>NC_140411.1:266120790-276120790 GCF_965140295.1 Lepidochelys olivacea
GAAACCAGCAGCCAGGCCATTTGCCTCAACCTCCCACCCCGCCATAAATGTCCCCCCCTTACTCTCACAGATATTGTGGAGCACACAGCAAGCAGTAATAACAGTGGGAATATTGGTTTCGCTGAGGTCTAAGCGAGTCAGTAAACTGCGCCAGCGCGCCTTTAAACGTCCAAATGCACATTCTACCACCATTCTGCACTTGCTCAGCCTGTAGTGGAACAGCTCCTGACTACTGTCCAGGCTGCCTGTGTACGGCTTCATGAGCCATGGCATTAAGGGGTAGGCTGGGTCCCCAAGGATAACTATAGTCATTTCATCATCCCCAACAGTTATTTTCTGGTCTGGGAATAAAGTCCCTTCCTGCAGCTTTTGAAACAGACCAGAGTACCTGAAGATGCGAGCATCATGTACCTTTCCCGGCCATCCCACGTTGATGTTGGTGAAATGTCCCTTGTGATCCACCAGTGCTTGCAGCGCTATTGAAAAGTACCCCTTGCGGTTTATGTACTCGACGGCTTGGTGCTCCGGTGCCAAGATAGGGATATGGGTTCCGTCTATGGCCCCACCACACTTAGGGAATCCCATTGCAGCAAAGCCATCCACTATGACCTGCACATTTCCCAGGGTCACTACCCTTGATATCAGCCGATCTTTGATTGCGTTGGCTACTTGCATCACAGCAGCCCCCACAGTCGATTTGCCCACTCAAATTGATTCCCAACTGACCAGTAGCTGTCTGGCGTTGCAAGCTTCCACAGGGCTATTGCCACTTGCTTCTCAACTGTGAGGGCTGCTCTCATCTTGGTATTCATGCGCTTCAGGGCAGGGGAAAGCAAGTCACAAAGTTCCATGAAAGTTCCCTTACGCATGCGAAAGTTTCACAGCCACTGGGAATCATCCCAGACCTGCAACACTATGCGGTCCCACCAGTCTGTGCTTGTTTCCCGATCGGCATTCCACAGCATAAACCTGCCCATTAGCACCATGATGCCTGCATTGCCAGGGCCCATGATTTGAGAGAAGTCTACGTCCATGTCCTCATCACTCTCGTCACCGTGCTGACGTCGCCTACTCACCCGGTTTCACTTTGCCAGGTTCTGGTGCTGCATATACTGCTGGATAACGTGTGTAGTGTTTAATGTGCTCCTAATTGCCAAAGTGATCTGAGCGGGTTCCATGCTTGCCGTGGTATGGCATCTGCACAGAAAAAAGGCGCGGAACGATTGTCTGCTCTGATGGAGGGAGGGGTGACTGACGACATGGCTTACAGGGAATTAAAATCAACAAAGGGAGTGGCTTTACATCGAGGAGAAACAAAAACAACTGTCACATAGAATGGCCCCCTCAAGGATTGAGCTCCAAACCCTGGGTTTAGCAAGCCAATGCTCAACCCACTAAGCTATCCCTCCCTCTAGTATTTCAGGCAGGACTTCATGGAGGGGGGAGCAAAAGAATACAAAACAAATCTGGTCTATTTCTTGTTTTGATCCACTCCATCTATCTTTTACATCTTTGGCTGGCAGCAGACGGTGCAGAAGGACTGCAAGCCATCCACATCTCCTGCCTGCTCACCATAAGATGGTACAATAGGACTGCCTGCAGGACTAAAGAGAATGACCTGGTCGAGTCACTCCAAATTTAGTCCCTGCACCCATATCTGCCCAGGCGCTCCTGACCGACCTTACCGAGATGGCTAGGAGCAACTCGGACATGAGGATGGTTTTCAGGCCTATTGTACGGTCTGCTGCCACAAGGCAATGGGTTGCTGCTGCTGTGTAGCAATGCAGTACCGCGTCTGCCAGCACCCAGGAGACATACGGTGACAGTGAGCTGAGCGGACTCCATGCTTGCCATGGTATGGCGTCTGCACAGGTAACTCAGGAAAAAAGGCGCGCAACAATTGTCTGCCGTTGCTTTCACAGAGGGAGGGAGGGAAGGAGGGCCTGATGACATGTACCCAGAACCACCCATGACAATGTTTTTTGCCCCATCAGGCATTGGGATCTCAAACCAGAATTCCAGTGGGCGGCGGAGACTGTGGGAACAGTGGGATAGCTACCCACAGTGCAGCACTCCGGAAGTCGATGCTAGCCTTGGTACTGTGGAAGCACTTCACTGAGTTAATGCACTTAATGCACTTAGAGCATTTTGTGTGGAGACACACACAATCGATTATATAAAAACGATTTCTAAAAAACCAACTTCTATAAATTCGATCTAATTTCGGAGTGTAGACATACCCTTAGGCATCTAAATCATTTCTTGAGGGAATGAGTTAGGCTCCTACCTCACATCACACAAAATGGCCGGGGGAGGGGGATGCCCACCTCGTAGCTTTCAGCCCAGCAGTTTGAGCACTCAGCTGGGATGTGGGACACCTGGGTTCAGATCCTCGCTCTCTTCCTCAGGTGGAGAGAGGGGGAAATTGAAGCTGGCGAGTGCTCTAGCTGCTGGGATGGAAGACCAAAGCAGGTCCCGCATGCGACTTAGGCAGACAAATGCCTATCTTGCCCCTGTTCATGGATCACACTAGGGTTTAGGCAGGAGATGGACACCTGGCTGCCTAAGGGGAGAAAGCAGTGCACATGCCCAGAGGCAGAAACTTGGGCACCCAGGGTGTGTGTGTGTTAATCCAGCACTGATAGCCAGATATGAAACATACTGCATGAACAAGAACGGCTCGCATTTTAGTAGCAAGTGGAGAAGTTCTATCCCTGCATTTTTTAATTTTTTTTTTAAAAAACACAGAGCATCTTACATACACAGCACCACACACTGCTTTACAGGGACAGGACCAGTTTTAAGGTAATGGAGGCTTGAAGGTGAAGTTTAAACCAAGGATGGACCTGGGTAGGGTTGTCAGCTTTGTGGAAGGAGGTTAGAAACAGTAATGGACACCACAGAAAAATGAAGAGAAGGTTATTTTGTTCCTCCAACTGAATGATTATCTATTGAGCACCAACAGTGTATGGTCTGTATCTAACGAGCAGGAGGGATAGTCTGTATCACACAGACCCTACAGTCTAAACAGACAGTGCACACTGCTAACATACAATGCAGCAGGTGAGCTGAGGGTCACTATCACAAAGCAGGGAAGGATTTTTAGTTTCTGTCATGGACATTTTAAAATGTTTTACAGCGAGTCTTGGTTTGGCAGATGTGAGGTGATCGATTTCGTAAGGATGCACGAATCTGAAAACATAGGGTGGCAGCCTGGGATGCTTGGGGAGGAAGGGAGTTTGAGGCAGATGGGCAGCAGGGAAGGAGACAGGAAGAAAAGAGTGGGCGATGCAAACAAAAGTAGGAGGGTAGGTTACACAGCTGCAAGAGGTTATAACTGGGGCATATGATGATGGCCACTAGAAATTAAATACAAGGCAATAGTAATAATGCGTTACAGCTCTGCTACAGATTTACAGTGCTGAGATTTCTCTTTGTAAATGTGAGAATTAGCAAACAATAAGCCATAGAGGCCAGAGCACAATATGGGGCAGCTAGTTACACGCAAACACATCTCATGGCCTGTGTTATACAGGAGGTCAGACTAGAGGATCACAACGTTCCTTTCTGGCCTTGGAATCTATTTCTACAAGGCCAGCAACATCCTTTGCCTATAGCTCATTTACTAGAATCCAGTCCAGTGCCCAATGGGCTCTCACCTGGCTGAGGCCCCTAGGCATTACCACAAGATAAAACGATAAACAAGAAGGGGCAATATGTTTGACAGTGAAACTGGTGTTTCACAGGCAAGCTAAAGCTCTGGTCTAGATCCCAGGAATTCTGTTTTACTCGGAGGATGCAGATTTCAATGTACAAGATGTATCATAGAACCATATACTGAGATTTTGCTGTGAATTGAAATCTGTGTTTATGAACTTCAAGTCATTTGAATCAATAATAGGGAGTGTTTTTGACACAGTCTACAACTGGCAGAATTTGATTTTTCTTAATCATTTGGATGGATAATATCAATGTTTATTTTTAAAGCATTTTTATTTTTCTCAATCACTTTTCACAGTTGAGGAAAATTATGTGGCTTGGCAGACAATTATTTAATGACAATAAAGCTTGAGATTCAAAAAGTTAAAGCTTTATAAACCATTAAAACACAAGTTTTCAACATCACACCAAAATATACAAATTAAATATCCTTACATCAAACCCTAATAAGTTCTCAAGCAGCATTTTTCTTACTTTGCCTATCTATACATTTCAGTTATCAATAGAAATATTTTGTTGTTGGCTTTTGTGTGTATGGTGAAATTCACATTTACCAATAAAAAGCTAATCCTTCCAAATCTAGCTCCAACAAATAGGACAGAGACTGAAAATGAAAAATTGCCTGATTAAAAATAAAGAAGTCTCCAG
The DNA here is from genome assembly GCF_965140295.1 of Lepidochelys olivacea. Taxonomy (NCBI): domain Eukaryota; kingdom Metazoa; phylum Chordata; order Testudines; family Cheloniidae; genus Lepidochelys; species Lepidochelys olivacea. The sequence continues at coordinate 266,125,159 of NC_140411.1, forward strand.
AGGTTTTACTCTGAAGTAAGAAGAGATTTTCAGAAAACACCACACTAAATATTAACAGGACCAGATGAAATTCTGAAACCCTCTAGCATTCCATACCAAGAGTTTTCTGCCTCTTCTTGAATTCTTTTAAATAAGATCTAGGTTACATTTATTATTTGTAGTGCAGTAGTTCTTTAAAAGCCCAATCAGGGATCTGGGCCCCATTGTGCTAAGTGTCATACAAATATAACAACAACAAAAAACAACAGGTGGATACAACAGACATATTGGGGAAGAACAAGTTAATAGTGAGACAGTTATGCTAAGTGATATGCAGTGGTCACAGCAGTGTTCATACAATGAAGACTGACTCTCTCATGAACCTCCTATATCATATTTTCTTTCCATCAGATCTAAATCAAATCTGTACCAGATTTTTCTTTCACATCATGCTATCTATAAGGTCATTTAAATTAATGTTGCCCACATCATGCCTACACTGCACACGTAATGTGCCTCACTAAAACACACTCTTCAAACTCTAGATTTTCAGCCCAATGAATTGTTAGGAAAACAAACACTCATACCTGCAGTCTCCAAAATTACAAGGAGCTTATATAAACACTGAATCCTTACAGTACATTCCTCGTGTTCTATTTCCACTATATGGTGATCCCAATTTAAACAATGGCAGCCCTGTAGGAAAACATCTCACACTGAAGCTTCCAAGATGATAATAGATAGTCTATCTAATAGATCAGTCCTGGTCTCCCACATAGCTGTTTATATCCCGCCTTCATCATCTGTAATACGCCCTTCTGTTCTAGTCTTGGGTTCCCCAAACAGCTTTGCCAGTGCACCTTGTTAGGATATAGATATTCAGGTCTGTCCGTAAAGGCCTATACTCTAAGAATTTATGTGTATTCTTATCACTTGGCTAGTTAGAGAGAGAGAGAAAAGAAAGAATCAAAATCACTGTCTGCCGGTGTAAGGGCCTTCTCTTACTGTGATAGTCTGAGGCCCTGTTCTTAGGCTAAGCAACAGGCAGCCATAAACTGGGAAGCGACGGGTCACATCCTCACATTCCAAACTAGTCACATTGAAAGAAGGTGCTATTGGGCTGTTAGGAATACAATCCTGTCCTGATAATGCTTATCGCCTCCAGAGAAAGGGAAGTGCCTAGAAAATGTAAAAGGAAACTTAGTTTGATAGCATCCTGTCTGGCAAGAACTCACTTATCAATAGCTGGGATGTGAAATCCTCACTTCTGTATTGTTTTGTCATTATAGTTCCTACTTTGCTATTGTTTGTCTGTATAATCTCTGTCTGGTTCTGTGACTGTTCCTGTCTGCCGTATAATTAATTTTGCTGAGTGTAAACTAACTAAGGTGGTGGGATATAATTGGTTACATAATCATGTTACAATATGTTAGGATTGGTTAGTTAAATTTCAGGAAAATGATTGGTTAAGGTATAGCTAAGCAGAACTCAAGTTTTACTATATAGTCTGCAGTCAATCAGGAAGTGAGGGGGTGGGTGTGTGGGTGGGGGAGATGGGAACAGGGAATAGGGGTAAGGAAATTGGAATCATGTTTTGCTAAAGGGGGAAATGGGAACAGGGAATGGGGGGTAAGGAAATTGGAATCATGTTTGGCTAAGGGTAGGAATGGGAACAGGGACACAGGTGTAAGGCTCTGTGATGTCAGAGCTGGGAAGAGGGACACTAAGGAAGGAAACTGGAATCATGCTTGCTGGAAGTTCACCCCAATAAACATCGAATTGTTTGCACCTTTGGACTTCGGGTATTGTTGCTCTCTGTTCATGCGAGAAGGACCAGGGAAGTAAGTGGGTGAAGGAATAAGCCCCCTAACACACCTCAATTTTGACCTGCAGCACCTCTGATACTCCATCCTGAGCAAAGGCTTTGTGATGTTCATAGATTTTAAGGGCAGAGAGGACCACTGTGATTGACTCGTTTGACCTCCTATTTAAGACTGGCCATAGGATTTCACTCTATTAATTCATGCGTCAAATTCAAGGACAGTTTTTTAAAGAAAAAAAACCACCCAATCTTGATTTTAAAGTTTTCAGTGATGGAGCATCTACCACAAACCTTGTTCCAAAGATTAATTACCCTCATTGTTTAAAATTTGTGCCTTATATCTAGTCTGAATTTGTCTAGCTTCAACTTCTAGCCATTGGTTCATATTATATCTTTGTCTGCTAGATTGAAGAACCCACTATTACCAGATTTGTTCCCCACAGAAACATCTATAGATTGATGAAGACATCCCTTAACCTTCTCTTTCATAAGCTAAATAGATTGAACTCCGTAAGTCTTTCAATATAAAAAACACGTTTTCCAATCCTTCAGTCATTTTTGTGGCTCTTCTGTGAACCTTCTCCAATTTATCAACATCCTTCTTTTAACTGTGGACACCAGAACTGGACACAGTATTCCAGCAGCGGTGGGACTGGTGCCACATACATAACCTCCCAACTTCCTACTAGAGATTCACTTGTTTATACATCCAGTGGCATTAGCCCTTTTGTCCACAGTCTTATACTGGGAGCTCATGTTCAGCAGATTCTCTTCCAGGAACCCCAGGTCTTTTTCCAGAGTCACTGCTTCCCAGGATACAGTCCCCCATTCTGTAAGTATGGCCTGCCTTCTCTGCTCCTAGTCTAGTCTTGAGTCCCAGTCCTGCAAAGACTTACGCACATGCTTAACTTTACACACTGCGAGAAGTCCCATTTTTCAGTGGGACTACTCACAAAATTAGACAGTTGCATGTGTTTTTGCAGAATCAGGGCCTTGGACTGTAAGATCTTCAGGCAGAGTCTGCCTTTATTTTATGTTTCCACTCAATGCTGCAATGCCTCACTGATCTTCAAATGAGATTTAGACCTGCTCTAAACTGAAAAATTAAAATCAACCTAGCTATATTGTTTAGGGGTGTGAAAAATGTACACCCTGGAGTGCTGTAGTTAGGTTGACCTACCACGCCCCCTCCCCCGTGGTGACACTGCTAGGAAAAAAGAAGATTCTTTTCTTGCCCTTTCTATTGTCTCTCGGAGGGGTGGAAAACCCCCTTCTGTCACTGCAGGAAGCGTCTACACTACGGCACTTCAGTGGCACAACTGCAGCTGAGCTTCTGTAGTGTAGACAAGCGCATAGGCTCCTAAGTGCCTCCATCACTTTTGAAAGTGAGACTTAGGCACCTAAGGGTCTGTCTACACTGCAATCAGAGGTGTGACTGCAGCACATGTAGATGTACGGGAGCGAGGGTTGATCTAGCTAGCACCAACAAAACTAGTAGCGAAGCCAGGGCAGCATGTGCTGTACAAAACCTCCCCATTGGCACTGGGCATATACTCAAGTAGCTAGCCCAGGGATGGGCAAACTTTTTGGCCTGAGGGCCACATGTGAGTATGGAAATTGTATGGCATGCCATGAATGCTCATGGAATTGGGGGTTAGGGTACGGAAGGGGGTGAGGGCTCCGGCTGGCAGTGCAGGCTCTGGGGTGGGGCCAGAAATGAGGTGTTAAGGGTGTGGGACGGGGCTCCAGGCTGGGGCAGGGGGTTGGGATGCAGGGCGGGGGTGAGGGCTCTGGCTAGGGGTGTGTGCTCTGGCATGGGACTGGGTATGAAGTGTTGGGGGTGCAGGAGGGTGCTCTGGGCTGGGACCAAGGGGTTCAGAAGGTGGGAGGGGGATCAGGGCCAGGGCAGGGGGTTGGGGCACAGGAGGGGTTCAGGCTCCAGGTGGTGCTTACCTCAAGGAGCTCCTGGAAGCAGCGGCATGTTTCCCCTTTGGCTCCTACACGGAGGTGAGACCTGGTGGCTCTGTACGCTGCCCCATTCGCAGGCACCACCCCCGCAGCTCCCATTGGCCTCAGTTCCCAGCCAATGGGAGCTGCGGGGGCGGCGCTTGCGAATGGAGCAGCATGCGGAGCCCCCTGGCTACCCCTACATGTAGGGGGGACATGCTTCTGCTTCCGGGAGCTACGCAGAGCCACGGAACGCACAGAGCGGGACAAGCCCCTGACCCCGCTCCCAGGCTGGAGCGCCAGAGTGGAGCAAGCCCTGGACCCTGCTGCCTGGCGGGAGCTCGAGGGTCGGATTAAAACGTCTGAAGGGCCGGATGTGGCCCCCGGACTGTAGTTTGCCCACCCCTGAGCTAGCCCATGGTGTCATGGCTTCACTGCTATTGTTATTGGAACTAGCTAGATCCTTTGCCATTCAGAGCGGCAGGTCATAGTCATTCATAGTCAGCCAGTTATTGAGCCATGGAAAAATTGAGAATGACTCTTTCCTGGTAGCTGGCGCACTCACCTGGGAGACGGAGACCCATAGTCAAGTCCTGGCTCCAGTGATCAATTATTTATATAAAAGTGGAACAGCTTCAAGAGGAGAAACAGAGAGAGCCCCATATCAGAATATGCCACAGGCCTATGGCTAGAACCTGCTTCTGCAGTACAGGAGACCCAACTTCAAATTCTGCCTCCCCATCAAAAGGGGCAGGAATTAAACTTGGGTCTCCCACAAACCAGGTGAGTACTCTCACCACAGGGCTAAAGCTTATAAGGGAGGTGGTGGTAGGACCTCCTCTGGCCATTTTATGACTCCTTTGCTTTTGTCAAAACACTTGAAAGTCAAACTGAAAGGTTTCATTTCTGTATCACCAAAACATTCTGCTCCTCTGCTTGACTTTTCAATTCACCCCAAAATTTTGAAAAATGTCATTTTCGTTTCCCTCCCCCCGGCCCAATTTTTCAAAACTGCTTGGAAACTGAAAAGTCTCTTCTTCAGCCAGGTCGGTCACAAGGCCGCCTCTCTCTAGAGCAGTGTTTTGGAACCTTTTTGATACCAGGGACCAACTTGCTGCCTCCTAACCTGTGTCAGGGAGATCTCAGGGACCAGTGCCAGTCAGTATATTCTTGCTACATCTGGATAAATAGAGGCAGAAAGAGGTGAGGTGACTTGCTCAAGGTCACACAAGGAGTCAGTGGCAGAGCTAGGAATAGAAAACAAACGTTTTATCACCTATTCTCCTGTTCCAACTTCTGTCAGGATGTCTGTAAACATGGTTTTCATGGCACGTGCTTTGTAAATGAGTCCGCCTCCTAACCATGGGCTTACATCCTTGTATCCATGTCTATCTCTAGTTCTCTTTCTGAGCTTGCTTTGAAACTGTTTTCCTGTTTGAGGCTCTTTGGTTCTTCCTTTCTCTTGGATACAGATAGCCTTTTGGGGCAAGTTGGGAGGAACTGAACCCAAGAGGAGGTGCAGAACTTGGTGCCTATTCCAAATGGAAGATTGTAGACTTCCATAACACGAATCTCGTCATACTCCTCCTGGGAGGTCTTTTTCCAGGCTAAGAGTCCTCGTTCTTCCTGGCTTCCTACCAAAAGGAAACGAGAGGAAAGTTACTGAGGAACCATTAACACAGACTTAAGTACATATATAGTGCAGTTCCCTAATTACACACAATTCTGGTATCGTACTACTCCCAGCATAGTCTCGCAATGCAATACGATATATTGATACTTTACACTTCTTTCTATGTTCAAAGCATTCAACAAACATTAACTAACACTATTAGAAGATACTTTTCTCCCTGATACAACAGCATCATAAGCAGGATTCTCCAGTGATTACAATGTGGATCTATCACATGCAATGCGTGTTGACTACAGTTAAAATAATCCCTTTTAAAACTAGCCTGAGTGCACATTTGCTCTCCCCATGTCCCCAGTTCCCCCCTTAAGCTTGCTCAAAACAGAAGCCTTTCTGTTATCAGTAGACATTACAGCCTATCTTGCCAGGGCTTTGCACACAGTAGGTATTTCTCCTAATATGTCCCACCATTTTCAGTGTAAACCCCTAGTGGGGGTGTGTTACAGGTCCCCCTTTGTGTTGGTGCACAGAGAATATGAGTTGTCACAGCCTCCTAGCTGTGGAGGTTTGACTTTTTAGCTAAAGCTGTAGGTCCCTGGTGTATCAGGCAACTCTGGAGGTCCCTGGTGTGTCAGGCAAGATGGCAGCCATGATCACACCACCCCCAGCTCCGCCTCAGATGAAATGCCAACAGCAACTGGGGCCCTGTCTACACAAGCACTCCCACCGTTATTCCCACCAGTGGAGCTTAATAGTTGGTAATTATGGTGGGAGACTGTAGGAAGCAGAGGGCTAGACCGCCATAGCTGATCATACCTGGAATTGTGTTATCAAGGATAAATGCCAGGAATCCACCCACAAACATGCCAGTGGTGAGGAGCACTTGGATCACTTGGTCTAGCTGGAGAATTCCTAGAAGAAAAACAAAACCTCAGTAAGGGACCCAAAGACATATTTGACCAACAACAAAACCAATGACAACCTGCCACAAGTCACTCACTCGAAACCTGTCACTCGCCAAGGAGAGACATGCAGCTCAAAAGCAGAAAGTACATGCTCCCTCTTCCAAACCAGGGCATGAGATTTTGCTATTTTACAATTTAAAATAGCTTCATCCTGCTGATAGTTTCATGTGTATGTTTTTATTCCATGTTACTAATTTATATAATGGCCAGAGCATACAAGGTGACTTACTAATTCATAAAACGACACTTGTAAGATCTTTGGGGCAGACACATTATCTGCAACTATGTGTGGGCTAACCGTTCAAGGACAAGAAAGTGACTAGAGTCACCCTGTTGTAATTAGCAAGAGGTTCTGGCCCTTTGTTTTTCCAAAGGCAGTATTTTACTGCAGGTAGATAGCCACAAGGATGCTCCAAAGACACAGATTCCAATCAGAATTCAGACATGATAAGAAGCCAGTTCTTCCATTGCTTCTCACACTGGAACATTCCAAAATGAATGGGAGCCATGGATTCCTTGCATTGCAATGTCTGTATTTGTTAACATGTATTCATTTAGCAGTGAGAGATTCCTACATCTTAAAGATTCCTTACAATGAAAGTGCTACAGCAGCACCTCCAGAAGGCAGGAGTGCCAGCCACTAGGCAACTTTCATGGGTTTAACCCATAACATTTGTAGGCTGCATTTCAGATGACTTTTCTGTATCTGTATTGACTTCAGTTTCATACTTGGGAGGATGGTCCCAATAAATAAGGATGCTCATTTTTACCTGTTTCTAGCACTTGAGAATTTTTGTTTACCCAGTTGGGAATTGCCAGACCAGCATATATAGAAAATCCAAAGATAAACAGGTTTCTTGAGGAGTTCATGTCCACATACTGTACAGAGAGATTACATGTGTTAATACATACTGCTCAAAATGATCAAAATCTATAAACTGTTTGAACCTGATGATGAATCCTTGTACCTGCACACACATATGCAGTGATAGTTACTAGGGGCAGAATTTCATACGCTATTGCAGAAACAGCTGTTTAAAGTAGAATCGAAATTAACAAATGTATACAGAAATACACTGATGTACACAGAGCCATGTCATCAGCTGGCATTTCTTAGTACAGAATCAGAACTCTAGGGCTGGAAGAAACCTTGGGGAGTCATCAAGTCCAGCTCCCTGAGCTGAAGCCGGACCAAGTAAACCTAGACCATCCCTGACAGGCGTTTGTCTAGCCTCTTAAAACCTCCAGTGATGGGGATTTCATAACTTCCCTTGGTAACCTATTCCAGTGCTTAACTACCCTTACAGTTAGAAAGTTTTTCCTAATATCTAACCTGAAAGTCCCTTGCAGCAGATTAAGTCCATTACTTCCTGTCCTCTCTTCAGTGGATATGGAGAACAATTTATCACTGTCCTCTTTATAACAGCCCTTAATGTATTTGAAGGTTGTTATCAGGGCCTCCCTCAATCTTTGTTCCTCAAGACTAAAGATGTCTTTTTTTAGTCTTTCTTCATAGGTCAGGTTTTCTAAACCTTTTATCATTTTTTGTTGCTCTCCTCTAGACTCTCTCCAGTTTGTCCACATCTTTCCTAAAGTGTGGCACCCAGAACTGGACACAGTGCTCCAGCTAAGGCCTCACCTGTGCTGAGTAGAGCAGGGCCATTATCTCCCTTGTCTTACATACAACACTCCTGTTACTACAGTGCAGGATGATGATAGACTTTTTAGCAACTACACCACATTGTTGCCTCATATTCAATTTGTGATCCACTGTAACCCCCAGATTGTTTTCAGCAGGATTACCACTTAGCCAGTTATTCCTCATTTTGTAGTTGTCCATTTGATTTTTCCTTCCTAAGTGAAGTACTTTGCATTTGTTTTTATTTAATTTCATCTTGTTGATTTCTGACCAATTCTCTAATTTGTGTAGGTTGTTTTGATTCTAATCGTGTCCTCCAAAGAGCTTGCAACCCTGCTGAGCTTGGGGTCACCTGCAAATTTTATAAGCACGCTCTCCATTCCATTGTCCAAGTCATTAATGAAAATACTGACTAGTATTGGACCCAGGATTGACTGCTGTAGGAACTCAGCTAAATACATCCTCCCAGGTCAACAGCGAACCATTGATAGCTTTTGTTTGAGTAACGGTCTTTCAAGTGGTGGTGCACTCACTTTATAGTAGTTTCATCTAGAGCACATTTCCCTAGTTTGCTTATGAGAATATCATGTGGGACTGTACCAAAAGCCTTACTAGCATCAGGATATATGATTCCAGTGGAACTAATGGAGTTAACCAGAAAAAAAAAAAAAAGGTCACAACAGCAGCAATCCAGGCTTCCTTCCTGCCTACACCAATGTGCTTCAAATCAACGCGTCAGGAAAGATGGCCTCTGGGGTGACAGTAGAGATCAGCAGGTGGTGTAACCATGCCACGGTAACTTTGACATCACTGGCCTATTAGCAGTGCTGCAGTCCCACGATAAGTTAACCAGGGGACTCCGTTTCTGGTGACCCCACCACAGTTGAGCCTTCTTCTGGTCCATTCATTGGCCTCTTGGATGAAATTGCCAACATGACTGCTAACTAGCATGAATTACAGCAGTTTTTTTTGTGATGAGGCACTTGTCTCAGTAAACAACTGCACTGAACAGGAACCAGACTGCAGATCAAAATTCTCTCTCAAGAGCATTTGGTCTTGTAAATTAAATCCTTTGAGGCCGTTACCTGCAAATTGGAAACTCCCACAGCAGTGATGATTCCAAACATCACAAGGAGCATTCCTCCAATCAGGGGTGTTGGTATGCTGGCGAACACAGCACCGATCTTCCCAAACATGCCTATCACAAGCAACACGCAGCCACCAGCAATGATCACTATTCTACTTCCTACCTGTGTCAAAGGGGACAGCACAGAATCACTATTCAAAGTATACAGAACTGGAGGATGGAAGGCTGTAGAGATTGCACAGTCTGACCATGTCCAGATTTACAAATTAGATTACATTGTTCAATATCAGGTCAAATTCCAGTACTCAAACAACAGCCTGAGAGGTTTTTACTGACATAGCAACCTCACAGGTTGGTACACAAACTGCACAGATTGCAGATTTCTAAAGAATACTGTTTAATTAACATGTAACCTGGACTGAGAACAGTCATTAATTTACCTTGTTGCATGAGATCTTTATCCTGGAAATACCCTACCCACTGTCAGCCACTTTATCATGTAATAATAGTGAACCATTACTGTTAGTTCAGGGCCATGCACAAAAAGTTAATTAATCAATTACAGTGTTAATGACTTTTGCTGGGGGCTTTGCTATGACACTACTCTAAAAACTCCTAGGACCAACTGGAACTTATGTTGAAACTGTTTATTTGATTTTTCTTAGTCTAGTTTCACATGAGCACAGAGCGGTGCTTAAGAATTGCTTTCAAACTTGGAGGCCAACTCTCCTGGCACTGAAGTTAATGACCAAGTTTCCATTGACTTCCAGAACAGGATCAAGCCTTTGGAGACCCATGTTTGGACACTGGAGAGAGAGTCTGTTTTAATCTCTTTCAATGACAGATTGAGCATTTGTTAAAGAAAACTGGGTAGGTACTTTGGTTTGTCCATATACACCATAACCCAGATATATTAAGTGAGGAAGCAAGATTTCTCTCACTTTTCAGCAGATAAAGCCAGGGAGATTCCCTGGTAAGGCAATGCACCAAACACCATGATGAAACATTAAGAGCTTCTCTTCTCACACATATCTGGCAAAGTATGTGAATGAGAAAGAAACTATGGAACAAACTTTAAAGATGTTCAGGAAAAGTTAATAGTTATGTAAATTAAGGGAGAAAGACTATCAAAACACTTGTTGGACCTTCAATTAAAAGTAGCATGATGCCGCATGGAAAATTTTAGAGAACCACACTAAAATGTGAAATGTTCATGTTTTAGGCAGAGGAATTATATAGTCCTTGTTGACATTTTAAAATTAAATGAATCATTTTACTCCTCCTCTGGTAATATGTGAAGAATTTCATGTTTCAGACGAGGGTTTTTTGGCTAATGGCATCAGCAAAACCAGTTCCAGGAACTATTATTGTCCCTTTTCAAACACCTCTTGGCGTGTGAGATATTAGTAAATCCATTCTGGGGAGGTGGTGATACCGTGTTTCAAAATAAAACAATTCATATATTTCTGTTCATCTTTCAATCTGATTTTTCTGTCCCCTGGTTTTAAGGCCTCAGTATTCTTTCCATTTAAAAACAAAACACACATCTATCTTAGTAAAGGCCAAAATAATTATTTATACTAGATGTGACACTGACAGACCAGCCAAGCCAACCTGTCTATGACCCATAACAACTTAACAGGAGGCATTACAATTGTAATCAAGACAATTCACTTATGTATGTGTATCAAAGAAATATTAATTAGGGTTTTGTATTGATAAGAATCCAAGGGTAGATGCAGAGCCTTGGTCTACACTAGGAGCTTAGGTCGAATTTAGCAGCGTTAAATCGATGTAAACCTGCACCCGTCCACACGATGAAGCCCTTTTTTCCGACTTAAAGGGCTCTTAAAATCGATTTCCTTAATGCACCTCTGACAAGTGGATTAGCGCTTAAATCGGCCTTGCCGGGTCGAATTTAGGGTACTGTGGACACAATTAGACAGTATTGGCCTCCCAGAGCTATCCCAGAGTGCTCCATTGTGACCGCTCTGGACAGCACTCCCAACTCAGATGCACTGGCCAGGTATACAGGAAAAGGCCCGCAAACTTTTGAATTTAAATTTCCTGTTTGCATGGTCACCTGCAGCTTGCCACTCTGGCCAGAGCTCATCAGCAGAGGTGACCATGATGGAGTCCCAGAATCACAAAAGAGCTCCAGCATGGACCGAACGGGAGGTACGGGATCTGATCGCTGTATGGGGAGAGGAATCCGTGCTATCAGAACTCCGTTCCAGTTTTCGAAATGCCAAAACCTTTGTGAAAATCTCCCAGGGCATGAAGGACAGAGGCCATAACAGGGACCCGAATCAGTGCCGCGTGAAACTGAAGGAGCTGAGGCAAGCCTACCAGAAAACCAGAGAGGCGAACAGCCACTCTGGGTCAGAGCCCCAAACATGCCGCTTCTATGATGAGCTGCATGCCATTTTAGGGGGTTCAGCCACCACTACCCCAGCCGTGTTGTTTGACTCCTTCAATGGAGATGGAGGCAACACGGAAGCAGGCTTTGGGGATGAGGAAGATGATGATGATGATGATGAAATTATAGATAGCTCACAGCAAGCAAGTGGAGAAACTGGTTTTCCCGACAGCCAGGAACTGTTTCTCACCCTGGACCTGGAGGCAGTCCCCACCGAACCCACCCAAGGCTGCCTCCCGGAACCGCCAGGTGAAGAAGGGACCTCTGGTGAGTGTACCTTTTAAAATACTATACATGGTTTAAAAGCAAGCATATTTAATGATTAATTTGCCCTGGCATTTGCGGCTCTCCTGGATGTACTCCCAAAGCCTTTGCAAAAGGTTTCTGGGGAGGGCAGCCTTATTCCACCCACCATGGTAGGACACTTTACCACACCAGGCCAGTAGCACGTACTCGGGAATCATTGTAGAACAAAGCATTGCTGTATATGTTTGCTGGCATTCAAACAACATCTGTTCTTTATCTCTCTGTGTTACCCTCAGGAGAGTGATATCATTCATGGTCACCTGGTTGAAATAGGGTGCTTTTCTTCAGGGGACACTCAGAGGTGCCCGTTCCTGCTGGGCTGTTTGCCTGGGGCTGAACAGAAATGTTCCCCACTGTTAGCCACGGGGAGGGGGGAAGGTTGAGGGGGTAGCCACGCGGTTTGAGGAGGCAAAATGCGACCTTGTAATGAAACACATGTGCTGTGCATATAATGTTAACAGCAAGGTTTACCGTGAAAGAGTGTAGCCATTGTTCTAGAAAATGTGTCTTTTTAAATACCACTGCCTCTTTTTTTTCTCCACCAGCTGCATGTTTCAATTATCACAGGATTTTCTCCTTCCCAGAGGCGAAAAAAACACACTCATGATGAAATGTTCTCTGAGCTCATGCTGTCCTCCCACACTGACATAGCACAGACGAATGCGTGGAGGCAGACAATGTCAGAGTGCAGGAAAGCACAATATGACTGGGAGGAGAGGTGGCGGGCTGAAGAGAGGGCTGAAGCTGAAAGGTGGCGGCAGCGTGATGAGAGGAGACAGGATTCAATGCTGAGGCTGCTGGAGGATCAAACCAATATGCTCCAGCGTATGGTTGAGCTGCAGGAAAGGCAGTTGGAGCATAGACCGCTGCCACAGCCTCTGTGTAACCAACTGCCCTCCTCCCCAAGTTCCATAGCCTCCTCATCCAGATGCCCAAGAACGCGATGGGGGGGCCTCAGGCCACCCAGCCACGCCATCCCAGAGGATTGCCCACGCAACAGAAGGCTGGCATTCAGTAAGTTTTAAAGTTTTAAACTTTTAAAGTGCTGTGTGGCCTTGTCCTTCCCTCCTCCACCACCCCTCCTGGTGCTTCTCTCCTCCACCACCCCTCCTGGGCTATCTTGGTAGTTATCCCCTTATTTGTGTGATGAATGAATAAAGAATGCATGAATGTGAAGCAACAATGACCTTATTGCCTCTGCAAGCGGTGATCGAAGGGAGGAGGGGAGGGTGGTTAGCTTACAGGGAAGAAGAGTGAACCAAGGGGCGGTGGGTTTCATCAAGGAGAAACAAACAGAACTTTCACACCGTAGCCTGTCCAGTCATGAAACTGGTTTTCAAAGCTTCTCTGATGCGTACCGCTCCCTCCTGTGCTCTTCTAACCGCCCTGGTGTCTGGCTGTGTGAAACCAGCAGCCAGGCCATTTGCCTTTACCTCCCACCCCGCCATAAACGTCTCCCTCTTACTCTCACAGATATTGTGGAGCGCACAGCAAGCAGTAATAACAGTGGGAATATTGGTTTCGCTGAGGTCTAACCGAGTCCGTAAACTGCGCCAGCGCGCTTGTAAATGTCCAAATGCACATTCTACCACCATTCTGCACTTGCTCAGCCTGTAGTTGAACAGCTCCTGACTACTGTCCAGGCTTCATGAGCCATGGCATTAAGGGGTAGGCTGGGTCCCCAAGGATAACTATAGGCATTTCAATGTCCCCAACGGTTATTTTCTGATCTGGGAATAAAGTCCCTTCTTGCAGCTTTTGGAACAGACCAGAGTTCCTGAAGATACGAGCGTCATGTACCTTTCCCGGCCATCCCACATTGATGTTGGTGAAACGTCCCTTGTGATCCACCAGTGCTTGCAGCACTATTGAAAAGTACCCCTTGCAGTTTATGTACTCGCCGGCTTGGTGCTCTGGTGCCAAGATAGGGATATGGGTTCCGTCTATGGCCCCACCACAGTTAGGGAATCCCATTGCAGCAAAGCCATCCACTATGACCTGCACATTTCCTAGGGTCACTACCCTTGATATCAGCTGATCTTTGATTGTGTTGGGTACATCAGCCCCCACAGTAGATTTGCCCACTCCAAATTGATTCCCGACTGACCGGTAGCTGTCTGGCATTGCAAGCTTCCACAGGGCTATTGCCACTCGCTTCTCAACTGTGAGGGCTGCTCTCATCTTGGTATTCTTGCGCCTCAGGGCAGGGGAAAGCAATTCTCAAAGTTCCATGAAAGTGCCCTTACGCATGCGAAAGTTTCGCAGCCAGTGGGAATCATCCCAGACCTGCAACACTATGCGGTCCCACCAGTCTGTGCTTGTTTCCTGAGCCCAGAATCGGTGTTCCATGGCACGAACCTGCCCCATTAGCACCATGATGCCCACATTGCCAGGCCCATGCTTTGAGAGAAGTCTGTGTCCATTTCCTCATCACTGATGTCGCCTACTCGCCCGGTATCGCTTTGCCAGGTTCTGGTGCTGCATATACTGCTGGATAACACGTGTGTAGTGTTTAATGTGCTCCTAATTGCCAAAGTGATCTGAGCGGGCTCCATGCTTGCCATGGTATGTTGTCTGCACAGAAAAAAGGCGCGGAATGATTGTCTGCCATTGCCCTGATGGAGGGAGGGGCGACTGACGACATGGCTTACAGGGTTGGCTTACAGGGAATTAAAATCAACAAAGGGGGGGGCTTTGCGAGAAACTGAATGGCCCCCTCAAGGATAGAACTCAAGGATAGAACTCAAAACCTCAAGGATAGAATTCAAAACTGGGTTTAGCAGGCCGTGGATTTCACAGAGGGAAGGAGGGAGGGAGGAGAAAATGAATACAACACAAATCTGGTCTATTTCTTGTTTTGAGCCACTTCATCTATCTTTATACATCTTGCTGGCAGCAGACTGTGCAGTACGACTGCTAGCCATCATCATCTCTTGGGTGCTCAGCAGAAGACGGTGCAGTATGACGACTAGCCATCATCTTCTACTGGCTGGAGGTTAAAAGACAGTGCACTGCCGGTAGGACTGAATTGCCACGAGACGAAACAAGGGAAATGACCTGGCTAAGTCACTCCCATGTTTGCCCAGGCGCCTGATTAAAAGAGCACCCAGGACTACGTCGATGACAGCTACCAGTCATACTGCACTATCTGCTGCCAAAATGCAATTAACTGCTGCTGTGTAGCAATGCAGTACCACGTCTGCCAGCACCCAGGAGACGTACGGTGACGGTTAGCTGAGCAGGCTCCATGCTTACCGTAGTATGGCGTCTGCACAGGTAACTCAAGAAAAAAGGTGCAAAACGATTGTCTGCCCTTGCTTTCATGGAGGGAGGGAGGGAACGGAGGCCTGACGATACGTACCCAGAACCACCCGCGACAATGTTTTAGCCCCATCAGGCACTGGGATTTCTACCCAGAATTCAAATGGGCGGCAGAGACTGCGGGAACTGTGGGATAGCGACCCACAGTGCCACGCTCCGGAAGTCGACGGTTGCCTCGGTACTGTGGACACACTCCGCCGACTACATGCACTTAGAGCACTTGTGTGGGGACACACACGATCAACTATATAAAACCGCTTTCTACAAAACCGACTTCTATAAATTCGACCTAATTTTGTAGTGTAGACATACCCAGAGTGTACTTGTCTGTGTTTACCTGTATCTTGTTAGAAGTTTAACAATTGAAGCAATGTTTAACCATGTTAATTCCCTTTCATGTCTTAATTATATATGTGACTGTGTCCAAGTAATCTTAAAATGAAAGATGTGTAATACTGCAGGAAACTAATAATATTATCTACATTGTCTTCAGCTTAACTGTCAATGCTATAATGCAGTACTGACTAATTGCCTTATGTGAATGAATGCAACTAGTTCACCTGTGTATGAATAGGAAATAGGAGATTAGCTTCAAAGCGAAGATCTGCATTGTCTATTTTTTCTCAGGGGAAGGCCCTGCTGTGACAATTTCTGTGAGGAGTTTTGTCAGCCTGCTTAGAAGAGCTATAAAGGAAAGCTTTGGGCCTGATCCTTTCATCTGCAGTCTGCTTAAACTTTTAACATGGAAAGTCATAAGACAGAGATCTTCCCAATTATTATTTGAAATAGCCTGGAAAATGCATGGAAGGACTAACAGACTGTACACCTGGGTTGCTTATTGGACTATAACCCTTTAAATTGATTCCAGAAAGACTATTACAAATCAGTAGCCTCACCATTTCGCCTATGACACAGACCTAAGGACTGTACATGTATATTGATCTTTTAACCATTTACAACTCTCTTCTTTCTTTTTCCTTTTATTATTAAACCTTTAGTTTTTAGTACCTAAAAGATTGGCATCAGTGTGATTATTGGGTAAGATCTGAGACACATATGGACCTGGGGATAAGTGTCCGGTCCTTTGGGATCGGTAAACCTCACATATGGTGAATCAGGTTTTCAGTAACCCTTCACTATATTCCTTGGCTGTCTAGGTGGGAACCAAGGGCTGGGATGCCTAAAGGGGACTGTAGTTTGCCCTCTTGTTACCCAGCGTGGTACTGCAGAAGCTGTATTGTTATTAGCTTAGTGAATCCAAGTATAGAATAACCTACCACTTTTAGGAACTGCCTGCCCTATTTCTTGCAGTCTGCCCTGAGTGAGGCACTCAGTGTGGCCTATCTACACACCCCGGTCACACTACAATTATGGGGAACCCTAATATTTTTAATATACTCCGGTGACAAATTATACTGACACCAAGGTCAACAATCTACTTCACTGGTGCCATGGGTTTGAGTGCTTGATTCCAAAGCCTGTAGTTAACAGTCTGTTTCAATCGTGTCAGGGAAAGAAAAGGAAGCCCAATTATCTTGCTTAAGTTCATATTTTAATGGAGTGAAAACGTATCTAGTTTACTGTTTGTTTGTAAGGTGATTCTGAAGTCTTCATCGAGACTCTGTAATCCTATTTATGCTTTGCTAGAAGTTATGGCTTGATACTGATGTCTTGTTTCTATATTTATTACTGAAAGGTGTATTTCCTGTGAAATGATAAACACATAAAAACTAAAATTCAAAATATACTTTAAGGGCCAGCTCCAACTCCCACAGAAGTCAATAGAGCTTTTCTACTGACTTCATAAAGATTTGGCTCAGGGTTGAAATGAAACTGGTCCCCAAATTTGTGGAGCTGACTAAACTTACAAGAAATGGGATCCCAAAGGAAATTTCTGACCTAACTCAGAAGGACTGCTGTTACTGCACTGAAGCTAGATCATGCTTATGAAGAGAGGGAAAGTGGGCTACTTGATAATATTGAGTGCATTTTCAAATATGTTCATATCCCATATATATGAAGCATGCACTAATCACACATTTAATGAATCATTTAGCCAATGCATAGGAAACATCACTGCATTGACCAGCTAGTAACCGTGTACACTGGATTACAGAGCATACTGCCTTCCATGCATGTGCCCACACACCAGTTATGCTGAAAACAACCAGCAGCTGGTATCTGTGGAAATGAGGATTCTTCATGGGGTCTATAAAATACAGTGAAATAAACTAGTTTGTGACTGGCCAACTTCTGCCTCCACTTCTCCTATGCAGCCCCCTGACAACATTACATAATTTGTTCATGAATGATTTAAGCGTGGTCACCACAGCCAAAGCTTTCTGATTGGGTGCCAAATGTATCAATCCCATAATGTTGTGAATAACTCAGAGCTGACCGTTAAAGTGACATTTATACACACAAATGAATTTAAGAATGCAGTGTAGTTGTAGCTGTGTCAGTCCCGGGATATGAGAGAGACGAGCTAGGTGAGTAATTGGACCAATTTCTGTTCATGAGAGAGACAAGCTTTCTTTCTAGTCACACAGAGCTCTTCTTCAGGTTAGGGAAACATACTCCTAGCATCACAACTAAATGCAAGGTGACACTTGGAGTACTTTTCCCTGACCTGAAGAAAAGCTCTGTGTGAGCGTGAAAGCTTGTCTCTCTCACCAGCAGAAGTTGGTCCAATAAAAGATATTACCTCACCCACCTTGTCACTCTATAAGAATGGGAGTAAAACAATTCAGAAAATAGTGCAAGTTCAAAATGATTAAAAATGCTTACCCTTATGGTTTGACATCTGTCGTTATCAAGAAGTGTGCCACCTTTAATATCCCTGTCATTGCTTAGTTCTAAGTATCATGGAACACAAGCAGTTTTTAAAGACTATATATTTCTTATTTCCATTTTTTCCACAATATTTTTGTTGAATTTGGCTCTCAGAGAAGGTCCCAGCTTGCCAGCCTCACAGCATGAAGGCCTCTCGTTATCCCCAGAAGGGGTGCAGAGCAGATAATCACCATGTATGCGTCTCATGCATCACGCCAACAACATACCTCCCCCAAACTAGAGCAACCCCCCGCCTCTAGGAATGGAACGATAGTTCAGGTCACATGGCCCATTTGAGCCTTAATCTCCCTGAGAGCCAATTAGAAATGAATGTGGTAGTGTTTTTTGTGATGAGGACATTTGTACTTGAGATGGACTGAGATCACTTCATAGACCCAGCACTAAGATATGTTGTAAATGTGTGTAATATATTTATAAAAACCACAAGTACAGGCAGTCTTTGAAAACTATTGCACTTTTCTGTACTGATGACCTAACCCAGCACTCCATTGCTGTGGGCTGGTGGCACTGCAGTAAACCTTACCCGAGTGATTCCCAGCGCTCCAACATTCTCACTGTAAGAAGTGGTGCCATTTCCTGTTCCCCACGCCCCAGCCAGAAGACAGCCAATTCCCTCAATTCCAATTCCACGGTTGATAGCATGCTTCGGAGGGGGCGGGGCACCAGACAGTCGGGCGCAGGCATAGTAATCGCCTACTGACTCCACCATAGAGGAAATCACTCCAGCTATGATGCCAAATATCCCAGCCAAACTGATTGTTGGAACTCCCCACTGGCCTGCAAATTAAAAAAAAAAAGAGCGAGTCATAACTTGGGCTAGTTTTGCTGTAAAATCCATTCAAGTAAATCACTAATGACTTCTCTAAGTGTTGGCCTGTGCTTCTAGGCCAGCCCCACCTGAGCTTTACCATTTGGGTTCCTCAGGGTCCTTATTTTCCACGGTCATTCAAGATCATTAAAAGCAAAAAGCATACACACAAAACAACAACGAGAAGGAACAGTAAATAATTCACAACATGCTACTACAACTATACCTGGGTATGGGAACCGGAACCAGGGTGCTTGGGACAGAACGTCTCCTTTGATGTCAGTCCGAGCCAGATAGCCATAAACTGCAGGGTCCGAGGGGAAGGCATTGGTAACAGTGAGTGCAAAACATATCAGCCAAGTAATGGCGAGGCCAAGAAGAACCTAGACAGCCACATAAAGTGTATTCTGATTAATGGCCATCCTCATTTCCATTATAGAAGTACTCTGCCTCCTGGAGCACAGACAAACAAGGCCCCATTGCATTCTGAAAGCATATTCTCTTTTTTGTTCCCCCACTTGCTTGTTCATTAAATAAGATGAAGGTGAAATGGCAGAGTCTCCCCCCGTACAGTTTTTTGTCTGGTTTAGAAGCTTCACTGAAACAGTGGCTCTCAACCTTTCCAGACTACTGTACCCCTTTCAGGAGTCTGATTTGTATTGAATATCCCCAAGTTTCACCTCACTTAAAAACTACTTGCTTACAAAATCAGAGATAAAAATACAAAGAAGTGTCACAGCCACACTAGTACTGAAAAATTGCTGACTTTCTCATTTTTACCATCGAATTATAAAATAAATCAATTGGAATAGGAATATTGCACTTACATTTCAAGTGTATAGCATATAGAGCAGTATAAACAAATCATTGTCTGTATGAAAGTTTAGTTTGTACTGATTTAGCTAGTGCTTTTTATGTAGCCTGTTGTAAAACTAGGTAAATGTATAGATGAGTTGATGTACGCCCTGGAAGACCTCCGTGTACCCCCAGGGGTACATTAACCTCAGGTTGAGAACCACTGCACTGGAGAATCCAATTTTCCCTGTTACCCAGAAAGTTTTGTTGGAAGCGGCTGTGAATACTGACAAGCGATTACTAGCCAGGCTTACCATCATCACCTTGCAACAGGCTCTCAGAATCCTTAGCTACACTGCAGTACATTATGTCATTACTCAGACTTGGTAAAAACATCAGTCTTGTGAGCACCGTCCTGGCAATGAACTGCTGCTGACTATTGTTTTAGAAAGAACTAGAAGTGCCCTTGGTTTGTGGTACACACCAGCTGGGCTCAGTGACTGGTAAGGGCCAGTGTCCACAGTATGGTGACCAGTTATCTCTAGTCAAGAAGTAGGAAGCACTTATTTTCACTACGCATGGGCACTTACAAGGCCAGGATAAAAACACCTGCGCTTTGGGGGAATTCTACCACAAAAATGAGTTTTAACAGACTAAACCAAATGCAAAACATGGTAGGAGTCAAACAGTAGGAGTCAAACTGTGAAGCTCTTTCTCCCAATGGGGAGCAGTTACTCAGCCAAGGAATCTCACCGACTCCAGTGGAAGTGAATGGGAGTAGGATTATTTGGGTGTCTAAACTGAACGTGATTTAGTCCAGTTCTAGTAAAAGTGGATCATCTGGTGACCCAAGTCCAAAAATGATAACTCACGGGGAAGATCTGGAAGAGGTAGACCTTCGAGAAGTGGCACTTCCTAGATCCTTGGTACGATGGCAGTGGCATGGGCACATTTTTCAGGTACTGAGAGAACAGAACTATGAAGAAAATGGCCCTGGAATGAGACAAAAAAAAAAAGAGAGAGAACAACTGCCTCGTTTGCTTTACCACACTCGGAGGACCCGACTTTCAGAAGTTCTGAGCATCTTCAGCTCCAACTGATTTCAAAGCACCTCTGACAATAAGGCTCTAAGCGCATGTCTTCACTGGAGCTCAAACGGTGTCAATTCCAGCTCAGGATGACACTGAGCCATTTGAGCTAGTGCACTAAAAACGGACTTGTAGTGCTGTAGTAGTGGGAGAGGCTAGCTGCCTGAACACATCCCTAGGATCTCAGACAGGATCGTACATGAGGTGGCTAGCCCCTACGACTGCTGCACCACCGTGACTTCAATTCTGTTTTTAGCATGGATATGTCCCCTTGAGATGTAATTTACACCGTCCACCCCTAGCGTAGACATTCCCTTAGTGTCGCGGGAAGACGCAAACCAAAGTTGAGGTTAAAACAAGCCTTCGGTTATATTTTAAATATAGTTTTGTTGAGGGTTTTGTTTTCAATTCTGATTTTTTTGCCTCAAAAACCAGCCAAACATAATTACATACAATGAACCACCAAGTATGACATCTGCCAGAAGCTTAAACGTGACGTTAAATAGAACAGAGGCAGAATAGAGAGATCGGTTGTGTCCAGACAGGTTGTATAGGAAACTATTCTTGGGCCCCACTATTTTCATTAGAAGGAAAGGTCATTCATTTCATGGTTTAAAGTTTCTTCAATGTCAATGTTTTTTAAATGGCAAAGTGAACCCACATGGAAAGGAGAAAAGGATCAGTTGAGAGATAAATCTCAGGCTTTCAATGTCCCACCACAGGCACCTATGGCCCAGTTCTGATGTCACATCCAGATGGCCAATAATACCCGTGCAAGTTCGTGTTTTGAAAGAAACACAAGAATGAAAACCAAATGTCCGGATGTTCTACCCAGTTCTCATTTTTCTTCAGAGTGATTTTAGTTTGATTTCCAATTTTTAGGTCTATATTTGTGATTACTGCCCATTTATAGCTGTTTCCTACAGTGTGATCTGTACTGCTGGATTTATGTAGCTAATTCTCCACTGGGGGATACAACCTTGCAGGCCATACCTGCCCCAGTTAGATGAGAATGAACAAACAAAAATATTTATCAAACAAATGCTGAGCAGATGGGATATGCTGGTAGACAAATGCAGACATTCTATTACTGTGTGTTAGTTAAACCTTTGAAGATCCATGCAGGTTTTTATACCCTGTCAAGGTTCCTCCCCCACTCTGAACTCTAGGGTACAGATGTGGGGACCTGCATGAAAAACCTCCTAAGCTTATCTTTACCAGCTTAGGTCAAAACTTCCCCAAGGTACAAAATATTACCCCTTGGACAGGCCGCTACCACCACCAAACTAATACTGGTTACTGGGGAAGAGCTGTTTGGACGCGTCCTTCCCCCCAAAATACTTCCCAAAACCCTGCACCCCACTTCCTGGACAAGGTTTGGTAAAAAGCCTCACCAATTTGCCTAGGTGACTACAGACCCAGACCCTTGGATCTTAAGAACAATGAACAATCCTCCCAACACTTGTACCCCCCCTTTCCTGGGAAATGTTGGATAAAAAGCCTCACCAATTTGCATAGGTGACCACAAACCCAAACCCTTGGATCTGAGAACAATGAAAAAGCATTCAGTGTTTTACAAGAAGACTTTTAATAAAAAATAGAAGTAAATAGAAATAAAGAAATCCCCCCTGTAAAATCAGGATGGTATGTATCTTACAGGGTAATTAGATTCAAAAACATAGAGAACCCCTCTAGGCAAAACCTTAAGTTACAAAAAAGATACACAGACAGAAATAGTTATTCTATTCAGCACAATTCTTTTCTCAGCCATTTAAAGAAATCATAATCTAACACATACCTAGCTAGATTACTTACTAAAAGTTCTAAGACTCCATTCCTGTTCTGTCCCCGGCCAAGACGACTACAGACAGACACACAAACCCTTTGTTTCTCTCCCTCCTCCCAGCTTTTGAAAGTATCTTGTCTCCTCATTGGTCATTTTGGTCAGGTGCCAGCGAGGTTACCTTTAGCTTCTTAACCCTTTACAGGTGAGAGGAGCTTTCCCCTGGCCAGGAGGGATTTCAAAGGGGTTTACCCTTCCCTTTATATTTATGACACGCCCCCCAAATCTCAGCTAGGGTGAAACACTGGCTGGGATTTCTTCCTGGAGCTCTAGGAAAACAGAGTTAATAAGACACATGCATCTCTAAATATACTACCAAGTACATAAAGACTAACAATATTTTCCACATCTCAAGGACGATTTTAACCAGTTGATTCTGGGAAACTTTCACGGGAGAGTGCATCAGCCACTTTGTTAGAAGCTCCTGAGATGTGTTGGATGTCGAAATCAAAATCTTGGAGAGCTAAACTCCACCGAAGAAGTTTTCTGTTAGTTTCTTTGACGGTGTGAAGCCACTTTAGTGCAGCATGGTCGGTTTGCAGGTGGAAACGCCGTCCCCAAACATATGGGCGTAGCTTTTCCAGAGCGTAGACAATGGCATAACATTCTTTTTCAGTGACTGACCAGTTGCTTTCCCTCTCAGACAGTTTTTTGCTGAGAAACACTACAGGGTGGAATTCTTGATCAGGTCCTTTCTGCATTAAAACTGCTCCCACACCACGCTCGGATGCATCTGTGGTTACTAGGAACGGTTTGTCAAAGTCTGGGGCCCTTAGTACAGGGTCAGACATGAGTGTCGCTTTAAGCTTGTTAAAGGCCTTCTGACACTTTCCGGTCCACTGAACAGCATTTGGCTGTTTCTTTTTGGTTAGGTCTGTCAGTGGGGCAGCGATTTGGCTGTAGTGCGGTACAAATCGTCTGTAATAACCGGCCAAGCCTAAGAAGGATTGAACCTGTTTCTTTGACTTTGGGACAGGCCACTTTTGGATAGCATCCACTTTGGCCTGTAGGGGGCTGATAGTTCCTTGACCCACCTGGTGTCCAAGGTAAGTCACTCTGTTTAGGCCTATTTGACACTTCTTAGCCTTAACAGTTAGTCCTGCCTCCCTTATGCGCTCAAGGACTTTTTGTAGATGTTCCAGGTGGTCTGCCCAGGAATCCGAAAATATGGCCACATCGTCAAGGTAGGCGACTGCATATTCTCCTAATCCCGCTAGGAGACCATCTACAAGTCTTTGGAAAGTGGCGGGTGCATTTCGCAGCCCGAAAGGGAGTACATTAAATTCATACAGCCCGAGATGTGTGATGAAGGCTGACCTTTCCTTGGCAGATTCATCTAGCGGTACCTGCCAGTACCCCTTGGTTAAGTCCAAGGTAGAGATGAACTGGGCCCTTCCCAGTTTCTCTAATAGTTCATCTGTGCGTGGCATGGGATAGTTGTCTGGGCGAGTTACAGCATTTAGCTTACGGTAGTCCACGCAAAAACGTATTTCCCCATCTGGTTTGGGAACTAGAACCACTGGAGATGCCCATGCACTTTCAGAGGGGCGGATTACACCCATCTGTAACATATCCTGGATCTCCCGTTCTATAGCAGTTTTAGCTTGAGGAGACACCCGGTAAGGTTGGACCCTAATTGGGTGAGCATTACCTGTGTCAATGGAGTGGTATGCCCGTTCAGTCAGTCCTGGGGTGACTGAGAACGTTGGCGCGTAGCTAGTGCACAGCTCCTGGATCTGCTGTCGCTGCATACGCCCAAGGGTCATGGAGAGGTTCACCTCTTCCACACCACCAGCACATTTCCCTTCATAGTAGACACCTTCAGGCCACTCAGCGTCGTCTCCTCCCTGGGCTGTAAACTGACAAACCTTTAATTCTCTGGAATAAAAGGGCTTTAGAGAATTAATATGATACACCTTAGGCTTTCGGTTGGAGGTGGGGAATGCTATGAGATAATTAACAGCTCCCAGGCGCTCCTGGACCACGAATGGCCCTTCCCACGATGCTTCCATTTTATGGGCCTGGAGCGCCTTTAAGACCATGACCTGGTCTCCTACTTTGAAGGAACGCTCTCTGGCATGTTTATCATACCAGGCTTTTTGCTCTTTTTGAGCATCCTGTAAGTTTTCTCTAGCAAGGGCTAAAGAGGTTCGGAGGGTGGTTTGTAGGTTGGTTACAAAGTCCAGAATGTTAGTTCCTGGAGAAGGTGTAAATCCCTCCCATTGCTGCTTCACCAACTGCAATGGCCCCTTAACCTCACGGCCATATACAAGTTCAAATGGGGGAAACCCTAAACTGGGATGTGGTACAGCTCTGTAGGCAAAGAGCAACTGCTGCAATACTAGGTCCCAATCATTGGAGTGCTCATTTACGAATTTACGTATCATGGCCCCCAAAGTTCCATTAAACTTCTCCACCATGCCATTTGTTTGATGATGGTAAGGAGTGGCAACCAAGTGATTTACCCCATGAGCTTCCCAAAGGTTTTTCATAGTTCCTGCCAGGAAATTAGTCCCTGCATCTGTGAGGATGTCGGAGGGCCAACCTACCCTGGCAAAAATGTCTGCTAGGGCCTGGCACACACTTTTAGCCCTGGTGTTGCTTAGAGCTACTGCTTCCGGCCATCGGGTGGCAAAATCCATGAAAGTCAGTATGTACTGCTTTCCTCTGGGTGTCTTTTTCGGAAAAGGACCCAGAATATCCACAGCTACTCGCTGAAATGGAACTTCAATGATGGGGAGTGGCTGGAGAGGAGCTTTGACCTGGTCTTGGGGTTTTCCCACTCTTTGGCACACCTCACAAGACTGGACATAGGTAGAAACATCCTTGCCCATTCCCTCCCAGTGGAATGACCCCCCCAAACGGTCTTTGGTCCTGTTCACCCCAGCATGGCCACTAGGGTGATCATGGGCTAAGCTCAAGAGCTTGGCCCGGTATTTAGTTGGAACTACCAACTGTCTCTGAGGATGCCAGTCTTCCTGGTGTCCCCCAGAAAGAGTTTCCTTGTATAAAAGTCCTCTTTCTACAACAAACCTGGATCGATTAGAAGAGCTGAGAGGCGGTGGGTTGCTCCGTGCCGCCGTCCAAGCTCTCTGGAGGCTTTCATCTGCTTCCTGTTCGGTCTGGAACTGTTCCCTTGATGCTGGAGACATCAGTTCCTCATGGGATTGTGGACCTAGGCTTGGTCCCTCTGGAAGCGATATAGGGGATGGAGCTGTTTCTGTTGACTGTGAACCGCTCTCTGCTGGTGCACTATGTTGGGATTCAGGCTCCGGCTGAGCCTCTTGTGTAGGGTTATCGGCTGCTGCCAGTTCAGGTTCGGTGGGGCCCTCTGGTGTTGAGGTTGCAAGTACTGGATTCAGTGCTGACACGGGGTCTGGTGTTGGTTGTTTGGCTGGTTCCGGTTCTGGGACTGGTTCCGTCTGGGTCTCTGGGACTGGATCCACTACTGCTGTTGCAGACATTGGCCTGGGGTCCGGGTCCATCACCTCTGACTGGGTCCTGATAGAAGTTTCCGGAACAGAGCTAGGCCTCACGGCTTGTTTAGCCTGGTTGCGGGTGACCATTCCCACCCTCTTGGCCTGCTTCACATGATTGGCCAAGTCTTCCCCCAACAGCATGGGGATGGGATAATCATCATAGACTGCAAAAGTCCACATTCCTGACCAGCCCTTGTACTGGACAGGCAACTTGGCTGTAGGCAAATTGAAAGAGTTGGACTTGAAGGGTTGAATCGTCACTTGGATCTCTGGGTTGATTAAATTGGGGTCCACTAAGGAAGCATGGATAGCTGACACTTGTGCTCCGGTGTCCCTCCACGCGGTGACCTTCTTCCCACCCACACTCACAGTTTCCCTCCGCTCCAAGGGTATCTGGGAGGTATCTGGGCCTGTGGACCTCTGGTGTGATTCCGGTGCAATGAACTGTAATCTGTTGGGGTTCTTGGGGCAGTTGGCCTTTACATGCCCCAGCTCGTTACACTTAAAACATCGTCCAGCTGATGGGTCACTGGGGCGAGGAGGGTTGCTGGAGAACGGGGTGGTGGGACGATAAGGGGTCTGGAGGGTTCTTTGGGAGGTAGGTGGGGCTTTGGGCGGCCCCCGGTAATAGGGTGTGGTCTGGGGTGGTCCCTTCTGGTCTCCGCTCCAACTGCGACCAGTTTTCTTCTTCTCTGCCACCTCCACCCATCTGGCTCCAATCTCTCCTGCCTCAATTACAGTTTTGGGTTTCCCATCTAGGATGTATCTTTCTATTTCCTCAGGAACACCCTCTAAGAATTGTTCCATTTGCATTAGGAAGGGCAAATTTACTGGAGATTCAACACTTGCTCCTGATATCCAGGCATCCCAATGTTTTACAATGTGGTAGGCATGTCGGGTAAATGACATGTCTGGTTTCCACCTTAGGGCTCTGAACCTCCGACGAGACTGCTCGGGTGTTATCCCCATTCTGACTCTCGCCTTGGATTTAAACAGTTCATACTTGTTCATGTGTTCTTTAGGCATTTCAGCTGCCACCTCAGCTAAGGGTCCACTGAGCTGCGGCCTCAGCTCTACCATGTATTGGTCAGTAGAGATGTTGTACCCAAGGCAGGCCCTTTCGAAGTTTTCTAAGAAGGCCTCAGTATCATCACCTGCCTTGTAGGTGGGGAACTTTCTGGGATGGGAAGTGGTACCTGGAGAAGGATTGCTAGGGTTTGTTGGTATATTCTGCTGGGCCTTTATCCTCTCCATCTCCTCCACATGCTTCCTCTCTTTTTCCCTCTCCTCCTCCACATGCTTCCTTGCCTCCATTTCCCTCTTGTGGGCAGCCTCTTGGTGTTGTTCTGCCTCCCTTTCTTGTTCCTTCTTCAGCTGCATGAGTTCTATCTGTCTTTCATGTTCCCTTTGTTTTTCCTCAGCCTGAAATTTGGCTAATTCCAGCTGTAGTCGAGCTGAGGATTTGGCCATTCTAACCTCTCTGTTTTTAACTAACTTTACACCCGAGGTTTAGGAATAAACAAACAAAACTTGGCTGTAAAATTTTGCTGTGCTGGAATAGAATACCTATTCTCTGATAGTGATTGTCAGCCTACAGAAAAAGACAATTCCCTTGTCTCTGCTCTGGGCCCAAATTAAAGCAAAAAACCTCCAACTACTTGGAAACCTGCTTACCCAGCCCAAAGAAAAAAAAAATTTCTTTTCAAACCTGTGCTCCTTGTAAAACAAAAAAAAAAATCAAAATCCTAAAAAAACCCTGCCACTTTTGTCTCCAGGCAAATGGGTAGAGCACACACCCCCTATTTACTTTTAGGAAGAAAAGAAAAAAAAACCTCTGGGTTGGAAGACTGTGAATTTCCCTGCAGGAGTTAAGTACCCTGCCTCCAGGCAAAGAAAACCTGCAATTCACAAGATAATCCCCTTTTGTCTCTGCTTGGCCACAAAGCAGAGAGAAACCAAGCTGCTTTCAGTTTCAAAGCTGCTTCTGGACTTCCTAAAAATTCCTTTTT
Source organism: Lepidochelys olivacea (assembly GCF_965140295.1). Lineage (NCBI taxonomy): Eukaryota > Metazoa > Chordata > Testudines > Cheloniidae > Lepidochelys > Lepidochelys olivacea. Next base: position 266,153,149 of record NC_140411.1, read on the forward strand.
AAAATCTGTATTTCTAGTTCAAAAAATCTCAACTGGATCTCAAAATGATTTCAGGTTAATCCCACCACTGTGCCACCATGTCAAGGTTCCTCCCCCACTCTGAACTCTAGGGTACAGATGTGGGGACCTGCATGAAAAACCTCCTAAGCTTATCTTTACCAGCTTAGGTCAAAACTTCCCCAAGGTACAAAATATTACCCCTTGGACAGGCCGCTACCACCACCAAACTAATACTGGTTACTGGGGAAGAGCTGTTTGGACGCGTCCTTCCCCCCAAAATACTTCCCAAAACCCTGCACCCCACTTCCTGGACAAGGTTTGGTAAAAAGCCTCACCAATTTGCCTAGGTGACTACAGACCCAGACCCTTGGATCTTAAGAACAATGAACAATCCTCCCAACACTTGTACCCCCCCTTTCCTGGGAAATGTTGGATAAAAAGCCTCACCAATTTGCATAGGTGACCACAAACCCAAACCCTTGGATCTGAGAACAATGAAAAAGCATTCAGTGTTTTACAAGAAGACTTTTAATAAAAAATAGAAGTAAATAGAAATAAAGAAATCCCCCCTGTAAAATCAGGATGGTATATATCTTACAGGGTAATTAGATTCAAAAACATAGAGAACCCCTCTAGGCAAAACCTTAAGTTACAAAAAAGATACACAGACAGAAATAGTTATTCTATTCAGCACAATTCTTTTCTCAGCCATTTAAAGAAATCATAATCTAACACATACCTAGCTAGATTACTTACTAAAAGTTCTAAGACTCCATTCCTGTTCTGTCCCCGGCCAAGACGACTACAGACAGACACACAAACCCTTTGTTTCTCTCCCTCCTCCCAGCTTTTGAAAGTATCTTGTCTCCTCATTGGTCATTTTGGTCAGGTGCCAGCGAGGTTACCTTTAGCTTCTTAACCCTTTACAGGTGAGAGGAGCTTTCCCCTGGCCAGGAGGGATTTCAAAGGGGTTTACCCTTCCCTTTATATTTATGACATACCCAAATTAAATGTATGTAAAATTAAGGGATTATTCCAAATAGGAATCAATGGGGAGTTGATAACAGAACCTGGCCCCAACACTAGCACCTGCTGCAGTTGAATTATTGAGGTACTATTAGGACCTGCGGTTGTGATGCGGCAGCATCAAATGCTGGCCTGGGAAGGGAACAGCCAAAGGGACAGTAGTAGCTCAAGCTGCAGCAGGGGCTCAGATGATGGTGGAAGGAGAGGCAGTTGAGACAAGCTGGTGGTAAGAGAGAAAAATCTAGCTGCTGAGTTAGCAGATGAACTGGAGTTTGGTAGGAAGTGAGGTGATAAAATAAAAGATATCCAGGAGAATAGAAATAGGGGACTTGGAAATGAGAAGGAAAACTAGGAGAAGTTTTGAGTCAGTAGAAGCTGAAAAAAATTGAATAGGGTAAGCGAGAAGACACTATTAGAAATGGGAAGTAGTGGGAAATAAAATCTACAGCCGTACTGGAGAGAGCGACTCAAGGGAAAGAACTGAAAGGAAATATAACTGGTGGAACAGGGAATTGATCAGAAGCTGTGTTAGAGTAAAAAGATCCTGAAAACAGTACATGAGAAGCCCACCTACAAAGGACCTAAAGTAAATGAACAGAGAGAATGACTGTTTGAAAATCTATTGAAGGAACACAGGTCAAAGGCACTTACCGGACAAGTGAGGGCCCCTAGGTAAAGAAACCCCTCTTGTGGAAAAACTCAATGAAGAGAGAGACCGCCCCAGGAACACCAAATCTAAGGAGCACTTCTAGCCAAAGAGACACAAAGGATAGGACAGCAAGAGTGGAGCTGGACTTAGAACCAAGGAGAGGAAAAGTTGATTCTTTGCCAAAATGACACAGTATATTAAGTAAATTTCTTCATTCTTGGTAAAAACAATGCATTTGGTGTTAACTGCACAAAGGAAGAGTAGTGTGTACAAGCTTGCAAAGGTTAATGTGTTGGTAACATCTAGTTTATTAATATAAGTAGTCAGTACTCAGTAATATTGTATATTATTTATGCTTCTGCTACAATCTTTGAGTTTTCCCTTATAAAGTTCTAAAAATTTAAAGTTCTCTCGTTTGTCTTGGTTTGCCTCTGCCTCTCCACACAGTTGGCATAGCCTCATTTAGCCTGGCTCACTGCAATAAATGTAATAATGTTCTGAGCACTATGAAGTGCACGGATGTAATGAGATGAAGAGGTTTTCTAAGAGACAAAACGTGTAGATAAAACACTCAAGATAAGGAAAGATATTTAAAGCACTAACAGGAACGGCTATCCTTGTTACCATATAAAAATATGCCACGACACAGTCAGAGCATTGACTAACTGGCTGTCACAGAGTCACCGGGCGATGCTCTGGAGTGACTCCATATGAAGCCAGTCGGGACTCTGGGGGATCCTCCTCTCTCTGAGCAGACTGTCTCCAGGGCAAGAAGCTTAACAGCTTCGACCTTCCTGAGTCTGACCTTGGAGCATTCAGCATCCCATTCCACACCGTGCGCTTCCCACAGCGAGTCCGCACCGGCGGGGCTCCTGAGGAAGCCAGAGGGCCCTGCACCCCACCTCCGCAGTCAGATGTGATTCTCGGCCAGCCAATAAAACAGAAGGTTTATTAGACGACAGGAACATGGCCTAAAACAGAGCTTGTAGGTACAGAGAACAGGACCCCTCAGTCCGGTCCGTCTTGGGGGGCGGGAGGCCAGAGCCCCATCTGGGCCTCCTTCCATTTCCCCAGCCAGCTCCAAACTGAAACTCTCCTGTCCCTCCTCTCGCCTGTGTCTCTTTCCCAGGCCAGGAGGCCACCTGATCTCTTTGTTCTCCAACACCTTCAGCTGGCACCTTTGTAGAGGAGGGGCCCAGGCCATCAGTTGCCAGGAGACAGGGTGTCGGCCATTCTCTGTGCAGACACCATCACACTGGGCTTCTAGGGCTCTTCAACAATCAGACACCCTTATCCCACCACCTAGATACTTAAGAAATGCCTAATGGAAACTGAGGCACTCACAAAGCATTCAGAGAAAACATTAAGAACATTCCCACTTCATCACATCTCTCCCCCCTTCGAGACCAAACTGAGTGGGGTCACTTTAGCCAGCGACCTGGGGAAGTTCAAACCCACCAACGTTCCCATGGATGCCCCAGCATTTCTCCCATTCCTTGGTGGGAGTTTCACCAGGCCCTTCCAGTTTCACACCCTCCCTTAGGTCGGGTGTGCTCGACTGGCACTCAGAGGCCACATTTGGGAAGGTTTATGCAGCCCGTGCCCTTTTGCCACCCCAAAACCCCTGGGGTTCAAACTGGGTTCTGGTATTCTCCCAGAGCTCCAGTCTGGAGGGCTGTGATTTGGGCTCTCTTGGTTAAGAGCCCCCATCTTGACTTTGGCCACCCTCTGACCAGGTGTCTCTGTGACCAGCATCTCAGCATCAGCCCCTTTCATTTGATGCAGCCACGTCGGGGCAGAGTGGTCGGTATACGCCTAAAGCGCCGCCCAAATAGATACAGCTGCAGCTTTTTAAGGGCCTGCACCATGGCCAGGCATTTCTTCTCTATGGCCACATAGTTCTGCTCCCGGGGCAGCAGCTTCTTGCTCAAGTACCCGATGGGGTGTCTCTCCCGCTTAGCATCAGCACCGCACCCAGCCCTGCGTCTGACCCGTCAGTGAACACGGTAAAGGTCTTGGCAATGTCTGGGTTTACCAGATTTACCGGGCCCTGGATTAGAGCCTCCTTCAGTGCACAGAGAGCCCTCTGGTACTGCTTGGTCCAGACCACCTCATCTGGCTTCCCCTTCTTACATAGCTCAGTGATGGGGGCAGCTAGGGAGCTCAAGGGGGTACAAACCTCCGGTAATACCCTGCTAACCCAATAAAGGCCTGGACCCGTTTCTTGGTCTGGGGAACAGGCCAATCTCTGATCTTCTCCACCTTCTGGAAAGGTTCCTCTGTGATGGACAGGGGTCTCAAGGGAGCTTCACCCTTCTCCCGGGCCTTCCCCACCCTCTGGCAGGGTCGCAGGACCTGCTGGGTTGCGTCACAGACTCCGGGCCAGTAAAAGTTCTGCAACAGCCACTGCCTGGGGCGTTGGATCCCCTGGTGTCCTGAGAGAGGGATATCATGGGTGAGGTACAATAGCCTGTGGCGATACTTCTGGGACACCACTAGCTGCCTCCTGATCCTCCACAGTTCTGCTTCCCCCGGGGGAGCCCATTCCTGGTACAGAAATCCCTTCTCCCACAGGAATCTTTCCCTGCAGCCTTCCCCAAGGGAAGCACGGTGGCCAGCAAGTTCCCTCAGCTTCTCCTTCTGCAGCTCAGTCTGGAATTCAGCTGCTGGAGAAGGGATGGGGACCTGTTCCCTCTCACTGGCTGGGCTGGGGTCACAGCCTTGCTGAGCCCTGTCCCTGGTAGCTCCCTCCCTGCCGTGGGATCACTTCCCAGCAGCCCCTCTGGACCAAGCAAACCTGGTTGGCAGCCGTCCTGCCCTGCCTGTGTCTCCCCACACTCAGCTGGGGTCTCCGTTCCCCCCATGCTCAGAGCTGCCTTTGCTGTCCCAGTGGGGGCAGGCAGTGAGCTCGCTGCTTTGATCACAGCATCAGAGCCAGTGTGAGCACCCTCTCAGGTGTGCATGGGGGTGGGGAGCATCTCTCCATCCCACTCTGCCCTAGGAGGCTAATTACAGGCAGGCAGGTATCCCGAGCTTAGCAGCTCCTCCCACTGGCCAGCCAGGTCATTTGCCTTTTCACTGACCATTTCCATCTTAGCCAATTGTTTCCCTGGATTCAAATTCAAGTCCTCGGCCGTTACAGGAGCTCGGCCTGGATCCTGTCCCAAAGAAAGACAGTCATCCCCCAACAGGACCTCACAGTTGATATCCTGGAGAACCCCAACTACCAGCCAGACCGACCCCTCCTGTGTCTTCACAGGGATCTGGGCCATAGGCAGGGAGAGGGGCTTCATACCTGGGACCTTCACCCAGTTCACAAAGCCCCTCAGCATCTGGTGGGCCTACACCACCCGGGGTCTGACAACAGTTCTCTGTCCCAGAATGTCGCCACCCCAGGAATGTCTCCCCATTGACCATCACCTTCCACTCCCACTGGGACTCTGAGGGGCCTGAGCCCAGGAAACTCCACGCTAAGACATATAGGCTGGGGCCAGGAGTGGAAGCCTGTCCACCACCCCACCCATCTGGCTGATGGCATCTATGTCCTTGGGACCCAGAAAGGGAGCTACATACCGGGGCTTTTCCGCAGGGTCTCCCTGGTTCAAATCACCAGCCTGCTTGAAGGCACTGAGGTAGGCATCCACATCCCCCCACTCCTTAACCAGGGGCAGCAATTTAGTATCAAGGTTCCCAGCAGAACTGGCAACCCAGGGTCTATCCCCACTCACCCCTGGGAAGTCCCCTATGCCTCTCTGCTCCCCCATCGCCAGTTCATGCTGCTGCTGCTGCTTCTTCTGCAGTTCTTTCTTGGGCTCTCGCTGTCTCTCATGGTCCTCTCGCTCCTTCGGACTCAGCTCCAGTCCCATCTGTGTCTGACCCCCTGATGGGGACCCCGATCATGAAGACCCCCATCTAGTCGGGGACAGGAGTCTTGGGGATGCCTGGTTACCGCTCCAGCTGCTCCCAGATCCTCTTGTAGCCCCATCTGGGTCAGGAATCTGCTCCTTAGGCAGTCATCATTTTCCAGCTGCATGACTAACTGTGCTTTGGTGAACTTTCCAACCCGTAACCCTCTCTTTTTGCACAGGTTTACAATGTCCTTCTTAAGGAGATGGTGATAGGCCATCACTTCGCTGCTCCCAAGTTGCTGTGGACTCGCAGGCCTGTGCGCTCTCAGCTCCCCATGGTTTCAAGGAAGAGCCCCTAGTGTGCCAGCCCTTCTCCAGGTCACCACCTCTCTCCCAGGGTCGAGCCGCAGACTCCTCCACCCCTGAGACTGCTCACCGCAGTCCCCAGGGAGACCCGTTACTGCAACAGTCCTTCTTGCTGGTCACACTCCCAGGGGTTAAGCGTAGCTCCTCTGCCCCCTGAAACCACTCCTCTCTGAGCCTTCAGCATGCCTGGTCCTCATTAATCCGCCTTCATTTTACTGCTCCCCAGTCACTTACTGCAAGAAGCGCCATTCACAGGGTGCAGTAGAACCCACCTCTAACAACAGTTGTCACACAGTCACCAAGCAATGCTCTGGAACTACTCCATACAAAGCCAGTCAGGACTTTGGGGGAGCCTCCTCTCTGTCAGTAGACTGGGAGGCTCCCCCAGAGTCCTGACTGGTTTCGTATGGAGTAGTTCCAAAGCATTGTCCGGTGACTCTGTGACAGCTGGTGCCAGTGGTGGGATAAGGATGTGTGATTGTTGCAGAGCCCTAGAAGCCCAGTGTGATGGCGTCTGCACAGAGAACGGTCGATACCCTGTCTCCTGGCAACTGATGGCCTGGGCCTCTCCTCTATAAAGGTTGCCAACTGAAGGTGTTAGAGAACAAAGAGATCAGGTGGCCTCCTGGCCTGGGAAAGAGACAAAGGCGAGAGGAGGGACAGGAGAGTTTCAGTTTGTAGCTGGCTGGGGAAATGGAAGGAGGCCCAGATGGGGCTCTGGCCTCCCTGCCCCCCAAGACGGACTGGACTGAGGGGTCCTGTTCTCTGTACCTACAAGCTCTGTTTTAGGCCATGTTCCTGTCGTCTAATAAACCTTCTGTTTTATTGGCTGGCCGAGAATCACATCTGACTGCGGAGGTGGGGTGCAGGGCCCTCTGGCTTCCTCAGGAGCCCCGCCGGTGCGGACTCGCTGTGGGAAGCGCACGGTGTGGAATGGGATGCTGAATGCTCCAAGGTCAGACTCAGGAAGGTCGAAGCTGTTAAGCTTCTTGCCCTGGAGACAGTCTGCTCAGAGAGAGGAGGATCCCCCAGAGTCCCGACTGGCTTCATATGGAGTCACTCCAGAGCATCGCCCGGTGACTCCGTGACACTGGTTAGGCATGGAAAGCTTTCACAGACACCGGTTTCTTTTTCCCAATTTCTAAAGCTACAGAACCCAACATATCTGCCCTTTTGTGCGGTTGGACCAATGAAGATTGTTGGTAGGTTTATGAATGGTTTGAAAAATGGTATTTTAGGTGGAGCTGATAGTACTGCCTGTTAAGGTTACCCAACACCTCCTATTATAAGGCCAGCCAATTTTATAAGCAACCGAAAACAACCTACAATCATTCAGGCTAAAGTTTTGCATGCTGGTTGTCTGACTCAGGATGCCTACGTTTGAAAAATTTCAGCTAAAACAGATCAGCCATTTCCAAGAATGAGGCTACGGAAACTCAGTTGCTTTACCCATAGTAAAAAGTTCTGAAAACCTTTTCTTTGAACAGCTCCAGCATGACCATGCCTTGAAATTTGGTCGTTGGGTCAGGAATGTGCCTTTTGCCATCCTGTGAAAATCCACCCAAATGTATCCAAGTTATTAGCCTTTGGGGAAAAAAATTACAGTTTGCATATACTCATTAGAAAGTTATTTGATTTTAGCAGCTAACATTTCTGAAGATTATATCCTCACTGAGCATGCTCCAGCCTCTTTCAGCTCCTAGTGCTGACCCGACAGCATATGCACCATGCCCACAGAGCAAGAGAGCAGACTTTCACCTAGGCATACAGGGACAAAGATAGAGTTGCCCTGAAAAGGATGTTCCCAGCTGCTCTGGGCCAGGGTGAAACTGGGCACCAGAATGGAGAGAAGGGAGCCTGTCTCTCCTGTACTCTCAGTGCCACCCCTCCCTCCTGGTATCCAGGCACTGTGGAGGAGGAAGCCATCTGATGCAATTGCAGAGGGGACAAGAGCCATACCTGCAGGGAGGGAAAGGAGTAGATTGGGACAAGGGGGTCTAGTGAGACTGGCACTAGAGGGTGGCAGGACAGAGGAGGTTGGTAGACTAGGAGCCAGTGAGGTAAACAGAGGAAGGAATAAGAGTTAGTTGTCTTGGAGGAAGGGGCAGGAAGACCAAGAAGAGACTAGAATTGAAGGGAGGTTAGGATTGGCAGGACAAGGAGACTGGGGCTAGGAATGTGGTGGAGGGAACCGGGGAGGGGAGAGGGGGGGACAGGGACAGGACAGATCTAACAAGAATCTGGGCTGTGCAGGGAGAACTAGGACTGGCTGGGCAAAGACTGGGACAAGGATGGGGAGGAGGTGTTGAGGGGGACAGATTGGATGAGGACCCTGGGGAGAGAAGGTAGGACAGAGCCAGTCTATGCACACGAGGGAGAGAGACAAAGAGCCAGGAGTGAGGGGACTAAGACTATCTAGGCAAGGAGGCTAGGCCTGGGATGAGAATCCTGAGGAGTGGCGCCTCGTACTGGCTAAGTGAATGGGACCGAGACAAGGAACCAGGGGTGAGGAAGAGACAGGGACAGGTTGATGGGGACAGGGCAGAATATTAAAACATTAAGATTTTAAATTTAAGCACTCAGAAGTTTGGAAATGCCAGCAGTAAGGCTGCCTGTGCAACCTTAATTCAGCCCCTATGCATATGCATTATAATACAGCCTATAGTTACATGCTCTTTTTTCCCATAGGACCCTAGCCTCATTCAGTGCACAGGGTGAACCTGTTCTGGGGATGAATCAGGGCTGTTGTCTGTAGGACCCCCTGCTACAATGGTTGCAGAAGTTGGAAGGTGTAGATCTGGGACAGGTGGGTCTCGACTTGCCCAAAGCTAAAGGCCTCCCACCCCCAGCTAGGGGGAGATGCTGCTAAGCCCAAGCTACAAGTGAGGGAGTGGGACAATGCAGGGGGGAGGGGCAGAGAGAAACAGGAACAGGAGTGAGGTCATTGGTTGAAAATCAGAGAACCAAAAGAAGCAATCAAGCAGAGAACTCCGACGGCACCCACTGCTTTTCAAAGGCACTGAAGGAGTCAGCGGACACCACCGAGAGGAACTCAGCCTGGAGGCGTGATCGAACAAGGAAATGGAAATAGGCCCCACAGTTGCAGAGTATTTCCCCCATCCTCCTTCCTCCTCCTGGAGGGATGGATGGCCATCTTGGCCAGCCCCAGGAATAGGTCGACGAGGAGATTCTGCAACTTTGTGGGGGAGCACAGATCAGGAGGTATGGGGAAAGTACAGCCAGAACCTGAGTCAGAGATTCTGAAGGAGTCAGAAGAGGGGCTGCCACCTGATGCACCCTGCATAGACATGTGACAGGGTCTCCCTCTCACCGCAAAAGGGACAGCTGTGGTGGAGCCTGTGAACCATGCCAGGCATATGCCTGTGCTCTCAGCTCTGTAGAGGAGCTTCCAATTAATATCCCTGGCAGGCCGTGACATCAGAGTGGAGTATAGGCTAGCCCCATGGAGTTCCTTGCCCTCCTCAGGTGGCATCAGGTCTCACCACTTGGCGTCAGGGGAGGACACAAGAGAGAGGAAGTCGATGGAGTGAAACATGAGTGCATGAAGGTGTTCTCTAGGCATGGTACAGGATGGACCAGCTGAATTGCAAGTTGTGTAGTGAAAGAGGCAGGAGATTGCAGGAAAAGAAAGGATGGTCTCATGGTTGAACAACTATGCTGTCCTGGTGAACTGGATGCTAACCCTGCCTCTGCCACAGAGTTATATGATGCTGGGAAAGTCACTTAATCCAGACCTTTCACAGGTAGACATTAAGTGGCTGTGTCATTTTTGGATGCCTGACTTGAGATCCCAACGTCTGTTTTCAGAAACGCTGAGCATTCACAGCTACAACTGAAGTCAGTGGGACCTGTATCAAGTCCCAGGTGTCTCAACTTGGGAACCCAGACGTGAACACTTTTTAATTTGATCTCTCTGGGCTTTAGTTCCCCAGCCATAAAATGGGGATAACAGCCCCTCATCTCACCATGGTGTAGTGAAAATAAATCCATTAGAATTTGTGAAACACTCAGATACTATAGTGATGAGCTCCACAGAAAAGTCCATGGGAAAATAAATAATTCTCTCTGCAGAGTAGGGCTTGAATAGTGTGCAGGAAATAAAGACTAGGGCCATACTATTGACCAATGAGAAGACAACACAATATTGAATAGCTACTCGTTAAGTGAGCACCATCCTGTACAATGAATGAGGCAGGTGCCTATGGGGAAAAATATGTGATCATAAGAACAGCCATACTAGGTCAGACCAATGGTTCATCAAGCCCAGTGTCTTGTCTTCACACAGTGGCCGTCACCAGATGCTTCAGAGGGAATGAAAAGAACAGGGCAATTATAGAGCGAGCCATTCTCTGTTGTCCAGTCTCAGCTTCTGGCAGTCAGAGGTCTAGGGACACCAGAGCATGGGGTTGCATCCTTGACCATTTTGTCTAATAGCAATTGTTGGACCTGTCCTCCAGGAACTTATCTAATTCTTGTTTGAACCCAATTATACTTTTGGCCTTCAAAACATCACCTGGCAATGAGTTCCACAGGCTGTGCATTATGTGAAGTACTTTCTTCTGCCTATTAATTTCACTGGGTGATCCCTGGTTCCAGTGTTATATGAAGGGATCAATAACATTTTCTTATTCACTTTCTTCATCCCATTCATAATTTTATAGATCTCTATCATAGCCCCTTCGTTTTAGCTTTTCTAGGATGAACAGTCCCCGTCTTTTTAATCTCTCCTTGTATGGAAGCTGTTACACACCATTAATCATTTTGTTGCCCTTATCTCTACTTTTTCCAAATCCAATATATCTTTTTTGAGATGGACGACCAGAACTGCATGAAGTATTCAAAGTGTGGGCATACCAGGGATTAATATAGAGGCATTATGATATTTTCTGTCTTATTATCTATCCCTTTCCTAACGGCTCCAAACATTCTGTTCACTTTTTTGACTGCTGCTACACACTGAGCAGATGTTTTCAGAGAACTATCCACAGTGACTCCAAGATGTCTTTCTTGAAGGTAAAAACTCATTTAGACGCCATCATTTTGTATGGATTGTTATGTTTTCCAATGTTCATTGCTTTGCATTTATCAACACTGAATTTCAATTTGCCAGTTTGTTGCCCAGTCACCCAGTTTTCCCTTTGTAACTCTTCGCACTCAGCTTTGAACTTGACTATCCTGAGTAATTCTGAATCATCTGCAAACTTTGTCCCCTCACTGTTTTCTGCCTTTTCCAGATCATTTATGAATATGTGGAACAGCACTCGTTCCACTACAGAATCTTGGAGGACCCTGCTATTTACCTCTGCCCACTGTGAAAACCAACCATTTATTCCTACCCTTTGCTTCATGGCTTTTAACTAGTTACTGATTCCCATAACTGCGTACTTTGCTTAAGAGCCTTTGGTGTAGGAACTTGTCAAAGCTTTTCTGAAAATATAAGTGCACTATATCCACTGGATCACCATTACATGCTTGCTGACACCTTCAAAGAATTCTATTAGATTGGTGAGGCATGATTTTCCTTTACAAAAATTGTGTTGACTCTTCCCCCAACATACTATGTTCATTTAGGTATCTGATACGTCTGTTCTTTACTATAGGTTCAACTAGTTTGCCCAGTACTGAAGCTAGGCTTACTAGCTTGTAATTGCCAGGATCGCCTCTGTATCTCTCTTTAAAAAATCAGCATTACCGTAGGTATCCTCCAATTACCTGGTACAGAGGCTGATTCAAGCGATAGGTTATATACCACAGTTTTGTATTTAAGTTCCTTCAGAACTCTTGGGTGAATGCCATCTGGCCCTGGTGTCTTATTACTGTTTAGTTTATCAATGTGTTCTAAATCCTCCTCTGCTGACACCTCAATCTGAAACAGTTCCTCAGATTTGTCACCTGAAAAGAATGGCTCAGATATGAGAATTTTCCTCACAGTGAAAACTAATGCAGAGAATTCATTTAGCTTCTCCACAACAGCCTTGTCTTCCTTGTGTGCTCGTTTAGCACCTCTATAGTCCAGTGGCCCCACTGACTGTTTGGCAGGCTTCCTGCTTCTGAAGTTGGTTGGTTTTAGTTTTTGTGTCTTTTGCTAGTTACTCTTCAACTTCTTTTTTTGCCTAATTATACTTTTATACTTGTCTTGCCAGAGTTGATGCTTCTTTCTATTTTCCTCACTAGGATTTTATTTCCCATTTTAAAGGATGTCTCTTAACCTTTAACTGCCTCTTTTACTCTGTGTAGACACGTGGCACTTAATACTCTTACTATTTATTTAAAGAAATTGGGTATACATTTAGCATGAGCCTCTATTATAGTGTTTTTAACTAGTTTTCATTCAGCTTGCAGGCATTTCATTCATGACTGTTCCTTCTAATTTCTGTTTAACCAACTTCCTCATTTTTATGTAGTTCCAGCAATGTAGCTTTTAACTTCAAAAAGGGGGTTTCTTTGGTATTCCCCCCAGCCTACACACACAAGGATCGTGTAATTGAAGACTCAATGCATACGAACAAAGGGGCTGAATTAAGATTGCACAGGCAACCTTAATTCTGGCATTTCTTAACTTCTGACTGCTTGACTTTGCAACCTTAATAATGTTCTTTTAATGTAGTTTTTGTGGGTAATACATACTCACATACCCACTGGTCACCCGCTCTGGCCTTAAAGGGCTTAAAACAGCCCAGAAGTGGGCTGTGGCTGGGAGCAAGCAGTTCCCAGGCCGACTGGGGGAAGCAGGCTCAGCTGTGGCCACGCCCCAATCAGGGCTCAGCTGGCCCTTATAAGAGGGCAGTGGGGTAAGAGCAGACAAAGTCTCTCTCTACATTTAGACGGAGAAGGGCCTGGCTGCTGGGGAGCATACCTGGGTACCTAAGGTGAAGCAGGGCTGGGAAAGGCCAGAGGAACTGGGAGGCTCCAGACTGGAAAAGCCCCAGGCTGCAGGCTTGGCAGATGGCCTAAGATAGGTACTGGGGTTGCAGGGGGCAGCCCACGGGTAGGCAGAGGCAGCAGGTCTAAACCCCCCTTGCCTGTGATGATTGGCTAATACACTGCAGTCTGCCCCAGTGAACGGGGGCTAGATGGTGACTGGGCAGTAGCCAAAGACTGAAGTGAGGTGAGGGTTCATCGGGGAGGGGAGACCCAGAGACTGTGGGGCACTGCCAGGGAGCAGCACCCTAGGGAAAGGGGAACCGGGGTCCGGGAGGGACATGGGGGCCAGTGGCAAGCGGGACACTGGCCTGCAGAGGGTGCTCCGGAGGCTGGAAGAGCTAATTCCCTGAGAGACCAGCAAGAGGCTCTGCAGGGATGAGTCTCACATACATACATATGCACACGTGTAACAGAACGACTATGACAGAGCATTTGTACACTGAAGATGCCACACAAAAATAACAATTAGTTTGTTTGTTGCTGCTTTGGAATTTTAAAAATCAAATGCATTTTCTGTTTGTGGTATGTGTGTAAATGTAAAGGCTATAATCTCTTTGGGGCAGGGTCTGTGTTACCATCGGTGTCTTGTGCAACGCTCAGTACCCTGTCAGCATTTAACAGTGCATTTAGAATCCAGAGGTCATTTCCCCACCAGCGGGTAATGACGGATCCAATTTCTGATTTAGACTATTTATCCCATTAATCTGACCCCAGTTTTGCGAAGGTGAAGTGTTACTTACATGGCTGATATGCCCCAATGTGAGCCAGCTTCATCTCCTGCAGAGTTGAAGAGAGGCAGCGCAACCAAGGTTATGGTTGGGGCAATGGTCAACGGACCGATGAATCGCATCAGAAATCCAACCAGGCCAGAAAATCCAACAAATATTTGGAGACAGGAAGCGACCATGATGGCTCCCTGCAGCTGAGAAACAGAGGGGAAGAAAGCAGAGATTTAAAGACTTTCTTTCTGAGTTAGTCCATTTTAGTCAGGTGGGCTCAAAGCACCTATGGGCCATGATTCAACTCCCACTGAAGTCAGGGGGAGTCTTTCCACAGATTTCAATGGGAGTTGGCTCAAACCTTAAATGAGGGCAACACTCACACAAGAATGCAGGCCCATTAACTCTCCACCTGACTTACCTACCTCTGATTCTACCTAATTGCCAGCTGTCCAAGGGGAGCTGGACTGTCAGAAGCCCAAGAGCTCTAAACAGAACCAAGTCAACCTAGCATCTACCCATCCTTTATTAAAGACTTTGAGCACAGGTTAGTGTTCGTTAAAGGGAAATTAAGTAGTAATTACTATTATGGGCATTGACCAAGGGTCAGATACTGCACAAGCGATCCTAACCCAGCTCTTCCAGCACCTTAGTCCTGATCAACCAACTCCACTGTTCTAGCCTTGAATTTTCACCTGGCTCTGCCAAAGCACCTCATGGGGAACTAGAATGTGTACCCACCTAACTCATTTCTAGTCAGGTCCTGATCAGGGCCCTGAGCCTGCAGATGCAGACTCGCATGAGTCAAGGTTTGCAGAGTCAGGCCCAGTGATTGCGTGACAAGCCAGTGCTCTGATCTCCTGAGGCTCAGCCAGGGAAGTTGTTGGATCATATTAAAGAAGTTCTGTATTAAAATCACAAATGAGTTTGACTCACCATAGTTTAAATTCCAGGGTATTACTAATTAAGAGGTCTCTTGGTTTTGGTCTCTTTTTACTGTTTCTCTCCCTCTCTGTGTGAAACTTGCAAGCTGCTAATTGTGTTAGTATATCCTATGACAGAGTCTGTTCTCAAAGCAATACTTTGTAACAACTACTCACATAGGGAAAGACTCAAAGCGATACTCTGTAACAACAGAAACAGCACACAGATTCCCTGTCCTTTTGTTGTATTTATCTAGCTTTGTTCACAATTGTGATTAAAATAGAGATAGAGGATGTATGTGGGTGGATGCTTGGTGTGGATAATAAATGAATGATCAGGGAGGTGCCAGCCCAGGAGTTCAGTATTGATCGGCCGAAGAATGCACAGAGTGGAGACAACCAGATGACCCCCGGAGGGCAGACTGGAATCCACCCAACAGCCTCAAGGATGGGAGAACCGAAGAACAAGGTAACATCTAGCAGCATGGAGCCGTCAGGAATGTGCAATCTGCTGATTGATTCAGCGGCAGCATGATGAAGCAATTCCCATAGACTGGCATAGGAATAAATTCCTGTAAAAATGGACTCTAGAAAGTGAGAACTTTGGGGTCTGATTCTGCAAGCCAACTTCTAGGAGCATCAGATGAGCATCTGACAAGGCCCTGCTCCCTCCTGGTGTCCAGACCACCTAGCCAGTGGCTTGGCACGAGCAACTCTAAGGCTGGTAACTATGATAACTTTGCAGAACCTCGTGTGTGTGTGTGTGTGTGTGTGAATAAGTATGAAATTGAATGGAACGTTATAGCTATAACTAAATGCTTACTAGGATTCTGTGTTCACAATAAATGTGGCATTTTGCCTTCTTCCCTTGAATAAGATCCTGCTGGTTTTTATTTTATTGGTATAACAAAGCAAAGGGAATCTTCAGCTGAACACAGAAATTAAATTTTTCTATTTAAATTTTCAAAGTGCTGGATGACCTGGAAGTCCCTTCTGTTTCTCTCTGTGGGTTGCAAATATAGTCACAGGCAGACCAGTCCAATAAACTCCTTAAATATCAGAGTCATTGGGCAATACCAAACATGTTCAGATAACCAGGAGAAGACAGCCAGGGAACTACAGTACACCAGCACTTAGATTAGGAGATAGGGCTAGTGGGCATGTGGATAGCCAGGCATCTGATTTATCTGAGTATTGCTTTCCTCTGCAGGACACATTGCTCACCATGCAACCTTTGTGTGCTTGGTAACTGTTGTGTATTTAAATAGTGTTTATTTACCCTACATACGAGTTATTAGTTAATCCCACTAAATAATGAATGAATTACTAGATACCTTGGCTCTCATGATGAGGCTTGACCCTGTGAGGTGCTGAGTGCCCTCAACGCCCACCACCTACAGTGAGATGAAGTTTTTAACACCTTGAGGCTCAAACCCCTGAATCAGTGGTTTCCAACCTGGGGTCTGCAGACTATGTCTAAGATTTCCAAAGGGGTCTGCACCTCCATTAGAAAATGTTTTAGGGGTCTGCAAAGAAAAAAAGGTTGAAAACCACTGACCAAAATGAGAAGGCAAGAAAACAGTTATCCTGTGACTGCACTGTACTTACTTGGGTCAACAGTGACCGTAATACGAATGCTCTGCACTGTACTGCAGCTTTCAGCCAGGATCTCAAAGCTCTTGACAAACATAAGCTGTTTCACAGTGCTCCAGCAGGCTGAAAAACGGAGGCACAGAGCGGCTAAGCAACTTGTTCAAGGTCAAACAGTGACTAAGTGACAGATCTGAGATAAGGTCACAGGTGGCCTGACTACAAGTCCCCATGCTTTAGCCAGCAGACCATATTATTTGCCTTCTTGTTTATGATCATTTGTGTCCTCCATGTTCTGCTAACATGACCAGTAGCTACAATGGTCTGGATCACATCTCTCAGATCAATACCCAGGGAAGGACCTCTGCAGAAGGGGATGGAAGTATCAGCCACCTCTGAAGTACCCTCCTCCTTCCCTTCCTGGGGGGAACTCCTCCCTCGGTGGAGATCGGCATGGAGGGAAGAGCTGGGGGTTGAACAAGGTGTATTATTCCCCGCTAGCCCAGTAGAGATTACACAGGAAGCGTAATTCAGCTCTAGGCTGTATATTCTTTTCTATGGACCCTCTTCATGCTGAAGAACCCATTCCATTGAGGGATGGTGTTTAAGGAAACCACAGCAGGGGAGGAGAACTGCTATAGCGGAACTCCACTGAGGGAGGGGTCCCTAGCAATAGATGGCTCTGGGATGGTCACTAGTTACCACAGAAACGGCCCTGACATGGAATATGTTTTCCCAGAAAATAAAATACTCTAACAGCATTTCCTCAGCCTTCGGGACAAGTTCATGAGTAAAGTCTATAAACCACAGATGTCTGTAGCGGTGCAAGTTAGAATGTAGCCTTGTATTTACAAGTAAAAAGGTATGTCTCCTGGGACCTGATGTTCCCTCTAACACCTCAAGGCCCATTCAGATGATACACCTCAGGTTTTTATAGCTGCCCTTCTGGCAGTAGCTCACAGGGATTACCTCTCGCATCCTTGACTGCCAGACCTCGATGAACTCCGGCGAAGTAGCATTCACCTGGCTGGCATTCTGCGTCCACGCAGGGCATCTCCAGTTAGGGAGGGAGAGCATGGCAAGGGAAGGAGTCAAGAATGCAAAAGTCCCTCCTTGGAGAATGGGCAACCTGGAAACAAGCCAGAGGGCAGAGAGTTAAGCTATTTGATCTCTGGGAACCCACCTCGGGCAGGGCAGGGGAAGTATTTGGTTAGTAGTACTGTCTTCCTCCAGTGAGATACAGAAAGGATATTTCAGAGTGATTGACTTGGGTGGATGAGATGGATCAGTAAGCACCTCAGCATGCAGAGAGTCAGGGGAAATCCAGTGGTCTCAGCAGAGACCTGACAACAAAGAGGAGTCTTTAAGCCACACAATTACACTAAAGTTTTATTTCAAAAGGGGGATTCAGCCTCTCTCATGTTTGCCTTTGGCAATTTCCTCTTCAAAACACTGATTATTTCTGGGAACCCTGTCACCAACAATACCCAAGAGTTGGTATGTATTTTGACACAATAGTAGTACCCCAAGAATTGGAAAATGCTGCTTCTGGATTCAAACTTTGGATCCCTCACCCCTATTTGCGGTAGTTTTTAAGGAGGGAAAACAGTCATCTTAAAGCATGTGTCTGTATGTTTCGGATCAGATCTTTGTGCTACAAGATGGTAAAAGAACAAGGGAAGAGAAAAGGAAAGGAACCAAAGCAGAGAAAGAGTGACAGAAAGAAAAGGAGTACTTGTGGCACCTTAGAGACTAACAAATTTATTTGAGCATAAGCTTTCGTGAGCTACAGCTCAAAGCTTATGCTCAAATAAATTTGTTAGTCTCTAAGGTGCCACAAGAACTCCTTTTCTTTTTGCGAATATGGACTAACACAGCTGCTACTCTGAAACCCAACTGGCAGAAGTTTGTGGCTAAGTGTGACCGGGCAGAGGGGGAAGTTCTAGGAAACAGCAAAAGGGAAGGGAAAGAGACCCAGTCTGAGACTTAAATAAGGGGCCTGATTCTCTGTAAACAGGCTACAAGTAACTCTCAGTGAAGCAGTGATCTACTGGAGGGGGCTGCTGAGAGTCCCTGGTTAAAATTCTGCCACCAAATTGAAGGAATGTTGGGGTGATGGCCCTTGACGGAGTCATCCCCTCTGAATGCAGTTCATGACATCTCCAAAGTGCAGATTGCACCAAGTCCAGAATTCTCTGACAAGGTTTCCAGTGTTGCAACGCTCACCATTTTATTGTGATAGCTGGGATTTTTCTTAAAAACCCAGTTTCAGGGATCAAGAGACTGCCTGAAAATATCAGCTTTCATTAAGTTTCTGTCCCTCATAGTTGCAGAGAAAATCATGGAAACGTGAAGCAAGTGCACTCTAAAGTCTCAGAAAGCCAGAAGGAAAATAAATGATCCTCAATTTTTTTACTTAGAAAAAACCCAACAACCTTGTGACTTTGGCTGAGCTGAAATGATTTTTGTGTGGGTGGGGCTGGTAATATTGCGTTTCCTAGAGGAGGATGCCACTACCTCACCCAAGAACTCACTGCAAGGGTTTCACTCCCAACTAGCATATAATTAATTCTGTGGCCCCTCAAACCTTCCAGTGCAACACCCACACTTCTGTCCATTTAAGGTACGTATGTGGCCCCCATTATTGTAGTATTTGAGCTCTTCACAATCTGTACTGTATTCATCCTCACAACACCCATGTGATGTAGGGAAGTGCTATCACTGCCAATACACACCTGGGGAACTGAGACACAGAAAACATTAAGCGGCCTGCCCATGGAGCCTGTGGCAGAGCAAGAACCTAGATCCCCAGAGTCTCAGATTAGAACCCGAGCCACTGGACCCTTCTCTGTATACTTCTGGCCCACTAGGCTTATCAGAAGCTAGAAGAGGAGACATGTTGTGGTATCTGCACATGATTGCACCAAAGTGAACAGAAATTATTTGTACCCTGAAGCGGGAGAGGAAAACTGAGCCCGTTGTCTCTCACGTAGCAATGCCAAATGATAACACAGGGCTTCCAGGCTGGCCTAAATGCTCCAATTCCCCCCCCACACACACACACACACACTCTATAGTTTTGAATAAGTAATAGTACTTTGCCTTCTATAACGCCTTTCAACTTGGGATCCATACTTTACATAGATTAAACAATTGTCAGCCTGACAGTACGCAAACAGCTTAATCTTTTTTAGGCCTTTATCACCTGTGTTAAATTGCCTCCATGGGGACTTCATACATGCTAGTGGGATACCGATACTCTCTCCTTAAATCAGACCTCCCTGTTCTTTTGCCCCCACCCCACCCTTCAGCCCCTGCTCCAAGCTTTACCACCTTGTTATCCCACAGAACAAGGCAGAATCCGCACTGAGCTCTTTCTGAAAATCTCCCACTGGTGCTGCAGCACCAGTCCTGGGCCATCAGAGCTCCTTATTGTGGGAGCAATAGCATACACTAGGCTCAGGGAGTTTTACCACCATGTCATCATATAATGCTGCTTAGAGCAGGTCTTGACAATATGATGATATAAATGCTGTGTAACCCCCCCGGCATAGCTTAAGCCCTCTTCTCTGCCTGGTGCTTGCTAAGACCAATATTTGGAGCAGCTTCTCCCCTCTTCTTGAACAGGTCAGGTCCTGGGTTCCTCTTCTTGACTCATGGTTCCTCAAATGACTCCATGCTGTGCCAGATACACAGGGGCGCTGTCCCTTGAGAAATTAATGGCCATGTTTGTAGCGGACAAGGGGTGCTACGTCCAGTACCCAGGGGGACAATAAAGTAAATAAAACAAACATCAACAGAATGATACACACCAAACATAACCCTATAACTGGGACAGGGGAGGAGAGACAGGAAAATAGGACATGGTAAAGGAAAGGATTAAAAAGGTTAACTAATAGTTAACCAACATTTGTAAATAAACCAACTCCCCACCTCCTAACACACTCAAACTTTTCCAAACTCCTGCTTCCTCCCTAACACCTTCCCAAGGTGAATGATAGGCTGAGACTGAACATCCTGGGATTCTGTATTGCAGTGCTGGGGCATGGGCCTGCTTTTAAATAAACATCATTTTTCCCCACCCCTGGGTGGGTCAGGGTCCTCTCTCAACTGGGCTCATCTGTTCTCTGGTCTGGAATCCTCCTGTGGTCTCAGCTGGCTCTCAGTAGCTGGTCAAATCTTTCCCTAGTGGATTCTCATCACTGCAGTGCTAGAAATACCTGGTCCAAGCAGCTAAAGACTCAGCTGTACAAACTCCCTTCAGGGAAGTGGGAATTTAGCAGGGACTCCCTGAGCCATGTCGCATCTTTCTCAGCTTCCAAACAGAAAATCTGCAGCCCTGACTTGACTTTGGTCCAGTGGACGGCTCATCCAGATCATCCCATGCAGAAACCTCCTTAACCAGTCCCAGCAGGGATTTCTAGTTCCTTCTCTCCCCACCTCTGACTCCAAGCACTCTGGGAATGGGGTCGGAGGGCTCTGGCAGCCAACTTAGGCGTAACCCTTTCAACAGGGCTCCATAAGGAATGTCTACACAGCCCACAGCAGCGAGCCTCCCAGCCCAGTCAATAAACTCGGGCTAGCGAGGCTCATGCTAGAGCTCTTAAAAAAAAGCTGCGTAGCCAGTGCTTTGAGGTTGCAACTTGGGCTGGAGTGTGGCCCACCTCCCTCCTTGGGCTTCAGACCCCACGCTCCAGCCCAGACTACGCAGCTTCAAGAGCTCTAGCATGAGCCTCGCTAGCCCAAGTCTATTAACTGGCCTGTGTGGAAGTATAACATTGTATAAGTATAGCGTTGTATAAGGGGACATGCTGGATACATTGTGTATATGAGAGGGCATGCCAAAACATGTTACAAAGTATCTGAGGGAGCACACGTAGGGACAGTTAGCTTTTGAATGGAGAAGCAATTAAGATAGAGCCAGCACGTCTAAGAAGCAGGCATCAGAATGGAAGGTGTGAAGGGCAATTAGTTAACTGGAAGCTGTTAAAGGAGATTGTTAAGGGTGGCAGGTAATTGAAGATCCGTGACTGGTCTCAGGGATCTCGAAGGGTGGTGACTAAAATCTTTTTCTTCTTTTGTCTGTAACTTCTCTGTAACTTGTTCTCCAAAAAACTGTATAAATTAAGAGACAAGCCCCACTCGGGGGGCTCACTTCTAAATGTATTAGCAGAGCAGCTTTGCTAATAAAACAGAGTGGTCTGATAAATTGTGAGTCTGAGTCAAACTTTGACAATTTGGAGGTTCCACCAAGATGGCAAGCGGCTTCACTGAGGCTGTGTGATCCCTGACTACCTTGCAGGACGATCGTGGCAGCCGGCGCCTGGACGCTTAGTCCAAGCGATCCTCCACAAGACAGAAAGATACACAGCAGCAGCGCAGTCTACGCCATTGAACTTGTTGGTTCCCACTCTGTTCGGGTAGGGGTCTTTGGATCCAGCTTCTGGAATCAGACATCTCAGGTAATTATTATTTTTGTGCTTTAACCGGTTTGAGGACTGTCTTGTCTTTGTGTCTATCCGTCTTCCCCGTGGTGTGTGTGAGAATCTGGGAGCCATCTCTGTCCAGAGACTGGCTGACCAAGGGGTCCCCGTCCCCACGGTCTGAATAAGTGGAATCTGCACAGCTGAAGCCGCACCACGCCTTGGGTATAATCCCTGGTGTGAAAGCAAGGGCAGTTGAGGCAGTAGCCTGTGGGCTCCTTTCTGTGTGTTGCACCGGGTACCGCTCTGCTGAGCCCGAATTTCCTTCTTGTGTGAGTGCTGTGTGAAGTCCTCCTGGATGGGTAATCAGAAGTCTAAGGTAGAACAGTTCCCTAAGGGAACTCCAGCTTATTTTATGTATTTTAGGAGGGGTCCGGACTCTTGTAGGTTTCTTGAAAAATGGTCCAAATTAGCTCTAGAGAACCCCAAATTACAGTGGCCACTGTTAGGTTCTTGGGACAAGGCTCGAGTGGACGCTTTAAAAAGCAAACTCGTCCTCCCAAAAACCAAATTGGAGAGAGGCGAAGTAGACTGCTTCATGCAGTGGTGGGAAGAGGCAAATCGTAGATGGACTGAGTCAAAACTCACCTCTCTTAAAAATTCTATCAAAAAACTAACAGTTCAATTGGATGCAGTCTCTCCCACTACTAGTCCGAGCGCTCCCCTTTGCCCAGTCCTGTGCAATGATCCGGATCAAACCCGACCCCCACCATACTCCTGCGCAAATAAGAAATCAGAAAAGGAAAAATCTTCAGTGACTACAGATAATGAAAGTGAAGAAGATACCCTCACTGGCCTCGCAGCTCTGCAAAATATTATGAAGAAGAAATCCAAAGCAGACTGCAAAGATTCTCTTGACATCTCTTCTTGGAAAAGAGAACCTGATGGGAGGCTAATGAGAGACTCTGATCAAACTGTTGTGGCACCCTTACGAATCCTTAACATGGGAGAAAGTGAGTCCATATGGGATTATAAGCCCTGGACTCGTACGGAACTTTTATCTATAGTTAAAAGTTTTCCCAAACCACAGGAAAACTGTCAAATTTGCTGAGGAGTTTCTGTTAATCTGTGAAACCTATGAACCCCCTGAGACAGATCTCCTCCAACTATGTAAATTGTTAGCTCCTGCCAGTTATTATGAAAAATGGTTGGCTGCCGCAGACTGGCCAGCTGAAGCACGCCACTCAACCATAAAAAGTACTGGCCCAGATTCGGCATACAGAGACCGGTGTATGGCTCTTTGGAAGCGCCAGCATCAAGCCATTCCCAAAGTGTGGTCTCCTAAGGGTATGTCTACACTACGAAATTAGGTCGAATTTATAGAAGTCGGTTTTTTAGAAATCGGTTTTATATATTCGAGTGTGTGTCCCCCCACAGAAAATGCTCTAAGTGCATTAACTCGGCGGAGCGCTTCCACAGTACCGAGGCAAGCGTCGACTTCCGGAGCGTTGCACTGTGGGTAGCTATCCCACAGTTCCCGCAGTCTCCGCTGCCCATTGGAATTCTGGGTTGAGATCCCAATGTCTGATGGGGCTAAAACATTGTTGCGGGTGGTTCTGGGTACATATCGTCAGGCCCCTGTTCCCTCCCTCCCCCCCGTGAAAGCAAGGGCAGACAATCATTTCGCGCCTTTTTTCCTGAGTTACCTGTGCAGACGCCATACCACGGCAAGCATGGAGCCTGCTCAGGTAACCGTCACCCTATGTCTCCTGGGTGCTGGCAGACGCGGTACAGCATTGCTACACAGTAGCAGCAACCCCTTGCCTTGTGGCAGCAGACGGTACAGTACGACTGGTAGCCGTCATCGTCATGTCTGAGGTGCTCCTGGTCGCCTCTGTGAGGTCGATCAGGAGCGCCTGGGCAGACATGGGCGCAGGGACTAAATTTGGAGTGACTTGAGCAGGTCATTCTCTTTAGTCCTGCAGTCAGTCCTATTGAACCGTCTTATGGTGAGTGGGCAGGCAATACGGACTGCTAGCAGTCGTACTGTACCATCTTCTGCCGAGCAGCCATGAGATGTGGATGGCATGCAGTCCTTCTGCACCGTCTGCTGCCAGCCAAAGATGTAAAAGATAGATGGAGTGGATCAAAACAAGAAATAGACCAGATTTGTTTTGTACTCATTTGCTTCCCCCCCTCCCCGTCTAGGGGACTCATTCTTCTAGATCACACTGCAGTCACTTACAGAGAAGGTGCAGCGAGGTAAATCTAGCCATGTATCAATCAGAGGCCAGGCTAACCTTCTTGTTCCAATAAGGACAATAACTTAGGTGCACCATTTCTTATTGGAACCCTCCGTGAAGTCCTGCCTGAAATACTCCTTGATGTAAAGCCACCCCCTTTGTTGATTTTAGTTCCCTGAAGACAACCCTGTAATCGCCCCTCCCAGCGTCAGAGCAATGGCAAACAATCGGGCATCTGAGAGTGCTGTCCAGAGCAGTCACAATGGAGCACTCTGATGGGGCTAAAACATTGTCGCGGGTGGTTCTGGGTACGTGTCGTCAGGCCCCCGTTCCCTCCCTCCCTCCGGGAAAGCAAGGGCAGACAATCATTTCGCGCCTTTTTTCCTGAGTTACCTGTGCAGACGCCATACCATGGCAAGCATGGAGCCAGCTCAGGTAACCGTCACCCTATGTCTCCTGGGTGCTGGCAGACGCGGTACGGCTTTGCTGCACAGTAGCAGCAACCCATTGCCTTCTGGCAGCAGACGGTGCAATACGATTGGTAGTCGTCCTCATCGTGTCCAAGGTGCTCCTGGCCACGTCGACTGGGAGTGCCTGGGCAGACATGGGCGCAGGGACTAAATTTGGAGTGACTTGACCAGGTCATTCTCTTTAGTCCTGCAGTCAGTCCTATTGAACCGTCTTATGGTGAGCGGGCAGGCGATACGGACTGCTAGCAGTCGTACTGTACCATCTTCTGCCAGGCAGGCAAGAGATGAGGATTGCTAGCAGTCGTATTGTACCATCTTATGCCAGGCAGGCAAGAGATGAAGATGGCTAGCAGTCGTACTGTACCATCTTCTGCCGAGCAGCCATGAGATGTGGATGGCATGCAGTCCTTCTGCACCGTCTGCTGCCAGCCAAAGATGTAAAAGATAGATGGAGTGGGTCAGAACAAGAAATAGACCAGATTTGTTTTGTACTCATTTGCCTCCTCCCCTGTCTAGATCACACTGCAGTCACTCACAGAGAAGGTGCAGCGAGGTAAATCTAGCCATGTATCAATCAGAGGCAGGCTAACCTCCTTGTTCCAACAACAACAACAACTTAGGTGCACCATTTCTTATTGGAACCCTCCGTGCAGTCCTGCCTGAAATACTCCTTGATGTACAGGCACACCCTTTGTTGATTTTAGCTCCCTGGAGCCAACCCTGTAAGCCGTGTCGTCAGTCGCCCCTCCCTCCGTCAGAGCAACGGCAGACAATCGTTCTGCGCCTTTTTTCTGTGCGGACGCCATACCAAGGCAAGCATGGAGGCCGCTCAGCTCACTTTGGCAATTAGGAGCACATTAACCACCACACGCATTATCCAGCAGTATATGCAGCACCAGAACATGGCAACGCGATACCGGGCGAGGAGGCGACGTCAGCGCGGTCCCGTGAGTGATCAGGACATGGACACAGATTTCTCTGAAAGCATGGGCCCTGACAATGCATGCATCATGGTGCTAATGGGGCAGGTTCATGCTGTGGAACGCCGATTCTGGGCTCGGGAAACAAGCACAGACTGGTGGGACCGCATAGTGTTGCAGGTCTGGGACGATTCCCAGTGGCTGCGAAACTTTCGCATGCGTAGGGGCACTTTCATGGAACTTTGTGACTTGCTTTCCCCTGCCCTGAAGCGCATGAATACCAAGATGAGAGCAGCCCTCACAGTTGAGAAGCGAGTGGCGATAGCCCTGTGGAAGCTTGCAACGCCAGACAGCTACCGGTCAGTTGGGAATCAATTTGGAGTGGGCAAATCTACTGTGGGGGCTGCTGTGATGCAAGTAGCCCACGCAATCAAAGATCTGCTGATATCAAGGGTAGTGACCCTGGGAAATGTTCAGGTCATAGTGGATGGCTTTGCTGCAATGGGATTCCCTAACTGTGGCGGGGCTATAAACGGAACCCATATCCCTATCTTGGCACCGGAGCACCAAGCCGCCGAGTACATAAACCGCAAGGGGTACTTTTCGATAGTGCTGCAAGCTCTGGTGGATCACAAGGGACGTTTCACCAACATCAACGTGGGATGGCCGGGAAAGGTGCATGGTGCTCGCATCTTCAGGAACTCTGGTCTGTTTCAAAAGCTGCAGGAAGGGACTTTATTCCCAGACCAGAAAATAACTGTTGGGGATGTTGAAATGCCTATATGTATCCTTGGGGACCCAGCCTACCCCTTAATGCCATGGCTCATGAAGCCGTACACAGGCAGCCTGGACAGTAGTCAGGAGCTGTTCAACTACAGGCTGAGCAAGTGCAGAATGGTGGTAGAATGTGCATTTGGATGTTTAAAGGCGCGCTGGCGCAGTTTACTGACTCGCTTAGACCTCAGTGAAACCAATATTCCCACTGTTATTACTGCTTGCTGTGTGCTCCACAATATCTGTGAGAGTAAGGGGGAGACGTTTATGGCGGGGTGGGAGGTTGAGGCAAATCGCCTAGCTGCTGGTTACGCGCAGCCAGACACCAGGGCGGTTAGAAGAGCACAGGAGGGCGCGGTACGCATCAGAGAAGCTTTGAAAACCAGTTTCATGACTGGCCAGGCTACGGTGTGAAAGTTCTGTTTGTTTCTCCTTGATGAAACCCGCCGCCCCTTGGTTCACTCTACTTCCCTGTAAGCTAACCACCCTCTCCTCCTCCCTTTAATCATTGCTTGCAGAGGCAATAAAGTCATTGTTGCTTCACATTCATGCATTCTTTATTCATTCATCACACAAATAGGGAGATGACTACCAAGGTAGCCCAGGAGGGGTGGTGGAGGAGGGAAGGAAAATGCCAAACAGCACTTTAAGCACAGCATTTTAAAAGTTTACAACTTTAAAATTTATTGAATGACAGCCTTCTTTTCTTTGGGCAATCCTCTGTGGTGGAGTGGCTGGTTGGCCGGAGGCCCCCCCACCGCGTTCTTGGGCGTCTGGGTGTGGAGGCTATGGAACTTTGGGAGGAGGGCGGTTGGTTACAGAGGGGCAGCAGTGGCAGTCTGTGCTCCAGCTGCCTTTGCTGCAGCTCAACCATACACTGGAGCATACTGGTTTGGTCCTGCAGCAGCCTCAGCATTGAATCCTGCCTCCTCTCATCACGCTGCCGCCACATTTGAGCTTCAGCCCTGTCTTCAGCCCGCCACTTACTCTCTTCAGCCCGCCACCTCTCCTCCCGGTCATTTTGTGCTTTCCTGCACTCTGACATTATTTGCCTCCACGCATTCGTCTGTGCTCTGTCAGTGTGGGAGGACAGCATGAGCTCAGAGAACATTTCATCATGAGTGCATTTTTTTTTCTTTCTAAGCTTCACTAGCCTCTGGGAAGGAGAAGATCCTGTGATCATTGAAACACATGCAGCTGGTGGAGAAAAAAAAAGGGACAGCGGTATTTAAAAAGACACATTTTATAAAACAGTGGCTACACTCTTTCAGGGTAAACCTTGCTGTTAACATTACATACATAGCACATGTGCTTTCGTTACAAGGTCGCATTTTGCCTCCTCCCACCGCGTGACTACCCCCTCAACCTTCCCCCCTCCCTGTGGCTAACAGCGGGGAACATTTCTGTTTAGCCACAGGCAAACAGCCCAGCAGGAATGGGCTCCTCTGAGTGTCCCCCGAAGAAAAGCACTCTATTTCAACCAGGTGACCATGAATGATATCTCACTCTCCTGAGGATAACACAGAGAGATAAAGAACGGATTTTGGTTGAATGCCAGCAAACATACACTGCAATGCTTTGCTCTACAGTGATTCCCGAGTATGTGTTACTGGCCTGGAGTGGTAAAGTGTCCTACCATGAAGGACGAAATAAGGCTGCCCTCCCCAGAAACCTTTTGCAAAGGCTTTAGGACTACATCTAGGAGAACCACAAATGCCAGGGCAAAGTAATCCTTTCACATGCTTGCTTTTAAACCATGTATAGCATTTTAAAAGGTACACTCACCAGAGGTCCCTTCTCCGCCTGCTGGGTCCAGGAGGCAGCCTTGGGTGGGTTCGGGGGGTACTGGCTCCAGGTCTAGGGTGAGAAACAGTTCCTGGCTGTCGGGAAAACCGGTTTCTCCGCTTGCTTGCTGTGAGCTATCTACAACCTCCTCCTCATCATCATCTTCTTCGTCCCCAAAACCTGCTTCCGTATTGCCTCCATCTCCATTGAAGGAGTCAAACAACACGGCTGGGGTAGTGGTGGCTGAACCCCCTAAAATAGCATGCAGCTCATCATAGAAGCGGCATGTTTGGGGCTCTGACCCAGAGCGGCTGTTCGCCTCTCTGGTTTTCTGGTAGGCTTGCCTCAGCTCCTTCAGTTTCACGCGGCACTGCTTCGGGTCCCTGTTATGGCCTCTGTCCTTCATGCCCTGGGAGATTTTGACAAAGGTTTTGGCATTTCGAAAACTGGAACGGAGTTCTGATAGCATGGATTCCTCTCCCCATACAGCGATCAGATCCCGTACCTCCCGTTCGGTCCATGCTGGAGCTCTTTTGCGATTCTGGGACTCCATCATGGTCACCTGTGCTGATGAGCTCTGCATGGTCACCTGCAGCTTGCCACGCTGGCCAAACAGGAAATGAGATTCAAAAGTTCGCGGTTCTTTTCCTGTCTACCTGGCCAGTGCATCTGAGTTGAGAGTGCTGTCCAGAGCGGTCACAATGCAGCACTCTGGGATAGCTCCCGGAGGCCAATACCATTGAATTGTGTCCACAGTACCCCAAATTCGAGCCGGCAACGTCGATTTAAGCGCTAATCCACTTGTCAGGGGTGGAGTAAGGAAATCGATTTTAAGAGCCCTTTAAGTCAAAATAAAGGGCTTCATTGTGTGGACGGGTGCAGGTTTAAATTGATTTAACGCTGCTAAATTCGACCTAAAGTCCTAGTGTAGACCAGGGCTAAAACAAACTGGACAGCAATACATTGCTGTAAGCAAGGGCAAGGAGAAAGCCCAGGCGACTATAGGTCCCGGCTAACTGATATTTTCCTACAACATTCAGGAATACAAGAGCCCGATGTAAATGGGCAGGGGGCCTTGGCACATGCATTTGTTGATGGTCTTCTCCCTGCCACAGGCAGCCTGTTAAAACGAATAAGTGTGGGATGGGAGACTGAAACCATGGACAAATTGCTGGCAGTAGCAGAGCATTGCCACCGCACTTTAAAAGGAAAGGAGGAACAGTCCTCCCAAAAGTTAATGGCTCTTCAGATACAGCATTATTCAGGACTAAGCAGACCACACCGGGGACAGGGACGGGGTTGCGGAAGGGGGCAGGGGGCTGGATTAACTGGGGTTTGTAACTACTGTAAACAGCCTGGACACTGGAAAAAAGAGTGTCCAAGATGACCTAATAATTGTATGGGAAATCAAGTGAACCCCCCGCTGGTTCCTCCAGCTGATCCCCAACCCTATTTTTCACCCCAACAATGACGGGATGCTGGGGAACCTCACAAAGTTTTAGCTCCCTTATTACCTCTGTCCCCTACTGGAGAATGTGTCCTGACTGTAAATGATCTCTCTCTCCCTTTCCTTGTTGATACTGGAGCTTCTCTTTCTACAATCCGCACCACTGACTTGCCTGAGGTTCCCCGATCTGGAAAATCTGTGTCTGCTGTTGGCATTACAGGGATCCCTACCTCTTTTCCCCTCTCAAAACCTTTGTCTGTTCAGGTCGGTCCCCTCTCTGAGGAGCATGCATTCCTCCTCTCTGATTCCACCCCTGCAAACCTTCTGGGACAGGACTTGCTATGCAAACTTGGCTGTTCTATTTACTGCTCCCCAGATGATGTCTATCTGCAAATCCCTCAGTCTTCCTTATGTGATTCTGTAGCCTCCCTGCTGTCTGAAACTTCCCTCTCCACTCCGGTCCCTTGCTGTCCCTTAACTCCGTCCCTAGAGCACCTAATCTCTCAGGTTCCTTCCTCCCTTTGGCCATCTCACCCATTTGAAGTGGGCCGATTAAATACTGACCCAGTTCGGATTACTGTAGACAATTCCAAACCTCTGCCTCGCCTGTCTCAGTATCCTTTGAATCCTGAGGCAGAGGCTGGGATTGCTCCAGTTATATCTGCATTAAAAGAACAAGGAATTATTGTCCCTTGTTCCAGCCCCTGTAACACCCCTATCCTCCCAGTTCAAAAGGCTGATGGCAAATTGTGGCGATTTGTTCAAGACCTTCGAACTGTTAACCGTATTGTCATACCTTTTCCAGTGGTTCCTAACCCTGCTACAATACTAGCATCTATTCCTCCAAATGCAACCCACTTTACTGTTGTAGATATGTGCTCCGCTTTCTTCTCTGTCCCAGTTCACTCTGAATCCCAGTATCTCTTTGCCTTCTCCTACAAGGGTCAGCAATATACATGGACTATCCTTCCCCAGGGGTATACAGAGAGTCCATCCTGTTTTTCTCAAGCCCTAGCCAGGGATCTCTCTGATCTGGTTTTCCCATCAGGATCCACACTGATCCAATATGTGGACGACTTACTCCTGTGCTCCCCCTCTCTGTCTGCCTCAGAAACTGATTCACTAACACTTCTCACAGCTTTAGCAAACAAGGGTCATAAGGCTTCTCGCACAAAATTGCAGCTCTGCCAAACCTCTGTCACATATCTAGGCTTCCTTCTCTCCCAGGGCTCCCGTACACTCTATCCAGCCCGGGTACAAGCCATCCTTAGCTTTCCCCAGCCTTGCTCTCCACGCCAGGTCACAAATTTCTTAGGCATGACAGGGTTCTGTTGGCAATGGATTCCCCAATATGCTTCTCTGGCTAAACCACTCCAAGAACTCACTCGATCCTCTGTATCTAACCCCATGCCATGGCCACTTGAAGCAAATGCTGCTTTCATCTCCCTTAAGCAGAATTTAGCCTCTGCCCCTGCCTTAGGGTTACCTAACTATGACAAGCCTTTTACCCTTTTCTGTCACGAACAATCTGCTTGTCCCCTTGGGGTTCTTACTCAGGAGCACGGTGACAGAAATCGCCCGGTGGCTTATTTTTCTGCAACCTTGGACCCTGTAGCCCAGGGTTTACCCCCTTGCCTACGCACTGTAGCTGCTGCAGTGCGCCTGGTCGAGATGTCTGAGTCCCTTGTCCTCTGCTCTCCTCTCACTCTCATGGTTCCCCATTCTGTGGATACTCTCCTTCTGCAATGCAACACTGCTCACCTCTCCTCTGCTCGCCTCACTAGGTATGAACTTTTGCTGCTTTCAGCCTCACATGTCACTATTAAGCGCTGCTCCCGGTTAAACCCTGCTACCCTCCTTCCTTTACCTAGTGATGGTGAACCCCATGACTGCCTTGCAACTGTCTCCGCTATCACTGTCCCGCGCCCCGACCTTTCAGATGTACCTCTCCCTAACTCTGACCTGGTATTATTCACTGATGGGTCCTGTTATAGAAATGACCAAGGCCACTTTCTTGCAGGGTACGCTGTTGTCTCTCTCTCTGAGACCATAGAAGCTGCGCCCTTACCCTCTGTGACCTCTGCCCAGGTGGCTGAACTGATTGCTCTAACCCGTGCCTGCTTTCTAGCCGAGGGGCTCTCTGCCACTATTTTTACTGATTCTCGGTATGCCTTTGGGGTTGTGCATGACTTTGGCACCCTCTGGCAGGCTCGAGGTTTTCTTACCTCTACTGGTACCCCTATCAAGAATGGCCCCTACATTGCCGCTCTCCTATATGCAGTTTTACTACCATCTGCCTTGGCAATTGTTAAGTGTACTGGCCACTCAGCGGCAGACACCGAGGTGGCAAAAGGTAATGCACTTGCTGATGCTGCTGCAAAACATGCCGCCACTATAAAACCTTCACCAGAAGCGTTTCTTGGTCCCCTCTCTGTCTCTGTAATGCCACCATCCCTGTCTCATCTCGCTCAGCTCCAGGATTCTGCCCCAGAAACAGAGAAAGACTCCTAGAGTGCTTTGGGTTGCTCTTTGCATTCTGATTCCCTTTGGCAATCGCCACCGGTACCTTTGTAGCCCCCCTCTCACTCTACCCGTCTCTAGCCGCCCTGCTACATGGTGTTTCGCATGTCGGCAAGGAGGGGATGGTCTCTGCTATGAGTAAGGCGGGGTAGTGGGCTCCCCATTTCAGCTCCTTTGCAACCCGCCACTGTGCCGCTTGTGTTACTTGTCAAAGCCACAATGTAGGCAAATCTGTAAAAGTAACACAAGGGTTCCGGGGTTTGCCTCAAGCACCTTTCCTACACTGGCAACTTGATTTTGTACAAATGCCAAAGTGTCAGAAATATGAATTCATTTTAGTTATAATATATCTGTTTTCAGATTGGATTGAAGCCTTTCCCTGTCGCAAAGCTGATTCATTGTCCATTGCAAAATGTCTGTTAAACCACATTATCCCTACCAAGGGAATTCCTGCCATTTTGTCTAGTGACTGGGAAACACATTTTACTGGAAAAATTGTTCAACATCTAAACCAGGTATTACATGTCACCCACCTGTTGCACTGCCCTTACTATCCACAGAGTGCAAGGGCAGTTGAAAGGCGAAATGGTGTGCTTAAAAATAAGCTGGCAAAAATCTGTAGTTCCACAGGGTTAAACTGGCCAGCTGCTTTACCACTGGCCCTTATGGAAATTCGGTCATCCCCATCCCAGAGACACAAATTGAGTCCATTTGAAATCATCGTGGGACGCCCTATGCGAACAATGGCTACTATTACCCCAGCCCCAGACCTAAACCTAACTCACAGCATGCTCCTCCAGTACTGCAAAGGGTTAATGCAAGCTGTGAGCTCCTTCCATTCGCAGGTGCGAGCAGCTTGGCCGACGGAACCCACCTCTGCTGCCTGTCACACTCTTGAGCCTGGTGATTGGGTCTACCTGCGGCACCACCTTCGGAAGCACGCCTTGGAACCCCGGTGGAAGGGTCCATACCAGGTACTGCTCACCACCCAGACAGCAGTGAAATTATCCAGCATCGCTGCATGGATCCACGCCTCACAGTGTAAGCCAGCGCCACCTCAAGGGGACCAAGCACCTCTGCAAGACCACGCAGAACCAGCTTCAACCCCAGAAGACAAAGAGGAACAGCCTGCAATACCTTACAATCTGCGCTCTCGTAAGGGTTGCCAGAAGCAGAGGGTAAGCAGACAGCAGGACCCAACAAACAAGAAGCAGTAGTGAGCCTAGCGCCTGCTGCCTGGTGGACATAAAACCGTGACTGCGGTTCCCTCGAAAGGGGTTGTCGGAACCAGAAAGGGTCCTGCTTCCAACATGTGTCCTTTGAGAAGCTTAATCCTCAGCTACTGTGTCCTGAGGGTCTGGGGAATCCAGAGTGACAGTGACAATTCTTTCATCCAACAACAGGTGCAGATAGCCCAGATCCTGAATATTTCTAATTGCTGGGTCTGCAGCCACATCCCAGCTCACTCACAAGCTAGTATCCCCACCATGGCAATCCCTTTGAATTCCTCAGAGCTTGCTGGAGAACCCTATCCACTTAAAAGGACATGGAAGGAAAATGACACTTGGGGGCTGGGAAAAACATACGTTCCTAAACTTATAAGTGTGGTGAAAGGAAAGGGCCACTGGTGCTGGGTGTGTAATGGGACAGGGCTGAATCTAGGGAGGAGCAGCTGTCTCCAATACATCGTGTACCATGGTGTATGGGACTATTCAAACAAGGTTGGAGAATGGCAAACTTGGTATGGAAAGATAAACTTCCTCTCAACCTGGGATCAAACCAAAGATTCAATCTCTTGCTCCCCCTACAGCCTCCCTGAGAAAAACAGCACCATCTACAAATGTCATGTGAATGCTACCTCTTCTCCCAGTGAAAATCATCCTGTGCCCTTTGGGGGATACTATTCCTCCTTCGTAAATTCTTACATGTCAAAGGGTTGCAGTCAACCCTTCCCAGCTTTACTGGGACATCATTGGGTTTGTGGGGAAAATGCTTACACTGTGTTACCAGCAAATTGGTCAGGTATCTGTTATCCTGCTCAGCTTTTCCCACAATTCCGGGTGCTTCAATCCCTCCCAGGAAATCGCCTCCGTAATTTCAGGAGAAAAAGGAGGGACTTGCCAGATGCTAAATGGTATGTGGATAACATAAGCCCCCTAACTTGGGAAGAAGCTGTTGGCATTTCTTTAGTCCCAGTAGGGGGGGTAATCCACCATGCAAAAAGGCTTTTAAGGTTACAAGCGGTGGTTGAGATCATGGCCAATGAAACAGGAGAGAGCTTAAAAGCTCTAGCCAAAGAAGCAGGAGTGGTCCGACAAGTGGCCCTCCAAAACCATCGGGCATTAGATATAATACTGGCAGCCAAAGGAGGGACCTGTGCTCTAACTGGAACAGAATGCTGTGTATACATACCTGATAATACTAATGAGGTAATAAATTGTGCTAGCCATCTGGAGCAAATTGCATACCTTCCCCACGAAGAACCAAGTTCCTTGTGGAAATGGATAAGTAACTTATTCAATTTCTCTAGTCTGGGAAACTGGTTGTTTCAAGGAATCCTGACTATCCTGTTTGGAATTCTAATAATCTTTGTGTGTTTGCAATTGATTTCTTGTTGTATCCAAAACTGCACAAGACACACCATCCATCAGGTTACCCCTAACCAGAGTGCTAATCTAATGTTGTTAAATGTCACCAGTGAAAGTAATGAAAAAGAATGATTGATGTATGGAATCCAGTAAGTCATTGGTCATGGGCGTAGCCTTGACCAAAAGGGGGGATTGTGGAAGTATAACATTGTATAAGTATAACGTTGTATAAGGGAACATGCTGGATACATTGTATATGAGAGGGCATGCCAAAACATGTTACAAAGTATCTGAGGGAGCACACGTAGGGACAGTTAGCTTTTGAATGGAGAAGCAATTAAGATAGAGCCAGCACGTCTAAGAAGCAGGCATCAGAATGGAAGGTGTGAAGGGCAATTAGTTAACTGGAAGCTGTTAAAGGAGATTGTTAAGGGTGGCAGGTAATTGAAGATACGTGACTGGTCTCAGGGATCTCGAAGGGTGGTGACTAAAATCTTTTTCTTCTTTTGTCTGTAACTTCTCTGTAACTTGTTCTCCAAAAAACTGTATAAATTAAGAGACAAGCCCCACTCGGGGGGCTCACTTCTAAATGTATTAGCAGAGCAGCTTTGCTAATAAAACAGAGTGGTCTGATAAATTGTGAGTCTGAGTCAAACTTTGACACCTGGGAGGCTCACTGTTCTAGACTGTGTAGACATGCCCCTGGAGGCTCAGCCCAGAGGTCCTGGGCCAGGAAACCCCAAGAGAGCAGGGGTGGCCAACCTGAGCCTGAGAAGGAGCCAGAATTTACCAATGTACATTGCCAAAGAGCCACAGTAATACGTCAGCAGCCCCCCCAACAGCTCCCAGCCCCCCACCCCTGCTCCCAGAGCCTCCCACCCACTGGCAGCCCCACTGATCAGCGCCTCCCACTCCCTCCCGATACCTCCCAATCGGCTGTTTCATGGCATGCAGGAGGCTCTGGGGAGGAGGGGGAGAAGCGAGGGCAGGGCAGGCTCAGGGGAGGGGCAGGAAGGGTGGAGTGGCGGCAGGGCCTGTGGCAGAGCCAGGGGTTGAGCAGTGAGCACCCCCCGGCACATTTGAAAGTTGGCACCTGTAGCTCCAGCCCCGGAGTCGGTCCCTGTACAAGGAGCCGCATATTAATTTCTGAAGAGCTGCATGTTGCTGCGGAGCCACAGGCTGGCCACCCCTGCCAACAGAGAGTTATG
Source organism: Lepidochelys olivacea (assembly GCF_965140295.1). NCBI lineage: Eukaryota > Metazoa > Chordata > Testudines > Cheloniidae > Lepidochelys > Lepidochelys olivacea. The sequence continues at coordinate 266,188,593 of NC_140411.1, forward strand.
CCATTCCTCACCTGAGAAAAATCTGATGTCATTATCAAGTACTTCAGCATAAACATAAGGTAGTACATAATACAATCAAGATATACTTTTGAGCTCATATTCTGATTAAGAATACCACAAAAACAGGCAATATAACACGCACACAAGCACAATGTCCTACTAAACTTTGAGGATAACAGAAGGATTTCCAGTACTGCGCAGCACACTCCCAACACGCATTTGTGGAACAAAGAGGCACCATCAGGAGATGGTCCTGCTTTGAGCAGGGGATTGGACTAGATGGCCTCCTGAGGTCTCTTCCAACCCTAATATTCTATGAGAGCCATAGGTTAACCAGATGATGGGCTTCAGTTCTCACCCAGAGCACCTAGGTATCGATGGATCTCCTGGGGTAACAGGTCATGTACTCCCTACTTCAGGCTCCATGCCACTGTCTGCAATTCCTCCCTCGGTAGGCTCTTCCATGCTATCCAGGACTGTTCCCTCTGGATACTCTGGTGGTGTGAAGGGTTTGGCTACAGGGTTCAGCGCACGCCTATGGGCGTCACAGATGGACTGATCACAGAGTCCTTCTGGATCTGGGATTTCAGGTTTTACAGGGAGCCTGTACCTTAGAACACCAAATAAAGTGATGCATTCATAGACTAGCCTTCCACATGGGAAGTTGCACTTTGTGTCATCTTCAGAAGCAAGAAGTTCCTCCTCCTCACATGTAACGAGCTGAACAATGTTAGATGATAGAAGTTCCATCAGCAGATACTCCAAAGCACAAGTCCACAGGCAGTCTATTCTCTTCCAAACATTTGATGTTACGGGTGTGAAAGTAGAATGAATTATATTGAAATTATAATTCATTAAAGAAATGCTGCTTGAAGGGTTTGTTGAAATATAGTTGTCAGGAAGAGAAACATTAAGGAGTGTGAGACAATGGGTCCTCAAACTAATTAACTTAGAGCTCCTACTGAGCTAGGAGATTGGTAAACATTATACATACATATCTTATTTGCATACTATTTGTCAGTTTCTGCTTTCTTTTGTCTCATGTTAAATTGGCTTTGGCTTAGCTGTATAAATAAGGTATCTTGAGCCTCAGAGAGGGGCTCACATCTGGGTGCATTAGCAAAGCGCTTTGCTAATAAACAGAGTGGTCTGACAAATTATGTGAGTCCTGAATCTAACTTTGACAATTTGGAGGTTCCACCGAGATGGCAACCGTCTTCACTGGGGCCGTGTGACTCCTGACTGTTCTTAGGATGGCCGTGGCAAGCCAGCACCTGGGCATTTGGCCTGAGCGGTCCTCCGCCAGAACGGAAGGGTGCATGACCACAATGAAGTCTACGCCATCGAACCTGTTGGTTCCCACTCTGTTCTGGTAGGGATCCCGGGATCTTACATGAGGAATCTGGTCAGGTAATTATTTCTGTGTTTTGTCCAGACTGAGGACTGTCGTCTCTGTGTCTATCCGTCCTCCCTGTGGTGTGTTTGAGTCTGGGCACCGTCTCCGTCCGGGGATCGGCTGACCAAAGGGTTCCTGTCCCCACGGTCTGAGTGAGTGAAATCTGCACAATCGCAGCCGCACCGCACCTTGGGTAAAACCCTTTGTATGAAAGCAAGGGCGATTGAGGCAGTAGCCTGTGGGCTCCTTTTGTGTGTTGCACCCGGCATGGCTCTGATGAACCCAACTTTTCTTCTTGTGTGATTGGTGTGTAAAGTCCTCCTATATGGGTAACCAGATGTCGGGACAGTTCCCTAAAGGAACGCCGGCTCAGTTTATGTATTTTAGGAAGAGTCCGGACTCCTATAAATTTCTGGAAAAATGGTCTAGGCTAAGGGGGTCAGGTAGAGTGGCTACTACCACCACTACGCTTCTGTTCCCAGAAGCCTTTACAGCTATTCTGAGGGAAAATGGGCCCTTTCCCCATAGAAATGGTCTATAAGGGACTGCTACAGGCAGCAGGCAGAGAGAGAATCTGATCAAAATTATTTGACTGTTGGGTAATGTAATCAAAATCACTAAAGGATGTAAGAGGTTTCTATTGGAACTTAACTTGGCTGCTCCTGGTTGTGTCTAGTTGTACAAGATGGAAGTGTAATCGGGGTACAGTTGTGTAAAAGAGTAATCACAGTGCAAGGATGTTAGGCAAAAGAGAATTTTCTGTGTGTGTATAGTGCTAAAATCTGAAGCTGTGTCTCAGCTATTACCTGAGAATAAACTTAAAGCTTGGTACAGCAGAGAAACTATTGCAAACATGGTCTGTTGCACAAGAGGGGAAACTGAGGTACACCACCTCATGAATTTCATAAATGACCAGTGAGTGGGGTAATTCACTAGCCTGACTATAGAACAGCCTGACTATAGAACAAAATAAGTACAGCCTGGAGGTAATTCTTCTGTTTTTCCTGCAATTAGCAAGGAAATTTGTAAAAGAAAGTGGTATTATTATTAAGCAATAATCTGTCCCCACTAGGGGGGTGGAAATTGTTTCTTTTGTTTTTAGACTCTACAAGCAAGCTGGCGCCAGCGGAAGAATAACTCAGAATACCATGGATCTATGTTTTCTGTTGTTTGTCTGTGATGTTTGTCTTGTTGCTAGCATTGTTGTGTTTTAATGAACAGAAAACCTCATGACATGGGTGGGGGATGGCTTCAAAAGGCTGACCTTGGGGCAGGGTGGGGGAGAGATGATGTGTACGGGAATGCAAAAGGCTAACTTAGGAGAATCCCAAAATTCAGTGGCCACTGTTAGGATCTTGGGACAAAGACCGAGTAGACGTCTTAAAAGACAAACTCGGTCAACCTAAAACTAAATTGGCAAAAGGAGAGGTTGATTGTTTCATGCAGTGGTGGGAAGAGGCAAATCATAGGTGGACAGAATCAAAACTTGCCTCTCTCAAAGATTCTGGCTTCTATCCCACCAGATGCAACTCATTTTACTGTTGATTTGTGCTCCGCTTTCTTTTCTGTCCTGGTTCACCCTGACTCCCAGTTCCTGTTTGCCTTTTCTTACAAGGGGCAACAGTACCCACGGACCACACTGCCCCAGGGGTATACTGAAAGCCAATCATATTTTTCCCAAGCATTAGCCCGAGACCTTGCTGACCTTGTTTTCCTGTCCAGGTCCACGCTATTCCAATATGTAGATGATCTACTCCTCTGTTCCCCTTCATTGTCTGCCTCTGAAACTGACTCTTTTGTGCTCCTTACTGCCCTAGCAAATAAGGGTCACAAAGCTTCTCGCTCTAAACTACAACTCTGTCAAGTTTCTGTCACATACCTTGGCTTTCTCCTCTCCCACGATTCCCGTGCATTTTCTTCCACCCGCGTCCAAGCTATCCTTAGCTTTCCCCAACCCCGCTCCCCACGCCAGGTCCGGAAGTTTTTCAGCATGGCTGGATTTTGCAGACAATGGATTCCCCAATATGCTTCCCTTGCAAAACCTCTCCAGGAACTCACCCGATGAAGTGAGCTGTAGCTCACGAAAGCTTATGCTCAAATAAATTGGTTAGTCTCTAAGGTGCCACAAGTACTCCTTTTCTTTTTACTCGATTCTCTGTGCCTGACCCCATGCTGTGGCCCCCTGAGGCCAATTCTGCCTTTGTTTCCCTCAAACAGGGTTTGGCTTCTGCCCCTGCCTTAGGGCTGCCTGACTATTCTAAGCCTTTTACCCTTTTCTGCCACGAACAATCTGGGTGTGCGCTTGGAGTTCTCACTCAGATGCACGGAGAAAAGAACTGCCCAGTGGCTTATTTCTCTGCCACTTTAGACCCTGTTGCCCAAGGCTTACCCCCCTGCCTGCGTGCTGTGGCTGCTGCGGCATGCCTAGTCGAAATGTCTGATTCCCTTGTTCTCCGCTCTCCTCTTACCCTCCTGTTCCCTCACTGACCTCACCCTGCTCCAAGACTCTGCCCCAGCAACCGAGAGAGAATCCTGGGTTGCCCAAGGTTGCTCTCTACATCCTGACTCCTTTTGGCGCTCGCCTACTGGCGCCTTTATAGCCCTCCTTTCACTCTACCTATCTCTGGCCGCCCTGCTACACGGTGTTTCGCATGTCAAAGGAGGGGATGGTCTCTGCTGTAACTAAGACAGGATGGTGGGCCCCCCCATTTTAGCTCTTTTGCAGCCCGCCACTGTGCAGCCTGTACCATTTGCCAAAGCCATAATATTGGTAAACCTGTAAAAGCGGCCCAGGGGTTCCGGGGCCTGCCTCAAGCACCGGTCTTGCACAAATGCCTAAGTGTCAACAATACAAATTTATATTGGTTATGGTATGTTTATTCTCCGGTTGGATTGAAGCCTTTCCTTGTCCCAAGGCTGACTCACTGTCTGTTGCCAAATGTTTGTTAAATCATATTATGCCTGCCAAGGGAATTCCTGCTACTCTGTCCAGTGATCGGGGTACACATTTTACTGGACAACTTGTTCAACACCTGGACCGTATAATGCATATCAAACGCCTGTTGCACTGTCCCTACCACCCACAGAATACAGGTGCAGTTGAAAGACAAAATGGTGTACTGAAGAATAAGCTTGCTAAAATTTGTGACTCTACAGGATTAAGCTGGCCAGTAGCCTTACCATTAGCCCTTATGGACATGAGATCCACTCCATCCCAAAGGCATAAATTAAGTCCCTTTGAAATTGTTATGGGACGCCCTATGCGAGCTATGACTACCATTACTCCCATTCCAGATTTGAACTTGACTCACAGTGCGCTCCTTCAGTATTGCAAGGGACTAATGCAAGCTGTAAGTCACTTCCATTCACAGGTTCGAGTTGCCTGGCCCACGGAACCCACCTCCGATGCTTGCCACAACCTCGAGCCAGGTGATTGGGTCTACGTATGGCACCATCATCGAAAGCACGCCTTGGAGCCCCGGTGGAAGGGTCCTCATCAGGTACTGCTTACTACACAGACGGCTGTTAAACTATCTGGCATCGCAGCGTGGATACATGCTTCACAGTGTAAGAAGGCACCATCCTCAGAGAACCAGTCATCACCTCAGGACAACGCAGAGTCAATTCTGACTCCAGAAGAAGACAGAGGAACAGTCTGCAATACCTTACAATCTACGCTCTCGTAAGGGTTGCCAGAAGCAGACGACGAACACAAAAAAAAAAAAAAAAAAGGCAGTAGCGAGCCTAGTACCTAGTGGGCGTAAAACCATGACTGCGGTTCCCTCAGTTGAGTTGTCAGAACCAGAAGAGCCTTGCCTCCAACATGCGCCTCTGCCTGTTCCTCGGCTGCTGGTATCTTACGGTCTGGGGAGACCATGATGACAATTCTTTTATCCAGCAGCGGGTGTGGATAGCTCAGACCTTTAGTATTTCTAATTGTTGAGTCTGCAGCCACATCCCAGCCCACTCTCAAACTGGTGTTCCTGTCCTAGCTGTCCCACTCAAGTCCCCAGACCTCACTGGAGGGCCTCATCTGTTTAACAAAATATGGAACAGCAATGACACTTGGGAAGCGGTGGGAATAAATGCATCTAAATGGATAAGTGTGGTGGAGGGAAAAGATCATTGGTGTTGGGTGTGTAATGGGACAGGGCTGGATCTGGGGAAAAGCCGTTGCCTTCAGCATATTGTGGCCAATGGTGTATGGGATTATTCAAACAAAACTAAAAAGTGGAGGGCCGGGTATGGAGATATGAATTTTTTCTCAACCTGGGATCAAACAGAGAAATCAATCTCATGTTCCCCCTACAGTAACCTTAGTGAAAACAATACAAACTTTCAATGTCATGCAAATAACACCACTCCTCGTAAGGAGAATTACCCTGTACCCTTTGGGGGATACTACTCCTCCTTTGCAAACACCTATATGACAAATGGGTGCAACCGACCCTTCCTGGCCTTAATAGGCCATCACTGGGTGTGTGGGACCAGAGCTTATACCGCACGGCCAGCTAATTGGTCAGGACTCTGTTATCCCACCCGACTCTTCCCACAGTTCCGAGTGCTAGAAACCTTCCCTCGAGAATGCCTCCGCAATTTCAGGCGAAAAAGAAGGGACTTAACAGATGCCCAATGGCATGTAAATAACATAAGACACTTAAACTTTCTCCGGTTTCATTTGCCATTATTTCAACTACTGCTTGTAACCTTAGGAGCCTTTTTGCACGGTGTATTACTCCCACTAATGGTATGAAGGAACCGCCAATGGCTGCTTCCCAGGTTAAGAGCCCTGGCCAAGGAAACGGGCAATCCGACAGATGGCCCTCCAAATTATGTGAGTCCTGAATCTGACTTTGACATGGGGAATATCAGGTGGACTAATTCCTTGTGCAGTGATTGGCATGTTTTAGGAAGCTGACATGCTGGCTCCACTTGGGTTTCTCAACAGGGTTCAACATGCCCCCCAAACGTGTTTAATAAGCTTTCTGGCTGAGGTGTCCCTGGAGATGATACATTCTGGATTTCCTCACCCCCACTATCTGCAGTAGCTCCTTGATAAGGTGACTCTTGGGATCTGTCTTGATCTAAGTGGATTCTACAAGACAGTTCATAGAAGACAAAAAGGTTTTCTGACAATACCTTTGCAACGGTGGTCCTCAGTGGGGAAACATGAGCATACTAGATCAGACAGTCTATGACCATTCGTACGTGTCCAGTATTTGTACTGTCTTTCTCCAAACTCAAAGTCCATACAGACCAGGTCCAATGATCCACAGCTGATGTTGACCAAAAGGGAAGATTTTTTTGAACAATGTCTTCCTCTGTATGTGCCAAGAGCAAGCTTTGCAATGCTTCTCTATATTGTAAGTCCTATGAGGCCAATAGAATCTGGATTTTAATCAAGTCAAGTGACTTGTCCACTCCAACGTATCCCATGTCTTCATGGAGGGAATACAGGATAATCCTAAACTTAATAGGGAGCACTAGCTGTTTCTCCAGGGCTGGGGAGCCCTGACTTACCCGGAGGAAAGGGCTGTTGTACTGTGTACACTTACTTTATTCCCTTAAGAACAGCGGTGCATCCAGCTAAGATTTAATTGGTGACTCTGGCTGTCCCTTCTCCAAGATATAAAATAAGTTTCCCGTAAACTAGAGTTAGTATACTGAGCTTCTCAAGGCAGACTTGCTCAGCTGCTATAGAGAAATCACATCCAATTGGTGAAGCAGGCATTGGCTGCAAAAATAGCTTCTGGAGGGGCATCCAACTGGTCTACCACACTTTGCAAGTGTGCTGTCATTTGTTGGTCTGTTGGGTCTAACAGTGGGCACATGGCTTTTACCCCAGATTCAGGAATAGTCCTCAATCAATCCAGTAGGAGAGGGCAGAAGTACAGGGAATCAGCATTATTCAGACCAGGCTGGTACCAAAGACTTACGTCATCAGTGGACGATGCAAAGAGCCATTGGTGTTCTGTGGTATCAAACGTAGTCGATATTAGCACATAGGTCAATGTGTTGTTGTCTGAGTGTACCAGAAACTTGGCTCCATACAGGTAGTCAGGAAACCTGTCCACTACCACCCACTTCAAACTCTGGAATAGGCAGTAATGGAATAACCTGTCCACAACCAAGGGAGATTGTTTTCCTAGCCTGTGTCATTTAGAGGTCACTATATGCCCTAAGGCATGAGGAATTATACACCATCTAAATACATATTTCTCACTCATGTGAGCTCTGGGTGGTTTTATCTTCCATACAAAAACCACCAGCCATTACAATCTTTTCAGCACCAATTGGGATGGGGATGATCTCCTTCCTGACAAAGGTTGAGTCACAGCTAAGGAGCACTGGTCTCTCTCTCCTCTCCCACCAACTCCTGATGTACTTGCCTTTCATGATCAGCCACTACAACAATGCTGGGAGCTGCTTGAAACTTCCAAGTAAGAGTTTATCTCCCAGATTAAATGCACCAGGAAGTAGCCGCTTGGTGCAAGAAGATTGTGATTAGCAGATTTCTCTTGGAATCAAAAGGGTCTTTGTACTGTTGAAAAGCAGCCAAAACGACTCAGCATTAAGTATATTAGGGAACCTTGCCTGACTCTGAACAAAGGGGATCTCTGTCCCTTCTGTAGTCTTTCTTTGATGCTATAACACAAACACTGTCATGTCATAATGGTTGTTTTTTCCCTTATTCCAGTGGGACAGGGCGGTGCTCTGTCCCCAACCTCTGATGCCCCAGAAACTGCTCAGACCCACTTCCTTTCAATGTTCAGTCTGTATTTTATTCCAAACCCTTCCACCAACACCAGGGACAGATTAGTCTTTTGTGGGTCCCGGTGCCTGGACCATGGCCCCACCCTCTGCCCAGAGGCCCCACCCCCACTTGCCCTCTTCCCTACAAGGCCCTGCCCATCACTCACATAGAGGGAAGGGGGCAGAGAGGAGCAAGCAGGGGGCGGGGCGTTGGGGGTGCGGGAAGAGGTTGGAATGGTGCCAGATTTGTCTGGCTGTGCTGAATGAATGGTGTGAGCACAACTTGACATGACTTAAACATGGCTGAAGAACTGCAGAGGATCCTGGGAGCAGGGTCCCTTTAAGCAAAAGCAGATTTGATAAAGGAATGGAAAAGCCCGCATGTGCGATCGATATTGAACCTATTGGTCGGTAAATACAGGCCCATGCAAAAGTAAATATCACATGCACAAAGCATGGAGCACAGCATGGAGCACAGACTGACCTGGTTATAGTGACCCTACAGCAAGGACACCACGCAGAGAGCCAGAGTGAATGATTGATGAGTGAGTAAACATGGAGTGGTCTTTGTTTGATACCCACCTCCCAGCCCCTTCCAAAATACTAATCAGCTAAAATTACTAACTACACGCCCACTGGGCATGCTTTTGAGAAATGTGACTCCTTTGAGGGAAAAAAAGAGTATAAGAATCAAGCAAAGTAAATTACTGAGAGATGAGAAGGAGGAGAAAAGGGAGAGGGGATTCCTTAATTGATGCTTGAAGATGCTGCTAGACAGAGTAGCCAAAACTCTGCTCTGTGGGTTCCAGTAGGACTGTGACCAGAGGGGTTTCCAGGCAGCCACGGCTTTGCCTCGAAGGAATCCAAGATAGACCAGAGGGCTGAGGAGACCTGACCTGGAGGAAGGAAGTTGTCCATAGACTTGTAACTACTTTCTCTGTTTGCCAAGCAGGAACTGTGTGAGGCTAGCACAGGACCTGTTTGTGTATGTTTGTGAAAGAGAGGCTCATTAAGAGGAATGTATAGTTCTTTAATATCTAACTTAGGAGTTATGTGCTTAATGTAATCTTTTACCGCTTGTGTAATTCCTTCTCAAATAAACTGTAGTGTATACAAGTTAATTCCTGTGGACCGTTTTCATTGGTATGACAGTAATCTGTTCCACTGGGAGCCATTAAAGATCCATCCAGGTGTAGTAGCCCCAAGGGCCCAACATTTGGTAGCAGAGGATGATTACTATCATGTCCAAGAAAAAGGGTCTTTAAACTGAATCAGACTGTTTTCTGAACTGGTGGCCTTTGAGGAGCTTGGTATCCTGAATCACTGGTTTTAAACAACTAATTTAAATATTGTTCTGAATCAGTTCTGCCTTATATTAATTTTAGCTCGGGGAACCTGATTTATTTACAGTACGCAGAGAAGGAAATATACCGGTGAGCGGGGTTGTATTAGTCGTTCCTAGAGTCGATGATGTTTCGTAAATGCAGACAGGGAAGGGTTGGTGAACTGGGGGAAAAGGGGGACGCCCTGAAACCCCCGGGGATGGTGGAGAGGTGTTTACTGAGACAGGCATGTGAAGATCTTGATTCTGATCCATGGTTGCCAAACGCTGTTCCTGTCCTGTATAAGTGTGACAGGTCCGGCACCGCAGCACCCCTTTGTGGCAGGGGTGGATGGGGTGTTGGGGCCTCGCCACTCTTAAGTTCCCACGCTCGTCCCTTTAAGGGTGTCCCAATGTGGCCCAATGGCCAGTTTCCCCGTGCTCGCCCCTTGGTCGGGGTAATGGACCCTAAGGTCGACGTCCATGTGTTGTGCCCCGCATATCAGGGCAGTGTGGCCCAACGGCCAGAGTCCACACAACTCGCCCTGCATATCAGGGCAGTATGGCCTAGTGGCCAGAGTCCATAGCCTTCCCCCTCTCAGGCAGGGAAGTATATCCCAATGACCGGAGTGGTAGGTGGACCTGGGCCCACCCCCTCCACCGGGTCCCGACCCAGGGCTTGCCTATTGGCGGGTTTCCCCTCGCTCTTAGCTCGGCGGGGATCTGCCCACAACACGCCGAGTGTCAGTGTAGTTTTAACGCTGCTTGTCTCTAAAGTTCCCCTGGGTCACTTCCTACCCTCAACGTCATTCTCCACTCGGGGGGGGCGGGGGGGCCCTGCGGTCCATCCCCTCCTGTCAAGACCTCCATCTGAGACGCTGGGTGTGTCCCAGCCTGGCTGGCCCCTGGATCCTGAAGCATTGGCTGTCCCTCCTCAGGAGCTGGCAGTGTGCCTCCTTCTCCTCCGGTGGTCAGTCCAGACTGAGCAGCTTTGCAGGCTTTTATACCTAGTCTCCAGTTGGAGCACGCCCAGCAGGGCTTCCGGGGTGGGGCTTTCTCTGCCAGGAAGGAAGCGTTAACCTCTGTGGTACCAGTGCGGGACCACTCTGCCCTGTCACAATAAGGAAGGGTGTTTGAATGAAATGCTGTCAAAATATCAGATATGTGGCACTCCTACTCCTAAGAGGGAACAAAGGATAAATGCTGCTGTGTGGATTATGCATCAGGCTCTGAATAAGTTTGCAGGGGAGCGGGAGATTTGGAAACAGCAGAAGGAAAGTTTGCAACAGGAGCCGGAAAAGCTAAGATTGCAAAATGAGGAGGTGAAAAGAGATTTGCAAACTGCTCTGATGCAAAATGTTAATGTCCAGCAGATGGCTGCTTTAACCCAAACTTGTCATGAATTGGAATGTGATATTGATGCACAAATGCAGGAAAAGCAAAAGTATAAATTGGAGGAAAAATAATATAAAGCTGCTGTGTCCGTTTTAACTGAACAGGCTACAAAGCCACCTGGAAAAGAAAATCATAAGAAATGCATTGAAGTGATTAATAAGCTGGAATCTGCTTTGGTGGTGACATAAATGTAAAGGGAAGGCTAACCACCTTTAAATCCCTCCTGGCCAGAGGAAAAACCCTTTCACCTGTAAAGGGTTAAGAAGCTAAAGATAACCTTGTTGGCACCTGACCAAAATGACCAATGAGGAGACAAGATACTTTCAAAGCTGGAGGGGGACGGAAACAAAGGGTTCTCTCTGTGTGTTACTTTTGCCGGGACCAGAGCAGGAATGCAGGTCAGAACTCCTGTAAAGGGCTAATAAGCAATCTAGTTAAATACGTGTTAGATTCTGTTTTGTTTAAATGGCTCATAACATAAGTTGTGCTGAATGGAATGTATATTCCTGTTTTTGTGTCTTTTTATAACTTAAGGTTTTGCCTAGAGGGATTCTCTATGTTTTGAATCTGGTTACCCTGTAAGGTATTTACCTTCCTGATTTTACAGAGGTGATTCTTTTACTTTTTCTTCAATTAAAATTCTTCTTTTAAGAACCTGATTGCTTTTTCATTGTTCTTAAGATCCAAGGGTTTGGGTCTGTGTTCACCTATGCAAATTGGTGAGGATTTTTTCAAGCCTTCCTCAGGAAAGGGGGTGTAGGGTTTGGGAGGATTTTGGGGGGAAAGACGTTTCCAAATGGGCTCTTTCCCTGTTATATATTTGTTAGATATTTGGTGGTGGCAGCAATAAAGTCCAGGGGCAAAAGGTAAAATAGCTTGTACCTTGGGGAAGTTTTAACCTAAGCTGGTAAAAATAAGCTTAGGGGGTGTTTCATACAGGTCCCCACATCTGTAGCCTAGAGTTCAGAGTGGGGAAGGAACTGTGACAGGTGGCTAGAAAAACTATTTGTAGCATAGCTTTTGATTATGATTCCTGGAATGATAAGGAATGGGAAAAAGCTGTGGAGGAGTGGCAGAAGGAAAAAGCACAAGAGAAGGTGGAGGAATATGTAAAGCCAAGTCTGGCAAAAAGTATGGGAGTGAAGCAGCGAGTCAGCTACATACCATAACATTGATATATCTGTAAGGCGTCCACAAGTGATTAGAAAACAGAGATACAGAGCTAAATACAACACTGATGGTACAATGGTGAAAGATCAAGAGGGAAGTTTGGTGTTTGAACTCCTGGATGAGGAGGATGAGCCTGTTAAATCAGGGGAAGAAATGGAAAGACAGCCGGCAGGGGTGGTTCAGATACCTAAATCCCCAGGCTATGTATTGGAACAGACAACGCATCAGTTGACCAAGAGCGAGAAGCAGGCATTAGCAAAGCAATTAGGCCCCTTGACTCAGAAAACATGTCTGACCTGGTTAATGGGATACACTGTTAGAAAGTATTTGGATTCAGGAGACCTAAGAGTTGGTAATAACTTGTGCTGGCCCTACGGAAGGGGTGGCAATGTTAGCAGAGCTTGAAATGGAGTCAAATCGAGACGACAGAGAGGTGGTGGTACAGAGGATAGTTCGATATTTCTTAACCCCTTCTGAGTTAAAAAAGGCAGTTTTGCTGATGCATCAGAAGGAGGGAGAGTCAGTTATGGCTTTTTGTGTTAGACTGTGTTAACAGGTTCTCTAGCTGATGAGGAGGAAGGACAAGTAACGGATTTGTTATATGATGGTTTAAGGGAACCTAGTTAGGTGTTTATAGGATCTTGAGAGGAGTTGGATCAGGCCAGATTAATTTAAATGACACAGGAGGCAGAAAAGCTAGTGAGCAAAATAAGTGACTCCTCCTGGAAGGCAGTCAGCAAGGTTGCTTACAGCAACCAAGCAGGCTACAGCGGTCCTAATCATGCTGGCATGGGACATGGAGTGGGGCGGTCCAACAAAGGACATGGAGGACCTAGTGCGGGATCAGTGCGAGCACAAAGTAAATTTACTCTGCTTGATTCTTATACTCTTTTTCCCCTCGAAGGAGTCACATGTCTTAAAAGGCATTCAGAAGGCTAAAAGAAGCAGTTATGACTGCACCAACATTAGCATATCCAGATCCAGCCAAGTCTTTTTTACTTAATTGTATCGCACAGCTTGGGAGATGCAGTACTACTATAGGAAAATGTGGAAAGCAACACCCTGTGGCTTATGGAAGCTGCAATTAACACCGCATGAGTCAACATTTTCTCCATGTGAACTGGAATGCTCGGCTATTATATGGGCTTTATAAAAATGGGAATATATAACAGGACAAGTGCCTATTATTGTGACCACAGCTCACACCCCAGTGAAACTGATTCTGCAAAGGAAGACTTCTGATATTAGAGTAAATGATCATCATTTGGCTAAGTGGGCTCTGATTCTACAGAACCGCAGGCTTGTGGTGAATAAAGTAAAGGAACCCTCACTACGTCTGTGATAAATGAAAGGTGGGGTAGCTCCCTTTTATGGGCACCCAGCCAGCCAGTTAGCTATAAAATCCCCTTTAGTAGAGGTTCTCTACTTGCTTTACCTGTAAAGGGTTAAAAATTCTCCCTGCATAGGTAAAAGGAAGGGAGTGGGCACCTGACCAAAAGAGCCAATGGGAAGGCTAGAACTTTTTAAAACTGGGGGGAAAACTTCCCCTTGGTTGGTCTGTCTGTTCTTTTCCAGAGAGAGGCAGACAGGGCAGCAACTATGCTGTAAAAAGCTTTGGGACAGGTATGAAAAATCATCTGAATCAAAACTAGAAACTACTCACTTGAAATCCCCAAATATGTAAGTAGATCAGGAAATGTCTAGGAAGACGTGATTAGGTTTCTCTCTTTTTATGTCTTTATAGCTTGTGGACTTCTCTGTGCTAACCCCAAATGCTTTTGTTTTGCTTGTAATCTTTAAGCTGGACCTCAAGAAGGTTATTCTTGATGCTTAATTCTTCTAAGTGGGTTTTTTAAAATCTAGCAATAGCCTGAGTTTCCAAATGTATTTTCTTTCTTTTTGTTTTTAATAAAATTTACCTATTTTAAGAATGGGATTGGATTTTGTGTCCTAAGAGGTTTGTGCACATGTTGTTTAATTAGCTGGTGGCAACAGCTGATTTCCTTTGTTTTTCTCTCTCAGCTCTTCCCCGGAGGCGGGGTGAAAGGGATTGAGGGTATTCCACAGGAAGGAATTACCAAGTGCTCCTTCCTGGGTTCTCAAAGGGGTTTTGCACTTGGGTGGGGGCAGCATCTACCCATCCAAGGTCAGAGAAAAGCTGTAACCTTGGGAGTTTAATACAAGCCTGGAGTTGCCAGCATTAATTTTTTAGAATCCTTGCAGGCCCCCACCTTCTGCACTCAACGTGCCAGAGTGGAGAATCAGCCTTGACAACTTCCATATGCTCTAATAATAGAAGGGGAACAACATGAATGCCTGTACCCAAACAGACACAGTACAAGTGGCCTGTGCAAGAAGCAGGGGACCTACTACAGGCAATATTGGATCACAAGTGGGTATGGTTCACAGATGGATCTATTCAGGAGCGCAAGTCGGGTGATATGCTCCAGTATGCAGTACCTGCAAGAGATTTTTAGTGGGTATGTTGTACCGGAAAGACTTGGGGAGGCGCTAATAGCCCCCACCCCGGAGTGAGGGTGGAGCTGCACTCTGCTCCTTAAAGGAGCAGAACTGGGGGTAGGAAGGGGCATTCATTCTTTATATGGGTTTAACAGCACAATACATATGCTAACAAACTTAAACAAAGGCTTTGTTTAAGTTTATTAGCATATGTATTGTGCTGTTAAGTTGGTCAGGGGTCCGGGGGGGCGGAAGGTGTTTAAACAGTGTTGTTGATTCCTGCTCCAGCCTCTGGACTATGAACATATACCGATGGGAACATTCTAACCAAGAGACTGTGGACTTTAAGGTAATCTGGAGCCTTCATATTTCCTTGATCCTTTGCAGATGGCCTTATTAATAGGATATGGTACAAAGTCTGTTCTAACCTTATCTATTGCTGATTTCTCCCTTGCAATGGACAAAGATCAGATGTCTGCTGACTTTCTCACGAGTCAGCAGCTTTTGATACCTGTGGTATAAGCAACATAGCCCTTGCTTGAGTGGTTTTGTTCTTTGCTCTCCAAATGTCAAAGCCTGTTCCCATTGAACTCAATAGAAAAACTTCTTTTGATTTCAATGAGTACAGGATTTGGTCCCAAGAGATCAGAGAATGTGATTTTGATCAATTGCTTATCTGTCCAGAGACAGTTCTCATGCATGTTCTGCCAGGCTGATCTTGATTGCCCCTCCTGTATGTCATGCTGAGGAAAATAATAAAACCATTTGGGCTGTAGTTTTATCAAGATGCACATGGCACACACAGTTTGATGCCTCTTTTCTATCAAACCCAGATGGCACAGCATCTTGCCTTTCCTAGTGCCTGGTGGAGAGCAATACTTCGGCCTTGTCTACACTGCCACTTTACAGCGCTGAAACTTTCTCGCTGTAGGGTGTGAAAAAACACCCCCTGAGCAATGCAAGTTTCCACGCTGTAAAGCGGCAGTGTAGACAGTGCACCAGCGCTGGTAGCTGTGCTCTCACTGCTGACAGCTATGCCCCTCGTGAGGGTGGGGGTTTTTTTACAGCATTGGGAGAGCTCTCTCCCAGCACTGGTGCCGTGACTATACAACCACGTAACGTTGGTAGTGAAGGCATACCCTTAGATAAAGGTAAGCTGGCAGAAGATTAATTTGGACATAAGGGAGGCATTGATAGTGTGTTAAGGGAAATAGGATGATTGTCCTTCCTAGCTTTCTTTCATTTCAGAAGTTTTCAATTTGGGGTGCTGCTGGGTCTCCATTTGGTCTTCAGCTGGCTAAAGAGAGAGCCTCTCCACCCCCAAGAATACCTGAAAGAAACTGGAACAAAGGACAGTAACTAGACAGGGTGTGAGTGATTGCTGGACCCAGACTAGAAGGAGACTAGTCTGTAAAAGGAAGCTTACTGGAACACCTCTGAGTATGAGGTTTTATCTGTATTCAGTTTTCTTACTGTATTAGGCATAACTTGCATGTTTTATTTTATTTTACTTGATAATTCACTTTGTTTTGTCTGTTACTACTTGGAACCACTTAAAACCTACTTTCTGTATTTAATAAAATCACTTTTTACTTATTATTCAACCCAGAGTATGTATTAATACCGGGGGAGGGGGGACAAACAGGTGTGCATCTCTCTCTGTCAGTGTTGTAGAGGGCTAACAATTTACGAGTTTACCCTGTATACACTTTATACAGGGTAAAATGGATTTATTTGAGGTTTGGACCCCACTGGGAGATGGGCATCTGAGTGTTAAAGACAAGAACACTTCTTAAGCTGCTTTCAATTAAGCTTGCAGTTTGTGGGACGTGGTTCAGACCTGGGTCTGTGTTTGTGGCCAGCAAGCATGTCTGGCACAGCCAGGCAGGGCTCTGGAGTTCCAAACTGGCAAGGAAAGCAGGGGCAGAAGTAGTCTCGGCACATCAGTTGGCAGCCCCAAGGGGGTTTCTGTGATCCAACCCATCCCAGATGGGTAGCTCCAGAACAATATGGAGAAGAAATAATCCAATTTGCACATGAACAAGGACATTTTTGGGCTAAGAGAACATTAGCACAAGTAAAAAAAAAAAAAGTAATGTGGTGGCCAGGAATGGACATGCATATTAACAGATTTTGTCAACAAGGCTTAGCGTGTGCCCAAGTTAATCCTAAAAGCAGGAAAGAAAAAATACCGAGACACCAACCTGACATTAAGGGCCCATGGCAAAAATTACAAATGGATTACAATGGACCTTTGAAAAGAACTACAGGAAAAACCTTTTGCTTGGTGTTCATAGATTTTTCAAGATGGGTGGAAGTAATCCCCACAACAGATAACACAGCTCAAACTACAGCTCAGGCTTTATGGACCCAAATACTCAGCAGATGGGGTATACTCTTGACCACAGATAGTGACCAAGGACCTCACTTTGTGGGAGCAGTGGTAAAAGCATTATTATTGATGATGGGAATGAAACAAAAAAATGGCATGTAGTCTACTACCCACAGAGTGCAGGAAAATTGGAAAGAAAGAATAGAGAAATAAAAGCAGCCTTGACCAAGCAAATTCAAACACAAGGTCAAGATTAGGAAACTGCTTTACCTGCAATCCTAATGACCATGAGAGCCTTGGGACAAGCTGGAAGTAAGTACTCGCCGTTTAAGTTAACGACAGGCAAGCTATGAGAACCCCTGAATTCCCACCTAGAAAAGAGATACCTTAATGGGCAGAAAGAAGTTTGGATAACAGATTTGGTACAAACAATTGAAGAAATTTGGGCACAAGAAAATCAGCGAAGACAAAGGGAAGAACAGAAAAGACCATCTGTGTACCAATGGAAGATAGGAGACCAAGTGATGCTCAAAGAATTGGTGAGTAAGGGTAAGCTAAAACCCACATGGAAAGGACCATTCCCTGTGAAATATGTTGCCAGTCCTATAGTCATTCTGGTGGCCATTCCGAATGGGGATGTATGGAGGCATTCTGATCAAATCAAACTGTATCTATCAAGAAAGTAAGTATAATAGTTCATGAATATATAGGGTAGATATAAAATAGTATATAGTCATGTAAGATGTACTAACCTATAAGGTTAGAGGCCTGTGTTTTGTTTGTTTATTTTCACAGACTGATCCATGGAAGCAAGGAACATACTGTTTCGTTGGGTCATCTATGGGTTCATCCACCACATGGCTATTGGATCACCATCTATCTGTCCACGGGAGAAGCAACCAAAAACTGTGAGATCAAGCAATTCCAACAGCAATGGGGGCTTATACCAAGGAATCATATGGATTTTCTCCTTCGAATTGGGGGTACCAATCTTGACTGGGTAAAGCAGAGAGAAATAGGACTGAGTGTTATAGGCACCCCTCATGGAGAGGTCATTAAAGCAAAGGAAAGATCTATGACTTGGGACTGGAATGTCACGAGACTCTGGAGTAGAGGTCCTGTATGGTGGACCTACCCCTGACCAGGAAGAAGTTCTTGTGAAGATGGTCTCCAACTTATTTGGAGATGCTTGGAGAAATTTGAAGTAGTATTTGTAGAACCAGGAGAGTATCTGTATAGGAGGATAGAATGGGGATTCCGATATGAGTGTCCATTTACCTTAATTCCACCTTTTATAGGATGCAGACCTATAACACCGCTTCCAACTGAAAAAGCAGGAAGGGAAATTCGGAGACAGACCCTAATTGCTGAGGATACTATAGATTTAGGCACAGTACCAGTTGGCATGAACCTTACAATAAATAATGGTTCTGAGATGACCTCTGTAGCATTGTCCAAAGGTTATGCTTCAACACCACTTATCTCCCCAGAATTAAAGGAAAAGGAGAATGCACAACTTTTTATCCAAGCAGCAGATTCCTCGGTTCAGAGACTGGAAAGAGTGGGCAGACCTGGTAAAGGTTATTATGAGGATGAACTAGATGTTGGAGATGGAGAAGTTTGGCACTGTATGGTAACAGAATCTGTTAATCCCTTTAGGACCAAAAAGGACACTCAAGGAATATGGACCTTTCAAGTAACAGATAGAGCATGTATGTCCGTATGGATACAAGGGTTCAACTCTAAAATATTGACAAAAGGTGGGCAAGTAACATCAAAAGAACACACTTTGGTAGTTGAATGGGAATATGATCCAGATAGTAAACAATGAGTCTGGACCTCAAGTGTAACTAATTGTATACATAAGTCAGGAATTCACGAATCCCAAGTTATCGATATTAGAACTGGGGAACTATGGAAACCAGATGTACCCCAAGAAAAAGTCCTTCGAACCAAAACACCCCAAGAATGTATAATTCAAGGAGCTTGATTTGAAAATGGGACTGAGGTTCCTGCCATAGATATAGGAGCAACTGTGAAATTGTATAACATCACTGAGAATATGGACATATGTCAATGGGAATGTAATTGGTGTACCCAGACCACATCTTCATTAGGGTATGGCAGTGAATCTGTATTCAAATGGGAATTAGGAAATGAATGGATAATGATGAAGGGATATAGTCATAACACCCGATTTGAGGGATGGGAAATATCTAGACAAAAATGTCCTGAAGAACATCAATGTGCTTTAAGATGCCATACCTCATATATAGGGAGTATAGAAGGTAAAACATGGGTTAATATAACCAAAGTGACCCAGAAACATCATAATGTAACCAATTGTTCCCCTGAATGTATGGAATGGTTAATTCCAGACCATGGAAGCAGATACATATACAAAGGGTCCAGATACAAAGTTTTTATAAAGATTGGATGATTGACACTCATTACCCTCACTGTTCTAAATGGATTGCACAACATAAAGCATATGGGGTCTGGGATGTTGAAAGAAGAGGAATGTATAGCTCTTAATGTATAGTTCTTTAATGTCCAAGATAGGAGTTATGTGCTTAATGTAACCTTTTACCACTTGTGTAATTCCTTCTCAAATAAACTGCAGTGTATGCAAGTTAATTCCTGTGGATCTTTTTCATTGGTATGACAGTAATCTGCTCCGCTGGGAGCTATTAAAGATCCATCCAGGAGTAGTAGCCCCCAGGGCCCAATATTTGGTAGCAGAGGATGGTTACAAAGAGGAATGGTCAAAAGAGATACCATATGGGAAACACTAAACACTGGAATGGGATTGGGAAACACATGGAGCCTCTCTACCCTTAGGGAAAGAATGAGGGAGACTTTAAAGCAACTAATGCAGTCAGCACATATTGGGGAACAAGGGGAAATAATGTATCAAGAGATGGGACATTCTGTGATGGAATTGAGTGAATTGTTGGGGGAAAGTGTTTTGGATATTGTTAACCAAATAAGGGCTATTCACTCAGGATCATCCTGGGGAGAAGTTTGTATGGAAGCCCAGGGAATCTTGGGAAAACAATGGAAAGATATCTTGGAACAGAGCCAAAAAGGAACTGGGCCCCAGAGTCTTAACTGGGCATTGAGTTACTACTCTTGTATTAATCAATCGTTCCAAGATACCTGGAAGGTGCAAGTGTGTACATGTACCATACGTCAGTGTACTCTTGTCCTTTCTTGTGTAGCCAATGGAAAGACACAGGAAGTGTACCTGGTGTGACGGGGCAAGGCCAGATGGCAATGGAAAAGTAGTGGGAGATAGATATATTAGCTCCAGGCTAAACAAATCCCTAGTACCAGGATAAGTGAAATGGCAGCTGCTCCTGGTCAATTAAGACACCTGGGGCCAATTAAGAACTTTCCAGAAGGCAGGGAGAAGGCTAGGTTGATTGGGACACCTGAAGCCAATCAGGGGCTGGCTGAAACTAGTTAAAAGCCTCTCAGTTAGCCAGGTCAGTGTGCATGTCAGGAGCTGTGGGAGGAAGTTGTGCTGTTGGAGAGACTGAGCAGTACACACCATATCTGGCACAAGGAAGGAGGCCCTGAGGTAAGGGTGAAGTGGAGCTTGAGGAAGTGAGGGCTGCTGTGGGGGAAGTAGCCCAGAGAATTGTACATGTTATGTTTCTAAAAGGTCAGCTACAATAGCTGATACTATTAGGGTCCCCGGGCTGGAGCCCGGAGTAGAGGGTGGGCCCAGGCTCCCCACCCCCCACCTTTGCTCTCTGATTGCGACTGGGAGACAACAGAGACTGTGCAAGGAAGGATAACTTCTCCTCACCTCCCTCGCTGGCTTATGATTAAAATGGCTCAGTAGACTGTGACCCTTGTCTCTAGAGAGAGAAGGGTTACATGGAGGGTCACAGTGAGCCTCTGAGGCTAGCGAAATCTGCCAGGAAACGCGGGACCCATGGAGGCAAGGACAGAGCTTTGTCACACTGGTAATATATGCCAGCGTGCGGGAAAATGATACAGGGTAATATGAAATAGTACCAGAAGGGAATGGATTATGGTGGATACCTGGATTAGGATGGAAGCAAATACTAGGAGCCCAATGGAAATGGGGTACCTTGGTTAAAGAAGGAAATGGGAATTTGGAATGGAAAGGAGGTAATCTCACCATGACTTTATAGTGGAAAAATGGCTGGTGGGGATTATATTAAATAAACCAAGATATATGTTGGAATCAAAAGGAAAAAGGGTAATGTAACAAACAAACAAATTTGGTTTATGGACCAAGGGATGTGGTGTACTCGTGGAGCCATAACTCATTTCCAGTACGAACAATATCAATTGCACCCTCAAATTACTAAAACCTTTGACGACTCACCCTAGATCAATGGTTCCCAAACTTTAACAGCCCTCAAACCCCTTTCACTAAATTGTGAAATCTCATGAACCTCCTCCTAAAAATGAATATTTCCAGGGATTTAAGTTTAAATTTCCTCCGCACTCCGTGGGGCTCCTGCTGCTGGACCCCATTGACCACCCCGGTCAACTGAGTTCCACTGAGCTCGGGCTGCAGGTCCCGCTGACCGCCAGGGCTCAGGCTGCCAGCCCCAACTGCCCAGCCCCGCTCTTCCTGGGTCTTAGGCTGCCAGCCCTCTGCAGAGCGCTGGGGTTCAGGCTGCCGACTCCCCTGCTGAAAGGGGCAGGGCTCAGGCTGCCAGCCCCAACTGCCCTGCCCCACTCTCCCTGAGACTTGGGCTGTCTGCCCTGCAACAGGGTCCCACCTGCTGCCTCCAATGCCTGGGGTCCTCTGGCCGCCATTAGTGAAAATTTGCGAACCCCAGTTTGGGAACCACTGCCATAGATTAACATTGCCAAGTTTGAGGGAAATCGAGTGGAATGATACAGATTGGGATGTGGAGATAAACTAATCAAGGCATACAGGACCAAATAGAACAGTCAGCTAAATTGATAATATCTATATTATCGTATGCATATATAGTATGCTTGCTCGGAAGTATAAAATTGGTGAAAAAGCTGTAGAGAAAATAAGATCTCAAATATGTGCTTGGTATGATGTCGTATGTCAAGTAACAACATAGAATGGAGTTGAATGGGCAATACTATTTTGGATTTCTGGAACTGCTGTATTATTCCTTGTATGTTTCTGTTGTGGATATCAGATGTGTAAGCAATAAAAGAAAAAGCAAGCTTTGCGGAAAACTTATAAGATTGAGTTGTTGAATTATGCTACTAATAATCGTAAGACAATGCTTTAAGTTTTATAGAAACCGGAAAAGGAGACACATGATCTAATAGTTAGCATACAAATTGTGGGTATGATTGATGCAATATTCAGTTACCAAAGATAATTGTAATATCGAATGGGGAACTGTTGGGATGGTGCCAAATTGGTGTGGTCATGCAGATTTGATAAAGGACTGGAAAAGCCTGCGTGTGTGATCGATATTGAACCTATCGGTCAGTAAATATGGGTCCATCCAAAAGTGAATATCACATGCACAAAATTCCAGCATGGAGCACAGGCCGACCTGGTTATAGTGACCCTACAGCAAGGACACCACGCAGAGAGCCAGAGCGAATGATTGATGAGTGAGTAAACGTGGAGTGGTCTTTGTTTGGTACCCCACCCCAAGCCCCTTCCAAAATACTAATCAGCTAAAATTAACAACTACATGCCCACTGGGCATGCTTTTAAGACATGTGACTCCTTTGAGGGAAAAAGAGTATAAGAATCAAGCGAAGTAAATTACTGAGAGACGAGAAGGAGGAGAAAAGGGAGAGGTGCTTGAAGATGCTGCTAGACAAAGTAGTCAAAACTCTGCTCTCTGGGCTCCAGTAGGACTGTGGCCAGAGGGGTTTCCAGGCAGCCAAGGCCTTTCCTCAAGGGAATCCAAGATAGATCAGACCTGGAAGGAGGAAGTTGTCCACAGACATGGTAACTACCTTCTCTGTTTGCCAAGCAGGAACTGTGTGAGGCTAGCACAGGACCCGTTTGTGTATGTTTGTGAAAGACAGGCTCATTAAGAGGAATGTATAGCTCTTAATGTATAGTTCTTTAATATCTAACATAGGAGTTATGTGCTTAATGTAACCCTTTACTGCTTGTGTAATTCCTTCTCAAATAAACTGTAGGTGTATACAAGTTAATTCCTGTGGACCTTTTTCATTGATATGATAGTAATCTGCTCCACTGGGAGCCATTAAAGGGGTAGTAGCCCCAAGGGCCCAACAGGGCAGGACCTCAGAGCAGAGAGGGGGAAGGGGGGGTCAGGGACCCTGGGCACTGGGGACCCTTCTGAGTGTGGACCCCACACCACAGTGCCATTGTAAACCCGATACTGACCAATGCCAGTACAGTAAAACATCACAGTTTTTAATCCCTACATTTTTCAGTCCCTCTTTACCAGGGCTCTAGGATGAAAAGAAATTATTATCTCTCAGGAGCTCTTTCAGTCTGGGCTCAGCTAGCCCTGTCCTCCTCCTCTGTAACACTTCCTTCCTTCCTTCCCTCAGGTTACCTAGCTGAGGGCTAGTTAGTTCCTTACCTCCCTAGCCCCTCCTGATTAGCTAATTGCTCAATCAGCCATGAACTGGGGAAGCTACTGGAGGCTGCAGTGATCAGAGTGCTGACCCAGCTGCCAGGCCTCAGCACTCTGTCACATACCTCCCTCACTTCCCTAACAGCAGACTTTCACCCCTCCCCACACACACACACCCTCCCCACCTTGCAAGAGGCACTTGCCTCTTTAGATTCCCATTTGCCCCCAGGGCGGGCTTGTAGGGCCCCATTTCTGGTCCCTCCATCTTCCTCCAACAGAAATTGCATTTTGAGGGTAGGGGATCCCCCATAACAGTGTCTCAGCCCTCAGAACTTCATATCATGGGCATCCTATAGGTCCACTCTTTTTAGCCTCTTCCTCCTGGTCCTGGGGTAGGGCATGCTGTTTTTGCCCATTCTCCTCCTCCTAAGGCAGAGGTCCCCAAACTGAGAGGTGCACGCCCCTAGGGGGACACAGAGGAACCTTTTGGGGGGCATAGCGAGGCCCAGCCCAGCCCCACAGAAGGAGCGCCACCCAGCTCCTCCCCGGTCCCGGCTCCCAGCCCCATGCCTTGTCCCATTCCCAGCCTCACAATGGCTCCACTCCTGGCCCAGCCTCTGCCTCCCCAACCTTGGCCTCTGATCATGGCTCTGGCTCTGCTCCTGGCACCAGACCACCCCCAGCCTTGGCCCCCTTACCTCTGTCCATGCCCCCCTCCTCCAGAGCCATGGCCCCACTCCTGGCCCCAGCTCAGGGGGGCAAGCGTGGACCAGGGAAAGGGAGGCATGACCCTCAAAAGTTTGGGGACCACTGTTCTAAGGCCTCCAGTTCTCCTAGCCCCACCTAGTCCCTTGGGTTCTTCCCCTCACCTTTGCTGTGGCCTAGTTCCCTGGACTTCCCACCCCCTGGGACAGAGCTTGAATCTCTCTTCTCAGCCCAGTTCTACTTTTTCCTTTTCACCTAGCCTGGTTTTATTTTCCTGTGGCTTATTTCATTCCATCTAGGGCAGTCTAATTCTGCTAACTTGTGCCTTCATTATTTCCCCCTTTTTGTTCCATGTGGGGTCCCGGATCCCCTGTTTCTTCCTATAAGCGAAGATGCTCCAGTCAATACCCACTACTGCTGGATGGGGTATTCTCTCCACTATTCCCACTTGCTTCCACGCAAATTTTCCTTTTACTTCTAGGGGTACCTCTGCTATTTGGCTTCTCCCCATCAACACATTTTATCTCTACTTTCTCATCCAGGAGCTTCACTAAACCTCCCTGGATCAATTAACATCCCAAGGCTCTAGCCACTCTCCCCTTTTGAGGCCTCCATCTCACTTTTATAGGGACGGTCAGCATTTTTCTTTTAGCCACACCCCCAAGAGCCCCAGTCCATGTGCAGAATTCTGCAATCCCACATTTCATCTCTGGGCAGTCCCATTTTATATGACCAGGCCTTTCACATTGAAAGCACACAAGCATCCCTGACGGTCCCTTTTGCCTCCTCCCTTTTCTTATCAGAGTTCTTATCACTACCCCTTCTCCCCAGTCCCAGGCACATAGGTGGGCAAACCCCTTTTCTGGGAAAGTCGACTTCCAAGAACTCTTCTGAGAGTCTAATTGCAGCCTCCAGGGTGGTAGGCTGATGCTTGCTCACCCAGAGTCAGGTACTCCCTGGGAGGCTCTGGAGAAATTGTTCCACTATCACCTGGTCCATAATTTTCCCGATAGTTCAACTGTCTAGCCTTAAACCAGGCTACATGCTGGCTGGCAGCTTTTGGTCATGTGTCCTGGGTTGTACCACTTTGGTCCATCCAGCAGCCTGAAGTTTCCGCTGGTATTTTTTTGGCAGAAAGCCCGATCCACTCTAAAATGGCCACCTTCACAACCTCATAGTGCCAGGCTGCTCCTTACTCAGGGAGACATAAGCCACCAGACCCTCCCCCATGAAATTTGGCACGACCTGGAGGACCTCAACCAGCTGCCATGGCTACTTTCTCACTTGTTAATAGGAATGCACCAAGGTCATCAGTTAGGCCCATCTTGCATAAGAACCATCCATGTAAAGGACTCCCACTGTCCCCTCATTGGACTTGCACTTTCTGGACCAACTGTTGTTGCACCTGGATCTGCTCCCTGATGAACTCCTGTAGGCTCCACTGTTGCTCCACCTCCCAAGCAATCAGGGATTCTCTATCAAATTGGTGGCACTCCTGGAAGGTCTACGTCATCCATTGCAGCTCCTTCTGCTGCACACTCACCAATTGCAGGGTCTTTTCCATGCCCAGGTACTGAGTCTTTTCCCCAGCTTTCCCCAACAAACTTTCAAACCACTAGATGCAGGGAGAATCAGGATCACGGGACAACCCCCAATTGCAACAGTGCAATGCTCTGACCCCATCCTTTGATCCCCCAGAAACCACTCAGACTCACTTTCTTTTAGTGTTCAGTCTGTATTTTATTCTAAACCCTTTCACTGGCACCAGTACAGTGCAACATCACAGATTTTAATCCCTGTGGTCTTTCAGTCCCCTTTTACTAGAGCCCTAGGAAAGAGATCATCCTTTCTAAAGGGGCTCTTTCAGTCTGAGCTCCTTCCACACCTTGTAATGCTTCCTTCCTGGCTTTTGTCAGGTGAGCCAGCTGAGAACTAGTTAGTGCCTTACCTCCCCCAGCTTCTCTTTCTGATTAGCTAATTGCTCAATCAGCCATCTCTGGGGAAACAAATTGAGGCTTCAGTGATCAGAGTGCTGACCCACTTGTCAGGCCTCAGTGCTCTGTCACACCCTGGAATCCCAGATTAACAAGTGGTACAAAAATACACACACAGAGTATATCATTTTCACTACAGAATTAACTAGGTCTCTTACTTGAGTGTTGCCCTTACCCCGCACCACCCACATGCAAAACCTTCTTACCCAAGTTTGGTGGCACTTTTAACCCGGGCTAGCTCCCCTTTCTGGGGCTATAGGCTAAAGTACAAATGAGGCTTTCAATTGGGTGCGTAGCCTGCCACGGGTGGGTAGCCCACCCACTTTGCAGTGATGATGCAGGCTAAAATCACTCAAGTGCTGCTAGTCTTCCAGCGCCTTCCCACAATTCCCCACACGTGCCCAAAAGAACAGACAAGTTCTGCCACAATTGGCTGGGAACTCCCATAGGACTTGGATGCCTCAATCTCATTGAGGATCTGGGCCATTGTAACTTGGATATGGCTTTGTGGTGTGTCTGCTCAGACCCAGGCTAGGCTAATGCAGGTGCTCAGATTTGGGTGCTGATCACCCTTTCTTTTGGGTGAAACTCCCGCTGCTCCACAAAATGCCTCTGAAGGGATCTTTTCCAAAATGTGATTCTGAAGTAGTCACAAGGGGTGGCCATTAACTGAGCCATTGACCTTGCCCACTCTAGGAAAATTTAGTGGCTGCTGCTAACCCAGCACCGAAAACAGTTTCAATGTAAATAAATGGAATAAAACTGTGTCCAGCACCAGTTTAGCAACTAGTTGAGGCAAATCTTCTTGAGGCAATATTGATAATGGTTTTGTCCTGTCTACAGTAGCACTTAAACCAGTGCAGCTGCCTCCCTTGCTGACAGCCCAGACTAAAGGACAGTTCCTCAGCTGGTGGAAACTGGTGCAACTCCTCTAAAGTCAGCAAAACTATGCTGACTTACACCAATTTACAATCTGGCCCACAAGGGTAATCAGAGTGAAATTCTCCCCCTTCCACTTCTTCATGCCTCATTCATTCCCCAAGGCCAGCTACAACTTGTTGAAAAGGTGGCATGATTTCCATCTCTCCCTTCCAAAACCTGCCCAGCGTTAGCTTAAGAGGAAGCCTTCAGACCTATCAAGAAGGTTGAACTTTGCCCCTGCAAGGTGCACGTCATGCCATCCCTCTGCTCTACTCCACATCCCAGGTCTTCTGAGAAAGCTTTTCACAAACTTATCCCATAACCATGGTCAATTCTTTTGTCGTCTTTGCTGGGTACAGAGAATGTTTATTATTTAGTGATTTAGTCCTAGTGCCGGTACTGGATGAAAGTAAATGGTCCCTGGTATTGTTCCACATTTCAGAGCACAGAGCATGGTAGCAGGGTTTATCTTTCCAGCTGTCACTCAGAACACCATTTTATGAGTCGTTGCCCCACTGATCTGTAGCAAAAGGAAGTCCCTATAGTTCTGTGTGCTCTGGAACATGCCCTAACAGCCACGAATAGCAAATCACTCTCATTCATTAACATACATCACAATTAACTAACTGGAGAGCCTATAGCAATTACAGCCTCCAAATCACTTTCACCACCTTTGGATAGGTTATATTGCAAAGATTTTGCCTACCTGACTCCAAAGAGGACTTGAAGGAGGGTACAAATTCCCGAGACAAAGAAGATGGTGCTGATCAGGTGACCCTGGGTCAGGGGGTCATGCTGCAGGCAAAGCTCTTTGGACAGGATCAGAGGGATGGCTACAAGACCACCCAGAGCTGTCAGGTAATGCTAAGAACCACAGAGAAAAGACCGGCATGAAAAAGGGCTTGGTACCTACCCAGTATAACTATTCTATTGTTGTGGGAAGGTGAAAAGCCACTCGCAGATTAGGACTCAAATGACACCAACAACACTAATTCTTGATAACCTTAATTTTTTCTTAAAAGTTTTATTTTCTGGTGGGGGCTGTTCTAAAGTGTCTGTCAGAGCTTTAACAACCTGTCCCGACCTTATCCATTTTTCTCACCTTACCACCACTCGGCACTCTGTAGAAACAACAGTACCTAGTTCCCAAGGGGGTGTCCAATGGGAACTAGCACATTTCCAGGGTCTGGAGAAAGCTATTTTGGGGGCTCTCTACCAGGAAAGGGGGGCAGGTTACTGGTGGGAAGTATCAGGTTGGATTTCTGCCAAATGTGTGTTTCAAGCCACTCTGCTTTGCTCTAGGGCACCATCAACTCCCTCAGCCTGCAGTATCCCTAATGACACTGTTCATGCTTCCTTAGGCCACAAGCCACTACTGGGGGATATCAGCAAAGTGGGTGCAAAATGCTACCAGATTAGAACTGTCCACTCATTTACCCTGGTGGTAGTGTTTTATACTGTGTTTGCATAGGTGTAAATAGCTACCTGAGATGCAAAGAAGTGGAAAAATCAGGCCCCACCTTTTTAATAAACCCAGTAAACATGTGTGTGTGTAAAGACTTAATTAGTCAACACAAAAAGAATCTTTAAAATCCAATTTTCTTTTCACTATTAATGCTGATTGTGCACTTCACTCAGCTTGGGCAATGAAACTAGAGCTTTTGTTCCTTGTCAACATCACTTTCTGCTTCCCATGCACTAGTATGGTGCTGCAACGTTTGGGATTCTAACACTGCAGGAAATGTTAAAGTTCCCCCAAAATAATTGTTGCTTTCATTAGAATCTTTTTAATTAAAAAAAATGATGGAAATATTTCCAGTCATCTTGGGTTTCATAAAACCTTGTTTTTACAGAGCCCAAAGTTTGAGTCTAAACTAAACTGACAAGATCACTTTATGAAATGAACAAAGCATGAACTATCCATCAGTGTCCAAACAAAGTCAGCGTGACTGTCTTAGTTTAATCATTGGTAAGCATCTTACCATATATTCTACTCCATTGGCCTGTACTGTAGCACCCAAGTTGGGTGTATTTCTCTCACGCAGTCCTATAAACTGATAGAAGCTGTACTGTTTCTTTTTAGTGCTACTTCTGCTTAGCTTTTATTGTAGTAGAGTCACAGAGGGCCTGGAGTCTTTAGATATTTTCCATAACACTAACACTGGCATTATTCAATGAGCTGTCTGTTACTGTTTGTCCTTAGAGCGCAAGCTCGCTGGGTCTGGGACCGCATCTGCCTGCTTGTACTGCATTGAGCACAATGTAAAAACAAAAACAATCTGACCCCATGCACTTAAACAGGGATGACTTGACAGCACCAACAGCCAATCAGATGGTTTCAGGCATGGCCAGTAAATATGAGCCATTTCCTAATTCACATTTTACTTGAGCAGGGCTATGAACAAGCCAATAAACCTCCACCCACCCCATTCCACCATGTTCTTGCTGGTCTCACCTGAATCCCTAGCAGGATGCAGAGGTACCATGGTGGAATCTCAGTGACAGAGTACACTAGTGTACTGCAGTTCTTGCCCTGGTCTGTCTTCTTTTCCTTTAGGCCCTTGGCATGGAGTTGAGACAAGGCACTGTATTGGTCTCCATCTTCAACCTGTAAGGACCAGGACGGAACATTCCTCAGTTAGAGCCTCATTCAGAGAGGTATTCATCACCTGCAACTCTCATTGACTTCAGTGGGATTGACTTCAGTGTACGTCTCTCAGGTTCTTGTCAACATGTGGGAAGGGGGGTAATTTAATTCACACTAACTCCAACCTGGCTGGGAGAGGATCAAGAAATGCATTTAAAAACAATGTGAAAACTGTGTGTGTAGAGAGGATCCAATGAAACTCATCATTTTGGGAGGTGCAGTCCTCTGGGTTACCCGCCATTTCTTCTTTTTATCCTTCCCCTTCTTACCAGGCTGCACTGTGCACTGACCCACCTTTGTAGCGGAGAAAAGCCGCACATGCTGCCTACCCTATGTGTTGTGACACCAGTCAGCTCTGTGTTCTCGGGGAACCAGAGCACAGTATCTAGCCTGTCTCACTCATGAAAGACAGCAGCCCTCTCCCCCCTCCCCCCCACTCTCTGCTTTCTCTGCTTGAACCAAAATGGATCAGAGAAAAGACTTGCAGAGAGCAGTGAAGGGCATTGGGAGACACACTTAGACCCCTCCTGATAAGGGTGACAAGATTAAGGCATCTTCATTAGCATACTGAATGGAGAACAGAGAACCGCACTGAACTCTGGGACCAGAAAAGCAGGGAAGCACTGCATCATGGGGGAGCTCTGCTCCAGATGTTAATGAACCTATGCTTGCACACACCCAGCTCAGCAATGATCAGACCAATTCTAGTAATGAATCCTTGACTGATATCCAAAATACTGAAGCAACGTAATGCATTGTAAGCTTCCTGGAAGAAAACTCCACCCATAGCCAAGAGTGATCAGTTCCTATTGTCTAGCCTAAAGAAAACCCTTGAGTCATCAGTTTACCCATAAACAAATCTCGTGTTCTCCCCTGAACCACTGTTGTTTCTCTACAAAAACCCCTACCTATGTTCAAGTGTTCTGATGCATGGACCCAAACTTTGCACCAGTTCCACTGGGACTCCATCTCCTGACTGATCGTGCTGGGGGTTCTGCCTGGCTCCAGCACTCAGGACCCTGAGCTACCACCATCACCTGGGAACCCCGACCAATTCAAGCCTCATGGAGTGGGTGAGATCCCTCCCTCTCTCTGTTTTCTTTTCTACCTCAGCTATTAACCTTTAATAATGTAACTGTTATGTTTGTTTAGCCCTCCTTGTGTAGTTATCACTGTTATTCAATAAATAACTTTTATGGCTAAGCTGGTTGCTTCTCTCTCTGAACTTTACTCTTTTGTGTTTTTAGCTTCCCTATTTACCCTGCAGCAACGCTTCTTTTACCTAAGCTAAAGACCCCTGTAGCGCCCAAAAATACCGTGGGGTTTGCTCATCAAGTGGGTTATCATCAATACAATTGTGACGTGAAGGTGGGATAGGGATGTGCTGAACCTGCGGCAGCTGAAAGTGCTGCTTGGCCCATCCTATTGAGACCGGGGCATACAAGGAGGTCAGCTTGAGAGTGCTGATTGATCCAATCCACTCGGACTTGCTCTGTTAGTGTGTGCGTGTGTGTGTTCATCTGATTGTGGGACTGAAGGAACCCAGCCCTGGGGAACCTAGGGCCTGCAGGATAGCTCCATTGGGAGGGGACCTGGAGAAAGGAGAAGTAGCACGCCATATGAACACACAAGTGACACAAACAGTACATTAATACAATTACAGAACACCTCCCCCCAGAAGAATAACCCTAATAAATGAGCAAATCCCAAAGTACTGGGCAAATCTGGTAACAGCTGGACTATGGAGATGGTTTTGTACCACCACAAGACACGTTCCTCCTCCTCCTCCCCAATCCCCCTCCATGGCCAAGCATGCTGTATGCACAGACAACCCAGTGTCCACCAACCCAGAACTCTGCTCAACCAAGAAACAAGAAACCCAATGAGGTGTTGGCAGGGGAGCCCTTGTTAAAGTTGCACTACCTTACTAAAGGGAGGGTGGGAGCAACTGCCCTGCCGCATTCCTAGGGCTAACCCAGCCCTGACGAGAAAAAGGCTCCTTCGTGGAACATCCCTCGACAGAGCAGCTCACCTTCCCTTTCAGCCAGACCTCAGCATGCACAGACTGTGAGGTGCAGTGGCGGTAGGAGTATCTTACACTCCACGTGAGCAGCTTTCACAGTGGGAGCTGGGACTTTGGGGAGAGGAGAAGCAGCAATGGTTGGGCAGGGTCTGGAGTGGGTCTCTATGATCGCCGGCATTAGGGAGCTGGGTAGGTGTGTCTGAAACAACCCCCCCAGAGAAAGTCAGTCTCCCAATGAAGGGAGCAAAGCAAATGATACTGTAGAGTGAAGAAACAGGAGAAGAAAATAAATACAACTTTTGAAGTCAAAATAAAAAAGACAAACTGTGCACATATATCAAATATGTAGGTGTGACATGGCACTATTTTCATCAAATATCCAGATTTCTGGACCTTCATCCTCAATAGACAACCTAGTCTACAGTAAGCACAAAGGCCTAAAACATATTGGCTAACACATTTTAAAACCCTATCTCTTGTCCTTATGTAGACTGGCTGGGAGCATTAAAAATAGCTGGATCCAGACAGAAGTAAGCTCACTTTCTGGAGCTCTTGTTCAGAAAAGAAGCTTATAGCAAAGTAACTAGTACAGTGTATGTACCGTTGCCACTTCCACATGAATGCCTGATCCTGCCTGGGAACCTTGGGAAGGAGAGAGCACGAGGCACTGCTGAATGGAATCGACCTCTCATTTTTGGAGAAGAAGGAACAAGCAGAAGTCTCTGTGACAGGACAAGCCCTTGCCTCCTCTGCAGCAGGGGGCCTGAGCAGGACAACTCTTGGATTCTGTCTTGTTGCCTGCAGCAGAAGATTTGTTACCGATCCGTTACAATTATCAGCCTCAATCCTGTGAGCTCAGACATACAGGTCGACCCCCGTGATTGCCTGTTCTCAGCATAAAATCGGAGTTGTCATTATTTTGAACAAAAATCTTGACAGAATAAATATGAACTGCTTGAAACACAAAACCCCAGATGATCAAGGTAAGGGAGGATTCAATCTTTAGGAAAGTTAGAAGCCTGAACTGAGCTGTGGCTGGGAACATTTTAATAATAAAAAGAATAACCCTTTGCATTTCTACAGCACCTTCCACATGAGGATCTCAAAGCACCTTACCAGTGTTACCATATTTACCCTCATTGCCTTCCTGGAAGGGAGCTAAGTTTTATTTTTCTGCTTTACAGATGAGGAAACTGAGGCATGGAGCAGTAACTGATTTGCCCAAGGTCAAACAGAACACAGATACCTAATTCTTAACCCTCCCCTCAGGATATGAGCAACTCTTCTTGATTTTAATGGAAGTTACTTGTATCCTGAAGGAGAGAACAAAGTTCCCCATCTCCTTAGTTCCCAGTCCTGTGGTTTATCCACAAGACCATCCCTTCTCCTCCGGTTTCCAGGATTTCCAGCACAGTTACACAGCTGCTAGTAACACCACATATAATTCACTCATGAATTTGCTACTGTACTGGAAATCTGCAGGGCACTGTGCCTAGTTCACCCCAAAGTCTCTCCATCAACCTCTCATCAATTTACCTCTTTTGAAATAGACCCATTCCAAAAAAAATAAATCCTTGACCAATTTTAATTTTCCCTGCCCTTGTCATCATATAAAACCTCCAACCCAGGGAACAAGAGGCAGAAGGTTTAATCCCTTCTGAAACAGATACATAAACTATAGTACAGCAACGTCAGTTCATCTCCTCATCTTTTCTCTCTTATTTATAGAATACAAAAAAGGAACTCCAAAGTAGCAAAACAGCCTTTAAATTATTATTGTACAAGCAACAGGATTTAGTGAAGATGATACCAGATCATGTCAGCCTCATCTTTACAAAGGACCCTAGAAAGACTGTTCAATCTCTCTTCCTTTCCCCTTTCATTCACTCTAACACACCCCTTCTCTTTCTCTCTCTCTGTTGCTTCTTTTTCCCCCTTTCCTCCCTTGCTCCTGTTAAAGCTTTCCTTCTCAGAACTCATACAAACTTTATGCAAGCTATACTTTTCTTAAAGCAATAAACTCACCATAAAACTGGGGTTCTCCAGCCCATTGCAATCTTTGACTGCGGAGTGCGTCATTCCTTCCAATTTTCTTTGTGGCTCACTTTAAACAAGAAAGATTAGAGGAAGGGAATCTTCAAAAATCATTTAGTGTTCCAATAAATAAAATCCTGAACAAACAACTATTCAGCAGCACAGGAAGCCTGACTTCTAGGAGCCCAAACTCAGTCCCAGCCGTTCATGTAAGAAGTATTGTCAAGGAATTTTCTTTTATTTATTGGTCCGTCCTGTGGAAATCGTTCAACTAATCGTTGCTTAGAAAAATCAGTGCTTGGAGCACACTAAGAAGCTGCTCTTCCCTTCACAGATTGCATCAGTAAATGATGACAGAAAATCCTTCCTTGCTAGGTAAGGGATCACAGGTAGGCAGAACATTTCCTTGTTTGCAACATTGTTGATTCAACTCCGATTAACATTTTCTATCTGGGTTGGATCCTCTGAAAAAGCTTTCATTGCTCTTTAATAAACTCAGTTTGCAGACAGCTTTCCTTACTCTGCATGATGAACAGGGTGGAATGCATTATTGTATTTTTTGACTCAGGTACAACCCAGTCATCCTGTACGTGAACCTTCTTGCAACATGAAGAGAATGAACAGACATACTGGATCCTATCTCAGACCACAACCAATACCTGAGACTTGAGAGGAAGAGGGGAAAAAAACAATGCACTTGGTCAATGGTGCAACTCTTTACATGGATGTGGGCTCCTGACCACTGACATAGTTAATGACTTGAAGCATGGGATTTATTTACCCTTTTCTTAATAAGTGCAGCTGATACAATTTGATTATTGCTCAATCAGCCCCTTTAAAAGTCAATATTTAACTCACTGGCTTCTTAAGTCTGTGAACTACATAGATTGATTGTCCCCTGTATGAAGCAGCACACCGCCTAAATATACTGATCACTAATTTGGAATGTCCCTTTGCTTTCATATTATGAAGTAGCATTTAAAAAAAGCAATTTTGTCCGACATTGACTACATACCCTTCATAATCATAAATGTTCAGTCATGTCTCCTGTAACTTGTCTCCTTCCCAGGTTAAATAATCCTAAGGCAACATTTTCAAAATTACCCAGTGATTTTGGGTGCTCAACCTGAAACACCCTTGGCCTGAATTCCAAAGCTGCTGACTATCCACACCATCTATTCAATTGCCTTCAGATAGAGCTGTGGCTACTCAGGACTTCTGAAAACCCAGGCCTCCAAATCTTGAGGTACCTGAAATCAGGGAACACTTGTGAAAATGTTGGCTCTAGACTTTGCACTCTTATCAGATAAGCCTCTCCTTATATTTCTAAGCACATGTGTTGCCCTTTTCTAGAATTTTGCAGTTTGCACTTACAGCTATACCTATCCTCATCTGAGGCGACCAAAACTGGATATGACACCCAGGTCAGCTCCATTTCCTTGTGCACCAACTCTGAGATCCTCAGAGGTGACTAATTTCAGATTAATAGCCGTGTTAGTCTGTATCCGCAAAAAGAAAAGGAGTATTTGTGGCACCTTAGAGACTAACCAATTTATTTGAGCATAAGCTTTTGTGAGCTACAGCTCACTTCATTGGATGCATACTGTGGAAAATACAGAAGATGTTTTTATACACAACGACCATGAAAAAATGGGTGTTTATCACTACAAAGGTTTTCTCTCCCCCTACCCCACTCTCCTGCTGGTAATAAGAGAGGTGACTAAGCAGCTTTGAGAATCAGAGCCCAAATAACCACTCTTTAATCATGCAAATCCCTCAGAACACCTCATCCATGAAGCCAATCAATGCTAAAGCACCCTAAAAAGAGCAATATGCATATGGTGGTGGTGGGAGCATGGAAACTACACTGTTTTTGAGAATGGACCATCTCCTGCCTATCCAGTGCACTGTGTGTCTAAACCACGTTGCCTACTTCTTGTTTCACACAATATCAGGTACAATAACAGTGCTTAATAAATAATACCCAGGAGGTTGTATCATTGTTAAATTACAAGACTATGATTAATACTTTTCCTTTTCTTAAAATGCATCCACCCCTCCCTATGTGCTCTTTCATATGTTGTCACACCCTCAGCAGATGCTGTCACACCCTCAGCAGATGCCCTCATTATCCTCCTACGTTGACTCCCTAATATTAACCTCTTTCCATTCAAAGAAGCAGTCGTTTGCTGTGATGTTTCCTACCTCTTCATATTTTTTCAGTCCTTCATAAGACTTTGCTCTTTGTGTGATTATTCAACCTCCTTAACACTATTTTATGAAGGCCATCATCAAAAAATCTTTGGCCGTACTCCAGCATTTAGCCAGTGATTATTTCAGAAAAACAGTCTTGTCACAACCTCTGCAACTGACATTTGGACTCTAATTAGCCAATGTTCCTTTTTTTCCCCCTTTGATAATATAACCTTGCACGTCCGCACAAGACAAATGCATAACATCCCCAGCTTCGTTGCCAGGTCCTCTCACTTAACTGTCCATACACCATTATTAAGCAAATTGCGGGGGGGGTGGAGGGAGGAAGGATTATTTTTTAAACTTTTCTCATTAGTTACAATGGTAGCCAGAGAAGATTTAAAACTGAGCTGTTCCTGACCACTCCTCCTTATTAGAGACCCCAAAAGGGTGTCCTGGCCAAATTCCACCCTGGATAATTCC
Source organism: Lepidochelys olivacea (assembly GCF_965140295.1). Lineage (NCBI taxonomy): Eukaryota > Metazoa > Chordata > Testudines > Cheloniidae > Lepidochelys > Lepidochelys olivacea. Next base: position 266,224,965 of record NC_140411.1, read on the forward strand.
ATACTGGTGAACTAAATGTCCCTGCAGTTTAGAATGGATACAGCAGTCGTCTTCACTGTGTGTCTCTTATGGGATACGTGCTCCCCAGTTGTGAAAAAAATGAATTCTAGGGCAGTCAGATATGAGAAATAAAAGTAATGTGACTTGGAAGAAGAGCTAGTTGGAAAAATATGCAACAAAAAATAGGAACAGTTTAATGGAAAATGTTTTGTATTTTCTCAGCAGCTCTGGTTGGTTTAAATGAGGAAAGAACTTTAAATATGCTTCCCATAGCTAAGCAATAGACCGGAGCAAATAATTCACAACAAAAAATGTACCCAATAAATGTAGGCCTGTTCTTTTACTTACAGAAGTTCTGCAATCAGGATTCCCTCAGACGTACTTGAAGTTAGTAAATAATGTATTATTTTATCTATTTTTAAACTCTATTGCTTGTTCAAGAGTATATCCTAGCAGAGCTGCAATGATCACTTGTGATAGGTCAGAGAAGCCACATGGTATGTCCCCTGATTGGATAAGTGCACAAACATTTGCAGTGTGTATATTTTTTCATTGATATTTTAATTTTTATTTCTGCAAACCCCCACATGTGAAGTTTCAAAATTAGCTGTCAGTAAACAGCAAAGCTTGACTGCCTGAATGATCACAGAAAGCAAACAAGAAGAAAGTGAGCCTGGCCAAAGCAAACAAGAAGAAAGTGAGCCTGGCCAAAGCAAATCCAATTAAATAGTCAAAATTCAGAGCTTTCATAACGTTGTCCATTACTACCGGTGTGGGTGTGACAACATATGAAAGAGCACATAGGGAGGGGTGGATGCATTTTAAAAAAAGGAAAAGTATTAATCATAGTCTCGTAATTTAACAATGATACAACCTCCCGGGTATTATTTATTAAGCACTATTTACTGACAGTAATATTGTAGTGAGACACAGTTCCTGTCCAAAGAGTTATAAATAGAAAACACATTATTATCCTCATGATGGAACTCAGGAACAGAGTGATTAAGGGTATGTCTACACTAGCAAAGTTACAGCGCCGGCAGTTACCGCGCCGCTCGGAGGGCGCCGAAGGGAAACTGCTGTTGTGTGTTCACACTGACAGCTGCCTGCGCAATAGCACGTACACACTTGCGGCACTATTCAGAGCAGTGCACTCTGGGCAGCTATCCCACAGAGCACCTCTTCTGCCACTAAGGCTTGTGGGAAGGCAGAAGAGGTCGTGCGGCATCCTGGGTCCTGTCCCAATGCCCCGTGATGCATTGCTTCTCATCCCAGCAATCCCTATGCTTCTGTCCGCATTTGGCGCCATCTTTCAATGGTTTGTGTACTGCGCGCTCTGCCCTGTCTCTTTCTTGCTGCAGGAATGGATCCTGCACTGTTGACCAGTATGCTGCTCGCTCTGACCAACACGTCACGAGTGGCAGTGGAGTTATTCCTTAAACTACAAAGGCAAGAGGAGTGTGACATTGATCTCACCACGCATAGTAGCTACGACATGAGATTGCTTGTGACATTCACGGAGGTACTGACCACAGTGGAACGCCACTTTTGGGCTCGGGAAACAAGCCCTGAGTGGTGGGATCACATCGTGATGCACGTCTGGGATGACAAGAAGTGGCTGCAGAACTTTAGCATAAGGAAAGCCACATTCATGGGACTGTTTGATGACCTTGCCCCAGCCCTGCGATGCAAGGACACAAGAATGAGAGCTGCCCTGTCGCTGGAGAAGCACGTGGCGATAGCACCGTGGAAGCTGGCAACTCCAGACTGCTACCGATCAGTCGCGAACCAGTTTGGAGTGGGAAAGTCGACCGTTGGACTCATGTTGACGGAAGTGTGCAGGGCCATTAATCACATCCTGCTCCAAAAGACCGTGACCCTGGGCAACATAGACCCCGACTCCGTGCGTGCTCCGGGGCTGGAGCATGCATGGGAAAAAATTAGAGGGTGCTCAGCACCCACCAGCAGCCAAGCCCCTGCTGCCCCCAAGCCCCTCCTTGCCTCCTCCTTCCCCAAGCACGCCACGTCCCTGCTCCTCCCACTCCCTCCAAGCGCTTCCCACCCCCCCGCCGCCTAACAGCTGTTTGGCAGAGCTTAGGACTTTCCGGAAGGGAGGAGAGGAGCGGGGATGCAGCACACTCAGGGGAGGAGGTGGAGAAGAGGCAGGGCACGGGTGGGGACTTGAGGTAAAGGGGTGGAATGGGGGCGGGGCTGGGGTGGGAAAAGGTGGGGTGGGGCGGGGACTTTAGGGAAGGGGTGGAATGGAGGTGGGGCTATGCTTGGGATTGCAATGCTTGTAATGCTAGGTGGTGATTGGTGCACCTGGTGCAAGAGAGGCCTTAACATAATTGAATGTTGCTTTGCAGTGCTCCTTTTGGTTTCACTTAATAGAATAAAGATTGCTTTCAAACAAACAGTTATTTTATTGAAAGACAACCACCAGAGGAGAGAGTCAAACGAAAAAATTCATCAGCGGGGGGTGGGGGAGGAGGAGATGGGGGAATGGAAGGTCTCAAGAGGAGGAGGGGTCCTGGGACAGCTACAGATTTGTATACGTCCAGGGATCATACCCAACCTTCTCCTTTGGAGTACGATGAGCAGGTGCTGTACTTCAGCAGGGCCAAACTGCAGAGGGATGGGTGTTGAGTGCAGTGGGTAGTGGGAGTCCGCACTGCTAGACTGTGAGGAGGGAGGAGTGGAATGCTGCAGGTAGAGAGTGGAGCCAGGAGGTTGAAAAGAGTGTGTTGGCATTGTAGGGTGGGGCACATGGGAAAGAGTTTTGTGACAGTGGCTGCAGGGGAGGGCGGGTGTGGAGCTGCTTGGTTTGAAGAGCTAGTATCACCTGGAGCACGTCCACTTGGTGCTCCATAACTGGAAAGAGCCACTCCCTGGCTTCTTTCTGGTGTGCCGTGTTCTCCTTTCAGTCCCTCTTCTCACTGTCCCATCACTCCTTCAATTCCTTTTTCTCGGCAGCGGAGTGCATCATAACCTCACGCATAAAGTCCTCCTTAGTTTTTCTTGGAGGCTTCCTAATTCTTCACAATCATTCTGCTGCCAATAATAAAGAAGGGGGCTGTGCCTACAAGGTCATCTCTGTGAAGTTTAAATGCAACATTTTACAGAAACAGTATTGTTTGCAACACAGACAACACTGTTTCAGTGCTTTAAAACACAGCCAGTACTGACACACCTGTCACTAACTGGCTGACCCCAGGCAAGCACACATAAGCCACAAGACCCCCAAAATGGTGAGTAGCCGCAGGGGCAGGATAAATCACTGCTCCTGGACCCAGCTGTGCACTGGGCATGTGCCTCTTGGGCACTTGGGGAGAGCCAGCCCTGTAGGGTGGGCCTGATAATCATTCCTGTCCCCACACCTTCCACAAAAGGTGATCATTATGGAAGATATCTCGCGGCTGCAGGTGAGCAAGGAATCAAGGGAGAGTCTTCTCCAAGCCTACAGCTTCTGCCCTGGCCCCTATATGGCTAGCCTGTGTGCAGCAATGGTGTCCCTGCCCCCTCCCTGTGACGGCACAGTGGCATGGGAAAGTTATCATTAATAGGGCAAGAAACAAAGTTCAGCTCTGCCGAGGAACCTGCGGTAGCAGATTGTCCAGCATCTCCACAAGCGTTTCCTGGAGAACTCTGAGGGAGATTCCCATGAAGTGAGAGAGTACATCAACAGCCTGTTCTGTCACTCAAACTAGACATGAGGTGGGAGACAAGCCTGCTTCCTGCAACCCTCCTGCCCCCAACAACTCGCTTCAGCAATTCCCCAAGATCAGATCCACTTACCAGGGGCCTCCCCTCCTGTTTGCACTTTGCCAAGATCCGACTGCTGTGACTGGCTAGGCTCCTCCAGGGTATAAAAGAGCTCCTAACTGCATGCATCTCTGGCCTCCAAGTCATCCTCTGCCTCTGGTTCCCACTCCTGCTCTTCATCCAAGATTGCCTCCTCCTGGCTCGGCCCACTCTTGACTGGCACGCGAGCCACCGAAGTATCCACAGTGACCTTTGCAGTGGAGATGGGGTCGCCACCGAGTATCACGTCCAGCTCTTTGTAGAACCAGCAGCTCGTGGGCGCAGCACCAGAGCAGTGGTTTGCCTCCCGTGCCTTGTGGTAGGCGTTCCGCAGCTCCTTCTCTTCTATTCCACAGTGCAGTGTGTCCCAGTCATGGCCCCTTTCAGTCATGCATCGTGAAATCTGTCCGTAGGTATAATTCCGATGGCTGGAGCACAGCTGGGACTGCACAGCCGCCTCTCCTCAAATGCTGATGAGGTCCAGTAGCTCAGCATTGCTCCAAGTGAGCGATCGCCTGGTGCTTGGAGCAGGCATGGTCACCTGAAAAGATGCGCTGAGATCACTGCAAGCATCACTGAGCAAACAGGAAGGGGACTTTCAAATTTGCAAAGGAATGTATGGGGTGGGGCTGACGGTTGGTCACCTGAAGGCAGGGCAGTAGAGTTCAAACTGATAACCAGAGAGGTGAGAACAGGCATTGTGGGACACCTCCTGGAGGCCAATCACAGCGCTGTAATCGCCCAGGGTGTCTACACTGGCATCGCGGTGCTGTAGAATCATAGAATATCGGGGTTGGAAGGGACCTCTGGAGGTCATTAGTCCAACCCCCTGCCCAGAGCAGGACCAGTCCCAACTAAATCAAGCCTGACCTTAAAAACTTCTAAGGAAGGGGATTCCACCACCTCCCTAGGTAACCCATTCCAGTGTTCCACCACCCTCCTAGTGAAAAAGTTTTTCCTAATATCCAACCTAAATCTCCCCCACTGCAATTTGAGACCATTACTCCTTGTCCTGTCATCTGCTATCACCGAGAATAGTCTAGATCCATCCTCTTTGGATCCACCTTTCAGATAGTTAAAAGCAGCTATCAGATGTTACGAATTATACCCGATAGGTCACACACAGGAACTGCTGCGAATTATACCCGATAGGTCACGCACAGGAACTGCTGTGAATTATACCCGACAGGTCACGCACAGTTTGAGTCTAGGCTGAGGCACACGAACAAAGTCCACAACTGCAGAGTTCCCAAAGATACTAAGTTTTTTACGCTCGAGCGTGGTGCCCCCCTGCTAATCAGGAGGGGACCCCGAATGCAGGTTATACAGAGATTATATACCTTTTAGCAAAGCATGTTGCCCTCACGCATCGGAAACCTTAGCCAATAGACAAACCCTTCCCTTATCTACCACCTATCCCTGCTAAGTGCATCCCCCATGCTAAACCATTACTTCAACTACACAACATGGTCCTAAAGCAATGCACCAGCAGCCTTTCTTATCAGGATGGGAGGCTCGCATCAAGCCCAGGAGGCAGGGAGTTAGGAACAGACAAAGAACAGAAACTGGGAGTTGAGACAGGCTGGAAACAAGGGGGGGGGGGTTTCACAGGAATGCAGTATCCTAAGGAACACTCCTCCTGGTGCATGATGTGTTTGCTTTTAGACAATGGTGGGCCCCAAACCAAAATGAAGTCACATATGCACATATGCTAACTTTTCCTTAACAGTCTCCCCTTTTCTTTTGTACATCAGTAAACGATATCGGGGCTGAGCAACCGCGATGCAGGGTTAGCAGTTGCCGATAGCACATACCACAACATTGTAGGCATACAAATAAATAACACAAAAGCAACAACAGCCAAAAGAATGAAATACAAAATACACCGTCCCCAAGCCCCCATATCCGGTAGCCATGAGGTGAGCCAGTTCCAGACCTCCTGGAATCCAGCGCTGGTATTGTCGAGGCTGATGTGGTGGAATAGGGCTGCCTGCTGCATGAGGATGTGGATATCAGTTTCCACCCTATGCTGCCGATTTACAAATACACAACAGCTTGAGTTAACCAGAGCACAGACCCCGCCCTGGTTTGCAAGGAGATAATCCAGGGCCAGGTGGTTTTGCAATGTAGTTTAGGATACCTGAGTTACTTCAATTTGAAGGGCAGATAAGGCATCTGCAGTTGCATTTGCCATTAATTTCAAAGCAGCTGAAATATTAACTATAGCTTTTTCTAGTTCACTTACTCCTAACCATGGCAGAAACCATCGCGCAAAGGAGTGAAAGCCTGTGGGCCGTTGAGAAAGAGGGTTTAAAGGAATACTTTGTTGGTTTCTCCATACTAGATTGTGGATCTCTCCCTGGGTTAGGGTCTGGTGTACTGTCACGGCGGGTACTATAGCCCCTAAGGTACATGTACCACACCATCCTGCTGGGAGAACCTTATAGGCTGTGTGATTGCATAACCAATACCAGCCAGACCCCTCAGGGACTGGCCACGGGGACCCGGAGTAGGTGGAAGGGTCTGCTGCACCAGAGCTGATCTGGGTGGTGTCCTTGCATCCCACAAAATTTTCCACAAAAAACTGTATTTTCCATGCCCTTACGTCATGACACACAAAGCATAATTACCCTGGGCCACCATATCAATAGACCATCTTTGGATCGTAACATTCCAGTTGAATGTAGTGTTTGCCCATAGCTTAGCTTGGAGTGTTCAATTAAGAGGGATAGGTACCCCTACCAACAGGACCCCCTGACCCAAATATGTGGGGGTATGAATATAAATCCAACACTGCGTTTGATTTACACTCTGTTTTATGGCACAGGTTAAATTCAAAAAGCTATTGCCCTCCCATCCTTGTACTGGACTTGGGAATAGGGAGAGGAACCCCCCAGGCAAACCATATCAATGTCGGCATTCTCCTCTATACAATACAAAAAACACCACCACCAATGTAAGTCCGATAAACAGGAACACGAAGTCCTGGTGGGCTGTAAAGGTTCCAATAGTTGGAAAGCTTAGTCCATGGGTTGGTCATGGTGTTCATTTGTGAAGTGGCTCGTCCAATGGCTTGTCAGGGTCAGGTGGGGGTCCCAGCACCAACTTAATGTAGCTATGATGGATCCAGGAACCTTTACCTGCAAAGGAGTGGTGGCAGATGGAGGGAGTAATGTTCGTGGCTGTAAGGCGTTTTTGGTATTCATACTTGCCCACAAGCACAGATTCCAGCCCCTGGAATAAACCCACCCCACCACTTCACTTCACATTCCCAAGAATACATCCTGCAACTTCCTCCCTGACAATGTACAATGTTCCATCTTTGCCACCAAGGCCAATTCTCAGGGTCTTTTGCAGTCAGGAATCCCTGGATCTTGGTGGTTTCAGCAGAGCAGGCGTTCCTTCTTCTCTCTTGGAACAGTCATGCTTTTGCATTATACAGGGGAGAGGTTACTAGCACGTCACCCTATAGTGCTTTGGTTTCTTTAGCAAATACTGAATGCAGGTTAGCTCTGTCAGTGGACAAGGGAGAGGTTACTAGCACTTTACCTTGTCCTTTTCCCTGCTGTCCAAAAGGAGGAAAGAAAAAAAAACCCAGAAGGAGGGACAGGCTGATCAGTAGTCGAAGTGAAGTCATCTCGAGGTGGAGGGGTCTTTTTGCAGTAAGAAGCATGGGTCCAGGCAGTCAGTCCTTGGCACTTCACAGTGGTGTTGGTAGTTAGCAGGACTTAATAAGGGCCTTTCCAGCATGGGGCCAGACTAGTCTTTTGTTGATGGACCTTTATGTAGACCCAGTCACCTGGTTTTAACAAATGGCAGGTTTGCTCAGGATTCTTGAAGCAGGACTTCTTTCACCTGTAAATACAGAGACCTAACACATTTCATTCATGTCTGGCAGTGTGTTGCAGATCTCACAGATTGGGCACATTCAAGCCCCCCTCTTTCTTGGCTGTCAGCCAAATCCTAGCTGTGAGTAGTGTCCTTGGGCAGGCCAGTGTCTTATCTTTGGACCGAGCCTGCCAGCTACAGCGCTGAATTAGCTCGTTTTCTGTTTTTTTTCTTCTCCCCTTCTTGGCTTTTATTAACTTGCAAAGGAAACTTTCACTTTTTACTCATACACCTTTGTTTAAAAATGAACACATATACATTGCCCATTATACAGCACTTTAGTCTTATTGTTCAATGTATGCCACATATACCCTTCTAGGAAAATGACTATTACAGAGCTTTGGAGCAACAAGCCAGGACAAGCACACCCACTTTGGAGGAGTCCACTTGGTGCAACCTCTGGTGTCCAATACCTTTCCTCCCTCCCCAGCCCTCTGGCTAGAAATTTGAGGTAGCCAGAAGGATCTCATGTATAATATGTGGAGTGGGTTAACCTTTCATGTCATTGCTTCCAAAGTCTGTTGATGTGCGAATTTTAATTTTTTTCAATTAAAAGATCTGGTCAATGAAACTTTTTTTTTTTTTTACTTAAGCAAATGTATTAAACTTTAGTATATCACATTTTTCTGATATTATCCAAACACTTTGTATTCCAAGTTGAATAAAACAAGTATCTGCATTTTGATTTAACCCTTCTGTTTAGTTTTAAACTAAACTGTCCTATGAAAAATTAAACACAGCAGTTCTGGCCACAAGACAAACACCACAAGACAGGACATAGAACACAGAACATAATTCCTATTGTGCCAGTAAATTCATGATATGTTAAATTGCTTTTCAGCTGGCATCAGTTTTCTCTGATTTTCTGAAAGGCAAAAAGAACATAGATCTACCCCTTCTGGGCAGTCAGTCATTGCTTAAAATATTTCCTTTTTATACAAATACCCTTGTTAATTGCAGGCAAAACAGAGGAATTACACATATTTTCTTGTATTTGTTTCATAGGCAGCCCAGGTTTTAGTGGCCTCTACCTTATCAGTTAGGTAATTTACATTAAAACAAATGGTTTCCGGCTTGCTTTTGGATCCACAGCTTAAAGATTCTTACTTTAAAAAGGGCACAATAAACTTTATCAGAGCCCTGGTCTACACTAGGACTTTAGGTCGAATTTAGCAGCGTTAAATCGATGTAAACCTGCACCCGTCCACACAATGAAGCCCTTTATTTCGACTTAAAGGGCTCTTAAAATCGATTTCCTTACTCCACCCCTGACAAGTGGATTAGCGCTTAAATCGACGTTGCCGGCTCGAATTTGGGGTACTGGGGACACAATTTGATGGTATTGGCCTCCGGGAGCTATCCCAGAGTGCTCCATTATGACCGCTCTGGACAGCTCCCTCAACTCAGATGCACTGGCCAGGTAGACAGGAAAAGAACCGTGAACTTTTGAATCTCATTTCCTGTTTGGCCAGCATGGAAAGCTGCAGGTGACCATGCAGAGCTCATCAGCACAGGTGACCATGATGGAGTCCCAGAATCAAACAGGAGCTCCAGCATGGACCGAACGGGAGGTACGGGATCTGATCGCTGTTTGGGGAGAGGAATCCGTGCTATCAGAACTCCGTTCTAGTTTTCGAAATGCCAAAACCTTTGTCAAAATCTCCCAGGGCATGAAGGACAGAGGCCATAACAGGGACCCGAAGCAGTGCCGCGTGAAACTGAAGGAGCTGAGGCAAGCCTACCAGAAAACCAGAGAGGTGAACGGCCGCTCTGGGTCAGAGCCCCAAACATGCCGCTTCTCTGATGAGCTGCATGCCATTTTAGGGGGTTCAGCCACCACTACCCCAGCCGTGTTGTTTGACTCCTTCAATGGAGATGGACGCAATACGGAAGCAGGTTTTGGGGATGAAGAAGATGATGATGAGGAGGAGGTTGCAGATAGCTCACAGCAAGCAAGCGGAGAAACCGGTTTTCCCGACAGCCAGGAACTGTTTCTCACCCTAGACCTGGAGCCAGTACCCCCCGAACCCACCCAAGGCTGCCTCCTGGACCCAGCAGGCAGAGAAGGGACCTCTGGTGAGTGTACCTTTTAAGATACTATATATGGTTTAAAAGCAAGCATGTGAAAGGATTACTTTGCCCTGGCATTTGCGGTTCTCCTAGATGTAGTCCTAAAGCCTTTGCAAAAGGTTTCTGGGGAGGGCAGCCTTATTGCGTCCTTCATGGTAGGACACTTTACCACTCCAGGCCAGTAACACGTACTCGGGAATCATTGTAGAACAAAGCATTGCAGTGTACTGGCATTCAAACAACATCTGTTCTTTATCTCTCTGTGTTACCCTCAGGAGAGTGAGATATAATTCATGGTCACCTGGTTGAAATAGAGTGCTTTTCTTCAGGGGACACTCTGAGGAGCCCATTCCTGCTGGGCTGTTTGCCTGCGGCTAAACAGAAATGTTCCCCGCTGTTAGCCACAGGGAGGGGGAAAGGTTGAGGGGGTAGTCACGCGGTGGGAGGAGTCAAAATGCCACCTTGTAACGAAAGCACATGTGCTATGTATGTAATGTTAACAGCAAGGTTTACCCTGAAAGAGTGTAGCCACTGTTTTATAAAATGTGTCTTTTTAAATACCGCTGTCCCTTTTTTTTTCCTCCACCAGCTGCATGTGTTTCAATGATCACAGGATCTTCTCCTTCCCAGAGGCTAGTGAAGATTAGAAAGAAAAAAAACACGCACTCGCGATGAAATGTTCTCCGAGCTCATGCTGTCCTCCCACACTGACAGAGCACAGACGAATGCGTGGAGGCAAATAATGTCAGAGTGCAGGAAAGCACAAAATGACCTGGAGGAGAGGTGGCGGGCTGAAGACAGGGCTGAAGCTCAAATGTGGCGGCAGCATGATGAGAGGAGGCAGGATTCAATGCTGAGGCTGCTGCAGGACCAAACCAGTATGCTCCAGTGTATGGTTGAGCTGCAGCAAAGGCAGCTGGAGCACAGACTGCCACTGCAGCCCCTCTGTAACCAACCGCCCTCCTCCCCAAGTTCCATAGCCTCCACACCCAGATGCCCAAGAACGTGGTGGGGGGGCCTCCGGCCAACCAGCCACTCCACCACAGAGGATTGCCCAAAAAAAAGAAGGCTGTCATTCAATAAATTTTAAAGTTGTAAACTTTTAAAGTGCTGTGCTTAAAGTGCTGTTTGGCATTTTCCTTCCCTCCTCCACCACCCCTCCTGGGCTACCTTGGTAGTCATCCCCCTAGTTGTGTGATGAATGAATAAAGAATGCATGAATGTGAAGCAACAATGGCTTTATTGCCTCTGCAAGCGGTGATTGAAGGGAGGAGGGGCGGGTGATTAGCTTACAGGGAAGGAGAGTGAACCAAGGGGCGGGGGGTTTCATCAAGGAGAAACAAAGAGAACTTTCACACCGTAGCCTGGCCAGTCATGAAACTGGTTTTCAAAGCTTCTCTGATGCGTACCGCGCCCTCCTGTGCTCTTCTAACAACCCTGGTGTCTGGCTGCGTGTAACCAGCAGCCAGGCGATTTGCCTCAACCTCCCACCCCGCCATAAACGTCTCCCCCTTACTCTCACAGATATTGTGGAGCACACAGCAAGCAGTAATAACAGTGGGAATATTGGTTTCGCTGAGGTCTAAGCGAGTCAGTAAACTGCGCCAGCGCGCCTTTAAACGTCCAAATGCACATTCTACCACCATTCTGCACTTGCTCAGCCTGTAGTTGAACAGCTCCTGACTACTGTCCAGGCTGCCTGTGTACAGCTTCATGAGCCATGGCATTAAGGGGTAGGCTGGGTCCCCAAGGATACATATAGGCATTTCAACATCCCCAACAGTTATTTTCTGGTCTGGGAATAAAGTCCCTTCCTGCAGCTTTTGAAACAGACCAGAGTTCCTGAAGATGCGAGCATCATGCAACTTTCCCGGCCATCCCACGTTGATGTTGGTGAAACGTCCCTTGTGATCCACCAGAGCTTGCAGCACTATTGAAAAGTACCCCTTGCGGTTTATGTACTCAACGGCTTGGTGCTCCGGTGCCAAGATAGGGATATGGGTTCCGTCTATGGCCCCACCACAGTTAGGGAATCCCATTGCAGCAAAGCCATCCACTATGACCTGAACATTTCCCAGGGTCACTACCCTTGATATCAGCAGATCTTTGATTGCGTGGGCTACTTGCATCACAGCAGCCCCAACAGTAGATTTGCCCACTCCAAATTGATTCCCAACTGACCGGTAGCTGTCTGGCGTTGCAAGCTTCCACAGGGCTATCGCCACTCGCTTCTCAACTGTGAGGGCTGCTCTCATCTTGGTATTCATACGCTTCAGGGCAGGGGAAAGCAAGTCACAAAGTTCCATGAAAGTGCCCTTACGCATGCGCAAGTTTCGCAGCCACTGGGAATCGTCCCAGACCTGCAACACTATGCGGTCCCACCAGTCTGTGCTTGTTTCCCGAGCCCAGAATCGGCGTTCCACAGCATGAACCTGCCCCATTAGCACCATGATGCATGCATTGTCAGGGCCCATGCTTTCAGAGAAATCTGTGTCCATGTCCTGATCACTCACGTGACCGCGCTGACGTCGCCTCCTCACCCGGTATCGCTTTGCCATGTTCTGGTGCTGCATATACTGCTGGATAATGCATGTGGTGTTTAATGTGCTCCTAATTGCCAAAGTGAGCTGAGCGGCCTCCATGCTTGCCTTGGTATGGCGTCCGCACAGAAAAAAGGCGCGGAACGATTGTCTGCCGTTGCTCTGACGGAGGGAGGGGCGACTGACGACATGGCTTACAGGGTTGGCTTCAGGGAGCTAAAATCAACAAAGGGGGTCTTTTTACATCAAGGAGTATTTCAGGCAGGACTTCACGGAGGGTTCCAATAAGAAATGGTGCACCTAAGTTATCGTTCTTATTGGAACAAGGAGGTTAGCCTGGCCTCTGATTGATACATGGCTAGATTTACCTCGCTGCACCTTCTCTGTGAGTGACTGCAGTGTGACCTAGAGGAATGAGTCCCCTAGACAGGGGAGGAGGCCAATGAGTACAAAACAAATCTGGTCTATTTCTTGTTTTGACCCACTCCATCCATCTTTTACATCTTTGGCTGGCAGCAGACGGTGCAGAAGGACTGCATGCCATCCACATCTCATGGCTGCTCGGCAGAAGATGGTACAGTACGACTGCTAGCCATCCTCATCTCTTGCCTGCCTGACAGAAGATGGTACAATACGACTACTAGCAATCCTCATCTCTTGCCTGCCTGGCAGAAGATGGTACAGTACGACTGCTAGCAGTCCGTATCGCCTGCCCGCTCACCATAAGACGGTTCAATAGGACTGACTGCAGGACTAAAGAGAATGACCTGCTCAAGTCACTCCAAATTTAGTCCCTGCGCCCATGTCTGCCCAGGCGCTCCTGATCAACCTCACAGAGGCGACCAGGAGCACCTCGGACATGACGATGATGGCTACCAGTCGTACTGTACCGTCTGCTGCCACAAGGCAAGGGGTTGCTGCTACTGTGTAGCAATGCCGTACCGCGTCTGCCAGCACCCAGGAGACATAGGGTGACGGTTACCTGAGCGGGCTCCATGCTTTCCGTTGTATGGCGTCTGCACAGGTAACTCAGGAAAAAAGGCGCGAAACGATTGTCTGCCCTTGCTTTCACGGAGGGAGGGAGGGAACGGGGGCCTGACGATATGTACCCAGAACCACCCGCGACAATGTTTTAGCCCCATCAGGCATTGGGATCTCAACCCAGAATTCCAATGGGCAGCGGAGACTGCGGGAACTGTGGGATAGCTACCCACAGTGCAACGCTCCGGAAGTCGACTCTAGCCTCGGTACTGTGGAAGCGCTCCGCCGAGTTAATGCACTTAATGCACTTAGAGCATTTTCTGTGGGGACACACACACTCGAATATATAAAACCGATTTCTAAAAAACCGACTTCTATAAATTCGACCTTATTCCGTAGTGTAGACATACCCAGACTTTTGATTGCCTTTTACTTTTAACTCCTGCTGTCAAATACACAGCAACCTGAAAAGGAAGACACCACTTATTGTAGCCCCTTGGAGCCTAATAAGATATTAATTAAGTAGCACTGTATAATTGCATACCATTGGAAAAGGGCCCATTTTCCTCAAAATGGCTGCAAAGAAACCAAGAATTCTTTTTTCCCCCCAGTATTTCACAAAGTTCAACTGCTTAATTCTTTTCAGCAACTACAGAGTTAACTTTTTACTTTTCTTTCTTAAATTACTTGCTTATCTTGACACCCAATTAACTTAGATTTTACCATTCTAAGTATTATTTTGGGATTTACATTTCCCATTCCTGTAATTATTTACTCCTCTTTTTCCACTATGACCTCCAAGTTTTCAACCTGTTTTCCAATCTCTATCTCTTGCCTGCCTGCTTGGGCCCGATCCTGTTTTTTTCTCTGAACTGTCCCTTCCATGAGCACCAGCTTTGTTTCACTACCAATTTAACAAGGAGGGTGGGCTTCTTAACTAGCCCCCCAGCTCTCCTGGTCTCTTCTCTTAAATATTCCCACTTACAAGGGCTACCCGAGTCCCCCCCCCATGAGGCTTGTCACCTGGACAGAACGCACGGCCAATTGGCAAGCAAGGAAGTGACAGGCATAAGTCAGAAAGCCGAAGGTAAGCCGGAGGAGGGGCAGAAGCAGGCATAGCACAGAGCGGGGCTGGAGAACCCTGAGATGAATAAGAAAAGGAGGAGGAAAGAGGACGTCCTTTCGCATGCGCATAAGCCCAGTTGTCCCATACATATCGACAATCCATCTGGGCTGGAGCTTTGTTCTCCAGCCTTTTCCTAAGCGCTGTTAATTTTTCTCCAGCAAAGGAACCATCCGGTGGCCATTCAAAAGGTGTTTGAGTTGTTAGTGCTGGCCACTCAACCTTGCACAAGATTACAGCTTTTTTTTTTTTTTTTTTTACTTAACCCATGGGTACCAGAGATATTCCCCTAATTCTCGAAAATTTCAGCCAAAGGGGTTCCCTTACTTACACTCTGCCCAGAACCCATAATGGGCTACCAAAAGTACACCAAATGTGCCACCTTATCACCTAAGCGACGGCTCACACCCCCCCTCCTCGGAGTTCTCAAAGGTGAACTCACCCTGTGCCGGCTGGAGCTGTCCGAGAGGAGGAGTGTAATCTCGCTTGTTGAGGCGAGCCTAGAGTCCCTTCGTGGTCACCAAAACTGCTGCGATTTATACCTCACAGGTCACGCACACAAACTGCTGCGATTTATACCTCACAGGTCACGCACAAGAACTGCTGCGATTTATACCTCACAGGTCACGCACAAGAACTGCTGCGATTTATACCTCACAGGTCACGCACAAGAACTGCTGCGATTTATACCTCACAGGTCACGCACAGTTCGAGTCTAAGCTGAGGCACACGAACAAAGTCCACAACTGCAGAGTTCCCAAAGATACTAAGTTTATTACGCTCGAGCGTGGTGCCCCCCTGCTAATCAGGAGGGGACCCCGAATGCAGGTTATACAGAGATTATATACCTTTTAGCAAAGCATGTTGCCCTCATGCATCAGAAACCTTAGCCAACAGACAAACCCTTCCCTTATCTACCACCTATCCCTGTTAAGTGCATCCCCCATGCTAAACCATTACTTCAACTACACAACATGGTCCTAAAGCAATGCACCAGTAGCCTTTCTTATCAGGATGCGAGGCTCGCATCAAGGCCAGGAGGCAGGGAGTTAGGAACAGACAAAACAGAAACTGGGAGTTGAGACAGGCTGGAAACAAGGGGGGGAGGGGTTCACAGGAATGCAGTATCCTAAGGAACACTCCTCCTGGTGCATGATGTGTTTGCTTTTAGACAATGGTGGGCCCCAAACCAAAATGAAGTCACATATGCACATATGCTAACTTTTCCTTAACACAAATCCCCCCTCATTCTTCTCTTCCGTAGACTAAACAATCCCAGTTCCCTCAGCCTCTCCTCCCAGTTCCAGACCCCTAATCATTTTTGTTGCCCTTCGCTGGACTCTCTCCAATTTCTCCACATCCTTCTTGTAGTGTGGGGCCCAAAACTGGACAGTACTCCAGATGAGGCCTCACCAACGTCGAATAGAGGGGAACGATCACGTCCCTCGATCTGCTGGCAATGCCCCTACTTATACACCCCAAAATGCCAGTGGCCTTCTTGACAACAAGGGCACACTGTTGACTCATATCCAGCTTCTTGTCCACTCTAGGTCCTTCTCTGCAGAACTGCTGCCTAGCCATTCGGTCCCTAGTCTGTAGCGGTGCATTGGATTCTTCGGTCCTAAGTGCAGGACCCTGCACTTATCCTTGTTGAACCTCATCAGATTTCTTTTGGCCCAATCCTCCAATTTGTCTAGGTCCCTCTGTATCCTATCCCTACCCTCCAGCGTATCTACCACTCCTCCCAGTTTAGTGTCATCTGCAAACTTGCTGAGAGTGCAATCCACACCATCCTCCAGATCATTTATGAAGATATTGAACAAAACCAGCCCCAGGACTGACCCTTGGGGCACTCGGCTAGATACCGGCTGCCAACTAGACATGGAGCCATTGATAGCTACCCGTTGAGCCCGACAATCTAGCCAACTTTCTACGCACCTTGTAGTGCATCCATCCAGCCCATACTACTTTAACTTGCTGAAAAGAATACTGTGGGAGACTGTGTCAAAAGCCTTTGCTAAAGTTGAGGAATAACACGTCCACTGCTTTCCCTTCATCCACAGAACCAGTTATCTCATCATAGAAGGCAATTAGATTAGTCAGGCATGACTTTCCCTTGGTGAATCCATGCTGACTGTTCCTGATCACTTTCCTCTCGTCTAAGTGCTTCACAATTGATTCCTTGAGGACATGCTCCATGATCTTCCCAGGGACTGAGGTGAGGCTGACTGGCCTGTACTTCCCAGGATCCTCCTCCTTCCCTTTTTTAAAGATTGGCACTACATTAGCCTTTTTCCAGTCTTCCGGGACTTCCCCCGATCGCCATGAGTTTTCAAAGATAATGGCCAATGGCTCTGCAATCACAGCCGCCAATTCCTTTAGCACTCTCATATGCAACGCATCCGGCCCCATGGACTTGTGCATGTTCAGTTTTTCTAAATAGTCCTGAACCACTTCTTCCTTCACAGAGGGCTGGGCACCTCCTCCCCATGCTGTGCTGCCCAGTGCAGTAGTTTGGGAGCTGACCTTGTTCGTGAAGACAGAGGCAAAAAAAGCATTGAGTACATTAGCTTTTTCCACATCTTCTGTCACTAGGTTGCCTCCCTCATTCAGTAAGGGGCCCACACTTTCCTTGGCTTTCTTCTTGTTGCCAACATACTTGAAGAAACCCTTCTTGTTACTCTTAACATCCCTCGCTAGCTGCAACTCCAGGTGTGATTTAGCCTTCCTGATTTCATTCTTACATGCCCGAGCAATATTTATATACTCATCCCTGGTCATTTGTCCAATCTTCCACTTCTTGTAAGCCTCTTTTTTGTGTTTAAGATCAGCAAGGATTTCACTGTTAAGCTAAGCTGGTCGCCTGCCATATTTACATTCTTTCTACACATCGGGATGGTGTGTTCCTGTAACCACAATAAGGATTCTTTAAAATACAGCCAGCTCTCCTGGACTCCTTTCCCCCTCATGTTATTCTCCCAGGGGATCCTGCCCATCAGTTCCCAGAGGGAGTCAAAGTCTGCTTTTCTGAAGTCCAGGGTGCGTATTCTGCTGCTTTCCTTTCTTCCTTGTGTCAGGATCCTGAACTCGACCATCTCATGGTGACTGCCTCCCAGGTTCCCATCCACTTTTGCTTCCCCTACTAATTCTTCCTGGTTTGTGAGCAGCAGGTCAAGAAGAACTCCGCCCCTAGTTGGTTCCTCCAGCACTTGCACCAGGAAATTGTCCCCTACACTTTCCAAAAACTTCCTGGATTGTCTGTGCACCACTGTATTGCTCTCCCAGCAGATATCAGGATGATTGAAGTCGCCCATGAGAACCAGGGTGTGCGATCTAGTAGCTTCTGCGAGCTGCCGGAAGAAAGCCTCCTCCACCTCATCTCCCTGGTCCGGTGGTCTATAGCAGACTCCCACCATATTACCCCCCTTGCTGCTCACGCTTCTAAACTTAATCCAGAGACTCTCAGGTTTTTCTGCAGTTTCATACTTGAGCTCTGAGCAGTCATACTGCTCCCTTACATACAGTGCAACTCCCCCACCTTTTCTGGCCTCCCTGTCCTTCCTGAACAGTTTATACCCATCCATGACAGTACTCCAGTCATGCGAGTTATCCCACCAAGTCTCTGTTATTCCAATCACATCATAATTCCCTGACTTTGCCAGGACCCCCAGTTCTCCCTGCTTGTTTCCCAGGCTTTGTGCATTTGTATATAGACACTTGAGATAACCCGCTGATCGCCCCTCGTTCTCAGTATGAGGCAGGAGCCCTCCCCTCTCACACGCTCCTGCTCGTGCTTCCTCCCGGTATCCCGCTTCCCCACTTACCTCAGGGCTTTGGTCTCCTTCCCCCAGTGAACCTAGTTTAAAGCCCTCCTCACTAGGTTAGCCAGCCTGCTCGCGAAGATGCTCTTCCCTCTCTTCGTTTGGTGGAGCCCATCTCTGTCTAGCACTCCTTCTTGGAACACCATCCCATGGTCGAAGAATCCAAAGCCTTCTCTCCGACACCACCTGCGTAGCCATTCATTGACTTCCACAATTCGACAATCCCTACCCCGGCCTTTTCCTTCCACGGGGAGGATGGACGAGAACACCACTTGCACCTCATACTCCTTTATCCTCCTTCCCAGAGCCACGTAGTCTGCAGTGATCTGCTCAAGGTCATTCTTGGCAGTATCATTCGTGCCCACGTGGAAAAGCAGGAAGGGGTAGTGGTCCGAGGGCTTGATGAGTCTCGGCAGACTCTCCATCACATCGCGAATCTTAGCCCCTGGCAAGCAGCAGACTTCTCTGTTTTCCCGGTCAAGGTGTCAGATAGATGACTCAGTCCCCCGAAGGAGAGAGTCCCCGACCACCACCACCACCCGCCTCCTTCTCTTGGGAGTGGTGGTCATGGAACCCCCAACCTTAGGACAGCGCATCTCATGCCTTTCAACTGGTGGAGTCTCCTTCTGCTCCCTTCCCCCAGACTTATCATCTGGGCCACTCCCCGCAATGGTACCTGTGGAGAGAACATGAAAACGGTTACTTACCTGTATCTGCATTGCTGGTACATGGACATTCCCTCTTCTTCTTCTGGAGGTCACATGTTGCCAAATTCCTTCACCGTCCTTCTGTCCCCGCTGCACAGCCTGCTCTGAATCTTCAGAACCTTGTGCCCGTAGAAGCATATCCTGACGTCTGTCCAGGAAATCTTCAGTTTCTCTTATGCAATGCAGGGTCGATACCTGTTGCTCCAGACCTTGAACCTTCTCTTCCAATATGGAGACGAGCTTGCACTTTGTACACACAAAGTTGCTTCTGTCCTGTGGTAGAAAGACAAACATGGCACATCCAGTGCAGGTCACAACAGCTGAACACTCCCCATCCATATTACCTTCCTACACGAGCTTCCTCAGGAGATGCAGTAATTACTCAGAGAAGCTGTAGCCCCAGCACAGAAAGCTGTACACCTCTCGTCGAGGTGGGTTTTTTAGAGCGCTGCATCTGTGCAGTTTCCGCACACTATGTGGCTTGGCAGTGTGTACACCTCGGGAGTTACAGCACTCAAAGCTGCTTTACTGTGCACAAACTTGCCAGTGTTGATGGGCCCTAAGTGTCTTGGCCAAGGTTAGACAAAAGTATCTGTGGTATAGCAGAGACTCAAACACAGATCTCCTGTGTCCCAATCTAGCACCTTCACCACAAGGGCAGCTAAAGTGCGATTAGGCTTTTTGTAAAGACACCCATTACATTAAAGACAGTTGAAATACATAAATACTCCCTCACTTTTACTTTTTCATGTAGGCAATTGCTGTAGATGACACTGGGAGACTGCACAGTCTCGTATAGGAGACTCAGATAACTGGCTAGGTCCAGATGCAATGCAGCGGGCGGTGCGTAGGTACCCCAGCACAAGCCTATAATTCACCTCAATCTTGATCGGCAGTTCCAGTCCCACAATATCTCCTCCCTCTGGAACTGCAAGATCCACCTCATCCCCCCGGCTATCCCAGAGCAGGGATGTCCCCTGCGTGCACACACATACACACCTGTCAGCGTACCTCCATTCTCCTTTGCACCACCACCTGTTAATCTGATCATGGATATCTCACACATTGTTGCCAGTGATGTTGCTATGGATTTTCTCATCTCCATTCCACTTCGAATCCCTAGCACCTCCACCTCATCTGCTGCTCCTCATTCTCATCCCCATCCTGTTTTTAGTCTCCTACCCAGTCCTGTCTGCTGTCCATCCCCATGCCGGTTCAAGTCACTCTGTGCAGTGCATCAAAAATCAAACCCAGGTGGCTGGCAGACAGCAAAGCCCTGAGTAGCCTTTTATCATGATCAATAATATTTATGTACCTGAGCACCTCAGTCAAGCTTCCCTCAGAAGTTCTTGTTCTTGCAGTGTGGGAGAGAGGTGTTTGCTTTCCTTCAACATTGTGCTTTTTGGCATCATAGGAACTTTTCTGCACTGGAACACGAGAACAAATTATAGAGCTACCAGGCTTGAGGAACCATGTCAAAAACTGACTAGTGTTATGTGGGTGTGGGCAGAGTTGGACATAAAAACTTATATCAAATTAAAGAGGCCTCTGACTTTTTGTATGTGGGATGGGCAGATGAAGATAGCTCTCTGGTTACCCCATCTGTCTCAAAAGGGAAGTAGGTTGCCCTACTTTCCCAAGAAAGGTGTGTCTTAGTCAGACGTAAATTGCATTTTTGGCTGCAGAAGGAAAAGTGCAGCTACCAGAGAGGGGGAGCACGAGAGAGCATGGCCTGAGAGGAGCATTAGTGTGGGGCGTTAAATAGACATTATGCTCATGGAAAGAGCAGCAATTGCTTGCTATGGAACTGCAGAGCAGGAACTGGGGATCATGTGGGTGGAAGACCATGGTGGGGACATTGGAAGTGACTGAGCTCTCTCATGTAGATGTGGCCTAAGTCAGTACCAAATGCCCTTGGATCAAACCTCACCTCCTCCCTGCCTGTTGGTTCAATCAAAGCATCTCTATCCATCACTCTGTCATCCCGACCTTATCTTTAAGAGGAGTCAGTGTGTCCTTGTACCACCTTCAGGAGTGTGTTTACACCCTATCTGGTGTTGGGGTGTCCTGGTACAACCCTTTCACAATGTGTTTATGTGAGAGTGTCATGTGCCAAACATTTCTTTGCAATACCCGCCCTTTTCTTTCCAGCTCCTGTGGACTTGCAAGTAGGCATGTTTTCTAACAGAGCCTGACTCCTGCTAACCTTGCTTTATATCAGCAGGGCCCTGACTTTAGTTCAGGACTTAGGCCTTACACCAGGCCTCCTTATACTAGGCCTCAGGCTCTCTCTTTCTACGACAGTTACATAAGACCATTTGGATTTGTTTTCCTTCTCAGAGTGAACATGAGCATGAATAAACCCTGTAGTTAAGAAACACGTGGCCAGAATGGCTGGTCTCTGATTGCTGCTAAGCCAGCTGATCCCATTCTCTGTACAGACCTCTTCCTTTCTGGCTTCTCCATAATGAAACAAACCACAGAAGAAAGGGTCTTTATCCACTCGCCTCCCCACCCACCCCCCTCCATCTGACCTGTGATTGGATCCCCCTCATTGGGATAATCCACTCCCACCTTCTACAGAGCACAGTGCCCGGCTGTTGGTATTGGATCAGGTGACAGCAGCTGGAGGTGGGAGGAGGCCAAACTTTGAAGTCATACTCGCAGCATGTTAATTCTGGAATAAATGAGCCCTTTCTCTCTGTTGAGTCCTGGAATAGCTTGTAACAACTTTAATGAAAGAAAAATCCATGTTATTATCTACTCAGCATTTTGAACACAAAACCAATAACGGTTATTGTGTCCAGGCCTTTAGTCGGGCTGGCTCACTCTTGGCTCATGTGACAAGACTTATCTCTGCCTGTGCAACACAGGCCAGATTTGTGCTTGCTTATCCAGCTACTTAATGTCAGAAGAGCTCAAAAGGGGTGGGAAGGAAAGAGGTTTGAATTCCAGCCTAATCCTCGCCTTGTGCCAGTGAGGAGGTGCTAGACCCAATCCTTCCCACACTGCCTCCCACTCATTCCAGATAATCAGTAATTGGGGGCTGAGTGTTCTGCGTCTTGGGTGTTCTTCTTGACTATTCTGACTGGATTGGGGGACGTGTAGTGACTCATGAAAATCAGGGACTGGTAGCACTAGCTACAAACAGGCAGAGTACAAGGGTGGGGTGAACAAGTTTCCCCAGGCTGCCGCACCTTCCGGTTCCTGACTTGGACTTCTTCACCTTCTGCCTGGCTGTTATGCCTGAGCAGAGAGCACAAGGCATGTGGAATTGTGGCATGGATTTTGTGATGTCGAGTAGGGACAACAGGCAGAGGAGCTCTGCAAATTCGTTTCCAGCTGTGACCTGGACACGCCTGAACCCAGATCTCCAGACGTGTGAAAGGCCAGCAGTGAAAGGCCGAATCTTGCACGCAGCCCCAGCCTTGGCCCCCGATCCAGATGTGGGGCAAGCAGACTCAGCCCGGCAGGATCCAAGTGTGGAGGGGATTAGTGTGGGGGGATCCAGGTGTGGGGCGAGAGGTTTTGTGTGGGTCAATCTGGGTGCAGGCAGCTCAGTGGGGGGTGCAGGTGCCGGGGGGATCTGGATGCACAGGGGCTTGCAGGGGGATTCCGGGTGCAGGGGAATGGGACTCTAGAGGGTGGTCCAGGTGAAGGTGGTTGGGGCTCAGCAGGAGGGGTCAGGGGCTCGGCAGGAGATCTGGGTGGCTCCAAATGCATGGGGACTGGGCAGACAGGGGAGCAACTCCCCATACAGTGAACCCTCCCACCATGGCTGAGGAGTGATGGAGACAAGATATGGGGGCAGGGGGTGTGAAGCTTCCTGCAGCCAGGAGAGGTTTCTGGGGGTGGGTCTGACATGGCCCCAGCCCCTCCTTGCAGGGGAAGAGGAAGTCCCATCCTTTCCTGCCCCACCCAGCCAGGACTGGCAGCTGAGTCCAGCGCAGCGTAGGAGCCACCGGCCAGGACCTCCCCAGCCCCACTCATCTGCCCGCCACGGTGATTTACCTCTCTTCTGGCTGCTCCAGGCACCCGAAACGACGTGCCAGCACGGCAGGGGAGAGGTGTGTGACCACTCTTGCAGCTTCCCTTTGCTTCCCCATCAGAAAGTCAGTTTTCTGCAGGGAAGCAAAGAATTTCGCAAGGAAAACGAATTCTGCACCCACCCAATGGCACAGAATTCCTCCAGGAGTAAATAAAAGACATTCGCTCACTCACCATGTCTCTCTAATAGTCTCAGAAATCTCAGTAGCCAACAGGTGGTCACCAGTCTAGCATATACTATTAATAAAGCATTCAACAGGTGCTAGACAGATGTGTCAAAGACACATGAAGACAGCAAGGGGAAAAAAATACCCAAGGAGAAAAGGAAATGTATTGCTTGAGTGGTTCCCCTGCTGGTGCTGTTGAATGAAGTATCATTATAAAAATCCCTTGTGAATCAGAGACAGCGTATTCAGCTTTACTGATTTTACAGAAAATTAGCCCTGAGCTTTGGTGGACGGGGAGGAAAGGGACTCAGGAGGATCCGAGGGGAGGAAAGGACACCAGGAGAGTGCATTCTGTGCACAGGATCAAAATAAGAATTGGATGCAAATCTTTGAGATGTTTTTTCACCTCCATTTACAGGCACTGATTTCGGCAGGCAATGGCAGGGGGGCATCTGAGCTGCTGCAAGAACAGCCAGCAAATTCACAAAGACTAAATGGTGAGACCCAGTCCCTGCAAGAGAAGGCTGGAAATTACACTTCCAACCACTTATTACTTCTCACTTCCTATGCAGCTCCTGAGTTTCCTGCACTGGCGGCAAGTTTCGATAGTCACTGAACTACCGCAGTGGGAAGGGGAAGGCAAAACCACAGGCTGTCTGCAAGTCTGGGAGAGCAAGGGGTTGACTGGAAGGAAAAGGATGGGCGAGTAACACTGGGCAGCATTCACAGCGGTTAGCAGAGAGGGACAAGTGGCTCGGCACAAGGCTTCTGTCAGAGTAAGTGAAGCAGAGACAATCCTTTGGAGAGCAACAACTCGCTTGCTCCTGGTGGCTTAAAGTTTTAAGGACCCAGCTCATTCCTTGTGAGCCTGCCCTGGATTGAAGGAAAAAGAAAACACAGGCAGTTAGGGACCTGGAACGCGTCTGGGATAGTGCCAAGGATGCTGTGTTTCCTGACAGCATGAAGGGACAAAGGTCTGGGAAATGTCTAGCCCTTTGCATGCTGGCTTGGAGTTGCCTCCACTTTGCCTGGAGTGATGCCATCAGTTCCGGGGCCACCTTCACTGGAGCTGGAAGTATCGGAAGGGGCTTCCCGAGCGACGTCACCAATAGAACCCATGTCCGTAGCAACCTTTCAGGTACGTAGTAAGCCAGTGTCCCTCTCTCCCTTACGCTGCAGAACAAATGTGGGGAGGACTGGGGTGTGGTGGGTGGGGGTCTCACTTGCCCATATAACTGGTTGGCATGAAAGGCACAAGTAGGTGGGAGGAAAGTGCAGAATATTAGTGCTGTTATGCACATTTGCTGGCAGACTTGGGATCTATAAGTGGGAAGAGTCATCTGCTCTTAACGTGTATTTATTGCTTACAGTCATAGCTCCAAGCACCATGGCAACATCCCTGCAGTGGGAGAGCTTTGCAATTGAATAGGCAAAATTTTCAGGTGAGGTGAAAGCTCTGACCCCTTTATTTATAGGGGAGATTCCTCTGTGCTACTCTGACTTCTCCCTCCACCCCATGATGACCAACCCATTGGTCAAAGAGGTCTGAACGGAGCATCTTCAAGAGCTTGTTAACGCTGCTATGAACATCCAGTCACCCAAGAGCACCAGAAGGCGCTCTGAATGTCAAGGGGAGGAGCACGCTGCCTCCCCTACACCTCCAGCCTATGTCACACTGATGAACTCATCTATTCTTCTCCTGATCTTAACCTTTGTCATCAAGGGCTGAGGCCAGACACTATGAACATGAGGTAATGTGAAAAGGGGAAAGAGTACAAGACGATTAAGATGGATCTCCAAAAGATTTAACATACTTCTCTTAAGCTTTGGCCAGTGTAGTACCTTAACTTGGCCACTCTGTCCGTATGCATTCTGATACGGGCTTTAATTACACGATCATAGACTATTTTGCCCCATAGGACCCGTCTCACAAAGAGGCTGAAATCCAGGCTGCAGGTGCAGCCAAAAGCAGGGTTGGAATATTTAGAGCCACAGCACATGAAATCGCTGAGGCCCAGGGCACGGAAGGCTTTTAAGTGGATCTACCATGAGAGGGGGACGCAGACATGTTGCAAGCCAGCATAGGAATGCTGAGACTCAGGAATAATGTGTTCAACTCCAGGTTTTGTGCATGAGTGTGTTTAGTGGCCATAGACCCTTCCACCCCTGTTGTCCCCCAGCCTTTCCCTGTCTACTCCTATCCCCCATTCTGACCAATATTCTCCCTTCCTCCTGACTTCTGGACCCCCCCACAAGCTCGCCTATCCTCAATGGCTCCTGCCCCTCCCCCTTGTTCCTGTTCCTACTTTGTATTCTCCCTGCTTTCCCCCCTCCATCCCGCAGTTTGTCCCCCTCCTCTTGCTCCTAACTCCTTCTGCATGCATTCCATTCAGGTTGCTTCTTCCTTCTCCTCCATGCTGCCTGGCCACCAGTAGGGGGTGAACTGCACAGTCTCCCTGCTCTCAGGCCCCGGGTCCAGAACCACATCAGCCAGGAATAGCTAGTGCAATAAAACCCTGCTCAGCCAGCCCCTGGATCCTTGGGAGGGAGCATGCTCCCTCACTCAGCAGACATGATGCCTGTGCAGTCCCAGCTGCACACAGGAGATGGGAAGGGCTGGAGCATGCTCAGTGTCGACTGTCTTCACAGCTGTTATCCGCCAAACTCTAAACAAGCCTCTGCTGAGCATGTGCAAACAGATGTTTTTTGGCTGGCTTATAAACTTAGCCGAACTTGGGCAAATGTTCACAAGAACACCAAAAGATATTTCTGACACCAGGAGGAGCCCTGCCCAACATCAAGGCCCTGTTCCAAAGCATGGAGTCACTAGAGCTTCTCAACTAAATGGCTTTAAGATTCTTTTTTTAATATGGGGAAAAACAAATCTCATTTTGGGAAACAGCGGAATTATTGTAGCTGAAACTTCCTCTTTCCGCAAGAAAAAAAAGAAAAAAGAAAAATCAGCCTCCGGCAGACACCCAGTGAGGAAAATTTCAGCCCAAACAAGTTAATTTTTCAAAAGTTAAACAACGAAAAGTATGGTCGTATAATGGAACATGTCAGGCAACCTTAACTGTCGATGTTACCAATTAGAACACCAGCACCATGTATGCACACCCGCATGAAATGCAGGTCTTGGTGACTTGGCCTTGCGTACGGTGGCCCTGATTCAGACGAGCATGGAAGCACACGCTTAACTGCTTTCCTCCATCAAGGCCACTACTGTCACAGGCCAACTGGTGAAATGACTGAACTGAAAGCAGCACAGGGAGCAACTGTGAGGGGAAGAGATTTTCCAGGCAGACTAACGGACGGTAACTACAGTTACCATTGTGGTAATTTTAAACACATGTAACTTCAGGGACTAACATACTGAAGAAAAGGAGTTAAAGATCTGTCATCTCTTCTCTTTCAATAAAGTTTGAGGGCTCATAATGTACATCCCTGAAGCCCCTAAAGAGGGTCCTCCAATGAAACACGAATTCTGATTTCTAGGGTAAAAACAGCTTCTGTGTAACTATCAGCATTGATTTGCTGTGTTTCTCTCCCAGTTCAGTGTGTGATGCTCCTCCCTCCACCTTACGGATCCTATTACATCGAGAAGGGCACCGGCCTCTCCCTGGGCTCAGTCATTGTGTACTGGTGCAGAGAGGGGTATCAACTGGTGGGCAGCGAGAAGCTGGCTTGTCTCCTCCGAGACAGCACCTCTTACTGGAGTCAGCCAGCACCTCACTGCGAGGGTAAGGCAATGACGAATGAATCAGTCACTTCACTTCAGCTAGCACTGGCTTAACAGATTGTTTACACTAGTGTCTTACAACTCCTCTAGCCTTAAGCAATATTAGTCCATTTCTCCATGGACACGTCTCTCTGCCACTCAAATCACGAGGGGGGGGCTGCAATGGCTATTCATTGGCTATTTTGGGAGGAGTTTCAATAAAACCCAACCCGAGGGAATTTGAACCGTCTCAAAACCCTTGGAGGTGGGGCCTTCGGTTTTTAAGGCAGATGAGGGGGGACATTATTGAAGCAACGTGTGAAAACGACACCTGACTACTGCCTATGCTACACCAGTTATGTGGCGAGACCAAGGGGACTTTACTTTGCAAGACTAGCAGTTGGCACTACTCCCAAGTGCTAAATTTGTTAAAAGAAAAACGGGGGGGGGAGGAGGAGGAGTCTTAGAAAACTTCTCAAGTTCCAGGATACTCAGACCCAAGCAACAAGGGTGTGAAAGGTGTTGCATTTCTTGGCAACTAGGCAGGTTGAGGACAAAGTCTGTGTGTCATTAATCGGACAATATTCCCTTTCTCCCACCATTAGTCTAACGGGTCTATTTGGACTGCGCTCTTTGGGGCTAGGCCTGTCTCTTCCTATATGTATGTACAGCATCCAGTACAAGGGGGTCCTTGTCTCAGTTGGGGTCTAAGAGACTACTGTACTGCAAATAAATGGCAGATAGCTAGAGGCATGAATGGCTGGATGTATGAATTGGCGGGTAGCCGTACAGCTGAGTGAACAACTGGGTGGAGAGAGTCAAAGAATTTCTCTAGGGGCAGTTTTATCTTGGGACTGCAGAGCTCTTTCTGCTCCCAGCTGCTCGTGGGCACGGGCAATTGCAGAGGCGCAGCTGCTTGTGACGCAGGCCCGTATCCCACAGTACATCTACCATGCTTCAAAGTCTGACACTTCGGTGGAGTTGTTTCCCTAGAACTTAACCAGAGAGGAGGGCAGAGGAAGGAAGTGAGAGGTAAGCAGACGCTGAGACCCCGTAAAACTCATTTCACAGAAGGGTGGCTCAGCCAACTCTCACCAAGGGCCCAGAAAAGCTGCATGCTCTTAACAACAATTCAGTGATCACAGCAGGCAGAGAGTTTGCAGCAGTAAAGAAGTGATGTAATAAAGAACTGGGGGGGTGGGAAGGGGCGGGGGAGAGAAAGAAAGAGAGAGAGACTGCAATAAGGAAAGTTTGAGGAAGCAGCCTTCCCCCTCTCTAGGGTGGTGGTTCAGTGACTGCAAAGGGTTGCCTCAACTGGAAAAGCCACCCAGTGGAAGGGTAGCAGGAGAGAAAGAGCTGCTGCCCCAGGGGCTAGAGCAGGATGGCAGTTGTGTGAGGCCACGGAGACCTGGCCCTGGAGAGAACAGAGAAAGGATGAATGAGAGCCAGCGTCCACGTGACAGCCGCTCTGTAGAAAGGGCTCTCGGTAGCCCTGTGAGAGGGCTGCTTAACTCCACCAAGGGATTATCCTCAATCTGTCCAAGCTACTGTTTTGCCAGCCTCAAACTCCTTACAGGCGTGTTCCATGTTTATCTCCCCAGCCATCCCAAAGCCCCTTGACAAAGGGTTCCGGGTAGCAGTCATAGCCTCTCTCATCAGCGGCGTGATCATTCTGACCATGTCTGTCTCCTTCGCTGCGTGCTGCTTGCGAGACAGGCTACTGAGAAACAGCGCACAGCAGCTGAACATCAGGGAGGAGTAAGTACCTTGGATTTTGGACAGGATCCTGTCATGTCATATAAATGCTAATTCCTAGTGCATGAGGTCTGATAAAAAGGCATGACAAGTGACAGGGGGGAGAGGGGGGAGACGACAAATGAGGCAGGTTGGTTTCAGACTGAAAAAGATTTGGGGCTTGTGGGAGATAATCAGCTGAACATGAACTCCTAGTGTGATGCTGAGGCCAAAGAGCTAATGCAATCCTGGGACGCATAAACAGGAGACTCTTGAGTAGCAGTAGAGAGGATATTTTACCTCAATGTTTGGCACAGGTATGACCCTTGCTGCAATCGTGTGTCTAGGTCAGAGCCCACAATTCAAGAAGGATGTTGATAAATTGGAGAGGGGTCAGAGAACAGCTGCAAGAATAATTAGAGGATTAGAAAACCCGCTTTATAGTGACTGAGTTCCTTAAGTCAGTCTATTTAGCTTAACAAAGAGAAGGTTAAGGGGTGACTTGATTATGGTCTATAAGTATCTACATGGGGAACAAATATTTAATAATGGGATCTTCCAACTAGCAGAGAGATGTATAACATGATCCAATGGCTGAAAGCTGAAGACAGATAAATTCAGACTAGAAAGAAGGTGTAAATTTTTAACAGTATAACACTGGAACAACTTACCAAGGGTTATGGTGGATTCTTCATCACTGACAGTTTTTAAATCCAGATTGGATGTTTGTCTAAAAGTTCTGCTCTAGGAATTATTTTGGGGGAGCTCCCTGGCCACGGGTGCTGGAATGGTGTGTGTGTGTGGGGCGGGGGGGGGGTCATGGCCCCATCACTTTTAAAAGTGGGATGGCTATGTCCTCCTGCTTTTTACCACCTGTAAGAGCGAGCAATGGGGGGGAGGGATGGAGAGAAGCAAGCGGGGGTGGGGCCATGGGGGCGGGGGAAGAGGCAGCAGGGGAGCGGAGCCTCAGGGACAAGGGGAGGGACAGGGAAGGGCCACAGTTAAGCAGCAATGCCCGCCCCCGCCCCTTTTAGGACACTTCTGTCACTCCTGTCCGTGGCCTGTGTTACACAGGAGGTCAGAGTAGATAATCACAATGGTCCCTTCTGGCCTTGGAAACTAAGACTAAGAAGGATAGTGGTGGCAGCATCAGCCCTATTTTTAGTATACTCTTCATTGGCCCTTCAGGAGCAGACATCAGATAGTGTTCCTCCAAGTCACATCAATGCAACAGCAGCAGTGGCCACACAGTGCCTAGCTACAGGGTTCCTTGACTAGAGTTCCCTCTGCTGTCTGACTGGGCTCTGCATTTGGAAAAGCAGGAAAAATTCAGGACTTCAGACTGAATCTCTGAGTTGAGAGTATTCAGTAAAGTCTAGAATGTGGATTAACTTCTGTTATTCAAAACTGATCTTTACAAATGTATGGATTTTATTCACTTATTGCGGGGGTGGGGAGATCAACGTACAGCACATGGCGTGATTTAGCTTTATACTTGTGGCAAAAAAAAACACCTGTATTTTGGCCCTTCTCCATACATTGTGGAAGTCTCAGTTAAACACTGGACAGCTTTGCTGCTCCAGAATGATTAATCCAGCATTCCAAGCACCTTACTTCTCTACAGCAGGAAGCGTTCACCCCATAAGGTCCTGGGGCAAGTTGCCTTTGGAACTGACAAGGATTTTTAAAATAGCTACTTGTTACCGTAATGTGGTCTGTTCCAAAGGCAACTTGCCCCAGGACCTTATGGGCTGCGGCAGCTAATCCAGTTGTGCCAGTCTGTCGAAAGCTGAACTGCTCTCAGCTGAGATGCGGGAATTTTATCAGTTTGCAGATTCCCTCCCGAGAACATATACACATACTTAGGTCTGGTCTACATTTCAAAATTAGATCAACATAGCTACGTCACTCAGGGCTGTGAAAAATTTTACACCCTAAGTACCCTACTTAGGTCAACCTAACCCCCAGCATAGATGCAACCAGGTTGACAGCAAATCCCATCAACTGAGGGGTGGATTAGCTATATTAACAGAAAAACCCCTTCTGTCGATGTAGGAACCACCTACACTACACTGGAGTAGCTGCAGCTGTGCTGCGGTAGCATTTACGGTGTAGACATAGCCTCTGGAAGCTTTCCTTTAGACTGCCACAGTTTTGCTCTTCAGGTTTGCTGCTATTGGGGATGCTTAAATTAAAGCTTCTGAAAAGAGACATGCTCATTGAATTCCAATTTCATCCCTGTGAAACATCTTGGTAGGCATTAGCTCACCAGTTGTGGTTTGGATGATCCTTGGTCACCCTTTGCTTTTTTATTACAGCAACACACAGTAGTCTACCTTATCTTGTACACTGCAGATGTACTGGGTCATCTCACTAGAGAACAAGCCGCCACACCAGTCCTGTTATTGAGCCAATTGATAAGCTGGTAATGCCACCTGCTGGCCAAAGAGCTCCACCAACTTGAAATTCACAAATGTCATGCTCAAATAAATTGGTTAGTCTCTAAGGTGCCACAAGTACTCCTTTTCTTTTTACAAATGTTACAATGGTTCCATTTGCTCAACTGCAGTTAATGCAGAGTTCATATTTTCCACTGAAATAACATTGGAGTTGTAGATCTATATCATTTGGCTCTACCAAATGTTTTGCAAGCAAAGAGAGCTTTGGCTGAGTATAGACAAGGTGCAGTCAATGTACTGTATTAAAACTTAAACCTGTTTTGCAAAAAAAAAAAAAAAATCATGCAGGAGAAGTCCCTCTACACCTGTATCACTAGTAAGAGTGAAGTAGTGCTAGAATTTTAACAAAGGACTCCTACAAGCATATCACCTTTAGCCCATGATAAAGCCTATGCCACAGACGTAGCATTGCACAGAGAGGAAAGCTACGGTACTGGAGGAATCTATTTGTTTTCCCACTTTAAAATGTTCTCTCCTAACCAAGGAAGGAAGTAACGTAACTGGGGTACTGAATATGCTAAATGCATTTGCTGGAAATATTTATATTTTCTTTGTGAAAAACAGATGGAGCTCAGTGATAGTACAGCACAGTGCTCAACTTCTGTAATCACAAGTGAGGATTGAGGTGAAGGGAAGCTAAGTATCCTTCTCCAGGAAGGATTTTTAAAATAGCGACTTGTTACCGTAACGTGGTCTGTTCCAAAGGCAAACAATTGCTCTTCCAAAATGGTTATGAACCCCAGCAATCAGTCAGGGCTGGGAAAGGGGTGATCCAAAATCAGGGAAGTCACCACAACACTCCATTATACAGCTTGATGGCAGGATTGTAACAAGAGACTCCCACAAACTTACTGCAGCATAGGCTGCAATCCCGGCAGACCTCAAACGCTAAACAGGGTCAAAACATTGTGGGCTAGGATGGGGGTTGGTGATTCAGTAGGTGACACTCTTCCCAGGCGGCAAGTCACTATTGCACTAGCGCCCAACACCAGGTCAGGGACACCAGGCTGCTAGAAGTACTCTCTTTCAAACGAGATACAACACTGAGGTCTTGAGCACCTGTGGTCATTAATCACATGGCAAAGTAGGAGATTAGATACACTGGCCCTCAGAAATTCCAGCCTGT
Source organism: Lepidochelys olivacea (assembly GCF_965140295.1). Taxonomy (NCBI): domain Eukaryota; kingdom Metazoa; phylum Chordata; order Testudines; family Cheloniidae; genus Lepidochelys; species Lepidochelys olivacea. Next base: position 266,257,147 of record NC_140411.1, read on the forward strand.
GTAATCACATTCTTCCGACAGACATTCTCACTGCAGTTACAGTATTTAACACTTCCCCCTTTAAAACTGTAAGGTAGCTGTTTATGGTTAAACAGCTGCTGCATTCTACAAAGTGGTATATTGACTCTCATTCCCCAGTGGTTTCAAGTAGGCAGGGAAAGCCAGATGTTTGCTACATGAATCCCAGTTGATTTGCCTCAGATTGAGAGAGAAAAAGTGAAGCACCGATGCCAGAAAAATAGTCCAAGGCAAATGGAAACACAAATACTCTGTACACCTATGCAAAGGGCCTAAGAAATCCTTCCTTTCCTCTACAGCAACTGCCAAAGAGAGCTATACAGGGTGATGAATGGCTTCATCAAGCCAGAGGGACTAGTCCACAACAGAACGCACCATCCCTCATGGCAAGGAGCTTCTTTCCTGCTGAGACCACCACATGTATCCAGGAGGCCTCTTAGGACACCTGGAACCAGACACCAAGTGTATGCCCAATATCTGACAGACTCTTTGAACTAATTTGATCCATTCATACAACAGAAAGCCCTAGATATCCTGAAGTAGACAGGAGTCACCACCTTTGTGAATCAAATCCTTGCTCTGGCTGACTAGTGAAGTACAGCCAAAAGTAACTAGAACCCTTTCAAACAGGGTCAGCTCCTTGTTCCAAGAAATATTGAATGAGGATAAACTGAACCGGTGACAGGAAACACATTTTTGCATCATGCATAGTTAAACCGGCAGAACTCACTGCTGCAAGATAGACTAAGCACTTGGCTGTAATGCTGATTAAAAAAGGATTAGACATGAACACGCACAATGGGAACATCTACAGCTAGGTTAGTGAGGATATTTTTAAAGAGATATAAAACCTCATGCTTCAAGGTACAAGTCAATCACTGAGTAGTGGGGGTCAGGACACTTTTCCTAGAAGGCAGGTTATTCCATAATTGTGTAATGGGATTTTGTGTGTTTGTTTTTAACCTGGCTTTGAAACATCTGGTACTGCTCACTACCAGAGATCAGACACTGGAAAAAGTATCACAGTGATTCATGTGGTTTAAGAGTCTAAATAGAATAAATTTGAGTTAAAGTATCTCCTTAATGACCTATATATAAATATAAAGCCAGAGGAAGCAAGAGGGGCACAGCGAGAGTTAACCCATTCATTTCTTGCACAGTCTCACTTTGCAGTGGAAGTCTGCATAGGGCTTGATGCTACACCCCCTTGCAGCCAGATTCCTGAGCTTGCAGACTGCCTGGAGGAAATGAGAGTAGCTGAAGGGAGTCCCCTTCTCCCAGTAATCACATACAATGTCTACACAGTGCTCCTTACCATACCAGGCCTGGGCCCAAAGGCCCAAAACATAGAGCTGGTTGAAATTTTGCAAATGAAAATGGAGTTTCCTGTCAAGAAATGTTGTAACAAAACCAACGTAATTTTCTGTGAATAGTCAACATTGGCAAAATGTCTCCTGTTTAGCAAAGTCAGCCTATATTCTCTGTGATCCAAGTTTTCCAGCATTTTGATGAAATGGCCCTGAAAAAATACAAAGTAACAGATTGCAGTTTGTTTTCTGCAGTTCTCAACCAGCCCTACTGAAAAATCTTCATAAACTTTGATTCTCACCAAAACGTGAGTGCATTACAACGTTTTGCTTTATGTCTCATTGTTTCTCTTTTCATTTTTTAGGCAACAGCAGGGCAGGACGTGCCGGGGTGCAAGGCAAGCTGATTCCACTAACAAGGAAATGGAGAAGCAACAAGGAGCTTTTGGGAAACTGAAGCACCATCACAGGCTTGATTACCGCATCTCCGCCCTCCGTAGTTCTGTATACCCTGGGGCACTTGCAGGGTGCAGTAACCAGGGATTCCAAAGGTACTTGTTGCCATTACCCCATAGAGAGACTGCTCACCCATGGAGGTTGGATCCAACAATGTTGGTAGTCAAAGACTGGCTTCTTCACTGGGGAAAGTGTTAATTCCAGATCACTTCTCCTTTGCAGCACACATGCCCCAAAGGCTTTTCAATCCACATCATGGACAGAGCTTTTTCTCCCCGTTTTTTGATCAGATTGGGATATAAGGCCTGCTATTATGCTATAATGCCCAGCTGCAACTGTCCCTGCTGTTCCAGTGCTGGGTTCTGCTAAAGCACCATAGTCCTGGTTTGTAGCAACCCTTGTTGCAAGACTGGGTCTCTTCTGTTTTGGAATTTAGTAATTTTCCTGATTTACCAGATGTGATTATTTTGCAGTGTAACTAGAACACTTACTAGGGACTAACCCAAAACTAATTTTCCTTTGGTCTTACACCTAAGCACTGGAAGGCACATTTGCAGTGGGGAACAGTTAATATGTTTACCCATTTACTTACTCAATTCCTTCTCAGCAATGCAGCAATTTAAATGCACTTTTGCCTGCTGCCTTTTGGAAGGTTGCAACATGCTGCCATCAGGATAGAAATGATAATTCTCTGCTGTCCTTGGATATTTCTAATAGAATGGAGCAGGATTGGTTGGGTTAAAACAGAGGGAGATGTCTTATTAGCAGAGTGTCTTGTTCTCACTCTTGTCTCACTTTTGCCTTTAACAGGAGTCAGGAGAATTCACACCAGACGTCCATGCAAAGCTTATGCTCTGAAATCCACGTCTTCCCACAAGTGGTTCTGCGGCCGGGTGCAACACCATCTGCCTCCTCTTTGTACATTCATTTCCCCCAGAAGCCAGGAGATATCTCCCTGGCTATAATGCCTTGTCATGCCAACTCCCCCAGAGACATACCCACAGCCTACTACAGAGGATATGAAGAACATAAGCCCTTAAGCTTGTATTGATAGTGATCAGCTTACAATTTTAAGCCATTACCCAATTCCTTATTAACACCAATTCCTTGGAAGTCTCCCAAGCTCAGCAAGGAGAGGCATATGATAGAATCAGTGTGACTGGATTTTCAAGCGGCTATTGCAAACAGGTGAAAAAGAGTGACATTTCATGTTGAAAGTATATTTGACCCCACTCTTGTTTTCTTCTGCACCCAGGCTGTTTACATGCTTGTTTAAAATGTAAGGTCATGTGCTATAAGGATCCTGATGGTTTTAATGAGAAAGTGAACAGCTGAAGTCAACTGCTCCAGATTACAATACAGCCCGAGCACATATAGGCATTTCATTACACAACATTCTGACCATCTATTCTGTGGATAAGTTTACATGGCCATCTGTGATGGTTCTCAGGGTATGCAGGGCAGTGAGCCATCTTGTCACATATATAACTCCTTGGATAGTGTCTGTATGTACATTTCATGATATTAACAACCACCCTGATCCCGGCTTTCATTTAAGACCTCCCATGATATTCTTTAGTGAAACAGAATGCACATACCAGGATCAGGATATTTTGCAATGCCCTGGACAGTTGGTACTGAAGGATTCCTGGGTCACATCATCAATCTCCAAAAGAAAAGTGTCCAGAGAGGAGGGTTTTTGGAGGTGGAGATGTAACTGGAACTTCTTTGATCCTAGTTTAGGAGTGTAGTTTGGGACTAAGTGAAACAAAAGGGGGTTTTAATTTAATATTGATTCTTTACAGCTTATCACTTCTACTTAGAGAATCAAGGACCAACAGCATAAGAACGGCCATACTGAGTCAGACCAAAGGTCCATCCAACCCAGTATCCTGTCCTCTGACAGTGGCCAATGGCAGGTGCCCCAAAGGGAATGAACAGACAGGTTATCATCAAGTGATCCATACCCTGTCACCCAATCCCAGCTTCTGACACCATTCCTGCCCATCCTGACTAATAGCCATTGATGGACCTATCTTCCATGAATCTATCTAGTTCCCTTTTGAACCCTGGTATAGTATTGGCCTTCACAACCCCCTCTAGCAAGGAGTTCCAGAGGTTGGCATACAGTAACAAATGCTTAAAGGTGACGGCAAAGGGGAAAATGGGCGTGCACCCTTTTTGGTTTTTCATGAAGGATGAAGTGACCTGAAAGGTTTTTAATTCAGTCTCCCACTATTTTTCTTCCTGCATTAGAAATTCACTTCATGTCTACTCTACCAAACAATGGGGACTGCTGAAGAACGAGCAACATGAACATTTTGATTAAAGAAACCTTTACAGTTACATAGGCGTTAACCAAAACAAAGTTACAGACAAACAGTCTGGCTAAAGATTCCTTCCCCTCTTAACGGCTCAACTGGCATTCGGATTTTGTGACTGTAGAGTCAACATCTCATTTCTTCAATTAAGGCGAGAGCCGACAGTACATATATAGTGGCTCCTCCAGCAAAGCCAGACAAGACTAGAGCTGATATAGAAATATTAGCTATGTTTAAAAAACGCAGGGGGAAAAGAAAAGGAAGCTTAGGAAAGCCCACCTTTCAGGCCTCTCTTTCACACAACAAAGGAGCAGAAAAAGGGCCAGAGCACAATTTAAAAAAATCCTTTGCAGGTCACCATTTTGTTAAAAAAAAATATGTAGACCCCTCGAATGAAATTGTATCCACAGCTGTGCTGTAGGAGAAAATATAAGTCTTCCATCCTTATAAAAAGCATTACTGTTTGCTGGGAAAATGACTAGACAAGCTGAACTGGCACATGCTGCTCTCTCAACGCAGAACTCCCCCCGTGACCGAGAAACAATCACTGGGACTGCTTGTGTTATCAGTAATAAAAGCCATTGCCCAAGAGAAGAATCAAACTTCAAGAAAGGCACTCTACTCTCCAATAGCATGCCCGAAGCTTGTGAAACGGCTTCGTTCTTAGCAGAGGACAGGGCAGCATTCCCTAATCACAGCTGCCAGTATGAAAGGATTCCTAGAAGGTGTAAATCTAGTGAGAGACAATGGCATTTTGAGCCAAAGGTATTAGAGGATGTTTGTGCCTAGATCCCACAGAGACCATGTTAAATAAAAGCACAACACAGATTTGATGGGAATCAACAACTTCTGCTGTGAAAACTACACCATTCAATTCCTCAGTAACTTAGATGAGATTTAAGCCAGTCAAAAACACAAAAGGAGGGGGGAATTTTCACATGGATTTCATATTTTTATGGCCTTTTGGGGAGGGTCAAAGTTAAAAAAATGCAACATTTTTCTACCTGTTTTAAGAGAATACACTCCCCCATCCCAACCCGTACACACAATTGGATTTTTTAATTCAAGAGAGCCTTTGGGACATGCTCTGGAGCTAGCAGTGTCTCCAGTTCAAAGAGCTGGAGAGAAAAATGGAATTTCCACCCTGAATGAAATTCAGAGATCGATGTTTGTTTACACCCAGAATTGGGACAAGCAGTAAAAAAATTTCCAAACAAGTAGTAAAAATGTTCAGATTAGAAACTTGCAAATGAAACTTGCTGGAATTTCCCAAACAAAACGTTGACATTTTGAAATGAACACTTGCATTTCTAAGCATCAGTTTGAAACCACGTTTTGTTTTCAAACTGCCTTTTCAAAAACAAAACATTTGATTTTCCTGACAGAAAATGGAAGAATTTCACTGGAATTGACATTTTCCTGCAGGATTCTGGTTTCGGTGAAGCCACATTTTTGGACAGAAAGTTGTTGGTCAAGAATTTTTTTGACCAACTCTAGTTCTAAAAGCAGCACAACTCAGTGAAGGGGAACAAGTATATGAACTGCTTTGAGTCCTAGCACATTGTCCACAAAACCTGTAGAGAGAAGCAAAACACCTGCTTCAGGTGAGAGGAGACAAGTATGAGAAAGCATTTTGCCGCTTGGGGGTTATTTACCAAAAAAGAGAATGGAGGAAGACATGTTGGAGTTCAGGAATGTGGGATTAATCTTTATTAAACTCTAGGAGTAAACCTCACTCCATGCAGGATATCTTCCACCACCATCTCATCATACAGTGGGGTTAAATAGTGATTTGGGTTTAAGTTACACAATTTACAATTTTCCACCTGCCTGTGGTTTCTGCCAGGAATGTTTCAGTCCTAGTTTGTACCATGATGAGAAGCACCTTTAGAATAGCAGCCCAACATGAAAGAACTCCAATTACTTAATGGAAACTTTGAAACAATGACCGGTATTTCTAAACGGCTGTGCAGTTTTAATGTGCTCTTCACTAATATTTTTATGGTTCTTTGGCTAATGTTATATGAAGATCAGTCGCTCCTCAGAGAGGCAATATATTTCCCTAGCAATGATTTAAAAGGATAATATTTAGTGCGTGCATTGTCGTCTAGCCAAGCGGTGGCATCTTCAGTGGCGTGATGCAGTTCTGCTAGGCCGCCACGGAACCTAGTGAGCAGGCATTCATCGATAACGTGCGCCATCGTCTGTGTTGCACCGCAGCTGCACAAAGGCCCGTCACAAAGGCCCCAGCAATGCTGGTTGGCTGCACAGAGACCTTGCCTGGTCTGGAACCTGTTCAACAGGGACCACTGGAGACGGGGCAGGTCAAAACCAGGCAGGCAGATTGTGGGGGTCGGCGGCAAGGGACCGGTTGGGGATTATAACAGACATCCATTCCTCTCACCAGAGTGTTTCTGCCCTAACATCCTGGCGTGGCAGTTGAGACCATAATGGGCAACGCGATGGCAAACATGCGGCTAGTGGTTTAAAAAGGTCATTGTGCAGCGGCAGGTTTGAGTTAGCGCGTACTTTCTCCAGTAACTTGCCAGTGGCAATCTCTCGTCTGATATGAGGAGGAGCGCTACTGCTCAGAACTGGAAGCCATGGGAGTGAAGTTGGATGCAGGATGCCAGAGAGGATACACACGGCGGCATGTACCTGCATCTTTGTCATGCCACCCACCAGTACCTGACAGCAGTCAGGGAAGCTAATGATCCAACCAGCGAGCCGAATTCCACGAGCACCAGCTCAACAAATTCCGGCACTGTCATCACCGACAACCCCAGCGTGCAGCCCAGTGACTCCTATGTCATTGGTCTAGCTCTGCAGGTGTAACCACTCAACGTGGAAGGTTTGTCAGCTGCAGAGTATGATTTACTCAGGGTTTTTGCACGATAATATTAAAAATATATTACAATTCAAAAATAGTTAAAGAGCTGGGGCAGTTTCTCTGTGCCTTTGGCTTGCTCTTACGTTATCAACTGGATATGGCTATTTTCTGGGACAAGGAAGAACTTGCATTTCATTTCTTCTATTACCACTCTTCTGACCACACTCCCATGAGTTGGACTGGAAGAAGTGGCAGTAGTTTACTCCTCCTTGAGTCCAAGAGTAGGTATAGGTATCTGCTAAAGTTACCTGCAGTGAGTTAGCAAGTTGAGAATTGCTAGGCTTCAGTTAACAGCAGAGTGGAACTTCTCAGAGTTATTGTCTGTCTGCAGTGTCAGGAAGACAGCAACAATCAGCTTCCACATGCAAGTAGTTTTCTTTGCAGAGGGATAGAATTTAAAAACTTTCATTCCTGCAAACTAAAGTTCTACAGAAACAGATGGGCCAGAAGAAAAGTTCTACTCAGGCATATCTTCATCATGTGACCTCTGCTCCCCTTCTGCCATTGGACAGCCATCTCTTTGCACCCATCTCCTACTCCACACACACACACACACACACACACACCAACCCACCTTTCCTTGGGAGCTTACTCTCCCACCTGGTGCTCCCTGGACTTAGCTCTGGTCTACACTATGGGGTTAGGTCGAATTTAGCTGCGTTAGGTAGATTTTAAAATGGATGCGTCCACACAACCAACCCCGGTCCGTCGACTTAAAGGGCTCTTAAAATCAACTTCTATACTCCTCCCCGGTGAGGGGAGTAGCGCTAAAATCGACCTAGTTGGGTCGAATTTGGGGTAGTGCAGACACAAATCGATAGAATTGGCCTCCGGGTGCTAACCCAGAGTGCTCCAATGTGACCACTCTGGACAGCGCTTTGAACTCCAATGCACTAGCCAGGTACACAGGAAAAGCCCTGGAAACTTTTGAATTTCATTTCTTGTTTGGTCAGCATGGCAAGCTCAGCGGCACAGGTGACCATGCCGTCCCCCAAGAATTGCAAACGAGCTCCAGCATGGACCGAAAGGGAGACACTGAATCTGATTGTGGGGGAAGGATAGCTCAGTGGTTTGAGCATTGGCCTGCTAAACCCAGGACTGTAAGTTCAATCCTTGAGGGGGCCATTTAAGGATCTGGGGCAAAAATTGGAGATTGGTCCTGCTCTGAGCAGGGGGTTGGACTAGATGACCTCCTGAGGTCCCTTCCAACCCTGATATACTATGATTGCTATATGGGAAGAAGCATCTGTGCAGGCAGAACTCAGAGCAAAAAGAAGAAATGCCAATATATTTGCCAAAATCTCACAGGGCATGATGGAGAGAGGCTACAACAGGGACACACAGCAGTGCCTGGTGCAAGTTAAGGAGCTCTGGTAAGCCTACCAAAAGACAAAGAAGGCAAAAGGTCGCTCCGGGTCAGAGCCCCATACATACCGCTTCTATGATCAGCTGCATGCCATTCTGGGGGCGGGGACCCTACCACTACCCCACCACTGTCCGTGGACACCTGCAAAGTGGGAGTCTCACGCAACAGGGAGGAGGATTTTGTGGAGGAGGAGGAGGAAAATGCGCAGCAGGCAAGCGGTGAATCTGTTCTCACCGACAGCCAGGACTTTTTCATCACCCTGGACCCAATACCCTCCGAAGGCGGGATCCCCGACCCTGAAGCCAGAGAAGGCAGCTCTGGTGAGCGAACATTTGTAACTACAGTACAGGGTTTAAAAGCAATAGTGTTTAATGTTTGATTTGCCCTGAAGAATTGGGATGCATTCGCGGCCAGTACTGCTATTGGAAAAGTTTGTTCACACGTCTGGGGATGGAGCAGGAATCCTCCAGGGATATCTCCATGAAGCTCTCCTGCCTTATTTCGTCCTGCATGGTAGGACGCTTTACCACGCCAAGCCAGTAGCAAGTAGTCTGGAATCATTGGAGCACAAAGCATGGCAGCTAATGGTCCTGGGTTTTGGTCGCATTCAAGCAACATTTGGTCTATATCTTTCTGTGTTAGCCTCAGGATAGTGATATCATTCATGGTCACCTGGTTGAAATAGGGGAATTTTTGTAAGGGAACAGTAAAAGGACCCCGTGCATGCTGGGCTGTTTGCACTTGGCTAAAAGGGATCATCCTGGACAATAGCCACGCAGCAGGGGGAGGGAGAGGTGTGTACTGCACATCCACCCGAAAACTGCAGCCCCTCCTTTTACATGTGAAACCCAACCCATTGTTTGCTATGGAAAGGATGGTGCTGCAGTTTGAAACCATTCCCACATGTTATGCAACCCCGTGTACCCTGTGCCTTACTATGGCTGCCTGGAAACTGAATTCTGTTGCCCCGCCTTGTGTGATGTGTCACCATACCAGCAGGTGCTCAATATAAAAGGCAAAATGCAACCTTGTACCTAAAGCACATGTGCTGTCTGCTGTGAATTGCTTGATTCATTGTGAAAGAGTATCCCTTTTATTCTTAGAAATGTATCAAATTTTACTCTCCCTTATCTTCTCCCCCCCACGCAGGTGCAAATGTTTCTACGCTCCCCCTATCATCTCCGTCCCCTGAGGTTATCACAGATTAGAAGGCGAAAAAAACCACACTCGCGATGACATGTTTTCCGAGCTCATGCAGTCCTCCCGCACTGATAGGACACAGCTTAATGCATGGAGGCATTCAGTGTTAGAGGCCAGGAAAGCATTAAGTGAGCGCAAAGAGCGGAAGCAGGAGCGTGAAGAGCGGAGACTAATGGGGGAGCAAATGGACAAGATGAAGCATCTGGTGGAGCTGCAGGAAAGCCAACAGAAGCACAGACCTCCGCTGCATCCATTGTATAACTGCCTGACCTCCTCCCCAAGTTCCATATCCTCCTCACCCAGATGCCCAAGAATGTGGAGAGGGGTACGGGGCAGGGGGAGGCTCCAGGCACCCAGCCACTGCACTCCAGAGGATGGCCCAAGCAACAGAAGGCTATCATTCAAACAGTTTGATTTCTAGCATGGCTACAAAAAGCAATGTGGCCTTGTCCTTCCCTCCTCCCCGAGCTCACCCCACCCGGGCTACTTTGTCAGTTATCTCCCTTTTTAAAAAATTAATAAAGAAAGAATGCATGGTTTCAAAACAATAGTTACTTTATTTCGAAGGGGAGAGGGTGGTTGGCTTACAGGGAATTAAAATCAACAAAGGGGACGAGTTTGTATCAAGGACAAATACATACAACTGTCACACCGAAGCCTCGCCAGTCATGAAACTGGTTTTCAAAGCCTTTCTGATGCGCAGCACACCTTGCTGTGCTATTCTAATCACCCTGGTGTCTGGCTGCTCAAAATCAGATGCCAGGCGATTTGCCTCAACCTCCCACCCCGCCATAAACGTCTCCTCCTTACTCTCACAGATATTACGGAGCACACAGCAAGCAGCAATAACAATGGGAATGTTGGTTGTGCTGAGGCCTGACCTAGTCAGCAAACAGTGCCAGTGAGCTTTTAAACGTCCAAATACACATTCTACCACCATTCTGCCCTTGCTCAGCCTGTAGTTGAGCAGCTCCTGACTACTGTCCAGGCTGCCTGTGTACGGCTTCATGAGCCAGGGCACTAAGGGGTAGGCTGGGTCCCCAAGGATAACTATAGGTATTTCAACATCCCCAACAGTTATTTTCTGGTCTGGGAATAAAGTCCCTTCCTGCAGCTTTTGAAACAGACCAGAGTTCCTGAAGATGCGAGCGTCATGTACCTTTCCCGGCCATCCCACGCTGATGTTGGTGAAATGTCCCTTGTGATCCACCAGAGCTTGCAGCACCACTGAAAAGTACCCCTTGCGGTTTATGTACTCGCCGGCTTGGTGCTCCGGTCCCAAGATAGGGATATGGGTTCCGTCTATGGCCCCACCACAGTTAGGGAATCCCATCGCAGCAAAGCCATCCACTATGACCTGCACATTTCCCAGGGTCACTACCCTTGATATCAGCAGATCTTTGATTGTGTGGGCTAATTGCATCACAGCAGCCCCCACAGTAGATTTGCCCACTCCAAATTGAGTCTTGACTGACCGGTAGCTGTCTGGCATTGCAAGCTTCCTCAGGGCTATTGCCACTCGCTTGTGAACTGTGAGGGCTGCTCTCATCTTGGTATTCTTGCACCTCAGGGCAGGGGAAAGCAAATTACAAAGTTCCATGAAAGTGCCCTTACGCATGCGAAAGTTGCACAGCCACTGGGAATTGTCCCAGACCTGCAACACTATGCGGTCCCACCAGTCTGTGCTTGTTTCCTTGGCCCAGAATCGGCATTCCACAGCATGAACCTGCCCCATTAGCACAATGATGCCCACATTGCCAGGGTCCATGCTTTGAGAGAAGTCTGTGTCCATGTCCTCATCACCACGCTGACATTGCCTACTCACCCGGTTTCACTTTGCCAGGTTCTGGTGCTGCATATACTGCTGGACAATGCGCGTGGTGTTTAATGTGCTCCCAATTGCCAAAGCGATCTGAGCGGGTTCCATGCTTGCTATGATATGGCATTTGCACAGAAAAAAGGCATGAAACAATTCTCTGCCATTGCTCTGATGGAGGGAGGGGCAACTGACGACATGGCTTACAGGGTTGGCTTACAGGAAATTAAAAATCAACAAAGGGGGTGGCTTTACATCAAGGAGAAACAAACAAGTGTCACACAGAATGGCCCCCTCAAGGATTGAACTCAACCCTGGGTTTAGCAGGCCACTGCTCAACCCAGTGCTCAACCCACTGAGTTATCCCTCCCCCTGGTATTTCAGGCAGGACTGAATCTCCATTAAACTTTTCAAGGTGCCTCTGACAGACCTCACCAAAATGATTGTCGGCCGCTGATTTAACGGAGGGAGGAGCAAATGAATACAAAACAAATCTGGTGTATTTCTTGTTTTGATCCACTCCATCTATCTTTTAGATCTTTGGCTGGCAGCAGAAGGTGCAGTAGGACTGCAAGCCATCCACATCTCATGGCTGCTCGGCAGAAGACAGTGCACTAGGACTGCCGGCAGGACTAAAGAAAATGACTTGGTCGAGTCACTTCTATTTCAGTCCCTGCGCCCATGTCTGCCCAGGCACTCCTGACTGACCTTACCGAGGCAGCCAGGAGCACTTTGGACATGATGAAGATGGTTATCTGACCTATTGCACCGTCTGCTACCACAAGGCAAGGGATTGCTGCTGCTGTGTAGCAATGCCGTACCATGTCTGCCAGCACCCAGGAGACATACGGTGACGGTTACCTGAGCAGGCTCCATGCTTGCCATGGTATGGCATCTGCACAGGTAACTCAGGAAAAAAGGCGCAGAACTATTGTCTGCCATTGCTTTCACGGAGGGGAAGGAGGGCCTGATGACATGTACCCAGAACCACCCGCGACAATGTTTTTGCCCCATTAGGCATTGGGATCTCAACCCAGAATTCCAATGGGCAGCGGAGACTGCAGGAACTGTGGGATAGCTACCCACAGTGCAACACTCCAGAAGTCTACGCTAGCCTCGGTACTGTGGAAGCACTCCACCGAGTTAATACACTTAGAGCATTTTGTGTGGGGACACACACAATCGACTATATAAAATTGATTTCTAAAAATCCGACTTCTATAAATTCGACCTAATTTCGTAGTGTAGATATACCAAAAGTCACATCCTACTCTCACAAACACTGTCTTAGAATTGATAGGGATTTGCCAGATTTATCTCAGGGCTGGGGAAAAAAACAGAAATGCTGGTTTCCCTGGACTCCATGGCAATGAGCAATGAATCTGACACAATGATCATTTAAACCGTAACAGATTGCACCTGTCTGTAGGACAGGATGCACCCTTCCCTCCCCACCACCCAGTGTTTAGGATCCTGTCTAGAACAGTTGCCATTCTATATAGTTTTCTTCCATAGTGGCAGTTGCTCCTCATTCAAGAAGCTTGCAACTCAAGAAACCCAAATAGGCAGCTTGTACCGAGTCTGACATTGAACCACCAGCGCTTTCTCATTCATGAAAAAAGTCTTTTCATGGCACACTTGGCCAATTCAGCAATCGCGAAAGCAACTTGTATTGAATGGTGAATTCCCTTAAGTGGGCAGGTCAATCAATGCTTCTCACTTTTTGGGAAGCATCCTGCTCTGCCCCCTTGTTAGGATAAATATCTTAATAAACCATGACTGTGCAGGGTCTCCTACCCCATTAAGCAGCCACTGCTTTGCTATGTAAAGCAAACAATGGTCATAATCTAGGGTTGAAATCAAGACAGGAAGTGGAGCATATGAAGGGAAGGCACTGACCATGTCAGGCCTCTTCAGCAAACAACCCAAAGATATGTTTCACAAGCAATGCATTGAAGCAGTTGTAATACTGTATGCCACAACACCACCATTTGCATGGCTGGAGAGGCAGAATTAATAGTGTTCAAGTTTTCCTTCTCAGCACCATATCTTGTGTCTGGGGCCCTTGCTTAAAGCAATAGATTTAAATGCAAGACTTACCAGTGTGTAGATGGATGACCAGCTGTTGTTCTCAGCCAGCACAAGAGAAATTTCCAAGCTTAGGTATGAATGACCACAGAGTTAGGTTAGGATTTAGTGGGCAAATGGAGAAGTCTTGCACATTTAGCTCAGAATACCACCCCAGAAGTGATCAGTTTGGGGTAATGCTTGAATATTAAAAGCAAATTGCCTAGCAATATGCAAAGGACCTTCCCCCCCCACCCCACCCCACCCCCCAAAAAAAATCACATCACACAATCACATTCCATACATAGAAAATAATTCAAATTGAGTGCGAGAAGGGCAAGCGTAGCTCAAGGAAAGTTTTTATTTGAAAACACTAAGTTTGCTAATGCCCCTCCATGCTGCAGTGGCTCCCATTATTCCAATACTGGACCACTCCCTGCCTTCTCCCCCATTTCTGTCAATACACCTCATTTCTGAACTATTGCACCTTATATTATTCCAGTTTTCAGTCTCTCCACAGCAGAGAGGGCCAATCATGCTGCAATGCGTGGTGCTCTCATTCAATGCATCCATGCATACTACAGACTAGGATAAGACTAAGATTTAACTCACCTTGGATTTAAATAGGGCGTGGACCTATCCTGAGGCAAGAGGCAAGTACAGTAACTCCAGTCACACTATCTTTTTATACACATTTCAAATCTACTGTTCAGAAATATATCTGAAATCTGCCCCTTCCCCAGAAAAGTAACAACTGGCATGAGAGTGTGAAGGAAATGTGTGCCGAAGCCAAAGAAACCTCTATGAAAACATGGTCAATTCTTATGGCTTTATTATAAGTTTTGTGATAGTTCGCGTTTTTCTTAAAGCCCCAGCTCCTGGAGCCATTTGATTACATAAGATTCTGAGCTTTCATTGATTCCCTCCTGCCACAATGTTTTTAGCACTTATGGTTGGGGAGAAAAACTTGGAAACATGAACCCTAAGGACTCAAACTAGCAGGCAAATATGCCAAATTTAAAAATATCTTATGATTTTTAAAGCCAGTCACAATTTTTTGAATGCTTGGGGTTGGCAGCAGCATTCTGGCCTGACTACTGGAAAGATATGCAAACAGTATAATAAATTAGCCACTGAGAACATTATAGTAAATAGCAACAAAGCATGTACAGATACGGACGTAAGGCCAGAACACAGATGAAAATGTAAACTGATCTTTCAATAAAAGGACTGGTATGGCGTTTGATGCAAAAAGAAAACCATATCGGTAACCAGAGCCTCATGAGACTAATAAAGCCTCACATCGCTTTTCCAATGCAATACACTTGAACAGCGTAGAAACACCCTGGGCTTATCTCCCAGTGAAGGAATCAACCATGAACAGCAGATGAGACAACTAGACAGCAAACATATTAAGCCCATCTGATGTATTGTTTGTCAATTTGCATCATCGTCACTCTGTTAAATCTAGATTTGAGAAAGGTTACAAGTAAATACCATACACTGTCAAGCTGGATGCAGTAACGTCTGTGTACTACAGTACCCAAAGTTACCAGCTAGGGAGTTTGCTTTTGTGAGGGAGGTGAAGCCCCAGGAAGAAAAGAATGCAGCTAGCATGAAACTTCTGAATGGTACGTTTACTCTCATAGGGCTAGCACAACACATTGTAAACAGCTAGAGCCTACACAATGCTTGGCATGAGAATTTGACATGCAGGTTTTTGTTTTAAACGTTCCAAACTCTGGCAGTGGGACTGAATCCAAATACATGGAAATGGTCACGCTTTGTGAGTTGCTAACTTAACTAGCAGTAACTAATTGCACCAGTCTTTAAGAGGGTTATTTATAGGGATTTGTAGTCCTTTAATAGAAGTTTGCAAGTTTTGCTAATGATAGAGGTTGTCTCTCAGAACTAACCCAATCCTCACCATGATCTCAATAGGGATATTAAAGCCAACCTAGTTTCTTTTGTTTTCTTCACCTAGAATTCATGCATCTGGCATGCTTATGAAGGAATTGCTTGCAGGGGGCACTCACACTGATTTCAGTCCACACCACCAGCTTTAATTTTCAGTTTTTGTTAAATGAAGCCTTTAATCCAGAAGCCATTAAACCACCTGATAGTTTTCAGGCAAGTGATTTTTTTGGCACAAACAGGTTGAAAAGCATTCTTCTGAGCACTGAGAGCACAAGGCTTGTTTTCAATTATGACATCTAGAACCAGTAACTTCAGTTCAGTTAACAAGCCTTAGTAAATAAATGCTCCTAGGAAAAGCAGCCACTCTGAAAACTGCACCAAAGGGTAATGTGGTATGAGAAGAGAGGAAGTAGCTTTCTAAAGTCACCATCACTAAGAAGCTTGCCAAGTTTGCAGCTGGTTTGTGGACGATGGGGCTATTAGAATGGAAAGCCTCCTGCAGAGGACATGAAGTTAGGGGTTGAATCATGGATTGAAAGTGTCATCCCCTAATCTTGCCCCCCACCCCATCAAAACGTTTGCTTATTTTAAATATTGTGACTACCAAGGTTGGGCTCCCTGGCAGACCTCTTAGGGTACATCTACACAGCCCATGGCAGTGAGTCAGAGTCTGTTGACTTGGGCTCGGAGACTCGTTGCCGCTCACTGTGTAGATACACCCTTAGAGATCTCGCGTACGTAAACAGCTCTTGCACACCTGCACCCAAGGGGAGGGGTGTTGAGTCTTTAAACAAAGACGTCCCTTTGCCAAATGTTCACTAGGCATTGGGAGGTACAGGGATTGAAAAACCAAGTTTTAAAGCAGTAACTAGAACTCCCCCCAGTGCTCAGCTTTCAGTGCCATCATGCTATTATGTCACCACTGTGCTATTTGTCCCCAGTCCCAGGGAAGACAAGATTACTTTTACTGTAATGAGTAGTATCAGTTTAAAATGAATGGGAAGAATCTACTAGGATTTGCTGGTACTCCATAAAACCCCATGCAGAGTTAAAAACCAAGAAAAAGGAAAACAAAGTCATCATCAAGTTTTCTGTTTTATTTAAGATTTTAGTTTTAATTCTGAAGAAAGAGGTACATTTCCTTGTTTTTAGTTTTAGCGTCAGGTTATAACCATGTTTATTTATCTGTTTCTTTTTTTCCTGTCTTTTCAATACTGCACAAACGTCCAGAAACTACAGGGTTAAGTAAAAGCTGCAGGCAGAGGAGGTCAAAGGTTGCGCTCCTGATGGTGATCATGTGGCCCCAATGCAGTGCTATCCCAGAGTGCCCTAATCAGGTGAATTTAAAAAAAAAGAAAGAGAGATTGACAGAGGAGACAGAAAGACTGAAGTAAATATCACTCGTGTTTCAGCTGCTTATATTATGTTATATGCTAGGTATTAAATCTGTGAATACTTTTAAAACATTAAAGTTTACTTTAAATCTAACGCCAAAAATTTTTAAAAAAACTTTTCCCCCCTCTTTAAACCACTCTTTAGCAACATGCCAGTTACTTCTACACATTTTGTCCTTTGACCCACTTCTTGTCAAACTTCTTACTGACTTACATAAAGTACCCCCTTCCAAAAAAATACATAGCAATTTCCCTGTGTAGTGACACCTGAATGCAAAATAACTGCAAGGCCACTGCTTTCCTCCATATGTTCAGTAATTTTGTTTAAATTAAAAATAAAATGTTCATGTTTCTGCAATTCATTCTATATTTTTGCATTACATTTCTCCCCTACTGTAGATTGACTTTCTGCGAGGCAGAAATGCTCATTATGTGCGAAAGACAGACTGATATAGTCTCTTTTTAAGCACTGAGACAGCACTTTGATTTCTCTCTCTCTCTTTTTTCTTACAATGTTTAAGGAAATATTTTTAAACAGTGTATTTCAAACACTGGATCAGCAGAAACTTTACAACAAAAAATATACGGTCATGACCCTGTGATCGCATTGCATTTGGGGGTGGAGGGGAAGATTTGATCAGGAACTAGATTCTTCAGAAAGAAAGATATGAGAAGGGAATGGTGGGTGGGCATGGGGAGGAATCAGGGTGGGGCAATTCCTGCATTTCTCATGTTTTTTCCTCCTCCTTTCCTAATGACGATCCAGCGCTGAGCTCTGTAGTAGATCTGTGGGGGTTTTACTGGGGGGTCTGAAGGCTGTCTGAAAGCCTGGGGGAGGGGAATGGAAAC
This sequence comes from Lepidochelys olivacea, assembly GCF_965140295.1. Lineage (NCBI taxonomy): Eukaryota > Metazoa > Chordata > Testudines > Cheloniidae > Lepidochelys > Lepidochelys olivacea. Next base: position 266,274,748 of record NC_140411.1, read on the forward strand.
TGGTAGGGTTTGAAGGGGGAGAGTAGGGGTTCCAACTGGCTCTGTGCAGAGGGATCTGTGTGCTGAAGGGGTTACTGTGGTGGGTCTGTGATGGGGCTGCACTGGGGCCGTCCATCTCTGTGAGGGCTTGAAGAGATTTTAGCCAGTGTGGTGGATTGTCGTCTTGAAGGGAGTCTAAACTGTTTCCTGTGGAGGCTGGGATCCCTGTGAAGAGAAGAAAAAGTGGGAGGAAAACAGGTGAGTCACAACAGAAACATGTTCAGTGTGAAGGAGGTCAATTTAATCTAACAGATGGCAGTGGTGAGAAAACAATTAGCTTGTACAGAAAACATGTTTATACAGTTTATCTCTCACCCTTCCCACAAAGATGAACATTTAAATCCAAATAGTTTCCCTCCTAGAAACACTTTTTGTGTCATTAAGTCCATATTCTTACATCACGCATTTGCCAACCCTCCCACCCCCCAATCACAAGGCCCAGGTCCCTGTCCATTACCTACCCAAACCCAGTTCTACCACTACTGCATGCTTTTCTTCCTGCTCTCCCTGCTTGAATCATGCTTCAGCCTATCTAACAGAGATACACAACCAGACAGCCTTATAAAACAGAGCTTTATAAACAAGTGGAGTACGTTCATTTTTAAATTAGAAGTCCAGGCACTGAAGGCATTAACAGAAGACCAGCAGCGCACATACTGGACATACCATCCAGCAGAAGGGACGCCAACATAAGCCTACAGTTATGCACTGAGCATTCTAACCACCTGTGAAGATCCTGGGCATGCACTGGAAAGGGCTAAGTGGGGGTTCATTATACCTATTTGTTCCACAAGGATTCCTGGCTCCTTGAAGTTTTGTGGATGGAAGCTGGAAGAGACCACCGCATACAGACTTATTTTTTTTCAGATGCCGATTAGTTTGTACCAATACCCAGCTGATGGCTGCCAGTGGAGCTGAAGGAGTGAGAAATGGTTACCTGTGATGATTGCGGGGTCCATCCAGCTGCCAGGGCTGTCCCAATTCAGGCTGTCGGAGGTGGCAGTGTTGGACGTTGGTACACTGTGGTTGGCGTTGGAGGGGGAAGAAGGATTGGGCAGCCCACCAAAGTTGATGTTAATGTTCGGTAGAAGTGCCCTTAGCCCGTCCTGCCATTCCTTCATATTTAAACTCTCTATAGAACTGCTGTTGTCTGGGAGATTTACCAACAAAAAAAATGAAAGATAAAAAAATAAAAAGCTGAAGTTAGAAACAGATGTCCTCCTTTGGTGGGGGAAGGGGATCTTCTTTCTCTATTAAGCATTTAATACAGTTTCCCCTGTCAAGAAACTGGGCTAGGGATTTTAATATGGACTATGAATTAATCAAGATGGGTTGGCATGTTTTATTGTTTCACTTTTTTAGTGTAATGGTGCAGGGGAAAGATTTAACTCCTTCCCCACTCATGTCACCATTTATTCAAGTTAGAGACCTGAATGGTTAAGGACACAATGGCTCTCCTTTCATTAGCAGTGGGAGAAGACCCATGAGATCTTTTATCAGAGGGCTGGCAGCTAGTCTACCCAATTCATCTGCTTTATGAATAGACAGCAGATGCTAAAGCCTGCCATTGAGCATGCCTTCCAGTATATTAAAGTGAAGAAAGGCTAGGGCTCTGCTATTGAAGTCCAACATGATTAGTCACTTGGGGAAACCAAAGAACGGGGCTGTTTGATTACAGCTTGCTCATTTACAGCACTGCAGATGCGATTCAAAAGGAAAAGGTAGCAATGCGTGCATTAAGTCAGAAAGAATGTATCTCTCTTTCAGCCTAAGGGCAAAGGAGGAAATTCCTAAAAGATCTTTCAGAATAATTCCCAGCATTGCAATCTGCTCCAGCTGAAACAAGACACCAAACAGTGAACGCTGAACTCCTTCACCCTGATGTTTCAGGGCATCCATTACCAAAGAAGGGCAATGGGATAACAGCTATTGGCACTGGAAGATTCTCTTCTATATAGGTTCTTATACTGCATTCGTCACTGCAGTAGCTGAGCTCCTGACGATTACATTTAATGATTTAGGGAACACTAATACAGAAACAGCAGGGGCTGATACCATGACAAACAGAGCAGACCTTGATTTTATACAATGCTTCTTCTACTCCGGGTATACCAAAGCACTTCACAGATCAAGATACTGATGGTGCAGTGATTGTGTCAGCAAATGCAAAAAGCCCTATTTAGCAATTATTTACAGTCAGCCAAGATCCCATTTCCTATTTGAGGGAAATGTTTGCCAGCACAATGTAGTTATCTGATTCTTTTAAATCACTGATGCCAACTTCCACCTTGACAGCCAAAGAGAGAGTAAAAGAGATGTTTGATGTCAGATCTGAAGAGTGGCCTCTGACAGTGCAGTATTTGTAGGGCAATGCTCCTCCACCAGCATTGGATGAGACTAAGCCCTGGCAGGAAGTTTGAACTGCAACCAAATGGACCATGTGGCATCTAATGTGTGATTCCAATTCAACAAGATGAGAAGGGGAAGGATGGGATACTCCCCCAACTCCAACCATTCTTCAGTGACATTTGTAAGTCTGACTGCACAGAGTGAAGAACAGATATCCTTAGTGAGTGCCTAGGACTAAAGGGAGCATGCAGTGTGAAAGTTTTCCAACACCACCTCTGTCCTGTTATGGTACCTCTTTCTCCAAGACTTCTCATGAGAATAAATGTTTATATTTTCATATGGACAAGTGATTAAATATCTCAAATCATTATTTGTGATCTAAGCCAAACTTGAACCCATGGCATCAACAGCAAGATCAGTTACCATATTAATCCACTACACCCAGCCAATGTGCCATAAGGATTGCAGCAGGGTGTTCCTGACCTTTCACGTTCCTGACCAAGTATGCCATCCTATATGGCAGCAAGCAGAATCTAAAACATAGTAAGGGTGAAGGCCCTTGTGCACAGTATAGTCAGACTTAGATATCCGGTGTGGAAACCAGGAAGAGGACAAAGGCATCAAATCACTTTCAAGATCACTATACAGTAACTGAAGTTATCTACAATAGTTGGATGCTGGTCACCATACCACAGAGTAATTTTCAGGATACAAAATTTATCTTATCAGCTGTTAAACTAATACTTGCAATTATTTGATGTTATCTTTGCTCCTTGGCTGAGGCGAGAGAATTACTCATTCTTCAGAAGTTAGCAAATAAAGTAACATCTGAAGAAGAGGAGAAGCAAAACCAAATGTCAAGTCTCAACCAGTGAGCAAAGACTAGAGACACAAGAGTCAACAAATCCAACAGCAGAAATCATTAATCCAAAAGCCTGCTCACTATTTCGCAAATTATTCAAGTACCGAAAGTGGTTCAAACCTTACATGCTATAGCAGAAAAGGAGATCAGAGAAGCTTTTTTTCTCAAGCCAATAAAGACTTCAAGGACTAACTTACTTCAGCCCTAGCTCACAAAACTGAATAATGCTATTATCAAACAATCTTACAGAATGCTCAACAGTATGTGGCAGGCAAGTGGCTAATATATCAGGACCTGTACAATATGCTTGTAGGAAAGTGATGGGTTTTCACAAGATTTGTTCTGCACCCATTTAGTGTGAAACCCTGGTGCACACACTTGTACTTGCTCTCACTGACTTGTCAATCAGTCATTCCTCCTATTTTACTTTAATCTAGTTTTGGGCTCTCTAGAATTTATTCCCTGTAATTCCTTTGGAAGGTTGGGCACGTGTTTGCAACTTCTTGTTTAGCCAACGGATGGGAAAACTAGAGGAGCTTTCCAAAAGTCTAGCTGAAATGAAAGATAAATGAACTTGTGGCATGGAAGAGGTGAAAAATCAGCTACAACCCAAGTCACAACTGTTCCTATTAGGTTTGTGCCCATAGCCCTCAAATAGCACCATAAAAATCAAGTTGCTGGATTCAGCTCTCAATACAAGAAGATTCTAATTCATTAACTCAGAAAAATGATTATGGGAAATTCTCAATGGGCATTTACCACCATCTTCAAGAGCTGTTATGGCAGCAGAAGTGGATGTAGACTGCAGAGATCTACCTGTCCAACACCACCTAGTTGCAGAAGATAGACAAGATGCTCTTCAATGACTAACTAGGGGCCAAACACAATGCTTCTGCAATACCTGCCAGCCTGAAATGTGCAGAATAATTTTATGACCAGATACTGTTCATTTCCTACTTGGTATTAATGTGGCAGTAATTAGGAGTGGCACTATAATATATAAATTTAGTAGCAAGTAGTGACACTCAGGGAAGACACCATGCTGTCAATGTAAACAGCTCAATGTGCAGCAGTAGTCAAAAAAAGCAAGCAAGGTGTCAGGACTCAGGATGTATAAGAAATGGGACAGAAAATACCAAAGATAGTCTAAATGCCACATTGCCTAATCAATTCTGGTAACCTGGCATCAATTTTTTTTTTTTTAAAAGACATACTGCGGCATAAACAGGAGTCCAGAGAGAGATGAAAAAAACAATTTGAGGTAAAAGACTTCTATAAAAAGAGATCGAAAAGGTTGGGACTATGTTTGGAGAGAAGATATACATATTAATAGAACAGTATAAAGAAGGTAAACTGGGTACTCCAATTTACCCTAATACAAGAGCAAAAAGGGACATACAATGAAATTGAAAGGTAAGAAATTTAAAACTGACTACATGATTTTTTTTTTTTACGTCAACAGAATTAATCTGAGGTAATGAGTTCTTGGCAAGGCACTGAGGTCAAGAGCTTAACAGATCTCAGAAAAGACTTGTCATCTATATGGATAATGAGAACATTCACAGTTACATGACATGGAGAGGAAAGGGGGGTGTTTTGTTTATTAAAGACATACAAATTTTTATGCTTTAGGGCGTAAGCCAACCAATGACTGTAAAGTTTAGGAAGAAGGGCAAGCTGGCTTTTCCAGCCAACATGGCTTTCTGGGGTAGGGATAGGTGGAAAGGCTACAGCCACTTGGCAGCCCCATGACACCACTCAGCCAATGGGATAGCTCTGCTTAACTGAGGAGCTCTCACTGAGCAATCCAGGTGCCTGCAACAGGCTCCTGGTTTGGCTGGCTGGGACACTGGGCAATTAAGGGCCAGGCTAAGCAGAAGAGGACCTCTTACCACTCTACCCACCACTGTAAAATGCAGTAGGGATTGGAATAATACAGACTTTGATGAGGTCTTATTTTGAGTGGGTGGGTTGAGTGAACACGATGCTCTGGATCTGAGCATTGATACTGTGGGGGTAGATGATAGGCGAGTCATCTATTGCCTTCCCCAGTGCTCCGAGGACAAATGGCCTTGAGAAAATTATTCTGTTAAGGGATTAAAGTTGCAGCCACTTCATCAAAATTCCAGATGTCTGTGCCTTCCTCACTGGCCTCTACAGTTCACAAAGATCCCTTGTTGGCAAGTTAATCCATAGTTTTCAAAGTTCTTGCACTTTTTTCTGAAGTCTCAATTAGTGGCTAAAGTCATACTGGGTCAGATAGGTGTCCTGTCAATTCTTCTGTTCTTATGCAATACTTCTGCAGCACTGTATGGTAAATTTCAGCCCAAATGCTTAGAGATCAGCAAAGTTATAAGCAACTGAAAACAGAGTTGTATATGGAAAGTGTTGGGCAACCTTAACTACAGTCATCATTACCTCCACCACTTATAATAAATCTTCCTACATGTTATTTAAGAGTGTGGCTCCTGAAGCCCACGGCTGGTCCCATAGTTGCTACTATATTCTTTATAAAGTCAAGTTTTAATCCAATTTGCATCATAAAACTGGCATAATATATAAAAACAAGAGGATAATGAAAAAATCATTTAAACCCCAGATGAACCCGAGTCTGTAAAAGAAGTCCCTGAACCACTTCCACCAGATTTTTTGGGGGGGGGGGGGGGGTGGAGGGAGGAGAAGAGAAGGTGGTGTAATTTTGAATATTTTTAGGAGACTTATTTCCATTTATCACCATTAAACTGGTAATATGAGACTAATACTTCCTCATCCTCACATTTGTTTCTCTTCATAGGCTCTTTCAGTAACTTAAGCAGTGTGCGGAGGAGGATAGGAAAATGTGGGGGAACTCATATGCCAAGTTTAAATCCACCAATCACATCATAATCTTTCTGGAAAAGTTTTCTATTCTGACTCAAGATAATCTTAGAAACAGGTCTGATATAACTTTGTTTTGTTCCTATGGCAATAGATTAATTTGGTAAAGCTGCAATGAAAAAAGCCAACTCCCATTTAAAAAACAGGTTCAGGTAAAACCAAGCATTTCAGACATGAAGGTCTATTGTTTCCTCAGTGTGCATTATTTCATAAACTCTGTTCATGTTGATGGAAACTTGTGTCCCCACTGAGAAGTGAACAGATTCCGAAGTATGGCACTTCTGCTGAAAATGTTCAGTTTCCAGTGTGATACACAAGCACGAAATTCAACAGTTGTACCTAAAAAGCTTTACACATTAGCACCTGTCCTTCCCTATGGTGGATAAATTAGGGAAGTATATAGTGACAGATAAGCTTTCATCAACACAAGGAGTTCAACTCATCCCACACTGATAACGACCAACAGTGTACCACCATTTGATGTCTGAGCATTAATCTATGTGGAAAACTGATAGTTTGAGTTCCTAATGGACAAGTTTCCACATCACAAAAAATCCTACTATCACAATGATACCTTAGTGGACAGTCTTACTGCAAATACAAAGGACATTAGAATATCCTTATGTTTAAAGATTATCCCTCCAAATCAGGTGGGCAGCATATGCCTGTATATGTGGACAAGGCCTAAACACTGCACTACAATAATTTAGACAAGGCCTAGACACTACACTGGTAACATCAGTTTGACTAGATTCTAAAGTTTTTATAGGGGAATTTGTAAACAGTCAGAGCTTTGAAACTTAATTCTCATGATCCCTTATTCAGCTTGTTTTGAGGGAGGTACAGTAGTTTGATGAAGTAAGCTATCTCCAAATCTGGGACCTGGAGCAATTTTGGTTGAATTTCCTTCCTAGGCTTTTCATGTATGAACCTGATCTTTGTGTGGCTTCCCTTATCTTCCTACTTTAGTCTAATTTAGATGGCGGACAAGGTGGCCGAGAGGAAATTTTCCAAAATTAGACCAATATCAAGTTGTCACCTGAATTTCAACATGTAGATCTAGGACCAAATTTTTGCCATGAAACAACTAATGTTCAGTCAGATTTACTTATTTATAGAGAAAATATAACATGCCTATTAAATAAATATTTAAGGCAGATGTAATCCTTTGTCTTGGCAAACTTCAGTTATATATCTCAAGATATTGCAAAGAACTGGACTGGATACTCATCTGCATTCAGCCAGAAGACAGAATAAAGAGATACCACAACAAAATGCAGACAATAGATATGCTCTGTTTTGAAGCTTTTACATAATGAATAACCCAAGCTTAATTTACTCTTGCCTTTTTATTAAAAATGACATCCCATTAGACTCATCTGTTTTTAACTATGCTTTCCTCAAAAGTAATTTGATTTTTTAAACTAATAATCAATCCTATCATTTGATTGATTATACAGAAGCAGATATATTGTGCTTCTTTACTAACCTTGTATAATTGACTGATCTTTATAGCATCCTACACTCTATTCCACATGAATTTGACTTTTCCCACCAAGGGAGTCTAGAATAGATGTATGGAAACAGCTTGTCTAATTTAGATCAAGTTTCCTATCCTATAAGGATAAGTGCCTCATGTGAATTATCTCTTACATTGCAATACATACTTCAATAATAGTTCTCGAAGTCATAATGAAATACAACAACCTTTATGCCAAAATACTAAATAAATTCTAGTTCCATTAAAAAGCAAACACTCCTATAATTTTAGATTCAGATTTAGATCTTTGGGTTACCGAGAGCAAGATATAACAGCACAACAGTGCAGAAGGCTGAGCACTTCAAGTAACCCAAAACAGGCAAAGTTCAGTGGAACACAGCTGGATGAAATAAAGTATTATACTAGCAATGCCACCAAACTGATTGCACCATATAGCAACACAAGGAGTGAAAAGAATAAGGTGATGTATTAAATAGTCAGCACTAAAATGGCTTAAATGTATAAAGGCCCTTGTCCAGCCCTAGGTCTGTACTGTCAGTACTGATCAGTTTTTAAAAAAGGACATTCAATAGCTGCAAAAAATCCAGAAGATCACAAGACTACAGTAGAAAGAAGAGGGCACACCAAGATAAGATGCATACATTAAAAGCATGAACAGCTTAAGAAGACGGCAAGGGTGAAGAGAGCTGATTGTGGTGTAACAAATACCAAAAGGAGACCCACCAAAATCTAGGACAGAGATTCTCAACTTGCTCACAACCACAAATGGAGGTACCAGGAAACCGTGCCCCCTTATAGCACAGCATCTGTCAGCTCTTAAGACAATCCTTTGTGCTGGCTGCTGCAATGCTTCATCGAGAACTGGGACTTCCTGGGAAGCGTTACAGGAACCAGTCCCTTAAACCATCCTAAGAATACGTAACATACAACCAAGGCACTAAGTCCACAGGAGAGAGCTTAGAACCCCTGATCTTAAGTACCATCTCTTATCTGTGCAGAAAGAATAAACTTAGGTTTAAGCATAAATAGGGGCTTCTTCAATCAAGGGATAACTAAAATGTAAAACAGTCTAAGAGGTTTAGTGGAGACAGCTACTAACAGTTTAAACTTGAGTTAATGGCAGGATTAGGAGACACCATGTTTTCCCTCTATCCAGAACCCTTATGATTCTGTGTAGCAATGACTTGTGGTAACCCCACAATATTTAGCACAACTGAGGGCTTCACTTGCCAGGATCCTGAAAGCATAATTTGCCTAAAATAGGACAAATTACATCCACTCATTAATCCAACCCTCATCACTCTGGAGGTGCAGCTAATGCATAGTGCACTGCATTTTCAGTTTTTACTAATTTTGACCAATAAATTTTCAAGTTTTTTTTTTTTTTAATTAAAAGAGTTTGGGTTTTTACTCATTTACACCCGTTATCAATCCACTCATTTTTTGGGTGCTTATTTTTGCTGAACACTAATACTTTCCGCGACTATTGTGTCCTGCAGCTCCAAGATTGAAGCAATACTGCAGTTAAAACACAGAACACACACACACAGCCGAGGTTGGAAAAATCAAACATTAATATCAGACTATGGCTATGTCTACACTACCACGGGATCGATGCTCTGGCGATCGATGCACTGGGGGGGTCGATTTAGCAGGTCTAGTGGAGACCTACTAAATCAATGGCAGAATGCTCTCCGGTCAACCCCGGTTCTCCACCAGGAATGAGAGGAGTAAGGTAAGTCGATGGGAGAGCGATGGGACACACTGCAGTAAGTCGACCTAAGATACATCGACTCCAGCTATGTTATTCACGTAGCTGGAGTTGCTTAACTTAGGTCAACTTACTGCAGTAGCATAGACAGTCTATGACTGCCTCAAAAGGAGATTCTGCCCACCTACTCCTTTGTGTCCGTTCAGTGCAACACTGAATTTAAACAATAAATCCTCTGCAGATAAAGAGGGAAACCTGGGGCAAAAAACACAAATCTATGCCTGAATATCAACAAGAAAATCAGTGCTTAGAAATTTTCAAGGAAAGTAAAGACGGGAGCGAAGAGGATGCATTGCGCTGCAAGTAATGCAGCATTTCGGTCTGTGCTCGCACTGACAAAATAAAGGAGCATTTCAAAAGCAAGTGACAAGAAGCTTAAGAAGAAAGTGAGGTTTGGGGTAAACAATCAATATCAGGAGTTTTCACCAGGGCTTTAATGAAAGAAAAAACAGCACGATTGTGTCAACAAATGTGTGTGTGCTCCTTGTTTCACTGATAATCGCTGTTAATTGCGGAGGAGCCTGTTGGTGACTTTGTGAGACAATGCTGTCCAGCAGCAAAAACCCTTCCTAATGCAGACAGACAATCTCACTCAAATATCTGAAAGATAACGACAATGCTTCAGTATCTAAACTGATGGAACAAATGGAAATATGTTGTCTAATCAGAGTTTTGACGAGTCTCCTGATGCTTTGGACCATCCAATTCTTGGCCTTTTGTTTTCATTTTTTTATTTCAAAGCAAATAAACCCACATTGTTTTGTGCTGAGTGTGACATTCATCTGCTCAGCTGACAGCTGTTTTGTCAACGCAGCAGTAATGGACATGTTTGAGACATACCAACAAACTTGGGAAAATTTAGCCACAACTAACACAGATTCTGCTTCCTACATGGCTAAGATTGCATTGGAGTTTAAACTCAACCAGAAACCAGAGCTGCTACTTATTACCTGTCCTGCTTATCTGACTAACGTTGCACTGTCAGCAGCTACTGGCTACAGAAAAAATGAAAGACATGAAATCTTGCATCACTGAGTTTGCCCCACTCCAGCTGGGGAGTGGGGTCAGGGGCTTGCCTCGCTCCGTGCAGCTCCCAAGAAGCAGCCAGTGTGACTCCCCTCAGGCTCCTACGTAGCACAAGGAGGCGCAGCCAGGCACCTCTGCGCACTGCCCCGTCTGCAGGCACTGTCCCCGCAGCTCCCATTGACTGCAGTTCCTGGCCAATGGGAACTGCAGGGGTGGTGCCTGTGGACAGGGCAATGCACAGAGCCACCTGGCCGCACCCCGGAGCAGGAGGGGGAAACATACTTCCAGGGGCTGCTTGCGGTAAGTGCCATGTGGTAAGCACCCCTGAACCTGCCCCACACCACAATCCCCTGCCACAACCCTCCTGCCCTCTGAACTCCTCAATCCCAGCTCAGAGTCCCCTCTTGTACCCCGAGCCCCTCATCCCCAGCCCCAGCCCAGAGCCCACACCCCCAGCCAGAGCCCTTCCCTCCGTGCCCCAAAAGCCTGTCCCAGCCCAGAGCCCCCTCCTGTACCCCAAACCCCACCATTCCAGAGAACATGCATCCATGCTGATGACTGGTTCTGCTTTATAACGATCCAAAGCAGTACACACCAACACATGTTCATTTTCATCATTTGAGTCGCATGCCACCAGCAGCTCATTTTCATTTTTGGTGGTTCAGGTTCTGTAGTTTCCGCATCGGAATGTTGCTCTTTTAAGACTTCTCAATGCATGCTCCACACCCCGCCCCTCTCAGATTTTGGAAGGCACTTCAGATTCTTAAACCTTGGGTCGAGTGCTATAGCTATCTTTAGAAATCTCACACTGGTACTTTCTTTGCATTTTGTAAGATCTGCAGTGAAAGTGTTCTTAAAATGAACTGCATGCTGGGTCATCATCCGAGACTGCTATAACATGAAATATATGGCAGAATGTGGGTAAAATACAGAGCAGGAGACATACAATCCTCCCCAAAGGAGTTCAGTCACAAATTTAATTAACACATTTTTTTTTAACGAGTGTCATCAGCATGGAAGCATGCCCTCTGGAATAGTGGCCAAAGCATGAAGGGGCATACGAATGTTTAGCATATCTGGCACACAAATACCTTGCAATGCCGGCTACAAAAAAGTGCCATGTGAACGTCTGTTCTCACTTTCAGGTGACATTGTAAACAAGTGGGAGGCATCATTATTTCCCATAAATGTAAACAAACTTGTTCCTTTTAGTGACTGGCTGAACAAAACGTAGGGCTGAGTGGACTTGTAGGTTCTAAAATTTCTCTCTCTCTTTTTTTAAACACAACTGCACTCAAAAACAATCTACATTTGTAAGTTGCACTTTCACGATAAACAGATTGCCCTATGGTACTTGTACAGGTGAACTGAAAAATATTTATCATTTTTACAGTGCAAATATTTGTAATAAAAATAATATGAAGTGAGCACTGTACACTTTATACTCTATGTTGTAACTGAAAACAATATATTTGAAAGGGTAAAAAAAATCCAAAATATTTAACAAACATCAGTTGGTATTCTATGGTTTAACAGTGGGATTAAAATTGCAATTAATCATGGTGGTTTTTTGTTTTTTTTAAAGTTAATCACGTGAGTTAACTGTGATTAATCAACAGCCCTAGTTAAAAGCCTAATGACAGACAAGCATCCCAGCAAGCCAATACTTTTTCCTTGTGGCTACCATGTTGTCCTTCGGAATTTAAGCTTTTATTTAAAAAGACTTTAATCCTTATGGTTGCAAAAATAACCTGCAAAATATGAACAAAATCTAAATTGATTCAGTAATATCTGCCTAGCTCTCTAGGCAACCTGAAACAATGCCACAGGTAATTTGCATTTCTGATCAATAGTAAATTTGTAATATTGCATTTAGATGATCACAGCATGCAAGAAAGGAGACAATTATATGAAGAGCTGCACAATCTACTGTCAGTAATATCCGATTGCTATCACAAAGGTCCAAAGCTTGGGTTGGGAGTGGAGCTTTGGAGTGTACCACCATTTATAATTTTTCCCAGTCTGATCCTTGGAAGCCACGCTATAGGGAAGCCTGGGATGGCACCCAAGTCCCACCAAGGAGGTGTGAAGAAGACATGCATGATCCTATTTTGAAGATCAATACAATCCACTGTGAAGGTTCTTATTCTGAGAGCCAAGTGAGTAAAGCTTGAACGAGTACCACGACCATTTTATTTCAGTTTGACTATAACCTACATTGACATTAGCAGGTAAAACATTTAAAAGTCTAAAAATCCTAATGACCAGGGCTTATAGCGAGGGCCCTATGAAATTACGGCCCTGAAAACCGCATCACAAACCATGAAATCTGGTCTCCCCCCAGCGAAATCTGGTCTTGTGTGCTTTTACACTATACTATATAGGTTTCATGGTGGGGCGGGGGGGGGGGACGGGACCAATGTTCCTCAAATTGGGGGTCCTTATTCAAAGGGGGAGTTGCAAGGGGCGGTCACAAGGTTATTTTAGAGGGGTCCTGGTATTGCCACCTTTACTTCTGCACTGCCTTCAGAGCTGGGAAGCCGGAGAGCAGTGGCTGTTGCTGAGAGCCCAGTTCTGAAGGCAGCGCCTTGCCAGCAGTAGCGCAGATGTAAGGGTGGCAATACCATACCATGCCACCCTTACTTCTGCATTGCTGCTTTCAGAGCTGGGTGGCTGGAGAGTGGCAGCTGGTGACTGAGGGCCCTGCTCTGCAGACAGCAGCGCAGAAGTAAGGGTTGCAATACCATACCATGCCATCCTTACTTCTGCACTGCTGCTGGCGGTGGCTCTAGCTTCAGAGTTGGGCTCCTGGTCAGCAGCCGCCGCTCTCTAGCTGCCCAGCTCTGAAGACATCGCTGTAGCTGCCAGCAGCAGCGCAGAAGTAAGGGTAGCAGTCCTGCAACCCCCCCTACAATAACCTTGTGACCTCCCCGCAGTTCCTTTTTGGGTCAGGTCCCCAATTACAGCACAAGGAAATTTCAGATTTAAATAGCTGAAATCATGAAATTTATTATTTTTAAAATCCTATGACCATGAAATTGACTAAAATGGAGAATTTGGTAGAGCCCTACTCATAGCCAATGTGTCTCCTAAGGGAAAAAAAACAGTTAAAGTGTCATTTACCAATGATATAAAATGGAAACTCTTAGCATACATCTGCATTGCCAAAGTCAGATGTTTACATTCACCACTAGTGCAGCTCCACTGTGGTAGCAACAGCAGTGTAGAAAGGGATCACACATCTTAACAGTGTATAACACTACACCCCCCACCCCAAGAATGTATTCTATTGTGGTTCTGAGAAGAAAACAGAACAGAAAGAGAATCCCCTCTAATGCACTTTTAAGTAGTGCATGGGGCAGATGGGAAAGCAAGGAAATTTTCATAACACTGCATCATTGCTCTGGGTTGAGCAATAGAGCACAAATTGTAGATGTGGAACAAGAATGAACTTCAGAATAGGTTCAAACGGATCCTCCCACTTATTCTCTTTCATATTTTATTTCCTCTAATCTATTTCATTCATGCAACCTTCACATCAGTTATGGTTTTCAGGAAACAAACTTGAACGTTTCTTTTGTGGAAGTGCTGGAACTCAGCTCAGCTCCTGTGACCATTAACTTTTCTCCCATGTGGAGTTATGATCCTTAACTAGGCCTTCAGCGACTGGATAAGACTTAAACAGCCACCTACCAATTTTATTTTCAAGGGAAGAGTACTCACCCTCCACCTCGCAAGAGCCACGAGGCATATCTGAAGTCAGATATTCAATGGGAGAGCTGTGCATGTAAGGAGAGAAGACTAGAATGGGGTTCCACAGAGTAGATTTGAGAAGAGATTTTTACCTGTAGTTTCAGGAGAGTGATTGTAATCTTCTGCTTACAAATCAAGGTTATGAAAACAAAGAGCTAAACTTGGTGCCATTACAGCTGCAAGCCACTTAATTTAAGTTGTGAGAAAACAGCCTGCCAAAAATATGGAGGAATATAGCTTATTTGAAAGCAATACATACCTTCATGCCACTGGTTTTCACAGAGCACACCTTTATCTGTGATGCTGAATTTTTAAATGGTTATTTAACATTTACATAATGTAACAGCTAGAAGCCTTAATCAGTTTGGGGCTACAGTGCACTAAGCCCTGTTCATGCAAAGTGACATCAGTTCAGCAGATTTAAAAAAAAAACTTGAAAAATTGGTCAGTAGAGGCCTCCACCTAGTTGCCATTATATACACAGAATGTTTACTGGTTGATAGTAACCAAGCATTTTTAATTTTTTCAGAAAGGACATAACATACTATATGGGCTACTATACAGTGAGAACTACCAAAGGGCCAATACTAGCAACGACGAGCTGAAGGGGAAGCAATGACGACATTGAAATGAGTGCAAATATTTATCTGGGATATATACAAAGCACATCTTGGTTAAAAATGGAGTGGTACATAACATCCATGCACACGGGATGACCAAAATTAACCTATTCTGGGTATATTTAATGCAAATGACTGATGCAGTCTAAGCAGAACTTCAACCTTCACTGATTATTGTAAATCAATGGAAAAAAAAAAAAAAAAGACTTCCAGACCCTAAAAGGAGAATCCCATACAAGATTTGTGGACAGTTACTTTTTTTTTATCAGATATTTGGAATTTTCTGTGGAGTTGAGTGTAATGACAGGAAGTGCTATATGGAATGTGCTCTGAACTTTATGAGGTTTAGTTGTGACCATGTTATTAAGACATGTGTGAAATACAGACAGCAATTTTAAGTTGGGATTTTTGGTCCTAGGATTTTATAATTCTTATGCTCAGAGCAAAGAATAAAATTAGTGCAGTGCACAGGTGCACACTGAGGACCACTAGAGCCATTCTTGACTTTTCTGTCTTTGTAACAAATAAATTAGGATGGTTAAGCATTAATGTACATTTGCAGGTACCTTTATAGAGTTATTCTGTGATCAGGTCAGATGAGAGAAGTAGAGAAGGAAGCTGAAAGGAAAACAAGGCATCTGAACCTGGACTCAGTATGATTACTGAATGTCATCTTCAGATATAGTTGACCCACTTACGTAAGCAAACTTTTTTTTGTTTAAAAAGATACCTATGCCTACAAATAATTGAACTCCAAATTCAGCTTAATATCTTTTTCCCAACACAAGATTCCAGTGTTGAGGAAAGGGATTAAATTTGCATATACTGAAACAAGTCAGACAGCCTAATTTCACAGAGATCTTTATATTCTTTCAAATTAAGTTACCCGATTAAGGTACTCCATTTTTTTAAAACATTGCAAATAGCAAAAAGCTATGTTCTACTCAGAAACACATTCATTCAGAAATGTGCACTATCAGAGTTTGGCCATCTGCATTTATTGCCAGATAGGTTCTAACTGAAATTTAGGATATTTGATTTGACCAATAAAGCCTTATAGTAACTTAGGGCCCTCAGTAATGAGAGATCTTCCTCCTCTGAGATATTGCTGCAGCCAACCTGTTGAAGTGTGCATGCTAATAGTCCTCTAGTTTAAATGGGAAGAAGTGGAAGTGAGTTTTGCATGAAAGACCTCAACTTTTGACCTCTTCTCAGTCTATCCAAGGTCAGATCTGTTTATGCATTGTAGGGTGCTCTCACTATTCTACTGGTGACATCTGTTTCTTTTAGATTGACTTACAAAGCAAGTTGTACACTTTAGAATTTTACTTTGTAAGTTTTAAAAATGTGCTACAGCAGCTCTAGGCCCTAAGGATCAACGCTTTCCAGAAAAAGAACATGTCAAAAATCTATCACAAGGGGAAAGTCTACTACTTCTTTAGCCACAGCATCTGGAGGCCCTAACCAGAATTGGGGACTCATTCTGTCTATACACGCATTTCTGGCTAGACATCTTTTAGCTTTCAATTAATCCCTTTTTTAAAAAGCAAAACAAAGATTAGCACTGAAATGTGACGAATTTACAGCCATGAGGACAGAAGTATTTTTTACCCACAAAAAGAGTGCTAACTTTCCCCACTACCAGGGATGGGAACGGAGCACAATCTATTTTAATTAAATACCTTGCTCCTCCAGTGCACTACCACGAAGGGTGACACTAAAAGAGGAAAGTCAGCCACATGAACCACCTATCCACTACAAAGTGAAACAAATAGTAAAAAGCCACTAGATATAATCTTTGCTCACAACTGGTGGACCCGAATGCAGACCAACAACCTACAGGAGGAAGTCACTCTTAATCCTATGAGAAATCCATTTTCACCAGTAAAACATTTATTGCCATCTTAGCTGTGTTATTGACATTAGCAGTCCATCTGAATTTGTCGCAGTTAAGGGAGAAAAGCTTGGAGCCAAGAGTTCTTGAAACATTTAAAACTTTCTAATTTCGTAAGTTAGGAACGTTCAAAACATTTTGAAAATTTGGAACCTTAATGTTACTATTAATGCTGGTGTACAAGTTAGCTCATCAGGTTAGGACAGTTCAGGTTGAAAGTTTATTGAAACTTGCAAATGCCCAAAGCTAAGTCCTATGAGATCAGTAGTTCTCAATCTGTAGTCCATGGACTCGATCTAAGGGGTCCGCAAAAGACAGACTGAAAAGTGACAGGACAGAATTCAACTATATATGCCGACAATAAATTTCCAAAGGTGTCTGGCACCTCCATTCGAAATTTCTGAAGAGGTCCATATCTCCATTGGAAGTTTTTTAGGGGTCCGCAAATTAAAAAAGGTTGAGAACCACTGCTGTAGACTAGCGCACTGATATTTATACAAAGAGGTTTATTAGAAATAGCATCTTTCACACAACTGTATCTGAAACACCTCAGGGTTAAATACAGTTACTAAATTAACAGCAAAGTTAAGAACACAAATGAGATTTTAAAAATGTATAGAAACAATGCGACTGCTCCAAATGGGAGAAGCTTTATAAAAAGTTCTTGAACACACACAAGAATCTCTCTCCCTCTCAACATCTTATTTAGTAAATGAGTAGAGGGCGCAGATGGAGAGCAAAGAGACAAGATTCAAGAGGCAGAATGAAACGTCTATGGCTGGTTTTAAAAAACAAGGCAATGTCAATCTGGTCCCTGAAATGAGTAGGGAGCCTGGGTATATGCTTGGAGATCTTTCCACTCTACACATATGTGGGAAGCAACATTTTGCACATGTTGGAACAAACAGGAACTTGAGAAACTTTAAAAGGAGTTACAGTATTCAAAGCAAGATAAAGAACTCTGCAGAGGTGGCATCAAGACGGGGGGGAGGGGAGGGGATACACAGAGGCAACGTTACAGAAGTGACAATAGACAAGTTTGCAGCCAAAGCATATATGGGGAGTTGAGTCAAGGAGAAGGCCATGGTTATGGGAACGGAAGGCAAAATGGGATATCAGAAGGCAGAACAGAGTTTGAAATTTGTCCCACAAACCCTTAACTGATATTTAGGTGAAAGATTAATCCATAAGGAACATGGCTGAACATGAACATGAGCAGAGCCTTGACAATCAGCGTAAGAGTGGTAATTTAAAGCAGTGATTTTCAAACTTTTTTTCTGGAGACCAAGTTGAAGAAAACTGTTGATGAGCGCGACCCAATGGAGCTGGAGATGAGGGGGTTGGGGTCCAGAAAGGGGCTCTGGGTTTGAGGGGGGCTCAGGGCTGGGGCAGGGAACTGCGGCACGGGCTTATCTCCAGTGGCTTCTGATCAGTGGCGCAGCCAGGATGCAGAGGCAGGCTTCCCGCTTGTCCTAGTACCACGGACTGTGCTGCACCCCAGAAGTGACCAACAGCAGGTCCGGCTCCTAGGCAGAGGCAGACAAGTGCCTCTGTGTGATTCTTGCCCACAATCACCACCCCCCTGTCCTCCCGCAGAGCCGGACCCGCTGCTGGCTGCTTCCGGGGCGCAGCACAGTGTGGGATCAGGTAGGGACTCGCCTGCCTTAGCCGGCCAGCACCACCAATGGGACTTAACGGCCCAGTCAGCAGCGCTGACCAAAGCCACCGCAACCCAGTGCCTTACATTCCATGACCCAGTACTTGGTTGCGACCCACAGTTTGAAAACCACTGATTTAAAGGATATAATATACAGAAACAACTATGAACTAACACTGATTCAATGGAGTTCACATGGCTAACACTGTGGGATAGACAAGACTAAAGAAATCCCAGAAAACTGGTTATAAGTGGATTTACCATCTACTATGTATTGTGCTGAACCAGTTGAAACATTTATCAGGATAAACAGGAAAAAGTAGCAGTTAAAATACAAGTGAGAGAAGGAGGGAAGTAAAGGGCTTACAACTGAGCTCTTGAGTTTCAATAGGAGGAATCACCAGAGAAAAAGCAGTGTTACATGGGGAAGGACCACAATGAAAAGAAACCCGACACCTGAATAGTTACAGAGACTATTCAGGAGGACAAAGTCAATCAGTGAGTGCCAAGATTTACATAGAGGTCAAGACAAACTTTTGTTGATGAAAACTGAATGCACAGATGCTATTAGGCAACTGTCTTAATGAAACATGAATTACAAATAGTTGAGGCTATTGTGCAAAACGTGGTTTGAACATTGATAGCAACACAATCATTTTGCTAAGAAAGAAGGGATTAAAGACTAAACCAGCCAAGATTTTCAAAACTAAATAGTGATCTTGGGTATCAACTTGGCATCTGATAGTGAGTGTTCACTTTCTGAAAACGGAGACTCCTTTAAGGTGTCAAGTTGGGCACCCAAAATCACTACGCAGTTTTGGTGATTAGTGTGTATGTCATGGTCAGAGAAAGGCTTACAAAAGGGCAAGTAGCTGCAGATTTTAGGGAGTTGGGAAGGTAGCAGCAGAAGAAAAAGGAATTGTTGATAATGGTTGAAATGTTGCAAGCAATGCTGCAGAGACAAGACTAAACAACAAGGAAGAGTGCCAAGTAAACAGGTAGTTTTCCTTGAAGTACTATGTCAGAAGAGTGACAGGTGGCAAATAAAGTGTTTGTGACAGTGATGCAAGTTTGGCCAGTTACATTAAAGGTGGATGGAAATCCTTTGCATGTGGCCAAGGAAAGGATAAGAAGGTGGAAATATTAAATTGAGTGAGACATTAGAGAACATGCAAACAGAATGGTCAGTGGGAGTGAGAGACTAGAAAAGATGGGATGCCGCTGTTAGAAGTCACATGGCCATGGAGGAACAGATTGGATAATACTTCGTACATAGCTCTTTTCACCATCAATGCATTTTACAACATACTTAATATATCGCTCCAAGGTAGGCAAGTATCCCCATTTACAGGAGGGGAAACTGCAGCAGAATCATCATGTGATTTGGCCAAGGTCAGAGCGTGTGTCAGAAGCTCAAGAGCTCATGGCTCCCAAGACTTGTTCAAAACATACCACCATACCTTGCTCTGTATAGGCGCTAGAAAGAATCAATTATGAGACACACGAGTGACAAGGTCAGAGGGGTAAAGACCACTGAGGTAGAGGCATTCCTAACTGCAAGGAGGGTTAGACTTGGGTGTGAAGGTGTTACATCAGGAAGTCTGAAAATTGCTCTCTCGATGTCAATGCAAGAGAGAGACTCTCAGCACTGGCTACGATGGATACATCACCCTCCTCTGTGGTCTGACTCACGGGAATTCAAGGAAGGAGGCAGCAGAGGCCAACACCTTAGTAAAGCAGTGATGTTAATAGCACACTGTCTGAGGTATAGTAGCAGGTAAACAGATTTGATGTTCAGCATAAATTTGATAGATATGATGAGATGCCATATGACTCAAATGGTGGGAGAAGGCAGAGAGAGAAACCTTTCAGATGTGGAGTGTTAAATTAAAAAAGGAACACCAAATAAGGATATTAGATAGATATAATTTGCTTTGCCCTTTTCGTTCTAGGCAATTCTACTTGAGAGGCCTGAAGCAAACAGGTAAGGGTGCACTTTTGTAAGCCATCACCTTGGTTGTTATGTAGTAACAGTCAATGTGTTTGTATGTAGAAACAGCAATATAGGAGGACTTGTGTGGTGCTCAATATTCTTACAAATTTAAGCCTGTTTAAAAAAGAAGCCCCCACTCCTTTGAGTCCACTCAGGCATTATTTTCCTATCTACAGAGTGCTCCCATCTATCAGATTGTGTGTAAGAACAAGAGATTTGCTAACAAGCTATACAACCCCTGATTCAATAGAAGCAATTTCTCAATTACACCTACCTCCAAGCAGAAGTCTGAGATGATTCTGGCACCAGACCCTGAAGGTGACTGATTATGACCAACATTCCAGAACCAAGGGTTCTCAAAAAAAAACAAAAACCCTATCTACACTCTCCAAATCTCAGGGCTTAGCAAAATTGATGAAAATGATTCAACTGTCATAATGGTACGCAGAAGAGCAGGTATGTCCATAAGTTTTCTGCAGTTGTATATAATCATACCTTGCTACTTATATTAACACTAAATTACAATATGTACAGTAGAATACTGATCTTCCAATCACTCCAATCCCCAGAAGAGAAAATCCTTCAAAAATGTGACCATGAAACCTTTGCAAACAGAAAAAACAATATCTAGAATAGTCTAGCCACCTGAAAAATATGGATATTAATTTTAGAATCACTGCAAGAAGGCTGAGGGAAATGGTTAAATGGTGGTTTAGGGGTACATTTGTGCCCGGTGAACATTCCAGTTTCAAAATTTCTATGCATACCAAAGAAAAGTATGGGGCCAACTGCCTGGTTAAGTATTTAATGTTTGTAATTAGAAATACAGTAGCCTTACAACCATCACACATTTCCTTCATGAATCACATCAGAACAAGCAAAGTCAAATCCACATGTGATTTTTTTTTCTTAATACAGGTCCTATATACATTTAGATGGTGCCATGTCCTGAGTGTCCTTCCATTTATATTATTGGGCATCAAAAACAGCTGTTTTGGAGTTACAGGAGTGCAAAAGAAAGTAATTCTGTTCTGGAATAAACAGAAGATAAAATTGATATGGTGTCCTAAAGTTAACACTGAAAAATAAAACTAATGAATACCAGTGTAAAATATTAATTTTAAAATGTTCTCTCCCTTAAATAAGGAACCATAATGGTTAAAACAGAACATTTGAAAGAGCCATACTCTATGGCACTAAGTAACTTTTTCATGAAAAATTATAGCACTAAAAGTTCAGCAATTTAATTGGCTAAACATCCCCAAATAATTTGTAGTGAAATTAGCAAATCAAGGCACTGAAGAGTCTAGCAAACAGTATGCTGATTTCAAATCAAAGTTTTGTGAGGCTCTTTTAATCAGGTTTGGTTTTATATACATATAAATAAAAAAACGTTGAAAATGGCTGGGTGAGTGGAAAGGCAAGTTGACTGGATGATGCGTAGAAGGCTCAGATGTTCTCTTTTTCTAAACACTAGTCCAGGATTATTGTTTGTAAATTGTATTCATCCTGAAAGCATTTATTTCTGATCCATGAAAGTGTTCATCTTACCAATAAGCTCTAATGTAGGCAAGACACCCACAGCTTCCAGTATTTTTACCACCATGTCAGTAAAATGCTGGATGCTGTTGGAGCCCTGTCTACAGAAGTACTACCACTGATGACACAGGTGAGAAATTCTCTATTATAGTCATAGTTTCAATGTTACTTTTTTGCCTAACTAAATAGAACTTTATGTATACTTATCAATTCACTATTTTTTGTATGCTAAATGAGCTTACCCCCACACCATCTCATGCAGGGCCCTGTTAGAATATCAGTTACAGCCCCTTAGTGTATACACAGCCTTAAAGACCTAGTCTACACAGATGTTAGTATTAGTATAACTATCTGTTAGGTCTGTGATTTTACCAATCTAGTTATACTAGTACAGTCCCCCAGTATGGCTGCAATTATCCATACAAAGGTGCCTTATACCGGGATCACTTATTCTTCCCATATGGAATGTAAAATTACAGCCACGCTAAGGGGTCATAACATTTTGATTATATCAGTATATAGAGAAGCCCATGGAAAGGAAGTTATCACATGAAAAGGTAAGAGTAATTTTGTAGAAAGCTCTGCAGATCGAAGACCTATCTGAAATGAGAACTCTCTATCAGTGAGTGGTGGGAAATATAAGATGTGTTCTAACAGGTCAACATGCCACAGGAAAACATAGGAAGTATTCTGACATTTCCTCCTATCTTCCAGGAATAATTATTTTATATTTCAGTAGTTCCTAGGAGCCCCCAGTCACTGAACAGGACCTGTGTATGATGAGCCATACAAACAGAACAAATCCATACAATAAAAATCCATAATCCAACAAAATGATCTGACCTTCTTGTACTTACATTAATTTTGGATCAGAGAAAAACAGACTAGCCAATGCACCCATGCAGATGATATCCTTCTCTGAAGGAGTTTATCAAAACCACTATGAATGTGGGTTGTTGGAGAACTAACAGACTTGCCAGACTGTGAACTAGGCAACCTGCAATGTTTTCTTAACAAGAGTTCAAAGCTAACATGACAGAACTTCCCATAGAGACTTCAGCAGATGTTTATTTTGTGTTTTCTGTATTTAAAAATATTTTTGGAAGATGAATTGGTTCTAATGGTTACATACTGAGAGAAAACATTGGTGGATATTATTTCTGTCCTTTAAAAAGAGGCAGTGAAAAGTGTAAGTGACAGGCTATATACTAGTCATGGGTACAAAGGTCCATGGAACCCTTCCTCCAGAGCAATACCAAGAAGGATACCCAAGTCTTGTGCAGCACAAAAAGGGAAAAACAGCATGGCCAAAAGGCAATAAATGATGTGATTTTAAGAATGACCTTGCAAACCCATCTTGCCAGAATCAAAAGCCTTATTGCAAAGTTGAGGTTATCTTTGCAACACCACAGAATATTTATTTTAACCATAATGACTCAAGATATCTAACTTCAACCATACCATTGGTCCCTTGGACTAGCACCTTTTGCCACTGGTCCACGATAAAATATATCAAGTCACAGAGCTCAGAATAATTTTATAATTATTTATAAATAATAAAGCGCAAATATATTTGATCTAATTTCATGAAAAGATCTATTTGCACTGTTAGGTTGTAAGTGTAAACACCTTAATGAGATAGCAAAAAACTAGGAGCCCTCTTGTTTACCTTAAAGTTTTTTGTTTGTTTTTTAAACCTAGTGTTAATCATCATTTAACTTGAGGGAGCCAACTTCACTGTAAACGCTTGTCTGGACACTCTCAACATTTGTTTCAGGCTACAATTTGGTTTACTCCAGGGAAGCCAAGGAAAAAGCATGGAAATGATTGGGCTCCAGCAAGGATTCAGAGGACAAAGCAGAGGGAAGAAACTGCCAAAATTAGCCTCTGCACTTGAGTAACAAAAATATGTAGTAAAAAATGTCTAGGTCACTCGCCTTTAGATTTTTTTAATCATTAGAACAGAATCGTAGGGTTAGAAAAGACCGCAAAGGTCATCAAGTCTAATCCCTCTGATAAGATGCAGGTTTTGTTGCATCTAAACCAGAGGTTCTCAAACTGTGGTCCGCGAGCTCCATTCAGGTGGTCCGCGGATAGTTTCCTCTAAAGTGTGCACCTGGGTGGCCGCATACAAGAGAATGAAGGGCCATCCACCTAATTAATGAAGCCACACAGGCATGGCTCCACTAATTAGGAGCCTGGACCCTGGAGAAGATGCACATGTAAGGTGAGGTGGTGGCCTTGCGGAGAATAGGGGGTAGATGGGAGGGGGCAGTGGGATGAGAAGAGGGCATGGGGGGAATTTGGGATGTGCAGGGCTGTGGTGGTCAAAGAGACAACTTTCCCCAGCTCCAGGGCTGAGGCTGCCAGGAGAGATGGCCCTTCTTCCTAGGCCCAACTCGGGGGCTGCCGCAGCGGTGGAGAGAGGGCACATCCATCACATTAGGAAGGTAATACTACCGATATTAAAATATGAGTTGTGTGCTTTTATTTCTAGTAGAAAAAAAAAACCCTTTATTATTATTAAGGTTTTTTTTAATATGACACTTTTATCCAAAGTGCTTTACAATAGTTACCTAATGGTACAAACAACATTTGGAAAGATCATTAAGTGGTCTGTGGAGACCCTCAGCAATTTTCAAGTGGTCTATGGAGAAAAAAAAAGTTTGAGAACCACTAGTCTAAACCATCCAAGACAGATGGCTACCCAGCATCCTTTTGAAAACCTCCAGTGAAGGAGCTTCCACAACCTAGGCCATCTGTTCCATTGTCCTATTGTTCTTACAGTTAGGAAGTTGCAACATGTTTCTCCAAAATGCTCAAAGAAAATAATAGCGGCAATGTCTCAAGGAACAGCTTTCCGCAACCCATGACTGCAAATAGCTTAGGAGACTTTTTCTTCCTTAAATTGCTAGTTATGTTGAATACAAAATGCCACAAATATTTTTTCCTGGAAAACACCTGTTCAGGCCAAACTTATTAAAAGCGGCTTGGGAGTACAAGATGAACTCCAAATCCCAGAAGTGAACTAGACCAATATTCTGGCTATTTAGCCCTCTAGTCACAATGTTTGTTGCAATATCCCACCAATCCAGCCATGGTCCAGAACTGGCCTGTTTTCTCTTAGGACATCAAAGATTGCATGTAAAACATTAAAACCATTTGGAGTGCAGAAATAAAGCATGGAGCGTTAAATATGCAGTTTGTTTTGGTTGCATGTGAAAGGGAACAAACTAGCCAAGACAGCTGGCTGGTGGCTTTATCCCTTATGCTTGCAAAGAATTTTTGCATATCTTTTTGAAACTTGGATTAGCACCTGCATGTTGATACTGGAGTCTGATTGGAATTTCAAGACCCAGTCTTCCTTTTAAGTTTTCATGGAAAGCCAGAGCTTGGCAAGACTGAAGAACTGAAATACCAATCTCTTTTGAAATGAAATAATTGGGCACAAGATACTCCACCTTCCTTATAAAGCTCAATGTTACAAGGCTAAACATCCAATTAAACCTTCTGAAAAAATGAAAGAGGGCCCATTTAAAACAATGTTGCCCCAAAAGAATCCCAGGAAGACAATCCTGGTAGCAGTCTAGCACTGGTAGCTGGCTATCCCCCCTCTTCCCACCCTGGCTCAGAGAAGCTGAAGGCATGAATCAGGTGACACATTCATGGCTCCCTTGATTCACCTACCTGATATAGGGATCCCTCCCAGACCTGTGTTGTGTTGTGGCGGGAGAGTCAAGTCCAAGAAATTACTATTTGAGGTGGGATTTGCTGTGTGATTCAAGTGCATGATGCTATTGCGTGGGAAGGCCATCCAAGGATAGCGAGCTGCTTGGCCTGGAAAACTGAAGGAGTTGTAAACTGCTCGGTGCTGTTGAAACTGCGGGAACCTCTGCGGCAAGACTGGAAAGGTGCTACTGAGAGAGTTGGCATTTGAGGGCGCAGCAGGATGCAGGAATCCAGACCCTGACCCTTTGGCGGTTGTAGTGTGCGGGGAAGGGTTCTGAAGAGATGTAGGTGAGAGGGAAGGCTGGTCTTGGACTGACAGTTCCTTCTCAATCAGGTCTGCTAAGGCTTTGCGGGTGATATCAAAGGGGTCAAACCCTAAGTCATCCTCTTGCTGTTTGGAGGAGCCAAACCCAAATGCCGCTTGCCAGTCTGTAGAGGAGGATACTGGGATGGTTTCTGTTGGAGGAGAAGAGGGATGACATTTAACATTTCAACTAATCTCACCTCCGTGGTCTTTTTAAAAAAAAAATCTTATTGCTGCAGTTTTCAGATCCAACACTATTAAATGTCAACGTTTGGCCACCTTTCATATTAATACATTTTTATGACATTTCCCCAAAGACATTTGGTATTTGAACAAGCGCTTCCACTTTCGCAGCCCATCTTATCTTTCTATCTCACTCCACTATAAACTAACTAGGAATCTGGGGTGATTTGAGATAGTACAGACAGGACTGATTTCATTGCAGGATAAAGCAGAATCAGGTCTAAAGTGCAAAAAAGAAAGCCCTTACCAAATAAATATCTTCAGTAAAAGCAAAGAACAGAAATATAGGGTGACTAAACAGGTGCTTGCACAGAATATTCCTTGAGTTTTTACTAGTAAAAGTTTTCCCACTGAATAATGCATTAGTCAGAGCGACAAAGTAAAAATCCCTTAGTCTTATTAAATAAAGGTGCTGTTAAATATTATGCTTTCAATTCTAATGTTGTACTTCAGGGCTGATATGTAACAATTTTGTAGGAGGGGAAAAAAATTGGCCTCTTGTACTTCTGAAAACAAAGTACTGATGACTTCTGAGCAACCCTGGGAAATAGCTTGCAGAGTATAAACACCACCAAATTACACGAATGAGTAAAATATGCGCCTTGACAAAGGAAGTTGAAGAAAAATAGCTGTACTGTAAATTTTGATAAGTGCTTTGAAGCACTGTTGTGGACATGAGTTACCAAAAACTCTTCCTTGCATTTTCAATTCGCGCGTGCGTGTGTGTACACAGAGAGAGAGAGTTCATCTTATTTTTAAAACATATATAAATAGTATTAAATTCATAGTCTCTGAACACTGGAAACTGTCATTCAGTTTTTGTAGAAAGTATGAGACAACATGCTGGAGATAGATTCTGAGCCAGCAAGTCCCCTTCTATAAGGCAGTATCACAAATGAGCATTTGCATTGTCTCCCTTCATTAGGGAGACGCTAGAATCAACTGCTTAGAGGAGTACACACCACTATGAGAAGACTGGAGAAATTATGGAAACTGCTCTGTGCATCATTTCTCAGAAGACTAGAATCTAAACTTCCACTTTTGTCCCCAATATGAGAATTATGGGATTATAAGACACTAGGCATGAGGAAAGTAGATCTTCCACATTTAGGCTTTATCTACACTATCGTTTTTGTCAGTAAAACTTTGTTATTTTTCCACTCCCCTGACTGACATAAGTTTCACAGACAAGAGTGTTGGTGTGCACAGCGCTATGTCACCGGGAGAGGATCTCCTGCCAACACAGCTAACGCTGCTCACTGGGGGTGGTTTAATTATGCCAGCGGGAGAGCGCTCTCCTGCCAGCAAAGAGCAGCTACACGGGCAACTTTACAGCAGCACGGTGATAGTGGTACAGCTGTGCTGCTGCAAGACATAGTTTAGACATAACCTAAAATTTAAATGGCAACACAAACCATAAAGCACAAGTGACAGCAGTGGAAACCAGATCTATGTTGTCTGGGAGTTCATCCTCCGCTGTTGCTTATTCCTTACATGAAGACAATCTCCAATACAATCATTTCCTTAGTATGAATTTTGATGACAAAACAGGATTATGAATTCAGGTGAAGAACATGAAAAATATATTAACTCAAACAAAGTATTCTGATCTTGAACAAACATCTATGTGCCATTAACCACTAGATACTTGATACCACCACAGAGTATGTCTAGTTTCAGTTCATGTACCTGATACAGCACAACATCCCATTCGTGTGAATGGATATTCTAAAAGAAACCATCTCTGCAGGGCTACAGTTGGCCCTAATATCTTTCACACTTCCTAAAATGAGTGGTTGTGTAGTCAAACACTGGCCAAAAAATATGGAGAATAAGCTAGCTTGCATAGCCATCAGCCAAAAACTCTGTCATAATCACTTCACTAAATATAATTACAAACCTGTGCATGCTGGATCTTCAGATAATACAAATATGGCTTTGGTATATATTACTCATACCTCTCTACGTTGTTCTGTTATTTTATGCCAAAAAATTTGAACATGCTTTCAACACTAAGATCCGTAATAAATTGTGTTTTTAGCATTTAAACAGACATGAATACTACTACACTAGATGCTCTGATAATTCCAACAAGCAGTTGGGATGTTGGGAAGAGTGATTTCTTGATAAGAATTAAGTCAATATGCATTTGACTATCAAATGAAATTAAAATAATGGTGTGAAAAAATAAAGAGGCATAAACTTCAAAACTAAGTGACTTCCAACACCTTAACCAGGCTTTCATACCTGATGTGAAGAGGCTCTGTGGTTCTGGTGCTGTGGGCCAGTCGTTGGAAGTCTGTGGAGAGCTGGGGAATGGGGGGAGCCCGCTTGGGATGGGGTTGGGGTGCCGGAAGTTGTCCGAGAAGAGCGACTGTGACTCTGTTACAGCCCCTTCAAAAGGAGACCGCGCACTGTGATTGGATGAACTGATGGGTATGACTGGATTGGGTTTTGATAAACCAGGTGGTGGTGAAGGTGTGTCACTGTTTGTTATCTGGTGGCAGGGGAGAAAAAAAGACGATAGAATAAGATATGTATCTTTGGACTTAAAGTCATTCCATATTAAAAAAACATTTTAAAATTCAGTTTGAAGACTAGAAAAAAATCAGATTAAATTAAGATTAGTTCTGTGAGCATACAGTTTAAATGTGAAACAAATCAGCCTGATGCAGCCTATTTTTGGATCAAAAGACATTTAAAATTAGTTAAAAGAAAAGGAGTACTTGTGGCACCTTAGAGACTAACCAATTTATTAGAGCATAAGCTTTCGTGAGCTACAGCTCACTTCCTCAGATGCATATCGTGGAAACTGCAGCAGGCTTTATAAAATTTATAAAATTAGTTGACAGTTATCAAAAGAAACTAACATGCCACATTGATATTTCACACACAAAAAATATGTCTCTTTCAAAATAAAGGTTGCAACTGAGCTTCAAACAAATACAATTGACATTTACATAATGTTGGCTTTCAGGCCATACCTGCTGTGAGTTGTCACCATTTCCTATACTGAGAGCATCTGAAGGTTTGTCGAGAGGGCTGGAAAAAGTGAAAGGGGGAACAAAAAAATCAAATAAGATATATGCAACCACCAGAATAACCATAATGAACATCAGAAGTTGGTTTATTTTGTGGTATAAACGCCTAGAGCAGAAACTGCCCAAAACTAGTTTCAAGAGATTATGAAGGAAAGTCCTCCTATTGTTTGAGGACTTCTTAAATCAGAAGTGTTCCAGTTTTACCATTTGCTAAGTTTTAGTTTATGGCCATAGAGGTGTATTTCCATACACTCTATTCTGCTTGTGCATTGTTCTACTGAGCAGCCAATGGTTCATCTGCAATCCCAAATTTGTTATCCTTCAATTCTGCCTGCTTCATCAGTTTAAAAAAAAAAAGTACCACCATGGGTTTGTTACTGAGATGCACAAAGAACTTAGTTCCCCCGCTCCCTGATGTGTATTTAGTGCTTATAAGAGGAATGAGATTGACTGCCTTGAAGACTGACATCCTTCATCTAGAGAAAGCAGACAAGGCAGTGGCAGTTCAAGCTTCCCAGAATGGCTTGTCACTGGTGTTTCAACTTTGACCTGGACAACTACTAAGGTGGAGAGGGAATTAAGTCTCCAGACTCAGAAAATCTGAGTAGAGGCAAGGTCTAAAATCGAGAGAAATGCAGAGAAACAATCAAAAACAGAAAAGGACAAAAATGCCACCTCAGAATCCTATTCACTGGAAGCTACACAAATCCCTTTGAATCATCACTGCAGCCATAATAAGAGATTCTGACAGCCATTTACGAGCAGTCCAGAGTGCTCTGAATTCCATGCTATCCTAGGGCTTCAGTGTAGGGCCAGATGCAAAAGTCCTGTAAATTCAGGCTATGACCACAAGTACAGCTTATCTACCCCTAGCACAGCAGAGGCCTGTACAAGTGTCAGACTGTACAGACCCAAATGCTTTCCTCTGCAGAGAAAGAATATCAAAAGTAACATGAAGAACTTTAGAATATTACATTTTTATTAGAAAGCCACAGTTCAATACAGGTCAAATTACAAACATTGTATTTGGTGCAAAAGTTATTCATATTAATGTTGAGTTATTTTACTTGAGTGCAGCCCTCTAGATCTTAGCCAGTTATTAAAATGTCCTGCTGCTGTGAAGTTTGGGCACTACTTATTGTACAAGGCCATTTGGCTAGCTAGAAAACATCATTTAAGAGGTTAGAATTAATTTAAAACTTAATCAGAGAGCACAGGACTTGGGTAAAAGCAATTTGTGTGCATAAACACATTGGTTAAACCTGACAGAGATCAGAACTGGGCCTCAAGTATTTTTAAAACAATTTAGGACAAACATCATATAGGAACAGATATGTAGTAGATGACTATTCCAAGGTAGTCCACTTAATTATTTCTTGCTCATCTCAAGAAAAATAAAGTTCTGTAACTTATCCTATTTACATTTTGAACAGAGATTTATGACAAAGGTTAATGTATATCTACAGCACAAGAATTCTGTTGCAAAATCTTCACTAATAGCTTGTCTTCACAGAGACATGTGGAAAATTCACCCAAATTAACACCCTCATTCAGAATTACAGTGGTCTTATTTCACCTTCTTAATCCACTTTGAAATGAACTGAACTAAACCAAATTAAGGCCATTAATTTGGAACAACAGCATCCACACAAAAAGAAAAGGAGCACTTGTGGTACCTTAGAGACTATTTAATGTGGTTTTAACTAATCCACTTCAAATTCACACCTTTAGTTAATTCGTATTAACATTCCTGCATGTCCTTATGTAGGAAAGTCTTAAGTATTCAGTTCTTGGTAGAAAAAAAATGTTTAAATGACATTTCAACCCTACAAAGACATTGACAATAATAGTACTGCTGCATCTTGAAGCAAGTATATGATTGTTTATGACAATCCAATTGCTGAGAAGCAAAACAGATTATACTTTAGATCTATACAAAGGGTCTTTAAGTGAACAGAATTTACAAGCTATAAGTTACAACCCCATCAATAAACAAAAATCAATGAATCGCCTACATTTTAATAATTTTGCTTATGTAGTGCATTCCATTCAGAAAGATCCCAGTACAGCCTATATTATGCTTGTCCACCGGTGAAATTCAGCCACAGCTAGAGTGAAACTTAGTAATTGTTTAGCTGCACACAGCAATAAATGACTGGAAGTGAAGAATATCAGAGTTAACTGAAACTAGAGGGGAAATTTTAGAAGCTGAATTACCTAATTGGAATTTGCCCAAGACACTTTTGTTAACACTCCTACTCTTGGGTGAAGCACCATAGGATTTCTGAACACAAATGAGGACGACCCCTCTTACATCTCAACCAAAAGGCGTGACCTTCAACAGTGAAATTTCTCTTATTCTAAGGTTTGGTTCAATACTGACCCAAAAGGAAGAATAGCTGCTGAATCAGCACTAGAACATCTGTGATATTCTAGATTTTCCTTTGTCTTCTCCCTTCTAAACTTTGGATTAGTCCAACCCAGTTTAGCCCAAGAGATCTAATGGAATCATAGCCTGGGGTGATATGATTGTAAGATGTTGCAAAATCTGCCCAACGATGTTTATGATGGAAGTGGATACCAACAGTACTATAAAGAAATTCAGAGACCCAGTGTAACAGTTTGTAGGGAAACGGTCAAACAAGTAGAGGAGACTCCTTGGCACAAAGGAATTCCAGCAAACTGTGGTGCCCTGCCATTCATGCTAGTGTACGAAACCATAGGAAACCCTGAATATTGTGGCTTAGTTCCCAGAACACATCAAGGTGAAGAGATGGAAGTAAGTATTTAGTATTACAATATTTACCTTTTTGGCCATCATAAGCCAACTTTTCAAAGGGTCATCAACTAAAAGCCTCCTAATGGACTACAAGAATTATACCTTTCTTGAAGAACTTTTGAAGTTGTTCATAAATGTGGGGGACTTATCCCTGGCTAGGACATGCTTAGTGTGGGAAGCTTCTACACAAGCTTCCTATGACCATAGTGCTGCCAATTCATGTCAGTCCTTACCTGCATCATCACCTATTATCTTAGCTCTAGGATTTTCCCAAACTGTCACACATGCAGTGTTTTTGCAATGGGGTAGAGGCTAGGCTGAGCCCAAACTAGTTTCTATATGTGACCTGATCAAGTTTTGAATCCAGCTCTCCAACCAGAGAGTCCAGAGAACCATCCCTCCACACCATTAAGTGAGAGAGAAAGCAAGCTAGCTAAAGTATAAAAGGCAGCACAATTACCCGAAATCTGAGTCTGGACCATCTGGAGTCATGTGTTCTGGGTCTGTGCCATTTTCTAATATAGGAGGCGTTTTCCTGTGTTCCATTGTTAAACCGTTGGCTGATTTACTTGAACTCTGTAATGATGGCCAGGCATCTTTGTTATTACTGTTGGGTCTGGAAAAAGGCAAGAGTAAAAAAAGAAGAGTTCAAGTTATGAAGAAAGTGTTCTAAAAAAATTTAACCGCCGAGGAAATGAATCCTCGCACCAGACAGTCCATAGGAATGGAATTATCTGGGCATATCTTTCAAATAGATTTTAATGCTGATGGATAAAAGAGGCTCCTCAAGAGAGAAGATTGAAGGAAACAGAGTTCTACCCACTGATTAGATAATCGGATCACCTACATTGGAGTCCAAACTTGTCCAACTGTAAAATATCCATTTAGACAGCTTCCAGTAACAAATCCCATAGGCTTGCTCTCAGTTAAAGCTTCTTCACTGTATCACAAAAGTATTTAGTAGTTTTATAAAAAGTAATCATTTTTTTTCCCCTGAAGATCTTCCACATCCCACCATCTCCCTGAAGATTTTCCCAGGCTGGCCTGAGAGCTGAAATTGAATTTGGTTGCCTGCCTGATGGTCCACAGCACCATCACTAGACCATGAAATTAGCCACTCCAGAACACTTTAAAGCAGTCTATCCAAGTTACTGCCCAGTTCACTTCTTTTAATCTAAAACCTTTATGATTTCCTCTACAAAACAAAAGTAGAGTTCACTCCATGAAATGTATCTGATCTGGAAGAATGACTTCAGAGGAAGTAGTCAAAGTGGAAGTTATTTACTGCTGCAGGGAATTACATCCCCAGGCAACACTGCAGCCAGTTTTTATGTGTTTATTTGTAAAAGTACATTTATATAATAAATATGTCATCAGCTAATACCACAACACAAAACCTATTAATGTCTAGCTCCCTTCATTTTTTCCTATTGTTCTTTCCTATCCACTTTAGAAAACAGCATCCCATTTAAGGCAAGTGATTGCATAGTGTACAAGCGCATCATTGTAAAAGGGCATACACTAAAAGCTGAGTCTTCTTACACACCTGCTTTCTGATTTCTCTTCATAAGTATAACAGACTTACTGCCTGCCCAAGTATTCATTCCACATATACAGGTGGATTTAATAAGTTCTGAATTGGGACCAGGAAGATTCCTATGGCTCTTTAGCAATAGCACCATTTTCCAAATTCCTATTCAGTCTTAATATCTCATTACAATCCTGGCTGTCCCCACACCTCAGATATTGTAAGATTTACTATTTTGTCTCCATCTACTCTTCTCTCTTTGTGGGTCAACTCCTATGTACATTTAAGTAGGTCAAATCTTTCATTTGTGCATAAAACTCATCTTAGATCTCTCACCTTTGAGAGAAGAGGCTAAATATGGCACCCTATCAACTACCTTTTACCAAATTGAGAATCAATTTATACTACATCTCATGTCATGATTAAAAATTTTCTTTTGCCCTTTGCACCATTCTATCCTGACGCAAGAGACTAATTTTCAACCCAGACAAAATTTCAAATTAATTCTAGTCTAGATGTGACTTCAGACTGCAATCAGCATTTTCTCCTTCCCCTCCCTCCAAAAAAAAAGTCTAATGGTTTAACAGATCCCAAAATATTCAAATCATAGCATAGACTTTCCTGTGGAAAAAAATGTTTTAAAGTGCTTATGAAAGCTAAATGCTTCCTAAGAGCAGTTCTCCAGCAATAATCCCTCACCCTATGTGCCAGCGACAAACATATTTAGTATTACAAGAAAGCATCAATCATTTTGCCCCATTAAAAACAAGTTTGAGGAAAGTGGCAGAAGAAAAAGAGGGCCAGAACTTTTTAAAATCAACCCACTGGTATCAGCACCCTATATTTTTTAAGTGAATACAACTGTCATTACTTCTACTATATAACTATGGAATGCTGTACCAATAGGTACTTCTTACGGACACACACTCACACAGGTGGAAATTACAGCATTTGCCTTTCACACAAATGAGGGAAAAAATAGCATGAAGAGGGACTTTCACACTGGAACAAACTTGGAAAAATAATGTTTATACAAAGTTTTTGCCCAGTAATTATGTTTTCTCTACTATTACTGCAGGCTTACATTTGAACATATATTTCTCAGAGCTCAGCTTCTGCTTGATCCCTCAGTGAAATCCTAACACCGGACAGTCAAGAGAATGATTGTGAAATTGTTGACTCAGATGTAGAATTTAACAGGAGAAAGACAGTCGCAAGGCAAGGAATCAGACAAATGAGAAGCTGTTTATAAGTAGAAAGTTGTGAAGGGGTTAGCAATTTAAATATGATTAGTCTATAATTTAATCAGCTCTCAAACTACATATGGCCATGTCTGATTAATATTTGAATGGAGACCTCCAACTTCCTCACTGCTGAAAGGGCACTGGCAATCCAGACAATACTGTCCACCACTCCACAGCAGTACTGAATCAGTTTCCCACTGTAGTTATGCATTTCAGATGAATGACAAACTGAAGTTCAGTCCACTTGCATTTTTCACAAGTGCCAGGATGATAGCTCTGGGGGCCTGGCCAGATTCCAATGCTCATAACTGCTTTCCAACTACCTGAATTCCTGCAGCAGTTTCAGATGGAGCAATGCTTCACTTCCTGTTCTGTAACATCTTGTGCTGGGATCCCATCAGGTTTCAAGTTAAGCAGAACTGGTTCAGGCCCTGGATGTAAAACCCATCAGCACATGACTACTGCAAAAGTTGGTGTGTTGGGTTAACTTGGTTACACTCTTCCCTCCAAGTTAGTATTGAAACGAAGGCTCAAGGCATGACAGTCGGTGTCAGTGCTTCAGATGAGAAATCTGGCGATCCCAATCACTTGCAATCATTAACGATTATGACACTTCCTATAAGAGTAGGGAAAGATAATCCTAGTCTCTTAGTCAGATTCCAGTGCTGGTAGACAGAATATAACTATCCGAACTCCCCTGGCTGTTTCCTTTTGATATGGTTTTCTTCATTTTCTTGCATAAACTGTTGTCTAGTGCTGCTGCCAGAATTCGTTTCAGTACTGGGTTAACAAGCCCACAAAACTCTGATCCTGCATCAGAAGTGCTATATAAAATGTAAGGCACATTTTAAAAGTTTACCCCCAGTATGAAAGTCCCTTCTTGAATGGAAAGTAGTTAAGAGCTCCTTTTTGTTCATCTTAAATTTAACATTTAGCAAAACACACCAGCTACTTGTTTTAGCTTTTGGTTTATTTTTTGTATGGTTGTAAATTACTGGATGAAAAAAACTGTCAGGAGGTGGCTTTTGGAAAGTAGACCACAGCTGAAAAATATCTAGTAACAAGCAGTAATGGGAAGACAGACGCAAAGAAAGAGAAAGTTACAATTCAAATATTTAACCAAAACCACCATTTAAGTTTGCTAGGATGTAGCACCCAAGGATAGTTCACACCATGTGCCCGTTTCTCAGCCAAAGGTAAAAGCAAAGACGAAAGTTCAACTGTTTTACTTTGAATTGCCCAGATTTTTAGGGCTTGTGTACACTTAAAACACTGCAGCAGCGTACCTGCACCACTTGAGCTGTGCCGCTGTAGCGCTTCAGTGAAGACGCTACCTGTGCTGAAGGGAGGGGTTCTCTAGTAAGCATGGGTTCTCCACCTCCCCAGGAGGCGGTAACTAGGTCAACAGGAGAATTCTCCCATCAAACTATCACTGTCTACACCAGAAGCTAGGTCCCTTTAACTGCATAGCTCAGAGATGTGAATTTTTCACACCCCTGAATTACCCAATTATATGGACCTAATTTCCTAGTGTAGACCAGGCCTTAGTCTGTGTTCAAATCTTAACACTGATGTAAATATTAAATAATATCAAATATTTAGACACTTCAGCCACCGTGACAACAGAGACTGCCTGCCCTCTTATCACAAAGCAAACGCCACATTAGCTATAATTACCAAGAATTTGCTGCTTAATAGTATTCACTGAATTGCATTAATGTTATTGCAAAAATTGTGAAAATATTAAATAAAACCCTTCTGATATCTGCTTCAAAACGACGACAGCTTGTTTCGAGTTAATGTGCACAAAACCATGTGGTACAAGAAGGGGGAATCCTTTCATTTATCAAAGATGATTTAGCACATGTTGTTACAACTAGAATGAAGTACTGCATAATACTGCATTTGTATGTAAGCGAAAATTTGAGATGGAACATTTCACACCTTCCATATTAAACAGCAAGCATTGGGTGAGATGGGAGAGAGGATCAGCAATTTTAATGAAAATAACTTTAAAAGGGAAGTGTTGTCAGTCAGTCTGGAGTCAGTACTTACACATCATACCTCTGCAGTGCTGTCACTTTGTTCTTGTTCTTGTCAACTGTACCCGTAGACAGCTGGAGGAAGTTGGGGTTTAGTTTGTATAATTCTTGCAGTAGCTTCTGTTCATATTCTTGGTGTTTTCCTGCCTGGGGAAAGGGTTAAAATTTTCAATGAAACCTAAGCTGAAGTTCATATTCCCTCCCCGATCTGAAAGATCTTGGGGCACACAAAGCTATAAGGCTTTGCTTGACACTCTAATGGAAAGTTTGGGCTTCCAATTTTGCAGTCAAAAGGTTATTCCAAGGAGTCAGAGGCTCATGCTCTCAGATACACTCAACCAGCTGAATTTGCCAAATTGCTTGTGGCTTAACATGAAATTTATTTTCTCTTTTGGTACCTTTTAAAACAGAAAACCAATTTACTGAAGCCTTCCTAGGACTTATTCTCCAGTTCAAGCAAAAGTGTTTGTTGTAGTACAGTCCAAGTACGTTTCAAGTAAGTTTCCAAGAGAAGTGTGTAGTCTGCATTTTACATCTCCCTAACGTATATTAAGCTGTCCAGAGGGAAGAAAGATAGTCGCTTCATTTCAAAGAGTTTCTTTGCTGTTGCGAACAGTTCTGCATTCCAAAGACTATTTCAAAAGTATCACACAGCTGTCAATAGGGTAAGCAAAAGCATTCTGGTTAGTGTGACTGGAGTTTGTTCAATACAGAAGTGGATTTCTGTACAGCAAAGTATTACAGGGAGATATGCATGGTGCTTTCAGGAACTGGGGAGATTTCTATGCCTGAATGATTCATACTGCACAGACTCTACTTCTGAGTGAAGAAGGGGATGAGATTCATTCAATTCAGGTCTATCCTTTTGGCATTCCTAGAACATATTAGAACCATTTATTTAAAGTTTATTCAATCTAATGCAGAGTAGCTTCTTCTATGTTTTATTTATTTTTTGAGAGAAGGCACTTAAGCATGACAACTGAAATAGGGTTAGACTAAATATTAAAACATTTTGCCTTCTCTCTTCCGACAACCAAAGCTGTCCAAATTTGAAGGAAGTTTTTGGTATGAGGCTTGGGTTAGAATGGTTACAAGGTAATATTACATGCAAGTTTAATTTCAATATTTTCAAGAATTTTAAATTAAATCTAAAGTTGCAAAATGCAAACAAATTGAATTTAAAATGCCCAGTCACTTGTGCCCAGTGACCCTCAACACTATGATAGGCACTTTAGAAACAGAAGCAAAATGTTACTCCCGTAAAATTGGAACTACATCATTATGCAAGTATCAAGTGTTCATTACACCTTTAACACACATTTTGTACGTAGTGTCACGAAATCGTATGTCTACAGAATCCAGTATTATGGAGTGTGATTCCGAAAGCACTCAAACATGTTGTACACTAACCGGTCCATGTAGACCCTAAATATTCCCTAGTAAACTTTAACATAGTACTGTGTCAAACAGTACTTTGCTGAAGTGCACGAGGAAATCTAGTGTGCACCAGCAGGGTCTAGGCAGATCAATTAATGTGCAAAGCATGAGTGCACTTTAGAAATCGCACCCCCATGGTGCACATTGCCAACCCATGTAAACAGCCCTCAGTTATACCCATCAGAGTTAAAAAAAATTCAGATAAATATAATTGAACTATTCATGACAATGTCAAGTCATCCCAGAAATACTGTACTATATTACAACTCAATCAAACAGTAATCTTTTTAGCCTTACATTTTTAAAACAGCAGAAGTATTGTTTCTCATTTTAAATCATTTCATAAAAAACTAAGTAGTACCGGGGGAAAAACAATCCTTACTTTAGTTACCTTACTACGGCTCACTCAAACAGCACTGATTATGCATCCCACTTCCACTAAGTATCATAGGTAATCCAATCAGAGTTAGAGACCTTATACACCCCCTTCAGTAGCACAAGGCTTCAGAGAAAAGTCTCCAAAATCATGCAAAGTTAAAAAAAAATATACTCCGTTTTTATGACACCACCACATTCTTCTGATCTATACTCAAAAGGCAATTCTTCGAAGCCCACACCTTCAGTCATGCAAGCCAAACTACTGGATTATGGGAGGAACAGAAACCTGTATGGTTTCCTTCCAATCCCTAAACAAAATCCACTTTGAGACGCTCATGACAATCATGAACCTAAAATTTGGTTAATGCAAACTTATAGATGTATTACGTGCTAATAAATTACCCTCAAAACATCTTAATACTCTTCCAAATGCTTAGCACCCATTTCATGAGATACAGTAGGAAATATAAACTATCCCACAATTGTCTTACAAACCTTTAACTATCCAATACTTGGAAGATTGACTCCTTTTGAGCCTGTAAAAACAGCACTCTTATTGGAAAACCACCAGTGCCCTATTGGCTAAGTATCTTCTGGGGTTAAAAAAAAAAAAGAAGTTTTGCTATGATAATATTTAAAGGCTGGCTACACTACACTTTAATATAAGTCATACACAGGAAAAAAACAGACATTTACACTACAATTTAGGATCCTCCTTTCTGTGCGCATCTACCTGCATCTCCTCTTTTGTGAAACTGGCTGCTTCGTCCCCCAGCTCATGTAGATACATACAGTCAGGTTTTGGACACTGCATGTTCTTTAGGAAATAACTGCAATATTTTGTTGTACCTAAAGATGCCTGAAGGAGAAAGAAAAGTGAGACTGAGTAGCTGAGCTAAGCACAGAAACCTAGAAGCCACATTTCAAGCACAAAAAAGCCCTCTGAATTTAACAGAGGTCTCAGAAGACAATATACCTTCATAAAAATTGGAGTTCATTGAAACAAGTTTTTTGATAAGGCCTAAATAGGATATCAGTAACATAAGAGACTCATATCCAGGGTCTAGATAATCAGAACGTACTTCAAAATCAATTTTCATCACATCAAAATAAAAAGCAAGACCAAAGTTGGGTAGAGATTTACTTTCATATTTGTAAAGGTAGGGCCAAAAAAATCTCAATTACAAGCCGGGATTTTCTGAGTTCATCTCCTATTCATTTCTGAGCCCTCCCACAAAACACTAGGCACAAGAGCTCAAACTCAAGACACGTGGATTCTATGACCAGCTCTGCTGATTTATATAAATACTGTGTCTAACTGGATGTTTTTATTGAGTAAAATATAGCAACAAATCTGAAACAGATTTTTAGTATCTGCACTAGATGTTAAAGTCCTTGCATGTGCCAATCACAGAATGCAAAATACTACCTTAAGTGTTCTGCCATCTACCACCACATTATTGACACACTGTATGGCTCTGAGAGCATCTTCTGATCGGATGTAGGTTACGTATGCACTTGCACTCGGACCCTAGAGAAAGAATTGAACAATGTGGAATTCTTTCTGGTTAGTTTTTTTTTTTTTTAATTTTCCTTTACTATCTGGCTAAAATTCATTTAACAAGGTTTAAAATTACATTTGTTTGAAATCAAACAATTCATTTACTTGAAAGGTAGTAAATGTAAAGGTCTGAAAAAAGGAAGCTTAAAGCTCTTAAAAGTTTGTGAAAATGAAAAGCTTATTAAAATATGGTTTATTAAAGTACTTGGTAGCTGGAAATGTAAGAATAGATACCACACTATTATTCCAGAGTAGAATAGATTCCACACTATTATTTTCTGAAGATTCTATCTTTTGCTTTCCTACCACGACCTCCATTATTTTGCAGACACTTTCCAAGGACTGCAAGTGCAAAGTCATTTAAGGATACAATCAATATTACTCTATGTACTCTGTTACTGTAGTATTGATTCTCCAAACCCCAGCCCCACAACCTGCCATGATAATTTGCCATGATAATTAGCCACCACTCAATCAGGAAAACGTAGCCCAGATTCTTCTTGAACCCGTAACTCCTGTCATGAACAGTGCCACCACAATACCAGAGCAACAAAAGCCCAAGAATCTCCTACCATGGCTTACCTGGGAGCCTGCATATGATGTGCTGTTGTTGATGACAACTTTATGTATTTTACCAAACTTCCCAAAATATTCTGGCCGCTTCAAAACCTGCAGGAGGAATGAGTAAATTAAACAGACATATTGGGAAATTAATA
Organism: Lepidochelys olivacea; assembly: GCF_965140295.1. Taxonomy (NCBI): domain Eukaryota; kingdom Metazoa; phylum Chordata; order Testudines; family Cheloniidae; genus Lepidochelys; species Lepidochelys olivacea. The sequence continues at coordinate 266,315,631 of NC_140411.1, forward strand.
GCAACTCAATGATATTGCTAAAGGATTAATTTTTTTTAATGAATAACTTAGTTTTGCAATTAAGACCTTTAACTAGTGAAAATGAGAGAGGACAAGTTCATATAGATAAGTTTGTTCTGAGAACCTTCAATTAAAAAAGATTTACATTACTTTTTCTTAATGTTGGTAACATTAACACTGCCCCAAAGAGCCAGGATGACAGGTATTCATCATATCTTACACTTGAATCTTGTAGCTCCTTTTCGAACCCAAGACATCCAAATCCTGCAATAAGCAGCTGATGCCTACGACAGAGGGTTGCCCCGCAGTGCACACAACACAGTTATGTAATAGCTACCCCAGAACTTGACTGGAGCACAAAGCTGGCCCATGGGTGATCAGGTTGATCTAATATTTCCCCATGTTTTAAAGATACATTTATTTTGTAATTTCTGGAGTAAGAAAACAATCACATCAGTCCTAATTTTAAAAAGTGACTTGAAAACTCATCTACGGAGACACAGATAAAATTTTGTGAAATTCCTTTTTAACTGTTCACAATCAGTTTTGGACTTAGCTATCTTGAATTGTGTATTGCCTGCAAATTCTGCCAACCTATTGTTCACACCCTCTTCCAGATCATTTATGAATATGTTGCACAGCATAGGTTCCAGTACAGGTGCTTGGGGGACCACACTATTTACCTCTGTCCAAAAAAGTGACAGACTATTCCCACTCTTTGTTTCCTATCTTTTAATCAGTTACTGAACCACGAGAGGATCTTCTCTCTTATCCTCTAACTGCTTACTTGCTTAAAAGCCATTGGTGTGAGACCTTGTCAAAGGCTTTTTGCTAGTCCAAGACCACTATATCCACTGGCTCACCTTTGTCCCCATGCTTGTTGATGCCTTCAAAGAATTCTAACAGATTGATGAAGCACAATTTCCCAACACAAACTCCATGTTGATTCTTCTCCAACATATGTTCATCTGTGTGTCTGATAATTCTGTTCTTTACTAAAGTTTCAACCTACTTGCCTGGCACTGAAAGAGAACCCAGAAGACTGGAGCAGGGCTAATGTAATGCCCATCTTTAAAAGAGGGAAAAAGGAGGAGCCAGGTAACTATAGACCGATCAGCCTGACCTCAATATCTGGGAAGCTACTAGAGCAGGGGTCTCAAAAACGCGGCCCGTGGGGTTCTTTCGTGCGGCCGGCCAAGCTCCCGCCCCTCTGCCTACCCCATGCCATTCCCTGAAGCGGCCGGAACCATGCCCCTGGGGGCGGGGGTAGGAGGGGAGGGGGTCGCACGGCAGACAGCTCCATGCATTGCTCTCGCTTCCAGGCGCCACCCCCGCAGCTCCCATTGGCTGGGAACAGGGAACCGCAGCCAATGGGAGCTTTGGGGGAGGTACTTGGAGGAGCAGCAAGAGCAGCACAACAAGCCATGTCCCCCCGCCCCAGGAACATGGTTCCAGCTGCTTCCTGGAGCAGAGCAGAGCAGCCAGGCTGGAGCCCGCACCCCAACTCCCTGCCCGCCCCCTGCTGCACCCCACACCCCTCCTGCACCCCAAAGCCCCCTGCCCCGCCCTGCACCCCTCACCCCAACTCCCTACCCTGAGCCCCTGCTGCACCCTGCACACCACCTGCACTCCCTGCCCTGAGCCCCCTGCCGCACCCCAAACCCCAACCCCCTGCCCTGAGCCCCCGCCACACCCCGCACCTCTCCTGCATCCCCTAGGCAGGGAGAGGGTGGAGTTGGGGTGGGGACTTTGGGCAAGGGGTTGGAATGGGGGCAGGGAAGGGGCGGGAAGAGGCAGGGAAGGGGCAGGGCCTCATGGAAGGGATGGAGTGGGGGCAGGGCCGAGGGCAGCAGGGGAGGGCGTGTCAGTGATGCAGTCCTTGGGCCAATGTACTAGTCCTCATGTGGCCCTCGTGGGCATTTGAGTTTGAGACTTCTGTACTAGAACAATGTATGAAATAGTCAATTTGCAAATACCTAGAGGATGAAGGCGTAATCATTAGCAGCCAACATGAATTTACGAAGAATAAATCATGCCAAACCAGCTTGATTTTCTTCTTTGACAAGGTTACTGATTTGATGGATAGGGGAAATGTGGTGGACATAAATATACCTAGATTTTATCGAGGCTTTTGACACTGTCCCACGTGACATTTTCCTAAAAAAGCTGGAGAAATGCAGGCTTGGTAGAACTACCGTGAAGTGGATACATAACTGGTTAAACAGCCACATAAAGTAACTACTAATGGTATAATGTCAGATGGGAAGGAGGTCTCAAGTGGGGTTCCAGAGGCGAGCGACAAAAGATCATCAAAGGGATGGAATGCAAGCCATATGAGCAAAGGCTGAAGGAACCGGGTATGTTTAGTTTGGAAAAGAGGAGATTAAGGGACATGATAGCTGTCCTCAAATACTTAAAAGGCTGCCATAAAAAAGATGGAGAAAATTTGCTCTCTGTTGCCACAGAGGGCAGGACAAGAGGCAATGGTTTCAAATTACAGCATAGCAGATTTAAAATAAATCTCAGGAAAAGCTTCTTAACTGTAAGAAGAGTAGGACAATGAACCAACTGCCTGCAGAAGTCATAGAATCTCCTTCCCTGGAGGTTTTCAAAGAGGCTGAATAACCATTTGTCTTGGATGGTTTAGACTCAACAAATCCTGCATCTTGTAAGGGGGTTAGACTAGTTGAACCTTGGGGCCTCTTCTAACCCTATGGTTCTAAGAAGTTAGGCTTCCCAGCCTGCAATTGCAAGAATCACCTCTGGAGCAGTTTTTTTAAGAGCTTCCCCCTCCCCTGCAGCAAGGGGTTGTCTTCTAGCAGAATCTGTGTAGCTCCACTCTGCAGAGGAACATGATAAAGGGAGCTCATCAAGGGAGGCACACTTCCTGTACATTAAAGAGCCCAGCTGTGTAGTAGCTACCTGTGCAATGATGGAGTTTGCAGAGAGAATCGCAATATCAATCCACTGGCCATTACCCTCCCCCCGGCAGCGTAGAGGGAGATGAAGTAGTGAGTTGCATATCCAGTTCTGAGGCTGGATATGCAACTATGGAGTGGCTCTGCATCTAAGGAACAGCATGAGAGGAGTCGAAGGGAGTACTTTTCCTCCAACCCAAACCAGAGAGAAATTCTGCAGTGCACAGTCCAGCAGTTTCACTGCATACTAGGGACAGGATTTGGGCCTTGGTAATTCATATCTGTATTCAGAAAGCACCTGCAGTTTCAGGAAGACAGAACTACATTTGTCACTTTTAGAAGGTTCTCTGCAACTATGAAGGTTAGAAACTTTTTTAAAATTAAAGCAAAACTGTTACAGAAAGTGGTGGGTACACTTCACTAACCAGAAAATTTTGTACTCATCTTTGATGAGGAGTGGAGTGGTAAGAGATAACGGCCCTGCAATTTAGGCAACTCAGTTCTTTTGTCGCCCACCTGACCCAGATGCTTAGATCTCCCTTCCTACGTTCTGGATTTTTTTCCTCCCAGATAAGGCTGCCATAAGAAAATGCAACTGAATGGAGGCAATACTGGGACATAATACAGCAGAATTTCTACGAGTCTGATCTATCAGTGGAACAGTAGGGGGATTCCCTGGCCCTATCAGCTAATACCTTTGCATTGAAATAGTTAAGTATCTACTCCTCACCTCCAGTTGCACGCCAGGTACAGCAGGTAGGTGGGCCAAATGAGACTAAGAGGGGCACTGACGCCACTCTAGAAGTAGGGGAAAGACACTTGCAATGGACAGTGGTGCTGTAGCTGTGGGTCTAACACAGGTAAAGCTCATATATCCGAATCCTTCAGCTCATTTTATGTTGAAGAAACCAAACATTGTGTTTCTCCAAAAAAAGGTTAGTACACCTAGTATTAACAGAAACAAAAACAATGAACAGCTGGTGAGGTTTGAAGGAGGGAGGAATTTCATCCACGCCCTTAAAGTGAAGGGACCCTAAGCATCAGAGCAGCCATTTCTAGAGAGTTGTTTTATCTGGCATCAGTAAAAACCGACATGCAGTTTGCCATCCAAGTGAAGCACAAGGATACCACACTTTAGGTGTGGTCTTTAGATATTCTGATTATGGTAGTATTTAGGCAGCAGGGAGAAGTGGCACATGTGAACTGTTTACCTCTGGATCTGCTAGGCGCTGTGACAGCCCTACCACAAAGACAAGGTTCTTCTGTACAACCCGTACACTGGCCAGGTGTTTGCGATTCTCTGATATTTTCTGCTTTCTCTCGTTTTGCTTCTGTTTCTTTTCATTTTTTATCCTTTGCAGCTCTTCCTGGGAGAGTGGTTTGTACACTGCTGGATCTTCTGGATATGGCTGAACATAAAACACACCATTAAATGCAACCCAGTTAAGAAACTAAATATTTGAGAACAATTAATCTCAGTAATTAGATATACAAATTGATGTTAATGTTATGTAGTTTTCTGGTTGGCAGCTCTGTGGACACAGTGTACACAGCCCCTTAGGAAGAGAGGGGAATCTCACATTACTTTCAAACAATACCCCTACTTGCACTCATGTAATAGTGAAACTGACAAACATTACACTGACTCTGCTGCTCCCCCCGTCGGAGAACTCTACAAGCATTGGCAACAGGACAGAATCCTCCCAAGGAATTTCAGTAAGGCAGCACAGTAAGCATGGGAAAAGGCAGGGCCCTGTCATCGCACATCCAGTTTAATTCTGTCATACATATGAAGAATATTTTAAAAGCCAGTCTATAACATAGAACAAAAGAATCCATTTGGTCATTGTCATGAAATCAAAATGTGCACCTCTGGGTTTTCAAGAGTCCTCTTAGCTTTCTGACCAGAGAATTTTGCTATTGTGTAGTTCATTCTTTGTGTTATCTTCCCTTGGTATAGAGGCAGGTTACTACAACAACTACTACACTGGATCATTTAATAGTACTGTTAACATGTTTGCCTAGCAGTTTCAGACAGACTGTCTCCACTGGGGAGAGGGGAGGAAGCACAATTTTACCTCAAAATAGCTCTCTCATTGAAGACAAGCACCGTAGGTTTTACCTCAATTAAGTTAGTTGAAGTAAACCCACGGTGGGTTCACCCCAACGAGCTACACAGGAGTTTAAAAAACAGTTACGAACCTTTCCATAATTATTGTACTTCGAGATGTGTTCCTTGTGTCCATTTCACATCAGGTGTGTGTGCGCGCCGGGTGAACCATTGCCAGAGAGGTTTCCCCAGGTGGTATCCATCGGGCTGGCTTTATTGCACTCTGGTGCCATGTGCTTATGAGCTAGTATATGGGGCACTGCCGGCCACGCACCCTTTGAGTCTCTTTTTGCTGGCCAACTCTGACAGAGGGGTAGGAAGGTGGGTCATGGAATGGACATGACCAACATCTCAAAGAACAGTTACAGAAAAGTCAGTAACCATTTTTCTTCATCAAGTGCTTGCTCTTGTCCATTCCACATTAGGTGACTCACAAGCAATACCCCACGAGGTGGGCTTGGAGCTCATGGACATGCAGACTGCAACACTACTCTCCTGAACCTGGCAGTGTCTCAAGCCTATTGGGTAATGGTGTAGTGGGATGCAATAGTAGGCACCAATGACCAAGTTGTGGATTGGAACCTCTGCGATGAACACTGCTGAAGAGACCTGAACTCTTGTGGAGTGAGCAGTCATGATGGTGAACATTCTCATGCTCACAGCATGCCCGAATACTGGAGGTCATCCAGGATGAGATCCTCTGGGCTGACACTGAAAGGCCTTTCATCCTTTCTGCTACTGCTACAAAGAGTTGTGTGGATCTGCAAAAGGGTTTAGTCCTCTCAATAAAGAAGGCAAGGGCAAGCCTAATATCCAATGAGTGAAGTCGCCACTTTGAGTTCTTGTGAGGCTTCAGGAAGAAGACTGGTAGAAAAATGGCCTGGTTGCTATGGAACTGTGAAACCACCTTTGGCAGAAAGGCGTGGTGGGGTGCAGTTAACATTGTCCCTGAACAACACCGTGTATGGTGGTTCTGATGAAAGGCCCTTGACTTCAGAGATTCTTCTGGATGATCAATACAAGCAAGGTGACCTTCCAAGAGAGAAGCAGTAGAGGGCATGACACTAGCGATTTAAAGGGAGGACCTGTGAGCCTTGAAAGAACCATGTTTAAGTCCCACCGGGGGGAGGGGGAGGTGGGGGAAGAGAAGAGATCAGCTTGCGGATCTAAAGATAAAGTCTCTCCAGCCCTGTAACAAAATGAACCATCATTTCATGAGAGAACACTGACCTGTGTTCACTGGTCAGTGGAAGGCCAAAATTGCTGCTAAATGCACCTTGATAGACACGACCCAGACCTTGTTGTTTAAGATGGAGCAAGTAGTCTAAGATAGACTGAAGGGAAGACTGAGTTGGAATGAGGTCTTGTTGGGATGACCATATCAAGAAACACTTCCAATTGGTGAGGCAGGTAGCCCTAGTGGATGGCTTCCTACTACCCAGCAAAACCTGTCAAACTTGTTCTGAACAGGCCTGCTCCTCTGGGTTCAGCCATGTAACATCCATACAGGTCCAGGAAGAGAGGAAGTGGGGCTGCTACTGATGGATATAATAGCGTGCTGAACCAGTATTTGTGTGGCCATGCCAAGACTAAGAATAACTCTTGCCTTGTCCAGTTTGATTTCCAGGAAGACCTTGTGAACCAGAGGACCAGTGGGAATGCACAGAATAGGAATTTTCTGTCCATGGAACCAGGAAGACATCAGAGAGAGAGCCTGGACTGTGCCCGGGCAATTAAGAAAAAATAATGGCATTTTCTGTTCTGCTTGGTCACAAACAGGTCCATTTGGGGAGACCCCACCTTTAAGGCTTGAACCTGGTGACCTCTGGGTGACTTGTGGTCAGAGGAAAAGGATCCACTGAGGTGATCGGCCAGTGCGTTTTGGGCTCCCAGAAGACGTGAAGCCTTGAGGTGGATCGAGTCTTTCACACATGTCCCACGGATGTACAGCCTCCTGACACAGAATGGAGGATCAAGCTCCTCCCTGCTAGTTGAGGTAGAATATGGCTGCGGTGTTGTCAGTCAGAACTCACACCACCTTGTCTGAGACCTTGGGAAGCAACAGTTGGCAGGCTAAGCAAATTGTCCCAAGTTCCCTGATGTTTATGTGCAGGAAGAGTTCTTCCTGGGACCACAAGCCCTGTGTCTGTTGAGGCGGGCTACCCAACTTAGGTCTGACATGTCCGAGACTAGGGACACTGCCGAGTCGGGGCGAGATACAGGACTCACATTATTACCGACAGCGGGTCCTTCCACCACCAGTCGAGGGAAGAGAGGTCCAGTGTTGGAACAGCAAGCACTGAGTCCAAATGGTGTCTGTTCAGGGAGGAAATGAAGCTCGCCACGTCTGCAGGGACCTGAGGTGTAGCCTTGCATGCCAGACCACATAATTGCAGATGGCCATGTGACTTAGTAGTTTGAGGCAAATCCGGGCTGTCGTAATTGGGTGAACCATGACTTTGAATATCAGATCTGACATAATCTGGAATCAGATCTCTGGAAGGAAGACTTTGGCTTGGGTCAAGTCAAGCACTGGCCCGATAAACTCTGTTCTCTGAACTGGAATAAGTCAACTTCTTCTCATTTATCAAGAGGCCCAGCACTCGGAAAGTGGCTTGAACCACGCTAATGCTGGTCTTTACATGAGCCTCTGAATAACTCTTGATCAGCCACTTGTCGAGGTACAGGTAGACCAGAACACCTCGCCATCTGAGGAAGGCAGCTACCACCAGGCACTTCATGAAGATCCAGGGGGCTGCGGACAGGCTGAAGGGAAGAATAGTGAATTGGAAATGAGTTTGGTTCACAATAAACCTGAGAAATCTTCTGTGGTCACAAAAGATAAAAATGTGAAAGTAAGTGTCCTTCAAATCAATCGCGGTGTACCAGTCCTCTGGATCTAGGGAGGAAATGGTGGAGGCCAAGGAGACCATGCAGAATCTCAGTTTCTTGAGATATTAGTTGAGGCGACAAGCCCAGGATGAATCAAAGGCCTCTCTTGGCCTTTGGGATTTGAAAATATTAGGAGTAAATCTCCTTCCCTCTCAAGTTTTGCAGTACCTCCTCCAGAGCCCCCATCCGTAGGAGGGTCTGCACCCTCCTGGGTGAGGAGAGGCTTGTGAGAAGGATCCCTGAAGAGGGATAGGGATTGGGGGCGGGAGGTAGAGGTGGATGGAAACTGAAGGGTATCACCGACCACCACTGTTTTTAGCACTCAGAGGTCTGATGTTATGTGGGAACATGCCGGAATGAAGTGGGACAGTCAGTCCAAAAATAAAGGAGAGACAGGATCTGAGGGGGGGGACTGGTATAGTGCCTTGGGCACACCTTCAAAAAGACCTGCTTAGGCCAACCAAAGTGCCTACGCAAGCCCAGCTGGGAGGCTGAGGTGGATGGAAGTAGTTGACAGTGCTTATAACCTCTCCCCTTTCTTTTACAGGGTTCCTTCTCAGACACTGAGCTGGGAAGCGTGGTGGCTGATGGGGATTGATATGCTTCCTCAAAGTAGACAGAGCAGAGAGATCCAGGGACATGAGGCTAGCCCTTGAAACCTTCAGGCCATGCAGCCTCATGTTCATCTCCTCTGAAAATAATGAGGAGCCTTTGAAAGGCCCAGATTGACTGCTGGACCTCGTGAGGGAGTCCCAAGGGCTGCAGCCAAGAGCATAGGCTCATGGTGACAGCAGAGGCAATTGTCCTCACCATGCACCTGCTGCGTCCAGTGCCGCCTGGAGAGGCGCTCTGGCAACATTCCCTCCCTCTTCTAAGAGGGCTGAGAATTCCTGCCTTGATTCCTAGGGCACAGAGTTCTTAAATTTGGCCAAGAAGTCCCACAAATTGTAGTCTTACTCCCCAGTAAGGCTTGTTGGTTTGAGATATTTAGTTGTTGACCACCTGTTGAATAAACTTTCCTCCCAAATAGATCACGTTTCTTTGCATTCTTCTGTTTGGGAGTAGCACTCGACTGGCCCTGTCTGTCCCTTTCATTAGCCAGCGATACAAGTGGGATGAGAGTACAGATACTCGTACCCACTGGCTGGCACATATTTCTCCTCCGCCCCTTATTTTGAAGAGAAGATGGTGTCTGGCACAGGACTTTAACCTGATCCATTACTACCTCATTAATGGATAAGACCACCTTAGATGGAGCTGCTGCAACCAGAATGTCAATGGGGCTGCGGGATGATCCCTTGAGCTTTTCAATCTCTAGCCCCAAGTTAACCACTATCCGCTTTAGGTGCTGTTGATGAGCCCGAAAGTCTTCTTGTGGTAGTTAACTGCTTGGGCCCGAGATGGCCTCATCCGGGGAGGAGGAGGAGGAGAAGGAAGAGGCCTGTACTGGAAAAGGGGGCTTTTCTCTTTTTCAGCTTCAGTAACCTCCACAGGGGGCACATCCTGTAGATCGGTACTAGGGTCGGTACTGGAGTCAGTGTCCGGTGCTGAATGTGGAGGAGTGGGGACCACTTCTCAGAAGCAACTGAAAGGATCAGTGGGAAGGGGGACCTGGTACCGGGGGAAAACCGCAAGGATTCCAGCATGGCCATTGCACAGACCATTGTCCTCCTGGCCAGGCACCAGCACTGCACTAGAGGTACGATGGCATGTAGGATGAGTACTGATGGCTCTTAGGCTGAATGTAGACCTCCACGTTGGACTCAGACAAAGAGAGTCCTCTCTAGGTGACCATGGGGGAGCAGTACCTCTTGCTGCCTCCAGTTGGTGCCGAGGGTCCGGTGAACAGAAGAGGAGAAAAGAGACTGCTTCCCTCTAGAAGGTACCAGAGGGCCAGGTGACAGAAAGGTGCTCAGAGCACCGTGCTCTCTGCTGCTCAAGGTTGACAGAGCCGGCAGCTGATTAAACAGGGTAGGCAGGACCAGGAGTGACAGCAAATCTCTAGCCGCTGCAAAGGACTCCCGAGTTGGAGGCACTGCAATTCTGCCAGCACCACAACGACTTCCCAGTGTCGGTGAGGGATCCAGCACCAGACTCAACCATCTCAACGGTGCCGCCATGGGACCAGAGGTGGAAAAGTGGCCTGAAGGCAGGTTGCACTTCACTGCCTTCCCCTTGCTTGCCATTCTTTGGCACTGACAAGTGCCCTCTGTTGGTGTGCTACTTTTAGTGTTTCTTCTTCAGCATCAGAGATGGAGAGTAGTGCTGGGAGGTACACAGTGCCGGAGAAGTGCTTTGCACCAAGGCCGAAGTGCTTGGTGCTGAATCTGAGTAGCTTGGTTCTGAGGCCAGTCTAAAGATAGGATAACCTTAAGTCTGATCACTCTGTCCTTTGTGCAAGGCTTAAAGTCTTAACAAATTTGACAGTGATCTTTCATACGAGATTCTCCCAGACTCTTCAGACAACTGGAATGTGCATTGCTCACAGGCATCGGCTTGCCACAGGCAGCAAAAGACTTGAAGCCCAGCTCCAGGGGTAATGGGAGACCCTTAACAATAAGGGGAGAGGGTACCCTCTACAGTAACACTATTTACAATGCCTTGCATGGTGTCAGGCTTCAGAGTGGTAGCCATGTTAGTCTGTATCAGCAAAAAGAACGAGGAGTACTTGTGGCACCTAAGAGACTAACAAATTTATTTGAGCATAAGCTTTCATGGGCTAAAGCCCACTTCATCAGATGCATGCACTGGAAAATACAGTAGGATTTTTTTTTTTTTTTTTTTTTTTTTTTTTACACACACACAAATGAAAAAATGGGGGTTGCCATACCAACACGAAAGAGAATAATCATTTAAGGTGGGCTATTACGGGCAGGAGAAGACAACTTTTGTGGTGATAATCAGGATGGCCAATTTCAAACAGTTGACAAGAAGGTCTGAGTAACAGTAGGGGGAAAATTAGCATGGGGAAATAGCAAATCTATCCAGCTCTACTCTTAGCCCAGCAGAAGAATCTGTCCTACCTCAGGGCCTCTCCTTCTGCCCCTCCACCCCCACGAACATGATACATTTCTGTGGTGACCTAGAATCCTACTTTCGATGTCTCCGACTCATGGAATATTTCCAACACACCTCTGAACAGCATACTAACCCACAGAAACCTTCCTACCAACACTACAAAAAGGAGGATTCTGCATGGACCTCTCCTGAAGGTTAAAACAGAGTGGATTTCTACATAGACTGCTTCCGCCAACGTGCATGGGCTGAAATTGTGGAAAAGCAGCATCACTTACCCCATAACCTCAGCCGTGCAGAACACAATGCCATCCACAGCCTCAGGAACAACTCTGACGACATAATCAAAAAGGCTGACAAAGGAAGTGCTGCCCTCATCGTGAACAGGTTGGAATATGAATGATAGGCTGCTAGGCAGCTCTCTAACACCACTTTCTATAGGCCATTACCCTCTGATCCCACTGAGGGTTACCAAAAGAAACTACACCATCTACTCAAGAAACTCCCTGAAAAAGCACAAGAACAAATCTGCAGACACACCCCTAGAACCTCGACCAGAGGTATTCTGCTACCCAAGGTCCATAAACCTGGAAATCCTGGACGCCCCATTGTTTTATGCATTGGCACCCTGACAGCAAGATTGTCTATGTAGACTCTCTCTTAAGACCCAATGCTACCAGCACTCCTAGCTATCCTCGAGACACCACTGACTTCCTGAGGAAACTACAATCCATTGGTGATCTACATCCATAGTGGCCAGGATGGTGTTTTCTGGAAGAAGCCCTCTACACCAACATTCCACACGAAAATGAACTGCAAGCCGTCAGGAACACTATCCCCGATAATGTCACAGCAAACCTGGTGGCTGAATTTTGTCCTCACCCACAACTATTTCACATGTGGGAACAAAGTATACCTTCAAGTCGGCGGCACTGCTTAGGGTACCCGCATGGCCCCAAAGTATGCCAACATTTTTATGGCTGACTTAGAACAACGCTTCCTCAGCTCTCGTCCCCTAACGCCCCTACTCTACTTGCACTACATTGATGACATCATCATCTGGACCCATGGAAAGGAAGCCCTTGTGGAATTCCACCATGATTTCAACAATTTCCATCCCACCATCAACCTCAGCCTCAACCAGTCCACACAAGAGACCCACTTCCTGGACACTACACTGCTAATAAGCAATGGTCACATAACCACCACCCTATACAGGAAACCTACTGACTGCTTTACTTACCTACTTGCCTCCAGCTTTCATCCACACCAAACCACACGATCCATTGTCTACAGCCAAGCTCTAAGATACAACCGCATTTGCTCCAATCCCTCAGACGGAGACAAACACCTACAAGATCTCTATCAAGCGTTCTTACAACTACAATACCCACCTGCTGAAGTGAAGAAACAGACTGATAGAGCCAGAAGAGTACCCAGAAGTCACCTACTACAGGATAGGCCCAGCAAAGAAAATAACGCCACTAGCCTTCACCTTCAGCCCCCAACTAAAACCTGTCCATCGCATCATCAAGGATCTACAACCTATCATGAAGGATGATCCCTCACTCTCACAGATCTTGGAAGACAGGCCAGTCCTCGCTTACAGACAGCCTCCCAACCTGAAGAAAATACTTACCAGCAACCACACACCACGCAACAAAAACACGAACCCAGGAACCTATCCTTGCAACAAAGCCCATAGCCAACTCTGTCCACATATCTATTCAAAGGACACCATCATAGGGCCTAATCACATCTGCCACATTATCAGAGGCTCGTTCACCTGTACATCTACCAATGTGATATATGCCATCATGTGCCAGCAATGCCTCTCTGCCATGTACATTGGCCAAACTGGACAGTCTCTATGCAAAAGAATAAATGCATACAAATCAGACATGAAGAATTATAACATTCAAAAACCAGTTGCGGAACACTTCAACCTCCCTGGACACTCAATTACAGATCTAAAAGTCGTAATTATTCAACAAAAAAAGTTCAAAAACAGACTCCAATGAGAAACTGCAGAACTGGAATTAATTTGCAAACTGGACACCATTAAATAGGGCTTGAATAAAGACTGGTAGTGGATGAGTCATTATACAAACTAAACTATTTTCCTATGCTAATTTCCCCCCTTACAGTTACTCACACCTTCTTATCAACTGTTTGAAATAGGCCATCCTGATTATCACTACAAAAGTTTTTTTTTCTCCTGCTGATAATAGCACAACTTAATTGATTACTCTTGTTAGAGTTGGTATGGCAACCTCCATTTTTTCATGTTCTCTGTCTATATCTATATCTTCCTACTGTATTTTCCAGTGCATGCATCTGATTAAGTGGGCTTTAGCCCACAAAAGCTTATGCTCAAATAAATTTGTTAGTCTCTAAGGTGCCACAAGTACTCCTCGTACTATTTACAATGTATACACTGTAACTAAACTATAGAATAAACTTACAATACAGAGAAGAAAACCACTGATAGGCACCTTGCTGAAGCAAGGGGAGACATTTCAGCAACCATCACAGGTGGTAAGAAGGAACTGAGAGGGTCTGTGGCTGGTGGCACTCCTTATATGGCACACAAGAGGGCACTAGAGCCAGCCTGATGGATGCCAGACGGATGGAAAGATCTCCAGCAACGGTACATGCAGCGTGCGTACACACACACACACACCAACCATGAAATGGACACAAACAAGCATTCGAACAAAAACTGCAGTGCCTCATCACTCCTCGGGCTTCACATTGAGACAGCCATCTTGAGGTAAAACCACCCTTTTTTGCAGTGAAGACATACAACTCAGAAAGCATGTCAAGGCTATTATATATTTATCCTCCACACCCTGCTGCTCACAAGGCACTCCTACCCATTCTCAGTCCTGAAAACAAAACTCAGAATTATAAAATGTATAACTAGTCTTCATAACAGTTTGAGACATACAGTAACAAAGTTTATATAACACAATATATACACAATGCATCGTAAGACAAAATTTAAAATTGATGAGAATGAAGAAGTTACTGAAGTGATGCTAAAGATATGACGCGCACATATTACGGAATTTCCTCTGGGGCTGACAGTTTAAAATATGAAACTTAATCAATTACATGGAAAACAGGGAATTCTCTCCCCATGTTTTAACACCCAACCGAGTTGACTGACTAGGTGCATTATAGAAGAATTTAACCTTCCCCTGAATTACAATACACTGACCAGTACTAGAAGCAGGATACCAAATGAACAGTCTCTCTACACTGTCCTGGACAAACAGCTAATCTGAAGTACTTGAGCTGGTATGCAAAGGATAGAGCTTGTACTGAAAGTATAGGGAATATACTTTTTCATTGCCATGCACAGGAATTTAAAAGTCGACACATTCTATTAGTGTTAATGGAAAAGATGCATTCAACTCCATGCACAGCAACACCATATTGACTTGATCTACCCTTGAACTTGGATTTTTAAGGAAATGTGGCTTAAAATCAAGGTATTGTAGCACCACAACTGAAGAACAAACCCCATGCAACAGTCAATCCTTCATGCACACTTCACTTAACTGTTGGATCATAATCAATGACCCACTCTTGAGGCTTGGTCACAGCCATGCTTATCACAAGTTATGTCTTCGACACACACGCTCGGGTAATCATTTTAGAAGGACACAGCATTAAGTTTATATGGCATTTCACAGATAGCTGGCTCTTTGAAGTAAGGAACTTTTTTTTTTAAACTTGAACAGCTCTTTGTCTAATTGTATGCAGACTATTAAATGATGAAGAGGATAAAGAATATTACCTAGAAGTAGGTAGAGTTTCTTAAGAGGAACTTGGAGGAAAGGCTGTTTGGCACACAATGCAGCTTTCAGTTACAGGGGATAGTGAGGATTGAGGCATGAGGCTAAGAACGGAGGGAAACCAAGGTTGTATCTATAATAGGTAACCGTACCACTGAAAACTAAAACAGTTTGCCCCAATGTAAAGGAGGATATGGGTAATGTGTCCATTCTATGCATCCTTTTTTTCAGAATGGAGATCCTCAATATTAAATCACCAAGCATCCCAGGTGACCCAGAAGAGAAAGAGGAACAAATTCTAGCAATACACACAGTAAGTCAGAGGAAGAGTCCAACAGTGGAATTCATGTTGCGTGAAAGGCTCTATTCTCCACCATGATCAAAGTAATCAGCTCCATGAGCTGCTTCAAGACAAAGTTCAGTGGACTGCATGCCATTTTGAAGTCAGGAGCATGATTACAAATTGCGTGAGGGTTGTTGGATACACCTGCTTATCCAAGGTAACTGCAGAACTAAGTGAGGAAGAGGAAGTTACTCACCTTGTGCAGTAATGATGTCCCTGTGGATGCTCCATTGTATGTGTATCTGCGTCCCTCAATGAAGGTTTTGGTAGCACTGTCTGTTTGGCCCACACATGAGCACAAGGGAGGGAGAGCATTTCCTCGAGGCTAACTAGCACTATGTGGGTGAACCACCCTCTGTTCCTTCCCTACTGCAGCTCCCCTACTGAGAACACCAAAGTAGAAGGGAGGGTTGTAGAGCACCCAAGGGGGACACACCTTGAAGAACTATCATTACTGCACAAGGTGAGTAACTTCCTCTTCTTTGAGTAGCATCCCTATGGGTACTCCAAGATAGGTGACTCCCAAGCAGTATTCCCCAATGGAGGGTCAGGGCTTCGGCATCTAGTCTATTATGGATGACAACGCTGTGGAGCTGAAAATCTAGTAATTGTATAGTGTTCTGTGAAAATATGAGCAGATGCGCAAGTCACTGCCCTGCAGATTTCTGGCATAGAAACATTTTTAATGGCGTGACAGAGATGAGAAACACTCATGGAATGCGTATGGATTCCAGATGAGGGTAGCAAATTACGATCATGGTAGCACTAGTTAATACAATTCAGGACCCATTTGTAGAGTCTCTGAGCTGATACTGCTACACCTTTGACCTTTCCACAATTTAGAGGAAGAGCTTAGGAGATTTCGTAAAGGCCTTTGTCCTGTCCAAATAAAAGGCCACGGCTCTCCTAACATCATGTGTATGTAGTGTAGCCTCCCTGTTGTCATGAAGAGACTTTGGGTAGAAGGTGAATGAACTGTTTCATGTGAAAAGACGAGGTGACCATGGGGATGAACTTTGGGTGTGACTTTAAAAGAAAATTGTGAAGGGGTGTATGTGCCATTAATATGCTGCTATTTTCCCTATTCTCCATGCCAAGGTGATGGCTACTAGGAATGCTGTCTTCATTGGTAGATGTGTAAAAGAACAAGGGGCCATAGGTTCAAAGTGCCGTCTAGTTAGGCTCTTTAAAACTAGATTTAGGTCCCTCACTGGAATGGGGTGCCTGATTTGGGGAAAGAGGTTTCCTATATTTGACAGGTTTCAGAGCAGCAGCCGTGTTAGTCTGTATCCGCAAAAAGAAAAGGAGGACTTGTGGCACCTTAGAGACTAACAAATTTATTTGAGCATAAGCTCACGAAAGCTTATGCTCAAATAAATTTGTTAGTCTCTAAGGTGCCACAAGTCCTCCTTTTCTTTTTGCTATATCTTCAAGGAATCTCTGTTGTTGGACAGGTGAAAACAGAATATCCCTCTGCTTGTAGAAAGCCATTATGGCTGCAAGATGTACTTTGACTGAGCTGAGAGACAGCCCTGTCCTCTTGAGGCCTAGTATGTAGTTTAGCATGGTGGGGAGGGAGGAAGATACCAAGGTAACTTGCTTGGAATTATACCAAATCTGGAATCTTTTCCATTTTTGCAGGTGAATGCGGCAGGTAGACAATTTGTTTACTGTGTAATAACACTTCTTGTATCTCCTTGGAGCAGCAGGTCTGTCTGTTGGAACTATGGAGGAACAATGTCTTGAGTCGGCAGATCCACAGGTTGGGACTGGAGGGTTTGTCAGGTCTCACCTTCTCAAGGGGAATTTGTAGTATCTGCTACTCTTTTTGTAAGATCATGAAATAGTTTAAAATCATCCTCCATGGATGATGGAGGGGGCCATCACTGCCTCACCTGGTGAGAAGGAGGAGATATTGGTTTGTGGTGTAACCTCTTTAATCTGTTTCAGAGTAACAGCCGTGTTAGTCTGTATTCGCAAAAAGAAAAGGAGTACTTGTGGCACCTTAGAGACTAACCAATTTATTTGAGCATGAGCTTTCGTGAGCTACAGCTCACTTCATCGGATGCATACCGTGGAAACTGCAGCAGACTTTATATACACAGTGTGTGTGTGTCCCGGGAAAAGGGGGGTGGGGGGGGTGAGAAAGCCTGGATTTGTGCTGGACATGGCCCACCTTGATTACCATGCACATTGTAGGGAGAGTGGTCACTTTGGATGAGCTATTACCAGCAGGATAGTGAGTTTGTGTGTGCGTGTGTGTGTTTTTGGAGGGGGGTGAGGGAACCTGGATTTGTGCTGGAAATGGCCCAACTTGATGAGCACTTTAGATAAGCTATTACCAGCAGGACAGTGGGGTGGGAGGAGGTATTGTTTCATGATCTCTGTGTGTATATAGAGTCTGCTGCAGTTTCCACGGTATGCATCCGATGAAGTGAGCTGTAGCTCACGAAAGCTCATGCTCAAATAAATTGGTTAGTCTCTAAGGTGCCACAAATACTCCTTTTCTCTTTAATCTGGCCTCCTGCTCAAGTTTTCTTTTGAGGTTATGGAGCTCTGGATGCAGAGGCTGAAGGAGACCATCTTACTGACACTTGGGAGGAGACACCAGATGCCCGAGAAGTATGGTGCCTGTAGGTTGCCCATGTTCCCAGTATGGTGGAACCCACGGGTGGTCATACCAAGAAGGTTGAGGTTTGGACTGAGGGTGAACTGGAAGGGCCCTGGTTGATGTAGAAATGGGCCATGGTGTGAGGACAGTGAGAGGATATCATCCTGGTCACTATCTGAGTCCTCATTGGACAGCATTGGAACTGACAAGGAGACTGGTGGCCAACACCCTGGTGCCAGTGGTGATTCCAGGGATCGAGATGTGCTCAGTACCAGGGCCCTGGTATCAAGCAAGTGGGAAACTCTTAGAGTCTCAGCCACCATGAGATCTCTGGGAAAATGAAACTCCTGCAGTACCACTGTGATCAGCACCATCAAGGCTTGTTGGTGCGGATTCGCTGATACTGAGGAAATCGGCAGAGATCTTGCACGAGATGATCAGTCCGAAGATGGTTGTTTGGAAGTAGCTGATACCAAGGGTTTCCACATCAGTACTGCTTTCACAGAGACATTACAGTCTTTGCTCTTGCCCTTGACAGGTGGTGTCGCCGCTTCAGAGCCTCCGCCCTTCAGGTCTTTAGGCTTATAAGTGGTGTCTGCACCTGAGGACCCGTGTCTCCTCTGGATACCGTGCTTTGTAGCCGAGGTGACTGACCATGCCAGAGATCTCCTCTGGCTGGTCCGGGGCTCAGTCTGAGGACTTGCAGCTCTCTTTTGGAGGCCTTGCAAAGAGAGTACAAAGATTTCCTCTTTGGTTCTCCCTCCTTAGATGTAGAAGGCTCTGGGAACAATCTTCACCGTGGAGGGGATTCGGGACCAGGGTCAGAAGCTCGTTTAAGAACATCCTCCATAAGGAGTTTCAACTTTAACTCCTGGTTCTTTTTGGATCTAGCCTTCAATTGCTGACAGAAGGTACGCTTCTGTGGAATGTGAGCTCTCCAAAGCACCGACGCAGTAGCAGTGTAACCTATTTCCAGTACTGCCTCCCTGCAGGAAAGACACCGTTTAAACCCGGGGGAGTCAGGCATGCCCTTTTGCTGGGGGTGATCCCCAGATGAGAAAAAGGGAAAAGACGGGGGGAAGATTTTTTTTTTGAACAGTAAAAAAACCAGAAACCTTATAAAACTAAGAAAAATCTAATGGAAATGCTAAAAGAAGCTAAGAAACTGAACTCAAACTCTGGTGTAAAGAGAAAGCGGACTGCAATTTGCTCTGTCTTAGGCCAAGTGCAGTTGAGAAGGAACTGGGGATGGTTCACCCATGCAGTACTAGTTAGCCTCAAGGCAGGAAGAGTTTATGTGTTGGCCAAATGGACACTGCTACCAAAATCTCCAATAAGAGGCACGGGAAAACAGATATACCTACAGTGGAGCACCCAAAGGGACACTACTCGAACGAGGAGACTTTTGCATCCCTTTGGGAAGCTCCAGATTACCTGCATGAGAATGTCATTCTCTGTAGAATGAAAGCAGTGTTTGTCCTAAGGAAGAGGTCTACCCTGGATAGCAACTGGTCAATCAGGCACCAGTGGGACTGGAAATCCTTGAATATAGCAACAGAGATCAAGTGTTTCAGTGGCGTACAATCAAGCTAGCAAACATCCACAAGACCACTGATGGATTTGAATAGCTGGGTTTCCTGAATTTCTGGAGCTATAGATGAACCCATGCGCACCTGATCAAGCCCAGGAATAAACTAACAAAAGTCTACCACTCCATGGTGACAAAAGCCTTATAAGATCATGGTGCATAGTTCCTAGATGTTTACTGGAGTGGGCGAGGGGAGAGTGATACAGCTACAGAGTGTGTGCAGAAAGGTGGTCAAGTATGCCTCTGAAAGGCTGAAAGCAAAGTGGAAGTACCTACTGAATACAGTGAACAGTGTCGTGATATCCGCTTGTTGTATTCTATCCAATATTGTGAAAGCAAAGGAGGTGTTTGACAATGGACAGAGGAAGGCATGAGTCTTGGAGCAAAGAATGGAGGTGGACAAAGGTGTGCCACTAAACGTGTGACAATTATGAACATTGCCTGCAACAGGCATATGAACCAAATCAGAGTTGCTTTGTGCTCATATTCTGCTGTTGTAGGAATGCAAGGGGATCGATGCGCTTAATGCCTGAATGCGGCATACTGAAATGTTAGCAGTTTAACTTAATATCACTGATTCCATAGTTGCTAGTGGGTTTGATACCATGAATTAATTAGTTTTTAATAAAAGTATTACCAGCATTTAGATGCTTTTGGACAAAGAGGATATGGGGGTAGAAAAGCAGTGCTGTTTAAGGTAATTCAAACTATGCCTGCTGAACTATTAACTGAGATTGATTTGCATAATGTATTTTATCACGAAACATGGAAGCCACCTTCAAAAATGTAGTTAATACATAACAAAAAACAGCAAGCCAGATTTTGTTTTATGCTGAAATGTGGACTAACTGTGCAAACTGCTATTGGCCCTGCATGTACTCTATCAAAAGTTCAAAACTTTGTTTTGAAGTCTTATTCTTTATCATGTTGTACATAGCTCCTCACACACTCTTTGTCCTCTTGCATAAATTTCCCTTGGCATTTAAAGAGAAGTTGCATTTTTCTTCAAACTTCAAATTTTTTCTTTCCATGTTTTTCTGAACGTTGTAAAAACAGATCTAGTTTTTGTTCCTTGCCAAGGGATCTGTCAAGCACTCTGCTTCTTGTATTCCCAAATGCATGGTCACATTCCTGCCATGTAATGGATATGCCAAACATTTCCCATTTTTTGCCTTGTTGCAGAAGTGGTCTCTGAAAAGAGAAATATGGAGTGAGTCAATATGCTTACGTCAATGAGCCTCTGCCTGCTGCCTCCCCAGGCCAGAACTTTCCCCTGCAGCAGCGAGAGAGGCTCCAGGAGTGGGACACTACATTGCTAAAAACAGCAGCGTAGATGGGAGAGGCACTGCTTGGGCACAGAGAGCCATGTAAGGTATATGCCCTAAGTTTCTGGCACAGTCTGTTCACCATCTACACAGAGGTTTATACCTGTGCTGGTGAGGTGTGGTGTGTAGTGAATGCACTCTATACCAGGCCGTGCAGTGCACTTAGCCTTAGAATGATCACATGGCATGGCTCAGCTAGCAGGGTACTTCTGCCCTCAGAACTGATCCATGTAGGTGAATGGGGAAAGGTGGTGATGGGCATTATGGGTGGGACTTCCAAAACTAGCAATATCCATAGGATGAGGGAATTAGAGGGCTGATGCACCAGGGGAACCAGAGAAGGCAGATGGGAAGAGAGGACTTCTATCTTCACATGATGCTACATCTTCATCCTGTTTCACACCCATATGAATGTTCACGTGAACCCAGAAAACTGCTCCCAAACCCCAACCATGCAAAAACCTGAGTTAAAAAACACAAACACATATACCTTGCGCAGATATCCCTTCAGTCTCCAAAGGTGTCATCTTCCCAAACATGACTGCTTTTGCTGCAGCTACCATCTCAGAGTTTTGGACAGATGTTACTGGGATCTTGGCAGAGCCTCTGGCATTCCTGGATCCTGGTCTGCCCCACTAGTTTCAGAGAGCACCACGGGAGGTGGTGTTCTCTTATTTCCAGGTTCCTCAACAGCCCACTGGTGGGTGCCACAGTTCTGTCCAAAAGCATCTCATGCTCCAAAGATCGGAGAGTGCCAAGAACATGGTCTGGTTCATCATAAGGGCAGATTTTCATCACTGCCCTGGAATGGCTGTTGACATCCCCAGCCTTATTAACATTGCATCGCCAGTCCTTCTATTTTCTCCCAGCACTATTTTCCTGAGCAAATGATATCCAGCTCAGTAAGGCATTCAGACACCTAGTCATGAGCCAAAGTGTTCCAAATTACAGAGGTCAGCTGTAACGATCTCCTTAATCCAGACACTCACTAGTGCCCGGAAGTCTGCTGAGGAATACCTGGCAGCATGTTTCTACGGTGGCTTCTGAGACATGCTCCAAAACCAGTTTGCAAGCACACAGTAATCACAAAGGAGTGAATACTGGCAAGAAGTACTGTACAACAACATTTCGGGGGCATGAAGCAATATTTGTACAGGCAAAAAGAGTCCAGAAAGCTTGTCCTCAAGCCAGCAGAGTACAGAAGGTAAATCAGACAGACTCCATAAGCAGGTACTGTGGGACTGTAGCAGAAGGAATAATCATATCATTGGCATTATCACAATAGAATTTACTGTCGACAATGGCATTGCACTGGTGGAGACAGACAGTGACCGATGACACTGATTAGTCTTCCTTGTAGAAAGTCCAATCCAAAACAGTGAAGCTAGCTTCTGTGCACCACTGATTACACCTGTATGTCAATGTGTGGTGCTTTTCAGGCTTGCTAGAGTCTCCAAACAGTGATTAGCATGCCAAATTTCTTTACTGTAGACAAGGCCCAAAGGAGCAACATGGTAAGATGACTGAAGGTGCATATGGAAGAATGAGGCAGCAAGTGCACAGATGCAGGTGTAGCAAGGTTACTTAAGGCCTAGAAAGGGAGCTGGAATTGATACCATAAAAGAGACAAGATGCCAATGAAGGGATTCAGTGAGGACAGGGACATGCTTAGAACAGGGGAAAAAAGGGGGGACCTCTGTAGCTGGGTTTAGAGGAAAAAAGGTGAAAAGCAAGGAGACAAGAGGAAGTTATAATAATTAAAGGAGACATTACCAAGGATTTCTGAAGAGGTGTGTTGGGTGATGAAGGCAGAAGGAAGCAACAGATTTTAGCTGAGACTACATGAGGAGGAAAGAAAAGAGAAAAGTCAAAGATTCCAAGGTTGTGACCCTAGGAGACACGAAGGGCAGCAGACTTGAAGATCAGTTTTAGGGAGTTTAAAAAGAGAGAACCAAAATGTGTCAGGTAACTGAAGTTGTGACTGGATAGAATGGGCGAAGTCTAAGTATGGCACTCAAAGTACCTTGAGCATTTGGTAACAAAGATGCAAGAAACTACACACCCGTCAAGCACTCTCACCAAGAGCTAATGGCTTATAAAGTGGGTGTCAATAAAAATGAATAGCTCTGGCTCAACAAGTACAGCAAAAAGGGGTGCTTTATGAATTCCCACACAGCTGCACCACCATACCTTAACCCTCACTTGAAGCATATCCTGCTGTTTCAATCCTCGCCATCTATCCCTAAACAGATAGATCAGTGCATCACTATCCTGATTCCCAGATTTTTTATTTCTCCTTTAACTCTACCCACAGACCTCAGTCCTGACCTGCACCCTCCACTGCTATTCCACTTCTATCTATTCCGCAGAGACGACTACTGGTTGCATAATGATTTTCATATGTACAGATGGCATCCAGACAGTGAGACGCTCACACCAGATCTACACTGCCATTTGAAGCAAGGTACCCTGATGTAAAGGAGTACTAACCAATGCAAGAACCTCAAGACATATGCAAGGTAAGCCGTTATTCCAGGATATTTACCTTTCTGCAAGCAGGACAAAGTCCATTCTCATCAGTGCGGATACGGTGCCAACAGAAGCGACAGATTTGGTACCCACACGTGCAAGGGAAGAAGTTGATGTCATCAATCTCCAGGGGCTCCATGCAAAGAGGGCATTCCACAGGGTCTTCCTTCGCATCAGGGCTGCGAGACATCTTCACGTGTTTGCAGAGCAGCAAAAAAGTTTATAATAACTTAAGGGAGCAGAAAGGTCTGCACTGAAAATTAAAATGGAGCAACTTGAAGATCTGCAAGAAAATAAGACAAATGTGTCATTGAGTTAGTATTCAAGTTTATATTGCAAAACACAGAAAACCCAAATGACAAATTTAGACTTTTGGTTGTATCTTTCAATTCTCCATAGCCTTTCCTCTCTCTCTCTACCCCCGTAGTCTTTCCTACATGACTTATTCACTAAGTCCAACTTGGGCCTCTCGTTCTGCTTCTGAGTCACATGAGCTGTTGGAAAGGTGCTATTATTGGTGTTTCCCTACCTAGCAAGTCATTGCTCTGACTGTTGCTGGCCAAGTGTCCTTGCCCAACAAACCCTAGATTTGAGATTTTGCAGATGAGCACAAATACCTAAAAGCAATACATGGAGTACATGCAAACCTTCCTGGATACATTTAGGGAGTGTCTGAAGTCGATCTCAGAAAGTGGCAATGAAGTGAAAAAATGAACCTACTTGCTTTATAAAATACTTGCAGAGATTGGGAATTATTTCAAGCTCACTGGTTCAAATCCAGTCTCAGTCAGTAGGTTAAACTTTTTTTAAGCACAGAAATTTAAGAAAAAAGCAGTAAAAGCTCTTTTCCTCAACCCTGACCTGAAGCAACTATGAGAGAGGAATTCAGTGTGTGTCTATTGCATTCTCAGACACTGCTGAGAGTAGCTACAGCTGTCCATTAAGTTACAGCTGATGTGTACATAAGCCTGTTCACCACAACTGATCAACCCACTTTCTGTAGGCTACCACTTTTTTTTCCTAGTGGCATCACTCTGGAGCTTTTCATCAGTGCCAAATTCACACTACCACTGGTATGCTGACAAAAGCTATTATGGCATTTGCTTAATTACATTTTGCATAACTAATACTACAGCTAAGTTTTGAAAATGGCTTCTATGGTAACACCCATTTTCAGTGCTCAACTTCTTCCAGAAGGATAGCTTTTAGAAAAGATTTTCAATAATTGGTTTTTGCTCAAATGTAAAATTTATAAGTCTAGGGAAAAATCCTTTCATGCTGTGTGCATGCTGACGGAGAAGATGGATTAAGTTTTTCCTGCTAAAAATCTGATTAGGGAACTGTTACTTTTACATTTGAAACTTGGCAGGCAGACATTTTTAACATTGCTTGTGAGGATGGGGAGCAGGGCTCAACAGCCTTGGGGCTTACTTCCGGTTTATACCTTAAGCTCCTAAAGCTCATGCTTCAACCTGCTACTGGCAGGGACCAGGAAAATATTCCTCCAATGTGTTCTGGGAGGTATTTCCTCTTCTTCCTTCTGAATAACAGGGACAGCCACAGCTAGAGATGATACACTGGTGAGGTGGGGCTCTGCTCTGCTCAGTACCACCTCATTCTCTCTCAGGTGCTTGGCTGGCTAGTTCTTGCTCACATACTCAGGGTCTAAATGATCACATTATGTGGGTCATGTAGGAATTTTCCCCCAGATCGGATTAGCAGTGATTTTAGGGGATGGGGGCAGGGCTGGCCTTCCTCTGCAGCACATGGGTGCAGGTCACATTTATCTCATTTAATCATTTTCCTGTCATTGCAGGGATCTTTAGCACCATCTAAGAGAAGTGTGGCTGGCCACCGTAAGAGAACTGGAAGGACCTACTGCCTGTATGAAGAGTATAGAGGAAACTTAAAATACATGACAGAGCAAATCCATAGTCCGCTCCCAGATCACCTGTCTGACAAGCAGGTCTGTCAGGTCCTCCCCCTCCCTAGATGGGAAAGGAGGCAAAGAGCGTTTCGATACCAATCCCTGGTTAGTCTGGTGAAAATGAGGGTCTTCAACTGTGTTCCCTGTAAGCTGCATGGTTGGGTGGCTACCCAGCAGACATTCAAGCGCAGCCCAGTTGATTAGCAGAGTGCACACATCCGGCAGTGTGTGTTCAGGTGCCCCTCCCCCTGCTGCTTTGCAGCCACACTGCTCCATCCCACAGCTGCTCCCAGGACCCTCCTGCTGCCTGTGCAGAGCAGGGGGATGGGTGGCTGCTGATGTCAGGCTGTCCCCCCTCCCCCAGCCCACCATCTCCACAGAGCAGGGGAGCTCCACAGAGCTGGCTCAGGACTCTGAGCTGCTGCGGTCTGAGGTCTGAACAGTAAGTGCCTTTCTTAAAAAAGAAGACAGTCCATGGTTTTTAAGACTTCCCCAGCAGTCAGTCACTCACACACACCCCTTGCCCATGTACCCCATCTCCGCAGAGCGGGGGAGGGAATGCAGGGCTCAGGACAGAGCAGGAGAGCTTTCCGTGAGTGCCTTAAAGAGACAGCTCTCGGCATCTATCAAACTTCCCCAGCAGCCAGCACACACACTGTCTCTGGGTCACACAGTCTCTTTCACACTCACCTCCCAACACATACTTGTATTCTTATTGTTACTTCTGGGTACTTCCTGCAATGTACATATATTCTCCGTAATTTTATTCTTTCAAAGTGTATTATTTTAGTGTTTTGACTGGTCTATGCATTTCATACTTTTATTTCTCTTACACTTAAATTTAATTCTTTGAATAGTGAGTTCTAAAATGCCTAACCTGTCCTGGCTGGAGTAATTATCCCTATGGTAACTTTTAAAAAGTATACATATCTAGATTTTTTGTTTCTACTGGTGGCACACATCCGCACATACCTCTGTGCACATAAAATTTATTCCGCACAGGGATGGAAAAAATTAGATGGAACATTGGTCCTCAAGTACATGAAGTCAGGTGCAGTCCTGGTAAAAGAAGTAACAGTGTGTATTTAAGTGCCCACTACCTTTAGTGCTCACATAATGATGAGGTTAAAAGGAGCAGATGTATCAAAGGTACTATGTTTCTAGTTGGCATGCACCAATAATATTTCTGCTGTTCCCAGTTTCCCCCCCTTTCCTTCCTACTTGATTCCCTAGGAAGGTAAAAAGCAAAAAACTTACTAATGAAATTTAGGATATATAGTTAAAAATCAAATATAAGAGTTAGGATTGCTACAACACAATTCTTTTATTAGTGGCAGTATTACAGTAGCACCCAAAGGCCCAAGCCAGATTCAGCGCCCTTCTGTAGTACATTCTGTACAAAACAATTAAAAATAAACAAAAGAATCCCCATGCCTTGGAATTTGCCCTTATTTTAGGCATCTGTATTATGTTGTTTCTCTTGTTAAAATGGACACCTTAATACATTGCTGTTGAAGGGTATACTAAGCAAATGCATGCAATATCAAGTTAACACTTCAGTTAAAACCTTAAAGTTTACATTTCCTGACATTAAATTTGCTAAAATTAAATACAGTTATTGCATTTGTATTTAACGATCAGTTTTGCTGGAAGTAGACTACCTAAACTGAGTAAGTGGTGGAAATAGTTTCTATCTAGGAAGTACAGGGAGAATTGTATGGAGTTTCTTCAGATTACATTTAGTCAGATGTCTAAAAACAGGCCAGTAAGCAAGCAATGTATTCTGTTGAACAGTCTACTCATTCCATTGCATGTTCAGCAAATCTAAGGCTATTGAAATATGTCTGAATCAAGCAATGCCAATGCTAATGAAAGTAATTTTTTTTCGTTACACAATTTCGAAAGGATGCCAACATATTTAATAATTCTACTGACAACTGAAGTTGATATTTGGACCTTCTGCTAGAAAAAGTCACCAGTTCATGAAAAACATACCACTTATTAGCCAGTGCCTCAGACATGCAGACAGGCTCTCTAGCAAAACTGCAAAGTGATTAACATTTATGAGCTGTTTAAGTTAGCACTAAGAGTTCAGCAGCTGCTGGCAATAAAGTCAGTAGATTTCTGCATAGCCTGCCATAGGCCTGTTTTATATTCCAGCCAAGGGTAAAGAGCAGCTGTGTTCTGTGGTTTTGAAACTAAGAGAAAAGCAACATTTTTATTTATTCTGGAAAAGGTTATTTAAAGAAATTCCACCAAAGTTTGCAACAAAGACGCAGCACAGCTGGACACTACCTAGTACAGTCCTCCAGATTGTTGGATGTCTACATGAGAAAAGTAAATAGGCGAAATAGGAAACTAATTAATAGGCTGCTTGCCAGGGACACCTTCAATCTGAAAGTTACACTTACCTGAAAACTGTGTGCCTACCATAGCTGAACACCCAAGATCCAAACAACTAGAAAAGGGAAAAAAATTCTCCATTTTTCAGTTTGTTTACTTGGTTCCCTTGACAGCTGTGTCTAGTCAGCTTCACTGTTCCATTGTAAAGTTAGGCTTGGAAGGATTAGATTTTTATTGGTAAAATGATGGTAAAAGTTGATTTCTCCATATACACAAACTGACAAATTATTTTCATTTATAATAATCAAAATTTACACACGGACAACGTAAGAAAAATGCTGCTTGACAACTTGAGAGTTTAAGGGCATAAGGATATTTACTTTACACATTTTGACACCAGATGTTGACAATTTGTGTTTAAATGATAAAGCTTTAACTTTTTGAATCTCAACATGCCATAAAATTGTCTGACTGCCCCTATTTCCTGCAATTATGAAAATTTAAATAGCTAAAATAAAAAATGCTTAAACAAACCAATCTTATCAAAATTATAAAGAAAATTCTGTCAAGCCCAGAGAGTCCATTTTTTTAACAAAACAAAAAAACACCTCACAACATACCCACACTCAGGTTGTCAAGCAATTTAAAAAAATTCATTGCGATTAATTGCACTGTTAAACAATAGAATACCATTTATTTAAATATTTTTATTTCTCCATTTTCAAATATATTGATTTTAATTACAACACAGAATACAAAGTGTACAGTGTTTACTTTATATTTATTTTTGATCACATTTATTATGTAAAAACAAAATAGTATTTTTCAATTCACCTAATACAAATACTGTAGTGCAATCTCTATCATGAAAGTTGAACTTAATGTAGAATTATGTACAAAAACTGCATTCAAAAATAAAACAATGTAAAATTGTAGAGCCTGCAAGTCCACTCAGTCCTACTTCTTGTTCAGCCAATCACTCAAACAAGTTTGTTTACATTTGCAGGAGACAATGCTGCCCGCTTCTTATTTACAATGTCACCACAAAATGAGAACAGGCGTTCTCATGACACTGTTGTAGCCGGCACTGCAAAATATTTATGTGCCAGATGCGCTAAAGATTCGCATGTCCCTTCATGTTTTAACCACCATTCCAGAGGACATGCGTCAATGCTGATGACAGGTTCTGCTCGATAACAATCCAAAGCAGCATGGACCAGCGCATATTCATTTTCATTATCTGAGTGAGATGTCACCAGCAGAAGGTTGATTTTCTTTTTTGGTGGTTCAGGTTCTGTAGTTTCCACATTGGAGTGTTACTCTTTTAAGACTTCTGAAAGAAAGCTCCACACCTTGTCCCTCTCAGATTTTGGAAGGCACTTCAGATTCTTAAACCTTGGGTTGAGTGTGGTAGTAATCATTAGAAATCCCACATTGATACCTTCTTCGCGTTTTGTGAAATCTGCAGTGAAAGTGTTCTTAAAATGAAGAACATGTGCTGGGTTATCATCCAAGACTGCTATAACATGAAATATATGACAAAATGCAGGTAAAACAGCAGGGGACATACAATTCTCCCCCAAGTAGTTCAGTCACAAATTTAATTAAAGCTTTTTTTTTTTTTTTTTTTTAAAAAAAGAGTGTCATCAGCATGGAAGCATGTCCTCTGGAATGGTGGCCAAAGCATGACGGGGCATACGAATGTTTAGCATATCTGGCATGTAAGTACCTTGCAACGAAAGGGCCATGCAAATGGCTGTTCTCACTTTCTGGTGACATTGTAAATAAGAAGCAGGCAGCATTATCTCCCGCAAATGTGAACAAACTGGTTTGTCTTAGCGATTGGCTGAACAAGAAGTAGGATTAAGTGAACTTGTAGGCTTTGAAGTTTTATATCACTGCAGTCAAAAAGAAAGCAATGTAACAAAAAAAAAATCTGTTCTGAAAATGCAACTTACAAATGTAAAGAGATTGCACTACAGTATTTGAATGAGGTGAACTGAAAAATATTTCTTTATCATTTTTAGTACAAATATTTATAATAAAATTAGACACTTCATTTTCAATTACAATACAGACTACAAGATATATGAAAATACAGAAAAACATTTAATAAATTTCAATCGGTATTCTATTATTTAACAGTGCAATTAAAACTGCAATTAATCAATCACTTGAGTTAAATGTGATTGACAGCCCTAAAAAAACTCTTATAATAGCCAAGCAGAAAAAAAACTTAACGTTGGAAGAAAAAAATTCAGGGCATGCTACTGAAAGGATGTTCTATTGAAATTTGGATTTATTTATTTGTTTATGTTAAGATAACTTGATTGTTTTGAAACTAGCTGACAGTCTCTCAAACCTTTTGTAACCAAACCCAAAACAAAGGCTAGTCTAGCATTTTGGGACAAAAACTGCCAAAACTTCAACGAAGAGTTTAGTGACTTCCAGGTATTTCTCTACTTGGGTGGAAGGCTTTGCCCAATTTTGGATTTAGTTGGAATACAGACCCTGCCACTCCTTTCCTCCTATTCCACTTGGGATTGGGGAAGAGGTGCAGCAGTGGTGTGCTATCTTCCGTATTTAAGGTTTTCAAGGGGCAACCACCTCACTAACTCCCCTCAGCTCTTTACAGAGATGACAGCTTGTTACCCGATCTAGTTGTTTCCTAAAGGGCACTGGCAAGAGGTAGGCTTGTTTCTCCACACCCCAATACCTTACATTTGCCAGAAGGGGGCAGTGCTCTTGTTCTGCGGCTGCATGAGTGAACTGATTCTAAACATTCTTATGCAGAAAAGGGGCTAAATCCCCAGAATATTAGGGACTTTTGGGAGGAGGGAATAGAGAAGAGATAGTGTGCTTGTCATGTTCTAAGGCTCCAGTGGGAGCAGCAAACGGCCATACTTGGTCAGACCAAAGGTCCATCTAGCCCAGTACCCAACAGTGGCCAATGCCAGGTGTCCCAGAGGGAATGAACCGAACAGATAATCATCAAGTGATCCATCCCCTGTCGCTCATTCCCAGCTTCTGGCAAATAGAGGCTAGGGATACAATCCCTGCCCATCCTGGCTAATAGCCATTGATGGACCTATCCTCCATGAATTTATCTAGTTCTTTTTTAAACTTAGGAAGCAGACTAGCCAATAACTCCATCAAAATGAGGCTGAGGATAAATTAATAAAATACTAGCCTTCCAGAACACATCTGGCAACCAGGGGCCTCCAGAAGGGGAAGTGCAGGTGAGTTTCTGTTTATGTTTCACTGAATGCTTTAACATACCAGTAACTTGAAATGAAACAGGTCACAAAGTCTATGGACTGAACCTGCAGAAAAGATCTGCTGAAATGCATGCAAACAAACTAGGAGATTTTTACAAAGCCCTAATATGTTTTGAAACTCCAGTTCTGCATAGACTCAAATATGAGCGGGACTTTCCTGCCCAGCCCCTGAGCTCCTGCCAGGGAGGCTAGCCCCTGGCCCCTCCCCCACTGTCCCCCCTTCCCTGCAGCCATGCCGCCGCACGGGCAGCAAGGCTGCAAGCTCCTGCCGCTCTGAGTGGCATGGTAAGGTGGGGGCAGCGGAAGGGTTGGGTAGGGGGCACCGGGCGGTAGTCAGGGGACAGGGGGCGGTTAGGGGTGGAGGGGTCCCAGGGGGCAGTGAGGGGACAGGGAGGGTTGGAGGAGGCAGAGGTTCTGGGGCAGTCAGGGGTCGGGAAGGGGGGGTTGGATAGGGCATGGGAGTCCCGGAGAACCTGTCGGAGGGGGAAAAGCGGGGTGCAGAGGGGCCGGGGGGCAGTCAGGGGACGGAGGTTCTGAGCGGGGTAGTCAGGGGACGGGAAGTGGGAGGGGGCGGGAGCCAGGCTGTTTTGGGGGCACAGCCTTCCCTTCCCTGTCCTCCATATAGTTTTGCACCCCGATGTGGCCCTCGGGCCAAAAAGTTTGCCCATCCCTGGACTCAAAGGACCATTCCACTGGAAATCTCCATTTTCACTCCATTGTGACTATCAATTCTCTTTCAAGTTTATGGACATAAGTGCTCATTTATGTGCATATGTAACTAGGGGAGAAGATGTTCTAGATTTGATTCTCACAAATAGGGAAGAACTGGTAGAGAATTTGAAGGTGGAAGGCAGCTTGGGTGAAAGTGATCATGAAATGATGAGTTGATGATTCTAAATAATAGTAGGAGGGAAAACAGCAGAATAAAGAAAGATAATATACTTCAAGAAGGCAGACTTTAGCAAACTCACTGAACCAGTAGGTAAGATCCCATAGGGAGCAAGTCTATGGGGGAAAAAACCTCAGGGAGAGTTGGCAGTTTTTTAAAGAGCAAACTATCCCAATGTGCAGGAAAGGCTGTATGATAAGAGGCCAACCTGGCTTAACCAATACAACTTCAACCTCCTGCAACTCAGAAGAGTCGCACAAAGAGTGGAAACTAGGTCAAAATACAAAAGATGAATATAAACAAAAAACACCACAAGCATGTAGAGACAAAATTAGAAAGGCCAAGTCACAAAACAAGATTAAACTAGCTAGGGACATAAAGAGTTACAAGAAAACATTTTACAAATATATGAGACACAAGAAGAAAACAAGGACAGGGTAGTCCCATTACTCAATAAGGAGAGAAAGACAATACCAGAAAATGCAGCAATAGCTGAAGTGTCAGATGCCCTTTTTGTTTCCGTTTTCACCAAAAAAAGTGAAGAGATTGGATAACTAACAGTGAATATCAGTGTAAATGAGGTAGGAACTGAGGCTAAAACAGGAAAAGAACAAGTTAAAAATTAACTTAGATAAGTTAGAGGTCTTCAATTTGGCAGGGCCTGATGAAATACAGGCAGTTCCTTAAGTATTCATGGATGAAGAGTCTCTGAACCATTAGAGATTATCTCTGAGAACTCATGAAGGACGGGAGAGATCCCAGAGGACTGTAAAATGACAAAATGCAGTACTTATCTATAAAAAGGGAATAAGGACAACTGAGGGAATTATAAACGGTGAGCTTAACCTCAGTACCCTAAAAGATAATGGAGCAAACAATTTAAACCATCTAGAAGAAAATAAGGTGATACATAACACTCAACATGGATTGTCAAGAACAAATTCTGTCAAACCAACCTAATACAACCTTTCTTTGACAGGGTAACAAGCCTCATGGTTAGGGGGAAGCAACAGATATCAGGTATCTCAACTTCGGTAAGGCTTTTGATAGTTTCACATGACCTTTTCATAAACAAACTAGAGATATAACTTAGACAAACATACTATAAGGTGGGTGACACAACTGGTTAGAAAACCACACTCAGTAGTATTGAGTGGGGTGACACAAGGATCTGTCCTGAGACTGGTTCTATTTAATATCTTCATAAATGATTTGGATAATGACAGAGTGTACACTTATAAAATTTGTGGGTGAGATCAAGCTGAGAGGGGTTGCAAGCACTTTGGAGGACAGGATCAGAAATCCTAATTATCTTGAAAACTGGAGAAATGGTTTGAAATAGGATGAAATTCAATAAAGAAAACTGCAAAGTACTACACTTACGAAGGAATAATTAATTGCTCAAATGGGGAAATGACTGCCTAGGAAAGAGTACTGCAGAAAAGGATCTGGGGGGTTACAGTGGATCACCAATTAAATGAGTCAACAATGTAATACCGTTGCAAAAATATGTAAACACCATTCTGGGATGTATTAGGAATGTTGTAAGCAAGACATGAGAAATAATTCTTCCACTCTACTCAGCACTGATAAGGCCTCAATTAGAGTAATGTGTCCAGTTATGGGCCCTACTCTACAGGAAACATGGACAAATTGGAGAAAGTCCAGAGAAGAGTAACAAAATTGAATACAGGTCTAGAAAACATGACCTACGAGAAAGTCTGGAAAAATTGGCTTTGCTTTGTCTGAAGAAGAGAAGACAGAGGGGGACATGATAAACAGTCTAAGTAAATATAAGTTTGTTACAAAGAGGAGGGTGATAAATTATTCTCTTTACCACGGAGGACAGCACAAGTAATAAGGGGCTTAATTTACAGCAAAGGAAATTTAGGTTAGACATTCGGAAACACTTCTTAACAGTAAGGGCAGCTAAGCATTGCAACAAGTTACCTAGAAGGAGCCTGTGAAATCTCTGTCATTGTCTAACCTGTTCTTAGATGAGTCTAAACACCTATCAAAGATGGCCTAAATAATAAATAGCCCTGCCTCAGTGCAGGGGGATGGGCTAGTTGACCAATCTAGGTCCCTTCCAGGCCTACATTTCAGTGATTTTATTATTTCACTTTTGGACATGGCCAGATTTTTTGGTGGTAGCAGGGAAGGAGGAATCCCAGGCTTGTTCATCAGTTGAGGCCCCAATATTTAATTTTGTATGTGTTCAAGAACAAATTGTACATACTACAAATATTTCAAAATGAGAGCCAATGTTTAACTTCAAATACTATGCTAATTACTTTTTTCTGCAACTCTATTTTCCTTATTTTGGATCCTTAAAGAGAAGGGCTTCTTATATAAATCTATCTTGAGGATTTCAGATGTCAGCCTCCTCAGGAGTTCAAGGAGGAAATGGATGGGAACACTGTGGTAACAGTCTATGGTGCTGAAACTGCTCCCAGACAACTGGTTTACCACACAGCATTCACAAATGAATACTGAACCAGGAGAAAAATGCCAATACCAGAAACAAAAGAAGTTTCCCCACATATCTACTAACAAAGGCTGATAAAAATAAAGGCTCCAAACAGAAACTGGCTACTGTTCTTTGGTGAGCATCCCAACATGCCTGTTTCATTTCCTGGTTTTAGCGAAGTGGCAATGATATCCTCATTGAGCCACTCTTTAGGCCTGTTTGAGATGACCTCACTGGTGTTGACCCTTGCCTCCCAAATGACACACTATTGGAACTTGTCCTTCCCCAACTTAACCTATCACTACAGAAATCATTAGGGGATGAAGCTTCACTTTTGCTTTTCCTGAATACAAACAGAGGCACCACACTCTGTCCTAGTTGATAAGACGTGAAGGGAACTTCCCATTCTCTTCCCCCTGCCGACCATTCCTGCTCACTGGTCTTCCGATTACCCTTAACTTTTTGAAACAAAACAGATACTTAATCCTCTACTCACTGGAAGGGTGAAGAGATCACCTCTCCCAATTACCCCATCCCTGTAACAAATCAAGGCATTTTGCTTCTATGGCTCATAGCATTCAAGCAGCAGTGATTTACACAACAATCTGGTCAGTGACACTGCTAATCAGAAGGTTGTGGTTTGCTGCAGTAAAAGTGATCATGCCTTTTCAAATTTTACTTTATTGTTGCTGACTGATAGCAAAATTCCCTACTGGTGAGCAGGAAGGGGCCTTTCAAACATCCAGCTTTATTTTAATTTGTTCAGTGAATGAGAAGAGAAGGAGGTTTATTTACTATTTCTTTTCTGCTACCAATCTAGTTAACTTTTAAAGTAAATCATATTGGTAGTTGAAAAGTTCACATAATTCCTACCCTAAAATTAGGCAATTTGCTTCTCCCCCAGTCTTCATTCTGGAAGAACAGATTGCTGTAATATGGTCTACATTAACAACTTGATCACAATACAACCATTGCACAAGTGTCAGAGTTAAAGGGATGGACACTGTAAGGTTAGCAAGATTCACTGAGAATCAAGTAGGCATCTCAGTATCCCCCAGTACCAGGCAATATTCACTAGCAACTGAAACAGGCAAAATGAAAGCCACAAGATAGTCAGCACAATGCCCCTGAATAGAGATCTCTATATAAAGTTGAAGAATTAATAGAATGGCCTCAAGGCATCTTGCTAGCCAAAATAGAGGTGTCAGATGGCCAACTGCTGAATCAGAGGTGACATGATCACTGTTTACAGACCTAGCATTCAGCAGAACTATTTTAAGATAGCTATGTGATAAAAGAAAAGTTATGTACACAGAATTAATCTTCTCTCCTTCATTAATCAAAGCAAAAATTGGCCACCACGTAAATTTTTATGTAAACTTAGAGAATAAGCCATTATGCACAGCTAGATAACAGCACACACCATACATAACGCACATAATTTGAAATAAACATGTTGAGATTATGTATTCTCAAGGCATTGATTCACTGCGTCCTATGGACAGTATCAAGACCTCCATTAATAAACTTTACAGGCTAGGAACAAAAGATAGCTGCTTGTAGACAAGTGGTCAAAGACTTCAGGTCTTGTTCAACATGGAAATGTGCTTGCCCCAGTATTCAGGCTGTATTATTCTCTCAATTGAAGTGAAATAGTGTTGTGAGTACACCTAAAGGAATTTTACTGCATTCTTCTTGGTTTGAACTACATTGGCAGAGTTTCTAATTTTTACTTTCTTGTGTTTGTGTCAATTTACTTGCTTTTCACATTTAATTTCATCATCACTTTTTAATTAAAGTTAAAATGCCTCTCAGCACCAACAAGAGGGACAGAAATTAGATTATGTAGTTTAAAATTCAAGTTTTTAAGAAATCCAATATCTAAATATCATAATGTCCACCTGGTTTGAAATCTAGATCAGATCATACAGTAACACAGGTTTAATCTTCCACTAGGGCTGCCTGCTGTTAAATGGTCACAGGGATGATTCCACTAAGACATTTTGTTTCTGGTCCCCTTTCCAAGCCAGTAATAATTGTTTGACAGGGTTGGACCACTGTACTTGGACCACTCATACTTATCTTTATTAAGCCCTAGCATATATTTTGCTGCACATGTGTGTGCAGGCTCATCTGGATTGATTTCCCTGTGGAAGACCCACATTCTATCACTGCAGTGCTCAAAGACAGTGGTTTTCAACCTGTTTTCATTTGAGAACCCCTAAAAAATTTTGAATGGAAGCGCGGACCCGTTTGGAAATCTTAGACACAGTCCATGGACCCCCAGGGGTCTGTGGACCACAGGTTGAAAACCACTGATATAGGACAATTACACCAATATTTCCACCAAAACCAATTCATTCTGAAAAGCAGATGGCATAGTGGTTAACAGCTTTGTTAAACATGCATGTCCAGTAATTTGTTGTGGATAATACAGTATTTAATAGTAAAGACAGTCACTGATATAGGGCACTCAACATCTGTTTAAAGTAGTCCAGCAGACTGTCAGTTTCTGCATTACCATAATTGGCCAATATTTTTTAGTCACTAAGCCATGATGGCAACACAGATTCTGTGAAAATAGTGGTCACTTTGGCCTGGTGAATCTGGCATCCTTATGTTCAGCAGCAGCTTTAAACATCAAAAGGTTCAAACATTGTACCTTTGCCTTTAAACTCAAAAACGTGTACCTGCTCAAGGGTACCATACCTAGTAAGGATTTAGACACAAGGGCCAAGATAGGCTTTCATTGCTCCGAGTTCCAACATAGCCCTTTTTTTTAGATTGTGCAATGCCTCTAACAAGAGATCCTCTCCTTGAAGAGGGAAACAAACTTCAGCCCTAACAGCAGTTAAGATCATGAAATGATGTGCGCTCAAGTTTGTTTGCCTGAAGACCATCCCTAACTGAGGCAGCATCAGCCCCTAAGCTCAATTTCTACAGTACATATGTTTTAAATTGCTGACAGTCAAGTAACTTTTTGCTATCATCACCCTCAGTAGTCTGGCCAGACTAGCAACCCAACACACGTAGTGGATAGCTACAATATATTTCAGAGTAACAGCCGTGTTAGTCTGTATTCGCAAAAAGAAAAGGAGGACTTGTGGCACCTTTGAGACTAACCAATTTATTTGAGCATGAGCTTTCGTGAGCTACAGCTCATGCTCAAATAAATTGGTTAGTCTCTAAGGTGCCACAAGTACTAGCTACGATATAGTTTACCATTGCCTCAAACACATCAGTAAGCTGGACCAACTGAATTCAGGCCAGTTCTGAATTAGGTTCTTTTCCCTTAATCCTTACAACCCCTAAAGTTGTTCTTATTCCACGCAATACCAAGTTTCCCAGCTTCCATGTGTATTATGGATGTTGAGTACTAGGTTTCTCTTCCTACACAAACCTCACGTACAGTGACTCTTGATCAGCTGCAGCCCAGTCAGTGGAATCTTCTGCAAGCACAATAAAATGTAGCTATCTGTATACATTTGTGCCATTTACCTAAGAGGTTCTGAAATTGCTTCCATAAAGTCTCACTTTGTGAATGGTAATATCATTTGATCAAAGATTATCATTTTCGACCTGTAAATTGGAGCATTTCAAAAATCTCTCAAATTGAAGTCATGTTTAGTGACTAAATCATGTTAAGGTGGAAAAATATATGGATTTCATGTTCTACTTAGTGGAGCAATTAAGCAATAGGAACTTTGACAGTGATATTTGCTATTTCTATGCATTTCACATGAACAGTCCTCTAATCTGCACGTTAAAAAAAATCACTTCTAAATGTTTTACACTTGACAACCATCAGGCAGTTGATGACCTGAGACCACTGCACATCATACTAGCCAAAACTCTGTCACTTTCTTTATATACTGGAATTGGAAAAGGTTCAGAAAAGGGCAACAAACAATTTGGGGTATGGAATGGCTTCCATATGAGGGGAGATTAAAAAAACTGGGACTTTTCAGGTTGGAAAAGAGACAACTAAGGGAGAATATGATAGAGGTCTATAAAATCATGACAGGTGTGGAGAAAGTAAATAAGTGTTATTTACTCCTCCTCCTAATACAAGAACCAAGGGTCACCAAAAGAAATTAATAGGCAGCAGGTTTAAAACTAAAGGAAGTATTTTTTCCACACAATGCACAGTTAACCTGTGGAACTCCTTGCCAGAGGATGCCGTGAAGGCCAAAACTATAACAGGATTCAAAAAAGAACTAGATAAGTTTATGGAGGATAAGTCTATCAATGGCTATTAGCCAGGACAGGCAGGGATGGTGTCCCTAGCCTCTGTTTGCCAGAGGCTGGAAACGGGCGACAGGATGAATCACTTGATGTTTGCTTGTTCTGTTCATTCCCTCTGTGGTGCCTGGCATTGGCCACTGTTGGGGAACAGGATGCTGGGCTGGATGGACCTTTGGTTTGACCCAGTGTGGCTGTTCTTATGTACTCCCCCATCTGTCTGGATCCATCTGTTCCTTGTTTTATATTTACAGATAGTAAGCTCTTTGGAGCATGGAGTATTTTGTTGTTGTTTGTATAGCATATAGCACAACACAGTCCTCATCTATGACTTGGACTCGTATGTTTACAAAGCCCACGGCAACGAGCCACCCAGCCCAGGCTGATAAACTCAGGGTAGCCAGGCTTGCACTAGTGCTCTAAAAAATAGCTGTGTGGAAAGTCCTTTGAGTTTTCATCTCAGGCTCTGAAACCCTACTCCCTCCCTAGGCATCAGAGCCCAAGTTGCAACCTCAAAGCGCTGTCTACACAGATGTTTTTACAGAACTAGTGCAAACCCAGCTAGCCTAAGTCTGTGAACCTGGGCTGGGAGGCTCACTGCCACAGACTCTGTAGACATACCTTTAGGACTGCTATAATAAGTATAGTAGGGTTGCCTGTATCAGAAAGCTTCTCGGGCTTACTACAATTAATACACAACTTTTCATCTTTCTGACCTGAGGCTCATGAACATGGAGCTTTCCATGAATTCTGGAAAGTAAATTTTACATCTAAATTTCTCTTACCACATGTGTGTTTTACACTTATATGACTCAGAACCCTCAGTGTTCTTGGTTGAGTCAAGTAGATTTTTTTTTTTTTTTTAAAGAACCCCAACTGGGTATTTTGAGGTGTTCCACACATTTCAATAAAAACCCAAACAATGCTGTGTGCATATCATTTTTAGTTTGTTTTTTAAAATGTCTTAAAATTTTAAAATCATTAAAGACTAATTTGCAAATTAAGCTTTGGTGCTAGGCAGCACCACCCTATTTTGCAGTTACAAGACTAAATGTTAGAGAAAGGTCATCTCCCTATTCAAAATATTAAATCACGTTTTGCTGAAATAATAATCAAACTGAAGTTTATGTTACTGCACAGGCAACTGTCTCATTTGGAAACCTGATACTAGCCTGTCAAAAGATGGTGTTTGAACTACTAAAGAGCCCAGAGCAATTGCTCTCCTCCCCAAAGACCTCTGATCAAAGTACTATGCACTTCTCTAGAAATACTGCACCAGTGT
This sequence comes from Lepidochelys olivacea, assembly GCF_965140295.1. Classification (NCBI taxonomy): domain Eukaryota; kingdom Metazoa; phylum Chordata; order Testudines; family Cheloniidae; genus Lepidochelys; species Lepidochelys olivacea. The sequence goes on from NC_140411.1 coordinate 266,355,196, forward strand.
AACTAAATTGATTTTGAATCAACTGACAGTGGTGCAAAATCAGACACTTAAGTTCTGCTTAAAATTGGTTTAGCTTAATTCAGTACCTTACCAATACAAGCTAAATTGATATAAGAAGGTTAAGACTGTTTAAGTGCATCTTCTTTAGGTGTTTGCAATGATTTAGAGAGGTTTAAAATCCAATTACATGAGCCCAGTTTTTCCAACGTAGACAAGCCCCAGTACATTCCAACCAAGGCTCTGACTCAAGACATGTTCAGCAGTGCATTTCTCATCCTCTCTCTCCTTCTCCCAAGGCATTACATGTGTGGCTTACACCAAGTAGGCCCCTCTGACTAGCAGCTAGCTCATTCTCCTCTCCCCACCCAAGTCAGTTCAGTTCTTTATTCCTCTACCACTCTCCCCTCTGACTGGCATCTCAATGTTGCTGAGTCAGATGCCACTCAGCATATTCCCAACACATCCAGCAGGCAGGAAACCCAACTTTTAGGTGTGCAAGGCTTCTGCATATTAGGGTTTTCATTCAGCCTGCTTCCTTCTTTCAATGAAGGGGAGGCATGAGAACATGTGATTGTAACAAAGACATCTTGTAGACTAGTTTATCTCTAGACTTTTAATGTAGCCAATATTTCTATATTCAGTTCTAGACAGCATTTAGTTCTGAAGAGAGCTGTATTTTGCACAGAAAGCCAACCTAGAAATTCACAAAGTGAAGCACTTTACCCCATGTAGAGATGTGGGACTGTAAAATTTAAATATAGTTGGCATTTTAGAGCCACCTACCAGCAGCCATCATTTTATCCAATAATCAAACAGTGGGACTTTTGTTTACTCTCTGAATCCAGTTGAAATAGTTCCCATAAAACAAATCTTACAGTTGGGATTATTCCACAGATACCCAAGCACAAGGAGTCACTTCACCACTGAAATGCACTGCAACATGGAACGTAGCAACACAACTATGAATGTTATTAGAAAGTAGTTAAAGCATGTAACCAATTACTTAAGTGAAATTCAGTTTTTACATAAGGTAATAGTTTGAGGTTTAAATTAAGAATTTTAATTTTCACAATACTGCAATGAGCAGGATTGGCAGTGGTCTTCGAAATCACATAAAACCACTCAGTCCTGTTGCAGCCCATAAATAGCATAACAAAGGATCAAAACACATGCAGTACACAGATTCCCATGTTAGTTTGGGGGGGGGGGGGGAAGGAGGGGAGAGAGACCTATGGTCTTTCTTGAATGAACTTGGAGAACCTTCAATTCCAGAAGACTTCCCTCAATCTGCTCCCTATATATATTTTTAGCATCAAGTTAGATAACCGTCTTCCTCTAAACTGTAAGTATCCTCTGTTACATGCCTCTGAGTCACTCATTGCATACTGCACTTTCTGAATATGGTGCAATTAACAAAAACAATATATTAAGGTGCATTACATAACAAGTTTTTTATTTAGTTACATAAAACGGACAGTATTCATATCTCAAGTAGCTTAATATACCTGGACACTATGTTCTGTTCTTAGGACAATGACCACTAACAGACTACATAAATCCTGTAGAAGATGTGCAGCGGGTGCTGTCCCTAACACATTAATGATTAGAGAGTTTTGTTTACCAGTGTCCCAGAAACATTCAACTCCTTATGGAAAGCAACATCCATTGTCCAGAGGCAAGCAGAAGCCTTCCCATAGCAAGTGGGTGGGTGAATGGGCTATGGCAGAAGCTCCTGAACTGGCCAGTAGAGAATTGTGCTGGTAATCAATTGGAAGTTAGCTGGAATGAAGAGCCAGAATCCTGTGACCAGCTCTTAAATGCATTAAATCAGCTAAACACAATACTTCAACAACTGTAGTTTCCACAGGGATGCTACAGAATCATGCAAGGTGAAGGAGATAGTCCACATGACAGTATTAAAATGTAGTCCACACTAAGAGGGTAAAACCGGCAAACCCTGGTCCAAGGCATTAATTTCTGAAGAAGCTAAGCTTTTAAAGTAAGTTTCTAGCCCTTATATAGAAGTAAATATAACCTTCCAAATGTGAGCCACTGCAGTGATGCTTCTGTTACTGTAAATTTTTTCTAAGAAACAAGGAAGTGTGACAAAAACACACCAGGTCAGTTTCAATATTGCTATTCAGAATCCGATGGACATCAGTGAAACCAAGAACTGAGTCAGCTTAAACACTAATGCTGCACTTCAAAAACCGGACAAGGGAGTGGAGATAGTAAAAGGGGAGGGCAGAGCCTACCAACGGAGACAGGGAAGAGGATGTATAGAAGTGTAGTGAGGAGCCCCACAGTTCCACCTTTGCAGCATCCAGGAGTCAGAGAAAGGGTAAAATGAGATATCACACTGCATCAGTCAAGAGTTTCTGAGGTAAGGAATACATTGTTTTTCAGTCTCGCAGGGTTACTTCTTGACATTCCAAAATGTAAGAGGGCCCAAGGGGAAAAAAGCACTTGCACAATTTGCTTCTTTAATGTATAATGGCCTGAGAGCTTCCCCCCAAAATTGTATGCTTATTTACATTAGAAATTTTGGTCCTGTTTAGGTTTGAAGACTACAGCCACTGGAGGTCGGCAAATAACGGTGGTGGGGTTTGTTTGTTTTTTGGTTTGCAGGCTTTTTTTGGATGGGGGGGAGGGTGGATCAAGCTGAATCTGAAACTTTTCCAAAAAAAAGGTCAAATAGAAAGAGTCCATTTTGGGTCAAACGAAGCACATGGTTTGATCCCAAAAAAATTAGTTTCCAGACATTTTTAAAGAGCTAGATTTACAAAATGGCCAAGTAGGAGGTGCCACTCTTGTAACTTTAGCCTGGTGGTTAGGGCACTTACCCAGGATTGGGAGACAAGGGTTCAGTTCCTCCAAATCTCTGCTACACAGCAGGCAGAGGAACTTGGGTCTTCTACTTCCCCAGAACAGTGCTATAGCCACCAGGCTATGGAATTTTTGGAAGTAGGTCTCAATCTCTCCTGTTGACACTATTCCTTTTCATTTGAATTAAATATTCAGTGGTGCCAGGATCTGAACTTGGATCTCCCACCGAACAGGCAGGCGTACTAACCACCAAGCTGGAGTCACATATTCTGTCTCAATAACGACTCAAGTGTTTCATACAAAGTGAAGCAGCTTCAACAGGCAAGAGAGCGCTGCCCCAGAACACCCACATTGTTTTGGGAGATGTGAAATCCAAGTTTAAATTCCTGCTCCATATCAGGAAGAGGAGGGAACTGAACCTAGGTCTCCCACATCATTGGTGAGTGCCCCGAATCACTGGGCTAAAAGTTAAGGGAGCACTACCACCAGCATCTCGAGTCCTGTTTTGTGAATGGCAAAGTCCCCTTGTGAATCTAGCCCAAAAAGTTTTCCGACTTAAACTATGAGGCAAATAGGCCTTTGGGTTGACCAAACTACATTTTTCAACAAGTGAACTATTCATCCAGAAAGTCACGAAAGCAAACTGTGAAACCTAAGCAATTTAGAGGGGAAGAGATTCTTCAGCGTACAGTTTAAGAATCTTGTTTATTGTTTAATATCCATTTAACTTCAAATGACAAAGGCTTCCTTTATTCAAAGCTTTGATTCAACACTATCTCCTCTTCAATTAAGGCACTACGATATTTACTGTGTGCTCCAATTCCTCCAAAGGTTCTCCAGAAAAACCAGATAAGATCATATTGGAAATACCGGATACTTCCAAGATAAAATATAAGCAAGAAAGAAAAATTAAAAACTTTCAGACCTTTCTACACCATACAGCACCCAAAACAAAAGTGATTTGCAGATCACCCTTAAAAACAGCAACAGATACAAAACGTGTTGACACATGAATTCAGTTTTATTACTAAACCAAATCATTTCCCCCATATTTTCCTTGTCAACCAGTTTAATTTGCTGGCTGTATAAGGTATATACAGGCTGTTAAATAGAGAGGGAGCAAGTCTCAAAGCAGAGCAGCTTTCATTTAAAAAGCCCTTTCAACGGCTCTTTTCTGTTTAAGCCAAGGTGTGGTTCCAATTTGAGTGCTTCTGCTGATCTGACACAACCAGGCTGCAAAGCATTTAGGTCTTTTAAAAACTAAAACCAATAACTGAGATTTTAGGCACTCTTTCGATGCCTTCAGCTCTACCTGGATATTTATTGGCAGCCAGTACAGAGTATGGACACTAGTACAGAGTATTTTATATGACATGCTGCTTAATAAAGAAGGCAGACATTTGGCACTAGGTTCAGTATCTTTATGGTCTTAATATGTAGTGCCGATAGATGACATTACTGTAATCCAATCTCAGCTATCTGCAGGATCAGGAACACTGCACCACTTCAAATTCAGAAAGTTCTCTGCAATCATCACGGCAAGAAACATTTTAAATAAAGGCTTAAATTTTACTTTATGACACTCACCAGAAAAAGATTCCTATTCACTCAGATTTTCACTTGGCAACAGTGATTATGAGCACCAAAAGCAATTATATGCTTAATTTAAAAGTATCACATATATATATATATATATATATATATATACACACACACACACACACACACACACACCAGCCTCATGCAAGCTCCTTAGTAAATTTTACAAAAAAGTGTCTGAAAAAGTTTATTGAAATATTAGAGTGGATAAAAAAGTGATTTTAAATAAAAAAAATCAAAAATGAGTTTAAGTCTGATTTTAATGAAATACTTTTAAAAATAAAGCTATTTAAACTTTAATTTGACATTAGGCCTTAATGTAGGTGGTCCTAAATCTATCAAAATAATTTAAATTAAATAAAAATGGGATTTAGCTACATGTTTTCTGATGAAGTTTTAAAGAAAGTCGAAGCACTGAACTGGTTGTGGAATTTGTGGGCTAAATACATGGAATCAGAATGCTGAAGCACTAACACAGCTTTTGACAGCAGTAGCCTCTTCTGCAGGGGCAGAAAATGTTTTCTTCGTTTCAGTTTAATGGGTTGAAAAAGCAAGAAAGCTTGTTTTCTTCCAATCTGTGAATAAGAACTAGGTGAGAGGATGAGATCTACTAATTCTAAAATCTTGATAGACATGCTGATCAGAGACAGTCAGCTAATACTTCCTTTGTTTAAGTCATTTTTGAATGCAAAATATGATTTGATCTCTTTTCTTATGCATCCAGCACGTAAAACGATTAAAGGCTGGTTTTGAACATTTTAATTGAATTCCAGTTTCCATCCAAATAGAACTTGACAAATCCAGAGTAAAAAACCAAAAATCGAATAAAGCAACGTCATTCACCATTTTTTAACCCTTTAAAAAAAAAGGGTTAAAATTTGTAAGTTAAGCAATATAACAGCTTAAATAAATGTGCTTAGAGTCTTCCAACTAGGAAGTACCATGAAATTTAGTGCAAAGGCTATATTTAGCTGAAAATCAACATATTTTAATGGTTACAAGCCAACAAGAATCAATGTGCAGGTTTTTTTGTCTTTAGGAAAATAGCTAAAAAATAAAAATGCAAAAACACAATTTAAATCATTTATTTAAAATCAAGGTTTCTTGCTTGATGACTTAAATTATTAAAATCAGCAACTTCAACTAACCCATCCTGAGTATTAGGGCTTCATGTGACTAGTAATTAGATAATCCTTGGTAAGCGGGTCATCTCAAAGATGAAAAATATGAATGAACATTATAAATTAGCTACTTTCCACTAAGAAAAAACCTTAATAGCAAAATAGAAGTGGAAAGGCCAAAAAACTAGAATGTATAGACTTAAGGACCTTGTAAGATCCTAACATCTTTCGCTACTATTAACTGAAATAAGGGCTGACCCAAACAAAGTTAAGACAGACCATGTTTCTCCCAGTCCTAATTTCAGAAACTTGGTTTTCCTAGTTTCAAATTTACACACACGTTATTTTCCACATTAGCCTTTCCCCCGCCCCTTATAACTTCCAGCCATTGCTATAACCAGCACAGCTCCACCAGTAGTAGTACTTGTATAGACAAGATTCTGGCAGCCATTAGCATCTTTGCCTAGTTCTACTTTAAAGCATGTCTAGATGACTGGTTAAAATGTTAGGTGTTGCACTTCCACTGTTGATAATACTGGTGGTGGTGCAAAACCGAAGGAAAAAAGGCTAGCACAGACATCTTCCACATGTTCCCATGGATCAACTGTGATAACGTGATGCTGGACTGAACACGTCAATATCAAGCATGCAACACTGAAGCCTTACATAGGTCAAGAAATTTGCCCATTGCTAAAAGATGTCACATGCAGTTGAATCAGTGCCAAGAATGATTCCCCCACAAATATGGACAGGATCAAATCCAAGGTCAACCACAGTTTCTAGAACACTTAGGCACATAGTAAGGTACTGCACACTTCCAGTTAAAGCACTCCGAACCAATCTAGTTGTACCAGTTGCTGATACCCATTGTCAACAAATGAGTATGTTTCCCGATGTACACAGTTTCCGTCACTGTTATTTCAATCATTTTTAGTGCTACCTATTGGAGAATTCCTGAGCCAAGATGTCAGGGGCACTGCTACTCTTTTATATTCTAAAACAAACCAAGGAGGCATATGGCCCACCATTACCTACCTCCCTTTCATTTGTTCACCTAGCATTGCAAAATATATTTCTTATAAGACCTTGAGGTATGATGGCAGGATAAGACCAAAAAACTTTTGTTAGGGAGATTATTTAAATTCTTCAAAAAAAACTCAGATCGGAAAGAGCTTAATACATAAAAGGCTTCTGAGCAATTTTAAAATGTGTATCAGTAACATGGAGGAAGAGACTATAAAGACTTTTCATTGGCACATTGATATGAACAAGAAATAAATGTTACTATGAAGTTACACAAAGTGAATGATATGTTAGAAACAAAATATTGAGAATGGAGTCCTACTGTACTGATTTTTAACTATTAGAAGCCCAGCACTAAATATAGACGCACACACAGCTCAAGATTCGTATTAAAGGCAATTATAGTAGAACTTCAATTATCTGAATGACACCAATGCAGGGTGGTTTCAAATAAGTGAAGCCTGGATGAGGTTCTAAGGTGGGAGGGTCTTTCTCTGGGTCCCTAAAACTCTTCACAATAGAGCCACCCACAGCGCCCTCCTCCAGACACATATCCCTTTCCTCCCAGCAGTTGCCTCTTCTAGCACCTCTACTGAGCTGGAAATTATACTCCTGTGAGAATTCTGCACCACTGCACAATGCAGAATTTTGCAGAAATACTGCATGCACAGAATTTCCTCCCCCTTCTCCCCCCCCGACATGGGGAATGCAGGGATGCTGGCCAGCACCAGGATCCACTGGACCTGGCAGAGCCCAGCTCACAAATGGAAGACAAGGTTGGGGGGAGGAGGAAGGGGTGCACTGGAGGATTCTGAGCAGCTGCAGTTTCTAGCACACCCTGAAGGAAGGAGGTGGTGGCATGCAGGAAACCCTGTGCAAGCCCAGGACCTAGCATCAGGCGGTTTCTCCCTCTGGATCCCTAAGCTCTAGGAGGATAGGGGGTGAGAGTATCTGGGCCGGGGGGGCCAGGGTGCAATTGGCCTCTGGGGGGTAGAGGATGCGAGTGTCTGGGCCAGGGAGGCCCGGCAGCTATGCTCTGGGAGGATGAGAGGGGGAGTTAGTGTCTGGGCTGGTGGGGCATGTCTGGGCTCTGGCAGAGGAGGGGGGAATGTCTGGCCCCCTGGCTGGGCTGGAGGGGGGGCATGGGGGCAGAGAAACAGGAACTAGGTTGTCATAGGGATTTCTTTAACTCTCTACTCCTGAGGGAATTTGTGTGTGTCTATATTGTTAGAGACATAATTGCAGAGAGGTATTTTGAAATAACTTACCAAAATAATTGAAACCGGCATGATTATATATAGTGTTATTTTGACCAATAAAATTTGCAAAATCTTAAAATATTGTGCTCAGAATTTTCAATTTTTTTGGCACAAGAATTCCCCCAGGAGTAAGATTATTGGTGAAGTCAACCAGCTGTCTAATCAAGAGAACCAGCCAGAACGGTCAAGTCTATATTAAGTGACAGATATTTAGATAATTGGGGGTTCTATTGTACATCCATTTCCCTGTTTACATTTTTTAACTTATAATAGCAGTAACGACCTCCAGAGTGGACATTTCCTGGTGTTAATTGGCAAGGTCAAGTCCTCCAGCAGTGTCCTCCCCCACCTGCTGGCACCTTTTCATTTCACAACTCAGACTGCTCTTCAGACAACTGAATGACTGTTTTCCAGATCATTTTAAAATTTATACTTGCCATAGTCTTCAAGTGTAAAGTGAAAATGACAGCAGTTAACAGACTGGTAAGTCTTGTCACAAACAGATCAAACTACATAACACAAAGCCATGAATCCCAAAAGATTACACACACCTCAGTAGAACATCAATTTGGCAAATTAGTCTACCTGAACACTTAATATGGACAATTCTGAGTTATAGGCTAACTAACATGATGTAACACTTGAAGTAATTATGGAGATTGAATTTACAATATTAATATAGGCTGTAAATACATACATAGAGCCTCATACAGATAAAAGGATACTGAAATACAAAATAGTATCCATTCAGCTACATGATCTGAATATACCAAATACAGCCACTTACTTGCCAGATGCTTCATATAATTCCTGGCATAATCTTGTGAAATAATAGTCCACAAAAAGTGGTTCAGATGTGTCACATTGCGTGTATAGGACTTTAAGATCCATTGCTATGTTCCCTAGTCTCATAATAAAAATCAGTTACCATACCACAATATATCAGTAATCTAATCTTCAACAGTGGAGATACCAGAGGTTTCAAGGAAAAGTATAAACCAGTAAAATGCATATAACAATGTACTGCACATTAGGGGAAATTTCTTCACCCTACATATAAACTCACTGCTTCCCTGTAAGACTGGTAGCCCTTGACATTTTAATCTTAGCAAATCTGCAGAAACTAAATGTCTAACCTTTTTTAAAAAAAAAAATTACAAAGCTATTTGACTTTGGACTGTCCCCCAAAACCCACATCTAAACAGACAACGTGTGCTGTAATAGGATGGGCCAGAGCCTTTAAAGCACTCTTATTGCTTCTGATGCTGTCCATCATCATATTGTAAGCTCCCGAGGCTGAACAGCTACCCTGCAATTTTAGAGTTCTGCAACCCAAGCCCCACAAACCTAAGTCAGCTGACTCAGGCTAGCCACAGATACTTTATTGCCCTATAGAATGGGGTGGCCAAACTGCGGCTCCTGGAGCCCACCATGCCCCCCACATTTTCTGCTTAACAGACTGGTGGGGAGGGCAGCTTGGGGCTTCTGCCCTCTGGTGGGGTAGTGGGGCTCAGGGCTTCAGCCCCACAGGGCATGCCTCCTGGGGCCTCGAATCTTGGCAGATGCCTCCCATGGGCCAGAAGCCCCAGCACCCTACTGCAGGGCAGAAGCCCTGAGCCCCAGCAGATGCTCCCGACAGGGCTGAAGCCCAGAGCCCTGGCAGGTGTGCCCATCTTTCAAAGTTATGAAGATTATCGTATGCAGCTCAGAGGGTCAGTAAGTTTGGCCATCCCTGCTACAGAAGTACCCTTAGGGGCTTATTTGTACCTGAGAACTAAAGCCACTTAGATTGATAACCACGATATTTAAACAGCTCCGCCTGAAAGTGTTGGCTCATGTACTCTCTGAAGTATGTGGAATTTGTGGTGTGGGGGGCTAAAGAACTGCTCTACCTGCTCAAGACAAACTCAGGATTTTGCTGCTTCAGAACCCTCAGAAGGACGTCGTTCAATTCGTCAGGTGTTTTGTCTCCATGTATTAGCAGGAAGGGACTAAAATCCAAAATCTGGGCCTGCACTAAAGAATACTTTTTACCAGTTGTAAAGCTGTCATGGGATAAGAGGGAAGGTCTTCTCATAGATTGTTTCCTATCTTTTAACCAGTTACCAAAGGTTAATAACAAATGGTCAGTGTTCAGAATGGAAAGAGGTAAATAGTGGTGTCTCCCAGGGGTCTGTACTGTGATCAGTCCTATTCAACATATTCATAAATGATCTGGAAAAAGGGGTAAACAGTAAGGGGGAAAATTGGCAGATACAAAACTACTCAAAATAGGTAAGTTCCAGCCAGACTGCGAACAGCTACAAAAGGATCTCTCAAAATAAGGTGACCGGGCAAAAAAATAGCAGATGAAATTCAATGTTGATAAATGCAAAAGTAATGCACATTGGAAAACAAATCTCAACCATAAAATGATGGGGTCTAAATTAGCTGTTACCACTCAAGAAAGATATTGGAGTCATTTTGGATAGTTCTCTGAAAACATGCACTCAATGTGCAGCAGCAGTCAAAAACGCAAACAAACAATGTTGGGCATAATTAAGGAAGGGATAAAGAAGAAAATATTGCCTCTATATAAATCCTGAATATTTGATTCAATAATATTTAAATATTAAATCATTTAAAAAGCAAAATATTTGATTAAACAAATAATGGTGTCCTCAAAAAAGCTTTTGCCACCTCTATTCAGCCCTCATCTAGAAAGCATACAATAGCAATCTTAGTACAAGGTCTCCACTATTAACCTATTTTTACATTAAGAACAGGCCACTTATTCTTACTGCTTTCTCTCCCAGAGAGTTTTAAATGCCTGACTGATCATTACCTCATCAGTTACTACTCTTATGAAGGTCTATTAAAGTCTTTGAAATTATAACAGTTTTTTTCTTCATATGTTGGAATTCTCAAGTTAGAGAAGCACAATTGTGGATGAAGGGAAAGCAGTGGACGTGTTATTCCTTGACTTTAGCAAAGCTTTTGACACTGTCTCCCACAGTATTCTTGTCAGCAAGTTAAAGCAGTATGGGCTGGATGGATGCACTACAAGGTGGGTAGAAAGTTGGCTAGATTGTCGGGCTCAACGGGTAGTGATCAATAGCTCCATGTCTAGTTGGCAGCCGGTATCTAGCTGAGTGCCCCAAGGGTCGGTCCTGGGGTCGGTTTTGTTCAATATGTTCATTAATGATCTGGAGGATGGTGTGGATTGCACCCTCAGCAAGTTTGCGAATGACACTAAACTGGGAGGAGTGGTAGATATGCTGGAGGGTAGGGATAGGATACAGAGGGACCTAGACAAATTGGAGGATTGGGCCAAAAGAAATCTGATGAGGTTCAACAAGGACAAGTGCAGAGTCCTGCACTTAGGACGGAAGAATCCAATGCACTGCTACAGACTAGGGACCGAATGGCTAGACAGCAGTTCTGCGGAAAAGGACCTAGGGGTGACAGCGGACGAGAAGCTGGATGAGAGTCAACAGTGTGCCCTTATTGCCAAGAAGGCCAGTGGCATTTTGGGATGTATAAGTAGGGGCATTGCCAGCAGATCGAGGGACGTGATCGTTCCCCTCTATTCGACACTGGTGAGGCCTCATCTGGAGTACTGTGTCCAGTTTTGGGCCCCACAAGAAGGATGTGGAAAAATTGGAAAACATCCAGCAGAGGGCAACAAAAATTATTAGGGGACTGGAACACATGACTTATGAGAAGAGGCTGAGGGAACTGGGATTGTTTAGTCTGCGGAAGAGAAGAATGAGGGGGGATTTGATAGCTGCTTTTAACTACCTGAAAGGTGGATCCAAAGAGGATGGATCTAGACTATTCTCAGTGATAGCAGATGACAGGACAAGGAGTAATCGTCTCAAGTTGCAGTGGGGAAGGTTTAGGTTGGATATTAGGAAAAACTTTTTCACTAAGAGGGTGGTGAAACACTGGAATGCGTTACCTAGGGAGGTGGTGGAATCCCCTTCCTTAGAAGTTTTTAAAGTCAGGCTTGACAAAGCCCTGGCTGGGATGATTTAGTTGGGATTGGTCCTGCTCTGGGCAGGGGGTTGGACTAGATGGCCTGCAGAGGTCCCTTTCAACTCTGTTATTCTATGATTCTAATTCTTACAAAAGCAATATTGACTGGCCTTTATATTATTCCTACACAGAACGCTTAGCTAAGGTGTAACCAAGGCTGCAGGGTCTGTACCAGTGGTTTCAGTGCACATTAACTTTCAATATGAGAATTAAAAGCCACATGTTCAAAACCCAGGAAGTTCAGAATTAAGGTTAGACTTGCCTATGAATTTCCGAACTTTTGAAAGTTTGAATTTCTTTTAAGAATCATGGGATCCAAGTAACCTTAACTCTGTCTCTGTAGAGACGCCATCCTTCCATCTTCCCTATCTGGTAAGGTTAAATTTTGATAGTGTGCAGCAGAGAACATTGGTTCTGTGCCTCTACCTACTTGTTTGGTGTCTTCCTCCAAATTCCCTGTTCTAGCTGTTCAGTGTTGGAATGAGGTGAGAAAGTGGAAACTATTGGCTACTTTGGTTACTGATTTGTGGAGAGCAAAACTCTGGGAAAATGGTATAGATTTGTATATAAAACTTACTCCTCATGCCCTAAACAAGGGACAGAAAAGTACAGCAATCATTAATTTTTTTGACAAAAGCTTCTGCTAAAATGATCAGTGAAATAGTTAATTTTGAGATTTTAAATTAAGGTTCAGTTAATATCCTACTGAAATTAATAGAACCAACTGATACCTCCCATTGTGACACCCTCTATATGCACACAGTACTGCATCCAGTCTCTTCATTATTTTTTTTTTTAATCAAAATCCTACAGAGTTCAAATGTATCATGGGGGCTTTTCAGAAGTCCTCAGTGTCCTGACAGCGACCCAAAGGCAGAAGAGTAGGTAACCTCACAGTCAAATGTAACAGAGAAAAGGCCCTTATGTCTTCAGTCCCTGCAGGTCTATTGGCTTTTAACTTTCTATCAGAAGCACCCTCTAGCCTCTTGGCATATCATACACCATCTGTGGATACTGACAGCACTGCGAGTCAGGGTATGTCTACACTATGGAGACTATACAGGTCACTGTAGCTTCATTGCTATAACTCCGGAGTGCAGAACAGCCAACACTGAGTGAAGGGTTTTTTCTTAAGGCTGTCAACCCATTAAAAAAGTTAATCAAGATTAATCACACTGTTAAATAGAATACCATTTATTTAAATATTTGTGGATGTTTTCTACATTTTCAAATATTCTGATTTCAATTACAACACAGAATACAAAGTGTACAGTGCTAACTTTATATTTTTGATTACAAATCTATGCATTGTAAAAAATAAAATAGTATGTTTCAATTCACCTAATACAAGTACTGTAGTGCAATCTCTTATGAAAGTTGAATTTACAAAAGTAGAATTATGTACAAAAATATTGTATTGAAAAATAAAAATGTAAAACTTTAAAGCCAACAAGTTCACTCCTACTTGTCAACTCAGACAAACAAGTTACTTTACATTTGCAGGAAATAATGCTGACCGCTTCTTGTTTACAATGTCACCTGAAAGTGAGAACAGGCATCCGCATGGCACTGTTGTAGCCAGCATCGCAAAATATTTAAGTGCCAGAGGCGCCAAAGATTCATATGTCCCTTCATGCTTCAACCACCATTCCAGAGGACAAGCATCCATGCTGCTAATGGGTTCTAACAATCCAAACCAACGCATGTTCATTTTCACCATCTGAGTCAGATGCCACCAGAAGGTTGACTTTCTTTTCTGGTGGTTCAGGTTCTGTAGTTTCCACATCAGAGTGTTGCTCTTTTAAGACTTCTGAAAGCATGCTCCACACCTCATACTTCAGAAGGCACTTCAGATTCTTACGCCTTGGGTTATGTGCTGTAGCTATCATTAGAAATCTCACATTGGTACCTTCTTTGCATTTTATCATATCTGCAGTGAAAGTGTTCTTAAAATAAACATGTGCTGGGTCATCCGAGACTGCTATAACATGAAATATATGGCAGAATGCAGGTACAAAACAGAGCAGGAGACATACAATTCTCCCCCAAGGATTTCAGTCACAATTTTTTTAATGATCATCATCAACATGGAAGTATGTCCTCTGGAATGGTGGCCAAAGCAGAAAGGGCATACTCATCTTTAGCATAACTAGCACGTAAATAACTGGCAATTCCTGCTACAAAAGTGCCATGTGATCGCCTGTTCTCACTTTCAGATGACACTGTAAATAAGAAGCGGACAGCATTATCTCCCGCAAATGTAAACAAACTTGTTTCTCTTAGCGATTGGCTGAACAAGTAGGAGGACTGAGTGGACTTATAAGCTCTAAAGTTTTACATAACTGCACCCAAAAACAAAACAATGTAACAATCTACATTTGTAAGGCACACTTTCACGACGAAGATCGTACTACAGTACCTGTATGACTTAGATTGAAAAATACATTTATTTTGTCATTTTTACCAGGGCTTCGGAACGGAGCCCGGAGCTGGAGCACGGAGCAGTGGAGCCACAGGTTTTTGCCCAGAGCTGGAGTTGAGCCGGAGCACAGAAAAACCTTGACTACTCCAGGTTTTTTTTTTTCATTTTCAATCCAAAACGAATGATATTTCGCAAGAAAATCCTAAAGGTGCCAAAAAGTTAGATTGTATAACAATTGATATTAGCATCTACTTTAGCACTTTACGTAATATGTCACAGTTATTCTCACTTCAGCTGAAATCAAGATTTAATGTACAGATACAAAATTACAAAGTTTTCTGGAGATATGTTTTATTAAAGAATCAGATAATTATCAGGCATCTGGCAACACTGCAGACTGCTCCCACCCTTGTGCCAAGGTTAGGCGAGTACGTACTCGTGTAGATTAGTTAGATTAATATGTGTTGATACTACTTTTGTAAGGGTTGATCAACGAGATGCGCTGAGTGCTGTGATTACAGAAGAAAAGTGTCACGCAAGACGCAACATTTAAGACATCACCAAAAGGTATATTGCAAAAAAAATAATGTTTTTGTTTATTGATATATTTATATCTCAAGAGATATTAACCACTTAAGCTCATTTCTCACATAGGCTCCCATTACCGGTACATTTGTACATGCTCCCGTATCACTAATACTTAGTAATAAGTCACTCTGGCGGACTTATTTTATATGTCATCTGTTCAACGGTCTTTTGGTAGTGTTTGTCATTTTAAATTTACTGAATAAGTCGCGGGCAGCAGGCATATAAATATACAGTAAACATTTTTGCATAAATTAGGAGTGATTTTTTTGATATATCCAGGGTGATTGGAAAATGTCCAGCACAACTTTGGGGGTGAATCCTTCGGTCATTTTAAGAAAAAACACTTGTGAACACATGTCCTAAAATTCTTCCTAAGGGAGCTACAGTCCCTTCAAGGAGGTGATGAGAAGTTAATTTCTGATTAATCTCAAAAACGCTTTAATAGAAAGCAATGAAATTATGTCTGTGTCTTAGCGTCAGTATGTGCTACTATATTACATTACCCAAAATTATTTAAACAGTAGCCGTCCCGAACTGGTAGTTGGTCATTTCATATTTCAAGAAAGGTTTGTCATCAACTGCCCCTGGCTACGAGCGGTAATATTATGTTCCATAAATAGTTAATTATTGGTTATTATTTCTTACATTTAAAATTGATGGTTCCAAAGTTGAAAAATAAGGAGTAAAATTGTATCATTCTAAGCATCTAAGCAGATTAAAAATTTTAAACAGTTTTCTCGGAAACGGTTCATTATACAAAATAAATTAAGAGTACCATTTTAATGCATGTTTTGGCATTAAATCATATCCCAAAGTCATATCTGTTAAACAGTCAAAGACTTAAAAAATATTAAATAAAATTGGCCCAGTCCCCCCAGTTCACGACGCCTGTAGTTTAAATAATTTTATTTGAATGATGTTGTATGATATAGCATTGGAAATAAACTTTAACAGGAAAGCGGATTCAAATTGCAAGTACACTCCTTTTAGTAAACAGAGCAAATTTTTGGAAATATGTTTTTTCCCCTCATCAGCCTGGAAACGTTAAACAAGATAGAACCTGTTATTTGCTCTACCTGATGAAGCAAAAACATATTTCCGAAAATTTGCTCTCTTTACTAAAAGGACCGTGCTTGCAATTTGAATCCGCTTTCCCAATAAGTTTATTGTCAACTTTGTAACGTGTAGCCTCATTACTTCCCAACAATTAATGTTGTAGAACAGCAATAGCACGCACTAATGCTATGGCACATACCAAATTTCATTGATACATCTATTTAAAAGCATTTCAGATACTAATTAAAAACTTGGAAAATATTTCGAATATTTTTACCGCAAAATTTCATAAGAAAAACTTACAATTTATAAATAAAAATTATGTATATGAATACTTCTTACTTCATTAAAACTGCAAGAAACATGTTAAAATATTTAAAAAACTTTAATAATTGTGTAAAAAGAAAATGCGATCATTTTTGTCCAGAAAATCCAAAATAAATTCAAAGTACCTTAAGTGATTAAAATATCACAAGCAGGTACATTATAAAAAAATGTAATGCTTTTGTTAATTGCTTTTCAAAGATCATAACAAGGAACATTTGGATTCGGTAGCAGCACAAGATTTGGCCATGGCTTCAAAAAAAAAAAAAAAAAAATAATCAAATCCCCATGAGTGATAGCTGATTTATGGAAAAGGATCTGAACGACATTTTTACTTTTGAATTTGAAAAGTCCAAATTTGGACTTTTGGGAAAAGCAAAGAAGAAATCGGCAACGTACAAGGTGGAAAAGGAGGTGAATGGCGAGCTCAAACCACGTAGCTTCAAGACAAGTGAAGCAAATGCCGTGAAAAGTTTCAATCTTTGGTGGCATGTAAAACATAACCACCTGGAAAACTATGCAGCTCTGGTTACAAAAAAGGACCAGGAAGATGAGGCAAAACAAAAAGCTGACACAGCTAAACGACGTTCATCTGGCTCTTTGAAAACTCCTGGAGAAAAGATTTTTTGTAGAGCTTCATCTGAAAAGAAACCCAAAATTGAGCCAACGAAACATGACTCCTATTTGAAGTCCTCAAAGGTTACAGTCACCCTGGATGCCAATACTTTCCATGAAGGGCTGACAGAAATGGTTTGCTTGAGTTCAACATCGCACACTACCTTCAGGCTAAAGAACAAAGGATTCCAAAAAATTGCAGGTGAAATGGATTGGCAGCTTGGTGTTTCGACGGGGCACGATGCGGTTCATCGTTTAGTTGTCAGCACATCTGAGTCTGGTCACAAAGAGCTCAAGAAAGCTATGGCGCAAAAATTGTGCTAACAGAAATTTCCTTGCAATCAATGCTCAGTATTACAAAGAAGGAAAAGATAAAGCTGTGGTAAAAACCTTGGACATAATCGACACTGAAGGGTGTCATAATTCTTCATATGTGAAAAGTCAAGTAAAAGCTATTTTAGAAAAATTTGGGATCAGTGAAATGCAAGTGCTGAGCATCTGCGTTGACAATGCAGCAAACATGACGTGTGCCGTCAAATTTCAGTGAGGACAATGAAACCATTTCTACATCTGAGACCAGGGATGTGGACAGAACTGAAGCTATTTTGCCTGATGAAGGAACTAAAGGAATGGATGAAATCGAACTCAACATGGATGCTGCTGCGCAATGGGTTAATGACTTCCAACATGGTTTCATGAGGATGACTCAAAAGTCCAACTGATGAGGTGAGGTATTCACTCTTCCGTTGGCAATCTGGGATGGACTAAAAGAACGTGAGAAGAAATTTCTGGCAAAAATTCGACAAGTCGTTGTCAAACTACAAACCCCAAGTATTTGAAGTGTTCTGCTTGATCTACATGGGATAACGCAATCATTGGATACTGTGACTCGCTGGGGTTCAACATTTGCGATGATTGATCGGCTTCTTGTTTTCAAACCTTATGTGAAAAAGTGGCTGCTGCTGGAACAAGAGAACTCAAGTTAACAAAAGCTGAATGGGACGAAGTGAAGAACCTGCAAGACCTCTTGGCAAAGCCAAACCAAACAACCGTAAATCTTCAAGCTGTCGATGTAACCCCAGAAGTTTTAATGAAGGAATGGCAAAAAACTGTCAAAATTCTTGCAAGAAAATGGTGGACAAATTTCAGAAGGAATTCTATCCTCCATGCAGAAACGCGAAGAGAAGCTTTTTGACAATATTCATTTCCTTGCTGGAGTTTATGTTGACCCACAGAATCGGATTCTTCTTATCTCAAAGGAAATGGCGAAGACAAAGGAAGGGCTCCTTGATATTGCTCAAAGACTCGAAAACAAAATCTATTGCTCCATTTGAACTTGGCGAAAGAGGTTGAAGAAACTGAAACGCAACAAAAGGAGTCATCAACAATCAAATCTGCAGTTTCAGAAAGTTCACATCCTTCAGAAATAGCAGGCTGTTCTCAAACTTCTGTCTCCACTCTGAACTTGTTTGAGCGTCAAATATTTGTAATAAAAAAATATAAAGTGAGCACTGTTCACTTTGTATTGTGTTGTAACTGAAAATGTAGAAAAACATCCAAAATATTTAATACATTTCAATTGGTATTCTATCCTTTAGCACTATGATTAAAACTAATTAATCACAATTAATTTTTTTAATTGTGATTAAATTTTTTTTAGTTAATCACGTGAGTTAACTGCAATTAATCGACAGCCCTAGTTTTTTTCCATAGTGTATGAAGCATTCTTCCATCGACACAGCTGCACTTCACCATGGGGTTAAGTCAGCATAACACCATATCCTTGAGAGCAGTAGCTTCTCACCCCCAGCACCAAAACACCCTAACTGACATAGCTATGTAGGTCCAATTATTGAGTGTCGATCAGGCCTCAGGGTCCTCATCCCTCAGGAGGGAACAGAGTCCTATTGTCTACTTTAGCTAAACCAGAATTCTGGGAGAAAGTCTGCAGAGCCTCAGCCTCTGCTTGATTCACTCATTTCCTTGGGAATTTCCATTAAGAACTAAGTATCTAACATCTGGATGTTAGACACTTGGTTGGAGACTGAAAATTCACAAATTCCTGACATTACAAGTGAATCCCTGATCCTATAAGCCAGTGGGTAAGGATGTAAGGAAATGAAGCTGATTTTCTTTGAAGTGTTGTAGATTCACAATAGGGAAGAGAGTTCAGATGTAAAGTAAAAGGAAAGCGTGCAGCATGCTCTTTTTTCCAACCTCTGCCCATCCAACATTTTTCTTCAAGTCTACTCCTGCCACCCACCTTATTAGAGGAGTTTTTTGTAGGTTTATATCCTAACATCTATTTATGCAAGTTGTCCTGCTACACAAAACATAGACCTTCCCTCTTATGTGCATTGCTGATCCTGTGCTTCATAAATTAGCTGTTTTCTGTGGTTAACTGAACTTTATGTAAAGGTAACCTGCAAATACTTTGAGAAAACTCGGCAACTTCCATTAAAGCTAAATAGCCAGGTTAAAAGGGCAATAAACAAAAACTAAAGGTTCTAGTTAATCTAATTCCCCATTCGTTTTATAGGGGAAAGGTTGTGTTTCATTCATTTTTTCTGAACCAAGTGTCTCTAAATTCAATCCAGGCACAGATAAACAAACTTAGCTGTGCAAGTTTGCATTTCACACTTGTACAGAGCTGATTTCTTATTTTAAGAACATACTCTTACAGGCAGCTTACCAGATCAAGAATGCATCTGCAGATATTGAAAAATTAACCTGCTCCCAATTTTCAGGCTCTGAATACAGAATGTGTACCTTATATAGCACTTTTCACACTGTAGGAAACAGATAAAGGAAACCAACTTTAGTTTACAACCTAAAATTGGATACAGTGGTCAGTATAATTAGTGGTCATTGACACACCCTGCATAATTACATTTCATTTGTCCATTCTGTTATTGGTTGATTTCTGGACAGCAGGTTTTTTCATGGCCTGGATATTTTGCTAAAGAAAATTCCAAACCCAATTCAATCAATTTTGGCTCAATAACCATACGTGACAGAATTCTAACTTTGTTTCACTCTATACCAGGCTAAGAACAGCATTTGAACTGATTTAAGCCACATAATGGCATTTTACATCTGATCTGCCAAAGTTTGTAGTTTATTCTGTCACAGCATCACTTCTGCCAAAAACCTGTATCTTGTACTTGCCATTTAACCGTATCGGGTATGCACACTAAGACCAAGATGAATTGATTCATTTTGGGGGTGACTAGGAGAGAGAAGAGGCAAGACAACTTGAACAAACAGTTTTCAAAATCCATTTTAAATTGAATGTAATCCCATTTGTTTAACTTCAAATTGGGTGAACATTTCAATCATTTCTTGGAGGGAATGAGGGTTGCAAAAGGAAGGAACAGAGGATTTTCACTGTTGCCTTAAATTCCTACCCAATTCTGTTAAAGTGAAGCTAAGGTTGGGGAAAAGCAAACTCTAGTTACCTTATACAACCATTAGTTTTCGCCAAACTCGAATGAGCTTTATTCATAATGATACAGTACTTGGGCACACCCCACCAAAAGTCTTTTATAAATCCTGATCAGCTAGATAAACATAATAAAGGCAATCATTTCCCTGCAAGTCTGCATTAGGGGCCTGATCCTATAAGACACAGAGGGCACTCAGCACTTCATTGGGCTGAACACTATCAATCCATATGCCAGCCAGCTGTCTAGGTATCTTTAGGCACAGATACAGCATCTCCACATCCGAACTTGCTAGGTCCAGCTCACTGAACTGTGTGGAACTTACATGAAAAGAATAAAGGCTAATGCATCAAGTTTAGTGTCAGATATGTATGAGACTGTAAAACAACTCTTCTTATCAAAGACTGGAGAAGGAGAGGATCCATTGTCTAATATCCCTGAAGAAGATAACTCTGAGGACTGCACTGAAGATAGGACATGGGAAAAGGGATTGGAGCGAAGCCTGGGGCAGGAAGCAAAAGTTACTTACAGCAGGCGACTAGAAAGACAGACAGTCGTTCATAAATTAAGTTCTCTCCAGTGCTGAAGCTGCACATTGAAGAACCCAAAGACACCAAAAGTGATGAGAAATGTGGAAGAAAGGATAAGATGAAGGGCAAAGAGAGGAGGGGAAAAAAGACAATGGTTATGGTCCTAAAGGTGTCCTGAATTATTCCCCTCCCTACTTGCTGAGTGATGAATACAAAAATGAGTTTACAAACTAGCCTTTATCTCTGTGCATAATTAATTACCATCAGTGAGAATTGTGCCGGGCAATTCAGGTCCGCACATTAGGCTAAAATCCCTGTTCTAAATTTCTGAACAGCGGTTATAAAGAAGGGATAAATATTCATACTGAAGATTCCCTGTAAGCATCCGTAAGAAGGTGCACAGTTTAGCCAATCCAAGTTAACTTCTGTGGAGTGGGATGTTTTTCCTAAAGAAAAACAAACAATCTGTGGATTTCTCATTTATTCTACTAAAAAAAACCCCACACCACCACTTCCTCAAGTTCCTCTGCAGTTAGTTTCAAAGCCACTACAGATATTCTAATGCTTGAAAAATTCACTTGTTTGATCACCTCTGGCGAGCTAACATCTATCACTGGTGAGATGGGATGGGGGAAAAAACCCACAACAATTTCTAGAAAAAAGTTATCCTCATTCAACATGAAGTTAAGTTTCTAGGCATAATACCTGTGAAGACTACCTTCCACGCATTAACCTGTACAGTAGTCTTCCTGTCTGCAGACAAATAAGTGCTAATGTTTCTGCTGCTACTCAGCTTTTATAAGCATCAGAAATGAAGGTAGCAAGCCTCTCTATTCCACTCCTGATACTCATTGTTTCACTCCCAATATTCATTACCATGTAGGAAGCAATTAAACTGTTCTGTGCATTCCTGCCAGGAGACTGGCAGAGAAATAGACTAGCAGAGACTCCAACCCCACTCCAATCAGGATACTCTGTGTGGGCAGAAGAGAAACTCCACCTCCCTTCCAGTAGCCCCTAGGGGACTTCCAATTTACACAAATATTAGCCTGATGCAGACACACAAAGGAAGTTTCCGATCAGGGTCCAGATACAGCATCCTTGAAAACATCCCAGCACCATCCCCAGAAGATGGATATGTGGCTGGGCTTCTTACCACAACACTGAACCTGGAATTTAATTCAGATCAATCTCAGAGTGCTAGGAGTCTGGTAAATTTTTCAAGCTCTGAATTATTCCAGGTTCAAAGTGAGATAACCTACTGTTTAAATGAAAAAGCTATAGAACTTAGCAAGGTTCTCCATAGATAGGTCCAACTCAGTGCCAGGGAAGGGGAACAAACTTAGTATATTTATTGGGAAATACACACTTACAACAGTTTAAAATATTTATCACTAAACCTTTACTTAAAGAAAAGGCTATATTTGGAAATATTTCTGGACGATATGCTGCCTCCCACACATTTTTAATTCAATTCCTAACTCTATAGCTATGGCTGGCTGTTCAGTGTAAAATCGATTAAACTGTGTGACTAAAGCAATGGTTCCCAAATTTTTGTATTGGTGACCCCTTTCACACAGCAAGCCTCTGAGTGCAACCCCCCCTTAAAAACACTTTATATTTAACACTATTATAAATGTTGGAGGCGAAGCAGGGTTTGGGGGGGGAGGCTGATAGCTCGCGACCCCCCCATGTAATAACCTTGCTACCCTCTGAGGGGTCACGACCCCCAGTTTGAGAACCCCCTGAACTAAAGTGTGGCACAAGGTCAGAGATCTGCGGGTATACTGATCAGAAACATAAGTAATTCTTTGCAAAACACCCTCCCTCCTATTCGAGGACACTACACACTAACAGTTGAAACAAAAATATGCACTTTATAGCTTATTCAGTTTTTTTATAAACACAAAAGGTTGAATAGTCAGACTTCACAGCTTGATTTTAAAAAATGCAAAACAAACATTCCATGATTGGTAACTTCATAAGCACTTCTGAAGCTAGTTGCCAGCAGTTAACTAGGAAACAGGTGTGTAAGTCATGCAAGTTTATGATCTCCCATAGTAATACACTGGGAAATTACAATGAAGAGCTGAAAAATATTCCCTGATGTTTGATCTAGTATGCAAGTCTCCTTGGTGTTTGTGATATCATGTAGAGTTCAAAATTTCCTGTCACACATGCAAAAATGTATAACTACATACTGATGATCTTGCATTTGCAGAGGAGCCACATCTGTTGCTCAGTGCTTTTCTATTAGCAAAAAGGTGAATTTCTACAATGAGTTGTATAGTAGACTGCAATTACTCAGTCCCAAGCCCTTAAGAGCTTTAAGGCCCAGACTACAAACTGTTAGCAACTCTCTAGCTAAAATTCTGCTCACTAGTGAAGGTAAGTTTCACTGTTCAGGATCAGCTGAGTAAAACCCTGAGTTTAATTAAGCTTAGTAGAGCCGAACAGTATTTAAGTGTGTAAAACAGTTGTAGCAACATACATTTTAAGCTATGATATCCACGTAGCATCACAAAGCACAGTGCAAGTTAGGGAAGTGCATTGTTAGTTTGATTCCAAACATGAAGGCCCATTCATATAAGAAGCTGCAAGTGCTGTGATCCATTAAATGTAAAGAGGTCTCGTGATGCTTGTAAGACTGTTTAACAACCTCACTCTGGTCTTCACAGATCAATCACTTATGATTACACTCTTAACCTACTCCAAAACTGCCTTTTGTAAAAACAAATTCTAGAAAGTAGTTTACAGGAGAATTATTTGCAAAGCTAATTCTAGAAGGGAATATAACCAATCTACTTGCTGATTTTAAACAGCCAAGTATCCCATGTTAATCAAAATAATTAAATTAGATATGCAAATAAGCCTAAATCAACTCAGCAGCTGTACTCAGTAAGAACAATAATCTACTCAAAATCACTGTTTTAATGTTTAGAATTCCCATTCTCTTGGCATATGGAAGAGTACTAATAATAGAAATAATATTTTCTGCATTTATTTTTACATTTATGTTTATCACGTAGTGACTATACTGCAAAAGGCATTACCTGTAACAATATCAGATTCCATTTCCCTATGAAGAAGAGAGTGAACACAGTTTACCTCTCATCTTAACTTTATGAAAGCATCCATTTTCCAAAATTAGTCTTGAAACTGTGGAGGTCTCATTTGAAATTTTGTACACAGAAGTGGGAGAACAAACTAATGGGTCAAACATGCGTTCCCAGCTTTGTGACGGATGCTATGCAATTACAAACCATGGTAGTGACTATGTAGTTAGGTTTTAGGGACCTCTCCTACAAGGTGTTGAACACTAATAATGTACTTTAAAGGGCAACCAGGAAGCCCTTGTTCCTGTTCAAATACCAGATTAAAAGGGAGAGTTGTTGTGGTTTTACTGTCTCTAATAGAGCCATGCCCTCTCAGGATACTTCTAAATTATCCCTCTCAGAGATTTAATTCTGGGCCTTTAACAAACATTTGCCATTTCAGAAGCAAGCATATTTGCTCTTCTGATAGGCCACTTAAGATACTTCTGGATATAACCAGCACTTCCCTCCCCCAAGTTGTAAGAATACTTTTTGTGAAACCAAGTGCATTTTTTCTTACATGAGTGTGATATAAGAATCTACATAGAACACACCCACACATACAATGGAAGGAATGAAGCAGCATGCTGTTTGTCCCAGCACAGACAGATGGGAAAGGCCACAGGATCCAGAGGGTCTTCAGAGAGAGACAGAGTATGGGCAGGGGTAAAGAACTCAAGATTGTAGAGGAGGGAGGAAGGCTGTAGAAAACCAATGAAAGGATATGAGCCTCTTTAGAGATTTGTCACCCTGGAAGGAGATCACACATGACCAACCTAACTTTCTTCCCTGTTACTTTCCCGGGTGATATGTGTACTTATGAAGGGTTCTATCCACGTATTCCTCCTAGTCAATCCAAGTAAAACTTTCAAGGCCAGGAAACAAGGCTCCGTCTCTCCCTCTTCAGGTATAGCCTGCAAAGTTTGCAAAGTTTGCAAATTCTCGCATTCAGACAAACCAGTGGAGTTCAGAGACAGGATAGTTAAAGTTCACATAATGATGTTTTCACACCTTTACCAAAAAGAAAATTTCAACACAAAAAGTAAAGATACTGTTAAGGTTGTAAAAATCAATTAAACAAACTAAATATATTTGAAGCCCAGGAAATTTGGAGCTGAGATTCTGCAGACAACTTTGACTGGCACCTCTCTACCCCTTGCCACCCCCACTCACCATTTCTCTGATAAGAGATACTAATATCAGTATGAACAAGTTCAATTATGTGAAAAATGATTAACTATAAATTCAAATGTAACTACTTTGATGCAAGCATCTTACTGTTTTGATGACTGTTCTACTCTGGCATTCATGGTCAGTCAGTTTGTGAAGAGTGAGCAGCATAAAAGCTCATGCGAGTCTTGTTCTGGAAGGGGTGTGATCTGAGATACATATTCCCCATCTGGCTGACAAATGTGATCTAGTAGTGAAATAAATGTAAATACAACAAAGGGACTCAACCCTATATGGGAATATATGATTTAGGTGTGTTCACGGTGAATACAGCGTAATTTTCTATAGAGAAGAGGTAGCCCTTCCCCCTGAGAAAGTGCGAGGAGATGACTGCTCCCACTCAGGGAGAGAGTAAGTGAGAGTTGGAGAAGAGGGGGGCAGTTGAGAGACAGAGGCAGGTAGTGTGGAGCTTGACAGAGAGAAACAGAGTCTGTGAGTAACCTAAGAGAAACAGGGCAAGGGAGTGAGAGGAGAGGGAGGGAGGGAAACCAGGACTAAGAGAAACAGAGAGTAAGTGGAGAGTGAGACTGAGCAGGACAGAGACATGCAGAAGAGAGTCCCTTTAAGTTACAGCCAGCTGTTCAGGATCAGTCCATGTTTGATGACATGTTCCTGAGCATCTGTTCCTGTTTGCTCCTGAGCATCATCTCCAGTCACCTCTTATGATTCACATGGCCCCAGAATAGGAGTCCCAGAAACCGTTCAAATCTTGTGGGTCTAATCTAATGTGCGTCCCCACAAACAAGTACCAGTGGAGTCGAGTCCATCTCTTCAGGAAATCAAGAGAGGCATCTGAGTCTCAAAGACTAACTTGGGTGTTAGTACCCAGTGAGAGATTTGGAGAAAAGGGACTTTGAATTAAAATTTTACCCTCAACCACAGCCTATAAAGGTAATAGCCTGTGCATACAGAGATAAATATATTTCTCTAAATAGAAGGTTATATTTAGTTTAGTGCACTTAGAAGTTTTATATATTTATATAAATTATATATAGACACACACACACTCTTAATCTATTTAATGTTATTGTATGTAGGTGGAATCCAGCTTTGTTTGTTCGAGTTTAAATAAAATCACTGTTATGTTGGGGTTGGTTTTTTGCATACCAGCTGTATCATCTTGTCTACCATTAAATAAACCTTTTTCCCAGTGTAACACCCCGCAGCTCTCAGCTGTAAGTAAATTACACCACCACTGAGACAGACGACTACTAAATCCTGGTTGTTGGTTTTGGGACAGGCTGACCCTCAGATGTACTTCAAATTATAACACAATAACCCTACTCTGAGGAGTCATTTTACATAAGCATAGGATTTGACATCAGGACTTCTAATTCTAGTTGTACCAGTGATTCACTGTGTCTGTTTTCCCAGCCATAAAATAAGGATAAATCCTCCCAGAAGAATGCTGAGGTTTAATTAGCTGGTGTTTGTAAAGCATTTTGAAGAGAATAAGCATTAAGTATTACCGTGGACAATAGATGAAGTAGATCAGTGTCGTTGGCTCAATGGAACAGTAGAAAGAAAAGCAGTGCAGTATACAAGAAGAGATTTTATGGAGAAATGCCTCGTAACCAATAGGGTGAACTGGAGAAGGGGTTTGTGGCCAATATGAGACTAACAGGTTCTATACCTATAGTACAGCACTGTGCGATAAAGGAAGGTTTGTGGTTACTACTGGAAGCGTGGATGATATTGATGGTTATGATGAAGGGGGTTTCAAATGGCTAAATATTATATTAACATTCGTACAGGATCCGAGTTAAGGTTGTCTGAAAAATCTTAATATGGCTGCACTTACAGCAACTTTTGTAATGAGGGAGGGCAAGGGTAATTAAGTGGCAAATCTTTCTTGTTTTAAAGATGCAGTTGCAAATTTTAGATGTCTATGGCTCCCAGCTGCACCCTCCTTTCCAATTTTAGAAAGATGCACCACCCAGGTAGATCCCAAAATTACATGACAGGGAGAGGTAACCAACAGCTGCTTAGAGAAAAGGTACTCTTGCTGCTGCTACAACTTCAAAAGATCCATAGGTGTAAGACTCAAGATGGGTGAGCACTCATGTCTCCTGAAGAATCTATAGTACTTTTGGGACACAAAGAGCCTCCCCTCGCAGCAGGATGAATGTTTTGAAGATGTTAGCAGCACAGGTGTTCCCTCACCATCCCTACTGTCCTTTGGCATTATGGGTCTTTGAAATAGCAGGTGCCCGGGTCTCTTGCCTTATTTTCAGCCAACCACTGTTACCATAATTACAAGGGAATGAGGCCAATTGTATAGAATTCTACCTAGGATATGCTTCTACCTGCCACTAGGAAGAATATGGCTTGTCTATCGTGTGTTTTTTTGTTTGTTTGTTTTTAAACCACACACACAGGTCGGGGGCAAAATTTTCACTTTCAGAAGTAACATTGCAGTGAAACGGTTTCAGTTTTAATTCTAATGTTCTAATTGTGTTTTAAATTAAGTGAAATTTAAAATTATAGCATATTTTTCCTCAAAATATACTACATAAGAATATAAGAACAGCCATACTGGGTCAGACTAAAGGTCCATCTAGCCCAGTATCCTGTCTTCTGACAGTGGCCACTGTCAGGTGCCCCAGAGTGAATGAACAGAACAGGTAATCATCACGTCATCCATCCCCTGTCACCCATTTCCAGCTTCTGGCTTACGTACTGCTATACATAAGACTGAATGGTAGGTGTACAAACTAATTGGTCTAGATTAGACCAAAGAACCCTTCACCATACATTTCTAAAGGTCACATTATGGAACTACCACTTGTGGTTCCACAGTTAAGGCTCAGTTTCGCATACAAACCAGGGACATTCAACCACTGTTACACATGAAGAATACAAGGTACCTTCCGAGAAAATTACAGCACTTACTCTGACTACAGAATGAATTGGTTAAAGAGGTAAAAACTAACTAAAATGGTTCTTTAAAATTAGCACTTGGGGGTCACACTGATTGTTCCCAATACAACTGACTCCAACTTCCCTAATAGTTAAAACTCACTGAAATCTTGTTCACAGGCTAAATGAAAGACTTTTTTTTTTTAAATAAAAAAGACTTATAGTCATTTTCCCTGTTACTTTCCCTGGAAACAATGGGAGGCTTCCACCATTCTGGAAGGGGGTGCACTAATTGAGGGATGCTATGGCCTCAGTCTCACTAAGAACAATAGGAAGAAGTTTTTTCCCCCCTGCTCTCCTGCTGGTAATAGTTCACCTTACCTGATCACTCTTGTTACAGTGTGTATGGGAACACCCATTGTTTCATGTTCTCTGGGTATATAAATCTCCCCACTGTATTTTCCACTGAATGCATCCGATGAAGGGAGCTGTAGCTCACGAAAGCTTATGCTCAAATAAATTTGTTAGTCTAAGATGCCACAAGTCCTCCTTTTAATAGGAGAAAGGTAATGGACACGGGGCAATTCTTTGTGAGTGTTTCTGAAGATTTTATGCACCAGACTCTACTGACAAACTTTGTTACGAAAAGTGACTGGTATCCTAAATATTTCTTTTAATAAGCTACCCATTGTACCAGATCTCCTTAGAGTGCAGGAGAGAGAAATGCAAGGTGCACTATCCTGTGGTGATACTGAAGTGGGAAACTGAATGTCTTTAAAAATCAATTTACTCTTATCTGGGACCAAAAGCATTAAAATGCCTTAATGATTATTGCATGACTTCACTACAGAGCAGGGAAGGTTGTTCAAGTGCCCTAATTGTGCATTTCCATACCTTAACATATTTGGATTTCTTAAATTTAACCTTAATACTGAATTTCTTGATCTTAACACACTGTTTTTGGATAACTGTAAAATCCCTTTAATGTACATTATGCTATTTTATTGACATGTACTCTCAAATTTACCTTAATGTCATTTTGCCTGGAAATATATGCAGACATATGCTAACTGATGCAAAAAGTATTAAGCCTGGTAATTTACTGCTCTCCTTGAAATCTGATGATACGGAGGCTAACAGATTTAAAGGAAAACTGTCCTTCAAAACAGGCTCTGGGAAAACAGAGTTCACATAACCCCTCAGGTTTGCAATCAACTGTGTGGGCTGGCTTTAAGGGAGTAAAGGTGAGGGACTTCTCACTGAGTACAGTAAAGGACCTTTCAGGGAAGCAGGAGAGGAAATTTTTAGAAGATTAAACTTTTACAACTTTTTTTAAATTAACATTCAATTCTTATTTTTAGACAAGGAAAGGCTAAGAAGATATTTTATACTTGCTTTCAATAAAATCCTTGGATGTGAAAAGATGCTAAATGCAATTCACAAATTATAGAGGTAGGCAAATTACAAAAGAATAATCCTGTTATGTTCAACAAGAGTTGATGCGTCTAGGCAGAAAAGGCTGGCAAAGTCATCTCCATTGCTTTCCTCAGAGAGGAACTCAAATGTGTGTTCTCTAGAGGGCTATTTTACATCAAGAATTAGTAATAGGGTTCCACAGTTTTCCCCTTTAGCTCACCTGCTCAAATCTAATCCAGGTTATTACATATCTGCCAGCCACAGTCCAGTTCACCTGCCAAGAGTCCATACAGGCAGTACTTACCCACACACACCCACACCCACACACCAGTCTAGCAGGAATCTAAAGAAGCAGAGGATTAAATCAGCCTGGAGGCTGAGCTATCCTCACTTTCCAGGTCACAGTACACTGGTAGATGAATCCTGCATTGTCATTACCCAAGCAGTACTTGTTCACTGGACAATCAGAGGGCTTCAATATCCAGTACTGTCACGTCAGCACTTTTCACAAGATGGAACAGAATTCTCAAACATTGGGACCTGTCTTTTTTTAATGCCCTACTACACTTTTTGGCCCTAGATAAATAAGTTGTTCTCCATAAGACTACCCCACCCTAAGCCTCTGTATGACTAAAAGGTTGGGTTAAAGGAGTAAAGAGTTATTAGTCTCAATTACTGACTCAGTAATTCAAGTACCAAAAAAAAACCTGCAGCTATTTCTGTATCCTTGAGCTCTATAATTTAACATTTTTAACATGACTAAGTTAATTATAAACATTTTCTTAAATGGCATAAAAACAAATCCTCAAATCTGTAGATAGTGCCTGTCAAATCCATGATGAATGCTATAATTCACACTACCAGGCAGGTCCAATCCAGAGCAAAAAACAATATACATGTGCCAAGGCCAGACAGCCCTCTCTTTCTGGGCATTTCCTGCACAAGCAGTGAACTACTCTATTTACTTTCAGCAACCAAGTTGAATTTTTATCTGGAATTTGGTTTAAAAAAAAAAAAAAAACTTACTGCTGACCAACATAATGAAAAGCTCTCTTAGTTGAACCACAAAACCAAGTAGTTTCACATTTTGCAACAAATCAGTCTGATGTTTTTGCAGTAATAAACTGCATAAGCTACTTTGGAGTTTTTTTAATGTAAAAATACATTAAGGTTAAGTAGTGGACAATCTGTCTCACTTAAGTTATTCATATATACCATACAGAGAAGGGACTATCATCATCTATAGCATTAAACCATATGACAGGCCACTATTATTTCCTGGGGCATTAAAAATTAGCACCTAGCAGGAAAGGCAAATGAGAAATGTAATCTGAACCAAAAACAAAAAAATCATTGCCACAGTTTGTGACTAATACACATACCTCTGCTCCAGCCTTAAGATGCAGAAGTGATAGGCTGTTGAGCCAAGACTCAAATACCCTCTCAGACTTGCTCTACTCACTAAGGGCAGGACACATACATGCAGTACCATGGACAGGGTATGGGAAAGTAAGAGGGTTACCTTCCTACCACTTCTGTGCATTTCATTTTGGATTTGAAATGTTGCCTTTCTGAAAGCTGCTGGACTAACAGTTCTACAAACTGAAGTCTTCTAGCAACAGATCAGATGCAACAATGGTAATACAGATTTCTCTATACCACATGAGTGTGTTTCAGCCTTCACGTCAAGAAATACCTCTAAGGAAGAGAGCGTATTTTCAGTCTGTTTCCATTCAATAAGTGGGTTCTTCTATGCTAAAGCTACCAATCCATTTCACACACACTAAGGCTAGTCATTCATTTCATATAGGCCCGTCAATAGACAAAACTTCCCAACCTCTACTGAAACAAGCAGATTCATACACACAAAGTATGACCAGCTTGGTGTGGGGTACCCACAATCCTGTATCTTCCTTTCACAATTCAGTAAAAGAACAGAACAGTCTTACAGAACAATGCCACCAATGGATCATACCAGAGCTATTGGTCTTTGCCCTGAGTACTTCCCCAGAGGCAACAAAAGGAGAAAAGCATATACTGAAACTGTTGCCAGACTTTTCCAAAGTGGGATGTGAAGGCAGATTTACAGTGAATTGGTTAAAGGGGAAATTAATAGCTTTGAGAAGTAGATCAATTTTGGAGGAAAATTTTGGTTCTCACAGTAAGAAATGGGCTGGCCATTTTCAACATAAATAAGAAATAAGTGAGAAGCTTAAGAGAAAACCTTTATGTAAAAATCTGAAATTTATTAATGACACTAATTCCAAGAAAACAAGCAAAAGAAATATTCACTTTAGCAAAATAAAGTGAAGAACTAACAAAATGCAAGTAAGTGATTTAAATTTTAAGGTTAATTTAAATAAAAACACTGTACAACCTTAGTTACAATTTTCAAGTCACATATCTCACTTTTGGTATTTTTGGATTCAAGTCTCAGAAGTACAAGTCTAGATGTCTTAACAGCCACGTTACATTCTTAGGAAAAGGCTGCCAGTGATTTTTGTCAAGATGGACAGCCTGAGAGGGAAAAAAAAAATCTATACTTCCCACATTAGTAATTATAGTATATTTCCAAGGGAAATAAGAGGTAAGGAATTTACCAAGTCTACGTGAACAGAGACAAAGACAAAGGCTGACAAATGCACAAGTAGAAGACTTTAAAGTAGCTAAAGTCCTACCATAGGGAAATAAGCTTATTCTTCAGATGGAAGGATTGTTTTGTATTACTCAAATGTTGCTACTGTGGCTGACTGGGTGCAGTTTACAGGCTCCAAGAACAGCATCACATAGTCCTACACTTTAATAATAATGGCAGTTTTACAGGACCTCAGCAGGAGGTGGCAACTGGAAGTTAAAATCCTCCAGGTTACAACAAAACAAGACATAGTTGTTTGTGTCTAAACAAGTCTAAATTTTTAAAAAAAAACAGGACTAGATATAAGAAAGGTGAATTTTAATGTGGCCTTCTCTTTTGTCAAAAGACAGAAATGACAAGAGCAACATTTTAGGAAGGCTATTTTAAACTTGGATCAAGATTACACCACTACACAGTCACACACTTATAAGTGCTGAATGAAGGAATCTTGCACTTAATGCTTATGCACCACTGTGGTAACAAAAGCAGGTAAAACTTACAAGGAATGCAGGATGCTTTAGCAGCTTCCCTGTACACCTATGGGAAACCCAGAAAAGCGTGATGGTCTTATGCAAGTTTCACTCAAAACTGCAAAAGTTGCAGGACAATGGGGATTTCTGTGATGGCACACCAAATGTCAGCCTCTGGTTCCACTATGCCAGGAAATACAAATGTGTTACTACACAAGGTCAAAGAAGTTGGGAGCACTTTAAAGGAAACACTTTTAGCAGAAAGGAGTGCATCACTGCTTCGCATAAACATCTAGACATCTTAGATGCTGCATTTGACAGATTCTGGAGTCCACCACACCCAGGACATTGTCATGGATTTAAAGGTTATGGGAGGGAAAATAAGTGGGAAATGGAAGAAAACCTAAAAGTTACCTGAACTATTAAGGGACAAAAAGTCCTATGCAAGTGGTTTTCTTGTATTAAGTAATCTTTTATAAGAAGCATCAGCAATGGCAGCGTTCTAGGAAAGTGTCAAAAAGCAAAGCATTAAATCAAATATCTCTTACAATCTAAAAACAGTAACAAGTTCACTACCCATCATCACCCCAATTGTCTAGCTACACCTGATTGGGTCTATTTGGGTAGGTAAAATTTTTGAGACCTTTCTTGCATGACAAAAACTTGTAAGGTAACACCTTGAGCAAGTTATCTGTTAGTCTATGAACACACAAATGTATCCTGCAAAAAAAACCTTAGTCTGAAAAAAAAGTTAATGGCAAACGTACTGGCTCAGCCATTTGCCTACTTAAAGGCTGGATCCTGGAGTCATTTTCTACTTAGGATAAAACAGTTGTTCCATTTTTACCGCCCTCAGAGCGGACAAATTCCTTCAGACAGAAAAAATATACTAACCCACAACATGCAAAAGGTTGGCTTAACAAGGTCAAGAGAAGAACCGTTAGAAAGACTGAGTATGTACGCACAAGTCTAAAATCAAAGGAGTAGACACTAAGAAAGCCCCAAAATATTTCTGCTAGTGCTAAATCGGACTGAGGGGAAAGTCACCTCTGAAATAGAGTACATAACAGAATTAGTTGTCTCAATGCACTTGCACCCTTCCCTTCCCCCTCCCCCATGCGGCTATACACTGGCAACCTTCTGGTCTTCAGCAGTATCTGACCCCACTATAAACATCAAACAATGAACTGGTGCTGTCAAATGCTAATCCAATTTTCAATGAAGTTATCTTCCACCATTCTCCCAGTCAAGACATTTTAAGTACAGGGGAAACTACATTAACTGATCACTCAAGGACTGATAAAAAGTTGTTGTCTTTATTAAAAGACCCTAACACAGAAAGCTGAAAGGAATCCCACGAAACCAAATTACACTTGATTCCAAAATTTATTTTATTGTTTGCAAGTCACTTAATATACCAACATTTAGATTAAGTAGTTTATAAAAATCAAATACAAATACTGCATTGGGGGGAGGGGCTGTTTGTTTTTTAAGCGTAGAACAGGTTACTTGTTGCAGCCAATAATGCTCTATCCATCAGTTACTCAGCACAGGTGAAATAAAAACGTAATTTCTATTACATTTAACTACTTTCTAGTGATTCAGTGTAAAAAACTTACTGCAATACATTGAGTTAGGGAAAATGCAGAACTCTCTATGAAAAGACTATACACAGTGTGCACTTAACAGCAAAGTCAAAAGTAGTTGAGCCATTTTCCCCAAAAAGGTACTGTTGTATTTGGCATCAGTTCTAGGCTGTCTCTGATCACAGAAAGATGTTCTCTTAAAACTAGCATTTTAGTGTTATCTAGGAAGATCTTTGAGTGCTCACCAAGGGCAGGTGGTCCGCATGAAGTTTCACTGTGCTATTATATATATTTATATAAACAGTAATACCTAAGTCCTCAGGTCAGACTTAGGGTCTCAGTGCGCTAGCCACAGTACAAATAGATAGGACAACAGGCCTGCCATAGGGCATAGTTAGCCGACTTCAAATCTTGCAGTTTTTAAGTAACAAATCTTTAAAAATCTTAATGTCAGTAATCCTTTTGTTATAGTTGTGAGCTGTTCACATGATCATTCTAGTATTAATTCCTACTCAGCTACCACCCATATAGGAAAGAAGGTAGCTGTAAGCTACTTTTTTTTTAAAACTTCTGCAGATTATTGTAAATGCTAATAGTTGCTTGAATTTCCCAACTTTTGTCTTTAATATTTTAAAAGAATAACATTTAAACTACACAAAAAGATTGAACTAGAATTAGTGTGCTATTGTAAACTGTATAATTCTCCATCATTTAATTTCCAGAGACTTCCAATCTGCTGTTCTGGAGCCAGTTTGCTACTAATGATGAAGCTATCCATACAAGAAGTTTCAGCTTAACATATCCTTTGCCAGATGAGTGCTGAAAATTTCTTTACTGCTGCTTTCAAGGACAAAAATGAGCTATCGTTTGAACACAAGTTTTCTCCGTTACAAATGCCATGATCTTTGTGTTTTATCAAAAGCTGGAAGGAAAGTTCCAACTTAAAGGGAAGACATCAACAGACAATTTACAAAATGGGTTGCTTTAGAAAAAAACGGTTGCATGGATCCACAACAGCAGTGAGACTGAGTCACTAGCCAAGTTGGAGGTGTTTTATTAGGCTTATTTCTTATTTACATTAAGGCCTCTTTACATAATTCTGGAAGCATAAAGGAGCCTTAGTGTAAATGAGATTCAGGTCCATAATATTAATACAATAGGAAAAACATGTAAACAGATCTGAACTACAAGGTAAATTGACCTATAACATAATTTTGATCTACAGTTTTCATACTAGTTTAGGGATTACCAGAAGACTCAATGGCAGTATGAACAGATGGTGAAAACTAAGGCCAGGTCAATGCTACAGACCTATATCCGTAGGAGAGCTTCCCCCATCAATATAGCTACCACCTCTCAGGGAGGTGGATTAAGTACGCTGATGGGAGCTCTCCCATCAGCACAGTAGCGCTGTACATGAAGACAAGCCTTCAGTCTACATTTTATTCCAAGCACCACTGGCGATGAAACAGGAGATAAACAAATGGAGGGAGAGGGAGGTTTCCGCTTGATAATATATTTGAAAGCCTAGGGTAACTTCTACTCATCATAATGAAGCTTCAGATCTTTTACTGTAGCACTGCCCGTCAGTTCACCCCTTTTTATTTGTTGCACTGAACCAACAGAAACACAGACCTTTAAGTACACTTTACAGACATTTAGTTGTTACTGCTGAACTCCCTCCTGACCTCATTTTGTTGTTGTTCTAAATTGTACTGCAAACCAGAAATCTTGAGTGACAGCCACAACACACTTCCATTTTTTACCCCAAGCATTTCCTTACACCAAACTCCCACCCACTTGGAACTTTCTAATGCGAACAATTTAAGTTACCGGTACCTCTGTTTCAACACACTACCCTTTTGCATTCCAGTCCTCAAATGTTGTTAAATATTTTGTAAAGCAGAGCAGCTCTCCAAAGGCCAGGGGGTAAGCAGCTGTGATATTAATAGGCCGGATTCTAATAATAATAAAACCCATCTTTATGAGAAGTACTGTATTTTATACCTTCAGTAGTCTTGGGCTACTGACCATCTAATCTAAAATTAATACACACCACCCAAGCAGAATTCAAGTTTAAATCTATACTGTCAACAGCAAAGTAACCTTTAAAACTGCAAGTCTTACTAGATACACTGCCTTCAACTGATGCTCACCTGATGAATTAGATTTTTTTTTGCAGCCAAGTTTTCACTGCAGCAGGTAAGTGACCACTTTATCACTTCTACAGTATGCCAAGATGGGCTACTGTTGATGAACCTTCTCATGCAGCAGTCACTCTTTTACCCTACAGAAAGTTAAATCACTGCTTTCCTTTTATGATTACCAGTTTAATACAGACTAGTTTAGAGTATGACAAAATTGCTTAGGAGTATTCTTACACTGAGAAGTTAAATTGCCACTTATAACACTCTCTCTAACGAGCATTAGTAAACAAATTATATCTTGGGCTACTGAAGAGCTAACAAGATTACAGTAAGATGGCCTGTAGCCTAAAGACCTGAAGTGTGCAGAACCAACAACTAGGAATAAAGTACTTTTTGGATGCTCACTAAATTACTTGCTCATTTCCAATGCTGTCACAAGATGACCACAACTTTTTGGTCATTACTGTAATGCTGCTTGTATTATGTTCAGGGTTTGATAAATTTACTCACCAGTTTTCTACTTGCCACTCTCTGGAAAGTGAGGCAGTTAGCCACGAATTTCTTTACAGACTTACTCATCAGCATGTAATCTTCGTTTTAAAAATAATTGCATTTCTAGCACTTAGTTGCAAAGTAAACCTAAGTATCAATCAAATGCAGGTAGTGTTGTTTTCATGCATCTGGACAGTCAACCTGAAACTCTACAGGTGTAAATGTTTAAGGCTCAGATATTCCTAGGAATTACACTGGAGTGGGAGAAGGTATATATTACCCTTCCTCACACCCACCAAAAAACTTCACCACAATACAATAGTGGAGCCTCTTTATAGCCAATAGTTTAGCCTATGGCTAGAGCCATCTTCCCTACGTGGGGAGGTATAGCAGCAGTCCACACCCCAAATCCTTTTTATGCAGCAGCACATGGGAAACCCTCGTAAGAGTACCCCAAATTTGGCACTCCCTCCTGCACAGATCCTGACACAAGGCCCACCATGTTGCTGAGGGAACAGGATTTCTCCAGGAAGCGTGACCTGTCTCCACTCACCTCAGTAGTGTTTACTCAAGCTTCTGGATCCATCTACATTTTACCTCTGAACTGTAAAAAGCTCTAAAATTGCTTCAGATATAACAGCCCCATTTCCACCATCACCTCAACCCCAGTTCCCAGTATGAGTACTGATAGCAAGTTAAGTCTTCTGCCTTGTGATCTAATGATTGGTTTGTCAAATGTTGTTTATGTATTTAACAGATTATGGAAGTAACTCTAAGATGACATCTAGAAACAAAAAACTGTGTACACATCTTACAGATTGTGCAGGAGATGGAAAGAAGTGTCATTCTCCAGCCCCTGAATTCCTGTATAAATTTGGATACAGGCTTCCTAAACTTGCTAGGTCACACAAGTACTGTTTTGTAATTCCAGAATATTTTAAGCCTCCTCCAGTACAAGTACTTACGGGCTTAGTTTGAGTGAAGAAAGTCTGAGAAATTATATAGTGCGTTTTAGTTACAATGGTCCTAGAACACCAGAAAGATCTCGAATAATGGAATTTCATTCTCCTGCCATTTACAAATGACTAGGTTGAGCACTGTAATTTCTTTCTCAAAGCTAAACAGGAGGTCAGTCCACTAACTAATGTGAAGCTGACCAGAGTTCCAAACAGAGTGAGAAGTCAAGCCTGTGATTGTAAATGTTCACTGCATTACTAGAAACAATTTGATACTTGAAGTAGCTTCAAAACCACTGCATCAACTATGGAAAAATACACAGGATGTGGGGCCTGGACAATTTTTGCTCTAAGGTTGCTTATTTTGAACTAGGGAAATAGCCTGCAAAATAACTAATTTATAATGGAAGTTTCTGGTTCAGTAGATATCTGTAGAAAGTGTGTGTGTTATCTGGTTTTGCTATCTCTGAGCCAAATAGTTTACCCTGGAACAATGCAGTTTTATTTACAGAAATGCTTTTATTCAATCCACCATCTATCACCAACGTTGTCCTTTCATTTCACCTGGTATAAGAACCTCCATAAGTGCCTCAAATCTTGCTCTCCCTCCTGCACAGTAGAACCACACAGATCCTGACAGAAGGCCCACCACACTGCTAAGCAAACAAAAGACCTGAGCTCTGATCCTAGCTCCAACAATGTCTGATGTGTGAACTCGGGAAAATCATTTACTTCTATGCCTTGGTTTCCCCATTGGTCATTCAAGGATACTACTATTTTTCTTTGTAAAGCACTTTGACACCTACAGATGAAAATATATAAGAACCGAGTATTATTTCTGTAACCTACTGCAGAGATTCCCCAAACTGTGGTCAAAGGATCAGTAGTAGTTCACAGAGATGGGCAATCCTATAGCCTAGACTCTTCTTGCCAATTCCAGCTGAGAGGAAAAGAACAGATAGTGAAGGAGATGTACTGAACTGAATAGCAAAGACCGTGTCATTAACTTTCTCAAAAAAGAACACCGCATACTAAAGACTGCTAAAAATATATGAATATTTTCCTATTACTACTTTACAAAGAAAGCAATTGCTGAAGTTGTCACAGGGATGTTATGCAATCGCAAGTGGGATGAAAGGTGGTCCAGATAGTCTATTAAGATGTTGTTCACCCTTGTGAAAGTCTGAGAACCCCTGATACAGTGGCCTTGCCAAGCAATTTTGCTTGGTTGCACCAGATGGCAAGGTACAGTCTTGTACCCCGAGACAGGTCTATAAATGATGGATTTGGTTGTCTAAGGCCTAAAATACATTTTATAATCAGACAATTTGAAGTTGTATGTTTACACGCCATCCATTTGAAATAATCAGCTCCAAATTAAAAAAAACTAGAGCCCTAAGACTGACAAGCACCTATAGCATTTTCTGTAAGAAAAAACTAAGCTAGCCACCTAAAAACTTTAATGGGAACTTAAAAGGAAAACATGCTAATTAGAACAAGAGTGCATTTTATAATCAGTACCCCTTACCATACAAAAACAATCCTCTCCTACCATAAGCTTTCCTTGCCAGTCAGCCAAGTCAAGTCTAGTCTGACTGACTGCCAAATGTTTCTAAACCCATACATGCGTTAGTCTTGTTTATGGAATGGAAAGTCTGTTACAGGATCATAAAAACCCTGAGGTGTAATACACTTGACTCCATTTGACTTCTAGACTGTGCACTTACTTTTTTTTCTCCTTTTATTAGCAATGCTACTGAGAAACTAAATGTATATTTGGAGTATTCATAGGCCACCTGAACACCATCCAACCTCTAAGGTACACTACTTCTTCGCTCTGCTCTTCCTTTTCATAGCCTGAGTTTCCAGATACAAAGTGGGGAGGAGAAACAACTTAGTTCTTCCACAGATTTGTCTTTCAGTTATTACTGTTTATCTTTTAGTCAATGCCTGTGATCATGCTTACATAAGTGTGATGTCAAAATATCTGTTCACTGAAGTCCAGATATTTTAAAACTAAAATAGAATGTAACACAAGCAGTATTGCAGATAAGCACAATAAGCTAAAAAAAGTACAGAGACAGTAAACACGCTATATGCTAACGTAACCTTTACAACTTTTGGTAAAATTAAGCCAACCTTTTTCAGAACTTGCACATCCAGCTTAAAGAGTAACATGTAACATATACCCTACGTCAGGGGTTTGGGACCCCTCAGGGGGTCATGAGATTATTACGGGGGGGGGGGGTCCACGAGCAGTCAGCCACCACCATAAACCCGCTTTTCCTCCAGCATTTATAATGGTGTTAAATATATAAAAGTGTTTTTAATGTATGGGGGGGGTCACAGTCAGAGGCTTGCTATGTGAAAGAGGTCACCAGTGCAAAAGTTTGAGAACCACTGCCCTACATAGCATTCATTGCCCTCCTAATAACTCCGCATTTGATAGTGTCCCAAGCACACAGGCCAAAGCCATACGAATCCTCTGAACTGTAGCAGTGAAGTGTTCCAGGAGGACGATCCAGCGCGCACCTCCTCCTTTTATTGCGCACAGGAAAGCACCACCAACTCACACTGAAACTGGCAGGTAGAGCATATGGCAAGCCATGGAACGCGGTGCGAGCCCACAGCCTTCTCATTTCCTTCTCCTAACTCAGCCTGCGAAAAGGTTTCTAAGACTGAGCATGTTTTAGAAGCCCTGGAAAGTTAAAGACCGATGTGCTAAGAGACAAATCTGAGCAGGTTAAATGAACTGTCCAAAATAATAGGGAAAAAGAGACGGCTGCCATTTACCATCTGTCTCCCACAAAAGTGAGAATCGGAACAAATGGAGCCCAGTTTTGGGGAGGGGGAGGAGGAAGAGAGGAAATTTCCACCAAGCCATAAGAGAATCACACTGAAATAGATAACCCAAGCCAGTGCGGCCTCCCCCGGAGGCTGGAGAGGAGGGGTGGGGTGAGACGCTCCCGGGCACAGCCCCCTCCTCTCCCACGTCCCAGTCCGGCAGCCCCTCGGTGCCGAGCGCGGCCCCGAGCTCTCCCTCCCACCACCGTTCCCCTCCCCGCGAGGGGCTGGAAAACGGGCAGCCCCTGGGCGCCCCTCGCGACCTCCCGGGCAGGGCGCCTCCGCTCCCCCTAGACAGCGGGGTCCCGCCGCTCTTGGGGGCCGAACCGGGGGAGGGGGGTGGACTGAGGCCTGCGCGGTCCCTGCGAAGCCTCCGCTCTCTCGTAGCCCGGCTCCCCCGGCCCCTGCTCGCACACTCACCCGCCTTCCTCGTCCCTCCCCGCCCGCAGTCTCTCCTGCTTCACGGCGGCCGGCGAGCGGGCGGCAGGAGCAGCAGCGCTGTCGGGCGGGACCTCTGGTAGCGCCGGGCCTGGCGGGAGGGGGCGGAGTAGCTCCTCCGACGACCTTTATGTGAGAGACGGGTAATCTCCGGGCTCCGTGCGCTCCGCCGCCAGGCCGGCCACCATCTTACATTAGGGAGACTGCCCTAGACGCCGCCGCCAACGCGCGTGCGCATCAGCCGTCAGGGGGCGGGGTAGAGGAGACGTGCCGCCAGGGAGGAGGCCGCCCGGGGCACGCTGGGACTTGTAGTCTGGCTGGGCAGGAAATGGAGGCGGCTGCAGGAGCTGATGGGTGGCGATGGGCTGCGTTAACCTGCCACTGCCAGCTGTGGATGTGGGGCTGGGGTTGTGCGGTTCTCCCGCTAGCTTCTGTCTGAGGCCTCGGCATCACCCCGCCTCTCCTTCCCCACTGCGCCCCCTCTACCCTGCATCGCTGTGTGTCTACTTTCTCCTGTCACCTTCGTCTTGTCTCTGCACCATGCTGACCTGCCACCGTCTGCTCCATCCTGCACTCATCCAAGTTCCAGCCTTACCTCTCCCACTTTAACCTGCCATGGGCTTTGACCCGCTCCAGTTCCCAACCTTACCCTTCCCCACAACCTGCCACGGGCTTTCACCTGCTCCACTTCCCAGCCTCACCCCCACTCTAACTTGCCCTGGCCAGGTAGCTCAGGAAAGCTTATGCTCAAATAAATTGGTTAGTCTCTAAGGTGCCACAAGTACTCCTTTTCTTTTCACACTTATTTAGAGGGCAAAGGAGGAACGTTTCTGCGAAATCAGCTGAAAAGACAACAAACTGTTTTGTTGTTACAGCTCATTCAAAAGTTATGCTGATTTAAAAGTTTGGCTTCGTTTTCCCCTAGATCAAACCCAGTTGGTTATTACTTACTCCTTTAGATTGTCCATGTAGTTAACTCTCTTTTAAAAATTCATGCTATCGGGTATATTTCAAGCTATAGGATTTAGTTAAGGAAAGCTGTTAAAATCCTTACTGTGAATAGTTTTGAGCCTGAGCCCATTGATTTCAGTGGGTTTTATGGGCCCAATCCTG
The DNA here is from genome assembly GCF_965140295.1 of Lepidochelys olivacea. Lineage (NCBI taxonomy): Eukaryota > Metazoa > Chordata > Testudines > Cheloniidae > Lepidochelys > Lepidochelys olivacea. The sequence goes on from NC_140411.1 coordinate 266,397,300, forward strand.
TTTCTGCTGATGTTAGTGGATGTTTTTTGCCATTGACTTAAATAGAAATACATTTTGTAGCAATGATTACTCATTTTACAGGTATAAGAAAAGTGGGGAATCTTTATGATAACATCTCAGGTGTGTGAGATTATGTTCTCAGTGGTTTGCTACTTTATCAGGGATCACATATATTTGCACCCTGACCTCCCATTGACAGATTGCACTGTTGCCCAACCCTGTTGTGGTGTACACTAGGGATGCCTGTAGTGGTTTCTTATTCTGTATAGTGAATACATAAGCCATCTCCTGCTGGCTTCACACACCCTGCAAGTTGTAGGTGCTGTGCCACCTTTTTGATTCAGTGCCACAGCTCTCTCCATTTTTAATATCCTCTAATTGACTGCCATAGTCCCCAGCTGTGGTGGGTCTCCTTCCTCCCCCATGTTTCAATCCCCCTAATCTAGCCCCACAGCTGCAGAGATGTTCTGGGAATAGAGATCCTGATGGGCAGGATACCATCTTCTTGAAGACATCTGCCTCTGAATCTGCAGAATTTGATTTCCTCTTCCACCAATCAGGTTGCCCGTCATCCCCACTGTCTTCACTGCACCTTGCCCCAGCCTTTGATACTGCTCCACTTCTTGCTGCTGCCCCAGTGGAAGCTGTCATTCTGCCTTGCCTGGCGTACTCAGCATCGCTGTAAACCTCCTCCCCATTTTTGCTGAGCATTTGTGTGTGCACAGACCTCATTATTATATGGTAACAATCATTTAAATATTGTTGCCCCTTTTCTGAGCAGTAGCATTTTTTTTAGAGCCTTGCACGTCAGTTTCTCATTTGGAATAGAAATAGGTGACATTGAGTGGGGTATTTTCTTGGTGTCATTTCTTTAACTACAAAATATACTTAGGTCCTGTTTTCTTGAGCAGTGGTAGTAATAAACTGCACACCAACCTTCATGCAGAAGCGTCCAGTAAAATACCTCTGCCCTGTGGTCAGTGGCAGCTAACATTTGCTTTTGTCTCTCTCTAATGCCTTACACAAATCTCCCCACTTTATAAACAGTCTCCTCTTTCTGCCACAGTCCCTGAGTCCCTATACTAGTCTTCATGTGAACAATGATAAAAAGTTTCTTTTTTCTCAATTTTGCAATGTCATTGCCATCTGCTTTTCCCTGTATGGGGTGCACTTGGAGATGGTAAGACATTTTCTACCTTACTTCTCCCTTCTATAGAATCCCTGAATCAATGCTGTGTCAGTGTTGGCAGGTGGGGAGGCAGCAGGGTGCAGGTTAGTAATTGCATGTGTATCTCTGCAGGCTATGTTTACATTGGAGGATGTTACTCTAAGCCATGTCCACAACAGGTAGGGCAGGGTCTTATTCAAAAAGGTAGTGAACAAACTGGGAAGATATGCAGCACTGCTGTTTACCAGGATGATGTCCACCTAGCTGGTACAGGAGTGGAATAGAAAAAACACCTGTCTTAGAATATAAGAATGGCCATACTGGGTCAGACCAATGGTCATCTAGCCCAGTATCCTGTCTTCCCACAGTGGCAAATGCCAGATGCTTTAGAGGGAATTAAGAGAACAAAGCAATTATCGAGTGATTCATCCCCTGTCATGCTTCTGGCACTGGATTGCATTCTTGACCATCTTAGGTAATAGCCATTGATGGACCTGTCCTCCATGAATTTATCTAATTCTTTTTTGAACCCAGTTATACTTTTGGCCTTCACAACATTCCCTGACAACGAGTGCCACAGGTTGACTGTGTGTTGGTTTTAAACATGCTGCCTATTAATGTAATTGGATGAGCCCTGGTTCTCATGTTATGTGAAGGAGTAAACAACATTTCCTTATTCCTGTTCTCCACACCATTCATGATTTTATAGACCTCTATTATAACCCCTTTTAGTCATCTCTTTTCTAATTGGAACAGGTTTTTTTAAGGCTGTCTTCATATGGAAGCTGTTATATACGCCTAATAATTTTTGTTGCCCTTCTCTGTTCCTTTTCCAATTCTAAAATAGATGGGGTGCCCAGAACTGTATGCAGTATTCAAGGTATGAGCATGGCATGGATTTATATAGTGACATTATGATATTTTCTGTCTTATTATCGATTCCTTTTTTAATAGTGCCCAACATTGTTAGCTTTTTTTGACTGCCATTGTGCAATGGGCAGGCGTTTTCTGAGAACTATACACGACTCCAAGATCTCTTTCTTTTAAGTGATAACAGTTAATTTAGACTGAATGATTTTGTATTTATAGTTGGGATTATATTTTCTAATGTGCATTACTTTGCATTTATCAGCATTGAATTTCATCTACCATTTTGTTGCACAGTCATGCACTTCTATAAGATCTCTTTGTAATTCTTCACAGGGAGCTTTGGATTTAGCTATCGAGTAAGTTTATATCGTCTGAAAACATTGCCACCTGCACTGTTCACCCCTTTTTCTAGATCATTTCTAAATACGTTGAACAGCATAGGGTCTAGTACAGATTCTTGGGAAATCCTGCTATCTACCTCTTTCCATTATGAAAACTGACCATTTAGTCATACCCTTTGCTTCCTATCTTTTAACCAGTTACTGATCCATGAGAGGACCTTTTCTCTTCTCCCATGACTACCTACTTTGCATAAGAGCCTTTGGTGTGGGAACTTATCAAAGGCTTTCTGAAGGTCCAGGTATGCTATATCAGCTGGATCACCCTTGTCCACAGGCTTGTTGACCCCCTCAAAGAATTGTAATAGACTGGTGAGGTATGATTTCACTTCACAAAAACTGTGTTGACACTTCCCTAACATATTGTGTTCATCTATGTGTCTGATTACTCCATCCTTTACTATAGTTTCAACAAATTTGAATGATACTGAAGATAGGCTTACTTGCTTGTAATTGCCAGGATCACCTCTGGAGCCTTTTTTAAAAATTGGCATTACGTTAGTTAGCCAGTACTCATCTGGAGTAGAGTCTGATTTAAGCAATAGGTTACATACTACTGTTAGTAGCTCTGCACTTTTATGTTTGAGTTCCATCCATACTCTTGAGTGAATACCATCTGGTCTTGGTGATCCTGGCATCCCCAGGAAGCAGGGATGGTTCTAGGGGATGCAGCACATGGCAGAACCAACTTCCTGAGGGCAGTGAACTGCTGCACTCAGCCTTTTTGGTGGGAGGGGAGAAGTTTCTTTTTGTTGCTCTGCTGCTCAGGAAGTGTTTTCTGCTCTAACTGGCAAAATGGCTGAGGCTCTTCCTGCCCCAAGAAGGCTGTATTGCCTTGTAATGTTCGTGTCAAAATGGAAATTTGCCTTAAATGCTCTTTAAAAGTGCACTACAACATAAATAGCCTTTTGAAGTAATTAGTTTGAAACCAAGGGGTTAACAATGCTGAGGCTTTGATGAAAAATAGCCATGACTATAATCTCTCGGGCTAATTTTGGCAGTTTACCTTGCAAAATGTAAAAACACTGAGGCAAAATGCTTTTTCTCTTTCTGTATCTGCTGTTACAATAAACATGAGTACCATGCAATGTGTTTGATTTTTAACCCCTGTGGTGCCGTGGTTGACCGGGAGAGAGAGGGAGAATTGAGCGACACAGGAAGGAGGTTAGAGGGGCAAAACATTTGGCCAATAGCTGTGGGATGACATTTTGAGCATGCTCATGGTGGGGAAGCCAAGGAGGTGAAGAAAGGCTCATAGCTCACATCCAGCCAAAATGGCAGCACCCAACAGATACCCAGAACAAATCCCCTTGTATGGTTTAAATCTCCTTATATGGTTGTAATACAGCACATTATTAGTAGTGCTCCATTTTATGCAGCATTTTCAGACTAGCTTGCTGCTTGGGTTTCGGAGGCCATCTCCAGCACTTGGATCTCTGGCTTACAGTGTGGTGTGTGCTGAAAAGATCTTGGCTGTCTGGAAGAATCTCCTCCTGGTTGAGGTTCAGCGTCACATGGATGCCTTCCAAGGCCCTCCTTCCCAAACTATTCAGAACCACATGTCAGGGCTCAGTTGTGCCCTCCATTGCAAAAGTCCAGTCCAGCTTCTGATAGTATGGGTAGGTAGAATTACTGGAGGGCCTGTTCTTGTGCTTTGTATTCTTGTAGTTCTGCTGGAGCTCTTTTTGCTATGGCATTAGTCCATGTCCCAGGAATACCTTTTCTTCTGCAGTTGCTCTTCCAGCCACTTGTAGATCTTGGCATTCTGGTGACTGCTGTTCTGAGGGGCTTAGACATGCTCCTCTCCCAAGAGGGCAAGGAAGTCCAGGACCTCCTGCGGGGTCTGCTTAGAAACACAGGTCATGGCTGCAATAATGGGTATGTGATTCTGGATATATGAACTTGCCACAAGCTGGTATCACAAAAGGGATGCATCTGGCAGCACACCAGTATTTAAATGGGGAGGAGACTTCTGGTCACAATGATCCCAGAGCAGAAAAGCGCACACAGGCCAGGCCAGGCAAGAAGCAATGCAGCATGGGATAGCAGTGAGAGAACTGCCACAAATGGAATAGTTAATCTGAAATATGACAACTGCCACATGCATCCACATAAACCTTATTCCGGAAAAAAAAAATCATTACTCAGTATTTCACTTCAAAAGTGAATTAATTAATTTGGAATAAAAAGCAGGTTAATTCAGGGAGGGGTGGGAACTGTGTTTGGATACAGTGCTGTTTATGTGGGGAAAAAATTAGTTATTCCAAAAAAAAACTTTCCCATTTAAACAAGGTCTAAGCGGAATATTGGTTATTGTTTTTGATGAGTGATCAGCTTTTAAAAAGAGTATAACATACATTATAAGAAGAAAGTATTGTGTATTATTGTAAGTTAAGTACATTTATTGTTATAGTCAAAGAAATTTTTTTTCTCCACTGCCCCATGCTGGCATTCAACAGCATGTAGTACTTCCTCCTGATTTCCAATTTAGTAGCTCTCTTGTAAAAATGCTTCAGATGTAAGGACTCTGCTGACATTAAGTAAAAACTGCATGAACTGGGAAAATGCAGTACTTTGCCCAGTGTGTTGATTCCATGGCCATTGCGGAAATAGAACACTTTAGTTAAAGGAGAATTTCCATTAACTCTAAGCATTAAGACTTGCATCCTCCATGGGCTGGGTGTGACATGATCCCACATGTAGAGAAGGTCTGACATTGCCTTCACTAATGTATAGTGGTACACAAACACACTAGCAAAAATATCACAGCAGCACACAAGCTCCGGCTATAATTTGCAGTTGTCCAGGCTTAATTTTTCCTTTGCCAGAGAAATGTTAGATAACACAACTGATTTACAAAAAGAAAAGGAGTACTTGTGGCACCTTAGAGACTAACCAATTTATCTGAGCATCCTGATGTCTGACAGACAGTCTGACATTAGACAGACTGAGTAATTAAAAGCGGCAGAGAGTCCTGTGGCACCTTATAGACTAACAGACGTATTGGAGTATGAGCTTTTGTGGGTGAATCCCCACTTCATTGGATCCGACAAAGTGGGTATTCACCCACAAAAGCTAATGCTCCAATATGTCTGTTAGTCTATAAGGTGCCACAGGACTCTTTGCTGCTTTTACAGATCCAGATTAACTCGGCTACCCCTCTGAAGCTTGAGTAATTAAAATAGATTAAATAGAAAGCCAACGTATGTTAACTAGGAATATGAAGATGTTCTTACAGAGTTAGAAGAAACATATTACAATGAGGATAGATTAGAGAGCCTAGAATAATAAGATCTGTCTTGCATATAGACAGAGCCTTAATCACAACTACATGACATACAAATTTGGTTGCTGTACAAAGGAACCAGAGCTTTATATTCTGATACAGAACATTTCCTTGTTTTTACAGCCTGTGTTTGACATGTTGACAGACTGAAGGTTACGCTATGTGCTGTTTTCTGGTCTGTTCTCTTGCTACATTAAGGTCCCTTGAGTGCCATTTGGCATTACGGGGGCAGATTGACTGCCACTGAAGGTGTTGGCAGCGCATATATCCAGAGGGGAAGATGCCAGCCTGGTGCCATGACCACCAAGGATTTAAAAGTTTATATTTTAGGAGAGGGTTTTAAAATTTGTGTTAAACAAGGAAACTAACAGAATATATTATGGGAATGTGTTTTTTCTCTACAGAATTTTTAAAATATTTGCTATGTTATGTGATATTAGAATTCAGTGCTACAGGACCAATTGTACATTTGAAATGTTGAATAGATCTAATAAATATTACTCTAATTTGGATTTTAAAAAAATAGACAAAAACACCTCAGTTCTTAGCCTCCAGTAGCCAAGTGTGAATTGTAGGTCAAATACAGGAGGAGGCCGTGTTTTACTTGAGTTTATAACTTGCAAATAAAAAATGCTAACATTTTATAGTCAAGCTGCAATTTGATTGTGGCAGTATATCATATCTTAAAAACCAAAATGGAATTACTTGTAGAAAATTTCTATACAGTTATTATAATAAATAACTATATAAAAGTTTCAGCTGTAAATAAGACTGATAACCCATTTCACAATAGCAACTCTTGCGGCTCTAAAGTTAAAGTTGTTGTCATTGCTCTTCCATGGTACTGTGTCACACTTTTTTGAGGTGTTTATAACTGGTTTGTGTGATGCTGGCAGACCAGGTGCCAACTCATGTCTAGGCCCATAGACCTACACTGAACATTGACCAATATGTAGTTGGAAACCAGTTTGGCTCATCTGTGTGTTAGCATTGTTAAAATAGATGTTAGGTTTATAAGAATGTGTTTAGCCTCTATAAAATGCTGGCATGTTGCTGCATTATTAATCTCAATTATAATGTCTATATCCCATGTTTATGGTAAATATTTAAGTGTTTGCTCTATAACTGTAAAAATGTTTGCTCTAAAACTAAACCACCAGGCAGGAGAGAAACATTACTGCCAACTGAAATACCAGTTTGCCACAAGAGGGGATATCTCCTGCCCAACAAAACAAGGTCCGTAGACACTGGACAAACCATTGTGGAACATCAGATGACAAGAGATTTTGTCCACCCCTAGCCCCCCTGCCATGCACACCCATGAAGAGAAGACATGCCTGTGCACTTGTTCCATCAGCTTGAACTCTAGGGGAAGGAAATAAAAATCCCTGACAAGGAGAAACTGTACTTTTTATGCTGCTTGGACTCTGAGGGGCAAGGATTACTAAGCATAAGCAAAAGATCCCCAATGCTTGGCCTTGGTTAGCCCTAAAGAACATATAGTATTTTCTTATTATAGAAGCATCTGCCACCTTTTGAAACCTAAGACTAACTCATTTGAGTGTGTATGTTTACCTGCTTTAACCTTGGAAATAAGTCATTTCTTTTTCTTAGTTAATAAATCTTTAGCTCGTTCATTATGGATTAGCTACAAGCATTGGCTGTGGTGTGAGATGTAACATGCTGTTGACTGGAGGTGACTGACTGTGCCTTTGTGACAGAGCAAGCTGAATATTGTTATGATTTTCAGTGTATGAGACCAATCAATCACAAAGGCAAGCTTGCCTGGGTGCCAAGATAGACCGGACTACCCAAAGGGATTGACTCCATGTTAGGGCTGTCATAGTGCTTAAGGCGTTCACGCTTGATTCGTGAGATCTATGTATGGAACTCACAACCGGTTTGGGGTTTGTGCCCTGGTTTGTAGCAATCTGCCCTGAGGTTAGTACTCATGGTCTGGAGCCATTCTTAACAGCTTGACTATACAAACTCAATTTGGGCAAAACCTAGGAAATGTTCTGTACAACTGGGTGTTTTTAGAGTAAGTTTCTATTGCTGAGGTTTTTTTCAGTTATACAAATGCCCTCATAATTAATATAATCATTTTCCATACCTGAAGGACAACATTTATCAATGGGGTGTCTAATTTATGCACATAAATCCATATTTTAGGCATAAAAAAGTCTGATTTTTAAATGTGCTGACCATCTACAACTTCAAGTGATGTCAGTGAGAGCTCAGCACCTCTGAAAGTCATTCACTTATGGATTCATGTGCTGAACTTTAAATATCCATATCAGAAAATGGTGGCTGTACTGTGCAAGTACTAGGATGCAAACAATAAAACATGTAATCTACAAACCTATTCATAGTTTAGCAGGCTTAATTTTGTGTGTTCAGATACATTTTAGAAAGATTTCAAGTTAAAAATCACAATGAGAAGAATTCTAGGTAATTAAAAATCTGCTGAGATAAGTATTAAGAATTTACAATACTGCAAGATACCCAAGGTGATGTGTGCCAGCAGGTTCTGATACTGGGTGACTGAACAGCTCTGCTTTCCTTCAGAGAAAACCACTTCATGTGAGACCCTGGTGGTCAGTTTGCCCTCCTCCCCCATGGAAAGAAGAGGATCAAGATCATAGGTGAAAGCTACGAATCAGTCTCTTCCCACTTGGATAACAAATGGATTGCAGTGAGAGATTGCTGAAAGTCTGCTCCTCCTGCAGAAATCAGGACAGTGGAAGAAGATGAACCGCTGGTGGCCTGCCTCTCCACTTGCACATTTTGGAGATGAAGTCTACTGACGAGCCTTTCTTCCTTAATGGGCATAAGACATACTTTTACTCACTTTGGACCTAATTAAAAGCCAAGGAAATCAATGGAAAGAGCCTCGGGCCTTGTGCTTGCTAGGATGAAAGGTGTGTTCTTACCTTGGGTTAGCTAACTCATAGTAACATGAGAAAATCCTACTGAAGGAAGCAAGGCTGGTGAATAGACTCATCTCTTAAACATAGGAGTGAAGAAGCAGGCCACCAGCACCCCACATTCACTAGTGGGGAGCCTAGATTTTGCCTCAACCTGCTAACACATGTGAAAACTACAAACAGAGTTCTCTTCCTTAGGATTTACCTTACGTTAATTACTGTGTGACAAGAACACTTCTGGGGCGGGGGGGGGGGGTTGTACACCAATGAAGATATTGCCTCATTGGTTTCCTTTCCAAGACCTTTAAGCCTTGTTTTCAGTTAAACTACATTAATAAATGTTTTTCTAAAAGTTCTGCTCTATAAATTACTTTAGGGAAGTTCTATGGCTTGTGTTATACAAGAGATTAGACTACATGATCACAACAGTCCCTTCTGGCCTTGGAATCTATGAAGAACAGCTGATACAAATAAAAGAAAAATGTTTCTTTGTTTCAGTTTCACATTTCCCATTCACCCTTTGATTAGGTGTTGATACTATTGCATCAGGAGCAGCATAAAAACCTATGTAGATTGCTGCATGGACCTTTTTATTTTCACAAAAGGTGGAATACCACCACACAGTTCTTGGTGAGTCATAATATATAAATAGAACCATTGAGGGGGTAACAATGGCTCTGTTGTACTATTACACAACAGAGAAATAGATGGCTTAATTCAGATTATGCATTAAGTTTATAATTGTTGATGTAACTGAACAGCCAAAATTATTTTATGGTTAATTTATTTGGCTAGGAAAGCTCATCTGCCATACTGTATTTAGTTTGAGTAGGAAAAAGCTTTCCATCTTGGATGACTGAGGCACAAAGAAGACATAACTTGTCCAAGCAAGGGCACCTTAGGGTTCCTGAAGCTTGATTCTCCACTTATTACATCTTGTATAGACATTGCCCATTCTGATCTGGTAGCATTTTACACCCTCTTTTCAAAGGTATAAGTGATTCCACAAGGTGCAAAGTAATGACGAATCCAATGGCAAAAAACTGGTGACACAAAGTTCAGGTTGCATGGTGGTATGCCATCCCCTTTGCAGAACATGGAATTGAGAAAAACTCAACTTCTGAAAACCAGGAAATGCAGAGTTAAGCTTGCCCATGCAAATTTAACTCTGCCCTCTTTCAGCAATGCCCCAACAACACCCATACCTTTACTCTGCCAACCCCACAGTTGCCGAAACGTACAAACTCTTCACCTCCTTTTACAACCCATTCATGCTCACCCACAGGATTCCATCTAACACTATTAAAGGACCAAAAAAAAACCCCCAAAACAAAAAAGATAGTTCATGCTGTCATAGTTGAGGTCAACTGCATGTTTATTTCTGCTCAGGGGTTCAACAAGCGCACCCACTCTTAGGCTTCCAGTTCTTGCCTCTCTTTGGTAGAATCATACACCTATCTCCTTTTGGACCATGGCATTCTCAGGCTGAACAGTTCCCTGCTTTCACTGTATCATTCCCAGCACACACAGGTTGCCCTGCTTGCTTTCTCTCCAGAGTCTGATAACAGTGTAATTGTTACAGACAAGTTACCACACAGTTTTCTAAGCAAGCTTACTTTATTCTTAAGGTACAAAGCATTACAAACAAAACATTAAAAAAATGAGTTTCAGAGTAACAGCCGTGTTAGTCTGTATTCGCAAAAAGAAAAGGAGTACTTGTGGCACCTTAGAGGCTAACCAATTTATTTGAGCATAAGCCCGATGAAGTGAGCTGTAGCTCATGAAAGCTTATGCTCAAATGAATTGGTTAGTCTCTAAGGTGCCACAAGTACTCCTTTTCTTTTTATTAAAAAAAATAGAACCTACACATGCTAATGAGCTTACCAAAGTTCATCCCAATTCTCACAAGAGTTCTAGCAAGTGCTGTCTAAATGCCCCACCCTATGGGTATCCTAGGGGTTACACGTTCCGATTTTCAGCTCAAAACAAGGACCTGCATAACATGTTCAATTTCCTTTTCATACAGTTCAAGAGTCTTTGAACTGGAGTTTTCAGAAGCAGGTCATTTGTATACAAAAAGAGGCTCTTACCCTAGGACATCGCTTCAAACAGCTGACTTCAGATGGGAACACATTCTTCCCCTCACCTCAGTGTATGTCCTAAGGAAATCCACGTCACATATTGTTCTAAACAGTCCTTTGAACTCCCTCATACCTTCCAGAGATTGCATTAGTCTTGTCTTCCTGCTAAAGAAGTGCCAAACAATCTCACAACAGTACATAAACATTTGCATTTGTTATACAATGAACTCCAAAGGTGTTAACCCTAACTCAGTAAGGTTTATCTTCATTCAGTAAAGTTTATCTTAACTCCATAGGGAATGTTCAGGATATTGTCTGTCTGGGCACACATCACCTTCCTTCGGTTCCCCTGGCAGCAGCCAATGGGAATTATTTGAATACACCATAGGTTCAGTCAGCACACTGGGTGTTCGGTGTACCTACACAAAATGGTGGAGGCAGTAGTTGGGCCTGCTTGGTAAAGGTATATTTGTGACATGAGGATGTGTGTGGATTACTTTGAGGTATGTGACAGAGCTAGGATTATAATCAGAGGAGGCCTATGTTTTGCTCCCAAAACACCCTCCATGGCAGGGCTTGTGAAGAAGGCTCAGAAGGCAGCCTGAGCTGGATGCTGTCTTGCTCAGTGGTTGCACCTAGGGGATTCTACCCTAACTTTTAGAGGGGCTTTTAGATCCCTTTTACACCACTCCAGCCCTTTTACCTGCCTCTGAGGGGCTGGAGCAGGTCCAAAGATCTCACCCCCAGCACCTAAAGTGACTTATTAGTGCTCAATAAGGGGTCAAAGGCAAGGGAGTTTTTAGTGGGAGATTTTACTAACAAAATTAAAGCTTTAAGACTTAAAGACAAAGCGGTAAAGAGAAAGCACTATGTTTCCTGGTCCCACTGATTGACAGAGACATTAATAGATTCAAGATTCAAAAGTAAAAAACACTACCCCTGTTAAAATCATAGGCCCAACCAACAGCAGCTATTCAAACACACACACTAAAAGTGAGCCATGACTATTTTAGTGGGAGACAAATATAAGGTGTAGAGGGCTAATGGCTGCAGTGCAGTGGCCTGGAGGTAAAGCTTAATAAGGTGTGACACAGGAGCACTGATAAAAACAAACTTTGTTTCCTGGCTCCAGGAACCTGGCATGGCTTAAGGTTAAAAAAGGATGAGTACCTCTGTCACATGATAGTTCAGTATCCACTACCTCTAGTGGTAACTGTTACAAAAGTTACCACAGATGTGTATTCTTTAACATGGTGTTTAATGGGGAGGCAGCTGCATATAAATCAGGACCACTACCAGGTGAGTTAGTCTAGAGGGGTGGTTCTCAAACATGTCTGTAAGGCCTTTTTTTGATGCTACACAGAATGAGATGTTAGAAAACCAAACAGTGAGGGACTGGGTTTTTGGGAGGATCCTTCAGTTATAAGGTTGTTCATGGAAGCAAAACCTGGAGAATCTCTAGAATAGAGCACTGTAAGCAGAGCACTGTAACCCTAATAAAGGCACACTGAAGCCTTTGTTACAAAGAAGTCCAAGCCCTCTCTGATGGCCTCTTACAGCTTGGTTCTCCCCATATGGCTGCTTGTTTTGAGTGAGCATAAAGCAAGCCTCATCCCCAGTGTTGTACAATGAATCAGTAACTCAAAATTTTCCCAGCTCCTACTCTGCCCTGACCTTTAAACTGTACAGCCTTGTTGTACATTAAGTAATGCTAAAACTATGAGACATAAAAAAAGCTATGAAATGATGTAATTAATGAGATCATGTCACCTAGGGATGCAACACAATGATGTTTACTGAGTGCTTAGAAAAGTAACGTCAGGCAAGTATTTATTGAGTTCTGTAAAGACAAAAGACTTATGATCTTATATTTACTGAAGTCATATTCACGAGCTGCAGTTACCACAATACTACAAGACAACTGGTGTGACGTCTGTGCAGAGAAAAGCCCACAACTGAAGTGGGTCACTGTTTGATGTGAGATTTCTTAAGCTCTGAAACCTTGCTTCTCAAACCAGTATTTTATATACAAATTGAGATCTTATACTGAAGACAGATACAAGGATAGCCTCCCAAGTAAGTTTCATCTTCCTTTATGCTTTCTCTAAGCTTCACTTGATGATTATTATTATAATTATTATTTATCTGGGTTGCAGAAGAGCCTAGCAGCCCCAGTCAGTGATTGGCACTCCAGTGTGCTTGTCACTGTACACTTGTTACTGTATTTCTGTAAATAATTTTTATGAATTTTAATAGAGAAACAAAACAAAAAAGATAAACAACTTGCACCTTGAATATGGTAACAAATAACATTTCACAGGATAGTTAATAAAATTATAGTAATTATGCAATATTCAACTTGACAAAGACCTGGCAATGCAAAAATCAGACAATATTACACAGAGAACATATTAGGATATGGGGTAACAATTTTAAAAAAATGAAAAAAAAAGACAAATAGGCAAAAAAGGAAAGGAGAGAGCTGGGAAGAGGGGGAAAAGCAGAGAGGTCAGGTGGAATGGCATTATTTGACCCATTGCAGCATTCTTTATCCAAATGTATCAAGAAACAGGGTCCACATTTCTTCAAATTCATATCATTGCTATCTACATCAATGAGCCATTCTTTCTTTTGCTGCTAATTCAGGCATATAAATTTAAAACTGAGAATTTCATCTTGTTTAATGGCTGGTGCTCATTTTATTTTAAAGTTCGGTCTAGTTATCAATTGTTTTTCAGCCCCAGATTTTGAAGGCAGAGATTTAGCTTCCCTGAACCAGCCTTTTTTAGGACAGGAAAGTTCTCTAGTATTAGGGAGGGTCACACCATGTATTTTGACCACCTAACCAACATTGTTCAGAGGAGATTTATGAGTTACAAATGCTAAGCACTCAAGAAACCTGCACTGAAGAAAAAGGTTTTTCCCTACCCCACTAGTAAGCAGTTGAGCAACTGAGTGAGCATGAACCATAAACTTCAGCCTTCATCACCCAAGCACATCAGGTAGTTCAATGTTCCCAACATCTAAGGTGTCACCTCACTAGGAATTATTGAGTCTGTAGTCTCAATAATAGCCCCATAGTAGCTGAGATTGTTTCTCATTAATCTTTCCACACACAGACCACGTGAAAATTAAAGAGGGAACTGTAACGGATGTGTGGTTTGCAATTCATTGCTTTTTTAATGAGTATGCAGTGTTGGAGTATGCAGTGTTGTTGGTAGCCATGTTGTTAACTGGAGGTCAGACACTAGAGTAGACACAATCAACTAATAGAGTTGTCCCATCAGTGACTAGATTCAGTGCTTGTGTGTCCTTCAAATTATTTCTGCCAAGGCATAAACAAAGACCCTTGTGGTCTGTCAGGGTTCCCTCCCCACTCTGAACTGTAGGGTACAGATGTGGGGACCTACACGAACGACCCCCTAAGCTTATTTCTACCAGCTTAGGTTAAAAATTCCCCAAGACACAAATCCCTTTTGTCCTTGGATGGTATGCTGGCACCACCAAGTGATTTAAACAAACATTCAGGGAGGGTCACTTGGAGCCTATCTCCCCCAAAATATCCCCCCCAAGCCCTTACACCCCCTTTCCTGGGTAGGCTTAAGAATAATATCCTAACCAATTGGTTACAAAGTGAGCACAGATCAACCCCCCCGGGTCTTAGGACACTGAAAATCAATCTAAAAGAAGAATTTTATTTAAAGGTAAAAGAATCACCTCTGTAAAATCAGGATGAAAGATATCCTGTAAAGTTAAGATTCACAAACACAGAGGAACTCCCTGTAGGCTTAGTTCAAAGTTACAAAAAACAGGAATAAGCCTCCCACTAGCAAAGGGAAAATTCACAAGCTAAAACAAAAGATAATCTAACACACCTTGCCTGGCTTTACTTACTATTTTTGTAATATTAGAGACTGGTTCAGGATTGGTTGGAGGAGATGGAGAGAGAACACCCAACAAAAAGCACAAAGACTTCCCCCGCTCCAAGATTTGAAAGTATCTTCTTTCCCCATTGGTCCTTTTGGTCAGGTGCCAACCAGGTTATTTGAGCTTCTTAACCCCTTACAGGTAAGGAGGAGTTCTAGGCTACTCTTAGCTGTATGGTTATGACATGGTCCATAGACAGGTTCAGGGGAACCGAAATGGAACATCCCTATAACCAAGCCAGTAGGTGCTAAACGTCTGAGCAGAAAGCTGCTTCTTCCATTTACAGTTTCCTACCCTTGTACTGATTCTGCAGATGGTTCAAACAAGGCTTTGTTTCAGATTTCCTACTAGAATAGGAATACATGCAGAACACTAAAGAAACTTGCACCTTGCAAAATAATGAATGGCATAGCAATATAATTTGTGAAGTATTTAAAACATGGCTCTACCCTAAAATGTGGGGTTCATATTCATTGAGTCTCACCTATTCCCATAGGAAGTGTGCTTAGTTTGCAAGTATTAAATTGCCAGCTCTGCCAATTTAGCATGGGCTCTATCAAGCTGGGTTTTTCCCCTTATCTCCTGCAGTAATAGAGACCCTCTAGGTCAGTGTTTCCCAAATTTGGGACGCCGCTTGTTCAGGGAAAGCGGCGTGGCCCCCATTGGCCAGGCACAGTGAACCGCGGCCAGTGGGAGCCGCGATCGGCCGAACCTGCGGATGCGGCAGGTAAACAAACCAGCCCAACCCGCCAGGGGCTCTCCCTGAACAAGCGCCGTCCCAAGTTTGGAAAACACTGCACTAGGTTATCTTGTGACCACAGATATGCTTTTAGAAAAGGAGTACTTGTGGCACCTTAGAGACTAACCAATGTTAGTATACAATATTGTTTACTTATGCCCAGTTTACCAAGCTATCCAGATTGCTCTGAATCAGTGACCTATTCTCTTCATTATTTACCACTCTCCCAATTTTTGGATCATCTGCACACTATCAATGATTTTATGTTTTCTTCAAGGTCATTGATAAAAATATCAATCATCATAGAACCAAGGAACTATCCTTGCAGACCCACTCAATGACAATTCCCCATTTACAGTTACAATCTGAAACTTATCAGTTAGCCAGTTTTTAATCCATTTAATATCTGCCATGTTAATTTTATATCATTCTAGTTTTTTTTTTAAATCAAAGTGTCATGGGTACCAAGTCAAATACCTTGCAGAAATATAAGTATATTATGTCAACACTATTACCTTTATCAGCCAAACTTGTAATCTCAAAGATAGCTATCAAGTTAGTTTGCTGGGATATGTTTTCCATAAACCCATGTTGATGTGAATTAATTACATTGCCATCCTTTCATTCTTAATCAATCCAGTCTCATATCAGCAGCTCTGTTATCTTGCCCGGGATCAATGTCAGGCTAACAGGCCTATAAATACTAAGATGATATCTAAATGATGCTAAGTATACTTAGTATCTACAGAAAAACAAGGAAATGGGAATGCAAGGATAGGCTCAGTTTGAGCTCTCTTCTTTAAAGATCCTGAATTATTCATAGAGCCTGTAGAAGAAACCAATTAACTCTTCATTTATAAGAGTTTCTAATCTCTGCTTCCAATTTTAGTTCCAAAAGGACTATGGAATCATCTGATATAAGGATATTTGCAGTTTGACAAAGTTCTTACAGAGAATCCTTTCCTTCTACAAAACTCAAACCAACTTTAGAATGCAGGTGAAGCGGACAAGACAAAGGTACTTCCTGCTGCTTGCAATGCACCATGCTTTTCAAGTCACTTTACTAGTTTCAAGCCTCTGAACAATTCCCACTTGTCTACACTTCCTCTCATTACCCTGCTTCCCCTCAGTCCTCTACTCCCTTATCCTCTCCTCCTCCTATTCTTGGTCTTATCTCTTCCATGTTGCCTCTCCTGCCTGGTGAAGTCCCCCATTTTCCTTGTGCCTACCTTCCTCCTATTCTTTCTTCAAATCCACTTGAACACCACTTTCCTCTTTTAAGCTCTTTTCAGATGGGTCCATATGCCTATTTGTATTTGAGAGAGGCAAGGTAGGTGCAGTAAAAATCTTTTACTGGACCTACTTCTGTGTAGCTCAAAAGCTTTTACCTACCAACAGAGCTCTTATTCAGGTCTGGGGAAAAGGAATAAATAGTGTCTGAGCTAAATACAAGTTGGGACAGATAGTTAAACATAAGGGGTAACGTTGTAGGATGCCCCTTGAAAAAAGTGGGCAAGTGAGGGTTAGATTGTTATGCATAAGGAGTTTGAAGTGGGCAAGTAAAGAGCAGGCATTGGGTGAATTACAAATTGTTTTAGTGAGCCGTAAAACCAGTGTCCATGGTTTCTGGTTCTATCAGAGTTAGGAGTTTAAGTTCACAAGTTTGTCTTTTGACAATGTTGTGCAGGTTTCTTTTAAAAATGAGTATTGAAAGATCAGAAATGGACTGATGACTTTATGAAAAATTTTCACCAGTTGGTGATATGGAGTTTGTCTATCATTTTTCTGTAGGAGTTAATTTGGGAGCATGGTGATTGTCTGGTTTCACCCACATTGTTGTTGTTGGGGCATTTGATGCACTGGAGGTACACCACCTGTTGTGACATGCACATGTATGACCCATAAATCTTGACAGATGGGTATTGATCGTTGTCACAATGGAGATTTATCTGGAAGTTTTGCATCTGCTGTTCTGACAGGGTCCAGTGTCACTTTGAATTGGTGTGTCCTGGTCTGTGGGGAGCTTGCTTCTGATGAGCTTGGTGAGGCTGGAGGGTTGATGGAAGGCCAGAAGAGGGAGTTTGGGAAAAGATTTCTTTCAGGATGTGGTCCCCATCAAGTATGGATTGTGATTCTTTGAGGATATCCCCTATGGGTTCCTATGTTGGTCATCCAAGAACAGGGGTGGCAGGTTTGTATACTTTTGGTGGTGCCCAGAACAGGTCCCACCCACCCACCTTGTAAGCCGATATCTATTTTTTAAATGTAAAAATGGACTGGAAACAATAAGCATTTAACAGTTTTCTTATATTGCACAATATGGAGGGTGTGGAAGGGGGAGATGAGGACTCTGGCTGGGGGAGTTGGGAGGAGCTCAGGGCTAGGGCAGAGGGTTGGGGTGTGGGCTGCGAGGTAGGGCCAGGGATGAGGGGTTCAGGAAGAGGCTCAGGGCTGGGGGTGCAGGTTTTGGGGTGGGGCCAGGGATCAGGAGTTTGGGGCTACAGACAGGCTGCTTCAGAGAGGACTCTCCCCAGCCCTCTCCCTGCCAGCCTCAGCAAGCTCTGTAGGGCAGCAGCCCCCCTCTCCAGCACACTTACCCCACACCACTTTCACTGCACATGCTGCTAGGTCCCCTGTCAGGTCCAGGAAGCCCCCTTGCATCCACTGCTATCACGTGTGCACCTCCCCCTCCCACAGGTGGCAGCACAGCTGCCGCCTCAGCCTGCTGCCAGCACCACTCCCTTTTGTGGCCAGCAGCAGCAGGCGAGGGAGCACAGTGTGCCACAGCAGGGCTGGTGCCCAGGCAGCGATACTCCAGGGGCGCCAAGGGCCCGGAACATTGGTGGAGCCCGGGCGCCAAGGGCCCGGAACATTGGTGGAGCCCGGGCGCCAAGGGCCCGGAACATTGGTGGAGCCCGGGCGCCAAGGGCCCGGAACATTGGTGGAGCCCGGGCGCCAAGGGCCCGGAACATTGGTGGAGCCCGGGCGCCAAGGGCCCGGAACATTGGTGGAGCCCGGGCGCCAAGGGCCCGGAACATTGGTGGAGCCCGGGCGCCAAGGGCCCGGAACATTGGTGGAGCCCGGGCGCCAAGGGCCCGGAACATTGGTGGAGCCCGGGCGCCAAGGGCCCGGAACATTGGTGGAGCCCGGGCGCCAAGGGCCCGGAACATTGGTGGAGCCCGGGCGCCAAGGGCCCGGAACATTGGTGGAGCCCGGGCGCCAAGGGCCCGGAACATTGGTGGAGCCCGGGCGCCAAGGGCCCGGAACATTGGTGGAGCCCGGGCGCCAAGGGCCCGGAACATTGGTGGAGCCCGGGCGCCAAGGGCCCGGAACATTGGTGGAGCCCGGGCGCCAAGGGCCCGGAACATTGGTGGAGCCCGGGCGCCAAGGGCCCGGAACATTGGTGGAGCCCGGGCGCCAAGGGCCCGGAACATTGGTGGAGCCCGGGCGCCAAGGGCCCGGAACATTGGTGGAGCCCGGGCGCCAAGGGCCCGGAACATTGGTGGAGCCCGGGCGCCAAGGGCCCGGAACATTGGTGGAGCCCGGGCGCCAAGGGCCCGGAACATTGGTGGAGCCCGGGCGCCAAGGGCCCGGAACATTGGTGGAGCCCGGGCGCCAAGGGCCCGGAACATTGGTGGAGCCCGGGCGCCAAGGGCCCATATAACTCATCCCCCCGGCCAAAAACCAATTCTTAAGGGATCCCATTGGAAGCATACACATTTTATAACAATTCCCCATTTACAGCTGCAGTTTGAGACCTATCAGTTAGCTAGTTTTTAATCCAGGTAACATGTGCCATGTTAATTTTATATTGGTCTAATTTTAATCAAAATGTGGTACAGAAATCCACATATATTATGTCAACATGATCACCTTTATCAACCAAACTTGAAATCTCATCCAAAAAGGTATCAAGCTAGTTTGACAGGAGCTATTTTCCATAAGCCCATGTTGATTTGCATTAAGTTACATTAACCTCCTTTAATTTCTTTACTAATCAAGTCCTGTGCCAGACAGTAAAGGATTGGGGCCTACCTTAAGCACCCTCTTCCAGCTCTTCCTGGACAAGTTCCAGCTGAGACCACTCTCTCCCCAGGGAAATTCTGCCTGGAGCCATTTCACAGAATCCAGGGAGGGTAGTTTCCAGACAGATTAATTGCTGTGGGTTTTATTTCAACCTTCTTAACAAAAAGAGGACCAAACCTTCACAGCCTCTCCCATTAGAGTCTGTAGGGATTAAATCCCTTACTCCAAGCCTGTCCCTGACCCAACAAGTTCATCAACCCCAAAGTTCCTGGTTCTTATCTTAGAGGCTTCATGATACTAGGACTTTCCCCAATCTTCCTTTTACCGATCTGTACTTTTCCTCCCAGCAGTTACTCCAGGATCTGGCAGGCATTGCAACCCCCTTCTGTTTCCTGCTCCTTTTTTTATGAAGATCAGCCAATTAAGTGTGATGGTCTTTTCCCAGGTGCAGCAGCTGGGCTAATTAGCCAGATACCCAGTGGTGGACTACTGACCCAGGGGAATGGTATCCCTTTTTCCTTCACGCAGATGCTTCATGCTTGATTATCTTGCCCGGGGAGTAATGTCAGGTTGATAGACCTATAATTACCTGATACCTTGTACCTTGATCTCCTGCTTCATTCTCCCTTTTGTCTGTTTTACCCAACTATTATCTCTCACAACATGCTAAGATTGCAAACTCTTTGGGGCGTGGACTGTCTTTTTTTTTACATATGTGCAGTGCCTAGCACAATGGGACCTGGAAGCTCTAGGCACAACTACAATACAAATTACTATGGAACTCCACACTGCCATTTTTAGAGTCACTTTTTATGGGAGAATCCCAGTTTATGTGGTAACAGGGAGATGTTAACTATGTTTTCTTTCATCAGCCACCATCTGATAAATTGTCACAATCATCAGATTATTTTTGAAATCTGGGCCCACCCCCCTTCCCTTTAGAAGCTAAAATCAGAAGTTATTTCTGAAGGGGGGGCAAAACATATTCTTAACCCCATGCCAGGGAACAAAGATTAAAAAGATCAACAGACCAGTGGACCAACCAGCAGGAATTATCTAATGAAAAGTCCCATTCTCCACACAAATCAGGATGCATCATCTGACCAATAATAGTAATTGAATTTGACTGCTCTAGCATGCATATATGATCGGAGAGATCCAGCCTTTGAAAAGAAAAGATTATTGGTATTATTTATTAAGCAAATAAATAATTATTTCAAAAAGATATTATTAGGATAATAATTGCTAATTGTTGCAATTCCGGTAAGAGGGCCAATAGATGTCAATGTTCATCCCCACGCAGATTCTGAGGCAGTTATTCAAGAAACGCTGAGACCTTTCAGCCCATTTTCTGCCTTGGAGTAGGAAGAACCCGTCTCCTTACTACAGTTGAAACCATGCTAGCAACAACTTAGTATGGTTTTCCTGACTAGTCTAGGTATCATGGGAAGCACCTAGGATGGGAAGCCAGATAGAGATACATAGTTTTTTGAAAACCTATGGAGCTAAAGGTCTTGTCTAAATTAGGATTCAGAGGTGTGATTAACACATTCTAAAACTCTAGTCATGACATAGAAATTGCAATTGCTAAACTGATGAAGTTAAAATCTATGCTCCTCCCTATGCATCCGATGAAGTGAGCTGTAGCTCACGAAAGCTTATGCTCAAATAAATTGGTTACTCTCTAAAGTGCCACAAGTACTCCTTTTCTTTTTGCTCCTCCCTAAGTGACAGCACAGGTAATGTCATCACTGCAAAAAAGCTGTGTTTTTTTCATCTACACTAGAAAACTAGGTGGGCATAACTATGTTGGTCAGGGTGTGAAAAATCCACCCCCCTGAGTAGCATAGTTAAGCTGACCCAAGTCCCTGTGTAGACAGTGCTAGGTCAATGGAAGAATTTTTTCATCAACCTAGCTACTGCCTCTTGTGGATGTGGATTACCTAGATAGATAGTGTCTATACTGAAGTGCTACAACAGCTCAGCCGCAGCATTTTAAGTGTAGACAAGCCCTAACTCATGTAAAATCCTACTAGAGACAAGGTACTGTAGTCATTGCCTCATTGTAGCCCTATACCTCCTGTTGATCTAGTTACATTGAGGTAAAAACTACCTGTGGCTTGCCTCCACTAAGATTTTACTTTGAGACAGCTGATGTATAAAACATAGCTTTTTTTCAGAGAAGACATAGCCACAGTCAGCTAACAAGGTTTCAGATATGTTAACCTGCATCTTAACAAGTGGTAAGGGTTGTTTTTTTTCATGGAGTTGAGCTAACACAATTGAAAAATACACCTTTTTTGCAAGTCTAGGCAGGGACACAATCTCTACCATAGTAACCACCCAATTGCTCAGCAGTCCAGATCTACTGTGAAATATTATACCAGTTTATTACAGATGAGTAAACTGAGACTTGATCTACACTTAAAAGTTAGGTTTCAGAGTAGCAGCCGTGTTAGTCTGTATTCGCAAAAAGAAAAGGAGGACTTGTGGCACCTTAGAGACTAACCAATTAAAGCCTGCTGCAGTTTCCACGATATGCATCTGAGGAAGTGAGCTGTAGCTCACGAAAGCTTATGCTCTAATAAATTGGTTAGTCTCTAAGGTGCCACAAGTCCTCCTTTTCTTTTTACTTAAAAGTTAGATCTACATAGCTACAACAGTCAGGGGTATGAAAAAACACAGCCCTGAATGCTGGAGCCATGTCAACCTAACTACCAGTGTAGACGCTTCTATGGCAATGGGAGAATGCTTCTGTCAACTTAGCTACAGATGACATCCCTACAGAGATAGAAAAACCCTGTCCATTGGTGCAGGCTGTGTCTATACAATGGGGTTATACTAGCACAGCTACGCTGACATAGCTATGCTGGCATAGTCTCTGTAGTGTAGACACACCTGAGGCCTTGTCTACACTACGAAATCAGGTTGAATTTATAGAAGTTGGTTTTGTAGAAAGCATTTTTATACAGTTGATTGTGTGTGTCCCCACACAAATGCTCTAAGTGCATGTAGTCAGCAGAGTGTGTCCACAGTACCGAGGCAACCGTCGACTTCTGGAGCGTTGCACTGTGGGTAGCTATCCCACACTTCCCGCAGTCTCCGCTGCCCATTGGAATTCTGGGTAGAAATCCCAATGCCTGATGGGACTAAAACATTGTCGCGGGTGGTTCTGGGTACATATCGTCAGGCCCCCCTTCCTCCCTCCCTCTGTGAAAGCAATGGCAGACAATCGTTTCATGCCTTTTTTCCTGGGTTACCTGTGCAGACGCCATACCCCGGCAAGCATGGAGCCCGCTCAGCTCACCGTCACCGTATGTCTCCTGGGTGCTGGCAGATGTGGTACTGCATTGCTACACAGCAGCAGCTTATTGCCTTTTGGCAGCAGACAGTGCAGTATGACTGGTAGCCATTGTCGACGTATTCCAGGGTGCTCTTTTAACCGACCTTGATGAGTTCAGGGGCACCTGGGCAAACATGGGAATGACTCAGTCAGGTCATTACCCTTTTAAGTTTCATCTCATAATGATTCAGTCCTACTGGCAGTCCTACTGCACTGTCTTTTAATGAGCAGTCAGGAGATGATGATGGCCAGCAGTTATACTGTACCGTCTTCTACCGAGCACCCAGGAGATGATGATGGCTAGCGGTCATACTGCACAGTCTGCTGCCAGCAAGATGTATAAAGATAGATGAAGTGGCTCAAAACAAGAAATAGACCAGATTTGTTTTGTATTCATTTTCTCCTCCCTTCCTTCCTCCCTCCCCCTGTGAAATCAACAGCCTGCTAAACCCAGTTTTGAGTTCTATCCTTGAGGTTTTGAGTTCTATCCTTGAGGGAGCCATTCTGTTTCTCACAAAGCCACCCCCTTTGTTGATTTTAATTCCCTGTAAGCCAACCCTGTAAGCCATGTCATCAGTCGCCCCTCCCTCCATCAGAGCAACGGCAAACAATCATCTCGCGCCCTTTTCCCTGGATTGCCCAAGCAGGAGCAGATGCCATAGCACAGCAAGCATGGAGCCCGTTCAGCTCACCGCAGCAGTGATGACCACTGTAAACACCTCATGCATTATCGTGCAGTTTATGCAGAACCAGCACCTGAAAAACCAGGCGAGGAGGCGATGGAAGAGCGGTGATGAGGACATGAACACACTTTTCTCTAAAACTGTGTTCTCCCGCAATTTGGAGATCATGGTGTTAATGGGGCAGGCTCATGCTGTGGAACACTGATTCTGGGCCCAGGAAACAAGCACAGACTGGTGGGACCGCATAGTGTTGCAGGTCTGGGATGATTCCCAGCGGCTCCGAAACGTTCGCATGCGTAAGGGCACTTTCATGGAACTTTGTGACTTGCTTTCCCCTGCCCTGAAGCACAAGAATACAAAGATGAGAGTAGCCCTCACAGTTCACAAGCAAGTGGCAATAGCCCTGTGGAAGCTTGCAATGCCAGACAACTACCGATCAGTCGGTAATCAATTTGGAGTGGGCAAATCTACTGAGGGGGTTGCTGTGATGCAAGTAGCCAATGCAATCATTGAGCTGCTGCTATCAAAGGTAGTGACTCTGGGAAATGTGCAGGTCATATTAGATGGCTTTGCTGCAGTGGGATTCTCTAACTGTGGTGGGGCTATAGACGGAACGCATATCCCTATCTTGAGACCGGACCATCAGGGCAGGCAGTACATAAACTGCAAGGGGTACTTTTCAGTGGTGCTGCAAGCACTGGTGGATCACAAGGGACGTTTCACCAACATCAACGTGGGATGGCTGGGAAAGGTTCATGACGCTCGCATCTTCAGGAACTCTGGTCTGTTTCAAAAGCTGCAGGAAGGGACTTTATTCCCAGACCAGAAAATAACTGTTGGGGATGTTGAAATGTCTATAGTTATCCTTGGGGACCAAGCCTACCCCTTAATGCCATGGCTCATGAAGCCGTACACAGGCACCCTGGACAGTAGTCAGGAGCTGTTCAACTATAGGCTGAGCAAGCGCAGAATGGTGGTAGAGTGTGCATTTGGACGTTTAAAGGGTCGCTGGCGCAGTTTACTGACTCGCTCAGACCTCTGCGAAACCAACATTCCCATTGTTATTGCTGCTCGCTGCGTACTCCACAATCTCTGTGAGAGTAACGGGGAGATGTTTATGGTGGGGTGGGAGGTTGATGCAAATCGCCTGGCCGCTGAATACACGCAGCCAGACACCAGGGTGGTTAGAAGAGCACAGCAGGAAGTGCTGCGCATCAGAGAAGCTTTGAAAACCAGTTTCATGACTGGCCAGTGTACTGTGTGACACTTCTGTTTGTTTCTCCTTGATGAAAACCCACCCCCTTGGTTGCCTCTAAATTCCCTGTAAGCCACCCACCCTCCCCCCTTCGATCACAGCTTGCTTGCAAAGGAAATAAAGTCACTATCATTTAAAAAACATGTATTCTTTTTTAATTGATTATAAAAATAGGGAGATAACTCACAAGGTAGCCCGGGTGGGATGTGGGAGGACGGTAGGAGGGACGGGAAAGGCCATTTTGAAACTTGTTGAATGACAGCCTTCTGTTGCTTGGGCTGTGTACTGGGGTGGAGTGGTTGGGTGTCCAGAGCCTCCCCCGCCCGCGTTCTTGGGCATCTGGGTGAGGAGGCTATGGAACTTGGGGAGGAGGGAGGGTAGTTAAGCAGGGGCTGCAGCAGAAGTCTGTGATCCTGATGCCGTTCATGAACCTCCACCAGATGCCGGAGCATGTCCCTTTGATCCCACAGTAGCCCCCGCGTTGCCTCATGCCTCCTTTGATCTTCCTGCCACCACCTCTCCTCACGTTCATTGGCCACTGTCCTGTACTCTGCTATTGTGTCCCTCCACACAGCTCTGTCAGTGCAGGACGACTGCATGAGCTCAGAGAACATTTCATCGCCGTGCGTTTTTTTCACCACCTTATCTGAGATAGCCTTTGGGACGGAGGAGGGAGGCTTGAAACATTTGCAGCTGGTAGAGGAAAAAAAGGGAGTGAAGTATTTTAAAAGATACATTTTACAGAACAATGGCTATACTCTTTCACAGTGAACAATACTATTCACATTACATAGCACATGTGATTTTGGTACAAGCTCGCATTTTGCATCTTATATTGAGAGCCTGCGGCTTTGGTGTTAGAGATCACACATGCAGGGCCGGGCAACAGAATTCGGCTTGCAGTCAGCCATGGTAAGCCATAGTCTTTTGGCTTCTGCAACCTTCATAACAGCAGAACCTTTCCCATACCAAGCAAAGCCTGTTGAGTTGGCCATTTAGTGCTGTGGTTTTCCTGTTAACGTGCAGCAGCAGAAACCAAAGTAACCCCTTCCCCCATCCAATTCTCTGGGATGAGCGCTTTTTCCCTCCCCCCACCACCTGGCTGGTATCAGGGAAGATCCCTGCTAGCCAAACGCGAACAGCTCAGCACCAATGCCCCCTCCCCCCACCGCATGGCTAACTGCGGGGAGGATTTCTTTTCAGCCACAGGCAAACAGCCCAGTAGGAACGGGCACTTCTGAATGTCTCCTTAATTAATTTCCCCTATTTCAACCAGGTTACCATGAACAATATCACTCTCCTGAGGATAACACAGAGAGATAAAGAACGGATGTTGCTTGAATGCCAGCAAACACCAGGACCATATGCTGCCAGGCTTTGTCACGCAATGATATCAGATTACTTGCTACTAGCATGGCGTGGTAAAGTGTCCTACCATGGAGGACGGAATAAGGCTGCTTATCTCAGAAACCTTCTGCAAAGGCTTTTAGAGTACCTCCAGGAGAGCTTCATGGAGATGTCACTGGAGGATTCCTGCTCCATCCCTAGACATGTTAACAGACTTTTCCATTAGCAGTACTGGCCACGAATGCATCCCAAGTCCTCAGGGCTACTTAATCATTAAAAATGCTTGTTTTTATAACATGTATTATATTTTAAAACGGTATACTCACCGGAGGTCCCTTCTCCAGCTTCATTGGGTTGTGAGGGTATTTCAGTCAGGGTGATAAAAAAATCCTGGCTGTCGGGGAGAACGGTGTGCTGTGTGCTCTCCCCAAGCTCGTCCTCCTCCTCCTCATCTTCCACATCCGCAAAATCCTCACCCCATCATCGGAGTCCACGGACAGGGGTGGGGTAGTGGTGGTGGCCCCCCCTAGAATTGCATGCAGCTCAGCATAGAAGCAGCATGTCTGAGGCTCTGTCCTGTAGCATCCGTTTGATTCTTTGGTTTTCTGGTACGCTTGTCTGAGCTCCTTAGGTTTCATGTGGCACTGTGTTGCGTCCCTCATGTAGCCCCTGTCCTTCATAGCCTCTGAGATTTTTTGTAAAGTTTTGGCATTTCATCTTTTGGAACGTAGTTCTGATAGCATGGATTCCTCTCCCCATACAGCGATCAGATCCAGTACCTCCCGTTCGGTCCATGCTGAAGCTCCTGTTTGATTCTGGGACTGCATGGTCACCTGTGCTGATGAGCTCACCTGGCCAAACAGGAAATGAGATTCAAAAGTTCCTGGGGCTTTTCCTGTACACCTGGCCAGTGCATCCGAGTTCAGAGTGCTGTCCAGAGCAGTCACAATGGTGCACTGTGGGATAGCTCCTGGAGGCCAATACCTTCGAATTGCGTCCACACTCACCCTAATTCGAAACGGCGATGTCAATTTCAGCGCTAATCCCCTCGTTGGGGAGGAGTACAGAAATCGGTTTTAAGAGCCCTTTATGTCGAAAAAATGGCTTCGTAGTGTGGACAGGTGCAGGGTTAATTCGGATTTAACGCTGCTAAATCCAACATAAACTCATAGCGTAGACCAGGCCTGAGACACAGACAGTGTCAGAGCAGGGACAGGTCTCAGAAATTCTTGTGCTCTGATCAGTAGTCAACACCGCATCTCTTCCAACTTTTGGGATGCACAAGCACATTCCACAATTTAAAGAATGTACTGTACTTGCATAAAGGAGTACCTCTTTTACAAGCCATTTTTGTCTGCAACAATGCAGAAATGCCTTTTAATTTTCACTCTGACTCATCAAGCTGCAGGTGATAACAAGGCCACTAATAATTAAGCCTAGAAAAGAAATTATGGTAAATTGAAAAAGATACTAAAATAACCCCATTGTTATAACTGTGTGGTTTAGCTCACAACTATGATGTCTATGTATATTATTATTTATTTGTATTATAGTAGGTAGCTCCTAGAATGTCAATCAGGGTCCCTTGTGCTAATAATTTTAATTATTAGGAATAATTATTTCCACTTACAGTATATAGCACCTTTCATATGAGGATCTCATATATCACAACCAAATATGTAATACTCAGTAAAAGCCACAGAACTGACTGTTTTTCTTGTTTTGTGTCTAAACTCTATCTCAGAATATCATTAAAGCACAATGCGTCAAATCCATCTCTGGTCACACTCCATTGGTTAAACCAGGGATGACTTGAGCCAAGCCAGCAGGATCAATGAGTCTTAGGGCTTGGCTACACTTGCGAGTTACAGTGCAATAAAGGAGCCCTGGGCGCACTAGCTCACTACCCGTCCACACTGGCAAGGCACATAGAGTGCTCTGACTCCACGGCTACAGTGCTGCTGGTACTCCACCTCGGCGAGTGGAATAATGTTTGCTGCGCCCCCGCTGGAGCGCCACAGCACCGGTGTGGACACCCTGGTCCTATAGTGCACTGTGATCGGTCCCCAGAAGTGTCCCACAATGCCTCTGCTAGCCACTCTGGTCATCACTTTGAACTCTACTGCCCTGCCCTCTGGTGACCAACCATCAGACCCGCCCTTTAAATTCTCTGGGACTTTTGAAAATCCCCTTCCTGTTTGCTCAGCCAGGCATGGAGTGCTCTCAGTGCATGTTTCCAGTGACCATGCCTCCACGTGCCAGGCAATCCGCAGTATGGAGCAATGGCGAGGTGCTGGACCTCATCAGTGTTTGAGGGGAGGAAGCTGTCCAGTCCCAGATGCGCTACAGATGTAGGAATTATGATACCTTTGGGCAGATATCAAGGGACATGATGGAAAGGGGCCATGACCAGGAAGACTGCCAAACGTGACGCAGTTCGGGCTCCATTCCCACAGACTGAAAGGGAAGATAGAGCGCGCAGTACAAAAACATTGAAAGATGGCACCAAATGTGGACGGAAGCACAGGGATTGCTGGGATGCAAACCGATGCATCACGTGGCGTTGGGACAGGACCCAGAATGCCCTGCACCCCCCACCCCCTTCCCACAAGCCACAGCGCCAGAATGGGAAGAGGTGCTCTGTGGGATAGCTGCCCATAATGCACTGCTCCCAATGCTGCTGCAAGTGCCGCAAATGTGGCCACGCCAGTGCGCTTGTTCCTGTCAGTGTGGACAGACTGCGGCGCTTTCCCTACTGCACTCTCCAACAGCGAGTTTAACTCAAAGCACTCTACATCTGCAAGTGTAGCCATGCCCTTAGGCTATATCTACACTACGGAGACTATGTTGACATAGGTATGCTAGCATAACCCCTTAGTGTAGACGCAGCCTACGCTGACAGAAGGAGTTTTGCTATTGGTGTAGAAACACCACCTCCCCAAATGACTAGCTATATGATAGAAGCATTCTTCCATCAGCATAGCTGCATCTACACTGTGGGTTTTGTTGGCATAACTATGTCAGTCAGGGTGTGTGTTTTTTTTCACAACCCTAACTGATATAGCTATGTCGATATAACTTGTAAGTGTAGACTTAGCCCTGGTCTACACTAGGACTTCAGGTCGAATTTAGCAGCATTAAATCGATGTAAACCTGCACCCGTCCACACGATGAAGTCCTTTATTTCGACTTAAAGGGCTCTTAAAATCGATTTCCTTACTCCACCCCTGACAAGTGGATTAGCGCTTAAATTGGCCTTGCTGGCTCGAATTTGGGGTACTGTGGACACAATTCGATGGTATTGGCCTCCAGGAGCTATCCCAAAGTGCTCCATTGTGACTGCTCTGGACAGCACTCTCAACTCAGATGCACTGGCCAGGTAGACAGGAAAAGAACCGCGAACTTTTGAATCTCATTTCCTGTTTGGCCAGCATGACAAGCTGCAGGTGACCATGCAGAGCTCATCAGCAGAGGTGACCATGATGGAGTGCCAGAATCGCAAAAGAGCTCCAGCATGGACCGAACAGGAGGTACGGGATCTGATCGCTGTATGGGGAAAGGAATCCGTGCTATCAGAACTCCGTTCCAGTTTTCGAAATGCCAAAACCTTTGTCAAAATCTCCCAGGGCATGAAGGATAGAGGCCATAACAGGGACCCAAAGCAGTGCCGCGTGAAACTGAAGGAGCTGAGGCAAGCCTACCAGAAAACCAGAGAGGCAAACGGACACTCCGGGTCAGAGCCCCAAACATGCCGCTTCTATGATGAGCTCCATGCCATTTTAGGGGGTTCAGCCACCACTACCCCAGCCGTGTTGTTTGACTCCTTCAATGGAGATGGAGGCAATACAGAAGCAGGTTTTGGGGACGAAGAAGATGATGATGAGGAGGAGGTTGTAGATAGCTCACAGCAAGCAAGCGGAGAAACCGGTTTTCCCGACAGCCAGGAACTGTTTCTCACCCTGGACCTGGAGCCAGTACCCCCTGAACCCACCCAAGGCTGCCTCCTGGACCCAGCAGGCGGAGAAGGGACCTCCGGTGAGTGTACCTTTTAAAATACTATACATGGTTTAAAAGCAAGCATGTGAAAGGATTACTTTGCCCTGGCATTCGCGGCTCTCCTGGATGTACTCCCAAAGCCTTTGCAAAAGGTTTCTGGGGAGGGCAGCCTTATTGCGTCCTTCATGGTAGGACACTTTACCACTCCAGGCCAGTAACACGTACTCGGGAATCATTGTAGAACAAAGCATTGCAGTGTATGTTTGCTGGCGTTCAAACAACATCCGTTCTTTATCTCTCTGTGTTATCCTCAGGAGAATGAGATATCATTCATGGTCACCTGGTTGAAATAGAGTGCTTTTCTTCAGGGGACACTCAGAGGAGCCCGTTCCTGCTGGGCTGTTTGCCTGTGGCTAAACAGAAATGTTCCCCGCTGTTAGCCACAGGGAGGGGGGATGGTTGAGGGAATATTGGTTTCGCTGAGGTCTAAGCGAGTCAGTAAACTGCGCCAGCGCGCCTTTAAACATCCAAATGCACATTCTACCACCATTCTGCACTTGCTCAGCCTGTAGTTGAACAGCTCCTGACTACTGTCCAGGCTGCCTGTGTACGGCTTCATGAGCCATGGCATTAAGGTGTAGGCTGGGTCCCCAAGGATAACTATAGGCATTTCAACATCCCCAACAGTTATTTTCTGGTCTGGGAATAAAGTCCCTTCCTGCAGCTTTTGAAACAGACCAGAGTTCCTGAAGATGCAAGCGTCATGTACCTTTCCCAGCCACCCCACGTTGATGTTGGTGAAACGTCCCTTGTGATCCACCAGAGCTTGCAGCACTATTGAAAAGAACCCCTTGCGGTTTATGTACTCGGCGGCTTGGTGCTCCGGTGCCAAGATAGGGATATGGGTTCCGTCTATGGCCCCACCACAGTTAGGGAATCCCATTGCAGCAAAGCCATCCACTATGACCTGCACATTTCCCAGGATCACTACCCTTGATATCAGCAGATCTTTGATTGCGTGGGCTACTTGCATCACAGCAGCCCCAACAGTAGATTTGCCCACTCCAAATTGATTCCCAACTGACCGGTAGCTGTCTGGCGTTGCAAGCTTCCACAGGGCTATCGCCACTCGCTTCTCAACTGTAAGGGCTGCTCTCATCTTGGTATTCATGCGCCTCAGGGCAGAGGAAAGCAAGTCACAAAGTTCCATGAAAGTGCCCTTACGCATGCGAAAGTTTCGCAGCCACTGGGAATCGTCCCAGACCTGCAACACTATACGGTCCCACCAGTCTGTGCTTGTTTCCCGAGCCCAGAATCGGCATTCCACAGCATGAACCTGCCCCATTAGCACCATGATGCATGCATTGCCAGGGCCCATGCTTTCAGAGAAATCTGTGTCCATGTCCTGATCACTCACGTGACCGCGCTGACGTCGCCTCCTCGCCCGGTATCGCTTTGCCAGGTTCTGGTGCTGCATATACCGCTGGATAATGCGTGTGGTGTTTAATGTGCTCCTAATTGCCAAAGTGAGCTGAGCGGCCTCCATGCTTGCCTTGGTATGGCGTCCGCACAGAAAAAAGGCGCGGAACGATTGTCTGCCGTTGCTCTGACGGAGGGAGGGGCGACTGACGACACGGCTTACAGGGTTGGCTTCAGGGAGCTAAAATCAACAAAGGGGGTGGCTTTACATCAAGGAGTATTTCAGACAGGACTTCACGGAGGGTTCCAATAAGAAATGGTGCACCTAAGTTATTGTTCTTATCGGAACAAGGAGGTTAGCCTGGCCTCTGATTGATACATGGCTAGATTTACCTCGCTGCACCTTCTCTGGGAGTGACTGCAGTGTGACCTAGAGGAATGAGTCCCCTAGACGGGGGAGGAGGCAAATGAGTACAAAACAAATCTGGTCTATTTCTTGTTTTGATCCATTCCATCTATCTTTTACATCTTTGGCTGGCAGCAGACGGTGCAGAAGGACTGCATGCCATCCACATCTCATGGCTGCTCAGCAGAAGATGGTGCAGTAGGACTGCTAGCCATCCTCATCTCTTGCCTGCCCGGCAGAAGATGGTACAGTACGACTGCTAGCAATCCGTACCGCCTGCCTGCTCACCATAAGATGGTTCAATAGGACTGACTACAGGACTAAAGAGAATGACCTGGTCAAGTCACTCCAAATTTAGTCCCTGCACCCATGTCTGCCCAGGCGCTCCCAGCCGACGTGGCCAGGAGCACCTCGGACATGACCAGGACGGCTATCAGTCGTACTGCACTGTCTGCTGCCAGAAAGCAATGGGTTGCTGCTACTGAGTAGCAATGCCGTACCGCATCTGCCAGCACCCAGGAGACATAGGGTGACGGTTACCTGAGCGGGCTCCATGCTTGCCGTGGTATGGCATCTGCACAGGTAACTCATGAAAAAAGGCGTGAAACGATTGTCTGCCCTTGCTTTCACGGAGGGAGGGAGGGAACGGGGGGCTGACGGTATGTACCCAGAACCACCTGCGACAATGTGTTAGCCCCATCAGGCATTGGGATCTCAACCCAGAATTCCAATGGGCAGCGGAGACTGCGGGAACTGTGGGATAGCTATCCACAGTGCAACGCTCCGGAAGTCGACTGTAGCCTCAGTACTGTGGAAGCACTCCGCCGAGTTAATGCACTTAATGCACTTAGAGCATTTTCTGTGGGGACACACACACTCGAATATATAAAACCGATTTCTAAAAAACCGACTTCTAAAAATTCGACCTTATTTCGTAATGTAGACATACCCTAAGACATATTCCCCCTTTTTGTGATTCTGTGTGAACAATGGGATCATAAATTACAAGATAACAAATAAAGTAGGAATAAGCAAAGGATCATTGTCTAAGGGGCTTGTCTACACCAAAAGTTGTACTACTTTAACTATATCAGTGTTGTTAAAGCAGTACAACCTCCCTAGTGTGGACTATATCAGTATAGATAAAGCGTTACAAATTCCCTAGTTTGAACACTACAAGGGTGCTTATACCAGTATAACTTATTCACATACATGAAAGGGAATAAGCTATACTGCTATTAGGTACTACTGTACCAGTGTAACTGAATTCACCCAAGTGTATTGATATAACTATTTTGGTAAAAAAAAAATCATACCCACACACAAAATTGAACTGGTATAAAAACTGTAAATAGACCAGGCCAAACTGTATGTTCTTCCTGAAGGATCTCCTCTCCTACTCATTTTTCATTGTATTTTGTTGTTGTTGCTGCTATCTAAGCTATTGGCAGAGCATGTCAATGAATTATCTGGAAGTTTTCAATGTTACATCTGTGCGGGTTACACAGGATCTCCTCTTCCAATGGGATTCTTTTTTAACGCGTACAATCTGGAAACATCTTAATGCCAAAAGAAATGTGGTAACCTTCCCTTCTGCCAGAATAAATCAGTTTCCTATTTTTGTTTTCTGCTTTATCTTTTTTACTTTCAATTTCCACCCCCTCTCTTGCACCATTTTTTCCTACCTGAGATCAAAAAATTTGAGTCTCCCGTCACCTCTGTCATTTTCTGACCTCTGAGGAGGCTAGATCTATAATTGACGAATGGCCAGGACCAGAATGAGGAAGAGTTTACGGAATACAATTCCTTTTATTAAAATAAACAAATTAGTTCAATGTGAGCAATGGTCTAAAGAAAAGATATCCCTTTCTCAAATATTTACTCTTCAAGCTCTGTGAGAGGAATTCTTTCTGGCAGGATGTGTTTTCTCGTTCTTGCTTTCTTTCCATCTCTCCTCTTTCTGCTTTGACTACTCTCCATTGTAATCCCTTTCTTCTGGCTTTTGTCTCTTTTCCTCAGTTGTCTCTCCCTAATTCATCCTGACTCTCCAGAGTCTCTGCTTTCTCTGTATTGTCTCTTTTCTTTCCTCTCCTATCCTGTTGTGTTTCTCCCCTCTACTTCGTCAGTATTTGCTGTCTGCTTTCCGTGGATATAGTTTGTCGAACATGGTTTTGCAGCAAGACAAACTTAATTTTAATAAAATTCAAGTGTGAAAATGTTAGGCTATTGGCCGCTGACATAAATGTGTCTCTTGAAGGCATCTCCTATCTCTATGGGAATATGCTGAAGAAAAGTTGCAATCACTATAATGGCTGGAAGAGCCTTGCAAGAGATACTATTTCAAAGCAGGTGGGCAGTAGGCGATATTCAGATGTGGGAGATTTGTCAGATATTAGTACACCTTCCTTCGCTCTAGATATGTGTCCAAGTCTCTTCTGTGCATTTTCCTCTTAATTTCTGACAGTCCTTTCCTCAACTGTCTTTTGAGACTACTGATCTTGTCACAATTGAAATGTTCCTTGCCCCATGTTGAACTCCATTGGGATGGCTAGGTCCCTTAGTGTCCAGGATAGAAAACTCTAGTCTATAATCAAAGACTACAAGACATATGATTCCAAATCCAATACATTTGCTTTTAGAATGAGTCAAAAACTTAAAGATTTTTTTTAAATTAAAATTTAGTTTTATTTTTTGGTAAATTATTTTTTTCTAGAACAAAGGCCATTTTTCACCAAAAAACATTTTTTGAAAATATTTGTTTCTTTCAAAATTTCCCAGTTTTTTAATGAACAGCTGCAGAAATTGAAGATATTCAGTTTTTGAAAACCTAAAATGTGTATATTGGTTTATGGCTTTTAGTTGAAAAACTGGGAAATTTTCTAGTGTCTATAGAAATGAATGCAATCACATACTTTTCTTAGGGCACACATTTCAGGAATATTTTCCTACAGTGATGGCTCTAAGGAGAGGTAACATAACGGAAGACACTTTCTTCATCAGGACCTGAAAAAGGAAGGGAGGAAAAAAATTGAGAGGGATAACACTTATATATATTGTTTTCATTATGTAAGATGGGAGTTATGAAACATAGTATCTGATTAGCGAGACAAGGTGGGTGAGGTAATATTTTTTTCCAGACCAACTTCAGACCTGAAGAAGAGCCCTGTGTAAGCTTGAAAGCTTGTCTCTCTCACCAACAGAAGTTGGTCCAAAAATAGAAATTACTTCACCCACCTTCTGTCTGTAATATCCTGGGACTGACACAGCTACAACAACACTGTATGCATAAAGAAAAGGAGGACTTGTGGCACCTTAGAGACTAACCAATTTATTTGAGCATAAGATTTCATGAGCTACAGCTCACTTCATTGGATGCATGAAGTGAGCTGTAGCTCACGAAAGCTTATGCTCAAATAAATTGGTTAGCCTCTAAGGTGCTACAAGTCCTCCTTTTCTTTTTGCGGAAACAGGCTAACAAGGCTGCTACTCTGAAAACTGTATGCATAGAGTCTGATTGGCTCATAAGGTTCCAATTGTGGCCCTGATCCTGTGAACACTTATACATGTGCCTAATTTTATTACTGTGAGCAGTCCCATTGAAAATGTTTTAATAAAAGTAGAAAACACATTAATACAAAGAAACCATTAATATGAAATATATAATTAATAAGGAAACAAGCACACTAATGCTTCCCAATGACTTCTCCTATTAAGACTATAATTGCTATAGAACTCACTTCACAGACCATAATATAAACTAAGTTGCACACTGTTAATACTTATTTTTATTACAATTGTGTCATTTTTGTAAATAGAACAGGAGTACTTGTGGCACCTTAGAGACTAACACATTTATTAGAGCATAAGCTTTTGTGGGCTATAGCCCACTTCATTGGATGCATAGAATGGAACATACAGTAAGATATATATATATATATATATAAAAGTTGGAAGTTACCATACAAACTGTGAGAGGCTAATTAGTTAAGATGAGCTATTATCAGCAGGAAAAAAAAATCTTTTGTAGTGATAATCAAGATGGGACATGAGGTCTGTTTTCCTGTCAGACATTGATCTAGTTTGTAACATTGCAGTCCAGCTTGTTAATATACATTCTAGTAAAAAAAAACCCAACCTTTTCTGAGAAAATTATAAAGGATCACATAGAGGAGGAAAGGTTGGTCATTGTGACTACTTAAACAGGTTATATTAATATAACCTTTGGAAATTCTAGTTTTTTTAATCAAATAGTTTATTTATTTATTAAACAGGACAGTAAGATAACACTTTTTTCCGATTCAAAGGTGGGTGAGTAGATTTTGTCCCTGGTGTGGTCCTTGTGCAAATATATATTTTTTAACGTTTTGCACATATGATAATGGGCTCACTAGTAATGTGGTTTTTTTATTGAGGAGAATAAAGGTCCTGAACACATTCATCCATCCTGTTTCACCTTGGGTGAAGAGTGTGGGGACAGATGGGCTATGTGGGAATTTTAGTTCAGTCGTTTGCATAATTTCATACAATCCAGAAATGAACTACAATTCCCAGCATGCATCGCGCTCTGCCCATGTAGACCCCGGCTTTCCAAGGCAGTCCTGCCCGGGGTGCGGCGTATAGTTTATAAACATATTAGGGACCCTCCCACTAGGGTTTTACGGGGAGTAGCGTTCCCTGTAGGCGGCGAGGAGAGTGATATTTCTAGGCAGGCAGCGCATTGGGCGCCCCAGCTCTTTCTGGGCCTCTCTGCGCCGGGGGCGCCTGCCTGTTCGTGGATTTCCAAGATGGCGGCGCTGTTGGCGGTAAATTCAGGTAAAACGAACCTCTGGCGAGGGCGGTTATCGGGGGCGGCGCGGCACCGGCTCGTGCTCCCCCCCCATGGGCAGGCGGGGGCGCCCCGTCGGGGCCAGGAGCTCCTGGCGGGGGGGAGTGGAGGAGGCGCCGTCTGCGGCCCCTGTCCCCGCGCGGGGCCCCGCGGCTCCGGCCCGACGGGCGTGGGCGAGGCCCCGGCTGTTCCTGCCCCGCCCGTTTCTCGGAGTCTGGGTCCGGCAGCGGCTGCCGGGCGCCGTGTCCCCAGCTGGTAAAGAGCCTGCACCAGCGGCTCCCCCCGCGGCAGTCAAATAAATAGATGGAGGCTTGTTCTTTGCCTTTTGGTTTCTGAGCCCCGAGGGGCTCTCGGCCCTCCCCGCCACCCGGTTGTTCTCTGCAGCCGCCAAGGCTAGAGCCGCACCTCCAGCATGGAAATAAAAACTCTTGAGTCTCGCGTAATCACAAGAGTCCCGGAGCTGGAGCGCTAAGAAAAACAAAATGTGTCCCGAGTCAGCAAATCCTATGACAACAGTTAGGCTGCTGGTGAGCTGAGCCCACAGTTTATGGTGCTGACCAATGCTATCTCATTTCCTTGTAGTCCCCCGTCTGCTGAATCCATCTCTCGTTTCTTGTCTCACTCTTGGACTGTACACTGCTTGGTGCAGGGACTCTTTGTTCTTTTGCACAGCGCCTGGCATAACTGTGTTCTGGTCCAAGACTAGGGCTCCTAGCCACTATAGCAATATAAATAATGAAACTGTGAGAGTTGGCAACCTAGGTAACATGAGGAAGATGAGGTTTTGGGAGGCAGAACCCCCTGCTCCGTTGTGCTATCTGGTGTGTTCATTACTCCCTAATGGGTGCAGAGAGTTTCCCTCCAGCAGGTATATTTCCAACATCTAAACCCTAACCTTTTAGAAACAGCCCTACTCCTAAACTGGAAATAGCTGAACCAGATTTAGCCCCGTCCTATTAACACTTGAAGCCAATGGCAATACTCCCCCACTTAAAGTGAAGCGTGTACGTGTTTTAAGGATTGAGGCCATTGCATGTGGCTTATTTTTCATGAAGAAGAATCTTTGCTTTGATTTGAAATAAACTACTAAAACATCCTTGAGATTATGGGAGAGGATGATGGAGCTGCAGCTGGGTCCAGATGAACATGTGCATACAACACCATTCTCAATCCATCTTGTGGCGAGGACATGCTGTAATTCCCACCAGGGTACTGTTGGATCCTGCTCAGAGAATCCGTGCTTAGCTAAGAAATGGTGGAAATGTGCTCCTGTCTTTTTTGTCTTCTAGATGCTGTAGAGTGGAAAGCGCTTCACTCTCTAAAGGTTTTTTGTTCCCTTTCCCTGTTTTGGCTTCCCTCTTTTTTGAAAAAAGAAAAGGAGTACTTGTGGCACCTTAGAGACTAACCAATTTATTTGAGCATGAGCTTTCGTGAGCTACAGCTCACTTCATCGGATGCATACCGTGGAAACTACAGAAGTGCTGGGAGTGGCCCAACTTGATGATCACTTTAGATAAGCTATTACCAGCAGGACAGTGGGGTGGGAGGAGGTATTGTTTCATGGTCTCTGTGTGTATATAATGTCTTCCGCAGTTTCCACGGTATGCATCCGATGAAGTGAGCTGTAGCTCACGAAAGCTCATGCTCAAATAAATTGGTTAGTCTCTAAGGTGCCACAAGTACTCCTTTTCTTTTTGCGAATACAGACTAACACGGCTGTTACTCTGAAACCTCTTTTTTGAGCTTTCCTTTTTTGTCTTCCCCTGTTTCTTTCCCATATTCACAGAATTTGGTGTTTTCCTCCAGCTGTCACAGAGCAAAATAGACATGGTTGGGCTCCATTTTCTGCTGTTTCCAAGACTGTTTAGAAATAATGAAACAGATCAGAATTGTCAGTTTCATTCTGCTACTACTTTCACTGGTTGGCTAAGGTGAACTGCTAGTTGGACTTAAACTAAATTGATATAGGCCTTGTGTAAACTGACGAACATGTTTATAGAGGTTGCATTGGTTTAACTAAAGCTATGTCTTCACTGCAAAAAAGTATCGCTATCTCAGTGTAAACTCATGGTGGAGACAAGGAATGGGTAGTTCATTCCTCGAGTAGTTAGTCGAAGTAAACCCCAGGTTGCCAATATAAAGTTGACCTCTACTAGTAACACTGAGTTTAAATGTTTCAGAGTGGTAGCCATGTTAGTCTGTATCAGCAGAAAGAACGAGGAGCACTTGTGG
The DNA here is from genome assembly GCF_965140295.1 of Lepidochelys olivacea. Taxonomy (NCBI): domain Eukaryota; kingdom Metazoa; phylum Chordata; order Testudines; family Cheloniidae; genus Lepidochelys; species Lepidochelys olivacea. The sequence continues at coordinate 266,436,228 of NC_140411.1, forward strand.
CACCTTAGAGACCCACAAAAGGTTATGCTCAAATACATTTGTTCGTCTCTAAGGTGCCATAAGTATTCCTCATTCTTTCTGCTGATACAGACTATATGTGCCTTGTCTCCACTATGAGTTTACACTGAGATAGTTTACGCTGAGGTCGTTACACCTTTTTGCAGTGAAAGCAAAGCCTAACCCAGTTTTAGTTAAAGTATTTCAAGTTGTGTGTGTAGACAAGGCATTCGATTGAAAGCTCTTTGGGGCAGAGACCATCTTTATGTTAGATGTGTTGTGCAGTACCTAGCATAGTGGGGCCCTGATCCTTGATTTGGTGGCCTCTAGGCATACTGCAATACAAATAATAATACAGTAGGTACTCTTGGTGGTGATTTGTTTTGGGAAGAATATGTAAATTGTTTCAGGAATATCAGATATATCTAGCAAATGAAACTTTGACATTTCTGTTAGATTGGTAGCTGGTTATTTGGAGAGTTTTTTTTTTTAACCATCAGAATACTAGATTATACTCTGTAGGCAGGAATTATTTACCAAATATCATGCCTTCAGACTGTTTCCAGTTTTACTATCTAGACTGAAGAATGATTCTGCATTATGGTATCAGTGTTTGAATATTAAGTTTGCTGTTGATAATGTAGGATGCTGTTGTTTGTGTATGTGCTGGTGAAAGAAAGTAAGTAAACTTTTAGTGTAAGTTTCCTAAATTCCTCCCTGTGCAAAGAAACTTTGATCCAGAATGATATCCTTTCTAATGTGGAGAGATCGCTCATCCTCAATGCTAAATTCAGATATAGCATTTCCAAGCAAAACTTGTGCCAGTGGCAACAAGTGAAGGAGGAGAGTTGGATTATAGAATAGGGTCTGAGACTTGGCCTAAACAACAATTGGTAACACAGGGTAGCTTCCAAAAATAACCCTTATGAAAAGCATCTCAGTGTACTAAGTTAATGCTGCTTCATTAATCTTTTTGTATTGTAAAACAAATTCATATTTGTATAACTGACCTTTTTATTGCTGTAGAGGATGAACATGTATTATCTAGTCCTAAGGATTTATGTATAAAATATTAATAGCCAGAATTTACACCTCTGTCAGATGTTGATCAATACAATGCTTTCTTAGGTTTTTTTTTTTGTTTTTTTTTGTTTACTGTATTTCTCAATCTCCTGTCATGTGGTATGGCAGCAACAAACATCAGGGAAAAAAACTTATTAATATAGTACAATCTGGTGAATAAAAATCACCTTGTAAACTGTATTTCTGTTAAAATCAGAAAAGGTTGACAACATTTGAAAGGTTATATATAACTTAATAGCTTAACAAAATGTTTTACATAGAGAGAGATGTAATAATAAATCAAATATGACAGAGCACTGTTGTTCATGTATAGTTTCTGATATTGTTGATTTTGTTCCATTTTGGTCTGTTGTATCAACAGCTGAAAACAGGAAGCTCGCTTTGCCTCACTTGATTCTGGTGCACTCTTCAACCCTTACTTATCCCAGTAGTCCTGCTGAAGTTGATAGGATGCAGGATCAGGCCTATATCTGTAACAAATATGTCTGTGTAAAGAAAATATGGTTCCAGAATTTATCAATTGTCATCTTCATCTCTTCTCCACTCCCTGTCCCCTCCCTGCCCAATCCAAGGAGATTTCCACCTCCCAATATAAGAAAAGCATTGTCTTTATTCAGTGGCATATTCTCATTTTGGATGTAAAAGATTTGTTTGCATAACTTCCCGTGTTTTCATGTTGAGACTATGCAGTAAATGTAAATAATAGTCTGTTTCTAGAATGTACTGTGTGGAGAAATAATCTTTCCTCTACTCTTCCCACTTACAATACGATTTTTTTTTTCAAACCTTTTTTCTTTTTAGCTGCCAGTTTGTGGGGTCCATACAAGGACATCTGGCAAACAGTGGTAAATGGTATCTGGAAAAGGCAACCTGAAGCCATCCATCTCCTGGACCAGGTTTTAAAGAAACACAAACCTGACTTTATCTCACTGTACAGAAATCCGGTAATTAACTAACTTTTTCTCTTTTGTAGTGGGTTGGGGAGAGACTAGTGTGCTTTGTTTGTCTTGACTTTTTTTCTTTCCTTTTTTAAGATTAGCCCCAACCTCAAAGAGTGATTATCCTGTGTTTTATATTTATCCAGTGCCTTGCACAATGGGGTCGCAATACTGGTTGGAACCTTTAGGTGCTATAAGAATAAAAATTACTTGAAAGAGTCTTATTATTTATCTGGCTTCTTTTGCAATTGAACACTTAAATAATTTAATGTTGATCATAATTTTGTTTCATTGGTTTTCAAACAGACTGTTTGCAGAGGGATACTTTATTTATCCATCACAATACCCTCTGCTCAGTCAATTGAGTGCTGATGGGTTTTTCTATTTGATCCAGGCTTCTGAGATGGAGCACATAATTATTTCTTCTTGTGTTTTTTCCATGCTTATGATGCAGTTACTTAAGCATGCCAGCAGGCAAAACAGGTAACAATCTGAAAATAAAAAGCATACGGGATGCTCCTCCTGAAGATTGTGGGATGAGGTGGAAAAACCCATTTAGCACTTGACTGATGGAGGAGTAGATATCTGTTTAAAAATAACATTACAGTAAGGAAAAAATATCTTTCCTGCAACATTTATGGTTGAAGTTTTCATTTTTATTTGTAAAGTTGATAGGTTGAAGACTTTAGTCACATATAAGATCTTGTTTCTCTACATTTTAGCAGTTGACCGACATCCAAAAAAGGAATAATATATTATTTGTAAAACTATTTATTCTTTAACAGTTTCTCATCAACATTCATGCTGTCTTTCCTCAAGGTTAGATCAGTTTCTGATGGGAAAATTCCTGTTGGGAATATATCAAAAGCTACTTTGAGAGCTTAAATAATTCTAAGTAAAGTAAGCTCCAGCACTGATGATATAAGATCATTTTTGGTGTAGCCTCACAAGAAGCCTTGCTCTGCATTACACTGTGAAATAACTTTGAGGACACCTTTACTACCTGAATGTAAAAAATATAGGCAATGCTTGTGATGAAAGCCTAACATGTCAGAGTGGTAGTTGTAAAGAAGAATTAATGTGAGAAGCTTTGCTTGCTCTCTGATCAGCTTTGACAGAAATGAATAATTGTTCCGCATCTTGCCATTTTGGGAACTTCTGTTACTTATTTCTTTTATAGCCAAAGAATGTGCAACAGCATGAGAAGATTCAGAAGGCAAGTACTGAAGGGGTTGCCATCCAGGGTCAGCAGGGTACCAGACTTTTGCCAGAGCAGCTCATTAGAGAAGCCTTTATCCTGAGTGACCTCTTTGATATTGGAGAGCTGGCAGCTGTTGAGCTCCTTCTAGCTGGTAAGGAGGCACTGAACTGAGGGGACAATAGTTTCATTGAACGCTAAATACATCCTGAGAGTTGGGGCAATTCAATTCCTACAGGCTTCTTATTGGAACTACTCGTTTATTTAGAGCTAAGCACATGTTTAAATGCTCTGTTGGATTAGGGCTTTAGTGTCCAACTCTGTAAGATGTTCATAAAGATCTAAAATGATTCCTAGTACTGTAATGCGGTAGAAAAATAATATTTTGAATCCATTAAATTATTTTAGTCAGTCATTGTAAAAGGGGAAATAATCTATAGTGAGCTCTCAGTCAAGATTGTTAGTTACTTTGGACAAGCAATTTATCACTGGATTCAAGAAATAATTGATTACTTATAGCTGATTATTAATTTCTCCATAAAACAATGTAGTAGTGAATCATTTTGTGACGTGTGTGTTAATTGTACTATAAGCTTATGGCTGTACTGTGTACCATGACATAGAAGCTGATGCTCAGGATATGAGTAATATGATTGCAAGTAATCCACATTATCTGACAGGCAGAAAAGTGATGATGTTTGTGAATTCTCTTTAACTTGAAGTCTTTAAATCATGATTTGAGGATGTCAGTAATTCAGCCAGAGGTTATGGGTCTATTACATGAGGGGGTGGGTGAAGTTCTGTGGCCTCCAGTGTGCAGGAAGGCAGACTAGATGATCATCATAATCTCTTCTGACTTTAAAGTCTGTTTTTTAAAAAATCTATTCCATTAGGAATCATTATCTGCTACTTTGTCACATCTGATATGAGTTTTTTGAATATGCCTATTTTTATTAAATGTGGATATGACCTTGCTGGTAAAATGTTGGTCACCTGTGAGAGGTCATCATGAAGTTCTGAAGCAAATTAAACAAAATTGGAAATTAAGGTTTTCTGTCTGAATGAGCACTGAAAAACTGACTTTTAAGTACAATTACACTGCACAAGCAAAGGACAATAGCAGTTTATGAGGGTAAGATAAATATTTGTTTTCAAATATAATTTGGACTCAGAGTTTTGTTATAGGCTTGTTGTACTTCTATTTAAAAAAAATAAGATGATCAAATACAAAGATGTGATTGATTACGTATGTTGAGGGTTGTTTTTTTTTTTTTTGGTGGTTCTATATTTTTAATTCTGTAGGGGAGCACCAGCAACCTCATTTTCCTGGCCTTACAAGGGGTTTAGTGGCAGTTCTTTTGTACTGGGATGGAAAGAGATGCATTGCCAATTCACTGCGAGCCCTCATCCAGTCACGGCGGGGCAAGACATGGACACTGGAACTCAGGTCTGTCTTTTAGTTACGTTTGGGACTTGGATGTGAGGCATGCTAAAAAGCTCTGTGTGTTGGCCACTGATGGCTTCTAGGCTGGTTAGTTTTTGGGGGTGTAAGAATTTTCAGATTTGTTCGCTATACCTTGATGGTGTTGCTTTCATGTCTTTTCAGCACAGTATTCTTCCATATTTTAAAAAGAAAAGGAGTACTAGTGGCACCTTAGAGACTAACCAATTTATCTGAGCAAAGCTTTCGTGAGCTACAGCTCACTTCATCGGATGCATTCACAAATACAGACTAACATGGCTGCTACTCTGAAACCTTCCATATTTTAAATACATTTTATTGATTACCTGGGATTCCCCTTTTCTTCTGCTCCTGTATAGCCCTTCACCTTCTGGCTCTGTGTTGTGGCAAGTGCTGCTCCCTTAAGAGCCAGTTAATGCTGCTCCAAGCACTGACAAGTGGTAGTCACTCAAGCATGTTGTGAAGTGCTTGTGTCCACTACGCAGACTGAGTTCTCTGCCTTTGCAAGACTCCTAGCTCTTACAGTCTGGGAAGCAGAGAAATTTTAACTTATTTTTATTTAAATGCAAATTTTATTGTAGAAATTAATATGTGCATGTGAGGTACTCTTGGTGAAATACAAAACAAATACAGTATACAGTATATAGTAGAAGCATACCTTGGCTGGTTGACTCCATGTATACTAACATAGTTTGTATTGAGTTGGGATATAGTGTAATCACAAATACCCTAGTGTAATAGGGATGATCAATTTATGGATAATTCACTGGAGTGGTGGGGCTATGGAAATTTGCCCAGTTGCAAGGATTGCTGAGGAAGAGAAGTCTGTAGAATGTGAATGTGGGCATTGTTACTTACAGTGAAGGTAATGGAGGAATTACAAAGGTGCATGGCCCTGGGAAGATGCAAAGCGGGCGCGCAGCCCTGGCTGCAGCCCCGCCAAGCCCGGGATGCTGCCAGGCAAGGGCGCACTGCTCAGGAAACTGCAGGGCTGAGGTACACGGCCGCGGCTGCAGCCACTGCCAAGCCGGGACACTGCTGGGCAGGAGCACACGGCCCTGGCTGCAGCCGCTGCCAAGCTCGGGACGACGCGGGGCTAGGGCACACATCCCTGGCAGAAGCCCCGGGGCTGGGGCTGCAGGGTCCTTGTTCCTACTAGCCCCAGTTGCAGGGCAGGGGCGCACAGTCCCACCTGAAGCGTAGACGTCATGGAGGTCCGGTGAAGTCACGGAATCCATGACTGTTGTGACTTCCGTTGACTAAATCATAGCCTTGTTCATCACATTTCTTCTACTGTGGTCAGGAATAGCATTATTTGTTGTTTCAGTTGTTAATACGTTGTGTCTCTTCATTTTAGCACAGAGTTGGTGTCCATGACAACACGCTTTACAGATGAGCTGATGGAGCAGGGTTTGACTCAGAAGATCCTAAATCTGGTATCTCATATCAATGTGAACAGTGAGTTTGAGAAACTACAAAGGGAGCGAGGTCTGGGCAGTGAGAAACATCGCAAAGAGGTAAGAGAATCACTTCGGCAAATTACTGCAAAGATTAAAATGTAGTTATAATCCCCTGCAGAATATTTTGTTTTAAATTTGTGGGTCTTCTCTGAAATAAAATCTCATTGGCAGTTTGTTTATTTCTTTTTAAGTTATACTCTGGTTTTAGATAATTTTCTCCTCATTTGCTACTTCTTCCACTTACTGATTGAGGGCAGGGTCCAAGACATTCTGGAGATCAGCTGGTGAGCAGAGACTGATCAACCAGACGGTTCCAGCTTTCAGGGTGGGACACTATATCAAATAAAAGAGAGGATTCAGTTTGAGGAAGCAGGAACTTGTGGCCGCAGTTGTGTTTGGATGGTGAGAAAAGAACTAATGAAGGCTATATGCTGCAGCTTTCAGGAGTAAAAAACCAAGGATTAAAAAAGCCAACATTCTGGTTTCTGATAGTAGTTGCAGACAGGGACTGCTGAGGTAAATCAAAAGCTCTCTCTCAGCCTGCTGATCCACTGCTGATACTCTTGTCATCTCCTTCCCTTGCTTGTGATTCTAGCTTCTTTCCTTCCCTCAGATCTGCTGGTGGGTTGTAGTGGCATCTTTCTCCCCTGTCTCCAAAATTACCGATGATGATTTTTATTTTCCTTCGCTCTGCTTCTTCATCCTTTGTCACTGGATGAGGTATTGTGAATAACTTGGCTTCCCCAGTTCAGGGGGTGGGTTTCTGCCTGCTTGTCCTGCACGAATTCCCCTACTCTTTACCAGAGCAGCCCCTCTCTACCTTCAGCAAAGTAGTAGAAGCAAGGACAACAGAAGAGCAAATTAAATATAAAGATATAGCATAAAATCTAGAACACAAAGTAATTTTTTTTTTTTACTTTAAGCACTACAAATAAAAAAAAAAAAAAGAGGGGGATTAAAAATGGAGAACTGTATTTCAAAAATAAATAAAACAGGACAAAATAGGGTCCAGTCATTTAAGCATATTTTGTATATCCAGCTGTGTTAAATTTAATTTGGCAAGATATACCTCTAATAGTAAATACTGAAAAGTACTTGAAAATAGAGTGCTCATTTCTGCACCCTTGAGAGTTCTTGTGCGTGTAGCCACTGTCTGCAATGGGAAGTGGATCAGACCCAAACTTTAACATTACAATTTTTTTTTCTGTGCTTACTGCTCATAGTGACAGTCCTTCTGGAAAGTATAATAATATATGGTCTTGGCAGTTTGGGGGCCTAAAGCAAGGAGCTAGTCTCTCATCTACTTCGATGTTACTCCAGGAATCATGTAAAGAACAATGATATTTACATTAAATGTTTTGTATGAATGTTAAACCAACATTAAAGCAGATTAGAAAATGTATTTCAGACCTTTGCTTCCTTCCATATACAATTTTACAGATGATACTCCAGAATATTCTACATATTAATTAAAACTGATATTATACTCAACTATAATATGCATACATGCACAAATCCATTGGTATATTGAAAGATTATCTAATCAATTTTTCACTATTAATAAAAATACATGCACAATAAAAATGGGACATTGGCAGATGGTTAGTTTTCGTATTTTACCGGTGAGCATGTGTCAGGTACAGTTTAGGAACTCTTAAAATACAGCCAAATGAAATCTGATTTTTACTGAGTGACCCAAAGGCACCAAATCAGTGAAGTAGGGGGAATATTCCAGATTTGAACTCTGTCCCCTTTGGCTGATATACAAAAGCTATTCAAATACACGATGGACTTTGGGGGAGTCTGTTACAGATAAAATGCATAAGAACATAAAGAATGGCCATACAGGGTCAGGCCAATGGTCCATCTAGCCCAGTATCCTGTCTTCCCACAGTGGCCAATGCCAGATGCTTCAGAGCAAACAAACAGAACAGGGAAATTATAGAGTGAGCCATCCTTTGTTGTCTAGTCCCAGCTTCTGGTAGTCGGAGATTTAGGGATACCCAGAGGGTGGGGTTGTGTTCTGGACCATCTTAGCTATTGCTGGACCTATCCTCTATGAACTTATATAATTTTTTTAACCTGGTTATACTTTTGCCCTTCACAACATCCTCTGGCAAGAAGTTCCACAGGTGGATTGCATTTTGTGAAACACTTCCGTATGTTTGTTTTAAACCTGCTGCCTATTAATTTTATTGGATGACCCTCTGGTTCTTGTGTTATGTGAAGGAGTAAATAACACTTTCACTTTCTCCACATCAGTCATGATTTTATAGACCTCTATCATATCCCCTCTTAGTTACCTCTCTTCTAAGATGAACAGACCCAGTCTTTTTAATCTCTATTCATATGGAAGCTGTTCCATACACCTAATCATGTTTGTAGCCCTTCTCTGTACCTTTTCCAGTTATAATATATCTCTTTTAAGCTGGTGAAGACTGCTCGCAGCTCTGGTCAAGTTGTGGTGTACCATGTATTTATATAGTGTCATGATATTTTTATGTCTTTTTATCTATCCCGTTCCTAATGGTTCCTAACATTCTGTTAGCTCTTTTTGACTGTTAGCTGTGCATTGAACAGATTTTTCAGAGAATTATCCGTGATGACTCCAAGATCTCTCTCTCTCTCTCGAGTGGTAACACCTAATTTAGACTCCATCGTTTTGTACGTATTAGTTGGGAGTATTTTTTCCAGTGTGCATTACTTTGCATTTATCAGCATTGAATTTCATCTGCCATTTTGTTGACCAGTCACTCACTTTAGGGAGATCCTTTTGTAACTCTTCACAGTCAGCTTTGGACTTAACCATCTGGAGTAACTTTGTATTATCTGTGTATTTTTGCCACCTCACTGTGTACCCCCTTTTTCGGATCACTTATGAATAAGTTGAACAGCACTGGTTCCAGTAAAGATTCTTGGGGGATCCTCTGTTTAACTCTCTTCTTTGTGAAAATGGACCATTTATTCCTACCCTTTGTTTCCTATCTTTTAACCAGTTACTAATGCATGAAAGGACCTTCCTTCTCATCCCATGACTGCTTTACTCTACTTAAGCCTTTGGTGGGGACTTTTGTCAAAGGCTTTTTGAAAAGTCCAAGTTCACTCTATCCACTGGATTACTCTTGTTCCCATGCTTGTTGACACCTTCAAAGAATTCTAATAGATTGATGAGGCATGATTTCCCTTCACAAAAGCCATGTTTGACTCTTCCCTAATATATTGTGTTCATCTGTTTGTCTGATGATTCTGTTCTTTACTATAGTTTCAACTAATTTGCCTGGTGGTGAAGTTAGGCTTACCGGCCTGCAATTGCTAGAATTGCCTCTGGAGCCTTTAAAAAAAAAAAAAAAATCAGCGTGACATTAGCTGTCTTCCAGTCATTTGGTACAGAGCTGATGTACGTGATACGTTACACACCAGTTATTAGTAATTTTGTATTTGAGTTCCTTCAGAACTCTGGGTGAATACCACCTGGTCCTGGTGACTTACTACTGTTTAATTTATCACTTTGTTCCAAAACCACCTCTGTTGACACCTCAATCTGAGACTGTTCCTCAGATTTGTCGGCTAAAAAGAATGGCTCAGGTGTGGAAAATTCCCTTAAATTCTCTGCAATGGAAAGAATTCATTTATCTTCTCCACAACAGCCTTGAGCGCTTCTTTAGCATCTTGATTGTCCAGTGGCCGGGTGATTTTTTTTTTTTTTTTTTTTTGTGGAAGGCTAGTTGCTCTTCAAATTCTTTTTTGGCCTGCCTAATTATATTTTTACACTTTATTTGCCAGAGTTTACACTCTTCTCTATTTTCCTCAGTAGGATTTTATAACTTTGTTCTTACTTTTGGTGGAACTTTCAGGAAAAACAAACAAACTGATCCCTGTTGGAGAGCAAGTATATCAAATTTCAGTCTAACAAATACATTTTTGGAAAATAATAAATTGAAAATCATGCCTTTAGCATGGAAATGCTTGGGCAACCTTTATATAGACCATGCTGTTTGCTCCATTTATAATATGTTAAAAATTGATTTATGATAAATAGCAATCATTTTACATATCTTAATCCATGAATAATCTTATTTATGAGTTTTTAGTGTTAGGATAACAAGAACAAGTGCAGAGTCCTGCACTTAGGACGGAAGAATCCCGTGCACCGCTATAGACTAGGGACCAAATGGCTAGGCAGCAGTTCTGCAGAAAAGGACCTAGGGGTTACAGTGGACAAGAAGCTGGATATGAGTCAACAGTGTGCCATTGTTGCCAAGAAGGCCAATGGCATTTTGAGGTGTATAAGTAGGGGTATTGCCAGCAGATTGAGGGACGTGATTGTTCCCCTCTATTTGACATTGGTGAGGCCTCATCTGGAGTACTGTGTCCAGTTTTGGGCCCCACACTACAAGAAGGATGTGGAAAAATTGGAAAACATCCAGCGGAGGGCAACAAAAATGATTAGGGGACTGGAGCACATGAGTTATGAGGAGAGGCTGAGGGAACTGGGATTGTTTAGTCTACGGAAGAGAAGAATGAGGGGGGATTTGATAGCTGCTTTCAACTACCTGAAAGGGGATCCAAAGGGGATGGATCTAGACTCTTCTCAGTGGTAGCAGATGACCGAATGAGAAGTAATGGTCTCAAGTTGCAGTGGGGGAGGTTTAGGTTGGATATTAGGAAAAACTTTTTCACTAGGAGGGTGGTGAAATGCTGGAATGCGTTACCTAGGGAGGTGGTGGAATCTGCTTCCTTAGAAGTTTTTAAGGTCAGGCTTGACAAAGCCCTGGCTGGGATGATTTAGTTGGGGATTGGTCCTGCTTTGAGCAGGGGGTTGGACTAGATGACCTCCTGAGGTCCCTTCCAACCCTGATATTCTATGATTCTGTGATTCTATAAATTAAAGCATTGGCTTTGTGAGAGGAGTCCTTTTAGTTTGAGATCTTACCAAGGCTTTGAATACTAATATAGGTTTGGAACATGCTAAGAAAATGCCTGTGTGTGTTAAAAAGAAAAAATGGGTTTACACATCTTGTTCCGTACATTAATGGAGACTCAGAAAAAGTACACTGCTTCAGACTCTCAGGGTTGTCTATATGTAGGGCCCTATTCATGGACCAATTCATGATTGTGAAAAATGTGTCATGGACTGTGGAATCTGATCTTCCTTGTGAAATCTGGTGCCCAGCCAGGGGCTCCTACCCTACACAGGGTTCCAGCTGCGAGTCCTGGCCAGGGATTTGAAGGGACCAGACTTCCTCTTCCCCTGCAAGGGCCACTTCTGGGGTGGGTCAGACCCATGTCTGGGATCAACCCCAGCTGCAGGAAGCTCCCCAGTGCCAGCTGTCACCTCCCTTCGTGGGGAGGCGGTGGCGCCAGCTGTTAACTCCCTACATAAGCGGGAGACTGCTGGGAAAACCGGACATATGGCAAAAAAAACAAAACAAACCCACCCCCATATCCTTCTACTCTCACTTCTGCGCTACTGCTGGTGGTGATAGCTTTAGTGCCTCTGTCAGTAGCAGGGCAGAAGTAAGGGTGGCAATCCCATGACCCCCCTACAATAGCCTTGCGACCCTCCCATCCTGTCCACATTTTGGATCGGGGCCCTCATGGTTACAACACCGAAGTTTCAGATGTAAAGATCCAAAAACATGAAGTTAACTAATTTTAAGCCCTCCTGATCTTGAAATTGACCAAAATGGACCGTGAATTCGGTAAGATCCTAGCCATATGCATGTGTAAATCCCATTCACGTTAATGGCAATGGAATGTATATATCAAGCCAAGAATAAATCCTAATTGATTCAATCATGTTTTGGGATTCCAAATGAACTTGTGTAACTGATCCTAGTTATATTGACTGACTGAGCAAGACACGCTTGAACAATTTGAAAATAATTGTATGAAAATAACTAAATTTTTTTTTTTGTTTTAACTAGGTTTCTGACCTTATCAAAGAGTGCCGACAGTCATTGGCTGAAAGCCTGTTTGTCTGGACCTGCCAGTCTCCACTGAGCAGGGATGATACTTTAATCCTTATTAGTTATCTGGAGAAAGTGACAGTTGAAGCTGATGGCTTATTGGACTGTGTGAATTTGTCCCTCCTCATGGCTCTTCTTTACTGCTTTGATGTCAGTTTTCTAGAACAGAGCACAGAGGATCGGGAAGGTAATGGTAGAGTTTTCTTAAGTTGTACCTTACTATTCCACAAAATGTATTAGCTTTAATTGTTACTATCACTAACATTTTAATCATTATTTACTACAGTAAGGCATCATACTTGGGTGGGGTATACATTTTAAGTAGAAAATTTCTTGATACAGTGAAAATACTTCACTGGGGTAAAGGTTGACTTGAAATCTACTTATAGTGATGTACTTGATACTAGATGAAAAAAACAGAGTTCAGTGGGTAATAGAGGAAGGGCCTGGTCTGAGTATGGGACTAGAGTTTTAATCCTGAATATTCTTGAGTTGTAATCCTGAATTTTTACACTGATTTCCTTTGTGGCTTTGGGTAAGTCAATTCAATTATTTATGGCTCAATTTCCTCATGTAAAATGGGGCTGAGAATACCCTGGCAGGGATGTTGCAGTTTAATTTATTCATGTTGAAAGAGTTTTGAGGTTGAACAATTATAATGTTCTAAGATTCATTATGCTGTTTACATTTATACCTTGAGATAGATAGATATAGATAGATATATACACACACAAAATGGTGCAGTTACAGTTGACTCACAACTTTTCTGACTTGTTCATGTAAATTCTCACCTCTAACAGTGCAGTAAAGTAACTTTATGGAATTTCTCTCCTTTTTTAAATAAGGGAGGAGCAAGTGAGTAAATAATTGCACATTAATGTATTTATTTCAATGTGCAATGGGACAGTCCTTTTTTTTAAGCTGGGGAAGACGTGAGATTCTGTTTCCCTTTTATATTGATGGAGTCTGACATATATAACTTTCAGAGTTTGTTGCAAGGCCTATTGATTTAATATGGGCTTCTGCTTGAGGAAGGGATATTGACAGAGTCAAGTTTTGGTTTTTGGAAGGGAGTCATTTAGGTTGACTTTGGAGGTGGTAGTGGTCTTGTTTCGTAGCTTTGTACTTGCATCCAGAGAATGATGGCTGCTTTTTTTATTATATAGAGAAAGAAATAGTATAAAATGTATGTTGAGTCATAAAACTTTTAAATGAATGCATATTGTACAGTAACTCCTCACGTAAAGTCATCCCGGTCAACGTTGTTTCATTGTTATGTTGCTGATCAATGAGAGAACATGCTCGTTTAAAGCTGTGCAGTGCTCCCTTATAACATTGTTTGGCAGCTGCCTGCTTTGCCCACTGCTTGCAGAAAGAGCAACCTGTTGGAGCAAGCTGGTGGGGGCTTGGAACCAGGATTCATAGATTCATAGATATTTAGGTCAGAAGGGACCATTATGATCATCTAGTCTGACCTCCTGCACAATGCAGGCCACAGAATTTCACCCACCACTCCTAAAAAAGACCTCACACCTATATCTGTGCTATTGAAGTCCTCAAATTGTAGTTTGAAGACCTCAAGGAGCAGAGAATCCTCCAGCAAGTGACCCGTGCCCCATGCTACAGAGGAAGGCGAAAAACCGCCAGGGCCTTCCAATCTGCCCTGGAGGAAAATTCCTTCCCGACCCCAAATATGGCGATCAGCTAAACCCTGAGCATATGGGCAAGATTCATCAGCCAGATACTACAGAAAATTCTTTCCCGGGTAACTTGGATCTTACCCCATCTAAAAACCCATCACAGGCCATTGGGCCTATTTACCATGAATATTTAATTACCAAAACCATGTTATCCCATCATACCATCTCCTCCATAAACTTATCGAGTTTAATCTTAAAGCAAGATAGATCTTTTGCCCCCACTACTTCCCTCGGAAGGCTATTCCAAAACTTCACTCCTCTGATGGTTAGAAACCTTCGTCTAATTTCTAATCTAAATTTCCTAGTGGCCAGTTTATATCCATTTGTTCTTGTGTCCACATTGGTACTGAGTTTAAATAATTCCTCTCCCTCTCTGGTATTTATCCCTCTGATATATTTATAGAGAGCAATCATATCTCCCCTCAACCTTCTTTTAGTTAGGCTAAACAAGCCAAGCTCCCTGAGTCTCCTTTCATAAGACAAGTTTTCCATTCCTCGGATCATCCTAGTAGCCCTTCTCTGTACCTGTTCCAGTTTGAATTCATCCTTCTTAAACATGGGAGACCAGAACTGCACACAGTATTCCAGGTGAGGTCTCACCAGTGCCTTATATAACGGTACTAAAACCTCCTTATCCCTACTGGAAATACCTCTCCTGATGCATCCCAAGACGACATTAGCTTTTTTCACAGCCATATCACATTGGCAGCTCATAGTCATCCTATGATCAACCAATACTCCAAGGTCCTTTTCCTCCTCCGTTACTTCTAGTTGATGCGTCCCTAGCTTATAACTAAAATTCTTGTTATTAATCCCTAAATGCATGACCTTACACTTCTCACTATTAAATTTCATCCTATTCCTATTACTCCAGTTTACAAGGTCATCCAGATCCTCCTGTAGGGTATCCCTGTCCTTCTCTAAATTAGCAATACCTCCCAGCTTTGTATCATCTGCAAACTTTATTAGCACACTCCCACTTTTTGTGCCCAGGTCAGTAATAAAAAGATTAAATAAGATTGGTCCCAAAACTGATCCTTGAGGAACTCCACTGGTAACCTCCCTCCAACTTGACAGTTCACCTTTCAGTAGGACCCGTTGTAGTCTCCCCTTTAACCAATTCCCTATCCACCTTTCAATTTTCCTATTGATGCCCATCTTATCCAATTTAACTAATAATTCCCCATGTGGCACAGTATCAAACGCCTTACTAAAATCTAAGTAAATTAGATCCACTGCGTTTCCTTTATCTAAAAAATCTGTTACTCTCTCAAAGAAGGAGATCAGGTTGGTTTGGCACGATCTACCTTTTGTAAAACCATGTTGTATTTTGTCCCATTTACCATTGACTTCAATGTCCTTAACTACCTTCTCCTTCAAATTTTTTTCCAAGACCTTGCATACTACAGATGTCAAACTAACAGGCCTATAATTACTTGGATCACTTTTTTTCCCTTTCTTAAAAATAGGAACTATGTTAGCAATTCTCCAATCATATGGAGATGGACCGGCAGCCCCTCTATCAGCTCCCCTAAGTTCCCTGTGTGGCAGCCGCCCAGCAGGCTATCAATTGCTGGGTAGTTCAGTTGTCCCTCCCCCCACGGCTGTGTGCTGCTCCTGCCCTCTGCTTTGGAGCTGCTCCCGGGAGCCTCCTGCTTGCTGTGCGGGGGTGGGGAAGGGGTGCTAATGTCAGGGAATCCCCCAGCCCTCTGCTCCTTTACCCTATCTCCACAGAGCAGGGGTCGGGACATGGCAGGGCTCAGGACAGAGGGAGCTTGCAGGCAGCAGCTGCTGTCTCAACTTGCTGATCTACTTAAAAAGACAGAGTACTTAGAGCAGGGGTGGGGAAACATTTTGGCCTGAAAGCCACGTTGGGTTTCCAAAATTGTATGGAGGGCTGGTTAGGGGAGGCTGTGCCTCCCAAAACAGCCAGGCATGGCCCGGCTCCTGCCCCCATCCGACTCTCCTTGCTTCTCTCCCCGTGACGGCCTCCCTGGGACTCCTGCCCCATCCAGCCCTCCCTGTCCCCTGACTGCCCCCCGCTGCACCATCCAACCCCCCGCCCCCGTCCTTCCTGACTGCCCACCCCGAGGACCCCTGGCCCATTCAACCACCCTTTCTCCCTGACCACCCCCAGAATCCCTGCTCCTGACTGCCCTCCACCGCTCCATCCAACCGCCCCCCCCTTTCCTGACTGCCCCCCCGGGCCCCTGACCCCATTCAACCTCCTCTGCAGTTGTGTGGCCTGGCAAGAGCTCGCAGCCCCGCCGCCCAGAGCATTGCACCAGCGGCGCAGTGAGCTGAGGCTGCGGGGAAGGGGGAACAGCAGGGGAGGGGCCGGGGGCTAACCTCCCGGGCCAGGAACTCAGGGGCCGGGCAGGAGGGTCCCGCAGGCCGGATGTGGCCCGTGGGCCATAGTTTGCCCACCTCTGACTTAGTGTGGTCAGCGTACTTAAAGGGGCAATGCGCCTCTCTCTCTCTCTCTCACTCACACAGTGTGTGTCTCTGTCTCTCTCTGCCATGCTATCTCCCCTCCCTCCATTCATGCTGCCTTGTAGAGTATGAGGCTACATTAACAACAACGTGTTAACCCTTGAGGGCTCAGCCGAGTGCTAGTTCATCATTTAGCAGTAAGGCATTCCCTGGGAAATATCTCACTCTCTGACTTCACCACCTCAACCAAGCTTCACAATCATCATTGCTGTGTACGGTATTAAATTGTTTAAAACTTATACTGTGTGTGTGTGTTTGTGTACACACACACATACACACAGAGTATATATATACATACACAGAAAGAAAGAGAGTGTCTTTTGTCTGATGAAAAAGTTTCCCTGGAACCTAACTCCTCCCCATTTACATTAATTCTGATGGGGAAAATTGGATTTGCTTAACATCGTTTCATTTAAGTAGCATTTTTCAGGAACATAACTACAACCTTAAGTGAGGAGTTACTGTATACTGTTTGGGCTTCAGACTATTTGAAAGAATCAGCTGATCAGTTTAAAGAGATAGAAAAAGTGACAATTATTGTAATAGCTAATTGGAGAAGTAAGCTACATTTGTTCTCCAAGGCTGTACATTTCAGGAATTGTTCATATTTTTTTTTAATGGAAATG
Source organism: Lepidochelys olivacea (assembly GCF_965140295.1). Taxonomy (NCBI): domain Eukaryota; kingdom Metazoa; phylum Chordata; order Testudines; family Cheloniidae; genus Lepidochelys; species Lepidochelys olivacea. Next base: position 266,453,154 of record NC_140411.1, read on the forward strand.
AGAATTTAGTGTTTCACTTTTTTATATAATGATGAGTCACTTCGTTTTTCCAGATTTGATGCACCAGCTGCCTCTGTTAACCGAGAGACAGTACATAGCAACAATCCACACTCGCCTTCAAGATTCTCAACCATGGAAACTACCAGGGCTGCAAGCTACTGTTAGATTAGCATGGGCACTAGCATTGCGAGGAATATCCCAGCTGTCTGATGTGACAGGTAAATGAATCCGAAGTGAAACTGCTATAGCTAAGTCTTCAGGGCCCCTTAATACTACAAGTCAGAGGAGCTGTTACTTTTTGGGGGAACAGTAACTGCCCTCTCTCACAGAACTGTGCAACTGCTAACTTGTATTTGAGAGTTCAACTGAGAATTATATTAGTCTGAAATATACACAGGATTAGAAATACTTACTGTTTCATGATACAAACTCCATAATATCCCTTCGTTTCAATAGCAAATTAATATTGTGCTGAAAAAATGCGTAAAATTTCATTTAATGCTAGTTGGTGCCCTATGCTGGTAACTCTACCATTAAAAAACAAAAATAGATTCCAATTTGTTATAGCCTTTATGAGTTAAAGGCAGCTCCATTGTAGCTGGATATTGTAACACACATTGTCTGCTGAAAGGATATTTGAGAACATTGGATAGTTTTCTTCCAAAAGATGTGGACTTCTGAAGTGCTGTAGTTGATCAGAATTAGATCAGTTTCAGAATATCCTTTCTGTGAAGTTAAATCAGAGTTAAACTTCACAGTTCTAACGGTCTTAAAAGAATAGTTTTTGATTGTTATAAATAATAGGGGCCTACAGCCCTGCATAACTGGATTTGGTTTCACTTATTCGGAGGACTAAGTGGATTATGCACATCTTTCCTCTTTGATCAGAGTTCAAGTACTGGCTGTCCCACTGTATTGGCATAACTTTTACAGACCACTGTTCTTTTGAACATCCAAAAGACTTAGGTAGTATTCGTTTATGTTCATTTGCAAGTAAGCCAGGAACTTTGAAACATTGGTAAGTGAGATAATTGCATTCTTTCTTCCTCTTCCCCTTCTTTATTCTTTCTAGCTCTTGCAGAATTCACTGAGGCCGATGAGGCAATGGCAGAGCTAGCAATTTCTGATGATGTCTTCCTGTTCCTTACTGAATCTGTGGTGGGGTCTGAAAACTTCTACCAGGAAGAATTTTACATCCGCAAAATTCATAACCTTATCACAGACTTCCTTGCGCTCATGCCGATGAAAGTAAGTTGTTATGCATGTGGACTAGCAGTTGATGAGAATTTTGGATGTATAATCCAAATGTCATGTACAGGAGCAGATAACAATTTTGGATAATATGGAGATCCAGATAAGGCATCTACCACCATGGTCTTGAAGTGCTAGGATTCAGAAAACTGCCAATTAATTATGTATTTGATTTATGGAATTAATATAGTTTTCAATTTAGTTTCCAAATAACGATGCTCTAAAAATCAAAGTTTACATGAGTATAGTGAAATTTTAAAAGCAAACTGTTCATTTGGTAGTACTTATAATTTTTAATAAATGCTATTTTTTTCTATAGCGACATAGTATCGCAGCTGAAGTTATTTGTGAATGGGAAAAGATCAGTAATCCCACCGTACTGTGCCAGTGCTTTTTAATTTTTTGCCAGGAATAGACTTTTGCATATGTGTATGAGAGGGGTGCTATCTTTCCTTGCAGCAGAATACTTTTCCTATGGATATAACAATTTGATTTACCAGGAATTGAAACACTTGTGCTGCAAAGCAAAAATAAAAAAAGATGTGTGTGTAGCAGTGTGAGCTATTTCATTTGTGCAAGAACTTATATCCATGCATTGAAAGCAAGAGATCTGGGAAAGTGGAGTGTCTTTTTTTAATAATTGGTGAAAGCTTTATTTTGTGTCTGTTGTGTCGAGCAGTTGTGTGTCCACTTGAGTTGCCAAATAATGACTGTGCAGTCATAATTTTTAATTCTTTTTTATGTGCATACCTTTAAAGGATCTCTTTGTTCATTTTAGGCTGGCATGAGAATGTCTGGGGAAAAACTCATTCCTTCAGTTTTAAGAATCTTTTTGAGTGCACATATAAACATATTTGTAGACTGTTGAAATTCTCATTTATTTAAAATTCTTTGTTTATTATGATGATTGCTGAATTGATTTAAAAGCTTTTCTGAATTCACAGCAGGTACAACAGTGGCAATGTCCATGCAAGTATCCTGTGTACACAGCCTCACTAGTGTGCCTCCGTCCACTTCTGTAGGGACTACACACAAACACCTAGAGGGGAGTCACATGCTGTAACAGGCTTTGGCCTTTCTGCTAAGGCTGCGAACAAGGTGGTTTGTCTGTCTGATGCAGACGTATCCCTTAGAAAATAGGCTCATTTCACGTAATCATTGAATAGTCACAGTATAGTAATGTCTTTCCATTAGCTGCAGCCCTGGACTGTATTAAAGCGATGACCTAGAGGTGCAAAGGAATTCTATTTAGGAACAGAATATTGCCATATAGGATCAGAACAGTGGTCTGTCCATCTGTTCGGGTATCCTATTTCTGTCGGTGGCCAGTAACAGTTGCTTCAGAGGAAAAAACCTTGCAGCAGACAGAATTCTTGCTTGTGAAAGAATCCTTTCCAATCCGTATTAGGTAATGGTTGGATTATGGAATTTATATGCCTTATTACATTATAGAACTTTGAATGTTTTTATTATCCACATAAATGCTTAATCTTTTTTTTTTTTTTTTTTATTCCTACTAAGCTCTTTTTCTCAATGATATATTTTGGCAGAAACTTCTGCAGGTTAATTATGTTTTGGGCCAGTGCACTGACAACAGTGGTAGTCACTTGTGAGGTACTTTGTCAAAGGCTTTTTGAAATTCAAAAAAATTATGTCAGCTGGTTTTCTTTTATCCAGTAATTTGTTGACACATTCAGAGAATTCTAGTAGATTAGAGGGCACAATTTTTCATTACAGAAGATGTACTTTTTTCTTTCCCCCCTGTCATATTGCATTCATTCTAGCCATTTTAACACTTTAATTATAGCAAACAATTTTACTGATATTGAAGCAGTGCTGACTGGCATGTAATTCCCTAGGTCACCCCAGAACTCTTCAAAAAGATAAAGACATTTGCTACCATTCAGTATAGTAGCTGATTTCTTGAGCAATTTAGTTCTTCTCAATTCTGTTCATACAAGGCACTATCCTATAATGCTAGCTCTGTTTTCTCTCTCTACGCTCCACATACACAAACATATTCGTATAATTAACTTACATTTTTGATTTTGGTACAGAAGTTCATTTAATCTATCTAGCTTTCCAAATTGAAAATATTAGAGGATGTAGCTTTGGGGCCTGATCCAGATCACACTGAAGTCAATGGAAATATTCCCATTGACTTGGATCAGGCTCTTGTTGCAGATGAGAAGAGCCTTGAGAGAAACGAAGTGGTTAAATATTTCTCTCGATTTATCAGCTCCGCGAATTAGTGGTGGTTCTTCAAGTATTTGTCCACATGGATCCCACTCTTGGTATACATGGTCTCCATGCACACAAGATGGAATTCTTTTGCCCAGCAGTGTCTGTCTGGAATCATGCCTGAACCTTGTGCCCCTTCAACTGAGGGCATAATGGACAGGGCAGATCCAACCATCCCTCACTTTCTTCACCAATACAGAATCGTAGAGCAGTGGCTCTTAACCTTTCCAGATCACTGTATTCCTTTCAGAAGTCTGATTTGTCTTGTGTACCGCCAAGTTTCATTTCACTTAAAAACTATTTGTTTACAAAATCAGACATAAAAAATATAAAAGTTCCACAGCACACTATTACTGACAGATTGCTGACTTTCTCATTTTTACCATATAATTGTAAAATAAATCAATTGGAATATAAATATTTCAGAGTATAGTATATAGAGCAGCATAAACAAGTTATTGTGTGTAATATAAAATTTTAGTTTGTACTGACTTTGGTAGTTCTTTTTATGTAACCTTTTGTAAAACTTGGCAAATATCTAGACGACTTGATGCACCTCCTGGAAGACCTCTGTGTACCCCCAGGTTGAGAACCACTGTCCTAAAGGAGGAAGACTCCATAATAGCAGGAAAGGAGGGATCCATGTGGACATAACATTGTGGTTATCATATTATTGGTTATCAGACATTTGATTTATACCTTGAACCGCTGAGAATTTCTTCCTACTATTGGATGATATGGTAACAATTTAAACAGAAAATTAAAATAAACCCCTGCAATTTGATAATGAATTTCAATCTATTTCAATAGCATTTTTGTTTATTAAGGACATGCTTAGGAGTGTTAAAATGTTTTATAAAAATAGATAAGACTAGGTTGCTATTTGTAATCTTTAAGATAATTTTTTTTTGTTGGCTTAAAATAGACCAACATTCTTCTCCACTTCATAAATTGTATAGGTGAAACAGCTGAGAAACCGTGCAGATGAAGATGCTCGTATGATCCACATGAGTATGCAGATGGGTAATGAGCCACCTATTTCCCTTCGGCGGGATCTGGAACATCTTATGCTTTTAGTAAGTCCTACTTTTTAATTATGTTTGTAAAAAGGGATTATTTGGGGGTTTTCCTGTTGAAAACTTCTGATACCTTAACAGTAAAACACATTATTTGAATAAGAAGATACTGTGTGGGGCATAACTTACCTATTTTTAATTGTCAGTGGAAATCTTCATATTTTTGGTTAAATTAGAAGTAGATATTTTCATTAACTAGTGATGTAGTTGAATTAATTTGCTGACCTGACTTCCCCCTGCTAATAAATATCAGTTTATTTTTGTTCAACATATAAATATTGCACCATTTGTTGCATTTCAAATACCGTGGTGCTACAGTTTAGATACCGGAATATCTTTTGACATATGATTGTGTATACATTGTGCAGTATTTTAAATGTAACTCCTCCCCCCCATGTTAACACAACTTTAAAATTGAAATTCCAAGTTTACAAATCTCAGAACTATGGTTCCCATCTAACAGTATTTGAGGCACTTTGTGCTTATGTAGTGTTTTGTGTTTCTGCATCATCCCAGCAAAATTCTATCTATTCACCTTGGGTGAATAAAATATCATCAATTTTTACATGATCATTAGTCATTATGGTAAAGGGTGAGTGTGTAGATTTTTTGCATCTGATATTGTAATTTTTCATAACAGTTTTGCAAGGCTGCTATATACATGGTGTTGAGATCTTAAATGCAAAAAGACCAAGTTACAGCTGATGTGGGAATTGTAACTAAATTTTCTGTGTTTCATTAGAGTAAAATTTCAACCATAATGTTGCCTCTATAGAAGGGTCTTTTTCCATTCTATTTCTTTGTTTGTTTTAAAAGAAATAAAGTTGGTCTTGTGTGTTTATTTCAATTTGTGATTGTTAAAGTTAGATAACATATTCAAATACTGTATGTGGGCAGTGTACATTTTTTCCATGGTTGTTAAGAAATAAATGTTATAATAAAACGAACTGGTGAAGTATACAAATTCCTCCTTAAATACAGTGTACCAGGCAAGTTTGAAATTTTAAATTCTAACCATTTTAAAGCTAGAGAAACATTAAAAATATTTTTTATCCACAAAAAGTATTAGGCAATTTTATAAATCATTAAAAAAGGGGCTTAGAATGAAAATGCCTTCTTAATTAGAACTTGTTATGGCTCTGGCACAAAGCTATAACACACCTATAAAATGAAGAACTTGAAACAGAAATTATTCTGAAGGAAATTTGACCAGTCAAAGAACAGTTAAAAGCTTTTAATCCCAACACTGGCTGATTTATTTTAAGCTAATTGTAGCACAAATACCCAAATGCTCATTTAAAGAAAATACCAGTGTGTTGATATCCAGGGTTTTATAGGCAACAGAGGGAGAATACCATTGAAATTTACAAATAAAAATTATTATTAAAAAATCTGGAAATTTCAGGGTTTTTTTAGCTATGGATTGTTCTCACATTACTGCATAGGAACTACCATTTTCAGGAAGAGACTATTTAAAAAATTATGTATTAACCATGAGATTATTTTTCTTCCTGTATTTCCAGGTTGTGCTGAAGTAGTGTTCATTGTTAAAATCTTGGCCTTTTTATTTGCAATGACATTTTTTCTCTCTAGAACCGTATTTTTTTGTCCCCCTACAGATTGCTGAGTTGTACAGGAAGGATCCCTTTAATCTAGAACTTGCTCTTGAGTATTGGTGTCCTTCAGAACCTCTCCAAAGCTCCACCATTATGGGATCTTATCTTGGAGTAGCCCATCAGCGACCTCCTCAGCGCCAGGTTAGCCAAATTCAACTTTTTTCCTCCAATGTTTTCAGTGGAAAAACTTTTTTTTCTTTCTTTCTTTTTTTTTTAAAATGTGTGTCATTTACCTTAGTGTCATGGTGTTAAAAGCTGCAGGCTGGAGCACCTATAGCTCCTGGAATCGAGAGGAGTAAAGATGGTTTTTGAGGAACTGGTAGAACCACTCTCATATGGTCTTAAGAACCTGTTATCCATTGCCAAGATATTAGTGCAGTGCTCCCACCGTTTGTTGTATGGGCACTATAGGCATGCTAGAAAGGGAACCTTTACCAGTTGTCCTTGGCTGTAGATTGTTCTCTGGGGTGTCGGTGGGTATTAATGGGAAAGAATCTAACCACTTTCAAAACTCTTGTTTACACAAGCAGCTACATTTTCTCAGTGAACTTGACTAATAATAATATTTTGCTCTTACGTTGTACCTTCTGTCTGATTATATCACAGTGTTCTATTGCTATTCCCAGAGGCAAAACTCTGTTAAGGTGCAGTTAAGGTCTCTTAAGGGTAGAAAACATTACAAGGATGTTGTAATTATCTAAAACCCAAGGATAGGGTTAAAACCTAACTAATCCTAGAATTAGGATTAAAACCAATCCAAATACGTTAAGATAAGAAATGCACAGTTAAGGCATCCAAACAACCTTAGCTGTGCCCTGTAGTAACCTAATTACCATGCAATTATTTAGAGATTATGGTCTCAGATTAGATTTATTTTTAAAGAAAGACATACTAGATTTTCTTCATAGTTTTCCCCTTTTGGCATCACTGCAGCTAATGTTATGAAAGAGTATTGCACCCTTATTGATTAACATGTGTTCCTTTGCAATATCCTGCATATTTTGTGTATCTCTTTTCTCTTCAAAATGTGGATATTTTCTGTTCAATGAAACAGAACAAGCAGTTCACAAGCGTATTTATTTTGGAGTTGAGGTGAGGGTTTTGTATTTTTTAAGTCCAAACCAGAATATACGTTATCATTTTGGTGTCTGTTGTCACCCCCAAAATACGGTTAGATTTCTTTTTAAACGTTTACCTTTTTCATTCCAGGTCGTCTTGTCAAAGTTTGTTAGACAAATGGGAGACCTACTTCCCTCCACAATATACATCCCATATTTGAAAATGCTTCGGGGATTGGCCAGTGGGCCCCAGTGTGCTCATTATTGCTTCAGTTTGCTGAAGGTCAATGGCAGCAGTCATGGTAAGAAAGGTGTTTGACAGTAGGCTCACCTCCCAACTCTTTTCCTAGACAAATTAGACAAGAATGCAGGTCTGGATGAGATTAATTGTAGTTTACTACTTAGTTAGCTACTATTAGTCTTACACCTTTAGTACAGAGGTAAAACTCATTTTCACTTTCAGTTGTGGTCTGCATAAAGATACTGGTTTATATATGTTAATTAAATATTTGAGTGTCCTGATTATGGGAGTGGCTGAATTCCTAATGTATTTAACAGAAAGCTATAAAACATTTTAAAATCAATGAGAGCTTCAATATATCACTTTTGCTCAGTACAGTATGTTGAAGAGACACTTATTAGCATAAAATAGCCAGGCTGTGGATTTCCAAATACATTTTTAAATGATGGCTAGCATTTCTGAGGTTGCTTTTAGAGGCATCCTGACAAAGTGCCATCATTTGTAACACAGGTAATATAAGTTTCTGTTTTGTTTTCATACTAGCTTGTCAGGGAAAAAATTACGAGACTAACATTGTCTTTACACATTCAGCATGACAAAGGTTCTGATTCGTAAACCCATACGATAGCATGATTAAAACAGTAAACCTATTTTACACCTGATTATCATATTAGTAATGTCATAGCTCTTCAAAAAGACCATAAGAGCACAAAGCTCACCAACACCAGGCTTTTATCATAAACTTTGTTTTCCTCTCTGGCCTACTTTGAATCTGAACTGAAAGTTGAGCTCACTGATCATCTCCAATTCTGGTGTGCCATTGCAGGGTATAAATGGTTAAGGAGAAGGGACGGGGAGGTGTTTTATGGATGCCAATAGGCACTTTTTTTTTCTCAACTCAGAATGTTTGGAAAACAACTCGCATGTTGTGGGCATTAACATAAATGATAAATAATAATAAAAGTGCACAACCTCTCGTACATAGTGAGAAGAATTTCTTATTAGTTCAGCTTCCAGAATACTGTGCTGAGTACAAGTTAGGGCAGTTTTTTAAAGTTTGATATCCTCTTTGCCACCTGTAAAAGAACAAAATTATTTTGTAATCCATTTGAACATTTTTCCTTTCCAGCTGAAAACATCCAAGGAACAGGTGGCAGCCCTGTCTCCTGGGAGCATTTCTTCCGCTCCTTGATGCTGTATCATGAGCACTTAAGGAAGGACTTGCCAAGTGCAGATAGTGTTCAATACCGTCACCTCCCCCTCCGAGGAATCACCCAGAAAGAACAGGATGGATTGATTTCCTTTTTACAGCTTACAACTACTATAGTGAAGTGGGTAGGTAATCCTTTTCTTTCTTGTGTCTCGCTGGTACGTTTCTGTATCTCTTGCAAGATGACATTTAAACTGACTTACAGATTTGAGTTTGCACGTAACTAACTAGTGGTGACCTATGCCACGTTTGCCCAAAATGGCACTCTGGGCAGAGTCAGCTAGCAGTTGCTGTGATTTGTTTTCTGGACTTCATAAGTGATAGCAGGAATGACTGGGTTGGACAAGCACGTGATAAAGCAAGAAGGGGCAGGGTCTGTTGTTGGTACTGCAAATTGCTGATTTTTAACTTTTCAAGACTCCCTTCCCTGTTGTGGAAGAGTTGTCTCTTTCTTTCACAGCTAAGACGAGTTTAAAAGAAATCAGGTCAGAGCTGAAGAACTCTGAGCATTTACATTTAATAATTTGAGAGGGGAAAAGCCAGAAGAAGTAAACTAAAATAAAAGAGAGAAAATGGCAGGGGAAACAAACTGCTAGTGAAACTTACCTCCAGGCTGGATTTAAATGGCTGCCAGACCTATAGCTGAAAAGGCATCTTGAGTTAAAGGGGTGGAAACTCCAAGCAATGGTTATGAAAATAATACATCAGTGCAGGCTCTACATAGGTGGTACAGCTTTAGTTCGGTTACTGAATACCCACATGAGGAGAGGGTAATTCTATATTAAGTATGCTTAGAATTATCTAGCTATACTAGAACTGTATGCCAGTTGAATAGCTTAGCAAGAGATCTCAGGTATGCTTTAACTAGCCCTACCCAGCTTTTAGATCTTAACAAGTTTAATTTCAACTTAGTGAATGTTAAGAATGTTAAAAATAGATAATACAGGCTTGTAATAGAAATAATGACAGAGCCCTTATCTGCTCTGGTGTGAAGGGGCTGTTGAGGTATAAGCACTTGATTTCTCTAGAGACAGTTGTGTGAGTGTGTTCCTGCTAGTATATGCTTGGGAGTTACAGAAGAGACTTGAGCTTCCAGCACATATGTGCACAATTCCTTTAGTACATGTTGAAAGAAGAAGAGGGTGAAATACTTGGTAATTGTATTCAATTATTTTAAAAATAAGCTTCTTAATCAATGTTTTTAATCAGTTAAAAGTGATGCTTTAAGTTGGAGCAGTCTTCCATTCTTCCCATCTCTAAGATGTGTTGGGCTAGAAAATGGCATCACCATTGCTTAGGGCTTGTCTACGCTACCCGCCAGATCGTCGGACTGTGATCGATCCAGTGGGGGTCATTTTATCGCATCTAGTATAGATGCAGTAAAGTGACTGCGGAGCTCTCTCCCATCAACTCCGGTACTCCAGCAGAACAAGGAGCGCAAGCGGAGTCAACGGGAGAGCATCAGCTGTCGTATCTTAGATGGACCCTTCTCGGTAGTCTAGACAAGCCCTGAGACTTTGAATCATTTGAATTAGGTGTTGCAAAACTCCAAGACCTTTCAAAGTGACAGTGTGTACTCCACCCTCCCCTCTTGTTTTGTGTATCATTCTGCAGAGTGAGAATGCTCGTTTGGCACTCTGTGAGCACCCCCAGTGGACTCCAGTGGTAGTCATTTTGGGACTCCTGCAATGTAGCATCCCTCCCATTTTGAAAGCCGAACTATTAGGGACTCTTACTGCCTTTGGAAAATCTCCTGAGATAGCTGCTTCACTCTGGCAATCACTGGAATATGCACAGGTATTTTAGGATTTTGTATACTGCTTAGAACTGTAGTAACTGAGTCCTGGCTGAATTGTAATATATTTTAACATTATATACTTAAATCTTAGCAGTAATATGACACACTTTTCCTAAATGCTCTTTTAATCATTTATTTCCATTGCTGATTATCAAATTCACATTGTTTCTTACTGTAGAAAAGGCCTGTGTACTGATAATAGTGGTGTATTCTTATTGCGCAAGGAAAGGGAATGGGGAGAAACCGGCCCTTTGAATCATAGAATCTCCCGCTTGGAAGGGACTTCAGGATGTCGCCTAGTCCAACCCCCTGCTCAAAGCAGGACCAGTCCACAACTCACATACCACGGGAGACATAAAGATCTGTGAATCCTGAAGTAGTGCTATTGTAAGAGATCACAAGATAGCGTTTGACCTCTCTAGATGGTTTAGGAGTGACCATCACTGCACTGGAAGGAGTTCTGTCCAGTGCTTGGCTGACATGAAGAAACGACGTGACGTAGCCCTTTGAGGGTTGGGGGGTAAAAGTGAATGTGGAGGATCTGTACAACTCTCAGAGATGGGCAGTCCATTTTTCTATCAGCAAATTAGAGATTTTTTTTTTTTTAAAAGCTGCTGTTCCCCCTGAAAGAAGTGGTTAGTAGGGAATACAGTAAGCATTTCTGGTACAATGTAAACATCAGCCATTTCTGTTAGTAGCTATGTAGAAACACATTTTTTCCCCCTTTCTGTTTAAGATATTACAGACTGTAAGAGCTCCAGGTCAAAGGCAAGCAACTGGCATTGAGGTAAGGGTTCTTCTCTTCTAGGAAGCCACTTTGATTTCTATACAGATGAGTGCAAGGGGGAAAATGTAGAGGTTGTGCCTGCTATTGAGTCTTGAAATAAAATCCCTCTTTGCTTTGCATCTGTTATTCCCAAACCTACTCATGGCTCCTAGAAGTCTGTTTTTATCTTGCTTTGTAAATCTAATGGAGTTCTTAAAATTTGTTTGGCCATGCCTAGCAGCTTTCTAATATGTATGGAATAGATGTCTTTGCCCTTCTTTCTTGTTATGTACACATTTTTCTAGAATTCCTAGACTGCTTATTGTTTCCTGTATTTCATTTTTTTTCTGCATTAGCAGTCAGTTTTAAGTCACGTAAAATCCATTGTGATTTAGCTAGAAAAAGGAATCATACTCATTTTTGCTTATCAGTATGGATTAGTGCATCAGACTTTTGTAGGTATTCTTGCTCTCATTTGTTTTCAGACTTTTCCTCCCTCCATCCCCCTTTAAACAAAACACATGTAAAGGTTACATTCTAATCAGACATGCAAAGTATATCATTATAGTTGGGCAGTAGTTCCATTATAGCTAAGGCTGAAACTTGTTTACTGTTTAACAGGTGGTTTAAGGGCAAGTCTACACTACCCGGCTACATCCACACAGCTGCACCGATGCATCGGTGCTGCTGTAGCCCTTCTGGTGTAGATGATTACTGTACCTCCGCGAGAGGCAGAACCTATGTCCACAGAAGAGTGTCTCCCGCCGACATAGTGCAGTGTGGCCACTGCTTTAATTTGATGTAACTTACATCACTCAGAGGGGTGTCTCCAAAAATACCACATCAAGTTTTTTTGCAGCTCTTAAGTTCTTATAACTTTTTTTGGACCTATCTGTTGTTCTTATTATAGTTCTCATCCTCCCATAACTGATCTCACCCACTCAGAATTGATTTTTAGCTTGTGTCTAACACTCATTTTTCTCTTGGGGAAAAACAATATTTAAAAAGTTGTTAAAGCTGGATCCACAGTGTGGATTGAGCCAAACTGGCAAGCGTGTCCCAGACCTGACGAAGAGCTTTGTGCAGCTTGACAGCTTTTCTCTCTCACCAAACGAATTTGGTTCAATAAACTATATTATTACCTCGTCCACCTTGTGTCTCTAAAGCCAGAGAAAGTAATTTGTGCATGTACAGCAGGACTGGGGCTCCGTTGCAAGACAAAGTGTAGACAGCCTGATGTTAGAGTAAGTGGGTGGCTCAAGGTGATGTGCCATGGCTATTCAGCCCAAGCAGTACCCACATACATCTAGTTTGAATCCTGCCCATGACAGCTTGCTGAGAATGTGTGTTGTACTCATTAGTTGCTCTGTCTGTATTCTGCAGAGGCTCCTTCTGGAAGTTTTGTCCCGATACAAAGCTTATGACTTAAGAACCAATATTTGAGTGTAGTCCCTACATGCATACTCATTTTACATTAGAAGTATTGCCAAGGAAATAGCTTAATTAAACAAAAGGAAGATGGAAGGCTAGTAAGCAGCAGCACTAGGATAATGTGATCATGCTGTATGCATCTCATTCCTGAGCAGTGAGACTGAGTGTGATCAAAGAAAAGGAAATAGCTGCAACTCCTATGTCAGCATGATCAAAGGGGATACTGAGCATCAGCAAATGCACTCGTAATAGAGAGCCCTATTCTCAGGGCTGGCATAAGGTCAGCATTGACTAATGTGGTGCCAGCATACTATCATCAGTCAAAAAGTAGCTTATGTTTATAAGCATAGAATAAACATAGAAAACAAATCTCAACTTTATGCAATAATTCATATGATCTACACAAACCAAAGATTCATGCCTATCAGTTTTATCTCTCAAAGTATTGTAATTTTGTGTGTAAAAAAACAAAAGGAGGTGGAGGGGAGTCTGAGGGAAATGTCAGACACTAGAAAAAAATTAGTCACTTGGCCCTTTTAAAAACAATCGCATCAAACAATATTTTTCGCCTCACATGTTGCTATAGAAAAATAAAGCAGTGAACAATTACAGTAAACTTTTAAGAATTATATTATGATGCAAAAAAGAGAGAGTTTGTAGACCTTTTTCACTCCAGTTAAAATGGAAATCTTGGTGCAGCCTTAACCATGGGTGACATTACCACCCCATATAACATTGCTGTGTTACATTAGCGCTAGGCGTAGAGATAGTGGTGCAGATTTGGAGTCATTTGATCAAGGGATCCCTCAGATGCTGCCTCCCTCCAATAAGTCTTATTTTAGTATTCAAATTTCTTTAAAACCAGAGGTGTAACAGGATTGTTTTGAATTGATATTCTACAGCACTGGGAGAGGGGAGCATACACCCATTGAGATGAAGGGGTCACTTCACATCTCTGAGTTCTTGTGTCAGGCTGCATTAGTTTCTGTGGGCTGATTTGACTCAGCTGAGCATTCAGGCCTGCTGTGCTGCCGAGGATAGTACAGAGTCCATTCCCGCTACATCAGGTCTTGAAGAAAAGTAAAAAGTATGAGGCTCCCCTCCATTGCTGCCTCCAGCTGGTAGATATGCTCCTCTGTTACCACCTTCATTCCTTCTCATGGCCTCTCCAACCCTATTGGAAGGATAGAGGGGTCAGGAGGAGGGCAGAGCCAGTAGAGAGTGGCAGTGAGGTGTTCCCAGCCTTGTGCCTTCCCACAGGCACCCCTCAATCATGCTCCCACACTACCACCACTTTCTCAAAAATCCAGGAAAATTCACTGCCCAAAAACTTTAATACAGAGTTAAGGTTGACTGGCGATGCCTTGTGTCCTCCCAGAACACTGAGTCGTTCCTCATGTCTGCTTATCAGCCCAGAATGATTCGTACTTACCATATATCCCCAATGGCCATTGCCACTTCCAGAGGGCGGAGTAGAGGTTGTAGGGTCGGGCAGTTGTGTACTGTAATTCTGTATTTGCTGGTTTTCAGAGGTTTAAGTACAGGTATATTTAACATCTTAGAATGGTATAAGGCATTGCCAGTCAATTTTAATTCTGTGTAAACAACCATTTTAAGACGTGAATGTACTATAAACTATTATCTGTCCTCTTTTCCAACATTGTTTTTAAAATCACCTAATGGCCAAGACACTTGAAAACTGGTGGCAGCTTAGAATATGTTTTAGGCTACAATCTTGAAATCTGATGCATGTAAGAGGACTTCTGTGCCTGTGCAGAGCCCCATAGAAGAGAATTGGATGTAGTGTTGGAGCCAGCACATGTGCATCACATTGTGGGTTTGGGCTTAACTTGTTTCTTTGCTTGTTTTTGTGGTGAGTAGTGGCGAAGGAAATGGTATTGCTATTAAAAAGAATGGTAGATAAAGCAACAGTTGAGCTTAATAAGAGTAAGAGCTATCACTACATTATTATGTTAATTGCTTTTCAAATAATGAAGTGTCAAAGTAGGATACTTCTTAAATTAAAAAAAAAAAAAAATTGGGCCCAATCCTACTTTCCCTGTGCACCCTGACTCCCACTGAAGTCAATGAGAATGAATTTCAGTCATTTCAGCCTTCAATCAACATTCCCTTCCCGTTTTTTGATTGTGTTTCAGCCTTATTATTTTGAATGTATTTTGATTTTAATTACAAATCTATTGAGGTGGAATCTTGTTGCTGTTGTCTGGTTCTTTAGTGTTATTTCTTAAGTTGAGGCCTTGATGGTTTTTTTTCCCCCCCTCCTCTTGGGAAGGTTGAACTGAATGAGGTTGAATCTCGGTGTGAGGAGTACCCTTTAACCCGTGCCTTCTGTCAGCTAATCAGCACGCTGGTGGAGAGTTCATTCCCTTCTAACTTGGGGGCAGGACTGCGCCCACCAGGCTTTGACCCCTATCTGCAGTTCCTCAGAGACACTGTGTTTCTCCGATTTCGCACCAGAGCTTACCGGATTGCTGCTGAAAAGGTAATTTTTAGTTGTGAAGATAGTTCTTTTGGGACTAAAGCACTTTAGTCCCTGGCCTTGGAAGAGCTGTGATGTGCAAGTTTGATGCAGCTGTGATGAGTCCATGGATTCTTTAAATCAAAGCTGTAGCCAAATGACATACTCCACTCCTGAGAAGCAGATTGCGGAGAGATTTACAGTATATATCTTCATTGTTCAAGAATCGCTTGGTTGTCCTTAAAGGGCTAGAAGCACTGAGCTTCTTGATACTAACACATTAAATCGACAAGATGTGATAGCCTTTCAACAGCCAGCAAGGAGATGCCGAAGTCTGCCAAAATGTGGAGCACAGAATGTAGACTGGAAAGAGCATTTTCAAACACCACTGTTTGCATTGTCAAAAGCAGGATAAAATTAGTAAACAGTCGGGGTGAGAGTTGTATTGAGTTTCCATACTCCTTTGGTAAAAGAACTCTATTTCTGAAGGTAAAGTGTCTCTAGCCACTTCTCTAGCCATGTGAGAAATACATGGAGTTAGCTATCTGCTGTTGTTACATTATGATATTTTATAAATTGCTTTGTTACCAGAATTTTACCAGTTTGGCTAATGATTGCTAAACCTAAGTAGCTTTCATAGACCTGAATAATTAGAACCTTCATCCATCAGTTAGAGTTCTTTCATCATGACCATGTCACAAGATTATTTAACCAAATAGTGTTAACATAGTATTTTAACTTCTTGAAGCATGGAATTTGAGTTCCTCAGTATGATTCTTTTTGATGAAAATGCATTTACATTGAAAGTGGAGTGACCCAGGCAGGCAAACAGTCAAGTTTACAAGCATATTCATTCTTTTATACATTTCAGAATAAGTTTGCATCTGGTTTTGAATATACGAAAAATACACTATCGTTATATTTGCAGATGTTCTTTTTAGTTCAAAAAAGCACACTGGTAGTATTTCAAATTCTCTGACTTAAGTAATTTCCTAGTGCTGTGGGATGCTAATTTTAAAAGTAGACACATTTTTCTTGAAGTCTTGCCCAATCCATTGTTGAATTGTTTCACTTTCCCTTCTAGTTATATTGTTCTGTCATCCTGGTTTTGTGAATATTAATAATATCCTGTGTGGTGTGTTGTTTTGTGGTTGTCCACAGTGGGAGGTAGCTGAGGTGGTTCTGGAGGTTTTTTACAAGCTGCTGAGAGACTACGAACCTCAACTTGAAGACTTTGCGGACCAATATGTGGAGTTACAAGGTTAATTTGTTCATTTATGTACTGTAAAACAAGATTATTACTTTCACTCTACTTCCATACCTCTGTATTGTGATCTTATCACATTTTACAAG
Source organism: Lepidochelys olivacea (assembly GCF_965140295.1). NCBI lineage: Eukaryota > Metazoa > Chordata > Testudines > Cheloniidae > Lepidochelys > Lepidochelys olivacea. Next base: position 266,469,674 of record NC_140411.1, read on the forward strand.
CAAGCTGAGTCCATGCTTAGATAGGAAATATCCAAGAAACTCTAAAGTGCTGCTGACTCAGTAGGCTGCACTCTTTTCTGAATCAATAATGAATCAATGCCCCAGCATGGAACTGGGGGGCAATGTGCTTCTGGAGGTGATGTCTTTAAGATGAGATATAAAACTGACATCCTGCACATTTGTGGTCATTAAAGATCCCATAACACACTCAGAAGATTAGGAGCATCATGGCCAAAATCGAATTAGGAAGTTACATTTTGTCGACCAGAACTTGTCCTGCAATTTCATTTAGATATTGTAGTATGAATATTCTATACTGTTAAACAGCTGCTTCCTTACACTCTGGATGGTGGTGAAGTAATTTTTTGTGTATGTATAATTTGTGAAGCACTTTGCATTCCTTCAGAAAAAATAATATATAGTATTATAGTAAAAATATAAGATGTTGGAGCACCTTTTTGTTGTGTATTTTCTACTCCCTTGCCCCCGCATACCACAGCAGAAAACATCCTGCCATAAGGCAATAAATCGCTAGTTACCAGGACCCAAGGAGGCAAGTGAACTGTCTATCAAAATTGGTAGAAAAGCACGACCCACTCACTCACTCATTCTTTTCCTCCTTGCGTACTAGCATCCAGATTCCTTTAGTTTGAGTCTTTGTGTTTTCTTCTTGCTCTTTTTCTATAGAAGGTAGAAGAAAAGAATGCAGAAAGAAATGAGACAGGCAGAAAGGCAGTAGGGAAAAGAACATGCTTCTTAGTTGTAGAAGGAAGAGGGCATCAGGGCAAAGCTTACCCTGTGGATCAAAAGCTCTAAACCAGCTTTACAGGACTCAGTTCTTGCCCTTTGCTGATTCTAATTAGTAGATGCTGTTTCCTTTGTATTGCAGACTTGCTATGGCATGTTCCTGTCCTTTTGTGAGAGATGATCTTTTCTTCTAGTCCAACTGCTTGCTCTCACAGGTGGGGTGTGGGCCTGACTGAAAATAGGTGCTTATAGTCCTTAAAGTAGCCATATATTTGAAAAGATGGGAGTTGGTGGAAATGCCAACCTTGAACTTATGGGTCTAGGCTTTAAACCTTATATCTTGTCTCCATGACATGGCAACCAGATTGGGGAAATGGTAATTGGTTCACCTTTTAGGACTGGATCTCAATTTATTAATTACTGGCTATATGGGGAGACATCAGTCATTTGCCTACTGTCTTCTGTGGTTTACCAATAACCATTTGGCAGCTGGTTTGTGGGGAACCTCTCTGTCTCAGGACATAGGCACTGCTACTTTATGAGAAGAAAGCATTATATTTGTTGTGACTTTGCATTAGATTTTCTAGTAACTATAATTATCTCATTAAAAGCAGCATTTGACAATTTATTTTAACTTTGAGATTTTAAATATCTTATTCTTGGGCCTGAATTTCTGTTTCTATGGCTTATATCTAAATCTCCATTGTAATCACACAGCCAGTTAAGGATGCTTACTTGATGTGTTCTGTAGCCAATTTTCTATTGATGTTACTGAACAGTGAAGGTTATCTAGTTTAGAAATGATTCATTCTAGGATGTTAAAATTAGTACTTCCTGAACTCAATTTTAATGAGGGATACTACTCTTCTGAGGCCAAGAAAGAAGGCAATTGCTGCATTATAGTGAGTTTGAGGCTAAAGTTGAGTTTATTCATCTTAGTTTTGTACTGCACATTTTTTAATGTGAGGTTTCCTCTTAAAGTTTTTCACTAAGTGATGCTTGTTAATTTGCTACAGGCTCAAAGAACCTTTAGAAACAGTGCGTAGGTGGAGAGACAGGCAGAAATATGTCTTTCTAGTAAGTTTGGCACAGACTGGAAGGCCTCTAGATCACACAGTGAAAAGGATCCTCTCAGCTCCAGTGTTTGTGTCCTACATCATCTTCCTTTGTCTTTTTTAGGGGGATAAGTAAACTGGGAGTGTTAATATAGACTTTTTCTTATTTACAACGTTTTTTCTTTTGCCAGTTGATTTTGTTTTCTGATGACCTTTGAGTATCATACCAACAATAGTTTTCTTCTACGCTCTAGTTCATTGCAGCAGATATTTATAATACGTATATTAAACATTTCATGCATCATCTTTTTTCCTCACACAAGGTCTTCAAAGGAATCTAAAGTAATGCAAATTTGTTTCTGTGATCTAAAAACATCCTGAAGAACCCAGAGTAGGTGATTCTGAAGAGATTGTGGCTGGGGCATCCTTTACTGACTTAAATGTAAAGGTTGGATGTTTCCAGGAAGAGTACACCTGGTGAAAGCTAAAATTCTGCTTTTAGATTTCGAGGTCTGTCTTATGGCAATCGCCCACCGCTGTTCTTTCCTAGCTTTTATGAGCTGCTATCTGCTTAAGTGGCTTTTGGGTGGAAAGTGCTCCAAAGAATTTTCCTGTGATATATCACATTGATTGCTACAGTAGCTATTGTTGAGATGTTTTCTGGTATGGAATGGAGTAAGAGGATGCCTCTGACAAACAGAATGACTAGTAAGTAATTTCCCCCATTTTCTTTTTCTTTTTTAGGAGAAGAAATAATAGCACATAAACCACCTGGATTCAGTCTGATGTATCATTTATTGAATGAGTCACCAATGTTGGAACTGTCCCTTAGTCTGCTGGAAGAAGGGGTTAAACAGCTTGATACGTATGCCCCCTTTCCTGGTATGTGCCATTAGTTTATTTTTAAAATATTAATGAAGAGTTTACCAACAGCGATGTGACACTGGTATTTCTATATATCTTCTGTTTCTCAAATATATAAAGTTATGTTCTGAGGGAAGTTAACTGAAAAAAAAGTTATCGGATCTCAAGGTACTTTTCTGAAAGAGTACTTTGATGAGCTGTTCAAATATTACCTTTTTGTAGAGGCTCCAGGAATTGTGGCTTGCTTTGTAACTATTGTATGTGTTTGCTTTTTTGCATATGTACTATAGGGAAGATGCATTTGGAGAAAGCAGTGCAATATTGCCTTGCACTTCTTAATCTGACCCTACAGAAGGAGAACCTCTTTATGGACCTCTTACGTGAGAGCCACCTTTCCCTAATTGTCACACCTCTGGAACAGCTGCTGCAAGGAATCAACCCCCGCACTAAAAAGGCAGACAATGTGGTAAACATTGCCAGGTAGGCACAAATTACTTTGGGGGGCAGGCACTTTGGCTGTGTTGGAAAGTGAAGAGAGGCCATTGTGGCTGTAATTCTTCAGTTGCATCCACACAGTAGACCCTTCTGCTTGCTCAGAGCCTCGCTGAACAGTGAATTCTGCACAGCTTGAAGGGTCCACCTGCATACATTTGATTGCAAAAGTGGGGCAATTCCTCTGTTCTGAGGAATTCTTCTGAGTTACTCATACTTTTTGTGAAATTCCGAACTTTTAAATTCATTGCTTACCTGTGTATAACCTTCATTTCTCCAACCTGGACTTTTTCACGATAGCCATAGATTCGGCCAGTAAAAGTTCCTTTGACCTAATCTGCCACCCTAGCCTTTTGCAGCACTGCTCATTAATTATTCCCATTAAAGGGATACTATTAACTTGATTTTCAAACGGAGAGCAATACAGTTTCAAGTACCACACTTGCCATTGAGTCTCTCTGCCAATGTTTGTGGTTTACACTGGCATTTTACTATAGGCAGGCCAATACAAACAACTGGAAAACTGACTACAGAGGAGAAACAATGAAATCATTACACACACAGCCCTGTAAAAACAAAGTGTGTAGTTTTTTCTCTAATCCTCTTGTTATCGTAATCTCAGATGTTACGTATAGCAATAGTAAGTATACAGTTTTCAGATAAATGTCTTTCAGACCATTGCTCTTTGTCCACCTATTTCCTAAGGGTGTATCCAAATGCCTTCTTTCATTTATATTGACCCCTTTAAGGTGGATATAGAGTAAAGGAAACAGCAGAAAAATTTCTGGGAGTAATCTCTCTCCTGGTCAATCTTTATTACTGGTGTGGAGAGTGTTTAGCTGCTGTGTACCTTTTGTAGACAAAATTCTCAATCTATAATTTAAAAAGTTTGCTATATATACAGGATTATTCAGATTTTATTTTAAATTGTTTCAGTTTACAAATGCTCTTTTTTCCTCTGGGTAATATTCTCTGGGAACTCTGGAGTGACCAACAATTTAATTACATTATTCTTGCAATTTTTTAAAGGTATCTTTATCATGGCAACAGCAATCCTGAACTGGCTTTTGAAAGTGCCAAGATCCTTTGTTGCATTTCTTGTAACTCCAACATTCAGATAAAGCTAGTAGGAGATTTCACACATGATCAGGTAACCACCATTCTGTTTGAATTTGGGGAAAGAAAGTAGTGATGGAAAAACAATACTTTTACTACTTAATAAAAACAAACCTAGATTATATGTGATAAGGCTACATAGTGCCTTGTCTGTACAAAAGAACAGATTATTTTTCCATAGCACAGGGGTTCTCAAACTGGGGGTCAGGATCTTTCAGGGGGTCGCAAGGTTATTATATCGGGGGGGGGGGTTCGCAAGCTGTCAGCCTCCACCCCAAACTCCACTTTGCCTCCAGCATTTATAATGGTGTTAAATATGTTAAAACGTGTGTTTAATTTATAAAGGGAGTCCCACTGAAAGGCTTGCTATGTGAAAGGGGTCACCAGTACAAAAGTTTGAGAACCACTGCCATAGCACCATAAAGATTGGTTACTTATTCATGGCATTACGTTTTTAATAGAACCTTTCCCACGATAAGGAGTGGACAGTTTTGTATGACATACTAACCCTTTTCTTTGGTGAGACTGTCCTCCCTAGGGGAGGTTAATGTAACGTATTTTTAAGACGTTAGAGTTTAAAATATTATTTATCATGTGGCTTAACAGTTGATGTATGCTTAGAACAAGTAAGACCCCAATAATGAATGCTCACTAGTATGATCACATTTTTGTCAATGAAATAAACTATAAAACTTCATTTTTTAAAATCATCTTGTAGTTAAATCAGTGTTTTATCTTCATCAAAATTCTCTGTGTTTTTCATTCCCAACCTTCCATTTCTGAATCCAGAGTATAAGTCAGAAGCTGATGGCTGGGTTTGTGGAGTGTTTGGACAATGAAGATGCAGAGGAATTAATTAATCCGGAAGATGGTATGTGACTGGTCACATTTTATTTACATGATTATCTTTTGTGTAGATTTCAAATTGCATGTATTTCCTTAGCATGCTTTCAGCAAGTACAGCTTTCAAATTACTGAGCAAGTAAACCCTGAAACCGTTATGGTTTTGGCATCTCAATTACACAGAGGGCCCCATAGTTGGATGAAGGGTATTCCTCACTTATTTTAAATTAGGACAATATTGTAAGAACAGCCTATTCAAAATTGAACCAGTTCTTAAGAGAAAATATTATAAATTGCTCTGGACAAATTGTGTAGGATTATATTCAATAGTTATTTGGAATTAATTCCTGGAAATTTCTAGAGTGATCCTGAGTTTTACTTATAGCTTTCTTTTATTTGGTTTGTATGTTGTGGCGAGGGAGGGCCATGCAGTACTTACATTATCTTCGTTTCAGTTTTCATCTGACCTTTTTTCACTTTCTAATAAGATCTGGAATCTGAAAAAAAGCAGTCTCGGATCCACCATGAAACAAAAATCCACATCCTGAACCTTCTCATCACCTCTCTGGAGTGCAGTCCACCCAACCTGGCCCTGTATTTTTTGGGGTATGAACTGAAGAAACCTGTCAGCACCACAAATCTGCAAGATCCAGGTATGTGGATGAAAAGGGGATCTAGCATTTATCTAGCTTTTGTATCAATGTTGAGACCATATATTGGAAAGCTCAGTGGAAGAAATCCTGATTCCTCGTTCATGACATCAAAGGGAATGGCCTTAACCTTAAAGAATTGGATTTTAAAAGTATACTGATACTCAAATATGGAGTGTAAGCTACCACAGGACACATTCTTTTACACAGTAAGGAGAACCTGGAGATATACAGATGCTAGCCTGGTTTGAACCAGTTTTATCACATAGGAGTTGACCTTTCTTTCCTCAAGGTAATCCGTGGAAGAAGAAAGTGAATTTTTGCCTTGTAAGATGTATAAAGAAGGCCTGTAAAGTGTGTGTGTGCATGGGTGGATTTTCTTTTGTTAGAAACCTTTTAGAAATGTCAGGAATAGCGAGTCTCTAAAAAAAAAATAAATTAATTGCGATTAATCACACTGTTAAACAATAGAATACCAATTGAAATTTATTAAATATTTTTGGATGTTTTCTACAGTTTCAAATATATTTATTTCAATTACAACACAGAATACAAAGTGTACAGTGCTCACTTTATATTTATTTTGATTACAAATATTTGCACTGTAAAAACCCAAAGAAATAGTATTTTTCAATTCACCTCACCCAAGTAGTGCAATCTCTTTATCATGAAAGTTGAACTTACAAATGTAGAATTATGTACAAAAAAATAACTGCATTCAAAAATAAAACAACGTAAAATTCAGAGCCTACAAGTCCACTCAATCCTACTTCAGCCAATCACTCAGACAAAAAGGTTTGGTTAAAATTTGTGGAAGATAATGCTGCCCGCTTCTTGTTTATAATGTCACCTGAACATGAGAACAGGCGTTCAAATGGCACTTTTGTAGCTAGCGTTGCAAGGTACACCAGACCTTTGCTAGAACGCTCGTGTATATAGCACAAATTAGCATATAACAGGGTTGCGGCCATTGATCCCAAATTTAATTAGTTTAATTGCAATTCATTTTAACGCGGTCCCCACTATAACGCAGTCCCCGTGTTAACGTGGTACCACGCATGGATCCCAAATCCCACGTTCTAGTGAGGGTCTGGTGTATTTACATGTCAGATATGCTAAACATTCGTATGCCCCTTCATTCTTCTTCCACCATTCCAGAGGACATGCTTCCATGCTGATGATGCTTGTTAAAAAAACAATGCGTTAATTACATTTGTGACTGAACACCTTGGGGGAGAATTGTATGTCTCCTGTTCTGTTTTACCTGCATTCTGCCATATAGTTAATCTCATAGCAGTCTCGGATGATGACCCAGCACATGTTTGTTTTAAGAACACTTTCACAGCACTTTCACTTTGACAAAATGCAAAGAAGGTACCAATGTGAGATTTCTAAAAATAGCTATAGCACTCGACCCAAGGTTTAAGAATCTGAAGTGCCAGTCAAAATCTGAGGGGTGAGGTGTGGAGAATGCTTTCAGAAGACTTAAAAGAGCAACACTCAGATACAGCAAGTACAGAACCCAAACCACCAAAAAAGAAAATCAACAACTGCTGGTGGCATCTGACTCAGATGATGAAAATGAACATGCGTTGGTCCAGTCTGATCTGGATTGTTGTTGAGCAGAACCCGTCATCAGCTTCGACATATGTCCTCTGCAATGGTGGTTGTAGCATGAAGGAACACATGAATCTTTAACGCATCTGGCACGTAAATATCTTGTGGTGCCGGCTACAACAGTGCCATGTGAATGCCTGTTTTCACTTTCAGGTGACATTATAAACAAGAAACGGGCAGCATTATCTCCTTCAAATTGTAACCGAACTTGTTTGTCTGAGCAATTGGCTGAAGTAGGACTGAGTGGACTTGAAGGGTCTAAAATTTTACATTGTTTTATTTTTGAATGCAGTTTTTTGTACATAATTCTACATTTGCAAGTTCAACTTTCATGATAAAGAGATTGCACTATAGTACTTGTAATAGGTTAATTGAAAAATACGATTTCATTTGTTTTTTTTACAGTGCAAATACTTGTAACCAAAAATAAATATAAACTGAGCACTGTACACTTTGTCTTCTGTGTTGTAATTGAAATCAATATATTTGAAAAATGTAGAAAACATCCAAAAATATTTAAATAAATGGTATTCTTATTGTTTAACAGTGCGATTTAATCACACGATTAATTGCAATGTGATTTTTTTAATCACTTGATAGCCCTTGTTGTGAGGTATATTTATGAAATAGACTTTTTCTTCTACGTCTTGTATAGATTGTTTTAGATAAATAGGTGTTAATGAAAACAACTAAAAACCTGTTTGGAGTTATCTGCAATAGGAGAATGCCTATCAAATTGAAAAGTAAGATCTACACAATCGTAATTAAGCCTGTACTTTTGTATGGCACTGAATGCTGGGCAAAGAGGAAGACGTAGGAGCAGATCTTGAATACAGCGGAAAATGAAAATGTTGAGATAAATGATTAGAGTTACAAGGAAGGACTATGTTCAGAACAAAAGCATTAGGGAAGTGTGGTGGTACTAATTATAGAAAGGTTGAGGGAATTCAGGTTGAGGGCATGTGAAAAAAGAAGATCAGAAGAATATATAGGAAACAGAGTTTTACCCTCCGCTTGTAAATTTAAGAGAAGTGTTGGAAGATCCAAAACTGGATAGATAGGTAGATAGATATCATACAAAAGTATTTGATTAGCTGCAGAGTTTCCAAGGAACAGCTTTAAGACAGACTGGGATGAAGAAAGACTTGAAGAGCCAACCCCATATAGATGGGACAAAGCCTTGAAGAAACAAATATAAAACCTGTTTTAAATACTCTGAACAAAACCAAATACACCTCCCAATCAGCTTGCAATTGCTTGATGTTGGATATAATCCCAGCAAATTTCCAGTTGTCCATAACCTTCCAGGAAGAGTGGGGTGGATGGAACCTGAATTTGTAATGTGAAAAAAATAATATATTTATGCACCAAAAAGAGACATAAGGAAATGAGTCCTTTTTTCCCACTTGCAGGTCACTTTTACTGGCGGACAGTGGGTTTGGCAGTTTCAAAATACAGTAGACTCTCATTAGTAGCAACATAACGGTGCACTTTTGCTATGTTGCTCCTAAGTGGCTGTTATGTGGAGCATTGACAATTCATATGGGGAAAGCGTTCCCAGCGGAAATGTTGCTCACATGCGGTGGTGGCACTTACAAGGTGTTGCTGCAAACAAGCATCTACTGTATAATAGCTTAACAATGGCCAGTTATGTAAACTACTTGATCTTATCCACAGGTGGCCTTACCAGGAAAGCTAGAGGCACTTAATATAGTCATCTTGAATGTCTCCATTCTGACCTAGGTGCAAAGTAGTTTTACATCATTATGACATTAAGTAGATCTTCAATTTATTATGACACTCCACAAGTATTTATATGTTTGACTTTCTAAAACTCATTTAGCATTGAAAACAGGTATGGAGATTTCAGTCCAGGTGAACATTATGTTTTTGGTTTAACGGTTTAAGTAAATTGTGTTGAATCTGACTCTAGCATGGAAAAAAAAAATTCTGTTCTTCTGATGAATGGAGATATTTAAAGAATGATTTTCAAGAGAATACCTTGAATATATTTAGGATCTTTTGGTTTGTTTTATTTCAGTTCTTTCTGGTAGGAAGTGATAGATGTGCATATCTGTGTGCAGCAGTTAAACAAAACATTTCACATTGGGATGCTTATGATGCTTTGCTCTCATGGCTTACGTTGCCATCTCAAATCCTTAATTTCTTATATCTCACTATAGACTGTTTATTATTATTTAGATACTATTAATCATTTTACAAGTTGGGTGATTATCATGCCATAGATTAACAAATATGATTAGTGATGTTTCCTCCCCATCCTACTCTTCAACCAGATTCTGAAACTACAGGCATGGAACTTGCTCTTTTTATCATTTGAAGGAGATAGTGATTGAAAAAAGAATGAAAAGAAAGGGCTCCATTTTCACATTGAATCATTTTTTCTTGGTTGGTGTGCAAGTTTAACCATGTAAATTTCACGATATAATCAATAGAAGACAAGAGTATTCAACTCTCCTTTCAATGGAATATTGACCAATAATTCAAAGCTTGGTAGAGAGCAGGAATCCCAAATTCTTACGCAATTTATCAAGAATATTAAAAACTTGTTGAATTCACAGTTTTTTAATAGCATTGAAGGAAAATGGTCTTAAATAAACTGTTTGACATATATGGGACTATTTGTTCTCTCTTTACTAATGCAAAAAAAGAGTCTGTCAAACATTTTCTTATGAATTTTAATAAGGTGCAATTCCCACTTCAGTTTATATTACCATACTGAAATCTCTGCCGGATTTTGTAATGCTGATACATGGAACTGTGTGTGCAATGCATGGTCTGTGTGAGGGTGAATATGTAAGCTATGCATGTTAATGATATTTATGAAAGTCAACCAATGCTAAAAAAAAATAATTAATCTTCTATTTTAAGGTGTCTTGGGTTGCCCCAGAACTTGCCTTCATGCTATCTTGAATATACTGGAGAAAGGGACTGAAACAAGGACGGGCCCTACAGCAGTGCAAGAATCTCCCCATCTTGCAGAACTGTGTTATCAGGTATTTTATACAGAATATTTTGTGTTGGCAGAAGCTGAAACAGGGTTTGCCACTTCTTGGTTAGTAATGAGCACAGAGGTGGTTGTGATTTGATACAGTTTTTGTTTCAAAATGTTTATGCTAGATTTTTTTACGTACTAAAACTTTTACTCCTTCTACCCATCAGTATGTAAAAATGGATTACTGCACATTTACAATATAAAAAATCTGCAGTCACGTCAAAGTTAGTAAATGGATACTCTTTATAAAGCAACCTTTGATTTGTGTTTCTCCTACTAGTGTGTGGCTGGTTAATTAAACAAGGAGTGTGTTACTCTGTTTTTGCACCATCAATTGTTTGCCTAGAGAATAAAAATTAAGACTAATCCTTACTTGTAAAGTGTGTGGAGCGTCTCCCCTTAACTTTGCAGCAATGACAAATAATTGTACTCTAAATGGACATAATTTAATTAGGCATGTATGCATCATTGATGAGCTAGGTGCCTTGCATATAAAATCAAATCAGATAAAAAATATAAATAAGTCAACATGTCATGCTAAAAGCCTTTCGAAATAAAAATGACTTCAAATGGAATTCATTCAAATTGGTTCTAAAGTCAGGAAGGAAGACATGTCACAGAAGGAAAGAGACATGGGATATAGTTCCTTCCTTTGGTGGATCCAAGAATTGAGAAGCCTCCATACCTTCCCAGCTAAGAGAACAGGATGGTGCTTATATGGTGCCACAGCATGTATGAACAGAAGCTAATTATCTACCTGTTCATCTAGTCCTTCAATGGTGTGACAATCTGGTGTTTGCTATAAGTGATTTATTCAGCCTTGGAGTAGACCAATGGGATGTTTGTTTTAAACACAGACACAGTATTAGTTAAGTCATGCCTTTTATTTTTCTTTTGACTTGGTGTCTTTTAAATTTGGAACAGAAATTAAACTCTTACTTTTGTTCCGTTATCAGGTGATCTATCAGTTGTGTGCATGCTCAGATACATCAGGTCCAACTATGAGATATTTGAGGACCAGCCAGGATTTCTTATTCTCTCAGTTGCAGCATTTGCCATTTTCTATCAAAGGTAAAACTTTTTTTTGTATTTAGAAGAAAAATTCATGTTAATTTAAAATTAAGTTTATCTCTTTGATACTGGGAGGAGTCAAGGTTCTAGGTAAATTCTTGGTTGAATGGATTTAATCCAACCTGTCTGCTGACTTGTTGATTTAGCCAAGTAATCTCCTTGGATTAGTTAGTCTGAAATCCAAACTAATTGGGAAGCTGTTGTATACCATCATATCAAGTTTGCAGACTGAGTAGGCATGGAAGAGAGAGACACATTTCAAGATACATTTTTTTTCTCAAAATATTTTATTGTGGTCTGCAGTTCATCCCTGTTTACTTTGCGAATCCCACAAAAGTCTAGAGTATTTGTAAATTTCACTTCCATTACAAATCTGTTAGATCCTACTATGGAATCTTACATTCTGAAAAGTGGGGAAGGCTTGTGGATCCAGGTAGAGCCAGGAAGTGAAGAATTGTTCGTTGCACCATGCCAAGTATGAATTTTATGAAATGTTATGAAGGGCTTCTTTGTTATGAATAATTGGCTGAGATTATTTCTAGTGCTGGCATTAATTTTTGAATAATACGTACATTTTAATGTTTCTAAAGGTATTTCTCAGCTGTAATAATGAGAATAAGTTTAAAAATTAATTGGACATAACAAAGGCTAGTCTAGGTGATGCAGTGTATTAATTTACTATTTGTTAGTGAATGTGTATATAGTGCCATGACTTTGGATAATCCTTTTTAGAGATTAAAAAACAGTGTCTCGCTCAAAGATTTTACAATCCTAAATTAGATGAACATAGAACATGAAGATTTCTGGAGACGACAATTCAAGCCTGGTGAAGTTTAACTAATGGCAGTGGGTAAAGTAGAGACACTACATGTGTAGCTACATGCTGCAATGAAAGGTTCCAGCAGCAGGGAGGCTGTGGGGAAAGGCTCTGTCAGCTTCTCCCAGCTGGAGCCTTTCCCTGTTGACTCTTTGTCCCTTGACGGAGCCTATCCCTGCTGCCAGAGCCTTTCTCATTGTGGCAGGGAAAGGCTCTGGCAGTCCGGAGGCGGTGGGACGCTACAGATACGGGAGGCACTGCTTGGGCTTGTAGAGAGCCCATTCATGGTATATATCTATGGGGTTCAGGCATGTAGGGTGCTCTGCTCTACTCCTCTGCTCTACTCATTTAAGCCGTGCCTCACCATCTATACTGCTGTTTACACCAATGCTAACTGCGTGTCCAGTGTGTGCTCTCCTTGCAGCTGTAAGTATAGACTTAGGCTGAGTACCTTCTGTCTCTGCTTAGTGCCTTGTTGATATTTATTCAGATCACAAAGACACCATAATTGATCAGAATTGACCCTCTTTGCTCAGAAAAGGCAGAGTACTGTGCAATGTAGATGGCGCTGCAAATTAAGACCGAGATTAATTGTCAGAATTTTTTGTGCATACATGTGTGACCACCGCTCACTGCAGCTATTCCTGGCGATGGACAGTTCTGTCAGTCCTTACCTTTCATGAGCAAGAAGTAAGGAAACAATTTAGCCAGGTTCAATTAAGTTGAAAATCACTTCTCTCACACAGCATTATAAAACCCATCCATCCAAACCACACCATCCAAAAAACCCCACCCAAACAAAGAAACAATTTTCTTGTAATATGGAATATTATTTTTACTCAGCTGTATGATTCTTTGTGTATCTCCCTTACCTAGAACATGAGATTTCAGCACTAAACCAGATGTCTTGGCTGATGAAAACTGCATCTATAGAACTGCGTGTGACATCACTGAACCGCCAGCGTTCCCACACACAGAGACTCTTGCATCTGCTGCTGGATGACATGCCTGTAAAACCTTACTTAGGTAAAACGGGGTATGTTCTGGGGGAGAATAGGGAAACCAAGACTTGAACTAGTGAGAGAGTCCTCTTTCCTTACTTAAATTACTCCTCTTTTAATACATACACATTTTAGTTCTCATCTACCATTTGAAAATCTTTCTGGTATTTGGTTTGGTATTGACACTGCGAGAGTGAGGAATGTGGACTGCAATATATGGAACACAGGATTCCACTCTTTCTCCCTTTCATTCTTTTTTGTTTGGCTGTTGGTTAGTTTGAAGCGTCTCTGTTCATTCTTCTGTATCAGTCTGGACCAGGGGTTCTCAAACTTAACTGCACTGCGACCCCCTTCTGTCAACAAAAATTACTTCACAACCCCAGGAGCAGGGACCGAAGCCTGAACTTCCCTGAGCCCCACTACCCCGGGGTGGGGGGGCCAAAGCCCAAGCCTCACCGCTCTGGGCAGAGGGGCCAAAGCTGAAGCCCTCAGGCTTTGGCTTTGGCCCTGGACAGTGGGCCTCGGGCTTCAGGCCTGGACCCCAGTAAGTCTAAGCCAGCCCTGGCAACCCCATTCAAAGGGGGTCCCGACCCACAGTTTGAGAACCACTAGTCTAGACACTTGGTTTTAGAGGCAAGTAGATGGATTTGGTAAAATCATGTCCTGTATAAAAGGTTGATGGCTCATAGACCTTGCTTGTTTCTATCTCCCAGCAGGTGGAGTGTCTTCCTTGCTGGCTGGTTTAGATAAGGTTTTCACCCAGGCTGAAAGTCAGACAGTTTCACTCTTCACAAGTCTCTTGTAGCAAGTAGAGTCCCAAGTTATTTCAGGCTTTGAGGTTGTACCATTATGATACAATATTGTATCATGACAGTACTCATTGATGTAATGTTGCAACTCAAAGACACAATGTCACCACATTATATATTTACTTTGTTCTGCAAAACAAATGTTAAAAGGTGGCAGCAGAAATCTTCACATTATGAAATAAGTGGAATAGCCAAGGAGATGCACAGAAAGGGCCACAACCAAACAGTTTCTCCCCTATCTGCCTTCACCAGTCTCAACCCTGACCTGATTTTGGTGAGGTGGATGTCTAATTATTAGGAACTGGATTGAGACCATCTATTCATTTTACATTGGCCACCAAACAGTAATATCAATACTTATCATTTCCATTGTGTTTTAACCCTTTAAAGTATTCTACAGACATTACCAGTTACCAGTGAACAGACAATAACTGTTTTCACTTTCTACCATCCTAAAAGTAGTGACCTAAAAGTGAGAAATTGACTGGTCTGCTGTCGTGTTATGTGCCCTTTCAGGCTTGGTCAAATTGTTTGCATATTTTCTCTACTTTCGTTTTCTGATTTATTGTATTTCAATACCCTTAGCTGATGGTGAAGGAGGGATGGAAGATGAAAGTCGATCAATCAGTGCATTTCTTCACATTGACACTGCCTCCAAAGGTAAATGCTCTGGAGAGTCATTATTTCTTAATAAAGATTTTCTGCTTATGAACAGGAAGGGCTGCCTCTCGCAGATGTACTTCAGCATGAAAAATGGGAGACATAAGCAACAGCAACAATTGCAGTATGCAGACTATTATCTAGCATGGATTTTAGAAAGCAAGTGACAGTTTTATAATGAGGGAAAAATACTGGAACAGGAGAGGAGGTAAAAGAGTAATGCACAAGGGAGGGCAAAAGGCAGGAGGAGGCAGTCAAGTGAACTGGGACGTAACCATTTTGCGACTTGCTGTGACACACCCCTAAATAGTATCATTAAGTTTCTGTGACTGAAAATGTTTGCATTTGTGTTTAAAAAAAATTTTTTTTTTCTTTTTAAAACCTAGGTAACTAAAGTTGAACTCCTAAATACATGTCAGGCACCCAAATGTTGCTGCAAGTTCTCTTCACCTCTGAAAATCAGGCTGTTTTTATTTAGGAGCTGAATTTTACACACCTGAAAATTTTGGCCCATGAGCATATATAAAATGAGAAATGACGTTGTAGAAATAAGTTAGTCATCTAAATCATAAAAGACAAATATCTATTCTGTTAACATAGATTCATAGCCTTAGCTGCTCAGAAAGCTCTTCTTGTTAAAGTGAAGAATTGTATTTACAAAGGTCAGTTAAGGTCCCAGTAGGTCCTTGGTATTTCTGAATAGGATAACAGTTCATTTTCTTCCACAGTACGCAGAAAGATCTTGAGTATTCTGGATTCCATTGACTTCAGTCAGGAGATCCCTGAACCTTTGCAACTGGATTTTTTTGACCGTGCTCAGGTTGAGCAGGTCATTGCTAACTGTGAGCACAAGAATGCACGTGGGCAAGTTATCTGCAACGTCAAGGTAAGCAGTGTTTGGAGAGTGCTGTCTCAAGATAGACACGGTGTCTAAAATTTAATTTGGTAATTTTAAAAAAATGGCTGGTCGGGTTTGGGTTCTGTTATTATTGGTCATTGTACACACTGATAGTGACCCTGGCCCCGTGTTGGGATTTACCTTCCCAATGAGGTTTAGATAGTGGACAATTAAACTAAAAATATCTTTATTAGTTCAAAGGCTGATCAGCTCAGTAGCACGTTACAAGCATGCAACAATTGGCAATGCACTTATTATCTATCCCCCACCCTCCCAACCACTGTGAGCTGCGATCAGTTACAATAGGGCCAGGAGCAGAACCACCACCTCTACCAAGTGCTCCAGAGTCTTGGCTACCTGTGGACCTTCTGAGA
Organism: Lepidochelys olivacea; assembly: GCF_965140295.1. NCBI lineage: Eukaryota > Metazoa > Chordata > Testudines > Cheloniidae > Lepidochelys > Lepidochelys olivacea. The sequence goes on from NC_140411.1 coordinate 266,485,704, forward strand.
AATTTCACCTGCTATTGTTGTTACCCTTTATTATCGAGTAGAAAGTTCTGAAGCACTCAGAACTTGTTTTAACTGGATCTTGTTTGCTGCCCTTGCTGTTTCTCCTTCATTAGCTCAGACACAGGTCAAACAAGTTTTGTCTAGCAACTACTTACATCACTATAATTGCCTGGTTATTATATTAAGAGCCATTAGGTTTACCTCTGTTTACAGACCCAAACCTGTTGTTCCTTCTCCAAAAGAAAGTTTAGCCATTTCAGTATGTGAACACACAGTTATTTTTACTGTTTTTAGTTGTATGTTTCATCGTGTGAGCTAATTAGACTTAAAACTGATTTTCTTTTTAATGTCCATATCTTGTATAAGAGCTCTTGGTCCTCCATCTGTGTTATACTGATGATGGATGCTGTCAGGGGAGATTTTGTGCTCTGCAATGTTTTTCCATTCTAAACTCCTTCTCCCCCCAAATTTTGTTAATAATGTGACTTAAATTGTCACTTATTTATATACCTATAGATTGGAGTAGCATGCAAAGGCTGCAGTCAGGATCATGGTTCCATTGTGCTGGGTGCTGTATGAACATATAGGAAGACCAAATCCCTGCCTTGAAGACTTTAAAGTCTGTAAGACAAAGAGCAGATAAAGGGTTGGGGAAAGGATACAACATGTAAACAGTGATCTGGGTGATTGTAAGAACTTGGCCATGTTGATTCCAGGGTGTTCCATGTCTTTTAAAATATAATTGTTTTAAAAATCTTTAGGACTTTTTTTTGGAGTAGGGAGCAGTTGCAATTGAAGTGGGAAGAGGAAGGGATTGTGGGAATAAGAGGGGGTGGATAAAGGAAGAAGAAAACTGTTAGGGAAAAGGAGAATGGGAAGTGAGGAGAGGAGGGTGTGAAGCACAATGGGTAGAGAGAGTGAAGTTGGGCAGTTGAAGGGCTGCAGTAATAGGAGAGGGGTGAGATAAGGGGGGATATGCAAAATCAAGGAAGCTAAGGCCATGTCTAACTTAATGGGGATTGCTGCCTCTGCGATCAATGCAGCGGGGGTTGATTTAGCGGATCTAGTGAAGACCTGCTAAATCAACCACAGAGCACTCTCCTGTCAACTCTGGTACTCCACCAGAGTGAGATGAGTATGGTAAGTAAATGGGAGAGTGTCTCCCATCAACGCAGCGCAGTGTAGACACTGCAATAAATCGACCTAAGCTCCGTTGACTCCAACTATGTTACTCCTGTAGCTGGAGTAGCGTAACTTAGGTCGACTTACCTTGATAGTGTAGACAAGACCTAAGTGTGCAGCTGTCTCCTAAGCTGAATCCACTATGTTTGTGTTGCAAACATTTCCAGACAGCAGGGAAGTTCACAATCTAGACACGGCAGTATTTAGGCATACTGGAATCCCCTTTCATTCTGTTAGTTTGATTTTTTTTTTTTTTCTCCTGCTCTTTCAATTCCAGTATCTTCACAGAGTTCTGGTTGCAGAAGTTAATGCCCTTCCAGGAATGGCAGCCATAGGACAGAGACCTTTACTTATGGAGGTAAGTCTAGTCAAAATAACCTGGAGCTTGCCTTGGTAGAGAGTTAGTATGCGGCAAGCTGGGGTGTAAATCTACAGCACACGAGATTGCTGTGCACTAATTGTGTGGAACCTGCCTCCGTGCACTAAAAGTTCCCTTGTGTGCTTTGACCTACTGATGTTTGAAATGGGAGAAGGTCAAAGCACACGAGGGAACTTTTAATGCCTGGTAGCAGGGTCCATATGGCCAGTTAGTGCACAGCACTCTAGAGCTCTGTAGATTTACACCCTCCTTGGAAAAGTCCCTAGTCCCATTGAATTGAAAGAACAATCCCATTGCTTTTTCTGATAGCCTAAAGATATTTAAGTGGTTTGTTTTTTTTCAGAGACTATGACCATAAAGTAAGACAAGCCAGCTGCAGTCTGTCATCATATTCTTGTGCTATATAATCTAACTAAAATTTCCTTTTCTTGGGAGTCCAGGAGATCAACACAATTCTGCAGTATGTGGTGGAGCGGAACAAGTTGCTGCAGTGTCTCCATGCAAAGCGGCATGCACTGGAGTCCTGGAGACAGCTGGTGGAAATTATACTCACTGCCTGCCCACAAGACCTCATACAGGCTGAAGATAGACAGCTGGTTATCCGGGACCTCTTACAAGATGTGCATGACAAGGTAATGCTCTTTTGGAAACCAACCATCTTTTTGAACTGTGGTGGTACTTGATTTTGCATTAAAGGGAAAATTTCATCTTTGTACCATTTTACAAAACATCTATTGGGCTGTGTTCGTATTTCAGTTTTCCTCCATCACTATCACTATGCTAGTAAAAATTGCATGTGCTATGGAGAGAGGGAAGAGCGATCTATTTATTTATTTATTTATTTTGCTAAAGCTTTTATTAACTTTGGCAAATGAATACTTTTTACCAGTTTGTAAAATGTGCCAAATCATTTTATATGTATAAAAAGGCAAGTTAGGAAAAGAACTTGGGTTGCAAAGGATATTTATATAAACAAGTAACTGAGAAGGTAATTTTACCCTTTAAATGGTCAAATGAAATGAAACAAATGAAGTACTGACTTTATCCCCTTCCTGAAGAATTCTTGTGGCTGCTCTCAGATGGGTACCAAGTTTTTCTAAATTGTGTCTTGTTTAACTTTTCCTTTTACTAATACGAATTTTTTTTAGATATTGAAATGTAACATGGCTGAATTGTTCTTTCTCTAACTTGTTTGTTTATATGTGAAATATTTAAAATCAGGCTTTAATACAGCCATTGCACTCTTCTCCCTTCTGTTTTCTGCCCAAATACATGTGTCGTTATGTTTGTGGTTTGGGGGAGTGAGAACCATAAGGCTAATAGTCTAGTCCAAAATATTATATTACACTCTTTTTGAAAAAAGACACCGTGTTCAGATATTGATTTATTTTGTATAGAAAATCTTCTATTTCTAATTTAATGAAATAAAAATGTCAAATAACGTAACATTAAGATGCGTTCCTTTTGCTTGCAGAAATTATGTAGATATGGGCAGCTGAATAAGTGGTCTGGTACCTCCTGAAATCAAACATGTTCTCTTTTTCCCCCCACCCGTCCTCTTAAGATTCTAGATGATGATGCAGCTCAGGAGTTAATGCCAGTGGTGGCAGGGGCTGTGTTTACCCTCACTGCCCACCTTAGCCAGTCTGTGCGCACTGAGCAAAAGCGGCCACTTGCAGTCCCTGTACCTGGACACTCCCAGTATGTCCTGATGCTGGATGGTTCTTTCACATCATCACCTGGTTCAGAGGGCATATCTGTGGGTTTTGCTTCCATTGGTGACTCTTCCCTCCATATCATCTTAAAAAAACTATTGGATTTCATTTTGAAAACAGGTATGCCGTTAAAAGCATAAAATAATTGCACTGTCTGTGAGTGGATTCTAACATGCCAAGACTGCATAAATGCACTGTGAACTTTGATTGAACTTCTTTATGGCATTAATACAGGTGCACCTTTCAGAGTTACCTGTATAGACATCCTGTAAGTTGTGTTACTCTGAGGAGACAGTTACTTAGCATGCTATCCTGAAAATCAGAACCGTTGAGGTGGAGGGCTATGTAGTGTGTATGTATAAAAGGGGATTGAATATTGCAGTGGTTATAGCTTATCAGACAAGACCTTGCTTTGCTAAACTCATTCTCGTAACCCTGGATCGGTACGCCAAAGGCAAAGCTCTCGTATAAGAAAACGTAATTTTTCATTTGTTTTGCTACTGCCAGCACTAGCACTGCGAAGATAAATTAAGTGGGGGGTCCAGATGGTATTAATAGAATAATAATTTCACTTATACCAATTTGTTCCCTGTTAAAAATAACTGTTTCTTATGACCAGGTGGTGGATTCCAACGAGTGAGAACACATCTGTATGGATCACTGCTTTATTACTTACAGATTGCCCAGAGACCAGATGAACCAGACACCTTAGAAGCAGGTAGGATACAATTGTGTTTTGAGAAAAAGATGACCAATTGTGTATCAAACCCAGTGCTGTTTGTTATCCCACTGTGTTAGAATTAAGTCGGGACAGAGAATTGTCAACGGCCATTTCTAAGTATTCATTCAAAATGTATTCTGTACCATGAGCTTTGGATTTCCTGATATCAAGGACTAAAATATGTGATTTGTTATTCGGTGTCGGTTTAACGAGGAGTGAACCATAATTACAAATCTGTGAAAGGTCTCAGGGCCTGTTGGAAATTTATTAAATTTGTTAACATTGTTGGAAGCTATTGGAAAACCTTCTGTGCACTCCTGCTTATGTACTCTCTCAATGTTTCATTTGGAACTACAGGAACCTCTTACTGCTCTTTGGTGCTGCTTTTTTTCCTCTAGCTGAAGATGACTTGAAAGGAACTCATTTTCAAAGCTAATCAAGACTGCTCCTTAAGCAATCAGCAGGGCTACTGGTGCCAGCCACACTCTTTCTGTCTAAGGGCTGAATTCTTTGCCTCTTCAATATTCCTAGCCACTGCTGAATCTCAGAGCAAGGGATCAGGATCAGAAATCAAGCTTCGTTCTTATACCTGGTCATTCAGACTACCACCACTATGATTTTATTAGTGCTGGGAATTGCAGTGATTGAAAGTGTCAGTAAAATTGTTACAGTTCCTTTACAGTTTATTGATTGCTTTGGACATAACTATTTTCCACTGGATGCATCTTGTTTGCTTCCCTTAAGATTGATTGCTTTGATCTCAGTTGAAGTTTTTAGGTTCAGTTGAAAGAGTTTGCATGTGTACAGGGGTGCTGGAACAATTTTTATAGTGGGGGTGCTGTGAGCCATTGAACCAAACTGTAAATTCTGTATATAATGGAAACCACTTCAAGCCAGGCACCCCCCCACCCCCATGCCCCTAGTTCCAGCTCCTATGCATGTATATGTATTTTATCCTACAGTAAGTTTTCCTGACCAGACCATCTGAGGGGAGGGGAGATATACATACATGTATACACACACACCCCCTACTTGGATGTTCTGGCCAGAGTAACTGATTTTAGGACCAAATATATTTGTACAGGAACCTTGTCACTTCAGCAGCGCGCTTCTCCCCCCCCCCCCCCCGTTACTGAGATTATGTATAGATTATGACTACTTTAATGTCCTGAAAGAAGTGGCTTCTGTTTTGCTGCATCAAACCACTTCATTCTTCTGCATCTCCTTTAATTCTATTTTTCTCACTTTTTTTATAGCCAAGAAAACAATGTGGGAACGTCTGACAGCTCCAGAAGATGCATTCAGTAAACTGCAGCGAGAAAACATGGCAATTATTGAAAGCTATGGTGCTGCCCTCATGGAGGTGGTCTGCAGAGATGCCTGTGATGGCCATGAGATAGGCCGGGTAAATGAATCTATTCCCTTGTAGCCTAAAGTTGTTTTTTAAGGGATGCTTTTCAACTATTTCGGTGAACATTTGATAATTTTTTTAAATTGTAATTTGGTGAGTATTACAAATATCTACTGAAATAAAAAATCACTCGACAATTTAGATATATTTTTATAAAAAAACATTATTTTGGTATTTTTCAGAGTAACAGCCGTGTTAGTCTGTATTCGCAAAAAGAAAAGGAGTACTTGTGGCACCTTAGAGGCTAACCAATTTATTTGAGCATAAGCTTTCGTGAGCTACAGCTCAAAGCAATGTGTGAACTCACCCTGCTAGCTGTGCAGAAGCAGGGCCATTGTTAATGCTGTTGCAGAGGTAGTATGGTCTAGAGGACAAAGCACAGGACTGGAAGCTAGGACTTGCTGAATCCCATGTCTAGATCTGATATTGATCTGCTGTTTGATCTTGGGCAAATCTCTTGATTTCCTTGTGTCTGTTTCCTTACTTATAAAATGTGAATAAAATCCTCACAGGGACTTCATCATTTTCAAAAACTGTGTTTAAAGATAGCTTCAGGTATTTCATTGTCCTAACTTAGTGATTTATACCATCGTATTTTCAATTTTTTAAAACATTTCTCTTTCTCCTCTTGCTGTATGAAAGATCCAGGGGAAGGAGTGAAAATGACAAGACAGGTAGTTTTGTCAAATGTGCCAGTAAAGAAACTGAAGAGAGAAAATGTTTTCACTTATTTTTCAGATATAGTGAGGTTATATGCTACTTGTAACAAGAGTAGACTTAAAAAAAAAAAAAAACAACAAATATTATTTTCAAGTAGATAAGTGTCCCTATAGTGTTTGGAAGCATTTTGAAGATATTCTAAGTATTAGTTTTGCTAGATAGAGCCGTAAACAACAAAGGGAGTCAAGTTGGTTTTCTCTGTATTAAAACCCCACGAACTAGATGGTGCAATAACTTCCAAATAAAAGAACAGGTTAGTGTGTGGGGAAAAAATATATTCAGTTTTGTTAAGAGGTTTCTACAAACAATGGACCAAAATAAGGTGTGAATTTCAGTATATAAGCATGTTGCCTGTCTCGAGGCATGTATTAGAAATCTCAGCATTCTGGCTAATTGATTTAATTATTTTTTTGTTTATTATTTTTAGATGCTAGCTCTGGCTTTACTTGATCGCATTGTCTCAGTAGACAAGCAGCAGCAATGGCTCTTGTATCTCTCCAACAGTGGCTACCTGAAGGTGCTTGTGGATAGCCTAGCAGATGATGACTTCACTCTTCAGAGCTTACTCACGCCTCAACCTCCTTTACTTAAAGCTCTTTACACCTATGAATCGAAAATGGTAAGAGCTCACCCGGGACTGTTTTCTTCACAAACGAAAGTTGCTTTCTTGAGCTTCACGTTCTTGATAAGAGTGCGTGTCCAATTAACAGATGACATATTTAAAAACCATATGGGCCTTTCTGTTTCGTCAATATGTTTTCAATTTATGGTATTTTCAACAACAGCAAAAGTTGTTCTGCATACAATAGATATGTTTTGGGATACTGTTGAAAGCAAGGAGGGCAAGAACATTAATATAAATGGAGTGCTTGTAGCACCTTAGAGACTAACTTATTTATTTGGGCGTAAGCTTTCGTGGGCTAAAACCCACTTCATCAGATGCATGCAGTGGAAAATACAGTAGGAATAGAAATGAGAGAGAGAGAACATGGGGAAAAAAGGGGGTTGCCATACCAACTCTAATGAGACTAATCAATTAAGGTGGGCTATTATCAGCAGGAGGAAAAAAATAAAAAAACCTTTTGTAGTGATAATCAGGATGGCCTATTTCAAACAGTTGACAAGAAGGTGTGAGTAACAGTAGGGGAAAAATTAGCAGGTGGAAATAGTTTTTAGTTTGTGTAATGACCCATCCACTCCCAGTCTTTATTCAAGCCTAATTTAATGGTGTCCAGTTTGCAAATTAATTCCAGTTCTGCAGTTTTTCATTGGAGTCTGTTTTTGAAGTTTTTTTGTTGAAGAATTGTGACTTTTAGGTCTGTGATTGAGTGTCCAGGGAGGTTGAAGTGTTCTCCGACTGGTTTTTGAATGTTACAATTCTTGATGTCTGATTTGTGTCCATTTATTCTTTTGCATAAAGACTGTCCGGTTTGGCCAATGTACATGGCAGAGGGGCATTGCTGGCACATGATGGCATATATCACATTGGTAGATGTGCAGGTGAATGAGCCCCTGATGGTGTGGCTGATGTGACTATTTCCACCTGCTAATTTTTCCGCTACTGTTACTCACACCTTCTTGTCAACTGGTATGGCAACCCCCATTTTTTCATGTTCTCTGTCTGTCTGTCTACTGTATTTTCCACTGCATGCATCTGATGAAGTGGGTTTTAGCCCATGAAAGCTTATGCCCAGATAAATTTGTTAGTCTCTAAGGTGCCACAAGTACTCCTCATTCTTTTTGCTGATACAGACTAACACAGCTACCACTCTGAAACCTATAAATGGAGTCTCACTGTAAGTTTGCATGACTGTTTTTTCTCTGTTCTCTTCTATATTCTAGGCATTCTTGACCAGAGTGGCTAAAATCCAACAGGGGGCATTAGAGTTGCTGAGGTCTGGAGTGATTGTGAGGCTTGCACAGTGTCAGGTATATGACATGCGACCAGAGACACATCATCAGGGGTAGGTGTCCATGGAATTGGTCCTTTAACTGAGTGCTAGACCATAAAACCCATTCTTGGAGGATGCGAAAATCACTGACTTTTGCAGTCTTTCATCCTTGTGTTAAAAATGTTTTCTCTGTTTAACTTTTCAGTAGCTAAATTCAAGCTGTCTTATTGGCATGGAAAATTCCGGTTTATCAGGCATAAAGGGGTAAATTATGGTACTTTCCAGTTGGCTCCAGGATATAAAGCCCTCTTGCTTATCTGATTCTGTGGAAAGTGGTCCAGAATTTTTTAAACATAAATTAGGTTCTGCTAGTTTAGAGCTGAAGTTGCTGAAATCTACAGCAGCGAAAATTAGTGTTGTTTAAACCATTTTTCTATATATTATAGACTTAATTTTTGAGGGATTGGAGGTGGTTTGAAGGTGGTGGTAAGAGCCTGTGTTTGATGCATTCTCTTCTTCCTTCCTCTAAGAACACACAGAACATATAATATTGGAGTAAATTTAATTTCCAAGTTGTTTCATGATATTTGTAATATGTGACACAGAACTTGGGGGGAGGGATAGCTCAGTGGTTTGAGCATTGGCCTGCTAAACACAGGGTTGTGAGTTCAATCTTTGAGGGGGCCATTTAGGGATCTGGGACAAAAATTGGGGATTGGTCCTGCTTTGAGCAGGGGGTTGGACTAGATGACCTCCTGAGGTCCCTCCCAACCCTGATATTCTGTGATTCTGTGAACTCCATGGAGTTGTACAGTGTTGTTAAATTGGTTAATTAGAGTAACCTAAACACTGCCTAACTTTCTCAGCAGAAAGTTTGTATGTCTAATTATTTTTAAGGTGCTAGCAACCAGGAGCAGAAGCTCAGATGGCCAGTATCTGTTGGGGTGGGGTCACAATGTGCAACTTTTGGTTGTGAGGTGGCTGGGGGAAGAAAAGGAGTAACTTGTATGTTTAGGAAAAAACATCTTGACTAATTTCCAACCCTGATACTCACTTTACATTTCCAAGGCAATCTTTGCAACAAAAAGAACTAGAAACGTAAAAAAAAAAAAGGTGGGGGGGGGGCATAGGGGGGTTTCAGTAAGCACTGAGGTCTAAATATATCAGCTGGAGTTTACATGGTCTGTTGGAACCTGAAAGGAGTGTTTCTGAAGCCGCTTGTTTTCACTGAGGACAACTGAGGAAAACAAATCTGCTGTTTCTAGACCAAGTCCATCTGATTAATCTGGACATTTGCAAAGAAACATTGTCTTCTAGCTAGAGAATGCATGGGAAACGTCAGATCTAAAGCAGCTTTCTGAGGAAGTTAAAAAGGGATCTGTGTGAAATTGGCCTTATACTGGAAAGCTAACAGCCTTAACTAAGAAGCTATTATTGAGTACTGTGATGTTTCCGTACCCTTTCGGGTGCTTGTAAACTGTTTTTGTAGCCTCCAGTTTCCTTCAACTATTGATACCTTTCATCTTAAATCTCTTCAGAATGTTTGGAATGAGAGATCCGCCTGTCTTCATTCCTGCTCCTGTGGAGCGCTATCGCCAGATTCTTCTCCCAGCCCTCCAGCTGTGCCAGGTGATCCTCACATCCAGCATGGCACAACATCTGCAGGCAGCTGGACAGGTAAGCTAAGAGGCCAAGAATGATCTTTCGGTGTCCAACATTGGCTGATGATATCCTGTTTGCTGCCAGATTATGTATAATATTTGTTCTGTCAGTAACATTTTCTTTATAATGTTCTCACCAATATGAGAAATTGCACTGAAGTTCTTAAAGTAATAATTCTGATTTTATTTATTAGATTACTATTCAATTTTTTCATCACTCATGTTTTCCTTCCCCCTTTCTGTGGTTTAGGTTTTGCAGTTTCTAATATCCCATTCAGATACTATTCAGGCAATCTTGCGGTGTCAAGATGTCAGTGCAGGATCACTTCAGGAACTAGCCTTTCTGACGGGAATAATCAGCAAAGCAGCTCTGCCTGGTAGGGTTATATCTTAAATCGCAAAAAATCCAATTTTGTTATACTTGTCTGACTTAGTCACATAAGCTTGATTCTTTTGATGTACTCTCAAAGGAATAAAATGCATCATGGAAAATCTGTTAAAAATTGTATCTTATTGGAATGTATGGCTTTGGAAAGAGACATGGGAAATAATTATTCTTGAGGCAAAGAATGGTGGGTTGGCAGTGGATGTGGAATCCACAATATGTTGATGTAGGCTTGACTTTTCTGCTGCATTTGCATAATAATACCTAATACTTCTACAGTGCTTTCAGTGTTCTAATATTAGCCTACTACAATTCATCTTCACAATGCAATTGGGAGGTAGATACAAGGGGATTGTTCAGCCAGTCCACTTTACAACTGAGAAAACTGAGGCACAGGAACTTATTTGCCTAAAATAATCTAGTTTTTTTCCTAGTTGGTGGTAATTAATGTTTCCTACATTTTTATTTATAAAGTTTTTTTTGGGGGGGCGATACTGTAGGTTAGTGCACTAACCTCCTCTCTCTGAGGATCTACCTTCATGAAAGTATCTATTCACTATTGTGCTGGGTTTGGTGGTCCTCTCTAGACCACCCTTGTGGACATATTTGGGCTCCTCCCAAATTCACCATACTATGTTTAGTCATGATTGGCAGTGTTTCCTCACGAGGGGCCTATGACTAGAATTACAATGGCCGTACAGTGCTGTAGGTCATAACTGAAGTTTATTGGTTTAGCTATGTGGAAAGACTAGCACAACAACTGCCAGTTCTTTGCCAAGGCTTCATTTTTTTCATAAGTGCTGAAATTCACCCCAAAACTTTATTTTAAAAAATGCATATAGTATTACTCAATAAATAATGTTATTACATAATCGTATATATCCTAGTAGCTACAGCTAGATCTGAACACATTCTTCACAAAAATGTTTGTGCAAAAGTTTTGTCAAAATTTCATTTTGATGGACGTTTTCTGACCAGCTCTATTAGTTAAATGTAAAATACTAAACCATAAGTGTTTTTAATTAAAAGAAAAAACACCCAGGTATTGTATCCTCTCATGTCTGTTTCATTAGGTGTGTTAGGTGAATTCGATATCGATATTAACGAAGGGACACAAATGGAGCTACAAGGGCATATAGGACGATTTCAGGTAACTGAGTTTTATGTTTTAGTCTCATGTCTGTTTGGAATTTCATATTTAAATGAGAATTGCATCCTAATTTTGTACCAGTTCTCATAGAACGAATATCTGTTACTCTCTAACTAAGAATTGAGAATCTTATCTCCTCCCCTCCCCCAGCAAAAAAAAATAAAATAAAATAAAAAAGAATTGAAGACTTTGACAAAAGGAAAGTTAGGTTAGAGACTTTCATTTTACAGTCGAGCCTGCAGAGATCTGTAGGATTCATCTACTACATGTGAAGAAAGAGGAGGGATTTGAGACCAATACCAAAATGAAGTAATTCAGAAGTATTCCACTTTCACCACAAAGACATGCTCAGCTCCACCTGTTGATGTGTCTGACACACCCAATGTCTTATTTCTTTCCTTGTCCCTTTTAAGGAGAAACCAGATATATGGTGCAGGGCAGCAGGTCTTGATTAGAATCCATAACGACAGTCCCATATCCAGGGTTCACACCCTACTTTCTGCTCTGAAGCCTTGCTGTTGTACTGCTTTCTTCCACTAGTAGGAACTACTTCTTTCTCACCTAATTGTATAAAGAGGCTGCCACACCAAATGCTTTTGGACAGGAGAGTAAGATAATGTGTTCTCTTGAACCCTGATTATTGCTACTCCATAGATGAGCCAAAAGTGGGCTAGCAAGCAGTAAGCAGCTGCTGTAGTACTGATGGTGTCTGAGTGCTCAAGTTCTGCATCCCTCAGCATGAGTCCCCCTGGAAAACCAGAGAAAGGGTTCCTGTTTTGTGCAATTCAATTTCTTTATTAATTTAAAAATTGGGTGGCCTGAATAATATGCTTATAACAAATTGAGTGAAAAGACAGGAAGTACTGTATTCTAGCCCATATGCCGCTGTGGTCATCAAGTAAGAAAAGAAGACTTAATTATTTTTCTCTCTACACCTCCCTCCCCCCAAAAGTATTTAGCAATAAGTATTTCTAAGGTGTATTTTAATAATTGCCATGTGGAACTGGTTCAGTGTTTGAGGTATATTTGGTGATCATAATAGCCCTACTTAAACTAAGAACACAACCATCCTGGTGGGTAGTTATTACTGCCGTCCTGTCAGACCATGCAATGTACAGTGTATTTGACTTGGAATGGTTGGTTAATTCAAATTTACACGGTTTAGTATCTTCTCGTCTAATCTTCATTTTAGAATTTGTAAATGGTTGGTGCTAATCACAATCCAGTGTTGTCTGTTCTTATATAAACCAACACAGTTTGGTGACATTGGGCCTTTTTCAGGAAACTGAAAACATGAGGAGAGTTTGAAGACATTTATCTCCAGTGTGTTTTCAGATGACATACTGGAGGATACAGTCTAAGGGTATGTCTACACTACGAAATTAGGTCGAATTTATAGAAGTTGGTTTTTTAGAAATCGGTTTTATATATTTGAGTGTGTGTGTCCCCACAGAAAATGCTCTCAGTCCATTAAGTGCATTAACTCGGCGGAGTGCTTCCACAGTACCGAGGCTAGCATCGACTTCCGGAGTGTTGCACTGTGGGTAGCTATCCCACAGTTCCCGCAGTCTCCGCTGCCCATTGGAATTCTGGGTTGAGATCCCAATGCCTGATGGGGCTAAAACATTGTCGCGGGTGGTTCTGGGTACATATTGTCAGGCCCCTGTTCCCTCCCTCCCTCCATGAAAGAAAAGGTAGACAATCGTTTCGTGCCTTTTTTCCTGAGTTACCTGTGCAGGCGCCATACCACGGCAAGCATGGAGCCCGCTCAGGTAACCGTCACCGTATGTCTCCTGGGTGCTGGCAGACGTGGTACTGCATTGCTACACAGCAGCATCAAGCCCTTGCCTTGTGGCAGCAGACGGTACAGTACGACTGGTAGCCGTCCTGGTCATGTCCAAGCCGTCCTGGTCATGTCCACGTCGGCCAGGAGCGCCTGAGCAGACATGGGCGCAGGGACTAAATTTGGAGTGACTCGACCAGGTCATTCTCTTTAGTCCTGCAGTCAGTCCTATTGAACCGTCTTATGGTGAGCAGTCAGGCAATACGGATTGCTAGCAGTCCTATTGCATCATCTTCTGCCAGGCAGCCATGAGATGTGGGTGGCATGCAGTCCTTCTGCACCGTCTGCTGCCAGCCAAAGATGTAAAAGATAGATGGAGTGGATCAAAACAAGAAATAGACCAGATTTGTTTTGTACTCATTTGCTTCCCCCCCTCCCCTGTCTAGGGGACTCATTCCTCCAGGTCACACTGCAGTCACTCACAGAGAAGGTGCAGCGAGGTAAATCTAGCCATGTATCAATCAGAGGCCAGACTAACCTCATTGTTCCAATAAGAACAATAACTTAGGTGCACCATTTCTTATTGGAACCCTCCGTGAAGTCCTGCCTGAAATACTCCTTGATGTAAAGCCACCCCCTTTGTTGATTTTAGCTCCCTGAAGCCAACCCAGTAAGCCGTGTCATCAGTCACCCCTCCCACCATCAGAGCAACGGCAGACAGTCGTTCCGCTCCTTTTTTCTGTGCGGATGCCATACCAAGGCAAGCATGGAGGCCGCTCAGCTCACTTTGGCAATTAGGAGCACATTAAACACCACACGCATTATCCAGCAGTATATGCAGCACCAGAACCTGGCAGAGCGATACCGGGTGAGGAGGCGACGTCAGCACGGTCACGTGAGTGATCAGGACATGGACACAGATTTCTCTGAAAGCATGGGCCCTGCCAATGCATGCATCATGGTGCTAATGGGGCAGGTTCATGCTGTGGAACGCCGATTCTGGGCTCGGGAAACAAGCACAGACTGGTGGGACCGCATAGTGTTGCAGGTCTGGGACGATTCCCAGTGGCTGTGAAACTTTCGCATGCGTAAGGGCACTTCCATGGAACTTTGTGACTTGCTTTCCCCTGCCCTGAAGCGCATGAATACCAAGATGAGAGCAGCCCTCACAGTCGAGAAGCGAGTGGCGATAGCCCTGTGGAAGCTTGCAACGCCAGACAGCTACCGGTCAGTTGGGAATCAATTTGGAATGGGCAAATCTACTGTTGGGGCTGCTGTGATGCAAGTAGCCCACGCAATCAAAGATCTGCTGATATCAAGGGTAGTGACCCTGGGAAATGTGCAGGTCATAGTGGATGGCTTTGCTGCAATGGGATTCCCTAACTGTGGTGGGGCCATAGACGGAACCCATATCCCTATCTTGGCACCGGAGCACCAAGCCGCCGAGTACATAAACCGCAAGGGGTACTTTTCAATAGTGCTGCAAGCTCTGGTGGATCACAAGGGATGTTTCACCAACATCAACGTGGGATGGCCGGGAAAGGTACATGACGCTCGCATCTTCAGGAACTCTGGTCTGTTTCAAAAGCTGCAGGAAGGGACTTTATTCCCAGACCAGAAAATAACTGTTGGGGATGTTGAAATGCCTATAGTTATCCTTGGGGACCCAGCCTACCCCTTAATGCCATGGCTCATGAAGCCGTACACAGGCAGCCTGGACAGTAGTCAGGAGCTGTTCAACTACAAGCTGAGCAAGTGCAGAATGGTGGTAGAATGTGCATTTGGACGTTTAAAGGCGCGCTGGCGCAGTTTACTGACTCGCTTAGACCTCAGCGAAACCAGTATTCCCACTGTTACTACTGCTTGCTGTGTGCTCCACAATATCTGTGAGAGTAAGGGGGAGACGTTTATGGCAGGGTGGGAGGTTGAGGCAAATGGCCTGTCTGCTGGTTACGCGCAGCCAGACACCAAGGCGGTTAGAAGAGCACAGGAGGGCACGGTATGCATCAGAGAAGCTTTGAAAACCAGTTTCATGACTGGCCAGGCTACGGTGTGAAAGTTCTTTGTTTCTCCTTGATGAAACCCCCCGCCCCTTGGTTCACTCTACTTCCCTGCAAGCTAACCACCCTCCCCTCCTCCCTTTAATCACTGCTTGCAGAGGCAATAAAGTTATTGTTGCTTCACATTCATGCATTCTTTATTCATTCATCACACAAATAGGGGGATGACTACCAAGGTAGTCCAGGAGGGGTGGTGGAGGAGGGAAGGAAAATGCCACACAGCACTTTAAAAGTTTACAACTTTAAAATTTATTGAATGCCAGCCTTCTTTTTTTTTGGGCAGTCCTCTGTGGTGGAGTGGCTGGTTGGCCGGTGGCCCCCCCACCGCGTTCTTGGGCGTCTGGGTGTGGAGGCTATGGAACTTGGGGAGGAGGGCGGTTGGTTACAGAGGGGCAGCAGTGGCAGTCTGTGCTCCAGCTGCCTTTGCTGCAGCTCAACCATACACTGGAGCATACTGGTTTGGTCCTGCAGTAGCCTCAGCATTGAATCCTGCCTCCTCTCATCACGCTGCCGCCACATTTGAGCTTCAGCCCTCTCTTCAGCCCGCCACCTCTCCTCCCCGTCATTTTGTGCTTTCCTGCACTGTGACATGATTTGCCTCCACACATTCGTCTGTGCTCTGTCAATGTGGGAGGACAGCATGAGCTCAGAGAACATTTCATCACGAGTGCGTTTTTTTTTCTTTCTAATCTTCACTAGCCTCTGGGAAGGAGAAGATCCTGTGATCATTGAAACACATGCAAGTGGTGGAGAAAAAAAAAGGGACAGCGGTATTTAAAAAGACACATTTTATAAAACAGTGGCTACACTCTTTCAGGGTAAACCTTGCTGTTAACATTACATACATAGCACATGTGCTTTCGTTACAAGGTCGCATTTTGCCTCCCCCTACCGCGTGGCTACCCCCTCAACACTCCCCGTGGCTAACAGCAGGGAACATTTCTGTTCAGCCACAGGTAAACAGCCCAGCAGGAACGGGCTCCTCTGAGTGTCCCCTGAAGAAAAGCACCCTATTTCAACCAGGTGACCATGAATGATATCTCACTCTCCTGAGGATAACACAGAGAGATAAAGAACGGATGTTGTTTGAACGCCAGCAAACATACACTGCAATGCTTTGTTGTACAATGATTCCTGAGTACGTGTTACTGGCCTGGAAAGGTAAAGTGTCCTACCATGAAGGACGCAATAAGGCTGCCCTCCCCAGAAATCTTTTGCAAAGGCTTTGGGAGTACATCCAGGAGAGCCGCGAATGCCAGGGCGAAGTAATCCTTTCACATGCTTGCTTTTAAACCATGTATAGTATTTTAAAAGGTACACTCACCGGAGGTCCCTTCTCCGCCTGCTGGGTCCAGGAAGCAGCCTTGGGTGGGTTCGGGGGGTACTGGCTCCAGGTCCAGGGTGAGAAACAGTTCCTGGCTGTCGGGAAAACCGGTTTCTCCGCTTGTTTGCTGTGAGCTATCTACAACCTCATCATCATCATCTTCCTCGTCCCCAAAACCTGCTTCTGTGTTGCCTCCATCTCCATTGAAGGAGTCAAACAACATGGCTGGGGTAGTGGTGGCTGAACCCCCTAAAATGGCATGCAGCTCATCACAGAAGCGGCATGTTTGGGGCTCTGACGTGGAGCAGGCGTTCGCCTCTCTGGTTTTCTGGTAGGCTTGCCTCAGCTCCTTAAGTTTCACGCAGCACTGTTTCGGGTACCTGTTATGGCCTCTGTCCTTAATGCCCTGGGAGATTTTGACAAAGGTTTTGGCATTTTGAAAACGGGAACGGAGTTCTGATAGCACGGATTCCTCTCCCCATACAGCGATCAGATACCATACCTCCTGTTCGATCCATGCTGGAGCTCTTTTGCGATTCTGGGACTCCATCATGGTCACCTCTACTGATGAGCTGTGCATGGTCACCTGCGGCTTGCCACGCTGGCCAAACAGGAAATGAGATTCAAAAGTTCGCGGTTCTTTTCCTGTCTACCTGGCCAGTGCATCTGAGTTGAGAGTGCTGTCCAGAGCGGTCACAATGGAGCACTCTGGGATAGCTCCCGGAGGCCAATACCGTTGAATTGTGTCCACAGTACCCCAAATTCAAGCCGGCAAGGCCAATTTAAGCGCTAATCCACTTGTCAGGGGTGGAGTAAGGAAATCGATTTTAAGAGCCCTTTAAGTCGAAATAAAGGGCTTCATCGTGTGGACGGGTGCAGGTTTACATCGATTTAACGCTGCTAAATTCGACCTAAAGTCCTAGTGTAGACCAGGGCTAACTAAACTGGACATATCTGAATTGGGATAATTTCTCAAAATTTAAGATTGGGTTCCATTGGGGCCCTCTAAAAGTACCATTTGCTTTCAAATTGATTTAAGGACAGGCAAAAAGTAAACTTATATTCTTTGTGATTTAAACATTTTAAGGTAAATATGAGTTTAAGGTTAGCTTACAAAATTACTCCCATGTGATGTAAATGCTTAATTTGTATTTTATTTTATGTAAATGCTTTTATTTGTATCTTAATCTGCTTTTGTTATAGAATGGATAGTAAAGGGTTAATGAGGGCTGTAAGATTATTATTAATCAAATGTATCATTTTTATTGCTTGTAAATATCAAAGGATTTTTTTAACTCTTTGGTGGAGACACTCACCAAAGTTTGCTTCCTGTCACAGCGCCAGTGCTTAGGACTTCTAAGTCGGTTTGGAGGTTCAGACAGACTCAATCAGTTTAAACTGCAAGATGACAATGCTGAGGGAGACAGAGTGAGCAAGAGGGATGAGATTGAGTTGGCCATGCAACAGGTGAGGAAATTGAGGAACAAAGTTACATCTTCACAGCACTGCTAAAATCATCAGTTGGGAATTGTGAGATATCTGGCATGGGTGATTTGTAGCCATTTCTAGTCGTCATACTGATGTATGCAATTTGAAGAGTTCTGAAAATAGTGTTAATTGTCTACCCAATATTTCATCAGTCTTACTTGTATTGACTTGCTGTGATTCCTCTTCTGTAGATCTGTGCAAATGTAATGGAGTACTGCCAGTCACTTATGTTACAGTGTGCCCCCACCTTTCAGCACACAGTTTGTCTGTTCACTCCTAGTTTGTCAGAGTCAACTAACCGAGATGGACCCCGTCAGGGTGAGTTTGTGGTTTACTTGTTTTGTATGTATCCGAGACTGAATTGTGAAAGTTGGACTGATAGCAGGTAATACACCTCATTCATGATGTGTGCAACGTGCCTTTTCTAACTTATTGGAGATGTTAATTGTGCCAAGTTGCAACAAATTGGGGGATGGGGGTAGCATGAGATTGACTGGTGGAAAATGTAGTGTATTAAAACAATACGCCAAAACCTCAACAGCATAAATTAAGTTTTTCTTGGCAGTAAATATTTTGCAGTGCTATTAGAAAGAAATGGTACTGTTATCTCTAAGTTGTCCTGATACCAATGCCTTGATCCAACCAGTGACTTCTATTTTGCATTTAATTATCTTATATGTGTAAGAACATGTTTTTCAAGAATTCTCCTCTTCCCCTGTTAAATAGCCATCTTAAAAGGTGTAGAATTACTGTTACTGTAAAAATTAGCTTTTGGAGACCTTTGAAGCCTGAGTTAGTTCAGTGAAAAAATATAGGTAGCATGTTTACTATTGAGAGTGATCTATGGTGGAAAGCCTGAGTGATAAATGGATTTGGTTTATGTGAAGTCATTTGTTTATCCTTTCAGCATCCCAGAATGGCTGTCAGAGGACACTTCAAAATTCTAGGGTTTAATAACCCTGAGCTGTTGTGCAAAGCACGGAAGTAATCTTTTGTGGCTAACGTATAGCTCCAGTGCTCCTACTGCCCCAGGCTTGAAATAATGATTTGCACCATAGTTGAAATTTCCCCTTGTAGGGCATACACCGTTAAGCTCTTTTTGTTGCCGCTGATTAACAGGGAGGGAGACTGGATGTGAGCTCTGCACAAAGCAGAAATGATAAGGTTTCATCACAAAAGAAAATGTGGGGAATTGAATGCTAACAGCTGTCTGCTTGCCTGCCATGTGTCAGCAAGAGATGAAATCACTGAGTTTTGTCCTAATATCTCATTTGTAATAAGTGTGGCCCACACATCCAAAATAAAGTTTACCAGTACTTACATATCCTTGACACTACGGTGGTGACAAACAGTAGAGGATAAGCTGCATAGCTGTGGGGGCTTCAGAGAGAACTTGTTTTAACTTTGATGGTGGTCTCCCCTAGATACACAAGCACCAGTGGTCCCATATTGGCGCTTGCCTGGCTTGGGCATCATTGTCTATCTGCTGAAACAGAATGCCAATGATTTCTTCAGTTACTATGATAGCCACCGTCAGAATGTTAACAAGCTACAGAATGTGGAGCAGCTCCCACCAGATGAGATAAAGGAGGTAACAGAATCTGTAGACTTTATTATGAACAGTCAGAAGTATCTGTTGCCTGTAAATTAAACTAAATGTAGAAATAACTGTAGTATGGAGCTGTGACCATCTTATACTTATTCCTTTTTACTGTCGGGGTGTGTTGGAGTTGACGAAGTGGGAACTAAATGGCCATGGAAGCGGTCATTTATATTAGGATGAAAAAATGTCAGGTTAAGCTTTGTGGAGGGTACTGAGTGGATATTTACTGCGAATTATATTGGAAACTATTACTACTGTCACTCTTAATGTATATGTCATGCTGACCTTTATCAGACTGGTCACCACTGATGTCTCGTGACTAGCCAGCCAGACAAAATAAGTAGACATTAAACAGGTGTGAGTTTCCCATCAGTCTATGAAGCGATTGGGTTACAGAGGGGAGGGATAATTGAACTGAAGATAAGTGACCACTGTTCCATCAACATGAACTGATAATAGTTTTGATCCTGAAGGAACACTTTAGATTTTGCCAGAAAAGTGTGGGGTGGGACTTGGTTTATTTGTTTTTGTGGTGACTGGGGTGGGGAGAGAGGAGGATAAGAAGAGAGAGAGAACTTTCCCAGGAGACAAAATTCTACAAGGCTGTTGTGGGTATTTTCTTGACTTTTAACACTTTGTTTTGGTTTGCTACATAATGTTGAATCTTTGTGCA
The DNA here is from genome assembly GCF_965140295.1 of Lepidochelys olivacea. Lineage (NCBI taxonomy): Eukaryota > Metazoa > Chordata > Testudines > Cheloniidae > Lepidochelys > Lepidochelys olivacea. The sequence continues at coordinate 266,505,851 of NC_140411.1, forward strand.
TCTTTTCTTCTTGCCATAGCTGTGTCAGTCAGTGATGCCAGCTGGGGTAGACAAAATTTCTACTGCCCAAAAATACGTTTTGGCAAGGCGGCGTCTGGTGAAGCTGATAAATAATCGGGCCAAGTTGCTTTCCCTATGTTCCTGTATCCTTTTGGAATTATGACCGCTCCAGTGATGACACTCCAGAAAAATTGAAAAAGTTGGCTGAGAAATGGGAGTAATTTGCTTTATTGCCTAGCAGGCAATTGGGTTTCAGGGCACTTTAAAAAATGCCAATCTTAGGAAGGAAAATATTCAGATATTGATGATTAAATCAGTTGAGAGGAGGCACATGTTTCTCTACGCTTAGCATGTAAACATTTATTTTCTAGTTGTGGTAGCAGCTCTGAAAGAAAGTCAATAGTAACATAGCATCATCTCCACAGAAATCAACAACAAATAAAGTTAATTGATGTGATTAGGCTGGTGATTCTCCTCCATTGTGGTGAAGTGGAAATACAGCTGAATAACAAAGCTCTTAGAGCTGGAAGCAGGTAACAGTAAAAGAATCAAGTGTATGGGTCCACCAAGCATGCTGTCAGGATGTACAAGCCATGTGAGTAACTTGGAACTGCTGTTGTGCAAAAAATCGAGGGCCGTGGCAACTAGGAGCTGTCTATCAGAGTCATTTCAGTCCCCAAGAAACAGACACCTTGGTCCCCAGTCTTGCAAACACATGCTTAACTTTACCCATATGAATAGGCCGATTGCAATCACTACTCACGTGCACGGAGTTAAACATGCATGGAAGTTTTGCAACATCAGAGCTTTCTTTTGAAACCTCTAAAAGGGCTACAATCTAAAATCAGCATAAATTAACTTTAGTCTCCTTCACTGAGCATGTCTACAGATATCATAGAAACATGCCTCTTTATTCTTTGGCGTCACCTGGAATACTATCTATTGCATTGCACCCCTACTGATTCCCAAGATTCGCTGCTGGCCTCCAGGACTCCATTTAAGAGCAGAAGGCTACAAGGTAACATTTCTCAAACCCTAAGGTGCCTTTACATTAGTTTGTAAATTAAACATAAAAATATCTGGCAATATCAAGAGATTGAACATCAAAATTTAGGTTTTCTAAAATAGATTTTTACGAAACTTAACATTAATAACGTTTGACTAATTTGTTTGTAATAAAAGGTTTTTGTTTGCATTTAAACATACCCATGCAGTATTTGCAGCCCAAATATTGCTGCATTGTAGTAGTGGATGAGAAGTAAAAAATGAGTTTTGTCTAGAAACAAGTCTTGTTTCTGTTGGTCAAACTGAGTGAAATTGAAAAAGTAAGTAATAATGGTGAAAAGTAAATTAGATATTTTTAAAAAATTTTTCAAATGTAATAATTGAAGGTGATATTAAGAACAGATGTAAGGACATTTGTTTTCTAAAAGTATTTTTAACTTGATACAGTATTAACTCACCAGTGGATTTGGTGAGGAAGGGAAAAAAGTCAGGGAAGGAAAGATAATACGGGGAGGTTATTGTTGTTGACCATGCCATGTTGTGTAATCCAGGGCTATATGAAGTTACTACACTAATGGTTGAGAGAGAATTCATCAATAGGTCAAGAAAGATCAATTGTGATTTTTCTCTTCATCCTTGTTTAACTTTCTGTTATGTACAAAATAGGCATTTGTTGTGTTAATCTTGCTTCATACCTGCACATATATGGTATTCACCAGCAGGTGGAATTAAGAATTTAAATTTGTGAATTGTATTCCAAGATTCCTTCAGTTTGGAGCCTAACTTGGATTTCAGAAATGGGAAGAATCGAGTGAGCCAGCATGACCTAGATCAGGTGAGATGCAGCAGATAAAATATTCTTAATTACGGCATACCTGATGTGTTGCTAACATGCAGTTATTGTCAGCAGTCTGTCTATAGCTTCCATGTTTAAGAGTGATCTGCGATACCTAGCTGCTAAATGCTTAGTTGAACTACAAATAGGGTGTAACACGATTTTTCAAAAAGTATCAGTTGCACAGCTATACATGTATTTTTGAATCCTGCACACAGCCATGTTAATGCACAAAATCTAGAACATTGCAAATGAAATACCAAGGTCCAAATTACTGAAAAAAATATTTTTCTTATTCTCTTGTAAATTAGACTAATAAACTGCAGCTGTTTAATAATTTGCTTCTGAAATAAATTGTCAGTTGTCCTTGAAGGATGTGTATTGAAGACAGGGTTCCTAGTTTTGTGTGTTGCTGCAGCTGTTCATTTTTGGTCAGCTGCAGATGGACCATAGTAAAGAGAGAGAAAGGGGAGCTGACTATGATGTAGCTAAGAAATTGCCACTGCTTATGTAGAACCTAAAATAATTTGTGCTCTTTGGAGGTACAGCTAGCAAAACCAGCATAGGTTAACTAATGATCTATTCTCAGAACTATGTGAACATAAAGCCTTGATGTTTGTGTGCAAATAAGGAAATTAAAAACTTTTTGTTTCAATCACGATTAACAGTATACAAGAGTTGTAAAATAAGGTGCATATGCTTTTGTGGCTATACCCAACCACTCAAGAGAATATATACAATAACGTCCTACAATGTCTCGAATTCAGCTCTTTTTAAAAATAGCCTTTTCCATCAGTAATAACAAAACATGTTTTTCAATACATAGATTTTTGTTATATAAGGGCAAATCTCTACTACAATTCCTTAATTTAAGAAGTCAAGTTATATAACTCTAAGGCTCTGATTTGCCAAACATGCATGTGCTTAGATTGCAGCACACAAGTAGTATTTTTGAAGTCAAAACATATACATGTGTTTTAAAATGTTAAGTACTTCACCAGAAAACCCTCCACAGAAATACTTTCCAGTGTATGATTCAGATGGACAGACATAAGGATCTGTTTAATATTTGCCAAACTAGATTTCCCCCCCCAGCCATATTTATATTCTTCTAAGAGGGGGCTTGAAGCAATGGAAGAGGGTGTGGCATGGGTAAGGGTGATTGGTGGTGATTAATGATGAAAAGACCTCCTTTAACAAGAGGACTAGACACCACTGTCCATTTCACTAAATTTCTTCTCTTCCTCAGCTTCAGATTGAAGCCACCAACAGCTTTGGTGAATCTCTGCAGAAGAAGCTCCTTGATATTGAAGGGTTATACTCGAAAGTCCGGTCACGCTATACTTTCATTCAAGCACTTGTCAGACGCATCCGTGGTCTACTAAGGGTATCAAGGACCTAAAAGACTCCTCCTCATGCTACCTGCCTCCACAAGTAACAAACCAGGGCAAACTGCCTAAACTCAGATTTTATAGAACCTACCTTTTCTAAATTATGGCCAAAAATATTTTGTTACCTTTTTTTCATATCACTAATTAATCAGTTTTGTGTATTCTTTCTTGCGTACTGCCATCCTCACAGGAAAAATAAAGGATTTTTTTAAAAGATGCGTTATGGTCACTGTAAGAGAATAGACAGAATACACTGGAAATACAATGGAAAATTTAACAAGAATCTCGAGTTTTGTATTTGGGAAATCTGCACACATCCATGTGATGATTTGAAAGAAATGCAAAACTGCCTGGCCCCATTTATGGTGTTCTCACTGATGCTTCCTCCACGCTGTGGATCACCCGCTTAATGGAAATGTGAATTTCTTGGTCCAGTTCTTGAGGACAAGATATGTGTGTCCTTCTCAGAATAGATTGCTTGGTGGAAGGCCATTATTCCATCTAGTGACTAGTCGGCTTCTGTTCACTTCTTGTCTTGTTCCCTTCCAACAGACATGAATGTATATATGTGCATTTGTACGATTCTAGGTGCTGAGGAAATGGGGAAGTATGTGGGGGGAGGCTGACCCATGCTGGGAAATGTGATTGGAAAAGCTGAGGTCTATTCACTGGCTCCTCCTATGTGGCTTGTTCTACATCTTAGGCCTCCTTTGGGGTTCATTCCTATTTGCTAGCGTGCCAGGAATTGGGCATAAAGATACATAAGGGACAGAATGAAATTTGTGACAAAAGAGGAAGCAGACTTGAACATTGTGTTTGGCCCATAAGAGGAAAAAGAAATACCAAAATCATCTTTTACACAGAGAAGAATAGTAAATCAACTCTGGTATACATTGCCATTGGAACTCTTTAATACTTTCCATATATTGTTTTTACCGCAGACTGTTCACATTTGCAGGTGAGTTCTGTCTTTTCTAAATTTCCATTGCCTAGTATTTTTTATTAATCACAATTAATAATTGCTCCCTTTGTCATCAGTTTGTGTTGTACAGTAGATTGGTATATTTGTCTGGCTGGGATTATTTTATGGTCCAGTCTTTCAATTTGTGGTTATTAGTGGTTTTGACAGAATAGTGTTAGATACAAATTGTTTATTCTTTAGTGACGTCTTGGTGATTCTCAACCAATTTCCCTTCTCTTCCTCATACACACACCTATCTTATCCCCACAAAATGAAGAAAGTAAGTGAACAGGACTCCCTGTGAAGAGAATGCAAAACTATAATTCTGGAAATCTGCTGGCTTAATGTACTTTACTGCACCTTGGAAAACTGTGATATGATAACGGACTAGTATTTGTTCAGTACTTCAAGAACAGATTAAGGGAATTCTTTAATTTTTGCCAATAATAGTTCCCTATTGGGTCAGGACTTCTGAATGCCAATGAAATTAACATACTGTCTACTACACCAACATAAATAGGTGGTGCTATAACTTTTCAAATTCTGGTTTACTCTTTGGATAATACATTTTGTAATAATCTGCCACATTTTTACCATGTTTTATAAAATAGTAGACCCTATTGCCCAAGGACCTATAGTATGCATTATCTGAAACCATTCCTCTTTGTTCTCTCAGTTAAAAAACAGAGGCATGCATCCATTTTTCCTCTTTTATATCTGGCCACCCTGCCCATATTTAACAAGCCTGATAAATGCACCCATATTAATAATATTCTTATGTCCCAAATCAACAGTAATTATATTATTTAGATTAGAAACTCTTTAGGTCAGGGAACCTTATGAAAATAAGTGTCTGTAGAGCACCTACCGCACTGTTAGTGCTGTACAAATATATAGCAGCATTTTCTGGGCTGCAAGCCTAACACTACACTGACCAATCATAGCAATTTCAGGAATGACCTAAATGAAAAAAATGAACAATTCATTTTAACCTGTGTCCATAGTTATTTGATCAAATTAGTTAAACTTCCATGTTTACACTACTGAGACATCTTGGAAAGAGATGTCATTTTTTTAAAACCCATGCAGGGGCAGAAAGGCAGTGGGTTTTGTTTTACTTTTTGTTTCATATATGCTCTAGTTTTGTCCTGTTTAAAAAAAGAATAACATGAATAGCTGTGAAAAAATACATGGCTTGTAATTAGTTAATATCTAAGCTTTTCTATGATGTTTATTAAGCTGTAAACATATTGTTCATATACTCCAGTGCAATAAACATTTCAGCTTAATTAACTGGAATTCTTGCTGCTAATAAATGAGGGAAATAAGTGTAAGTAGCAGTAACTGGTATTAATAACCTAATGAATATTAGTGAAGATTTTGGTATTGAATGGCTCAATATCTTAAAAATGGTTAAATGAGGGGATGTGGCTATAATACATGTTTAAGTGGGTTGCACAGTATTCTTTAGATTTTATTCTTTTAAAGGACCATTTGTTGAATAAATCCCTCTTTTGTGATTTTTAAAAAAAATGTGTTATATTGCATTAGGGTGATGCAACTCCTCTGGAAAATAACTTCTTTAAAGCTTCCTTTTGGTCTTGTACACTTATTGTACCTTACTATTCTGTATCTACTGTGTAACTAGCACACTTTCACTAGGTTATACATTTTGCTGACATGGATGCTTGTGTACAGAGGAATATCTGCTTCATAAGAAAGGCAAGCAGAGTGGTAAATCTGTCCTCAGCAATTTTGATTCATCTCACTTGGTATTAGACCTCTAACCCAATAACCCAGTAATATTTGTTCAGAGGAGGCAATGTATATGGTACTGTTTATAGTATGAGCTGAGGGATGGGAGAATAGATTCTCTTCTGCTGTGCAGCTTTTTGAGGTGTACGGTGGAGGACAGAACAACAGTCCTGGCAGGATGCACAGTAGTATAAATACTGTTTGCAAAATTACACTTCAAAAAAAAAAAAAAAAAACAACCCTCTCCACGCTTCTGTTGTACCCTTCCAGGGCTTTGAAGGCAGTAGACCAAATTCAGAGTGGGTCCTTCCCTGCTTAATGTTTTGTCTTTCAGTCCTTTCGTCCCCTTGTTCTGACACAGGATTGTAAGAGGGTGCAAGGCACTAGCCCTGCTTCTGACTGTCCTGAGTAAAAAGTGGGGGCTGAAGGCAGGGTTGCAAAGACTGGGTGGGTATGACTGTAAAGCTGTTCCCTACCCCCTGCCTGTGAACCATGCCTAAAGGGGGACGTGCTGCGCCCTGCACCGCTCCCCCCCTTGGGCCGGGGGCAGCGCTGAGGCCCGGAGCCTTCCCGGCTCGTTACAACCCTCCGGGCTTCTAGCGGCAAGTGGAGGAGGAGGAGGAACGCGGGTAGCTCCGCCCCTTCCCGCTAGCAGGCCACGCCCCGTTTGCGCCGAGTCACCCCTCCCCTCCTCGGCACTTCGCAGCGGCTCTAGCGCCCGGGTCCGCAGTCGCAGATTCGTCGCTTCGCGTTGGTGGGAAGAAACCCGGGCGGAGGAGCGTCCCTGGCCCGCGGGATTAGGGAACCCTGCGCGCGCTCGACCCCCTGCCCCCGTCAGCGGCGGGGCCACGGGGCCCCTCCCCCACCGCCTCCAACTGGCTAAATCTCGACTCTGTGCCGAAAGTGGGAGGCTGCGGGCGGCGCCTCGTTTACTTCCCGCAGCAGGAGCGACTGAGTCGACGTGGAAGCTGGTGGCGGCGGCGGCGGCACCATGGGTGAGGACCGGGGGGCTGCGGGGACGGGTCTTGCTGGCGCTTTGCCGGGCGGCGCGAGACTCGGCCCCACAGTGCCGGGCGGGGGCCCGGGCCGCGCTGCTGCTCGGGGGCGGGGAGTCGGGTCACCCCCCCCCCCCCCGCCCTTGGCGCCGGCAGGGGAGAGAGGAGGGGAGAGAGGGGAGTGGGAAGTCCCGGCCCGGCCGAGGCGACTGCGTGGGTCGGTGCCGTGGCGGACTGTGCCATTGTCGCTACTTCAGGGCGCGGTCCCTGGCGAGGGTCGGGGGGAGCAGGCAGAGCTTCCCTTCCCGGAGCCCCCAGCAGCGGCCGACGCGCCCGCTTAAACGCCGGTCGTGTCTTTACAGCGGCCTTTGGGAAAACCGATGTAAGGGCGCTACAAAGGTAAAGCTGGGCCAGAGGCTGCACCCGCAACCACAAGTTTGTCAGGGAGGCTCAGTGGCTGGGGCACTGAGTGGACTGGGACCCGGAGCCATGGGTTCAGTTCCCAGCTCTACCACCACTTTACAGGGTGACCTGGCCAAGTCAGTTCCTTACCTGTGCCTCCATTTTCCCATCCGTTAAAATGGGGATAATGATACAAAGCTCCTTTGTCACGATGGGTGTAAAGTGCTGTAATCTCCCTGTCTAGTCCCAGTGCCACAGTCTCTGCTGATCTCTCAAGTAACTTCATCTGATAGTTCTTCAAAACCATACTTGAGACATTGCCATTTACCTAATGCAGTACGGTATCTATTTGAAGGAAAACAAAGTTAAATGCAGCTTTATATGTTCTGCTCTGTACAACTGAACACCAGGAATGTTCTTCAAAGTGTTGATGACTCTACTAGAGCTATCAACTCAATATTTGATACTATGGGTGTAAAAATACAAAGAGAATCTGAGATGGATATATTGGACTGAAATAGAATCTAGTAGGATTTATGCAGACACAGCAATCATTAACCACAAACAGTAGTATCTCTGGTTGTGAAGCAGTTTCCGATCAACCTTGCTTTTCTGTTGATCACACTTCCTCAAAGTGGGTGTATTTCTAGTGGGGCCCTCTAGGGATTGGCTCTTGGCCCTATGCTATTTAACATGGTTATCAGTGACCTGGAGGAAAACATAAATTCATGATTGATAAAGTTTTCAGATGATACACATATTGGGAGAGTGGTAAATAATGAAGAGGACAGGTCACTATACAGAACGATTTGGATGGCTTGGTACAAGCTATTAGTGTATGTTTTAATACAGCTAAATGCAAATGTACACATCTAGGAACAAAGAATGTAGGGTATATTTACAGGATGCGGGCCTGTCCTGGAAAGTAGGGACTCTGAAGATTTGGGGGTTCTAGCGAATAATCAGCTGAACATGAGTTTGCAGTGCATCATGGTGGCCAAAAGAGCTAATGTAATCCTTGGGTGCTTGACCAGGAGTCTCAGATAGGAGCGGACAGGTTATTTTACCTCTGCATTTGGCACTGGGGTGTAACTACTACTGGAATACTGTGTTTAGATCTGATGCCCACAATTCAAGAAGAATGAAATTGGAGAGGATTCAGGGAAGAGCCCCAAGAATGATTAAAGGGTTAGAAAACATGCCTCGTAGTGAGAGACTTGAGCTCAGTCTATTTGGCTTAACAAAGAAAAGGTTAAGTGGTGACTTGATTACAGTCTATAAGTACCTACATGGGGAACAAATATTTGATAATGTGATCTTCAATCTAGCAGAGAAAGGTATAGCAAGACCAGCTGGAAATTGAAACTAGATAAATTGAAATTAGAAGGTGTAGATTTTTAACAGTGAGGGTAATTAACTGCTGGATCAATTTACCAAGGGTTGTGGGGGTTTGTCCTCACTGACAATTTTTAAATCCAGATTGGATGTTTTCACTGAAAGATCTAGGAATTATATTGGGGAAGTTCTGTGGTCTGTGTTGTACAGTAGGTCAGATCATGTGATACCAGTGACCCCTTCTGGCCTTGGAGTTGATGAAATCATTTTGGGCTGGACACGTAAGCAATATCAACTGGAAATAAAATTAGATTTAAAGCTTTTTGTTACCTCATCCTGCCCCTTTTATTTTCCTACCACTTTGTGTTTTGACAACCACTTTGAGACCCACATAAATAAAAGGGGAAACTGGCTATACTATTTCTCACAACTTCCAATTCTAGTATTAGGTGTTATAAATATAGTAGGTAAAATAATTTTCAAATAGAATAGTAACTTTAAATTGGTGGTGTCCCTTTATGTACCACATCTTGAATATTGTGATCTGATCTCTTTTTAGGCAGGATATTTGCAAAATTGTTGACAGGTTGCAGGAGGACATGTCCCATCCACCCAAAACTTCTTATTGTCAGGCTTGTAAAGTTAAGGGGAAAGAATTATCTCGTAGATATGCTAGTTATATAGCTAGCAGCAAACAGACTGCCGGACAGATTGGATGTGGAATACCAAATAAGGATGTTACACATTAGACGATTGACACAAAGTTAACTGGAATGGAGTTATGAACTAAGGCCTCACTTCAAAAATAGTTTTATCGCTTGTGTAACAAAACTCAGCTTGGGTGGTGCACTCTTTGGTCCTACAAGCATGCCTATTCTAATCGTAACAGTTTGATGTAAAGTTTCTCATTAATTTGATTTAGAGGTGTCGCCTATAACGTCAAATTTTGAACCTAGCCCATCTCTTTAAAGCTCTGAATTTAAACTAACAACTGTCTAGAATGTATTCCACGTGGATTAAAAGACTTGTCTTGAAAAGGAAGTCAGGTCATTAACATCTACGCTAGTTTGCAGTATTGTACTGTTTCTCTCTACAGTGGAAATGAAGACAGTTGAAGCTGTCGCTTAACAATCTGTCTGTTCAGCCACCCTTTTCCTATTCCTGTCCCAGCCTAGGTCAACACTTCTGAATGTGGGTTAGACACCTGTTTGTATACGTTTATTGTCAGTACACTTTCATAATCTTTAACATTAAAGACATGGCTACACTTAAAACACTGCAGCAGTGCAGCGGCACCGTTGTAGTGCTTCAGTGAAGACACTGTTCCGCTGACAGGAGAGCTGCTTCCATCGGTGTAGTTAATTAACCTCTGCAAGAAGGAATAGCTATGTCTCATTGACAGCATTGTCTCCACCTGTTGAGCTTCTCTTGTCAACATAGCGCTGTCTACAGCAGGGGGTTAGGTCGGTATAACTGCATTGCAAGGGTGTGAATTTTTTCAGACCCCTGAGTGACGCAGTTATAGTGATGTAAGATTATAGTGTAGACCTGGCCTCAGTTAGCATATATCAGACTATACAGCATGTACCCTATTAAACTAGTAAGTGTACGTGTGGGTGGGTCATACTGAAGGAGAACTTAATTTCCTTTCTAACATCAGGTTTTGAAGGTCCCTGTGTAATTTAGTGCACCAGAAACATAGAGGGCAATAGAAAAAGGAATAAGCATTTGCTTCTCTACTGGCAGATAGTGAACTAACAGCAGGAAAAATTGCTTCTGACACCTGATCTTGCTGACTGAGGTCAAACTTTTGGAGAACAGGAAGGGGTAGGTGTGATTGAGCTGGCAGGTATGTAACTAATCAACAGCTTGAGCTGTTTTCACTTCCCCTGAAGGGAACAATCTAGTAGTTCAGACTAGTGGATATTTTTAAAGCAGATATACTTCCTGGTGTTCAATAGGACACGTTGTCAAAGCTCTCTGACTTCTTAGTGTTAGTGCTACTGTAACATGGTACTGAAATTTTGTTTCTGTTCTGTTTTTAGGTGGCTTTTTTTCCACTATCTTTTCCAGTTTGTTTGGCACTCGGGAGATGAGAATCTTAATCTTGGGACTAGATGGGGCAGGAAAAACAACAATTCTGTACAGGCTACAAGTTGGTGAAGTTGTTACCACCATCCCCAGTAAGTGCTTCTCTAAAGACTAACTGATCCAGTGAAGATCTAATACATACACTTTCTTTGTTTATGAAGTGTGCATGCACAAGGTTTGGTTTAGTTAATCGGTGATCTTTAGAAGTTGCTGGAACCTCATGTATCCTTGTTTGTGTGTCTTCCCATATGCAGCTACACTGAGAAAGTATTTAATGCTGCTAACTACAAACTAAAGTGTTTAGCCACACATCTGAATTTTGTTACCATAAGTTTGGTAGGTTCTTGTTATAGCATTAATGATGGCAGTCCAGCAAAGTCAAGCTCTCAAATGTATCTTTAACATGAACTCTCTGAAGGCTCTGTTTGTCTACACATCAAATTCTCTAGACAGGAAAGAGAAAGTTGTGCTAAATTCATTTTTGCTCTGTTTACGTTCATTCTCACAGGGAAAGCAGGGGTCCCTGGGCCTAAGCTTTTGTTATAAACAGCATCCTTATTTAAAACAACCATATATGTACTTTTGTAACTCCACAAATTTTTTAAAAGTTACTTTTATTTCTTTTAAAATACTGCATTTTATCTCAGTCAAAGCATAGTGCATTTATTTGATCATAAAAAAAGCAGCTAGTAACATGATCTATGAAGAAGTATGGACTTAACTAGCTGTGTAGGCGTTAATTGTACTTGTGAGGATTAAAGATTCTAGCTGAAGTTGGAATGTATTACAGCTCCTCTCTTGCTGGAATGTTCTTCCCCAAGAGCAGCACTAAGGTAGTCTCTCTCTATATATTTCAGCAATTGGTTTCAATGTTGAGACAGTAACATACAAGAATCTAAAGTTTCAAGTCTGGGACTTGGGAGGACAGACAAGTATCAGGTAAGAAATTTCACATTACTGAGACTGATACGGCATAACCAATTGGAATGAACGCCTGGGACCTGATATTCAGAAGTGCTGACAACATAGAACTTTGGTGGGAATCTTGGGTGCTCTGTACTTCTGAACATCAAGCCCATAAATTTGATTTTTAGAAGCATTCCAGTTATGAGGGGATAGTGGTTGTATGGAATGTTCTTAGGTTTGGTTTGGCTAAATACATTAAACTTTGCAATCGAATTTTCTGATACAAAATACAGAAACTTTATCTGCATGCAAATAAAAATGTTAAGGAAATAAGGTCTTTAAATTTTTTCTACTAATCTATGCAGTGTTGAGATAATAGAAGCTGGTTATGCTTAGCTTTATTTCCATGCATCTTTGAAAATATCTCGACATTTTAGCATGTTAGGCTAAAATGATAAATAGGGCTGTCGATTAATCGCAATTAACTCAAAAAATTAATTGCTGTTTTAATTGCACTGTTAAACAATAGAATACCAATTGAAATTTATTAAATATTTTGGATGTTTTTCTACATTTGCATATATATTGTATTCTGTGTTGTAATTGAAATCAAAGTGTATATTTGATCATTTTTACAGTGCAAATACTTGTAAACAGGGGAAATAGTATTTTTTAGTTTGCCTCATACTAGCACTGTAGTGCAATCTCTTTGTGGCGAAGGTGCAACTTACAAATGTAGATTTTGTGGGAGGGGAATGTTATATAATTGCACTCAAAAACAGAACAATGTGGAACTTTGGAGCCTGCAGGTCCACTCAGTCCTACTTCTTGTTCAGACAATCGCTAAGACTAACAAGTTTGTTTGCATTTGCAGGAGATAATGCTGCCTTTTTCTTGTTTGCAATATCACCAGAAAGCGAGCGCCGGCATTTGCATGGCACTTTTGTTGCTGGCGTTGCGTATTTGCATGCCAGCTTTGCTGAACATTCGTATGCCTCTTCATTCTTTGGCCACCATTCCAGAGGACATGCTTTCATGCTGATGATGCTCATTTAAAAAAAAATGCGTTAATTAAATTTGTGACACAATTCTCCCCTGAGGAGTTCAATGTCTCCTACTGTGTTTTACCCACATTCTGCAATATATTTCATGTTATAGCAGTCTCGGATGATGACCCAGCAGTCTCGGATGATGACCCAGCACATGTTCTTCATTTTAAGAACACTCTCACTGTAGATTTGACAAAACACAAAGAAGGTACCAATGTGAGATTTCTAAAGATAGCTATAGCACTTGACCCAAGGTTTAAGAATCTGAAGTGCCTTCCAAAATCTGAGAGGGACGAGGTGTGGAGCATGCTTTCCAAAGTCTGAAAAGAGCAATAGTCCGATGCAGAAACTACAGAACCCAAACCACCAAAAAAGAGAATCAACCTTCTGCTGCTGGTGCCTGACTCAGATAATGAAAATGTACATGTATCGGACTGCACTGCTTTGGATTGTTATAGAGCGGAACCCGTTGTCAGCATGGACGCATGTCTTCTGGAATGGTGGTTGAGGCATGAGGGGACATGAGTCTTTGGCGCATCTGGCACGTGGATGTCTTGTGATGCCAGTGGCTACAACAGTGCCATGAGAACACCAGTTCTCACTTTCAGGTGACATTGTGAACAAGTGGGCAGCATTCTCCTGCAGGTGTAAACAAACTTGTTTATGTGATTGGCTGAACAAGAAGTGGGACTGAGTGGACTTGAGGGCTCTGAAGTTTTGCATTTTGTTTTTGAATGCAGTTTTTGTACATAATTCTACATTTGTGGGTTCAACTTTCATTATGGAGAGACTGCACTACAATACTTGTGATAGGTGAATTGAAAAATACTATTTCTTTTTTTTACAGTGCAAATACTTGTAATCAGAGTACTGTACACTTTGTATTGTGTTGTAATTGGAATTAATATATTTGAAAATGTAGAAAACACCCAAAAATATTTAAATAAATGGTATCCTATTGTTTAACAGCATGATTAATTGCACAATTACTTTTTGACAGCCGTAATGTTAAATTTAGGAATGGGTAACAAATTCCTTTGAAAATTTTAATGAGTAATGATATAGTACAACCTTGGGAATGTGGTCATCTCTTGCAGTGGATAGCCTTTTGTGGAATCTTGTTTGCCGTGCTTCTTTCAAAAATAGACTTTTACAAACTTTAGTTGCTAAAGATCAAGAACTACTTTCCTCAGATGCCAACCTCACTTTTGATCCTGAATAAAATACTTCAGTAGGCACAATTCTTCTAAAATGAAGATTTAATTGGGAACCTAGTTAGTTACTAGTCAGTTTGAAGGATCAAATCAGGTCTTATTTTTTGTTTGCTTTAATTTTTTTGCCTTAATAGCAAAATCCACGGCAGATGCTTTTTGCACAACTAGTTTTGTGAAACTTTATTTAAAGCTTAATTGGAGTTTTCATGGTAAAAGACAGGGCTTAGAAACACTTAGCTGAAATATCTGTAGCACTGCCCCTCAAAACAATGAACTTAACTTTGGCACATCTTCATTCTGCCAATAAATAGTTGTCCACAAGTAGTTTTACTCCCTTCTTCTTTGAGTAATAGTGTTTGGAGTGGTCTGCTCCTTTCCTCCCCTTTTAAGATACTAGTTGCCTTTTAGGCCACTTACCTGGTGGGGACAACTTGACTCTCCCTGAGCAAGTTTTTTTTTTTCCAAGCATTGGCCATCACATTGTTATAATTGCCATTGTGTTGGGTTCCTTTCACTTAGTAAAACTAAACTTTATGTGAACTAAACTAGCCTGTTCTTTTCTAGGCCATATTGGCGGTGTTACTATTCAAATACAGATGCAGTCATTTATGTAGTAGACAGCTGTGATCGAGACAGAATTGGCATTTCAAAATCAGAACTTGTTGCTATGTTGGAGGTAAGAAAACAAAGATGCCGTTTAGATAATTAAGATACTAATTGCAGATCTTTCTTCTTAAAACAAACCAGCACCTACGACAATGAACTCTGCTTGGAATCAAGTTGTCTTACATCCTTAGGAAGGAAGTAGCATATTATAGTAACTCTTCACTTAACGTTGTAGTTATGTTCCTGAAAAATGCAACTTTAAGTGAAATTGTTAAAGGAATCCAATTTCCCCATAATGTAAATGGAGGGGTTGGTTCCAGGAAAATTTTTTTTGCCAGACAAAAGACTCTCTCATAATATAAACAGTTTAATAGTGTACACAATAATGATGATTGTGAAGCTTGGTTGAGGTGGTGAAGTCAGAGCATGGAAGCAGGAGGGATATTTCCCAGGGAATGCCTTCCTGCTAAACGATGAACTAGCATTTGGCTCAACCCTCAAGGGTTAACACATTGTTAATATAGCCTCACACCCTACAAGGCAGCAGGAATGGAGGAAGGAGACACATCATGGCAGAGAGAGTCGTGCATTGCCCCTTTAAGTATGCTGACCCCACTCTAAGTACACTGTCTTTTAAGTAGATCAGCAAGTTCCCTCCATTGGGACCCTGTCATGACTCCCGTCCCACTCTGTGGAGATGAGGTACAGGAGTGGGGGGCAGCAGACACCCTAACAATAGCACCCCTCTTCCCCCCCCCCCCCCCCCCCCCCGCACAGCAAGCAGGAGGCTCCTGAGAGCAGCTCCAAGGGAGAGGGCAGGAGCAGCACACTGCAGCTGGGGGAGAGGGACAGCTGAACTGCTGCCGCACCGCGAACTTAAGGGGGCTGCTGGTCCACCCTGGTTCCAAGCCCCCACCAGCTAGCTCCAATAGGCTGCTCTTTCTGCAAGCAGTGGACAAAGCAGGGAGCTCTGCCAACCAATGTTACAAGGGAGCACTGCACAACTTTCAACAAGCATGTTCTCTAATTGATCAGCAACGTAACAATGTTAACTGGGATGACATTAAGTGAGGAGTTATTGTACAAAGCTTTTGACTGCAGAATATTTGCAATATGTTTAATGCCAGTTCAGATAAGCCTTTGTGTGGGCACTAGCCTGAATATAATCTGTTACTAGCATAGCTTCTTAGTGCTTTGTCATTATTCAAGGTCCAGTTCTGCCAGCCTTAAACTTAGTGATATCAGTGATTTTAATAGGATTACTTATGAAATTTAGTATCTTATGATGCAAGGGTGGCAGAATTGTGCCCTAATTTAATAAACTTTGAATATCTTTGTTAGCCCAATGAATGATAAAAATCTATACTTGGATTTAAAGTATTCTGTAAAACAGTCTGTTTGTTTGAAACTGCTTTCTAAGGGAAACGGCATCAAATTTTAGTTTAGGTTTACCAGTAAGTCTAACTTTTACTTTTGAAGGATTTACTGTATATAAAGACTGAAAACTGAAGTTTTCTCTACATTGAATAAACCTGTAGTTTGCTTTAAATTCTCTTGAGGTCAGGGGAAGAATATAGAGTTACTTGCATAGATTTCTTTTTTAGGAAGAAGAGCTGAAAAAAGCCATTTTAGTGGTGTTTGCAAACAAACAGGACATGGAGCAGGCCATGACTCCCACAGAAATGGCAAACTCACTTGGCCTACCAGCTCTGAAGGACAAAAAGTGGCAGATTTTCAAAACCTCTGCAACCAAAGGCACTGGGCTTGATGAGGCAATGGAATGGTAACTGTTTAACTCAAGTCTTGATAACTAATGCTGTTATAATGTTCCTCAAAAGGATCTAACATTGGATATTTTTGGTGCTAATTTTAACTTTTTTTCCAAGTGAACAAAGCATGAGCCCATAGGCTACATGATTATTCCAGGGCAGCATGCACAACTTCTCAGCATATGGGAAATGGAGTCTTCAGTAAATAAACTCGCTTAATTTTTTCCTTAGGTTGGTGGAGGCCTTGAAGAACCGGCAGTAAAAACAACCTTGCCACATGATGGTTAAACACATCCAAGCATCCCTTTCGTCAAGCAAGTTAATGCCACGTACTGTAAATAGAACTGAGGGAATTGACTGTTGTAAAGGGAGCTGACTTGTCTTGTAAACATACACTGAACCAACTGAATGTCTGTCTGTATTATATTAAAATACTCCTTCCTTGCTCTCCTTTGTTATGGTATGTACTTATGTTAATTTGTATGGAAGACTTAATTGACAATAGACTGACAGGTTAAAATAAATTTTTGTTATGAATTTTAGTAGCATCACCTATTTTATTCATGTAAACACTAAAATCTTTGAAGTCTAAATATTTCTGTTATGTGCATGTCCCCCACTTGAAGCCTGTCACCTGTTTTGAGCTACTTTAGAGTGCTGTTAGAAACTCAACGGAGCATTAGTGCTCACTCTCATAGATCATCCCCACTTCTTAGTCATGAGTTGAAAAGCCCCCCTGGAGATGAGGAAAGTCTACTTTAGAAATTAGTATCTAGATGTTCAGAGCTGGAATCTCAGCTGCAGGATATATCTAGCAGTCTTCCAGATTTGAAGCAAGTGCAGGGTTTTTTGTATTTTAACACATGATGGTAGCAAGTTTTTGTTTGAGCAGATAAAATATTTTTCAAAGATGCTGTCCCACAAATGTTACTATTGCTCAGTCTTAGAGGCTAGGACTGAATGTTACCTTAGGTAAGTGATAAACTCCCTGTAGCTGTGCACACAAGGTATTTAATGTGATGTCCAGACTACAGGAGTGCTCATTACCCTACTTTGCACCATTTCAAGTTGGGGATGGGTGAAGTAGCTTCCTTCTCTTTGTGTTAGGAGTAGTTCTCCCCCTTGGCAACTTGGTAGTTGGCAGAACCTTGCTCCTTTCTATGGTCACATTGCAAAGTTAAGTGATTATCAACTGCCCTTGTAACTACCAGAGTATTGGATGTAGCTGCCTTCTGCTGTAAATAAGTGGAACACTAACTCTGCTGTTACCGCTATTCTCTGTATTCATCCTTAACCCAGAGAATATTTAAGGGACTCGCACGGCTTTTTATGGTAGATTTCATGTGCGCAGCATACCTGAAAGATCAGGGTGGAAAACTGAACAGGTGCTTTCAAGCATATTTAATTAGAAAAATGCACAGTCTTAGTATATTAAACTGTACATGCATGTGTTTCATATTTTACTCATGCATGGCAAGTCAGCCTGTTGCATTCTCTGCATGAAAGGAGAGCAAACAACTTGATGGTTTTTACATAAGATCTGTGCAGACTTTACAATTAATTACAATTTAAATACATTAAGATTGAACTCATGTAAAAAAAAAATACTGAGAGGCTGTAGCTCTCTACCCTGTGTTAGGTGTTGGAAAGAAATTCAGTGCTCTGAATATCTCAGCAAGTAGAGTCCTCCAGTACTGCACAATCAGGTTTATGCGTCAAATATATACATGACCATACAGCTGTTTCCAAGTATGTTTCATTCCACCATTGCTAAGTCTTTGAGCGCATGGCTTCTTGGTTTCTTTGCCTTGTAGCCAGGGCGCAGGAATTCTATTTTCCTCTTCCTTGCTTCTATTTTATTCTTATGTTTCTTCAGCTTCTTCCTGGCAGCAATGTCAGGGTTCGCTACAGTCTAATAAAAAGCAGAAATTAATTTTGTGCTTTTCAAGAATATGGTGATGTTTAAAGCAGACATTGTCCCTTTAAAAAAATCTTTCTGATCAAGCACCTCTGAAGTAAGGTGCTGCCTTTAAAATTTCTAGTATTGTTTTCTACTAAAAGGGCAATCAGAGTTGAGAATAAAGTCTTACCTGCAGTGCTCTCTGTTTTTTCCTGATAGCCCTCTTCTGACTAGCCTGTTTCTGCACAGAAGCAAAGGCAAGTGAAAAGGTCTCCAGGCCAACTAATTTCTTGAGCAGTTCTATGATTTCCTGGGATAGGTTCTTCAGTGTTGGATCTAGTAAAATAAAGAGATGACTTCTTAAGTCCTCATTCTGAAACAGTTTACTTAGAGGACTCTGCTTGTACATTACTGATTTCTCTTCTATTTGCATGAACACACACTCTAAAAGTGAAAATTTGTCTTTGATGCTTATTTTCCAATGGCCTAACCTGCATGTAACATTGGAACTTACCCCCAGACAGCATGTTTCCTGTAGAAATGAATTGCACATTAAGCAGTGTTCAGGAACGTGTTAAACAGGAGTTGCACTGTCTTTTTTTGGCCATTTTTCAGTGAGCCACAATGGACAGTACTTATTCAGGAGTGTCATGGGAGGGGGAAACAGCTAACAAGGGCAGAAACAACTAAGGAACCTTTCATACACTTCAAGAAGTGTACTCCTGCCTCCAGATCTTAGCGCTTCATATTTGTAATAAGCTTGCCTGTTTCCCAACTCCCCATCGTAGCTCTGTGTGTGCGCCACACCTCATGGTCACCATCTTTGTCGGTCAGTCTGGTTATATCACCTTTCCCTCTGCATGAGTCCCCTTCTTCCATCTCATGTTCTCACCTGCATCACTGCTTTCCCCATCTAAAGCTCCTCTGCTGCACTATCCATATATGCTTTAGCTTCCACTCCCTGAATGAAGGCATCTGGGTGTGAATGACAGAGGGTGTTTGGATTGGGGCTGTCTGCATGGACAGTGCAAAGCAGAACAGAGCCAGTGCCATTTCCTTAGTGGGGTTTGGCACTTACCTTGTTCTGCGTAGGTGCTACTCAGCTCTCTGTGCAGAGGGGTGATGATTGTTGGAAGGTATGGCTTGATCCTGTCTTTCCCAAGATCCACTGCTACAGCTCCAAGGAACTTAAAGATGCAAGTTCTCTGAAAGTACAGACATGCCAGAAATGAGAGACTGGAAGGGAAAAAAACCCACAGCTCTGGTTCTCAAACCTTTTTTTCACAGACTACCTGAAAATTGTTGAGGGTCTCGGCGGACCACTTAATGAACTTTCCAAAAGTTGTTTGTACCATTAGCTAACTATTGTAAAGTGCTTTGGATAAAAGCGCTAGATATAAAAAAAACGTAATAAACATTTTTTGTTCTACAAATAAAAGCGCACAACTCCTATTTTAATAGCAGTAGTCTTACCTTTCTAAAGGGATAGATGTGCCCTCTCCTCTGCTGCAGCAGCCCCCAAGCTGGGGCGTCTCTCCCCAGCAGCTGCAGCCCAGGAAAGTCACCTCTTTCTCTCCCCACCGCAGCCCTGCACATCCCAAATTCCCCCCTCCATGTACCCCCTATTTCTCAGCATCTGGTCCATGCACCTCATTAGTGGAGCCACACAGGTGGGTGGCCCTTCATTCTCTCATATGCTTCTGCCCAGATGCACACCTTAGAGGGAACTGCCCACGGCCCACCTGTACGGAGCTTGTGGGCCACAGACCACAGTCTGAGAACCTCTGCCCTACCAAACTGTCACCATGAGCTGTGTGGCAGCGGACCGGTGGGGAAGGTAACACTTGTGACCCTGGCTAAGGGAGAGAGGGTGTGTTCTGGTGCTGCATGGGAGCACCCCAGGCAGAAAGAGGAAGATGGAACTTTCCCCTACATACCTGTCTGGACACTGAGCATTTGTTCCAGGACACACAAGGCTCCCAGCATAAAGAACAAACATTCGTGGAGCATCCTGCCTGACCAATTCATTCAAAGTTAAAAAACACTAATGTAGAGAAGGTGGAGGCCTGGGAATGAAAGGAGCAGGGGTGGGGAAAGAAGGCAGAGCAGGAAGCAGAGGGAGGGAAGGCAGAGCAGAGAAACAGAACAGGGACTCTCTACAGCAGCAAGCTCCATCATCTCTCGCTACTCAGAAACTTTTATTCCTCCTTAGCCTAGCACCCACCTCCAGCACCTGCCTCCCAGCAGGCACCCCAAGCTAGTTTCTGAGGGGCTAAAGGACAACATTGGTAGGCTTTCCACCGAGCAGCTCCCAATGCTGTCAAATGGAGGGAGGGACAACACAGTTCTTACCTTCACAGGGTTTTTAGGGGAATATGCTGCTTCTCGCTTTGCCATCAGAGAGAGTCTTTTCATCACCCACAACACTGTGGCTGGTCTGCTTTTCTCTTCTGCTTCGCCTTCCTTCTCTTCCTGAGCAGATGCTGCCTTTTCACCTTCGTCTTCAGAAGCATCCTCCTGCCCTCCCATTTCATAATCTTTGGTCTCCTCCCCTTCCTCTGAATCTGGGACCAGAAGGTAGAGAACTCTGGCCACAAACAACAAGTTCTTTATAACCTTCAACAGTGAAAAGAAAAACCAATTGAGTGGCCAGTACGGACCCTGGGGCATGAAGAAGGCAGGTGAGAGGTTTTAAAGAGGTTGGGATTATCAAACCCAAGGGAGTGCAATTCATGTAGACCGCTGCACACAGCAGAGCAAGTTTTGCAAGTTTTAGAATACGGACATCCCCCTTTGGGCCCAATCCAAAGACCATAGAAGCCAATGGAAAATTCCCATGGACTTCAGTGGGCTTTGGGATCAGGCCCTTTGAGAGGAAAATGTATTAAGGCCAAACAGTTCAGAATTATGCCATAGCACATATCAGAGAGTTATCTCCAGCGCCCTTCCAGAGGCTGCCCTGGGAGCTGGTGGAGATGCTATGGTCATGCCCACATTCTTCCCCTGGAGATGGCTAGCGTCCATAGCAGTGCTCAGAGGGAGCAGGCTCTGTGTCTAGCCAGGACCTGCAGTGGGAGTGCTCCTTGTGGCCTGCCCAACCTAGAGCAGAATCTGGCTCGCACTGGGTGGATCTAAGCCAATTCCAACGGACATCAGAACTTCAGCTCAGCCATATAGCTCAAGCTGAGTGCAGAAGGATCGGTTCACAGCAAGCAGGCAGGCTTCGATTCTCCACCCTGTCTGAGCTGTACTTGCAAGGGGGGAGTGAGTTGAGCTGGCTGCAGGGAAGCTGGTTGTAGCTCCATGATTCAGAGATGCCCAGCCCACCATGTGAGGGCTGCACAGGACAGCCCTGGGAGCTCAGGAACCTTCTGCCGATGAAGGACCTGGTATCACGGAGCCCCACTCCAGCATACAGCCTCCACGCGCTGCTAGGCCTCCTCTGCCTCTCACGCTAGATGTGACAGGGCAGCTCAGGTGGGTAGAGGCAGCGCTACGGCTGGCAGATTTACATCAACAGAAAGTTCCTCCGCACAGAATTTTCCACTAGGCCGTTTGCATAAGTGCTGATCTCAGCTGACCAGAGAATCTGGTTCTCTGGCGATATTTTATCTTCGCCTCAACGTTCACCATTTCTATGGCACATAGAAAGTGTTCCGCTTTCTAGCCAAGAGCACTCACGCTTTCTGTAGGGATAGTGGATTATCCCATAGTTTGGTCTATACCCCCAGCAGTTTGAAACCTACTCAGACTCGTACCTGCTCTCCCAGAGACTGATCCAGGAACTTGGACTGCAGCTGGTGACAGAACGCTAAAGCAAGTTCCTTCATCTGTGGAGAGAAAAGGAAGTTGGAATTCTTTACATAACAGGGAACATGCAGGATGATGATGTAGCCCAAGGGGTTACTTTACCATCCTACAGAGACAGTTCCCAAAGGCTAACGGGAGGCCCAAACACTTAGACGGGCTAGAATTCTTGCTCAGAGATACTGATCTTCATGGGAGCCTTTTTGCTGATGAGGGCGAGACCTAAGGGAGGCAGTCTGCAATCCTATGGGAGAAGCCTGCCAACAATCAATACAGAGCAGTGGAGAGCGTCCAAACTTTAAACACAAATGGGAGACCAGCAACTAATGCTACTTTGCATTGCGACAATCAGAAACACCAGCCAGGCGACAGACACTGGCTCCGGGGAGGGAATCAGCAGGAACATCCTTACCTTTTTATCCAGCTCATCTGTGAAGAACCTGGTCGCTGCTGGCTCCACCATGGTTTTTTTGCTCTTGCCTGCCTTCCTCTCATTCCATTTGTTAACAAGTTCCTCTGGCTTGTGAGAAGCAAACAACAAGCCAAAAATCTGAGCAGCAGTCAGCCACACCCAGCTGTGAGGGTACCACAAATGGGACTGAACGTGACCTTCAGGGGAAAGAAAAAGCTTTTCAATCAACATAACCCTTTCCATACGAGAGGGGGAAGTACCCAGGCACCTCTGCAAGGTTGTAAGCATGCCCAGCATATACAGTTATGGGAACTGGAGTCATCATTGTTCATGCTACAGTCAGGAGGAGAGTACTGTAAACTGTGCTGATCTGTTTTGAGTTTGACTGCAGGCTTCTGGGCCACCAGCCACCCCAAGCCAGCCCAGGACGGCAGGGAACAAAAGCTGTGGCCATCTGAGAGCCCCCTCCCCTGCATAAGAACAACACTCCAGTAGGCTACAGCAATGCTCCCATCCACGAACAGCCTACATTAGTTTAAGTGCTGTGGTTTGGAACTCTGCTGTTGAGTATTTTTTTAAACAAGGGGCTGTTCAGTGACTTCTCCTGTGAGCCATGTTGAAGGTCTCAGTCCGGTTCTCAGGGGACAGGTGACCACGCTCTAAAATCCATCACCACTGGCAACCTTATAGACAAGCTCAGCAAAGAAGCCAGTGGTTGCCCTCTCTCCCCTAGAGCTTCTATCTCCAGCCACACACTGAAGGACAACAGCGGCGCAGCATGGGGAACTTTGCATCACCTCTGCCCATGCTGCATCCGTTCCGTGGATGAATTCCGGACCTCCAGGCCTATCAAAGACGCCTGCTGGGATTTCTAAAAAGACCCTTGGAGGCCTGTTGTTCTTTCAGACACAATCAATCCAATACAAGCCCTTTTCAGACTGCGAGAGAAGCAATTAAAAAAAAATACAACCCACCAATGCCACATGCCAAAATGAGTTAGCTTAACGTGTCAGTGCATCACTTACAGCCAATCAATAAAATGGTTTTGAGATGGACCTTCCAAACACACACCCTGTTTAAGAGCTGCTGTGCCACGTGTCACCTGTTCACTGGCTGCTATTTATGATCTGACAGAGAAAACCATTTTTCTTAGAGAACTGAAAGCTGTACTCTAAGGGGATGTAATTACAGCCAAACAGGCACCAGTCTGGATTACCCAAAATAGTTCTTAGCAACCAGAACAGAGAGGCAGATCGTTTTCACTGATTGTCTAACCTTTTCTATTAGCATCTGTTCTTTCACTAGTAACTGCCATATATTATAGATGCCTCTTCAAAATGCAAATCGTACTGCACAGATCTTTGTCTGTTTGCATCAGGGCAACCACAACTACACAAATTACCAATAATCTTAGTTCTAATACAGGAGAAAATATTATTCATACTTACGCCAGATATTGCTCAAAATCTCATTATGTTTGGTTAACAGAATAATGTTGCATTCCTTGATTAATTTTATTATCAAAGTAAGAAAACTGAACAACAATCTGTCTGCTGCCTTTTCTTCAGTCTCTTCTGTTATCTAAAAAGAAAAATAAATCAACAAAGAGACAGTTACAATGGCTGGCTAGAATTGTACAGAAGGGCTTATTTTGTATGTTTAATATCTAACTGATGGCTGAAGTCTTCCACATTGACCCCTATGACCACTTTATATTTACTATATGAATTTAGTGTAATGAGTCCATTAAAACTGTTTCACAAGGATTCAGTTTCCAAAGGAAGATTGCCGTGTTGCTCGTCTCTGTATATATGTACATGCAGGCATATGTACACAAACACACTATATCATTTATAACTAGTACTTAATCCTCTCATGAACTAGGTTTGACTTTATTGGTAACAGCTGTGAAGCACCGTGTTCCTGTTAGAGTGACACAGTGTAAATTGCATAGTATTAAACTGCTTCCTGCTTTTCATCAGCTCTGCAGCTATCAGTTTGACTGTAGTAAGCCTGCTTATCCACAGGATCATTAGGGATGTACATGTAGTGATTACAGTGTCAGCAACCATGTCAGACTAATCCAGTTGCAGCTGTAGTTGTCTCACATCACCTGGGTCTTCCTTGAGCTCTTCTATCTTGTTCAGCGTTTTGGCATTCCTGATTAAATACATGGCAGCTTCTTTATGACTAGTGATTAGTATCACAAAGTGCTCACCAACTGATCAGAATCAGTGGAAGCCATGTAATCTGAAGCCAAAACAGATGCACTGAACTGACTTTCATCATATAAACCAGTGACTGAATTACAGGAAGGGAATTGTACTGAATACTTTAATATTTTCTATAGGTTAAATGAAGAATCACAGTGCAGTATTGCTGACCTTTCATATCTATGTAAACCTATGGGTTTCTGGGAGTTGATATTCTCAGTGATAAGAACACCATCACCTTGATATTTAGTCTGCTTTTAAATAAATGGATCCCAAAAAGTGTCAGACGTGACATCAGCCCCCTGCCCATTTCTGTGGTTTTACAATCCCCATTTTGTTTAAAGGAGTGTTTCTTCTCTCCTACTGCTGTGGAAGAGCCTCACCCAGACAGGGAGAGCTGACACGCTACACATCAAGTGCTCTCAAATGCACAAAGTCAACAAACTATAAAAAGAGAAGGTCAGATGCTTTTTCTCTAATCTCTTCCGGTTCCAGTCATAGAATCATAGAATATCAGGGTTGGAAGGGACCTCAGGAGGTCATCTAATCCAACCCCCTGCTCAAAGGAGGACCAATCCCCAATTTCTGCCCCAGATCCCTAAATGGCCCCCTCAGGGACTGAACTCACAACCCTGGGTTTAGCAGGCCAATGCTCAAACCACTGAGCTATCCCTCCCAATAAAACAAAGAAGACAATCACCACAGTCATCTTACTACCATTATTTTATAGTGCCCAAGAGCATGCTGGGCACCTCGCAGCAGATCTGTCCCTGTCCTGACGAGCTGACAATAGGAATTTCAGATGGGACAATGAGCAAGGGTGACAAAAGTTGGAGAGAGGCTGGGGCAAGAAGAGCTGCCATTTACAGCAACATGATCGTGTGGTCACTCAGCACAGGTATGCATACAGTTTGGTGGTTCTATTAGATTCTCCCACACACACATGCAGACCAACCCCCCTGTAGACTGACATGTCACATGAGAAGGTTTTCATTTACAGACACAGTGTGATTTTTAAGTTGACAGTGTCCCTTTAAGAACTTATGTATTGGGCACATGTCTCATCAGTCATGCTGGTCAAGTAACAGGCCCAAAGAGTTTAGTCTTTTATTCTTGCCTCCATTATCCTTTTCTCTTCCCCCTCCCACTTATTTATTGCAATTTCCCCAGCTAAACCTGTCTCTTTCCCAAAATTTCATCCCTGGTCTAATGACTTACATCTTCAAATTTCAGAGGTTCAATTTCTTTTTCTATCAGTGGGAGAACGGCTCCAAGTTGACTTTCAAACGCCACTCCCTCGGCTTCCACGAACAAACCACAGGCCTGGGTGGCTAGTCTCTTGTGTGAGCTCTGCCAATAGAGAGGAGGGCAGAGCAATCGTTATTTCTTGATATAATATGAAGAACTTATCACTCTGTAATACAGCTCAACGAATAAGGCACTACATTTTCAGATGTCACTAGTGATTTTGGGTGCCTCTGTTCTGCATACCCAAACTGGGACAATTTTAAAGGAAACTGATTTCCAGAATGTGGGGCACCAATCCACGCTCTGAAAATCAGGCCTCTTTATGGTGTCAGGTTGGGAGCCTAAGACACGCAATATCCCTAGTCGTGTGAGGAAACGTAGGCTCACAGCATAAAGCTGAACTTTCAAGAATGCTAATTTTTAGCAAGTTTCCAAAACTACAGGGTTTTGAAGCACAACACAAAGTTACCCGTAGCTTCAGACCATCTATTTGATTAGCATATTGTAGATGAAAGAGCTCAAATGGAGACACACTTTGCCTACTCAAAAAGTTAACAGAACCACTCAAGTCAGGACTGGACCCAAAAGGTCTTAAATCTGCTACATCCCAGTAATAGAGAGGATGGACTAAGCAGCAGATGAACAAAAATAGCACCATCTGCCGATTACTAAGCTCAAATTCAAGGGGATTTTGCTCAAATTTCACCACCAAAACGTGCAGCTTTGGGCAAACACTGAACAAGGAGAATTGTTCAACCCAAATGGTGAACTTTCAGAAAGCCATAAGCGTGTAAAACAAGGCAGGCTCTAATGGAAATTGTTTTATAACCTTAGCTACAGCAGCCACTTCTGCTGGGCCTATTCAAGAATGAATCTACATAGCTTCTTCCTCTCCTTGCCAGCGAGGACTCTGCAGGACAGTGGAGTTTTAACAAGCTGTGACTCTAGGACTGGTATGCTCCACAATCTTATCCCTGCACCACCACACAAGTTTAACTAAACACACCACCTACCCTCTGAGATTAAACATTTATAAACCCCGGATTTGCTCCAGTTCCATTCTCCCAGTGAAAAGAGCTGGGGTGCCCTGAAACGAATAATACCTTCTCGCTGTTAAACCACATGGTGACTAGTGAGAACATCAGATCTCGGTTTGCAGAGTTTACTTTAATGAGCAGAGATTTGTTTGCCATGGCTGCCATTTTCTTGCACTTGGCAGAGTCGTCATTTACCATCATCATACAGAGAGGGACAAAGAACAGCCCGCAGTATTGATGGAGTAATCCCTGAAAGGAAACAAATCAATCAATCACCTGGCAATCTCCAGGAGGCTTTCCGCATTTAAAAAAAAAAAAAAAAAGGTTTTATTTTACCCCCCCAACACAAACAGGAGGATTCCTGAGGCCCAACTCTGGGCCCAAATAGAGGAAGCCAAACAGAGGAAGGGTGGTCCAGTTGTTGGACTTCAGAGACCTGTACCTGCTGGTCTGCCACTGACTTCTCATGCAACCTTGGGCAATCCACGTATTTCACAGAGTTAAAAGCCAGAAGGGACCATCCGATCAACCCGTCTGCCATCCTGTGTGCCACAGGCCCTTCATCTTCACCCAGAGACCTCTAGATCACAGGTTCTCAAACTTTCTGCCAGCATGACCCCGTTTTAATGAAGTCTTTCTTGCCATGACATCAGAAGAGCGAGATGGCGTCCTCCGCATAGTGTGACCTCATATGTATGGTGTGTGCAAGGTCACGCTGCGTAGAGGATGCCATTTTGTGGAGTGAAATGGCATCCTCCATGTTTTGTGACGTTCATGCTGCATGGAGCAAAATGGCGTCCTGTGCACAGTAGGGATTGTCATGACCCAATCTGCTGGGGTTGTCACCCACAGTTTGGGAACTGCAGCTCTACATTAAGCCCAAAGACCTGAAGTATTTCAGTCCTCAGGAGACTAAAATGCTGTGTGCCTCAGGCAGAGAGCAGGAGAGACCAAGGTGCCACTAATGCCTGAGGCCCTTGTCAAGGCAGGGAATTAATTAGTCTCTCTATGCTTTGCTACCTCACAGGGATGTTGGGGGGATAAATATAGTAAAGATTGTAAGGTGCTCGGACATCGTTGGAATTGGAGCCATCTACATATGATAGATCAGTGGCGCTCAAACTGTGGTCCCCAAACCTAGAGGGCTGCAGAGGAACATTCCGGAGGTGGAGGAGCATGGCGGGGCCCAGGCCAGCCCTCATAAAGTGGGGAGGGAGCACCACCCAGCCCCGCTCTGCCCCCAGACCAGCTCTGACTCCAACCGCAGCTTCACTCCACCCCCTGCTGTCCCCAACCCAGCTCTGCCCTCATTCCCTCTCTGCCCCCAGGCCAGCTCCTCCTCCACCCCCAGTTCTGCCCCCAGCCCCACTTTCAGCCCAAGCTCCTCTGCTCAGCCAACTGTGCAGTAATGGAAGGGGGGTGTGGACAGATTCCATTATTGGTAAACTGGGGCGCGCCAGGAAAAGTTTGGGCACCACTGCGATAGATGGAAATTCACACCTCATGCATGATGGGCTTTCTTCCCATTCCTCCCTGAGCTTGATGGGCTTTCTTCCCATTCCTCCTACATCCCCCCCATCCACGCTCACAGCCTCTGGTTCAGCCCAGCAGTTGCAGCAGCACTGCCTGGAGTCAGCAGCTGGTCTGTTTATAAATAAATGTAACGCTGTTTTAAATGTTGCTCTGTACGGACATGAGACCAGTTCTTTAGATCTCGTTGTGAGTCCCCCCACTAAAAGCACACTCTCTCTCCAGAAACGCCAAGACACAAGTCTGGAGATTGTTGGCCAAATTAGTTTAGAGATGGGAAGTCCAAAAAAAGATTTAGGAAAATCTTAAGAACAGGGCAATTCTTGAAACAGCCTAGCTTTAAAATTCCAATGCTGACTTTTTTCCTAACATTTCTGAAAAATGTTTCCGAAAGTTGAAGGGAAAAGGAAGCTCATAGAAGGCTACTCAACCTGAACTACAGAACAGCTACTGCTTCTCCATTATACAATGATTGCACTTGAATGCACTCCCCAGTCCTGCTGTGTTTCATTTCTGCTCTTTTAGCATTTCTCACTAACCAAACATCTCCAAGTTGGTTTAAGCAGGTTCTAGTGCATATAGCAACACCATTTTGCTTGTAAAATGAGCAAATCTGACATGGAACGACTGAAAGACAATCCGCGTGAAACTCCAGTGTGTCATTGCAACTGTCACTTTTTAGAGCAGAACCAACACTAATGTTCTGAGAACTGTGCCGTACATTTGTGACAGGAGAGGATGTGAACAGCCAAGTGCATCCAGTTCTAATAAATCTGCAAATCCAGTTACTGGATATAACTGAAAAGCACAGATTGCTTGATGCTTGAAACTAAGACATATGTTACCTGAGGGAACATTTCGAAGAGGTAAGCAATCATCTCCAACGCAGACTCTCTTCCTGTCTCATAGTCATAACTGAAAGAAAATAATTAACAAGATGGAGTGGGTTAGTATCTTCCAAAATTGCAAGAAATTCAGAAAACTGCAAACATTTTGGGTTTCTCCAAATATACGCACCAAGGATCTTTGAACAAACAGATCTTTATAATCAATGCCTGTTCCATAGTGGAGACAAACAATTTGCTCAACTTGCTTAACTGAAGACTAACACATTTGAACTGTGATAACTAAGAGACAGCCTTACTCACCTGGAGAAGTACCTCTCCCCTCCGGCACCCCACAGACACTACTGGAGGAGTAAGATACTTCTGAGTGGGGTAGGGTAGCAGGATTTAGCCCTCCATGTTATGTGTTCTATCAGCAGAATTCA
The DNA here is from genome assembly GCF_965140295.1 of Lepidochelys olivacea. Classification (NCBI taxonomy): domain Eukaryota; kingdom Metazoa; phylum Chordata; order Testudines; family Cheloniidae; genus Lepidochelys; species Lepidochelys olivacea. The sequence continues at coordinate 266,535,582 of NC_140411.1, forward strand.
CAATACACAAGAGGACCCACTGATGAATGCAGCGTCAATGGAGACGTCATTCTAACCCCAACTAGTTTATTTTTTGTAAGATCCCATCCATCTTTCCACTTGGGCAGTGGTCCTTTGGGGATGTGCTTGCCATGTGTTACCTACACATGCAAAGGAGGGAGGGGGACTAAAGACCTCCCTTGCACCCCAGTGCAGGTTACCTGGGACTTGGGTCTTGGCATTAGGAGTAACAAACCACGGTGACCACTTACTCCACCTCCCAGAGCACATGTACAGGGACAGGAATGGGCAGGCTGTTGGCTCTACTCTTCCACCCTGCACTTAATGGCCAACGCCACTGAGTCAGCATGGTGGGTATTGGAATATGCTGCTGGCACTGAGAGTAAATTATACGGGGACATTTGCAGAATGCACCAGAATATGTTGTAACTGCCCGAGGCGCATGCTGCTGATGCAAACTAGAAGCTACTTAAGTCTGTGTTAACATCATCCCGTGAAGAGGGCTACGTTAACATGGTCCACAAGAGGCAGTTAGCCCACCACACTGGCGTGCTCTGTAATTCACTGTCACGGTGCATGTGGATGACGGGGGTGTGTACACAAGCCAGCAGTGCAGCTGACTAACCATTAACAGCAAACAATTAAAGACATACTTTGGTTATGTAACAGCAACAGACAAAACCAGTACAGAAATTAAAGAAAAGATCGATAGGTGTGGTATCTATTTGCCATAAATGTTCTTTCGTTTGCTTCTAACAAAGCGAACATTTTACTTTTACAGCTAGGAAAACATGGTGCCAACCCTGCATACCCTTATTCTCATGAGCAGGGCCACTGGGATCAATGGAACACTTGCATGAGAAAGGGTTTATAGCACTGCTCTTTCTGAAAAGCCACACACACAACAAGGGTTGCAAACTCACTTGAGCTGAGCAAATATGAACTCCAAATTGGGTTTCAGCTTGTCACCAAGGGGATAGTCGAGAATGTATTTCAGGTAAATCTGAAAAAAGAGAGAAGGAAGAATTACCAGAAACAACGGGATCAGTTTGTGAAAATGTAATGATGAGAGCAACGCTTTTTGCAACAAACTATTAACAAGATACACACCTCCCTTTCATGTGTACATAAAGCCTCATCTTGCAAAGCACAAGCCGTCTCAACTTCCACTGACTTGCATGGGAGTTACAGGCACTCAGCACCTTACAAGATCAGTCCCTTAAAAACTTAAGTCGACATAGCTGCGGCCCTCAGGGGTGTGAAAAATCCACACCCCTGAACGCTGTCGCTAGGCCAACCTAATGCCCAGGGTAGATGCGGTAAGTCACTGGAAGAATGCTTCAGTCAACCTAGCTACTGTCACTTGGGGAGAGGGAGTTCCTCGAGCGATGGAAAAACCCCTTCCACTGCTGTAGGATGTGTCTACACTGTGAGGTTATAATGGCATAGCTACACTGCTATGGTGCCCACAGTGTGGACAAGCCTTTAGTCTTGGTAATGACTGTCGCTAGCACTTATGAGTTTATGATGTCTCTGTTTAAAATGACAGGCTCAACAAACCTCAAAATAAGTTCTCTAAATATTAAACTAAAACTCATTTTAGTACAGTCCCTAATGCTAAGATCATCAGCTGTGTCTACTATAAATCTGCCATTTATAGTAACGGACTCCGAAGGGACCATTGTGAACATCTAGCCTCACCACCTCCAGAACACAGGCCTTAGAATTTCCCACAGTAATTCCTGTATCAGCTAGAGCAGATCTTTTAGAAACTCATCCAGTCTTGATGTAAAGACTTGAAGTGAACTATGAACATTGTTCCAAAGGTTAATTACCTTTAGTGTTAAAAAAGGACGCCTTAGCATGAATTTAAGTTTATGTGGGTGGTGCTGTAAAGGTCGCAGTAGGCATCAGACACATCACAATACAGAAAATAAATAAAAATATCCAAGTGGTCAGCCTGGCTGCAAATTATTTCTTCAGAAAACATTTTCATTTCTCGAGAGCCAAATACAGTAGGGTGAACCCTCATCATCCCAGGTGGCCAATTTCTTTGCTGTGTCTTGATGCTCCAGTGATTTCAAAAGGGTTCATGTGCAGAGGATGGTTTGTTTTTTTTAAATTCTATTTTCTATTTTTAGCCCCACAATCTGGAACTGTGTTCCCCTGATAATGATTGTCATCCAATTCTACCTCTTAAATACTACCCCTTCCTTTTCCAACCACAACCTGGGAACCCTTCCAAATACAGCAGACAGCCAACCAGTTTGCTCTCTGAGAGGAGGCAGGATTCACCTTGCACTTTAAGATATTTATCCCTTCCTCCCTCTGTAACTCAGGTCCTAATTCAGCAAAGCATAGAAGGATATACTGGTCTTTAAGCATGTTAGAAATAATGTCCTGGGACTGTTCTTGTGCTTCAGGTTAAGCACGTACTTGGGCATCTAGCTGAGTCAGGGCTGTAACGCTGTTCCTTATCAGACAGTAAATATCTTAAATGTGAGAGGGAGTTCAGAGAAGGAAAACAAGAATAACCAAGAAATTGGGCTTCTTTACCTTTGAAAGGAGACGAATAAGAGGGGACAAGTATATAAAATAATGAATGGTTTAGAGAAGGTAGGTTGGAAGCTTCTGCTCTCCCTATCTTATACAACAAGAAAAAGGGGGCATGCAGCAAAATTAAATGTGGGAAATTCAAAAGGAAATACTTTTCACACAATGTGTGATGAGACTGTGGAACTCACTGCCACATGAAGTAATAAAGGCTGAGAAATAAGAGAGTCAAAAAGGGACTCAACAGTTATAGCGATAACAAGACTACGTAGAGTTATAAACGGATATTACTAACAAAAAAAGGTGTAAGAGATGTTAAACTTCCTTAAGCTGATCTTGAACTATTATAGATCAAGAGGAGACTTAATGGTGGAGGGGGCAGATTATCCCATATCTGCCCGCTGCGGGAGTCTTACATCTTCCTCTGAAGCATCTGGTACTGACCACTGTCTGAGTCAAGATACCAGTCTAGATGGACTTGGGGTCTGATCCAGTCAGCAACTCCTAAGACATGAGGCCAGTTTTGGGTTGAGTGCTAGAAGCTTGGCTGTTAAACCTGCTTATCATCATTAATAAAAGAGATTCTGTTAATAGGGTTTTATTAAAATAGAGCACGGAGCTTAAGGAAAGAAACCTCCTTCTACTAACCTGCCTGCACTGGACTCGCACTGGCTCACTCTGGCCTGTGATGGCAAACTTGGCAACCTTCTGCATGACGGCATCGATTTCAGGAACAATCAGCTTTCTGGATAAAATAGCCTTAAAAAACATGTGACAGTACAACCTGCGTCATTCTCATTCTGCTTGCGCATTGTCAGATACAACAGCACCACCCAGTGGCAAAACAAACTTTGGTGTTATTTTAACATCCGCCTTTGAATGTCTTTATTGCCAGAGTAACTCCTTTTAAAGGAGGTGGCCTGCAAAGTCAGGTCTGCTTTTGCTGGAGGACCTTCAGCATGTTCATGGTGAGCTCTCACAGCTCAGTTGAAGGGACGGGGATTGTCAAGTCTTTAACACAGGCATCATTTATCCAAAACGTTCATTACTCTTTGAAGTTAAATGTGTTAACAAAACAACTCCCAGAAACAGTTTTAAACTCCATATTGCTCTACTTTTCCTCTAAGAACTCTTGTGATCTCATCATTTCACTAGTTCTCTCGTGATGGTAAACTGGTCTAACCTAGACAGAACCTGAACTTCTAATGTTAAGATCAAGCAGAAAAGCTTTGTGGCCTTCTTTATAGCAAGGGCACCTTTAACAGACATTCTGTAATCTTTCACCTGCTTTGTATTAACAGGTAGACAGTATAAGCACTTTCATTTCTACAATCCGGAAATTGTAAACCAAACACACGCTCTATAACAATACCTTTAAAAGGCCGAAGGCAGTGGCTTGACGCGAGGAATCATAGATATCTTCTTCAGCATATCCCAGCAACACTTGGAGCTGTTTCTCTGTTATGTGACTGTTTGTGTTCCTCACAAGTCTAGTTACGCACTGCAAATTAAAATCAGGTATTGTAACGTGACTAGAACGGCATGTTCCAGCAGATCAATTTGCACTTCCGTACCGCGATAAAATCAATAACTGCGACATTCAGCAACACACACTCTTTCTGAAAAACTGAAATCTGTCTGAAGCCTGATTTAGTGGATAGCACTGGTGTAATACACAAACTTTAACTCTGGAGGATTCAGCTAGTCTTCTTCCCATAAGAAACAAATGTTAGCATGTTTACAGCTGGCAAATTCAAGACAAAAAGTGTGACCAAGGTTGGAGAGGAAATATACACCAACACATTCAACAAAACATTGGCCCGGGAACAAAAAGGTTTGCGGAATGGGGACCACATTGAGAAAAAATCCTTCCTCGCTTCTATTTAGTATTATTTATCCTGCAACTATCCCCAGGATAAGGTAACCATAATTTGGTAAAGCATTTTGAAGCTATATTTGTCAGAAGGACACTATGCACAATAAAGATTACTGCTGTTAATTGCCCAGTTTTCCTAAGCTCATTTCAGCTGCTGTTTTTTTTTAAACCCATTTAATTTAAAAGCAAACAAGCTGATCAAACAGAAGTGACATTTATCAAGAGAGACAATGGGAGCAAAAGACTGTTTCAGTGAAACAGAACTGCGCACTAAACGCGCTTCTGTAAAACACTTTGCTGACGCAGAGACCTGGGTTCATTCAGGTGACTTTTATGAGGTTTCCAGTGAAGACAGCAACAGCAAGACCATTTCTTTCCCTCCCTAGCGTCCTGACTCATGCAGAGGGGCAGAAGAGGCTCTGTGCAGGTACAGACTGCAGGGTTGAGGGATCTATAGCTGGACTTTCCTGATTCCATGAAATGAACATGAAACTGTTCCGCAGATGACAGGTGCACGCACCCCGCCCCATACAGAGGGGCACCAGCTAAAGAGGACACATGAGCTCCCTGTGTGTCTCCTCCCCAACCAGCCGGGCCCCCGCATGCTCTCCCCAGCCAATGTTACCTGGGGGTGGGGGGGAATCTCTGTCCTCCTGCCACGCCGGTTCCCCATCCCCCCTCAGGGCACATCTGGCTGCTCTTCCCGGCAGCCAGACGCCGGCAAGGAGCGGGACTGAGCCACACTCAGACACTGCCTCGTGCAGCGCAACAGCTGCCTGGGAGAGCGCTTGGCTACAGCAGCAGCAGGCTGCCTCCCGCCTGGGCTTGGCTTCTGGGTCAGCAGCTGAGGGAACTGGAGCCCACCCGCCATGCTCTGTGCGCAGCAGCGAGAGCCTTGCTGGGGAGGGGGAGAGCGTCCCAGCTCCCTTGGCCACTGTCCCGGGAAGCTGAGCCTGGGCAGGGGGCAGCCTGCTGCTCTCCCAGTCACAGTCCGCCACTGGGCTGCACCGGGCAGCGTCTCGGGCAGCCTGGGGGGAAGCGGCTCTGGCCCCGCCCCTTCTCTTCCGGCTCTGGCCCCGCCCCTTCCACTCCTCACCCCGGAATGCTCAGAGCTGTTGGGGGGGCAGGGAACATTCGACCCTTCCTTCCCCACGAGTCGCCTATCAACTGTTCTATTTGGCCCCGCTTACTTTGAAACAGTTCACCACCAAATGGAAGTTCTGGCCCCTGGCTGCTCCTGGCTTGGCAAAGTCCTTCAGCAGCAGAAAAAGCTGCTTGGTTAGTTGCTCTGTATTCTTTTCAATAGAAGGCAAAGGGAACTTTAAAATCCACACCAAAGACTGCAGGGCGCCAGTGATCACCTGGGAATAGGAGCCAAAGAATAGCATGTGAGATTAACAGGATTTAAAGAGCATTTTCCCCCCTCCCCAGTCTATAATTACTAGCAGGCTCGGGTGACTATCTACAGATGGAAGCTGGAATTAACACACAAGTTAAGATCTCCCAAACCTTTTACGTGAAATAGAAATGGCTAGTCAACCTAACGGGAAAGGTAATACATAGCACATGCCGATCTATGGCCAAGATTTTCAGATGTGGCTACTGATTTCTGGTGTCTACCTTGAGATACCTCTAAGGGGTCTGATTTTCAGAGGGTGGGTGCTCAGCATTTTCTGAAAACCAGGCTCCGTTAAGGAGTCTCATTTTTGTCTCCCCAAAATCACCAGTCACATGAAAATCTTGGCTTCGGTGTTTGTTGGCAAATTAGTCGAGCCACCAGAGCCAGTGTGTCAGGTGCCTTCTGTTGTGGTGAAAAAAGAGTGCCCAGGTCAGACTCTGCATTCCTGAACACCCCAAAATCTGCAGAGGGAGGGGTTTATTTGGCCACTTTGCTCACTTGGATACAGTACCGCTGCACTGCCTGGTGACTGGTTAACCTGATGTCTGCCCCGCAAGTTGGCATACAAGCGAGAACCTCACGGCTCTCCCCTCGCTTAGAACCTGCCTGCTACCGAGCACAAAACGTTGGTACTTTGCTACGAGACCATTCTGTTTCTGAAGCTTTAACTGTCCTAGTGGGCCTGATCCTGTGAGAGGTGCTGCGTGCCCTCAAATCCCATGGATTTAGTGAGATAGGCATGCCCAGCACTTAGCGAGATTAAGCCAGTTGTGAAGGACTGCATAAGGTTTTTGTCACACTACGTTACTCAGTCAGCAGTGCATTTGGGTGAAGGAAAGGGATGCAGGTTGACCCCCCCGGCACCGGGAATCCAGGATTTTATACCTATGCACTGCAAAGGGAACGGGGTGGGTGGTAGTGAGAGGGGAGAAATCAAGCTAAGGAGTTAGGGAAAGCAGAAGGGGCCCCAAGTTTAGCCAATTAGGGCGGGCCCAAGGCAGCACAAGGAAACTTTGGGAAGCTCCCTCCCAAGGCAGGGTAGCCAGTACTGAGTGTGGCTGTCCCACAGGCAGAAGAGCGTCACTGCAGCAGCAGCAGGAGCAGGTTCTGCTCCAGTTTCTACAATCTGAACAGGACCAAAGAGCGGGAGGGGGAAGAGAAGGAAACGAAAGGAAAAGTTTCATAGCAGGATCTTGTTACCTTTTCTCTACAGGGGAAGAAAAATTTAGGGTTTCCCTTTTAATTATTATTGTAAGTGAACTACAGTCGCAAAGGTGTCACAGTCATACCACCAGACGCAGACGGCCCAAGCTGCAGAACAGCCACAGCACGCGGTGTGCAGAGACCATGTCAGCTCCCTACACTGCCCTTCAACTCTGATCTCAAGGGACCTCTCCTCCAGGAGCAACTGGGCAGGTCCTGTTTCTAGGCCCGTTCGATCCTTGGACTCTGCTGAGATTCCCAACAAGGAGGCTAGTTATGATGGGGACAGTGACAACCGCTAGAACCAGATCAAGAGCAGCCACGTATTTCGCAGACGTCTAGCAGTAAGAACCCCTCACTGCTGACTTTGGCCATGTTTCAACCAGCAATTCAGAGGCAAAACATTCAGTATCCCCTGGATTACAAAACTCCCAAGGTATCGTACCCCCTAACTAATTATTTACCTTAACAGCTAAGAAATCAGGTTTGAAACTGGGCTTTATAGTTCAAGGACAACGTAGGGAAGTCTTTGGAATCCGTGGTTAGCCTGAATTCTGAAATGGAGCTGGGTAGAAGAGGCAAGTGTAAATTGAGCTAAGACCCCCTACCTTAACATCCGTGGATTGCAGGCAATTTATAAGCAGCTGAACAAAAGGATCCAACATTTCTAACACATGCTCATCTGAGGAATTTATTTTGGATCTCTTCAGGCTCATGTGTAGTAGCTACAGTGTTGAAAACACATTTTTCATTAGTCACAAAGAGAGGACGAAGACATTGTCATGTAACTCAAAAGGGGTTAAAAAAAACCCAAAACACAATTTCAGGACACAGTAGAAACCATGCAACAGCACATCAGGACTTTAACAAATGAAGTGCTCTTAGCAGCACCCTAGAAGCCCCGCACTGAAGTTACTATGGGCAGCCAGACCCCCAGGGATTGTCATTAATACCAGACAGGGACAGAGGGTATTTTTTCTTTTAGGAAAGCAGAACAATTGACCCCACAGCACTTGTTTCACATCTGGGGAGACCCTTACCCTAAGTCCTGAGTCGACCAAGATATGCATGTTAGTCTTGCTGCTAACAGGTGCTTTCTGCCCGCCTCGAGCTGGGACGGGTGGGAGTAACAGGCAGCTTTCTGGTTGCAGACGAGGATCTGGAGGAGCCGGGGCTTTCGTTCTGAAAATTATAACGAGGTGAAAGGTACAGTTAGACTTTGATGTCACTGGAGGCTTCCTGCTGGCAGTGGAGAGAATTTCACTGCCTCTGTTGCTGACAACACACACTGCACGGAGCACATTCAGGTCCTGGCAGTGAAAGAGTCAGTGGAACAAATGGAAGAGCATTTTTACTTCTGTGAGGACTAAGAAGTGTGTTTTGCGTCACGTAACATTTCTATTGTTTTCTCACGTTTAAGTTTATCATTGGTAAAACCCCCCCCAAACAGGCAAAATTCAATAGCTAGCGCAATGCAAATTTAAAATTTCTTTTAAAAAACTGTCCAAATTGAAAGGCATTTCAATTTCCAAACCTGATCCACAATAACGGCAGCTTTCATCTCATCTATAAATGGCCCTTCCCTGTATCGGGAGAAACTTCTAGCTAAAATGAGAAAACGAAAACACTTGGAACAAAAACTTAAGCAGGGAAGCCACCGAAATCCAACCCTTTTCCAACAAGAGAGCAGCCCACGGGATACAAGTACAGACTCCTGAGAGAGTCCCGCTTCTACCATTGCCTAACCAAGGCATCTTCAGACTTTGGCAGCCCTGCTTTCAGAGGCTCAGTATAATCTGTCCAAACCTGGGATGAAATGTAAATTTAAGGCTGTGACGAGCATGAGGGAGAAACCTTAATGTGTTTGGGGAAACTCATAGACTTTAAGGCCAGAAGGGACCATCATGATCATTTAGTCGGACATCCTGCAAAAGTTGCAGGCCACAGAACCTCATCCACCCACTCCTGTAATAGACCCCTCACCTCTGGCTGAGTTACTGAAGTCTTCAAATCATGGTTTAAAGACTTCAAGTTACAGAGGATCCACATTTACACTAGTTTAAACCTACAAGTGGGCCTGCCCCATGCTGCAGAGGAAGGCGAAAACCCCCCAGAATCTCTGCCAATCTGATTTGGGGGAAATCTCCTCTCATACAGTAGGTTTTCCATTCCTTGGATCATCCTAGAAGCCCTTCTCTGCACTTGTTCCAGTTTGAATTCATCTTTCTTAAACATGGGAGACCTCCTTCCTCCAGTCTGACAGTTCACTTGGGGGGGAGGGATAGCTCAGTGGTTTGAGCTTTGGCCTGCTAAACCCAGGGTTGTTAGTTCAATCCTTGCGGGGGCCATTTAGGTATCTGAGGCAAAAATTGGGGATTGGTCCTGCTTTGAGCAGGGGGTTGGACTAGATGACCTCCTGAGGTCCCTTCCAACTCTGATAGTCTATGATTCGCCGTATGACCTGCTGTAGTTTCCCCAGATTTCACAGAATCATTCCAAGAGCAAAATCTCAAGAAACCAGAACTCTCAGACAGCAAAAACCAATCAATAGCAGATGGACGATGTCATTCTCTGTAATTTACCTGGCTTTTTCCGTTAGCAGGGGCAGATTTTCGCTGATCAGGCCGTGGCTGAGCACGAGAATGGATTCTGCACTCATTTCCGGATTTAGGATCAACCCTGACATGATGCGACGTAACGTTTCGTTCACCTTGCGGGACATTTTCAAGCTCATGGTGCTCTCTAAAATCTAGACAGCACAGGAGTCATGTTAAGCTTTAACACAGCAGGGCAGCTCTCTGTGGGCAGCAGGAGGAAGTTACAAGACCGGCCAATCCAAACTGCCTCCAGCACAAGCAGAAACCTGCTGCCCACCTGCCTCACCAGGACAGAGAAATCCCCTCACATTCTCCCCACCCACCTCCAGATTAATCAGCAAATGAAGAGTCTAAAAGCACAGTGGGGCCCCGGAGCGTATGAGTGTATGGCACTCCATTCCTGCCAGTGTTCTACATGGGCACAGGTCCACTCATGTGGAGAGCCCCACTCAAGTCACTAGGGTGCCACATGGGTGGGTATTTTCCCATGTCTGGAGTCCCTGACTTCAGCAGGGTTCCACGCATACATAGGCTTCCACTCAGGCAGAATAACTTGCAGGATCGGGGCCTTTATGAGCTCTGGTATAAATAATGTAATCAGAGGCAAATCACATCTGAGAGGTGGAGCAGAAAAAATCCAGAGTAGATACTTCTTTTGCACGGGGTGGGGAGTTTGCACGGGGTGGGGAGGAGGAGGAGGTAAGTTACCTCTTGCCATAGAAATAAATAGTAAATCTCTATTTTATCCTCTAAAAGAATACTGATTTCCAGCAAGGGAAAAATGAAAGCCAGATCCCACCTGTGCGGTTATGCCACCTTATCCCCTCGGAGCTCTCCGATTCTTCCTTTCACATGGCCCATCTGATCGCGTTCAGTGTTAAAGGCAGGGCTCCTACCAAAAGTGCTGACTGGATATGCTTACCTCTTTCAATGGAAGAATGAGCTTCGTGACTTGGTCCTTCCCTACGTACTTGGCAAGGATTTCGTAAGAATCGTAACTCTTGCTTCTGCGAGCCTCCATGACCTTGGAGACTATCCCCTTCACTTCCTTTTCCTCAGCAACATCCCCAAACAGCTCCTGATTGAAAATCTTTTGAAATATAGTGGAGAGAAACTAATGAGAACAGCAGAATCACTAGGGACTTGATTATTGCAACAACAGCAGAAAACGGCATTTTCTTTGCAACCACAATAAAAAAAAAAAAGTCCTGGAAGCTCAAAGCAGATTCTGCCCTCCCCCGTCTTGCAGGCACAAAGGACTCGGTACTGCATCAGGCGCAGCAGAGGGGAAGGGGACACTGGGAACACATGCAGGTGGTCCGTACACCAATTCCCTGTGGAACACAGCTCCATGGGTGTTCTCTGAATCCTCTACGGAGAGAGTTCCTGGAGACAAGGGGAAGGAGGGAAGGAACCTGTGGATGTGCCCTGGAATGGCAGGCCAGTTCTTCCCCCATAAGGGGGTGGTGTAGGATCACAATGGCACCTGTAGCCATGAGACTGCAGTAGAAGAGCACAAGCTATGCGTGGAGAGTTCTCCCCTCTCCCGCCACCACATGCACAGCCAGTTACTTGTGCTAAGAATAGGATTTTTGTAGTACACAATCAACGTATATTGAAGTCAAAAGATCCCCCCTTTCAGAAGGCTGAGGTTGCCAGCGTCATCTCTCGCAACAGGTCTCTTTATCCAAGCATGTTCCCTTCGCATTTGACAAGTGTCATGACTTCCATTTCAATTAACTCCTACCTCAATCATAATGTCTAAGCAGGTGTCCAAATCGCCAGTGCTAATCCTGCTGGTCAGGCCTTTCAGTAACAGGTGCACAGTGAAAGTCAGCACATGGACCTAGAGACAAACAATCAGCATTACATTTACCATTCCCAAGCTGGGATTTTTTTGGTGCTGGGGTTGTTTTGGAAATAATCAGACTTGAGGATTCCCACAGCAGAGCTCTCACATTTCTCAAACAATATACTCAAATACTCTCGACAGGAAAACTACTGAGAACTGTCCAAAAACCCACACCTGGAAAGGATTTACCCGCTCTCCCAAAACTCAATTCAAAATGAGTCACTTTTTTCAAAATTTGTGTTTTTTACCATTTCAGCATATCCCAAGATGCCTGATTGGCCAGCAGCTCATTTCAGACAGCTAGAATGATACACACGCATGTCCAGAGCCATACCAGCACTGTTCTGGGCAGACGGTGATACAGACAGATAGAGCTCTTAGAGATTGTTCTCTTCCCACAGCTAAGACCAGCACTTTTCATCTCCAGAGTCCAGCAGCAGAAAGCGAGCATCTCCCCACTGGGACAGCTCATCTGACAAGCCATTCTTATCATAGGTTATAGTGAGAGGAACAATGACCATGTGGTTAAGGCACTGGACTGGGACTCAGGAGATTGGGTTTCGATTCCCAGCTCTGTCACACACTCACTGTGTGACCTTGGGCAAGGAATTGAGGGTGAAATCCTGGCCCTACTGAAGTCAGGGGGAAAACTTCAGTTGGGTCAGGATTTCACCCTTAACCCTTCTGTAAATTGGGGACAATATCACTGCCTTTCCCCATCTTGCCTATCTTCCAGGACTGCCTTTATGTCTGTGCAGTGCCTAGCACAATGAGGACTGATTCTCAGTTGGGGCCTGCAACCACTACTGTACTACAAATTAATACTACGTTATTTTTCCACAGCACAAAGCAAAGTAAAAATCCTGGTTCTAATTTTCCATTGAAGTCTACTCCCAGCAAAACCATGCTCTGCAGTGTCCCTAGCGTCTGTTTGCCAGAAGCTGGGAATGGGCGACAGGGGATGGATCGTTGATGATTATCTGTTCTGTTCATTCCCTCTAAAGCACCTGGCACTGGCCACTGTGGGACGACAGGATACTGGGCTAGATGGACCTTTGGTCTGACCCAGTATGACCATTCTTATGTTCTTAATTATAAAAAGCTACAGAGAACAAGAGGAAGAACCATGGGATTACCTGGTAGCCATGGATTAGTATCGACTGCATCTCTCTTAAGACATACTGCAGGTACCGTGCTCCTAAAGCCTCCATGATTTTGGTGAGGGTGTTGCGTGCGATGTCCCGGATTTCCTGCGCCCGGTTCCTCAGAAGCGAGCAGACTTTCAGAAGAATGCTGGAACCAGAGATCAACAGCTCAGCACAGTCACAAACCAGCACAGAACCAAACACTACACTAATTGTCCTGGCTGCTTTCCAGGCCAATTTAAATTGATTTTCTCTGACAGTTTTACATAGGGAATAGTTGAGCTATCCTCAAAACCAGGCACTGAGGCCCTCTTGTTTTCACATATGGCCTTAAGACCATGTGTGTATCACACACAAATGTATCATCCTCAAATGGTACTATTGTACGAGAGGAAAGGTGGCTAAATTACAGGACTGAGAGTCCAGTTTCTAACCCCCAGCTCTGTCACCTCTTAATGCTTCACCCCACAGTTCTGATTACTACTTAAGGATTTATCAAGCACTTTTCACATGTAGCTGGACCCTATATAAGGAAAAAGTCAAAGGCCAAAGGGCATCAACATTAAACCCAAAGACACTGTGAAAATATATGTTTGTAAAAAAAATTGCAAGGTGTTTTAAGGACCTTTTCTCTTGAGCCTGGCTTTAGCCAGATGCAAAAATGCAGGCTTTTAAAAATCTGGCCCTTAATCTTTTAGCGCAATAACGGACATTTGAGGAGCGACTCTGCCCCCATACCTTGGCAGGTTAGCTTCCATGACCTCTTGTGGGAGAGACTGCATCACCTTGACCATGGCAAACGCTAATGGCACCCGAACCACCTCTTCATCGTTCACAGCCTTGGATTTCACAAGCTTGTGTTCCTCATCTCTTTTCACCTGGAACATGGGGCAGATCCCTTTTAACACTACACTGGTGATGCAAATGAACAACTTTTTCAAGTACCCAGTTCTTAATCCCATGAAGAGCAGGCTGACTGCATTTTAAAGTCTTAAGTAAGCTGGACAGTCCAGTAATTACCTCTTAACAAACGTTATTGTATATGTGCCTAACACCGTATCCATCCTGAAGGACCCCAGAGCACTTCATAGACTATGTCCTTTGGAAACTGTTTATCAGGGGACTCTGTTACAGTGACACACTGTTTAGAGTGGAGTTTCCCTCACAAACTGATTCAGTGCATTTGAATGAACTTGTGCTTTTTTCCGTGTTCCCGCTGGGAAGAATCCCTAGCTCCTGGGCTCTCCCCATGTTCCCAAATGCAGCAGAGTGGGACAAAAGGGAAATAGGGAGAATATGCACATGGAGAGCCAGTGCTGTACAAGTACACACTAGAGAACTTCAACTGTATACTTCAGTGTTCAACATTACAACTGTTAGAATGAAAAGAACACAGTGCTTAGCTAAACCAGAGGTTCTCAATCTAATTATCATTGTGGGCCACATATATGTTACCTGGGCTGCAGGTTGAGAACCACTGTGGGCACCCCACCCCACCCCTATGCCCAGCGCCTGTCCCTGCCCAGAAGAGGCCCTTCCACAGAGTGGGGCCAGGAGTAGACCCCACTGCAGGGCTGGGAGGCAGGGAAGCCCTGGACCCCACCATGCAGCAAGGCAGGGCAGCCCCGGACCCAGCTGCAATGGGCAGGGCAGCCCTGGTCACCATCACGCCCAGCAGCCCTGGATCCCGCCACATGGGACAGAGAAGGGCAGGGCAGCCCCGGCGACTCCAGATCCTGCCTTGTGGGCCCTGCAAACTTTAGCACACAGCAGGGCCACAGCTGTGTGCTAACTGTGTCGCTTGTAGCCCGCAGGCAGCGCGTTGAGAACCGCCGAGCTAAACCCATCTGTCTTAGGTTCCTATATGGGGCCCTTTACCAGGCACCTCACAGTATGCAATATACTGATCCTCCGAACACCCCCATGAGGCAGAGAATCCCCATTTTACAGAACGGAGGCACGGAGAAACTAAGTGACTTTCCCAAGCCCATACTAGAAGTCTCGCGGACAGGGAACTGAACCCAGGTCTCTGGCGAGCACCCTAAACACTGGACCATCTTTTTTCTGCATCTATAACACTGAAACTAAACTGGGTGTTGACAATCAGTCGAGGGCCGTTGAGAGGCCTGCATGAAATAAGTGGTTCCAAACCCATCCATAGCAGGCAGGTGAATGTGTCACAACCAAGGTGAATTGAAGGGGGAGGGATAGCTCAGTGGTTTGAGCATTGGCCTGCTAAACCCAGAGTTGTGAGTTCAATCCTTGAGGGGGCCATTTAGGGATCTGGGGCAAAAGCTGGGGATTGGTCCTGCTTTGAGCAGGGGGTTGGACTAGATCATAGAATATCAGGCTTGGAAGGGACCTCAGGAGGTCATCTAGTCCAACCCCCTGCTCAAAGCAGGACCAGTCCCCAATTTCTGCCCCAGACCCCTAAATGGCCCCCCTCAAGGATAGAACTCACAACCCTGGGTTTAGCAGGCCAATGCTCAAACCACTGAGTTATCCCTCCCCGTCCTGAGGTCCCTTCCAATCCTGATATTCTATGATTCTATAAGGGCTTGTCATCAATCCCAATGACATGCAAAGGAGAGTGAACACTCTCTCATGCTTCGATATGGCCTCTTTCCAGGTCAAGGGTTGAAGTAATGAGTCTAGGCAATTTGCCATTCTCCTGCACATGCTGTACCTGTTCTCTGGATAGTACACTTCAGCCTGGCTCTTGGCACCAGCACAAGAGTCACTTACAGCCACGTATATTTACAGACCATCTTTTCAATGCTGAACACGCACCTTTGCGGCAAGACACCTGTGTAATTTGGGCAAGATGCTGCCAGTTACTGTTCCTTGAATGTGTTCAATCAGACACTCCAGCTCCTCCTTATTTCTGGGAAGGGAAGAAATGGATTTTGTGGCTTTCTGGGTCTCCTCAGATTCTCCGGTGCCTGCCTGTTCATGCTGAATCAGTGCAGGATTCCCCTGCTTCTCACTGTCCTCAGGCAGGTTCTTGCTCTTGTCTCCCTCAGCCTCCTCCTCCCCCTCACTCTGCTCCAATTCCATGGCTTCATTCTCTGCTGCTTCCTCAGCATCCATGGCCTCTGCATCTGTCAGGCAAAATCAAATCACAGACCACGTGGAGGCAGCATGTGAGATGTCCCCACACCACTTCCAGAAAAGCCCCAAAGTCACTAAATAGATAACCACAAATGTGAATATGCTACAAACACAAGTTCCTTCACTGTAGCTTCAGTAGGGGCAGGGTGGAGCACACAGCACTCTACCCAATCTTTGGCCAGCAAAGCAATCCCTGCAAGACAGCTGCTCCAGTCAGTGTAAGTCAGAGCATCCCTTAGCCCAGTCTAAGTTATGCCAAGGCTATTTTGGCCTGTGGAAGCCCCAAGTCCAGTGATAATTATGAAGACAGACAAAGAGACTAGATTAGTCAAAACAGGCCTTCCAATTAGTATATCTTAAAAGCCTGAAGGAGCTAACCTGAGGTATAAAGTGATAGAAAACTTTAAAAAGGAGGACTTGTGGCACCTTAGAGACTAAGAAATTTATTTGAGCATAAGCTTTTGTGAGCTACAGCTCACTTCATCGGATGCTCACGAAAGCTTATGCTCAAATAAATTTCTTAGTCTCTAAGGTGCCACAAGTACTCCTTTTCTTTTTGCGGATACAGACTAACATGGCTGCTACTCCGAAAACTTTAAGTATCTAGACTATGAGCAACTACCATGTGAGGTTCCATCACTAGGAATCTGAAAACTCACCTTCATTCTGAAGAGTCTCAAGTTGCTTTTCAAGGGTTTCATGGTCAAAATGAAAAGCTTCTAGCACAGTCACTAACAAGCTGTCAGACAACAGATTGAATAAAAGGTCAGTTCTTTTCATATAAGGAAAAGGATGTTTAGACTGATCATGGGTCAAAAAACCTTGAAGCCACTTTTTTGGGGATTTTTTTTTTCCAACTGATTTTCAGTTACAGGACTCCAACTGAGAGTGCAGTTGCCCCAAAACAGTGACAACACTAAAATCCTAAAACCATCCATTAACATGCTGAATCTTTATTTGTAGCATGACAGTGAGCACTGAAAACAAGCATTACTGTACCTGACAGCCAGTTTTTGATTCATCTGTCCAGTTTGCAAAACGTGTATGAAATGTTTTAAATGGTACATATATGCTGACCAAGAGAGACGCCTGCAAACAGCGCCTACAACTTCAACTGAAGCCGTTACCATATTTTCATGCTGCCGAAACACAAACAAAAAAATCATCACGATTAATGTATTTTAAACAAGATATAAAATGTATTTAAATCAATGAAACACGGGACTAAAATAAACAAAGTCAATATATGGGGGATTTCTTTTTAACTCTTTCAGATTTTCCCAGGTCCCTGAAAATGAATCAGATAGTCACAGAACGGATTACGAAATTGATTTCTAAGGTGCCAATCCTGCAAATACTTATCCACGTATTAAACTTTGATCACATGAGTAATCCCATCAAAGACAACAGGACCACTTGTGTAAAGAAAAACACATGAAAGCATTTTCAGTGTCCGGGCCGAAGAGGATCTCTCACATTACAAAAATTGAACAAATCCTATTTGCTTGTTGTGATTCCCTGCTGGATCCTTTGCTGTTTATCTCTAGAACACTGAAATCTCTCAGGCAATACAGAACAACTCTTTAAAAACAAACAAACAAACAAAAAAAACCACCTCTGGCTTTCTAAATATCAATCCGACATAGTGTTGTGAGTCTATGTAACCCTGGCCCTAAAAGTAGTTTTGTTTCATATATTTTGTACAAGAAATAATCTTTTAAACAAGAATGACAGACTAGATGTCATCATGCTTCAAGTTGTCTATTTCAATTACAAAATTGCTGCTGACTTTGGATGATCTGAGTTTTTTATTGATGTCATACCTACCTCTCTCTCTGTACACACTCCATACCAGGTGCATACAGTCTCCTTGAGAATCTAATATGACAAGCTCTCTGCAATGGAGCTTCTGGGAATTTTGGAGACAGAGGGAAAAGTTTCCACTCACACCACTTCGTAAATTAATCATCTGTATGACAGGAAATTAGCAACATAGAAAGCAAGGAAAGTAATAAAGGGACCAAATTCTCTAAGATGCAGGAAGTGCTTCGCATCTGACAGGACTGGATCCTAGCTGCATCTGTGCCTTCTTAATCCTCCTTCACCAATGGAAAGAGGCACAGTGCTGTCATCTAAAAAGCAAAATACTCCACATCTGTCACCCTTTTAAGGTGACAAGTACTGTAGGCAGAACAATGTGACAAAGATGGATACATTGGTATTAAATTAGCTTTATGTTAAAAACCTACCTTAAGCATTTTCTCATCAAAAATTGTCGTAGTTGCATAAGGCATGATGTAGTTCTGCAGAGATTTGGAGGACAGTACGATTTTGTCTTCAGTTAGCTGCTTCGCCAATTTCTTTAAGGCTCGAGCTCTTCTGTGGATCTGGGAGAGATTAGCAAATTCATGAACATTTAACAACAGAACATTTGGGTTTAATAATTTTTGATGTAGCAATTGTAAGAGTGCCAAAAGCTTAAACACAATTAAATAAATATGTCATCATTTCTATCGAAGGGTTACATTTTCCCCCCTCCATCTCTGAACCTTCTCTAGCTTTGCTCCTTTATGAATGTCACAATTCAGTAAATAAATCACAAACAGTGGCTTATGGCATCCTCAAAGCATCAGACAAGAGAAGGTAATTGATTATAATGGGGGAAAAATGGATGAGAAATTATGTGAGAAGGGAAATTTAGACAACATAGGCAGCATGTAGCTAGGGATGTAAGAAAAGCTCTCTCTGAAAAGGAATACTGTATGTCACATATTTATTCTAAGCAAAAAGGGGAAATCGAAGCTTCCAGATGGGTATATTTAAAAAGGAATGAAGAGATGCAGCAGAGATTAGGAAATTCAAGACCTGATCCAATGCCCATTCAAGTCAGGCCCTACATGCATGCTAAAATATTTTCAAAGACTATTAATCAATGTATTCAATACAATCATACATGGACAGTGTTTGTACAACAAACCCTCACTGGTTTTATTCATACTGTTAAGAAGGGACAAAGCAAGACTGAGTTACAGTCAGGAACATGGGGCTGCTAAGAAATAAGAACATTAGAATCTATGACATTTTACTAATGAATACTGAAGAAATCACTCCTTTTAGCCAAATGATGGAGAGTACATATACAGACAATACAAGATACTGTAACTAATGTATGAACAATTGTATGTAAATACAAACTTTACTGAGATTTATAAAAGAGAGTTGAGATAAAACAATTAATCACTGAAGTAACTAAGGCACCCAGTCCCATTTTCAGAAGTAGTTGTGAACCTAAGGGTACTTCTACAGTACAAAATTATTTCAAAATTATTCTGTCCGAATTTTCAGAAGCTATTTTATACATTCGGTCTTCTGTGTCCCCACTAAAGCACGTGAATTCGGCGGAGTGCGTCCACAGTACCAAGGCTAGCATCGAATGTCGGAGCGGTGCACTGTGGGTAGCTGTCCCACAGTTCCCGCCGCCCACTGGAATTCTGGGTTAAGCGCCCAGTGCCTTTATAAGCCTAAGTCACTTTTGCAAATTTTACTCCTGAACAAATGCTAATATTTTACAATGGAAAAGGAGCACGCTGTGCTTTACCTGAATATGTTTCATGTTCTCAAAGAAATCCACCTCAGGATCATGACAGTCAGTTAGCTGGACCAAGTCTTGAAACTCTGGGTGCTTTGGAAAAGTTCGAATCAAGCAGGAAAGTAACGAAGTATAGTCTTGTTGAATGTTCTACAAACAGCAAGTGACCAAAGATTAGTGTTGATAGGAAATGCAGCAATCCCTGGTGTAGAACAGCTAGTAATGTCAGTGCTACTTACAAACATGTTTGACACAGTCATGCCTTTTATTATTTGTTTAGTACAGATTGTTTAGTTTTATGCAATGTACACAAAAATTAAGAAAATTCCTGCCCCAGAGGGCTACCTAGAGGAAAGCTAAGCTAAGCAGGGAAATACAGAAAAGAGGGTGGGCTGGTTTTTTATTATTGTTTTTTAAAGATTTAAATCCAAGAATAAATTTTCTGTGCATTAAACCACTCCTGTTTGCCCTTACAATGGTAAAGATGATCAAATGACTCATGGATTCTAATATCATCAGCACAGCCCTATCAATTTCACAGCCGCAAAAAACGTGTCATGGACCACGAAATAAGCCCTTCCTTGTGAAATCTGATCTCCCACTTGCTGCTGGGATCGCCCCAGCAGAGGGAACCTAGCTGCATGTCCTCGCCAGGTTGGAGAGGGACAGAACTTGTCCTTTCCTTGCACAGCCGCTCTTGGAAGGAGATCAGACCCACCTCCGAGTGCAGCCCCCTGCTGAGGAAGCCCCAGTGCTGGGCAGCAGCCCTGGAGGTGGCTTATGGAGGTGGGTCCGATCTCCCCCTGCTGCTAGAAGTGCCCCAGCCAGCGGACTCCTAGCTCTGAGTCCCTGCTGGGCTGGGGAGGGACAGGTCTTGTTCTTCCCCTGCAGGGCTGCTGGGGGGTGGGAGGGGAGGGAGATCAGACCCACCTCCACGTACCTTTTGGGTTCAGACCCCCAGAGTTACAACATCCTGAAATTTCAGATGAAAACAGCTGAAAATGTGAAACTGACCAATTTTAAAACCCTCTGGCCGTGAAATTGATCAAAATGGACCATAAATTTGGTAGGCCCTAATCATCAGCATAACCAGGGGATAATCATTATGACCTCAAGTGCTTACCTCAGTCTTGCTCTTCAGTCCTTTTCTCAGAGACAGCAGGAGAGTGTGCTGGATTATTTCTTTGTATTCATCTTCCGTGTGGTTGATTTCTGCTATCCGGTGGATAATACTGGTCAAGCACAGGCTGGCACTGTCACTTAAAGACATGTCCCCTAACTGAGACGGTAAAAAGATCATATCACGTAAGTCTAGAAACAACACCTCAATGAATGACTGAACCTCCATATTTCACCATGAGCTACAGCTTCAACACTTGATTACTACTCTCCCCCTCCTCCACCCCAACACATCTGTTTCAGAGAGCTGTAACAGAGAGAACATCTACTCTCCACAACTCTAGGCTGGGTGGTACCATTTGAAATATTATAACAAAGCCCACCACGGATCCAGAAGTTATACAAAACTTTCTATCCCCTTCCCAGGAGAAGCTATGGGCCAGATCCAATGGCCTGTTGAACTCAATGGAAAGACTCTCATTGGACTTCACTGAGTGTTAGAATGGGGCCCCTGTAGCTGCCACTGAGGGAAAAGCATATTTTCAAGATTCCCAGTGTGCCTCTGTGGCTGTGCAGCCCAGATTCATCACAGAGGTCCTTGGCTCTGTGCTGAAGAGGCACCATGGGCCAGTGTTAGGCAGTTCGTATTCCTCTTGCTGCACTGTGCTTGCATGTCAGAACATTCATAGAAAACACAGCATTGACATCACTAGGGAAGTCTCAAATCTTGGCTTTTGTGAAAAGGAAACCATTTTATGGATGCTATTTCTTGGCACCAAAAACTAGCAAAAGAACTGGAAAGTAACATTAATTACACAAACCCTATGATAACACAAGAGGAGAAACTTTCCACTAACCTGTATGGTGTAGAAACAGTTATGCATAACTGGAATAAGAAAGTTGATGTCCACTCTTTGCATTTCTTTGACCTGAGAAGTGATTCCTTGGAACGCTGACAAGCGAACATCAAAATTGATATCATTGAGATGTCGTTGATCAAAGGCATTCAACTAACAGAGACGAACAACAAATCATTAGAAGACTTTTTAAAAAATAATTCAACACACTGAATAAAAAAACTGAAAAATGTACATACCTTAACTACCTCCGTAATGTATTTCAATTCACCTTCCAGATCAGATAAAGTCTTTAAAAAAAAAGAAAAGAAAAAGAAAAAACAAAGTTAAAACCAAAACTAGTTAAATCATATGCAGCAAATAAATATTAGAACCTTAGAGCCTCTTCCTACTACAATTTGGAGCAGAATCAGGCTCTTAATTTTGACCCCTTTAGAAAGTAGGTTAAAAAATTACAGGAGAGTGTGAAGGAGAGAAACTGACATTTTGTCATTTTAACACCAGGGCCTCTCTCCTTGGATTTCAAAGGTGCACGTTTCTAATTTCTGGATCTATGCTGTATGTTCCACAGATTTCCTGCTGAAAACAAATGTAATGTGTGCCATTCCAGGAACATGCAAAACAGCTTAGGTGATTCCTATCACACTGGGGATGGGAGAGTAAAAATAGAATCTACTTCAGGCAGTCAAAATCCAGCTTTGCTCATACATGCAGAGGATTCGTTATTGATAAGGTGCTCTTTGATTGGTTTAAAATGCAACAGATCTAAACAGATTCGCACATCAATCGGAATGCAGCAGGCCAAAACAGTATGTAGACAACTGTCTTTCTACTTCACTAACAGCTGTCAGGCTCAATTATTTTTATTATATAACTTGATGTAGATTTAAAGATCTATAAGTCTATATGGAACAATGCAGATGAATTTACTTATGATTGTTCCTTATCTTTCAGAACTAGAAGGATAAGAAAATTACGGAAAGGCACTTAAAAATGTAATACCTGAAAAACCACACAGAGTGTCTGTCGAGATAATTTGTTCTGGATAACCGAAAACAGTTTTGCCAGAGGCTTAAGGAAGCTTGTGGGGTTTAAGCAATGCCTCAGCAAGTTCTGCACTGTCACCAAGATGTCAATCTCTGTATCCTGAAAGAAAGAGACAATTGTCCAAGAATCATAAGAGCATTGTTAAATCATTTAGTTTCCTTGAGAAGTGTCTAATGCCATAGTGTGATCTTAAGCTTTTGATTTGAATTATGCACATTACAAATATTAAATGAGAATTAGTGACTGGAAGCAGAAAATCAATTCCCTCATTACAGATTTCCTAAAAGCACCTGGAGAGATAACTCAGTGTTTTAATTAGCTATTAATCACACAGTGTGAGCAGGTTAGACTAATCATGCCTATGGTGATTTCTTTTGGACCCTTTCTCAAATGAAAGGCAAGTAGGACTGGCAGAGCTGAGCAATGAAGTCTTTGTTACAGCAGCATGTAGTTAGACTGTCTTCCTAACAACACTTAATACATTTCCTTATAGATTCGTAGATTTTCACGCCAGAGAGACTATTATGATAATCTAGTCTGACCTCCTGTATAACAAAGACCACAGAATTTCACCGAGTAATTCCTACATCAAGCCCATAATTTCTAACTGAACTCCGGCACACTCTTTAGAAAGGCATCCACATCTTGATTTAACGACTTGGGCTTGCAGCTGGATGGCCTGTGCACTTCAATCACCGGGGATGGAGTTTTACTTTGAAAAATGAGGCTTGACAAACAAGCGGGACCCTGTGTATAACACTATGTTACTTTTATCTCTCCTCTCACAACGTACGTATGCACCATTGGTGGATACCTGAAGGAATGTCAGACCTACTCCAGTGTGTGTTTAGATTGCTCTTCAGTGGCTGCAACTGATGGATCACAGCAGCTCAAAAACTGTCGCAATAATACGTGTGAGGGTTTCATGGGCTCCTGCTACTTGGGAAATAAACTACATCGCAGTGGTGAGACTGGTCAAAGCATTAGAAATCACAGAGGTACTTCGGCAAATCTTCCCTTGGCAAAAGAGGGGGCACAACCACCCCAGCTATGTTTTCTCTTGCAAGACAACCACTATGACTGATTTTACTGGGGAAGGCAGCTTAATATGACGGAATAGCCTGTGTGGGGAATAGAAGGGGGATACAACAGAAGGCCTTTCCTGGCCAAAAACGGTGTTATCGTAGTCTTGCACCTGGCACCAAGAGTTGCATTCTAGAAATACCCTATAGATTTTATTATTACACCAGTTCAAATGGTTAAGAATGACTGCAATAACTCGCACGCAATTACTAGATTTTTTAAATGCATCATAAAAATAATCCCATTTACAAAAGAAGATAAACGTGTTTCACTGAAAGAAGTAACACCTACCTGCATAATGCTACTCTGGTGAAGGAAAGGGAGGAGGAGGCTGATGAGCACAGAACTCTGACCCTTGTCCTGTATAAACTTGCTGATCCTACATTATTTTAAAAAAAGGTTAATTGGTTAATCTTGCATCCACATACTCACCCATACAAAGTGAACAGGGATTTCATGAGCTGCAATAAAAGCTGTGAAGCTTTGGTGCTAGAATAGAAAATTATGTCAGCACATCTGTTCTGAACCTGTATTTTTAGGGGTTACAAGCTCAGGCCCTGATGCTGCCTTTGAATCCATGTGAATGGACCCTTGAACTCACATAGAGCCATTGACTTCAAAAGGACTCTGTGGACCTAAGACCCATACACTCAGAGGCAGGATCAGGGCCTCAAACATTTACATTAACAGTAGGATGCAATTTAGCACGAGGAATCAGCTGAAGATTTTTTAAAGAGAGTATTCAAATAAAATCAGATCAGCCCATTTTAAATTGCACAAGGGTCAATTTTAAAACTAATGCCTAGCATGTCACTGAGGGCCAAATTCTGCCTTCACTCAGGTAGGAGTTGCCATACGAGGACAACATATGTCTCCTGTTAAATAGTCATTAGTATTTTGAATTTTAAAAGGAACAAAAAACTAAACAATGTGGATATGTTAAACTATTTTCCATAAAGGTTTTTTCTGATCATTTTAATACATTTAAATAGTGCCCTCAACACAAAGTTGTGCAACAGACAATCAATCAGTCCTGGGTAACTTATCTGCCTGGATTAAAAAGTCCAATGACTCCCTTGTTTTACAGCCCTCACTGATTGTTCTTCGTCATTTAAAAGTACACTTAAACATAAAGTTTGAGACACAAATTGGCGAAAGGCAAGAAATTCAAAGTCAAGGCTGACATCTGAACTCAGACTATGATTTTGAATTTTCTACGTCTGGGAACAAAGGTCTTGATTCGGTAACTGGATCCACTCTGTGCCTGTGTGGATATGTACATCTGTATTTCTCCTTTTCTGGAAACACAGTATAACTGTTTGCCCTGCAAATTCATGATTTGTTTCCTACTTTGGGAAGAGAGTTACAAAGAACCCGACATACAAGTTTGCTGTATCCATGCAAACCAGACTGCTGCAGCCACTTTTGACCACTTTAATATTTTTATAGCCGCAAGGGGAGCAGTCTCAGATTGCTCATAGTATTAATATCTAGAGTGCCTGTCACAGGACGGGGCTCCCTCACCCTGGATTCTCACCGCAAACAGTCCTCATCCAAACCAGCAGCAAGTTCAATGCCAACTGCTTTACTTGGTGTGCTATTCAAGTACTTGTTTCTCCACAACAAAAGGCTTTTACCTTCTCCCAAGGCACATAGCAAGAGAAGGGAGAGATCTCATCGCTCAGGGTATGTCTACACTGCAGTGAGACACTCGCGGCTGGCCCGTGCCAGCTGAATTGAGCTCGAGCTAAGGGACTGTTTATGTGTAGACATTTGGGTTCGGGTTGCAGCCTGGGCTCTGGGACCCTCCCACTTCACAGGATCCTACAGCCTGGGCTCCAGCCCAAGCCCGAATGTCTACACAGCAATTAAACAGTCCCACGAGCCTGAATCATCTGGCATGGCCCAATCGTGTTTTTTAACTGCAGCGTAGACATATCCTCTGAGCTCCTGGGCCTCACCGGCTCTTCCTTCCTGACTTCCCCATGCCCCTCTTTGTCTCCTAGACTGAGGAGCTGATTCACTTTGTTAACTGGTTAATCATCCAGTCCTTAACCAATTATCTCCTTGTGGGGACACTTGTCAATGCACAGATTGGTGAGCCAGCCTTAGGCTACACACACTCTGTCACAGTGCCAGTTTCACTTACGGACGCTTTTAAAGTTCAGTCAACAGTGATGGGAACTGACCACCAGTGACCTGGAAGTTGAGTGACACAAGTTCACACGTTTTAAATGGCTCTGAATTTAAATTCGTTGTGACCAAGTAACTGATTCTATATTTGCAGTCCATCCTGAGGGATCATTGTTTCAAAGCTTCTCTTTTTTGAACCGTGAGGAATCACTTACCTGGAAAGAATGTTGAGCTCTTTGCTGACTTGAGCTCTGAACTTTTTCTTTTTCACCTTTTCCACATTTAACATGGTTTTGCTGAGATACTGAAGTACTGCAGGAACGTGAGGCAGAATTAACCGTGCACCCAAGCTGGGGGACTCTGTAATGGATACAAGCTGCTTACCAATGCGTTTTAGAACAAAAAGAAGAGACCCAATCCTACACAAACATGGGGACAATGGTGAACTAGGAGACCTGATGTTCAGAAGTGCTGAGCATCCTTCACTCCAAAGGAAGTCAGCGGGAGCTGCGAGTGCTCAATGCCTCTGAAAATCAGCCCTGCAGGAGTTTAAAATTCTACGGGACTGAAGGCTATTACAACACACACACAAAAACCTCAAGAGCTCCCCTCCTCATTAGTTCACTAACAAGTCTGTGACACAAGGGCTTAGCCAGTCCAGTGGACAGAGCCCCAGACTGGGTTCTAATCCCGATTCCGTCAGTGAGCTGTTGTGTGACCTTGTGCAAATCAATTCCGCACTCTGAGCCTCAGTTTCCTCATCTGTACCATGGGGTTAACAATCCCTGCCTTCCTTTGTCATGGCTTTGAGAGCAACCACTGAAAAAGAGCTAACCAATGTTAAAGGAAGTGCAGGCGAAGGGTAAAGATGATGAACTACAAGTCTTTATTGCAAGGGAGTGCAAATTAAAATGAATTGCAGTGAGTGTATGGCTGGGTGAATTTATTTTTAAAGAAAAAAATTAAGTGGACGTTTGTGCAAGCCACTTGTCCTAATTGCCAAGGCTGCCCTCCGGGTTATAACTTAACCAACGGAGTTCGCCCGTTACTATGAACATTCTCCCCCTTCCCTTTAACAGAGAATAAACCTTTCTGGGTCCTGGCGACTAGCACACAAATATGGAACTTGTTTGCACAGGGATGAATGAACGTACTAAGGGAAGACAAGCCTTAGCAGGGAATTTTCCTTCTAAAAAGGCATTCTTGCCAAAGGCGCAGAATATCCCAATGGGATCCAAAACATACACTCATGCTTACAGTTGAGTTCCTCATCATTCTGATTACTATTCATTCATACCTTCTGTCATTCCATCGGTGTCAGACTCTAAACAAACGCAGTCAGTCACTGTCAAGCTGGAAACCAGGTCTGTGGGTTCAAAATCTGGACTATTGAGGAGGTTGTCAGCCACATCCATCACAACACCAGCTGTCGCCTCACAGAGATTCTTGGTGGACAGCAGAGCAAAGACATTCAACAGCGTATCGTATTCTGGGTGCCCTGGTCTCTGCTTGGCCAGCAAAGGGAAATATCTGAGTAACAGACACAGAACAAGAAAAATTCACAGTTCACTTTTTAAAAAAATAAATAAAAGTTTTACAAACATTTCCTCCATAAAGTTACATACAAAAAGACTGAAGGTAAAGAAATGTTCTTCTACCTTCTGGGGGAGACCATTAAAAAGGAAAAATTCTTACGACCTAAGACCAGTTTGGTACATAAACAGAAAATACATTCTTCATTTCTGACAATGGTAAATCTGGAGGTAAGCACTGAAATACCATGGTGATGGGACCAAATGAGAGTGCGAAAGGGAGTTAAAAGTCAGGGGTGAAATCCGGGCCCTACTGACTTCAGTAGAGCCAGGATTTCACCCCAAATATCTAAAGGCCAACTCCTTCTGACTTGTTTTAGTTCTATATCTGAGCGGTATACAATACTCACATGTTATTCTGTAAATGACTAGTAAACAGGGATCTAGCGGACACTACAGAACATTAACAAACCAATACAGTTCAAAGGGGAAGGACACAAGGTTTTTATTCAAAACTGGATTGGCTACCACTTTCCACTAACTCATCCCTCTCCCCTCAAAATCTGAGCTAGATATTGGCTACAAACCTGCCTGGCTGTTCATATGTGGGGAAAATGGCCTGATATTACAGAGAATAATCTCCAGAAACTGGAAAGTTCGGGAGTTGCATTTATTAGGGAGCATTAGATTCATAGACTAGATACACCGGGGTCTTGACACAACATAGCTATAGTTATTTCATACCCTGTTTATTCCGTGGGGAAATAAATCAGAATTAAGACCCCAGTCCTGCAAACACTTAGGTAAATGTTTAACTTTAAGCATGCAAATAATCCCATTGACAAGTCAATTGGTAATGGGACTATTCATGCATTTTAAGTTAAGCACATCTATATATGTCTGCAGGGTTGAGGCCCAGGTTTCTACCTACATTTTCAGAAAAATGTAACTGAAAATCGAAGTCCACCACTTAAAATAGAGTTGCTGGAATTCAGGTATTTGGTATATTCCCTATTCTACACTTTTCCCTCAGGCTCAATACCCTATGTAAAATACTGTTAAGCAATAACAAGAAAGTACAGTACTAAAGGAAAAGAGGAAAAGAAAAGCAAGCACAGCTGCTGGGTCCAGTGGATACAGCCCTAGACTGGGGAGCCTGGAGACCTGGATTCTAGTACAGGTGCTCTCACTGAACTGTTGAGAGACCTTACACAAATCAGTTCCCCACTCTGAGCCTCAGTTTCCCCATATGTAACAGAGGAATAACGATACCGTCCTTTGTCATGGCTTTGTGAACTATGATGAAAAAGAGCTAAACAACATTAAATGAAGTGTAAAATCACCCTCTTTAATGGTGAGGGTAATTAACCAATGGAACAATTTACCCAGGGTTGTGGTGGATTCTCCATCACTGACCATTTCAAAATCAAGACTGGATGTTTTTCTAAAAGATCTGATCTAGGAATTATTTGGGGGAAGTTCTCTGGCCTCGGTTACACAGGAGGTCAGACTAAGTGATCACAATGATCCTTTCTGGCCTTGGAATCTATGAAATTTACATGTTGATCAAAATACTGCTCTTTGCAGCCATTTTGTACCCAATAACTTCTTTGAGGTTGCAAGGAGGAATAATGTGTGACTATCTTTCTTTCCATGTTGTGTGTTATTCACAGCAGACACTATGCATTCATCTTGCTTCTCCACAAAAGGAAAAGTTTACCTGGAATTCTTGCTCCAGATGTGAATGAGTTTGAGTAACAGAGTAGGAGAATACTGGCTCTCGGAAGCGAGCCTGCTGATCTAGAAGACAAAGAGAGCATAAATCATAAAACAAAACAGTGTGACCACGCATCACTATTTAAAACATCAAATTTGACAGAAAACAAGTTTAAATAATTCTCTGTGAATGATAAATTTATCTTAAAAAAAAATCATTGCTCACTTTCTAATCCCTTCAATACTGCTGATAGCTACTAATGGAGCATCTTTTGTTTCACCTTAAAAGCTTGAAAACAAAATTATCCCACCCACTGTTTTTGTCCTCCCCTTGGGAGTTACTTTCCCTCTCCTTGTGCTTTGCACACAGATGTTGTGAAAGCCAAGACTGTAACAGGGTTCAAAAAAGAACTAGATAAATTCACGGAGGATAGGTCCACTGACGGCTATTAGCCAGGATGAGCAGGGATGGTGTCCCTAGCCTCTGTTTGCCAGAGGCTGGGAATGTTCTGTTCATTCCCTCTAGGGCACCTGGCACTGGCCACTGTCGGAAGACGGGATACTGGGCTAGATGGATCTTTGGTCTGACTCAGTTATGGCCGTTCTTATGTACACAGTGCTTTCCAAACACAAAGCTCTGAGACAAAAGCACTTAACCACATCCTGCTTTGACTTCTATGGGACTTTGCTGAATCGGAGTCTTAGTTTCCCAATCCTGGGGTAGCTGGGGGCATAGAAAGAGATAGCTGAACGTCTAAGAGGGACAGGAAAACAACGTTCTCTTCTACCTAATCAACTGAGGTACAAGGTTATGTGCTTTGCATACAGCTAATTCATCTGTCATTTGGCCATATGTAAGGTGCCATACTGGTAGATGCAATAAATAAGCAAAATGAACAAAAATGGATGAAGGGGGCATATTATAGGTTAAGACTGACCGCAGAACAGGAACACCTAGCCCACGAAGGTACTGTCTGATACTATTCAGATTTTTTTCAAGGGTAAATACTCAGGCATTTTAAATTGGACAGATTAGGCATCTAACATATACCAACAGTACAACTTTGTTCCCCAGGAAATATCAGAGCAAGTAGTCTGCTTCAATTGTTAAAGAAGAGAGATACAGTTTTTACTTTATTCAGATTAATCTGTAAGTATTTTTGATTTTGGCTTGAATATAGAAGCAGTCCCAGAATTAATCAGATGCTTGGCCTTCTTATTAAGACCCAAGATCGGCCCTTCACACATGTAATACAAGCAAATGAAATTAGAGATTTCTAGGCAGCAAATGTTAAAATTATCTAGTATACAGGTTAAAAAGAGTTTTTATATATTTGGCTATAATGCTTAAATTATCCAAAAGAACAATGTTTTGTTTAAAAAGGCATACAATGAATATAGTACATAATCTGCAGTATCCCAAATTAAGGTTAATAAATTTAATAATACATTAAATTTTAAATACCACCTTAAATACCAGCATCCAAATATTCGGATACTTCACTCATAAAAACAGGTTTCAGAGCAGTAGCCATGTTAGTCTATATCAGCAAAAAGAACGAGGAGTCAGCCAGTCGGCTGCGCAACAGCTGAGCAGCGAACAGCAGAGCGGCTAACAGAGGGAGTTTGCCTGGGATCTGCCTGAGAGGAGGTACGCTAAGGGCTGCATTAGGGAGGCCGTGTTGGTGAGTATCTGAGTGTCTGTTGTGGGGACAGTTTGACCGTGTGCTTGATTGGTGGTTTGAAAAGTGTGAATTGGGAGTGCTTTGTTCCAGGTGAGCCTTGAGTGGGCCCGACTGTATAAAAGCCAGTCAGCTCCCAGTCTCTCTCATTCACTGGGACCCATCCACTCCCAGTCTTTATTCATTATTCACCATTAAATTAGGCTTGAATAAAGACTGGGAGTGGATGGGTCATTACACAAAGTAAAACTATTTCCCCATGCTTATTTTCCCCCCTTACTGTTACTCTCACCTTCTTGTCAACTGTTGGAAATGGGCCATCCTGATTATCACTACAAAAAAGTTTTTTTTCTCCTGCTGATATTAGCCCACCTTAATCAGTTGGTCTCATTAAGAGTTGGTATGGCAACCCCCATTTTTTCATGTTCTGTGTGTGTGTGTGTATATATATATATATATCTTCCTACTATATTTTCCACTGCACGCATCCGATGAAGTGGGTTTTAGCCCACGAAAGCTTATGCTCAAATAAATTTGTTAGTCTCTAAAGTGCCACAAGTACTCCTCGTTCTTTTCACTCATAAAAAGTTATACTAAGAATAGCTTGTGGAAAGCAAGTATAGCGATGAGTGTAGATTGTCCCTCAATAATTGAGAATTTAGGATAGGTTGTCCCACGTAAATACAATCCATCAGAGAAGTATTTCAATGTCTTTCCAGACTTTGCTTATCTTTACATACTAGATAACTCAGAATAAAATGTATTACTCTGTCAACATTACCTGGGGCCATATCACTGCCTCAAAAATGGCATCAATCTCATCCACTGTAAAGCTGTAGGTCTCAAAATCAGAAAAAAACTCTGCCACAAGTTTGATCCCAAGACGCCTCAAATTTTTCAGTGGGTTAATAAACCTTAGTTGGATCTGGAAAAAATAAAGACAAAAATACCTATTCTTGCTGCAATACACCTGCTATATAGAACAAGCTAGTTACCCTGCATGAAATACTGTATTTAATCAATCATGGATATGAGTGACTGTTGCTTGGACTATTACACTGTTTCCTCCTGTTTGCTATCGTGAACAAGTTACCTTTATCCTGTAAAGATGATTTTAACTTTCTGACTAAGGTCCCCATCCTGCACCGAGTCACAAGGCTTAACTGGGACTCTGCCTGGGAACGAGAGCCGACTCGCACACAGCTCGCTGAAGGACTGGGGCCAAAACCACTGTAAGTGAATACTACAGCTTTTAGCACTGCCCTTAAGAGATCTACATACCCCACTCCCAATATTCAAACAGTACTACTTTACACATCTTCAAAAGTACCACCAGAATAGAGCTGTGGTATTTGGGCCTATCTGAATTAGCAGCCAAATACAGAATAACTTATTGCTATAGAGAGCAATTATACGAATTCAGAGAAATGTGAACCCAATTTCTCGATACATTTGAATAAAAAAATATTGAGATGGTTCAAGGAATGCCAAATCTCCATCCCTCCCACCATGGTCCCCTCCTTCCCTCCTATTTTACTACTGTTACCCCACCCTAACATGTTATGTCTATGTACATTGCCTGGTCTTGCAGCTTTGTCAAACTGTAAAATCTTGCAATTGCATAATTTTATTGGAGCTCATATACATTTTTTTTGTACTTTTCTTTGTCTGTTTCTGTATGAAAATATATTAAATAAATTACCCCCCAAAAAAGAGCACAACCAAAACCAGTGACCAAAGGTCAGTTTCCTCTTAGCACATGAAAACAAGCTTAGAGGAGAGAGAGGAATCCAGCAAAGACAGAGTGAGGAGGAGCGGGCTAAAATGTAGTAAAAAGAGTTACGCTACCCATGCATTTAACAGTAACGAAGTTACATTCTATAGCTTTCCTTGGGGAAGATATTCAACACTGAGATAAAGCATGCTAATCAGCCATCTGTTTATAATATTACAGCCTTTTCTGCTGGTCTCCTCTGGGAAGGGCTACACTTATGGCGACATGTAGAGTACAGACACCGCATGCCTCCCCAGCATGGGTATAAACAGCAGGGTAGATGGTGAGGCCCTGCTTAGGTGAATGGAATATAGACACACCAGAACCCTGTGGATACATACCCTACACGGCTCTCTGCACAACCATGCAGTGCCTCTGTGCTATTTTTACCAGTGTAGCATCCCACTGCTTCCCCCTGCCAGAGACTTTCACTGTCACATGCAGCTACACATGGCAGTGACTGTGGTTGCAGCCTGCCTTTTGCTGTAGTGTGTAGCTACATGTACCCTACACTCCCCAAAGTGTAGACACGGCCTCTAGGTAACACTTTCAAAAGCTCCTAAGTGACTTAGAAACTACTACTTCTTCCTCTTATCCCATCATCTAGGGTTGGGTCACCATGCAAACATCTGCCATCTTCATCAGTCCGAGACAGCACTAAGGTGCATCAGCTTACTATCTTTTTTGATGCAATCCACCATCACTACCTCGGGATCTCTTTCCTCTCCACCCTCTTCTGCCATGCCATCTTCCCCAGGTCCTCTTCTTTCACTCTCTCTCTGTCTGAACCAGCAAAGTTGCACTTCCCGGATTTTGTCAGCCACATCATGGGCTGAGACTTCTATCCTGAAGCTTTCATATCGCAATCCATCCCTTTGTGGGACTATACTGCACAAAGACATCTCATCTTGAACATCGTTAGGCACTGAACTTCCCGTCTCTTTTCTGCCCGTGCTTCTGCACGATACAGCATTGCAGGGCACACCATTGCTACATACAGTTGGGCTTTCAGCGTCAGTGAGATGTTATTCCACTGTCTTCCAGAACTCCCCAGTCAGGACTGTATCTCGCATTCATGCTCACTGTCGTCCACAACCCAGATACCTGAACTGCTCAGTCTGGTTTAGTCAGATTCCATTCATCTTTATATTCAGTCTCCCTAAGACACCTCTACTGACCCATATTACCTCGGTCTTAGTCATATCCTTTTTCTTCCCATGTCAGCTTACCTGGCCCTACCATTGATTTACTCTTTACTCTAGCTCGTCTTCTGAGAACACTCTTATAGCTATGTCATCTGCATATAGCAGCTTCTCACCTTTCCCATTGAGATCTTCCATCAACATGATAAACAGCAGCAGACTAAAGGCCCCAGATGCAGTTGGACTTTCACATCAAAGGGGCCTGTCATTCCAAAACATGCTCAGATCGCTGTTTTCGGTGATATTAAATCCTCAGACATGCCATATCTCCTCAGCACTAGAGCGAGCATCCTTTGTCCTATGCATCCTTATACTATGCCCTTTCTAGGTCTATTAAAGCCCAGAAGAGATCCTGTTGGTGCTCTAACAACTTCTTGATCACTTGCCGAATTACAAACATGGCACCTGTGGTTCCTCATCCTTTCCTGAAGCTGAACTGTTCTTGTCTGAGGAGGGGTTCCGCCATTCTCCTAACCGTAGCATCCAAGATGTGTTCCAGTACCTTCATTCTACACAACAGGAACTTTATCCTTCAACAGTTTCCACATTTGTGGATGCTCCCCTGCTTACGTACTGGGACCAAGATAGACCTGCACCAATCTTGGGATATTCACGTATCTTGCCATATGGCTTTAACCCAGGGTCGGCAACCTTCGGCACGCAGCCCATCGGGGTAATCCACTGGCAGGCCGCAAGACATTTTGTTTACGTTGACTGTCCGCAGGCATGGCCCACCCGCAGCTCCCAGTGGCCACAGTTCACCGTTCCCAGCCAATGGGAGCTGCGGGAAGCAGCAGCCAGCACATCCCTGTGGCCTGTGCCACTTCCCGCAGCTCCTGTTGGCCAGGAATGGCAAACCGCAACCACTGGGAGCTGCGGGGGGCCGTGCCTGCAGACGGTCAACGTAAACAAAATGTCTTGCGGCCCGTCAGCAGATTACCCTGATGGGCCACGAGCCGAAGTTTGCCGACCCCTGCTTTAACCGCTCTGCTCATCCATTTTATGCCTCTCTCGCACAGGACTTTCCCCAGGTCCGTTGTCACTTCCTCGGTCCCACCACCTTACTGTTCTTCATTATCTAGACTGCATTTCTCACCTCCATTGTGTCAGACTCAGGCACCACATTAGGATATCGGCAACTCTTCCAAAAAGGGGTTTGCTTTATTTAAGAGACTTTCAAAGTATTGCTTCCATCTCACCTTCATTTTTTCAGGTGTTACTAGCAGTCTCTCCTGGTCATCATTTACAAATGGTGCTGCAATACCATACTCCTTCCCTTTGCATCTGATTTTTGCAATGTTATAGATCTTTTGGCCAGCCAGATGTGGGTGGTTTACAAGCTCTGCATGCAGGTCATCTATGGCACTTTCTTTGACCTCCATCACTGCCTGCTTAGCAGCTCACTTTGCTTCTTTGTATTTGCTTTCATTCACACTTGATGTGCTTATGTCTTTTTCTTTATGCACCATTTTCTTATTTCAGATCGCTACCCGCATTTCGTCGGTCCAACACAACTCCTCTCTGTCCCTTGATTTTCCCCAACTGTATTGTCCACACACCTCTTCTGCTGCTGCAATCCTCTCTCTTTTGATGTGGTTCCACTCCTCCTCAGCCAATACCAAATCTGTTTCCAGGCACTTATCTTGCTGCTTGTACAAACTTCTCTGCTGTCCTTCCCCTTAAGGTCCCGTGCTTTAATCTCATTTCTTTTGAGCTTAGTTTCCACCTTGTCTAATGCTCAACCGCAATCTTTATCACAAGAGACATGATTTTTGCTACTAAAAATTAGAATGATAGACGATAATTTTTACACCAAATAAACTGAATCAGATTCCCCATCTACTCAAATGAGAGGAAGGAGATAGAGCATGCTCCTTGAGAAGAGGCCTGTGTAAGGACAAGGACAGATTCCATATTGAAAGTGAACAGTAGGAAACATTAAACCTGTAACTGAACTCAGAACCACAAAAGTAGATATTTAACTCTTTGGGCAATACCATCCTGAAATAAATGACTCTCAAACCCACAGGAATTTCTTGTAATAATTATCCAAGATAAACAGATTTCTAGCATCCTTCTCTGAACTCTTAACACCTCACTAGCTAATGAAGTGTTAAATTAAGTTTAACAAATGACAGCATGGCACCACAAATACCTCTCCAAGAGTTACTCAGTCACATCTGAAGGTGAGAGATAGCATTACTTGAATAACTTTACAGTACAAAAATGATTACTCTAGAGATAAATAAAATTACTTGTGTACTACTGTAAATTGGATTATGGACTGTAACTGTCCTAAAATTACCCCTCCCTTGTTGCTAGTTACTGCTACAGCACTTAGAGAAGCATGAGGTGAACCATGATATTAAGACCAAAAAAAAAAAAGGGGGGGAAACAGAAGTTTTCTTTACCTGTTTGAATTCAAGTCCAGAAAGGGCTCTAGTTGCCCCAAACAAACTCCTAGTTAGTGTGTGCACTTTGGTTTAATGAAATGTAGTTGTTTTTTTAAAAAAATGCATTTGACATTCAAATTCTTGTTTGTATGAATTGTTACATGCAATGTTTTAAAGTGCCTATTTTATTAAATATATTCAACACTGTGACTGACTGAAATGCCAACAATTTAACAGCATTTTAAACAACTGTTTAACAGCAATATACTCTTTCTATATAAACACTGCGGCATTTTAAGACCAATGTTGCTGGCCTATATTTTTATCCATCTTTCTATTATTCACTGGTTTCTAAAGCTTTATTGGCACCAAGCGTAATTTGAACCAATAGAGTTGAGAAAAAAAATATATATATATACACAGTATCATGTTCCTTACCTTCTCTCTTTGTTGAAGGATGTGGGATACTGTTGCTGTCATACAAAGTAAAATCTGTAAAATCTCAGGTAAGTACCGAGTGATCAGATGGCCCATATTTTTCAGTACAACCTCAAAGCTGTTGAACAGACTGTGCTGGCGGCCTAGAGGCAGGACTTTAGATAAATCCAGTTCTGATATTGTTTGGAGTACTGCAACCTGGCACGGTCCTACAGAAGGAAGGAGGACAGTGAAAATATATCAGTTCATCTTTACCTTGGTAAGTAAGGACCCGATTTCAATGGGCCAAATGTCAATGTCTGAGGTTCGTCTCAATGTGAGAAAGGGTGGCAAAATCTGGCCCTAAATTACAAGATCTTTAAATGCTCCTAATCCAGCTTCTTATGTAAAATTAACAGACAGTCCCAGCTGTCTATCATGGCTCTTATATGGCCCTCATTGCTGTAGTGTCGGAGTGCCTCACAATCAATGTATGCACTTATCCTCATAATACCCCTGTGGCATTGTGCTCACCAGCCCTTCAGAGAGGAAGGACAACACAATAGTTAGGATGCCAGCCTGGGACTCTGGCATTCTGGGTTCGATTCCCTGCTCTGCCACAGACCTCCTGGGTGACCAAGGGTAAGTCACTCAGTCTCTTGGTGCCTCACTTCTGTAATAACGGTACAGGAATAAGAGTACATTGTACAGCAGGGAAGGGAAACTGTGGCCAAGGGCTCAGGGGAAACCTTGACTCTTATTTTAAAAAAATAACCAGTGTCATGGGTGCTTTAATTTATCCAGGGTACTTATATGGCCCCCATTTCCATAACATCTAAGTCCCTCACAGTCCTCAAAGTATTTATCCTCCCCACACCCGTGAGGTAGGGAAGAACTATTATCCCCAATTTCTAATGGCAGAAGCATACCAGCACTGAAGTGCTTCACAGGTTCAAAGAGCAGGTCCAGGAACATTCTGATCTCTTCAGGCAGCGAGCCAGCAAGGAACCTCAGAACAATTGACATACGGGTGCCTGCAGCAGATTTGCCCTGAGTTCTGCTTCCAGTTTTGTTTCTCATCCGCCCATACAGAATTCTTCAAAAGCCAAAAGGAAATTGTATTAGTGAGTTCTCCACTAGCTGCCTGTTTCTGAAGCATTGCAGGAGCAGTCTGGCTGGTTCACAATCTTTGTTTAGAAAGTATAACCTGAACTACATGGCTTAACTAATGCTCCCCACTATTACCTCTATTGCTGTTTGGCACCCAGTAGCACTAACAGAAAGGGCGTGCTCTTGCTCCCAACAAGGTCATTGGAAATTCTGCTAGTGATCTGAATGGGAGCATGGCTTAAGTATGAATTA
Source organism: Lepidochelys olivacea (assembly GCF_965140295.1). NCBI lineage: Eukaryota > Metazoa > Chordata > Testudines > Cheloniidae > Lepidochelys > Lepidochelys olivacea. Next base: position 266,573,224 of record NC_140411.1, read on the forward strand.
GCAAAGCATCGTGCTAGTACAGAGGTGGGCAAACTTTTTGGCCCGAGGGCCAAATCGGGGTTGCGAAAAGGTATGGAGGGCTCGGAAGGGAAGGCTGTGCCTCTGCAAACAGCCTGGCCCCTGCCCCCTATTCCGCCCCCCCTCAGAACCCCCGACCCATCCAACCCCCCCTGCTCCTTGTCCCCTGATTGCCCCCTCCCAGGACCCCCATCCCTAACTGCCCCCCCCAGGACCCCACCACCTATCCAACCCCCCCCCCCCGCTCCCTGTCTCCTGACCGCCCCCTCCCAAACCTCTGCCCCATCCAACCGCCCTCTGTCCCGACTGCCCCCCGGGACCTCCTGCCCCTTATCCAACCCTCCCCTCCACCTGCCCCCTTACCATGCCACTCAGAGCGGCAGGACAGGCTTTTTGGAAAGCCTGGGACATGGGTGGGGGCGCAAGTCGCGCTGCCCGCGTGGCAGCGTAGCTGCAGAGGAGGGGTACAGCGGGGGAGGGGCCGGGGGCTAGCCTCCCCGGCTGGGAGCTCAAGAGCCAGGCAGAACGGTCCCACTGGCCGGATGTGGCCCGCGGGCCGTAGTTTGCCCACCTCTCTGCTAGTATGAAGACAACGTTATAGCTGAGGAAGCACTTTCACTGTAAATCGCTATTTCCATGTATTTATCAAATAACTAATACCCTGAGGGTGAAAATCTCTCAGATTTTTTCTTAGGCATTTAAGATGAACTTTTTTGGAAAATATGAGCTTAACTAATGCATTCAACAATACTACACATGCACAAATGTATTAAAGAGAATATCACGTACAGTAATGAACGAGGAAACCTTCGTTGCTGTGAGAGCCATAAGTTTGTATTGTCTCTAAAATATCAACCAGCGGCTGCATTATGCTTCTTCTATAGCTATTGTTTTATTTTAATATGCAAAGTTTATGCAGTGTTTCACCCACGCACCTCATAAGAACAAGAACAAGATCTGGTCGGTGTTGCATTTTAACTATAGTGTTCTCCTCGGATATGCTGAAATGGACTATTTCTTCTTTAAAGCTCTTATCTTCCAGTAACCTTTGCAAGTTCTCCCTGTAAGTATTAAACACAGTTATTTTTTTTTTAAAAACAGATCTCTGTGCAATTTATTCAAAGATCACATCCTTACCCTTTTATTAAAAGGGTAAGTAAATCAATTAGCTCAACATCACTGCACAGACCACTATTTTTCATACAAGGTTCTGTAAAGGCTATTCAAGTGGGTGCAATAGTATTGTGCTGACAGTTTTACCTAATGACTATAAAGAACTACAAAAATCCTTTACCGAAAAGAACACAATTGGCCACTACATGCCATGGTGGGTCTGGATGAGGGAAAAGATTTGTTTTGTTTTGAGAAAGAGTTCAAATCTGATAGACAAAATATTTCAGTTTTTCCATTTCTGAATGAACATGGCCCTGCTGCACTCCTCCTTCTTTAAAACAAAACAGCAATTCCACTTCTCAGATATCTGCTTTTCAAGACTAGTCCAGGTTACCTTCTGTGACTATATATAGATCTCAGGAACAATGGCATGGAGGAGACAACCTCTTTTCTTCTTTATAGTCTACCAAAGCTTTTTCCATTTTATTTTAAATATAAATAGGAGAAGCTTTTTTTAATTCTGTCCATTTCCAAACTCAGATTCGGAATAGGAATATTATTTTTTCTTGGGTCCAGAAAGTTGTGGATATTTCTCTTAGAAGCGGATGATGCCAAATATCATAAATATATGTTTGATGTGATTTATCTATGTGATCTATCTCAGTGATTTATCTATGTTGGAAGAATTTTAAAGCTCTTACTTGTATGGCAGTAGATGTGGATGCTTGTAGGTCATGATGCAGTCAAGGGCTACTTTTTGTACATTCTGGTCTTGATGGGACAACAGCTGAAGGTAACATTTTACAAGAAAAAAAAATTAGGAGAAAGCCCAAATAATACATACCTCTCCTTCTACCACTATATCAAGATGATTTATTCAAGACAGAATTCAGCCCTTAAATTTGGGGGAGGGGAGGGGGGAGGAAGTAATCATCTAACCTAAAGGGATCCACAATAAAGGGAATTTCATTTTAGAACAGTCATTTAAAAGACACCAAGCAGCAAATATTTCCTACCACTATACATCCAAGAGAGATAATTACAGAACACAAAAGTTACTTGTTTCTAAAAAACAAAAACAAAAAAACCAGGATATCACTGCTGGTATTTGATGGCATAGGTGCTGGAACTAGAGGTGCTGGGGGTGCAGCAGCGCCCCCTGGCTTGAAGTGGTTTCCATCATATACGGGGGTTAGTTTGGTTCAGTGGCTCTCAGAACCCCAACTGTAAAAATTGTTCCAGCGCCCCTGTTTGATGGGTACAGCAATTAAACAAAGCAATCATAAACTTGTGTTTTAACAAGTTATTTTTATAGAGTGTCTTTTGCAAGATCACTTTCGGACCAGCTTTGGTTCAGGCTTTGTGTCACACTAGGTAAAATAATGGATCAGCCAAACCATTCCAAAATGTTTGCATCACATACATTCAAGTTACGAAAATGCACACAGAATATTAGACTTGTTAAAAAGAGAAATACAAGAGGAATAATCAAAAACCCACCAATAGCATTAAAGGGTGAGTGCCCCCAGTAGCCAGGCTAAGGGGAATACAGAACATTACTAAAAACCTCCCCTTTCTCCCACCTAGTTCTTCAGTTTCATGATAAACAGCACATATCAGAATCCCCATTTTTGATGTGATCTGTTCTAACACCCCAGCATTCTAAAGGCATGGTATCAATCCAGCAGTTGTGCCTGAGCACGGAGCTAACAAATAGCAGACCAGGTAAATGCCTGTTTTGCCTTGTTTGGTTGTTCTGCACTCTTTAAAAATGTTGGTTAAATAAAATGTTTTTAAAATGTACAAATCTAGTCAATATTTTCCTAAAAATCACAGACAAGCAATCGAACCCACAGAGAGCAGCTCTTTCCTAAACCAAGTTCAGAGGTTTACAGGAGCACAATGAATGCTGAAGCATTCCACTAGAGCAGAAGCTGGTGCTCTGAGACAGGCTGGACACTGGGGAACTAAAGCAGTAACGCAGAACGAATGGTTAGCTGGTATGTGCCGAATGATCATTCAAGACATACATTCACACATCCAAGTTAAGTTCATGTCTCATGGATGATCATTCAACACGTGTTGTTACAGGAGACAAGATTTTGGCAATTCCTTTTGCAGAACACTTTTACAAAGACTTATTTCCACAAAATTCAAGTTGATAAACTCAGCCTGGTTTCCTGAGGGAGCACCCTTTAAATAGCATATCCTGGATTTACAGTTTTATAATTTCCCTTGAAAATTACTTTTCCCCATCTCCCCATTTATGTTCAGAAAGGGACTTTTAGGCAAGACAAGCCACACATGCTCCCCCTCTTTTTTCTCTCTCTTCACACCTCTGGCTACCGCTTGCTGCCTGTTTACATTCAGTTTCAGCTTTGTGGCCTGCTATTACGGGTAAAACCCCTTTGCAGAGCCTGGGGAGGGATGGACACCATCAAACAATAAAAGTGAAGAAACGGAAAAATAAAGAGAAAGGCATTTTTCTCTCCAATTTCTTCCAGCTATCTGGCATGGTTTCTCAGGGTATGTGTACACTACAGCAGCACAGCTATGCCCACTGATGCTTTTCTACACCGATGGAAGAGATTTCCCCGTCAGTGCAGGTAACCCACCCCCCCGAAAGGCAGTGAGGCTGGCTTAACTACAGTACTCAAAGGGTGTGAATTTCTCACACCCCTGAGCGACATAGTTAGGTCAATCTGAATTTTACGTGTAGACCAGGGCTTAGACTGATGGTCATGATCAAGCTTTCTTTCTCCATGGCTAGATGGAAAGGGGATCCTGAAACTTTCCTTTGTACCCTGGGGCTACAATATAGAAAAGGTCAAGAACTGCCAAGCTATGGTAACGTTAGGAGTCACTTTTAACACGGTACAAAATTTTCAGATGGCGATATTCAAGTTGACAGTGTCCCTTTAAGACACAACTGTTGTACACTGCACTGCAACAGTCATTCTCTTTACAAAGAAGGACCCTTTGGCTTGGTGTTCAGATAAGACAAGAATATATTTGTTTATTAAGCAATACAAAAATGTTAGGTATTATCACCTGATTGTACAACTCATTTAACTTTGGTTCCAGATACAGCGCACGTGGATTCGAAAACTTGGAGAAGACTTGCAAATGGGCTATTAGCTGCCTGAAACAAAAACAAAACACGCTTTTAACAATAAAACAGATGCACACTCTGTGTTACTACCAATGGCAGGAGAATGGTTCCAAGATTCGGAGTTTCTGAATATCAGTATGTAGGACTACTTTTACCAACAGGCTCTAATGGCAGTGGAAGAATTTGATTTATACCAGTGCGAAAGAGCAGTAGGGGTAAACTGGACCTGGGGACAAGACTGCCCCACCCAAGAACAGCCACATCTCCACTTGCTGAGGAAAGAGAGAAGTAGAGGGAGGGGGAAATCAACCGTGCCAAAAACAGTCAGGACTGGTCAAAAAGGTACACGTGCAGAATAGCAAGAGTCTATGCTGACTCAGCAGTTCCCTGCAGAGCTTCACACCAAAAAATTCTACTGAATCTGCTACATGATTTGAATTTCCTCTACCCTGTCTAACCCCAGCAAAGGGAGGTGCTTTAACCATTACCCGCCCTCCAAAGCCAGTACTATGGTCTCCGCTGAATGATGAAGTTGTGCACTCTGCATGTTACCAGGCACACACTAGTCTCTCACATCACACCTAGCTCTTATTTTTCCATCATTTTCAAGGAGGAGTTTGTAACATACATTTTGTGAGAGCCTAAACTACAATGGTGCAAATCTGAAAGTATAATGAGGAACCCAGGGTCTAGAGGAAAAGCGTTCACTAAAGAATTCATTAACAACTAGCCAGTAAAACTTTTACACCTTAGTTATTGCTACCAGCATTTTAAAAGTTTCCATTTAGGAACAAGAACATTTTGAAGCAAAAGTTCAAATCTGGTGACAATCTGATTTTTGTAATTATTACTAATTCACAGATATGAACCACTCATATTAGGGAACAGAACAAAATAACAGAACTGATAAAACACCTACAACTTAGCCAGAATATAGGCTAGAATTCATTGCATCTTAATGTGCAAGATGACATTTGTAAAGTTCTTTGTTGCTACAAATGTCATTCACAAATAGGCAAAAATAGTTCATGTGAATCACCTAAAATGCGTATTTCACAGATGTCAACCGGATAAAAAAGGCTATAATCAAGAAGTTTCAAAACTGTGTTTTAAGACACAAGCCATAAACTATTTACTCACAAAATAATATGATACTGTGGAGTAATGAAGTCACAATAGCAGATATTTATAGTAAGAAATACCAAAAAACCTGTCCAGAACAAGGACATCAGGGCCAAGATTTTCAAAAATGAGTGTCTAAAGCTAGACTCTGAAATCCATAATTGGGTACCTACAATGATTTTCAAAATGGGCTGCACACCCATCAGCTCCCACTGACTTTAAAAGAAAAGCAGACACACACACAGAGGAAACAATTATCCCCCCCCCCCCAACACTTGGGATCCCGCTAGGGTTGCCAACCCCCCAGGATTGTCCTGGAGTCTCCAGGAATTAAAGATTAGTGATGAAACTTCCAGGAATACGTCCAACCAAAATTGGGAATCGTAGACCTCGCACCATCTTTGCTTCAAATTATGCAAAGCGATGGCCTATTACTCATCTTACGGTAGTGCCCAGAGCCTCCGGTCAGGGCCCCCAAACTAGTGCTAGGTGTTGCATGGGGACAGGATCCCTGCTCACAAAAGAGCTCACAATCTCACGAAAGACTGGAACAGACAAAGGAAAGGGATGCACATAAGCCCAGTGATCATAACAAAGCAAAAAGAACAGGAGGACTTGTGGCACCTTAAGGACTTACAAATTTATTAGAGCATAAGCTTTCGTGGGCTACAGCCCACTTCTCTAATAAATTTGTTAGTCTCTAAGGTGCCACAAGTCCTCCTGTTCTTTTTGTGTACACAGACTGACATGGCTGCTACTCTGAAACATAACAAAGCGAGTCACCCCAAGGTTATGAAACCTTTTAAAACACCAAATGGTTAACGTTTGCATTTCACTTGCTCCCTGCCCAATCAAACAAAGCAAAACTCACTTTGCTGCAGCTCTTCTTGTTTTCTTTTTTTGCAACCCTTCAACCACCGGTTCATCCATTCCCTCCACCTCCTCTTTCTCCTCCTCCTTGGTAGCTTGGTGTATCTCTTCAGTGGGTTTTTCTTCCTCTTCTGCTACACCACTGTTTTTCTTTCTAAGATCCTGGGTTGGAGCCACTAGAGAATCTGCTGGGTAATACTCATTGCTATATTAAAAATAAAATCGATCAATAGAACAGTATCTGCTGGCGGGAGGTTTATTTGAAGCTGTTCACAATTGGAACTTCCAATTATCCACAGAGCTGTGCCTGGTGACACTGTACAGTTCAAGATCCCCAAAAGGGGTTCATTTCAGCAGGCAGATGGACATTTCTTTTACTGTGAATGACGGAGATATTAAAAGAAGAGAGCAAATGTAAAGAAAAAAAGACAACGAAAGGAAAAAAAATTAAACGGCTAAGATCAGAAAAATGTGGTCAGGAAAAAGAAGAGAAAGTGAATCTATGTAGAATGGGAGAATTTTGTTAAAAAGTTGGCAGGGATGTGTGAAAATGTATGTTAGGAAGTGTAGGAATCGATGATGTATTATATAGTGGAAGCCCTCTCACCTGAAAACAGGTAAAAGCAGTCTAGACAAAGCACTGTAGGAAATACACTGTAAAGAAGAGTCACAGGCTGGCAGGGGGAATAGAGTGAGGGCCTAATTCAAAGCCTGCTGGAGTGAATAGAAAGACTCCCACTGATTTCAGTGGGCACCGAACCAGGCCCTAGATACACTAAAAGGTATTTTCCTATCTCTGCCGGAATAAAAATACCTCCTTTCATTTTACAAACAGGGGAGACAAGGAAGAGCCTCATCTTCATGTCTATTTCCAAGACACTTTACTTCCATTGAAACTACACCCTCCATAGCAGTAGCGAGGCTGTGTCACCAGAACTCATTAGTAAACTGGGGCTCAACGCAGCAGCCAATTGACAGCTTACATTTCAGGTTGCTTTTATTTTTTCCACTCTCTCTCTCTCTGGCATGAGCCATGTTTAACCAAAAGGAAGGACCAACTTCAATATAAAATCATACCACTCTATGGATTCAGAGGTCTCAGAAAATAAAATCCATTAAAAACAAAACAAAACCCACCCATCAGTTGACTTATAGGGACCCTAGTAACTCTGCCTTCATTTATGACATTTCCAAGCAACATGTCTCATTGCTGAACATGGTCACTTACCTAATGAATCTCAAGAGAAGCGGGGAAAGCTCCCTTGACCTGGGCTCCACTCTGTCTGGAACCTTGGCCAATGCCTTCCACAGCAGAAACCGGAAGTTTGCGTAATCTATCCGCTCACTGCAATCCGTTCTAAACCTCAACTGCTCGAGATACAGGCTTCCCACATTTCCTTCTCGGATCTTCTCACTTTCTGTATCTGCAGTGCCTGCCTGCTCTTCACTCAGCTTATCTTGCAGCTCCCTCTCTATATTGGAAACAAACCACCGTCCTCATTACTTCAAGAAATCTTCAAAGAGTTTATTCAGTAATTGCTGGTGGTAGGGTAGTGTCCTGGGGTAAATAACAGCAACCGTTTATATTAATGTTGGCCATCTACCTAGCAAATTCTGCTTAATATTGATCTGAAACTGCAACACAGGTTAGAAGGTACCCTAGGATGTCAGAACTTCAGCAAGGGGCCTAACTTTAAGCACACGTAGCCCCAATAAATGGCTGTCCTTGTGCCACACAGTGAAATCCAGTATTCACATTCAAGAGCAGGGTCAAGGAAAACAGATACATTTGGCAGAAATTCTACTGATTCCATGTTGAACAGGGTAGGAGGAAGATTTTCTAGAGACTAGACATTACTGAAAATCCTCAGAGACTCCTACTGTCCCTCATCATCATGAGCAAAGCCAGTCTAGGCACAAAACAAGCACTGCCTGGTGCTCCATATGCTAGGAGGACTCTGCAACTCATGGACTGTCCCTATTTACCTCATGGCAAGTAGGACAAGGGGGAGGCAACAATTCTGACAGATCTCCACTCAGGAAATGAGGCTAGAAAGGTAGAGGGGAAACTTACGTCCTGATTTTTCCTTTTTTGCCAGTTTGGAGCACAGCAGAGCATAAAGCCAGCCCTGTTCATGAACCACCTGGACCATAGTTAAGTTAGTGTCTAAACATCTACAAGACATGAATTACCAGCATAGACAGCCGCTTTCTCCAAGTGCTCATAATAGACTTTCCAGAACTGTTTATTCTCCATTTCGTTTGCATGAGATCTAACAATAAACAAGACAGTAATTAAGTAAAAAATTCCATGTGATATTAGCCAGTTATACTGCTAGTATGTTCAAAGGCTTGGTGTCCAGCTCTAGTCAACATGTAGGAAGGCAAGACTTTTGCTGTGTGCGACTATAACATTTCTTTGCCTTCATCTGAAGATCCCAAAGGTTCATTGTTATCAGAATAGCCTAGTTATAGCCTGTGAAACCAAAGGGACCCTTTGGTATAGATGTTTGCAAGTCTTTCAATGCTGCCTATGTAATAACATAGCACTTAAAACCAACACGAAGAGTCAGCGTCCCACTGATGATGCAGGTTATCGTTTTCATGATTTCACTTCTCTAATGGAGAAAATGACACATAATATCACAGAATGTACAGAGAAAAAGCTAAGTGGTCAAAATCCCGGCAATTCACCCTGAAAGCTGACATTGCAAACTCAGGGCTCAATCAAATCAATGGGAGCTCTTCCGTTGACTTAAGTAGGTTTTGCACCAGGCCCTTAGTGAGGGCAGGAAGGAGAGAGAGACGGACTGATTTATTATTTAGATAACACTTATCATGTGATAGTCATAATAGTGTGAGATAAGGAGTTGGCTATCTTGGATTCGAGTCTGGTACCTTTGTGTCCCAACCCTCGATGTAATTTAACAATACTGTTGCCTATGAGTTGTCTTTAATATTTGTACATCCCAAAACAAGTTAAAAAGTAACAGTCTATAAAGAGCAAGATTTACTTGACAGATCAGAGGCATTTCTGTGGTACCTCATGTAAACGTGCATCATGCTTGTGTGTATTTGCGTTTATTTTTAGAGACGCCACACATTTTTATTTCATTTTTTTTAAAAGTCCGGGGGCAGCTGCAATACAACACAACACAACAGGCTCCCACCACCCACTAGCACATACTTACGTTATGAGCTCAACAACAGGATCCCAGAGAGGGCTGAAGTTAATGTAGAGCATTCCCAGTAAATACTGAAGAGGCACCTACAGTGACACACAAGAAAACTTTGTTTTAAAAAGCTAACAAAGATATTTAAAGTAGGTATAAAAACAGCTTCACTGATTGATGAACTGCAAGAAAAAGCAATGAAGTCAAAATCTCTCAGAATCAACACCAATAATTAAGACATTTAGGTTATTATTTGTACTTTGGTAGCATCAAGGCCACATTGTGCTAGGCACTACACAAACATATAAACAAGGAGAGTATTCCCTGCCTGAAGAGCTTACACTGCATTAGACCCAGGGCCCCATCTGGATTGGGCTCATCATTGAGCTAAGTGATATACAGACACACACACAATCCCTGCCCCAAGGAGTTTACAACTCAAGAAGGAAAGTTATAAAAGCACTTAAGTATCAGTAGTAATAAGTTAACATTTAGCTACTACAGGAAAAACCCTGATCGTAGCAGCCTCGACAGTGTGAAGCCCACAGCAGCACGGTCAGATTCAGCCACCATAGACAGATGTCCCTGCAATCTATAAGGCCTCAATCCTGCAATGAGCTCCATGCAAAGCTCCCCTGAGGTCCAGCGACACGGAGTTCATTGCCAGGTCAGGGGATAAACTGCCAACAGCTTACCCAAGCCCTTTGCATCACCTCCACCTGCTTTCTCCTCTCACTGCTCTTTGCAGGCATGTTTAGAACATTTATTGAAACACCGCCACTTTCTTTCGGTTTCTGCCCCAACTAGATATTGAGGCAAATATAGTTTAGTCAGTTCAGGATAAAAACACCCAACAACAAGACATGCTGATCACAACTGGAGCCAAAGATATTTCCCACCTTAGTGCAATACTGCACATTTAAATGCATTATGGCACCTTATACTTTCCTTATACTTTCAAGCACTGGCCATTGGCGGAGAAAGGATACTGGGGCTAGAGAGACCACTGCTCAGGTGGGATTTTCAAAAGCACTCAAGTCATTGTCTCCTTTTGTGATGTCCAAGCTTAGATTGGCAATCCAACTGATTGCTTCCAGTGATGTGGGGTGGATAGCAGAGATACTACCGGAATACGATGGTTTTGGGCACTGTTCTATAGTTTGATGTCTGTTTTTGGGAGTCAGCACTGCAGATCTTAATGAAGATGCTACCTATGCCGACAGGAGAGCTTCTCTACCTCCCAAGAGGTGGTAACTATGGCAATAGGAGAAGCCCTCCTCTCAACACAGCCCTGTCTACCCTGGGGGTCACGTCAGTATAACTATGTTACTCAGGGGTGTGGATTTTCCACATCGGAGCAACGTAGTTATATCAACAGAAGTTTGTAGCACTTAGTCCCCATGTATGCAGAAGGCAGGTGCGTAATACCATGCAATGTGCGGATGTGGTTTAAAGTGACCCATATTTTCCATGGGAGTGAAAACCCACATGGTTCTTTGGTTGTGTGCTTGATGAGGTGTTTGTTCGGGATGTTGATATCTTTCCACCTTGCTCACCATTGATCTTCAGGGAAAACCCTGCATCTTTGAGCTCTGATGCTGCAAACCGAAGGGAGTCGGGAGCAAAGTCCCAGTGACTAGCAATGAGAGTTGAGCTCCTAACTCACTCATGATGATTAGTTTGTTTCCGGCCTGCATTTACTGAAGCCTTCACAAGTCAATGAAAAAACTCACGCTGAAGTAAAATGCAAAATTTTCTTGCCTTATAAAAAGGAAACAATCCAGTGTATGATCTGGCAGTAACGTCTCACCTCATGTAAAGGTCCATCTGGTACTGCAGACTGCACCATGTCATGCCTCAGTTTCCTTAAATGAAGAAGTTTTTCTCTATAATCATTCACACTGGCTGGCACGAGTTCAGCTTGAAGTAATATGGCAAACACGGACTGAACCTCTCCTGTTCCATCATCCTGAACAAACCAGTGAAATGCCTTTTGTTAGAGGATTCCTCGAGACAATTGTTTTGTCATAATTCACTATATAAAGGCAGAGCCTCAGCTGCTGTAAACTGACATAGCTCCACTGAACTTGATGGAGCTACAGAGATTTCCACCGGCTGAGGATCGGGCCCATAAAGTTACAGTCTGAAAAAAACAAACCAAGTATAAAGGGAGCCCACTTTAGCTAAAGAACAGACCCTAGCATGTGTAACTGGCAAATAAAGTCAGCGTCAAGAAAACCGCTTATATTAACCCCTACACACACCATGGTTTTGAAATGTTAAAGCAGCAATTACTACCTTGGTTGATGTAGGAAGCTGAGCCTCAAAATGATTTAAAATCCTTATTGTCAAGAGTCGGACCTATTAAAAGTGAAAGCATGTTTTAGAGGCGTACTGCAAATGGTGAAAGGCCACTGAAAATGGGCACAATTTTAAAGAGACGAACAGCATTCGTTCTTGCACATTTCACCTTTAGGCTTTCCTTATTCAGCTTATTTCAAAAGCTGCAAGGACAACTTGCTGCTAGTTAAGAATTCATTTTTTCCATTAAAACACAAATCAGTTTGCACATATTGGAAACCGTTAGAAAAGAAGATTACCTTGGAGATGCTGGAGGAAATATTTGTTTTCAGTTTATCAAACAAATCCATTAAGTTCTCATGGGAAAGAGGATCCTGGCAACCACACAAAGCCAACCGCGTATAATAGAGATCAGCCAGTAGCAAGGCTGATGGGTCTGAAGGAAAGGTGCTGAAACAAAATATTTGTTTATTATTTTACAAGGTGAACCACGAAAAAAATCTGTCCCAATCTGTTTTCTCTGGCTGGACTGGGAGAACTATGTTGGGAGATCATACAGATCTTAAACACTTTCTGTAGCTGCTCAGTTATTATTAACTGAGCCCTACCAAATTCATGGCCATGAAAAACATGTCACGGACCATGAAATCTGGTCTTTTGTGTGTATACTATACAGATTTCATGGGGGAGACCAGCATTTCTCAAATTGGGGGTCCTGACCCAAAAGGGAGTTGCAGAGGAGTCAAAAGGTTATTTTAGAGGGATCACGGTATTGTCATCCTTACTTCTGCACTGCCTCCCAGAGCTGGGCGGCCAGAGAGCGGCAGCTGTTGGCCAGGTGCCCAGCTCTGCATGCAGCACCCCGCCAGCAGCAGCACAGGAGCAAAGGTGGCAATACTGTACCAGGCCATCCTTACTTCTGCACTGCTGCTGGCAGCAGCTCTGCCTTCAGAACTGGGCTCCTGGCCAGCAGCCGCCATTGCAGCTGCCCAGCTCTGAAGGCAGCAGTACTGCAATCCCCGCCCCCCACAAAAACTTTAGAACATCCCTCCCCCGCCCACTCCTTTTTGGGTCAGGACCCCTACAATTACAATACTGTGAAATTTCAGATTTAAATAGCTGAAATCATGAAACATATTATTTTTAAAGTCCTACGACCATGAAATTGACCAAAATGGACCATGAATTTGGTAGGGCCCTAGTTATTATATATGCTAATTATTAGTTGAAGAGGGTTAATGGAGTAGTCAGTTTTCATAAGTGTTCATTAAAATGTGGAGGTCAAAAGCGAGGTGCTCCCTCTTACTGAGGGAGAGTACAAAATAATGTCTAAAATCAATATTTAAGGGAGGGAATGGAATCATCCTAATACTGTAGGAGAATCCTCTAGACCACAACAAGAATTAAAATGTGATATTTATGTTTAGCCAAGACTATTTTCACTTTACTTTTTTTTGGTAAGTAAAACAAAACACAAGATTCCTGGCTGCTCTCCCGCAAGACAAAACCAGCATTGTTGCATTCACAGGTTCAACAGCAACAAAAAAGTTAATCTGCAGCTTTCAAACAATTCAAAGGAACAGATTGTTATTAAGGAGATAGCGCTATAAAGCGTACACCATACAGTACAGTAAGCTGGCAGTGCCTGCCAACATCCCTACCCTGGATGGCTAAAAACCTGCAGAAACATGCTGGTGTAAGACAACAAACAAACAAAGCAAGCGTGTTTGTTTTGCTTAATAGCCTTTAAATAAAGGCAAAGTTATCTCCTCACTACATTAAGTGGAACACCAGAAAGTCAAAAGTTCCCTTACCTCACCAAGTTCTTCACACGTTCCACAGGTAACAAACGGAGAATTTCAGAAGATTCTGCTAAACTAAGTAGCGTGCTCACAGCTTGGCAGGCCACATACAAGCCTCCTAAGGGCAGAGAGAATGGGAACAAACTGTGTAGTTATTCATTTACATTGAATTTCTGTTTGTAAAGTGCTTTGGGATCCTCAAATGAGAGGTGCCACAGAAGTGTACAGGATTATAATGTAATTTCATATGCTATAGACCACAAATGACATTTTTATTTCTAACTGCAACAATTCAACATTCATCACTACCCACGATCGAAGTTTAGAGTAGAATTCTCCTCTGATCATCACGGCAGATCTCCATCTTGAAACCCTGCCATCCCTGAACATGCAGAATACCCAGTTTGTATCAGTCTATGTGAAATCTGGGCAAATGAGGAGAGCAGTACTGAAATTAAGCTCTGCTGTGTGGGTCTCAGAGAATTTTGCTCAACAAATGGTGCTTGGGAAACCAGAAAGAGCTGTCAAATGCATTACTGAAAGGAAAGGGGGGCAAAGGGGGGAACACGATAATTGCACAAGCATCTGTATGTTCTTGCACCTTGGAAATGCAGGGTGGGATCTGCAAACCCATCTATGTGATTCAGAGGCTCAATTCCCACTAAAATTAATGGGACTAGGCTTTCATTTACCCAAGATAACTCTGAAAGTAGTTTCCTTTCTGCTCCCTTTCTTTAGGGTTAGAGAGTTTCTCTACTGCTGACAGGTCCACTCCCATCATAATCAACACCAAACTGCAGCCAAAATCCTCTCAGCCAGGAATGGGGAAGCACAGTTCCCGTCAATGCCACTCCTAAATTGGCCAGAGGGTTCACTCCCTTCATTCTTCCCTTACAGAAGAGTCACTGTCCCTATGCAAAGGACATCAAGGGAGACTTACAATGGCACAAAGGACAGTCAAGCAATCAACTCTCACAAAAAATGAACAGGCGTTGGGGAATCTAAATCCTCCTTGTGTCTCAGAAAATCTCCCCAATTTTGATTTGCTTTAATTCCCCAGCTACCTGGGGATTCTTTCTTACCATTAGTCTGTGCAGGGAATTCCCTACTGAAATAAATGGGAAGCTGTCCATTTAAAAACAGAAACTGATGGCAGAATCAGGCTTTATATATGCATTTAGAACAGAGGTGGGCAAACTACAGCCCGCAGGACAGTCCTGCCTGGCCCTTGAGCTCCTGGCCAGGAAGACTAGACCCGGCCCCGCAGCCTCAGCTCACTGTGCCGCCAACGCTGTGGCCCGCTGCTCCTACCGGACAGAGCGGCGGCATGGCTGGCTCCAGCCAGGCGGCAGGGATGCGAGCTCCTGCTACTCTGAGCAGCATGGTAAGGGGGCGGGGAGTGGGGGGGTTGGATAAGGGGCAGGAGGTTCCAGGGGGTGGTCAGGGGAAATGGAGCAGGGGGTGGTTGGATGGGGTGGAGGTTCTGGTGGGGGGTTGTCAGGGGACAGGGAACGCGGGGGAGGAGGGGGTGTTGGATAGGCGTGGGAGTCCCAGGGGGCCTGTCAGGGGGCGGGGGTGTGGATAGGGGGCGGGATAGTCAGGGGACAAGGAGCGGCAGGGGGTTGGATGGGTTGGCGATTCTGAGAGGGGCAGTCAGCGGGCAGGAAGTGGAAGGGGGCGGAAGCCAGGCTGTTTGGGGAGGCACAGCCTTCCCTACCCGGCCCTCCATACAATTTCTCAACCCTGATGTGGCCCTCGGGCCAAAAAGTTTGCCCACCCCGATTTAGAAAGTTGGTTATTCTTTCCCCCCCTTAAAGTAATTACAATAGATTAAAACACCTGGATACCACATAGAAAAAAGAGGTTAGGAAGTATAGGGGATGTTCCTGATGCAGACTAAGCAATATTAGAGAAGAAAAGCAGAATGTAGTATACTACTTTGGATATTTCTATGCAGATTGATAGTAATTATAATGGATTTAATAGCCAATAAGAATACCTACCTCTTATATAGTCCTTTTCATCCAGAGACCTCAAAGCCCTTTACTAAGGGAAGTTTGGATACTTTTTCATACTTCTCTAAGAAGCTGAATTTTTTTAAACCACTCTGTTATAATTTTGATGCATATTTCCAATTAAATCAGAAGATTTCTCTGGGCAATGGTTAGAGAGAGGACTACCAATTTGTTAATATGTGAAGCCGTATATGTAGGCAAGGTATTTAGTTTTAGAATTACTGTCAAGACCCAGAATGTTGAAAGAAAAATTCCAGATCTAAAGCCAAAGATTGTGAACAATGTAGTCAAAGAACACATGTAAAAGTGTATCACTATCTTTTTGCTATAAGTTTGACTTTGATAACCCAGCTTGGTTTAGTTTCCATTTCTTTTACTCCCTCTTCCTTTTCTTGACAATCTGTCTCTCAAATTCTATCTTTCTAAACATCTTGGTCACTCAGATTTTGAGTCTATACTTTTGTGAGCTCCTTGTCCAATTACATGTCCCCGGCATGACATTTATTTCACCAACCTATTATTACTATAGATGGCATTTGGTATATTATTTCCTGTATGTTATTTTTTCCATCTTGCCTTTCATGTTTCATTATGCTGCTTATTAAATCAGGATACAATGCAGTTATTATTCATTGTTATGTCTTGGGTCTCTAGTATAATTGCAGAGTTGTGTCTTTTATGTGCCAGTAAAAACTTAATGAACAAGAGATGACTGTAACTGACCTTTGCGGAGCCTTCCTCTGTCAATAGCCAGGAAGAGAGATTCTATAAAACTTGTAACTGGTAGCAGGATTTTTTCCTTGTCTATTGGTCTGCCAAAAATAAAGGTACAAACGCTTATTTTTTTGTTAAAGTCAGACACTTGATAACATTGGATTCTCTCTCACATTTCTCTTATGTTAAATATAGATTTCAAACAAATTGATTATTAGTCAACTATTTTGTTAAGTCAATTTCACAACCTAAATCATTTCATCAATGATTGCTTTCTAAGTCTTTCTTCCACAAAATGTAATTGCACTGACTGAGCATGCTCTCTTCCTAGGGACTGAATCAACAAAATTCTAAGGGCTCCGTTTCATGCCAGCAAATGTGACCTTCTGAACAGGAAAGCAGGAAACCTGCATTCTGTTACCAGCTCTGCCACAGAGCTGCTGGGCAACCATGGGCACGTCACATCACGGCTCTGTGCCTCAGTTTCCCCATTTGTACAATGGGGGTAACAATACTTTCCCTTTCCTTTGCAAAAGCTTTGAATGAAGAGCGATATGTGAAAAACATCAGACATGAGCTAAGTAGTATTATGATTCAGATACAAGACAACAGTAACAGAATGGTTAGCATCCTCACCTAACATGCGGAAGTACAACAAGGGCAGCCCAAGGGTGTGAAAGATCAATAATGTCTTCATTTTCTGATAAGTGGATTAGAGACAGAATATGATCCAACACTGGCATTTGTTTCCTTTCTCCATTTCTCCTACTCATCTTCTGTCTTGTATTGGATCTAAAAACAAAACCAAGCTTAATCAGTAACTTAGTTCAACAACAGCAGTTGAACCTTTCTTCCTCTGACATTTAAAAGTAAGTTGTCTCCCTTGAAGAAAAGGCTAAGCTTCACATTGACTTGGACAGTACGCTTTTTGATGGGATCTTCACTATCTCCATGGCACAAAGGACCACACAGTCATTTCTAATGTGCAAGGCAGGAAATGCTCCATAAAAGGTTACATCTCAGCATTCAGAGGTCCAGCAGAATCTGGGGATTGCTCCTGGACTGTAAACATTGTTATTCCATTGATTTTCAAGTATAAAAGAATGGTGTCTTTTTTGATGCTGCTCTGTATTCATTAAAGGGATTCTGCCACATTTCCAACACAGCTGTAAGATCTGCTCTACAGCAAGTGGTTCTCAAGCAAACTGATCCAGCTCCTGGAAAATAAACCAACTTTCCTCCAAAACAACTTCATATACATCTGAATTTGCAACAGGCTACAAATCGATCTCACTCCCAAGATGAAGTTAGTCATAAGGAAAGTTTTCCTTTTGATACCTAAAGGCCCTGCCATTTGCCCCAACTGGAGAGCAGTTTGTAGCTGTATTATCCCAGATGCAGAGCTAGGACTAAACTGACTACCTCCTCCTTGCTCCATGGGGGGTAAGTGACTGCAACAGCCTGTTTTCTGGTGCAAATTACTTCCCCCATGTTGCTGGCTCAGCTGTACTGGTAAGTGCATTGGGATGGGGAGGCCGGGGACCCTTGGGTCCTCCCACTCCCCACCAATCTGCACCAGACGAGGAAGTAGTGTTGTGACCCAGTGGGTGGTGCTCTCCTCTTGCCCCCTCTTTGGTCATCCGTGATGTGGGTAGCCCATGCAGGGGAGCGTACTCATAACTAAATCCTTAATAATCACAAAGGCCAATGGAGAAAGAGTTCACTATTACTGTAGAGAAGAATAAATGTTTATGAAATTGCAGAGAAATGAAGCTTGGGGGTGTAGAAGGGGAATAATTCCCTCCTCTCCCCACAGGTAAAAATCAGCACTCCCCTGCAGATTTATTATGAGAAATGCTGAACTGTACAAAAATAGCCCCCAAATGGGAAAATCCTGCTTACACTTGGATACCACCTAAATGGAAACGTGATTAAAACAAAAACAGACTGTAGGACCATGTGGAATTCATCCCAGCAGAATATTTATTGTGACTGCTGCTGCTGTTCCTTCATAATCATTTTTGGGTATTTATATTGCAGTGCCACCCAGACATCCAAATCAGGATTGGGGCCTGCCCGGGCTGAACAAAATGTTTAGGAAGATATGGTCCCTACGCCCAAAGAGCTTAAAAGACTAAAAGACTATGTGACATATGAAAGACAAGCTGAGGAGAGAGAGATACAATTTGATTTGCTTCTTCCTGTTATCTTGCCCCTGATGTCGGTATTCTCAGGAGCAAAGAATACAAGGAAGAAAAAGTATTTCTACATTGTTTTGAGATGAGACAAAATCCTATACAAGGGACAAATATTCACCCCTCTCTGTGACAGAAATGCAGCAAGTATTTAAATGCCCAGCTCTGCAGAAATTATTCCAAGTCCTCAAAGAAAGAATGAACACTAGGTGAAGTGGCAGTTCTGATGCCATTATCAGTCGGCTTAGCAACACTACGTTCCAAACCTTTTGAAAGAGCTCCAAGGTAAAGAGTGTCTGTGGAGCGTGAGGAGACTTACCCTATCGGTGGTTCTGTAAAAACAAGGGGATATTTTTCAAAAGCCATTGAGCCAACAGTGGGAGGTTCTGCTTTCTCCAGAATGAGTTTAGCCAAAATTGCCATGGCCTCATCCCTAGCTAGCACATCCTCTCCAGAGAAGCAGTCCTCGATGTACTCTAGAAAGCATGGAAGAAAATGCTGAAAAGAAAAAGAAATTGAGATTTAACATGCCTCTCCAATTCTGACCAAGCAAATCAGGGATCCGAGACACTAGGGCCAGGGAAGCCAAGTTCTTTGGGATGAGCTGTGGCAGTACAAAGGTTTCCTCCAGTCCTGGTGCATCTGATCACCAAGATACCGAGGCATCAGTACCAGGGAGCCCTTGAGAAGCCAGTGATTTGACATAAAGACCCTGGCCTGTCCCAACTCCAGGCTCCCGACAGAGCTCAGGATCCCTCACAGCATGCAGAGAACCTGCTCCTCTCAACTCCACGCCTCTCCTCAGAGCCCTGGGCCACCATGCTCAGGCCCCACCCACCAGACATCTCTGGTTCTCCATTTCAGCCTTCGCCACCCCCACACAGAAATTCCACACAAATCCCAACCCCACGTCTTCACACTTGTTTCCTCTCCCCACTTTCCTTCCATCAACCCAGATATCTGCAGCCCCATTCACTGCTTCTGCTTCTGAATCATGGTGTCAGAGACCAAACCTCAGCTGAGGAAGCTACAACTCGTTATGGTAGGAACCCTCTTTTATCCTCCCCATTTACTGTCTCTTTTACATTCAAAACGGGGACTGGCTAAAACCGAGAGCCTCTCTGTACGCTCCTTGCAATTTCCCCATCTCTCTGGGCTGTCCTATGTGCGTCAAAAAGATCTGGAAAGAGGTGAGAGAGACACCCTGAAATCCCCAGACTACTGATACCTCCATTGAGACACATCCCCCGTTAACGAATCTACCATGAAAAAGTCACCAATACCAGAGACAAGACACTGGCAAGCATGTGTTGGGGGGTACATACTGAGGTGTGCAGCCACAATGGGTGTTCAAGCTCCTGTCAGATGCCAAGCTGCAACATAACACTAACTAGAGACCACTGACATCTCCTTGACTCCTGGACCATGTCTGCCCCTTCAGTAACCCAGCGGGAATCCCCTGATCTGTGTTACGTGGGAGTTCAAATTAGATAATTACAGTGGTCCCTTCTGGCTCTTAAAAATCTATGAAATTGTAAAGAAAAGACATTTTTTGCATTGCCATTTTCATTCTTCTGATAGTGACTAACAGCTCCTTTCACTCCCATCAGGTCACATCCAAGACACAGAAGATGGATAGTTCAAATACATGTCAAATAACAATGACACATCATAGGAACTAGATATATTATGAATTTGCCAAGTGTAATGGCATTCCTACGGTCAGCAGTCAAAACAACTCTCCATCAGGCTCATTTTTCCCACCCAGAAACACAACTCCTCCATTGCTCATCTGACTACAAAATAAATACATGAATGAAAACTTCACCTACCTGCTCAAACTCATTCATTGAAAACACTGTTTTGGAGAAATCCAAAAGGAGGCGCCTTTCAAACCCACTTCCAAATACCTGTCAAATGCAAATGAAGGGTTAGAAGGGGCATATAAGCAACAAGCACTTTATTTATTCATGAAGGGAATCAAGATATATGAGCTATATTCCTCCAGTGCACACAGTGTTTCTTAGTGCAGAAAGGAGTTATATATAAATA
Organism: Lepidochelys olivacea; assembly: GCF_965140295.1. NCBI lineage: Eukaryota > Metazoa > Chordata > Testudines > Cheloniidae > Lepidochelys > Lepidochelys olivacea. The sequence goes on from NC_140411.1 coordinate 266,593,711, forward strand.
CCTACCCCCCTCTTGACCCTGCAAACACTTACACACATGGATAACTCCAATGTACGTGAGTAGCCCCATCGAGTTTAATGGGATTACTCACATAGACGGGGTGCAGGTCTTATGGGAAGAACTTGAGAGATTTGTCAGGGTTGATAGGGAGAAAATTAATACTACTAAGCCAGAGATCAACACCAAAGATCGGACAGACTTAATAATTCCTCCAGCCTTATTTCATTATTGTGAAAACATTTTTTGGTTTCATCCTTTGCAAGAAATACAAGAGATGTACCTCCATTGCTTCGTTTTGCTCTGCAAATCTATTTTTCCTACAGCACAACTAGTTGCCCATATTAATAATATTATAAATATGTACAGTAACATATGAAAACTGAAATGTCCAAAATAAATACTGCCATCTCACACACACCTCAATCAACAAAACAGATTAAAAATAAGCAAACACTATCAAAGCAGCATTGTGTTTGGGTCCAGTGGCAGCAGCAGCAATGGTGCTAATATATACCTGTAACCTGCCTTAGAAAATACTGCCAGGCTTGCCAAAGGGCCTGATAGAAAGGTCCCTGAGATCAAGAGGCAGCACAGTCTAGTGGACAGGTCACCAGACTAGGAGTCAGGGGACCTGGGTTCTAATCCCAGTTCTACCACTGACCTGCTGTACAACCTTGGGCAAATCACTTCACTTCTTTGTTTCCTTGTCTGCTTAGACAGGGACTGTTGCTTACAGTGTGTTTGTACAGGGCCTGGCATAATGGGACTTCAGTCTCAGTTAGCACCTCTAGGCACTACTGTCATACAAATAAACAACAGACTTGGGCTTTGGATCAGCCCCTAAATTCCCCATATGCTGAGCCAGGGAGTGGCTTGTACCTCGCCTGCACAAAAAGGAGAGTAGCCCTGAGTAACACATTTTCTAGAACATAAGTGCTGTGTGTGGCAATCAACTCATTCAGGAGAGACTGATCTGTGGTTCTTACCTTCTCAATGGTTTCCTTGGTCACAGCATCTGGCAGGAAAACATTCTCAGCAAGCAGCAAAACAGAAAGCGTTTTAAGCAGGGTCTTACAGCAAGGCACCGAGAGATCAGATGTTTGTAACATTTTTGCTAACGTCTGAGGAATATGAGAGAGAGAAAGGCAATGTCACATGCACCGCAGGACAATGACTTCTCCCAGCCATGCCAGAGGGGATGAGGACCCCTGTGGAAATGCTCTTTCACAGCTGCTCAGGCTGCTGCCTTCTCCACAGCAGCACAGTTCCTTCAAGAACCATGACCTCACATGGTCCTCAGCAGCTATTGTCCATGACCACTTCTCCTCCTGCCCTGCTCTCAGTGGAGGATTCATTTAGAGAAGGACACCCATAAGATCACGATGACAGAGTCAGCATTATATTACACAGGGGAATTCCCATAAATTTGCTGGGGTGGCTCCCAAAGCTTGGGGGAGCTGGGGTGGCTCCCAGCTTGCCAAACTGACTTTACCCCAACCCAACTTCTAAACCTCAGCACACCCACACAACCAGAGAAAACAGGTGAGCATACTGAAGATGCTCTGGTTTCCCACCCTCCATCTGTGTGCACAGTAGCCTAAAGGATGGTCTGACCCACCTTACAAACTGCTTCAGGTTGAGAGATTTTGGACCCATTTGCATGTTCTGCTAGGATCAAATACACTTGCAATATCCTTTCAATCTGTTCTGAGATTTCGCAGCAGTTGGCCTTTGTTATTCTCTCCTGCAATTCTAACACTGATTCCTGCAAGAGACAGTTTCACATGAATGATCAGATCCTGTCACGGATAACGCTGAAGTGATTCTGGTAACTGCATGTTCCACTGGCCTGATAAATTATTGCTAGCTTTCTTATTCTGATCCAACAAATGAACCTTTCCAGGAAAGGAAAAATATAGCCAAATGGTTCCAATAATCCAATAATGAACACCTCACATCCCTTGGATGGAAAAACAAACGTCTTGCAAGGTGAAGTGCTCTTTCACAGAAGGCTTACAGATTGCATAGGAAAGAAACAGGAGAAGAAACAAATACCTTGTGCTTAGCTACACGTGAACGCTTGGAGCCAGATTCTGACCACAACTAATCTCAGTACCTCCACTGACTCCTGTGGTGAAATCATGGTCCTATTGAAGTCAGTGGGAGTTTTGCAATTGATTTCAATGGGACTAATACTTCACCCTTGTTGTATACTAGTGTGAGATCAGAATCTAGTCCAGGGAATGCAAAAATACTAATCACATAAAACAACTCCTAATAGCGGAAGGCAAAGAATTGTTATTATACTGGTTGGGGTGGGAAGAGAGGATGAGAAGGATCTTCACTGGCAGCTAAAACTGTGGCAGGAAAGCAGTGGTTACCTTCCCCAAATCCCACCCCAAACTGCACAGCATAACTGCACCAGTTCAACAACCATCAGGCCCTCTGTCCCCGCAGATAAAAGGCCAGGCTTTCCTCCTTAGTGCAACATTTATTTTAATGTTCCTACTGCAGAAAAAATCACACACCACACACCTTTCCTTTAACACACACAAAATGTTATTCTTGGGGAGGGAGATCATCTTTTTTTTCAGCTTCTCAGCAATTAAAACTTACTTCCAAACATTTGAAAAGAACCTCAAAATGCTCCTTGTAGATATGCACTGCAGCCGATTTTACCATATGTTTGAAAGCTTCTCCAACAATAATCCATGGGAGTTTAGCTTCAATCTCGGTAATGGGCCCAAGCTTTAGCAGAATGAACTTTATAGCCTGTGGAAGGAAAAGGCCAGTTATGTCTTCACGCTTAGAAAAGAGACCAAAAAGCTAAAACCCTTTAGCTTCAGAATTTTTTTTTTTAAATGACAATGTGATACTTTGTAAAAATATTACGGGGATTTGGATCCCCTATAAAACTGTCTTTTTTTGCCCAGTACCAAAGTTAATATTTAAATCCAAAATTGTTTCAGAGACTCTAAATAAATCCACAGAAATGCACATTATCACCCAACGCAATCATTTCAAAACACAAATATTGCCCAGGACTTACTAAAAGCAAAAACTTGAAAAGCCACCTTTAAAGAGATATCATTACATGTATTACCTTACAATAAACAGCATAATTTACATCCCAAATCCACTGAAGCAAACAGAAAGACACCTATTGCCTTCAAGGAGTGCGATATCAGGCTCTAATATAGTGATGTCCCCTATTAGGTACTTTAAAACTTTGTCATTTTCCACTTGGTTTATATGCTCAGGCTATTTACCTTCTCTGCACAGGAGTGAAACATGTTCCTAACCCCCTTGCACATCTCAAAGAGTAACTGTCCCACGCCTTCTACTTTTTCTGGGTGCTCTCCCAGGTCAAGAAACATTACATTGAAAAGCGCATTTTTATCAGAAACCTACAAAACAAAATCCAGAGAGAAAAAGTTATCTTCGGTTCAAACCTATCAAATGGAAAGAAATCATAAATGACTCTTGACAGTGCCATTTTACTCCTCTACTCCACCCTCCAACAATTCAAACGTGCTCTCGCTACAACAACGTGTAACAACAGAATGGAGAGGAAGTATCAGATCCTCAGCTGGTGTCGCTCAGCCTAGTTCCACTAACAATGCCCATTCAAATCAATGGGACTAAAGCACATGCTGAAGAGCTTTGACGAACAAGGATGGGATTACTCACATGCTTAATGTTAAGTGCTTTAATGAGATGTCACACTGAATAAGGGGTAGTAAACTAGTCACTAGAACGCTAAGGATTCTATTAGGGTCTAAGAAAAGGACCGTTTTAAATCATAATTCAGTAATTAAGAACTCTGATGCTGCAAACAGATGGAAGAACACTGCTTGAATTTCTACCAAAAATTTTCAAAATCCTCAGTTTCTGGGTGCCCAACCTGTAGCTCCTTAAAGGGTCCTCAATTGTGGGGATTAGGGATCAGCACTTTCTGAAAATCAGGCTCCATTAAGGTGTCTCAGGTTGGATGTCCAAAATTCAAGGCAGCCAAATTCACCAGTCACTTTAGAGAACCTTGGCTTCTGCACATATTGGCTTAATCAACACCAAATGGCTATATATTCTATTCCCTACTTCACCAAAACGATGGCAGTTTAGGGTTGATTAATTTGGCTAGAAAAATTATGTACTCAGATTTTCTGTGCTCAAATGAAGAGGCACAGAAATTGTAAACAATGCAGCAAAAAGTCTCAAATCATTATTTAAAAAATGCATTGACCAAACGTGAAGTATAAAAACTAAGGGCCCAGTCCAGCCAGGTCCAGTGGAGTTCCTTTCTCCTTATCGGGGATTCTATAGAAATGTTGGAAAGGTGACCATGAGCTCTTCAGTTTCACTGCTCTTAAAAAAAAAAATCATCCATATTACATATCTAGTCAGGGCCTGATCCTGTGAGGTGATGAACACATTCTGTTCCAGCTGTGCTACATATAAAGTCTCCTATAAAACCTTTGTCACTACATAAACCAAACCAAACCCCTCAGAATGGATAGAATGCTAGTTTGTGTTTTGTTAGCCCCTTTATTCTCTAGAGGGCACCCATTGTCATGACACATTACAGCTTTGTTCAGTACTGGTTAGCTTGAAGTCAAGGGCCCCCGTGGAAAGCTGTTAAAGTCATGTTAATAACACGTCACCTACCTTCCTCATTAGAAAGGTGAAGCTTTCTGCAGCAAAGTTTCTGATGTGTTGTTTGTTGTGTGCCAACAAGGTACTGTATAAACTACAAATACAACAGGCAATTAAAATCATCCAACTCACACTCAGCCAGAAAGAACTCATCAATAATGACTTTGTTAAAAAGACAATTAATTCTGAAGAGTAAGAGGCATTTACATTAAAATATAATCTAGTGAACACAGACCAATAAAACTTACCTATATATATTGGCCATATCCTTCACCATCAGTCTCCACAGATATTTGTAAAGGTAGGAAAGAGTGGTAAAAGCCCATTCTAGCAGCTCTGTGTCTTGGGTATCCAATAACATGGTGATGGTCAGAAAAAAGTCTTGAAAGTGAGGGTAGAAGTCTGTCTGGAGATCTCGAGCCAGCTGTACCACAAGGCTAGAGTTCAAATAACAAATATCAATGTTTGTATGTTTAAAATGCCAAACACCTAAATAGTCATTGCCTGATTGTGCAACTACACTGCAGATTAAAATGGCTCTAGTGCGTGTACAGTATGCAGATTCATTGGAAGTAACGCTGTCACTGTCTCTTATCTGACCTCCACACATGATGTTAGCTTGAACGAAAGGGGTTTTTGAACTGAAAACAAACCAACCAAACCACCTCAAATAACTTCATGTTTAGGTGACATTAAGAGTGAGACTCACAACCAAGAGCAGCCATGAACACGTCAGTGACAAGATGTGACAAGATATGAGCTCACACCAACATGCTTCTTGGGTTGTTGAGGAGATTTGTTTGGTTATATTCTAGGAGTATTTTTGAAAGTAAACCATAGAATTGGAATGCTATTATAAAAGACACAGAAAATATCACCGGTATGGCTCTCTCTCAGTAACATGCGTGCAATGCAATTCTTTCTTCAGTGACAACAAGGACACATACACAATGTTTTTGACGTGATTTACACTTTTCACTCTACATCGACACAAAGGCACTGAGTTTATTTTACAGTGTGTACTTACTCCAAAAGGGGCTGATATGCAAGACTGTTTTTGACTTGCAGATGAGTCTTCAAGCTCTGCACTATGGCATCCTGATAATACACCAGCTGGTTGAATGACTGGCATTTGCCGGCCACTTCTTTGTAGAATTTCACTGTGCAAAAAACAAAGGAACACTTAAGAACTGTGTCCCAGTTACTGGTAAACATAAAGGACTTTAAAGAGAATAACACCTCCTCTAGAGCCCGATACAAAACCCACTGAAACTGATGGAAAGACTCGCAGTGATTTCAATGAGCTCTGAACCAGGAACCTAATCCCCGTGCATTAGGATGGTATTCTAGGTAAACAAATTCCACCTTGTAAAGAATTACCTCATTACGCAAGCGAAGAGGTCAAATTAATTATAAACTATTTACTATAAAGAGATACCAAAGTGCTGTGTGAGGTTCAGTTCTCTCCATTTCTGCAGTCCTTCATAAAAGTAGGTTTCAACCTCCTGTCAGAAATCAAGATCATGCATTAGCCAAATAGCCCTAAATAAAAACTATTCTTTCAATGTAAAGATTAGATAGAAGGCTCAATAGATAAAGCACAATGAAATGCCTCAAGTATTCATTTGAGAGATATTTAAAGAAATGCTGATGACTTCACTTTAAAACAGCATCAGTTACTGAAACACATTTAATGCTTAAAGTATATGGCCTGATAATGCAAAGTGCAAAGCCATATAAGCTCCTGAATGTTTTATTATCAGAGTATCTTTAAAAAGTAACGCTATTGATGTGTGCAAAACATACTTTGAGATTTTACTGCAATTTCACAATGTATTAACTAATTAAATCCATGATCCCGCACAGACTTACGTAAGTGCTTACATGTAAACACTAGGAGTTAGTCCCATTAAAATAAATGGAGCTATCCACTGTCCATAAAATTAACCATGTGTGTATGTCTTTGTGGGATTAGGACCTCACTTTATTCCATCGTTTTTTCTTCTCTTACAAACAAATCTGAAACACTGACTTTCAATAAGACTTAGGCTCCTAAATGCTTAAGTCGCTTTTGAAAATGGGACTTAGCTGTCTAAATGGAGCAACGCCTAAATATCTTTGTGAATATACATTTCTAAAGTGCTCTGAGATCCTCGGTCAAAAGATGTTATAGAATTGCAGAATTATTATATTCTTCTCACCTCAGCATAGCTCCCAGTCCTGTCAATCCGATGAATAATATCGATATTAACATTGCCTAAGCGTTCAGAGAAGGTGAGAAACTGTAAAAAAAAAAAAAAAACTAAAGTCAAATGTTGCCTTTGCTCTGTTTATTTCAGAATTATCCCTTTTACATGAGTCTCAATGACATGTACTATATAACTGCAGACACTGCTTTTAAAGGAAACACTGTCAAATAGTTCAGGTTGTGTAAATTAAGCTGTTTATACATATACAGAGAGAGAGAGAGAGAGATTCTGGTTTTATGTCAATGATATCAGTCTTTTTGTTAGTTTGTTTTTCAGCTGGGGGAGTGGATAGAAATATCTGCCTGGGGTGTTTACAGCCAAACACTGTAGTACCTGTTAACGCAGGAGAACAAAAACAAAGACCTTCAGCAGTCACTTAAGTTTCATTTCTAAGGCTTTTAGCAACACGGTTGTACCGCTACAGCCCTGCGACAACAAGGCATGTGGTGTAGCTGCTGTTTGTCGGCAGGAGAGAGCTCTCCTGCCGACAGAAAACTTCCACCCCACCACGAGCGGCAGCAGTTTTGTCGGCAGGAGTTCTCCAACAAAGCATCGTTCACACCAGCGCTTTTCATCAGTAACATTTTTGTCATGGGGGGGGGGAGGGTTTAACACCCCAAACGTCCCACGAAGTGCCAGCATAGACAAAACCTAAGTGGGGGTGAAGCACACTTAAGTAAGCTAAGAGCATAAATGGAAGGTGGGAAGGAAGGTAAACATTAGATTTTTAAAATGATTAGTTTTCAGTGCACAGCTGTTCTAACGCATACCATAGAGCGGGGTGACCGAACCATGGCTCATGAACCACATGAGGCTCTTTTACAGTTAAAGTGTGGTTCACAAAACCCCTATGCCCCTGCCCATTCTCCACCTTCCAAAAGGGGGTGGGTGAAAGCTTGGGCCTTCTCCCCTATGGTGGGGTGGTGCTAGGGGTGTCAGCCCCACAAGAGGCACCTGCAGGGGCTTGGGGCTTCAGCCCTGCTCTGGTTGAAGCCCCAAACCCTGGAAGGCGCCTCCTGGGGGGCTAAAGCCTCTAGCCCCACCATCCTGACAGGTGCACACAGCTCTTGAACTTCTGAAGATTATTGTAGGCGGCTCAAAGGGTCGGTACGTTTGGCCACCCCTGTCACAGAGCTTGATCCTGGCCTTAAGTAAGGCCCATGCAGTGCCCCATTATCTTCAACGGATGAGTAGAGATAGGGTAGGTAAGGGATAGGAGGGGGAAGAAAGGGGGTGTGCATTCAAGTGCCAGTTAGCTTGCATGACCACAATGGAAGATTGATTATTAACACTGTCTAAAGTTTTATAAGTAACACAAGAACTTTTTAAAAAGATATATTATCTTCATGTTCATAATTGTCTTCAGTTATCAGAACACTGCTCATCTATAGATGTCTATAAAAATAATAATGACTGACCGAACACTAGTTATATTTCAGTATAAAGAGTCTTTCCAAAACAAAGAATTACAGCAAATATTTTGCATCATTCAACTAAACATTGTTTTAAACAGACACTATTTGGATTTATTTTAAAATACAATTTCCGACTGAGTAGTCTTTAAATAATATGCCCTCAATTAATTTTTTGTAAATGACTTTCTGAAATATTTTATTGGGGGTTTTCTCATCATACCCTGTCAATGGGTTTCTAGACTCTTTTCAGCAAGGGGGGGGGACATTGTCTGACTTGGGAAACAGTGAAAATGACTACAGTGGTTAGGTTCTAAAGTCAGCACATAAAGCTAAAATCGCGTACAGTCAAAATTACCCTTGAAAATCCCTTAAATTGCCCATAAAGTTCAGTATACTGTACATGATTTTGTGTACACAGCCCTGTACAGTAATATGTATACAGTAATGTACAGTATATAATAAAGAGTACATATGCAAAATATAATTTTACAGTACTGTATTTTTAATTACAGGGGGGTGTCAGGGCTTGATGTCGAGCCAGGAGATAGAAGTGACCCCTTTCACATAGCAAGCCTCTGAGTGCGACCCCCCCCTTATAAATTAAAAACACTTTTTTATATATTTAACACCATTATAAATGCTGGAGGCAAAGCAGAGTTGGGGTGGAGGTTGACAGCTCGCGACCCCCCATGTAATAACCTCGCGACCCTCTGAGGGGTCTTGACTCCCAGTTTGAGAACCACTGCTCTAGAGTCTCGTTACTATAGACTCCATGCCCATCTAACCCCTGCACTTTTACTCTCACCCCCACAAAAGGAACAAAGTCAAGCACTTATAATGTTGTGGTGACAGGGTCTACAGTAAATCCTGTGGAAGTTTCCCTGCGGGTTTGCCAAAGGATGTTGTCTCCAGCAACACCTCCACCTCCCCTCTTACTTACACTCATAAAAAGCCTTCTCTACGCTAGGAAAGTTTGACAAAAATTTGCTCACATCACTTCTGCTCTACTGGTGGTGATAACATTAGGTCCAAAGCATAGGGATGGTCTGCTGCCTTGAGCACCATGTTATCTAACCCTGATCCAAAAGACACCCTGCTTATAACACAAAAGCTCCCAGCAGCCATCTACACTAGCCAACATTGCTAGCACTCGTGGAGCCAGTCAAATTGATATTGGCAATGGTAAGATTTTTTTACACAAATTTTCCTAGCGTAGGTGAATCTGCAGATTCCCAACAACATGTGCTGCATCTATGTTTGGAAAAGTGGTACTCGCTTTTCCCTAGTGTAGGCAAAACTGTGCTCATATGAAGAAGTTTCCATGAACTCAGAGACAGGGAGGAAACTACAGCTTTTGCTCTCCTGTCCACTAACAGTGTGAGGACCCCAAAGCAGGAGTTTTGGTTTTGGTTTCCTCTACTCCACACAGCGAGGGGAAAGGAGAGGAGGAATTCTGATAAGGCCTGTGGTGAATAGCAGAGGGCCAAATGAACTGAAACTCATTCTAACAGGAAATGCAAAGAGGGATCGGGGTAATATCTGGACTCTAAACAGAAAAATCATTTGAACGGTGCGATTAGATTATAACCTCTTCAGGACTGTGTCTTCAGGGCCCAGCACAGCATGTGGGCCTTGAAAGAATAAACAGGGAGCCTAAAAGAGCAATTGGGGGGGGGGGGGAGATACTGCTTGAGGAAGAGGAGGAGCCACCCCCAGACGTGTGTTCTCAGCCGGGGACAGTTCGTTAACCCGCCACCGCCGCGTGCTGCCCCCCCCCCCAGGCCAGGCCAGGCCAGGCCAGGCCAGCGCTCGGCGGCCCCACTCTCCGGGGCTGCGTCCGATGACCGGGCGTCTCCCCCGCGGCTCTGCCGGGGGCGCAGGCAGGGCCGGCGGCGCCGCTCGCCCACCGGGGCCGCTACTCACCCTGTGCGTGTTCTCGGACTTGTGCGAGGCGGATTTGGGCTTCATGGCCCCGAGCGGGCGGGCTCCGAGCCCGGGCGCAGCCGCCGGGGCCTCCTCCGCGGGGCGCCGGGACCCAGACACACGTGCGGCCCTAGCTGCTGGGCGCCGCCATCTTGCCGGAGTGGGGCGGGAGCCGCGTGTGCGCTGGGCGGGGGAGGCGCTGGGGGCGGGCCGGCCGTAGGGTTCCCGGCAGCCCTTCGCTGCTACCCGGCAAAGCCGCTTGGCTGGCCCGAGGAGCGTCCTGTCTTGCTGCGTCCTCTGCCCCAGGAGCCCGGGCTTCCCCCGGGACGGAGCTGCTGGCGGCTGCTCTGGTGCCGGATACACTGGCAGCGCCACGCACATTGGCACGATCAGACCCGGCAGGACTTGCCCCAGGTCCAAGCTAGCTTGAAAAATACCCCTGCGGTCCTGTCTTGTGCCAGCCTCCGGCTCTGCCTCCCCGATGCCTGGGCGCTTGTGGCTTTCCCCGGCATCTCCATGTTCCTGCAAGTGTCTTAATAGCTGCAGTGCAAATGGACCATTTGTCCGAGAATCGACAGGATTCTTCTGTCCATTTGGTTGCATCCACGTGGGCGGTTAGGTTGAGCTAACTACAGTGCTCAGGGCACAGAAATATTTCACAGCCCCGAGCAACGTAGTTGCACAAAAAAATTTGAATTTTTAAGCCTACACCAGGCCTCAGAAAGACAAATACAGTAGAACCTCAGAGTTACGAACACCTGGGGGAATGAAGGTTGTTCCTAACTCTGAAATGTTCAAAATCCCAAACAAAGCATTAGGGTTGTTCTTTCAAAACTTTACAACTGAACATTGACTTAATACAGCTTTGAAACTTTACTATGCAGAAGAAAAATGCTGCTTTCCCTTTATTTTTTTTAGTAGCTTACGTTTAACACAGTACTGCTTTTTTTTCTTTTTGGTGTCTGGTGCTGCCTGATTGCGTACTTCCAGTTCCAAATGAGGCGTGTAGTTGACTGGTCCTTTCATAACTCTGGTGTTCGTAACTCTGAGGTTCTACCGTACAGCACAGGGTTACACTTGGTTACAGAAGGCCATCTTTGTAATCAATAAGGGCTAGAAACGGGTTGGTTTTTGTTTTGTTTTAAATAAAAAATTAAGTTCATATACTCACTTGAGAGAGCTTCTTATTCATCCTGGGCAGGTGGATTTTTCAAGCCCTCAATATAGATACATCACTCCTACATAATAAATATTAGTGGAATAGTTAGTAAGCACCCCTACTATATTTACTTGGTACAGGTTTAGTGACGATAAATTAAAGTTATGTTTATTTCTATCCATCATAGGTAGTTATATGCCCTGCATAGTTACGGTATTTGAATACCTCACAATCTTTAACATACTGATCCTCACAGCACCTCCGGGAAGTAGGGAAGTGCTATTATCCTCATTTTACAAATGGGGACCTGAGGTACAGATAGGCAAAGTGACTTACCCAAGGTTGCAGAGGAAGCCTGTGGTGGAGCAGGGGCTTAACCCAGGTCTCCCTAAGACTAGTGCCCTAACCACTGGCCCTCTCTATATAAGTGTCTTAGTGCTTGATCATCTGAACTACTATAATGGTGCTGCGAAAAGTATTTATCAAACAAAAGTCGGTGTTTCAAGGTAAGACTCTTTTGTATGTGTCTGTACCCTATGTTTGACACTGCTACTCGTGCTATCTGTGTAATGGTATTTACATTGCGTTTTTGCGTCCCACGAAAGAGCAGCGAAGAAGACTTACAGGTATCACTGAAAGAAAGGAAAGACACTACTGAAACACCCGCAGTATATGACAGCCTGCCACCGAACCAGAAATGTACAACAATGCAAGACTGACACACTGAATACTGCATTCCCCCTACTCCAGTGTGAAACCTTTCCTAGATCTAGACACTTGGGATGTTAACTTGGGTTGCACTTGTACACTGGGCCATGCTAATAAACTTTTGGAAATTGCTGAGATAGGTGTGCTAAAACACCCCTACTCTCCCAAACCATAACAAAAAAAACCCACCACACACTCATTTAGGAAGGCAATTGGGTCCCGTGGGGAACCTGTGTTCTTAGTCCCAGCTTGGACATTGGCTTGGTGTGTAACTTTGTGCAAGCCGCTTCACCTCTCTATACCTCTGTTTCCTTATCCTCCCTCTCCAACTGGAAGGAAAGCTGGTCCAGTGGTTAGCCTGTAAGCCTGGGATTTGAGAGATATGGGTTCCCTTCCTGCAGACTTCATGTGTGCCTCAGATCCCAATATATAAAGTGGGGATTATTATTTTGAATCATATTTATTACAGTAACGGCTAAGATTACATTTGCATTATGAGCTGGATGTGATTCCCCTGCCTGGCTACGCCCACTCACACTAGCTCTCATCCAGCGACCACGAGTATAGAGTAGCCAGGGTCGTGGCAGCAGAAGCACATCTTAGCCATGCTGAGTACACACCCATCGGCCTCAGGCAGGCTTAGCCATGTCTCTGCTGCCACTGCCCGTGCTACCGCAGCTACACGCTACCATTTATACTTGTGCTACCTCAGTGAGAGCTAGCGTGAACGTGTGCACGTGAGCAGGAGAATCACACTCCTCGTTTGTCATATAGAGGTACCCTATGGGCCAACCAAAAATGGGGCCCCATTGTGCTAGGCACTGTACAGCGAATCCCTGCCTCAATGAGCTTACCGTCTAAATAATGCCCTGTTGTGGGGATAAAGACATTAAGGAGAGCTCAGATACTGTGTAATAAGGGCCAGATACGTAACTGAGATAGAGATATGTAAAAAGAGGATGATTGTATTCACCTGTGAGGTCACAAGCACTATTTTATTTCCAGCGCTTGATCTTCCTCCTGTTGTGTAATTGGGACTTTTGCCATTTACATTCAGTGTGGGCAGGCTGGTATAAGGCCCAGATCCTCAAAGGGAGCTAGGTACCTAACACCCATGAATTAGGCACCTAACTACTTTTCAGGATCTAGGCCTAAATGCCTAACTTTAGGCATCCAGGTTTGAAAGTGTTGGCATTAGTACTCTCATACCCAAATGTCTCCACGAGGAAGTACAGGCATGGCAGGTAAATTATGCCTAAACCCAACTAATGCTATGGAAAAGTGTATCCCACCCAATATTCCAAGCTTGTGAGCGGCACAATTCAGGAGATCTGTGGTTTTCTTTCTTGTGGGAGGCACACTATGGAATTGTGGATTTCCTGGGATATGCATGCTCCCAAATTCATAAAAGAGAAGGCTACGCACTAGCATATGCACCAGACAATAGGGAGAAGAACTCAGCCCTGTTCTGGATGATGTCAGCAAGAAAGCTGGATGTTCTGCAACATAAGAGATGTTTTCAAAAGTCACAAACACTATTTAACATTTTTAAACTTGTAACCCACTCACAGTTTGAAAACTGAGACTCTAATTAACACTAAAGCTGGTAACTGGGCACATGTGTCAGATATTAACCCAACAGGAAATGGTGACTGATTTAGACTCACACACTTTAAGGTCAGAAGGGACCATCATGATCATAGAATCATAGAATATCAGGGTTGGAAGGGAACTCAGGAGGTCATCTAGTCCAACCCTCTGCTCAAAAGCAGGACCAATCCCCAATTAAATCATCCCAGTCAGGGCTTTGTCAAGCCTGACCTTGAAAACCTCAAAGGAAGGAGATTCCACCACCTCCCTAGTTAACCTATTCCAGTGCTTCATCATCCAGTGCTCCTAGTGAAAAAGTTTTTCCTAACATCCAACCTAAACCTCCCCCACTGCAACTTGAGACCATTACTCCTGGTTCTGTCATCAGCTACCACTGAGAACAGCCTAGATCCATCCTCTTTGGAACCCCCTTTCAGGTAGTTGAAAGCAGCTATCAAATCCCCCCTCATTCCTCTCTTCTGCAGAATAAACAATCCCAGTTCACTCAGCCTCTCCTCATAAGTCATGTGCTCTAATCATTTTTGTTGCCCTCCGCTGAACTCTTTCCAATTTTTCCACATCCTTCTTGTAGTGTGGGGCCCAAAACTGGACACAGTACTCCAGATGAGGCCTCACCAATGTCGAATAGAGGGGAATGATAACGTCCCTCGAGCTGCGGAAAGCAGTGGCCATCCCATTGGCCTTCTGCTTGAAGGGTTGCCTACTGCCCTAATCTCTGGTGTTTCTTGTTACAGTTCAGAGCAATTGCACCTGTATTTCCCCTCAATGGTCTAGTAAGGGCACCAACTCTCAGGCTCCCAGCTGACTAGCTGTTGCGTCTCTTGCGTGTAGACACACATCTCTGTTCCTTCTAACCGGTGTATCTCCAGGCTGACCAGTTCCCTGCCTTCACTGTGTTTCCTGGCAAAGACAGTCTGCCAAAACTGACCTGCTTGCTTTCTCTTCAGAGACAGACAATAGAGTAATTGCTACAGCTGTAAGTTACCACACGGCGTGCCCTAAGCAAGTTTACTTTATTCTTAAGGTACAAAGCATTAGAGAAAACACATTAAAATCAAGAAAAGAACCTACACACATGCTAATATGCTTACCAGACACTATCCCAACTCTAACAGGGTTTCTGGCAGGATAAATCTTTCAACCCCCACCCCTCTGAGGGGAGTCCTGCACAGCTTCAGATCAGAACAAGCACACCCATGACAAGTTTAGCCCACCCTTTAATACAGATCAGAAGATCTTTGAACTGGAGATCCCAGAAGCAGGTAATTAGTACACAAAGGGTCTTTCACCCCAAGGTGTACCTTCAGAGGTTGGTTTCAAAGGGAGAGAATTTGCATTTCCCTCCCCTCCCAATATTTCCTAAGAAAATCCACTTCAGGGGTATTATTCAAAATAAACCTTTGAACTTCCTCATACTTTCCAGAGATTGCATTGATCCTGCCTGCTAGAGAAGTTCTATTCAATCTCACAGTAGTACATAAACATTTGCATTTGTAATAAGATAAATTCCAAAGGTCTTAACACTAATTCAATAAGGTTTATCTTAATTCAGATATTGTCCAGGATATTACAAACTATTGTCAATCTATCACAGTACCTGCTTCTGGAATGACCCTTGAGGCTATTCTATATTTCCCCCATCTAACTGGCTCCAAGATAATGTGTGGGTGTAAAAGAGGCATAAAGCCACCTTTGCCCAACCCAACCCAGTGGTTCAAGGTGCAAACTAGCATCACTGGGGATCTGAACCATCAGCTGGGGGATGGGCCCATGTACTCACTTCACTTCTATTTTTATTCTTTATCTCTCTTTTCCTTAATTTGCATTTTTAATTCTCTTTATGTTTTACCTTATTTGCTACTCTCTATTTGACCCCTTTCAGAATTTTTCTCTAGCTTCTCCCCCCCTCTCTTATTTCCACTGTTTCTCTCTTCCTTTCTTAATCTGCTGATTTTTGCTTCTCTGTTTACTCTCTTCTTCCCCCCATCCCATGTTGTCCCTTCTTCTCTCTTCCATTTTTCCAGTTGTGGTTGACACTGTAAAATCACTTCCCATAACTGAATGCACTAGGAGAACATCTGGTGGAATTTTTACAGATGAACAGATCAGAACATTAAAGAGAAGGTCCTGGATCTTACCTCCTTTCTTTGGACTCCATTGTGTGTGTTGGAAGGAAGGGGCTCTGATTTACTCATGGACAGTGTTGATACACCTAAACATATAACACATTTGCAAACACATGATCTCCTATTCACATATACACCTTAAGCAATGTACACCGGTGAATACTGACCAGGAGTGCCCTTGGGAAGGAGGTGGATCGACAGAGAGCAGCAGCCAGAATGATGAGGATCAAGAAATGGGTTAGAGGAGAGGGAACATAGTGGGAGTAGACAGCTCACTCAAAGATTTTGGAAACAAAGAGAGGAAGGATGATGGCAGTTAAAAGAGGAAAGGTATGTTTGAGAGAATGTTTTGCAATATGGATGTTTATTTAGTCAGAAGGAAAAGACCCAGAGGAGAGAGAGTAGTTACAGCTAATGGAGAGGAAGGAAATGCAAGAAGGAGTGAAGGAGCACAAGAGGCATGTGGAGTAGGAGTTAAAGGGACAGGTTGACGTGTTAGGTCACTAGGGACATGGGAGTACTTATTCCTGTCACTTGACTGATCACAAAATTACCAATGGATAGAGACAGATTCAGTAGAGACTGTCTGGAGAGCAAGGGAAAGAAGGAAAAAAATAGAAGAGAAAACCAAGAACAATGCCACCTTGAGACTAACTTTTTCATGTATCTTTCTGGTGAACATTTGTCAGCTCTTTCTAGTTCATTAACCTCAAGTTAACGCACTGGTTGAATTGTAAATCTGTCTCTATAAAACTAAAAACCTTAAAAAAACAAGGAATCCTAAAGCCAAGAGGATAAAGTTCAAACATGTAACTAATTCATCACTTCAGCGAAAGATGAGAGAGGTGCAGGTGGTCTGCACAGTACAATGATCCACTTTTAATTATAGTGTGAGTACGAGGTATAATTATGCATTTTGTATCTTTATCCATTTGTGAATAGTCCATGAACAAATTGTGAAATTCTCATATTTATTTGTTATTTTAAATTAATGGCAGAAGGATTCTTGGGCTGCAGATCTTTCATAAAAAGTTCATTACAAATATTTAACATTCAAGCTGTGTCAGTGACTTACATGCATCATGTAGTACTATCTTTGTTCCCTGATTGATGATGTATTTAATTAACCAACAACAGTGCACATTTTGATTGTAGAATGTGCATTTTTATTGGCTGGTTATGCAAGCTGAAGTATGCTTTCAGAGACTATTTGAGCAATTGATCTTAAAATCAATTTGCTAGCAAAACTTATTTGCCAGAATACCGGTGGAAAACAGAAAAGCAGTCAAAGTTAATTAATTTAAAATGTCAATTTAATATCTGATTTCCCCACCCTCCCCTGCAATATTTCTCAGCTCTAGTGCTAATTCCCCCTCTGCGATCCTACAGTAGTAATTTTGGCCAAGATCCATAAAGGTATTTAAGCTCCTAGCATGGAATCCATGAAGGTACTTAGCTGCCTCAGTCCTGTTTTTAGGCACCACTGCAATCCAAGAAACTCCTGTTCTGCAGCTGCCTAACTCTGTAGGTGCCTAAACTCACTCCACACCAAAGTTTTTTCCTCCATGCATAGGGAGACCCCTATCTCCTACCTAAGCCCCAGTGAGACACAAGCCTGGATAGATAGGTGTTGGTCACCTAAATTGCATGGGGAGGCCTGATCTGGTAGGCAGCCTCTGGGCATTTATAACCTTTACCCTAGTATATAGAGTACTCATCCAGCCCCCTGCCGCCTCCTGAGGGGAGAAGGGATTTGAACAGGGATCATTCTCTTAGATCAGTGGTGGGCAACATTCCCATTGCATTTAGCAGAAGTATTGGAGGTGCAAGAAATGCAAGGTCAGGTCCATACTTGTTGCGATGCTTAATTAGTTGTTGTGTATGATGGACTTTGAAGACAAAAAGCACTAGATGACTAATCCATATTATTACTGGACACAGATGGAACGTAGTCTGTGAGAAAGTTCCAGCATGCTTTTGTTGGAATTGCAAATCCAATTACTTGTCAACAAAAGAGTGAAAAATACAGAAAGACCCTGTAAAAGAAAGTCCCAGTTCTAAGAAAACAGCAGTCAAGTGGATATTACTTTCTTAAGTGAGCTGATCCTAATTCCACTGTGAATAGTAATGATTATATCTTTCCTTTTAGTACCCACTGCTGGGGCATTTTGAAATGTCCAAAGACCATTAACAGAAGAGCATAAAAATATATGCACAGTTATTTAAGCAATTTGGTAAAAATATTTTTGAGTTTCTTTTTATTGATGATTTTTTAAAACATCATGATAAAACAGGTATAACAAGGTATCTATATGCAGCCTTTTCCATTAATTTAAATGGAATTAAGATAAACTCACTCAGTATTGGTGTGTGGATAACTGGATACTGTGTTAGTCATTCAAAATAACAGTGTATGGTCAAACATAGCTAACAGGATAGATCAAAGCAGAACCAAATGGCAAATAACGTTCAGGGGCACAAACCATTATCATCATTGACCCTCAGTGATCTTCAACTGGACCTTAACTACATCAGAATCAGGGTTACTGATGATGATGTGTAAGTAAAGCTGTGCAGGAACCAGATTTTTTGTTTCAAGGGGAGTTTCATGATTTCAGAATTTCTTCCATTCCAGAATGGAATAAAAACAAAGTATTTTGAAATCTCACATGAACCAAAATTCTGAAGAAAAAACAGGTTTCAGGTCCAAAGGTTGTGCGTCGACAAAAATCAAAATATTTGTTCTGATTTTAGTTATTTTATACAATATATTTTTCATTTTATGTTCTATACTATAAAATAAAAAAAATTGAAGTGAAAAGTTGTTTCAAAATGAAAATTCAAAACATTTCATTCTGAAAAGGTTGAAATAGAACATTCTGACCTTATCAAAATGCTCTTTTACAATGTTCATTTCAAAATGAATTTTCATCAAAGGTGACATTTCCACAAAATGTTTCACTTTAGATGAATTGGCATTTTCTGAAACAGAGAAGAACACAGCTCGACTTGCACATTCCAGTTCAGTGTTTGCAGGACAGGTAGTTTGAACAAACATTTCTTTATTTGTGAACTGATCTGGAACTTGACAGACCCACATATATTTGAGTTACTTTTCAGAACAAAATTATAATTTAAACTTTGTTAGCTCCTGATCTGCCAGAACTAACCATGAATGCTGTTATATCGCTGGCAAGCTGTACCTCTCATTCCCATTGCTCTCCTAGTCCATTTTAAGGATTTTAAGAGAACAGCCTTTGCCAATACCCAGCTTTCATCTACACATACTTCAGTGCCCTAAAGTCAGCTTCCATTTCCATTCTCAACAAACTGAGGTATACATGAATCTTGGTTGTCTTGATCTAGAAAAAATTATCAAAGAAATGATATTTCTATTTATATAGCTATCTGGCATGTAGACAGGAATGCAGGATCTCTCTCAGTGCTGGGCTTGACCTCGTCTGTAACCTGATTTGTATTGCCGTATAAGAAGAGGAAACTCATATCCCACTGTCATTACCCATGGTCACAAGACTGGGAGAGGACTGTCTAGCCAATCAGTCTAGATACTTTTAGTGACCCCATCACCATAATGTCTGAAGATGGAAGTAAGCCCTGTGCTGCGGCAGAATCTGAGGCAGGCATGGAGCTGGTTTGTGACCCCAGGCCTGCCAAGGGCCAGTTTGGGATCGGGCCCTAATTAGGGCTAACCTGAAGGTTGCCTTAACTTGGGCCCAGGGAAATAGATGGGGCACAAGACTGCCTTGTCCAACACCCTCCTGATCTTGACCCAACCTGGAATGCCCCCTAATCCATGGGCTCTTGCAAGAGGAGAAGTCACAGAGCCAAGTCTCCTGCGCCAGGTGTGTTGTGGGGAGGGTGTGAAGGGCTATATGGCTGCTTTGCACCCATGTAGGTGATGCAAAGTGGCCATAGGATAACTACGAAATGGGCTCTCTCTCTGCTTGACAACCAGTTATGTTTACACAGTAGCGATGAGAAAGAGCAAATGGACTTGAGCCTCCTCTTACACCTGTGTAACTCCATTGACTCCCATGGAGTTACTCTTGGTTTGCGTTAGTCTGAGTGAAAAAATCAGTGCCATTGAATTCAATAGCGCTGCCCTGATTGATTTACTATGATTCAGGATATTGGTCTGATATCCATTTATTGCCAATATTTCAAAAAGGCTGAACTAAGCAAGAAAGAGGATTTATGATTATCCTTCTGCACCTTTATGATGATATCTGAAAATCAGCTTGCATGAAATCCTCAGAAAAATAAACCACACCTACAACAGTTGAATGCTGTAAGAGATTCCCTCATAGTCCATTTTGAGTTTCACAACAATAGTTTGACATATAATATTTCTGTTGATGTGACACTGTGCAATAAAGCATAACTAACTAGATTTAAAGTCATGCATAAATGTGGGACAGCTGATGCTTTGTTTAAGTGGGCTATCATTTGTATGGTCTATAATATGTTAACAAGAACAAACAATCACTACGAACACAGAGATATGAGCAGAGCACACAGAGGTATATTTGTGAGAGAGACGGTTCACCGAAGACCCGTTGTTTATACCCATCCTGATTAGAGCTGGGTGAGGGGTTCCCCTGGCTCCCATCCTTCTTTTGCTTCACACAGACTGCTCAGAGGCCTTCTCTTTTGTAGATCCCACCATGCAGTTTATTTACAGTGTTTCACGCCACCATTTTTAAAATACGAGTGCAGTCACAGTATTTACAATGTCATCCAACTTCACTACCCATTCTCCAGAGGACAGGTGGGATAGAAAGGTATCTCCTCCAAGAGAACTCCATTTTGTCATGTGGGCTTGGGCCTGGGACTGGGCCAGCTACTGCTTTTCCCCCATCACTTCTTTCCTGTGCTCTTTTATCCACTCTCCTTGTTAATGGGCTAATTAGCTCATTAGCTTCCCAACCCCAATCTGATCTGGTAATCAGGAACGCCTCTCCTTAACCAGGCCCTTCCCTGGGGCCTACTTGGTTAATCAGGGACCAGAGCATGGGTTCAGTTGCTGATTCCCAGCTCTCTGTGTCACAAGATGGTTGGGAAATTTCCAAGGCAATGTTTTATTTACCATCAGAAAATGATGGGTCATTGAAACCAAAACTTTTAGCAGTAACATAACAGTTTTGACAAAACTTTCGTCAGGAAACTTTCCCAGGTCCAGGATGTTCAAAGAGAGAGGGAGAGACCTCAGCATAGCCTCGAGTCCAGAGGGCTAGGGGCTATAGAGCCAGTCAGTCTTTCGCTCTCGCTCACCCCCCAACCCCCACGTGGAGCTGTTCCCACTTTGTATAAATAATTAAATATTCATTGACTCCACAGAGAGAGAGAGACTAACTCCTTACCCTGGTGTTTAGGATATTCAGGGGGATGAAAGCAGTGGTGAGCTGGAGCCGGTTCGTACCAATTCGCGTGAACCGGCTGTTAAATTTTGAAGCCGATTTAGAACTGGTTGTTAAAGGCATGGGCAAACTCTGGCCCGTGGGCCACATTCGGCCCGCAGGACCGTCCTGTCCGGCCTGCCTGTGCTCCCAGCTGGGGAGGTTCCCTTGGCTGAGAATCCCTTTTTAATTTTCACTCGCCCGGCGGCGCTCTGGGTATTCAGCGGTACTTCGGTGGCAAGCCCTTCACTCGCTCCGGGTCTTCGGCAGCACTTCGGTGGCAGGTACTTCAGTGTCACCGAAGACCCGGAGTGAGTGAAGGACCCACCGCAGAAATGCCGCCGAAGACCCGGAGCGACTGAAGGAACCGGTTCTTCAGATTTTGGCAGCTCATCACTGGATGTAAGAGACCCAGATTCAAGTACCTGCTGTAAATCAGTTCAAACAGGGACTTATAAATAGGGCTCCCACACCTCAGTTAAGTGCCTATGTGCCTTAATCCCCAGGCTATTAGCTATTTGGAGGTGGGGCTGCTCTTATGTTTTTTCACAAAGAAATTTCAGAAGGTCTGGTTTTGTTCCAATGCAAAATGAAAACAATTTTCAAAACCTCACAATGTTTTGCAAAGTGGAATTCTTGTCTTTCAGCCAGCCCTATCCTGAGTTTAGCTAACATAACTCCATGAATAGTAGAGCCTTGCAACCTAATCCCAAACCCAAACCCAACTGGACCTGACTACAAATGTTGGGTTTTGGTTGGGTCAGGTATGAAAACAACTCAACCCCCTTGGTTTGGGTTGTCTCTGATCACCTCCTTCTGTCCATGGGGTCGGCGTGGCAGCGACTGCATGCCCTACTTCTGCCTACTGCTGCCACCTTGCTGTACTCGGTGTGCTGAGGCCCAAGCATGCCAATGTGCTGCAGCACCTCCCACTTCCCAGCACACGCAATGCAATCAGGCGGTGGTGGCTGGCAGGAGTGGGGCATGCAGCTACTGCTGCATCGACCACATGGGCAGGAGGCAGCCGGGGACAGTTCACAGGCCCAGGGTGTGGGGAGTGGGAAGACCCCTTCAGGCTGAACCCCAAGAATGGGGCAGCAGCACTGACACAGTTTTGGGGGAAGTGTTGGGTTTGGGTCAGGTCAGTCCTGAAAACAGATCAACGTGCTTGGGCTGTGCTCAGCTTCGGTTCAGGTCCAGGTCATGCCTTAAAATTAGGCCCAAGCAGACCTCGAATGCGTGCTCTCTGACAGCACTTTGCATACTCTAATCCCATTTTAGAATAATTTTATGTGGAAAAAGTGTTTGTTTTTAAAGGTTTTAATCATAATTGAGTTTTTAAAAAAATATAAATACTATTTTTATGGATGGGCATTGATATCCTTACACACATGCTCTGAGAGCACTTTCAAAATATAACCAACACTCAGCAGCCACTGAAAGCTTGGTTGGATAAAAAAAATCTTGTAGAAATGCAGTATTATGGATTCAGAATTTTATTTTGTAGTAAACAGAGAGCGGGGGAAGATTCTGTAACATAATATTGTGCCAGATGTTTGAACAGAGTCATGCTCAGCTAGTAATTAGATATGGGGAAATAGTGTAGGGAATTGTTTTCAAACAGCCATTTCAGGGTCCTGCAAAAGACGATTGGGACCAGAGACGTCAGTTCAAGTTTTCAACAGTACCTAACTGACTAAGAGGTCTTGTGTAAGCTCGAAAGTTTGTCTCTCTCACCATCAGAAGTTGTTCCAGTAAAAGACATTACCTCACCCACCTTGTCTCTTTAGAATTCTACAGTCTAACTGAAAGTCAACTCTAGGCTCCTAAGTCACGTAGGTATTGTTGAAAATGTTACCTGTTGATAATATCTTCTAGGGGTGAAGTAGACAGCTCCATCTATTGCAAGTGAATCATTTCCACAGGTGAGACACTCATTTATTTGAAGCCTGCATGTGCAAACTCTTCAAATGAAAGTCCCACTGGCTGACACAATTTTGAATAGTTCAAAGAGGCCCTAATGTGCCAAATCTAAGAAAATCCATTATGGTGCCATGTAAACCATTGGAACACGCAACCAACCACTTTGGGGCTTCATACAGCTAGAAAGTAAGATCCTCATATAATCTGGTCATATTAAAGATTTAATTTGCAGGGTTGCACTTATTAAAAACGTTTCTGTGTCTTTTCTTTTCTTTTCTTTTCTTTTCTTTTGGGAAATGTGATACCAATATCTTTATCTGAATATGAAATGCTAGAAAACATCCCGGGGAACGTAAGGGGCACCACATGCTGTTGGTGAAGGTGTATGTTGGTGAGCAGTCTCATTCTAATGAGATATCTTGACTCATGGTACTGTTGATCCTGAGGTTACCTGAGTATGGGGGAAAGGGAAGGTCTTTTACAGAGAAGGTGTATTAAATGGGTTTCTGACTATGGAGGGGTTTGCTACTTGCCTTGCTGTAGGGAGACAACACCTATGCAGTAGTATTGAAAATTACAGGATTGTAGATAATGGCTACATGTTAGAGCAGTGGTTTGCAACCTTTTTTTCATTTGCAGACTCCTAAAAAACTTGGAATGAAGATGCAAACCCTGCTGGAAATCTTAGACATAGTTTGTGGACCTCCAGGGGTCCAGGGACCACAGGTTGAAAACCACTGATCCCTGTATCAGCCTACCATACAATCAGACATACAGGACTCCTCCAGGTCTTTTGGGGGCTGTGGGGCAAATAATGGCACGAAATCCTGATAAGTGTGGGAAGAAGAAGGTGAGTGTTTCCAGGATGGGCTGATTTCCTCTCACCCGCAAACTTCTTAATCATAGGGATGAGAGGGACAAGTATGTTGAAATGACTGACACTGTGCCATCAGCGCGATAGGGCTAAGGTCATATTAGCACCTTCTGACACTTCCCTCCCTCTTCATAAAAGCCAGACGCAATATTCTTCGGGCAAGAGCTGAGAGAGACATTTAACAGCTAATCTTCCTCCGGGTTACTCTCCCATAGTGTGCCCACGCGGTACCGCGCCGGGAGGACGCAGAGGGTGGGTGGATCTTGGGCATGCACCTCCTGCTCCTCTGCTGAGCTGGTTTCTGTCAACCACTCACCTGGGACTTTTATTTGGTGACTGCTCTTGGGGTTCCCAGCTCTGCGGCAGCGCAGCTGAGCCCACGTGCGCCGAGAGACCAGCACCGGTAAGGGGAGCGGAGAACGGTCCCCTGAGCCCTCAGCGGGTCCAGGGCACTCACAAGCGCACGGAAGCGCAGAGAACGGAGCTCGCAGAGCCGGGCACTGGGCGCGCAGGGAGCGGGGGCGCTGAGCTGGGCACAGGGCGCGCAGAGCCGGCACAGGGCGTGCAGGGAGCGGGGGCGCTGAGCTGGCCACAGAGCGCGCAGAGGCGGCACAGGGCGTGCAGGGAGCGGGGGCGCTGAGCTGGCCACAGGGCGCGCAGAGGCGGCACAGGGCGTGCAGGGAGCGGGGGCGCTGAGCTGGCCACAGGGCGCGCAGAGGCGGCACAGGGCGTGCAGGGAGCGGGGGCGCTGAGCTGGCCACAGAGCGCGCAGAGGCGGCACAGGGCGTGCAGGGAGCGGGGGCGCTGAGCTGGGCACAAGGCGCGCAGGGAGCGGGGGCGCTGAGCTGGGCACAGGGCGCGCAGGGAGAGGGGGCGCTGAGCTGGGCACAGGGCGCGCAGGGAGAGGGGGCGCTGAGCTGGGCACAGGGCGCGCAGGGAACGGGACGCGCAGCGCCGGGCACAGGGCGCGCAAATCGAGGATCGCTGGCTGCCACCCATAGCCCCGTGTAGCGAGCCCCGGAGGCGCCTCCTCCCCCGCCTCCAGAGTTAAACACAACCCCTCCGCTGCGAGCGCCTGCGGCCATGGGCATCGGGCACTTCACCGTGTGGGACTATGTGGTGTTCGGGGCCATGCTGCTGGTCTCCGCGGTCATCGGCGTGTACTACGCCTTCGCGGGCGGCGGCCAGCAGACCTCCAAGGACTTCCTGATGGGCGGCCGCAGCATGAACGCCCTGCCCGTGGCGCTGTCCCTCACCGCCAGCTTCATGTCGGCGGTCACCGTGCTGGGCACCCCGGCGGAGATTTACCGCTTCGGGGCCATATTCTGCATCTTCGCCATCACCTACTTCCTGGTGGTGCTCATCAGCGCCGAGGTCTTCCTGCCCGTCTTCTACAGGCTGGGGATCACCAGCACCTACGAGGTAAGCGGGGCTGCCGCTCTCTCCCCGCTAGGGAGCACTAGCCCCATTCAGCACCCTCGCTATACCCTCCACACCGATCCGCTATGCCTGTGTCTCTCAGGAGCGTCCCCCACGTGGCCTTGCCCCTGTAGTAGCCCGCCCCTTCCAATTGATATTTCCCCCTTGCAGAGGCCATGGCAGGTCTCCCGGTGACCCCTAAGATCTCCTGTCTCAATGGACTCACTCCATATGAGTTTGCTCCTGGAGAGTGGTTTCAGAGGGGTAGCCCTATTAGTCTGTATCTGCAAAAATAAAAAGGAGTACTTGTGGCACCTTAGAGCCTAACCAATTTATTTGGGCATAAGCTTTCGTGGGCTAAAATCCACTCCATGCATCTGATGAAGTGGGTTTTAGCCCACGAAAGCTTATGCCCAAATAAATTTGTTAGTCTCTAAGCTGCCACAAGTACTCCTAGTTGTTTTTTCTCCTGGAGAATGTTAGCCCTCTAGATTTTCAATCCAAGCTGTGGATTTAATTTTGCACAGATTGGTTCGTGACTTGGAATAACACAAAGAAAAGCCCTCTAAAATAGAAGCCGAAACTCCCAATCCTGGGTACCTGCCTCAATTTAAGTTCCTAAATCTAGGTTGAGGCATAAAGCGCCAATCCAGCAGATCATTTAGACACCCATATGATCAGTCAAGCATATGAACAGTCTTATTGATTTCACTGGGACTTCCTCTTGTGTTTACAGATAAATAGGTCTCTGGATCAGGGCCCTAAATAGCAGCGGCTGGATTTTCCTTAGTACTTATACAATGAGATCTGCAAGTGCTCAGCATATGTGCAAGTCAGGCCACTTCTTTACCTGGGTGCCAAAATATGGCTTTAGAAAATTAGGACTTGATTTTCCACTGCACCCCAGCCCAGTGTGGTAAAAGCTACACACAGGGCAATTTTAACTTAGGCCTCTGGCATAAAGTCCCTGAGGGATCTAGCATCCATTGGGAAGTGGGAGCCTTGTTGACATCGCCCCTTCACTCTTCCTGCATCTTGCCTATTCTTACACCAAGCAGTGAAGTTTCTGCACAGGAGGTGGAAGAACAGCTCTATTAGATTCTCCCCAACATAGGGGGAATTCTCCAGTACAAATCTCTAGTTGCCTCAAGTTGACTTTGCACCACATACATTTTGGGCTCTTAATTATGACTAGACACTAACTCCTGAAAAAGACGGGTAAAAAATGCAGTATTATTATAGTGCAGCCATTAAGTTCATTCCCCTCACTGTTAGTATGAGCGGACTACCATAGTTCAAACACTTCTTTTTGTTCACCGAAGTGTTAAACTGTGCCTTTCTGTATGCATCCATTCAAAATTCAGTGATGTTTAAACAATTGCAAAGACTCAAAGATGAATGCCAGCTCTTTGAAATGAGATATTTGTATCTGCATTGATTGGCCCATAAAGGAGATCTCCTTTACCCAACTGTACATGGATGTTTCTGTTAAGACAAGGGAATGAAATTTCAGGGTAAATGAAGCCAAGATTGAAGCCAAGATTGACTGTCAGCTGAGGATCTTGAGTCTTAGCCTACACTGTAGGCAGAAGGTTGTGGTTCATGCTTAGGGCCCTATTGTCGTCAGATGTCACCGTTGTGGTGCTCTGCTCTGTTCAATGTTGATAACAGTCGGCTGCGTGCGTGTGTTCGGTCTGTGTGCTGGCCCCGCTCTGTGCAGATAGCTGACACGGCAGCAGGGCCAGCCCACAACATTTTGGCACCTGAGGCGGGGAGCTCAAATGACGCCTCCATGTCCCCTCGCTTGAGCCAAAACTTTGAAAGGTCTCAATATGCCTTCTTCCCGTTCTACTCCTCTCATGGAACTGCTCTGCTACCTACCCCAATAAAGGAGAACTAACAACTTAAAATGTCTTGTTCAAAAATTTTAAGTAACACTTAACTTTCAAACGCCTGAACAGCAAATGCAACCTTTCTTGTCTGGCATTTTTATCTGTTTGAATAATCAAAGTGGTGCTTTCCGTGCCTTCTTGGTTGCAAAGATATGAACTGCTTCCTGCTGAAGGTCCACAGTCTGGGCCAGCTCATGCTCTATTGAGATAGCTGCAAGGCCGACCTGCCTCTCCTGTGTCATTGTGGAGTGTAGATATTTTTTATTAACTTCAGCTTGGAGAAGCTGCGTTCTCCACTGGTAACAGTTACAGGAAGTGTTAGAAGTATGTGCAGAGCAACTGGTCATTTTATTTCTGCACATATATTCCAGAACAGCCTTTGGAGTTGATCCTGCTGAAATGTATCTTGAAAGGGCTTTCAGTTCATCACCTAAAGCCCTCGCATCAATATCGCGCATGTCATCATGTGTCAACACTGTCTCTAGTGCCCTGCATTGCTGGTGTAGGTCTTCTTCAGGTATAGGGAGGAGTTTTGGAATATTATACAACATCCCAAATATACTGCTGTGTTCCTTGAGCTGCATGAAACATTCTTCAACTAACTCTATTTCACAATCTAGCACCTGGTTAAAGAATTCAACTTTGAATTGTTGTTTGGGGACTCTTATGGGATTATCCCGTGCCTTGTAATCAAAATGTCTTCTTCTTTGGTGACTCTTGTATTCTTGAATGGGTGGGAAAATAGCTTCAGTGTGAAGTTCCTCTGACAACTTCTGTGCACTCTTCAGAACGTTTTAAAATCGCTCATCTGGCCGGTAAGACTGTAGGTATGACTTTGCTTTCTCCAGTTGTTCCATTGCTCCAGATATATCAGGGTCAACACCATGGAGTCTCTTGCTTACAACATTTATTTCAAACAGTAAGTCATGCCACATCACTAAGCCACACAGAAATTTGAAGTTATGTATGTTTCTGGTGATTCCATTTCCCTCTGCCACTGTTCTCCCACAAACAGTTCCTGTCCTAGCATTATCCTCCATAATGGCAACTATGGCATCATCTGTCTTCCCAATTTGGAGTTTGATAGGCTTTATCGCCTCCACTCGACTTTCCCATCACGTGCCACTCAGTGGTTTCAGCATCAGAGAGGATGTTCCCAGATGTTGCTTCAAAATTTGCCATCAATAAGTTGATGCCAAGAGAAAAATACATAGATGCTTTGAATTACATTAAAAAATTCAGCAGCCTCACTAGAAGCTGATGCTGCATCACTGACCACTAAGTTCAATGAATGAGAACTGCATGGGACAAAAAAAGCTCGAGGGTTTAACTCTCGGATCTGTGTCTGCACTCCTCTGTTCTTTCCTCTCATGTTGGCACCATTATCATAGCTCTGACCTCTCATGTCAGCTATCATATCACAATTCCCATATCTTCCAGCTTTTTAGGAAGCACATTTGTCATACCAAATCCTGTAGTATCATCAATGTCAATAAATTCTAGAAAATGCTCTCTGACAGTCACCATTGCAGGGACATTTTCACTAGGTTCTGTTGTTGTTGTTACAAAACGCACCATTAAAGTCATTTGTTCCGTATGGCTGATATCAGGTGTGCAATCCAGAATAACAGAGTAATATCTTGCTGACTTCAGATCTGCCACATTCTTCTGTTTGACTTTTGTTGCCAGTAACTGTATGATCTCATTTTGAATTGTTTCCAAGGTAGTGGTGTGTGTACATTTCTTGGGTGGTGACTCTTCTTAGATGCTCCTGGAGTACAGCATCAAACTTAGCCATCAGCTCCACAATTTGAAGGAAGTTTCCATTGTTTGGCACATACAGCTGGTCTGAAGTGCCAGGCAGTGCTAGGTTTTGGGTAGCAAGCATTCTCACAATGGCAATGAGCCTTTTCAGAACATGTTGCTGGTAAAGAGACTCTGATGCAATCTTCTCTTGATGCTGATCATCTATGGTGGCCTTTAACCTTAGTCTCCTCTCAAGCTCTTTCCATCTGTGGAATGTTCTCTGGTGATTTGCTGCCTTCTCATGGCATGCCAGATTTCTAGCCAGATTTTTCCAGTCCTTTGTTCCTGTGGAACCCAATGTGGCTGGAACATTAGACTGGAAGAGTTTGCAACAAAAACAGTATGCAGCATTTTGAGTTTTTGAGTAGATAAGCCATGGCCTCTCCACTTTGTCACCATTGGGGATTTCACGCCAGTAATGTGTTGGATGGAAACTTCTATTTTCATTGTCTTTGGGGAACATGAAGTTTTTCACTTGCTGTGGTCCATGCAGTACAAGGAAGTCCCTCAGGCTACTGCTCAAGTGGGTCCACAGCCCTGGATCATCTAGATTTAAGGAACTAAACTTAGCAGCAGCTGTTTCTTGTGCCTCCACCACACTCTCCTCCTCTCTCTCCCTGCAGCTCCTGCTGCTTTTTGTTATTCCCTCTTACCTTTTCTCCTGCCTGCCTGTTATGTCTCCTGTGCCCTCCTTCCTCCAGCACAGCGCTCCACCATCTCTGTGCATCTAGAGCAGAGAGAATACATATGCACCAGCAGCAGACACAATTTTCTACACTCTGGGTCCTAGTGGCGCCCCCCCCCCACAGTCTGGCACCTGAGGCGGCTGCCTCAGTTCGCCTCATAGTAAGGCCAGCCCTCCACAGTAGACCCGAAGAGAACCCCCACTGACCACAAATTCCGAGAAGGTATTCAGGCAGGTTTATTGTCAAACGAAGCACAGTAATAGTTTTCCGCAGACTGTACAGGACATACTACGAATATGTGCCCCCTGACAATGGCCATAGCTCAGTCAGTGGCGGGACTCTCCACTGCCCCTTAGGCTGGACCAAGACAACTCCTTAGGTGTGAATTCTTATACACAGGTACAATCAAGTTACACATCACTCCTGATGTATTGAGGTACAACCCCTCTACCTAGTAAGGTGTTGCCTATCATCTTGTGCATGTTGGTTTGAACAAAACAACTCTATCCATCATGTTATCCTTTAGGACCCTGTCTTCCTTGTTATCTCTGTGGAATGTGCTAGTCCTGGTCTGTTCTGGTACCATCCTGGCCCATGTTTATATTACTAGTGCTTAGTGTTCAGGTATGTGTATAATTGCAGCATCAGCCTTCTTCTTGCCAGCTTCCATGAGCAGGGCCTGCCTCTGGCTCACAGCTTAATTTTGCTTTATGTTAGCAAAGTCTTGACCATTACTTTAGTTCAGGCCTTAGGTCTCATACTGGGCCTCTAATACAAGGGTTTACGTTTCAGGGCCTTATCCTACCACACCTACCAAATTCACGGCCATGAAAAATGCTTCACGGACCATGAAATCCGGTCTCCCCCCATGAAATCTGGTCTTTTGTGTGCTTTTACCCTATACTATACCAATTTCATGGAGGAACCAGAGTTTCTCAGACTGGGGGTCCTGACCCAAAAGGGAGTTGCAGGGGGGTCACAAGGTTATTTTAGGGGGGATCGTGGTATTGCCACCCTTACTTCTGTGCTGCCTTCAGAGCTGGGCGGCTGGAGAGCGGTGGCTGTTGGACGGGCCCCCAGTTCTGAAGGCGGCGCCCCACCAGCAGCTGCGCAAAAGTAAGGGTGACAATGCCATACCATGCCACCTTACTTCTGCACTGCTGCCTTCCAAGCTGGGTGGCCTGAGAATGGCGGCTGCTGACTGAGGGCCCAGCTCTGCAGGTAGCAGCACAGAAGTAAGGGTGGCAATACCGTACCATGCTCCTGGCCAGCAGCCGCTGCTCTCTGGCCACCCCATTCTGAAGGCGGCATCACCGCCAGCAGCAGCGCAGAAGTAAGGGTAGCAATACCACAACCCTCCCTACAATAACCATGTGACCCACCCCCACTTCTTTTTAGGTTAGGACCCCTACAATTTCTTCACCGTGAAATTTCATATTTAAATAGCTGAAATAATGAAATTTACTCTTTTTAAAATCCTATGACCATGAAATTGACCAAAATGGACTGTGAATTTGGTAGGGCCCTATTCATGCTGTATAAGATCTGGGTATTATTATTAGTAGTAATTTATTATTATACACCATGCCAGAAGTTGGGTTTATATATAATGCTAACAGACAGTGAATGCCTCGGGCAAGTGCTGCTGGTCCTGGTACAGTAGCAGGAGATCCAGATTTAGATGACCCAGTTAAACTGAAAGACTTCTGCCCCTCTCAGACAGCTGTTCAGCTGCAAATGAAAATCTTGGCAGTTTTCAAAAAGGGTAGGATAACTCTTTCTTCCACCTCACAATAAAAAAAAGTTATATTCCCTCACAACTAGTTAGGATTGTAGCTAAACACGTAACAACGGCTGGATTTTGTCCAGTCACAATGCACAACTATTGTCTGAAAAGTTCTGTAAGATATCTGTGCTAGAAAGCACTACGTATGTATGTATATATGACCAAACTCTGTTCTTTGTGCTCCAGCTTGTACTAACTAGGTAAATATTTAGCTTCTCTCAGGTTTAACTAAATGACAGTGATGTCTGCAGAAAACAAGATCAGGTTGATCATGAGAGCTGCCAGCCATCCATGTAAATATAAAAACGGTTACTTCCGCTGAACAGTAGTATCTTTTCTTACAGGAGGTGTCTTAATACCATTTCTATAAATGTAAATTTTTGACATTAAAGTTGTTTATTCACCTCTTTTGCAGTATTTGGAGCTTCGATTTAATAAATATCTGCGTCTCTGTGGGACAATCCTCTTCATTATACAAACGGCAAGTAAACCTCAAACAGGTTCTTTGATCTTTAATAGCCTTGAACATTATTTTAGTGTGGTGTAACTGGTAGTCACGTGTAAGTGGTTGCTAAGTTTATTGTGAAATATTAGATATTGACATGAAAGAAAGAGACAAGGAAGTTCTTCATACTACCTAGTAATGAAGAGCATGCACTCTCCAGCACTGCTCTTTGTTCCCTGCCCAGAGGATCCTTGAGTAACCCGAGTATCTAGGGAACGTTGAACTAAACACACGTTGCAATGCTAGCTGGTTGCTTGCTACTTGGCACTGGTACTTGTCCCTCCCTGTAAAGCAAGGACAAACCCATCAGAGATATAGAAAGCATGAGAAGAATAGTGGAACACCACTATATTTGAATACCGATGTCATCTCACCCTAAAATAATATTCACTAAGAAACTGAAGGCTAAAAGTGGGCCAAGCTATTCATAAACCACAGCGAAAAATAATTCAATACATATTAGAAATATGTCCAAGAAAATATGTATTTCTCTGTGCTAAAGCTTATATCTGAAACTGTCTGGATCATTAAAAGGAAGATTTTTTAAAAATAGTATTTTACTGTTCTGCTGGTATAATTTTATTGGTCCTCTAGCCATCGGTGTGTC
This sequence comes from Lepidochelys olivacea, assembly GCF_965140295.1. NCBI lineage: Eukaryota > Metazoa > Chordata > Testudines > Cheloniidae > Lepidochelys > Lepidochelys olivacea. The sequence goes on from NC_140411.1 coordinate 266,626,470, forward strand.
ATTTTTTTCTAAATAAAATGAAGAAGTTGAAAGATTAGATCTCGATTCTTCTTTTAATTTAGACAAAATCTGATCATGATTGTGGCAAGAACACGTTTTGTCTGGGATGCCAGAAAGCAGATGGGAAAACATTCACTGCATATTAGAAAGCTATTTTTCGATGCTGACTCACTCAAAAAGTTTGCTGTCCCATGCCATGCTGACAGTCAGCCAGGTACTCTATGGGTATGTCTACACTACGAAATTAGGTCGAATTTATAGAAGTCATTTTTTTAGAAATCGGTTTTATGTATTCGAGTATGTGTGTCCCCACAGAAAATGCTCTAAGTGCATTAAGTGCATTAACTCGGCGGAGTGCTTCCACAGTACCGAGGCTAGAGTCGACTTCTGGAGCGTTGCACTGTGGGTAGCTATCCCACCGTTCCTGCAGTCTCTGCTGCCCATTGGAATTCTGGGTTGAGATCCCAATGCCTGATGGGGCTAAAACATTGTCGCGGGTGGTTCTGGGTACATATCGTCAGGCCCCCGTTCCCTCTCTCCCTCCATGAAATCAAGGGCAGACAATCGTTTCGCGCCTTTTTTCCTGAGTTACCTGTGCAGACGCCATACCACGGCAAGCATGGAGCCCGCTCCGCTCACTATCACCGTATGTCTCCTGGGTGCTGGCAGATACACGGTAGCAGCAACCCATTGCCTTGTGGCAGCAGACGGTGCAATAGGACTGGTAGCCGTCATCATCATGTCCGAGGTGCTCCTGGCCCCATTGGCCAGGAGCGCCTGGGCAGACATGGGTGCAGGGACTAAATTTGGAGTGACTTGAGCAGGTCATTCTCTTTAGTCCTGCAGTCAGTCCTATTGAACCATCTTATGGTAAGCAGGCAGACGATATGTATTGCTGGCAGTCGTATTGCATCATCTTCTGCCGGGCAGCCATGAGATGTGGATGGCATGCAGTCCTCTGCACCATCTGCTGCCAGCCAAAGATGTAAAAGATAGATGGAGTGGATCAGAACAAGAAATAGACCAGATTTGTTTTGTACTCATTTGCGTCCCCCCCTCCCCCGTCTAGGGGACTCATTCCTCTAGGTCACACTGCAGTCTCTCACAGAGAAGGTGCAGCGAGGTAAATCTAGCCATGTATCAATCAGAGGCCAGGCTAACCTCCTTGTTCCAATAAGAACAATAACTTAGGTGCACCATTTCTTATTGGAACCCTCCGTGAAGTCCTGCCTGAAATACTCCTTGATGTAAAGCCACCCCCTTTGTTGATTTTAGCTCCCTGAAGCCAACCCTGTAAGCCGTGTCATCAGTCGCCCCTCCCTCCGTCAGAGCAATGGCAGACAATCGTTCCGCGCCTTTTTTCTGTGCGGACACCATACCAAGGCAAGCATGGAGGCCGCTCAGCTCACTTTGGCAATTAGGAGCACATTAAACACCACACGCATTATCCAGCAGTATATGCAGCACCAGAACCTGGCAGAGCGATACCGGGCGAGGAGGCGACGTCAGCGCTGTTGCGTGAGTGATCAGGACATGGACACAGATTTCTCTGAAAGCATGGGCCCTGGCAATGCATGCATCATGGTGCTAATGGGGCAGGTTCATGCTGTGGAATGCCGATTCTGGGCTCGGGAAACAAGCACACACTGGTGGGACCGCATAGTGTTGCAGGTCTGGGATGATTTCCAGTGGCTGCGAAACTTTCGCATGCGTAAGGGCACTTTCACGGAACTTTGTGACTTGCTTTCCCCTGCCCTGAAGCACATGAATACCAAGATGAGAGCAGCCCTCACAGTTGAGAAGTGAGTGGCAATAGCCCTGTGGAACCTTGCAACGCCAGACAGCTACCGGTCAGTTGGGAATCAATTTGGAGTGGGCAAATCTACTGTGGGGGCTGCTGTGATGCAAGTAGCCCACGCAATCAAAGATCTGCTGATATCAAGGGTAGTGACCCTGGGACATGTGCAGGTCATAGTGGATGGCTTTGCTGCAATTGGATTCCCTAACTGTGGTGGGGCCATAGACGGAACCCATATCCCTATCTTGGCACCGGAGCACCAAGCCGCCGAGTACATAAACCGCAAGGGGTACTTTTCAATAGTGCTGCAAGCTCTGGTGGATCACAAGGGACGTTTCACCAACATCAACGTGGGATGGCCGGGAAAGGTACATGACGCTCGCATCTTCAGGAACTCTGGTCTGTTTCAAAAGCTGCAGAAAGGGACTTTATTCCCAGACCAGAAAATAACTGTTGGGGATGTTGACATGCCTATAGTTATCCTTGGGGACCCAGCCTACCCCTTAATGCCATGGCTCATGAAGCCGTATACAGGCAGCCTGGACAGTAGTCAGGAGCTGTTCAACTACAGGCTGAGCAAGTGCAGAATGGTGGTAGAATGTGCATTTGGACGTTTAAAGGCGCGCTGGCGCAGTTTACTGACTCGCTTAGACCTCAGCAAAACCAATATTCCCACTGTTATTACTGCTTGCTGTGTGCTCCACAATATCTGTGAGAGTAAGGGGGAGACATTTATGGCGGGGTGGGAGGTGAGGCAAATCGCCTGGCTGCTGGTTATGCGCAGCCAGACACCAGGTCGGTTAGAAGAGCACAGGAGGGCGCGGTACGCATCAGAGAAGCTTTGAAAACCAGTTTCATGACTGGCCAGGCTACGGTGTGAAAGTTCTCTTTGTTTCTCCTTGATGAAACCCCCGCCCCTTGGTTCACTCTACTTCCCTGTAAGCTAACCACACTCCCCTCCTCCCTTCGATCACCGCTTGCAGAGGCAATAAAGTCATTGTTGCTTCACATTCATGCATTCTTTATTCATTCATCACACAAATAGGGGGATGACTACCAAGGTAGCCCAGGAGGGGTGGTGGAGGAGGGAAGGAAAATGCCACACAGCACTTTAAAAGTTTACAACTTTAAAATTTATTGAATGACAGCCTTCTTTTTTTTGGACAATCCTCTGTGGCGGAGTGGCTGGTTGGCCGGAGGCTCCCCCACTGCATTCTTGGGCGTCTGGGTGTGGAGGCTATGGAACTTGGGGAGGAGGGTGGTTGGTTACACAGGGGCTGTAGTGGCAGTCTGTGCTCCAGCTGCCTTTGCTGCAGCTCAGTCATATATTGAAGCATACTGGTTTGGTCCTCCAGCAGCCTCAGCATTGAATCCTGCCTCCTCTCATCATGCTGCCGCCACATTTGAGCTTCAGCCCTGTCTTCAGCCCGCCACTTACTCTCTTCAGCCCGCCACCTCTCCTCCCGGTCATTTTGTGCTTTCCTGCACTCTGACATTATTTGCCTCCACGCATTCGTCTGTGCTCTGTCAGTGTGGGAGGACAGCATGAGCTCAGAGAACATTTCGTCACGAGTGCGTTTTTTTTTCTTTCTAAGTTTCACTAGCCTCTGGGAAGGAGAAGATCCTGTGATCATTGAAACACATGCACCTGGTGGAGAAAAAAAAAAGGGACAGCGGTATTTAAAAGGACACATTTTATAAAACAGTGGCTACACTCTTTCAGGGTAAACCTTGCTGTTAACATTACATACACAGCACATGTGCTTTCGTTACAAGGTTGCATTTTGCCTCCTCCCACCACGTGGCTACCCCCTCAACCCTCCCCCCTCCCCGTGGCTAACAGCGGGGAACATTTCTGTTCAGCTACAGGCAAACAGCCCAGCAGGAATGGGCTCCTCTGAGTGTCCCCTGAAGAAAAGCACCCTATTTCAACCAGGTGACCATGAATGATATCTCACTCTCCTGAGGATAACACAGAGAGATAAAGAACAGATGTTGTTTGAACGCCAGCAAACATACACTGCAATGCTTTGTTGTACAATGATTCCCAAGTATGTGTTATTGGCCTGGAGTGGTAAAGTGTCCTACCATGAAGGACGCAATAAGGCTGCCCTCCCCAGAAACCTTTTGCAAAGGCTTTGGGAGTACATCCAGGAGAGCCGCGAATGCCAGGGCAAATTAATCCTTTCACATGCTTGCTTTTAAACCATGTATAGTATTTTAAAAGGTACACTCACCAGAGGTCCCTTCTCCGCCTGCTGGGTCCAGGAGGCAGCCTTGGGTGGGTTCGGGGGATACTGGCTCCAGGTCCAGGGTGAGAAACAGTTCCTGGCTGTCGGGAAAACCGGTTTCTCCGCTTGCTTGCTGTGAGCTATCTACAACCTCATCATCATCATCTTCCTCGTCCCCAAAACCTGCTTCTGTGTTGCCTCCATCTCCATTGAAGGAGTCAAACAACACGGCTGGGGTAGTGGTGGCTGAACCCCCTAAAATGGCATGCAGCTCATCATAGAAGCGGCATGTTTGGGGCTCTGACCCGGAGCGGCCATTCGCCTCTCTGGTTTTCTGGTAGGCTTGCCTCAGCTCCTTAAGTTTCACGCGGCACTGATTCAGGTCCCTGTTATGGCCTGTGTCCTTCATGCCCTGGGAGATTTTGACAAAGGTTTTGGCATTTCAAAAACTGGAACGGAGTTCTGATAGCACGGATTCCTCTCTCCATACAGCGATCAGATCCCGTACCTCCCGTTCAGTCCATGCTGGAGCTCTTTTGCGATTCTCGGACTCCATCATGGTCACCTCTGCTGATGAGCTCTGCATGGTCACCTGCAGCTTGCCATGCTGGCCAAACAGGAAATGAGATTCAAAAGTTCGCAGTTCTTTTCCTGTCTACCTGGACAGTGCATCTGAGTTGAGAGTGCTGTCCAGAGCGGTCACAATGGAGCACTCTGGGATAGCTCCTGGAGGCCAATACCGTCGAATTGTGTCCACAGTACCCCAAATTCGACCCGGCAAGGCCGATTTAAGTGCTAATCCACTTGTCAGGGGTGGAGTAAGGAAATCGATTTTAAGAGCCCTTTAAGTCGAAATAAAGGGCTTCATCGTGTGGAGGGGGGCAGGTTTACATCGATTTAACACTGCTAAATTTGACCTAAAATCCTAGTGTAGACCAGGGCTATAATTTGTGAAGGCTACAAGTTAGGTGTAGCTTGTTCAGAAAACAGGTATAAGTGACAAAACAGTGCAGCTTGCACTGATATGGCTTTCATTGTCAAGGTAGATCCTGAGCTGTGGGGGGGATACACTCAACACACCTCAGGAGGAGCGTGGAGGGGAAAGGTGGCTTTATGCCACCTTTGCGTTTCCCCAATCTGGGAGTGAGTCTGGCCCTTAACATAATTTAGAGCAGCCTATATGTTAAACATAGATGCCCAAAGTTTCACGGGGCCATTCTGGCACCTGAAGATTGCCAGAGTGTAGGGATACCCTGACCAGTCCCCCTTTCACCAGGGGAAGGGGGCATTGGTGGAGGTGACAGTGGAAAGGGGATGGCATAGGAGTTGCTATGGCAGCCCTATGGTCACCAGAGGATTCCTCAACATAGGGGGAATCCTCTGCCACCCTGTCTTAGCTGAGTTTATGGCTTCTTTGTGCTACGGAACAGTGTGGAGCAGCCTTAACTGGGCCAAAGATCTGGCCCAAAGTACGCAAAACAGTTGTAAGTGGCACCAGTTTGGAATTCTGTGGGGAAATTCAGCTGATGGTTTAACAAGGTGCTGTCCTCACCGAGGTCAATACGAATATTATCGGTGTAAACCATTGAAGGCTGGATATATGATGGTACAAGTTAAAGGAGCCGGGGAGTGACTTTATTTTCCTCTCTTGTTAGTTGCTTGTTGTGTTACATGCCAAGAGGACTGTAGAAGGGAATGTATGTTATACATGTAAGTTTGCACACTTGCTGAATTCCAAGTAACTGCAGGTTATGATACTTTACCACTTACACATGAGCCGGAGTCTGATCTCACACCAGTGTAAATCAGGAGGAACTGTGCTGAAGTCAGTGGATTTAAATCCCATAAAGTAGGTATAAGTGAATGCAGAATCAACTCCTCAATGTGTAACTTACCCCCACTACTGATGTTGTTGTTGAATTTGGTCCGGAGACTTCCATGGAAATTGCACCTGTTTATTCGAAGCTACATCTCTGTGTTTGGCCTTGTGGAATTACACCAAAATGAAAGCTGAAGGTTTTTTGTTGTTTTTTTTTAAACTTCCTTCCTCTGAAGCACCACGGTGACTACTGCTGGTCATAATAATCATAAGGGAAAAGTTTGGTTTGTCTTTAACTCTTTCCGGTGAGGGATGGAAAATCAGACCAGTTCACAACCCTGTATGTGCATGTCACCCTCCAATGTTGGCAGCCTATAAACCCTAATGACTACACCAGAATTACTATTTAATGGCATAGCTCTAGTCCTGGGTAATCGGAGTTATGTTTGCATATTGAGTGCCATTAACATTGCAAGAGATTTCTTGGCAAAGTATTTGCCAGCCCCAGCATTTTTTCCTCTTTCCACAGGTTTCTGCAGTATGGCATTTGTATGTGATTACTGCACTTTTTTAAACAATACGCTACTTTGTAGAAAAGCCAGGAAAAGTTGAAGAGGGCCTGGGTATTTAAGAGCCATTGTAGTGTTCATTTTAGGAACAGTGTACCATGAAGAATGCAATACTAGGTAGCCTCTGACTTTTCCCTTATAAATGATAGAAATTATTACTTAATACTGCACAGTACTGGTGATATAGACTCTATGTCTACCTATAGATACATTTACCTATGTATACTATAGGTAAATTAGTTTAAGTAGGTATAGAACAAGTTTCTTTTAATTTGATTTAGTATTTCTTTTATGCTCCTTAGATTTTATACACTGGAATTGTTATTTATGCTCCAGCTCTGGCACTGAACCAAGGTAAAAGGAAAATATGCTAATTATTTTACATTTTACAAGGTAGTTTGTTTTATTTAATTATTTTTTGTAATATGTAAGCGGGGGAATAGTCCCACTATTGTGGGGAACTTTCCTGGCTTCTGCACTACCCCGGTGAAGTGGGCTAGCGAAAGGATCTGAGTCCTCGCTCCCACTTCCTTTACCCAGTGGCCTCCCTGCCCTTGAGGACTCCCCTTCCACTCTCCTGTCTGGCAGAGTCCTTGTAACCCCAACAAGGCTGGGCCCAGGATTCCTGGGGGAGCTCAACCCCCAACCCTGCTGAGGTCACCTAGGACAGGGGCTAGGGTGTCCCCACTCCGGGGTACTCTCTCTGCACTGGCCACTTCTCTGACCCACTGATTATTACATACAATTGGAAGCAAATGCAAGTTATTTAATCAACAATTAATTTTAAACGGAATAAGGAAAAATGGGAAAGGTTAAAGGAAACACATCACCCCGCTCTGTGGCAGGGAACATCACAAACAGTGTGTCTGGAATGTCCGGGCAGTTCACAGTCTGTCCTTGTAAGTCCCAGGCCTCCTCCTCAGGCCCTGGCTGTGCTGCAGGGATGCTGTGGGTTGGACGCTCGCTCCGGTGGTGGCCACACGCTCTCAGATTCTAGGTGGCAGGGCCCTTCTTCCCAGCGTCGCCCCCGCCCTGTCGGGGTTACCAATCCCCCTCCGAGTCTGGCCTGCAGAGCCTCCTGGCTGAGGCGTCTCCCTGTGCTGGGCGCACTGCCCAGGGTCCCCCTCGCTCTCCGCAGCTGCTCATGACACCCAGCTCCGGACTGCTGCAGCCCCAGCTCCAACTCCACTCTGCCTCAGCACGGCTGCTGCTCTGCCTCCAGCTCCCTGGGCTGCTTTTCTGGCCCTCTGGCTCTGGTTGCAGCAGCTCTGCTCCCGGGACAGGTCTGCTCTCTCTGGGCTGTGCCTCTGGCTTTGGGGCTGCAGCTCTGCTCCCAGGACAGGGTCTGCTCTCTCTGGGCTGCTGTTCTGGTCCCTCTGGATCTGGCACAACTCTGCTCCCCAGCTTAGCTTGGGCCCCTGCTTTCTCCTTAGCTCGGCCCCACTCTGTCTGACCCAGGCAATTCCAGCTCACACCAAGGACGGGACCTCCCTGGCCTCCTGAATCCCTGATTAGCCTGCCCACCCTGTCATTCAGGCTAACCTGGAGCATTGGCCTCTCCCCGTTGTTCCTGGGGGCTGTCAGTCTCGGGTCCTGATTCCCCATCGACCCTTCCCCTTTGAGTACTGGGAGCTAGCACCTAAAACACCCCCACTGAATGTTAGTAAGGGGGCAACAGTCCCCTTACAAATACATAAAACTATTAGGTTTTTAAGACAGACATCAACATAAGTAACTATGGGCCCAATTAAGAAGTCTTCCTAAGCTCCTGTTGACTTTTTGCCTAAATGAAGACTTGAGCATTGGTCCAGTAGTTGTGACAGATTTTATAAGAGATTGAAGATTTGAGGACAAATTCAACTCTCAGTTACCCTGACTTGAATGGGACTCCCTTACTGTCTATCTGCACAAATCCCTTTGTGTTGAAGTCAATGAGATAACTCATGGGCTTAAAAGGTTAGGATATAGTTTTAGTTGTTAAAATTTTAATTAAAGGGAAATTAGCCCTTAGATCAGTGGTGGGCAACCTGTGGCCTGTGGGCCACATGTGGTCAGTCAGGGTAATCCGCTGGCGGGCCGCCAGACATTTTGTTTACGTTTGCACAGCTGCCCACAGCTCCCAGTGGCCGCGGTCACTGTTCCCGGCCAATGGGAGCGACAGGAAATGGTGCGGGCCACAGGGAAGTGTTGGCTGCTGCTTCCTGCAACTTCAATTGGCCAGGAATGGCAAACCGTGGCCACTGGGCGCTGCGGACGGCTGTGCAAATGTAAACAAATTGTCTGGTGGCCCACCAGAGGATTACCACAGGTAATTAATTTATTTATTTAATGGGCCACAGGTTGCCCACATCTGCCTTAGATGCAAAAATATTTCTAATTGCTCAGCAGTTTGCAAAGTCTATCACAACTATTGTTATGAGTTGGTTATATTCTTAGTCTGTCAAAGTCCCTTGGTTTTAGTGCACAAATCATGTGAGTGCTATTGTTATTATTTTCTACTTTTCATTTTAAAATGGTTCTAATCTTTTTTTTCCAGGCAATCAGACCAACCTACAAATGTGGTCGAATGTTAAAGGATTTACTTTTTTTCAAAAACAGTCTTTGCAATTGTACATTTTCCCTCTTTTTCAGTCACAGGATTTGACTTGTGGGGTGCAGTGGTCACAACTGGAGTAGTCTGTACCTTCTATTGCACACTGGTATGTTGACAGTTCATTTTAAAGAACCTCCCCCTTCTTTTAACTGCTTAGTTAAAATATAGAACAACCTTCCACTGTAACATAGTGTACAATTATTGAGTTTAAACTTGAATAAAGACAGAGGGCCTGGTCATCCTCTCCCCTGCTCCAAACTGCATATGGAAAACACCTGTGCATCTGCCCACTCCCACATGGAAAGGGCTGTGGTCTTCTCTGTAGCACTGTTCTCTACTCTCCTGGGTAGAGACTGGCCAGGCTGGGAGCAGGAGTGGGTGGGGCTCAGAAAAACAGATCACCTCACCCTGCCCTTCCCATGGGATTTTCCGCAGGTCGGGTGAGCTGGCCCATAAATTTGAATTTGCAAAATTTATAATTGCATCTTAATTTCATGCTCCTACTATACATTGAATGTTCTGTTCCTTATGCAGGGTGGTCTAAAGGCAGTAGTCTGGACAGATGTTTTCCAGGTTGGAATCATGGTAGCTGGATTTTCATCTGTGATTATACGTGCTGTGGTGGTTCAAGAGGGAATCGGACGCATTCTAAATGATTCTTATCATGGGGGAAGATTAAACTTCTGGGAGTAAGTTTTTATATACTTAGGCTAAAACATGATCAGCTTAAACAATCTTAAAAGTGTTAAACTGTGTCCACACGGGTTTTCAATTGAATTAACTTCATTGGGGCAGAGGGAGAAGCACCATTTTTGTCCATATTCTGAGTCTGTTATTTTTTTCTCCCATTTAGCTTTAATCCCAACCCCTTGCAAAGACATACCTTCTGGACAATTCTCATAGGTGGGACCTTCACCTGGACTGGCATATACGGGGTCAACCAATCTCAAGTTCAGAGATACATTGCCTGCAAAACCAGGTTCCAAGCAAAATTGTAAGCCTGTGTGCGGTAAATGTAATTCTTCAGTGCCTGTCTTTAGCTACTATCTGTTCTTCATAAAGGGAGATTTTTAAATGAATGCTTTAAATTTATATACAACCTGTTCATGAAAGGTAGTAACGACCTGTACTTTCTGCTTTGTGAACAAGGACGAAAGCAAATTGGAAGAATAAATGCCAGGATTGATAAGTTATGGCAACATTCAGTTTTGTCCCAGACTGTTTTATGATGCTGGTGTGCATGTACACAAAAGCTGTATTAAGTTCATTTGCAACCTAGAGACCAAATTGTATAGGTGTTATTTGTGCAAAGCTTCTAATAACACCAGATCTTGGCTTGGTACTATATTAAACCTAAATCAGTGAATGGGAGTTGTACCAGAATAAATATTAAAGGATTCAGTCATAAAGCTACTGAAATTGATTGCCCAATGATAAAATTGCTGAAGAATCACGTTCTTTGTTTTCAGAACAGTTAGTGACCTGACATAAGAACATAAGAATGGCCATACTGGGTCAGACCAAGGGTCCATCCAGCCCAGTATCCTGTCTACTGACAGTGGCCAATGCCAGGTGCCCCAGAGGGAATGAACCTAACAGGTAATGATCAAGTGATCTCTCTCCTGAAGCTGTAAGCAGCTGGAGACTGGTGATCAGTAAGCTTTCTGTATAGATTTACTTATCTGAGAAATGTATGAAAAATAAAAATGCCTTCCCCACAATACAATGCCATAAGGTATAGGAAGGGACAGTATTTTGGAGGGTTGATATTTTTAAAATGTGGGCAAAATAATTAAAACAATTTTTTCCCCTCCAGGTGAAAGCTATGTTTTTAGAATTAAAATGTTGAAGGTTAAAGCAGTAAGAAAAACTAGTGTTGTAGGCAATCAGATTTGTAACAGGAATGAGTTGATGTGCATCATCATTGTATCTCCAATGCCTCTTCCTTGGTCATGCTGCTTTGTTCAGAAGATCAGCCTTTACACAGACAGAAGGCACATCTCACTTCAACAGTGGATTGCTCATGTATGGGAAAGAGCTTCATGTGTCATGCTTGTATGGCATGTCATTGATGTTGACTCTTCCAAGCATCCCTATCTGAAGCTATATTACTTGGTTGCACCCTGCCCACCCCCTGTGCAACAGGATCTTTTAAAGGCATCCTGGAAGCAGTTCAGTTGTGACCAGAGGAATCTGGCACCATTGGAGTCACGTGGCCAGAGCGGCTGTGAAGATACAGTGGTTCCATGTGGATGGCCTTAGCTTCCCAGGAATCTGTGCGTGAGCCCTGAAGCCTTTCCATTTTAATGGGAGAGCCCTGCTCTTATTGGGGAGCACTTCTGGAAATCTCTGCAAGGAAAACCTCATGGAGAACTCTTTATTTAGCCCCCTTCTGCCAGCTTTCCTACAGGCAAGGGTCATTGAGTTTACAGCTGCTGGTCACCCTATCTGTGCCTGAGAATATGATCATTTCCTGAGGCCTGGATAATTTTCAGCATAAACACTGCATCTCCACAGAGGTGTAAAGACTGGCAATACAGCAGCTGCCTAGTTTCTTTTGCAAGAGCCTTAAAACCCTCACAACAAGATTCACTCTGGCCCTGCTCTTTGTGTGGTCATTTACACCAGTGCACAGTAGATGTGAAACGCTACCACATCAGAATGGTAGCAATTTACACTCACATTACACTGATGTAAAGGATTTACAAGGTGCAGTACAATGATGAACTGGGCTCACAGTGTGAATGATTTCACAAGTTCCATTCCATGCCTTCTGGTAACGCATGAAACCATGGGATGAGAAAAGTATCTCAGGATTCTTGGCTGTCTCAGATAGGATCTCACCCCACCCAAGATATGCACCTGTACTTTTGTGACTAGAAAGCACAACCAGCAACTCAGATTCTTGTATTTGAACAATGATGTATTCCCGTGAAAGAAGTACAGGTGTTTAAAGTGGAAGAATCATAAAATTCAGATAAATGCAGGTGTGATATTGACTCATCAGCCTACGGTTTATTACCTCTTATTTTTCCCCTTACCAATCCCTGGCTTCAACTCTTCAAAGGCACCACACGATGGTTTGAATGTTGAAATCTTAAATTCTTATTAAAAAGCAAGACTTGCATAGTCTTCCCAGACACAATGCCAGCTTTGAAGAAGAGTATTCCACCCAGTATTACTCATTCAGAATTAGTGGGAGCAACTCATTTCTTAAGTCATAGAGTGTCACTCTGAACTAGGATTAAAGTCAGGACAAGATCAAACAAACACTGATTGTCATTTGACATCCAGCCACCAACATAGTTTAAAAACAAGATTTGAAAATGCTGTGAGTAATCGGGGCATGGTCATACTTTTATGCCTTTAATCATTCAATTGATAGCAATTTTGTTTTATTTTTAACTATAGTGACCTAGGCTAAAACATGCTACTTAAAGCCTTGTCTACCTGTGAGAGTTGTACTAATTTAACAAAATTCTTCTGCATGTCCATCTTCAATCAGTCTAAGAGTACCTTTTCTCAGTTTAGCTTATATTGATAAGGAATCAGGTTATGGTAAATTGATATAAGACACACTCAACCCTATATGAGAGGGTCCATGATACAAGGTTGGAACATTTTAGCTAAATTAGTCTAGAAACAAATTTAGCTAAAGCTTTGCAATTTACATGCATAGACAAGGCCCAAGTGTGACCACTGGCAGTGAGGTCACCCAATCAGCTTTAACATGCCCAGGTTTTGTTATCAGACACTTGATTTAAGTCAGGTTGTCTCTTGTGCTGATGAGCTTTACGAAGTACACCAGGCTGCAGGCTCAGTTATATTACACCAGTGCACCCAATAACATACATTTCCATCCCCATTAAGATCTTCAAGAGCAGAGCTACTCTCCTGCACACATCCCAATGAACCTTCTAAAGTAACCCGGGGCTGGTGCACTTTCGCAGTCACTGGAAGCACTGAATGGCCTCCTAAGCACCCTCAATGCTGATACACTTGCTTAGGTACTGGAGGTACCAATGCAGCTCTGTTTGCTTGGCACAGCGGCAGGGCCTCAATGGCAATCAATGGACATCAGGCAACGAAATGGCTGCTGATTAGAATACAATTAATCTTATAGAAGTACAGGGAAAGAACCACGTGGTTGAAGAACATACCGCATTGTGGGTTGCAGTAGGGCACCGAAGATGAGCCAGAGAGTAATTAACTTTATGAAACTAGGACCCATCTAGAGCTAGAAGTACCTAGACACCTCCAGTAATCTGCAGGAGCTCCATTTCTGTAGAGAAGGAAGCCAAAGTGGACAAGAAGACTGAAGCATTTTGAATAGCCAATATTGAATGAAGACCTAGGGTAGCAGAGGTTGTATTAATGTTTGAAGCTGGAGCCTTTTTGGGCTAGTGCTGTCAGGAGATGGAGTCAGTTTACTACATCAGTCTGCAAGACTACCTAGGCACTAAGAAGGAAAGCTCACAGACTGTGAGCAGTCCATTTCCTTCTAGAAGCAACAGCTTTGAGGGACTCCATGCCAAGTCAGCAGGAGAAGGGCATGCACCATGGCAGCCTTCCAAGGTGTGCTGGCTTTGTTAGGGGACATTTACAAAGTTCTTCCCCATTGCTTCCTCTTGGGGCCCTGGCACTGTTTAAGAACAGTAGAGCTGTATAGTGCAAGACACCAGAGGCACAGGAATGCCGATGCTAAAGAAGGGGAGCCCATACATCTCACTAAGACTGGATCTAGGGCAACCACCCCTGAAACTCCCTCTGAGGTTTGAACACACTGGGGAATGGGTTGCTCCCTTCCTGTGGTCTGCAATGAAGAAATACAGTGAGACATGAAGAATAACCACAGAGGTCACATGATCTCATGTTTAGATTTCATTACAGGATGGACCTCTGCTATTGGCTATATACAATACCAAAATTAGAATAGGGGTTTTATATTTAATAACTGTCAGTTTAGGTGATCATGTATTTGGAGCCATATTGTGAACCCATTGCTAGTGCCAGTTATGCTCATAAGCAATCCCATGGACTTCCACGTCACTGCTTGTGTGAGTAACTGTTCACTGGGTTGGGAAGGGGCTCACAGTGTGGCTCCTAGTCTATGAGTTACTCTCTGGTTTGTCATGTTTTTCAGCAGTTCTGTGTGTTGCTGGGAGTTAGTGGCTTTGCACTGCTTTAGTAGCCAGACAGACCACAGTCTGTAACTAGACTAAGAAGTGTTCAGTTAACAATGTTTCTCTTTTTTTTTGGCTGCCAATGAGGAAGTGAATACAGGTACAGTAGGACATCTGTAACATTACAGTACAGTGCTGTACAGTGCATGGCTAACTCTTTAACGTTGTTGTTTCCTTTCATGTTTGTGCAGATCTCTCTATATCAACCTTTTGGGACTCTGGGCGATACTTGTCTGTGCTATGTTTTGTGGACTAGCAATGTACTCCATATACCATGATTGTGACCCATGGACAGCAAAGCGCGTGTCAGCACCAGACCAGGTTTAACACTAAACATCTCAGTGGTTTAATAGTTGGGGATGAATTAGGATTGCTGCCCTTAGGGGCTGTTCCCAAGGTATGAGGCTGAGCCCACACATCTCCAGTGTCGTGGGTGCTCTCAGACTCATAGACATTAAGGTCAGAAGGGACCATTATGATCATCTAGTCTGACCTCCTGCACAATGCAGGCCACAGAATCTCACCCACCCACTCCTGCAATAAACCTCTCACCTATGTCTGAGCTATTGAAGTCCTCAAATCATGGTTTAAAGACTTCAAGGTGCAGAGAATCCTCCAGCAAGTGACCCGTGCCCCATGCTACAGAGGAAGGCGAAAAACCCCCAGGGCCTCTTCCAATCTGCCCTGGAGGAAAATTCCTTCCCGACCCCAAATATGGCGATCAGCTGAAACCCTGAGCATGTGGGCAAGATTCACCAGCCAGATACCCAGGAAAGAATTCTCTGTAGTAACTCAGATCCCACCCTATCTAACATCCCATCACAGGCCATTGGGCCTATTTACCATGAATAGTTAAAGATCAATTAATTGCCAAAATCATGTTATCCCATCGTACCATCTCTTTCATAAACTTATCGAGTTTAATCTTGAAGCCAGATAGGTCTTTTGCCCCCACTGCTTCCCTTGGAAGGCTATTCCAGAACTTCACTCCTCTGGTGATTAGAAACCTTCGTCTAATTTCAAGTCTAAACTTCCCAATGGCCAGTTTATATCCATTTGTTCTTGTGTCCGCATTGGTACTGAGCTCTCAGGATCTGTCCCTTTGGAAAGATACATTAAGGAACATTTTGGGACACTTGAAACCCAGGAGTGTATTTTATTTGCAATAAGGGATGACAGGGTTAATAAAATAAAGAGCCAGAAATCCTCTTATTCCCTAGTGATACATAGGACAAGGAAGACCAAGTACGATAACCCTATATAGGAAACTGGATCATTTTCTTTTTTGGGGGAGGGTGGAGGTTGCTCCCATGTGCTACAACCAAGAGACCCAAAACCTATGGCTCTCTCTTCCCCCTGAGATCCACATGGCTCAAGGGAGATGCTGAGAGACAAGGGTGGTCTCCATGGAGGCTCTAAGCCACTGCCTTCTCTGCCTCCATCAATCACTGAGCCTGAACCCCTATTCAAAGGATGTGCCCCAGTCGCGTGTGGGGAGGAAGCATCTCAGTTAGCATTCAATGAATCAGCATGACTGAGGCAAGGAATCACTACAAAGAGGTGGGGAGGGAAGATTTTAAGGGAAGTGGCAGATCCTTCAGTCCCACCACCTCCAGGTCCTGGTCCCTGGCAGTGGGTCTCTTGGGGCTAGTTGAAGGGAGCAGTGAGGAGAATAGTGCTATGAAGGCAGCTTTATCCTCTTGGCTTTGTCAGGTATTCATCACTTCCATCTGAATAAAGTGTAAAACAGAGGACATTTAAAATTAGAATAAAGGGCAGCATGAAGTTTGGATACATTATAAAAGCAATACCTTAAAAGCAAGAACACAGATTAGGTAAAATTATAATATTTCTCAATCTGTATTTTTTTCAGCTCATGCCATATCTGGTATTGGATATTCTACAAGATTTTCCAGGGGTACCAGGGCTTTTCGTGGCTAGCGCCTACAGTGGGACATTAAGGTAATATAATCATTCTGAACTCAATGACATACATTGGCCGTTTTTATGCATGCTCATTGGAGCATAAACTGCATTTACACAAGATCCTTTGCATTTAATTTCCCTGCATGCATATGTTGCCGTTCTTTAAACAGGGACAAATTAGAAGCTGTTTAATGGGTGCATCTTAAAAGCTTTTCAGGCTTCACCAGTGGAGCTTTAAATTTCCTGGCATTGAAGCAATTTGGTCTCCATTGTTAACAAATTCCACCAACAGGGATAGTCTGAGCCTTGGCGCTATAAGCTCCATTGTCATGAGCAAAGTATGGCACTTACAAGCTCTGCCTCACTTTACTTCAAAGCTATTACTTCACTAGCTGCACCTGTAAATTCCTGAAATCCTATAGGGAAACAGGGCAGCTGCAGCTTAAGGGAATTTTCTACTGCTAATCCTTCCTTTTCCAAACCTTCAGAACTGTATTTTAAAGCCTTCTTCCTACGACTTAAGAAGCACATTCTGCTCATTAGGGGCTATTTACAAACTAGTGTTTGGAATTTAGAAATACAGCTGTTTTGAGTCAATCCTGTGAAAATGGTCAGAATATTTTGTTTCGAATGGTGGTGGTAAAAAAATGAATTTCCCACCTTCTGATAATTGAAAAACAACTGAAAAGATTTTTGCTTCAAGTTTCCAAAGTTGTATACTTTCTGGCAGCGACCGAGCACGGAAAATTTCAGCCCTTAATGTGAACATTTTGGATAATCTTGAGTGTGCAAAAATCAGGGATTAGAATGGAAATGGTTAACAACCTTATCTATAGCAGTCATACCCAGAGCAACTGTTATAATTCTGTGGTTGAATAATTTGTTGACTCTTAATATTTGTAGATATGTAAGTAAACATGATGATAAGGGCAATACATTTTCACACTTCGGGGTGCAAGCTGATTGCTTGTGAGAGTAATGTATAAAAATGTCTGATACTGCACAAACTGTGGATTGTAGGTGATTGGCATTTTGCCCTTCCTGACTGGGCCACTATAAGAGGCCAGATACTGGACTAGATGGGGAAGAATAAAATAATACTTTCTCACTTTAATAAATTCATGTTTGTAAAGTGCTTTAAAATCCTTAAATGGAAGGGGTTGCAGAAGTGCAAATTATTATTGTAACTCTGGTGTTCTACTTGAATTCTGTTAATTTGTTAATCTTGTCAGACTTTGGCCACCGGTGGTGCCACCGGAATATTAAAGAGAAGGGAAATAGTAGGCATTGTGGCATGTTTCTCTGTAAGGAAAATGTGTCTGATACTATTCTATATGATCCAGGATGTTCAGAGTTATTCAGTAGTAGCTAGATCTGCTTTCAGAAGAGAGGGGCTGATGTTTCAAGTGTTTGGGACAAGTGGTTCCCTTGGAGTCTATCAGATGCTCACTGGAGCTCATAATTAACCATTAAGTGTGCGGAGATGCGTATTTTGTGTGTGCTGTGGTCTGCACCGCGGCATACTCATTTTCCAGCCACAATACAGGCATGTCATTTTTAAGATTTAGGCCAAGATTTTTCAGAAATATGTGCCCAAAATTAGGCTCCTAAATCCACATCTAGGCTCTTTAAAAAGCAGCTGATTTTCAAAAGTGTTGGTGCACAGCAGTTCTTACTGACATTTGAAAACCAGCCCACTTATTTAAATATGGATTTAGAATCCTAGCTTTAGGCTCTGAGTTTTGGTCTGAGCCTGGAGAGTGCATCCAAAATAGTCAATGAAATGCCATACGATGTACATGTACCTAGTCCAAAGGATGCGATACATATTAATGAATTCAAAAACGGTTTTAAAATACCAGTCATTCTTTGATCTATAGCAACATATGTTAAATTTCCTTCCACTCATTTATCTGGTTGCTTCTTTTTCTTAAAACATGCATTATCCTCTATGAGAACAAATATTTTAAGCAATTGCAAAATGTAACAGATAGTGCTGTCAAGTTTTTTCCATTAGTAATAATAATTTCAATATGTATCGTAGTTACAGCCACATAAGGTCTCTGACATTGTTGCAGACAGTATCTCTCTGCCGTTATCTCGATTATTAAGTGTTTGTAATCTCAGTTCCTAACAAACAAAAATGTTTCAAATTTTGTCATCTGCAGCACAGTGTCCTCCAGCATCAATGCTTTAGCAGCTGTAACTGTTGAGGATCTCATTAAACCTTACTTCAGCTCCCTCTCTGAAAAGAAACTAGCTTGGATTTCCAAGGGGATGAGTAAGTTTTAGAGGGATATTTTCTACTTTCATCATAAAGAAGGAGGGCTTGGTTTAGATCTCACTTATAAGGGTATAAATCAGGAGTAACTTCATTAAAGTCAATGGCATTACACCAGTATGAAACCTGTGTGAAATCAGAATCAGGCCAAGAGTTTTCAGCTCTGGGGGAGAAGGGGCGCAGCTATTTAAAGTGAGCATGGAAAAGGGCATCTTGTTTGATCTTTAAGCAGTAAAGTTATATTGTAGTCTTGTTCAATCTAGATTCCTAATACAAAAGACCCAAAGGGTTTGGGTTGAAATGGCGTTATTTTTCATTCCATCAGTCAGAAGGCAGGTGCATGGGATAGAATTTTGTGATCAGCCACTTGAACATGGAATTATTTGGCAGGGTAGATGGCTGGGGAAATGTACGGCATCGCACTCTCCTTCTAGAAAATGTGAGGGTTCACGACCGCTACAATACACCCTGAAGCCCTCAATCTGTTTAATGCCTCCAAGCAACCAATTTCAGAATTTTGAGTTGAACATACAGGACCAGATCCTCAGCTGGTTTAAATCTGTGACGCTCCATTGATTTCTTTGCTAGCTACATCAGTTGCCATCAGTGGAAGATATGGCCCACAGTGCCCCAGGTAGTTCACTGGGAAAAATAAACATGTCTCTTACTGTAATAAGGTTAGTAAGGGATAGAAGAGTACAGCCAATTACTTCATTGTATTCCCGAGCAAGAGACCACGCCCTGCCAGTGAGCACACCAGAGCCGTGAGGGGTGTTACAACAGCATTGTCACCTGAGAATGTAGTTTCTTAAGCACTATTAATAACTTTTAATGCCAGCTTTTGTTTGCTATGGGAATGGAGGCTCACAGGTCTGAACTTGGATAGTTGCCTGACCTCTCATATTAAGCACTGGGATTAATGTGTCCCCACTGTAGCTGTAAATTAGAGCTTTGTGAGTGGTGGATGTAACTAAAGTGTTCATCCAGCATTAGGGACTCTGGGAGGAAGAGGGACTTCATTTGCTTAGGCTGCCTATCTCCTGGCAGTATGGGAAATTCTTAGCCATGGAACTCCAATAATCTAAAAGTGTTTTCACTGGAACAAAACTCAGGTCAGACGGAAGATCTGTTCTTCAAATAAATAAAAAGTGTTGGTGCAAAGGATTAGAGCAGGAATGTAATTGATTCTTGCTGTGCGTATTATCCCCTACTCATCCCAACTTCTTTTTAAGATTTAATCTTTCAACTAATCTTCAGTGACCACATATTGTAAAAGGATTTGTCATGTTTGCGCGATCCCCTCCTGAGGTAATAAAGTGCCTGGTCTTTTGTTGGTTTGACCATTCTCAGAGACCATCCTAACTGCCATGTATTTTTGGCTTTGTCAGCAGTAGTATTAGATTGGAAGGAAACTTAACTGTAGAGATTTAAATTGATACATTTGTCTTTCTCACCCATTCAGGTCTTTTTTATGGAGGCGTGTGCATTGCCATGGCCGCTCTGGCATCCCTTCTGGGCGGTTTGTTACAGGTGCATGTTTAATTGCTTTTCACCTCTGTTTCATGAACTAGAAGAAATTATTGAAAAGAACAATCACTGGCTACTATTAAGTGATTAACTTTTATCCTTTAATGAGTATTTACCTTGGAAATTCTAGGACTGAATCCTGAGCTGGTGTAATTTGAGGTAATTCAACAATGGAGCTACACCAGTTTATTCCAGCTGAGGATCTGGCCCAGAGCCAGCTTGAATCCCTAATTGCAGATATTTCATTTCCTTCCCCTCCCCCATGGCATCATGTTGCAGGTTTTGGCTTTGCTGTGTGATACTTGATATAAGACTTTGTTTTCTTCCTCAGGCAGCTCTCAGTATTTTTGGTATGGTTGGTGGCCCTCTTTTAGGACTGTTTTCTTTGGGAATCCTCTCGCCCTTTGCAAACCCCATTGTAAGTATAAGCTGTGTGTCTTGCGGTTGCGAAATACAATAGGCATTTTGGGGATCATTTCGCTCCCCTCCCTGCAATAATTTGTTTTAGGCATCATGGGAGATGTTTTAGATTGGCATTTTTCATACATACCCCCTCCCCGCCACATCCTCTTATCCCAATAGTTAGGCAATAAAGCCAGTATTTTAGTCTGAAAAAAATATAGTTAAAAATGGAAAGATTCACTAATCACTTATTTTCTCCTTGTTCCCTATGGCTAAAGCAGTGATTTGTCTTTGCACAATGCTGCAGAATCAGTACTGATGTGCTGTAAACAGTCTAACAAGAGCAGTGTGTTGTTAGTTTGTGGCCTGATGACATTTACTTCATAATTATGGCTGCAAATTGAATTTCCATTATAAGCCTGTTTTGGCCACCCTCATCTAAAACACACACCCACCCCCACCCCTTAGATCTGAGGCCAAGGTACATATTACCTATGAGTCAAAATGAATTGCCCAAGGCATTCCTACATTATGACACTCTAAAAACAGAGGTGTTCTCCAGAGTTTATAAAGTCTAACATTTTGGTGTTTGTAGCAAGAAGCCTTGAAAGCAGGAGAGAGGTGAAATTTAGTTCTCTGGACACATGTGAGCTGAGAGTTAGTGCACAGCACCATAGTCGATAAGAGTCTAAATCAAATGTTGTTAACTTTTGTATTTGTAATATCTCTGTGGTCTGCAATGAATTATGAGTGAGATTCATCCCTGTTCAGAGAACCAGGGCAAGGTCTACACAGTACTTAAATCCCAATTAAATTCTTAGTTAGTCCTTGGGGACATTTTCTAAAAAAATGAGACTGTTTTTAAAAGAGGTAGGCATGCTAGTGTATAGGCTCTAGCAGCCTGGATTGCTATTATAACTGGCTGCAGCTAAATCAGAGTTTAATTAATTGTTCAGATCTTGAAGAGAGTTCCTATCTTTAGAAAAGGTAAAAGTGTTTGCTCTAAAGCAATTCCTCCTATTGCAGACAGAATATTGGGGGGAAAACACATGCACAAAATTCACAATGTACCTGCTCCAAGGTGTTAGGACAGCCTATTCAAATAAAATAGCAAAACAAAACAAAATAAAATCTAAAAAAAAAAAAAGGCTTCTGCCTTCATAGTTTCTACCTGATCGAAGTTGTTTAAAAAAATCACGGGCCAAGAATTTCAGACCTTAGCGCCGAAAGTTAGACTCAAGCCCATACTTAGCCATCTGATTAAGTGGCCTCGTTTTCAAGTGTTGAGCACCTTCCAACAGCTCCCATTTAAGTCATTTTTGAAAATTAGGCCACCCAGTTCTGAAAAATCTTGACAGTGTTTTTCTTTGTCAACCCTCTTGGGTTTTTTTGCTTTACATTTCAATCCGATTTTACTTTGTTTTACAGGGTGCATTTGTAGGTCTTATTGGGGGCTTTACTGTTTCACTCTGGGTTGGCATTGGGGCTCAGATTTACCCTCCACTCCCTGAGAGAACTATGCCATTAAACCTCACAACTATCGGCTGTGATATAGGCAGCCCAGGAACAGGAAGCAACTGGACTGCAACAACCGAAATGCCAACTTTAACAACCCTTGTACGTCTGCAAGGCACTGAAAGGTATATAACAAATCGGCCACATAGTGCACCAGTCCTTGATTTAAAATGTTGTGACCATCTGTACAAGATTCTATTACCACGACAACCAAATACACAATATATTCCTTCCCCCCTTAATTAGAACGTCCCCTAAATAAAAACAAACACTAAACTAGAGAAGGATAGACTGCCTCCCTTCCCGGCTAAACCCCAGGGATTATTTTGCCCTGTAACCATGGGTTTGCCCTCGCTAAAAATCCAGCCATTGAGGAGGCCTTCTGCCTCTAGCTGGATTATGGTGGACTTCTGGTGTTGGTGCACCTGAAAGTGTCTTGGGCGCGGGCCTGACAATGGGCTCAGGGTTTGGAGGGCGAATGGGTGAGGATGTGGTATAAGCTCGTGTTGGGCAGAGGGGTATCTCTGCCACCGGCAGAAATGGAGGGGAAAAGTCAGGAACAGGTGACTCTTGATTCGGTGTCTCAGCGGAAGTGGTGAAGTCAGGCAACTCAACTGAAGATATGTCCTGAGGACTGGTATGACTTGGCAGCAGCTGATCTACATGTCACCGCCAGTCGAGATCCTCTGCAGTCCGGACTGTGTAGGAAACAGGCCCTGTTTGAGCGATGACAGTGGCAGGGACCCATTTAGCTCCAGAATTATAATTCCGAGCCAAAACCGGATGTCCCAGGCTAAAGGTTCGGCCTCTTGCTCTGGGTGCATGCCTGTTGACTTGATCTTGCTGCTGACGTTGCACAATTTGTTGGGGTTCAGAAAGTTTCAGCAGATCAAAGCAAGTGCGCAGCTGTCATCCCATCATTAGAAAGGCCGGGGATGCCTTGGTCGTAGCATGAGGTGTGTTTCTGTAGGATAGTAAGAAGGTGTCCAGATGCTTTTGAATGGATAATTGTCCCCTTGCCAATTTCAAAGCTTGTTCCATTGTCTGCACGAATCTTTCGGCTAATCCATTGGTGGATGGATGATATGGTGCTGAAGTGATGTGGTGTATCCCATCTGCCTTCATAAAATTTTGAAACTCTTGAGAGATGAACTGTGGTCCGTTGTCACTCACAAGTTGTTCTGGCAGACGAAATGACTAAAGAGTCCTCACAGTTTTTGGATGGTACTCTCTGCAGTAGTGGACTCCATTATAGAGACTTCTGGCCATTTAGAATGGGCATCTACCACCACCAAGAACTTGCTTCTTTCAAGGGGGCCAGCATTTTCACAGGTTTTCAGGCCAGTCCCATGGGTGTAGGGGTGCTCACTGGGGTGCATTCCTCACACCCTGACATGACATACAAGCTCTTGCCTTCTTTTCAATAGCACTGTCCAATCCAGGCCACCAAAAATAGCTTTGTGCAATTTCCTTCAGGCGCACTATTCCACAGTGACCAGAATGTAGCTGATCTAACATCTGTGATCTCAGTGGTGGTGGGATAATGACGCATCTCCCCCACAACAAACAACCAGATTGGATCGATAACTCTGTCCTCCTGGACATGTAGGTAACAAGGTTGGGTGAGACCGGAGAGGTTCGGAGAGATGTTCCATGCATCACCAGGTCCATAACATGGGACAATACTGGGTCAACTCGATTTGCCTTCTTTACCTGAGTAGTGGTGATAGGTGTATTCTCTACCTGTTCAAAGAGAAAGATTTCCTTCTGGGCAATATCTTGATGTTTGACTGGCAAAGGCAGCCTTGAGAGATCATCCGCATTGCCGTGCAGAGTGGATTTCCAATATTTGATTTCATATGTGTGCGCAGAAAGCAACAATGCCCAATGTTGCATATGACTAGGAGCTAATGGGGGAATGCCTGTGTGGGGTCCAAAAACTGAAGTCAGGGGTCGATGGTCTGTGAGAAGAGTAAACTTCCATCCGAACAGGTACTGATGAAATTTCTGAATTCCGAAAACGACTCCCAATGTCTCACATTTGATTTGGGCATAGTTAGTTTCTGCTTTGTTTAGAGTGCATGACGCAAAAGCAATAGGTCTCTCTTCTCCCGAAGGCATAATGTGTGACACGACTGCTCCCACTCCATAAGGGGATGCATCGCAGGCCAACTGTAGGGGTAAGGATGGATCAAAGTGCATCAGGACTTCAGAATTTAGCAGTGCATCCTTAGCTTTGTTAAATGCAACCTCCCAGGCTTCAGTCCACTTCCAGGCCTTGTTCTGCCCAAGGAGTTCGTGAAGTGGTTTTAGCAGTGTGGCTAACTGTGAGATGAACTTTCCATAATAGTTCAATAGTCCTAGAAACGAGCAAAGCTGGCTAACGTTTCGAGGAGGGGTAGCCTCCACAATAGCCTTAACTTTTGCAGGGGTCTTACAAAGACCTGTAGCATCAATGATGTGTCCCAAATATTCAACAGAGGGCTGGAAGAATTCATACTTGTCTTCATGGACTCATAGGCCATACTCTTCCAGTCTTTCTAGGGTAGCCTCTAAATTCTTTAGGTGATCCTCCTCATTCCTTCCAGTGACCAGGATATCATCCAGATAGCACTGGACTCCTGGCAAGCCACACAAGATCTGGTCCATAGCCCTCTGGAACAGGGCGGGAGCTGACGTTATTCCGAAGGGTAGGCGACAGTATCGATAAAGCCCCTTATGCCGATAATAGTCAACAGTTCTGGGGACTTTTCATCAATGTGCATCTGTAAATACACTTGGCTCAGATCAATCTTACTGAACTTTTGTCCCCCAGCCAGGCCTGCAAAGAGGTCATCGATGTGGGGAAGCGGGTATTGCTCTGCACTCAACACTGGGTTGACAGTGACTTTAAAATCACCACAAATCCAGAGGGAGGCATCTTTCTTCACTATTGGAACAATTGGAGATGCTCATTGGCTATGGATAACTGGTATTAGGATTCCATTTGTGACCAGGTGCTCCAGGTCTGCTTCAACCTTCGGCCTGATGGCATATGGCACAGTTCTGGCTTTCAGATATTTTGGTTGACTGTCAGGTTTAATGTTCAATGTCACAGTGATTCCCTTCATACTTCCCAGATCCTCTCCAAAAACAGCAGTATGTTTCCTTAGTATAGCAGGCAGACTGGTTTCTTCTTTAGTCATTTGGTGCTCTTCTGCCCAGTTCAGCTGGATCTTCCTAAGCCAAGATCTACCCATTAAGGCTGGGTAATTACCTCTCACCACAAACAGTGGCAATTTAGCAGCCTGTCCATTGAGCTCCACCTTAACATCAATAGTGCCCAACATGGGCACAGCTTCTCCCGTATACGTCTTCAGAATTGTTTTTGTTGTTTAAAGCAGAAGATGCTGTAGCTTTTCTTTATACACAGACTCAGAGACCAGCGAGACGGCTGCACTGGTATCCATGCGTATAGGTTTGCCGTCCAACAACGGGGTTACCCAGTATTCATGTGAGCCCACTGCCAAAGACAAAACGTGGAGTGGCTCTTCTTCTTGTGATGAGGTGTCTCCTTGGTCATCCTGGGTCTGCTGTAGGGTATGCAGGTTTCCCTTTTTGGTCGGCCAGATCACAGGCCTCTTTTTCTTTTGTTTACAGCATTTTGTGTTTTCTCCTACTGGGGGGCGCTTATCGAACCCCCTGGAAGTCAGTGGGCATTGGATCAGTACTGTAGAGTTCTACAGTTACATGTGCCTTATTGGGAACTAGTTTTGTTGCTGCAGTGTGGATAGGCAAAGGGGATTTGTGTTTATTTCATACTGTCAGGGTTGCTGCTGTTTTACTATCTAAGCAGGTTAAACCTTGAGGGTGATTAAGAGTTTTCAGTGAATCTTCCAGCAACAGTTTACCCAACAGCATCATATCTATGTGGAAGTAACTAGCCACGTTCTGCAAAACCATAAGAGTGAAGTGCAACTGGGTGAAATGCTGGGGTATTTTTCCTCTGCGATTGTTATATTATCTTACATTGTATTATGTCATACAGTCAAAACAGAACAACCCCTCCCCCCCCAAGAACAAGACGTAGCAGCTCGATTAAATTAGATTAAAAGACAATGCTTAGATTAAAAATTCTAAGGGCTGTCAATTCTTATGTCTCAGGACATAACTGGGTCAGCAGCTGGGTATCCTTAGGAAAAAGTTCCCCTTAGCTGGTGTAGTATTGCATGGTTAGGTGAATTGGGAGTTTCCTAGGCCTTTCCCTGAAGCAGCTGGATACCTGATTAGACGGATCACTGCTCCCGCATTCCTGTGTCTATGTACTGATTCACCAGCATGAGGGGTGGGATGTTACATATAAGATCAAACAAACCTTAGACCCCAAAGCACTTGCGTTTAGTAGGTTCTGCAGTATATCTGTTCTGCTTCAAGCAACTACTTAGAGTAACAGTGGATAATTTGTTACCGTTTCTAAAATGAAAAACAAAGTTTCAGTTTCAGCAAATTTAAATGGTCATCAGTGTAAATTTAAGTGCCAAGTAGGCGCCAGGCAGTCACGTTTCTATGGCCATCAGAACAAAGCCATACGTGCTTAAAGACGTTGGTCCAGACCACGTGCTTCTCTCTGTGGCATGTTGCAAAGGGGATCAAAATGGTGGTTTGTTGCTGCTGCTTTGTAGCACAAAGCCCTGAAAGCAGAGAGCTGAAACCTAGTTGACTGGACCCTGGTTAACTGAGATTTAGTGCACAGCACCATCGATAATAAGAGATCTGCAGAAGTGATGGCGCAGTCCATGCCTAAGACACCAGGGACACCACCACCCTCCCCAAGAGAGCCACAGGGCTGGCACGCCGTTGGTGTAGCCTGGAGAGAACTGGGTGGCGCTTCTCTGGCTCAGTTGGAGCCCGGTGCCCCTCAGCGGTGGGAGCCGAATGAGCCATGCCACCATCTGTGCTGCAAGGGGAAGCGGCAGTGGCCCTGGAGCTCCTGCCTCCCGAGGGCCAGCTTCGGCTTAACCCTGGGCAGCCACACCCCTGAGCCACCCTGCCTCCCCCAGCTGCAGCACGGGCCTCTCCCCTTCGCCTCCCAGGGTGGGACTGAACCCTGAGGGGTGTGGTGGGACAACAATGAGCCCGGGGGAGGGGGCAGTGAGGAGCCCAGGTGATGAGGGGTTGGGGGCAGTAAGGAGCTGGAGGAGTGGTGGGGGGGGGGCAGTGAGGCACCACTCAGCAGAGCATAGCGGAGTGAGGGCAGGGCCTTGGGGGAAGAGGCCAACCAGAGACAGGGCCGCGTTCTGGGTGCCAGTGCCCCCCCCCCACACACTTCTAGGGAGCTTCCAGTGCTCCGTAGCCTCTCCAAAGGAAAGACCCACACGCCGCCTATGGCCAGACTCTTCAGTTCTGGCCAGAATTCCTAGGGGAGGAACGGGCTCATGTGATTTTACTGGCCATGGCCCATTCACCCACCATACTGGCCTGATACTGCCAGTTTTACCTCAGAGTTTGAGTGCCAGGTGGGTTTCTCTACCGGAGAGTAGCATGAGACACATTATTTTTTTAGCACAGAACGTTCCTTATATTTACTGACTTAGTGCCTAGTTTTATGCATTTTCAGGTTGTCTGAATTTTGAAGAAGATTCTAACAAAATGTTTCCCCCACTTTTCCTAGACCTGTCCTGGCTGATTATTGGTATTCCTTGTCGTATCTGTACTTCAGCACACTTGGGACCCTGGTCACAGTACTTTTGGGAATGATTGTCAGCCTCTTAACAGGTACTTTTTCCAGAGTTTTGGCTTAACACAACTATACGTTGTTTTCCACATTAACGTGCACACACATGGAACCGTCCCTATTACGAGAAGTCTCAGTGACCGCTCTGGTTGAGCGTGCACTCTCTGGTTTCATTCACTCACAGCTTTCTAGAACCTTTATCTTTTGGCCTGAAATTTTCCAGACATGGTCTCTGTCCAAAGCGTGCATTTCTTTCTCCTTTGAATTGTGAGGTAGTAACATCAGCAGTTTTTGAACCTGAGGAGACTGGGGCGAAAAAAATCCATTTACCCATTGCATTAAACCTGAGCTGGGGCTGAGGCTTCAGAGCTGCCATCCAGCATGGAGATAGCCCGGCCTCAGGAGAAGCATCTTTCCTTCTCCCAGAGGTTAGTAGTGGTTTTGCTTTGAGTGAGTTAAAAGCATTCAAAATGTGCTTACTGAGCATGCCCAGTGCCCATTTTCACTATGCTTGCCAAGCCATGCTCCCAAGGAAGGGTTCATGGTGTAAAGCCATGTCAGCTGCCCAAGGAAAAGTCTAGTGAAATAGATTGCTGCAAATTACCAAGACCCTAAGAGTAGGCATGACAGTTGGGATCTGAACCCCGAGATCCCAACCCAACCCTCTGATTTTGGTTCCAGGAAAATCCAAAATGAGGCTATTATCCAATTTGGATGCGGTAGAAAAAACCCACAAAAGTGCAGCTGATCTCTCAACATTTCAGGCCAGTGAGAGCAGTTGGATCGTAGACCTGATTCAATCTAACTCCTAACCTAAAACTAATCTAGACCTGAACCCTGCATGCTCAGCTCACCACTAAGGCCACACATACTAAAACATAGTGAACAGGATGGTTTCCATTAGACTCACTGCATGTAGAAGCGGAGGAGAATAAGGCACATCGTCATTGGTTTCTTTACTCTAGAATTCCTCAAACTCTTTCTGGAGCTCCCAGGAGTTCTCTCATTTTCCTTCCTCCACTTCCTCCTCAATGCTTCACATCCAGGGCTGGATTTAGGGGCAGGTGACCCAGGCAACTGCCTGGAGTACTGGGCTTGGGTGGCATCAGGCTCAGGGTGCTGTTTGTGTTGTTAGTAACCAAAAGGGAAAATAAAATGTTTGAAGTAAAATGTTTCAGGTGTTCCGTACGTAGATTCATTTTTCACTATCCTCCTAGAATGTTCTGGACCTTTGTAAAATCTTGTGGAACCTTCCAGACTAGCTTATACATGGCATGAATAAATACACATTTACAGATCCTGGAGTGCAAATTTATCATCTTCAGGGATGACATGGATAAATTTGCATACATTTGCATATCCCTATCATGACAGGGATAAATCATGCATACAAACTTTGCATTAAAGTCATGAAATGGGCTTTAAATTCAATAAAAAATAAGGTATTGTGACAAAGTTCCTCCTCTGCTTTGGTGGGTCCTGCGCTTATTGGTGGATTTGCTTGCCTCAGAGGTTCACAGCAGCCCGCAATTTGGCCACTTCTGTGGCTCAAATATGCCGTTTACTCAGTTAGCCTCATCACTGGCCAGCATGGGGAAAAGGAAGAACAATCCCTGCAGTCTCTGCTGATCCACCTAGTGGATCAGGGAACAGGACAGAGACCTTCCCCTCTGGTGGAAACCACAGTCCAGGTCAACTCCTCCAGTATCAAGTAGGGAGTTGGGGGGATGGAGGGATGGGGGGAACCCGGGCTCACTCTCTACTCTGGGTTCCAGCCCAGGGCCCTGTGGATTGCAGCTGTCTACAGTGGCTCCTGTAACAGCTACGTGACAGCTACAACTCCCTGGGCTACTTCCCCATGGCCTCCTCCCAATACCTTCTTTATTCTCACCACAGGACCTTCCTCCTGATGTCTGATAACGCTTGTACTTCTCAGTCTTCCAGTAGTATGCCTTCTCACTCTCAGCTTCTTGCACCTCTTGCTCCCAGCTCCTCAGATGCGCACCACAAACTGAAGTGAGCTCCTTTCTAAACCCAGATGCCCTGATTAGCCTGCCTGTCTTAATTGATTTTAGCAGCTTCTTGATTGGCTGCAGGTGTTCTAATCAGCCTGTCTGCCTTAATTGTTTCCAGAAAGTTCCTGATTGTTCTGGAATCTTCCCTGTTACCTTACCCAGGGAAAAGGGACCTACTTAACCTGCGGCTAATATATCTGCCTTCTATCACTCTCCTGTAGCCATCTGGCCTGACCCTGTCACAGTATTCAAAAGTTTAACAAATGGAGGGGGAGAGGGCGCCGAAGATGCACCTCGCCTAGGGTGTCATCTGGTCTAGGATGGGCCCTGTTCACATCATGACAATAGTCCTTTAAGACAAAGTGTGTGGGAAGGCTGGACACAGCAGGTAGCTGACGTCTGATGTACCGTTATCAGTTGAATAGGATTACCTTGTTAAAAACAGTTGATAAAGAATTTAACACTGTGGGTATTTTGCAGGAGGAATAAAGCAGAACATAGATCGTAAATTCTTGCTGACCAAAGAGGACATACTGTCCAACTTCTCATTTTCTAAACCCAAGACAGTAAGTATAGTTATGTGTATCATTCTAGTTTGCCTCCTTCAAGCAATCTGTCCTCCTGGGTAACAGAGACAAATACACCAGGGTGGGGGTGTTACTTTTTCTAAAGAAATGGTTTCAGTGTTCATCCACTCTTTGATCCAGATCCTGTCCTTTCAGTTTCTTCCTCTGTACAATTCAGTATTGGTCACTCCAAACATGCAAGATGTGACTGGGATCCCAGGGGGGCCACACTGACATTGCTCAGTTAGGGCAAACTGCAAAGAATGGGGCAGACAATCACAAAGACTGGTGATTATTCTAATACTTAGATTCACCAAGCCAGCAACAAAACAGCTTCTACAATACCTTATTGGTTACCCAGAAGCCAACAACACAGTTCCATTAAAGCAACCCAGTCTTTGTCAACCCAGACAGCCAAGTCAAATATTATGAGGATTACTGAAAATCTTGTTCATCATATAAAAAAGTTTTACCAATCCCAAAGGATCGGACACATTACCCACCAGGTTAATGAATATTTTAGATCTTACCCAAATACACACTTACAGCTAATTCTTATTAACTAAAGTAAAATTTATTAAAAAAGAGAGTTATTGGTTAAAAGATCACTATATGTACATATGTGAACTTAGGTCAGTTTCATAGCAGAGCTGGGGAGCTTTAGAGTTGCAAAGAGTTCTTTCAGAATTAGTCCATAGGTTTAGTCCAATGTTCAATATCAGGGTGATCCAGAATGGAACTGGAGACATCAATCTTGTGGCTCAAGCTTCTCCTGATGAAGCATAAGCAGATTTGAGATGAAAGGGTCCCAAGACACCTTTAGAATGTTCCCGGGGAAGCCTCTTGTCAGCATACAGTCCTTGGGTGAACCATAGTGTCTCTGAAGTAACTTCCTATTTCCTAAACATCACCGGTAATTAGATACATGGATTAACATAAGGCATTGCCTATCTCCAGCCATTTACATGTGATTTATCACAAACTTCAAAGAGAAATTCAGACAGTGATATTAATATGTATACAATTCATTTAAATGTTAACGTC
This sequence comes from Lepidochelys olivacea, assembly GCF_965140295.1. NCBI lineage: Eukaryota > Metazoa > Chordata > Testudines > Cheloniidae > Lepidochelys > Lepidochelys olivacea. Next base: position 266,657,652 of record NC_140411.1, read on the forward strand.
TTCTTTTGATCTCTGAATTAACAGAATACAGCAATAGACAGGAACTGTTCATTAACCTCTAACAATATATATGTAAATACACAAAAAACACAGCATTATTTATCTATATCTCTCCAAAGGTTGACTTTGGGTCAATTAGCCTGCTAGCTGTGTAATCCTGTCTGGCTCTGTGTCACACAAGGCAGACAATAACATAAGCACATCTTAAGAGGCAATAATGTGACAGAAAAGCAAGAGCTTCCCCCAGGGGGCTACATTTTTTTCACTTCTCTCCCCCTCACCTCATGCCCCCCAACCCATATGAATGGCTGATCCAGTAGGAGACACTGATGCTTTCTGATATGACTATTTCATTTAAGGCAGCAGCTGTGCACAAGGTATATCAGGATTAGGTAGCTGGCATAGACAAGGCAGCTATTTATGGCTACAGTAGCAGGTAGTATTGGGCTTTGGGTCAGCAGATTAGAGAGAATAACCGAGCGCTCCCTAGCTAGCCTCATAAAATGAGGGCCAGTGGTGCCTTTGCACTTCAGCAAAGCTTTCTTGTTTTGTAAATCTGTTCTCGAGCTTATTTCTGATATTGGTCATTAGACCAGCTACAGTTTGAGGGGAAAAATTTCCCAGCCTGTGGATCCACATTACACACACCTCCATTCAAAAAAGAAAAGGGGGAAAAAATGGAAGAAAAAAGTATTGAGTAGATTGGAGCTAAACCGCTCAAAAATATAGTTAGATTATTAAAGAGCCAACACTTCTTAAAGGAAAAATATAGCTTGTTGGCAGCTGCCTTTGGCAATGCTGTAGTGGTCCGTCCCCTTGTGTTAAAATAAACCAGGAAAAGTTTCAGCAGTCAGGGAGCAGCATTCTAAAATACGTCCCTTAAACATGGAGGGCCAGAGCCTCAGAGGCTTTAAATTGTCATAACTCCATTGACTTGAGTGCAGCTACAACAATTGCCACAAGCTGAGAGTCTGGCCTGGAGCCTTTATCCAGTGTGGGGCTCACTCCCCTGAGGAGTCTCAATGAGAGTAGCTGCTCACCTGTGTGAGGAACAGGCTCACAATGCGGCCTTTAGCATTTAGATGAAAAAAAAAATTAACTGCAGGTCACCTCTAAGGTCTATGTTTTCAGTACACTCAGTTAGAAAGAATGGCTAAGGCAGCCATTGGCTAGTGCGGTGTGCCACGTAGCAAGCATCTGTCAAAGATGATCCAATTTGCAGACTCTTCCCCTTATGAAAACCTCATGTTACTAACTATATACAGTAGAGGTAGGGTTGTTTTTTTTTAATACATTACATGTTATTTGTCCACCTAGAAAATGGACCAGACCCTCAGCTGGTGTAAATCAGCGCTGCTCCTCTGACTGCAATGGTGCTCCACTGCTTTACACCAGATGAGGACATAATGCCATGAACCAAATGTGCAAATGCATGCCAATGCTGATACGCGCAGATTAGCTGGCCATAGTACTTGGATCCAGATACAACTGGCTTATTACATAGAGCAGAAACTGGGTGGAGAGTGGGTGAAATGATTACTATTAAAGACTGTCTAATTATTGAGGCAAAATATGTGGGTGCCTTCCATTTTGGCTGAGCCAGTTTAGGCAAATGGAGATTTCTGTTTAGGTGTAGTTAGATGTAAGGAAGATGCATTCTCCGAAGCAAGGAGGCCAGTAAACTCTGATTTTCACTGATGAAATGCAGGTAGGCACCAGGATTAGAAGAACAATAGCTCCTGGTGGTGATGACAAGTTGGTACACAAGAATACAGGAGCTATTCTTCTGAGGCCAGGAACAAGTGTTAGATGCATTTTGAATGACAATAGCAAAGTATGTGATTAAACCCACACATCCTACTCATATATCTAGAGAAATTCCAGCTGTTGCAGTGTATATCAGTTTATGCTTTCTCTTCCATCTACGTGCATCAGCTTGCTCTGTCCTACTAGTTAAAATCCCCAACTACAGGCTTGATTCTTCCCCCCATTCACATCACTAAAACTCTCTTGACTTCAGTGGAGTTACGCCTGATTCACTACCGGACTAGTTCAGAGCATCATAATGTCAACGGAGAGACTCCCATCAACTACAATGAGCATTGGATGGATCAGGCCCTCATAGGAGAATCATGCTCTTCTTTTTCACTCTCACAACCCAGAAACAAACCCATCCCAGTATTGCTCTGTGCAAGCATAGCTGGTTAGTGTATTTTCTCCATGCTAAAGTCTAACTGACCCCACCACAACTTTTAAATCAATATGGAAAACAATGGTGCTGGCCCTGTGTTTGAATAGCGACTCTGGTTGCTTTTTAACTTTTATTTCTTATTTGAAAAGCTTGATAGGAAACTCTCCTTGCTCAGAATTAAGGGTTTGTTTGGGTTTTTTTAAAATGAATTGAAAATGTTGAAACTAGTTTTTTTAAAAAAATGTAGTGACTCTTGATCTCCTATACATTTAAATGAGAAATTTACATCTCATGCAAGTCCCCTTCATGCAGTCAGCATGATGTAAAGGGGCCATAGTGTAAATGGGCAGTATCTTCAAACCCACCTGAGTCCCATTCAAAGTCAGTGGGACTTAGGCTCCTGACTCGGACAGGTTTGAAAAACCTCACCAACTAAGAATTAGGCCCTACCTATTAAAACAAATCTATTTATTTAATCTCGTTCTCCCTTGGAATAAGTCAGAAATATTATATGTTTCCATTCCCCTTCTTGCTCCCTTTGCTCCTTCCCTGGGCCTCACTCTTTCCCACTTCTTTTGAAAATATTTAATGTTCGCTGTGTGAGATATGTTTTGGAGCCTCACTGTAATGCATCCTGTGTATGTCACCTGAGCAGCAAGGACATCAGGAAGTGAGAGTTAGTTTAGAGGACGGATCCAGCAGTAGACAACAGCAATAGTGCGTGTGTGTATGTAGGGGGTGTGAGCGCGTGCACATGATTCCATGCCTCACAATGTGAACTCTTTTTCAGAATGAGAAAGTGGAAGTTTTGAACTGGAAACCTTTCACCATGGCTGAGGAAGGAACCGACAATCCAGTTTTCAACCACATTGAAATGAATGTCACAGAAAATAAAGAAAAAGTCAATGGTCCCCATGTATGACTTAAGAGGACAGTGTAGATGTTGTGTTAAAGACATTGCCGGCATTCCTGTGAAGAGTTAGTTAACCACCCTACTTGGGGTTACGTGCAGTAATCCCTACTAAACTTCAGGCCATCACCACATTGGAATGACCTTGCCATTAAGACTGATTCCAAGAAAGGAATCAGAGCCTATTGGGCCGACGAAAAGGCGGGTAGTGGGTACTTCATAACATACAACTCTACTTATTTTGGGAGACCTTCCAAAAGGCATGCATCTGTGCCTGTGACAGAAGTGAACATGAACTAAGAGCAAGTGAACTTTAAGCATACTCAAATGTGGACAATGTTTTGTGTTACCTCCAATAATGAACCCATTGTGCACAGCAAGAAACAAACGATATTGGCTTGGTATTTATTTGGCGTGTGCATAGTTGTTTAGCCAAGCGATGGTTTGGTAAACAACTGCTTTTCTCAATCCACTGAATGACACATTCAGTTCTAAGGTATCAGGCTGGATCCGTCTCTCCCCAGAATAATTCCAGTGATTGCTGTGGAGCTGCTCCTAATTTACACTGCTGAAAGTGAAAACAGAATCAGGCCTCTGCCTCTTATAGGGGACCTCTATAGGGAGGACTAAAGCCGATGTTTCTATGTGAAATTGTAATTCAGTATTGGTTTGGTCTCCTATAAAAATAGTTATGTTCAAACTCAGTAAATTTTTCAGCTTTATTTTATTTTATTTTTAAAAAGAGCATCTAGCTCTCACAGACATGGCTATTTTTCTTTCCTGATCAATTCCATACTGTTTCTATTGCAAGGTCAATATTTTACACTCTTGCAGTGTCACAAGGTGGTTGTGTTTTTATCGTGAAGGCGGTATTATCTAGTATAATGTTTCTCTGAAGAAGTGCTGACCCTGAGCCCCTTCTATTTAAGTTTTTATAAAGTCGTCCCTCATGGTGGTATCTGAATATGTTCTGAGCAAGGAATTCAACAGTGAATCGATTGGTACCATGCTTACCCTCCATTTCCTTCTCAGTGCATAGTCCGACCAGCTAGGGTGTGCACTCGGCAGGGGCAGCTCTAGCAATTTTGCCACCCCAAGCAGTCGCCGCCACTACAGCGCCGGGGCTGCCGCCAAATTGCCGCTGCACCAAGGGCGGTGGAGCTGCCGCCGAATTGCCACAGCAGCGGGACACGGGCGGCTGCCCCGTTCTAATTGTTGCCCCAAGCACCTGCTTGGAAAGCTGGCGCCTGGAGCTGGCCCTGGCCCTAGTAGAGTTCCTTTGGGAGCTGGGTGGGAGGAAGGCTCTCCCTACCAGACCGTGAAGCAGCACCCGAGCTGCTCTGCACCCATTATTGCAGCCTCCACACACCTCATCCAGCCGCTTCTGGTAGGAACAACAGGCCATGGCTGATTGGTTGAGCTAAGCGACATTTTTTCATTAAAACCTATTTTCAATGGCAATGTAACCAAAATGAAAGTTTTGTGGATAAAACCATTTTTGTCTTGGTGTTAATGGAACAAGCGAATTCTGTACTAGAGCTGGGCAATATTTTCTGACCAAAACTCTTTCTGGTGAAAAAACCATAAATTTGGTGACATGGGAATGTTTTGCCAATTTATGTTGATTTATTGCCATATTCTTTTGGTTGGAAAAAAAATCCAAAAAAACAACATGGTTTATTTCAACGTTTTGAAATGAAGTTTTTCGATTTTTCAGTTCCAATGACTTTTAGCTTCAAAGTTTCCTTTACATTTATTGAAAAATCTAGTCAAAGATGAAACATTTAGATTTTGTTGAAACTAAATTTTTTGTTTGACCAGAAACAAACTTTTTTGTGACTTTTCAATTTGCCAAAATTTTCATTTGTCCCATAACTAATTTTTCCCAATTTTTCAGAATTTTCAACGAATGACAAAAAACGCCCATTTGTTCTTTGCCCAGCTCTGCTTTCTATCCCTTTATCCTCAGAAGGGGTTAGATTATATACCAGGAGGTTTCAAAGATAGTTGATAATTGCTCTAAGTTGTCAAACCTCTGGGTAAGATGATTGGTCTGACTCTGTTTCCCAGTGTTTTTAGCTATTCAGCTGTTTACACCTCCAACATTTGTATTATAGATTAATTTTAAAAAATACTCTTCAGTGTCTAGAATAATTTTGGGAAATAAGTGTTTGCAGCAAGTCCTCTCTGTATAGCCTACAAACGTGTCTGTGGAAGTAAAATGCTTGCTGGAACTTACCTAAAATGCTTACTGAAATAGCCCAGAGAAGGCTGAAACAAAAATGGTGCACAATCGGGCCAGATCCTCAGCTGGTATACGTATAGCAGAAAAGGCTTGATAATCTGATGGTGCAAGAAGCTAGTTCTTCTGCTTCTGGTGTGTTCAAAAAAGAAATACTGCATCTCAGTTTAAAAGCATGCTGAGGTAATAAATCGTAACACTTAGCTTCAATGACAGGTTTCAGAGTAAGAGCCGTGTTAGTCTGTATTCGCAAAAAGAAAAGGAGTACTTGTGGCACCTTAGAGACTAACCAATTTATTTGAGCATAAGCTTTCGTGAGCTACAGCTCACTTAATCGGATGCATTCAGTGGAAAATACAGTGGGGAGATTTATATACACAGAGAACATGAAACAATGGGTGTTACCATACAGACTGTAACAAGAGTGATCACTTAAGGTGAGCTATTACCAGCAGGAGAGCAGGGCTGGGGGGTGGGCGGGGGGGGGAACCTTTTGTAGTGATAATCAAGGTGGGCCATTTCCAGCAGTTGACAAGAACGTCTGAGGAACAGTGCGGGGGGGTTGGGGGGGGGAATAAACATGGGGAAATAGTTTTACTTTGCATAATGACTCATCCACTCCCAGTCTTTATTGAAGCCTATGTTAATTGTATCCAGTTTGCAAATTAATTCCAATTCAGCAGTTTCTCATTGGAGTCTGTTTCTGAAGTTTTTTTGTTGAAGAATTGCCACTTTTAGGTCTGTAATCGACTGACCAGAGAGATTGAAGTGTTCTCCGACTGGTTTTTGAATGTTATAATTCTTGACGTCTGATTTGTGTCCATTTATTCTTTTACGTAGAGACTGTCCAGTTTGGCCAATGTACATGGCAGAGGGGCATTGCTGGCACATGATGGCATATATCACATCGGTAGATGTGCAGGTGAATAATGAGTATGCCATCATGTGCCAGGAATGCCCCCCCCCCCGCTTTCCTGCTGGTAATAGCTCACCTTAAGTGATCACTCTCATTACAGTGTGTATGGTAACACCCATTGTTTCATGTTCTCTGTGTATATGTAAGCAGTGTCAGGATGAGCTCCACCCTGACATCTGGTGGTGAGGTGTGGCAAGTTGTGGAAAAGAACTTCAGGGGCCGATCTTATTTGCATAGGCACACCCACCCCACCTACAATGAGGCCATAGCTGCCCAAATGGTCACTTTGGCTGCTGTGGGATCCTCAGTGTCTCTGTTATTGGGGCAAGAAGAATAAATTGTTATTACCCTGATTATGGGAACTGTGCTTGGAACTGTACTTGGCCTTTTGTTATGATGGAGGGACTCACCATCAACTAAGTAGCACTCGCTAGGCAAGGGTCATGGGTTCAAAACTCTGTGAATGGAAAGAGGCTGTGGACAAGTATTAATACTTAGTGGTATGGGCCCCTTGGTGGGGGCCTTACATGCTAATTGCACTTCATCCTCTCTCCACTGTGGAATATCAGAGCTAATTTTGATTCCATTAGGAGTCTAGTTACAGGCTGCTGAGCTCACTTTGGGCTAATGGTGCACCAGCACTGAGGCTCCCCTACTACAAGCTGAATTCACCAAAGAGCTGAACTGACTAAGAGCTGAAATCACTGAGTGTTGTGTTAAGTAGTGGGGGAACCTGAAGATATATTGTGGAGCAGTTTGCGGGATGGCTGGAGTGCCTTGTGGACAGGCTGGTGGAGCAGTTCATAGGATGGTGGGAGCTGCTTGTGGGCCGCGGAGCCGAGCAAAGCAGTTTGTGGGGCAGCTGGTGGAGTGGAGCGAAGGCCTATGGAGCTGTGGGGTGGTCAGCTTCAGATCATGTAAGGTGCCCCTTACCTCTCTCCTTCCCTCCCCCCATCTCCACCCAGGTTGGGAGGTAAAGCTCTGCAGATAAACTTTCGAACTTTGGGGCTGCCCTGACCAGGGACAGAGACTTTTGGGTCATTGGACTTTTGGGACTTTGGGTGATTTGGGATTGCTGGACTCAAGAACCATAGGCCATGCCCCAATTTGCTTGGGGTGGGTTTTTTTGCTCATGGGTTGTGTTATGAATCCTGTTGGTGGTGTTTCCCCAACATAATGCCACATTGTTTCTATCTGTTATTAAAAGGCTTTTTGCTACGCTCAGACTATGTGCTTGCGAGAGGGGAAGTATTGCCTCTTGGAGGCGTGCAGCGGGGATGGTATATATTTGTCCCAGGTCACTGGGTGGGAGCTCGGGCCGGTTTGCATTGTGTTATTGGAATGGATCCCCTAGATATTGAACCCGGCCCTTGTTGCTGCCAACTCTGACGGGAAAAAGGGTTACATATATAAATCCCCCCACAGTATTTTTCACTGAATGCATCCAATGAAGTGAGCTGTAGCTCACGAAAGCTTATGCTCAAATAAATTTGTTAGTCTCTAAGGTGCCACAAGTCCTCCTTTTCTTAATTCATCAGAGTAAATAAATACACAATGGATTTACAGAGAAAGTGTTAAGATAGGTTCTTGATCATTTTGGGCTTGCATTTGTATTTCGCCTCAGATTTGTCCCTCTGCTCAAAATTAGATAACATAAGAGGACTTACAAAAGCTCAACAACAAAGATTTCATATGCATAATTTATTTTAAAGTTATTGCAACACATACAAGCGTTAAACATGGCTTTATGTTGATGACGTTTTTATAGGTGCAAAAATTTGACATTCTTTTCCATAGGTTGGTTGGTTTTGCTATTTACAAATAAACAATCTATATACTTTATATATATAGTATATAACATAAGTCTCTGCACAAAGATCTGAAATAAAAAAAGAACTCATTTGTAAACAGGGTTTCAGTTGTCTTATTTGGTGGCTTGAAAATAGATGGTCTTGTAATACTGGGCATTTTTTGTCAGTGTATCCTGGTTTTTAATTTACATTTATTATTCTAAGTTCTGTAAAACGCGCATGGGACAGAATGCAAAAAACGTACCAAACAGGCTGAAAAAACAGTCCCAGTATACAATTTTTCCTTGGTTTTAAAAACTTGAGTATAATTGCCCATAAAATACATGCTAGCTCTGTTGAGAGTGGTCTATGGATATCAGTCATATGCTGGATTGCAAAATGATTTCACAGTAAATCCTCTGAAATGTGCTGTCCTGCTTGCTATGTAAAATGTCTGTGGCATGCATTGAGGTTGCATTTTTTCATTCTCTTCAAGGTAGTGCTCTTGGGATAAGTAAACAGAGTACAGGTCCATGATCGGGAGCCATAAACAAAAACAATACCAGATCAGAAACACACTACAGGAATGCATTTGCTACCTAGAAAACAGAACAATTCAGTTTGCCATTAGAAAGCTACAATTTTTGTTATACATTTGTCTTATTAGCCTCCCTCCAAACACACACACTCACTATTTTCTGTTTGAACTGCTGTATAACAGTGAAAGACAAAGGGGAACTCTGTTGTGCAGAATGGCAGGGCTCATCCCTGTGAGGTGCTGAGTGGATAAATCAATGGAATTAGAGGGTGCTCAGCACCTTCCTGGAGGGTCTCAGGATTTTGCAGGATCAGGCTCAAGGTGAGCCAACTTTGACAGCTTCCAGTGCCGGCTTATGTTCTCGTTTTCAGCAATACCCAAGACAACTTCTAGCAATTTAGAATAATGAAGTATCAACAAAACATAGCTGTGTTGAAAACTGGTCTCAAAAGCAATCAGCAGTTGATTGTATCTTTGCTTCACTTTATTTGATTTGTCATGTTGACCTGCTGAGGTTCCTCAAGAGTGAAAATCAGATTGTTATAATATGGCGCAATTCAAAGTTAGGAATGTCTCCAGTGGTGCAAGTAGAATTCATTTCTTACTGGTACGCTGCACTCATGGGAGGGACACAAAGGGGGGCACCAGCTAAAGGGGAGGCACGTGACCTCCCCATCTGACTCCAACCCCCCCGCATCCAGCCTGGGGCCCTCGCACTCTCCCCGTCCCCTCCCCATAATCCATCATATGTTACCTGGGTGGGGGGGGGCTCTGTCCTCCTCCCGCTGCGCTGAAGACTTCTGAACTGCAGGGCTCTCTGGAACCACAGTGGCGAAAGGAGCAGAACGTGGGGCCGCCGAGTGGCCCCACGCCAGCAGCTCCTCTGGTGCAGCTGTACTGCCCCCAGCCCTGCCCCAGCCCTGTCCCTAGCGGAGCTGCTGTACAAACCCCAGACAGGAGACGTAGCTTCAAGAAAGGGCTGAGGGCGGGGCTGGGGGCGGTACAGCCATGCCGGAGGAGTTGCGTGTTCTGTTTCTCCTGTGTCTTTCCAGTACAGAGTGCCAGCCATAAATATCTTACTGGTACGGTGAACTGGACCATACCACCGTACTTGCACCACTGAATGTCTCTGATCTAAACTGCCAGAGCGATATCTCACTGGAGGAGGTTTGCATAGCTTAAAACACATATATAAGACCGTGATTTAGGTGTGACTTGCATCTGATTTTACTATTTAGCAAACTCTTTCTGAAAGTCTGTCACCTGTGATTTTAAAGTTGCTTATACAGTTTTTGCAAACAAATTAATCTCAGTCTATTTAATCTACTTGTTTATATGAACTTGGCCTTAATATGCTTTGCATGAGCATTAGCGGCTGAGCAGTCAGCATTTGCCATTGCTGTGTAAGCCACATATACCTTGCAGCGGTGATTGGGAAACAAATAGCCATCCAACACATGTGTATCTTCTGGCGCATTATGTTGCATAAAGAAAGGTTACTCACTCGTACAGTAATGGAGATCTTCAAGATGTGTGGTCCCTATCTATAATCCATTTGAGGTGTGCATGGGTTCCATGTGCCTGGAAGATTCGTGCTAGCAGTGGCCATCGATCTGCACCTGGCATCCTTCTCTTCTTCCTCCTCTAAAAAACTGAGGGCACAAGTGGTGGCATGGACCGACCGCTTCTCTGGTTACCTTTTAATCAGGAATAGCCCTAGGATAAGGCTCTGCAGCAGAGGGGAGGGAGGGCAGGTAGTGGAATACAGATAGGGACCACATACTGCGATGACAGCCACTTCCTGTGGTAATCTTTCTTTCTTTGAGTGACGGTTCCTAAGTGTATTCCAATCTAGGTGATTCACAAGCAGTATTAATTGAGGAGGAGGGTGTGAGGAGCACTGCTGTACCACGGATTGGAGGACAGCTCTGCCAAAGGATGTGTTTGGCAGAATCTTGCACCAGGCAATAATGTTTTGCAAACGTGTGTACGCTGCCGCTATACCGCTCTCCAGAAGAGGGACATCTCAAAGTGAAGCTGCCAGCGTGGCTTGGGTGAGTGGGCCCTCGTACCTTGTGTGGGAGGAGCTGCTGTTAACTTGTCACAAAGCAGGATGCAGCTTGAAATCCATTGGGAAAGCTCCAGAGAAGGGACAGGTCTGTGCCGCCTTCTTCACGGACTTGGTTAAAGTGTTGGCACTCTATTTACTTAGAAAAGTGTTAAATCAAATTGTTTGACTCACATTCCTATTTTGTTTCTAAGGGAATCCCACCAGTTCTACGTTCACTTTGATCTGTGTGTCCATTTGTATTCCTATAGATTGGGCTGCTGAGTGACCTGGATGGTGTTTATGCTTTTATATTCTGCAGGCATTTCAGTGTTATTACTTAGGAGTGAGACCCAGCTTACTTTTAACAACATCCAGCCAGCATGTTCTGATTTGTATCACACCATCTGACACTTATTCAGTTGCTGGTTCCTAAGATCACATGTAATTCGGGTGAGTGGCTTTTGGAATGTTTAACAGTGGAAAGATGAACACTTTGCAAAATAATTTAGACCTAAATTGTTTATCCCTGAGTCCTTTTAGTCAGATCAGTTATTGGCTGATGTTTGTAGTGGCCAATTCTTTTTCCATTACTTGTCCAGAATTATCACCTTATTATTCTGCATGTAGGATTTAATGTCATTTCATATTTTAATGTACCTTTTAAACCTCTTACCACATTTTTGGAGGGATGGTCTCATGAATAAAGAACAAGACTCAGAGTCAGGAGCTCTTGGATGGCTATGTGCTCCCCCCTGGTAATTGTAGCCACCTGTCATTTCATCTTTTGACTGTAAACTCTGTGGGACATGGACCATCTGCTTGTTATGTTTGGGTACAGTATTCCCTAATCCGTGCTGGAGGCCACTAGGTGCTAATGCAGTACAAACAAATCTGGGTTATAGTTCTTCCCCAAACCTCCTGCATGTGACTTTAGGCAAGTCACCTAAGGCTTGAGGTGCTGAGTACTGGTCAGTCCTCTATGTACCTCAATGGGCGCTGCAGCTGCTCAGCACCTCTGAAAAGCAGGCCACTACTCTGGATAAGATTTTCAAGCACACCTAATGCTAAACACCTAAATCCATAATTGGGCACCTGCCTATTCTTTAGAAGAGCTGTGCAGCCAACTCCTCCAATGGGCTTTTCATCTTCGCACACCTGTGAAACAGGCACAACTTTGCTTGGCAACCACACAGCAGTATTGGGAGACTCAGTTCATTAATGCTTGTGAAGCATTTTAACATGCTTAGACAGAAAGTGCTATAGAAATGTAAATCAATCTATCTTCATGGTGTATGTGGCTGCCTACCACATAATATCTCAGCTCCGTCTACACAAAATCAATAGCAATAATGAAGCCACGAGCGGATTTCCTGGAGTCCCTGCCACTTCTCCCTTTTTGGGGTAAAATCTTTGCTTGGGGTAGGGTTTTTGGTTTTCATTTTTTAGATTTTATTAATTTGCTATTTTTTGTTGGTTGAGGTTTATAAGGCCGATGGGGGTGTCAATGTTGTGTTATTCTTGCTTTGGTGAAAAGTCTTTTTTTGAAGACGATGACTTTGCAGCATTTCCTGAAGACAAGACAAGACTCTGGATTTGCCTAATCTCTGGAATTATGATGCATAGCTAGACCCCCTCGACCGAGAATGCTTTGTCCCCAGCTCTCATGTGCTTTGTCCGGGGTTTTGTGATCTGTATTGTCCCAGAGGAGTGTAATTGTTGTGGCGGTTCATAGATTGAAACTGGGTCTTTAATGTGGCTGGGGTTTGATCCATGAATTGCTTTTAAGGTTAGGAACAAGACCTTAAACTGGCCTTGGAAGCTGTCTGGGGTCCAGTGCAGAGACTTTAGTCTGATGTGTGCATTTTGAATAGGGGCACATGCATGCTAACTGCATGCAATATAGTTTTAAGTTGTTCTCATCCACTCCTGACTATTCCCAACCCAGTATAAATCTGGGTTATTGCATAACTAACTAGAATTAATGGTTCCATTTAAATAATTTCCCTCACCCAGTCAGGGCCATTCATTGTGATGAGATTTTCCATTTTTCTTCCTCTCCTTCCGTTCTTTCTGCAGACGTTCCAGTTCTGCTTCGTACATCATTTCCTGAATCAGGTACTTTTCTCTCCTCATCCGATCCCTCAGATCTTTCGGAAGGTCTGGGATTAAATACGAAATTAGGTGCTTTATGCAAAAGACAAGGTGCTGTGAAAACAAAAGGATTTAAGAGGGATAAAAAGTATTAATCTTTTTACTACAGTTTCCAGTTTGATTCATTTTTCAAAGGGGAGTAAAATCTCCTAGGTAACAAAAAGATGTTGATCTAGAACTCAAACTTTTATTAAAAATTGAAATATTAAGGCACCAAATCCTGCAGTCCCTCTTCAGGCAGAACTCCAGCTGAAGTCAGCGGAGGCCGATGCCTGAGCAAGCACTAAACCACTGCTTGATTTGGCGCAATAATACTGTCACAAAGTTCAGTATAGAAATTAAGGCCTCAATCCTGCTGTGTGATCTGTTAGTTCAGACTCTGGAGTCTGTGCCCTGAAATCAGGTGGACTCTGTCTGGAGGTAGGGGGCCAATGCTAGTGGATCACACTGCAGGAAAGGGGACAAAGGATTTACTCCTTTTTTTACTCTGGAAAAACTCCCAGTGATTTCAGACCCAAGTCATTATTACTGGAAAACAATGCTGCTTTCGAATGTTCTGTACCTCTAATATAAAACCACACTGCAATCTACCTAAAATGTCCCTGTTAAATATCCGGTGCATTTATCGATCATTTTGTCCCTAATGATTTAGGCATATTAGAATAAAAATTGGTGCGGTTGAGGAGAGTTGTTCTGCTCTTCTCTTCTTTTCCATTTTGTTTAATCAAAGAGGTTTTTTGGAGTTTGTTCTATGAAGTTTGGTGAACAATCGGTGGAACCAGAGCCCTCTTCCGTCTCACGTAGACAAATTGGAGATGAAAAAGGATATTTTTCACTCCAATTTGGGCTCTTTACTTTGAGGGTTACAGAATAGAAGCTGTAGCAACTCTTCCTATGAATTCTCTCGTCAGCAGCAGAAAGATGCAATATCTAAACTGGTGTGTTTTGCTACATCTGAGGGATGATGATCCTTTAGCCTTGGCACATCACTTTCCGTTTTTGTTTGTCTGCAAGATGAATAACTTTTCTTTTAAGAGATACGTCCTAGTATCTATCTTCTGCTGTGTTTGAGCTAAGTCCAAATACAAAGTAGCCACACCTTAAACTGCTCTACATTAACTCTAGGTTCAGGATGGCGTGTTGCAGTTGTTATTATTTAGTATAGTTATTTACACTGATCTCCATCTTCAAACTCAATGACAAAGCTTCCCTTAAGTATTTCTGTCTTAGCTAAATCTTTTATGATAATTGTTGTTTCTTTCCAGTAGCACCTACCATAGGTGTCGACTCCATGGGTGATCCAGGGCTGGAGCACCCACGGAAAAAACCAGGGGGTGCGTAGCACCCACCAGCAGCCAGCTCCCTCCTTGTCTCCCAGCACCTCCTGTCTGCCAGCAGATCCCCTGATCAACTCCTCCCCCTATCTCCCAGCACCTCCCACCTGCCATGATCAGCTGTTTAGCGGCGTGCAGGAGGTGCTGGGAGGGAGGGAGGGGGAGAAGCGGGGATGGGGTGTACTCGGGGGAGGGGGCAGAACTGGGTGGGAAGTGAAGCGGGACAGAAGAGGCAGGGTGGGGGTGGGGACTTGGGAGAGGGGTGGGGTGGGGGCAGGGCCTAGGGCGGAGCATGGGCAGGAAGAGGTGGGGTGGGGGTGGAAGTTTTGGGGAAGGGGTTGGGTGGGGGCGGGGCCTGGGGCAAAGCAGGAGATTGAGCACCTTTGGGGCCCAGAGGAAGCCAGTGCCTGTGGCACCTACAATGTAGGTGGTTTCCAAACAGAAAGAGAGGCCTGATCCTCTGTCCCATAGAGCTTTTTTTATGTCAGGTTCTTCCAACCCAGCGAATAATCCAAGGGTTCTCATTGGATACCTCTCTATACTTCTTTCTTTACTCTCTCCCTTCTTGCGCTCTTCACTCCACCCAAGTCCATAACCTAACCACTTCCACAGGCCTTGTACATATTGCAACCGTTTAATCATAGAATCATAGGACTGGAAGGGACCTTGAGAGGTCATCTAGTCCAGTCCCCTGCACTCAAGGCAGGACTAAGTATTATCTAGACCGTTCCTGACAGGTGTTTGTCTAACCTACTCTTAAAAATCTCCAGTGGTGAAGATTCCACAACTTCCCTAGGCAATTTATTCCAGTGCTTAACCACCCTGACAGTTAGGAAGATTTTCCTAATGTCCAAACTAAACTGACCTTGCTGCAATTTAAGCCCATTGCTTCTTGTCCTCTCCTCAGAGGTTAATGAAAGCCATTTTTCTCCCTCCTCTTTGTAACAACCTTTTATGTACTTGAAAACTTATGTCCCCTCTCAGTCTTCTCTCCTCCAGACTAAACAAACCCCATTTTTTCAATCTTCCCTCATAGGTCATGTTTTCTAGACCTTCAATCATTTTTGTTGCTCCCCTCTGGACTTTCTCCAAATTCTCCACATCTTTCCTGAAATGTGGCACCCAGAACTGGACACAGTACTACAGCTGAGGTCTAATCAGCGTGGAGTAGAGCAGAAGACTTACTTCTTGTATGTTGCTTATAACACTCCTGCTAATACATCCCAGAATGATGTTTGCTTTTTTTGCAATAGTGTTACACCGTTGACTCATATTTAGCTTGTGATCTGCTATGACCTTTCTGTAGTACTCCTTCCTAGGCAGTCGTTTCCCATTTTGTATGTGTGCATCTGATTGTTCCTTCCTAAGTGGAGTACTTTGTACTTATCCTTATTGAATTTCATCCATTACTCCAGATCATTTCTCCAGATCATTTTGAATTTTAATCTTATCCTCCAAAGATCTTGCAACCCCTTCCAGCTTGGTATCATCCGCAAACTTTATAATTTATACTTTCTATGCCATTATCTAAGTCACTGATGAAGATATGGAACAGAACCGGATCCAGAACTGATCCCTGTGGGACCCCATTCGATATGCCCTTCCAGCTTGACTGTGAACCACTGATAGCTACTCTCTGGGAATGGTTTTCCAACCAGTTATGCACCCACTTTATAGTAGCTCCATCTAGATTGTATTTCCCTAGTTTGTTTATGAGGAGGTCATGCGAGACAATATCAAAAACCTTACTATAGTCAAGACATGCCACATCTACCACTTCCTCCCTATCCACGTCAAAGAAAGTCATTAGGGTGGTGTGACACAATTTGTTCTTGACAAATCCATGCTGACCGTTACTTATAATCTTATTATCTTCTAGGTGTTTGCAAATTGATTGCTTAATTATTAATTATATCATCTAGTCCCTTATATGAAAACTGACCTCAAATACAATAATAAAAGCCAACCGTGCTGCTAAGACATGCCAGAATTGCAATGTGTAGCCATAGGGTACCGGGGAATGAGGAGGGTCTCGATAGTCTCTGTACCTGAAAAACAAACCGAATGTTGCATTTCAGTACAGTGATAAACTGCTACGCTTCACAGAGAACATAACAGAATGCTATTCTTTGACTATATCCTCCTTGCAACACCAGGGATCTCAAGCCAAAAATGATACAAGTTTCTAAAATACTGATTCTTTCCTCACTTCCACCAATGGTAATAATGAATAACTCCACTGAAGTCAATGGGTGAAATCCTGGCCACACAGAAGTCCGTGGGAGTTTTGTCATTGTCTTCAGTGGAGCCAAGATTTCACCCAATGACACCACTCCATGGTAAAACCAGTGTGAGAGGAGAATCAGGTCTACTGTTTTTAAAAACTGTCTTTTGAAGAACCAAGCCCTCAATAAAATAACATTCATATGGATTTGATTTTATTGTCAAAGAGGTAATTCCAAAATAATCCCACAGAAACCTAATCTAAAAAAGAGGGGAAATTTGGCTTCTGCCTAATCTGTTTCCTACACAGGTTTGAAAACTGGGTATGAACAATGTCTGAATATACCATGTTAAGTAATACACAGAAGTTTTTAGCTCTAAGCTAATTTAGAAACAAAAGCAACCCAAACCCACAGGAGAAAGAAGATAAACAAAAACATATTTTTTCTCTGACCAATAGGCCTCAAATTAGAGAGTCATCTATACACAAATGGAAACAACTGTGTTTTGGGATTTCAGTCAGCACTGAATTCTTCTTACATTTCAGCATCTTCAGTGCAAATTGTTTTAGCTGCCCACTTATTCCCTTCTGCAGCCAAAACACTGGCTCCTGAGCATGAAATGTTTTACAAAAGAGGAAGATTAGTGGCTGTTTAAGGACTGTAATAGAAGGCCCTGGCTGGGAACCTTAGCTAGAGATGGGTCTTCTATGAGGTAATCTGGTAATTTTTGTACTTATAAGGGACTAAATAAATACAGCAGCCCAGGAACTAGGGAAGACTTTGACAGATTGTTTTGTGTCTCATATGGAGGGAAAAATCTGGGCTCTATAACAGCAATGGTAAATTATTAACAGATCTGTCTGCATAAACTGTCTTGCTTGAAAATTAAAGGACTCCTATCCATCATACAAACTACATTGTGGAATACATTTCTCTGTAATTTCTTTGCAGATAAACGATTAAACTAATTTTCATTCCTATCAATATGGGGCTTTAAAGTACAATTGAAATTACCAAGATCAACTGCTGGAAATGGCCCACCTTGATTATCACTACAAAAGGTTCGCCCCCACCCCCGGCCCTCTCCTGCTGGTAATAGCTCACCTTACCTGATCACTCTCGTTAAAGTATGTATGGTAACATCCATTGTTTCATGTTCTCTGTGTATATAAAATCTCCCTACTGTATTTTCCACTGCATGCATCCGATGAAGTGAGACGAAACAATTTATGCTCAAATAAATTGGTTAGTCTCGAAGGTGCCACAAGTACTCCTGTTCTTTTTGTGGATACAGACTAACATGGCTGCTACTGTGAAACCGGTAGAATTCAGGTTGATTAAATGTCTTGTAAACCGATTAAAAGGAAGTCAGTCACACTCTCCATTCCACAGGCAGGGACATATATATTTAATAAGTAAATATACTTGCCAAAGAACATAGCTGTATCTAGTGATTTTGCAGTGGCAGTTTGAATTAGCAAACTGAGATTCAAGTGCCAAATCCTGCTTTAGTTGAAGTGGGTTAAGGCCAATTAGCCTCCCTGTAACAAATGCCAGAGGATGAGAATGAGAGCTAAGACTATCTCCTTTTTAGTTGTTTTTGTGGAAGATTTGTTTAATTGTTGGGCTAAATTTATGGAGTTTCTCCCCCACCCTTTCTTCATGCCAGACAAAATCTTTTATTTGATAAAAGGGCCTGGTTTACAAGTAAGAATTAGTTTATTTTTAGATGATGGGGATCACTTCATTATTAATACTGTGGCAGAGCTCTAGATACCACAATGCTGTGAGCCCTCTGGCAAGAAATGTTTAAGAATATATATGTGATTTATATGACTATTATGGTTATGATAATTATCCTACAGATGTTAGTAGCACGTGTAACCCACACACCTCCTTGGCTGTGGTGTTCTGTCCCACCCAGTGCCACTGAGGCCACTTAGAGAGAGAGCTAAATGAGTCTGCTCTACAGCCTTAGCTAAGAGCCAGCTGGCTTTTAGCTCATGTGGTAGAGGCTCATGCACTAAGCTCCAGAGGTCCCAGGTTCGTTCAATCCCGCCCACTGACAACCAGGGTCTGTTGGTGTTACACATGCATGTGTATCCCAGGCCAAATCCTGAAGTCTGCATTTAGAGCTTACCCAGGGAAATCTCACATTGACCTCAACAGGAGATCTCACTAGCTAACAGCTGCAGAATTTGGAACTCCCTAAAGGAGCGCAACAGCGCTGGTTTCTATTTCTCTAAAATATCAAAAGCAAATATTATTTTAATCTGTAACCCCATTGATGTTAAGTGGTGGATGGTCAGAGACAAATCTTATAAAAATATTAAGATTATTAAGTTGGAATGAAGCCTTTTTTGGCCAGCAGCTCTGTATCACAGAATAGGATATGTATTGATCTAACCTATTTTTAGGGTTATATCCTGCCAAATAGTGTGCAGTAGAGTCTCATAATTGTTTCAGCTCCCTAAATGAAAACATTAACTTCAGAGGAAAACAGCTCAGTTTGCTATAGAAGTGCAAGTAATATTATTTTCAGACTTTTAACAAAATGTCAGGAGTCTTTTCACTGGACACTAAAGTACCCTTGGACTCTAGAGACTGATCAAAGGATATTTTATTGTTTCATAATAAAGAAAAGGCTTTGCAGTTATTTGAGCTCATGTTCACAAACCAACTCTGCATTATAAAATAACAGCATTACACAGTTGTTCTGCCCAAGTTCCCCCTTGAAACAGAGCATTTTGGGTCACTCCAACAAAATGGAATAAATATTTTGATTTCATGGATGTCAAAATTTTCATTTCGGACCAAAAAAAAAAAAAGTTCCAACATTACCAAAATGAAACTTTATTGAGTTTCTGTTCTGTGAAAAAATTTGAAGTTTCGACTTTTCATCCAAATTTGGGATGAAAACAAAATGTTGAAACTTCCTGCAGATGCGAAGCCCCTTCAATAATAATACTTAGTGCTTATATGGCCCTTTTCATGTTCAAAGAGCTTGAAAACATTAACAAATTAATTCTTATATATGACTTTTGGGCATAAGTAAATGCTATCACCACTAAGAGATGGAGAAACCAAAGAGGGAGGTTAGGAGACTTATTCAAGGACAAATAGAGAGTCTTGTCCTTGCAAAGGTCTTTACCAGGTCTCTGCAACACTGTTTTGATGGAACAATGTGTGTGCATCCACACAGAGCAGATCTTAACACCATTGTTGCACTGGTGTTTTCTGGGTCTTATGAAGCCCTATTGCATAGTGCCAAACACTGTTGCTGGGAGCAGAGGACAGTGGGGAATTTCCATATATGATGCACTCAGTTGTGGGATGGAGCTAGAACTGGTTGAACCAGTGCAATGGAGAGAAACCACTGGAGTTTCTACTAGTTCAGCTTGACTAGGTGTTGTAACCAACCATTAAAACCAGCTCCGACATAAGGCATGGGGCAATTATCGTATGGGCACATAAGAAGTTGTACAAGTATTGTGAGCACAGGGTGTTTCTTGCAATGATTTTTCACGTACGGTGAAATTCGCTCCTATGCACAGAGCCTGTATAAGTCCTAGGCATCACATAAGCCATCAAAATAGGGCTTAGGTGGGACTTACATAGTGCATAGACCTATGCAGGCTCTCTGCAGAAAGGTGAATTTTACTCTACAGGTAGAGTGAGCAAGAAAGTCAGCATTAGAACCAGGATTAAAACCCAAGATCAGATCAAGTCTCCTCCACAATCTGTCAGTGAAAATTGAAGGATAAGCAAATAATATGCTTGTGGGCAGTTCTTTTAGTTCTTTTTTTTTAGAAAGACTTTTTTATGCAAATTTCAGATGGCCTTCAAGATCCTGGCTAGTTGCCAAGGCAGCCTTCCTTATTCCAAAGATTGGGCACCTCCCCACTCGTAGGCACAGTATAAGTGGTGTTCTGTACTTTTTACTCCTTTTACATATACAAAATGCATTTTTCATTTCATTTTTTAAACTTTGAAAACAAGTCAAGAGAGACTCTAGCATGATGCTTCCACCTGGTGATTTTTTAAAAAGAAAAAGATATTTTGGTGAGATTCTTACCTGCAATATTTTAATGGTGAGCCAGAAAATTCACTTCCATTAGATGTTGGTTCCGAACGGTTTTCAAAGTCGGACACCAGAAATACAGATAGACTGGCATTAACATAGCCTACCATACACCTGGAGAACAAGAAACCCTGAAGTCAGGACACTCAGCCCATACAAATCCCACTTAGGAGGACATTTCTCTCCCTGGTTTCCTAAATATATATCTAAACAGTGATACCTATTAATATTTGTAAAGCATGTTGTGGTAATTTCTGTCTCCCTCAATCCAAATCTGCTGTTTCATAGATTACTTTTCAAAAATTTGTTAAAGCAAATTCACACCAAAATCCCCTTTTTGCATGCTTAAAAATGCAGAGATTAGCTGACCCAGAAAACAGAGGTAAATCTCAGAGCACCTTAGTTAGTGTAATGTATACCTTCTCCTTCCCTCCCCAATCAATTTAGTTTCACCCTGTATGTAAATTAGATTCCTTTAAAGTACTTAGATTTGCCCCCTCCCACACTTGCACTCATACATCACACCTGAATCTGGAATACTGTGTTCAAATTCTGGTCACTCTATCTAAAAAGTTATGTATGTAACAGAAATAGAAAAGGGTTAAGAGACAGGGAACAAAAATGATTAGAGGCATTGAAAGGCTTCTGTATTAGGAGAAATTACAAAGATGGGGACTGTTTAGCTAGAAGAGTAATGAGAGATGACACAACAGAGATACACAAAATAAAGAATGGCACAAGGGAGATAAATTGGGTCCTCCTATTTACACTTTCTCATAATACAAGAACAAGGGGACATTCAATGCTGTTGAAAGGCAATAGATTTAAAACTGATAAAGGAAATACCATTTACATCACAATTAACCCATGGAACTCATTGCCACAAGATATCATTATGGCCAAGAGTAGTATTCAAGGAAGGAGTAGACATTTGTTGAATACTGAAACACTCACAGTTATATTAGAAATGATAATTTTAATAAGGAATATAAAACCCATATTTCCTGGCATAAACTAATCTCTAGCTGATAGAGGTTAGAAAGAAACATCTCCTTGTGGGCAGGTTATTGCATAACTGGCCATTATGGGGTTTTGTGCACCTTCCTTTAAAGCTGGTTTTGGCCACTGTCAGACACAAGATATCACACTAAAATGGGCCACTAGTCTGAGCCAGTATAGCAATTCCTGTGTTCCTTTATGGCTCAGAGACACTAGCTCCTAATTGTTGGTTAATGGTAATACGGTCTGGCAAAGGAGGTCTGGGAGATATCACCTTGCTGGTTCAAATTCACAGCTAATATCATTAAAGATGAAGCTGGACAAGAGTTTTATGCCATCCCTGCTCTGCATGGGCCACGTGCATGAAAGTCCACCCAAATTATTCAGCATGGTGCATAAAGCTGAAGAGGCTTTAATCCTGCCACTGGCTGAGAAAGACAATCACAGCTGCCAACAGAATTCTCAGCCATGTCTGCATAACTACTGCCCCAAATTCAACGCGAGTCTAAAGGAGTGTTACACTGTTACCATTCCTTTTCCACACTGAGGTGCCATGTCTTTCCCATCTCTAACTTCAGTGACATCCAGTCATACTGGATCACAGGGCCGGCCCACAACATTTTGGCACCTGAGGCGGGGAGCTCAAATGACGCCCCCATGCCCCCTGGCTTGGGCCGAAACTTTGATAGGTATCAATTCTGCCTTCTTCCTGTCTGCTCCTCTCATGGTACTGCTCTGCTACCTACCCCAATAAAGGAGAACCAACTTAAAATGCCTTGTTCAAAAATTTTAAGTAACACTTAACTTTCAAACGCCTGAACAGCAAATGTAACTTTTCTTGTCTGGCATTTTTATCTGTTTGAATAATCAAAGTGGTGCTTTCCGTGCCTTCTTGGTTGCAAAGATTTGAACTGCTTCCTGCTGAAGGTCCACAGTCTGGGCCAGCTCATGCTCTATTGAGATGGTTGCAAGGCCGACCAGCCACTCCTGTGTCATTGTGGAGCACAGATGTTTTTTATTAACTTCAGCTTGGAGAAGCTGCGTTCTCCTGTAGGATTCATACAAGGTTCATGCGCTTGGCAACATTCAGGGCACACCCGGAGTGTTGTGTAGGAGCTGTGCACACACAGCTCCTCTCAAGGGCATGAACCTTGGAATCTCGCCCAGATGACATGAACCGTGGGAAGCCTCCCAGGACTGGGCTCAAGGCCCGAGAGCAAGGAATGCGGTAGATAGAAATTGGTAAATAAGAATGTTAAACAAAGCCAGTGTATTCCTTTTATCTGTTGGAGAATGTAATGCGTGGGGGGAGAGAAAAGAATAAAGGAGAGGGTGGAAAGCTGACAGGCAGAAGTCCATTGGCAGACCAGCTTGCTTGCTTGCTTAAAGCTCTGTGCTGTCTTGTCATTGAACCGCAACAACTGGCGCCCAAATGTGGGGCCCTCAGCACTCACCTCACCCAGCAAGGGTTTCAGACGCGTCACTCATCCGCTTCGCGGATCCCGGTGAGTATTTTTCATTGTGGTAAGTATGGGAAGCTCCCTCTCTGCTTTGCAAGTGCAACACCGCAGTGAGCTACAGTATTTGCTGCGTAAGGCTCAGCATGATTGCCCCACTCGAGAACTCACTCTCCTGCTACAGGAGGTGAGTGCCCAATGCCCGTGGTACTCTGAAGCCGGAACCCTTAAGCTAGCGGACTGGGAGCGGTTGGGCCAGACATTGCACAAAGAGCCTCGGGCGCCCGTGCAGGCTTTACATGCCTGGCACCTCTGCCGCGATGCGATACAGCGTGTCGCCTCAGACAGGCCCTCCCTTGCGGGGCTGATGTTCTCACCACTCCCGTCCGCTCCTGCAGCCATCCCTCCCACTGCTTCGCCCCCAGTGCCTCTATTACCACCGCCTCCCTTGCCTTCCCCACCGGAGCCGGTGTGTGATTACCATCCCCCCATGGGGCCCCATGCTCCGGGGCCCCCCGGGGGGTCGTCCGCATCTGCTCAGGGGCTTTCGCTGGTGCAACAAATGG
Source organism: Lepidochelys olivacea (assembly GCF_965140295.1). Classification (NCBI taxonomy): domain Eukaryota; kingdom Metazoa; phylum Chordata; order Testudines; family Cheloniidae; genus Lepidochelys; species Lepidochelys olivacea. Next base: position 266,681,102 of record NC_140411.1, read on the forward strand.
TTCACGCAGCGAAGACTTGCTCAGATATTACAGCAGAGGAGCTGGCTGATCTGGTCTCAGTTTGTCCGGTGACCTGGCAGGATGATGGCCAGGGCAACCAGATTGCAAACTGGGTCAGTTTGCCTTACTCGGTGATCAGAGACGTAAAGAAAGCGATTCGCGAGTTCGGCCTGACTAGCACGTATGTACGGGGTCTCATTGAAGGGCTAGGTACTGGGTACACCCTGGTCCCGGAAGACTGGAAAGCGCTGTTGCGCATGATGCTGACGCCCAGTCAGTATGTTATTTGGCTTAGTGAGTATCGGCAGATGGCGGAACGCCAAGCCCAGGTATATAGAGAGCAAGGTGTCACTTATGAGCACTTGGCAGGGGAGGGCCAGTTTGCTACCGTTCAGATGCAGTCTCAACTCCCTCAGGCTGTTTTCCCCATTATTTTCACCTGCGCCCAGCATGCTTTCTGGAAGGTCCCGGATTCAGGCAAGCCTACCAAAAGCTTTGCCAGTATCCGTCAGGGTGCATCAGAGTCCTTTATGGATTTTACCAACAGATTGCAGGAGGCTATCCTCCGACAGGTGGATAACCCTGTGGCAGCTCAGGAGATCCTGTTAAAAATGGTGGTTGAAAATGCGAACGAGGATTGCCGCCGTGCTCTCCAGGCGGCACAAGCCGCTGGCATTCTAGAGCTGTCGGACATGCTGCGGGCGTGCCAAAACATCGGCACACAAACACATAAAGCTGGGGTTCTGGCTGCCGCCCTGCGGAAAAGCGAGAAGGAGGGGAAGCGTTGTTACCACTGTGGTAAGGAGGGTCACTTTCAGCAGGAGTGCCGCTCATCGACGGTGCCCGCCCGCCCCTCAAAGAAGTGCCCAAAGTGTCGGAAGGGCTATCACTAGGCTAATCAGTGTCGTAGCGGGTCGGGAAACCGCACGACGGGTCTCCCCTGAACCCAGGGCCAAACAGGGGTGTTTCCCACTCAGACAACTGTTCCTCTGCCTTAAAATCCATAGACTCCATGAGGGCGGCGACTGCCGGAAGTGCAGGGCTTGATTTGATTATGCAGGAGGACGCTGATTTTCAGTTGCCAGGGGAGGTTTGCGCCATACCTACCCAGGTGACGGGACCTCTCCCGGCCGGATTTGTAGATCTGGTTCTCCCTCGCTCACACGCTGGGAAACAGGGTTTTTTGTCATCCCAGGGGTCATTGACGCCGATTACACCGGCGTTATTAAGGTTCAGGTGTGGACCCATCTTCTGCAGTTGCTCCCGCGTGGACGGTCAATTGTGCAATTGATTTTAGTCCCCTATCAGGTGCCAGCTGCAGAGGATCGAGCCCAGGGCGGGAACAGCTTTGGATCGACGCTGTCTCAGTTGCCGTCTCACAACACGTCCTCTCCACTTGTTGCTCTAACAATGTCACTCTGCCCCTTGAAACCTCAGTTAACACTTCTCTTAAATAATGTTCCTTTTACAGGGCTGGTGGACACTGGAGCTGACGTTACGGTGATTTGTGATCCGGAGTGGTCGGTCAGTTGGCCAACAGTTCCTTCTAAAGCGTTGTGGGGGATCGGGGGTAGCAGACCCAAAGTTTGTCTTGGGTCACGGTCTCTAAACCAGGAGGCCGTGCCCTTGCTACAATCCGCCCTTTTGTGCTCCCTGTCCACCTCAATATTTGGGGCCGTGACTTACTTGCAAAGCTGGACACCACCCTCGATATTAATATATAATGGCCCAAAATCCTCCCTCACCCACCTTGCCATCCGCATTACCATTGGTATGGCAATCCTTAGAGCCCGTATGGATTGACCAGTGGCCCCTCCCCCTAGAAAAGCTGAAAGCGCTTCATTCATTTGTACAACAACATTTGCACGGACAGCGCTTGGAGAGCTCCACTAGTCCTTGGAATTAGCTGCTGTTATTTTGGCCTTTCAACTTTTTGCTGATTGTCCCTTTAATTTGATCGTGGACACGCATTATGTTTATTAGGTAATTGATCATTCACCCCTTGCCCACATTACCCCTCAGGTCGATGCGGACCTTCTTCGCCTGTTTTGTCCTTACAGTATCTCCTCACCACTCGTAATTTCCCTTATTTTGTTGCTCATATTTGCAGTCATACCCCTCTGCCTGGGCTACTCACTGAAGGCAACGCGCGCGCTGATCGCGCGTTACATGGTCAGGTAAATTCCCTTTTTTCTGACCCCACTGAAAGCCATTCCTTTTTTCATCAGTCTGCCTCTGTCTTGGCCCGACAGTTTCACATTCCTGCTCATCATGCACGTTCTATTGTTCGTTTCTGCCCCCACTGTGCCGCTGCTGCCCCTACCTTTTCTTATGCCGTTAACCCCAGAGGTACCACAGCGAATCAGCTGTGGCAAATGGATGTCACTCACATGCCACAATTCCGCCCCTATTCGTTTTTCCATGTTTTACTGATACCTATTCGGGATTTCTCTGGGCGACCCCACAGCGGGGTGAAGCCACTCCCAAAGTTATTCACCATTTGCTAGCCTGTTTTGCTGTGATGGGTCGCCCGAGCCAGAAAAAAATGGATAATGCCCCAGCCTATTGCTCCACAGCCCTCTCCACCTTTTGTCCGTCTCAAACACGGGATCCCTTATAATTCCACAGGCCAAGCTATTGTTGAACGTGCAAATTGCATGCGAAAAATCTTGCTTGACAAACAATTAAAACAAGGAGAGCTGCATCTCTGAACCTTAGGAGACATTCAGCAACAAATGCATATCCTTTTGTTTACTTTAAATAATTTAATGCTGAACGCAGATCAGCAGACCCCCACGGATCGGCATTTTCATAAGTCTGAGGTACTGGAAAGACCGCGTGTCTGTTACCGTCAGCTGCCCGATCCGCAATGGTTGGGCCCAGTACCTTTAATTACTTGGGGTCGGGGATATGCTGCTGTGTCTCTCCCTGCAGGACCGTTGTGGGTTCCGGCCCGGTGTGTGCGACCGGCACTGAAACAGCATGGCGTGGCACCAGGGGCTATCGAACCCCATACCGGAGTTTCAGCTGACCTTGGAGAAGAATGCGGTGCCTCCCGGGTCGACAACGGCGGGACGGAAATGGAGGAGGCGTAGCGTCCCAAGCCAGCCCGTGATACGGGGAGCAGTAAAAGCATTGGTCGCCGCAGCTCAACGAAGACTGGCAGCAAACCAACAGCCAGAGACTCCTGAGACTTTGTTTGTGGCAATTCTCGCCCAAATTACTGCTAATTCGGTATTGATTGTATGCCTTTTGTGCCTGCTATTTCTTGTATGGGTTGGCTCGGGAGTGCTTTCTCCATTACGGGCCTGAATGACATATAACCTATGGGAAAGATTGGCTTCAATAGCAATTGTTACTCCCTTTTGTTTATCTGATTTTGTAGCAGCTGAAGAATTGTTAGGTATGTGCCTTATTCCAGTATGTCATCACCCTGAGGAAATTGGGAATGAGATGATGCTCGCTGCTTACGCGAACCTCTCTTCCCAGTACTCTAGCATGGCTAATTGGGGCCCGGCCAATTACACTTTACCTTCTTAAGCTTATTTTTTGCTGTTGCTGTGTGCAATGTATTTCCTTTTTGTTAAGGCTTTGTCGAGACCCGCCCTGGCAGGCTCCACGAGTTATGACCTCGTCTGTCCGGGAGTTAATTGGCTTGCAAAAGCAAATTTATGGCTACCATGAGATGGCAGAGCACAAATAAACAAAAAAGGAGGGGATGTAGGATTCATACAAGGTTCATGAGCTTGGCAACATTCAGGGCACACCCGGAGTGTTGTGTAGGAGCTGTGCACACACAGCTCCTCTCAAGGGCATGAACCTTGGAATCTCGCCCAGATGACATGAACCGTGGGAAGCCTCCCAGGACTGGGCTCAAGGCCCGAGAGCAAGGAATGCGGTAGATAGAAATTGGTAAATAAGAATGTTAAACAAAGCCAGTGTATTCCTTTTATCTGTTGGAGAATGCAATGCGTGGGGGGAGAGAAAAGAATAGAGGAGAGGGTGGAAAGCTGACAGGCAGAAATCCGTTGGCAGACCAGCTTGCTTGCTTGCTTAAAGCTCTGTGCTGTCTTGTCATTGAACCGCAATATTCTCCACTGGTAACTGTTACAGGAAGTGTTAAAAGTATGCGCAGAGCAACAAAAGCATTTGGAAAGAGGGTGGTCATTTTATTTGTGCACATATATTCCAGAACAGCCTTTGGAGTTGATCCTGCTGAAATGTACCTTGAAAGGGCTTTAAGTTCATCACCTAAATCCCTCGCATCAATATCGCGCATGTCATCATGTGTCAACATGGGTGGCAGGTTTGTAGAAATTTTGGTGGTGCCCAGAACCTCCCGCCCCAACTCTGCCCCCCCACCTGCCTAAGGCTCTGAGGTGCAAAAGGGGTGAGAGGTTGGGCTCTGGGAGGGAGTTTGGGTGGGGGAGGGGGTCTAGGGTGTAGGCTCTGGGAGGAGTTTAGGTGCTGGGTGCAGGATGGGGCAGGGGGTGGGGGTGCAGGAGGGAGAGAGGGGTGCAGGCTTTGGGACAGAGTTTGGGTGCAGGCTCTGGGAGGAAGTTTAGTGATGGGAGGGGATGAAAGCTCTGGGAGGGAGTTGGAGTGGGAAGGTGTGCGGGGATGAGAGGTTTGGGGTGTGGCTGGGGGCTCAGGGCTAGGGCAGAGGGTTGGGGTGCTGGGGGATGAGGGCTCTGGCTGCGGCCAGGGCAGAGGGTTGGGGTGAGGGCTCTAGCTAGGAGTGTGGACTCTGGGGTGGGGCAGGGCTGGGGATGAGGAGGTTGGGGTGCAGGCAGGCTGCCCCGGGGCTGGGGCCAGAGAGGACTCTCCCCAGCCCTTTCCCTGGCGGCAGCAGTGAGCTCTGGGTGAGGGCCCCCCCCCACCCTGGCAGCACACTCACCCCACACCACTGTCACTGCACGTGCTCCTAGGGCCCATCTCAGGTCCAGGAAGCCCCCTCGCCTCCCCTGTGGTGGGTTCTGGGGGAGGGGGGCTGCCATCACATGTGCCCCTCCTCCCCTGCTGCCCCTCATTATAGCCTCAATGGGGGTGAGGGATGGGGCTGCCCCTTGCCCAGGAGAGGTGACTGCAGGCCGGGGAGAGGCCCTGTGCTGGTGGAGGGTGCTGCTGGAAAAGGGAAGGGTCCAAGGCAGAAGGGAAGGGTCAGGGTCAGCCTGCCCTGCCACCATGGAGTGGGGGGCACTAGGACCCTGCAGCGGCAGTTGATGCCAGGAGCCAGCAGAGCGGAGTCAGGAGTCAGCGTGGAGCTGCAGGGGAGAGGCAGGGATGAGGCAGGGATGGTCCAGTCTGGGGGTGGCATGTGGGGGCAGGAAGTCGGGGCCAGAGGACACTTGGGAGAGGTGCGTGGGGTGGCAGGCGGGGCTGGGGGAGAGACCTGGTCCCAAACATTGGTAGAGCCGGGCCCCTGGGCCCTAAATATTGCTAGAATCCGGGCACCATGGGCCCAGACAACTTGCCGCCCCTGTTTGTGCCCTGCATTGCTGGTTAGGTCTTCTTCAGGTATAGGGAGGAGTTTTGGAATATCATACAACATCCCAAATATACTATTCTGTTCCTTTAGCTGCATGAAACGTTCTTTAGCTGACTGTATTGCACAATCTAGCACCTGGTTAAAGAATTCAACTTTGAATTGTTGTTTGGGGTCTCTTATGGGATTATCCTGTGCCTCGTAATCAAAATGTCTTCTTCTTTGGTGACTCTTGTATTCTTGAATGGGTGGGAAAATAGCTTCAGTGTGAAGTTCCTCTGACAACTTCTGTGCACTCTTCAGACTGTTTTGAAATCCCTCATCTGGCCGGTAAGACTGTAGGTATGACTTTGCTTTCTCCAGTTGTTCCATTGCTCCAGATATATCAGGGTCAACACCATGGAGCCTCTTGCTTACAACATTTATTTCAAACATAAGTCATGCCACATCACTAAGCCACACAGAAATTTGAAGTTATGTATGTTTCTGGTGATTCCATTTCCCTCTGCCACTGTTCTCCCACAAACAGTTCCTGTCCTAGCATTATCCTCCATAATGGCAACTATGGCATCATCTGTCTTCCCAATTTGGTGTTTGATAGGCTTTATCGCCTCCACTCGACTTTCCCATCACGTGCCACTCAGTGGTTTCAGCATCAGAGAGGATGTTCCCAGATGTTGCTTCAAAACTTGCCATCAATAAGTTGATGCCAAGAGAAAAATACATAGATGCTTTGAATTACATTAAAAAATTCAGCAGCCTCACTAGAAGCTGATGCTGCATCACTGACTACCAAGTTCAATGAATGAGAACTGCATGGGACAAAAAAAGCTCGAGGGTTTAACTCTCGGATCTGTGTCTGCACTCCTCTGTTCTTTCCTCTCATGTTGGCACCATTATCATAGCTCTGACCTCTCATGTCAGCTACCACAATTCCCGTATCTTCCAGTTTTTTAAGAAGCACATTTGTCATACCAGCTCCTGTAGTATCATCAATGTCAATAAATTCTAGAAAATGCTCTCTGACAGTCACCATTGCAGGGACATTTTCACTAGGTTCTGTTGTTGTTGATACAAAACGTACCATTAAAGTCATTTGTTCCATATGGCTGATGTCAGGTGTGCAATCCAGAATAACAGAGTAATAACTTGCTGACTTCAGATCTGCCACATTCTTCTGTTTGACTTTTGTTGCCAGTAACTGTATGATCTCATTTTGAATTGTTTCCAAGATAGTGGTGTGTGTACGCTTCCTGGGTGGTGACTCTTCTTAGATGCTCCTGGAGTACAGCATCAAACTTAGCCATCAGCTCCACAATTTGAAGGAAGTTTCCATTGTTTGGCACATACAGCTGGTCTGAAGTGCCAGGCAGTGCTAGGTTTTGGGTAGCAAGCATTCTCACAATGGCAATGAGCCTTTTCAGAACATTTTGCCGGTAAAGAGACTCTGATGCAATCTTCTCTTGATGCTGATCATCTATGGTGGCCTTTAACCTTAGTCTCCTCTCAAGCTCTTTCCACCTATGGAATGTTCTCTGGTGATTTGCTGCCTTCTCATGGCATGCCAGATTTCTAGCCAGATTTTTCCAGTCCTTTGTTCCTGTGGAACTCAATGTGGCTGGAACATTAGACTGGAAGAGTTTGCAACAAAAACAGTATGCAGCATTTTGGGTTTTTGAGTAGACAAGCCATGGCCTCTCCACTTTGTCACCATTGGGGATTTCACGCCAGTAATATGTTGGATGGAAACTTCTATTTTCATTGTCTTTGGGGAACATGAAGTTTTTCACTTGCTGTGGTCCATGCAGTACGAGGAAGTCCCTCAGGCTACTGCTCAAGTGGGTCCACAGTCCTGGATCATCTAGACTTAAGGAACTAAACTCAGCAGCAGCTGTTTCTTGTGCCTCCACCACACTCTTCTCTGATCTATACTTTTCTTCAGGAATGTGCATGGTTACATCCATTTGAGATGGAGATATGGATGCTGCGGTAGCTGCCAGGTCACCTGCACTCCAGCTAACTGGAATATTAGGCATTGCCTCACTACTCATGTCCTTACTGGGGCCGGAAGGCTGACCGAGAGCATTTGTGTCTATGTATCTCAGGAGAGCTCCTTCCTGCTTAGATAGAAAAGCTTCCTTTGCTTTCTTTCTTTTTCTGAATGCTGCCCCAGAGGGGCGTTTTCTTCTTTCACTCATGACTGCTGTGCTGTGCCAGCTATAGGGGCTCTCAACACTCAATTGCATGGGACAAATAAGCAGGCTGGTAGCAGGACCTGAGTGAGGGAAGATATCAGCATCTTAAGGGCCTAACTGGCTCCTGCTACTTCAGCCGACTGCCTGTTCTCCTCAAGTGGGTTCAGGGAAGCAGCAGGAAACAGGAAGCTCCCTGAGAAGCTGGTGTTAATCAGTCCAGGCTCCTGGGGGTGTGAGAGAGGTACATAAGAGGCTCCTCCTCCTCCTCTCTCTCCCTGCAGCTCCTGTTGCTTTCTGTTATTCCCTCTCACCTTTTCTCCTGCCTGCCTGATATGTCTCTTGTGCCCTCCTTCCTCCAGCACAGTGCCCCACCATCTCTGTGCATCTAGAGCAGAGAGAATACATATGCACCAGCAGCAGACACAATTTTCTACACTCTGGGTCCTAGTGGCACCCCCCCCCCCAAAAAAAAAACCAGTCTGGCACCTGAGGCAGCCGCCTCAGTTCGCCTCATGGTAAGGCCAGCCCTGCTGGATCAGCATGTTAGTTGAATGTTTCTTCAGAAGTGATCATCAATGAAATAGTGAACAATATTGAGATTTTTTTTATCCCCCTCTATACTACAAAATGGCTAACGTTTTTCAGGAAAACTATTCAGGTTGTACTGATGTGTTAGCCAGTGCTGACCTGTGAGGATTAATCTGTTTTAAACAGTAGATGAAAGCCATTCTCAAGCCTAAATGACTTAATTCAGTAAACCGAACACAATCCAAGGTTGACAGTGACTACAAACCGATAGTGGCCATCCGATAGCAAGTTGGTAGCCTGTCTGAAGTGAGTCTGGTGGCCTTCTAGCCAGGCTACCCAGGCTTGAGATTCTTTTTAAACTGGTTTTCAACCACTGTTTTATGTTGTATCGATGTTGGCAGGCTGCAGCCAGCACCCTGGTGTAACCTGAACTGTTTTACAAGATTGCTTCCTGAAAACCATTTTAGGATGTAGCCAATTTCCTAGTTTAGGCTGTGCCTTAGATCACCATTATTAGGGTTTAGAATTATCAAACAAGTCAGTTCACATCTCTCCAAGTAATTGTTTGTCAACAGACTAAGGTGGAATTGCATGGATTCTCGTTTGTAAGGTTTTTTCCCAACCAGTAAAACTGGTTGTTTATTTTTAAAATGTAAGCTTAAATTCTGTGGGAAATTGTGTGTCCACCAGATTAGTACCTGAATGGTGTTCCAGCTGGCTATGGCTCAAGACCTACAGTTAAAGCAGCTATAGAGCTGAAATTAATTACAATATTTTCTTTCGCATCCTGCGTGATTTTTCTGATGCCTTTCCTCCCAAAACTGTTAAAATATCCTATGCTACATGGTCCAGACTCTTGAACTTTGGGAACTATCTATTCCTGTAGAATTTAAGAATAGTTTTCTACTATCTTGATGGCAATGTACTACATCTGCAATGTTGACATAGAAAGGCATTAGCCAAGTTGGTCTCTTCTGAGGAATTAGATTTGGTCTCTTATGTTATTTAATGTATTGCTGGAAAACTGTGTGAATGGTTTTAAAATACAACAGTTTAAGATCTGTTTCCTTAAGCCAGGCCAATGTCTCTAAACAGAACTAATTTGAAAGCAAGTGCACTATATTGTCTTCCTTATCAAATGTGATTTCAAAATGCATTTTCTGGGACTGTGGTAAGAAAGAAATTAATAAAGCAGAAAAAAAAGCTGACACCACTTACATGCCCTACGCGTAAACACAATGGCAGCAAGGAGAGGCACATGCCCACCAATGATCAGCATCAAACCTAACACTTTACCAACTGAAAGATTTTCTACAACTCTTTATGGAAACAGAACAATTTTTCCAGCATATACGAAAATGCCAAATCCTTGACAGGATAATGAGTTAAGTAGCATTGCCAATCATGAACTGTCTCCATTGGTGTGACTAAACTGCACTGACATCCAAAATATGGCTAAAAGCAACAACAAAAAGAATCCCCTTCGCTCTTTCTGGGAGGGAAAATAAAGCTATGAAGTGAAAAATTTATATCTGATAGCAGAATGCAAGCTAACTATTGCTACGTATTGCTTAGCTTGCTTAGCTTATTGCTTTTAATGTAGTGCAGCACTTATTGCCAGAGTGGCGAGGAGCTTATTTGCAAATTTTGAACATTTGGAGTTCAGTTGGGTTGGATGAAACCAACGATTTCATTCAGGGTTTCTCCCCTATACCCCAGCACACTAGATTTAAGATGCCATTCAATTTAAATTATACCCAGTTGCAGGCTAATAGTGCACACACTATTGTAATTTAGTGTTTCTCAACACTGGAATGAAAATGCAGAAGAACAGCATGGACTCAATTCAGGACTGCCTCTCAAAAGCCCTAATATAAGAGCTCTGTCTTTTTTAAAGGAGTACAGAAGTTATTTTGCTCAGTAATTATATCTTGGCTGATGAAGCTGGAGTTGCCTCTTCTGATTAGACTCTGCACTTTTCTTGGATTAATACTTGTAAAATCCTACATCAGCAGAAAGAGGTTTAGTGAATAAGCTACAAATGACAGCCCAGCTCCTCAACTGGTGAAAATCAGTATAGCTCCTTTGACTACACATTTACAAGGTACACCAGCTGGTGATCTGGGCCAATATATTGATCATGATAATAGCATGTTATTGTAGCCACTGAACCTTCTATAACTGATCCAGAACTTTTTCCCTGAGTTAAGATCATAAATCCCAGCTACTCACAGACTGTATTACTGATACTCAAAAGTATTAATTACTATGGCAGTGCAATCTGGAGAACATTCTTGTTAGTGGAATCTGTAAATATGGAGACAGTAATGCTATTTATGTTTCAAGGAAATAGAGATTTTCATGCACATTAACATTTTCTTAAAGAAAGCCTACTTTTGTCCAGCTTCTCCTTGGCCTGCACAAGGTCCATATTTGTAAGCATAAACAAGTCGAGGGATGAAATCTGAAGTCACAGCTACAACAAATGCATTTGTGATAACAGAGAGAATTCCAATGCCTTCCAGAATTCCATACCAAATTCCTATCCAATATAGAAAATGTTGCATTAGTTTCAGGGAAGACAATTATTAAAGTAGTTTAAATATTGCATGCAACGTGCCTGGGAATTCTTGGCTTTTCCTATCTCAGTCATTTTGCATGTTCCTTTCTGAGCCATGCAAGCATCAACATGTGTATTTATTTAAATGTTAGGAGACATGTGGGCCTAGCACTAGATAATGTCACAGCTGGATTTTTTCCTGAGGAAGCAATGGTGCTTGCAATGATATACAGGCTGACAGTATGAACCCATCATTACATAGTACTAGAGTGAGGTCTTCCAATTGGTGAGCAGGCAAAATGCCATCCCAGCAAATGAGCATGAATATAGCTAGCCAAGCCACCATTTATGTTCATCATGCATGAATGGGGAGGGCATGAATCTTAGCCAAGAAGATTGATATAGCGGTTCTTCCTGAGGTTCCATGCCTATGATGGAAGAGAGGTGTCATTGCTTATCCAGCTCTAAAATACTTTTAAAAAGTAGCAAGCATCAAAGCACTCCTGCACTGTGAGTGCCTTTTATCTTCCATAATGATCGTAGTTTCATTAAGAGGGCGTGCACACAGTGAAAGTCATTAGGAGAACTTTCATGGAACTTAATAAGACAAGACTGAAGGTTTCTTTTTTAACGTTTGATCCATGACATTGCAAAAAAAAAGTGTTTCTTCTTTGGGCATGATTCTTTGTTAAACTACAGTCATTAATAAGTTAGGTGTATGAAAGTTGAACAAATCCGTGAAGCTGGCACAAGAAAGTGGTGGAAATACTTCGTTCAGCCCTATGGTTGCTGTTGAGCTGACGGACGGGAATCAAAGAAGAGAAGTGTATGATGTGAAGAACTGACCTATGTTTAACACCTATGATTGTTTTGGTTAGGGATGATGGGGAAATATTTATGATTAATAAAAACCATGGACCAAACCATTACTAGAGGAACACACCAGTACAATATTCCCCAAAAGATAATGAGACAATCTAAGAATTCTTGGACAGTAAAATACACTGAAATCTGTAGAAGACCATTCTTCTTAGGCGACCTGATTTAAGAAAGCATCTGAAACTTCTTTAAATGCTAGGAGTACAATTTTGCTTATCCATTATTAGAAAACCACCCCCACCAAGCAACTGGTGAGTGACATTCCTTTCCTGTCACTTAGGACAGGTTCACAATCTTTCACATTGAAGATGGAGCACTCAAAGAGGCCATACCTTTACCCATGCTTAGTTACATCTTACTCTGCTAGCAGTCCCACTGAAGCCAACTGTTCACAGAGGCCCTGATTCAGCAAAGCACTTGAGCACATGCTGAAATACTTTGCTGAACTGGGATTGGAGTAAGGTGCTATTCACTGTGAATAAGGGGGTCAGAATCTGGTCGTAAATGGATGTTTCCTAAATCTCTATTCTTCAAATTACATTTTAAAATCATAAACATGATTGAATTGTAAGAATGTGAAAAGATTATTTTTTATTATTTTATTATTATTTTTTATTATTACCAGCCAGCTAGAGACTAGCCACTCTGAGGAGATTTAGCCAGTAGGTGGAGTCCCCTATCCTTTAGTCAGTCCTGGAAAGTTTGCAATATTCTCAAAAAGAACAGGAGTACTTGTGGCACCTTTGTATATATCTATCTTCTTACTATATGTTCCATTCTATACATCTGATGAAGTGGGCTATAGCCCACAAAAACTTATGCTCAAATAAATTTGTTAGTCTCTAAGGTGCCACAAGTACTCCTGTTCTTTTTGTGGATACAGACTAACACGACTGCTACTCTGAAATCTGGCAATATTCTCAGCACTTCAAAGACCTTTGTAGACATGAGGGTAGTTTTCTCAACCAGGCAAAGGGAAACCTACTTTTGTCTGGGTGAGTAGAAACTGTGCAAAGCTTCTCGGAGATGGAAATTACTTCAATTTGCATCATTTGTTAAATTTCTCTAACTCGTTATTATATTCAAAGTGAACAGCTGCATGCTACTAAGAAAGTGCATCCACCAAAGGAAAACCCAGCAGAGATCACTGAACACTTAGTTTAAAAATCTGGACTGATAAGTCATCCACCAAGTCATTAAAAACCTATTTTCCAATTTGGATTAGTAGGTGATAAAAACAAACCTGCGTTGAATGTTTACACCTTTTTTTTAGGAGCCAAAATTGTGCATTATTTTGTATAATGAGAAAGAGGATGCGAGTCAAAGCTAAAGCTATTAATGATTTGTAACTTTAATTTAAAGTCATTGGGTTCATCAGATGATCAATACTTTGTCTTTAAAGAGACACATAAACAGCTCACCTATATCTTTGGCTCTTGAGGCTAATGGCCGCCTCCACTGTGTGACAAATTTGTATGCATCAAGCCGGATTTCAATAATATTGTTAAGTAAGGCCAGAAGTGGTGCCAGTGGAAAAGCTGCCACAAAGATGGTTGTGAATCCAAACTGAAGAACTGGGAAAGGAAATAAAAGGTTAGTGTTTTCAATACTGTATTTACTTTCAAGATCTTATGCAAAATGCCAGGCTACTAAGATGCCATGTAGCTAGTAAACTTGCTCATTATGAAGTACCATATTATCACTCTGTGGTGCTAGTGGTATCAATACGGCAATTCTTTTTCCAAAAGATCAACACTAGGGTGAGAGAACAAATGGTTGAATTTCCTGAGAGCTTAGAGAACTATATCTGTGCTCCTTGCTACAGAGAGACAAAAGCTGATGAACTATATGTTTTGAGAGCTGTTTTGTGATCTGTTTAACTGATGTTAATTTTTTTTTTTAATTTCAGCACCTCCAAAAATTAGGCCACTTCTATTTAGGTATCTACATTTTGAAAACATTGATGCAACAGAGTGTAGGGAGTTAACAGGTGAACCTGCATTCCGACACTCACAAGTTCCACCAGAAGAAGCTGATTAGGGTAATTAAAGATAATTAGCTAAGCAGACAGGTGTTCTGGGGGAGCTAATAAGCCAATGAGTCCATCAGCTCAAGACTGATAAGGAGGCATAGAAAGGAGACCTGGAGGGTGAAGGAACAGGGCAAGCTCCCTGCTGAGTCCATCCTCACAGATGCTTCTTTCAGGTCCTGAGGGCCTAAAGCACAGAGGCTATTGTAACTAGTACTGTTGCATGGGCCTGTAAAGTTGTTGGTGGAGGGAACTCAGATAAATGGCTTGGTGGATACACAATCCATAAAAGTCTGAGCCATTTTCGGTGGTGCAAAAAGGCAGGAGCAAAGCAGGCCCTTCTACAGTTGACATAACTGTTTAGGGCCTGCTTCTCAGAGTAGCTGATCTTCCACAGATCTCCTTAATTTCAGTGGAATTGCACCAGTCAAGAGAGGGCTCTATCCACTACATGTGCAGCTCAGTCAAGACAGACAAAAGTCCTTTGTCCTTCATTCGTTTTATTAAAGCAGAGTTCCTTAGAAGCAAGCAATTTTGTAAATATTAGTTAGTAAATGTTAAATATACCCTATCATACAGTCACATGCTAGACAGCTGAAAAGTAAGTGCTTTAACATTAAGACCTTATCAGGGTTCAGTAGAATTTGCTTTATAAGGAATAACAATGACTCAAAAAACTATACAGTTGAGGGAATAAGAATTTTGAGGCTGCAATTTAGAGAATATCCCTCTCTCTCCATGAAGGCAGCTAATCAGATAAAACATTTCACAAATGGGAGTTTAGTACATCACATGAGGCATTATTAGAAATATTGCCTGGGTTTGGTTCTTAACAATTCACTCCCAACTCTTCACCTGACTTGTGATAATGGAAATCGTTCTGCAGTTTCTTTAGTTTCATACAGCAGTACTTTGGAGTTTTTAAGTAAACAATTCAGCCCTCTGGGCTTAAAAAAACAAAAAATGAACTGACATTAAAATCTAGCATAAAAGAGTAAAATCGGAACATTTTCATACTCATTTCTAGGTATTCATCAAAGAGTCCATAAGCATTCATAGGCTGAAGATTGTAGTCCTTTTCCCACTGTGGGAAGCTTGCTTTTCTCTGTGAGCCATGTTCTTGTCGTAATTTTCTCCTGGTCCACCAGTTCTGAATTAACCTGCATATTCAAATAAATTGTAAACACCCATTTATTGGTTATTCAGGATTTTAAATTAGAAGCCTTAACACTGGTTAAGTGACTACATAGAAGTCTTGCGTGCATGTGCAAACTGCAGGTGGAAGAACCTTAATATGGGGCTGAATCTATTATTGGCTACCATTTCCCAATTAGCAACAGAGATATGTGAGAATCTGAAGACACATGGGACCACCCCTTTCTCTATTCCATTCTCTGAGTGTTAGCTGTATTAAAGGACCAACTGGCAAATTTAGCTGGATTACTTATTAATCCTGAGGGAGAGGCTAGGCTGGACTAGACAATATATATTTGTGAACTGAATGTATCAATGTATGAGAGAGCTTGATATTAGTAACAAATGTGGCTGGTAGCACAGAATGCTATCCTTTATCTCTAAGATGGGAAAAAGTTTCTGGATTGTCTTTCAGATACAGATGTTCTTAATGAGGAAATGGGATATATATCCATTTCTGATTTAACTTCTGTCCTCTTCCTTGCCTAGAATGGCAAATTGCTTGAGTCAATCAGAGCTAAGAAGGGAGATGTATGGTTCTCTTTGAATGGAAATGTGTCCTCTGGAACTGAATGTTCAGTAATAGAATAGGCAGAGACAAGTGGGCAGGCTAATGATTGTGGACACACTGTTGTCATCGGAATAGCAGTTGATGTAAAAAGTTAAAACAGGGTAGTGTGGCTTGCATATGTACATATGCTTTATTTTCTCCTTAGAAGTAAGTTCCCATCCCCAAACCAAATCAATAATTTATACATAATTTCCTAATTATTTGCACATTTATTCTGAAATATGACTTCTCCAGTACACGGGGTTGGGTGTGTGACAGGGAAACAGAACTGACGTCCATTTTTAGATCAGCTAGAAATCTTCAGCTGAAGATTTGACTTCAGTTTTGACTGTGACGTTCTCTCTGTTACTTCACTAACAGTTCCCCAAACTATTTTTGGCCTTTCCACCGCTTCCTTGTGCTGTCTTTTCCTCTCAATCCCATCACACATTGCTGATGTTTGTTTGGAAAACTCCATGGGGATCGTGCTGAGCTTCTGCAGAGGGTGATCTTCCGATCAAGCTGAAGCATCACTTGAGCTTCATGCCTTCGCCTTGCATGTGTGTGTCAAAGCATGTAACCATTACAGCATAAACTGCTTATCATCCAGGCCCCTAGAATTCTGCAGCATTGCAGTGCTACTCTCTGGTGTCTGGTTCCTAAAGCTCTCTGGCATTTTTACAGCAGAAATTTCAAAACCCAGGTTAATGTCACACCTCAGTGAGAGTCATGATAGGCCACCTGGCCAGTGGCTTGGCATGAGCAACTCTAAGGCTGGTAACTATGATAACAACCTTGCAGAATCTGTGTGTGTGTGTGTGTGTATTTGTATGAATGAATGTGTGAATAAATATGAGATTGAATGGAATGTTATAACTATAACTAACTGCTTACTATGATTCTTTCTGTATTCACAATAAATGTGGTATTTTGCCTTTTCCCCTTTAATAAGATCCTGCTGGTTTTTATTTTATTGGTACAACATCTACACGGTTCTGTTTAGCAAGGGTAAGGCTGCTTAAAAGAATTGCTGTGAATGTGATATGGCTTCTGCAGCCCCAGAGTCTGAAATCTCCATTACACTGCACTGCCTCTGCTGGGGTTTCTGCAGCACGGCAAATTGATGTGAACAGTGGTACTTTGCAAGGATACAAATATTTACAGTGCTGATTTTTCTCTCTCTTGCTAATTTGCCCCCAGCGGCCTGCCACTCCATTGATCTGTATTGCCAATTGTCTATAACAATCCATTAAATATTAAACCCAGGCACCATTAAATGAAATAACAGTAGTCCCTTTTAGCTTGAACAAAGCCTAGTGTTACTATATACTTTGTCAGTAAATGTGGCCAGGTCAGTACATATGTCTACTTGCACATTTTTGACTGCCTGTGTGCCAGCAATGCACTTTTTCTGGCTCACACCTCGCCTTTCAGGTGTCCTATGTCACCCAACAAGGAGAAATCTACTTAGAACTTAGTGGTATAAACTAAAAAGCATGTATCTAACATTTCAGTGTAGGGAACAGAGCAGCGGTACAGAAACAGATGTTTTTAAATTGGAAAATACCACAACTTTAAAAATGAAATATTTTCTAATAATGTATTATTTATATTATTTTCATTTCTTTAGACTTTGTCCTATGTAAATAACACTGTCCATCTGGAAATATCTGAGAAGAGTTCTCCACTGTGTTTAGGTGTGATACTATAATTACTGTTGTATTCTTCTCCCATTTAAGAAACTCAGAAGGTAATAATGAAAATAATATTTTTCTGTGACCTACGTAAAGGTAGGCAGTATATTTACTTACGGGTAGCCCAGTTCCATGAAATTATTCCAGGTCTGCTTTAGCACCATTATAATACCCATTTGCATACAGAGATCAATAAGGCATCCACTAGGGTGGCACTGCAGAGTAAAGAAAAAAAAACAGTGGTTTAAAGAAGCAGAAATCATTCTGATTCTTTTAATCCTTTTGGATTTGCAGAAATGAATGTATAGTAATTTATAAAACTTTTAAAGAAGCTTTCATTTTTACTATTTTAACGTAAACCTGAAGGAGCAGGTAAGTTCTTTAAGTCCAATCTCTAGCATCCTGCCTTGGCCAGAACCAGATGCTTAGGATGAAGGCAACACCGTGGCCACAATAGCCCACCGTGTAATTCTGTATGGGTCTGATTGAAAACCTATTAAAGAGAAAGGGAGTTATTCTATGGACTTCAGTAAGCTTTGGATCAGGCAGTGTATGCTGTAAGGAATGGGGAGGAAATTTCTGTTGACACCTCAGACAGTTAGTTTACACCTAAAATGCAGTATTTGTACATTATTAATTATTATTATTATTATTTAGTATTTGACTCAAGTTAATGTCTTGTTATGAGATACTTAAGACTCTGGACATTAAATGATTGCTTGCCAGTTTTTCTTCCTGAGTATCTGCTTCAATCTGGAGTGATTTGGATTTCACTTGGCTGGATGCTCAGCTGTTGTAAATTGGTGTAGCTCCATATACTTTCATCAATCATTGTAAGAAGTAGAGAGGTTTGAGAACTCACTGCACTGATTAGCCCTTACTGTTCTCAGACCAACATTTTGCACAACTGACTATCCTGACATAAACAGGGGTATCAAAGCTGAATCAGTGAACATTGTGTGCAGTATAGACAGACCAGAATAATTCTTCTCTGATACAGAAATATTCCGCTTTCATTTAAGTAGAGAAAAACGTCACAATAATTCATATAGTGACCTTCTGATGGGAACTGTTTTCCATTGTACAGTGAGCTGAGATTTCCCTGTTTATTTTTCTCTATTGACTTCACCAAAGCCTACCTTAAGTCAACAAGGTTGGCAAATAGATATTTAAAAATCAACCCCACTCAGCATTATAAAGAGGTTAAATTAAAGTAAACAGAGAAAGTAGATAATCCCTCTTTTGATTTAAAATCATCTTTATATTTTGACAGGAGTGAGTCACATGAGTAAACTCAGCCCTAGGGTAAGCAGGAGCAACTCTATCAAAGTCAGTGGTGTTTCACTTGCTTACAATAGGCCTGAATTTGGCCACTGATGTTGGACAAGGGGATCTCAGTAGGACAATGCCCTTACCCCTGGTATCAGTGAAGGGCTTGTCAGAAGTTGTTTTTGATATATATCTCGATATTTTATTCTTACCCATGTATATAGAATCATAGAACTATAGTGATAGAAGGGACTGCAAGGGTCATCTAGTCTAAATCCTAAATAAGGCCTGTCAGAGATATCGTTGATAAGAATGGGCCCTCTATATTGGAAAGAATAATACTGCATCTTTTTGCCAGACATTGTCTTTTGCAGCCCAACTTGAGAAAGGCATTTACTGAACTATCAAGGAATATATCAGCTAGCTCACTTATTTCAAACACACACACACACACATGATTTTGCTTTGGCTACATTTTGGAGTAAGTCTATTTTGATGGAGGAGACTGAGAACATTAACTTTCCATCTGTCCACCTATGACTTTTTTTGTTCCCTGGACTGTACAGCTGCTCAAATAATAAAAAAATCTGATGTGTGAATAAGCAACTTGCATTAAGAACATGTGTTGTCAATTGTAGGATCCATCTTAGTCATTATTCACAAGTATTTGGATAACCTCTATTCTATTAAGGCCAGTGGGTGGGGGATTTGGAAGTGATCATGAATTCCAGCATGCAACCTGTTACTCAAGATTTGCCATTTGTCATTCATTTGTGAAAATGTTTGTCATTCAGCTAAAAAAACAGGGACAAAACCATGTGACTTGGGTGATCAAATATTAACATTGGAGACTCTGACTTATTCACACGCTGCCAGCTGTTCATTTACAATATCCATCAGCTATTTTTGAACTCTGAATAGATTTATAAAAAATGGGATTGTTTTTTGTGTGAATTGCAAAGCCAGTCCCCCTCATGCCTCACCGTTGTATTTTGTAAGCACTGATTACTATTACTACTGGAAAGCTTGCTCAGTTTCTTTGATTTATTTTTGAGTGGATTTTGTTTGCTTCAGATCTGAGGCTGCCGGTCAATAATGCTGTTAGGGGTTTATTCCTTCACCCGCTCACTTCCCTGGTCCTTCTCGCATGAACAGAGAGCAACAATACCCAAAAAATTCGATGTTTATTGGGGTGAACTTCCAGCGAGCAATGATTCCAATTTCCTTCCTTAGTGTCCCCCGCCCCAGCTCCAACACCACAAAACCTTGCCGGTGTCCCTGTTCCCATTCCCTGTTCCCATTCCCCCCTTTAGCAAAACATGATTCCAATTCCCCCAACCCCATTCCCTGTTCCCATTCCCCCCCTTACTTCCTGACTGACTACAGACTATATAGTAAAACTTGAGTTCTGCTTAGCTATACCTTAACCAATCATTTGACTGAAATTTAACTAACCAATCCTAACATATTGTAACATGATTATCCAATCAATTATATCCCACCACCTTAATTAGTTTACACCCAGCAAAATTAATTATACAGCAGACAGAAACAATCACAGAACCAGACAGAGACCATGCAAATAAACAATAGCAAAGTGGGAACTATAATGACAAAACAATACAGAAGTGAGGATTTTACAACTACATCTATAAAGACATAAGGGTTTCCCAGCTGTGTCTATTGATAAGTGAGTTCTTACCGAACAGAAAACTATCAACTAAATTTCCTTTTACATCTTCTAGGCTCTTCCCTTTCTCTGGAGGTGATAGATCAGATCACCTTTCTAACAGCCCCAGATTGCCTTATTTCAATGTGACTAGTTTGGAATGTGAGGATGTGACCATACACTTCCTAGCTTATAGAAAAAAGAACAGGAGTACTTGTGGCACCTTAGAGACTAACAAATTTATTACAGCATAAGCTTTCATGGGCGACAGCCCACTTCATCGGATGCATAGAATGGAACATATAGTAAGAAGATATATATATATATATATATATATATATATATATACACATACAGAGAAGGTGGAAGTTGCCTTTCAAACTGTAAGAGGCTAATTAATTAAGATGAGCTATTATCAGCAAGAGAAAAAATTTTTTGTAGTGATAATCAAGATGGTCCATTTAGACAGTTGACAAGAAGGTGGGGGGCTACTTAACTTTAGGGAAATAGATTCAATATGTGTAATGACCCAGCCACTCCCAGTCTCTATTCAAACCCAAATTAATGGTATCTAGTTTGCATATTAATTCAAGCTCAGCAGTTTCTCCTTGGAGTCTGTTTTTGAAGCTAATAGCTCATCTTAATTAATTAGCCTCTTACAGCTTGTATGGCAACTTCCACCTTCTCTGTGTGTGTGTGTGTATATATATATATATATCTTCTTACTATATGTTCCATTCTATGCATCCGATGAAGTGAGCTGTAGCCCACGAAAGCTTATGCGCTAATACATTTGTTAGTCTCTAAGGTGCCACAAATACTCCTTTTCTTTTTGTGGATACAGACTAACACGGCTGCTACTCTGATTCCTAGCTTATGGCTGCCTCTGCTGCTTAGCCAAAGGCCTTAGCCTCAGAACAGGGCGTCAGACTGTCACAGTAAGAGAAGGCCCTTACACCAGCAGACAGTGATTTTGATTCTTTCTTTTATACCTCTATAACTAGCTAAGTGATAAGAATACACCTAAATTCTTAGAGTATAGGCCTTTACAGACAGGCCTGAATATCTATATCCTAACAAATGAAACAAGAAATAGACCTCATAATTTTTTGACTGAGTGGAAAAGAGCATTTTAGAGGTGGAAAATGACTCAGATTCATATCTGAATTGATTCATATTGATGATGAACAATAGAAAGCGTCTGATATTTGTTTACATGATTAAAAAAGAGAAATCAAGTTGAGGCCATTTATTAATGTCACCCAAATATGATACATAGACCCCAAAAGCTAAGGGTTAAAAAACATGTTATCAATATGGAAATGTCTTTTTGAAGCAGGTGAAGAGGAATTCAATAAATGATGTAGTGTCAGAGAGCTCCTGGAAACTCAATGATACATTCAAAATAACCTAAGCAGGGGGCCAGAGTCTGCCGTTGCTCACATCTTGTGCCATCCATGGGCTTCAATCTGATTGCCCCTAAAAACCTGAGAGTTACAGAATACTCACTTCTTCCAGTCTCCACCTGTTTATCAGCCTCAAGTAGGCACCAGGGTGTCCTGTAAATCTTCAACATAAGAGCAAACATCAGCTATTTCTTACTAGATCTCTGTTCAGAATCTTAGAAAAAAGCTCAACATAGTTGTTTTAACTCCATTTTCCCAAACAGGATTGATTTAAATATCAAAGATGTAATTATGCAGAATGATTTGAAGTATCTCTAATATAATTTATGTTAAGAGCTAAGCAAATTTTCATCTGTGCTTTAGCTAAATGCCTACATTCTTATACTTGATATTTCATTCTCTGATGTTCAGCAGGTAGGAAGAGCAGAATATCAAGACTGAGTAACACTGTCAAGAGAATTTTGCTTTGAAGCTCCATTTTGAACTGCTTTACAATGTGTTATTACTGGCTGGAAAGAGACCATGAAATGCAAAACCCCCATCTGGTCCACTTTCTTTCGACATAATGAAAAATTTGGTGTCATACTTCCTGTGAATCCAGTGAAAACATGTTTTCACCAAGGGTGCAAATTTTTCACAATTATACTGTGTATTCGCTCAAACAATTAGCTCAGTTAATGGGTAATTCAAATCTGCTCACATGCCTTTCTGATTTCTGTGGGGAACAAACAGGAACAGACATGCAAAGATTTATCTTATTTTCAGCAGAAAAAGCAAATTCCATCACTTGTAATAATTATGAATTTGCTGCAAACTGGCCGAAGTATACATCAGGTGAACCAAAAGTTACTTAGATGACAAAACGTTAAGTTCTTCTTTTATCTGTATAAATTATACATATAAAAAGTAGAGCAAAGCGACCTGCAAATGTCTTATCAGCTGAAGACATTAGTTCTCTGCAGTGGAATTTTTAGAATTTAGTATGAAGGAAATGTCTGAGAATGGGATCTACATATTCCATACCTTTTTAAAGGAAAATCTAAATTTAAACTTTTTCCCTTTGCTAACTTGGACTTTGCAATTGAGCAAGCGTGATCACATGGGCCCATTTTGTTTCATTAATGGCATTATCATTTTCTTCTTTGCTCTCTGTCCCAAGCACAGAGTGAGCAGATACTGATTCTTACCTTCCCAAGAAGAATGCTATATAAAAGGTAGAGCTGTTCAGATTGACAAACTGAAAAAGAAACATTTTCAAAGTGAAGCTGTTCTCCCACTCAGACTCAGTCCGAGGCTGCTCTGTGAGTAAAGAAAACAGAGTTTGAGAGGTTTAATCAGATTAGGAGTTTTACTACACTGAGGGACTGCAGGCACGTTTTAGAGCTGGCAAAGCTGCCTGCTGGTCTCAATTTATAAGATGACAGTAGAATTTGTATAAAAAAATAATCCCCAGGAAGCGGGCTTGTAAAAACTCTTACAAACCTCATCTGATGTTTTATAGCTGGATATGCAAGATTACAGGTGATTATAAGAAATGGTTTGCCAGTTTGCTAGAGGTAACATGCACATTCAATTTCCTTCATTTGGACACAAAATAGACAACTCCTGGATTCTTCCATGTACTATAAACTGAGCTGCTCTTCTGTTGTTTTCATTTCTTCAGTCTACTACAATTAGATTAGCAGAATGCACACTAGTATGCAGCGTGATATATTCTCAACTTGAAGCAGACTTCGCACAACTGAAACAAATGCTTTCTTCATGGTTCTTTTTAATTATTATTTCCATTGCTGTAGCATCAGGGAACCTCTACAGGCCTCAGGATAGCACTGTACTAGACACTATACTAACCCAAATGCAATCCCTGCTCCAGAGAGCTCACCCTCTAGGATTTAGACAAAATGCATTGAAACAGTTGGATAAATAAGGAAGGAGTGGGGAACGGTAGCCACAGTATCCGGACCCTTGACTCCCATTCTGAGCAGTGCTCAAAACTAGATTTAAAACAGTCAACACTTGTTGTGCTATGTCTACGCACCTCGCCCAGTCCTGCGAATGCTTGCCAGTACTGGGCATGGTATTTACCATTCTGAGTAGCCCCACAGACTTCAGTAGGAGTACTCGCAGTAATACACACTATGGGACAGATTTTCAGAAGTGTTGAGTGCCCACAACACTAGCTGAAGCTGACAGAAGCTGTGGGTAGGCAGCATCTCTGAAAATCAGGCCCTGTGGTAAACATATGCTTAGCTGAGTCCTTAGCATTTAAGATATTTAGGACAGGAATCGTGGGTCAGATCTTTAGCAGGTGTAAACTGTCATAGCTCCATGGGCTTCAACTGAGCGCCGACAGGTTACACAAATTAAGGATCTGGGCCCATTGCTTTAATTTGTCTGTAAAGCACCATGCACAGTTATGTAAATAAAATAATAGTTCATACTGAAAATGGAGATTAGCCTTTTCCTCTCCCAGCTGCAGCATCTCAGATCAGAGCTTCATTCCTATAGTATCTAGGAATTAAAGCTTAGACAGGAATCAGGCTGGACATAGCTGGGAGAGGACGGGGAAGAGAGAGCAGTGTTCTTGTTAATAGGCAACAGTCAGGTTTGAAGGTGGGACTTGAAATTAAAAGTCGTATTGATAGACGGATATTTTGAAAAACTATAAACACAGGTATAAATGTGCTTAGAAACACAGTACAATATTTCAAAAACATGTATTATTTTAACCTAGGCAGCATTTTGTAAATGTGACAGGGATACTGATTCAGGGAGAAATCCTGCACCTAGTGAAGTCAATGGCTAAACTCCAGTTGGCTTCAATGGAGCTAGAATTTCATGCTCAATATTTAGAATGAAGCGAGAGCTGAGGTATAAACCAAAATCAATAAAATATTATTTCAGTTGTATATTTATCACCACTTACCTAAATTTGTCAGAAGAAGAGCAACTTTTTCATACAACTGCAACAAATAAGAAACAACTTCTGAAAAATGTGACCAGCACAGTTTAACATCATTAACAATATAGATCTGTTTTCTAGGATGAACAACAATTATTCCATTTTAAAACTGAAATTCTGATCCTCATTGTTTGGTAAAATTTGTTGGCATTGTGATAACAGTAATACTACTTAGCTCTTATGTGGTGCCTTTCATCCATAGAAGCACTTTACAAAGGAGGAGAGTTATTATCCCCTTGTACAGATGTGGTGCAGAAAGCTTAAGTAATTTGTCCAAGGTCTGTTATGACAACTGGATCTACAAATTTACCCTTAATTGTCAATTTAACAAATACTGATGGGAAAAGGTTTAAAAATGAGAGAGACAGACTGAACTTGTCCAAACAAGGCCCACTGATATCACTGAAGGACTTTGGTAAGATCATACTTCGTAAACAAGAAAAGTGTGGAACCAAAAATCAGTGAACCAAAATTGGTGTGTCAGTTGGTGGACAAAATAATAAGAGGACAAGATATTCCACCCATCACTCCCCTTTTGGGATCCTCAAAGAAACTTTTTTGGGGGGGTACGCTGGCTACTGTGTTGCTGGCTGACTGAAAGACAAAGAGAAGGGGAAGGAGCAAGCTTCACCATCATGGCTGCCACCCCTTCCATCTCCTGGGATCTCAGGACCCAGTGTGACACCAGTGGACCTTCTTCCTAATCCTAAGAGATGTCCTGGCCTGACCAGGCCAGAGAGAGAGAAAGACCCAGGTGACATCACCTCCTCCACTGGCTTTGGCTAAATCCAACACTACCTGGGATGAAAGACTTTGTCAGACATTCACATCCATTCAGTGTGCCCTTTCCCTTCTCTAACTTATTTATTCTTTTCTTACCCGTCTCCTTCTGCCTTCTGTTTGGTAAGGCTCTGGCTTAGCAAACCAAGACTATATATTTTGCAACACTGCTGTAAGCCAGTGACCAGGAAGGCATCTAAATGCAATGCCTTAAACAGCCTGATGCTGGCATGAGTTTGCAGGTCTTGGAGTGGCTGATTAAAACTGTGTGCTGGGCCTGTTTTCTTCCAACATTGAGGCTGCACGTGAGAGTCAACACCAGAAACAGAGGTTGCATTTTTTATCTTTGTTGTTCTTCTCTTTCCCCTTGTGCGTGTGTGTCTTGTTTTGCCTTCTAGGAAATGGGATCAGACTTTAACAACAGTAAAAACAACAGCTCCCGCCATCTCAACTAACTTCTTCTCTTTTCCCCAAAAGGGCAGTTACTAACATCTTTAAAACCAACTAACAGACTGTCAAACAAGGTTTTTTTTCCCCCTTCTAAAGGCTCTACAGCTAAAGGGAACAAGGGATGTTGTTAAAGTGACAGCCTAACTTAACACTTTACATTTCAAATGCTTTAATAACTGTTTTTCTTCTTTTTCTGTATCTTTAGTAAAAGGATTTTTAATGGTGCATTTGACATGGTAGCAAGCAGGATGACGTCTCTGTAAACCCAACCCTGTTTGTTTGACACTGTTTAATGTCGGACAGTGAGAAGGTCTTGTTAATACCTTTGACTCTTTGGGCCCTTTATTCCCTCTAAATTAATACAAGTCAGAAACCAGGTAATTGGCAGAGCCAGGAATAAAACCCAGGTTTCTTCATTCTCAGATCAATGCCATATTCATTGGACCATGTTCTCTCCTACACCTGAGAGGAATCACTAATTTTCACCTTGGAAATCTTTGACATTGAAACTGAAAAGTGTGTGGATTTTAATGAAAAGTTTAGCACTGTGTTCCATCTGTAAAAAGTCATTTAATTCTGCAAATGCAAGGGAAATTATGGAAAACTTAACAAGCAAATTAGCCCTAACAGAAACAGACCTTGTCTGTCTCTCTTTGGGAGAGAGACGTAGGAGGTCAGAGAACATCACTGTTGCCAAATGCGTTTCTTTATTCAGAACCACTGATGTTCTTCTAAATCCTTATTGGCACTTGTCTATGATAGCAGGAATCATGGTCTCAAATTCCTCTGAAAGACTGCTAACTTATTTAATAGAGAAGCTTTGACATGAGTTAGTATTTATGCAGGGGTAAACATACAACATACTATATAAATGCACAGAATTCATTTTTATTATAAAACTAAATCACTGTATCCATTTGTCTCAAATGGTATTACCCTTTCTACTGATCTGGAGCCAGATCCTGCATGGTGTTGAGTGTCCTCAATTCCTATAGACATTAATGGGAGTGGAGGGGACTCAACACCTCTTCAAAGAACTCAACATCTTCTAGGATTGGGCCCTTAGTTTCCAAAGTGCACCCATCCCTTTTTATACAATTCCTTTTATACAGTTCCTTTTTATACAATTTACTTTATAAACTGTTGCTAAGGTTTAGTGAGTTATACACAGGCTACGTATTAAACCAGCTGCTTAGGAATCCAAGTAATTTGACATTCTATCATAGCTATTAACAACATTTCTCCTGTAGAGCTTTCTGTCTTGTCTGAAATAAACAGTGGTGATCTGAATCCTTTTTTTTCTTTTAAATAATTGAAAAGGTGGTCTCTTTTCAGCTTTAAAAGCACCTCCCTATGGAGAATATAAAAGTGCTAGAGGGCCGTGTGTTTGATTCCTTGCCAGGATCAGGGTGAGTGCCCGTTTACAGATCTTCAATGACCTGCATGTCTGTGTGTGAATATTATGTTTTGTTGTTATTCCTCCTGGATCAGACAGTGTTTGCGATTCTGTTAACGATGCTTGGAACGGTTTTTCTGCGACTACAGTTTATCACTACAAATCTCAAAGGGCTTCATTTAGGATCCCATTTTATTCAGTGTTCATATTTCTTTGGGTGATGTTATTGATAGGAATGGGCTTTACTACCCAAGATGAAGCTTGTGATTGCTCTCAGTGCAGGCTGCAGGATTAACTGGGAGACAGTCAGCTTGAACGTCATCAAATCTTGTCAAGATGAATGCATAACTCTATTATCCATCCAGCTCTCAAAGCATCCAACCTAGAAGCTGCTTGACCCAGAGCTTTCCCCTGATGCTTATATCAGACAGGTTGTGAAAGTGTATTAGAGTCTTTGGTTGCAGTCCATGTTGTCTTACAGGGATTCCCAGACTGTTCTAAACATCTTTTTTCTCTTCTCACCTCAAGTTCTGTTTTATATTAATCTCTCTTTGCTTGCCCCATGCGATTTTTCTTCATTGTTATGTGCTCACAGCTTGTATAGGACTTAACTGTCTGATTGCTCATGGGAGCCAGAAGCTGTTAGTATTTTAGAAGATCTCCATTAGTTGCCTATTGTAACCCACTACCTATTGTAACTCAGTGTGGAAAGCAAAATGTTAAGTTCAAAACCTCACCACCTCCTTAAAAAGATGTTTCATAGTCATGCTTTAGTATACCTATGGGATTTCGTTTTCCCTGGTCCTCTCCTTATTGTCCAGTTCACTGACAATATTTATTTCTTGTTAGAACCTGTAAGGTTTAAGAAGTTTTCTTGCAATACTCCACTTGATAAGTCACTAAAAAAATCAACAAGGAAATTATTCATGGCTTTTTCCATCATTTTAATTTTTGCCCCTTAACAGTAGAAGTCTTTGGGGCTAGAAAGTGAAATCTACTTCTGTTCTGAGTCGTTTCATTGTTGCCTCAGTGCACAGATGGTTGGAAGTTTGGTGGTCAGTTCTTTGCTGACAGAGGTATACACTGACTTATGTTTATTCTTCATAATTCCTATCACATGATCTAGGCATACTTCCAAAAAAAAAAAATTAAAAGCCACAGACTTTAAATAAAATACATTAAAAAACTTTTACAAACAGCGTCCTCAAACCAACTTCCCAACTCACTATTGGTCTCTATCCTATCCTTCTCCCTCCAATTTCTCAATCAACTCTCCCCTTTCTCTCCCTTGGGAAATGCATGGGAAACCAGACAAATCTTTCAGCTTGTCCTAAAGGACATCAAATGCAGGCTTGAGTGTGAAAAGGAGGAGAAGTGAGTTCCTGTGGTGACGGCTTCTCACAGCCACTTTACCTGTAAACCAGGGCTGTTAGTTTGAATATCTCAGATGACTGCAAATGCTTCAGTATCACATAGAAAGTGAAGTGATCTCTCTAGTAGGCAGCATTTGTACATGTATTGGTTAGAACTAACACCTTATACTTCACTTGGAAACTAAGGGCTAGTCTATGCTTACCGGGGGTGGGGGTGGGGGGTGGGGGATCGACACATGGCAATCAATGAAGACCGCAGATCGCTCTCCTGTCGACTCCTCTAATCCACCAGATCGAGAAGAGTAAGGGGAGTCAATGGCAGAGCGTCTCCTGTCGACATTGCATAGTATGGACCCCACGGTAAGTAGATCTAAGCTACGTCGACTTGAGTTACGCTATTCATGTAACTCAAATTGTGTAGCTTAGATCGACTTTTCCCATCAGTGTAGCTCATGGAGCTAAGGAATAATAATCTTACAGCAAGAAACTCCACTTACTAAGTGGGGCAAGACATTCTGAATTAGCTGCAATTTTTGGATGGCTTGAAGATGTAGCTCTTTGTAAAGTGTTTGCAATAACACAACCTCGAGGTGGCAACGACATGGGTAACTGGCAACATGTGCATCTGAAGGAAAAGGATGCAACCTTCTTGCCAAGAGCAGGTGACAGAAAAACACATCTGACAATTGCTGCTACATAAATATCCAGAAGCACCTGGGAAACCAAAAGAACTCTCTCACCTTAGAGGATGGGTAAACTCGCCCTTTACCTACCCAACCCATTGTGATCTACCCCACTGGAACTTTAACCACCTAGAAACAGATGGCCTAGGAATCCCTTTATCCCAGGCCCAATCAGACTCACAAGCCAGATTCAATCCACCCTCCCAGAATTCTCACCTAGAATGCAGTGATTGGCATGCTTTTAGCATTAGAAGTAACTGATGGAACAATTCACAGCCACTCAATGTCAATCCCTCCCTGTGAAGTTTTCAATGCAGGTAAGTGCTCTCCTGTAGAAAGAGAGTCTGTATATATCTATCCCTAAGGGGAAAATTCTGCCGTGAGTAAGTGAGGAGCAAGTTTGGCCTTTATATTAAAAAAGAACACTGAACCATTTTGTTTAAAAAAGCATATTTAAAGACTTACTTGCAAATTGCAAATAAATAGAAGGAATATCGTGTAGAACAAATTTGAACCAACCAGGCTTGAATATGTCCCTTTAAAATTATATAATTTGTAGACTTTTTCAAACATGTATTGTACTTAAGTGAATTTTGAAGCCAATTACACAGGTATGGTAGGTACTAAGAGTCAAACCCAACAAGCATCCTCAGCTCCCATTAAAGTCAATAGCAGTTGAGGGCATTCAGCAACATGCAGACTGGGGCACACATATAGATCAAGTGCCTGTGTGCACTTTGCTTTAGATCCTAGCATGGGCGGTGGGTGAACCTCACCCCCTACCTGCTGGAGGGCCGATCCCCAGGCCTCCCCGCCATGGCCGGAGGACTCCTGAGCCGCCCCCATGGCCAGAGGAGCCCTGAGTCATCCCAGCTGTGCCGTGACTCCCCTCCCAAGACCCCCAGCAGGAAAAGCAAAAGCTCTTCCCAAAGAACCTGAGCTTTTTATATGCGCCATGCAGGTTCCAGGGCGGCTGAGGAGGCGGTATCTGCTACTCAGCTTCCCAGGTTCATCAGTAATCTCTCTGGAGTTCAGGGAGATTGCTGATGAACCCAGGAAGCTGAGTAGCAGATACCACCTCCTCAGCCACCCTGGAACCTGCATGGTGCATAATAATAAGCAAAAACTTCTTCCGGTGGAAGCCCAGCCCATGCAAATCGCCAAAACCAACAACCCAGCATCCTGGCCTTTTATACCCACTGCTTATGGATCCTGGTTATCTTTACTTACCACATTCAGTAGCATGATGATGCAAAAGTTGATGCACACTGCAGTCCCTGTAGTTGCAACCTGAGAGTTATTCCTGATTAAAGCCCACTTAAAGGCAGCAAAAGTGCTGACAGTCACAACACGGTAAATAACAATGCCAAAAACAGCAGCAATCACCACACAGATCTAAAGGGGGGAAAATAGAAAAGCCTGAAATTCCTCACAATTGGAATTGATTTCTTCCTGACATTCTCAAGACTATAAAAATAAACCTATCTTAAAAAAACAAGTCCTGAAACATACATCATTTTTCACTGAGAGGGATTTCATCTGGATTAATATCTGATTTCCTCTCCATTTCCTATAATATAAATACACTTGATATCTGATTAAAATCATGTCTACATTTAATCATTCTCTTGAAAAACACTACTATTTTCTGTTTTCCAGAGTTAGTGAATGGTGCTTGATTGCTAGCCCTGGAAATTAAAGCTTTGCCTTACTGACACTGAGTAAAATTCACCACTCTGGAGAGGGTCAGTACATGGCTTATGGACCACATAAGTCATACTTTGAATATTCAAAGTGGTACATAGGCTTTTGTGCTGCCTCTTTGCCCGGGGGGAATTTCACCCTGTGTTAAATACTACTCAGGAAGCAACAGAGAATTTCATCACACTACCTTAACAAGTTTCAGAGTAACAGCCGTGTTAGTCTGTATTCGCAAAAAGAAAAGGAGTACTTGTGGCACCTTAGAGACTAACCAATTTATTTGAGCATAAGCTTTCGTGCATAAACATCCAATGAAGTGAGCTGTAGCTCACGAAAGCTTATGCTCAAATAAATTGGTTAGTCTCTAAGGTGCCACAAGTACTCCTTTTCTTTTTACCTTAACAAGATGCTTCACTGTACTATTTTGGAGGGATTATATTTAGGGATGGTAAATTCAATCTCTTTGATAATTTCATCCCTGGCATCATTGATAATACTTAGAAAAGATGTCTGATGTAGAAAATTTTCCAGTTGAGCTGAGGTCACTAAGTCAGTTGTGACATATCATACAGAACAGTTGGGCATTAAACTGTCATGACCAACTTGTGTCCCATTTGAGCCAGTAACCTAGATCTCAAACATTTTGTTATTAGCATGGGTGACTCATCTTATCCAGGCTACATTATATACTATATCTTAGCTATGTTACCATGCAATTACATTTTCTTGAATAGAAACCAGTCAGGTTTGGTGTGTCCACATGCATTACTACAACCCGAATGCATTCGTAAAACCTGACAAAAATGTGATACATCATAGTTATTTAGGAAAAAACAATCAACGCCTCCCCCCACCCCAGAATTTCAAGCCATTTTCACATTCTTTTATTTATAGAATTGGTTTAACAGAGGTTGGCATAATCCATATGTAGAGAAACATGACAAGGAGAAGGTTAAAGTGTGTGTGAACACATAGGACCAGTTCATCTGATCCATTAAAGCTACTCTTTGCCACTCTGGAAGCATATAGCAGCCACAAAGTTACCTTACTAGTGAGCTAGAGGACGATTCCCTGTGGAGAAGGGGATTCCTAGGTGGTATAGAGTGGCCTCAGAAACTTCTATACCCACCCTTTCTCTTGACCCAGGTGTGGCTATCCCTATGCCCATATGCTCCTTACCTGTTGGAATGGATGGGCAGCCAGAGTAAAACACAGTAGTCCTGAGGCTGCTGTAATTTACACTAGGCACTAGCTTGAGGCTGGACAGCCCTGGTTTAGGGGACAGGGATGGACTTTCCAACACCTTCCCTTGGGGGCTCGGTATTTTGGCTTTAATGTTTAAAGAAGCGTTTGGTCAGTCATAAATATTTGAGAGAGAAAATCATTAGTTTGACAGTAAAACAAGGAGATAAATTATTATCAGTAAAACAAACTGAGATAAATTATTCTCATGGTAAAAAAGTGATTAAAATTGTCTCCGCTCATTTTAAAAATTTGAGCGGAAACTCTTCTATTCTGCTAATTCTAAGCCACAAAGGTTCTGATAGGCATACAAATTTCACAGTTACAAAGGATCATTTCTGGCTTAGGGCTCCCAGTGTTAATTTCAGGATTTGTAAGTTTCTTTCAGGGAAGACTGTAACCACATAACAACAAATATGAAGAAATTTGTCTCATGTTCACAGATTCAGAAATTTAACAATATGAGCCATTTTAAAGCTGTTTTGGCTTCTTCAAGAATAACGCTCTAGGGTTGGATCAATCACCAATTACTCAAGTATGGTAAAGGCTTATACGCTGAATTCCATACTTTCTCCACATCATTAGTGATTTTATAGTCTTCTATTTCATCCCCTGTTAGTCTTCTCTTTTCCAACCTGAATAGTCCCAGTCTTTTTAATCTCTCCTCGTATAGAACCTGTTCCATACCCTTAATCATTTTTGTTGCCCTTCTTGGTACGTTTTCCAATTCTAATATATCTTTTTTGGGACACAACAACCAGAATTGCACATAGTATTCAGGGTGTGGATGTATATTTATCATGGATTTATATAGTGGCATGATGATATTTTCTGTCTTATCATCTATCCCTTTCCTAATGGTTCCTAATGTTTGTTCTGTGAGCATTTTTGACTGCTGCTGCATATTGATTGGATATTTTCAGAGAATTATCCACAATGACTCCATGACCTCTTTCTTGAGTGGTAACAACTAATTTAGACCCCCACATTTTGGATGTATGGTTGGGATTATGTTTTCCAGTTGTTAAGGAAAAGTTAGCACATGTGACTCCATTTTGGTTTGGGGCCCACCATTGTTTAAATGCCAGCACATCATATACCAGGAGTAATCCTTAGATATTGAATCCCTGTGAAAATCCTCCTCCTTGTCTCCAGCCTGCCTTGACTCCCAGTATCTGGTTTTTGTCAGTCTCTAACTCCCTGTCTCTTGGCCTTGATGTGAGGCCTCCCATCCTGATAATAAAAGTTACTGATGCATAGCTTTAGGACCATGCTGTGTAATTAACATACTGGTATAGCACGAGGAATGCACCAAGCAGGGATAGGTGGTAGATAAGACAAGGGTTTGTTTATTGGCTAAGGTTTCCGATGCACGAGGGCAACATGCTTTGCTAAAAAGTATATAACCTTTGTATAATCTGCATTCAGGGTCCCCTCCTGGCTAGCAGGGGGGCACCACGCTCGAGCGTAATAAACTTAGTGTCTTTTGGGAACTCTGCAGTTGTGGACTTTGTTTCTGTGCCTCAGCCTAGATTCGAACTGTGCGTGTCCTACCAGGTATAATTCGCAGCAGTTGTGTGCGTGTCCTACCAGGTGTAATTCGCAGCAGTTGTGTGCGTGTCCTACAAGGTGTAATTCGTAACACAGTGTGAACTAGTTCGCATTTATCAGCATTGAATTTCATCTGCCATTTTGTTGCCCAATCACCCAAGCTTTGTGAGATCCCTTTGTAACTTTTCGCAATCTACTTTGGATTTACTTGAGTAATTTTGTACCATCTGCAAACTTTGCCATCTCACTATTTACCTCCTTTTTCAGATCATTTATGAATATGTGGAACAGCACTGGTCCCAATACAGATCCCTGGGGGACCCTGCTATTTACCTCTCTCCATTCTGAAAACTAACCATTTATTCCTTCCCTCTCTCATATCCCACAATGGCTTACTTTGCTTAAGAGCCTTTGGTATGGGACCTTGTCAAAGGTTTTCTGAAAGTCCAAGTACACTATATCCACTGGATCACCCTTGT
This sequence comes from Lepidochelys olivacea, assembly GCF_965140295.1. NCBI lineage: Eukaryota > Metazoa > Chordata > Testudines > Cheloniidae > Lepidochelys > Lepidochelys olivacea. The sequence goes on from NC_140411.1 coordinate 266,715,177, forward strand.
CCATATGTTTGTTGACCCCCTCAAAGAAGTTTAATACATTGGTGAGGCATGATTTCCTTTTACCAAAGCCGTGTTGGCTCTTCTCCAACATATCATGTTTATCTATGTGTCTGATAATTCTGTTCTTTACTATAGTTTCAACCAGTTCGCCAGTCATCTGGTACAGAAGCTGATTTAAGTGTTAGGTTACATACCAGTTCGTAGTTCTGCAATTTCATATTTGAGTTCCCTCTGAATACCATCTGGCCCTGATGACTTATTACTGTTTATCAATTTGTTCTAAAACCTCCTCTATCGATGCCTCAATCTGGACTGTTCCTCAGATTTGTCACCTAAAAAGAATGGCTCAGGTTTGGGAATCTCCCTCACATCCTTTGCTGTGAAGACCAATGCAAAAAAATCATATAGCTTCTCTGCAATGGCCTTGTCTTCCTTGAGTGTTCTTTTAGCACCTCGATCGTTCAGTGGTCCCACTGATTGTTTGGCAAACTTCCTGCTTCTGATGCAAAATTTATAGGGAAATCTAGGTTGGCACAACTAAATGCTACAGCATATCTGAAAGATTTTCATGTCATCCAATCCATATATATAAAAAAAATCACCTAAATATTCCCACATAGCCCCCACCTCTACCATCTTCCCTTAAATTACCCAGGATATCTCACTAACACTTTACTTTGGAAAACACCATAAAATTATCCATATAGCGATCTTTGAGTCATCACAACATTGATATTATTTTATTTCTGGATTTTAAATTGACTGCACAGGCTTACTTTTGATGTTAAGGAAATATCACTCAGTGGGATCTAACCAGACAATATTTTAAGACAAGTATAATACTGATCTTCACCAGTAGATGGAGTGATTAGACAAAACTCTTATTTCAATGCACTAACATTCTAAGGAGCCTGCAGTGTGTTTATCATAGACACTTCTGTTGGTAACAACAGAACGCATTTGACTTTGCAGGGGTAGCTTCAAAACCAAACTATATTAAGGTATGCAGATAGCAAAGTAAGTAGATTTTCAGGATGGCAGTTGGAAGGTGGAGCGGGCGACAGCCCCATTAGCTTTGTGGTTCAACCACTCCTCTTTATGGACGTGAATGAAGGTTCAGGCAGAACCTGGTGACGTTTGGGTTTACTGACACATATAGAACTGCCTTTATTTTAAGTTTTACAAAACATCCTTTTCTCTTATTTTAAGCTACTGTTTTTCAAGGATATTTCAGTTTTAAAAGGTTTCAGAGTAACAGCCGAGTTAGTTACTAACACGGCTGTTACTCTGAAACCTGTCATTATGCAAGGCACTGCATTTAGCCGTATGGAGTGGAAATCTATCAACTGCATGAAAAAACTTGTACAGATACAGACAGACATCATCTTCCTTTCCAAATGCAAACAGATGGACATCGTACCAAAAGGACTGAAGGTAAAAAATCCATTACAGTCTACATACCACACAGACTATGCTGACAGCTTGTGCCACACGCTCTCAAAGAAACTGCAGAACCACCTGATCAACATCCTCTACAGCAAACAGGGAAAGATAAAGAATGAGCTCTCAAAAATGGATACTCTCATAAAAAACCAACCTTCCACACAAACTTCCTCATGGCAGGACTTTACTAAAACTAGACAAGCCATTTACAACACACACTTTGCTTCTCTACAAAAGAAAAAGGACACTACACTTTCTAAACTACTACATGCCACAAGGGGCCACAGCAATGGTTTCCTCAACCCACGCAGCAATATTGTTAACCTATCCAACTATACTCTTAGCCCAGCAGAAGCAGCTGTCCTATCTCGGGGCCTCTCCTTCTGCCCCTTCACCCCCATGAACATGATATAGTTCTGTGGTGACCTAGAATCCTATTTTCGACGTCTCCGACTCAAGGAATATTTCCAACACACCTCTGAACAACATACTAATCCACAGAGACCTCCCTACCAACACTACAAAAAGAAGGATTCTAGGTGGACTCCTCCTGAAGGTCGAGACAGCAGACTGGACTTCTACATAGAGTGCTTCCGCCGATGTGCACGGGCTGAAATTGTGGAAAAGCAGCATCACTTGCCCCACAACCTCAGCCGTGCAGAACACAATGCCATCCACAGCCTCAGAAACAACTCTGACATCATAATCAAAAAGGCTGACAAAGGAGGTGCTGTTGTCATCATGAATAGGTCGGAATATGAACAAGAGGCTGCTAGGCAGCTCTCCAACACCACTTTCTACAAGCCATTACCCTCTGATCCCACTGAGAGTTACCAAAAGAAACTACAGCATTTGCTCAAGAAACTCCCTGAAAAAGCACAAGATCAAATCCGCACAGACACACCCTTGGAACCCCAACCTGGGATATTCTATCTACTACCCAAGATCCATAAACCTGGAAATCCTGGGCGCCCCATCCTCTCAGGCATTGGCACCCTGACAGCAGGACTGTCTGGCTATGTAGACTCTCTCCTCAGACCCTACGCTACCAACACTCCCAACTACCTTCGAGACACCACTGACTTCCTGAGGAAACTACAATCCATCGGTGATCTTCCTGATAACACCATCCTGGCCACTATGGATGTAGAAGCCCTCTACACCAACATTCCACACAAAGATGGACTACAAGCCGTCAAGAACACTATCCCCGATAATGTCACGGCTAACCTGGTGGCTGAACTTTGTGACTTTGTCCTCACCCATAACTATTTCACATTTGGGGACAATGTATACCTTCAAATCAGCGGCACTGCTATGGGTACCTGCATGGCCCCACAGTATGCCAACATTTTTATGGCTGACTTAGAATAACGCTTTCTCAGCTCTCGTCCCCTAACGCCCCTACTCTACTTGCGCTATATTGATGACATCTTCATCATCTGGACCCATGGAAAAGAAGCCCTTGAGGAATTCCACCATGATTTCAACAATTTCCACCCCACCATCAACCTCAGCCTGGTCCAGTCCACACAAGAGATCCACTTCCTGGAGACTACAGTGCTAATAAACAACGGTCACATAAATACCACCCTATCCGGAAACCTACTGACCGCTATTCCTACCTACATGCCTCCAGCTTTCATCCAGACCAAACCACACGATCCATTGTCTACAGCCAAGCTCTGCGATACAATCACATTTGCTCCAACCCCTCAGACAGAGACAAACACCTACAAGATCTCTATCAAGCATTCTTACAACTACAATACCCACCTGCGGAAGTGAAGAAACAGATTGATAGAGCCAGAAGAGTTCCCAGAAGTCACCTACTACAGGACAGACCTAACAAAGAAAATAACAGAACACCACTAGCCGTCACCTTCAGCCCCCAACCAAAACCTCTCCAACGCATTATCAAGGATCTACAACCGATCCTGAAGGACGACCCATCACTCTCACAAATCTTGGGAGACAGGCCAGTCCTTGCGTATAGACAACCCCCAACCTGAAGCGAATACTCACCAGCAACCACATACCACACGACAGAACCACTAACCCAGGAACCTATCCTTGCAACAAAGCCCGTTGCCAACTGTGTCCACATATCTATTCAAAGGACACCATCATAGGGCCTAATCACATCTGCCACATTATCAGAGGCTCGTTCACCTGCACATCCACCAATGTGATATATGCCATCATGTGCCAGCAATGCCCCTCTGCCATGTACATTGGTCAAACTGGACACTCTCTACGTAAAAGAATAAATGGACACAAATCAGATGTCAAGAATTATAACATTAGTCTCTAAGGTGCCACAAGTACTCCTTTTCAGTTTTAAAAATCCATGTATTTCTAACCCAGTGGAAGCCTGTGCTATTCAAACAACAACAACAAACACAACAACAACAAAAAGTCAATTTTGAAAATAATTCTTGGCTTGTTTCTAAGATTAACAAGGTGGGGGAAGGGAGGCTAAAATAATACAGTCCAGAATTTGTTTTGCCAAAGCCAAATAGTACTTGAATATCCAGGCTTCCAAGTTCTGACTTAAATCTAAATCTCATGATTTTTCAAGTGATCTCTGACTTTGGCAAAAGTGTCATCATCCCAAATGATAATTTCAAGGACTTTTCACGAAGGTAAAGCATAAGCACTCTGTTTAAAAAAGAGAAAAAGGCAATTTGGAAGATAGATAAATTCAGGCTGGCTTTAGATTGTGAGATATTTGATTAAGTGTTTAGCATTTGAAGTTAACATTAGCTGAAGTTTAAAAGACCCCTCATAGCTCAAAAAGGTTATATACATACTTCACCCTGTGTACAAATGAATTTGCACTGATTATCAATAGTGAAGAAGGCAGGAAACAGCTGGTGACACAAATCCTAAAAAACACTGCTCATTTTGGATGGGAATTAGTGCAACCTGGCTCAGAAAGAGGGCAGCAAACAGGGTTCTTGTGTATTTTTATTTTTAACTCAAGTGTTGCATTCTGAAAATAAGATCAGTTGCAGGTAGAAAGATCCTGAATTTAAAGATAATATTGTGTCTAATCTATTATGAAAAGGTGGTGACAGCCAGCCTTCACTACAAAGTCCTCTGTTAGCCTTTATAACTTTGTATTGGAAAGCTGATTTAGCTTAACGATTGACAGATGTATTTTGGAAGCAAAGAAGAATATTTCCTCAAAGGTTTTTCTTTAAAATTACCAGTGGATCTGATTTTCAAGTTGTCACATAGGAAAATTCCCTTTGACTTCAGGGATTTGAACCTCAGTTTTTACAACAACAGAACTCTCACTGAAGTCAGTGAGATGCTGCATGAATAAGGATCGAGCAAAACTTGGGTGAGGACTTTGAGATATGCCCTGTTTTTATTTATTTATTGTAAGCCAGTAACTAAATAATTGTGAATGAGTCCACATTTTCATTTTAAGCCAGTTCCCTGCGTATGTCCCTGGCTGGAGGCTTGCCGGATACCACACAGATTCTGATCCCAGTTCTACCAGTGTAAATCCATAGTAACTCTCCTGAAGTCAGTGGAGCTATTCCAGATTAACAATGCTGATTAGCATGAATTAAAACAAATCCTCTTTTATGTTTTTAAAACAGGGGTATTTTTTACTGAAAGATTGTGTGACAGTGGGTGTGTATGTCAATCGATGAATTCCCTTTTGTTTTATGAATAGCATTTATGATTGTAACCTTCATTGTGGTTTAGAACCTTGATGTTGTGGCAGGAACAGTGTGTGTCTGGGAAACTGTATCAGGACCACCAAGGGGCCTCAACACTGAATAGTTCTATCCTGGTTGCTATTGGCAGAGCCACTGATTTTTAACAACTCTCTGCCAGCAATGCCACACATGGTTGGAGCATGGAAAATCTCAGTGGAAGAACAGAAACAGAAAAAAGGCACTAGAAATTGCTTTTGAAAGTGAAATGCTCTTTAGAAAGGGGAATCATTCCAACAGTAGAATGAGAAGACACACACATCTGGAGAAAGGGAAACAGAAGCTTTCCCCAATGGACACTGACAAAAACCCAAAGGGCTCTCAAAAGTGATGAGGACACGGGGAGGGAGCGGGGAGAGGAGTTGTCTTCAGGTGTTTGTTGTTTTGCCTAGATCTGTACTCTCCTCTGCTAAGAGTAAAGTGTGCATATTTAAGAAGTTCCTTTGCAAAGCTGGTGTTCCTTACTTTATCTGCTATCCCCAAAGAGTAAAATTATAAACTGGAGTGCTCATGGAGGTGCAATTTGGGACAGTGAAAGTGGGGCATGCATAACCTGCTGCTGAGGGACAGCACTGGTTTCAGGGCTAAGGGCAATTGGACGTGGAGTCCCACATCCTCAGATAGGGGACCAGGCAGGGAGTCTGCACCCGAGGAGTGCGCCTGAGAAGCCAAAAGTAGAAACAATGTCTTGGCTCTGTGCAGACCCAGCTGGCTAGAAGCACATGGGATCCAAAGGTTGTGTTCAGTACAGCAGACTGGTAACCATCAACAAGGGGAGCGGGGGGCTCAACTCTGGCTGTAACAGACAGTACAATCTTTAAACCAGAGTATAAACTATAATTCCACCCTCTGCATTCAGACAAACCAAATTATCTGTTTTCCAAAATTACTACTCTGTTTGCCATTTTTAAACTAAACTTTTCCTTCTTGTAACCGGAAAGGAAATTAATTTTCTCAAACCATAAAAAATATTCCAGATGCGGAAACAATAAGTCTGCTGCATTTATCTGCAAATGCTTGATAAGGCTCTGGTTTTCCAGATATGGGATTCATCCGTTCTTTCTTGGAGTACTTTGCTTCAAACTGGGGACGTATTTCTTCCTAAAAAAGAGAGGAACAATTTTTACATACAATACAGCTAGGCAACATCAAACTTCAGATCACTTTTTTCATAAAATTATTTCTAGTAATACTTCAGTGATGTTAAGTGCCAGACACTTAAATCAGGAAATCAGTTGGGAAATCAGCAGCTCTTAATGAGGAAAACAGATCACTGTAAGAAAAGGCATCTAACTTCACAGAATTACATACATAAAATTTAACAAACTCCCCAGTTAGTTACTATCAGAAACAAGAGTGTTTGAAAATGTATATCTGTAAACAATATTGTTTTAAAGATGACACCAGGAAATTTTCTAGGATTTTGATAGTAGACAGTAGCAATTCGGCAAAGCAGGAATAAAATTGAACTTAATCCTGTTTCCAACTCACTTGTAAATAAAACTGCTTGCTAGATACTTGTGTACCCTCCGAGTTTTAGCAAGAGGTTCCTCACAGTTTGAAAAAGTATCTTGCGCCTCATTATAACTGATTTATCTCTGAATGTGGGGAAAGTTAGATAAAGGGCAGTATTTAAAGCTGTTCCTATTTGCAGAATTCATTCACCCCTTACTCAGGCAACATTCTCTTTGGCCCTCATTTCCAGCTGCATTAAGTGGCTGCCTCCAGCCCCCTTGCTCTCCCAGCTGTGCCCTCTCTTGTGGATAGGGAATTCTGATAGGATGCTGCTATCCCCCTGTAGGCTGTAGTCTGACATCATCACTCCTTTAAGTGACAGTGGAAGACAGGCACAGCAAAACAAAACAAAACACAAACCAGCCCTCCAGGTTGTCTCTGTCCTGGGAGAGAATTAGGACAGGTTTGTACTTGCAATGGTGCAGCTCTGCCGCTGCAGTGAAGACATTGCTATGCCAATGGAAGAGCTTCTCCTGTTAGTGTAGCTAATCCACCTCCACAAGAGGCGGTAGCTATGATGACAGGAGAAGCCCTCCTGCTGACCCAGCGCTGTCTACACAGGTGGCTAGGTTGGTATAATTGCATTGTTCATGGGAGTGGACTTTTCACACCTCTGGTCGATGTAGTTATGCTGATGTAAGTTTATAGTGTAGACCTGGCCTTAGCCTCTCAAAGATCCTTTGGGGGAAGAGGGCGGTCCTAACTGAAACAGACACAAAACAACACAGATGCCCCCTCCCAGCAAGGAGGCTACAAAATAGGAGACTACCCCTGTTCCCCTTCCCAGCCTCCAAGCCCCCTGCTCAGCTCCCCCCAGCCTCCTGACTCTCTTGTCTCCCTTCTCTTCCCCCTCTTCCAGCCCCAGCCAGTTGGGGAGGCCCGGGAAGGCAGGGGTTGGAGAGCAAATGTGCCCCCACTCACCCAGCAGCGATGGCTCCTGTCCTGCGTCCTTGCTCCTTGCAACCTGCTTCATGCACCAGGTCGCAATGCCACTCACTCAGATTTGGCTTGGCTGCTCCACTGATATCCATAATGCTAGGTAAATCCCAATCCCAAATCCAGGCTGGTTAAACTGTAAAGGGGCTGCATGCCTAAGAAGCGCGCAAATAACTAATACTGGGGCACCAGAGCTCATGGAAAGGCAGTTTGAATGCTCATAATTGTTACAAGGTTTTGTTAGTTTCTTTAAGTGTCTTTTCAATGAGAGGAATCCACCTCTGTTGGGTTTGAATCTGGACCCTTCAAATCAAAATTCAGCACTTCAGCTTCTTGAACTTTTCTGTGCTCCTAATCAGTGTGGGCTTCTAACCAGTAGGAGGCAAGCCTAGGGTTGTCAATGCTGACTGAAGCTATTCTGGGAGATTTTTCCCCCCAAAATGATGTAATGTCATTTGCTTAAAATATCCTATTAAAATCTCCTGGATTGCTTTCCATAGTCATTGGGAGATCGATGCTGATTCCAGGAGACTCCAGGCCAATCCTGGAGGGTTGGCAACCTAGGCAAGACCAATACAGCTTAGTCCTAATTAGCATCTTAAGTCTTAACAGCACCATTTGAAGCCACTCTCACTATTACAGGTGACCTTTCACTGGCACGCTCCAGCAGATTCAGGACCTAACTATCCCCTAGACCAGTGGTGGGCAACCTGTGGGCCATCAGGGTAATCTGATTGCAGGCATTTTGTTGACGTTGAGTATTCGCAGGCACGGCCCCCCACAGCTCCCATTGGCCAGGAACAGCGAACTGCGGCCACTGGGAGCGGCAGGCGGCGGTGCCTGCGGACCGTCAACGTCAGCAAAATGTCTCACAGCCTGCAATCGGATTACCCTGATGGGCCGCATGTGGCTCGCAGGCTGCCCACCACTGCTGTAGACACATTGATAACAGTCCCAAAGCAATCCTGGGATTGGTCTGACAGCATGTGTGCACTGCCAGTGAAGCCCTCTGCTGCACAGGAGTCTGTTTTAAGTTCTTTAGCAGCCCCTTTATACTCTGGGATTCCACAGGGACTCTCCACTTGACCCAAAGCAGCCATTTGTTTTCCTTTGTGTTTTTAACTTATTTCCCTCACCACCAAGGTTAAAGAAAACCCATCTTGTCATCAAATAAGCAAATGTAACATTATGTGGCCTCTTCCCAAAGAGACAAATTCCGTCCCTAGGCTGAGAAGTCTGGTTCTGTGCTGGGAAAATCTACAGTGACCCTGGGGAAGGAATTCTTTCCCACAGGCAGCAGATTAGCAGTCAAGCCACTGTGACCATTACTGCATCCTAATGACTATTGTAGCCCTCCCACAATGGCAATGAACCCCTTGTGGAGGAAAGGAACATAGCTCCGCCTGCCATTCTCTGACTCTGCCCACAAAAGAATCCTACATGCCTGGGAGCAAGGAAACTCAGAGCAGCAATGCTCCAGGCCATGCAGGGGTTCCAAATCCACCTTGCAGGTTCCTAGCATCCTGCCCTTTCCCTGTATAGTTCCATTGCCATCAAAGCCCTCCATGCCTGTGTGGCAGCCACAGCAGAAGGGAGGTTGTGGCTATTTGTCACTTCCCCAACCTCCTATCCTAGTAGATTTTCCTTTACTGGGCATTGGGTGAATTTAGCTGCTTCACTGCAAGCCTTCTGGGCAATAATATTGTTATCCATTTCAGTGTCAGTATGGCACTGTGTTTTACACCTACTGTGATGTGAAAACAAAGACCAGCCAGACTTTTGGGAGCTGTGAAAACCTTTTGAGGTTCCCCATCAGTATTCTTAGCAGCTATCCAAAGCAACACCTTAGGAAGCTCATCTTGATGTTGATGGTTGATGTATAGTTATTCAAGGGCAGGCAGGAAGGTCAACCTTTTGCATTTTTAAAAATCTGAATGTCTATGGACTAAAAAGTAATTGCTTTAAAAAAATTAAATCATGCTGAAAGATTCTTTAAGTGTGATTGTTGCTAGTTCTACCACAACGGAGGCCAGATCCTTTTCAAACCTACGTTGCCATAAACCCAGAGAATGCCCCAAAACTTCCTTGAAGTTAATTTGTATTTACATTGGTGAAAAATGAGAGCACAATTTGGCCTGCAGCAAGTTTCTTCACAGCTCTAGATGAAGCATCTTGGGAGAAAATGCTCATCCTTACAGAAAGATAAATTATAAGGTTTATTTTATAGCTTCTGATGTGAAAGAGAAATTGATAATAAAACTAAGGGAAAAATTGGCTGCTGATTTTTAACCAGAATCTTTTCTACCCAAGATTATAGTAAATTATCGACAAACCTCTTCTTCTTCCCAGTCTATCAAGTCCCAGTCATAAGCAATTACTGCTCGTCTTCTTTTCCAAAACTCCAGGAAAACAGTTGCTGGAGCACATAGAAAAAAGAAATCACAAGATCATTTTCAAATGAAGAAAATATGCTAACTACTAGCATTATTGTTGAATTAAGCTGTTCCATAATTTTCGTTTGTTTGCATAAATGGACTTCTTTGACAGCAAATCTTTCTGATGATCAAAGCTGCATTCACAAGGTATTTCTTTCTACTTTGGCTTGTGTCAGACATGGTTGAAGCTTTCATTGTGATTTCATGGTGATTTCATTTAGTGCTAATAGAACATGTTTAATTTCCAATCAAATGAGTTACAGATTGAAAAGAATTAAATGGCTTCTGTGAGTCATCTTAGCTAAATTTAGATAGACCAATGGGAAAGACAAAGGTTTCTTGGGAACAATGTAGATCAAAAAGGTAGCTTGCCTTATCAGAAGACTATTTAAAATACACAGGAATCAGTATCCAGAGGAAGCAAAGAAGTTTCTAATCAGATTCCAGTGCACACGCAATTCAGTACAGAGCTGCTGAGGAAACTGGAACTGGTGCCTTGCCTTTCTAATCCAAGGCACTGCCTTTAAAATACAGGAACAGATGTTTCTGGCATTGATAACTGAGTTAATTTTTTTCAAATGAACCACAATTACATAACTCACTGGAGTATAACGTAAGTACAGCACTCACTGCACTTCAGTAGTCAGAAAAGTGGTTGTGCTTGCCACCGTGTTTTATATTGGCAGGAAAGATCGGGAAGTATTTAGTCAATTGATCATAATCCATGTCTTGGAGAGTCAAACTGGCATTGTTTATAAACACATTATTTATTTACACTTAAGCCCACTAAAATCCATGGGAGTCGTTCACTGGCTTCAGTGGGCTTTGGATCTGGCCCTTAATGGTCATGAGAGGTGCCAGATTGACAGCCCTGGAAATGGAAAACCTTTGTTTATTCACAGACCAGAGCAGGGATGCTCCCAGCAGTGACTGTGCAAGCCTCCCCAACAACAGCCTGACAATGTGCCTCAAGTCTTGTCCTAGAGGGATCACCTTAGCGCACAAGAATGCAGTTCATTCTCTATGCTGATTCAGTCCTTAGCCTGCCTACTGCCAACAAGAATGCCAATTATTATGGTGTTTTTTGTGATGCACACAGGTGATAGTTTTGTTTCCTAGTAACCGGATTCAGAGCATCAACTCATTTCATACAGGCTAGAAATCAGCCCTCAGAGAGTAATGACTTTTAGTTACTACCACGTGAGCTTGGATTCTCTCTCTCCCCCATCACCCCGCTCTACACTTTCAGGCTCAGCAGCGAAGTACAGTGAGAATGACTACTGTCCTCACATCTCCTTCCCTCAAAAGCACACTGTATTAGGAATCTTGTGAGATTTTCTGTCCAATTTTCTGAACTTTTGAGACTAATCCAAGATGAATCAAACTGTTTTCCCTTCTAATTTTTAAAGTACACAGTGGGGGAAAAATCCACAGTTAGTATCTCTGCCTATAAGAAAAGGAGTACTTGTGGCACCTTAGAGACTAACCAATTTATTTGAGCATAAGCTTTCATGAGCTACAGCTCAGCTCTGTAAATTAGTCTCTAAGGTTAGTCTCTAAGGTGCCACAAGTACTCCTTTTCTTTTTGCGAATACAGACTAACACGGCTGCTACTCTGAAACCTATCTCTGCCTATGGCTCTTGAAGTTTCTTTCTGGTACTATTTTTCATTTATACAGTATTCACTACTATGATCTCCAATATTCTATTTTCTTTTATTGTATTACACTCTTTTTCTACTGAGGTCAGTAGCCCTTCTTTCCACCATTGACTATTATATCATATGTTGTTGATAGCTAATCTTACTGCATTTCTGTAATACTGAGAGCTTCTAAAAGTATCAAATTGTGAAATCCCCCTGCTTCCTTTCTAGTCAGATCATCTCTAATATCCTTTGTCATGTATTCAGCATTCATTTCTGAACAAGACAGTATAACATCATTCTAGAGAGACAACATGGGTGAGGTAATATCTTTTATTGGACCAATTTCTGTTGGTGAGACAAGGTTACACAGAGCTTCCACAGACCTGCAGAAGAGCTCTGTGTGACGTCAATAGCTTGTCTCTCTCACCAACAGAAGCTGATCCAATAAAAGATATCACCTCACCCACCTTGTCTCTCTCATATCGTGGAACCAACACAGCTATGACAACACGGCATATAACATTATTTCATCATACTTGCCATACTTCTGTTAGGATATTTCAAAATGTACATTTATCCCATATGCTCAAACAAAATTATTGGAAAGCTCTGAAGTTCAGAACTTACAGACATACTTTAGTATAGTTCTGCTACACTACTGTTTGCCCTCCTTTCAATCTGTCTTGAGATTCAACCTAACAGCAACCTTCTACAAAACACTCTCCTAGACAGGACTTCCTTGAGCACTTTCAGTCTAACTTGTGACCTTTTATAGTTCCGAGGCTGGCTTCCTCTAGTGGTTAATTACCTATTGTTCATCTCTCTTTTCTTACCCTACTTTATTTCAGAGCATTGATGAATACTCTAATTTCTTCTAACCTTCCTGAATACACTACTTTCTCCTGGATTTATATTAAAGAACCTCCTCAGATTCTGCCCCCTTTGACAGCAGAAGAAGGAGAATGTTTTTTGTTCCGAGGAGTATATTGGCATTTCTTATCGCTAATAAGAATACTAAATACTTCCACTAGTTTCTGTTTTTTAAACTTTGCATTTCAGCAACTGTTCCAGTGTTAATTCCTTTATCAGAGAACACAAGCTTCCCTGTAGTCAAGAAGGAACTATAATTAGAATTTTTCTAGTGTCTCTTAGTCTCCTGAAAAAAAACTGTGGAGAAAGGAAGAGGTAGGCATATAAATTAAAGTAATTCAGTTGCTTCTCTGGTGAAGGATTCATAATGACTGCCTCTGGATGACAGCGCCGGTTGCAGATTGACACAATTTTGGTGTTGAGCTTCAAACAAAGCTGAACAAAAGAATCATTGTAATATTCTCCCCCTCTATGTCAAATTTCATTTAAATAAGCAACTGCTATAATGTTACCTGACCTTACAAGAACTTGTTTGTTGCTTAATTTTTGACAAACATCAATTTTTATGACAAGTCTGTAATAACCGTGAACGTGTATCTGTGTGTGTAGTTGAGGATGGAGGTTTCTCATAACTTGGTCCTTAGCCAACAGCTATTGTATCTTTAGCAAGAACTAGTGTAGGCAAAATAAAATTAGTGACATTCCTCCCTAGAGTCTGTACTAATGTTTCCACTAAGTACAATACATCTTTTGGCATAAGGGATGACATTTAGGTCTTTTCCTCTAAAATAGAAAACTTGAAAATGTAGGGCTTGGCTTTCACAAGTGCTAAGTACTCACTATTCCAACTGAAGTCAGTGGGAACTGCAGATGTTCTGCACCTCTGAAAATCAAGCCCAGATGCTTGATAGGAGAAAGTATTTGTCCATTTCTGAGATTTGGTAAGCCTGGGTGAGAATATCCTCCCCAGAAAAATTCCATGTCTCTGAGGGTATGTCTACAATTCAAGCTAGGGATGTAATTCCCCGTTTGAGGAGACATACCCACTCTAGCTCTGATAGATCTAGTGCACTAAAAATAAAGTATAGCCATGGCAGTACAAGAAATGGGAGTGGCTAGCCACCTATCTACATGCCTAGCGAGGGGTGGCCCATGCATTTAATAGGATCATACATATACTTCAGGAAAGCATCCCATATCTCTGAGAATTTTTCTTGGATACAGGGGTGCTGGAACAATTTTTTTTATAGTGGGGGTGCTGAGAGCCATTGAACCAAACTGTAAACCCAGTATATAATGGAAACCACTTCAAGTCAAGGGGTGCTGCAGCACCCCACACATTCCTTGTTCCAGCACTTATGCTTGGATATAACATGATGCCTTTCCCCAGAAAAGACAAGGCCTGAGGAATGACTGAATAAAGACTCCTGAACTTGACTCAATAGCAACATATTTTAAATCTCTAGTTTTTCAACCAGGATATAAATGTCCACCTGGATACTGCTTATTTGACCCATTTTTAAAATTAAAATGTCCAGAAACTGAACATTAAAAATATAAATTCTTTACCCTTTCCTTCCACATTTTCACTGAACCAGAAAAGACTTGATTGGGAAGAGTCAAGCCAAGACTCTGCATTTCAGCATCTGAAACTAGGCATGCTGGAGTTTAAAGGGTCCTATCTCACCCCATACATTTAAAGGAAAATGTACTAAACATTACACGAATCCAAAGAAAGACTTACCCCACACTGCCATGAAAACAGCAAAAAAGACAGTAGCTCCATTGTCAAAAAGGTGAGTTACCTGTGAATGAGACCAATAACCTGATGAGTTCATCATTTGAAAGTTCTATTCACAATTTATTCTGTTTTGTTAAAAGGTTAAACTGGGTGGTGCTTAGGAGAGCCACTAGACTGACTGTCCTGAAGACCAACATCCTCTCCGAGGGCCTTACCCTGAATGGTGCTCAGCATGGGAGTTACAGGTGGTCAGCACCTTTCGGGGTCAAGGCCCGTATCAGCTGAACAGTTATTCTTGTATAGATTTATAACTTCTGGTGTAGTTCATCCTTTCAGCCTAAGGTAATTTGTTTTGAGAAGCTATGCACAAAAGATGGTTCATAAGTGCTGTTCCAAGTACTAGGACATAATTTTTGTGACTGCTGAATATATCAAGTGCAATTGCATATACGTGTAAATAAGTTCTAAAGACCAAATTCAGTCATAGTAAAAGTGGGTTCATTGAAGTGAAGTTAAATTAATTTGATCTGTCACTTGGAACTTTTTTTTATTTCACCAAGTTTATTGAAGATATTCACAAAATACTGAGAAAGAATAAACATTTTCTATTTGGATAGTTTAAATGTACCTTGGCATAAACACAGCTGTCTGACAACCTCATGAAGGGACAGTATTTATCACATATTGGACACATTATAATATCTGTAGCTTGGCAGACTTCTTTACTGGAAAAAGAGAGAAGATAATGGTTGATACTTTCATACACAACTATCATTCTTAAAATGGACCAACATATTTCTCTGAAATCACAGATGGTGAATTAAATTTCTCTTATCATACATTTCTAGTGCTTTCTGTTAATGATGTCAGTATGTTCTTGCTGTCTTCAACACTTTGAGATACATACACTATGACTGTGTAGGTCTTCTCAACTTCATAAATGAATCATGCCTTTCTCAAGAAAACACAGGCACTTTGAAATCTTTAGATGGCATGTCCTTTTGTTTTTTTTTTAAAAAAAGAGCAAAATCAAAAAGGACTAGAAAACACGTAGAGAATAGTCCTGCAGTGGCTGACAGGATGAGTTATTAGCACTTTTACCATTTCTAAATTGTCCCTGAGCCAAGAGAGGTCTCTAACAGAAGGAGATAGGAATATGGTGAGTACAGATTAAAGGGAATTTCATTAATTTCAAAGGACTCTTTCAGGCATTGCCTCAGGGTGGAAAGCAGTGTAGAGGTGCAACACCCCCAGAGGAGCTCCAGGTGGCACAATGCCTGAAGAGTGCCGTCTGGAGCTTTGGAAGCACACTCTCCTTGGGGTGTGACATTTCCTCTCCCCTCTGCCAGCCAGTCAGAAAGCCATGGCTCCACCATCTCCCCATCGCTGTGAGAAGCTAGCTTGGGCAGCACCCCTAGCTTTACATAGTCCATGCACTCAGGGGACCAGATGATATCCAGCCTATGTGCCAGAGCACAACACAAGGGAGACTTGATGCACGTTCTCCACTACCTTGTGAAAGCTGGGCACAATCTTAAAAACAATGTAAACACATAGGGTGTTATAGACTTGATACCATATGGTGAATTTTAAAAGAAGAAATAAAACAGAACCAAATTGTACACAACAACCCCAAATGTGTACAAATACAGGTAACGTCACTAATAAAAGTGCTCACTTTACCTGACTTGGCAGTGGTTCAGTGTTGTGACTCCATACAAAAAGACAAACAATCCAATGAAGGCAGCTGGGAAGAGCATTCCTGTGTACCAGCCTAACCAGGAAAAGTACAAGCCAATTTTCTCACCAAAATACCGTCTGTTTAAAACACAACAGAGCAAAGTTACCTGACAGCTTCTGTAGGTTTTATTTAGCATTGTTTGCTAACAGAAAAGGAAGATTTAAGTCATATTTGAGGGGAGAAATTGGGGCTAAGATTTTCTAAAACAGGAGCCTAAATGCATACTTAGGCGCCTGCCTGTTCTTCAAAAATGCTGCGCAGTCAACAATTCCCATCGAGGGCGGAAGTGCTGGATGTTGAACTTTTTTGAAAATGTGGTAATTGGTTCTGTATGTCCAGGAAACAAAAGGCCAGATGCTGCTCTCAGTTATACAGGAGTGTTTCCGGAGTAACTCTGTTGAAATTGATGTAGTTACACTGGCGTAAAATTGGTGCAAGGGAAAGGAGAATCAGCCCCAGAGCATTTCCAAGAAAAACAGTTACTAGCCTGTTCCATAACTGTTGTTCAAGAAGTGGTGCACATGTCCATTCCATTCTTGGTGTTGGTGTGCCCAGTGCATGGCTGCAGGAAACTTTCCCCTTCAGTGGTAGCTGTTGGGCAGCTCGAACTCCCCCTGCTGCTGCATGCCACTGTGTTCAGGTATAAGGAAGGGGCAGAGCCAACCCTAGCCCCCCTCAATTCCTTTTTGCCGTAACTCTGATGAGGAGTGGCAGGTGGGCAGGTCGTAGAATGGGCACGTGCTCAAAGACATCAGTTACAGAACAGATTAGTAACTGTTTTTTCGTCACTGAATGATTCCACATGTGCATTCCTCTCTTGATAACTCACAAGCCATAGGAGGCAGGATTGGAATCTATTTCAAGAAAGACTGAAGAACAACTCATCCACTCTAGCATCATCTCTGGAGTCTTGAGCCACAGCATAGCAGGAAGCAAGTATGTGGACCAAGAACAAGATTGCCACTTGCCAGAAAGGCCACAGAGGCCAATTGTGACCTAGTTGAATAAGCTGTGACACTGCTGGATGGAGCGACATTAGTAGGGTTGCCAACTTTCTAATCGCACAAAACTGAGCACCCATGCCCAGTCCCTTCCCCAAGGCCCCGCCACCACTCGCTCCATCCCCCGTCCCTCCATCGCTCGCTTCCCCCACCCTCACTCACTTTCACCGGGCTGGGGCAGGAGTTTGGGTGTGGGTGGGGGTTTGAGGTCCTGGCAGCACTTATCGTGGGTCCCAGGAAGTGGCTGCCAGGGTCCTGCAGCTCCTAGATGAATGGGCGGCCAGGGAGGCTCCTTGCACCTACTAGTGCCACCCCTGCAGCTCCCATTGGTCACAGTTCCCAGCCAATGGGAGATGCGGAGCCAGTCCTCAGTGCAGGGGCAGAGTGTGGAGCCTCCCTGGTCACCCATGAATCTAGGGGCTGCAGGGACCTGGCGGCTGCTTCCGGGAGCCATGCAGAGCTAGGGCAGGCAGGGAGCCACCAGGGTCCCTTTTTGACCAGGCATTCTGGTTGAAAGCCGATGCCTAGCAACCCTAGACATTAGCCAATTTATAGCTCAAGAGTATGCAAAATGCAATCCAGGAATAAATTCTTGGGGTGGGGGGGACTGACCTCTTACTCTTCTACCCCTGCTATGAACAACTGGGAGGATTTATGGAAGTGTCTGGTGTAGTAGGAAGAGAGCCTGAGACATAAGGCTTGTATCAGAGGCCTGCTATGAGGCCTGAACCAAAGCAAAACTTTGCTGATATGAAGCAAAGTCAGGTTGTGCGCAAGAGGCAGGCCCTGCTCACAGAATTTGGCAAGCACAGGGCTGATATTGCAAAAACACATATTCCTGAGAAGTGCTAGGCACAGAGCACTTATGCAAGCATATTCCGGAAGGATGGTACCAGAACACCTCGATACCAGCAAATTCCCCAAAGGTAACAGGAACACACTGACCCTGTTGCAAGCCTGGTGCTAGACTCTGGGGACAGAGCCACTCGGTGAGTGGACTCAGCCCTGATAGGTGAGGGCACTGAGTATGGCACTGTGTGGGGAAGATCTGGAAGCTGTGGGAAATGCCTAAGGACTCCAGAATGGCCATCGATATGAGGCAGAGTGCCGTTGTCCCAGCCACATTCTTGAGGCAGGTCCCATTGAAGGGTCGTGGTGATAGATGGGAAGATAGGATCTGTGCAGAGACCAGCGGGTGTTGCTGTGGGGTTGTGATATGTAAGATCCCACCTCCAAGTCTGACAATGAGGATTCCCCTCCTCTGACCAGTCAGTGCCAGGGACCTGTGCTGAGAGCCTGGTGATGGATGGAGCGATGCCATCATAACAGGTTTCCCCTTGGATGGTACTGAGGGGCGACGTGCAGGGAAGACAACACTGGCACTGCTCACTGAAGCTGCAGCACTCCGCACCGAGTCATACTGGGTTGGCTCCGATGGTGGCCTGAGCGCTGCCTCCATCACAGGAATTTCAGCCTAGCCTCCCTATCCTTCTTTGTCCTAGGTTTGAACTCCCTGCAAATCTGTCACCGGTCCTTCACGTGTGCTTCCCCTAAGCACTTCAGGCAGCTATTGGGCAGGTCACTCACTGGCACAGGTTTGGAGCAAAAAGCACACGGCTTGAAATCCAGTGACTGGGACATACCTTGGTACTGTGAATGGAATAAACAATAACGGGGAAAACAACAAGTCTGAATTTTTTTTATATAATGCATTTAAAAGTTATTGTCCTAACACTGACAAATAGACTAATTACACACGCACACAGAGTCTGGTATAGTATAGAGCTCCAACGACCACAACGGGTGGTAAGAAGGAATTGAGGAGGACTAGGTGCAGCTCTGCCCTTTATACCTGCACACAGTGATGCACGGCAGCAGGGGGAGCTTGGACCGGCCAATGAGTACCTCTGAGGGAACAAGTTCCCAATGGCCATGTGCTGGTGCACTGGCACCAAGAGTGGAATGCATATGTGTAATCTCCCGAAGAAGAACTGATGAATCAGAGAGCATTCTTCTACCCTGCTTTCATATTTCTGTTTGGAACTTCGCTTACCAGTCTCTAGAGAATTTATTTTACAATTCCAACATGGATTGAAAGCGTACCGCACCTTGACCATGAAGTCCGATGCTTTATAAATCAATACATAATAATAATCATGAATACTTTAAAAGATCATTCTCCAGATTCATTTTAAGGAATGAGGAAATATAATCCTCCTGTGCTTCAGAAACTTTAGGGTCAAATCACAGCGGGGTGTCAGGTCAGTTTAAATGTATTTTTCATCAGCACAACTTGTTATGCTCCTATTGAGGCAACTGACTGCCAGGGTCAAAGAGTGAAATGAACCAATGTTGTTGCCTTTAGACTACCTGAAACCATTCTTGGTCAGTCTTTTACACTAAGGAAGAAAACATGCATGTTGTTTCTCGGGTGAGAGGCAGTGGAGGAGAGAGAAAGAGTGAGCAACATTTGGCCTGGAATAAATGAAATCATCAATTTTAAAATGCATGTCAAAGAGTTTCCATCTTGAGCAATCCATCTGTCTGAATTAAGATTATATTTTGTATTTTTAAAGCAATGTGAAGACTGATCTACACTGATCATCATCATTCAAACTCAGCTTCACTGTACCAAAGGCCAATGTTGTCATATTGCTTTTATTCCTCTGTCATTCAACAGAGCTCACAATTCTTCTGGCTAAAGAGACAGAAACATGACAGTAATATGGTCAATTCTGACAAGGGTAGCAAGTCTCGCTGTACAAAGACACACTGACATCAGTTTCAGATGCATGAGTTAGCTGCATGAGTGAACCCTGTGGCCTAATTTTTTGGCTGACAATCTGTCTGCTCCACTGAGAAAGATAATTTACATTTTATGAGATTATTTGCATCAGCACCTATTTTCACCGATGTATATAATTCAAAGTAGTGAAGCAAAGTATTAAAGACAGTTTTCTATGGCAAATGAGGGAGTTACGTATAGTATTTTTATGTTCCTCAGGTTAGGTGTTCGATATTAATCAGCTTGACTGCCAGGAGTTAAGTCACAGGAGACTGTTAAGGGAGAAACCAACAGAAAATGAAACCATGACAAAGATAAGACTCCTTGGGGAACAATCGGGAAGCTATTCATTAGGGATATCCCCTGCCTACCTCCAGCTAGTCTGCTGTGGTGTATTCTTCCCAGACCAAAACCAAGGATCAAAGGGGCTCCTAAACCTTAAAGATGCTGGCCTCAGGAAAGAGGAGAGGGCTGAGTGAGTTGTCAGCAGACTGAATCTGGCACCCCAAACTGACTGAGACACACGGCGACAGAATGCCACAAGGAGTGCAGCAAGGAGGCTGTCATTCCCAACCCAGAGATGGGAATATGCTGGACCTACCTGAGCTATGGATAGATAAAGGTTAGGTAGGAAATATGCATATAAGATTCTTTGTTGCAATAACCTCTTTTTCTAAATTCTGTGTTTCCTATTGCAATTAAGTCCTAACTTTGTTGTGAAGAAGCTGCTTTTGAGCCACGTTAATTAGTCACTGGTTTCCTGAGAAAAAGGGATGACAGGTGCCAAATGCAGTTGAGCCTGTTGTGTTAACATGGCTGGTAAACAGGGGGGTGGGGTAGTTGCAGCCCAGAGATCCAGGCTGAGAGTGATTAAACTGCATGGGGGTTTCACCCAGAGTGAGGTGTAGGAAGCCAGGCCTGTTTCACCGGAAGGGTGCACTTGAGAGGGACAAAAAGAGGTTTAAGGCATAGCTCACCCAGCAACTCTGACCCCCGTAGATGAGATTTCTCCTGCTGATAATAGCCTACCTTAATCAATTACTCTCGTTAGAGTTGGTATGGCAACCCCCATTTTTTCATGTTCTCTGTATATATATATATATATATTCCTACTGTATTTTCCAAGGCATGCATCTGATGAAGTGGGCTTTAGCCCACGAAAGCTTATGCTTAAATAAATTTGTTAGTCTCTAAAGTGCCACAAGTCCTCCACATTCTTGTGTTATGGTGCTTTTCACACTCCAGCACGGACGGTCTCTCTTTCCGCCCCCTTAACTGAAAACCGTTCCTGACAAACAACTTTTTTCCCTATTTGAACCCTTTGTGTCTGCTGGTTGCAAAATGCAGTGCTCCTCTTATGATCCAGAGATCAAGTCAACAGCTTCTTCTAATACCAAGGCTGATCTCAGTTTTAATTTGTGCATTAAATGGCAAAAAGAATAGGTGCTGCCACTGACAATCTAAACTTCTGCAATGTAGGAAGGAGATAACTGAGGCCACTTGTGAACACTTATCTTTTAAAGAGCACTCTTTACTGCCATTGCTTTGCTATATACTGATTTACATACCGAGAAGTGGCATCTTTCTTGTCACACTCACGTTTTACACTGTGACAACTCCATGTACTGCACTGAGAGTAAGACTGGAATCAGGCCCATATTTCATATGCAATGATCAGTAGTTCAGTATTTTCATTCTACAAATATATCAGCTAAATCTCTGCTTACATACTATTGTGATGAGCGCTATGGAAATGTACTCTATTTATCCCAGGCCAACAGAATGATCCCTAGGGGACCATTACAGCTGGCAGCAGTTAGAGCAGCTCTGTGTCTGTTCTACTTTACACTGGGGGCTGGTTTGGACTCTAGTCAGTCCCAGGAGACAAAGGTGGCTTAGAGCCACATTTACCTTTCTCTTCCCATCAGCTGCACCAAGCATGAGCTTAGCTATGCATTGTTTCCTATTTTTGACTGTCACTATATGTTGACCAGAGATTTTCATTGAGCTACCCAAAGTGTTGTCTTTTATCTGAGCGCTTACAGTATATTTAGCACTCAGTAATGTATATGGGTAGTTGAAATTATTCCTTTCAATGTGCATTACCAGGCATTTGTCAACACTGACTTTCCTCTACCATCATGCTGCTCATTCACGTAGCTTTGGTGGGTCCCTCTGAAGTTATTCAGCCTTCTCTTCTTTTGATTCACCCTAATAACATTGTATCTTCTGCAAATTTTGCCATCTCATGTTTCACCTCATTTTCCAGATCATTAGTAATTATACTAGCAAACATTCTGTGTATCTGATAAGGTCACTCTACTGAAAACATTCCCTAACGCAAAACCTCAAAAGCAAGGAAATGAAAAGTGAAGTCATCAAATAGCCAATACTCTTGCTTCTATCCAGAGACCCACACATCGCTATTAGCACAACCACAACACTACAGACAACATGCCACAACCGTAACTTTATCCCAGTAAGAAAATCAGCCTTCCAAGACCCCTGTATGTAGAGGTGAAACTGAGCCTGACTGAAGTCAGTGGCAGAACCACAACGGACTTTCAGTGGGGCCAAGATTTCACCCTAGATATTTAGCAACAACACACAGATTTTGTAGCCTGTTAGTGTTTAGAATGATAATGCCTTGTAAAAGAATAAGCAAAGTCTCGCTTTAGCACTATACAATTTATTATTGGGGTTCTCTAAGTTTATCAAGCTTAATTATATGATTGCTTGGGATCAGGATACCTAGAAGGCACTCAGGAAGTTAGAAGATAGACAGATTTGGATCTGAGCCAAGAAAATTTATTTAATTAATTCATTCATTCATCCTTTGACAGTTCAGTACAAAATCCTATACAGGACTTATTATACCACATAAACAAACTTAATGCAGCTATGGCTGTCTAGCAGAGGGGAAAAAAAGACTATGCACAAAGCGTTGGCAAGTGCACAGAGAGACTGATCCAAAGCCCACTGAAGTCGATGGGGACTGCTTTCATTCACTTCAACAGAGCAAGGTCAAAGTGAATGAACTGAGGGAAGGGAAGAGAGAGAGAGAGATTGTCCCCCTTTAATCACTTTCAGTTCTCATGATTTTGAATGACTCTTGTAACAACAGTATGGAAATTAAATTTAGGCAGCAATGTGAGTAAGCTGACCCCTTCACAGCTGTTGATTATCAACAACGCATTTGCAATTGTGCAGGATCGGTACTTCTCATGCTCCCTGGTGCTTCCAGGCGGAATGAACACCGAATTGTGCGATGCCCCTCAAATGCTGTTTCCAAGTTTATTTCTAGTGACTAAGATCTCCATTCTGGCTAACTGGTGTGATTAAAGTAAAGTTAATGGCCATGGAAGGTGCCAGACTGAGCACACTGGAGATTTAAGACTACATTTAATGGCAAGAAAAAACAAGCATAAAAGCAACAGCTTCTCTTATCACCCTGGCAATGTGACTTTAACCTGACTTGAGAGTATCATATCTGTGAATGAGAAGGTTACTCACTATCCATAGCTCACTCAGTCCTTGGCCTCTCTAAAGAGTCTGACAACACAAATATTGATTGGGAATGGTGGGTACTGGAAAGCTGGCCCATTAGGAACGTAACAGTTAACCCTCAACTCCCACTTCCTCTGGGCATGGGCTTTCCATAGGTTTTCTACAGTACCCATGGCTGGGGAAAGCTATGAAACGAGCACTCATGGCAGAACTAATATAAACCCTTTTGTTTTGGGTACAGAGGTTCACGCAGTTAGAACTGAGGTGAACAGCAGTTTTTGCTAATGTGGTCAACTGTTCAAGGTGGAAAACCAGGGCACGTGGCACGTGAGGAAGGAGAGGTGGTACGGAGGGATGTTTTGGTGTGGGTTAGGGAAGGGTGTATGGGAGTGTTTTAGCAGCTGAGAGGGGAGACAGAAAAGGGTGCCCACTCCTTTCCTGCCACCCTTCCTTCTGTGCCTGCACTACAATCAGCAATGGGTTTGTTGTAAGCCAACAGCTAATAGGATATATGGCAGTAACTTAAAAGGTCAGTCTGGGTTTGAGGTCTCCTTTTACTCAGTCACCTGTGAATACTCAGGAAGCCTCATACCCGTCACTAGTTCTCCTCCTGCTCATGTAGCCCTGTACATTGAATCACCTGTACACTCGTTGTGTAAACTGCTCTGATGACATTTCTTTCAGAATAATCTTTGGATGACACTGACTGGGAAGAGAAACTGAGTGAGTTAGTGCCCTTAAATGCTATGCTTAGATTTCTAAAGGAAGTCCGTGCCAAGGTCCAAGTGCAATTGTGTGCTTACCCAGTTACCACACTTCCGTATATAAATGGCCATTTAAATGCCCGATGAGCCATTTTGCACACACAAACACCGAAAAAGGACACTGGATCCAAATTCCCTCAGACTTTAGGGAAACTTGGATCAGGATCTGAACTTCACAGCTCAGATGTGACACTCCCAATTAATGCCTTCTGATGATGATTGTTCCATGACACAATCACAAATATAAACTATTACCAAAGAACCTGTCTGCAGGTTACTTCAAACACAATTACCAGAAATATTTCAAAAAAGAGAGAAACAATCTACACTGTGAAACTAATGTAATCTCTTATACTAGGGAAATTTAAAAAACAAACTCAAAACTACTTCAATGCAATTACTGGTTCACCACCGAATCAATAGTATAATTTGTTTTGTAAATTTCCTTAGTGTAGACTTGGCCAATGGGCTCAGAAAGAAATGATAACATCTAAACAGTTGATGTACTAACTAAAAATATATTACCGTGCTTCACTTTGGTTTCTAGCACATTTTAAAAAAAACTACATGACTCAAGCCAACCCCTATGACTGTATTCCTCTGTGAGCATTTTTTTCCCTAGAAAAAGCAAATTCCCATTTTATGAAGTTGCAGAAAAATGAGCTTTATGGAGCCTTAAAGAATAACTCCTAGTGCTTCCTGGGAATCTTTTACAAAACCTTCTATTTCAGAACAATTAAAAAAACAATAAAAGCAAAAGGCTCCTATCAGTTACAGTACTACAGTACTTTAAAAAAGAAAAACTAATTAACTCTATCAATTGCAGGCTCTTAATGGCCCACCCAAATTGCCAACATATCAGTATATTCAATGATGCTGCTACCTTTTAAATACAGATTTTATGTATAGATCCTTGTAGCCAGAGGTGGATTAAGATTTACTGGGGCCCTGGGCACAAAGAACATTCAGGTTCCCCACACCCTCGGGGCCCAGGGACACCAGACCTGGGGGGCTGTGGAGGCCATGGCCCCCACACTTTTATACTGTGAGAATTTAGGCTCATTTGTCAGAGGAATTAACTGAGCCCTTCATGTTTCTGTTAGACTTTCCTACCATCTTATCCCACTCTGTATCCCAGTACACAGTGCAACATTTTAAAAGCAAATAAAAACTTTTACCGTACGAGATCCAAGGGCTGGTATTTATACCACACGCCCCATGAGGCCCAGCACTCATAAAGCAGATGTCTGTGATTTTCTGCTCCATGGGTTCTTATGGAATTTTTACTTCGGTAGCTTCCCTAAAATACAGATTTAAATATTGAGCAAAGAATAATAGTTGCCAAGAAATCTCTGGAACTAGAGGTGTTTTAATGGAACAGTTTATACAAAATCCTTGCATGAAAACAAAAAGACAAATTTAGCATCGGCTTGGTTGAATTTGTTTGTCTTAAAGGTTGATTTTTCTTAGACCTGTATTTGGTAACTGGCATTGTTCAGATCACGGGTTGCAAACAGATGTCAGGTGGTCATGACCACCCTGTCCTTCCATATTGGTAAATGGGAGGGGGTTCCCAGGGCAGGGCTGATGTAGAAAAGAGGATTGCAGTATGCAAAAGGTTAAGAACAAATGGGTCCCTCCATGAAATCTTCATTTAAGGGAGATGCATGCTCAGCAGATGCAGTGTGTCTAGTGATTAGATGTTTACACTGAAATGAGAAGTGTGATGGCAGTTCAGGTGGGCATAGATTAAAGTTAGCATGGGTATGCCTACCTAAGCTGCAATCTGACTTCCAGTTGTTGTGTAAACATATCCTAAGACTGGGAATCGGGAATCCTGAGTTCTATTACCTGTATTCTGCCATTAACTCAACAAGGTAAGCCACACTTACCTCAAACCTGTGTTGTAATGCATAATCAATTAGTGGTGTGAAATAACCATCCTCAAAGTGGTACTAATTGCAGCTCTGAAGGAGGCTGCTCACTTTGAGAGATATGTGTTTAACACGATATTGATGATGGAATTATTCCAAGTGAGCAGGTTGTGGGGATAGAAAGGGGTGTAAAAATACTGAAGAAAGTAAAGGATTCATGCACAACTGAAAGGTGCTCAGATGCCACAGTGATGTGAGCAGTGTAAGAACCAATATACAACAGATGATGTTTTGCATAATTCTGTTTTAATTGATTTTATTAGCTTAAAAGGAGAAGATTTCAAGCTTTCAGATAAAGAGTTTTGGACTTCAATATACAATATATGAGTAACTGTCAAAGTGTGATTCATAAAACCAGTAATGTTGCTTGTTAGACTGTGACGAGCCAGCTGGTGACATGATACTGGCTCCTCTTTGTTTCTAGCTGCTAAACAGCATTAAAAGGAGTTAAATGCACATTAAATACATCCCTAACATTGCTTTTCCATGCAAAACAATTGTGGTAGTTGCCACAGGGATTGCTAGTGGGAGCTCTGATTGCAAGTGAAGGAGTAGGAATGATCTGTGTGATTGTAAACAGGAGGGAGGTGGTGCCCCCAGACACACTCTGTATTTGGATGTGTTCCACACCATGAAAATGTCTGAGAATTTTTGTAAAACATGATTGTTACTATAACATTATTCATGGCCACCAATGGAGGACAGTGTGTGAGTCTGAAGCACAAGAATTTTCAGGAAAAGCCATCAACATTTTCTAATGAGCTGAATTAAATGAAAGAAAGCACAGAAAATGCTCACACCATCTGTGTAAATAAGGAGTAACTTTTCACTGAAGCCAGTGGGGATACAATAGTGTAAAACCAGAGTAAGAGGAGACTCAGGCCCGATGACATTGGTATTAAACTTGAATTAAAAGCCAACAAGAAATGTTAGAAAAGTACCTCATGAAGAGGAAATGCAGCTTCATAGGAGCCATTAGTAAGCAATGGATTCAGACCTAAAAGTCAAAAATATTAATTTAATTACAAGCAGCGTTCGAATAACTGTAAAATGAGGAGGGCAAAGCACATTTTCATGATGAGACTGGTAAATGAAGTTCAGTGAAAGATACAAGTAACAAAATACTTCTTTCATAGGTTTGTCATACTATGGTGGACACAAGGGAAGGATGAATACAACATTCAGATACTTGCTACTGTACTTGATCATATTATTCACAATCTACAATTCACTATGCTTTGAATTTAAAGCTTTGGGGGCCACAGTGAAGTCAATAGGGGTTGACTTTCACCCCAAATATTTTGGTCTAATAATCATATATTAAAGTCTGTGTGGGGATCTATTTGGAAACTTCATTTAGGCGAGATGCCACATTTCTTGGCATTCTGCAAATTTCAGACAAAACCTTTGAATTTTTGTATCGTAGTGTAACAAAACAGCCAAAAGCCTTAATCTCCATATGAAAATAACATCATTACATGTTTAACTTATTGCTCTGAGAGCTGTTGGATTGATGGCCTGGAGACTGAAGCTATCTACTGACAGATCAGCCACAAGACAGGTAGTAGCAGTGTGAGGCCCAACAACATACCTGAACTCTGACCCAAAGGGACCACTAGTAGGGGGGCAAAGGATAGCTCATTCTCCCTGTCCATTAAGGCTTTGGCCCCTCAGCCAAGACTAACAACACAAGAGAAGTACTTAGTGCCAGCTGTGCTGAAGATGACTGTTTACTTGGAAATTTACTCAAAGGCCACTGAACAGCTATTGGACAGTGCAGTATTCACTTGGGGATATTCAAATCAGTGAGCTAGAGGCAAAAGATTCCATATTCTATTCTTAATCAGTTGAGGAAATCTTATAAGAATAGTCCAATGAAAAGCATTAATTTATCCTAAATATCATTTTTGCTGGTAGTATTAGTCTCTGCTATGGGCCACATCTTGGTTCTTGGTGTGTCTACTGTGTGAAGCCCACCAGAGCTATTTAGCCTGGCTAGGCTCCTACAGTCCAGAAGTCTATGCAGAAGACACTCTGATACTACAGTGGTGGGAGCCACATGGATGGATGGATGGATACTTGGATCCTGAGGCAAGTAGGAGAACACAGCAGCCCAGGCGCTATCTGCATGTGGAATATGGCAGCCCCCTGACTCTTCCCATTGCTCAGGGGTGGAATCTGACTCCAGCCATGCTGCTGAGGATGACATCAGGGACGCATTGAGCATATGTGCTGCTTCCCTAATTCTGGGAGCACGGGGAAAAAGGTTCCTCCCTGGCTTGTTGTCAGCTGGGGAAACTAAATGGGTTTTGCTACCCCAGCCAGGCTCCTTCAGTTGACAATTCGGACATGGAGCTCTCAGCCAGGAGCAGTGCAAAGGCCCACTAGAATGAAGAACATTCTTCTGCATGGCAAACAGAAAAGAGGAGGAGGAAGACACAGCTCTCCAGCCAACCCACACCTGTGTCAAGACACCATTTTTTGCAGAGGAAATTTGTGGAGAACTCAATCTTGGTCTCCCTGTCCCTCCATGGAAAGGAATCAGGGAGCTGTAGTAACCTCCATGACCTCCATGAGTGAAGAGAGGGAAACAGGGATTCATGCAGGATTGCTGGAGTCTGAAACTCAGGGCTGCATAAGTTCCCCATCCCTTCAAGCACCTCCACACTTTGACCCAAGGAGAGTTGCAAGTTGTCCTTTTGCAATGGGACAATACGTCTATTTAGTGTCATCAGTCAATACCTTGTGTGTCTCGTTTACCTTATAATAGCCTTTCCTACTGCACAGGGAAATAGTCTTCTGAGGTGTCAGCCATATCCTTTCATGGAAAAGCAGCCCAACATTCCATTGCCTTGTCTTCAAAATGACTGGGCATACCAAGAAAAAGTGACCACCTTGGAAATGTGTGAGCTATGTACCCAGTGAGGAGATTTAAAAAACCAAAGCTGACCTATAAGGAGCATGCCCAGGCTTTATTGATTTTTACACCAAATTAAAAGGCACCTTGTTGAGCACTTACCAATTTTGTTTTTTCCTTCTTCATATTTCACTCTCTGTAAAATATGGTGTACTATTCTACTTCTTGTAGCATTGTTGAAGAAAGTGTCTTTGTTGTGTATGATGAAGCTAAATAAAAAACACAAACAAGATTGGCCCCTGAATAAGTGGTATAATATTTAAAATAAAGGTTAAGTTCCATAAATTTTTATAGCACATCAAGAATCTACGGTGTATGAGCGAAGTACAGGGAATACACAATAAAGGAACTTGACACTGTGATTCAATTTAGCACAATAGGAAATCTCTGCTCCTCAGGAGTGTTGAAAGCCAGGACTAAACAGGAGATGTTTGCAGTGGGTCTTGCTACTTAGTCATTCACTATCATAAGCATTACATTAAAAAAAATGTTTAAACACTGCATAATACATGCACACATTTTGCAAAGAAATGAGATTTAAAAGTGCTGCTCTAGAACACACAGATCAGATTAACCACATGAATATTGAAAATGAAATAATACATTATAAATATTGTACATTATAAAGTGAAAACATCATATATGACAGTTTGATACTGTAAGCTAAAATGGATTAGAAAATTAACTTTCAGGAGCTAACCATGAAATTACATGAAATTCAGTTTCAAATGCAACAGCATGGGTAAATTTATAATAAATCAAGAAAACTAAGTGAAGGATTAACTGCAAATTGCATTATGTTTACTAGATTGGTTGGCATATTATATAACTTATATATTTCTTAACAACATTTCACACACATATTGGGGGGAATTTGATATTTTAACAATTACCAAGCTCACTAGAAAACTGTAGGCAGCATAGTGTATGTTGTGCTATTGGGCTCTGAGGTACCAGCTAAACTTATCACCAAGAGGAAGTGAATTTGGACACTAACTCACAGGGTCTCTGTGTTCTCTTGAGGAAAATAGGGTCTTCGGGCTAAATACTTAAAATACATATATATTTAGGCTCCTAAAGATGCACATAGGGGCCTACTGGGATTTCCACACACTAGGCACCTGCCTACCTTTCAAAATCTGGCCCTTAGAACTGGATCAAAAGCCCACTGAAGTCAATGGAAAGACTCATTTTTCAACAGGCTTCCCCCCACGTCAGCTAGTGAGGCAGTGGGAAAGTGAATGAGTTGATGAGTGAATGAGCAGGTACAATCATACAGATTTCCTAGAGAGATCAGCTCACAGGAATGCAGAGTGGACTCAGAGCAGGGGTCAGAAACAACTCTAAAGGAACAGAAATAACCAGAATAGTAGATCCAGCATGTAGCCAGGTCAGAGCCCCTGCTGCAGCGTAGAGGAGTTGGGGCTCAATGTTTTTCCCCCACAGGGTTTTGACCAAACAAATATACCCTTTTCAGAGAGGATTCACTAGCCACAGACCCAACATGGTCATTTCCCCCTCCACATTCATATGGGAAAAGCAGTCAGGGAAATAGCTCCCTATTGTGCAGGGCTGTGTGAAATACCCATGTCCTGGCTCTCTCCTGCCAAAAAGTTCCTACTGTATTTTAGGTCTTCCTCACCACATACAATTTGCTCCAGAGGGTTCTGGTGTCCTGCTTCCAAGACACACAGAAAAATCCAAAAACTAGAGATATTAAACAAAATATTATAGTACATAAGAGTGGTACACCAGCCCGTACCTCTCTATTACCGCTGCTTATAGAAGTTTCCTGGGCCTGAGTTTAGGTTATTTCCCTTTGTGATGCTTGCTGCCACATTTAAAAAAAACCCACTTTACTTTCAACTATTTTAACAATACACAAATGATGAAATCCTGGTCCCATTGAAGGCAATTCCTAAACTCACACTGCCTTCAACCAGGCCAGCATTTCACCCAGGATCTTCATCAGCTCCCATTTAATGCTCTCATAGCATGAACAGCCCTAGTGGCTTTTAAAATCTTATGTCTTTTCTGCCTCCTTGGTGTTCCTACTAGGAGTAGAAGTCGCATGAGTCCAGCCCTCAGGTGTGGTGTTTCTGATTTATTTCACTTCTCAATCATTGATGAGGCGGGAAACCAGTTTGCTTTTTCAGTGCTGGAATGCTATTAACTTTTCCTCAGCCACCAATCTCACTAATGTGAGATTTGTCTCTATGGTGCTTCTTTAGGTCTGGCTTACTACTGGCTGCCCTTCTTGCCTTTTACAGAGCTAACATGGCAGGTTTTGATATTTTTTAACTCTCCCTTTAATGGACTGATGCCTTTTCCCCTCTTCTGTATCCTGGGCAAACTTTGTGTTTTTCCTGTCTCTCCCACACACTACAATACTACTTTATAGGGATGGGAGAAAATTATCAGGGACTACAGACACTCTCCCTGATCTTTTTTCCACAATCAAAGCTTTTCTGAAGTTCAAAAAAAGTTTGCTTAACTTTTCCCTCCATTATATTTCATTTTTATTTACTTGCCCTTTTTACTTCCAGGTTCTGCTTGGGACCAGAAGCAGAAATGTTAGAATGCCATGAAAAAAGCTGTCCTCAAAGTACTTCTGGCCCAAACAAAAACAGAGTCCTGAGTTTCTTACATGAGAAAGCTTGTGTAAGAGCTCTATATCCAAGGGGTTTGGATAAACATCTACATTTTTGGGTGTTTATCCAATGGAAACACCAAATCTTTTGAAATTCAATAACCAATACAAATGTCCCTTCTATTTGCTGCAACATAATAAGATTTGTGAATAGGGAATGTTCTCACACTGCTCTCTCCACATCACAAGTGCGCACATATCCACACACAGGTTTTGCACCTGAACTGCTAAGGACATGTCTTCACTACAGCATTATTTACACTCAAGGTAACTCCTCTCAAGTTAGCCTAGCCTGAGTGGCTAGGTCTACACTGCGTATTAAAAACGGCAGCAGCCAGTCTCGGAGCCTTGGTCCACCAACTTGGGCTTGCACTACAGAGCTAAAAACAGCTGTGGAGACCTTCAGCCTCAGGCAGGAGCTGGCAGGGAGGTGGCATGAGAGCCCAAGTTCTACACTGCTGGTTTTAGTGCTGTAATACAAAGCCAGTGAGCAGTGAAGACAAGTCCTTATTGTCCAAGTTTACCACTTCCTGGGATTTGCCTTTATTGTTAAATGATCATAAAGCTTCAGTCTCAACCCAAGCTTGGCTTGTTTTGAGGTTTCTCCTTTCTGGCCTCAGATGCAAGTTCTCTCTGCCCCTCTTCAAAGGGGCACACAAACCCTTTACAGCCTGGATTGGAGCGAATAAGCCCCCCCACATCTGGCTTCTAGCATAAACCAACATGAGTCAGCAGAATTGTTCTGCTTCTCACTGCAGTATCCTAAACTCTGGCATCGTGCCACAGCTAATTTGTCATGTTTTATAACAGACATCAATTCAAAGACATGTGTAAAGCAGATTGGTGGGTTTTTAAAAAATATTTCAGCAATTTTTTTTTTCATTTTTTCCATTTGATGTCTGCCTGACTTCCCTCTCCAAGGCCTCCCTTTCTGGGTAGCAGTGAATACTAGTCACCATGGCAATCACTTTTGAGACCAACTCACACAGTAAGTTGCACTTGAACTTAACCTTGAGCTCCTGCATTGAGAAGCTTACATTCCTTCTCTGGGTTCATTCTACCCGTTTCCCAGATAAGACAGCAAAAAGGTTTGTCCATTTTCCTTGCAGGTGTGAAATTATTTTGCACATCTATGATTATGACTGTACGTAGTGATACAACTGTAGATTGTTCCTAAATGGCTGCGCAAGCACACTGAAAGCTGCTCTCTATAACCATTTCTATGTCATATTATTATGACCGTCCAAAATCAAGGCTATGTCCACACTGCACTTCTGTTGTTAAAACTTTTGTCACTCGGGGTGTGAAACCCCCGCCCCCATGAATGACAAAAGTTTTAACGACCAAAAAGCGCCGGTGTGGATAGCGCTTCATCAGTGGGAGACGCTTTCCTGCCACTGTAGCTATCACGCCTCACTGGGGGTGGTTTTTAGTGGCTCAGTCACTGGGAGAGCTCCTGGCGACAAAGGGCGGTTACACTGCGTGCCTTACAATGGCTGTAGGGGCACGGCTGCACCATTGTAAGGTGCTCAGCGTAGACACAGCCTAAGATGTATAAAAGATACAGAACTGAATGTTGGTGGAATATGCAAAGGAGCTGAACAATTATTTGCTCCAAAGGCTGCCTTGCTTTAGCTACTTGCATTTATTTTTAAATTTAGTAACTGTAGCATTAAGAGTATTGATTTATCTTGCTGAGAGTGGAGAAGGAAAAAACAAATGAAAATTCCATCGACATACTGAAATGCTGATCGTCTAGCAGAATCCCATCTTTTCCAGAACTGGCTGAATCAATCTGAATGTGTATGTTGGTGACACCAGGGAAAGATACTAAATTTCACAGGGACTAGAACTGCAGAGGTTAGAAATGGAACAAATTTAACAGGTGACCCAGTCTGTCACTGTACCAAGTGCAGGAAAAGACATGCTAGCAGAGTCATTGAACAAAATGTGGAGCATTATTTACCCTAAATCAACATTATGGGGGCTCTCTAAAATACCACAGGTCTCAGTCAATTGCTCCCAACAACTCTGCATGGGAAAATAATTTCAAAACAGTATCAGCTCTAATAAAGCGATTTTTAAGGCATTTAGGAACCTTCATTGTGATTTTGTTGAACCCATGGTTCTCTCTCTGTCCCTCTTCCATAGCATGTGTGTCACCCTCTTAAAATGCAGCCTGTGTGTCTCTGGCACTTGCCTTATTACAATGTAGATATCTTTCAGAGCTTCCTTTTACCTACTACTGTACACACCACACACATACATGTTCACACCTATTTGAAGGTGATTTACTCTACATAGCCCTATTTCCTGATTGTAATAATCCAACATTCCTGAAAATAGTTTCTGAAAAGACATGGAGCTGGTGTCATCCCTCGGGTACAGTGATTCCGCTAAGACAGTTGGAGTTATACCACACATGTACTCAGTCCATTTAGTCAAGCTGTAACTGATACTGTTCTGATTACAGAAAACCTCCCATAATTTCAGGGTTTTTTTTACAGTTTTATTTCTCCACTATGTTCTGTCGTTTATCTTATTCTGAGCCTGTGTCACTCATTTTAAAAAATACACACACCAGATTTCACTTTTGGGTGGTTGGGATCTACACTGCTTTGAATACTAACCTATAGCAGAACTAGGTTCTCACTCCCTCATATATTACTCCAGTGGCATATAGGAGCTATAAAGGCTCCACAACCATCCAGGAGAAAATTTCCCCAGGGCAGGAACAGTGTCAGGCCTACATAGTACATAGTCTTATTGCTCTATGTTGTTCTCCCACATAACCCACACACAGCAGACGCATAGAGATGGAGGGTGTGTCTCAGAAGTGAGGAGTTGCAGTGGGGGAGGTTTAGATTGGATATTAGGAAAAACTTTTTCACTAAGAGGGTGGTGAAACACTGGAATGCGTTACCTAGGGAGGTGGTAGAATCTCCTTCCTTAGAGGTTTTTAAGGTCAGGCTTGACAAAGCCCTGGCTGGGACGATTTAACTGGGAATTGGTCCTGCTTCGAGCAGGGGGTTGGACTAGATGACCTCCTGAGGTCCCTTCCAACCCTGATATTCTATGATTCTATGATTCTATGATTCTCCATAAAGCTGAATGCTATAAAAATTCTGGACTGCTTTAAGCTGTGACACAGCCTCAGTGACACACAGGTAAAGACTGCTGTAATTAGAGCACCCCCTGGGCTGTTCTAATTTGTACCAGGGATCACACCGGACCCCACTCAGCCTAGAATTTAGACAGCACAAAAGTGGTTTAAAGCCAGGTCTGCCAGCTTTCTCATGTATTATGCTTTCTGAGCTGCTCCTCTTGTGAGGTGCAGCATAGAACCTGTCCCCAATTTTTTGTACAAGATAGGTCTTCTTGGGTGGCTATTCTGTTGATTTGAGTGGTGAACTGGTATCTTTGGAATAAATTTAAAGATTGTTTTATGAACAACATTTAGGGATGGAGCTAGATCTGAAATCTGAAAGGAATTTCCAGGATGCTCTCCAAAGCGCCTCATACTACATGTTTCAATTCATGATGGATAAACCTCACAAAGTTCCAAGATTTGGTCTGAATTAGCATCCATTAAACTTAATAAGCACCTCACTAAACTGAAAACGGCATAAGATTAAGCTCTCCTGAGAGACTTCTAGCCCCTTCTGCCTTCAGATGCATTATAAATGCCTAGAGAACAGCATTTGTTCAGCAATTCTGTTCTTGCAGTCCTGACTATGATTATTAAACAATAAATTTTTTTGATCTTCATTAAAACTTCAGGGTAGGTTTGTTATAAATTTGGGATAAACTTCTAATTTTAGCCCAACCGATTTGCTTATTCATAGTATAAAAATATATATATTTAAAAATTAACATTATGTGTGTAGTATGCTAGGCATTTTATAGACATGCATGGAGCCAAGGTCTCTGCCCCACAGACATGGGCAGTGCATGACCCCTACATTTGGGGAGGCTGGTTATAAGCACTGGAAGTTCCCTAGAAGTAGGGGGGGGTACCACCGCCCAGATCATAGCCCTGCTCCCGACTGTGGCCCTGCCCTTGCTTGGTCTCCTCCCCCTGAGGCCCTGTCCACGCTCCATCTCCCCCGCCCCAGCTCTGCCCCAGGCCCTGCTCCTGCTTGGCCCCCTCCTCTGAGGTCCCCCTCCTGCTACTTGCACTGCTTGGACCCCTCCCCTGAGGCTCCCCTGCCTGCCACTTGTGCCTCTCTGCCCCCAGCAGGGTGGGGGGGGGCCCATCAGGAGAGGTGTGGGAAGGGGGCTTCTGGGGAAGAAGTGGAGGGGGGATGGGAAGAGGAGCAGCATCGGCGGGGTCACGGGGGAAAAGGATGAGTGGGAGCGGGGCCTTGAGTGGAGTGTGGTGGGGCCATATCTTGGGTGCCCTTCTGGCGGCAGTGCTCCAAAGGCAGCAGCCTGGCACCCCTCCAAAGGGAGGTGCACCACATCCTGATTGGGGAGACTTAGCCTCCCCTTGGCTCTTATACCCGCTGTCCATGCCCACAGAACTTAAATCCATTAGCCTGATCCTACAACCCAGACCCTGTGTGTAGTCCTTGCTCATATGCAGACTCCAGCTAAGGTTAATGAGACTACCCAGATGAGGAAAGACACCAGTCCTTAATTAAAGCCCATTTTGGAAAATGTCATACAGCTGAAACATATTGCTCTTGTATTTGTTACATTATATGGCACAAAAGTAGGTTAACTGCTCTGAAATGAAATTGGTAGCTTTCTTAATTAGGCTCGGAACTGGAGATATCAAACTATCTTGCCACAGCTAACAAGGCAGAATAAAGGCAGTAAAGCCAACTGTCATCTAAAGAATGGTCTCAAACTAATGCAAAGGAAACAGGAGCAAAGCACCCAATTAATTCCTTTTGATACACTCTGTTTTGGGAACTTTTCAGGTTGTAAACTTTCACTGTGCAAACACTTTGGGGCCAAATTCTGCTCTCAGATGAGTGTATTTAACTCTCACTCAATGGAAGTTCTGTGTAGGTACCTGGGGGCAGATTTTGTTCCTTTTTTCTTTAATTTATTTTTGAACTTATCTGGGGGAAACAAAGAACCGGATATTTTCTATTAACCAAAGAGACAAACAATTTAAACACCAATGTTCCTGCATTTACCAGCTTTTCTTTGGCAGGGCATCCCAAACATTAGGTATTCAAGTCAAACCAATGATGCTAACCAGAGCGAAATCTAAACACATTCCATTAGTAGTCAAGGACTAGGAGCTCTAGTCAGATGGCCTGAACCTAAGAGATGCTGAGCATCCAAAACTTCCATTAAAAGCAACGGAAGCTGCAGACATTCAGCTCTTAGACTGTGAGCTAGTAATCCTTGTAACTAAGAAAGCTGTACATTAAGGGAAGAAGCTTTCCCTTATTACGGGGAAAGGGCCTTCCCTCCACTGTTCCTGAAAATATACCCCTACTAACTAGTTACTAGCATTTATTTTTGGGGTGGGGCAACAGCAGCCCTTACTACTGGACCAGCAGAGGCAGAAATACTATCATCATTAGCAACATAGTCCTGCAAGTATAAAGTGAGAATCGCAATATGCACCATATTTTGCCATTTTGAAGCGGGTATATCATTGCTCCTGCCTGTGCATTTCCATTGTGTGCAAAGTATGAAATACCAGAGGCCTTATACATTTATCTAAAAAAAATGTTCCCTTTGACAACTCCCAGCTGTGGGTAGCAAGGGGTTGGGTTTTTTTGGGCATGTGTTAGTTTCTTTGCCTATTTCCAAGCAGGCACATCACTGCAAAGTGTCAAGCCACAGCAGTGCATCTTCTTGAAAGTAATAAGGTCTCCTCCCGCCACCGCGCCTTGTAAATTTAAATTGGTTTTCCCAGGAATGTTCACCAGAGATGTGGTTTATCAGTTTTTAGTGAAATCTGCTGCTTCTGCACAGTTTTTCAGCTTATAAAACCACAAGAATTGGAAAGGATTCAATGAAATGATTAAGCAGTGTTTACAGTTTTGGGTGCACAAAGATTTTGAACAGGAACATCATAGGGAAAAATATGACCAACCTTACAAAAATCAAAGAGGAATAAATGATGGCTGCATAAACACAAGACAACGTGAGGGATTTTAAAGCCAAATGCCCTGGTCTATCCGTATGGCATAAGAGAGATGTCAAGACAAAGAGATGGACACAATGCTGCATGATTAAAGTTTAACACAATTTGGACCCTACGGTGAGAAAGTGCCCTGTCATCACATACAAAGGGCTCAGCAGGTGTAACTACAGATTGCCAACTGCTCAGAGAAGGGCAAGGAACTTGTCATAGCTATTTTGTGAAACCACATTCAATTACGGCTTCTGCTGGCAAGTGAGGCATTAGTACTGATGTCTTGTGGCAACCAGCTCTCGTATATGATATGCAAACACCAGACAACTGTCATCCAGCCAGAGATGACATAGCAAGCTTCTTGAGGGGAGGGGAGATCTGACAAGAGAAGGCGAAGAGTAAGCACAGATAAATTATAAAGGCTCTGAAACTCATCATTTCAAAACACACCCAACAAGGGTGCATGCCTATAGTCTTGGGCCCAATCACTTATCCAATCCTGCCCGTTCACCATGCCCAAACATTACTCCTAATTGCCTTTTTGCCGACTGTGCTTAATCTTCACTCTGTGCATTCTTCCATGCTGACCCTTAATGCATGTAACAGTCTCCCAATCAAAATAATCAGAGGTCTTCTTCCAAAACCTTTTCTGCACAGGCATTTCCATTACTAATGTGTCCAGCACGGTAGTATCCTGATGCTAGATACATAACTAAGAGTTACACTGAAAATATTCAGACATGAGCTTTGAAACACCACTTAACAGCCTAGATGGAGCTGAACACCTTTACATTTGTGTTAGCTGGTAGGGGCTGAGCTAGGAGGCAGCTCAAGTGATGTTTCAAAAAGGGTTAGCTACTTCAAGATCGCTAACTCAGTTAAAAAACAAAGTAACACCACCATCTTCTTCTCTAGGCTAGATAGGCTCCAACAAGCTTTGTGTTGACTAAGTTTTAAAGGAGTGACGTTTGATCATGAAAGCCAGCTCAATCTAACTAAAACCTAGTAAAAGTCTAGTCAAGACAAGGCAATTTGCACTTTGGCATGAGTTAAAGCTGAGGGTGGAGCCTAGGCTATGACTTACCATCATGCAAACCTTTTGGTTAAATAGGAGACAACAAGAGATTAAAAAATAATTGGGGGGGGGGGGGAAGAGAATAAAAGAAAGAGAAATACACCACACTATCCACACTTGTGATGTTAGCAAGGAATCTTTGACTGGATCCATATTTCAAAATTGCTGAGGGGGGTCCAGAACACAGTTAACAATACCATAAAGACAAATAATACGAACATAAATACTAATACTATTCTGCATGTATGTTCTAGGAGGTATATAAAAAGAAATAAGAATACTAAGATGAATTAAAGACATTAAATTTAACAAAATATTGCCTATGGCCCCAATTCAGCAGCCTATCCCTATTCAGCTTAATCCTAGCCATGTAATGAAATGCTTTACTGGATTGGAAATATAGGCAGATACAAAAGATGACTTTGTGACAGGAATGGCCATGTGGGATGGTCTCTTCAAAACAGCAAAATAAGCTAAACTATAACAGACTCAACAGTGATGCTGACACAGAGAGAGAAGTGACTCCACCTCTCAGAGGCACTGTAATGCAATGTACTGTAGAGGCACTAGATGGCCCAATCCAGTGCCCAACTGCAGTCAGTGGAAAAAGTCCCATAGATTCAAAAGGAGTTGGATTGCACCCAGAGAGAGGGAGAGACTCTGGAAGTTTGACAAAGACGTGGGGCTGGATTCTTATGTACCTCAAGGGAACTTAGTGGAAATGAAAATAAGTCCTTTGAACTCAGGGATACATAAGTATGCTTATTTAAATAAGTATCTACAAGTTACAACAAATGGTCTTCCACAGCACGTGTGAATCCCTTATGCTTAACAATCTGTCACAGCTCAAATTTAACTCAGACACTGGTTACCTTCACCAGACCTGAAGAAGAGCTCTGTAAAGCTCAAAAGCTCATCCCTTATCCCAACAGAAGTTGGTCCAATAAAAGATATTACCTTGCCTACCTTGTCTCTCATATATCCCGGGACCAACATGGCTACAACAACACTGCTAACAACTATGGAAGATATTGAATATTGCTGTTTAAAATGGAAACTTCACAACATGAAGGAGGAGGAAGCCAGACTGAACAGTGACATCTACTTCCCGATCACATGCAAGAAACAAAACGTCACCCCCAGAGGACTCCCCATTTAGAACCCGCTGACCACTACATACTACTCTAAATATGCTGAACAGCTTTGCAGAAGGAACTCAGAAAAACTGACAAGCTCCTGCTCCTAACATATTCCAGAAGGGACCACCTCAAACAAGAAAACATCACATTCTCCCACACACTGGAAGAAAAATAAATCAATCAGGAAATCTACCTGGAGATCGTGCAAGAAACCCAAACCAACTATAAAAAAAAACTTGCTGACAGTCATCAGACATAAAAATAAAAAATGGAACCAACTACAACTACTCCACAGCCAACAGAACACCATCTCTAGGTGAAACCATGACACTAGCAACCACCACATGGACACTACATGACATCCCAACATCATCAATCTATCAAGACTACCCCTAACCAGACCTAAAATATTTGTATTCTTCCAGGGACTGAACTTCTGCTCAACCTCAGAACCCGATACCATACTAACACATGGAGAACTTAAAATAAGTCTTCTACCACCTTCACCTCAAGGAATTCTTTCACATCTAAGATGAAACCACCCACAATTATATCATCCCCGCCAACAGTCATATTTAACAACAAACACTTTATCCAAACCACGGGAACAGCGATAGGTACTGTGATGGCTCCCCAATATGCAAACCTCTTCAAGGACAAATTTCTGGAAAAAGAAATCATGAAACCAATGATATATACCTGAGATATAGAGATGATATTTTCATCCTCTGGACAGATGACCTATACTCGGTCAGAATTCCACCACAACTTCAACAACCACCACCCATCTATCAAACTCTCTTTAGAACACTCCCACACCAGCATCAATTTCCCTGACATCATGATCAGCATCAACAATGGATCCCTACAAACAACTGTATAAAAGAAACCTCATGATCAAGAAACTTTCCTTTACAGATCCAGTAGCCACCCCAAGAAATCTGTTATCTACTGCCAGGCACTCAGATATCACAGAATTTGCTCTGAAGACAAAGTCCGGGATACACACCTACACAGCTTCAGTAAATAAGGACATTCCAACTGACAAGTGGATCACATCATGGAATGGGCCACCCAAATACCCTGGGAGAACCTGCTTCAATACAGAAAAAATCTCCCCACTGACCACACACAACTAGTTGTCACGTATCACTTCACACTGGAACCTGTATGGGGTGTCATCAAACAGTTACAACCCATACTTGATGGGGACCACATCCTGAGAGAAATCTTTTCTGAACCCCCACATCTGGCCTTCAAACAACCTCTCAACCTCACCAAGCTTATCATCAGAAACAAGCTCCCCACAGACCAGGACACACCAGCTCCAAGTAGCATCAGACCCTGCCAGAACAACACATGCAAAACCTGCAGATATATTTCTACTGCTATGATGATCAATACCTCCCCCAACACATCTTTCAAGACCCACGGGCACTATGCATGCCCATTAAAACGTGGTGTACCTCAACCAGTGCATCAAGTGACGCACAACAACTATGTGGGTGAAGCCAGACAATCACTACACTCTTGAATGAACTTGCACAGCAAAATGATGACAGACAGAAATACCATACCATGTGTGAGTGAACACTTTTCACAAAGCAATCACTCCACATTTGACCTGTCAGTCCTCAAAGTAAACCTGCACAACACCTTCAAAAGATGAGCCTGGGAACTTAAGTTCATAACTGTTCTAGACACTGAAAAATATGGACTTACCAGAGACACTGGTTTTATGGCTCATTACAACACTTTGTACACACCCCACTGCCTAATAACCCTTAATTACACACTTCATTTTAAGTGGTCTCCTACAGCAAGTGTGAACCCTTTATGCTGAACAATCTGTCCCAACTTGTGTTTAGCTTAGACAATCTGGTTACCTTCTCCAGACCTAAAAAAGAGCTTTGTGAAGTTTGAAAACTTGTCTCTTCCACTAAAAGAAGTTGGTCCAATAAGAGAGATATTACCTCACCTACCTTGTCTCTCTCATATCATAGTACCTCTACAGCTAGAACACACTGCAAACAACTACAACATTTTAAGCTATCTAGATATTGTTCCAGCACAGCCCTCCTCAGCCTGAGGTGGTATGATTGCACATGGAACTATTTTCCATTTACTATTTTTAGTGTTTTATCCAATTATATGGTAGATAAATCTCTAATGAGAAGTTGAATTGTTTCCATATTTTTCTTTGAAAGAAGGGGAAAGGAAAAAACAAATCCTGACACACAGCTCAAATGCTCAAAATTGCTGCATAGAGATTTTTCCTAACCAGAAGGTAGAGTGTTAGAAATTCACAGCTAATTAATATACTTTCCATTCCCAGCTGAGCAGCAACGTATTTAAAAATATAGCTAAGATCTAATGTAATAACAATGAATTACTGTGATCTCTGAACAAAAAATTATTTCAGATCTTGTGCAGTGAACATTCCCATAGCCGACAGTCTTCAGAAAAATTATGGCCTGCACAAAAAGACCCTTTATGAACCAACACCGCTGAAGGACAGGGACACCTAGTGGCCAGGTTATTATTTTCTATCTTTCCCCTTTTCCTTCCCAGACTTCTAAAAAACCTTGCCTGAATAGAACAATTTCTCTTTAGTACGGAGACTCCCCCTTCCCCATTATTGCTACTTGGAAAGGAGGAGGAGGTTTGAATGCTTTCACTATTGACAGTTTTATGATGCACACCATGAGATATGCCTTCACAATAAAAGCTTAGGCTACACTGCAAAAATTGTAGTCACACCTTAAAAATCTTGAGATCTGCTCTTTTCTCCTGTCGCTGTTGTCAGGTTTTTGTGGATTTAGCAGTGTGTATTTAAAGCCTCTCTCATACATTCCTCTCCCAGCCTGGCCCTTTACTCTGGCTGGCAAGGAAGAGCGTGCTGTGATGTTCAGAAGGGGAAAGGCCTTACTTACAATCTGCTAATATCTTAGCATAGGAGTATTTTAAGTATTTTTCTCCCCAAACAAAGCAAAACATTGTGATAGACTGTCAATATCTTGTAATAGACTGAACAAACCTTATGGAATTAAGATAACTTTACTGAGTTAAATTAAGCCATACTGAATTAGGGTTAACACCTTTGGGGTATATTGTATTAAAAATGCAATAGTGTATGTGTTGTTGGGGCACTGTATGTACCTTTGCTACAGTGGCATAGCTAGGTGGAGCCAACAGGGGCAGCTGACATAAAAAAAGCTGCCACCCGCTTGTACTCACCGGGCAGCGCTCTGGGTCCTCGGCGGCACTGAAGGCCCCCGTTGCCGAAATGTCGCTGAAGACTTGGAGCGTGTGAAGGCCCCCGCCGAGCTGGAGCAGGTGAAGGCCTGTGCCACTGAAGACCCGGGGCGCCACCGGGGGAGTAAAAATTAAAAAAGGCGCCTATAAATTAAAAAGGCACTGCTTGTGCTCAGAGGGGCAGAGGCTGCTTCCCCCCCGCCCCCACGATGCTACTGCTTCTCTAGTAGGGAGGGGCGATGCTAATGTACTTCCTTCATTACCAACCCTTTGAAGCTTGTTCTGAGCTAAAGCTCTGATAAACTTGCAACCACAAAGATGCCCCTACAGTGGGGTATTAAAAGATGCCACTTGCCGGAGCCCATGTAAGAGTTGGGATGAACTCTGGTAAACTTATTAGCATGCACATAGGTTCTTTTATTGTTTTTAATGTTTTCTCCTTAATGCTTTGTACCTTAAGAATAAAGTAGGCTTGCTTAAAAAGAACTGGGTGGTAACTTATATCTGTAGCAATTACACTGTTATCTGTCTCTGAAGAGAAAGCAATCAGG
Organism: Lepidochelys olivacea; assembly: GCF_965140295.1. Taxonomy (NCBI): domain Eukaryota; kingdom Metazoa; phylum Chordata; order Testudines; family Cheloniidae; genus Lepidochelys; species Lepidochelys olivacea. The sequence continues at coordinate 266,758,918 of NC_140411.1, forward strand.
TGTTTTAAGGCAACCTGTCTGTGCTGGGAATTACACAGTGAAGACAAGGGAACTTTTCAGCCTGCGAATGCTCCAGTCGGAAATTAAAGACATGCATCTCTCTACCCAAGGGAGGCAACAGGTGGGGAGCTGGAAGCCAAATGTGGGTGCCCTTGCTGTACCACTGAGTAAGAATACAGGTGTCGTTGCCCTGAACTGGGGCAGAAATAATCTATCCATCCAGGCATTTCTAAAATGCCTGTCACTTGGTGAACCATCACCAATGAAGACTATGTCCACACCAAGTTTCAAGCTTCAAACTTTAGCCATATTTTTGCTGCAGACCTGCATATGAAAAGTGTAACTAGAATTTAAAAAATAGGAAAATGTTGATTTGTTTCTCCACCCTTGATGAACTCAAACACAGCCAAAGGGAACTTAAAGCAAGAAGAAAGAAAGAAAATAACAAAACCGCTTTCAGGCAGAAATTAAGTATGAAAAATTTCAGCTCAAAAAGATAAATTTTTCAGAAAGTTATAAGCATATAAAATCAGGCTGATCAGATAACTGTTCTACAACCTTAACTACAGTGAGTGTGACCAGTGAGCACGATAATTAAGTGAAATTCTCATTTCAAAATGCAATTGTTGTGTATTTATATTTTCTGAAACAGGATTTATAAGCGTTTTGTTGCATTGCCATCTAGTGTTGATTCAGGGATTTGTAAGGCCAGATTCTTGGAGCAACACTGATTTACACCAGCCCATTTCTTTTAAGGGTGGAGGGACCATTATCATCATCTGGTCTGACCGCTTGCGTTACAAAGGTCATAGAACCTCCCTAGTAATTCCTGTATTGAGACCAACAATTTTAGGTTCAAGTGATGAAGAATCTATCACATCCCTTGCTCTGATGATTACAAAAACATTCACCTTTTTTCCAGTTGAATTTTTGTAATCAACTTCTAGCCATTGGATTTTATTATTTCTCAGTCTGCTAGATTAAAAAGAGTGCTGAAGTATTAGCCATCTTCTCCCTGTGTATGTACTTTTAGACCATGAACTAGTTGCCTCTTAACCCTTCCTCAATAAGCTAAATATATTAAGCTCTTTAAAAAGAAAAGGAGTACTTGTGGCACCTTAGAGACTAACCAATTTATTTGAGCATAAGCTTTCGTGAGCTACAGCTCACTTCATCGGATGCATCCGATGAAGTGAGCTGTAGCTCACGAAAGCTCATGCTCAAATAAATTGGTTAGTCTCTAAGGTGCCACAAGTACTCCTTTTCTTTTTGCGAATACAGACTAACACGGCTGTTACTCTGAAACCTAAGCTCTTTAAGTTGCTCACTGTTAAGAGTTAATGTAAGTCATTATGCAAGGTAGCCTATTTCCCCTTGCTTTTTCCTAACACCCCCCCAGACGTTCTGGTTAAACTTGGATTTAAACTTGGAGAGTGGTCAGTTTGGATGAGCTATTGCCAGCAGGAGAGAGAGTTTATGTGTGTGTGTGTTCCCCGGGGGGTGTGTGTGTGTGTGTGTGAGAAAGCCTGGATCTGTGCTGGAAATGACCCATCTTGATTACCATGCACATTGTAGGGAGAGTGGTCACTTTGGATGAGCTATTACCAGCAGGAGAGTGAGTTTGTGTGTGTATGGGGGTGGGGGGGTGAGAAAACCTGGATTTATGCTGGAAATGGCCCACCTTGATTATCATGCACATTGTAGAGAGAGTGGTCACTTTGGATAAGCTATTACCAGCAGGAGAGTGAGTTTGTGTGTGTGGTTTTTGGAGGGGGGTGAGAGAACCTGGATTTGTGCAGGAAATGGCCCACCTTGATTATCATACACATTGTGAAGAGAGTGGTCACTTTTGATGGGCTATTACCAGCAGGAGAGTGAGTTTGTGTGTGGGGGGTGGGGTGGGGGGGGCGGAGGGTAAGAAAACCTGGATTTGTGCTGGAAATGGCCCAACTTGATGATCACTTTAGATAAGCTATTATCAGCAGGACAGTGGGGTGGGAGGGGGTATTGTTTCATGGTCTCTGTGTGTATATAATGTCTACTGCAGTTTCCACGGTATGCATCCGATGAAGTGAGCTGTAGCTCACGAAAGCTCATGCTCAAATAAATTGGTTAGTCTCTAAGGTGCCACAAGTCCTCCTTTTCTTTTTACTGTTGAGTGGTTTCCCAGACCTCAAATAATTTTTGTAGCTCTTTTCTGAATCCCTCTCCAATTTTTCAGCATCCTTTTAAACAAAACTGGACAAAGTATTCCATTAGTGGTCTCTTCAGGGCCCATCACTGAATGATCCCTGCTTGGGCACCCTCCTATTTGGGCACCCACCTATTTGATATTCCCTTGTTTATACATCCAAGGATTGTGTTAGTCTAGCTAGCCACACTGTTGCACTGGGAGCTCATGTTGGGCAAGGAATCAGTTGAACAAAGACACCCTGAATCATTGGAAGGGATGCTTAGGCTACGTCTACACCACACACCCCTGGCGGCAGCTTGTAGGGTATGTGTAGCGACACAGCACAGAGAAAATCAGGCTGCAAACACGCCGTGGTGTGTAGCTACATATGTCAGTGAAAGCCTATGGTGGGGGGAGGGAGTGGGCAAAGGTTTCAGCAGCAATGGAGGGTGAAAGCGTTCAGCAGCTCTCAGCTGCTCACCACTTTCCCTACAGTGGGGGAAATGCTTCAGCAGTGGGGAGCTGGAGGAGCCTTTCCCTGCTGCCAGAGTTTTTCCTGTGGTGGGGGGAGGGCGCCACCAGTGGGGAGCTGGTGGAGTTGTTCCCTGCAGTGGGGAAAGGCTCTAAGCAGCAGGAAGCTGCCAGAGCCTTTCCCCACTGCAAGGTTGGCATGGCAAGTCAATGTTACTATTGGTCTGGGGAGGGGAGGGAGGGTAGTGGTGGCCGCAGTTCTGTACCAGTACACTATGCAACAGGAGTGGAGGAGATATGGCTGCTATTCCAAGCCATAGGCTGAACTGGCACCTGCCCCTGGCTTTTTGCAAGTGGAGTGAATTTCACCCATTTTGAACACTCAGCGAACCTTTCCCTCTGCCACCAACTAAAACCACCTACAAGCAGAAACAAGTTGGCCAAATATTACCCTTGGGGGCACATACAACTCCCATTGAAAATAATGGGAGAGCCCATTTACTTGTGAGGGCAGAATTTGTCCCTGATGAACATACAGTTTTGTATAAGAACTTTAGCAAATTTACTTGAGTTGACTCAGCTAGACACAGTGTGAAAATTCATCCGGCACACCTTAGCACTGAAAAACAAATAGCTAAGTTACCATAACATTTCTAAGATGATAGCTTTCCATTTCTCGCTCCCCAATACTTCAATAAATGCTCATTTCTCTGTTCCCAAAATGGCACTTGAGGACCTGCCAGGTTTGAAACCTGCATGTTAAATTCACTTTAACTTGTAACCTTTTCTCTTTCATTAAAAAAAACTGATGACAGATTTAGGGGTGAAAGGCTGATAACACTGACAGCTGAAGCTCTGCCAATCTGATATGGAAGCGTATGTTTATTAGCATGCCACACAATATTCTGGTTGAATGTTCATTCAGCTTTGGTCTGCTTCCTAGGACAGGCCATTGCTGACCACAGAATGTATCATTATCAATGTTGTATATATATTGAAGAAATACTATGAAGAGTTAGGCATGAGACCACTACACATAATAGTATTTCGGAGCTGAGGGCTCCGGCTGAGGGTGCAGATGTTCTGGGCTGGGAATGAGGGGTTCAGAGGATGGGAGGGGGATCAGCGTTGGGGCAAGGGGTTGTGACATCGGGGGGGTGAGGGCTCCGGCTGGGGGTGCGGGTTCTGGGGTGGGGCTGGGGATGAGGGGTTTGGAGGGTGCTCGGGGCCAGGATCAAGGGGTTTGGATGGCGGGAGGGGGATCAGGACTGGGGCAGGGGGTTGGGGTGTGGGAAGGGTTCAGGGGTGCAGGGTCCAGGCGGCGCTTACCTCAAGCAGCTTACCTCCAGCTCCTATGCATAGGCGCAGCCAGGTGGCTCTGTGCACTGCCCTGTCCGCAGGCGCCACCCCTGCAGCTCCCATTGGCTGCGGTTCCTAGCCAATGGGAGCTGCAAAGACGGTGCTTGGGGCGGGGGAAGCGTGCAGAGCTCCCTGGCTGCCCCTGTGTGTAGGAGACAGAGGGAGGACATGCTGCTGCTTCCAGGAGCTGCTCAGAATCAGGGCAAGCAGGGAGCCTGCCTTATCACCGCTACGCCGCTGACCGGATTGTTAACGGTCTGGTCAGTGGTGCTGACCTGAGCCGCCAGGATCCCTTTTTGACCAGGCATTCCGGTTGAAAACTGGACACCTGGCAACCCTAGACTGACACCTAGAACGTAAGTTCTCTGGAGCTGGGACTGTCTTCTTTGCCCTTATGGTTCCCGACAAATCCTAGGTGTTACCATAATGATACCCAGAGAAGCCTTAGCACTATGCTAAACAAAATACTTCCTAGCCTGTAAGCCAGCTAGTGCTGGGACAGCTCTCAGTAAGGAGTGCAACCCCGTAGGTACAATATCAGTGAATGGTCCTTAAGGTAGAAAGGTGAGGTTTCAAAATAGCCTGGAATCTGACACATTCTTCTCTTTATCCAGTGTATCAATTTCACCTCCACACTTTCACACATCTCCAGCCTCCAGTGCAGCCAGTCAGTGCTGTGAGAGGCTCCAACGCATTGCCAAACAACATGTCGCCAATGCAAACACAGGAAAGTGCACTGCTAGATCATGGGCTGGAAGTATTGGCCAGTGCACAGCTATATATGTGTGAGCTAAGTAAGGGTTTATCTACCTGGGGAAATTTTTCTGGCATAATTATACCAGTATAATTATAGCCCTCTAGTTACACCACTATAACTCCCCATGTGGACACTTATTCTGGCATAATTATTCCAATACATTTCCCCAGGTAGACTAGACCTAAATCCAGGAAAATCTCCAAATACAGCATATTGTGAGAAACACTTTCTACTATTACACGAAGTGATTTTTAATCTGAGGGCATCTCTTACTCAATTGTATACACAATTCCTTGGTTTTTCATTTACGCTACTAAAGTACTTCCTTTCAGCTTTACACTTCCAATTGGTCAACACTTGTTTTCTACAGCCAATGAGAAAATTATTGAAAAGCACCTAAAAAACCCCCTGTTCACCTAGATGGGATGACATTCCCAGAACAATTAAAAAGCCAACACACATTTCACTAACAGAATATTTAATAGCAACTCATTCAGTTTCAGAAGGTGCCTAATGAGGGGGAATCAACTGGAACAACAAAGAGGATAGGAAATGGGGGAGTGCAAGAATCATAGAATCATAGAACCATAGAATATCAGGGTTGGAAGGGACCCCAGAAGGTCATCTAGTCCAACCCCCTGCTCGAAGCAGGACCAATTCCCAGCTAAATCACCCCAGCCAGGGCTTTGTCAAGCCTGACCTTAAAAACCTCTAAGGAAGGAGATTCTACCACCTCCCTAGGTAACGCATTCCAGTGTTTCACCACCCTCTTAGTGAAAAAGTTTTTCCTAATATCCAATCTAAACCTCCCCCACTGCAACTTGAGACCATTACTCCTCGTTCTGTCATCTGCTACCATTGAGAACAGTCTAGAGCCATCCTCTTTGGAACCCCCTTTCAGGTAGTTGAAAGCAGCTATCAAATCCCCCCTCATTCTTCTCTTCTGCAGGCTAAACAATCCCAGCTCCCTCAGCCTCTCCTCATAACTCATGTGTTCCAGTCCCCTAATCATTTTTGTTGCCCTTCGCTGGACTCTCTCCAATTTATCCACATCCTTCTTGAAGTGTGGGGCCCAAAACTGGACACAGTACTCCAGATGAGGCCTCACCAATGTCGAATAGAGGGGAACGATCACGTCCCTCGATCTGCTTGCTCATGTCAGGTCACAGCATGCACAGGGGAAAGGAGTGCAGGCTGCCTCAGTATTATATCAGTAACAACATTAAAAAAATCTTCTTTCCTTCTTATACATCAGTCTACAGGCCAACCTATGCCCCGAGAGACATCTGTGCAATACTATGGCTTTTCATACATGTGCACAGGTAGAACTGACTGGCCCTAAAGCTGGAATTTAGCAAACAGTTCTTTTGATGGTGCACAATGAAAACAAACAAAGAAAGAAAACTCAGCTCTCTTCCAGAGCTGTGTTTGCTCTGCAGTGCTAACAGGAATAAAAAGCAATACAAATGTATTTTGGTCACTGATGTAAGCAGATCTGACTTCGAGTATGTACAGGGCATAGATCTGCTGTGTAAGAAGGTGCCATAATCTACATGGTCTTTTCAGAGCACAGCTGCACTTTACCCTTTGTTTGGCATTAAGTAAACAGAAGAAAAGGGTTGTTGTGTTTCCTACGCAGGCTGAGTTACTATAGTCTCTAACAGATATATTTTTGGTACTCTCTGAATAGGTATAGAAAATAAGTCTGTGCCTAATTCCTAGTGACTTTCAATGGGAGTTGGGTGCTTTTGTAAATCCTACCAGGCATCTACCTACATCTTTAGGCACCTAAATACCTTTATAAATCTGGCCCTAGATGTTATTATGGGAACTGTAGTCAGTTACTTACATAGGGGCCTGATTAAAAGCCCACAGAAATCAAAGGGAATATTTCCATTGATTTCCATGGAGTTTGGATTGGATGTTAACACTCAGGGCTTGTCTACATGAACACTTAGTTTGCAGCAAATTGGGGTACAAATCTACCCTGCACTAGCTTGCAGTGTTCATGTAGACCCTGCTGCCACACACGACAAGTTCCCGGACTGTGGGGCTGTTTAATTGCAGTGTAGACATTCCAGCTAGGGCTGCAGCCCGAGCTCTGGGACCTTCTCACCTCACAGGGTCCTAGAGCCCAGATTCCAGCCGAGCCCAAGAGTCTACACTGCAGTTAAACAGCCCTGCAGCACAAGTCCTGCGAGCCCAAGTCAGCTGGCACAAGCTAGCTGCGGGTGTCTAACTGCAGTGCAGACATACCCTTAGTGAACAACAGGAGGGACCACAGGGACATGCAGTGCACAGGACATTAATGCAGGGTAGATTTACACCCCAGCTTGCCTCAAACTAAGTGTTCGTTTAGACAAGCCCTCCAAAACGTAGACAGACTTCTAGCTATTTCAGTGGTCTGCGTGGACCCTCCTGATATGGCAAGAAACTACACGGATATATTCTTAAATATATATACTGAGCTTTGGCTTTGTCAGGATTAATCTGGTAGTATAGTTTTGCCTTGCATTTAAACTAAATCATAAAATACTCACTGATGGATCCTTTGCTGACTGAAAGGGGCAGTATAGCAGTCATTCTCCTCCAGGTCTGGCAGTGTCTCCTTGTCCAGTCTCATAGGTTTTCTAGGTAACCATCCTCGAAACCTGCTGATTTGTCTCTCAATCCTGCAGTACACAAAAGGTAAAATCAAATGAGACAGAGAACAAGCAGTGCCTGCTTATCCATTACATTATAATCAGCCAAAGAGAGATTTCACTTACAACTCCCCCCCCCGCCCCTCCCACACAAATAAGGAGACTTCAGAATTAACGGTTACTAAGAAGCCAAATATGACATTTTTGAGCCAAAGTGTACTCAGATTATGAATAACCAGAATTTGGTAGAGCAGCATCTTCTTATTTACAGTACATGACTCTGTAAATCATAACAAAGCTCAGTAAACTCTTGGCAACTCTCTAAGCTTTCATTTCCTGGCTTTTCAGAAAGCTTAATCTATATGTGGGAATTGACTGACACTCTACACTCAGGACAAGTAAACATTAGGATTGCAGAGACCAGGACAGAAAGCTTTGGCAACAGAACCCCAGAAAAATAAAAAACTTTCATTGCTATTTACCACAGACTCATATATCACATAGGGGGCTATCAAAACAAACCACTTCATTTATTTGTTTCAACTGCAGCATCTTGAGGTACTGCACACTTTATCAAATCACACTACTCAAAGCGCACGGTTTGAGAGCTGACAGCAAAGCCAGTTCTCGCATTTAATAATCTCACTTCAGCAGGTGAAAACAAACAGAGGCCAAGCAGGTAAAGAAGGCCGGGTTTATCTGCAATGCACTCATTCAAAGATACACACAGTCACCAAGGGAAGGAGGAGAATTATAGATGATTGGGGGTAACATTCTAAATCAAAACCAACTCCAAACAAAAATGCTACAGAGAAAACACAGATAAGAAATTTGCTTTGCAAAACATGTTTTGCTTTCTCAAGAGCACTTAACACCTTAGCATCTGCACTATTACTTCCTGTCTGTAAAAGACATGGGCCCCAATCCTGCAAAGGCCTTAGCTTTAAGCATGTGAATAATCCTATTTATGGAACTATTTGTATACTTAAAGTTAAGTACTGGGTAAGTCTTTGCTAGACAGGGGCAGAGGGCCTGATCGAACACCATCCGAAGACAACGCGAGTCCTTCCATTTGTTTCAGTGACTGTTGGGTGAAGCCCAGAGTTTGGAAATTTATCTGCCTCTTCTCCTCCAATCAAAAAATCAGCTAAATAGCTCCACAACCCAAACAAATGTTATTGAGATTTCTCTGATGTCATCTCTGGTCAGAAGGGTTTCAGATATTCCTACTGAAGTAGCTGAGAGTGTGAGAAAATTACTTCAAATTCCCATTCAGAACAGAAAAAAATAGCAACTTTCATCCTCGGCTCCTCAGTTCTGAAACTGGAGTCACTTTTGTGTCTTCTCTAAAGGTAGGTAAGTACTACAAACCATTATTCACAAACACTGGATCAAATTTTTAAACACATTTACTCTGCCTGTGTTTGTGTGTCTTGCGTGTTCTCTTTCTGTGAGTATTCTAGTGAACGAGTTTACCATTAGGACTGCTTGCCAGAACAGGAAATTTTAAGTGAACATAGAAGAATATTCACAGAATATAAATTTTAAATTCTTAAATCGTGCATGTTTGCACTGAAAGCTTGATTCTACAATGGATCTGGAAGGTATCATTTCCAGCTGGAGCAGACACACCTACATTAGCTCTGACAGAGCTAGCCCACTATAAATAAAGGTGTAGCTGCAGCAGCGAGAGCAGCAGGATGGGCGAGCCACCCAGCTACGTACCTTTGGTCTCACATGGGCTCGGACTTCCAGCGACAAGCCCATACCGCCCCTCGCACTTCCGTGGCTTATGCTTCTATCTGTAGTGTGCTAGCTTGATCAGAGCTAACATAGATATGTCAGCTCGAGCTGGAATTTATACCTTCCAGCTCCAGGATAGGCATACCCTAAGAACTACACTCATCCAATTAGGCTACAGTAACAATACCATGTGATCAGCTCAAATGGTGAACCTCAAATACTCAAAGCAATACTTGCAGTGACTAGTTCATGAACAAAACACAGGCAGTGTTTAATTTGTAACAAAGGAGGTGCCAAGTTGGGTGGGCAGAGACTGGTGGCGGATGGCCAGGCGCCAAGCTCTGAAGGCAGTACCACTGACAGCAGCATTGCAGAAGTAAGGGTGGCATGATATGATACTGCCACCCTTGCTTTTGTGCTGCTGCTGGCAACGGCACTGCCTTCAGAGCTGGGCAGCCAGAAAGTGGCAGCTGCTGGCCAGGAGCCCCGAGGTGCTGGGACTATGAACTGCCAACCCAAGAGTTGGCGGGGGTCAGCCTCAGCAAGCCCCAGCACAAATTAAGCACTGACCACAGGCTGAAATATGTTCATCTAAAACATTCATTGAATACTCTTGAACAAACAAATCAATATGGGAAAACTGAGATCTGTTTGGACGCAAGTTTCAAAATGGGAAAAAGGGATAAATTAAATATTTGAATTGATTTTGAAAATAACTTCCCCAGCTTTAGTGCCCACTAAGTTTTAGCAGACAAGTTTATCATTATTAATTGTTCTTCTAAATTAATAGGGTCTGCCTGTGGGGATAGCACTTTTTTTCCAAACCATCCTCACCCTTACTTAAGGTGACCAGCATTTTTACTTGCTGACCCAGGACAGAAGTGGAGAAGTATCTGAGTCTTAAACAGGAGTTTGTCAGGGATTTTTCAGGGGATGTGTTATTTTTCTGTAACCCCCTCCTCCCCAGTGGGGGTACGTTGGCACCACACTGCCAAGGAATAGGGTTAGAGCTGCAGGAGCTATATCTACTGTGGCAGCACAGAGCCTCCACACAGAAGGCCTTGCACTTCATGCACATTGTTTGCAAGGTCAGAGGGGTATCCCAAGACGATAGCAGGGAAGTTTTCCCTCACAGGATTTAATCTCCTTTGACCTGCAGCTTTTCCTGCAGGGGAAAACCGGACCCAATATTTCTACATTTTGTGTTAGTTTAATGACAATGTGGGGTGGGAGGAGGACAACACAAATGTCTTCAAGCATCCAGTTTCATGCTTATAAACTGAGTAAAATCATCTGGATTTTCAAGAGTATTAGAAAGCTCATTAATCTGCAATCCTCTCCTCATTCATCTTGTAAGACAATGTGCACATTCGAGATATGTCTGCTGTAGCTTTATCTCAGCACACACAGGGCTTACAATAAATTATTCATGTTGACTTCACACTGAGCACGTTTGGAATTTGATTGGTTTGTCATTCATAAGGTTCTGATTCCTTGGCATGCTCAGTGGACTCATTCCTTCCCTGATGACTCAGAGCTCTCAAGGGGATGCATGCTCCAACAGGTCTAGAATACATTGCCACTCTCTCTCTTCTGACAATCAAAAGGATCAGATTCTTAGAAGATGCCTTCATGCTGCTTTAGCATGACCACCAGCCACTGATGCAGGATTTTACTTCATGCTGCTTGCTCGCTCTCTCACTCACTCAGAAAAGCAGGGGGAGGCAAAGGGTTGACACTAACAAACACTGCCCTTCATTCAACACTCAGACAAGAAGAGTTAAAATGTGTTGTGTTTCATTGCTTCTTTGAGGCTAATCTATGGCTCATTAGCATTACACATATCAACCGGGTAGCTCTCACTACATGCCATATGGAACAGTAGGCGATACTGAGAAGAATACAACAGTAATAATCCTTTCCCAAAATGGGGTATCGAGGATCTGGAAAGATTCTGAGGGCATGGCTACACTAGTGTTGGAAAGTATAAAATCCTGCTCAAGCAAACATACCCACACTAGGTCTGAGCTAGTGTGCTAAAAATAGAAGGTAGCTGTGGCAGCATGAGCAGCGGAAGGGGCCAGCCATCCCGAGTATGGTTCCGTTCAAGACCATAGGTACATATTTGAGGTGGATAGACTATCCTGCCGCTCACATCAGTGAAGCTACACTTCTGGTTTTAGTGCAGCTAGTGCAGGTATATCTACTTATGCTGGAATTTACATTTTTCAGCTCTAGTGTAGACATACCGTGAAACAGTGGAAAACTGAACACTTAAAATGATACAGAACATTAAAACAGTTTTTAGAGGTAGAGAGGTAAGATATGCAATGGATACACTCCAGCTGAGACTAGCTGCTAGCATGACCAGAGAAAGCTTGTTTTTGACACATCTGTCATTGGCAGGGAAATGGACTGGATGACATAATATAGCAGAACTTTGCACATTTCTAATTTCTAGGATTCTTCACCACTATGGCTTGAGCTTCAGATGTAGGAACACGCAAGAATAGAAGTCCACTTAGGCCCTGATTCAGCAAGGACTTAAGCAAGTGATTAACTTTAAGTATGTGCTTAAGTGCTTTGCTGAATTGAGCCCTAAGTGGATAGAATTTGGAAAACAGAGAAGCACACACAGCTACCTACACAGAAATAATTCATTCTAGCTAGTTATGTGTGGATTACTGTGCCTTTTAGAGCAATATAAACCATAATGAAAAAAAGGCAGGGAAAAATCACATAAGAAAAATTAACTGACGTCCCTCTCCTGAGCTACTTTCTCAAAAACATTGCAGGACTTACAGGTGACCATCTAAAGGCTCAGCGACTTAGTTCAGCTAGCATTTCAAAGTTCAGATCCTTTCCCAAATTTATCCCAGCCTTGCCTGTGACTCTCCATTTCCGGTAACTCCCTCTTGGCCAAAACAGATACTTATTACCCCAACCTCCTGGAAGAGGAAAATGGGCTGTCTGGTCTCCTCCCCACCAAAGGAATGATCTTTGGGTAAGAAATATGGAGGATGACAGGAGGTGTGCAGATCTATGTTGGGATCCCCTCATTTGGATCCTGTCACAGTGTGAGCTGTGCCTGTAAGGGCTTAAGCTATCAAGCTGTGGCCTGTACCTGAGTCACGTGACCAAGGATCACATGACAGCAGCTTGAAGATGGGACCGCCTATAAGATGTTCATATAGTGAGGGAGGCCTGCAGGGAGTACAGGAAGTTTCTTCTGTTATAGAGCAAGGATGGTGGTAGGTTGCCAGGGAGCTTGCCAGGATTCAGACACAGCTCCTAGAAGAAAGGCTGTGAGATACCCTGCACCAAGGGCAGAAGGACTGAAACCCCTTGGGGGGCTGCAGAGAACCTATATGTATGGGATAAAGGATTGCTAAGGCAGTACCTAAAAGGAGGGCTGTGGAGAACCCTGCACCAAGGATGTAAGTGATGCAGTTGCTGGAAGGAGGGCTGTAGAGAATTCTGCCAACTAGGAGAGAAATGGTTTAAATCTAGCAGAGCCACAGAAAACTTTATGTTTCTTTGGGCTTGTCAAAGAAATTCAAACAAAACACGTTCTCATTGGGTTTTGGGAGTTTTATCAAATTCAAAAATTTCTGTAGGCAAAGATTGATTTTGGTGAAATGTTCCATTAGGAAAATCAAAGTGTTTCATTTTGGGTTGACGTTAATCTCAGTGTTTGTCTGAGTTGCCACAGTGCTTCATGGGAGTTGTAGTTCCAGATCTTTCATGCCCTCGTCTTCCCCTATAGGGCTATATTTCTCATGATGCACTGCAGTTTCTCCCTGTGACTGGCCACCATGGTGCCACATGGGACTCCCATGATGTTAATGATGTTGACAAACTCAATAAAAAAAGCTTTAGAGTTTCCAAATCAAAATTTTTGGAACTTTTTGTTCCAAGAAATATCAACACTTTTTAATTTCAATTCTGAATGAAAACAAATGGACAAAAATATTGGAATTTCTTGTGGTACAGAAATTCCATTTTTAAAAATCAGCTCTAAAGTTTATTTTATGTTATGGTAATAAAACAGACAATCAGAGGGAGAACGTTATTTAAAATGCCTGGGTGCATCTGCGTTTGTCTGAGTGGGAAACTGAGGGCAGGGTGACTGTTGTGCCATGCTGCAGGGTGGCCTGCACTAGACTGCACCCTGAAACATGTCCTTTATCAAAATTGCCCAGACTTCAAAAAAGCTTTGGGTTTAGCTCAAGAAATGGACAAACATTCAAGTCATTTCTCATTTTAACTGAACCTGTCTCCATTGCCTCATACTGGATTTGTATATTAGTGTTCTACAGAACTGGAAATAAATCTGAACACTTTGTTATTTGTGCTTGTTTTTCTCCAGGATTTTTTGTTTGGTTTGTATTTTTGTCTCAAGGAACTATTTATAGGACTGATATAATACAAGGTCTAGATTTAGCCAGGTATTTTCGTCATCCAGGAACTTAAACACTATAAAAAGATCAAATCACTCATTATACTGGGCTCAAATGGCACACTGACTCATTATGCAAGCAAGTGGAAACAAAAAATTGAATATGAATACATACATACACACACACACATGAACCTATGCATGCTCCTTCAATGTGCCATTATTTTGGTCAAACCAACCATGTGCCTTTAATTTCAATCCAAATCAACTCAGTGCCATTCAGTTGTGAAGATTGGGGTGGCAGGAGAGAGACTCAATAGTGACTCCATTCAAGCACTGCACCAGTTCTGGACCAGGAATGTTTTTATATTCAGTGCAAGTGGTCACAAAACACTAACTCTTTCCGTCTGGCCAAAAAACAATGTGTTGCTTCAAGTATGCACTATCTGCCCACTTTCTAGGGAATGACGACTTTTATAGCACTTTGTGGCTGAATTCATCCCTGGGCTGATATAACTCCACTAGTACCCTCATACTTGACATTGCCTTAGAAAGTCATTGACCTTCTGAGATTCTAAAAAGAAAAGGAGTACTTGTGGCACCTTAGAGACTAACCAATTTATTAGAGCATAAGCTTTCGTGAGCTACAGCTCACTTCCTCAGATGCATATCGTGGAAACTGCAGCAGGCTTTATATATACACAGAGAATATGAAACAATACCTCCTCCCACCCCACTGTCCTGCTGGTAATAGCTTATCTAAAGTGATCATCAGGTGGGCCATTTCCAGCACAAATCCAGGTTTTCTCACCCTCCACCCCCCCACACAAATTCACTCTCCTGCAAAGTTACCAAACCCTACAGCACTTATTTGGGAGATGGGGAAGTAACAAGCTTTAGGATTCACGAAATTTTTCTGTCCACCAAGGAAATGATTTGTATTCCATGGAGAGATCATATACCATCTACCAATGAAACCATGTGTTTACTATAATATTAGAACAATGCTGATACCCTCATACCATCAGCAGGGAATAATGGGATTTAATATCATAATAAAGTAAAAAGATTGAATTTTTAATAAATTCCAAATAAACTTGTCAATCTACAGTAAATTATCTTTACCTGTAAAATATCTACCTTCTATCAAATCTGCAGTGTGAAGCACCCATCACTCTCAAGCAGGAGTTTTCACAAGTGCCCAATGTTTGCCTAACTCTGCTCCCCTGGAAGTCTTAACAGGTTGGTTTTCCCATGGGCTGGAGAACCCGGGGCTAAACCAGCCCTGATTACAAAGCCTGGGTGGAATCAGGTGATCCCTGAGTAAAAGGCAGCAGGAAGCTGTGGGGGACGGGGGGGAGGAGTTGGGAGAGTGACCGAGATTGCAAGAAGCAGGAGGAAGCTCTCTAAATTGGGAGACCTGGGAGACACCCTGCCCAACAAGCAGGGGAGAGACTGAGCCTCAGTGAGGAAGGGGCTGTGCCCATCTGAAACAGGGGTGAAGACTGAGTCAATTTGTGTTTTGTTCTGAAAGAATTTGTGTTGGACTACTGGGCGAGGAACACTGAACTGGATTTGGGGACCTGGAGGGAGGGGACAACCATGTGCACCAGACAGCTCCCTGGGGTCCCTTCTGGAGTTTCTTTGAACTACTTTGTGAACTTTGACTTCTTAAAGGGCCCTGAATATATGGGCCAGCAACAGAGGCAGGCTGCTGTACAGTGACCTCTGTCCATTAGGGGGTGCTCAAGAGGCAATAAGCAGCCACACCACTACAAAATCAATGGGAGCGTCACTATTAACTTCCAGGAGAGAAGAATATGACCAGTGCTGAGCACTTTTGAAAATCCCACCATCATGCAGGCACTAAATCCCAGCATACAGACCGAGCCTAAATCCCAGCATACAGACTGAGCCTTGCCACATTTCTCTGGTACATTTCTCCGATATTTTTTGAAACATTTTTGCTTAGTTGGCCAAGGAAATGCTTGAGTCAAACAAAAAGGGTGAAAATTGTGAAGACTGAAAACGTTTGATTATTTTACAAATTAGATACAAAGCATGCATCAAACACGTCTTTAATGCATTTGGCAACTGGGCAGAAGTGCTTCAAGGCAGAGATCTTGGGAAAGATTAATCTCTCATGTTACTGAATTGATTTTAATGGAGTTACACCAGAGATTAATATGGTTCATTGTCTATTACTCTAAAGCACTATGCACACTGACAGCACAATAAATAAATAACGCTGACATTACCATCAGAGGGGTAGGGTGTATTGCTGAAAGTGAATAATAAATAACAGATTCTAATGATATTGTTAGCTTCCCAAAATTCCTTACTGAGCTACATGGGAAGAGAAATAGCTGCAATTGTTGTCCTGAAAAAGCTTCTTCCATTTTGAAAGATTCCACCAGTTTGAGATTCCCTATACTTAAAATGGGAAAAACTGATAATCTGATGACCTCCTGAGGTCCCTTCCAACCCTGATATTCTATGTCTCAATGTCTCAATGTCTCTCAAATGGTAGAAACCTTGAAAGTGCAACTACTGTATTTGCAGGAATGGTAGGCTTGAATGTACATTAATAACTCTCCTTACAACTTGAACCTTCCCAAGAGTTTGACTATCAACTCTGATCTGCCAAAGAAATACACCAGCTTGAGGGATTGACCAACCTGTTCATGAACTTGTGCCGGCGGTGCAGGTAATAGATTTTTCTCCTGGAAGAACAGCAAAAATGAAGCCAGTCGAGAAGAAAACCCATCGTCAGTTACAGTATGAACTAGCAAGGAAGGAAATTGAAGATAGAAGCCTGTAAGAGGTGGAGGAAGAGACTAAAAAGAGAGATTAACAGAACTGTCACAGGAGCCCAAGACAAATTATGACACTGTTTGAATTGCAGGAAAGTAATGGTTTCTGTCATTACTTTTTTATTTCTGCTGTTTATAATGCCTGGAGGACAGGGATTCAGAGGCATTTTGGTTTCACAGTATTCAGCAAATGGATGTCTGCTCTTTACAAGGCAAATACAAATGTGAATAAATTAAACTGTATGCTTTTAACATCAATAATTTAATCATTAAATATAGCATTGGATAAATTACATGTTGTTTAAATAGGGGAATGTTTAAAAATCCAGGAAAGTGGAAACCAAAGCCTGACACTAAACTATACCATCATACATGCAGTATTTATCAGGACAAATGCTGGGTCTCTGGGAAGTAATCTCCCCCCGCCCCAAACAGAAGAACATATAGACTGCAGAAGCAAAATTAATATGTGGTTGGCACATGCCCCATGTGCAGCCCACTTCTCCCACCCCTCATATCAGGCATACCTAACTCCTATTGTGAACGGAATAAGCTGTGTGTGTGTGTGGGCAGGGGTGGAGGAGGGATACATGCATAGGGGTCAGTGAGGAGTCAGGAGTGCACAAGTATAAGCATTCTGACCACACCCCCTCACTCCTATGACCCAACCCCAGGTTGCCCCTTCCTGGCTCTTGTCACAGAGGGCCTGCAGAGCAACATCCCTATCAGCTCCAGTTGGAGCCAGAATGGGGTGTCCAGGTTCCACCCCGTTCTCCTGCTGCTGGTCGTTGTTCTTTTGGTATGCTCCTGTCCACAGTGCCTGCCAGAATTTGGACCACTGCTTTCAGCATCTTAAAACATTTTACAAATTTGAGGGCAGTTCAGCCGTGGGTTTCTTAATCTTCCTTACAGCAAGATTTGGATGTTTTAGTGAACTCCAGTCTCCTGCTCCTTAGTTTGACTTTGTCATCCACTGGAAGTCATTGTTAACCCAAGGCAGGTTCTATGTATTCTGAAATGTTCCATCATTTAATGCTGATCTATACCAGTTCTGGAAAACGAAAGGTTCACACCACACAGCTCATTCTGCGAATTTGGACAGATTTTAAAATACCATGGCAATATCCATTAGTGCCTTAGAAGCAATTATGTTTGGCAAGTTTTTAAAATAAAAGCTGTATTGTTGCTTAAAACAATAGAGGGAGGAAAATTAGTTATCAATTTCAATTACTTTCAGCATTTAGAATTTAAATAATGTAAGATATTTTGCAGATCATTAAAGCCCAGATTGTGGAGCAGATTTTCAAAAGCACTCCGTGTTGACCTAACACTACCCCTAGCCAGGCCGCTGACAGTAATTCCAGGCCCCAGGGCAGAACAGGGGGTCAATGGGCCCCCACGCGTACACAAGCCACGCCATCCGCCTGACATTTGGGCAGTGCTGTGCCTGCTGGTTGTTGTCCAGCGAGCTACCGGCTGCACTGCTGGGCGCACTCTTCCAGCATGGTCAGGGCTTCTACATGCCCGCCCAGTAGGGTTGCCAACTGTCCAATCACGCAAACCCAAAGACCCTTGCCCTGCCCCTGCCCGGCCTCTTCCCTGAGACCATGCCCATGTCCCACTCCTTCTCTAAGGCTCCTCCCCCTGCTCACTCCATCCCCCCCTCTCCCCAGTCACTCACTTTCCCCCACCCTCACTCACTTTCACCAGGCTGGGACAGGGAGTTTGGGTGTGGGAGGGGGTGCGGAGTGTGGCTCTGGGAGGGAGTTTGGGTGCAGGCTCTAGGCTGGGGCCGGGGGTTGGGCTGCAGGAGGGGGCCAGAGGGTCGGTGCTTACTTTTGACGGCTCCCAAAAGCAACCAGCATACCCCTCTGGCAGTGGCTCCTAGGCAGGGGGCCCAGAGGTCTCCGTGTGCTATTGCCCACAGGCACCGCTCCCGCAGCTCCCATTGGCCTCAGTTCCCGGCCAATGGGAGCTACAGAGCTGGTGCTCAGGGCAGGGGCAGCACGCGGAGACCCTCTCTCTAGGGGCTGCAGGGACGTGCCGGCTGCTTCCAGGAGCAGTGCAGAGCGAGGGTGGGCAGGAAGCCTGTCTTAGCCCCGCTGTGCTGCCAGCAGTAGCTGGGGGCCCCCGGCCCTTTTAAATCTCCCAGGCCCCTGGGCAATTGCCCCCTTTGCATAAACCTGCCTCTGGTGACGTCAGTGTTAATTCTCCCACTGAATTCAGTGGCAGCACAGTTAGGCCAATACTGAGTGCTTTTGAAAATGCTGCCTAGTCTGGCCCAAATCTTCAGAAGTTTCTACCAATATTGGGTCCCCTGCTTGAGGCACAAAAGGCCTAGTTTACCGAAGTGCTGAGACTTAGGTTATCAGGAACTGCAAGTGCTCAGGAGCTCTGAAAATCAGGGCACAGGTGTCTCAGATTTGGCACCGGAAACAAAAACCAAGGCAGACAAATGTTGGCCTTCATGTTTACAGTCTAAACAGTTAAGTTACAGTTAAAATATTGGGTATAAAATGTTTAACAAAAAACTTTGTCTAATACACATTTTTGCAGTAACATTGCAGTGACTTCATATTATAGCATACTGGCATAATACTTTGCAATGGCTGTGCAAAGAAGGAAGCCATGGACAGACAGCACATCAAAGAACCACTGAATGTCATTTTTAGTTTTTAAATATAGGCTAAATGCATGTTGAAATGGCTGTCTATTGAAAATGGTGACTTCTGGTAAGCAAGCCAGATCAGGAAGGCCCGGGTTTTCTACCCGAAATTTTACTTTTTGCTGTATCATGCTCCCATCTGACAAACAAGAGCTGTTAAAGTTTATTCGACCAAATTCATCCCACTGTTATGCCAATGAAATCAGTGGAGTTACATTGAGAGAATTTGGCCCATTGTCTTAATATTTGTAGCACACTTTTTAAACTACTGTATAAATACCCTTGCAGTCGTTCATGATACAATTTACATAGTTTTTCCTTTTTAATGTTAAAAACACACAGAAGGGAAAGTTAAACAAGGCTAAAGAATTCTGAGGTTTGTGTTAACATGAAAATCCTACTAAATGCAGATTGAGACTTAAAATCTGTCCTTAATTCATCTTTAATTTTCCTAATAACTAAGACTATGACAACACAACAGGATGTAGTACATAAAAGGCACATTTTCATCTCAAAATGGGGAGGAGACATCCATAGAAGTTCTCTGAGGGGCTTTACTCTGGTATCAATCACCATTTGTGACTCTGGGCTTTCTTCTCCTCTTGCTCATATCAGAGTAAATCAGGAGTAACTCCCTTAAATCAGTGGAGCTGTACTGATGTAATCTCAGGAAGTGAAAGGAGAACCAGAACCTATGAAGCTTTGGGTTTGGCCCATTTAAGCCAAACACTTTACACTATTTTAACACAGTTTCTATAACCAGTAGATTAAAACTGTTTTTAATATCAGGATTGAAACCCATCATACAAATCATATTTGACAAGAGGGAAAAATTGGTCTGAATGACCATTTGGAATTGATTTGGCCATCAATAGCACAGAATACAATTTCTGTTCTTTCAAAGAGAAACTCTATGTTTCAAAAGAAAATCTTCTATTAGATTGAATGCTTATTTATGTTCCGTATTTCCCCAACTACACACTATACAGACAGACAATTTACAGGTGCCGTACATGCCAGATACGTCTAACAGACATGCACCTTCTGTGCTGCCGTACGTACCTGGATCGTCTCAACTGCCCATTGATTTCAAGGACATGTCCATTTAAAAAACAGCAGCGCACGAGTATGCAGGGGGCTCCGGCAGTGAAGGGGTTAAAGGGCCTACGGACAGAATACCCCATGAAAATAGCAGCACTGCTAAAACTGCTATTGTACTAAAATTGCAGGCAAATTAACAAGACATATCAGTGACTCTGGTATTGGTGTCACTCCATTTATATTTTCTAAAGATGTGAGGTATTTCATAGAATAGCTTTTCCGGGCGCATTTCAGTTTTAGTTTTACACTCTCTTTACAGTAAAGCCTGAGCACAAAATGTAGCTCCACCTACCTGAAAGGCATTCTTACATTCATTACTTCTGCATATCTGCCCAGGACCTCCCACGGGGCGTGCAACTTCACAAAGATGATATCACCGTTTGTTAAAGATGACTGCAACAGAAAAACAGAACAGCCACCAAGCCAAGTGAGGGCCAAAGAACCTTTAACACTAGTCAATTTCCACCCACCCACAGATATGTTTCAGAATTGCAAGGGTTTCTTCTTTCCACAAATGCACATATAAAACATTATCCTTGACACTGCTCTGATGATTTCCTTCCAATGGGCTGTCTTCCTCCAGAAAAGCATGTCCATTACAGGGGATGGGTAGGAAACAATGCAAGGAATGCTCATCTGAGCCTCAGGTTTGAGTGCTTTGATTCACATGCACTCCTAGCTCCTGCTAGCCTGAGAGAAACAGACTGAGGCTGAGGCTTGGATCTGATCCTGCCACTATAGCATACAAGGGGCCTGATTACTTCTCCCCTCTAAGGGACACAAGGACCTCTTAACCTGGGGGGGGGGTCTATGTTATACTACAGCAGATATTACCACGTGTGCATGTGTATATGTTTTCATGAAAGAAAAAGAATACACAATGACATGGTTTTATCAGCATGACCTTGGGCTATCTGCATTCTCCCACCTGGGGAAATTCCACAGACTGTAGAGGGGGAGGAGACCTCCCTCCTGCCCTCAATCCTTGCAATCCCTGAATCCACCATGGGATGTCAGAGTGACTATCACCCTAAGAGAATAATGTATAGTGGTGCACAGATAGGGATGAGGGGAGGAATTCAGCTCTGCTGGTGGCCAGGAGGGAAAGTGAGGCTCTATATGGAGAGGACATGGGAAACATAAGGGGTCTATGGGACTGTGTGGTTGCTGGAGGACAAGACAGGGCATAAAGAGGTAATGAAGAAGAATGCTGATAGCTGTCCATGTACCCACAATGTTAGCTGTTCACATATTTTTTAAAAGCCTGTGAAATTCCCACAGAATTACTTATAATGTAATTTGTGACAGCCACAGCAGCTCTCTATTAACCATCAAAACCCACCAACACATAACCAGGAAACATGACTGGAGTTAAAGGGGGCCTGTTCACTGCTGAGGATGAGGTTAATGATATGGGTGCATGGATATTCCCCAATTATCTGAATTTAATCTCTCAGGTGTTAAACATTTCCTTTCACACAGGAGCCTCATAAATCTGTAAGTAGTCAAGAGAAATAAAATGTTTCCTTTATCGGATGTGGTTTGTTTCACTGATACCCTGCAATGTGATTGCATCAGTTTTTATCGGTAGAAAATCTAAACAAAACACATTTGGAGGGTTTCAGGCTTCTTCTGAGGAAGAGGATGAGTGAGAAATTATTCATATAAAAGTCATATTCTCACAGTAGTTATGAACAGTTAAAATTCATGGAAAAATGAGGAAAAATGTGAGAAATTCTAAAAGAAAAAAGGAAAGGTGGATGCAAAACAAGGGAAATAAAAAATGAAATGCAGCTTTCTTCTATGCTGAAGAGAGAAAATAGGTCCTAATAAAATACCTGACAGAAAATATCCAGTGAATCATCTTAGCTACAAAAATATTTCAATGGATAGCTTCTGTTAATCTTCTCTTCATTAGAGTAGTAATTAAATACGGTCTCTCTCTACTTCTAAGTGCTTTTTCTGTGCTTCATCTATGGCTTTCTCCTCCAGTATATAATTAGTGAGTAGGTGGTATATATACTTAGTACCATGTTTACACAGTTGCAGAGAAGCAACAGATAATGGTGAGTTGCTGTCAATTTAGATCTCCGATCTTTATGAAAAATCCAAAGCATTTATGGATGATAATATCCAGTATCAACCTACAGGTCACATCTTTCTTTGGAGGCCTGTACCACAAATACATTTTTCCACCCCCAACCTTTTCCGCAACCAAATCTTTCCTTTTCATTTGTCGGGCCAAGTTTACTGAGATCAGTTTCCAGACCTGGGGACCTTAATAGAATATCGAAGGCTTGCATCCTGATGCTCAAATTGACATTTTGACATGTTGAATGGGCATTTACAGGCCTAAATACTGAAATGTGCACCCAAATGCAGGATTAATGTGGCATTCACTGGGCCCACATTTGAAAATTGAGTTGAAGTCTCTTGTTGCTCAATTCAGTGCAGAGTGCTAAGAAAGAGTATAGCAGACCAGCCCCAGGCAAATCTCAGTCTTCCCTGCCATCCATCCCCTCCACACATACAACTATTTAGAAAGCTATATAAAAAGGGAGTTTCCAGACCGCCCTTGGGAGGAAGCAATAACTCACCCCAGCCTTCCCAAGGTTTTGGCCAGGTGGCCCTTGGAAAGCGATATTTAACAACACCTATACCTGCATTTTTCATGAGTAAATGTATGGAGCTTGATTCACTTTTACTGTTGCTGCACCTCTGGGGGATGCAGCCTCAAGGGAGGTGAGTTGGTGTTTTCACTGCCTCCTCCCTCAGGTTTCTGCTGCCTAGAGAGGTCAACTTTTCTTCCCACTGGGACATTACAGGAGCTCCAGACAGGAGCAGGGATGTCTTGAAAAAATGGACTTCCTGGCTGCACTGGCCACACAGCCTCAGTCAGTCAGTCCCACCCAATTTTAAGGCCGTGCTAACTCTCCATGAGCTCCCTAGTAGAGGGGAAGTTGGCAGCTGCTTTTCACACCTTTCTGCTTTTCACACATTTTCTACCTCTGGGAGCTGTGTGCCTCAGCCATACCAGGGAAAGCCATGGTAAAGCAGGGGGAATTTAGCCCTTTTCCTTGATTACTTGATCATTGATAATAAATTATCTTTATTAGCATGAAAAACATGAAGTACTCAAATCACTCCAATCCAAAAATCAAGTCTCTTGCATGCGACTGCTTTTTTTCCACATTATTGACACAAAAAATAATACAACAGTCCTCCTCTGTGACACACTGAAACCATATTTCTCAACAGGAACAGTTGACTGGAAAGTGATGGGAAGATGATAAACAAATACAAACCTCCGCAATGAAATTCATGGGAATAGGAAAGAGATAGGGAGCTTATATCACTTCTTTGGATGAGAGCCGGGACACTAGTGACTAAAAGTTGTCACCAGATGATAACTGTCTGGTGGTCAGTGTTGAAATGAGTTGGTACTCTCAATCCAATCCTTAGAGGAGAGTAAAATATATATTTCTCTTAGTACCTTGTTGGCAGTCTTCAGAAGGGCCCAAACTGAATGGCCAGGGAGACTTAATTAGTACAGCTGGTCAGGAGAAGAAAAATGGTCTTTTCATCTAAAAATAACAAAATATCAACAACAAAATCCCACACAAGCAAACAACAACCCTTTTTTTGGTTGAAAACTCAAAAATTTTTTTATAACCTCAAATTGTTTTTTTATAACCTCAGAAATTTTAGTGGCAAGCAGACACTTTCACTAAAATTTTTCTCTAGTTGAAAACCCAATTTTCTATTAAAAAAAAACAGCTCTGACCAATCCTTTAAATTAGCCTCTTACATTTAAATCTAAATGCTTCCAGTTCCAGCCTCCAAAACATGCCAGCATGGAAACTTTCATTGCTTCTGTGTAGCACAAATAATGGGTTTCAGTCTCCAGTGCCATCAACCTACTAACTTGTCACAAGCATTAAATTCATTGTCTTTTTCTTTTCTTTTTTTTAAATGGAAAATAGAACTGGCTTAGAATGATCAGATTCTTTTATCCTTGAAAGTAAAACTTAGAAAAATGTTTTAAAATTGTGTCAAGAAGTTTCCACAGCTTGCATGATACCCTCAATTATTTACTAACAATCTTTTCTATGCTAGGAGCATTTTGCTGGTACAGTTATGCGGTGTGACGAAGTTCCTCCTCTGCCTTGGTTGGTCCTGCGCTCAGAGGCGGATTTGCTCACCTCAGAGATTCACGGCAGCCCTCAGTTTGGCCACTTTTGTGAGTGGCTCAAACCTGCCGTCCACTCAGCTAACCTCATCACTGGCTAGCTTGGGGAAAGAGAGGAGAACAATCCCCACAGTGTCTGCTGACCCACCTAGTGGGTCGGGGGATAGGCCAGGGACCTTCCCCTCCGGTGGGACCCACAGTCTAGGTCACCTCTTGTCTCAAATAGGGAGTTGGGGGGATGGGGGAACCCGGGCCCGCCCTCTACTCCGTGTGCCAGCCGAGGGCCCTGTGGATTGCAACTGTCTACAGTGTCTCTTGTAACTGCTACGTGCCAGCTACAACTCCCTGGGCTACTTTCCCATGGCCTCCTCCCAACACCTTCTTTATCCTCACCACAGGACCTTCCTCCTTGCGTCTGATAACACTTGTACTTCTCAGTCCTCCAGCAGTATGCCTTCTCACTCTCAACTTCTTGCACCTCTTGCTCCCAGCTCCTCACACGCGCCTCACTAACTGAAGTGAGGTCCTTTTTAAAACCAGGTGCCCTGCTTAGCCTGCCTGTCCTAACTGATTCTGGTAGCTTCTTAATTGGCTCCGGTGTCCTAATTAACCTGCCTTAATTGGTTCCAGCAACTTCCTGATTGTTCTGGAACAACCCATTATCTTACTCAGGAAAAAGGAACCTGATTAATCTGGGGCTAATATATCTACCTTCTATCACTCTCCTGTTCCCTTACCCAGGGAAAAGGGACCTGCTTTACCTGGGACCAATAGCTCTCCCTTCTATCACTCTCCTGTAGCCCTCTGGCCTGGAGGGAGAAGGAGGGAGAGGGCTGCTGCTGGTACTGCTGCTGCTAGGCCCTGGGCTCTCCCTGCTGCTGTTGCTGCTCTAGCTGCTCCCCTGGCTAGGCCAGACACCATCCCCCCTTCTCTGCTACCTGGTTGCTAGCCAGCTGCTGGACCCCCCATTCTCGGAGCTGTTACTGCTCCAACTGCAGCCCCTTGGGGGGGGAGCCTGCTGACCTGCTCCCCAGAGGAGAGGAGTGAGGGACCCCAGCCCCAGTGGTTGCTGTTGTGGACACCACCACCACCACCACCACCTGAGAGGTGTCCTTTCTACCTGCCCGGACCACCACCTGGAGTTCCTGGAGCGGCTGCTGCGGAGTCTGCTGCCTGGAGCTGCTCAAGCCCTGAGGAGGAGAAGAGGACCATCTACCAGTGGGGGAGTACCTAGAGACTTTGCAGACCACCGTGGAGGGGGCCTTTTGAACTGAGTATCTTTCAAACTGTGCTCTTGTGGTGGGGGTCTTGACTGTGTTTGTGGGGACACGGGGGTGTGGCGTGGAGCTGCCCCCCAATCCATCTGTCCCCCACAACCCCCACCACCATCACTGCCCCCTCCATCACCCCCACTGGCTGTTTACCATCTGCCTCAGCTCCTGCCTCTGGACTCAGCTGCTTGCTTGGCTTGCCATGCCCTATTTCCACCATTTGGGCCAGAAGCAGCAGCCAGCCCAAACTGACTTTGTGCAAGTGCACGTAGGCGCACATGCCCCCTCCCCACCCCGGACTGCCCATCTCACAGCTTTGCCCTTTGCTACCTGCCCCATTTGCCCCTTGCAGCCTTTTGCCCCCCCTTTTTGCCCCAGCCCCCCTTACTAGCTTCAGTTTGTTTGCTTGCCCTGCCCGCATCCCTCCGCAGCATTTGTTTGTTTGCCCCGCCCCAGCCTTTGAAGCTAGCCCCTTGGTTTTCCGGTCCTACCTCCAGCCCGCTTAGCCCCTCGCTCCGTGCGCCCATGCCCCCTCCCATGTGCTTGTGCCACTCCCCATTTTAGTTTAAACCCTCTTCACTGCACCCCCAATGCTGTTGTATCCCCTCCTCCCCTAGTGCAGCTAGAGGAGCCGGAATCCCACCCAGTGTTGGTCACTGATCCCTAACCGCTGATTCCCCCCCCATCCAGCCCACCCCCTTTGGTGCCCTCCTTCCCTGCCTGCAGCCTAGCGGGGAGGAGTGGGTGACCTCCTTCCCCTTTCCCCTTCTCCTTCTGGTGTCTCCCCTTCCCTCCCCACTCACGACGGCGGGGGCCGAGACGGGTGGGGCCTGCTGAGGCAATGGCCAGTGCCACGCGGCCAGGACCCGAGCCACCAGGGGCACCCCTCGTTGGTGTGGAGCAATCGACCTCCTTCCCGGGTGGGGGCCCTACAGAAGATAGTCCACCTCCTGATGCTGTGGCTGCTAAACCCACCATAGAGCCTGCACCCGGCATTGCTGAAAGCCCCCTCCCCACCCCCCAAATCCTTGAGCCTGACCAGGAGGTGCCACCACCCAGCTGCTTGGCTTCTGGAGCCCAGACTCTCACCTCTGCCCCTGGCTCTTCCCCGATGCCGACCCTGTCCCTAACCCCTCCACCTCCTGCGATGTTATTACTGCCCCTGGGGCTGTCTCCTTCCCTTTTCCAGCAAATGACCCCCAGGGAGCGGCCTTTGTGTTTCCCTGTCCCGACCCACTAGGGGCTGCTATCTTCCCTCCGCCGCCCCCTATTGCCCCAGGGTTTGAGGTGGGCCGCGTGGCGCCAGTCCATTGGGCGCCCCGTCGGGGGTCCACAACTTGCCTGCCCATCTCGGTGGGCCATGGGGCTGTGCCAGGGGCTCCATCAGGGGATGACCAGGAGACAGTAATCCCACCCCCCCATGCACTGCAAGAGGAGCTGCGGGAGTTTTTAGAAGACGTCCATGGCTCCCACAACAAGGTACAGCTTGCTCTCCAGAGATGTGGGGACTTTCATCAGATCCTCCAGGCTGCAAGGGTCCTTATGGGGGAGGGGAAACGGACTGGGAAGCAGGCTGCTGAAGCCTACCAGCGGGTCCACGGCTTCTGTGACTTGTTACTCACCTACGGGGTAGGTCACGGTTTGCTGCGTGGCCCAATGGGGGCCGCGAGCGTCCCTGCCGGCGAGGATCCCCCCCAGCCCTCCTCATGGCACCGCTCACCATTGCAACATTGAACACCTGGGGCTATAGGATGGGTCTCTGCAGGTGCCAGGTGCTCTCCTTCCTTCGGGAGAGGAGGTACTCTGTGGTTTTCCTGCAGGAGACCCATACGGATCCGGCCGCCGAAGAGAGCTGGTGGCTAGAATGGGGGGACAGGGTCTACTTTAGCCATCTCACAGTTCGTACGGCTGGAGTGGCGACCCTGTTCTCCCCCGACCTACAGCCCGAGGTGCTGGGGGTCGCCGAGATTGTGCCTGCTGCACCTCCGGGTCTGTATGGAGGGGCTCGTGGTCAACCTCATTAACATCTATGCCCCGACATCAGGCCTGGAGCAGTTGCGATTCTATCAGCAGGCATCCGCCTTCCTCGGCACCTTGGATCCTCACAAGTGCCTGGTCCTGGGCGGGGATTTCAACATCACTCTCAAGGAGTGGGACAGCTCGGGGACTGAGCAATGCCCGGCTGCCGCGGACGTCCTCTGGGAGATAGTGGAACATCACTCCCTGGTGGACGTCTGGCACGACCACCACCCAGATGACATTTCCACATTCATCTTTGTACGGGTAGAGGCCCATGGGTTGCGCCACTCCCAGTTGGACCGCATTTATTTATCACGCTTCCACCTTTCACGAGCCCACTCCTCCAGCATCTGGCTGGCCCCATTTTCTGACCATCATTTAGCCACAGTGACGGCCTCCCTCTGTGCGGAGAAGCCAGGGCCGGCCTATTGGCATTTCAATAACAGCTTGTTGGAGGATGTGGGCTTCGTGGCATCCTTCCAGGAGTTCTGGCTGGCCTGGCAAGGGCAGTGGTGTGCCTTTCCCTCAGCGCAGTGGTGGTGGGACCTGGGGAAGGTGTGCGCCTGGCTCTTCTGCCGTGACTACACCCGGGGCGCCAGCCGATGGAGGGATGTGGCAATAGAGCAGTTGGACTGGGAGGTCTTAGAGCTGGAGAGGCATCTGGCTGCCAGCCCCGAGGATCCGCCCCTCTGCGAAGCATGCCGGGAGAAGCAGGAGGAGCTCCGGGCCCTCGAGGATCATCAGGCCCAGGGCGCCTTTGTTCAAACCTGCATCTGTCTCCTTCAGGAGATGGATTGCGGCTCCCGCTTCTTCTATGCCCTGGAGAAAAGGAGAGGGGCCAAGAAACTTGTCATCAGTCTTCTGGCAGAAGATGGCACCCCTCTCACGGACCCGGTGGAGATGTGCAGAAGGGCAAGAGCCTTCTACACAAGCCTTTTCTCCCTGGATCCGACCAATCCTAACGCTTGCAGAGTGCTCTGGGAGGAGCTCCCTATGGTCAGCGTGGGCGACCAAGACCGGCTAGAGCTGCCTCTCACTCTGGCTGAGTTCTCGGAAGCCCTCCGCCGCATGCCCACCAATAAATCTCCGGGCATGGACGGGCTGACCGTGGAGTTCTACCGTGTGTTCTGGGTGTCCTCAGCCCAGACCTAGTCACTGTCTGGGCCGAGTCTTTGCAGAGCGGGGTCCTCCCTCTTTCGTGCAGGCGAGCCGTGCTCGCCGTATTGCCAAAGAAGGGGGACCTCCGCGATTTACGAAACTGGCGTCCCGTCTCGCTCCTCAGCATGGACTACAAAGTCATGGCAAAAGCCATCTCGCTGTGGCTAGAGTCCGTGCTGGTGGACATGGTCCACCCAGACCAGACCTACACTGTCCCGGGCTGCAGCATCTTTGACAACGTATATCTGGTCTGGGACCTTTTGGAACTCAGGTGTAGGGATGGTCTGTCATTCGCCCTCCTGTCCTTGGATCAGGAGAAGGCGTTCAACAGGGTGGACCACGGGTATCTCCTGAGCACTCTGCAGGCGTTTGGCTTCAGACCCCAGTTTGTGGGTTTTCTCCGGGTGCCGTACACATCCGCAGAGTGTCTGGTCAGGCTCAACTGTACCCTGACTGAACTGGTCAGCTTCGGGCGAGGAGTACGGCAGGGGTGCCCCCTCTTGGGCCAGCTGTACGCTCTGGTGATCGAGCCCTTCCTCTGTCTCCTCCTTAGGAGGTTGACAGGGTTGGTGCTGTGGGAGTCGGAGCTGTGGCTGGTCCTGTTGGCATACGCCAACGACGTGCTCCTCGTGGTCCAGGACCCGGGTGACTTGGCGCAGGTGGAGGCTTGCCAGGCCATCTATTCAGCAGCCTCCTCCACCCAGGTCAGCTGGGTCAAGCGCTCTGGCCTGGTGGTCAGGGACGGCTGGCAAGCGAGCTCCGTCCCACCCACGCTTCAGGCCATCCAGTGGAGAGCGGGTCCACTGCTCTATCTCGGCGTTTACCTTTCTGCCACGCATCCCTCTCCACTGGAGAACTGGCACAATTTAGAGGGCATGGTGATAGAGCAGCTCCGGAAATGGACAGGACTACTCCGGTACCTCTCCCTTCGAGGGAGAGCGCTGGTGCTTAATCAACTAGTCCTGTCCATGCTCTGGTACCGGCTCAACACCCTGGTCCCGGCCTCGGGTTTCCTGGCCAACCTCCGGACATCGATTCTGGAGTTCTTTTGGTCAGGACTACAGTGGGTCCCTGCAAGGGTTCTCCATCTACCTCTGGAGGAGGGAGGGCAGGGTCTGAAGTGTCTGCACACTCAGGTCCATGTCTTCTGCCTCCAGACTCTGCAGAGGCTCCTTTATAGTGCAGGTAGTCCGGTGTGGAGCATACTGGCACACGCCTTCCTGCGCCACTTCCGAGGACTCCGATACGACCGGCAGCTCCTTTATCTCCATCCGAGAAGTCTTCTGCGAGACCTCTCCAGGCTGCCGGTCTTCTACCAGGACCTCCTTCGGACCTGGAAACTGCTTTCAATGACCAGGTCCATGGCGGCCACTGAGGGGGCAGATCTCCTCGCGGAGCCCCTGCTACACAACCCCCAGCTTCACATGCAGGTGGCGGAGTCCCCCTCAGTGCACCAGAGGTTGGTCCTGGCAGAAGTCACAAGAGTCGGAGACCTCCTGGACTACGACCAGGGAGACTGGCTGGATCCCCTGATGCTCTCCATGGGGCTCTCCAGACCTCGTACTCCCCGGCGCATACTTCAGAAGGTGAGGGCCACTTTGCCACCCACTGCTCAGGTTTACCTCGACTGGGTCCTGCACGAGGGAGCGCCCCGTCCACCCCAGGCCCACCGGACCTTTTCATTGGGCCCCTACCCCCTGGACCCAACCAACCCTCCTGCCCCTTCACCGTGAGCCAGCTGCACAAGCTGCAGCTGGTCTGCTTCCAGACAGGGCCAAGGAAACATCTATACATGCTTGTGCTCCACACCCTTCACGCCCTCACCCTCGTGTCCCGCCCTGATACAAAATGGCGGGACCTCCTGCCACCTTTGCAGGGTGAGGAGCCCCGGTGGGTCAGCCTATATTCCACCTTGGTCCCGAGGCCCGCTGGGGATATCAGTTGGCGGCTCCTTCACGGAGCCGTGAGCACAGGCGCATACTTGGCGCAGTTCACCCCTATCCCAGACACCTGCCCCTTTTGCGGCGTGAGGGAAACCCTGGCACACATATATCTGGAGTGTGCCAGGCTGCAGCCCCTATTCCGGCTCCTCACCAATATTTTATTACGTTTTTGGTTGCACTTTTCTCCTCACCTTCTTATTTATGTACTCCCTATCCGCGGCCCCAAAAAGCCATGTGATCTCCTGGTCAACCTCCTCCTGGCCCTAGCTAAAATGGCCATCTATAAAACCAGAATGAGGAGGTTGGCCGATGGAGTCTCCTGTGACTGTGGGGCCTATTTCCGATCCTCCATCCATTCACGTATCCGGGCAGAGTTCCTCTGGGCGGCATCTACTGACTCCCTTGATGCCTTTGACGAGCAGTGGGCCCTGTCCAGGATTCTCTGCTCAGTGTCCCCATCCGGTTCCCTTCGTTTGACCCTTTGACCACACTCCTGTCCCTGTTATTTCATTAGTTGTCCCCAGCATTTATTTGGTGTCCAGGTCCTGTGGATCCCCCTCTTAGGCTGGGAGGGGATCCTTTAGCAGTGGGTGGGGCGGGGGCGGGGGCGGGCCCGCCCACTTCCTGGATCCCAATAGGATCACTCTCCTGTAGCCATCTGGCCTGACCCTGTCACAACGGGAAGAGTTGAACAGGCTATACCCTCTAATATAAACACTGCTATATGGGATAAAAGTGCTTACACCATTATAGCTTATCCTGTTTCCCCCGAACTGCATAACATATACTGATAGAAGCACAGTTCTATGGGTTATAACTGCTTCCACATCAGAGCTTTTAACAGCATTGGTAAAAAAAAAAGAAAAAAAGTCACTCCCACAACTGTTAAACTTTATGTGTAAACCAGGTCTAAATAAACTGATATGAATGGTGCTGAGTTATCACAGTGATAGGCACCTTAGGCGTAGATAATGACAGAAAGACAGAATTGCTCCTGCTGAGACCATTACGCAATAAGTAGAAGAGAAAGGCGATTGTATTTTCTCTTCTCTCTCAAAGTTGGTCTGTTTGCATTAATGATCTTCCGTCTGTACAATCAGACTCAATGTAGCTTCTTAGAATTAAGTAGTACGGGAAGTACAAAATCCATGGCTTCCAAGAGTTACGTTGTTACATCATCAGTGCAGAATCATTAATAAGCATTGTCGAGTGAACTACCGAAAAAAACAAAGAAACCAAGCACCCATATTGTATCAATTTAACAAAACTGTTCTGCAAACCTGCAGTAAAATCCAGAGGCAATGTCCAAAAATTGGAGGAAGGATAAGCTAGTGCCAAAATCTCAAAATGTGCATACACAACAATCTAGATAATTACTGTCCTGTCAATATGCCTTAGTTCCAGGCATAATATTATACTAATATGATAGGCAGATAGATTAAAGAAATTTAAGAAATAATGGACACTGTCTTCTTTAAGACCTAGATAATGATAAATATTTTCAATAATATTACAGGTTTGGAGAGCCAGGGGAATAGAGTGCACACAGTTTTAGTAAAGCCTTTGACTTGTAGAAAAACTGTAGAGAAAATGAAGTAGTCTTATTATCCAGATAAGGATACAAATAGGATGATTTTTAAAAATTGTCCAACAAAAGAAACAGGTAGTTATTAATAGAGTAACTCTGAAATGAAGAAACTCAGCCACAGCACGACATTGTAAAATAATTTACTGAGTGTGTGAAATCCTGTTATGAAACTGGGACATAAAGTTAAACTTTATCGTTGTACAACTTTTCCACCAGTTCAGCTCCAGTGATGTTAGCAACACTGGAAACGATTGCATAGACAGGCTGCTGGCTTTTGCCAGTATATAAGCAACGTGTCATCTAATCCTGCTCAGGGCAGGTCTAAATGACACAATGCTTAAATACAACCAACAGCTGACAAACTCCCAACATTGCCAACACCAGTGGAACTGACTACGTTGTTAGCAACAGGGACAGATGTTTGAAAACTTGCCCTAGTGTAGAAAAAGCTTGAGGGGGCTGATTTGAGCAAAACGTTAGGCCAGGCCGTTTGCCCGAAGTGTGAGTAACATCTCCATATCTGAGTTTACTGTACAGCAATACAATTTGTTGTATGAAACAAGGGGCTGCACGTTCCTTAGACTCAAGGAACAACAAAAGAGCCTTTTAAATCTGATTACTGTCACTTCAGATGCACTCGCCATGAAAAAAGTAGACACTACCGTGAGATAATACAGAATTATTATCAGTGAAGCTGAAACAATACCCCCGACTGGGATAATGCTTCCTAGAGAATGGAGGCAGATGAGGCATAAATAGTCCTATGGGAGAGTTTTGCACAGCTATGGTCTAACTTTCAGAGGTTTCAAGGGACACCATAACAGCCAGCATTGAATGAATATGGATTTGAGGCATCTGGGACAGAAACCTGCAACAATTAAAATATCTATTTTTCCTTGATTTCAATGGATTTACATTTGGGTAACAGAGTTAGGGTTTCTTCTGAACTGAAAGGCACTATAGGAATTTGAAATATTAACTATGTGAAGGTTTACAAAGGCATATGCCTAAAATCCAAATGGACATGAACAAGAAGATGGCTTTTTATACACCTGCAAACACATTTATTTGACTGGGATGCTTCCCAGGGGTAATCAGGGTTGCGCCTCACCACCACCTGCCTGTAGCGTGAAGAAGTCTTGTCTGTCCCTGCTGTGGGTCAGCTCCCTGACTCCACCAGCCTTTGGCAACCCAAGCACTGCCTTTTATGTGTCTGCAGGCCTTGCCCTCTCTGTACAGGTTAACGATGGGCTCCCTGCATTCCCTGTAGTGTCCAGCCCCTTATCCACTGAACGCTCACAGAATTACGAAGCCTGCTGTTCCCAAAGGGACAGTACACCACTGCTTACTAGTTTTACCTTAAAACACAATTCTGCATAACACTCAGCACTTAGATATATTTATAGTGAAAACAAGAATAAGTTTATCAAAGAACAAAGATTCAAGTGAGAGTGAGTAAGAATATTGGAAACAAATGGTTACATATAAAACAAAATCATAAAGAGTACATTTAACTAACAAGGCATTCCCCTATCTCCTACAAGATAGCTTATCCCAAGTTCTTTCGTCAGTGTTTTCAACCACTCTCTTCTCATAGGACCAATCCCATTGACATTTGTCATCAGAGACTGAAGGAATCTCTAGGGATTCATCTGTGCCTCAGATATATAGTTTCAAAGGTTCATTGTATTACCCTGCACAGAATAACTCCTGCTGTTTACCTCTTCCTGTTAATTTCCTATCTTTGAAGTGTCCACAATCCTTCATTAGGATTTGGCTCAGACTTGTGAATGGAAGCCCATTGTGAACAATACAATATTTAATTTGCATGTAAACAGACAGGTAAACATTCCTTATCAGAAACAGAACCAGTTTTTCACCTTTGTTAGTGACCAGTCCCTAGACACAATCCATAAGAACACATTTTCAGTGTATATACATAACTCCCTATACAATATTCATACATACATTTCACAATGATATTGATGATCAGTGTGACACTGGCTTTTATTAGAGACTTCACATGGCAGTCTGGTGAACTAGAATGTAAATACCAGACCCAGGGGACTCCTGTAATCCTTTCACACACCTTATGCCCTCTGCCAGTTGGCATCAAGAGGTCCCTGGGGCACACTGATATCAAACTAAACCTTTTCAGATGAGGAAACAATGATATATTAAAACACTAACTTTTCATTTTGTACAGTGGGAGCTGTAAGCATCCAAACCTTGTGTTTGATACTGCTAAGGGCTAAATCTCTCAAGTGCCCTATATTACTTTTAGCACCACAGACAGGGAACATTAATTTCTACAGATGTAGCAGATTTTATCAGAGGACTTTCTCTGTGATATGTACCAAATGTAGAGAATGAAAACAACTCTTCACCATTTCAGACATATTTCACATTAGTCAGTTTTTGAAGAAGGAAATACATCTAGTGAATTGCCTATTAAATATTCATAGTTGCTTTTAGAGGCATTGTAGATGCTATTAAAGAAACATTGCTTTGACATTGAAAAAGGTCATTTATTTTCTCTCCAACAATTATTCTTACAAATTTAACAAAAACAAATACACACAAAGATTTCAGAGAGAATTATTATAGCTTTATCTTATGACAGAAAGGGATCTATTGTACTACCTTAAACATTAAACAATAGACAGCTGAAGTTAGTCACTTAAACCCTGATTGTCCAAGCTGCTTTGCATAGGGAGAACCCCATTAAAGTCAACAGGGCTGTGCATGAGTGAAAGCCAGGGTCTACGCAACACAAAACAGCTTGCAGGACTGGGGCCTTAGACTCTTCTCTGCCCCTCTTTGTTGCATGATGCAGAGAAGAGTAAAACTACCAAAGAAAACACAAGAGGTTGAGCTATCTGTAGATGGGAGGAAAGATGGCTTTGGAGAATGCCTGTCTGTACTGTGTCTGTACAAAAACTCTGTAAGGATGGGTTGATCCACGTGTCTGTTCCTGTCCCACTTTTCTTTTGACTCAGGACTTTGTTTATCTGACTTTTAGCAGCTGTGCTGCCCCTGGGATTGCTGGACGTGGTGATATTTTGAGGAGCTGTCTTTTGACACTTAATTTTAAATTGTTTAACTTGGTATGTTCCAAATCTATCCAAAGACCCTTTCAGTCTTTTTCAGTTGGTAGCTAGCCATCTTCCCTCTCCTCTTCTCCACTATGGCTGGGATTCACAAAGGTTTTTAGGCACCTAGATCCCGGGAGTTAGGCACCTAAGTACTTCTGTGAATTCCACCCTATGCAACAGCAGAACATACTCATTTAAAAAGACTACCATAGTAGATTTACAAGCAGCTATGACATACAGACTACTAATGGTTCACAAACATTTCAATACACTGCAGGAATCTGTAAACTTGATAGATACAAATCAGGAGAGCGACTCTCAGAAATCTGCAGAGTAAATGGCAGAGTTTTTGTGACCACTCAGGATATCAGTGAAATTATTCTAAAGCAAAATGAAATGGTAGGAATAGGCTTGACTCATTTGGATGATATTTGACTATAACTGTCTAAAAAAATTCAATTTAATTCTATTGAGAAAGTCCCTCCTTAAAAAAAAATTCCTCCCTATGACAGAATACACCCTTGCATTCATATTTTACATGCTATAATAATAAATAATAATAATCTTCGTTCAAAGTATCCCTTGTGAGGTATCATCTGAAAACTCATGACTTGCTGATCAGTAATGTTCTGATAAAATATGTGTGGCAACACTGTATGTGAAGTTATTAGATCCCCCTGTAGGATGTTATTAACACATGTTCTAAACCTGTCCTAAACGAAGGAATGTGTGCTTGCCTTAATTTGCACTTAAGCAGTAAACAGAGTCATCAAGCAGGAAGGGAAAACAAAAGAAGCTCAAACAGGTAGAAAAAAACCCCAGCTGTCCACATACACTTTTTGTCTCCTGGTTCTCAGATGGAAATATTTTTCAAAGAGGGACTAAAAACTATAAAAGGAGGGGCAAACACCCCAAGATACCACACCCCTCTCTCTCCCCCTGCCCATCACATTCTCTTAACCTGAGAAGACACAGGAAACAGCCATTGACTATGGGGGAGAGGTCCTAACCTGAAGAGGTTGGTCAGTAATCTTGCTGGAAGCATGTGATAAGGAAATTTTGCTTGAATCAAATATAGTTTGTTAAGTTAGCACCTAGAAAGTATTTTATCTTTATTTTTCTTGTAACTATTTCTGACCTTTATGCCTCATTATTTGTACTCACTTAAAAATCTCTCTCTTTGTAGCTAATAAGATTGTTTTATCTAATCCAGTGTATTTAAATTGAAGTGTCCGAGTAACCCCATTTGAGAAAACAAGTTAGTGTATATTATCCCCTTAAAGGAATAATAGACTTAATATATTTGGACTGTCCAGAAGAGGGCTGGGTAGTAAAAAACATACATTTCTGGGGGAAAGTCTGGAACGGAGGATATGTTGGGATCACCCTGCAGTATAACCAAGGTTGGTGGAGAGCCACGGGTGTGACTGGCAGGCTGCAGTTACACATATATCTTGGAATGACCTGCATGCTGGTGACTGTTTATGAGCAGTCCAGATTGGAGGCTACAGCAGTAAGGCATTGCAGGGCACTCCAGGTTACAGGGCAGGGGTGACAGAGCCCCCCCACTCATCTGGATTGAATCCTGATATGTCACTCTCCCCCAAATCCTAAAACTGTGCTAGATTGTGTAAAGCTTTCTATGATAAACTAAGTATAGGATGCAACAAGGGACCAAGGGAAATCAAACTTAATAGACAATGTAGTGGATTAATCTTTGTTATACTTTTAGGCTGACCAAGAGGAGGAAGAGTTACAGTTCAGTGGGCAAGAAACAAACAAACCAACCCCCCCCACACACACACAACACAACTTGATGAGCTAGGCATTTCTTCAACCCTCTTTATCCAGCCAGACTAGGAGTGGATTATCCTGGTTTATGTAGCTACTTAGATTACCTGAAGATGGAAAAATGTTTTAGTAGAACTGGAAGAGTCTGCAAAAGACAATACTGATGATTCTATAGAAGCTCTTGAGGTTTCTTAAATGGGCTGATTATAACTGGAGAGAAAGCAGAAAGCTGAAATACTTAATCATATCCCTGAGTACAAATGAAAAAATGGACCTTATGGAGAACCACACAATTCTCATTGCCTTGAACGATGTGCTTTACATTAAGCAAGGTCAATACCTGATAAGGACAACTCATGATTTTCCTTAGGGTTTGTCTAATTCCTTGCCATAACGCAACATCTGCCCTTCACATGTTATGCTGAAAAGGCTAAAAATCTAACCACTTTCTCCACCACTGGCCAGTTATTGCCTTTTTACAATGTACCTACTGATAAAGTATGTCTGATACAAAACATTTTACATATGACAAAAAAGTTAGGAGATATAAAACTATTTTAATGGTCAAAATAAATAAATTATAGATTTTGTCTGCTATCCCAATTCTGAGCTTGCGTGTACAGATTTATTAACCCTGGGGTTTGCGGGGAGAGACTATTGGGAAAGAAGTTAGTCCTAATTGTATCCTTTTTGGTTAGAGGTCCAACACCACCATAGCATGAGGCAATGTCAGTTCTGATCTGATTACATATGTTGTAAAGAGGTGAATTTAACCCTGGGCTTGTCTATTATATTATATATGTGTACATTTATACACACACACACACACATATATAAAGTTCCCTGATGAATTTATGAAAATACAACTTCAAAAAGAAATATCCACCTGTAAAAATCACCAAACATTTAATCATTTCTCCAGTAGGTGTGGTAAAGTATGGGGTAAAATTTCATCAACATTATAGCATGAGACAAAAGAAAGATATCCAAAACACTGAACATTTTCTTAACAAACCATCATTTCTGGAAATACAATGATTTATAAGATGAAGATTGCAGCATATCTTTTTAATATAAAATCACACCCAACGTATTCAAGAAATGTAATGCATAGACACCATATTTTACGTCATTCAATACTGCAGTGTCACAAGGTTGACTTCAATTGAAAAAGAATATGTACGATTGTGGATGATCTCTTTTCAAATATCAGGATAGAAATGTGTGCCAGTTAGGCAAGAAATGGGTTTAAAAAAATTGCACAGTAACATATAAATGTATATTCATTCTATTAGGTTTTGAAAAGAAATGAATATTGAATAACTGGACCATTGAAAGCTTAACCACAGATAGTATGTGTGATTTCTTAATACAATATTTACCAGTGGGATCATATTGTCTTACTGACTACAGTTATCACATTGCCTTAGAGAGAAAAGAGAAGGTGGAAGATAAGTGGTCATCAGTTGTGAAACAGTTTAAAGTAAAAGCTAAGAACAAGGACTCTTTCACTTCAGCACTCAGCATCATATGCAGTCTCTCTCACTCACTCTGCACCATGTTGCACTATTCTCTCTCTAGATGTTCCCCTACACCATCATTTAACACTACTAATCACACATACTACTTTTTGAGCTCACTACTGCATCCCATCCACTATAGCATGACTGAACGTGGAGTGGGAGCACCTCCAGCATCAAAAACCTTTTCCATTTACAACCCTGGAGGAACAGTTTTGGATTACTATAATTTTCAAATTAGGTTTAGAATTTTTAGAAGTAAGCAAGCCCATCCCTTTGAAATGGAGGAACCACAATGTCACTGTGACGGTGCCCCCCATAAGGCTTTATGGAAATATGCTTATGACTATAAATGACATAACTGGAATATGTTCTATGTTACATATGCCATGTAACATATCTATGTAAAGGTTTTGATCTACTGAATCTATTAATCCTATTTGTATGCATGTATCATGTTTGTATTCGAAATTATGAATATTGGCCATGTACTGGCTTGATTTCTAAATAACCTCGTAGTAAAGTATTTGGTCAGTTCCCAGAGAAAGGAATTCGCAAAGTTAAGTGCCCAATTAAGAAGCACTTACAGAACAATGCATCTTGGAATGCTCCAATCCACATAAGAAGTCTTCCTGGAGACATTCAAGATGCCATGTGGGCAATGGTTTCTGCCTGTAAAAACTGTGAGTCATGCATGGACATGTGACTTGACCAGGTGACTCCAAAACTCCATCCTGGAGCTGGACTTTGCATAGGAGAGAGGAGGGAGTCTCCACCCACAAGAGAAAGTCTATTTAAGCCTGTGGGAGACCCCTCCATCTTGTCTTCAGCTGGCTAAGGAGATAGTCTCTCCACTCCCAAGGATACCTGAAAGAATAAGTAGGGGCATAGCGAGCAGATCGAGGGACGTGATCGTTCCCCTCTATTCGACATTGGTGAGGCCTCATCTGGAGTACTGTGTCCAGTTTTGGGCCCCACACTTCAAGAAGGATGTGGATAAATTGGAGAGAGTCCAGCGAAGGGCAACAAAAATGATTAGGGGACTGGAACACATGAGTTATGAGGAGAGGCTGAGGGAGCTGGGATTGTTTAGCCTGCAGAAGAGAAGAATGAGGGGGGATTTGATAGCTGCTTTCAACTACCTGAAAGGGGGTTCCAAAGAGGATGGCTCTAGACTGTTCTCAATGGTAGCAGATGACAGAACGAGGAGTAATGGTCTCAAGTTGCAGTGGGGGAGGTTTAGATTGGATATTAGGAAAAACTTTTTCACTAAGAGGGTGGTGAAACACTGGAATGCGTTACCTAGGGAGGTGGTAGAATCTCCTTCCTTAGAGGTTTTTAAGGTCAGGCTTGACAAAGCCCTGGCTGGGATGATTTAACTGGGAATTGGTCCTGCTTTGAGCAGGGGGTTGGACTAGATGACCTTCTGGGGTCCCTTCCAACCCTGATATTCTATGATTCTATGATTCTATGAAACTGGAACAAAGGACAGTAACTACAGGGGGTGTGAGTGCTTGCTGGACCCAGAATAGAAGGAGGCTAGTCTGTAAAAGAGAGCTTACTGGAACTGGTGAGATTTTTATCTGTATTCAGTTTGACTAGACATAGATTTGCGTGTTTTATTTTGCTTGGTAATTCACTTTGTTCTGTCTGTTACTACCTGGAACCACTTAAATCTTACTTTCTGTATTTAATAAAATCACTTTTTACTTATTAATTAACCCAGAGTATGTATTAATACTTGGGGGGGGGCGAGCAGCTGTGCATACCCCTCTATCAGTGTTATAGAGGGTGAAAAATTTATGAGTTTACCCCGTATAAGCCTTATTCAGGGTAAAATGGATTTATTTAGGTTTGGACCCCATTGGGAGTTGGGCATCTGAGTGTTAAAGGCAGGAACACTTCTTAAATTGCTTTCAGTTAAGCCTGCAGCTGTTAGGGGACGTGGTTCAGACCTGGGTCTGGGTTTGCAGCAGACTAGCAGGTCTGGCTCAAACCGGGCAGGGCACTGAAATCCTAAGCTGCTACGGCAGGAAATCAGGGGCAGAAGTAGTCTTGGCAGATCGGTTGGCAACTCCCAAGGGGGTTTCTGTGATCCAACCCATCACAGTCACATTGTGTAGAGCAGTTCTATATCCACTGCCATAGTTAACGGAATCCAGATTTTTTTACTGGCCTACTGGAATCAGTTATTTTGGTTCCCATATTTTGTTTTAAAACTTCATGAATAGTTTCATATTCTCTGTGTATATATAAAGTCTGCTACAGTTTCCACGGCATGCATCCGATGAAGTGAGCTGTAGCTCACGAAAG
This sequence comes from Lepidochelys olivacea, assembly GCF_965140295.1. NCBI lineage: Eukaryota > Metazoa > Chordata > Testudines > Cheloniidae > Lepidochelys > Lepidochelys olivacea. The sequence goes on from NC_140411.1 coordinate 266,799,928, forward strand.
CTCATGCTCAAATAAATTGGTTAGTCTCTAAGGTGCCACAAGTACTCCTTTTCTTTTTGCGAATACAGACTAACACGGCTGTTACTCTGAAACCTTTCTTAAGGGAGGAAGTATTAAAACCCTTTGGGCTCTAGAATGGCCATATTCCACTGACTTGTTAAAACAGTGTTCTCAGAGGAAATAGGGACAAGATAAAAGATGTCTCAACATTTATTCAGCGTTTCAAACAGCATTTAACCTAGGAGTTTGGGAGGCACAGATGACCACAAAACTATCAAAGCACTAATGAGGAAAGAGTTCTGTGCAACTGCTGAGAAAACAGCACTACCATACATGGTATGAAAGCAGAGTGGCAGCAAAGTTAACAGGAAAATAGAAAGTCTGGTGCTCTAAATGTTGGCAACTGTCCAAAGTAATAAACTCTTCTCAGTGTATGAAGCGCTTCAGTACATGATGTGAACAAGGCAAAAGGAAAAATCACCCTGAACTGTATTTAGGAAAATGGTTTCTCTTAAGCAGCTCTTTAGGTCTGACAAAGAAGTGCCCTAGTTAATACATAAGAAATCCAAGACATAGAAAGCAGAAACAGTAAAGATGCTGCAAAATGCTAAATGCGGGAAAGATGAGGAAAGCAGTCAGCATCATTAAGATGAATAAGAAGAGCCAGCAGCAAAAGCAGAGAAAGCTAAGGTAGTTGAAAAAGAGAGAAACTGATAAATTCAAGACACAGGAGGCCTGATTCTCCATAGCCCCACACCTTATGAAGTCATTTACATCAGTGCTAGGTGAGTGCAAACCATTACTTACTCAAACCATTCAGATTTTATAATGATTCTAGTCACTTTGCACTGGAATCGAGAGAGAGAGAGAGAGAGGATTTATGCACAGCCGAGTCAACCTGTGGAATTCTCTGCCGCATGAGGCCATGAAGGCAAATGCTGTGGCTGATGGTGACTTAGCAATGATAATATACACATCTCTTCATAATCTCCTGTCTGGATTATGGCACTGCAGGTTATTTGGGCAGGAAACCCTCAGCCTTTGAAAAACTGCAGCTGGTGCAGAATGTAGCAGTGTGCCTCCCCAGCAAAACAGGCTGCTAACAGTACTCCGCCCCAGCTCTCCAGTCTCTGCATTGCTCACCCTGGAACAACAGGGTAAGTTTAAAGCCCCCAACCTTATGTTCAAAGTGCTAAATGGTCTGATCCTAGGACACCTTAAGGACCACCTCATCCTCAGGACCCTCAACCATCCTCAGCTGTTCCATGCCTCAAGAAAAATGGAACTGTCTTTCCCAAGAGTAAAGCTTTTCTCAGACTGGGTTTTAGTGGGGATTGGCCTGAGCCTGGGAAACTCTTTCCATCAGAACTACTGCAAAGCTCACCATGTGCTAATCCAGCTCCATGAAGTACTTCTTCTAATTTGCCTTCCCGAAGATTAACACAGATCATCAACTCACTGAGAAAACCCCAAACAAACTAAAAACACTACAAGTGCAATTACCTCTCCCCCTACTCCTGGGGGGCAGGACAAGGAGAAGCAGGATGCAGAAGAAACTTCAACTGACAGACATGAGTCTCCTTGTTTAATTTTCTAACTCTAGAAGGTGCTCAAATGCTACATTAATGGGAGTAGGGTATATGAACCTGAACAGAACAGAACAGAGGAAGCAGATGAGACTTATGGAGATGCTATCAAGGTAAGGTGAAGAAGTAGTCCTGAACTTTAGTTTTCTAAAGTGTCTGTTTGATTTTTGTTTCTTATTGATATTTTTCATTCCTCTCAGGCAAAGTTTGATTTTGCTGTCTAAAAAAAAAAAATCAATCAAGAGATGAAGACTTTTTAAAATAAAAATAAAAAATATTCAGGTCACAGTGGTATTTTGGAAGGGAGCTTTCCCCAAACTATTCCTTTTCCTGGTAATTCCCCTTTTCAGGTAATTTGATGATACTTTCAAAAGGTATCAGTAGGTATTAGTGCAGAATATTTTAGTATCAACAAATACTTATCACTAGCTAAAGTAGAAGCTGATTCTTTGTGTCAAGTATAACTGTTTTTGAAGTCAAATGTATAAAGGCATGACAAGAAAGCCTCTTCTTCATGAAAGCCATCAATTTAATTCATAAAGGAACAATCCGATTTACCAGGTGGCTGAGTACCCAGTAGTATAATTAGTGTAACAGATTTATGGTTTTGGATGTTTATATTAAATTGTTATTATTGCTCCTGGGAACTGCATCTGTTGATGTAATTAGGTAGCGTATGTTCTGAACAGGGACACAATGCATTATTAAACCTGCATTTGGCATGATTTCCAGACATAAAATGATCAGCCCGTATTACGGAGTTTGTAAAAGGATATAATCAAAATTCTTAGGTGATATAAAACACAGCCAATTTAAAACCATGCAATTTATTAAGTACATTTAGAAACATACTTTGTCTTTGGGAACACATACCTGTACTTTGCAGTCAAATACAAACTATCAATACTAAAGAATACCTACAATGTACCAAGGATCTGATGGTAAATATTTAGGGCCAGACTGTGCCTGTCTTTGAGCAAGAGGGGGAAGAAATATACAAGTAGCCTGCCCAGTTCCTTACAAACTCACATAAGATCTGGACACAACCACAGTCCTTGCACTACAGGTGGTAGAGTTTCAATCTAATTTTACCTTGCCATAGTCACACAAAGTGTGTGTGTGTGTATGTGTGAACTCTGTTTTCCTGTTTTGTTAAGTGGTGTCTTATGTAAAAAATAGTGAATTGTCTTTAGTGGTAGTAGTAGTCAGTAGTAGTGTTGGTCAGAAAACAAGAATTCCATTTTGCAAAACAATGCAGCGTTACATTTGTTTTCTTTTGCATCAGAACAAAACTGAGACATTTAAAAAAATTTCAGGCGTGTGTTTGTGGGAGAGAGACACACACACACATTCCTGCCAATAGCCCAGTGGTTAGGGCACTCACCTGGGAGGTGGGAGAATTGAACCAGAGTTTTTCACATTCCAACCGAGTACCCTAACCACCACACTATAGACTTAGTGTCTTTCTTGATGTCCCAAGGAATATTTAATTATTTACACAATGTGGAACAGCTCCAACAGGAGACAAGAAGAGAGACATTTCTGAGAAAAGTTTTGGTTTTCACTCTCTCTTCCATCTAAGACAACAAAGGAACCAGCCCTTTGACTTTGGGGGGCAGAGGGGGAAGGGCATCCTGACCTGAGAATTTGGTCAGAAATGTTGCTGGGAACATGAGGTAAGGATTTTACCTTGAATCGAGTCTAGTTTGTTAAATCTTAGCTACTAGAAACCATTTCTCTTGTAACCATTTCTGACTAATACCTTATGCTCACTTAAAATCTCTCTATAATTAAATAAACTTGTTGCATTTTTAATCAAAACTAATCCAGTATTGTGTTTTAACCGAGCTATTTGGTAACTCCGTTTAAAGTAACAAACTGTTGGATATTGACCCCTTAAGGGGCAATGGATCTATAATATCTGAACTATCCAGGAAGAGACAGGACACTGCAGAACACACATTTTCGGGAAAATTCAGGATCAGGAGAGTGTTGGGTTCACCCTGCAAGTAGTAACCAAGGCTGTTGGAAGCCAGAGTGTGGCTGGTGTGTTGCTGACAGGCTGTTGTGGTCAGAGTTGTGGGACAAGGGCTGCAGCTATACACAAAGATTCAGGATATGATCTTCATGCTGTTTGGCTGTTTGTAAGTGGCCCAGGTTGGGAGCTACAACGGCAAAACATTGTGAGGCACCCCACATCACAGGGCAGGAGGTGACAACCCCCCACTGGTCTGGATTGGATCCTGGAATGTGACATCCTTCTACACTGTTTTATAGGAAGCCAAACATTGCATGCTACAAGTTTCCTCAAGTTATCCACTAAGGGTGAGAGATCCTCAAGTGATAGCCACGGAGAGTTAGAGAAGAAGAGGTTTCAGTAAACAAGATGGGAGATAATAAAGGGCCTGCTCAAGAGCTGTTAGAAGTCTGGACAGAAAAAGAAGGTCTAATCTTGAAATACTATGGGGGAAGAAGCAACAGGAATTGGACACAGCCTGGATGTGAAGGGCAATGGAAGGGAAGGAGTCAAACTTGGAGCAAAATGACGGCGCTGTTCCCAATGATCAAGAATAGGGCTAGAGGTAAGAATTTGAGAGGAAAAATAAGGCATCCATGAGATGTCAGAAAGTCAAACTGAAACACTTGTTCTGATGGAGGGAGGCAGGTAGGGAGGGAGAGAGGCATGAGTTAGCATTTGTGAGTCATCAATATAGAGATATAGCTTAAGTTGTGTGAGGCTATGAGATTACCCAGACAGAGATTGTAGAGGAAGAAGAGCAGGAGACACAGATAAAGCTCTATGAGAAGGTGGGAGAAAGAAAAGTGGGAGAAGGGAGGAGGACTTCTTACTTCCTCCTCTCCCTCCCCATCATTCCCCCAATCCATGCTTTTTCATAGTGAATGGGAATAGTGGACTTCAGGAAAGAGCCACTTCTGCCAGCTTTGGTCTGCTCAATTGTTCAGCAGCATTATATCTGCTAACCTTTGTTCTTTGTAGTTATCCTTCCAAACATGATAGCAGCAGAATCATTTGGAGGCCTGCTAATGTCTAGCTATGGGAAGAGCAGAGGTAGGCATTGAATGGACAGTGGAAGAATGAAGGGGAAATAAGAGGGAATAAATGATCCACATCACCCAGGACACTAACTGCAATCAGGTAATATGCAGGTTCCCTAGCAATCACCATTGTACACGTACACATTGAAAACAACATTGGCTGGGTCATGTCATAGCAAACAAAAATTACAGTTGTCTCACAGAGGGGCTTGTCAGCCAGGATGATTCACATGTTGTGTAGAAAGAAAAGGAGTACTTGTGGCACCTTAGAGACTAACCAATTTATTTGTGTAGAGTAGATAAAGAGATTCCTAGCAGACAAGAGACATTGTGGTCCTGATCCTCAGAGGTATTTAGGAGCCTAAAACTCATTTAAATCAATGGGAGTTAGGTGCCTATATACACAATGATCATACAGGAAATACACTGGAGTATCATTATCACGTCTAAAGGGATGAGGATTCCAGACAGTGTCAATGCTACAGGGGTGGAAGATTTCAGAATTTAGTGGCAAACTCTGATACTGAGTCACTCAGAAAATTGTCATTTCACTTACAATGATGGGAAGGGAAGAAGAGAAATGCAAATGAATTTCAAAGCACATTTTAGATATGCACAACAATATGTATATATATTTGATTAAACTACAAATTATAAAAATTATATGCATTTTAAGCATTTTCCATACTTTTAAAACATTTGATTTTTTTAAAAAAATGTTTGGAAATGACTTAATGATATGGACGGTGAAAGGGCTGTAAATCCCAACTGTGCATTATGAGAAATAATTAAATGGGTTCTAAGCCTCTTCAGCCCATCTGATTGTAGCTTACATCCAAAACCATTTTATAAGTCTGTATAAAGAACAGCAACAAATAAGAGTGACATACTTAAATATGCCTTAGAAGCTTTGCCCATACCATGGGTATCTCTGTAACAGCTTCTATTTTATGAACAGTTTAAATGAAAAATTACATAACATGCTATTTTCTCTTATTTTTGGTAATTCAGAAAAAAAAAACAGTGTTGTATATTTCAGATACATAGTGGGATAGGAAGAGTGTTATAAGTGTCTGAATTCCGTGAACATTTTTTAAAAGAATCACCTGGATGAACGAGGTCATATGACATTGAAAAAAAGTCATTATGTAATTTTTCCTCTCAAAAGAAAGAATGTTAATATTAGGGGAGAACATTCCTTTGACTTGGGCAAGTAGAAATCAAGCTAATAGGAAACAGACAATGGAACTTGCTGATGTGTGTTTCAGAAACAGTTTCTAGTTCTGAGACCAAGCATGTTAAACTAAAATATATGAAAAACAATTCACTAAAATTTGATGGATTTTAACCGTTTGGGACAGAAACTAATTCTCTAACTGATTCGACTTCATTGTAAAACCTATTTATGCCAGAGTCAAAGTTTTTATGTTCTAAACACTTGAATGTTTTATTTTCATTTTTAGACATCTGTTATTAAACTGACATCAAAATATGTAAGGTTCTAGAGGGAAAAGAATTATAACTGTATTTCCCAGAAATGTATATTTGGGCATATTTGTGCAAATGAAAATATACCTGGGCACTGAGCTATAATTAACATCCCACAGTTGCAGTATTTCAAAATGTGACATTCATATATGAAACTCAAAGCAAAGGTCAGCAAGCTAAATTTTAAAACACGAAGGTCCAAAGTCTATAACAGCCAACATGCCATGTACAGAATTCTCATTGAAACCAACAGGAATTCTGCAGACTGAACAATTGTAGGATCAAGACCCCAAAACTAACAGCTCTCCATTTTAGTCTTCTTCTATCTTTATTTAGCTCTGAAGGTCTTCATCTTTGAGGACAGTTTCAAATTTTAAACAGGGATAAGAAAAGGAGAGAGATGTAACTTCAAAAGATAAGTACAATGTTTTTATATTAGTGCTTAACAGTGAATATTTCACAGAAGAGTCAGTGCTGTTCCTTGTAAATGGAAAGCTCTATGTAAACCTATTAATACAAATTACAAAGGCTGTCTAACAGACTTAATAAATACTGTAGTACTAAAACTGCCAAAGGAATGTTACTTTAAACTGTTTTGCCTACAAGGCATTTGAGGGATTATTTGAAAAGCTTTTATGTCTGAATATAAAAGGTTTACATGAGCAGAACGGGGTTTTGCAATTTAGAAAATAGCTTAAACAGAAGGCCATGTCTAACTAGCTGGCAAAGGCTTTCATTCTTCATGGCTATCTCAACAGAATGCTTCCCCCAGTTCGGGCTTTGTTAAACCTCACTCAAATCGTCTCTGCATTACATCCATGAAAGGGCAAGAAACAAATAAAGCTAAAACTGAATATTATTGTAGTGAACTCTGATCACACACTAAGCCTCAAGATCCCCAATAAAAACTAAGAGATATATGGTGGGTAAACATCTCTCTAAGGGGGAGACTATACTTGCTTTATGCACCCATGAAGGGGAATAAGAGAAAATAAGGCAACCCTTACTCTGCTACATCATCTGCTCATGCATGGGGTGGAGTAGTGGTGGGCCCTATCAGGAGAGCTGTTTAGAGGATGACAATTCTGTTTTGTGGCAACTTTTGACATTTGTTTTAGCTCAGCACTGGAACCGAAACAAGCCCTTAGTTTTATTTTCATTAAAATGTTCTGAGTCAGAGTCTCAGCTTTCTAATCAAAACTTGAGCTTTTTGAGGGTAAGACTCACACTCTGTAGTCTGGTGGTTAGGGCACTGGGATGTATTAGAACCAGCTTCAAGCCTCTGTTCTGCCTGATTCCGAGTAAAATTTTCCAATGCAGGTCACTCTGAATTAGGCAGAGCAGAAACTTGAACCTGGGACTTACACTCCAACCACCAGGTTACAGAGGGTGAATGTAGCACATATGCTCTCTGCTGACCAGTGTGCTCAAGAACCAAAAACCCTTCCCGATGAAAACTTAGTCAAAGCATTTTGGCTTCAGTGCAATTTGACCAGCTCTATTAAGGGGGTTCCAAAGAGGATGGATCTAGACTGTTATCAGTGGTAGCTGATGACAGAACAAGGAGTAATGGTCTCAAGTTGCAGTGGGGGAGGTTTAGGTTGGATATTAGGAAAAACTTTTTCACTAGGAGAGTGGTGAAACACTGGAATGCGTTACCTAGGGAGGTGGTAGAATCTCCTTCCTTAGAAGTTTTTAAGGTCAGGCTTCACAAAGCCCTGGCTGGGATGATTTAGTTGGGGATTGGTCCTGCTTTGAGGAGGGGGTTGGACTAGATGACCTCCTGAGCTCCCTTCCAACCCTAAGATTCTATGAGGCTGCTACAATATTTCTGAACATGCAGGTGAACAGGGGTAAGTAAGATGCCATTTTTCAGGGTGACTTAGTGTTAAAGCCCAGAGAATTCAATGGGACACTAGTAGGCATTTGGCTGGCATTTTCAGAGAGACCTGCTTCTCCTCTAACTCAGGGCAATTTTAGAGCTCTGACCACCAAATCAGCACAACTGTACTGTAAGGGCCCTGTCTTGCAATCCTTGAGGATCTAAAGCGCTCACTGTGCTCTAAGTAGCTACAGACTATTGGATCTAACAGGTTATCCTAGAGTCTACAATGGACAAATACTCTGCTATGAAATCAGTGTAGCTACAAAAAATATATTTTATGGAATAATTACAGTTTAATCCAGGAAGGACCAGACTATCATACAAGAAGATCTGGATAACCTTGAAAATGGGAGTAATAGAAACAGGATACAATTTAATAGTGCAAAGTACAAAGTCATGCATTTAAGACAAGAAGAATTTTTGCTACAATCTGGGGACATATCAGTCGGAAACGATAGAGGAGGAGAAAGACCTAGGTGTATTGGTTGATCGCAGAATGACTATGAGCCTCCAATGTGATGTGGCCATGAAAAAAGCTTAATGCAATCCTAGGATGCATCAGGTGAAGTGTTTCCAGTACAGATAGGGAAGTATTATTACCACTGTACAAGTCACTGGTGAGTCCTCATCTGGAATACGGTATGCAGTTTTGGTCTCCCATGTTTAAGAAAGATTAATTCAAACTGGAACAGGTGCAGAGAAGGGCTACTAGGATGATCAGAGGAATAGAGAACCTACCTTACAAGAGGAGACTTAAGGAGCTTGGCTTGTTTAGCTTAACAAAATGAAGGCTGAGGGGAGATATAATTGCTGTGCATAAATACATCAGAGGGATAAACTTCAGGGATGGAGAGGAATTATTTTAAGTTAAGCACCAATGTTGGCATAAGAAAAAATGGCTATATACTGGCCATCAACAAGTTTAGGCTTGAAAATAGACTAAGGTTTCTAACCATCAGAGGAGTGAAGTTCTGGAACAGCCTCTCAAGGGGAGCAGTGGGGGCAAAAAACCTCACTCGTTTCAAGACTGAGCTTGATAACTTTATGGAGGGGATGATAGGATAAAATTGCCTACAATGGCATGTGGCCCATCTGCGACTGCCAGTAGCAAAAATCCTCAATTGCCAAAGATGGGACACTAGATGGGGAGGGCTCTGAGTTACTACAGAGAATTCTTTCCCAGATGTCTGGCTGCTCAGGGTCTAACTGATCACCATGTTTGGGGTCAAGAAGGAATTTTCCCCCAGGTCAGATTGGCAGAGACCCTGGGGCAGGGATTCACCTTCCTCTGCATCATGGGTCACTTGCTGGTTTAAACTAGAGTAAATGCTGGATTCTCTGTCACTTGAAGTCTTTAAATCATGATTTGAGGACTTCCATAATACAGCCAGAGGTGAGAGGCCTATTACAGGAGAAAGTGGGTGACGTTCTGTGGCCTGCGATGTGCAGGAGGTCAGACTAGATGATCATGATGGTCCCTTCTGGCCTTAAAGTCTGAGTCTGAGACAGAACATATTAATGTTCAATGAAAAATTATCTCCTCTTCAGACGGAGTGCTCCACATATAATCCTTTGTAGGCCAGATGTTTCTGAACACAGTGTCATCCAAAGGTTTTAAACTCCCTGATTTACAAAGAGTGGGTAACAGAAAACTATGTCAAGAGAAAAATGCTGAACTTCTCCGCAGAAAAAATGTTTTCAGTCCATTGGTATTAAACAGTTTTTCCAGTTTCTTAATACTATCTAGCTATTCTAGTCTCTTCAAATGCACATCAATGCTTTCAATGAAACATTTCCTACTACATTCACACCAGTTTTTTTGCCTGCCACCTTTGCATTCTGTGTAAAAGACTGTAATTTGTGAACTACATGGAGCATTTACTTTATAAAGAATTCTAGACACATCCCAGGAAAATGGGTCAAAAGTCTACTTTTTAAACTGTGCATTGTGAAATTTGAGTTCAAACTCCATCCAAATAGAATTCCGACTACCTCTTCAGTGCTCATATTCTAAATCTTCATTGAGCTTCATGGTAAACAAACAAACAAACACCCCCCATTATTGTTTATCTTGCTTGGCTACCAAATCTTTTTTTCTCATAATGCACAGGTAACTGAAGATGCCTCTACAGTATACTGACAAAGCCTTTTTGGAGCAGTGCAATCTATGAAAAGGAAACCTGGCACTGAATGCCATTCTTTTTGATACCTATTCACTTTTGTATGGATTATCTTTGAAACACGGATTTCATTAAAGTCTCCTGAGAGAGCTTTTTGCATTACAGAATTAACTGATTTATTTTTCAGTCTAGAATGAAACTTTGTATGGGCAATTGATCTGTGTATGGCTTGCCCGGGCTGAGCCACATGGATTACCTGCCACTTGTCAAAGGAAAACAACAAAGAGAGTGTGCCGCTAAACATGTGTAAAGTAAATGACTAGACTTTCACTTCCACAGCTAATGTGTATGTTGGCTTTGATTTTCAGCTTGGCCTTAATGAGGATTCTTTTGTTGCACCTGCAATTTTGCAGGCACAGTTTATGTGTCTGAAAAATATCTGGGGGTTGTGGTGGATAATGAGCTGAATATGAGCTCCTAGTGTGATGTTGTGACCCAAAGAGCTAATGCGATCCTACAATGCATAAAGAGGAGAATCTCAAGTAAGAGTAGAGAGGTTATTTTACCTCTTTATTTGGTACCAGGGCAACCTCTTCTAAAATAGTGTGTCCAGTTCTAGTCCCCACAATTCAAGAAGGATTTTGATAAATTGGAGAGGGTTCAGAGAAGAACCACAAGAATAATTAAAGGATTAGAAATCCGGCCTTATAGTGATAGACACAAGGGGCTCAGTCTATTTAGCTTAACAAATGTAAAGTTAAGGGATGACTGATTAGAGTCTGTAAGTAAATAAATACTTGGACAACAAATGTTTGATAATGGGCTCTTCAGTCTAGCAGAGAAATGTGTAACACAATCCAATGGCTGGAAGTTGAAGCTAGACAAATTCAGGCAGGTAATAAGGCATAATTTTTAACAACAAGAATAATTAACCATTGGAACAATTTACTAAGGATTGTGGTGGATTCTCCATCACTGACTATTTTTAAATCAAGCTTGAATGTTTCTTCTAAAAGATCTGTTCTAGGAATTATTATAGGGAAGTTCTGTGGCCTGTGTTATATACAGGAGGTTAGACTAGATGATCACAATGCTCCCTTCAAGCCTTAGAATCTATGATTGTCATTTAGATGCCTAAGTGCTTGATTTGTGATTGCAATCAGGCATGGTGCTTAGAAATCTAAAGAATAAACTGTGCCTGCTAATAATGTGGTATTTATGCTGTTCATGAAACTGCAGCTACCCCATATGGTATAACTTCCTCTGTAAATTCATTAGCTCTTGTTATTTACATACTGGATAATAGGATTAGAAAAGTAAGTGACTGAAATGCCCTCTTATAGAGAATCAAATCTATCCAAATGCTTAACATAGTCTATAACAGAAGACATGTCAGATAGTAAATTGACTCTGCAGTTGATCTTATTCAAAAGGGAAGATCAGAGAAGATGTAGCTTTTCCCAAATGTCTGTCCCAACTGGGAGAGAAAATTTGCAACTCTAGATCAGATTTCTTGGTATTTGGCTTAATGCAGTTGTAGAGTGAAATCCAGGCTCTAAAGAAAGCAGTAGGAGTTTTGAAATAAATGTTGGTTACAGTTTCTCCATGTGTGCGTGGGTGTGCATGAACATGGGCAGGTGTGTGTATGTGGCAGGAGGGATGATGTTGAGATTAGGACAGGGAATTAAAAAGGAAAGGACAGGAAGGAATTTGATTTTACTCATCTTGCAACTTTCCCAAAGTATATTTTAAAATTAAGTTTCAGGTAGCAAGAGAGACAATATATAACTAATAATACGAACAAAACAATAGAACGTAGCCCATTCAGAATGCATCAACACTTAAAAGGCAGATCCTCAGCAAAAGACACTATGGAATTTTGAGTGTGTGGCAGCAGGTCCACACAGCTAGCTGGTGCGCAGCAGGCTATACAGCACTGTTGAGTTACAACCCAACTTGCTGCACACTAAGGCTCTGTGTGGACAAGACCTTAGAGTGATTAAAATTACTGCCTCTCAATGACCCACATGCTGAGTTTAGGTAGGGTGACCAGCTAGCAAGTGTGAAAAATCAGGAGACTTTTTGTTTTTCAGGGGGAGGTATAGTTGAGTATAAAAGACAAAGCCCCTAATATCAGGATGGTCCCGATAATTTCAGGACGTCTAAGCTTACAAGATACCTTTTCTAACTGCCAGCTCTGCAAACACAACTTGGGTTCTGCAAGTTAAGCTATTCTTTCCAACTCATGCATCACAACCAATAATAAAGGGTGTACAACTGGAACTTCGTTAGTAACACTGTCAATGATGCATGAGCGGGAACAGAACACAGCTCATTCCACCGTAACTGTGTTGGCTCGGAAGTACTAACAAGAGAACAAAGTAGGAGAAGTTATTTTTTGTCAGAAAAGAACACTGATGTAACTGAATATATATTGGAGCAAGAGCTGTTGATTAAAAATGTGGCATTTTCACATAATCACTTTTCTGAGCCTAATTGTATTTTAAGTTTCAGCTTTTAAAGGTTGTTCTCTACTCATCCTGCATTTCAAGCCTTTTACCTCACTTTGACATGGTCTTAATCTAATTTTGGTTTTACATTCAGGGATCAGCCAAGAGTCACTATATTATACTATACTGTGTATTCTTGTCATTTGTGATTTCTCATTGCATTCATTACTTTCAACAAGTCTTGAGCCAAGTCATTGCTGAGTACATGCAGCTTTCTCAATACACACTCCTAAACCTCTAAAGCCTTGTCCTCATTAGCACAAAGTTATAGCCATATTAAGGGAAACTACTTTAGAGAGTGCTTACTATCCCTCCACAAACACATTCAGAACCCATAAAGTCAAAAAATAATAATATATTTATATATTATCTTTGATTCAGAATGATCCCCAAATGGTTTTCAGACTTAAACTATACCTACTGGTAGCTATCAGTTCACACACATTAGTTGAAGGTAAGAATGAGCTGTTTTGCAACGAGCACCTATTTTATACTTCTGCTGCATATCAACTGCCAGATGTTGCCCAAAAAATATCAGTTGCCGCTTAAGGCAGAAAATCAAGCACAATTAGGGGATGATTTGGTAAGACTTTGACACGGATGGTGACCATGTTGAAGTTTTGAATCTGGCATGGAGCACTAAAGCACATAACACGAATGGTTAACAGAAAACTGAGAAATGCTAATACACAAAACCAACCCTTTTTTTAACTGAAAGTGAACATCAACAGGCAGACTGAAACCCAAACATGCTGACTGATTTTTGAAAAATATCAGAAATTAGTTCATGGGCAATGCTCTGCCTCCAGTGACTCTGAGGGGCATGCAGTATTTGCTTGTTGGCACATAGAGGACTTAAGGGTTTTGTTGGTGTTTTACAACATTTTATTGATTTCATACGGAAACAGTAACCTACATATATAAAAAAAAAATACAGGGCCTGATCCTACTATCCTAATTTACATGAGCAGACTGACTACTCATGCAAGATTCCTATTTATTTATATCAGCAAATTTAAAGTGACTTTTGTTATGCTATTTAGGTAAAGTAGCTAGGGTTGCATTATTGGGCCTATTTATAGTATATAAACACAACCAGTGAGATTCTCACCCCCACTGCAGCCCCTTTTTGCCTGGTAAAGTGCCAGAGTGATGAAAAGGGGCTCTAAAAGATCCTGATCCGTGAGGGAGAATTCTTGGTGCAGAAAACAGCCTAAAGGCTTCCTTCTGAATTTCCCCTTGCAAGTACGGGTGTAGGGCAGTGCTTGCCAAACTGAGTCACTGTTGCTTTGGGGAGCCCCAAAGGATTCATGGTGGAGCCACGAGTATCTGGGAAATTTTTTTAATCCATATGCTTGTTTTTTTCAAATTAAGAGACTATTAAACTAGACTTAAAAATCACCTGCATCTTATCTATGCATCTTACACTGCTGTTGCTATGGCGGCAGGGGCAGGGAAGGGGAGGATCTCTCTGTGCCCTTCACTCCTGCAGAGGGCCTTCTCCAGAGATGCTGCTGCTGGGGGCAGGATTCAGCAGGAAGGATCTTGGAGGAAAGCTCCCTGCTGGAGTGGAGGACAAAGAGAAGCTTGTAGTGCTGGTGGAACTAGCAGATAAGGGATGTGGACAGAGACTGAGTGGGGAGACTGGTGCATCTAATTTTTATAATGGAACATTTTTTACCAAATGCTAAGCCTACACGTAGCAAAGGTTTGGCTGAAGAAGAAGACGATTTTAAGAAAGTTAAACAGAAAAGGAAGAAAAGTAGATAATGCGATGACAGTTACATTATGTTGGATTTTCGTGTCTCAATATTATTGCACAAAGTCCACAGCCACAATGTGTCATTTATTTTCAGGTGTTAGTAAATGAAACTTTGAGGTCAGGGAAACTACAGAGGCATTTAGAAACCAAATACCAAGCATTCGTAAATAAGAGCTTTGATTTTTTCCACCAAATGAGAAGCATTAGCAAAAAAAAAAAAAAAAAAAAAAAGGTCATGTCTAAACAAGCAACTATTCCCCAGAAAGACTTAGAAGCATCTTATGTTGTGGCCATGAAGGTTACAAAATACAAACAAGCACACACCATTGGAAAGACCCTTCTATTTCCAGCAGCAATAGACATGTGTAGAATTATGATTGGGGAACAAGCAGCCACAGCACTGAAAACCATTCCCATGCCAGAAGGACAGGATTGGTCGCCATGGTGGGCCCTGGAAAAACAGAGGCAAGATCTAGGGAGAGACTGCGGGGAAGGCAGGACTTTTCTACAGAGGGAAACTCACAGTGGGAGCAAAGTAGGCTTCTGTGGGAGGGAGCCCTGAGATAAGGTTTTTAAGTAGAGAAGAGAAGACTTCGGTAGCCCAAGAGGGCAGAAGAATTATTCATTTGGACTTTTGTTTGGATTTGTTTATGCTACCCTGGAATGGGTCTGAATGTAGGTGACTTGGGTGGAGCCACAGAAAACCTAGGGCCCGTGGCAGCGGATTTCAGGAGGTGCTGGAGCTGAAGATAGTGGCAACATCCCACACCGACGTAAGGGGGCACACTAAAGGTGAGTGAGCACTGCCGCAATTGGATTATAGAATTAAACAAACCGTGTGATGGACAAGTCACAAAATTGTCCAAATTTTAAAGACCCTCTTGAATCTAGTGTCCTGTGTCAGTAAAAAGAAACAAACCAAAAAACAGTATTTGGTTGTAGGGCGACACCACATTTTAAAATATCTACAAGGGAGCTGCTGTACTAAAATGTTTGCAACTCACAAGAGTAGGAGGCATACTGGGGATGTGGCTGAGGATGCAAGGGATGCATTGGGAATGGATACAATGCTTCAGAGCAGCTCTGTGGCCCCTGGGCAGCAAGGGACAGGTTGCCCTAATTTAGACTGATCCTAGGGCTGTCTAATGGGTACTGCAGTGCAGCACAGAATTAGGAAGGTGCAAACGTAGTTTTAAGCCACCTTTGCTGAACTCAGTCCATGGGGAGGACAGCTAAGACTTTCACCCCTCAAAATTAACCAAATTCAATATACACATTTATCATCACGCAAATGTTTCTGAAGCTTCATTTTCCCATTCATTTTATGAATGGCGTACTCAAAAAAATTTGGATCAAAGGATGTTAGTAAGCAAAAACAATTCTATATGCAGTAACTATAATAAAGCTATAGAACCGTAATATAAGTTATGAGAACTATAATAAAAGAAAAAATAAACTGAGTTGAAATCAAATAGAATCTATTCTGAGTGTCTAGGTATCATAAGGATCTTTTCATGTATCAGATATGTGTTGAGATAGAAGTACCTTCAATATATGAACACAAGCCTCTTAATTACTTTTTTTCCATTAATATTTTTCCAATTAGAATTCTCTGATAGGCCACACAAGATTCCCATACAGTAGTTATTGAAATCACTGAAACTGTATTGACAGACAAACTCAGTATTCTCATCTTTGAGCTGTCCATTAAATACAGGAACTTGATTTTTTTTTTTTTTTGGCATCCAGTTGTATAAACTGAACAATAGGGGGTGATAAGAATCCTGAGACCCAGATAACACAGCTATTCACATCATTTGTGAGACCATGTAAGATAAAATAGAAATCAATACGAGAAAGTTTGGTATCTGGCTGCAAAAAAAGATATAGTCTATCTCTGGAGTGGAAAGTCCTCAAAACATATGTTAGGCTTTTGCATTAAATACCTAGAACCTCTGTATATCACAGTCACAGATGTATTGGCTATGACCCAGGTCGAACTGGGACAAGACAGTAATACGATCTCCAATTCAGTATACATTGAAAAAAATATTTATTTTAACATCACATAAAAATCAGCACCAGTGCTGCTCAGTGTGTGAGTTTAGCCATTTGTGAACTCATGACCACTCAGATTAATTACTGCTATCACAGCTCTGCCCTCTATATCTGAATCACTTTGGGATTTAAGGATTTCTTGTTCATGCTAGTACCTCCTCACTGTTTATTGTTGAAGATAATAAGATTATGGTGGAATTTCCAAATGAGAGCCATGTAATATAGCTCAGGAACCTGTCTGAGAATTCTGAGGGGATGGTACACCTGGGCAAAATGTTTATAATCTTCATCAGGCAGGAACTGTCCAGATTTTGTCAGCTTCATGTTTCTGATATTGTGCCTCTTCTTTTCTCTGTATTTGTGGTTTAACTTTTACATTTCATGCTATTTGTCTTACTGGTTCAAAAACTGCCTTCACAGGCTCTTGCATCATTTGCTTTTGTCAGGGTAGCCAGTATCATATGCCATCTTTTCATTGCAGTGTTTCTGGTGAATTTGGTGTCAAAGTTGTAGCGTGAATAGCCCTTAAAGTTTACTTTTCAACACTTCATCTCAAATTGAAGAGGCTAAAGCAGACAGGACTAATATCAAAATCCCAAAGCAACATCACAAACAGTCAAGTGGCCAGATGAAAAACAATCAAGAGCCAAACAGAAAATTATTGAATAACCCATGTTCACCTTACTCTAAGATTCACAACTGATATACCTGCTGACTTTCAGCAGCCAGAACTGGAGACAGCTGGCTCTCACATCTTCTCCAGTTGTAAACTTAGCTCTCTTCCCACTGGAAGCAGGTTCGTTATGTAATAGTAACGAGCACCAGTCAAAGCTGCTACTTATACATTCCAACACTGAAACCCAGATTGGTCTGGAACTCTCATCAAAGGACAGACCCATGCAATTGAAATGACACACAATCAAGGCATTAACCAGTCATTCCACTGAGTTCAAACTTAGATATTATCTAAGGAGGTTGCTAATGTACAGAGAAAGCTACTGGTACTGTAATTCTACTTATTTCCTCTGATTGTAATTCAATTCAAGGACAAAATGATTAAATTAAACCCTAAGATACATATTTTATAAAGTCAAAGTATATGTTCTAAAAGACATTTAGATGTTAAAAGTATTTACTAGAGCTATGTAACAACCTCATTTTGATCATTCTGAAAACTAAATTTAGAGATGTCCAATTACTAATTCTAGCAAGAAGTCAAATTGGGTCAAACAATATTAATGAGAAATATAGCTGCATGTCAATGGCATAACAGAGAAATTGAAATGAATAGTGAGATGGAAGAACATTCAGAGAAAAACCTGTATTCTAGGCAGTAAAAGAGCAAATGCCAATAAAGGCACATTGACTTGAAAGAAGACAACTGTATAGCCACCAGAGAGAGAACCTCAAAAGTTGATATCAAGTACCTTAAAGACAAATACTTCAAAAGTTTCCCATGCAAAATGCTGCATTTAAGGTCCATAATACAGAAAAGATAGTGCCTTCGTAGCTTTCACCATTGGTCTCAGTACCATAATAAATCCAAAAGCCTGTTTCAAATTTCTCAAAATAAAACAGTTATTCAAAATAGAACTATTTGACAGACAGATCAACAGGCAGGATTAATTCCATGTTCATCTTCTGCTTTGATAAAACTTAATACGCTACAAAAAATATTTTCACATGTTTGTGATTGACTTTATTTTATGAAAGATCAGATTTTGTGATCTGGGGCTGAACAGCCACATACTTCTGTATTAGCCAATAACAAGTTAACATGATGTTGAATTTCTTCTGTGAAACAGGGGATTGTGAGTACAAGCAAGAAACCTATGTAATAAACACACTGTCATTAAACTACGGTTGTGACATGAAGGTTATTTCCAAGATACCTTGATGTAGTAGCTACTGGTAAATGTTGATATTCTAATGGTAACCACTATACAATATCTACGTTCCATCAGAAAAAAATGTTAAAAGGAAGGCAGATAGGTATAAAATTTTCATTCCTTTCAAAGAGAAAGGCCTGCCATTTTCCCCCAGTTAGCATTCTGATAGGAAGTGTGCTGTTCAAGGGCATGTGCAGAAGAACTACAGGCATATGGTTGATAACATGCATTTTAAAAATCAGTGGGACAGTGTATAAAGACAGGTAGATAAACAGACACATGGTAGGTAGTTCAGGAAGGCCTTGAATCTATAAATCCTTGTATGGTATGATAATAGCAAACATTACACTTCAGTACAAGCGAGAGTACATGAGACACAAGTAAGGTTAAGTACTAGTTATAGTCCTTCACAATGACTGGCACTGAGACTCAAGCCCCCTCCATGCACACTAACTTATTCATAAGTGTAAAAAGGAGAGGGGGATGGGCAGAAAATGTGCACATCTGAAGAGACATGTTTAAGTATGTTCCTCATGTTACTAAGCCACTTACCCATGTATGACGTTTATAAGCTTTGCCCCTGCTAAAATAAATACAGTTGAAGGCTTGATAGTGTTCACTTATATGGTAGGGAAGAATTATTCCCTCAACTTCAGGGGTCACTGTATGAAATTCTATATTCTGTGTAATGCTAGAGATCAGACAAGATGATCTTAGTGTTTCATTCTGGCCTTAAAATCTGTGGGTCTGATTCTCATTTACACTAGGACCCATTTACACTGCTCTGTATATTGACACCCACTTTAAGACCCCTTTCCTCTGCCAGGGCAGTGTAAAGAGGCCTTTGAACAGTGATACTCAGACCTCAATGGCTCAAGAACCAAATTAGAGATCAACATTACCCAAAAGAGCCAAAGTAGTGTGAATTCACTGTTTCATTTACTATATATCTATTATTCTCACAGCAAAATGACCAAGTATTCTACAATTGGTTAATAAAATAGTAAAAGCATCCTGATTGGTTAATAATTAAATCAGACAGTGGTTTGACATATCATGTCTTGCAAAGAGTCACAGGAAACACATTAAGGAGCCACTTGCGGCTCCTAAGCCTCAGTGTGAATATCACTGCCTTAGAGTAAATGAGAATCAGGCCCTACTAATCTATAGAGTTTTATATTTTAAAATTTTCATAAAAATTCTCTTACCTCTTTCTCCATTTGTAGTCCTTCTGCTCTGATATTTCTTTCAAATACCTCTCTCTTCTCTGTCTGTGGGCTAGATTTTCTGTACACCAGAATGTAATCAATCCGGCATTTTCCATCCCTAAAATATAGCCCATTGGATTTGTTTTTATCAGGTACTCCCTGTGAAGAGCAAAAAAAATTATCAAAGCATATTTGACTATCACCATTTGAACCTAAGGAGCTACAAATTTCAGTGAGATTCAATATAAAAGGCTTGACTGGTAAGCAATTAGGAGAAGTCTTTAAGTGCTTTGTGTGTGATGTTTCGTAAGATTGATAGCTTTGTCTAGCATCCCATACACAAATACGTCTGGATTTGATGATCTCTGCTTAAGCAGAAGGGGTACTGACCTCCCAGATTGAAAACTAGTATGCCTCGTTAGGCAAGCTTTAAAGTCAGGAGGAAAGGGAGACAAAGGGAGATTTTATGTCACTTGAAGTCTGACAGGAACTTTTAACATATAAAATTAAGTAAAAGATGGAGTTATTCTGAAACAAAAGCTGAAGACTAAGAGTTTAATGTACCAAAATATCCGCATACGAACAAAGTAAAAGAACTGGAAGCATTTCAATGTGATGGTGATTATGACCCACTGTGTTAAGCATAACTCACCCCTGGCTGGCAGGTCCCCTGTATGGCAGCAACAGCTTCAGTAGCACTCCACAGGTGGCAGAAGAGGACTGTGATGAGGCATCTGCCCACATTGGCATGCATGGGGTCTATAGAGCCCTAGGGAGGCTGCATGGGAAGCAGCCCATAGGAAGAAAGGCTGCAAGAGCAGCCAATCTGGGCTCAGGAGGCCCATAGAAGAAGAACCACAGGGCAGAGCAGGGGCAGTTACTCTCTGGAGCTCAAGGAGGAGAACTGGGTGCCTTGTAGTAGTGGCAGGGACCTGGGGAGCAAAACGGAGCTGCTGGCTGCTGGGACTTGCGGGCCGGAGGCCCTGAGAAGAGGGTGAAGAATGTGCTGGGGCCATAGAGAAGTGGCCCTGGGAACTTAAGCAGCACTGGTGGAGAAGTTAAGGAGAGGCAGCAGGAAGCTGCTATCTACAGATCCTGGGCTGGGAACCAGAGTAATGGGCAGGCCCAGGACCCTCCCACTTGCCTCTGGGGAAGTGGCTGGACTGTAGAACTCGGAGATACTTCTTCCCCCCCCCAGCCCCAGAAGAGGGAAAACATGGATGGTGGCATGGCTGGAGGGCCGAGTCATGAACAGGACACTGTGGGTCTGCAAGTGAGGATGACAACAGGAGAGGCACCACCAGGAGAGGGTGCAGCGGCTGAGAGAGCTAATCCCTGAGATGGCCAGCAGAAGGCACTATGCTGGTGAGTGACCCCCATGACAAAGACACAAAAGTTCTGTTTCCATCCCAGCATAGTCCCACTAGATTAACTTTAGAACACTATGGAACTAGTGAACATACCTTCTGACTGCATTTACCAGACTGGAAATAACTCACAGTCTATCTTTATCAACAGCTAAAGAAAACACTACTTCTTGACTATTACCTATAAATAATGGATCTGTTCAAGAATTTGCTACCCTTGCAACAAGCAAACAGATTTAACTTTTTTTTTTTTTGCTTTAGTAAACAGAGATCAGCAGAGACTGATTCCTTTCCAAAAATCTAATAAACCAGGAAACCAGTCTCTTTTAAAGTCAGGTCAGTGTGGAGGAGAAGCTTGCCTTTTATCCCTCACACTTTTTACCACCACCTCTCTCTCTCTCTCTCTCTCTCTCTGTTTCTCTCTATATTATATAATACACACTTTCACACACACACCCCATAGTCTGCAGTACCACCCCTGTCAGCTGGTAGGTTTATGCTTTTGTGTAGATGGGGTATGTTGCTCAAAGTGTGGAGGTTGTAAATGTGTTTTGAGGGATTTTTTTTAAAAGAAATGTTAAAGTGCTTAGAGCCTGACATAAGCAGTGTTACACACTGAAATAACAAAACTCTTCAGCCATTGGAATGAGCAGAGAGAGTGGAGTGGTGGAGAAGAGCTCGCAGGAGCCCTCCTGTTAACATTCCACAGCCAAACTGAAGAGACAATTGAGGTAGTTTCCTGTCTGTGATGAGTCGCCCTCTATCTGGATACTGGCAAACCATCCCTGCCAGAAATAAACTAAACCCTGTGGCTGATTAAATAAAAAAAAACCTTCTTAAAAATCAAATATTCTGCCTTTCAAATGCACTGTCAGGCATTTTCAGACCATTTTCCCAGAGGAGAACTGTCTCCCATTTTAAATGGCGCAGTCTGAACACTGTGCACGATCAATATAATAAATGTATCTTGCAGGCAAAAAAGGATAAATATTCCCAACTAGGGTGCTTGGTGTTTGCCTCCTTGGTTCTGGTTATGAGAAAGCATCTTAGTTTAAATGTGAAAGCAAATGAGAAGGTTCCACATGGCCCTTAGCCTTGGGACACTAGGCTCGCTGCAGGCTAAAAGAGAGGAATTTTTGAAAGAACCGCTCATTAAAATATTGACTTCACAATGCCTGCCAGGTGCAGAGTTGGTACAGTATGTAAGGTTTGTCAAGTAAAAAAGAAGGCAAGAAAAATGTTTAAAAGCATTAGGAAATGATGAGAGACCATTTGTATCTATATTGTATATAGTACTGATAAATGACATCAGCAAATACACTAGGGAAAGATTCTGCAGAGCATTAAATATGAAAATAATTCAGGAAAACATATTGCTTAACTTTCCCTATAAAACTGCGACTTTGGGGGGGAGGGGAAAAAAAGCAAGGGGATATTTAAGTAAATGAAAGGTAAAGCAAAGTCTTTAAAAACAATGGGGCTGATTGTGGTCCCTTCTCCATTCCCTATATGCAGCCCTTGGGAGACCACTGTAAGTTAAAGTAGAACCTGGAAATACAGAGGACACACAAGTGGCTCAAAGGCAAGCCACCTTTGTCCCCTCTCCCCCTGGGCTGTGGGTTCTGTGCTGCGTGTCCAGGAGGTACAGCACAGGATCTGCCCCAGTGATCTTATGTATATTGTGGAGGTGTCCATAGTGACTCCATAGTACAGGTTAAATTCAGATTTATGTTTAAAGCCAGATTGAAGTTCCCTCTGTTTCCCATTTTAATGATTGAATTTAGTCTCTGACTCTGACGTAACTCCTCAGAATACAACTGGCTTTTCTTTAAATGTTTCTTAAGCAAACAGTCAGTATTTTGCCCCATTTTCCCTGGTCTATCTTTGGATTCTTCTGGTTACATAACCTCAGGTACACACACTCCAAATTGCATGTGCGCACACGCGCACATTCTGATAACACCTTTGACTTAGGCTTTTTTCTGAAATCTTAAAATTAAACTGAGAGTTATTGCTTTGATATTGGGGGTGGAGCAAAATCCAGTGCAGCAGCCATCTGCTTAACAACACAGGTTGCCAGGAATGCATCATTCCAGTGCACCAGTTACTGCACTGGTTCTGCAATTAATATAGAGTTCAATTCAAAGTCTCTGTTCTGATATTAAAAACCTACCTCTGAGACTGGCCCTAACTACCTGAGATATATCCTTCTACTTCCCTTAATATGACTGCCCATGACAATGGCATTCCCGTGAAAGTGTGAAACTGTCCCATCCAATTCAGGCCATTTTGGTTTTAAAAAAAAGACTAACACTTCTTGATGGAGTTTCTTGCTGTCTTGTCAGCCTCATTTATAACCTACACATTTATATAGCTGCAACTCATTTTGCTGAGAATGTATTAGTACTGCATGTTCGCAGGACCCACTGTTGGGTTCCATAAACATACAGAGACAAACACACAGAGTCTATATAGTATGTGTGTCAAAGATATGCTCAAAATCTATGGCCCTCTAGTGTCAGAATACACTTCATGGCGGTAATCACAGTAGAAAGTTGAATAGGACTTTAATAGAAATATGAGTAGGAAGACAAGGGAATTTTAAAGCTGCTTACCTGCACTTCCTTTTAAAGAGCAGTCAATTCACCATGAGAAACGCTGAAGCACCTTTCACTTAAAAGCAGATTTGCTTTATCATATTTCCCATATCTTTTGGTCCTTCGTTTTTCATTACGAGGGACATTTGTATGAAAATAGGATCTTTGGGTCTAAAGAGCTCATCTGCTCTTGTTGCTTATTCCCACCTGAAATCATAATCCTCTGTATGTGACTTTATGTTTGGTAGCTGGAGAATAACTTGTAATGCCACTAAGGATTATGACTATAGGAAAGAAGAATAAGCAGGAATATGTGCACTCAAGTACAGTTATGGTCTGAAGAGGGACTATGTTTTTCATGTATATAGTTTTCCGTCACTACTTTTTAGGTTGTAAATTCTTTGGAGCAGGAGCTGCATCTTCTGATGTGTCTGTATAGGGCCTACCACATTTTTGGCGGTAGTGTAGTATAAATAATAATGACATAGGAAAAAACCTATGTTAAAATAATGCTATTTAGGCTTCAAAATCAAGCACTCAAAGATTAGGAAGTGACAGATCTATAGCTGTCTTTTGTAACTGCAGTGAAACCATTTGCAACTCATTTTGCATGCCCATTTTGTACATTGAATGAGGCCGGGATACTGTGGAAAAAATAGTATGTGATCATGTAATTAAAAATATAATGCATATGCCCAAGGTGGAGGGGTCAAGGGGTGAATTAAGGTTGAATGGGCAACCACTGCGAGTTGTAGGTGCTCAGATCATTTAAAAGTCAGGCCACTTATTTTTTTTCATGCCTAAATATGAATTATTTAGCATGACTTATGAGGAGAGGCTGAGGGAACTGGGATTGTTTAGTCTGCAGAAGAGAAGAATGAGGGGGGATTTGATAGCTGCTTTCAACTACCTGAGAGGTGGTTCCAGAGAGGATGGTTCTAGACTATTCTCAGTGGTAGAAGAGGACAGGACAAGGCGTAATGGTCTCAAGTTGCAGTGGGGGAGGTTTAGGTTGGATATTAGGAAAAACTTTTTCACTAGGAGGGTGGTGAAACACTGGAATGCGTTACCTAGGGAGGTGGTAGAATCTCCTTCCTTAGAAGTTTTTAAGGTCAGGCTTGACAAAGCCCTGGCTGGGATAATTTAATTGGGGATTGGTCCTGCTTTGAGCAGGGGGTTGGACTAGATGACCTCCTGAGGTCCCTTCCAACCCTGATATTCTATGATTCTATGATTATGGGGCCTAAGCTTTGTGCTCCCACTTTGAAAAATTTTGGCTTTACTTACTCCTATTCCACTGAAGATCTGACTAGTCTTCCCCTACTGGACACACCACTGGTGGTATAAGCGAAAAACTGCATTTGAGACAGATCTCTGGGAACAGAGTTGCTCAGCCCAGTGGATTGTGGCCTAATGCACAAACTGCCTGATCCTCAGTTCTCTGTCTAGTGGACCCCAGCCCTGAGGAAGCAAGAAGTCACTAAGAGGAAGTTAATGTTGCAAGCCGTGCATGGGAAGGAGGGGAATTGTATGCTGCAAAGCCACAACTCCCATCTCTGTACATACTACTTACCACCATTTTGCATGATCAGATTTGTTCTTCTCTGCACTACCCAGTGGATGGTGACATATGTCCCATGTCTGGTAGCCAGTGCTGTCTATCACAAATGCATGAGATCATTCCAGTCCCTCAGGATTAATGCAGTGACACATTGATAGGCCAGATGAACCAATAACATACTGGTGCAATCACTACTGGAATACTGTGTCCAGTTGTAGCATCAACCATTCGAGAAGGATGTTGATAAATCGGAGAGGGTTCACAGAAGGGCCCCAAGAATGATTAAGGGATTCTGAACCCAAAAGATTTTATATTTCCATGTTATGATTTTAGAGCAGAGGTCATTTTTAAGGGCCCACACACACGATCACAGGATTGGATAAGAGTGGGCCTGCAGTGAATAAGCCTTTCAAAAAATTACATTTATTCCCTGTATGGCTTAGTCTATTGGCTCTTACCTCTCCAACTGTTTCCAATCTGCTGGCATCATCTGAAGTACTGGTCAAATTACCATGGTGAAGAAGAGAGTCATTATCTTTGCAAGGGCTGTTTACTTCTTCTAACTCATCAAAAAAAATGTTCACGTCCTTGGCTACTACAAGCAAAAACAAAACCAAAAATAGAGTTTCAAACTAAAACTGAAAAGAGGCACTGAAAATAATACATTATAATAACCAAATATTGTACTTTTGCTTGTTATGAGATAAATACCTTTTGGTTTAAAATTTTAAGGGGTTGTGGTTATCAACAGTTGTATGATAGCACAATGATATCTTCATTAGCAGGCAACAAAGCTTTAGGAAAACTAATACTTTTATGATGCAAATTAAAAAAAAATCTGTCATAATAAAAGATACACTAGCTAATTTCCTGGCTTCTCTTCAGATAATTGGTTTAAAGGCTTGCCTTTGGGATTACAGTGACCTCTGAAAATGTATTATAATAAAAAGGCAACATTTTTTAATATTCTCTGAAGTGTCCTGTTACATGTTGCAGAGATTCTCATAGGTATCACAGCCAGAGGGTTGAGAATGACCACAGTGCAATCTGTTCCACCTTGTATTTACCAATGTATCCACTGAGTACATTTCCCAGACCTGAAGAAGAGCTCTGTGTAAGCTCAAAAGCTTGTCTCTGTCACCAACAGAAGTTGGTCCAATAAAAGATATCACCTCACCCACCTTGTCTCTCAGTATATTGGTCTGTCTGATGCCACTGAGAGGGTTGTGAGAGAAGCAGTGATTTAAATCCACATATTATATCCAGTCTGAAGAGAGGTCAGGAATCATTCTATTTGCATTACTGTATTGTTTCATCAGGACTGAAAATGACTGCACTGCACCTGAAGTGGGCGGGGGGAACGTTGTCTGGGCTTGCCAGAGGAAGGAAGTAGTGCTTTATGGGAGGGATGGGGAAGGAGGTGAGTAACTACTGCAAAATGGTGGGGAGTGGTCAGCTTTGCAGCACTGACTCAGCCCCTGGGAATGGGAGGGCAGAAGTCTTTAAAAGGTGTAACCCTGGACATTGGAAGCCCATTTTCCATGGAGCAGGAAAGGGAGCACCCACTCTCCCTCCCCTCAAGGTGCTAAAGTCTGGTTGGGTTAGGACCTGCTGTGGGCATTGTGCTACTCGCTCCTTTGTAGGGTGGCTGGGAAGGAATTTTTCCCTCGCCACCATATTGGCTTCGGTGGAGTGGGTTTTTTTCGCCTCCTCCACAGCGGGTGTCAGGGAGGACCTATTATGGTGAGGAGAAAAGTGGTTAGGCTATATGTCTCAACTTGTTTTGTAAGTGTGGGGCGGATGCCCAGTGCAGGTACTCCATAGGGAAAGCATCCAGTGACCAGATAAATGGCCTGGTAATGGATTTGAAAAGGAGATGCTGGTTAATGGAATGGGGTGGAGGGGTTGGGGCTCCTATGATTGGTACGGCAGGGAGCCAACCCTCCCTTTCCTATAGCCCACCTTAACCCACTTATGAGGGGTGGATGGATGGTAAGGTCCAAGCCACAGGTTGGTTGCGGGACCTGGATGGAAAATGAAAGGGGCTGGTGGAAGCCTCGGGTCGTTATTTGAATGAACATGGATTTGCTTGCACTGTACACTTTTATCCAGCGGGTAGTCCCAGACATCTAATAATAAAGTTGTGGCCTGATTAAAATTAGTATCAAGTGTCTCCTGTCCTTCTTCCGGGATAGCTGGATAACCTCCCACCAGGTACCCCACGGTAAATGATATATCACACTTCTCATGATCATTTACAGTAAAACAAGGTCACAGAGGACTATCTATAGATGTACTAATAAAGGTGAAATGTCCTATACTACTTAAACTCTGAGGTTCTGCTGAGTGCTCATTGGCTGAGTGGCTGTGCAAGACTACTGAACACCAGTGTGTCATGAAAGGGGAAAGCCAGATGGGCTGATGTGGTGGGCACAGCCGGGGAGGAGAGGGGTAAGAAAGGAGAGGAACCAGGGGATCCATGTTTATGCTGATCTAATATCCAATGGCTTTATGTGGATAAGGAGATTTTATTGAAAACCTATCCAAAGGTTAAAGATTTATGCTCCTTTTTTGCAAGTATAAAACTAGGGCAGGTAGGTTTAAATGATAAATGCTGCATTTCAGACTAACAGCTTTGCATATAAAGCCACTTTTAAAAAATTCCAAAAACCAAACAAACCCAATCCCCCCGCAAACTTTTCCTCATATCAGATTGACTCCACTATGGAAACTAGAATAATATACCAAGACAAACTGCCTCATTTTGAATTGAAAAATCATAGCTTTTAGGGTCTTCAACTGCTCTTTCCATCTTGATGACATAACAATAAAGCTTTGCTATTAGGCAATTATCATGGCATTCTATGCCAGACTAGTAGCTACTGCATCTCGTGTACCAAGCTCATGGTTTAACAAATTAGGTAAAATATTGCATTATTCAGCTATACTTCTTGTGACCACACATAGGAATTATACAATGTTTAATTCACACTGAACACTTTGTCCTGTAATCATTTAGTTTTACATAGCACCCTCCACCCTCATAGCTCCCAGATTGCTTTAGCAAGGATATTAGGTCCAATAGTCTTATCGAGCATCTTACTTACCCTACCTATATATCCATTTATCACCACTATATTTGAATATCTTCCAAGGTTAAAACAATTTTTTTTTACAATCATACATATTATTAAAAAGAAAAGGAGTACTTGTGGCACCTTAGAGACTAATCAGTTTATTTGAGCATAAGCTTTCGTGAGGTTGTAGATCCTTGATAATGCGTTGGAGAAGTCACCTACTACAGGACAGGCCTAACAAAGAAAATAACAGAACACCACTAGCCATCACCTTCAGCCCCCAACTAAAATACCGCCAACGCATTATCAAGGATCTACAACCTATCCTGAAGGACGACCCAACACTCTCACAAATCTTGGGAGACAGGCCAGTCCTTGCCTACAGACAGCCCCCCAACCTGAAGCGAATACTCACCAGCAACCACATACCACACAACAGAACCACTAACCCAGGAACCTATCCTTGCAACAAAGCCCGTTGCCAACTGTGCCCACATATCTATTCAGGGGACACCATCACAGGGCCTAATAACATCAGCCACACTATCAGAGGCTCGTTCACCTGCACATCTACCAATGTGATATATGCCATCATGTGCCAGCAATGCCCCTCTGCCATGTACATTGGGTAAACTGGACACAAATCAGATATCAAGAATTATAACATTCAAAAACCAGTCGGAGAGCACTTCAATCTCCCTGGTCACTCGATTTCTGATCTCAAAGTGACTATCCTTCAACAAAAAAACTTGAAAACAGACTCCAACGAGAGACTGCTGAATTGGAATTAATTTGCAAATTGGATACAATTAACTTAAGCTTGAATAGAGACTGGGAATGGTTGATTCATTATAAAAAGTAACCTATTTCCCCTTGTTTATTCCTTCCCCCCTCCCCCACTGTTGCTCAGACGTTCTTGTTAAACCCTGGATTTGTGCTGGAAATGGCCCACCTTGATTATCATACACATTGTAAGGAGAGTGATCACTTTAGATAAGCTACTACCAACAGGAGAGTGGGTTTGTGGGGGGGTGGGGGAGAAAACCTGGATTTGTGCTGGAAATGGTCCACCTTGATTATCATACACATTGTAAGGAGAGTGATCACTTTAGATAAGCTATTACCAGCAGGAGAGTGGGGTCGGGGAGAGAAAACCTTTTGTAGTGATAAACGCCCATTTTTTCATGGTCTGTGTTTATAAAAACATCTTCTGTATTTTCCACAGTATGCATCCGATGAATTGGTTAGTCTCTAAGGTGCCACAAGTACTCCTTTTCTTTTTGCGAATACAGACTAACATGGCTGTTACTCTGAAATCATACATATTATTAGTTTCTCTTCTTTCTCACCCCATGATAGTTATTTTTTATTATTCATTTATCCTACTTTTGTGAAAAGTGCCGGGGCATCTTTAGTGACAGGTGGTTAAGGATGTAGCTTTCCATCCAGAAGAGGGTGTCATCCACCAACATAGTGCTCCAAAGCAACCTACTGCGGCACTAGTTCAATGCTGACTCAGCAGAAAAAGTTGCCCACTGCCTCACCACAAGTCTATATATTCAGCAACATAAAGGATGTTTTTTTCCTCCTGTCGGTAATCATAGTGGTGGAGTTTTTGAAGCAGGGTAAGAGTGCTGAGGCAAGATAATACATGCTATTCATATTCATGATACTATTTCTTCCACTTCAAGCAGGCTGCCTGAAAAAATTCTGCCTCCTTCAGTAATAATTTGGATGTTGATCACAATCTGTCTTTGCACATGTTAACTTGAGGAGGATCCATCACAATACTTAAAAATAAGAACTTTTGGGGCTGACAATCATTTTGAATTACCAGTAGCTCCACTGTACTGGAATGTTGAAGGAGATCCCTTAAAGACAGACCATGCTAGCCTGTACTTTATCAATGCCTCATTATACTATCTCAAAGGAATATGAGACTGAGTTAGTGAGACTTTCCATGTGTTATCCAAAGTAAGTCTATCTTTTAGCAAGGGGAGATGAAAGAAGACATGCATGACTGATTTTGAAGGAGAGATTGTTGGAGCATAGCACACTAGAGAATTTACTCATGAGCTAACTGTTCATCCTTCCATGAAAATTGCCCCTGTAACACTGATGAGGTCATTGGGACATTGAATAATATGCTTCTTAAGTGCTAATAATGTACAGAGTTGCAACTTGGATGGTTTCCAAACTGGTACACAGTTGGGTGGTCTAGATAGATAGTTAGCTACTTTTTTTAAAGACTGGTTTAAAACAGACTGGATGACTCAGAGGACTTGTAATGAAACACAATCTTATTTTGGGGTCACTTTGAAATCCAGCTCAGTGGCGTACGTGATATTAGTTTGCAATGTCTTTCAAAACAGTCTTCAGTAGAATATTTTCTGTCACAAAAATCTGTCACCATAATAATTGGTATCCTGGTTGGCAACCTAAGCAAAAGGGCTAAAGACAGAATAATTATAGATACTGAAGTCCCTTGTCATCTCTAGAGGTGTCTATGTCCCTCTTCAGGTTAGGGTATAAACATGCTGATTGAGAGAACGTAGAGATCCTTACATTGCTATGGGCATGGTGTTTCTATTCTATGGATAAACTGAGTTTCAGTCTCCAATGCTGAATATGTGGCTCTAACGTTTCTTAGAACATTTTTTTCATAAGGCTTGTTGAATATCAAAAATGAAATTTCTCAAAAAAATGTTTAACAAAAAAGTTGGTTGTTTCCTCTCCCTGCTCCTCAATTTTAACTATGTTTGTGGTATTTTAAAGCCTTCTTTTGTACCCATCGCTCTGCTGCTAGTAGTAACTAATTCATCCATTCCACTGAACCGAATCTGCATCCTTCCTGCACCGTCAAACTTTCATTAGGGCACAAACAAGGTCCCACCATTCCTATTTTTCCTGGGCCTCTCTCTGCATGTCCTCTGTATTGTGAAGGCACAAGTTTTTTATCTCTAAGTACCAAGGAATTCTTTCAGCCAGCCCCTTCCACATGTTCCTCCAGCTGCCCCATAGCATACCTGGCATGGCAGACACCCTAGTTTCATTCTTAACACATGTCCCAAATGTTTCCATCTTCTTTTCTGGACCTGTACTTCAACAAACTGCTTGTTGACAGACTAAGCACATGGTCGGTCATACAATGAATCCCATCCTAGCCTCAAGCACCAAGCCCCATCCTACACAGAGAAACAGTAAAGCTTCTGTGACATGCGAGTCAATTGAGCCAGTTATGGGTACACCCAATGTGATGCTTTGGGGTTCAACTCAAACCACTAAGGGGTTGTGTTACCGCCTGCCCTGCAACTCTGGATGCTTTAAATAACTATACTGCTCACAGCCCTGACACCAACAGCCAGCCTACAAGCATTCAGGTCACACTGCCCAGTTACTATTTGGAGCTTGTCCCCAGACCCCCCTCTCCAGTTCCAAATTTTCCCAAAACTGTCTGCCCTGCAGTGTCCTGCCCTCTCCTGGAACACTCACAGAGGGTAAATTTGTGGTTCCTTTAAAAAACTGGTAAACAGAAGCTCCTTAATTTAACTGGGGTTGACAAACATTACGTTTTACTCAAAGCACTGAACTGGTTTATAGTAAAAGTAAAACTAGTTTATTAAATTAAAAGTCATAGGTTTAGGTGATGTTGAGTATAAGGAATTAAAGTAGAAAGGATTACAAGCAGACAAGTAAAAATATGCATCTAAAACTAAAACCTGATTTAACAAACTAGACTCTCTGGTTCAAAGCTGTGTTTCTCACCAAGTCTGTTTTCAGCATGGCTGACCAGATTCTCTGACCCTTCCACAGATCTCTAAGTGCTCTGTTCCTTTGTTTTTTCAGGTGAAGGATGCCAAAATATCTGTCTTTCTTTTTCCTCATATCTTCCCAAAGTTCATTGACCCTGCTTCAAGAGACAGGAAAGCTTGCTGGGAGTCCAGGTTCCACTCCCCCAGGAGATT
Source organism: Lepidochelys olivacea (assembly GCF_965140295.1). Taxonomy (NCBI): domain Eukaryota; kingdom Metazoa; phylum Chordata; order Testudines; family Cheloniidae; genus Lepidochelys; species Lepidochelys olivacea. The sequence goes on from NC_140411.1 coordinate 266,832,058, forward strand.
AAGTGGTCATCTTTCCCCTCCTACTCTCCTGACAGCTTTGTTCATCTTGCATGTAAATGTACCGTCATTTTCTCTGCCTGATAACCAAGCTGGTCAGACAACCAAATACACATTCCTTTGTCTAGTGCAGACTGGGCTTATGCATTGCTTGCCAAACACATTTTAAGAACATAATTCTAGCAAATCTTTAACTATTTGCACACACACCACACAATTATTTTTGGGACCAGCATGTTACTAGTTTGTATATGATACCTTACATGACACCTTTTAGATACAGATTATGACAGTGTGTTAGGTGTAGTGAGGATGTCAGGTCTGACAAGAATTGATTACTGTAGTGAACCACCAATGGGCCTCTGAGTCACATCCATCCAATCCCAGACCACCACATGGCAACATGTGAGAAAGCTCAGTCAGCAAACAAGTTAGAGTGCACCAATGACAAGTTAAAGTGGAAACATGATCTTTTGTGTGTGAAATTTCAGGAAATTTTTTTAAACTTATACCAAAATAGTTCTAATAAACTGTCAAACACTAGGAAATTTCAAATAAATCCATATGTTTTTGTGAACCATTTCATTTTCTTCAGACCATCTTTTTTGACAAAAATATCGATTATTATTATTCAGCAATATTTCATCATGGGGATTTTTAAAAAAAGCCTTCACAACACGCAGGATCTTTAAGCATAAAAAGGGGAATGCTACTATCTATAATTTACCATGAGTCACCCATAAATCTTGACCACGCATCAACTCTTCAGATCTGGGAAGTCAGGAGTTTTGTTAAATACGCCACAGATTTCCTGCATTTTAGGTGCTCAAATTCATTCTATCTCCTTTGACTTTCCTTAACATTCTTGCAGTGCCTAAGAGTGCTGTCTTCTGGAGCTCATTGATTGTGATGTTAAATCCATACTTGCCACAGAGGCTTCAAAGCAGACACTTGGCAACCTCATTCATAGAATCATAGAATATCAGGGTTGGAAGGGACCTCAGGAGGTCATCTAGTCCAACCCCCTGCTCAAAACAGGACCAATCCCCAATTAAATCATCCCAGCCAGGGCTTTGTCAAGCCTGACCTTAAAAACTTCTAAGGAAGGAGATTCTACCACCTCCCTAAGTAACGCATTCCAGTGTTTCACCACCCTCCTAGTGAAAAAGTTTTTCCTAATATCCAACCTAAACCTCCCCCACTGCAACTTGAGACCATTACTCCTTGTCCTGTACTCTTCTACCACTGAGAATAGTCTAGAACCATCCTCTCTGGAACCACCTCTCAGGTAGTTGAAAGCAGCTATCAAATCCCCCCTCATTCTTCTCTTCTGCAGACTAAACAATCCCAGTTCCCTCAGCCTCTCCTCATAAGTCATGTGTTCCAGACCCCTAATCATTTTTGTTGTCCTTCGCTGGACTCTCTCCAATTTATCCACATCCTTCTTGTAGTGTGAGGCCCAAAACTGGACACAGTACTCCAGATGAGGCCTCACCAATGTCGAATAGAGGGGAACGATCACGTCCCTCGATCTGCTCGCTATGCCCCTACTTATACATCCCAAAACGCCAGTGGCCTTCTTGGCAACAAGGGCACACTGCTGTCTCATATCCAGCTTCTCGTCCACTGTCACCCCTAGGTCCTTTTCCGCAGAGCTGCTGCCTAGCCATTCGGTCCCTAATCTGTAGCTGTGCATTGGGTTCTTCCGACCTCAGTGCAGGACCCTGCACTTATCCTTATTGAACCTCAACAGATTTCTTTTGGCACAATCCTCCAATTTGTCTAGGTCCCTCTGTATCCTATCCCTGCCCTCCAGCGTATCTACCACTCCTCCCAGTTTAGAATCATCTGCAAATTTGCTGAGAGTGCAATCCATACCATCCTCCAGATCATTTATGAAGATATTGAAAAAAACCGGCCCCAGGACCGACCCCTGCGGCACTCCACTTGACGCCGGCTGACAACTAGACATGGAGCCATTGATCCCTACCCGTTGAGCCCGACAATCTAGCCAACTTTCTACCCACCTTATAGTGCATTCATCCAGCCCATACTTCTTTAACTTGTTGACAAGAATACTGTGGGAGACCGTGTCAAAAGCTTTGCTCAAGTCAAGAAACAATACATCCACTGCTTTCCCTTCATCCACAGAACCAGTAATCTCATCATAGAAGGCGATTAGATTAGTCAGGCATGACCTTCCCTTGGTGAATCCATGCTGACTGTTCCTGATCACTTTCCTCTCATGTAAGTGCTTCAGGATTGATTCTTTGAGGACCTGCTCCATGATTTTTCCGGGGACCGAGGTGAGGCTGACTGGCCTGTAGTTCCCAGGATCCTCCTTCCTTCTCTTCCTTCTTCATTGTGTCTCTTCATAAATTCTCCCTCAGCTATGCTGCTGCCGGTGCTCAACACATGCTCCACCATCTCTTCCTTTTTGGAACACAGTCTATAGTTTGGGGAGCAGTTTTGTCGGTCAATTCTGTTTCAAAGGTAATTAAGCCTTAAGGGCTGTTTTTGTGCACTGATAATGAAGCCCTCTGTCTCTTTTGAGGTGTCCTTCTAAAGCCATAAATAAATCTTCAATCACTGATGCGTTCCAGCTCTTTACACCACTGTCCAATGTCCTCGCATTGATTTCTGCATAAATCTTTCAAGTCTTTCTTTGGTGGTTTGCTTTCTCCTTTCCTTTATGGGAGCCATTGCTTGTTATTGTGAGCAGATGATGTTTTACTCTGGCTGATGCCTCGTATTTTCATGTGTTATTCATCACTGGCAATTATTATTAATTATTATTTATATGAATTACTAAAGCACCTAGGAGCCCTAGTCATGGCCAAGGATCCTGTTGTGATATGGAAAGATTCAAACTCTGAGCAAGTGTGTTGGATACAATTTTACAATCTGCTTTCTGTAAGGAGATCAGTCTACAATGTCCACAATCTGGACCCATTTTTCCATGATTCATTTTCAATTAAATAATCAGAAATTAAACAAGTCTCTCTTAGAAATCTACCTGGATGTTAGAAAATACTTCCAACTTAGAGAGGAAAAATTAGTAAATCAAAATGATTTAAAAAAATCCTTGGAAATCCATACCACAAGGTGCTTCCCCAACCTCCATATTTTCATCATATATGAAATACTCTGAACAGCAACAGGTTTTTCTAGACTTTTCCCTTTGCAGCAGTGATAAAAGAAAGGTAAATATTTTGAAGCAAATCATCAGGGTCAATAGCTTAGAGGTCTCAAATCAGAGGTATACAATTGTCCAAGATATTTTTATAAACTGATTGCTTTCCTGTGGACAGCAAGTTCCCCCTTTCAATTTAATAACTAGGAAACTACACTTGAAGCCTTTACTACTTTTAATCTTCTTTTTTTAAAAGTTCTCCATTCTCCATTGCACATCTTCAATAGTACAGTATGGGGAATGGAGAATTTTTTTGAAAGAAGATTAAAAGAATAATATATTATAGTAAATACTTTAGAACACCTCTGTTTAGTACTCCAGCTTTAAGAAGATCTTGAGATTCTAGGCAGATTAATTTCGACAGAATAAAGGTGGTTCTGGGTAATTTGGCATGCTTCTTGTGAATTGCAGATGGTTCTGGCTGGTTTAAATGTTTTGTGTAGTTCGGATACGGTATGGCCCCTGTGATGCTGGCAGATCAGGTGCCAGCTCATGACAAGATCCCTACACCACAAATGCATGGCTGGAAACCAACTGGCTCACCTACATGTTAGTATTGTTAAAATAGTTATTAGATTTAGAGAGATTTGTTTAGTGTTTGGACTTTATGAAATGCTTGTGAGCTGCTGAATACATTAATCTCACTTACAATACCTGTATACCATGTAATAAGGTAATATTTACATGTTTTGCTCTGTACCTATAGATGTGTTTGTTATGAAACTTAGAAACCCGCACTGTCAGGAGAGAAGTATTACCAAGTGTGAAATACCAGTTTATCACAAAAGGTGTCATCTCTTGTCAAACAAAAGAAGGCCTATAGACACTAGACAAGCCACTGTGGAACATCAGTGGACAAAACTTTGTTGATTGCTTCAGCCACACCCATGAAGAGGGTAGGTGCACAAACTCTCATCCCATCATGGCTTGAACTCTGGGGGAATGGAATCAAAATCCCTGTCAAGAAGAAATTATTACCACTGTGTTGCTTGGAATTTGGAGAGGGCAATATTTCTAAGCATAAGCAAGGGATCCCCAAGCCGTTTAGCTTGGGTTAGCCTAAAAGACATATAGAGCTTGTACATTACAGCAGTTTCTATTACTTTTTGGAACCAAAGACTAACTCATTTGTGTGTATGTATGTTTGCGTGCTTTAACCTTGTAAATAATCTCTTGCTTCTTTTTCCTAGTTATTAAATCTTTAGATTGTTTTTTACAGAGATTGGCTACAAACATTGTCTTTGGTGAGTGATCTAAAGTACAATTGACCTGGGGTAAGTGACTGGTCCTTTGGGACTGGGAGTAACCTGAATACTATTGTCATTTTTGTTTTAAGGGACCATCTATCACAAAGATAGGCTTGCCTGTGTGGCAAAATAGACTGGAGTGCCCAAGGGGACTGACTGTCTGTGACTCCATATTAAGACTATTATAGTGCTTGAGTTCACACTTGATACTGGGTTGGTGAAATCTAATTATAGAACACACAACCAATGTGGGGTTTGTGCCCTTCTTCTTAATAGTCTGCCCTGAGGCTGGCACTTATGGGTCATGAGCCACTCCAGACAACATAACTGACCAATTTTGTAAGGTGTGGTTTTAGCATTTCCAGGTTCATTATAGGTAGTTATCTCTGGATTGTGTCTGACTGGCAAAGGGCAATTTCAGAGAGATTCTGAGTATAACAACGGACAAGAGCATATGGGAAATAATTAGTCTTAAGGCAGAATAAGCTGAAATCTTTCCTATTAAAAATATTGAGAATATATTTTGAGCTGGAGTTCATAAGTGGAGAATTCTGATAGGAAACATTAGAAATGGCTTGTAAATCTTTAATATCTTTTGTACACTTTTTCTTACTTTGCGCTCTAAAGGAGACTAGCAGCACAAGATCAGCAGAATGGAAAATAAAGACAGAGCAGCTTTACACTAAAGTCTTTCTATTAAAAAATGAAATAAAAATTGAAAAATCCTGTTCAACAATCATACACGGCAATCTAGCCACCAGTGATGTCCCAGCTAACAAAAGTTAGACAGAATGAAAGAAAATGCCCAGGAAACTTACGTTAACAAACAAAAATGTGGTTGCTAAAAGCAGTGACAGCCATTCTAATGCTACTTCTGTTGCACAGCCTATGTAAAATAAAAGTAGCAAACAAAGACCAATCAGGCCAACCAACCTAGCAAGAATGTTTAACTGTGCTATATCCAGGGCTGGATTTCCAATTAGGCACACTAGGCACAGGCCTAGGGGCGCCGGTGTTTTATGGGAACCTAAAAGTGGGTTAAAAGTTAAAAAGTTAATACATACGCAGTTAGTGGTTAGTGTGCTTATTTTAAAAATTATAAACATTCCAATGATACAGGAGAACCTCAGAGTTATGGACACCTCAGGAATGGAGGTCACCCATAACTCTGAAATGTCTGGTTTCAGAGTGGTAGCCGTGTTAGTCTCTACCAGCAGAAAGAACGAGGAGTACTTGTGGCACCTTAGAGACTAACAAATTTATTTGAGCATAAGCTTTCGTGGGCTAAAGCCCACTTCATCAGATGTATGCAGTGGAAAATACAGTAGGAAGATATATATACATACAGAGAACATGAAAAAATGGGCATTGCCATACCAACTCTTAACGAGACCAATCAATTAAGTTCTATTTCCCCATGCTAATTTTCCCCCTAGTGTTACTCACACCTTCTTGTCAACTGTTTGAAATGGGCCATCCTGATTATCACTACAAAAGTTTTTTTCCTCCTGCTGATAATAGCCCACCTTAATCGGCTGGTCTCGTTAAGAGTTGGTATGGCAACCCCCATTTTTTCATGTTCTCTGTATGTATATATATATCATAAGAATAAATGAATGGCCATACTGGGTCAGATCAAAGGTCCATCCAGCCTAGTATCCTGTCTAACGACAGTGGCCAATGCCAGGTGCCCCAGAGGGAGTGAACTTAACAAGTAATGATCTAGTGATCTCTCTCCTGCCATCCATCTCCACGCTCTGACAAACAGAGGCTAGGGACACCATTCCTTACCCATCCTGGCTAATAACCATTAATGGACTTAACCCCCATGAATTTATCCAGTTCTCTTTTAAACTCTGTTATAGTCCTAGCCTTCACAACCTCCTCAGGTAAGGAGTTCCACAGGTTGACTGTGCGCTGAGTGAAGAAGAACTTCCTTTTATTTATTTTAAACCTGATACCCATTAATTTCATTTGGTGGCCCCTAGTTCTTATATTATGGGGACAAGTAAATAACTTTTCCTTATTCACTTTCTCCACACCACTCACGATTTTATATACCTCTATCATATCCCCCCAGTCTCTTCTTCTCAAGCTGAAAAGTCCTAGCCTCTTTAATCTCTCTCATATGAGACCCGTTCCAAACCCCTAATCATTTTAGTTGCCCTTTTCTGAACTTTTTCTAAGGCCAGTATATCGTTTTTGAGATGAGGGGACCACATCTGTACACAGTATTCAAGATGTGGGAGTACCATGGATTTATATAAGGGCAATAAGACATTCTCTGTCTTATTCTCCATCCCTTTGTTAACGATTCCTAACATCCTGTTTGCTTTTTTGACTGCCGCTGCACACTGCGTGGACGTCTTCAGAGAACTATCCACGATGACTCCAAGATCTTTCTCCTGATTAGTTGTAGCTAAATTAGCCCCCATCATATTGTATGTATAGTTGGGGTTATTTTTTCAATGTGCGTTACTTTACATTTATCCACATTAAATTTCATTTGCCATTTTGTTGCCCAATCACTTAGTTTTGTGAGATCTTTTTGAAGTTCTACAGTCTGCTTTGGTCTTAACTATCTTGAGCAGTTTAGTATCATCTGCAAACTTTGCCACCTCACTGTTTACCCTTTTCTCCAGATTATTTATGAATAAGTTGAACAGGATTGGTCCTAGGACTGACCCTTGGGGAACACCACTAGTTATCCCTCTCCATTCTGAAAATTTATTATTTATTCCTACCCTTTGTTCCCTGTCTTTTAATCAGTTCTCAATCCATGAAAGACTCTTCCCTCTTTTCCCATGACAACTTAATTTACATAAGAGCCTTTGGAGAGGGACCTTGTCAAAGGCTTTCTGGAAATCTAAGTACACTATGTCCACTGGATCCCCCTTGTTCACATGTTTGTTGACCCCCTCAAAGAACTCTAATAGATGAGTAAGACACAATCTCCCTTTACAGAAACCATGTTGACTTTTGCACAACAATTTATGTTCTTCTATGTGTCTGACAATTTTATTCTTTACTATTGTTTCAACTAATATGCCCGGTACTGACGTTAGACTTACCAGTCTGTAATTGTCAGGATCACCTCTAGAGCTCTTCTTAAATATTGGTGTTAGATTAGCTATCTTCCAGTCACTGGGTACAGTAGCTGATTTGAAGGACAGGTTACAAATCATAGTTAATAGTTCCACAATTTCACATTTGAGTTCTTTAAAAGCATGATCTGAGGTCTTCAGTAATGCAGCCGGAGGTTATGGGTCTATTACAAGAGGGGGTGGGTGAGGTTCTGTGGCCTGTGATGTGCAGGAGGTCAGGCTAGACTATCGCAATGGTCCCTTCTGTCCTTAAAGTGTATGGGGCTATGAATGTTTGAAGCCCTCAGGAATTAAGCTGCTGTCCCGCTGTAAGAAACTGTTAGAGAGAATCATAGACCGTCACATTTGTCAAATAGTGAATGCCATTTTAGGAAAGGAGCAGTTTGGTTTTAGAAATGGAAAAGGGGTTTTTGATGGTATGTTTATTCCCAGACAGCTGGTTGAAAAGAAGGTGGAGGAAAATGTCAGGCATGGCTGGGCTTTCCTTGATTGGAGAAAGAATCTGGCAAAGTACTTAGGTGAGGGCAGATACCGCTGTTACAATTCTATGGGGTACTGGAGGACCTTGTCCCGATGGTTAAGGATTTGTATGATGGTTCCATGACAAAAGTGGAGCTGTCCTTTGGTGGAACAAAGTGTTTTGAGGTGAAGGTTGGTCTCCACCAAGGATCAGAACTTAGTTCATTACTATTCATACTTCTGTTGGCCCCAAAATTAATAAAGAAAACACTGAAGTCATATGGGTGACTTGTGCAGAACCAGAGATTTGTGGGAGTTGGTTAGTGGCAAAAGGAAAAGTCAATAGAGAACTACAAACAAAGCTGCTGAATTCAGGGGAAGTCTAGTGCAAGATAAGTGGACTGATTTATGATAAACACAGGCCCAGACTACTTGAGGGAAACCTATACAAAACTATGATAAGACCAGCTCTTCTGTATGGATCAGAGTCCTGGGTGACCAAAGAGAGGCACTTGAGAAATCTTGAAACCATAGAAATAAGATGTCTGAGGGCAGTCAGAGGATTGACATTGCTGGACCTCATGTGGGATGATGCCATCAGGAGTAAGACCAAGGTCTGCAGTTTCAGCGAGAAGGTGCAAGAGAGGGGTCTGAGATTATATGGGCATGTACAAAGGGTGGATGATGGGAATCCTGTTTAAGAGGCATTTGAGATTAGAATTCATAGGTGTAGAACAAGCAGGTGGCCTAGAAAATGGTAAATGGACACATACAGGAGGATAGAGTGGATATGGACCGAATATTGACCCAGCAAGCCTGGAAAAGACTGATCCAGTGACCTGAGCAGAAGTAGCTAGAAAAAGGGGAAGAAAGAAATTGTCTGAGGGAATTGTGAGAGCAGTGGGTCAAACAACTATCATCCTTTATGCTGGATCCCAGAACTCACTGGCACCAGCATCATTTCCAGGCTTCTGTTAGCCAAGCATGGATGAGACCTAAAGTAATGCACTGCTTCTGCCCATTATTATATGAGAGAAGCAGATTCAGTTATGTCAGAGAGGCTATGGCACTGATTCTGAGGTGCTGGCTAGAGGAATCCACAGGCAGAGGAGGAGGATGGTCAGGATTTCCCGTGTAATCTTATACTGGAATTGGAAAAGGTACAGAAAAGGGCAACCAAAATGATTAGGGGTATGGAACAGCTTCCATATGAGGAGAGATTAATAAAACTGGGACTTCTCAGCTTGGAAAAGAGATGACTAAGGGGGTATATAATAGATATCTATAAAATCATGACGTTAAATTAATAGACAGTCGGTTTAAAACAAACAAAAGGAAGTATTTCTTCACACAATGCACAATCAACCTGTGGAACTCTTTGTCAGAGGATGTTGTGAAGGACAAGACTATAGCAGTGTTCAAAAAAAATAGATAAGTTCATGGAGGATAGGTCCATCAATGGTTATTAGCCAGGATGGGCAGGGATGGTGTCTCTAGTCTCTGTTTGCCAGAAGCTGGGAATGGGCAACCGGGGGTGGATCACTTGATGATTACCTGTTCTGCTCATTCCCTCTGATACACCTGTGTCAAGGTTCCTCCCCCACTCTGAACTCTAGGGTACAGATGTGGGGACCTGCATGAAAAACCCCCTAAGCTTATCTTTACCAGCTTAGGTCAAAACTTCCCCAAGGTACAAAATATTCCACCCGTCGTCCTTGGATTGGCCGCTACCACCACCAAACTAATACTTGGTTACTGGGGAAGAGCTGTTTGGACGCGTCTTTCCCCCCAAAATACTTCCCAAAACCTTGCACCCCACTTCCTGGACAAGGTTTGGTAAAAAGCCTCACCAATTTGCCTAGGTGACTACAGACCCAGACCCTTGGATCTTAAGAACAATGAACAATCCTCCCAACACTTGCACCCCCCCTTTCCTGGGAAATGTTGGATAAAAAGCCTCACCAATTTGCATAGGTGACCACAGACCCAAACCCTTGGATCTGAGAACAATGAAAAAGCATTCAGTTTTCTTACAAGAAGACTTTTAATAAAAATAGAAGTAAATAGAAATAAAGAAATCCCCCCTATAAAATCAGGATGGTAGATATCTTACAGGGTAATTAGATTCAAAAACATAGAGAACCCCTCTAGGCAAAACCTTAAGTTACAAAAAAGATACATAGACAGAAATAGTTATTCTATTCAGCACAATTCTTTTCTCAGCCATTTAAAGAAATCATAATCTAACACATACCTAGCTAGATTACTTACTAAAAGTTCTAAGACTCCATTCCTGGTCTATCCCCTGCAGAAACCAGCATACAGACAGACCCACAGACCCTTTGTTTCTCTCCCTCCTCCCAGCTTTTGAAAGTATCTTGTCTCCTCATTGGTCATTTTGGTCAGGTGCCAGCGAGGTTACCTTTAGCTTCTTAACCCTTTACAGGTGAGAGGAGCTTTCCCCTGGCCAGGAGGGATTTCAAAGGGGTTTACCCTTCCCTTTATATTTATGACAACCTGGCATTGGCCATTGTCGGAAGACAGGATACTGGGCTAGATGGAGGATTGCTCTGACCCAGTATGGCTGTTCTTACCTATTGTATCTTATCTATTGTAAGAACAGCTGTACCCACTGGTGTGATGCTTGGGGATCCCGTCAACAAACACCAAATAGTAAATATTAAGAATCAGAAATAATTAAGAGTCAGATATCTTCCTGTATGAGATATTGCAGGACTAAAGAGAACCATGGTAATGAATGGTGTTTCATGATTTTCATTCTCTTTTAACCTGTATTATCAATCTTGACACTAACAAAAGTGGCCTTGTAGATAATGTTTTTGTAGATAATTTTCATTCCTTTTGAAAATTTCCATTTTTAATCAAAAACAGAAAATTGATCTGTTTTGGATTTTTTAGAAAAAAAAAGTCAAACACTTTCAAAATCCTCCCTCCAAATAATTTCATTTCACACTTTTTTTTCCTGAAAATACTTATTTTGAAACCAGTTCTACTTGATACAAATAGATTTTTGAGCTAATTTTTAAAAGCATAACCCATGGATCTTAGTCCTTTGATACATAAGCCACAAATAGCCTGCAGGGCCTTTACGCAGAGTTCCCCAAATAGCTTTCCAAGCCAAAAGAGCTGCAATTGTTGTATTACCTACGCTGATGCTCACTTTAACACAGATACATCAGAAGCACTTTTCCTGACTATCGTGGTGTGTCTGTATCAGCACTGGCAAAATTACTAGTTGCAAATAATTTCTCCTTCTGATTTTTTTGGCCCTTGTTTATGTTTATGAATCACCCACAATCCAGTCATGAGGTTATGAATTTCTCCATTATTTCCTATATTTTGTTTACAAATATCGTTGGGCCCATATGTTTCTGTGAACTATTCAGAAGTGCTTAGGAGTTTTCACTAGTCAGATTTTGGTATTTGGTCTGTGCAATGGGACAGGTTTCTCAGACGTTATGGTTTCCGTTCTCTAATTGGACGATGTAACTTTTATAAACAGCAGCAAAGCCTTAAGAAACCTTTATAAACAGACACAAAGCCAAAGGGAGTGCGGGGGATGAAATCATGACCACGCTGAAATTAATGATAAATTAATTGATTTAAACCAAGCCTGATTTCCACCCACCGTAGCTAAGTAGGCCTAAGAAATTTTAAACCATTGAGACTATTTTCTTGCACAGTAAAGAGTATTCTATTTTGTAAAGCCCCATTACTCCAGTTTTTAATATTGTTTGTTTCCTTCCTTATAAACCACGTTTATTGACTTTGCCAAATTTCTCTTATCACATTCCCACCAACTTGTTGTATGTTTTTGTACAGTGTCTGGGGAAGCACTTCTGACATATCTTCCTACTGTATTTTCTACTGCATGCAATGATGAAGCAGGCTTTAGCCCACAAAAGCTTATGCTCAGATAAATTTGTTAGTCTCTAAGGTGCCACAAGTACTCTTCATTCTTTCTTCTGAAATGTCTGTAACTTAGAATAAGACGTTTAGACTTCAGCCACTGGGGGATGGGGGTGAGTCAGGACTCCAGGCAGGGGTGGGGTCAGGGCTTCTGACCCTCGGGAGCACCAGGGCTCAGGGCTTCAGCCCCAAGGCTCTGTTCCAGGCTTTTGCCTGGGGGAGGGAGGGGAGAGCACCAGGGCTTGGGGCTCCCCACTCCACTCCAGGTTTCAGCAGGGGTGGGGCTCATTGGGGCTCTGGGCTTTAGCTACAGGGGAAGTGCTGGGGCTGAAACCAGCACTCCCCTCATAGCTAAAGCTTTGAGCCCCAGCGCCCCCCACAGGGCTGAAGCCGGTGCTCCCGAGGGTCAGAACTCTGGACTCTTCTAACTGTTGTAGGAGAACTTTTAAAAGGTATGGATTGCGAGGATATCATTAGAATGTTCACTGAGCAGAAATCAAGGAAAAAACATGATAATACTTAGTCCTGCCATGAGTGCAGGGGACTGGACTAGATGAAATCCTATGATTCTACATGCATGTGAAGTAAAGTAGCACCTACCTGCTACCCACGTGATTGTTTTAATTACATGTGTTTTTTGTTATTGCATTGAATAAATATTTAATTTTTTAAAATATTTTTCTTTTCATTTCATTTTCACGGAAAACACATAGGCCAGCTATAGGCAGGGGCGGGGAGGGAAATGAACCCTGAAGATCCTGTGCTTAGGTGTGCGTAAGGTGTAAATTTGGCCCTGACTATATCCTAATTATTTGCTATTCACACCTGACTGCAGTTAGCAAGAAAATCCTCAGATGTGTAGCCCACCTTTGCAAATTGGACTGCACTGCAAGCAGGTGGCCACACCAAGAATTGTAGGCCTGGAGAATGAACTACTCTCGCTCTGAAATGAAATGTGGTCTCTCCAAAGGAGAATTAAGACAAGGTGGTGAGGTGCATGGAGCATTGATTGCCAATGGTGGCTGCATCTGCTCTATAGATAAATAAAGGACCTCAATCTCCAGGGCTGTCAATCTGATCCCTTTCTGCATGAGCACTTAAATTCCTATTTATAATAAAGTTCACACTTAGATCTTATGCTCATGTCCATTCTTCTTTAAACTATTGGAATGGATGAACTAGGCATACGCTAGTGACGACTAGCTACTGAATGCAGGTTACGTGCAGTCATTATTTACAAGTATTTTGTTATTAAAGCCCCCTACCAAACCAACATCTCTTTTCTTTAGGAAGTGGGGATCTTTTACAGCAGTTTTAAATATGTTTTAATAGGTTTTCTGGACAACCTGCACACACTATTCAGTGACACTTTGGATTGCCCAGTATAAGCACATAACCTAATAAAAGAGTCTTATTGTGTGACACATTACCTAGGGAACAGGGGAAAGGCAGCCTCAAAATAAATGATGCTTTGAAAGGGACTCTATCAATATGTCTAGTCCCAAAATCCAATTTATTTTAAGAAAAAAAAGTTTTGCAAAATCTAATATTAGTAGAAAGCTGTCGTGACTTTTAAAATACTTATTTGACAAACCAGGAGCAGTAGAAGAAAGTGGTTAAGCATTTCCCAGAAATGTTTGCAACACAAACACTGCAGCTTTGTGCTATTTAGTTATTCATATTCATAACTGAAGAGAGCCTTCAATCCAGGCACTGGTACAAAAAATTAAGATACTGTACACACAATCAATCAAAAGACAGACAGGCCCCCACATTCTAATCCTTCCCACAGAAGTCATCCTGCAAATTAACCACCACCTTCATCGAGTCACTGCATTCTTCTACCCACCCCTCCCCAAACACACATACAAAAAGAAATTCTGTTTACAGTGTGTCTTGATAATCAACATATTGGGGCTGCAATGGACAAAGAGGATAGGAAGCAAGTTCTACATTCAAGGATCCTCATGGAAAAGGCTCCTTCAGTTTAGAAAGCACGTAGAGTTCAGTACAAATCTATAGCATAGAAAGGGTAAGCAAGAAGATATTGATTTTAATCAAACAACTAACCATCTTGCTGCAATTATGCTGCACTCACTTGAATGGAAGATCAGATGCATGATACCTAGCATTTCTGACGAAACTAAAGAGGAACACGGGTTTTTTAATACATACTTGTATATCTTGTAGCATTTGAAGATTTAAGGAGCTGTTTTTCTCAACAGAAAATCAGAGAAGACAACTAGTTTAAAATAAAACCTTGAATAAGGGTGATAAGGGAGTTAATAAAGCAACAGGGACACTGGGCCCTGAGTCTTGATTCTTGGCCACAATAGTTTTCACTACTGTTGAAATTAAATTATCCACTGAACTCTCTCATAAGTTTCCAATTTATTCACATCATTCAGTTCTCCAGTTTAACCATTCTTTCAAGTATTATACTATTTTGATTCATTTCAGTCAGCTCTTGTACAATATAACCGATTTTAGAATCAAGTAGTAACTTACTTTCTTGTATTGCATTATGAATTTCTGAAAAGTCCACATCTCTCTTCTGGACATCTGGCTTTATCGAAATTTGCGTTTCCAACTGGTTACTTTGCAAGTCCTCTGTTCCTTCTGAAGAAATCGAAGAGATTGATGGAGTTTGTGACAGTGCAGCAGAAAATCCAGCAAGGGGCTTTGCGGAGAGGCAGCTTTCACAATAACTAAAGCTAGCTAATTTTTCCCCCCCACCCACCCAAGTCAATTTTCCTACAGACCAGACAGGTATTGTTAGATAATCCAGAATCTATTGGTTGTTCCTCGACTGAGTTAAGACAACACAGAGCATCAACAAAATCCTCTTATGTCAACTACCCACTGACATCACTGCTGAATTCCTTCACCATCCTGTACAGTGGATTCCTCTCACTACAACAACCACAAGACAAACTCCACTATGTTAAAACAAAGGGGAGAGACATATGGACATCTCCATGCCACTACAATAAATAAGCAAAAATAAAACAAGCAAATAAAAAAAAAACCCACCAAGCCAAATAAAGTCTCAAGACAGCAAACAGCCTATGATAGACATCAGCAAGGAAAGAGCAAGGACAGTACATCACTCAGATAACAGCACAAGACCTCTTACATGTCAAGGTGTTGCAGTCCAGCCCCTGAAGTGCTGCAATACTGCCGTGCATTTTGAAGAGGTTTGCACAATTCACACCTTGATGTTTTGTGGCTGCCATGGTGTGAATTATAGTGCATTTCATAATTCTGCAACACTTTATAGACTGGCACAGGCAAGCAGTCAATTTTTCAAATCTAGTTACACATGTAACAGACATAACGTATCCATTTTGCAAGCCAAAATGCTCTTTTGCATGTACAAATTTGACAAGTGGAAAAACTGACCCTCCCATGTACACTAACACAGCTGTGTTCCAAGAGGAAGGCAAAATTATTCTGGAGGTTTGATGATGCACTGTGCATATAGGCTTTGGTCTGCAGACTATTTTAGCTCAGGTTAAGACTTGAGACATGGCTATTGGACATATAACATATTTTCAAAGGAGAGCAACAAAGAGTTACAGCACTTGTGATAAGTACAAGTGACTCCTTGAGTAAGCACAACACATATCCCATGGGATTACAATGATCAGCAAAATATCACTTATCGGATTTAGGAATACATAGGTTGTAATACTGCATCAGACCATTAAGCCCAATCCCCTGCTTCCATCAGTGCTAATTAGTCATGCTTCTGATTATGATGATTTCCTTCCCCTTGTACTTTGCCATGCATCAAGTCAATTGTGCACTGGTTCTGAAAATGGTGGAGAAATTCCATCCTGACCTGTGCAGCAGTCTTTTTTTCCCCATGAAGCATGAGATTCAATTATCCCATCATTATTTTAGTTTGCATAGCAACAAACATGATTCCTGTTGACCAAGTTATCCAGCCCGATTTTAAAGAGTGCCATACTCTGTTACCTCACTCTTTGGAAATATGAGAATCAAAGTGAATTAACTTGGTCTTTTTATTCAACAGGAAAAAGATTATACTTTTAAACTACCTCCATATATGCCCCAGTTTATTTCTTTGTTCCAGAGAGAAGACTCCACTACTGACATCAGAGGCAGTTTCCCTTGTAGAGTCTGTAAGGTAATCTGTCATTGCGGTAGCAGGAGACAACATTTATTGACAAGAACAAAGAGTTTCTAAAGTGAGACAGCTGATATTTCAAATAATAGCAACCTTGGGAAATCTGCAGGTGGCCTACAAGGCTAGGGACTAAGCTCTGCCCCAGAAAGGAGATTGGATGACCTACAGGCCAGGGAAAGATATTGCAGTCCCTGATTGAGATTTGTAGACAACTGGGATGGGGAGTAAAGAAATAAGGATTGACTTAAGTGGTTTGTTTGTCCCTGATTTATTTCAGTTGGTGTAACAGGTAAAAAACCCTCACGTGTGACAAATTTTAAATATGTATTCCTTGTTAATATCCTCAAAACCAGTAGCCTAGCCTCATCCCTTAGCTAGAATTAACCGACAAATCTAAAATACTCCATCTTCCTCAGACACCTACCCTCCTCACATCTCAATTGTCACTCCCAAAAGATCAAGAAAATAGATGAGCTCTGCAGCACACCCAACAAGGGCAGAAAGAAGTAAGTTCCAAGGCCCAGGGACCCTTACAGAGAACACAAAGTCAGCAGCCTCTTATCCCTTCAAAACCAAGAGAGTTCTAGCTGGAGTACTTCTGCTGATCACAACTATGGCAGCCTAACATGGGGAGAGAGAGGCACTCTGTTGAACAGGAGTACTTGTGGCACCTTAGAGACTAACCAATTTATTTGAGCATAAGCTTTCGTGAGCTACAGCTCACTTCATCTGGTGCATAAAAGTGGAAAATGCAGTGAGGATGTTTTTATACACACAGACCATGAAAAAATGGGTGTTTATCACTTCAAAAGGTTTCAAAAGGCCCTACGCTACCAGCACTCCCAGCTATCTTCGAGACACCACTGACTTCCTAAGGAAACTACAATCCTTCGGTGATCTTCCTGAAAATACCATCCTGGCCACTATGGGTATGTCTACACTACGGAATAAGGTCGAATTTATAGAAGTCGTTTTTTTAGAAATCGGTTTTATATATTCGAGTGTGTGTGTCCCCACAGAAAATGCTCTAAGTGCATTAAGTGCATTAACTCGGTGGAGTGCTTCCACAGTACCGAGGCTAGAGTCGACTTCCGGAGTGTTGCACTGTGGATAGCTATCCCACAGTTCCCGCAGTCTCCGCTGCCCATTGGAATTCTGGGTTGAGATCCCAGTGCCTGATGGGGCTAAAACATTGTCGCGGGTGGTTCTGGGTACATATCGTTAGGCCCCCATTCCCTCCCTCCCTCCGTGAAAGCAAGGACAATCGTTTCGCGCCTTTTTTCCTGAGTTACCTGTGCAGACGCCATACCACGGCAAGCATGGAGCCCGCTCAGGTAACCGTCACCCTATGTCTCCTGGGTGCTGGCAGACGCGGTACGGCTTTGCTACACAGTAGCAGCAACCCCTTGCCTTGTGGCAGCAGACGGTACAGTATGACTGGTAGCCATCATCGTCATGTCCGAGGTGCTCCTGGCCACGTCGGCTGGAAGCGCCTGGACAGACATGGGCGCAGGGACTTAATTTAGAGTGACTTGACCAGGTCATTCTCTTTAGTCCTGCAGTCAGTCCTATTGAACCGTCTTATGGTGAGCAGGCAGGCGATACGGATTGCTAGCAGTCGTACTGTACCATCTTCTGCCGAGCAGGCAAGAGATGAGGATGGCTAGCAGTCGTACTGTACCATCTTCTGCCGAGCAGCCATGAGATGTGGCTGCCATGCAGTCCTTCTGCACCGTCTGCTGCCAGCCAAAGATGTAAAAGATAGATGGAATGGATCAAAACAAGAAATAGACCAGATTTGTTCTGTATTCATTTGCTTCCCCCCCTCCCCCGTCTAGGGGACTCATTCTTCTAGGTCACACTGCAGTCACTCACAGAGAAGGTGCAGCGAGGTAAATCTAGCCATGTATCAATCAGAGGCCAGGCTAACCTCCTTGTTCCAATAAGAACAATAACTTAGGTGCACCATTTCTTATTGGAACCCTCCGTGAAGTCCTGCCTGAAATACTCCTTGATGTAAAGACACCCCCTTTGTTGATTTTAGCTCCCTGAAGCCAACCCTGTAAGCCGTGTCGTCAGTCGCCCCTCCCTCCGTCAGAGCAACGGCAGACAATCGTTCCGCGCCTTTTTTCTGTGCGGACGCCATACCAAGGCAAGCATGGAGGCCGCTCAGCTCACTTTGGCAATTAGGAGCACATTAAACACCACACGCATTATCCAGCAGTATATGCAGCACCGGAACCTGGCAAAGCGATACCGGGCGAGGAGGCGACGTCAGCGCGGTCATGTGAGTGATCAGGACATGGACACAGATTTCTCTGAAAGCATGGGCCCTGCCAATGCATGCATCATGGTGCTAATGGGGCAGCTTCATGCTGTGGAACGCCGATTCTGGGCTCGGGAAACAAGCACAGACTGGTGGGACCGCATAGTGTTGCAGGTCTGGGACAATTCCCAGGGGCTGCGAAACTTTCGCATGCGTAAGGGCACTTTCATGGAACTTTGTGACTTGCTTTCCCCTGCCCTGAGGCGCATGAATACCAAGATCAGAGCAGCTCTCACAGTTGAGAAGCGAGTGGCGATAGCCCTGTGGAAGCTTGCAACGCCAGACAGCTACCGGTCAGTTGGGAATCAATTTGGAGTGGGCAAATCTACTGTGGGGGCTGCTGTGATGCAAGTAGCCCACGCAATCAAAGATCTGCTGATATCAAGGGTAGTGACCCTGGGAAATGTGCAGGTCATAGTGGATGGCTTTGCTGCAATTGGATTCCCTAACTGTGGTGGGGCCATAGACGGAACCCAGATCCCTATCTTGGCACCGGAGCACCAAGCCGCCGAGTACATAAACCGCAAGGGGTACTTTTCAATAGTGCTGCAAGCTCTGGTGGATCACAAGGGACGTTTCACCAACATCAACGTGGGATGGCCGGGAAAGGTACATGACGCTCGCATCTTCAGGAACTCTGGTCTGTTTTAAAAGCTGCAAGAAGGGACTTTATTCCCAGACCAGAAAATAACTGTTGGGGATGTTGAAATGCCTATAGTTATCCTTGGGGACCCAGCCTACCCCTTAATGCCATGGCTCATGAAGCCGTACACAGGCAGCCTGGACAGTAGTCAGGAGCTGTTCAGCTACAGGCTGAGCAAGTGCAGAATGGTGGTAGAATGTGCATTTGGACGTTTAAAGGCGCGCTGGCGCAGTTTACTGACTCGCTTAGACCTCAGCGAAACCAATATTCCCACTGTTATTACTGCTTGCTGTGTGCTCCACAATATCTGTGAGAGTAAGGGGGAGACGTTTATGGCGGGGTGGGAGGTTGAGGCAAATGGCCTGGCTGCTGGTTACGCGCAGCCAGACACCAGGGCGGTTAGAAGAGCACAGGAGGGCGCGGTACGCATCAGAGAAGCTTTGAAAACCAGTTTTATGACTGGCCAGGCTATGGTGTGAAAGTTCTGTTTGTTTCTCCTTGATGAAACCCCCCGCCCCTTGGTTCACTCTACTGCCCTGTAAGCTAACTACCCACCCCTCCTCCCTTCAATCACCGCTTGCAGAGGCAATAAAGTCATTGTTGCTTCACATTCATGCATTCTTTATTCATTCGTCACACAAATAGGGGGATGACTATCAAGGTAGCCCAGGAGGGGTGGTGGAGGAGGGAAGGAAAATGCCACACAGCACTTTAAGCACAGCACTTTAAAAGTTTACAACTTTAAAATTTATTGAATGACAGCCTTCTTTTTTTGGGGCAATCCTCTGCGGTGGAGTGGCTGGTTGGCCGGAGGCCCCCCCACCGCGTTCTTGGGCATCTGGGTGTGGAGGCTATGGAACTTGGGGAGGAGGGCGGTTGGTTTCAGAGTGGCTGCAGTGGCAGTCTGTGCTCCAGCTGCCTTTGCTGCAGCTCAACCATACACTGGAGCATACTGGTTTGGTCCTCCAGCAGCCTCAGCATTGAATCCTGCCTCCTCTCATCACGCTGCTGCCACATTTGAGCTTCATCCCTCTCTTCAGCCCGCCACTTACTCTCTTCAGCCCACCACCTCTCCTCCCGGTCATTTTGTGCTTTCCTGCACTCTGACATTATTTGCCTCCACGCATTCGTCTGTGCTCTGTCAGTGTGGGAGGACAGCATGAGCTTGGAGAACATTTCATCGCGAGTGCGTTTTTTTTTTCTTTCTAAGCTTCACTAGCCTCTGGGAAGGAGAAGATCCTGTGATCATTGAAACACATGCAGCTGGTGGAGAAAAAAAAAGGGACAGCGGTATTTAAAAAGACACATTTTATAAAACAGTGGCTACACTCTTTCAGGGTAAACCTTGCTGTTAACATTACATCCATAGCACATGTGCTTTCGTTACAAGGTCACATTTTGCCTCCCCCCACCGCGTGGCTACCCCCTCAACCTTCCCCCTTCCCTGTGGCTAACAGCGGGGAACATTTCTGTTTAGCCACAGGCAAATAGCCCAGCAGGAATGGGCTCCTCTGAGTGTCCCCTGAAGAAAAGCACTCTATTTCAACCAGGTGACCATGAATTATATCTCACTCTCCTGAGGATAACACAGAGAGATAAAGAACGGATGCTATTTGAATGCCAGCAACCATACACTGCAATGCTTTGTTCTACAATGATTCCCGAGTACGTGTTACTGGCCTGGAGTGGTAAAGTGTCCTACCATGAAGGACGCAATAAGGCTGCCCTCCCCAGAAACCTTTTGCAAAGGCTTTAGGAGTACATCTAGGAGAACCGCGAATGCCAGGGCAAAGTAATCCTTTCACATGCTTGCTTTTAAACCATGTATAGTATTTTAAAAGGTACACTCACCAGAGGTCCCTTCTCCGCCTGCTGGGTCCAGGAGGCAGCCTTGGGTGGGTTCGGGGCGTACTGGCTCCAGGTCCAGGGTGAGAAACAGTTCCTGGCTGTCGGGAAAACCGGTTTCTCCGCTTGCTTGCTGTGAGCTATCTACAACCTCATCATCATCATCATCTTCTTCGTCCCCAAAACCTGCTTCTGTGTTGCCTCCATCTCCACTGAAGGAGTCAAACAACACGGCTGGGGTAGTGGTGGCTGAACCCCCTAAAATGGCATGCAGCTCATCATAGAAGTGGCATGTTTGGGGCTCTGACCCGGAGCGGCCGTTTGCCTCTCTGGTTTTCTGGTAGGCTTGCCTCAGCTCCTTCAGTTTCACGCGGCACTGCTTCGGGTCCCTGTTATGGCCTCTGTCCTTCATGCCCTGGGAGATTTTGACAAAGGTTTTGGCATTTCGAAAACTGGAACGGAGTTCTGATAGCACGGATTCCTCTCCCCAAACAGCGATCAGATCCCGTACCTCCCGTTCGGTCCATGCTGGAGCTCTTTTGCGATTCTGGGACTCCATCATGGTCACCTGTGCTGATGAGCTCTGCATGGTCACCTGCAGCTTGCCACGCTGGCCAAACAGGAAATGAGATTTAAAAGTTCGTGGTTCTTTTCCTGTCTACCTGGCCAGTGCATCTGAGTTGAGAGTGCTGTCCAGAGCGGTCACAATGGAGCACTCTGGGATAGCTCCCGGAGGCCAATACCATCGAATTGTGTCCACAGTACCCCAAATTCGAGCCAGCAAGGTCGATTTAAGCGCTAATCCACTTGTCAAGGGTGGAGTAAGGAAATCGATTTTAAGAGCCCTTTAAGTCGAAATAAAGGGCTTCATTGTGTGGACGGGTGCAGGTTTACATTGATTTAACGCTGCTAAATTCGACCTAAAGTCCTAGTGTAGACCAGGGCTATGGATGTAGAAGCCCTCTACACCAACATTCCATACAAAGATGGACTACAAGCCATCAGGAACATTATCCCGATAATGTCACGGCTAACCTGGTGGCTGAACTTTGTGACTTTGTCCTCACCCATAACTATTTCACATTTGGAGACAATGTATACCTTCAAATCAGCGGCACTGCTATGGGTACCCGCATGGCCCCACAGTATGCCAACATTTTTATGACTGACTTAGAACAACGCTTCCTCAGCTCTCATCCCCTGACAACCCTACTCTACTTGCGCTATATTGATGACATCTTCATCATCTGGACCCATGGAAAAGAAGCCCTTGAGGAATTCCACCATGATTTCAACAATTTCCATCCCACCATCAACCTCAGCCTGGACCAGTCCACACAAGAGATCCACTTCCTGGACGCTACGGTGCTAATAAGCGATGGTCACATAAACACCACCCTATACCAGAAACCTACTGACTGCTATTCCTACCTACATGCCTCCAGCTTCCACACAGACCACACCACACGATCCATTGTCTACAGCCAAGCTCTACGATACAACCGCATTTGCTCCAACCCCTCAGACAGAGACAAACACCTACAAGATCTCTATCAAGCATTCTTACAACTACAATACCCACCTACTGAAGTGAAGAAACAGATTGACAGAGCCAGAAGAGTACCCAGAAGTCACCTACTACAGGACAGGCCCAACAAAGAAAATAACAGAACGCCACTAGCCGTCACCTTCAGCCCCCAACCAAAACCTCTCCAACGCATTATCAAGGATCTACAACCTATCCTGAAGGACGACCCATCACTCTCACAAATCTTGGGAGACAGGCCAGTCCTTGCCTACAGACAGCCCCCCAACCTGAAGCAAATATTCACCAGCAACTACATACCACACAACAGAACCACTAACCCAGGAACCTATCCTTGCAACAAAGCCCGTTGCCAACTGTGTCCACATATCCATTCAGGGGACACCATCACAGGGCCTAATAACATCAGCCACACTATCAGAGGCTCATTCACCTGCACATCTACCAATGTGATATATGCCATCCTGTGCAAGCAATGCCCCTCTGCCATGTACATTGGTCAAACTAGACAGTCTCTACGTAAAAGAATAAATGGACACAAATCAGACGTCAAGAATTATAACATTAATAAACCAGTCGGAGAACACTTCAATCTCTCTGGTCACGCGATTACAGACATGAAAGTTGCGATATTACAAGAGAAGAACTTCAAAACCAGAGTCCAGCGAGAGACTGCTGAATTGGAATTCATTTGCAAATTGGATACAATTAACTTAGGCTTGAAAAGAGACTGGGAGTGGCTAAGTCATTATGCAAGGTAACCTATTTCCCCTTGTTTTTTCCTACCCCATTCCCCGCCCCCTGTTCCTCAGACGTTCTTGTTAAACCCTGGATTTGTGCTGAAAATGGCCCACCTTCATTATCATACACATTGTAAGGAGAGTGACCACTTTAGATAAACTATTACCAGCAGGAAAGTGGGGTGGGGGGAGAAAACCTTTTGAAGTGATAAACACCCATTTTTTCATGGTCTGTGTGTATAAAGACATCCTCACTTCATTTTCCACTTTTATGCATCAGATGAAGTGAGCTGTAGCTCACGAAAGCTTATGCTCAAATAAATTGGTTCGTCTCTAAGGTGCCACAAGTACTCCTTTTCTTTTTGCGAATACAGACTAACATGGCTGCTACTCTGAAACCTGTTGAACAGGCCATCTCGAAACCATTTAAGGGTGCTGTAGGTCTAAATCACCTTAATCTTTCTCAAAAACCAATACGCAACTGATGCTGTGCCTGAGCACTGGTGTCCTACTCCTCAGTGAGACAATCCTTCTGACAAATGGCCCACTGCATTCTGCACTAGCTTTGGTTTCTTAATGGATGCAGACAGTTCACTCCACATTAACAACACATGTTTCAAATGAAGCACCACAGTTTCCCCCCAGCAGTAGGAACACAAATCAGCCTCCCAGTGGAGACAGCTCGGCTGGACCAGGCACCCACTAGCCACAACAAATCCTCTAATCAGGGCTATGCAAATTCTTTAGTAAAGGCAAAGAAATTATCCCATGATTTTTGCTCTAGTTATCTTCTCTCTTTGCCAAGTCATCTGTAAACCAAGGTGATCTTTGAGGATGGAGCCAGCAAAGAGATTGCCTAAGCACCACTTTATCAATGGTTGAGATCAAAGGCTCATACAATAATAGAATGGTACATCCAAGGGCCAATATTTTCCCTCAGTTCTGTTAAAGTGCAAAGGTAGACCATCAAAACAGCTCCCTTGCCTCTCCACAAAAGGTGTTTCCCAATCAGAACATGCAAAAACAATGGTCAGTCCCTAACCTGAGCAAAATTTCCAGTTGCCCAGCCTCTAATTCCAACACAAACATTACGCTAACGACCATTTAGCATAATCTCGTAGTCAGGATGAAAATCATGAGTAGACACAGAAGACTCATCATCCAAATTTGTTAATGTCATTAAGCATTATCAGCTACAGTACCACTATCACCACCATGGTGTGCAACTTCCTGAGCTCAGGAAGGGACTTTCAGCACATCAGGGAAATCAATACACTCAAAATATCCCCATTTTAATTCCATGTCAGGATTTGCCTACTAGATGGAATCCTGAGAAAAATTCTAGCCTCACTAAAGTCAACAGGAATTTTGCTATTTCTTTCAGTGGGACCAAGATATCATGCCCTGTATTTGATCCATTTTTGGTACGGGAGTCTCCCTGCAGTTCAGTCTGTATGCAAACAGCACAGCCACCTCACTTCCTCACTCATCTTCCTTCAGTTCACACTGCCCTAATACCTGGCTAGACTACATGAAAACCAGATCAACAGTATCATCCAGTACCCCCTGATACTTGAGTATCATCCAGCTGGGTTTCCGTAATACACACCAAATTGGAGGCCTCATCCTTTCTCAGTCATCCATGATTTAATATATTGTTAACCACAATCCTGCATTCACCAGCACGAACTGAACAGTAAGGTTGTATTCATTTCACATTCACAACATAGGCCAACACCCGAGCCTTCCAAGAGCTAACTACAGGTGAAATCAATGGAAAGCCTTCCTTCTCCCACATCCTTCATGCTGCAGAAAAAAGAAGAAGAAAAAGCTGAATCTTGGCAGTCTCTCTCCTAGCCCCTTTCATGGGAGGGCTGCTGAATGTTTTTGAGAGGAGGAATGGCTGAGTTACTGGCCAAATTAAACGTGTTTATTCTTCTCTTCCAGGAGCATAAAGAAACTGAAAGTGGACACTGGAAGCTTACATTGCTTGGGAGTTAATAATGAAATTGGTTTGACAGAACTCCACACACCACATCTCCCACCTGGTCTGGGGGAGTTCTAAGGTAAACTGATATGTATGGAAGGACACATTGTTCTTTTCTGGCGCAAATAAGCAGATCTCTTTAGTTGGCCATGTGTACTGCTTCCAGTCTGCTACAACGGCAGACTTCTCTGGGCAGCTGTTGAGTATCTTTTCCCTGCCTCCAGATATCCTTAGAGAGAATCCCCCAGGCTGGCAGATATCATTGGCAGGCTACAGATGTTGGTCTCCAGTACCCCAAACTAGCTCAGATTTTCCCAGGTCATTCCCTATTTGAAGCATCTCCAGCCTAACTTTAGCATCTCTACCTTGTTTCAGCAGTTAACTGCTACCTCATTACTGCCACAGTGTCTGATCCTCCTACAGGAAACTATAAGGGATACTTCCTGGGTTGTTAGTAGGAAAATGGTCTTCTCTCTGCAACAATAACATAAATACAAAAAAGTAGAAGTGGAGCAAATATGAAATTAAATTTTAAGGTTTTAAAAGATAAAAGTAAGATTTGTTTTTAGTTCAATTTGACACTAGTTCAATTTAAGTGAGGTAACTGAGCACAAACTTGACATTAACACTTAAAATGCAGCCACAGCATTTCTCACCATTGTGACTATGTCTCAAAAAGCACGACAGTATTTCCATTTATTTGTTCTGAATATACTATTTTTCTACCCTGAATTAATAATCAGATTTAAAACATTTTTCATTTTAATATGTAGGTTTGGCTCTAAATTAAAATTTTATTTTACAACCATCTTGCTCAACCTTTAACGTATTCATAAAATAAACTGAAAACATATTAGATCAGTATGTTAAAACAAAGTGTCATTTAGGCCCAGCTCCAGCAAAGCACCTAAACAGGTGTCTACTGGTAAGCAGGAGTACTCTCTTAAATTAAGCATCTGTTTAAGTGCTTTGCTGGATCGGGGCCGTATTGTATAGATCATGTAAGCTTTTATCACAAGTAACATTTAGAAGATGTGTCACACAATTCAAAAGCCCACCTTAATAATCAGGTTTGGACCAGAATTTCAAAAGTTTGTGCATTTTTGTATGCACACAAATTCTGATGTTCACACCTCTAGATTTATGTGTGTGGATATAGGCATATTATGGTTTGCAGGTGAGCATCTGAGCCCATGCATGCAGAAAAACACATGCACACATTTCACAAACTGGCCTAGAAATAGAGAGAATATTTTTTATAAACAGGACCATAAAGTGAGTGTTGACATTTCTGAAATCTCAATATTTTTGAATGCATGCAGGAGAACTGAACTGATCTTTGTAATTCACTGGACCAGCCAGGTTTTCGAGAACAATATGTCTTAATTTTGCCACTTGGCTTCTGATCATTGTTTCCAACAGGAAGATTAGCTATCCTGCTTTCTCTAACTATAATCTTTTCCACCCCAAATTGCAGTGAAATAGTCCAAATGAAGAAAATGTTTCCTCCGAAGAGGTTTCTGTAGAGAAAAGGTTTATTGCTTTAAAGAATTCTGCCATAGAGGTAGCTGACCAGTGACTTTTATCAGTTCAGTGGTTTGACTTTCTTTATCACTTTGGCATTGAACATGTAATTTTGTAATGGTTGAACTCCAAATCTGATATGGATTATGATTAGCGAATGATTGATACGCTACATGGTAGATGGTCCTCTTTGAGGCATCTGTCTCTTTAGTAGGACAACATTGAGCAAGAGTAATGGAAACCCCAACATGGGTAATTATATTTTGCCTAATAAAATGCCTGCTTGTAGTTTCAGTTAGAGAAATTATTCTCTACATCCCCTCCTAAAATGGCCGAAACCTGTTGTACAGTTTTACTGACATAGACTAGTTGTTATGTTCCACCAGAGGTGACCAGATTTCAGGAGTGGGTGAATAATCCCTGTGGATGCAAAACTTTCTAAGAGTTCCTATTATATACAGCTGGGTAGATCACTAACACTGTAAAGGTGCTGTGTAAAATCAAGATATTTTAGCAAGAGTGGTACAGATATGAAGTCAATAACTTTATTTACCTACATTTTGCCATTATATTTTTTTGAAAGGAATTAATCCTAAACAGACCCTCCCAATGTCTGAATTGGTGGATTGGCTTTAATGATTCACACCTTATGAACTTGGATGGAGAACATATTGGCTCATCTATCGTGTCAAAAGCAGAAACCATAGATTAAAATGACTTTGATTTTGTTTGCATGATGCCAGACAGTGTAACGTTTTGCTGAGCTGGCAGTCGTGACTGTGGATGACAGTCTGTCATAATCAGTGTCTGGGGAGCTTTAGTATGTTTGGGGAGAAGCAGAATGTGAGAGAATGCTGCTGCAGGCATAGGTTGGTTAAAACACAGCTGCTTCTGCAGCTGCTTTGAAAGGGGAGATGTACGCAGGTGTTTGTTAAAACTGTAGTGTAACATAGTCTAACGTGCTCCATCATGTAAAAGCCGTTGACAACATAGCTAGTACTGTATCATTCAAGTAAGTAAAAAGGGAGTAAAGAATGAACTGTTGAAAGTAGAGTTACAGGAAAAAGCATATTGAAGTACATTATATGTGTGGACAGTAACCCTTATAAATACAAGAATTTGCATTTTGTTGGACTGTAGTTAATAAAGCCCCAAATTTAAGCACGTGGGGATCATTTGGTTTCATACAGACCAGCTCTAAATTGGTCATAAGATTTCAGTTTCTCTTGGTCACCCTGCCCAGATCATGGCCTCGTGTGGGAAAACCCAGAAGAAGAGACAAATGGGAGGAAAATTCTACAGTTCTCCTGCGGAGTTTCTTTAGGATTAATTTGTCCAGGGCAGTGATACTCAGACTGAGGCTTGCGAGCTACAAGTGGCTCTTTAATGTTTCTCCTGTGGCTCTTGGCAGCACATGACATTAAAACATTGTTTGATTTAATTATTACTCAGTCTAAATTATTAACCAATCAGGGTGCTTTTACTATGTTAATAACCAATAAAGTTATCAACTTTATATATGGCTCCTGAACCACTAGGGTCTGAGTATCACTGGTCCAGGAGGAAGGGTTTGTCACCCCACCCCACCCCACACACGGCAAAAGTCAGGAACCAAGAGGCGTAACTGGAGGCAGAAGACTGTCCATCCTGTGTGAAATTCCAGTGTTTTGACCTTTGAGTTGAAATAATGAAACTTTTCATGGAATAAATATTTTAGAAAAAATTTGATTTGGAAACATAAAAATGTTTCTTTTTGGATCAGTTTGACGTTGACCTGCATTCAGCTGAGCTGCCTCATGGGAGCAGTAACTCTGGCTCCCTCTAGTCCCATTCTCCCCTGTATATGCTGAGCTCCCCAGCTGAACTACAGCTCCCATGATGCAGTGCAGATCGCCCCTCTGGTGTTGCTGCTGCATGAGAGCTCAGGTCAATGGAGATTTACATCAGAGCGATCTGAAACTAAACATTTCAATTCAAATCAACTCTAAACAAAAATGTTTTTGTTTCTAATTCCATGATGGAAAAAAATAGACAAAAATCAATATTTTTGATGGGCTATTCCTGACCAGCACTAGCACAAGGTCACCTGAATGGAATACCTGTGGGGCCTCTTACCATTCTCCAGAGGTAGCTGACTGCCCACCACAGCTTGCTATTCATGGTAGCTGGGTGTTAGTTTCTCTTGGGAGCTAGAGGAAAGGAGCCATGAAGATTCCTATGCTGTGCACTTCTCCAGAGAGGAACCAAACACCGATTTACTGCAACAATAGCTATCATATTCTGTTCCTTTTTTTTTTTTACAGAGTTACCTGTTTTTATGCATTTCAGGCCTTCCAGCATTTTATTATTTTGGGGTGGGGGTTGTTTGTTTGCATGATTAAGACAAAGAAAGTGCCAGGCCAAATTCTGCTCAGTTCAATCTCCATTGACTTCTGTGGAGTAGCACTGGAACAACAGAGTTCAGAATTTGGCTCACCTTGTTTCTGAAGTTTTTCAATATCACTTCAAGCAACTGTAATGACAAGCTGGGTTTCCCCAACTGTGCAATGGTGCTAACAGTTATGTACTTTTCCATAATTTGAAAGCTTTTTCCCCTGTGTAGCAAGGGAATCTGTCTTTCTATAGAAAGCACTTCCCACACTTTTATATCATTGATAAATATATAATGATACAGACTGGAACAAAAGCCTTTACAGATCTTAGATTTAAGCCACAGGATTCTATCCTTACTACATTAAAGCATGATATATTTCCATTAAGATAGAAACTGGATGAATACTGTAAATTGAGGTGATGTTTCTAGACCTTTAGAAAGCATTTGACCTGGTAGACTGCCACCTATTATTATTACTACAACTTAGGGACTTGATGACTGTAAGTGCTTTAGCAATTATCCTACAGACTATGAGAGACAAGGTGGGTGAGGTAATATCTCTTATTGGACCCAACTTCTGTTGGTGAGAGGCAAGCTTTCCTCAAAAGCTTATCCCTTCCCGCAACAGAAGTTGGTCCAATAAGAGACCATTCACCTCTCTCATAGCCTGGGACCAACACAGCTACAACACCACTGCGTAAGACAGGCTATAGTCGATGATGGTTCAGAGTAGAAAATCAAGTTCTTTGTTTCTATGGGAACATTACTACAGTTCACAACATCCTCTCTGACTATAGGTTGAATAACATCTGTCTGTAAGGGAAATGGCAGAGAATCAACAACTGATGAAAAAGTACAAAAAATCCAGGTTAATTTTAACAATATTTCAAAAGTGATTCAAATGAATACAAGAAGTTATTTACATTTTAAATAGGAAAAGATAAACATACCATTTTGCAATAGAAAAACAAGATTCCAAAGCCAAATTGTTTCTGTCTTTTTATAAAGAATGACAACTCTTTCACAACTGGCTTTTGGTGTACAGCTGGATCAAGAACTTCAATGTAATAACTATACTAATTATTTTATAAAAGTACTTTAAGGGTTCTTTTTTGTATTGCAACAGACTTTGCTTAAGATTTGATGTATGATGAATTATTTTAATGTGAATAAAGCTAAGATACTTGTAAACACTATGGGCTCAATGCGTCCCTGCCTCGGAACTCTGCTTGGCTCAGGGGAGGACGAGGCCGATAAAGCAGCTGGTTATAGCTTCATGCTACAACACTGGCCTGAGTCTGGCATTAGTTAGACCAGCTGAGGGGCCACTTTAACTTATGCCATTAGCATAAAGTTCCTAAGGGATCTTACATTGGTGGAAAATTAGCAGAACGGAGCTCATTCTTCCACACTTAGTCCTCCCCTCCCTCAGCAGACCCCTTATGCCGAGGATGGGGGGTAGGGTTAGTGGCTGGCATAGGCGCTGGCTCTATTACCCCTCTTGGCTTTACAAATGTGAGGAATCACCCTCTGCAAGGAGAAATCTTTCTGGCCATATCTGGCTGTAATCCATCTATTTTGCACCTCCTGAATAGCACAAAATGAAGAGATTATACAGGAGACTCTGGGCCTACTTATGTTATAGACTGTTTCTGTTCTCAGTGATACAGATGTAAAACCAGGAAAACTCCAGTGAAGTCAGGCTTACTCTGGATTTATGCTGATATAATTAGGGTTGTCACCTGTACAGCTCTTCCCAGGATCATCTCCTTTTTGAGGCAGCTGTCCTGGGAAATCTGCAAGGGTGCTCAGTAAACACTGCCTGCTGTCCAGTTGTACAGGCTCAGGGTTATCCCAGATGTCCCTTTTTTTTTTGGTCCCTCAGCAGTGGAAACCCTAGATGTAACTGAGTTCAGAATCTGGTCAATTATATGCATACTATAAAAACACACAATTGACATAATAAATGTGACTTCTAAACAAAGCTGATTTATAGTATCTTTAAATAGATAGAACAATACTGTTTCATTTTGAAAAGTATTTGTCTTTGGCTTTCCCAAAAGAATAAAGACAGCATTTCGTACATTTAAGTTCTAGTGACGGTAATTGAACCTCACAAAAGTACCAGTAGAGAAGGCGGGGGGAAAGTGCTGTTTCAGAACTCATCAGATGGAACAACCTTCATGTGATTTCAGAAATAGCTAAGATCATCACATTTTAGAAATAAGTGAAAAATCCAATGTACATGTGGGTGTTCACAGCAGAAATGAGCCTTATAAAAAATACTGGTTGGATAACAGTGATGATACATTAACATTATAAACTGGGAGAAATTAAAACAGTTGAATTAAAATGGATAGGTCAGAAGGGACCATTCAATTAGCACAATTAAAGTTAAGCCCCCATGTAGGACAAAGGAGTATGTGAACCCACTCAAAAGTTTCTGCTGGTGGGTTTGTGTGGTGAGAGAGAGGTGAGGGTAGGCAGAATACACAGAACAGAGAGAGAGGGGCAGAGGCAAAAGGAAGAAAGCCAAGCATCAGCCTGCAAGCACAGTGTTTGGAAAGAGCTAGCGAGCATCTGGGGCTGTTGGCTAAAGAGGCTTGGGGCTGTAAGCTAAGAAACTGCTCCTTTTGTTTGTGGGTCCTCCTGCATTTGGAGAAGCAGAACTTTATACACTCCTTGTAAACAAACAGGATGTGTCTGTTTTATGCAAATAAACAACATCCCCCTAAGCATCAGACTCCATCAATTTCTATTTCCAACATGAACATCCTTATGGGCCATTCTTTGACTAGCTGATCAGATTGAAAAGGGGCAACAGTAATAGTGTGTTTATGTAATTGTTTATTTGCCACTCTTGAATCCATTTGGAAAAGTCTGGAATCTAGACAGACCAGAAAATTTAGTCCATTTCCCCTTACTCTAATTTACCTAAAAGTGACAGTAGGATTGATTATACTTTGGTTGTGCTTCTTTCTTCTTACACTGTCAGTACACTTGTTAAAGCATACGCAGTCTTCCATTTTTGTTACCTACCTTGTAAGATCAAAAACTCACCTGTATTTGATCAATGTGGTGATTTTTATGAATGAAAGATCAGTGTAGTTGTCATTTAACTTTATACAATGTCATGAACTGTTTGTAGACAAATAAGGAATAAAGGAAACAAACATTTGTTGAATAAATTGTTCATTTCAAAGAGCTTGATCAAGTCTAATGCCAGCTATGGGCTGATGGGGGAAGCAGAAATGTTGGCTGCATTAGGGACGAGGAATGTGACCTAACTGACATCCTCTGGGCCATCAGTGATTTTATAAAATGTCACATCAGAATAACCTTAATGAGATTCCAGACTGTCTTTCCAAATGGATTTGAGCGTTACAGGCAATTAAAAAGAATACATTTATATCATAGCTCATCATTAAGGCTACGGAATCTGTGACTTGCAGAGACCTCCGGGCCTCCAGCCTGCGGTGCCCGAGAGCTGCAGGGTCCCTCTGCCGCCCGAGGTGGCTGGGAACTGCAGGGTACCCCGACCGCCTTCCCCGGAGCTCTGAGTCGCCACAGGTAGCGGGGGGTGGGGGGGAGGGGAAGAGGGCTCCTGCAGCTCCCAGCCACTATGGGTAGTGGGGCCCTGGGAGATCTGAGCCGCTGCTGGCGGCGGGGATGCCCCGCTCCTCCTGGCAGCCACCGTGGACAGACAGGGACCACGTAGCTAGCTCCAAGCAACAGGCTGTGCGGGAGGGAGACCCAGGGGCAGTTGGGGACACCACAGCTCCCCATTTTGTCATGCATATTTTTAGTAAAAGTCTCGGATAGGTCATGGGCTTCCGTGACTTTTTCTTTATTGCTCGTGACCTATCCGTGACATTTACTAAATATATGTGTGACAAAATATTAGCCTTATTTATCATTGCCATCATTATCCAAACACACTAATTCATCCGGTTCATGCCTACAGCAAACACCAGCAGCTCAACTGCGCTGGAAAACCAACCCATTAAGCCAGTTGAGGATCAGGGAGCTGTAAAGGTGGACTAAGGGCACCATTACATCCTTTCCTCTTGTCTTGCTCTAAGCACAGTTTAACCAGACAGGTGAATCTGGCCCTGTGAACTTGATTCTCATTTACACTAAAGTCTTTTTCCGCCATTCTAGCAGTACAAAGGGGCATTAAAGTAGGCACAACTTAGATGGTCCTTAAAAGCTTGCCAGATTTACCTAAGCTAAGGTATTACTTCATTATGACCTTGATCCAGAAGAGCACTTAAGTGCTCTCCTGAATTGAGGCTTATGTGCAGTTTTCCATTGTACTGGTGCTTCCCTATATTTACTATTGGAAGAACCCTGAATGTTACCTATGAGGTTCTGTAACTGCAAATACTGAACACTCAGGCAATGTCTACACAACTAAATTGTCAACCTGAATTATGTCGGCATACAGCCACCGCAGTTATTAAATTGCTTGCGTGAGCACACTTGCTCCTTGTGTCAGCGGTGCATGTCCTCACCAGGAGCACTTGTATTGATTGTATTGTCAGTGTGGTGCATTGTGGGATGGCTCCTGAAAGCCAGTAGCAGTCGATGTAAGCAACGCAGTGTCTACACTGACACTGTGTCGACCTAATTACATCAACCATGACTCTCCACCACTTGGAAAAATGGTGTTAGTAAAATCGGCATAGAGAGGCACTGATGTCGGCAGGACCCAAATTTAAGTGAAGACACTTCCATGGCTAAGTCAATGCAAGGCAGCCTACGTCACCTAACCCAGTATTGTAAACCAGGCATCAGTTGTGCTTTATGTTTGGAGCAGTGAACAACTGCATTGCCCCAGGGATATAACTGGGAAACGTTCCGCTTCCTAGAGCTCCCTATTATGCAAGGGGAACACGCTTTCTACTACACTGCTTTACTGGGTGCAGCATACTCCCCCCATGCACTACTCACACTCCAGAGGCTGATGCAGGCAGGGAAGGTGTGCTCAGGGCCAAGGCAGTGCTCCCAGGGCAGTACAGAAAGCACTCCTTGCCATTCCCTCATTCTAGGAAAAACAACTGTGCCTGATTCCCACAATGGGGAGAAAGGCTCAGTGTGTCCTCTTCTTTTGCATAAGGGCTAAAAATAATCTGGCCCTTGGTGTCTTAGACACCTGACATGTATGTGTAGCTGAGAGACAATAAGATCCACTATACTGTTCTTCATGTAACACCAACAAAAAGGAATCTCAGCTGTGATCCAAGAACCCTATTTCTGGCACAAAGAATGAATCAGAGGACAAAGTTTTTGGTCGTACTTGTACTATTCTTTTATCAACTGTCATATTGATTTTTTATGTATTTCTTGTGTGTTTCGTCTCTGGCCACCCAGGAGTGCTAGGAATTTTCTCTTGGCTCTGATATGCAATTACAATTATTGATTTATATCAGTTCCTTCCTCATTCAAAAAATAAAAAAACCTCACAACTTTTCCTAAGAAAGGACACAGCTTAATTTTGAGACCAGACTGACCTGTGGGGCTTGCAGTTGGAAAATAAGTCTTTGTATTTCTCATAAATGGAGCAAACTTGATATGGAGATTGGTGGCACAATATAAAGAACCCAGGTGTATTACTGTCAGAGTCCCTTCCTAATCATAACTACACATCTAAAGAATGTAGGGCTATTTTGTTCAGTCTTTTGAAAGGCCATCTGCAAGAAGCTTTTTCTTTTTCTATTGTGTCTGACATGTAAGTTTTTGGTCTAAATGGATAAGTCTTGGCCTCTTTCAGGCAAGAACCATATTGCAAAGACGACACATTTATAAAACCAGCAGTACAGGAACAAAATGACTGAGTGTTCTAGCCCTGCCCTCTGTCTACTTGAATAATATACCAGCTTTGTAAATAACACAGTTCATTACTTGCTTAGAAACATTACAAATGTAATATCTATTTGTCACACTTTGCACTCCATATTCATCATAGTGGTATGATTATGACATAATTATGATGCATCTTGTACAAAATGTGCCATGTGAGGTGTTGTTTAGCAGGCTTCCTGTTTCTGATGTACTTAAAAAAAAATTTGCTATTACTTTTTGAGTCTTTGACTAGCTGTTCTTCAAATTCTTTTTTGGCCTTCCTAATTCCTAATTATATTTTACACTTCACTTGTAAAGGAGTTTATGCTCCTTCCTATTTTCCTCACTAGGATTCAACTTCCACTTTTTAAAAAATGCCTTTTTGACTCTCCCTGCTTCTTTTACTTTGTTGTTTAGCCACGGTGGCAGTTTTTTGGTTCCCTTACTATGTTTTTTTAATTTGGGGTATACATTTAAGTTGAGCTTCTATTATGGTCTTTAAAAAGTTTCCGTGCAGCTTGCAGGGGTTTCACTTTTGGCACTGTACCTTTTAATGTTTGTGTAACTAACTTCTTCAGTTTTGTGTAGTCCCCCTTTCTCAAATTAAATGCTACAGTGTTGGGCTGCTGTTGTGTTTTCCCCGCCACAGGGATTTTAGATTTAATTATATTATGGTCACTATTACCAAATAGTCCAGCTATATTCACCTCTTGGACCAGATCCTGTGCTCCACTTAGGACTAAATCAAGAAATTCTCTCTCCTCTTGTGGGTTCCAGGACTAGCTGCTCCAAGAAGTAGTCATTTAAGGTGTCAAGAAACTTTATCTCTGCATCCCGTCCTGAGGTGACATGTGCCCAGTCAATATGGGAATAGCTGAAATCCCCCATTATTATTGAGTTTTTTATTTTTATAGCCTCTCTAATCTCCCTGAGCATTTCACAGTCACTATCACCATCCTGGTCAGGTGGTCGGTAATAGATCCCTACTGCTATATTCTTATTATTAGAGCATGGAATTACTATCCATAGAGATTCTATGATACAGTTTGGTTCATTTAAGATTTTTACTTCATTTGATTCTACACTTTCTTTCACATATAGTCCCACTCCCCCACCAGCTTGACCTGTTCTAGCCTTCCAATATATTTTGTACCCTGGTATTACTGTGTCCCATTGATTATCCTCATTCAACCAAGTTTCTGTAATGCCTGTTATATCAACATCCTCATTTAATACGAGGCACTCTAGTTTACCCATCTTTTTATTTAGACTTCTAGCATTTGTATTTAAGCACTTTAAAAACTTGTCACTTTTTAGGTGTCTGCCATTACTTGATTACATTACATTTTTCATTTGACTGTGTAACCCTTCTGCCCGTCAGAGTTGGCAGCAACAAGGGCCGGGTTCAATATCTAGGGGTTCCATTCCAATAACACAATGCAAACCGGCTCGAGCCCCCACCCAGTGACCTGGGACCAATATATACCACCCCCGCTGGGCGCCTCCAAGAGGCAATACTTCCCCTCTCGCAAGCACCTAGTCTGAGTGTAGCAAAAGTCTTTTAATAACAGAGAGAAACAATGTGGCATTATGTTGGGGAAACACCACCAACAGGATTCATAACACAACCCATGAGCAAAAACAACCCCACCCCAGGCAAATTGGGGCATGCCCTTTTCCCTTTGGTTCTTGAGTCCAGCAACCCCAAATCACCCAAAGTCCCAAAAGTCCAATGCCCCAAAAGTCTCTGTCCCTGGTCAGGGCAGCCCCAGAGTTCGAAAGTTTATCGGCGGAGCTTTACCTCCCAATCTGGGTGGAAATGGGACAGGGGTAAGAGGCACCTTACGTGATCTGAAGCTGACCGCCCCATAGCTCCATAGCGGCGCTCCGCTCCGCCAGCCGCCCCACGAACTCCTTCGCTCAGCTGCGCTCCGCCAGCCGCCCCACGAACTCCTTCGCTCAGCTGCGCTCCGCTCCGCCAGCCGCCCCACGAACTCCTTCACTCAGCTCCACAGCCCACAAGCAGCTCCTGCCATCCACACACTGCTCCGCGTCGAACTGCTTCACCAGCCGTCCCGCAAATTGCTCCACAATATATCTTCAGGCTCCCCCACTACTTAACACAACACTCAGTGATTTCAGCTCTTAGGTGAATTCAGCTTATAGTAGGGGAGCCCCAGTGCTGGTGCACTGTCAGCCCAAAGTGAGCTCAGCAGCCTATAACTAGACTTCTAATGAAATCAAAATTAGCTCTGATATTCCACAGTGGAGAGAGGAGGAAGTGCAATCAGCATGTAAGGCCCTCACCACGGGGCCCATGCTACCAAGTATTAATACTTGTCCCCAGCCTCTCTCCATTCACACAGTTTTGGAACCCATGACCCTTGCCTAGCGAGTGCTACTTAGTTGATGGTGAATCCCTCCATCATAACAAAAGGCCACGTACAGTTCCAAGCACAGTTCCCATAATCAGGGTAATAGCAATTTATTCTTCCTGCCCCAATAACAGAGACACTGGGGATCCCACAGCAGCCAAAGTGACCATTTGGGCAGCTATGGTCTCATTCTAGGCGTGGTGGGTGTGCCTATGCAAATGAGATCGGCCCCTGAAGTTCTTTTCCACAACTTGCCACACCTCACCACCAGATGTCAGGGTGGAGCTCATCCTGACACTGCTTACATCCTCCCCCCAGCCGAGACTTTGTCGTCCCGACAAATCACACTCCCTTTATACCAACTCATTGGTTTCCTCCAAAGGGCCTCAGGAAGCCCACTTTAGCTTCCACAAGCCTGTGTGCTATATGTATTGGCTCCTCACTAGTCACCCCAGGTGCATCATAAGTTAACCGTTTCACTGGTCTTATCACCCTGTCTCGTCTATTGAGAATCTCTGTTGCCGAAGTAAGGGGAACATCCTCTTGAGTGACGGATGGAGAGGCTTCCCTGGAGGGTCCCTCGGCTACTGGCGTAGGCCCCTGCACTCCTAGTTCTAACGCTGGAGGGTCCAAGGTGCCCAGGACATCCTCTACCTGACTGTCCCCATTGTCCAATAACCTGTGTTTGTCATCACAGGGGGGTCTCATCAGCAGCACCGGGGTATCAGAAAGGGGCCTAAATAGTTCCGCCAATGGGTTTAGGGCGGAAAAGGGAGAACTCTCGTTTGGTTCAGCTGATCGAGACTGAAATCTTGTCTCCATCCCAGGATACACCAGGGTTGTGTCTTCCTCCTCAGACTCACTCTCAGATGTGCAGAATAGGGGTAAGTTAGCTGCAGGGGGCCCACTGTCTGTGTTGGATGGCGGCTTTGGTCTAGCACCTCTGTTCTGCCCGGCGGCCCTGCCGTGGCCCATCTCACAAGGGGTGCTTACCAATTCCCCCACAGGGAGCAAAAGGTTTCTATGCACCGTCTTTATTTGCCCTGGACCGTCTTCAGGTTTGATCTTGTAGACCGGCAGATCTCCCAGCTTTTCCATCACCAGGTAAGGTATTGCCTTCCATCTGTCAGCTATCTTGTGTTTGCCAGCAATACCCAAATTTCGCAGCAGGACTCTGTCCCCCGGCTGGAGCTCCTGCGAACGCACTCTAGCATCATATCGATGTTTGTTGCGGTCTGCGTTCTTCCGAGCCGCAGCGGTAGCTAAGCGATAAGCATCCCGCAGCTTTTCTCTTAGTCGGGATACATATTGCTGATGAGTTTCATAGCTATCTCCATCCTCTGATACACCAAAGCACAAGTCTATGGGTAATCTTGGTTCTCGCCCAAACATCAAGAGATATGGGGTGACTCCCGTAGCATCGTTCTTTGTGGCATTGTAGGCATGCACCAGAAATGCGACATGCTGGCTCCAGGTTGCCTTCTGCTCTGGTCGCAAAGTTCCCAACATATCTAATAGGGTTCGATTGAACCTCTCTGGCTGAGGATCACCTTGGGGGTGATAAGGCGTTGTCCTAGACTTTTTAATTCCTGCTATCTTCAGCACCTCCTTCAGAAGGTGACTCTCAAAATCCCGCCCCTGATCAGAGTGTATCCGAGCCGGGAATCCATAGACTGAGAAATATTTGTCCCACAATACTCGAGCAACGGTGGTGGCCCTCTGATCACGTGTGGGATATGCTTGTGCATACCGTGTAAAATGGTCAGTCACTACTAGAATGTTTCCAACATTCCTCTTGTCTACCTCTACAGACAAGAAATCAATGCATACCAACTCCAAAGGTTTGTTGCTGGTGATGTTCTTGAGATATGCAGCCCTCGTGGGCAGAGTTTTCCTTTGAACACATCGAGCGCAAGTCTCACATTTCCTGCGAACATCTTCAGCCATTCGGGGCCAATAGAACCTACTACGAATAAGTTCCAGGGTCCTCTCCATCCCTAAATGCCCAAAGTCATCATGCAGGGCCCTCATGGCCAGGGCTCTGTACTTTTTTGGCAGTACTAGTTGTGCTCGTTGTTTTTGTAAAGGGTCAGTGGTCATTCGGTGTAGCACTCCCTGAATCAGTTTTAGTTTGGTCCATTCTCTCAATAGTAGTTTACCCTCCGGGTTAGGTGGGACAACCGCAGTTGGGCTTCGCCCCTCCCTTTTGGCAAGTAGTGTATCACGAATGTCAATATCTTGCCGCTGGGCTTCTTGCCAGTCAGCCGCATTGAGCATGGGCAAAGGAGATTGGTCTAATGCAATATAGTTCACCGAAGCAGAAGGCATGCATTCAGGGGGCAGGCCCAAAGCTTCTGCAACACATCCCTGAAAGTCTTCACGGGCCTCTGGCTCTCGGCGACTCACACTGCAAATAGCTCTCACTCCATCTGTGGGTATCACAGCAACTTCTGGAGCCTGCGGACGCCTGGACAATGCATCTGCATCTACATTGCTTCTCCCTGATCGGTACTGAATGCTGAACTCATAGCTAGCCAAGGCGGCCACCCATCTCTGCCCTGTAGCATCCAGCTTAGCACTTGTTAACACATAAGTCAGTGGATTGTTATCTGTCCACACCTGGAACTGAGCACCATACAAGTAGTCTCGAAATTTCTCAGTGATGGCCCATTTCAAGGCCAAAAACTCCAGCTTGTGGGTGGGATAGCGAGTTTCACTATCAGACAATCCTCGGCTGGCAAAGGCTACAGGTTTACATTTGCCTTCCACTTCCTGGTACAGGACTGCTCCCAGACCCTCCAAACTGGCATCAGTATGCAGGATAAATGGTTTGCTTGGGTCAGCAAAAACTAGGACTGGAGCATGAGTTAGGCAAGTAATGATTTCTTGAAAAGCCCTTTCACATCTCTCATCCCACCGTGGCCCAAATGGTGCAAAGGGGCCATTGTGTCTCTGCACAGGAGGCTTTGGGGACCTCCCCTTATTCTTGGACTTAGATTTGTTCTTGCTGAACTGATGTCCCCTGGTAAGATCATTCAGAGGCTTTACAATCGTAGCATAGTTTTTCACAAATCTGCGGTAGTAGCCACTAAATCCAAGGAAGGTCTTGAGTTCTCTGTAGTTACTTGGACGTGGCCATGTAGTGAGTGCTTCTATTTTATCAGGATCAGTACTCACACCTTCTTGGGACACAATGTGACCCACATACTTCACTGAGGTTCTGCAGAACTGGCATTTGTCAATTGAAAGCTTCAGACCATAATCCTCCAACCTATCAAGCACTTTAAGAAGTCTTTCTTCATGCTCCTCTAAGGTTCTTCCAAACACAATCAGGTCATCCAAATAAACTAACACTTGCAGTAAATTCATGTCTCCCACAACTTTCTCCATGAGACGTTGAAAGGTGGCAGGTGCTCCAGAAATCCCTTGGGGCATGCGTTCAAACTCATAAAACCCTAATGGGCAGATGAAGGCTGTCTTCTCCTTATCTTCTTCTCCCAGAGGGATCTGGTAGTATCCACTTCGAAGATCCAACACAGAGAACCACTGGCTTCCCAGCAAACAGTCTAAGGCGTCTTGCACTCGAGGCATAGTGTACTGGTCGACCACAGTACGGCTGTTTAGGGTGCGGTAGTCAATACACATCCGGATTTTCCCATTCTTTTTGCGGACTACCACAATGGGTGAGGCGTATGGGCTGCGGGACTCTGTAATGATGCCATTCGCAGCCAGCTCCTGAAGATGATGTCGCACATCTTCCATCTCAGAGAGAGCAATCTTCCTAGATCTCTCCCTGAAAGGTCGAGAGTCATGTAGTCTGATATTGTGCTCTACTCCTTTTGCACATCCCACATCCCACTCATGCAGTGAGAACACCTTGGATCTTTCACAAAGTTTCTTCCTCAGGCGATCTTTCCAGTCCTCGGACACTGGTGAATCTCCAAAGTCAAACTTTGCTGGGTCTATTGCCGAAACTGGAGTTTCATACTGGGGTTTTACAATCGACTCAGGCTCAAAGAGGTCTGCTATCTTTTGTCCTTGCTTCACAAAAATATCACGACTCGTTTCATTAGCAATCAATATAGTCACCCTTTCCTGGGCTTCAGCAGGTAGGGTTATGACTCCACTGGGGACCAGCACTCCTTCAGGGAGCTCTCCTCCCATCGGCTGCTCTATCATTGCTAACGTCCCTTTACTGCCTTTCAGACAGGTACTCATGACAAGCACTTCTTGCTCCGTCCTTGCAGGCACTACTAAGGGGGTTGTGCCCGCGTACTTCAGTGCCCCAAGCGGTAGCTCAGATGTGTCCCTTTTAGCGCTCTCAATTTTCCTATAGGCTTCAGCACAAAGCGTATGGATCATCAGGGTATTCAGGTACTGGTCCCCAGCCCGCCTTCTGCAGTAATCCGCGAGTACCTTGAAGAGACTGGAGTTGGTCCCTATCAGCACAGACACATCAGAAGTCCCTTTAGGGTCAGGGCATATTAAGGCAGCTGTGTCTACCTCTTCTCTTACCCCAGCAACCTCCTCTGGGAATTCCAGGTGCACTATGACATACCCTTGATAGGGGTATTCATACATGCTGAGGCCACATAGGCCAAGGCCAGTCAGTGGCTGTATAGGCAGGTGCCTAAGCATCTGTTGGTAGAATGACTGAAATATAATAGTCACTTGAGATCCAGTGTCAAGCACTGCTTTACACTCCACCCCTTCGATCCTCACCATGACCTCTGCTCGAGGCCCTATCAGTCCTGCAGGGATCCCAGCTGGACAGTCTTTTCTGGGGGAATCTTCAAATCCTGCAGACCTGGGGGGTCCCCGTCCCCAGACCCTCTGGCAGCTACCGGATCTCTCCCAACTGATCCTCAGCTTTCCATACACTAAGGAGGGGTTTTCTTCATTACGGCACTTGGCAGCACTGTGTCCATCCTGACCACATCGGTAGCAGAAGAATTGACCTTTCCCCCTTCGCCTGGGGGGGATGGTGGCTCTAAGTGCGGGCTTCTCAATCGCCACAGT
Source organism: Lepidochelys olivacea (assembly GCF_965140295.1). Classification (NCBI taxonomy): domain Eukaryota; kingdom Metazoa; phylum Chordata; order Testudines; family Cheloniidae; genus Lepidochelys; species Lepidochelys olivacea. Next base: position 266,874,364 of record NC_140411.1, read on the forward strand.
TTGAGGCTTCTTATTCCTAGAAGTCTTAACTCGGTCAACGGTACTTTGCAGCTCAGCTATCCGTTCCGTCAGGACCTGCATTTGTTGGGCAAGTTCCTCTCTGGTGCTCACCATCAGTACACTGGCCATTTGCAGTGGTGTTGTGCTGGCTGGCTCCGATGTTTGGGCTTCCCAAAACTCACTGGCAGCCTGCCTTTCTTCCTCCTCTCGGACCTCTTTTATCAGCTGGGAGTAACTTGGGGGATGTTCCCGTCGTTCTCTTAGCCGGAGATGAAGTAGAATCGGGTTCTGATACTGAGTTCCTCTTACAATTTGAGCCAGTCTGGTCTGATCCATCTGCTCAGCAGTCACTGCTCCCCTCATGACAGCTCTCTGAAGCAGTCTCTCCAGTCTCTGTATGTAGGCTGAAGCCTTCTCGCCCTTTTGTTGTCGGGAATTAAGGAACTTACAGTAGCTGTCTTCAGGGCCCTCTACGCTCCCAAAGTTGTGTTCAAGGGCCTCTAGGCAGTCCTTCACACTGACCCCAGGGTCAATGAGCTTCAGGGTGCGAATCACATCTAATGCTGGGCCGCCAAGGCTCTCTATAAGGCATCTTCGCTTTTCTGCATCTGGTACGGCCCACTCTTGCAGCATTTCAGTGGTATGCTCTAACCAGGGTTCAAACTCCTCCTCCCCAGCAAATAATCTTAACTTACGACAAGAGTCTGACTCAGCATGGGGAAGCACAACCTTTTCCAATATTTGCCCCAGAGCTTTTGTCCAATCATCAGCCGAGGCTGCAGCCTCTGAGCTAGAAGCTGCTGAGCCAGGGCCCAACAAACCTGACATATTAGCCATTATACAAACAGTAATTTCCTCAAAATATAAGCACAAACAAAAAAAAATATAAATTGTTTCCCAATGTAGTGGATCACTCAACAGGTGCTTGCGAGGGGTACTGACCCAGGCGATCCCGGACGAGCCCCCAAAAATGTAACCCTTCTGCCCGTCAGAGTTGGCAGCAACAAGGGCCGGGTTCAATATCTAGGGGTTCCATTCCAATAACACAATGCAAACCGGCTCGAGCCCCCACCCAGTGACCTGGGACCAATATATACCACCCCCGCTGGGCGCCTCCAAGAGGCAATACTTCCCCTCTCGCAAGCACCTAGTCTGAGTGTAGCAAAAGTCTTTTAATAACAGAGAGAAACAATGTGGCATTATGTTGGGGAAACACCACCAACAGGATTCATAACACAACCCATGAGCAAAAACAACCCCACCCCAGGCAAATTGGGGCATGCCCTTTTCCCTTTGGTTCTTGAGTCCAGCAACCCCAAATCACCCAAAGTCCCAAAAGTCCAATGCCCCAAAAGTCTCTGTCCCTGGTCAGGGCAGCCCCAGAGTTCGAAAGTTTATCGGCGGAGCTTTACCTCCCAATCTGGGTGGAAATGGGACAGGGGTAAGAGGCACCTTACGTGATCTGAAGCTGACCGCCCCATAGCTCCATAGCGGCGCTCCGCTCCGCCAGCCGCCCCACGAACTCCTTCGCTCAGCTGCGCTCCGCCAGCCGCCCCACGAACTCCTTCGCTCAGCTGCGCTCCGCTCCGCCAGCCGCCCCACGAACTCCTTCACTCAGCTCCACAGCCCACAAGCAGCTCCTGCCATCCACACACTGCTCCGCGTCGAACTGCTTCACCAGCCGTCCCGCAAATTGCTCCACAATATATCTTCAGGCTCCCCCACTACTTAACACAACACTCAGTGATTTCAGCTCTTAGGTGAATTCAGCTTATAGTAGGGGAGCCCCAGTGCTGGTGCACTGTCAGCCCAAAGTGAGCTCAGCAGCCTATAACTAGACTTCTAATGAAATCAAAATTAGCTCTGATATTCCACAGTGGAGAGAGGAGGAAGTGCAATCAGCATGTAAGGCCCTCACCACGGGGCCCATGCTACCAAGTATTAATACTTGTCCCCAGCCTCTCTCCATTCACACAGTTTTGGAACCCATGACCCTTGCCTAGCGAGTGCTACTTAGTTGATGGTGAATCCCTCCATCATAACAAAAGGCCACGTACAGTTCCAAGCACAGTTCCCATAATCAGGGTAATAGCAATTTATTCTTCCTGCCCCAATAACAGAGACACTGGGGATCCCACAGCAGCCAAAGTGACCATTTGGGCAGCTATGGTCTCATTCTAGGCGTGGTGGGTGTGCCTATGCAAATGAGATCGGCCCCTGAAGTTCTTTTCCACAACTTGCCACACCTCACCACCAGATGTCAGGGTGGAGCTCATCCTGACACTGCTTACAACTGTTTCTCATCAGATCCTACCGGTATTTTATCATCTTCCATCCTCTCCTCCTTACTAGGACATAGAGAATCTCCATTAATAGATCCTCCCCTAAGGGATGTCTCTGTCTAAACAATGTGCTCCACCTCACCTGTCAGCTTTCCCCCAGTCCTTTGTTTAAAACTGTTCTATGACCTTTTTAATTTTAAGTGCCCTTTAATTTTAATGATTATACTACGTAACTAAGTGCATCAGTGAAAGAAGGGTCATCTCACAGCACAAAATAGGAGACTGATCACTAGTGAAGAAACATATGCTTTTGAAAAGATAAAGGTTTTAAAATATAGGTCTCTCAGGGGAGGAAAGACTGATGTTGCATTCACAGTCAAACTCTTTTGAAGCCATAAACTAAGAAATATGATCATACCTCTTCTTTTGATTTCAGTTCTTCTCACTGGCTACTGTTCACAATGGTCCAGTCATGTCCAACATTTACTTTTACTATTGTAATATTTATTTATTTATTCCTATGCTGGTAATGCTTGGAGTCCCCAGTCAGTGCCAAGCATTGTACAAAACCACAAAGATAGGCATGGTCCCTGCCCCAAACAGCTTACAATCTAAAAAGCACAAGAGAGAGCCCATTTACAAGCACCGTCTTTTATTACTGGATTGCCTGAATATCAATTGTCCACAAATTGTTCTCCTAATCCTTAGTGAGAATTGTTTATGAGTTTAATACAGCACAGGAATTTTTAAAGAACTAGACCTCTCCCTCACACAGTAATAGTAGCTGTGAACCAAACAACAACAATATAGATAGATATTGGAGTGGGCTGGATGACTGAGTGCCCTGGCAACAGATCTGGAGCTTTCCACCTCAAAATGGCTAGTGACTAGAAGTAATCACAGTCTCTGCCCAGTTCTTAGTTGACAGGCATCCAAATTGCAACTGACATTAACTGCTCCCCTTGCTGGCAGTGAATAAGGAATGAATGGGCTGGGAGTCTGAACTATCTCTTTATCCAGAGAGGTAATATCGTCTTTCCAGCTCAGAGTTGGTACATATTGGCAGGGTGGTGCATAAAACATGCACTGTTCTGTATCTTTACTGTAGATAAAGAGAAGATTTCAGGCTCCAAAGCTTTCACTTCAGCATCTTTCAGGAAAACTTAGCTCCTTGATGGTATAACATTTTTATTTGTGAAATTATTTGTCACTGTAATATGCAAGTTAGTTTCAGAAACAGGGTAGAAAGAAATGTTCAAGTTTCTATACCACTTCTCCTCATCACAAACAAAGAAATTCTGGATATACCCTGCACAAATGTATTTAAAAAAATAAGGCTCTAGTACAGTTGGGTAAATGTAAAAATATTTCGATGAATACTAATTTGAACGTTGAGATGAATTTGTTTCAGCTGTGCCCTTTGTACAAGTTGCTCCCTGGGATTATTTGAGTGATAGGGTTTTACCAGCAGAAACATTAATAAAAAAACAAATTTTGAATTCATAGATGCTTGACTTTGCACCAGAAGCACTCCTCCCAACAGTAACAAAAATAGCATTGGTTTCCAACCAATCACCTCTAAGCAATACAGCTTGAATACTGAATATTCATAACACATTTGAATAATCGATAAATCTGAGGAAATCACAACCTGTCTATGGACATTCTGTGAACAGAAAAAGAGATGAGGTTTGTTTAACATATTGTAAACTATGTAATACTTGCTCAGCTCTGAATTCCATCAAGGTGGTCACAGCTAGAGACTTTGAAATTGAGCTGATAAAGTACAGTACCTTTTTTTAACTTTAGTTTCTGGACTCCCACAGTCGCAAAAATTGCACATTTTCAGAGCCTCTGAAATTAATGGTTCTACTATATAATACCACTACATTCCCACCCCTGCTTTTTATTTCATACCCTGTGATTAAGTAAACTAATAAACGTGAACCATTTCACTGAACCATATAAATCAAAAACAGCTTAAAAAAAGCAGGAAAAGCATGACAACTGCAACATGCATCTCCTTTCAGCTTCTCTAAACGTTGCTTCTACAATTTATGATATCTGGCAAGAACTTTACAAAAAAGATCCTGTGAATTCTAACAAGTATGCTAGACGTCTATTTGAATGCAAGGAACTAGTGATTTCAGTAAGTGTGTCACTGTATTTGGATATAAAGCTTATTTAAATATTATCATAGAATCATAGGACTGGAAGGGACCTCGAGAGGTCATCTAGTCCAGTCCCCTGCACTCATGGCAGGATTAAGTATAATCTAGGCCATCCCCTGACAGGTGTTTGTCTAACCTGCTCTTAAAAATCTCCAGTGATAGAGATTCCACCACCTCCCTAGGCAATTTATTCCAGTGCTTAACTATCCTGACAGGAAGTTTTTTCCTAATGTCCAACCTAAAACTCCCTTGCCGCAATTTAAGCCCATTGCTTCTTCTCCTCTCCTCAGAGGTTAACGAGAACAATTTTTTATCCTCCTCCTTGTAGCAACCTTTTATGTACTTGAAAACTTATGTCCTCCCTCAGTCTTTTCTTCTCCAAACTAAACAAACCCATTTTTTTCTAATCTTTCCTCGTAGGTCATGTTTTCTAGGCCTTTAATCATTTTTGTTGCTCTTCTCTGGACTTTCTCCAATTTGTCGACATCTTTCGTAAAATGTGGCACCCAGAACTGGACACAATACTCCAGTTGAGGCTGTATCAACGTGGAGCAGAGCGGAAGAATTACTTCTCGTGTCTTACTTACAACACTCCTGCTAATAAATTCCAGAATGATGTTTGCTTTTTTTGCAACAGTATAAACTGTTGACTCATTTACCTTGTGATCCACTATGACCCCCAGACTCCTTTCTGCAGTACTCTTTCCTGGGCAGTCATTTCCCATTTCGTAAGTATGCAACTGATTGTTTCTTCCTAACTTTGCATTTGTCCTTATTTAATTTCATCCTATTTACTTCAGACCATTTCTCCAGTCTGTCCAGATCATTCTGAATTTATACATGGGTGTACCCATACTACCTATTTGGAATATCAAATAAATTCCAATTCACAATTTAACTTTTCTTTGGGTTTGTGAGGGTTTTCTTATTTTTAAATAATGAATAGGACACTAAGCAAAAAGTGTACAGAACATTCTTAGAATCTGTTGGACTAAGGGCTTCTTAGCTATTTACTGGACTTTTATGTACATCCTCAATAAAATAAGTTTTCAACAGGCAAATACAGTACCCATTGAATATGTCACATTAACAGATTGGAAACTGAAGTCCTATTTATTCCTTGACCAGACAAGGGTACAGCAGTGTGAGCTTTCCCTTTTGCCAAACAATTGCCTTAACCCTGACTTAGAGGGACCACCATGGAATACAAAGACAATTTAAGTTCTAGGCCTGTTCAGCCCACAACCCTACTGCTGCGACAGCCAAAGGGGTACTGCTTACCACCACTGGGAAAAGTTTTCTCCATGTAATATGGATATGGCAACTAGAAACCAGACTGAGACAATCAGCTCTTTTAACAAATTGCTTTTCTTTGCTAGAAAAACTAGCTGATTTTCCATCTCATGGCAGACAGGTCAGCCACTCCCGCAGTCCCATCGTTACCTTGGAACAATTCATCATCCAACAACTTTCATCTTTGGCACACTAATTTCCCAGACTGGAATTCTTTATGTAGCATAAGTGGAGTCCTATTGCATATTAGTCTGAATAGAATAGGAGCAATGAAATGTGAATATGGATCTTTGTATGTGAACCTACAGAAGCTCCCCACACTGCAACTTCTTTGTTTTTGCTGCCTAAAGATAGGATAACTCAAACAGCATAATTTAGAATTTTTCAGAATTTTGAAGTTTGTGTTCCAGGAGAAAGGGAGAGAAATTTCTCTTTTAAATGCTGTCTTTTTCAAAGGCTCTCTTATAGGTCTTGATGTTTTACAAAATGTTTAGAGATACAACATCTGATTCAGGAAAAGGAACAAGCCTGAACAAAAACTCATCTCCCATATTTCCCCAACTCTCTCATTTTCAAGTGTCTCTACACTTCTGAATTCCATCCAGGAGTGCAAACGGAAATGCAGTAACACTAAAAGAAATACTGTGCTTTTACTGTCGTCCTTTTGGACTGATCAAACCCCACCCCCAAGAAATACTGCAAATCTCACAAAGAAGATATTTCCAGTTCTGTTTTGTGGATGCACATAATTGCAGTAATGTTGGATTCATTGCCCCAACTGAATCACACGATTTTAGGTTCATTCATCACTAAAAATAACCTTTGATTCCCAGCAATATTTTCTGATACTAATATAAAAATGAGGTAACTCCCATTCTGATCAGAAGAATTAACATCTACTGAAACATCCACAGTTCTATATCTCCCAGAGTCATAAGGTCCTCACATTTTTCTAAATCTGTTTTGTCCATCTCCTATATTCGATTTAAGTAGGGTAAGAACTGATGAGTTCATCAATATTATTTCTTAAAAATATGACTTCCTGATCCTTGCTCATTATATTGCTCTCAAAACAGCACCTTGAGGAAATCTGAGCGAAATTCACCACTGTGAGGAGACCCCAGTACAAGGTTTATATGCTATTTAAATCCCCGTCTCTCTTCTGAGGGCTTGCATGGAACTGAAGCGTCTTGCATTGACTCTCTCCATAAAGGTGAATTTCACCCTACATTTCTACAAAATCACAAAACTGTTACTTCAGCACATTTGTGCAGGGGGCCAGCACAACGCATATGTACCACTTTGTTTCCATTTAAGCCCTCTACACAGGGATAGGCACTTAAATGAGAATGAGAGCAAGACAATGAAGAAGCATCAGAAAGTCGTCTGATTTCCAGTTCCGCAAATAATCTGTTATTTAAGCAATGCTCTTTTTCTTTAAGATTCACATTACACACTAAAACAAAACAAAACAAAAACCCCTTGCAACTAGCAACACCTAAAAATAGAGACAGAAGAAGTGCATAGTTGATGACTAACATAATGCTAGAGCCATAAGGAAAATTCACTGTTCTTTAAAAGGTTCTATATTCCGCTAGATAGTTGAAAGGAAATGAGAGTGTTAAATAATGGAAATATAATTCAAAGTAGAATAGTAATAATAATGTTTAGAATTTACCTAGCATTTTGTATAACTATCAAGACACTTTACAAATGTGCATAAGCATTATTGTCCTTATTTTGCATATGGAGAAAGAGAAGTATAGCGTGGTTTGCCCAAGATCACATAGAAAACCAACAGCACTGTTGAGAAGAGACCCCTAGGGGCAGATCTGTAATTATGGCAATTTATGCCAGCTGAGGATCTGCCCCCTTGTGTTTTGACTCATAAGCCAATGCCTCATCATCACATCACATCACATCACAGGACTGAGAAGTACTTTACCACAGACTAAGGATGGTGGTTTGGTTCTGCCAGAAATCAGAACCCCCACCCCATCCCAGATCCAGTGTAGGAATGAAGATTTAGATCAGTATAAATGCTCATATCATTATGATCTAGGGGGAAGGACATGCCCTTTTTAGTCTTTGTTTCCTCTTCTAGACAGAAAGTTTGCTTCTTGACCTCACATGAAGGCATGCAGTGACATCAGAAGTCATGACTAAGTTTGTATACAGTACTTGGTGACAGGGCTAATCCATTGCTGTTGCTCTTTCCCTCTGTGCTCAGTCTGTACAGAACTACACTCTGAGTTTGTCTACACATACCAACTGCCCCAGTTTAAATAAAGGTGTGATGTTTGCACCAATTTAAACTGGAGGAACATGACCTCCCTCCTTTAGTTAAACGACTAAAACTTTTTGCGTAGCCGCCCAAAAACAACATGGGGAATAGCTGTGGAAGCTGAGCTGAAAAACCTGGGGCACCGCTGCGGAACCACTGAAAGACTTGCCAGAAACAGACAGGAGTGGAGGAGCTTTGTCACTGCCCTAAAAGCCAGAGGCGTAATAGGAGCAAAATGATGATGAAGTCTCTCAGTATTAACACGTGGAGAGAGCAAGTACAGCAGAAAAGCCAACTAACAGTGAACCCCACAATGGTCCCCAGTGTCACATCATGTCTCCACAAGTGATCAAGAAGAAGCAGAAGCAGAATGTGAGACGAGGAGACCTCAAGGATAGCCACATAGACGGGAAGGAAATTTTATGAAGAGAACATCTGAGCTGATAGAAATGTAATTTTTAAACTATATGAAAGAAGTTACTGGCGAGAGTTTAGGTTTAAGGGCAATTACTAAAATAGCAGATTCACTGCCACCCTCCACAGCAAGACTGCCTCTCTATTTCTTATTCAGCACTGAGTTGAAAAGTTGCTGGTAGGTTAATAGTTGTTGCAGTAACTCTATTCAGCCTCACCCTGGAGAAAGGGCTTTTTACAAAGCAAGGCATACTACAGAAAACTCCCTGCTATATTGCCACTTCAGTGGTACGGGCAACACGTAGAGCAACAGTATAAACTATCTATCGTGGACTCGTGGGGTGGGGGAGGAGGGTCAAAACCTAGTAGCTAGGGCCAGAGTCAAGATCCAGAAGTCTGAGCCAAGGCTCAGAGATGGAGTTAGGAACCAGGCAGAGGAGCAGGACTGGAACAAGCCTAGGAAGATGGCACAATCACAACTGCATGCATAAGTGTTGAGCAGCCCGTGGCCAGGTGCTACTGTTGTGCTTAAAAACAGTCCCGGCAATGCTGCTCAGCCAATCAGGTGATCTGGCCAATTAGAGGTTTCAGCTGTCCTTAGCTAGCTGATTCCAGGCCCAGCTGCAGGCCCTCATTCCTGACACCATCAGATTGCAGCTGCAGTACTATCCACTAGTAAATAAAATTGTGTGTATGGGGAGGGGAGAGGACAACCTAAAAAAGAAGTGCTGTTTGATAAGGCAGCCACTGGATGACATATAGAAATCTCTCATTGTCCTCATTACAACTTAGGTTACTTTCAGCCTTAGTCAAAATAAATAAGTGAAAATAATTATTGATAAATCATTAAATGGTACCATTCTGGGCAGGAAGAAAAAGGACAAAGATAAGCATCTTTGTGTGTAGAAAACAGTAGCAGGACACTGTCAGAGGAAGAAAACCAAATTCCTTTTTGATCTAGCACTTTAGAAAAGAGTCCGATTTTTACCTCAGCTCTGATTTCTCTGATTAATGAAAATTAGAACCACTGTTTCAAGTTCTCCTAGCCCTATTCTAGATTTCCAATTTAATCAGAATCTCTTCATGTTCTGAATATTTGTTAGTTGAGCAAGAGAAAATTCAGGCTGAATATAAAGTAAACTTCCCTAATTGTGAGATCTATTAGGGAAGTTTACTTTATATTCAGCCTGAATTGACTGGGTGAATATTACCTCTGAGCGGAGCAAGAAACTCAACTGCTTGAGCTATTTAAAATTAGACTGAAGAAATTATTCAAGAATATAATGTAGGCAACAGCCCTGCAATGGCAGGGGGATGATCTGAGAACAAAATACTTTAAAGTCCTATTCTTTGATAACTTCTATGATTCTCTCATTAATAAGAGTGAGAACCTTTTCAATTCTCCACCACCACCCCATTTCTGTCCTATGTCTTTGAATAAAGTGATTTTTTTTAAAAAAACAAACAAACAGTGTTTAAGTAGGTATTTATAGAACTAAAGACAGCAACAGTTAATTTGTCATTCAATATGAATTAATAAAATATGCTTAAAATTTAAATTAATCTTCTCTCTCAGAGGGAATATTTATTACTGAAGATATTCCAGCACAGTATTTCTTAGAAGTAAGTTGCATGTATGCGGGATTTTTGTTATTTAACTTCAAAAGGGAAACAAATTCTGATTTCTGATATAGAATCACATTTAAGGCCCTACATCACAACATTGTTTTACTGCAATACCGAATGAAGTATGATATTTCAAGATATCTATGACGAGAGATGTAATTACAAAACAATTTACTAATATTGGCCCATTGACTGCAGTAGGAGTTAACTTCAAATTAAGTTTAGGGCACCCAAGCATCAAATGGGATCAGGTCCCTCTATTGGGTTGTCCCACACAGGCTGCTAATTCTTTTATAAAAACAACATATTCACCATAAATAGAGATGAACTAATCCTACATAATTTTATAGGAAGCTAATGTCTGCAAAAAAAAAGTCATCCAAAAACCATTCTGACACCTACTAATAGCTCCAATTCAGGAAAGCATGTGGGGACATGTTTAAATCCATCCCATCAGGAATACTTTCCTAAATCGGAGTCAATATTTGTTTATTTTGTTCTGTATGTATTATTTAGTATTAAACCATAAACCATATTCATGACTGAATATAAAGATAACCTAAATCTCTACAAAAATGAATATTGTTACTGTAACATGATGTACATGTTCACAATAATTATGTAAACACTTGTATTTCACAAAACATGATTTTACATTTTTAAAATGCTGTCAGTTGACATTATACTGCAGGTGGAGGTCATGAAGTTCTGTCATACCGATGACAACATTGTTTCAATAGTAACTAATGTGCTTCAAAGGAGAGAAAAAAACAAGCTAAAAATAAAAGGACTAAGAAATGGACAAAGTAATTGGCATCAGTAAAATATGTGATGGTGTGGGATGCTATAACATTGTAATTAGCACATGTTTAGTAAGATATGCATAACTTGTGCTGTTGTGAATAATATGGTCATCCAAAATTCAAGTCAATACAAATTGTATAGCAGCTGACAACACATATTTTGCATTTAACGCCACTGTAATTTTTAAAATAATTAATGTACTGCATTTACTAAATAATCTGCAAGATCGTGTAAATACAGCACGCAAAGATTTACATGTGGAACTCCCTTATTTCCCACATAAATCCCCACTCATTGAGACAATAGATCCCATTTATTTACATGGGGGCAGTGATGACCTTTTTAAGTGCAGCAAACTGAAAGTTCCGTGAGACCCTGCACTGTGTAAACCACAAAATCCAACCACATTATTTCACAGCCCTAATCTTAAATTCATTCAGATCTGAAGTTTTATTTGCATTGCATTGCAAAAGTATGTTTGAACATGGCATCTCCACGTGTATTCCTTTGGAATAAGTAAAAAAAAACCCAAACTTTAGAAGTAGCTCTGGAAATTTGCTTAACAATTAGTGTATTCAAGTTTCCACTAGGATTTTATGGTGCCCGGGAGACTCTGTCCTCATAAAAAAAGGTTAATTTTACTATACAGTTAATCCATACTACAAATTACTCCTTCAGTCTTACAGATTTTTCCAGCCTAGCACAGGAATCAAACCATAGTCTGCACTCTGATTTATGACATGCTGTGATCTTCAAATCAAGAAATCAGATTGTTGAGTTACACAGTGATGCATACAGAATTCAGAGGGTTGAATCTAGCCCATTGTTTATTAAGTTAATCAAATATAAAATGCACACATATTCTACAAAAAAAGTTCAAAGCGCTGTAAGTGGCAGTGTTTGGACATTACTGTGGGATATTGTAATTGGGTTTTTTTGTTTGTTTGTTTTTTAAAAAAAGGACACTTGATTTGTTATTTCCCATTCCCCATAAATCAGCCAGCTGTCCTAACTCTTGCTTTGTCTGACAGAACTCACAACGTTTGTGAACAAGCATACCAAACATAGGCAGAATGACCATCCATCTATTGACCCTTCGATCAATCTATTGATTCCCATGCAAGCATGATCTGAAAGTATGAATACAAAGATTCATAGCATATGCCCATCTGTAAACCAAACTGAAAAGTGTTGTCAAGCCGTATTTGTTACCTGCATGGTGGATTTTTGTTTTTCCTTTAGTAACTGCTGGTATATTAGATCCAGAAGATGAGGCTTCCATTTTTATTGACCTTCTGACTTGTGGGAGTGAAGAATGCCTAACCACAGGTAGATGCTGTGATAGCGGATGGCTTCCTGCCCTTCTCCTCTGATAGATTTGCACACGCTTTTCAGCCCCATGAATAGATAAACTTATACCTGATGGGAATGAGAAATAGCACTGTTAGATGCAGGAGACTAGCTCAGAATCACTAAAATATATCAATCGGCACAGTTTAAAATGGAGCGGTAACAGCCCTCTTGGGAAAAGTACAAAGGCATGAATTTTGTATTAAAATGAAAAATGTTAACCTCTTTACTCTTGCTGTGCAGGTGACAACAGGGCCAGCACAATAATGGGTATTTAAATTAATACACAGTCCCAGTCTAATGAGTTACTGCCCTGCAGGAGGAATTAACTGGAGTTCCTACAAAAGGGCACACACCTCATGAAGGGCAGTAGCAATAGGTTAATCATCACGGAGTTTATTTGATAACACTCCACTCCTGACTAGAATTGCAGATAGGTAAACATTTTTCTGTAGAAAAATGCACATATCTTGTCAAATTTCATCAGAGGTTTAAAAAAAAAAAACAAAAAAAACCCAAAAAAAACGAAGAGTCATTTCGACCACTGACTATTTTTGGAGGAAAATTTTTTGATTTTGGTGGAAAAGAGTAATGATACAACAAACACAAGCTTGAATCTGCAAAATGATTCTGCTTTTTCATACAAAACCTTGATACTATCTTGATTTTTTCTGGTGTTCATTGCAAATTATTTTGCACAACTCTTTTCCCCAAATTCTATGGATCTGATGTAGCTGACAAGTGCACAGAAAGTGCTGCTCACGGTAAAAATCACCACAACTGCCCCAACAGAAAAAAAGGCAGCTTGAATTTCCAATACATACAATGCACTGTACATTCTTAGGGAAAGATGCCACTTTATAGGTGTAAAGCCAGATTCTGATCTCATATCTTGTTTACACTGCTATAACTGCGCTGCTTTCAGCCGAATTACTCCTGATTTATGCTTGTGTAAGGGAGAGCAGAATCAAACCTTTAGATCAGATATCTATTGGGCAACAAAATTGATTAATGAAAATATTGCTCCATGTTTAAGGAAAACTAAAACTTGGGGGTAAGCCTTGCTCCCTTCATTACACTAACATTTCTATTGATTATATTGTAGGACTGCTTGTGAGAGAAAGAAGAAGAAGCTTTGGGGCATCTCTTGTATTAGAAGTTGCTCATGAGAGGGGTACCTGAAGAGGATGGAAAAGGGGGTTGGGAGGGAGGGAGAGAACAGAATTGGAGAGAATATCCCAGTTCTATCGTGCACAGGACACAGTGATCTGAAGTTATCTGGGCTCATGCATGATAGAAGTGGGATAGATGATACAAGAAACATGGAGAAGCATCTGGTCTGGTGCGTTGCCCTGGCTCACCCTCAAAAGGTATGCTTAGGACCAGGGGACTGCCTCGCTAAACCCTGGCCTTGATTGGAAGGGGGCTAAGGTGACTTTCACCTATGGTTCTTGCCCTGCTTCCTGCTGTAATCCTGCCTGGATTGTGCAGGATAGAAGCGCAGAAGAAGCTGGGGTTTAAAAAATTTTCTCTGTGGGGCTGGTGTATGTAGCCCCAGGAACTTGAGTGGTGCCAAAACGTCCACCATAGGATCAGCTGTCCCAGTCACCTGCTCCACCTGAAGACCCAGGTTCTGGGCCACTCTCCTTAGTAGCTCCTGGAGCTCTGTTGTCCACAGGAATCGGTGATATTGATGTCCCTGCTCCCACTTCATATGGGGAAGACGAAGATGATGCCCCGTCCCTCCGGCTCACAGGGGTCACCCTGTGCTGATGATCTCGTACTCTGTGCTGGGGCAGCACTAGCCCCGATCTCAGGGCTGGCTTTGGTGCCAGCTTTGGTGTCACGAGGTGGTTCCTGAGCCATGGAAGACTGTGGGGGAGCCTGTCCTTCTGAGGTGACTGACAGTGACCTTCCTGAGTACGACCCCCGGGTCTGATGATACACCCACGGGGTCCAAAAGGGCCATTGCGTGGGCATCTGTCACTGCACTGGCCAAGACAATATGGGGACCGTGTGCCCCGCCTCCTGTCTTGAACGGTGCAGCTCCAATCAGAGCCGGCATCGTTTAGAGGTGTTCAACTCCATGTCCCAGTCCGATGATGGCAACTCCAAGGGGGTGAGTGTCAGACAATGTGGGGCAGACAATGATTATTGAATGACAATGGACACTGCAATTCAAAAAGTTAAAGCTTTATCACCATTAAAACACAAGTTGTCAACATCACGTCAAAATATACAAAAGTAAATATCCTTACATCAAACTCTAATGAGTTCTCAAGCAGCATTTTTCTTACTTTGCCTATCTGTAGATTTTGGTTATTATTGATGGACATATTTCCCCATGCTAATTTTTCCCCTACTGTTACTCATGCCTTCTTGTCAACTGTTGGAAATGGGCCATCCTGATTATCACTACAAAAGTTTTTTTTCCCCTCCTGCTGCTAATAGCCCACCTTAATTGATTAGTCTCATTACAGTTGTATGGCAACACGCATTTTTTCATGTTCTCTGTGTGTATATATATCTTCCTACTGTATTTTCCACTGCATGCATCCAATGAAGTGGATTTTAGCCCACGAAAGCTTATGACCGAATAAATTTGTTAGTCTCTAAGGTGCACAAGTACTCCTCGTTCTTTTTGCTGATACAGACTAACACGGCTGCCACTCTGAAACATATTTTTGTTGGTTTGCATGCACAGGGAAAACAACGTTTTACCAAATTTTACGAATAAAAATCTAATCCTTCCAAGCCTATCTATAGCAGTGACTCAGCTTTGCAAACTGTTTGTGCAGTCCAGGCATCAATATAATACACCCAGAAGAGTCAGAGCAAGTAGTCAAGAAGAAGAAGATCTTGTAAAGAGGAAGCCAGAAAGGAGGAGCTTGCTGTAGTCAAGGCACAAGGATGAATGAGGGTTTTGGCAGAGAAAAATGGGATCGTTTAAATATGTCACATAAATGTGTAAATCACCCATCTGGTTGCTATTGATTTCTAAATGCAAGAAAGTAAAAAGTGGATTGGTTCATTTAGGGGCCAGATTCTCAGCTGGTGGAAACTGCCACGCTTCCATTAGTCAATGGTGCTATACTCATGGCATCACTGTTTCTCAAACTGTGAAGCTAACCTCCATAGGGAAAAGGCCAATGAGATGAATGTTTTTCATGCTAAATCATTCTCACTTCTGATTCAGCAGAGAGAGCAACTAGAATGGTCTATGCACTGTTCTGCTTGCTAGGGAATCTGGGTGGAAATGGCTGAACAAAAGAAAAAAATTAACCTGCTGCCTCCCTCCACATCCCTGAAAACACTACCTAAAGGCAGCTCTTTTTTTTCACCACACCTTACCATGAGAACACAAATGTCTGGCGAGGCCTGGCTAGTTTTTTCCAGATCTTAGGGAGAGGAGTGTTACAACAACATTTGAGAAACCCTGCATTAAATTAAATCATTGCTGAGTGAGCTATAGGCAGTATCTCTGTTCCAGTGACAGTGTCATGTAACTTCTAACTTGCCATTGGTAACGAGTAATAACAACATTGCACCTAACCCTAGATTACTCCCTGTTGTACTGAAAATGTGAGAACACTTAATATCAGATCAGTTGGGAGGGGGAAAATGTAACCGCATTGTACCCTTTTCTGGAACTGGACTGATCATGGAGTTAAAGCTGCAGTATCTGCCTAAGCATGGGAATGTACTGCTGAGATCCTAAAGATTTCAAGCATTTTTTTCTGCTACTGGGTTATTGTTGATTGCTGTGGATATATTGATTAACTGTTAAAGGGGGGGCTGCAGGAATGACTTTTTGCATGGTCTACGAGCTCCTACAGCAAGGCATATGTGCGTTTTTTAATGGCTGTGAGTATACATCTAAATAAATGAATGGTATTTTATTTATATGCATTTAAGGTGCATATATTTATATTCCTAGCTGTCCCTTGTAACAGCTCACTATGTTTACCTCTGTTATACACAAAAGGGAAATGGAAGATACAGTATGTTTATGCTGCTCCTTTTACTAGGCTATTAAGCAAAAAAGCCTCACAATTTGTGAGTAAAATATGTTCCCTTTCCATTCTCCCAGCAGGCTGCAATCAGTGTCATTTGTTACCATTTCAGATGACTGAGTTCTTATCAGGACTGTCTCCTTTTTTGATTTTGTTAATTGACTAGGATGTGGTGCTGGCAGCGGGGTGTTTTGTTTTGTTATTTACCATTTATTTTACTATGTTGTTGTAACTTGTACATTTAGTTTGGATTGCCTTTTAGTACTATTAGAACAATAAGTATTCTGAATAGTTATTCAAAAAATAGAGGGAGAAGTTCCTGTGTCTGCCAAAATGAAGGACCAGCACTAAGAATGACAACCTAGATACTGCAATCAGACGGCCCAGGCATACTCCTATAATCATGCTGAGTCCCTCTGAAATCAATAGGGCTCCAATGAATTGCTGAATGAGGCCCTATATCTCAGTCCTTTCCATACAGGGATAGCATGCGCCTAAAGTTTCCTATTTGTTTTGAGCAATGCCTACATTTGTCAAGTCATAATTTGCAGATTAGATCTGTGTATTTTAATTAATGTCTAGTATATTCTATGTTATTTATTGATTTGTAGCTATTCTGCAACAAATTATGCTATAATTCAGTGGCTCTCAACCTTTCCAGACTACTGTACCCCTTTCAGGAGTCTGATTTGTCTTGTGAACCTTCAAGTTTCACCTCACTTAAAAACTACTTGCTTACAAAATCAGACATAAAAATACAAAAAAGTGTCGCAGCCACACTAGTACTGAAAAATCAATTGGAAGACAAATATTGTACTTAAATTTCAATGTATATAGTGCAATATAAACATGTCATTGTCTGTATGAAATTGTAATTTGTACAGACTTCGCTAGTGTTTTTTATGTAGCTGGTTGTAACTTTATGTGCATGATGGTTTGCATCCCAGATCTGCTCTGATGGCAATTTGGAAAACTTTTTTAAATAGCACTATAGATTACCACAGATAGTAAGTGAACAGAAGAGAATAATAAAAAAAGAATCAGTAAAAATCACAACCCGTCAGTAGATAAATCTGAGAAGAAAGGGCTAAAGAAATGGTACTTGTTCTAGCTCTAATAATATATAGCAATAAAGTGGTTACAGATAGTTGCATTCTGAGCCACTATAATGGTTCTTTCAGCAAAGTAGGTGAGCTGATGCAGGAGCAGTAGTGTGTTTGGAAAGCAACAGAATAACAGAGTCCATTAACTGGGCACTTAAGTCTCATACAGCTGAAGGGCATCCCCATTAATGGAATAAGGGTTAAGGCAGATCCTCCCTGATGCAAGGTCCTTTGAAAAAGCTAGCTCTTCCCCTCAGCCTTGTGAATAGCTGGTGACAGACCATTGCAACTTCCCTCCTGGAAGAGCCGACTGCACCCTACTGTTAATGCTAGAATTATTAAGAGCTATGCTTTCAAAGGGCTGGTTTTAACTATATGACGCCTGTTAAACCCGAATGCGGGATTAGCCACATAACCTCCACTAACTGAAAATGTACCTCTTAAGCATGCTCTTATTTGCAGTTAAGCTATGAGAGGGTATTAATGCACCACAAAAGCCACAGATACAACAAGAAAAGATCATTTTTGTATTTCCTGACTTCTGTAGGTTGAACTCTCAGCAATCAGCTGGTATCATTAGTGCATTCCATTTCTTTATTAAAAAGTGAGTGAAAATAAGAGGTTTGGGGGCAGAGATGTTTCTAGGGATTCCACAACAGTCGTTATATCCCCCACCACGCAGAGAACCTGAGAGACACTCTCCTGCCGTGCAGAACTCCCGTGCCTGTGCTTGTGCACCAACAGCAACCCTCCATACATGTGCATCCTTTCAGCTACAGCAGGGGGTCTCAAACTGGGGGTCGGGACCCCTCGGGGGGGGTCGCGAGGTTTTACAGGGGGGGTCGCGACCTGTCGGCCTCCACCCCAAACCCCGCTTTGCCTCCAGCATTTGTAACGGTGTTAAATATAGAAACAAGGTTTTTTTTAATTTATAAGGGGGGGTTGCACGCAGAGGCTTGCTGTGTGAAAGGGGTCGCTGGTACAAAAGTTGGAGAACCACTGAACGGCAGTAATATATGTTTCAACACCTAAACTGATACAACGTATACCTAAGTGCATTCTGGAGTGAATAAAATAGGTGAGTTGGAATTAGAATATTCTGGGTATTGTCCTGAGGGGATAATGGTTTGCAAGAAAATGATCATCAAATGGAGAATACACCCACATTTGATATTATTTCCCTTGGTTTCACTCTGGGCATTTCATTCCTGCTCCGATTTGACCTGGGGTTTTCAGACCACCCAGCTGGCAGCTCTACCTGATGAAAATAAAGTTGAGTCTCCATTAGCTATCGTTACTAGCACCATTGATTAAAGGAGCCAGCCACTAGAAGAAAATGACTGTTATTTTCTCCCCTTTTCCCCTAAACAACAGCTTCTTTGATTTTGTATCTTCCTTCCAACCCTGCAATGCACAAAACTTGTTCATGACAGCGTGTACTTTTATATCTAGCATCTTGCACAGGCCCTTTCAAAATAAAACCAAAACTATCCAATTAAAAAATAATCCATCGACTACACCAAGGGTGGCCAACCTGTGGCTCCGGAGTCACATGCGGCTCTTCAGACGTTAATATGCGGCTCCTTGTATAGGCACCTTAGAGACTAACCAATTTATTTGGGCATACGCTTTCCTGAGCTACAGATGCATCCGCTGAAGCGAGCTGTAGCTCTCGAAAGCTCATGCCCAAATAAATTGGTTCGTCTCTGAGGTGCCACGAGTCCCCCTTTCCTTTCTGCGAATACAGACCAACACGGCTGCTGCTCTGAAACAGGCACCGACTCCGGAGCTGGAGCTACAGGCCCCAACTTATGCCCACTGCTCAACCCCTGGCTCGGCCCCAGGCCCCAGCCCCGCTCCACCCCTTCCCGCCCCCTCCCCTGAGCCTGCCCTGCCCTCGCTCCTCCCTTCCTCCCACCCCGAGCTGCCTGCACACAGCTGATCCCGAGGTGAGGGGAGGGAGCGGGGTGGAGGAGCTGATGAGGGGCTGCCGACGTATTGCTGTGGCTCTTTGGCAATGTACATTGGTAAATTCTGGCTCCTTCTCAGGCTCAGGTTGGCCACCCCTGTACTACACTATTTATATTTGGTTTGGTTTACTATTAGCTTTCCAATGTAATAATCTGTTATGTAAGTAAATATAAGAAAAATTAAATAAAACATTGTTATACTAGGCCAAATAGGATGTTGGTTATTTCTCATAAGAGTTCAAAAGCTCTCTACAGATTATAGAAGTGGGATCAAAACACTTAGTGGTCTCGGGCTGTGTTCCCTCCCTGTTTTTCCCCATTGCTTTGTAATTTTGTCTTATATATCAAGGCTTTCAATATAGTATCTTCACACCCAAAGAATTATTTCAAATGACTTCCTTAATCAAATCACTGTAGACAGCCACCATTTCAAATACAGTGATCATTCTCTTTTACGCTAATTTCACATTCAATCTTATGCTGTGCATATACAGGTCATAAATGTTAAATTATGCAAAGTGATAATTTTCATTAACTGCTTGATGTCGGATTTACACATTACAATGAAAATACCTACAAATGTCTGAAACAGTCAAAATTCTGTTTCTGCACTATATAACAGGTCATCTCTTTCACTTAATTTTATAAATAGCACTGCAATATTTTTACTGCCTTCTCTTAGACATTGCAAAAAATAATCTTTCCCTTTCTATGGAAACAAAAATCATCCACTATAAAAGCATGAGAATCAGGTTGCTCCTGTGTTAGCTGTGTGCCCAGAATCTATTTATTTTGTAAATCGCATATGGACTTGGTTTTCTTGCATGCACACTGATAGGAAAAGCAGTTCTCTCCTAGCAGTAGTGTCTTATACCAGAAAGACGTGGGGGAAATGTATCTGACAGGGAACATAATTTCAACTCTCATGCCAAGTTTTTCAGAATCCTGGGCATGTAAAAATCATAATATTTGTTTCTACTTGAAAGAGCTCATTCAACCCACGTTGATGTGATATGACCTGTCGACAGCATTCTCACAGACACAGCATATGCTTCGATGGTGATACTCTGCAAATGTACTGTTGATCTGCTTATCTGTCAAACAGTGTCTTCACCTTTCAATAGGCTTGGAATCTTAAAATCAAGTTCTGTCACAAAGACAAAAATCCTTGCATTGATTCTATTTTCCAATCTATGGTAATCTTTATTTTGTTACAATTAAGGCAAGAAAGTAATGTACAACTAATCTTTTATACTTAACTCCATTCTCATGGCATTTGTATGAAATAAAAAATGTCACTGCATTCATTACTACGTACCTGGGTGTTTTAAAGGAATGAAAGCATCAGATAATTGTTGCTAACTTTGGTCTAAAAAGTTTCCTACGGATATATTACATAATAAGAATGACAGTCATAGAACCTATTTTAACCACTTTTACTTTCAGTTATAAGGGTAGAATTCAGGATTGTCTCTTTTAATAACTTCTTAATTAGCTTGAATGTAAAAAATAAAAAAGCCCAGTCCAAACTTTCCATAACTTAAGGTGTTATACAACCAATTCTCCTGGAGAGGAAATCACAACAAGAGACGCACAGCGAATACCAACAGAATCTGTTGTTTATAATTAGGCCTTCTGTTTGGGGGGGGGCACGGAGGGAGAGATATTAATTTCATTTGGAGGGAGTATTTTTAGCAATTTTTGAGTTTTATGTAGATGTCCAAAAATCAGGGCGTTTTGAGGCTCTCTTTGTATATACTCTAATAAGTAATTACTTGTTATAGCAGTGGTCACCAAGCAGTCGATCCTAGAGAACCCCCCAGTTGATCGCGATCTCTGGAGGTGCAGCAGGGCTGATGCTAAGGCAGGCTTACTCCCTACCTGCCCCGGCCCCATGCTGCTCCGGGAAGCTGCCAGCCCCGGGGGTTAGGGGTTTCCCTCCACACGCTGCTCCTGCCTGCAAGCACCACCCTCACAGGAGCTGTGGGGGTGGTGCTTGCAGAGGGGGGCAGCGCGCGGAGCCATGTGCACCCCAACCCCCTGCCCCAGCCCCGAGCCCCCTCCCGGAGCCAGAACCCAATACCCCAACCTGCACCCCAAACCCCCTCCTACACCCCAACCCCCTGCCCCAGCTCTGACCCCCCCTCTCAGAGCCAGAACCCCAAGCCCACTCCTACACCCCAAACCCCCTCCTGCACCCCAAACCCCTGCCCCAGCTCTGACTGCCCTCCCAGAGCCAGCACCCTGCACCTCAACACTCTGCCCCAGCCTGGAGCCCCCTCCTGCACCTGAACTTCCTCCCAGAGCTTGAACTCCTCACCCCCACTCCCTGCCCCAGGCTCAACCCGGAGCCCCCTCCCACACTGCGAACCCCTTGGCCCCAGCCCAGAGCCTGCACCCTCTCCCAAACCCCTACCCCAGTTGATGAGAGTGAGTGAGGGGAGGGGAGAGCGAGCAAGGGGATGGAGTGAGCAGGGTGGGGCTTTGGGGAAGGGGCAGGGTAGATCCTGGGTTTCCCTTAAATTCAAAAAGTGATCTTGGGCATAAAAAGGTTGGAAACCACTGCATTATAGTAATATAAACTGTAACGAATAATGTCTGTGCAGTGTTCCCTTGTGCATACCAGCAGGGTCTACACAGATCAATAAATACATGACACGTTAATGCACTTGAGAAATCTCACCCCTGTAGCCCGCATTGCTGTTCAGTGTAGACAAACCCTTCGATAGAGGTAACCATTTCTGGTGTTTCTCATTTTATTTTTTATTTTTTCCCCCTCATATCAGGGCTGTTTTACCAGTGTTTATCTCTTAAAACTGAAATCAGAAGCCCTATTTATAATTCCAGCAGTATTAGATGACTTGACGATACAGCCACTAAACAAAACCAGTAGGTAGGCACCCAGTTATACGTATTTAAAGTCAGCGTGCTGGGCTCTAATTCCAAATAACTTTACTAATTACATCACACCATGGTATAGCTGAGAGACCTGCAGGTTGCGAGAGGAAAGAAATGTAGTCAAAAGCTCTCAATCTTATCTGAGCTGGGAGTTCTGACACTAACCACAGACAGGTTTCAGAGAAGCAGCCGTGTTAGTCTGTATCCGCAAAAAGAAAAGGAGGACTTGTGGCACCTTAGAGACTAACGAATTTATTTGAGTATAAGCTTTTGTGAGCTACAGCTCACTTCATCGGATGCAACCACAGACAGACTCCAGAGGTCAAGGAAGTGTGAAGCAAGTGATAACTCAGGCTAACTGGTGAAGCTACCAGATTTGTTGATATAAGAAAGCCGGGAGTAGAAAGAGATACAGGAGGATATGAACATTTGGGCAAGTGTTTTGGCCTCTTATGAGGAAGAAAGCTGAGCCTTGCTTTGGGGAAGGAATTTAGTCACCAAGCAATCTTTTTGGAAGTATGTAGTTAACGCAAAATATTTGGAGGTTCAATTAAACTTCACACACCACTCTGAAGTGCTGAATGTTTGTCTGAACCTAGCCTATAAACATTTAAATGTTTGCTCCTCAAGAATTTGGAGTCTACCGTCAGCGAATGACTGACATCTGTCACTGATGGGCAGCAGCCAACGTTCATGCAAATGAGCCAGTATCTTTTCCATGCACATTATATCTTTCGGAAAGCCCATAAGCCAGGGTAAAACGAAGGCTGTAGGGGGATAAAGGAGTGTGGAAAAATGTGGATACAAAAGATTTATAATTATACAAATTAAGATGGTTCCATACAGAAAATGATGTAGGAGGGGAGAGGAGTCCTCTTTCTTGTTCCAATGCCTCGGTGCTACGGCACAGGTGCACACACTCTGCAGGTTCTTTTTGCCTGAAGGGATATTAAAAGGTGCAGTAGAGAAGATGGAAGCCAGCAGTAAAGCTTGACAACCAGCTACTAAAGCTGCCTTTCACTAAAAGTATGAAATAATGGACGAGATTCCCTTATTCTTTGCCCTTCTCTCTCACTTTCTTTTTCCCCCAGAGGTAACTGCTGATAAAATGACAAGTGCATGAAAATGCCACAAAAATAATGAAAAGACAACAAATGTTGTAAAGATCAGAGAACTATTTATGAATTGTCACTGTAAATTCTCTCAGGAAATGAGTTTCCCAGCAAATAATTTGGCCAGCTCTACCTAGTCCTTACAGGTATAAGTACGCATGGTAGTTAGGTTAGCTAGCATTCAGTACGTTCCAATAATTATTTTCCCCAATGAAAATCTGGCTGCATTTGAAGCTCCTCATCTGATTCTTGTTAAATCTGTAATGCTCTGAAATTCGCTGGTTCTTATAGCTTTATTATAGGCTGTAAGAACTCACTTTACTCTTTGAGAAGCGTATTGCTCAGAAGCAACTTCCTATGTCAGGAAATACACTGTAGAGGTTGCCATGGTAATTAATTTTCAAAACTGAAACTTATTCCCCTTTTTTGAGAAAGAAATGTCTTTGCATAGCTCTGTAATTAGAGCTTAGGTCTTCATGAATCAAGTGTAATAGTGTAAATCTGTTGCCATTAAAGAGGAGTGGAATTGATTCTTATTTATACTATGGGCCTCCTTTATCAGCAGGTCTTGACCTTAGCAAAAATGTGTATCAAGGTCTGAATATCTCCAAAATAAGAGAGATTCAGAAAAAGAGAGGGGCAAATGGAGAATAAATGTTTATAGCAGATAAAGAAAGAAAAAAAATTGGGTGAAAAAAAATCACTCCTCTCTCCCAGCCAGTCAGTCAAGCTGTAGCAAATGGGCCGGGCAGCATCATCAAAAACGAGGGAGAGAAAGTAGAAAGGGAATTATGGTGGTGTTTGGGGCATTGTAGTAGCATAACCACGCAGCAGTGCTGTTGGTAGGATTTTAAACAGCACAACCAAAGCCGTGAGATGGCGAAGGAGAGAGAGGTGGCATCCTCAAGGAAGGAATGCTAAAGCCAAAGCACATCAAAGAGTGGCTCAAAGGCTTTTTCAAGTTTCCTTTTGTGCCTCAGAATGTAATTTCATTTGAACCCATCTCAGGGTATTGGCTTTCCCCATCTACATCTTTTTGTAGAATTTTGAAGGTTTTCCAAAAACCCTAAACCTTGAATTTCCACCTCACTCTTTCTTCTTCATGGGGCAGATGAATGGAAAGCTCCACTCACATATAAGAGGAACAGAGCTTCACCCCTTAAGACATGTTCAATGATTAGCATGAGGTTATGCTCTTGTTATTGTACATGCTATCACTGTAGGAATAGTAGTAGTTTTTGTGCCTGTTAAATACCACAGCCATTTATTACTTTCCAGTTCATATAAAGATCACTGAACTCCAAGACATTGGCATTATTCATCACATATTTAATATTTTAGTTCTCCTGACAGAAGTGGTTGTAGATATTTAACTAAATGTTTGCTGTAGATCCAGTTGATTAATACCACCCGTCAAACTGTTTTTAGGTACTTGCTTCACCTTAAAGCTTCAGGGCCAGATATCAACACATGGTTTTTAAATGCAGGGAAAAAATAGATTGAAAACAGCAAGGCATGGCATGTCAATATTTCTACGTTCATGGTTGCCTGGGAAAAGGTTGTGATATTCAAGGTTTTTTATTTTATCTGGTGACCACATTAGCTCTGAAACATACTACATTATCTAATGGCAAGTATTTGATTAATTTAAAAGATAAACATAATGCTGAAAGTATTATATTCATATAAATAGTAATAGAAATCAACAGAAGCATGAACATTTGGTTAAAAATAGTTCCTACTATACCTGTGTTTTCTCTCTTTTTTAAAGTAAGTTTTCATAAGTCCATATGCAATGCATTTATACTAAGCACTTCTGTTTATGTTCATCTGCACAAATCATGTTCCCTGCATAAAACCTGAATGAATTGCAAGAATTAGATGAGAGTAAGGTAGAAAATAGAGCTGATCAGGGGATGGTTTTCCCATCCCACAAGAGTTTTTGAGATTTTGTATTTTTTCCCCGGTCTTGAATCAGGACAAAAAGTCAACATTTTTTGTGGATTGATAATCCACATGAAATTTCAGATTGAGTCAAGGTGTTCTATTTTAATAATTTCAAAATGTTTCATTTAATTTTTTAAAGCTTTTTGAAAAAATATAAAAACTCACTAAATTCCAAAATTAAAGCCTTTTCAAAAATCTCAAAATGGGGGATTATCAACAATTTTGAAACTTGTTAAAATTATTCAAATTGGGAGATTCGTCAAAACCTTCCCTCTCCTGCAAAGAGTTTCAGTGTTGATTAATCAACATTTTCCAATGAAAAATGTTTTACTGGAAAATTCCCAGTCAGCTCTAGTGAAAAGAATTCTCTGCTCTGCCTCCAGCCCAGGGTGTAGCAGCTCTACTCTGTAGCTATTACTTCAGTAGCCCCTGCAGTTTCTGCACTGCTCTTCGGTGGGAGGAAGAGGAGCAGGGTCACTGAAGATTCCCTGGCAATTTATTAACTCCCTCTCCCGTCAACAAATAAATTTTGTACCAATGCACAAGGAGTCCCCATAGAACTGTATTCTGCAGGGCACAGGGATAGTTGATTATCTGTGCAAGTTCTTCACATCCTTAACCCTCCACCCCCGAAACACACCCTCATCATCTGAGCCACACTAGTCCTGCTGGGTTCATGGCTTTCCACAGCATGCACTTGGGATACAGAAATTTAGCACTTCGACACTCAAAATTATTTGCTGGATGGAGGGGACAGGTGGAATGCAATATGCACATAAAGTGAGCTACTGTGGAAGTAAGATTCCACACCAGACGTTTTTTATTTTCTTGCAGTGCTTCCAGATTGTTTTCTCTGTGATCCATTGGTATGGTCTTTGCCTTACTAGTTAAGACTTTAGGGAGACAAGGTGGGTGAGGTAATATCTTTGATTAGACCAACTTCTGTTGGTGAAAGAGACAAGCTTTCAAGCTTAGACCTGAAGAAGAGCTCGGTGTAAGCTCGAAAGCTTGTCTCTCTCACCAACAGAAGGTAATCCAATCAAAAGTATTACTTCCCTAGGGTGACCAGACAGCAAATGTGAAAAATCAGGACAGGGGTGGAGGGTAATAGGAGCCTATATAAGAAAAAGACCCAAAATTCGGGACTGTCCCTATAAATCAGAGCATCTGGTCACCCTATACCTCACCCACCTTGTCTCTCTAATATCCTGGGACCACATGGCTACAACAACACTATACAGTTAAGACTTTGTAAGGAAAGAAGAAATAGCCAATTATACTGTGCAATTCAGCCTCAGGCAAAAGAGAAGCAGCATGGGCAGTGGTTGGGGGAGGCAAATCCGCAGCCCCTCCCCTTCTGCTTAAGACCCCGCACCCCCTCCACTTTTGCTCCCCTACCCAACCCAGAGCACTGCCACCTTGGCCGCAGCACCGCCAACCCCAACCCTGGAGCGTGGGATGGATGGCACCATGGCAGCACCCCAAACCCAGCCCCAGAGCATGGTGCGGGCAGTGTGACGGCACCCACCCCGACCCCAGCCCCGGAGTTGAAGCTGCAGCCACCCCAAACCCAGCCCCAGAGCGTGGGGCGGGCACCAGCCAGCCCCAGCCTCCTGAATCCCAGGCGGCAGGCCATCCGACCCCAGTCCCAGCCTGGGCCATGATGGGAACTCACTTCTGGGGACAGAGCATGGGTGGAATCATGCCAGGCCATTTGGGGAGGCACAGCCTCCCCTGGCCCATGATGCCTGCCACCCATGGGAAGCAGTCCTTCTCAGAGTTTCAGGTGGAAAGTCCCAATCTAGGAAAGACCAGTTCTAGCAGTCTCTTTAGAGCAGCCGTTCTCAAACATCATTGCACCATGACCTCCACTTCTGACTACAAAAATTACTACATGGCCCCAGGAGGGGGGACCGAAGCCTGAGTAAGCCCAAGCCCCACCGCCGTGGGTAGGGGAGCCAAAGCCTGAGCCCCACTGCCCTGGGGGGTTGTGGGGAGAGTTGAAGCCTGAGGGCTTCAGACCCAGGCAGGGGCCTGTAACCTTAGCCCTGCTGCCCAGGATGGAAGCCCTCAGGCTTCAGCTTTGGCCCCGGGCCCCAGCAAGTCTAAGCCAGCCCTGGCAACCCCATTAAAACGGAGTTGCAACCCACTTTGGGGTCCTGACCCACAGTTTGAGAACTGCTGCTTCAGAGAGACTGATGGTTTCTGAAGTTATGTTACTTTTGTGGAAAGAAAGCTAGATGTCTTCAGGGTCATCAGTCAATGGTAAAGAAACACAGAAGACATAGTTTTCTTCAAACACTGAACAAGAAAGTTAATTGGAAATAAAGGGGGGAATAAAACCCCTACTGCTAGATTTTTCTCTCTGTGTGTGCGTTTCACTCCAGAGATTCTGCCTGGAATCTCCGCCAGGCTGGCTTGATGCTGCAGAAATCATGTACTTGGCCTTCACCTCCAAGAGCGAATAAATGATAGCAGGGATAAAAGGCCGTAATAGAGTGCACATGCATGCAACAGAAGTGAAACTAGAGACGTAAAGGGAAAACAACCTCTAAAAGCTACAACCTGCCACGCAGAGACAGGTTGAGATCGGTGAAGACCAAATGAGAATATGAAACACCCATCCCTTTGGGATGCCAGGAAGCAGTTAATCCTCAGATATCACTGCTTTTCAGAAGAAGCATATTGCTCAGCTTTTGGAGCTCAGTCTTAATGAAGACCCGATTCGCTGTGAAAGGACTCCCACAGAACACTTCTGGATAGAACAACAGAGTAATAGATCCAATGCCACGCTAATTGTAACTCTGTCTAAAAGTGATGATTCTTGGGTATTACTGGCACATTGTCTAGAATGGCTCACAACCGAGACACACTATACTGGTGGTATGTTCTATAATTAGATCTCACCAATCCAGTAATACTTACAAAGTCCTAGATCACTATAGCAGTCTTACCATGGAGTCATGGACTGGAATGCCCAAGGGGATTGTCCATCTTGCCACCCAGGTAAGCTGGACTTAGTGATAAATAGTCACTTACACCAAAAATCGCAAAACATACAGGTTACTCCCAGACCCAAGAGACCAGTCACTTACCCCAGATTAATTTGTACCTTAGATCTCACACCAAAGACAATCCTGGTAGCCAGTTATTTACAGGTTAAAACAGGGAACATATATACACAAATGATTAAACAAAAACGATTAAAGGTCTAGAAAACATGACCTATGAGGGAAGATTGAAAAAATTGGGTTTGTTTAGTCTGGAAAAGAAAAGACTGAGAGGGGACATAATATAGTTTTCAAGTACATAAAAGGTTGTTACAAGGAGGAGGGAGAAAAATGGTTCTTCTTAACCTGTGAGGATAGGACAAGAAGCAATGGGCTTAAATTGCAGCAAGGCAGGTTTAGGTTGGACATTAGGAAAGACTACCTAACTGACAGGGTGGTTAAGCACTGGAAGAAATTGCTTCGGAAGACTGTGGAATCTCCATCCTTGGGGATTTTTAAGAGCAGGTTGGACAAACACCTGTCAGGGATGGTCTAGATCAGGGGTTCTCACAACAAAAGTTTTTGGTGGCCTCAGAGTGTGGCCACCAACTCTTGCTGGTGGCTGCTATGACAATTCTTCCTAAAAAAGTACTTAGTTAACTTTAGGAAAAACTAATACATATGTACATGTACATGTCCAAATCATAGTAATTTATTCATGCAAGGTTTTTTTTCTTTTTTGCAAACTCAAAAATAAAAACATACAGTTGTCTTTATTCTTTACTGGACCTAAACAGAATAGAAACACAAATAAGGTGCTTTGCATGTTCTTGTCTTTTTTTGTTTTTGTTTCTTTTGGTTTGGTTTGTTGTGTGGGTTGGGTTTTTTTGTTTGGTTGGTTGGTTTTTAAGACCTGCTAGCTAGTAAGTAGTTTGTTAATATCTACTTTTCACAGCAGCAGACTTGTTTGCTAGCTGGGAGGCCATGAAAAGTGATATTAACAAATTACAAATATCTCTTTTCACAGTAGACTTACTCAGCCCTGGCAAGCTGGAAGACAAATTAAGCCTTGGATGTGGAGGTGGGTAGGGAGGCAGAGGGGGTTGGGGATGATGGGGTGGAAGGCAGTGAGGACTGGGGGTGACGCCGAGGGGCCAGGGGACGGAGCCCATGGCCAAAGTCCATCACTGCATGGCTGGAGCCTGCCACTCGCCATCCCATGGCTGAAGTTGGAAGCCTGAGCCCCACCGCCCTGGGGAAGGTGGGGAACTCAAAACAGCTGTCTGCTCCTCTGGTGTTTCTGGCTCCAGAGAGGGGCAGGGTCCAATCTCTTCTGGTGGCCCCCGAGGAGAGGCTGCTGCTCCCCACCCCCAACCACCACCCAGAAGGTTGCAAGAAAAGCCCCCGGTGGCTGCATGTGGTCACACCTGAGAAATGCTAGTCTAGTTAATACTTCGTCCTGCCATGAGTGCAGGGGACTGGACTAGATGACCTCTCAAGGTCCCTATGATTCTATTAAATGAATTCAGTCCATGGTTCTGAATGGTAACAGAGACATAGCAATCTGTCAGCACGGAATGTCTTTTTATGGCTAACCCAGGTTGACCCTGGGGATCTCTGCTTTTTTGTTTCTTAGCTCCAGCCCTGGTAAGAGTCCAAACAGCAAAGAGATGAAAAAAATCTTCGTATCAGCTATCTTTATTTCCCTCTTCCAGAATTCAGGCTGATGGGATGTGTTTTCTCTGACTTAGCACCTTCACGGGTGTACAGGGGACGTTAAACCAGCCTGTGTGTTGTGATGTTCCACAATGGCCCACTTAGTCTTGACAAAAAGAAAAGGAGTACTTGTGGCACCTTAGAGACTAACCAATTTATTTGAGCATGAGCTTTCGTGAGCTACAGCTACGAAAGCTCATGCTCAAATAAATTGGTTAGTCTCTAAGGTACCACAAGTACTCCTTTTCTTTTTGCGAATACAGACTAACACGGCTGTTACTCTGAAATTAGTCTTGACAGTTCTTCTGGATGGGCAGGGGAACCACTTTTCCAGCCTAGGTTCACACATTCAGAGCAGGCATTTTTACTATGATAAAGCAAAGCTTATATATTACCTTATAGCACAGGATACAGACATTACGAGTAAGGGCAGGTCTACACTTAAAATGCTGCATTGGCGCAGCTGTACTGATGCAGCTTAAGAAAAGCCACTTCTATGCTGATGGGAGAGCTTCTCCCGTCGGCATAATTATTCCACCTCCACAAGAGGTGGCAGCTGTGTCAATGGGAGACACTCTCCTGCTGACATAGTGCTGTCTATCCTGGGAGCTAGTTCGGTATAACTACGTCACTCAGGGGTGTGCATTTTTCACACCCCTGAGCAATGTAGTTATACCGATATAAATCTGTAGTGTAGACCTGGCCTAAGATTATTGTATGCAGTGATTTACAAGCATTTCATAGAGTCTAAACACTAAACACATTTTTACAAGTTCAACACCAATCTTGAACAATATTAACCCATAGGTGAGCTGGTCTGAATTTGTCAGTGCTCAGCTGAGGCCTACAGACTTGGCAAGAGCCGGCACCTGGTTTACCAGTGTCACAATTACCACATTTGAAAGTTCTGTGTATACTCAACACCCCTGCTAGGAAGGTGACTTGTGCAACTAGGATGCACACAAAGAGAGAGAAAGAGAGAGAGAAAGGATTAAAGCTTTTATTTTTCATAGACCAGAGTCTTATTATTCAGAACTGCAAAAACCTTACCTCCATGTTCTTGATTTGTCTTTGTTTACACAGTGGGAAATTGATGTTACAGATGTGAAAAACACCATATACCTAAGATCATTGAAATTGTTGTATGTGTCAATCCCACATCTTTTTAGTCGAGAAACAAGCAGAATGCTGAACATTACCTATGTCTGAACGATTCATTGCAATTAAAGAGTGAGATTGATTAAAAAAGTAGACATGCCAGTAATAAAAGCTCAACTAATTTTGTGTTCAGGAATAAATACTAGCTAAGAAGCCAAGCTAGCTAGGGAGAATATTCCAGCATCATGCCCTGGCAGTCAACATGATTTAATTTATATTATTTTATGTATAGTCAGTTTGGCCAGGGTTTTGCTTTGGCTCTGAATTTTTTTCCTAATTTATTAAACCTCAGCTGGACTGCAGCATAGTTTCTCCCAGGTTAGGTTAACTGCATTTTGATTAAATAGTGCTGTTTAGATAGATATAGTCAAGATGAAAACATGGCAGACCAAACACTTCAAAACATGGAAAGAAAGACACGAACAAGAAAAGAAAGACAAGGCCTCACCATTACACAAGAGGAATAGGCCTGCTTGTTGGACATGCACCATCATGTTTGTAACACATCAAATCTGTGCAGAGCATACGACAACATGACTCACAGGTCCACAAAAATAAGAAAAAAAAGTTGTTTTGTATTTTCTATTATTTATTGAATTTATTTTTGTTTATTTCACAACCCCCAGAAAAGTTTTATGATCTTGTTTGGGGGACTCCAACACATCAAAATCACAGCACTCGAGCAGAATGATGTTCTGTTTGGGTTTCCAGCACTTCACGGGAAGGTTTTCATTAAAAACCAAAAACACTTTTCTCTGCAATTCCTTGTCATTGCTATTCAAATGGGATTTTACAAATAAAAAAAATTCTAACCCACGAACTTTAAATTTGGAACCTAAACTATTTGACAGTGTCCATTTTAAATAGGGATAGTGGATGGGCATCTGGGGGAGATTTTCAAGGGCACAAAAAGCAGCTAGGTACCTACAGCCGACTGAAAGTAGATGGGAGTTGGATGCCTGTCTGCCCCAGGGAGTCTACACTGGGAAACTGCCAACATTCAGAACACGTGAGTGCGTGTAGATACTATAGACGCAGGCTCCGTGCACACACAGGAAAAAAGAAAAGCGGGTGCTGAGCACACACCGGCCACAGATGTTTGGCAGCGCCCCCAATCAGCTCATCGGGGGCACCACCAAACAGCTGTTTGGTGGCTCAGGGGAGGGCAGAGAGAAGTAAGAGTGGGGGAGGGAGGGGGGTTTGGGGGGGAGGACTGGGGGCAGGAAGAGGTGGAGCAAGGGCAGGGCCTCAGGGGGAGAGCAGGGGGGGCAGGGCCTCAGGGGAGGGGTGGATCTGGACAGGAAGAGGCAGAGCGAGAGCTGGGCCTTGGGGAAAGGGATGGAGCCTCAGGGCAGAGCGGGGATGGAGCCTCCCCTGGGGAAAACGAAAAGTCAGTATCTATGATAGATACTGTAGAGTAGCTGCTACTTTAGATCACAGGGAAATCCCAACTGGCCATAGGGTGACCAGATGTCCTGATTTTATAGGGAGAGGCCCGATTTTTGGGTCTTTTTCTTATATAGGCTCCTATTACACCCCCCCCCCCCCGTCCTGATTTTTCACATTTGCTGTCTGGTCACCCTAACGGGCCAAACACTTCCTGTTACTCATTCAGATAAATGGGAAACAGTATAGACCAATATGATTGGAATTTTTTTGGAAAAAGATGTAAGATAATGGATTTCTTGTTATATGTCAAAACAAAACAGTTCTACCTTTTTTGACCCAGGATACCACGTGTCAAAGTTATCAAAACAAAAAGTATCAATGTTCCTGAAACTGAATGTTTTCAGAACATTAATTCAGTGAAAAATTGACTTTTCAGCCTGATTCGGGACAAAAAAAATTCAATTTTTTTCATGGAATGGAAATTCCTCTTTCCTGCCAGCTCTAATGCCTACTGTTGCATTATCAAATACACAAAATCTCTAATCTCACCTAAATTTTTGTCCTGTCACCCATCATCGAACAGTTCAAGAGCCATGGTGAAGATTCTTAATAAAGGGTTTATTCCTTTTAATGGCATAGCTAGTAAGAACTGCCTATTCTCATACTAAATATTCCTTCTTCTGAAAAAAATAATATACTGTACCATAACAGACGTAAGTACCCGTCACAACAGATTTCCCCCCTGGTTTTAATGGGATTTACAACCAGGTAAAGCCCTTGTGCATGAGTAAGAAACAAATACAGGGGTGAATTTCTGATCAATTTGTTTTATTTCAAATGTCACCCAACCTCTAGGTTGGGAGGAGTGAGAAAGAAATTAAATTGCCACTCACACAAAACCAATCCTGCCTCAATCAAAATGAAATCTGAATTTTCTTTAGCTAACAAACTCACTTCCAGCTGAGAGCTGGTGCCTCGTGTTTAATTCCAGAAGGGTTTTTTTGGCAGCATTATTAAAGCCTCAAGAGGCTTAGAATGGGGCCTGCAACTGCCCCTGTTATATCGCCCGCAATGTGATGCTGTAACAGATCACACAGCGCCACAGCTGCATTTTACATTTTCCTTGAACGTACATATTTATGGCTTCACATTGACCGGATTCACGTGAACAGTATAATAATGTGGATTTGTGGTTTTGCACAAGAAAAAGAATGGAAATCCCAGGCAAATAGCATTGGTTTAAATAGTCACAAACGTAGAATGTATTCTCATGAAAGCTTCCAATAGCAGAACCACAACTAATGGATGTTCCATGCGAGGGGCCTGATCCAGCTCCTACTGATGACAATGGAAGGACTCCCATCTAACTTCCAGGAGAGTGGGATCGGGACCTAGAAGCACTGCGTTAAACAGTGAAGGCTCCAATATCATTTTGGGGCCCAATTACTTATTCTTGGGGTAAAAATAAGGAAAATAACACAAGCTTCATATGTTTCAGTGGTGCCGCAGTACAATAGACCCAGTGTAGTGCATGCAGTCCCTCCAGTCACCTAGATCCTTCTCTTAATCTCGGGGAGGAGGGATTGCAAATGCCTTCTCTGCAGCAACCTCTATTTGGAATAGTTCCTCCCAACACACTTTCTCCTTCAAAATTTCTCCTCATCCATTCTCCATCTCTTTTCAAATCTCGTAAAATATCTATTTTTAATCTTTGTTGCCAATGCATTCACAACAACATCCAATGCCATTGTAATACTGTTTTCTGTAATTCACTCTATACACTGTCTCAGCTATATTATTTAATTCTCTAAGCCTGGGAGGAAGGTGCAGCGAGAGGACTACAGTTTTTTTCCCACAACACACCACACACATAAGAAATTGGACTGGATTGTCCCAGAAGTGCAACTGTTTTTGTAAAATGGACAGTGAAATCTTTCATGGATTTACTCCATTGTGTGAATCTTGGGTAAAGATACAAAGAGAGCACCTAAGTGCCAAAAATCTGAATATTTCATAATAAAAGCATTTCCTCCAAACCGAAACAAAGAACCATCACACAACTGCACCACTAGAATGATAAATTTCAAAATTCAGGATGCGGACGAACTATACCCAGCAGGTAGTTGTACCATATATAAATATTCCCAGAAACGTCTACCACACCAGAGATATTTGGGCATAACGTTCAGTATAAGCAAACCAGGGATTCTGGTGCTATAACAGCTGGAAGAAGTACTTCTGGAATTAATGTAACAAATGTAGGGTAAAATTCTGCTCTCTGATCTGTATGGCAGACCCTGATTCTGATATTCTGCTCTCCTCATGAGCAGGAAATTCTTATGTGGTTAGTGTCCGAAAAATGTTTAAGTCTAGCTCTGCTATAGAAACTGGAGAAGATCTGAGAGCAGAATTTTTCTTCACTGTGTGCTGCAGTGCTATATTGGATACAGTAGATAAAGGCATTTTATGAGCATCTGAATATCTTGTCTGCAATTGCTGATAAAGGCTGTAGATAAAGGAATCCTTGTGAGTTTAA
Organism: Lepidochelys olivacea; assembly: GCF_965140295.1. NCBI lineage: Eukaryota > Metazoa > Chordata > Testudines > Cheloniidae > Lepidochelys > Lepidochelys olivacea. The sequence goes on from NC_140411.1 coordinate 266,909,420, forward strand.
CACTTGCTTATGGCCCCCAACTGCTGGACACCTATATGAGCCCAGTTGTGCTCGTTACCAGTCAAAGGTTCTTATTAGCTGTGAGGGGTGTGTGATAATTAAAAAAAATGTTTTACAAACAAGGGCTACAAACTATTTACATAAGCTTATTGGTTTGAGTCAGCTAGAGGTCTCCTTACATCTTCCATGCTATATTTCACGTTGGGTAATCATTGTTTCACATTAATTATTATAATAGACCTGCTTTCTGGAATTAATTGCCTGATGAGATTAGAAGCAGAATTCTTATTTAAAATGTGAACTTCCACTTTCACGATGCCTTATGATGAATGTTCTCAAGGTGCACTCACTGTAACGGTATTTAAAATTAACCCATTATTCTGAGTTAATAATACTTTGACATAAATTAAAACCCAGTGGGGAAAAAGTCTTTATATTTAAACAGAGATTTCTAGCTGCATGATTTCCTGATGTTCATGGACATTTTATATGCAAAAATAGCTGGCATGCTTAATTTCAGCATTCTGATTCTCACTCATTACCTACGGCTATTACAGATGTGAAAATTCTACTGTAGCTCATACACAATGCAATTTGTGTTCAAGTTATCAAACATTATCTCCTTTACAAAACTAATTAATACAACTAAGATACCAACAAGGTTTTTCTCTACTACAAACGCACACCCTGGTTCTCATGGGTGACTTTAATTTTCCTGATATCTGCTGGGAGAGCAATACAGCGGTGCATAGACAATCCAGGAAGTTTTTGGAAAACGTAGGGGACAATTTCCTGGTGCAAGTGCTAGAGGAGCCAACTGGGGGGGGGGAGCTTTTCTTGACCTGCTGTTCACAAACCAGGAAGAATTAGTGGGGGAAGCAAAAGTGGATGGGAATTTGGGAGGCAGTGACCATGAGTTGGTTGAGTTCAGGATCCTGACACAGGGAAGAAAGGTAAGCAGCAGGATACGGACCCTGGACTTCAGGAAAGCAGACTTCGACTCCCTCAGGGAATGGATGGGTAGGATCCCCTGGGGGAATAACATGAAGGGGAAAGGAGTCCAGGAGAGCTGGTTGTATTTCAAGGAATCCCTGTTGAGGTTACAGGGACAAACAATCCCGATGTGTCGAAAGAATAGTAAATATGGCAGGCGACCAGCTTGGCTTAACGGTGAAATCCTAGCGGATCTTAAACATAAAAAAGAAGCTTACAAGAAGTGGAAGGTTGGACATATGACCAGGGAAGAGTATAAAAATATTGCTTGGGCATGTAGGAATGAAATCAGGAGGGCCAAATCGCACCTGGAGCTGCAGCTAGCAAGAGACGTCAAGAGTAACAAGAAGGGTTTCTTCAGGTATGTTGGCAACAAGAAGAAAGCCAAGGAAAGTGTGGGCCCCTTACTGAATGAGGGAGGCAACCTAGTGACAGAGGATGTGGAAAAAGCTAATGTACTCAATGCTTTTTTTGCCTCTGTCTTCACTAACAAGGTCAGCTCCCAGACTGCTGCGCTGGGCATCACAGCATGGGGAGTAGATGGCCAGCCCTCTGTGGAGAAAGAAGTGGTTAGGGACTATTTAGAAAAGCTGGACGTGCACAAGTCCATGGGGCTGGACGCGTTGCATCCGAGAGTGCTAAAGGAATTGGCGGCTGTGATTGCAGAGCCATTGGCCATTATCTTTGAAAACTCGTGGCAAACGGGGAAAGTCCCTGATGACTGGAAAAAGGCTAATGTAGTGCCAATCTTTAAAAAAGGGAAGAAGGAGGATCCTGGGAACTACAGGCCAGTCAGCCTCACCTCAGTCCCCGGAAAAATTATGGAGCAGGTCCTCAAAGAATCAATCCAGAAGCACTTACATGAGAGGAAAGTGATCAAGAACAGTCAGCATGGATTCACCAAGGGAAGGTCATGCCTGACTAATCTAATCGCCTTCTATGATGAGATTACTGGTTCTGTGGATGAAGGGAAAGCAGTGGATGTATTGTTTCTTGACTTGAGCAAAGCTTTTGACACGGTCTCCCACAGTATTCTTGTCAGCAAGTTAGAGAAATATGGGCTAGATGAATGGACTATAAAGTGGGTAGAAAGTTGGCTAGATTGTTGGGCTCAACGGGTAGGGATCAATGGCTCCATGTCTAGTTGGCAGCCGGCGTCAAGTGGAGTGCCGCAGGGGTCGGTCCTGGGGCCGGTTTTGTTCAATATCTTCATAAATGATCTGGAGGATGGTGTGGATTGCACTCTCAGCAAATTTGCGGATGATTCTAAACTGGGAGGAGTGGTAGATACGCTGGAGGGCAGGGATAGGATACAGAGGGACCTAGACAAATTAGAGGATTGGGCCAAAAGAAATCTGATGAGGTTCAATAAGGATAAGTGCAGGGTCCTGCACTTAGGACGGAAGAACCCAATGCACCACTACAGACTAGGGACCGAATGGCTAGGCAGCAGTTCTGCAGAAAAGGACGTAGGGGTGACAGTGGACGAGAAGCTGGATATGAGTCAGCAGCGTGCCCTTGTTGCCAAGAAGGCCACTGGCATTTTGGGATGTATAAGTAGGGGCATAGCGAGCAGATCGAGGGACGTGATCGTTCCCCTCTATTCGACATTGGTGAGGCCTCATCTGGAGTACTGTGTCCAGTTTTGGGCCCCACACTACAAGAAGGATGTGGATAAATTGGAGAGAGTCCAGCGAAGGGCAACAAAAATGATTAGGGGTCTGGAACACATGACTTATGAGGAGAGGTTGAGGGAACTGGGATTGTTTAGTCTGCAGAAGAGAAGAATGAGGGGGGATTTGATAGCTGCTTTCAACTACCTGAGAGATGGTTCCAGAGAGGATGGTTCTAGACTATTCTCAGTGGTAGAAGAGTACAGGACAAGGAGAAATGGTCTCAAGTTGCAGTGGGGGAGGTTTAGGTTGGATATTAGGAAAAACTTTTTCACTAGGAGGGTGGTGAAACACTGGAATGCGTTACCTAGGGAGGTGGTAGAATCTCCTTCCTTAGAAGTTTTTAAGGTCAGGCTTGACAAAGCCCTGGCTGGGATGATTTAATTGGGGATTGGTCCTGCTTTGAGCAGGGGGTTGGACTAGATGACCTCCTGAGGTCCCTTCCAACCCTAATATTCTATGATTCTATGATTCTCTCTGGTGTCTAGACATGACCTGTGCCTTGTTAATCCCATTATAGTGGGTTTCAATTTGTTCTCTCCCCCCACCCCCGTTTTCCCTATATTTTTTTCCTTCCTACAATGTGAAGTAATGCATTGGTGAGCTGACCAGATACTTCGTACTCTGTACGAGTCAATCAAATTCCTTGCCTGAAGACAGTTGAGCAATGACGTTATGAGAAAAGGCTGCAGCTTTACTGAAAGGCAATAATTCATCTGAGCAAGAACAAATACGTTAGCCACAACATCAACCACCATATTTAGCCTTCCACTGGCTTCTCCTGGGATAATATACTGACCCTTGCATAGTGGGTGAGTTCTGTCCTTATGACTAATTTTAAACAGCATCCCTATTGAAGGGAAATTCTGACCTACTGAAGCCACACCTCAAAACCCTACTAGCTATGGAAATAGACTTCAGTAGATACTTCTGACTTCAGTAGATGAGATGGACTGTCTTCCCTGAACCCTAGAAATGGCCACCACTTTGAGCTCCTCAACACCATTAAAATATGAATATATTTTGGGTTCGTCTAAGAAATGTTTCTAGAAACAATTTTTCATATAGTATTATTAGCCACTGTTGGAGATAAGATACTGGACTAGAGAGACCACTGGTCTGATCCAATATGGCAATTTCTATGTTCCCATTCTTTATAGAGACAAATATTTTGTTCGCTTCTTTGACCACTGCTGCACATTGAACAGAAGATTTCCTTCAATTGTCCACAATGACACCTATGTGTTTTTTTCCTGTGTAATTATAGTGAGTTCAGAACCTAGCGAGGTATGAAAAATTTAAGTTATTTCTCCCAAGATGCATTACCTTATCTACATTGAATTTCATCTGCCATCTTGCTGCCCATTCACATTGTTCTGTTAGGTCCAGCAGACTCTCATATAATCTTTTCTAGTTTTGATTTACTCAAATAATTGCATCATCTATAAATTTTGCTGCCTCAGCGTTCTCCCTATATGGAGCTCTTCATCTTCTCCTCCCAAATGAATCTCTACACTTTCTTTCATGCTATGTCCTGTGCCTGAAACAGCCACCAAGTCCAGTACAACTAAATAGCCCAAATCTCACCAAGGAACTTTTATCTTTTGATTACCTTTTCACTGCTAACTATGTTCTCCCACTCTCCTTCCTGGAAAAACAATCCTGGAACCACAAGACAAGAGCCAAACCTCAATAATGTATATCTGTATAAATTCCATTTTATATCAACTCTTCTGTTTGTCTGTGCCTTGTCTAATTTAGATTGTAAATTCCTTGGAACAAGGGTTGTGCCTTCTTGTAGCTGTCAGTGATGTGCTATACATGTTTATGGCACTATAGAAATAATCATTTAAATGTCTTATAACCATCTGAAATGCTTCATCTTCACTTAATTTAAAGTTCATCATCAGTGAACTTTAAATCAGATGTTATAAAATCACAAAGTTCTAGTATCAGACCTTTTCCTAATTGTAATACGCTAAGGAACTCCAGCCATCTCTAGCAAGGAACAGTGACAAGCAAATCAAGATTTAGTGCCCTTGGTTTTTTTTAAGATGACTTTAGGCAGATGACCCCTCTAGTCAAACATTTTATAGTCGCAATACTGAGGTAATTTCACCCTGATATGATAATGAACCCTGTAAGACTCTGAATAGCAAAGGATCACAGACAGTGAAAAAGGGACTTGAAAGAGGGAGATATACAGAAACCAGAGAGATGGGATTATCAGAGGCTAGGACTCTGACAGGTGCCAGTAAGATAAAGAATGCAGGCTGAGGGCTGATAAGGAAACTATGCCCTCTACAAACCGTAAGTCTGTTACTGTGCTGGAAACAAACCTAAGATGAACCAATCTAGATGGGCTTTGCCAAGTGTCTAGATTACATTATCCAGAGTGTTTCTTTTGTTTTTATCTGTTCTCTCTCTTTTCTAAATAAAACTTATTTTAAAATTAGAGCACTTCATTTTAGATTCATTTAGCAATTTCACACAGACTGTCCAGAAGAAAAAAACAAAAACAAAAAAAACTTTCAGTCTCTTAGGAGAGGCAGTGAAAGGAAGATGTTTGGAGCCTAGCCCCATCTCAGCACTCTCTGTCCAAAGAGCACAGACTAAAAAGTCCTCTCCCATAACGTATGTCAGAGCACTCTTATGTTCCGACAGGAATTCAAGAGACACTTATGGAGAGTAGTCAAGAACAGAGTTTAAGGAAGCGCAGGCAATAATGTCCTTCACTACAGGCCATCTAGACAAACACCATTCAGTCCACCAAACTTACAGTTCAGGGGAACCCATTCCGAAGTGTCACCCTACAGGTTTTTGTTAAGCTACTGGTTTTCTCTAAATGTAAACATTTATTTTCTGTTTTTCTCATGGTCAACAAATCACCCGCTATAGAAAATTAAAGAAATCAGCTGTCATCTGTGGCCAGACAAGAGAATGTGATGGTGACTCTGAAAGTGTTTTCTTTGAGGGGGAAGGCAAGGAAGAGAGATTATTGAATTTGATTTTCGGTGTGGGTAGTAAATGACTGAAATATACTAACTATTTACTATTATTGTACTTTTGATACATTATGAATTTCCAGTTCTGTTATACAGACAACGCCTTGTCCTTTATAGGAGTAAACTGATTTGTCCAGTGGAGGGAATTGGGATACATATCATTCTGACGAGAGTGAACTAAAAAGTTACAAGGTGTAGGCAATGAACTCATAAATACTGATTTTAATTTAAGATGGATATTGCTAGTCACAGATAGAGTCAGTTTCATGAATGCCTGGTTTCCTTATCTCCTCTCCAGGTAAGATGGTAAACAGAATTAGTATATATTATATAGTATATATTAGTATATAGCAACAAGATCAGCCAGGTGTAGGGAGCATTTGAACACTCCAAGACACTGGGTAATTTTTCTTGAGAGAGGCAGATGCGTTTTAACTTGACTGCATACAATGAGTTTTGACTAATTAATTATAAGTTGTATTGCTTCTAAAAGATTTTTTCCTTTACTGTTATATGTTTCTTTAAAGTGTCATTTTGCTGCTTATTTAATTTTAAATGTGTTATAAAACTTCCTTTGGAGACACAATACGCAAGCGATAGCTAATAACATCTATGGGTTTATATGGGAGTGGAAGGCAGAGAGAAGATGACAAGTGAGCTAATCAGCACAAAATGTAAAGTTATCACAAATTCATTGCACTAGATTTTATATCATTTGTAGTTGACATCTTTACAATCCTTTTTTCCCTATTTTAAAGCACATGAGTTTTACAAACGATCTTGCTTATGCTAATTCAATTTTCTTGAGGATTCACTATGATTGTGGTATGTGACCACAGTCTATTAAAGATGAACACTTAAAATATGTTCAATCAAAACAATACAAGTTATTTTGAAACACAAGAGAGTCACAAGAGAGTCATATTTTCCCCCAACTGATGCAGTATTGCTCTAAAATGATTCAGCTGTCCAGACATCAGTGATCAATGATTCAGTTCAGGCCTCCCTCTCAAACATCAGATTATAATAATGCAGGGAGAAATAATTGTATAGTTCAGACCTATCATACCCTGTGAGAGACATCTGAAAGGTGAGATGTAAAAATGGCAAACATTATATCAAAAGGAGGTTATTTATAAATAATTGGGGCTCTTTTCACACATTACATTGAAAGATTCACGAGTCTGACAGACAGCCATATAAACCCAAAACATTACAAAGACTTGAAGTCTTAAGCCTTCAGCACAGGCACAGAAAATCACCAAGATCACATTTCTATAAGGAGGCATGTAAGACACACGTCACTCAGATCCTGATGACTTGCTTGGAATCGGTGGACCAGATCTTTAGCTGGTATAAATCACAAAGAAACATGCAGATTCTGCTTGCCTTATCCCTTCCTTCTCTTCCTTACAGACATAACTTTTCTAAGGCCTTGTCTACACTGGCAAGTTTCTGTGCAGTAAAGCAGCTTTCTGTGCTGTAACTCCCAAGGTGGACGCACTGCCAAGCCACTTAGTTCGCGGAAACTGCACAGTTGCAGCGCTGTAAAAAACAAAACAAAAAAAACCACCACCCCCACGAGAGGCGTACAGCTTTCTGTGCTGGGCTACAGCACCACGATGCCAATGTAGACATCCTGGTCAATTACAGCGCTGCAGCTGGCCTCCAGGAGGTGTCCTACAATGTCTGTTCTCAACTCTCTGGTCATTTGTTTGAACTCTACTGCCCTGTCCTTAGGTGACCCACCGTGAGCCCCACATCTTAAATTCCTTGGGAATTTTGAAAGTCCCCTTCCTGTTTGTTCAGTGACACGTGCAGTGGTCTCAGCACATCTTTCCAGGTGGCCAGGCCTGCCAGGCGATCCTCCACTTGTAGCAATGTCGAGCTGCTGGACCTCATCAGCATTTGGGGAGAGAAGGCTGTGCAGTCCCAGCTGAGCTCCAGTCATAGGAATTATGATACCCATGGCAGATTTCACGATGCATAACAGAAGGGGGCCATGACTGGGATACACTGCAGCGCATTGTCAAAGTGAAGGAGCTGCGGAACGCCTACCACAAGGTGCAGGAGGCAAATCGCCGCTCTGGTGCTGCGCCCATGAGCTGCCAGTTCTACAAACAGCTGGATGTGATACTTGTTGGCGATCCCACCTCCACTGCGAAGGCCACTGTGGATACTTTGGTGGCTCGCACGCCAGTCGAGAGTGGACCGAGTCAGGAGGAGGAAATCTTGGATGAGGATGTGGAGAGGGAGGGGAACCCAGAGGCAGAGGATGACTTGGAGGTCAGTGATGCATGCAGCCAGGAGCTCTTCTCTACCCCAGAGGAGGCTAGCCAGTCACAGCTGTCAGATCTTGGTGAAGTGCAAACAGGAGGAGGCGGCCCCTGGTAAGTGGCTTTGATTATGGGAATCGCTGAAGCGAGTTGTTGGGGGGAGGAGGGTTGCAGAAAGCAGGCTTGTGTCTGTATGATGCACATACCACCAAGTGCCTAGTCTGAGCAGCGGAACAAGGTGTTGATTGACTCCCTCACTTCAAGGGAATGCACCTCAGATCTCCAGGAGACTCTCATGGAGACACTGTGCAATCCGCTGCCGCAGGTTCTTTGGCAGAACTGCTTTGTTTCTTGCCCCATTAAAGGTAACTTTCCCACGCCACTCTGCTGTCACTTGCGGGGGGGGGAAAGGGGGGACCATTGCTGTACACAGGCAAGCCTCATAAGGGCCAGGGCAGAGGCCGCATTCTTGGAGAAAACCCTCCCTTGATTCCCTGCTCACCCTCAGCAGCGAGATATTTTCCATAATGAACACAGCCTGTGGAAAATATGGGGACAGGAATGTTATAAGCCCTCCCCGCCAGTGCTGGCTCTCTCCAAGAGCCACGTGCCCAGTGTACAGTACGGTCCTGGAACACTGATTTCCCCTGACCCTGCAGTTACTCACCATTTGCCGTTACTCACTCTCCTGCAGACCAAAGAGGCAGAGCACGCAGTACACAAACCATTGAAAGATGGCACCAAATGTGGACTGAAGCACAGGGATTGCTGGGATGAGAAGCAATGATCACGGGGCACTGGGACAGGAACCAGGATGCCCCGTGACCCCCTCTGCCTTCCCACAACTCTTAGCAGCAGAAGAGGAAGAGATGCTCTGTGGGTTAGCTGCCCAGAGTGCACCGCTCTGAATACCGATGCAAATGCCGCAAGTGTGAACATGCTATTGTGCAGGCAGCTGACAGTGTGAACACACAACAGCAGTTTCCCTTCAGTGCTCTCTGAGCAGCAATGTAACTCTGCCAGTGTAGTCATGCCCTAAGACAACCTCTCCTTCCATCTATACGTCAACCACCTCTCTCCAAAACAAAGACGACTTGAAATATATTCTCCCAAAGAATTCTAGGGAGTGAAGATTTTGTTTCCTTTTCTATGCCTCACTTTTACCCTGGTAATTTACTATCTTATTTGAGCAAGGCGAGGCTGGCCGGAGGGTGCACACTCTGTATGAGCTAGTATTACCTATTATCTTCCTTCTCTGCTTGTCCATTTAAACTTGTTCACATGGGGAGAGATTTTTCAATGGCACAAATGGGATTAGGTGTCCATTTTTGTTGGCTTTCAATAGGAGCTGGGCACCTAACTGTTCTTTGCGTCTTTGAAAAATCTCCCCCTTTATCTGTTATTTATTTAAAATGTAGCTCTTTTTTCTGGCAGGATTTTGCACCAGAAGCTGTGCTTGGTTTGGAAGACAATATAAAGTAGGACAACAGTCCATGTGTAGAAAGAGACCTTCCCAGGGCTCTCTTCCTCATCTTCTGCTGCCCGCTGACTGTACCGCAAATGAAGGGAAATCAGGGGTCAGGGAGCAGAGCTAACCCATCTCTCTTGCACGCAGTACTGCATGCATGAGATGCAGGGGAGGACGGGGAAGAGGAAGTGCTGTAACATGTAGGTAAGGTGCAGCATTTCTCCCCCACCTGAAGGAAGTGCTGGGGTCAAGAGAAAGCAGCAGAAGCAATAACCAGCCAAGCTGGCCACACATGAGTATGTTACATGGTGGTGCTAGACAAATGGAGAAATGGAAAGGCAGGGATGGGATCTGTAGCACAAATGCTGCTCACTTTCCACATCAGGTAAAGAATGGGTTTTGGAAAGCAAGAGTGGCCTTATCTTAGCCCCTCCAATGTAAACAAGTTGACCGGTCTCAGTTAAAAGCCCAAGGCAGTGGTGGGGAGCATGGAACGTTACTGTTTAACATTGAAACAACATTTAAACAGGTATCAGAAGGAGACAGAAACGTCACAAACAAACCCTTGTATTCCAATAACACTGCGTCAATGGTGAGCTTACCTTTCATCCAAAGCCTGGTTGCCAGGGAAGGCTTAAATGTATCAATTTTAATTAAAAGGAGAATGGTGACCTGGGTTCAGCTTTCCTCCACTTCATCAAAATAATCTGCATTTTGTTCTGCATGGCCTCTACCTATATCAAGTGGATGATTCCCTGTAATGTTTTATAATATGAAAAACCACAAAGGGCCAGACCCTCAGCTGGTATAGATTGATAGATACAAAGGCCAGAAAGGACCACTGTGGTCATCTAGTCTGACCTCCTGTATAAACACAGGCCACAGAACTTCTCTAAAGTAATTCCTAGAGCAGATCATTTAGACAATCAACATCTGATTTTGATTTAAAAATTGCTAGTGATGGAGAATTGTTCCAATGGGTAATTACTCCCCCCTATTAAAATTTACATAATTAGACAGGACTAGGCTGATTTCCACCAGCTGAGGATCTGGACCATAGTGTTTGATTTTCAGTCTATGATGTTTTGACCATTGTGTCATTCCTGGTTACCGTACCCAGAGCCATCCCTCGGGTACAGCAAACTGGGGTGACTGCTCCAGGGCCCGCGCTTTGGGGGGTCCCGTGGGCCGGTGCGATTGGCCAGCATGGTCACTCCTGGAAGGGACGCGTCACTTCCTCCCCAGGCTCCCGCACCCTCCTAGGGACAGCCCTGACTGTATCCATAATCAACGTTAACAGAAATCCTCTCACACAGATGAATATGTCTGGGCAGCCATTGCAATGACAGGACACAGCTTATTAAAGGTCAAGTACCTTTTTAAACCATGATTTTATTGAGCACACCATGGATGGTCCCGTGATAACACAGGTACCTCTGAACACATGCATTACTGGTTATACTTAAGGAGTTAAATTCACTCAGGTCTGAAGGGAGGCAGTGAGGACAGGCAAAGCATTTTTGCATTGGAACCTACACAGCTCCTGAATGCAGCAGGGGGATTTCTTATGGCCCCAAGTAGGCCAATTCAGAATGGCACACAAAAACTGGGATATCAACTCACAGGATGCATCTTGAGTGCCCCAAATCTCCAGCATAAAGTAGGTGGATGATCTGCAGTGACTATTGCAGCCCATAAACTGAATAGAGGCCACAGACAGCCTGCATAGGAGGCCTATGGCCAGCATACATTTGATCTACATCCCCTCCCCCCAACTCCCTACCAAACTTTAATGGATTCGGGACATAAAACCCAATTACTTAGGCTTTGTGCAGACAGAATGAATTTTACCCAGAGAAACAGATGTTTAACACTAGGTCTGCTAATTACTCATCTAAATATTCCAGTATTGAAAAATCAAAGATACTGTATTAGTGCTCAATTTATGTGAAAGACTGATGGCATTGGGAGCAGTTGCAGACATTTTTGGATTCCCTAATAGAAAGAATATGGGTCTTAAATAACCATGAGAGGAAGGGACAGATAAGAAGGAAAACATCAAGGTTATCAGTGGAACACACAAAGCATTAATCCAGGGTTTGACCTGAATTTTCCCAGTAAACTTGGGCTGGCTCAGATGCTTTGTGTTAATCTTTTTCATAAAACGTTTTAATGCTGAGGTCTGGAAGCTTCTGGCTTTGCACAGTTTCTTCACCAAAGCCATTCTCCTCCCCCCGACCCAACCTGTTTTTCTCCTCACTACCCATTAAAACAAACTGCAAAAGGTGCAGTGTTCTCCAGTGTTTGTTTTGAACTTTTGTTCATTTTGGTGATGTAAACAAGAGCCTGTCTTTCTCTCACTTAAATGAACGATAAATTGATATTTAAATTTGCGCTCTCGGTGGGAATAGTTTCCAGCTCCTCTGTGAGGATAATTCTATGCACTCTGCATTGTAGATGTTCTGACTAATTTAAAAACCAGGCATGACTACTTACTATAAATTTGACTTCCCTGACTAGCTTGAGCTAGTTATGCATACAGCATGGCCAACATCAATATGCTAACTTAGCCCTCCCACCCCCATCTAAAGTTCGACGGTCTCACCTCTGCGGTATGTCTGCAGGACTTGCTTGTACAGTAATTCTAATACTTCAGAGATCAGAAGGATGTATGTCATTTTGCACTGACATCACAAGTTTCAGTGCCCATTCAGGATTTTGGTGCCATTTCAAAGTAAAACTAATAGGATAATTGTTAATGCTAGATAATAATCAATATAAGAAATAGTGAATAAATGGAATTTTTAAACCACAAATTATCTTGTTACTCTTTTTAAAAAGATGGTTCTAATGGCCCTACTCAGACTGCAAAATGAGAGAGAGAGTGTGTGTGTATGCACACGATATGTTCATGCACAATGTAATGCACCAGCAGTCTATTTGAGACAATGTTTGCAAATATCAAGAGTTCAACAGCTATTTGTACAAATGATTATTCATTTCAAAATTCATGTCAGCACTGTGCTATTCATTATTCTCTTCTATAGAAAGTTTCAGTTATCCAATCAGGGATCACAAACAGTTCCATTTCATTTTAGTGACCAAAGACCATGAACAGTCAAAGTGAATAATTTACAAACAACTCAGAGGAAATGTTTGTTTGCATAAGACCATTGGTCAAATACATTATGGGCTATCAGGATTGGTTCGTTAATGATTCATCGACATAAGAGTTAAATTTTCTGGATAATTTATTGCCAAATAATTCAACCAGCTCTAATAGTCACCTGTTATTTCTATAGGACATCCTGAGAGCACAAATCCCTCACTTCCACTTTACCACGATCTTTATAAATGAAAAATACTCACAGCGTAAGGATAACCTAACACAATAGCCAGTTTTGTTTGTACAAGATCTTCTTCTAGTGGTGACAATATGACTTTCTTATTATGTAGCTTAAAAGATGTATACAGTTCAATACATTATACAGTTCAATACATTAGAACCCACCATGGATCTCTCCCCAGTACATCATTGGGTCAGAGCGGAATAAAACTCAAACAGAATGGAAAAACTAAATGTGTCTATGAAGTTAATCTTCATAGTGTGCTGAACAAAGAATACTCAAACAATGATTTCTAATTTATTTAATGGCTACAGTCACGGTGAAAAAAAAAGAGCCACAGAAGAATAAAACTCCATTGTCCCTCCATGTGGAAGAAGTACACATTGAGAATGTGTACACAAGGCTTTTATAAAACCTTGATAAAGAGATTGAAAGAAACATGAATTTGATTTTATGGAAATGTGATGAACACTGTGATAGCTTAAGGTAGAATATAACTTGTAAAAGCTCGGAGTGTTTTGAACAAAAAGATACAATAGATCAATATACTACACACCTCTAAACTAATGTAAAAATCAAACTGGTGACTTTCTGGAATGATTAGATTCTCTGATACTATCATAGAATCATAGAATATCAGGGTTGGAAGGGACCTCAGGAGGTCATCTAGTCCAACCCCCTGCTCAAGCAGGACCAATCCCCAATTAAATCATCCCAGCCAGGGCTTTGTCAAGCCTGACCTTAAACACTTCTAAGGAAGGAGATTCCACCACCTCCCTAGGTAATGCATTCCAGTGTTTCACCACCCTCCTAGTGAAAAAGCTTTTCCTAATATCCAACCTAAACCTCCCCCACTGCAACTTGAGACCATTACTCCTTGTCCTGTACTCTTCTACCACTGAGAATAGTCTAGAACCATCCTCTCTGGAACCACCTCTCAGGTAGTTGAAAGCAGCTATCAAATCCCCCCTCATTCTTCTCTTCTGCAGACTAAACAATCCCAGGTCCCTCAGCCTCTCCTCATAAGTCATGTGTTCCAGACCCCTAATCATTTTTGTTGCCCTTCGCTGGACTCTCTCCAATTTATCCACATCCTTCTTGTAGTGTGGGGCCCAAAACTGGATACAGTACTCCAGATGAGGCCTCACCAATGTCGAATAGAGGGGAACGATCACGTCCCTCGATCTGCTCGCTATGCCCCTACTTATACATCCCAAAATGCCATTGGCCTTCTTGGCAACAAGGGCACGCTGCTGACTCATATCCAGCTTCTCGTCCACTGTCACCCCTACATCCTTTTCTGCAGAACTGCTGCCTAGCCATTCGGTCCCTAGTCTGTAGTGGTGCATTGGGTTCTTCTGTCCTAAGTGCAGGACCCTGCACTTATCCTTATTGAACCTCATCAGATTTCTTTTGGCCCAATCCTCTAATTTGTCTAGGTCCCTCTGTATCTTATCCCTGCCCTCCAGCATATCTACCACTCCTCCTAGTTTAGTATCATCTGCAAATTTGCTGAGAGTGCAATCCACACCATCCTCCAGATCATTTATGAAGATATTGAACAAAACCGGCCCCAGGACCGACCCCTGCGGCACTCCACTTGACGCCGGCTGCCAACTAGACATGGAGCCGTTGATCACTACCCATTGAGCCCGACAATCTAGCCAACTTTCTACCCACCTTATAGTGCATTCATCCAGCTCATACTTCTTTAACTTGTTGACAAGAATACTGTGGGAGACCGTGTCAAAAGCTTTGCTCAAGTCAAGAAACAATACATCCACTGCTTTCCCTTCATCCACAGAACCAGTAATCTCATCATAGAAGGCGATTAGATTAGTCAGGCATGACCTTCCCTTGGTGAATCCATGCTGACTGTTCCTGATCACTTTCCTCTCATGTAAGTGCTTCAGAATTGATTCTTTGAGGACCTGCTCCATGATTTTTCCGGGGACTGAGGTGAGGCTGACTGGCCTGTAGTTCCCAGGATCCTCCTTCTTCCCTTTTTTAAAGATTGGCACTACATTAGCCTTTTTCCAGTCATCAGGGACTTCCCCCGTTTGCCACGAGTTTTCAAAGATAATGGCCAATGGCTCTGCAATCACAGCCGCCAATTCCTTTAGCACTCTCGGATGCAACTCGTCCGGCCCCATGGACTTGTGCACGTCCAGCTTTTCTAAATAGTCCCTAACCACCTCTTTCTCCACAGAGGGCTGGCCATCTACTCCCCATGCTGTGATGCCCAGCGCAGCAGTCTGGGACCTGACCTTGTTAGTGAAGACAGAGGCAAAAAAAAGCATTGAGTACATTAGCTTTTTCCACATCCTCTGTCACTAGGTTGCCTCCCACATTCATTGCCTCCCTCATTCCCTGTAACACTAACTTGAA
Organism: Lepidochelys olivacea; assembly: GCF_965140295.1. Taxonomy (NCBI): domain Eukaryota; kingdom Metazoa; phylum Chordata; order Testudines; family Cheloniidae; genus Lepidochelys; species Lepidochelys olivacea. Next base: position 266,924,570 of record NC_140411.1, read on the forward strand.
AGCATGGTTGGTAATTGAATCCAGACTATTTAAACCAGTTGATAGTGTATCCTAAGAAGTTACTAAATCACCAATAAAAGCTCTGAAAGCAAGAAAATTAAAAATCAGCTGGCACAAATGCTAATGCAGCTATTGCAGCATTAGCCTCCAAAGGCTTTTCACTGAGATAATATGTAGTTTCTACTGTGAGCCTGGTGCCTAGAGTGGCTGTTCCCTAACTCCAACCCTTCAGGTGACCATTCTTTCAGGCCTCAGAGATCCCCATTGTGTAGAGGTCAAAGAGGCTGTTGGGGCCTCAAGTGTTGAGATAAAGGGGAGCAGAAGAGGGAAGGTCCACTTCTTACCACTAATGCATGACTCAGTTCATGCAGTTAACATTAGGACTGGCTGGAAAGCAAGAAATCCATTCTGCAAAAAATTTCAAGGTTTTGAAATTTGGCTTGATTCTAAATTGGAACAAAAATGAAACTTCAAACTTTTTTTGGGTGGGGGGGGAACAAAAAACCCACACCACACCCCACCAACCATGAGAGAAAGACTAACTATAGTCCAGTGAATCAACCTTGGTCTCTTACATCCCAGGTAAGTGTGCTCACCAGGCAGTGCTTGGGGTTTTTTTTGCAGTCTCTCTCTCTTTCGTTCGGTCTCCCCTCACCCTCCCAACCAAGTTTCCTGGGTAACATTTAATCTCAACTGATGTGTTTCCACAAAGTGTTTTGGTTTTGACAAACTGGCATTTTTCAATGAAAACTCTTCTGTGGAAGAATCTCTGACCCGCCTAGTTAATATGCATTTGCTCCACTTATGAAACACAGACAAGAGGAGCCCATGTTGAGTTACAACACCACTTCTTCACAGCAAAAAAAACTAAGCACATTCAGGTTCTGAATAAATAGTTAAGGTATTTCAGCTTCCAATTCATTCAAATTACCAAAGTCTTTCTTCAGTCTTGTATCAAATAAATGTGCCACTTACACCATATGGCAGGATCACAAAGGATCTAAAAGTCTAAACTGAAAAGGATTTAAGCAGTATCAAAAACTAAGAACTTCCACTGCATTAAGATTAAATGGCACTCTCCCAGTCAGATAGTGACAAAAGTAACATTACTTTAAACATTTGCTTGATTGCCATATAGATTTCTTTACAAACCTAATATTTCCAGTATTAACACTGAGTCTCTCTAACAGGGTGGATAAAATTTTAATCTAATTTTTTTAAAAAAATTAGATTTTTGAACATTTAAATTGGATTTTTAAATTTAAATAATTCAAAAATTAAATTTGAAATTACAACATCCTGTGTTAAGGCCTAAAATTGTAGTCTATTAAAATCATGTAAATTAAAATACAAGCAATAATACTAAGCATACATGTTTGATACCATGTTTTAAAGAAAGCCATACCACTGACTTGGTGGAAATCATTGGCTAAGTACCAGGAACCAGAGTTTGTTGAAATGCAAAATCAGCTTTTCATAGCAAGAGCCTCTTCTGAAAGTGCAAAGAGAATATTTTGATCTTAGTTCATTCAACTGGTTCAGTTCAATGACCAGTGTTAAAGAAACCAATTAGAAGTTTGGGGTGAGGGGGAGAAGAGAGAAAAACAGGAAAGCTTGTTTTTCTTCTTCCAATCTATGAATTAAAATTAAGTTAGAGAGGATGGGATCTACTCCTTCTACGATCCTGAAGAACACAGTGTCTAGAAAAAAACTACACCATACTTTTGTTGAATAAAATCAGTTAATTTTAAATGCAAAATGTGTTTTGATAAATTTCTTATATACCCAGCACTTTTAATGTAAATTTAATTATATTAATAATGTTTGTGTATTTTAATTGAATTTTTATTTCTTTTCACATACAGCTTGAGACAAATCACAAGTTAAAAAAAATTTAGTAAATAAGAAATGCATCATTCACAATTTAACATAAACGTAAGTTAAGAACCTGAATAAAGGTAAATTAAGCTATATAACTGCTTAAATAAGTATATCCTCCCAAAGAAGTACCAAATTTAGTTTTAAAAAACCATGTTTTAGTTGAACACTATTGAGATTTTAGTTATTTTCCTAAAAAAAGTTGGAAGTACAAATGCAAACTTAAAATTGGTTATTTAACTCAAGGTTTTTACTTGCCGATTTAAATCGGTAAAGTAAAACAATTGCTGGAAGAGTGTGAATGGATGAGGGGCTAGAATGGTGTTGTGTGTGCTTAGTGCCATTACTGTGACTTAGTTCACCCCAAGTCCCCTCACCTCCCAATTCCAATGCATGAAAAATATTTCACCTGATGGAGATAGAGATTTTTCTGAGTAATATTTTATATAAGATAGTGCTGGGTAGGGAGATGGACAAACTGTTTTCTGTGAAACTAGACAGTTTCCCAGCAAGTCTTCTCCATATTGACAAGTCTCCAGATCCAGAATAATGTAGCTTTAATGCACCAAAATACAGAGTACACATACTTTTCAGAGCTTCAATATTGACAAGTTACTTAAATCTAGCATTTAAAATCCAATTTCAGAAAAAAGATTAAATGAAAGATTAATTTTGATGAAGTTTCCACATACTTAAGGATATTCATCAAGCCATATAAAAATATTACAGCATGAAGCATCACACCTACCCCATAGTAAGTTTGCAAACAGAATTCTAATACAGAAAGCTAAAATTAGATTTATCACTTCAGAACACAGTACCAGCTACTAGGACGAAATGAATGATGCTTTGCTACATCTGAATTACTGGTAGTATTTATAGTTACAAAGATACTATATATGTGCAACAAATAAAAACACTGCAAACAAATCAAAACAGGAAAAGATGCAAAAAAGGGACATCCCTGCCATATTGCGTTAGCATGAGCTATGCTGCTGTTTCTCCAAGAACAATTAAGTAACTGGGCCAGATTCTCAGAAAAGCTGAATGCTTACAGCCCCTACTGATGTAAGTGAGAGCAGTGGGTGCGCAGCATCTCTGAAAATCAGGCCCATTGTTCTTAACCACTCCGAAGTTCAGCGTGACAACTCTGGGGTTGACAAGGCAAGCAGGGCTGGCCTTACCATGAGGGGAACTGAAGCAGCTGCCTCAGATGCCAGACTTTGGGGGGGGGGGCGTGCCACGAGGACCCAGAGTGTAGAAAATTGTGTCTGCTGCTGGTGCATATGTATTCTCTCTGCTCTAGATGCACAGAGATGGTAGAGCGCTGTGCTGGAAGAAGGAGGGCACAAGAGACATAAAACAGGCAGCTAAGAGAAAAAGGTGAGAGGGAATAACAGAAAGCAACAAGAGCTGCAGGGAGAGAGAGGAAGAGGAGGAGCCTCTTATGTACCTCTCTCACACCCCCAGGAGCCTGGACAGATTAACACCAGCTTCTCAGGGAGCTTCCTGTTTCTTGCTGCTTCCCTGAACACACTTGAGGAGAACAGGCAGTCGGCTGAAGTAGTAGGAGCCAGGTAGGCCCTTAAGACACGGATATCTTCCCTCACTCAGGCCCTGCTACCAGCCTGCTTATTTGTCCCCTTCAACTGAGTGTTGAGAGCCACTATAGTTGGCACAGAACAGCAGTCATGAGTGAAAGAAGAAAACGCCCCTCTGGGGCAGCATTCAGAAAAAGAAAGAAAGCAAAGGAAGCTTTTCTATCTAAGCAGGAAGGAGCTCTCCTGAGATACATAGACACAAATGTTCAGGGTCAGCCTTCCAGCCCCAGTGAGGATGTGAGTGGTGAGGAGATACCTGATCTTCCAGTTAGTTGGAGTGCAGGTGACCTGGCAGCTACTGCAGCATCCATATCTCCATCTCAAATGGGTGTAACCAGGCACATTCCTGAAGAAAAGTATAGATCAGAGAACAGTGTGGTGGAGGTGCAAGAAACAGCTGCTGCTGACTTTATTTCCTTAAGTCTAGATGATCCAGGACTTTGGACCCACTTGAGCAGTAGCCTGAGGGACTTCCTTGTACTGCATGGACCACAGCAAGTGAAACTTCTATTTTCATTGTCTTTGGGGAACATGAAGTTTCCATCCAACACATTACTGGCGTGAAATCCTCAATGGTGACAAAGTGGAGAGGCCATGGCTTATCTACTCAAAAACCCAAAATGCTGCATACTGTTTTTGTTGCAAACTCTTCCAGTCTAATGTTCCAGCTACATTGGGTTCCACAGGAACAAAGGACTGGAAAAATCTGGCTAGAAATCTGGCATGCCATGAGAAGGCAGCAAATCACCAGAGAACATTCCATAGGTGGAAAGAGCTTGAGAGGAGACAAAGGTTAAAGGCCACCATAGATGATCAGCATCAAGAGAAGATTGCATCAGAGTCTCTTTACTGGCATAATGTTCTGAAAAGGCTGATTGCCATTGTGAGAATGCTTGCTACCCAAAACCTAGCACTGCCTGGCACTTCAGACCAGCTGTATGTGCCAAACAATGGAAACTTCCTTAAAATTGTGGAGCTGATGGCTGAGTTTGATGCTGTACTCCAGAAGCATCTAAGAAGAGTCACCACCCAAGAAATGTACACACCACTACCTTGGAAAAAATTCAAAATGAGATCATACAGTTACTGGCAACAAAACTCAAACAGAAGATTGTGGCAGATCTGAGGTCAGCAAGATATTACTCTGTTATTCTGGATTGCACACCTGACATCAGCCATACGGAACAAATGACTTTAATGGTGTGTTTTGTAAAAACAACAAAAGAACCTAGTGAAAATGTCCCTGCAATGGTGACTGTCAGAGAGCATTTTCTAGAATCTGACATTGATGATGCACATTTGTCATATCAGCTCCTGTAGTTTCTTAAAAAGCTGGAAGCTACGGGAATTGCGATAGTGGACATGAGAGGTCAGGGCTGTGATAATGGTGCCAACATGAGAGGAAAGAACAGAGGAGTGCAGACACAGATCCGAGAGTTAAACCCTCGAGCTTTTTTCTCCCATGCAGTTCTCATTCATTGAACTTGGTGGTCAGTGATGCAGCATCAGCTTCTAGTGAGGCTGCTGAATTTTTTAATGTAATTCAAAGCATCTATGTATTTTTCTGTGCATCAACTCATCGATGGCAAATCTTGAAGCATCATCTGGGAACATCCTCCAACACTGAAACCACTGAGTGCCACATGATGGGAAAGTTGAGTGGAGGCAATAAAACCTAACACACACCAAATTAGGAAGATAGTTGCCACCATAGTTGCCATTATGGGGGATGATGCTAGGACTGGAACTGTTCATGGGAGAACAGTGGGAGAGGGAAATGGAATCACCAGAAACATACATAACTTCAAATTTCTGTGTGGCTTAGTGATGTGGCATGACTTACTGTTTGAAATAAATGTTGTAAGCAAGAGACTCCATGATGTTGACCTGGATATATATGGAGCAATGGAACAACTGGAGAAAGCAAAGTCATACCTACAGTCTTACCGGCCAGATGAGGGATTTCAAGATGTTTTAAAGAGTGCACAGAAGTTGGCAGAGGAACTTCACCCTGAAGCTATTTTCCCACCCATTCAAGAGTCACCAAAGAAGACAACATTTTGATTATAAGGCACGGGATAATCCCACAAGAGACCCCAAACAACAATTCAAAGTTGAATTCTTTAACCAGGTGCTAGACTGTGCAATACAGTCAGCTAAAGAATGTTTCATGCAGCTCAAGGAACACAGCAATATATTTGGGATGTTGTATGATATTCCAAAACTCCTCACTATACCTGAAGAAGACCTACACCAGCAATGCAGGGCACTAGAGACAGCATTGACACATGATGACATGCACGATATTGATGCGAGGGATTTAGGTGATGTATCTTGAAAGGGCTTTCAGTTCATTTCAGCAGGATCAACTCCAAAGGCTGTTCTGGAATATATGAGCAAAAATAAGATGACCACTCTTTCCAAATGCTTTTGTTGCTCTGCACATACTTCTAACACTTCCTGTAACAGTTACCAGTTGAGAACGCAGCTTCTCCAAGCTGAAGTTAATAAAAAACATCTACACTCCACAATGACACAGGAGAGGCTGGTCGGCCTTGCAACCATCTCAATAGATCATGAGCTGGCCCAGACTGTGGACCTTCAGCAGGAAGCAGTTCAAATCTTTGCAACTAAGAAGCCCTGGAAAGCACCACTTTAACTTTTCTTGTCTGGTATTTTTATCTGTTTGAATAATCAAAATTTCAAATGCCTGAATAGCAAATGTAAGTGTTACTTAAAATTTCTGAACAAGGCATTTTAAGTTGTTAGTTCTCCTTTATTGGGGTAGGTAGCAGAGCAGTACCATGAGAGGAGTAGAACAGGAAGACGACCTTTTCAAAGTTTTGGCCCAAGTGAGGGGCCATGGGGGCGTCTTTTGAGCTCCCTGCCTCCGGTGCCAAAATGTTGTGGGCCAGCCCTGAAGGCAAGCTCTACCACAACAGATGGATCCGTACTATAGCTGATTAAGAAACTGACCCATGACAATATTTGCCATAGATGGGTCTCCAAACCAGTGCTTGAAAATTTACCCACCAGTGTGGCTGGGACAAAACTGCTACAGAAAGTGGCCTCAAGAATACTTCCTGTAATGGTGCTGAAAAGTTTTTTCCCCAATCTACTCCAGCAATTAAATCCCTTTCAACACCAATCGATGGGGAACGGTTGTCAGCAATCAGTCAATTTTCTTGGGTAGATGGGACCTAACGCAGCAAAATGTCTAATGAATGTTTAGTGTGAAAGTGATGGCCATGTTCCTGTTTGCCTAGGGCTGCAAAATCTCAGAGTTGGTACAACCACTCATAAGTGCAATATGCCTGCACTATATTATTTTAATTTGCTCTTCATTTGCAATTTTAGGTGGGAAACAAGTCAGCACTTTCTAAGTATATGGCTTGGACAATTTATACAAACATTTGCAACATGGCACCCTGAAATGCACACACACACACAAACTGCAAAATGTACTGAAAAAATATAGTTAGCAGGGCACCAAGTCTGGAAAATGAGTATCAGATACTGTAGTTTTCACACATGCTGTAAACTATCTTACTGGTGGCAAAAGCTGCCCCCCTGCTACACCCATATTTCTCACATGGTAGACAATATGGGACCCTTGCATGCATAAGGATGGTAAGTTAGGCCATGACAAGTGGTGCATAACCTTTCCAGAACTGAAGGCCACAGGAGGCTTGACAGGAGGCCTGTGATGGGGTCAAGACTCACCACCCCTGACACCTCCCACTGATCACTCCAGGAATTAGCTCATGACCGCTGCAGGACATCCTCAACATGTGGTAGCTTGTTCATTGTCTCCGCTCCTCTGTCCCAGAACCTATGTTGCTCCCTGCTCAGCTGCATCCTCTGCAGGGCACTCTACATCCACTTGAGGACACTGCCCACCAGTCTGGTCTCACCACCCCCGCTTCCGGGGGGTTTTGTTAACTGCAGTTCTACCATTTGTCCCTGCCTCAGTGGCCAACCACAACCCTAGAGTCTAGACTTTTATCGCAGGGGCAGGTCACGGTCTCTCTCCTCAACAGTGAGGGACAGTGCAAGGGGGGGAACCCAGGCCCACCTGCTACTCTGGGTCCCAACCCAGGGACCCTCTAGTGGCAGCCTCCTTCTGCCCCCTGCCTATTTCCCTGGACCACTTCCCCTTTGACCCTATGCACCTTCGCAACCCCTCTTAGCAAGGGCCACAGCCTGGCAGGTATCTGGGCCAGAGCTCAGCTCAGCTCAGCTCAGCTCAGCTCAGCTCAGCAGCCAGTCCTTCCCCCTTACTAGTCAGGGAGTGATTACCTTCACCTCTGCTAGGCAACCTTTATATAGGACCTAGCCCAGCCCTGATTGGCTGCCTCTTTCCCTGCTCTGATTGGCTCTCCCGAGGCCTTCTCTGATTGGCTGCTGGTCTGCGCCGCCTCTCAGGCCTGGTTCAGCCCTTTTTCTCAGGGGGTGGGCCACCGCCGCACCACAGGGCAACAATTCAATTTTTTAAGGAAAAAAATAGCCACGTCAGATTTGGTTCTTACTTATAACTGATCAGTATTTCAGTCTTCATTTGTGGTCACCAGTATCATAATCATCAATAGCAATTGCTTAGTAGAGACAAGGAAGTGCTTTACTCACAAATTATAAAAGGACATAAGAAAATTTAAGGATACATGATAACTCAAGTGGCTTCTAATGACTTACAATAACTGACTTCTCTAAGCCAAAAATAAATTATTGCAACCTCATAAAGTTATGCCATAGTGAATGAAATATACTGTTTGTGTGCCTTATCCAGTGTGAAGTCAATCAAATCTATCTATCTCTCTACCTCTAGGTACTTATTTGGCCCAGGCAGTAACTGAACTTTATTGCTTTTATCCTCACAACACCCCACTGAGGGAGGGAAGCACTATTATCCTAATTTGAAAGATGGGGAATTGAGGCACAGAGGGTAGGTCTGTACAGCAAAGAAAAACCCAGAGCTGGCCTATACCATCTGACTCGGGCTCATGGGGCTCGGGCTGTGGGGCTGTTTCATTGCTGTGTAGACTTCCAGGCTCAGGCTGGAGCCAGAGCTATGGGCCCCTCCCACCACACAGAGTCCTAAAGCCTGCAGTTCTAATCCTTCCAAGTTTACTTACAGAGCCTTTACAAAAATTCATGAGTTAATCCTCACAATTCCTTTATGAAGTAGGTGAGTCTTATTATCCACAATTTTCCAAAGTCTGCAGAAGTCACCAGCAGAGTTAGAACTAGACCAATACAAAGGACCTTTTTAACACCATTTTATTTGGGCTGGCAACTTGCCAGTAATAGCAGATTACCCTGGAGCAATGATTTTCTCCATTACTTTGAGTTTATATCACCATTCAGTGTGTTATTTGTGTCTGTGTGTTGTGTGTCTAAACTAGTCTGTCAGTATCTCAAGACAGGAATTTATTATATTTACAGCTGTAAGCACACTATTGGTGCTCAAATAATAAAGTAAAGCAAGTAAAATGAGCCGGGGGGCAGGGCGGGAAAACAACATCTTTCAAACAATACTTCAGACAAGAAATGACCCTACTGTGGACAGAGCCTAGCCACTCTCAGACAGCAAGTGCTACCCTCTGCAACCCTAACTCCTATCGTTGAGCACTTATGGGAGCAATCCCACTGAATTCAACGAGACTGTCTGCATTTGTAAGTGCTCACCCTGGCTGCACAGTCTAGCCCTAGGTGTGTCTGGACTCTGGAGATCTCCACAATAGCTATTTCAGTTTATCTGTGGGTCTGTCCACACAGCAGCTGAGAGGTGTAATTCCTGGCTTAGGTAGCCATACAGGTGCTAGCTCTGCTCCAGCCAGCACGCTAAAAATAGTAGCGTGGCTGCAGCAGCACAGGGGGCAGCTAGGGCTAGTCGCCTGAGTACAATCCTGCCTGAGCCCCTGGGAACACACACGAGCGACTAGCCCAAGCCACCACTCATGCTATTGCAGCCACACTTCTAATTTTAGCACATTGGCTCAAACAGAGTTAGTACATGTATGCTTACCTATGTACGCCTGCCCAGAGCTAGTGCATCTACGCCTACCCACGTACATCTACCCGGACATTATAGCTGCCAGCTGCAGTGTAGGGATACCCTGTGTGTCTGGCCTTGGCGCCGTTTGAGGTTTGAATATCACCTTCTGAAGCATGAATACGAAATTTCTTGTTTGTCTGTCTAGAGAATTTTTTTTTTAAATTCCTGGGTCTCTAATTCCTGTCAGAGTTGAATTATAATCACACTTTTTTCATGATTTAAACAGTTGTTTGAGTGGGAACAGCCCTGATGTTTTAAAAAAATGGTTTAAAAACTGTGAAATAATAATACTAGTGATATGGTGTATCCAAAACTGAATCACCCCCTTTACGATACCTTAAAGGTGCACTCACCCTGCCCCAACCAACAGTCCGGAGTGTATGCCTATCCCACAGTCCTAGTGACTGACGTTGAAGGATGACCCCTCCTTCTACACACACATCACTGATAATCTGGAACTGCAACGCGAAAGTACCTGTCCCTGCTCCTCTCACAGTTGTCTTTGTGCTCTCCCTGGTCCCGTGAAAGGATCTGGGGCACCAACTTTTCTCATTGCTCTCTTTAGGCTTGTAGAGGAGTTTGCTGTTATCCCAGTGCCATCCTTGTCACTGGGGACTAATCTCCAACAGTCAGGAGCTCCTTGCTTTACCTGCTTCTGATGCCACCGGGGCCACAAGGAGGCATTTTGGTGAGAGAAGAGCTCCCCACTTACCCAGCTAGGCTATCCCCTCCCTGCTGTCTCTGCCTCCTCTGGCTCTACAGAAGGGAGCCTGGGGATGGGAGACTCACTGCCCCCAAAGCACCCTCCCTCTTGGTCCCTGGCCCTATAGACTGAACTAAGCGTTGGAAACCTTCTTCCCTTCTGCATGTGAATGACATGGTGGGGAGCCTTCAGACCCCTCTGCTTTACTTAACCTAGTTGAGGAGAGATTCAGCATCCAGGCCCTTTGCTGTCCTTGACCCTGGTGAGGGGACCGTTCAGCTCACGCAGTTCACTACCTGCTTCCTCCTTCTTTCTCCTGTCTCTGTCTAGGTCCCTGGGAGAATGAAAAGGAAATGTGTTGGTTCACAGTTCAAGGGAATCCCCAGCATGACTTCTTGTCTGGTTCCCTCCCCAGTTCCATGCAGAGACCTGGGGAGGGCCGGGGGAAAACACTTTTTTGAGCTCAGTGCAGGGGCACAGCCAGGAAAGACATTTTCCCACTGGCCCTCTGTCCTTCTCCATACCTTCATGAAAGGATTCTGGAGTAGTTGGGAAAGGGGGGAGGGGGGAACACGTTCTCCTTGGTTCAGGGCAGGGAGTGAGGACAGACCATTCCAACTGATACCCTTGCTGGCTCCTCCTGAGTCTTGGGGTGTCTGGAAGACAGTTTCCCATGAACCCATTCCATCTCCTATCATTTGTTCCCCTCTCCCAGCCTTGCTCCTGATACCCCTGGCGCTGTTAACTGCTACAGTAGAGAGCGGACCAATAAAAGGAGATATTTTTTATAAGTTGTACTGTCAGCCTGTGTAGAGCTCACTGCTGGATGAGGGCCACCAAGACAAATGGCTCAACAGAATTTTTAAAGAAACTGGATCATTTTATGACCATTTAATTACATTTGCTACTATGCAAGATATGACAATGTTACCAAGGAAACCAGACCTCAGACTTCAGAGGATTACACTGATCACCTGAAGGGGTCAAGGAAGGGATCACCTTCCCACATGTCCCAACAGTACAGAATTGGCTAGATGCATTATGAGGGTTATTCTTCTTCCTCTGTTAGCATTAAATACTGGCCACTGCCAAAGTCAAGATACTACATTAGCTGGATCAATGTTCTGAATTAACACACCACTTCCTATATATTGTAATGGTAATATTCTATATATTGATCTAGCAGTGCACTTCCTATATATTGTAACAGTAAAACAGCCTAGTTTAATCTCATTTATTGGTCTGATTATCTCAATTCTACCATTGGAATCTTGTCTTTTTTGTTTAAAGAGTCACACTTAGGCCTGCAATGCGTTTACTCGCTATTCTTCTAGGTAACACCTTACTTTATTGAAAATGAAAGAGATTAGAGGGGAAAATAATATCTCCCGTCTTTTTGGTTTGTTTCCTGTTCGTATTCAAGAGTGCTTTGTGTATAGTCAGTTTCACCACTGTGAAGAGCGCCTTTCTGACTTTGAAGACTTCTGCACTAGCCCTGCTCTGTGAGCTCCTGTACACATTTCTCTCCACGCTCTAGTGCTGTTGTTGTCTTGAATTTGTTTGCATTCAAGGATTTTTTTTTAACTTTATGACTATATAAAGTATTAAAGTGTATACATTTAAATTTAAGTCTTATGGGGAAAGGCCCCTTCCATATCCCATGCACAATCCAGGAAGGGGATCACTCGGGAGGCTGTACTCTCAATTTCCAGGCCTCCACAATAAACCAGGGAGCATATGTTTCACCTCCTTCCTCACCTTCTCATCCAGGATCACTGCTTGAAGCTGTGAAGAGGAACAGAGGGCCAGTGGTAAAGTGTTATTTTAGCTACCAGGAAGTACAGGAGTCATTTCAATGACTGTACTCCTTTCCAGTGTAGCTTTGCTAGTGTGCCAAATGAAGGAGCTAAGGGATGAGGCTGGAGTCAGAGTGAATTCTTGGGGAACCAAGTGGAAGAGATCTTGGGGGAACTCCAACACTCCTCAGAGCTTTGTGAGCCATCCTTCCTTCTTGCTTACAATTTCAAGAAGTTCTAAAGCATTCACATAATGAGCAAAGTAGTACAAGCTTCCCCACCTAATATACCTCTATTGTAAGCAGGAGGGAACTAGAGCTAGGGTTTGTCCTTATGATTGTCACTTCTTAAGCTCTGTGCTTGGACTGTATTGACTGCCAATTGTAATGGTGGTTTCTGGGATGTGGACATCTTCCAGGCACAGGACTAAAACTACCAAGTAATTTCAGACCACCTGGCAATCAACACAAGGTCACTGCCAGCCTGTATCAAGTTCTAGTTTATGACGTACAGATGGAATGTTCAGACCCAGTTACCAATTCTCTGAGTCCTCTAGCTGTTCTTTTAGGCCTGATCTGGAAGAAATACCACCTATGAGGATCAGTTTACGGGACTGAAGCCTTAAATTGTGGGCATCTTCAAAGGTGCTGTCCAAGGATCCCTAATGCCATGAATTGTCAATTCCTCCATGGCAACATGTTACAACATAAAAAAACAGCAAATGTAAATCAAAAAGGATAAGTACTAAGTGATTTTTTGGAGTCTCCCTCAGGTTCACAACTGTATTTTGCTAATATTAAACTTCAGTAAAAACAGTTGAAGAGTAGCTCTGTCAAATTCTCCTTTTTATTTTTACGCAATTTGTAACTTCTTCTCCCCTTTTTCACATTCACCATAGTTAGACTGTTTGCCAGCTGAATATCCCTATTCAGAAACCTGGGGCAATGTTCATTTACCGATCAGCCCAGCTTCAGAAACTTGAGTGGAGCAACCACTAACCACCATCCAAAACTGAAACATCTTATGTGCTCCTTTGCTTTGATCACCCATTTACTAGCATATGGCGGCTTACTTGTGCTTCAGATTCCTTACCACATGGGTTTTGAGTACAGTGAATCTCAGCTGGGGCACCTTGGCCCTACTGCAATACAAATAATAAATAAGGATGATGATAATGTTATTCAAAAGTTGAGGCCTGGGATTGAACTATGAGAAAATTTTGATTGGTCATATTAGCTCTTCCTCATGTAATAACACAATTTCCGTTAATAAAAATAAGTGTCAGGTTTTGTAATATTTCTGACCACCACAATGGCTTAAATTGTCCACCCCAGTTCTGTCTCCTTTTGCATAACTGAGCGGTGCAAGGGGGATGTAGCCTGGCCACAGCTGTCAAACTGAGAACTCCTCCATGGGAGGGGAATTCTCATCTGGTGTGAAGCCTTTTAGAGCTGACTCCTGTGCTAACCACACCCTCCCCCACCCCAGAATAGGGGAGTGTTGAGGGCAGGGAAGGAATGTGATGGGCGAGAGAGGGGCAGAACAGAATGCTCCTACAGCAATTCTCAGCTCTTTTTCGCTCTTAGGGCCCTAGGCTGTTCCTATTTATGTCAGGGATAAACCAGAGCAGTTTGAGAATCAGGGAATTGTAACCATCTCCACTACATCCCTTCCCTCCATTGCGGTGCAAGAGAAAATCTGCCTCTATAGTTTAAATTAGTCAAAAGGACTAGTATGTATTGCGAAGTCAATTATATATCTAATGGAGACAGCCGGAATTAGCATGCATTTTAGCAATAGGTTTCATTCATGCAGGGAATTTTTGCACACTCATGCCTAAGTTCATCTTCGTCAGTCGACCAGCAAGCACCGATTAAGCATAAAGGAGTACCTGCGATATTTGTCTCAATACGTATTAGGTACTGAAGGAGATTATAGCAACAACAGAGCCATAAATACATCCAATGTTTGAATAAATTTAAGAAAACACCTGACATCATAAAATGAAGCTGAAATGTAAAGACAAACCTGATTCTACTGGAGGCTCACCAGACTCAAGATGTGGTTTAAATCTTGTGGACATCCCTGATTCTTTTTTCAAATGTGTATTGGTGTGGCAGTGGATAAGGCAGTACAGCTATAATGGACCCACACTGCTGATGCAAAACACACTGTCCATGTAGTTTACTGCAGGGAATTTCAAAGAAACCTGCTGATCTGTAGAACTCACTCTTTAAAAATAAATCTTGAACTCAATAAACTTTTGGTTGTGATTGGTATGAGAGCGATGCAGGGATGTTCCTCTAACTTACTCTCTAATATAAGCAAAGGCTCTTCGGGGAAAGAAAAAAAATCTACAGTTAGATTTTAAATATTCAGGATTTTTAGTTAACAGGGTTTCAGGATCGACCCTGTTTATTAAACACTGATTCGTCACCAAAGTTCCTCTTCTGAACCTCACTCCCACACTCCACCCCAAGTGGTATATTCAAATTAGCTAACCTAATTACAGAAAACCAAGCATACAGCTGGATAATTAAAGTAAAGTTGTTTACTTAACGTCTATATTGAGAGTAATTTTCACCAGAAATCAAAGGTTTTAATTTGCAAAACACCCATTAAGTGAGCTTTATCTCCGTTGTGCACATGAGGAATCTGAGGTAGAGATGTTAAGGCCTTATCTATGTTGGGAATTGGCCCTGATTTCAGCCGTGAGTCTAGTTGTACCAGTGGATACGCTCAGCACAGACAAGGAAACTTGCCCTGGTGCAGGTACAATGATGGCTGAAATTGTGGCTAATGCCCAATGGAGTAGACAAGGCCTGAGTGACTTGCCCAAAGGCCAGACAGCAAATCACTGGCAGAGTCAGGATCAGAACGTAGGAACCCTAACCTCTAATTGCTATGGTCAGGCCAATGCACCGTACCTCCCTCTCAAGTAAAAGGCAATTCAAAAGTAGTTAAATAACTACAAAACCCACCATCAATTTATTACAGGTTTTTAAAGCAAATATATTTCTCTATTGTTCTTTTGTTCCTGTGTTCAGTACAATTGCACCAGCTTACTCCAGTGGTGAATTACGTACAGAGTTAGAAAAATCCAGAAATGGGATCCTCTCTGTAGCTAATGTGAGGGCCTTCGCCATTGATTTCTTCAGAGTCCAAGTTTTCATAAAAAGATAAAGAAAAGGCCTTATGGTTGTAAAGGTAACTGTCCAAAGGTGAGCAGAGCGTAAGCCAACTCAGTGTTGTCTTCACTGAGTCTGAAAACAGACAGCTCCTGTACCTCGGCAGCTGCTCTTAGCTTTGCCATGCAGCAGTAGAGTGAAGGTTCTGTTCAGCTTTCATTGCAGTTATTCACAATCCTGTAGGCAGCAGTGAAACTGACCCAGATCAGATCCATTTCCTGCCACTGTTACTACTTGAGAAAAACTCTGAGCAGCAGCAAAGGCTGGATTTGGAATTATTCATAGGAGAGAAGGACCCAAAAATAGTCCGCCAGCAGAGAGACAGAGTAGAAGAGACACTTCCCACCTCTTGGAAAAGTGAGAAGGCTGTAGACCTCTCGTTGTAGCCATCAGAAGGCACTAGAGTAGGGAGGAGACAGAAAGTACTTTTTCTTGTCAAGGAAGTGGAGGTGGGTGACACTTCAAGTTTGTCAGGCAGACATCCTACGAATAAGAATTCCCAAACTAAGGGCTCGGTTATTCAATATGGTGCTGCCAGGTAGAGCTCCTGGACTTTTTTATCTATCTCTGCCTTGTAAGGGGATGGTTAACCCTCTTCACACTCTGATTGTCTAATTACCTCTCACTGGGATTTTTAACAAACAGCTCAATGAGGAAGTTTGTGACATTAAAGGTTGTGGTTCCCTGCTTGAGTATCATTATTTCATTTTGCTGTTCCTTAGTAAGTGGCAGCCACAGGTCATCACCAACTGTTAAGATTTATTTATTTATTTTAAGACTATGACAATGCCTCCACTATTTATTATGGCCTGAGTCAGAGGCTTAGGGAGAAAATATAAGATGGGGAGAACGGAAGTCCTCTGAATTCGGTTGGGGAATGTACCTAGAACTCAGCTCTTCCAGAACTGCAATAATGTTCCTTTCATTAATTTACAAGTACCCATTAGTTTGTGGCCAGCCTGAGCCTTTGCTTTCATTTCTTTATAATGCTTCCTGTCAATGATTATTTTGTGACATTTGCATTGTATGGCAGCTGTGGTGTTTCTAAACTTTGCATTATTTTCTTCCACATCTGACTCTGTTTTACTTAATTAAGGCTCTATCTCTCTAGATAGAGTTAATAAAATTTTTCAAATACTTTGAGGGCTTTACAGAGGGAGGACTGATGGCTGTTAATAACTCTCTTTTCCTATTGGTTTTTATTTTCAAGGCTGACTGTAATAAAATTAATAAATATAATTTTTTTTTACTAAAACAGTTCATCCAGCTATTCAGTCCAAGCCTTGTTGTGGATAATATTGACAGTTTGCCCCTGAGAAATAGATCTCAGTAGAATAACAAGCTTCCACACAGTCTTCCTGCATTTTACACTGTGCCTATTCGGTGCTTGTCCTCTCTGCTAAGACTGTCAGATAACAAGGTTCACAACTGGGCATAGTGGGTTTTTTTGTGATGTGGACTTTAGTTAACTAGGCATCTTTCACCTACATGAAACTAATTTGCTAAAAGATAGCAACAGCTTCTCACCTGAGCTGGGTTCTAGCCAGTGACTCAGAGGCGGACGGCTCAAAAGTAATAACACTTATTGATCTGGCCCTGGTGTTGGTGTTTTGTTTGTTTATTTGTAATTTCCCTAAGACTATAATTTAAGTAAGGATTCTTCAGTAATTTCCTTGTAGTAATCCAGATAGCAGAGATCTATTGTAGCTCATTAGTTTAGAGATTACTAAAATAGACTTCTCACATCAATTTTGAGCAGCTCTTCGATAGGATTTATATTGACCTATACTAATCCCTTGATAAATGTATCACACAAACTGCATGACTCCTGAACATGTATTTAAAGTCCAATACCTGATTTCTAGAGGAACTTTATGCCTGTGGATGGATACCTATGACCAGCTTTCATTGACAAATTAATCTTTTTATTTCTCCAGGGTCCTTACACTCACTCTTAAAGAAATATAAATTCATTAGTACAACAAACAATTCTTTATTATCTCACAACTCAATAACATTTAAGCATAGTGTTATTAACCTCTTATATATTATTTTTTAAGTGCAATATAGGAGTGTGATCTGTGGAAGAGAATATAATCCTTTAACTGTGAGGGGTTTAGACTTATTGTATTATTCTGGATTCAGGTTAAGAAAAAGTATGCTCCCAAACTTGAGAGAAAATGTGATTTTATGCATCTCAATTCATCAAGTCACAACTCTCTCTTCATTCAAATGTCTCTAAAAACTTACTTCCTCCAAAATGCCTAAAGAAAGCAATTGCGTAATTTTAAAAATCCCCAGCTCAAGATCTCCCAGCTTTCTGTATCTTTCAGACCGTAAACCCTTCAGCATGTGGACTATCCTTTTTATGTGCTGTACAGCACTGAGCTAAGGGCCGGACTGTGATACATTTACTCCAGTTTAGTTGCTCTTTATTCCATGAGTGGCCCCATTGGTTTCAGTGGGACTACAGGAACTCCTCACTTAAAGTCGTCCCGGTTAACGTTGTTTCGTTGTTACATTGCTGATCAGTTAGGGAACATGCTCGTTTAAAGTTGTGCAATGCTCCTGTCATTTGGCAGCCACCTGCTTTGTCCACTGTTTGTAGGAAGAGCAGTCCAGTGGAGCTAGCTGGTTGGGGCTTGGAACTAGGGTGGACCAGCAGCCCCCCTCGCAGCTCCCTGCTCCCCTAAGTTCCCTGTGCAGCAGCTGCCCAGCAGGCTATCAGTTGCCGGCAGTTCAGCTGTCACTCCCCCCACTGCCATGTGCTGCTCCTGCCCTCTGCCTTGGAGCTGCTCCCTGAGCCTCCTGCTTGCTGTGCGGGGTGGGGGGGGAACAGAGGGGAAGAGAGAGAAGAGGGAGGCTAATGTCAGGGTGTCTCCCTCCACCCTGCTCTTGCACCCCACTTACCCCATCTTCCATACAGCAGGTGGGGGGGACACACGACAGTCCCGGAGGCAGCAGCTGAGGTGGGTCTCAGCTTGCTGATCTAATTAACAAGGCACTGTACTTAAGACAGGGATCAGCATACTTAAAGGGGAAATGCACATCTCTCACTCACACACACACACACACTCACAGTGTGTGTCTCTGTCTGCTACGCTGTCTCCCCTCCCTTCATTCCTTCTGCCTTGTAGAGCAAGAGGCTACATTAATAACAAGTTAACCCTTGAGGGCTAGTTCATCATTTAGCAGTAAGGCATTCCCTGGGAAATATCCCACCCTCTGACTTCACCACCTCAACCAAGCTTCACAATCATCATTGCTGTGTATCAGTATTAAATTGTTTGTTTAAAACTTATAGTGTGTGTGTGTGTGTGTGTGTGTGTGTGTGTGTGTGTGTGTGTGTGTGTGTAGTATAGTCTTTTGTCTGGTGAAAAAAATTTCCCTGGAACCTAACCCCCACATTTACATGAATTCTTATGGGGAAATCGGATTCACTTAACATAGTTTCACTTAAAGTTGAATTCTTCAGGAACATAACTACAACATTAAGTGAGGAGTTCCTGTATTTATAGAGTAAGGCAATATTCAGTGAAAGGGTATCAGAATCTGGCCTTCATATATTGTCAGCAGCTATAAATTATCCTTCAAAATGAGGGTGAAAAAATATGGAATAATCTGCCTGCCTGCTGTGCTTCCCTCTAGCCCCCTGATTCCCCAGTCCTGTGCTAAAACCCAACTCAAACCTCACTTCATCTGTGTTGTCTACAACCAGTAAACCGTTGAGCAGACTCCAATGTGCTCTTACCACTCCTTCACACTTCATCTTATTGTCATTATTCATTTATACTTCAGTAGCACCTAAAGATCTCAATCAAGGGTCAGGGTCCCATTGCGCCTGGCACTGTACACACATATAACAAAAGGACAGTCCCTGTCCCAAAGAGCTTACCAGCTTAGTACAAGACACAGGTGGATAGAACAAGCGGAAGAGGGGAGCACAAGGCGAGACAGTTACGATTAGTGAAATAAGCAGTAATCACATCACATCGGCTGCCTAACTTGTCTCCTGGCCTCACCTACTTATTCCTTATTATTGTGAACTTTGCAAGACTTTTACATTATCAACACTTTTCAATACTAAATTGTATTTCACAAAAAAGCTATAATTGATCTGCTGAAGATTTGATAACCATTTCATGCCACATCAGAGCTAGATACCTTGGATTTAAACTTCTTTGAACACTTATTCTAAAGTCAACTGGGGAGATATCAGTCTAGACTGTTGCAAATTCTAATTGCAGAGATTTTGCTGGCTATATCTAACTGCTGCATCTGCCTGAACTGGGAAATACCCTGCAGTAGGGGCAGGATGAAAACAGACAGCATGCATTTTTACTCATAACTGATTTCCTGACCAACTGCAGCACTAGATTCTGTTCTACTCTTTCATTAAGGATTTTCAATTTTTCCAATTTCTAGTGATATTCTTTATACAAGATCAGATGAGCTGCAGTGTCTCTTTCATTCCCTCATTAATTGAAGAACCTGCCTCTGAATTATCTCCTCTCACTTGGTGTCTGAACATACTCAGCAAAACTGAAACACTAAAACCATTGTAAAATGTGTGGAGCATATGGCACCTGTTGGGGTAGAATTCCATCAGCATGTCACATTTCCTGCTATCAGGAAAACTCACGTTTCTAGGCTTGCACAGAATTTGACCTTTTCCATATGTACCGCAAGTTGTAGCATAGCCGTTTTCTCAGATGAGCTAAGAGTGCCTTGACATTGAAATGAAATGGTCTCAGCTAGAGGGCAAGGATGCTATACATGTAAAGCCCAGTCCGACTCCAATTGAAAACTCTTCTTTTCTTTAGTGAAACAAGATCAGACTCTCACTAACTAATAACTACCAGTGTAACTATCCAGCACTCTTGATCGCTGCTGTTCTTAGAGCTTCTCCACACAACATGGCTGCCTCAACTTCTCATCATTTCTTCAAGACAGAAGACATTTTTAAACACAATTACATTTCAAAATACTTAAATCATACATTCTCATATAACAGCTACTTGAGGGGCTCCCTGTACTTTCAGTAATAACCATATCCACAGCGATGAAATGCCTCTCTGCCTTTTGCCCACAGAGCAATTTTTCCACTATGTCCTTTACTAGTTTTCCACAAGACCTCTGCCTTATTGAGTGCACAAGATGGATGCTGCTCAGGGAATAAATCAAGGTCATGCAGTGAAGGAGGCTGCTGTTTGTAGGGCCCCTGCCCCATAGGTTGCAGAAGTTGGAAGGTGTGCTGTGAATGAGGTAGGAGATTGCAGGAAGAGAAAGGAGAGTCCCGGGGTTGAGGCATTTGAATGCCACCCTGGAGAATTGGAATCTATCCCTGATTCTGCCACACAATGCTGGGCAAGTCACACAAAGCAAGCTTTTCAGGTGTGGCCACAAAGTGTGTGTTCCTCATTTTCTGAGTGCCCAACTTGAGACATTACAGGCCAGATTAGCTGCAGGGCTGGACACTCTCACCTGCTCCTGAAGTCAACGCAAGCTCTGCTCTAATTATATAAATGCTAGAAAATGCTAAATATTTTCAAAAAAATTAGGTGCTAGGCATCTGAAATTCAGCACCCAACACTAATGGACCCTTTGAACCTCCATCTCTCGGGTCCTCAGATCCCCAGATAGAATAAAATCCTAAAATGATAAAGGGAATAATTATGCCATTTTATCTTGAAGGGTAGTTGTGAAGATAAATTCATTAACATGTCACACGCACTCAGGTACTATGGTGATGAGTTCCATAAAAGAGTCAATGAAAAAACGTATAATTCTTTATTCAGAGCAGGGGCTGAAGGGTAAGCAGTAAATGATGCATGGGGTCACACACTGAATGATGAAGACAAAAAGAAATATTGAGCAGCCACCCATTCAAGGAGCACCGTCCATAATGTGCACTGAATGAGGTAGGCATCGTATGGAAAACGTAGTGTGTGATCGTGTAATTAAAGACTGTATCATAGTGCACATGCCTAAGGGGGCCAAATTAAGATTGCAAAGGCAGCCTTAATACTGGCATTTCTTAACTCATGAATGCTTGTGTTTGCACCCTTAACATTCTTTTAATATAATGATTTTGTGTAGAAGATATATAAGAATTCAATGTAATACTCATGATGGATAAAATTCTCTAATTGCAGGCATTTCTATAAATGCAGCTCAGAAGACTTAAATGCTAAGCGTAGTCCCTAAAATGCACTTTGACCCTGAAGTCTCTAAACTAATAAGGTGACTTGCTTTGCAGTAATTACACAGGACACCCTATTTGAATTCTGACTCACTTAGCCAGGCATGCAGTGTAACAGTGTGAAAACAGGAATTTTAGATTGTCTGAAAATCTCAATAGCCTTTCATAGCATGCAGCGGAAAGACAAACAAACAGGAAGTTTTAAATAAACAATGGAAGATAGCAATGGTATCAAAAGTTACTTAGCAAACAGATCTTAAATATTTCTTTGCATGTTGTAATAACATGGTAAACCTAAAAGGACACCAATTTAAAAATCATACTTCTGCCTTAATTTTTTTACTTGTTACAAGTCATATTTAAAATGACAGACTAAGAGATTAGTCTTATTAGGTTATTTTTCCAGCTTACTTTGTGTACTTGACTGCACTTTATATATAGGAAATGTCAGTGTTTCCCCTGAATGACCAATCAAGATGGGAAGAATGGTTGAGGTAATATGGCACTAGAATGGGACTTAACAGTCCTGGGTTCAACTCAGCCACGGACTTCCTGTGTGACCTTGGGCAAGTCACTCACTGACTTCGGCACAAAAAGTGGGAGTGTGCTAACAGTAAAGTTTGCGGATGACACAAAACTGGGAGGTATTGCCAATTTAGAGAAGGACCGGGATATCATACAGGAGGATCTGGATGACCTTGTAAACTGGAGTAATAGTAATAGGATGAAATTTAATAGTGAGAAGTGTAAGGTCATGCATTTAGGGATTAATAACAAAAAATTTAGTTATAAGCAATTAGAATTAACAGAGGAGGAGAAGGACCTTGGAGTATTGGTTCACCACAGGATGACTATGAGCTGCCAATGTGATATGGCCATGAAAAAAAGCTAATGCGGTCTTGGGATGCATCAGGCGAGGTATTTCCAGTAGAGATAAGGAGGTGTTAGTACCATTATACAAGGCACTGGTGAGCCATCATCTGGAATAGTGTGTGCAGTTCTGATCTCCCATGTTTAAGAAGGATGAATTCAAACTGGAACAGGTACAGAGAAGGGCTACTAGGATGATCCGAGGAATGGAAAACCGGTCTTATGAAAGGAAACTCAAGGAGCTTGTCTTGTTTAGCCTAACCAAAAGAAGGTTGAGGGGAGATATGATTGCTCTATATAAATATATCAGAGGGATAAATACAGAGAGGGAGAGGAATTATTTAAACTCAGTACCAATGTGGACACAAGAACAAATGGATATAAACTGGCCATCGGGAAGTTTAGACTTGAAATTAGAAGAAGGTTTCTAACCACCAGAGGAGTGAAGTTCTGGAATAGCCTTCCAAGGGAAGCAGTGGGGGCAAAAGATCTATCTGGCTTTAAGATTAAACTCAATAAGTTTATGGAGGAGATGGTATGATGGGATAACATGGTTTTGGCAATTAACTGATCTTTAACTATTCATGGTAAATAGGCCCAATGGCCTGTGATGGGATGTTAGATGGGGTGGGATCTGAGTTACTACAGAAAATTCTTTCCTGGGTATCTGGCTGGTGAATCTTGCCCATATGCTCAGGGTTCAGCTGATTGCCCATATCTGGGGTTGGGAAGGAATTTTCCTCCAGGGCAGATTGGCAGAGGCCCTGGGGGGTTTTCGCCTTCCTCTGTAGCATGGGGCACAGGTCACTTGCTGGAGGATTCTCTGCACCTTGAAGTCTTTAAACCATGATTTGAGGACTTCAATAGCTCAGACATAGGTGAGAGGTTTATTGCAGGAGTGGGTGGGTAAGATTCTGTGGCTTGCATTGTGCAGGAGGTCAGACTAGATGATCATAATGGTCCCTTCTGACCTTAATATCTATGAGTCTATCTATGAGAGTCATTTTTTTAAAGGTATTTAGGTGCCTAAAGATGCAGATATGTGCCTAATGGGATTTTCCAAAGCATCTGCTTCCAACAGTGACTAGTGCCAGGTGCTTCAGAGGGAATGAACAGAACAGGCAAACATCAAGTGATCCATCCCGTCGTCCACTCCTAGCATCTGGCAGTCAGAGATTTAGGGACACCCAGAGGATAGGGTTGCATCCCTGAGCATCTATGTTAACAGCCATTGATGGACCTAATTCTTTTTTGAACTCAGTTATAGTTTTGGCCTTCACAACATAATGAAGGCACATCTACAACCCCAAAATAGCTTGACAACCATAAGAATTTTAAAATCACGAGTTATACATCCTCCAGTCATGACATGTTTTTTTTTAAAAAAGAAAAAGAATATTGGGTTCTTTTTATGTGCCTCTTTGTTCCGGTACTCAAATGACCAGGCAAAGGTGGGGCTGATTATCAGTTTACTAACAGGAGAAGCCCTGGACTGGATATCCCCTTCTGAAACAGGACGACTCATTTCTGGACCATTTCAAAGAATTCATCTAATTCTTCCTGCTCATATTTGATGGCCCAGGAGGCCCAGACCACCAAAGTCGCCCTGCATTTCCTCACGCAGAGTTCACAGTCTGTCTCAGTCTCTGCAGCCCACCTCCAGCATCTGTCTGCCAATACTGCCTGGAATAAGGCAGTAGAGTTTTACTACTTTCCTCCAGGGCTGAGCACCACCATAGTGGACAAGCTGGCTCAGGTCAACCCCCCTGCTGAGTTGTCATCCTACCTCAAGCTTGGTATCCCAGTAGACAACAGGCTGCTTGAGCAATGCCTGGAGAAGAGGAGGACTTACACTGGACCCCAGCCTAGTACCACAACCCCCTGAAAATGCATTCTGCCCAGTACCAGACCAGAGCCCATGAAAATCCACACCATTCAAAGATGCCACACAGACTGAGAGAGAGTCCCAGTGCTGGATTGGCCTCTGTCTGTACTGTGGAGGGTGCGGCCACTTTGCTTCAGGGTGCCGCCGCACATTCAGGCCGGCCATGATACCAGTAAATGACCTTGTTCAGCCTTGATAGAGGGATCATGGCTGAACATAACAAGGGGATCAGAGTCCCCAGACAGACCCCCTCTACTACTCACATGTGCTAGGGTTGCCAGGTATCCAGTTTTTGACCAGACAATCCAGTCAAAAAGGGACCTATCCAGTGTCCAGTCAGATGTACTGAACAGACACCAAAATCCAGTTACCACAGGAAGGGAAGGTGCCAGGTCATCAACCAGCACCAGCCCTTGATCAGCCGGGACTGCCTCTTACCTGCATCTCGTGGGCAGGCAGCAGGCTCTGTGTCAGGGGCTGCAGCTCCTGTCCCAGCCCTGGAGCAGAGGAAGCCCAGCTTGGGGAGGTGAGGGGGGAGGAGATGGAGAGGATCAAGCGAAGAGGAAGGGAGACGGGGGATAGCAATGAGCTACAGGGGGAGGGTAGGAGAGGCGCTGGGGGCAGGGCCTCAAGGGAAGAGGTGGAGCAGGGGCAGGGCATTGGGGGAAGAGGCGGAGCAGGAGGTTCCAGTTCCACTCCTGCTGTAGTGTCCAGTTTTCAGAAATTAGAAAGTTGGAAACCCTAGCATGTGCCCCAACACTAGCAGACCCCCCCCCCCACATCAGCCCCACTTGCAAGTCCAGTTCTGGGGCCGGCCCCAGTCACAGCTGAAATAAATTGCACCTTGTTTGCCCTCTGCCTTTTTCTGGACACTGGAGGCTCAACTGGCCTTTGAATAACTTGAAGGTGGCCTTCACTTCAACACCCGTATTAATGCACCCATCCAAGTTTTTCATCATGGAGACAGACAGGGTCGCTTATGCAATCCAGGGGCTGTGCTATCACAATAGCAGGGGAGTTGTGTTGTCACACAAAAGGGAGTCCCTCGCAGCAGGTAAAGACTGTAACACTGGCAGATCAAGTGCCAATTCATGCCAAGTTCCCCCCGTCTCAACTAAACACTGACAGATTCAAAGCTGAAATCTGTCTGGCTCACTTGTGGGTTAATATTATGGGATAGGTCAGGGGTGGGCAAACTTTTTGGCCTCAGGGCCACATCTGGGTATGGAAATTGTATGGCGGGCCATGAATGCTCACAAAATTGGGGGTGAAGGCTCTGGCTGGGGGTGTGGGCTCTGGGGTAGGGCCAAAAATGAGGCATTCAGGGTATGGGAGGGGGCTCTGGGCTGTGGCAAGGGATTAGGGTGTGGGGGGGCTGGGGATGAGGGGTTTGGGGTTCCATGAGGGTGCTCTGGGTTAGGACCGAGGGGTTGTGAGGGCGGATGGGGGATTAGGGCTGGTGCAGGAGGTTTGGGCCCGGGACGAGGTTAGGGGTGCAGGCTCCAGTTGGCACTTACCTCAAGCAGCTCCCAGAAGCAGCAACATGTCCCCCTCTCCAGCTCCTAGGTGGAGGCATGGCCAGGCAGCTCTGCACACTGCCCCATCCACAGTTGCCGCCCCTGCAGCTCCCATTAGCCGCAGTTCCCAGCCAATGGGAGCTGCGGGGGCAGCACTTGGTAGGGGGCAGTGCGCAGAGCCCCCTGGCTGCCCCCATGTGCAGGAGCCAAAGGGGGGACATGCCGCTGCTTCCAGGAGTCACGCGGCAAGGAGCAAGCCCCTGACCCTGCTCCCCGGCGGGAGCTTGAGGGCCGGATTAAAAGATCTGATGAGCCAGACACGGCCTGTGGGCTGTAGCTTGCATGCCTCTGGGATAGACATTAGAATTATAAGAAAATGTTTGGACTCTATCAAAAGCTAGTGAGCTGCATGCATTAATCTTACTTGTAATATCTGTATTCCATATTGTAATGTAATATTTAGGCAGGTCTAGTGTGAGCGTCTGACTGTATGAATCACCAAATCACCATACAGGAGAGGGACATTAATTAGTAGGAAGAGATGCTCTTCTACAGAAATTGTATGCTCCTCCCAAAACAAAGGCTATGGTTGTTTTTTACACCTTGAAACTCTCTACATCTGGATTGAGAAATCATCAGCAAAAGAACTAAAGACTCTTATTGTTCTGCTCTTTTCCTTGTGAAGATGAGTCATGCAAGTGGACTCCTCCCACCAGCTGAGTTTGCAGTTGAGAGCACATGGAGGGAAGGGGATAAAAACCCAAAACAAAAAGAACTAAGCAGCTCTGTTGCTGGGACTGTAGGGGACGGGCAAGGAGTTTCCTGAACAAAACCAAGAGATCCCCAGCTGCTTAGCCAGGGTTAACCCTAAAAGACAAGTTTCAGAGTAGCATCTGTGTTAGTCTGTATCCGCAAAAAGAACAGGAGTACTTGTGGCACCTTAGAGACTAACAAATGTATTAGAGCATAAGCTTACTTCCAACTTATCTGTATGTATGTTCATCTTACTATATGTTCCATTCTATGCATCCGATGAAGTGGGCTGTATCCCACGAAAGCTTATGCTCTAATAAATTTGTTAGTCTCTAAGGTCCTAAAAGACAAATAGAGCTTGCTGATTATAGAAGCCTCTATTACCCTTTAAAACCTAAGACTAACACATTTGTGTTTCTATATTTGCTAGCTTTAACCTTGTAAATAACTCTCTAATTTCCTTTTCCTATTTAGTAAATATTCATATAGTTTATTATAGGATTGGCTACAAGTGTTATCTTTGGTGCGAAATCTAAGATGCAATTGACATAGGGTAAGTGACTCGACCTTTGGGACTGGGAGTAACCTGAATATTGCTGTGATTCTTGATCGTAAGGGCCACCTTGTCTGGGTGGCAAGACAGACTGGAGTATCCAAGGAGACTGTCTGTGACTCCATTTGAGGCTGTTAAAGTGCTTGAAGAGTTTGCACTTGGGGCAGTTTGTTGGTGAAATCTAAGTTTAGAACTCATGACTAATTTGGGGTTTGTGACCTGGTTTTCTAACAGTCTGCCATGAAATTGGGACTCATGCTCTTGCACAACTGTTGGGAGTGTCACCAAGACCATTGGGATAATATTATTCTGAGACTGTGTTTATGTCCCAGAAGATCCGTCTCACCTTGCAATTCTCTAACTATGCCATGACTCACTCCAGCCAGCCACTTCAGGCAGTGGAAGATGATAACATTGATTTTGCGGCATTTCCATTGGCCAAGATTGCATGTCTCCGTTAGGGCCAACGTTGACTCTTGCAAGGTATGCTGCTGGACAAAGGTCCACTGTAATAAATCTCTGGGCACCACGGTCCCACTACCTACTCCTTCCCTACCCTATGAGTCCATATTTATGGACTTCATTGTAGACCTCCCCAACTTTCAGGACCACACAGCCATACTAGTAGTCATTAATCTCCTGCCCACTTCATGCGCTATTGGAAGATCCCCACAGTGCATATGACAACCTGTTTGTGCCTTGATCCTGTCTTTAAGCCCCACAGATTACCCTCCAACATCATGTCTGACCACGGATCACAATTTGTCTGCCACTTCTGGCAAGAGTTATTCCGCCTCTTGAACATCAACCTGCACCTCTCCACAGCATATCACCCCCCAAACGGATGGACAATGGGAATGGGTGAATCTAATTTTGGAGCAGTATCTCTGTTGTTTTATTAATCGCCACCAGGATGACAGGTCCAACTTTTACCTTTTGCAGAATTTGCTTGTAACAACTCTGATCACAAATTCACCTACCAAAGCCCTTTCTTTTCCAACGATGGCTTTCACCTCTGATTCCAACCATCCCTATCACTGACTTCCCACATCATTGCAGCCTCTAACCTTGCTAAACACCTCCACCATGTCCAGGAGGAACGGAAACCCCAGTTGGATGCTGCCAAGGAGGACTATAAACGCTTCACCAACTGCCATCATTGAGTTGCCCCTCCAGCTACTGTTGGGGACAAGATATGGCTGTCCACACAACATACGGACACTGCCTATCCCTCCTTAAAACTTGACTAAACTTGACTGCTGGTACCTTGGTCCCTTTTTGGTCATTCAACAAAATAACCTGGTCACCTTCTGTCTCCAGTTGCCCCCCAGGATGCAAGTGAACTCTGTGTTTCATGTCTTCCTTTTAATGAAACACATACCCAATTGCCTCCCCAGATGAAAACAGCCTCATCACCCCTCTTGTCATGGTGCAGAGACAAGAGGAGTATCGCATAAGGCAAATTCTTGATTCCAAGATCTTTCAGAAAAAGGTCCTATACCTGGTTGACTGGGAGAGAGGGAGGGATATGGCCTAGAGGAATGCTGGTGGGAACTGGGCTACTGACATCCAAGCTGTCCATGAATTTCATCAACCTAGTCCTGACAAGCCTGGTCCAAAGACACCTGAGAGATGCTCTTGAAGAGGGGGTAATATGAGGTAAGCCCTCAACTATAGCCTTCAATGAGTCATCATTCGGCAGAACCTGCGATGACTCATCCTTCATGTGTGCATCAGCAGGTGTGAGCAAGGACTGGGTCAGATGACCCCCAGGGACAGCTATTAAATCCCACATGAAGAGCGGCAAGCCAGTCTGTGCAATGTCATCACATGGCTGGAAACTCTTCCTCATGGTGTTATGGCCTACCCCGGCTTTCAGCCTGCCCCTGTTCCTGCCCTAAGCTTCCAGCCTGCTCTCACGAGCTATCCACCTTCTCCTGCAGAAGCCAGCTTTGCTCCTGCCTTGGGGAGTTGCCCAGCAACCCCCAAACACCATCCTACATATATATTTTAAGATATATCTACATTTTCCCTTTTACATGGAAGAGAGGCATAATGAAAAAGCTTTCACTACCTGTGTTTTCTTGGGACAAAATTCATTCATGTGCCTAGGCACCACTTAATGGTGCACAAGTCTTGTAGGTCTTATAGAGAGGACCCTTGAAGACGGTATGTGTTGTGATATTGGAATCCTTTCCATTTCATGTTATAAGAACTATCTGGTAAATCCCAGTTCTAGACTTCTAATTTAAAACAGCTTGATTTGAGCGTTATTGTAAATGAGATAACTATGTAAAGTTCTTGATCTAGTATTACCACTGAAATAAAATTGGCTTGACTCAACTTTGAAGAGAGAGATATGCCAATCACAGAATAAATATTTATGCAGTAATTTAAAAGTGAAAATTACTCCATTTAAATTTCTCATAGAGTTTCATATTCACAAAACCCAAAACAAATATACCTATAGATTAAGACAGCGTTTCCAAACTGTGTTCCGCGGAACGCTGGTGTTCCGCATGGTGTGAATTGGTGTTCCGGGAAAGAATTGTAATTTAAAAGAAGGGTCTTGCACCTGATTTTTGTACTGCTTTATACGCGCTTTCCAGTTAGAAATGGTTAGTTCAAGTTATTTTAAATTTGTATTTTTGCTTGTTTTATAAAATAAAATATATTTGAGCATAAATAATGCCATTTTTATTTGAAAACCAAATGACTAGAAAATAATATTAGAAGTGTTCCATAAATATATACCAGGAGTTCCGTGGCCAAAAAAGTTTGGGAAACGCTGGATTAAGAGATTACTTTAATAATTTGCCCTAGCCGAATAGGCATGGGGCCAAATTTTACTCTGTTTCACCAATATAAATCTGGAGTAACTCCGTTGGCTTGAATAGAGTCACTCCAGATTTACAGGGGTGTAACTGAGACCTGAATTTGGTCTGTGGTCAGGTTTGCCTAATAAGTTATGGGAGAGTAGTTTAAAGTGTCTGAATGTCCGCTACAGGACAGGATCATAAGATAGGGTAATTTTTACGTCATTTATAATACTGAAACATTTGGAGTTTATGTTTCACAGGAGAGAAAAGACAGCACTGTGTATAACAGAAAAAGAAAAGACAATATATTTGCAGCTGAAAAGGATGTGATGAAATACATAGCAAGAAAACGGAAAAAGTTACATGGAAATCAAGTGAGCTATTTGTAAATGTAGTTCTTCTGTATGTTAAATATTTGCTATAAATGTGTAGGATTGAGTATCTGTATAGTCTTAGGTGAGTATAAACCTTTAAAGAACCTGCTCCCATGGCCAAATCAAGATGAAGAATGCACATTAAATATATACAGAAAAAATAATGCAGAGACTTCATCAGACCAATGGGTGTTTTTAGCTCACTAAGGAACAGGGCTTTTTCCTTTTTTTCTTTTTTCCCCTGCAGTTGTTTTCTATGCAGACTTCAGACACTCTGCAAAGGAATTAACATGACACCATGCTGTGAGACAGGGAAGAACTGTGTGCGCAGCCCCAAATCAGAGCATTTCTTCAGAGCTTTATGAGAATTAAAAAGCATTTATACTTATGAAGACAATGTTATTTTAGCAATTTCCCCCTCATCCTTAGCCCCCATATTTTTTCCATCATTATGTTTTACACCCCGATCCTGCAGTGCGATTTGCTAACACAGACTATCGACAGAGACGTACAGTTTGTTGATTTAAGTGGACAGAGCATAGACATAAGGGTCCACACTAGCACATTCTATTGCAAGATTCAGCTCTCAATATTGAGGAGCTAAGTTATGATAAAGTAAATTTGATAATTTCTTCTCCCTCTCCCCAACATGGAAAACTTTTTAGAAAAAGGTAAGTGGGAACACATATTCTGATGTAGTTTTGGCTTTTCAACTATTTGTCATTGCACTGGTAAGACATGGTTTTGTGTCTAGTTTTTAAGAAATAATCAAAAATAACTTTTGCAAGAAATTCATTTTTCAAATGTATGTGTCATTTTTGAGAGAAGGCCTGGTTAGCTGTTTGCTGAGAGTAGACGTTGTTTTGGGGAGCGGGAAAAAATGTGGTTTTCTAATAATCTTTTTTAAAGTATGTACAGTATAATGTGTTATTTTTTAACTCTAATCTTTAAAAGTTTTCAAATTCAGCTGCCTTGAATCAGTTACCCAGACTTGTGCAAGCATTTTTACAAATTATTTTGTATATATTTTAAATAAAATTTACAAAAATATTACAGGGAACAAAACAGTATGTGTGGATATAGTTTTACATATACACACACACACAGAATTATGTTATATTCAGTCAATACTGTATGTCAACAGCGATCTGAATCTACTCTGTCAAAAGTAATGCACTGGAGTTGATAGTTCCATGTGTGCATTAGGAAGACTCCTGCTGGTTTCAAAAACACAAAGTTACTTCTACATTTTAATTACAGTCACCAGAAATTAATAAAATAGAAAGAAAATAATCCAAATAGCCTCTATTACCCACATCAAAAAACACAATAATCCCCATGCATTTGAAAGCACAGAATATTTTTGGTAGCATGCAGCACCCAAGCACTTTAGAAGCGCTTTGCTAAAACATTCTGAAAGGATGAAACCTTTCTCTGTACTGCACAGGTGTCTTAATAGAGAAAGATAACAGACATCTTTACCTCCCACAGATACAGCAGCAGGGCAGGATCCCAAACCTAGGACTCAGCAGAACTCCAGCACTCAACAGCACAGTAGGGAGAGAGACAGGAAACGGTATTGCACCAACCGGTGCATCACCCTCTCAAGATGTCTGGGTCTGCATGTTAGGGAGCCTGCCCAGACCTCAACAGTCTGGAGCGTGTGGTGTCCTCTCCAACACATGCTAAATGTTGGCGCACGCTGCTCTGTTTCAGAGGAGAAGTAGTGTGTGCCCCACCACACAGTGCAGCTACCCACACATACAGGTATGTATATGGCCTCATCACCATAGCATCTAGCACCTCCTGCAATTACTGCGCAAACAGCAAGCCCTGCCTCCTCCTATCAATAAAGGCCGGATTGGGCCCAAAGTGTTGGAAAGAGATTCAGGTGGTTATATGGCAATATTTAAAGTCTTCACTCACTTTGGAGGAGAAAGATAAACATCTACAGTTAAGCAAATAAAACACGTACTCTAGATCACAGGCTACATCACTAACAAAAGATTTCTTTATTAAGGAATCCATAATTTATATACGTTCAACAATGAAAACTGATTTCCAGGCAGCAGCATCTCTCTAGCCTACCCTGATAAGAGAAAATTCCGAGTTAAAAGAAACTCTGCCCTTATCCTGCCTCAGTGAACAAAAGGGGTGCAGCATATCTGCATGTTGCCTTGCTTGTAGGTAGCTGTGCAAGGATTTACATCAGCCCGTAACAAGCTTCAACTGTAGTGTTGTATCCTACCCCATCAGTGGACCCCCGATGACTTAGCAAAGTGTTTATTATTCTTACACTGTACAATGGACATACATAGATAATCCACATTATGGAGTCACAATATGAAATACATTTAGTCATAAGAAATATTTGCATACTATGGCTTCCTGCTACCAAATATGCTGTTAAAATATTCTTTAAAAAAGGTACCAGTTTGCCGTTGTGCTGTCATCATTTTAATCCTCAATGGCTCAACCTCTTTTTAGAAACAAATACCTCCAGGACATATTTTCCGTTACAGACTAAATAACAACCTCCCTATTTTTTGTTTTTAAAAACAGACTTGTTAACATAGCATGAAGCATGGATGAAGCAAGCGAATGGTTTCTGTTATTGTAACGTAAAGGCATTTTTTCCTCTGAAGCGTTATAAAAGCACTTTCAAAGGTGAAGAATTTAGAATCACACAGATTACAGAAGGAAAGACCTGGTAGCTCATTCAGTCAGCTCTCCCCCCAGCCCACTCAGAGTAGGTTTTTAGGGGTCAGCTCAGAGTGAATTTTACCGTCCAACTTGCAGATGCCTGAACAGAAGGGTTTATACTGGAAATACGGACAGAACCTTCCTTAACTATGGTGAGGATAGCAATCATTGGCACAATCCACACGTGTGCACCACACTTAAAGCTGAAGAATTACAGAGTTTTCTAGATGGCTAGTCAAGTGCAGGCTTTTTTGTCCTTCCAGTATTGTGGTGCAGACCTGTATGCATGAGTAACCTTTATCAAATCTGTAATTTCATTCAGTTACACCGAATGCCTGTAACACTGCTGCCGCTTACAACCATGAACACGTTCCCATGCCTCCTGTTTCAAGGACAAAGAGATAGGACTCAGACTTCAACTGGTATTTAAAAGCGCAGGTTTTCAGGAGAAAAATAAAGAAAAAGTTTTATTTCAGTTGGCTAAAAACACTGCAACATGAAGCAGATGAAAATGAGCATTAGTTACTGAATGAAGGTCACTAGGCTTAGCTGAGAATAAAAGGGGAGGGAGAGAGGGAGAGAGCACTGCAGCAAAGAAGCTATGCTCAGCCAATACATGCTGGCACTTACCATCAAAATAGAAAGATCCAAAGAGAATCAGATTAAGGATCCTTTTTATGTATCTTCAAAAGAAAGACATCCAAATGAAGCTCTGACCACAGCTGTCCAGACACAGGCAAGATAGTGTGATGATATATAAAAAATACTAGTATACAACCAGTAAGTCCTCTCACAGCCTTCCAAAACCTATAAGCAGTTTGTGCTGTATAATCTATGTTAAGAAGTCTGAAGAAAACTGCTACATAGCTCTGCCGTTAAAACAGACTGTTGTATTTCCTCAGTCACTCAGGCTGCTCTGTTTCGATCTTCATAGTCTCACAATTACTTGCATCCTAGAGGTGGCCTGGGGGTGGGGAAAACCGAATTCTCTTCCAAGTGGAAAGGAACCGAGAGACCGCATCAATATTCTTAATCAGTCATTGCAAACAACCAATCAGAAGAGCTTGAGCTGTGTCAGCATGACAGTTGACCAAAGCACTGACAGCAGAACATTGAGGCAAACCTCACATTCCACTGCTTATACAAGAACACTCATAGGGTAATCTGCTTCTTAACCCCAGTGAGGCTTTATTTTCACCTACACAAATAAATTGACTGCATGTGCTGTGGCTTCCCTTCAAAGGATAAAGCATGAAAGGTACCCAATATGAGGTCTTCACATTGCCGTTCAGATACACTGGCTTCTATGTCTCTGCAGTCATACTAAAGTCAGGACAAATAAACAAACAAACAAACAACACAGAATAAAAGTTTGAGACTTAATTTGCCCCTACCTTCTAGTATTGTTAACCCAAAATCTGCTAGCCATGATCTATTATGTATACAGGAGAAGCACTGAAAATTGCCACCTCTTCAAAGATTTATTTTATTTTACCCTAAAAAGGAAAGCATACTAAAGACTTAAAAACAGGGATTTTGTTGCTGGGATTTTGTTCACAATTAGCCTTGTGAAAATCAGTACGGTTTTCAACATATTATTGGACCTACATAGTAGCAGATCTATGTGGCATGTATATGTAAAAGTTTCATCAATTAAAATTATTGTTGGATTAAATATTTTGGTGCATATGATGTGTATCCTACTACAGAAAGACTTGAGGAAATCTGTAGTAGAGATATACAGGTTTGGAAATATGCACCTTTATGGAGTTTTAAAAAATGAGAGCCTACCCAATCTGTGGATTTAAGTCAGGTGCATTTAAGTATTCCACCAGCAGGGGAAATTGCTCCTAATCCTACTACACGGTATAGTTCACACTGCGGGCTGGATCTTGGGTTCTATATGGACCCGAATGTGAAATGTAAATCTGAATACTCCCAAATGGACATATTTTGCAATTAAAAATGATTTTAGATTTTAATATCCTTTAAAAATGGTCAAGGATGGATTTTTGCCATACCATGAAATGGATTAGAATAATTTCAAAGAGACTGTTTAGGTGTTAGTAACAACGCATGGCGGGGAGAGGGAAAGCTCAGATATTCTGAGGAAGCCAGAATTAATACAGGTCCAAAACATCATATCCACAGGTTGTCCTAAAAGAAAGGTCAACAAAGGTCAGGGATCCACAGCCGAACCCAGACCCACCTCTTTGCCCTCAGCTGAGTCGGTAATGATCCTGAGCTCCTGATTGGCTGAAGACACCAGTAAGCACATTCTTTAATCCTGCAGCAGCCCAGGGTCCCTGGCTGCTCAATAGCATTCCACTCCCACAACTGTGTTTCTGGTCTGGCTCCTTTTGCTCTCAGCTCCTTCCTTGCTCCAGGCACTTGCTGCTGACCCTTGCTCCTGCCTCCTGCTCCTGGTTCCCTCTCCGTGGCTTCTCGTTCCTGGTTTCCGCTCTGACTCTTGGCTCCTGATTCCTGGCTCTCAGCTCCAGTTCACTCCATAGGTTTGGAATTTGGTTTCTGACCATGGCTCTGGTCCTTGGCTCCTGGGGTGACCAGACAGCAAATGTGAAAAACCAGATAGGGGGTGGGGAGTAATAGGAGCCTATATAAGAAAAAGACCCCAAAATTGGGACTGTCCCTATAAAATTGAGACATCTGGTCACCCTATTGGCTCCTGATTCCTTGGCTCCAGCTCACTCCCTAGACTTAATAACTAGGCTCCTGATTTGGGCTCTGGCCACTAGACCTGGTCACCTTTGCTCTAACCACTAGGTCAGCCTTCTGACCTGACCATTAGGCAAGATCACCCATGGCCTGGTTCTTAACAACAGCAACAACTGCCAATCCAATTTATCTGATGTTCCCCAAAGTTTCTGAGTGGAAATTCTCACATTCTGAAGCTTTCTGTAAGGGAGGCCAGTGAACTTAAAACTGCGCTCTCATGTGGAGACAAAATAAACTGGATTCAGAGTGCAGTGCTGCAGCCATTCAGCAAAGGAACTCAGGAGAAAGAAAAGGAAAAAAGAAAACTGCCTTGGGCTGAAATGAGCAGGATTAAGCCACGAGTCATTGCCAGAGGGAATACTGAATGCAATCCAGACCTCTGTTTTCTGAAGAAAGACAATAGCAGTGTTCCTTTGCAAGCGTCACTAACGGTGCTTGGAAATGTTCCTTGCAGCCAGCACTGCCCCAGTATTCTGCACTTCAGCTTTGGAGTTCCATCAATTGAATCAATACTGAAACCACACTGGAATTCCAGCAAAGCAAACTAGGTTGCATACACAGCAGAAGCTGAAGACTGGATACACCATATTACACCAATCCCAGAAAACTATGACTATGCTTTGTTCACCTTCTTATTAAAGCTGCCACAAAACACATTCCTCGTGGCTATCAGAAGGTCTATACTCCTTCTGAGCAGCAGAAGACAAAGGCTCTCTTCAGCCACAGACATAGGCACTCTTCAATTAATATGAGAAGAGTGGTGATCCGGACACAGCAAAACCACTAATAGAGTCATTGAACCCTGCTGCCTGAAGAGATGGAACAAGACAATGGAGGTCTTGACTTCACTAATTCCAGGAGCAAAGCCTGGGCACTCTTCCATAAGGCTGGAGACACTGATTCAGTAAAACACCAGCAAACAAAACACACGGTGCTGTCACCTCACACCTTCTCTGTAATTGAAAGACCAAAACTGACAAGCTGATTAGACAGAAGTTTCAGAAAGTGCTCTTTCTATATGTCTAAGAAAACCCTGCCATGTCACCACTACAGAAGAAAACAAACAAGGCCCTTATGGCCACTAAAAGTGGAAAAGTGGAAAATTTGGGGCCAAAGGGATGAGCATGGCTGCCAGACCTATTCACTGCCAAACATTTAACAGGGGAGAGCCCACAAAGCTGGTGTGTGGCAACAGTCACTCTTCAAATATGGGAAACCACCAAATGATGCCAACAACTATTGCCCCACGTCACTCCTCTCCATCTAGGGTAACCAGATAGCAACTGTGAAAAAATGGGACAAGGGGTGGGGGGTAATAGGTACCTATATAAGAAAAAGTCCCAAAAAACGAGACTGTCCCTATAAAAACGGGACATCTGGTCACCCTATCTCCACCACTCATAAGTTAATGGAACGTGTTTTACCGGCCCATCTCACCCCGTCCTTGAGGCCATCCTGCCCAAGGAACAGGCTGGCTTCAGACCAGGACAAAGTGCTACAACCAGGTTGTTGACATTATTAGTTACATTGCAGCTGGCTTCCAGTGCAATCTAAAATGTGGAACAGTGTTGATAGATTTATCTGCCGTCCATGACATGGTTTAAAGATATGAACTATTGGTGAAGGCATCAAGGCTCATCAAATGTCGTAGCAATGTGTGACTCCAGGCCACAACGTTGAGCAACCGTAGATACCACATGCTTTTGAATGAGCCAATCAGCAAAGCACGCACCCTCAATGATAGTTTACCTCAAGGATCCATGCAGGCTTAATCGCTATTTAATATCTATATTAGTGACTTACATGACACAATTTCACATAAGTTCATTTACGCTGACATCATTCTTGCAGTACAAGGCAAAGACCTCACCGCCGTCAGTGACATCCTCTCCAGAGACCTCAAGGTAATAGTAGGAATACTTTCAGTATTGGAAGCTCCACCCCAACATCTCCAAAGCCTTGGTAATCGCCTTTCACTGAAACAACAAAGCTGTCAAGTAACCACTTAATGTGACCTTTTATGGTCAACAGGTCAGAAATGAGCCTTCTTGTCCAAAATACTTGGGTGTAACTTTGGACAGAAACTTGACTTTTAAAGCTCATCTGGAAAAGACATCTGCAAAAATGTAAAAGAAAGGACAAGCCTCATCTGCAATGGGCACACACTTTGAACAGCCCCTCTAACACTGGCATACTCAGTTGCTGAATATTGAGGACCAGTTTGGGTGGGCAGCTCACATATCAAATCTCTAGGTGTGCATCTTAGTGCTGTGAGGAGAATTTAACAGGAACATTAAAATAAATATCCCCTGCCCCTAAGATCCAGAGACACTTATACAGCTCATGAGTACAAGCAAACTATTGCCAGCCTGAACTTCCCAATTCATGAGGACTTCCAAAACCTTCCAGTAACATGCCTGAAATCTTGCAAACCTTTTTGGGATCAGGCTAAAGTTCTGAAAGCATCCTCATTCAATCCTGAAGCACAATGGAAAGAATTCTGGGATAATACTAATGTACCAAACAAACAGTTGGATTGCCGCCCCCATAAAAGAAACAGCAGGCTTCGAATTCAGTAAAATACAGTAAATCCTGCCTTGGCGATGACCTCTGAAGAGAGACCATCTGTTACAAGTAACTACTTGCAGAGGCCATGAAACATTTTCCCCTATAATTTGATTGAAGAAACTGAAGAGCAACCACCTGTCATCTGTGACCAGAGACCACATTTTATTACTCCCTTCAGAGCTGGATGCCCAGCCAGCAGCCACCCTCTCTCCTCTGTATTCAGAGCTGGCCAGCCAGAGAGCGATGGCTGCGGACTGGGCGCCCAGCTCTGAAGGCAATACTGCTGCCAACAGCAGTGCAGAAGTAAGGGTGGCATGGTATGGCATGGCATGATATGGTATGGTATTGCCACCCATACTTCTCCACTGCTGCTGGCTGCGGCTCTGCAAAACACTCTCCATATTCCTTTTATCTAATCTAGCAACACAATCATCTTTTCTCTTCCTCCCCTCTCATAGTGCTTTTTCTTTCTTGTAGTCTACTTTCTGCCACCCTCCCATTCTGGGATGTTCGTGGGAGGAAAAAAACCTCATCAAAGAGGTAGGGCTTGCATTTTATTTAGATTTAATTTAACACTTGCTTATACAATTACTTTCAGAAGGTGAACATGATCATTTATGTACAGAATGTCTACTTTGGGTCATTTAATATTAGTAATTCAACGTTTGATTTGTTAATAAATTTTAAAATGTTTTGTTACTGGTTTAAATTAGTTTAGTCTATTAAAGGCACTTGTGTTTATAATTGATATTAATTGATATTACAATTTATAAAGTGAATTTACAAAGCAGTTTGATACATACCTGTTTTCACTTCCACTCCAAGCCAGACTGTTTTTTTTTAAACCAGTGTAGCCTTCTTTTTCAAATTGTGGGATTGTGGCTTTTGGGGCATCTAGTAAAATGTTCTTAAACATTCTGTTATGAAAACAATTCACAATTATGGAAGTGCTCTGATTTTTTTTTCAGACCAATTAAGCATGACACAAGATGGTTTGATTCAACATGAAACTGAAATAGCTTCTGGACTCCAGAATAGTGAAAAGTGAGTTTTTTGCACACTTTTGTACTTGTAGAAATGGTATTTGAAGCTGCTGACACATTCTCTCACTGGGTGAAGTGGGTTCTGAGTTGTGTGTGGGGTGGGGAAAATGGAAAACTGAAAAGTTTAGTGGAATTCCAGGAAAAACATAATGGTTTAAACAAAATCAAAATTGCCAATTCATAGCTGCCATCTTGAATTTCTTCCTCATAAGGAATCCTTTACAGCCACTTCTGAAGTTGTACAAAATGGAAGAGGATAGAATTGGTAACAGACTTTCACTTCTGAGTCCTAAGTTTAAATCCAGTCTAGGCTGAAGGCAATCAATAGCAATTAGCAAGAACAATGAGGATAAAACTTGTTGCTGATTGTGAGAAACCTAATTCTGCAGATAAAGTTTCCGATCTCCAGGACTGTCAAACCAGGCCCCCTTCCAAGAACTCAATTCATTCAAAAAATCCAAGAGTTAAAAGAAAATGAAAAACTACAGCTACAAAGAGGATTTTCCAAGATATCATTAGAGAGGTCTTTGTGGGCTATATAAATGTCACAGAAGTATCATTTTAAGTGGATTTTCCAAGAAAAAATGTTTCTAATGGGGATTGTTTTTATTAGTTCATGATTTTCTAGCTATTTTCTTTATTTAAGGATGATAATGAGACGCTTCCTTTGGGAGATGCGGGGGGAGGCAATTTTGCACCTGCATTTAACTGTGAGCACAAATCCTACCATTTAGGCTTAAAAGTACATTATTTGTAGGGTATATCTTGTTTTGGCCCTAGAAACCTGCCTCTTCCTCAAGAACCTATTTCTTGATACTGGAGTGCTTGCCAGTGACCACTACTCAGTCTCAGAATGTTTGAGGGGAGGTATCTGAGAAGATGGTCATTATTCAATTCCAAGTACATTTTGGTGCCAATGATGGCTTAGGCTCCAATCCAGCACAGCACTTAAGTATGTATGTAAGTGCTGCGCAGGACTGGGGCAATAGCTTCCAGTCTATGTTTCAGTGTTCTGTTGGAGGGAATATTACCCTTGTTTTGGTCATGAATGTTCTCCTGAAGGTTTTTTTTTTTTTAAATAGATTAAGGGTCAGCCGCCAATTTGGGTTATGCTGGAGCTCTCAGGAGTTTTTGAAAAGACAGACTAAGGGTTGTTGCTTCAGCAACTAAGGGAAGTTGCTTGTGTGTCAGAGTGCCCTCTAGGGGAACTGTTTGCCTGGAAGATAGGAGTCTGTGGGTGACAGTTGAGTCTGTTATCCTGTTGCAGGGGTGCAGGTATTCAGTAGAGTATAGCTTTACCACTTGAAGTATGATGTTCTTAAAAATGTCTTGTTACTTTTCTTTCTTTTCTTTCTTTTTTTAGCAGCTGGCTAATACATTCTGAATTGTTTGGTTATAAATGGCGATCCAGCCAAAGAGTTTCTTTTGATATGTTTAATTAAAAGAAATCCAAACAGGAAAAAAGTATTAAAACTACAGTATTTCAGAAACTGCCCTTTGTGAATACAGTGTGTAAGTTTGCGCTAATATGTACATATCTTTATTATACCCCCTTCTTCCAGCCTTGCAAATAGTATTCTGCAGCACTGCATAGGCTGCACTACAAAATACAGCCTTTGTGTTTTAACTGTGTGAAATTAGTAATGAAAAGTAAAGGTGGATATCCACCTCCAGAAACCCATGAGCTTACCTAATTTATTATGGTTTATTTTTAGTGTAGCAGCAACACAGGGCTAGGTCCTTTAGAGATATATGCAGACAAGATTCTCCAGAGATCTTGCCATCTAGATTGACTACGTACAGAAAAAGGAGACAAAAACAACAAAAAGCAGGGCAATTGAAGGGTAGTACTTGAGTACAGTAACTCATTTAACGTTGTAATTATGTTCCTGAAAAAAGTGACTTTAAGCAAAACAATGTTAAGCGAATCCAATTTCCCTATAAGAATTAATGTAAATAGAAGGGTTAGGTTCTAGGGAAATTTTTTTTTGCCAGACAAAAGATTTTTTTATATATATATATTACATACACACACACACACACACAATAATTTTTAAATAATTTAATACTGTACACAGCAATGATGGTTGTGAAGCTTGGTTGAGGTGGTGGA
This sequence comes from Lepidochelys olivacea, assembly GCF_965140295.1. Classification (NCBI taxonomy): domain Eukaryota; kingdom Metazoa; phylum Chordata; order Testudines; family Cheloniidae; genus Lepidochelys; species Lepidochelys olivacea. The sequence goes on from NC_140411.1 coordinate 266,965,927, forward strand.
GTCAGAGGGTGGAAGAGGGAGGGATATTTCCCAGGGAATGACTTACTAAATGATGAACTAGCACTTGGCTGAGCCCTCAAGGGTTAACACGTTATTAATGTAGCCTCACACTTTACAAGGCAGCACAAATGGAGGGAGGAGACACAGCATGACAGAGAGAGACAGAGACACACACACTCTGTGTGTGTGTGTGTGTGTGTGAGAGAGAGAGATGTGTATTGCCCCTTTAAGTACGCTGACTCCACTCTAAATACACTGCCCTTTTAAGTAGATCAGCAAGTTGAGACAGCAGCTGCTGTCAGCACGTTCCCTCTGTCTTGAGCCCTGTCCTATGTCCCCCTGCTCTGTGGAGACGGGGTAAAGGACTGGGGGCAGGAGCAGGGGGAAAAGGGGACACCCTGACATTAGCACCCTCTTCCCCCCTCCCCTGCACAGCAAGCAGGAGGCTCCCGGGAGCAGCTCCAAGGCAGAGGGCAGGAGCAGCTCATGGCAGTGGGGGGAAGGACAACTGAACTGCTGGCAACTGATAGCTTGCTGGGCAGCTGCCACACAGGGAACTTAGGGGAGCTGATGGGGGGCTGCTGGCCCACCCTGGTTCCAAGCCCTCACCAGCTCGCTCCAACGGGCTACTCTTTCTGCAAGCAGTGGACAAAGCAGGTGGCTGCCAAACAACACTATAAGGGAGCACTGCACAACTTTAAATAAGCATGTTCTCTAATTGATCAGCAACATAACAACGAAACAACGTTAACCAGGACAACGTTAAGTGAGGAGTTACTGTATGTCTTGTTAGTTCCATGGGTTTTTTTGAATGGAGTTTTTGAGTTTGTTTGGTTTTTTAAGTACTCTTCTTTTTCAGTAAATTAAGGAAGGGAACAAGCAAGTTCTTCCACAGCTTCTAAAGACCCCGTCCTGGGGCTCCTCAAAAAATTCCTTCTTTCAGTTTTGTTTTTTTTAAAGAACATATTGGGGGTTCCCTGCCAAAGTATATTGCTTGTTTCTGATTTAAAAACTTGGGCATACAAGATTTGAATAAAATAAAACTTGCAACCTTTAAGGATCAGCCTGTTTTCCCATGTCTCAGGTGTTTTAAGGAAACTATATGTTGATATTCACACTAGTTTTCAGGAATGGCAGCCCTTTCAGGGTGTAGACCATGCTTCACATGCATAGTGCACTTACCGCATGTCTAAAAGATCTTATCAGAAATAATTTATCTTGTTTGGTCTCTGGCCCTGTACCCTTCATTTCCTATTTGTTTCCATAGCTCAGATTTAATTTTGCATGAATTGACTTATTATTGCTAAAAATCAAACCAAAGTCTCAATTTAATTGCATTTTAAATTGGGAAGTTGATCATTAATATTTAGTGACTATATAGGATATTTCTGTAAGCCACTGAGCTGTCGTGGTTACATATAATGCCATATTAATGAATACTTCATTATACAATAAGTTGAAGCAAATTAATACTAACAATATAAGAATACAAACATCATAGCAGGCGAAGCAATTACACCTCTTAAAAGATCACCAATTAATGAAACAGAATATTCTATTTTGTTCCAATTACTTACCTATTTATAAAGACTTGAAAGCTTTGCTAATAAAACAAATCCCTTAATAGGCCATACAATTATTTTCCCACCCTCTTTATAAGGCATTTATCCTCATATCTGCATTAAACCTAGAACAGATGCTCAGGAGATAATGTGGTTGAAATAAAAATATTGGGACTTTTTCTTAAAGACCCAGAAGTGATTTTGCCACATACCTTTTTACTTTTACTGTAGGTGCAAACAAATGTTTATTGCCTATTTTATTCAAAGAGGAAAAAAAGGCCAAACTTTTCCTGCATGGTTCAGTTTACAACCAGAAAGTGGTAATTTGTACCTCACAATCTCATAATCAGTCAATGCCAAACCTATAGTTCAGTGCCTACTACAGACAAGTCCTGCACTGCAGGGATGCTGTCCTTTTGATCAGATGTCAAACTAAAGTCTACCTACCTTTTTCGGGTGAAAGTTAAAGAATCCACAATATTTTTTCACAATAGTTAATGATAGCTTTAGAGTCCAAGCCAACACATTATGCTGCAGTCTGAGTAAGCTCTTCCTGAACACATAATAGCTGTCACTGTTGCTTATCATCACTGAACTACCAGCAACAAGGGCTGATGACATCTAAATGGGGGTAAACAAATTAAACACAGCCACATGCAGCATCAAGTAAGGACAACAGGCCTTGCATGAAGCATATCATGAGATTATTGAATTTACACTGGCTTAGTCTAATGCTAAGCCTTTCAAATATGTAACTTTCAAAATGGTTAGATAATTTAAAATGCAAGGAAAAGAAAGCACCTCCACAGACTACACAGGTTGAATCAAAGATGGGAATAGTTATATTCCTCTTGGTGAAAGCTGAAAATGGAACAATGTTTATGTTAAAATAGGAGGCGGGAAAGTTACCCTTAGTATGGTGCTCAGCAGAAATGTTAAAGGTGAATTCCAAACAAAATTTCAAATATTTAGCCCGGCAGAAGGTGAGAACTGCTCCGTATCTATTCTTGAGGAGCGTGGATAAAATTTGGAGATTTTGCACTGTCAACAAGAAGGCTTCTTAACAGCTAGATCCATCCCCCAAATGTAAGAAAATAAACCTAAAGGCTTTTAGACATCGATGCACTGTGATCAATGTAAAAAAGCCTAAATCATTGTTAAAAACAAAATGTTATAAAAATGTTAGGCCCTTGTTCTATTTTGTATAATATCCATTGTAAGTTCAGGATAGTCCTGGCAAGAGAATCATGTTCTGGCTTCTACCTCACAGCAGAAACCATAAGAAAAGATTTCACATCGCTAAACATCGAAGACAGGACTGATCAAACTCTGTTGAAACTGACTCCATCTAATGAACTTTAATGTTGACCAAATTATTGGTATCTTGCAGAACTGGATTGGCCCCCATGGTCCTATCCTTTTTATTGTTCTTTCAAAATGTATTTTCAAAGCACAAGCTAAGTGAGTATTACATCTAACAGACAAAAAAATCTTAAAGAGAGTTCAAATGTTTTTCCAAGAAAGGGAGAACATTTCTTTACATTCATCCTGCTGCTCACTTAGTTGATCTGTTACTTCAGATCACTCAGAAATATATGCCATGTAAGCACTTTGATGCCCTCCATTTTTGAAGGCTTAACCTTTAATCTGTTAGGAATACAATAGACAAATATACCAGAATAAAGATTTGTGTTGTTAGAGAGCCCACACTGGAAACATTTTTTTTGAGAAATGATACCATTACTAATCATGTGGGATCCACATAGTACCCTAAACAAGAAGGGATGAAGAAAAACAGAAGTTCCAAAATTCTGGTTATGGCTTCAAATAGCTATTATAATGAATCGTTCTAGGCAACTGCCATAAACAATGCCATTAGCCACCTTGTCTACATAAGGAGTTGTTCCAAATTAATTGATCCTCATTAATGCTGTGTGTTCCAAAATAAGAGTGTCTTGTTCCTGTTTAATTTAATGCACTGAGTTAAGATAAACAGGACCATGTTTAAAAATATGTAAGCTGGTCATGGTTAATGGTAGGGCTTGTTTTTGTTCTTTTTAATTCTGACTTTTTTTTGGTCCATGGTAGATGCTAAATTGTACATAAAAATTTATCAATTTGAAACGTTGTTGTTTGCAGTACTGTTGTCGCCATGTTGGTTCCAGAACATTAGAGAGATCAGGCGCATGAAGCAGTATCTTTTACTGATTAAGTGAGATATACCCAGATGATCCTAGCGAAGTGCCGCATGCTGCAGAGGAAGGCACAACTTCCCACCCCCACCCCCTCTGCCAAGGTCCCTGCCAATATGACCTTCGGGAAAATTCCTTCCTGGTGCTGAATATGGCAATCACTTAGACCCTGAACATGTGAGAAAGACCCAGCCAAGTACCTGAGAAACAGAATCCACAGTATCTCCTCAAAGCATTGGCCCACCCTGTACAGTGTTCCATCCTCAGACATGGCCATCTCTGATGCTTCAGAGAAAGAACACACAAAAAAACCCAGAATACAATGGGGCAGAGGTGGAATTCCCTTCCTGGCGCCTACAGCTGAACAGCTGATACTTTAGGAACATAAAACTTGACCCAGAAGGCCCACCCATCGAGCCCAGCGTCCCACCACATCACACAATCCCACACATTAACTTATCAAGCTCAATGTTAAAACTAATTATGTTTTTTACTTCATAAGTTTTACTGGGAGGCTGTTCCAGAATCTCACTTCTCTGATGGTTAGAAACCGTCTTCTAATTTCCAGTCTAAATTTATTTGTGGCCATTTTGTTCTTGTGTCAACACTGTTCTTTAACTTAAATAGTTCTTCATCCTCCTTGGCCCCCTCCCCAATGTATTCATACAGAGCAATCGTATTACCCCCAAGCCTTTGTTTTGCTAGGCTTAAAAGAGTTTGGCTTGTTTGTCTCCTCTTGTAAGATAGGCTCTCCATTCCCCTGGTTACCCTAATAAGCTCTTCTCTGCACTGTTCCAATTTGAGTTCATCATTCTTGAATATGGGCGACCAGAATTGTACACACTATTCCACATGAAGTCTTCACAATGGCACCATAGCAGTTTAATGAACATAGTCAGAAAGGCGTAACTTAATAGTCCAGTTGCTGTCACTGCCCAAAGTGGCTACAGAGTATGCTGCTGCTGTAGCTACCCAGAATTCCTGCTGCTTCCATTTCCCCCACAAAAGTCTCCAAAGCTACAGACTTATTGATCATGACCCAAGGTAAGGAGAGGCAAAAAGTCATGTGGAAGTCAGGAAATCCCTGGAGAGAAGCTTCTGAGTTCCTTCTACATTCGTTCACTATTGCTTTCTTAATAAAAAGCTAAAGTCAAAAGCCTGCTGGTTCAAGTGGTGATGAACGCTATCCTCACAAAGTAAAGTGACATGGAAGTCCCAATGTCCAGGTGGACTAGTAATCAGAGGCTGATGAAAGGTGAGAGCAAATACCTACATGTGGTGGGAGTGGAGGTTCTGTGCAAAGTATTGCTGTGACCTTTACCAGACAAGGCAAGACTAGACTGGGTGGGGAATAATAATACTGAAACATTGTATCAGAGATGTTGAAGACAATCAATGACTGAAGGAGACATTGGCCATGTCTACAATAGGAAAATAGGTAATGTAAATAGGTAAAATCATGTTAACTTGTTGTGGTCCGTTGTAGGCTCCCCAACCAAAGTTGATCATGATAAACAAACACAATTTTTAAAAAAAGTGTTAAATCCTATCAACACTAATGTTTAAAATATTTGGCTGAAACATGTTAGCTAACTTTTTAAACATGACCTATTTTTTAGCCTAGATTTTCTATAAACCAGCTGAGGCCAGCGATTGGTTTTAAAATTATGCCTGAAATGTGGAGGAAAAGAACTTTTATGAAATGTGTGTTAGCTTTCCAATAAATACTGAAAGAGAAGAGAGATGATATCATAAACCAGGAGGTGCAAGGAGGACATGGTCACACACTGTGACACTGTTATTTTAATATTTCCCAACTTGGCAGCCAGAAGAGATTTCCCACATAGATATGCCAGAAGTAGACGACACAGTGTGCATTTCTGGGTCATGGAACGACATCATCCTCTCCCTTTCCTGACAACCACACTCTTAGCCTTATGCTTCCAGGATTAAGCTTTTAAACTACCTCCTTACTCATGCAATCTTTCCTAAGGGAAGTCAAGTGTTTGACTTTTCCTCGAGACTTTACCAGTGTCTTTTGTACTGCCGGCATAGATGCTGGAACTAGGGGTGTTGCCAAACCTCCAGTCTTGAAGTGATTTCCATCATATACAGGGTTTACAGTTTGGTTCAACGTCTCTCAGCACCCCTATTACAAAAATTGTTCCAGCGCCCCTGACTCCAGGGAAAAAATCAGATGTAACAGGTTTCTTTAAGGGACTAGATTTTCCCTGGCTGTGGTGCCCGTGTGGGTGGGGGTGGTGCACATGGGGCCTCTCTTCATTGCATGCCTCCCACAAGGGCCAGGAAAAACTGCAGTCCCTGTGCTCAAAGTAAGGCAAGAACTGTTTGTGCCATGCATCCCAGCTCCAGGGGATAGGTAAGGGCAGGGCTGGTTGATTACTAAAAAGGAAGCGTTTTCTAAAAAGAAAACCCCCTCCTGAAGGTTGTAATGTGCATAGGATGTAGTGTGTGTATTTCTGCTGCAGACTGGAAAACATGGGAGAGGGATTATACCTGGGTTTTGGGGTAGCGTCATGTTGTGGTAGCACCATAAACACCCATGCCGTCCCTGCCTTTTTTGAGGCTGGGGATACACTTGGTCATCCCACAACGTTCAGAGAAGTAATGTAATTGGAGCATGAAGGAGGAGCCAACATCCAAAAGTTTCCCACACAGATCAGACAAGCATATGGTTTTACAAGACCAGCTCTTCTCTGGTTCTTGTACTCCCCTGCTACAGTGAGTGGATTAGCAAGTAAATTGACTAGAATGCATCCTGAGCTCTGAAGCGAAAGACTCAAAATTAACAGTAAAAAAAAATTTAAATACATCATAAGCAGGCAGCCTGCCAAACAATCAATGGGGACACTAGAAGATTGAGGTGCTAAAGGAGCACTCAAGGAAGACAAGGCCTTTGCAGAGAAGCTAAATGAATTATTTGCATCAGTCTTCACTGCAGAGGATGTGAGGGTGAGTGCCACACCTGAGCCATTCTTTATAGGTGACAAATCTGAGGAACAGACCAGATTGAGCTGTTAGTAGAGGATGTTTTGGAACAAATTGATAAATTAAAAAGTAAAAAGTCACCAGGACCAGATGGTATTCAGCCAAGAGTTCTGAAGGAAATCAAACTAGAATTATCAGACACATAGAAGAACATGATTTGTTGGGGAAGAGTAAACACAGCTTCTGTAAAGGGAAATCATGCCTCACCTATCTAATGGATAAATGAGGCATGACAAACACTTGTCAGGAACGGTGTAGTTATTAATTAGTCCTGCCTTGAGTGCAGGGGACTGAACTAGATGACCTACTGAGATCCCTTCCAGACCTACACTCCTATGGTTCTTATGATAAGAATTCTTTGAAGAGGTCAACAAACATGTGGACAAGGGTGATCCAATGGATATAGTGAACTTGGACTTTCAGAAAGCCTTTGACACGGTTCCTCACCAAAGGCTCTTAAACAAAGTAAGCAGTCATGGGGCAAGAGGGAAGGATCAGTAACTGGTTAAAAGACAGGAAACAAAGGGTAGGAATAATGGTTAATTTTCAGAAGAGAGGCGCATAACAGTGTCCCCCAGGAATCTGTACTGTTCAATGTATTCATAAATGGTCTGGAAAAGGGGGTAAACAACAAGGTGGAAAAGTTTGCAGATGATACAAAATTACTCAAGATAGTTAAGTCCAAAGCTGATTGCAAAGGGATCTCACAAAACTGGGTGACTGAGCAACAAAATGGCAGATGAAATTCAATGTTGATAAATGCAGCAATGCACATTGAGAAACAATCCCAATTATACATACAAAATGATGGGGAATCTAAATTAGCTGTTACCACTCAAAAAAGAGATCTTGGAATCATTGTGGCTAGTTCTCTGAAAACATCTACTCAATGTGCAGCAGCAGTCGAAAAATTAGGAATCATTAGGAAAAGGATAGATAATAAGACAGAAAATCTCATAATGCCACTATGTAAATCCATGCCATGCTGACATCTTGAATACTGCATGCAGTTCTGGTCAACCCATCTCAAAGAAGATATATTAGATCTTGAAAACGTACAGAGAAGGGCAACAAAAATGAGGAAGGGTATGTAACAGCTTCCTTCAAAGAAGAGATTAAAAAGATGGAGACTATTCAGCTTGGAAAAGACACAACTAGGGGATATGCTAGAAGTTTATAAAAATCATGACTGGTGTGGAGAAAGTGATCAAGGAAGTGTTATTTGCCCCCTCACATAACCAAGAACCAGGGGGGTCATCCAATGAAATTAATAGGCAGCAGGTTTAAAACAAACAAAAGGAAATACTTCTTCAAAAAAATGCACAGTCAACCTGTGGAGCTCACTGCCAGGAGATGTTGGGAAGGCCTAAACTATAACTGGGTTAAAAAAAAAAGCAATAGATAAGTTATTAGCCAAGACGGTCAGGGATGAAACCCCTTGCTTTGGGTGTCCCTAAGCCTCTGGCTGCCAGATGCTGGGACTGCATAACAGGGGATGGATCACTTGATTGCCCTGTTCTATTAATTCCCTTTGAAGCATCTGGCACTGGCCACTGTCAGGAGACAGGATACTGGGCTATATGGACCATTGGTCTGATGCAGTATGACGGTTCTTTTGTTCTTGTGTTTTTAAGCAGTAGTACACAGAGTATTTATGATATTAAGATTCTAGTCAATTTCCTCCTCCTGTTGTTATGGACTGAATTCTGCTGGCCTGGCCTAAAAAGAGGAAGTAGAAAAGGTATGCAGAGAAAGTTTTACACATTGAATGTACCTTTCAGACAGACTAATCTCCTCTCATTCTTACACAGAAAAGAGACAAAATGAGGACTAAGCACCCAGAAAAAGTTATTTGCCCAGAGCTCCAACATACCAAATGTTGGCCAGGATTATCATTTATCATCATCTAAGACATGCAAAAAATAAATCAAAGAAGAATGATTGTACTGAGCGTTACTATAAAAATGAACATAATATTTTGTTTTTATTTTCCTTTAGTTTCTTCCTCTATATTCTAAATTATTAAACATTGATGCCTGGTTCTGGGCCAGAAAGAAATTTGTTAGACTTCTATAAGGCAGCACAGCAGACTCCAAGCCACGGACTTCAACAGAGACTGACTAAATTTAAAGTTAGTCAGATCAATGATAACTTCAAGTGTGGTTATAATCAGAAAAGTAACTTTAAATGACACAGTCACATTCAAACATCTGCTCCCGGGTTGCATTTGAGTCACACCTACTTACTTGACTGATGCAAAAAAGTGTAAACTACTGTACTGCTATACTGGAGACTCAACATACAGCTATAGGAGTAGGTTGGATTCTGTTCTCCGTCAGGCATTATCAACAAATTTGTCAGCTAAGTTCCAACTGCAGAATTTTTATTGCACACTGGGGGTTGGGGAGGGGAGACGGAACACATTCCAGGTGGAGTTTTCAGCACAGGCTATTAGAAAATAGTCCTCGGACTAGTAAAGTGAGCAGGTTCAATAAGGAAAATCACTGAGAGAGAATACATTTGTAACAACCCCCACTGTACATTTTTCAGTGTCACTTCACTGTATTGCACTTTACCAGTAAACTGGCAAATCAGATAGAGAACTAGGAGGGGTTCTCGAGTGTTGCCACAGTTCTTTTAGTAGTCATCCCATGGAGGAGATTCCTCTTTCCGTATTCACTTTTTCACATTTAGCCTCATAGAGAGATTCCCTCCTTCATCTCAAGAGAATGGGAACCATTTATTTCTGGAGACGATAAGAGAACTTACTAGAAGGGGGCATGGTCATTTGACAGTATCACAACTGGTGATGAGCAAACTTCAAAAATGTCAGCGTTCAGGTTCCATTTGGATAAACATCCATTACTGATGTGTTCTCTGCCAGAAGGGGATGTGGAAAAACTGGAAAGCGTCCAGTGGAGGGCAACAAAAATGATTAGGGGACTGGAACACATGACTTATGAGGAGAGGCTGAGGGAACTGGGATTATTTAGTTTGCAGAAGAGAAGAATGAGGGGGGATTTGATAGCTGCTTTCAACTACCTGAAAGGGGGTTCCAAAGAGGATGGATCTAGACTGTTCTCAGTGGTAGCAGATGAGTAATGGTCTCAAGTTGCAGTGGGGGAGGTTTAGGTTGGATATTAGGAAAAACTTTTTAACTCGGAGGGTGGTGAAGCACTGGAATGGGTTACCAAGGGAGGTGGTGGAATCTCCTTCCTTAGAGGTTTTTAAGGTCAGGCTTGACAAAGCCCTGGCTGGGATGGATTTAGTTGGGGATTGGTCCTGCTTTGAGCAGGGGGTTGGACTAGACGACCTCCTGAGGTCCCTTCCGACCCTCATATTCTATGATTTTATGATTCTTTTATGCTGTCTGGACTCTGCAGGGCAAAGATTCCTAAACATACGCAAGAGATCCCCATGCTGCTTGGCATGGGTTAGTCCTGAAAGACATTTTGAACTGACAGATTGCTACAACTGTCACCTGTTGAAACACAGACTGAAAACTCATTTGTGTATATATATATGCTTGCTTTAACCTGTCAATAACTTTCTCATTTATTTTTCCTAGTTAATAAACCTTTAGTTAATTACAGGATTGGCTTACAGGCATTATCTTTGGTGTGAGATCTAAGGTACAAATTTGGGTAAGTGACTGGTTTCTTGGGACTGTGAGTAATCTGAGTATTTTGTGATCTGTGGGGTAAGTGACCATTTATCACATAGTCCATCTTGCCTGGAGTGTCCAAGGGGGACTGTCTGTGAGTCCATTGTAAGACGATTATAGGACTTTGGGAGTTCAAACTTGTTACTGGGTTGGTGAAATCTAATTATAGAACTTTCCACCAGTTTGGGGTGTCTGCCCTGCTTTTTGACAGTTTGCCCAGAGTTGGACCTCTCAATCATGAGCCATTTCAGACAGTGTGACACAGAATATTGCCTGACCATAAAGAAAGTGAAGCATCCATGGCAAGTATTTCAAAAGCAATCCCAATGTCTGTACTGTACTCAGCACTCCCAATAGTGGGGTTACAGACGCTCACCAGGAGCTTGTTCCACAGCCCACTGAAGTTAATGGAAAGATTCCTACTGACTTCACTGGGTTTGAACCAGTTGACCAAGATGTCTTCCAAGGTGATTTTTTTTTAACAGCAGGGAAGATGGAAGCTGTAAGTATGACAGGGAATCAATACAATGGGAAGGGGGTGAAGAAAAGAGGAGGGGGAAAAAAGAGCTGTAGGGAAATAATTGTGGGATACTAGAAAGATGAAAAAATGGATGGATAAAGGAGTCTAGGCCTTTGTACTCCTGTCTCCATGGCACAAATGTCAAGTGTCTCAGCAGCCCAAGATGCAAGCTAAGCACAAGCTGAAACTCTAGGAACACTTTTTTTCTCAAACACGATTATATTCAAACACTACCTATTCAAACTTTATGGTACTAAATTTTTTAACTAAACTTTTCCAAAGGTGACTTAAATACTTCATTTTAATATTCACACATGGCATGAAAAGGTTAAACCAATTTGTGCTTCATATCTAGAACTAATGCTACCTAATATATACAAGCTAATGGCTTCATCCTGAATACCTTTATGTACATGTGTCATTTCCTTAACTTCATAGGACTTACTCACAAGTTTGATATGAGATGCAGAGGTGTTTGCAGGTTGTGTTCTAACTCATTAAAATATAATATAAATTGTACATTAGACCATGTAGCTATGAAGTTTAATTAAATAAGGATTTCAGGGATGCAGATCTTAGCTTTCTTTTCCAAAAGTTTGTAATCCACATTGGTCCCTGAACCTTCTAGAAATCACCCACTTTTCATAACCCTTCCCTACAATACTCAGGTATCCTAGTCAACGTGCACATTTTCAGAGACTAGGCAAATGGAAGACTTCAATGCACAACTTTCACATGCACAATGCACAACTCACAGTGCCTTTGAACCTGGAGCAATGTGAACTGGTGCTGAAAACGCATCCACTGGGATCCACAGCTTTTGTGTCATGTGCCAAATAACAAAACAGTAGCTGTAGCTACTAATCATTCACCATTAAAAATGTAAACTGACGAGTTCTTTAAAAGTATATGGCTTACACAGGTACCAAACAGGTGAACCTTTGCATGGGATTGTCAAACGCCAACTTTAAACCACATCAGCATCAGTCTGTGTTTTACCATCACCTACTGTCATTACAAATGTGGAAGACAGCACCTTACTTTTCTTCCATAAACCCAAATCTTTTCCAGTTACCTAATGTCTGAAACCAAACTGAAACTGGACCTATTATGTTCTTTTTCTAAGCTTGTAATTGTGGTTTCAACTCGGATGTGATAGGCATTCCTTCAGCCTTCAATGGCCAAACAAACAAAACATTTCAAGCATCAACAACCCTAATCATCATGAATTTACTACAGCATTCAAAGTTCATTAGAGTGACGTCACTGTCTGTTCCTTACAATAAATCGCCTGCCTTATTCAGATGCCCAGCTCGCTCAGCACCTAATGCTGATCCAGCTCCTTTCTTTAGCAATGACTCATTCAATTTCTTCTTCACTCCCTTGCTGCCTCAATTCAAGAACATTATATAACGAAGACTGACAAAACAGATACTTGCAATTTTTGATGTCACAGCCTCATTTCCCACTCATAATTGAAGACACGGATACTCTTTGCAGTTTTATCAGGGAGTGTTAGTGTAGATGCTAAAATACCATCTCAGCTAATACACTAGCAAAATGTAATCTTTTCTCCATAGATAGTCTGCTGGGTCAAGTATGAGCCAGGAGGCATAGACTCTAGTCCTCACTTTGTGAAATTGTGAAAGAGTCACATAACTTGTCTGTGCCTCAGTTTTCTGATCTACAAAATGGGGATGATGCTTCTGCACTTTTGCAAAGGGCCCTGGATGCCTACAAATGAACAGCTGAAGAATATTATTATTTCTAAGTGGAGTGGTAATTACACCTCTCATTAGGGTTGCCCAAGCACTTCCTCTCTAAGTCTTGTTTTCAGATAATTGTCACTTTCTAGAATTTTCATCTTACTGACTGGAACTTTGCAGGCCCAGGCATGATAGTATATTTGGCAGCTGAGAGAGCAAGGAGCTGCCTTAGAGAAGCACCAAAGTATTAAAATTAATAATAAGAATAAGTTAATAATAAGAATAAAAGCAAGAGGAATAAGCAACAACAAAAAGAAAGAAAAGGAAAAGATTTTCTTTCTTGAAGAATTACAGAGGAATTACAGTGTTTGCCATTTTAAAAGGCAGCATTTGTCCACAACAGCCACACAATTGTATCTGACATACTTCCATTTTTCTCCTATGCATATAACGGGAAATAAGTGAGTTATTGTGAGGTAACCATTGCACATGATGCTGATCCCTTTAACTATATTCCTAAAAAAGAAAGGGGTAGAGACCACTTACTGCACAAGAGTCAGAGCAGCGCAGGGAATCAGAGTATGATGTGCCACAAATACTTTAAATACTTCTTTTCAAAATGCAAAAATATAGTCTTGCACAATGGATTGATTGGGCCTGCACTACTGTGTCTTCTCACACTGTGTTCAGGTTAGGTTGAGATATGCTGATGGGACGGTACGTAAACTGACACAGCTATGCCTGTTCTATGGATAAACAGTGAATTTCTGTCAGTCATCAAATCCCACATTTTTATGAGCATTATGCTTATTTAATAAAATCTTCCAAGGAAACCAAGAAGGCACACACAAAAGTGCAATACGGAAAACCCTTTGGACCACTTTTGTTCCTAAAGTCACAATAAAACAGATATTAAGATAGAAATGAATGAAAATTCAAACCATTCAGGTCTTACTGATAATCATTGCACAACAATCATTAAAATATTACCTGAAGTTGATTAAATTATAAATATTTCTGTTGCCTCCTGTATGGGAAGTATCAAATGATCACAGCAAAGCCATGCAAATATAAAAACTTATCATGAGACACCAGAAGAAAGCAGGAGCAAGGGACAACTAGGTTCAGCAAATGCCTTATAATCCCCTCACCATCCTACTATGTAAACAAAGGGTCCCACTGGCAAGCTGGCCAGGGAGTAGCTCCATCTCAGGGTGGTTCTTTAGCTTGTCTCTTGTCTCTAACTCCCCAGAAGGTGCCTCTGCTCTCACACATGCTCTCAGCTAACTGGTAGAGCTGACGATAATTGAATTTGGGTATTGTGGGGGAGAGGAAAATTAATGGAAGACCCAAGATAAATGGTTGGGACAGGGGGAATAACAAGTTAAAGGAAGTTTTTCAGGAGGTTGGAAGAAGGGGGGGAAGGTGAAGAGATGTGAGGTGGCAAATGGTTGTGGTAAAGAAAGAAAAATAAAATGGGGCAAAGGAAAGAAATAGGAGATAAGTAAAAGGAAAGAAGAAATGGGTGGAAAAGGAAGCGGCTTTGTGAATTTTAAATTCATCTCCAACTCTCTCCAAACTCTTTGCTGGGCCCTAGCACTAGGATTCTCACAGCTACGAGGGCCAACAGGCCTCCTTCTTTAAACTGAGCTCTGAAGAAGGAGAACAGTTAAACCAAGGGCCTAATTGGAGCTATTATATATAGTTCATTCCCTTTTAGTTATCTAATCATTGCTCTCTGCCTCAGACATGCACTGTAGCATTGCACAGGTTTTCCTCCTCTTCTCCACCCATCCTTCATCCCATTCTGATAAATCTTATTCATGCCTGCCTCCAAAATAAAATAAAATTAAAACATTGGGAAATCTCATTGAGTGGGATTTTCTTTCTTTTGTGTGCGTGCGGGAGGGGGATTATTTGTTTTTAATTATTTGTTTTCCCAACATACTGCTTCATTGACAAAACCTATTGTGAGAGTTTCTCTTTCAGCCATAAGAATGCCCATAGCACTAAAAAAATAAATTATACCACTGAGATAATGGGGGGAAAGCCATACAGAAAGGAGGAAAATAAAAATCCTTTTTATTCTGTTTAACTACACTGAACAACTCTCCTGCCCTGGCCATCATTCACAGTATTGTAAAGACAGTTATAGGACATTTACCAGAGGTTTTTTAAATAAGTCTTTCTAGCACAAGCATTTTTCTCTCACTTAGAGATATCATATTATCAAGATTTTAACTTGGTGATGTCCTTTAATGAGCAACTAGATAAAAGTCTGTCTATTCCAGAGTGCCTAATTTCTCAGGAAACATTTTGGAGGAACCCCATTCTTGTTCAGTTACTTATAAGAGCTGAAATAAATGATTGGGCTATGGTAGTCTTTTAGCTATTTATTTATTATTCATTCAGAAAACATTTAACAAAGCTATAATATTCATAAATACAGACATTACAACTTGCCCAGTTAATACAAGCCAAAGAAGCTAGAAAACTCTCCATTATACCCACCACCATAAACCCCTACCATATTTAAAGGCCAATGGATCTTGTACCAAGTCTTAAAGATTGCTTTCCTTATCACTGGAGGACTGCCAGTGGAAAAAAGTGCCTCAGAGATAGGGGTCTCAGTCTGAAAATACCCAGCTGTCCCCTCCTTGGAACTCAACTTGGCCTAATTTCTGGTTTTCAGATTAACTTGAACAGAAGTAAGACCAGCATATTAAACAGAATATTGGCCAAAGGGAAGGAAAAAAAATCTTCATGAAATTTGAAATTCAAATAAATTCATTTAATATCTGCTATGGTCATTGGCTGTGGCAGAAATGTATTCAGGAAAGAATTAGATAAGAGACAAGGATGAAAATGTATATGAATAGAAAGAGGTCTGTATGGCTCGGGGCAATTCGAGAATGAGACACTGTATATTACAGTGTCTTTCAGCTACAGGGCCATTGGTTCAAACAAAGCCCAGGCTGGTAATAAGCAAATAGTGCTAACATCTGATGGCTGTTCAAACTTATGTTACCAGTTGGTGATGTCAGATCAGTTCCTGGAGGAGAAGTGTTCTTATTCCATTAAAAACTCAACCAACCGCCACCCTCCCCGCTCCAAAAACAAACAAACAAACAAAATCCACAGACCTTATTGGCAGTTTCAGCAGGGAAGTTAGATGTGACTAGGCCATGGAGACTGGACTCACGTCCAACTCTAGAGGTGCTCTCTGTAGAACAATTTAGGCACATTGGCAGGGCATCATAGGAAAGTTTGCATTGCCACTGCCCATGCTGAACCTCTTTTACGGATACAGAGAGCACTATTGATACATGATACAATTTGTGATAGGGACACCTGCATACCATGAAACTAGATTGATTCATTCCACCTAGGCATGTCACAGTTAACAATAGCTGGATGAAAATTACTTTTAGAGAGTCAGATTGATTTCAGTGTTTTTACTCACATGCCCAAAATTAAGCATTTGCTTAAGTGCTTTGCACGACCACAGCCAGATTGTTCAGCACCTTCTAGTTTCGAGTCCATGATGGAGTCAGAAAAATCAATAGCAAATAATGAGTTTAAGACATTTTCTTCCCTCTCATTAAGTGTGAAGCTTTTTTGTTGTCTGTACATTTTGATTAAGTAAGCCAAACAGTCTTTGAGTAAACAATATTATCTGCTTATGATATGCTTATGAGCTCTCCACAATCCTGGAATTATGAAGGCCCACACAGTCATCTGTTTAAAAGTATTGACTTAATGGTATTTTATGTCCCAAGAGTCAGCAAAGAAGCTATTAATGATTGAAATAGTCAACGTTTTAAGATCATAATTCAGCACATTGATTGAATGCAGTATGCTTTTTAGCAATTTCAGGTTGTTTAGATTTAAATACATTTCTGCAGTTTTATTTGGGAAAAATGCACCATCTCCATTTCACGAGCAAAACTGCGGTCAGCGCTCCAGCCAGGGCACTCTTGTACAGAGATTACGGTCAGCAGTTATGCTGGAGGTAATTAAACAGCTGCCATTCACAACACAAGGAAATTCTGTGGAAAGGTGGGTAAAAGAATTAAAGGGATTATCTCCCCTCTTCATACACACACTAATTATAAACACAGATACCAATATGCATTAGCAGTAAGATCAGCACAATATTCCTAATTGTAGAGCCATCCTCAGTTGTGAATACTCCTGTTAAAGTTGCAAAACAAATTTCCATCATAATTCCATCTTCACAAGGTCCTAACTCCCAGAAACATTTGCTCCCTTTGAGCTAGTTTTCCATGCATGTTCTCTACCTGGAAAGGAGAGTATTTTTTTCTTGAAAGTTTCAAGATCTCTTCAGCAGAAGAGACGGGGAAAATATTTTGCATTTTGTGACAAGAAAATTCTAACCACATTTTTTAAAAGAGACAAAAACAAGACTACAGCAAAAATGGCTGGAGTTGGGAAACTGGTATGGACATACCCTAATCATCGTCCGGACCTAGTCAGCACTAGATCATGTTATTCACCATTGGTGCAGTTCCACATTACTTAGAGTTGGGTTAGACAACATGGTGGTGAAAGAACTGGAGCTCTTTATAGATTACAGTTGCTATCACCAGTGGAGAATTTTGACTCAGAATTTTGCTAGTACAGACACAGTCAGAGAAGGGAGAAATCTTGGAGGGATGCAAGAGAGAAGAGGAATTGAACTGCACAATCTGAGGAACTCCATTGCATTCTGCACAATATAATGCAACCTCTTTGTATTATACAGTAAAAGCTCTGTTGACCGGCACTCTATCAACCAGAAAGCTCTAGAAATCGGCATTTCTGATATCCATTAAAAGTCCAGTTGATGCGGGGCCAGCAGGCTCCCTACCTGGCTCTGCATGGCTCCCCAGAAGCAGCGACATGTCCTTGCTGCTCCTAGGTGGAGGAACAGCCACGGGGGCTCCATGTGCTGCCCTCACCCAACCCCAAGCACTGGCTCCGCAGCTCCCATTGGCTGGGAACAGTGGCCAGTGGGAGCTGCGGGAGTGGCACCTGCAGATGGAGGCAGTGCGGAGAGCTGCCTGGCTGTGCCTCCGCCTAGAAACAGCAGGGACATGTTGTCGCTTGTGGGGAGACGCCCAAGGTGAGTGTCATCTGCACCCCAAAACCCCTCCTGTACCCCAACTCCCTGTCCTGAGCCCCCTCCCACACCTAAACTCCCTCCCTGAGCCCGTGCCCCACACCCCCTCCTGGTCCCCAACCCCCAGCCCCGTCCCACCCCCAAACTCCCTCCCTCCGTATAACTTAGTTAACCAGAATTTTTAATGTACTGGCAACCCCCATTTCCCCAAAATGCTGGATAACAAAGCTTTTACTCTGTTATGTGGCATTCTCTAAGAGGGAAGTTTTCAAAGGCACAAAGAGGAATTAGATGCCCTATTGCCATTGACTTTCAATGGGAGTTGGACGCCTAGATGTCCTCTGTGTCTTTGAAAATCTCCACCAATCAGTTTGTTTGTGTTTTGGTTTCTAATTTTTTCTACTGCACAGATAGGACCATCACAATACAAATCTTGTCACTATTTCCAGCCCTGACTTCAGCCAAATTGCAGTAATCCAGGCAGGATTCCCCTTTCCTCCATCCTGTTACTTCAGTGCAAGTGTCAACTTCAAAGTCCAATTGGGACAATTTAAATACTACTTGAAAGGTGCACCGGCATTTTTTTCTCTCCTCTGTCACCTCTCGATTCCTCTGGATCCTGTTGCAGGCAAGCGGATATCATAGGGAAGCATGACCCACCACTGCGTGTGCTGTGCCACTTTTATAGATACAACGCAACACCTTGCACAAGCTCTCTCGCTCACACACACACACACAAATAAATTTCTGCCAGAAGCTAATTTTTGTTTAATCACAGGAAATAACCAACACCCTCAAATCTAACAATCCAGATAAAGTGAAAAAACCTGATTTGCCAATATTTCATCAATTCCTTTTGTTAGAGAAACCATCATTTCTCCACTTTGTCTTAATTTTACAATACATTCAATACATACAGATAACCCATATTATAAAAAACTGTGTCCAGAGAAACTAAGAGAACTGCTCTCTGTGGTGTCAATCCAAGTAATATTAATGCATATCACTTCAGAATAAGCAACAGTATAATTTAAAAACCACATTGTATTTCTCATAATGAGGCTTTGTAGCATGAGCTACACGAAAAACAAAAAGGGAAATATGTATCTGAGGGCAGGAAACTGCAATAATTATAAGAATTTATGTAAATATAAAATCAAATGCAAAAACCTACCATTAGTTAAATGTTAAGGTTGAGAAATCAAGCATTCAAAAATTCAGAAAGTTTACAGATACACTAAGTGCATTCATAGAACTATTGAGCTGATTTCCTTCCAATTTAAAATGTCTTTTGCACCAACAGGCAAGTCTAAGCAGAAAGAAAGCAAAGAAGAGCATTATTATTCATTTGTACTACAGTAGCATTGAGAGGCTAGGCCCAATTGTGCTAGGCACTGTACAGAGATAATGTCCCTACCCCCAAATGCTTACTATGTAAGTATGACTATGAACAGGTGGATTAAACAAAAAGATAGGAAGAGCACAAAGAAATAATACCAGTCAGCATGAAAAACACTGGTCACAGCAAACCAGCTGTGTAACTATTGTGCAAGTATTGTTTGTTTTTGTACATGTAAGCAGAGCCAGGATGAGCTCTACCCTGACATCTGGTGGTGAGTTGTGGCAAGTTGTGGAAAAGAACTTCAGGGGCTGATCTCATTTGCATAGGCACACCCACCCTGCCTAGCATGAGCCCATAGCTGCCTAAATGGTCACTTTGGCTGCTGTGGGATCCCCAGTTTCTCTGTTATTGGGGCAGGAAGAATAAATTGTTATTATCCTGATTAGGTGAATCAAGGACAGTGGAACTGTACTTGGCCTTTTGTTATGATGGAGGGACTCGCCATCAACTAAGTAGCACTCGCTAGGCAAGGGACATGGGTCCAAAACTCAGTGAAGAGGGAAGGAGGAGTCTAATTACAGGTTGTTGAGTGGAATTCACTTTGGGCCAATGGTGTACCAGCACTGAGGCTCCCCTACTACAAGCTGAAATTACTGAGTGTTGTGTTAAGCGGGGGCTGAAGATATATTGTAGAGCAGTTCATAGGACGGCTGGAGCAGCTGGTGGAGTGGAGCAATTTGCAGGATGGCTAGAGCAGCTCATGGGACGGCTTGTGGAGTGGAGCAGTTTGCGGGAGCTGGCAGAGCAGAGCAATTCGTGGGACAGCTGGTAGAGCAGAGAGGTGGGGCAATCGGCTTCGGACCATGTAAGGTGCCCGTTAACCCTCCCATTTCCACCCAGGTAGGGAGGTAAAACTCTGCAGATAAACTTTTGAACTCTGCACTGACAGAGACTTTTGGGTTGTTGGACTTTTGGGTTGCTAGACTCAAGAACCAGAGGGAAAGAACATGGCCTAATTTGCTTGGGATGGGTCTTGCTCATGGGTTGTGTTATGAATCCTGTTGGTGGTGTTTCCTGAACATAATGCCACATTGTTTCTTTCTGTTATTAAAAGGCTTCTGCTACTCTCAGACTCTGTGCTTGTGAGAGGGGAAGTACTGCCTTGTAGAGGCGCTCAGCAGGGGTGGTATATATTTGTTCCAGGTCACTGGGTGGGGGCTCAAGACGGTTTTGCATTGTGTTATTGGAATGGAACCCCTAGATACTGAACCCAGCCCTTGTTGCTGACAACTCTGACGGGCAGAAGGGTTACATATACATCCTGGCAGAGAAGTTTTAAGGAGGTATTTGAAGAAGTGCAACCTTTCTGCCTTGTGGCAGCAGCAGCAACAAGATATTTAGGGGGTTCCTCTTAACAATACAAAACAGACCTGGCTTGAGCTCCCACCCAGTAATCTGGGAAAATTACACACACCACCCCAGATGCCTCTACAAGGCAATATTTCCCCTCTTACATGCACTGAGTCTGTGTACAGCAAATAAATTTTTTTTAATAAAAGGGAAAAGTGACCCAGCATTAATTTGGGACAACACCACAACCACAATTCAAAAGCATTTGATCAAGAGCAAACATCTCACCCCAGATTATGTTGGGCAGCGTCCTTTGCTTCAGTTTCTCACCTTGTGGTATGAAAGTCCAAAAACCAAATGTTCCATTAACACATCACTCCCCTCTCCCTCCACTACACCCCACTCACAGTTGCTGTTCTTGGTCAGAGAGGACCCAGGGTGACAGATTCTTCCTAAAAGTGTAGGGACCACTAAGCCCCATCCCTCCATGGCTCCAACCCACCCCTCCTCTTCCCCCCCCCATACCCAACCCCCTGACCAAGCTGGAGCCAGGCCGAGGAGCCCAGGCCCCTCCACATGCCCAGGGTCGCGGAGCCCGAGAGCAGTCCCCGGTCCATGTCCCTGCTCCCTGGGCCTCCCACCCAGGGCAGGTGGAGGGTCCTTGGCTCCTCACTGCTGCCCACATGACTCTTACCCTGACCCAGCTTCAGCTTCTGGCCTGGCCTGCGGGCTGGGCTTAAGGAGCTAAACAGCCATAGCTGGGCCACGGTAAGAGCTGCCCGGGCAGCTGCAAACCCTCCATCTGCCCTGGGCAGGAGGTCCGGGGGGGTGAGGACACGGGCTGGGGGCTGCTCTCCGGCCCCACATCCCAGGCAGGTGGAGGGTCTGTGGCTACACACAGCTGCCCAGGTTCCCAGGCCACTCTTACCTGGGCCGGGCCCCAGCTTCTGGTCTGGCCGGGGAACTGGTCTTATGGCGAAAGATGGACAGGCCCGGCCCGGCCTCTTTCACAAATGGGAGGCCCTGGCCTCTTGGCCCACCCTCTTCCGGCACCCCTGGTGAGGACTCCGAGATCAAAGGTGCATTCACTTGAGTTCACCTCCAACCCTGGGGGTGAAGGGAGAGCACTGAGAAATGCCTTAGCTGCTGTCACTGGCTCACAGTTGCCGAGGTTCACTCGGCCATCGCTGTCCTCTGCTGCTGCCCTTCACTCTGCTGCCACCGTTGTTCACTCTACCGCCGTCGGCCGCTGCGCCACCAGCCACTGCCCTGTCATTCACTCTGCAACTGCTGGCCGCTGCCTCTTTCCTGCGGCACCACGTTCTGAGGTTCCACCACGAAACCCAGCTCTCAGTGATTCCAGCAGGTAGTGGGCTAGCACAGGCTACGCAGTCTCTTCCACTAGAACGCTGTCCCACACCAGATCTAAGGCTTAGCGCCCAGTTATCAATGAATTCAACTCCAGTGATCACTGAACAAAACAAGGACTCTCAATTGAGTCTAATCAGCTCTGTCTTTAACCAGTGGAGAGAAGAGGGTCAAATGGCCTCTAGGACTCCTTAAGCAGAGCCCACACCACCAGTAGGAATATTTATTCTCACCTCCTCTCTCTTTCACAGGCATCCTGACCCCCTGCTTAGCAAGTGAGGTTCAGTTTAGGGGGAACCCCTAATCAGGGCAGGCAAGTACAGTTCTGCAGACCTTTACTCATACAGTAAGGATACCAACATTTTATTACTCAATACTAAAGTGATTTGTAAGCCATCACCAATCAAAATTGATCACTTTGGCAAAGCAGCTGTAGGTGTATTTATGCAAATATGGTTCATTCCTAATGTTTTCTCCCATGACTCACTACTACATGTCAGGGGAGAGCTCATTCAGACTCTGCTTGCAAAAGGATCATGAGGTGGCTGAGTGGAGTGGAGTAGAGTAGAGTGGAGGGCCTAAGCATGTTTGGTGGTGTTGCTCCTCAGCCCACCACTCAGCAAAAATCCTTCTAAAACACACACAGGGGAGCAAGAAAACCACTACCAACATTTAAAGATTTTCTTTTAAACTAAGTCTGGTGAACGTGTCACTCCAAAAAGGTATCTACTACAGAAACACGCATGCTTTCATCACAGCGTGCAGATTCCCAGAAAAAGTGGGCAAAAAGAAAAGGAGTACTTGTGGAAGTGAGCTGTAGCTCACGAAAGCTTATGCTCAAATAAATTGGTTAGTCTCTAAGGTGCCACAAGTACTCCTTTTCTTTTTGCGAATACAGACTAACACGGCTGTTACTCAGAAAAAGTGGAGAAACCTTTCTAAAGGCCCTGTATCAACAAGCATAGCATTGTTGTTGCTATTATTTATTGTTTGTATTACCATGGACCTGGACCCATTGTGCTACGTGCTGTGCAAACACAGCACAAAAAGATGGTCCCTGCACCAAAGAGCTTACAATTGAACCACAAAACAGGAAACAGATGGACACACACAGATAAGGAATGCATCCGATGAAGTGAGCTGTAGCTCATGAAAGCTTATGCTCAAATAAATTGGTTAGTCTCTAAGGTGCCACAAGTCCTCCTTTTCTTTTTACAGATAAGGAAGTACAACTTAAGGAAACAATATCGGCCAGCATGACAGGCAGTGACTTGGCATCAGCTGGGAAGAACACATGAGACATCACTTAGTAGTTGGGATTTAAAATGAGGATCTTTATTAGAAAAAAGAAAAAATAGGCATTATCCCTAAAGCTACCTTCTCTTTCCTTCATAATTTAGACCTAGCATGTTTTCCAGCCCCCCTTCTGCCTGGCTTCCTGCTATGGATTTAAAGGAACAG
The DNA here is from genome assembly GCF_965140295.1 of Lepidochelys olivacea. Classification (NCBI taxonomy): domain Eukaryota; kingdom Metazoa; phylum Chordata; order Testudines; family Cheloniidae; genus Lepidochelys; species Lepidochelys olivacea. Next base: position 266,989,223 of record NC_140411.1, read on the forward strand.
GACATATATTCACATCTTCCCCTCCTATTTCCCCTCAATGTAAGGAGTCTTTAGGATTAATACTTAAATTATAAAAGCAGCAAAGAGTCCTGTGACACCTCCTAGACTACCCGACAAAGTGGGTATTCACCCACAAAAGCTCATGCTCCAATACGTCTGTTAGTCTATAAGGTGCCACAGGACTCTTTGCCACTTTTACAGATCCAGACTAACATGGCTACCCCTCTGATATTTAAATTATAGTTCCAGTTGAGTCACCAGCTTCTCTACTTGTCCAGATCTGTGGCCTTGACAGTGGTTTCATCCAGTTACACTCATGAAAATACATGTCCTTCCCAGGTCTGCTCAGATTTCCAGTCCCAAAGAATGTCTTGAGCTAAACCTCCACTCAGCCAGTCATTAGAAGGCATCAGCACCACCTTGTGGTGGTTGACTCACCCAAACATTTATGCAGTTGCCAGCCAAGAGTAGTACACCAGACCCTCGCTAGAATGCAGGATTTGGGATCCATGTGCCGTACCGTGTTAAAATGAATTGCAATTAAAAAGTAATTAAATTTAGGATCCATGGCCGCGACCGCGTTATATGCGAATTCACACTATATAGACACGAGTTCTAGCGAGGGCCTAGTGTATATCCAAAATGCAGGTCCTGAACTGAAATTAGAACACATTAGCTGGCAAAAAGAAAAGGAGTACTAACCAATTTATTTGAGCATAAGCTTTCGTGAGCTACAGCTCACTTCATCGGATGCATACTGTGGAAAGTGTAGAAGATCTTTTTATACACACAAAGCATGAAAAAATACCTCCCCCCACCCCACTCTCCTGCTGGTAATAGCTTATCTAAAGTGATCACTCTCCTTACAGTGTGTATGATAATCAAGATTTGGGAGACAGGCCAGTCCTTGCCTACAGACAGTCCCCCAACCTGAAGCAAATACTCACCAGCAACCACATACCACACAACAGAACCACTAACCCAGGAACCTATCCTTGCAACAAAGCCCGTTGCCAACTGTGCCCACATATCTATTCAGGGGACACCATCACAGGGCCTAATAACATCAGCCACATTATCAGAGGCTTGTTCACCTGCACATACATCAATGTGATATATGCCATCATGTGCCAGCAATGCCCCTCTGCCATGTACATTGGTCAAACTGGACAGTCTCTACGTAAAAGAATAAATGGACACAAATCAGATGTCAAGAATTGTAACATTCATAAACCAGTCGGAGAACACTTCAATCTCTCTGGTCACGCGATTACAGACATGAAAGTTGCAATATTGCAACAAAAAAACTTCAAATCCAGACTCCAGCAAGAGACTGCTGAATTGGAATTCATTTCATTTGCAAATTGGATACGATTAACTTAGGCTTGAATAGAGACTGGGAGTGGCTAAGTCATTATGCAAGGTAACCTATTTCCCCTTGTTTTTTCCTATCTTCGCCTCCCCCCCCCCCCCCCAGACGTTCTTGTTAAACCCTGGATTTGTGCTGGAAATGGCCCAACTTGATTATCATACACATTGTAAGGAGAGTGATCACTTTACATAAGCTATTACCAGCAGGAGAGTGGGGTGGGGGGAGGTACTTTTTCATGCTTTGTGTGTATAAAAAGATCTTCTACACTTTCCACAGTATGCATCCGATGAAGTGAGCTGTAGCTCACGAAAGCTTATGCTCAAATAAATTGGTTAGTCTCTAAGGTGCCACAAGTCCTCCTTTTCTTTTTGCGAATACAGACTAACACGGCTGTTACTCTGAAACCTGTCATTAGCAGGCAGCACTGCCTGGTAAGTGACTGGATTTTAAGAGAGTTTGATACCCAAAATCTAGTCACACATGACATATTTGCAGCACTCTTTAGAACAGCGGTGGGCAAACTTTTTGGCCTGAGAGCCACATTGGGGTTCCAAAAGTGTATGGAGGGCCGGATAGGGAAGGCTGTGCCTCCCTAAACAGCCAGGCCCCCGTCCTCTATCCACCCCCTCCCACTTCCTGCCCCCTCAGAATCCCCCACCCATCCAACCCCGCCCTGCTCCTTGTCCCCTGACCACTCCCGCCTGGGACTAACTGCCCCCCCGAGACCCCACCCCCTATTCAACCTGTCCCCTGACTGCCCCGCTCCCTATCCACACCACTGCCCCATGCCAGGCCCCCCAGGCCTCCCATGCCTATCCAACCCCCCGTTCCCTGTCCTCTGACCGCCCCCCACCCCAGAACCTCTGCCCCATCCAACCTCCCTCTGTTCCCTGTCCCCGACTGCCCTCAAGGACTCCCTGCCCCTTATCCAACCCCCCCCCCCCCCCCGCTCCCCACCCATGCCACTCAGAGCAGCAGGACTGGTAGCCGCGCTGCCCAACCGGAGCCTGCCGCGCTGGCCAGCAGGAGCTCGCAGCCCCACCACCCAGAGCGCTGGTGGCATGGCGAGCTGAGGCTGTGGGCAGAGGTGAAAGTATGCTGGTACGGTACGCCGTACCAACAAGAGCCGGTATGCCGTACCAGCTTCCCCAGGCTGGTGATTTAAAGGGCCCAGGGCTCCCTGCAGCGGCCGGAGCCCCGGGCCCTTTAAATCCCCTCCCGAGCCCCACTGCAGGGAGCCCCAGGCCCTTTAAATCGCCACTACCCTGGGGCTCAGGCAGCAGGGCTCGGGCAGCAATTTAAAGGTCCCGGAGCTCCGCTGCAGTAGTGGTAGCTGGAGGCCCGGGGCCTTTAAATCGCCCCTGAGCCCCAGGGCTCCCAGCCGCTTCTGCAGCTGGGAGCTCAGGGGGGTGATTTAAAGGCCCTGGGGCTCCCAGCTGCAGCCGGAGCCCCAGGGCCTTTAAATCTTTAAAGTCCCCACCTCTTCCGGTTGAGGCCATGCCCCCGCTCAGGACTCCGGGGTACCGGTAAGTCCTAAGTTACTTTCACCCCTGGCTGCGGGGAAGAGGGACAGCAGGGGAAGGGCCAAGGGCTAGCCTCCCCGACCAGGAGCTCAAGGGCTGAGCAGGACAGTCCCATGGGCCAGATGTGGCCCGGAGGCCATAGTTTGCCCACCTCCAATTTGGAACAACTCTATAACCTAGTCACATCCTTGAGGGAAATCAGTGCTTCCTTGAGACACAATATGCTCTTGGTCACAATATGAAAAAAGTTCATACTCAGATGCCTGTCCCTTGGCAAAAGCTATTCCCCTCCCACCTTAAAAATGAAGATATAGTGGACAAACTGAAAACTATTGACTTTCAATTGAAGTTGTGTGCCTAACTCTTTTAGACCCCTTTGAAAACTACAGCCAAAATTATTTACCTTGGTAACAGACTGATTTCATTGTAATGAGCTTCACACCATTCTCAGAAACGGTCACTTGCACAAATTAATTATTTGTATAGCATATTTCCATTTTACGGTTATCTGAAATGAGTTTTAAAGCCTGTTTAAAAGGTAGAATGTACAAGACAGATCTGTTCATCAAAATCAGAAACCTATGCCAGATTTTAAATCTTCCTGGAATTCACCTGTTTTTAAAAATCACACTCACACTACATTAGGGAATCAAAACTTAATAAATTCAGATTTTCATCTTACAGAGCACTTAAGAATAATCAGTTAGATTTTTGTCCATTTTAGATACAGCACACACAGCAGATGGCAATATTACTGTGTAAATACATCTTACAATTTAGCAACAAGTGAAAAAGGTTTGAATTTAAAAATCACACCAACAAAATAAAATAAGTATGTGGCAGAGACCGTAAGTTAAACAGAAGGCTCTGGGTGTTGCCAAGTTTCAAACAAATTAAAACAGCACTTAGAAAACTCTCAGACACAGATCTTATACATTTCATATTTTATTCCTATGTCATGGGGAACATGGAATATTCATGAAACTCTCAGACACAGATCTTATACATTTCATATTTTATTCCTATGTCATGGGGAACATGGAATATTCATGAAATTCTTCATGGAACAGGGTCAAGTTTGCTGAATTTCCCAATTTGAAAAACTGTCATCCTTCTTGTAATGTGGCGCCCAAAACTGGATACAGTACTCCAGATGAGGCCTTACCAATGTCAAATAGAGGGGACTGATCACGTCCCTCTATCTCCTGGCAATGCCCCTACTTATACAGCCCAAAATGCCATTAGCCTTCTTGGCAACAAGGGCACACTGTTGACTCATATCCAGCTTCTCGTCCACTGTCACCCCTAGGTCCTTTTCTGAAGAACTGCTGCCTAGCCACTCAGTCCCTAGTCTGTAGCAGTGCATGGGATTCTTCCATCTTAAGTGCAGGACTCTGCACTCGTCCTTGTTGAACTTCATCAGGTTACTTTTGGCCCAATCCTCTAATTTGTCTAGGTCCCTCTGTATCCTATCCCTACCCTCCAGTGTATCTACCTCTCCTCCCAGTTTAGTGTCATCTACAAACTTGCTGAGGGTGCAGTCCACACCATCCTCCAGATCACTAATGAAGATACTGAACAAAACCAGGACTGACCCTTGGGGCATTCTCCTTGATACCATCTGCCAACTAGAGATGGAGCCATTGATCACTACCCTTGAGCCCGATGATCATGTAGAAATTGTGAATATTACTACTTCAGTACAGTATGCAGCCCACTTTAGAGTGGCTTTAGAGTGGGCACGCCACTTGGAAGTTATTTCCAAGTTATTCAGAACATCCCACAGAGCATTCAGAGAACGTGCTTTCTTTCGGGGGGCTGGGGGGCAGAGAAAGGGTGTTAACACAGCTGTCAAAACTACAGTTGCTCAGATGCCACTATAATAAACTTTCAATTAAGGCATTTTTGATTTCTACTATGAACCATATTTATGCTTAAGCCTTTATTTTTAGTACTAGCATATAGCTGTTAGCATGATTGTCACTTTACTTACAGAAGATGACCAGATCCGTAACTTTAGAGGCTGTGGTGTTACATGAAAATATCTTCATTTTATAACACAACATAGGTCCATGTTAAAAACTGGTGATTTTTGACCAGTGGTTTTGCTTAATTTGTTTTTTAGTTATTAAAAAGCTTTATAAAGTGACTGTTGTACATTCATGGTAGATAATCTACATAGGAAAATGGCTGTAGCATTATATTCTACATCAAATTATATAATGAATTCCTGTAAATGACCTGCTCAGATTGTTTTGGATCCAAATTACCTAAAATATAACTTCTAGAAATGTAAGCCTCAGTCTCCTACCCAAATTCGAACTTGGTTTGTTACTTTCTGCCTGGTGAACATTTACCTTTGGTTTCAGTTGGACAAGGTATCTTCCTCTTTGTCCTGTGTAGTGTTGCTGTACATTGCTCAATGGCTGCATCATTTCTCATCAGAAGTGACTGAATTTTAATTATTTGTGAGAGGATCGTTTCAGTTTCTGAAATTTAGAGAAAACTTGCGGAATCCTTGAGTAAGAGGTTGTCTATAAATGTGTCATCATCATCGGCATGATACCAATTTGCATATGTAAGTAGAAACCCACGAGAGAGGACGATACTCCAGGTGACTGTTCTGATAATTCACCATCTGCAGCTGCTGTCAGTGAATGAAAGCACTGCACTGAGTTTCCTATGGTTTATTACACTCACTTGTTGCATCTTATTTAAAATGAGATTGTAAACTTTTCAAGGCAGAGATTGTATCTACTTGTGTGTTTGAGTAGCACTTATCGCAATGAGGAACCAATCCTGATTCGAGGCTTTGGACACCACTTGCAATACAGAACTATTAAAATACAATAAAATACCAATGTGATTGTAACCACATAAATAACACTCTTACATGAGATACGTACCAGATCACACTGAGCTATGCCACTGTGGAGCCTATTAAACTCTTCAATAAAATCAGGATGTCCATACACAACTATATTACTATGTAGTATTCAATAAGAAACAAAATCTGTCATTTGTGCTATATACTCACTTTATAATCTGGAGTCTGTGCCCTAGGACTAGCAGTTCCCTATTGGACCTACCTGAATTTTGAAAATGATGCTAATTTTATTAGCTAGATGGCAGTATTTGTGAATTGTTAGAGTAACACTAATTAAATTGACTTTTTGACCCATTAGCAAAAACAATTACAGCTAAGCACAAGAATCACTATTCCTTGTCTGGTTAAGTTGCTATATATCTTGACAGAAGTGGTATTTCTATCACAAAGAAGAGGCGGCAGGATAAACTGTGATACCAGTTAAACTTCCAAGAGGCAGTCACAGAACTCATACAGATAACAAAGCATTTCCTGAGAAAGGTGGCTTTGCCATGTTTACACTCGTGGTATCTGGTAACAGATAAGCAAAATAGCTACTGAAAGTTATAACATTTGCCTTGTGCTAACTGCTTAGCAGGTGCCTAACCAGGCTTGATTTGTAACTGTCACAGCATGAGAACAGCAGGCATTAGGTGCAGTAAATGAAGTACTTGAAACTGGGATTTTTATTTGAAAGAAATACAATGGTATGAAAGTTTGATCAATTGCAAGAGATTAAGTCATTAATGAGAGTTAGAGTATGAGATTCTGGGAAGTAATGTAGGTTTTCTTTGATTTCAGCACTTCCCTGGAGTTTCAGTACCCATTATTCTTTGGCTGGGCATCTTAATTTTCCCATCAGTCCCTCTAATCATATTGTTAGTTATGTACTATGAGATTAAAACTGAAATAGCATAACTCAAATAACGGTATAATATACTTGATGTATGTTCATTACCAACAGGCTCACTTCAGTAAATGGTTCAAAAAGTATTAGGACCTTCTAAAAGTAAACAAGTTCAAACATTAATAAGAGCTTCAAGCCTGGGGATACAGGTGGGTGCTCAGCATCAGTGGTGCTTTCGACCAGTAGTGCTCAGCCTTTTCCATATCATGATCCGCTTTTCCTTACAGGGATCACCCTGGTCCCTGCTTTCATCTAACTGGCATCTAGCCAGGACCCTCAACCGTCCCACTTAGCAATTTGGAAAGGGCATGGTGGTTGCAACCTCCTTATGTCTGTTTGCAGCCCCCCAGGCTGAGAATCCCTAACTTAGACTAATGCAGGCGTCCGCTGCTTATCTTGATGCTATTTTAAATTTGGTGCCCATTATTTTTGGTGCATTTAGTTCATTGAAACTACTTGCTGGAATAAAGTCTATGTGGTCTGAGCCAGGGTTTCAGAATAGAGTCCATGTGGCCAAATCCTTCTCCCTGAAGTCAATGGTAGTTTTGGCCATGATTCTATGACAGCAGGAACGAATCTCTTAATTTGCACACTCAAACTATTGATTAGACTAGGACCTGAAGAGCGAGCATCTGAAAAAAATCTTACCTGTGGAGTCTTGATTCAGAGTCTCCTGGCTGCTGCTGCTGCAGGAAAGCACTGGAGTGATAGACAGTGAAGCTGGGCAGGATAAAGGAGCTGATAAATCAACCTGTGGTTCAAAAGATCGATATACAGGAATGCCAGCATCTTCAGAGATGTAGAAAGGAAGATGAAGACCACCATATGCATATGGATTTTTCCAGTGAGAGAAACCTATTGCAAATGGTCCAGCAGCATCATAATCTGGAAATAATATTTAGATTTAAAACATATGCTTGGTCTGTTTTATAGCATACAAAATAATAATAATAAAAAACAATCTAACATACAGGAGTTGATTTATTTTTATTTTAACTCTTAAATAACTTCTCCCCTTCTGAGGAAAGGCCACATCAAAAATATTAACGATACTGGCCCGAATTCACCTGTGTCATAACTCTGCTGAAATCAAACACCTACACCAGGGCCACTGTATCCTTTCAATACATCATTTTCTCCTGCTCTTTAATGGAAAAATCTTATTTATATTCTGGGGACTTACGAGTGGTGCTGCCATGGCCTAACCAAGGGGTGGCCAACCTGACTCTGAGAAGGAGCCAGAATTTACCAATGTACATTGCCAAAGAGCCACAGTAACACATCAGCAGCCCCCCCAACAGCTTCCCGGTCCCCCCACCTCCCGCTCCCAGTGCCTCCCACCCACCAGCAGCTTCGCGGATCAGCACCTCCCCCTCCCTTCCCACACCTCCCAATCAGCTGTTTCATGGTGTGCAGGCAGCTCGGGGTGGGAGGAAGGGAGGAGTGAGGGCAGGGCAGGCTCAGGGGAGGGGGCGGGAAGGGGTGGAGTGGGGGCAGGGCCTATGGCAGAGCCGGGGTTGAGCAGTGAGCACCCCCCGGCACACTGGAAAGTTGGCACCTGCAGCTCCAGCCCTGGAGTCGGTGCGTGTCCAAGGAGCCGCATGTTAACTTCTGAAGAGCCGCAGGTGGCTCCGGAGCCACAGGTTGGCCATGCCTGGCCTAACCCCTATTGTTATACATATTTGTATTTTAGTAGTGCCAAAAGGTGTGAATTGAGATTGGGTCCCCATTGCATTAGGGCCACTACAAAGATACAAGAGCCCACGCCTGCCTTGGTTAGGCTAACGAACCAGACACAAACTGACAAAGGGTAGCACATGGAGATAAAACATACAAGTAAATGAGTCTGATGAAAAAAATGGCACAGCTTTGTAAATTACAGGTATTGTAGGGGTTGTTGTTGTCATTAGTATTATCTTGCACATGTAATCGCTGTGGGTTTGCAGAGCAAATGGGGCTGCAGAAAGCATCTAGTTCTCTGGCCCTGCCCCATATCCATTCCTTGCCAATCGGCAGACCTTTGACTGCATGGTGCAACCTGGAGTAGCTTCCAGGAGATTAGGGGAGGGGTTGCTCACTAACAATCACTCATCTCCTGTGCTCATGGAAGAGGAGAAAATTTAGCCCCAAGTCATCAAATATGTTTCTCAAAATTTCTTCCTTCAACCACCAGTTGAATTAGTTATTGGTTTTATCCAGTTATATTTTTAAAAGATGTTTTTAGATTTATATTTTGTCCTATCACTAGATCCCGTGGTATATTAAAGTGAACAAGTAGCAACAGAGCTTACAACATGCCAAAAAAGACATTTATAAAGGATGGACCTATAGAGACTTCTTCATCCCAAAACAATCTATTTTCCTCTCAGCTACCCCCCACACCCAGTTATCCCTATTATGCCCAGGAAAAGCACAGAAAAGTCTTGCAGTGTACCCTAAAAAGACACTATTACACAATTCGACTCATGTAGCTTTCCTGTGCAGTGTCATTCTCTTACTTTTGACTGTCTGATTCTTTTTAAACTAAAACAACAAAACCACATAAATTCTAGTAAAATTTAGAAAGACACTGTGTGGGGCCCAGGGCTTTTTGAAACATAGTTATGTTCAATCTCTCCATTCACAAAAAACAATAAGATTCCTGTCTTGTTTAAGCTATCCAAACTGACATGAGGAAGAGAAAGCCACTTTTAGCCAACTACACACAGCTTTTTGTAGAAGCCCAAGACGTATTAAGAATTTGCTATAATACTTCTCTACATAACTCTCTCAATAATCCCGATTCACCAAATTAAAAATAAATCATATTATAACATTCATGGAATCTTTTATTTGTCCCCTCCATTTTTTAATATTACTCTTGCTTTGAGATGGAGTTGCAATTTGATCATAATCATCCATTCCAGCCTTAAAATCTAGGATGTCCTAACCAGAGTCCTTGTCAAAAGCTGCCAAAGTCAATGCTCTCATAACACGGGCTTTTACTTTTTCAGATCAGGGATACTTAACTAGATGGATGTTCTCCTCTGCCTAACTGCAAAATAACATATTTGTGAAAATAGGGTTTATCCTTCATCTATTGTCATTTCAGATTGTAAAATCAATTTTCGACATGGCTAAAACGTAACAGAGGAACAGGAGATGTATTAGGGCCAGGGTTGTTTAATATATTCATTAATGATCTGAACACTGAGGTGGCATTGTTTGCAGGTAGAAAAAAGTTATTTAATCGACATTACAGAAGACTGAGGTATTAAAGATAGACTTAACAAAATTTGGTACAAGGGGAGCACCATGCGAGATGAAATTCAGTGTTTGTTCACAAATCCAGGGTAATGTCTTTTTTAAATATTTTTTAAAGAATTTTTTTAAAAGAACAAGGTGTAATGATGGGCAAGTCAATGACCAATAAAAAATGTTGCTAAAAACTGAATAGTAATACTGCTATTATCAGACAGGCTAACAATCAATCCCTCTGTCCTTCCTGAACTCAAAGTGAAGTGTGAAAGGTGCCCAACCAACAGCCCTGGAGACTAAAATAAGGTTTTAACTCTTACCACAGGCTCCAGAGGCACCCACTTCTGCACATCCCTCTGCCCATGAAACATCCCCACTTATCTGTAGGGGACCTTTACGAGTTAGTGGAGCTTCATACCCATCTCATCTTTATCACTTCTGCTGAGACTATGGACAATTTGGGCTCAAGATATGCTGGTTCCTATCCATTGGCAAATGAAAACCACCAAACTCCCTGATGGCCAAATCGCCGGAAGGTAACAAACCTTCAGGTTGAATTTGCATCTAGAGGCGTAAGGCTAATTCATCCATTTTTCCACTTACATGCAAAACCAAATATTGTGTCAGATTTATTTTTGTGCAAAATTAAAAGCGATTTCATATATCTGCTTACCTACTGTGATCTGACTGACACAACTGTAGTAACTACTTCCAGCTGAAAGAGTGTGACTGCCTCTCTTAGTCCACGAAAATATAAGATTAAAAATTCAGAAAGGTTAATGATATAATCAACAATTTAAATAGTCAAAAGTCATCATGACAGAGAGACATTACTGTTCCCTCCTCAAATGGGGAACAGGTGTAGGATGTTACTACCTCTTGAAAAGGAAAGGTCTCTGCTTATGACGATGGTGATTTGTATTGCCCTGCCCCACCACCACCACACCTCCCTATCATTAAAGAGCTTACAATCTAAATATAAGGTGAGAAACAAGACAACTGTCTTTTGCTGGGAATAACACAGTGAAGGCAGGGAATTGTTCAGCCTGGGAACAACCCAGTCAGGAAGGAGATATGCAGTTCTCCACCCAAGACAGATAACTAGGGAGTGGAAGCCTGACACTGGGTGCCCTCGCTGAACCACTAAGGGAAAATGCAGGTGCAGTTGCCCTGAACTGTGACAGTGCCCACTTACACCAGAGCTGAATTAGACAGCAGGATTTTGGGGCTAGTTGCAGCACAAATGGAAATGGCAGACTGAACCTGCTTTTTCTTAAATCCTCCTGGTAGCTGTTTTCCCTACTACAGGCTACAGTGCCTCCTTCCTACCACAATATTCAAGATCCACTCAATTTGCATACCTACAATGTCAAGTCAGTGCATGTTCTGCTGCTTACACCCACTTCTCAGTTATAATTTAAACAACCATTTGTATGAATACTGACTTAGGCCCAGAGATTTCTGTGGGAGTTGCACCCACTTACTACAGACTGAATTTGGCTGAATTTATCCCGTGGGTCTGAATGTTTCATGAGAGAAGAAAACATTCTACATTCAAGAAAGGTCAATAACATCTGGACACACATGTACATATTACACTGTTTTCGTATGGATAGTCTTCAGATGCCGTGAACAGAGAGATGCACAGAAGGCCATACAAAAATTTGTAAACCGTGCTATCATCTTAGTTTGGCTTCATACTTTTCCTCGGGCTTACTTTCTCCAGTACCATTTGCAGCTTCCTCTTATGTTCTCCTTTTTGCCCTTAAAGAATCTACAACCACAGTCATGACTCACAGAACTGGCAGTTTCCTAGCAAAATCATAAACATTAGGAATGGAATGAGTTATTAGGTCAGCTTGCTAGTTCCCCTGCCAGTACAGGGCTGTTCCCCATAGTACAGAACACGGAAGTGAGCTGTAGCTCACGAAAGCTCATGCTCAAATAAATTGGTTGGACTTCACAGGGTATTTTATCCAAAAGGGAGTGTGCAATTGAAACACTGAGCAATTCATGCACAGACCGTTTGAACTTGAAAAGTCTTGTGTACCCCATCTGAAGTTTAGAAATGAAGTAAATTGGTCATATATTACAGAGTTAGCTGCTGTGAAGACAGATCATATAAGATATAAAAAATAAAAATCACTAGGTAATTTATCTTAATAATGAAGCTAACTGTACATTTAAGCAGCAATATCCACTAGGCCCAACTCTGGCAAGGGCCTAGCAACATAGAGTTGATTATCTGATAAAAATAATAAGGCAATGAGCTTTTTGTGCATTTTCAACTGGATGCAGTCCTACTCCTATCCTGCATGGTTTTGTACTGTTACCAAGCCCTCTTAATCAGCATCTTGTTTCACCTTATCTATATGTGGCTTCATTTCAGCAGTTGGTGAAGTGATTCCTGCAACTACAGAGTTTGTAAGGTGCTATAGGCTCCATGGAGATGTAAGATAATATTTCAAACTATTAAATCACAAAGCCCTAATAGCAATCAAAATTGTGTTCCAAGGAGTTATGGGAAACCTTTATGAAAACAGCCCGTATTGACATGCAGTTTATAAAACCTACTGGTAAAAGGTTAATTTTAAAATGTTTTAAGTGTCCAGAAATATATCAGAGTTGATCTTTCAAACTAAGCACAAGGCTATGGATCATTGCAGATGGCAGGGAACCGTATAACCTTGTGGGATTAATGGAGGGATACATCTTCCAGTGTAATATAAAAGCATACACTGCTTTTTCTGCTTCACTCTGCCAACTGACAGTAACCCACAGCTCCATTTTAAGATGGTGCTAGAAATAATGCATAATTACAGTAAAATTTATGCCACTGACTTTTTAAAATGTGTATCCAGATTTTAACGATTACTATAAAGAAGGAAACAAAAGTCTAGCTCCTAATGCAGCTTCTTAACACCAAGGCAGTGAACAGAGTTGCTGATAAATGACTACGGAGATTGCTTTCTAGCCTAGCAAAACTTGTGACTGGAAGCACAGCAAGTTTCATTGAATTTTCAGGCTATGTCCACACTGCAAATTCATTCATAGATGTGCTTTCAGGTGTTAAAAATAGTCCTGCTTTGCTTTAAAGCACACAAATGCATCCTATATTACAAATAAACAAACTAAATAAAATGGCTAAAATCATGAGGAATATTTCCCCCATTGAAGATCAACTATAATGGAGCTGAAAAATCCTGCAAAGCTTTTCAGGTGCAGCGCTCCCATGAATAATCCCTGAAATTTATTTCCCCTCTGTTAAATGGATGCAAGAAATCCTTGCTTCCACGTCCCTCTGAAACCCTCAAGCCTTCTTACTGGACAGCCACTTTTTAAAGCACTATCTTTGCACCTCACATAGTGAAGATCTGAAAATAGTTCCACAGATTTCTCTCTGCATTCTTCTGAGAAGTGCCTTGGTTTGCATCTTAGATTTATGTGGCTCTACTTTGCATAGTGAGAAGCTCCCACATTTGCTCCATCCCATAGTTTTGTGTGACAAGTGTTCTCAAATGTGCTGAACAATAGTGTCACGTCCTAAAATCCCCTAAGTGCAGAGTCCCTTACTCCACCCAATATCCCTGAGACACAGTGATCCCCTACATCAGCCCCTTATGACCCCCACAGGGATCTCTAGCCACATTACTCAGTGATCTGCCACCCCGACTGCATCCCCCACCCCAAAATAATAGTGTTCTCCAATCACAATAATCAGAGACTATCCTACCCCAATAATAAGAAAATATCTTTACCATGTGCAGTCAGGGACAACATCCTGCCTCGGTTCTGGGCTGGGCTGCTGGCAGGACTACAGAAAGCAGCCAGGTCTGTCCGGGGTGTTTGCAGTTCACCCTTATTCGCTGGCTTCTGGGTAGCCCCCATCTTGCAGTGCCTTCTCTCCCCAGTGCTGCTACCTGGCTGGAGTCTTCTAGGTGGGCTCCAGCTACTGCCTGCAGCCTGCAAAGTACACACTGGCCACATGCTACACACACACACAATCTCACCATTTAAAGATTTTTGCCTAGGAGGCCTTGTCCCAGCAACAAGATACACTTTGCTCCTCTGGCAGATGAGGTAGTGTGTGAGCTGCTCTCCTTTCATGTGGTACAGATGACTGATGCTGCTGCTGCTGCTCCAAGAAAGGTTACTCTGTTGCAGATCTCCACAGGGAACTGAATTCTTGCAAGGAAAGAAAATCAACTAGCTAAAGTAAATTTGCAAAGGGACCGACAATCAAAGGTGCATGCTATTCTTCCCAACAACCCTCGCAGTGCAAAATCCTCTCGCCATGGTCCTTATAATGAGTGACACCCAAAACAAGGTCATTCTGTGTGATCCAGGTGCAGCTGTCTTGCTTGGCAAGACAGGGCAGATGTAGGATGTGCGAGCTGAATCCTTGTAGAAGCTGCTTAGGAAAGGAGCATGTGTGTTGACAGATATTCACGAAGTAGAAGCTTCTCTTACAAATCAAATTTACATACCGGAAATTTTGCAAAGAGTCTCATTTCCACATAGCCTACTTGGTTCCCCCTTCAGATATTTGGGATTTAATTCATTCCTGGTGTAACTCCCTTGACTTCAATGGCATCACAACAGTTCTGAATTTGATCCATTTTACTAGCTATCAAAGGCTCTACAATTTGTTCATTACAGATTTTGCAAGTAGTAAACCTGTTGCTTACCTTACAGTGTTATGGCTTAGGGACTTTACAGTGGATATCCAGCTGGCCAACTGGTCCTTGGGAGAGTGGGCGGGGGGAAGGTAATAGAGCCAGCGGATTTTTTTCAGCTTTTATACTGTGCAAATTCTGCCCTCTTTTCCACCCTTTCAAGGCACTTTTGTTTTACCACACGATAAAGGCAAGGTCAGCTTTACAACCCCCTGTGGTTGAACTCACAGAGTTTACTTCACAATATAACTAAAGTGCCTTGTCTTCACTGTGTTTTTCCCTTGAGATAGCTATAAAGGCATTATTTTATGCTAATTGATAGCCACTGTTCTCTTGCTCTTCACCATTAATAATCTAATGGGCGCTGCATCAGAATCCAGGAATGAGGAATTTTTTCCCAGATATCTGTTTGACAGGGTGGAGGCACAGCACCTTGAAATGAGCCAATATGAAGGAGCGGCAAGACGTAGGGAGTAGAAAGAGACCAGAAACCCCAAACTCCAGACTTCTTCATGGAGTTAAACATTGTAATGTTTGTTTTGAATGACATGTACTTTTTTGCTACAAGAGAACACAATGTAATCTGAATTCTAACCTAATAAACTGTGTTGTTGTTCTGAAAATATCCTTATTTGATTCAGTAGTGTCCAGATGTGAGTGAATGATCTTGCAAAGAATGAAAGAAAGAAATATTAGTGGGACATAAAATAACTGTTCTCTTTGCTTCTCTCCCAGAAATCAGTGAAATAACTTCTGAAATTGTCCTTTTCCCTTATCCTGCTCAAATACATATTTAAACATTTTTTTCTTTTTTCTTTTTTTTTTTGCTGTGCTGTGTGATTCTTTCACAATGGGAATAATGTTTCAGGCTTGTTATATAAAAGCTGGAAATTATTCTGAAAACTTTAAAATTAGAAGCAAAACAACTGTATAAAAGGCCTGATAAATCACCAGCGCTACTATCAAAAACGTATACACTCATATTGAGAAAAAAGGGTGTATATATATTAAGTCCCTCGTAGACATGGTTTATTTTATCAGATTCCTCTTTTCTGGAGACAATATAAAAGTTAACCACGTATCCACAGGAGAAGAACAATGTTCCAATGTCAAAACAGAACATTTTGCTATGTATGCTCTGACCTTTACAGGAAATCAACAGGATCAGAACAGGGATGTATTAACCCTTTCATTGCTGTCGTTCAAGGCTAAGACTGCAATTGTGCAAATACTTATGCATGCAATTGTAAGAATATGAACACTTCCACTGTGGGACAACTCACATGTATAAAGTGACTCATGTGTGTAAGTGGCTGCATGCCACGCATTTGCAGGATAAGGACTTACAAGGGTTTCTCCCCAGCTTGCTCTACCTAAGGAGAGAAAGTTAAACAGAAAGTTTAAAGTTAAACAGATATGTACCAACCTCTGAAGTCTATCACGGGTATGATCACCAAATACTATATCACTATCCAGTGGATAACTTATGTGAATCAAAAAAGTAACAAAAATGTAAATATTATTTAAATCAATTGTTTATCTCTCCTCTCCCCTCCCCCCTTGAACTTTTAATGTTGCTGCTCATTTACTATTACACTAGGATAATTCCCACCTGACCTACAGGTTCATACCCCAAACAGAAAAGAAAGAGAACAAAGGAAGAAAGATTGCCTTTGAGATAATGTACATTAGACCCAATTAACTCAGCGATTAACTCAAAACAAATCAATCACAATTTTAAAAATATTGTGATTAATTGCAGTTTTGATCACACTGTTAATACTAAATGTTGTTAACTTTTCTTGAATATTCCATTCTTTCACAACATTCAAGAAATGCTCTACACATGTTTCAGCATAATGTCTCTCTTCAGTATGCGTTCCTGTTAAAGCAAACGACTGCAGTGTCCATGCGGCTTCAATCCGGTGTGCCGTAACTCCAAGATAGCTGTGATTGCTCAAGGATGACAAGTGATTACCAGTTAAAGCAACAGCTAGTGCATTTTTCAGAAGTTCCAACTTTGTAGTCTTCTCATTGTGATATAGGTCATATATTTGTGATGCAGTGGTTCCTTGGAAGGGCAAGATGTCTGACTGATTAGAAGATGCAATTTGAATAATATCTCTTAGCTCTCTGTTGTTTACAATGTTGAGTGGTCTGCAGCCCATAGCTATCCACTTTGCAATAGCATTGGTTAAGCTGTTGTACTTTGTTTGATCCATGGGCTTGTAGCAATCCTGAAACTCTGTAAGCATACTGTGTCATGGCTGGTGGGATTCATGTGCTGTCAGTGGATTAGCAGTAGCTCAAGAACTGCAGGCGAATGCATGTTTAGCATTTAGCTGGTACTGCAGACTTGAAGTACTTTGATGGGTATTGCAACTTAGCTTTGCCATAGCTACATATAGCCATCTTTTCATTCAATGTGATCAAAACTGTGATTAATCGTGACTAATTTTTTTAATCGCTTGATGGTCCTACTTGTCAAACTCAGTCTTGAAACAAGTTAGTTTTTTTGCTCCCACTACTTCCCTTGGATGGCTGTTCCAGAACTTCACTTCTCTGATGGTTAGAAACTTTAATCTAACTTCAAGCCTAAACTTGTTGATGGCCAGTTTATATCCATTTGTTTTTGCACTGCAACTGGCCTTTAACTTAAATAGCACCTCTCTCTTCCTCATGCTTATCCCTCTGATGTATTTATAGAGAGCAATCATACCTCCCCCAGCCTTCGCTTTGTTAGACTAAACAAGCCAAGATCCTTAAGTCTCCTCTTCTAAAACAGTTTCTCCATTTCTCTGAACATCCTAGCAACCCTTCTCTGAACCTGTTCCAGTTTGAAATCATCTTTGTTAACCAGAATTGTACCCAGTATTCCAGATGAGGTCTTACCAGTGCCTTGTACAATGGTAACAACACTTCCCTCTCTCTATTGGACATAGCTCGCCTGATGTATCCTAGAATTCAATTAGCCTTTTTCACAGCTGCATCACACTGGCAGCTCATAGTCATCAACCAATACACCCAGGTCTTACTGCTCCTTTGTCACTTCCAACTGATAAGTCCCCCTGACCTTTCACTTTGCAGCTAGGGCTGTCAATTAAGGATTAATTCACAGCAAGATTAATGTGTTAATTTTTGTAACACCTTAATCACACTCCAGAGGTAGCAGGGGGCTGGAGCCCCTGCACCAGAGCTTGGCAGCTGATATGGGGTGCTTGGGCCCTCAGCCCCACAGCCCCAGGTGGGCTGAAACCTGGAGTCCTGTGCCCCGAGAGGGGCTGAAGCCTAAAGCCCTGAGAGGCACTCAAAACCAGAGCCCTATACCCCAAGCGAGGCCGAAGTCTGGAGACCCGAGGGGGGCTGAAGCCCTGAGCCCCAAAGCTCCGGAGGTAGTGGGAGGGCTGAAGGCCAGAGTCCCACGTCCTGATGGAGGCTGAAGGCTGCAGCCTCATGAGGCTGAAGGTAGGGGATCACAATTTTTTCTAGTGGGAGGAGGGGTCATGATTTTTTTTAAGTCCAAATGGAGTTGCCAGCAAAAAAGTTTGAGAAAAACTGCTAAAGTTTTACATGGTTTTGTTTTTAAGTGCAGTTATGTAAAATTATATATAAGTTGCACTTTCATGATAAAGAGATTGCATTAAAGTACTTATAGGAGAAGAATTGAAATACTCTCTTTTGTTTATCTTTTTTACAGTGCAAATATTTGTAATAAAAAATAATATGCAGTGAGCACTGTACACTTGGTATTCTATGTTGTAATTGTAATCAATATATTTGAAAATGTAGAAAACATCCAAAATATTTAAATAAATGGTATTCTATTATTGTTTAATAGTGTGATTAAAACTGCGATTAATCATAATTAATTTTTTAATCGCTTGACAGCCTTATTCTTAAGTGAATTGGGAACAAAAAGAATCCTGACAATCATATTGGACCATTACTAGATGGAAATGGTAGAATTATCAGTAATAATGCAGAAAAGGCAGAAGTGTGATATATGCCATCATGTGCCAGCAACGTCCCTCTGCCATGTACATTGGCCAAACTGGACAGTCTCTACGTAAAAGAATAAATGGACACAAATCAGATGTCAAGAATAACAACATTCAAAAACCAGTCGGCGACCACTTCAATCTCTCTGGTCACTCCATTACAGACCTAAAAGTTGCAATTCCTCAACAAAAAAAGTCAAAAACAGACTCCAACGACCGTTAGCCTCTACTGAATTAATGCAAATTAATTCCATTTCAGCAATCTCTCATTGGAGTCTGTTTTTGAAGTCTTTTTGTTGTAATATGGCGACTTTTAGGTCTGTAATGGAGTGATCAGAGAGATTGAAGTGGTCTCCGACTGGTTTTTGAATGTTGTTATTCTTGACATCTGATTTGTGTCCATTTTATTCTTTTACGTAGAGACTGTCCAGTTTGGCCAATGTACATGGCAGAGGGGCATTGCTGGCACATGATGCCATATATCACATTGGTGGATGTGCAGGTGAACGAGCCTCTGATAGTGTGGCTGATGTGATTAGGCCCTATGATGGTGTCCCCTGAATAGATATGTGGACACAGTTGGCAATTGTCTTTGTTGCAAGAATAGGTTCCTGAGTTAGTGGTTCTGTTGTGTGGCGTGTGGTTGCTGGTGAGTATGTGCTTCAGGTTGGGGGGTTGTAGGCAAGGACCAACCCATAGGGCCTAATCACATCAGCCACACTATCAGAGGCTCGTTCACCTGCACATCTACCAATGTGATATATGCCATCATGTGCCAGCAATGCCCCTCTACCATGTACATTGGTCAAACTGGACAGTCTCTACGTAAAAGAATAAAATGGACACAAATCAGATGTCAAGAATTATAACATTCAAAAACCAGTCGGAGAACACTTCTATCTCTCTGGTCACTCGATTACAGACCTAAAAGTCGCAGTATTACAACAAAAAGACTTCAAAAACAGACTCCAATGAGAGACTGCTGAAATGGAATTAATTTGCAAACTGGATACAGTTAACTTAGGCTTGAATAGAGACTGGGAGTGGATGGGTCATTACACAAAGTAAAAGTATTTCCCCATGTTTATTTCCCCCTCACCACCCCCCACTGTTCCTCAGACGTTCTTGTTAACTGCTGGAAATGGCCCACCTTGATTATCACTACAAAAGGTTTTCTCCCCTCCCCTCCCCCCGCTCTCCTGCTAGTATTAACTCATCTTAAGTGATCACTCTCCTTACAGTGTGTATGATAACACCCATTTTTTTTATGTTCTGTGTGTATATAAATCTCCTCACTGTATTTTCCACTGAATGCATCCAATGAAGTGAGCTGTAGCTCACAAAAGCTTATGCTCAGATAAATTGGTTAGTCTTCAAGGTGCCACAAGTCCTCCTTTTCTTTTTGCAAATACAGACTAACACGGCTGCTACTCTGAAACCTCTCTTCTGAACATCCTGTTTTGGCAAAGACAGCCTCTCAATTAGAGCAAATCCATCAAGTGGATGAAAAGGGGGAGTTTTTGTCTTGTTGTGAAGGATGAACAAAGTACTTTTTATGATATAAAATAGCACAGATAGTCAACTGAGTATTGTGGGCCACATCCAAAGCTCACTGAAGTCAATGGAAGTCTTTCCACCAATTTCAGTGGCTGTTGGATCAGGACCTGTCTGAATAGCTCTAAAGCTAACTCGTATTGTAATGGATCCTGCCATCACTTTGCATCCACAACAGCCATTCTTTGCTAGAAGACTATATTTTGTTTCAAAAACAAACTGATAGTTGCAAGTTCTAATTCTGTTAAACCAGAGGTAGGCAGCCGGGGGGGGGGGGAGTGGGAGGGGGCAGAAGCCAGGCTGTTTGGGGAAGTACAGCGTTCCCTACCTGGCCCTCCATACAGGTTTGCAACCTCGATGTGGCCTCGGGCCAAAAAGGTTGCCCACCCCGTGTTACACTGTGGTGAGTAGCGCTGGACAAATAATTAAGATTATCACTATTTTAACAATTTCATGGAGCTTGTATATATTCATGAATGATTCACCCAGCTTTAGAAACCTTGACCCATAAAATTCCAATTCACTGAAAACATCTCAACAGATCTAAGAGATGTATTTAATTGAAACGTATTTTATTCAATTCACTTGGTTCATCACTTTGGTCCGATTTCAAACATGGCAATATCTTACAGTTTTAACTACATAACAACGAACCGTGGGTAAGTGGGGCAAATTAGCAGCACTGCCACAGCTGGGAGGGGATCAGAGGTTGAGTCCAAAGGTTAGGCCCCTTAATACAGCTATAATTCATTTGTAAATATAGCTATAATTAACAGTTGTAGGTGCTGCTACCTTAGGTGCTATAATGTAACATTTTGTTTTTCTAGATTAGGGCTTTTTGAAAATATCAGACTCCCTATGACTGTTGTTACAGTTACGGGGTTACCTGTACATTTGACCACCCTCCAGTCCTCTCAAGAGCATCTTTTCAAGTGACAAGCTCTGCAACTTCACTCTTCCCCGGGTGGAATCCTGTGGTTCTCCCACTCTCAGACTAGGTCTGTGGGCTGCAGCCCCCTGTGTTCCAATAACGTTTCCTCAGCACGTCCAACTGGGTTTGATCTGCAAGAGATTTCCCCTTGGAAACTGCAACCAGTAGGTAAATGCAGTGACTCAGAACAAAATACTTATTTATCCAGAGGAACCAAGTATTCAAAGACAAGGATTAAAACAACAAAAAGCTTATGCATATTTCTTACCTACACTTATCATTTCCTTCCAAGCTTAGGCAGGCTCAGTTTATCCGAGGTAACCCTTGCTTCTGGCTACTTGGTTTCAGCCTGCTTTTCTGCAGACATTGCCTCTCCTGAGATTCAGGGAGTGTCCCTTTTTAAAATCAGGCAGGCCTCCTTGTTCTGCATGTCCACACACTAGCACCTCCCTCGCGTTGGCAAAGTTGTCTGGAGAGCACACCAAAGGATGGAGATGGACTATCAAAGAGCACACTGTTAAGTGTTTTTGGGTGGCAGGATGTTTGGGTAAAGCCATTGTACTCTTTTTCCTGGGATGTGGAAGTAGCTCCTCGACACTTCACAATAGACCTTTACCATGACATTCAATTCAAATAAACAGGTACACACAACATTCATAAAAATAACACAGATTTCCCATGTTCCTAACAGTTGTTTTAATAGTATTTGTAACAATGCAGTAAACCTGCATGATGGTTTACAGACAAATAAGAGATTATCTCCGTGCTCTAAGGATTTCACAAACAAAATTAAGATAAAATGTACAAAACAGGAACAGAGGTACCAGAGGGGTGAAGTAGTATAGGCTACAGCAGTAAGATTATGGGGGTGTCGATTCATGCATCAAAAAGGTTTACTTTGATTTTTATCTTTCTTCCTCTTGTGTACCTTTCTGCACACACTTAAACATACATGTCCAGGAACAGGGGAAAGAAAGATTGAGATTGTTTTGGAGGGTTGTTTTTGTTTTTACATTTTAGGGGGAATATCAAGAAAACCAGGTATTGTATGTTCCACATTTCAATTTTTGTAAGGTCTTCTAAAGAAATCCATTATTTTATTTAATAAGGAGCGGATGGTAGCTAACCTATATACAAAGAGCTAATTAGTCTTACCTGGAGTATTTTTCAAGCAAGACAATTAGATTAATTTAGTTTACTTCTCCACAGTCAGAATAGATGACTTACAGGTGCACACTGCCATACAAAATGTAATAACGAACTCCACTTGCAGCCTGGTAGTGGGCAAGAAAGTGCTGAAATCTACATCAGCTCTTTTTAATTCTACAAACACCTGATAAGTGTGTACATGCATGTGTACATATATTTATCCAAACACAATGGTAAGAAATAGAATTAATTGACAGAGATTCTGCTCTTACAAAGCATGGTTTTCTTTCACAACTGCAGAACACTGAAATTATGTGCTCCTGACTTCTTTTAAAGTCCAGATTGAATAGGAATCCAGTTTTCACCATAGCACTATCTGTACATGTATTTGCTCAGGCTTTTGTAATCTCTCTCTGCCTAACTTCCAAATCCTGATGTTAGTCACAGAAAGTTTGACACATGAGGTGATGTAAAGCTGACTTGACCATCTGGTCTTTGGTGGTAGAGAGGTTGAATTCAGTCATTTATTTTCCATCTTTGGCAATCAGTATGTTCCTCCTCTCCAATTGACATGGGAAGTGAGCCATAACTCTCAGCTGTGTCTCATTAAGAGGGATACCCACACCAAATACTCAGATGTTCCATCACACAATATGAATATGATAATCCTCAGGTTTATAATTATTTGCCTCACACATGGATTAGTCATAAATTGAAGTTACAGAAATGTTTGCTAAATAAATCTCATAGCATTTTACTCTATCTGGACTAACAACTTCTGTGCATCGCTGAGGGTTGTTGCCTCAAATCAGATTTGGGAGATTAAGAGGTACAACTATGAGGTGGCTCTTACCTTAGGAAAAAGTTATATGGGCCACATTCTGCTTCTTAATGTCCAAGCAGCTTTCCCATGAGCAAAAATCCCATGTGCACAAGGAAGAATTTGGCTTCATCTACAGGACTTCGCTAAAAGAGACCAGCAGAACCTTGCTACACCTCAGACATATAATCAGCACAAAAAAGCCAAACTCTCAGAAATGCGGTCATGAAAACTACTATTACTAGCAATATTAGCTTATAAATTATTACCATAAATTATTAAAACTAAACTATGGTATGTGAACAAAGTGTCCATTCTGTAATGCAGGTACGTACTATTTTATTACATTATTTCACATAACAAGGGCTTAAGGTCTTGGCAACAGCTCTCTCACTCCTGCATGAAAGAGTGGTGCCAGCCTCCTCCATTGTATTCTTTCTTCCTCACAGAGGGTGCTCCACAGGGAATAAACGGAGAGAGGGGGATTATAGCATTCCCATGGAGCTCCTCAACGTGAAAAGTAATGAGGAGTCTAAGGATGTGTGACTTTTCCAAAGGCTCCTTCCACGTTGACAGGGTGGATTCCCTGGCAGTGTAGCTTTATTAGAACTATGCTGCCAATCGACAGGACCAGAGCCTCTGCAAAAAAAAAAGTCAGCCCTACTGCAAGCTGACCCACAGAGTTTGGTGACCAGCCTGTCCTATTGGAAAAGGGAGAGAAAACACCCCAGCAGAAACATCTGAGACAAATCTCCACAAGGAGAACCTCCCCATGGGTGATGAGTAAGGCTGGTACTGGTAGCAAGACAGCCTGGGACATGGGTAAATTAATTTCTATTATATTTATGGTTTTGCTGGATTATTTTATTTGATCTGGAGGAACTGATGGATCTGTCTATTTTAGTATAATTTAACAGATTGTCAAGGGTGCCCAGAGCATTAGATGTGCGCTTACCTGGGGGTTGTAGAAACCTGTGTAGTCACACAGATGTGACCACATCACTGCAACTCTCTAGTATAGACATACTACCCTGGTGTGAACTTGACTTGCACTGGGGTAAGCTGTACCAGTGCAAGCCTCTGCTGTCATCAGTATACCATAGCTACACTAGGGGTTTGTAGCAATATAACTACATTGGTGGCTAAAAACCCCAGTGTAGAAAAGGCCCAAGAGAAAGAACAATACATATCTTCTCCACAGAAGTATTCAGTCCACACCCTAATGGTATTCTTTCCCCACTTCTCCAGCTCCCTTATACCCAGGTGGGGATAACAAAGCACCCACCTCAGTGAGGCAACAAAACCCACTTAACCCTTTCCTAGAATCATCAATGTCTACTAACAGGGTGCAGTGTTTCAGACAAATGCTGCCAACCCGTTAAGGTCCCCTTAATCTCTGCCTCACAATATCATATGATGAATCTACCTCCTGACTTCAACTCCAGCCCAGATTAATCCCCCATGACTGATGTCTATAGTTAGATATGTAAATTCCAGGAGTTCTGGAGAAGCCTAGACAGAGTCACAGCTTTTAATTCTGTTTATATCTTAGGTTTTGGTTCAGGGGAATCTCCAGCTGCAATTACTTTGCTTTTTCAGCTATTTAAACAGTAAAATAAATTATATTAACTTTTTATAATTCTCTTTAATTTGTGTCCTTGTACAGGAAAACATATTTGCTCTACAATGCATTTAAATCAGGCCAAACTCTGAACACAAAACTGTACTGGAAAAAAGCTGATTCTGTACAAACCAAAACGTATGGTTTTGAAATGCCCTACTTCCTAGTATCAGTTTATAAATTTCTCTGAAGTTATTCATGTTCTTTTTTAAAAGACAAGTGCTTTGAGAGGCAGTGTGACCTAGTGGATAGAGCAGTGAACTGGGATTTAGAAGACCCTGCTTCTGGCTTGGCTGCTGGGTGACCCTGAGCAAGTCAATTCCCCTATCTGTGCCTCAGTTTCCCCATATGTTAACTGAGAATGATGATGCTCATCTCCTTTGTAAGGCACTTTGAGATCAACTGATGAAGAGCTCTATAGAAGTGCTCGGTATTATTATAACTGGTAACACACTACCAAAATTTAGCATAAATGACAAGCATAAAAATAGTCTACTGAAAAAATACTGACTAAACGTAACAGTAAACTGCACAGAATATAGGCAGTTTAGTTGCTATATAGTGGCTATTTAGTTGCTATAGTGTCTTGCAGAATTAAAATCCAAAAGAATAACAGCTGAAGTCGCTTGCACAAAGCGTTTGGGTTCTATAGCAAACTCGCATGTGCTGAACTTTATGCATTTAAGTAGATTCAAGTGACTACTGTCCTGATTTAAGATAAGCACGTGCATTAAGGTTTGCAATACTGGGGCCACCTCAGTGTCATCCTGCTCCCCACATTTCCTTGCATTCCCCTCAGTCTCCTGCAAAGCAGCCTTGCTTCCCCTCTGCTTCCCACATTCTTCTGTCTCCTCATAGCTTCCTGTCCAGCTGCTAACCACAAAGTGGCAGCCATCTTCTGAGGGCAGCCTGGTTTCTGTCCCATTCTAAACAATGGGAGCTGGCAGCCATCTTTCTTAAAGACAGCTTCTCTTACACCACGCCAAGACTTAGGAAAATGGTGGTCTGTGAGAAAGGCTTTTCCCTATTATGCTGCAGCAAGGAAGGGACACAGGAAACTGCTGTTCTTCATGCCTTGGCGTCTTCTCCACCCATCAGTGGAGTCTGAAAGCAACTTGGGGAGCTTTCTGAGCCCCAGAAGGAGACTGAGAGGAATGCAAGGAAGTGTTGGGAGCAGGAGGACACTGTGGAGGTGCAGGGAGGAAGGCTTACAGGGGGATGTGAGGGTTTGGCAGATGCTGAAAGGAGAGTGGGGAGAGGAGTGAGGCTGCAAGGGAATGTGATCAATATAAGGGAGACCAAAGAGGGGCAGTAGATTGTGATGGGGAAGGGGGGAAATGTGAGGGGCAGGACACTAAAGAGAAAGGGAGGAAAATGCAGGGTAAGGATGCTGGGGTGGAGTGGGGTGGGGTGGGGTGGGGGTAGGAGACTGGCTGGGGCACAGAGGAAGCATGTGAGTGGGAGACGAGTCTAGGTGGTGTGGAGTGGGGGAGGGTAATGAAGGGAAGGCAATAGCTGGGATCAAAGTCCGTGCGAAGCATAAGCAGACTAAACAATTGCTTAGAGCCTTGAGCAGCTCCAGGGGCCCCCCTATTAAATTATTAGTATGTTTTGGGCTAGCACTGGCCAAGGATAGTGATAAGGAGAAGGAATGGAGAAGAATAGGAATGGCAACTACCCATGTCCCAGGGATTTGGAAAGGGGTAAGAGGAGTCCTCCTCCATGCAGGCAGAGGGGAGACTCACCTTTTTGAATGAGCACCTAAAGGTTGACGTTTGAATGTTCAGAACAGCAGCCCACCAGAACTGCTTCTCCTCACTGTGGTGGACACGCACCATGCTGTCAGGAGGCAGGGCGGGTCAGTCTGGGGAGCAGCAGGTAACTGGAGTGAGGTGGGGGAGACAGGCTATGGGAGACAAGGGAATGGGTGTATGAGGAGGCTTGGAAGAGAGACTGTGATGCAGATAGGAGACTTAAGAAGAGAATGAGATGTACGAAACTCAGGAGAAAGGGGAAGAGGTGTGAGACAGGAGAGTGTCCAGGCATAGAAGGGGAATGTACAAGGGAGCAGGAGGGATAGTGATAAAGGAGAGTAGAGCAGGAATGACAGCTCAGACAAAAGGCAAGGGTAATCGAAGTCCCTCTCCAACCAGCCAGCAGAGATGCCCACATCTCCACATGTGCCTTTAAGATTGAACTTTGAACCTGAAATGAGCACATACTAATTTGGCATGGGTCAGTTCTCTCAAAAAGTCTCAGAAAGTAGAAGGCAGATGGATGAACAATGCCATTTTTTAAGAAGTCATGGTTTTTGAACACTTCATTTGAACAATGTGTTTGATATGGTGGATTCAGGTTGAAAATAAATGGAAGACTTCTGCACACCTGTCCCACACATAAGCCAGAACAGAGACTATAATGCAACAATACCTGTGTAGACCAACCTGTGTTCATATACTGTATCCAATTATCTCACCCTTCATCTGTTGTCTGACCTTCAGATTATAAACTCTTTCACACAGGAACGGTGTCCTCCTTTATGGGCCAGATAGTGAACCCTGTGCAAACACGGGTGAGCAGCTATTCACACATACCTTGACTTCCATTTGACTTGCAAGGGACTACTTGTGTGAACCTCATTAGTGGAAATAAGGAATGTACAATATGGGCCAAAGTTTGCACAACACGCAGCATGATGGGTACTGCTGCAATATAAATAATGGTGAAAAACACACACTAGATGGTGAAACTGTGTGTGTTTGAAATATTGTACCTATATACATTGGAATGGGAGATCATTCTAAGAGCTCCAAGGGATTCTGTGAGGGTGAAATTCACCTCTGTGCAGAGGGCTAGAACAAGAACTATGCACCACTAAAATCCTCAAGATATGACTTAAATGAGAAGGAAGAAGGGACCTTTCCAGCATATTTATATACTTGCTCAATAGACCAGACTTGTGCACCTAAGTGAGGGTCCAGTTTAAAGCCATGGCCAAAATGAACTTGCATAAACTTTCCAACGTTTGCCTTTATAAGGTCAGACACTGTCCAGGGCAGATTCCCCTGTGGTCATATGTAACATGCAGCATGTAGCAATGACTGGATCCAATACTCCAAGTGCAACAGTAACCTTATAGCATGATGAACCTACCACTTTGGTACTGCAGGGGCTGATTAGATCCCCTGCAGAAGATCCAGCCCCCTGCACTCAAGGCAGGACTAAGTAATAACCATAGCTGGGGATCTTGCTATGGCTAAGGATGTACAAGAATACAGATCACACACCTCTGCTCTTGCTAACGATGTATCAAAAGACAACTCACTCACCTTTGCATTTACACAGGACTACTGGATCTAGTTTAGATATTATAAACAAGCTTAACTCCAAGAGAGTATAATAGGCCCTGAGTGTTTATGATGTTTTTTGTTTGTTTTAAACAAACTCACTCTGCTCA
This sequence comes from Lepidochelys olivacea, assembly GCF_965140295.1. Lineage (NCBI taxonomy): Eukaryota > Metazoa > Chordata > Testudines > Cheloniidae > Lepidochelys > Lepidochelys olivacea. Next base: position 267,017,334 of record NC_140411.1, read on the forward strand.
TCTTAGTTTTGAATGCAGTAAGAAATACCTTCCAGGGACTGCCAGGGTCACTGCTGCAGTGTGTGCACAATACAAATAATTTATTATGATCCTATTTCACAGAGGTCTAGAGAATGCTAGACTCAGCAAATAAATAGGTGCTAATAGACATATCGTACATCAGAATGACGCACTATGGTAATTATCTATGTTCTTCTGGGACCACAGGTGGCAGTACAGGGAGGTCTCTGTTACAGCAGCTAAAGTTTAGAAAAGGTAAAAAGAATGCTTATCTGGAGAGTGAGCATGTGGGAGGAGACAGAGTTACATAAAATCAAAACTTGAATTGCTATTATTACAATTTGTTTTCAAGTGATTGGCAGCCAGTGTATGTGTTTATACATTGGAAATATAGGTAACCTGATCTTGATATTACACTGGTTTTTTCATATCACATTTGCATTAAATGCAGTGAAGAATCCTATTTTTACCACCGTGTGGCTATCCAAACATGTTCTTTTTGGGGTAAGATGTAAATTTGGCCCTAATGGTGTTATAGGCCCTGGAGTTTTACATTGTGCCTCCTGCCTCTGCTCCCTACCCCAGCTCACATTCAAGCCCCCAGCTGTACTCCCAGACCCCTGCAACTTTGTTTGCAAAAGTTATCAACCAACACTTTATGGAGAGGCAAGAGGCTGAACACAAACAGCCCACCTCTCTTTTGCTCCTGTAAACCCTCTAATCTCCCTCTTTTCTCTCCTGTATCTAAAAAGCAGTACCTTCCACAAACTAGGCCTTTAGCCATCCAATCAGCTTTTATTTGTAGGGCATAAATCCATCTCTCTGATTAGCATTTCATCCACAGCGTGTCTGTCACGCTCTGTTCTCTATTCTGTACTTGTAACGTGTCTGGAAGCTCAACTGCAAGTCAAGGGGGGAGTGTAGCAAGTATAAGAGACCCATTGTGTGGAACAGGCCTCTCAAATGTTCCTTATTTTAAAGGGATTTAACACGTTTTTGTCCCAAAGTTATCTACATTCCACATAAATTTGCTATCTCTGCACTTTTAGCATTAAATTATTTACATCAGAAATAATCATGAAATGGAGTTATAGAACACCAGTTTCACTAAATGAAAGAATTTCACAGCTTTTAAAATTTCTGGCATCATTTTGTAACTTTATCATGCCCCACATTTGGGCATCAGCAGTTTGAAAGGTATAGCATGGATCCAAGAGGAAAATTTTGTCCATTGATTTAAACAGAGGGTTTAGCAGCTCAGATACATATTGCAAACTGGGTCACTGACAGTGGTTTTGTTAGCCACTAGAGGTCCCCATAATACTCTTTGATCAGCAACGTTTCATTTTTGTTTCAAGAACGAATGTTCTCCTTACTGTGAAAATAAAGGAAGTTTGTTAGTCTGCTCTGCAGCCATCCCGTTGAAACAATTTTAAAAGAAAATGCTTTATCATTTCATCAGATTTTAAAAGGAAGAAACAACAAGAGTCTTTAATTTTCATTCATAAAGAAAAGAAAGTAAAGAAACCAGTTCAGAAGCTTTACATAGAATCCAAATCAGAGGAAAAAAATCCCATCATCATGTGTCATCAACACCCCGCACACAGCCATTAACATTTGCCTTAGTGACAGTTCAGTGAATCACAGGGTGGTAATAGTATAAAGGAAAGAACACTACCAACATTGGCATCCCATTCCTAAGTATAAATTGCAGAAATGATAAATGAACAATCACTAGAATAGGGAAGAGAAACTTTTTATTTAAGTAGCATCAGGAGAATAATACATCCAGATGTATGTTCAAGATTCATGTTTAACGGCATTGGTTTTGCACACCAATTGCAATAGGTTACGTCCTCTGCTATAATTTGAACCTATAGAATTTTTCTGACTCATGAAAAATTGTTAGCTACTACGGAGACCCACAAAATCACTGGATGGAATATTTTGCCTATAAAAGCTCCATGAATGGAATGTTCACATTGGCATTTAAACCTAGGAATAGTCATGATATTCAGAGATAAATCTGCTCGAGACTCAGTCCTCCTTTTTGTCCTCATAATCTAATCAGCCTTTTCCCCACCTTGCTTTGTATATCACGCTTTTCTTTTTCCCTGTTCACGTGGCTTCTGAGGGTGTGTAGAGAAATAAAAAGAGAGAAAGAAGTTCCCCGAACATTCTCTGAAAATGGTATTTATGATGGATCTACACTATTGTGGCCCAAGCTTTTGATTTACAATGGCTGAAACCATTCTGCAACAATGGATTCAAAATGAACAGTTTCTTCACGAGGCAGTGCACACATTTTGGGAATAGCAGGCATGAGCAATCTCTACCACACATCTGTTATTGTGAGAATATACACAGTGTTATGTGGAAGTCTTTCTGGGATACATGAATTTTCTTTTTACCTGCTTGACTGCAGCTTTTTATCCATTTGACTCTACAGATGGTACCTTATAACGTAAATTTCTGCATGTATATACATAGAAAGTCATGTATGAGTTTCCTTATTTTTGGTCATTTTCTGGAGCCTTCAGCCTATTGGTGAAGTGTGTGTACAGAATAGTTTTCAGTAGTCATCTCCAATATTGGGGCTATATCCTCCCATCATTTGCTGGGAAGTAAATCACAGACTAGCGTGAATTGAGCTGATTTTGATTAAACATGGAAGTGTTGAGCCTCTGGATTACTTCAGTGCTTCAAAATTGGGATCTACTGCATCACATTTGTTACACAAAGGTCTCTCAAGACAAAAACAAAGGAGCAGAGAAACTATTGAATAGAACACAAATTCAAGTATTTCAGGCTTGACACTTAGTGAACAGAAAACCATGAGGGAGAAAAGACATTCCCTTCCATAGGTGGAATAGCTGATGCTCAGATGTAGGGGTACTAAGTGTGTGCTTGTGGGTGAATCTGTCTATACAGACATTCATCCACACATTCATAATGCATATGTCTCAACATAATTTTTAGCACTTGATTGTAAGTGGATTTGGGAGAAGTCATGAAGAATTTTAGTTCCATTCAAAATAATTTGACAGCTTCGACAAATAATCTTATTCAAGCATGTTTCAAACAGCAAAGCCATGTAGCTCATGCATTCAGAACGCTGACGTTCAGAAGGATAAGATAAGCAATACTTCATACCCATTTACAAATATATAGAATATATGCAGGTTGTTGGTTATTTTGTTGTTTTTTGTTTTTAAAACCACCTGCGACTGTTGAACCAAATTTCCTTCCTGCATTTGCGTATGAGGCTCCTAAACTAGCCAGCAGTGATGGCAACTGATGCAATAGCTTTGGCAGGATCAACTCCAGCTGTCTCCTTTTCATAATAAATACATATTCACAGGGCTGGGAAAGAGGGTTTAAAATTTATAAAATTTCATTCAGTTGCCATTTTAAGTCTTGTGACATTTCTCTCCGAGCTCAGAGGAATTGAATGCACTTACACCAGGTTTGAATTTGGCCTTTTATAGTGGAAAGCTGTGATCTGATTGACTCAATAATTGCAAACCAGCATCTACTATGTTAATATGCACATTTTTCTTACTCATTCCTGTGCTTCCTCCATTAATTCTGAAGATGAAGTGTCATTGAGTTTGATTTAAAAAAAGTAAAATTAAACTCTTCTATCAATACCCATTTTAGCAATGGTTGATGTAAGTTTTTGCCTCCATGTAACAATAAAAGATATTTTAGCAATTTCTTACAATTGGTGAATTTTTACTATTTTGTATAGATTTAATATTTGTTACTGGAGCCTATGCAGAAGATCAAGAGGGGGTATTGTAACAAGGAAAATAACATTGACAGAATGTACATTTTCTTGTCAAATGTACTTATGGTGGCTCATCACAATACAACCAAGCTGTGTTTGGACAGCAACCACCATAATGGGGCCCCAATCCAAAAATAGGACTTTAGAGGACCATTGTAGCAAAATGGCTCATTATTCAATCTTATAAGTCTATATAACAGGCTATATAATTGCCCCAAGTACACACACACTCGCGTGCGATGGGGTCTACCACCACCTCCCCACCCCCACAAAAACAAAACAAAAAAACCACAGGCAAGCAGAGGTTGAGACCCCATCCTGACTGCAGACAGCAAAACATCTCTGAGAATTATCAATTATGGGTACAACTCATCGCATGAGCTCGCACCAGGCTCTCTCTAAGGCTTCTGGAGTACAACAGCAGAAGCTGGGGATGAAGCACTGAGTACCAAGGACTTTTGGACTCATTTATATTAGGTTTATAGTCTCTGCCTTTTTGCTGATTTAATTTAAGTTGCTGGAGCCCACTTCAAGGACCAACCCAGGCCATTCAAACAGTATCCTTGGCTGCTGACAGTACCTTATGAAAAATATTTCAGTTGCACTGAGGGATACATTTTTAACAAAGTACAAGGAAACTTCGCTGTGTGACTCCTGTTGGTAGTACTGGAAGTTGCACAGATAAAATCTATGTTATTTCTTTTCATGATCTCCAATTTTACCCACTTTGGAGAGGAGAAATTACTCCAGCAAAACTACTGTGACAGAAACAGGTCTGCTACTACCAGGGGCACAGGTCACTCTTTCACTGTGCAGGGTAGTAGTTCCATTAGGCAAAGAGGTTGTTTCTATAGACAGTGTAATATTTTATTGAGTGCCCCTCGTTTGAGCTGCCCATTGTTGACTTCAGCAAAATATGCCCCAATCTGTCCCAGCATAGTTTTCCCTTTGCAACAATAAAAAACTACCCTGGTGATTTCTTTCAGGTGGCCCCACAATCCTTCTTCCATCCCAGTCAATAGCAAAAGTCTGATTGACTTAAATGGAAGCAGGACTGGGTCCAGCAGATAAGTTAAAATGTCTGTGTAATTGCCAAATCCCCTCACCTTCTACACACGATTTTAGTATGAGGCAACGAGTAACTGAAGTTCAAAAAGATTTGTGACTAGTCTTAGTCTGGCTATTCACAGCTTAAAGATATGATCCTGAGTAGTGCCTTTCTCTGCAAATAGGCTCACTGAAATGAGCTGATGGAATTAAAATTTCGGAATCTGGTCCGAAGCAATTAATTGGGCACAGACCTTTGTATCTTAATATTGGCTCAACACAGAGAATTTTCTTCATGTTTTGTACTATAACATAAAAAACTTTAACACCACATCTATAGAAGTGCAATATTGTATACACCAAAATGCAAAACAAGTTTGTACATTTTAAATCAATCACGGACTAAAAAAGCAAAAGTGAGGTATAAGAGTTTATTTAAAGTAACTGGAGTTAGTACAGAAAAGAGGTCAAGAATTCAGGGATTTGCTTCAACTTCTTTCACAAAAATTTGGTACAAGCAGGAGATTAGACATATTTTTTGCCAGTGTAAACATTGCAAAAAACTTATAGGTTTCCTGTTAGAGGCCTTCAGAATGACAAGAGTGGTTTTGTTAAATTTGACTACTGCTATCCTTTTTGGATTCACTCCATGCCAAGTTACAGGATGTAAGCCTTAGTCAAGTTTTGCAACTGGTGTTAAAGATTGAACCTAGGTCAACATTTTATAACTATTACATTTTGTTTAGCACAATGCTCAGGTTGATCTCTGTAAATGCAAAAGTGGAACTTAATGTGCATTGCTTAACCATTTAATAGCTTATTGCACTGATTTCAGATATAAGGCACATTTTTATCCCCTGCAGTGCCACACCTTCCCAGCTCAGAAGTTTATGCTTGATATTCAAGCTTTACTTTGTGATTCTCTCATTTAATACATTAAATTTTACAAGTCAAAGATGAAATCATCCAATTTCCTCTTCTTTTAAACCATGATGACATATTTCAAAGTATGATAGAATTAGTATGTACTTAGAGAGTATTTCATAGCAATTAAAAAAAACTTTAAAAACAAATAGTTCATAAAGAAGAAACCCAAGAGTTCTGCCCTTAGTCTACCCAAGAGGATGTACTGAATCTTAACTACAGGATATTTGGAAGTCTACTCTTAAGCAGTTCTCTCATTGAGAAGAGAATTTTCCAGTGTATGAGTCAGTCCAAATTCATTACTAGCATGAGATTAATTCCACTGCAGTCACTAGAGTTTTCCCACTTACAAATACACTGGGCCAAACTCACCACTGTGTAGGTAAAGCAATTTAGCAACAGACTTTTTTCAAAACAGACAATTTTGTAGCTAAAAACAAGCTTTTTAGACTTGCTGTCTCAGATATGAAGGTTGGTGTATTTAATATTCCAAAGTATTAGCTAGTAGCTTGTTTACACAACATCCACTTTCAACAGACTAACTGATACTCTACAGTATGTATGCATACTTTAAATACAGTCATAAATAACAGAGAATTAACAAGGTGCTGATAATGACAGATCTATGAGGCTGCCACTGCCAATTAAAAAACATGATTAGTTTATAAACAGCTCTTTAACTCCAGTTCTGAGAATAAAAAATTCAGACTATCATGTATCCTTATCATTGGCCCATAGGTAAATGCTTTAGGAGGAGAAAAATATTCTCTCAGTTTGTACGTCACACAGTCATAGTCCATTTATGAAATTTAAGACATAAGATTGCTTTTAAATGCTTGCATTGCCGTTCTTTAAACTTGTAAAATATCCTGACTTCAGATAACACTGACCCAGAGGTGGTAATTAGTGCAAGTGACCATAGTTTTCATTCATTCAGGGAGAATTTCGCCCTTGTGCAAAGGTTAGCACCAGGCTGAGGCACCATACTAGTATTTCTTAAACCCTATTTTGAGGGCTTAAGTGCTATGTAAGAAGCCTCACGCGGCCCTCTGAAGAGGGTGAATGTAGCCCTGTTAGCACTTTGGGAAACGGTTACTTAACTCCAAAAAGGAATGACCAGGTAGAGTTATTATAGCAGATTTAAACAGAAGACATAGCTCAGGGGGAAGAGACACTTTAAAAACAACAATGGCAATTTAATAAAACTGTCAACAGCACCATCCTCTTTCATTTTTAAAAAAATGTATCTTGTCATAATAATAAAAAACAACAGTGTGACATTCAGCCATGACATTCAGTGTGAAAGTGTTACTGAGACTCAACATCCTAAGGCACCAAAAAGATGAGTGCCAAAGCCAAGATTTTCAAAAGAGACTTGTGCCCAACTTGAGATACCTTAAAGCAGCCAGATTTTCAGAGTTTGGATGCTTAGCACCTTCTGAAATACCAGGCCACTTTAAGGCATCTCACAGTGTGCACCCAAAAAATCACCAGCCATTTGAAAATCTTGGCCTAGAGTCCTAATTCGTAGAATCCGTATCATCTGCCCATCCAAATGAAAGTGTTAATCCTGTTATCTTTATTTTCAAATAAGTTGGCTTTTAGTGATATTATACAAGTACAGTATATGTAATGGAACTAGCAACAGCAGGTACTTGACACCGATGTACCAGAGCGTTCTGAATCATCATCTGGATCCTACTTTGGAGAAATATCGAGAAGAAGCTAAAATCCATTTAAGGAAAGCAGCAACAGCCCTCCTCTCCAAAACCAAAACAGCCTTAAATCATCATGGTATCAACAAACTGGTGTACTCTGTCTGTACTGCGCTATGGTGAATAGCAAGTAAAGTTACTTTTCATATGTAATAAAAGTGGAATGGTATTTAACTACAAAGTATGGACAGAGTATTTAGTAAATCCTTATAGAAAAAAAACACACACACTTAGGTCTCATACATGTCTGAGACATAAAAGTGTTACCATTGTGATTAGTGTAGTGCTATTTAAATGGAAAGCACCATATTTCTGCTTACTTTCTGGGTTTCTTACTGCCAGTCATAACAAAATAGTGATCATCTTGTTTAGCCTTCAAAATAGGATCTTTTAATACACGAGGCGTCCCCTTACCATATGCAGTTGTAGTCTTTCCTTTTGAGACGGGTTTCTTGGCTGTTGAAGCCAGGATTTCATCGCTCTTTTGGGAGGTTTTGATTGAGGAGAGATTTGTTGTGGAAGGCTGTGCTGTCTTTTTTGTCGTTTGTGCTTTGGCTGAAGTTTGGGGAAGTCGTACAACAGATAATGGAGTGCGCTCAGGATGTTTTGATAAACTGGATCCTATCTGTGGGCTTATACTGCTATCTTGCCCCTGTAAACACTTTACTGCAGGTCGTTTATTAGCAGCTGAAGCTACGCTCTTGCTTGGAGATGCCAGTGGAGGCATTAACTGTGATGTTTTACCAGCTGCAGACGAAGATGCAGAACCTGGCTGTTTTAAGACAGGAGTGGTTCTGAGATTCCTCCCTGGGCCAGATCCTGTTTGTGGCACTATTCTGGGAGGCCGGGACCCTATTCCCAATGCTTCATTGTTACATTTGGAAGCAGGTTTTGCTATTTTTGCAAGAGACTGATAAGAATGTGAAGGCTTAGAAACAACAGGCAGATTTGCGTTAGGTGGCCTAGCAGATTTTGATGAGGATTTTGAAGCAACAGAATTAAGTTTGGTGGTAGAGTTAGATACAGTTTTGCATTTAGAAGGAGCATATTTTTGTTTTGAAGCAGTCATCTCTCTTGTCCCAGGTAATTCTGAAAGCTGACTTGTAGAGCAAGAGAGGGTAGGATGTAAAATTGCTGCTGGAGAATTCTGGGATGGTGGAATTTTGATGTTAGGAGTATCAGGGGACCAGATGCGTTTGCACAGTGGCCCTGAACAATCAGGAGCAGTATTTAATAATGCAGGTGAAGAACTTTTGTTTACAGGTTGTGCAAGTTTTGAAATAACAGAAGATGGTAAGTTGCGTGCAGAAGAATCCAATTTCTTTGAAGCACCTGTTAAGGATCTGAAAGGAGACTGGGCACCCTTTGCTGGAGATCCTTGTAACTTGGAACGAGCTGATATGGACTTGGTTGCTGCTTTTGGGGATGACAGGGCAGGTGACTGTGGACGTTTAGATAATGCCTGCTTACCACTGGCCACCTGAGCAGCTTTTAGAACTGAAACAGGAGTGGCTGGTTTTGAATTTTGTTTCTGAAACATATTAATAGCCGATATGGGATTCATGAAAGGAGGCTGCAGAGTTCTAGATGATGAATCAGGGGTGTCTTCATTGGGGCCACCTTTCTGGAATGCCAGGATTTTTTGCTCCAGAGTTGCAAATTGCAGCACTCGACATGGATCATATTTGAGAAGAAAACCTTGAAGAGTGTCCCAGCCTCCACCAACACGTACCATCACATGTTTTCCATGCAGCATCTGAGAATGGCAGAACTCTAAAATCATATCTACTTTAGTACACAATTTATTACCAAATGTAACACAGGAAGTGTAAGGCACTAGCAACTTTAATGTATCCTATTTCTAAATAATAGCCTGAATTTCCTGAATAGCAGCCTTTAAATAATAGCCTGATTTTCCTCTTATTTTAAATTCCCCCTCCCCCCCCCTTTTTTTTAAAAGGAAAGGATTTCAGGGTTTTTCTGCTCCCCTCTTGACATTAATAAGGTTTTTTCCAGCAACTGAGCCACTGACTGAATATGCAGGGGCAACTGAGTGTCTATGGGCTACTAGGTGTTATGGTAATACAAATACAGTACATTCCCATTTATCCAAATGGCCTGGGGGACATGTGAAACTTTCAGATAACTGGATTAGGATAAAAAAAAGTTATTAACTAACACAGGGCTCTGGAGAGGGGACATACTGGATTTGGATAAGTAGGATTTTCAGAAAAAGGGAATTCAGATAACTGGAATTATAGTGTAATAAAATAATAAGTGTAATGTGACAGATTGGTTTATGTTTGTATCAAATTGTTGTATACAATGTTGCTATAGCCATGTCAGTGCCAGATTACCTTTCCCAGACCCGAAGAACAGCTCTGTGTAGCTCAAAAGCTCGTCAGTCTCACCAGCAGAAGTTGGTCATAAGAACGGACATACTGGGGCAGACCAAAGGTCCATCTAGCCCAGTATCCTGTCTTTCGACAGCAGCCAATACCAGATGCCCCAGAGGCAATGAACAGAATAGGCAATTACCAAGTGGTCCATCCCCTGCTGCCCAATCCCAGTTTCTGGCAAACACAGGCTAGGGACACCATCCCTGCCCATCTTGGCTAATCTTTTTTGAACCCTGTTATAGTCCTAGCCTTCACAACATCCTCTGGCAAGGAGTTCCACAGTTCCACTGAGTGAAGAAATACTTCCTTTTGTTTGCTTTAAACCTGCTGCCTATTAATTTCATTTGGTGACCCCTAGTTCTTGTGTTATGAGGAGTACATAGCACTTCCTTATTTATCGTCTTCCCAACCAGAGATTTTATAGGCCTCAAGCATATCCTCCCTTAGTTATCTCTTTTCCAAGCTGCAAAGTCCCAGTCTTATTAATCTTGCCTCATATGGAAGCTAATCCATACCCCTAATCATTTTTGTTGCCCTTTTCTGTACCTTTTCAATTCCAATATACAGTACCCTTTTTGAGATGGGGTGACCACGTCTGCACGCAAATGTGGGTGTACCATGGATTTATAGAGGCAATGATAGTTGGTCTTATTATCTATCCCTTTCTTATGATTCCCAACATTCTGTTAGCTTTTTTGACTGCTGCTGCACATTGAGTGGATGTTTTCAGAGAACTATTCACAATGACTCCAAGATCTCTTTCGTGAGTGGTAACAGCTAATTTAGACCAAATCATTTTATATGTTATAGTGGCATTATGTTTTCCAATGTGCATTACTTTGCATTTATTGATATTGAATTTCATCTGTCATTTTGTTGCCCAGTCACCAGGTTTTATGAGATTCCTTTGTAACTCTTTACAGTTCTGCCTGGGACTTAACTATCTTGAGTAGTTTTGTATCATCTGCAAATTTTGGCACCTCACTGTTTACCCCTTTTTCCAGATCATTTATTAATATGTTGAATAGGACTGGTTGCAGTACAGACCCCTGGGAGACACCACTATTTACCTCTCTACATTCTGAAAACTGACCATTTATTTCTATTCTTTGTTTCTATCTTTTAACCAGTTACTGTTCCATGAAAGGACCTTCCCTCTTATCCCATGACAGCTTACTTTGCTTAAAAGCCTTTGGTGAGGGACCTTATCAAAGGCTTTCTGAAAATCTAAGTACACTATATCCACTGGATCACCCTTGTCCACATGCTTGTTGACATCTTCAAAGAATTCTAATGGATTGGTGAGGCATGATTTCCCTTTACAAAAAGGTGTGTTGATTCTTCCCCAACATATTCTGTTCATCTATGTGTCTGATAATTCTGTTCTTTACTATAGTTTCAACCAGTTTGCCCGGTACCGAAGTTAGGCTTACCGGCCTGTAATTGCCGGGATCACCTTTGGAGCCTTTTTTAAAAATTGGCGTCACATTTGCTATCCTCCAGTCATCTGGTACAGAAGGTGATTTAAATGATAGGTTACCACAGTTAGTAATTCAGCAATTTCATATTAGAGTTTCTTCAGAACTCTTGGGTGAAGAACATCTGGTCTGGTGATTTAGTTCTGTATAGTTAATCAATTTGTGCCAAAACCTGCTCTAATGACACCTTAATCTGGGACGGTTCCTCAGATTTGTCATCTCCCTCACATCCTCAGCTGTGAAGACCAATGCAAAGAATTCATTTAGTTTCTCCGTAATGGCCTTATCTTCCTTGAGTGCTCCTTTAGCATCTCGATCGTCCAGTTGCCCCAGTGGTTGTTTAGCAGGCTTCCTGCTTCTGATATACTTAGCAAAATTTTTTCTATTACTTTTTGAGTCTTTGGCTAGTTGTTCATCAAATGCTTTTTTGGCCTTCCTAATTATATTTTTATACTTCACTTGCTAGAATTTATGTTCCTTTCTATTTTCCTCATTAGGATTTAACTTCCACTTGTTAAAGGCTGCCTTTTTGCCTCTCACTGCTTCTTTTACTTTGTTGTTTAGCTAATGGGGGCAGTCTCTTACTATGTTTTTTAATTTGGAGTATACATTTAAGTTGAGCCTCTGTTATGGTGCCTTTAAAAAGTTTCCATGCAGCTTGCAGGGATTTCACTTTTGGCGCTGTACCTTTTAATGTCTGTGTAACTAACTTCTTCCTTTTTGTGTAGTTCCCCTTTCTGAAATTAAATGCTACAGTGTTGGGCTGCTGTGGTGTTTTCCCCACCACAGCAACCCAATAACATTTCCTTCCAATACAAGATATTACCTCACCCACCTTTCTATCAAGTTGTGACTTTCAAAGAATGTGACCTATCCTTTCGGTACGTAACTGGAACTGCCTAGAGCAGTCAAAGACAGATGCAAGGCAGCTTACTGTAATGCCCAACACCTCCATGGAAAAACCAACTTTAGAATCATCAACTGTGATTGTTTTCCAACCAAAGGCGTCCAACTTTAGAACAACGGTTTTGCTACAGAGTGTGGCTAGGCAGAAGGAAACTGGCTTTCCTAGTTTTGGCTCCGGGAGGGTGCTGAGCCATCCCAGTTAATCACCCAACTGTGGTTCTGAAGCTGATCAGTTGGTCACCTGACAGAGGAGACAGAAGCTTTATTTAAGAGTAGGATCTGCTCAAGGCTGCCTCTCTCTCACTGACCAACCATTGCCAGATGGCAGGAGGGCAGTATATCCACTTGACATACTGACTGGCTTAGGACTCACGAGATGGGTGAACATACACTCAGGGGAGAGGGCATATAGGCTTGTTATTTTTCCCAAAGATCTGTAACTCTTGTATGTTTTGAGAGTAAGGATTACTGAGGTTAAGAAATACCTGTGTTCCTTGCCTTACCTGCCACTTGGTCCCTAAGGAGTTAAAGTATAACCAGAGCACCCATGGCAAAGTTAAACGCTGGGGGTGCATACACAAGCAACTAGGGCAGATTGGGAGGTAACAGCTCTGGTTTCGGAGCCTAGGGCAGATGGACAGCAGAGTACTACACTGCAACGAAGAGTGTCAGACAGGGAGTCTGCACCCAAGCATCTGCCTTACAGGCCCAGAGCTAGAAAACAGCGAATGGACTCTGCTCAGACCCAACTGGCTTGGAAGGCTGGATCCATTTATAACGAACTGGGGGTAGCTACTAGGCAGGTCTGTAACATGTACACAGTAAACTGAAATAATAAAGGAAAATTGTTCCTGCCTACTTCTTTCCGTTATAGTAATTGTATGTGTCATTTCAAACTATAGGTACCTCATTTTCAGACAGAAAAGTTGTTTTCACATTGATGATGCCCCTTCAACATTTAGGATAGCATAAGAATTTGTGAGGTTAAGGGGTAGATCAGCTACACTACTCAATAGCCCAGAAGTTTGATAGTCAACATTCAAGGATTAATATTCTATTCAGTTATCTTCCTTTATTCAGAGTCAGAACCTGAAGTGCAGACACAATTCAGTAAGGCACTATACTTTAAACTTAAGGGATTCTTTCTGGTTGTCACTATTTACATGGCAATGATGTTTGGGTCATTATTTACAGTATAAAAATCACGATATCCCCTTTTAGAGAATTTCTTTATGAAATGTAATTGTATACAAATTTAATATGAAAGTCATGAAGACACAAATATATAGTGATCAGTTTCTGTGTAGCTAATATTTCATGACTTCAGTGCTTGTTTCCTTGTTAAACTAATATTTTCGAATTAGTTCATACAGATCAGAGTGCCAACAGCCAGGACTGGGGGGCGGTGGGGGAGGAAATGTACTAGATATCTACAGACTAGAGGATTAAACCTGTTAGCCAGACAGGAAGTCATCTGTCTCGTTCTTGGTCTTTCCCACCCTCCCAGACACTACCCAAATATCTGCAGTGTTCTGACACAAAATCCCAGATTCACAGCTGCTGGAGAGCAGGTGCTGGAGGTTCAACCAAGATGCTTTTGGCTCAGTCTCTGGCTAGACAGTATTATATTTGAAGCTCCAACCACCCTCTGATAGTCAGAAGAGAAAAGAAGTTTTCTGCCTCTTTCTCCCTACTCCAAAGTCTCCTGGCTGCTGCACACACTACTCTATCAACTGTCTAGTATAGCAGGTTGTTGTAATGCCCACCCAGTCTATCCACACACCAGTTTCTAAGCCAGGTTTAAAAACAAAAACAAAAAAACCAACACTTTCCTTATGACCAGACTCAAGTTCCTGCCAGTTCTGCTTCTCATAGCTTTATGCATAGAGTGAATGTCTGCCCCCATTGTAGAGCAATTATCCCCGCCTCCAAGTGGAGGTTGAGGCCATTCCACCAAGCTGGTGACGAGAGGAGTATTTTGATGGGCCACCCTCGGGTCCCTTTCCGAGGTCCCTAGGGTATAAAACTGTCATTACTACAGACGGGTGTATGGACGTTCTGATGGGACATTACAACAATCTACTGTCCTTGATTTCCAGTGTTCATGTGTCTAAACAGTATTCCCTCCCTGGTATGCTCCTAGGTCACCAGAGGTTACCAAAGACCTGCAAGAGATTCCAAGGGGAAAGAAGACTGGAGGGACACTGCCAATGGTCCAGGGATGAATCCAGTGAGACAAAACACATGCAGATTGTACATTCCTGTTGTGCTGGACAGACATATGAACCCAGGTGAAAAACCCCAGACCACAGGCCGTATAGGACAGAGGCAAAGCTAACAAATGAGGTGAGGAAACATTTTGAGGAACCGCACTTACTCGTATGAAGAGTATTTTATCTCCCAATCTATAACGTCCTTCAGATAAGTACTCAATCGAAAATCTATGGGAACAGCTACAGGGAGGATCTTCTGCTATGTGCTTAACCTAGATTTTAAAAAGGAAAGTAGAAAATTGTTAGAAAATTGAGTTTTTTCAAAAAAAGATTACATGTGTGTTGTGTTTTTTGTTTTGTGGATTAACCACTGATAGGTCATTTAACCATGGCAAAAGATTAAATATATCCCTGTCAAAAAACTTTCCCTCATTACAAGATGGCCTGGGCAGATAAAACTCCTAGATGTAATATAAAAGAAGGTCATAGAAAGGCACACATGCACGGACGAGAACATCTGAGCTATTCAAAAAATTAAAGTAATCTTGTGTGTGCGCAGATCTGGTGCTTCTAATTTCTCATTTTATTAGAACAAACTTTTTCCTATTTAAATTCCCTTTCTTTACTTTACCCCAATTCATTTGTCAATAGTTGTAAGGGTAGCTTCATAAAGATAGACTTTATGTCTCAAGGAATTGTACCAGATGACTGGGCCACTCTTGAATTGTTGAAATGGTTTTTAGTAGGCCCAGTCTGACCTGTCTCATAAGATGAGCAAATTGGTCAAGATTCTGTACTTCGTCCAAAAGCACCAGTATTCTCCAAGATAGTTGGATGAAAGTCTGTTTCCTTAGGGGTGCAACTACAGAAATTTGTTCTCACATTACTCCAAGATATTTTAGCAGGTTTGTTTCTTTAGCATGTTTTCATATTAAAAAAACCCTTTCTTTTGAAACATATGTTTTAAAAAGCCTATTCTTTTAATATTAAATAGTTTGGCCAAGTACCACTAAATAATACCAGTTAAGACTTACACATCCAGTATGTTGCATTAAATTTCCAAGTTTTTTTTCCCCATTCAGTGTTTCCCTGTCTTCCATCAGTACAGGAAAGAAGGAGGGAGAGATTTCAGTACAAGCTTTCCCTTTGCTGAAGTGTTTGTCATGCACCCATTTAATACTACGACTTATAGATAAAAAGATTCACTGTGTACATTTAGAACATGTCCATTGGCGGAGGCCTATCCTTGCCCTTTCAACGCAAGAAGGCACCTATATGCTACATAGAAATTCCTTGCATTTAATGATCTAAATAGCACATATGCAAAATTAGGAGCTGGAGTAATTCAAAGCACAAAATATGCACAATACTTACTGCTTCATGCAGTTCCCCATGGTGGCAACAGGACTTTGGGGTGCTGAGAGATGTTACTGGCCCGGAGGTCATTAACAATGTCTCTTCTAACTCAATTTCGTTCTCCAGTTTTACTAGCACAGGAGGTTCAACTCCATACCTGAACATAAATATAAAGATGATAATGGGGTAAGAGGAGACCTTATGAAACTAAACAAATACAAAGGAGCCAATGAAGAAAATACATGCAAAGTGTTGAATAACTGAACAGAGAAAAAAAAAACAGCTCATATAAGAAAAGTCTGGTCAGTCAGAGGATTAATTATCTAATAAGTTAAATAATAGCATTAAGGTTAGAATTTCTCTCAGACACGCTTTAAATTGCTTAGAATCATTTTGCTGTTGTCTGGGTTCCGTTTAAATAGCAGGTACACATCCCCAGTGAATGTACCACAGTGGGGGAAAGATGGTCTCAGAGAGGCTACAGCAGAAGATAGTAAAGTTTTCACCAGATCAGAACAATTTAAGTTATGAGGCAATGTTAAGAAAGTTGTTCTTATTCTCAGTGGAAAACAGGAGACTGAGAAGACTTAGAGGTTTTCAAAGGTATGACATGATTGCAACAGTTGAGGCATTTTTCAAATTTAAAGTTTTAAGAACAAGAGTTAAAGTTCTGTTTTTGAGGCCACTTAGGTCTCCATTGATGATCTCCCCTCCTTACAGATGTAAATATCTTATTGCTATCTATGTGCTTGATTGTGACGTTTAGGCGTAACCTGTATTAAGCAGCAGTGTGGAACTGAACCTCACTAGAAAGCATTCAGGCAGGTATTAGCAATGATGGGAAATTTTTGAAGAGTATCCTTAGCATAGGTAGGCCATAACAGCAGAGCTGTTAATTACTCTCTGAACCAAAATAGAATCTATTTTCATTGTATTAAAAGACTTCAATTTGCAAAATACGGTATGTAACCCAACACTAAAACTTTATATGCTTAACAGAACGCAATTTTTAGCTTCTAGTTAGAAAACTACACGGAGTTCATACCTTGATACGATGCGACCAATTTCCAGAAGACAGAGATACACCTGTCTTGGATCCTTGTGCAAAACTACAGAGGAAAAAATAAGTCATACTTCACGTTTGAAAAGCTTTACCAGATAAGGGGTGGCCTGTGAACTAAGTACAGAAAATAGAAGGCAGGTAGGGTTTTCACCCATTCCCTAAGCCAGCTTTACATCCTGCAAACAAGATACATAAACACACAAGACTAAGTTTTCAAGTGTGGGATATTACAAACAGCCTCAACAAGACAGAAGGTGCCTGTTTGAAAATTTAACAGGTGGGTGATGGAGGCTGACATCAAGGGCCAATCAGAGGTGGGAGTTGACATCTTGATAGTGAATGAGAGAAGATGGGTAGGGTGGGATAGGCTGTGAAGGCCTTGAAAGTGAAGACAAGTAGCTTTATGCCTAGATCACAAACAGAAGTCTCAAGCTTCTGTTTCACTAGCAATCAAGATGTTTGGCTTGGTATCAGAGTGGGCGAGGGGGACAGAGCATCCAGAAACACACTGCTGCCCATGTGAATGCCATTCTGGGGTCACTTAATTCGCTACCTCCATAACCTCCTGCCCATTCTAGGGGTTGTTTTTACAGCATGTCTCTTGGACAGAAATGGGTAATTGCCAAATCACAAAAGCAGCCATTCCCACTTCACCAGTCAAGAAGAGCTTGAAAGCTTGTCTGGGCAGGGGGGGAATTGGGGTGAGAAGACTTGCAGCCTCCCTAATAAGACTCATTGCCAAAGGCACACAACGTTGCCATTTATGCCACAGAGCCAGTTTCTGAAAACAGCAATAAACAGATTTCAAAATACTTCTAGCTACAAACAAAACAAGACAGCATTGGGAAATCCTGACTGCTGATCCCAAGGAAGTTAAACATATTTTAAGTAGTTGTTTCAGAGTGCATTTAATGAGTTTAGGCTCTTCAGTTTATACAGAGTGAACTGGGGATATACACAAGCATTTTTTTTCTCCTACTTGCACCACTGAAGACTGAAATATAGCAATAAATTTAATATTTTAGATTAGATTAGATCAGTGGTGGGCAAACTATGGCCCGCAGGCCGGATCTGGCCCCTCGGGGCTTTGGATCCGGCCCACGGGACTGCCACTGTCGAGGGCTCCACGCCACTCCAGGAAGCGGCCACACCACGTCCCTGCAGCCCCTGGAGGTAGGGGTGGGGCGGCAGAGAGCTCCGCATGCTGCTCTTGCCTGTGGGTACCTTCCCCAAAGCTCCCATTGGCCAGAAACGGGGAACTGCGGACAATGGGAGCTTCGGGGGAGGTACCCACAGGTGAGGGTACCCACAGGCTCCCCCAGGGGCCACAGGGACATGGTGCTGGCCGCTGAGCGGATTGGCATGGGGCCAGGGCAGGCAGGCAGTGAGCCTGCCCTGGCCCCAGTGCACGCCGCTGACACCCTGGAGCCGCTCTAGGTAAGTGGCGTCTGGCTGGAGCCCAAACCCCTCCTATACCCCAACTCCCCGCCCTGATCCCCCTCCTGCACCCTGCACCCCTCCTGCGCTCCAACTCCCTGCTCTGAGCCCCCTGCCGCATATTGCGTCCCTCCTGCACCCCAACTCCCTGCCCAAGCCCCTTCCTGCACCCCGCACCCCTCCTGCACCCCAACCCCCTTCCATGAGCCCCTCATAGACCCCACACCCCTCCTCTGCCCCAACCCATTGCCCTGAGCCCCTTCCTGCACACCGCACCCCCTCCCACAGCCCTGCAAGCAATTTCCCCACCCAGATGTGGCCCTCGGGCCAAAATGTTTGCCCACCCCTGGATTAGATTGAAAGACAGATAGATAGGAACTGGAATGGGCACCTCCAAATGGTAGCAATGAGAATTTCAAAGAATAGTTAGCCAATAAAAGAGTAGGCAGTGACAGAGGCCATTAAAGTGTCATAAACATTAGCAGTGTGTAATAACAGTTTTTTAAAATTAAATAAATAAAATCACCCTTACTGTAACTGCAAACTACATTTTTGGTCACTATTGCAAGTTTTAATGTACATTGCAAATATAGATAATTTTATATGTTCTTTTGATAGACAAAGAATTTTGCAATATTTAAAGGGTACCTGAGTTGCCACAGAAAGGCTTGTGCTTGTTTGTTTCTATTTAAAAAGTAGGTGATGCAAAAACAATTAATTATCTTACAATGAATGTACAACTTTTCTTAATGAGCAGTCAAAGATTTCATTCCATCTGGAAGATCAGTCTAGCAGCTGCTGGTAACAAAGTACAGGCTGAACACTAGAGGCATAAACTCTATTGACAATCTGTTTCCGTAACCGTCTAGTTAGAGGGGGAAAAGTCAGGGGTTGAGAGTCATATAGGGTAGATCGTGAGGTAAACGTTAATTACTAACAGACTGTTGTAACTTCAGGCACAGAATCCTGACGTAGCTCTCTAATTTAGCCATCATGCGTGTACTATTCTGACCACTTTATATAGCAAGAAAGATTTCTAATACCGAATAAAGGAGATTTTTGTGTTTTAACAATTTCCATGTAGTCTCTTGGCACTTTAAAAGAAAAAATGCTTGTCTTTCTTTCAATTATTCTGTTTTGGGGGTTTTTTGCTATGCAGAAAATGTGGCATTTCACTGCACTATTTTTATTTTTTCCTCCCACAATGCAACTTTTCAGAGGCTTCAAAGACACTATTCAGTCAGATTACTCAATGCAGCCATAAGCAAATGATCCTGCAAAGCTTCTCACATGAGCAGTCCTATCAAAGTCCCAATCACTGCTTATGATTATTCCTGTCTCATACAAGTATGGTTTGAAGAGCACCTCAGTGCCAACTGGCAAAGGCTTCATTGTTCTGTCAGTAACTCCTATCAGGCCTGACAAACTCACTACACCTAACACACTGCAATCATAGTATTTATCCAAAAGCATCTTGTCAGGTATCAAATGAAAGCTGGTGACATACTGATCATTAAAGTTGTTGTAAAATGGATGTATTAAGATGATATGAGGAATTATGCATATGTACGGATATTATGCTTTAAAGTCTGTAACCAAACAAAGGGAGAACCAGGTTTCTTCCAGACAGGAGGGAAGGTAGTTCTCTCTCTGTGAAATATAAATTAAGCACGGTAAAGTCAATACACAGGAACTCCACTTGCATGTAAAGTGAACAGGAAAAATAGATGGATGGGGGGGGATGTGAACTCAACATGGTGTCAGCATGTCAGAAAAAATAAATAAATAAATCTCATCTGGGGTGCACTTCAGAAGGATACATTTCAAAGGACAAAGGGATAAAATCTGGGTCCTGGTTATCACTGAAAACTAGCAAGCCCTGCAGAAAAATCTTAGGTGAGCGACTGTTTTAGACAAGGATTATAACCAGTTAAAAGCTTTACTATCTAGAAAATGTTTTATACTTTGTTTCATTTGTACCCATTTCTGTTTCCCTTATTCTTACTCAATACTCATTTGAATCTGTGAATCTCAGTTCTTGGTTAATAAACTTACTCATTTTAACCATAAACAAATTATAATTCAGTGTTATAGAGGACCTGATCCTGACGTGTAACCTTCCAGCTGTGTGTACACTGTCTTTTTGGGGACAGATTAACTTGGTAATTACTGTGAGCGTCTACCGCCAGGGGCTGGACACTACAGGGGGATTCTTCTCTGGAGCTCAGGGATGGGGGTACACTAAGTGTTACCCTGCAAGGCAAAATAAGTGTTGGCAGAGTCCTGAGGTGTGTGTTTGGGTGGCTATCTGAATGAGTGTAAATCTCCTCACTGTATTTTCCACTGAATGCATCCGATGAAGTGAGCTGTAGCTCACGAAAGCTTATGCTCAAATAAATTGGTTAGTCTCCAAGGTGCCACAAGTACTCCTTTTCTTTTTGCGAATACAGACTAACACAGCTGCTACTCTGAAACCTGTCGGGGAACTGATACACAGTTTAGCACCAGCAACTCTCTCTCTACAGCTGAGGCAGAGGGGTGAGTCACAATCCTGGGCACCCCAAGAAAGTGTCACAGTAAGGGTCAGGAGAGGGTCCATGGAGAGTTCTATGCCCCCAAAATAACTTTACAAAAAGAGATAATTACCTAACCCTTCAGATTCAAAGAGATAAGTCTCATCAACTCCAATACACCTACACCAGTTCAGGAAGTTGGCTGTATTATCTCTAGCAAAGAAGGATCCTGATGGTGCATTCTTCTTACATGGAACACGTCTCATAGGAAAATTCTGGCAAAAAGTATTTCAAAAATTAATGTACATATGCTGTGTGCACAGATACATAGATGACATTTTGAAACACATTTTCATAAGATCAAATAAGAATATCAAATTTAAAGTACAACAATGGTGGCTGGCTAATAACTATTTTATTATTTTTTAATAGCTGATGTAACCTACATGCATATCTGGAATGCAGATGAAGCTTTCCCCATTTGATGGCTAGCTACAGCCAGGTCATATATAGGCCTTCAAGGAGCAAGTCGTCATTCTTGTGCACAGTCTAAGAAGACAGCGGGTGTATAGTTATTCTGTTGAAGTCAAGAATTAAGGCGGGGGAAAAGAAATCTTCCACTGCAACTCTGCATCCTGGGATGCAGTAGTGTGGCCTCTCCTGAAGCAGTCTCTACCGCTGACCTCCACCAACTCACAGCACCTGGGGAAGTTTAGGTGGTGGCTCTAGGTAGTCATGGTTCCACTGGCTGCACCCTCAAACTCCCTGTACAATGCGGCAAAAGGATTACTCTTAGAGCACATCTCTAGAGTACACAGAGGGTGTTGACTAGCTACATGGACGACACAATCCTTTTCACCCCATCCCCCCAGAATATAGTGAAACTGCACTGGCTGTCACATTCAAGCACTTTTCAAGCCCTTCCATAAGCAGATGGGTGTGGTACGGAGGGAGAAAGAGGGTAGAGTTTCCTTTAGAAAGTAGTGACTTGCTTTCAGTTTTTTCTAAAGCAGTTTATTAACTTTGGGGATATAGGTGAGACATCTTCTCTCTTCCTTTCACAGCCAATGATGATCTGCAACATTCATGGGTGTCCCTTATCAATAGGGCCCTACCAAATTCACAGCCATGAAAAACGTGTCACGGACAGTGAAACCTGGTCTCCCCCCCGCGAAATCTGCCTGCCGTAGGGGGGTCATGGTATTGTCATGCTGCCTTCAGAGCTGGGCAGCCGGAGAGGGGTGGCTGCTGGCCAGGCACCCAGCTCAGAATGCAGCACTGCGGCCAGCAGCAGTGCAGAAGGAAAGGTGACATGGTATGGTATCGCCACCCTTACTTCTGCACTGCTGCTGATGGTGGCATTGCCTTCAGAGCTGGGTGCCTGGCCAGCAGCTGCCGCTCTCCGGCTTCCCAGCTCTGAAGGCAGCACAGAAATAAGGGTGGCAATACCATAACCCCCCATACAATAGCCTGGCAACCTTCCCCATGGTTTTAAATTCTGCCTTATTTGAATTTTAAATTCAAATATCTGAAACTGTGAAATTCAAGATTTTTAAAATGCTATGACCATGAAATGACCATGACAGTGAACTTGGTAGGACCCTACTTATAAATATACAACATGGTGCTCTGTGAAAGTTGCTCCCTTTTTACTATCAAACACCTCCCTCGAGAAGAATTTTAGCAGTTAGTTACTGATATGTAGCCTTAATATATTTAGCTATAGTTAAAAATGTAGGCCTTCCTGTCAGCTTCTACAACACAGAGTACAAATATAAAAAAAGACATCGTGTTTCTTATTTCCAAGTACAATGCACACAGAACGCAAATTTGTTAAATGCAGATAAAAATTGGTTGCTCATAAAGTGATGAAGTTTATCAATTACTGTACTAGTCAGATGGCTCACCCTTAAGTCCTTTGAGCTACAGCATTTTTTAATTGTACTTTGAAGGACACCAACCAACTGGCAGAGTAGTACGCCATTATCAAGCTCTTCCAGCAACCGTTCCGCTGTAACGTCTACCCCTGAAAATAAAAACTGGAAAATGTTAGAATTATTCCAGAAGAAGGCAAGCTAACACAAACTATATGCAGACAACTCAGACATGGCATTCCACTATTAAAAAGACACAAAGTTGGGCTGTAGTCTACAATAGAAGTGAAATCATCAGAATTTTGAGTACCAGTTTTTATTCCATTCAACTAAAACAACTGATGAATGGCATAAACTTTAAAATTTCTGCTACCTTACATATTCACCATAAAAATCAACTGCCACTGAAGTAATATAAATATAAGCTTTTATTAAATCTAAAAAATAGAGATACATCTCTAAATTAGTATTTGTACTGTGTTTCCCCCTTCTCAACAACCACTGTTTCAGCCTGTGTTAGTTATACCCTATAACTTTGGATTGTAAAGAGAATTGGCATGCGTTTTATAGGTAAATAAACATATTTAATTATAAACTATTTCTATTAAAACACAGATAAAAATCAAACAAAATATGCATTATTTAACTAGACTACAGACAGACCAGTCATTGAACAGGAAATATAAATAAGAGGTATTAAGCTGGCATCGACAGTTATCTGCTCATAAAATCTGAAACTGGAACATGCATTTTAATTCAGTTTTCCTTATTATGCAAGCCCAGTCACATTCACTCGCTCTTAGCAAATTTATGAATATGAAAGGTCAACACTGGCCAGGATAATGGATCTTTCAAATTCATTAGACAATGATGTATTTTAGCATTACCCAGTAATCCAGATAGCCAGATTGATAGATCTTCCTGCATAGGCACCAGAGTTGCTTCATGCCGCACAGATATCCACTGATCATACAGGCAAACATCTGCCAAGCCCGGGCCATGTCTGGGAGTCAGAGGGCTTCGTGGAGTTAGAGGAATATCATCTCCAAACCACACCTAAACAAGATTTCAGTAAATTAAAACAAATGGCTCTAATAGTTGCAACCTCCAGTAATGGAATCTGATAATTTCCTCACACAAACAATAATCAAGTAATGACATAAGAGATCTAATTTTGATTTTTTTTAAGCCACTCATCAACCCTGCAAAAATCTATTGCAGCTTTCAATCTTCATTCCTAAGTTCAGATGCTACCACATCACTATGATTTACAGTTGTCCCTCTGAGTTATACAAGAAAAATTTCTCTCCCAAAAAAGGTCTATTTTTTAAACTGCCTTATAAATAAAGAATTAATTCATAAAACTTGTAAGAAAGTTAGTATTGGGCAGAATCCACAATATAAAAAGACAAATCTACAGCCTAAAACCAAATTTGCTGCTGGTCTCTCTCTCTCTTTGATCAAAGATTTCACAGGAGGTTTTTGTTTAGGGGGAAAAAAGAACATTAAAATTCTTATGCTACAGTAGAAAATGTAGAAACCTAATTTCCCCCATATTAATTTCCCCCTACTGTTACTCACACCTTCTTGTCAACTGTTTGAAATGGGCCACTCTCATTAATCACTATAAAAATTATTTTTCCTCCTTTGGTATCCTGCTGTTAATTTAATTGCCTCATTAGACTGACCTCACACTTGGTAAGGCAACTCCCATCTTTTCATGTATTTATACCTGCTCCTGTATTTTCCACTCCATGCATCTGATGAAGTGGGTTCTAGCCCAGGAAAGTTTATGCCCAGATAAATTTGTTAGTCTCTAAGGTGCCAGAAGAACACCTCGTTGTTTTTGCTGATACAGACTAACACGGCTACCACTCTGAAAGTAGAAAATGTGTTACTGTTCAGACTTGTTTAATACAGGAACACACACTTTTTAGACACTAGTCTTCACCTCTTGTATTCAACCATTCTAAAGCAATGTGCAGGGGCACTGAAAATGTTTTCCTCACTATGGGGCAGGAAGGAAGACTTCATTTGCTCAATATACCATAGCATCAATAAAAAAAGGATATCAGTCCAAGTCTTCTAATTGTATTTTTTCCCTGTGTCAACACCTGTCTCATGTTAGCAAAGAAATAAGAAATTCTGACATGATATATAAAAGCCAGCCTTGCAGAAACTTTACCTGCAGTGCCCAGTGACTGTCAAGAAAAGAAAACGTAACAGAGAAACTGGGGCAGATGAAAATTTGTTCTGAATTGTATTAATCTGTGCCTTTAACTCCACTGTTTTCAATGGAGTTCCACTGGAGTACCTGAGAGGAAAATGTTATATTGAACTGCAAGTTCTTTAGGACAGTTTGGGTACTGGGAGAGGGAGAGAAGCAGCAAGGAAGGACTTCACCACAGAGTAAAGCAGAAAAAAGTCTGAATAATAGGAGACAATGAGAAAGGAAAAATTCAAGTTCTTCCTCTCACACCTTCCATATAGAAATCCTTCCACAGATATATCATTGGAATATGACCCTGTGAGATAAGGAGACAGAAGGGTAAACTTGGAGTAATTCATCCCATGATTCCTGGCAAACTTCCATTGGGAAATTCCTTGTAGAATTTAAAGAAAGGAAAAACCCATGAGAGAGGGAAATGTCTATCAGTAACATTATTAAGGGTTAGCTTCGGGAGTCAAGGAGAATAATGGGGATGAAGAAAAAATGATGAAGAAAAACAAATCAAAACCCCTTCCTCTCAGAGGATCTCATTCACCCCACAAAATTTCATTCCCTCACCATCCCATCACCCCGATAACCTAGTCCAGACACACAACTAATTGTTGATTGAGTTCATCCAGGATTAGCCAGTTGATCCCACCAGACTTTTTAACTTGTGGATGGACTGACTATATATTCTCTTATAGAATTAATCACTTTGCAAAATCTAAATATTAATAGTTACACAAATAAAGTCACTATATGTTAGGAATAATTGTGTTTGATTTAGTCTCTTACTTTGCCTTAGAAAGGCTCTTAGATAACAACACTCAAGGAGAAGTGGTGTGATCTAGCAGTTGAAACAGAAGGCTAGGCTCCAGAACGTCTGGGTTATATCAGTCCTGCCACTGACTCCCTGTGTGACCTAAGGCAAGTCAGTTAACCTCTGTGACTACATTTTCCCACCTGTAAAATGGGGATGGTAAAGTTCTCACAGGGACAATTGTGAGCCTTGCAGTAATTTGTTTGCAAAGTGCCCTGTGATCCTTGCATAAAGAAAAGGTGCCATAAGAAATATCAAGCATTTTTATTATTAATGTCATTTACCTGAACTGAATGCTGCATGGTCATCTGTATTTATACGAGAGTCTTTCCCTGGAAATGGGGGCGGGAGGGAGGAAGAGACGAAAAAAAAAAAAACAGCAAATTATTTTTAATGGAATAACTTCTAATTTCATATAAAAGTTAAAAAACTATTGGGTGAAAACGGTCAGATTGACTCTCTTAACACAGTTATAATCTTGACCTGATATTTTACTACTCTACACCGTCAGAAAACAGTAAATATTACAGGACAAAATGGCAAGTTTCTTCACTTCTATTTAGCTATAAATAGTATTTGAAACGGTTCACGTGCTTCCAAGAAGGTGTCAAAGCTCTCCGACTTGTAGAAGAGGAAAAAAATTCCAAGTGTGCTATTACATCAGTTATCCAACATGTACCCAAAAAACCTTAACTTGAAGTTAAGGTTGTTGGAGTCCATTCCTATATATCACAAACAGCATAACTGCAGAAAATCATGTGTTAAGGTTCTCTCAGTCTTTAAAGTAAAATATTATGTATGGAAAAGGAAGTGATTTATAAAAATTCGTTTATTCACATGGAATACAAAGGAGAAGTCAAAATTCACACAGAAAGACAAAAGCAAAATGTTTTTATTATATAATATTTGAACTGTGGTAGGGCCTAAGAGCCCCAATCCTGAACAAGGACCCCCTTATGAAAGGCGCTGTACACACACAGAACAAGATAACCCCTACCCCAATGTCCTTTCCAAAGAATGCCATATCCTATAATGCATTTCATATATGGTGTAATTCTATTTCATGTAGCAAAATAATTAAATTAAAATCACACATGCACTTAATAAAACTGAAAGGAAAAAAAATTCAGAATGTCTTTCATACATATGATACAGGAATGCCCAACATAATTGTTGCATGAACTCTGAAATATACATTTATCTTTCATAATTTGTCAATCACTCTGGAGTAAATACCACATGTTAGAAAAAGACATCTGTCAGACATTTCTTTAAAAAAAGAAAAAGAAAAACCTGCTTGATGACAACAGGAAAAAAGTTCTAGAGTCACCACACAGCCAGAGTGGGATTAAAGCACATTTGTGATGTTCTGACTGCGTGTGTGTGTGTGTAAAGTCAAAGAGAAACATAAGCTTACATTTGTAACACAAGTCTTTAGCTTTCTCTAAACTGTAAGTTTTACTACAGACCGAAGTATTTCCATTTCCTAAGAAGAGTTTGTGTTGTTTCTTTCCCATCTTTTCTCCCCATTACCTTGGCCTTTGTATTCCACCCACTACAACATATTTTAATAAAACTTTACAAAACATACCTTAAGACCATGCAGTTACACCTACTGTGAAATCAGTTTGTTTTCAGACAGAAGTTTTTTTCTTTGTATCAGACTTGTCATGCTGATCAATTAAAGATTTACTAAAGATGCCCTGAGTTGGTTATATCTGAACATGCAAGAGTTACATCACCTTTTTATTTGCAGGAAAACAAAATAAATAGTGGGATTGTCCTCTCCCGGTCATTTTCCTCTCCACACATTAGAGGAAAAGGGCAGGGTACATAGCAGGCATTACAAATGAGCATGTTATGCTTCCCACGAGTTAGTCCAGGGGCATATATTTTTCCTTTAGCATAAGAAATCCTTTGTCCCAAGAGAGAGCCCCAGTAAGAGGCTTCATTGACTGTTTAAAAAAAAAATATATATATATATATATATAATGGATGGAACAGCCAGTAGAAAAGCTGCTCTCATTAAAATAAGGAGCCCCACATAATCAAACAAGAGCCTTAATATGGTAACTGCCAATAGAAGAACAAAAGGTGGCCTAATTCACAGGGAGTGCTCGAAACAAGAGCACAGTAAAATATTCACAAAGCAGCTATTACAAGAATGTTCAGCATCTGCACTTTTGGGGAATGCGAAACAAAACTGGTCTTTTTTAAATACATAAACAAATAAAGGGATTGAGGAAAAATTGTGACCCTTGAACTTCATGCACTTCTTTTTACGTAAGTTATTTTGCAATCTTAGTTGTCATGGGAGGGCTCTCTAAGAAGCTAACACTCTGCATTTACACAGTAAACATCTGAATAATCATAGCAAGGATACATTTTTCGTGTCCCCAAAAGGACTCAGACTAGGATTACAGACTGCTAATTTAAATTCTCTCTCAAACCATCAGTTACAGGCAGATGTGGAGTTCATAATTTTGAGGAATGTAGGTTACCACAGCCCATACAGGTATAGCAGTTATGGTAAAAGATGGGTGTTGGCTGGTGTCAGGTGGATTGGCCCTTTGTCTAATACAGGGAAGGTGAATGGGGGAATTGGAATGTATAGCCCCTAATGGGCTGGTGGGTATGGGACCGGGTCTCAGGTGGCCAGTGTGTAGAGATATGCGAGATGCTGTGGTCCACAGGGGAGTTGATTCAAACTAGTAAGTGGGTTAACAGACAAGTCTTCTCCCCCCAGGATATTGGAGTTCTTTGGAATACGAGATGGGTGAGTGTCAGAATTAAGGCTGCTGCTGCTGGAAGCTTGTTAATTTCCAGACATAGAAGTTTCTCACGTTAAACCAAACACTCCACTATAACACTGTGAAGTGTAATTGCTTTTTAGTATAGGTATCAGCAGTCTTAACTATCACAACCAGGGCTTGAAAAATCTACTCCCCCAGGGCAAGTAGGAATCTATGGCAGGCAATTGCCATCTTCCATTCTAAACAAGTTGCCTTCTTTTTAAAAAGGATTAAGTCTCCAGTGCTGGTTTTTATAGCGGAAGCCTTCAGAATGAGAACACTGTAACCAAGACAGTCAATAAATCTGCAGAAGTGGCTCCAGTCCTGCCACTGTGGTTCAGATGATGAGTCAGCTGCCACTATGAAGAGTAAGTTGACCTGAAGAGCTGCATCCCACCTTCACCCCCTGAAGGAGAGAGCAGAGGCAGGGTTTCATCCCCTCCCCCTCCAAAGCAGTGGGCACAACCATCCCAGCCCAGCATGTGTGTGGGCTCCTGCCACCATCACCCCAGGCTGGGGAACTGTGTGTGCATTGGAAGGACAGGGGATTTCTGTCACCACTCCTGCCACCCCAGCAGAGGAGTTTGTACAGAACTAACTGTGGGGGGAGAAGCATTAATTTATTGTTGGAGGGGCCCAGCTAGGCTGATTTGTTGTGGGGTGCAGACCAGGCATTAATTGATTCATTAACGGAGGCAGGAGCTGGCAGTAACTGGAGGCTCAGAGGTAAGCCAGGGAGGCCAGGGTGATGGAGCTAAGTGGAGGGTAGGGGAGGGTGCTGGATCACACAGCTGTCAGTGTATTTCAGGAAGATGGTATGGCTTGGGGCACAACCCCTGCACAGGCCTCAATGGCCCATGCAAACTCCCCCCCCACACACACACTTTCGACATGCCCTCGTAAGGTGGTTCACTTGCTCTCTACACCCCACAGTGCCACCACCTGGTGTACAGCAGATCCAGGAAACAGAACCACAGGGATCTCAGTCTATATGAACCAAAGTAGGGTGACCAGCTGTCCCATTTTTAAAGGGACAGTCCCATTTTTTGGGACTTTTTCTTATATAGGCGCCTATTACTCCCAATCCCCTGCCCTGTTTTTTCACAGTTGCTATCTGGTCACCCTAAACCAAAGCATTTACTGCAAAAATGAATAAGAACTCAGGAGGTGCATCTTGGGGTTTGTCTGCGCTGTAACAGTTAACTCAAGTTACTACATTCAAGCCAGCTACCTCAAGCGAGCATGATTGGCAAGTCAGAGTGACTGGATCAGCAAAACTATGAGTTGTTGTACCTTGAGCTGCTGCAACCCCACTGCATTATAAACTCCAGTTAGCAGCGCTTGACCTTCAGCCCACCTCCCTGTCAAGCCAGTTAGCTTAAGCTTAAAGCATCACTTAACTTGAGCTAGAGATTTGTATGTGGACAGGAGTTAGGGGAAAAACTCAAGTTACAGGTCAAGCTAACAATGCAATAAAGACAAGCCATTAGTGCATTGTTTTAAATGTCAATCTATTAGATGCATTAAATAAGATGGGTAGTTCATATTCATTGGCCCTATAAGTCATTATGTTGCAAAAAGATGCTAAATTAGATACAAGCTATTCTGTAATGCAAATTTACAAATCTGTCCAAAGTTACATATGCTGTAATTAGAGTGACCCATAAGCAGTTCAGACACTGAGCAATACAACAAAAAAGTCAACTCAACAGTTATTGGCATCTGAACTATAAAGGAGGTAGCCACTAATTTAGATGGATGTGGAAGCCAAAGCCATTTATAAACTCATTACAAAATGTTTGTATGTAAGACTGTCTCTCTCTAAATATAGGTTGAAGATTTAAATATAAAGCATGCTGGGGTGGAAGACTGCAACCCCCAAGACAGTCAGAAACAGTCCATTCTGAAATTGATGGAAGTTTTATATTAGTTCTGACAGTATTGTTGGAACCCACATCCCTACAAAATATGTTCATTTTTAAATAAAAAACACAGCTTCTTTACCTTCATAATGTCAGTTGGTGTAGATTTAATATATCCAGGATATCTTCATTATACATACTGACAATTTTGTTTTGTATGTTAGGTTCTTAAATGTATCAGAACAGATGTGATGCCTAGAGCGTGCTACTATATATTTTACTACAGCAACTATAGCCTTCCAATTACATTATAGGAAACAAAACTTCTGCTTACTTTCAAATTGATTTCCTGGGGCGGGGGAAGGCCTCAAAGGCATGGAATAGAGAAAGAACCAAATTAGTCACCAGGGCTCAAACACCTTGGCAACCACCTATCTTTTCATCAGGGTGTATAGCAACCGTGCTCCTTAGGGAGTCCCTTTCTGGAGCCCTAAACAATGGAGTATACAGCATTCTGCAACTCCCAACTTTAATACAGAGGTGAGGCTCCTGAACTCATACAAGTCCCTGCATGACAGAGAAGTTCACTCAAGTCAAGGAGCATTTCCTGCTGGAACATGTCAGCTCAGCAAGCAGCATCTTTACAGCAAAGGTGTAACTGGTTCACTTGATAAGAATGGGTGTAGCCTGGGGGAGCCGTGGCTACAACATGGCCAGAGCCAGCTAACATGGTTTCAGATACGTTTGGCCTGGACTTCACTGCTAAAAAAGTGTTTTTTACCTCCGGGTAACTAATGCACATGAGCTATCCTGAAGTAAACAGCTCTATAGCCCCTCCACGGGTTGACGTCAGGGAGCTTACCTCACGGCAAAACTGGAGTGCCTGGACTTCACTGTCGCTCCACCTCAGAAAAGTTCATGCACATAAGTTATCTCAAGGTAAAATGCGCACCTTTTTTAGCAGTGAGGAAAAGGCACCTCAACAGCACATCTCAATAGTGCTTTTCAATCACGGTAAGCTAACTGACTGATAAAAAACACCCTTTTTACCCAGCAAGGCAGGAACTCGGAGTGCAGCCCTAAAAGTCTCAGCATGTTGCTCTTTGGGTAGGCAAAGCCTGGCCATCCTGTTACATGACTATAGTCAGGAACCAAGTAAAAGGTTTTAAAAGACCCCTGGCAGGAGCAGGACAAATTATAATATGGAAAACCTGCCTGTGTTTTACTTTGAAAATCCTTACACAACACTAGTAAGATTTCAGATGTATAAATCTATGCCTTAAAGTCCAAAGGTAAATAATACTTTACATTTATATAGTTTCTGTATCCCAAAAGATGCCAAAATGTTTTACAAGGTAAAATGCAGCCCACCATTTTTCAGCACACTGAACAACAGGAATGGGAATTTTAGCCAAGGACATTTGCACAAACCACATTCCTATAAAATCAGTACTGGGATCAAGGGTCCAGGTAGAGAACACTGCACCCTGATTTTAAAGATGTCTTCCAAAAGATCCCCGTGGCACTCATCTTACAGGATCCACTTCGGAAGGGTAGTGTTGACCCGATTGGTTCCTGTGGTTCCGGGAGCCTGCTTTATCCAAGTTTGATGATTAAAGGCCCTGAGGTGAATATAGCTGACCTGCTCAGCAATAGTGACCATAATGTAATTAAATTTAACATCGGGAGATGGGGAGCCCGAGCAGGGGGAGAGAAATACCAAATAAGACTGCCACAGTAATACTGAACTTCAAAAAAGAGGAACTACACAAAAATGAGGAAGATAGTTAAACAGAAATTAAAAGGAATCGTCACAAGAGTGACATGCCTGCAATTTGCATGGAAACTTTTTAAAAACAGCATAGTAGAGACTCAAATTAAATTTTTTACCCCAAATTAAAAACAGTAAGTGGACCAGAAACATGCCACCATGGCTAAACAACAGGGTAAAAGAGGCACTTAGAGGCAAAAAGGCATCATTTAAAAAACGGAAGTCAGATTCTGCCTAGGAAAATAGAAAACAACAAACTCTGGCAAGTCAAATGTAAAAGTGTAATTAGACAGGCCAAAAAAGAATTTGAAGAGGAACTAGCAAAAGACACAAAACCTAACTGTAAATATTTTTTAAAGTACATCAGAAGCAGAAAGCCTGTCAAACTATCAGTGGGGCCACTGGACGATCAAGGTGCAAAAGGAGCACTGAAGATAGATAAGGCCACTGCGGAGAAGCTATGGCTTACACTGCGCAGAGTTTACAGTGGCACAGCTTCATTGGTGCAGATGCTCTAAGCCAATGGGAGAGAGCTCTCCCATAGACTTAATTATTCCAGCAGAGGCAGGAGCTCTCCCACTGACATAGTGCTGTCCACACTGGCGCTTAGGTCAGCACAACTTATGTCACTCACGGGTTGGCTTATTCACACCCCTGCACAACGTAGCTTAAATAAGTTGTGTACACAGCCTAAATGAAACCTTCACATCAGTCTTCACTCCAGAGGATGTGAGGGAGATTCCCACACCTGAGCCATTCTTTTTAAAAAAGACAAATCTGAGGAATTGTCCCAGACTGAGCTGTCTATAGAGGAGGTTTTGAAACAAATTGATAAATTAAACAATAGCAATAAGTCACCAGGACCAGATGGCATTCACCCAAGAGAGTTCTAATGGTACTCAGATATGAAATTGCAGCACTACGAACTATGGTATGTAACCTATCACTTAAATCAGCCTCTGTACCAGATGACTGAAGGATAGCTAATGTAACACCAATTTTTTTAAAAAGGTCCCAGAGGTGAACCTAGCAATTACAGGCTGGTAAGTAACTTCAGAACCAGGCAGATTGATCATTTTGTTTCAACCAGACACATAGATGAACATGATATGTTTGGGAAGAGTCAACATGGCTTTTGTAAACAGAGATCATGCCTCAAATCTATTAGAGTTCTTTGAGGAGGTTAACATATATATGGACATGGGTGATCTAGTGTATTTGGACTTTCAGAAAGCCTTTGACAAGGTCCCTTACCAAAGGCTCTTATGTAAAATAAGCAGCCATGGGTCAAGAGGGAAGGTCCTTGCATGGTTCAGTAGTTGGTTAAAAGAAGGAAACACAGAGTAAGAATAAATGATCAGTTTTTCACAATGGGGAGAGTTAACTAGCGGGGTCCCCCAAGGATCTGCACCAGGTCCAGTACTGTTCAACATATTAATAAATTATCTGGAAAAAGGGGTGAACCATGAGGTAGCAAAGTGTGTAGATGGTACAAAATTACTCAAGATGGTTAAGTCCAAAACAGACTGTGAAGAGTTACAAAGAGATCTCACAAAACTGGATGACTAGCAACAAAATGGCAGATGAAATTCAATGTTGATAAATCCAAAGTAAATCACTTTGGAAAACATAATCTCAACTATACATACAAAATGATGGGGTTTATATTAGTAATTACCACTCAAGAAAGAGCTCTTGGAGTAATTGTGGAGAGTTCTCTGAAAACATTCGCTCAATGTGCAGCAGTGGTCAAAAAAGCCAACTGAATGAGGAACCATTAGGAAAGGGACAGAAAATAAAACAGTAAATATCATCATGCCGCGATATAATTCCACGGTATGCCTACATCTTGAATACTGAAGGCAGCCCTGGTCTCCCCATCTCAAAAAAAGATATATTAGAATTGACAAAAGTACAGAGAAGGGCAACAAAAATGACTAGGGGTACAGAGCAGCTTCCATACGAGGAGAGATTAAAAAGACTTGGATTGTTCATTTTAGAAAAGAGACGACCGGGGGGGAGGGGGGGAACACGACATACGTCTATAAAAATATGAATGGTGTGGAGAAAATGAATAAGGAAGTGTCATTTACCCCTTCACATAACACATGAACTAGAGGTCACCCAAGGAAATTATTAGGTAGCAGGTTTAAAACGAACAAAAGGAAGTACTTCTTCTTTACACAAGGCACAGTCAACCTGTGGAACTCATTGCCAAGGGATACTGTGAAGGCCAAAAGTAAAAGTGGATTCAAAAAAGAATTAGATAAATTCATGGAGATCCATCAATGATTATTAGTCAGGGACGCACCTCCATTCTCTTGGGTGTCCTTAAGCCTCTGATTGCCAGCGGATGAATCACTGAAAAATAGCCCTGTTCTACTTCATTTCCTCTGGATTATGAGGCCCCAACCACTGACGGAAGACAGAATACTGGGCTAGATGGACCATTGGTCTGACCCAGAATGGCCATTCTTATGATCTGGCGAAGTGAGCTGCCTTCACTTGCCCTCAGATCCAAATATAGTCCCCTTGAAGGCAATACAAATACGCATTATTTAAGTTTCATAGTTTTGTGGTGTGGTGCGGTGCTGTCATTTCATTCTAGAGTTGTATATACTTTCAGAGAGAGACTAGTGTTTTATAAAATGTCCTCCAGCAGAAACCTACAAAATACAAAGACGTTAACAAAACATTACAATTGTAATTTTAAACATTCAAAAATCAAGAAATGGAAAAGTTCCCATGGTAATTTCCTCTTACCGCAAACTGAGATTTATACTAGATACAACATATAAACTGAAAAAATATTTCTTATATGTATATTAAACAGCATAACCATTCTCTAAAATTACACCTTAATATACCATATGGTTAAAATTGGCAAGTTACAGTTAAAATGATTCCTCTAGCTTTTCCTTTGCCTGACTTTCAAGTACTTGATATTGATTATGAACAACCCCAGTCAGCTCAAAAGTGCACTTCATTTCATGTAGCTCTTTATATTGTACTTCAAGAGGTGTAGGTCTCTTTCCACTGCCAGAGGGAGAGGCAAAGATCTCTAGCAACAGGAACTGAAGGGTGTATTGATCAAACCAAGAATGCTTACAGACTGAGTGAGAACAGGTTTCAAGTCACATTATCTCCAAATCCGGATGATAATGATCATCATCATTGTTAACAGCAACTTATTCGGAAGGTTAGTTTTATTTTCAATGCCAGTAAGATTCCCCATGGAAAGAGGAGACCTGTTCCATGAGAGCTGTCACAAGATCCTGCTGCTGTGGCAGTTTGGCTGCAGGGCAGATGTCAGACAGTGCTCAGAGATTGTCTATCGCACTGCAACTCACACACCAAGAGCATCCTTCGTGCTTTTTTTGCGCCGCACTAAAATAAATCATCCCCCACGCCCCCGAAGGAGAGACGCTTGTACACAGCCCCAGCTTTACAAATTCGCCGAGTGCATCCCCCTCCCTCACCCCCAGAGCGAGCGTGTGGGGGCGACAGCTGACCTCCGGGCTGCTCCTCGGGACACCGCGCCTCGGATACAGCGTGGTCCCGGTGTGCCGCGCTGGGGGGAAGTACTCACAGACGGCGGCTGCAGAACTCACGCTGCCCCCGTGCAGCGGCCTGGCACGCTGCGGACACCGGCAGAGCCCTTGCAGCCGGGGCATCCCGCAGCTCCCTGCCCGGATTCATTCGCCTCCGCCCGCCCGCGCCGTTCGAAAGGCCCAATCGGGCGGAGCGAGGAGGAGCCTGGCGAGCCGGGCCGCAAGCCCTGGGCGTCGGCCACAGCCAGCCCCGCCCCTCCGTCGGGCGAGCCCGGCCGCACCCGCTGCAGGGAGCTTCCAGGCGCAGCCTCGGAGCCCCGGTCGCTCCCTGGCCCGGGGCGGCTGCAACAGCATCGCCTGACAGCCCCTGTGCTGCTGCCTCCCCGTCCCCCGGGCTCGGCTCTGTCTGTCTCTCCCCCGGGGAGGGGGAGGATGTCGCTGCAGGCTGTCCCCAGGGGCGGGACAGGGTCGGTGGCCCGTGCGCCCTGCTCTTCTGCAGCCCCCGAACCTGCTGCAGAATGGGGCTTTGTGGGGGAGAGGGCTAGTTCAGTGGTCTGGGCATTGGCCTGCTAAACCCAGGGTTGTGAGCTCAGCCCTTGAGGGAGCCATTTAGGGATCTGGGGGAAAAAACTTGGGAACTGGTCCTGCTTTGAGCCGGGGATTGGACTAGATGACCTCCTGAGGTCCCTTCCAACCCTGATATTCTGTGGTGTGAGGATAACCTTCCCAATGAGAGCGCTCTGGGAACAGAGCAGCGCTAGCTGCCTGAGTCTGCAGACACCAGAAACAATAGCTCCCGCTCCCAGAAGGTGTGTTGCCCCCATCTGGTTATGCAGTCAGAGAATCATACACAGTGTCAATTTGATTGTTAACCATTTCAAGCTGACCATTTTAACATCCAGCTAATGTCCCCTTTTCCAAGCCAACAGTTGTCTTCTACACTTCCCCGAGTGCCAAAGTCCCAACCCAGTCACCCCACCCACCTTCTGCTTCCCTCTGCCAACTTTGCAGTGCAGCTCTGCAACGTTCAGCATGACAAAAATTAAAAATGTAAAGACAGCATAAAAGAAATGAATGTAATAGCGAGACACAGGGATACTGTAGTGAGTGTATTACTCATTTTCACATTTGCTACAAATCCGAGTTTTTGAATTTTGCTGAAGCTGCAGCAGAGTCTACTGCTCTGGAGTGCCAAAGAATACTGGGGTCTTGCTGCAAAGTTTAGGTCATGGTTACTGTGGAGTACATGTGGCCTTGCTTACAGTCTGTTTCCACGATTACGGTGGGCAAGAAATTGCTGTGTGCTGTGCAAACTCTAGTCCAAGTGTGGGCAAACTTTTTGGCCCAAGGGCCACATCTGGGTATGGAAATTGTATGGCAGGCCATGAATGCTCATGAAACTGGGGGTTGGGGTGAGGGCTCTGGGGTGGGGCCAGAAATTAGGACTTCAGGGTGTGGGAAGGGGCAGGGGGTTGGGGTGCAAGGGTGGGTGAGGGCTCCAGCTGGTGGTGCAGGCTCTGGGATGGGGCTGAGGATGAGGGGTTGGGGGGTGCAGGAAGGTGCTCTGGGCTGAGACTGAAGGGCTCAGAAGGCAGGAGGAGATCAGGGCTAGGGCAGAGGGTTGGGGTGCAAGAGGGGGTCAGGAGTGAAGGCTCCGGGTGGCGCTTACCTCAAGCAGCGATTCCTGGCCAATGGGAGCTGCGGGGGCAGCACTTGGGGCAGGGGCCGCGTGCAGAGCCCCCTGGCTGCCCCTACACGTAGGAGCCAGAGTGGGGGAGATGCCACTGCTTCTGGAAGCTGTGCAGAGCTACGGCATGGAGCCAGACAAGCCCTGACCCCCGCTCCCTGGTGGAAGATGGAGGGCTGGATTAAAACATCTGAAGGGCCAGATGTGGCCCCCAGGCCATAGTTTGCCCATCCCTGCTCTAGCCACTATAAAATGGGGGAGGAGAGGGGTCATTTTGCTGTGGGTTTTACTTTCTTTTCCCAAAAACATCATTTTCTAGCCTTGTCTGTTTCAACTGGTCAGAGAAGAGAATTAAATAATAGTACTTAATAAATACTAGTGTATACCTGCTAGATAGTATTAGTCCATTATTAGATGGAAATGGTAAAATTGTCCATAATCAGAAAAGCAGAAGTGTTAAATAGATACTTCAGTGCTGTATTTAGGACAAATCCAAATGATGTAATCGTATCATATGATGATGATGAAAGACTTCCTATTCCAATAGTAACTCAGAAAGATGTTAGACAGCAGGAACTAAAATTAGACTTTTTTAAATGAACAGGTCCTGATAACTTGCTTCCAAGACCTCACTGGACTGTTCATGTTGATTTTCAATAAGTCTTGGAACATGGAGGAAGTTCTTGAAGATTGAAGGAAAGTTAATGTGGTGCCAATATTTTAAAAGGATAAACAGGAAGACTTGGTTAATTATAGGCCTGACATCAATACTGGGCAAAATAATGGAACAGCTGAGGACTCAGTTAATAAAGAATTAAAGGAGGGAAATATAATTAATGACAATCAACATTTTGGAAAATAGATCCTGTCAAACTAACTTGATAATTTTTTTATGAAATTACAAACTTGGTTGACAAAGGTAATAATGTTGATGTAATATACTTAGATTTCCATAAGGTATTTGACTTGGTATTGTACGATATTTTGATTAAAAAACTAGAACAATAAAAAATTAACACGGCAGACATTAAATGGATTAAAAACTGGCCAACTAACAGGTCTCAAAATGTAATTATACAGGGAGAATCACCATGGCACAGGTGACACCATGACATGACACGGGCCATTACCCTCTGATCCCACTGAGGGTTACCAAAAGAAACTGCACTGTCTGCTCAAGAAACTCCTTGAAGAAGCACAGGAACAAATCTACACAGACACACCCCTAGAGCCCTGACCAGGGGTATTCCATCTGTTACCCAAGATCCATAAACCTGGGAATCCTGGATGCCCTATCATCTCAGGCATTGGCACCCTGACAGCAGGATTGTCTGGCTATGTGGACTCTCTCCTCAGGCCCGATGCTACAAGCACTCCCAGCTATCTTCGAGACACCACTGACTTCCTGAGGAAACTACAATCCATTGGTGATCTTCCAGAAAATACCATCCTAGCCACTATGGATGTAGAAGCCCTCTACACCAACATTCCACACAAAGATGGACTACAAGCCATCAGGAACAGTATCCCCGATAATGTCACAGGAAACCTGGTGGCTGAACTTTGTGATTTTGTCCTCACCCATAACTATTTTAGATTTGGGGACAATTTATACCTTCAAACCAGCGGCACTGCTATGGGTACCCGCATGGCCCCACAGTATGCCAACATTTTTATGGCTGACTTAGAACAACGCTTCCTCAGCTCTCATCCCCAAGCACCCCTACTCTACTTGTGCTACATTGATGACAGCTTCATCATCTGGACCCATGGAAGGAGGCCCTTGAGGAATTCCACCAGGATTTCAACAATTTCCATCCCACCATCAACCTCAGCCTGGACCAGTCCACACAAGAGATCCACTTCCTGGACACTACAGTGCTAATAAGCGATGGTCACATAAACACCACCCTGTACCAGAAACCTACTGACTGCTATACTTACCTATATGCCTCCAGCTTTCATCCAGACCACATCACATGATCCACTGTCTACAGCCAATCTCTAAGATACAGCCACATTTGCTCCAATCCCTCAGACAGAGACAAACACCTACAGGAGCTCTATGAAGTGTTCTTAAAACTACAGTACACACTTGCTGAAGTGAAGAAACAGATTGACAGAGCCAGAAGGGTACCCAGAAGTCACCTACTACAGGACAGGCCCAACAAAGAAAATAACAGAACGCCATTCGCCATCGCCTACAGCCCCCAACTAAAACCTCTCCAATGCATCATCAAGGATCTACAACCTATCCCGAAGGACATCCCTCACTCTCACAGACCTTGGGAGACAGGCCAGTCCTCGCTTACAGACAGCCCCCCAACCTGAAGCAAATAGTCACCGGCGACTACACACCACACAACAAAAACACGAACCCAGGAACCAATCCCTGCAACAAACCCCGGTGCCAACTCTTTTTGCATATCTATTCAAGGGACACCATCATAGGGTCTAACCACATCAGCCATACCATCAGGGGCTCGTTCACCTGCGCATCTATCAATGTGATATATGCCATCATGTGCCAGCAGTGTCCCTCTGCCATGTACATTGGCCAAACTGAACAGTCTCTATGCAAAAGAATAAATGGACACAAATCAGACATCAAGAATTGTAACGTTCAAAAACCAGTAGGAGAGCACTTCAGTCTCCCTGGACACTCAATAACAGACTTAAAAGTGGCAATTCTTCAACAAAAAAACTTCAAAAACAGACTTCAATGAAAAACTGCAGAACTGGAATTAATTTGCAAACTGGACACCATCAAATTAGGCCTGAATAAAGACTGGGAGTGGATGGGTCACTACAAAAGTAATTTTCCCTCTGTTGATATTCACCCCTTCTTGTCAACTGTTGAGAATAGGCCACTTCCACCTTAATTGAATTGGCCTCATTAGCACTGACCCCACACTTGGTAAGGCAACTCCCATCTTTTCATGTGCTGTAATATATATACTGCTTACTGTATTTTTCACTCCATGCATCTGATGAAGTGGGTTTTAGCTCACAAAAGCTTATGCCCAAATAAATTTGCCGCCAATGGGAGCTGCGGGGGCAGTACCTGCAGGCAGCGGCGTGCAGAGACTTCATGGGCCTCCGCCTAGGAGCGCTGCAGCCAGAGCGGTGTACCAGTCGCTTTCGGGAGCTGCCCAAGGTAACCGCCGACCCCCTGCACCGCTCCTGCACCCAAACTCCCTCGCAGAGCCCGCACCCACATCCCCTCCCGCACCCAAACGCACTTCCAGAGCCCAACCCCACACCTCCTCCCTCACCCAAACTTCCTCCCAGAGCCCAACCCCGCACCCCCTCCTGCATCCAAACTCCAACCCTGCACCCCCTCCTGCACCCAAACTCCCTCCCAGTACCTGCACCCCTCACCCCCTACTGCACCCTGACCCTGCCCCAGCCTGGTGAAAGTGAGTGAGGGTGGGGGAGAGCGAGCAACAGAGGGAGGGGGGATGGAGTGAGCAGGGGGCGGAGCCATGGAGAATGGGCAGGACAGCGGCGTGGTCTCAGGGAAGGGGCAGGACAAGGGGTAGGGCAAGAGTATTTGAGTTTGCACGATTAGACTGTTGGCAACCCTACCGGACGGGCATATGAAAGCCTGGCTGTGCTGGAAGAGCTCATCCAGCAGCCACTGGGCACCAGCCAACACAGGCACAGCATTTCCAAATGTCAGGCGGACTGCGACCGTGTGGCTGGTGCATGCATGGGGGCCCATTGACTGTTCTGCCATGGGGCCTGGAATTACTGTCAATGGGCCTTGTGGTAAATAATGGGACTACACACCACAAATTAGGTCACTAATACAGAGCTATCTATATTACTTGGTAAACTAGGTGCAACCAAACTGTGTGTTTTAATATGGCTAAATGTAAATGTATACCTCTAGGAACAAAGAATGTAGCCATACTTACAGGATGGGAAAGCAGTGACTCTGAAGAAGATTTGGGTCACAGGGCTGACAGCTCGTGACAACCAGGTAATAATCTCATGACCCCCAGTTTGAAAAGTCCTGCTCTAATTCAAAGAGGAATTAATTCAGTGTCATTCAATGGCCTGTGTTGTGCAGGAGGTCAAACTAGATGATCACAATGGTCCCTTGTGACCCTAAGAGCCCCTCAGTGCCCACTGGCAGAAGGCCCACTATAGTGTAACTCATATCAGGCCTGACACACTCACTACCCACAACACACTATTGTCATAATATATATCTAAAAGGTAGCTTTCTTGTAAGGTGTTTTATGTAAACTGGTGACATGCTGGCACCAAAAGTCATTGCATGAGGTATATACGGGTTGTGTACAAAAAGTTATATGTGGGTGCTGGAAATATGTTCTTAAAATGTGTTTGAGAGGCAGAGCAGATATTGAGCCTGCCATAGTCATAGGAATGTGGACTCCCCTGCGTGACTGGCTTGATTATAGGCAGAGGACAGTGAAAATACATGTATATATCAGGTAAATGAAGCAATCAAGCTAATGAGCAACAGAGGAAGGAGTTTAGTGAATTTACCAGAGGTCAGGATTGCACCCCAGGAAGCCTTCAATGGACTCTGGGTAATTTATAAGGGGATCAAAAAGACATTTCACTGATCCAGGACTAGGGGACATAGGGTACCACAATCTCTGAGCCAATCCCCTAGTCTGGAGTAGTCTGGATGCTGGTAACTTGATATAAATAAAAAACTGTACAGGCAAAAGATTGTAACTTGCTAAAATTAAGTTTTAGTCACAGAGGGCGTGTTTTGTTTATAGCCTGTCTCTTTTGTTCTTGTTTAGTATCATTTACATCTCTGGTCTTTAATAATAAACTTATCCTTGGTTTATGACAAAATCATCTCAGTACTGTGTATTAAAGTGAAGTGTAAGTCTTCAACTAGCCTAACAGACTGATGTCTGCTCTGTCTCCTTAGAGGCAGCGAATTTAATAATTTCTGGCAGCATCACAGTAAGAGGGCCTGGATACTGCAAGGAGACGTCTCTGAGGAACTTGGGAACTGGGGTTCACTGATTGTTACGGCAAGGCAAGGTTTAGACGGGCAGAGTCTCAAGGAGTTTGCTGGCAAGGCAGACAGGCTGACACACAGTTTAGCAGCAGCAAAGCTGCTGAGGCAATGTGGTAATACAATGACTTAAAGTTCTGGGTGTGCTGAGCAGAATGTCAGCCTTATAATCTAAGGATCAAATAATGTTTGAAAGCAACTCTTGTTCCCTAGGGCAGCAAAGGTGGGAGTGCTCGCATAAACAGGGCACAGGTGTTTTCACCAGTCAGTTCTAACCCTGCTCAGGGCAGATCTAGACCATTCCGCTGTTGTGCATGCTACACCCACCAGTCCTACGCCTTATGGAGCAACAAAAGTGACTGTGCAAAGGTGGAGATTTTAAGAAAACGCTTAGGTTCCAATCCTGAAAATATGTATGTGCAACGTCCTGTTGAAGTCAATGGGACTATTCACAGATATAAAGTTAAGCACATGTATACATCTTTGTGGGATGAAAGCCTTAGTTGTAGATAAGGCAATATTAGCCACTAGTGAGAAAGGGGCTCAAAAACATCAAAGAAAAAAGCACTCCAGCCTAATGGGTAATGGGGAAAGGAGTGGGCAGGACAAAGAAGAGGATATGTTTGTATTGTTACTACAAAACATCTCTGACAAAAGACCACTTCAAAAAGTTATAAATGATCTGTATCAGTAGGAACCCTGTTTTAGAGTAGGATAATAATATTGTTCTGCCACAACTTTAGTGTTGCCAACTCTCATGATTTTATCACAATATTTAGTGGTTTTTGTTACAACTTATGTTATCTGAATATGTGA
This sequence comes from Lepidochelys olivacea, assembly GCF_965140295.1. Taxonomy (NCBI): domain Eukaryota; kingdom Metazoa; phylum Chordata; order Testudines; family Cheloniidae; genus Lepidochelys; species Lepidochelys olivacea. The sequence goes on from NC_140411.1 coordinate 267,060,568, forward strand.
AACTTTCAGCTTTTTTTTTTTTTAAAAAAAAGTATCCAGCCCTCATGATTGTGAACAAAAACTTGAAAATTTCAACCCTAAAGGGGCAAAGACCATAATATAAATAATCCCCCCCTCCAAAAAAACCTATTTGTTAAAATCTCATGATTTTTAAGCTAATTTCATAATTTTGGGGTCCTGACTCATGATTTTTCACTGCTTGGGGTTATCAGAACTGCAAATTCTACAATCAAATGTTTAGTCAAAGCAATTAGATAGGAACTGGCAGGACCTAATAAATAATAATAATAATATAACAATAATTTACCTGTATTACTAACAGTATGTTGTTATTAATAGTTTATTACAATATTTTAAAATTTTTAGTTAAAATTCTCTTTTTAATAAAAAATTCTCACCAAAAATTTTCAGTATTTACTATTTGTAATTATCATTTTCATGTATCATTTTCCTTTTTAAAAACAGAATTCTTTTAAAGAAACAGTTTTTGAGAAATATTTCAAAAATAGAAAAAAAATTTTTGAAAGAACATGCAGTCTAGAACAGTGGTTTTCAAACCATGGGTCGTGACCTCGTACTGGGTCGCAGAATGTAAGGCACTGGGTCCCGTCGGCAGTGCTGCCCAGCTAAAGCAGGGTAGTCCCTACCTGTTCCGACACCACGCTGCGCCCTGGAAGCAGCCAGCAGCAGTTCTGGCCCCGAGGCAGCGGGGCCATAGGGCTCGGCACGCTGCCCCCTTCCCGAGCACCGGCTCTGCACTCCCATTGGCTGGTTCCGGGGTGGGAGCGGTGCCTGAGGGCAAGAGCTGCGTGGAGCTGCTTGTGTGCCTCTGCCTAGGAGTCGGACCTGCCACTGGCTGCTTCCGGAGCATAGCATGGTCCGCGGTGCTAGGACAGGCAGGAACCCTGCCTTAGCACCTCTGCTGCACTGCTGACTGGGAGCTGCCCGAGGTAAGCCCGCGCCCCAACCCTGCACCAATCCCCTGCCCCAGCCCTGAGCCCCCCCAAACCCGGAGCCCCTTTCTGCACCCCAAACCCCTCATCCCCAGCCCCACCCCAGATCCTGCACCCCCAGCCCAGAGCTCTGACCCCCTCCCTTACCCCAACCCTTGCCCCAGCCCAGAGCCCCCTCCCACACCCTGAACCCCTCATTCCCAGCCCCACCCCGCAGCCCTCACCCCCACACCCCAACCCTCTGCCCCAGTGAGCCCCTCCCACACCCCAAATCCCTCATCTCCTGCTCTGCTGGGTCATGGGCATCAACAATTTTCTTCAACTGGGTCTCCAGAAAATAAGTTTGAAAACGACTGGTCTAGAAGATGAAGAGAATGAAAATAATTTTGAAATATTATGATATTTTTTCATTGTTTCACCAGCTCTAGTTATTAAAACTGAAAAATCAAAACTAGTTTTTGTACTTTTCTTAGTAAAACCAGGCTCACGTCTTTCTAGTCAGTTTCATCATGTACTGGTGCACTATTCAGTTTTCCACCAGCACAAAGGAATTTATCGAAACACTGGATTGTTTGCATGTTCTTCTGAAAATCATGAACATTTTTTAATTTATGTTAGATTTTGTAACAATTATGTACCCAACAAGGTGAGGTCTGGATCCTGCAATATGATATCCTCTGCCTGCTTGAAGCCCTATTGATATTAACAAGGCTCTGCATGGGCACAGGAATTGGGGTCAGGAAGGAATTTTCCTCCAGGGCAGATTGGAAGAGGCCCTGGAGGCTTTTCGCCTTCCTCTGTAGCATTGGGCACGGGTCACTTGCTGGAGGATTCTCTGCTCCTTGAAGTCTTTAAACCACGATTTGAGGACTTCAGTAGCTCAGTCATAGGTGAGAGGTTTATTGCAAGAGTGGGTGGGTGAGATTCTGTGGCCTGCATTGTGCAGGAGGTCGGACTAGATGATCATAATGGTCCCTTCTGACCTGGATATCTATGAATCTATGAGTCATCCCAAAACACCACATTGCAGGATCAGGGCCTAAATTTGAGGCCTTAAACTATTTAAAGTGACATACATGAACAATTTTAAATCTACTCGGTTAAAAAAATTGAAATTAGTTTATGTTACTACACTACCCCATACCCCACCTTGGCAATTTTTATGGTTTTCTAATTGCATTTTCATATTTTAAAAAGGGTTTTCTTTCCCTTGTTTGCTGTGTAGAAGACCTGCAGAAATAGGAGGTGAAACTGGTTAACGGACTAAACAGTGAAAATAGTGGAAGTTACGGGGCAGAAAGTGCCATCAGATCCACAAAGTAAACAGCCTGGAGAAAGATTTCAGAGTAGCAGCGTGTTAGTCTGTATCCGCAAAAAGAAAAGGAGGACTTGTGGCACCTTAGAAATGACCCATCTTGATTATCACTACAAAAGGTTTCCCCCCCCCCCCGCTCTCCTGCTGATAATAGCTCACTTTACGTGATCACTCTTGTTACAGTCTGTATGGTAACACCCATTGTTTCATGTTCTCTGTGTATATAAATCTCCTCACCGTATTTTCCACTGAATGCATCTGATGAAGTGAGTTGTAGCTCACAAAAGCTTATGCTCAAATAAATTGGTTAGTCTCTAAGGTGCCACAAGTCCTCCTTTTCTTTAAACTGGAGAAAGTAGAGAAAAATGCTTATTTTCCATGTTTCAGAGTAGCAGCCGTGTTAGTCTGTATTCGCAAAAAGAAAAGGAGTACTTGTGGCACCTTAGAGACTAACCAATTTATTTGAGCATGAGCTTTCGTGAGCTACAGCTCACTTCATCGGATGCATAAAGTGAAAAATGCAGTGAGGATGTTTTATACACACAGACCATGAAAAAATGGGTGTTTATCACTTCAAAAAGTTTCCTCCCCCCTCCACCCCACTCTCCTGCTGGTAATAGCTTATCTAAAGGGATCACTCTCTTTACAATGTGTATGATAATCAAGGTGGGCCATTTCCAGCACATATTTTCCACGTAACCTTTGCTTTACTACTCTTGGGTTTTACCTGTAACATTAGAGAGGATTGTGATTTTCAGATTGACAGTGTCCCTTTAATAGTGTCCCCATAAAATTAGTGCTACATTTATTGTATTAGTTTTAAGAATGATACCTGTTTTTAAGACATCAATAGTGAGATTTAGCTCAGAGCTGCTGATCACGGATAACTATTTCTGTTATGTAACCTATTGTAAAATAGGATAGTCTATGGTGGAATTCCACAAAATACACAATGTTACCTCAATTTTACTTATGAATATTGATAATGCAAAGAGAACAAGAAGTTACATATTTATGGCATGCAAGAAATAGTTCGATAGCCTGTTTTGAGGCTCTTTCCATTTGCTAGAGCCAACTGGTTGTCCACCCATTTGAGCAAATAAGAGCTTGGACATCTCAAATTAACACATTTCATGGTTAAAAGATAAAAGTATGTCATAGCATAAATCATTTCCATTAGTTTATTACAGTAAATATTTGAACAATGTCCTTTAATACAAAAGGTCAAGCATAATAGTACTGTGATGAACAAATATTATGAAAACCTGCATCACCCATTTTAAAAGAAAGAACTGAAAAATATAATCATTCATTTCAGAAGGAACTAATAGGGTATCTCAGTGATGCTGAAGATTATCTTTTTGATCTGAAAGTATAAATACAGGGAAAGTTGTTCTATATTCACATGTGAAAGGCTGATAGTTACATAACATTCAGTACATAATGAACAAAGTTTCTGTATGAAATCCTTTGTGTGTTTTCTTTGTGTGTAAAAAAGAAATAAAGAAAAGTTAAAGAAATAACTGTTGAGTAGTTCTATGAAAATAAATGCTATTTGGTCCTTTAAAAATATTTATCACTGCACGTCCCAGATTTCACAGAGAAGAGGAGTAAATTTATGATCATTCACTCTCCATGACATCAGCATCTCTGCATGATGATGGTTAAATGTCCGTAATTCTGTAAGACGGCCCAGAAGACATGCAAAATGTTGAGGGTTATCAGTGTGGTAAAGCTTGCAGAGTTTTTGTAAAACTTCAAGCAGTGGTTCTTGAAGTCTTTCCACAGACTCTCTATCCTTTATGTATTGTCGATCTGGTTTGTTTTAAAAAGAATAAGGAAAAAATAATTAGCAAGTATGTATTTTTGTAGATTGCAAACACTTCTCTGAATCTCTTATGAGAAATGGATGGACTGCAGCCTAGAGTATGTAATATTAAACCTTTTCACCCTAGCATAGGGCAACAGTCAAACCTGCCGAAAAGAATGTTTCAAGGCAAGAGGAAGCGTAAGGATCTCAGGACTTGTCTACATGATGCATTAGTGCTCATCAGCGGGGGGGGGGGGGGTGAATTCTAATATGCACCAGTGTATCGTGCACTAATTGTCCCTGTGGATCCTACAGGTGCACGCTAAAGTTCATCAGTGTGCTTTGTGCATTAGAATTTACACCCCAGTTGGTGCACACTAATGCACTATGTAGACAAGCCCTAGTATTGCAATTATGATTGAGACTGCTCTTTTTAATACATACTCCCTTCTTGCAACCAATCATAACTAGCAACAAAACTAATTTTCAGGCAGAAGCTTCTCATGCCAGCAGCTTTGTCTTCTGGGGACAATAACTTGGCCTCTTTTTAGTTTGCTTCTTTTTATTACAGGAAAACACACACACAAATTAAATAATAAAACAAAGCTGATCCTTCATCTTTTACTCATTTAGTATGAAATACATCCCAGTACAGAGGACCAGCACAAAGCTCTAAGCAATGGTGGAAAACATTTTTCCATCAAAACTGTTTTTCTAGCTAAAATTGGATTTTTAACTAAACAATCTTTTTTGTGAAAAGTTTCAGCTGTCGGTGGATCATTTTAACTTCAAACACTCAAAGCTTTTTATTAGAAAATGTTGCCACCATACCTCCGAGGTATTGTAATTCAGATTCCTTGTATCGCTGTTCTCCTCTATGGCCTGCGCTCCCCACCTTGACTACATCACCCATGATGCACTGCAACCAGGAACTCTCACAATGCATTGTGAGGGCTCACCAAGAGGGGAAGAAGTCATGTATCATGAGATATGTAGGCCAGCCAGGGAGACGGGCCCATAGAAGAGAATGAGGGCATGAATCATCCAAACTACATCTTGCATTCAGCAACATGGTGGCATTTACAAATCAAGATTTCTAGTTTTCAGCTGAAAGCTTTTGGTCAAAATTTTTTGGTTTTCATTGTTTTTCCCCATCTAATTTTTTTTTTTGGGGTGGAGGGGGACTCTTTTCCTGGCCATCTCCTGGTACCACCATGGGCAGCGGGTGAAGCTTCTTCTCGGAGAGGCTAGCTCCCCATCCCACCTCTTCTGCTCACAGTCCCGCCCACACTCCACCCCAGGCCCTGCCCCCTCCCCAGCTGGGTCCCCTACCCACTGGCATCCCTCCTCTCCTTTCCCCCTCCTCCCTGCTCAGCCTCCCCTGCCATTGCTCCTGGTCCCTCCTCCCCCACTCCACTGCTCAGCCCCCTCCCCACTCGCTGCATGCATCCCTCCTTCTCCTCTCCCCTCCTTGCTTGGCCCATCGCTGGTGAGCGGTGGTGGGCAAGCGGGGAGGAGGCTGAGTGGGGAGGAGAGAAGGAACCAGCAAGTGGCAGTGGGCACCTCCAGAGTTGGGGGTGGAGAGTGCTGGAGAGGAGCAGCCAGATGGAGAACATCAAGCTTTTATATGTGCCATGCAGGTTCCTGGGCAGCTGAGGAGGTGGTATCTGCTACTCAGCTTCCCGAGTTCATCAGTAATCTCCCTGGGGAGTCCAAGGGACCGGGGAAGCTGAGTAGCAGATACCGCCTCCTCAGCCGCCCGGAAACCTGCATGGCGCATAATAAATAAGCAAAAACTTCCCGTGGAAGCCCATTCCCAGAAGGGAGGGAAAGAGGCGGGGCCACCAAAGCCCAGGCATCTGGTTCAGCAGCAGCTGCGCCAAGGGAGGCTTAGCCTCTCCTGGCTTGTTATACCTGCCGATCCATGGGCACCAGTAAGAACTGTACTTAGAGCTTGGTTTTTGCCATATTGCATGTTGGAATGGGAGTGACTGCCAAGTTATGTGAATAAGCAATTGGTCCCTATTCCAGCCATTTTATGACCTGTATGCCTTGTCCCAGAATTCTCCTGTACCACTCCTGTGACGGAAGGCCTTTGGTACCATAAAACTTCTTCATATGTTTTGGTGAAAGCTGGAATAGGAACTAGTAGTAATAATAGTAAATACATTGTAGTAGGACCGAAAGGCCTTAATTGGGATTGGGGCACCATTGTACCGGTGCTATATAAACACAGAAAAGAGAAAATCCTGGTCCTGACGGGGCTTACAACATAAAAAACAGCTACTTTCCCTCCCCTGCTTCTGCCTGCAGGTTTTCTACCATGTACTTATGATATGCCAGCCAGAGTTTGTTCTTCAAGACTTAATCCCTTTGCTGCTGGTTCTTGAGCACAGTATACATGATGTGGAAGCTTCCTTTCAAAGTTCTGATGTTCCACTGAAATCTCAATGGAATGTTAGGACATATTTGCTACTATATATCATCAACACTTGGGAGTTTTCCATACAAGAGAAAAGAAAAGCCCTTTCTGATAAGTAACAATATCTTAATTTTTATTTAGCTGCTACAGGCAAGTCATTTCCTGTATGTAAAAATTATTGTCGACTATTGAATTTAGAAATAGAAATTACCTGGAGTTAAGATAACTATTGCTGTAAGTAGAGCATACTCTTCTTCTGTCATCTTCAGTTCTCCAACGCTTTTATAAAAACCAAACATGGGGGTTATGTAATCATCAGCGATACCTGTTAAAAAATTCAATGATATAATCAGATTTTTTTAAAATATACTAAAAATAAATAGTTTTATCTGTGGCCCTCTTGGCCTAAGCAGCTAGCTAAATATTTGGGCCTTTGCCAGGTTGTTTCCGTTAAAGGAGAAATTGGTGATAGTCAGTATTGCTTTAGTGAAATCCTGTTGACTCCCAAAGAATGTACACAAAGTCCTGTTTCTGTGAACACAGTAGGAACAAACAACAGGAGACAGTTTCTTTGCTCATGGTTTCCAAGCCTGCCTTTCCAGTGAGTCCTGTGCCCCAAAAAGCTCTGTCTCTCTCTCTTAGGGTCACATTCATGACTGCATCTGTCTGTCTGCTGGCTTTCTGGTGGCTTTCTGCATCCAATACACGCAGCTTGCCAAATAATCCGCTAGCCCCTGCATTTGCAATCAGTCCCAGAAAAACCTGTCAGGATATGTCTACATTGCAGTTAAAACCCCACAGCTGGCCTGTGTCAGATGACTTGGACTCATGGGGCTCAGGCTAAGGGGCTATTTAATTGCAGTGTAAACACTCAGGCTGGCATCCTAGCTCTAGGACCCCGCAACAAGGGAGGGTCCCAGAGCCTAGGTTTCAGCCAGAACTTGAACATCTATACTGCAATTTTATACCCCACAGCCCAAACCTGTGAGCCTGAATGAGCTGACATGGGCCAGCCATAGGTGTTCTATTGCAGTGTAGACATACCCTGAGTTCACCCTTGGGGTCAGAGCTAAGGGCATTATGCTGTGTGACACTTGCATCTGTAAGGTATTTGGACCAAGGAACAATGACACTTTCTGGCTCTCTGATTATTCTTTGGGCCAAACCAAACAGGGGCATCCTAGACAGCGTCCTAGACAGTTAGCTGGGAAAGAAGGGTATGTAGCTGCTGCTAGCTTCCCAAACCCCTTAGAACCTGTGACTGTGCCAACCTCAGCTGGTTCATTAATCTAAGAGACTGGTGTTCTCCCAGAAAAAAGGGAATCCCGTGCCCAATTCCTGCCCCTTCTTTTAGAGCAAATATGGTATGTTTATATATGATCCTGATGGGCAGGATCCCCAGGGAGAATAACATGATGGGGAAAGGAGTCCAGGAGAGCTGGCTGTGTTTTAAAGAATCCTTATTGAGGTTACAAGGACAAACCATCCCGATGTGTAGAAAGAATAGTAAATATGACAGGCGACCAGCTTAGCTTAACAGTGAAATCCTTGCTGATCTTAAACACAAAAAAAAGCTTACAAGGAGTGGGAGATTGGACAAATGACCAGGGAAGAGTATAAAAATATTGCTCGGACATGCAGGAGTGAAATCAGGAAGGCCAAATCACACCTGGAGTTGCAGCTAGCAAGAGATGTTAAGAGTAAAAAGAAGGGTTTCTTCAGGTATGTTAGCAACAAGAAGAAAGTCAAGAAAAGTGTGGGCCCCTTACTGAATGAGGGAGGCAACCTAGTGACAGAGGATGTGGAAAAAGCTAATGTACTCAATGCTTTTTTTGCCTCTGTCTTCACGAACAAGGTCAGCTCCCAGACTACTGCACTGGGCAGCACAGCATGGGGAGGAGGTGACCAGCCCTCTGTGGAGAAAGAAGTGGTTCGGGACTATTTAGAAAAGCTGGACGAGCACAAGTCCATGGGGCTGGATGCGCTGCATCCAAGAGTGCTAAAGGAGTTGGCGGATGTGATTGCAGAGCCATTGGCTATTATCTTTGAAAACTCATGGCGATCGGGGGAAGTCCCGGACGACTGGAAAAAGGCTAATGTAGTGCCCATCTTTTAAAAAGGGAAGAAGGAGGATCCTGGGAACTACAGGCCAGTCAGCCTCAGTCCCTGGAAAAATCATGGAGCAGGTCCTCATGGAATCAATTCTGAAGCACTTAGAGGAGAGGAAAGTGATCAGGAACAGACATCATGGATTCACCAAGGGCAAGTCATGCCTAACTAACCTAATTGCCTTCTATGAAGAGATAACTGGCTCTGTGGATGAGGGAAAAGCAGTGGACGTGTTATTCCTTGACTTTAGCAAAGCTTTTGACACGGTCTCCCACAGTATTCTTGCCAGCAAGTTAAAGAAGTATGGGCTGGATTAATGGACTATAAGGTAGATAGAAAGTTGGCTAGATTGTCAGGCTCAATGGGTAGTGATGTCTAGTTGGCAGCCGGTATCAAGTGGAGTGTCCCAAGGGTCGGTCCTCGGGCCGGTTTTGTTCAATATCTTCATAAATGATCTGGAGGATGGTGTAGATTGCATCCTCAGCAAGTTTGCAGATGACACTAAACTGGGAGGAGAGGTAGATATGCTGGAAGGTAGGGATAGGATACAGAGGGACCTAGACAAATTGGAGGATGGGGCCAAAAGAAATTTGATGAGGTTCAACAAGGACAAGTGCAGAGTCCTGCACTTAGGACGGAAGAATCCCATGCACCGCTACAGACTAGGGACCAAATGGCTAGGCAGCGGTTCTGCAGAAAAGGACCTGGGATTACAGTGGATGAGAAGCTCGATATGAGTCAACAGTGTGCCCTTGTTGCCAAGAAGGCCAATGGCATTTTGGGATGTATAAGTAGGGGCACTGCCAGCAGATCGAGGGACCTGATTGTTCCCCTCTATTCGACATTGGTGAGGCCTCATCTGGAGTACTGTGTCCAGTTTTGGGCCCCACACTACAAGAAGGATGTGGAAAAATTGGAAAGCGTCCAGCGGAGGGCAACAAAAATTATTAGGGGACTGGAACACATGAGTTATGAGGAGAGGCTGAGGGAACTGGGATTGTTTAGTCTGCAGAAGAGAAGAATGAGGGGGGATTTGATAGCTGCTTTCACCTACCTGAAAGGGGGTTCCAAAGAGAATGGATCTAGACTGTTCTCAGTGGTAGCAGATGACAGAACAAGGAGTAATGGTCTCAAGTTGCAGTGGGGGAGGTTTAGGTTGGATATTAGGAAAAAACTTTTTCACTAGGAGGGTGGTGAAACACTGGAATGCGTTACCTAGGGAGGTGGTGGAATCTCCTTCCTTAGAAGTTTTTAAGGTCAGGCTTGACAGAGCCCTGGCTGGGATGATTTCATTGGGAATTGGTCCTGCTTTGAGCAGGGGGTTGGATTAGATGACCTCCTGAGGTCCCTTCCAACCCTGATATTCTATGATTCTATGATTCTGTGACTCTTCGGTCTAGAGACCATGGGCTTGATTCTTATTTATGCTCAGGCACCTTTACAGCACTCTGGACTTAAATTACATTCAAACCCACTTTATCTCCTTTACACTGTGCCTTAGTGCACTTGAGAATCAGGCCCAATTAATTCATGCCTTTTTTATCGGAGAGCAGGGTGCATTATAACTTTCATATTAAAATAGGGCTGTTGCAAGATTGCTTAATACAGCTGCTTAAAGCTGTCTGATGGTGGGCATCTGGGGTGTGTTTAGAATTCCACACCAGTGGTTCTGCAGTAGCAATGCCATAGGTTTGAAGGAAGGGATCCTACTCTATTTCCAAAAGTGAAAACTTTGTGACTTGTTCTTTAGTTATCTCAATCCCTAGGAAGAAACGTATTTCTGAGTTTTGAGCTAATCTTGGCTAAAAGTTAAGGCTTTGGGTGGAAACCACTGTGGTTTTTCATGATTTACACAAAAAGGAAGCTAAACTTTGTAGTTTTAGTCACATTTTGCTTTGAGGTTTGGAGATTGTTCAAACCCGAAAACTCAAAGTGAAAATCAGTGGATGCAAAGCCACAGGAAGCAAAATCGAAAAATTGAGAGGTCACTTGACTAAACTATGATTAGTCACTTTCTGCTGCTGCTATAGAAATAAACATTTCTACGGTTTAGAATAAACTAGCAACAAAGAACACACTCTTTGGAGAGTAAATCTAACCCATGGTGCACACTGTAATTAAACATACAACATTAACCACCTGTGTTAATTTCAGGTTACGAACTGCAGTACTGAAGCTTTTATCACAAGTTTTCACATAGTCAGGCCCTTTTTAGAAGGGTCAGAATCAATGAAGCAGAAATGTATGACAAGTGTCCGCTTGTCATATGTGAGTTAATTGTACTCTTGGGGCTTCAAAAACAATGAACTACAGCCAGAGCCTCTAATTTTCCACTGTAATTTTTCTCATAATTATCAGAGTTAGCTATTTAAAATGTTGAACAACTGTTTCACTAAGCTTTCAGGTTCATCTATTCCTTTAGAAAGAGAATGCTTTTTAAAAGTACCACTATGATTAAATATGACAAAATTAAATGCCAAAGCTCATATGAAAACTGAAAAATGTAAAAGATCTGTACAGTTTAGCATTGGCGGTTGCCAGAAAGAACTCCCCATTGGAAGCGAATGGCACAAAAATGACTGCATGAAGGTCTGGGAGCAAACAAAACATGTCCAAATTTGTTGTGCCATTAGATTACCATCGTCGTCTTGATTGGAAGCATGGAAAATAGGAGAGGGAAGGGAGAATCCTAGCAAGACTGCCTCCTTCCCACTCCTGACTCATTGCTCTCCCCCAGTTTCCTTTGTTGCCACCTCTCCTGATTGTCTCATGACATCTGGTACTTCAGCCCCTGCAGTCAAGTGATTATATGAGAATCCCAGCTTTTGTTTTTTAAAAAAGTTTCTAGCCCTTATGGTTGTGGAGAAAAGCTTGAAAACATGACTAGAGGGTACCCCAACGTCTCAAAAGCTAGAAGGCAAACAAAAGGAGCCCCAAGTGTAGTTTATTTTAAAATCTCATGATTTTTCAGCCAATCACATTTTTTGGGGTGCTCACTTGAGCTTTGAATGGTTGGCATTGGTGGTGATGAGTTTCTGCGCTGTTTTCTTTAGCCTCTCTGATACACAGTGTACCCAAAGCAAAATAAAAATGACAACAATCAGAGGTCCCAATTCTGGAGAAGGGTGTAGTCACTCTGCACCATGCCAGCAGTGGAATCTGGATCTAAAACAGGCATAGGTGGCCATGGAAAGATCATCCCATGGTAGAGAGATTCTCTAGTGGCTCCTACATAGGGGGAAATGGCTGGGGTTTCCCTGCACCTTCTCTGATCCATGGCTGCCTTATCTGTCTTTATCTAGTGCTAGGTCAATGGAAGAAGTCTTCCACTGACCTATTATCATCTGTCAGAGAGGTGGATTACCTACGCTGATAGGAGAATCTTTCTCATTGGTGTAGGTAATGTCTATGCTGTGTCGCTGTAGTGTTGTCAGTGTTGACAAGTCGTATATGCCTGTACAATGCCTAGCACAATGAGGCCCTGACCTCAGCACCACTGTGATACAAATAATAAATTTTATAATAATAAACAGGAAAGGGAGGAAAGAATGAAAAGGAGTGCTACAGTATTAGAGAGTATGCTTATGTTGAAACCAAAAAGAATAGAATTTTGAAATGTTTCAATAGTCGAATGAAGCAAGAGACTATTGTTAGCTAAATATGTAAAATGATAAGCCCCAGTGGAAGAGGCTTTTCTGGTTTTGTTCTATTCATCTTTCTACAGACCTCTTCCACACTATTTCATCATGCACTAACTGCTGTTTCATCACAAGAGGGAGCTGTTTTCTTATATGACTGAAAATATTTCAGTTTGGACTTAATAAACCCCATCAGAAAAAAAAATAGAAATGTTTAAAATGCCTGATTGTTTTTTTTTAATTGCTATTATGACATATATAGAGGTGGTCTCATCTCCCTTCAGGTGCTTAAGAACCACATTATAGGTGGTGTTTGGATAGTAATTAGGGGGAGTTATGGGACCTTCTCAAATGTCACTGCTGCAGTTTGCAGTTTAGAAGTGAAGCCAAGACATATTGTGTTTGTAGTTTTATTCTAAATTTTTAATTTGATTTTAAAAGTCTTTCTGGCTTCACCAAGAACAGAAAAAATAAGGACAGGTTTCAGAGTAGCAGCCATGTTAGTCTGTATTCGCAAAAAGAAAAGGAGTACTTGTGGCACCTTAGAGACTAACAAATTTATTTGAGCATAAGCTTTCATGAGCATCCGATGAAGTGAGCTGTAGCTCACGAAAGCTTATGCTCAAATAAATTTGTTAGTCGCTAAGGTGCCACAAGTCCTCCTTTTCTTTTTGAGAAAAAATAAGCTAGCTCTTACTTTTGTTTATAAAAAATCTGTACGAGATGTAGAAGAAATCTGTGCTATATATTGTTCTGTAGGCACATCTTCCTGATTAATATTCATCAGCCACCCCTTCTTCCCTCTTTCAAAAATCTTCTGCTAGTCCCATTTGTTCTGTGAAGCATTTCAGCTACAAAGAACATGCTCTACTCTGTGTGCCATTTTGTAATGTCATGTATCATACAGATCTGGGCCTACAAGGGTTGATCCATCTTCTATGGAGTCATTTCATTGACTTCAGTATATGAGTAAAGTGTCCTAAACAAATAAGAGTCTCTGCCTTGAAAAGCTTTACTGTCTAATGACTTGATGCAACTTCTAGGGAAATCAATGGGAGATAGTCATGAAATCTTTTCATGAAAGCTCATCAAAGCGGAGACTCTTATTTGTCCAGCCCACTTTACCTATTGTACAACTTTATTAATATCCATGGTTTCATATACATGATTTTTATCTTGCTTTTAAGGGTTTAGTCCTGCAATCCTTAGACTGGCGAAACACTCCTTAAAGGCAATGTGAATGATGTCCGCAGCTTCAGGCCCTAAGCAGTTAGCTGGTTAAAACCAGAGAAAATGAGTATTCCTTTCCCTAGTAGCCAGTCAGTATTTATCACTACATTTATTTATAAGCTACATTTTCTGTATGTGTTTATTTTCATTTGCCTCTTTTCAATAATAAAAATTAAACAGACGTACCTGAAGGTAAGCTTTAGAGAAGTGTTTATGACATCTAGATGTTTTTTTAAAAAACTTCTACCAGGGAGAATGTTTTGTTCTAATTAACAATGACTAATACTGTGTTGTTAATATGGATGAAAAGATCTTTCATCTGGATAAGTGTGAAGGTGCCAGTGGATATTAATCCTAGCAGTAAATGAACTGTTGTTTTATGGAAAACAAAATGTATTAATTACTCACTAAATTATAACTTATCTCTCACAGAATCTTGTCTATCAAAATTGTTTTCCAGAATCAGAAACTTTCACTGGAAACTTTGACTTTTATTTTATTTGAATGTTAACAGTGAAATTCATCACAGGACCCTATAATAATTGGGGCAGATACACCCAGGGTCTCTGCTGGCTGCGAGCGGTGTAGAGCCTGGCAGGGCATAGTTGACTTAGTAGAGAGGTTGCAGGACCAGAAAGTGGACACTTGACCTCTCCTCCATCAGGTACTCTTAGGGAGATGAGCAGGGAGAGGCATTAGCTGAGAAGAAGTCATGACCAGTGAAGGAAGTGGTGCATCTCCTCCACATTCACCAGTGAGGCTCAAATGGAACCACAACTGCAGACCAAAGAAGCTACCCAGCCAATGCTTAACATGGTTTGGAAAAGTGGGGGTCTTATCACGCCCACATCTGCCCATCCCATGCTCAGCAATTAATTCTGTCTCCCACCCCCAAATCAATCCTGTCCCCCAATCTGCCACTCATAAATTCTGTCCCCCCAGCCCCACCTCTGTTCCTACTGCAGCTTGTGGGGGGTTTCATCCCCCCAAACCTGAGGGGGCTGCAGTAGAGTCCTCTCTCCCACTTCCCAGGGTGGGTGTTGCAGGGAGGGAATTGGGGGGCAGAGGAAGCAGCCCATTGCTCACAGGAGTGAGGTGGTAGCAGAACTGGCATGGGCTGCCTGGCTCCTTATCTCCCTCCTCCCAGGGGCATCACTTCAGCATCCCACCTTCCTGCTAAGGCCACAGCTGCTCATGGGGGAGGAGCGCGGTCCCATCCTGGATGTAGGCAGGGTGGTGGCATGGCATGGCCATCTTATCCCAGGGAGTAGGGGGGTGGAAAGCTTGAGGAAGGTGTCTCAGTGATGGCCAGCCTAGGGCAAGGATTGGGGGCAGGTTCCCTCTGCATTGTCAGCTCCAGTCCAGACTGCCGCTGCTGCTTCCTGCCCAGCCAGTGAGCAGAAGGAGCAACATGCAGATTAGGAGCCCCAGCCCAGGCCGCACCACAGCAGTGTCCCCCCCTCCTACCCCAGCCCTGGGGAGGCAACATAGTGTCAACTGGCAAGGAGCTAGGAAAGGTCTGGGGAAGGGAAAACCAAGGCTGGGGGGAAGCGACTGTCCCCCGTGCAATAGAATATGATGCCCCTGTCCTCCCACCTTGAGAATGGTGTCAGGTTGCTGAGGGGAGGGGAAGAGAGATCTGCCTCCTACCTGCAGCAGCCCTGATTGGCTACTCTTCCCCAGGCGGTAGGAAAGTGGGAAAAGCACCCAACCAGAAGGGCTTCCCCGGGCAGCAATTAAAATGTGCACCCCTCAGCAACCCAGCTCACTCCCTAGAAATTGTATGTGCCAGGTCTGTGACTTGTTTCACAACCCAACCCACTTTCAGTACTACCCCAGCAGAAACCCCCTGAGGGAAGGTGGTGGTGGAAACACCACACACCCTCCGTTGGGGGAATTACCTGCAGGTAGGGAAGAAGGCCTGGCTGGCAAGGAAGTATAATTTACACTTCCCTTAGTGTTGGTGACTCTAGTCTATATATGTAAACATACAGTAGTAGTCAGCTTGGGAAGCATATTTATATCGAAGGAAAGCGGTTGTGTTCTCTGTGGTCTGTCTCAGTGTGCAAATTTAGTAGAAAATTCCCTGTGTATTGCAATTAGAATGCAGTATTCCCCTGCCTCTGTAGATACGAATTAAACACTTACACCTATTTATCTAGCTATAATGCAGGAATATGGAATTGGCTACTTCATGTGGCTCTGAAATATTCATGAACAGAATTTTCCCATTCTATATATGCCCATGGCTGTGTGTATTACAATGCAGTGAAATGTTACGGAAGACGTTAAAACATCGAGTTTTAAAGAGGTTGTGTTTATTTGCTTGTTTTTGTCTTCTTCTTTTTCAGCAATTCCATTTTGAACGTGTTTTAAAAATTGTGTCACTGTGGACAACACTACCATCCTGTCCGTCACTCGGGCTATAACCTGGGCATTATTTTCTTCTTAGAACTATTTGTGGGTCCTCACTCCCAGCCAAATCTAAGTCTTGCTGAAAAACATCTCTCAGATACAACTTTTCTTAGCCATCCACACAGCTAAAGCCCTCATCCTGGCTCTCATCTCGTGTCTCAATTACTGCAACACCCTTTACTCTGACCTTGACAAATACAATCTTGCCCCACTGACATCTATTTAGAATACTGCTGCAAAGATCTTTTCCTAGACCATCACTTTGATCATGTCACGCTTTCTGGCGATCCCTCCACTGGCTCCTCCTTCTCTATCTCATCAAACAGACACTACCTGTCTTCACTTTCAAGGCCCTATCCTTTCCTATCCTCTCACATTCACTAACAAGGAGTCAACTCTCGTGTCCGATTGGCCCAAGATACCAGCCTCCATTGACCACTTAGTACAAAGGTATTTGTTTGAAAATTTAACTTTTCTCACGCTGTCCCTCACATGTGGGAGCAGTTCCCCGTACACATCTTCAAAGCTAAGTCTTTAGTCCTCTCCAAATCCCTCCTTAAAACTCTCCTTTAGTATGATGCAAAAATCTTGACAACATGTGGGCTGCTTGTATGTTGAGACCACTCCCTGTCATGCTGATCAATAATGCCTCATTGTTTCCTGGCACTCCCCTATCTGTTGTCTCTTGTCTGATACTAAGATTGTAAGCTCTTGGGGACAGGGACTGTCTTCTTGTTCTGTGTCTGTACAGCAGCTGGTACAATGGAGTACTGGTCCAAGGCTAGGACTCCTAGATGCTACAGTAATACAAGTAATTAATAAATAATAACAACAATAATAATTTATTTTAGTATTATTATTAATTTACTATTATGTATAAAGCTGGAAATACTGGAAGTGATTGTCCATTATTCCTGAGCCAAATTTTGCTTTTGAGTGCACATGAGAGACTCTTATTGAAATCAGTGCGAACCACGTGTTCACATGCAAGGACAGAATGTAGACTCTTACCAATATTTTAGAATAAAGTGGTTACTTCCCTTCCTGCCTTTATCTCATTGTTGATGGGTTTCAGGTGCTAAAGGGCAATAGGCAATAGTGTATTTCACACTGACAGGTATTCTTCTACTCACTGAAAAATTAGAGCCAGATTCTACCACACTTACTGATGTGAAGTAGCATTTTATTCCTTAACGCTGATATCGACAGGCTTATTCGTGGAATAATGTGCTAGAGTAAAAGAATCAGAATCTGATACTTAATGACTTCCAGAAAAGCAGTGTCATCATAGTTACAATGTATAAATACTCATTGAGAAAATATTTTGCCCTTCATAAACGTTTTAATAATATTGCACTATCAATAAGTGGAATCTGCAAAGCACCTTTAAAATTACAGAAGTAAACTAGGCATATTCCTGAGATGTCAGCCTTTCACAGAAATAACCAGGTAATTGCAATGTGGTACGCATTCTGCAGCATCAATTAACATAAAAAAAAGGCACAAGCTTTCATTAACGTTAAATAGGTTTCCTCGGTAGCCCACATAGGAGAGGAATTCAGTTTCAGCAACATTTAAAGAAAGAACTTTTATATCGTATTATGTAAAAAACCCTGAGGGCATAAACAAGACAGTTGGTGAGATGTGCTGCTACTTAGCCAGTATGTTAGTCACACTAATAAATAAAACCATATTGCATCAGCATAAGAATCAAATGAAAGCTGCTAATGCTGAAAGGTCATCGCCACCAGATCTCTATGGTTTCTTTATCAGGAAAATGTTAAATTCAATACAACTGTAGAGGGGGAATAGCATAAATATTAATAGATGAAAGCCATTTCTAAGAGCACATCATGACAGATGACAAAACATTGGACAGCTTGCGACTTTCAGGCAGTTTTTCCCCATTTTCATGGGTCCATATATCAAAGCCTGACAATAGGACCCAGCTGACATTTAGACACTCGCCTACATCTAAAAATGATCCTATATGGATTGAAGTTCTGACTAAGGACGAAATTCAAAAATATACTACTCCTTTTTAAGAGGGTCAGTCTTTGGTGCCCTTCTAGAAGCTCCAAGTATTCCTGATACATTATTGCTTCCCTCTACTCTCATCCTTATCCTTTTATATAGTATGCTTACCTGCTTTGAATTTTGCTCAGCTATATTTATGTTTCCTCAGTGGTTCTTTTTTCTGTTTGTGTGGTTTTTCTTTTCATTCAATTTTGTCTTGCATGTTTGCTGCTTGTTTTGCATTGTTCTCCCCTCTGCATCATATTTTTTACTGCTCTTGGATTTTGCCTTCTTACCTAGGTTAGTTTTAAATTCTTTGCCTGAATTATTTGTTTAGCATTTTCGTAACAAGAAATAATGGCAGTGGGTGTCTGCAATTTTTAGTACAACATATTCATGGGGGTTAAGGCCAGAAGGGACCAGTAGATTATCTAATCTGACCTCCTGTATATCACAGGCCATTAAATTTCACCCAGTTACCCCTGTATTGAGCCCAATAACTTGTGTATATAAATGAATTGCATTAGTAATATTTATGCTTACATATACACCTTAACTAAAATTTTCAAAGATGACAAGTGAAAATTGCTTTAATTTTGGGGTGTCCAACTTAAGACAACTTAAAGAAATTTGATTTTCAGAAGATAGGTGCTCAGTGCTTTATGAAAATTAGGCCCCTTTAGGGTGTAATAAGTTGGACACCTTAAAACAGAGTCACCCCAAATCACTAGTCACTTTTGAAAATTTAGACCCCAGATATTAATAATCCAATTCTGAAGTTTGACCCTGTGACTACTTACTAAAGTGAGATTCCATTTTTTTTATGTGCTAGACTACTTTCCAATATGGAATTATTTATCTCTAATTATTGATTCATTTTAAACAAACTGCCCAAATAATATAAAATATGAACAACTGTGTTGTGGTGAGTTTTCAGACAAGCATTTTTCCTCTAAAGTTTGTGGTTCCCAGTGGTTCTCAAACTAGGGCAGCCGCTTGTTCAGGGAAAGCCCCTGGAGGGCTGGGCCGGTTTGTTTACCGGCCGCATCTGCAGGTTCGGCCGATCGTGGCTCCCACTGGCCGCGGTTCGCTGCTCCAGGCCAATGGGGGCTGCAGGAAGGGCGGCCAGCACATCCCTCGGCCCGTGCCACTTCCCACAGCCCCCATTGGCCTGGAGCGCTGAACCGCGGCCAGTGGGAGCTACGATCGGCCGAACCTGCGGACGCGGATGGTAAACAAACCGGCCTTGCCCGCCAGGGGCTTTCCCTGAACCAGCGGTGGCCCTAGTTTGAGAACCACTGCAGTAGACTAACAAACTGTCAGGCATGCTACAACAGTTCATGTGTCTATACCTTAGTCTTCAAAACACCAAAAAGAGTCTCAGAGTAGCAGCCGTGTTAGTCTGTATCTGCAAAAGGAAAAGGAGGACTTGTGGCACCTTAGAGACTATCAAATTTATTTGGGCATAAGCTTTCGATGAAGTGAGCTGTAGCTCACGAAAGCTTATGCTCAAATAAATTTGTTAGTCTCTAAGGTGCCACAAGTCCTCCTTTTCTTTTTGCAAAAAGAGTCTGTAATTTTTCTATCCCGTAGCATATTATTATGTTAATTTTGTTGGGGTCTGGGCTACATATTCCATTAAATTCCTACCATATTTTAAGATTCTAGAAGCATCCTATAATAAGTCAGTGGCAGATGGCGTATGAAAGAAATATTTGTTGAGCTTAACAGAGTGCATTTGTGAGATAGACAAAAGTATCATTTTGCATTTCATAATAACTGTCCCTCTCTAAAGTGGAGAAAATTTACAGCCAAACATTGCAGATTTGCAGCTTTCTAACTAACTGGTATAAGTTCAACAAAGTACGGAGGAAGTAAACTTAGGTATTCTTTGCATATTTGCATGTTGCATTGTATGTTCAAGCCTAAGGTAATGAAAATTTTTGATGAGAGAATTGTACTGACAATGCTTTTTTTCCCTTTACATTATCTGAAGCTATATACATTGCAAATATCCAAGGGCCTGACACTGATACCCCCTACTCATGCAGAGTAGTACCTCAGTCCATGAGTAATCTGATTAATTTCAAAATCACTGGGACTACTGCTGGAGCAAGGACCTATTCAATATGAGTAAGAGTATCAGAATCAGCTGCAAAATGATTACTGTTTTGCCTTTATTTTGGTCAGAGGGAAAGCAGTCCTGCAAACACACACTTTTAACCCCATCACTTTTGGGCAGGAAAGTCTGGGGGAGGCAAGACTATATATAGTGAAACCAGGAGGGGAATGGAAGGTTATTTTGCCCGGCTCTTTGGAGGCCATGGGTCCTCAAGAAATTTACTGTCTGGGATATTTTAGAAGTTTTAATAGCATAAAAAGGAGGTAAGCTTGCACCCTCTAGTTTGCATTGTAAGCCTATTTTTAATGGTAGTTTGAATGACTACCACCCTGTGGTTTTGGAAATGTGCAAAAGCACAGAAAGATAAAAATATAATGCAAAGACAAACACTGATATAAAAAGAATTAGGGGAAAGTAGCAAAGGCCTGGCCTGACATAATTAATTAATTCCTGGAGGGAGGCCTCATCTTTTGGAAAATAAGATTAGGGGAGGGTATAAATGTTGATTGCTAATAAATACATGTACATGTTTAAGAATATTTATTTTCTGATAAAGGCTCTTTCACTGGGAAAAGGTCCCATTAACCCGCAGAAGGCCATTGCTCCCAGAGCGGGAGGAGAGAGCCCTAAATTATGCGGGAAACAGTAGGATTTGACTTCCAATTTTCAAATGATGCCTTTTTACCTCTAACCACTTCTTTTCCTTTGTTGTTTAGCCATGGTGTCACTTTTTGGTCCTCTTATTATGTTTTTTAATTTGGGGTATACATTTAATTTGAGCCTGTATTTTGGTGTTTTTAAGAAGTTTCTATGCAGCTTGCAGGCATTTCACATTTGTGACTGTACCTGTTAATTTCCACTAGCTTCCTAATTTTTATGTTGTTCTCCTTTCTAAAGATAAATGTTACTCCAGTGGGCTTCTTTAGTATTTCTTTCCCCACACAAGAATGTTAAATTTAATTATGTTATCGTCACTATTACTGAGAACTTCATGTATATTCACCTCTTGGACCAAATCCTGTGCTCCACTTAGAACTAAATCAAGAATTGCTTCTCCCCTTGTGGGTTCCAGGACTAGCTGTTTCAAGAAGTAGTCATTTATGGTGTCTAGAAATTTTATTTCTGCCTCCTATCCCGAGGTGACATGTACCCAGGCAATATGTGGATAGTTGAAATCCCCCATTATTATTGAGTTTTCTATTTTTATAGCCTCTCTGATCTCCTGGAGCATTTCACAATCACTGTCACCATCCTGGTCAGGGGGTTGGTAGTATATTCCTTCCACTATATTCTTATTATTCAAGCATGGGATTTCTATCCATAGAGATTCTACTATACAATTTGATTTATTTAAGATTTTTACTATATTTGACTCTATGCTTTCTTTATAGTGCCACATCCCCACCAGCACGACCTACTCTGTGATTCCTATGTATTTTGTACCCTGGAATTACCATCTACCATTGATTATCATCATTCCACCAAGTTTCTGTGATGCCTATTATATCAATAGGCTCATTTATTACCAGGCATTCAAGTTCTCCCAGTTTTAGTATATAGACTTCTAGCATTTGTATACAAGCACTTACAAAATTTGTCACTTTTTAGTTGTCTACCATTATATGATGGAATTGAATGGCACTCTTTTTCATCTGTTTGTCTTCAGCTCCAATCTGTACTTTATCAGCTTCTATCCTCTCCTCTTTACTAACATACAAGAGATTCCCCGTTAATAGATCCTCCCCTAAGGGATGCCTCCATCTGAACCATGTGCTTCTCTGCACCTATCAGCTTTCCCCAGACCTTAATTTAAAAACTGCTCTACGACCTTTTTAATTTGACGCGCCAGCAATCTGGTTCCATTTTGGTTTAGGTGGCGCCCACCCTTCCTGTATAGGCTCCTCTTTTCCCCAAAAGTTCCCCAGTTCCTAATAAATCTAAACCCCTCCTCCCTACACCATTGTCTCAGCCACGCATTGAGGCCCTCCAGTGCTGCCTGTCTAACTGGCCCTGCTCATGGAACTGGAGGCATTTCAGAGAACACTGCCCTGGAGGTCCTGAACTTCAATCTCTTACCTAGTAGCCTAAATTTGGCCTCCAGGACCTCTCACCTGTCTTTCCCTATTTCACTGGTACATGCACCACGACCACCGGCTCCTCCCCAGCACTGCACATAAGCCTGTCTAGATGTCTCCAGAGATCTGCAACCTTTGCACCTGACAGGCAAGTCACCATGTGATTCTCCAGGTCATCACAAACACAGCTATCTATACTTCTAATGATTGAATCCCCCATTACTATTACCTGTCTCTTTCTAATAACTTGGGTCCCCTCCCTCGGAGAGATATCCTCAGTGCGAGAGTATACCATGAAATCATCTGGAAGGAGGATCCCAACTATAGGATCTCTTCCCTCCACTCCACTTTGATGTTCTTCCCAAGACTTTCATCCTTCTCAACAGCACAGAGGCTGTCGGACTGAGGGTGGGACCATTCTACTGTGTCCTGGAAAGTCTCATCTATGTACCTCTCTGCCTCCCTTAGCTCCTCCAGGTAAGCCACTATGGTCTCCAAAGCCCGTACACTGTCTCTGAGGACCACAAGTTCCCTGCACTGAATGCACACATATGCCACAAGGCACGTAATCATACATTTTGCATTCAGTGCAATAAACTGGATAGCCTCCACTCTGCTGCTGGACTTCTGCCTTCATTCTTTCTACTCATGTAGCTTTTGTTGTTGTTGTTATTATTTTGGGTGGGAGTGTTTACTGGCCTAAATTTAGAGACTGTTAATAATGTGTATCTGGCTTTCAGGCTCCTTCTCTAAACTCCCTCGCAAAACTCCCCTGTTAGCTGCTCCTGTTCACTAGCTCAGTGGTTCTCAATCAGCATACCCCTGGGGGTACACAAAGGTCTTCCGGGGGTACATTAAATTCTCTAGTATTTGCCTAGTTTTACAACAGGCTACATAAAAAGCTCTAGCAAAGACAGTACAAACTAAAATTTCATACAATGACTTGTTTATACTGTTCTACATACTCTACACTGAAATGTAAGTACAGTGACTTGGCACAATACAGAACTTTTCCAAGTCTACAACAATTCCTAACCCGCGTTCAGTCCCTATTCAGCTGTTATTGAGCTGTTGTTGTTCTCAATTGTTGAGATCTGTGTTCAGACACTGTAAAATTCCATCATGCAGACCAGACCTTTGAGAGCCCTTATGAAGCGGAATGTGTACTGAAAATACATTACAACCATCATTGTTCAGTGCTCTTTATTCTCCGTGATCCTTCTTACCAACTGACCCAGAGAGGCAGGGTTTTTTCCCTCTCAATCATACACAGTAATAACCTATAATTCTTTTGTTATATTAATGACATTTACAAGCATATAAACTGACACTTTATTTGAACAACACAATAAAATGGCATTTTATTGTCACAGTTCTTTTATACTCACCCTTGAAGAGATACATTAGTTTCTTTGATATAGGTTAATTCATAATGTTTACAATGAAATTATGATTAAACATTTACCTCATGACCTTTGCACTCAAGGCTGACTGAGAAGAACAACATTCAAATAAACTATTTCATTACCAATTATAAACATTCTGAGCTAACATTTCAAGGACAAATGCTGACCCATGAAAGCAGGTCTTTTTTCCACTAAATAAAGCACCTACCGCTTTTGCGAATTCTTTCTTCTAAGAGGTCAGCATCTCCTACAGGAAGTTTCCTATTAAAGATCTCAGCTGAACGAAGGAACATAGCTTCTACTGCTGAGCCCTTCAGTAAAGCAATCTGATCTTCATGATCAAGGGTTTGAAAGCCTGGAAGGATATTAGAAATAAGAACATCAGTACTTTAAGTCCTATAGTTCTTAACCATAAGGTGCCATTTATTTTATTTAGCATTTGCATATTCGCTGAGCCAAGCAATAGCGTTCTTAGTGGCCAAGTGGGCCACTAAGCTGAATTCGGTTAGCAGGCATGCCATGCATCTGTATAAGAGCTAACTATGTCCTTATCAGGGCTGCTAAGTATTGTGGATGTAAGCAGAGTCAGGATGAGCTCCACCCTGACATTTGGTGGTGAGGTGTGGCAAGTTGTGGAAAAGAACTTCAGGGGCTGATCTCATTTGCATAGGCACACCCACCCCGCCTAGAATGAGGCCATAGCTGCCCAAATGGTCACTTTGGCTGCTGTGGGATCCCCAGTGTCTCTGTTATTGGGGCAGGAAGAATAAATTGTTATTACCCTGATTATGGGAATCAAGGACAGTGGAACTGTACTTGGCCTTTTGCTATGATGGAGGGACTCGCCATCAACTAAGTAGCACTCGCTAGGCAAGGTACATGGGTTCCAAAACTCTGTGAATAGAGAGGCTGGGAACAGATATTAATACCTGGTGCTATGGGCCCCCTGGTGAGGGCCTTACATGCTAATTGCACTTCCTCCTCTCTCCACTGTGGAATATCAGAGCTAATTTTGATTCCATTAGGAGTCTAGTTACAGGCTGCTGAGCTGAATTCACTTTGGGCTAATGGTGCACCAGCACTGTGGCTCCCCTACTACAAGCTGAAATCACAAAAGAGCTGAAATCACTGAGTGTTGTGTTAAGTAGTAGGGGAGCCTGAAGCTATATGGTAGAGCTGTTTGCAGCACGGTGAGCGGAGCGGCTGGCGGAGCAGTTCAGTTTGTGGGATGGCGAGCAGAGCGGCTGGTGGAGTGGAGCCCCATGGAGAGGTGGGGCCATCAGTGTTGGACCAAGTAAGGTGCCCCTTAACACCCCCCCCCAATCTCCACCCAGGTTGGGAGGTAAAAACTCTGCAGATAAACTTTCGAACTCTGGGGCTGCCCTGACCAGGGACAGAGACTTTTCGGTCATTGGACTTTTGGGACTTTGGGTGATTTGGGGTTGCTGGACTCAAGAACCAAAGGGAAAAGGGCATGCCCCAATTTGCTTGGGGTGGGTTTTGCTCGTGGGTTGTGTTATGAATCCTGTTGGTGGTGTTTCCCCAACATAATGCCACATTGTTTCTCTCTGTTATTAAAAGGCTTTTTGCTACACTCAGACTCTGTGCTTGCGAGAGGGGAAGTATTGCCTCTTGGAGGTGCCCAGCGGGGGTGGTATATATTTGTCCCAGGTCACTGGGTGGGGCCTCGAGCCGGTTTTGCATTGTGTTATTGGAATGGATCCCCTAGATATTGAACCCGGCCCTTGTTGCTGCCAACTCTGACAGGCAGAAGGGTTACATGTACATTTAAGCCTGGATTCAGCTGGGGGCAGCACCGGGGCTTGGGGCTTTAGCTACGGGGTCAGCGC
This sequence comes from Lepidochelys olivacea, assembly GCF_965140295.1. Taxonomy (NCBI): domain Eukaryota; kingdom Metazoa; phylum Chordata; order Testudines; family Cheloniidae; genus Lepidochelys; species Lepidochelys olivacea. The sequence goes on from NC_140411.1 coordinate 267,085,929, forward strand.
TGGGACTGAAACCAATGCTTCCCTCATACCTAAAGCCCCAAACCCTGGCTACCCCTGCGGGGTTGAAGCTGGGAACGGATCCGTGGGGCTGAAGTGCTGAGCCCTGGCACCCCCCACGCGGCAGAAGCCAGGAGCAGAGTCACAGTGCTGAAGCCCCAAACCCCAGAGCTCCCCCCAGTCTAAAGCTCTGAGCCCCAATGCTCCTGGGGGTCAGAAACCCCCAGTCCTCCCCCTGCCTAGACTCCAGACCCTCCTACACACCCTGAGGCTGCAGCCCCAACCCCTCCATAGCTGAAGCCGTGAGCCCCAGGGCTAAAGCCCCGAGGCAGTACAGTATTTGCTGTTTTTTGGTGGTGGTTGTTTTTTGTCTCTGCTGCTTCCTGACTGATGACTTCTTGTTTCACAGGGTGTCCGGTTGACTGGTAAGTCCATAACTCTGGTGTTCGTATCTTTGAGGTTCTGCTGTATAGGGATATGTGCAAAGAAGGGGCTGGCAATCAAAAATCATGCCTCCTTTTCATTATTTTTAAGCTTTGTTATTTTGGATAAAGGCTTCCCCCTATATTTTGGATAGGGATTTATCCTTTCTGTGGGCCTGGATTCTTTCCCTATTGTAGTAAATTGCCAAACTCCCATAAACTTCAGTGAGTGCAGAATGGGGCCTCTACATACAAGAGTGGAACTGAAGGTTACGAAAAGCCCAGTTCATGCTGACTGCCACTACAAATCCAGTACAATGAGCCTGTACCAAGTCTGTAAAGCAGCACACAAACAAGGAAATAGAATACAGAGAATGAAAGGAAATAGTTAAAGTCACAGATTTAAAGTCACAACAAGTAAACTGTACTAAATCTCACTACTTTAAATTTTCAAATGGCAGTTGTATTTGATCCTAGAAGGCCCTTTCCCTTTTTTCCTCAGTATACACTGATGAACATAACTCTGAAAAGAGCTTGATTTGTTCCGCAGTTCCATCTCAAAGTTATTTTACTCTAACAAGACTGCAAGCCCAATATTTTCAAGAGAATCCACTAATTTCAGGAGCCCAGGGGAAGTCTTTTGCCTGATTTTCTTAGGTGCTGAGGATCCATCCACCTCCTCCAGTTGAAATCAATGGGAACTGCAGGTACGCGGCAGCTATGAAAATAAGGCTCAAGTTGGGTGCCCAAAATGAGGCAGTCAGAATTAGTGGAGACTTTTGAAGATTTGGGCCTCACTTTGTTCTTGACTTGAGGCCAACAGACCATCTGTATTACAGAAATCTTGTAAGGGTTTCCCCCCCTATTTCCTTTTTCAAACTGCCAGGCTCGCATCCTTCCAAGTCTCCCTCCCCCTCTCACTCACACATGTAGGTGTGTGTAATCTTGTTTTGGATCAGGTAAGATTGCCTTCAACTTGATTAGCATAGAACAAATTAAATTCCTGCTTTAGTGTTAATAAAGAATTGGTAGCATTATCATCTTTCAGCGGTGAACTGAACCCATTCAAAATTCATTCACTTTATTTTTTTCATTTATTTCCTGTGAACCTGTGCCCATTAGTTTGCAAAAGAAAATACAATTGGAACTGTAATACTGTAGAGGCTTTAAAATAATCCCATAACAGAGGGAGGAAAAGGGCAATGCTAGAAAAAATGAAATTTTAACATATTGGAATATGAAAATATGTATGTATGAATGAAGGTGAGAGGCAAAATGGTCTAGTGCAGCAGTTCTCAATGAGGGATCCACAGCCCCCCGGGAGTTGCGAGCTGATTTCAGTGGGTCCATGAGCCCTGGTGCCCCACAGGACAGAAACCCCAAGCCCTTGGGCAGAGTTGCTCCCCCATAAATTGCAGTGCTTTAACCAGAGCGGGGCAGGCCCATACACACCCCCTCACCTCCTCCTCTCCCACATTGCTCCTAGGCCCCACCCCCTGGCCAGGTCAGAGGCAGGAAGCCGGAACCGGGCAGTGCGGGGCAGCTGCTGCTCTGGCTGGTACCATGGAGCGGGCAGCCAAGGCACTTCCCCGTCTCCCCCCGCCTGCACCCCTTCATGCTGCTGGTGCCCAGCGCTGCAGCTGTTCCTCAACTCCCAGCCTCCTTTGACTGCTTGCTGGCAAAGCCCTTGGGGAGCAGCCACTACTCCTGGCACACAACTGCTAGCTACCCCTTCCCTGCACCCTGAGCTACCCCACCCCCTTTCTGCACATGGCCCCTAGCCAGCCCCTGCCTGCACCCTGAGTGGTTTTCAAACTTTTTGAGCTGAGCCCCCACTTTGAGTTTTAATTTTTGGTTGCCTTCCCCCTGGGCCCTGGAGTTTTTATGGCATGTTTGGGGATGGGGGAGGAGGCTCAGCAAGAAAAAGGTTGAGAACCCCTGGTCTAGTGGATGGGGCACTGAACTAAGGACTCAAGAAACCTCTGTGTAGGGATTAATGACCAGTGGATCTACCCGCCCTACCTCCACGCCTCTTTACTCCAAGCCACACGGCACAGAAAGGTGCGGGGAACCTCACACAGAGATGGGTTCTATGGCACAGGAGTAGAGATGGATGACCTGCAGATACTCTGCACTCCTCCTCTCCAAATAGAAAAACTCTGCCTCTTGTGCTGTATCTGAAGCCACGTGGGATGGGGCAGGATGTGCTTCAGAATGAATCTAACAGAGCCGTGACACATTTGGCCTCTCGAGGTAGCATGATGCTAGATTTTTATAATGCCTCTTCCACTGAGAATTGAAAAACTGAAATCTCATTTTCAATGTGATTCTGTGATTCATTATTCAAGGAGTCCAAAACACAAACCTTGAATAAACATCCCTTCCACACACTTAAAGCCAATGTTCTAAGCACACACATTTCAGTGGATGACACTGACCCAAAGGCTTAAACAGAAAAGGGGGCACAGGGTATAAAATAAAGTTTCTGAAGTGTTAGAGTCAATTCTAAGGAGCAATATTTGGCATTGCAACATTATCTTAAAATAATGTACCTTCAAAGACTCTAAAACACCCGGAACATTTTGTCCTTGAATAGATATAGAGGATATTCCTTCTGAAACTGGTTAAGTTTGAGTCTTTCAAAGCAGTCTCTTGGAGTATAAAGCTTCAGTTTTTTAGGTCGCATCAGTGGCTTATGTGTATTGGCAGGGACAATGGAACATACTTTTATACATCCTCTCAGCTATACTTACCTAGATATACATAGCAATCAAGCTGCAACTAAAATCAATTAGAGGCTTGCCATTAATTTCTGTGGGAGCAAGATTTGGTCCATTGTGACATACCTGGTAACTTTTTGGTGAATTCCACAAGAACCTGAACATGACTGGTAGCCATTTCTGTTAAGATGAGAAAATTTTCTTCAGCACTGAATTCCTCTTGTAACTAAGTATTTAAAATTAAAAAAACAATGGTTAATAATAGCTGACACTTTGGACTTCTGTCATTCTTTTTGTAAGAATATCTCAAAGCACTACACAAATATTTACTAATTAATCCTCACAACACCTCTGTAATATAATAGGTAATAAAAGTATACAGAAGTTTGGGATTTTAAGATTTCAGGTGGATTGTGGCAGCTGCTTGCCACTACAAAGCAATGTTACACAGTAGTTTAGATTAAGGAGTGAGGAAAGACACTGTATTCAGTTGCAACTGCACTGGGAATTTAGAAAGGCAGAATATCATCTCCAGATTGGAATTTGGCCAGGTCACCAGGGTTAACAGTCCTACACTTATGAAAAGAGCATGAAACCTTTACTGACCCCAAGTGGTCAGAACCTTGCTTTTTCAATATCATGTGTGTAACCGCACCTCCAGCAGTACCACACTGGAACATTAGTTCATATGGATTCAAGGGGAAGGGTGCCAGCTACTCAACTAACATTACTGCCTACAGCACCCAGGATATTCCTTGGAGGTCACCCATCTAAGTATTTACTTGGCCCAACCCTATGTGCTTGCAAGATCTGATGGAACTGCAGCAACAAGTAGCATAGTTTCAGACCAGCTACTACATTGATTCACCACAACGACGGGAAAAGAAATATACCATTACAAAAAATTGCTCCACCAGTGCAAAGGGACAGTATAGCTGATTTAACTAGGCAACTGAAGTGGTTGTAAAACCCAAGTGACATAGAACTGGCATAGCCAGTTTGTCGCACATGCCACATAACTCCCCCGGTATAGTGGAATGTCAAAAGGATTGAGCCCTGAGGAGAGCTGGTCAACATATTTTGTTCAAAACTCTTTGTTGTTGTTGTTGTTTTGTTTATTGACATTTTCCATTTTTTTAACAACCCCCCCCCCAAACTGAATTTTTTTTAGTTTTCAAACTTGGAAACCAAAATATTTTCTCCCATTTTCCCCTCTCTTTTCCCCCTTTATCTTTTCTCCCCTTTTTCTGCTTTTTTTTATTTTTCATTTTGCCACTGAAAAAGAGAGGCGGTGAAAGAAAGGGAGAGAAAGAAAGGGGGGAGAAATCCCAAAAGGAAAAACTGAAAAAAAAAGAAGTTTTTGGTTCCAAAAACTGAAACATTTCAAGTTTTTGGTTTGATATTCTTGTTGCAAAGTTCGAATTTTTTTTGCGATTATTTTCTTACCAGATCTAGTCCTAAGGCTCCTCTAACTTGCCCTTAGGAAGAATAACCATAGTCTGATAAGGCAATAAAAAGCCACCTTTGCCTCCCACTTCCTGGATTCTTTGCTGTGCTCAGCCAGACCAAAAGATCAAGTGTCTTTATATGTGTGTTTGTGTGTGACGGCGACTTTATGACAACAGTCTTGGAGGCTGTAGTTTATTCACACAAATTCAGATTTTACTAGTCAATGTAGATTTCAGTTAAGCAATATTCAATATAGCATCACATTATACTACCTATTTGAAAGTCTTCAGTGATTAATCATTATCTGAGTGATTTGAGGGTGTTAGTCACTTTCCCCCAAGATGCACACTCTTCTCCTCAATATTTGGGTTCAATGAACAAAGAAATGGTCAGATTGTAGTGATTTAAGAACAGATTCTGATTTTCTTATATACTTTTAGATTGTAAACTCTTCTTTTAGACTGTAAGCTCTTTGGGGGCAAGTACTGTAATTTACTATGTGTTTGTACAGTGTCAACCTGGTTGAGGGCTCTAGGTGCTACTTTCATATAAATGTTAACTTATGTTCACAACGTACACCCAGAAACATTAAATTAAAAAAAAAACATAAATATCCTTGCTGGAAGGTTGCTTTATTTCTTAGAATTCAAAATGTTTACAAACAAAAAGAGCGCAGAAACAGGCTGCTCCCTAAAACAGACTGACATAACTCACCCCAACTTGCTTTAAGCTGCTCCCAGATGTTACAGAGCCTGTAGCCTGCAAACAGGACCAGAAAACCCTCCCACTCTTAAAGTGACAGCTTGCAGTTCAAACACAGCCCTCAGTACACCACCTTAACTAATGCTAATAATAATAATAAAGCCCCGTAGTCGCTGCATACAACCCAAATAACTTTCAAAAGACTAATTAATTTGTGTACTTACAAGTTTTTTTGATACCTCTTGAGGAATTCTTTGTTTACTATAGGAATCCATGATGTAATGAAGAAGGTTCTGCTGTTCTGGGGTAAGTTCTACTTTCTCCTATACTGGCAGAAAAAAACCCATAAAGTTCAGTAACTGGAAGTGATCTAGCATCTCTTACTTCAGTAAGTTTGTATTGATTTACATCTTACATTTGGATGTCAACAAGATGAGAAGTCTGCCTAGCCCCTTAAAGACTGCAGATGTATACAAAGGATCAATGATAGAGTGGTATAAATGTTTTACCAGCATGAGTTTGGAGTGGAAGTATTATCAGGTTTGGTAATTAGTGAGTTATGTGGACACCCCAAAACCTCAATACCACACCCTCATATATTCTATACATGACACTTACTTTACAGAAAAACTATTTTATAGATGTTTTAGTGAGTTTCAAAAAACATCTGGACTCTGTATATCTCAGGTATCGTAATTATTATGTGTCCCCAACTGGGTAAGGCTCAAAAGAAGCATTAAAAGCCTCTAACGTGACTTGATATTGCTTTTCTATACCTAAGAATATCAGATTTTAAGGTCTAATATCTCCGCACATTCCAGGTCTAGAAGCAAACACTAGGTCCATTTGGAATGTCAGAAATCTTGCTTTTCCTTTGCTCCTATTTCTAGTCCTGAAGGGCAGCAAGGTATCCAAATTTAAATCGGTAACTGATGCAAGTAAGGACTGAATATTGCCATCATGGCCGTTGGGCAGCTGTAAATTTGGGGGGGGGTAGTGTTGGAGGATTGGAATTCCACATTTGGGGAGAAAGAGCAAAGTTTCCTTCTATCAAACTGATCTTTTTATGGCAACTGTTTGCAGGTACTCAGATTTAGCATATTAATAGTAGTCCTGAGGGAGATGGATTCATGACAGAGTGCAGGTGAGGTGGTCAAAGGTGCATGATAATTTATAAAACCGTAATTATTCAATAGACACATCCCATGCAGAGATTAGATCTGTAAATATGTATCGTAAAAATATCCACGGATAATTTGCACAGCCATGTGATGAATCTTACTTAATGTGTCTTCTGCAGTTTATCACGTCTCTGCAGTTTATCCCATGGATATTTCTACCACATAGATCTAATCTCTGTGTGGAATGTGTATGCTAACGTGTGCATGTGCATACGTACATGCATGCATAATTAACATGTTAGGGTCAAGATACCCCCCCTTAGAATCTATATGAGAAGTTACCGTTTTACATGTTATTGCCGTAGACTAATGCCTTAGATCCTCAAATAAAGCTATTTCATTAATTATAGGTAAACACTATAAACACTGAGGGAAATGTGTCTGGCTACATAAGGCGATTCTCTAAATTACTTCAGTGTAACCATAGTATGCTGTGTTCTTTGCATGTAGCTAAAACATCCTAATTATTGTACAGACTATTTCCATGAATTTTATTACCCTGTATATTTTAGTTGTAGATGTCACTTGCTTCAGGTCCGCTCCCTCATTATCTTCGTTGGCTGTCTGATCAGGCGGCTGTTTCACATGTTTTCTTAGACGTTTTGACTTGCATTGTATTTCTGTTAACAAACCTGCAGCATTGCAAATAATACGTTCATAGGATTCACACCCCAAAAGACATATTAGGGTAGGTTAATTTTCATATACCAGTGTGGAACCAAGTAAGTACATGAGCATGCCCACATATTGCCCTTTAACACCAATAAACGACTTACCCATGCAAGACATTCTCTGAAAACAGCTTTCAGAGTAGCAGCCGTGTTAGTCTGTATTTGCAAAAAGAATAAGGAGGACTTGTGGCACCTTAGAGACTAACCAATTTATTTGAGCACAAGCTTTCGTGAGCTTATGCTCAAATAAATATGTGCTGATCCAGTGCATTATCTGGTCAACTGCCACAATTTGTACCTCCCTGCACTAGCAGATTGAATCAAGCCCAGGGTTTATTATTGATTAGAGTCTATTGTGTTCTTAAATTAAATATTTGTCACTTAATGTATTTATTCTTATAGACTGTAAACAACTTGGGTCGGGGCTATCTTTAGGTGCATTATGCACAGCAACCAGCACACCATCTGTGCTGAACAATTACTAAATAATAACAATTAACAGAACCAACCCTCAAAAGAAAACCAGCAAACTGACCAACAGGCAAGCAGGTATGAATGGATCTAAGAATATAATCATCACAGAACTTCAATTTAGAGTTTCTTTCAAGGAGTCTGCCTGGCTCTCCAATCTTGAAAATGCAGAACAGGAAAAGAGACTCATTCAGAAAGTATATGATGGTGGGGAAAGATATGTAAACACTGAATTCAGTTGTGAATGTTTTTAATTTCCTGTTTAAGCACTATATAAAATAACCTACCAACACCACTGAGAGAAGAGGAAGTTTACATGATTAAAATAAGACTTACATATAGTACCTTGAAATAGGAAAATATCAGTGATAGGAATGTTGCAGATAATAATTGGCATCAAGGTATGTGATTGTACTGCCTCATTTTTACAACATCCTAGCTTTATTTTTCTAAAGAATAGATGTAAAGCAATCCTGCTAAAACCATTGGGCCAGATCCTCAGCTGATGTAAACTGGGGCAGTCAGTGGAGCTACACTGATTTATACCAGATGAGGATCTGGCCTATTTCTTTTCTGGGAAAAATTTGGTTTGCTTTGTGTCCTGTACACTAAAGGCCTGATTCTGCCATTCTTATTTATGCTGAGTAGTACTTTGGGGGTGAAATTATAGCTTCACTGAAGTTAGTTGCAAACCTCCTATTGATTTCAATGCAGCCAGCATTTTACTCTAATTCCAGAAATGGCTCCATTTCAGTGAGACTAGGAGTGCGATTCAGCCGGAATAAGAGTGGCAGAATCTGGCCTTTAAGTAGAAACTCAGGTCACGCTAAAGAACTGCAACTATAAGTACAAAAATATATTTGAAGCTGATGGTTAAATAATTTCACCGTATTTGTGGTTTATGTGCAAAGGACATAGAAACGTTTAGTGAGTAGGGCCATAAATGTTTATAAGACTCTACCTCCCTTTTTGCTATAGCAAAATTCTTCAGTGTTTATAATTGCAACCCTCTGGTATGAGTAACTGAAACAAAGTTCAAGGTAACCTTTTATTTCAAAGAAACTTCTTCAACTTAAGACAATGTATAAATAGAAGCTTGAGGTTTTACCACCCTGTCAAGCCCTGATCTAAAACCAACCATATACGGTGTGGTCTTCCTTTGAAACTTGTTAAATGATGACTTGCAAAATGTCCTCACTGAAGTGCTTTCGAACATGCTTATGTTTAAGTTATGAGTAACATGAGATACCCAGTAACAAAGTAAGTGTTTCCATTGCAGAGAAAGATTCAAATGGCAGCACCTATTGTCGGTCTTTGTTTCACATATGCCAATTTGAGAAAATGATCAGCCAGTTTAAAAGTTTCATGTGTCCTCAGTCAGTATTATTTACACTAACCTATTTTTTTTTCTGTGATCTGTTGTTTTTCTGCTGCCATGAGTCACTCAGAGAATCCTGATCTCTTGAATTTGTGGAACAATGAATCTGAGTCCAACTCCATGGGTTTTTATTTTCCTATGACACTTACTGACTCATTGAGTGCTATCATCACTTTGGTGGCATTTGTTTGGATATTTATGTATTGTACGAGAATATGTCATATCTCAGGATCTTTGTAGTCTGTTCAATTTACAGAATGAAAGATTAATTATATTATATTTGCATGCATTCCAAATATTGATGGAGGTTATTGTTTCTCACAAAGCCAACAGTTAATATAGCATCTCATGATCAGATTAAAAAAAGAGAAGTATATTAAAAACTCAGAGTAGATTAATTTCCTGTATGAACCTAAATTGGTTTGACACTACAGTGTGCTAAAATGATTGGAGCCATCAATAAATAGAATAAACTGCAGTCCTATTCACTGAAGGCAGCATATGCAGGTGTGTACACTATATTTCTAGGAGTGAGCCTTCAAATATGGAATGACTATTACTGTTATAGTTGAAATTGAATTACTGGTAGAACTTTAACTCCTCATTTTGGGGTGTAGTGAAGTATCACAGATGTTTAAAGTACATTGGCCTGGAGCTTGGTAATTATATAAGTAATATGTCAGCCTGAATTCCAATTTTTTTTAATATAAAACATGGTTTAAATCTAAAAGCCAAGTTCTTTGGAGGTGATTGTACCTATATAGCTCTATACCTCCATTAGAAGAACTAATGAGACGATTTTAAAAAAGGGCTGTCCCTTACCAGGCCAGCCCAGATTGCCAGAGGAGGACTGCAGCACACAGCAACTTCCAGCCAATGGTAGCCCTCCTTTTTCAGGAGATCCGCCATTGGTTTATTGCCAGCAGTTTCATACAAGCATTGGAATTGGCTGGGAAGGGCTGGCAGGCAGTCCATAAAAAGGTGGTTTGGGGTAGGGGTAAGTCTGTTCCTTCTCTGCCCTACATAGCACTGAAAATTCCCTGCTTCTTTGTATTCCTCCCCTTCTCCAATTGATGCCTTCCACCACCTCCCTCCTTTTTCCATAGCTACTGGAGTGGCTTTTCCTCGCACTTGGGTAGCCCCTTTGGCTCTTGCCTTTCGCTGTGTCAGCCCACTCTGGCAGGGAAAGTCCTTTCTTCACCACCAGATCATCACACACCTCACGCTCTGGTGTCCCCTATCATTAACCAAATCTCATCATTCATGGGTATGTCATGCCTATTCAATAAGATTTGTTGAGCATGGACTGCAGTGCCTTTAATGCTACAGTCCATGCCTTCAGATTTGCTAGATTATATCTTTGAGGGTTTTACCCACCTTTGTATATGTATGGAGGCTTCAGCATATTAGCCACAGCCCAGTTAGACAAATGTAAGATTGAATATATTTTCAAAGTACTTTGCTTGCTTGATGCAAATACCTGTATACATACATTCAGCCAACATCCCCATTTGTTTGCATTTCCGCAGGCGGCACTCCTGGCACTTTCTTCTCATGTACATGTCCATCTCACAATTGCCTCCATTTTTACACTTGTATACAGCATTTTTAGTGATACTTCTTCTGAAGAAGCCTGTGCAAACAACAGTGAGATAGATGTGTAAGAAGGCACTGCAAAGTGGGGAACTGATTAGCTTGAAAAGAGACTGCATAACTGTTTCACCCTCTGAATGCAACACATTCTGCAACAACTCCAGTTCCTTTTGGTATCACTTGGACATGCTGATGGCTGAATTATTGCTACTTTAAACCATTACTTGCACCTAAGTGGTCCATGCAATATCATTTAGAACCAGATATTATATGATGTGGGTCTATACACTAGACATTGGCCTGAACTAAAATCCCACATCCAAATATCTGGGATCCTTGAGAAGGTTCAGATGCAAATTTGGAACCCATCACTGTGGTTCAAATACCAGGATTATACACAATACTGGACAGTACTCTAATAGCCAATGAACAACTATGAGGCTACAATTCACTTGAAGGACTCTGAGGACAGGACAAGCCATGAGAGTGCAGGCAGCAAACCCATTTGAGTGAATTCCCATTGTCTCAATTACCGAGAATTAGAGTACTTGCAAACACATGTAAGCAGGGTCACACAGACTGCCTGCCCATCTAGAATGAAGCCTCTGAACTATATTTAGTTTCATCCTACATATTAAAGTAGACGATTCCTCCCTCGTTTGCAACAACCCCTTGCCTCCTTCATTAAACTCTGCCCTTCTGGTACACTGAGGCCCTAATTCAGCAAGGTACTTAAGCACTTTTCTAACTTTAACCACACAATTAGTCCCACTGAAGTCAAGTTTCACGGAATTTAGTTTCCCTGGATTCACTCCAGGTTTACATTGGTGTAAAGAACTGCAAACAGAAATTAGCCCAAAGAAAATCATGGATCCACAGACCCCTTTCTGATTCAGTACAAAGCCCTTATTCACTGTCCAACCTGTACTCAGACTGCGCTACTGTGGAAAAGACAGTATGCATTCATGCAGTGAAATTCTATGCAATAAAAGACTATTATAATACCACTTACTAGGAGGGCAAAGATACAGTTGCACAGGCAACCTTTGCTTTAACATTTCCTGAACTTTTAGTGCTTCATTTTGCAAGCATAGCATTTTTCGAATGCTGTGTTTTAGATGGGATGATTTAGCAGCATTCAAAGAGGGAGTGAACTCCGTCAGGCATGGGAAATAATCTCAACTCTTCCATCAGTTTGGTGGCAGAATTTTAAAAAGGGGTTCCTGGAAGCCCCTGAGGGCACATGGCTGATTTGTAGTACAGGCTAACCCTAATCTCAGTCCTGGTAGTATTCTACCTGACACTTCCATTCACTAAAGGTGGGACTGAACAAAAACACAGGATCCAATCACCCACAGTCAACTCGGGGGGAAGTTCAGATCTGGCTCTCTTCTTTGTTTTCTCTCTGAAAGGCATTGAACTAGGACACATATGCCTACATGTACCCCTGAATTGTTGAGAAATTCACGGTGGATCCAAATTAGTGTCATGGCTCAGGCCCATCTTTAATTTAAATTATCCATCCCAGCCCTAACATTTTGTTACAAAAAATAATAAAATTCTATTTAGCAACAACAAACTTGGCACTTCTTTGACTCCTGTCTCCTGTACTGTGTGTTTTGAATAGTTCTCTTTTTCCATTCAAATATACTTGATTGACACTAACCTCTTTTGAAATGCAGATTATTTGGAACTTTCAGTCAGACCCAGACATTATTTTTGTTTGCCATTCACATGGAGTTTAACACATTTCCATATGCTGGTCAGGGAAGGAAGAAAAGGTCTAGGTTTAAGCTGTAGATTTTCAATACCAGTTAAATGGCAGTTCAATTTGTTTCAGATCATGTTCTAATTTTATTTTAAACAATTTATTTAAAGGCTGCAATTCATGAAGAAAATCATTTATGACAGTTATATTCAAAAGCTGTATGCAAATATGTTTATGACCATTAGAAGTCAGATTGCTGTTATTATGGCTAGCATAAACAAGATCTAGGCAACACTTTATTAGCTGTTATTTGTATGTAAAGAATTGCAAAAGCTTTAGCAAATGCAACTTATTGACAACATGTAGTGATGCCAAATCAGTGAGATTTATAAACCAACAAAATTTAGAACTGTGACTGTTTCCTACTGAAAGAAACAATTTTTAAAATCCAAAATATTTTTCTGCTCTGGCAAAGCAGAATTTTCAACCTTACTCTCATCCCATTTTTATTATGGAGTGACATTCTTAGCAGTTTCTCTCTAGATAGTCTTCTCCCTAGTAATGTCAAAGTTAGTTCTCCCCTATAAGCCCAATTTTTGACACATATCCCTTAGTAATAACAACTCCAGAGTTAAATCAAACGTCCTGAAATGTCACGTGTGTGATCTTGTGCTAAAGGAGAATTTTTTGGGACAATCTGAGGCAAATCAGGCAAGATATTTGGGGAGACAGTGTCTGGGGGGGGGATTTAAAAATAAGGTGTTTTTTGCATTTTGACATTGCTAACCTTATCTGATCTTCCAAAATCTCAACAACTAGCTTCAGTTAGAAACTATGAATGTGTTTTGTTCTGTTAGCCTCAACAGTGATTCGGGTTAGTTATGGGTAGAACTCCCTTTTTCCGGCCCCAGTCCTGAAAGTTGTTCTTCACAGGCAGACCCTCACCAACTTTAATTGGGCTTTATACAGATACATTGAACAATTTATGAGACTGGGGCTTCAGTGTATATATTGCTTTTCCCACCCTGTCCCCTGTTGAAGTGTTTGGTTTTGCATCAGGTAGAGGTCATCTGGTGCATGAAAATAAACAAGAGCATGTTTGTGGTCTCTCTCTCTCCTACAAAATGAATTTGAAATGAAATTAACCAGTTCTATCATATCCAAATACTGAATTGTATGTTGCATATACTGTATAAGACATTAAAGAACAAGAGGAGTTGCCTCTTCAACTAAAAGGACACAGTTTGATTCTAGCTCTTCCTTTTATGAAAAGTGCTCTACAATGAAATCCACCAAAAGGGTGAATTTACTATACCAGCACAGCTCCACAGAGTTAAGAACCATGAGAGCTGAACAATGCTAAGTCATGTCATGAGGAGAATGTCTGCTGAGAACTGATGTTGAGACACAATGAGATAAACTCTACTTTGGTGTAACACCATTGACTTCACTATTTCCGAATCAAGTCTTCTAAATGCTACCCAATGAACAAGCAATGCATGCCTACTTTGAACGGTCAGCAGTATTCTTTGAAATGTCAGTAGTCTGAGTTCCATCACCACACAAACTGTCCTGACTTTCTAGAGAGAGTGAGAAGATGAATGTGGAATGACTTTAACAGGAAATATCTGTGGTTTGACATGACATACATCAAGGATTATCAGGAATAGTTTGGGGGTAATAAAAATCAGCTAGGCCATTTTGTAGGCGACGGAGTATATAATCCACTTTTCTGTCAATGTAAATGATTTTGTGACTTCAATAAATGAGTATGACGCTATAGTCTGCCCCACTAAATTCATGTGACTTGTATACCACCCCTTTCCAGAGGGGTCTCTAGATTCCAGTTAGGGTCCAAATGTGCTCTAAGGCCTCCTCACAGGGTATGTCTACACTGGAATTAGACATCTGCAGCTGTCCCATGCCACCTGACTGGGGCTTGTGTGGCTCAGGATACGGGGCTGCTTAACTGCGATGTAGACATTCATGCTCGGCCTACAGACCGAGCTCTGGAACTCTCCCACCTCACAGGATCCTTGAGCCTAAGCTCCAGCAATGTCTACACTGCAATTAAACATCGCCTTAGCCCAAGCCCAAGTCAGCTGGAATGGGCCAGCTGCAGATTTTTTAATTGCAGTGTAGACATACCGAAAGAAGGTTTTATAATGCCTAACCAGGACAGGTGTTACAATGGAATAGACTGTAGAAAATACTGTAATATATAATATCCCAAACATTGTAATAACACTTGTAAACTGTCTCATTGTTTATGGACCATTATGCCATTATTGTAGAATGATGTAATAATTTATAACTGCACAATTAGGGATGAGAGATGTCCCACAGAAGTTTTCAATTTTTAAAGTATCTTTTAAAAAAATTCTAGCATAAGCCTAGATCTCAGAGGTGTGCATCCTGTTTAGTTTGCTTTTTGATTGATATTTTGGGGAAAGGATAAATAGAAAATCAGATTTTCAAACCATTTTTTTCTTGCCAAGTGATGGGCAATATTCACATGTATCTGTATGCGGATAGTAATATAGTCACAAAAAATTGAATGTATGCACAGCTCCAGAATACAAATCTCTTGTGAGCCAATAAAACATGTTTTTTTTCCCCCACAAAAAAAGAGAGAGAGAATATAAGGTCAGCAGCTCTTTCAATTTATAAGTAAACCACTCAAGGTTCACTAAATTCTCTTCAAAATTTCAAATATAAATAGACTGGTTTGTATTCAGGTATCTCAGATATATTTAATTGGTTCTATCATGCTTTGCACTGGCTCTCTATTCAAATTGTAGATTAATGTTGATAGTAATATCTTACTTTTATATAGAGCCTTTCATTCTGAAGGAGACCAAAGTGCTTAACTCCACACATTTAGCACCACTGAAATGCAGCCACCTCTGGGGTGAAGGGCACCAGAGAGCCAGAATGCTAAGACCATTAAAACATACTATCCAGCTTTTCAAACAGAATTGTTCTCCTCTCCCCCTCAGCACATCATCTTACTATTGCTTGAAGCCATTCTAAGGTTTATTGCAGAAACATAATACATTAACCTTAAATAATTCAACTTTTACAGTCTTTGACCAAGGGTTGTGCTTTCCTATGTAACTGATGTTGTAGCAATGAAACAGTGAAAACACAAAATGAATTATCCCAATAAAACAGTAACATAATGGTTTCACAGAATGATTTAAGTAAAATCAACAAGGAGACCTGAACATACATTTACTGTCACCACTGATCCCAACACTTACATGAGAGTTGTACTTGGAATGATTTTGGCCCAAAATGTTTTTAGTTTTTACCATGTTGTTTCCTCAGTCTCTAGTTATAACTGCTGGAAAAATTATTACATTTCATTTGGTAAAAGCCATTTAATAATGAGGGCAATTAATCACTGGAACAGCTTACCAAGGGAGGTTGTAAACTTATCATCACTTGGAGTCTTTAAATCAACACTGGATTTTTTTCTGAAAGATACACATAGTTCCATCCACAAGTTATTGGGCTCAAGAGTATTGACTTATGTTGCAGGGAAGGATAATTCCCTTATTTGATGCAATTATCTACCAATGTGCCCTGGAAGAACCATCTCTAGGAGTAAAAGTTGTTCAGCTGCTACGTCCTTGTCCTCTCTGCTGAAACTACCAACAACAGATTGCTAATAATGGTGAGTGGCTTTTTTTGCCACGTGTGGGCTCTGTTCACTGGGCACACTTAAAATGTTCATTCTAGTTTTAGAGATATTATCAATTTTGGAGGTATTCCTTATAGAATAATATTAAAATGACGACTGTTACTAGTCCTAGCACTGGAAATAACTTTTTAATTGCACCCATGCATTTCCTATAGGCCACCAACAAGCCATCAGATGGTGATCACTTTCAGTCACTACTGACTTGGATTAGATGCTGAACTGACAACATAGAAGTGAAAAGCTCTTATACTATTACCAGTCCTTTCAGCTGCTCATTTTACCCTCATGCTGTCTTCCAAGAAATGAAAGACATGCAATGTAATACTCCACAGACTGAATTTTTTGTGAGGAGGGGGGTTTAAACAATATTTACAGATCAGAACTCAGAAATGATGTAGGCTTGACCAGCGATAGTTCTTATTTTAAATCAACTGTTTGTTTTGCTGCTGCTGCTGACGACAATGATGGGTGGATGGATGGATTGGATTGATTGATTGGTGATGGTAGGTTTTGGTGGACAAACACTTTTGCTTTAAGTTTGTCAATCAACAGTGCTGCAAGGCAATGTATATTCTATATTCACAAAGGAATGAAACTACCAATGTGTCCCAGGGAAAATAATCATAGAATTATAGAAATGTATGACTGGAAGAGACCTTGCGAAGTCCTCAAGTCCAGCCCCTTGTGCTGAGGCAGGACCAAATAAACCTAGACCATCCTTGATAGGTGTTTGTCCAACCTGTTCTCAAAAACCTCCAGTGACGGTGATTCCGCAGCCTCCCTTGGAAGCCTGTTCCAGAGCTTAACCACCCTTCGAGTCAGAAAGATTTTCCTAATCTCTACCCTCAATGTCCCTCGCTGCAGACTAAGCCCGTTATTTTTTTGCGACCTACCTTGTGTGGATGTGGAGAATATTTAATTGGTTTAATTAAAGAACAAGAGGAGTTGCCTCTTCAACTAAAAGGACACAGTTTGATTCTAGCTCTTCCTTTTATGAAAAGTGCTCTACAATGAAATCCACCAAAAGGGTGAATTTACTATACCAGCACAGCTCTACAGAGTTAAGAACCATGAGAGCTGAACAATGCTGAGTCATGTCATGAGGAGAATGTCTGCTGAGAACTGATGTTGAGACACAATGAGATAAACTCTACTTTGGTGTAACACCATTGACTTCACTATTTCCGAATCCAGTCTTCTAAATGCTACCCAATGAACAAGCAATGCATGCCTACTTTGAACGGTCAGACTATTGACATTTCAAAGAATACTGCTGAGTTCCACCACCACACACACACCACACGTTAACATATTGGAAGGCTGTTGTCAGGTCACCCCCTTGAGCCTTCTTTTCTCAAGATTAAACATCCTCAATTTTTTAACCTTTTTTCAGAGGTCAGGTTTTCATAGAATCATAGAATATCAGGGTTGGAAGGGATCCCAGAAGGTCATCTAGTCCAACCCCCTGCTCAAAGCAGGACCAATTCCCAGTTAAATCATCCCAGCCAGGGCTTTGTCAAGCTTGACCTTAAAAACCTCTAAGGAAGGAGATTCTACCACCTCCCTAGGTAACGCATTCCAGTGTTTCACCACCCTCTTAGTGAAAAAGTTTTTCCTAATATCCAATCTAAACCTCCCCCACTGCAACTTGAGACCATTACTCCTCGTTCTGTCATCTGCTACCATTGAGAACAGTCTAGAGCCATCCTCTTTGGAACCCCCTTTCAGGTAGTTGAAAGCAGCTATCAAATCCCCCCTCATTCTTCTCTTCTGCAGGCTAAACAATCCCAGCTCCCTCAGCCTCTCCTCATAACTCATGTGTTCCAGTCCCCTAATCATTTTTGTTGCCCTTCGCTGGACTCTCTCCAATTTATCCACATCCTTCTTGAAGTGTGGGGCCCAAAACTGGACACAGTACTCCAGATGAGGCCTCACCAATGTCGAATAGAGGGGAACGATCACGTCCTTTGATCTGCTCGCTATGCCCCTACTTATACATCCCAAAATGCCATTGGCCTTCTTGGCAACAAGGGCACACTGCTGACTCATATCCAGCTTCTCGTTCACTGTCACCCCTAGGTCCTTTTCCGCAGAACTGCTGCCTAGCCATTCGGTCCCTAGTCTGTAGCTGTGCATTGGGTTCTTCCATCCTAAGTGCAGGACCCTGCACTTATCCTTATTGAACCTCATCAGATTTCTTTTGGCCCAATCCTCCAATTTGTCTAGGTCGTTCTGTATCCTATCCCTCCCCTCCAGCGTATCTACCACTCCTCCCAGTTTAGTATCATCCGCAAATTTTCTAAAACTTTTGTCATTTTTATTGCTCTCCTCTGGGCTCTGCCCACATCTTTCCTGAAGTGGTGTGCCCAGAATTGGACATGGTGCTCCACCTGTGGCCTCACCAGTGCCACGTAGCCTGAGACAGTTACCTCCTGTGTCTTACATACATATAACACTCCTGTTAATACAGTCCAGAATGATATTGGCCTTCTTAGCAACTCCATCACATTGTTGACCCATATTCAATTTGTGATCCACTATACCGCCCAGATCCTTTTCAACAGTACTACTACCTAGCCAGTTAATAACAGTGCATTGGATCCAAATGCAAAGATCTACAAAGGGTAAGCACTTGAATGAGCTTTTCAATTAAGGCAAAATGAAATTTCAGAAATAAATATCTATTTCCCCCCAAACTTATTTTGTGACAGATTCATTCATATTTTGCCCTACCTTTGCACCCCTCACAAGTCAGAGCATTATAGTGGTATCCAGATGCTTTGTCACCACAGACAACACATAGCTCTTCTCCTTTCACTCTTCCCGTGGAGTGGCCCAGTCTAGACTTCTTGGCTACAGGTATATCCGCTAGTTCTGTCTCTCTTGTGAAAAAGTTCTCACAGGGGATTCTCCTGAGTTCATACATTCCAGGGGAATACCATTCTTCAGGCTGCTGGGGGTAAAAGCCAAGGTTGGAATAATAAGGTGGTGATGAAATCTGAGGCTGAACTGGGGGGAACGGCATACTGCTGTACTGTGTATAAGCTGACACATCTGGTTCTTGCACTGGAGAACTCATTGCCTCTGTAAGAACACCTACATAATAATGCAGAAACAATATGCATTAGTACCATTAAACCACAGTCACTGGAACAGTTTCCATTCCTAAATATACCAGTCTCACATACTGGAAAAAAATTATTTATTAATCCTAGAGATTGTATTGACTAAACATAAAGAACTCTAAAATAGTCTTGATAATATTTATACTTCCCTCAGCATCCAGAGGCCCCAGTCACAGAACCCCCTATGCACTAGGTCTCTACAAATATACAGAAAGACGCTCTCAGTATAAATTAACATTCTCAGCTACTTTATTACAGGCAATGAAAATATTTTGCACTGCTATTTCCTTAGAAAATCTTGAAAGATTATTATTTCTACAGAGCTAAAAATGTACATAATGCTCTACAGACAATTAAGGGAAAGCAGTCCACATTACAAAGGAGCTCTCAATCTGGATTAGACACAAAAACACAGCAAAGAAATGTAAACAGAAGCCAAGGGAGCTATGGGAAGGAGGAAGGCTACAATAGTAAGATGGAGATACACATATCTTGTTCATTTCTGTTTTATTTGGAGTTAGTGTATCACAGCGTGAGGGAACACAGCTGGGAGAAAAGACAAAGGTGGGGTTTAGCAAGAGCTGGAAGGTTAACCAAAATAAATGAACCTTCAGGAGGGGTCTGAAGGGGAAGCGTGAGATTACACGACACAGAGGATCAGGGAGGATAATCCAAGCATAGAGAGTGATATGAGATACAGGAGTGGTTCCCAAACTGTGGGTTGTGGCCCAAAGGTGGAGCCATGGGTAGAGTTTTGTAAGGGCATGGCGGGGGGTGGGGGTTGTATTGTGAAGTGGACAGCAACAGAGTGGCGGCCAGCAATGGCTCCTGCCCAGGGCCAGATGTGCCCAGCGCACTGGCAGGTGGCAGAGGGCAAAGCGAAGCCGCTGGGCTATGGGCAGAGGGCAAGGAGAAGGGGCCGGCCCCCTGAGGTGGCAGCTCTCGGGACAGCTGGAGGATTTCTGGAGAGTTCGCAGCTGTTCCCACTCCGAGTCATTGCACCCTGTGATTCATGGCTGGCAGGCCCCCTGAAGTATCAGCCCCACAGCCTCCCCCAAGGAGAAGGGTTCAATGGTGCCGCTCTGTTTCCTCCTGGACAATGCCATGATCATGACCATTATAGGTAAGGCTAAGGTTTAGTCATGTGCATTTTTAGTAAAAATCATGGACAGGTCATGGGCAATAAACAAAAATTCACATCCCCGTGACCTGTCCATGACTTGTACTATATACCCCTGACTAAATCTTTGGTGTTCTGGGGGGCTCTAGGGGCATAGCTGCTGCTCTGGAAGGGGGACTCTGGGGCACCCGCTGGTGCTGAGGTGGGCTCCGGGGCGCCTGCTGGGGTGTCCACTGGTGCTGGGAGGGGGGCAGCACAGGATTAGCACTGCCGCTGCTAGCAGGGGACAGCCCCACAGACCCAGGACCACTGCCGCAGCTGCTCTGGCACGGCGGGGGACTGCCCTGCCAGCCCGGGACCACCACACCGCTGCTAGCGGGGGAGTCTGGGACTGCCACCACTGCTGGCAGGGGGGCAGCCCGGGACCACCACTGTTGGGGGGGTGTGCATCTGGCCCCAGGGCTGCCCGAGCTGCTCAGGTGGCCCTGGGGTCAATTGCACCTGCCGGTTGCAGAAGTCACAGAAGTACTGGAAAGTCATGGAATCCCTGACTTCCGTGACCTGCGTGACAAACTCGCAGTCTTAATTATAGGTAACGGCCAGGCCCAGCCCAAGTGCCTGCCTCTGTCCAGCACTGGCAGCTCCCAAACCCTTCCCTCGTTCATGGGCAGAGGGTGTCTGTGAGGTATCCCAGGATGCTGGATGGGTGACTGGGGCAGCTTTGCCAGGTGACAAGCTCAAGGTACTTAGTGAGCTGCTGAGGCGGAGGGTGTCAGCGGGGGCTGACTGTGGAACCTGCCTTGCCCCTTCGCCCTCTGATTGTTTCTGGTCCCTGCTGAGGTCAGGGGCTGCATGTGTCCCACAATGCCCCTCTTCCTGACGGACACGTGGCAGCCTGGGAAGGCCAGGCTGTGTGCTCGGCAGCCCCATCCCTGATTTACCATTTGATCAGCCTGAGGGAACAATGACTCACCTGCCTGGTGGGCAAGGCGGGAATGGACAGTATCATACTATATAGGCTGATAGCAGGGGGCATAATTTAAAGGTTCATCAACCCCGAAAACAGCTCGAGTCATGGCTCTACCCTGGCAATCCCCACCACCACCTTTACCCTCAGTGTCCTCTCTTGGAAAGTAGTGTGAAGTGTTACTAGTGGGCCACAGTGCCTATTTCAGTTGCACAGGTGGGCCACAGGGGAACAAGCCTGGGAACCCCTATGATAAAGTGCAGATTAAGGGCTAGCTTTGTACCCCTTTGGTGAAATGGCTATTGAAGACAAGGGAGTTTTTTTCCCAAATAAGGACTGCAGCATTAGCCTCTTAAGACAATAACAAATCATGGCACCAGCTAACCAAATGTGATAAGGAATTGAAGCAGTTACTGTAAAAGCAGCATACAACAATGAAGTCCTAGAGATAAATAGCACCAACAGAAGGCTCCCTTAGCCTTGTACTTTATGGACTTGTTAAAATTCTATTAGTCACTTTCAAAATGCAAACAAATTAAAATTAAATCTCACAGTTATAAATTATAACCAATTCAACAACACTCAATACTCCCTCTGTGATGTAGTTTAAATCTAAGAAACATATCAGTAAGTTGGACAGAGAAGAGGAAAGTGATTTACAAATTACAATAAACTTTCTGTTCAAGAAAGTCCATATCCTGGTGCTATTGAAGGGCATGGCAAAATTCACATTGACCCACGGGGAATTGGCTCTGTGAGAAGTAACTATATTTCCAGGAAGTTACTCAGTTCAGCTTTAGATAACTCCTGTTCTCTCTGTATTTAATGTTGAGTGGGCTTGGAGGAAAGCTTGAGATCTCAGTAAACACTGTTAAGTCTACTGTAACACAATGACAGGTGATAGCTCAGGTTTTGACATTTCTGCAGTAAGGCAACAAACATTCATCCATGAGGATTTGTAAGATTTAATCACAAGAGGCATTTTGTGCAATAAATTGTGTGCTTCAAGGTTCCAAACCTGTGAGATGCTGAATGCCCTCAACTCCCACTGAAGTCTATGGTGAGACAGATGAGAAACCCTGGAGATAAACTGTCATTGATGAACATTGCTAAGTATACTTTTTTAACTTGTACCGTATTTACAAATCAGAAGAAATTTAGTATTTTTTTCTGCTTTCCTTTTCCTTTTTGAGGGATAATCACCAGAAAAGAGGGTGTGGCTGGGAACTCTGAGGAGCACTTCTACCAGTACAAAAACAGTCCCTCTCTCCTCCACCCCACCCCATCAATTCAAAGGAGTCAAAAGGAAAGGAGAAGTACCAACAATAAAAGATAGGAACACCTGCAATGACAGCAAGACATTATTAGCTATGAAAGGGGTCCTTCTATTCTGTCACCCTTCAAGCAATACCAGAACCGTAACTTCCTGTTTTAACTAAACTCTCATTCCAGATGTCCCATGGCATCAGCTGTGCTACATCTTGCTCCCTTACCAGCGTACAGCACTGCAAAAGTTGATGCAAATCACTTTTCAGTATCTACTTGGGCTGTAGCCCATGAAAGTTTATGCTCAAATACATTTGTTAGTCTCTAAGGTGCCACAAGTACTTCTGTTCTTTTAACTTGCTTAGATGGTACACCATCAACATAGCATCCACTCGTGTATTGACGTGTACAGTTAGCAGAAGCAGAGATGCTGCCATAGCACAAGCAGACATAGGTATGTCTGGAAAGCTATGGGACAAAGCCAAAGGAGGACAATGGTGCTACATACCACTAATAATTATTTAAATTACAGTAGCACTTAGTGATCCCAGATACTATCAGGATATTAATACATAGTAAAAGATGATCCCTGCTCTAAAGAGCTTCCACTCTAAATAGACCAGACAAAGAGACAAGTACATTATCCCCTTCTTACCAGTGCGGAACCAAGGCAAAAACATTTTGTGACTTGCTGGAGGTCACACAAGAAGTATGTGGAAGAGCTAAAAATTGAATCAAGGTCTCCTAATTCTCAATCTCATGCTTTAACCATAAGACTATCGTTGATATCTGTCAGCAGCAGCACAGAAAAACATGGGCAAGATGTTGTGTTAACAATGAGTTGCTGTAGGCTGTATTGTTTTGCAGGAGACTCCAGTGTAAAACAAAGTTCTGGGTACTTGTGGGCACAGTATTAATAAATATTTGGCCTGTTTCTATTAATTATATTTTCAATTTATTGTGACTGTTACTTAGTAAGATTGTTCAAAATTATTTATGTAGAAAAACAAGAGTTACTTTAGTTTCCAACTATACAACCACTGCACAAATATTTAGTATCTGTTTTGTGGAAACAACTTTTAGTTATGGGCACATAACATGCCATTTGCTAATTTTTAATTATTTGGTTGATTGATTTACACAAATGGGAGTGGGAAGATCCCAGGACTAAAATAAAAAATACATTATTCATTTTTACTTTTATGTCATTTCCAAGAAATGCTACAGAAGCTTTAAACCACTTTCCTGATCTGCTCAGGGCTTTGAAATAATAGTAAGAGACTGCAGCACTCCTCCCAAAAAGAAAAACAAATCAATCCAGGGTTTTACAGTGGGTTCAGTACACAATACTGGGACAGAACTGTGGGAGTTTAGTTAGACCTGTGTAGATATGTACAAAACCCCTCATAGTTCCTAGAGCTGTATATTTGTTTCCGGAAGAAACCAAATACACACAAATCTCTCTATATTTGGCTAAACCTGAATAACCCATACATCTTTATTTCTCTTACCTAGCCTTCCCACAATAACACCACATTAAAAAAAATAATTAATTACGGCCAGTCCCTGCTCACTGAGGGGTAAAGGGTGGGAGGGAGAGAGAGACAGATCTTTATATCCACACTTTAAAGTGCTGGTAGGCACTCAGGATATGTCTACACTGCAATTAGACTCCCGCAGCTGGCCCATGCTGGCTGACTCAGGCTCGCAGGGCTTGAGCTAAGGGGCCGTTTAATTGTGATATAGACAGTCTGGCTCAGGCTGCAGCCCAAGCTCTGGGACCCTCCCACCCTGCAGAGTCTTAGAGCCCAGGATCCATCTGAGCCTAAATGTCTATACCACAATTAAACAGCCCCTTAGTCCAAGTCAGATGGCACAGGCTAGCAGCTTGTTTTTAACTGCAGTGTAGAGATACACTCAGATACTATAGTGATGGGGACCTGCCTTTGATTTTCAAGGAAACTTATCCTAGGTCTTGTCTACACAAGAAAGTTGCCCCAGTTCAATTTAAGGTGTAGTTTAAAACTGATTTTCCCAACCTGAATTTTTGGGATTATCAGTTTGTGAAAATTATCAGGATTTTGATTTTATTTGGGGGGGGGGGGGGGAGGTTCTACTTTCAGAAAGGGGAAGATGTCAAAAATCTCCAAAACTCTCATGGGAAAGGTAAACCATTCCCATCCAGTTCTATACACAAGGCCTTCTTGAAGAGGCTTACTAGAACAATTAGCTTCTTATAATAAAACTAATTTGATTTTATCTTGCTGACTGGAATGTGCATATGATTTTATTAATGTATTAATGGAGAGTATAGATCAGATTCTGACATTACTTACACTACTGTAAAGCAAGATTTCAGAGTAGCGGCCGTTTTAGTCTGTTTCCGCAAAAAGAAAAGGAATACTTGTGGCACCTTAGTTGTTCTAAGCTCACAGCTACAGCTACACTTCATCGGATGCATGTAGTGGAAAATACAGTGGGGAGATTTTATATACACAGACAGCATGAAACAATGGGTGTTACCATACACACTGTAATGTATACCTTCAAATCAGCGGCACTGCTATGGGTACCCGCATGGTCCCCACAGTATGGCAACATTTTTATGGCTGACTTAGAACAAAGCTTCCTCAGTTCTCGTCCCCTAATGCCCCTACTCTACTTGCGCTACATTGATGACATCTTCATCATCTGGACCCATGGAAAAGAAGCCCTTGAGGAATTCCACCATGATTTCAACAATTTCCATCCCACCATCAACCTCAGCCTGGACCAGTCCACACAAGAGATCCACTTCCTGGACACTACAGTGCTAATAAGCGATGGTCACATAAACACCCCCTATATTGGAAACCTACTGACCGCTATGCCTACCTACATGCCTCCAGCTTTCACCCAGACCACACGACATGATCCATTGTCTACAGCCAAGCTTTACGACACAACCGCATTTGCTTCAATCCCTCAGACAGAGATAAACACCTACAAGATCTCTATCAAGCATTCTTACAACTACAATACCCACCTGCTGAAGTGAAGAAACAGATTGATAGAGCCAGAAGAGTACCCAGAAGTTACCTACTACAGGACAGGCCCAACAAAGAAAATAACAGAACGCCACTAGCCATCACCTTCAGCCCCCAACTAAAACCTCTCCAAAGCATCAACCTCTCCAACGCACCTCTACAACCTATCCTGAAGGATGACCCATCACTCTCACAGATCTTGGGAGACAGGCCAGTCCTTGCTTACAGACAGCCCCCCAACCTGAAGCAAATACTCACCAGCAACCACACACCACACAACAGAACCACTAACCTAGGAACCTATCCTTGCAACAAAGCCCGTTGCCAATTGTGCCCACATATTTATTCAGGGGACACCATCATAGGGCCTAATCATATCAGCCACACTATCAGAGGCTCGTTCACCTGCACATCTACCAATGTGATATATGCCATCGTGTGCCAGCAATGCCCCTCTGCCATGTACATTGGCCAAACTGGACACTCTCTATGTAAAAGAATAAATGGACACAAATCAGACATCAAGAATTAACACATTAAAAAACCAGTCGGAGAACACTACAATCTCTTTGGTCACTCAATTACAGACCTAAAAGTGTCAATTCTTCAACAAAAAACTTCAAAAACAGACTCCAACGAGAGACTGCTGAATTAGAATTAATTTCCAAACTGGATACAATTAACTTAGGCTTTAATAAAGACTGGGAGTGGATGTGTCATTACACAAAGTAAAACTATTTCCCAATGTTTATTCCCCCCCCCCTTACTGTTCCTCACACGTTCTTGTCAACTGCTGGAAATGGCCCATCTTGATTATCACTACTAAAGGTTCTCTCCCCGCCTTCCTGCTGGTAATAGCTCACCTTACCTGATCACTCTTGTTACAGTGTGTATGGTAACACACATTGTTTCAAGGATCACTCTTGTTACAGTGTGTATGGTAACACCCATTGTTTCATGTTTTCTGTGTGTATAAAATCTCCCCACTGTATTTTCCACTACATGCATCCGATGAAGTGAGGTGTAGCTCACAAAAGCTTATGCTCAAATAAATTTGTTAGTCTCTAAGGTGCCACAAGTCCTCCTTTTCTTTTTGTAAAGCAAGAGTGACTCTGCTGACAGCAATGGAGTTACAGCAGTGTAAATCAGTGTAAGTGGGATCAGAAGCAGACCCATTGTCTCTAGTAATATATTATATTCATATGTTCTTACTGTTCCATTACACTTTTCATATCAGAAACACACATGTAATCATTTTTGATATATGATAATTGAAATAAATACTAATAGGTCTGAAAAAATTGGGGGTTATGTTTTGCAAAAGAAATTGTAATTAGAACATTTCACAAAATGTCTCAAATTTTACTAATGTTTTCAGAGTGAAATTTTATTTCTTGAATCTGGCCATCAGTTTGTGAATACTTTCCCATTATGTATTTGGTGGGTGAGATTTGTTGAAGATTTTTTTTTCCAATTTTACATGTGAATATTTTGGGTGGGATTTTAAAAAGCTCTCAGCATTTGCTTAACTGGACTCCCATTGAAGTAAAAGGAAGTTTTACCATCAGAGTTCAGCCATCACTGACTGCTTTTGAAAATCTCACCCTTTATTTTCAGTATTATGTTGAAGTTATATATAGGCTGTAGAATTTGTATGCAAAATATTACAGAAGTTACAGTGGTAGTGCATTGGCACAACAAATATTGTCAATATAAAACTATAAGAAAAAGAACAGCAAACAGATTAAACCTAAGGCCTCGAGCCTGCTAATAAAACTAATGTAACGTAAGAGTCACAGAGAGCAAATGATCTTAAGCCAAAAAGAACAAAATGTATTTCCTGTGATTCACAGGATAAACCAAAATGGGAAACATAAGCTAATCAACTGGCTTAAGTACTGAAAAAACTATTATCAGGTGTCTAAGGGCATGGGCTAGACAGCCTCTGGCATCAAGCTGATTCACAGCATTTAACAGATATATTGTACAATATAATAGATCAAACATGAGCTTGAACAATATCCTACCGTTAGCAGTCTTCATTCCGACCATTTCCATGACAATTCCTGAAAAACTTGGGCTATTTAACGTGTTGTTCTCTTTACTTTTTCTTGTCAGTACTTATCATCTACACTTCCTTAGTCCTGCTTCCTTAATATCATGTTGCTTTACTCTGAACTGAAAACTAGAACTTCCTTTAAGACTAGCTAAGGCGTGATACAGGCCAGAGGTTATATAGTTTACTAATTAACTTCATTACAGTGAAGCCTATTTCTAATTGCTTGAGAGAATAACAATGCCAAATTACAGTATAAATGTCCTTTACTAAAATCTGGATACTTTTCTCTGGGTCAGTGGATTCAAGGGGGCTCTTCCAAATAGCTCCTCCATTACAATTTTGTAATTTTTTGTTTTCATTCACCTTAGTATTTTGTATAAATAAAAATCTACTACTTTTTTTAGGTGAATAAACTTAATAGATTAACCATTCAAAATCATTTTGACTGGCTGATGCAGCATGTGTATCATAGGCACAGAGAAAACTCTATTATTTTAGGATGGCCAAATTCTGTCATCTTTACCCAGACAAGAATCACGTGTTCTAGAAAATTCTTGGTCAATACAATTGCTCAGGAAAGTATCCACGATATCTGGTAGTAAGTGTATGTAGAATCAGGCCCTAAAGGTATATCATTCCTTTTAAAACCTAAAAACCTGCATAGGAGGAACTAGTGATTCTCTGTTGTCCTGTCCTATCAAATGACCTTGTGCCACATAGATTTATTCATTCACCTCCTTCAGGTTTAGTTGAGGTATTTCTCATTATTTTAGAACATCTTTCAGGTTACTTCTGCTCCACTGGATCATTTGTTGTCCATAATTATTGTACATACATAATGTTCTGTTTTAGTTTTTGCTGCTTTGTTTCCCTTTGACTTGGAAGTCGACCACTTGCCTATTTATCATCATGATAATGCCAGATGCTGCACCATCTGCCAGATGGTGCTGGATACAAATAGTTAGCTACTTCATCTTATGATCTTTTGGTTGTTAAATAGTTTCTGACCATTGATTTTAGAGATTTTTTAAAAACCAAACAAAAGCTAACAAATGGATCCAGTCTCTACAGTTCACTAAGGTGCTATGTCACTGATACAGCTACTATATAGCATTTACTTTTGAGGTTTTTTTTCATTGTCCAGTCATTAAGGGCTGCTTAAATATGTTGCTTTGTTTTCTGCTTCTTACATTAATTTATTCTTGTATCTCACTATCCACTCTAGGGGGTCTTTTAATGAATTCTATAAAAAATACTCATGCCATCAAAAATACTTCTACTCTATTTTTCCCATTCTTCTCCAACTTGTCACATTTCCAGTGAGTTTGACATATCTAATTATTTCCCACATGTATTGTGTTACATTCTGGGGAGAAACTGCTGGAAATCAGCACCAGTTCATAGATTTTAAGGCCAGAAGGGACCATCCTGGTCATCTAGTCTGACCTCCTGCACATCATAGGCTGCAGAACTTTACCCACCCACTCCTGCAATAGGCTCGTAATCTCTAGCTGAGTTAATGAAGTTTTCAAATCTTGATTTGAAGACATCAAGTTACAGAAAATCCACCATTTACTCTAATTCAGACCAGCAAGTGACCTATGTCCCATGCTGCAGAGGAAGGTGAAAAAAGCCAGGATCTCTGCAAATGTGAGCTTGGGGAAATTCCTTCCCTACCCCAAATTTGGCGATCAGTTAGACCCCGAGGATGTGGGCAAGACCCACCATCCAGACACCTGGGAAAGAATTCTCTGTATGAACTCAGAGCCCTCCCCATCTAGTGTCCCACCTCCAGCTGTTGGAGCTATTTGCTCATAGCAGTAGCAGCTGGGCCATATGCCATTGTAGGCAGCCTCATTATACCATCCCCTCCATAAACTTATCAAGTTCAGTCTCGAAACTACAATTACAGATTTTTTTAAACTGAGCCTCTTTATTTGAATCAATTGTATAATCCTATTTTTCTATCTATCTACAACCTTCCATCTCCACAGTATCTGAAGCTGCAAGATTGAACATCATGCAGATTAACAAAACCTATACAAGAAGTTTCAAGAGAAAGCTGTAATGGGCTACATATTCAAAGCATTGCAACCCATTTGACACCCTAATACCAGATTTTGTGCACCTGTATGTACATGTAAGATGTTAGGCATGCAGTCCTTACCTAAAGAGGACGTTGTTTCATATCTAAAGACTTGTCCCTTGTAGAAAGGGCAAGGGATAACTGTTGAAGAAAATGGTGGGTGCAAGGGCATTTCACACATATTAGGTGGCTATGTCCCTGTTGTATTAATTTAGATGGAATATATGGCCAGAGGTATTAACATAACCCAGTCACTGTGCGGTATGAAACAGTTTTAAACAAGGTTCAGAGTTTGGCATAGAGACCTCAGCCTACTTAGTACCATGGCAAAAGCATCATTAATAATCCTTTTATCTCACATCTTTTTATTAAAGATACAGGAAAGAAGAGAAAACAGTTAAAGTATTAAAAATGGCTTTCATTTTAATAGCATCCCTTGTTCCCTTTCCCTTTAGCTGGAGACAGTTATTAGAAGGAAAAAAACCTTGTCTGACAGTCTCTTAGATGGTATTGAAGATGGTAACAACTGTCCTTTAGGGTCGGGGTAGGGGAGAATGAAGAAGTTAGTTGAGATGGGCTGGAGCAGTCAGCATTGCTGGCTGTTTTAAAGTCCAATCCCATTTTCTAGAAGACAAACATATACAAAGGAGAAAGAAAAGTACAGCAAAGACAGAAAATGCAGCTTCTGTCTCTGGTGTTGACTCTCAGTTGCACCCTCTCTTCTGGAGAAACACAAACACTGCACGTGTCTCATTAGCCACTCTGAGACCTAACAAACTTGTACCAGCATTAGGCTGTGTAGGGCATTGAATTTAGCTGCCTTTTTCTGGTCACAGGCTTACAGCAGTGTTGCAAAATATACAATCTTGCCCAGTTAATTCAGATTCTGATTAGACAGAAGACAAAAGGAGAGGGATAGAAAAGAGAAGTAATAAGGTGGGGAAAGAAAAGGGCACATGGGGGGAAGGGAAATGAAGTCTCACATCCCAGGTCGTGTTCAGGATTCAGCCAGAGCCAGTAGAGATGGCAACATCATCTGGCCCAGTCAGTTCAGGACATCTTTCAGGATTACGGTGACAAAGACCTGGCAACCCAGGAGACGGTGGGTGCGGCAGACATAGGGTTGCCAACTTTCTAGTTGCACAAAACCGAACATCCTTGCACTGCCCCTTCACCACCCTTTCCCCGAGGCCCCACTCCTACTCATTCCAGCCCCTCTCCCTCAGTCGCTCGCTCTCCCCCACTCTCACTCACTTCCCTGGGCTGGGCAGGGGATTGGAGTGTGGGAGGGGGTGAGGGCTCCAACTGGGGATGCGAGCTCAGGGGTGGGGCCAGAAATAAGGGGTTCAAGGTGCAGGAGAGGGTGCGGGTTCTGGGAGGGAGTTTGGGTGCAGGAGGGGGCTCAGGGCTCGGGTTCGGGCTGTGGGAGGGGGTGCGGGGTGCAGGCTCCGGGAGGAGGTTCAGGGCTGGGGCAGGGATTGCGGTGCAGGTGGGAGTGCAGTGTCCAGAAGGGAGTTAGGATGTAGGAGGGGGTTCCGACCTGGGGCAGGGGGGTTGAGTGTGGGGGGGGGCTCAAGGCTAAGGCAGGAGGTTGGGGTGTGGGTGGGGGTGCAGGGTCTGGGAGGGAGTTAGGGTGTGGGAGCAAGTTCCAACCTCGGGCAGAGGGTTCATGGTGTTGGCTCTGGCCGGGCGGCACTTACCTCAGGTGGCTCCCGGTCGGTGGCGCAGCAGGGCTAAAGCAGACTCCCTGCCTGCCCTGGCTCCGTGCTGCACCCAGAAGGGGCTGCCATGTCTGGCCCCTAGGCGGAGGCATGGCCAGGCAGCTCTGCATAGCTCCCACTGGCTGTGGTTCCTGGCCAACGGGAGCTGCAGAGCCGGCGCTGGGGGCGGGGGCAGTGCGCGGAGCTTCCCTGATCACTCCCTTGCCTAGGAGCCGCAGGAACATGCCGTCCACTTCTGAGAGCTGTGCGGAGCCAGGACAGGCAGGGAGCCTGCCTTAGTCGTGCTGCACCACCAACTGGACTTTTAACGGCCCGGTAAGTGGTGCTGACCAGAACTGCCAGAGTCCCTTTTCAACGGGCGTTCTGGTCGAAAACTGGATGCCTGGCAACCCTAGACAGTCATGATGGCAAAACTCAATCCAGTAGTCATTTTTCCCCAAAGTCTCTTTCTTTATGGGCCACAAAGGAGAGTGATGCGTGAAACAGACCATCTTCTCATTATTTTGTCCACCAATTGGGCCTAGTTTCTGACACACCAATTTTGATCTCTGGTTCTACACTTTTCTTGTTTCTTAAGCATGCTCTTAACACCATCCTTGAATTATATCAGCAGGTCTTTTTGTTTGTACTAATTCAGTTTGTCTCCCTTTCATACCTTTTCCCATCAACATTTTATAGGTTATTGTGACATCTTATGAACTTACACTCACTTTTTACCACTGAACTCACAGTTAGGGTAAATTTGTAGGCCCAATTATTAGAACAGTCTTAAAATGGGATTATTTTATAAACCAAATTAAATCTATTACCAACTGCAATTTAGCAATGGACCTTGACATCCTATGACTGGGACTTCCACTGAAAAACCAACAATCTTTAAAATATACTAGATTAATAGCCTATTTATTAGATGTAGCACATTGCTATCACTGGAGGAACATTTGGAAAATATTGGTGATGGAAATACCTATAAAAATTGAAAAAATATTTTGGTTGAATTCACTAAAAAGGGGCTTCATGCTGTCAAGCCCACACAGCTATTCTCTTTTTGTTGTCTATTTACTAAATCATGATAAATAGTTAATAATTAACTGAATTTCCTTGTTATTTCCAAGTGATATTTACACTGATACGAAGCAGCCAAGAAATCACTTGACTCGGCCAACCCTTACTCATATTGAATAGTACTTTACTCCTCAAGTAAACCTCATGATTTCAATTACCATGATTCCAATGCAACTACTCCAGAAGAAAGGTATTACTCAATATGAGTAAGCATAAGACTCTAGAAATATAGGGTGAAATCCTGGCCCCATAGAAGTAATTAGCAAATCTCCCATTGACTTCACTGGAGCCAGGATTTCACCCATAAGTTAGAAGTGTTTGAAAACCTGGTTTGGCAGGTTGCGTTGTATCACTTTTCAACAGGCTCAGGGTATGATACTGGGCAATATCCCGGTTCCTTTACACAATTGGTCCCATTCAATTCAATGGGACTTTGTTGGGTAAGTAAAATAAGTAGCATTTGGCCAGTGAGGAGAAAATGAACCAATCTAAATAGGGAAAGAAGGAGTGAGAGAAAAGGCTAGTATTCTATTCATTTCAGTTTTAACTC
Organism: Lepidochelys olivacea; assembly: GCF_965140295.1. Taxonomy (NCBI): domain Eukaryota; kingdom Metazoa; phylum Chordata; order Testudines; family Cheloniidae; genus Lepidochelys; species Lepidochelys olivacea. The sequence continues at coordinate 267,118,912 of NC_140411.1, forward strand.
CAGTTTGAAAGGCTTTTCCTTTTCTCTCTCATTTCTACTTACCAATAAAAATGAGGAAAAAAGATAAAGAGGACAGAAAACAAAACACAGGAAACAGAAAGGCTGGCCAAAAAAAGGGACACATTTTTCACAAGCATTTTTTGGGGGAAAAAATTGACCCTATTTTTATTGAAATTTTTTTAATTTGGAAATTTCTTAATCAGCTCTAATGCACACAAGTGTGGTCAAGTGGTGCAATCAGTGGTGCATGCATGATGAACTCAACTGCAGTTATTAAAGGTGTCAACCAATTTTTTTACCATCATCAGAATCAAAAGAGGACGCCTTGTTGGGTATCCCAAAATTTTGCCACATAAAAAACCCCAACTGTATCTACATCCAATTTCATCTGTTTTTATAGGGAAATAAGCTCTATCTTGAAAGTATGTGTATTCCAGCAGCAGGCTCCTTCTAGGCACTGACCAGTTGACTGCCCTCTATTTCCTGGTTCTCTGCTCTTTTTATGACTTATTCCCATTGCCCCTTCCTGCTGGACAAGGAAATCCCAGATGCCCTCTGTTTCTGCCTTTCATAGAGCCCCTATTCAGGGACAGGCCCCTTTCCCTTACCTGGAACAGTTGTCATAGCTGTGGGTGAATAGGGGAGGAGGGAAGAAGAGGAACTTTCTCTCCATAGGAGGTCCCCATTCTCCTTACAAATAATGTGGTATAGATGGGTAGTTTAATGTATTTGTTTGCTGACTTCTTCAAACAAGAGATGCTTGCTGTGCAGATATATTAGACATCTGGTTTGTTTCTAAACCATCAGAATGACAAGGTAGATAAATTGAACTTGTTTTCCAGTTATAGAAGACACAATAATAAAGAAATGTCTACATTTTAGTGGCGCTCACATGCGCTGCTCTGGTTAAGGTCACTTTGTCATTTCCAAAGGGAGCACCTCTTTTCAGGAGTTCATAACTCCACAAACAAAATCTCAGTTAATGAGTGAGAGACTAAATAGACATTAACTACAATAGATACATTACCCTAGGAATATATTGTTAAAACAGCAATTTTCAGTCTCCAGCCACCAAAAGTGAAATTGTTTATCCTGAAGGACACACTGAACTTCTTGCAACTATAAATCTTAAGTGCTGATAAATCTTGAGAGCTACTTTAGGATTACCATGGTGATCAGCTTCACATTGTAAACCTCCACAATGACAGCATAACTTTACTAAATAACTAGACCCCCAATACTCAGAACTGTACATTCGAACGGACACTTAGACATACAGTCATGGTTCTAACAATGCCTTCCAGGTAGCTCTAGCCTGAATGAACTACAAAACAAAGCCAATACTTTAAAAAAAAACACAAAAGAAAAATGTGTTTAGATTTTTGAGGGGTGGAGGATATTTTGTAGAGAAATCAATTTTGACCGACTAACAGCCCCTCCTGTTATATCAAAGCCATAATATGTGAGGCATTGCATGAGAAATTTAATTGTTCCAAGTGTCTTTATAATATAAAATTACCCTCTAACTGCCTTTCGTGTATAAGTCTCAATCTGCCAAGGCCCAAAGCTGAACATAATGTGTCGCAAAGACCAAATTGAGGGACACAAAGAAGTATTCATGCACAAAATTTAAAAAGCACTCAGAGTCATTTCCTTAGTATAAATAACGCTCTCTCATCTTGGTTTCATGATTCTGTATTTCTGATGCAAATAATTTTCAACAATAAAAGTGTGGGGACGCCAAATTTAAGAGAAACATACTAGCTTTGGACTAAATTGAGTGAGATCCCTCTAAAAGAGGGACAGTTAAAAGTTGTGCATAGGTGAAATACGTCCTTTCTGGCCTAATTCAATTCCATTATACATTAATTATTTATATTACAGAAATACCCCAATTTAGATCAAGGTTCCATTTTGCTAGCAGTGCACACACATAATATGTAACTCTCACAGCACCTTACAAAGGAGGTAATGAGCATTATCCCATTGCACAATGGAGAAACTGAGCCACGGAAAGATGAAGTGACTTGCCCAAGGTCACTCAGCAGGCCAGTAGCAGAACCCTAGAACCCAGGTCTCCTAAGTCCCTGTACTATTTTCTGACCACTATATCATATTATCTATTGCCTCATGCATGTCCTATTGGATTGTACAAGCCTTGCCCCAAGAATTGACAGTTTCATCAGGGGTCAGTCAAGCCCTTGTTGAAGAGAACATGTTTTAAATCAACACACTTGCTTGTATTTTGGAGTTGCCCAGCCTTAACCTCTTTTCCAGAAAATATCACTGAACTTAATAACATAGTAGACTTTTGGGGCCAAAGTCTACTGTCCCACAAGTGAAAATCTGGAGTAATTCAATCAAAATCACTTTGGACTTTTACTGGTGAAAATTAATCCAGAATTTGACCCCAAAATTTGAATGCCACCCCTTTTTTCATAGATTTTGGCCTGTGACCATGGGATTTCACAAATAGACAAATATATCTAAAATTGTGGCTATTTATTGCTGTTTTAAAAACTGCACGGTATTGAATTTCCTAAAATATACTTCTCCCAGCACAGGACAGTAGCTCCAAAGTCAAGGGGGGAAAAAATCTCTTTAAAGTCTAAGCATTCATAGGTTTAGTTTGTTTCATGGAGGTTCCCCACTCAAACATCTGCTCATTAACATTCCAGTTTAGCCACAGGGGATCCAAGTATATGCTAACTGTTAACAAACTGATGTAGAAAAGAGAAATGATGAACACAGTCTTGTGTGATCTTAGCATACAATTTGTACTTGAGATGTGGTCCAGACAGGGAGCCTGTCCCATGGGGGAGTATGCAGGAAAAAAGCACCCAAAACTACAACTTCCTTGAAATATTTCAATTTAGGTCAACCTCTAGCCCCAAATTAAATATTTCATTTTGATTTTCCTGGAGAAAAATTGAAAAAAAATCAGCATATTCAAATTTTCCCAGGGAAATGTGCAATTATGGAAAGTAAATTTTCCTTCAAAAAATATTTAGAAGCAAAATTCCTTAGTGAAGAGGAAAATTCATAAAGAGGAAAAATAGTTTTGTTAAGGCACTGTACTGCCCCTTAGCAGATCTGGGTTCCTCTCCTGGCCCTTCCACAGACTTTCTGTGTGACTTTGGGCAAGTCACTCTCTCTGTGCCTCAGTTTCCCAGCTATACAAGCAGGACAGTAACAATAACCTTAATCCCACCTTTGTCAGTCTTGTCTGTGTAGACTCCAATCCTACATTTCTTTGTTCATAGGCAGACTTCTGTGCCTGCACAGAGTCCCACTAACTTCAGCGGGTCTCCATTTAGGCACAGCAGTCCCTCTGCATGCAGCAAACTGCAGTACCAGGGGCTACAACTCCAAGCTGTTCAGGGCAGGGACGGTACAGTGAATACAACAATGGAGCCCTTACCTAGTCCGTGTCTTCTAAGCAGTAAATGTAATCCGAATAAATAACAACAATAATAATTAATACAGCAAATGGACCAGATCACCAAGATGGCCCTTTGCAGTTGTTGTCAGTGCAGGCATCATCAGGTGATGCGGTTACACATAGTCCTCCAAGAATTTTTTCCTTATGTGAGCAAGTTTTGATTCTTGCCACGTCCACACTATGAACTTCTGCTGGCAGAGCTACGTCAGTCAGGGGTGTGCTCTCTGACTGACACAGCGCTGCTGCAGAAGCCCCTAGTGTAGACAAAGTTATACAGGAAAAGCTGTGCTCGTACCAGTATAACTTGTTTTGCTTGTGAGGGGTGGTTTTACTATACTGGTACAAAGTACAGCTTTGCCAGTATAGCTGTATCCACACTAGAAGCACTTTGTCAGTGCAGCATATTGGTGTTCCTACACCAGCAAAACACTACTAGTGTAGACATGGCATTGGAAGACATGCTGTGTTGTGGTTAGTTTTGGGTTATGCAAAGTTCTAAGTGGATGCTGTGGGAGAAAGGAAGTTGTGTGAACAGCAAGTGAGTTTGCTTTCTGCCTGGGGCTCAGATTAGTCAATTCTTGTGGCACAGTTTCTGAGAACCAGGTGCTGGTGTTGGGCTGAGATTCCTGGAAGAAGAGATTGTCCTACATGCTGTTTGACCATTGCATTTTAGGACTGATGCATAGGTATAAAGAAAGCATGTTACATATAGCATATCCCCAGACTTCTTGTCAATACTTTTTCCTCGACTGGGAAGCCACTTTGCAAGGCCCCAGACATATGCTCCAACTCAGAAGGGGGCAACATTGGTGTAGAAGAAAGGGCAGCTATCTTAGTTATTTTCTTCTTTCCCAGTAATACATATAATAGAAGACAACTTCCCTGTACTCATAAAATATTGACAGAGTATTCTTCATTCCTTAACAAGCCCATGCTTCACAATGGAAAAATGCAGTGGAGTCTCAGCTATGTAGAATTTTGCAGCCTTTATTATAACTTTTATTATGCACTAAAGTTAATAGCACAGTTTTTAATGGTCTCTATAAAAATAGAGTAATGGTTTTAATACCAATTCAATTCTTTTCATAAATGTATATAAGAAGGCAATACACATATTTTATAGTATCATTTAGTTATAAATTGACTAAAAATATTTTGTATCTGCTCAGCTGGACATAAATGACTAACTTGAAGATCATTTCCTGCCTATCTATAATAGGCGATCCTTGCTGAATAACTTATCATGGCAGCAGAATAATGCTATAATAGTAAACTACAAGCTTTGTTAAACTGTGGCACGTAACAACACATATTGCGCCTTATTTTGTCATTCATTTAAATAGGGAGTTCTGCGTAAAAACTGATTTCACAGCATGGACCATGGTGACTGACTGTAGGATTTCAGTATTTTGATTCTAGGCTATTGGTTCAGGTATAATTTGCTGTAGATACATTTTAAGCTAATTTGATGACTTACCAAATAAATTAGGACCTTCAGGAAGTGAAAATCCATCAGCACCAGGTAGCTGGGAATGTCCGATTAGATTCATTTCAGATCCCATCTGGTCTTTAATTGAAGAACAATGTGACAGTCAGGGCACAGGCTGAAAGGAAACCTTGAAAGATAAAGAAACAAGGATAAGTAAAGCAAGATAATAATTCATTTCTGTGTACATATTACAGGCCAGAATTCTGAAAGTTGTTTCAGTATTTACTATAACAAACCCTGATGTGAAGTTATCATGTGCAATTTAGACTTTTAAAAAATGTTGTGCCTTTTCCTTGCAATGACATATGTTATACGTGATAATTCTGCTTTCCACAGCAGCTGATGGGGATTAGGCTGTCACATTATTCTTTCATAATTTCCTAAATAAGTGGTCTGAATTTTTAAATGTGCTGCACACACAGTATTGGGCCTCAAGAGGAGCTGTTGTGTGCTCACCACATTTGAAAATCTGGCCACTTATTTAGGTGCTGTGACAAAATTCCTGCGCTACCTTGGTGGGTCTTGCGCTTATTGGCAGATTTGCTCGCCTTGGAGCTTCACGGAAGCCCTCAGCTTGGCAGTTTTTCTGAATTCACAGTCCAGGTCGACTCCTCCTGTGTCTGACCAGGAGTTGGGAGGATTTGGGGGGAACCCCGGCCCACCCTCTACTCCAGGGTCCAGCCCAGGGCCCTGTGGAATGCAGCTGTCTAGAATGCCTCCTGGAACAGCTGTGCAACAGCTACAACTCCCTGGGCTACTTCCCCATGGCCTCCTCCCAACACCTTCTTTATCCTCGCCATAGGACCTTCCTCCTGGTGTCTGATAATGTTTGCACACCTCAGTCCTCCAACAGTCCACATTCTCACTCTCAGCTCCTAGTGCCTCTTGCTCCCAGCTCCTCACATGCATACCACAAACTGAAGTGAGCTCCTTTTTAAAACCCAGGTGCCCTGTTTAGCCTGCCTTAATTGATTTTAGCAGCTTCTTGATTGGCTGCAGGTGTTCTAATCAGCCTGTCTTAATTGTCTCCAGAAGGTTCCTGATTGTTCTGGAACCTTCCCTGTTACCTTACCCAGGGAAAAGGGACCTACTTAGCCTGGGGCTAATATATCTGCCTTCTATTACTCTCCTATAGCCATCTAGCCCGACCCCGTCACAGTGCCTAAATATGGATATAAAAGCCTAAATTTAGGCTCCTGTCCTTGAAAATCTTGGCCTTTCCATATTTTGAAAAAAAATAACAAAATTATCAAAACAAATATACAGTTTCTCCCACTTTTATTCACAAATTCAGGGTTACAGTTTTCATTACAGAGTATCATGGCTCAAGCAGGAAGACAATGTGCCTTAGCAATCAGTATGCACTCTCCCCATTTAAAACACAAAGAGCTTTTTGATTAAACAGAGAGAAAAGCTATGAAAAACAACAACCATATTGACTAGGGAGATGATTGGTATGTGTGCATGGTTTTCCCCTTTATAAAAGTGCTTCCTTAATTCAAGCAATTTAAAATGTAATAATAATCTAACTGCTGAATTTTCATTGCCCACACTGAAAAAAACATGAATTTTTTGCTTTGTCTTTCCTGTTCTGTTTTATTATTATGACCCAGTATTCAGAGGTTTTTATTAAATGAAGCATTCCTTCACTTGGAAATTATAGCGTGGGTTTCAGGCTTCCTTGGGTAAATGAAATCAATGAGTAACATTTTCAAAAGCACTTAATTGACTTTCCATTGGACTTAGACTCCTAAGTCACTTCGTTGCTTTTAAAAATTGAACCCAGTATCTATAAACCAATAAAGGCTATAGAAAGCTTCCATACTCACAGTGGAAGAGTCTAATAAAGTCTCAGTGTATGAAGAAATCCCAGAGTCAACTGGCACGCAATTAATGTTAGGAACAAGTGTATAATTATTTTTAGATTGGTTCATAGCGACCTATTAAGCTCTTTCCTAACATAAACCAAGGTCTTCTAATTAGGACAGCTTTTTTAAAATTGTCCATTCAGACATAAACAGTTTACATAGAAATGTCAAATGGTGCTTGTATCATAGACCAGATGATGTTTCTGTGGCAAACATGTAAACCAATCGCCAGCAGAAAATCATGATTCCACAACTGCAGAAGTCTCTTGGTATCTTGGAATGGGGGTAGAGAGCCCATCCCCTCCTGCTCAGCATTGCCACCTCCAAGCCCCTCCCCACTCGATTCCCTGACTATAATATATATCACTGGGGGGTGCTGTCAGGGAAAGCAGTGGCCCTCCCAGGTCCCAGTGGAAGGGGCAGGGTCCTCTGACAGCCAGGAAGGGACAAAATGGGCTGATCTAACAAAATATATCTCCTAATGTCTCCTAATTAGAGCTGTCAAGAAGATGGCAACCCATTGTGAGAGTTTCCCCGACAGAGGATCCAGGGAAGCATGGAATTATAGACTAGCAGCTCTCTCATGAACCCCCGCCTCAAGTTCCCAAACCTGAAGGTCCCTTACTAATCACCAGTTATAGGAACCCCTGACTGTGCTTCTGTCCTCTCCTCCAGCAGCTTCTCTACTATAGTTGCTGCTGCTCTGGGGTGGCACGAAACTCCATTGTTCGGGGCATCTGGAGAGGGTTTCTGCATCTTGCTCCTGGAGAACAGCTGTGGGAGGCCCTTTTCACCTCTGCAAACTTGACTGAACAGTCCCCAGGACATATGCAGGACTAAGGGCTTAACACCAATCTAACTTGCCTGCAACTGAGCTGGTAATTAGGTGCTATAAATCTTTAGTTCTTTTCATATTTCCTTGTCAGTGACAAGCGTGATAGTTTACCATTGAATAATTCACACTGCCAGGTCTTTAGGACAGGGATTGTCCATGTGATTGTGCAGTGCCTAACACAAAAGGGCTGATCCTGGTGCTACTACAATACACATTCAAATATTAACAACAAGTGCCGGTTGCCACCGGACTCCTTGTTGTTTTTGTGGATACAGACTAACACGGCTACCCCTCTGATACTTGTTCTGATTAATGGAATCTTGTCTGCAGTGAACAGAAATATAGAGCCATCATGCGGCTGATATCATCTGGTGTGTGGCAAGTGATGTCATCTTCACCTGTGGACTGAGTCTTTCTTTCTACATGTGCTATTTTGGCAGAGGTGTTTTCACAAACTGTAGAAGATTTTTCTTTGAGAATTCAAACATTAAAGTTGCATCACCACTCCTTCCAGAGTCAGTTCCTTTGTATGAGCAGTGATCAGTAGTCTCTCTCTTAATTCAAAGCTCCGTATCCCAAAAAAAAAAAAAAAAAAATGATTTCCAAGCTTCAGGAAAGATTCCAAAAGCTTCTTTTAGAAGGTTACCAAAATGATTAAATATCTATCTTTCATCTACTTTCTTTCTATCAAGATAAGCCTGGCATAAACTCTAAAGTAAATGACTATCTGATATTCTTTCTGCAGGTGGAATAAAAATGTATTACTATGGGTAAAAGGTAGATGTTTGAAAGAAAAAAATAGATTGGATAGAAGACCAATGTCCACCTAGGAAAGGGGAGGCCTTACTAAAATACAAAGGAATTAAACAGCACAGACATAATTTGGAAGCTAGAATGCTAGTTTTTAATAGACATTCTTTCCCCATCTACCTATCCAAGCTGATATGAATTTTGCCACTTTTTATCCAGTTTTTCATATGACAAAATTATTTGTAGTAAAGAAACAATGGAAAAACAAAGAGAATTCTTTTAGATAATCAGATATTGAACAGTATCTGATTCCCAACACCGGGAGATTATTTTCACCCTATACTTATTAAATACTTTGAGTTAAGTGCAACATTTATATTATCATTACACAGAGATGCCCTACTATACTTCAAACATTCAATATATATATATTTTAATATTCCAAATTAAATGGAGATATATATTCCATACACACACTCACAAACACACACAATTTTCACTTTTATTATATATATAATCCCAGAGTTTTCTTATATATATTTCAGTTTTATTGTATATTCCTATCAAGAGCCTGCTTCTGGCCCCACCAGAGTTAAAGCCAGCAAAACTGCTTTTGGCTTCAGTTTAAACAAGACCAGGCCTCTGTTGAAGCAATTAATTTCAAAAGTATCTAAGTTCATTGAAAGGCAAAAGCACCATAACCACATATTTTCAGGTAAAGTACAAACATAAGTTTGATTATCATGAAAATCTAGTCATATTTGTTATCTTCTTTAGTGAGAGTGATCAAATCTATTTTCAGTTATTAGAATAAAAATATACCAAACAAGGGACAGAATTTTTCATACATAAAGATTAGTAAGGTACATTTTCCAAAAAGGTAATATGAGTGTTCGGTTCTTCACATACCTGAACTACCAAATACCCCCAAAATAAATGTTAATACTAGCATAAATTTAGGACCTGACCCAAATGCTACTGAAATCAGTAGAAGGATTCCCCTTGAGTTCAATGGGCTTTGAATCAGAGTCTTACACCTTTTCTGGAATAATTAATGCCGTGCCTTCATTTTTTTTAATTTTTTTTTAATTCTTTAAAAATATTTGAGAAACATGAACAAATTTGGAGATTTTTATGTCCAGCCCATGTCACCAAGTAATTTTGAGTTGCATAGCATGGAGGTAACCAATACAACATATGACATAAAGTAATGAGAAGGACATGGGCTAGAGTGAGAACTCTGTGACACACAGACCGAAATACTGTTTTCTTATTTGTTTGAAAATTACGGTTACGAATTCAACAATTCATTTAAAATTAGCTCAGTAAAGAGATACTTTCCTGTGGCTAAAATGTAGAATAGACTGAAAGGTCTTTCTAAGGAAAAAAATAATGTAAATATTAATACACAAAAGTGAGCAACCTTTCAAAAGAGGTAGCGTGGTTCAGTGGATAGGGCATTGCAATTTGACTCAGGAGAGCTGGGTGCTAATCCTGGCTCTGCTAATACATGACTTTGGGCTAATCATTTCATGTCTCTGTGCCATTCTTTTTCCCCTAGTACCCTTTGTCTGTCTTGCCTATTTAGACTATAAATGCTGGAGCAGGGACTGTTTCTTACTATTTGTTTGTACAGTGCCTAGCACACTGAGGTCCAAATGTTTGGAGTCTCTAGGTGCTACTGTAATGAACATAATAATAAACAATAGATTCAGAGTAAGAGTGTCTTACCTCAGGTTTTTTGTTTTTTTTTAACATAAGTGTCTAGCAGAACAATTCAGGACAAACTGCTATGTTTCTAAAAGCTGTGACTGGAATTAGACAATAGATGCTTCTAGCAGAACACTGTGTATCATTACTTATGATTATATGAAAATAAGTGTTAAAGCTCTGAACGTTAAAAGAGGCTTTATTTTGAAACACTACCACCTGTACCTGAAATTTGCCAACAAAAGAGAAGTACATAAAACAATAACTCTTTCCTGAAGAAAGAACAGGAGGACTTGTGGCACCTTAGAGACTAACCAATTTATCTGAGCATAAGCTTTCGTGAGCTACATCCGGTGAAGTGAGCTGTAGCTCACGAAAGCTTATGCTCAAATAAATTGGTTAGTCTCTAAGGTGCCACAAGTCCTTCTGTTCTTTTTGCGAATACAGACTAACATGGCTGCTACTCTGAAATCTTTCCTGAAGCACAATCTATTTTTCTCCCATTATACACACATTTAAAATGCTCTCAGTTTCTAACAGGTCAAAGATGCCAGCTGCTGCTATACAGATGATCTGTATAAATCAACAAGGTAGAACTGGCCTATTATTAAAGTTATGCCATATCTACCGATGTAAGATGACATACCCTAACGGTCGCTACTTTTTCATCAATTCAATGAAATTTTCTCAAAGAAAATATCTGTTCTCACACACACTATACTGATGAGATTACATTGTCTTATAGTATTAATATATTTTTCATTCATTTAAGTAATATTTAGAGATTTTGGCATCCAGATCATTGACTTTTCTAGCTCCTCGAGATGCATTTACATTAATTACATAATGTAAGTGAGAAAAAAATTGTACTCCATGACTAAATATGATCAAACAGCAAGATTAATACCCACTAAGCAATTATTACTTACTGTCCTTTTCCAGAGTCTTGAGAATGGCCGAGTGTGGAAAGCCTCTGCACTCAGTTCAAAATCCTAATAAGTTTCAAACAGGAACATTTTTGTTTTGCTTTTTTAGGTTTAACAGAAGCCTGTAGTGATAACCGGCTGACTCTGGGCTTGGGCTCATCTCTTCATTGGCTCATTGCCCTAATGGACAAAGATTACTCATTAACAATTCTTCTTTGCTAACCTATCTAAACATAGATTTCAAGTATTAAAACTTTGTAAACCCAGAAAGTCAGTCAGATCAGAACTTTTGGATGCTTACTGGACACTCTGGGAAGGGGTCTTATTCTAAACCAGCACGCACAGCAGGGCAGCCGTAAAAAAGGCATGTTGTGGATGTTGACCATTTCACACAGAAATAGGAGTCCAAACCCAGTGGCCTTATGCAGATGGGGAGCCCCTTGCATGTTCTCATGGAGACTGGAGTTCCAAGGCAGCTCTATGACTTTCCTTCAGTACCTCGATTATTTTTATATTGCTCAGGAAAGAACAAACATTTCAGAGTGTTATTGTGCTTTAAGGAGAGGTTGTTGGGGAACAGTAGTTACAGCCCTGGACTGAGACTCAAGCAATCTGGGTTTAGTTCCCAGGTCTGTCAAAGACTTCCTTGATGACCTTGAACACTTCACTCAAATGCTTTGTGCCTCAGTTCCCCTTCTGTAAAATGGGGATAATACATCATTACCCTTTGTGATGATAATGTCAATCTTTAAGGTCTGTGAGGAGTTTAGATACTTTGGCCACAGTGGGGGCCATATAAGTACTTAGATAGAAGAGATAGCAGGCAGCTGTCAGCCTTGAGAGGTGATCTCACTTTGACTTGCTTCTTCTGCCCTCCTCCTTACAGCATTTGCTCTGTCCAGTCCACTTCAGGACACAATGGGCAGGAAGGCAGAGACTCACGAGGCAAGTTTCTTGTTGGAGAAAGGAGATGAGCAGAGCCCATGCTTTGCTACAAGAGGGAGCTGGCACTGAATTCAGTGACAGAGCTCCCCCCATCTCTTCTCCCAGCCCTAGCTCAGCTATTTATTTAAAGGGGGGAGAGGGAAGTTCTTCTCCCCCTATCTGGCAAGCTACCAGATACTGCCTGTGGCAGCGAAGGAAACAGTGGTTCCTTCCTGCCATCACTCTCCAAGTACATCTGAAGCAGCAGAAGCAGCCTGCTGTGTTCTCTGCTCGGGCAGCTTCTTCTGCTCTCCCTGGTGCTGTTGGCGGCCATGCTGCCTATAGATGACATGGATAGCAACGCACAGAAGGGGATGAGGCTTCGGGGGGGGGGCAAGTATCAGCGCCTTAGGGCCCCCCAAAGTTCCCCAGACTCTAAAATAACCATTAAAAGAAAAAAAATATTTTATTCACCCTGATCCTCATTTTTATGGAATTTGGAGTTTTCATGTCTCTCCCCAATCCTCTATGACTGTAAATAATAATAACCAATCAGCATCATTTGTATTTCCTAGCAAATGCACCCAGCAGCAAGCCATGTACAGAAGAGGTCATCATAATTTGTAGAAAGATCAATAGGGGACCAATGTCATTAGGTTAATACTGAACCTTGGAGTTTTCGACCCTGCAGCCAATAAGCCCCAGGCGAGCAACAAGTGAATGACTGGAGCCAATGTGGGTCTGATAACAGTGCTCTATGTATTATACCCAGGACTCACACCAGCATGCACTTGTTGTGCACTATATTTTAAAACTGATTTATATTTAGATAGTCACGGCTCACTTTCTTAAATACATCTCCGCTGCAGTCTTTGTGAGTGGTGCCTTCACAAAATTCTGAAAGCTTCAGTAAAATTACGGATTTAACAAAGCTGATACCCCACTTTTGAAGATGATAGTTCTTCCAACAATCCTTCCCCACAGGGAATACTCACTTTCCTCCAGTGTCTTATTCAGGATAAGCCAGTGGCCCAAACTGACACTTCCTATCAAAATAGCCACTTGGGGGGCATTCGGAGAAGGGCATGCCACAAGGAGCCCCACAAAAATTTTCGGAAGAGTATAGCATGGGGGTGGAATTTGTCCTCCACTCCAGCAGGAGGAGCAGCGGTGCTGTTTCAGGAAGCCACAAATACCCCAGGAGGCCAAGCTCACAGACCCAACTTTACCTTGTAAGGCCTCATGCTTCAGTGCAAGTTTTGGAGCCCTCCAATTCCCCACTCTTGTAGCCATAACCTTGCAGGATTGGGCCCAAACATCTGTTGTCAAAGAATATCTGTAATTTAGAGATAGATTGTAGCTAACTCTTTAAAAAGGTCTAGTAAAAAGGCCTTCTCAACGAAGTCATGCACTTGGAAGCTGCTTTACAGACAGTAGCAAAGGAGCTGGAATTAATGGCCACATTAGGGTGACCAGATGTCCCAATTTTATAGGGACAGTCCCAATATTTGGGAATTTTTCTTATATAGGCACCTATTACCTCCCACCCCCGTCCCGATTTTTCACACTTTCTATCTGGTCATGCTAGGCCACATTCACTGACAACTGTTTCATTAAATTATTTTTCTTCTCTCTAGAATAATGAAGAGGCCAATGGCAAAGTTTGCTTCACCAACCAATCAATATTTATATAGCATTATTGAGGAGAACAATGCAAGCATCTCTGGATCAAAGGAAGAGACTGTTGCCTATAGCAACAATATATGGAATTACTAGTTCCCTGAGCCAGGTGTTCACATTTTATTGTGGCTAGACGTGCAAATGAAAAATCAAACAGAAAAGAGAATTAGATCAAATCAAGTGAGTCATCTATAATGAGACAAGAGGCTCTTTACAAAATGTTAAGGGGGTAAACTCAAGTCCATCTAGTCACCAATAGGATATCTTCATTAAAATAGTATTGTGCACTAATAAAACGTACCTCACCAAACAATATTAGAAATAGATGTATAACTGAAGATAGCTTCTGTTCTAAAAGTCTCTTCAGATCATTAACAGTGAGAATACATATACAGGGCATCCAGATGATGAATATTGGATCTCAAAAATTAGCTGCGATACTGAACCCCTCTCTCAAGTTTGTTTTCAACAAGAAAGGTCAAGCGAAGAAATGAGGAAGACCTTGTAAAATAAGTTCATGAAGGAGACATGAGATTTCAAACTCCCTTTGTGATTGTAAGCTCTTGTATAAATAAGACAAGTTAAGAGACAACAGTTCAGCCATGCAGAGATGTAACATCTATAAAAAGAGTCATCTTCAAAAAGGATTAGTCCTTTAAAGAGTTAAGTGAAACAAAACACAAAATAGGACTAACTTGGTCCTGTTCTCATATGCTTTCCCCAATACAGAACTCCCATATGTCAGTTTAAGAACCCTAGGAAAGTAAGGAATTAGTAACTTATGTCTAGCTCTAACTATGGTTCATTTAAATGGCTAATGCTTTGCAAATGTGCTGCTTTTTTTTTTAAAAAAGATATCAGGATGAACTCTCGGTCCCATTTAAGTCACTGGCAAAACTCCTCCCATGGGGTCAGAATTTCATCCCAGCTCTTTATGTAGCTTATTTTACTCTGAGATTTTTGGATCATATATCACTGGTCCAAAGTAGATGAAGAATACAGATAGCCTATAAAAAAGTATTCAAATATGAAGATGTGGATATATATGTATAATACTTGAAAAATAAGTAACATTCAGTGCTAAAAGTCAGCATGTATAGAAAATATTGCTTCATAAAACTCACACTCCATGAAAGGAGAGGGACAAGATTAGCTGTGATTTGTGCTTTCCCATCCTCCTATCTCCTTCCTCTAAGCTTCTTCTACTCAAATAATCCCAGTCCCATTTTTGCTGATCTTCCCAGAGCAAAGGTTTGCCACATGCTGCAGCCACCTCCCCACAGACAGGGTATGTCTACATTGCAACGCAAACCCAGGGTTAGTGGGACTCAAGTCAGCAGATCCTGGGTTAGCAAATCCAGGGCTTGAGCATCTACACTGATTGTCAATGCTAGGTTAAGAATTTTCTAGCCTGGGCCTCAACCCAGGGCACTGATGTCCACATTACAGCACGCAGATCTGAGTCAAACCAACTATGTCCAGACTCCTTTCTGCCCTCCTTTGAAATGTGGCTGCTCTAGCCCTTTGGCCAGGATGCAGTTTGGGAAAACTTGACTGTCCACTGTGCATGTCACATGAAGTTTGAACAGCCCACCAGCACAGCCTCCCAAGCAGTGATTTTGGACTGCATGCTGCCAACAACCAGAGCCAACAATATGATGAGGTGCCATTTGCAGAACTGCTCTCGATTGTGCTTTCACTCCTGTTTTAGGAAAAGGGAAGAGCTTCCATGAGGCACTGTGGACATTTTAGCAGCGTTTTCTGACCCACCGAAGACAGCTGACTGAGCAGGAGGAGAAAGAGGAGGACACAGACATGGCAGACTCGCACTGGTGGATGCTGCTCAGGATAGCCACTGATGCCCGCTATGTAGACCAGCACTGCTGGAACAGGGTTACAAGCACAGACTGGTGAGATTGTTGCCGGCACCCAGTGCCGAGAGGCTGAACAACAGCTTGAGTTGGTTCGTTACCCGGTGTGCTGCACCCAATAATTACAACGGGGTGGAGAAGCAGAAAAGTTTATTTGAAGCTTCAAAAAGGTACAGGGAGATTTGAATTTCAAATTCTGTACAACAGAGCAGGAAGTTACACAGGCTTTTATACATTCTTTTTTTTAGCATACTTATTTAATAGCAAGCTGCTTTAAGTATTCATATAGCCAGCCAATCCAGTTCCCAGCTAGTTCCCTGATTTTTTGTATTATTTGTTAAACTATACATAAAGCTGCTTTATTTAGCATTGTTTTTTTATATTTCCCCTGTTTGGCCTTGCTTAGTTTCAGGCAGTTTGACTCTGCAACATACTGTTGCAGATTCTTAGCATAACTGCTGTGTGTGCCTCCAGGCGGGGGGGCCAAGGACACTTGGGCCTAGCACGCAGAGCTGCTGCGAGTGCCTCCAGGCAGGAGGGGGGGGGGAGGCAAGGACACCGGGGCCTAGTGCGAGGGGGCTTCATCGACACTCGTGGTCTTCCATCCCCTCGAGTTACCTAGTGGCCATGCCCCAGTGTTCCCAACAACTCCCCCCTTTGAGAACACTTAACAGCCTTGGCTCTGAGTTTTTTTACTTGGGCTTGCTACATTGGAGATATTAACTGGACGGCAAGTTACATTTTTAAACCCCTTTTTTGTGGTAAGATTATTTGTAAGTGTTTTTTTAAAAGGGGAGGAACCATTACACCCACACCGTTGGCTTCCCCTGTTGGTCTTTATCCAATACCCATCAGCCCACTGTGTAATAACACAGGAGCTCTTTCCCACAGGATGCCCATAGGGATCAGATTGGTTTCGGGTAAAACATAACACTCCCTTAGTGAGTACTGCAACTGAATACTTCTGGTCCTGATAGGTGGCTTGCTGTAAAGAGGTTTTGTTTCAGAACGGTGAGTCCGTTCTTTCCTGCTCTTTGGTGGTGGCTAATTTTGCTAGGGTCAAGGGCAGCATGTCAAGGGGCATTCCCGTTTTGGGGGATAGTGGAGTTGGAGCACATACCCAGCAATCAGTCTGGTTTGTTAAATTAGCAACATGGTGCGCAAGCAAAACAAAGGAGTTATGCTCCCGATATGCACAGTTTGGAAATACCAATACAAAGAATAACAATGTTACCCAATTAATTATTACCAGAGTTTTTTTAACCCAGGGTTTTTAATACCTGGGTGGGCCCATTTTAGCATTAAGGTGCCCGCTATTTGTGTCTTTTAAACAGTAGCTTTAGCCCGAGATTGTCACTAGATGAGGAGTCAGCAGGTTGGACAGTCCACTGTTCTGCTGACGAGGGGGCAGGTACTGCCTTTAGACGAGAGTGATGGATTCAGTTTTTGTGTCCCTTGATCTTTGCCGCTGTATGGGAGATCAGCAGGACGGTATAGGGTCCTTTTTACTTTTTTTGGAGAGGCTCGTCTTTCCAGGTGCGAACAAGCACAGAGTCACTGGGCTGTAAGGAGTGAATGGGAGAGTCCAAGGGGAGAGGCTGGGAATCCTTGGTATACCTGTGAAGAGACAAGAGAACAGCAGACAGGGAACACATATACTGTGACAAAAAAACATTACCCAACTCCCATTTCCCTGACAGAACCGGGGTGCCATTTATAGGCCATGCCCTTCCAAACATAATTTTAAAGGGACTGAGCCCTAATTTACCCTTTGGGAGAACGCGGATACGGAGTAGGACGAGGGGCAAAGCATCAGGCCATCGCAGTG
This sequence comes from Lepidochelys olivacea, assembly GCF_965140295.1. Classification (NCBI taxonomy): domain Eukaryota; kingdom Metazoa; phylum Chordata; order Testudines; family Cheloniidae; genus Lepidochelys; species Lepidochelys olivacea. The sequence continues at coordinate 267,136,235 of NC_140411.1, forward strand.
AGGCTTTTTGGCACACTTTTGAGAGATGCCGTTTAAGGGTCTGATTGGTACGCTTCACTACACCACTGGCTTGCGGTCTCCAGGGCGTATGGAGTTTCCAGGGGATCTGTAAGGCATGTGAGATGCTTTGAATGATTTTTGACGTGAAGTGTGTCCCGTTGTCAGATTCCATTCACAGGGGGAGTCCAAAGCAAGAAATGATCTCCTTAACAAACTTGAGGGCCACTGTCCTGGCAGTGCAGTTACGGCATGGGAAGGCTTCTGGCCATTCGCTGAACCGATCCACTATAACAAGGAGATATTTGAACCCTTGGGTCCAGGGAAACTTAGTAAAGTTTATTTGCTACATTTGTCTGGGGCCCGGAGTGGGTTCTAGGGCAGCTGGTGGCACAGGATGTCCCGGTCGGGGGTTATTCTTTTGGCAGACTAAGTAGTCCGCTTGTACCTGGGCAGCCAGGGGTCGGAGTCCGGAAGTGATAAAGTATTTTCCCATTAGCTGGATAAGTGTTTCCCTGCCAGCATGAGTGGTTTGATGTAGTTTCTGCAGCACTGGCCGGATTAGGCCCTTTGGTAGGAGGACCTTCCCTTTTGGGGAATGGAGCCATCCCTTCTTTTCCCGGAGACTGAGTTTGTCAGTTAGCTGTCTCTCCTCCCCAGAGTACTGAGGGGTTGGAAGCTCCCCTACTGATGGGATAAGGGCATGTATATGGGCGTTCTCAGCCTGAGGGGATGGCAGGGTGGCAGCATGCTTAGCCTCTCTATCTGCCCGGGCGTTACCTCTGGCCACATCTTGATCCTCCCTTTGATGGGCTTTACAGTGTACCACCGCCACTTCCGAGGGGAGTTGTATGGCTTCTAGGAGCCGGAGGATTTGGGGCCCCATACTTGACTGGGGAGCCTTGGGCTGTCAGCATTCCCCTTTGCTTCCATAGGCCAGCATGAGCATGCAGCACACCAAAAGCATACTTTGAATCAGTAAAAAGGTTGACCCGCTTTCCTTTTGACAGTTCAAGTGCATGGGTCAGGGCTATTAGTTCGGCAAGCTGGGCAGAGGTCCCAGCAGGCAAACCTTCAGCTTCCACAGTGTCATGGAGGGTCACAACAGCATAACCCGCCCTCCTTTGCCCATCTATTACAGTACTGCTACCATCAGTGTACCACTCATAATCTGCATTTGGGAGAGGTACATCCTTTAAATCCGGACGGCTGGAGTACTGGACATTTATGATTTTTAAACAGTCATGTTTCTGTTCCTCTGTTTCTGGCAAGAGAGTGGCTGGGTTAAGGGAGGGGCAAGGCTGTAGGGTGACTTCAGAGTTCTCTAACAGCTTAGCCTGGTACCGAGCAATCCGAGCCTGGGTGAGCCAAAGCCCTCCCTTTGCATCCAATAAGGCTCGGACCATATGGGGAGTATAGATTTGCATAACCCCTCCCAATGTTAGCTTCTCGGCTTCCTCAAGCAATAGGGCAGTAGCTGCGACCGCCCGTAAACATGCCGGCCAACCCTTTGCAACCTGTGTTGCCCCAGTGTTCCCAACAAGATCACATCACCTTGCAGACCTAGGAGGACTAGCAATGAGTCCAGAAATTTCTCATGAAGAAAGCTACATTTCTGAAGCTTTCTGAGCAGTTTGCCTTGTCGCTACAGGGTAAAGACACCCACATGGGGCTAGCCATGCTGGTCCAGTAAGATGGTGGTGGAGGTTTCTGAGGCAATCAGGTGCGTGATTTACCCCAAGGTGGTAGACATAAAAGATATCCCTAAAGTAGCTGCTGGCTTTGAAAGAATTGGGTTTCCAGACCACACCAGTGGCCATTGATAGAACTCATATGACCATAGTTTATCCTCCTCAAGGACCTCATGTGGCTTGCTGTGCTCTTCACAATCTGTGTGAAGCCAGAGGTGAGCCATTTCCCTGTGAATGGACCTATGACAGTGAGGTGCTGCTGAACCAGTACCTTCAGCCAGCAAGTACAGCTATCCCAGCTGTATGCTCCCAGGCAACAGAAGTCAGGAATGCTTTGTGTTCCCAGGTTATGGACTTGCATGGGCCAATGGAAGAGGGAGAATAGTACCTCTGTGAATGTATTTGTGGTGAAAGGAAGGGGCTGACTGCTGTAGAGGGTTTCAGTGCTTAGGGAGGATGTGGGGGGTGGATTGCCATTCAATGTACTTATGAATGATCTGACCACTTATCAAATGCGGGGGAGAAGTGGGGGTTGAGTCATAATATGGATTGATGTAATGAAGTGATTGATGCATGGATTAATGTTGCTAACTGTGCTGAGGAATACAGTTGCTTGCATGCAAATTCCCAATTGTCCCTGAATGTGTGTTTACCGTCATTAATTGAAATACGCATTGTATGATGTGATGCAGTGATAGCACTAAACTTTTTTGATAAAATGTAAAGCTTTATTGATAAACACGTTTTAGAAAAATACATCTATCCATTGCCAGGCAGGCCAGCTGCCATTACCACACCAAAACACCAGAAACAACAAAACCTTTTTTAAAAAAGTGAATGAACGAGTCCAAACAGTAAAACCATATACAAGACAAAAATAACCTACTGTTGCATGTTCCCTCCCAGCCTCCTCTCCGTTCTGTTACAATGAGGAGGGAGAAAAATTGTTCTAATTTATCTCTGAGGATAGGACAAGAAGCAATAGGCTTAAATTTCAGCATGGGCGATTTAGGTTGGTGTGGTGGGGCATCTGCCCCACGCTGGCAGAAGAGGGGTTAAAGCAGCCACGGGGAGTCTGTGCAGGAGACAGCCAATTAGGAAAGGGCTTGTATAGTCATCCAATCAGGAAAAGGTTTAGAGAGACAGCCAATCAGGGCCAGGCTGAGCCATATAAGAAGGGCTGCTGAACAGAGCAGTTTCAGCCACTCCCTGGAGTTTGAGGAGGGAAAACTGGCTGCCCTGAAGGAAGGGAGAAGAGACAGCACCATGGTTAGAGCAGTACTTGGTGGGTCGGGGAGCATGAGTGAGTTCCTGGCAGACCGAGGCTCTGATACAAGATGGAGAAGGTGCTAGGGCTGTGGGAAAGTGGCCCAGGGAAACAGACAATGGGGTTTGGAGGTGACAGCATGTGACTGCTACCCCCCTGCCTTTGGCTCCAGTTGCCACTGATGCAGGTGGATAGACCCTGAACTTCAGCCAGCCACTAAGGCAAGTGGTTGGACAGAGGACTGCTGGCCCCCTGGAAGTAAGGGGGGCGGAGAACCAAGTGAGGCAGAGCTGGAGGGCTGTGTCCAGAAGAGGACACTGTGGTCCTGAGAGTAACACAGCCACTGATGACAGAAATGACAGTGGCAAGATGCCACTAGATGAGGGTGCACTGGTGAACCAGAGCTAATTCCCAGGATGGCCAGCAGAAGGCACTGTAGTGGTGAGTCACACCCTGTCATAGTTGGACACAAGAAAAAACTTCCTAACTGTCAGGGTGGTTAAGCACTAGAATAAACTGCCCAGAGAGGTTGTGGAATCTGTCACTAGAGATTTTTAAGAGCAGTTAGACAAACACCTGTCAGAGATGGTCTAGATTGGGGTGGGCAAACTTTTTGGCCCAAGGTCCACATCTGAGTGGGAAAATTGTATGCAGGACCAGGAATGTAGGGCTGGGGCAGGGGGTTGGGGTGTGGGAGGGAGTATGGGGTGCAGAAAGGGGCTTAGGGCAAAGGATTAGGGTGCAGGAGGGGTGCATGATGCAGGAGGGGGCTCAGGGCAGGGGGTTGGGGTGCAGCAGTGTGTGGCAGGGGGCTCAGGGCAGGGGATTGGGGTGCAGCAGTGGTGTGGCAGGGGGCTTAAGGCATGGGGTTGGGGGCTCAGGGCAGGGGGTTGAGGTGTGGGATGCAGTAGGGGTTCAGGGTGTGGGCTCTGGCCCGGCGTCGCTTACCTCGAGCAGCTCCAGGGTGGCAGCGGTGTGTAGCGGGCTAAGGCAGGCTCCCTGCCTGCCCTGGCCCTGCACCGCTCCTGGAAGTCACCAGCACGTCTGGCAGTGACTCCTGGGGGTGGGATGGGGCAGGTGGCTCTGCAACGTGCTGGCCTCACCTGTGGGTACGAGCCCCGAAGCTCCCATTGGCTGTGGTCCCTTATTCCCAGCCAATGGGAGCTGCGGATGGCAGTGCCTGCAGGTGAGGGCAGTGCACGGAGCCCTCTGCCCACGTCCCCCCCTCGGGGCCACAGGGATGTGGTACTGGCCGCTTCCAGGAGTGGTGCAGGGCCAGGGCAGGCAGGGAGCCTGCCTTAGCCCTGCTGCACCATGGGGCAGGCAATCCCGTGAGCCGTAGTTTGACCTTCCCTGGTCTAGATAATACTTAGTCCTGCCCTGAGCGCAGGGGACTGGACTAGAAGACCTCTTGACGTCCCTTGCAGTCCTATGATTCTCCTTTCCCCTCCTTCCACTTTTGCCACACATTTGGCACTAGGGGGAAGTGGTAGAGGCATCCACAGTGCAGGGGTCAATTTGGAGGACTGCATGCAGCAAAGTTGCCCGGTCCAGCCACTCAGAGGGCCCAATTGCAGGACTACTCAGCCATGGAGTTGTCCAAGCTGTTTCTGGACTGCAGCACAGGGTACTGGGGAGAGGACTCCGGCCGTGGCATGATACAGCAGGAGCCAGTACTCTTGCAGCCATCAGTGATAGAAGCTGCTCAAACAGCTCTTTCTGGTGAGCTCTGTCACCCTCCCTTTGCTGCCATTTCTGTTCCAGGAACTGGGAAGCAAGTGCCTGCTCGTATGCTGAAACCCTGCTCTCAAGCTGCACAGCCAGCCTGAGCCTTTCCTCATGCTTCTCTCTATCCCTTTCCTGTAGCGGTAAGTCCCTCTGTTCTTGGTACTGAGCCTGCCGATTGGATCTCTCCAGAACTTCAACCATAAATTCACAGTGGAAATGCCTCCACTTGGAGCAATCTGTGAAGGTACATGAGCCCAGGTTTCTGCTGCAGCATGGGTGAGTTGTGGAGTTACTGCAGCCTGTAGTGATCAAGGGGCCTGGAACAGGAAAAGAGAGGTCTGCCAGAGAAAGGTACGGGTTCTGCTCCTGCTGTCTTTCTGGTATGCCGTACCAACTATAAATATCTTGCTGGTACGGCGTACCAGCACGTACTGCCCTACTTGCACTGCTGCCTGTATTTCCAAACATTAAAATGGAGCCAGAAACTTACAATGCTTGGGGTGGCTTCTGTCCCTTCCATGTCTGTTGCCAGTTCTGCAGAGGGGCATCAACAAGTTTCTCTGAGTACAGACCCAGGATGTGCTGCAGCTGCTCCTGTGGCAAAGCCTCCTCTGGGACCGGTTTCATCCCCAGTCACTTCACTGGCCTCTCTTGGCACCTGCTGCTGGCTCCCATCAGTCCCTATGTTGGATTCTGGGGCCAGCAAGACACCATCCTGGCTGATCTGGTCATCATGCACCACCACTGGCTTCATTCTTGGCACAGTACCCAGTCAAACATCCTCACGTGATGCCGGTGAGTTGCACGAGGTTCAATTCTGATCCCTGGTTTTCCAGTATTTGGTCTTGAACCACTTAACCCACTCCCTGCACTGGGCTGGTAAATTTCTAACACTGCCATCTTCTCTATTTTCTGGTATGTGTGGTCATTCCTGGTACTCTTACTAAAATCCACTGTTTTGCTGGCCTTGCAGCAGAAATTAACTATGATCTGGCTGTGCTCCCCTGACCATGAAGCAGCGTGCTTTGCAAAGGACTACTTCTGGCCGTCTTCATTGCAAATGCAGAAGGTTCTCCAAAAGGTGTTTGCAGCATGGTGGTCAGAAAACAATGGAAAGTTAAACGCTGACTCACCAAGCTGCTGCAGTACAAGTTGCTTCCATTTCCCTGGAGTCACTTGGAGATTCTTGGGTTAGTATCCCACATTTTCATAGACTGACTCCTTTGTCTCTTTCGGTGGACTCCCAGGATGGGCTGCATCTACACTGCAAAGCAATAGGGATTGAACCCAGGGTTCTGGCTTGACTTGGGCTCAAAATCATCAACTGCACAAGGTCCTAGGACCCTAGGTCTGAGCGATGTGTGTAGACAGAAGTGGGGGTTTGGCCTCAAGCCTGAGTCTGAGCCTGGACTTACCTTGCAGTATAGACATTGCCAAGGTTAGTAGGGCAATCTGCAATCCCTGCTCCTCAGTGTTTCCCCTATATATGCAATGTGTTCTACGTGGGTTAAGACCTATCCCATGGAGCTCAATCTGTGGTGCTAAATGTAGGATTCACAATAGCCATTGGTTAGCCATGAGGAGGCAAATCATGGCATCAGAAATATTTTTTCAATCAAAGTATGAATAGCACAACCTGGTAAAGGAGGAGGAAGGGAAAAAAGAGAGATTAACTCTCAGTATTGAACTGTGTTTCTCCTCTCCAACCCACCCGCATTTGCAATACACACCACAACAGCCATCCAGACCATTACAGACCAATTATATTCCACTCTGCATAGCAACATCACTTTGCCATTCACATTTCAATGTGCAGCCTTCTGAAAACTTCACAAATTGGCATTTGGAGCACTAGCACAATACTCGTACAAATTACAAGCCAGTCGCTACCAGAGTCCAAACCTGCAGTTGGACTCTCATGACAGACTGAGGGACTCTTTCAGACTTGAATGAAATCTTCTTTGTTCAAGGAGCACATCCACCCAATTCTGCAGTCCCAAAAGTTATGGATAGTGCAGATTTTTGGGTGCCTGCCCAAACTGAACCTTTTGAAGTTTTTCCAGGGCCCTGGATTAAAGCTTTGAACACAATCCAAATATACATGGGGCTAATACCTTGGGTGCTGGGGTAGTACCGTTATCTGCCTCCTGCCAACTTTATACCCCTGCATTATTATGTAATAATCTGTATTGGAGTGAGTAGATCTATTATTTAGCTCACTAGGAAAATCCCTGGTTCGAGCCTTGATCTGATTTTTCTTGAATCTCAGGATGTCAGAAATGAGGACTTGCAGCTATGTCTGGCCAGTCTGTAGGCAGCCTATGAGCACAGTAGGGCTGCCTGATTGACCACTCCATCTGATTGGCCAAGGAAGACAGCAAGCCTGCTTTTAAACCCAACAGCAGCAACTGCTCTCTGGCTGCTCAATAAGCATACTTGCAGCTTTGATCTCTCCTGTGCCCGCTCTGCTCCTAGCCTTGTTCCTGTCCTGTCCTGCCCAGTCCACTCCACTCCAGCCCTCTTCGGTTTCTGAGCCTTGGCTTGACTTCTAGCCCCTTATGCTGTCCCTCACCATTGGCTCTGACTCTGGTCCCTGACCTTTGTCACTGTTCCTGGCCTTTGACTCAGCCCCGACCACTAGGCCTGACAACTTCTGCTCTGACCATTAGGCCAGATTGCATGTCCCAGTTTGTGACAAGGGCCCTACTTATATTACCATTATCTACCACTTTAGTGAAGAAAGGAAAGATTTTTTTTAATTATGGCCAGAATTATCACCAACTTACAATAAATTTTATCAAGCTAAGATAGTCAAGTAATCTTCATAGATAAGGCTGCTTCTGTAGAAATAAATAAAAACCAATGTGCAAAGTATCAATCAGTTTATTCCAGCAGACATTCCTTTTCATTCTGCTCATTTTTGTTGCATTTTGGAAGTGGAGAGAAGACTATAATAAACTCAATTTTTAAGATTTATTTACCTCATTGAATAATTTCATTAAGCCATACCATAAAATCTGTATAATAGTTGATAAACCTCCTATTATAAGCATTTTCTTCTCATAACTTGATCTCTTATGTTTCTCCTTTCTCAGAGATGGGATATTGGATCACTGCAGATAAGAAAAGAGGATTGTTGGATGACCGGATAGCCATTAACAATCCTCTTTTCTTCTCTGAGGTGATCCCATATCCCATCTCTGAGAATGTCCAGTTCAGATTCTTCAGAGGAAAGGTCAAGAAACCCTATAATGGTCAATTATGGAATAACCTGGCCAGAGTGGAAATTTCTTCCTAACCATAGACCAGTGGTGCTGGAACATTTTTAATAGTGGGGGTGCTGAAAACCAGGCCCTTTACCCCTGTCCACTCTCCCACTTCCCCCTCCCTGCCCCCAGGAGCTGAGGCTGGGAACAGAGCCCCAGGCGTGCGGGGCTGGCAGCCAGGACCCCAGGCGCATGGGGCGGGAGCCCAGGGGTGGTGCAGCACCCCTCCCCCGCACCCCTAGTTCCCACACTTATGCCATAGACAGTTAATGGTTAGCCAATGCCCTGTAGCAAGTGGAAATATATTCCTTACAAGCCCCAATCTTGCAATGGAAGCAGTGCAGGAAGAATCTTGGGCCCCATGTAAAATCAGTTGCAGGATTGGGGGCCTAAATTTGTATCTATTTAAGACCTGAGCCAGCTCCCATTGATTTCAACTGGAGCTTTATATATAAGTAATTTTTGGATATTTTGATTATATACTATGTCCCATTTATTTTAAGTATTGTTCTTTTCGATAGCAATTCTGTAGCTTTATAGCTTAGGACATTATTTTGTTTCTAAAAGGTTACAAGTTTACAAGCTATTGGAGGAATAATTGCTTTGAGCTAAATATGTTATCGCTATATTACTGATAAACAGTCATGCCAGAGTCCTCAATGTAAATATATATTTAACTCTTTCACATTTTCCCCACTGACATTTGATGTTACACAGCTTGGTAGCGAATGATTTCAATAAAGGTTATCCTTAGTTTATGTAAATATTTGGAGAGCTACAAATATTGTGAAATGTTATTCCAGTAAATTAATTTTCTGTCCTTTTATTTAATAAATAGCTTTGTTTGAAACTAAATGTCAAAAGTGATCCGTGAAGTATTATACAGTAGAACCTCAGAGTTACGAACACCAGAGTTACGAACTGACTGGTCAACAACACACATCTTATTTGGAACCAGAAGTACTCAATCAGGCAGCACCAGAGACGCACACAAATACAGTTCAGTACGGTGTTAAATGTAAACTACTAAAAAAATAAAGGGAAAGTTTAAAAAAGGATTTTACAAGGTAAGGAAACTGTTTCTGTGCTTGTTTCGTTTAAATTAAGATGGTTAAAAGCAGCATTTTTCTTCTGCATAGTAAAGTTTCAAAGCTGAATTAAGTCAATATTCAGTTGTAAACTTTTGAAAGAACAACCATAACATTTTGTACAGAGTTACAAACAACCTCTATGCCAGAGGTGTTCAGAACTCCAAGGTTCTACTGTAAATAAATCCTAGGATATTTTTAGATTTTGAATCTATGGCTAAAATTTCCAAACTTAGGAGATCATTTCAGCAAGGCACTTATGCATATGCTTAAGTTTAATCATGTACTTAAGCCCCAATTATTTAAATGGGGTCTCTGTGTGAGTGCAGAAGTCTGCCAATGAGTATGAGCATGCAAGACAAGGCAAAAGTAGCTTGGTGGTGGTGAAAAATTGTAAGCCACATTCTGCAGTCCTTATTCAGGCAGTGAGAACTGCAGGGATGTACATATGTGATCTTGATAGATCACTTGATAGAGCTTGATAGAGCACTTATTGCTGGAGCTGGTTGCAAATAGGACTTCCTGTTCCCCTAGAACAGGGGGGAACAGGAGTTCTGAAAATGTTCAAAAGAAATAATTCCATTTTGGAATGAAAAGTACAAATTTCAAAATCTCCCAAGGAAAGGAAAATTCCAAAAACGTTCATTCTGAAATAATAAAAATGGTTTGTCTCAAAATTTTCAAAACACAATTCCTCCTGGAAGTCCAGTCTCTGAAGCTCAGGCTTACAGGGAGCTGGGAGTCTGGAATCCATGGGAGCCACAGCTGAGCTCAGATCCTGGGAACCAGAGCTCCCATGGCTTGCCAGCTCCCATTTTGGCTGACTTTTCAGGCTGCTGAGGAGCCAGGGGGTAAGCTGGCAGGAAATCAGGCAGATTTCCATTGATGACCTCTCAGGCAAGTTTAGAAAACTGCCTGACAGGCAGGGTTCCATCAAAATGCTGCCCCGGTTCTGGGGGAAAATCAGTTGAAAAACCACGTTTCCACAAAAGTTTTCTTTTTCAATGAATCAGCATTTCCTGAGATAAATTATTCCTATTAGAAAATTTCAGACTAGCTCTACTAGTTGCCAGTCTGCTGCATTCTTCCTCTGGAAATGGGATCAGTGAGAGGGAGACTACTGTGGGTTATTGGTGAGAGGAGTAGAAAGATAAACATCTTCCTGTTGAAAATAGACTCTTTTTTTTTTTTTTTGCCCCAGAACATCGGAAGCAATGTGCCCCCTCAAACTTGCTGGGTGATGAGTCCACAGTAATGACTAGCCATTGTTCAAGGTGAATTGAAAAACAATTAAAATGGTGAGTTTAACAATTCACATTGAGAAATAGCCAAAGATTTTTGAGCTTCTAAAACTCATTCTCCCTGCTCCTGTATGGTGCAGTAGCTGGGACTGTCAGGGAATTGCTATTAGAATACAGAGAGGTAATAATTTTATGAACACTGTATGCAATCTGGTCAGTGAGGGGAAGTTATTGTATATTGGGTGATAAGGCTTTCCTATGTGAATGTGTTGATCTCACTTAATAGTGGGATGTTGTATGAACAAACAGGAAGAAGACAATGGCCCCAGAAAAGGACGTCCCAGCACCCACTTGGAAAGACTATTGGCAAAGCTGCCAGCTTTGAGGACCTTACATTTGGTCTCCAACAATTGGCAAACCTTGTTCAGCCAGTGCTGGGAACTAACAAATCACAGGGCTATAAACTGTTAAAAAGTGACTTGGCCTTAGGGGAAAGTGGAGTGATCAAAATGACTAAGCAGCTTTTTTTCCCTCTTTCCTGAGGCTGGGAGAGAAAAAATGGTTTGTGAGTTAAAGGAACAGACTACACCAGACAGGCGCTTGAGGTCTCTGTAGGAAGTTTAGACCTAGAGGATCCCAGGTGGAAGATGGTTAGACTCCTGGTAAGATAGACATGTTTATAGTCTGTTTTATTAGTTTAAAGCCAGTTTTTTTCTGAAATGCTTTTGTTCTAACTAAATAATACTTTGCTTTAAGGAGGCTGGGTCATCACTGCTTACCACTGTCATTGTTCCCGGAAGGAACAGACTTGCAGGTGCTGGACAGAAGTCAGACCTGTTGAGGTAATCATGGTTGATACACAAGGGACTACAACCCAAGGTCTGGTCTGAGAGTGGGAGAATCATGTGATTCCGTCCTGAGTGAAGTGGCTGCCTGAGACTTGAAGGTGGGGTGGCTCTCAAAGAGAAGAGAGGTGCAGTTCATCTGACAACTTTGACTGCAGCATCACTCAGGGTTGGTGGGAAACTATGCTCACCCCCAGGGCTTAATTTTTGCCAGGGCTGAGCCCTGGCACCTCTAGGTTTGGCAGTTCATAGCCCCAGCACCTCTGGGCTTGCTGTGTCAGTTATGAATGTAAAAAAATTGCTTGAGCCCCAGCACATCTTTCATTACAAATTAAGCACTGCCCATCCTTGCCCAGTATGACCAGGATGCCTGGGCCTGGCTGTCAAGGAAAGAGTGGGAGATTTAACTGTAAAGGACGTCATTCCGCAGCCCTGAGGTTTCATTTGGTGGGTACGGGTTGTGTTGGGCTTTTCCTTCAAAGCACAAATGTAAGGCTCCAGTTATGTTTCCATAGATACCTAGTTGCTCTGTGTCTGTTCCTTTTCAGACTATCATCAGGGAGTGAATGTTATTTCTGGTCCCTGTCTTAGTTGAGCAGAGGAGTCACAGCAGCAGGATTAGAACCCAAATCTCCTACTTAAGGCTCACACAGGCTTCCTTGGTGACTGCATTGGGATGTGTATCTAATCAGCTTTTGCGTAAAGTGGATTCAGTGAGTCAAACTGAAGACAGTCGATGAATTAGACCAGGGCTGAGAGGACACAGAAGGGGGCTGGGGATGAGACAATGATGATTCTAGGTTCAAGACAGCTGGGGTACTGCCACACTCAGAAAAATAAGGAAAAAATCATTTTTCTTTTAGATGCCTTCATCCTAATTCTATGCGCCAGCACAGCTGCTAATTTAACAGTATTGTCCTTCCATCTTCTGCATGAGAGCTCTTTTAGGGTAACTGCTCCCAGGGCCAGTGTGATGTATTGATCATGTGGACATTCCAGCAAAGGACTCCAAAGCTGCAGCCATCTTCTAGAACAGACCAGCAACCACAGCTGAGAATGGAAGGGCATTTTAAAAATGCTCTATGCAGTGGGCACGCATGTACCTAAGAGGTTTACGGTGCCCCACTGACTGTGTTGACCTATAGCTCCTGCTGGGTTGAGAGAGAGGTCTGAAGGCCCTGGATAGAAAGAATGGAAGTTGGGGAGCTGAGGAGACAGTTAGGGCAGAATGAATGAGGAGACAGAGGATTACATTTCTTCTTTTTTTCTTTCTCCCCTTATCTTCCTTTTAAAGCTTTCCTTTTAAAGAACAAATTAGTTCCCTTTTAAAAGAGACATTAAATGCAATATCAAGCTTATTAAATTTAAGCTAAACAAGTCCAGAACTGCAGACATTAAGTATCTCATAGTATTATTAATGAAGAATCTTCTTATCTGAAAAGCGTATTGTTCAAAATCGGGTCATAGCCTAAAATATGCCTCCTTTGCATTGGCAAATCCCTCATTTATCTCAGATCTCGTTTTATGCAGATACATTTCAGGTCCCCATCTTGCCCTAGGGCAGAAAGAATATATCGGAAACAGCGGTGGTTCGAAGAATGGTGACAAGAATAATTAAGTGTATAGGAAAAAAAAAAGTATCCCTGTTCCAGAAGGTTGCCAGAACCAGCTGCTTCACAGGAAAGTGCAAGAAACCGTGCAGTAGGAAGTTATGGAATAACCAGCCCATAAGGAAAATTTCCAGTGGCTAGAGGCTGGCTGATATCCTGAAGCATGAGAGCTCGTATCCTTTCCAAAATACTGATTTTTTTTTAATCCTTAGTAGTATAACTCAGGATAATCCTTTCTGAATCCTGCTAAACTCAATATCTCAAGGCAACTAGTTATACACGCTGATGGCACAATGTGTGGAAAAATATTTCCTTTTCAGTTTTAAAATTTGCTACCTTTCAATTTGTTGAACACCCCTAACCTAGTTCTTGTATGATGAGAGAGGATTAGTAGAAGTGACTATCTGTCTTCTCCATTCATTACTTTTACATATCTCCTCTCTGTGGTGAACAGCCCCATTCCTTTCACTCTCTCTTCATATGAAAGGTTTTCCATGCTTTTGATCATTTTTGTGCCCAGTCTCTGAACATCCTGTTTCTGGTCTCTATTTTTGAGGTAGGGTGACTATAGCTGAACACCATATTCAATATATAGCTTCAATGCAGCAATCCATGCTTACATCCCCTCATGTATAGACTATTGCAGTAAGCTCAACCTTAACCCTAAAGGCCATCCAAAAGCTATCCTTAGTTCTACATGTGGCTGCCTGCCTCCAAAATAGAGCAGATCAGCCTGAGCACATCACACTAATCATCTGTGCTCTACAATGGCAACCCTCCAATGCCAAGTCCATTTCAAGATCCATCTCCCATCTTACTCAGTGCTTAGAGGACATCAGCAGCTAAATCCAGGCAAGACAGAAATAAATTGTCAGGCATGGGAAGTACTTGTAGGAAATTGTGTTATGAAAACATCACCCATCATGTGAGGTGTCTGCACCCAAGCCATCAAGCCAGTTTGTAGCCTGGGGATCCCATATAAATAAAAACCTACTGGATCCCACATAAATAAGTAATCCTTATAATATAACAATCCTTAAATAAATAACCTGGGCCTGGCCAGGAGACTGTGACGCATCCTATCAGCCCTGCAATTGGACATGGTCGTTTACAAATTCATGACCTCCAGAGTCCAGCTAATGCAATGCCCATATACGTAGGTGTGAAAGAATCACCCTGTAAAAAGCTCCACTGAGTTCAAAATGCTGCAGTTCCCCTATTCAGAAGCACAGGCCATTGTTCCCTTGTCTGCCCTGTCTCTCCATTAAATAAACAGTCAAGCTAATGGTTCCAGGCTCAGATCCTCAAAGTTATTTATTGAATTCAAGGGGGTTTAGGCACCGTTGAGGATCTGGGCCTCATTCCTTATCTTCAAAGTCTCCATAGAATTAGGCCCTACTACCTCAGCAACTGTCACTCTCAAAATTCAGGCCCTCCCACAACAGCTATGTTCCACCTGAGCAAAGGAATTGTCAACCTTGAGAGTAAGCCTGGCTTGCACAGGGGACACAACCATTTCAGCAGCTGGCCCATGACTGTGGAAGTCTCTGTAAACCTCTGGTCCCCCTCAGCTCCACGGCAGTGTTTAGTGATCTATTATTGCACCTCTCATTCCATCTTCTGGACACAGAAACTGATTATGTTATGACAAAGGAGATTACAAAAGGTACATTATAAATTATTGATAAATATCGAATCTGAAATTCTCCACAGAAAGATCTAGACATAGGGGAGTTCCTGTCCCGATAGTGACTAGCAGTGAAGCCAGCTACAAAGAACATTGGATATAGACAAACATGTCTGACATTCCTTTGTTTTGTAGAATTGCTGGACAAAAGGGGCACCTAGGTCCACATGAACTAGCTCAGGCTTCATGCTGAGGACCATGTGACTTTGGTGGGGCAGGGGTCCAGTTTGAGATCTCATAAGGAAGGCTTAAGAAGAGAAGACTGTGCTGGAAGCAGGACAGAGAGACAAAGGGTCAGAAAGCAGAGTTTCTTTCTGGTTCCAGCATCAGCTCCAGCGGTTGGTGCAAGTGGAATGCCTGTGTGTGTGGTTTTGCTCTTGTTTTTTCAATTTCTGTTCATGGTAAACAGGACCTTTGTGTAAATTTCAGGAAGAAATTAATTACTCTAGAAAATACCCTGAACCTGTCATTAATTTCTCTTGAAGTGGGAAACTGACACACTGCAAAATTGCAATCTCTGCTAGTGGTCAGCAGAAAATTGCACCCTTTGCATTAGGCTTTTCCCAGCAACATCAGCTGATGGCAGAAATGTGAAAGCAAAAGTTTTACACCCCATCAAAAGCGGAAAACACAGTAGTAACATGATTATTGGATGCAACTGAGCCTGCTCTACATTTATTAAACTAAGGAATTCCTGTGTGTTCAGCAGATTGCAAGGAGAGTTTTTGTCACATAGGATATGTGTACACTACAATTAGATACCTGTGGCTGGCCTGTGCCAGCTGTCTTGGGCATGCAGGGCTCGGGCTAAGGGGCTGTTTAATTGTGGTGTACCTTCCAACCTTGTAGGTTCCTAGAGCTCAGGCTCCAGCCCAAGCCTGAATGTCTACAAAGCAATTAAACTGCTCCTTAGCCCGAGCCCCACAACCCCAAGTAAGCTGGCATGGGCCAGCCATGGGTTTTTAATTGCAGCATAGACATAACCCCAAACACAAGAAAGGAGAATTCCTTTTCTCATGCCTGCACTGAAATAACCTTGTAGAGACATTAGCACATGGCTTTATACTTCAGATAGTCTATCTACTGAATGATGTGAAGCCAACAAATATACATCCTGTCAAATAAAAGATTGATGGACAAAAAAAGAATTCAGTTATTTGAAAACAGAATCCATCCCCTGTTGAATATGGAATATTGATTTGGAAATACTTGTAAACCACGTAATTGCATTCTGTTTTCTACATGTCAGATTCATTTACAGGGGGCTAAAGAAAAGATTAAGTAGTTCTTAGCCCTTTCAGTTGAATCAAGGAAAGAAGATAGGCTTTTCTGAATTTGAGTTAAGTTTAGAATGTTGATTAATTAAATACTTAAGTAACGTAACTTTGATCTGTGCTGAACCTTAATACCACCAATATGCTACCATGCACTCTGAAGATATATATGAATTGTTTAAAAAACAACACCTCAATCGTTTTAGGAAAATTTGCCAAAGAGCTACCCACCTCTGCTATAAAGATGATCTAAAATGAAATTTATGGAACATATGTTTCTACTTCATGAAAATCTAGAACTAGTTTATACAAGTAATAGTTGCCTGAAGAATATAATAGTTTAGAAACACTGGAGTCTGTAAATAAGTATTAGGAACTGAAAAACGTTTATTGCAACAGCAAATTTTACTGGCTCAGCCTCCATGCAACAGAGATTTATATTTTTTTATAGTTATAGCATAAAAGCTCTTTAAAATGAGTACTGTTCATACTTGTATCAGCTTAATAATTGACTAGTTGTTGCTTAATCTGTCTCTAGTACGTAGGCCTTTAAAAGTCAACAGATAACTTTAAATAAATAAAACCTTTGTCACTCACTGCTACATCAGGTTTTACGTAACTGTCCTAAAAATGAGTTGCAACAGAACTCTTTGAACAGCATGCCAGTAAAATGTACTGTATTGCAAAGAAGCTGATAACGTCTTGTTTGGAATCCTGTCAATTTATTCCAGGAATTTAACAGTAATTAACCCAACACTTTAAGCCTCTTGGCTGTTTTATATGTTTATGATGTAAATAATACCACTCTTCAGTTCTTCAAGTGACAAAACTGGATGATGTGGTGGGTCAGCTCGATTTCTGGTTTTCATTTTGAAAGGGGGATGGAGTTTGTTCCTAAGGCTTCTCTGCTGAGATTACCAGTAAGAGGCCACACTGGAGGAATGATGGTTGTAAAATGGGTACCTGTCCAAAAGGCACTAAAAGAAATGTGGCTGCTTAGCCAATCAAACACCCATCTACATTAGTTCACACAACTCATCTTAGGTTACTTCAAGCCAGCAATGGGGTTGTGATAAGCTCTACACTCCCTTACTAGTCCCCTGATCCATCTAGCCGCCTTTCTGATGTTTCAAATTGACTGTATTTAGCGATATTCATCACGGCCAAGATTTTCAGAAGTGACTTGTGACTTCAGAAGTGATTTGGGGCGCCTCAATTTTGGGAGTTTCAACTTGAAACCCCTTAAAAGAGCTGCCTTTTCAGAGGGTGGACGCTCAGCAATCTGACAATCAGGTCTCTCTGAGTTGTGAACCCAAGTTGAGAACCCAAAATCACGAGTCACTTCTGAAAATCTTGGCCATAAACATATTCCTTAGGCACCTATTTATTCATCAGCGATTGGCTAGGTGCCTTGCAAAAAATACAGCTGGCCATTTACTGTCATCCTGAGTCCTAAAAGTTATTGATTGTGGCAAGTCTCATGCTGACAGTCTGGTTTTATTAACGGCCACATAAAAAAGTGTCAGTGCTTTAGATTGTTTTGCTGACAGAAGTGTCCTTGATGATCTGAGAAGGTCCTTGAGCATTTGGCCCTTTCAGCTCAGATGAAACTATTAGACATTCTAAACCCCAGATAGTTTCAGTTGGTTCATTGGCCTTTTTTCCATACGGTTGTATATTGAATTATAGATACATCGTGTACTAAATTCCAGAAGAATTTTCACTTAATCATGGCCGTATCTCTATATAGAATTGCAGACATACAAGCATTTTGTAAATGGCCAAATCATCAGAAACTTTATATAAATCATTAAATATTTTCCATCCTTTTCCCACCCCTGCATAAACTCTGAAGAACAGAGGGAGAAAAAAATTTTCTAGCAATATTTTTGTTCCCAAAATTGAGTTCCGCAGTTTGCTCAGCACTATCAAACATATTGAACAGAACATTGATCTGCTCCAAGGAGCTTGCAGTCTATAGTACGGATAGTCAAAACCAAATCAAACATATATAGCAGAACAGCTGCCAGTACTAGCTGGGTATGTTGTGTTGTAAGAATCTGGACACTTTTTTTTTTTTTTAAACTCAGTGGGTTAAAAAATACCCATAATTATACACTAATAAAATGTAGTCTATTGACTGTTCCAGATATTCTATACAAGAATGAAAGCCATTTGAAAAAAGTTCAGCTGAGCTGACAGTTCATTTGCCAGATTTTATCATGTTGGAAAATTAAAATGTCTGCATTATAAGTTCTTGGGAGAAAGCATGTTCAAAACTGGCTCTTTAACTTCACTGTTTCAAAGGCAACTTTGTACTGATAAACTAGTCAATCAAATATTACTGCATTTCTAACAGTAACATTTGAAGCTATTTCTTTAGTTATGTAATCTAGCAGATACAGAAGCTTTAAAAACACCATATGCTAAATAACATAAACACTCCAGAGAACATGTTGTGATTAATAAAACCCAAATGAATTTCTTGCCCTGTCTAAGCATCATTATCAGATAAAAGTTAAGAAATAATTAGTTTCAGTATGTCAGTAATTCTAGACCGCTTTAAAAAGGAAAAGTTTAGATGGGATTTCTACTACTTAGTCATAGAATGACCTCATGGTTATAGATAGCCAAGGCATACTTTGTGTGGTAACACTATCTTTGGGAGAGGTTTAAATTTTTCCATTTTTGTTTTCCAGGCAATTGTTAGGTGTTACATTTAGAAATGCAACCAAAGTGGGACTCCAGCTTCAAACTCTCCTGAACTTTGGGAGTGTATAGAATACCTAAACCAGCTCCATTTTATGGATTTTAGATCGAAAATCTGGAAAAGGTTAATCTCAGTTTCCAGGATTTGGAAATAGAAATTTGGCTATTCTGGGCCCCCAACTCTGTCCAGCCCCTTATTCCTCCCCTTTATTCTTGCTCTCTTCCTTCCTCCCTCCCTTCCCAGCTCAAGAACCACCTTATCTTCCTGCAAGGACCTCTCAAAGCAAAAATAAAATTAATTGCAACCTCAGGTCCATTGTTTAACTGTTTGAAAGAAAACTGGAAAGAAATACAGACCAATGAATCTGTTTTGCCAATATTCCCTGTTACAACTTGTTTTAAACTGGTTACAAAGATCCTGGGAGGTTAGTTACCAGTTAACAATAAGATCAGAGTAAAGCCTGGTCTACACTAAAAAGTTAGGTCAACCCAGCTACATCGCTGAGGGGTGAGAAAAATCCATGCTTCTGAGCGACATGTTAAGCCAGCCTAACCCCGAGGGTAGACAGCTAAGAATTCTTCCATTGACCTAGCTCCGACCTCTGGGAGCTGGATTAACTACACTGATGAGAGAACCCCTGCTGTTGGGCGGATGTAATGGCTACACAGCAGCACTGCAGCTGTGCCACTGTAGAGTTTCAAGCGTAGACAAGTCCTAAGACAGAGACATGCATGCGGAGCAGCATCTGAGTTGGAGGACACACTTTGCATGACCCTGGATTAGTTTTACCTTGCTAATTTCAATTCAAGTTATGTTACATTCATGGAACCATATGAGACCCCTCTGGGGAGCTCATTTAACATCTGGTTGCTCTTGCTATTTTTTGACCAAAATTCTGTGTATCCCGTTGGACAAGGAGGTTATTTCTGTGGGTTCCATTCCTACTCAGCTGATGTTTCCATTCTTTCTGTCTTTAATCCATGGTTTTCCTCTCAGTGAGAGTGAAATCTCATTTAACTCCCACTTTTAGTTGTTTCCAAGCATAAGAAGAGGGAATATTTGATTGTATTAAACTTCTACCACATAATAGCTAGAAAATATTAGTTGTATAGGGAAGCAATTCTTGGTAGCTTCCCTAGAGAAATGAAGTCCTTAATAGTAGCACAGTGTAGGAACGGCAAAGAGTCCCGTGGCACCTTATAGACTAACAGACGTATTAGGTCCTGTGATGGTTTCGCTGGTGTAGCTATGTGGGCAGAGATGGCATCGAGGTTTGTTGCATGGATTGGTTCCTGAGTTAGAGTTACTATGGTGCGGTGTGTAGTTGCTGGTGAGAATATGCTTCAGGTTGGCAGGCTGTCTGGGGGCGAGGACTGGCCTGCCTCCCAAGGCCTGTGAAAGTGAGGGATTGTTGTCCAGGATGGGTTGTAGATCATTGATGATGCGTTAGAGAGGTTTTAGCTGAGGACTGTATGTGATGGCCAGTGGAGTTCTGTTGGTTTCTTTCTTAGGCTTGTCTTGCAGCAGGAGGCTTCTGGGTACACATCTGGCTTTGTTGATCTGTTTCCTTATTTCCTTATGTGCGTATCGTAGTTCTGAGAATGCTTGGTGAAGATCTTGTAGGTGTTGGTCTCTGTCTGAGGGGTTGGAGCAAATGTGGTTGTACCTCAGCGCTTGGCTGTAGACAATGGATCGTGTGGTGTGTCTGGGGTGGAAGCTGGAGGCATGAAGGTAGGCATAGCGGTCAGTGGGTTTTCGGTATAGGGTGGCGTTAATGTGACCGTCACTTATTTGCACTGTGGTGTCTAGGAAGTGGACCTCCCATGTAGATTGGTCAATTTTGGTCATATTCTCACCAGCAACTACACACACCACACCATAGTAACTCTAACTCAGGAACCAATCCATGCAACAAATCTCGATGCCAACTCTGCCCACATATCTACACCAGTGACACCCTCACAGGACCTAACCAGACCAGCCACACCATCACCGGTTCATTCACCTGCACATCCACCAATGCAATATACGCCATCATGTGCCAGCAATACCCCTCTGCTATGTACATTGGCCAAACTGGACAGTCCCTACGTAAAAGGATAAATGGACACAAATCAGATATTAGGAACGGCGATATACAAAAACCTGTAGGAGAACACTTCAACCTCACTGGACACACAATAGCAGATTTAAAGGTAGCCATGCTGCAGCAAAAAAAACTTCAGGACCAGACTTCAGAGAGAAACTGAGCTTCAGTTCATTTGCAAATTTGACACTATCAGCTCAGGATTAAACAAAGACTGTGAATGGCTCGCCAGCTTCAAAAGCAGTTTCTCCTCCCTAGGTGTTCACACCTCAACTGCTAGAAGAGAGCCTCATCCTCCCTGATTGAACTAACCTCATTATCCCTAGCCTGATTTTTGCTTGCATATTTATACCTGCCTCTGGAAATTTCCACTACATGCATCCGACGAAGTTAGTATTCACCCACGAAAGCTAGTGCTCCAATACGTCTGTTAGTCTATAAGGTACCACGGGACTCTTTGCCACTTTTACAGATCCAGACTAACATGGCTACCCCTCTGATGCTTGACAGTGTAGGAAGAGTCTTCTGTAGGCATTTCTTGGAGCCGAGATGGAAATAAGGTCCTGGAAATAAACATCTTCCCCACATTGGAAGTTCTCTTTGTTTAATTTGGCAGCATACAGGTGGATAGAAGCAAAATTTTTAATTTCCTGCCCAGGCGCTGAGTTGGTTACAGAAAGCATGTGCCAGCCTAAGCCCCTAGCAGGCAAGAAATACTGCTAGTTGCCACAATAACTAAATGCTTTTAACCATGTGGTATGTGATCTGTATTGAGATCCAATCATCTTAAGGCATGGCTACATTTGCAGATGTAGAGCACTTTGAATTAAACCAGCCTTCGGAGAGTGCATTAGGGAAAGTGCTGCAGTGTGTCCACACTGACAGCTGCAAGCGCACGAGCATGGCCACATTTGCAGCACTTGCATTGGCATTGGGAGCGGTGCATTATGAGCAGCTATCCCACAGAGCTCCTCTTCCCATTCTGGCGCTGTGGCTTGTGGGAAGGGAATGGGGATTGTGGGGCATTCTGGGTCCTGTCCCAATACCCCATGATGCATCGCTTCGCATCCTAGGAATCCCTGTGCTTCCGTCCACATTTGGCGCCATCTTTCAATGGCTTTTGTACTGCGCGCTCTGTCTTCCCTTTCGGTCTGCGGGAATGAAGCCCAAACTGCTGAGGAATATGCTGACAAGTCTCACCAGCACGTCATGTTTGGCAGTAGAACTACCCCTAAGATCCAAACTGACAGTAAGGACTCCGACAATGATATCGATGCAAGTAATGCATACGACACGAGACTGCTTGTGGGATTCAAGGACATGCTCACCACAGCGGAACACTGCATCTGGGCTCGGGAAACAAGCACTGAATGGTGGGGTCACATCGTCATGAAAGTCTGGGATGATGAGCAGTGGCTGCAGAAATTTCGGATGAGAAAAGCCACTTTCATGGGACTGTGTGAGGAGCTCGCCCCCACCCTGCGGTGCAAGGACACGAGATTGAGAGCTGCCCTGATGGTGGAGAAGCAGGTGGCTATTGCATTCTGGAAGCTGGCAACTCCAGACAGCTACCGATCATTTGCTAACCAAGTTGGAGTGGGAAAGTCAACCATTGGAATTGCGTTGATGCAAATTTGCAGGGCCATTAATCGCATCCTGCTCAGAAGAACCGTGATTCTGGGTAACGTGCATGACATTGTGGCTGGCTTTGCACTAATGGGTTTCCCTAACTGCGGAGGGGCAATAGATGGGACGTATATTCCAATTCTGGCACCAGCCCACCAAGCCTCCGAGTACATTAATCGGAAGAGGTATTTCTCTATGGTTCTCCAGGCACTTGTGGATCACCGTGGGCATTTCATTGACATTAACACAGGCTGGCCCGGAAAGGTGCATGATGCATGCATTTTTGGAACACTGGCCTGTTCAGAAAGCTGCAAGCCGGGACTTTTTTCCCAGACCAGAAGATCACTGTAGGGAAAGTTGAAATGGTAATTGTGATCCTTGGAGACCCCACTTACCCTTCAATGCCATGGCTCATGAAACCCTACACAGGGAGTCTTGACAGCAGCAAGGAGTGGTTCAACAGGCTGAGCGGGTGCAGAATGACTGTGGAGTGTGCTTTTGGCCATTTAAAGGGCCGCTAACGCTCTCTGTATGGGAAGCTGGACCTGGCCAATGATAGCATCCCCGTGGTTATAGTCACGTGCTGTATCCTCCATAACATTTGTGAAAGGAAGGGTGAAAGAGTCATTCAGGCATGGAACTCGGAGGTTCAACACCTGGAGGCTGAATTTGAACAACTAGAGAGCAGGGCTATTAGAGGCGCCCAGCGTGGGGCTGCAAGGATTAGGAATGCCTTGAGGGAGCAATTTGAGGCTGAAAGCCACCAGTAATGTTTGGTGCCCTGCACAGGAGTGAAGAGCGGTGGTTCTAATGTTAGTTGGAAACTGTGTTTGATATGCTAACTCGCAGTGCCTGTTGCTTTCCTGAGCTAAGGTATCTTTTAGTTTATGCAATAATAAAGAATGTTTTCAAAGACAAAAAATTCATTTATTGAAAAGAAACACAACAACTTGGGAAACAGAAAGGGCAAGGGTGGGGTGGGGAACGGTTCAGTCACAGATTTGCATATGTCCTGTTCTCATACTCAGACTTCCTGTCTGAATGCTGCACTTCAGGATGGCTATAATGCATGGTGATGGGGGTTGAGTGCAGTGGGTAAGGGTCGTAGTTTTCAGGGCTGGGTGGTGAAGCTACAAGTGTTGGAGGCAGCTGGTGGCAATAAGAACCCAGATGTTGGGGAAAGTGGGCTGGAGTGACATGTGGGCACAAGGGAAAGAGTTTGAGGACAAGGGCTGCATGGGTGGGCGGGCGCAGTAGTGCGCTGCCTGCATGGCTGCGAGCGCCTGGATCAAGTCCGCTTGGTGCTCCATGATGCTTATCAGCTAATCCGTGCTTTGCTGCTAGAGCTCTGCGCTTTTGTGCTAGCGCTCCTCATTCTGCTGGTGGATCCTCCTTTCACTCTCCCTCCACTCCTTTGCTTTTAGATTCTCGATAAGGGACTGCTGCATGACTTCATGCAGCATGTCTTCTTTGCTTCTATGTGGCCTCTTCCGAATTCTTTGCAATCTTTCGGCCAGTGATAACACAGACGGCTGCATCTGTAAAGGCAAAATGCAACAGTTAACAGAGGCAGCATTGTTCACACCAGACAGAGCAATGATTCCCCCATACTTAAGGGCAAGCACAGTGTACACAATAGCAGAATTTGCCCATCCCAAAGCGAGTGCACATAACCACAGGAGCCCCAAAATGGTGAGTAAGCACAGGGTCAAGGGGGACTGATTGTTTCATGACTGTATTGTCCTCTGGGTTTCTGTGCCTTGGGGAGAGCCAACAGCTGCAGGGGGCCCCTACACTGAACACTGTCCCCACATTTTCCACAGGAGTTCATCCTGGAAGATATCTCGCTGCTGAGGGTGACCTGGGAAGCAAGGGAGGGTCTTCTACTACAATGCGGCTTCCGGCCTGGCCCATATGCAGCTTGCCTGTGTGCAGCAATGGTCCCCCCGCCCCTCATAGCACAGTGGCACAGACATGTTAGCCTGACTGGGAAAAGGACCACAGTGGCTCTCCCAAGAAACCTACGCAAGCGTATTGCCCAAGTTCTGGATGAGACCTTTGAAGAGATCACTGAGGCTGATTACCACAATGTGAATGAGCACATCAGCACCCTATTCCGCATCTAGGCATGCATGCAACCCTAACCTCCTCGCCCCAAGAGCCCACACCGAATAACTTCCTTCCCAAAATAAAAGCCGCTTACCAGGAACCTCCTCTGGTGTTTGTCCTTCCCCAAGCACCGGCTGCCGCGACTGGCTACTTTCCTCCTGGCTTGAGACCAGCTCCTGGCTGCATGCATCTAGGGATTCTGGGGTGTATTCCTCCTCCTCAGCACCCTCTCTCCTGCTTTCCTCCTCCTGCCTTGTTGAACTGGCCTCTGAAGTGTCCATAGTGGTCCTCGGAGTGGAGGTGGGGTCGCCCCCAAATATCGCGTCCAGTTCTTTGTAGAAATGGCAGGTCGTGGAGGCAGCGCTGGAGCGGCTGTTTGCCTGGCGAGCTTTGTGGCAGGTGTTCCGCAGCTCCTTCACTTTAATCCTGCACTGCAGAGCATCCTGGTCATGGCCCCTTTCCATCATGTCCCTTGATATCTGCCTGAAGGTATCATAATTCCTATGGCTGGAGAGAGGCTGGGACTGGACAGCTTCCTCTCCCCAAACACTGATGAGGTCTAGCACCTCACCATTTCTCCATACTGGGGATCACCTGGTGCATGGAGGCATGGTCACCTGGAAAGATGTGCTGAGAGCACTCCATGCCTGGCTGAGCAAACAGGAAGGGGATTTTCAAAATTCCCAGAGAATTTAAAGGGCTGGTCTGACGGTTGGTCACCTGAGGGCAGGGCAGCAGAGTTCAAAAAGTGATGACCAGAGTGGCTAGAACAGGCATTGTGGGACACTTCTGGAGGCCAATCAGAGTGCACTAATGGACCAGGGTGTCCACCCTGGCACTGTGGCGCTCCAGCGGGGAAGTATCAAGCATTATTCCACTTGCCAAGGTGGAGTACCAGGAGCGCTCCAGCCACGGAGTCTGTGCGCTCTACATGCCTTGCCAGTGTGGATGCGTCATGAGTTAGGGCACCTGAGGCTGCTTTAATGCGCTCGAACTCGCAAGTGTAGCCAAGCCCTTAGTAACTAAGTACGCAAATTTAGTTAAAAGAAAAGGAGTACTTGTGGCATCCGATGAAGTGAGCTGTAGCTCACGAAAGCTTATGCTCAAATAAATGTGTTAGTCTCTAAGGTGCCACAAGTACTACTTTTCTTTCTGCGAATACATACTATCATGGCTGCTACTCTGAAACAAATTTAGTTATAAGTTATAGTGTGGACAGATAGTAAAGATCAGCCTGCCTTTTCTACTGATAAGCAATTGGATCGCTTATCCAAAGTGATAATCTTATTGCCAAGATTCAGTGAGTAGGAATATGGATTCTACAGCTAATTAAAATCTGTTAATTATAATCTAAAATTCACTGGGTTAGGCAATAATGTTTCACATTTATACTCTGCCTCAGATGGGCATGATTTAATGTTTGCTGTACTAAAGGGAACAAAACCCAGCTGAATCACTTCAGAACAAGTATGTATGAAAAACCCTTAATGCAGTGAGTTTGCAATAAAATGTACATTCACAGGACATATAGTGTCAGGTTTTTATTTTGTGAAAATGGCTGCCTAAACTCACTGTTCAAAAATTGATTTCATAAAGGCAGTTCTAGGATCATGAACCACATGGCTAATTCAAGTCATTTGCATCTAGTGACTGAGTCGGCTGTTTCTCACCATGAGGAACTTCTGAATAATTTTGCTCAGATCCAACTCAAGCCAATACGACAGAACCATGCCTAGTAGAAACAAATGCATAGTCCTCCTGTCAACGTTCTAGAGGTATTAAGAGAGCAATGGACTATGCCCTGTGAGTTAGAGCCATGCCTCTCCTAGCTACTGGGGATCTGATGGGGCTGTTCCTGGAGTTGGCTGTAAGTGCACCAAAGGATGATTTCTATTAAAGAAGAAATTATTAGAAGAAACGCTTGTGATGTTGCACTCTATATGATTTTATGAAAGTATGCTGATGAGTGTGAATATAATGTAACTAAAATATGCTTCATGGAAAAGGTCTCTTGTAAGGTATCATTACAAAGCTTATACTCTACTGAGTGTGGTCATTCTATTTGTATAAATGTATCACTCTTGTATCTGAAACTAGAAATATAAAATATAACTCTGAGGGCCTATTGCATTATGAAAAGTGTGAGCCATTAATGGTGGTTTGGAATCTTGATGGCTCCCATTAACCAGGACAGTTGTCTGAAGATGACTCTGTTTCACTTGTAAGTCTTCCTGTATACATGTGTGCTGGCAAGCGGGTAATGAAGCCTTACACTGACATGTGATCATGTCACCTGAACTGGAATCCATCTTTAACCTGGTGTTTGAGAAGGCGGGATGGGAACCCAGAGAGACAAAGGATTCCTGCCTTATGCAAAAGATATATAAGTGGGTGGAACAGAACAAGGAGGCTGCCATCTTGAGAAATCCCCTAGCTACCACCTGAGCTGGAACAAAGGCTGTACCAGGGGAAAGGATTGTGCCCAGACTAGAAAGGTGTACGGTCTTTGAAAGAAACTTATTGAAACATCTCTAAGAGTGAGATTTTATCTGTATTCAGTTTTTATTACTGTATTAGACTTAGACTTGCATGTTTTATTTTGCTTGGTAATTCACTATCTTCTGTCTGTTACTACTTGGAACCACTTAAATTCTACTTTCTGTATTTACTAAAATCACTTTTGACTTATTAATTAACCCAGAATATGTATTAATACCTGTGGGGGAGGGGTAAACAGCTGTGCATACCTCTCTATCCGTGTTATAGAGGGCGAACAATTTATGAGTTTCTTATACAGGGTAAAACTGATTTATTTAGAGTTTGGACCCCATTGGGCATCTGAGTGTTAAAGACAGGAACACTTCTGTAAGCTGCTTTGAGTTAAGCCTACAGCTGTTAGGGGTCGTGGTTCAGACCTGGGTCTGGGTTTGCAACAGGCTAGCAGGTCTGGCTCAAACCAGGCAGGGCACTGAAGTCCTAACTGATAGGGCAGAAAAGCAGGGACAGAAGTAGTCTTGGCACATCAGGTGGCAGCTCCCAAGGGGGTTTCTGTGATCCAACCCGTCACAACACTCTTTAGACTGACACTCTTGCAATAATTTCTCTGTCTTGAGTCTTGTGACAGGAGAGTTGAAAAGGTTGTGTCCAAATAGCTCTGGAGTCCTCAAGACCACTTGATCCCAGTGAGTTTGGTTTTAGGTTTGGGCATACAATCATACAGAGATGCACTGGCTGTGCTGGTCAATGATCTCCTCGTAGTGATAGACAGAGATCAGATGTTCATGCCAGTGCTTTTAATGGCAAAAACGTTTTAGTGCTTGGGATTTTCCACTCCCTCTCCACTACTATCTGATGATATTGCTCAAGGCAGAAACTTCAGCAGTTGCTAGAAGTTATTTGCCTTCTTGGGAAATTTTGTCTTTCAGCTGCAATATATGATTTTGATATGATTAAACTACTGAGTATGAGGACTTACATGAAGTGCCACAGTTCTGAGCCTGTGAGGATTATCATGCCTCCCACCCCCACACCTCCAACATGTGCACAGCATTAAACAAAGTTAGCAATAACAGAGCGGTTATTTGGGTTTTATATCAGAGAAGTTTGATTCAAGCAAACCTTCAGATATAAACATTGTTCTCTGCCCTGTATCCGTCTCCACCTCCCTCCCCCCCACCACACACACACACACACACACTCTCTCACACTCACTCCCTCCCCTATAATTGAATGGTCTTTAAGGAGTCCTATTCTTTTTGGCTAAAGGGCCTTATCTGAGGAACAGAGGAGTGGCCATAACACATTAGATCATTGATCCTTGTATTCTGCCTGTGACAGCCATTAGAACTTCCAGAGGAAGGTGAAAAGACTCAGTTGCACCGAACAGCTAAACCTGAAAGGGTCTGAGCCACTTTGTTTGAGGTTCTGACAAAGGCTCAGCTCCCACTAAAGTCATCTTGAATGGATCTTCCATGGAATCAGTGCAATCTATTGCACAGTTAGGACTGAGCTCCTAGCCAAATGTGTAATAGTGTACAAGGAGAAGGAAATCACTCTAAGGACTTCTAGGATGATCAAACAATAAAATAATAATTATGATCATTAGAGATTGTCCTATAAAGCTCAGATACGTTGGCTCCCAAACTGAGGTGTTTGTCTCTTTTTATTAAGAATAATTTGCACTTAATGTATGTGCCCTATAGATAAGGATTACCCTTAGCATGCCGAAATGTAACTATTACTGTTCATAAAGTAGTTTATCCCAGTGATTTTCAAACTGCGGAATGCTGGCTGTCTGTCTTTCTTGTTCCTCCCTACCAAGTTAAAAAGACGTGTGTGTGTGTGTGTGTGTGTAAAAAAACTGTTCCATGTAAACATTTGCTGTAACTGCCCCAGACATGTTATGTGATTGTAAATGGAAGGGGAGGTTGTCTGTGCGGTTGTGCATATGAAGGGAGCTAATGCTCTTGCTCATGCTCTCTTTCTCAAGTAAGATATGGTGGATGCAAAGAAATAATTTGGGAATGGTTGATGCAACCCTTTTTGTAATCTAATCACAATATTTGACTACCTCCTGTGACGCTAAATCCCAAAGGATTGACTATACACTGTGTGACAAGTTTCAATCGGTCCTCCGAGCCCCTAGGGAGCGATGGAGAGCTATGGTCCCACTGGCAGGCCTCAGTCACACCTTTTGGGCGCTGGGGAATTAGCGGGAAAGGTGTGCTGGCCCGAGCCTGCAGCGCGCCCCTCAGGCGGGGGCACGCCGGCACGGGTCGGCGGCGCGCGATTCTGCTACCCAAGGCGGGTTGGCCGGGGTAGGGGAACGCAGGCCCACCCAACTCCACTGCGTTCCAGCCCAGGGCCCTGGCAGTGGCGGGAGGCGAAGGTCCCGCCACTCGGCCAGCGCGGGGCCATCCATACCCCGCTGACCAAATACACCCACCGCACGGTGCAGTTCTGCCCTGGGCTACTTCCTACCCGGTCTCTCAAGCGGGCCTCTCTGGCCCCTCCAGCTCGTCCGGGTATTCAGCTGCTGGCAGCTCCAGCTCCCCCTCCGTGTCGGGCTCACGCTGGCCCAGGCTACAGCCGGGCCCCTCCAGGTCCTCCGGGTACTCAGCGGCTGGCAGTCCTGGTCGCCACAGGCCTTCCTCCCGGTCAGGTTCCTCCTGGCCCAGGGCCTCCCGTGGGTCGGCAGCAGGGTCTTGAGGGAGCAGCCTGTGTCTGTCTCCCTCCCTAGTGCTCCCCTCACTGGGCAAAGGGTCCCGCCCTTTGTACTTCCTGTCCCACCCCTCCCCTTCCGGGGATTGGCGTAAGCTCGCTCTGGTCCCGCCCACTCAGGCTGAGAGGGTGGCTCTTTACCCTCTGGTTCGGAGGGAAGCCACCCTGGTTCCCTACACACTGTAAGAGAAAGCTTTTTCTTTTAGCTATTCCAAATTTAATCAAATAGGTAGCCAACGAACCCTTTTAGAATTTAGCTTAAAGGATTCTAAAAGAGCAAAAAGTGTGTTGGGTTTTCTTCTGTTCTAATAGAACAGGACTTACTTGTGGCATTTTTAAATGTATGGGAAAAGGGTTTTTTATGATTTGGATAATCAAATTATTACAAAATTAATAGATGACCATTGCTTTTTAATAGACCGTGTTGTGTAAAAGGACAACTATATTTTTGATGTAGTAGTAAAGATACTGACTCAAATTCTCTGCATTTATTTACATCAGCAGAGAATTTGGCCCATTCTATTTGGTTTTATCTATATATTCTAGACTGGATTTTGCTGTATAGGAAAGCGATTGTAGTCAGGGAAAGAGGATTGGCTGACTTCCTTGTCTCTCTTGTTTAGTTATGTGTGTGGAAGATAAGTCATCTGTGGATTCAAATGAATATGTCTCAGGGTGTATCTACGCTGGAGCTGGAAGGTGTAATTTCAGCTTACTGAGATGTAGGCTGACCGGATAGCAAGTGTGAAAAATCAGGACAGAGGGTAAAGGGCAATAACTGCCTATAAAAGACAAAGCCCTGAATATTGGAACCATCCCTATAAAATCAGGATACCTGGTCACCCTTCTGAGACACACCTGCACTAGCTCTGATCTAGTTAGTGCACTAGAAATAGAAGTGCAGCTGCGGCAGCACGAGTGGCGGGGTGGGCTAGCCTGTCTGAGACCCTAGGTATGCACTTGGGCAGCTATCCTGTCCTGCTTCTGCCACTACACTTACGTTTAGCATGGGTTTTGTCTACTTTAGCTGAAATTCATACCTTCCACCTTCAGCGAACGGGTACTCTAAGGATAGTCCCACCTATGCACTCAATTGCACTACAGTAACACAGCCAGATTAGTGCCTATAACATGTTTTAAATTTCTAATCTTATCATGAACTTTACATTGGCTATAAAAGATGCATTATAACCCCACATGACAAGATTGAGATGTGACATAAAACATCACAAAGTAAACAGGATCATTTTACTTGATTTTACTGAGACATTTATCCGAATGTAAAACAAACAGTTGACTGAAATTCTTCATTAAGAAAATATTATTGCCACAATGAGCTTTTGAGCACAGCTAAAGGTTTCAGATGATATAGGCCGCTCCATTGTAATCTTGGTAGCTTCCAAAGATGGTGGAAAAAAATCTAAAGCCATTTTACTATATCGAACATGTACTGATGGCAGAGAGAGAGTAAAATTAGAATATCTGAGAATCGGGTCATTTCTTTAAAGAGAAACCCTTTTTCCCAAAAAAACGTACTATACCTCACTCACAGCAATGGAGACACGGCAGCAGTATGTAAAAGGAAAGAGCTATAGGCCCAAAACTATAGACTTTACTCACATAAGTGATCTCATTCACGAAAACAAGGGCTGCTAGGCTGAGGCCTATAATTTTACCCACATTTTATTCTAGAAAAATATATTTAAAGCGCTTTACAATAAGGAGCTGAGTGAAAATCTTATCTTTATGGGACTATGATGAATAGGAAGATGATTTTTGTTTCAAAAGTATTTTTTCATGCCAACACAAAATCAGGGGTGGGGGAGGTTGAGGGAAATAATCTCTACAGTAGCCATTATATTTCTTGATCCAACCTGGGTGCATAATGTATAAAGAAAAAAGTCTCTCTCCTTGAACGAAAGCATTGTTGGAATAATAGTTTCAGCAATCTTGGTTACACATTCCCCTACTGCTGTTGGGTGACCATATTTGACTATATTTTAATTTAATAATTTTAAATTTCCTTCACTCTCATCGCTCAGCAGGAACCTAAAACTTGACCAAACTTTTGTACTGGTGACCCCCTTTCACACGGCAAGCCTCTGAGTGCGACCCCCCCTTATAAATTAACACCATATTTTTTATATTTAACACTATTATAAATGCTGGAGGCAAAGTGGGGTTTGGGTGGGGAGGCTGACAGCTCATGACCCCCATGTCATAACCTTGCAACGCCCTGAGAGGTCACAACCCCCAGTTTGAGAACCCCTGTCCTACGTAGGCAACAATGGCCAAACTTCTGTGTCTATGGGCTTCCTAGTAAACACACATTGGGGTAGGAGGAATGTCATTAAATTACCATGAATCCCACAACCCATTATGGCCTTTTCCTTACTTGAAGGGCCCTGCTCCCACAATCAGAGCCAAGCAGACAGACCTGCTACACCAATGCTAAATTCAATAGGGCTGTGTAGGGAGCCCTCAGTCCATCCCACACAGATCTGATTGAAAGCCAAACGTAGGTTTGCCAGTTATATTTCTATTAGCTCTTTTTCTGTGCTACAAGGAGAGAATTACTCCAGCTTACATCTAGCCATTTGGCAGGATTTTCCATGAATGAATAAGCAAGTACATATGGATACTGTCTGACTAGGAGGCAGTTGGGCAGGAGGGGCTGGGACACTTGCCACACGAATCACACATTTTCAGATATTATGACCTATCTTGAAAATTTCCATTTTCATAATGGTAGGAAGTCTGTTCCTCTATGTCCTGCATTACTCCCTTTTGCTTTCTCCATGCCTTTTTCCGCACATCATTGTTTTGACTGGTAGCGCCGTATGTTTTCTTTGGACTAACAAAAGTATCACTGCTCAGTTCCGTTTCTTCAGCCAGTTCATCTTGGTCAATTATGCCACATTTCTCTTCGCTGTGGCTTTCAGGGTCAGCCCATTCTTGCTTCTCACCAGAAGCGAAGATAGCATAGAATATCACTCCACTGTAGTGCACAAGAGCTGCTATCAGAAAGACATTTTGCCACTCTTCCCGGGTCTGAAAGAATGATATAGGACTCATTAGGTTTGCCGTAAATGGAAATATTAACCGCTGGATTAGACCAGGAGTTAGCACACATTGTACATTGATTGTCTGATTCCTAATTTTATAAATAAAACATTTGAAGAAAATAATTGTAAAGAATATTTCTTTTTTCCTCCATAATGATAGCTAATAAAATACTAATGTGATTTCCCTGCAGGTTGTAGGACACTCATGAAGTTAGAAGGCCATGGCCCTTACTAAATGCAAGGAGGCAAATCCCATTTCAGAGCGATGATTGCTTAGGAACCTCAGCAGTATTACACTGCAGTTTTCCAAGTAACTCTTGCGGGTTTTTCTGCAGGAGAGCATGATACCACCCTAAGACAGTACCCTAGTGAAATTTCAGGGCAAGATGCTTAGCAGGTATAAACTGGTATCCCCCTTCCATTGATACCAGCTGAGGATACAGCACCTAGTATTTTGGTAAAGGGGAAAAAAACCACACACACTGCTGAAAAAAATCAGAGATCCAATAACCTTTGAAATGATCTTAATCTTGCATGTAATTCAATCCTCATTCTAGAAACAGGTAAGGAAACATTACCTTGTGTTTAGTCATCGCACCAACAATGAGTGGGCACACCATTCCTGACAGCGTCCCCACACCATTGGAGATCCCCATCAGAATGCTGGCATACCGGGGTGCAATATCCAAATGGTTGACATTAAATCCTGTAACAGCAGCAGCAACAATCAACTGCACAGTCAGTTTCACGCCCCGGGGCTCATACGATTTGCTTAACAGTGGTTAAAGGAGATTGCCAAAGGAGCGAGAATCCACACTGCATTGAATAGGGAGAATGGGGAGCAATCCCTCTGCTTTTAGCAAAGAAAGGGGAAGGTGCACCTCTTTATCCTGCTTCCCCCTTCTTTTAACCCCTGCAGCTCCACTTTTGGGGCATAACAGAGTCCAGGAGATATTGCTTATTTTGACGACTTGATCCTTCAGATGCTAGGTGACTGCAGGCACTGAAGCCTTAAAGTGATGTACCCAACATTGAATTTTTCATTAAAGGATTAACAACTCATAAGTTTGAGTCTCTAATTCTTCAACTGAGTTTCATGCTTTAATTTAGGGATCATTTTCAGAAACTTTTTCCCCTGTAGTTTTAGTGACAATTTGCCAAAATATCAGACAGCCAGAATATATAGTGGAAAGTTTAATTACAGTTCCTGTAGATTTCTAGTGGATAAATATTTTATTAGAAAAGAAACCCCAAGATAAAAAGCAATTTAAGTGATTGTCAAGCAGTGTAATACTGTAGGTAACAAAAGCTGTGCGTATCAGCTGCGGATAACTGCAAGGAAAAGCCATGTACATTCCAAACGGTATTTTCTCAAGAGTTCCAGGGAACTGAAAGCACTAGAAAGGCTGAGTATTGGTAAAATGGAAATTAGAAATAAAAACTCCTCTCCGATGAGGGAAACAATGGTGTCCAAGGAGCTGCAGAGCCCAGCATGTGCGGGATAAGCCCATGGAGTTGAAAGGAACTACCTGTCCAGGGGCAGAGACAGTTATAGGACACACAGCGTGATGACCCAGCAGGTGCAGCTGGCAGAGGAAAAGCCAGCTGACAACTAGGCTACAGGCAGCGGAGAAGTAATTCATACACTTTCTGCAAGTATCAGAGTTATAGAAGGACTGAAGGGGGCTGTCAGAGGAGCAAACAGACAGAACCAGCATGATTACAGTCTGAGAATTATACTGACTGTTTAAACCACATTTCAAACCTTCTCATCTTACATTTGAGTTTCAGAATAGTTAGCCCTGTATCCTATTAGGTTTAATGTTTTGAATGATAATAGCCCAATATTCTGAGGTAAATGTGTGATGCAATCTGAAGAGCATGGAGGTATTGTAAACCTAGAGTGATAAAGACTCAGATTCTCACAAACTCCATATAATGCAGGTACTCCAATAATCATTGTTGGAGCAGGAAACAGGGCTTTCCCATAAGCAGCCATGTAAGTAGCTAATATGATGATTAATAAGATGAAACTTTACCTGAAATAGCAAATCCACTAAATCCTACTGCCAGCACCAAGAAGGAGATAGCCACACCTCTTGTATGAGAGTAACCAACTACCAATAGCAAAGTTGCTTCCATACCAAAACCTGCAAAAGAAACACGGGACTAAATTAAGTTCTATAAAGTATACTGGTTAAAAAGACACCAATAAGGACAAATCAATCTAGTGAGTTTTAAAATATGAGTTAATGCAATCAGTTGCCAATTTTTTGTGGGTTCACTATAAGATTTTAGGTTTCAGAGTAGCAGCCGTGTTAGTCTGTATTCGCAAAAAGAAAAGGAGTACTTGTGGCACCTTAGAGACTAACCAATTTATCTGAGCATAAGCTTTCGTGAGCTACAGCTCACTTCATCGGATGCATAAAGTGGAAAATGCAGTGAGGATGTTTTATACACACAGACCATGAAAAAATGGGTGTTTATCACTTCAGAAGGTTTTCTCTTCCCCCACCCCACTCTCCTGCTGGTAATAGCTTATCTAAAGTGATCACTCTCCTTACAATGTGTATGATAATTAAGGTGGGCCATTTCCAGCACAAATCCAGGGTTTAACAAGAACGTCTGAGGAACAGTGGGGGGGGAGGGGTGGTAGGAAAAACAAGGGGAAATAGGTTACCTTGCATAATGACTTAACCACTCCCAGTCTCTATTCAAGCCTAAGTTAATTGTATCCAATTCGCAAATGAATTCCAATTCAGCAGTCTCTTGCTGGAGTCTGGTTTTGAAGTTTTTCTGTTGTAATATCGCAACTTTCATGTCTGTAATCGCGTGACCAGAGAGATTGAAGTGTTCTCCGACTGGTTTATGAATGTTATAATTCTTGACATCTGATTTGTGCCCATCTATTCTTTTACGTAGAGACTGTCCAGTTTGACCAATGTACATGGCAGAGGGGCATTGCTTGCACATGATGGCATAGATCACATTGGTAGATGTGCAGGTGAACGAGCCTCTGATAGTGTGGCTGATGTTATTAGGCCCTGTGATGGTGTCCCCTGAATAGATATGTGGGCACAGTTGGCAACAGACTTTGTTGCAAGGATAGGTTCCTGGGTTAGTGGTTCTGTTGTGTGGTATGTAGTGCTGGTGAGTATTTGCTTCAGGTTGGGGGGCTGTCTATAGGCAAGGACTGGCCTGTCTCCCAAGATTTGTGAGAGTGATGGGTCGTCCTTCAAGATAGGTTGTAGATCTTTGATAATGCGTTGGAGAGGTTTTGGTTGGGGGCTGAAGATGACGGCTAGTAGTGTTCTGTTATTTTCTTTGTTAGGCCTGTCCTGTAGTAGGAGACTTCTGGGTACTCTTTTAGCTCTGTCAATCTGTTTCTTCACTTCAGCAGGTGGGTATTGTAGTTGTAAGAATGCTTGATAGAGATCTTGTAGGTGTTT
Source organism: Lepidochelys olivacea (assembly GCF_965140295.1). NCBI lineage: Eukaryota > Metazoa > Chordata > Testudines > Cheloniidae > Lepidochelys > Lepidochelys olivacea. Next base: position 267,172,194 of record NC_140411.1, read on the forward strand.
GTCTCTGTCTGAGGGGTTGGAGCAAATGCGGTTGTATCGTAGAGTTTGGCTGTAGACAATGGACAGTGTGGTGTGGTCTGGGTGAAAGCTGGAGGCATGTAGGTAGGCATAGTGGTCAGTAGGTTTCTGGTATAGGGTGGTGTTTATGTGACCATCGCTTATTAGCACCGTAGTGTCCAGGAAGTGGTTCTCTTGTGTGGACTGGTCCAGGCTGAGGTTGATGGTGGGATGGAAATTGTTGAAATCATGGTGGAATTCCTCAAGGGCTTCTTTTCCATGGGTCCAGATGAAGAAGATGTCATCAATGTAGTGCAAGTAGAGTAGGGGTATTAGGGGATGAGAGCTGAGGAAGCGTTGTTCTAAGTCAGCCATAAAAATGTTGGCTTACTGTGGGGCCACGCGGGTAGCAGCAGTGCCGCTGATTTGAAGGTATACATTGTCCCCAAATGTGAAATAGTTATGGGTGAGGACAAAGTCACAAAGTTCAGCCACCAGGTTTGCCGTGACATTATCGGGGATACTGTTCCTGACAGCTTGTAGTCCATCTTTGTGTGGAATGTTGGTGTAGAGGGCTTCTACATCCATAGTGGCCAGGATGGTATTTTCAGGAAGATCACCGATGGATTGTAGTTTCCTTAGGAAGTCAGTGGTGTCTCGAAGATAGCTGGGAGTGCTGGTAGCGTAGGGCCTGAGGAAGGAGTCTACATAGCCAGACAATCCTGCTGTCAGGGTGCCAATGCCTGAGATGATGGGGCGCCCAGGATTTCCAGGTTTATGGATCTTGGGTAGTAGATAGAATATCCCAGGTCGGGGTTCCAGGGGTGTGTCTGTGTGGATTTGATCTTGTGCTTTTTCAGGGAGTTTCTTGAGCAAATGCTGTAGTTTCTTTTGGTAATCCTCAGTGGGATCAGAGGGTAATGGCTTGTAGAAAGTGGTGTTGGAGAGCTGCCGAGCAGCCTCTTGTTCATATTCCGACCTATTCATGATGACAACAGCACCTCCTTTGTCAGCCTTTTTGATTATGATGTCAGAGTTGTTTCTGAGGCTGTGGATGGCATTGTGTTCTGCACGGCTGAGGTTGTGGAGCAAGTGATGCTGCTTTTCCACAATTTCAGCCCGTGCACGTCGGCGGAAGCACTCTATATAGAAGTCCAGTCTGCTGTCTTGACCTTCAGGAGGAGTCCACCTAGAATCCCTCTTTTGGTAGTGTTGGGTAGGGAGGTCTCTGTGGATTAGCATGTTGTTCAGAGGAGCGTTGGAAATATTCGTTGAGTCGGAGACGTCGAAAATAGGATTCTAGGTCACCACAGAACTGTATCATGTTTTTTCATGTTCTGTGTGTATAAAACATCCTCACTGCATTATCCACTTTATGCCTCTGATGAAGTGAGCTGTAGCTCACGAAAGCTTATGCTCAGATAAATTGGTGAGTCTCTAAGGTGCCACAAGTCCTCCTTTTCTTTATAAGATTTTACTGTTTGTATGTTTATTTATTTTAATAGTTCTTCTTTTCCCTGTTGCTGTGTGAGAGACCCAGACAAAAAGACAGGGAAACTGACACACTGACTATACAGGGGAAACAGTGAACATGATTATATGCAAAGTACTGTCAAATGCCTCAAGTAAACAAACTTGGAAAAAAGAAAGAAATATTTCTCTCCTTTAATTCATTTCAATTCTAGTGATCTGAGATGGCCTTTGTAACAATAGTAAATGGAGATTTTATCAGACAGCAGTGAGACATTAATATAAATCGTCAAGTACTACAAGGAACTTCTGGAAACTAACTTCTGTCTTTGTTAAGAAGTTGTGACCATTCTTCCAGGTGCATCAAGTATGGGTGACATAATGGCAATCCCCTGGTCAGTTAATTTGAGAATGTTCCTTGATGATTTAGGGTCACATTCAGACCTGCTCCAAGCAGGTGCAACTCTTGATTTACTTCATTCATATTGTGCCACATATAGGGACACAAGAACAAAGGAACTGACAAACTAGAGTAGTTCCAGGGTCCATCTAGCTTAGTAACTTTTCTCTGACTGTGGTTAGTACCAGATGTTTCAGAGGAAGGTATAAACCCCCAGCTGAGCAATTACGCAATAACTAAGCCTACAATTTTGTCACGGATTCTGTGACTTTAAGAGATGCCCGTGAGTTCGGGTTTCAGCCCTGGGTGGTGGGCCTGGGGGAGGAAGTACCACCTCCACCCATTGACTCACCCCAGTGGGCAACCCAGCCTGTGTGTCAGCGTCAACGCCTCCGAGTTACCCTGTAATACTTTACTGTTAAATTGTTACCCATTTTTGTTGCCTTGACCGTACCCGAAGTAAGAGAGGGACTCTGTTCTTCTCCATTGTGCCTCCCCCTCGATATGTTCAGCCCCTGCCAGAATCACCACTGCCCTCAATCCCAGCATATTTCTGGCTTGTCCTCAGTAGCCAGGTCTAGGCAGGTAGCAGATTGGGTGGGCCACTGCTGCCTCCCCAGCCAGGCTCTCTCTCAGCCAGTTGCTGCACTGGACAGAGCAGTGACCCAGAGCAGCCAGCTTCAGCCAGTGAGAGAAGTGGTTCCATCCCGCTCCCCACCCAGGCCCAGTTACCAGGGAGAGCGACCAAACGTGCCATGGGGTAGACACGGTGGGAGGAAGTCACAGCCCCCTGCGGGTAACTCTGGCAGGGTGGGGAGAGCATAGCTAAGATATAAAGCCAGGAAGTTTGCAGCAGAAAGGGGCTGCAATGTGGAAGTTGGCAGTCACCCTCTGGGCTTTGAGAGGGAAAAATAGGAAACCCATGGAAAGAGAAATTGTGATTTGTGCAGAAATTGCAACACATGACTATATGTTTGATCTGTAAAATCCAACAGTACCTCCACAATTCATGATTTTTCTTACAGTGGTAGTGGTTAAAATCTTTCTACTTCGTAAAAAGTCAGCTAATTGCCCACCAATGGGAACAATAATTGTCATGACCATATGTGGAACTGCAGACAAAAGGCCAACCTGAAATTAAATAAAGTATATGTAAGCCAATGTCTTCTCTTGTTCTATTTTTATCTTTTGTTCAGCAATATTTTTTCCTTCTGGTATTTATTTGTTTAAACAGATACTAAGGCAAAGGATTCCGGGCTGCAACTTTTACAGAATTTTCAGCCCAAGGAGAAGGGGGTTATGGTATCTTTAAGCCACCTTTGTGTCATCCCAGTTTTGTGCTGTTCTAGGAGCTGGAGAGGCCTTGGCATAATTTAGACAGCCCCGGAGGCCTGAGTCATGGCAGCCTCCTTTGGCCGGCCAGTAGGCCACAGCACTGCCAGAAATCTACTGCCCCTATCCTGCCCCTTTGGGGGTCCCCCTACACCAGGGCTTGTGACAGGGTCCTTGGGTGGCAGCTCTGTGGCTCTCTCCATAGCTTCTGCACCAGGGGAACTCTCCCTCAGCCTGAAATGGGGCTTTTAGGGCCCTTTTATGCCACTCTGTCCCTCTCTGTCAGCTTAGAGGAGCCAGAGAATGGTTGAGAATCTCACCCTAGTATTTTCATACATTTTTCTGGTTTTTATAGTTCCTCTTGCCAAGGAGTTAATTAGAAGAAAGTTAAAATTCCACTTACCCCGGCACTTGTTATAAATAAGCTTAGAAGGATTAGATTTTTATTGGTAAATGTCAGTAAATGTTGTTTTCACCATACACAGCAACCAACAAAAATAATTCCATCTATAATAATTGACATTTATGGCTTGACAAAGAAAGAAAAATGCTACTTGAGAACTTATTAGGTTTTGATTTAAGGATATTTACTTTGTATATTTTGACATGTGATGTTGACAATTTGTGCTTTAATGGTTATAAAAGCTTTACCTTTTTCAATCTCAATGTCTGCTGTCATTCAATTATTGTCTGACCCTCTCCCCTCAATTTCCCACAACTGTGAAAATTTAAACAGATAAAATTAAGAAAAAAAAGCTTAAAGATAAACGTTGATATTATCAGCTGTAACTGGCTTTGGAGGGAGTTGAGGCCTCTCAGCACCTTGCAAGACCAGGTCCAAAGTGAAAGAGCTGGAATTAAGAAACGTACCTTACTTATTGCAAAGCCAAAGACCTCTTCAAAGTAAGCAGGCTGACTTATAAGCAGCAAATAGAAGGTCCAGCTTCTACAAAAGTTTGCCACGATAATTGCATACACCGGCATTGAAGTGAAAAACTTCTTCCAAGGGGTACTAAATTTCTAGAACAGACAAATTGAAGATGTTTTGTACAGGTAAAAGCAAGGCAAAGACAGCAAGTGGAGAATCAACTCCTTGAGGGTTTGTGGCTGGGAGCAAGAAAGAGCTTCTTTCTTTGAAGGGTTAGGACTTTTGAGAGACTGTGTAGAGCAGTGGTTTTCAAACTGTGGGTCGCGACCCACTCCTGGGTCGCAGAATGTAAGGCACTGGGTCACGCTGGCTCTGGTCAGCACCGCCATCCGGGCCATTAAAAGTCCCATTGGCAGTGCTGCCCAGCTATGGCAGGCTAGCCCCTACCTTTTCTAACACCGCACTGTGTGCCCTGGAAGTGGCCAGCAGCAGGTCCCGCTCCTAGGTGGGGGTGCCACAGAGCTCCACGTGCTGCCCCCAGCCCAAGCACCAGCTCTGCACTGTTTCCAGCCAGTTCCCGGCCAATGGGAGCTTGGGGGGGGGGTGCCTGCGGTTGAGAGCCACATGCATACCTCCACCTTGGAGCAGGACCTGCTGCTGGCCGCTTCTGGGGCCCAGCGCAGTTCACGGTGCCAGGACAGACAGAAAGCCTGCCTGAGCACACACCCCCCTGCGCCGCTGACCGGCAGACACCCAAGTTAAGCCCACGCCCCAACCCTGCACCCCAATCCCCTGCCCCAGCCCTGAGCCCCCCAAAACCAGAGCCCCTCCCTGCACCCCAAAACCCTCATTCCTGGCCCCACACCAGAGCCTGCACCTCCAGCCAGAGTCCTGACCCTCTCATGCACCCCAACCCCCTGCCAGCCCTGATCCCTCCCCGCCCCAGAGCCACCTCCTGCACCACAACCCCCTTATCCCCAGCCCCACCCCAGAGCCTGCACCCTGAGCCCTGACCCCTTCCCACACCCCAACCCCCTGCCCTAGCCCAGAGCCCCATTCCACACCCTGAACCCCTCATTACAAGCTCAGCCCTCACCCCCACACCTCAACCCTCTGCACCAGCCATGAGCCCCTCTCACACCACAATCCCTCATCCCCAGCTCAGTTGGGTCATGGGCGTCAACAATTTTCTTCAACTGGGTCACCAGAAAAAAAAAGTTTGAAAACCACTGGTGTAGAGCAACAGTGGTACAGTGGGTAAGAAGAATTATAAAGTAAATTGCAGGAAAACCTTGATATGTTCCTCAGTGTCTTCTGGTGTGATTCAATCTGATAAATTCAATATTGTAAATATGCAGTAATTAAGTGACAGGCAGATATCAGTTTTAGTCTAAATTGGGACTTGAACTAAAGTCCTTGGGATCAAATGGAATTTATGCAATTCACTATTCTCACTTTGAGTTTCCATTTATGCTTCAGTAATCCGTACAGCAGGAAGGAAATTACTTCAGAACCACGCTTATTTACAATAGAATTCCTAAAAGAAACAATTTGTAATGATGATAACATGGATATATAGTTTTTTCTTCTCTTTAAGATGGATCTATTATGTACACAGCATGGTATGAACTCCACATAGATGTATTTATGTTGATCCAATTAATATTAAGGGTGCAATGGTACCTTGGATGTGCATGTGTGTCTCCAGCCAAGGTCTGATTGATTTCAATGAATGCATCAGGTGCGCATCCAAGGGTAGAATTTGACACATTATCCAACCACCACGATTGTTAGCCAAATCATCAATAATCCAAAGCCAATTTGGGTTATTTTGTTACAGAATGTTGAAGAATGGAAGCCAGGAAGGAATAGGTTATCAAGAAACAGCTTTTGTTTTTACAAACAATAGCAAAACCAAGTTACATAAATGGAGGAAGACAAATTTGATTGGAAAATATATTTTGGAATCAGGTTTCCAGTCTGTTACTGGTAACAAAGCTAAGGAAAGGTCTGGGGAGTGAAAGGGGGTGACAAAATCAAAAAACGCAGGCTGTCTTAAGATCAAGAGAGTCAGAGAACCCCGACTGTGCATTCAGACCTTCCACGGACAAGAATTGTTGGCAGCGGCTGAGCTAGGGAGCAAAATTGACTTCATTTTTTCTGAACTCAGTTGGATTACTCGTAAGCGAGATCAGAATCTGTCCCCTTAAGTTTAGACAGGAGTAGAACCCTTGAGCTGAAAGGACATTGAATTGTGTATATTGATTAGATTTGTATATTTTTATGCATGGGCTGGATTCTGTAGCCTTTAAGAAAATAAAAGCTTCCCTTATGTATGCTAAAGTCTACACTGTATCCCTATCCACACACTGATATAATGCAAAGTTTTAATATGTTTGTTTGCCATAAATGACAATGACCACCAAAACCCAGGTATTTTCTGTCTATGACCATTAAATTATACTTACATTTGCACTTACACTAACGAGGCTGGCCCCTTCTCCTATACTTGTTTCTATGTATGTCCTTTCTTCACTGGTTATTGTTGGGTGTGCAGCAGGGCTCTCATAGGCATGAAGCAGCCAGAACATGTACCAAACAATTCCAAACATTCCTGTAGAGGTGGAAAGAAAACAGATTGGTTTCAAATGCCATTGTGTAATGGTAAAGTATCTGTAATGCCTAATGTTTCAATTATTTATCTGAGGACCAAATCAAATCAAACTCCGGCAGGAAATCTGCACAAATTCACATGGAAATGTTATAGCTGTGTATTTATACTGTGCCCATCACAGGGGTATCTGAGCACCTATTCAGCACACTGCACTTATGTGCCTGGGGAGGTGGGGGAAGGCAGAAGCACATATCTACATGGGGGACCGGGGGAATTGTGATTAATCCAAAAAAAAAAAATTGGTATGGGCTATGTAAAGCAGATCCTGATTGGCAAACCTTGCAGCACACTCTGTGCAAAGGATCAGTGTAAACTATCCTGCCTCTGAAACAGACAAACATGCAGAGGTGAGCTTCCCTACTGTGCGTGGCTTTTGGAGCCTCTACTTTTTTGTGAATGGGTAAGCGTTTAAGCACAAAGAAGATGCAACTTCAGGGATGTATCAGCATGCTTGGGGTATCTTTGGGTGGTTAAGTGGGCTTTCACCAGGGCTCGCCAGTATGTAGCCCTGCACTATATGTTGAAATCATTACAGTTTAAAAGCATTTTACAATATATTACCATAGTATCTTGTAACACTTCACAGAAAGCTGACAATAAGACTGAACAATTTTGATTGGTACTACTTTTAAATCAGATTTGTACTACACTATCTAACAATGCTGATCCAACTGTGCACCATTTTACATTAAACAACTCACCATAAATATAAAAGACTGATGGCCACCCTATGTACTGTACCAATATCCCTGCCAAGGGCATGGCAACCACTGCCCCAGCGTAGGAACCTGAAGATCAAAAGGATTGAGAAAACATGTCAGCTATGTTACCTAATTCCTCCAACTCATTTCCTATAGGAATTAGAACAACTACACAGGGGGGCTGGAATAATTTGTGTACCAAACTGTAAACCCTGTATATGATGGAAACCACTTCAAGCCGGCACCCCTGGTTCCACCACCCAGTAACTACAGTGTGCACTTAAGACCAGCATCACAAAGTCCAGGTGGTACCTTTATCATGCGGCAGCATATGTCGAGGTAGGTAAGCTGTATTATCTGTATTATGCATATGGATGAACTGTGCTACGGAGAAGTTAAGAGCCTGATATTCAGAAGAGTGAGCAGCCACAATTTTACACGGAGAACTTAAATACATTCTCCCATTGTTATGCTTGCACCCGTGAAACTCCACCAATGCTAGCAACAGTGGATTGCTCATCTAGACCTGCCATCAGTATGTTCAACAATATGTTGACTGTAGGCGCGTTTCCCAAACTGGGGTCTGCGGCCCTTATGATCAACTCCTCTCCCTCCTTTTCCCTCCCAGCACCTCCTGCATGCTAAAAGTCTGGCAGCGCAGTGGGACTAAGGCAGGCTTCCTACCTTCCCTGGCCCTGCCCCGCTCCCGGAAGCGGCCCTGACGACCTTGGGGGTGAGGGAAGAGGGCAGGGGGTCTCTGCGCACTGCCCCCGCCCCGAGTGCCAACTCTGCAGCTCCCATTGGCTGAGAACTGTGGCCAATGGGAGCTGCAGAGGTGGTGCCTGCAGGCAGGGGCAGTGCACGGAGACCCCCCTGGCCTCCCCGCCTAGGAGCCACTGCCAGAGGGATGTGCACCCAAACTCCCTCCATCCCAGAGCCTGCACCCCTCACCCCCTCCCAAACCCAAACCCCCTTCCAGAGCTCAGAGCCAGACCCCTCTTGTACCCAAAGTCCGCACACCGCACCCAAACTCCCTCTCAGAACCCATAGCCCATACCCAAACTCCCTCTCCGAGCCCGCACCCCTCACCCCTCCTGCACCCAAACTCCCTGCCCCAGCCCGGTGAAAGTGAGTGAGTGTGGGGGAGACAAAGTGACGGAGGGAGGGGGAATGGAGTGAGCAAGGGAGGGGCCTCGGAGAAGGGGCAGAGGAGGGGCAGGGCCTCAGGGAAGGGGGCAGGACAAGGGATGAGCGGAGGACTTGAGGGTCCCTGAAAAATTGTAAATCAAAATGGGGGTCCTCGGGTTGCTAAAATTTGAGAACTACTGGACTATACCAATAGTATGAAGAAATGGTTAAAATAAAGAGTCAATTTTCAACATGGCAACAGGTTAACAAGTCTGAGTTCCAGACCAAAAGAGGTGTGTGATGTGGAAAAGGACATGAGCATTTAAGTGTTTGAACAAGGAATTTCCACTGAGAATTTATGTAGACCGGTGATGAAAAACTCTAGTTTAGCATTGGCAAGTGGGTATCTGACCTGTTCTAGTCAGAATACCTAGAACTGTGAACCACTGGGTTACCCCACTGCCTTAGCGAGAGTGAGAGCTTTGCTGCTGCTAAGCTGTGGGTCAGCTCCCTGACACACCAGCCTGTCTGCCTCACCAGCAAAGTCTTCAAGTCTCTGCCAGTCTAAATCTTGCCTTGCAGGTAACAATCAGCAAAACCTCGTTCCCCAGGGATGTCTCCTGTGTCCAGTCCCTCTTACTGGACCCTCACAGAAATTATTAGGGTCGCTGCCTCCAAAGACACAGAGCACACATGCTGCTTGGTAGATTAGCTGAAGTCTTGAACTTCACTGTAATACTCAGCACTAAGATGGTTTTGTAATAAAACAAGAATAAGGTTAGTAACAAAGACCAGAGATTTAAGTGACACTAAGCAGGAACAAGAGAGACAGGTATGGTTACAAACAAAACATGATTTCTAGTGACCAAAAAACTTAATCCTCGCTAGTTACAATCTTTGCCTAAGCAGTTTTGTTACTCACATCAAGTTATCAGCAACTCCAGGCTAAGGAACCCAGCACTGAGAGAATCAAAAGGTGCTGCTCCCAAAGATCACTAAAAAGCCTGTTTGCTCCCATTGTATTACCCAAAGTCCATGTCTCTGCCTCAAGAGCCAGGAAGGATTCATGGGGTGCAGACTCTGTCCCCCAGTATGCTCTCTAAGTTGCTGCTTGACAGCTTTGTTTACCTTGTATGTAAATGTACCTTCATGGTCCTCTGCTTGTAATCAAGCTGCTCAGGCAGGTAAGTCCACATTCCTTTGTCTAGGGCAAGCTGAGTTTTTGCTCTGCCTCCCAAATACATTTTAAGAACTTATTTCCAGCACACACACACATATTCTTTCTATACAACCTGTACACACATCACGGATGATATTCGGGACCAGTGTGTCACCAGTTTACGTATGATTAAGCTAAGATTTTGTCACAGATATGTTTAGTAAAAGTCACGGACAGGTCAGGGGCAATAAAGAAAAATTCACTGAAGCCCATAACCTATCCCTGACTTTTACTAAAAATATCCATGACAAAATGGGGTGCCGCTGGGCAGCTGTGGGGGACGGCCAGGAACTGCGCGGTCCCCTGGTGGTGGCTCAGAGACCCCCGCCGCTTGGAGCTCCGGGGGTCCCCCTGCCGCCCGCAGCCAAGAGCTGCGGTGTCCCCACCACAGTGGCTTGGAGCCCCCTGCTGCCCAGAGTGACCAGGAACTCCAGGGTCACCCCAGCACCTGCGGCAGCTGGGAGCTGTGGGAGGACCCCACCAGGTGCTGTGAATTGCGGCGGGACCCTGCAGCTCCCAGCCACCATGGGCTGAAGTCACGGAGGTCTTTGGAAGTCAGAGCTTCCATGACTTCCGCAATCTCCGTGACAAAATCGTAACCTTACGTATGATGCCTTACATGGCACCTTTTAGATACATATTATGACAACAATGTGTTGGGGGGAATGGGTGTCTGGCCTGATATGAGTTATTGTACGGTGGGCTGCTGCCAGTTGGCTCTGAGGTCTTCCTGGATTAACTCTGCCATAGATAAGAAGTACTGCTAATGAATTATTCTGAGGAAGGAGCAGACTCAGGTCTTCACTGTTTGTTTGACATTAATTCATACTTTGTTAATGAACACTTTTGACCTAAGTACAAACTATTGTCAGACATGCAGAGAACACCTCACTCTACTAGTTTCTTGGAATAACTCATTTGCAAATACTTTTCACGGGTGATTACTCAGACTGGAGTTTCATATCTAGTCTACGTCCCAAGTTACTCCTGCAGGATTAACTAAGATGAATGCAAGGATTTGATGTGACAAAGTGTGGAATTTTTTAACATTTTTATGAAGCCCATGTGTGCCTCAGTTTCCCCTACATGCAGCATTGTTACAGAGTGGATGCAAAGAAACTGTGTGCTCTCAGGGCAGGCTAAGACACAGGTGCAAATGGTGCCTAGCTATCTGGGCCCTTAGGTCCCATATCAATGGAGCTCTTGAGAAGAAAGTGCCAAATCCACTTGCCTGAACATGGACACCAAGCAACCAATGATGCAGAGAGATATGGACGTCCCTTGCCTCTCTTCTCCCCAGCTTGGGAACAAAGGACTGTGGGTGTGTGGGCGGGGGGAAAGATAAAAGGTAGGTGTTGGCTGGGGGAAACAGTTGGGAGCACACACCTGGGAGTCTGACAAAGGAGATCAGATGGACGGGGTGACAGAACTTGAACAACAGGGTTCACTGCAGCTTGGCTGGGCTCTAGCTACCCAGAATGGACTGCACTTTAACCTTCATTTCCCTGGCTAACCAAGGACTTCCTATGCTGTGTTCCAGACGACTGATAGACCCTACTGTTTGACAATGCTGGCTGAGTGTCACTGCAGATGCTTGCAGAGGTGCATTGCTCCTTAAGATTGTACAAGTCTCCCTCAGGGATTGGTCTCATTGGCACTCATCAAATAGAGCTCACAGTGTGAAACAGCAGAGCTGAAGGCCCAGAGGTCCAGTCTAAGGAGACAGTGAAGTGGTGTGGCTTACCCTAAAGGAAAAGTGAGACTCCTAGGGAGGCCTAGCATATTGAAGGGATCTTCCCAGAGACTGTTCCAAAGCTGGAGCCACAGCACCAATCCTGTGGCTCTTTGACGCTTAGTCAGAGAAATCTGGCAGCTACTCAGAAATATTGTGGCTTCCTAATTTTTCATTCATACCAGTTCACTTTTCAAATATAAAATGGGGTGTGTTCCACAGTATCCAAAGTGGCTGGGGGTCTGAGGGAGTTTGTCAGGATTTTTCCATCCATTAAATTGTAGATTCAAAACATATATAAAGCGAAATTCCTGTACATTCTTTAAAAAAAGTCTCCCTTTTTTGCACTTTTGCCTTTTCCTAGTCTCCCTCTTTTCATCCTGTATTTGATATTACAGACCCCTAGTCCCTCAATGCCTGCATTTGCTAGCAGGCTATTTTTTTCTGTGATTTTTCTTCCTTGTTTTTCCCCCCACTGTCCACTTTTACCTTCATTGCTTTCACTCTCCTCTTCACCTCTCTGTCCCAGCGTCTCTGCAGCATTCTCTCCTCACCCACAAACCCACCAGTTCTACCTCGTCTTGGTCCTCTCTCCTCTCCATCACTATTCTCCCCCTCCATATTTCACTTGCAAACCAATAGGAATAAATACAATAAAGCATTTCTAAATGGAAACACCAATACATTAGAAACACAGGGTCAGAAAATCTAGAAATCACTAAACTTACCACAGAAAGACGTGGTTGCCAACCTGCTTCTCTCCAGCGGGGGAGCCCATTTGCTCCACATCCCATGGCATGCTGGATAGGTCACGCCCTATCAAATATGTCATACACACATCACATGATTTTGCTTTTACTGTATACAATTGCTGTTATTTTCAACTGGTATAATTGCTCTTCAATATTAAGAGGTACGGGAGGGGTTGAGGAGAGCTATGAAGAACTTTGTTGGTTGCTTATGAAGATTGTGAATGGCTTTGAACAAGAATTTAAGTGGTAAAGTGCTGTGGTGGAAATGTTTACATATATAGTGCATGCAGTGAATGATAGTATTAAAATGTAGTAGATCTACTTTCCATTCCATAATCCTGGTCTTTTCACTTTATAGTTTAGACTAATTGAAATATGTAAATGGGTATAATTAAAATTTAATCAACTTAAAAAGCATAAAAAATGTTATAAAGATGGGGCTTTTCCCGAGTAATAATACTTGGCAGGAGTAAAACAAACTAACATCACTTGCTAAAAATGAACAATAAGGAAAATAAGATTATTTAGAAAATAAGATTTAGAAAACTTGAGTGAATCTTTTTCTGACATTATAAAATGGAACCCCCCAAAATATAATCAGGTCAAAATGCTGAGTTCTCCTACCTCTACGAGACCTTGCAAAATTCTTACAAACATAACACAGCCATAATGTACTCTTGCAGCAGACGGGATGAACATATTCAGTGTAGATGTTAGGAAAATAGCTGCTCCAAATACCCTGTGGAAAGAAACAGCATAAAAGTGGATATAATTATTGTTCACTGGGCAGAAAAGACATTGGCCCATGCTTTGTGCCATTTCACCTGCAAAGGACTTGCACAATGAGCCAAGGTCAATCCTGAATATGAAGTCAACAGAGTTGCAGCTACAAACACCAGAGCTGAATCTATCCCTGGGATGAGTCCTATACCTAAAACAAGAGTTTTGCATAAACTCAAAAATTGGTACAGAAAAGTCTACTGGTATTTTTCTTCTTCTCAAACTGGGGTCCTTAGAGCACTTGCTGGAGGTTCATGGTGAACTGATTGGTTCCATGAGTACTGATTCAGGAAAGCATCCCTGTTTAGGAAAGTGCTTAAGCCCATGCTTAAATCCTATTGAATTCAAGGGACTCTAAGCACATGCTTAATGTGAAGCACTGGCTCAAGCGCTTTCCTGAGCCATGTTGCTGGTTCTGCTAGTTTCCAGCAGCTAATCTGCATTAGAAAACAGTTTAAAAGATACTACTTTCCTAATATTACTTTTCCATGTCAGCAATTGCCATGAGGATTTTATGTGACAGTGACTGGGAGGGGATGTGTCTAAAAGGCAGCATCTTTAATAAGATATGGTGCACCCTACAAAAAAAATTATGAATCTGTACTCTTGAATTCTTAATAAGGCAGGGCACAGCTATGTTCAAATTAATCAAGAATCTGAATTCACATAGAGCTAGAGGAGTTCTGAAAATTATTTATATTGGCTGCAGTCACCCAACCTATATATTCGATTTCAGACACAAAGAAAAGAGTAGCAGAAAGGTCTGTGGCATGACTACAGATATAGGCAACATTCTTGGGTGCCCAACATAGTTGGAGTTGAAGGACAGGACAACCCAACTTTCCAGTGCAGGTTTACCTAGTACACCCAAGTCTGACTGTGAATCCTTGCAGCCTGGGGTTTTCTGAGTGTAAATAGAGAGCAGTTCAACGCTTACTGCACCATAAAAATAGTAAATAACAGTAACAATAGAAGTGACAGAAAAAGTGTCTGAAACTGAATCATATGACGATCATTTTCTACCTGGCATAAACTGGATGCTTGCCAGCAATGCTTAATGTATAATGAAAGAAGAGCCATGGTTCAAGCAATTAGGTGCCAATGCTCAAGCAATTTTTTTTTTTTTTTTTACTTTCATAAATGATGTGGCAAGCCCAGAGGTGCCGGGGCTCAGCCCTGGCACAAATTGAGCACTGCTTGCCAATCTCTAGGGCCATGGCATAGCTGAAGCACCTACTTGCCTGTCTGAGTCCTCATATATGGCATTTGGATGCCCTCTTAAAGAATTCATTGAAAAACTGGACCCCACAGTGCCACAGGAAAGAAAATAGAAAAAATAGACAGTGGGAATAATAAGGTGGAAAGAAGGTACCTGACAAAAAAAAATGGGAATCTTTATTTAGTTAGGATTATTAATATAAGAACTAAAACTTACTGTATTTCTCAAATTTTCACACCTTGTTGACAAAATCTATGAATTTCATTTCTAGACAACAAATCAGTTCTGTGGATTGCATTACATATGCTATGCATCTCCTAGGTTCACTAATCCAATGTCTCTAGAAATTATTAAACTTGATATCACCAAGAACCAGCTTAATGATCATATCACAGTAGTGATCCCTGATAAGATGTCTACAGTAGTAACAGGACATTTTCAGGCCACCTTTTTAAGTTTAATGAGACAGATTCTTGGCTGGGTTCTGTGCCCTTTGCACTGCCTAAGTCTCAAATCAGCCAGATCCAGCTCACTGAGAATTATCCTCGTCTGCTCTCACCTAGTGCAAAGTTGAAGTATCAGGTCCCTGTGACACCGTCCACTCATGCACATATTTGGCCCTGGTGCACAGGGACCATAGCCAGTTGGCAGAGATTAAAGCAGTCCCCCAGGGCTGCTACCTTAGAATCACAGAAATGTGGGTCTGGAAGGGACCTCAAGAGGTCCTCTAGTCCTTCCCCCACATGCCAAAGCTAGATTTACACCCAGCATGCCTTCACCCATCTCTGGGTGGAACCACAAGTTCTACCACTCTCAGACTTGATCTCTTGGCTGCATCCCCTCCTCCCCCATTTTCCAACCATGTTATTCTGACAGGCCCAACTGTGTTTGGCACCTGTCAGCCCTTTTCGTCCCGTGACAATAGCTGATTAAAGTGGCTTTAAATAAACAAAGCTTTATTTATTCACCCACACATACAGAGCACACAAAGCAAAGGGATCAAACAAACAAAGGCTTATCTGACCGGGGTCTTACCTACACTGTATTGTTTCCCTGCCAGCTTTTGTAAGTTCCCCTCAGCCCAGTTATCCCCCGTCTCTATCCAAGAAAGACAGCCCGCTTGCTGCCATTTCTCTCTCTCTCTCAGTGTCTCTGTCAATTGCTGTCCCTGGGCGCTCAACTCCCTCCCCACCTTCTTTGCCAGACCAGCATCATTAAGGTTTTAGCATCCCCACTAGTCCTGGGTTCATGTCTGGGCAAATAAACCTTGCCTGCCTAGCTGTAACCATGCAGGGTGTATTGCCCAATTAATAACTTCCCCATTGTTTCCTCAAGGACCTTTGCTATTACCTGGACTGTACCTCATCTTTGCCATTGTTTTGTTTCCTGTTCGTCTCCAAACAGACTCCCTTGATTTAGCTCCTTGTAGTCTGGCATGATAACAGGTAAATTGCAGTGCACCTGATATTCATAAAATTAAAACACATCACTCCCTGATTCTCCACAATCACAGTAGTGCCTACGAACCCAAGGTTCCTTTGGGTGCTAAGTATTGTACATACATCAGCAAAGAAGACAGTCTCAGCCTTTGACCGCTTCAGTGACAAGCAGGATTCAGCTGAGGGACACAACAGATAAAGGGGCTGGGAGAGGACAGTAACAATAAAATGAACAGAGTCAATATGAAAAGTGTTCTAAGAATCAGAATGCCAAAATGGCGGTGGAAGCAAATGGTCACCCACGAACATTTGAGGGGCCATTTTCAAAGCTGAGTGAATATTTAGTTGCGCTACATCCATTATCACTAAAGGAGGTGAGGAGGTTGGCTACACTGGCCACACCTTGCCATCAAGGGAAATGTATTCTTTATTGTAGTGCTGTAGGAGCCCACACACTTCAGGGAATTACAGTGCATTACACAGAATGTAGGTAAAAAAGTGAGGGAAAGAATTATCTATAGGGAAAGAGTAGGATTTATTTTCCACTTGCACAGTTCTAATAACTGAATTCACATTCTGTATTATTTCATTCCATATAGTTTCTTTGTATGCCAAAGATATAAATAAGAGTGGCTGAGCTAGAATTAGCTAGTGTTTTGCTACTCTTTATGAGGGTGAGGCATGTTTGCAAAAACAGCCATCATCTTGCCAGCAGTGTAATACCTTGAATCTAAGATAAGCTGGTCTCTTCCTTGGCTAAAAATAGCCCAGTCTTCCTAATTCATTCATATATTCTTTTCGCCTCCCCATTTGGGTCCCTGGCAAGCTGCCATTGTGAAATCAGAACAGAGCTCTTAAATGATAGACTTTGCTGACCAATGGTGTTCTATTCCTGAAAGCCGATATCAGGATGCGCCTCAGGTTCAGTGTCTCTTTATTAGGAAATAACAATGGACAAGTTAAAATGGTGCTTACAGCAGTCAGACATATTTTGTAATGGTGAGCAGTAATTTAAGGTGCACTGTCATTAAATGGTTGATGTGAACTTTTCAAGTCAATGTGGATCTGTGGAAATGTTGGGTAATTTATGATTTCACACCATAACGAAGGGAAATTTGTGGGTTTGAGTGGTTTTGAATCACTTCCAGTACAAAACCAGGTTACCCAGTGAATTTTCAGCTGAGCTTTGCGCTGAGAATTGAAATTATTATTATAAATTATTTGCATTATAGTAGGGCTTTGAGAGTTCAGCTGAGTTTGAGGTTCTACGGTGGTGTTACACTCAATACAAACATGTGGTGAGATAGTCCTTGTCCCAAAGAGCTTAGAGTGTAAGCAGACAGGACCAACAAAGGGTAGGGGGAAAGAAATAAATACTATCACCATTTATAGAAGGGGCACAGGGAGATCAAACAACCACCCCAAGTTTGCAAAGAGAGTCGGTAGCAGAGTCAGGAATTGAGCCCAGATCTCCTACTTACTATCCAGGTCCTGAACAACAAGGCCATCCTTCCTCTTCTAAAAGAGAAACTTGGGATGGGTGGTGAACCCACCGGGACTGAATCTGGAGAAAATGGTTGCATGAACACATGAGTGAAAACAAGGGAGTTTGGAGTATCTCTAGATATAAACCTTAATACTATTACTGCAAATAGAAATTTCCCTTTTCGGGAATTTTTCAAGGACCTAGTCTGTCTTAAGACATCCTGAGTTCTAAACATACTTATCATGGTCAAGCCTTGAGGCCACAGTATACTGCATAGATGACAACTATGAAAATCATGTGGCCACAGAAGTATTACATTGTGCACATCAATAGCATGATATGTGCCTATGGATGGATATAATAAATGCAGTTAGGTCACAATTACCTATGATTTTGTTGTTTACAAGAAAATAGAGGAAACAACCAAAAATTAATTTGACCAAAAAGCAAAGTACAATGTACTTTTTAAAAAAGTCAGTAAAAGCTGGAGAAAATTGTTGCGTCTGTATCGGTTTCTCTCAGAATCTATTCTGCAACTTAGAAACAGGATTTGGAGGCTCTGATGCAAAGTGAACATGATAACCAAGTAGTATAATTAATGCTAGAAACTATAACAGTAGCTTGCCACTTCCTGTATAAAACCTAACTGACTTCTTGCCTGTGATGTACATAAGTGATACACCCATTTAAGGTTCCCATCCCAGCACCAATTTCTCTGCTGAATTGGTAGAGTTTGGTTATTAGATCAAATAGGCATATTGAGACCATAAATTAGATTCATGAGCCACAGAATACATATAGACAGGTTTCAGAGTAGCAGCCGTGTTAGTTGGTTAGTCTCTAAGGTGCCACTAGTACTCCTTTTCTTTTTGAGAATACATATACCAGCTGATATGGACATATTCTGTACTTTTTCAATACAAGTACATGGAAACCCCTACCAAAATGTCACAGAAGTGTCTTTGATGGTGTTTTTTGTTGTTGTTTTTTGATATTACAAGCAATAACTTTATGTTATTTAAAATACGGACAATTTGATACACTATAAATTTCACTATAGAAAGAATGCTCTGGATTGAGTTCACATTTTCCATTAGATTGTATGTAATTTGCAGTGTATTTGGATTGTAGAAATGGATATATGTATTTTAAATCAGCTGTAAGTCTCACAGATTCATCTTCCCACCAAGAGTGCTATTTGTCAGACCTTAAAAAAAATTTCTTCAGCTTTACTCGGTAAAATATTGGTACGTTTGTGGAAGTTTGAGTTGGTCCATTCTGTGGGCAGCTCAGAGAGATCAGAAGACTGGGGATACCTCTACGGTCAGGCCAGCTGATTTGCAGACTGGATGGATAAGAGAAACACTGAGATCAGACAATTTTGTCTGGTGGAGGAATCAAGAGTAGAGGATGCTAATTTTGTAAGAGGAATGATGCAAACTAAGCCCAGAGTACATTTTGGAAGATCTGAGGAGAGGGGTTGGAGCCATGGACCATTCCGTGTGGAAAGTTAAAAGTCCCAGAGTCATTATAGAAGCAGCTGTGCATGGGAGGGACTCTATGCTTTGATGAAGAACTGCCATGCAGTGGACTTTTGCCATATGTAACTTTTTATAGCTATTGGCAAAATGCAGAGGGCAAGGGACTTTGATTTCAAGCAAGACAGCACAATGAAGCCAGTTGTACTGTTCCCTTCTTTTCTTACCATACAAATAAACAAACTCTTTTCAATTTGTGGAGACATTTGTATCTAGATGGTGCAAAGCACTAGAAAGCAAACATCTACCTTACACTGAGAAGGAATAGGCTTGATGACCAAACAGCTATTTTCCATCTATAATTTCTGTGATCTCTCCCCCTCTCCCCCTTCTCACATATATATACTTTAGAAAACCTGGTTAACAATATTAGAGATAGTGCCATCCTGAAAACCACCAGACATTTTGAGACAACCTTATTTATCCATCACCTATGTTCATGCTTCAAATCCGGAAACTCTTCAAACAAATGTTTGAAGATACTATTTACTTAATGAAAAATAGCTAGTTTTGTTAAAGTTCGTTCTGAAAACAATTGAGTGGGATTTTTTAACTTAAATTTTTTTTAAAATCAGCAAGCTTGGAAAATGGTTGCACAAATGTGTAAAGTCTGGTGAAGTTACAAGAAACTGAAAACAGAGGCTTTAATGCAAAGTGCTAGGCAGCCTTAGCCATAGATGTTACTACTAGCTCAGCCCATAATACAGGTATTTAAGAGAAGGTCTAGCTGTATTTTTGTGTGTACGAGCACTTTCAGGACAGCATCTTTAAATAGCTCCACAATTCCAACATGCTCCTCTTCAAAACCTATGAAAAGCATCTCTATACATTAGGGACCCTTGAAGAGAAAAAGCTGGAGTTTCTTTGCGAATCTATTTCAGAGAGAAGTTGAGCCAAAAAAGCATTAGAAAAATCTTTGAAAAGCAAATGACAGGGACATGTGTAAATAAGCAAATGACAGGGACATGTGTAAATCCCCTTGTGTGATTTGCCCAAAACTTTTCAGAAAACATTTTCTGAGATGACATGAAACATGTAAAAATTTCAGATAGACGAAGTGGTTTGGGTTATATTAGGAGTGCATTTCTTTGACCTGCCTACTCTAACCCAAATACAAAACAATATGTATATTAAACACCTGCAAACCCACTCCTCACCCCCATCAAAAAACCCTGCCAAAACAAGACACTCCATTGCACATATTTCTGTCCCCTGGGGAGAGAACAAGAGAACAAACAACATGTGATAGATGTTAGTCACGTCACCTAATTTGCTACTGGAATGCACTCAGGTACTATTGTAATGAGCACAATGTAGTAACCTGTTAGAATGGAGTCGGAAATCGAGCTTAGACTGGGAAGCTAGCTCCATTGTTAGCTACAGCGGGAGTAGCACCACTCCATAATAGACATAAATACCACATATTGATTACTACCCATAATATCCCTGAAATACATTTATCACAATAAAATATTATGTTAAATGATCTAACAGTGATCATGAAAAAATATTTATATGCCCCATTACTTTATCTTACCTGTTAGCAGCTAGTTTGTTTGAGATAAACCCTCCTGGAATTTGTGTCACAATGTAACCCCAGAAAAATGAGCCATGTATAAGTCCTACTGTCTCTGGATCCCAGCTGAACTGAGCTTTCTGCAAATGAAACAGCATTTTAACTATAAGGTGAATATTTAACATATTGATTCCTGGATAAACCCTGTTTGGAAGTTATTTAAAAGTCACCACTTGAGCCACACTTCCCATAGTACCATGGATAACATACGCTGGACGTGTACAGACTACTTCTCAACCCATTACAGCACGGATATGACAACTAGCTCATTAAATAGTGCCTTGAAACACATTTGAGATAATCTCTTAAGCAGTCAAGTTTTGATTCGGGGGTTCAACCAGGATAAAACCAAGGACAGGTCTTCCTCAGTCAAGTCTTTGTGCAACTACCTCCTGGCGCTGATCTGCCTTGACCATTTTTGAGTCCCTAATAGCAATCCCCTTTTTAAATTCCTTTTCTTTGCGTTAATAGGGAACTGATCTCTCATCTGGTGAGTTAGGTCCCTGGCAGTTATCATGTTTGCCCTTGTGACACATCCTTTGTTTTGGGTGGGATGCATATTTGGACCATTTGGACCTTTTTATTTCATTGCAGTGTTTTTATTGTTGAGCCCTTAGATTCCTAGCATCAACCATCTGTGTTCAGTGGGGGGGGGAAGGGAGGGAGGAGGTGGGGATGAAATGCCCAAAGAGGAGACACTCTGCTGGCTAGTGGGGAGAGACGGCTCCTCAAAACAAACCTGAATAAAAATAGCTAGCTAGGTATATTATATTAGATTAAATATGATAAGAATTATATTAGTTTTAAATTCGGGTACCAGCGCAATCAACACAGATGACCCATAGCCTACAAATGTCTGATGAACAGACACAAACCTGAACTGTGTGTATCTGTCCCTATTTAATGTAATTGCATTCGGAAATATTTTCAGTCTACCTCTCAAAGCTCCCCCTGCATGCAGCTGTTACTGTTCTTTGTAAGAATGCTTAAATGAGCCTGTGTGACATCCTTTGTTTGGATCAACCTTCTACTGCTGGGCATAGGAGAAGTGTGACATTCTGTTTCATGGTCATCCTCATGGTACGGAAACAGAGAGGAGGGGTGGTTAGCCTTCAGATGAATCTTTCGAAAACAGCACCATCATTTGTATTGTTAATCAGGAAGCCTCACTAAAACACTACCCAAAAAATGGAAACTAAAGAGAGTCCTTAGCAGTGACATTTTGGTTTATGTTTGTGCCTTTCTGTATGCTACAAGGCAGACTCAGTTCGCCCTGTTAGATTTTTTCAAACAAACAAAATGCAAAACAGTTTCTCATTTTGATCAGACACTTTAATTAGCCAGTCACTCTAACAAAGAGCTGAAAACATTGCTCTCACCCATCAATACAAAACTCAGATGAGATCATGCTAGTGGGCTGGGGTATTTTTTTATGGTTATTTTTTCCAAGTACACGAATTAACTTTGCAGAATGTCCCCATTTTCTATTAATGATTTCTAGTTTAAAGCTTAAAATAATGGTCAGTCCTGAAATCACAAAGGACTGACCAGTGTCTTGGTGTTTGGGAGACCTATAAGGGCACCTTGTCAAGAAGAAGGGAGGATTTGTGCCCAGAGCAGGGTAAGGACTAAATCAAGACTTGTGGGCACAGGCAATCCAATCTCAATCTGCCTCTTCTTGTCTGGGCGCTCCCTCTCTTCCCTGGCCTGTGTAGGAGATATATTCTGCTTCTTACCAAGTCCTGCCTCTTTGTGAGAAGCAGCATAGACTGGATGGATCCTAGAGATCAGGAATTAGACAGAATAAGCCCAGGGCCAGCATGCAGCTCCATGCTCAGGGACTGGCCAATGGTGACTACCAGTGAGGAAGAAGTAGTAGGCTTTCCATCCACTTCTGGGGGGCTCATTTTGTGCTTGCTGAATCTGATCAGTTTGTTTAGCAGATGGGAGGAGGAGGAGGGAGAAGAATGGGAAAGGTTGTGGAGCCACAGCATGATGGGAAGGGTTTATCCAGCTCCCATCTTCCACATAGAAAAATAAGAAAGAAGCTTCTTGTCTTTAGAGTCATAGGGGTGGGAATGTCCCTGTGATCACAAGTAGAATTGATCAGCATTTTTTAGTCTTGAAAAATACTGTGGGCCCTTTTTACATTTTTCTAAAAACTGGTGACAATTTTCAAAAAAATTCATGAAGATTTTCACTTTTTTCCAAGCAGCTCTAGTAACAAACTGGTAGCAGCAAGGAAGTGCCTGCTTCCCATTAGAGCTGAGCTGATGACTTGGAAAAATGCGTACAATGGCAAAACAAAGACTATCTATAGGCAGGCAGGCAAGGCCATGCTCTCCTGCTACGTCTGGGAGTAATATGATGCTTTACAGTTCCACAGTGAATGGCCTTTGTCCAAGGAGCACAAAGCACATTAAAAATGTAAGTTAAAGCTCAATACTCCTGTGAAGTAGTTTATTATCCCCATTTTAGAAAAATCAGTCAAAAGACACAGAAAAGGTAAGTAACACAGTCAAGTTCACACCGGGAGCCAGTAGCAGAGCCAGGAATTAGACCCAAAATTCTGATGGCAAAATTTTTACAGGAATTTAGGCACTTAGTGAGATCTTTCAAAGCATCTAGATGCTTAATTCAAATTGAAATGAATGGAAGTTGGGCGGCTAAGTGGTTTTGAAAATCCCACTTGGCATATATCTGCACCTGTAGGCATCCAAATCTCTTTAAAAATCTGGCCCTAAGGTATTAGTCACCTGCTCTAAGGACTTGAAAACCTCTCATTGATGTTAATGGAGCAGAATCAAACCCTGACTATTGGACTTCACTACTTCCCCCACAGAAGTCAAGAAGTCAACAGAATACACCTGAGAAAAGACTATTTTTCCACTTAAATAAAGACATTGATGTGAGGTCTTAAAGAAGTCACTCTGGTTGTGGGACCAGCAACTTTGATCCTGGGGTACTTGATGACGACAAACTTTTCCCCCCTCACTGCAGTTAAGTTAAAGACCCAGCCACTGATGGAATGATGGAAGACATCAAAAGTAAAGAATAATTGTAGGATTTTTAAAAAAATCAGACATTGCTGACTAAAATTTTTTTTTAAATGAGTTTTTGTAAAGTTAGGCCCCTAAAACCAAACTGAGGCAGTGGCCTGATTCTCAAAAGTACTGGGCACCCTATCGCCACGGTTGCCAACTTTCACGTGGTAAATAAGCACCGCGACTTTCACAATAAACCAAAAATCAAGCTAATCCCATTTCAAAACAAGGCCAAAACAAGCCAATCCCTAAAAGCCCCAACACTCTATGTGACTAGATCCCTCCGGCGTGCAGTCTGGGACTGTGGTGGGCCCGCTGTGCACCCCACAGTGATCAGCCCACAGGTGATCAGCACCTTCTTTAGACCAGTGTATGCCCTTGCATTGTGTGAAAGATGTAGGTTTCTATAAGTAGGCCCATCTTGTGATTAAGATATTTGACTGAGACCCACAAGACCCAAATTCAATTTATGGCTCTGCCACAGACTTCCTGCGTGATCTTGGACTAGTCTCTCTGCGTCTCCGTTTTCCCATCTGCAATAGCACTTCCCTACCTCACTGGGGTGTTATCAAGATAAGTATTTGTGAGGTACTTTGATGGTGCGGTAGTAGAGGCCAGATAAGAACAAAGACCAACAGATGCTTCTTTACCTGAAGCTCTGGTTCTCCATTCACATAGATTGTGCTGTTGTTAACCATTTCCACTATGGCAACACCCAGATTGCACCTAATTCCAAAAGAAATGCAAAAGCCCAGACCACTCATTATGGCAATGATGTAGCGCTTGGGTAGTCCACAGCAATAGCAGTCACATAGGGGAGGTTTGTGAGTAGTCGCCAGCACAGGCCTTCCCTCTTCAGTCAATTCAATGTGATCTTCTTCTGTGTTGGTTCCATCAATTTTTCTAAAATGATATGAAGGAGAAAAGGAAAATGTATTATTCTGCCAGTAAAACTCTTTCATATGTGCATGGCAGCAACACACTCTAATCAGCCACAACACACTAAATCCGTAGAAGAGATTTAACTCTTGCTATCATGCAGTGAATTAAAAAGCAGTTATACTTTTAAAGGGCTAGATCTTCAAAAACTGCCTGAATTTTTTTGCATGTGCAACCTTCCAAGTCCACAGACCCACATCAGGTAGTTGGACATCTAACTGGCCAGATGCTCGTGCAAGTGCTGTTTGCAAGCACAAATATGGAAGCTGTGCTGAGGTTATCAGAAATGACGAACTCCACAAAGGAAAATAAACTCCACATTGCCAATGCTCTCCAGTTTAACCATAATTACCAAATGTTCTAAATTATACTGAAAGCACACACAACGCTCTTTTTTTATAGATCTCAGAGTGCTATACAAAAGGAGGGTATTAGCAGCCCCATTTTACAGATGGTGTTGTAATTGTAGGGATCCTGACCCAAAAAGGAGTTGTAGGGGTGGTCGCAAAGTTAGTGTGTGAGGGGTGGGGGGGTTGCGGTACTGCTACCCTTACTTCTGAGCTGCTGCTGGCAGTGGCAAGGCCTTCAGAGCTGGGCAGCTGGACAGCGGTGGCTGCAGGCCGAGTGCTCAGCTCTGAAGGCAGAGCCGCAGCCAGCAGCAGCGCAGAAGTAAGGATGGCATGGTATGGTATTGCCAAGGGCGGCTGGTGAACCGCCAGATGGGGGCAGCTAGTCCCCAGCCGGCCCCACCCCACCGCCTGAGAACCTGCGCCCCTTCCCCCGCAGGAGCCTCCCCATTTCTGCGGCCGCCAGCCCCACCCCAGCCCCGGAGCACCGGGCAGGTGGGCCAGCAGTACAGCTACTGAGAACAGGGTGGGTGGGTAGTGTGTGCCCCCCCCGCCCCAGAGCACAGGGCAGGCAGCATGCAGCCCCACCCCCTGAGCACAGGGTGGGCTCCCCTGGCCCCCAAAGCGTAGGGCTCATGGGCCCCACTTCCTGGCCCCAGCGCCTCCAGCCCCCCACCCCAGCGCCAGGCAATCCAGCCCCAGCACCTGGGGCCACCCAGCCACCCCAAGTCCAAGCCACCCCAGCCAGCTTCCCTGAAGAGGAGCAGCCTGCGTGGGCTGGGGCAGGGCAAGCAGGAGGTGGCTCACTCAGGGAGGAGCGTGGGCGGGGCCATGCTGGGCTGTTTGGGAAAGCAAAGCCTTCCCCAGCCTATGTGACACGTCACCCAGAGGTATTGCCACCCTTACTTCTGCGCTGCTGCCTACAGAGCTGGGCCCTCCGTTAGCAGCTCCCAGTGTCCAGCCGCCCAGCTCTGAAGGCAGCAGGGCAGAAGTAAGGGTGGCCTGGTATGGTGTCGCCACCCTTACTTCTGCGCTGCTGCTGGCGGGGCGCTGCCTTCAGAGATTGGCGCCTGGCCAACCGCCCCTGATCTCCAGCTGACTAGATCTGAAGGCAGAGCAGAAGTAGGGATGGCAATACCGTGACCCCCTAAAATAACCTTGTGACCCCCCACCCGCAACTCCCTTTGGGGTCAGGACCCCCAATTTGACAAACGCTGGTCTCCTCTGTGAAATCTGTATAATATAAGGTAAAAGCACACAAAAGACCAAATTTCATGGGGGGAGACCAGATTTCACAGTGCGTGACGCGTTTTTCATGGCCGTGAATTTGGTAGGGCCCTACTCATTATAGAACGCACCACCTGTTTGGGGGGTCTGCCCCGTTTTCTGACAGTCATCCCTGAGATTGACACTCACAAACAGAATGACAGAGGGGTATTCAGATCTCTGGGCCCGTTTCAGTTTCAAATAATTTTTTTTGAAGGAAGGCATGCAGAGTATTCAGATTATACTATTATACAAATATCTGGACACCATTTACAAAAACATCCCAATACAAGTGGAACACAATTTGTTTAATACAAAAATATTGTAACATCTCTTATTAACAACCTTTCTGGGCACACTCAGATTGCTCTAATACAGTGTCTCTCAGCGTTTTCAGGTGGGCAACCCTTTATTCAATATCAAAAATGTTCATGACGTCCTTGCATGTATTATAAAAGTAAGAGTAAAAAGTGTATCAATACTAACAATAAGCCTATATAATTTATTTGTGTGTGCGTTTTGAGAGGTTGACGGAATACTAGAACTTGAAGGATAAGAATGAGCAGGGAGTGGGGAAGCAAGGTTTTCTTTGCTTTCAATTGTTATCAACACCTCCCAACACCCCAGGGGTCATGCCAAACAGTTGAGAGACACTGCTCTAATAAATTCTTATCCCCTATTTGGTCAGACAAAAGCAACTTCGCTTTATTTAGTGCAAGCATCTCTTCTTAATGAATGCATAGCTACCAGAAGTGTTAGTTCTTCTGGGCAATGACTGCTCCAGCTTACAGCACTTAACACCATGAGGCCCCTGGTGATGGAGGCTCTGGGTTCTTCAGTAATGTAAACAGGGGTTAAAGTAACTTAAAGGATTTACCAGTAATCAGGGTGGCCGAGGTCCTGGGCAAGGTGGGGGCGTGGCTCTGGGTCCCCGGAAGGGGTGGGGCCTCGGGCAGAAGGGTGAGGCTGGGGCCAGACTCCCCCAGCCAGCCCTTCAGCACTGCCCAAGCCCACACCACCCGGGACTCTGGTGACTATTTAAAGGGCTCAGGGAAATCACTGGGCCCCGGGGCAGCTGCCCCTTTTGTGCCCTCCCCCTCCCAGCAGCCCTGTCGGTATGGTGCTTAAAGCTCTGCCACGGCAGCGCTTTAATGTCAGCTGCGTACCGGCCCATACCGGCAGCCACTTTCTTACCAGTACACCGTATCGGCCCATATCGACTTACTTTCACCTCTCAATGTAAGTATTAGAAAAGAATAATAGTGAACTCAGTGCTGGTGAAAAGTGCCAAACTGGCAGCCTGGAGCTCCCAAGCCTTCTGTTTATCCACACGAAAGATCCAGTGTCTACAGTGCAAACTTCCCCACACTGTTCCTATATCATGCCTTGAGCGTGCTTTGAAGGGTAAGAAAATAATTTAATCTCCTGGTCCTAGCCTCTTTGCTGAGATTGCCTGTTGTGGTGATAAATTTTGTGATGTAAACACTGTCCACTGCAACCAGATTGAAACTTAATTCACACTGGGCAATAAATCACCACTAAATAGTAACAATGTGCTGTCCTGGCCTGGATTTGACCCAGTGAGCTAGTGGTGACAGGTTCACTTCTACAGCCCACTTAAAAATCTCCTTAAATCCAGTAGTTCCCAGACTTCTCCTGAGCCCCCATTGTGCTGGATTGATTGGAAGATGTGACTCCCTCTGCTGTGCTTCCTCACACTGTGCTCTAGCACCATTCCTGTAATCTCATTTTCTGTCTCCTGGCCTCTAGTCCTCTCTTTTTCCTTTGCATCTTTTACGTGTGTGTGTGTGTGTTGTGTGCATGTCCATTCTAATTATTATTCCTCTGCTCCTTTGCTTTGTCTCTCCCTCCTGGATCCTCATTCACTAGAAGGCAACACGCTATCTGGTTTAGAGGCAGCTATTAGTGGCTGCATGGGGCCAGACTATATGTGCTCCCTTGGGCCCGTGAGAGACTAGTTCTCTACATGCAAACTGTTCCTGTGGCTGGTTGCTTTAGGGGTCATTGTGGACATAGGGTAGGAAGTTGAGTGACCTTCAAGGAGCCAGCTGCTGCTTCAACTGTCATCTCGTGAGCACATTTGCAATGAGAGTTGGAGCTGATTGGGGGCTAAGTCTTCCCCTCTTCCCCAAGGCGGCCTGTCCTCCATTGCTGGGAAGCACTGCCCTAAGCCACCCACCAATCAGAAATCATTAAGACATGAGAGCATTTTCTGTTCAGCTTCAACTATTGATAAAAGAAACGTCTTTAAAACCAAACCTCATTTGGCTCATGATTGCATTTACATTAACTATCATTATAGTTAGCATTATTCCTTTCAAAGCACTCTCCTACTTCTGATACTACTCCTGGCCCTAGCATAGATGTGTCAAATCTCTTACATTTAGACAATGCTGTTATATAGGACATTGCTTTCCAATCCAACCAGAAACAGAATTTTTTAGAAATATTGAAAAAAAAAATACTGTTAGCATGAGATTTCCAACCACATTTTGCAGACTGAAGAGGTGTGAATAAGCTTTGGAAAAGCATCTTTGCTTTGGGGGATTCATCACAGCTCTGCACCTCTTGCCATTGACCCAATATAAAACTATACATAGCAAAACTGAATCTTAAAGTCTAGCTAAGCAAGAATTTTCATTTTAACAAAACTAAAAAGTTGCAAAACCAACTAGCATAACAATCTAGGCACTTGTCTTTTCAACAGCAAGTTCATTTTTCTGTGGTTATGCATTTCATATTCATCATGCCCAATCTACAAGAATATCGCTGGTAGAGCTGGTAGTTACCTTAAGAGCAGAATGAACTTTAAGTGCACTCTCTGTACATAAGCTAAATTTTTCCCTTCCCAACATTAACTTTTTATTCATTGCTTTAAAATGGTGGATTTGGGCCTTAGGCCTCAATCCATCAAAACACTTAAAAGCATGATCAACTCTGAACATACGAATATCCACGTTGAAGTCAATAGCCAACTCATAAGCTTAAGCATGTGCTTAATCCAATGAAGCCTGGAGCCCTTAGACAGCACTTGCATTACACAAAGCCTTTCAGTTTATGTTATTTGTCACCTGGAAATCAGCTTTGAAATGACAGACTCAGAATGCGACTCTCTGCATCTGCTGAGGAATTACTATTGAAGGATTTTATTGCTGTGAAATGATGAGCAGAATTACTTATAAACGCCAAGGAAGACTGAACTGCTTTGCAAGGTTATGAAATGGTTTAACTTTTTCTGATAAGAGCTAGTTATTTCCTTTTTCCAGGTACCCGGCCTGTAGCATTTTTGCAGTACATCACTCTTCTATTTTCCCTTGTTAATATCTCCTGTTGTATAGCCACACTCACCCTTGGTTGATGTTCATTCATACAAAAAAAATTGATATTCACATAATTCTCTGATAAGATGTCACAGTGATGTTGGTCTGGTTGCTTAAGAAATGGCTAATTTACACCATTCCGTAGCCTTTAAGGGCTTGTCAGAACTATTTACTCACAGTCTAAATAACCGCTGTAATTACGGGATATGATTAAAACAGAAATAATTTCACATACAAAACTGTGCTGAGGGCCATCCTGCTGGCACAAGGCAACTTAGACTTAACTAAACTATAGCTTGCTACATTTTTTTAAATACTCATTTCTTCTCAAAAGTTACTACACTTGATCAGAAGTAGGCATTTTCCCCCCTGCTTCCAGTTGACACAAGAGTAGAATTCAGAGTTTTAAAAAAGTGGAGATTCCTGAACAAAGCTGTTGCAGATCTTACATATTTTGTATTTAAGGGGAATGATTTTGTTTCCTGATTATTTTAGGCTCATTTAAAAGAAATGGTTTTGTCACTTATATGAACAATATGAAGTTGTTTTTCCAACACTCAGCATTAAAATATAGCTGTCTGCCAGTGGAACCTCCATAGCATCTCTTAGTTGGGTGTGTGGCAGAAAAGCTGTTCTAGAGACAACACATATTTAAATCTGGGAAGAAATTCAAGGCCCCTTTTGAACCTTCAGTCCTGCCAAAGCTTTAACAGCACCATAGCTGTAACAGTGCTGAGTGATTCTATTCTGTTACCACACTGAAATCAGATAGAGAAATCTTGCCAGAGCACATGCAGGTGGGCTGTCTCCAGCTGATCTACCTGTAGCTAGCTGAAGCATCCTGGGAGAGCTGTAATGCCTTAAGCATAACATCCTCCTGACCGCTATAATTGTAACCTACCATCCCTCCCTAACCAGCAGGTAGCGTCCCATGCAAAAGACTGTGCAAATCCATAACGCAAAAATAATAGATTTAGCGGTTTCCTATTGATTTTACCATATCCTTTCAAACATGAGATTTCATTTAAAAGTTCTGAAGTCTCTACACTTTGCAATGACAATGCTAACTGATACATCACACGCTGTACGTCTCATGTTTTCACTGTAATACAAAAGTTTAACGCCAGCCTCAGACTTCCTCACATCATAAATAACATATCACACTGTCCACCATTGCATGGATTTCCAAGAGATCTCGATGAGATTGGAGTTAAAATTTTGTTTTATATTACCATCACAAAGAATGTGGGATATATAAATGTTGGACTTGTTTAGGACTTATAGACAAAGGATCAAAGTTTGTCAGTGAAAGTAATGTGTGCAAATTAAGATATATTAAAGGAGGACACATTCAATGGACAGTTTCTTGCTTTTAAGGGTTTGTGTGGGTTGGTTTGTCCTTTAAGCAACTGGTTTTAATTACCTTTTTTTCTTTGGGAAAATTGTACGTAAAAGTGAAATTGATCCGTCTGGTTTCATTGTCCAAGCTGAGTGAAATGCCAGAAGTAAACCACCATAGAAAGTGAAAAGGTTAAATTATTAAGACTGCTGTGATGTAAAAGTAGTTATTAGTAAGCCAAAATATGTAATTAGTAAGCCAAAGTATGTAATTATCTTCCTTTGACAATCTAAGTCAGAAGTTATTGATCAACAAAGCAAATCTTCCAAGAAAGTGGAGCGAGAGGCAGGCAAAAGTAAATTAAAGAACTGTTCTTTGAAATAAGTAAGATTTTAAGTAACAGCAGCATTTTGGGCAGCTGGCATAGATAAGATGATTGTGCAAAGCTGAAACATCTGTTCACACCTATACATTTTCAGCTGACTGACAATGCTCATAGACATGAAAACATTCCTCTGACCCAAGACTTGGTGTAGTGCTTAGTGAACCAGGAAAACTAGGACCTTGGGCCCAGTATTGCTTCCACTGAGTCACAATTTTACTATGGACTTCAATGAGAGCTGGACTGGGCCCTAAGAAGATATAGGTTGAATATTCAACTCTCCCTTATAGCACAGTAACCCAATTAAAAAATGTGTGTATGCCTCACATCTGAGGCATATTGCAAGATGCTTCAGAATACATGCAATGCCCTATTTTGTCTAGTTTAATTTGAACAGATTGCTGTAGGACATTGTTCCGCCTGTGCTCATACTGGCCATGATCATCCCGTATATCACGCCATTTCTTTGCCCTTCACAGGATTTTTTTTCCTTTTGGTATTAAGTTCTGAAAAATAAAATTTGAGAATGAACATTTGGACATCAAGCACGGATGAACAGATCTCCACAAGGCATGGCCTCGCACACTTGCTCGCCCTTTTTACACTGGTACTTCCTAAAATTCAGAAACAAGAAAACAAAATGGTGGTTACAATAATAATTTAAAATAGGGCTTTGTTTAAAAAACATTTATGGCCACCAGGCATGCATGACCTCTCTCTCCACAGCCCCTGGATTTTAAAGCTATTCCCAGTTGTGCATTGTAAATTATTCATCTTCGAATCTGATCATGTTTCTTCTTGAGGGACTCCCAATCTTTCACCCCTTCAGCAGTCTTATCTTGCCTTGTCTTCTGCCCTACCTCTCCCCATGCAGAGCCTCAGGCTTCACTTACTTCTTCCATACAGGTAGGTAGTCTCATATGGGGAGAGGAGCAAGCAAAGAACACTCCACATCTCCTCTCCTGTGGGAAGGTTCCACTCCTCTTGACTGGGTCTGCATGTGGTTCCAAGCCAGAGGAGAGCTTAATGCTGCATGCTGGGATGCATTTGCCAGGATAGGTCAGACTTACTATACAAAAGTCTCTTGGATTTTCCTACAAGCCTTCTTATTTTCATCATTTATGAAGGATTAGTTTTAGAAGTTCAGAAATGTCCCCTTTTAGTGTGTGTGTACTTCTCAGGGGCATTATCCACACACTTTCAGATTTATTACCCATTCACCTACCCCATAGATAGCCATCTAAACTTTTGGACACAATCCACCTGGGAATTTTAAGGATGTATGTATCCCACCCTTAAAGTTCATACACTAAATATTTGAAAATCTATTCAAAACAGAATGTCAGTAGAGCTCCTATATTTAGTGTTCATAGACACGGTACTCGTTTATCCTTTGCCGCTTTCTCTAGTCATTTTCTTTCCTTTTGAACAAGGTCTTTGGATTTTTCATACTAAAACTACTGATTAAACAGCCTGAATAAACTTTTTAAATGTCCCAAAATTACTTAGAAAAAAAATAATTTTTAGAGCAAGTGCACCTTCACCTCGCTGTATTTATTTATTTTGGTGTAGAAACTAAACCACATTTGGCAAAGATAGGCAATTACATACAAGGATAGAGCAGAATTTAAACAGTTTCATTTTTTAATTATTTAAAATTGCACAGATGTTATAGTGATGGGAAAATTATAAATACCTACAATAAATTAGATCAGATTGATACATTTCAGAATAACCATTACCTGATACAAGGGGGCTGTAGCAACATGAGAATTACACAACATTCAAATTTCACATCTTCCTCTTTAACATCATTAACTGTCCTCAACACACTCATCAGTTTCATCGTGGCAGCAAGAGTTAGCAGATTCAGTGTAACCTCAAGGATTCAAATATCAGTCAACTAAAACCCTCATTTATCCAAAGATGAACACACCTTCTGAGGTCTTGTTCAATCACTCGGGATTTGTCCAGGTTCTAGTCATTGATGGCCAACTCTTGGAATAGCAGCACCAATGCAAAAACCTTAGTGTACACAGGCAAACGCTAGGCAAACGCTATGCAAACTGTGATTTGCAACACAGCAGCTTACCCCCGTTTCAAGCAGGGGTAAACTACACGGAGTGGCACTATAGTAGATTTGGTTGTCTAAACTAGGGGTGCAGCTACACAAGTGGTTGCTCAAAGACAGCTGAGATCCTCATGGTATACAAGGCCTGAGATTGTGCTGTAGCGTATAAAGTTCTCTACACGGAAATCCTTAAGCGCATACGTCTGCAGAGTTTAGAAGTTTTGCAGGAGAAAGCCTGTTTTCCTGGGAAATGCAGAAAAGCCTGCAGACTCCTGGCCCCTACACCCATTAATCCAAATCCAAAATCAGCTGAATGAATTTTAGGCTAATCAAGAACATGCTATTATTGCACTTTAAACTTGTTCTAAATTGGAATGGTTAAAGCAATTTCTAAAACCTCTAGCTAAGTTATTCCAACTGATGACAAGCTAGGGTTAGCAGATAGCAACTGTGAAAAAACTGGACACAGGTGGGGGGTAATAGGCGCCTATATAAGAAAAAGTCCCCCAAAACAGACTATTCCTTTAAAAACAAGACATCTGGTCACCCTACAACAAACAGCAACTTGAGCTTCCATAAGATCACACAGGAGGGAATTATTGGATCAATGGATCTTAAATTGCAAGGATCATTTTAAAATATTTGAATAGAAAGTAGAAGAATACCATTTATGCAATTATTTTGGAAAAAAAAAAACACACCTTTAACCCATCATATTTTCCAATGCCTGTAATTTTTTCTACAGGTTGCTAAATAGCAATCTGTAATCAGTCATCAACCAAATATTAGAAAATGTGTAATATTCTGTGCTGATTTACATACTGTTGAAGTCAGTGTGGCTGGATGGGGAACAAAGTCAAGGCTGAATTTGGCCCAGCACAATTACCATCATAAAAACAAAGGTCATATTTTTAGTTTGTTTTAAATAGCCGTGGGTGAACCTCAAGCTAAACAGCTACGTTTTAATAGTTTACAGAACTTTTTCAAACAAACTAGTTTGGGCTCCAGATCTCCCAAGAACAGGTTTTGTCATTAAACTTTCAATGCTTCTTGGTTTGGGCCTGGTTGTAGACACAATGAGAATAGCCTTGCATTGTATTCTCCCTTGGCATTAAAATTGGGAAGGGCAGAAGCATGTGAACATTTAAAAAGAAAAAGTTTAACAGACTTTTCTCTACCTCAAATAGGGCTTGGTTTGGCTCACAACAAGTTCTGGGCAAAGCGTGAGACCAGTTCTTACTGACGGGTATTTGAACCAGTTGCTGAACTCTAACAAGAGCTGGCAAACATTTGGGTAACAAAGACAATTCAAAGCTTGAGTGAGTTTTCCACATGGCAACCAAATGAACTGCCAACAAGCCACATGGATATGCCACCTGAATGTTACACTATAAACACTAAGTACATTTGTTCATATGGACCAGCAGGATTCACAGCAAAATGACTTGTGATTTAGTTGTACAACCATGCTCCTTGGTTGTGTGTGTACTGTTTATATATTTTGCAAGTCAAAAAGCAAATGCCTGGCTTTGTATAAAAGATGGAGAAAAGTTCAGGAGAAACTACGCAGGGAATAAATACTCTGAGTATGCTGCTGTGTGTTTACAAGGTGTAAAACAGAGGACGGCAAACTATGGCCCACTGGCCACATCTGGCCCGTGGGACCATCCTGCCCGGCCCCTGAGTTCCCAGCCGGGGAGGCTAGCCCCTGGCTCCTCCCCCGCTGTGCCCCCTCCCCTGCAGCCTCAGCACACTGCACCGCCAGTGCTCTGGCCCATCACTCCTGCTGGGCAGCGTAGCTGGCTCTGGCCGGGCAGCGAGCTCCTGCTGCTCTGAGCAGCATGGTAAGGAGGCAGGGAGTGGGGGGGTTGAATAAGGGGCAGAGGGTCCCAGGGAACAGTCAGGGGACAGGGAACAGCAGAGATTGGATAGGTGTGGGAGTCCCAGGGGGCCTGTCTGGGGGCAGAGGTTCATGGGGGGGTTGGATAGGCATGGGAGTCCCAGGGGGTGAGGATAGGGGTCAGGGCAGTCGGGTTCAGGGGGTGGTCGGGGACAAGGAGCAGGGAGGAGTTGGATGGGTCAGGAGTTCTGAGGGCGGCAGGAAGTGGGAGGGGGCAGATAGGGGGTGGGAGCCAGGCTGTTTGGGGATGCACAGCCTTCCGTACCCGGCCCTCCATACAGTTTTGCAACCCTGATGTGGCCCTCGGGCCAAAAAGTTTGCCCATCCCTGGTGTAGAAGTCCTCACTATAGCAAGAGATATGTTAGTGACTCCTTAAAAAAAAAAGCATTCTCTCCCACTCTTCAGCATATATGTACCACAGTGTAATATATAAATGAATTCATTTTTTTCCCCTTTCTCTGAATAGAAGACAAGCACAGATGCACCAAGAATTATACCTGGACCAGCACTCCCAAAACTAAAAAGCAGAAATTTGATCTTTGTATGTAAAAGCACATATCAATTGAATAGAATAAAATAAATTAACAATAAATTAAATTGCAAACAGTGGCCTGATCTTACAAACATTTAAGTATGTGCTTAACATTAAGCATGTGAGTAGCACCATTGAAGTTATTGGCACTTCATTATGCATAAAATATAAAAATAAATGAAGTCAATAGAACTATCCATGTCTTTAAAGTTAGCATGTGTGTAAAGGTTTGCAGGATAGAGGCCTTTACTGATAATATTACTATTTTGTACTAATATCCATGTTTCTCCTTTACTTATCAATTTGATTCCTTTGTGTGTGTATAGTTTTTTTTTTAAATTATTCAAAAGTAAAAATGTTCACGCTTTTGTTTTATTTTAAACTTCCAAATTAAGGTGAAAATGGTGAACTTTTTTTTCCTGCACCTAATAAACCCCAGATTCTCTTTTCTGTCTTTCAAACTCCTGTTTGCCCTAGCTAAAATACACACACACACACAAGATTTTCACTGGATGGCTTTTCTGTTATTGATCAAGGGTAAAATTTTCAGAAGTACGTAAGCAATTTAGGAGCCTAAATCTCATTGAAAGTCACTAGGCTTCTAAGTCAATTGGGCATTTTTGAATATTTTACCCTAAATCTTTTTAAACATCTACCCATACAGTTTGCATGTCGTAATTTGCACAATGTTCATCATTTCACATGCAAGCCAAAAGTAGAAATCACTTCCATTAAATATTTAAAACTGTGTTTAACTGTGGTCCTTTTTCATGCTCTACATAACACTAGAGTAACGTTTCATAATTTACTTTCAACTCTTGTTCAGCATAACATACCTTATAGTCTAGATAGAGTCAATGCTGTAACGTTATTTTATTTGCTAACGTTTGTATCTTCTCATGTGTGCTCAGCTATTTTTTCTGCAACCTTAACTCCTATTTTTATTAACAGATTTTTCTTCACATCTTTCCTTTTAATAAACATAACCCTAAAATTTCTTTAACTAGAACAAAATAGGAATCCTTCTTGGATGTTTCCATAAGATTTTACCTTTGCAGATTCCCCAGAGAGTCACTGACAGTGGTCTTCACCTCTTCCTTCCCTGGTTTCAAAAATCTGTCTTTCAGTAAACTAAACCCTTCAAAAGGCATTTTGTCTGTCTTCTAAATAAATCCTTTTGGTTAACAGTTATTCACTGCTGCAGTCATAGTTGCTGTTTTCAGACTTGGGGGTCACTGTTAGTCACCTTGTTGATCTCTGGGACAACCACCAGTTGGTCTAGAAAGTAGCCCAGAGGGAAAATTCAACGCAGATCCTCCAGAACAAGAAAGTCAGGCAGGCAGAGCTCCAGTGTGAAATCTTCTAAGAAGAAGGAAGGGCTCAGCAGCACAATTGCTGCAGCTCCACGGTGTATGTGCTACAAGAGCTTGCACCTGGCAAGAAGGAGGCTAGTCCAAAGGGCTGCAGCTGGAGGAGCTGGAGAGATGCTGATGTTTGTATTCCTGGACCTGGTGCTGTTGCCTGCACCTCACGCTGGCTTGCTCAGTCTCATTCTCCCTCCCTCCTCCCGCTGCCTCTCTCATGCCGAGATCCTATGCAAGGTGATGCTATAGTAACGGACACAAAACCTGTCCTCAAGCCACTCAAATTTATTAATAGGATCTCATCCAAAGCAACGGGAAGAAGCAAAGTTTATTAAACATTTACAAGTTCTCTCTGATGCAGGATGGGAATTACAGGCTACAGTTCCCAGTCACTATTTATCCCCCGGTCCATATAAGCCCCCTACCCACATGCACCTGCCTGATCTGGGCTCAAATATGTCTTTCCAAGACATGTCATTTATTATTGATATCACTAGGGCCTCAGGCAGGCAGATGCAGAAGAGTTTTAAAGTGCTGCTCTTTGAACAGGCAATGAAAGATTGGCTGTAAATTGGGTTAATTCTTTATTTTTATTTTAACACAAAGAGGATGAGGGAGATGACCCTTTCCCATTCAGCATGGCTTTGCTAGGACAACATGTCTTTTCTAGCATTGAGTTCAGACTTTTAACACAAGCTCTTGTAAAAATGCAACTATCTGGCAAATCCCTAACGCCTGCATACTATGGGCATTGAGCTGGGGTGACCTGAGGCAGCCTGGCTTTTGGCAAGGCCTCAGTTGTCAAGCTTTGGTTATGGAAACAAAGGCAAAAATGTTGCCTCTTTTTGATTGGTGCTGGGATGCTGCCAGTATGTTTTGCTTTCCTGGTGATGGTGGGGTGGGGAGACCCAAAACTCTCCTGGTTTTGAATTCACAATCAATATAGGAAAATAGGTGGATTTATACTTTCCAGTATTCCCCTGATCCCTCAAGATATAAAGTTAAATGAGCAGCCTCTGTGACTGATGGTAGATGCCGAATCAGATGATCAGCAGACAGGGCATTAACTTCCAGATTAGATCTTTCCCACATTTAAAGAATAGCACAAAAGGCAGCATGGTCAAAATGGACCGGGCAATGGGCTGGGACTCAGGAGATCCAGGTTCAACTTCAATTCCCAGATGTGTCATGGACCTGCTATATGACCTTAAGCAAGTCACCTCACTTCTCTGTACCTCTGTTTCCCCTCCTGTCCTACGTCTGTTTTGTCTATTTAGGCGGTAAGCTCTTTGGAGCAGGCACTCTCTTTCTCGCTCTTTGTACAAATGACTAGCACAATGTGACCCTGATCTCCATGAAAGCCTCTAGGTGCAAAATAATGACTAAAGGCTCATAATCTCTGAGGCAAGTCATGGAATGCCTCAAAAGCTGCTCTCATAGTTGGTGGAGAAGATGCCTCTTGGAAGACAGAGTCTCACTCAGTTGTTAAAAGGCCAGTCAGTAATCTGAGATGAGCTTTTTTAACCTTCATATTCATATAAGGTATTTGCTTCCTTTGCCATCGATGAGACATCTTTTACCTAAAAAAATAAAGCCTCATGAAGAAGAGATTGTTGGCAGAAAGGCTTTTTTGTTGCAGAACACTCTTCACTCTTTCTGGTTATAGTCTCCTTCTGCCCTTTAAATAATTCTTTTCCTGCTTCTAGGGCAATGACAGGAAACCCCAGGCTCAGCATGACTAACCTACAATTGCAGAATAGCATGCAGTTAATCAGCCCCCAGCAAACATGCAATACAGGAGAGGCCTAGTAGTCAGCCAGCCCCGAGCATATTCCAAATACTTATGCTGTAGGGGATGCAGCAAATAAGCCCCAGGATTGACAAAGTACAGGTAGAACCACACAGCAAATGAACATCCACCATAGCTAAAATTCACGGCATAAATCCATGCAGGTCCTTCCAAATTTCAACTTTTTACTGCAGACATTTTTCAATAAACTTTGTAAAACCACAACATTTGTCACTGGGATTCAGGATCAGGTTTAATACTGAAATTACTTCTACCTCATTTTATAAAATTGACTAGATTTCAGGATGGCAGGTTCCCCTTAAAAATACTGGGCATGAGAATGTCAAAACCACCAATAATGAAACACCGCATTGCTGTATATATACTTTGTGCCTTGTTTGTAAAGGGAAATCACGATTCACCAATCTATTAGAATTCTTTGAGTGTGTCAACAAGTGTATGGACAAGGATGATCCAGTTGATATAGTGTACTTGGACTTTCAGAAAACCATTGACAAGGTGCCTCATCAAAGGCTCTTAAGCAAAGTAAGCTTTCATGGGACAAAAGGGAAGGTCCTCTCATGGATCAGTAACTGATTAAAAAGATTAAAGGTTAAAGGAAACAAACAGAGTAGGAATAAATGGTCAGTTTTCACAGTGGAGAGAGGTAAATAGCGGTGTCCCCAAGGATCTGCGCTGGGACCCGTGCTGTTCACCATATTCATAATGGATCTGGAAAAAGCGGTAAACAGTGAAAAGGCAAAATGTGCAGGTATACAAAAATATTTAAGATAGTTAAGTCCAAAGCTGACTGCAAGGAGCTACAAAGGGATCTCACAAAACTGGGTGACTGTACAACATGATGGCAGTTGAAATTCAATGTTGATAAATGCAAAGTAATGCTGTGACATTTCCCAGGGTACAATCTGCACTGATGGACAGCTGTGTTCCCTCAATTTACCAACCTAGAGTGCCTCTGACACTGCTTCACTGTGAGAGCAACCACTCCTGGTCTGCTCACACATAGCCTCCAGCATGTAAATCACTCCTAACTATATGGTATGAGTGCTATGGCCAGCCACTTAGGAATTACACTGCAGAGCCACACCAGCAAGTTCCCAGGCCCAGACTTTCCCCCAGAAATGTGCATCTTGTACTGCTCAGTACCCTCTTGGACAACACAACCTCATATAAAGTCTGTCATTTCATAAGTAGGCACAAATCTTGATATCTCAAATGGAGTTTCCCAAACATTTTCAATCCAACCACATTGGTTTACATAAAACAATAAAACAAGGTTATAAACTACAGAAAGATAGATTTTAAGTGATTACAAGTAATGAGGCATAAAAGTCAGAATTGGTAACAAAGAAATAAAAAGTAAAATGCAATTAACACCTAATTTAACAGCTAAGTAAATTCAAAGCAAAGTGTCTCTTACCATATGGTCTAGCAGTCTTACTGGCTGGAATTCTTTCAGCCAGGATCTTCCCCCAATCTAATGATGCTTCCTTTGTCCTTTAAGTGTTGTTGACGCGGTGAGTAGAGATGATTTGGGGCCGCTGTTCCTCATTTTGATCCTTTTCCCCTTCTTTGACAATCATCTACAGCTGGGGTTCAGGAGACAAAGTCTGGGGAGATGGGAACTTCCAGCTGCTTTTTTGCCAAGATGTAAATTGCTCACCCACACACTTTTTCCTGCCAAAGAATGGCCGCTTAATCAGGTGATAGTCCACCGGATTTTGTTAACACCTGACTGAGGCATCAGTTTGCCTTTTGTCTTTGAGAAACCGGTTTGAGCCTTCTTTTCTAAAACTTGGAATGTCTCAGTAATATCATACAGTAAAATCTTATCACTTTAAATACAATGTTGCCAAACATATCTTACCAGGATAACAAAGATCAGCAAATTATTTATTTTCAAATGATACCTCACAAGTAGGGCCCTACCAAATTCATGGCCATGAAAAACGTGTCACGGACCATGAAATCCGGTCTCCTGCCATGAAATCTGGTCTTTTGTGTGCTTTTACCTTATACTATACAGGTTTCACAGGGGAGACCAGCATTTTTCAAATTGTGGATCCTGACCCAAAAGGGAGTTGTGGGGTGGGAGGGGATTACAAGGTTATTTTAGGAGGGTAGCAGTATTCCCACCCTACTTCTGTGCTGCCTTCAGAGCTGGGAAGCCGGAGAGTGGCAGCTGTTGGCAGGGAGCCCAGATCTGAAGGCAGCGCCCCGCCAGCAGCAGTGCAGAAGTAAAGGAGGCAATGCTATGCCAGGCCAGGCCATCCTTACTTCTGTGCTGCTGCCTTCAGCACTGGGCAGCCAGAGAGCGGTGGCTGCTGACTGAAGGCCCAGCTCTGCAGGCAGCAACGCACAAGGGTGGCAATACCGTACCATGCCATCCTTACTTCTGCACTGCTGGTGGTGGCAGTTCTGCCTTCCGGGCTGGGCTCCCGGCCAGCAGCTGCTGGTCTCCAGCTGCCCAGCTCTAAAGGGAGCGCTGCCGTCAGTAGCAGCGCAGAAGTAAGGGGAGCAGTACCACCACCTTCCGTACAATAACCTTGTGACCCCCCACACACACACACACAACTCCTTTTTGGGTCAGGACACCTACAATTACACCACCATTAAATTTCAAATTTAAATAGCTGAAATCATGAAATTTACAATTTAAAAAATCCTATGACCGTGAAATTGACCAAAATGGACCATGAATTTGGTAGGGTCCTACTCACAAGACATACTTTGTGAAAAATCCATTATAGTTTTATAAAAAGGGCGAGTATAGGGATACCGACTGTCACAAATACACATTAGAAAACAATTGCAACTACACATACAAAATGATGGGGTCTAAATTAGCTGTTACCACTTAGGAAAGAGATTTTGGAGTCATCATGGATCTCTCTCTGAAAACATCAGCCCAATGTGCAGTGACAGTCAAAAAAGTGAACAGAAAATTAGAAACCATTAGGAAAGGAATAGATAAGAGCAAAAAAAAACCCATAATGCCGCTATATAAAGCCATAGTAAGCTCACATCCTGACTACAGTGATCAGTTCTGGCTGCCCCATCTCAAACAAGATAGACTAGAATTGGAAAAAGTACAGAGAAGGGCAACAAAATTGATAAGGGGCATGGAACAACTTCAATTTGAAGAGAGATTAAAAAGACAGACTGTTCATCTTAAAAAAGAAATTACTAAGGGAGGATATGATAGAGTTCTATAAAATCATTAATAGTGTGGAGAAAATGAATAAGGAAGTGTTATTTACCCATTCACATAAGACAAAAACCAGGGGTTCCCCAATGAAATTACTAGGCAGCAGGTTTAACACAACCAGAAGGAAGTACTACTTCACACAATGCATAGTCAACGTTTAGAACTCATTGCCAGGGGATGTTGTGAAGGCCAAAAGTATAACTGGGTTCAAAAAAGAATTAGACAAGTTTGTGAAGATAGGTTCATCAATGGCTATTAGCCAAGACAGTCAGGGATGGAACCCCATGCTCTGGGTATCCCAACCTCTGACTAACAGAAGCTGGGAGTGGACAACAGGGGATGAATCACTCTAATTGCCCTGTTCTGTTCATTCCTTCTGAGGCATCTGGCATTGGTGACTGTGGGAAGACAGAATACTGGGCTAGATGGACCACTGGTCTGACCCAACATGGCAATTCTTATGTAACACTTACCTAGAGGCTGGCTATTTTGCTATCGTATTTGTTGTGGGTGTGCGCGTGTTTTCATTGAAAGGACTGGAAAATTCACTTCACACTGATGGCATTGATTTAAAAAAAGAAAAAAAATCAAATAAAATTCAGACCACAGGTGAAATCCTGGCCCCACATTGAGCTCAATGGGAGTTTTTCCATTAACTACAGTGGAGCTAGGATTTCACCCCAATGTGTAGGTAGATGCAATTCCATTGATATCCTTTGTTATTTTCACTTTCAATGTTTGTCTGCTGTAGTTTATAACATCTTGAATGCAGGTACTTTTTAATTTCTGTAAAATATACAAAGTTTAGCATTTTATAAATACTTAATTGTAATATCAACCCAACTGACTCACTATGAGACTGTGCAAAAGTTACTTCAACTTTTCTGTGCCTCTGTTTCTCCATCAGTAAAATGGAGATAATACCGATCCACTTCATAAGGTATGATGAGTCTTTTCAATATATATAAAAGGTTTTGAGGGCCTCCAATGCAAAGCACTGTTTAAGTGCTAAGTATTATTCACATTGTAATACGAACATTTAAATTAAGAACAAAATAACTTTGTTTGATATTTGATTGGTTTTATGTGAATTCTGGGACCAAGCATGTGGTGACATCACTGGTACCTGCAGTGAGATGGCTGCTTGCCGGATCGCTCTGCTGTCCCTTTGAGGGAGTACTGGTGGCCTATACATGGTACAACATACACAGATACACAAGAATGAGGGCATTTGCACACACACAGAGAGCAATGAGTGTCTTGAACCTTAAGGTGAGGTTCTTGCTTGGGATGTTCCTACATAAAAATAGCACCTTTTGAGTCAGGAGAGCTACTCCTAAGGGATAACACATCTACACTTTTTGCAGCACACTGTACTGCTATATACTTTAGTCAGCCGGAGAACTCAGGAACACAGCTCCACATCTTCTGCTCAGAACAGAGGCAGCACTCAGGGTTCCGTGGAAGGACAGGAAGAGATGGATAGTGGAGTCAGTGGATGGAATTGCTGAAGAGCAAAGGGAAAATGTCAAACAGTGGGGAAACAGCAAAACGCGAAAGACTTGAGGTGGAGCAGGCAGAGAAAAGGTAGAAAAGAATGAAAGAATGATAAACAAAGGAAGAAAAAAATGATTTGGAAAAAAGGAGAGAAAACATGGAAGGAAAAATTAAATGAAAAAAAAAAACACAGAAAGCAAGAAAAGCTGAATTTCACCGATTCAAATTTCTACATTTATTGTTTTTCCAGTATTGCCAAGCAGAAACATTAAAAAATTGAGAGTTAGGTCCCAAGGATTCATTAGGTTGGCTTAAAAACCATGAGGGATTTTTAATGGTTACTTTATTTGTCTTTTGGTTTTTGAGCCTTTGGGGGCATTCAGGGCATATTTTCAAGCTTTTCTTAGTAACCAGGCTGCCCAGAAACATGCCACCACCGCCCCCTTTTCTCTCTCTCTTTTTTTTTTTAAAAGTGGAAGCTGGGATTCTCATGA
Organism: Lepidochelys olivacea; assembly: GCF_965140295.1. Lineage (NCBI taxonomy): Eukaryota > Metazoa > Chordata > Testudines > Cheloniidae > Lepidochelys > Lepidochelys olivacea. The sequence goes on from NC_140411.1 coordinate 267,216,040, forward strand.
AACCACTTGTTTTACCAAAAGCCCCTGCTTCTGCAGACAAACACTACAAGACTCACCAGTACAATTTTGAGAGTTGGCAACACTGCATTTTCCTGGCAGACTAGGCCCGGGGAAAGGAGGAAATAGTTGATCTTGGGCTTCCAACCAGTTGCATCTGTAAGCATGAGTCCTCACCTCTAGGTGCCCCTTTCTACCTGGATGCTGCATTGTGAGGGACTTCATCTCTTCACCCATGACGACCAGTTCCTTGGCCTGCAATGGTCTCTCTCAGCCTGCATCCTCTCCCAATCCCCTCTGTGGGTTTTCTATGGTTTGGCTCTCCTCTGGTCAAGTCACATAAAACTCTAAAACCCTTCTGGGGTAGCACAAACAAATCCTTAATGAAAGTCCAAGTTAATAGTCAAACTAATAGACCTTCTTCCCTTCTCAGGCTTCACTAAAGTTCCCTTACTGGCCCTACCTCCGGGCTTCCCTTACAGGAGCCTAACTTGCTGCTGTAGTGTTCTTTCTCCATTGTATCCAGCCTATTAAACCCTACTACAGAGCTTCTCTCTGCGAGAGACTCCTCTGTAATCTCCACCCACTTAGCTCCCTCAGTCTACTTATAAGGTTTAGCTGCACATCCTCTGGTCAAGAGACAATTGGTTAGTCACTCCCCCAGAGCAGAGCATGACTAAGTGGGTTCTTTCCTTTGCCTTGTAGATGATGGGGAATTAAAACCCACTAGAGCATCCTTTTGGATATGAATGAGGGAGCCTTATTTTTCTTCTCAAACCACATACTTGACAAAGGAAATTCTTAGAAATGGCAACCATCAACTCCAAGGGTGAAATCTCACAGCTCAACAGCAGAACTCACTAGTGTGCCATCAAGAGAGAGAACAGGAGTAAAGACATTAAATGAAATCCCAAGGAGGGGAGGGGGACATCACATGAGAAAAAGCACACATTCAGACCTACCACCTTAGAAGCTCTTTCATAAAGGTAGCATGATGCAAGACACTCATTAGTCAAGTAGCCTGCCCCACTACTTCTGAGTTTTGAAAGTCAAGCCTAAGTGAAAATATTTCTATCACAAACCATATCATAGTCTCTGCCTGCTGGAGCTTGCATCAGCAAAACAGCCATGATAACACAAGCAAAACAATCAGAATTAATAGTAATATTGTTCTTGGACATTAGAGATTAGGATCACAGTTTGTATCACAGGCTATGTCTACACTACCACGATAAGTCGACCTATGCTACGCAACTCCAGCTACATGAATAACATAGCTGGAGTCGATGTACTTTAGGTCGAGTTACCGCGGGGTCTACGCCATGGGGGGGGGGGTCAATGGGAGAAAATCTCCCATCAACTTACCTTACTCCCACAGTATTCTTGCCAGCACGTTAAAGAAGTATGGGCTGGATGAATGGACTATAAGGTGGATAGAAAGTTGGCTAGATTGTCGGGCTCAACAGGTAGCGATCAATGGCTCCATGTCTAGTTGGCAGCTGGTATCAAGTGGAGTGCCCCAAGGGTTGGTCCTCGGGCCAGTTTTGTTCAATATCTTCATAAATGATCTGGAGGATGGTGTGGATTGCACCCTCAGCAAGTTTGCAGATGACACCAAACTGGGAGGAGAGGTAGATACGCTGGAGGGTAGGGATAGGATACAGAGGGCCCTAGACAAATTAGAGGATTGGGCCAAAAGAAATCTGATGAGGTTCAACAAGGACAAGTGCAGAGTCCTGCACTTAGGACGGAAGAATCCCATGCACCGCTACAGACTAGGGACCGAATGGCTAGGCAGCAGTTCTGCGGAAAAGAACCTAGGGGTGACAGTGGACGAGAAGCTGGATATGAGTCAACAGTGTGCCCTTGTTGCCAAGAAGGCCAATGACATTTTGGGATGTATAAGTAGGGGCATTGCCAGCAGATCAAGGGACGTGATCGTTCCCCTCTATTTGACATTGGTGAGGCCTCATCTAGAGTACTGTGTCCAGTTTTGGGCCCCACACTACAAGAAGGATGTGGAAAAACTGGAAAGAGTCCAGTGGAGGGCAACAAAAATGATTAGGGGACTGGAACACCTGACTTATGAGGAGAGGCTGAGGGAACTGGGATTGTTTAGTCTGCGGAAGAGAAGAATGAGGGGGGATTTGATAGCTGCTTTCAACTACCTGAAAGGGGGTTCCAAAGAGGATGGATCTAGACTGTTCTCAGTGGTAGCGGATGACAGAACAAGGAGTAATGTTCTCAAGTTGCAGTGGGGGAGGTTTAGGTTGAATATTAGGAAAAACTTTTTCACTAGGAGGGTGGTGAAACACTGGAATGCGTTACTTAGGGAGGTGGTGAAATCTCCTTCTTTAGATATTTTTAAGGTCAGGCTTGACAAAGCCCTGGCTGGGATGATTTAGTTGGGGATTGGTCCTGCTTTTGAGCAGGGGGTTGGACTATATGACCTCCTGAGGTCCCTTCCGACCCTGATATTCTATGATTCTATGATACTCTTCTCGTCGGCGGTAAAGTACAGGGGTCAACTGGACCCACTAAATCAACCACTTTTGGTGGACCAATCTCAGAGCATCAATCCCCACTGTAGTGTAGACCTGCCCTTAGTTTCCCCAGCTGTAATATGGAGATAATTCTTCCCTACCTCAGAAGAGTTCTATGAGGGCTTGTTTGTTTTTTCCTTTTGAAAATGTAAAGCTCTACTTATGTGCTAACTATATTTATTATCACCTTATAAGCTCTTTGCGGCAGGTCTCTTACTGTGCGTCTATACAGCACCCAACACACTAAGGGCGCCATCTCAGTTCTGGGCCCTTTAAGTTCAATCACAACATTGATAAATAATCATGTACACAATGGATTCAAAAGTTATTGAGCTTGATGCAAAAGTTACTGGGTGAAATTCTAGGGCAGTGGTTCTTAACCTGGGGTGCACGCAGTCGCTGGGGGTGCGAAATCCCCTTTCTGGGGGTGCGAGACATACCAGATTTTTTTTTTAGAAGGTAAATCATTGAAAGCACAAATTAAGCACAGGCACGTAAGTACAACTACTTTGTTTAATCAAACCTATGTTTATATGTATATAATTCTCTCTCTTTCATTCTATGGTTATGATATATCTAGGTTTAAAGAACTGACCTATTTCAACTATTTTTGTTAAGGGGTGCGAGAACAGATTTTGAGAACCAAAGGGGTGCAGGCTGCAGTAAAGGTTAAGAACCACTGTTCTAGGGTCACTGTTATGCAGTTGAGACAAGGTGATCAAGATGATTTCTTCTGTAGCTCACGAAAGCTTATGCTCAAATAAATTGGTTAGTCTCTAAGGTGCCACAAGTACTCCTTTTCTTTTTGCAAATAAAGACTAACACGGCTGCTACTCTGAAACCATTCTTCTGCCTTTGAAATCTATGAATCTACAAAGTCCATTCTCTTGGAACAAATGCTCAATATCGGAAGGTGGATTTTAACGGGGATTCTGATCTCTAGGTTAATCTAGTAACAGAGATCAGAATCTAGATCTTTTATTTTTTACAACTTGATCAACGCTTCCTGCATGGGTTCAACCCAAGTCACAATTCTGGATGAAATCCCAGCCCCTAAGACTTCATCCTGAGGCTCTAGCATCTGCTTCCTGACCAGGTCACAAATATCAGAGATTCAGCCATAGTTATCCAAGGAAAAACAGAAAATGCCATGATACTAATAAATTATTAACTACAAATATAGAATAAATAGGACATTTAATATTTAACCTACCTGAAGCTACTAATGCTAAGTTCCTTGCATCTTATATGCTGATATGTGAGGTGTTTTTAATAAGTATCTCCAAAGGTACTCTTCCCAAAGTATGTGGATGCTATTACATGGAATACTTCAACTTCCTCAAAAATAAAAAAGCTCCTATCCTGTTTCTAAAGGCAGATAACTTGAAAATCACATTTACAGATGCTAAACATATATGCTAGAAAGACATTCTTTGTTGTTTTATAGCAGTTTTAAGACCTTACAATGTAATCAAATACACTGAGCAAATACTGTAAGACAGCTAAAAAGGAGGCAAGCAAATTACCTCTACAGTATATGAAGAAATCTGGCCTACATTTTCAAGTGATGAGATTCATAGTTCCTCAATTTTTGAGTCGTCCAATCTGAGACACATTTAAAAAGAAACTCATTTTCAGAAGGTGGTTATTCGAGACTTCTGAAAAATCAAGCCATCTTTAAGGTCTGGCAAGTTCAATATCCAAAATCATTAATCACTCTTGAAAATTTAGACCCACTGCACACTAGAATCTGAGTGTCTGGCTATGTCTACACTGCATACCAGCAGTGGTGGCAGCATGTAGAGTACTTTTAGTGACATGAACCAGTGAAAAGCAAAATGCATCCACACTACAGTGTGTAACTACATAGGTCAATGAAGGGCTCTGGTAGAGTGAGGCAGCAGGGAAAGCCTTCAGTAGCTCCCCCATCCCAGTGTCTCTCTCTGCTGCTCAAGTCTTTCCCTGCCGTGGGAAAAGGCTCCTGGAGCGGGGAGGCAGACGAGACACTGCCCTGCTAAAAGTAGCAGTGTAGATGGAGAGGCACTGCTTGGGGGAGTACAAAGCAGTGTAGGATAGACACATGGGTATGTTCCCACAGGCTTCATGCATGTCTTTACTGTACCCACCTAAAACTGTGCCTCACCTTCTAGGCTGCTATTTATACCTATGGTAGGGTGGCTACCTGTGTAAGTACTCCTCTACATGCTGCCAAAGGAAGTATGTGTGACTATCTATTTGGCAGTTCCTCACAAGACACTAGACCTGCATGTTAGGTTAGGGTGAAAAGTGACAAGGTAACAGATCAAAAGAGTTTTCAAATTCATCTTGACATTTTCTGTATAAATATACACACATGCTTTCTCCTATGACATTTTAAAACATGGCCTTTTTCAGCCACATAAACAAGACACAATAGTCGGATAAAATAATTTCTACAAAGCCACTGAATAGGATTGAAAATCTGTGCTGCATTAGGTTCAGCATCCTCATTTAATTGTTTAGGTTACAGTGACATCTCATGGTAGTTTTATTGCTCTCCACTGAATTCACAGAACATTCTGAAACAGGACGTGTCATTGTTTCCCAGATTCGATAACTATCATTAAGGAACAGGTCTTTGTGCTTTTGAAAAGCTTTTGTTTTAAGATGACCCAAAACATGGTCTCATTCTGGTTCCTTCACAATTGCCTACGATTTCTGTTTCACCCTTACCCTGGGGAAATGCGTCAAAGGGAAAATAGTCTTCCATACTGATGTCCGCCCATGATTATTAGAAAATTTATTTTAAGTAATGCAGGTGTAGTCCTCAATTCAAACCTACCCATAGCTGCTATTTGAGAATACAGGAAGTCAATGGAATAATTCACCAACCCCCTGCATATTAGTTCACTGTGTTTCTCCAATCCCAGATCTGGGTCTTTTAAAGTGTATATCATTGCAACAGCTCTTGTAAAGCATCCATGTGCTTTGAATGCTAGAGAAAAGAAAACCTGTGGTACACAAACAAAATCCCCAACCCAGCTATTGCATAAGGAAGTACAGGTAGCCCCAGGGTTAGGAAGTGTTATTGCAGTGAGACACTGTGGTTTGAATTCTGAACTGGCATCGTTTATATTGGAGGATTAAGACTCAACGTCTTGCTAACAAATATGCTCTAGCTCACCCACAAATTAAAATTGATTTACAGCAATCACTGGGTGAAATTCTGTGGTCTGGGTTGTGCAAGCAACCAGACTAGATCGCCATCATGGTCTCATCTAGCCTTAAAAAAAAAAAAAAAAAAAATCTAAGAACCATTGTAGAGTCTTTTGTTTGTGCTGCTCTGAAGCTATGCCTGGGCAAAGTTAGAAATGGCACCGACTCTCCAAAAGGAGTTTTAGTCTAGTTCTTTTTCATTAAGGGAGTTCACAATGACACGGGCTGAAGGTGGATTTAAAAAAAAATAATGACTTTTTTAATTTAATTTTTAATTTAAAATAAATACTTTTTTTTTTAAAATCAGCCTATTGAAAATGAAATTTCAAATTCTGACAACCTATGTTAAGGCCTAAAATTATTATAATCTATCAAAATCATTTAAAATTAAACACAAAAAGTGAATATTCATGTGTCAGAGAACCACAGGATCTGTGCTATGCCCCAGCATTGGAATGGTCTCTTGGAGGAACCCTTTTAGTGTGCCAGACCCCAAGGGTCTCACTCTTCCTTCAGGGTAGGCCACAAAGCCTCCCTGCTGCCTACACTGAGCTACTGGGCTCAAGCACTCCCGCTTCACACCGTCAGCTCCCCTCAGCAAGTCCAACTGAGATAATTTCCTAGTAGAGACTTGTACATTCTTCAGGGACTAATGGTCCCCAGGCAGTATTTTCAGTGACAACCCAAACAGCATTTTCAAAACAGTAGGATTTATTGGTCAAGGGGAACACAGCATCGGAAGTCCGCCTTAGGTTAGCCTTGAGTAATAAAGGTTAAGCACAGTCCATTCTGGTCAAGCCACAATTCACCAGCCAAGCTGTAATGAACTTATTTTCAGGCTCTAGGCTGTTCTATGCTTAAAATGCTGTGGCACAGCCGTAGCACTTCACTGACGGCATTACATATGCCAACAAGAGACCTTCTCCTGAACGCGTAGGTACACCACCTCCTTGAGAGGCAGTAGCTAAGCTGAAGAGAGAATTATCCTGTCATCTTCATGCTGTCTACACTGGGGGTTGGTTTGGTTTATTAACTGCATTGCTCAGGAGTGAGGATTTTTCACATCCCTGAGCAATGTAGTTATAGTGACCTAATTACCTAGTGTAGACCAGGCCTCTGTCTCTCTCAGACTTTCTTCCTTAGGCCAGGTCTACACTAACACTTATGTCGGCAAAACTTATGTCGCTCAGGAGTATGAAGAAAGCCCTGAGCGACACAGTTACGCTAGCATAAGTGGTAGTGTGCACAGCTTCTCCTGCCAGCATAACTACTGTTGCTCATTGGTGGTTGTTTGATAATGTCAACAGGAGAGCTCTCAGCATAGAGCAGCTACATGAGAGATCTTACAGTGGTGCAGCTGCATCAGGATAGCTGCACCACTGTAAGCTCTCTAGTGTAGACATAGCCTTAGTCAGCTTCCAGGTGTGAGTGCTCCCAGCTTCTTCCAGAGCTCACACTTTATTCCCCCACCTCATAGGCCCTTTTCTTCAAATTGGTGTCCCTGCTCAGCTTCCCTGCTGAGCGTGTCAATCAATGAGTCATTAGAGCCTGCATTGTCTTTCTGGGCACCTTGTTAATCAGTTTCAGCCAGTTTTATTTATTCTATTCATTCCAATCAGACAAGGAACTGACACACACACACCTATATCCCTCAGACTTTGTCTTCACTATGCACCGTTAAGTGACACAGCTGTGCTGCTAAAAGGCCCACATTGTAGCCGCTGTTTGTCGGCAGGAGAGAGAGCTCTCCCACCGACAAAAATCTTCCACCCCCAACTAGCGGCGGTAGCTTTGTTGGCAGGTGAGTGCTCCTGCTAACAAAGCGCCGTTCACACCAGCGCTTTTTGTTGGCAAAACTTGTGTCTTTTGGGGGGAGGGGATGTTTTATTCACACCTCTGAACAACAAAAGTTTGGTCATTTAGTTGTCAGTGTAGACAAAGCCTTAGTTTACCTTGAGAGCAAACAAACCTTCCCCCTCCCCCGCCCCAACTGGGTAGCAATGCAAAGAGTAGGGGAAACTGAGGCAAACAGCCTCAAAAATAATATTAAAAAATTGCCGCTTCATCAAATCAAATAGTATATGTTTGCTGCCAAAATTTTAAAGAAAGTCAAACTATTAAACTGATGGAAGTCACTAGCTAAGCACCTAGAACCAGAGTTTGTTGAAGCGCAAAACCAGCTTTTAACAGCAGTAATCTTTCCTGCACGTGCAGAGAATATTTTGTTCATTTCAGTTTATTCAATTAGTTCAGTTCAAAGACTAAAGCCATGTCCACACTACAGAGTTAAATCAACTTAAGTTACATCGACGATCAGAAACCACGGTAATTATGTCACTTCTGCATGTTTACTCAACACTCTTTCTGTAGCAGAGTGCGTCCACAGTTGGTGATCTAGCACCGGCAGAGAGAGCAATGCACCATGGGTAGCTATCCCATGATGCAAATCATCACCTTCCTCCACTAGGAGTTCTGGGAATGGATCACAGCCCATGATGCAGCTTTATCTGTCCCATAATGCCAGGAGCTTCTGTGTTGTGTGCCGTTTTTCAACTGCCCCTGTAAACTTTGTGCCCGCTATCTCTACGCAAAAGCATGGATCTTGCACTGCTCTCCAGTCTCATGAGTGTTATGAACACAATGTGGCTAATCCTGCAGTATTTCATGAACTGCGAATCTGAACAGGAATCCATGGTGCTTGCCCTCCTGTGTACCATGGAAAGAAACAATTCAAGACTGAGGTTGGCATTCATGGAGCAGCTGCACTTGGTGGACTGTCACTATTGGGCTCGGGAAATAAATACTGAGTGGTGGGATTGGTTTGTGATGCAGGTATAGGATGATGAGCAGTGGTTGCAGAACTTTTGTATGCACGACGCCACCTTCCTTGAACTCTGTGCAGCGCTCACCCTCCGCCCTGTGGTGAAAGGACACCAAAACGAAAGCTGGTCTAACAGTGGAAAAGCGAGTGGTGATTTGTGTGTGAAAACTGGCAACTCCAGACTGCTACCAGTCAGTCACAAATCAGTCTGGAGTTGGGATGTCCACTGTGGGAGTTGCGGTGATACAAGTGTTCAGGGCCATTAATTGCTTTCTGCTACAAAGGACTGTGACTCTGGGCAATGAGGTAATAGGATTCCTTAACTGCAGCAAGGCGATAGATGGGGCACACATCCCAATTTTGGCCCCAGACCATCTTGCGACGGAGCACATCAACAGAAAGGGCTACTTCTTTACAGCACTGCATGCACTCATAGATCACTGGGGTGGTTTCACTGACATCAATGCAGGGTAGCCAGGGAAGGTGCATGATGCATCTTCAGAAACATTGGCCTGTACAGAAAGCTGCATGCAAGGACTTTCTTTCCAGACCAGAAGATTCCAATAGAGGATGTGGAAATGCAGGATCTAGGGAAACCAGTCTACCCCTCACTCTCATGGCTCATGAATAAGGCTGCGAGTTTGTCATGGAGGTCATGCACTCACAGTGCCCCCCAGAACCCTCCCACTAGCACCTGTTGCACCCCCTGGACTGCTCCCACGAGCATCTCCTATCCCCTCCAAAGGTTTAGTCAGGGGTGTAATACAAGTCATGCACAGGTCACAGGCTTTGAATTTTTGTTTACTGCCTGTGACCTGTACATGACTTTTACTAAAAATACCTGTGACTAAAACATAGCCTTACTCATGAAGCTTTACTCTGAAAACCTTGACATCAGCAAAGAGCGCATCAACAATAGGCTCAGCAGGTGCAGAATGATCGTGGAATGTGTGTTTGGCAGATTAAAAGGTCACTGGCGCTGCCTTTTTGGCAAGTTAGACCTGAATGAGGAAAATATTCCCATGGCCATAGCAGCCTGCTGTGCTCTGCACAACAGTTGTGAAGCCAAGGGGGAAAAGTTTCCCCAGGGGTGGAGCATTGAGGTCGATCACCTGGTGGCTGATTTTGAGCAGCCAGGCACCATGTGCAAGTAGAGGGTTCAACAGAGAGCTATTAGAATCAGGGAAGCTTTGAAGCAGCATTTTGACAATGAGCCCCAGTAATGTGTCTTTCTGTAATGAATTGAGCCAAGCATTGTTTACTTGCCACATTGAAAGACCACTGTAATGATTCCTGCCTGAGCATTAATTGTAGTCTGCAAATATGCCAACTGCCACGGTCTGCAACAGAAATTCAGAACCACCTGTACAGGTCACAAATAAAGATTTGCTGTCTTTGTAAGACAATTTTTATTAAACAGCAATATACAGATTAACATTTCTTACAAGAGACATGACAGCGAGCAGCACTCACTGAAGTAAGGCTCTCACAGCTGTGTGCAACTCCAGTTGTCATAATGGAAAATGTCCCTGTGGTGAGTGCAAAGGGTACTGCGATGGGCCAGGAACATGAGAGGAATGCGTGTGTGGGGAGTTTGGGAAGGACAAGGAAGGCAGTTCTGTATGGGCTACAGAGGGAGTTGAGCATGCATGAGTTCCTCCTGCAGCACAATCAGGGACTTTAGCATCTCTGTTTGGTCTTCCAGGAGCTTTATCATCCACTCCTGGCCATGTCTTCTCCTGGTTATCCATTTCTAGTTGCTTTTTTTTTTTTTTATCATCTTTCTCCATGCTCTGTGCTCACTAATCGGCCTGATCTGACAACTGCAGTACTTTGCAAAACATGTCCTCCTTACTCCTCCTCATTCACTTCCTTATCTGACGGAGATGCTCCACTGGTGTATAGGAGCTGGTCCTCCAGGGCACATCTGCAGAACCAATACACATCAGTATTGTGTGTGCACTCACAGTCTTGAACCATGCCTCTTGCTCACTTTCCCTTGGCAAGCATGCAGCACTGCCAGAGCACTAAACATGGTGAGTTTGGCCCAGGGGTAGGAGGAGAGCAGTGCAAAATGGGTCAAAGGGTCTGGGTGGTTTCAAAAGGGGATCAGTACAAGTGCCTAGGGACACTATTCTGAATACTGGCACCGTTTTCCACAGTCAGGGGAATCAAAGCTGAAATCACACTACTGAGGGTAACTGAAGATGCAAGGGTGCATATCCTGCATGCGAGCCGCTTCAGACCAGTTCCATATATTGCTCACTTGTGTCCTACTTTGGTTCCTGTAGAAGTAATTGTTGATTGGTGTGGCAGTTTCCTACAATGGGGGAAAAAACAAAGCAGCTCTGCTAAGGAACCTTTGGCAGAGGATTAGGAGAGTATCTGCAGGAAAGTTTCTTAGAGCTCTCTGCAGGATTCTTGGAAGACTTTGGTGTGCATTAAACTTTGCCGCAGGGCCTCCACTGTGTAGCTGCACAGGGGAATGTGAAGCAGATGCAAACAGTACCTAGTGTTAATTTCAATCCTTTCTCCCACGAGCACCATGAAAACAAAATAAAGGACACTTCTACCTCATGTAATGGAATGGACATGAGCAACACATCTTGAAGAACAGTTATGAAAGGTAGGTAACCGTTTTTTCTTCACGCGCTTGCTCATGTCGATTCCATTGTAGGTGACTCACAAGCAGTATCCCTTGAGGCGGGCTCAGAGTTCATGGTCACGCGGCTTGTAACACTGCTCTACCGAAGCCAGCATCATCTTGGGCCTGCTGGATAAGTGCATAATGAGACGTAATCAAACTATTTACAAGGCCCAAAGGCTCAAAGACCAGAGAGAAAGAACTGCTAACCCTTAATAGGCAAGGGAAAAGGTGCTCTGACTAACCACCATGGGTGGTAAGAAGGAACTGAGACGGTGTAGGGCTGGCAGTGCCTAATATACTGATGCATGAGCATGGCACTCAAGAGGGTGCCACAGCTGACCCTATGGATACCACAAAGGCAAAAATCTCTTACGACTGTGCACATGGGCATGCACACACCAAGAATGGAATCGACATGAGCAAGCACTCGAAGAACTAATATTTAGGTCTTGACTAGAACATAAAGTCTAAGGCCAGAAGGGGACCATTATGATAGTCAGTCCAGGGGTTCTCAAACTTCATTGCACTGTGACCCCCTTCTGACAATGAAAATTACTATATGACCCCAGGAGGGGGGAAATCTAAGCCTAAGGCTGCCTGAACCCTGCCACCTAGGGCTGAAGCCGTCGGGCAGTGGAGCTGGGGCTTGGGCTTGAGTCCCATGAGGTCAAAACCCACAGTTTGAGAACTGGTGAGTAGTCTGATTGCCTGCATAACACAGGCCATAGAACTTTTCAGAAATACTTTCTAGATCATACCCTTTAGAAAAAAACATCTAATCTTGATTTAAAAACTGAGTGATGGAGAGTCCATCATGATCCTTGGTAAATTGTTCCAATGGTTAATTACCCACACTTAAAAATTTACAGCTGATTTCCCATCTGAATTTGTCGAGCTTCAACTTCCAACCACTGGATTGTTATAGATTGAAGACCCCATTATCAAATAGTTTCCCCCATGTAGGTTCTTATAGTCTATAATTAAATCACCCTTAAGCCAGTGGCTCTTAACCTGGGGTTCATGCACCCCCTTGGGGTGTGAGATGCCCTTTCTGGGGCTGTGAGACATACCAGATTTTTTTAGAAGATAAATCATGGAAAACACAAATTAAGCACAGGGACAAAAATGAGCAGAGAAATAAGTCAGTTTCTTTGTAACCAAAGCAGTAATTTAGTTGAGGACTTCAAAAATAGAGAGTTTATCCTTTGCCTAGCGTACATGGCAGATGTATTCACACACCTAAATGAACTCAACACATCTATGCCAGGAACTGGGATGAACATGGTAACGGCCGGAGAGAAATTATCTGCTTTTATTCATAAACTTCCAGTTCCAATAAAGTGTGTTGAGAAAAGAAATTTCACTCACTTTCCTTTTCTTGAAGAAACAGTTGTTTCAGAAAATGAAGGAATGACCATCGCAACTGAAGTGACAAAGCATTTGCACCAGTTGAATGACTCTTTCCGAGGATATTTTTCCACTGGAGATTTTGATGTGGCAAAGAAATGGATACTGGATCCATTTCTTTTTAACTTGGATTCCATCAGCAATAGTGATTTGATGAAAGATTATCTCATTGAATTATGAGCCAATGGCCGAATCTGAATGGAGTTTGAGACAATGAAGCTTGAGAATTTCTGGTGTGGTCAACTAGCACCATTTCCACAACCGGCAAAGACAGCGCTGGAGATCCTTGTGTCATTTGCGACTACACACTTGTGTGAGATAGGATTTTCATCACTCTTACACATCAAAACAAAGGCCAGAAACCGCCTAAATACTAGTGAGGACATGCGTGTGGCTATTTCAAAAAACGTTCCTTGTTTCTCAAACATCATTGAACAAAAGCAAAAGCAGAAGAGTCACTGAGCTGGTAAACTTAAAGTGTGTAATTTTTCATGTATTCTTATATTTTTAATTTCGCAGTAAAATTATAATTCTCTCTCTTTCATTCTACAGTTATGATATAGCTAGGTTTAAAGAACTGACCTACTTCAATGATTTTGATAAGGGGTGTGAGAACATATTTTGAGAACCAAAGGTAAAGTAAAGGTTGCAGTAAAGGTTAAGAACCACTGCCTTAAGCTTTCTCCTTGTTAAGCTAAATAGATGGAATTTACTCTCTCTCTACAAAGCATGTTTTCTAATCCAATTTAGTAACATCCTTCTTGAATTGTGGACATCAGAGTTGAACACAATATACCAGCAGTGGTTGCAGCTGTATGTGTAGACAAGCCCTAAACAACAGGAGAAGAGAGTTGTTTTCTGAGGGCTGATTGCAAAGCCAGGGATTGTATACATGAGAAGCTGAAAGCCACCAGAAAAAGCCAGGACACAGCGAGAGAAGCCCTGGGAGGAAGCCACAGAGTAAGATTTTATTGGACCGTGTGCTGGCTGGAAAGAGGCTTGGAATTGTAAACAAGCAAATGGGCTCTTGTTTGTTTCTGCTGTGTTTAGGGAAATAGGACTTTGTTGGTGCAATCATGTTATTTATAAAGAATATAGACAAATACGTGGAATTTCATTAATTTCTCCTGATAACAGAAAGAACCCCAAGAACCCAAATACTGGCTAGCTGCTCAGCTCAAAAGGGGCAACAATATCAATAGAAATTTTGCATTGGGAAGACAGATGACAGAATATGGCCCTTATTAATATGCAATGGTGGAGAGAGGAGACAAAACTTTAAAATTAGCATTTAATTTTTCTGATTTTCGTGAATGTTTTCCAAAGATTGGTTGTGATTCTTCAAACGTCTTCTCTGGCTCTTCGCTGCATCTCTGCTGCATCTCATGATGTCCGTTCTGTGCATGTGTGCAACATATGCTCCAAATCCACAGATGCCTCAGCAGCAACCACTTGAAGAAAAACTGAATCCAGGACTAATCATCATTCCGGGATTGTATTATGCCCTTCTTGTTGGATAAATGGAGGTGCAAACAAAAAAGTGTGATAATTAAAGTTTTCCACATAGGTTAGCATTGCTTGCTTTTATGGAATGCTGGGAATAAAAATATTCACTTTTACTTCCAACATGAAAATATGAAAAATTCATTTATTTTAGTAAGCAACCTCATTCAGATTTCAAAACTACACCATTTTCATTCACAGTACAAAGTTGTATGAATTTCTTTAAACTTTCATTGTGCATTTTATGTTTTATAAGATTACTGATCTAAAAGCTGATACAAGAATAAATTTATTGTTGTAGAATTGTGATGTCCAATAAACCAAAATACAATGTCATGCTATGACAGTTCTGCTGATCGTGAATCGCAGCTGACACTATAGTAACATCACTTCACACACTTCATGAGAATTTAATGCTTTAAACATAAAACTGCCACTAAATACCGACTGTACAATTAGACAAGTAAACAAATACTTTATTAAATATCTTGCCCAAGGCCTGAGATCACTATAATACATTAAAGCAGTTTTGATTTACAACTTCAAGCCCGAAGATCTGTACAGTGGTTAGAACTGCCTGAATTTTAGCACTTATGAGAACAAACCACTTCCAATTCAATATCAGGGACCCATTTATTCTATTGATTTTGTTGCAAGGACTGGAACACTAAGGGGACTTGGGGGTACTAATCCTAGTCTCTAATGTCTTATGTGACTTCCTTGTACATCAGTCAAATCCTATTGGAAAGAGAGGTACAAAGCAGAATCTCATTGCAAACCAGATAGTTTGGAAGAATTTACCCAGAAAGCTGTTTCAAAACAGAAATTATTAGTAAATAAAATGCATCTCACACTGCAGAGAACATAAAACAGACACAGGGTTACACACACACAAACATTTTTACAGGGTATTTCTTTAACCTTGAACTGCACAAGCCAATCAACTCAAAAACACTCACAAATAAGTCACTTCTCAAGTCCAAGATTGAGATCAAGTGTACATAAGCTTACTTGAGGAAGGAATGCTATTCCCTTTCTACTGCAATTCAGGTAGATATAGGCATACTAAACATATTTACACACAAATCATAAAGAAAGAAAATCATCTTTTTACGCATGGCAGATGGGTGACATTTGACTTCAGTCTAAACTCTCACATTTCATTTTTGTTCTCACTGTGAAATGTAACCAATACAAGTGGTATCATGGCATCTAAATACATGTACGTACAAAGCAGGATACAAAATCATCAGCAAATGCATCTTTCCCTTGCCATATTTTTCTAACTTAAAAAGACAAATGCAGTATTTAAGAAAGTTGCAAAATAGTAACGTGTCACAACAATGTAGGTCGCTAGGAAGACAAGACTTTAACGAAAAAAAAATGTGTTTCAATACAGAGCTTGAAATATTTGACACCTATTTGTCCGAAGACCAAGCCTGCTCAGCCTCAGTGTAAAGTACCTGTACTGTCAAACCCCTCAAGACCCTGGTACTCCAAGGCCACATCCGTTTTATTCACATTACCACATCTTCCCTCCCTCACAACAGCCAGCTGTGCCCCCAATAGTAAACAGATACCCTACCCATTCCCCCAGTTAAATTTGCCCTCCTTTTCAATAATGGATCCTCAGTACCTTTTTGCAAGGCTCCTCTGATGCTACTACCCTTCTGCATATACAAGAGGTCCTTGGTCTTCCACATAGGTGACTCCACTCCATATCTCTCACCCTTATGGGAAAAGCAGCAGCAGCAGCTCTGTTCCCTCCCTCCACTCTTGGATTCCTGAAAAAGATATCCGCTCAGGAGCTACTCAACTCTCTCCCTCCCAGGAAAGGAGTCGGCAGGTGCATGGCCCCCACTCAGTTCACTTGCCCAGGAAAACTTTCTACCAGCCCTAGTCGAACAGGTTCTTCAAGCCCTGTTAAATACTGTGGCCCCATTTAAAAGGCTAATTTGTTTTACTGATTTTGTTTTTTTTCCCACAGTATTCTCCAGACTTTAGAGTACAAAAGGGTCTGAACCAGAAGCCTGTGACTAGGCTTATAGTCACTAATTTACACTGCATGAGAGAACAGCAGGAGGACAACTAATGCTTGCACACAGAGGAAATACATCTGTATTTCCCCAGTGTTTATAGTTTGTCTTTCACACTAAAAAAGTGGCAGTGAAGTGAATCAAAAGGGAACTTGTTCCCTCGTCCCTTTTTAGCTTTGATATATTGACTCCAGTTTTCAGTTCTAACAAAATGAGTTATAACACACCTGGACTGCAATCCTCGACTAAGAGCCAGACTCATGCAGAACTCTATTGCAGTCAATGGAGGTCTGATAGCACAGATGTAAGTGCAGGATTGGGGAGTTACCTAAACAAATGTACTTGATGCATGCAATGTTTGCACATATTTTTAAGTTCATTTCAGTGTTAAGGGCAGAAACGTAGAACCTGCATTAATTGTTCAAGGAAACAACACCATTTATTTTACAGTGGATGATTATTTTGATGAGACAAATATAAATATTTTTATACATTGCCTAGAGGTAATATCAATTTCAAACCAAAATTTCCATTCTATTTGAGGGCTAAATGCATGGAGAGGAGAAAAAAAGCAGATACAGAAAATAAAGAAGGGGCAGGATAGGTGTGACCCATCTTCCCGACTTACGTCTGAACCCATGGAAGTCCTTCCTTCACTAGGAAAATGGCAGGCCTGACCATCTTCTGTAACATTCTCTCTGTATTTCTCCCCCATCCTTTCCCTAATACCTCTACAGATTCCAGATATATATGTTATTGTCGATCCAGTAGTATTAACTTTGACCGCATGATATACTACTGTCTGCAGTTCAACCTGTCATTGGGGCTTGGAGGTGAGCAAAAGCAGCAGGAGATAGAGTCAGCTTCATAAACACTCCCTCTTGTTACAGAGCCCAAGAAGCATTGCGGAGGCATAGAACTCTGGATTTTGGAAGCTATGCCTCATTTCACAGAGAAAACAAATTTTGCACCAAAGTGCTGCACAGAAAAAAATTCAAATTATTCAAGCCAGACAAACATTTATCCAGTATATTACCTGTGTACAATCTTCCTCTCTCTCAGAAATAAACCCTACAGGACATAAAAATAGTTTACAAAGAACTACCCTATACTTTGAATTGGAGATTGGCCCAACTAAAACCACAGACCCAAAATTCCAAATTTTGCAACTGTCCTCTCTCTCTAATAGGCTGAACCAAAATCCTAAATCTGAATGCCCCCAAACTCTCTGTGTGGGATGATCAAGAGAACAGGAGTGCTCAAAATCCAGATTAGAATTTTTTGGCTTGAGTGCATCTCTACCTTGAATATCAGATTTTACAATAAACTATATTAACAGTGGTCATTTTTAACACTGTTTTATTTCCCACATAATTCAGGAGAATGCAGACTCAAGTAATTCTTCAAAGTCTTGCCTTAGATTGCCCTAATAAAGTACATCTCTCAGAAATCAGATGCACAAGTTCATTTATATAAAAAGAGAGACATTAGGATCACCCACAGTATAGAAGGTCACTAACCATATATGTATCGAAAATGTTCAGTTGTCCTAGTATCGTTTAAATTATGCTGCTAATTCAATGTAACCTACAATATCCACCAAAAATATCAACAGCACATACAATGTGCATTTAAAAAAAATTCACTGATCCCAGATATTTTAAAACAAAAGGACTAAGGCAGCAGCTATAATACACAGGTTTTTTTAAAAGATACATTTAACATTTTTACTGCTTAAAACTGTGGAAATATAATTTAACAAAAATACAAGTCACATTTACAGCATAAGGCCCTTTGGTTTCTTAAGCAGCAAATGAAAGAACAATATTATTAGAGAAAGGCTTTGAAAAATAAAGTACAAGTTTTCTATAAAGAAAAGTTAACTAGTTCTTCCCTTCTCAAAATAGCCAGCTATAGTCTTCTAAATATTACACAAGAAGGTTCCTGAATTTTCTAGGAAAGAAAGAGTTAAAACCAAACAGTAGAAAACTGTCAGACCATAGATTCTATCACAGGCAAGCTGAACATCTACCTGTTTGGAAGCAGAAGAAACTACTGCTTAATTTTCTCGAGAACTTTATTAAATTTGGAGCAATACATTAAAAGGATTTAAAATAGTTATCTAGTCACCAAATATATTCTAGTACTTACAGTTTTGCTTTTGAGAAGTCACTTCATATGCATTTGTCCTTCGTAAGAGTTTGACAGAAAAAAATCTGAATAATTTTTCATTTTAAATCAAGGCAATCATGGCAGACTGCTTTTTCACATAACTATACAGCACTAGTTTTGAGCAGTCCTCTTCAGTCTAATATAGATGGAAAATGTTAAGTGATCCAAAATGTTTCCATGTAACTATGCAAAATATATCCAATTTTGAGGCAGATCGTCTTAGCCACTAAAACAGAAATATTTCACTTACAATATACCTGCCACGTTTTAAGCAGGATTTAGAAAATCTTAACATCAATGGTACATGGCTCTTGCTCTGGTGCTAATAATTGGGAATCAAAAATCACGAAGCAAGTTATAATCTAGCATGACTATTGGAGCAGTGCTTTTCTGTGTCCCAAACTTGCTTAGAGTTAATATCACAATTTCACCCCAAAAATCTCCATTCTGTTTTAGTGAGAATTAGAATGATCACCATCATCACCTTATTCTTGTTGAACACTACTGCTGTATTAATCCTTCTTTCTCTCTAAGGGTATGTCTACACTACAAAATTAGGTCGAATTTATAGAAGTCGGTTTTTTAGAAATTGGTTTTATATATTCGAGTGTGTCCCCCCCCACAGAAAATGCTCTAAGTGCATTAACTCGGCAGAATGCTTCCACAGTACCGAGGCTAGAGTCAACTTCTGGGGTGTTGCACTGTGGGTAGCTATCCCACAGTTCCCGCAGTCTCCGCTGCCCATTGGAATTCTGGGTTGAGATCCCAATGCCTGATGGGGCTAAAACATTGTCGTGGGGGGTTCTGGGTACATATCGTCAGGCCCCCGTTCCCTCCCTCCCTCCCTCCGTGAAAGCAAGGACAGACAATCGTTTCGCGCCTTTTTCTCTGAGTTACCTGTGCAGACGCCATACCACGGCAAGCATGGAGCCCGCTCAGCTCACTGTCACCGTTATGTCTTCTGTATTCTGGCAGACACAGAACTGCATTGCTACACAGCTGCAGCAACCCATTGCCTTGTGGCAGCAGACGGTGCAATAGGACTGGTAGCCGTCATCGTCATGTTCCAGGTGCTCCTGGTCACCTGCGTTAGGTCTATCAGGAGCGCCTGAGCAGACATGGGTGCAGGGACTAAATCTGGAGTGACTTGATCAAGTTATTCTCTTTAGTGCTGCAGTCAGTCCTATTGAACCATCTTATGGTGAGCAGGCAGATGATACGGATTGCTAGCAGTCCTATTGCATCATCTTCTGCCGGGCAGGCAAGAGATGAGGATGGCTAGCAGTCCTATTGTACCATCTTCTGCCGAGCAGCCATGAGATGTGGATGGCATGCAGTCCTTCTGCACCGTCTGCTGCCAGCCAAAGATGTAAAAGGTAGGTGGAGTGTATCAAAACAAGAAATAGACCAGATTTGTTTTGTACTCATTTGCAAACCCCCCCCCCCCTCGCCCCACGTCTAGGGGACTCATTTCTCTAGATCACACTGCAGTCACTCACATAGAAGGTGCAGCGAGGTAAATCTATCCATGTATCAATCAGAGGCCAGACTAACCTCCTTGTTCCAATAAGAATAACAACTTAGGTGCACCATTTCTTATTGGAACCCTCCGTGAAGTCCTGCCTGAAATACTCCTTGATGTAAAGCCACCCCATTTGTTGATTTTAGCTCCCTGTAAGCCAACCCTGTAAGCCGTGTCATCAGTCGCCCCTCCCTGCGTCAGAGCAACGGCAAACAATCGTGCATCTGAGTTGAGAGTGCTGTCCAGAGCAGTCACAATGGAGCACTCTGGGATAGCTCCCAGAGACCAATACCATCGAATTGTGACCACAGTACCCCAAATTCGACCTGGCAAGGCCGATTTAAGCACTAATCCACTTGTCAGGGGTGGAGTAAGGAAATCGATTTTAAGAGCCCTTTAAGTCGAAATAAAGGGCTTCATCGTGTGGATAGGTGCAGGTTTACATCGATTTAACGCTGCTAAATTCGACCTAAAGCCCTAGTGTAGACCAGGGCTAACAAGATAAAGTGAAAGCCAAAACATTTCCCTTCAAAACCTTAGCCTCTTATACATGATTAGAGATATTTTCATTCAACACGGCTAAAAAAAACAGCCTCTTGGATGCAACATAACAACTGATTCTTCCCATAGTGTGTCATAGTACAAATTAGGGTCATGCCAAATTTAGGCTATCCAAATCGACACCCCATCAGGATTTAGCACATATTGAACAGAGACTTGAGTATTGTGGGGGCACTAAACAATATAAATTAGCGTGTTACAACTTAACCATTTTTGTTCAATTTATGGAGTAAAATTACACAAATCCAAAAGCTATTCAGAACAAATCTCTGAACAATTATGAAATATTTAGCTTCTGCTTTTATGAATGGATGTATGCAGATTGATGTATCCTGACTTAAAACTTAAAACCCTGAAGTTGGGGAAAAAGGGCCAAGATTATTTATCACATAAGACAGCTTGACAATTATGAGATTCTACTGCATTACCAGGTCAGCCTGAAAAAAAAATCTTTTTCTGGTGCAAGTCTTTATTTTGCTAGGTGGAAAGTTTCCTCAAGTCAAATTTTTATCAGTCATACAAAGATGTTAATCAGCTTACCCATCATTCAAATTGTATCAATCTTTGAAAAAGAAAGCAAGACATTTTACCCAAAAAGATCTTTTAAGTCATTGCTAGCTGAGCTGCTGTTTGTCATGGTGTTTGTTGGCTGTGCAAAGTTCTGAGGGTTAAAGAAAGGATTACCCTGCATACCAAAACCAGGTTGTCCTAGAGTGTTCATCTGTGGGCCCAAAACAGAACTGCTTGCACCCGGGGAACCTTGAGGGGGTACAAACTGAGTAAGCCACTGGTTTGGTTTCTGTTGTGACAATTGGTTCATACTAACTTTGGGTTTTTGAGGACCAAAAAGACTATCTAAAGCAGAAAGGTCTGGGGATCTGTTGTGTTGCGTCGGCTGTGAAACTCCAGATGTAGCACTCACAGGGCTGTAGTTTGGCATGTTGGCAGTTGGTACTATGTTCATCTTGGCCATTCCAGTTGCAGTTGGACTACTGAAGAAATTCTGGTTTGTAGTACCTGCCCCAAGGCTGAATCCAGAAGTCTGAAATCCCATATTAGTATTTAGTCCATTTGTTATGTTTTGCTTAGTGCTCTCAATAGGTGATAAAAATCCCATTCCAACAGTCATAGATGGGACAGAAGAGAAGCTACTTGAAGAAGCAACTTTAGGTTTGCTGATGGAATGGCTGGTCAAAGACGACATATTATCTATCAAGGTATCTGTCAAATCCTTTGCCTGCAAAACATACAAGTGTAGTTATGTGCTTTTGCTGCTCCAGACATACTAGCAACACTTTATTACATTGCTTCTGCAGTTAAGATACAAGTGGCCCTCTTTTAAATCCCAATTTTCAGAAGCTGAAATTACTTCTATTCCATGTTTCCCTCAAACTTGGCATAAAAGTTAATTTCTTTACTTTATAGAAGGACAATTTGGTTATTTTGGTACTCAGATTTTTGAGTTGTTCCACAGATTTGGCATCTGAGTCTGGCAAACACTGTTTTTCTAAACTAACACTTCTGAGACTACTTGAGAAGAATTTTCAGCACAGCTTGAGGGATCTGAACACAATTGTTTCCATTAAAGTCAAAGTGAGTCACATGGCTAAATGCTCACATACAGTATCATGCTGAAAAATATCTCTATGAAATATGTGCCCTGAGATCCTTTAGTGTTTTGAAAAAGATGCACTAAGCATATGTTCAGTAAATCAATATTCTATACTATAAATTGCACATTTTCTATATGGGTCTAAATTTAGCCTTCAGATGTATGTACAACTCTTACTGAGGTCAATAAAAGTTGCATGCTCCTATCTGAGGACAGGCATTTTGTCCTCTTCAAAATGCATTGGGCTGCACCAATATATACATTGGTCTGAAATCATAGAAGTTGCACACAGACTGAAAATATGAAGAATAACTATGATCTGGTTTTATGGTCTTTATCCATAGAAACAAGAGTGCTGAAACCCACTGTTGTAAATATGGGAGACATTCATTGATAAGCAAAGTGGGTATATGCAGATCAAAGGGTGTAAAAAAACAAGTCCATCCTAGTTTAGCGTTGCACAGAAAGGTTTTCAATAATATTTTTCATTCGGTAATGGTAGCGGGAAAAAATTATTTTTTCCTTCCCACTCTTTCTCCTCCCCACTTACCCCACAGGAAGAAGGTGTGTCAGGAAGGAAGACAAAGACAGAAAGGTCTTCTCCCCCCCCCCCCCCCGGGCACTCCTTCCCTCCCCCATGTTAGAAAAAATGGGGAACAAAACAAGTCCTCTTGCCCAGAGTTTTTCACTAAACCTTTTCTTGACCAGCTCTACTTTGAACAGAGTTTAAATTAATCTCACATAAGAGGCGAAGCTACGTTTAAATGAAATTACTTTAATGAGATTTATTAAACTTTTAAAGAAAATTAAGGTACACAAAATATTTACATTAATATGTAAATCATGTTCTGACTATCCCACCAAAGTGAAGAAAAGGTTGCTGTAATATTCTGAAAGCAAGATGATAGCCAGAAAATATCCTTTGTTTGTATCTACCATCAACAACAGCCACAAACAAATCAATGTAACTTTTTCAAACACCACCACTGCAAGCTCTTCTTGTACCTAAAAATCAAGCTGGGTTTTTTTCCTCCGTTGTACATCACCAGACATCAACAATAAAGAAACTTTCTGGAGTCATGTGAACTGACAGGGGACGAAACAGCACCCCAGAACAGATTCCCCAAGCAAGAAGCAGGCTGAGAATGAGACCCCAACTCTGGGTCCATGAATATTCTTCCAGGAGATATTGAAAGCACCCAAGAACCAGATTTCTGTGCCAGAAGAGGCTTTCACCTCAGGACATCAGTGATCAGGAGCAGATTTACCTTGGAATAAACCATGTGGTGGCATGGGGCCCCCAATGACGGGGGGCCCCCAAAGTGCAGGACTAATATCTGACAACCTGCCCCCAAATCCCAGCTGGCGGTGCAGCAGGGCTCAGGCAGGCAGGCTGCCTGCATGCCGTGGCTGGTAGCCCCACGCCGCTCCCAGAAGTGGCTGGATGCTGGCATGTCTCTGCGCGCCCCTAGCAGGGGAGGGGAGGTGGCTCCACGCACTGCCTCTGCCTGCATACAGAGACCCCTGTCCCTCTCCCACCAAGGGGCGTGCAGAGATGTGCCAGCAGCAGGGCTAAGGCGGTTCCCTGCCCGCTCTGCCTCCCTTCTTCCATGCTGCTTCGCTCCGAGAAGCGGCCAGCACGTCACCGTGGCCCCTGGGGTGTGTGTGTGTGTATGGGTGTCTCCGTGCACTGCCCCCATTCCAAGCACTGACTCCGCAGCTCTCATTGGCCGGGAACTGTGGCGAATGGGAGCTGCGGGGGTGGTGCCTGCGGACAGCAGTGTGTGGAGACTCCCTGGCCCCCCACACCTAGGAGCCGATGCCAGAGAGGTGTGTGCACAGGTCACTCTGGGAGCCGTGCCGCCAGAGGTAAGCGCCTCCCCACTCCTGCATCCTAACTCCCTGCCCCAGCCCAGAGCCTGCACCCCACAACCAAACTTTTTCATTTACTTCCCATTACTTATAATATAGGAGGATGAAGAAAAAAAAGAATGAAGAAACAGGTGGAGGGTGAGAGAATATATGAGAGAATGTTTTTTCTTGGCTGAGTCCTGAGGGTGGGGGAGGGGTCGCCTGAAAATGCACACAGGGCCCCACTAACTCTAAATCTGCCACTGTCAGTGATATCAGCAGGCTTTGCTTTTGTAGACTGAACTCCAGGCATTCTTTCCTTTATTGACTATTTGCTCCAATCTCATCTTCATCAGAACCTCTCTGATGCCAGCCTTGCTCTACCTACCCTCCATGCTCCTTGCTCTCTTCTGTCCTCCCTCTTTCCTAATCACCTTTTTGATTCTTTATCCTTAAATATCTCCCATCCTTCTATCCCTTTTCCTTCACACTTGCTAACTTATTTCCTCCTACCTTACACAGACACGACTTTAAAAAAGTGTAATGAACAGCATGCAAACCACCACTCTGCTTTGCTTATGTGCTGCATTCCTGTCCTCCTCCCTCCCTTTATTTTTATCTATTTAGGCTGTGAGCTCCTTGGATCAGAGACTGTCTTCCTGTAAGCTTGTATCGTACCTAGAACAATGGGACTCCAAATCATGATGTTGCCTCTGGACACTACTGCGTCATAAATAATAAATATAATTAATATTGCTTTTGAGGCACTGGGCAGAACACAAACACAATTTGTTATTATTTAGCTACATTGACTCTATGGTATCGACACTACTGAAAACAGGGAGTGGGGGAAGTCAGTAAATCAAGAAGGTAAGAAATAGAAAATGATCACTTTCATAACACATACAGAACTTGCAAGGAGATAGGGGCAAGGTTACCATGGAAACTGTTCAGTAGAGATCTTTTCTCACCTGTTTGACTGGAGCTGTGACTGCATGTGATTGAGGCTTAAGTGGTTGCTGGTTTTTCAATTTTTGTGCCTGTTCTTGTTCTTTTGCTAACTTTTGTTTCTCTTCAAGTGTAAGTGATACCTTTAAAACACAAAGCATTAGCATTAACATTGGAGTATGTCTCATGACTAGTTACTTCATTTATAATATATGAAATCTAAATGATAATGCTAGCTATTTAATGATACAGTACATACTTTTTATTCCAAAAATAAACTTCATTTCAAAACTAGCTAATGTTGCTAAGTGACAAAAACTTATCATAAAAACCCACCACATTTAGAAAACCCAAGTAGCTAAAAAGCAAGGAAATGAATTAAGGATATCATAAAACTAACACTGCCTACATAATTTCTCACCGAGTACAAAGAAATGGCTATCACAACACAGCTGCCTTATCTCTGAACCATAATTTGCTGGGTTTTTAAAAAACTCAACATATTTTATGTAGGTATTCTATTTCAAGGAATAAATGAGAAATATCAGCTAATATAATCTGACAAAATTCTGAAGTTGTAATTGGTGTTTCTTGGAAGAATTGGTGTTTCTTGAGAATAATGTATGTGTAGTTTGATAGTCAAATCTAAACTACCAATTTACTGTAAAATTAAGTTTGTATCTGTGGATTGTCATTTGAACTCAACAGTGTGTCATTAATATAAAACAGAGACAAGGTAGGTAAGGTAACATTTTACTGGACCAACTTCTGTTGGTGGAAGGTATAAGTTTTTGACCTACACAGAGTTCTTCAGGTCTGATGAAAGAAATCAGAGTGTCTGGGCTAAATATAAACTAACAGTTGGCACTCTGACTGCTTTCCCCAGATCTGAAAAAGAACTCTGCAGTTTTTATGTTCTTACTTCTCATCTCTCTGGGACCAACATGGCTACTACCATCCTGCAAACGAATTACAGAATTATATAATTTATGCATTTCTTTTTCAAAGGGTTCTGTATTTATATTTTGAGATTGCTGAAGAAAGCTTTTAGGATTTAAATTTAATTTTTGTTGATGATGGGCGGGAACCTCCTTTTCAATCTATTTCAAATGAAGGAGATGATTCAGAAAATTGGGGGGAGGGAAGATTATATTTCTGAATTTCTTTTGGCTACTAATATAATTATATAATTATTCAGTAGCTGAAAGAACCTCAGATAGAGTATCAACTCTAAAAGCAAGCAATTTGGTTCCTTTCATTTTTTGCCTCCTTTAGCTTTTTGCCATCATGTTTGCGGTCTCAATTTTTTAAAATTTGCCTCTGCCTCCTAATCCAGCATTTGGTTTTTCTCTACATCCTCTTTAGTAACCTTAGGTTAAGGTTGCCTGAGGTAATGTAATAGAAAATGCAAATCAACTACCTACATTTTGCTATAAAGTTTTGTTGGTGGTGAAGTAGGAAAGAAATTAGTTGATATTACTTGCTGCTTACACTGCTGGTGTCACAAACAATGTCAGTTTTCGGTAAAACTGTTTCAAAGAGACTCAGGAACATAATGAAGAATTTAAACATTTCTCAATGCTCCTCACCATGTGGACATTCAGAGTGCAGTGCTGAGGAAAACTGATCAGTTATTCTCTTTAAGCATTAAAATGTATGATAGGTATTTACATGCATACTTTTTCAAACAACACATTTGAATAACAAAACACCTTCAGAAAAAGAGCTTACCTTTTTCTGTTTTGATGAGAGCCCATTTTCTTTACTATGTGATCCACTAGTTGGAACGTCATTTCCAGCACTGTTAAACACCTTGTCAATCTGTTCAAATTGAAAAAGATTATCCATGAACAATTTTAAATTTTGTAATTTATGATTAAGATAAACCAAATATTGCAGAGATCATTTCAAATTTGATGCCTGTGTGTATGCAAAATATTGTCTCTTACCTGATTACTTGTACTATTAGATTTTGTCTCTTCAGATACGTTCATTTGATTAGTTATATCCAAAGATCTGTAGTACAGAGTACAAATATTACAAAAAGATGGATCCCAGTCAAAGCAATGACCCTAATTCAGCAAAGTTCATAATTCTACGAGAATTAACACAAAAGAAAACTTCTCTTATCACAGCACTGTTGTATTTAGAGTGAGCGTGCATGCATGAGACACAGATTAGAAAAGGCAGTATTTAAAATTGTAGTGAGTTATTTAATGCCAATTTCAAATACTCTTTGTTTCTTTCCTAAACAGGAATAGATATGTATAGCTAGTTTAGTTAAATTGATTTAAACTCATGGTAAATCCCATACAATATCCCTAGAGTCTTCAGTAAGTTTTGTTCATGAAAGAACTCAAATTTTCTCCAATGTAATTTTTCAGTCCTCAACAACTGTTTAAATATATTTTCATACTCCAGAACTGTACTAAATAATGGAGATCTATAGTGGATTACCATATTGCATGAATTAGCTAGGAAACTGGAAAAAAAATCCCACTGACAAATGTGGTTTAATTTTATTACTGTACAATTACTGAAAAAGTACTGTATTATATTTTATAAAACTAATTAATTTTTAGCGGCAATACAAGACCTCAATTCAGGACGCAAATCTTTGCTGAGAAAGTGGTGGTGGGGAAAAAGACTGTCCATTTGTGAGAGTGATCAATGATTGAATTAGGAACTAGCAAGGCTCTACCGCATGTGCTGCTACAGCTAGAGGTGTTTCACATTTGCTCATACAGGTGGAACTGAACTTCATTACAACAGACACACACACACACACTTACTTTTGCTGTTCTTGCATAATATGAAGTTGTTCAAGTTTGGTCTTATGTTCAACCTCCAATCTACTAAGCATATCTTTTATGACAGAAATGAAGGAATTAAACTATAAAGGAAATGGGTGAAAAGTTAAGATTTTGCATTGTGATGGTAAAAATATAAAAAATGTATTGTGTTCTAACATTTTTATTGCTAGAAATCCAGCTATATAGAACTTTAAACAATTGTTCAGTATAAAACCTATATCAGGTGTGCACAGATACAGGAATTTTTCTAAAATTCACGTTTCTTAAGCGTGTTTTTTTTTACAGCAATATATTTGCATTGCTACACTACTGGCAACACTTGTAAACAAGCTGCGAGTGGAAACATTAAGAATGCATTCTAGCTTTTGATTTGTACTGTTTTAATGTTAGGTGGTTAATTAAATTACCAGGACATTTAGAAGACATCACAATATTACTCCATGGCCCTTTTGTTTCTGATGCTTTGATTAAATCCCATTACATTTTGTCCTGAATATTTTATGGCATATTTGAATGGTATTGTAGGTTTCCTAATGTAACATTTTCCATCAGCCTTATAACATTAATCTTGTTTAAATTTTTCCATAGTGTTTATATTCTACATGCATCATCTGCAAACTCAGACAGGTTTGTAGTCAGTCTCTTGAATAAATCATTGTGTAAAAACAACAGATGAGTAAAAGGAGTATGGGTCAGGGAACTGACATGCTGACTTCAATTCCTCTATTTTTAGTCCCACGGTTTGAAATATTTACTTACTTTGAGTGCTGACATTCTGGCTAGAAAACCAGAAATGCTCTAAAATGCCAGAAAGTAAATGTAGGTCTGTTAGATGTTATTCTGAACTACATACTCTCTCGTGCCTCTATTAACTATAAGTCAAGACTGTCAGCTGATAATTTCTTACATTTGAAGGTATGTAATTCAGTCACTAAACTATACTGGATTTTATTGGCAAATAGTAGTGAAAATATTCTAGAAGCAGCTTTAATTTAAGATAACTAATGGATGCAACAGGTTTAGCGATGAAAACATCATCTTTAGAATCTTAAATTAGAATTATTGACCGGATCCACTATACAAATATTGCTCTTTAAGCCTATCAATTCTGACAATATCGCTGTAAGCATTTATCATTGATTATAGTCACATTGAAATGCACTAACATATAAACTATTTTGTCAGAGAACTATGTTAATTTTGTATCTACTTCTAGACCAGCTCATTAGATAAAAGTGTGCAAAAACAATTAAAACTGTGTTCATACCTGATTGAGATTAAGATTGTTCTCAATACTAAGAGGAATTAGATGGGGCAATACTTTTCCTGCAAGTTGTTCTTTGGTAATTCCCAACTTCTTATGAGTAAATGTACATTTGTAAATACCTGGTATAGAACATTAAAATAGCAAGATCGGTAGTTTAGTAGTTAATATTGTGAATGAGCTCCAAGAAAACTATACATATTGTACGTACTGATAATAAAACTGAACACAGGACTCAAAGAGGTCAGACTACCAGGGAAAAATCTGTACATAAAGAAACTGATTAATTAGAATTCGTTAGAAACTGATTTGCAACTAAACACAAAACTAGAAAAAACAAAGGTGAAGGACTGAAGTATTGAACTCCAATGTAACCTGGGTACAAAAAGACATGGTTTCCTAACAGGGGCGGCATTTCAGATTTTGATGGTGGTGGTGGGACTTCAGGCACCTAAAAACTCTAGGATTTGTACAGGGTTTGGGGGCAGATAATTTAGAAATTATTTGATAAGAGCACTGTATCTAATTCTTACATAAAAGAGAGAATTAAATAAGTATTAGACCCACTCAGCTCTAATACTAACATGTTCTCACATCTTGTGTCAAGTCACTTAGACACGGGTTAGGTTTAAAATTTTAATATATATTCTTCATCTGTTACTAACTCATGAATACAACAATTGAAACAATTGTAGAAAAATCTAGATTACTTTCTATCACTTTTTTGCAGTTCACCAAGCTCGGAAGAGATGATTTAATTTTGGAAACAACTTACTAGGCCAAGGCCCTGTGAGTTTATACTGCACTTGCCTGGGGCTCTAGGGGTTCTACTTCCATTTAAAGGCTAGTTACTTTCCAGAAAAGTCTTAGACACAACACTACAGTGACTGAGTTGCAGTTCTCACTGGAGAATATTTAAAACCAAACAGCAAGAACATTCCACATTTTCAAGTTGAGAAAAAAATTGAGACTTTGGAAGTACATCATGGCCACTGCAGGCAGGAAAAGAAAATAAACAGGTACAGGAGCTCAGGGCAGCTCTTCCTCTTGAAAGAAAGTTGGAGGGTCAAATCTTCTAGTCCTTTATCCAGTAAAACTTCTATTGCCACCACTACCTCCACTCATAGATATTAACATGTGCTTAATAACTATACACTTCATACTTAAAATATCTAAGACATCTTATCCAGGGCTACACATTTTATACACATTGGCTCAGGGACAACATTTTCTGGCATATTCTGAACACTGCTGAGCACACAGATGGTCCCCAGTGAATAATACAAATCAATGTCATAATAATAGTTGACTTTATGGACTCCGTGGATGCAATTTTTGTCCTTTGTTCTGGAATTGGCCTGGATACAGCTAAAACCCTAAGAATTTGAGGTATAAACACATCTGATACTTATATGACACTTTCTGATTCCTTCCTTTTATTAAACTCAGAACAAAAAATTATTTTTCTTTAAAATGTAAAACTGCACAGCAGCCATTGCGCTACAACCCAGCATGGGGCAGAACTGTTACCTCTAGGGAATTAAGTGATTTCCTCTCATTTGACTCTCATTCTCCATCCTTCCTGACCTCTGTGCTGCTTTTCATGCTGTCAACCATGACATCCATCCCAACCACCTGGGACCATTTGCTGGAGTCTCAGAGAGCTGGCCACCTTGGTTTTGCTCCCATCTATCAGAGTCCTCTTTTTTTGCAGCATGCTGGAGAGAGAGAGGCTGGTCTGCTGGATAGGGAGCTACCCCTGAAAGACCTGGGTTCTACTCCCTCCATGGACTTCCTGTATGACCTCAGGCCAGTGCCTTAGGGACAGAGTTTCAAAAGCTTTTAGGAACCCAAAGGTGCAGCTAGGCATCTAGTGGGGTTTACAAAGCACCTAACCTTCTAGGCACTTTTGAGAATCCCATTAGGTGCCTAAATACCTTTGAAAATCTGGTCTTCAGTCTGTATGTGCCTCAGTGCCCCTTCTGTATAATGGGGATAACAGCACTGCTCTACCTCATCGAGGGGCTGTGAGGAGAACATGAGAACAGCCATACTGGGTCAGACCAAAGGTCCATCAAGCCCAGTATTCTGTCCTCTGACAGGTGGTCAATGGCAGATGCCCCAAAGGGAACGAATAGAGAGGTTATCATCAAGTGATCCATGCCCTGTCACCCAATCCCAGCTTCTGGCAAACAGAGGCCAGCGACACCATTCCTGCCCATCCTGGCTAATAGCCATTGATGGACCTATCTTCCATGAATATCTTCTAGCTCCCTTTTGAACTCCATTATAGTATTGGGCTTCACAACCCCCTCTGGAAAGGAGTTCCAGAGGTTAACAGTGCGTTGCGTGAAAAAATACCTTCTTGTGTTTAATAGAAAAAAGTTAAACATTGTAAGGCACTTAGATACTATGGTGATGGGACCACATAAGTCCCGGTGAAGATTTAAAGGGCCCAGGGCTCCTGCTGCAGTAGCAGCGGCTGGGAGCCCAGGGCCCTTTTAAATTGCTGGGCCCCAGGGTAACTGCCCCTTTTCCCCTGCTTCCCTGTCGGCAAAAGGGGAGCGACGTTAAAGCACTGCTGTCAGCTGTGTACGGGCCCGTACCGGTGGCCACTTCTTACCAGTATGCTATACCGGCCCACTTTCACCTCTGTACTACCTGTAGTTAAGAGCTCCACCTGGGGACTTGCACGCCTCCTGTACGAAACTCGGGGGGGGAGAGGGGGAGGAAGGCTCCCCCCCCCCCCAAATGGTACCCTGACTTCCTAACATTCAGAACAAAAGAAAGGAGTAACTGGGTGGCTCAAGGTAACTTGTGGCTGTTGAACCCAAGTGACACCCATATACTCAGAGTTCATAACCTGCCCCTGGCAACCGTGAAAGTTTTGCTATCTACTTGCTTTCTGGAGGGGTTCCTTCTGGAAGCTTAGGCCTGTATTAATCAAGAGGTTTTCACAGTTTATTTCTACATACCACTCCCAAATTAAGGCTTTATTCTCCACTGTGTCTGAGCAGAGCTTGGGAACAGTGCAGATGGGACATCAACAGGGAGATAATTATGACTCCCTTATTCTCAGCCAGCTGAGATCAGTCATAGCTGAGCCTCATTGTATGCCCCTCCAGATATACCCCTGCGCTGCTTTCTGGGCGATATAAGTGGTGGAGCCACCCATAGCAATAAAGATTCCCCTCTGCAGAGGAGGAATTCTTCTGGGACATTTTCCAGTCATTTTGACCTAATTTTATATAACTTAAGTGTCACAAAGTAAACTTGGTGGATCAGAGAACCCAGCCCATTAGTGTCCAAAAGAAACTGCTTAAGAGAAATGCAACTGGACAGTGTAAGGGGATTCTTTGCTGGACAGCAAACCTATTTGGAAAGTCCAATTTTACAGCTTCACTACTGAAGAGGAAACAGGAGGTGACAGGGATTTATAGTGCTCTCCGGCAGATTCTCTGCAGCTGTGGAAACCAAAGGACCCATAGAAGATCCACAGGTCAACAGCTGTGGAGGATACTTGTGACTGAACTGAGCCCATAGACTACAAATACATCGAACAGAGAACAGAGGAGCATTGGGAATACAATTTGGAATAAAAGAAAATCTCTGAGAAATCCAAAACAGCTAATAGGCTTTTACATAAATTGTTAGCCATGGAACACATACAGCACTTCCAATATGCCATATAGAGATTACAACAACAAAACTAACAAGAAGGGAAATTAAATATTCATTACCTAAAATTCCCATAAGCACTGCAGGTTCTTTGGATGGAATTTGTTGTAGAAAGGGTAGAATGTCATCAAGTACAAACCACTTATCCAAATATTCCAAAATCTTTCCTAAGCACACTAACGAGTTCACGCGGACCTATTAAATATGTAACAGAAGTTAAGTAGCATCTCTAATGTCTATTTTTGACTAAAAATAAACATTTTAAAATACATGAATTTTAAATCTTTATAAAAACAGATAAGATTTTTGTATTTAAACTTACATTTTAACAAAAGTGTTAAGACAGACTAAAATAACTGGACGAACTACATTTTTACAAAATTGAAATAGATAGACCCCAAAGTCCTCTAATACACAGTTATGATTAAACATTATTGTAAAAATAACATCTTGAACCACAGAAATGTAGGGCTAGAAGGGACCTTGAGAAGTCATCAAGTCCAGCCCCCTTACTAAAACAGGACAAAGTAAACCTAGACCATCCCTGACAGGTGTTTGTCCAATCAGTTCTTAAAAGCCTTCAGTGATGGGGATTCCACAACCTCTCTTGGAAGCTTATTCCATCACTTAACTACTCTTATAGTTAATATGTATCCTAAATCTCCCTTGCTGCAGATTGAGCCCATCACTTCTTGTCCTCCTTTCAGTGGACATGGAGAACAATTGATCACAGTCCTCTTTTATAAACAGCCCTTAACATGTCTGAAGACAGTTATTATGGTCCCCACTTCAGTCTTCTTTTTTCAAGACTAAACATGCCCTGTTTTTTTATCCTTTCCTCATAGGTCAGATTTTCTAAATCTTTTATCACTTTATTGTTCTTCACTGGACTTTCTCCAATTTGTTCACATCTTTCCTAAAGCGTGGCACCCAGAACAGGATGCTATACTCCAGCTGAGGCCTCAACAGTGCCGAGCAGAACACATTCTTACATACAAGTCCTGTTAATATACCTCAAAATATTAGCTTTTCCCCCCACAACTGCATCACATTGTTGATTCATGGTCAATTTGTGCACCACTATAGCCTCCACATCCTTTTCAGCAGTCCTCCCATCTCACAAGTTATTCCCCATTTTGTAGTTGTGCATTTGATTTTTCCTTCCTAAGTGAAATACTTTGCACTTGTCTTTATTGAATTTCTTTCTTGAATTGTAAATTTCTGACTAATTCTCTAATTTGTCCAGGCTGCATTTTGTAAGCACACACTCTGCTCCATTATCCAAGTCATTAATGAAAATATTGAATATAGTACTTGAACCCAGGATTGACTGTCCAGTGGTACTCCACTAGATACGCCCTCCCAGTTTGACAGTGAATCGTTGAGAACTAAGTATGGTCTTTCAAACAGTTGTGCACCCACCTTATAGTAATTTCATCTAGCCACATTTTCCAAGTTTGCTTATAAGAATATCATTTGAGACTGTGTCAAAAACCTTACTAAAATCAAGATACATCATATCTACTGCTTCTCTTCTGCACCTCACCCCACCCACTAGGTCAGTTACCGTCAAAGAAGGAAATTAGGTTTTTAGCATGATTTGTTTTTGACAAAACCATTCATCTACCCACCTTATTTTACTCTAGGTGCTTACAAATTTATTGTTTAATAATTTGTTTCAGTATCTTTCCAGGTACCAAGGTTCAGCTGACTGGATTCCCCATCCTCTTTGCTCCCCTTTTTAAAGACAGGTACTCTCTGTTTTCCCTTCTCCAAGTCTTCTAGGACCTCACCCATCCTCCATGAGTGTTCAAAGATAATTATTAATGGTTCACAGATTTCTTCAGCTAGTTCCTGAAGTACCTTAAGATGAGTTTTATCAGGCCCTGCTGACTTGAATGCATCTAGTTTATCTAAATATTCTTTAACCTGTTCATTCCCTATTTTGGCTTGTGTTCCTTCTTCTTTGTTGTGAGTATTAATTGTGTTGAGTATCCAGTCAGCATTAAGATAGGCATTAAACAACTCAGCCATCTGGATGTCATCTGTTATTAGGTCTCCTTCCCCGCGAAGTAGAGAACTTACCACTTTCCTTCATCTTTCTCTTGCTCCTAATGCATTTAAATAAGCTCTTCTTACTGCCTTTTTTGTCCCTTGCTAGGTGTAACTCATTTTGTGCAGCCTTTCTGATTTTGTTCCTGCATCCTTATGCTATTCTTTTGTACTACTCCTTATCAATTCATCCATGTTTCCACTTTTTGTGGAATTCCATTTTGATTTTCAAGTCATCAAAGAGCTTCTGATGGAGCCATATTGCCTCTTACTATTCTTCCCTTCACACTAGAATAACTTGCCGTTGTGCCTTTAATAAAGTCTCCTTGAGGAACTGCCAACTCTCCTGAACTTCTGTATCCTTTAGATTTTCTTCCCTTGGGACCTTACCTACCAATTCTCTGAGTTTGTTAAAGTTTGCTTTTTTGAAGTCCAATGTGCTTATTCTGTTGCTCTCATTCCTTCCTTTCCTTAGGATCTTGAAATCTATCATTTCATGATCATTTGCACCAAAATTGCCTTTCATTTTCAGATTCATACTCAATTCCTCCCTGTTGGTCACAATCAAGTCTAATATGGCTGTCCCCCTCATTACTTCTTCCACTTTCTGAAACAAAAAGTTGTCCTCAATACATTCCAAGAACTTATTGGAAATTGTGTGTTTTGCCTTATTACTTTTCCAACAGATGTGTGTGTGAAGTCCCCCATTACTACCAGGTCTTGTGTTTTGAATATTTCCATGTTCCATACAATGTATATCCTCCACAACCCATTTGTTTTGCTGAAATGTCAGAGCAAGTTTATTTTAATTTCCAGTACTAAACATAACCTCCTTGGGGAAAAACAACACATTGAAAATATTCCATTTTGCAAGAGACCAATTCTGATATTAGCTCTTTTCCGTTATCAAAAATTAGAGTGGGAAAATATAGACTGTACTACTCTTCAGTACAGTTCATCGACTTGTGTTTGATATAGTCCCCCAACAGAAAGTGTATTAGAATTAAACTAATTCTACACTTGATATTATGCACTAGACACACTATGATAGAATTTAGTGTTCTGTTGTGATATTGCCTTTGCAGTGATCATGAACAATACATTCTTGCTGTAGTTTACTAAATTAAGCAGATGTCACTGAGAGTGATACAGAACCATAAGTGCGTACAAGTCACAATGTAGAAACTGGAGGAACCTGCAGTATCCTGCAGGACTCCTTCCCACACATCACAGCTTATGTCTTGGATTTCCTCAGAGAATAAGAAATTTGCTCAAAGAATAAGAATGGTTGCTAGGATGATTTAAACTCTGCTGCTTTGCTTCAAAAACCTTTTCTGAACATAAATAAGGCTCAAACAAATATTAGGATTTTTTAAATAATTGGTGTCTAAAAGTTAGGATCCTAAGTCCATATTTAGGTACCTAAATTACTTGATGGGTACTTCATTTTGAAAAATCTCTTCATTCTAATCAGAGAATCAAATAAGGCTTAATGCAGTTCAAAAAGTATGTGTGAAATCTACTTAACTGAAATGGCATATTACTTTATCAAACAGACTCAACGCTGAATTCAAGAATACCTAATCACTTCAATTATTCACATTTTTGACAGGACATATCTAAAATGGGGAATAGGGGGAGAAACCCAGAAAACTACTTTGAAAGTTTATATAATTCATATCAAGGAGCACTAGACAATTACTTTTCACATTAGCTAGTTTTCTCATATAACGAAGTATATAAAAAGAAAATCCAGAACAGTTCTTTATAAAAACAAAAGAAAGTTTTGCATCACTGAAACACAAGTGATTGCATATTGGTTACTGAACAAACAGCAATACTTTTAGAAAAAACTGAAGTGAATGCATACTATTATGGTAGGAGTTGCTCTGTTTTCTGTACCAGGCTCTTGCTTTCCAGCAGCATGTTGATAATAATTAAAACAACAGAAAAGCCAAAATGATCTGAGCACTATTTTAATGTTTTGGGAGTAGGGGATGGAGAGATCAAGAACATTAGTTTACTTACAGCAAGAGAGGAAGTTTGCAAACATGCATTTTTAATTCTTGGTATTAATGCATTTTTCATTGATGAGTAGTCTATTAGGTTGGCAAACGTAGGAATTATGTTAAGGCAAAGTTCCTGTAAGCAAAAAACCACAGGAGTTTTTAAAAACTTCACTTTACAGTAAAATTAGTAATATATATAC
Source organism: Lepidochelys olivacea (assembly GCF_965140295.1). Taxonomy (NCBI): domain Eukaryota; kingdom Metazoa; phylum Chordata; order Testudines; family Cheloniidae; genus Lepidochelys; species Lepidochelys olivacea. The sequence continues at coordinate 267,252,871 of NC_140411.1, forward strand.
TGTAAGAGCAAAAATATTAGTTAAAACGTTCTCAATCCTCCTCTTCAACAAACAAACGTGGTCACCTAATTGATCCCCAACTTATTTTTAAAAAGCTAGAACTTCAAGCAGTCTGATTTACTAAAAACATATACTTTTATATTATAGAACCACCATTCAGTTACCATTACTACATGCTATATTAATGAAAACTACACTAGTACTACTACGACTACTACTAAAGCATAATTTGAGGATTCATGCCTGAAGAGTCCTTTGAATGAAAAGAGCTACATTAGTATCATAACTTCAAAATATCTGGATCAAGAAAAAGGCTTACATTTTCACAAAACAGTACTTTATAGAAAGCTAGTTTTTAATCACAGAAAAGCAAAGAATTAAAATATATATTTCACTTGATTTGTTACATGAAAAATAAATTCACAACAACAACATATGTGACAGCACCTAAAATGCCACCTGACTACTACAAAAAGTGTCTCAGCAGTAAAGAAGTATCCAATTAGAATAATTACTTAGACTAAATTATAAATAGTAAAACTAATCTAAGATACAGAGACAGATAAAACCTGGTTAATTTAACTCCAGTTATCTAAAATTCTAGTTAAGCCACAGGTCAGTTACTTTCCCCCATGACTTCTAGGCTTTGCAGGGCTGAAGCCCCCATTTATCCAAGGATTTTGGAGAGGCTTCTGGATAACTGGAGTTTGGCAGTACACAAAAAGTAAATTCCAAAAGGCAAAAGATAATAAAGCAATAAAAAATACATTAAATACTTATTTAGGCAACAGGCCTGAACAGAAAGTGTCACTCTGCTTGAAGTTTTTCATACACTGGAAAACAGTGAATCAACAACATCTGGCATGATTAGGCAAACACCCATGTTTTATTAACTGATCTCTTTCTAGTCAGGTAGGGAGAAAGTCCAACAACATATTCTGGAATTAATGCATAATCCTGCAGGTATGTTGCACAAATTTTAACTTCCTCTTGTAAGGAGAGAAAAGTTGTAAGGAGGGGTGAGCAAACTTTTTGGCCCGAGGGCCACATCGGGGTTCCAAAACTGTATGGAGGGCTGGAGTAGTGTATTAAATTGCTCCCCATAAGAATGTACTACTTACAGTGTACTACTTATAGCTGCCAGTCCTGGTGCGCAGCATGGTAAGGGGAGGTTGGATAAGGGGCAGGGAGTCCCAGGCGGCCTTTCAGGGGGTGGGGGGTGTGGATAGGGGTCGGGGCAGTCAGGGAACAGGGGAAGTTGGATAGAGGGTGGGGTCCCGGGGTGGGCGGTTGGGGGGGGTTGGATGGGTCTGAGGGGGGCAGTCAGGGGGCAGGAAGTGGAAGGGGGCAGAGGCCAGGCTGTTTGGGGAGGCACAGCCTTCCCTACATGGGTGTAGTGTATTAAATTGCTCCCCGTAGGAATGTGCTACATATGGAGCACCAGGACTGGCAGCCTTAAGTAATACACCATAAGTAGCACATTCCTATGGGGAGCAATTTAATACACTACACCCGTCGGCTCTCGCAGCCCCGCCACACACAGCACTGATGGCATGGTGAGCCAAGGCTGCGCGGGAGGGGCCAGGGGCTAGCCTCCCTGGCTGGGAGCTCAAGGGCCGGGCAGAACGGTACCGCGGGCCATAGTTTGCCCACCTCTCTTGTAGGGTATACATAATTTGACAGTATCCCTTCACAGCAAAGAGGAAAGTTTTATACACTATTAAAGAAAAACCATAGTTACTGCACCTGAATCTGAATTGAAGGTGCTTCTAAGGCTCTATAAACCATTGGAAGAACACTATTCTTTATTTCATCTGGTGGAGTCTTGGTTAGGAGCAAATCCATTTTTTGCAAGAAAATCAACAAAATCTATAAAACAAGACAATCGAATGTTATGAATACCACAGATTTTACTTCTGTAACATTACACTTTCAATTTGAAGTTTATTATTGCAATATAGTTTTGAAACATTAACAAAAGCTTTCTTATAACAGAGTCAATGGTATTTACACTCACCATGTTGCTAGCCTGAAGGCATGGAAGATAAAATAGACACTTGGACATGTTATTGGATTTTTGAAACAGCAAATAAAAGTTAAAACAAATATACTGACCCTTTTATAAAACAACAAAAAAAACCCCACAAGCCTTGTGGACTTTTGTCTTACAATTCCAAAATAGTCCATTATTAAACTTTAGCTATAGAAACACACTCTTGACATACATAGCATTATGGAAATCACTAGTTTCCAAAGAAACCTTCAGTCAAATTCTGCCTTCTGATGCATATGTGCAATTCCCAATTACTTCAACTGAAGTTGCACATATGCATTAGAAGGCAGAAGTTGGACCTTACTGAAGGAGCACAGCATTACAGTGACACTATTGGCACAAAATAGGTTTATTCCTAAAGTGAAACCAAACTTGACATAAAAATGTGTAATTCCCCAAGCAAAATACTTCACCAAGGTAACCTCATTCTTCTTCTGAAAAGCAACACTAGAACCTGTAATAAAAATCTCAAAACCCAACAGCTTTTAAAGAAGACAGAAAGGGTTGAGGAAGTGTCTGTTTGGACATTTGACATACACCATCAGATAGCCAGACATACTACCACCTAATCATCTGAAAGTTCTTTGGGGGGGGGGGGCGCGGAGGGGGGCAACCTTTACCCAAGATTCCTATGTTCCCTCTTTGGGCTTGTCAATACCAGCAAAAAAAAAAAAAAAAAAAAAAAAAAAAGTGGTAGCAAATTTATCCAGTATTGTTTAGTCCTGCTCAGAACAGGCCTGATGATAAATTACAAGTCTGATTTTTGTTACTCTAGACTCACCATATCAATACAATATTACGCTTAATGAAAGGACTATTGCCCCTTCAGAGAGCGAATGGTCTGCCATGCTAAAGTTGCATTCCAGACCAGTCAAGGGCAGGTGTGCTACAGAGGCAATGGGCTCAGTGCATTTCAGAGGATGAAATGCCTTGCTTCACTCAAGACTGATCTCTCTGGACAGCTACAGAGCAGAACTGAGGTTTGGAAGTTTGTGTTGGATTGGAACAAGGAAATAAATAGAAGATTGATTAGGATTTTGTCAGGAAAAACCTTGAAGGAAAAAATGAGAAAAACTTTGAAAACAACATTAATCTACCTGGATTGGTTCTTGCTGTTTAAAAACAGGGCCAAGATCAGGCAGAATTAGCTTGATGTACTCTTCTTTGGTGCACTCCTCAGCAATCAACAGAACATTAGGCAAAACAAAGGGTACCATATCAGGGTTCACAAACTCTGCAGTCAAGTAAGGCAAAATCCGCTGCACTATAACACGCTGAGAAAGAAAAAGAGGTGTGGTTGCTTTGCATTGCAATAAAATACTATTTTCTAAATTTATTTCAGCCAAGATTTTCTTCATAAAAGTCAGGTTTATACAGTAGTAGACAAATGCAACAATCAGTCCTGAACCTTACTTTAAGAGTAAACTTGCTAAGTTAAAAAAAAAAAAAAAGACATTACTCAACATTAGATCTTCCTGCAGTAGGATTGTACACGAAATAGTTCAAAAAGAAAGTTTAATTAAAGATGTAGAAATTTAATCACCCGGGCTACAAATGTTGTTATTCGACTATGTGGTAAACAAGTATTTTTTCCTTCTTATTTTCTTTGGGACTATAAAAACTAAGATTAACAAAAAAGGGAAGGGGATGGGGCCAGTGTTATCATACCATCTACCTGCCATACAGGAGAAGAAATTTGGACTGATAGTCTCTAGCTTTCCAAGCTGTCTGTGAGAATGAAAAGCACAATGGGCCAAGCCCCCTTGGAGAAGAAAGCTTTGCATGACTCAGCAATAAAGAAGCACTGACTAGCTCTAAAAAAAGAATTCAGTAAGTCCAATTGCACTGGAAGGATAGGGACTTGAAAGATGTGGATTGTAAAGCATTGGGAATGGGGAACTTAGGGAGGAAGAGATCTTCTGTTCCAAGTGGGACGAACCCAGAGGAGTTAAGCGAACTCTTCAAGGCAAATTTCGCTACCATGAGAGTTCAAGGTTGACATTTTTTCTTAACTCCAGGAGCATCAGCAGCTGCAGGGTATTCCCACATAAAATGAGTTTGTCATACCTCTTCTTCTTCCCTACTATGTTCTACCAATCCCACTGCAGTCCATTATAGAACGGACGTGCATAGACTCCAATACTCTTTATTTTAAAATGATAAAAGATAAAGGAAAACAAACCTTTGGCAGTTTTGGTAGAACCTTTGGTAGCCCTTTAAAAAACTGTGATTTCTGAAGATTATCCCTTTGGAATAAAGAATCAAAATACTGGAGTGTCATTGCCCCAACATCATCAAAGAAAGGTACCTAAAAATAAAGGATAAAAAAGTGTGATCTTTGCAAGAAACCACCACCAATGCTACTGTAAATGTAACATATGTAAAATAATGATCTAATTTATCTTCTCAAATACATTATAATCAACATGCTTTTATCGTTAAAAGTGGCTACATCTAACAAATAGAAAAGTACATTTTTACACAATAAATAGTATTGTGACTGACAGGTAAACTTCATCATTAAAACAATTGACTGTTTGAGCCAAGCTTTTTAAAGGAAAAACTGATAATATTTGTATGGCTGATATGATCTGTCTAACTTTGTTTATTTTATATGGAAGAGAATTATTTATTGCATTACAAAAGCTCGAAGAATGAAGACAAGTTTCAATAAAAGAGCAACCTTACCAAGAAGTACTGTATACTTATTACTTCTACATTATTGGGCTACTTCCTAGACTACCCAGTCTTTGGTTACCTCCCTGAGAATTTACAGCCCTGCTTCAATACATAAAGTGAATGTGAGAGTCATAAAACAAAAGGAAAAAGTAGTACCTTTAAGGACAACAGAAAATAACTAAACATTTTAAAATTTCAATTGAAAAGAGCATCAGCTAAAAAAGTGCATATATTATTTGCTTCTAATCACACATTATTAGCCCTGTTTCATGCAGCTACAGTATTTTCTAGGCACTCACCTTTGTCATTTGATCTGCATCTGGTCTGACTGCAGGAGCTACATTTAATAGTAGTTTTACATGTTCACGTACTTCCTCTGGTATATTCTGAAGTGTACTGGAGCCTAAGCGACTCAGCTGTACAAATAATTCAAGCACATGATCCATGAATACAGAAAACTCTACATACTCATTTTAAGACAACTGATTTGATGCCTTCTTAGTTCTACTTTAAACAGGCAAATTTTAGAAAATGTAATTTTTATAAATGCAAGCACAAACTCCAGCTGTGGTCATTCCTACCTCTTTTCTTACAGAGACACTGCATGCTGGCACTGGTTTAAAGCCTGAGTTTACTAAGGCCATGTCTACACGTACAGCACTGCAGTGGCACAGCTGTACTGATACAGCTGCGCCACGGCAGCGTGTGTGGTGAAGACGCCCTATGCCGATGAGAGAGAGCTCCCCTGTCGGCATAATGAAACCACCTCTGCGAGCGGCAAAGGTTTACTGTCAGGAGAAGCTCTCCCACTGATATAGCGCTTATGTCGGTGTAACATGTCGCTCAGTGGGGTGGAATATTCAAATCCCTGAGCAACGTAAGTGGTAGTGTAGACATAGCCTAATTCTGTAGCGCAAAGGAACTCAACTGTATGGCTCACGGCCTCTTTAATAGTGCATTGTGATCTGTATGTCATGATAGAGCTTTAATCGTGACTAAGGACTTGTCTACACTGGCAATTTACAGCGCTGCAACTTTCTTGCTCGGCGGTGTGAAGAAACATCCCCGAGTGCAGCAAGTTTCAGCACTGTAAAGTGCCCGTGTAAACAGTGCCCCAGCGCTGGTAGCTATGCTTCTCGTGGAGGGGGGTTTTTTAGAGCGCTGGGAGAACTCTCTCCCAGCGCTCTGCCGTGACTACACAAGCCACGTTAAAGTGCTGCTGCGGCAGCACTTTAGCATTGCCAGTGCAGACAAGCCCTAAGGAACATCAGTATAACTCAGCATCTCTTCTCTTCCTCCAGCAGACAGGAGGTGGAGAAAGAAAAGTTAATTTCTTTTTCTCTGAAGATAAGTGAGGAGGGCATCTTTCCAATTCAACTGTGGGAGGAAGGGAGGAGTCACCCACAATTTCTCACCTGTGGGTGATTTCACCACCTTTTATTTAAACTCAGCAATTCTCACATGCTAACACAGTTGTTCATTGTCCTGTGGTTGATATCCTGTTTGCTCTCCTCACAGTCAGTGTGGCACATCATATGTCTATCCCCTATTAGCAGCATATGGAGACATAAGGAGCCCCAGGCAGAATGTCAGCACTAGTAGTTTATTCAGGCAATTTGAATTATGCATCTATTTTTATTCTAAGTATTTTATAAAGACTGATTTTAAAGAGGTAGCATGTATGATGTGACCTATTATTGTAACTACATTTATATTGTAGCTCTCGATGTTGTATACTACATTGAGATATCCATTTCTCTTCTTTTTTAAAGTAGCAATTGCTTTTAAACATTGAGACATTTAAAAAGTGATAATCAAATTCAGAACATATTGCTAAGTATAGTAGATACCTGATCTAGCTGTCTACTGAAACTTTTATAAATATCTTTCTTGTTGATCTCAAAAATAGGTTTCCCTTTATTAAATACTGCATACGTGACAGCGCCTAAAGAGTACATGTCACTGGCAGTCTCGCAGCTCACTGAAAGGATGTATTCTGGTGCCAAATACTCAGGATTTGGAAGACACAAGGATGGCAAGTTCGGGTCCCATTCTTTACATAGGAACTTCAGCTGTAAGAACAACAGTGAAAGAAAATATAGCAGTTGAAGATTTTAAATTGAAAATTACTGAATAAGCAGCAAACAGTCAAATTCCTTCAAATTCATCATAAGTAAAACAACAGGGACACAGTGAAGCAAAAGTGATTAAGTGGCTATATAGGCTAAATGGTTATGCTTTGACTGTTGCAGATATCACACCAAGATGATATAGAATTATGAAACTTGATGAACATTTCAAAGTATGGTTTACATATTTAGGCATAAATTAATCTTTAGAAAAAGAGCTACAGAAAATATGCTACTCGTTTTACTTTATGAAATTAAATGTATTTCTGGATAAGAATTGCCAGTAATACCAGGAACACTGCACTCTGTGGCAGGACGGTAGCCTTGTCCATTGGGCTGTTATTGGTTTATCTTGGTGCCAAGAGTGGCTGGTGACCTGCTGCCTCAAAAACGTTGCACTAGGGGAAAAGGTGGCATCCTCCTGTACTGACCTACCAGTAGATGTAGATGCTGTACTCTGCACAGACAAATGTCACATCCCATTACTAATTCCCTGAACTATTTAGTCCCTGTTAATCCACTCTTAAGTTTCTTTTAAGCAACAACTATCAAGCATGTAGTAGTTCTGCAACATATGTGCATGGGGCTCAAGGATGAAATCACACTCATTTTTAAAGTACAGTACAAGGAATTTTTCACTGACCACTATACTAGGACTAGAACCCAATCCCTAATTTAAGGAGCCAGCTCAAACTCATTTTCAGTTGTAACTCAAGGCAGAATTTGAACTCAGACCTCCAGAAGTAAAGGGCTGATGACCTATCATGTCATATAGCCTCCCCTCTTTTTTTTTTTTTAAAATAAAGAGGTTTAGAGAAATTAGTACATGATACAGTACTAGAATTAGTAGATCATGCAGCCTGCTTTAGACACTATCTACATTTAAAGTAAAAAGCAGACAAAAATAAAGCCTTATTACCTCTTGTTCAGATGGATTTGTTGACTGAATACAAAAATCAAATCCCATAATTTTCCATGCTCCACTTTTATTCAAAATTATATTTTCAGGAGTAATGTTTCCATGGACCATTTTCACACTGCTGTGCAGAAAGGACAAACCTTCAGAGACCTGTTAACGAGGAAAGATTATTTCAAGTTTTTTTGCATATATTCTTTCAAAACACTTGCAGAATATTTACATCAATTATCAGGTGTCATTTATCACAGCAAAGTCTGACTTCCCATGCTCAACTGGCATGTGTTAACTAAGAAACAGTCAAGCCAATCTACCACAAGGGAAGAAAAAATTTCACTCTAAAATTTTTGAAAAAATTAAACATGTATCAAGCAAACCAAATTCAGGTTGAGAACTTGCTCATGGAGTTACTAATGCCACGTTAACTATCACAGGGCTTGAAAAACCCACTTGCCCAGGATGAGTTGAATGTTCACCAGATGAGTTGGCTGAATGGGGAGCCACTGACCGCTGTTTGCTCGTTTCTTTGGATCATCTCTTACTCTTCTCAAATATTAATGCAAAGTTGTCTCGAAAAATTACTTTTTTATGATCACCATCATTGGTCTTCAGATTACTTATCAAAAGGTATGGCCCACAGGTGATTTTTTTTTTTTTTTATTTCAGAAGGGTAACTCCAGACTGAAACCTTGTAGGATAGTATTTAACCTAAAATCAACTATTATAAAAATATACAACCCCTGAAAAACTGTATGTAATGGAATTGACAGCAATTCCTTGAATACCTCAGTGATAATCAGCACCACTATAATGTATTATGTCTGGAACTAATACAGTGTTCTGTGCCCTCACCTCGCTTTTCTCCTCCAGGAGATGGATTTACACTAAACCGCTCTCTCAAGGAGAAGAAAATAGACCAAATTTGCCAAGGATGGCAAGAGGAAAAAACAGTATGGGGTTAAGGCATTGGATAGAGCTAGACTCAGGCTATCTATGTTCTATTCTCAGCATCACCACAGACTTCCTGAGCAACCTGGAGCAAGTTACTTAACTTCTCCATGCCCCAGTTCCCTATATAAGAGATAGGGATAATAGTTCCCTTCTCACAGGACTGTTGTAAGGATAGATTCATGAATGTATTTAAGGTGATCAGATACTATAGTGATGTCCATTATAGAAAAACCTATAAGTAAATTTTAAAAAGTTAACACTAATATAACTGGGTTTAACACCATAGACTTAAATGGAGTTGAATGCACTTACAACAGCTGTGAATTAAAAAAAAAAAAATCTTATCAATCCTGAATGCTCTGATAGAAATGTCTTGTGCTTTTAGATAAATAATTCCAGAATTCCTAACCAAACTGTTACTCACATGCTTATCTTTATCCACAGTTACTCATATAGGTAAACATGTGCATAGCTGTTAGCAGGATTAGGGCTTAAATTTGTAAACCAATAAAGATAAAACCATTAACATACCTGAAGCAAGCCATATTTGGTTTCCACATCATAAAGTTTGTATTCCTTAATATCAGATGGTAAAGGAGAGGGTAGATTGTCCCAGTTGCCAAGAACATTAGCTAAACTTGCAAAGACTGGCTCTGTACAAAATGCCAGGCAATCTCTAAAAAGGGAAGAGGTATCCAATATATCCAGTAAATACATTTAATAAGCTCTTGGTCATGATTTTGAATTACAGAAAATAACTTTCACATGATATATCACCACAATAATCAATATTACTTAAACCATGCTATATGTCAGCTTTTGAAGAATAGCATCTCAAATATTTTAATTCTGTAACAAGATGTCTTGGAAGCACACTGGAAGTCAGAAAGTGGTATTGGTCAGAGTAAGGCATTTACTACTCTGTATATAGTACTAAAAGTGTGCATAGTGTTTGATAAAGAATATTTTCCCTGTACTGAGCCAACACAAGAAAGGTGTAAAGTAGGAATTCATGTACAAGTTGCAGGATCAGGCTTAGTTAGGACCAGGATTGATAAGATTCTGAGTAAAGCAGCCTTTGTGTACACCAGTCCGCCATAAACCAGAACATTAGGGTCAAAGCCTATGAGACCAAAGTCAGCACCAAACTAGAGCCTTGTTCATAGTGGTAGGCAGAAAAATAACTGAAAATAAAAAATTCAGCAGAGCGGAGAATATGTGCTGACCAACAATTAATGAAGCAATTGTTGAATATTTAGTGACACTACAAAGTATACAATTTTTTATGGCAAAAATGCTTGAAACACTCATCAAAACGACTGCACAATAAACATAGCTTAACTGCGTCTTCATTTACTCTCTCCCTTCATCCCTCACCATGTCCCCACCTCCTCTTTCCCTCTGTGGTTTCATTTCTCCTCTAACATTGTGTTGTAACGTTCACGTCCTATCCTCTCAATAAACGAGGTTGCCTCCCTGTGACTATGCTTGAAATGGCTCTTCATTTAGCCTCTTCCCTGTCTCCTCTCCCTTGGTGGCTGTAAGAGGAGTACACTTGTATATGTACAAAATTACAAGCCTTCTAGCTACTGTCAAGGAGCAGGGGATCATGGTGACTCTTAACTCTCCATATCAGTCTCATGATGCCAGCAAGTGTGCTGCCCACACTGCCTTACAGGTATAGGCTTCAGGTAGCATTGGCAGACTGTTCTTAAGACGCCTGGAACAGCCTTAGCAACTTAAGAGCTGTGGGTTAAGTCTCAATTGTTCTAAAGTCAACAGGGAAAAGCTTTAACTAGTTGGTAACACTTGAGCCTGTTGTGAGAAAGAACTAGCAGGCTCTTTATGAGAAAATAAGAACACTGCCTCCACCTGAGCAAGGAAAATCGAGACATAAGAAAACCAATCAGAATATATTACTCAGGGTGATAAAGTCTCTTGCAAACAAATAAAAAACTAAGTATTTGTTGAGTCATTCAAAAATATCACAGGGAACACTATGCAATAGGATAAAACTTAATGGATTGTACACTTCACAAGCCAATGAAATTGCTCTCTAAAGTACAATAAGGCCAAAGAAACAAAACTGATGAAACACGAAAGATCCTTGGCTCCTCACCCTCAAAGATTAAGAATCATAGCTTCAGTTCTCCCTACCGCCACCTTTGTGAAGAAGCAAGAATCCTAAAGCATAATAAATACAAGCGTCAGAAAATCTGACTGAAGATGCTCAACCTTGGTGTTAGTCAGGCTTCCAATTAAACCAATAGGTCCTGGCTCCTCCTGACCCTGCACTTTTTTTTTTTTTTTTTTTAAATATAACAAAACTGCCTCTACAGAAACTCAGTTTTGTACTGACCCACTAGGTAAGACCAGAACAGGGGATGACGAAGTCACTCAATCTTTTATTCCTATTCACCAACAAAAAGCAGATTTAAGTGCCTGGTGGTACTTAATACTGTTCCAAAACTACAAACTTATATAAACCAGGAAATACAGAGTTAAGGTTCATGCCCATATAACCTTAACTCTACTCTCATTGAGCGTTGACCTATAAGCCCATAGCACACATTCTTTTACTGTACTGAACAGGAGCTATCTATATCTGCCCTACACTCAAACACCTAGCTTACTCCACAGAAAACACCATATCTGCTAAATTTTACAACCTTTACCCATATGCACATGATGCCATCTAATACTATCCTTTCTCTTACCCGTCACTGAAACCACAGACCACACTCATCTCCCACCTAACTGATGACAATCCCCACAGCCAGAAGACAGCTGGGCTCTGCTACTGACACAACCTACACAATGCAGTGCTGAAATGAGGCATACCGGATCCCTCAGGGTACATAGGCACCTCTTTCCTTAGATTACACTCAGGGGTCAGGCAAAGGGATTCACACACCTCCAGAAGGTCATGACTCCCACCCCAGATTTCCTCATATCATTATCACAGCTCTGCCAAGCTGTGCCAACGTTTAATACACCTACATCTAACCCTACTCTTGTACTCCCAGGCCGCCATTTCAAGTTCACCTTCCCATTCCTGTCCCATTAAGCCTCTAGCACTTGGGAAGCCATTAGCATGTAAGATGTTGCTTCCTGCTGTCTGGTGACCTCTGAGGGTGCATATATATGACAGGCAGCAGCTTACTGGAGGGGCGCATGTGTCCTTGAGTTATGTACCCAGTGCTGTACATCAAACCAGGCCCCATACTGCCACTATGCGTCACCACCCAGCTGGACTCCCCAACTGCTTCAGCCAGGATTCCCCAGCTATGCCTTTGACCCACCCAGTCTACAAGTCAGCCTGCAGGTCAGCCTCCCATCCCCTGAAAGATATGGCATATACCTTAACTTTGTATTTTCTGATTTTCAGAGGTTTAGATTTGTGTTGCCTTAAGATCACAGTGCACACACACACACAGGAGAGAAGGATGTGAGGCTGACAGGTCGTCCCCCACCACTCACCTTGACACCCACCCCACATATCACCCTTCCCAGTGTTCCATCTCTCATCTCCATCCTCTCCCCTCACCTGAACCACCCAACCTCTCTCCCCTCATACTCACCCCAATTTATCCCCCCACCACAAACCCAAACCCCTTTCCCCCATTCCTTCTCTATTCCTCTGCCCCCTAGTTCCCCCTCCCAGCAAGCATTTGCATACACAATTTTCTTTTCAAAAATAGTCTGAGCACCTTCTGAATTTTCTGCTGTACTCAGATGACATTTTCCCAAACTAACAAAAGACCTCTTTGACAAAGGCAGATTGTAGCAACATGACTACTACATTTCCAGATTTCTAGCAAGAGCAGGCTCCAGATTAAAATGCCTAGGTGTTGCTCATATTCAATAGCCATAGCATGTCCCTTTCAGCCATTCAGATCATGTGAAAACTAGCTGACTAATAACCCACTTGGGTATCATGCACATACACAAGATAATCAGTTTTGTGCATGAGTGTTAGGCTCAAGCCTATCTGTAGAGATTAACTTTGTTAAACAACATTTTCAATACTGCTTCCCCAAAGGAGGCTACATCTCAGGAATTTTTTCGTGAAATGATCTCAAATTTATATCACTATCCCTACCCCAGCGCCCCATGAGATACACTAACTTTCAAGGGAATCTGAGTAACTATGCAGATACAAGATCACTTACAAGAATTGACCTCAAACCATAAAGCTTTCTCTACCTTAACTATCCGGAAGCTGGCACACACCTATAATTTTAACTTTTTTTAAGCATGGGCAAGGTCTCCCGCTGTAGTTCGGGCAAAGTGAGTGGAAAAGGAGTGGGGAACTGAGGGTGGAAAAACATAGCATTATTCATGACTTTTTTACAAAGTAGAATCCAAAACAAAATAAACCAAAAATCAAGAAAAGCTCTTTGCTTTGCCAGTTACTGTGACTTCAGCCCTCTTTAAAGTGAAGTATAACTGCGCAAAAGAAAGTTTTGTTTTAATGAATATTTTAGCAGTTGAAGTCAGTACATACTGTACCTTTAATATCTCTGAATAATATCAGAAAAAGTGACTCTTTGGGCAACAGTGCAACAAGAACATGGTGACATATGACCTACTTTTATTTTATTTTCTCTATTTGCCAAATCCATATCTTTTGATATTATTTCTGTACATTTTTCCAAATGCCCCAGACCTCTACGTCCAGCAAAAAATTAATACTTACAATTTTACTAAAATTTACCTGGATTCTTCTAATGGATGTTGAACAGTAACTAGTCGAGGGTGTCGAAGCCTTGTTAGTTGTTGAACTCCTCGCTTTAAAGAATCAATAATCTGATCCTTTTCAAATTTCTGATATTTGTCTATTAACTTTTTATCAAAGACGAAAACAGCAAGTTCCTAAAAATAAGCAACTCAGTCAGTATTACCTAAGCCACACAGTAAAGTTAATACAATATGATCCACCAAAGCAGAAAGCAGTTCATTATACATCCATAGCCAAATGCGATACTAACTTATTTCAGTTACTATCAACATGATTTTTTTTAATTTCAATTCAAAAATATATTTCTCCTGAGCCAATAAACTACTGCTACATACTTGATAAAAAATAATGAATTGACTATTAGCACAAGCTTGTGTTAATGGCATAGGCGCCGACTCCGTGGGAGCTCCGGGACTGGAGCGCCCACAGGAAAAAAAAAAAATGGTGAGTGCTGAGCACCCACCGACAGCCGCCATATCAGAGCCTTCCACTCCCCCAGCACCTCCCAACCATCTGAAGCGCCACAGATCAGCGGCTTCCCCTCCCTATGCCTCTTGCAGATCAGCTGTTTCGTGGCGTCAGGAGGCGCTGGGTGGGAGGGGGAAGGAGAGAGGGCGCAGCGTGCTCGGGGCGGAACTGAGCAGGAAGAGGCAGGGCGGGGGTGGATAGAAGCAGGGTGGGGCATTGGGGGAAGGAGTGGAGTGGGCGCGGGGCCTGGGCAGAGCCTGGGGGAGCACCTCCTGGCAGATTAGAAACTCGGCACCTATGGTTAATGGTACCAGTGCTACTTATGCAATGACTAAGCAGCACATCTGAAGACAGCAGCAGGCCTGATCTTAAATAAATGGGAGTTTTGGATACTCAGCACCTCAAAATCAGCTCAGGTATTGGCAATTTAAATAGTTTGAGAATACACTTACTTTATTTGTTGGAATGATGCTTTGTTAGGATTGACATTTGTATTTTTTCTTGAGCACATTGTAGAGAATGGAAAGAATAAATTATTTCCCTAAACAGTATTTTCCTTAGCGTTTTCTTTTACTCAACTTTTTTTAAAAAAATTACTCAGACGAGAAAATGCAAGTTCTACTGATTTCAGAATGTTTTGCTGTCTCTTAAAAATTAATTTGGGGGAGGACTACCTAATTTGGTAGGTCATATTCAACAAAAAAGTAAGGAGTTTGATAAATTAGGATTTTTGCTAAGAATATTAAGGGGAAATAAGGAGGAGAGCACATTATCTCTGGAACTTTTCTTGTGTTATCACATGGCCTGGACCTTGCTTCCAGTTGTGATGCAATTAAGAGGTGAGGGGGATAATTAACCCTTATCCATTGCTTCCTGACTCCCAATATCCAAACAGAAGTTCAATTAATGAATTTTTATTCTATAAATGTCTGCTCCTTGTACAGAAGGAAATATGTTCATAAAATATAAACTAATATAAAACTAGAATTTATATTATTTACCAATATTAATTTGTATCCAAAATGCTAGGTTTCAGCCCAAAGATAAGACAAGGAGGCAACTGTTGGTGTAAATTTGGGTACAAGTGCTATTTTAATGAATATGCATATTCAGCGTGTCAGCCTGCTACAGTATAATTTGTTTTACTACAGTAACAATAGCAGAAACTGCAGCGTACATACAGCTTACATGGTTATAATCAGTGTGTCAAAAGGAGCAGTAAACACACCCAAGCTCTGCCTAAATGGCAGATACCACCAGAAGAGTTTGGACACAGATCTGTAGAAAGAAAAGGAGTACTTATGGCACCTTAGAGACTAACCAATTTATTTGAGCATGAGCTTTCATGAGCTACAGCTCACTTCATCGGATGCATACAGTATCTTCATACAGTATGCATCCGATGAAGTGAGCTGTAGCTCACGAAAGCTCATGCTCAAATAAATTGGTTAGTCTCTAAGGTGCCACAAGTACTCCTTTTCTTTTTGCAAATACAGACTAACATGGCTGTTACTCTGAGATCTGTAGAAAAGACCTTAGTTATTTTCTGACTGCCCCTCATCTTTTTACCTCACAGCAAAGGGACAGAAAACAAACCGTGTTCTTTTCTGGAATACAGTTCAGTAGCTCAATGTCATTCAGAATGGAGACCAAAGACACTTGAGTTTCTCATAGCTGATCAAAGCACTTAATCCCTTCGCAAAAGCAGTACAAGACATTCCTCTAAATCAGTGGTCTCCAAACTTTTTGGCTTGCACACCTGCAGGGTGACCTGCCGCAGATGCCCCGCCAACGGAAGAAGAACAGAAGACCTGCTGCAGGCAGGCTGCTGGAGGGGAACACCAGCTGTAGACATGCAGAGCTGCTGCCGAAGAAAAAAAATGGCGGAGTGCCAACCGGCGACGTTACTCCTGCCGCGCACCCCCTGGGATCATCTCGCGCACCCCAGTTTGGAGACCATTGCTCTAAACCAGGGGTTCCCAAACTGTGGTATGCATACCTCTGGAGTACATGAGACATCTCTGTGGGGGTGCATGGGGAAAAATGTGTAATGGTGAACTTTATTTATTATTTTATTTATTGCATTTTATAATAGGCTACTCAGACGAAGCTTTAAACTCTGTGGGACTTTGTTATATAAAATACGGTAGTTATTTTACTTCAAGATATATCAGCAAGAACATAGATACACAGAGATGTGACTTATAGAGCCTCCTGACCTCCAATCATCACACAGTACAGGTTCAGTTACCGAGCAACTGTCCAGTCTAACTGAGCTCAGAATTTAGGGTTTTTTTTTCCCAGTTGTATATGTTGCACTATAACTATATCTGTATGTAAATATAAAATATGGACAGGTTGTATTAAGAAGAACAATGTATAAGTGATGAGACGGGTAAGGGTATGTGGGCAGCTGGTAGATCGGGAATTAGAATAGCAAATTATTCATATAGTCCTTTTTGCGGACTCAAAATTAAGTTATAAATCAACAGGTGCCTATTATCTTATATACAGTATTTGTAAAGTGCCTAATTTAAAGGATTATATCCTATATACATTCAGAGACAATTTCATCCACTACCAAAATGCAATAACCATTGGAAAGGGACCATGATTGCTATACAATAGTTTAGGGAGAGGAAGTGAATGGTATATTTTATACAGTTATACAATTAAAGAAACATATAGGTAAGCAAAATGTAACAGACTTCATTGAAATCTAGTCAGACATTGAGATAACATTGGCTAATCACAAAAGAAATTATAAACTGAATTTTTATGTATATTAAAATGGTCAGTCTAGGCCGCAAATAAAAATACAATTCTTTGATTACTACTTTTTTCTTCCTGTTATAAGAATTTCTGCATTGAGCAAAGGTGAATGGAAGACTTCAGTTGGTTATCAAAAATTAAATGA
Organism: Lepidochelys olivacea; assembly: GCF_965140295.1. Taxonomy (NCBI): domain Eukaryota; kingdom Metazoa; phylum Chordata; order Testudines; family Cheloniidae; genus Lepidochelys; species Lepidochelys olivacea. Next base: position 267,269,725 of record NC_140411.1, read on the forward strand.
GATAATATAAGCAACAGGAAATTCAAGTTATGTCAAGTATATGTCTAAATAATAGATATCATAACACAGGGATGAATGTATTCCTTAAAAGAAGATGCCTCTCTCTAATCTAAAATTATGTAATTCACAAAAACTTCAGTGATTATGGCAGAGTTAAAAACCAATGCCAATCTTCTTTCCAACCAACAACAAAAAAGAGGCCAGAGTGGGGAAAACAAATTGCTTCAGAAGTTCCCAAGGAGTTCAGATACTTAAATGATGGGCCTGGAATAAGTAACTAAGATGTCTGTCTAATCTAGAATGCAAGCCATTAGAGAGAAGGTAATCAGTTTAGGTGTTTGGGAAAGGATATTTAAAGAAAGGAGACAAAATAAACCAACAAAGGAGATGATAATCCAGGAAGATAACCAACTTTTACCAGAGAGCCTACCAGAGAAAAAGAGACATTAAAGAATTTACTGTCAATCTGTCTTTTATTCTTATAACAATATTAGAAGTAATAAAGCAGCCTGCAGGCTAGAAGTATTGCAGCAACGGCAAAAACAACATGCAATATAAGATGGATATGTTTTAAGTCCCCACAGAAACGCTATAATGTAGTTGCCAAATATTTTATAAAGGTCATTTCAAGTTAAATCTCCCAGGGTAGTTGCACAATAACTTAATTTTTTTAAGAGACAAGCAGTATATAGAAAGAAACCCAGTACAACACATTAAAATAATAATTTCGGAGGGGTTTTTTTTGGTTGCTGTATAACTGCTTCATAAAAATTCAGCTTCTATGCCAGAAACTCTTCTTCTGGAAGATTTCACTGAAATTTGACAAGTAATTGTCTTTAAAATTGTTCAAGGTGTTTGTTGAGGACTTCACTTTAACAAATTGTAAATACTAATGTTAATATTTGCTTTTTCTTGTATGTTGATTTTTACTCAATATTATTAAATATAAGTAAAATAAACTAAATAGATGTGTGCCATTTTCCAGCACACAGCCAAGTGTGAACATATATAAGAAGACTACTGACTGACACCTGGATCTCCACACAAACCAGTACATTTCTGGGTTGTTGTTTTTTTGCCCATTTAATGATGCCTCTAACATTATCTGAGCATTAATATTTTGTAGTAACAAATGTGTTTTAAAAGGTACAGAAGGAATTGTCCATAATATTTTGGGTATTCTCTGACTGCCAAAATAAGTCAATACTTGTTGCAATCTTACGTAATTTCTTTGCTGAAACTCTATAGAAAACATGTATCTTTATAGGATTTTACAAGGACATAAAAAAACCAAATTCACATACCGAGGAGTTCTCTCCCAAACCAATAAGAAAGTTTCTTTACAATAATAAAACTAATAGTTTTAGATCTGTAACTGTTGTTTCTATCATAGCATGGAGGCAAATGTTTAAAAATATTTTAAAGATTCATGAACCAAAGAGAAAAAAAATCTTTATGGTATTTTGCTTTCAATTTGTATTCTAATCTAGCCCCTTCTTACACAAAGTGGTGTACAACCACATTAATTGCAGACTGCACGAGCAGCACTTTGTGTCTGGATGCACATTAAAGTGCTAAATTTGTTTTTATTATTTATTTAAAATGAGGCACTCTTCGTCCAGAGTTCTTTAAATTTCATAATGAAAATTGATTTTTGAAGACAATGTATCAGCATTAGCACGATGATGCAAGCAAAGTCAATCCCCAGATATTCTAGTAGAGAAGAGGAAATGTTAGGCAAAAATATTTTGCTGAAGAGAACACGCTTCTCTTCGCACAGACATGTTAGTAAAACCCCATAGGTGACCTGAAAATATTTTGAGGGAAGGAAGGAAAAGAAAATTTAGGATTATGTGCCAAATGCACCAATAATCTGGGTAAGAACATAAGATTCTCCCTGTAATTATAGCTCTGGACTGCTGCAGACCCTGCTGGGTCCAAGTTTAGGTCCAGGCACAGGCACCAGAACTGAGAGCAGGAAGCCTCTCTCTCCTGTGCTCTTAAGGATTCCCCTCCTTGGCCCAGGCACTGTGGAAGAGGAAGCTGCTTGATTTAGATGCAGAGATTACAAGAACAGGACCTACAGAGTAGACTGGGATAAGGCCGGGGGGTCAGGGGGTTGATGGAGACGGTAGATTGGGACTAGAACCCTACTGAGAGGAGCTTAAACAGGCTCGACAAGTAGACTGGGACAAAGATATGGGTGGATATATGCCGAGAGTGGATGAGGAGCCCAGGGTGGAAAACGGACTGGAAGCCAGAGGGGATAGGGAACTTGGGGAGAGAGCAACTGACTGGGGAGATAGATCAGATGGAGAGCCGGGAGGAGGGGAAATTAGGACTGGGTGGGCAATGTGACTGGAACTGGGAGGAGGAGTCCAGAAGGGTGAAACTAGGGATTGATGGGGCAAGACAACTGGAGTGGGGATGAGAAGCCTGTAGAAAGTGGGACTGGCTCAGTGAAGAGAATGAGACAGGGAAGAAGAGCCTGGTGTGGGAAAGAAACAGGAATGGGACATGGACAGGTTGGAAGGGATGGGGCAAAAGAGATGACACTTGAGAGGACTGGACAGAAGAATCTGTGCCCACTAGAGCACACACCCTTCCTCCAAAGCCTGGAATGAAACTTAAGTCTTACCATTCTCTTTTGCGTGTGAAATCCAATGGCAAAGTGTTCTATCCCCCTCTAGAGAAGTGGTTCTCAACAAGGGGTCTGGGGCCCGCCCGCGGGGCCACAAGCAGGTTACAGGGGGTCTGTCAAGCAGGGGCAGCAAGAGACTCATTAGGGACCAGGGCAGAAAGCCAAAGCCCCACTGAATGGGACTGAAGCCTGAGCCCCACCATGTGGGGCTGAAGCCTGTGGCATGGAGCCCCAAGCAACTGGCCTGTTTGCTACCCCCTAACACTGGCCCTGGCTTTTATATGCAGAAAATCAGCTGTTGTGACACCAATGGGCCGTGGAGGTTTTATAGCAAGTTAGCGGGCCTCAGAAAGATAACGGTTGAGGACCCCTGCCCTAGAGGTTCATTCACACAGAGGCCCTAGAGGTTCATTCACACAGAGGAGAGATCGACCACCTACTTACTCCTAGGGGAATTCTGTGCCATTGCGCATGTGCAGAATTCATGTGCCACACAGAATTTTTTTTCCTCAGCAGATAATGCATTTTGATGAGAAGTGCTGCAGTTATGCCTTTCACTGACCAGGGACCGCTGTGGTGTCAGAAGAGAGAGCAGCCGATCCCAGGCGGGAGCAGCCCGAGCTGTGAATAGGGAAGAGAAAAGTCTGCGTTCCTCACAGCACTGTGCCCATGGGGCCAGGTCAAAAGGCATGAGATACGTGGGGTACATGGGGCTACGGGGGGGCGGGGGATTAATGGGAGTGAGGGTGCAGGGACACAAAGGGACGGGGGAGGAGGTGCTTGAGTGAGGGTGCAGGGCCACATGGGGATGGGGGAAGGGGCTGGCTAAGTGTGGGGGGGACGGACACATGGGGACAGTGGCAGATGTGCCTGATGCAGAGAGGCTGGGGTCAGCCAGGGACTGCATGGGTAAGGCACCCTATCAATCCCTTCATTCCCCCCTGCTCCAAAAAACAACAAAAAAAACCGCAAACAGTTCCATACTTCTCCCATCCACACACAACAACCCTCCCAGTTCACATCCAGGCTCCTTCCCAGCAATTACTTCCCTCTCCCTCCGCTCCTCCATTACCCCGGACTCCCCCAAGCCTTTGCACTGCTTCTGAGGGGTGCAGGAAATACATTTCTGTATTGTAGTTTAAAGAATTATTACTCAAAGTTCTTTATTAATATGCCTAGTAAAGAATCTATTTGTCAAAAAACGTTTCCTGAATCTTTTTTATTGTCTGTATTACTACAGACATACTTGCTGACAGGTATTTTGAAATAAATTACCAAAATAATTGCAACTGGCATGTTTATTTTGCGTTCTTTTGACAAATAAAATATGCAGAATTATAAATTATTGTGCGCAGAATTTTTAATTTTTTGGCACAGAATTCCCCCAGCAGTAACCTACTACTGCTATAAATTACTCTTTGCTCAAGTGACAGTGGTCGGTGTGGTGGAGCTAAAGGTCCCAACCCTTCTGACGACCCACATGAGTGTCAATATGATTCCACGTGACTGAATTTGTTCTTTCAGTTCGTTTTTTTAAAAACCTTGAAAATTACACATTAAACACTAAATTAAGGTTTCAAAGTCAACCATTCAAAAGTTAGGAAATGCCAGAATTAAGACTGCCTATGAAGGTAAAGTGCTTCTAATTTGCCCCCACCCCCACACTTATGCATGATAGTCTGTAATTACACGATCACATACTTCTGCCGCCGCCCCCTCCCCCCCCCACACACCCTCCATAGGGCCCCTGCCTCACTCAGTGTACAGGATGGACCAGCTCTGAGGATGGATCAAGGCTGTGCAGTGAAGGAGCCTTGACTGTGGGACCCTTGCTTCATTTGTTCTGAAAGTTGGAAGGTACGTAGAGAATGACACAAGGGATTGCACGAAGAGAAAGGATGGTCTCACTGTTAGGGCAGTTGAATGCTGCCCTAGAGAATGTTATTCTACCCCTGACTTTGCCACAGAGTTCCTATACATTGTTGTGCATGTCACTTAATCCAAACTTTTCATTGGTGGGCACTAATTGTGTGTTTCATTTTCTCAATGTTTGAGTTGACACCCAAGAATCTAACAGCAGAAGTGTTGAGCACTTGACACAATTTAAGTTGGTGGGACTGTGCTTTGAACATAACATGCTATATAATGCTAAAGACTGGAAAAAAAAAAATCAGATTCTAGGTGCCTCAAATTGGGCACCCAAAATTAGTGGATACTTTTGACCTTAATCTCACGGTGTCTCAGTTCTCCATCTGTAAATGGTGATAATTTACAGCCGCATCTGAGAGGGGTGTTGTGAAAATAAACTCCTTACTCTTTATGAAAGACTCAGCTATGATAGTGCTGAGTGCCAAAGAGGTCTATAAGGAAATTAATAATTCTGTCTTCAGAGAAAGGTTTGAATAGCATGCAGTAAATAAGGGTTAGGGCTACACATTGAACAATGAGGAGAAAAAAATATTATCTACTCATTAAATCAGAACTGTCCATCCTATGCACTGAATGAGGCAGCGGTCTTGTGAGAAAAAATAGTATGCCATCATGTAATTAAAGAATGTATCACAATGTATACGCACAAGGTGACCAGATTTCCGTTGCACAGGCAACCTTAATTCTGGCATTTCCTAACTTTTAAGTGCTTGACTTTGCAACTTTACTAATATTCTTTTAATCAATGTACTTTTTTGAGGGGGTGTAATCGATATACTTTGGCAAATCATTCAATTCAATAATTGAACACGTACCGAGCATTTGACTACATGATGTGCTACTAAGATTTTTCTGGAACCTCAATTAAAGAGAATTCTCTATTTAAGACACAGGTTAGCATTCCAATAATCATCTGTTTTTTCCCCCAAAAGAGATGCTCCATCTTCCTATTCTTGCACAAGTCTTTTAAAATTGGAGTCTTTTTTAAATTACATTTCCTTGCATGTTGTTTTAGTAATAGCCTCATTAACTGTGATTATTTTGAAACTAATCTCCCTTCCTCACTTGACTTTTTTTTTTAAACTAAAGATTCCAACAACATTGTGTGAGTTAACTGATTCTCTGAATGAGGAACAGAAACTAGGTGTAGCAGGGATCCTAGTGCCCAGATGATCATCTCCTTACACATTTTGCTAACCCTTGAGATGGAGGAGGTGGTTTGGTAAGAAAGTTCTCTCAAGTGCCCCCATCCCTATCTGTGCCTTCCTGACTGCATTTTAAGAAGAGGGGAGGGAACTAGCGCTTCCTTAGGCCAGGAAAAAATTATATATATAATATATATATAAAGGACGTTCAAGGCAATATGGAGTAAACAAACAACAAATCCTAAGATGGGCTGACCAAAAAAAATTTCTGGGGCCTAAATAATTTTTTATATATGTGTGTGCGTGCGTATACACACACAGTGCTACATAGGACAATTCATAATACATATACACAAATATTCACACATGCATACATATATTATCTCACATATTTATTTGTGTAAACCAGACAGCAAGCAAGCAAAAACCTGATAATCAAATATTAAAATATGAACATCCTTGTAAATCAGGACAGACAGCAGATCCAGGAGGGCAGCAATAAGTTTCCTCCACTTAGAGTGCCACAATACCATTTCTAAAAGCATTCACCTTCCAGACTCCAGTGATGAGATTTTCAAGAGTGCTCAGTACTTAGAAACTAACTTAAACTGAGAGCTGAGGTAGGCCAACACAGTTCAAAGCATAATTCTATCTCACCCACTTCCACAATATACCTTACTTCCACTTATCCAGGGAACAAGAGACATGATCAGTTCTGCTTCTCCCATATGAAAACTCAAGAGTTCTGTGCAAAGGGTTCTAAACTATGTATATTGCCACAAAGTGAATCTGTAGCCAGATGGCCAAAGACTCTATATTTGAATACTGAATACCTATTTGTGGTGGAAAGAAAGGAATAGCTCCAAATTTTTTTGTCAGCAGTATTTGAAACACAGGACACTCATGTATCATTTTGGGGAAGTTAGTGATGTCACTGGCACAGATGACAAACAGCCACTCACAAGTTACCAGAAGGGTGGACTGGCAGAACAAAGGAATACAGTAAGTTACTAATGAACAGATAGCATGAAATTTAATAACCACAATATATCTTGCACTTCGTTGTATATCTTAGCAATGTTCGGAAGGAGTCTACCAAAGAGTGTAACTCCTCACAAACATCTGGAAAAAGACATCCTTCAATAAATGATTCTTATATTTAAATAATTGTTGGAAGCCATTTCACACACAAAGTACTTACCACACTGATTAGTTTTGTTTTGCAGCATCAGATTGAATGCTGACGTGATGACTGGCTAAAATATGGACTAATGATAATCATGTCACTATTATTCAAATACAACTAATCATCACGCAATAAAATGCTGACCCCTTGTAACATGGAACTGGCAGTGTACTTTTAGCCATATTAGTGGCAAAACAGTTTGCCGAAACATTAGTCAGGGTTTGCTTTACCACGTTTGGAGCCAAATCATGCAGACTCTACTGTGAGAACACCCAATCAAGACTTGAAAAATGTACCTAAGCCACTCCACAGGGAATTAAGCCGATTAACCAGGTTAAAGATACCCATGGTGCCATAGCTTATGCCCCCACAGCCACACCACCTTTCCCCATGCCCCCACAGCCGCATCCATTGCAATTTAAAGGAACAGAACAGTTATCCCGTCTATTAAGCACTGTAATTGTATTTTGAGGGTTATTGATCCAAAAGTGCTTGGCTATTTCCGTATTCAAAAGAGTATTAATAAAGTTGATATTCTTAGTTTAATAATTTTTTCTTACAATAGTGATATTGTGCAATATAGGGAAACTGTTAAACGCTTCCTGTTCCAGGCCATTTTTACATTGTTTAAAAAAATACCTGTCGGCTTACAAGGTAGCTGTGGGGGTGTGGTGGGACTTGCTCTCATTCTGGGCACCACCAAAAATTAGACAATCCTGCCGCCCCTGAGTGAATGTAGTGTTTATGGGAATGAGGGGTTAACAGCAATGACCTGAAACAGGCATGGTGAAGGCAGTTAGCATGAGGCCACCCCCACATACCTTTGGTCAACATAGCTCATACCTAACATTTCTTACTGCTCAATTTCTGCATATCTATTGACCCAGAAACTAAATTGTGTCTGTCTGTTGTGATGAAATGAGCAGTGGGAACCTTAAATCAATTAACACATTTGGCTACCTTTTCTGTCTTCGTTTGACTTCACAAGTTGTAAAGCTAGCAACAGTTTACTGAACAAAATGTTCTTCTAAACCGTTCCTAACAAAAGATGCAATTGTTGTTATTCCTCAAGTATGATTTTAATGTAACCACAAGCCTTCACCTGAGATCTCACCTGTTTTGTTGACTTTTTAGTTCCATTAAAAATCTTCCAAGCAAGCCCATTGCCACCACTGGCAATATGTTGGCCAACATCAAATTCCCTGGTAACAGGATTTCCCATCACCGCACTGGTTACATCAGCTGTTACCTTTGTAACGGTACTTTTCAACTTATTCAGCATAGACTCCATTGTCCCAATTATATGCTATCACGTTAGCCTACAAACAGAAGGGGGGAAAAAATCATAATTCTTTCCATTTCTGTTAACGGAAGGTACTGAAAATGGTTAGTTTACATGAGTGCATGTTATTAAAAACACAGAACACAAAGCCAGCTATGGAAAATCTATATTTTAAAAGGGAAGAGTAAAGCTTTATTTTTTTCTTAAAAGAGAAAACCTGCCGAAGATCTCAAATCATCAACAGTATAAATGTATATTTACGCTGATGGCATTTTAAAAATGCGCCCTCGCTCTCTCACTGTACCTGCCAAAACCCACGCTCAAAATTCAGTGTTTTACCTAAACCAACTGCAGATGTTACTAACACTTTCTGTTCTGATGTGTTAATGAGTCCATCAGCTGCTGCAGGGAAAGTGGAGGAACTGCTTTTTCTATGCTTTCCTTTAGAACTAGTGCTTCTATATGGTTATGCAATTTAAGAGATGCAAGAGTCTGGTTTAGAATTAAGTTTATTTTCACCTGTACTATATATTACTATTATTTCCTCACTTAATTGAGGTAGTTAATTACAAAAAACTGCTGCCAGAGACACCAAGAAAACACTACTATCCAGCAGCTCAAACCATGAATATGAATATCTTTCTGCTGCTGGGTGTGCTATTGAAGGAATAGGACAAGAAACTTATACTGAAACTGGGAGAGAGACATATCTGTCTTGTTCCCTACCTGCAGTAAGAAATGAGGTGAAGATGGAACACAAGGAGAAATTAATGGCTACTAACAGTTAACATACATAGAACACCCAAAAACAAACTCTAAATTAAGACAGCCTCCAACTTCGTTTCAAAGAGAGGACATGGAGGAATATTCATTTCTCCACCAGACAAATGTGAAACAAACTTGAAAAATAGTGCACCACGGAATATTTAAGAGTGTGCAGACATATTGTTTAAATTTATAGCCTTATTGGTCACATACCTAGGTAACCACAATATTATTCTTACAATACCTAAGTCATTAACTTCGGGCCAATTAGCTTCATGGCGTGGTTTGGTACATTTAGTTCTTACCATCTTCTTTGACATTTAAGACATATTTACATGGATTCAGAGTATCATTTCACCCACCATCCTAAAGAGCACCACTGTGTTTTCCAAATGGAAGAGAGGGTATTTTGGGGTGATATAGCAGATGTTTTCAAAATTATGAAAAGCAAGTGATAGAAATAAGCAGGGGACACAACATCAAAGAATGAGGTAACTAGGATTAAATTAAAAATTGTAGCTGTTTCATGCAAGTTACATTTCATTTTGATCACCTGCAGGTAAGTGAGTTTAAGTAATTTGTTTTTAAAGGTTAGAATTGTGGGTGAGGGTACTGTGCGGGGAGGGGGGACGGGACGACACCTCCTGGGTGACAATACTCCCTAAATTTATAATTGTTATATTTGTAATCCTTTTCAGTTTTTTAATTTCTGCTGAACACTTCACCCTACTTGTGCTGGTTGGAGGAAACGTGTTGTAGAAAGGAAGGGAGTTAACTACTTAGGTTCCAGTCCTATAAACATTTAACTTTAAGCTCATGAATATCCCCCGTGTCTTCAGTGGGACTACCCACTGCATAAAGTTAGGCATGTGTGTAAGCATTTGCAGGACCAGGGCCTTAATTACTTAGGTATGAAGAGTTAAGTATTGGTAAATAAATTCCATCTGAAGCAACCAAATTTCATGATACAGAACCACGCCAATACAGCAGAAGTTTCCTGTTCAACTAGCTACTGAACAGGAATAGAGAGACCAAGGAATGAGGAAGACAATTATTTCAGAGTATTAAACTGTAGAGTGTTAATGCTTTGTTGGAGAGGTTAGTGAAAATAAGTTAGAGACATTTACTTTATTATAATATATATATATATACACACACACACCCCTTGTGTATTATTGCATTAAGGTAAGATGTTATACAAATTGTAGTTGTGTCAGCCAAGATAAAGACTGATTTCTTACATCTAAACTCCCCAAGCTAAGGAAAAGCATTGCCTACCTGATAAGTATGGAAAAACACCATGCCTCATAGGTCATAGGACAGCCTGAAATAAAGAGATGCTGGTATCTGTAGTCCTTCAGGACCTTATTCTACAGCCATTCTGCATGGGAGCTCCACATGCAAAAGGACTACAGAATCAGGCCCCAAGCAGATACCAAGATAAAAATATATAGTATTTGTTTCCTGATATTGCTTTTTCTGCAACTGAAGATTTTATTCAGATAAGCAGAAACAATATATTCCAGTTTAATCCCTTCTAAGTGTCTCCATTTCTGAAATGCCTTGGCAAGTAAATTTGGGCCCAGTCATGCAAGGTCCTGAGCACACTCTATCCCTGCTGGGATCAACAGGGTGGCACTGCTCAAAACCCCACAGAACTTGATCCTTCACTAGTATATCAATATCATAAGAGCTATACTGGTAACTTTTTAGCTGCACTCTGTTGGATTCTCACTGTGGAAGGATAGCATATAGGACTCCACGTTTACTGGTCTTGGCTCAAAAAAGAGAAACTGTAACTCCCAAGGATGTGCAACACAGAATCTCAGGGTACAGAATGGACATAGTGGGCAAAGGACTAAGGTAAAACAAGTCTGTGACACTGGAATTAAACGAATACTTATGTGTTACCTCAAGCTTGTTAAAACTAAGTAAACTAGACCTAAATTATTTTTTTGACATTTATATTACTTACTTTTGTATTTCATTCAGCATGGACAATAAAACTAGAACAGTCAGTTTCTATTTCTGGTATTAACCCACTAGCACAAGTCTTTGCCTTTGAAGTCACAACAAGGGAGGGGCATCTTTAAAAACCTGATTACACGGGAAGTATGAAATAAACAGTTCCTGTTCATATTCCCCTTTACATGATCAAATTCCTTATGTATGCTTAAGTTTGAAGAAGTGTCTCTCTGTTGAGAGGTGGAAGAATGAATGAAATTGCTTCCAATTAAACTGGAGGAAGCATTCTCGGCTAGAGGTGGCAGTTCCATGTGGTAATTGTATTGAAAAGGTTGGAGAAGGCAGTAAGGGAAGATACTAACAAAAAATCATCATCAAGAGTGAGGATTTACAAATAGGCCTGGTATGCATGATCAAACATGCTCCCTCCCAACTTGGCACTGCACAAAGTTAAACCATTGACTAATTCAGCAGAGGAGAGAGATAATTAACCAACTTTATCTCTCAGCATGCAGATTGTTTTCATAAATTAACGTCTGTTAATACTGCCGACACATTTTTATAAATCCTTGTGTCGACAATCTGAATGAAATCTAAGATGGGTTTTGTTCTATAAAAATAGTTTATTACCAGTTTCAATTACACCATATTAAATGTCAGTTGAAATAATATATCTAGAGACACAATCCACATGGAGGAAGTACGTAAAAGATTTTAACTTGGGCAGTGACAATTTCAATACCACAGATTAGTCAAAACAGTTGTATGTAAAATATGAAAGTTAACATCAGCTTCTTCAGCAGTATTTTCAAGTCTAAAATTGAGCTACTATACATAGAAAAAGAAACAATCACAAGACAATGATGCAATAATGTCAAGCATCCACAAGGCATAAAGTATTTTACGCTTTTAAATTAAAACGTAGAAGAGACAAAAAGCAAGAAAACTGCAGTATCTTAGTAACTATAATACTCAAGGCAACAAGGAGTGGGCACTCCAGAAATATTTAAGATAGAACTTTTCTTCTTCTTGACATTTGAGTACAATATCTATACAAAAACAGGACCCAATTCTATAGATTGGTGGGTGTGGGGGAGCCCTTATGCTTCCATGGAACCCCTTTATCGTCAGCGGGGGCTCCATGATGGTGTTTGCCTACACAGATCAGCTTGCAGAACTGAAGCTTTACAATTTTGCTCAGGTTAACACGTGAATAAGTGGCACAAGATAGGGAAACATTAAGAATACTGAAAATAAGAATAAAGCCAAAACAAATAAGCCTCCAACTCCTCCTCAGTTTTCATCTGAGTAATCACTTTGAGCTAGTTTATTCTCTTTTCTATTGTGGTCATGTGGGGGGCAGGGGGGAATGTTTGTGTGAAACCAACGCCACCCATCCCCCATGGCTGTATCAGTGCTCTGCCTGGTTTGTGACACCGCCCGGGAAAAGGCTGATACTCCACTTGTGAGCAAGGAGCTGAAAGACCTAATTCCACCCTATCATAAGTGCCATTCCACAGAGCTGACTAGATACACACCCTACAAAAAGTAGAAAGAAAAGGAGTACTTGTGGCACCTTAAAGACTAACCAATTTATTTGAGCATAAGCTTTCGTGAGCTACAGCTTACATTGGATGAAGTGAGCTGCAGCTCACGAAAGCTCATGCTCAAATAAATTGGTTAGTCTCTAAGGTGCCACTAGTACTCCTTTTCGTTTTGCTGATACAGACTAACACAGCTGCTACTCTGAAACCTACAAGAAGTAGATTACTCCCCACCAGCTCAACAGTGGAGCACAGGAGCAACTAGGTCTCAGTGGGGTATTTTTGATACCCAGTAGCACCCAGTATTCTCCTTACAATCAAGCCTTCCTTTACTTGTAAAAACAATTCAAAGCACATTTTTGAAAAGCATAAATATTATGGATCATGTAAAGTACCAATGATACCAGGGCAAAGCATATCCTTATTTCATCATGAGTTCTGTACCACAGGGCAAGGCTGAAAACCCCAAACCCTACAAGCTACCAAGTGAAGAGACAACAGACCAAGTTATTCATTATAGGCTCCCAGCAGGGGATTGGGAGAGAGCGGGGACAAGCTGAACACGAGCCTCGCAGGCACAAGAGCCCTTCGGGTGTTGGCGTGTCCTGCCAACAAAGCCACGTATCGCTGCCCGCAGGGAGCGCCTGTCAGAGCTTTGCTCGCCACCTCGCCTGCACCCCCCACCTCCTCCGCCCCCGGGGCCAACGGTTTATAGGGAGTGACTAGCCGCCCAGCCCGGCGCTCCGGCCCTGCACAAAACACGGCCCCGGCTGCCGGCCCCGGGCCCCTCCTAGTCGAGCGGGTTCCCGGTGTCGCTAGGCCAGAGGCAGCCGCCCTCTCACCTACGCCTAAGGGAAGCTGCGGGGGCCGTGTCCCGCCGTCTGCCCGTCCGCGTCGCGTTCTCCAGCCGCGGCTCGGCCCCCGCCCCGCGCGCGGCTACTCCATGGCGACCGAACCAGCGCCCGGGCCACCAGCCCCCCCTGCGCTCCCTCACTTCCGGCATGGAGCCAGGGCGGGGCCGGAAGTCACGGCGCGGGAGGCGGGACCGGAAGGTGGTTGGCTATGGCGGCGCATTTGACTCCGCGGTTCAGGAGACTCCACAGCCAGAGCGAGCTGGGCGCGCAGCGGCGGCGGCGGCGGGGCGCAGGTGAGGGCGCCCCGGCCTGGGCCTGGTCGGCTTCCCGCCGCCTGAGGGCCCCACCAGCGCCCGGGGGCCCTGGGGAGGACGTCGGGCGTCCCGGACCGGGGCTGCCCCTGCGAAAGGGCCGGTCTGTGTGGCCCGCGCCCCGCAGCGGGCGGTTTCAACCCGGCTGGGTTTTGCTGTTGTCGCTCAGCCCCGGGGGCCCCGACTAGGGTTGCCGACGTTCCAGTCCGAACACCCTCGCCCCGCCCCTTCCTCGGGGCCCCGCCCCCCTCCGCTCACCGCCTGCCCCCACCCTCAATCCCTTCCACTGGGCTGGGGCAGGCGGTTGGGGGGCGGGGCGGGGAGGGGGTTGAGGGCTCCAGTTGGGGGTTGGGCTCTGGGGCAGGCCAGAAATTAGGGGTTCAGGGTGCGAGAGGGGGCCCTGGTCTGGGACAGGGAGTTGGGGTGCGGGAGGGTGTGCGGGCTCCGGCTGGGGGTGCTGGCTCTGGAGTGGGGCTGAAAGGGTTGGGGGGGGGGGCTCAGGGCTGTGACGTGGGCTTACCTCGGGTGGCTCCAGTCAGTGGGGGGAGGGGCCAAGTCGGGCTGCCTGCCTGTCCTGGCACCTCACTGTGCACAGAAGTCTGGGTCCTAGGTGGGAAACCAGGAAGACTCCATCTGTTGCTCTTGCTGCATCCCCTGCGCTCCCGCCCCCAGATCCCATTGGCCGGGAACTGGTCAATGGGAGTGCGGAGCCAAAGCTCGGGGCAGGGGCAGCGCACAGAGCTCCGTGGCCCCCCTGTGTAGGAGCTGGACCTGCTGGCCACTTCCAAGGCGCAGTGCAGTGCCAGCCTGGATAACTAGGGACTAGCCTGCCTTGGCACCACAGCACTGCTGACTGGACTTTAACTGCCTGGTCGGCTATGCTGACCCGAGCTGCCAGGGATCCCTTTTGACCGGGCGTACTGGTCGAAAACCAGACACCTGGTCACTGTATACCTGGCCCAGCCTGTGAGAGCCCGGACAGCTGAGCCTGCCCAGGGTGGAGGGCTGCCCCTGTGGGTGTGCACATGGGGGCGTCTGAGCCCTGCTCAGGAAAGGGTGTGGGGAGATTATGAGAGTCCTAGTCTTGGTCAGGCCTTTTGGTCTTACTGGAATAAGGAGAGACTCACAACAGCGGGGTGGGGGAGGAGGAAGGTGAAGGCAGCGTCTTTGGAACTGCCCTCCTGGGGCAAAGGTACTGGAACTAGGGATGCTGGAGGTGTGGCAGCAGCCCCTGGCTTGAAGTGGTAATAACAACCAAATATGTGGTTTCTGCCTTCAGCACCCCTATCCTGGGGGAAATAACGTACCCCTTTCTGAGCTCCCTTTGTAATGCTGGGTGCAGCTGCCTGCTCTTGCAATGTCAGTACCTAGACTGGTATTTTGATACTGTCATAGTAGGTGCGGGACCTAGGGGTGCTGTTGCACCCCCTGGCTTGAAGTGTTTTCCGTCATATACAGGGTTTACAGTTTGGTTAAATGGCTCTCAGCACCCCCACTATAAAAATTGTTCCAGAACCCCTGGATACTGTAGGATATAAAGGGTTAAAATAGTTTAAAAAGAAGAAAAATATTTTTGTAGGCTATATAAGGTGGCTCTTCTAGCAGTTCTCAGAAGGTCTTGAAAAGAGTTCATTTCTAATACAGTATATGCCTAACCAAGTTGGAGCCAACCAACATGTGTCTAAGCACCCATGGATTTAGTTCTTTCTTGAGTATCTTGATCAAATACTTATGAATGTTTGTTGCTGTTTGAATGTAGTAGTTGCTTATGATTTAGGCTTTTAGAGATTTAGAGCAACTCCCCTTGGATTTTTGGATTTAATAAAGGAATTTATGGTTAAACTAGTATCTGATGGTGCACGGTCTTACATTGAGTTTTTTTGGTTAAAATGAAAAGAATCTGTTGGAATTATTATTATAGATAAAAGTAACGGATTTTTTTATTTAGCATGTTCTTGTTTTCCTTTCCTGGCATAAGCTTGCCTGTGTATGATTTAGTGTCAAATCAATGCAGGAATTAGTTTGCTATTTTGCTACCACTTATCTCTGGCTGTGCTTTGAAAAGTTAAATTTCACTTCTGGAGAATGCAGCCAACTCACTTTCAAAAGGAAAATTTAAAAATAATACACTTAAATGTTACAGTAAGTGTTTGCAGTATGTAAACTTAAATAATGTTTTAGTAACATGAATGTTTAAATATTTTTGCAGGAAGCAGTGGTCCTTTTCAAGCAACTCGGTTATGGAATGGCATTATTCATGCTCTTCAAAGCCAGGTGGAAATAAAAAGACGACGACAACATCTAAAAATGTACAGAAACTGCTTTACTGGCTCCAATGCTGTTGATGTGGTGCTGGGCTATCTTATGCACAGTATGTACTTAAGTAGTAATGATCTTTCTCGACTGAAGGGAGTCCGTCTGTGCCAGGCTCTGATGGATCACAAGGTTTTTGAACCAGTTGGACCAAAACTATTCAAGAATGAGAGACAGCTAGAGTTTGAAGACACAAGTAATAGTCTTTATAGATTTCTGGACAGCCATATTTCTCCTCTTTTATTGAAACGGAAAGAATATATTGAGAATTTGTCCCCTGAGGAAATACTTGAACTTAAGGCGAAAAAACTTTCACGGTTAGTAATGCAGATATACACGTTTAAAGAGTCTCTAAAATGTGGGCCCAATACAAACAACAATGCTATCTTACACAATCATGAATGGGAAGAGGTGCTCCATGAGACACTCTGTTTAGATGTCATCCATGCTTTGAAAAAATCTGAGACCCAATTCAAAGGCAAGATATTAATTATGGAAGAATAAAAAACGTTTCTTGATCGTTATCTAGTGAAAATACTAGGTGACTAAAATATTTACATTAGGACTTGAAAGGAAAGGTCTTGGTTTCAGTCTGCATCAGAAACAGAAACAAATGTCAAAATTTTTCACAAAATGGAATTCTTGTTTTCTAGCCTGTTCTAATCCAGGCAGAGCACCCTTGGCTTTTTCTTGTTCTCCTCCATCTGTCTGTATCCATCTGTTGTCTCTTGTCTTTTACTTAGATAATCCCTGTCCCAAAAAGCTTAGAATCTGTGTTTGTACTGTGCCTAACACAATGAGCACCTAAGTGCTATGATAATACAAATAATAATTCCAACTTATCCATGCTTTTTTCATAACAGAGCAAAATGTGAAACAATTTCAAATCCCTTAGCACTAGAAGTTGCTGATAAAAGGATAGAGGAACTTCTACAAACTATAAATGTACATCCATCTTTACCTTTAAAGAACATAGTTAATGAACCAGTCTGTCTACTTTCAAAAAAAGGTGATTATATTTATAAATAGAATATATTTTGTGCTATTTAATATTACCACAAGGTATTCATGAACATTAAACTATAATTTGTTTATTGAAACAAGCAATGAATAATAGATGTTTTGAAAATTAGAAATATACCCTTTTCCAGCCTCTTAGAAAGAGTACTGGCACATCTTGCTGAAATATCGTTTCCTTGCATTATTATTTGAATTTTGTGTATCTTGCTACTTTTTTCGTTGAAAAAAATCTTTTAAGTAGTGCCCAGGATGTTGCAGAAAGTGATTCTTGCACTGAAACCAAGATTTTTAAAAATAACTTGAACAGAATTCAGAGCATGATCCTCAAGCCCTTACTCACACAGTTAGTACAATAAATCAGTGTAGCTATTTATGTAATTTAGATTACTTCCATAAGAATTTCAGGATTGGGCCCTAGTTTAATAAATTACAAAAGCTTTAAACTTTAAGCTTTCATTGTTTGCTTGAAAATAGAAGCATTTAAAATCCATATGACAAAGGCCCATCAAAGTTCTTGCTATATTAGGAAATAACAAATTAGGATAACACCCACTAGACATTTGTGAAAGGTGGGGTGGGGACAACTCAACTATTCATTTAAAAATGCAGTGGATTCTCACCCGCCAGACTCAGTGATTCTTATCTCCTGCCTGGACCGCTATGTCCCTCTTGACCCCAGGTTGTTCGTGCCTCTGAGGAGAGGGTTACGGACAGAGGATGCTGCTATTTTCCTCGTCCTGCTCCTGTGTAGGTGAAGGAGGATAATCCTCACTATTTCCCAGCCTAAATCCAGAGAGAGGGTTTTGTTGGGGAATTTCCTCTGGCTGCTATTCCTACTGTCTCCAGTCTTGGGAGCAAGGGATAAGGTGGGGGCTGTCACTTCCTTCTCCTTGGCCCAGCTGAGGGACCATGTACTCCTGAATCCTGTTGTGTAGTCTGGCTATGAAAGAGGCTTTCCTGGCTCCCAGCCCCATCCAGAAGTCTTGTGATTGAGGGGAGACTCTCTCTCCTAGTCCCTTCTGCCCTACCAAATGTTGCCTCCATGCACATATCCCAGGCTTCTTTGTGCAGGAGTCGAGGAAGAAAGAGCCCAAGTCACTGCTAATGCCACACACTAGCAGTTCTTGCAGAGCCTGGGGAAGAACATTCATGTGAACTCCTCTCAAAAGCATACAAGACTACAGTGCAACTATCAACAAAACAGTGAAACTGATTCTATGCAGAGTAGTGCTAAATGCACGCAGCAATCAAATCGAAAAAACTAAAAAAAATTCTCTCTAAACACCTTAGGGACTCATAAAATAGCCCATACCAAATTTTCAGATGGATATATGATATGCAAGCTTACATTGCCCCTCTTAAAAACACAACCGGTTGAGAGTCTTTTTGGTTATAAGGGTCTTTCCTTTTTTTAATGTATTTATTCTCATGTATTTTGTTACTGTGTATATTAAATGTTAGAGCAGATAGTTATAAAAAGTAATAACTTAGACACAAAAATATTTAAAAGCTTTTTCCCAGTTTTCTTAAGACATTTTCCCCCCCAAAAATAAAATAACATAATTTACCTCTAATGAATATATTGTAAGCTGGGCTGATTTTATTTCAAATCAAGCAAAAATTCTTTTTTTATATATTTACATACATGCTATGTGTACCTACTCTTGTTCCCAGTAACCTTGACTTCTGGTTTATTTTTTCCATCTTCCTATTTGTACTCCCAGTTATAGATGATGTCTGGAAACAACAGACTCTGTTACGGCTACTGCAGTTAATTGATCTTCCAGTCCTGGAAAATATTTTGGAGTCTCCAAACAAGAGGAAAAATGATCATCTTGGCAAAGAAGAAGATCTGATTATCTCAAATACTTTCCTTGACAGAGAGGTTACATGCAGCCTGAATTTGCCCGAGTTAGTTATAAAAATATATATTTTATAAGAACTTATTTTAGGGCTTTCATAACTGAGGTATCCCAAAGGGGTTTATACAGTCCTTTTCTTGGTGGTTTGAAGTGGAGGTGCAGTAAGTGAGTAAAGCAAATGGAGCAGCCATTGTTACAGATAGCAAGGGAAAGCCCCTGCTGTGACAAAAGGGTCGTGCCACAGAAAGAAAGAAAGATGTGGCAATTTGGTGCCAGTCTGTTTGCCTTTCCAAACCTTCCAGTATTTCTAAACTATTCCTGTTGATCACATCTCGGTTGATGTCACGTTTTACCACATGGCAGTACAGCTGAATAAAAGTTTCATTTTGTAGCCTGGAATGATGTGTTGAGGCCCAGCCTCTTGCATGTGAGTGGCCTGAGGTCAACTCATAAGAGGAATTAGTCTGCCATTATGCTAGCACTTATCCTGAGCCATGTTTTGAAAAGTTAGTGTGGTTTCACTTCAGGAGAAGTCATCAAACTTTGGTTCCTTTTTGATAAATTTTGGTCAGTCTGTTTATCCCCCAAAAAGCATCTGCATTACAATAGTCTTTGTTTGTTCATGTGGAAAATGTTTGAGAATCAAAGCAAAATGCATTGAGAGTTAAGTAACCAGCGAAGCTCCAGTTGCTGCTAGTTTCTAACTGGTTTAGCTGTTCCAATTAGTTTTAGGTGGTTGAAGGTGGCCTGAATTGATTCCAAGAAACACCTCTGGTCTTGAAGTCAATTTTGTAAAAATATGTGTCTTCAACCATCTAAAACCCATTAAAACTGTAGCATAGATCCAGTTTTAAAATCAAATTAAGCTGAGCTATTTTTCTCTTTCAGCAACAGTTCCATTTGAGAACTCATGGTATATTCAAACAGTTGATTACAGTTCCAGTATCGGTATCCCTAAACCCACTAACCAAGGGTATTTTCCAGATCCATACTGCTTTGAAGTGGTGTCTCAGAATATTAGAGAGAATGGACTGAAATCAGGATCTCAGCTGTGCCTTTTCAATTCTGTGTCTCTCTCTGGGTTGCATGCTTTCTGGCAGCCTACAGTGAGGTTACTTATGCTTGGAAAAACAATTATTGGTATTCCCTTTGCTTATGCTGCCATGTGGGATATACCCACACTTGGCCATGAACCATCTAGAACAGGGGTTCTCAAACTTCATTGCACCGTGACCCCCTTCTAATAACAAAAATTACTATATGATCCCAGGACGGGGACTGAAGCCTGACCCCAAGGGCTTCAGCCCCAGGCAGTTGGCTTTGGCTTTAGCTTGGCCCTGGGCTTCGGCTTCAGCGCTGGGCCCCAGAAAGTCTAAGCCAGCCCTGGTGACCCCATTAAAATGGGGTCGTGACCCACTTTAGGGTCCCAACCCACAGTTTGAGAATCGCTGATCTAGAAGAATATTTCCTATTGGAGCCATAATTGTCCCCTTGTGGGACCTAACATTACAAGAAGAGAGTTGCTACCCTTCTTACCGCATGCAGCGTTGTAGCTGTGTTAGAACCAGGGTACTAGAGAGACAAGGTGGGTGAGATAATCTCGCTTATTGGACCAACTTCTGTTGGTGAGAGACAGACTGACTATTTTGAGCTTACATAGAGCTTTTCAGGTCTTGGCTGCAGAAGAGCTCTGTGTAAGCTCAAAAGCTTGTCTCACCAACAGAAGCTGGTCCAATAAGCGAGATTACCTCACCCACCTTATCTCTCCTCTTGCCCCAGGCAGTTGATGGTGTTGGAACCATCTGTGTATGATGCCTTTGCCTGCAGTGGCAATCTTCAGTGCTTATTTCTTGTTCTTTCCTAGTTAGTTGTTGGCTTCCTTTCATTTGTCATGGTTTTAAGTGTTCATTTTTGTTTTTAAATTGAATGTCTAGTTTCTTTGCTCCTTTTAAGTTTCAGCCCCTGAGTTTGGTTATGTAGCTGGATAACCTTTTTTCCCTTGTGACGGCTGAAACAGACAAGGCAGGACTGCACTGTCACAACTTGCATTTCTGAAATGTTTGTGACAGACTGAACCATTGTGGCTTCCTTTGTGTGAGGGAAGGCAAACTTCAGCCATGTTGTTGTAGTCTAGGGAGGCAAAAGTTGGTTGTTAATTGCAGCAGTAGTTCAGTGGACTTATACCTACAGCATCCCACTACATTCTTTAATTGCTTATTAAATAAGTGGTATGATGCTGTTGTTCAAATATGCATGTAGTTGTACGTGTCTGTTTAATTCTTTCTGAATTATCGCTTAAATAAAGTTTTGTCTAGCATTAAATGTAAGTACTAAAACTAACTTTCTCTCCCCAGGCTTGACAAATGGCTTTGTGCAGCAATTGAATGCTTGGAGTATTTTCCAGACCAGCTAATAGTGATGGTTGGTCAGCAGTTATTTCAAATCGGTAACGAACCAAGTCTCTTGAATATGCACAAGAAGACACTTTTTGATGTGATAGCAAAATATTATAATCAAGTGAGGGACCCCCTTTTCAACAATCATGATCTTGATATTCATTCAGGAATTGTTGAACTTATAGGTAAGTGCATAATCTTTATTTATGCATTACGGAAATTAAAACTGTTTTATTAACTTAATACTAATACAGACATCTTATGAGTAGAATCACTTTGATACAGTTTCCCTGTCAACCAAAAGAGGGATTCATAGCTTATGGACTCACATTTCTATTAATAGCAAATAAACTAACAAGGTAAGGGACCAGAAAAGTTCTCTTAATTCTAAGATTCAATTCAGGGTATGAGAAGTTCTTCCTGATTCTGCAACCTTTATGGCAAACAACTAAATCTTCCCAAAACAAAATAATAGCAAGGGTTACCTTAAACTTGGATTTAAATGAAACTGTATTGTGAGTATGTCTTTTTTTGTACTCCTTAGGACTTGCAGAATGTATGGAATGTTACCTTAATGCTCCGTTTTCAGAGAAGCGTTACAGAGCTTAGTGTCATATGAGCTCCGAGATGATACTGAAGACATTGAGCATGTTCCTCCCTAGGGCTGACACTTGGCAAAGAGACCCTTTTTAATTAAAATAAATAAAGGGAGCATAAAAAGGAATCTGTGGTGAGACTAGTAAATTCCCAACCCCTGATTACTAATTTGAAATCATTAGTTTAGTTAAGAAGGTACTATACCCTACCATACGTTCACATAAAGGGAGGTGAGGAAAAGGCTGGTGACATAAATCATTGAAAGAACTCTATGCTTTCCATGCTGTAGCTCCCTCATTATTCCCCCTTTATTTAAAATCTCCTCTTAAGCTAAACAGTATGTTCTGTGAACATGCCACGCTAATTTGTGCCAGTTCTGTGTCACTTCCCAAACTTTAGTCAGTTAAAATCTGCCTGGGGAACAGTTTCTAATGTAGGCCCAGCTTAGTTTCAACTTCATTTTGGACAGGTGGTGGTCCTAATGTAATAATTAAACAAAGGTTCACTTCTAAATATATTATGCATTCCACAGTTCTTTGGTTGTCTCCTGCTGCCCATCAGTCTACACAAGAAGCACATCTCATACATACATACATTAGGAGGAGGTTATACTTATTTTACCACTAGTTGCAAAGTGCAGGCTTTAGAGTTGCCTAGGGTTGCCTGTATATTAATCTTTATTCTGCCGGGCGATGCTTTCTAACAAAGGGCCCTGTGCTATAACCCTTACTCAGACAAAGGTGCCATTGATCTCTTACTTCAATAGGACTGCAGGACCTGGCCTAATTTAGTTGTTGGGTATTCCAGATGGCAAATTTGGCCTGGGGCGGGGGAAAGATTGTTACATGCTCACACAATCACTGTTGCAGCCAATTGAAGACAACCTACTTTTGCTGTGTGTGCACTACAGATGCTGAAACTAGTATCTCCATGAACTCACAGCAAGCTTGATTTCAAAAATTATTTTTGCACTGTTAACGGAAGGCTGAAATAATCTTTTTTAAAAATGAAACTATAACAAAAACACAAATAAATCAAACCCCCTCCCCACCACTACCACTGTTACCCCTAAAATAAACAAGGCACCATGGTTAGAGTGTGCATGCAGGTGCACGGAGTCAAGTGCATCATAGTCTTTAAAACCATAGACTTTAACAGCACTTGTCCCTTACTGCTTTTAACACACATTCTCCTTAAAGCATCCCAATAAAGCTTTTAAAAAAATTTTAAAACTCTTCCTGATCTGTGATTAAACCTCTGAGGCAGCTGGAAACGGTCATTTATCAGTTATCTCATCTGTCAACTTCTCCATATTTTCCTTCACCTTGGTCTTCTGATGCTCTTGTCTTTTCTATATTTGCTCACTCTCTTCTTTTGGCTTTCAGCCCTCATTCATACTTCCTCCTTTTCCAAGTCTCAATGCGCTTACACATCAATTCTAGTTGCTTTTATTCTTTCAAAGAAAATCATAGAATATCAGGGTTGGAAGGGACCTCAGGAGGTCATCTAGTCCAACCCCCTGCTCAAAGCAGGACCAATCCCCAATTAAATCATCCCAGCCAGGGCTTTGTCAAGCCTGACCTTAAAAACTTGTAAGGAAGGGGATTCCACCACCTCCCTAGGTAACGCATTTCAGTGTTTCACCACCCTCCTAGTGAAAAAGTTTTTCCTAATATCCAACCTAAACCTCCCCCACTGCAACTTGAGAACATTACTCCTTGTTCTGTCATCAGCTACCACTGATAACAGTCTAGATCCATCCTCTTTGGATCCACCTCTCAGGTAGTTGAAAGCAGCTATCAAATCCCTCCTCATTTTTCTCTTCTGCAGACTAAACAATCCCAGTTCCTCAGCCTCTCCTCATAAGTCATGTGTTCCAGACCCCTAATCATTTTTGTTGCCCTTCGCTGGACTCCCTCCAATTTATCCACATCCTTCTTGTAGTGTGGGGCCCAAAACTGGACACAGTACTCCAGATAAGGCCTCACCAATGTCAAATAGAGGGGAACGATCACGTCCCTCGATCTGCTGGCTATGCCCCTACTTATACATCGCAAAATGTCATTGGCCTTCTTGGCAACAAGGGCACACTGCTGACTCATATACAGCTTCCCGTCCATTGTCACCCCTAGGTCCTTTTCCGCAGAACTGCTGCCTAGCCATTCGGTCCCTAGTCTGTAGCGGTGCATTGGATTCTTCCATCCTAAGTGCAGGACCCTGCACTTATCCTTGTTGAACCTCACCAGATTTCTTTTGGCCCAATCCTCCAATTTGTCTAGGTCCCTCTGTATCCTATCCCTACCTGCCACCGTATCTACCACTCCTCCTAGTTTAGTATCATCTGCAAATTTGCTGAGAGTGCAATCCACACCATCCTCCAGATCATTTATGAAGATATTGAAGAAAAACGGCCCCAAGACCGACCCTTGGGGCACTCCACTTGATACTGGCTGCCATCTAGATATGGAGCCATTGATCACTACCCGTTGAGCCCGACAATCTAGCCAACTTTCTACCCACCTTATAGTCCATTCATCCAGCCCATACTACTTTGACTTGCTGACAAGAATACTGTGGGAGACCGTGTTGAAAGCTTTGCTCAAGTCAAGAAACAATACATCCACTGCTTTCCCTTCATCCACAGAACCAGTAATCTCATCATAGAAGGCGATTAGATTAGTCAGGCATGACCTTCCCTTGGTGAATCCATGCTGACTGTTCCTGATCACTTTCCTCTCGTGTAAGTGCTTCAGGATTGATTCCTTGAGGACCTGCTTCATGATTTTTCCGGGGACTGAGGTGAGGCTGACTGGCCTGTAGTTCCCAGGATCCTCCTTCTTCCCTTTTTTAAAGATGGGCACTACATTAGCCCTTTTCCAGTCGTCCGGGACTTCCCCCGATCGCCATGAGTTTTCAAAGATAATGGCCAATGGCTCTGCAATCACAGCCGCCAACTCCTTTAGCACTCTCGGATGCAACGCATCTGGCCCCATGGACTTGTGTAGTCCAGCTTTTCTAAATAGTCCCTAACCACTTCTTTCTCTACAGAGGGCTGGCCACCTACTCCCCATGCTGTGTTGCCCTGCGCAGCAGTCTGGGAGCTGACCTTGTTAGTGAAGACAGAGGCAAAAAAAGCATTGAGTACATTAGCTTTTTCCACATCCTCTGTCACTAGGTTGCCTCCCTCATTCAGTAAGGGGCCCACACATTCCTTGGCTTTCTTCTTGTTGCCAACATACCTGAAGAAACCCTTCTTGTTACTCTTGACATCTCTTGCTAGCTGCAGCTCCAGGTGCGATTTGGCCCTCCTGATTTCATTCCTACATGCCCGAGCAACATTTTTATACTCTTCCCTGGTCATTTGTCCAATCTTCCACTTCTTGTAAGCTTCTTTTTTATGTTTAAGATCCGCAAGGATTTCACTGTTAAGCCAAGCTGGTTGCCTGCCATATTTACTATTCTTTCGACACATCGGGATGGTTTGTCCCTGTAACCTCAATAGGGATTCTTTGAAATACAGCCAGCTCTCCTGGACTCCTTTCCCCCTCATGTTATTCCCCCAGGGGATCCTACCCATCAGTTCCCTGAGGGAGTCGAAGTCTGCTTTTCTGAAGTCCAGGGTCCGTATTCTGCTGCTTACCTTTCTTCCCTGTGTCAGGATCCTGAACTCGACCAACTCATGGTCACTGCCTCCCAGATTCCCATCCACTTTTTGCTTCCCCTATTAATTCTTCCTGGTTTGTGAGCAGCAGGTCAAGAAAAGCTCTCCCTCAAAATAATTGGTTTATGGACCAGTCTCCTTTTAATTATAGTTTGCATTTTGCTAGACATAATTATCTGGACCAGTGACTAGAGCAGAGGACTGGGAATCAAAGACCTCGGTGGCTCTGCCGCTGACCTGCTCTGACTTTAATCTCTCTCTGCCAGTTTCCCCCTCTGTTAAATGGGGATAAAGATACTTACTTTTGCAAATGCTTTGAGATCTACAGATGAAGAATGCTATATAAGAGTTTGATTCCTGTCATGTCCCTTTACCACAAAATGGGTGTAGCTTGGTGGTTTAAAAAGCTCATCAGCAATAGGAATGGTGCAACAGTGAGGCACGCTGGTCATGTTGCATCACATCATATAAAGGAGCAGTTAAGGATTCAGTCAAAGGTAGGAAAACACAAACTGTATGAAAAAGGTGAAATGGAGGTTCTGTATCTAGTACATTTAAGGCTTCATAATATCCAGGGGATGTCATTTTAAAAATGTATTACTTGCCTAGCTCTAAGACAAAGGCTACATGGTTTTAAGCCTAGAATCAGAAATTGACTCCTATTTAAATACATTTTCTTGATTCTGTTCAAAGCAGCAGACTGCACTATATACAATATTTCACTAACATTGCAGAGAATGAAAAAATAGCCCAAGCCCTGGAGGCATCGCAGCTTTACTTAAGATTGCTAGTGCCGAACATCCGAGAAGAACTGCGTAGGCTACTGATGTTTATGGTTGTTGCATCAGAACCTGAGGGCTACACGTTACAAAAACAAGTAAGTATTGCACTGAAACGTAATGTAGAAATTATCACTCCCCTATAGTAACATTAATAGACTTGTTCTTTTAACAGCCATAGAAACTGACCCATTACTACATTTCAGCCTGATGCTTTTAAAACTAACTTAAATGTATTTTTTTCACAGTGTAGATTTTGTCACCTATTTATAACTAACACCTAGAATAACTGCAAGCAAATCTAATCCAGGTCATTATTCTTCTGTTTTACAGTTTGATAATAGATCAGTGATCATCAAGATTTTTACCAAGGCCATTTTACAAAATAAAGGATTGTCAAAAACACAGACTGAACAGCTAATCCAGTTACTGATGAAGAATCATACTGAACTCTTCAAGGTATTTCCTTCTCATCTGACAAACTTTGACCTTGTGATTTTTAGTTAATTGTCAAAAAGCAGCTTTATATGAATGTCCTTTTTTGTATCTGTCATGGCAACCTGTAAAAGCTACAGTGTCTTGTAGGACCAGAAAGTGTTCCAGACCAGTTCAGTTTTTCCGGACTACAGGGGAAATTTTAAAATCATCGGCCTCTCTACTTCCATTGTCCCCACTCTCAAATTCGCAGGCTCATTGTAGCACTTCTCTCTCTAGCAAAGTGTTGGAAACAACTCCCTGCAGAAACCAGCTAATGTACTTTGAGTGCTATCTAGAGGGAGTCCTTCAAAGGTGAAATTTTGCAGAGGCTGAGCACATACTGGCAGCGTCTTTCAGCCCCAGGAATTAACTTAGTATTTTAAAATCTTACTTACTTTTGGCAGTTAATATAAACCCAGTAGGTAAATCAATTTTTTCCCATTTGTCAATGATAAATCCATTGTGAATAAGCAGAAATACTTACATAGCTTTTTCAATTACATTCAACTATACCTTGCATATGAAAAGATGTACTTTTCTAGCTATTTAATTTTTTTCAGATTTTAGCCAACGCATATTTAAAACTATAGTATTTGTTTTAGTTATTTTTCCAGTTGCAAAACTAATTAAAAAGACAACTAGGAAAATGTCTGGTAGTTCAAACTCCATCTCAGCTGCCTGAAAATGGTGAAAATCAAGTGGTAAATATTCTCTCGATAGTGTATATTGGGTGGGGGGCGGGAAATCCTCATATTGAACCAACCCACTGTCTGAGGAACACAATGTTCACATGTCCCTTTTTATTTCGTATCAGCTGGGGTCAGAAATGAAAGCATTAAAATAACATAGGAAAAACTGCTATTGCACTATTTCTGATTCAGTTGAAATTATCAAGAACTAGAAATAGGGAAAGACAGTCTGTGTGAGATATCTCTTTCTCAGGTAAAGAATTAAATAAACATCAGAGGTTTGAGATGCTTAGTAGAACTTTCAGACCTTGTGAGTTAAGCAAGGAATCTATTCCCCTTGAAGGGAAATGCATGGTGATGATGATCAGTACTTAATCTCCCAAACCCTCTTTTCTTCCCCCATACATATAGAATCACTTACTTTGGCACATCCCTTGCTTTTCTAGAACGCTGCAATTATAGGAACTTGGACTCCAGTGCTGCAAAGAGCTGCACACAGATGGACCGCTGCACCCACACAGAGCCCTTTTAAAGTCAAATGGGCCTGCCCCCATACAATGCATTGAAGTATTGAGGCCTTAAGCAGCTGACTCAATGCTATCTTGAAATGTTGCCAAACTGAATTAGTCTAAGGTTATGTACAGAGAGAGGTACTACTACTTTTCCATGATAAGCCTGAGTTAAAAACCACACTTCTCAAGCTTTGGCCAGAAAGGACCAACTTGCTTGAAATATCACTTGCAGGATCTTAGCCCAGGATAGAATATTTCTGGATGCTCTGGGAGAAACTTTTAAAAAGCTGCTTGGAAGATAAAATATGTTTCAGTTCTGGGATACTTTCCTGTAATTTATTTGGTTTGTCATACCTCCAGAATGGTTTGGCTTAGAAACTTCACCTTTAATTTATCATCTTGGCCTGTGTGGGGGGAGGGGATTAGCTTGTTTAGACATTTCTGCATTTCTTACCTACTGAAGCCTTCTACACATGACCAGAATGGAAGCGTGACACTAACAGGTGGGGTTGGTCTGACGTGGCAGTTCCCATCCATTTTACTATCTTTAAGGATCCTGTCACCCAACATTTAAATCCTTTTTTAATAAATAAAGATTTTTAGTTTCTCTAACTTAAGTTGTAGATAAGACTGAGCAGATGAACTTTAAGAACAGATTTCCTTAAAAGAATCGTGCAGTTTTAAATCAGTCTGAACTTTTGACAGTCTGGAAATACAAAATTAATACTATCTGAACAAAAAAAAAGTTAAGGTCACCCAAACAATTTGTATTTTTATCACCACCCCTAAAACAACCAGAAATTTAAGTAGTGCAATATAGACTCACTTATTAATGATTCCAGCTAACAAGTCATCTTACTAGGAAACCAAACTCTGAAATTGTTGTAAATTTACAGCACATGGCCCTGATCCTGAAAACATTTTATGTGCATGCTTAACTTTATTATAGGTTTCAGAGTAACAGCCGTGTTAGTCTGTATTCGCAAAAAGAAAAGGAGGACTTGTGGCACCTTAGCGACTAACCAATTTATTTGAGCATAAGCTTTCATGAGCTACAGCTCACTTCATCGGATGCATACTGTGGAAAATACAGAAGATGTGTTTATACACACACACCATGAAAAAATGGGTGTTTACCACTACAAAAGGTTTTCTCTCCCCCCACCCCACTCTCTTGCTGGTAATAACTTATCTAAAGTGATCACTCATACACATTGTAAGGAGAGTGATCACTTTAGATAAGCTATTACCAGCAAGAGAGTGGGGTGGGGGGAGAGAAAACCTTTTGTAGTGGTAAACACCCATTTTTTCATGGTGTGTGTGTATAAACACATCTTCTGTATTTTCCACAGTATGCATCCGATGAAGTGAGCTGTAGCTCATGAAAGCTTATGCACAACTTTATTATAAGGAGTGGACCTCTTGAAACCAGTGAGGTTAAGCATATAAATGTTTGCAGGATCTGAGCCTAAGGTTTCATTTAAAACAAAACTACGCTGGTCCTTCTGTCACTAATTTTCATGACCTTTAACTTTGTTTAAAAGTACAGTAGAACCTCAGAGTTACGAACCACCTCGGGAATGGAGGTTGTTTGTAACTTTGAACAAAACGTTATGGTTGTTCTTTCAAAAGTTTACAGCTGAACATTGACTAAATACAGCTTTGAAACTTTTCTATGCAGAAGAAAAATACTGCTTTTAACCATGTTAATTTAAATGAAACAAGCACAGTGTCCTTACCTTGTCAAATCTTTAACACTGTCCCTTTATTTTTAGTTAACACAATACTATGCTGTATAGCAGTGGTTCCTCAACCTTTTTCTTTCCAAGGCCCCCCAACATGCTATAAAAATTCCACAGCCCAGCTGTGCCACCAATAACTGATTTTCTGCATATAAAGCCACGGCCAGCATTAGGGGGTAGCAAGCAGGGCAATTGCCTGGGACCCAATGCCACAAGGGCCCCTGCGAAGCTCAAGCTTTGGTGTCAGCCCCAAGTGGCAGGACTCAGGGCCCAATGTTCAGCCCCATGTGGTGGGGCTATGGCTTTCTGCCCTGGGCCCCAGGGAGTCTAACGCTGGCCCTGCTTGAATGACCCCCTGAAACCTGCCCATGGCCCCTTGGGGGGCCCCGGTCCCCTGGTTGAGAACGATTGCTGTACGTTTGCTTTTTTTGTCTCTGCTGCTTGACTGTGTACTTCCGGTTCCAAATGAAGTGTGTGGGGTTGACTGGTCCGTTCGTAACTCTGGTGTTCATAACTCTGAGGTTCTATTGTACATTACTACTTCTTGAATTTAAAAAAAAACCCTAACGATTTACTCTGGGTTTTTAAAACATATGTACCAGGAGTGCCCATTTACATACTCAACTTTAATTCCATCTTTAAGGGGTTTTGCCTATTGTGTAAGTATGGTTTTATAATGAACTGTATAAACACCAACTGAACATCTGAAAATTCTGTTCTTGTGCAGACCCCTTTAATTCTGTTGGAACTAACTGGCAAGAAACTTGCAAGTTTGCTGGAAGGACAAGATCCTGATGCCAGTTCAGGTAGAAAGTCTGATATTGTGCATTTTTATATGAATAGTTGCATGCAAATAAGTTTAATGCACTGCATATCAACTTATGGTAAAATGCTTTTCCTGATTTCCTCATCCTCTCTGTTATACTGACAGTAGGGCCTTAAGTGGTTTAATTCATTAACTCATTTAATTATTACCCACCTAAAACAAAGCATAGCATTAAATGGAGACCGAGGCCATATTCTAACTTCTCTTCAATCCTGTAATTGATTATGTAATTTCCTTCTCAAAGTTAAATTCAGAAGAAAATAGTGTAAAATAAGATTTGGCTAAAAACATATAAACTATTATTTTGGTAGAATGTTTGGTTCACTTTTCTACTTAGCATATTATTAAAAGGGAAAATTACTTGCCTGTAATTTGGTTTCTCTGAAGATTTCATTTGACTGTGTTCCTATTATGCTTCTACCATGAGGCATGCACAAATTATCCTAGCATTCAAAGGTTTTGGGGTTTTTGCTGCACCCGTAGATGTCTCATGCATAGGCCAGTCGATTCTTTTTTGCTTGCAAGAATACTGTCCTTCAATTTCTTGATGAGCAGGAATCCTTAAATTCCTAAGCATAACTGAGGCTAGAGTATGTATAAAAAATATTTTAATTAATATTTGTCAGGGAATAGATTTTTTTTTTTCCAGTTAATTCCTTTGCTTCTGACCCTGCTTCTAAAAATGTCCTCCTCCAGAATTGTTCTTTAACCACTTTGCTATTTCAGTCATCTGGTTATTCAGCTGCTGCTTTTAACTATTCTTTACTTACTTTTTTTGTATTGAAAATTCAGGCATTGTAGGTATTAAATACTAAAGCACCAAAGAGAAACAAATTATGGGAACTGGGTAACACTGTACATGGCCCTATCTTGTTCTATACATTTGTTAGACATTTAATAAAACTATTAGATTGTACTAACACTATTAACCAAATCCTCTTACCCTGTATGAAGCTGTAATTAAATGGACTTTGTGTAGGGAGAACAAAAGGAACTCTCCTTTTCTGTGGGTCTTAGGCTTCTGAGTATCCGCCCAGCAGATCCAGACTCTACTTCAGCCCATGGATTATAACCAGTATCTTGAAGCAGATGAGCACTGGCCTTATCCTATTCTCGGGTGGGCAAACTATGGCCCACGAGCTGCTTCCAGCACATCAGACATTTTTATCCATCCCTCGAGTTCCTGCCAGGGGTTGGGGGCTTGCCCCGCTCCAGCCAGGGAGCGGGGCCTGGGGTTTGCCCTGCTCTGCCCGCCCGGCGCTCCCCAACTGACAATTCCACCCTCTTCTGGCACCCGCAGAGCCACACTGCGCAGACACAACTTCACTACACCATTTCCAGGATCAGAACCCCGGCCCTATGTGGCGCAACCCCCCAACACGGCAGTGCGCCCAATCCCCTCCTGGTCTCTTATGGCCCCACCCCCAAGAGCCTCGAAACCGCCCAGGGGCTGCACCTGTCCCAGCTAGGATTCCTCCGCCAGTGCTGCAGAAAAGGATTTGGGGGTTATAGTGGGTCACAAATTTAATATAAGTCAATAGTGTGGTGCTTCTGCAAAAAAGGCAAATATCATTCTGGGATGTATTAACAGGAGGATCATATGTAAGACACAGAAGGTAATTGTTCAGCTCTGCTTGGCACTAGTGAGGCCTCGGGTGGAGTACTGTGTCCAGTAGCACACTTTAAGAAAGATGTGAACAAATTGGAAAGAATCCAGAGGAGAGCAACAAAAATAAGAGAAAATATAAGGAATGGATGAAAAAACTGGGCACGTTTAATCTAGAGCAGAAAATACTGTCGGGGGATTGGGGGGGGCATAGGTCTTCAAATACACAAATGGTTGTTACAAAGAGGTTGCTGATCAATTTCGTCACATCCACCAAGGGCAGAACAAGCACTAATCAGCTCAGTTTGCAGCAAGGGAGATTCAGGTTTGATATTAAGAAATACTTTCTAACTATAATGATGATTAAGCACTGGAACATACAGGGATGTTTTGAAATCCCTATCACTGGAAGTTTTTAAGAACTGGTTAGACAAACACCTGTTGGTTTACTTAATCCTGCCACAGCATCAGGGGTTGGACTAGATGATCTCTTGAGCTCCCTTCCAGCCTTACATTTATATGATTCTGCTATTAAATATATAAAAGTGTAATGTCTGTAAAATAATTCAAACCTTTTTTCCTATTAAGGCTTCACCTTTTGTCAGCGTTTGACTCCTGAAGAATTTGAAGACCAAAAGCAACAAACAAGGCACCATCTTCAAGAGTTGATTCAAGAGATGGACAGTAATCCCACCATTTCTCTGAAGCAGAAAAAGAAGCTATTTAAAGAATTCCAAAAGCATCATTCTGTAGCACTGTTGTAGTGATTTTGAAACTGAATGCGGTTTTGCACTATAATGGAATGTTTAAATGAGCCTCATCAACTATCGTTTTTAGAATGCTGACATAATGCTTATGAAGAGGACTCCTTTTCATAAGCATTAATTGTTAAAGGGTCGTATTTTTTTGAACAACCCCAATATTAGACATTGTTTTTCTACAGTAGGTAAGCATGCTGGGCCTCTATTGCTGCTCTAAGTTTAGAGTCTGGTGACATTTCTGTTGTGAAAACTGTCTGAGTTAATAGTCTGACTGAAATTCTGCATTTAAAGCACTTTTACTCTGACTTAAGTGTGAGTTACTAAATTTCTAAGTATTTAAAATTTAGTATGTCTGTAGTTCATAAATTTAATCTAGTTCTAGGACTTATCTACACGGAGAGTTGGTGTGCATACAGTGCATTAGTTGGGGAGTATGTCAAAGTGCACTATGGAACTTTTAATGCACCATAGCAGCATCCACGTGGAAAATTAATATGCAGCAATCTAGTGTGCTGTGTGTTCACATACTAGCTTGCCACATGGACAAGCCCTCGGGGATCTATAGGGCACAGCTATAACTGTAACTGTGTGCTGCAGAAAACGGACTTATGTTGGTGTACACTAGAGCCCCTGCGCGGTACTTTTTTTTTTTTTTTTTAAAATCCCACTCCCACCCACTCCCCCATTGTTTCTTGCATTTTTATCCCACTCACAAGAGAGACAGATTCCTCTATTCTACAAGGGAAAAAACCTGTCAAATATATTACATAAAGTATGGAATTCAGCCACAATTTTTCCACCAAAAGAGTAACACCTCTTGCTTAAACCGTGTAAAAAATACTTGTAAAAAACTCCTGGTATAATAGACATCAAATCTTTCTATCCCTCACTTAAATTTAAGTATTAAAAGTTTTGAAGTGTTTTCTTGCAAATTACCACAGTTGTGTGGATTTTTGTTTTTTTACCCACCCAGTCTCACCCATGACAAAGTTATTATGGCAGCGGAACCTATAGGATCCCAGTCCCACCGCAGGGCTCTGTTCTACACCATAGAGACAGGGATGGGCAGGTTTGTGTAGTAAATGTCTGATACAGAAATGTTTGATTCCAGATTATAGCTGTGTATAGTGTGTTACCATAATGGTTCTTTGAGTAATTCTTAAATTATATTGTCCTATTAAGACTTAAATAATTGCCTTAACTGATATATTTGAAGTGTATATGTACCAGTTAAACACTTTAGTATGAGGCAATAACTCTTACCTGTGGAAATGTCTTACACACCCTTAGTGTTAGATTCCTGTTAAACTGATGAAAAATCTGAAGTAACTTTCTTCAGTTATTTTAGTTTTGGCTATGGCAGCTGAGTCCTTGGTATTTGCTGCTTCAAACATAGCCTGATTTATACCTTTTATGCACAGCTTGTGCTTTGTAAAATTTTGATTTAAAAACTTGCAGAATGTTGAGTAAAAGTTGAGGAGTAGATTACTTTATCTATGATGACCTCAGAAGTCTATGGGGAGGAGGGAAAGTGTGTGAGGTATAGCTTCAGTTCTTTATCTTCTCTCTACCTTCTACTATAATGCTATGAAACATTAATTTTTGGAAAAAATAGGATTTAGACACCAGCATTGAAATATACATTATAAGAATGGCTAAAATTTAGAAAGAGACAACCTAACATCTTGGGCTGCAGCACAGCTGTTTTTGAGGAAGGCTTTGGAACTTGAGTAGATTGCGTATGTGCACTTTTTAAAAAAATTTATCCTTAAATTGGTAGATCTACTGGAATGATCTTGTATTAGGAATTTAAAAATTAAGTGTCAATGTATCGCTGTTATAAAGAATTGTGTAAGAGGATTGGGAAAAGATCAGTGTTTTATATTATGACTTAAATTTCACATTAAACAAGTTTTAATGATGTATGTACTTAATACAAGTACAAATAAACCTCTGTAAATGACAAATTTTAAGGAGTGTCAGTTACAAAACAAAGTCGTGATTTTGGAAAAAGCTTACACTGTCAGCTGACTCAAATCCAAACCAACAAGTAGTGTCGACACATTTGGAAGAGGAAGTGGCACATCCCACTTATTTAAGGGGTTGACATACTACACAGGGCATTACACTTTCTACAGGTGAAAAAATCTAGGAAGAGTTGCCAGAGCTGCTCAAGTACACTTTCCAGGACACTGCAAGTTCCAAAAGCACATTAAGCTACTTTAAAAGAGGTCGGATCATTTAAGTTGCCATTTACTTAAATCACTTACAATTATATGAGCAAGATTACTACTATACATCTGAAGGGTCTATAGTTTACTAATTCAGTAAAACAATAACCCATGGAATAAATCTTTCCTTAAGCTATTGCAGTGGCTTTGCTTTGACACTTAATTTCAAAATTAAGGTCTGCTTTACCTTTGTAGGAACTTACTGTTTCTACCGAGCAGTGGGGTGAACTAATCTTATGTAACATCTTGGCCAGTGAGAATGTTATACTAGTGGAGCCTCATTTTTCAGAGGTGTTGAGCTCCTACAACTCCTGTTTATTCTTTTATAGTGCAGTTTTGGTGTTCAGCCTGTGAAAATCAGGCCCTTACCCAATTAGGCACTTAGCAGGGTCCTACAACATTTGAGCCATGTCCTCTATGGGGGAGGAAAAAGCAGTCTCCCAATGTTAACTGTGAGGCTTTCTGCTAAATGAAGTAGGAAGATGGGTTCAATTGGGGGAAGGGAGCCAGGCAACAAATAAGTTAGTACACTTCCAGTTTTTCACCATCAGTTATAATTTCAACCATACACCAGCATTCAAGGGAACTATATTAGACTTTTAAAAGTGCTTATCAACTATCTTTACCAATATTTGTGGCAGAACTACCTAGTTAAGGAATACTGCCTTTGCATCTTTTTAGTGAGAACGTACTCCCGCCATGGCAGCTACCAAATATGTTAATTAGAATAAAGTAATTATCCCAGGACTTTTCACTTGTTTGCAGTTTTGGAGTGGTGCTGGGGAAAGAATGAGAATTTATAAAAACAGCTTCTCTCAATACTGATGGAAAAGGCTACAATTATGTTTCAGAATCCATGACTTCCTCTGACATTTTCTGCCCTGGAGCTGGAACTCCCAACCAGCCCTGCCCTCACAGTTCCCAGCCCCAAACCTGGGGGGGGACCCCATGCAGCTGCCCAGCCATGGCCCACAGCAGGCAGCTGGGGGACCCATTGCAGCTGCCCAGCAGCAGGCAGACCCCTTGCATCTTCCCAGTGGGCAGCAGGGACTCCCCAGAGCTGCCCAGCTGCAGCCAGAGCCAGCAGTTGGGGGACCCTGCAGCTACCATCTGCCCAGACAAGGGGATCCTCACAACAGCCCAGCCCAGGGGCAGGGGGACTCCAGAGCTCCCACGCACTGCACTGCTGAACCCACCTATCAGTTCTGTCAGGGATATTTTTTTTAGTCAAGGACAGGTCACAGGCTGCCATAAATTTTGTTTATTTCCCATGACCTGTCCATGACTTTTACAAAAAAGATCCATGACAAAAACTTAGCCTTTGTGATGGATAACGTTCTGCTGCTGGCAAGAGGGCTGAGTACCTATTGCTATGGAAACAGTATTTTTACATTTCCTAATTTTTTAGAAGTCTCACCTAAAACTCATTTCTGCCACTCCTGACATTATCTGCTTACAAATGCAAATCATACCAGATATCCACAAACTACACACTTTAAAATTTCAAATATCTAGTGTACTTACTATGTTTAAGATCTTAAGTGAGACTGTGTTTTGTAACTACTTGGTAGAAGAAAATATTCTCACATGCAGTTTAACCTTCACCTTGTAACCAGATTTGTTAATTCAGAACTCAATGAAGTCTTAGGCTGCACATAAAATGGAGCTGTGGAAGACACTTTAAAATGGAATCTGATGTTCCTGCCTAGATTCCCACTTTGACTTCTTGGGGAAACAGAGGTTTTGCTATTCTTGTCTTGTCATTGCTTTGTCCCCAAGTGCCTGCTTTTAAATAGCATTAACTACAAGTTGTATAAAGTAGCAATTCTGAATGAAGGCACAATGAAACCCTACAGAGTATGTAGATACCTAACCCAGATCTTCAGACCCAGCTAGTGGCCCACAAGTTGCTCTGCCATGTCATTTCCATCTTCTGCAGAGTCCTGCCCCCTCCCTTTAAAGGGTCAAGAGCCGAAAAACATTTTGCAACCCAGAGGCAGTGCATCAAATATGACAAATTCTGGCCTTTGAATCAATATTTTAAGACTTTTCAGTTTTGACAGGAAATCACCGTCACTTAAGCCCTGCTTCTCTCCCCACGTTATAGTTCTTGGCTGACTCTTCGGGACTTTAAGGTTTGCTTGCCTTGTTAATCCACCTATTTGCAATTGTCTGTCATTGAATGGTAGCCACATGCTTCCTTGTAATTGATGTCTAATTTTTTGAATGCTTATATGACCAACTGATTCCTACCCATTTGATTTTTTTTGCTAACTGATCTAGCCTCACTGGGTAATCATTCATAGCGCCTTGTCACTTAAATCACTAATCATAGTCTGATGCTACTCAGAGCTCTATTGAATCATTTAGTTACTTCCCTTTTACCTGCCCAGCAGCCAGTACCGTGGGTGAGAGACGAACAGCACCTCCCCATGCAGGAGGTGGAGATGGAATAACCCTCCAGGCCTAGCATGGCTGCTGTGGTTCGCACCTACTGCACCCCATGTGGGTGCTTGGCTGATCCAAGCCTCATGAGAAGTAGGGAGAACTGCCCTGGACTTCTTAGTGCTGTGCCTTTCCTGGGGTGTGTCCAGTATTCACGCTGGCTGCTCCAACATTAGATCTGGCTCACAACTGCCTATGCCCTGGCCTCCAATGTCAGTTTATTTCAATGGTAAATGTATCTTCACTTCAATTAAAAAAACCCCAAAACTCTACTTTATCTCCTTCTCACTCTTTCCCCTCCACTCCAGTCTTAAAACTCTGCCACCTCATTTCCACTAACAGCCAGCCCACCCTTTCACCACCTCAAATGGACCATATCTCTCTGAAGATCAGAGTCCATCTTAGTGACATTTATGTTCTTTAAACAGAATTAAATTAGTAGATCTCACTCTACCATTACTGGATTGTTCCATAAATCACTTCTAGTATTTTGTTGTAAAGTCACATGCACTCTGTTCAGTAACCAAGGATCCTCTTCCTTTCTGGTACATACAATACTTGAGATGCGGCAAGGAAAGAATGCTACAATATATTGCATGCAAAATGCAAAAGTGTAGCCTACTCCAGACAGTTTTTTCTTTTTAAAAAAAAGGAAACAGGACATACATTTCAAATTAATGAAATTATTTATTACATGAGAAAGTTAGATTAAGATGTTTTGCAAAGGCCAATTGGAAGTATGTTTAATTTTAATACATCTATAGCGGATATTCATGGCACTTGACACAGCTGATGGGTCTATATCTGAAAGTTAACTATCTAAATTAAATGCAACAGAAAGGGAGAACAAAGGGGGGAGGTATGGAAGGACAAGGATTAAAATAGAGACCTGAGATGTTGGTGAACTATATACAACTCAAACTTTTTTTTATAATTTAATATTCAAATGTGAGTCCAGTAGCCAAAATAAACGGCAGAGTTAGAGTCAGTGCTGGAAGGCTAACAAAGAAGTTAATCTGGAGACTGAATTGTTTTTTCTAAACTATATATGGGAGCTGTGCAAAGGGTTAATCGCTGCTCTATAGCCTTACCCTAAACTTATAAAAAAGAAAAGTATTCAGAAAGTTGGGGTACAGTCCACACTGGAATAATTACACTTTGAGTTTAACCATTGTTTAACCATTCACGGAGATAATTTCAACCAGTCAAAGTAAGCCTTTCATAGGATTTTTTCCTCCCAGGACATGTTAAAATGAGCTCCAGGTTAAAGAGTATTTGATGCAGATTATTCTGCATACTATTTCAGTAAAAGACAATAGCATTCATCTTGGAAGAGAAAATAAAATTTAGACTAAAGCTTCATTTCTATACAATTGTTTTGCACTAATCTTCAAATATTTTTGTTTCATGCCATTAACAGTTTTTTTAACACTTTTTTAAAGTAAAATAACACAATTATCGAAAATTTTTAGTAAGGACAGAATCTAAAGATAAAATGACAAAGGGTGATATATAACATATTAGTCTTCAGTGGTAGTTTAAAATCTGTGAAAATAAAGTTATTTGCACTAATTAATTGTACATTCCTAATTATAGGAAAGAAAGTTAGAACACAGTTCTAATTTACATAAAATAATTTGTAGTTCAAATAAGTTCCATTCAAAGTGAAATAGTGGAGTATCACTATATATCCAAATGTGGCACTTAAATATCAAATTTCTCTTCACAAATACAGTGTCCATTTTCTTCATAATCTTCTCTAGTTACTACCATATCCTCAAAATCATCATTTTCAGAAATCAACTTTCCACCTTCCCAAGAATAAGTAATAGGGCTGGGGGGGGAAAAAGTTACCACACAAGTTAGTTTTAAATACTTCAAATTATGTAGTAATTTGAAAAAATGAGATCATCATTTTAGGGCTTTTACTTAGAAATTAGCCACAACCATTAATAAAATGTAAAACCAGAAGACATTATGCCTATACATCAGGACAATCTGTTGAAAAACTGCATTCATTAGAAAGATGCAGTGGGGGCCTGGCTCAGAGTATTCCAGATCTTTTTAGTGGGTTTATGAAAATTTTAAATTGGTAACCATGTATTTTTTAGGAATGGTGAGTGAGTCCTGCATTGAGCTTCAGCAGCAAATATTTGATGAAAACTTTTACAAGTTCATTGTTGGTGCTATACCTCACCCAAGTGATATTTTCAAAATGACAGTGTCCATTTAAGGAAATCAGAACAACTTAATTGGGCCAAAGAATGGTGGTGAATTGGTATCAGAACTCATTAGATGACAGTGAGAGCAGGATTTCTATTAAACAAAAGAACCTTTATATAGCTAGATCACAGATCTATACAGTAACTCCTCACTTAACACTGTAGTTATGTTCCTGAAGAATGTGACTTTAAGTGAAACGACGTTAAGCGGATCCAATTTCCGCATAAGAATTAATGTAAATAAGGGCGGGTTAGGTTCCAGGGAAATTTTTTTTTGCCAGACAAAAGGCATTATATACAGTTTAAACAAGCAATTTAATACAGGTATAAGTTTTAAACAATTTTAAACAAGCAATTTAATACTACAATCATCATTGCTGAGTATGAAGCTTGGTTGAGATGGTGGAGTCAGAGAGTGGAAGAGGGTGGATTATCCGGCTGCTCCTCTTGCTGAACTCGAAAAAACATATCTAGAGATTGTTGTTTTGCTTTCCTTTTTTTTTTCTTGGTAAGTTTCTTTATAGCAAGTCATTAGATGACCAACTCCCCTAATCACTTTTGAGCTGCGTTCCCTGTCAGGGTCGTCATCATTCAACCCTCAGCCCGCCCACTCCACCCCTTCCCCCAAGCCCTCACCCTTGACCCGCCTCTTCTCCCCTCCCCACCCCACCTCCTTCCCCTTTACTTTGCACACTGTGTCCTCGCTCCTCCCCCCTCCCTTCTGAACGTAGCAAGCCGAGTCCTTGCTTCTCCCCCCTCCCTCCTGCCCGAGGCAATCAGGTGGTTTGCAGCATTTAGGAGGCAGGAGGTGCGCAGGCTCCCCTTCCCTCCCCGCCCCCTGCCCAGGGCAATCAGCTGGTTTGCAGTGTTCAGGAGGCACGGGAGGGACTGGGAGCCTGTGCGTGGAGTCCTTGCTCCCGCCTCCTAAATGTCACAAGCCAACTGATTGCTGCATGCAGGAGGCGGAAGGTGAAGATGCTGATCCGTGGGGTCTGCCGGCGGGTGGGAGGTGCTTGGGGGGGGGGGGGAGGAGGCATAGGGAGGCTGCCAGCTGTGGAGAAAGCAGGCAGCCAAACAACATAATTGTGGACCACTGCACAACTTTAAATGAGCATGTTCCCTAACTGATCAGCAACGTAACAATGAAACAACGTTAACCGGGATGACTTTAAGTGAGGAGTTACTGTATAGGAGAGTGATCACACGTTTAGCAGAAATACAGAGGCTTCCGTTTAAAACTGTTTTATTACATCAGGCATGTACCAGTTATTTGATCATCACGTTTTAAGGTTCCTCAAAGAGGCCAAATAACTAATTTCCATGGGTAGAGAATGTTTTCCTCTTAAAAAAAAAAAAAAAATCAACACACTTCACATTTACAAGGCTAACTTTAAAAAAAAAAAAATCTGATCAAGTTATTCTTTAAAGGTGAATGGCTTGTACTAACAAAACTGGTTTGGAGCCAGTGGGTATGATACAGTGTTTAAGCATTTGGTTGAAAGGAATGTTTCAAAACTAAGGTTCAAATTCGAGCTGGCCTTCCATCCTTCCACAGTAGATAAAATTCCCATACAATGTATTTATTTGGTGGGGGAATCTTTAGGATGAGACTTTGAACCTACATTCTCGCTACTCTGCACAGACATTAATGATTCCATAATGATTTTGAGAGAGGTGAATATCTGCCCTGGCAACTCCTGACACTGTCAGTCATCCACCCCGTTGCTACTCTCCAAATCCCAGAAGTGCTGCAGGTATCAGTGATATGGTATGTATAATGTTTATAACACTCAGGAATTCTTCAGAATAAGAGATGTGAAAATAATCCCCCGGATCTTGCAAACACATATGCAACTGGTTAACTTTGCTGCTGTGGATGGTTTCATTGATTTCAATGGAACTACTCACAAAAGTAAACTTAAGCACACATGTAAGTGTCTGCAGGATTGCAGCAAGCACAATATAGCTCTGCAAATGCACTTTAAGTACTGAGTTACAACATCCTTCTGGTTCAGTTTTGGGCCACCTGAACAGATTAAGTTAAATGATGGAATATAAAGATGACACAGATAAGCATCTTTAATTAACAGAAGGAATTCTACTTTACAATTTCTATTCTGTTAGGAGAACCAAACAGAAAAATAGATGCATTTTTATTTATATTGTTTAGGACTTACTTTTCTGGCAGAACAACAGAAACATCATAATCAGTTGGAGTGAGGCATCGAACTTCAGAGTAGACTCGATCCCTGAAGCCTGGGAAAAGGGTATTTCCCCCAGTCAGAACAATATTCTTGAAGAAGTGAGGCTGCATTTCTTTAAACAAAACCAAAACATAAGTATTTAGTGATAACAGCTTAAGATTCTCTAATTTCTTCATGAACTTTAAGTTAAAGTGGACAAGAATTAAAACTAATGTTTTTAACTATGCTTTAGATAATGTTCTACATATATTAAATACATACTGGTTATATTTAGAGAAAGGGTATTGCATGGATAACTGTAAGCCATAGAATGTGCACATATCAAGAGGCTCCACTAATAAGCTGATAATCACAAGTGTGAAACTAGTTTTCTTGTGTGATGGGTGTATTTGATGAACTGCACCCTTTTTAAATAAGAAAACTTTCATTAGTGTCCCTCTGCTTTGTGTGGCTTTCAAAATTTGTCTTTTAGAAATTTATTATTAAAAAAATGTTGGATTTCATGAACACTCTCAAACAGCCCAGTTTAGGGGAAAGAAATACAGTAGTATCAACGTCCAAGAGATTTTAATTTTCATATTTTTAGAATGAATGTAATTTTGTGGCTCTGATGCTACAGCTGTGAAGTGACACCACATAGTCATGAACATTTTCCCCTGCAGAAGTTTGGCCATATTCATTAGAAATGTATCTACACACCTAGTAACAT
This sequence comes from Lepidochelys olivacea, assembly GCF_965140295.1. Taxonomy (NCBI): domain Eukaryota; kingdom Metazoa; phylum Chordata; order Testudines; family Cheloniidae; genus Lepidochelys; species Lepidochelys olivacea. Next base: position 267,312,399 of record NC_140411.1, read on the forward strand.
GATAATGCACGTTACAATTGTTGCTTCCACAGAATACAACACAGCCAGAAGGGTGATTAGTTTTCATTTTTAAGATTCAGTGGCCTCATTTGCCAGCATATTGTGGCCAGCATGAATTCCCTCCTCCCCCAACACTAAAGGCATTTTAAAATAAAAATGAAATTAAGTTCAAGTGCAGCTATGAGGATTCCATCCTCAGAGGAAAGAATTTAATGTGGTTGTGTTTTGTACTGGAAAATGAACTCATGAGGTTTCCATCCATATTGTTATACTTTATCTGAAGCACAAACAGAAACCAATCAGCTTACCAGAGTGAGCAAGCATTTCCACAACAGGAAATACTACAGGAAACTGCAAAAGAGCTCTGGACATTCACAAGGAGTTAAAACTGTTGCACTTTTAATTAATTTTTAGTTCTTTAATGCCTGGCACAAAGTATGCTAAGCTTCTCATACACTTTGGATTCTAACAAAAATATTCAGACTTCAAGAATACATTTCAAAACATTGCAACCACCATACCTTCAGGCAAGTTCTGAATTGAATAAACAATGGCTTCAGGAATTCCCATTTCTTGAATGCCAATATCTGAAGGATGGAAGAGAATTTCTGGAACAGCAAATCTCTCGTTTGCTAGACGAAGTATTTGTTCCCCAGTCTTGTATTTTCCACTTAACACCATTTCTTCCCTTGGCTAAATTAGGCAAACATGAAGGATAACTACCTCTTAAAAATGGAAGAACATACACAAGAGTAACAACTTTATCTGATCTCATAGTTTACATATTCTTTACCTGTTATGGATGTTTTGAAGGTAGTATTTTCTATAGATTGAGTCATGTATCATGCACAAGTCTTTGGGAGCAGACATCTGTTCCAGAATGCTTTGTAATCCCTTACTCTAGTCTTTAAGCATGAGAATTGTGCCCGATGTTTACTTTTTACTGCCATACTGAGCAGACAGTGATGTCAACATGAAAGCATTTTGGTGCTGCATTTTTGAGGGAGCCCCATTCCAGCCTCTGCACTGACACCTGCAGTTTTGCCTAAGCAAGATTAGTGCACACTTAGGTACTTTTGAAAATTTTACTCTACTTCTCTAAATGACACTACTAATAAGCAATTTTGCAAAGTCTAAGTATTAGATTTGTGTTATTCTAGCAGGAGAACATTTTTTTCACCCTCATAACTCAAAAAAGATATTTGGATCCTTGTGAAAAATATATTGCCATAGGATGGAGTACAGGCATGGAAAATTTCAGCCCTAAAAGGTGAGTTATGGACAAAAGAAACAGGACACTATAATGGAAGACAGTATCCCTTCCTTAATTATCTCAATTTCTATTGGTAATCATGCTAATAAAATTCATCCAAAACACATATTGACTACAAGGTAAGCGTCTGAGTTCTAGGAAGTAGCAAAACTTCTCAGGATAGCATATGAAAACAGCTGAAAGATATCAGAATCAGAATTGTGCCTTATGACTACACTTTGATATAGAACTATTAAATTACAGCCAAGGAAGTTATATTTAACTAGGCTTGGCAGCATTGGATTGTAAAATTGATAACTGTCAGCAAACATCATTTCAGCTGATACACTGAAATAAACAATACTGAAATCAACAAGAAAAATAGTCACTAACAGTTGGGGTACCTGCAGAGATCGGTTGTCACTAGCCAAGAGGAGAGCCTTTTGCAGCCCTGCTGTTACAGGAGTGAGTGAGGGGGTTCCCTGTGTTGTCTCAGGGCTGGTGACACCTGATTGCTGCAGACACAAGGCACAGTGGCAAGGCTGCAGTCCTGGCAAGGCAGAGCAGAGGCTCCTAGCCATAACGACTGCAAGGAGGAGGCGCCCAAGCCCCTGGCTGTGTGGGAGGCCACACAGCTGCTGACTGGCTTCTGGGGCAGTGAAAGGAGCCTCTGCAGCCCCAATGGCACGGACCCCTCTCACTTACAAGCTGGGAGTCTCTGCTCTGCCCTGCCAGGACTGCAGCCTTCCCCACACTTTGCACCTGCTGATATTGGGTGTCACTGGCCCCAGGATCTGCAGCTCCACTATCATTGGAGTGAGAGAGGAGGGCCATGACAGCAGAACTGCAGAGGGCTCCCTGCACAACAGTGGGGCCAGTGAGACCCGATCCCTGCATGCCCAAGGTGTGTGGGAGGCTGCAGTTGTCCTGGCTCAATGAAGCAGTGACCCCTAGCTAGGACTGCAAGGAGTAGGATGAGCTGGCGGCTGCAGGGAACCAGCTCCTGCCCAGTGAGTGAGTGGGGCCAGTGACAAGGGATCCCTGCAGGCACAAGGTTCAGGGAAAACTGCAGTCCTGACTCCACAGAGCAGAGATGCCCCGCCAGGACTGCAAGGAGGAGGAGGGGGAGGAGTTGTCATTTCGAATGGCTCTATCCCCAGGCAGGAGCCATTCAGTAGCAGCCAGGGACATGTCCTCCTCCTTGCAGCCCTGTCCCAGGGTGTCTGCTGTGCCCCACCAGGACCCCAGCCTTCCCCACACCATGGGCCTGCAGGGATCCAATGTCACTGGCTCCACAGCTATGCAGCGAGCCCTCTGCAGCTCCACTGTCATAGCCTCACTTGCTCACTCACCAGCCAGGAATATGGGCAGGAACTGCGCAGCAGTGGGGTGGTCTCCCACACAGCCAGAGCCTCATCCTTCTGCTTACAGTTCTGGGCAGGGGTCCCTGGTCCATCAGGCCAGGCCGACCACAGCCCGTCCCTGCACCTTGCCCTCTGGTGTCTTGGGCCCTTTTGGCTGCACAGGGAGCCCCCTGCAGCCATGCTGTCAGCACTGCCCTAACCCCAACCCTACTCCCAACTGCAAAAATAAAAAAGTTAAAAATAATATAATTAAAAATCATATTAGAAAAAAATGAAAATCAAATTCTGCCACGCCTAATTATAGCTAGGGCTACAAGTCTTTCAGGAAGGTCACGGACGTCATGGAAAGTCACAAAATCCGTGATCTCTGTGACTTCTGCACCGACAAGTCTGGCTGTCCCCAGGGCTGCCTGAGCAGCTCATGCAGACTTTGGACCAGCCACACCGGCCACTGGTCAGCTGGCCCCAGGCAGCTGGTCCCGGGCTGGTCCCCGGGCCGCCCTGTCCTCTGGAGCAGCAGTGGTGGGAGTCTCCCCCCGAGCACCTAAGTTTTAGTTAAGGGTATTTATAAAGTACAAGTCATGGACAGGTCAGGGGCTGTTACTTTTTGTTTATTGCCCATGACCTCTCCATGATTTTTACTAAAAATACCTGTGACTAAATCGTAGCCTTAATCATAACCATATAACAAGCAACAGTTTTGAGAAGGTAATCAAAATTAGGACATAACATACTTCAAATTTTTCACTGGAATGAGAAATACAGGGTTAAATTGAGATACTGAGCCTATGGTATGACAGTTGATTTTCAAATGTTGGATAAAATATCTGAGAATATCTACATGACTTTGAAAATTCGTTAAACTTGGACCCCTATGTCACTTACATTTTTTTGGAAAATTTTACTCATTAACTCCTAATGCAGAAATTACTACCAGTCAGTACCACCAAAAAAAAAAAAAAAAAAAAAAAAAATCCACCCCTCCCCCCTCACGATCAAGGAAGAAGAGGAAAACAGAGTATTTCAGAAAAGGCTGACAGTCATAATTACCTTACAAAACCCTTTTTTGATTGTGCTGAAGTCTGGCAAAACATAGTCTATCATTACTGTATTTTCTTCCCCTTTCAACCTGGAAAAGACAACAAACTTAGAACAGAACATAGTTAAAGTGTGCCAAATCCTGGAGGCCATACTCAGGTAAGAGTCTCTTTGACTTAAGGGTGAGTTTTACCTGAATACGGATGGTAGGATTTGGCTCTACCCAATTAGATTACTTGGACCTCCTTTCAAATTTGGCAATATAGTAAACTTACTTAGCAATCTCCATATCTTTGTAAAAATCCTGAGACACATAACATACATCTTCTTTCACTTGATTAATTACATGAGTTTCATCCATAACGTGTAGCTGCCTATAAAAAAATTAGGAAGAGTTAGAAAACAGATCAACCGGAACATATAGTATTTATAATTATTCTTTTTCACTATTGGTCAGTTCCTATAGTTTTCAAATTGCAAGAAGTTAACATTTTAGTATGTAGAGGTTTACATTAACTTACATATAAGCAGTTTTGACATGTAGAAATGAGAGGGTATTCTTTAAAGATTTTAATTTTATAGGACAGTTATGTGTATTCTAATAAATCAGCTGCGATGCAATTCCATAAATGCAAAACTACAAAAATAATATGTCCCATGTTCTGAACATCTGGATAGTAAAGACCTTATGGTTTACTCTTTAATCCAAACAACATAAAGCCATCAGCACTAAGAACTGTGGCCACGATCTTGCATCCGGTTCTCCTAGCAAAGACGCCTGCACAGGCTTAAGGGTCCATTACAGGAGATCCCAATACAGGATGCAAGCCTTAGTGCAGTGGTTCCCAAACTTTTTACTAAGGTGACTCACCAACTGCCTTTTGTCTTTTTTTGCGACTCACCATTACATATAAACATCTCCACCCTGGCACCATAATCCTAATCCCCACCCAGTGCAGAAGAGAGACCCCAAAAGAGGAGAGGTTGGAGAATGAGCCTGCCACACACTTTCTCTGCAGCAGCAGCATCTGCCTTGTGGGACTGGGCTACACTCTGGCCAATTGGTATTTGAGCGAGTGGTATGGATGAGGGACAGCAGAGCCAGACCTGAGTGGCACTGCAACCCCATGCACCTGGTCACAACACCCAGAACGGGGCATCAGGCCCAGCCCAGTGGGACAGAAGCCACTACTATGGGGTGACTGCAAGGCAGGCGCACTCTCTGACTGCACCCCTTCCTCCCAGGGCATCTCCTCCACACTGGGCTGGGGAAGTGTATGTTTACCTAGGGCCCCACAACCCATCTAGAACCTTCCTACAAACACTGCCTTAGTGAATTCTACTCACTGTTCAGGTGGAATTAAACTGTCAATTTCTCAGAGCTGGGCCATCTTATTTGTTAAGTGGAAATCTGGCTATAGCTTTATTACTATGACGACATCTCAAAAAAAAGTCATAGGGCCTGATTCTGTAATGTACTTAAGCATATGTGTAACTTGAAGCACGCAAGTAATGCCACTGAATGGGACTACTGACATCCTTAATATTATGCAACTACTTTAAGTACTTTGCTGAACTAGAGTCTTAAGGTGTTAAAATGGTAGCTGAAGCTCAAGATGTCATTTTACAGGCTTTCCTCTTCCTCAAAAAGGGCTTAATCCTAAACCCCTAATTAAGTTAATTAAAAGATGTCCATTGACTTTAATTGGCTTCTGACCAGGCCTCAAGTGTCTAAAGTTAGCACATTTTACCTGTAAGAAATGATCTCCTTTAGATGATTGGTTAAGAGCTTTCCTCCCACATTAATCCTAAAAAAAAATAAAAATCTGTCATTATTCGCTTCAGACGTATCAAAAAAAGCCACCCTTAAAGAAATAAGGCAATTTACCTAATAATTGCCTCTTTCTTCTTTTTACTTCTGCAGTAAGGTACAATATGTGTAAAGGAGTAGCCACTGTCCACAATGATACAACATAGTTCGGATGGATTGTCCCGGAAATATCTATGTGCACTGAGAGCCCCAGCTGAAACACAAAAATGCCAACCCATATTTATATATAAATCTAAAATGTATCTAAATAGATACAGTACCTATCCCATATTTTAGGTGCCTTTGGCAGATCTTTGGTAACTCAATACAGAATAGCTCCAGTAGTGTAATTTCACCCACTGCCAAAATTAATCAAACATAATACCCCACCTTCTCTCAAATATAACAGACTTTATCCAGCTCTGTCCTTCCCAAAAGCCCAAGTAGAATGATTTTGCAGTGTGCCCAGGTGATTCATAGATTCCAAGGCCAAAAGGGACTGTTTTGATCATCTAGTCTGACCTCCTGTCAGAACCTCCCAAAAACAATTCCTAGAGCATATCTTTCAGAAAAAGATCAAACCTTGATATAAAGGCTGTCCATGATGGAGAATCCACCACATTTGGTAAACTGTTCTAATGGTTAAGTACTCACTATTAAAAATGTATGCCATATTTCTAGTATCAATTTGTCTAGCTGGTCAATTTTCAGGTTCTTTTTCATTCCCACAGTGCTTTATATAAAGGAGTAACTTAATCAGGCATTGAAATACAGTCACTCCTGGGGTGGAATGTGACAACAATTCTAATAGAAACACTACACAAACTCAATGGGGGATGTTGGAAGGGAAGCATACCTTTTAAAATGCTTGTTGTACAACAATTATACAGCTTTCCACACATATTCCTTGACCAGGAAGCTATATTTTCAGTTAGAGGTAATAGTTGAACGCTATAATTATTTACCTCATTAATCTAAAAAAATTCTGAAAAAGTGAGATTACAAGTGGTCTTCACTCTGTATACAAAAAGATTCTTCTTTGCATTTATTTAAACTGAAAAGCATCAAGATAAGGAAATAAATCTCTATCCCATCTTTTAATTGTGGTATTCCATTTGGCATTTTAAGATCTTGTTTAAAGCTCTTAACAGTTCCATTGCATTCCCTTTTTAAAATACATGTAAAGAAATCCACTTGAGAGCATGCAAAACAAAATATTATTTTTCCCACTTGAAAGAACTGACAATCTCAAGATGACATTTTCAAAAAAGAATTAAAAGTGGTCTGAGGAACCACACTGTCCATCCCCTAAGTTTTCATTGAGTATTTGTGGTACTGACCGGTAGTGATTTCTGCATTAGGAGTTTTCTTACCTTATCTATGAGGCTGTATTAAGTCAATGTTCAGTTGTACACTTTTGAAAAAAACACCCATAACATTTTGTTCAGAGTTACAAACATTTCAGAATTATGAACAACCTCCATTCCCAAGATTTTCATAATTCTGAGGTTCTACTGTACTTCCAAAGAGGAAACATACAAACACAGGGCCCATTTATTTATTCTGCTCCCATTTATGTCAATAAAAGATGACCATGCCCACAGTGTCCTATGTGTAATAAATTCACAAGAATAGTTTATATTAAGTCTATGTTCAGTGACCCCTGAATATTTGAAATATTTTTCAGAAACAAAGAAAACTGCAACTATAAAACATTCCCCAGAAAAAGGTAAAACATTTATTTTATATGTTCAAGTCTAAGATAGATGACTATTATTTCAAGGCCAGTTTTAAAAAAAGAAAGCAACACATCTTTCCTATAATTTCAGCATAACACTACCAGTACTGAATTTTGTTTAAAACGTGACTGAATTGCTTACAAAGACCCTCCTCACATGCACTGCCAAGTCATCCCTCCCCTACTTTTATATCATCATCAGAAAGGGCACTATATGAGGAGTCATGTCACCAATTTCATGTGTTCTGCAGGATAGGATGTATTATATAATTGTGGCAATGTATTTCATGGGCCACTTCGAAAAGTGAATGAGAACTGTCAGAAACTCCATACAAATCTAGCCAAGAAACAAGCAGTAGTGCAGTCTCTTTCACATACTACCTCATCTCAAGAAGTCTCAAACATTCCTGTCATCAGAAGCCAACTTAAAAACAGAACCCTGACAGAAAGGAGCTGCAACACAAAAGTGACTTTCTACCTACACTGATTTCCCCCCTATTTCACTTTGTGTTTCTTGCTGTTACATATCAGAATCCTCTCACTAAAGTATCAAATATAGAGGAATACAGAACAAACATTAGATGTGTATGCACAATTTAATATAGGTTAGAGAAATAAAAAGTTACATACTGCTCTACAGAGTCAGGGAAATAAATGAAGTAATTTTCTTGGCACATTATTTTTAAATTGGGAAGTTAGCCTGGAGCACATTAATGCAGAGCAACAAAATATATACTCACCATTTACTCTAAGAACTGCTTGAAACTGATATTCTTCAAATAAAATTTCATTCATAGAGTCTTGTATTGAACTGAAGTTAAAATAAGGTTCAGTAATAATAATATTTGTATCTACAAAGTCCACCTAGGGGGGAAAAAAAAAAAGTTGTGTTCCCAAACAACATTTTAGAAACCACTATCTATACTACTTACATTTTGTGGTATGTAACAACCACCATGCTCTATAAAATTGCCCCCTGGCCTATTATAGATATCATTGCTACTAGCTGCTTGTGGCACATGGGTTTGGGGGGGGGGGGGAAACTAACAAGAAACAGTATGTGCACTGTCACTGCTACACCACGTGTTAAAATTTTTCAGGGCAGGACAGAATTCCTTCATTTCCCTGTCCAGTGCCCTTATTTTTAATGTTGTGGCTCTTAAGAACAACCTATACCTTTATCTTTCTTCTACACTTCAATGGGTAATAATAAAAGAGTATTTAAAGTGTATACAAGAAACTTTACCCTAGTCCTACTAACTACAGGAGACAATTTATCTTCAGAACTGCCACTTGTATAGAAGCTTGGCTCCTCTAGTAACCTGGGTAATAGCCTAGCCGCAGTGAAGTCAACAGCAAAACTCACACTGACTTCAGTAAGGCCAGGATTTCACCCCTGCTCTTTCTGCACTTACTCAGTTCTCAGACTTTCTAAAACAGGCCCTCACTAAGGTGCTTTCACCATAACGGGACTCAACGGGAACTAGAACACACAGGTCAACAGTTCCTTTCTTTAGTGCTCACTCTGCAAACCAGTACCAAAACCATGGCAATAATGAGTATCCTTAATGAACCCAGTAGTTTAAAATCTTAAACCAGCCCAATTTTCCCACCCAAATCTATACAAAGAGATATTTTGAGGAGTTATTTCGCTCCCAACATCTTCCCCTTTGAGTACTGTAAAGACCAGCTTTATGAGTTAACAACATTGTATTTATTTCTTATGAAAAAAAATGAAGGCTAGAGTCGCTCACATTCTTTTCGTGCTAAACCATGTTGGTGTGGTGAGCAAAATAATATTCTATTAATACACTTTATAAATTCAACTTATTCGTCATAAAAATGAGAAATTAATACGCAGAAAATGGCTACTTGATTCTACAAGAGACTGTCACAATGTAAATCTCAGCCCTTCTTCTACTTTTGTAACTGTCTCCTTCATGCAACAAAACCTGGCTCTTCAAGTAAGTTTACTAATTAAGTCTATGAAAACAATTATCAAGTAACTTTTACTAGCTGAAGCGCCAATCTTGCAAACACACGTTTAACTTTACTCAGGTGACTAGTCCTACTCAAGTCACCAAAACTACTTGCATGAGTAAAGTTAAACATGGGCTCTAGTTTGCAGAGTCATGGCCTGAGTGAACTGAGCTGAAAATCATATGTAACTCAATTTTCTAAATTTTAGGTGTGAGTCCTTGTTGAATATTCCTGCAAAATTCATAAATTGGTGAATTCACCATTATATCTGTGATTTTGAATATTTTTGTATTACTTCTATTAATTGTTTTGAATCTGTATTTATAGATTTTTGTATCTTAAGTGTTTTAGTTACCTGATACATTTCCTTTCCAAAAAGGTAGTCCCAAACCTGTCTCTGAACATCCCAGTTCACCAAGTAACCCTGTGGAAGTTTTGAGGTGGGGTGGGGTGGGGGAGGAAGACATTATTTATTAGACAACATTGCATATTTATTAACTACTTCAAATCTGCAAAATTTCAGGCTTCCATCAGTAATTGTTAGATGGACTGATAATCTAACAAAATTCACAAATAAGAGCTGCTTCTTTAAGATTATGGAAGCCTTTCCAAACCTATTTAAAGGGGTAAATGTTGTGCAGCTACAAGCAAGAAGATCCAAAGATAAGTGATACTGGTACCTCTGTTGTTCTCTATCATTTAGTTTAAATTATTGCATAGTAAGTTTACCATATGAATCATGCTTCCTAAATTAGTATCTGGTGGCAGGTTATAGAAGCCACACTTCATGCTTGATACTGAAGCTACACTGCTGTATCTGATGTTTGTTTTAAATATTATTTATGCCTCTACAGTTGTAACATATTGCATGTAATAAACATAAATATTGCTTAACCCACAGCCTTTAACAGACTGCATTGCTAAAACTATAAAGCATCTTAATTACCTTCTGAAAAGGGAGAATGTAAAAGAGTCCGGAGGGATCTTTAATTTCATCCAGTTGATTGGCTGTAAAAGTTTTCAAACGTGCTGTTTTTGATCTAAACTGGCAGTTGGGAATAACACTGAAAAAAAGTTAAGAATGTTTTCTTGCACATTGTATCATAGATGATATAAAAAAATCATATTGTGCATTTTCACATCATTTCCATAAATACTTCCTTTTCCATAATATTCTGTAACTGTATTTTTTAGAAAGTAGCAGTTACCCTGGTTACTGCAACACCACAAGATTGTTTTATTGTCTTGCCAATGACAACATGTAGAATCAAACAGTAGGTGCTAAATGAAATTACAGAAACTTCCAACCACAGGTTAAGAACGTTTTCCTTCCTTAACAATCACATTTTTTTTGTTGCAAACTGTCCTGAGGCAGTTGCCCAACACTCAATGGTCTGAGCCTAGGATACATGAAAAGATCACTTAAGGCTATTAGATAAGGATCACATTCAATAACTACAGGAAGTTAAAGCAAGAAAAAAAAAAACAAATTAGAAATAAATTCCCTCCACTTTATTTTTTTTAAACAGCGTAGGTGATTAACCCATTAGAACAAACTGCCAAGGAAATGGTGGAATCTCCATCTCTTGATGTCTTCAAGGCTGGATGCCTTTTTCTGGAAGATATGTTTTAGTTGGCAAGGTACAGGGTTAACTAACTGAAGCTTTCCAGTACCGGGGTGTGAAAGCTGTTGCTACACTTTGTGTGAAACCTAAGAAGAAGGGAGCTTCCTGCTTTGAGAATTTCCTCAGCCTTCCCTGGGATTGCCAACTTTCTACTGGCACAAAACCAAACACCCGAGCCCTGCCTCTTCCCCACGGCCCCGTCCCCCGCTCACTACATTCCCCGTCCCTCCCTCATTTTCACTGGTCTGGGGCTGGGGTGTCAGAGGGGATGAGGGCTCCAAATGGGGGTGCAGGCTGTGGGGTCAGAAATGAAGGGTTCAGGGTGCAGGACGGGGCTCTGGGCTGGGGCAGGGAATTGGGGTGCAGGAGGGGGGTGAGGGTTCTGGCTGGGGGTGTGGGCTCTGGGGTGGGGCTGGGTGTGAGGAGTTTCGGGTGCAAGAGGGGGCTCCAGGCTGGGGGTGGGCGCCTTGGGATTCAGAATGTGGGAAGGGGCTGTGGGTTGAGGCAGGGGGTTAGGATGTGGGAGGTGTGAGGGGTCTGGGCTGGGGGTGCTGGCTCTGGGCTGGGGCTGGGATGAGAGGTTTGGGGTGCAAGAGGAGGCGCCAGGCTAGGGGGTGGGGCAGAGCGATTTGGAGTGCGGGAGGGGGCTGTGGGTTGAGACTGGGGGGATCGGGGCTCTGAGGTGGGGCTGGGGATGAGGGGTTCAAGGTGTGGATGGGGGTGCAAGGGGGTGAGGGCTCTGGGGTAGGGCCAGGGATGAGGGTTTTGGGGTGCAGGAGGGGGCTCTGGGTTTGGATGGGGGCTCAGAGTTGGGGCAGCAGTTTGGGGCACGGGCTTACCTCGGGTGGCTCCCAGTCAGCAGCGCAGCAGGGCTAAGGCAGGCTGGCTGGCTGCCTGTCCTGGGGCATTGCGCTGCGTCCTGGAAGTAGCCAGTAGGTCCAGCTCCTGGGGGGGGGGGGCGGCGGGAGAGGCAGGAGTCTCCATGGCGCGCACTGCTCTCCCCCGTAGGGACCAGCTCCCATTGGCCAGCCAGCCAACGGGAGTGAGGAGCTGGTGCTCGGGGCGGGTGCAGCGCGTGGAACCTCATGCCCCCCCGGCCTAGGAGCTGGACCTTCTGTCCGCTTCCAGGGCACAGTGCAGTGGGTCTAGCCTGCCTTAGCTAAGCAGCACCACCAACCGGATTTTTAGCGACCCTGTCAGCGGTGCTGACCAGAGCTGCCAGGGTCCCTTTTCGACCAGGTGTTCCAGTCAAACACTGGACACCTGGTCACCCTAGCCTTCCCACTCCTGGACTGCCCCACCCGCAGCCGCAGCACTTATTCCCCTTGCGACGCAGGCAGCAGCAGCTGTATTGCCAACTTCATGAGATCAAACATCATGAGTCGGACCTCAAAAATGAGATTGGCCCAAAAATCATGAGGTTTTTAAAAAAAGATTACATTGTGTTTTTAGGTCAGTCTCTTGATTTTTGAACTCCCCCTACCCATCCCCCGGTATATGCATGTGACAATTAGTACTGCTGCTCACTCTCCCACATGTATTGGATAAGGTGATTTTGGCTCCTGCTGCAGGAGCCCTCGCCCTCACATACCGTTCTCCTTCCAGCAATTAATCCTGTCTCCACCCAACCCAGCTCAGTTCAACCTCCCAGCCCCCATCGTCACTGCCCCATTAGATCAGCTCCCCTAACCCATCAAACCTCACTGCCCTCAGTTCACCCTCCCAGCTCTCACCCGATCAGCTCAGAACTCACTATTAATACAGCCCCCCAACCCCATCAGCCCTCACCCTCCTCACTTAAGTCCCCAGGCCATAATTCAACCCTCTCAGCCTCACCCCTGCTCCTCTTAGGGTTCTTCACCCACCCCAGACCTGGGGAGGCTACAGTGGGGTCCCCTCTCTCACTTCCCAGGCTGATATTCGGGAACCTAGGCTTCCCCCTGGCTGAGGCTGACAGCAGGGAGCCCCCGAGCTGATTGACAGCGGGGAGCCCAGATCAACCAGGGCTGGTTGACAGCAGGAGCCCAGGTAGCTGTAGCTCCTGCTGTCATCCCTGGTTGGCTGACAGCAGGAGCCTCTCCACATGGTTACCTGCGCTCCTGCTGTCAGCCTGCCCTGTCCCGGGGGCAGGCTGACAGCAGGCGCCTCACCTCACAGGGACTTCATGAGGAGGGGTTCCTGCAGTCACCCCCAAGTGGCTGTGGCTCCTGTTGTCATCCTGACAGCAGGCAGTCCGGCCGCCAGAGGTAGACTAAGGACCAAGCCTGGCTGATAGCAGGAGCCCCAGCTGCCACAGCACATTCTAGGTAAAATTAATCCTGACTAATGATCTGGAGCACAGGCTCAAGCACTCAGGGACAAAAAACAGGGAGTGCTCAGCACCCACCAGCCACAGCTGTTTGGGAGCAGGGTCTCCAATCAGCTATCTGGCCGGTGGGGAAGGCGCTTGGGGGAGGGCAATGAGGAGCAAGCGGGAGTGGGGAGCCTCCAGGAAGAGGGCAGAGCGGGGACAGGGCTTTGGCGGAGGCGGAGTGGGGCGGGGCCTCGGGGGCCCACTGCCGCTCGGGAAACATAAAAGTCTGCGACTGGGCGGTGGGGCGTCTGGGGACAGAACATTGACCTGGGAGGATTTTTATTTTCAGCCGTGGATGTTCCCGTGAGTCGGGCACAACTTTACTCAGAAATCGCATCTCTCACGCTTAATTTCGGAGAGGCGGCATGGCCGCAGCCTCAGCACCGGGGCGGATGTACCGGGCTCACAGGCTCCTCCTGCGGGGCCGAGCGGCAGCCCGCAGCGCAGGGGGACAGGCCGGGCCCGGGCCTGCAGCAGGAGCCGCCTCGCCACTTTTCGGAGCTAGAGCCGACAGACCAACGGAGCCTGAGGGGCAGGGGCCGCCCTCCCAGGCTCTCTCGGGAGCAGGGACCCGGCGGCGGCGGCTCTTTTCCGTGCGTGGCGCCGAGCAGCGCAGCGCAGCCGCCCGGGCTCCGGGCTCTCGGCGGCGGGTGCCGGGTCTCACCTGACATGCTCGTGGCTGTAGCCGATCTTGGCATTGTAGGCGCCGTTATCCAGCACCAGCGTCGCCATCTTCTTTCCGGCCCCGCCTCCGCCTCGTCGGCGGGCGGCTCATCTGTGCTTACCATAGAGTCTGAGCGGCGGGCCGTGTGCGCTCTGCATGATGGGGAGCAGGAGGACTCCGGGCGGGCGCCTGCCACAGCCCGAGGGCTGCCGCGGGGAGACCGCGTGCCTCGCGCGAGAGGACTGATCACACGTGGTGTTCAGTTCCGCTTTCCGCCATGACACTGGAGGCAGAGCCCTGAGAGGCCCGGCCTGGGGGGAGGCGGGGAAGAGTCGCCGCCTCTGGTTCTGATGCGTCTCGCGCGAGGGCGCGGCTCTGCACCTGCTGTAGCTTTACCTGGGGGAGGAGGCGCTGCGCCGCGCCCGCACGGGCGGGGAGGCACAACGGGGTCGGGGGTGCAGAGTCTTTCCACCCCACCCCGGGGCTCGCCGCCCAGCCGCTGCTAGCGCCCCGCGAGCTGCGCTGCCGCTTGTGGGGACTTTGTTCTGGGATTTCTAGTGGCAGCGAGAGCGGCACCGGCTCGCCCCTCAGCCCGCTCGCTTCTTCCCTGGGCGTCCCTGATATAAACGCGTCTGTGGTGAAATCTCTGTGCTACGCTTTATGGGGGAGAGGTGGGGAGAGGCAGACTGCAAAGTAGCCTGATGCTAATGGGTGTAAATCCCTCTCCGCAGCCGCGAAGAGGATATTATTGGTTCAGCCACAAAACAACCTAGGGAAACACAAGCAAGTAACCACATCCGTTGCATTAAGGAGAAAACAATTGAGACTCGCTGCTCCGTGGTATAGCATCAAAGACACTTGAGCAACTCAGCCAAAGGTCGGGGTGAGTAGGGTAGCAGGCACTTGAGAAATTCTGAAAATAAGATTTAAAGGGGGGAAAATTGCTTCTGCAGCAGTTTAGAAACAGGACAGGTGATAGATTTTAATATCTTAAATGAAACTTCTGTTGTCACTAACTGCAAGGTAAGAAATATGTAGTTAAACTTACAAACTAGAATAGCTTTAAAGGAGAACTGTAGAATGTAAAGTGAGTTTCTGCTCTTATTGATTCTCTTTTCTTAATGGAAAAAAGAATGATTGAAAGGGTTCTGTTAATTCCCCCCCCCCCTTTTTTTTTAAACAAGAGAAATTCAGGTCTTTTTTTATCTTGGCAGATCTTGGTTAGTGGAGTGCTACTGATATTGATACATCGAGACAAGGATCAGAGCAGTAGAAGGAGAAAGGAACTTTGAGTCAGATTGTTAACAAAACAAATATGAAGCAAACTTTTAAATACCTGTTTAATATTCTGAAGTAACTCATGGGGGAAAGGATTCAATATCTCTGCTTTTGATTAAGATCTGATTGCTCATAATATACATCTCCTTTGACAACAAAAAATTATCCAGGAAAACCAGGAAAGATCAGTCTTGACTTTCTGGTTTTTTTTTTTTTAAAGGAACATACTCAAGTTTAAAATCCCTTACAGATTTTCTGTCACTTGAGTGGATACCTTACTATTGCTGTTCTATGAAACTCTTCTCTTTTTGAGCCGTCTGCTATTAAAGTCAGTGAGAATTTTTGCCATTTATTACGTACAGTGGGGTCAAGATTGATCCCTCTGTCTTTCCACTTGATTTCAACAGAGAGACAACGTGTGTGAGGTAATATATTTTCAAAAAGAAAAGGAGTACTTGTAGCACCTTAGAGACTAACCAATTTATTTGAGCATAAGCTTTCGTGAGCCACAGCTCACTTCATCGGATGCTCAAATAAATTGGTTAGTCTCTAAGGTGCCACAAGTACTCCTTTTCTTTTTGCAAATACAGACTAACACGGCTGTTACTCTGAAACTTGTAATATATTTTGTTGGACTAGAAGTTGGTCCAGTAAAATATATTATCTCGCACACCTTCTTGCTCTAATAGCCTGGGACCTACATGGCTACAACATACTGCAAACAACATTGATTTTAATGGACGTTAGGAGCCTAAATATCTTTGAGGATCTGGGCTTTAAAAGTTATCAAGCTGTCCTGCAGTGGCACAAGAGCATGGATTCCAACCTCAGGGCAGACTGTTAAGAAACAGGACACAAACCCCAAATTGGTTGAGAGTTCTATACTTAGACTTCACCAACAAATTATCAACCGTAAACTCTTCAAGCACTATAACAGCCTTAACATGGAGTCACAGAGAGTTTCCCTGAGGGTACTCTGATCTATTTTGCCACCCAGGTAAGTTTGTCTTTGTGATAGATGGTCCCTTACACCAAAAATCACAGTAAATATTCAGGTTACTCCCAGTCCCAAAGGACCAGTCACTTACCCCAGGTTAACTGCACTTGAGATCTCACACCAAAAACCGTGCCTGTAGTTTATTATAGGATTGGCGATCTAAAGTTTTATTAACTAGGAAAAGAAAATAAGATAACTTATTTACAAGGTTAAAGAAGGAAAACATATAAATACAAAAAGTAATAGATACTTCTCTGAGTAAGCTCTATATGTCCTTTTGCTTGTGCTTAGTAATCCTGGCCCCTTAGAGTTCAAGCAGCATACAAAATAGTTACTGCTTGTTAGGGCCTTTTATTCCTTCGATTCTTCTGCTTCATGTTGCGAGCTCAGTTTCTGGGAGGAATTCAGTTGCTCCGTCCTTACCTCTTCTTTGGGCAGTGAGGGAAGCAATCAGTAAAGTCTTTTGTCCTCTGATGTTCCACAGTGGTTCATCTGCTGTTGATGGGTCTTTTTTTGTTGAATAAGAGATAACGCCTCCTGTGGCAAACTAGTATTTCACACTTGATAATGACAGGTTTCAGAGTAGCAGCCATGTTAGTCTGTATCCACAAAAAGAAAAGGAGTACTTGTGGCACCTTAGAGACTAACAAATTTATTTGAGCATAAGCTTTCGTGAGCTACAGATCGGTTCATCAGATGCATACAGTGGAAAATACAGTGGGGAGATTTTATATACACAGAGAACATGAAAGAATGGGTGTTACCATACAGACTGTAACAAGAGTGATCAGGTAAGGAGAGCTATTACCAGCAGGAGTGGTGGTGGAACCTATTGTAGTGATAATCAAGGTGGGCCATTTCCAGCAGTTGACAAGAATGTGTGAGGAATGAGGGGGGGGATAAACATGGGGAAATAGTTTTACTTTGTGTAATGACACATCCACTCCCAGTCTTTATTCAAGCCTAAGTTAATTGTATCCAGTTTGCAAATTTGATAATACTTCCCTTCTGACTGGTGGTTTGCCATTACGGAGCAATAGTCATGGAACAAACACTATTACCTTATAACATGGGATACAGATGATATAAGTGAAATAAATACAATTTACAAGTATTCCATAAAGTCTAAACACTAAGCAAATTTGTCTAACTCTAATAGTTATTTTAACAATACTAACACACAGGTATGCCATATTGGTTCCAGTTATGTATTTGTCAGTGTTCAGCTGAGACCTAGGGGCCTTGACATGAGCTGGCACCTGGTCTGCCAGCATTACACAGGCTTTATTTTATCAGTGCTGGATGTGCACAGTTGTTTTCTTTGGCCTCTGCTGTTATGGAACAGTCCTTCAACTTGGTTAACATTTAGCCAAGAGCAGCAAAATTAAGATAGCACCAAAGGGATAAATACAGTGCAGTAATGCAATCCTTGGCACACACAAGATGGTATGTCTATGCAGCATATTTTCCTGAGTGGGAGCGAGCCTACCAGCTGGGGTCAACAGACAGGCTAGTGAGGCTTCTGCTAGTGCTCTAAAAATAGCTGCATATACAGTGCTTTAAAGTTGCACCTTGGGCTCTAAAATCTAGGGAGGGGAGCTGTGCTTCAGAGCTCAAGCTCCAGCCAGAATCATAACTTCAAAGCACTGTCTACACAGCTATTTTTAGATGGTTAGCACGAGCCCAGTTAGCCCAAATCTGATTACCTGGGCTGGGAGGCTCTCTTCCACTTGCTCCAAAATGCCATGTAGACATACCCTGACAGTCTCCAAGGCCAGGACTGCACTAGAAACTGTGGCCAGTACACTAATGAGAATCAGGGTTAGGATTTTTTTGTTTTTACATTTCTATATCTGCAAAAGCCCCTAATGTAGATGCAATTATATTTGTCACATATACCTTATTTCATTTGAGGAACCAGTAGAAGTTTGTCTACATTAGGAGGTTTTGCCTGTATAGCTGTAACAGCAAACCTTTTCTAGTGTAGACTAGGCCACAAACAGAATTTATATCCCATAAATTTAAATTGCCTGGCACATTCAGTGATGAAAATGTTAAAGAAACAAAGAGGAATATATAAAAGTATGGCACCTGTGTATTCCTTATAGCACTTTGCTTTCCATAGTTTATATCTGAAGCTCATCAAGATCTTTATATGGTCCTTTTTTAAAATATATTTTCTCATCAACAGTAGTGTTCAGTAACCACCTTAAAAATCATGTATCTCCTATAATATTTAGAAAGCATTAACTAGAGAGAACTATCAAACAATGAGTGATTAGGCTATGCAAACAGTAACCAAACAGAGTCTTGTTTTGAGGTAGAGTATGAAGATGAATGCTTTTGACCATTTGGTTATACAGTTATAACCACAGACATGAGGAGCTAGATTCACAAAAGGACTTACGTCTCTAACTGCAACTTTAGGCAACTAAATCCCCAAATCAGGCCCCCCTGGGATTCCTAAAACCCCAACTTAGCTGCCACTGAACCCTGTAGGTGCCTAAACTTACTCAGCCTCCAAGGTTCTGCAGCAAAAAGTTCCCTAGGCACTTATGTTTATGGCCCTGCACATGTGCATTGCAGGCCCACTGTAGGTGTCCAGATGCCCAAGCCCCAGAACAATGCATGAACCAAGGGAAAGTAGGAGTTCCTCCATCTAACTCATCTGCAGGGCCCAATCTGCTAAACATGCTCAGAGCTCATCTACCAGATTGGTTCCAGACATAAAATTGCACTAAACAAGTGGAGGAGGGTGGGAAGAGGAGGACCTATCTCAACTTTTAGCCCAGTGTTTAGACCATTCATCTGGGATGAGGGATACCCCCAGCTGAAGACCCACTCAGGAGAAGGGATTTGAACAATGTTCTGTCACCCCTCAGGTGAGTGCTCTAAATGTTGGGCTGTAAGATATTCTCATGTGGGGCTTTTTCAGTCTCTTCTGTTGAAGCTGTTCCACTAAAAATTAATAACTAAAAAGCTGTTGGAGCAGGGGAACTAGATCGTGAGTGCTCCAACCACTAGGCTACAGAGTCATTCTCCTGCTTGCAGTTTCTCACTCTCTATCTGGGCCAGTGACTTTTTAAATTATTTATTCACAGTGGAACAGCTTCCACAGAAGAGATTGAGGGAGCCCCCCATCAGAATATCCTATAGGCCAGTGGTTAGAGCACTCACATGTGACACATCCCTTCTCCCCCTCAAGTGGATATGAATTGGGGGTTTCCCACACTTCAGGTGACTATCCTAACCACTGGACTAAGAGTTACAAGGGTGGTGGTCTACCTTCTTCCAGTCTTCTTTGAAAACAGCACAGGCGCCTAACTCCAAGAGTGCAGTAGAAGACACCTTCCTGGAGCCTGGACTTAGGCCTGGTCTGTCCTACACAGTTAGGTCAACATAAGTTGCTTTGCATTGATCTATTTGTGCGTGTGCCTATGGTCAAATTTGTCTCCAGTCAATGTAAGTGCCCTGTTATGGCAACCCAGTAAAACCAACTCCCTGAATGGCATGGAGCCATGATTGACACTGAGGTGAAGGCAGTGCAAGCGTAGACACTGTGACCTGTTTTGACCCTAAAAGTCCTTCAGCGCCTGTCCCACAGTGCCCAAAAGTGACCGATCTGCTCACACTTGTGAACTCCACTCCCTAGCAGTCACAAAGATCGGAAGTGACATACACCCTGTGTATATTTTTGAAAGCCTTTTCCTGATTGCCCTGCTTGGTGAGCTCACTCTTGTGTGCAGCTGCACAACCCAACATGCCAGCTCAATGCAGTAATGGGCTTCTGTCTGGAGTGTACAGGAGGCATTGGATCTCCTGGGCCTGTGAGGGAAAGAGGTTGTGCAAGCACAGTTATGGACCAGGTGTAAAAACATGGACATCTACAAAGAGATTGCATGGGGGATTTAGGCAAAGGGGTACGATAGGGATCAGCAACAGTGCCATGTGAAAGTGAAGGAACTTCACCAGGCACACCACAAGGCCAGGGCAGCCAACAATGGATCTAGTGCTGAGCCATAGACCTATCACTTTTACAATGAGCTGCAGCCATACTTGGCAGAGAGCCCACCAGGACCCCCAAAACCACTGTGGATACCTAAGAGAAGCCCAAGACAGAGACCCCTGCTGTGAACAGTGAGAAGGAGGAGATGGGAGACACAGCAGAAGCGTCCTTCCATATCATGAACCAGACCTGTTCTAGACTCCACCAGAGTCTAGCCAGTCCCACCAGCCAAGTAAATGGACGAGCATGATGAAGAGGAAGGGGCCACAGGTAAGGGTGTGCATGCAGTTTTCTTTACAATATTTACATTTAAAGATGGAGCAAAGCCCTACCCCAAGTTAACAAGACACAGGTACTGAATTTTCATTGTTTTATGAGAAGAGATAGAAGTACAACAAACAGAGGTAGAGTTGTTATCTGTTTTTCATTCCCCTGTTGGGTTACGTGGATGGGAGGGGGTATGCAGAGGACTTTGTTTATATGCTTAAGGAGGTCCCTTTTATCCTGCTGAGAGATACTCTGCAATCCTCTCCCGAAGATTTCTACGGATGACTGCCTTATTTCTTCCTCTGCATAGGATGCTTTCCCACATCCTTCCATGATCATTTTGGCTGGCACCATTGCCATAAACAGGCTAGTGGTATACTGGCCTGGGCTGCTTCAGGACACAAATAACAGCTGTGGTCTCTGTAAATTTGTTACCCTCAGGAGTGAGATATCAGCAAAAATGGCCACCACCTGTGGAAAACAGTGCCAATGTCCAGTGCCATTTCCCTATACTCTTATCCGTGGAATAGGGATTGAAATTTTATTGCTGCATACAATAGAAAATCATTTCACCCTCCTTACCCCTGGTGGACCATACTCACCATGGCTGGGGTTAGAGAGTGGTCCTGTGCCAAGGTGCTCCAAGGCTGAAGTGTCAATAAACATTTCCTGTTAAACATGTTCGTGGGAATAAGGAGATGGAGTTTTGAAACTTATCTTTCTCCTTCTGTTGTGATTATAAATCCAGTGGTACATCTGTCTATTTTTACCAACAGTTTTTGGCATCCTGGCTTTGAGGGGTGCCTCTTTCATACCTGCAGAAAATCTGACCATTATGAGGAGGAGAAAGAAGTAGAAATAGTAGGGAGGACATGTTCAGCAAGATCCTTCAAGGCAGTGCTGCATTGGACCATGAACAAAAGGCCTAGAGGGCCTAGACACATCTTCAATATGTCAAGAGCATGAAAAAGGAAAGAGCAGACAGTAGAAAGGCCCAGGAGTCCCAATAAAACAAGGAGAGGACATGCATCAGGACACAATGGGTCTTCTCATGCAGCAATCCCAAAAGCTGCATGTCCTGGCTAACCTGCAGGTCCAAAAATTCCAAATGCTTTGCAGTCCTTGGAGAATTCCATGGTCACTTCTTCCTCCCCACCCCCACCATACCACGTGGCATCATGGGCTACATCCTTACCCCTACCACTCCATGCTGGGGGACAGCAAGGAAAATCACAACTTCATATACACTGACCTGTGAAAAACACAGTTGGTGTATGTGTAGCCACAATGGATTAGGTCTGCACTGAAATGTCCACCTCTACCTAGTTCCTAGGGCTCAAGGCATAACCTGGTTAATCTAGGCACCCCCACCCTTTCCCAGTTCCTAGGGCTCCAGATGAAAGGCACCTAACTTTACCAAAGAACTTCCTTTTGGACCCCAGTTCATATACCTTAACAAAGGTAAAACAATAAAGAAATGAGGATTTCACAACCACAACTGTGATAAGTGATTTTTTTGTCTGTTACATAATTAATTTTGCTAGGTGTAAATCAATTAAGGTGGTGGGGTATGACGGGCTAGAGAATTTTCTTACAATATGTTAGGATTGGACAGAAACAATCAAGGAACCAGACAGAGATCATACAGACAAACGATAGGGACCATCAAGATAAAACAATAAAGATAAGTGATTTTTTTTGCCAGACAGAATGCTATCAAACTAAGTTTTCCGTAACCATCCTAAGTTCTGTTTCTTTATCTGGTGATAGTGGGTGCTATTAGGACAGGACCACCTTCTTAGAAGCCTGATATTACATTGTTTTAATGTAATTTAGATGGAATGTCAGGATGTGACTTCTTGCTTCTTAGTTAATGGCTGCTGCTCCTTTTGTAGTGGTAAATACCCATTTTTTCATGGTTTGTGTGTATAAAAAGATCTTCTGTACTTTCCACAGTATGCATCCGATGAAGTGAGCTGTAGCTCACGAAAGCTTATGCTCAAATAAATTGGTTAGTCTCTAAGGTGCCACAAGTACTCCTTTTCTTTTTGCAAATACAGACTAACATGGCTGTTACTCTGAAACCTCTTATTAGAGCTGTAGACAAAGACCTTAGGCCTTACAATATGGCTACAGGAAAAGGTCTTATCCTTACAGCGCCACATAATTCACAGCTTCAGCAAAACACCTAATCAGCAAGCACTGCAGGCTAATGAGGCCAATGCAATCAAGGTAGACATCACCTTGTCAACTGTTGGAAATGGGCAATGTCCACCTTGATTGCATTGGCCTCATTAGCACTACAAAAAGTAATTTTCCCTCTCTTGATATTCACCCCTTCTGGTCAATTGTTGTGAATAGGTCACTTTCACCTTAATTGAATTGGCTTCATTAGCATTGACCCCCCACTTGCTAAGGCAACTCCCATCTTTTCATGTGCTGTAATATATACTGTTTACTGTATTTTTCACTCCATGCATCTGATGAAGAGGGTTTTAGCCCACGAAAGCTTATGCCCAAATAAATTTGTTAGTCTCTATGGGTGTCACAAGGACTCCTCCTTGTTTTCTCATACAATTAGTATTCCCTTTAATTCTCTAACAATACAGGTTTGCATTTCAAAGCTCTAGTCTATTTAACAAGGCTATGTTAACTATTGATAAAGAATAGCCCTAATTACCATTTAGATACTTCTCTAACGTGTCTTTAAAGGTTGAATTTGGGTCATTTAGCCTGCAAGTTCCTTGACCCCTTCTGGCCCTGTGTCACTGTGAGTCTAGCCTGAAGTTTCTAACTGTAATTGTAAATTGGGAAATTTGAAAGGAAGTTACAGACATTCTAGACAAGTCATAGGTGGGCTGTGACGTCATTGACATGAACTGTAACAGTATAGATCATTGTTGCAACCAAGGTCCTATAGTTGCACCAATAGTTGCACCACCAGTTGTGCAGATGTGATTTGTGGGTAAGATCTGACTTGTATATTGACCTGAGTCTGGGGCTTGGTCCTTTGGGATCGAGAGAACCTTTTTTTCTTTTATTGGGGTATTAGTTTTCATAACCATTCATCCCCATAAGTAGTGGCGCTGGTGGTGATACAAGGGAACTGGAGTATCTGAGGGAATTGCCTTCCACATGGCAGATGACAACCGAGGAATGTGTTTTTAGAAATCTTTCTACTGGAATATTTAATAAAAAGGGAGCTCATGGAAACATTCAGTGTGCTTTATAGGCTAAAAACTTACTTAAATTTGACATTAAAATCTTGTACAAAGGAGGTCAAGTGAGGTGTCTATGAAAAGGTTGTAATTTGCTGGTTATGATTATGCTGACTGTATGCGTGTATCATTTTTGTATTTGAAGTTTTGAATATTGGCTATATACTTGTATCTCAATATGTTTGATTCTAAGTAGCATCAGTGAAGCATTTGGTCAGCTTCTTGAGAAAGGACTATTCTGAGTAAATACCCAATCAAGAAACACTTAACTGACAATGGACCTCAGGAGACTCTAATCAACATCTGAGGAGCCTTCATGGGGCCGTTCAAGGTAGCAGGTGAGCAATGGCTGCTGCCTGCAAACTGAGTCATGCATGGACATGTGACTTGCCCGTGTGACTCAAAACTCCATCTTGCTGCTATGATTTTCCACAGTAAGAACAAAGGGGTCCTTCCACATGGCAGAGGATATAAAAACTTTGGAAGCCCCTCCATTTGGCTTCAATACTACTTCTTACCTCTGGAGGATCTTTGCTACAAACTGATGCTCTGAACAATGGACTGAATGACCCAAATGACCCATCCAAATCTGTGGATGTACCCCAGATACTTGATTTCAGCCTGCAGTTTATTCCATCACTGCTACAAGCCTGAGCCAAGAACTTTGCCATTGCTCTATGTAACTGATTACTTTGACCAATTTTAGCTCTCATCTATATTTGTTCCTTTTTATGAATAAACTTTTAGATTTTAGATTCTAAAGGAGTGGCAACAGTGTGATTTGTGGGTAAGATCTGATTTGTATATTGACCTGAGTCTGGGACTTGGTCCTTTGGGATCGAGAGAACCTTTTTTCTTTTATTGGGGTATTAGTTTTCATAACCATTCATCCCCATAAGTAGTGGCGCTGGTGGTGATACAAGGGAACTGGAGTATCTGAGGGAATTGCTTGTATGAATTCTGGTTAGCCAGTGAGGTAAAATGGAAGTCCTCTCTGTTTGGTGTGCCTTAAATGTAAAGGATCCCCAGCCTTGGACTGTGACTGCCCTGCTCCAAGCAATTTGTCCTAAATTGATACTCTCAGTAATGTCCCTCCAAAGGCCGCGTTGTTACAGGGGTGTATTTTTATAGCTTTGAATTCGCACTACTATAATAGAAATATCTAGAAATAAATGTTTAGAGATAGACAAAAGCATAAATTCCATTTTTAATTTTCTGTCTTTCCCTTTTTGTTCTGTTGTGCAGATGTGAGCAGGAGCAGAGAGAGGTATGTCTAGTTCTAATAGAGGTAAGTGCTTTGTTCTTGGTAACCCAAAAGTGACACAGAGCTACATACAATATTAAACCTTTCAGTGCCTACAAGCAGACCATTTACCCCAAATACTGTAAGAATGGTAATGCTATTTCTTGTGGCTCATGGATGAGCAGATCTTGTTTCACTGAAGTCCATGTCAAGCTCCAAGTGAGTACAATCCCAGTATGATGGATTTTATATATATTTTTCTAGTTTAACATAGTTTGCATTTTTGTTGTTATCCAGTAATGTAAGAAAAGCATTATAATATTCTCATCCCTCTTTAATATAACTGACTTTTTTGCAAATACTGGCCTTAGAAAATGACTGATATAAAATGTTTCCATATGATTGACAAACAGAGATCTCTTCTTTCAAGCCAGGATTGGCAGCAGAATGCAAGACATTCTGGTTTTAGAGCAATCCTTGTTATGTGCTCAGGTCAGTGACTTAATGGCAGCATCCTTAATCCTTGCTCTAACAGATCTATTTTTTGGTCCTTGAAAGGAGGTCACTGGAATTATCAGAAGTCTATTTTCCAGTTCAGCAGTTTCTGGTTTTCTGTTAACATTAAATAAAAGGCACTCTAAAATGTGGGCTGATTTCCTAACATGCCTCTCAACTGCCAAAGTAATATGTGCTATCAGAATTAATTAATTTAAAAAAATACAGAAAACAGAAACACACAAATATTTTTTAAGGTTATAATTGTGGCATATTTTTGGTTTTTAGCATTCTTATACTACAGTCCAAACTTTCAGCTACCCATTGGAGTTCTTAATATACAACAGATACACAAGTTATCATTTCCCAGCTTTGTCATTATTACATCTTATTGACAACATACAATACCTAGATTAGTGGTAGAGGGGCAAAATGTCAGCATAGCTATTGCTAACTTTTCTATGCTCAGGCTGTATGAAATGGGGAAAATGCAATTTAGTTAGTTTAATTTAGACTGGTATGGTCTGACTGTTTTGTTAATGTTTCCCTCCCTCTCCCACCACAGCCAACTCAATCACTACTTCACATCACACATGCTTATTTGATAGTGTTATACTGAACTCAAACTTATATTTTCACTCTTTTTTAGGACATACAAAAAATGTAGTTTCAGCATCAGACCAGCAATTCTACCTACTTCAACCAGAACATGTTACTCTATCTAGATTTCCTAACTGTCAATAGAATAAAATGTCTCCAATAATTCAAGAATCTGAGATTCCTCAACACTGTAGTATGATGTGTGATAAAACTGATCTCTGCATTCCTAGAATATAATCTAGAAGTGCCATCAACTGTTGCTGTGGTTGCACTTTTAAAACTTGCCAATTTTGCCATAGACAATTTGTGTACTGAAGTACTCTTATTTAGTTAACTAAGGTGTTTTCCAAGGTCATCAGGATGCCTTTTTGTATATTTTTTGATGGGGAAGTTCTAGAATGAAAAGATGGGTTGTTAGAAAGACAAGGTATGTGAAGTAATATCTTATTGCACCAACTTCTGTTGGTGAAAGCTACAAGCTTTGGAGCTTACACAGAGCTCTTTTTCAGGTCATATGGGTTGTTGACAGATGGCTTGTTGACAGAGTGAATTGGTCTCCAAAGAAAGGAAGTAATCTATCTGTATATTTAATCTCCCTGTGTAAAGCCTCAGTAAGATTAAGAGCAGATTTTTTTAAAAGTCTGGGACTTGAGTAATTGTTGGGAAATTCAGGTTATCAGAGGCACAAGTATCTATAAGTGTTGAAGTACTGAAGAGGTTTCTCCTCAGTAGTTCTTATCAGGGCCAAGTTTACAGGTTATATCTATGATATCTTTCTTTGGGCCTTGTATATCTTTCTTTTTCTTTTGGCATGGTATTCCTGGTGTAGATAACTTTTTTATTTGTATGTTTCCAGTTGGAAAGGAGTACTGTTTGTAAATAAAGGGTCTAAAAGCTTCATTTTGGTCCATTACTGAGATAAGCTGTATTAAAAACAGAACTGGAGGAGTATAAGGAAATTCCATGCTGCCTTGAAATATAACAAAACTGTGTATTGCTAGTGTGAATGAAATAAAAGAAAGTTTTCCAACTCCACACGTGACCAACCATTAGGACATTTGTGGGAGATGTCTATTGCCATGATTATATATATTATCATGGTCAATTAGAGCTTGGGGAGGGGAGGTTAAAGCTCCCTCCCCAAATTAGGGATTTCAGTAATAAAGAGAGAAAACAGTGAGCTTGGAACAGAAGTTAATTTCTCATTATTAAAAGAGGACAAATTTTGTCATGGCACAAAACTACTCATTCAAGTGATAGTCAACAGCTATTATGTTTTAACTCCCTCCAAATAAAATACAACTGTCTACATTTGATATTTTTTTCTCTGTTATATGAAAACAGTAGAATCCTAGCTCCCTTGTTATGTATCTCACATATTGCATCTGTATTAATCTATTGTTTGTATTTCTTATTTTCAATAGAAGTAACAGGGGAATAGGGATCATGGCTGATGATCTCCTCCTCAAAGTCTAGTGATGGAAATATGGGTTGGGGAAGTGAGGTAGGGAAAGGGCCTGCGGGCACCAGATGACACGGTGTGGAATGGGAATACAAATGAAGAAGGAGGCAGGCAGGATGCGGGTCTGGGGAATGACAGTGAGGGAAGGGCAGGGAAGCTTCAAGTGGAAGTGGGGTCGCAAGGGGTCGGCAACAAATATAATTTGAATAAAATTCGAGCCGGATCACTGCAGGGCGCACTTTAGCGTCTGTTTGAACAAAAGCTGCTGCCCACTCCCCTACCATTTTCGGCCCTGCTGGAAGGGGCAGGGGAAAGGGAAGGGAGTCAGGCTGAGGCGCAGCAGCAGGGCAAGGGAAGGGGGGCTGAAGAGGAAGTTGGCTGAGGTGAGACTGGCAGGGGAAGGCTGGTCAGGGTGAGGGAGAAGGCGGGGGGGAGGCGGACTGTGGATGAGGACGGTCGGGGTGACCTGTGCGAAGGTGGAGGCTGGTTGTGTAGAGACGGGCTCGGGGTGGGAGGCAGGATGGGGTGACTCCCTCCCTCCGGGATCCCCGAAGCGCCTGCCTCATGCAGCGAGGTGCGAGCTGGGTTTTGGCTCCTCCGAGTCCCGTGCGGCGCCCCGCTGGGGCAGCGGTGGCTGCAGGCGGCCCCGGCAGCCCGGGGGGAGGTGGCTCTGCCCGGCGCCGCCCCCTCTCCCCTCCCCCGGTCTCTGTCACTAGGTGATGGTGCAGCCAAGATGGCGGCGGGAGCGTGAGCGGAGGCGGCTCCGCTCCCCGACCCCGGGAGGAGGCAGCGCAGGGATGAGCCGCGTCCCCAGCCCCGTTGGGTTCCCGTGAGGCTCGCAGGGAGCGGGCGGCGCCCGGGCCATGGCGGGGATTATCAAGAAGCAGATCCTCAAGCACCTCTCCAGGTGAGTGCGGGGCCGGGGGCGCCGCCCCCCTCCCCGCGGGATCCGGGTGTGCGAGGCCGGCCGGGTTCCCCCCTCTACACTCGCCTCGCTGGCACCAGAACGTGGCGGGGACCGGGCTTCGCTCAGCTCCCGGTGGAGATGGGGTCCCATGAACGCCCCCCTCCGCGGGAGGGGCTGGGGGAGCCTTGGGGCGCTGGCAGCGGTTTTGTAGGATGGGGTTGAAGTTCTAGGGTAAGAAAAAAATCTCCTTGCTTGGCGCCAGGGTGCGGGCTCCTTGGAAACACCCGCGCGAGAGAGAACAGCCCTGAGGGGGGAGAGGGATTCGCGTTGGCGGGCGTAGGAGAGTCCGGGGATGAGTCACGCTGGCGGGGTTGGTTCCCCTCCAGCCACCCCCAGATCCTTGAAGCGTCCCCGTCCCCCCGTCCCCCCCGAGCGCTGCAGGATACAAGGCGGCCTCGCAACCAGCCTGGCCATTTATCGTGCCGGGCTGTCGCAGAGGACGAAGATCCGTCTGTGCCCCTCTGCTCCAGCATCAGTGTGTAGTTGGAAAGGCGGAAAGACACAGTGGCTGAGGTAATATCGTTAATTGGACCAATTTCTGCTGCTGAGAGAGACAAGCTGTTGCGCTTACCCAGAGCTCTTCTGCAGGTCTGGGAAATGTCCTTAGAGTGTCACAGCTAAATACAAGGTGGGGCAGATTGTTTAGCATAAATAGTTATCCTGGATTTCAAGGGAGGACCATTCAAGGTGAAGAAATTAGATAGGTGAGTGAGTGAGGTGCGTGGGAGGGAGGGAGAGCTGAGCTACAGTCACTGCCCAGGAGAAGTGGAGTGGGTTGTAAATTGTACTTGACACGTTGTATGTGGGAGGAGCAAGCAACAGCATGGCTGATGTCATGGAGCCCAGTGTGCACAGTCTTCGCTGCCTATTCCAGACAGCTCCACAGACACACCACATTTGTCTCAGATGACATGGAATCCAGAACAGTGGTGAAATTTTAGCAGGCACCACAGCGGATGGGGCAAATGAGTAATCTGGGATAAGAAAATCCCTGACATAGAGAAGGATGACTATACTAGGGAGCTGGCTGAGTGAAAAAAAAGAGCACTTTGAAATCTGATGTAGTTAAGATGCAAAACACCTTTGCTGGTCTCTTGAACCCTTGACTTATCACAATCAAAACAATACATGTGTAGCCCCACATGGGTGTTAAATCAAATTCTTTTGCACATTTGCACAGCGCAGGAAGATTCTTTGTAACAATTCATGCCCTATGTGTCAGGCAGTCAAAAGGTTACACTTTTTGTACTGTCTCTGTGATTGATTGTTATTCAATTCACTTCATGGTAAAGGCCAACTCTGTTATAAAATATGCACTCAGTTCTGGGCGTGTACATGAATATGTACACAAACTTGTGTGTTAAAGATAAAAACTGTAACCAGAGGTGCCAGCTGTTATAGAATGTAGTGAGATGATCTGATTAATGGGAGTGTTTTTTTAAATACAATTGAATAATTTGGTTTCACTGTTTTAAAAGGGGGAGCCAAAAAATTTCACTGTATAGTCAGAATCTGTGGTGACAGCACAACATTGGCAGCCCTTCAGAGTTTGTTTGTGATTAGAAAAATTGCTCTGGAAAGAGCACTTTATTACTCTTCTTAGTTGTTTCATATGTGTCTTTCAAGTCATATATGATTTGCAGATTATGCATTTACTGCTGCCAATAGTAATAAATAGCAAATAAAAAAAAGAAAAGAAAACCAAATATAGTTGTGGATGACAGCTGAATTCTCTTGTGCCATATGCACCAA
Source organism: Lepidochelys olivacea (assembly GCF_965140295.1). Taxonomy (NCBI): domain Eukaryota; kingdom Metazoa; phylum Chordata; order Testudines; family Cheloniidae; genus Lepidochelys; species Lepidochelys olivacea. The sequence goes on from NC_140411.1 coordinate 267,342,508, forward strand.
CAACAGATTTGTTAGCTAAACTCTGATGCAAAATCTTGGCTCTGTGTTCTCCTTAAGGATTAGTAGTTGTGATGTACAAAGCAGAAATGATACAATTTTATTTTTTCTGATTTTTATAATGGCATTGATGATTGAGAAATCTCTTTATGACCTGAACATAATAGAACACTTTGAGAATGAAAATGGAATACCAAGATATCATTTGTACAGAATCAGTTTGTTAATCATGAGCATACATGAAATTGCAGGCCTTCATTTAGGGCCTGAGCCTATGTGGTGCTTGGCTTCTTCAACTTCCAGTGAAGACAGTAGGAGTTGATGAAGTTCAGCACATTGTAAGATCAACCCCATCATTTTCCACAAGAAGTGGTTGTTCCATATGTAAAGATCAAGAAGTTTGGAGTTCAAAAGCTCTAAGTTCCTGTATACAGTAGTGGTATATTCTTTTCATAATACAACATTATATCTCCTGTTAGTAATGTGTTAATAAATTGTGTGCACCATGAAAGTAGAAATAGAACCACAATCTTTGTATTTTACGTTAAGGTCTTGTTTGTTTTTGATACATGTGCATGCCTAAAATCAGCTGTGCGCAGTAGTTGGTTTTATAATATAAATCCACATCCACATGTTAGGTCAGAATTGAGCCCCTAGGTTATTTTTTTTACTGTTCTATAATTTGCAGTTGGTTTCTAGTGGTTTGTAAGGATACGTATTGGAACACAACAGATCATTCAAACCTTAGAAGTTTGGTGATTTTTTTTTAACTCTGATAAGCTGACAATTTGAAATTTGTACAGATATGGGTTTTTTATTGTCCTCCTTACACTTAAACTTTTTTATTGTTCTACTTACAATATAGGAGACACATTGTTTCGCAAAATCTGGACCCCATTCTGACACTTGTACTAATTTGGAAATCAGTGGGACTACTTGTGGAGGAAGGCTTTGCTCAGCATGAGTAAAAGGAGCAGGATTAGGCCTCTACTTAGCTGATACAGTTAAATATAGAGATCTGTCATGTCAATAAAATGGCTGATTTGACATGTCAATAAAATGATCAATGGAGAATAAAGAAAACTTTCCATTAACATCAGAAATGTTTTCCCATGGAAATTAAAATTTGTATATAGTGGGGTATGTATATATGATTGGCTATATAGCTTTATATAGGCTTTATAGCAAAGGTAGAACAAACTGTCTTATGAATAGCTATTTGCTTTGCAAATACTAATCTGTCAGTCTCTAACTCTTGAAACTGTTTTCTGAGTGTGTTCTGTTTGCGGTTTTGGGGTTAATTAGGTATGTTTTAGCACTAGCAGTTAGGTGCACTAAACTTCAGGCTTCTTTCTCATAGTAGTTCTCAGTACTTCAGGGTTCTTTCTCACATATAACCTACTAATTTGTTTGCTTTAAATGTAGGGAAAAAATTGCAAGTTACAAATCAGTGTTTCTTAACCATTTTCTTAACGTGTTACAATAAAAAATTGTTGGATTACAGAGCTGTTAGCAAAAAGAAAAGGAGTACTTGTGGCACCTTAGAGACTAACCAATTTATTTGAGCATAAGCTTTCGTGAGCTACAGCTCACTTCATCGGATGCATCTGATGAAGTACTCCTTTTCTTTTTGCGAATATAGACTAACACGGCTGTTACTCTGAGAGCTGTTAGGTTTGTCAAATCAGTTTTCCAAACCAGACACAGATAAAAGTAGACAAAAGACCCTAGCACAATGGGGCCCTACTCTTGGCTGGAGCCCCTAGGCACTACCATAATTGCAATAAGGAAAAAGGAATCAGAATAGGTGCTCCCTTTACAGTTCTGGATGAGTTGAAATCGCTCCTCCCTCTCTCTCTAGGTATCAGTTCCAGCAGAAACAGAGATCTTGTCAGCTCATAAAGTATCCCAGATTGTCCTGTCGGGCTTAAGGAATAATGTGAGCGGAGATTCAGTAAGATTTATGCTCATTCAACCACTAACTTGGAGTGGAAAGTAAAGAAAAGTAAAAAATCAAAACCAAACTTAAACTGGGTAAATAAAACCAACCTGACAAAAACACCCTCCCTTTCCAGATGAGTTTTATACAGTCTTAGCATAACTTTGGTAAATGATTTTAGACCTTCTTTTTCTTTGGAATCCTTGGATAACAGAACCCTAATAAATAGGTTATTACAGTCTCTCTCTCTCTCTCTCTCTCTTTTTTTTTTTTTTTGTAAATAGGCTGAGTTTGTGGGTTCCATTGTTGTGACTGTTCTCATTGTTTCATGTATTATAGGGGAAGCGGGTAGTGATTTCTATCTATATTTAGCTTGCTTAACACTTTCCATTATTACAAAAAGTTATGTTGTTATTTTCTTTGAGAAGCTTTTGCACCTCTTTCGTTTGCAGCAGATCTTTGATATTTGGTAAGAGAATAATCCTCAGGCTACACTGATGCCTTTTCTTTGACCCATAAAATTCTCTTCAGCTTTTGCTGTGATATAAATTTAAAGATTGCCATTTCGCTTCTCTCATTTGTGTTCCTCAGGAAAGTGTTGGCAGAATGTAACAATAAAAACTGAATGAGCACTCTAACGCCTGGTCTACAGTATGGGGGGATTGCTCTAAGATACGTCGACTTCAGCTACGAGAATAGCGTAGCTGAAGTCGACTTATCTTAGATCTACTTAGAATCACTTACTTCGTGTCCTCGCGGCGCGGGATCGAAGGCCACCGCTCCCCCGTCGAGTCCGCTTCTGCCTCTCACCCTGGTGGAGTTCTGGAGTCGACAGCAGAGCGATCACGGATCGATTTATTGTGTCTACACTAGATGTGATAAATCGATCCCCGATAGATTGATCACTACCCACCAATCCGGAGGGTAATGTAGACGTGGCCTAAGGCTGGACCATGCTGCTGCTTCCCAGCAACATATGCTATTGAGAATGCCTGGGAGGTGCTAGAGAAGCTATGGAGGAGGAGGACTGTGAGGAAGAGATCTGGGCACCACATGGGGATGGAGCTCCCTCAGCCCTCCATGTGGGGGGGGGGGGAGAGCTGATCTGGACTGCCCCCACCTTCTCTCCCAGACCACACTCCACACCCAGCATCTAGACCCAATAGTCCATGCCTCTTCTGGTAGCACCATATGGGTCAGGAACTCCCTCACTACTCCTAGGGGTGGTGAGAGAGCTGGGCTCACCCCACCCCCATCTCAGAACACACACCCTGTCTCCCTCTAGTTGGTAGCAGGAGAAGGCTGTTATCCCAATGTAATCAGTCTTGTAGTTTAAGTGCTGGAAGTTTGTGCTGCAGTTTTGTGAATTAAGCAGCCTTAATTCTGCCCCCTGCTCCATATGCATCTTTAATTACATGTTCACATACTATGGTATTCGCAGGATCCATGTCTCATTCAATGCATAGGATGGATGCACAAGCGGGCAGAATTAAGATGACGTAGGAAGTATCAGATGTACAGTTGCCCAACTTTTGAATGCTTGATTTTTGCAACCTAAAATAATGTCAATTTAACACTGGGGGGGTTTATATGGATACATTATGAAGATAACTGACTTAAGTAGGTTAAAATAAAAAGTTGAATGGAGACCTGAAATCAAACACACAAGAGAAGTCTGATGTGGTTGAGGAACGTGAAAGAAGGATTGTCTTTGGGTTGCAGCTGTATTATTATAATATTATACCTTCTCTCAGCATTCAGATTGCTTTTGAACCATAGAAATGTAGAGCTGAAAGGGACCTTGGGAGTATTAGTTCATTCTGGCCCCCTTCTCCCACTCTTCCCCCCTGGTTCTCCCCAGTGCAGAGGCAGGATCAAATATACCAAGACGACTTGTTTCTTCTGTGACACCCTTAAGAAATTAGCTGACTAATAATGGCAAGGTTGGAGACTCACTAGGGATAGCCTATATTTGATAAGGGGACCGTGGGGGGAAAATATCAACACTTATCTAACCATAATCATAAACTTATGGTTTTCTCTTTTCTCATGTCCTTTGTCTGTTGATCATACATTTGTTTTATATTTATACAATGACTACCACATTATGGGCACTACAAGGAATAAATAGTAAATAACTTAAATTCTCAGTTTTAATTATAAGGAGGTAATTTCCCTTATTGTAGTACTACAGAATCGCCATTGAATTCACAATATTTTCCTATAAAAAGTGTCGGAATTACCCAGAATATCCATCTGTGTCTTAGTTGTAATTAATTTGTCTATCATTGTTATCTAGGTGCTATATAAAGAATTTGGAGAGCATAAATTCTCTCTGCAAGTACCTTAATTTTCCTGTTGTTTTCATTGAGGTGGGATGTGCTTTAGCTCAGTGAAGGAAACTCTTGGCCATTCTATAGCCACCCTTACTGAGGTAAATGAGATGAGTCTTCTGTTACAGTCTGAAGATAGTAAGACTTTGGACCAAATGCAGCTTCTGTATAGGCTTCACCATTGTTTCAATTGCTTTACTCCAGCGTGGAAACAACAAAGATGAGGATTGTTTACTAGATCAGCCTATGAAAGGGCTGCCGTCTTCAAGCTAGCTTAAAATGATAAAAACTATTTCTGGCTATACCTGTGTTTTCATGTCCTGGATTAGTGATACTCTTTGACTTATCTTTCGCAGACATTTTATTGCTTTTTGTATTAAAAAAAAAACCTCCATTTATGCAGGATGAGTTACTCCTCCCTATGGGGAAGGAAAGACAGAGAGAGAACAAGAGAGATTGCTCTTTTTGTTTTTCTAATACTTATTAAATCCTTCAATCCTATGGTGATAGGTACAGTATAAGAATCTAGCTAGCTAAAGTCCAGTAAGATTCAGACTGCACACCACCTTGATCATGAGAGCGCAGATATGCTCCGTAACTTAGGTTGCTGCTAATTCTTCAGTGTTGGTCTCTTCCTACCAGTATCGCTTCTCTTTTACTTGTATAGAACCATCTGCTTGACCCAACTCATTTTCTTTAATGAACTTACCCTATTAGGTCACTGAGACATCTGAGTAATGCCATTATCTACCCTTGATAATGAGGTGGAGAGCTGGCTGTCATGTACATACTGCTGGCATCAAAGACCATATAATCTTACAGTCTCCTCTGTTGGTTTGAAATACATGTTGAATATATGGGGAAAATCTTGATCTTCATGTGATTCCACAAATACGAGAGCTCTCGGGGAGGAAAAGTAGTTCATCAGGATCTTCTGGGGACCAGTCTAGAGGAAATTTGCAAAATATACTTAATGCTCCCTGCCCTTCTAGGTCTTCTGTGTGAGTCCACAGGTCAGTGGGGTCAAACGCTGCCAATAGGGTCTAAGAGCACCAGTGTGGATATTTGTTCTGTTTATGACTATAAGGAGATGCTACATCAGTAGGTCTCCTTAACAGATCTGGGTCTGAAGCTTGAGTCAGATGTGTCCAAGATACTGACAAGGGTGAGGTGTTGCTGAAGTTGGTTTTCTACCAGGTTCTCTACAACTTTTCCTAGAAAGGAAAGTTTAGTCACAGGGTGAGGTCTAACCTAGGCCCTTATCTTCTGTTTTTATGTGACCACATTAGTGCCTGCAAGATCCACATCCTTTTGTGAAGTAAGCTTTCATTTAAAATAAAAGTTCTAGCATTTTGAAGTATGAAGAAAACCTTCCAAATTGGAATGAATGCTGTATTGTCTAAAGCAGCCCTATATGTTACAAATTGTCCCATTCATGTTAATAGGATGTTAACTCTTAAGTTTAACAATGGCAACTTAAAGGGACACCTTATCTGCTATTTTTACAAATAACATCCAAGCCATTTTCATCTTCCGGTGCCAAAAGCCCCATCTTCCTTCGAAATGGCTTTCAAATCTCCATCTTCACCTTTCTCATTCTTACTTATCTGTGACAGCAGCTGTTAAAAAGCTATACGTTGGTGATACAGAATTCTGTAGCACACTTAAAATGAAAAATTTGGTGGCATCATACGTAATTTGAAAAGCATTCTGAAACAGATTTGTATTACATTTAATATCAAAACCAATAGTACAAGGAATAATGTACTAACTATATTATTCCTTTTCATATTTAATTCAATAAACGTCTCTGTTTTAGAATTTATTCTCAGCTGATGAAGTGCCATTATGCACCAGAAATCACGGAGAATTTAGGTCTAGTGTATCAGAGAGTATGTGAGAGACAGGTCTAACCCAGGTAGTATGTGTGCTACAGAAATATTTGAGTTGAACACCAGTGTATATTAATGCCTATGAGGCTTGTGACAGACATCCCGTCCGGAAGTTGGTCCATTTAAAAGATACTACCTTACCCACCTTGTCTCCAATATCCTGGGGCCAATATGGCTAAAACAACACTGTAAGCAATTCCACACTTTGAAAGATTTGAGATGGCTTGCTTTGGGAACTCATCAACGTTGCATGGATTGGCAAGGATCACCTTCTTGTAACTGCCTTCCCTGGATTGTGTGGATGCCCTCTGAGATTTCCCAGCATCTGCTAGCTAGGAAGGAGCTTTAGTTTTTGTTTACTCCCTTGATTCAGCATCCACTGCTTTAGTGTAATCTCAGTTTTGGGGAAAAGTGCTTAGTTAGGTGCTGCTTCAGAACCAGTAGAGAACACAATTGTATGAAATATTTTTTTATCTAGGTTTGACATAAGTAGCAATTCTTTCTCTTTTCTTGTTATTGAGTTGTATTTTAAAGGGTTCATTCTATGCGATTTTGCATTTTTGGTGGGCTTTTGCAGGTTCCAGATGTGTAGCATATGAAAAATACTGAAAGGAGAATGTTGATAAAGCTACTTGTGTGGTGAAGCACTTTGATATAGAGATAGAGATGGTGTTGAAGTAAGGAAACCTTATGCTGGGTGGAGAACGAGATAACAAGGGAATAAGAATGGTAGTGAACTAGCTCAGGGCTGCAGAGGAAAAGGAGAAGAGAGGTGAAAATAAATTAAGAATGCCAGGATAATAGCTACCAAAACTACCTTTAATATTGCGCCACATTTTTTTAGAGAATTTAATTTCTGCAGTGTTTTTTTATTTGGGTGGTGATTTCACATTAAATAATGACAACCTTATACTATAAATTTGAGGCTTAAACTACTACAGTGTCTTTTAACTAACAATTTAAAACCATTAAAAATAGATCATACCCTTTCAAACAGGAGAACAAATATGTAGGAAAAGCCGGCAGAGAACGAGGCATCAGGATAAATGAATATTTACAAGGAAAAAATCATTTATATGGCATAGAAGTACTGATTACATGATCTTTTTTAGAACTACTGAAATGTTTTCCCCAAAATCCACAGCCTAGTGGTCACTGGTGGGACATGAGTATTTTTAGGTTGCGTACTTAAAAAAAAAATCCTTGCTGAATTAGTGTGTGTGTTAAAGTTTGCTAGATTTTCAGCACGTTAACAAGACTTTTAACATTAAAGATAAGTGAATTCTTTGTATAAATATATGTATAATTAGTCACTGGCTTTTAGAGTAGATTTTTAAGGGACTCCTGAAGTACATCTCCACATACTGAATATTATATTCATATTAATTTAACATTCCAATTTTTATGCAAAAAATTGCATTGAAGTTTATGTGGACTGCTTGAGACTTGTTATCATCATTGCTTACAAAAGAGCAAAACAGTTTGTATCCTGTTATTTCAAAATACTGAACAAAATGCACAGTAAAGGAGGAAAGTTACTATAAATCTTACAAGAAAAGGAGTACTTGTGGCACCTTAGAGACTAACCAATTTATTTGAGCATAAGCTTTCGTGAGCAAAGCTTATGCTCAAATAAATTGGTTAGTTTCTAAGGTGCCACAAGTACTCCTTTTCTTTTTGCGAATACAGACTAACATGGCTGTTACTCTGAAACCTATAAATCCTACAACATTAAGGCAAAATACTGAGTACTGAGCCTGGAAACAGTGAAGATGACTAATTTTTATGGGACTGTCAGGATTATTTTAGAGGCTTGACTGCCTCCCGCATGACAAAAACCCATGTCATTTACAGCCCTAGTGCCAAAATCCTCATCTTCATCCTTATAAGCATAGGTGCACCTCTGACCCCTCTGATGTTTCTATGTGCATCCCTTTGATCTCATGCTCTTACCTTTGCTGTGTTGAAATCACGCAATTCTCCCACTCAGACGGGGTCCTGTGCTACCGTACCCTGTATATTGACCATGCTAAACGAGCAGATCCAGCTGGTTTGGTACCTGCAGATCTTTCCTTTCAGAGTTTGTGAGCAGTCATGAATACAGTGGCCAGGCAGCCATCTTAAATCAAAGTATTGTTAATCCTAACAGTACAAAGCATAACATAAGAGGAAAAAGGATTTTTAGTAGAGCTGTCAAACAATTAAAAAAATTAATCGTGATTAATCACGAGATTAAAAATAAAAGAATACCATTTACTTAAATATTTTGGACATTTTCTACATTTTCAAATATTAATTTAAATTACAATATAAAATACAATGTACAGTACTCACTATGTATTTTTATTACAAATATTTGCACTGTAAAAATATAAACAAAAGAAATAATATTTTTCAGTTCACCTCATGCAAGTACTGTAGTGCAATCTTTTTATCATGAAAGTGCAATTTACAAATGGAGAATTATTTTTTTATGTAACTCCACTCAAATAAAACAATGTAAAACTTTAGAGCCTACAGGTTCACTCAGTCCTACTTCCTGTTCAGCCAGTCGCTAAGACTAACAAGTCTGTTTAAATTTATGGGTAACAATGCTGCCCACTTCTTATTTACAATGTCACCTGACAGTGAGAACAGGCGTTTGCACGGCACTTTTGTAGCCAGCATTGCAAGGTATTTACATGCCACATATGCTAAACATTTAATCCCCCCTCATGCTTCAGCCACTATTCCAGAGGACATGTTTCCATGCTGATGACACATTCTGCTTGGTAATGATCCAAAGCAATGCGTACTGACACACATTCATTTTCATCATCTGAGTCAGATGCCACCAACAGATGGTTGATTTGTTTTTTTGGTGGTTCGGGTTCTGTAGTTTCTGCATCGGAGTGTTGCTCTTTTAAGACTTTTGACAGTATGTTCCACACCTCTTCCTTTTCAGATTTTGGAAGGTACTTCAGATTCTTAAACGTTGGGTCGAGTGCTGTAACTATCTTTAGAAATCTCATATTGGTACCTTCTTTGCGTTTTGTCAGGTTCAGGGCCGGCTCCAGGCACCAGCGTTCCAAGCAGGTGCTTTGGGCTGCAGTCAGAAAGGGGCGGCAGAGTTTCTGCAGCGGTTGCAATTCGGCGGCAGCTTCTTCGTTCCGCTGGCTGTGGCGGCAATTCGGCGGCGACAGGTTTTTTCACTGCTTGGGGTGGCAAAAATGGGAGAGTCGGCCCTGCTCAGGTTTGCAGTGAAAGTGTTCTTAAATCAAAAAAACATGTGCTGGAGTGTAATCCGAGACTGCCATAACACAAAATATATGGCAGAATATGGGTAAAACCACAGAGCAGAAGACATACAATTCTCCCCCGAGGAATTCAGTCACAAATTTAATTAACACATTATTTTTTTTAAAGAGCGTCTTTTGTTTATATTTTTTACAGTGCAAATATTTGTAATAAAAATAATAAAGTGAGCACTGTACATTTTGTATTCTGTGTTGTAAGTGAAATAAATATATTTGAAAATGTAGAAAAACATCCAAAATATTTATAATTTTCAGTTGGTATTCTGCTGTTTAACAGTATGATTAAAACTGTGATTAATTGCAGTTAATTTTTTTAATCAAGTTAATTTGTTTTCACTTAATCGCTTACATTAACTTTGATTAATTGACCGCTCTAATTTTTAGAACAAAAGGTCTATGTGCATGTCTACCTTACCTAAGTCCTACTGTCCTTGAAATGGAGACCCTTGTAGGTCTAATTTCCAAGATAACTTAATCTCTGAAGTCAGTGTTCACCTTGGCTCTCACTTTCCCTGTCTGTGAGGGACTGTCTTGAAATCCAGCCAGAATTGTTTGTTCTCTTAGCTCACGTTCTTGGACCTCCTTCCCAAACCAGTTTGGTGACCTCTGAGTTGAGCTAGGGCATTAAAGCAAGTGGTATTTGCATTGTGTCTCAGGTATTTGCTGAGAAGCATATATCTAGATTCATTTCCCCTTTCCAGGGTGCATTTCCTGAAAATCCTGCTGTTAAATTAACTCAGTATATGCATATAGTAACATCACAATAACCCAGTCAACCCACAATAGTAATAAATTATTACAGGTAACTCCACATAAGATATTTCTGCCTTTTATTTTTTTGATTTATCACAACTGTATTTTTATTTGGAATTATTTTGCTGCAAGTAAACCTATTTTTAGAAGATTTTGTGAGAGGTTTTAAAGGGTCTCTCATAGAGTTAAATTAGAGCTTTCCATTTTTAATGTAATTATAAGTAACTATGGGATCTTGATGTGTAACCTGCATTTGTTAGTATTCCTTTGTTTTAAAGAAATGGAACTAAAATATTACATAAGGAATGTGCTACTCTGCCACTTTACATATTAAATATACCAATTATATTACAGTGTATGTTAAAGGTCACAGTAGGCACCAGTCTCAGTAAGGACTAAACCTCTGTACATATGTACGCTAAGATAAAGTTAATTGTATATCATGCTTCAGAATGTAAACTAATCACCCGTGGAATGGATGTCTGGCCAGAAAGATTTCACCCTTGCCTGACTATTGCATAGAATTGTCTGTTTTCACTTTCCTCAGATATTGGTAGAAGAGCTGGTTTGGTTTGCCTTAACAAATCCTTTGTACTAAGTGCCTACCTCAATTTCATTTGTTCATGCTGGTGAGCATAAAGGAGCCCAGAAACAATAAAGTGTTTTGTTTTGCTCTTCTCTTTATATTTATTACAATTAATAAATAGCTTCAGCCAATTTTTACAGCATTTTAGGGGGAAAAATACCCTCAGCTGAAAACTCAAATTGAAACCATTACAGTACCTTAATTACAGCATTGCAATAGTATAATTCATTTTGCTTAGTGTTATTGTTTTGCCAGTCATTGAGATTTTTAGAAATACATAAAATCCGGAAACACTGGTTGTAGAGTATTTGGGCTTTCTAATAATTAGGATTTGGAAAGTTTGGAATTTTTTACAGTCGAACCTCAAGTTACGAACACTTTGGGAATGGAGGTTGTTAGTAACTCTGAAATGATCGTAACTCTGAACAAAACATTATGGTTGCAGGTTTCAGAGGGATAGCCATGTTAGTCTGTATCAGCAAAAACAACAAGGAGTCCTTGTGACACCATAGAGACTAACAAATTTATTTGGGCATAAGCTTTCATTGGCTAAACCCCACTTCATCAGATGCATGGAGTGAAAAATACAGTAGGCAGGTGTGTATATATTACAGCACATAAAAAGATGGGTGTTACCTTACCGAGTAGGGGGGATCAGTGCTAATGAGGCCAATTCAAACAGGGTGAATGTAGCCTATTCCCAACAGTTGACAAGAAGGGTTGCATATCAACAGAGAGAAAATTATTTTTGTAGTGACCCAGCCACTTCCAGTCTTTATTCAGGCCTAATTTGATGGTGTCAAGTTTGCAAATTAATTCCAGTTCTGCAGTTTCTCACTGAAGTCTGTTTTTGAAGCTTTTTTGTTGAAGAATGGTCACTTCTAAGTCTGTTATTGAGTGTCCAGGGAGATGGAATGTAATATATGCTACCATGTGCCAGCAATGCCCCTCTGCCATGTACATTGGCCAAACCAGACAGTATCTACGCAAAAGAATAAATGGACACAAATCAGACATCAAGAATTGTAACATTCAAAAACCAGTAGTAGAGCCCTTCAGTCTCCCTGGACACTCAATAATAGACTTTAAAGTGGCCATTCTCTAAGTCACCCGGGTTTGCACTACAAAAAGTAATTTTCCCTCTGCTGATATTCACCCCTTCTTGTCAACTGTTGGGAATAGGGTTGGATAAGGGGCAGAGGGTCCTGGGGAGTAGTCAGGGGGAGGTGGGATGGGGTGGAGGTTCGGGGGGGGGGCAGTCAGGGGCCCGGGAAAAGGGGGCATTGGATAGGCATGGGAGTCCTGGGGGGGCCTGTCCGGGGGCAGGGGTGTGGATAGGGTTCGGGGCAATCAAGGGATGGAGCAGGGAGGGTTGGATAGGGGGCGGGGTCCCAGGGGAACGGTTAGGGGCGGGGGGTCCTGGGAGAAGGGAAAAAGGGACAAGGAGTGGGGTAGGGGTGGATGGTTTGGCGGTTCTGAGGGGGGCAGTCAGGGGGCAGGAAGTGGGAAGGTGCGGGGGGCCAGGCTGTTTGGTAGGGCTGGCTTAGGTTTTTTGCTGCCCCAAGCAAAAAATTTGCCGCCCCAAGCTCAGGTGGGGCTGGAAGCAGAGGGAATGATGTCACCTCCCAGCGCCAGCAGGGGCTTTACCCCCTCCCCCGCTCGGCTGCGCAGAGAAGTCCCGATATAAGGGGTGGCACAAGGCAGCGCAGCCCCGGCTCCCTGGCAGGACTCACCCTCTCCTCCCCAGGTAGCGGCTGGGCCCTGGCAGCTCAGCATCCCGGGGCTGGGGCTTCCCCTTCCCGCTGCGGCCGGGGGCGCGGCACCCTTGCCCCGTCTGAGAGCGCAACTGCCCCCCAAAAAAAGGATGGCTAGAATGTTGCTCCTGGAAATGTGCTGCCCCAATCACGTGCTTGCTTTGCTGGTGCCTAGAGCCAGTTCTGCTGTTTGGGGAGGCACAGCCTTCCCTGCCCAGCCCTCCATACAGTTTTGGAACCCTGATGTGGCCCTCAGGCCAAAAAGTTTGCCCATACCTGTTCTAGAGTGTGATTTCAAAAGGAAGAATGCTGGGACATAATGTGGAGTGGGAACCGATGGTCCATGGATGGTCAAGAAGTCTCAAGCCCAGCAAAACAAAACTAAAAAGAAAAGGTATTAGCACACATTAAAGTGAGGGTAAAAAGCATTTTAGCAATCTGGGATATGGAAAACATAATTTTATACTTCTTAGATTTAAAAATATGTTTTCAGGGTACCTTTAAAATCTTTAAAATATTAACTAATTATATTAGTAAATACATAGTGTGATTGTCTGTATCCCTATGTTCACCCTTTCTACAAGACTATGATAAATTTGATACAAAGTATGCCTTGTGAGGTATCATTTGAAAACTCATAATCTGCTGATCATTGTTGTCCTGGTAAAATATGTGTTGCAAAATTACAATATTCTACTGTATAACACATGTTCAGAGTTTAGAAAAGCAAGCACAGACTTGTTCCTCAGAGACAAAAGGCAAACTGACACCTCAGTCAGATGTCAACAAAATCAAATGCACTATCACCAGTTAAGTGGTTTTGGCAGGAAGAAGGGAGTAAGCGAGAAATTAACATGTTGACAAAGAAACAGCTGGAAGTTCCTGTCCCCCAGACTTGCTGTCGCCTGAATCCCAGCTGGAGAGGATTCTCAAAGAAGAGAAATACTATAAGAAAGGGGAGCAAACACCTCAGATTACCTCTCTCCCCTCATCTCTACTCACGGTATCAACAACACTTGAAAGACAAAGAAGGCAGCATTGAACTGGATTTTGGCTGAAGGAATCTAGCCAGATTGCTATAAGCATGTGGCGAGAGAAATCTTTTTGCTTTAAATTCGCTTAGCTTGTTAAGTTCAGTATTAGTTTGTGTTTTACTTTTATTTCTTTGTAACCAATTCTGACTTTTATGACTCTTGTAATAATTTAAAATCTATCTTTCTGTAATAATAAACTTGTTTTATTGTTTTATCTAAACCAGCGTGTGTTTGGATTGAAGTGTTTGAGAAACTTCACTTGAGATAACGAGATTTGTGAATACCATTTTCTATTAATGAAATGATGGACTTTCTATGAGCTTATATTGTCAAGGAGGGTACTGGCCAGTACAGAACTCATGGTTCTGGGGACAAGTCTGGGACTGGGAATTTGCTGGTGTCACTCTGCAATATAATTCAAGGCTGGCTGGCTGGCTAGCTTATTGCACTCATACAGTATAGCTGGGGATGATTTACATGCTGGAGGCTGTGTGTGACAGACCAGGAGTGGTTGCTGTCCCAGTGAAGCAGTGTAAAAAGCATCCCAGGTTAGAGAATTGAGGGGACACAGCTGATCAACCATCCAAATTGTACCCTGGGTAATGTCACACACAGTGTGTCTGCCTTTTTAAAATTCTACATCAGCTATTTGTTTAAATGAAGTTGCAACCGTGTAGCATCAGTACAGTGATGGATCTTCTCATGAATGTCCTCCCTTTACACTTTATACAAATTTGTCATTTCATTTTACAGAATGTCATAATGTGTAACGTCATAATTATCGTTCTCTTTATTTAAAATTCTCTCATTATTGTATCATTCCTCTTCCCCTTTAAACTTGCTCCCTTGTGTGTCCCCTGTGTCCCATTCCCTGCAGCGATCCCTGCTAGCTCTGGTGGAGATTGATTTGATGTGAATATCCTTACTACCAAAATGAATGCCAGAAGCTCCTAAGAAACCACGGGAACTGACCACTTGCTCTCACCAGGAATACGGGCCTTTTGCCTGAATTTCTTGCCCTCAGGTAATACCCCCTTCCCCACCTTTTTAAAATAAATGTTAGAGGTGGTTATACATTTTTTTTAATAGTCTGTTTTGGGGTGAAAACTGTAAGTTACTAGTTGGATGCCTTTTGTGTGCCATCTACAATTCTATGAAAAGCAGTAGTTTGTTATGCATCTAGATTTCAAAGAAAGATCCAAGGGTAAATCTGCAAAACTTGTTTGTGAACTAAACATACAAAACCACATAGCAAATAGGTTTTATAGGCCTACTTTCTGAACATAATTTTTTTCAGATGTTCCCCACACTTTAATGGTATTTTGGATTACTTTCTGATGTAGACTTTCACCTACTTGTGTCTTTTGTATTACTTAATGCTCAAAGACTTCTTGTAGTTGGTAGGAGGGATGCATTTAGCTATATTGAAAGAGGAATTGACACTGGATCTAGTTTATATTGGTGGAGATTTGATGGGGTAATTTAATTTTGTTAAAGAAATTAAAGATAACTCTTAATAGAACAGTGTAGATGTAATGGTCTGTTTAAGAGAATTATTTCATTAATAAGTAAGATTTGGTGCCTATACCTCCAGTTAGCATTAATTAATTATTTGTGTAATGCCATATATGTGGAGACTGCCTCCCCACTTCCTCCAAAAGTGAACTTATTTGAAACTGTCATGCTTTAAGGACCTGAAGAGAATGTATAACAAAAACCATAGTGAAACAGATTGTTCCGATTGTTGCATTCGATGAAGTGAGCTGTAGCTCACGAAAGCTCATGCTCAAATAAATTGGTTAGTCTCTAAGGTGCCACAAGTACTCCTTTTCTTTTTGCGAATACAGACTAACATGGCTGTTACTCTGAAACCAGATTGTTCTAGTTTGTTTAATTACAGTGAAAGAATGGTAGCAGTTTAGAGGAAACACATGCTCACACTCAAAAGCATGCCTTTTATTTTTCAGTGTAAAACACAAGAAGCTAGAATTTTTCACAGTGAAAGTAAGAGAAGAAGAGATGTATCTAGAATACAGCTGGGCAATTTATTTTTAGCCAAATAGTTCATCAAAAAATGCAGCATTGGATCCACCAAAACTATTTGTGAATTTGACACAAATTTGCTTAATAATTTCAGCACACCTCTCTTGCCCCTTCCCTCCCATGCCCCCAAAAAATTCAGGCTATATTCACAGGGGTACTTAGATGCCCTCCTAAAAATTGGAGGAGGTGGTAGTGCCCCCTTACACTCAGTAGCCCAAAGGTTAGATACTCGGGATGTGGGAGACATGGGTTCAAGTCCACAACATGGCTGATTTAGAGAAGGAATTTGAGCTTGGGGGTCTCATGTTGTTGGTGAGTGCACTAACCACGGAGCTTTGGAGTATTCTGGGTTAGGGCTCTCAGTCTGTTCTGTTGAAGCTGTTCCATGTTGTATAAATTAAATATGCATGGCAGCAGAGACTGGAACCCAGGTGAGTGTGCTAACCACCAGGCTATAGGGTCATTTTTTCTGTGTGGCCCAATGAATATTTAAATACTTATACAGAATGGAACAGTTTCAACTGGAGAGCTTGAGAGAGACTCTACTCTGAATACCTTTATAGCCTGGTAGTTAGGGCACTGACCTGCAACATGGAAGATTGTAACAGTTGGCCCACCTCTCAAGCACCACCTCTGTTTCCCATCTTCAGGGCTCCATAAATAGACTCCACTATTCCTGAATCCTTAAAATAATACTTTTGTTCATCTAATTTATTTATATATAATTCAGAAATAACACTCAGTCCTGGGGCTTCTCTCAAAAGAGAATGCTCATCTCCCCTCAGCCACTCCCAGGCCTTCCCACTTGGAGTCTTTTGTCCCTAGTACCTCAGAGTCAGTCCTAGGGCTTTTCCTCTTTTCCCTGGAGGTGATCCAAGCCTTCTAGCTTCACTTTGGTTCTCCCCTGCTTTTTGGAGGCCAGTCCTAGCCCAACCTGGCTGGAGTCTCATTTCTCAAACTCTCCTGCATCCTTCTGCCTTGCTGCAGCTTCATTCTGGCTATGTCTACACTTTTGGGGGCATGTAGAGTACATGCACTGCACATGTAGCTTCATGCTGCAGTGAAAGGCAGGCTGCGTCCAGCCTAGACGCTGTAATGTGTAGCTAAAGCCACAGTGAAAGGCTCCAGCAATGGGGGGATGCAGCAGAACACTACTCTGCTAAAAATAGCAGTGTAAACCTGGGAGGTACTGTGTGGGTCTGTAGAGAGCCATGTAGTGTATATATCTTGGGGATTCAGGAGTACAGGGCACTCTGCTCTACTCGCCTAAACTGCGTCTCATTGTCTACACTGCTATTTATACCTGGACTAGCTGGGCATGCAGCATCTGTACTGTACACGCTGCTATAAGTGTAGGTGTACCTTAAGCCACAGCTTCCTCTCATATTTCATGGTGCTGTCTCCCCCTTTATAAGGCCCAGGTGCCTTCCCTGAAGCCCATTTGGGCAGCAGGTAATAAATTACAGGTGCTTTGGACCCTGCTCCCTCTTAAAGGGGCTAGTCACCATGTGGCAGACAGCCAAGCTCAAATCCCTGCTGGCAAAGTGGGAACTTGAATCTGGGTCTTCCACATCTGAGGGCTATAGGACGTAGGGACAGCACCAGCACCACCACTGTTTCTTCCTCCTCGTCTGGGTTTGTGACTGGCGTTTCCATATTTCCTTTGCTTTTAATAATAAAAAAGAAAAAGCACTTAAAATACCCTGAAAGCAAAATGAAGCATTTAGGGTCAAACGAAACATTTCATTCAATACAAAATGATTTTTTTTTTCACCATTGAACTCAAAAATTCATTATTTTCACAGCTGGAGTCCAGAATCTATACACAGCCCATCTTCCTCAGATACTGCTGTATCCATCTGAATCACTTCAGCACTGTGCATGCTGTCTTCATCAGGATAGGCAGAGAAGGGGAGAAGTAGTGTTGCCAACACTTAGGATATTATTGTGGGTCTCACAATATTTGTTGGGGTTCTTTAAAAGCCCCAGCTCTTGGAGTCTTCTGATTACATGAGAATCTTGGTCTTCATAGCTATGAAGAAGAGCCTGAAAGTGGGAACCCTAAAGCAGTGGCTCTCATCCTTTCCAGACTATTGTCCCTCTTTCAGAAGTCTGATTTGTCTTGCATACCTAAGTTTCACCTCATTTAAAAACTTGCTTACAAAATCAGACATAAAAATACAAACATGTCCCAGCACACTATTATTAAAAAGTTGCTTATTTTTTCATTTTTACCATATAATTATAAAATAAATCAATTGGAATATAAATATTATACTTACATTTTCGTGTATAGTATATAGAGTAGTATAAACAAGTTCTTGTCTATGTGAAATTTTAGTTTGTACTGATTTTGCTCGTGCTTTTTGTGTAGCCTGTTGTAAAACTAGGCAAATATCTAGATGAGTTGATGTACCCCCTGGAAGACCTTTGTGTATCCCCAGGGATACGTGTATCCCGGATTGAGAACCACTGCCCTAAAGGTTCAAAATCCAGTAGGTAAACAACCCCCCCCAAATTTACTATTTCTTAATAGCTAGTGATTTGGGGGTGGGAGGGCTGATGCATTATTTTTGAATACTTAGGGTTGTCAATAATGCAACTTGGACACATGGTGTGGGAGCCAGGAAGGAGGAGAAAAGAAATAAGGGGGAAAAACCCCCCAAACTCACTGCATACACAAGAGAAAAGAGTGTCAGAGAAGGAAAACATCCATCCTGCCAGAGACATATTTATTTAATAAGATTCCAGGCTTGTTACTATGAAGACTGTTATGTCTGTAGAGTCAGTGTGAAGAGATGGAAAAATATGCAAGTGTGGATGAGAGCTCTCTTTGTTTAGAATATCACCAGATTCAATCATCACTTGAATTTGCGGTCTGTTACCAACCAATTTTTAAGGTCTCGGCCATTTTCAAGTTTTTATACACATGATTTTACAAATTACACCTGTAATTTGAACAGCACAGGCTTTCAGCTACTACTTCTCTAGTAAGTCACAGACCAGACAAGCTTGCTATCTGCAAAAAAAAGCCAGTGCTTCACCATTACCTTATTAATTATTTCATAATTTTAAATTCTTCAGACTTTCCCCACTATCAGTCCTTTTCTGTATGAAATCATGTCTCTTCGCTTTAGTTCAGGAACGTTATATTTTGAGCAGAAGTTAATAAGCCTTCAAGTACAGTCCATTTGTCAAAATGTGATAAGCTTATTTATTATTTTTGCAGTGCCCAAAGGTGCTAGCTATACTACATAAATTATATACGTTTGGGGTGGTATATGTTTTTGTATATAGGAGAAACTTAATGTTCTTAGTGTCCTGTAGTCATTGTGTTCATTAAGTTCCTTATCTATAGGACTACTATATTTGTAACAGCCCAGCTGGATTTGATAACATCTCTAACAATTTCCAGGCTTTCATAAGTGAGCTGTGAAAAGACTATTGTGGGATAGGAAGGATAATTAATATGCTTGTGTGAGGACTTCACATTAAACGAAACAGAAAAAGAAGTAGATTGAAAAGTGTTTTATATTTTTAAAAAGTGATTCCCATTCTTGTAGTGTAAGTGCCTCATTCATGTGTAGGCATTGGCTGGTATCTTGGAAAATCTGCAATGTGATAATTAGATTATAGCCATTGGTAACAGCAGCTGTTTCTGCTTCATCTATTTGTATCTGAAGAAGAACCAATATAGTTTTTCAAATACAAACCATTTTACCAATATTACATTGAGAAGTGGAATTTGTTGTAATGGGGGATTTGGTATTTGCACTGGATGCAAAAGATGTTGGAGGGAAGTCAGAATATATTAAGCATGAGGACATGACTCCTTATGCTAGGATGTAAACTTGAGGGCAGTTTGGAGTAGTTAGGTCTCCAGAAAGTAAGCTAAAGCAGCAATCTACATGGAGGCCTGGTATGTGGTAATTGAAATGGAAGTGATTATTTGGAAGGGGCGATTTATTTGAATGTAGAAGCAAAGGATGAAACTATGGTCCCATTGACATCAGTGTTTTGCAACTGACTTCAGTGGGGACAGGCTTCATCCAGTGGGTGCAAAATTAAAGGACAAGTTATTTAAAAGAAAAATCATGAAGGTGTAACCCACTGACTAGCATATGTTACGTATCCACCTGAGTGCCTGATTCAGAGAGGATATGGTTCTCTTATGGCTCTGGAATGGAGGGACACATACTTTTAGCTTTGGAGGTGCCCAGTTCAATCTCTGGCATGTGAGGATGGCAGCCATCATAAGTCGGACTCAGCTGGAATTCAAACTGTGGTGGGCGTTAGACTCTTGAGACAAGCTACCTCCTGTCCAGTGTAACCCACTGGTGAGTGTGTTTTATTTGTCTCTCTCTACCCAGTTCCCAGAGAATGTGTATCTGTTACAGTTCATGGCTACAGAGCTTGGCTCTTAGGAGTTTCAACATTTTGAGTTAGCTTTCAGCTATAGAGGCTCCCTGTTCAATCCTTGGTAGTTGGCCAAGACAGTGGCCATCTCAAAGGCATTTACTCTTATTGACATTCATGTAATATATTTAATATTGCATGACAATATGTGATACATTTATTAACAAATTGGCCTCCAAAGACCTGCCAACATTTGAACTTTATCAACCAATGTTCCTCTGGGGAATGGAATTTTCCTTCCATTGCCTGTAGACTTTTCCAGCTGTACATGAACATGATGAGAGCCAGGAAGTCTTACTATACCCAAAGCACGGAAGTGTGCCATGGTGTACCAAGTACCCTGACACACATGACCATTCCTGCCACTCTTCCTAATCAGTTTTCTGTAAGGTGGATTTTTTAAATTAAATAAATTAAATACTTTTATCTTTTTAAAAAAAATAAACCTATTTAAAATTAACTTTGAAATTATGACGGCCGATATTAAAGCCTAAACTAAGTATACTTAGGTTTGGCGGAATTTGATTTTTTATTTTTTTCTAATTTCGACAACTTTATTTGAAAGATTTTTTTTTCCAGCTGTGAGAGATAAGATTGGGGTTAGGGTCAGGGCAGTGCTGACAGCAGGGCTGCAGGGGACTCCTTGTGCAGCCAAGGTGCCCAGGACACTGGGGCACAAAATGCAGGGGTCTCCACTGTATACAGGGTTTTACAGTTTGGTTCAATGGCTCTCAGCACCCCCACTATACAAATTGTTCCACCACCCCTGGACCTTTCAGTGCACAGTCACAAGGGAAGAATGAAAAGGTGTCGCACATCTTTGATTTGATATGGGCCCCTAAGATTTGCTTAGGCAGCACTGAGCATTTGTGTAGAGTGGACTTGTCATTTGTTCTGCCTGAGGGATTTTAAAAAGGGTATGTCTTGATCTATCTGACCAAATGGATCAGATCATGTATTCAGCAGGTCTTCAGAGTAGATGAGACTCAGATGCCCAGATGTGATCCAGGCTCACTCCATTTGGGCAGTCTTCTTATTCAATCTGGAAGGTGAAGTTTAAATTGATGAATTATGCAAGGCACCTGGCATTCTCTCCAGACCTTCACTAACCACCAAAATCTGAATTTCCTCCCATCAGCTGGTGCATAGAGTGTCATAGAGTGCTTAAACCTGTACTTCCATAGGAGCAGCTTTCTTCAGGAGGGAAGAGGAAAAGTGTGCCATACAAACAGTTTCCTGAGAGTGGGGGTGTAAATACCCCACACTAGCCTGTTGCACACTAGGTGTCCATGTGGACCATGCTGCCATGCACTAAAAGTTCCTTAGTGAGTTTAATCTATCCTAGAGAGCAGATAAAAGAGCAGTACAGAACTTTTAGTGAGCGGCAGTAGGATCCACGCAGACAGACAGTTGGTGGTGAGGTAGATTTACACCCCACCGGTGCCATGAATTAAGTGTTCATATAGACAAGACCTGTCTGTCCTCTACCCCATCCCTCTCCACCCTCTGTTCAAGTTAGCTTTGTGTCTCTTGACCAACCCTTCCACAAGTGATTTGGGATACTGCTGTTCAGAACCCAAGATTGTCACAGATCAAATCACAGAATATAAATGTTAAAGTGTGATAGAAATTCTCTCTGTATACCCTTTATTTTGATTCTTAATCTTTTGAAAAACTATTCTCTGGATTATTATTGCTTTTTCTGTTTGCAAATGTGAATGTATGTATTGTACAAACACACTTAAATATTGTTTGAAAAGTTCCAGTTGCTTATGTTGTCTTAGCACAGTGGTTTTCAACCTTTCTTTATTTGCGGAGCTCTGCAAAATTTCAAATGGAGATGCGGATCCCTTTAGAAATCTTAGACATAGCTTGCGGACCTGCAAGGGTCCGCGGACCACAGGTTGAAAGACACTGTTCTATGGTAATGACAAACTTTTATGGGCCCCTTTGACATAGTCTGCGGACCCCAGGTTGAAAATCACTACATTAGCAAATCATGAAGATAATGTTTTTTGCTATATCTGAAAATATTTGGTTTAGAAATAAATTATAAATGCTTTAAAATAATGTGTATGCAGATTAACAAGACTTTTTACTAAACAACAAGTATTACCAGATTGTACATATAAATTAAACCATAAATATAATGGCATAATAATACTTAACATTACATATACACATGGTAACCAGTTATGGTTGTTGTATCTTGTGGTGTCTTGACTCTTGTGAGTTGAAGATCTCAAATACTATTATAATATTGCCATAGTTCTTTGAACTGAATATTTGACCTTAATTTAAAGCGACATTCTCAGATATAAACAATGAGGAGTCCTTTTGGCACTTTAGAGACGAACACATTTATTTGGGCATAAGCTTTTGTGGGATATAACCCACTTCATCAGATGCATTGAGTGGAAAATACAATAAGCAGGAATAAATATACAGCACATGAGAAGATGGGAGTTGCCTTACCAAGTGGGGGTCCAGTGCTAATGAGGCCAATTCATTTAGGGTGGATGTGGCCCATTCCCAGCAGTTGACAAGAGGTAAGAGTATCAACAGAGGGGAAATTATTTTTTGTAGTGACCCAGCCACTCCCAGTCTTTATTCAGGCCTAATTTGATGGTGTTAAGTTTGCAAATTAATTCCAGTTCTGCTGTTGCTCATTGAAGTCTGTTTTTGAAGGTTTGTTTTTTTTTTTTTTTGAAGAGTGGCGATTTTTAAGGCTGTTATTGAGTGTCCAGGGAGATTGAAGTGCTCTCCTGGTTTTTGAATGTTACAATTCTTGTTGTCTGATTTGTGTCCATTTATTCTTTGGCCAAACCGGACAGTCTCTATGCAAATGTACATGGCAGAGGGGCATTGCTGGCACATGATGGCATATATCTACATTGGTAGATGTGCAGGTGAACGAGCACATCTACCAATGATGATGATGTGGCTGATGTGGTTGGTGTCCCTTGAACAGATACGCGGATAGAGTTGGCAACGGGGTTTAATGCAGGGGTTGGTTCCTGGGTTAGTGTTTTCTGTTGTGTGGTGTGTAGTTGCTGGTTAGTATCTGCTTCATGTTGGGGGTCTGTCTGTAAGCGAGGACTGGCCTGTCTCCCAAGGTCTGTGAGAGTGAGGGATCATCCTTCAGGATAGGTTGTAGATCCTTGATGATGCGCTGGAGAGGTTTTGGTTGGGGGCTGTAGGTGATGGCTAGTGGTGTTCTGTTACTTTCTTTGTTGGGCCTGTCCTGTAGTAGATGACTTCTGGGTACCATTCTGGCTCTATCAATCTGTTTTTTCACTTCAGCAGGTGGGCATTGTAGTTTTAAGAACTCCTGATAGAGATCCTCTAGGTGTTTGTTTCTGTCTGAGGGATTGGAGCAAATGCGGTTGTATCTGAGGGCTTGGCTGTAGACAATGGATGGTGTGATGTGGTGTGGATGATAGCTGGAGGCATGTAGGTAAGTATAGCGGTCAGTAGGGTTCTGGCATAGGGTGGTGTTTATGTGACCATCACTTATTTGTATTGTAGTGTCCAGGAAGTGGATTTCTTGTGTGGACTGGTCCAGGCTGAGGTTGATGGTGGGGTGGAAATTGTTGAAATCCAAGTGGAATTCCTCAAGGGCCTCCTTCCCATGGGTCCAGATGATGAAGATGTCATCAATGTAGCGCAAGTAGAGTAGGGGCGCTAGGGGACGAGAGCTGAGGAAGCGTTGTTCTAAGTCAGCCATAAAAATGTTGGCATACTGTGGGGCCAGGTGAGTACTCATAGCACTGCCGCTGACTCACAGATAATAGTTCAAACCTAAAATGTAGGTTTTGAGGGATAGAGGGAGGTTTTGCAAAAGCTAAAGCTTTCAAGATATTGAAAATAAATCAGTGTAAACATTTTTGTGTTTGGATTCCCCTGCAGTAGTAGCAAACCAAATATTTGCAACTTTTTATATTGCAAGAGGCAGGGAGCGGGCAATGAGGACATAGGTCAGAATTATCTTTTGGCCAAGTGGCTGCAGCAGCTTTATTAAACCTTTAATATAACTAAACTATATTCTAAAGTTAGTCTGCCCGGACAGTAGTAAAAAGGGGGTAGGCCTCAGCCAATCCAGCTGATTATCAACTTACTCACATTTTCACTGATAAAATTCCAAGCTTTCTAAATTTTCCATGGTCTGACCATAGTCACTACCAAGTGCAGATCACTGCATGAGGCAATCATTAGGCCTCATACAAGTGCCTGGAACTCCCTACAATCCAGTCCCCTTCTCAGTGAAGGAGAGTTAATGCCCAGTTCGCTGAAAAGGGGTAATTTATTTCCAACCTCTGTGGAGTTGTCAGTACCAGCCATATACTATCATTAACTCTATTCCAGATTAGGGAAATCTCACCCGTGCTGCTAGGACCAAATACTTAAAATTGCGATCTTGTAAATCAAAAACAAAAAAATTGCGATCTTGTAAATCAAAAACAAATTAATTATTCCATGTAATTGTACACTCACTTCAGAGTCTAGATGTGCCTGAATCCCAGAATATGAAGACCTTGCCTCACCCAATGTACAGTAAACATCCACAAAATACTCCTGAGGGCATTCTGCTCCAAAAAATTAAAAATTATGTGCCAAAAAAATAAAAATTATGTGCATAATATTTGAAAATTCTGCAAGTTTTATCTGTCAATAAATAAATGTAGAGGTACCAGCATGGGAGTGGGGAGTACAGGCCAATGACTGTACGAAGGTGGGAGATCACTGTACAGCCTCCTCACCCCCAGGACACTGACTCAGTGGTGAGGCTGCACCCGACCCTAACACAACAAAAGGCCTGGGCCTGCCCCAGAAACACCCTGGGGGCAGGGTGCACCAGGTCTGGGGCTAGCAGGCACAACCAGGCATGATTCAAGTGTGGAAGGGCTCAGTGTGGGGGATCCAGATGTGGGTTGAGAGGATTCTGTGTGGGACAATCTGGGTGCGGGCAGCTCAGTGGGGGGGTCTAGATATGGGGGATCTGGATGCACAGAGGCTCATTGCGGGGGTTCCAGGTGCAGGGGCAATGGGACTCTGCAGGGGCTTCCACGTGAAAGTGGTTGGGTCTCAGCAGAGGGGCTTGGGTGTGGGGGTCTCAGCAGGGGAGTCTGGGTGCTAGGGGAGTGCAGCTAGTTGTGGGTCAGTGATGTGGGGGCTCAGGGTGGTGCAGGGGGTGGGGCTCATCAGGGTGGGGGTTTGAGTGCAGGGAGCTCAGTGGGGAGTGGTCTGGGTGAAGGAGTGGGGGTCCACAGGC
Source organism: Lepidochelys olivacea (assembly GCF_965140295.1). Lineage (NCBI taxonomy): Eukaryota > Metazoa > Chordata > Testudines > Cheloniidae > Lepidochelys > Lepidochelys olivacea. The sequence continues at coordinate 267,367,823 of NC_140411.1, forward strand.
AGGGGGTCTGGGTGCAGGAAGCAGCGGAGGATGCTGAGCTTCCTGCAGCTGGGGGAGGTTTCCGGGGGTGGGTCTGACACAGCCCCAGCCACTCCTTGCAGGGGAAGAGGAAGTCCCACCCTCTCCTGCCTCCAGCCCAGCCGGGACTAGCAGTTGGTCATGGCTCAGGGTAGGAGCCACTGGCTGGGCTGTCCCCAGCCCTGCGGTGATTTACCTCTCCACTGGCTGCTCCAGGTGCCTGAAACGATGTACCTGCGTTGCTAGGGAGTGGTGTGTGACTGCTCTTGCAGCTTCCCTTTGCTTCCTTGCCAGAAAGTCATTTTTCTGCAGGGAAGCAAAGAAATATACTGGGGACATGAATTCTGCGCACACGCAGTGGCGCAGAATTCCCCCTGGCGTAACAAAAAGACAGAGTGACATGAAATTGATGTCCTAGGTGCTAGTAATCTCCTGGGAGGTGTGAGAGAGGAAGGAGGGAAGGTGAGATTTTACAAGAGCATTGTGGGGAGGGTGATGCCTGTTTTGAGCTAGTACTGCTCTTTATGCCCCCTGCCCAGCTGCACGCCATCCAATCCCAGTGTTTATAGCAAGCATTGGGAATTCACCAACATCCTCTCTCCAAAGAGAAAAGAGTTATTGGTCAGCAATCTTTGTGGTACCGCCCAGAGGTGTGGCCCTACCCTCCTGGCCCCTGGTCTTGAGGGGCCAACCTATTTTAATACATGAAGACCAGAGAGTGAAATCAACAACTGATAATAAGCAAAAGTGAAGATGAATAGTCTATTCTCATTGTGCAAGGTCAAAGTGAAGAACAAACATCACAAACGATGAAGAGCAAACTAGATCATTAATCAGGAAAAAGAAATTAAATTTGAAGTGTTATTAACTAGAGCTGGCTGGAAAAATTCCAGTGAAACTTTTTTCATGAGAAGTTTCCAGTTCACTGGAAACAATTTGATTTTGGTGAACTTCTGATGGAATCCAGTGAGGATGTTGAGGAACCAGTTGCCCTGGGAATCAGGGAGCCAAGGGATCCCAGGCTCTGACCTCTTCAGCAGCCTCTAGGCAGGCTGTGGTAGAGCCAGCACTCCCAGGACTTCCAGGTGCCAGGTATGCTGAAGGGGAGCTTGGAATCTGGAAACTCCAGCTAAGCCTGGAGGCTTGTAGCTTAGCAGCCAGCACTTCTGGCTAGGCTTCTTGCAGACCTAGGCTTCTGGTTCTTCCAACAGGCTGTGGGGGATCTAGGGACCCTGGAAGCCTGTTAGCTGCTGCGTGAAATTGACATGATTGTTGTCAGTTTCCCTGCTGACCACCATTGACTTGCAGGAGTGAAACTAACCAAACTGTTGTTAACTTGACAAAAATTACTTGTGCATGAGTATTTGCAGGAGGCTTATTCTTTCTCCGTTTGATGTGAGATTTAGAAAGAGACCTGTAGATGTACTAACAAGTTTTTGCGAAAATCTTAGAAAAATAGTTTGAATTTTTGGTTGTGAAATGTGGATGTTGGTGATGAATATATAATAAGGAATATATAAAATGAAATAAATAGGTTCTCTTGAGGTTTCCTATTTTAAAAACACAAAATTCCCTGCAATACTAGTTTGCGATGCTGTATGTTAAAAATACTTAATGTTCCTGTTATGGTTGAAAACACTGAATGTCTACTGTACAGTTCCAGAATCTTGATTTTTAGCCAAAAGATGCAACTGGTAATGTGATCTCTGACATTTGGTGAGGCTTTACATTCTAAAATGAGAGGATTACTCATTCCTGTATTCAAGAAGGTTAATAAGCTTTTCTTTTCGTCTTCTTTTTGTTCCTTTGTTTCACTCCAGTTCTATTTTTATATGTACTACTTTTTCTTCTGAGGTTGCATTGCTACTTTGGATTTCCCTCATTCTAGCTTTAGCAGCCTCTATTTATCAATCCAAGCTATAAAATAGTTAGTTCATCCTACATGGTAAAATGATGTAATTTACCAATGAGAGTGTCATGACACATCTCTAACTTCCTGTTGAAAGTGTTATGTAGATGGGGTCTCAAAAAAAATGCAAAATTGCCCTAAATAAACATGCATTTTCCAGAGCCCATCAAAGCCATCTTCATGTTCTGTGCATCAGTTGGCTCTTGTGGTGAGTGTGATGTGATAGAAATTCTAGAGAATCATAGTGGAGCAAGAGCTAGTAAGCAAAATGTGAGGGGAGCTAAAAGAAGATTTAAAAAATTAGGTATATGCTTTAATCCCCTACTACCTTTTGCATGCAGAGTATAGAGAAGTACATAAAATGTATTTTAATATTTTGCAAAATTTTGAATTCTTCTTCGAGTAGACCCTATAGGTCCTCTACTCTAGGTACACTTGTACGCCCTGCCCCTCAGATTGAAGATTTTAGGTAGCAGTGTCTGTTTGTCCATAGATATGTTTTCTTGTTTCTTTTCTCTAGGGAAGTGGACTCTAGAAAGAGTATGTCTGGCTTTCCTGGGTTTAAATGTTACCTTTTGTGCCAAGAGGCTATCCTGGTCAGTGATGGACATTCCCACTGTATATTTGTCTCGGGGAGTCACATGTCCCTCAAAAGTGTAATTTCTGCCTCAAATTAAAGTCAATGTCCAGAAAGAATTGCAAACTAAATCTGTGTCTGCTTATAATGGAGAGTTCACTCCGACCAGCTTTCAGCCCCAGCCCAGGGACCCCTCCTCCATACAGTGGTCCCCAGATGAGGCCCACTCCATCAACTTCCTCAGCACAACACTCCCCTGCAACTTCAAAAAGGAAATCCATGGAATCCTCTCAAAAAGCCTCTAGAAAGCAGGCGTCAAGAGAATCTACCACAGAGACAATCCCTGGCCAGGTTGACTACCTTGGCACCCATTGATCTTCGACTCATTACCCACTGGGCTGCGGGCTCCTAAGGTACTCTTGTCGCCAGCAAGCCTAAGGACTCTAAGAGTTTGGGCTCAGGGAGACTGGTACCATTGGGTGAACAGGGTGGTCGAGAGAAAACCATCTCCTCTAAATCAGTACTGACAGAGTCCCGTGCGGCCTTGGTGCCTAGTACTTCAGCTCCGCAGAAGACCAGACCAACCCCTACTGGTTATTCATTGGAGCTCAAGAGACCTCTGGTATCATCAGCACCTTCTACCTCAGTCACCTCTGTTCATCTTAGCGATACTGCCCACCATCCCAGTACTGCAGGAATTTTGCTTTCCCAGGTAGTTGGTGGTTTCAGAAATGCCTGAGTCTCCCCTGCTCAGTACTGACACATTTCAGGTACGGACTACCTCTCGCTCTCCACATGGTACCAGTGGAATCTCCCATAGCTTCCATAACTGCTCCACTTCTGCCAAGTGATGAAAAGGAAGACAATGATGATTTCTCATCAGTCTCTCACATTTCTGTCCAAGGCTCTCCTTTTCACTGTCAGGGAGCTTTCCATCCTGAGACCTCTTTGGAGCCAGTTTATTGTCATGAGAGACACTGCCCATCCATTTGGTACAGATGCCTTTGGGTCCCCCCACCCATGCCTTTTGCACCACCTCAGTGCCTTACTGGGGCCCCTGAATGGCTTATTGCCAGCAATTTTTGAAGGCCCGTAGTGTTTCTCACTGGGAGAAGAAAAGGCAGTCCTCTCCAGCTTCTGTCTCTAGAGCTCCTGATCCACAAGAGTAGACCTTTGAGTAGCAGGAAACAAGATTAGACAAAACTACTCCTGCGACCAGCATTTCTCCATCCTCCTCTGATGAGCCCATTATGCCTCCTCTACTGACCTTGGCAGATGATTTTACACAATTTCAGGACCTTACAAATTCTACTAGAGGAGGTTAAGGAATCGCAGCACAAGCTACTCAACTTCCTGCACACCTCATCTGCCCACATTGCATTACCCATTAACAAGGTCTTGCTGGATCCAGCAAAAATAATATGGCATATCCTGACAACGTGTAAGAGAGAGGACAAAAAATACCATGTTTCCTCCAAGGACTCAGACTTTTTATTTTCACATCCATCCCTGAACTCCCCTGTCATCGATGCTGTAAACGAACATGGCAGATGGCACCACACTAAATAGACCCCATGTGGCAGGGATTTTAAATGTCTTCACGTAATTGGATGTAAACCATACTCTTTGGTTATCTTACAATTTAGGATCACCAATTACCAGGCTCTCATGGCAAAGTATAACCATATTAATTACTCCAAACTGAATGCCTCTACTGAGCATCTTCCTACAGATCAGATGGAGCTGCTGACACAGCAACTCATTCTGTCTCCATGGCAGTGGTCATGGGGAGGGCTTCCTGGCTTCAGCTGTCTGGCTTTCCAAAGGAAGTCCTGTCTACAGTTGAGAACTTTCCTTTTGAGGGATCAGAGTTGTTTGTCGAGGAAACTGATAAATCCCTCCACACATAAAAAGACTTTAGCGTCACCGTGCACTCGCCGGGAATTTACACACCTGCACAGAAAAGAAGATCCAGTAAATCCCAGATAGTGCAGAGATCCCAGCCTACTCAATTTCTTTTCCCCCAGAGGCATTATGAACTCCAGCACAAAAGACAGTGATTGCAGGAAAGGAAACCAGCTGCTCCACAAGCATCTACTTCACAACCCTCTACATCTAAACATCAATTTTGATGGGTTGGTTGAGGGCTTAAGTTACCACCCCCATTCTTACCTGCTGCAACAGACTGCATGTCTCCTTCGCTTTGATGACTGTCTTTCTTCAAAACGGGGAACACATAACTATGGACAAGTGAGTGTTGGAGCTCATTCTACATGATATTCTATCCATTTTACCTCTCTTTCCACCCTGCTACCTGTCCCTCTTCAGGGACCATCTCACAAGCACCTTCTATGACAGGAAAACAACTCTCTACTGAAGTTGGGTTCTATAGAACCTGTTCTCACACAACACAGAGGGAAGGGATTCTATTCCAAGTATTTCCTGATACTGAAAAAGAACAGCAGTTGGAGATCCATTCTAGAGCTAAGATCACTGAACAAATTGGTAAAGGTTCAGAGATTCAAAATGGTAACTCATGTAACAATAATTCCATCTCTGGACCCAGGGGACTGGTTCTCTGCACTCGATCTACAGCAGTGGTGGGCAACCTGCGGGCTGCATGTGGCCTATCAGGGTAATCTGAATGCGAGCCGCGAGATATTTTGCTGACATTGACTGTCTGCAGGCATGGTCCCCTGCAGCTCTCAGTGGCTGTGGTTCACCGTTCCCAGCCAATGGGAGCTGCAGGAAGCAGCGGCCAGCACATCCCTATGGCCCATCACTGATCTACAGGATGCTTACTTCAATATTGTGATCCACCCATCCTGCAGAAGATTACTATTCATTCTAGATCAGGATCACTTTCAATACAAGGTGCTCCCATTCGATCTATCATCCATTCCCAGAGCATTCTCAGAGGCCCTTTCTGTGGTAGTGGCACATGTTCGCAAACAAGGGATTGTGTGATGGGTTGGATCACAGAAACTCCCTTGGGAACTGCCAACTGATGTGCCGAGACTACTTCTGCCCCTGCTTTCCTGCCCTGGCAGCTTGGGACTTCAATGCCCTGCCTGGTTTGAGCCAGACCCGCTAGCCTGCTTCAAACCCAGAGCCAGGTCTGAACCACGTCCCCTAACAGCTGTAGGCTTTATTGAAAGCAGCTTAAGAAGTGTTCCTGTCTTTAACACTCAGATGCCCAACTCCCAATAGGGTCCAAACCCTAAATAAATCGGTTTTACCCTGGATAAAGCTTATACAGGGTAAACTCATAAATTGTTCACCCTCTATAACACTGATAAAGAGATATGCACAGCTGTTTGCCCCCCCAGGTATTAATACATACTCTGGGTTAACTAATAAGTAAAAAGTGATTTTATTAAATACAGAAAGTAGGATTTAAGTGGTTCCAAGTAGTAACAGACAGAACAAAGTGAATTATCAAGCAAAATAAAATAGAACATGCAAGTCTATGTCTAATACGGTGAGAAAACTGAATACAGATAAAAACCTCACCCTCAGAGGAATTTCAGTAAGCTTCCTTTTACAGACTAGTCTCCTTCTAGTCTGGGTCCAGCAATCACTCACACCCCCTATAGTTATTGTCCTTTGTTCCAGTTTCTTTCAGGTATCCTTGGGGGTGGAGAGGCTATCTCGTGAGCCAGCTGAAGACAAAATAGAGGGGTCTCCCTGGGGTTTAAATAGACTCTCTCTTGTGGGTGGACACCCCTCTCTCCCCCTGTGTAGAATCCCAGCTACAGTATGGATTTTTGGAGTCACATGGGCCAGTCACATGTCCATGCATGACTCAGAACTTAGAGGTAGCAGCCATGGTTCACATGCTACCTTGAACATCCTCAAGTAGACTTCTTATGTGGATTGGAGCATTCCAAGATCCATTGGTCGTTAAGTGCTTCTTGATTTGGCACCTAATTTGCTCATTCCTTTCTCAAGAAACTGACCAAATGCCTTACTAAGGCTACTTAAAGATCAAGCAAGTACACAGCCAATATTAATAATTTTGAATACAAAAATGATACATACATACAAATAGGATTAATAGATTCAGTAGATCATAACCTTTACAGAGAGATGTTACATGTCATATGTGGCATAAAACATATTCCAGTTATGTCATATGTACATTCATAAGCATATTTCCATAAAGCCTTATGGGGTGCACCGTCACATTATACTCTTTCCATACTTAGCCAATTGCCTGCTTAAAGCATTCTCCTTCAGTGAGGGTTTGATGGGCACACAAAAGGCCATGGACGTACTCCTCCGACTGGGACTACAGTTGAATGTCCACATTAACTCAAGTACATCTGCAGTAGCAGCCAAAGCATTCCTCCCCTCACACAGATTCAACACTGTGGTCAATTTGATCTTGACGGTCCAGGTCAGTCCTCACACATTGGCCAGAAACTGTCTCCAGCTACTGGGACACGTGACTGTGAGCACCTTTGTAATAAATCACATGAGACTTCACATGCACTGCAGAGTGGCTCAGAACAGTCTACTGATCAAGCAAACCCAGCTTAAATAAACTTCTCTCGATGCCCTCAATAGTCCAAAAGTCCCTCAACTGGTGAAAAGGCTATGCACTAGGCTATGCACTGATTGGCACAATCACACGGACCGTTATGCTGATGTAAGTAAATTATAATGCCTTTTAAAAAAATAGTAAAATGTACAGTATGTGTGTCATCTTTGAGATTTCTCAGTATATACAGAAGACCTTGCAATGTAGTCAGATCATGACACTTCAAAGTATACTCTGACAAAAAAACACTTACTGTAGGATTTATAATCCTGTCTTTGAATTGCTACATTGTAAATACACCAGAATCCTATGCAACAAACGAGTTTCTACCATTTGTTTTTGATAAATTCTGAAATTAAACCCTAGTGAATATTTTAAGTATAATTTATACAAGATTTTGTCAAGCTTAAAGTGAGAATAAAGTCAGAAAAGTGACTTTGTAAAAGTAACACCTTCTTACTCAAAAGATCTGCCACCAGATTTTATTCATAATCATATCTACTTATTTAAGGAAAAAATACATTTTCATTAGTTTTTCTCCTGTTAGCCCTGCAGAGCCAAAACAACAGTTCAAAGGAGAATGAGCTGGATTCTGTTCTGGCTCACACAATGTCAAAAGAATTGTTAGCTAAATTCTAAGTACAGAATGTTTATTCCTGATGAGAGAGAAAGCCAGAAAGAACACATCTTAATTGTTTAATCCATTTGTTTACTTGTAAATGGAGCAGATTTGATATGGAAGTCATTGAGGGACAAATAACAGTGAAACCCCTCAGGGCCTTTTTTATCAAGTCAATTTTAGGGTCAAACTGTACTTTGAAGCCTGTTCTTTTCAGATTATTACTTTGCTGATTTATATAAATTGTGAGCTGTGACATGGCTAACTAATTGCTTTATGTGACATTAACTTAAGTTTTAATGCATATTCTCTTTTAGGTTCACCAAAAACCTGTCACCTGACAAGATCAATCTGAGCACACTAAAGGGGGAAGGTCAGCTGACCAACTTAGAGTTTGATGAAGAGGTGCTTCAGAACATGCTGGATCTTCCAACATGGCTTGCTATAAACAAGGTCTTTTGCAATAAAGCAGCTATTAGGGTGAGTATTTTATTATGTTGGAACAGTAATTAAGCAATCTCCCTTTTTTGTCTTTTCTGCCTTCTTAAAACTTATTTTCAAGAAGTCTGAAAATTGCTAATTCTGAATTTCATAATGTTAAAAATTTGCTGTAGGTGTTTAACAGCTTCATAAAAAGAAGTTGAAGGCATTAGATAGTAGAAAATGTTCTTAATTGTTATCCCTCGTAAGACTATTACAGAAGCAATGAAAATGAGCAGTGATTTAATTTATTTTTTCTTTATCCAAGTGGAATTTTCTTCATATGCACTTTGAAATGGAGCAAGGGATTGTATATTTTTGCAGAGAAAGCTACTGGAGTTTCCTTTGGCTATGTCATACCATCTGCTTTAATTATTATTTTGTGTGTTACAGTAGAACCCCAGTTACGAACACTTCGGGAATGGATGTTGTTCATAATTCTGAAATGTTCGTAACTCTGAAGGAAATGTTATGGTTGTTGGTTCAAAAAGTTACAACTGAACATTGACTTAATACAGCTTAGAAACTTTTCTATGCAGAAGAAAAATGCTGCTTTTAACCATATAATTTAAATGAAACAAGCACAAACAGTTTCCTTACTTTGTCAAATCTTTTTTTTAAACTTTCTCTTTATTTTTTAGTAGTTTATGTTTAACACAGTGCTGTGTGCTGTATCATATTTGCTTTTTATTGCATACTTCTGGTTTCCAATCAGGAGTGTGGTTGACGAGTCAGTTCGTAACTCTTGTATTTGTAACTCTGAGGTTCTACTGTACTTTTTCTGCCACTTTCTTTCATGTGGTATCACCTTTTTTCTTTTATGCTTTCCCATCCCTCAGAGGCCACATATTATGGTGACATACTCTGCCTGAAAACTAGACAGAACTCTTTCTGGAGCCAGTGGACAATGCTCCTTCAGTCTCTCTTGCTAGGAAGTGATGTGATACACAACACTACTACTATCCTGTCTCCCAGACCATGCTAGAATGGGAAATAGAGAAAGCAAGCTATCGTGATTTATATCGTAACATAGCAAATGTGGGGGTTTGTTTTGTTTTTAATGAAGGAATGTGAAAAACTGTTGGACTTTTCTTATGTCTGGCAACACAGAGTTAGAGACAGATTAATTTTTTCGGTCTTTTTTCCTTTCTGCCACCAGTAGCTCCTAAGCTACCTTTCCTTTTGGCCACATGACTTTGTGTGTTATATGATGTATATTTCTCACATAAAATAATTTATTATTTGTACTAGCTTCAAAAGATCACATGCAAGTCCAGCAGTTCAGTGTAAATTTTATTTTTATATCTAGAAAATAAAATTGAGAAACAGATATCTTGATTACTACGTATTTTCTTCGATGTTTGTTTGTTTTTGCTTTAGCATAATGTTTTATCTTTCAGATACCATGGACAAAATTGAAAACTCATCCAATCAGTCTGGTAAGTTCTGAAATCAACCCAAAAAGTGTATATATATAAAAGAAGTTTCCAGAAATGACATTCTTTATGTCACTCTGAAGCCTAAAATGTCTGAGTCATTGTGGAGTGATGGAAACAGCTACAATCATAGTCGAGAACTTCTTTTGTTCAGCACAGCACCAGTTTGAATCATTACTGGGTTCTGTGGTCTTTTACTGTCCAGTTTTTAAGTTCTCAGCCACACATCTCTCCCAATATAACACAACTCATATACAAATAAACACAGCCATCAACAGAACAACACAACCAGCATCCACAATAACCTCAGACATCACTCTTAACACTAGAATGCCTGTTGAGTCAGTGTGAAGTGAGGGAAACAGCTATAAGCATGGTTAAGAATGTTTAGAATATCACCAGTCATAAATTATCACTGGAATTTGTGGTTTGTTATAATCCAATTTTTAAGTTTTCAGCCATTTCCAGGTTTTTTTACACATGACTTTGCAAATAATACCTGTCATGTGGTATATGTACCCCACGCAGGCTCAGCAGTCAAAGGGTTAATGGTACTGCCAGCCAGTGTTGATTGGTAGCCTCACAGCAGCTGGGAGAATAACAGGTCTGGGAAGCAGAAGGGCATGGGGCTATTGGAGGAGTGAGCAGATTGGAGAAAGGAACTCCTGTCAGCAGACTGCTGAAGAGCAGCTTAGAGACAACACTCCAAGAAGACATGAACAAACTAACAGTTGAAGAGCCTGTAGAGGCCCAGGGGAAGGTAGGAAGGAGCTCAGACCACTGTCAGAGTCTGCGAACCCTGGTCCTGCTTGTCTGACTTGAGGGCCCTGAGCTGGAACCCAGTGGAGTGGCTGGGTTCTCCTACCAACCCCCTGACGGACCTGAGATCAGAGAGCGTTTTCCAGATTCTGGGGTAGCCAGAATATCCTGACAGCCCCACTGAGCTGAGTGAGCTGGAGCTATGCCCTGGTTGGCCTGGAGGGGCACTGTTGCGTTGACGCACCGACTCACAATACTCTTTTGATAGCATTGGCTTTCAGATAGTAGTTGTAAATACATTCCTTTTTAAAAAAGTTTTACGGTTTCCTTGAGGTTAATTAGAAATAATTTAAACCTTAGCTGGTGTGTACATTGTGTCCTTTGATTACCAGCAGATGGAGATGAGAAAACATTCTGGTGACTGTATCCCTATCCTATAAAGATGAGGGTCTCTAGGTTGTTGCTTGAGTCCCATTAGAAAAACTGTTTTTCTGTAATTTCTGATTATTTCAGCTTTACCTGAAAGATGGATATTTGTCTTCTAGTCTCATTGCAAGATCCTGCCTCCTTCTTGTCTGACTTTATTCTCTAAGGCCCTTTCCACACTACGACTGTAACCTAGCCCTGGTACTCAGTGACAGCATGGTTGTCCCCCGACCCAGTTGCAACACAGTTAAAACATGTCCAAGGCTTTAGTCTGGTTTTTAGTTGTAGACAGAACCCAACAAAATTAGGAGATGCATAGAACTGGATGGCTGCCATTTTTCAGTTCTCCATCTCTTTTCTTAGAAGCCTCTCAGGAGAGGTTGGAGAAGCCAGAAGTAGACTAGCTGACAGTCACTGGTTCTCATTATTCAGTTTCCATTTGAGTTTATTAATAGAGATACTTCTTCATTACTTGTATAAGTTGCCTGCAAACAGATTTAATGAATCGGAATTGGTAGGAAAGTTAATAATTCAATGATAGAATGTATCGGGAATTCACTGGTTCTTCTAGAAAGCAATGTATTCACCAGGATGGGACACTTCAGGCTGTTGGCTGAATTCTGCCCTCAATTACATCACCACAACCTCATTATCTTTGGCGCATGTGTGTATTTGAGCGCGCGTGTCACTGAGCAAGGCTCCTCTCTTGCCCTCTCCCCGCAGAAACTGCACAGACTCCTGCGGTTGTACCTTCACCGTGTCCTTTTATTTTAATTTCCCGCCATCCTTTTCACAACAATCCCTGTGCAACAGTATATCTACAATGTTAACCTAGCTTTTGGCCCTCTCACCAGGGCCTGAGGGAAACAGGTATCCCTATTTTGAGCCTCTGTGTGGCTAGGCTTGGCTAGCTGTGTTCCTCCCTCTCCCCTCTTGCACTTCCTTCTTGTGCCTCTTCTTGTCAGCCGTGGGCTTGTCAGCATGGGGTAATTGACTCAGCCGGGCAGCCTGATTGACTATTTACCCCTTCAGCTTTTTCCAGGGGAACTAATTAATATCTAAGTGATCAGAAAGCAGGCTCACCTGTTTGCATCCTGCACTCTGTCACAGCAAGGTTGAGCTTAAATAGCCTTCATTTAGTTGGCATACTCTGTATACGTGATTTAGGTAGCTTGAGTATTTAGTGGTGCGCTTGCCAGAACTCAATTGTCTTTTGTTAAAAACTAAGGCTTTCAGGAAATCAGTCTTTTAATATGGTGGCAAATGTTTTAAGTGCCTTTGCTCATAATTAAATTGGCCTTTCTATTTGTACTTGTTAAGCAAAATAATGTCAAGGAGGACTCTTGCACAGACTCTATGTAGCAGTTTTCTGTACTAAAATAAAAACGATTATCAGCCCTTTTACTGGGGAAAGGGGAGGAATCAGGCATCTATTTGAGAGAGCCCACAGTCAAGCTCTATTGTTTATTTGTATTACAGTAGCCCAATCAAGTCTGGGCTCCATTGTGCTGTGTACTACACAGGCATATAGTAAAATGCAGTCCCTGTTCCGAAGATCTTATTGCCTTATTTTAAGAAAAGGCCTAAGAAATTAGTGAAACAAACAGAAGGGGCAGGGAGGCTGAGTTAGGTAAATATGTTTTTACTTTTTTCATAAAAGAATTGTGTGTGCATTAGGAGTGTCTTTAGTTTTTGTGGGTTTTTTGTTGTTGTTCATTGAGCTAGGTGAGCAATTAGCTGTAGTTTCAGCTCACCATATCAGCTAGCAGCACACTGTAGACATCATAGTAAATGAGTCTTAAGAAGGAATCAGGTAATAAGTTTATGAATTTTTGGGGAGGAGGGTAGGCATTCCAGGTGTAATGGGCATTATGGAAAAAAAGTGCAAAGGTGTTTGTGAGAGAACTGGACAAGTGGGAGATAGAAGCTGGCATAAGTGTGAAGGCAATGGCTGATTGAGATAACTGAGCCATTCGGTACAACAAGGCAAAATTGTGAAGGAACCTGAAGGTAAGGGCAAGATGTTTATATTTGTGGTTGAAGTGGCGAGCAAGTGGAGAGACTTATAATGGGTGTGGTGATGTCAGAACGATGGGCCAAGAATATAATCTAAGCAGCAAAGTTTTCAATTGACTTGAGAGGAGGCAAAGTTACAGTAGCCCAGGCAGGAGGGAAAAAGGTTGCAGGAGCCAAGTTTTAAAAATAGGGATTCTCCTTAGCCGTTATTATAAATTGAAACCATGACCATTTTTAATATGAGCGGGCAAAGAGACTGTTTCTGCATTTAGATGGTCTCTTCCTGGGAATAACACATTGTGGGGTTTTTTTTTTATCATTTGTTAAATTATTTGGCAAGGTGCAGTTGTGCTTTTAATTATATCCTTCAATATCAATGGGATTGAGTGCCTCACACCTTTAGTCTCCTTTTTGAGAAGTCCAGCCTCAATAATAAAAAATAATGGCAAATATGACTGTTAATCTTAAATATTTTTTTCTCAAAAACTACACATTATAGCAAATCTATTGAAGATTCACCTCTGTAAATTTTCTTGCAGATACAAAATGTTTTAAAGATATCAACAAAATGTCTAGCGGCCGCTGATTCATTTCAACAAAAGACCAGTTTCAAACACTTTCCAGTAAAAATGTCTGAAAAGAAAAACACACAATAGAGAAAATTCAAAGGGCATAAAAGCTAATATTATGTGAACCTTCACACTGAAAGACTACTGTATAGAGAAAATCAAATTCTTCCTCATTTTATACTCATTCAGAATTCAGCCTTTGAGAAATATACTACAGTGTGATGAATAGAATATTTCCTTGACTAGAAGTCAAGAAGTATACAAAGTTTATATATGACTGTGAAAATCTAGGAGAGTTGAAAAAAATTATATCTGATATAAGCACTGTATAACCAAAGGTCCAAAAATGTAAATGGTTATGTATTCTATTTAAGGTTTTCTAATAAAATGCTATTGTCAGAGAATATTTATGAAAGATTTTTACTTAATGTTCTTACTTCTTTTTAATTAATAGATAACTTAGATATCTCAAAATCTAGTGCAGTAAATTGAAATTTGTAGCAAATTTCTTCATGTATTTTTCAAGTCCCTGGATAAAGTAATAATGGAAATGAGTACTTGTGAAGAACCACGTGCCCCTAATGGACCATCACCTATAGCGACTGCATCAGGACAGAGGTCAGTTGTAGTTTTTAAATATTGACATGCACTTGATACAAAATATTTAAAATTATCGGATCTGTTCTCATGAAGTAGCTCAGGTTGGAGGATTTATGTGCATCCGAAAGCAGGTTAGATCCATTAGTCTAAAGGTAAAGTATAACAACCTTTAAAAATATAGGGTCAGGGCCTGCTTGCTCAGCACGCCTAAAATTAGGCCACTTATTTAGGTGATTTAATATAGGTTTAGATGTATAATGTTAGGCACCCAAGCTTGAAAATTTACCCTAAATATATATTGCATTTTCTAGTTCATAGGATTGTTTAATCCACATAATGCATTTTAGGGTGGAGGAATAAATCCCAAATACCATAAGAAGAACATACTTTTGGATAGGTCCAAGGCAAAATAGCTTTAATTATTCAGAAAACAGATATAATGCTTTCAAAATACTAACTTTTGTCTAATAGACAGCATTAAAGACCAGATTCTCAGATGGTGTGAATGTTCATAGTTCAGTTTTCTTCAGTGACTACATCAGCTGAATCTGACCTAAGAGATTTGACGTATAACCCAGTCTGACTAAAATATCAGATAATTGTTGGGACAGGGAGCCCCAGACTTGTGGTCTCATAATTTCTAAATCTGCCTGAAAGAGGAGACTGTAGTAGAGCTCATGGAAGTATTCCTTGAGTCTTCATGTTAATATGGCACCTTGACAAGGTAAAATAGGGACGATAATATTTGTGGTGTCTAAGCTGCATAGGCAGTTATATTAAGCAGAAAATGTCTTGACTACACAAGGGTGTAGTACAGGGTCTAATCTGAAAATGTTCTGACTGCTGAACATAATTTGAAAAGGGTCAACCAGATGAAAGTGTTAGAAAATCAGTTAAAAGCTAGAACTAGTTAGATCCTGTGAGTACATTCAAATAAAGAAAAATTGAATAACCGTCTGTGAACCCAGCCTATTTGATTTTGACACTGAAGATTCAATCCTTGCAAACAATAACGGATGTGAAGGGCAGGAACTTAATTGGGACTCTTCCACATCTGTGACAGAACCATTGCAACTGCCAGGAAAAGAGCCGTACATTTTGAGAGCAACAGAATATTAATTTACTCCAACGTGAGTCCAATTACTCAGAGTCACAGATCCATAGATTTTAAGGCCAGAAGGAACCATTATGGTTGTGATGGTTTCCCCCTGGGGTGCCACCTGGAACTGGGGTACTGCTGAGCCCTCTGATCCACCAGCCTGGGCTCCCTCTCACACTGTGCTGCTGTGACAAGCTGCAGACCCGCTCCCGGTCCTACACTTCCACCAGCATTCACACAGGCAGGGACGCACCCAGCTGCAGTTACATTCAGGCTTTCTGACCAGCCACTACCTGAACCAACAACAGAGAGGTTACAGTCAAGATAACCACCAGCTTCCCAGGCGTGCACCCCCTTCTGGAGTATAAGCCCAAAATCTTGCTCTGCACAGGGAACTGTACAGCGTAAACTCCAAGAGTTCATTCCTCCCTCAGTGTGGAGACGAAATGCAACAGCCCCTTGAGCTAAGATTCCCACGCACTTCACTAATCTAAACCAGTAAGTTTGGAAAGCATAAAATAAGTTTATTAATTACAAAAGATAAATTTTAAGTGATTATAAGTGATAGCAAAGAGATCAAAGCAGATTACCTAGTAAATAAACAAAAATGCAAACTAAGCTTAAGATACTAAAAAGATAGGATATGAATTAGCAAATTCTCACCCTTGCTGATGATACAAGCAGGCTGGCAGATTCTCAAGGTACAAGCTGCTCTTGCTTTGCAGCTTGGAATCCCCAGGTTTTTCATACACAGGCTAGAAATTCCTTTAGCTGGGTCCAGCACTTCCCCCAGTTCAGTCTTTTTACTTAGGAGCTTCTCTTAGGTGTTCTGTTGTGGGGGAATGAAGAACAACAGGTGATGTCACTCCTTGCCTTATATAGCTTTAGCGTATAGCAGGAACCCTTTGTCCCAAACTCAGTTTGTGGAAAAACACTGACATCCCAAGATGGAGTTCACAGACATGTGGCTGGTCACATGCACTGGCATAACTTGCAGAGTCATAGCAGCCATTACTTACAGGTTGTCTGGGATGTTTACAGGAAGGTTAAGTTCCCCGAGGATCCATTCTCTTTGCTGTTGGCCCATCAGCACTATCTGGCTTCTTCATTGTTGTACCAGAAAGGCTAGTTGTGGGTGTCACCCAGAATAAGCATATTTGAAATACAGTTACATAGTCAATATTCCTAACTTTAGATACAAAAATTATACATGCATACAAATAGGATAATCATATTCAGCAAATCATAACTTTTCCAATGACATCTCAGATAACCTATCTTGTACAAAATGCATAATAATTATGCCATAATCATATCATATAATAACATCACTGTGAAGAATATGGGGTGCAGTGTCACAATGATCATCTACTCTGACCTCCTGTATCCCACTAGCCTTAACATTTCATAATTAGGAAGAATCTGGGAAAGATAAAATAGTCCTTCATATATGAAAATGTGGAAGCCATAGTTTTGTATCTTAGCAAATTCATGTGACGCCAAAGAGGGAAACATCTCTGTTTTGGGACATCCTATCTGCTTCCCATTTGCTCAGTAAATAGAATATCACTGTCAGGAATCAGGGTCTGTAGCAGAGTCAGTCTTTGGGCAACCTAATGAAAGCTGCTGGGCTATAGTAGGCTGCCTAACTGGCTACACTACCTGATTGGTTGGAAGAGTCAGCAGACCAGCTCTTAAGTCCAACAGCAGCCGCAGTTCAGCAGCTGCTCAAAGCATTCGCCCATGGCTGAGATAGTTCCTGCTCCTGCCTTGTTCACAGTGCTGATCCTGCCTTGGACCCAGCCCTGCCTCATTCCAGGTAACCTGGTACTGATCTTCGGCTCCAATCCTGACCTGTGACTTCAGGTTTGACTCTGCTTCTGATCCTGAGCTGCTAACTCCAGCTCTGACCCTGGACTATGATTCCTGGCTACCGATGCCTGCGGGAACCACTTGGCCCAATGCCTGCTCTAACCACTAGGCATGACCACCCATGTCCTGGTTACTGACGGTTTGCGCAGCCCCAACACATACAATAAGAGAACTAGAGTTTATACCAGGGGTGGGCAAACTTTTTGGCCTGAGGGCCACATGTGGGTATGGAAATTGTATGGCTGGCCATGAATGCTCATGAAATTGGGGGTTGGGGTGCAGGAGGGGGTGAGGGCTCCGGCTGGGGGTGTGGGCTTTGAGTTGGGTGCAGAAATGAGGAGTTTAATGTGTGAGTGGGGGTCTGAGCTGGGGCAGGGGGTTGGGGTGCGGGGGGGGATGAGGGCTGTGGCTTGGGGTGCAGGCTCTGGGGTGGGGCTGGGTATAAGGGTTTGGGGTGCAAGAGGGTGCTCCAGGCTGGGACAAAGGGGTTTGGAGGGCAGGAGGGGGGTCAGGGCTGGGGCAGGGGGGTGGGGCGTGGGATGGGGGTTGGGGTGCAGGCTCCGGGTGGTGCTTACCTCAAGCAGCTCCCAGAAGCAGCGGCATGTCTCCCCTCCAGCTCCTACGTGGAAGCGCAGCTAGGCAGCTCTGCATGCTGCCCCGTCCACAGGTGCCACCCCTGCAACTCCCATTGGCCGTGGTTCCCAGCCAATGGGAGCTGCCAGGGCCACGCTTGGGGCGGGGGCAGTGTGCCGAGCCCCTTGGCTGCCCCTACATGTAGGAGCTGGAGCGGGGACATGCCACTGCTTCTGGGAGCTGCACGGAGCCACAGTATGTGCGGAGCGGGGCAAGCCCCCGACCCCACTCCCCAACTGGAGAGCCAGAGTGGGGCAAGCTTGCGCCCCGGCAGGATCTCAAGGGCCGGATTAAAATGTCTGAAGGGCTGTATGTGGCCCCCGGGCCGTAGTTTGCCCACCCCTGTCTTATACAATGTGTGTGGATTCTTCAAAGGTCAATATCTCTATGGTGGAGATAGTGGGAGCCCTATAGACATTGCAAGCCCAAGTTGCTGCCCTTCAGGCATAGAATGCAGTCCTGCAAGCTCAAGCCTTGGAGCCTTCAGCTCTTACCTCTGCTCCCCACTTGACCGTTCCCCTGCATGACAAGTTTAAAGATGATTGCAACAAATTTTGTGGGTTCCTAAATCAGTGTCAGTTCCTATTTCTGCTATGCCTGTAGTCCTACACTACTGACCATGACTGAGTGGGGTTATCAGCTTTCTTACTGGGGAGGCCCTGGCTCGGGCATCTCCACTCCAGGGACAATTTGTGGCTTCATTCAAGCTATTGCAGTGGCTTTTGATGACCCAAGTGGCAAGCTCCACAGCTCCCATTGGTTGGGAACTGCGGGCAATGAGAGCTGCAGGGGCGGAGGCAGGATGCAGAGCCTCCTAGCTACAGCTCCACTTAGGAGCAGCAGGGACATGTCGCCACTTGCGGGGAGCTGCCCCACGTGACCACTGCACGGATCTGGCACTCTGAGCCCCCTCCTACACCCAAACTCCCTCCCAGAGCCCACACCCCCTCCCTTACCCCAGCCCTGAGCCCCCTCCCACACCCGACTCCATCCCTCTTAGTTAACCAGAATGTTTTACTTACTGGCACCCCCCATTCTCCCAACATGCTGGATAACAAAGCTTTTACTGTATATATGGGTATAATTGTGGTCCCAGTCATTTAATTGGATCTGCTTATGTCAACCCCTTTAGGGTATGGCTACACTGCACCTAAGAGTGGGCCTCCCAGCCTGGGTTGGCAGACTTGTTTGAACGGAACTCACCTTAGGGTGCTAACACAAGTCTGTGGACCTGGGTTGGGAGGCTCGCTCCCAGAAGCATTAGACATATCCTTAGAGAGCTGGCTCACCTTGACACAGGATTTGCCTGCATCAGTCTGGTTGCAGGGCTGGGACCTACATTAATAACCCTTATAGGTTCTATTTACTATTTAGAGCACTGTAAAAGAATAAAAGGCTGCAAACTACTTTAACTGTCTAAGCTGACTGAAAGCTTTTGTATTTAAAAGGAAAAATGGTGAAAAGTAAATTGGATTTTTAAAATTCTTTAACTTTTAGTAATGCAAGGCATTATTCATAACACAAATAAGAAAATTTCCTTTAAAAACAAGTTTTAACCAAAATGTCCCTTTAATCTTGAAATTCAGCTGCTTGAGTATATGCACTTAACCATTTTTGGATATCTTTTTATTTTATTTTATTTTTTTTAAAGCACAGTTTGCCTATATTATGCCTTCCCATCCTCACCTCACACAAAAAGGCATAAAATTTAAAAGTAATTATAGCTTTAATAAGCTTTGTTGTACAGATAAATATTAGCAAGGCTAATATGCTATTGTGGTGTTATTAATAATGTTAATTCATTTGACATTAATTTTTCCTTAAATATACATAAGTAGATGCTAGGTTGGTGAATAATGCTGAAGACTACTGTAACATTTAAAATGGAAACTTGCATGTGTTACGCTTGATTGAAGTTCAACTGCATGAAAAATTGTTTAGTCGTTAATTTTAAATTAGGAACATACAATAGAGATTATACTTTATTACAAATTTTTCAGTTAAATATATTTAATGAAAATTTATGAATGGGATGGGGTGCACTACAAGTTTGTATGGTATGGTGTGTTTCATGTCTTATTGCTTAATAAGTATCACTTTATGCACTAACATTAGATCTGTAATTTAAATCTTGGCATTTCACTTTCCAGTGAATATGGCTTTGCTGAAAAAGTGGTAGAAGGAATTTCTGTTTCTGTGAACTCCATTATAATCCGGATTGGAGCGAAAGCTTTTAATGCTTCATTTGAACTTTCCCAGTTGAGAATATATAGTGTAAATGCAACCTGGGAACATGGTGATCTAAGATTTACTCGAATACAAGAATCTCAGCATGGAGAGGTAAAGAATACTTTTTGCTATTTGCTTTTGTCAACTTTATAGTAAGGAAGGTAATTAAATTGTGACTTTATGATTTTAAACAATCAAAGGAATGTGCCCTGGGTGTGGCTGGAGGACTTGTGCACTCCAGCTAGTTTCAGCTGTTCCCAGTTGCCCCCAGGGCTGTGGGCAACAATTGTAAACTAGAGCAGCCTGGAGGGTTGTTTATAGAAGAGTGGAATCTGTCAGTGAAGGTAGTGAATATGAGATGTGGGGGTGTACTAAAGAAAGATCTCTTACTTGGACATTTCCTTGCTTTTAAGGATTTGCGTGGGTGAATGTTCTCCTTAAGCAACCTTAACTCATTTCTAACCAAGTTATTTCTTTGTTGGAATTTACTAGTATACTGTACTCTTAATAGTCAAATTAAACCATTCCAATATCTCCTAATTGCTAGTGCAAGTAGCAAGGTATTTTAATTTTTAAAAATTATAAAAGTACTAGATTAATGGATACCCTTCTTTTGTTTTCTGCCCAGTACCCAAAATAATAATGTGCAATTGAGCTCAAAGTTAGACTAAGAGTAGCACGTTTATATTGAAAAATGATTTTCTCTAACATATGTTTGGTTATAAGTCAGGTGGACTTCATATTTTGAACTTTGACCTTATTGTTTTATTTAGAATTGGTTACTCCCAGCCAAAAAACTTTCAGCCAGAGTTAAAGTGACTGATGTCTATCATTTACGTAAGGGCAGAAACCCAAAGTGAACATAGTAATGATCTTAAAAACCCAACAAATGTTATCTGAGAAGATCAAAATTAGTCATCCAGACAAATCTTAACTCCCCCTTTTTACTCTTAACCCAGTGTACCTCTTGTAGCTTATATGTAAATTAATGACCTGTTAATGAGAGTTTGTATCTATAACTGTGGATTTTTGAAATCCACGTTATTTGCTTAAAATGTATGTTGAGCTGAGGAATTCTTTAGTACATGGCTTTTGTTGTGTATATACACATGTACACTATTTTATAATCCTAGCTTGTAGACTACCTAATTTTTAGTCTAGGATTAAGAGGTTCATAACCCTGAATAGGTTTTGAATGTGTCATTCCTAAGTCTCTCAGTATGACAACAGCACTTTTACATTTAAATCCCTTATGCTTATGGGGAATTTTGCTGAACAAAATTACTTGTATTTAAGCAATGAAAATGCCTGTCTATTCCATTTGCTCTATGTGGTCTTAAAGAAGGTAGGATTAGTTTTCTGCATCTTCAGCTGACTCCTTGCCTGTTGTATCCCTCATCAACTCAGAGTTATACGCTCAGTGGGATCCATAATGTTTGTAGTAATTCTCTTTAATTAAAAAAAAGTCTGCCATCAAACCTCTCCGCTTCCCCGAACTAACCAACAGCACTAGAATTGAACATTTTGAGGCTATTTGAGGAGTCCAATCCACAGAAGAAACCAGCATAAGACCTTTTAAAAAAAACTAAATGCAATCGAAGTGAATTAACAGACTTTATAATTAAATTCACTATGAAAAATATAAAAAAATCCCTGATCTTAGAAGTGACTGTGTTGGTGGGTGCAAGGGAGTACCGGTGCAGAGTCAGTTGAAGGGTCAGAGCTTTAATTACCAACAGTTTTAGTCGGAGTATGCAAATGGAACATGCCTTTTCTGCTGCTACTAAAACTCCATAAAACTTTCTTATTCTTAATGGCAAATAAATTGGCATATTAAATTAACAGGCTTTGTTTTGTTTTAGGTATTAACTTTTAAAGAGATCAACTGGCAAATGATCAGAATAGAAGCGGATGCAATCCAGAGTTCTCAGCATGAAATCATGAGTGCTCCAGTTCGACTGATTACAAACCAGTCAAAAATCAGGGTTACACTTAAAAGAAGGGTAAATTTGAAAACTTGTGAATCTGTGATATATTTATAAATTCTTTCATTTGTTTTTGTATTTGACATTTATTTTTACAAAGCACTTTGTATAGATAAGCACACAACAGAGATTCTGCACTTGGACTACATAAAATGTGGCACTCTGTAAATTTAAGATATTTCATTTTATTTTCTGAGGAAGCATCATCATAAATAGAATAGTTTACCAAGTTGTGATTACAGTAGTTAGACCTATGCAACGGACAAGAAATAGAGCAGGCAAAATGTGAAGACCATGGGGTTATATAGGTTTAGCTAATGGTCTAATTTGGCCTGTATTGCCTTTATTTGTGATGATGTGTAATGAGGAAAGAATTCAGCTTTACTTCTCAGGGTTTAGGTTGAGTTTGCAGGGTTAGCACTTAGAAAACAGCATCTTTTTATTTGTAAATTGAGCATTTTTTATATGAAAATCCTTGAGAGACAAACATAGAACTTCATAATACTATTTTACAGTCATTTTTACTTAGTAGGCAAATCACACTTAAAAAGAAATATTAATGTAATCTTATGGAAAAAGTGTCACATTTCTTGTGTACCACGTCCTTTGCATTTTAACTTATTTCTTTTCAAATACCCATTTCTTACATCAAATGCAATATTCCCATTTAAATTTTTAAAATTCATTTTCATTTATTTAACAGTTAAAGGATTGCAATGTAGTGGCATCAAAACTGGTTCTAATACTAGATGATTTGCTATGGGTTTTAACTGATTCCCAGTTGAAAGCTATGGTACAATATGCCAAATCTCTTAGTGAAGCAATAGAGAAATCAACTGAACAAAGAAAAAGTTTGGCTTCTGAACCCACACAGGTAAGCTAATTGGTTGTCATAGTAAAGTTTTTAGTAAATACAGGTACTCTAAAACAGCATAATAAACAATTAGTTGGTTTAATTTATTTTGGAGAGCTCTTAGGTTATTCATTTTTGATCAAGAGGGTCAGATTTTGCATCTTAAATCATACTAAAAGTTATCGTAAGATCGGTCAATTCTATTTATTAAATCATATATATGGAATATTTAAACATCTGTATTTATTTCAACAGTTGACTAAATGTGGTGTATAGTGTTGCATTTACAATGGGAACCATTTTCTGCTTTTGAATTCCAAAATATGTTTAAAGAGAGACTTACACACTAGAGCAAATTTTGAGCGAGAGGGAGGATACTTACACAAAATTTAGAAGTACTGGTACACACTGGTATTTCCCTTTAGTGTTACTGAAAAATTATGTTTTAATACAAGCTTTTCCTCTAACAACCTAGCCTCTCTTGTTTGAACTTGGAGTGAAATCATAAGTCTATATTTGATATCATAATCTGTTACGGTGGAAGTGATAATGATGTCACAAATAGAATATCGTATTATGCTGAAAACCTCCACATCCTCTAAAATACATAGCAAGACAGGCTAGCTGGGCTTTGGAATCTTTTTTCCTCCTTTTGCTGTCCATGAAGAAGCACAGATACTTCCCTAACACCACTACTGTGGTCTGAGGTTGAAGTACTCAGAGTGTCCCTCAGTGAATAATAATGACCAGTGAATCTGCATACTGACAAATCCACTTTCACACTCTTCCATGCAACCTTACTGCACGGAAATGTAGCAGGCTGGCACAGGGATGAGTTGGGGAACACTCTCTGTACACCAGCTCTATAAATCATTTATCACCCTCTCTCAACATCATACAGCAGAAATCCTGCTGAGTTGGGGGACCTTCCCAAACAGAGTAAGATTTGGCCGATCAGATGTGACTGCAAAATCAAGTAGTAGTAGATGTACTTGCTCAAGGGAGCAAGCTCTCAAGCATAAGTAGCACTGATAAGTGGTAGACGTGATAAGAAAAAAGACATGAAAAGATGTTACTATGAAGGCTGATTAAATGAAGTTGCCGGCGTTGAGTACTTGCAGGAAGTGCAGTAATTAGGGGTGAGATTTTCCAAGGCACATACAACAGTTGGGCATCTATCTCCCACTGACTTTCAGAGGGAGTTGGGAACCTAACTGCTACTTGTGCCTGTGAAAATCTCCCCCTAGAATTGTTTTTACATTTCAGTGTTAAAATGTTTGAAGTTCATGCTTTAAGGAAAAGTTTCTCTAAAGTTATGTGACTTAATTTTTTCAGAGTTCCACCCCTGTACCAACCCCTCAGCAAGTGAAAGCACACCAGGCTTCAGCAGCACCTGATCAAAATGATGCAATTGTAAAACTGTTCAGTGATTTTGATGTTAAGGAAACTTCTCATCACTTAGTAATTTCTCATTTGGACCTGCATATTTGTGATGATATTCACTCTAAAGAAAAAGGTAACAAAAATTTCCTTTTCCAAAATTGTTTTAATATCCTCAAACTTATTGTAAATTAGAAGAGAGATTGAGAAGTCTATTAATGTTTGTATAGTCTCTCTTAAATGACCAGAATAAAACTATATACAAATGTACATTCAAACAGCCACATGGTCATTTTTTTCTATTGTATAGCAGGCTGCTTTATTTTTAATGGACATAGAAGAGATTAATAGTAATTAAAGAACCAGGATTTTTCAAAAGTATTGCCTTGATAGTAGCACCAGATTTACCAGCTACAAATTTATGGGCCTTATCTTAGGCATTGGGAGCCCATCCTGGCCATTTAGGCCAGGATACACTAATGCAAAGTTATTTTTGTGATACCTCACTTTTTGATCCAATACTTTTCACCGTGGTGATTCACTGTAATGAAAAAGTGAAAATTTACTGATGTAGGTCAGGCATCTACATTGCTAAATATTGCTTTCTTTTACAGAATCAAACAGAAGTATTACAGGAGGAGCTATGCAGATTTCCTTTAGCCATTTAACTGTGGACTACTACCCTTTTCACAAAGCAGGTATGTGAATTAATATTTATTAGTATATTTATTAATTGTATTTTGGTTTTAAAGATAAAAATTAGTCAAATGTACAGAAGACGTGGGCAATAATATTTCTACATACAAGTATTTGAAATATATACTTTTAAGGTCAGTTCAGTACATTCATATCCATTACATGTGGAATAAAAATACTGAGAACTGAACCAAGATTTTATACACTAGCTATTTCAAGCATAACTCTTTAGTTAACAAAATACTTTGGACATAAATACAGTTGTGTTGGAACATTGTAAACCATTTCATGTGAAGAAAGAGGACCTCAGGATTTGAATGTATTAATTTGAAATTTAAGGGAGAGCAAGGTACAATCTACAAGACGAGCAGTTCCCAAACTTTTTGTTGTTGTTGATTCCGCACTTGATTCTACAAGTGTGGTACAGAGATTCCGCAGAATTTCTTTAGTGCACTTACTTTTGTTAGTGTGCTACTATGGAAATGCAATGAGCTTGCCATGCAGCCGTCATATTAAGTCATGGAAGAATTGATTGATTGGCACCAAAATTGAAGCTTGAATTGCTAGTAGTAAATTCCAGACTAGGATTTGTTGCCAATCATTTTTGGCTAATAGATTTTTCCAGAAATCTAAACATTAAAAGATCATTTTTTTCTTTAGTGTCCATTACTAAATTTTGGCCAAAAGATACCTTTAAATTTGGGATTAGCTACAATTTGATATAGTGGACCTTCTTACATGACCAAGGCAAGCAGTGTATTTCTATTGTTTGTCTTGGAGGAGAAGAAATTGAGAAATTCTGTCTGAGCTACAGTTACCCTAAATTTCTGTTTTAATATAAGTTGCTGGATAAGAATTGATATTGTTGTGTTGGAAGGTGTTAATGGCTGCCATCAGTCACAGACCTGGTTAAATGGGTACAGTAAGTATCATTCGTTCAGGCTAGATGAAAGAGGAATTAAATGCCCCTTTGTGTAGTGGCAGCTGGAACAGTAGAAGCCAAGACATTGACCAATATGGCAAGGCCTGAGCAGAAGCTAAGCCAGAAGTTGGGGCAATTGGTTGGTTGCAGTTGTGTGTCAGTGGTAGAAAAGGACCAGAAAAAGCCACGAGAGGGTAAACTGACAACAAGAGAAGCAGTTGTGAACATGTCGCTGAGAGGGAGCAGTGACAGTGCTCCTTGGGGCACAGGAATTGCTGGAAAGGCAGGCTGGAAATCAGTGTTCCCTCTAATTTTTTTCCATCCATGTGTGGAATGTGCACCATATCGAGGTAATGTGTAGATGTGTGCCACCAGAAGAAACAAAAAACCTAGATATAATATGTATTTTAAAAAGTTACCATAGAAATAATTACTCCAACCAGTTAGGCATTGTAGAACTCACTACTCAAAGAATTAAATTAAGAGAGAAATAACAATTATTTCGTAAGAGAAAAATAAAAGAGCAATAAAAATTATGAAATGCATAAACCAGTCAAAAAACTAAATCAAGATACTTTGAAAGAAGTATCAAGTAACAACAACAGCAATAATACAAGTATGTGTTGGGAGGTGAGTGTGAAAGACTGTGTGTGTGTGTGTGAGAGAGAGAGAGAGAGAGAGGGACACACTTCTTTTGTGTGTGTCACTGAGAGAGACACACGCTGCCCCTTTAAGTATGCTGCCTTTTTAAGTAGATCGGCACTCAGCAGTCTGAAGCCTGTTTGTTCAGACACAGCAACAGCTGCCAGCAAGCTCCCTACATCCTGAGCCCTGTCATATCCCCCCTGCCGCTCTGTGGAGATGGGGTACAGGGGAGGGGGACACCCTGACTTCAGCACATCATAATCCCCCCCCCCCCAGCACAGGAGGCTCCTAGGAGAAGAGGACAGGAGCAGCGCGGCGAGGACACCTGAAGTGTGCGGCACTTGATAGCCTTTTGGGCGGCCGCACAGATTAGAGGGAACTTAGCTGGAAATTGTGATCAAGGAAACTGCTTTCTACTGTGATCAAGGAAACAGCACTTTGAGTACATTCTTTGTAGATGGCACTAAAAAAATTCCTTACTCATATTATCAATCTCTTCTCTTAATGGATACAATCTAGCAAGGCCCTGAATATTGCCTAACTGCTCAAGCCAGGGAGCAATTATATTCTTGAGGTCTGTGAGGAGTTTGTCAGTGCTATTACTTGCCATTTACATTACTGAATAGTCACAAGATTTAGTGCGATTACATTTTGAAGAAAATCTGAAAAGTTAAAAAAATTGTTTTCAATCGTTAGAAATATATTTCAAATGGAAATTTTTGTATTAGTTTTGGGCCACATATGTTTCTCTCTTATAGGAGACAACTGCAGTCACTGGATGCATTATAGTGATGCCACCAAAACCAGAAGTGGATGGGCCCAAGAATTATTAGATGAGTTCAAAAGCAATGTTGAATTGCTTAAGCAGGCTGTGAAGGATCATAATATAGATTCTCCTACTAAATCCCCACCTCATGGTTCTCCTCCAAACATACAAACAGGTACTTCGTCTCTATTCACAAATTTTATTGCTTACATTTAATATTCACTGGAGGCAGCAGTGTATCCTAAATGAGGTTGTTCTTTTAAATGACTTTGCCATTCTTATTTCCTACAGGCAAGGACCAACAGATACCTAAAGGAACTTCTAGGGCTGCTTCTGTATCTCCCCAACAACCAAAGGATAAACTCATGTCCAGTCCTGTTGTTGTTAGACTTGCAGATTTCAATATATACCAGGTATGTTTTTTTCCCCCTAGTTGGTGAATTTGGGGTCGCTTTGTCCCTTAACTGCTTTACCTCTGATATATTAGCATAATTTTTATGGGTCTGATCCAAAGTCCATTGATGTCAATAGGACTCTTTCCATTGACTGTATCGCTTATTGGACTAGACTTTTATGGCTTGCTCTTGTTTGATATTAAAAAATTAATATCAATGGAATTTTTGTCATTGATTTAATGAGAGTAAGACTTTGGATCTGTGAGGGATCGCTGTCGTATAATGACATCACCTGTAGATGCTGTAGTTTAGAATCTTACCCTTTCATTGTGTCATGTGGAGTACTCCAGGGATTTACTGGTTTAGCATGTAGTTTTAGATTTCTCATTTTTAGGGGTTCATATTCCCTGTTTAAATATATGCTGAATTTATTTATTTCAGTGTCATGTTTAAACTGATTTAACATAGCATTATTAATATTTTACTTCCAATGATATTTTTTTAATGGACTTTTTGACATTCATTCTTTTTGTTATTTGCTGTTGTTTTAATTACTCTCTCAGGTCCAGATTCACTCTCACAGGCATAGCAAGGGGGCAGCTGCACCAGAGGAGTACTTATCTCCAGGCGACAATGGCAATGATATTGGGGCGGTGCTCTGCTTGGAAAGGCAGCTTTACATTTCAGCTGAAGTCCCATAGTAACCCTGCCAGCAGAGGATGCCTGAGATGTGTGCGCCGTCAATGCATCTTCCAGCCACCCTAACCTTGCCCCTTCCCAGGCCTTTGGTGCTGTGCCTGCCCTAGTCTCCCTGTTAGAGTGGTGGTTGCTACCAGAATCTCACATTTGGATTTGAAATTTTTTATACACTTCAGTAATGGCATAATTATTATATGAAATGTTTGTTTCTTAGTTTGATAGAAGTTTTAAATTTAATTTGCTTCTTTTCAGTTGCTTTACTCTCTCCTTTTGCCCTCTCTCTATTATTACTTCACAGTTTTTGTAGGACAGCTAGGAAGCTACTTATTTTAAGTTGATGTATTTGTGAAAGTTAAGTTTTGTATTTGTGAAATTATATTTTGCCATCATATTATTTATAATGATTATAGGTATTAATACAGACGTATGAAATTTAAGATATTTTAAGTGGGTGAGAGAGGTTTATACAATTTTACTTGTGTATAATTTCCAACTATACTTATGCAAAATTAATAAAAAAGAAACCAACCAGGATTGTATATTCAAAACTTCAGCTATTTTGAAGGTAGGAAGCTGACATACAAAAGCACTGGATGCAAGCATTTTTGGTTTGGCAGACATTTCTTAAATTAATCCACACTCAAAGAAATCTTAAGCGATCAGAAGAGCCAGATAAATTATGTACCAAAAGTAACACTTTTCTATTGTTGCATAATTTACTTTGGAGGCAATTAATGTAAAGTTTGTGTAACATTTATGTTGTTGAAAGCACAAGTGGAGAGATGTTGTTCTACTAGGGCTTGATTCTGCTGCGATGTGGATCTCAGGGTGTCACTGAGCCCAAAGAACCCTGCATTAGCGTACTGAGCACCCTGCAGAGCAGCATGTGATCCAAAGCCTGCCCCTGGAGAGATGGCACACAAGCTGCAGTGCACATGGCTCCAGAATAGTGCAGAGAGAGGGGAATTTTGTCTGTAGTCACCTCTCCAGCTGGCTGAGCTGGGAACACCATGAGTTGACCATCTTTCAGGCAAACCCCTTCTCTGGCAGACCTGCCTGTATTTTGGTCCATGGTGTTCTTGGTGAAGCTGCTGGGTCCCTACAGGTCCTTGCCTGATTCTTGTCTGTGTGGATATCCCCTTGTCTGCTGCATGCGCCTGCTGCTTCCCATACACACATGCACAGGGACTATAGTGCCAGGCCCTGACTCCATCCATCACCATGCCCCTTCTGTCCTCTGTGTATTCCCTTGGAGATGAGTGCATTCCAACTGCCTCTACTACATGATAGTCATGTATGCATTGCTGTCTGCGATGGGTGCAATTGGGGTTCTACATCAGTGGGGTTACCATGCCAGTGCTCAGTGTGTTGCAGATCCCATCTGTGAGGTAGCACTATCCCTTGTACCACTGGCGGAATCAAGCATTTTTAATGACTAACAAAAATAGTTACATATTGAAAAAACTGAACATTTGTCTTTTGCAGGTCTCTACAGCAGACCAATGTCGTTCTTCCCCTAAAACTCTGATTTCTTGCAATAAAAAGTCACTTTATCTTCCACCAGAAATGTCAGCTATTCATATTGAATTCACTGAATACTACTATCCAGATGGAAAAGACTATCCTAGTAAGGTTTTTGTTCTGAAAAATAAATCTCTTGCATTATTTTCCCTTTTGCGAAGCCTAATGGTAGCTTGAGATCTAATGGAAATATTGATTCAAGTTTGACATTCAAAAATGGTGAAAAGCTTTTTGCACTGAATTAATTGTGAAATTACTTTTGTGAACATAA
The DNA here is from genome assembly GCF_965140295.1 of Lepidochelys olivacea. Taxonomy (NCBI): domain Eukaryota; kingdom Metazoa; phylum Chordata; order Testudines; family Cheloniidae; genus Lepidochelys; species Lepidochelys olivacea. The sequence goes on from NC_140411.1 coordinate 267,397,741, forward strand.
TACTTCACCATTTTACTGATGTTTCCTCCTAGCAACACATTTAAAGCATTGATTTTTGTAAATACTATATTTTAAGTACAAAAACGTGACATTTTTACCAGGAAATAAAATACTGATTCTACTATATATACATTTTTTGAACATTTGCACTCCTCTGCTGTTCAAAAGAAATCAAGCTATTGCAGACCTACCAAAGATGTAACAAAAGGTCTGCTAGAGTTATTTTAGTAACATGTGACAGGGTTCAGCATTCTCTCGTGTAAGGAAATCCCAGCAGGCTTCCTGGGGATGATGCTCGGGACAGAGGATCTTCTTTGGTCCTGCCATTTTCCTTCAACTGTGGTGCCCACCTCCTTTTTATTCTAGTTTAATTTAAGTTTTTACATGCAGTGATTGGGACATCAGAGAGAGTTGGGAGTGATACGCTTAGGCTCCTTCAATCTCCCTTTCCCGTGGTCAAAGGAGTGGGTTTTCCATTTCTTCCATGGCAGCAAGTAGAGGAGATGATATGGCCCTGCATTATTAAGCTAAAATAAATATTGTTGTTTGCTCTAATTTTGTTTTGTCTCTTCCTTAGTTCCATGTCCGAATCTTTATGTGCAACTGAATGCTCTGCAGTTCACTCTGGATGAAAGAAGTATTCTTTGGCTAAATCAGTTTGCGTTGGATGTAAAACAAAGTCTCAATCAGTTCATGGCCATGTATAAATTAAATGACAATTCAAAATCTGATGAGCATGTTGATGTTAGAGTGGATGGACTTATGTTAAAGGTACTGTATGGAAGGAGTATTTGGGGATTTTTTGGAGAAAAATACATTCTCTTTATCTCTGAAAAGAGTTATTAGCCAAGTAATGAAAAAAGGAAAATATGCTTACAGAGTATGAAGGTCTAAGGAAAGATGCGTGAGGCAGAACAGAGGACATGATGTAGCAGATCGTCTCCTCTTCTGGACATAGCCCCTCAATGCAGAGTAGTCAGTAGGTTTGGCTAAAAGTCTCATTGGCAACAGGCCATCCTGGCTTTGCTGAGAGTGGAAAGTATGCCTGGATCACATATTTATAGTTCAGATCTCTGTGTGCGCAGTTGTACCTCTAATATGCAGAGAACAGTAGTTACTTGCCATAATTTTTTAGTTGTGAGATCTACAGCTTTTTGAGGGGTGTCTATGTTATAAGAGTGCGGTCTTGACACCTATCTGATCATTCCTTTTTCCTGCTCTTTGTAGAACTGCAGCTATTTGGCGGTGATCCTTTAGCATTGTGGATCTCGAGGGGAGAGTGCGGGTTAAGCAGTTTTATTATGCACAGTGAGAATTCTTCCTTTTTTGTAGTAATATACTACAGACTGAACTCCCCTCCACATCATGAAGCTGTAGAGGCCTTATGAAATTCTTGTACTAGAGAGATAAACTCCTGAGATATAAAGATCTGATCAGTTATCAGTTTGACTGTGTGCTTTTGAAATTCATTTTAGTTGGCTTTCAGCTGAAAAACAAACAAGATTTCAAAATGCAATTAAATTGTCATAAATGGCACTGTATAATAAGCTTATCCCTGTGAATGGAAAGGAAAACTCAAAGAAAAGGGAAAACAGAATCCATAACTGCCATTTTTACAGATATTGCAAGGCTTATCCGAATCGGGAGGTAATGCGCTTTACCACGGTGTGATTTCTAAAGCATGCTAATGAGTTGCACTTGAATTGGTCTGTGTAGACCCTGCTAATGCGCTTTAACATACTGCTGTTTCAAACAGTATTACATTAAATTGCACAAGGGAACCTTTAGTGCACACTAGCAGGGTCTACCCGGGCCAATTAATGTGCCACACCTTAGTGCACTTTAGAAATCACACTCCTGTAAAGCACATAACCCCACCATGTAGACAAGCTCTTAGTATGAAAGTGTGATGCTTTAAATGAAACTTCCTAAATATGCATTTTATATGTATATGTCATAATAGATATTGTAAGTTACACAAATACTGATTATGAAAATATACTTGTGGTGTAATGAATACTTACTTACAAATTTGGGATCTAACCCAGCATCCAGTTAATTACATGAGTAACTTTACTCACATAAGTAATTCCATTTAAGATAATAGGACAAAGTTACTTATGTGCTCAAATGGATGATTCCATAAGCCCTAACATTGCAAATGGATTCAGCCATGAAGATCCGTATACAGTAAAAGCTGTATTATCTGGCATTTACCAGCCGGAAAGCTCTATAAACAAGCATTTCTGATCTTCATTGAAAGTTTGATTTATAATCTGGGTGGCGCCGGGCTGGCAGGTTCCCTATCTGCCTCCACGTGGCTCCCTGGAAGCGGCGACATGTCCCTACTGTTCCTAGGCAGAGGAACAGCCATGAGGGGTTCGGAGTGCGGGAGGGGGTGCAGGGCACTGGCTCTGGGAGGGAGTTTGGTTGTGGGAGGGGGCAGGGGGTTGGGGTGCGGGGTGCCCGATCTGTGCAGCGCTCACCTCAGGCGGCTCCCCGCAAGTGGCAACATGTCCCTGCTACTCCTAGGCAGAAGCGTGGCTGAGTGACTCTCCACACTGACTCCGCCTGTAGGCACCACCACCGCAGCTCTCATTGGCTGCGGTTCCCGGCCAATGGTATCTGAGGAGCCAGTGCTCAGGTTGGAGGCAGCGTACACAGCTGCCTAGCCACGCCTCCGCCAAGGGCAGTGGCTCTCAACCAGGGGTCCGGGGCCCCCTGGGGGGCCGCAAGCAGGTTTCAGGGGGACCACCAAGCAGAGCCAGCATTAGACTTCCTGGGGCCCAGGGCTGAAAGCTGAAGCCCCACTGCATGGGGCTGAAGTCCAGGGCCCTGAGCCCCACCATCCAAGGCTGAAGCCAAAGCCTGATCAGTGTAGCTTTGTGGAGGTCCCTGTGGCATGGGGCCCCAGGCAATTGCCCTGCTTGCTATCTGTAATGCCGGCCCTGGCTTTTATATGAAGAAAACCAGTTATTGTGGCACAGGTGGACCGTGGAGTTTTTATAGTATATTGGGGGGCCTCAGAAAGAAAAAGATTGAGAACCCCTGGCCTAGGGGACATGTCGCTGCTTGCGGGGAGCCGCCCAAGGTGAGCGCCGCCCGGATCTGGCACCTCGAGCCCCCTCCCGCACCCAAACTCCCTCCCCCTTAGTTAACCAGAATTTTTCACTTACTGGCACCCCCCCTTACCCCAACAGGCTGGATAACAAAGCTTTTACTGTACCTGGGTAGTGTCCCATTGATCCCACTGGGATTATGTGTGGTGTCAGGAATCTGTGTTAGCAGATCCTCATGCAAGATCAGGGTCTAAAATATTATTTCCTTTTTAACACTTGGAGGGTAAAGATGTTCAATTTGAGATTATTCTAGCACACTGGAATACTTCAAGGTTTTAAGAGTTCTAATAAATTTACTTCTATAATAGCAAAAAAAATTGTTAATGCAACATTAAGGCTGAGATTTTAATCATTTCACGATACTGAGCAATCATGTTACGAAAGTTCCTTTTGTATCCATGTGGAAGGAGAGTTAAGATTTCATGTTCAGTTAACTTTAAAACAATTGAACAGATTTTTCACTAAACTGTCTACAAAATCACTTCTGAGCTGACCTAAAGCATGAGAAACTTCAGCCCAATGTAACCATCCTGCATATTTCAAAAACTAAAAGCCAGAGGCCCTGTCATGGACATCGCATGGACATTGAGATTCATGGCAATTTTCTTATGAACAGGTTTGCGTGTAGTGGCCTTGGTCAAAATTTGGGGAACCCAGATGAAAAGCAGAATCAGGAGCCTGGCCTCTTCTGTTCTGTATTAGTGTACATGATATCCTACAAAACTTTCATGTCATTCATTTATTTTACCTCACATAACTATTGTTTTCTTTAAAATGGTGTGTACCTTTATAATCTACTTTGTAACTAGATGAATATATTTTTCTATTGCAGTTTATCATTCCCTCGGAAAAGAAACCTGAAATCCATAAAGATCAGCCACGTGCAATTTCTATTCAGAGTTCTGAAATGATTGCTACAAACACAAGGCACTCGCCAAACTGTAGACACTCTGACCTGGAAGCCTTGTTCCAGAACTTCAAAGACTGTGAATTTTTCAGTAGAACTTTCACCAACTTTCCCAAATCTCATGACAATTTTAATCTTCTACACCCAATTTTCCAGAGACATGCTCATGAACAAGATACTAAGATGCATGACGTTTATAAAGGTTATATCACCCCAAAGCTAAATAAATATGCACTAAAAACATCTGCTGCCACTGATGTCTGGGCTTTGCATTTTTCCCAATTTTGGATAGATTATGAAGGAATGAAAAGTGGGAAAGGCCGACCAATAAGTTTTGTGGATTCATTCCCACTCTCCCTTTGGGTTTGCCAGCCAATGAGATTTGCACAGTCACAAAAGGAACTCTTTTCTTATGATCAAACACCTTTTAACATTCCAAGAAGTGACTCTAGTGACCTAGCTAATAGACTTCAGCGCAAAAAACTTTTGAGGGAATATTATAGCACTGAGACAGAGCCCTTGACCAATGGCATTCAAAAGCTTCATCCTTCAGACAGCACTTCAGGAGTTCTGTCTGCAAGTTCTTCCTCTGATGCAGATGTACATGTCCTTATTCATATTCAAAAACATGTGAGCATGCAAATCAATCATTACCAGTTCCATTTCTTATTGTTGCTCCATGACTCCCTTGTATTGCTCCTCGAAAACCTAAGGAAAGATGTCGAAGCAGTGACAGGCAAACCTGCACAGCAAACAGATGTCTGCATTGGGATCTTACTTGAAAGTGCAGAAATAGCTCTGTTGCTCCATCCAGTGGCTCAAGCAAAACCCTGCAAGTCTCCAGTTTTGGAAGAAGAAAGTCTCATGGCAGAAGATCTTTCACCTTTGGAAAATGAGGAAACTCTTGTATCAGAGAGTAAACTAATAACTAATGATATAACACAGACTGATAGTGTGGATATTAATTATGTAACTGAGTCCGTGAGCTCTGAGGTTAACAAAGTCATTTTGATGGACCCCCTTCTTTTTAAATCAGGTAGTGATACGGATTTTCAGAAGGGAATATCGTTTTCAGATGATACATCGGATACGTGTTTGGGGAAAACACATGAAGATGACTGTAGTGGACTTTTTAGTAGGAGTGATTCAGAAGAAGTTTGTGTGGCGCTAAGTGACAAAAGTAGCTTGTATTCTAGGGATTTGGTGAATGTTTTAAATAACAGAGAAGATTCTATTGAGTTATTCATTGATAAAGAGAATGACAAAAATATTTTTTCAAATAAGTTAACTGATCAGAAAAATGGAACTGAAGGCTCTCCTGTTAAAGTGACAGACTTAGAACCAGAAACAGCCTTACAATCTGAAGAGCTTGAACTCAACAAAGAAAAAGTGTCTACAGTTAGAATGCTTGCAACCCAGTCTACATTAAGGTATAAAAGATTTTATATTTTCATTAGTGAGGTCACTCTTTATGTCCCAGGAAAAGTTAGTTGATAGTGCAAGTCAAATAAAATTAATAATTGCCATAGATCAGGGATTGGCCATGTAAAGAGGGCTCAGCCTTCTTTGGGGCGGCGGGGAGCCACACCAGCTCACTACACACAGTTGATGTTTGGGGAAATTAGTCCAGCTGCGGGAGTCTCCCTCGGCGGCCCTTGCAGCAACTGAAATAAGCACCGTAAGCCCTCAGGGCGGGGCAACAGTGAGTCAGGTGCTCAGGCCCTCAAACAGGGGCTGAGCGGTAGCAAACTATAGCAATAAGCCCAGGCCCCCAAAGGACCTGGAAGAGGGGGAGACTGCCACCCAAGAGTTGGGTGGCAGGGGGGACGCAGGCCCTCCCACTCCACTGCATCCCAGCCCAGGGCCCTAGCTGTGGCAGAAGACCTGCTGCTGTGTCAGTGGGGATCCTGGCCGCAACACATTGTCATGGGCTCTGGCAGTGCTACAGCCAGACTAGGGCTGGCTGCCCCCGGGCTACTTCCTGACTCCCCCTATTGTGGTACCTGGGTCCAGGTGGTGTCCTCTGGGGCGTCCATCACCATGGGTCCTCCGGGTAGCGGGTGCAGGGCAGGCCTGGCAACTCCCCCGGGTAATGGGTGCAGGGCAAGTCAGGCCAGTCCTTGGGCTGCTGCGGCTTCCCAGTCACAGGCTAGGCTGGAGGCATCTGGCCTCCCTGGCGTCTGGCACTCCAGTGACCTCTGAGGGTCTAGCTCTGCCCACTCCAGCACGCGGATGGGCTCATCCCTCTCTGAGGTGGCAGGGAGCCACACCGCCTCTCTACAGGCAGCCTTTGGCACATAGTCCACCAGGGAAAGCTGCTGGCGGGTCAGGACAGTCTCTTTATCTGCAGCGTCCGCAGGTTCGGTCGATTGCAGCTCCCACTGGCCACGGTTTGCCGCTCCAGGCCAATGGGAGCTGCAGGAAGCGGCAGCTGGCGGTTCTGCCAATGGCAGCTCCCACTGTCCACAGTTCGCCACTCCAGGCCAAAGGGGGCTGCGGGAAGCGGCGTGGGCCGAGGGATGTGCTGGTCACCACTTCCCGCAGCCCACACTGGCCTGGAGCGGCGAACTGCGGCCAGTGGGAGCTGCCATCGGCTCAACCTGCGGATGCTGCAGGTAAACAAACCATCCTGGCCTGCCATTGGCTTTCCCTGATGGGCCGTGTGCCAAAGAACTGAGAATTTAGTAGTTCAAAACAGATATCGTTTTAAGCATTAATAAATTCTGAAGATATGCAGTGACAGCGGAATCCCGCAATAAATTAGGGTTAGAAATTGAACATTCTGTTAACTAAACATTTGTTTACAGAATACTGTATTTTCATATTCTTGAATAAATAGTTGTGAAAAGTCAAAATAATTGACACATGTCTACAATGTAATTTACAGACTGCGGTGAATGAATGCTCTACTTTGTTTACCTCTATTTTTTCCCCCTAAGGATTACAGAATTATTTTATATTGCATACCAATGTTTCTTTCATTTTGTTCCTGTGTTGGAGGATTTTGATTTTCTTTTCTAGAATTCCTTTCATTTTAAGTAATAATTTCCTAATATCTTTATATTAAAAAGTGGAAAGCCTAAGGAACGCTGCCAGTCCAACCTCCCTGCATTCTCTGTTTCTTATAAGAACATGAAGAGAAGTCCATCACAAGTCTCTTTGGATACCATTTCTATTGATAGTATGATGTTAGAAGAACATTTGCTAGAGAGTGATGGAAGTGACAGCCAAAGCTTTATGGAGAAAGGTAAACAAATTTAACAAAATAATTACATACAATACATGAAAGTATTATCTAATAGTGTGCTAACAGGATATAGTGGGCTAAATCCTGTTTGGTTTACTCAAGCAGTTCTATTTACTACACCAGTTGGTGGCACAAAATATTTTCCTACTTAGATGAAAGATATAATTTAAAAATAAACTGACAATTGACTCAGTTATTACCTCTTTCCAGGGTGGTGGGTGTGGGATATTTTTTTTTTTTTTTTTTGGAGGAGGGAACCAAATTATAGTGCTGTTGTAGGACCAGGAATTCCTTGGAACTACTCCTGTTAGTGGACTGTAGGCCAGCAGTATATGTTTGCAGGATTGGACTCTAAATTATGGTGTTGTTTTACTATCGCAAACGTGTATCAAGATTTTTGGTTTTAAAAATGTGGGGATGGGTAAGTGGTTTTCTTTGGCATTAACACCAGCAATGCTAGTAACCAGACAGACAGATTTGACTCTCTCCTCATGGTGCAGTTTGTATTTATTGGCTGGATTCTGCTATCAGCTGTATGTCCAACTTCTGATTATTTCAGTGGGAGCCATTTGTGGGTATCTGAGGGATAAATTTGGCCTGATGTTGAATATCTGTTAGTTTTAGATAATCTGTAGTACTGTGGGGTTATGTAAATTATGATGAGCTTCTAAGAGAAGGCCGATGAAATAATTTAGTTAAAAAGTAATACGTACAGTAGCAAGACTCTAAAAAAGTCAGTTTCCTCTGTACTCCTATCTTACATCTGAATAGAAAAGTATTCTCAGCCCATATGTTCTTAATAAAATAAAGCTTTAACAAAAGAAAATAATATAGCCTGACTGAGTATTTCTATAAACAGAAGAACTGTAGTCACTTACACTGAAGGCTTTGAAAATGTATCTGTACATATTCAGCAGATCAGTAACTTTTGGAGGACTTCAACAAACTTCTCACAGGGTGAAATTCACTTCCATTGTGGAAGACAAGAGCAGGGCCCTTCTAATTTCTCTAAAAGTGTGTGAAATTGCCACATAGGGTGCTTGTACATCCCCTCTGCACTGTGAAAGATCTCTATCCTAGCCCATTTATACTGGCATGGAAGCCACAATGAATTGGCTGCGTTAGACAGGAAAGGGGTCACATGTTCATGTGGATCCAGTACCCAGTGTAAAAGACATGGAAGAGCTATAGGTGCTATTCCACCCTACAGGCTGGAATAGCAAGGACTCCACACCATGGCTGCATGGGTTGAAGGGGTGGATTTCATCTCACTAATTGCTCCACCATCATACAGTCTGAATACTTGGACTCTGTGTAGATGGAAAGGAGTACTTGTGCCACCTTAGAGACTAACAAATTTATTTGAGCATAAGCTTTCACAAAAGCTATGCTCAAATAAATTTGTTAGTCTCTAAGGTGCCTCAAGTACTCCTTTTCTTTTTGCGGATACAGACTAACACGGCTGCTACTCTGAAACCTGTGTAGATGGAGTGGATTTCACTCAAAGAGAATATTTTGTGTGAGAGAGATTAGGTGTGTGTATAGATAGATAGATAGATCAATAAGAATATAGACAAATAAAGAAATTTCCTTTTGTGTTGCCATTGCTAACAATCTGTTTGCCACATGAACTTAGTAACATGACAAAAATCAATATGCCTATTATTTGACTAATTTATTTTAGTTTTGTTTATTAATAATTATCCAAATAAAAACTTTTATAAAATATATAAATATTAAGATTATACATAGTATCTTAATATTAATGCATGAACAATTCAGATTATATTATATTGACCTTTCATATTTTTCTGATGATATGCATATGGAAGCTATCACAGGCATGAATTACCAAAGGCCAGCAGAAAGTGTGCAAGATGAAGTTACAGGAGTTGACAATTATGGTGGGTCATCTCCAGATGCCATCAGTGCAGCTTCAGAGAGTGCCCAGGAGACTAATGAAGAAATGGTAATGTTACTGAAATTCATTAAAGGAGCAGGTTTAGTAACTTAAACAGTAACTGACATTAAAGTGTTGCTGAAATAATTGTTTTTTCTTTTAAAGGTGACTTGAAAATAGTTTTAAAAATTCATTAGCTATGTAGATTTATAGTCTGAATGCTCCAATAACAAGTAAGAGTGAATTTAAACACATAATTGATTTTAGATTTATCTTCTTTTAGGGTCTTTGAAGTTGAAGATTAACTACTTCTGTTCCAAGTAATGCTCAGTATGTACTATACTAGTGGCATTACACCCACTTTGGAGACCCGGAGTATGGAGATGTCCTCTTGAAAGGTCAGTTAAGTGGCTTTTTTCTTTTTTTATATATGGCATGGTTTTGTGAATTTTTGTTAATAATATATATATATAACCCAAAGTGTAGAACATATTTACTGTAATCTTTGTGTCACCATGCCCTGTAGTTTAAAAAAAAAAAAGCCACTTTTCTAACCATCTCCCCTCCCAAGGCAATCTCCATGCACTAATAGAGTTCCATGGTGGTTGCATCTCCTCTTTCTATTTAGCTGTCCATTTATAACATGCTCATCACTGTGGTTATCTGAGTTTCTTGCATAGTAACTTATTAGCATAATTCAGCATAGTAATCTGAGGGTACAGGGCACCTAAAAAAAGAAAAACATACTTTTGAAATCAGTTTTGTGCAGACTTCCCTCCTACGCTCCCTATGGAGACATTCAGCGTATAACTCTACATTTGCTGAGTTTTTAAAAAACACTTATAAATTACCTTTTTAAAGAAAACCTTACTTAACAAATGATTAGATATATACACTTAGGAGTAAGTATCCTTTGGGGTCAGTTTTCAATAATAATCTCTACATTTGTGCATGTAAATAATAAAGAATGTGTGAAAACAGAATCTGTGTGTGCAAATTAAGTGTGTGCAAATTCCATTTTAACTTGTAGTTTTCTATTTGTAGAAGATGAGTTGAGGCTCCTTAGAAAACTTGGCCTGTAATAATAAAAATAATTAGTAAATATTTCAAAAAGTGGCACCAAGACTTGAAGTTTTGAAGCTGTTGATTATATTTGTTGCCTGACAATAAGGTATTAAAATTTAATAAAATAAGAGGAAAGGGCACACTAGAAGAAGCACAATGCATTGCTGTGCAGTGTCAGCGTTTGGGACTCTAACTAGCGTTCCTCTCTCGGGCTTTGATTCAGTATTTGAATGGTGTCAGCTACTCACATGCTTAATATAAGGCACATGCTTACGGTACTATAGGTATGACTAAGGCAACGTATTCATTGTCATGGGGGAACCATCTCATGTTGTTGTGACCCTTCTGGTTATTTCCGAATCAGTATTGATGGGTTGCAGGGGGGAATAGCATCTGCTTTTCATTGTGCATCAACTAGTTTATTATAGGGTGGAAGGTGAGGAAATAAGAAGAGAAAAATAACTGTTCTTTGGGTCTCTGAGTACCTCTCTGGTGAGTGGGAAAAAGTGGGTGAATAAGGAGCTTCAATTCCAAAATGTTTGATTGAATTGCATTGATACAAGTTTCCTTTTGTAATATTTGAATGTAAGCTTGTTGCATTGTTTTTATTTGCACACTAATAATTTAAAGTTGTAATTTTAAAAAATTTAATTTATAATCGCAGTTGTATCTTAACTTGTTGATAGATGTCTGTTGTGGTTTTTAAAATCTTTGGCGTTAATGGTGAAATTGACATCAAAGGTGAAGACACAGAAGTATGCCTTCAGGTGAATCAGGTGATACCAAGCCAGTTGGGCAATATCAGTGTTCGACATTATCTTTGCAACAGAACTGTGGGTAAGAAATAAGAGATTTCAATTCTACTCTCACTATTGAATTTGAGTTGAAAAAACATTTGTTTCTACTGTGAAAGAGTTATTGGAAGTTTTATGGTTGTCTTCCCTCTAATACATAATCATATAAAAATATCTGTATTAGTCTCAAACTTAAAATACCAAAAAAGCCTTGTGATTCTATTAATGTTAGAATACCTGTTATCAATCAGTTTAGAATCACTGTTCCAATTATCTTCTTTCCTAATTATCAAGCAATGAGTGGGAGGGAAATAAAAATAGAACTACTCAGGATGGTGAGTAAAAAACAAAACAAAAACCAAATGAATTACATTGAATTCTGCTGATTCACATCTTATCAAATATCCTGCATTAGATTGTTGATATTTTATAAAGTTGTAACTTCATTATTATCACTCTCTAACTTTTTTTAATTTGAATATTTCTTGGTCTGGTGAGCCTTCAATGAGAGCAGATCATTCTTTACTTCAAAATAACTTTAAAAATTCGAGTCTAAGGAAATACATCTCAACACCAACACTTCATGTTAAAGTTAAATTTCTTATTTAAGGAAAGCTACTATCTAGCCCTGTACCCGGAGGGGTGAGGTGGAATTATATGATTTTTTTAAAAGCTTGATAAGATTCTAATGCTTAAATGCTGCAGCTGTGAATGATTATTATAGTAGTGCATTGCCAATTAACAGCACATTAATCATGCTTTTGCAATGATATGTCCACCTGGTCCAGAATCACTTTTGCAGTATGTCCAAATATGTCTACGTCTGGAGCTCTACGCATCAAAATAAATAGAACTGTGTCGTGGTACGTGTCTCTTGAATGTATCATGCGATCATCATTTGTACCTTATTTCAATTAAATTAATTGCCTCTGTCCATAAATCAGATGCACAATTCCATAGAGATCTGTGGAGTTCTGTGGAGCATGGCTTCCCTTCTTTAGAGGCATCCCAGGGTACATTGCAATGAAGGAAAATCCCACGGAGGTCAGGATGTGTATGAGGCTAAAAGCAACGTAGTAGAATGAGCTGGAAGACACTTAGAAAGTTACTTTCTTGGCTAATGCATAGCCAAGTATATTTGGGGAGGATAAGGGATAGCATAGGGAAAGAAATGAAAATAGAAATAGGAAAGAAATTATAATCCAAAATCTGGTTCCTGGTTAGTCATACTTCAATGAATTTAAATTAAATCCACCTTTAACTGTTTCCCATTTCCCAGTCTGAAATTGTTGGAATGCCTAGAGAACTGGAGAGGTTTAATTGAAAACATCTAAATTAATATTTAAAAATAATCCCTCTGTTGTGAAAGGGATAAATTTGAAGTAAGGGCCAGAATCTCAGCATAGTTCAAGTGACTTCACTTGAGTCAGCATACTTCAGTTGACTACCATCTGAGCATCTGGCCCAGTAAGTCTACTCTTTCGTCAGGATACTCAATGTGAATAGTGTAGTACAACTTAAAAATATTTGAGTGCAAGCCTTACAAATTATTGCTTTGTAACAATCAGCCAGTAAATTGATTTAAAAGGATTTTAACTATTCTTTTTGGTACTGATTATTTCTAGTGTGTTAAACCTGAAGAGATAAGAAGTAGAGAAAAGATCTATTTCTTTTGCACAGCAAATGGATAAATATGGAAACTTTATCTAATATTTCTGACCATCTTCCTCTTCTAGAAATTCCCGATTCAGTGTGTCAGTTGCCCTCTACTGGGTAGAGATAATGAGACTAATAATCAGAGACTGCTGCTGTACTTTATTAGTACACACTCCTGTTCCCTTTGAAGTAATGGGAGCAGCATCTGGCCCTTTATTCCAGCTATTAAATTGTGGTTTCAGTTTCCTCAGTTCCAGTTACTTTCTTTATACACGTTAAGGCTTTGATTCAGGGAAATATCCCTTCTTCAAGTGGTTGCACACTTGTATTTCACTCAGGTTTATGCATGCCCAGCACCGGAGCCAGAGAGTTTTCTGTAGCAGTACCTGTTGGGGTGGCGCACACGCCTTGCACATCCTTGTGGCCTCTCCTGAGGCTATATAAGGGCTCTACTGCTCTGACCCCCTTCAGTTCCTTCTCACCACCCGTGGCCTGAGTCAGAACTACCTGTGAGGTTTACTTCACATTTTTTTTCTTTTGACGCCTCATAAGCTTGTGGTGGCAGTATAGCAATAATGCTTGTGCTAGAACTGTGTCAGCGAATTCAGCTTTCTGCTTTTCCTGTAAATAGTTAGTACCCGGTAGTTAGGGTTCCTTTATTGTTTTAACTTGTTTTAATTAGTTTTGAATTAGTTTTTGGTGTGATGCAGCACTCACCGAGCTTTAAGCACTGCTTGCCTTGAGAGGTGTCTATTCACAATAATGACCCCTCCATGCTCTGCCTTTTGTGCCTCAGTAAGGAACATATTAAAGAGAGGCGCAGTATTTGCCATTCTTTTCAAAAACAGAACACAGATATCCAAAAATCTAGGCCTCAAGCATCACTTTATGAAGCAAGCACTGAAACCTGCCTCAGAGTCAGGGCCTTCAACTGCACACCCTGTCTCTTGCATGTAATCTGTTATGGAGGCTGCAGTGATCTCTGACAGATCCCTGGACTCAGACTCTTCTCCTTGGAGAAAGAGAGGTCAGTTGTCTTCAGGGCTTCCCTGAAAGAGGACCCATAAAACATATTGGAGCCCCTCCAGATTGAAGAAATGTGGTTGTGGTTCTTCTTTGAAGGAGGACTGGAGACATTGCCGGGACTCCTTGGGTACTCATGTACAAATGGGCCATCAACCTGTGTCTCCCCAGCACTTCAGCGGGAAGGTATTGGTACTGTACCATCAACTCGGGTACTGGCTGTGGGATAGCTCTTGAGTCCAGTACAAAAGACACAGTTCTAGCACCAGCATTATTGGTGGCACCATCACCACAAGTTTATGGGGCATCAAAAGTCTGTCTCTTTCTCTCTCTCATGGATTCTTCCTGTGGTACAGGAGTCTTTTGAAGTGAAGGCATCTCCTGCAGCTCCCAGTCCATCTGGATCTTTGGCTCCAGTACAGAGATTTAGTGGTATCAGTGCCGGTATCAGCCAAGAAACATGACAAAGACTCAATCCTGGCATTGTCTTCGGCACCGATGCATATTGCGTTGGTATCAATGCAATCTTCATCTTTGGCATCAGCCCTCAATCAACAAGTCACCTACTTCCATGTATAAGTGTTGCTAAGTGACCAGATTCTGAGATTTGTAGTGGCAGGTCAACATTATCAATACACAGTACTTCCTTTTGTCCTGTCCTCAGCCCCACACATATTGATCAAGTGCATGGCAGTGGTGGTGGCGTACTGAAGGAGAAAGGGGATATGTGTCTTCCCTTACCTAGATGATGTGTTAGTGTAAGGCAGATCCAAGCACCAGGTTCTCTGCCGTGTCCAGCTTATCTATCTTCTCCATCATCTGAGACTCACACTGAACAAGAGAAAGTCCATGTTAATTCCCACACAAAAAATCAAGTTAATTAGGCCCACTCAATTCTACATATCTGATGGCTTTTCTCCCACAGGACAGGTTCAGACTGTTTGCCAGTTATGCACCTCTCTCTAGTTATACCCCACCACCACAATCCAGGAATGTCTACTGTTACTAGGCCACATGGCCTCATATACTTAAGTGACCCTGCATGCCAGGCTATGCGTGTGCATCCTTCAGGGGTGGCTGAAGTTAGTCCATTGACTGAACAGACACCGGTTGTACAAGTTGATCCAGGTTCCTCCTGCGTTCCCAATAATGGTGGATGGATAAGAAAAACATATGCAGAGGTGTGGTATTTGCTTGCCACCTCCTGATCAAGACAGTCATTACCAATGCCTCTCTGATAGGGTGAGGTGCTTTCATAGGTGGGTGTAGAACCCAAGCTTTGTGGCTGGAGCAAGTAGCAGCTCTTCATTTCGATGTCCTCAAGCTTCGAGAATTCACAATGCTTGCTGTGCTTTTCTCCCTCTCATCAAGGGCTCATCGGTCCCGATACTCACGAACAATTCAACTGCAGTGTACTGTCTGCACAGACCCGGAGGGGCATGATCTGAACAGCTTTGTGAAGAAGTGAAGAAATTCTGGCACTTTTGCATCAGGGAAGATATTGCTCCCATTGCTGCTCACTTACCTGGCTCCCGGAATCAATTGGCTGACCATCTCAACAGGACATTCTCCTGGAATCACAAATGCTCCCTCAAGAACAGTGGGCTGAGGACCGTCTTCAAAACTTGGGGTATTTATCAGTTGACCCGTTCACAATGAAAGACAATAAGGAGTGCCATCAATTTTTCCCTCAAGTGTGTGAGCTTCGGGCTCTAATGGCAGGCCCTCCATGTGTGTTGTTTTCCAAGATAAAGAGCCTTGAGGCCTCATTCTAAATTTTTAACCAAAGTAGTTCCAGCGTTCCATCTCAACAAACAATATACTTACCTGTTGTTTTTTTTTTTCCTGAAGCTGCACTCAAGTAGTGATGAAGAGTGACTTTATACTTTGGACATAAGTTGAGCACTGGCCTATTATCTGGACAGAACCAATCCTTTTAGGTAATCTCCTTGGCTCTGTGTCTCATTTGCTGACAGTAGGAAAGGTAAGGCAGTTTCAGCACAGACAGTTTCCACATGTATTACTTCCGTGACGGCATATGGGGTAGCATTAAACACCCCTTTCTGAAGAGACTGTTAGCCTGAACCCTCATTGAATGGGCCATCTCAGCAGCCCTGCAGATGTCGATCATGGGGCTGGGCCTAAGAAGTACTACCATTTGGTCCCTCTGTGCATACTTTCATGCATCATTATACCATCATGACTGCTTCAAGATCTGATGCAAATTTGGGAGAGCAATTTTGCCATCACTATTTAAGTAGACTCCAAGCCCCACCTCCTAATAGTACTGCTTGTGAGTCATCTGAGTGAAATACATGTTTGCAACCACTTGAAGATGAAAAAACGATCACTTACCTTTATTGTGACGGTTCTTTAAGATGTGGTTTGCATGTGTATTTCACAACTGCCCATCTCAAAGAACAAGAGTTGCAATACAGGTAAGTAATCATTTTGTTCAGGAGAGCACTTAGTTAAATGTGTTAAGTACTCTCCTGAACATGGATAGACTTAAGTGTTTTCCTGAATCATAGTCTTAAGTAATTTATTTAAAACCAAACCAAACCCCAAAAAAGCTTGTGAAGGGCTTGGTTTTGTATTTACTGTGCATAGAGATCTCCCATTGAAGATGACGAATTTTGCATGCAGAAAGAATGCAGGATCCTTATATATACATGTATACTGTTATGTCTATTACAAGCTACTTGTATGTACTGTTTGTTGCTCCTTGTACTACTTTTAAATTATGAATTAAGAGATGAGAAAAAAGGTGATAGAAAATTGCTCACAATACATTATGTGTATGCACTATTATAATTCTGATTTATCTCAAGTATGGGGTTTTTTGAATAAAAGAGTGAAATTGGTTAATTTGTTGGAAAACTAGTTATGTTTCTACTCCTCTCTTGTGATTATGTAACTACAATGCAGGTAGAAATGATTGCATAATGATTGCTTATTGGAGTGCCTTTTATGTGCTCTAAAATTTTAATCCTAATTTTGTTTTCTTCTACACTAGGTTCAGATCATAAATCTGTGGCTGGACCAATTAAGTCATCACCTGAAATTAATTTGAGATGGGAAAATGGGCCAAGTGCTGTAGTACACTCTCTGCTGGCTGTAAAAAATGGCTTTCTACAGTGTCACGTAGAGAATTTTAGTGCTGAATTCCTAACATCTTCCCTCACGAACATTCAGCATTTTCTAGAAGATGAAACTGTTGCAGCAGTAATGCCTATGAAGATTAAAGTTTCTAATACAAAGATTAATTTAAAAGTATGTTAACTAGGAGCCATTTTGCTTCTCTTAACTATTTAGACTGTATGTTCTTGTTTCTTTGCTGATAAATTAGTAATCTGGATATAGTTAACTTCAAAGAAACTCATATCTTATTCTTTAAAGTCTTAATTGGATATTTACGATTAGATAACACTAAAGCAATTTTAAAAATCCATGAACTGGGTTAGCTCAGTGGCTTGCCTAGAGATAAATTTGGTGCATGACCAAACTGGTTATAGGAATTAATGTTTTCTACTTTGTGTCTTTTTTTCCTTTACCATGTCATGGTCCCCAGAATAGCAGCAGCTGGGAATGTAACAGATAAGGTGTTCCAATTTCCCAGGGGTAGAATGAGCCTTTTGTAGCTTTGCAGTAACACCTGCTTTCCAGTCAAAATCAGCATTAACAGAGAAGTATGCTATAGGCTCATCAGCCCTCCTTCAAGGATAGTTGTGGTGATGAGAGCTTAGCATAGAAGGAGGAAAGAGGTTATAAGGACTAACTAGAGCCCAGATTTCATGTTCTACCCTATCTAGAAATAGTTACTAAATAATACAAGCCTTTGGCACTAGTGTGGCTTAAAATAGCAACATTAAGAGAACACTGCAGTGCAGTCTCCTAGTTTTTTCCCCTAGAACACTTAAAGCAGACAATGATTTCACTGAGGGGCAGCCAGAAAGGCTATTGTAAGTGTAAGGAAATTTATTTTTTAGAGATTTAGGGTTATAATATCACTGCTGCCAAAACCAAAAATTAAAACAACCTCAGACACAAATAGCCTTGGAAAATTTCAAAACAGTGAGAGATACAAGGGACTCAATTCCCAAATTTGGAACCCAAGATAAGGGAGTGCCTAATTCTACATTTAGAGCTCAAGCCTAAACTGTGCCACAGTCATGCTTAAATTTAAGCGCTGCTTTAAGTTGCACCAGCTGGGGCAGTCTCCATTCTGCCAGCTCAAGGAACCGGCACAGTTCTGATTCCCAACTTGTTCCAACAGCTCCTTGTATGCTGGCTTTACACTATCTGAAGATTGTCTGTGCTAGGGAAATTTTCAACTGCTTGCTTAGGCAATTTTAAAGTGCCATTTGCGCCACTGGAGCAGCACAAAGGGCACTTAGTGAAGGCTTTTGCAGCTCAAATGGTCACTTAAGCACCAAGTTGAGTGCCCAAATTCAGAAAGGAATGCTTTAATGTACATCCCCCTAATTTTGAAAACTGGGCTTCTGTATTTTCCTGGCAGGGGGGCAGGCTCAGGCAACGCTTTTTTGACAAAATAGTCAATTTTGTAGGTAAAGACTGTACATTAAGCTGATATTAATAAGAGGTTATGGGCAGTGAAGAATTCACTGTATGTGCATCCCTCACCAAGTCACCATGAAGTCAATCAATTCTTTACTTTGTGGCTGGATTGCCCATTTAGTGGGATATTTTCTTTGCACTGAAGTTGACACACTGTTTCCTGAGTGAGTTTTGAGGGTGGTTTTTTCATACCGCAGTCTTTGCTCTTTGAAAGAGCCATCACACTTTAACAATTTGTTTTTGTTATGTATTTGCTGATGCTGGTAATGCTTTTGATGTGTTTACTTTCTGCTGGCATTAGACACATGGCTCTGCTAGACAGGAACAGTGAACCGTAATTGAGGAGAAACCACCACAAGCAGTTTGTGAGGTTTCTTTTGTCTTTTTTTCTGCAGTGGTATCGCTGAGCTGTGATAGCTATCATCCCAATGTAAATTCTTTAAAAAAAAACCTTCCCCCAAAGTATGGTAGGTGCAGCCCTACTGTCTTTAAATAGTCCAAGGGACAATCAGATGAGAGATTATACAGCACTGGTTTCTTAACTCCATTTCTGGTGAGGGTTCCTGTACTAAAGAATGTCTTGCTTTGCTTTGTTCTCATTGAGGTATTCTAGTCAAACCATATATGCTGACTTCAGTGGGCTTTCATCAGACATAAATTTGGCTCTTTGTTTTTCTGTAGGTCATACTAATTTTAATAGCACTGAAGTTTTGTAGATATCGGATTAGAAAATTCTGTCTGAATGCACTTCTAATGAGAGGGGTTTGTGAGTTTCATTAAGTCTGTTCAAATATGTTTACCCGAAGTTTTTGATTAGCTGGTTTGATTTCCTACCATTGATAAAGAGAGACAACATTAAAAATCCTGTTTTTATTACTTTTATTCTGTAGGATGACAGCCCACGTGATAATCTCTCAGCTCCTGAACCAGCCCCTGTAACACTGCATATTGACCTACTTTTGTTAGAGAGGAATGACGATGGTTCTTTTTGCATCAGAGGTGTGTATTGATAGATTTTCCCCCAAATCTAAGATGTTAACAATTGAAAGTACATGCTGCTATATTTATGTAATGTTTCTACTTTGTGTGAACATTGTTTTGGACATGTAGCTAGTAATTAAAAGTGAGTTACCCCACAGAATTGCTAATTGCACTGTGACTATGTCTACGCTATGAGCTAGGGGTGTGATTCCTAGTTCTTGTACACGCACTTGTACTAGCTCAGAGCTAGTGTGAATATAAGAGGAATCACTCCTGTAGTTCATAGCGTAGATGTAGCCACAGTGGACATCATACATTAAAACTGAAACTTAAGTACAGTCTAGCCAGGGAAAACAATCCCCAATAGCAGTGTTTTGACTGTGGCCCTGGTCCTGCAAGTCAAACCAATGAATGCATAGTGGTTCATATCACTTCATAGCACATGTATTCGACTCCATATTCTTTCAGAGATGACTAAACACAATTTAATTGTCTAAATGTTGCAGAGAAGTGGTGACTTGTTATCTCAGCTATTTCTTATACATATATATTACAGGTAAATACATAATGAACACTAATTACTGTTACTTATTACTATTTATTTGCATTGCAGTAGCAACTAGAATCCACAGCCCCATTGTGCCAGATTCTGTACATATAATAAGGAAATAAGTTAAAGCATTGTATGACGGAATGCTGAACCAGCACTCTCATCACTGATTAACCTGTTACCCCGCTGGGAGGGGGTTGATTAAGGAGAGGAGTCTCTGATTACCAGATGAGTTTGGAGCTCGCATACTAATTAGCCCATTAACAAGAAGAGTGGATAAAAGAGCACAGGAAGGAAGTGGGAGATGGAGAGAAGCAGAAGAGAGAGGTTGGGCCTAACAAAATGGAGTTCTCTGGGAGGAGACACCTTGTCTCCCCCCTCCCTTTTGGAGAAAGGACAGTAAAACTGGATGACATTGTTAATACTGTGACTAATTGAATATAGAAGGTGGTAGAGTAAAACACTAAATAAACTTAACGGTGGTGTGTACATGAGGGAAGACCTCTGAGCGATCTGTGTGAAGCAAAGAGGACAGGAGCAGTAGATACCTTATCAGATGTAGTTCAAAACAAAAAAATTTTCTGTCTAGAACAAGTATCTGCTTGTGATTCTGTGTATTATGGAGGTACTAGAGCAGTTCCATAGGAAGGATTGCATTGACATTTGCATCTAAAACTGGGATTTAACCTCTTTGTTACATATGAAAAACATACCTGTGTGCATACACTCATTTGCGTACAAACACGTAATTTGTCTGGGTGTGTGGACATATGCAGTATGATTTGTGTGTATATAGTGTAACAACATGGCAATAAAGACTTCTACCACTTACCTTGCACAGATACTTAATGAATCCACCTATATAAAGTGAGGATAGCTTGCATATATTTTTGTGTTATACATCATCTGGTACATTAGAATTATGCTTCTTAGTCATCGTAGATGCTTCAAAACTGAAAACTGTGAGTGTTTGTTATTGTATGTGCAAATATACAATTCTAAGGTCTCTTTCAATCATTTGTATACTTCTCCCCATTGGGTAAAATTTATTTAAGTTATAAAGTTCTCGTATGTTTCCCTAATCCTTTGGTGTAGACACCTTAGGTGCAGTGGATGCCAAAGTGGAGTTCAAGTACCTTCAGCAATGAAGAGATATGTGTATCTGTATATATAGTCATGAACCCTGAAGTATGTTTTTTTAATACAATGGCAAATTCATGTAGTTTAGAGAGAAATGTTTATGAAGATTTAGATTATTAAAAAACTGCACCTCTCATTTTGCCCTGCCTGCAAGTACATTAAACACTCGAGTGTATCTTTAATCATGTTAAATAGAAGAAAGTTTCTTTAATGTTAAACTTGGAAATATATAAAATTGTCTTGTGTTAAGGATCTGGTTCAGAAGGCTTTTCACACCTTGTCTTCATATGTAAGTACAGGCCCCATCCTGACTGGAACCCTTGGGGTATGTCTACACTTCAGTTAAAACCCGCGGATGACTTGAGTTCATGGGACTTGGGCTGCAGGGCTGTATAATTGCAGTGTAGACACTCAGGCTGGAGCCCACGCTCTGGGACACCAGGAAGCAGGAGGATCTCAGAGTCTAGGCTCCAGCCCGAGCCTGATTGTCGACACCACAACTTTACAGCCCCGAAGCCCAAGCCCCATGAGCTCAAGTCAGCTGACACTGGCCAGCCGTGGGTGTTTAACTGCAGCCTAGACATACACTTAGGCACTATTGTAATACACATTTATTATTATTATTTTATTACTATTAACAGACAAAACTCCCATTGACTTCAGTGCAAGTTACATGCATATGACGATCCCAGTCTAAAATATTATTTAGATTTTTTTGAATAGTTAGTTTCCGTATGTTAACTAATCATTTAAAATAATTTTTCCATGATGATGATTTTGACATTGTTCATATTTACTATTTCTTTAAGCTGCCATATATATATATATATACACACACACAGGCACACCTTTTCTCTCCCTTCCAAGATGTATACCTTTTATTTTAATGTGATATTGACAAGAAGATGTAGGTATAGTTATACTTAATGTTAAAATTGTACTTGTTGGCCGTTTTAATTCAATATTAACAAGATTCAATAAAAATTAAACATTTCAAACTTCCTGCTGTGTCTCTATGAAACAGATAATCAAACACTAAGCAATGATGTGTTGAACTACAAGAAATCGAGTGCTACAGTGCAGCAAGTGAGTGGCGTTACCAGACACAAAATGCAGGATTATGTGTCTCAAGCCACACAGACTTCTCCAGAAATCCTCAGACCTTCTGCATCAAGATGGGCTACAGCTGACTTCCTCAGAGAGGAGGTAATGATAAACCTAAGTTAATTTTATTTTAGTTTTATTAAATTGCATTGTAGTAATAAGCAGTCAAAAGTGTTTAATTGTTACAGATTATATATTTTGACTGTTAGAATATCATTTTTCTTGAGAAACTTGTTTTTGTGTGAACATAGAAACAACAAGGCACAGACACCATACTATGGTTAAATGCAGAGGATGCAACTTTAAAACTATTGTCTAATTGGGGTACCCACCCCAAAATAGCCGGCAGAGTTGTTCCAGTGTGGATTTCAGCTGGTACCAATGTCCCGGGAATACCACAAATCTTAGGGGGAGTGTGAAGGCCATGCCCCCTCTATAGCCTCAAGCCTGCCCAGAGATTCATCCTTCACACCAGAGGTGGGAGGGTTAAAATGAGATTGAGCCACCAGCTGCATGAGACATAGAGGCATATTGCCTCACCATGCAATATGTGTGCCCAGGACTCGTACCCAAACAGCTCAGTCACACCTTTCCTAATCCAGCCACACCAGAACCTGCCAAAGTTGAAACTGTGATGTAAACTTTCCAAACCATACCTCCTGGCTGTTGGGTGGCAGGTGAGAACCCACTCAGCAGTTTGCCATATCGTAAAAGTCCCTTCTTAGACCCCAAAACTGGCAATCAGCCTAGCCCATGCATCACCAGAGATCCAGCTACTAGATTAAGGGTGGGACTGACACAAGGAGCTCACAGTGGTCACCTTGCCTTGGCAGCAAACTGTTGCATCAACCCCCGCTTCATGCTGCACTATCACCAAATGTGAGCTAATCACCTAGCTGCAGAACATGTCTCCACTGCATCCTACAGCATCAAAGCTGCCCCCCAGCTAGCCGGGTGAGCATCTGGGCCCAGCATTTGTAAATGTTACTCTGACAGGAGAAAGTTGCCCGTACACAGACTAATACCTTTCTCTTTCAATTTAATCCTTGCAGCTTATTGAAGAAAACGAATGTCTTAAACAGGAACTAGCCAAGGCTAAAATGGCTCTGGCTGAGGTCCACATGGAAAAAGACACTCTGCTTCATCGTATAAAGAGGATGACTATTGAACATCAACAGTAGTGGATAATGTGTTCCAAAAGATTGCACTGGAGTAAGAAGGGCTGTATTTAAATACTGTTTGTGAATTAGTGGAAGACAGTCTTTTGACAGGAGCATAGAACAACGTATTTGTGGAATAAATACTATTCTGAGAATTTACGAAAGATTAGGATTAGACATTGCAATTGTGTTTTTCTGTTTAGCCCTGTTTAAACTGCAGTGATGCAGGAAAAATCAGTTTTTACTGTACTTTACTAATTTTCCTAACAACAAGGATATGATCCTCTTAATTGTAATAATATCAGAGGAAATGTTATCTGGGGAACTGATCTGATAATGAGATAGCTCAAGGGGAAGGGAAGATGTTTACATGAGTAATTGAGTAAAATGTGTGTCATGCAGCATTGATATATGGTATCTTTATTCGCTAAGATTTAATGAGTTTACTTTTAACAAATATTTTAAAGGAGATTACATTTGCACTATAAACTGAATGGATCCCATTCTCTGGCCATTAAAACTTAATATAATTGGCCTCAAACTGGCCTAAAGTCAGTGTAACTAGCCCAGGCAGGATCACCAAGTTTAAGAGTAATCTTCCTGTGGCATAGAGACTTATACGGCTCTCTTCCACTGCTGGTATATTTGGGTAAAGGATTGGGACCTTAGGACAAGGATCATAGCATTGGATACCCCTGCCAGGCGAGTCTTTTGCTTTATTGTGGGTATTGCAGTCTGGTGTAATTCAGATCATCACTTAAACTGTTCTACCCTATGCAGAAGGACTTGTCGTGCACAGAGACAGCAACCAGATCAGGGGTCTGTGCAAGATGAGCTTTAGCCATCTTTACACACACCCCTGCCCCACATGCTGCATGGCTCAGCCACGCCCAATGTATTTAAATATGTAACTGTTCATTTGTTAAAACAAAAACTTACTAAGGTTCATAAATTGTATATTTCTGTGTTTGAAAGTAAACTTTAGAGAATTATTAATTACCCTGTTGAACTTGAGAAGTTACATGAAAATGTAATTATGCAGTTTAAACTGGGTGATTTGTACAAATTGAACTATAATTTTCAGCTAAAAGAACTGATACAAATGTATAAATAAAAAGCACAAAATACAGACTTTGAGTGTGCTTCTATCAATTTTAACAACAACAAACAAAAACATGTACATTCCTTTGAGACTTTGTTTTTGCTAGATGTAATTCACTGAATAATTTAATTAGTGACCTTGTTGCATCTGGCAACTGAAGACATTTTAATTGATACTACACTTTTTGTTTCTGCACCATAGGATATTTGAAGGAAGTTTTGTTTGCAGATATGCAAACAAATCTATCATAGTCTTTAATATCCCATGGTTTGACTTTGCATATTCAGACTACTGAACTGTTTTTAACTAAAGTTTAATGTAGGACATCTTGGAGTCACTGGAAACATCTGCTCAGTGTGCAGTGGCAGTCAAAAAAGCTAGCAGAATGTTCGGAACCCTTAGGAAAGGGATAGATAATAAGACAGCAAATATCGTAATGCCACTATATAAACCCATGGTATGCCCACACCTTGAATACTGCATGCACTTCTTGTCGCCCCATCTCAAAAAAGATATATGAGAATTGGAAAAGGTACAGAGAGAATGCAACAAAAATGATTAGGGGTATGGAACAGTTTCCAAAAGAGGAGAGATTAAAGACCAGGATTTTTTAGCTTAGAAAAGAGACGGTTGAGGGGGGATAAGATAGAGGTCTATCAAATTATGAAGGGTGTGGAGAAGGTGAATAAGGAAGTGTTATTTATCCTTTCACATAAACAAGAACCAGTGGTTACCCAATGAAATTAACAGGCAATGGGTTTAAAACAAACAAAAGGAAGTACTTCTTTACACAACTCACAGTCAAGCTGTGTGGAACTTGTTGCCAGGGGATGTTATGAAGGCCAAAACTATAACTGGGTTCAGAAAAGAATTAGATAAGTTCATGGAGGATAGATCCATCAGTGGCTATTAGCCAAGGTGGTCAGAGATGCAATCCCATACTCTGGATGTCCCTAAGCATCTGACTGTCAGATGCTGGGACTTGATGAAAGGGGATGGATCTCTCAATAATTTCCCTGTTCTGTTCATTCCCTCTGAAGCTTCTGGCACTGGCCACTGTGGGAAGACAGGATACTGGGCTAGATGAACCCTTGGTCTGATCCAGTATGGCCATTCTTATGTTCTAATACAGAATTTGCACTGATATAAATAGTTGGTTAAAATCTATGATTTTTACTAGGAATTTTTAGGAAAGGAGTGGATTGTACACTATTTAAAAGCCCACCTTCTGAAACCCTTACGCTGGTGAAGCCTCCATTCTCTAGTGGAAGTTTTGCCTGAGTAAGAATTTAAAAATGAATTCAAGACTGGACCCAAAAGGAGAAACTAAATATAAATCATAGGGTATGTACTAAGACAATGAAGTGTTGATAGTATAGTCTGAGACTCAACTCACCAGCTCCTCAGCTGGTATAAATCTGCTTAAAGTTAATGGAATTAAGCCAGTTAACACCAGCTAAGGATCTGGTCCAAATATCTGAGAGAGAGAAATGTAGAGTTCCTGCTAACGTGCTGCTGGGTTTTGGAGGAGTACTTTTCTGCTTTAAGGTATAGTTAATTATAAACCATAAGAAGGAATAAACCAGCAATGCCAAACACATCCTTGCTAGCACAAGGCAATTTCTCTTTCACTTTAAAAAGCTGCTTGTGGCAATACTGAATATTGGCATTCTGGCCCTGCTCCATTTGCATTCCAACACTGAATGTTTAGAGCTAGTTCACAGTAATGAGCAGTGTCTGGGAACAGTTTAAAAGATATGGTATCGTTTGTGCTGCGTTCTACAGTGTATTTTATGTAACTGGAGAAGGATAACATCCTGCTATTTAAATCTATGTTCTCTACTGAAATCATGTAAAGGGAAAGTTAGCTTGTTAATTTTTGAAATTACAAAGTTTAAAAACTAAGCCTTAATATGTTAAATTATAAATGGCAATTGATGGCCTCAGATTAAGTACAGAATTGTAATTCGTGCTCAAGGCTCTGCTACCATTCGTAAACCATCACAGTCCTAGTCTTAAAATTTGTGTCAGCAGCAGAGTCTCTTGAGCCTTTTATTCACTGAATGACCTTCTATTATCCTTAATGAAGGGGATGAGGGCATGGGGGGGGGAGGGGAGAAAATGAAATTCACACTGAAAATTGACTCCAGAGGGCTCATGGCTGAAGTTGCCACGACTGTATTTGCTATTTTTCATGTGAGTTTAAATTGGCCTCGAATAAATTAAATGCTAATCCACCATCTTTAAAAATAGTGTTGAATGCCCAATAACTAGGCTAAGAGGTACAGCTTAACTCACTTTTAGTTCTTCTTTGAGTGCTTGTTCACGTCCATTCCACATTAGCTGGAATGGACCCCGTGCATGAGCGTCGGAAATTTTTTCCCTTAGCGGCTCCTGTATGGGCCACTGTGCTGTGCATATATACCCCCGCCGGCCCGACCCCCTCCAGTTCCTTCTTACCGTCCATGGTGGTGTTGGAACAACCTCTCTCTCTCTCTCCCTTTTTCCCTCGTAGAAGAGCAGTCCCTTAGCCTTTAGAGTAGCTGTTATCAGTTCGTTAACGTACCTATTGTGGACACTTAAGTCATTAGGTGCTTGGAGGCCTCCAGCATCTGCGCCACGTGCCACAAACCTATGCCAGTTAGTGACCCCCACGACTCATGTCTACGTTGCCTGGGGGACGGACATAAAATTGAATGGTGTAGGATTTGCAAGGCATTTAAGACAAGGAAAGAAAGAGACTTTCATTTAAAGCAACTGTTGATGGAGGTTGCATTGCAGCCTGTCAGGCCCGGAGCGCCCGACGCTGGCTCAGGCTTCCTTGATGCGTAGTGCCCCGGAGCAGTCGAGAGACCCAGCACCGGCTAAACACCCTAAACTCTTGGCCCCAGAGCACCGCTCGTTCTCCCTGGTGCAGCCCCCGGCGCAGCTGAAAGGAAGGCGCTGTCGTTCACCGCACAGGAGGCCGGCGCCTCCTAAGGTCCTGAGCACCAATTAGAGTGGGAAGGTCGTGGTACCAGCATTGACACCGGCGGTCCCGGCAGCACAAGCCCCACCGAGCCCAGACCTAAGTGAGCTCAGTGCGGACGATGGGCTCGAGGGCATAACGGATCAGCCCTCTATGCCTGGCACCTTCGAGGCTGCAAAGGACCTCATTGAGCTGTCGGTGGCGAAGCCCCTTCCGTACGGGGAGAACCCTCTGGCACCCATACCTCGGGTGCTGTCGAGGGGTAAGCCGGCAATGGTGTGCCGCTCAAGGACACCGTCCTGGGACCGCTCAGCCCGGTGCCGTCCCATGGACTCCTGCCCCGGCCTGAGCCGGAGGCCCCTCCCATGGGAGAAGGGGAGCAGGAGGACCAACCAGAGGGGGTCGAGCAACAGCTAACCTCCTTGTCTTCCCCCGATGAGGCAGTGGCGGGTGCAGAGGTGTCCGTCCCTCCGCCGATAGACCATAGAGCCCACCAGGAATTGCTGCGCAGGGTTGCCCAAAACTTGGGGTTGCAGGCCGAGGAGATGGTTGAGCAGGAAAACCCCATGGTGGACATTTTGAGCCCCAAAGGTCCATCCAGAAGAGCGCTCTCACTCATTAAGACCATTCAGTCCAATTGTAAGACTATATGGCAGATCCTGGCCTCCAGTGCTCCAACGGCCAAAGGAGTGGAGCATAAATACTTTGCCCCATCTAAGGGCTATGAGTTCCTGTTCTGCCACCTGAGTCATAGAATCATAGAATATCAGGGTTGGAAGGGACCCCAGAAGGTCATCTAGTCCAACCCCCTGCTCAAAGCAGGACCAATTCCCAGTTAAATCATCCCAACCAGGGCTTTGTCAAGCCTGACCTTAAAAACCTCTAAGGAAGGAGATTCTACCACCTCCCTAGGTAACGCATTCCAGTGTTTCACCACCCTCTTAGTGAAAAAGTTTTTCCTAATATCCAATCTAAACCTCCCCCACTGCAACTTGAGACCATTACTCCTCGTTCTGTCATCTGCTACCATTGAGAACAGTCTAGAGCCATCCTCTTTGGAACCCCCTTTCAGGTAGTTGAAAGCAGCTATCAAATCCCCCCTCATTCTTCTCTTCTGCAGGCTAAACAATCCCAGCTCTCTCAGCCTCTCCTCATAACTCATGTGTTCCAGTCCCCTAATCATTTTTGTTGCCCTTCGCTGGACTCTCTCCAATTTATCCACATCCTTCTTGAAGTGTGGGGCCCAAAACTGGACACAGTACTCCAGATGAGGCCTCACCAATGTCGAATAGAGGGGAACGATCACGTCCCTCGATCTGCTCGCTATGCCCCTACTTATACATCTCAAAATGCCATTGGCCTTCTTGGCAACAAGGGCACACTGCTGACTCATATCCAGCTTCTCGTCCACTGTCACCCCTAGGTCCTTTTCCGCAGAACTGCTGCCTAGCCATTCGGTCCCTAGTCTGTAGCTGTGCATTGGGTTCTTCCGTCCTAAGTGCAGGACCCTGCACTTATCCTTATTGAACCTCATCAGATTCCTTTTGGCCCAATCTTCCAATTGGTTTAGGTCCTTCTGTATCCTATCCCTCCCCTCCAGTGTATCTACCACTCCTCCCAGTTTAGTATCATCCGCAAATTTGCTGAGAGTGCAATCCACACCATCCTCCAGATCATTTATGAAGATATTGAATAAAACCGGCCCCAGGACCGACCCTTGGGGCACTCCACTTGATACCGGCTGCCAACTAGACATGGAGCCATTGATCACTACCCGTTGAGTCCATGCTCCCTAGTGGTCTCAGCGGTAAACAAAAGGGAGCTCCATGGACAGCAGGCCTCAGCCACTAAGGCCAAGGAGGCGAAACGCCTGGACCTTTTTGGCAGAAAGGTGTACTCATCTGGGGGCCTTCAGTTGAGGATTGCAAACCAGCAGGCCATCCTCAACAGGCACAATTTCAACTCCTGGGTGGTGGTGGGGAAGTTTAAGGACAACCTCCTGCAAGGTTCCCAACAGGAGTTCACGGCCCTAGTGGACGTGTAGCCAAGACCTCTTTCCAGGCCTCCCTTGATTTGACAGATGTGTCAGCTAGAACAATCGCGTCAGGGGTGGCCATGAGGCGCTCGGCGTGGCTCCAGGACTCCAAGTCCAGAATACACTCCAGGACCTCCCCTTCGAAGGGTCCGGGCTCTTCTTGGACCAGACAGACATGAGGCTGCCCCTCAACCCCAGGGCAAGCCTCGCCATAGGCATGAGCCTTACCGTAGGCGAGGCAGGGATAACAGGTGACGGCCCAACAACAATAGTAACAATAATGTGCTAGGCCAGAACCAAGGCCAGCGCAAACCCAAGCCGGGCACTAAGCCAGGCTTTTGAAGGTGCACTCGAGGACAGCGTACCAGACCAGTCACCAGATCCGTCCCTTTGTTTCCTGAACTGCATGTCCCATTTCTCCCATGCGTGGTCCACCATTACGTCAGACGGTTGGGTCTTACATACGGTGCAGAACGGGTACTTGCTGCAGTTCGCCTCCCTCCCTCCCCCCTCCCACCCACTTTTTCTGTCCCTCTTCAGGGACCCCTCTCACAAGCATCTCCTAGAGAAGGAAGTTCGCTCACTGCTAGAGGCGGGGGCGGTAGAGGTGGTGCTGCACAGCGTAAGGGGAAAGGGGTTCTACTCCCGGTACTTCCTCAGCCCCAAGGCCAAAGGGGGGCCTTCACCCCAACCTAGATCTGCGCAGGCTCAACACGTTCCTGGTCAAGGCCCAGTTCCGCATGGTCTCTCTGGGCACCATCATCCCATCCCTGGATCCGGGGGACTGGTATGCTGCCCTCGACATGAAGGAAGCGTACTTTCATCTCGCCATCCACCCAGCACATCAGCGGTTCCTACGCTTCACCATGGGCCAAGAACATTACCAGTTTGTGGTTCTCCCATTCGGTCTAGCCACGGCCCCAAGGGTGTTCACGACGTGCATGGCGGTGGTGGCGGCCTTCTTACGGAGGCAGAGAATGTGGGTGTACCCGTACCTCAACGACTGGCTCCTGCCAGGCTGATCCGAGGCGGAAGTGCAGGGCCATGTGGAGGTGGCCCTGAGATTGTTCTGCAAGCTGGGGCTCCTGGTCAACATCCCCAAGTCCACGCTCGTACCCATGCAGAGAGTGGAATTCATAGGGGGTGGTCCTGGACAAGGTGCAGGCCAGGGCAAGCCTTCCAGTAACCTGATTCCGGGCTATCCAGCAAGCGGTGGCCTCCCTGCGCCAGTTTCCAACGACAACAGCCAGGTGCTGCCTGCGGCTGCTGGGCCACATGGCAGCATGCACGCACGTGGTCAGGCATGCCAGACCGAGACTCAGGACTCTGAAGACGTGGCTTGCTTGGGTGTACCACCCAGGCAGGGACCCCCTGGACTTGGTAGCGACAGCCCCAAGGGACGTGCTGGACTCCCTGCTGTGGTGGCAGTCCCAGCCTGTGGTTTGCGAAGGCATCCCCTTTGCCGCCCCACAACCGGACCTGACGCTGGTGACAGACGCGTCAGACCACGGATGGGGGGCTCACCTGGGGGACCTCATGACGCAGCCCTGACCCCTGCACCCCCCTCACACAAACCCAGCCGTCTGCCCTGACCCTGAACCCCCCACCCTCGAGCCCTCTGCCCTGACCCCTCACACCCCAGCCCCATGCCCTAACCCCTGCACCCCCTCTCACAATCCAGCCCCATGCCCTGACTCCGGCACCCCCCACACACCCCCAGCCCCTGCCTTGACCCCTGTACCCCCCATAAACCCCCCCACCCTGAGCACCAAACAGGAGCTCCTGCACTCCCCCCCCCACATTCCCACCTGCACCCCTCGCGCCAAATAGGAGCTGCCCAGGTAAGCGCTCCACACCCAAACCTCCTGCCCCAACCTTGAGCCCCGTCCCTCATTCTAGCTCCTGGCCAGACCCTGCACCCCAACCCCCAGCCTGCTCCTTCACCCCCAGCCCTGTTCTCAGCGCACTCCTACTGTCATCTCAATGCAGAGAGAGGAAGAGAATGGTTAGAACCAGGGAGAAGGTAGGTACCTACTCTATGTGGACAGGGCCGGAACCCCAGACCAGCCGCGGGCTGAGCGGGGCCAGCAGCCAGGACCCTGGCTGGCAGGAGCCAGCAGACGGTACCCCAGACCGGCAACGGGCTGAGCGGCAGCAGGCTGAGCTGCTCAGCCCACTGCTGATCTGGGGTCCTGGCTGCCGGCCCCTTGCCAGCCGGGGTCCTGGCCAGAGGCCCCACTCAGCCCGCTTCTGGCCTAGGTGAACGGAATACCAGGTCGGCGGTGTAAGATCAGCATTTTAATTTAATTTTAAATGAAGCTTCTTAAACATTTTGAAAACCTTGTTTACATACAACAATAGTTTAGTTATATAATATATAGACTTATAGAGAGAGACACCTTCTAAAAACGTTAAAATGTATTATTGGCACATGAAACCTTAAATTAAAGTGAATAAATGAAGACTCGGCACACCACTTCTAAAAGGGTGCTGACCCCTGATCTAAACAATTCCCACTGGAAGGTACCTTCGATTTAAACCTAAGAGTGAAGGCTGCGTTTCTTCCACAGCTGGAAAAGAAATATGTGAACTGGTTGGTTCATACATTCACCCAGCACAAAGTACTTTTTGAACCACCATGACTTGATTCACTCAAACAATTTGTTATTATCTCATAAATTGACCAGGAGGCCTACTGAAGGAAGTGATACTCTGGTCCAGTAAAAGCTAAATAGGGAATGTCACCTTTAACAATTTGTCCTGGGGAACAAACTGGCAAGTCATGACGTTGTCATCATATCTCATTACAACGTTATCATGCAATGGTCCAGTGTTACTGTTGTGAAGCAACATCATCACAATGTAATGGCATTGTACTGGTCAAGAATTATGTTTCAGAACATTGGAATGCCCTGTTGAAACTAGAATTTTCATGCAACAATTTGGACACTTTTGAAGGAAAAATACAGCTAGACAAACTAATTCTCAGCAGTAGTAACTGTATTAAGATATTCTTCTCCCGACATAATACCCCCAAGTAAACATAAGTACCATAACCTATATGAAACCACCACTGGATGGTAGTACAAGAAATCATGGTGCATTACTGCTTCATTTCCTTATGGTTACCATATACTGTCACTGCTTGACTTCTTGTCTCGTAAGCAGTCTTGTTAAATCCATGAAAATCTTAGCATGCACATTTTGAGTTTTTTTTATCTTGTGGCGATGATTAATTTTTATGGCAATATTTCAAATGAGGACATTTTTATGTTAGCTTCTTTTATGTCTACTTTTTCTGATATGCTCAGTTTTGCTCTGCTCTTTAAAATATTTTGCCAGTTCATATTGGTTTCTGAGAAAAACTTCAGTTTCTTTGCCTAGATTTATTTAAAAATATCTTATACATTATAATCTTTCTTACAATAAAATATTCATATTTACAGCACTTCATCTTCTCTGTTGTTGAAATGCAAAGTCTTGGAAATTTGTTCTACTTCCTTTCTCATTGCATAGATAAGCCACTTTGCTTGTACATTTTCAGTTTCTTTGTTTAGCTTTGTAGCTAGCTGGAAAATCTTTGTTTTTCATTCCACTCAATTCTAATGGAAGGTATGTGTGTAAATCCTCTATGCTACTTTGAAAATGTCAGACACATGAACGTTATAACTGGCTACATTCACCATCACTATATGGTAATATAATAAGGTATTTTACTATTAATATTAGCATGAATGGATTGTTATGTGGGGGTCATTTCTTTCTAGATCATATTTAGTGTCTCAAGAACTTCCAAGGAGAATGACTAAATAGGAATAAAACCAGTCCATAGGAATAGTGTCAAAAGCAATCTCCATGAAATTTACCAAAAAAAGTCATTATTTCAAATAAAAAAATTAAAATTCCCACTCCACCACAACTCTACGCAAATAGCTGGAGAAAACAGCATAAAATGCAGATGCATTTTCAGTATTTAATCTGGTTGTTCCTTCCCTCTAATCCCTTTAATAACAAAAATATTTCTGGTCAAGACTCACACAACAGTAATAATCTACCTCGTAGCCCTTAAGGTCGTAGTAACTGGAGAAACATCTTGTAGATATTGTTTCCGATATTTTGGGAGATGTGATGGGTCACAGAGACCCCCTTGGGACTGTCACCTGACCTGCTGAATTTACCTCTGAGCCCGTTTTCTCTGCAAGTTTGGGCCTCCAGAACCCTGCCTTGTTGAGCCAGACACTCTAGCCTGCTGCAACACAGACCCAAGGTCTGAACCACGCCCCAAAGCTGCAGACTTAACTGAAAACTGCTCAGCAAGTACTCCTGTCTTCAGCACCCAGACACCCAGCTCCCAATGGGATCCAAACCCCAAACAAATCCATTTTACTCTGTATCAAGTTTATACAGGGTAAACTCATAAATTGTCCACCCTCTATAACACTGATAGAGAGATGTGCACAGCTCTTTGCTCCCCCAGGTATTAATCACTTACTCTGGGTTAATTAACAAACAAAAGTGATTTTATTAAGTATAAAACGTAGGATTTAAGTGGTTCCAAGTAATAACAGAACAAAGTAAGTCACCAAGCAAAATAAAACAATACAAGCAAGTCTAAGCCTAATACATTAGGAAACTGATTATAGATAAATCTCAACCTAAGAGATGTTCCAATAAGCTTCTTTCACGGACTAGATGCCGTCCTAGTCTGGGCCCAATCCTTTCCCCTGGTACAGTCCTTGTTAGTTCCAGCTCAGGTGGTAACTAGGGGATTTCTCATGACTGGCAGCCCCATTTGTTCTGTTCCACCCCCTTTTATATCTTTGGCACAAGGCGGGAATCCTTTGTCTCTCTCTGGGTTCCCACCCCTCCTTCTAAATGGAAAAGCACCAGGTTAAAGATGGATTCCAGTTCAGGTGACATGATCACGTGTCACTGTAAGACCTCCTTCTTCATTACCTAGTAGCTGGAAGACACTACATAGGAAGGCTTGCAGGTAAACAAACCCATTCACAGTTCATGGATTCTGAAGCACCCTTAATGGCTTCCGCTTAACATGTTTACATCAGTAATACAAGTTTATATCTTATTCTCCTGACTCCAGACATAGAAATAATACATGCAAACGAATAGGATGAACACACTCAGTAGATCAGAAGCTTTGTGATGATACCTTATAAGAGACCTTTTGCATGAAGCATATTCCAGTTACATCATATTCACACTTATAAACATATTTCCATAAAACATATGGAGTGCAACATCACAGGAGATATTACAAAATCTAGTAATACACTGGACACCAAAACAGCAGCAACTGTTGACATAATTATTGAGTCGAGTTTGCTAGAGAAATCAGGCATTTCAAGCAAAATGCATAATAATAAAATGAAAATCCAGAAAAATCTGTTACATCTAAAACATAAGACAAATGCAGCATCTTATAAAATACTTCTTGGTGATAAATGCAAAAACATTTCACCAGAAAAAAAAATCTATTTAGAGAATTCTTGAGTTTTTTAAAGATGACCTAGTCAAGGGCTTAGCTACCAGGTCTCTAAAAGTGTAATCTCCAGCTTTTTAGTGTTTAAATGGCGAGTACAACAAGGATTCGGGTGAGCTGACAACTAATTGCTGTGAAAGTCCTCAAAGCAGCATATTAAACCTATTAATTATTTGTGGAGCTTTAATTTAATCCTGAACCCTAGTGGCCATATACAAACCTTTTCACTAACATCTGACAGTTTACAAATTCAAATGAGGACCTGAGTCAAAAGCTTTCAAACCATTTCCATCTGAAGAAATATCTTAGAGTGGTGATGACCTGAGAAGTGATGTGAAACTTTCCTCTTGCAATTATCAGAAGCATTTTCAGTTTAGACAACAGAAAAGGTGTCCTTCAAAATTATAATGTTAACGAGAATTGAAGAGACTCCTTGAAATGGGAGTGGAGAAACTGTTTCAACGGACAAAGGAAACAGGGAGTTAATCTCATTGCCTTTGAATTTTACAGCACAACGTGCCATATATTTGGCTCTTAGGAGTTAATGCCCTCAGTAAGGGGCATAGGTGGAAAACATAGAAAAGAAGGATTTGAAGTTCTTCCAGTGGCTCTGCATAATCCCACTGATGGGTATTGCGCTGCCTTGTGGGGCCTAATGGTAGAACCTTCTCCATGCAGCATCCATTAGACCATCTGTGCACCCCCTCCTACCTCTCCTCTTAGCATCTCCAAACGTTTTGACTGCTAGGCTTTATAGGGGGGTGCAGCACTCTCGACCAGCTCAGTTCCTTCCAACTGCTGTGCAAGAAAGAAGTGAACTGTTCTGGTCCCTTCGGATCCGTGGCTTTCTTCAGTTCTTAGTGTCTTTATAATTGTTTTAGTATAGTTATAATTTAGTGATAAGTATAAGTTAGTTAACTTAGTGGGTGATGGCAGAACAGAAGAAAAAAGAAGCTGGGTGTAGGTGGATGGGCCTACTGGGCAAAGCAGTGGATGGCCAGGCCTAATGGACAAAACAGCAGGCAACCAGGCCTTGTGGTTGGAGCCAAAGTTAGGAAACATGAATTGGAGCCAAGGGTAGGAGATGGGGGTCAGGAACCAGGCGACAGAGCCGAGGGTCAAACCCAGAGTCAGGAACCAAGCAGGACAGGAGCAAGGCTGGGAACAAAGCAGGAGCAGGATTAGAGCAAGGTTGGTAACAAGGCAGGCACAAGGGCGATCGCAATTGTGGTAATAAGTATTGAGCAGTTGTTGATTTAATACTGTTGCTGCATTTAAAAGCATTTCTGTTGGTTCCTTCAGGCAATCAAGTGATCTGACCAATCAGGTGATTCTACAGCAAGCCAACTGTGATTTAGCTGTGAATCCTCTTTTGCTCACTAGTGAGGTAAAGCCAGCTGGTCCCAGACTCAGCTGAAAGCTCTGCTTCCTGACACCAGGATTCAAGAGATATGCTTCATGTCTAGCTGTCTTCCGGGTGTTGGTCGACCATGTTAGATGTCTGAAGTGCTGGGAAGAGAACCATTCTCCTTCTGGGTGTTCCATCTATCAGACTTTCATATCCAGAACTCACAAGGAGAGGAAGAACATATTGCAGGTGCTTCTCCTTAAGGAGGCCCATGACGCTAAACCTTCTGATTCTGGGCATGCTTCATATCCAAGGTCTAAGAGGCCAGTCTTGGCTCCTGTAACTTCCATCAGCAAGTTGAAGCAGCTTAAAGGTTCAAGGAAATCAGAACCTTTGCCAGGTCCAGCTCCAGATTCTGCTGCTCAAGCACACAGGGCTTTTAAATCACTGGTGTTGGAGAAGGGCAGACTGCCTGCTATGGAACCAAGAGCCATGTTGTTGGCGACAGCTGTGTCAGTTCTAAAGAAGATGGCAAAGGAGAAGATAGCCACTGTTAGTAGTGCTAGATCCTGTATGTCAGATTTGTTAGATTTGTCTAATTCTGACAGAGTCTCTACAGTTCTGGCTCTGAAACCTGGGCCAGCTCCAACTTCAGCTTTGAGGACCAAAGGGGTGGATCTGAGTATTACACTTGGTCCTGCGCTGTTCTGATCTTCAACTCTAGCTTTAACCTCTGCTCCAGTTTTGGGTCTGTTCTCAGACCCAAAGAGGATTTTTATGTTGTACACCATTCAGCTTCTGAGTGTTCCTTGGATCAGAGTGAGGGTCTCAAGGAAGAGATAGGTTTCATTGGTTCCAAGGTTGGCAGCATCTTCATCTGAAAGGAGAACAGGAGATTATTAGTTTTTCTCCTGATCCTTCTTTACTTCCTCCTCCAAAGACTCCTACAGGGTCTCTGTAAAGGCTCTCTCTCCATTTCTCTCCACCCTCCAGGTCCACTGCTGTCTTCAGTGCACTCCATCATGGATCCAAGGCCAGATCCAGGACTAGAGGAGGACAGAGGCAGAATAAAGAAGCTTGTTTCCCCCTGGTTCATGCTCCCTTTTGCTCTTCTTCCTGCAGGTATGTTCCCAGATCCCAGTTGCTGAGGAGACTGGCAGTCCTGGGCTGCATGGCCTTATTGGATGCTGCCACAGGAATTTTTCAGTTGTCCTCCTTATGGATGAAGAGGTGATGTTTCATCTGCAAAGGATCTGGTAGTGGAAAAATCCTTGGATACAGTTCTAGAGGATCCATCTGCATGTCAGACAGTGGTGCCTGATATCTGTCTGAAGAGGAAGATGGGGATATAGCTCCACTTTTTGAACAAGAGCATGCTGACACACACTACAATCCTGATTTGTCACCAGATGAGCTTGTGAGAGGGGCTTCTGCCTCTTCCCATTCTGAGGGTGCTCTGCAGTTCCATGGCCTGCTGGATCATATGGCTTCCACACTGAACTTACCTTCAGTAGCTGTGGAGGAAATCTCCTATCTGGTGTTCAACATTCTTGGGGCTACCTCCAAGAGCAAGATATTGTTACCAATTCTAGATGGTCTACTGCGGCCTTAATGGTCTGCAACCTTGATGGTCTGCTGCAGCCGCAGCCCACTCCTGACTCTTGCCAGCCTATTTCCAAGAAGGTAGACAAATTATATACCCTTGGAGGGGTTTTCATATTTTCATAAACATGCTGTACTTAATTCACTGGTAGTGGGGTTTAAGTCTGGACAAGCACCTTCCACCCCTACTGTTAGAGAAAGGAAGATTTATTCTCGTGGGAGAAAGGTGTTTTCCTCTTCCTCTCTTGATATTAAAGTGCCAAATTATCAAAGAGTTATAGCCCACTATCAATTCCATCTATGGGAAAAGATGGCACTGTTTGTGCAGGATTTGCTGGATTACAAAAAGAAACTTGAAAATGGAATTTTAATGGAGGATCAAAATCAGAATGTAATTTTGTGGTAGCAGGATGCCATTTCCAGTACCAGGTGCTCCCATTTGGCCTATCCATAGCATCAAAAGTATTCACAAAGTTTCTCTCTATGGTAGCTGCTCATTTGAGAAAAAGGGGTATTTTTTGTTTATCCATATTTGGACAATTGGCTGTTGAATGCTACAGTTTGTGACCATTTAGTAAGCCACATTGCCTGTACAACCACTCTTTTTTCAGCCCTGGGGCTGCTTATGAATGTCAAAAAGTCAAATCTCTGTCCAACTCAGATTCATAGCTTCGATACTGGACTTGGTGGCAGAAAAAATCTTTTTACCAGAGAACAGATTTTTTTTAAAATAGTGCAATATGTTTTAAACATTCAAATATGTCAAATTCAGAAAGTAATTTTCTTTCTGGGTCTCATGGCAGCTACTACTTACACGACTCTATTTGCACATCTGAGAATGGGGCCAGTGCAGCTTTGGATGTCTCAGTTCCACAGGCCAAACCTGGACAAACCTCAAATATGCTTTGAGACATTCTGGACTCGTTGATATGGTGGTCAGTCAGAGCAAATGTCCTCAGAAGCATCCACTTCAAACTCTCTTCACCATTAGTGAGGGTAAAGCAAATGCATCAAACTGTGGTTGAGGATGGGTGGGTGATGCATCTGAGTCATCTTATGGTTCAAAGTCATTGGGCTTCTTAGGAGAGGGGCTTACATAAAAACGTCGTGGAGTTAAGAGCCATTCTTCTGGCCCTCAGATCATTCCTCTTGTAGATACACAGGAAGATTGTTGAAGTAGTGATGGACGATACATCCTCTATAGATTACATCAACAAACGGGAGTGCTCACTCTGGTCAGCTATGGTGCAGACAATCAGACTTGGGACTGGTGCATCCTCCCCTACCTTTACCCAGTGGCCCTGGATTTAGCAGGACAGAACAACATGATTGCAGATTATCTCAGCAGGGACAGTTCTCAAATAAAGGATCAGGTCACCCACTGTGATATGTTCACTAAGAGCTTTAACAGGAAATGTCATCTTTTCTCTTTGAGAGCAGGAAGAGACAATCAATCCATCTTGATGCTTTTCTTCTATACTGGGGAAGCTTTCTATATGCTTTTTTCCCTTTCTGTTGATCCAGAAAGTGGTCAGCAAGATTCTTCAAGGCAGAGCAAGGATAACTCTGATTGCCTTGGGTTGGCCACATCAGTAGTGGTTTATGGATCTGCTTCAATGGCACAATGGGATCCTCATTACGTCTTCCTCTGTCTCCAGATCTTCTGTGTCAGCAGCTGGGCAGGATTCTTCATCCAGATCTGCAGTCCCTTCACCTGGCAGCTTTGGCACTTGGACTTCGACACAGTCTACTCTTGAACACACACATTCCTCCTTGGTGCAGAATGTGCTACTTAATTCTAGAAAACAGTCTACCAGAAAGTGTTATTTTTTTAATGGTCCAGATTTGTGTACTGGATGCAGAGAAAATCCAATTCTCATGTCTCAACTTCCAGACTTCATATTTTAGAATATTTAATGTATTTACTTCTGAGAGGTTATCTAACTCATCTTTGAAAGGTCATTTGGCAAGTATTTCAGTTTACCATTTTTGATGATGTATCGCTGTTCTTGCGTAACATGGTTAAAACGTTTACGAAGGGATTATCTAATATATATCCCCCTCTGATGGCATATGTTCCCAGGATAGGCCCTCAGTGGTAAGTCAGATGGAGAAGTAACTATCAGAATCAGACATGATCTGATGAAAAATACTAGCATTTGAAACAAAACAAACTGACTCAGAATCTAGAGCAAGGACAGCAGGACAGAAAAACAACAGAGCACTATTCTAATTTAGGGGTCTAATTTAGAAGCCAGGGAAACATAAAGCAACCACTGGGATGAAGAAGACTCTTCTGGTACACCCTGAAAGACGGGCAGGGTTTGAACTGTCAAGGAGAGAGTTCTGTCGTGGAACATAGTAAGGGAAATAAGAGACTTAAAAGGGCAAGCCTGAAGAAGGCAGAAGTTGATTTAAGTTTATACTTTTATGCTAGGATTTTGTTAGGGCCTTCCAGGGGAGTGCCCTACTCTAGGGATAATACCCCCTTTTTCTTTTTTTCAGTAAGTTCATTCCCTTGTTTTCCATGAGTTGCCCTATGTAACCTTTGGTTGTCCTATGATATCTGTTCTGCCTAGTAACAGAGAGAGAGAGAGATCCTACCCTTTTTGGTGCCATGCGCAGCCCAAGAAGTGGGCTGGATTCAAAAAGTCAGTTGGCTGTCAGTTTGTAGATCACCGCTCAGAGACAGCTTGGGCGGAGCAATCAAGATGCTGCTATCTGTTCCACCACTTCAGAGGCAGACTAGGCCCTTGAATTACACTTACTCATACACACTGCCCGTTATAGCGATAGCATACCGTACTCACTCTGTCCAACTGGGGTAGTTTGCTCAACCTCTGGAAGAAGAACAGAAGACTAGGAGAAAAACTTACCTTGTGAAGGGATCTAGTCCAGCCACCTGAGGTCCACTGGAGGAGCCAGAGCCTAGCTGTACCTGGATATCAAGACTCCGGAACTTGGAAGTCGAGTGATTGGGAAACCTTATTCCCCCCCTCCTCTTCTCATTCTCTCCTCTTTTATCCCTGCCACTATCATTTGCTTGTTAGGGACGTGGTAACCGCCAAACTTATTATCTTTATTATTAAGGTGTTAGTTAATAAATGTTATCTGGTTTACGTTATTTACCTGTCAGTTTTTAATTTAAATACACCTGGTGACAGATACAGAAGGGTTTGAACCTGTAAAAAGGGGTGGGATTTGGGGCCTAGGTTTCATTTCTCCCCTGAATGTTATAGATTTTAAGTGGCCTGTCTGTAACACTGAGTCCTAACCCAGAAAGAAGGATCAATCTAGAGAGGTTGTGGTGAAGAAGCCTGTTGTAGGAAGGAGCCCAGGAAGATAGTGGAGATGTTGGCTGCTGTTTATAGGGTCCCTGGGCTGGAACCTGTGTAGTGGGGTGGCCCAGGCTTCCCTACCAGCCACTGGTAAGTTGGTATGAGTCTGGAGAAGGGGACAAGGATTTTGAAAGCCCTGAGGCCAGGGTGTGAAAACCAAGGGCCCAGAGTTGGGGTCAAAGACCACCATGTTGAGAATCTTGGACTGTTTTATGTTGGACTTTCTGCTACCCCAGAAATGATGGACTAAATCATTACATAGCCAGAGGGCCGAGTTAAGGGAAGAGAGACCAATGCAGTGATGATGCAACCGTCAGCAGGAGTGCCATACAGGGAGAGAGCCACTATGCCACACCTGGCCACAAGGATGCACTCCTCCAGTGAGTGAGCATCTTCACTACCTCTTTGAGGGGTCCTGTCCCTCCTTGGGATCTTAATTTGCTGTCATTTACACTCAGAAAGCCGCTTTTTGAACCCTTGGTTGAGTGTTGTTTGTATTATTTATCTATTGAGGTAGCTTTCATTATTGCCACAATATCAGCCAGAAGAGCAAGTGAGTTAAATGGCTTGATGCTTGATCCGCCATTTACATCTTTTCATAGAGATAAGGTGGTTCTTAGATCTGATCCATAGTTTTTGTCAAAAGTACTTTCTGAATTTCACCAGACAATTAATTTGCCAGTATTTTTTCCCAAAGGCCATATACTAAAAACACAGAATTGGTTTTACATATTTTGGATGCAAGAAGAGTTCTTGCATATTATTTAGACAGAACTACAAATTTTTGAAAATCATCCGGATTATTTGTTACTTATGCTAAGAATCACATGGGTCTTACTGACAGGTTTCAGAGTAACAGCCGTGTTAGTCTGTATTTGCAAAAAGAAAAGGAGTACTTGTGGCACCTTAGAGACTAACCAATTTATTTGAGCATAAGCTTTCGTGAGCTACAGCTCACTTCATCGGATGCATACTGTGGAAAGTGTAGAAGATCTTTTTATATACACACAAAGCATGAAAAAATACCTCCTCCCACCCCACCCT
Source organism: Lepidochelys olivacea (assembly GCF_965140295.1). Lineage (NCBI taxonomy): Eukaryota > Metazoa > Chordata > Testudines > Cheloniidae > Lepidochelys > Lepidochelys olivacea. Next base: position 267,439,902 of record NC_140411.1, read on the forward strand.
CCTGCTGGTAATAGGTTTCCCTAGACTGTTTCTAGATGGATTAAACAATGTTGAATGTGACACCTTAGCAGAAACTCCTGTACCTACAATGGTATGATGTCATTCCACCAGAGCTGTGGTAGTATCTTTTGCTTTCCTTAAGCAACTCCCTGTTGCTGAGATTTTCAGGGCAGCAACCTGGATTCTGTGCACATGTTTACTAAACATTACACTTTCCATTTGGCTTTAAGGACTGATGCTAGATTTGGTAGTGCAGTCTGTATTCAGTTAGGACTGTGTTTCCTTCTCCAGATCATTTTCAGCACTGCTTATCAAACTGCCCATAAATGGGAATATGCAGAGCCACTTGAAGAACAAATTAAAGTTACTTACCTTTAATCAGAGTTGTTTGAGATGGCTCTGCACATTTACAGTACCCGCTCTCCTTCCCCTTTCTCTCCAACTCCTTTTGTTCTTTCTCTGGGTTGGCAGTGGATGGTAGAGGACTCTGTATCCCCTTATATAGTCTTGCCCTCACGATATTCAGAGATGCTGAGGGGAGGCATAAGAAAGGAGCACAAGCTCAATGGATGCTGGTTGGAGGACGTTCTACTGGTAGGCACTGCCAGGTGGCGAATCACCCATAAGTGTGAATATGCAGAGTCATCTCAAAGAACTGTGGTTTCAAGTAATATTCATATAATCTTTCAACTAATTTTAAATTACTTTACGCAAAATAGGCAAAGGGTATTAAACAGCACAGTCAAAAAGTGCAAAGTCAAACTGTACAACAAATTCTGAGGGCCTCCCTCAGGAAAACACATTTCTAACTATCTGTCTAGATTCTTATATGAGCCTCATCATCATTATATCTGAATGCCTTTAAATCTGTGAGAGTTTGCCTGAGTAAAGAATGAGTAAGGGCTTCAGGATTTTACCCAATGACAGTAATCAGTGATTTATAAACAGTGACAGGATATCTGACGAAGTGGGTATTCACCCACAAAAGCTTATGCTCCAGTACATCTGTTAGTCTATAAGGTGCCACAGGACTCTTTGCCTCAGTGACAAGATAGTCACAGTGTCATCTCGTACATGATGATGAATGTAGCCAACTCCAGAACAACAAAAGCTTCAGTGAGTATATCACTGCTGTGATCCTTACTTCATTGGCTCTCCATTCACTTTGGCACCAAATGCAAAGTTCTGGTCATAGTCATCAAGACCCTAAATGAAACAGGACCTAAATAAATCAGAGAACACACCCCTATCTGTGAACCCCATTCTCACCAAGCATCTTGCACTCCACAAAGATGGTACAGTTGGAGAAGCTCTGGGTCAGACTGTTGTGCACTGGAGGCAGAGCATTCTCATTGACAGAGACCTTGCCTGAACGATAGCCAAGACCCACCTTTTCACTAAACCAGTGTGCTTGATTGAAGTATTTGGGAAATCTCTACTCAGGTCAACAGGCCTGGTTCATATTCATTACCCTTTGTTGGAATGACGGACTAAAATTATGAGATTGTACCTTCTAATGGCTCGAACAGTACAGGATGCACATTTCTGGGAGGCAAGGCTGGGACTGAGGGATATGCAGGTGTCTCCCTGTATTTATTCATGGATGCCTGGGCATAGCATTCATGTATTCAGCTGGGAGTGACTTTACGTTTACGTGTTGGTGGCTGTGAGTGAAAAGATCCAGGAGGGGTTTGCTGTTCTCTAGCAAGGCAATATAATGGCCATTTGATTATATGCTATGCAGATGTGTACTAGGGACTTTACAGAACAAGTAAAGCCAAGGTGCTTACCCGGAGTAATTTAACATCTAATTTTAGATGTGAAGAGATTAAATTTTCCTCTTATCTTACTGGGTAGAACTTCAGGTCAAGATGAAGGCATAGTAACACGGTGATGAGGAAAACTTGCATTGCTATTGCTCGTGCTGAGTATCTCCTCTGTACATCCATAGCTAACCTTCAGTCTCCATGATAGAAGGCCAGAAACTTAGTCCAATTAGGCTTGCTGCACACCACTCTTGGGGGCCAGATCCTCAGATGGTGTAAACTGTCATAGTTCCAGTGAAAGAAGCTATGACAATTTTCACCAGCTGAAGATCTGACCTACTAACAGTACAAAACAGATTTAAAACTAGCTTAAGTAGCCAGCTGAGGATCGCCCTGTGTAGAAGAATCTTCTAGCCATCATAGCCAGCTCTATTCCATTCTCCCAGTCATCTCCCAAGTATAAGGGCATGCCATGGGCATGGCTGAAGGTCTGGGGGTGTGGCCAAAGTGCATTTTTGATCCAGCAAATGTTTACTTGCCAGAACAGGACTAAAGCAGTCAAGTGTAACTCAGAGCAGTCCTGAGGCTTTTTTAAATTACGATACAGGCTGAACTGACCCTAAGATCAGGAGTCATAAAGGTGACTGAGAGTCATACCTCTACACAGGATGCCATGCCAAAGAGATCTTGGCCAGGCCCAGGAATCTACTCCAGATTAGCTAGCTTCTACATTCTTGCTCTTTAAAAAAAATTGCATAAATTAGAAAAGACTTATTGGGTCATCTAGTTAATTACACAATCTGTGCAGGATGGTTCCTTATTGAATATTTGCTATTGCTTTGCCTATGCTAGTTTTGAATGCTTCAGATGATGCAATTTCTATTATTTCCACTGAAAGACTATTCTCAAGTCTCACTGACACACCATTTGGAAGTTTTCCTAATTTCATTTTGCATTTTTCCTATTTCAAATTTCTTCCCATTATTCCCAATTATACCACCTTATACCATGTAGAGAGTTATGTCCCTCCCTTAATCAACATTAACCAAAAGGTATATTTTTGAATCTTTCTTCATAAATCAACAGTTCCCTCACCTCCAGTTTCTGACTCATTTTGGGTCAAGTGGAAATGCCCATAAGGCACAGTCTTGCATGTGGTGAGGTATGAAGCCATACCCTCTCCAGTGGGGGCTTTATAAAGATTCTGCCTCAAGGGCTTGTGTACAGAAAAGTCTGGTGTACTAACCACCTTTTGGTCATCAAAGCACATGTCCAGATATTCAAATTCACCCAATGGTGATCACTCCACCCTGTTTCAGAGTAGCAGCCGTGTTAGTCTGTATTCACAAAAAGAAAAGAAGTACTTGTGGCACCTCAGAGACTAACAAATTTATTTGAGCATGAGCTTTTGTGAGCTACAGCTCACTTCATCGGATGCATTTAGTGGAAAATACAGTGGGGAGATTTATATACACACAGAACATGAAACAATGGGTGTTATCATACACACTGTAAGGAGAGTGATCACTTAAGATGAGCTAATACCAGCAGGAGAGTGGTGGGGGGGGGGAGGGGGAAGAAAACCTTTTGTAGTGATAATCAAGGTGGCCATTACCAGCAGTTGACAAGAACGTCTGAGGAACAGTGGGGGGGGAGGGGGAAGGGAATAAACATGAGGAAATAATTTTACTTTGTGTAATGACCCATCCACTCCCAGTCTCTATTCAAGCCTAAGTTAATTGTATCCAGTTTGCAAATTAATTCCAATTCAGCAGTCTCTCGTTGGAGTCTGTTTTTGAAGTCTTTTTGTTGTAATATTGTGACTTTTAGGTCTGTAATCAAGTGACCAGAGACTGAAGTGTTCTCCGACTGGTTTATGAATAATTCTTGACATCTGATTTGTGTCCATTTATTCTTTTACGTAGAGACCGTCCAGTTTGACCAATGTACATGGCAGAGGGTTAAGACTTGATCTGAGCAAGGCTAATAGCGATGTAGTTTTTCATTATCTAGTCTCCACCAGTGGAGAGGCAGTGAGGATGGGAATCACTGGCAAAATAGTCCTAGCTGTGCAAAGAGTCCTCCTACTACCATCCCACAGTGCACCAGTTACTGCTTAGGTGGCTTGTCTGGTCTCCCTTGAGTACTCTGCTATGCAGGTATCATGTTTGTCCAAATACATTTGTACAAACAGTGCCTGAATCTCATTTGTGCTCTGTGTTGATGGTAATCTATTTATTCAGCTCTGTTAGCATGTCTCAGGGAAGGCTTTCCTCTGAATGTACCTCCAGCTGGCCAAAACTGATGTGTGGCATGGGTGCACAGATTTAAAATGGAAGACAAGCTGGGCACAAACTGTTTTAAAGTCACATAGAAAGTGCAATGTACCAACTGAAAATATAGGAGATTTGTATTGCAATAAGCTCCATGTTGGGTAAGTTTTTACAGTACGCTGTATGTCAGCCCATGTGCTGGACGGAGGCACTTAATCAGCATGCTGCTCTTACCTGTTAGGATATAGATATTCAGGCCTGTCTGTAAAGTCCTATACTCTAAGAATTTAGGTGTATTCTTATCACTTAGCTAGTTAAAGAGGTATAAAAGAGAGAATTAAAATCACTGTCTGCCGGTGTAAGGCCCTTCTCTTACTGTGACAGTCTGAGGCCCTGTGCTTAGGTTAAGATCTTTGGCTAAGCAGCAGAGGCAGCCATAAGCTGGGAAGCGACCGGTCACATCCTCACATTCCAAACTAATCACATTGAAATAAGGTGCTATTGGGCTGTTAGGCATTATCAGGACAGGACTGTATTCCTATTGCCTCCAGAGAAAGGGAAGTGCCTAGAAGATGTAAAAAGAAACTTAGTTTGATAGCATCCTGTCTGGCAAGAACTCACTTACCAATAGCTGGGATGTGAAATCCTCACTTCTGTATTGTTTTGTCATTATAGTTCCCACTTTGCTATTTTTTATTTGCATGGTCTCTGTCTGGTTCTGTGATTGTTTCTGTCTGCTGTATAATTAATTTTGCTGGGTGTAAACTAATTAAGGTGGTGGGATATAATTGGTTACATAATCATGTTACATATGTTAGGATTGGTTAGTTAAATTTCAGTCAAATGATTGGTTAAGGTATAGCTAAGCAGAACTCAAGTTTTACTATATAGTCTGCAGTCAATCAGGAAGTGTGTGGGTGGGGGAAATGGGAACAGGGAATGGGGGTGGGGAAATTGGAACCATGTTTTGCTAAAGGGGGAAATAGGAACAGGGAATGGGGGTGGGGAAATTGGAATCATGTTTTGCTAAGGGCAGAAATGGGAACAGGGACACAGGTAAGGCTCTGTGGTGTCAGAACTGGGAAGGGGGACACTAAGGAAGGAAACTGGAATCATACTCCATGGAAGTTCACCCCAGTATACATCGAATTGTTTGCACCTTTGGACTTCGGGTATTGTTGCTCTCTGTTCATGTGAGAAGGACCAGGGAAGTACGTGGGTGAAGGAATAAGCCCCCTAACATTACCTACCAGCAATCACATTTCATTCTGTATTTCCATTTAATGCATGAAAAACAGTCAGGCATATTCTGAGAGCAAAGTGATGTAAAACTAGCACACCACATGAGGGCTGTGAATAATTATATTGTTCATTTGACCTGCTGTAATACACCAAATGCATGTAAAGAAATTTAGTGGATATGCTCATTAATTTTAGCCCTTATTATTTGGGCAAAATTGCACCAGGTACAACATGACTAAGGAAGACACCATTGCTATTTACATCAGTGTTACCCCATCAGTCACTTCCTAGTGATTCAATTCTCTAGTGTAGGCACAGCTATGCAGCTCCAGGGCATGCAGGGAACAGCAAACTCACTACTATTAGAACCTTATAAGGAATGCAGCACCTTCCTCACTGTATGTTTAGCCAGCTCTGCTAGCCAATATCTGAGGAAACAGAGCCATGACTCTTCCCCATTGGGGTGTCTTGAGCCACAGTGGGCACACACAAAGAATAGCCTGCAATTGCATCCTGCTGCTGTGTAGGGTCACAAGGGTGTGGGGGGGTCATTTTCTTACATGCTTTCCTTGCTTGTACACCTGGACGAGGGCATAATTTCAGCCATTTTGCTGTTTGTTGAATTCCCTCCATCCCTCTGATAATGAGATGCCCAGAACTGAATGTGAATTCAAGGCATGGTCTAATCAGAGCTGTATAAACAGAAACTATTATTTCCATGCTCCATTATATAACACTTCTGGGTATACCATCAAGATGGCATTGTTTTTTCCCCATATGATATTGCAAATTGTGAAGGGACAAGCCCTCACTCTGGTGGAGAGGAGACTAATGAGCTCTTCTGGGCCAGTTCAGCTCTAAGAAGGCACACCTGCAAGTCTTGTTGTGCCTGGAGGGGGTGAGTTTAACAAGGGATAATCTGCCAGCTGAAAGGGAGACAGAAGCAGGCCTCACTTATCCTGAAGCCACATGGTGTAGCTGCACTGCAGTACTCCCCAAGAGGAGGGGCTGGAGGTATATCCCATTAAAAGACAATAAACGGGCTGATTGACTAAACCCAAAGGGTGGAATCCAGGAAGATTGCCTAAGATAGCCAGACTTTCTTTGTTTTCACACTGAGTCCCCTCTCTCACAAGGGAAAGAGATGGGAGAAGACCTCTCTTTTGTCTATTTGTTTTACTCAGAGAAGCCCTCATGTGCTATGAATTTGGAGGGGGAACTTTATAAACAACTGGAAGCAGGGTCTGGAGGGGACCCAGGAAGCCCTTCCCCCTCGCATAAACATGCCTCATACAAAGGGTTAAAATGCTCGCATAAACAGGCCTCATACAAAGGGTTTAAAAAGCCTTAGAGGGGATAGAGCTCAGTTGCTCCATTGAAGATGGAACTGGAGTGGTGGTAAGTGGTTAGTGGAGATGCAGCAGCAGCAGCAAGCAGTTCAGCAACAACAGTTTCAGCAGCAATTCCTGCAACAGTGGACCACCCAGCATTACATTCAGACCACACAACAACAGCTGCTGAAGGAACTGATGGCCCAGCAGCAGGAGTTTCAAAAGGAAAGCAGAAAGTGCCAGCCCTATGCCCCCAGGGTGGCCCAAAGACTCATGCTTCCACCAAGGGGGTTCTCCTGCCAGTGCCAGTGAAGCTAACCAAGAAGGAGACAGACAATGACCCTGAAGCCTTCTTAAGAAGCCTTCTTGAGTGGGTGGCAGTAGCAGGCTGGTAGCCCCCAAACAATGGGCTCTGATTCTGGACCCATATTTCATGAGTCCAGTGCATGTGGCCTGTTGTGATCTGGTCTTGGAGAGGGAAAAGGACTACAGACAAGTAAAGTCTGCCATTTTGGAGTTCTTGGATATTTCCAAAGAGACCCACCATCAACAGTTTAGCGCTGAGATCTACCCCAAGGGGGCAAGACTCCTTTGTAGCACAACTCTTGAGAGAACACTGTTGGAAGTGGCTCCATTTGGAGGAATGATCAGGGCCCTAAGTGGCCGAGGCCACTGTGACAGAATAATTCCTGAAGATATTACCCACAAAAGGCAGGGAGTGGGTACAATGGCAGCGCCCAGGAATGTTATCAGAAGCCGTAAGACTAATGGATTATTGTGTAGAAGCCAAAGGATCACTAGAGGCAGAATCACCCAAGCATCAGCAGGGCCTGGGACAGAATGGAAAGTGACTGGGAGGAAAAGCTAGAATAATTAACAATCTTTCTGAGGGGCCCAACCCTGAAGGAGTCCTTCCAGATGGTCAGACTACCCCTTAAACCAGGGGGGCCAGGCAGTCGGGCACAGACACAACACTGTCAGTGGGCCGGCCAGGCACCTCAAAGGGACTCACAGACCAGGGTCCAACTCACCCTCATCTAGGAAAGGTGCCATCCCATTAACATGCTATTCCTGTGGACAGACAAACACATAAAGTGGGAATGCCCTCTTATGGAATGTGAATATGCTCAGGGATGGATGGCAGAAATCTGGGCATGGAAAAAAACTTTCCCTAAGTTGATGGTACTGGTGAGGGTTCAAGGGACGATGGTTGAAGGTCTCTTGGATTCTGGCTGCAGTCAGACGGTAGTTCAGGCCTCCATTGCATGGGGTGACACCATTCATAAGAATACGTTCCACCTGAAATTTATACATGGTGATGTCAAAACATACCCAACCCAGCATCTAAAACTGACAGTGGGAGCCCATGCTGCAGTGATAACGGAGTCCTAGCTGAAAAATTGGCTTATCCCATAATTACAGGCCAGGACTGGCTCTTTTTCTGGCAAGTCATTAATGCACAAGCCTGGGTAGTGAGCGAGAATGCAGGGTCATTGTACAGCCAGTGCCCCAGAGCTTGGTGAGCATTGGGGAAGCTGACGACCCTGAAGGAATGTCCTGAGCAATGTGGCCACTGACTCCCCCAGGGAAAAAAGAGATAACCAGTAGGGACTTGGAAACCCTCCTAGAGAGTGGGAATTTTGTCCAAGAACAGTGCAACAACCCTACATTGAGCCATGCATATGAACAACTGGGCTCCATAAAAGACGAGATAACAGAGCCTCACAGGGTGGGCAATATCTGCACTTTTCACTCAAGAAAGAGCGCTTGTATCAAATTGAAAGGGATAAAATAACTGGGGTGGTGTGGGCCAAGTTACTGGTGCCGCATGGGTACCACTGGGCTGTATTGCAGCTTACGCACGATATCTCATGTGCTGGACACCTGGGGAGAGAGAAGACATTGTTTTGGATATTAGCCCATTTCTACCGGCCAGGCATGCATCATGAGGTGAGAGAATGTTGTTCCTCCTGTTCAGACTATCAGCTAGCCAGAAGCAAAGGGATCCTTAAGGCATCCTTAGTTTCTCTGCCCTTGACTGAGACACCCTTCAAGAGAATCAGAGTGGACATGGCTGGGCCCCTATATTGGGGCATCAATACACATTAGTGATTGTTGACTATGCAACCAGGTACCTGGAGGCTGTTCCTCTGCTCTTCTCAAAAGCTATGGGGATAGCTCCAGAGTTCTTGAAGCTCTTCTTACATATGGGATTTCCTCACAAAATATTAAAAGATCAAGGGACTAATTTCACCTCCCCTCTGAAGGTCAGGACCCTGAAAAACTCAGCATACCACCCACAGACCGACAACCTAGTTGAGCAGTTTAATAAGACGTTGAGACACTTTGTCAGTAACAATCCCAAACAGTGGGACTGGCTACTCCCACCGCTCCTGTTTGCCATAAGGAAGGTCTCACAAGCCTCTACAGGGTTCTTTCCATTTGAGTTGCTTTATGGTGACCAACCATGAGTAATCTTGAACATGTTGCAAGAAGGCTGGGAGGAACAAGATGTGGGGACCTTAAGTGCAACCCAGTATTTCTTACAATTAAGGGAACAACTCATAAATATATGTTTATTTGCCAGAGAGAATCTGAGAAAGGCCCAACACACACAGGAAAGAAATAATAGAGGAGCACGACTATGGACTTTCCACATGGCTGGCCATATCCTTCAGCTACTACTCTCAGCTGAATCTAAATTAATCTCTGGATGGCAGGGTCCATTTGAAGTGGTCCGGCAGATGTGGCATATGGACTATGAGATAAGACTACCTGGGAGGAGAAAGGAAACAAAGATCTATCATGTGAATCTTCTCAAACCTTGGAAGACATGGGAGGCTTTGCTGCTAATTCCCTCTCCAACAGGCCCTGAATTTGGGCCCCAAGTACCTAGCAGCCAAGAACCAACAACTGTATCAAGGGGCTCTCCCCATACAAAGGAAGCAGCTTCCCCAATTGATCAAGGACTTTGGAACAGTATTCTCCACCTTCTCAGGGAGAACGCAGTTGGTCCAACATCACCTAGAAACCACCCCATGCCAGCTAATCAGGGAGCACCCTAGACCATTCTCACAGAGGATGTGGGATACAATCTGAAAGGAAGTGTGAGTGATGCCAGAGATGGGAGTAATTGTAAATCCAAAAGTGAATGGAGGAACCCCACCGAACAGTTTGGTTTGGTTCTGCATTAGCTTTAGGAAGATTAATTCCATCTTGAAATTTGACACATACCCAATGCTAATGGTAGATGAGTTACTAGAGTGACTGGGACCAGCGAAATGCCTGAGACTGTCAACTTAATAAAAGGTTCCCATTGTTTGAAAAAGAAAACAGCTTTCTTCACTCCTTTCAGACACTTCCAATTCAAGACTATGCCTTTCGACCTGCACAGAGCTGCCAAGACTTTCCAACAGATCATGAATAGGATCTGCAGCCCTCACCATCAATATACCATAGCCTACATGGACAACCTTGTCACCTATATTTCTACCTGGATGCATGCATTCTACATGCAGCAAGTAAAGATGGTGTGAAAAGCCCTGGAAGTGGGACTAATGGCCAACTCTACAAAATGTAAGTTAGCCATAGAGAAAGTAATCTATTTGGGGAACTGTGTAGGAGGCACCCTTATGAAACCAGTGATCAACAAGGTACAGGCCTTAAATTACATTCTCCACATGAGGCAAATGAGGCATTTTCTTGGCTTTGCAGGATATTACTGGAGGTTTATCCCCAGTTTCACCTCAATCGCAGGACCTCCTTATGGACCTCATAAAAGGCAACAACTCAAAGGGTATGTCTACACTTAACAGGGATCAATGCGGTGGCATTCGATCCACCAGGGGTCAATTTAGTGGGTTTAGTGAAGACCTGCTATATCAACTGCAGATCGCTCTCCCGTATACTCCAGTACTCCACCGGAACGAGAAGCATAAGGTAAGTCGACAGGAGAGTTTCTCCCATTGACCCAGCGCAGTGTAGACACTGCAATAAGTTGACCTAAGCTACGATGAGTCCAGCTACATTATTCATGTAGCTGGAGTTGTGTAACTTAGGTTGACATAACCCTGGAGTGTAGACCAGGCTTAAGAAGATCCAATGGGATGAGAAATACAAGGAAGCTTTTAGTAAATTGAAAACGTGCTCTTCAGCCCCGATTTTTCCCAGGGGTTCATACTGCACACAGATGCCTCAGACATTGGACTCAGCGCAGTACTCTCACAAGACTTCAGAGGAGGAGAATACCCAGTCCTATACTTGAGTAGAAGCTGTTTCCTAGAGAAAAGGCTTAGTCAATTATTGAAAAGGAGGAATTAGTGATTAAATGGGCCGTGGTTTCCCTTAGGTATTACCTGTTCAATAGCCCTTTCTCCCTCATCACAGATCATGCTCCCCTGTACTGGATTCATACCATGAAAGGCATAAATACACATATAACGCAATGGTACGTTGCACTACAACCTTACAGTTCCAGGGTACAACATTAGGCAGGAAAGAACCATGCTAATGCTGGTTTCTTTTCATGGGAGATCAGGGATGGAGACAAACCACCCCAGAATGCCTTTTCCAGCTTAAGGGGTGGAGTACGTGAAGGGAAACGTCCTCACTCTGGTGGAGAGAATACTAATGAGCTCTTCTGGGCTCGTTCAGCTCTAACAAGGCACCACCTGCAAGGCTTGTTCTGCCCAGAAGGGGCGGCTTAAAAACAGAATCCCTGCCATAGGAAGGGGAAGTGAATGGGAGGAGGACTGCTCCATCTCAGAGACTGCTGACAGCAGAGACCCACCAGCCAAGGGAGAGACAGCAGCAGACCTCACTGCTCCTGAAGCTGCACCACAGTACAAACCAAGAGGAGGAGCTCAAGGTAGACCCCATTAAAAGACAATAAACCCACTGACAGACTAAGCCCAGAGGGTAGAATCCAGGAAGACTGCCTGACAGTCAGCCCCTTTGCCTTTCTTTGTTTTCATACAGAGTCCCTCATCGAGAGTTTCTCTCTCATAAGGGAAAGAAAGGGGAGAGGACTTTTCTTTTATCTGTTTTATTTAGAGAAGCCCTCGTGTACTACAAACTGAGGGGAAGAACATTATAAATAACTGGAAGCAGGATCTGGAGGGGCCTTGAGAGAGCCCCTACTCCCCCCCTTCTTATCTAAGTCTGTTGCACTCAACCACCCGCATGGCAGGTCTCTTAAAACTATTGCTTTCTAAGTGTCTCCCTTTCAAAAATGGTTGCGGTTATTTTTCTCTAGCTGTATTAGCTGCATTTGTCTAATTTTAATTTCATTGTACTACCGGTCATCATATCTAATTTCTCTAGGGGTCTGATCCAGCAAATTGCTAAATGTCTTTTCCTGAGAGGTGCTGACCATTTCCATTTATTTTCTCTATGGAAGACAATCCAGCCATCTCACGGCACTTTCTGTGTTCTGTTTTGAAACCTGCTAGAAGAGCAGGGTATATATGAAGCTAGGCTTTGCACATTGTGTATGGTGGTCATTTGGACCTCACTGTGCCTGTTTGGTTCCTTCATATTATGCTTGTTGTGTAAAGACCAAAACACACAACGCTTTTCAGAGTCTTTGGGATGATATGCAGCACCTTGGGACTGGGAGTGTTTGGGGAGCAGCACCTTTAATTCCTTGGACATAAGGGCAGCAATTGTCTCTGACCTCATTCAGGGTATGCAATGTTGGGGAGAGGGACAAGAAAATTTTTTTCATTGCAAAATTAACTTGACAGGTTGTTTCATTATTTGTAGCTGTCTCATAATGGCTGCCAGCACTCCTTATTGAGTTCTTTGCATTTCTTTATATAATCTTGTGTTGGAGGATTGATGAGATCTTACCTTTTGAATCATTTGTTTTAGTGATATGCTTATGTATTTTATGCAACTGTTTGTTTGATTTTATGTTATCTATAATTTTGCTTGTATATAAAGGGGAAAAAGGAGGGAGGGAGAGAGAAAACCCAATTTAATCTGCCTTCAAATTGATATATTAAAGGAAGAAGGGGAAGTCAAGGAATTATATTCTGTCCTGATGAGATAACAAAACTGTGTAATGGTGGCAGGGTAAAAAAATTAATGAAAAAAAATGCCCCAACACACTTGTAACAGTGATATCCAGTATTTTGAACTGACAAACACATTAAGAAATTTCTAGTTATGCTAACGCTCTGTCTTTGCTTTTTTGGCAAATAAAAAAAATGGAATCTAAGGCATTTGTTTCTGCTACAGAGAAATTTTGGAACTCTATGAATGATGCCACAATGGACATAAGTGAAAAATGCCTGCCCAAATACTAAAATCACATAATCAAAATTCTGCTCAGGTATGCAACAATATTATTCTAAAACATAAAATGTATTGAAACATATTTTGGAATTATTTTGCAAATTACTCTTATTGTACAAATTACATTTATTTTACAAATTACTCTTATCTCTCAGAATATATCACCAAGCTGTACTACATTTTAAGTCTCTTGAACCTGTTCATGGTGCATGTAATTTTCAAACTGCCCACAATGCAGTACTTATGCCATAAATAATTAAGAACATAAGAACTTTTAGGAATGGAGAGGCCATCTGGTCCAATCTACCTGCATTTCTGGTTCAATTGAATCCCATCATTCTGCTTCTTTTCCACTACACTCTACTATCAGTGTCATCTAGAAACAGATCAAGTTGTGTCCTGAATTCTCTGATTCAGCTGCCCTAGACCAATGTTTCTCAAATGCAGCTATGGTGGCTGCATGCAGCCACCGGCGGCTTTTCATGCAGCCATGACAGTCTTCTGGGCTGTGATGGAGTGTGTGTGTGTGTGGGGGGGGGGCAAAGCATCGGGCCCTCCCATTCCCTCCTTGTTGCTCCCGGATGTGCTGCCCTGCACCACCTCTGGAGGAGCAAGGTGAGTTCTTGACCCACCTTGGGAGGAGAGGGTTTTGGTAGCAGGCTCCAGCAATGGGACTTCAGGAGCCTGGCTGTGTGACCCCAGGCTATGACCATGGGGCAGTGTGTACTGACCCCCCCAGCTTCAGCCACATGGCCCTGGCCTCCAGCTGCGGGGCTTCAGCCTCTGGCCCCTGATTCCAGATGTGTGGCAGCAGGCGCTGGCTCCAGTCCTGGGCTCTGGCTGTGCAGTGGCAGGCGCTGGCCACAGGCACTGACCCCCAGCCACACGGCAGCGGGCACCAACCCCTGGCTCTGGCCATGGAGCAGCAGGTGCTGACCACGGCTCCGGAGTTTGTCAGTTCCTCCCAGTTCCGGCCATCTGGTGGCAGATGCTGGCCCCGGCCCCAGCCCACCCGGTGGCCCCAGCCCCTAGCATTGATTCCCAGCCTCAGCTGCACAGCAGCAGGCACCGACCACTCCGACTGCGTGGCCCCAGCCCCTGGCACTGATCCCTGCCCCAGCTGTATGGCAGCAGGTGCCAACCCACAACTCTATTCCTGGGATTCCAGCCACACGGTAGTGAGAGCTGGCCCTGGGTGCCAATCTCTGGCTCTGACCACGCAGCAGCGAGCGCAGCCCCAGGCTCCGGCATCCAGCTCTGGGTTCTGGCCGTGCGGCAGCAGGCACTAGCCCCCGGCACTGACCCGCTGCGCAGCAGCGGGCTCTGATCCCTGGCTCCAGCTATGCAGTTCCTGTCCCCAGCTCCAGGCTCTGGCCGCAGGCATTGAGCCCTGGCCCTGGCCGCGTGGCAGCAGACACCAGGCTCTGGCTCTGGCCACGCGACAGTGGGACTCATCACCCATCCCCATCGCCCCTGCTGCCTCCCACAGCCCCGCATCCATCCCCCGCATTGCTCCGGGTCCCAGCTGCCTCCCCCTGCATTCATCCCACCATCGCCTCTGGCCCCTGCTGCCTCCCCCTTCAGCCTCCCCATCACGGGCTTAATGAGTCCTGGGGCTTGCTGAGAAAGGTGATATTAACAAACATGCAAGTATCACTTTTTACAGTAGACTTACTAGTTATCTGTGAAAAGTGATATTTGTATGTTTGTCAATATCACTTATCACTTTTCATAGCCTCCCAGGTAGCTACTAAGTATGCTGTGATATTTACAAATATACAGATATCACTCCTGAAGGGGGAGTCTGCCAAAACCCCCTACAAATATAAATTACAATGATTTGGATGTGTATCTGTGCATATTTAATTGTTTTTCCTAAAGTTAATTAAGTATTTTAGGGAAAAGTGTCAGTGCAGCCACCAGTGAAAGTTTGAGGCTGCAGTCTGAAGCCACCAAAAGATTTGTTGTGAGAACCCCTACCCTAGACACTTATCCATGAGTAACCCTTCTATTATATAGTTTGGCCCAAATTCCTTATCATTTTTGCTTTCTAATTTTTAGAATAATTATTTTAGATTATATCTGCTAACACAACCTAATGGATTTTTGGATTTTTTATTGCTGCTGGACACTGGGCTGATGGCTTCAACGGGGCATATTCTGAACTCAGTTACACCCAAGGAGCCGCACGGAATTTGCCAGTGTCAGTGAGGGCACAATTTGGCCCAATGATATTTCCACACTGGTCCTCTGTTTCTTTCCTGATCAGTCTCCTGGATGGTATTTTCACTTAGCACATAGTCTGGGGAAAATAAAATCTAAGGACTAATTATATAACATTTGTTTACACTGAGTCATGTTTGCCATCTGCTGGTTCAATCACCTAAACAATCCAAATTCTTAAAATCTGGTTGTTCCTTAGCATTTGCTCTGCTTTCAATCTTCTTATTATCTGCAAACATGCACATTTTGGCCTTGATGTTGCAATGAGCATCACACAGACAGACCTCTGAGCCTGTGTGGAACCCCATTGACTTGAAGAGAGCTCAGCACAAGTGGAGGAGCCTGCCAGTGCAGAGTTTATTGCAGGGTCTGAGCCTTTGTTTTCAGTACCTTCATACACACCATGTGCCACATTAGCCATCCACATAGAGGCAATCCCTTTGTCTGATGGAACTAAGGGCTACATTTGGCTAGCCATGTAATAGACAGAAAGCCTAGATTTAGATAGTGGAATATGGGAAATGGGGGTTACTCCATTTATAATTACTTTCACTGTTGGAACTGGATGACTAAGGTGTTCGGTAATAAGCTCTGCATTTTATTCTCTCTACTTTAGATAGATGGTTCAAATGTAACCCAGATCAGTTGTGACAAAGGGCTCAAACGGTAAACCTTAATTCACATATTTGTTTATTTATACAAAAATAAACTTTAATGGAAACACTGACATGAGTAAAGGCTTGCAGAATCAGGTCCTAAAATTTATGTTGTTTATATCAAATAGTGGTATGTATTCAGTCAGGAAGGCAAGAACTATAGAGAAGTCTCACCTAATAATTAGATGCCCTGTTACGTGTTCTGCTACCATTCTAGGGGAAAACATCCATAATTTCCCATACTACAAAATTTAAAATATGTAAGATTCATTTTCTGGATAGAAACTGATTTTTATTTGTTTAAATAGGCTATGAACAGCTATATTTGCAGCATTATGGGTGGACTGGGATTCCAAATGGTATATTTTTACAGTTACTGGAAAGTTTAGTAAAGATATAAACTTTACTTCATTTTTTAAAAGTTGCAATGTAATTAACTAAAACATATGAAATAAAACAGTTATATGATCTGCTATATATGGGGGGAAAGATGGCTCCCTAAAAGAGCAGTATTTCCCACCAAGGACTTAATCCATCTCCTTTTGAAGTCAACAGGTAAATTTGACTTTGACGGAAACTGGATAAGGCCATGAGTATTTAATATGGTCTCCCTCAACATACTTCCTTAATCTCTTGCCTACCATGGTATGTTATTTTTGGTTGTTAACTAAGGCCTTGACTCTGCAAACACTTACATGTATGCATTAATTTACTCATATGAGTTTACTGAATCAGGGATTAATTTATTACCTGATCCTGCACCCACTGTTAATGGGTGCTTTGCCATTCCCCTCAATAAGGCAGGGCTTCTAAGGGGCATTGTCTTATTTGCCTGTAACACCTGTGTTGCTACAGAAATAATAAATACTAAAGGTAATCTACTAAATCAGGTGGGGGTGAAAAGGCTATTATTTGGCTTTTCATATATAAACAGTATCAAATAGTGCATTAGACAAGGATGAGCTAATGACTTGGGCAAGAGAGCAAATTTGCCACATAACTCATAAATCCCACTGGAGTTGTGGAGAAAAATTACTCTAGCTGCCAAGGTGGGAGAAAAATCGTCATCATGGAAGAAGCTTCACATTAAAAACACTCAGTGTCGGCATCACTAGCACCAGGATGGGGGAAGATCGAGTCTAAAGGGGGCCCCAGGTCCATCAGTGTTCCCCCTCCTTTGACAAACATGAGACAACCTCAGTGGACCCCTGCTTCCTCAATGAGTGACATCCTGACCCCAATGAAGTCAGTGGGAGTTTTGCCATTGATTATTTATCCTGCCCCGCATCTGCAGGGATCTGCTGTGTGGCTCAGAGCTATACTCCCCCGCATGGTCTCATGGCTGAATCCCAGAGACCCCTCTGTCTGCGCTGCCTGGTGCCTGGCAGGGAGCTGGATGTTGCCACTCCCACCCCAACTCATGCGCTCCTTCCCGTCGGTCCCATTTGCAATCCCGAGCCCCTCTCCCCACACAAGCGACGCAGCCCCGCCCCACCACCGGGCGGGGGGGGGGGGTCGGTTCACTCTGCCCTCTGATCCCAGCGTGAGGCTCCTGCCCTCTGCCTCAGCAGCACCTCGTCCCCCGCACTCCAAACTCCAGGACTCACCCAGCTGCCGTTATTCCGAGGCCACAGCAAGAACCACCGCCCCTTCCCCTGACCGAGCTGTAGCGGGAACACCTGCTTCTATCACCCCCCGGTAGCGGCCACCATACAGAGCCACTGCCTAGCGCTGTGTGCGACCCCTCCCCCCTTTGCACGCGCAGCGCCTTGTCTTCAGCTGCCGTTAACGGTCCCGCCGCGCGTGGCCCCGCAGTGGAGCGCGAGAAGCTCTTGCTCTTGTTGCTGGGCGGGCCGGGCCGAGCGGCTGAGGGGACAGAATCCCCAGCGCAGCATCAGTAGCGGTAGCACCAAGGCGAGGCGCTGGGACTGGGATCCGGGGAGGGGGTGGGGCCAAACCCAGCCAGCCACTCAGAGAGAGAGATCTGTGTCTCCCCAGCAACGGGCCTGGCTGGCCAGGGCTGCGCCTCCTCCCTCCATCCCTCCCTGCTGGTCATTATCTCGTCTTCCCCCCGCCCCCCCCCCGCAGGTTCTGGGGCTGAGGCAGCCCCCCTCACTCACCCTGCAGGCTGGGATTTGGTGTGTGAGTGGGAAGGTCTTTTATTGGCCTAATTTCCTCCCTCCTAGTCGTCCCCCCCGCTTTCCTGCCACACTCCACCCAGAATTGAGCTAGTGTAACTAGGAGGTGATTCTCCTGCTCCCTCCTGCTGCTGTTCTGTAGGGGCTGCAGGGATCTCCTCTCTGCCCAGATTTGAGGCAGGGCTTGAGGCAAGGAGGAGATTATTTGATCGAGGGAGGGGAATTTTTTGAAGGGGCTTAGCTATATCTATAGTATTTTGCGAGTGGGGAGGGAGTGTTTGGTTACTGACCATGGGGAAGGACCAGGAACTGCTGGAAGCTGCTCGCACTGGGAATGTGGCTCTCGTGGAAAAACTCCTGTCGGGGAGGAAAGGAGGGATCCTGGGCAGTGGATCTGGAGCTATTCCCCTATCCAGCTTACTGAGGTAGGGACATGATTCCCTAGCAGCTGCTAGGGATATTCACCTCCTCCCCATCATCACCTCCCTCATCCTCATGCCTGTATTCTTCACAGTAACCATAAATTGTTCACTCTCGCTAACAAGTACAATGTGTCAGTGTTTAAAGTCACAGCCATTCATTATATTAATATAGTAATTTTAAATTCCCTGCCTTCAATGTGTCAGCAGGGTACTTGTTTCTGTTGTATTACTAGCATTGGTGCAGAATTTAGGCATTTATTGGGTGGATTGCTTTGCACAATGGTGTAGTCACTCTCACATTTCCTTTAGAATGGTATCTTTTCTTCTTTGAATGCTTTTTTAATATGTGATCCAGTTGTTAATGACAGAGAAGCTATTGTGTGTTTGTAGTTATATGGAAAAACCCACAACTTCCCCCCACACTCTCACCCATGGTTACTACTGTCACTTGCAGAAAAAATTAACCATCCCATGGTAATGAGTCTGTAAAATGAAGAAAGGGAACCTTCTGATGAGAGGTCTTCAACACAGAATAGGTGTAAAACTTATGAAGCAGGTTAGGTAATAGCAGTGGTACTTTCAAGGTATCTGGATTTAGTTGAGTAAAATTGGGATACTGGTCATATCCAGGTGAAAGGAGTCAACTTTAGTCTTTAGTCATATGTCATGCAGTATGTAACAGGGCTTTTGATGTTAAGTTTCATCATGTTGCAAGTGAGAAGTGCATTATCATAAGCATTTATGACATTTGACATTTTTCAAATAAGAAAAGGTCTGCAGCACGCAATCTGCTACCAGTACTATACACTACACTAGGCGCAACACAGTAAGATAGAATGAATTGAAACCCTATTGACCTAAAACTTGAACTAATCATTAAATGTGCTCTACTGGAAGAAAAGAAGTAGACCCAGATTAATGGAAATTCTTTAAATGAAAGGCAAGAAAGGTTAACTCATTTGAGATTCTATTGTCAGTACATCTCTATTTTCGAGGGCCCAGGCCACTTTATTTATATTACATGTGATATCCTCCATAGTAGAAATTGTAATATTCCTGTCAAATTATACCAATTTAACTCTATTTTAAATTTATTTAAAAATTGTTATGGCAATAAACAACAGTTTAGACACCCTCAAAGTTCTGTGATGCCATAGTGGCCACAGCACAATTAACTTTTATTTAATTACTTCTATGTTGGCCAAAGTTAAAATACATTTGTGCAATTACTTTTGGTATTGTAATTGAATAGCCTGCGTAGCAAGAAAAATGTGAGATAATTGGTTGAATTTAAATGATAAGAATCACTTATTAAAATGTGATACATATTTCTTTGTTAGAACATCATTTTTACCAGAATGAAGTTCATTTCAGTGCAGTGATTATCCATTCATGAACCACTTCAACTAGATATATTTATATAGTTAATTTTTTTAGAGCTTTCCCCTCTGCACTGCTGTTGCACTGTTACTTTCTTATTGTAAATCACAAGTCCTATAAATCTCTGCAGGAAAGTGTGTTTGCTTGTGTTTTTTCTGATTATAGAAAATGGGTATATTAGGTGCATTTACAAAGTGGTTTGTGTAATGTACTAATGGATATAATAGAAAACTGCTTAATGGGTTATGGTAGTCATTGATTATTAGTGACAAAGTAAACATTTCATACTATATAAAGTCAGATATGTTCTTTTTCTACAGTAGGCACCTTGGTTTGTTTTACTATAATGAAAAGAAAACTAGTACATTATTGTGACTATGAAACTTCTAATGTTATGTCTCAAAACAAAGCAATGGATAAGCTTTTTAAACCTTTAAAAAACAAATAAGTGTAAACAGGAAACTTTAAGCAATTTCAGAAATAAAAATACAACATACAACAATTTTAAAGAAAAATTATGAAAGAATTAGATAGTGAACTGATAGATACAAGTGCAAATCTATGGACTCGATCCTGCAATCACTTACTACTCGGTGTAGCATTTTCTACAGTGAATAGTACTATGATGTTGTCACCTGGACTACTCATAGTAGTAAGTAGAGCTGAGCAAAATTTTTCAACCAAAACTTTTTTTGGTGAAAAAGGTAGATTTGGCAACACAAAAACATTTTGCAAATTTGTATCAATTTTGCCACAATGTTTTGGTTTAAAAAAACTACATAGACATAACGTATTATGTTGGGGGTAACAATAATAAAATAAAAGACATACATGAATAGGGAAGGGAAGGGGTGGAGTTGGGGAGGGTCTGGAACTCTTTAAGCCGGGGTAGTCAATTATTTTTTGTCAAGGTCCACATTTCTTGGTTAAGATATAGTCAAGGACCAGACCCCAACCCAGCTCCCCTCCCCTAGCCCCCCTGATTGCCACCTCAAGCTCCCTGATCATCTGCCATCTCCCTGCCCACTCCACCTGGAGAGTAGGGTGACCTTATTTTCCTAAACTGTAAATGGGACACATGGGGGCTGGCCAGAGCCACCTATCATTGCTGCTCATCCCCCCTCCCCAAATGTTCCTTGATGCCCCCAATTGAGCCAAATAGCAGAGATGGAGACGGGGTGTGGAGGGGGGAGGAATGGGTATGGGATCTGGGCAGCAAAGCAGGGTGTGAGTGTGTGTGTGTGTGAGAGAGTACTTTTGAGCTTGCAGCCTGGAGAACTATGGACTATTGGACTATGATCCAGCTGGCGATGTGATGCCATGCCCCCGCTGGGGGCTCAGATAGCAGAGGGGCAGAAAGGAGGCCCCAGGTAGTGGGAGGGACCAAGGACACTCAAGATAGCAGCCCTGGGGAGGTGGGGGAAGGCCGGGATGTGGCAGAAGCAGGTGACTGGAGGTGGACTGGGGAGGGAAAGAGGCCAGTCAGAGTGGGTGGGTGGGGAGAGGGCTCCGGGGACTGGCCCTGATGGACAGGGGGTGGGGAGGACACAAGACCAGGGTGGAGGGCTCTGGGAACCGCTCAGGGACAGAGACATGAGGCTGGGGTGGAGGCGTCTGGGGCCACACTGGGGGCATGAGGCTGTGTGTGGGGGATTGGCTGTGCCTGGTGCCCTGGCACAAATGGATGCTGTGGGACCCCATCAGGCACTTACCTGCTGGGTTGCCCTGTGGGGCCTACAGCCCACAAGTAGCAGCTCTGTAGTCCAGCCAGCCCTACTGTCTCCAGGGAAAGAAGAGAACAATTTGAATCAGCTCTGCTGTCTGATCGGGCTGCAGTGTGAGCATGTGACACCCCATCATCACTCCCTGATTGGTGGGGCAGGGTGTAGTGGAGACACATTAGGCTGCCCACAGCGGGGTGGAGATGTCTCCTTCCCACCCCCCCAACATTGCTGCTCGCCCCCTCCATCCCTGGACTACAGCCGGTGGAACTGAGGCTGTACAAGCAGCTGCCCAGGGACACACTGTGCCCCACAGCCCAGCCCAGCTGAACCATCCTCTGCTGGGGGGGAGGGGGGACCCAGCACTGGGAAGTGGGCATGGTTCCAGCCCTGGATCAGCTTCATGGTCTGCCTATTGACTACCCCTGCTTTAAGCCATCTCAACATGCTTTTATCCACATCTATCTAGAATGGGGTCCAATTTTCTTCTAATTCATATGATTGCTCTCTATGTGATAGGCTATTCTTTCTTTTGGCTGTTAACTCAAACAGTTCCGAATACCACTGCTATATTCTGGGCATAAGCCTACTCTTCCATTTTTGTAGAAGAATGCGCTTGGTGATCACTGCAGCCCTCAAACACCAAAGTCTTTGTGGTGGAGCTAAACCCAGCTTAGCAGGTAACTAACTAAGGGTATAACTTTTGGCTGAGGTTTGACTGCTGAAATTGACTATTTTAACTCTCATACCTTCTTTCCACACTTGCCTGGCTGTTGGAGAGTCCCACAGAATATGGGTCAAGGTTCCATTTTCTTTCTTCAAGTACCAACAATCATCAGAGGATAAAGCCTTTATCTTATACAACCTCAGAGGCGTCCAATGCTTTTTGAATAAAATATTTTGTTATAACAAGAATATGTTGAGATTCACAGAGGCATTTCTAAAATTATATAATATGCTGTGGCACTGGGATTCTTTTAAGGGCTCTAATAAAGCTCCTCCACGTGCTTTCATAAAGAACTCCAGACAGTGGAGTTTCTCTTTATTAACAAAATATACATAGTGGACATGGGCCTGGGGAGTTTATTAAGTGTCCAGTAGTTCTGGGACTTCTGGACAAAATGGATAAAATATCAGATGTCAGCTGTACATACTGCAAGTCCACTTAGGAAGGCAGGTCATAACATTGTTATAGCGTTAGAAAAGGGACAAAGGCCTCATTATTGACCATCTGGGAAATCTACATGATGCCCATACTTAGCCAGTTCTTCTAATTTATAGGTTTGTTCCCAATTTGCAAGTCTGCGTTGCCCCAAATGGGTGCTTTTGCAAGACTGTGAGGGTGAAATTGATACCGCATGGCTGGGACAGCCCAGACCCTTAGTGCAGCCACCACTGTAGTCACCTTATTTTTCTCCATTGGACAAAAGAGAAATCGAGGAGACCAGCCGGGGGAATAAGATGTATTAATGCATGTTTAGTTTCCACCCACATGGGTGTAAGGGTATTTACATGCTGGAACCAGTTTGACATCTGTGACATCATAAAAGTTGAATAGTAATTTTTTAGGTTGGGAACCCAAACTCCCCCTTCTCTATAAGAGTTGGGCTGTTTAAAATGATAGCCATGGGAGTTGACCAGGGCCCCACAGGAAGGCTCTAATAATGCTATTTAATTTTCTAAAATAAGATTATGATCTCCTGGGTCTCAAACCCAGGCCTGTGAGTTCCTACACAGCAATTGCATCCCAGCATCCACCCAATGTCTGATTAAATGTGGTAGGCCAAAGAGCTACTAGGACTAAGCCTCAGCCAATGCACCACCCACAAGATCCCTGATTGGAGGATCACCCAGCTTCACCAGTTGGTCCAACCATGATATTTAAGCCAGAAGGAGGGACAGGAAGTTGTCTGAGCAGCTTGGTGATTCTCTGTTGCTGCTGTATTGGGCCCTGTTTCTGCCTGCATTCTGCACACAGCACTGTTCCTGATTCCTGCTCGGCTCCTGCCTTACCCCTGGTTCCCTGCCTTTGCTCCTGGTTCCCACACAGCTCTGTGGCTGTGTAGTGACCCAGCTAGGCTATGGTAACTGTAAAAAGAGACAGAGTCAAACAAAAAGGATTATTTAAAATTTTTAGAACTTTATAAGTGAAAACCCAAAAGTTGTACCAAGAGGTTAAATAATATAGAACATTACCAAGTACTTGCCACATATAAACTATAGGTTACTAACACAGTAACCTCTGCGAGCTTGTACAGGCTACTCTTCCTTACTCTGTGCAGTTAATATCAAATAACAAAAGAAATTACTCCACAATATACCGGGTCACATTAGGGAAGCATGAACTTTTCCTCTCCTTGGTTGTAAATCCAGCTCTACTCTTGCTGTCCGATTCTTTGCTTCTCTTCAGCTGGAAGTGCTCCTCAGATTCAATGTTTATGTGGCTGTACTTCTTTGCACAAGTTTATCCACAAGCAGAGTTTCTTCACCTAGTAGCCCTCCTTTGTCCTATTAGGCACCTTTGACCTGTGTTCTTTCAGTAGATGTTCAAACATTCATTCTCTCTGTTTGTTTACTTTAGGTCCTCTGTGAGGGTCTTCTTGTTTACTGTTTTCAGGATCTGTTTTCATTTTAACACAGCTTTTTGAGCAATTTGTTTTTTCACCATTATATGTCCTTTCAGTTTTTTCCCTTGATACTCTCTTAGTAAGTCTGTAGATTTTATTTACCTCTGCTTCCCTTCTTTAATAGTGTCTGCTCACGTACCCAGGTCTATTTTCTTCTGCTTTTCCTGACATGAAACCTTTCCTATTTTCTTTCTTTCCTTCTCACTTCCCAGTCCCCTACTTTTATTCTCCTATTCTTTTATCACCTCAGCTCATATCCCAGCTCTGGTTCATCAGCCAACTCAGCATCTAGATTGTTCTCCGTTCCTCCTTCTCTAACAGCTTTTTCCAACTGTCTTTTTTGGTTGGATTCCCAGACCCCCACCCAGCTCGAGCTGCCCTCTCATTGGCCATCTCTCCCCCCAGGATAGCATTATGTGCCACTGCATCACAGCTGCCGGAGGTGCCAGTGCCAGGGTTACTACACCTGATCCTTCCCTCTCCTCCAGTCCTGCCCTTTATGCCTTGCTTCCAACCATTAGTTACCAGTCCTGGTTCTGCCCGCTGGCTCCAACTTCTGACTCTGGCTTGACCCTTGACTTTGACATTTGGTATCTGACCCTGGTTCTGACTCTCAGCTTCGATTCCTGGCTCTGACTCTGTCTTGACCCCTGGCTCTGGTAATCGGCAGTTGACTCTGGTGCTGACCCTCTACTTTTTTCCCCTTCCTGAATGCTGCTCTGTTCAGTAGACCTGACTCCTGCTCTGACCACTAAGCTACACCACTTATGTCCCCTTCGCTATCACTTTGCTTGGACTGGTGGTGCAGAAGGCCCTGCAGAATGGAACCAGTGAGGCTTTCTTCCCAAAGGGAACCTGAAAACACTGAGTGGTAATCCACCTCCAGGCAGACTACCGGGCAACACAGGCCCGTTTTACCCAGTTGACACAGAGAATCAGGCAGCATACTGTGCAGAGAAAGCTGGCCTCTGGACTGCAACTGCTCTGGCACTCCTTGTGCGGGGACCTGTGACTCTGTTGCTGGAACATTTCAATGAGCATGGCATGAAGTTCTGTTGGTTTATAAAGCATTGTTGTGTCCAGTTCCTACTTCAGCTGCAAGTGTACTCTTCTGACCAGGCTAAGGTAGGCCTGGTACTCAGCCTGCTAATGGGGGAGCACTGGATTGGGTATGCCCCCATTAGAGGGCAACTAACCAGTACTAACCAGTTGGGATGTCGTATGGCAGGCAATGTCAACAATCTTCAAAAACCTGCATTGTGCCTGCACTTCTGAGGATGTCCTCAAGATTCTCCAGAAGCGGCAGGGTACTGTTGCTGCCTATGTTGCTTACTTTTGACATAGGACGCAGAGTGGAATGGGGCAACCAGCTATTCCATTTTCAGTGAGGTCTAAGTGACAAGGTCAAGGATGTTCTGGTTCCAGTGGAAACTCCAGCGAGCCTGGACACCTTTATCGAGCTGATTATACAACTTGACAACCAGTTGTGGGAGCTGTGCAAGGAGAGAAGGGGGTGGTTCCAATCCCCTGTATCAACCACAACCATGAAACTCTGTTCAGTGTGCTAAGCAGATACAGATAGACTCTGCTCGCTGGAAACATCCCAAAAGAAAAAGACAGATGGTGATACCTCAATCTATGCTTCTATTGTGGTGAGCCAGGCCACTTCATATCCATCTGCCTGGCTTGAAGCCTGACCCAAAAGATCTGGAGAACAAGCCAACCCAGTCCTGGTCCAATCTGCGCATGAAAGTAAGGTATAACCCTGAGTCCCAAACACAAGTCCTGAGAGGGACACACACTGGATGCCACCAGGAGGTGCCAGAACTCCAAGTGCCTGTTAGGTTATGGATCCCTGGCCAGCCTCAGCAACTGCCCATGCAGAGAGCCCTCATTGATTTGGGCACCAACTATAATTTTATGGATGAGACAACAGCCCAGACCCTGCAGGTTCCCTTAAAATCAAAGACCCGAAAAGAAAAATGCAGACTCTCTACCTCCCCATCGGGATTATGATTGTCCTATAGACTTACAGCCCAGGGCAACAGTCCCGTTCAGCCAGGTTTATGCCATGTCTGAATCTGAGCTAGTACCCTTATGTGAGATACCTTTGAGAGAAATACCTTTGAGAGAATTTGGCCACAGGTTTCATCTGTAAATCCAACTCACCTGCTGGGGCACCTGTTCTCTTTGTGAAAAAGAAAGATGGCAGCCTCCTTCATTGTGCAGACTATCGGGCGTTGAGCCAGATAACCGTTAGAAATCTGTACCTGCTGCTCCTAATCCAGAGCTGTTGGACTGAATAGGGGGCCACTTGAATATTCACAAAACTAGTCCTTCAGGGGGCATACAACCTTGTGCTCATTAGGGCTGAAGATGAGTGGAAGATTCTCGGACCTGGTATAGCCACTTTGAATTTTTAGAGATAAGTCCTGACAAATGCCCCTGCTACATTCTAGCACTTCATTAATGACAATGTCCTGGGACATCCTACATCAATACATAGTAGTATGCCTTGATATTATACTTTGTGACAGGGTCGGGCCAGATGGCTACAGGAGAGTAATAGAAGGCAGATATATTAGCCCCAGGTTAAGTAGGTCTCTTTTCCCTGGGTAAGGTAACAGGGAAGGTTCCAGAACAATCAGGAACCTTCTGAAGACAATTAAGACAGATAGGCTGATTAGAACACCTGCAGCCAATCAAGAAGCTGCTAGAATCAATTAAGGCAGGCTAATCAGGGCACCTGGGTTTTAAAAGGAGCTCACTTCAGTTTGTGGTGTGCGTGTAAGGAGCTGGGAGCAAGAGGTGCTGAGAGTGAGAACGTGGACTGTTGGAGGACTGAGGAGTACAAGCATTATCAGACACCAGGAGGAAGGTCCTATGGTGAGGATAAAGAAGGTGTTGGGAGGAGGCCATGGGGAAGTAGCCCAGGGAGTTGTAGCTGTCGCACAGCTGTTCCAGGAGACACTCTAGACAGCTGCATTCCACAGGGCCCTGGGCTGGACCCCGGAGTAGAGGGCGGGCCCGGGTTTCCCCCAAACCTCCCAACTCCTGGTCAGACACAGGAGGAGTCGACCTGGACTGTGGATTCATGAAAACTGCCAAACTGAGGGCTGCCGTGAAGCTCCAAGGCGAGCAAATCCGCCAATAAGCGCAATACCCACCAACGTAGAGGAGGAGGAACTTTGTCACAACTTATTTTTTCAGGCAATCCCAAAGAGCACACAACTCATGTCTGAACTTCCTGGAGGGGCATCGCCAATGTGGACTGTATGCCAAATTGAAAAAAGTGAGCCTTCGACTGTGTTTCTACTGACTTCCTGGGATTCATTCTATACCCAGAAAAATCAAAATGGATCCAGAAAAGGTAAAGGTGGTCCTCGGCTGGGCAGTGTCCCGGAACATCTGCAAACTGCAGTGCTTTCAGGGCTTTACAAATTTTGGCCGCTGGTTCATCTCAAAATTCTCAGGGCAGATCAGCCCTTGAACCCCGTTGTGTA
This sequence comes from Lepidochelys olivacea, assembly GCF_965140295.1. Classification (NCBI taxonomy): domain Eukaryota; kingdom Metazoa; phylum Chordata; order Testudines; family Cheloniidae; genus Lepidochelys; species Lepidochelys olivacea. The sequence goes on from NC_140411.1 coordinate 267,467,481, forward strand.
AGAACACCCAGTTCAATTGGATTCATGAGGCCCAAAGAGTCTTTGAGCGCCGACAACTTGCATTGACCATTGACCCTTACTAGCTCACCCTGGTACCACATAAGTCTTCATTGTGGAAGCAGATATTTCTAACCTGGCAATTGGAGAAGTGCTCTCCCAGAGACCTGGGCCCCAGCAAGTGATGCACCCATGTGCCTTTTATTCTAGAAACCTCATTCCCACTGAGCAAAATTATGAAATCCTAGACAAGGAACTCCTGGCCATCAAGACTGCCTTCAAGGAGTCGTGACACTACCTCGAAGGGGTCCAACAGTCAGTCCAAGTATACATGGACCATAATAACTTGGAATATTTATGGAAGACCAAAGCCCTCAGTCAGCAACAGCTGTTCTTCTCCCAATTTAATTTTAAAATCTCCTGTCATCCAGGTACTAGGAACAACAAAGCAGACACCCTATCCCAAAAAGAGGAGCACTATGCTGACCTGAAGGGACCCACCAAAGAGACCTCCTACATCCTTAAGTCCCATAACTTCCTTGGTACAATGCTGCACTCAGATCTGTTTGCTATAATCTGCTCAGCCTCTACCAAGAAGACTTCCCCGATGATCAGGAAGCCACCAACCAAAAAGTGCATGATATCCAAGATGGACTGACCTTAGTGAAGGGACACACATATGTTTCCCATGGTTGCCCCCATATGGTGGCCCTGCAGATGTGCCATGATTCCCCCCAGTGGTGCATTTTGGCTGTTCCAAAACCCAGCATCTAGCCTCCCATTTCTTTTGGTGGCCCCAGATGCATGCTACAACACAGGCATATGTAGCATCCTGTGACGTGTGTGCCCACTAGATTTCATCATGGAGCTACCTGAGTCCAATAGCTATACAACAGTCTTAACTATTGTTCACCACCTCACAAAGATGGTCCACTTTGTGCCCTGCACCCAGGTACCCTTGCCTGAGGAGACTGCCTAGCTATGGGTAAACCAAGTCGTCTGCCTCCAGGAACTCCTGGAGCACATTATTTCTAACCGGGGTACTCAGTTCATCTCTCACTTTTGGCAGTAGACCCTCCGATTGTTGGGAATATGCTCCTGCCTCTCTTCAGCTTGTCATTCCCAAACAAATGGCCAGATGGCAAGGGTGAACCAAATCATGGAGCAGTATCTCCAGTGTTACATCAACCACCATCGGAATGACTGGTCCTTGCTGTTACCCTATGCAAAGTTCACATATAATAGCGCCGAACACACCTCTTTGGGACAAAGCCTATTTTTTGCGAACTAGGAGTTCCACCCCCTCTTCCATTCTGAACTATGCACAACTTCCCCCAACCTGGCAACGTTGGAATGGGTACAACTGATCCATTGTATTCAGGGAAAGCTAAAGACCCACATGGAGGAAGCAAACAGGATTACAAGAGGTACACAGACCAATGATGACAGAAAAGTCCCAACTTTGCTGTAGCTCAAAAAGTATGGCTCTAAGCAAGGCATCTCCATACTGACAGACCATCCCATAATCTTGATCACCAGTTCTTTGGCCCATATTGAATCTGTTGACAGATCAACCCTGTCACCTTTGAACTCCTCCTTTCTCATTCTCTCATAATCCACTCTGCATTTCATGTATCCCTGTTGAAGCCATATGTGGCTAACCCTTTTCCACACAGGACCCAGCCAACCCACCCACTGGTGCCTGTTCAGGACCACAATGGGTATAACGTTCACAAAGTCCTTGATTCTAAAACTAAGTGGGGAAAGCTGTGGTACTTGATTAATTGGAAAGTTTACGGGCCTGAAGAGCATTCCTGGGAGCCTGCTGAAAAAGTCCATGCCTGCAAACTGTAAAAGCCTTTCACAAGAACCATACTGAGAAGACCAGCCCATTGACATCCTGAGGGTGTATGTGCGGTGATGTCCTGTGTCTCAAACCTAGGGCTGTGTGTTCCAGGACATCTGTCACATCCTGGCCTCCACCCAATGTTTGCTGAAACCTGATGGGCAGAAGAGCTACAGGAACTACACCTCGGCCCAGGTACCACCCACAGGATCCCTGATTGGAGGATTGCCCAGCTCCAACCATGCTATTTAAGTCAGAAGGAGTCACAGGAAGGTGTCTGAGTAACTAGGTGATTGTCTGTTGCAGCTGTATTGGTCCCTGCTTGTGTCTGCATCCTGCATTCTGCACCGAACCCTGTTCCTGGTCTGTACCTGACTCCCGCCTTTGCTCCTGGTTCCCACCATGCTCCTGCTCTGTGCCTGATCCTTGCCTCTCCTTGGGTTATGCCTCACTTCCAACCATCACTTACCTGTCCTGGCTCTGATCCCTGGCTCCGACTTCTGACTCTGACTCTGGCTTGTCCCTTGGATCTGGCATTTGGTATATGACCCTGACTCCGACTCTCAACTTCAATTCCTGGCTTTGACTCTGACTTAACCCCAGCTCTTGTAATCCACAGATGACTCTGGTGCTGATCATCAACTTCATTTCCCACCCTGGACCCCAGCTTTGTTCACTAAACTGGACTCCTGCTCTGACCACTAGGGCAGACCGCCTATGTCGCAGTCCCTAACACAGAAAGAGGAATATACACAGGTAGGTTGTTTAGACTATAGAGGAGCCTAGGCAGAATATTCATTTTTATTGTGTTAACCCTTCTCCACAGGCTCAGGGAGAAAGGGATACAAATAGATGGCATCCTAACTATATGAGAGAGGATCTACATTTATTTTCACTAGTTTGTTAATAATTCTTGATACTTTTATACCTAGGTACTTAATTACATCAGTTTGCCTTCAGAAACTCCATTGAGAGAAAGCATCACTACATGACAGTTGAGAGATTTCTAGTACAGTAGAACCTCAGAGTTACAAACACCTTGGGAATGGAGGTTGTTTGTAACTCTGAAATGTTTGTAACTCTGAACAAAACGTTATGGTTGTTCTTTCAAAAGTCTACAAATGAACAGTGTTTAAATTTACCATGCAGAAGAAAAATGCTGCCTTTCCTTCCTCAGAGTTCACGCCTGGGGACTCAGAGAAATGTCCCTTTTACTGTGGGCCACAATATTAATAGCTTTGGGCATTGATATCATGTCATTACCACCCAACAAATCAGCTGGTAACTTCTCAAGAAGCCCCACTTTCAAAGTACCACTTAAAACTTCCCCTTCCAATTCAATGTAGGCTAAAGACATCATTGTTAAATAGTCCTAAAGCTAGCAGGTTTACCTCCTCTCTTGAAACCAAGTGACTCTTCTGATTCACATTTCTCCTGATCAGGGAAACCTGAGCACCATAGTCTTCCCACCTCTGGCACACTTTGCTAGTTACTTTGGCCATTTTTATAAATTCTTTGTCTGCCTCCAAGAGGTCAGACCTGACAAAGTTAACCAAAGTTCCCTTTGCCGCTACTGAAGTCTGACTCAAAGGTAGCTGCATTAATCTGAACGGATCAGGGAGTGAAATTGGACACCTCTCCCACATTCTTAGCGCATTGCTTTTTCATGTGATCGAGGGACCCACATGACTCACACCTTCTTGGGCCCCTTTTTTGGGCTAGGGTCGGATAACAGAGTTATTAGGTGGACACCAGTACTGGTGTGGGCTAGACTTCACTCCCTCACCCCCTCCCAGGGACAAACCAGGAACCCACTCTTACTCCAGGGTTTTGCCCTTCCATTTGGGGCTTGCACTCCCTGTATAATCTCATTTGTAAGTACAAGTCAGCTATTTTGGCAACTGCTTCCACTGATACTAGAGTTTTCTCCACAGCAGTTAACATTTCCTCAGTGCAGGCTTTGCCATATGTACATGCACAAGAGAGAGAAAGAGCACAGACCTCAGTGAACAGCTTCTGAGCAATTAGATCTATCAGCTGGTCATGGGTGTTTGCCCCTTTATTGTTTATATATTTTTTCAAATAATCCACCATTTAATGCACATGTTCTGCAGGACCTAATGTACCAACCTTCTTGAGTTTCCTGAATTTGAGGTGATATGCCCTAGTGTAATTTGAAACCTTTTACACAGAGACATTTAAAAAACATTGTATTTCATAGCCTCATTTACATCCATATAATTAAACATCTGTAAAGTTTTACAGATAACTTGGAGATCAGAACAGTCATTCTTCAGACAGCAGGGATGTTATGTACACTGGAGATCCTTTTGAAGGTGCATAAATATTCTTCAGTGCAATCAGTCTTCCTGTAACTTGGGCACAATTTGTCTCAGTCATGTGGTCTTTGGAGTGGAGGAGTAGCTGGTGCCTGAGGGATCTCTCCTTTTTCCAGTATGCTCATGGCATGCAGCCTCTCCTTTCTTGGGCTTCTGCTTCTCGGGCTTTGCACCTTTTGTCTTCCAGCTCCAAAGCTCTCTGATGTGCAGCTATCTCTGCTGCCTGTTCTCTGTCTGCTGCTGCCTGTGCTCTCTCCGCTGCTGCCTGTTTCTCTGAGGCCACCCACATCTGGTATTCCTAGACCTTTTCTGATTTAGCTATCTCCAAGCTGCTCAGCTCTATCTGCAGAGCTGTCTTCACTGGGGGCAGTGCCTGCTTTCATCTTATCTTGCTTCATGAAGGGAAATCTCAATTCCTCAGTGTTTTTCCCTGCAGTGACTAAACCCTGACCTGGGCATTGCTCCTTTAGCTCAGAGGTGGGCAAACTACGGTCCATGGGCCACATCCGGCCTGCGGGACCATCCTGTCTGGTCCTTGAGCTCCCGCCTAGGGAGGCTAGCCCCTGGCCCTTCCCCTTCTGTCCCCCCTCCCCTGCAGCCTCAGCTCGCTGTGCCACCAGCACTCTGGGCGGTGTGGCTGGCTCTGGCCAGGCAGCACAGCTGCCAGTCCTGGTGCTCTGAGTGGTATGGTAAGGGGGCGGGGAGTGGGGGAGTTGGATAAGGGGCAGAGGTTTCCAGGGGGCAGTCAGGGGACAGGGAGCATGGGGTGGTTGGATAGGCATGGGAGTCCCAGGGGATGGGGGTGCGGATAGGGGTCGGAGCAGTCAGGGGACGGCGGGGGGGGAGTTAGATAGGGGGTAGAGTCCCAGGGGGGCGGTTAGGGTGGGAGTGTCCCAGGAGGAGGCGGTCAGGGGGCAAGGAGCGGGGGGGAGGGGGGATGAGGATGGGTTGGGAGTGGATAGGGAGCAGGGGCCAGGCTGTTTGGGGAGGCACAGCCTTCCCTACCCGGCCCTCCACATGGTTTCGGAACCCGATGTGGCCCTCAGGCCAAAAAGTTTGCCCACCTCTGCTCTAGCTGCTGCTTATTCAGTTTGGAGTATGTTTCTGGTCTACTCATTTTGGGGTTTTACTTCATTCTATTTCCCTTACCTAAAACAAACAAATAGAAAATACCTCACTTTTTCACAAGTGAGAAGATTGGGAACAGGCAAAGAAACTTAGGTTTTGTCTACACTGCCAATTGAATGGCAAAACTTGTCATTCACAGGTGCTTAAAAAAAGCCCCTCCCGAAAGACAAAAGTTTTGCCGCAGCAAGTGGCAGTATAAATGGCTCACTGTCGGCAGGAGCCCTGTCCTGTCGACAATGTGAACACTGCTCATAGGGTGTGGAAATATTTTGTTGGCAAAAGTGCCGACAAACAGCGTTTACACTGCTTGACTTTTAGAGACATGGCCGTGTCGCTAAAAGCTGTGTAGTGTAGACAAACCCTTATACTCTAGTTTACAAGTGCTTGGAGTTCTGATCCTTAGCTAATCTGCAAAGTGGGTGTAAGATCCTGTTGACTATGCCATTGTGACACTCCATAGGTGTACCCAGTGTTATGAGGCACCTCACCAGCACCAGCCCTCAGCATGACGGAGTCTTGTTTGTGCCTGCTGTGGATCTGCTCCCAGCACAAGCACTATCTACCAGGCCTTCACAGGCCTCACTCTCTTTGTACAGGTTAGCGAAAGGCACACACCAACCCCGCAAGTCCTCAGAGCGTTCCTTGTCATGTGCAGCCCCCTGTGCACTGAATTACTCTTGGGGGAATTCTGCACCTAAAAATTCTGTGCACAATTTTAAAATTATGCAAATTTGTCAAAACACTATAATCACACCAGTTTCAATTATTTTTGTAATTTATTTCAAAATACCTGTCAGCAAGTATGTCTGTAACAATACAGACACACAAAACAATTCTCCCAGGAGCAGCCTGTAGAACAACCGAGTTCCTGTTTTTCTGCCCCCCTTCGCAGAGTCCAGCCAGGGGGCCAGACACTCATACCCTCTACTGTCCTAGTGCCCAGGGATCCAGAGGGAGAAACGGCCTGATACTGGGTCCTGGGCTTGCATGGAGTTCCCTGCGTGCTGCCGTCTCCTTCCTTCAGGATGTGCTGGGAACTGCTGCTGCTGGGAACCCTCCAGCTCCTTCCTCCTCCCCCTAGCAGTGTCTTCTATTTTTGAGCTGGGCTCTGCTGGGTCTGGCAGCCCCTAGTGGCAATCAACATATCTGCAGCACATTTCTTTGGGGAAAAAAGGAAATTCTGTGTGCACATTAGTTTCTGCAAAATTCTGCATTGCGCAGTGGCGTAGAATTTCTAACCCTAACCCCAGGAATAACTGAATGCTCACAGAATTAGTAGGTCTGTTGTTCCTGAAAGGACAGTATCCAGCAGCTTGTAAGACTCAACTCATGATCACCACTTTACTTAACACCACAACACTTAGTTATATGTATAGTGAAAACAAGAATACTTTTTTTTTTAGAGTGACCAGATGTCCCAATTTTATAGGGACAGTCCTGATTTTTGGGTCTTTCTCTTATATAGGCTCCTATTACCCCTCACCCCATCCCAGTTTTTCACGTTTGCTGTCTGGTCATCCTATTTTTAAGGCTATGATTTTTTTCATGGAAGTTGTGGAAGTCATGGAATCCGTGACTTCCAGTGACCCTCTGTGACTTCAGCCCATAGTGTCCAGGAGCTGCAGGGTTCTCCCGCCACCTGTGGCAGTTGGCACCGCCCACTCCCCATGAAAGCTCCCGTCCGTTGTGGCCAGCAGGGCCCCCTGTAGCTCCCAGCCAGAGGAGCCCCTCTGTAGCTCCTGGCTGTTAAGGCTGGAGGGGCCCCTCCGTGGCTCCTGAAGCTCCTGGCTGCCACAGGGGGAACCCTGGAACTCCAATCCCCCACAGGCAGTGGGGGCAGCTGTTGAGCTTCCCATTTTGTCACAGATATTTTTAGTAAAAGTAACAGAGAGGTTACGGGCAATAAAGAAAAATTCATGGAACCCCATGACCTGTCTGTGACTTTTGCCCATGACCTCTATGACTTTTACTAAAAATATCCATGACAAAATCTTAGCCCTATTTATTATTAAAGAACAGAGATTCAAGTGATAGTGAGAATATCGGAAACAAATGGTTCTTCTTTGAGGAGTGTCCCTGTGGGTGCTCCACTTTAGGTAACTCTGCATCCCTGCACCTGCAATCAGAGAATTTCAGTAGCAGTGCCCGTTTGGGAATCATATTCGCTGTCCCTGCCTTGCACCACCTCTCGCAGTTACATAGCGCTGTGTGATCAAACCCCCTCAGTTCCTTCTCTACCATCCTTGGCTTGAGATGGAATAATCAGCAGTGCCTCTGAGTTTGCCTTCATCTTAAAAATTAGATTTAGCTTTAGTAGTTTTAGAGCCCAGTTAGTCAGTTTAGCCGTCCTTCTCTTCCCTGTTTGTTTCTTTTTCAGTAAATAAAGAATACTTAATCCACTAAGAAATTATTATTCCCAGTTACCCCCTTAGCATAGTATAGATACTCCCTCCCCACCCTGGGGAAACGTTATTCTTAGGGGCATGCCTGGATCTCCAGGTTTTAAATTCTGCCTAACTTGCCAGCAGTCAATCCCGGTCTCCAACAGACACTCACAGTGTATCTGCTGTCTCAGTGAGACACACATTCCACAATAGGGCTTGGATTGCCATAATCTTAAAATCTACACCAGAAAAGCAAGGGATCTTAAACTAAAACTTCTTTTGATGGAGAAGTCTCTGTGCCTGGCTTCCAATCCAGGATCGCGGATCCCTCCTGGACACTGGTCTTCAGTGACAACATCTGACAGACATTCCTCATCACCCTCACAGAGGAAAGAACACTCCTCTAAACAAAAAAAAAAAAAAGAGAAAAATGGGCTACAACCTCTGCTTTCTGGGAATCAACTAAAAAGAGGCAATCCCCGACTCGTCAGGCATCTGGTTACAGACCAGGGCCCTCTGGTACCATGACAGACGAAGACCCTGAATGGACAGGCTCAGAGAACTCAGAGAGGCAAAGGGAACTTACCCTCCTTTTGAGTGGCTCCAGTGGTACCATGAAACATGCGGCACTGAGAAACTCAACAGCGTTGCTGTCTGTGGTGCCACCTTTTGCCTCTGTTGTGCATAGCGCTCAATCACTGGCACCGCCAACAACGTCTTCCTCAGTACCAACATTACCACTTTACCTACAGTACCACACAATCCAGGGCAGGTGGTCCTCCTCGGAGTCAACATTGCACATCAACCTACCAGAACTTCAGGCAGTCCACAATGCATGCTCACACTTTCTGCCCATGATCAGGAACAAGACCATAAAAGTGTTGACAGACAACATTGCTTATATGTTTTATATAAATCGACAATGGGGGGGCATGGTCACACTCCCTGTGCACAGAAGCAATGAGATTATGGAACAGGTGCATCCACCACAACATCAATATCTCAGCTTCCTAGTTGCCAAAATGCCAGAAAACCACAGTGGATGTGTTGAGCAGAAAATTCTCCCAGAACCATGAGTGGGAAATAAACACCACGGTATTACAGAAGATATTCAAATGCTGGGGTTTCCAACTATAGACCTTTTTTGCTATAAGAACACTAAGTGCCAACACTTCTGCTCGAGAGCAGGATTAGGACACTGATCTCTGGGCAATGCTTTTCTCCTCAAACGGGAGGTGACTTTACTGTATATGTCCTCCTCTGCCCCTCTCCTATCCAGGGTCATACACAAGATAAGGACCAACCAATCCAGAGTCATCTTGATAGCCCACATGTGGCCCAGATAAACATGGTTCCCTTACCCGCTGAAGGTGGTGGTATGCCACCATGCAGTCTTCCCCTTCTTCCATATCTCCCGTCTCAGGATGCAGGTCAGGTCCGCCACCTGAACCTGGAAATACTCCACGTGAAGGCATGGTTACTCCATGGGGTTCCAGGGCAATGAAATGACCTATTTGGAGGAGGTAAGGGTCATACTGTTAAATAGCAGAAGGGTTACTACACAATATACTTACCTGCACAAATGGAAGAGATTCCGCATATAGTGCCAGAATAGACAAACAGTGGCTACTACCTCTGCTTTACATTAGTATTAGATTATATACTGGAACTCAAGAAATCGGGCCTATCAATGAGATCAATTAAAGTACACCTTGCAGCAATCATGGCTTTTCATTACAAAGTCGAAGAGATCTCAGTCTTTGTCCACGCTACCACTAAACAATTCCTGAAGAGTATTCGTAATGCCTATCCTAAAATAAGAGTCCCTACTCCACCTTTGGATCTTAATCTCTTGCTATGTTGCCTTACTGGGCCCCCGTTTGAACCCTTGGCGACGTGCTCACTTATGCACCTCTCAAGGTGGCTTTTCTCATCACCATCACATCAGCACAACAAGTAGGAGACCTTGGGGCTCTCATGGCACACCCCCATACACAGTCTTCTTCAAAAACAAAGGTACTCTAAGACTACATCCTAAATATTTACCTAAGGTACCTTCCTTGTTCCACTTGAACCAACTTATCCATATAGCGTTCTTCCCTAAACCTCATGGGAACAAACGAGAAGCTATGTTCCACACCCTGGACATCAGAAGGGCACTAGCATTTTATGCCGAAAGGACTAAACTCTTCAGAAAGCTGACAAAGTTATTCCTTTCTATTACTGAAAGACCTAAAGGAGCTGCCATATCCAAGCAAAGGCTCTCAAAACGGATTTCTGGATGCATTGATCTTTGCTACCATCAACAGGAACTACAACCGCCACCAGGGACCTGCACACACTCCACCAGATTGCTTTCCATGTCGATAACCTTCCCCAACAATGTATCCATCATGGACATCATGGACATGGACATCATGGACATCTGCAAAGCATCTGTACATGCATTTTGCGATGATATTGATGACCAGCATGACACCAGCTTTTATTTGAGACCTCACATGATACTCTTTAGTGAACTAGAATGTACATCTGTCATAAATATAAAGGGAAGGGTAATCACCTTTCTGTATACAGTGCTATAAAATCCCTCCTGGCCAAAGGCAAAACCCTTTCATCTGTAAAGGGTTAAGAAACTAAGGTAACCTCGCTGGCAGCTGACCCAAAATGACCAATGAGGGGACAAGATACTTTCAAATCTGGAGGTTAGGGGAAAACAAAGGGTTCTGTCTGTCTGTGTGATGCTTTTGCCGGGAACAGATCAGGAATACAGCCTTACAACTCCTGTAAAGTTAGTAAGTAATCTAGCTAGAACATGTGTTAGATTTTCTTTTGTTTAATGGCTGGTAAAATAAGCTGTGCCTTTTTGTAACTTAAGGTTTTTGCCTAGAGGGATTCTCTAAAAGTTTTGAATCTGATTACCCTGTAAGGTATTTACTATCCTGATTTTACAGAGGTGATTCTTTTCCTTTTCTTTAATTAAAATTCTTCTTTTAAGAACCTGATTGATTTTTCATTGTTCTTAAGATCCAAAGGTTTGGGTCTGTGTTTACCTGTACCAACTGGTGAGGATTCTTATCAAGCCTTCCCCAGGAAAAGGGGTGTAGGGCTTGGGGGGATATTTTGGGGGAGACGTCTCCAAGTGGGCTCTTCCCCTGTTCTTTGTTTAAAACGCTTGGTGGTGGCAGCATACGGTTCAAGGACAAGGCAAAGTTTGTACCTTGGGAAAGTTTTTAACCTAAGTTGGTAAGAATAAGCTTAGAGGGTCTTTCATGCAGGTCCCCACATCTGTACCCTAGAGTTCAGAGTGGGGAAGGAACCTAGACAACATCCTTGACCCAGGAGTTTCCTGTAAACACTCTGCTCCCCTTTACCAAATTGCATTAAGAGGTTCTTGGGTCTCACAGATCTTGTTCCATACGTTTAGAACTTAACTCATGGTGACAGTAAACATAACTTGACAATACCCACTTCACTGTCTCAGGTTCCTTTTCCCTTTAAGGATTGTGTTTGTCAGCCTTTCTCCCTCTTCTCTGTGGGAGATCAGCCTTCTCCTAGATGTAGGTAGGAGGGATAGTGGGGAAGAGGGCTCCCTAGTGATTCGTTGGATTGAAGAGAGGAAGTTTATAGGCTTCTGTGCACCGAAGGGGAGTGTTACAAGCTTTTTCCCCTGCTCAGGGTGCCATTCTGCTTCAAAAGTCTTTGTAGCAATAGCTCCTACTCTTCCTGTCATCTTGCAATAGAGTAGGTGATATCACACTAGTCATCTTTTTGGTAACAGAGGAAGTGTCATCCTGTCTGAAGTGGCTCACAACTGTGAGTGCCATCTTAGGTCAGATAGTCAGAAAACAGACCAGACACCCAAACTGGTGGCATATTCTATAATTAGATTTCACCAAGTCAGTAACAAATGTGTACTCCTGGACCACTATATTAGTATTACCATGGACTCACAAACGTACCCTTAGGCTCTCCTTGCTGACCAGACAAACTGGACTTAGTGTTACTGGTCGCTATACCAAATAGTGCATCACATTAGGTTACTCTCAACCCCAGAGGGTCAGTCACTTACCCCAAGTCAATGGATACTCTTGGGCTCATACCAAAGACAATGCTGGCAGCCAGTTTCTCTAGTAAACTAACTAAAGATTTATTAGCAAAGAAAAAGAAATGAGTTGTTGAGAGTTTAAAACAGGTAAAACACAAACTTAGACTCACCTGTTAATGTAAGTCCAAAGTGATAGAAGAGATATAGTAATCTGCTAGTTTTCAAGAAGTCTTTTCAGGGTTACCCAAAATAACTGTGTGGATCTCTGTCTTGCATCTGGAACATTACCTTGTGCATGTCCAAATAGCTCAGAGATACAGGATTGATCCCTGGATCCATTCTTATAGCACCTTTCCACAGAAGGCAATTTGGCAAGTATTTTTATTCACAGCATGGGCACTTCCTTTGTTGATTAAATGCAAACAGAGTCTGTAAATTTCCATTGTCGGACACAATGACCCATGCTTTGAAGTTAGCAATTTTTAACATTTTTAAGGTTCCACTCTATGATGGATGAACATAAAGTAAACACAATATGACAGCCAGAAACAGTCCTTCATTAGTTTTCATGAAGTTTACACATCCAGTACATTCACATCTTAAAACTAACATACACTTTAATCTAGGGTTATCCAATTATCGGTTATACATAATGTAATGTGATAGTAAACGACAGATTACAGGTAAGTGAAGACAATAACATTAACATTTCTTTGACATTCACCCACAAATGAATTAGTCTATGGCTTTGATCTGAGCTGGCGTGTCAGCGTCACAGAAAATATATGACCTTTTGTTTTTGTGTTACATATATTTTTGTAAACCAATGTGTGGGATAATCTATTATATAACAATCTTTCAAATGATCTGTCATATCTATAGTGTGCCTTATGAGAGTTTGAGAACCACTACAAAATAACTGTAGAATGAGGAAGGTGTCTATACTAAATGAGGTGAATAGGTACCTAACTAGGAGGTGAGCTCTTGAAAATCTGGAACCAGTTGTGGATGCTGAGATTTTTTTGAAAATATGGCCCTGTTTCTATTGATTTTGAAGTTCTGCTGAATGGTGTCTTCAGTGGTGGTCTAAAGATGCAAAGACTTAACAAATAGATAACTATAAGGCCAAAGACAAACCAATTGCAGGTTTTATTTTCAGAGTAATGCAGTTAATTGACTCTCTCCCTAAGAAAACTGAAGACTGTTTACAATGAGACGACTTACACTGCATACGTTGGGATACATATTTTTTCCAACAAAGAAAAACATTTGTTAAAAAAAATGTTAAGGTTGCTTAAGAGGAAGCCCTGGCTTTAAAAGTCCTTAAGTGCAAGGAAATATCCACTTAAGGTATTTTCTCTAAAATACCACACACATTTTCACTGACAGACTATTCATCTGTAAAAAGTGTTCCAAATATCTCCAACATGTACAGTAATACAATACATACATTACATTCCTCATGATCAGACTATAATTCAAAACACTTTCAATACAGAGTATTTCCATTCGTTCTCTCCTCTGCTCCCAGAGTGTTTTCACAGTTTCTATCCGTGGTAGCAGCTTACCTTTGCAGAGAAGGAACCCTGATATTCCCATACGTGAACAAGTGGCTGCTGAAGGGACACTCCTACAGCAAGTCCTTTGTGGCCACTCAGAAAGCCTTAGATCTACTTTTCAGACTGGATCTGCAGTTAAACACTGAAAAGTCCACCTTGACCTCAGTATAAAGATTGGACAGGACTGAGCCATTTTGAAAGTCTCCCAGTTTGTTTGTGTGTATTGCAGACAGACTCCAACGAGAAACTGCAGAACTGGAATTAATTTGCAAACTGGACACCATTAAATTAGGCTTGAATAAAGACTGGGAGTGGATGAGTCATTACAGAAACTAAAAACTATTTCCCCATGCTAATTTTCCCCCTACTGTTACTCACACCTTCTTGTCAACTGTTTGAAATGGGCCATCTTGATTATCAATACAAAAGTTTTTTTTCCTCCTGCTGATAATAGCCCACCTTAATCGATTAGTCTCGTTAGAGTTCTCTGTATGTATGTGTGTATGTGTATATATATATATAAATAATGTGTGTCTGTGTATATCTTCCTACTGTAGCTTCCACTGCATGCATCTGATGAAGTGGGTTTTAGCCCACAAAAGCTTATGCTCAAATAAATTTGTTAGTCTGTAAGGTGCCACAAGTACTCCTTGTTCTTTAGACAGATCTAAGGGATCTTCAGTTGCCAAGCAAAGACTCTCTAGATTGATATCTGGCAGCATTACCTGTTGTTATCATTCTCAGTCTCCAATGTCCTCTGAGAATATGAACACTTTCAACGAGATCTCTCTCTACTTCAGTAACACTTTCTTAAGTATGTCCCATTGCTGAAATATGTAGAGCTGCAGTTTGGACCTCTGTACATACCTTTTGTGAACATTATGCAGTAACCAATGACTAAGCTTCCAATGCTATGTTTGGCTTTACTGTGCTATCTTCAATTTTGGACTTGACCCCTGAGCCCACCCACTCTCATTACCAGGGTACTGTTAGGAAGTCATCTGAAGTGGAGTACCAATGGAGTCCAGGGGCAACAAATTCTTCCTAAAAGTGGGGGGGGGGCATGAGGCCCCACCCCTTCTGTGGCCCCGCCCCTGCTGTTCCTCTTCCCCCATGAGGTCTTCCCCTCTGGCTAAGGTAGAAGCTGGAGCTGGGCTGGGCAGCCTGGGCCCCTCCACCTGTCCAGGATGGGGGGGCCTGAGAGCAGCCCCCGGCCCATGTCCCCACCCCCCAGGTTCACTGCTCAGTGCAGATGGAGGGTCTGCAGCTTCCCATAGCTGCCTGTGTGGATCTTACCCTGATCCAGCTCTGGCTTCCAGTCTGGTTGGGTGTGGGGCCTTGGGGGCTGAAGAGCCACAGCTGGGCCATGGTAACAGCCACCCCAATGGGGTCACTACTTGAAGAAAAGGAAGGGGTTACTCACACTGTGCAGTAACTGTGGTTCTTCGAGGTGTGTCCCTATAGGTGCTCCACTACTTGCCCTCCTTTTGAGGTATCTACCGTGGAACTTTGCTGTAGAGAAGGAACTGAGGGTGGTATGTCCACGCAGCTCTATATAGCCATGGTGCTGAGCACGGGGCCAGATAGGGCATATGCGTGGCCTGAATGGGCATTGCTATCTAAAATCTCTGATGAAAGGCACATGAGGTGCATGCACACTGGAAGTGGCACATCCATAGGGACACACATCTTGAAGAACCACAGAGAGCTTTTGAGATCCTAGAAAGCCTAATGCAACCCTAACTATGGAACTGTCAGTGCCTCCATAATTTTACTATAGAGTCATTTATATTTTGAATTCAGAAGCTGGAAAACAAGGGAATACTATTATTTTTGTTTTCTCTCTCTAATAATAAAGAGGCAAGTACGTTTTCTAAAGAAGCTGTCCAAGTTTTATATAGGAAGAAAAAGTATAGCTAAAAATGTACTGAATGCTTTTTACTTTTTTCCAAGTATTTTATGACTTTTACTTATACACATTTGTTGTATAACCATACAAGCTACCAATACATAGGATACGAGTCTATACTCTACAGGTGAATGATAGTTCTGAGGGTTAAGAGAATATGATTAAAATTCTTTTAAATGTAATTGTTGCCTTGTCAATGTTCATTGGTTTCAATTTTAAGTAACTACTAAATATGACTAGTTTATCTTTACATCTAGGTCAGTGCTGTAGGTTAAAAAAAAAAACAATAACATTGGAAGTACTGACCCCAGGATCCCAATTAAATCTCTGCTCTGGTTTTCTCAATAACATCAGTGTCACTTATTTTTAGTGTTCTATTTTCCCAAGTAATTATTTATCCACTTCCATATCCTGCTTGGCATCCCTGTAGCTAATCTGTCAAATTATGCACATAAATAACTTGCAATCACTTTGCTTCCTGTATTGTACACATATATTGCAGAGTAATATCATATGTAGTTAAGTGGCCAAGTGATGATTCAGGGACCTTCTTGCATAATGGGGATAAGTAACATTTCAGTGCACCAAATATAAATGTTATATATAAACTAAATTATATTAATATATGTTATCAATCAACCTTCTTGCCTGTTATGAGAAGGTTTTCATTCTGAGCTAGACTGTGCATTGGACTATGTGCCTTTGTAAGGGAGTAAGTAGTCCCCATGCCTACATTTGTGTGCTACATGGACATTGGGTCCAGGAGCATAGGAGTAAGTGGGGCTACTCACCCACTTACTTCCTC
Organism: Lepidochelys olivacea; assembly: GCF_965140295.1. Lineage (NCBI taxonomy): Eukaryota > Metazoa > Chordata > Testudines > Cheloniidae > Lepidochelys > Lepidochelys olivacea. The sequence goes on from NC_140411.1 coordinate 267,483,496, forward strand.
CCTGGAACAGGTGGGTAATGTGTGGGAGGCAAGGAATAGTTGTGTAATCTACATTGGTACTCCTCTTCCCAACTCTCTGGCCAGAGTAGCTGAACCAGCATATGTGAAGGGGATGAGGGAGGTGAGGGGGAGAGGAAAGGAGAAAGAGTAGCTGTTGGTTCAGGTAGTAATTTACTGCTGGTAAAGGCCAACACTAAATTACTACCTTCCCGAAGCAAGAAGGAAGCAGGGGAGGAATTGAGACTCAGAAGTGTGAGTCTCTAAGGCAAACTAACATCTGGGGCTACTCCACTGTGGTTGCAGTTTATGCACTATTTCTTGCTTAAGGCTGATATTCAGGCCTGGGAGCACCACCTATTATTAAGGTTCCCTGATACATTCCATTATAAAGATGCTGTTTTCAGGTTTCAGAGTAGCAGCCGTGTTAGTCTGTATCAGCAAAAAAAAAAATGCGGAATACTTGTGGCACCTTAGAGTCTAACAAATTTATTTGGGCATAAGCTTTTGTGGGCTAGAACCCACTTCATCAGATGCATGCATTGGAAAATACAGTAGGAAGATATATATATACACACAGAACATGAAAAAAATGGGTGTTGCCAACTGTAACGAGACCAATTAATTAAGATGGGCTATTATCAGCAGGAGAAAAAACAAATTTTTGTTGTGATAATCAGGATGGCCCATTTCAAACAGTTAGACTCATAGAATATCAGGGTTGGAAGGGACCTCAGGAGGTCATCTAGTCCAACCCCCTGCTCAAAGCAGGACCAATCCCCGACTAAATCATCCCAGCCAGGGCTTTGTCAAGCCTGACCTTAAAACTTCTAGGGAAGGAGATTCCACCACCACCCTAGATAACGCATTCCAGTGTTTCACCACCCTCCTAGTGAAAAAGTTTTTCCTAATATCCAACCTAAATCTCCCCCACTGCAACTAGAGACCATTACTCCTTGTTCTGTCATCTGCTACCTCTGAGAACAGTCTAGAGCCATCCTCTTTGGAACCCCCTTTCAGGTAGTTGAAAGCAGCTATCAAATCCCCCCTCATTCTTCTCTTCTGAAGACTAAACATCCCCAGTTCCCTCAGCCTCTCCTCATAAGTCATGTGTTCCAGTCCCCTAATCATTTTGTTGCCTTCCGCTGGACTCTTTCCAATTTTTCCACATCCTTCTTGTAGTGTGGGACCCAAAATTGGACACAGTACTCCAGATGAGGCCTCACCAATGTCGAATAGAGGGGAATGATCATGTCCCTCGATCTGCTGGCAGTGCCCCTACTTATACATCCCAAAATGCCGTTGGCCTTCTTGGCAACAAGGGCACACTGTTGACTCATATCCAGCTTCTCGTCCACTGTAACCCCTAGGTCCTTTTCCGCAGAACTGCTGCCGAGCCATTCGGTCCCTAGTCTGTAGCGGTGCATTGGATTCTTCCGTCCTAAGTGCAGGACTCTGCACTTGTCCTTGTTGAACCTCATCAGATTTCTTTTGGCCCAATCCTCCAATTTGTCTAGGTCCCTCTGTATCCTATCCGTACCCTCCAGCATATCTACCACTCCTCCCAGTTTAGTGTCAAGTTGACAAGGTGTGAGTAACAGTAGGGGAAAAAATTGGCATGGGGAAATAGTTTTTACTTTGTGTAATGGGACTGGAGGTCAGGCAGACCTGGGGAGCTGGGAGGGAGACTGGAACTTGCTGGGCAAGCAGATTGGGACCGAGAATCAGTAAGGTAGGGAGTGGAAGACAGACCTGATGAGGAGCGAGAGTGTCGGGGCAGGCAAAGAAGTGGGACTGGCTAGGCAATCAGACAGGACAAGCAACCAGGGCGTGAGATACTGAGAATATGTCTACACTGCAATCAAAGGTCTGATTATACCCAGGCTAGCTCTAATCTGGCTTCTGTGGCTAAAAATTGCAGTGAATACTCAGTGGTGCAGACTTCAGAATAGGTTCCAGAAGCCTTCCCAGAACGCTGTGTATATTCATGTTCTTAGTTCATGCCAGGGTCCATGCCAGTGCATCTCCACTGATATTTTTCGCCATCTGTAATGGTTACAGCTGTCCCTCCAGAAGGGAGGCTACACCCCCTCGCTGCAAAGCGTCGGGAGGGGCACAGTTCCACCACTCAGCAGCGTAGAACAGTCAGTAAACTCAGCACAGGCCCTCAGGCAGGGCTGGGCACCGAACAGTTGGAGGTCCTGGCTCTGGCGGACCATTGACAAACATAGGCCTTTTGGCCTAGAGTGGGGAGCCTGCCATCTCTGGGTGGGATGGCAGGGGATAGGGGAATCTGGGCCCACCTGCTTCCACTGGGTCCCAGCCCAGGGCCCTAACAGTAGTGGAGTGGTCCGCCCCTGGGTCAGCAGGTAATCCGGCTGCAACACCCTGGCCAGCTGTCAGTCAGCATCGCAGCCAAACCATATTCAGGTTTCAGAGTGGTAGCCATGTTAGTCTGTATCAGCAAAAACAACAAGGAGTCTTTGTGGCAGCTTAGAGACTAACAAATTTATTTGGGCATAAGCTTTCGTGGGCTAGAACTCACTTCATCAGATGCATGTTATGATTCCTGACAACATTCAAAAACCAGTAGGAGAACACTTCAGTCTCCCTGGTCACTCAATAACAGACCTAAAAGTGGCAATTCTTCAACAAAAAAAACTTCAAAAACAGAGTCCAACATGAAACTGCAGAACTGGAATTAATTTGCAAACTGGACACCATCAGATTAGGCTTGAATAAAGACGGGAGTGGTTGGGTCATTACAAAACCTAAACCTAATGTCCCCAATACTAATTTCCCCCTACAATTACTCACACCTTCTTGTCAACTGTCTGAAATGGGCCACTCTCATTACCACTTCAAAAATTATTTTTCCTCCCTTGGTGTCCTGCTGTCAATTGAATTGTCTTGTTAGACTGATCTCACACTTGGTAAGGCAACTCACGTCTTTTCATGTATTTATACCTGCTCCTGTATTTTCCACTCCATGCATCTGATGAAGTGGGTTCTAGCCCACGAAAGCTTATGTCCAAATAAATTTGGTTAGTCTAAGGTGCCACAAGAACTATATTCAGCTTCCCTGGACCATTTCCTACACTCCCGTTTGGGGGGTACCTGGGTCCTGGAGTCGTCATTTGTCTCACTCGGGTAAACAGCTAAAGGCAGCCCCAACAGGTCCTCAGTGACCAGCAGCTCCAGCAATCCCTTCAGGTCTTGGGCGCTGAAGCGGCCATTGTTGCATCCGAGCTCCAGCAGCAGGTGGGGGACATCCTTCTCCTTTGGTGGCTTCTCTCCAACTGAGCTAGAGGGCACACCTTTTATATTTCCGGCTCTTGTACCACTTCTCTGCTTCCGGAGGGGCAGGTGTGAGTGTCCTGGCTCTGCCCACCAGGGGGTGGTTGTAGCTATCCCTTCGTATGTCTGGGAGGGAGGCCACACCTGCTTGCTACACCATGATAGCTAGTAGTTTAAAACTAGCACAGGTATACATACGCAAGCTGCAATCACACCTCCAGTTTCAAGGAGTCCAAGGAGGAAGACTGGGACAGGGAGCCAGTGGGGAAATGGTATGTGGGTGAGGTGGGTGTTCACTAGTGGTCAGGATGGAGATGAGAGACTGATTAGATGAGGAACTGATTAGATGGGAGGGGGAGGAATTGGAACTTGCTGGGCAAGCAGACTGGGGACAAAAGGCTGGAGGGAGGGGGAGATTGGGAATGACAGAACAAAGAGACTGGCACTGAGTGATGAGGGGGAGTTTGGGAGTCCAGAGCGGTGAGAATAGGACTTGCTGAGTAAGGCGACTGGAACTGGGATGAGAAGCCTGAGGAATAGAGACTGGGACTGGCTCAATGAGAAGAATGGGACTGGGAGGAGGAGCCGGAAGTTGGGAAGAGACAGGAGTGGGACAAGGACAGGTTGGAGGGGACAGGACATATTTATAAGGGGGCCACTTTAACATTACACAGGCAACCTAAAATCTCCCATTTACTAATTTTTGAATACTTGATTTTGCAACTTTAATAATGTTCTTTTAACATAGATTTTTGTATGCAATATATATTTATATTGCAAATATGGCTTAATTATATGGAAGTAAGGTAAAGAAATGGAACATACTGTGATGGATTTGGAGCTGCCTTTAATAATGTATGAATACTGTATTTTGCTGCCTGCCTCTAGCCAAAATCACTGTAGAGACCAAGGAGGATTTAGGAATCTTGATGATGGGAATATTGGAGTATATTCCATTTTGATATTTTGTTGGGAAATAATGTTGCACGATTGAATCAGGCTTCTGTTCTGTTGTCTGAGAAAGCTAAGTTGGGGTTGGAAGATCAAGTGCTGATTGCTTGTCACAGCAGAAGGTCATTTGTGAAGATGCAAGCTCAAAGCTTGGGGTCTTTCCCCCCACCCTGCTTGTGAAAAGAGAGAGAATAATTTCTGAGGAAACAGCAAAGGATTATCTCCAAGAGAGAGGATGGTTCCTCATAGTCACACAGCCCAGGGATAGAGACAGACACCCTGAGACATGGCAAAGCTGGAGGGGCTAGGAATTACTGCTTGGTTAAAACCAGCTTTACCAGGGATTAGGCCTCTCCTACCAAAGGGAGAGAAAACCCGGCATACAGTCTCAATAGTTAGCACATAAAGCATAAATTATCAATGCTCACCTCAATCTCTAGTAGGTGAAAGGAAGGGGGAAGTGGCTAGTTCAGGTCCCCGCTGCAGAATCAGAAATTTTGGGGTAATGCTGGTATGCAAGGGCACATAAAAACTTCCCATGTATGCCTAGAAGCATACTCATCCAGTTTGATATAAAGAGGGGAAATATGTGATGGAGTTGAAGCTGCCTGTAGTAATTTATAAATACTGTATGTTGACTGGGTTATTCTGATGTTTAGTGTATTTATATGTAATTATATCTATATAAATAAGACAGAGAAAAAGTTAATTGAGTAGCAGGAGTATCAGGAAATGCAACCAGGAGGGGGACCGTAGATCCAGATATACTATACTTTTCAGCAAACACCTGAGAGAAAATGTAAATGCCATTCACTTTCATACCTTGGCTCAGTCTCCTATGGAGTTCGCCAAGCTGGTTTTGGCAGCAAATCTAAGCCTGGAAAACTGGTAACAAAGAATTCTACCTTTATTTAAAGACAGGGCTTCAAGGACAGGGGAGAGGGAGTTGAGGGGAACAAACAGACACAGACCTCAAGAGGGTAGGGCTCTAGGGTAAAATAGGTCTACCTAAGAGTCTAGGTAAGAGACATATGGAAACCTGTTTTAAAATAATTTTCTCTTATGCAATGCTTTGTCTGTATGGTTAAACAATCAATATGTTAGTTTTAAGAAGGCTGTTTGAGGTCACTAACCCCTGGCTCTTAAAAAGAAAGAGCTACAGGTTCTAAATCTAGTTGGACCTGTTGGGTGAGCACAGTTGGTACACAGGGTAATGTACCTGGGACCTGAATTAAGAGTGGGGGAATTGCATGATTCTTCTTTGAGAGATTACACATATGCATTCCATTCTTGGTGTGCATGTGCTCTGTGCAGAGTTGTCAAGAAATTTTTCTCTCAGTGGTACCCATGGGGATGGGTTGAGCGCACTCTTTTGCCATGCACCACTGCAGGCTAGTAAAAAGGGCTCAGCAGCCTCCGAGCTCTCTCAGTTCCTTCTTACTGCCCGTGATGGTTGTTGGAATCGTTTGGCTTGCCTTAGCAAATGCTCGTGGTGTGTTTATTGTAAATTAATTGAAGGTAATTAGTGTAGATAGTGTACGTTCTCTTTTCTGGCCCCAATTAGGGTTTTTTTCCATTACTTGGTACCAAGGGATGCCTCAATTACTGGTCTTCTGCAGTGACCATGCACAGGAGCTCTTGACTGCAATCCCCAGGGCTTCCACAAGAGATCCAACAAACTTTACAGGATCTGCCGTTTGAAGGGTCTTTGCTGTTTTCAGAGCAACCTGACGAAGCTCCACTGCTTGAAGGACTCTAGGGCAGCTCTAAAATCTTTGGGGTAGTACAATCCAGCCCCATCCAGAAAACACTTCCACCCATAGCTGACCACTGTGACTCTACCCTTTCTCCTTGGCAGAACCTGCAGAGAAAGAAGAGTAGGCATTATAGACAGACCTCTTCCTTCTTCTGCCTCTGCATCAATGCCTGGTCCATCTAAACACCCAGGAGGTGCTAAACAAGCATTCTGATAGAACTCTCAAGGTTGCCATGCCTGTTTCCAGGATGCCAGATTCCATTTTCCCCAGGTTTGGAAACTGCATTTCCCACTTCCTCAGTGTTTTGTCCTGGATTACCTCAGACTACTGGATATTAAGCACTGTGGAAATGAGATATATCTTTCAATTTATTTCTACCTCTCTCTCCCAGTCCTTCTTGAGGGACCACTCTCACAAGGCGCTCCTAATCCATGAGGTTCAGTCTCTCCTTCAGGTAGGAGCCATAGAAGAGGTTCCACAGTGTCAGAGGAAAGGGGCTTTATTCCCTTTATTTCCTAATCCCAACACCAAAGGGAGGTTGTCTCAGACCAGTTTTAGACATCAAAGAGATAACGTTTTGCATGGTTACCCGGGCTTCCCTTAGTCCCTCCATGGATCCTGGAAACTGGTATGCTGCCCTCAAATTAAGAGACATCTACTTTCATGTGGCAATTTATCAAGGTCACAGAAAGTTTCTCAGGTTCATAGTGAAGCACTCTCATTATCAGTTCACTGTATTGCCTTTCAGCCTGTCAGCATCTCCTTGGGTTTTCACAAAATGTATGTCTCTGGAAGTGACATTCATGAGGAGACTAGGAGTATAGGTCTACCATTACCTGGATGACTGACTAGTCAAGGGCTGGTCCAAGGCTCAGATTCTCTCCAGTGTTAAACTCATCCAGTCAACCTTCGAAGTTCTAGGTCTACTGATGAACTTAGACAAGTCTACCCTTTGTCCAATGAAGAGGATAGTGTTTATTGGAGTAGTCCTGGGCTCTACTCAGGCTAGAGCTTTCCTTCTGGATACAAGATTCCAAACAATTTGATCTCTTGTGGCAGATCTCAAGGTTCACCCAATCACAACAGCTCAGAACTGTATGATATTCCTGAGACATATGACTTTGTGCACATATGTTGTCAACATGCCAGGCTGCACCTTAGTGGGTTGGCCTCCATTTGTTCATCAAATTGCCACCATCTGAACACTGTGCTCACTGTTTCCTCGCAGGTACTGACTTTGCTAGATTGGTGGACAGACCCACTCGATGTTTGTGGGTATTCCTTTTGTCCGCCTTTGGCCGTCTCTGACACTGGTGATGGATGCATCTGCCCTGGGTGGGGAGCTCAACTAGGCCCCCTCTGAACGCAAGGCTTGTGGTCTTCAAGTGATCTCTTTCTTCATATCAATGGCAGACAGCTAAGGGCTGTTTGCCTCGCCTGTCAGGCCTTCCTACTGCACATCAAGGGGAAAGCCTGTTTGTTCTCACAGACAACAATGCAGCAATGTTTTACCTCAACAGGCAGTGGGGAGCTCGCTCTTTCTTGCTTTGTCAGGACGCAATTCAGCTGTGGAACTTTTGCATTGCCAATTCAAACAATCTTAAGGCCTCTTACCTTCCAGGGGTGCAGAATGAGCTTGTGGACCACCTAAGCTGATCATTTACTAGCCATCACAAGTGGTCTCTCCAGCTGGGTATAGCCAGATCCTTTTTCCAGCAGTGAGGGATTCCCCAGGTAGGCCTATATGCAAGCAAAGTCAACAGGACATGCCAACAATTTTGCTCCCTAGAAGGCCACAGTCCCGGTTCCATCACAGATGCTTTCCTGCTACCCTGGATGAACAAGCTCTGCTATGCTTTTCCCCCAAGCCCACTCCTACACAGAGTGCTGCTAAAGATCAAGCTGGACCAGGCCGGAGTTATATTAGTAGCCTGAGCATGGCCTTGACTGCACTTATTCTCCACTCTATTGGATCTGTCTGTAGCAGCTCCAATTTTGCATTTCCCTGCTGGGCTAACTGATGGCACATTCCACAAGATTGCAGGAAGCACAGTGGCATTCCTTGTGCAAGTTCCTATCCAGAACATTTGCAGAGCAGCAGTCTGGTCTTCAGTTCACACCTTTGCATCCCATTATGCCATTACTCAGGACTCAGAGATGATGCTAAATTTCATAGATTCATAGATACAAAGGTCAGAAGGGACCAATTTGATCATCTAGTCTGACCTCCTGCACAATGCAGGCCACAGAATCTCACTCACCCACTCCTGGATGGTTTTGTACTCCAGTCTCTGTGCACATGAACTCTGATCCCTCCTCCTGTGTTATGGCTTGTGAGTCACCAAGAGTGGAATGCATATATGCAATCACTTGAAGAAAAAACAGTTACTAACCTTTTATAACTGTTGTTCTTTGAGATGTATTGCACATGTCCATTCCACAACCTGCCCTCATACCCCTCTGCATCAGAGCTGTCTGGCAAGAAGGAAATGAGGAGCTTGGGGGTGGCTGGATCCTTTATAATGGCACACAGTGGGGCATGGCAGCAGAGGGCACTCAAGGCACATTGACAGGTATCACGGAGAGAAAAATTTCCAAGAACTGTACACAGAGTGTGCACACACCAAGAGTGGAATGCAAATGTACAACACATCTCAAAGAACATTTACAAAAGGTTAGTAACCATCTTTTCCACTCTAGGGCAGGTAAAGGCATGTGGTCTAAAACCTGTAAGGGGTGTACTCAGAGATGGGTCAGAGATGCAACTAACTATAGCACATACCTTAAAGCAGTGTTTCCCAAACTTGGGATGCCGCTTGTTCAGAGAAAGCCCCTGGTGGGCCGGGCCGGTTTGTTTACCTGCCACATCCACAGGTTCAGCCGATCGCGGTTCCTACTAGTCACGGTTCGCTGACCTGGCCAATGGGGGCTGCGGGAAGCGGCATGGGCCGAGGGACGTACTGGCCGCCGCTTCCTGCAGCCCCCATTGGCCGGGCACAGTGAACTGCGGCCAGTGGGAGCCGCGATAGGCTGAACCTGCGGACACGGCAGGTAAACAAACCGTCCCGTCCTGTCAGGGGCTTTCCCTGAAGCGGCGTCCCAAGTTTGGGAAACACTGCCTTAAAGAAATGTATGATATGTTTTGAAATGACTATCCATATATGCAAGTATTAATATTAATGTTCTCATTTGAAAATCTATTTATAAATTATATAACATTATGAAAATAGAGTCTATATGGGTAATAATTACTCATTTTCTACAAAATTACTTTTATGAAGAAAATGAAGTAGCCTCTTCATAGTTAAGGTTGCAACCAATTTCCTTGATAAAAATCTCTTTGTAACCATGGCACGAGGACAATGGGGGAATGAAACAGGGATTCACAGAAACCATTGTCCATAAATTTGCTCCTTTCTGCCATTTAAGTAAAGGAAGGAGGTAGAGTTATGACATGAACAGATATTAATGCTGCTCAGCCTGAGTTAATTATCACAATTTGATATACCCTGTTTTATCCTGAAATAATAAGCTAAGAACAAAGGTAATATCTTCTCAATACATTACAACATATTTTTGTCTCTGGCTCAGTAATTATATTAGCAAGGTTACAGCACTCTGCCAATTAGGGTGAAGAAGTAAATGTTGTAAATTAAACCAGTATTCTTATTCTTATCTAGTAAAAAAGAGTGGGATAGTCAATAGAACAGATGAACAAATACACTTGTAGAACAACTAGCCAAACATCTGAAACATTAACCCAAAACCATTGTGGCAAGATGGCCAATGTTAGTCTGGTGGGTCCTGCGCTTTTCTTGGTGGGGAGCTAAGATGCCACCCTTTGCCCCTGCTCTTGGGTGCCGAGGGCCCTGCTCCTAGCCCGAGAAGGTGGTAGAGGAGGGAAGCAGAGGAGGGGGCTAGATTTGCTCCTCGCTCTGAGTCCCAGCCCCTCTCAACGCCTGCAGGTTTCTTACCCTCATCCTGCTTAGGTGGGGTTACCCTCGGTCCTTAGATGCTTGGGAGAAGGGAGTCTCGCTGTCCTGCTGGGGCAGGGTCTCCTTTACTTCAGTTCTCAGGTCTTCCAAATCTCTCAACACACCTCCAAGCTCCCGTCGTCGTCGTCGTCGTCGTCGTCGTCGTCGTCCTCCTCCTCCTCCTCCTCCTCTGTCTGCCTGACTCAGGTGGTTTTATTAGGTTCCTAACAGGACCTTAATTGACTGCAGGTGCTCTAATTAACCTGCAGCCACCTTCCCTAGTCTACAGGGAACCACGCCTTAATTAGCCTTGAGCTTATATATTTCCCCTCTAGCACTCTCCCACTGTTCCCTGGCCTTCCTGTATCACACCAAGTAATACTTTAGACCCTGATTCAGGAATGCACTTAAGCTTGTGCTTAACTTTAAGTGTGTTTAAGTCTCATTGAAGTTAATTTGTATATAGAGCATCAGTGAAAGCTTTCTATGCTAGATGTGCAATTTTATCTTATTTTTATTTTTTATTCATTTTTTAAATGAAGAGATGTGTCATTGGGTATCACAATTGTAGTGTGTTAAGGCTTAGGCTATGTCTACACTACATCTTTTACAGTGGCGCAGCTGCACCGATGCCGCTGTGCCACAGTAGCACTTCTGGTGAAGACACGAGAAGGCAATGGGAGAGAGCTCTCCTGTTGTCTTAATAACTCCTGCCTCTGTGAGCAGTGGTAGCTATGTCGGCGGGAGAAGCTCACCCATCAACATAGCGCTGTCTACACCAGAGTTTAGGTCAGAATAATTTATGTCTCTCAGCAGTGTGGATTATTAACATTCTCAAGTCATGTAAATTATACCAAAGTAATTTGTAGTGTAAACGTAGCATTAGAGATTGGAATTGTGCTGGGTTTCAGTGTTATCTACATATTTTATTTACTTGTCTGTTAACGTTTGCATAGTAGTGAGGAAATACCTTGAGCAAACTTAACTTCACTTAGTTTTTGGTGGGGGAATTAAGTTAAGTGAGCGATTAACACTGGCCAAGATAATATAATTTATAAATCATTGACTTTGAAAAAAGGAAATGCTTGTTTTATAGCAGTTATCTTTTATGTCTAATTTATTGAAAACTGATATTTTAAAACCACCTAGACTTTTGTAGGTAGGAAGAGCTATATCTTAATTGTCTATACTGAAAGAGCTATCAACTACAAAATCCAAATATTGGTTAGAATTTGAAGAAGACTTCTTGAGTGTTGACTTCTGAAAAGGAGATCTAGAAATGCTGAAGTGAGAGAACTAGCTATCCTCACCAAAGTATCTTCATCAGTACATTGGGTTCTGTTCTTCTGTGCATAGGCCAGATACTGTTAGGATGATGACTTGCATGCTTCTCTAGCTGGAAGAATACACTCATCTCCCACATTCTTTCTTCAAAAATTTGCAGTTCTGCTCAGACAGAACTTGGTAGTTGTAGAATTCTTGCTTCTCTTAAAGAAAATGAATTTTACTCTACTTATATTTAATTTTTCATTGAAATTGGCCCTCAATGAGTTCAGTTAATTGAGGAAATACTTTCTTTTAAAAAATCTTATCTTCAGTTTATTTTCTTTTGATCACAATGCACAGGAGTGTTCAACTAGTTATTAAAATCTTGGGGAAAAAACAAAAATAGACTTGTCTACATTAGTGGTCAAGAACACTGATCTTTAAATCCACTCTGAAAATTGACAGGGAAAAGCAGTAACTTTATCACCTGAAAGACTGCACATCTAACAGTTCAACTAGTATTGCATTGCAGTGCTGGCCCTGGCTATACATAATATACTATCTGCTTTCCTCATGTCTAAGTGGTTCTTTCATTTAGTCTGGAAACGAGAAGACTGAGATGGGACATAATAACATTTTTCAAGTACTTAAACGGTTATTACAAGGAGGAGGGAGAAGAATTGTTCTTCTTAACCTCTGAGGACAGGACAAAAAGCAATGGTCTTAAATTGCAGCAAGGGAGGTTTAGGTTGGACATTAGGAAAAACTTCCTAACTGGTTAAACACTGGAATAAATTGCCTAGGGAGGTTGTGGAATCTCCATCACTGGAGATTTTTAAGAGCAGGTTAGATAAATACCTGTCAGGAATGGTCTAGATAATACTTAGTACTGCCATGAGTGCAAAGGACTGGACTAGATGATCTCTCGAGGTCCCATCCAGTCCTATGATTAATAACAGATTTTTTTGGACAATAACTGCCTGCTGGCTAACAGTGTTATACTGAATATAGATCTAGTTTGTACCACTTAAAATTGGTTGTCAGGCTTTAGCTAACACTATATTTCTTGAGCACAGCATTTGAAGAGTAAGGCACTATTAAACTATTCACATTTCATTCATACCTATTAAGCTGTCTAGAGCAGCTCACAAATATGTGTGCCAACCTCAGTGCAGAGTGGTACAAACCAGGGCACAAACCCCAACTTGACTGTGTGTTCTATAATTAGATTTCACCAACCAAGTATCAAATGTGAATTTCTCAAGCACTATGGCAGCCTTAACATGGAGTCACAGACTGGAGTGCCCATGGGGTCAGTCTACCTTGCCACCTAGGCAGGCCTGCCTTTGTGATAGATGGTCCCTTACATCAAAAATCACAATAATATTCAGGTTACTCCCAGTCCAAAAGGACCAGTCACTTATGCCAGGTCAATTGTACCTTAGATCGCTCACCAAAGACAATGCTTGTAGCCAATCCTGTAATAAACTAACTAAAGATTTATTAACTAGGAAAAAGAAATGAGAGTTATTTACAAGGTTAAAGCAGGTAAATATACACACACAGATGAGTTACAGTTTTAGGTTTCAATAAAGCCATATGTCAAATATAAAGGGAAGGGTAAACCCCTTTGAATTCCCTCCTGGCCAGGGGAAAGCTCCTCTCACCTGTAAAGGGTTAAGAAGCTAAAGGTAACCTCGCTGGCACCTGACCAAAATGACCAATGAGGAGACAAGATACTTTCAAAAGCTGGGAGGAGGGAGAGAAACAAAGGGTCTGTGTCTGTCTGTAGTCGTCTTGGCCGGGGATAGACCAGGAATGGAGTCTTAGAACTTTTAGTAAGTAATCTAGCTAGGTATGTGTTAGATTATGATTTCTTTAAATGGCTGAGAAAAGAATTGTGCTGAATAGAATAACTATTTCTGTCTGTGTATCTTTTTTGTAACTTAAGGTTTTGCCTAGAGGGGTTCTCTATGTTTTTGAATCTAATTACCCTGTAAGATATCTACCATCCTGATTTTACAGGGGGGATTTCTTTATTTCTATTTACTTCTATTTTTTATTAAAAGTCTTCTTGTAAAACACTGAATGCTTTTTCATTGTTCTCAGATCCAAGGGTTTGGGTCTGTGGTCACCTATGCAAATTGGTGAGGCTTTTTATCCAACATTTCCCAGGAAAGGGGGTGTGCAAGTGTTGGGAGGATTGTTCATTGTTCTTAAGATCCAAGGGTCTGGGTCTGTAGTCACCTAGGCAAATTGGTGAGGCTTTTTACCAAACCTTGTCCAGGAAGTGGGGTGCAAGGTTTTGGGAAGTATTTTGGGGGGAAGGACGCGTCCAAACAGCTCTTCCCCAGTAACCAGTATTAGTTTGGTGGTGGTAGCGGCCGGTCCAAGGACAACGGGTGGAATATTTTGTACCTTGGGGAAGTTTTGACCTAAGCTGGTAAAGATAAGCTTAGGAGGTTTTTCATGCAGGTCCCCACATCTGTACCCTAGAGTTCAGAGTGGGGGAGGAACCTTGACACCATAGAAGCTGCTGTAATGTGCAAGCTTTATATGTCCTTAGGACTAACCAGGCTAAGCTTGCTTATGCTTAGAAATTTTGCCCTCTCCGAATTCCAGGCAGCATAGTGATACAATTCCTTCTGGTCAGTGATTTTTATTCCTTTCCCCCAGAGTTCAAGCTGTGATGGGACGAAGGTTTATGCATGTCCCCTCTTCATGGGTGTGGGGGGAGCAATCAACAAAGTCTTTTGTCTCTGATGTTCCACAATGGCTTGTCTAGTGTCTACAGGCCTTCTTTTGTTGGACAAGAGATTATGCCTCTTGTGGTAAACTAGTATTTTGCACTTGGTAAGATGGGGGGGGTTCAATTTCATAGCAAAAGCAAATACTTAAATATTAAATTATAACATGGGATACAGGTATTATAACTGAGAATAATGCATGCAGCAACTCACAAGCATTTCATAATGTCCAAACACTAAAGACTTTCTTAAAAACTTAACAACTATTTTAACAGTGCTAACACACAGGTAAGCTAGACTGGTTTCCAGCTATGCATTTGCCAGTGTTCAGTGAGGCCTATGGGCCATGGCACAAGCTGGCATCTGGTCTGCCAGCGTCACAGTACTCTTAGAATATATTTTTGTGTACTCCTTTTATTCACTATATTTTTGCTTTATACACTTCCTAATCCTCTGAGAAACTTGTGCAAGAATTTTATGATTTTTTTGTTTTTCATATACTTGAGCCAACTTCCCTCAAAGTATTAGTATTAAAGTATTAGACTTTAATATTAGCTCTTATAATCCAGTTGAACCACTTTCAAAGAAGACTAGCAGTCTTTTGAAGTTATTGAATTCTGTAATGACACTGTTCCTGTACCCATTTGGGCTAAAAGTCACACATCAATTTTTTCCCCCCTTACTTTGACCATTCAGTTCTTTCTTTTTTTAAACAGCTCTGCCAGTTCCCTCATCTATTCCACACTTCATAGTTAGTAGTCAACTGTCCTGTCAGTTCTTTGATAACATAGATTTTCCACTACAATTCCACTACAAAGTTCCTTTTTGTAAAATTTCCATAAAAAATTTGCAGCATTTACTGATCCACCTGTTTCTTTGAAGCACTGATGTCCCTTTTATGTACTCATGATTTAGGGCTAAATGTCAATGAAAACTAGAGTAGGAGTAAAAAGTGCTTAGAAGACATTGCAAATGAACTTAAATAGGTCTCTCCTTTGTAGCAAAAACTACGCTGCCTTTGGCGAGGGGTGAGGGCATGACCATAAAATCATGTGTCCCTCTTGTGGATTCTGGAACATCAGTGAAGAGAGCCAGTCTCTCCCACAAGAGCATAGCTTCCTCAAAAGTCATGATGCCATTGGCTCTCCCTGATATCCATATGCCCAATTTTCTGTCAAGGGGTGTGCATGAATGTGTGTTTAAGACACTAGAGGGGGAGTTAATTCTGGTCTAACCAGTATTAAAATAATACTGGGTTGCCAGGGCACTATACTGTAAAGAAAAGGTGTTTTCTGGCTCCATCCCTCCTGCTCAAACTTTCAGTTCTCCTTGGAGTGATTGTCCATATATATTCCACTCTCTGTGTGCATACACCCCAGCTGCTTCAGATTGGGAAATTTTGGTCAGCAATATCACTTATGTCTGAGGAGGTTTCTTGAATGTCCTTGTGGTCTGTACCAAGGGCATAGCAGGCCCAAATGCCCCTCAGTTCTTTCTTACCACTTGTAGCTGGTAGATTGAACCATAGTGTCTGCATCTTACCACATTTTTTTCTGATCTTTAGTGTAGAAAATTTGTATGTTATAATGTTAGTTAGGTTTAGTAGTTAGGGCAGCTTGCCTGCTGGCAGTTCTCTCACAGTTGAGCTGTTTTATTTTTATTTTTGATGGAAAGATTTTCTCTGGTACCAGGTTTAGCCTAGGCCCAATCCTAAATCCATGGGATTAAGAACTGTGGGTAGCCCTCTTAATGATGGTCACATTGGATGCCTTGTCTGCCTTGGGGAGGGTCATATCCCTGATACATGTTCTATTTGTAAGTCCTTTTTCAAAAGGCAAGAGGGGTATGCCATACACTATTACTGTTAGACTGCTCCACGCAGCGTTTCTCCGATCAGGGGAATGTAGACCACCTTGACTACCTCCATCTAACTCCAGAAATGCCCCCGTGAGCTCCAGATCATCATCTATCTTTCAAGCCCAGTCTTCTAAGATTGCTACAACTGCAGACTCAGTAGGACTGTTAGAGCTTGAGAGAAAAAGGAGCATTGCTCCTTGGGAAATACAGGGAGTCATCCCTGTCAGAAGTCCACAGCGAGAATAGGTGCAAATCACCTCACTACTCCCACTCTAAGAGGGCTTCACGATCCAAATTGGGTACCACTGGAGCCCTGTGGGAGCACAGTACCATATCCTCAGCACCATCTTGAGAATTGAGACTTCCTGGCTTGGATACTGAGTTCACTGTACTGATCTCTACCTCAATACAACCCACTTGTGCATCAATCCCTATGGTACCACTCACCTTGACACTAACTACTTTGGCATCATTCACTTTGGCACCGCCCACCCCAGTGCAGTGTATTTCTGCACTGAGATTTATTGCACTGTTTTTCTCTGTACCAAGGACCTTTGTGGTAGCATGAGAGCTCTGTGTAATGAAGAAAGCAGAGTATCTAGTGCTCTCCGTGGTGCTGAATATTTTCACCAAGGCAATAACTACCGCTGTAATACCAACTACCTCTATGGCACTGACTAAAACTACTGGCATGGCACAATCAAGCCCACATCTAGGATTGCCCATCCTTTCGATGAAAAGTGTTCCTTCTCACCTGATTGTAAACAGAGTGGTCAGGGATCCCCTATAAATTTCACAAATTTCATTTTATTCATATGGGTTGGAAAGATGGTCCAGGGATTCCTGTATGTCCCAGTCGTATAGGGTAATAGAGATAGGCATGTGTCTTGCTAACCTTCTCACTGGCTCTTTTCCGTACACCATTCAATCATGGCCCTATTGGAATCTTTGGGCTTTGCGCTACATGAGATGAAGTACATTGCATCTTCTGAAGTGAGAGTTTACTGCCCTTGACCTGCCCAGATAGCAAGGGTGTCTCAAGTGGCGATCTTCCAATTTGATCAACCAGAATAGCTGTCTGAAAAGGGAGCACTCTCAGATGGAAGAACAAACTAGGTCAGCTGCTATATCTTCATCCCTGGATGAGGCAGTGGTTCCAACTATACAATCTTATCCCAGAGATTATGAGAACTTTCAAGATTTGCTCAAATGTATAGCTGATTCCCTAGAAATCCTAGTGGAGGTGGTAGAGGAGAGCTCCCACAGACTTTTGGACATACTCCATACCTCCTTACCTGGTTGCCTGGCATTACCCATAAATGAAGCCTTGTCAGAGCCACCACAGTTTATCAGCATCAGTGACACCTACCTCTAAAAAGGCAGATTAGTGGTATCAAGTACTGGTTATAAGTACCTGTACGCTCATCTAAAACCTGTCTTGCTGATGGTTGCAGTGGCTAATGAAAGAAACAGGCAACCACCAAGAATGATACCAAAAGATAGAAAGTCAAAGTGACTCAATTTATGTGGAAGAAAAAGCTATTCATCAGCTACCTGCTATTTAGGATCTCTACGTACCAGCATTGTAAACAAGATATGAATTATTATGAATTCTTGGATTTCATTTAAAAACTCCTGCAGGAGTGCAGGGAGAAATTTAAGTCTTTGATTTTAGAGGGAAAGTTGATAGCGAAAACACCCATCCAGGCAGCTCTAGATGCCTTTGACACCACATCCCATTCTGTGGCAACTTGCATCATCATAAGAAGAGCATCCTGGCTCCCATCTTCCTGAGAGACGTGCAGTTGATGGAGGAATTCTTTGTGAGTCTGGATCTTTTTAGTGCAAAGATGTATGAGGCTTTTCATTCACTCAGGGACTTGGGTCATGCTTTATTCTCTTGGAGTGCGCGCGTGCACACACACACACACACACACACACACACACACCCCAAGAAGGAAGCAAGGAAAGCTTACATCAGGCAGAGATCATCACCCGGTATCTTTTACCACTAGAGGTCCACTGAATGTCCATGAATGTGGCAATGCTTTCAAAAGAGGGAGATATTCAGACACAACATCATCCAATCTCATGCTGCAACTATCTCAAAACATTCATTTTGATGAGTTGGTTGAGAGTCTGTATACAACCATGCTGATAGGTCTTTACCCCTCCTTCTCCATATTTGGAAACCATCTTTATTTGTTTCAGGGAACGTGGAAACTAATAACATCAGTTTGCTGGGTTTTAGAAATAATTTCCCTGCAGTCCCATATTGCTCCTATCTCTCCCTGCCTCCCCTCCCTTTGCACAAAGTCTGTTAGTGGAATTGGAAGTGGAATTGCATCTCTCTCTGGGAGCAATAGAGGAAGTAGCAATCCAATATAGGGAAAAGGGGAATTAGAAAATAATTGGAATGAAAACCAAAGAAAGAAGGATGGTCCCCTATCCTGGAGTTGAGGGGACTCAGTGCCTTCATTCATCACTTCAGATTCAGAATGGTAACCATAGCCTCCATAATTCCATTGTTGGATCCACAGGTCTGGTTTGTGGCTCTTGACCTGCAAGATGCTAACTTCCATATCTCCATATATCCCAGGCACAGAAACATCTAAGGTTTCAAGGAGGACAAAACTACTATCAGTTCAGGGTACTACCCTTTGGGCTGTTGTTCTGTCCACAGCAGAGAATTTTCACCAAATACAGAGTTCTGGTGGTAGCTCATTGCAGAAAATAAGGAACAACACCTGGCCAATCCAAGGAAGGTCACATCGGCAAGTGGAGAATTATATTAATCAAATTCTCCATCTATTCAGTGAGTTAGGCCTGAAAGAAATAAAACCTTTTGACTTCACCACAAGGAATAGACTTCATTGATAGACACCACCACAATCAGAGCTGATTTGCATGAGGAAAGATTTGAATCCATGACCACGCTTATCAGCCAGCTGCAGCATCAGCCATATATCTCAGTGAAAATGTTTGAGTCTCCTCAGGTACATGGCTTCTTGTACATACATCACACAGCAGGCCAGACTTCACCTATACTGTAAAAACAGCTGGCTGAAGTCCGTGTACCTACCAAATAGACACCATATAGACATATCAATGCTACTTCTTCCCATGGTCCTTTCCGCCCTGAATTTATGGAAAAATCCCAATCAGGTATGCGAATGAGTACCATTCTCCCCACCTCTTCCCACCAAGACCCTAGTGACCAACACATATCTTGTAGGGTAAGGAGCTCATCTGCACCACTATTTACCTATGAGAAGAGATTGGACATAAACGTATTAGAACTAAGGGTATTCATTGAGTCTTCACAGCATTTCTTCCAAAGATTCAAGAATTCAGTCATCAAATTGTGACTGACAACATGGCATTTGTGTTTATATACACAGACAGGGAGGAGTTTGTTCAACCTCTATATACTAGGAGTCTGTTCTGGAATTGGTGCATCCACCATCAAGTCTCTCACGTAGCACTTCACCTTCCAGGACTACAAGAAGCTCAGGGAAATTGCCTGAGCAGACAGTTCTCCAGGGGCCACAAGCAGACTGTCAATGAGTCCATAATATGAAGCATCTTACAGGAATGAGGTCAATCATCAGTAGACCTCTTTGCGATACACAGAAACAAAAAATGTCACAAGTTCTATGCAAGGGGAGGCCTAGCCATAGGATCCCTATCACATACATTCCTCATTTCATGGTCTCCAGGTATGATATATGCTTACTTTCCAATACCTCTGATCTTGAGAGTATTGAGGAAGATCACACGGGATTTAGCCACAGTCATCAGCTTAACCATGGCATTTTTGGTACTCGGAGCTGATGATCTGATCAATTCATTCTCTTTACCTTTTCTGTCAGACTTAATCTCTTAGGATGACAGGGACATCCTTCACCCAGATCCTGCTTCCCTCCACCTCACAGCCTGGATACTGGATGGATGACTGACAGACAGATCCTACTCTGTAGATGATCAAAACATTTTTATTCAGAGTGGGAAGGATTCCTCCAGGATAATATATGTTGCCAAGTGGAAGAGGTTCTCAGTATGGGCTGAGCAACATCACCTCCTATGAACACTCAATTCCCAGATACCCTGGCTTTCTTTGCAGATTTTAAAGAATTCAGGATTATCTGTTTGTTCTGCTTGGATGCATTTAGCTGCTGTTTCAGCATATCACCATCATTACCCCAGGATGCACAATTTTCTCCTACCCAAGTGTGAGCATTTTCCTCCCTGGGACTTCAGTGTGGTCCTAGTGGGTCTTGCAGACTTCTGTTTGAGCTCTTGGCAACTTACTCTGTTACATTTATCCATAAAAATAGCATTTTTAGTAGCAATTACATCTGCACTGAGAGTTGGGGGAAATACAGGCTCTTATGGCAGGCAGCCAATAAACTGTGCACACACATGACTGCACAGCAATATTGTATATACTGCACAGGTCAGAAACTGTGCTGCTCATGTCTGTGCAGCCCCAGCAGAAATTTGGCATGGCCCTTGCTGTATTCTGTTCTCCCCTCCCCACATAACAAGGTGTGTGGCCTCACCTCCTCACTGGAGGGCAGTGGAAGCACTTCTGGTCTCCAGGTCACACTCAGCCCAACCAGGAAGAGACTGTGGCTCTGGGGCACCCCTTGTGCGGGAGCTCAGGTGACAGACCTGGCAGGGCTCTCCACTGCCATCAGAGGTTGTAGAGCTGCAGCCTGACAGGGCCAAAGCACCACCCCCACCCTCTGCCCAGCAGGTGGTTTCCATAGGGATGGACATGGACACACACACCATTTTGTGTTTGGGCAAGTGTAAGCCCAAAGAAAATTTGGAGGGAATATTGACTGCAGGTCCTCCATATACAATTTTTCATAAGGATAAGGTCATCTTTAGGCCCCATACCAACTGTTTGCTAAAATACTTTAATTTAAACCAAATGATAAATTTACCAGTTTTCTTTCCCAAACCAAATACCAATCGGGGGAGGCTAGATTACTTTTCTCAGAGCACTATTATTATTTACAAAGGACTAGACTCTATAGCATATGCAGTCAGGTTGAAAGGGCAAGCTATTTCAACCCAGAGACTCTCAAAGTGGGTGTCTAGCTGCATTTAACTATTATGAATAAGGCTAAGATTTTGTCAGGGATATTTTTAGTAAAAAAGTTACGGATAGGTCATGAGCAATAAAGAAAAATTCACGGAAGTCCGTGACCTGTCTGTAACTTTTAATAAAAATATCCATGACAAAATGGGGAGCTGCAGAGTCCCCACACCGCTCAAGGCGGCTGGGCAGCTGCAGGGGCCCCAGCTCAGCTCTCTGGGGGCCCACACAGTTCCTGGACACCACAGGCTGAAGTCATGAAGGGCTCTTGAAGACACTGATTCCATGACTTCCACAACCTCCGTGACAGAATCATAGCCTTAATTATGAACTAGCCAGCTTAGATGTCCCACCTCAGATTAGTACTCATTCTATTTGAGCTCAGGCAGCACCTGCAGCTTCCTTGAGAAACATACCTCTCTCAAAAATATACAGAGCGTTTACCTGGGCTTCAATCCATATTTTTATAAAACACTATTCCTTAGTTGAAGCATCAAGATCTGATGTTTCTTTCAACAGTGCTGGGGAAGGACAAAGGAGCTGGGGATCGCCAGCCTGGCAATTCCCCAGGCTGAGGCTTTGGTTAAGACCTAAGCAGGTACTGGGGCTGCAGCCTGGCAAAAGGCAGAGGCAGCTGGTCCAACCACTTGCTGGTGATGAGTGGCTACTACGGACTGCAGTCTGCCCCTTGAGAAAGGGCCTAGATGGTGACTGGCAGTAGCCACTGAGGCAAGGTGGGTGTAGTGGGTTGGGGGTTCCCTTAGGAGGGGAGACCCAGCGTGTGAGGGTACTGCAGTGGGCAGAACCTTGAGAAAGAAAAGGACACTGGGGTCTGGGAGGGACACGGGGGCCCTAAGGCAGGCGAGACACTGGCCTGCAGAGGGTGCTCTGGGCTGGACAAGAGCTAATTCCCTGGACGACCAGCAGGCAGCGCTGCACCAGTGAATCATTGCTTTGCTACATGTGGTCTTTGTTTAGGTAGACTACTCACTCACTTCCATCTCAGCAAGTCACTGCTTGTGAGTTGCTAAGAGTCTGCTATATATGGATGATCAATGAAGAAATGATTACTTACCTAACAGTAACTGTGGCTTTTTGAAATGTATTCCATGACCCACATTCCACAGACACCACATCTCATCTCATCTCATCTCAAAGAGCTATGGTTACTGTAAGGTAAGTAAGTATTTCTTTCCCAACGACATGGTGTTTGTGCATAGAGGCTTTTGTGGGCTCTCAGGAAACAGCATGTTTCAGAACCATTGTGCTACCTTCAACTTTAGCACAATTTGAGGTGGATTTTCCACGTCATTTCCCCCCCTCTTTAGTGTGGAAAGGAGGGAAGTATGGGATCCTTAACTGCTGTATGTATCTAAAGTATTACCATATCCTTATGGAATAATCAAAGACTTCACAATATTAAGTGCACTGTTCATAGGCTTGAGTTGGTCTGGCAATGAACAACACTTGAGATAGTGCTGAGATGGGATCAGCCTATCAATCCATTCTTGTTCATAACAAGGTTTTTATATTTATACAGTAATTTTCATCAGCTTAAATGACTTGTGTCACAGTGTGTGTGCTTCTTAATAGTCTGGAGAAAAGTATGTGTTTCACCAAAACAGCTTAATGAAGCATTACAGCAGAGACTTGCCTGTTAAGTATTTCTAGCTC
The DNA here is from genome assembly GCF_965140295.1 of Lepidochelys olivacea. Taxonomy (NCBI): domain Eukaryota; kingdom Metazoa; phylum Chordata; order Testudines; family Cheloniidae; genus Lepidochelys; species Lepidochelys olivacea. The sequence goes on from NC_140411.1 coordinate 267,506,123, forward strand.
CAATTTTCTTTTTTTCACAATCTCACCACTCTTATTTTATTTCATCAATGTTTCAACATTAGCATCCAATAGCATTAAACATATTGCCACTTTTTCTAATTTCAGTGTAGAAGACCCCCAAAAGGGAGTGATAGTGCTACTTTGAGTCAGTTTCTTTATGGATTAGATTGTTTTTCATCTTTCTTGCAATGAGCTCTCAGTATTTTCACATTATAGTATATGAGGATATCCTTATGTCAAGCACAGTTACTTGAGATGAAAATATAAGTACAACATTTGCAGCTGAAGTCACAAGGAGCATCATATGAAACAAAATTAGAGAAGGAAAAAAAGCAAGGAACATTATCAGTTGAAAGAATAGATCAAGTAAGTAGGAGGAAGAATATGGCAACAAGCAGTAATAAGAAAAGGTGCAGCTTTTGTCTAGTTACAAAAAGATTGGTGTTCTGACCTTAGAGAAACAGATAAGTATCATCAGATTGAAAACAGGTCAAAGCCAGACATTAACCCGACCAGTAACCAAGAAGAATGGCCTGAAATGAAAGAAAGAAGAGGCAAGTAAAACTTACTGGCAACTTCATAGTGCTGAGTTTGGATGGAGAATTTTTTGTGGTTCAGACTAAATAAATATATTTGGATATTGTATTGTCCTCTGGGGACCAGGGCAGCTATTATCACAATCAGTGGAAAATCCCAGGAATTTTCCATTCTTATACTAAAGTTCATGAGGGAACAAAAACCAATTAAGAAAGATCGGATAAGAACATAGAGTATTTCAGTAATTTGAAAAAGGAATTTAAGAACAAAATGAGATCTGATGTATCTGATGACAGTTGCAAATCGAAAAATAAGAATATTGATACTATGAATTACTGACAGTGAAGAGAAAGGTTTTGGATAGGTAATCATAACAATGTCTTTTGTGACATAAGCTTGCTTGCATTAGATGGGTGCCGTTAGTGTACTCTAGGCAAAGGCGACAATAAAAGCCTTCACTTAACTGAAATGGTCTAGTGTGGACTTTTGAATTTATAATGGAGGTAGGAAGATGGAGTTTTATTCCACAACATGAAGAATATTAATGTGCTAAAGCAGAGGCGGGCAACCTACGGCCCGTGGGCCACATCTGGCCTGCAGGACCATCCTGCCCAGCCTTTGAGCTCCTGGCCAGGGAGGCTAGCCCCTGTCCCGTCCCCCGCAGTTATGCCGTTGCATGGGCAGAGCGGCTGGCTCCGTCCAGGCAACAGGGCTGTGAGCTCCTGCCGCTCTGAGTGGCAGGGTAAGAGGGCAGCAGCGGTGGCATGCACACGCGACAGTGAAGGCGGTTAGGTAGGTGGTCCTGGGGGGCTGTCAAGGGACAGGGAGCAGGGGGGGTTGGATGGGGGTGGGATCCCAGGGGGGTGGTTGAGGCAGGGGGTGCCGGGAGGGTTGGTCAGGGGACAACCAGCTGGGGGGTGGGGTTGGATGGGTCAGAGCTTCTGAGGGGGGCAAGTGGGTGGGAGTGGATAGGGCGCAGGGGCCAGGCTGTTTGGGGGGCACAGCCTTCCCTACCTGGCCCTCCATACAGTTTTGCAGCCTCATGTGGCCCTTGGGCCAAAAAGTTTGCCCACCCCTGTGCTAAAGGGAAGTGCAGGGAGCATGGGGAAGAACAACATCGATGGCGATTATAATCTAGTGGGCTACAAAAAACTTGGTGTGATGATTCTGATAGCTAGGATGTGAATATAGAAAAATCATAGATTATTTAAACCCCAAAGAAGCTTTATGCAGGGGTGTAATGGTCCTCATTCAGGGTCTGTTGGGGAGCATGGCCTAGGGCTGCAACCCCTGACTGCCAAGAGGTTTGTGAGGGAGGGGATGAGCCCAGGCTACCAGGGCCCTTTGGGCTACCAGTGGTCTGGCAACCAAGGCTGCTTAAGGCTCTCCTCCCTTGACTGTTTCCTCTCATCTCCTCCCCCAGTCAGCTTAGTCCAAGGCTTTCCTCTGTTGGGGCAGTCCAAACCAAAATAAGTAAGAGGGGGTTACCAATATCCAGGGTCCACAGGTGAGGGAAAGGGGGATACTTCCCTCTCTGATTATCTCTGGGGTGGGTCCAGCTGTGTCAGAGCCTTTAGGCTTCCCTCTGCTCTGGTCAAACTGTGGACTGCAGGTCTGTTCACCTCCAGCTCTTTTACCCAAATGAGTTAATTCCCTGTCTTTTAATTCCTCCAGCAGAGGGCACATTTGCTGCAGGTGTGGTGGGGTGGGGGTGGCTGAGCCCAAAATAATCCCATAATCCCTTGATGCCCAGTGTGGGGTTGTACACACCATCCCAAAGGAGAATGATTGCCTGGATATCTGATGAGTAACAAATATGAATGATCATAGAGATTCGTAATTTATATAGAAGATTTCACACACAGAAACTATATTAAAAGAATTAAGGTTGCAAATGAAAGCATTCAAAAGTTAGGAGATGTCAGAATTAAGGTTTCCTGTTGCGCACACAACCTTAATTTGCCCCTTTTGTATGTATGCTTTACAGGGCTCGCTCTAGGCACCAGCTAAGGAAGCTGGTGCCTGGGGCGGCAAATCAAAAGGGGCGGCACTTCGGCCGTTCTTGGGGCGGCACTCCGGTGGGTTTTTTTGTTTATTTTTTCCTTCCTCGGCGGCACTTTGGCAGCAGCTTTTTTATTTTTTCTTCTTCGGCAGCCGCTTTTTTTTTTTTTTTTTTGCTTAGCTGCTTGGGGCGGCAAAAAAGGTAGAGCTGGCCCTGATCCTTTATGATCCAGTCTTTAATTACATGATCACATACTATTTTTTCCACAGGACCCATACATCAGTCAGTGCACAGGATGGAATGTGTGCACTCAACGACCAGCTATTAAGTATTTTGTTTTCTTGTTGTTCAGTGTGTGGCCCTGTGCCTTAGTTACTCCACACTATTTAAACCCTGCTCTGAAAACTAACTTATTGATTTCCTCCCTATAGTATCTGAGTGCTTCACAAACATTAATTTATTTTCACAGTAATCCCTGTGAGATGAGGTATCCCCATTTTACCGATGTGGAATTGAGGCACAGAAAGGTTAAGATCAAAAGTATTACTAATGTTGGATGCCCAATTTGAGACTGGGACCTGATTTTTCAGCGTACTTAGCATTATATAGTACTCTGAATGTTCAAAGCACAGCTTTCATTGACTTCAGTTGCAGACGTGAGTACTCAATACTTCTGAACATCAGACCCCAGGGTCTCAAGTTAGGCATCCAAAAAGACGAGGAACACCACTTACTACTTAAAGTCACTTGCCTAGCATCACACAGGAACTCTGTGACAGAGGCAGGGATAGAATCCAGTTCTCCAGGGCAGAATTCAACAGCCTTAACCATGAGACTATCCTTTCTCTTCTAGCTCTCCCTTGCCTTATTCAGTATACACATTCCAACTTGGTCCTGCGTACAGCAATCTTCTTCATTACACAACTGTGATACTTCCCTAGAGCAGGTCCTGTGCACTGAATGATGCAGGGGTCCTGTGGAAAAAAAATAGGAAGCAATCCTGTCCTAGTTCCCCTCCCTAGAGAGATGCTAATCTGTTGGAAGTGGACTCAACCACTGGATCCCATGTGCTGCTAAAGCCCTGGGTCCTGGTGATGACTGGTCTCTGGTTGTAGCTCTGGGTCTCTCAAGCACACTCCTAGGTGCAGACTACAGGAGTGACACCCTTCTAGGCAGTGGGACACCATAGTCTAGCCGCCTTAGACCCCTGAACCAATGCCACAGCCCTCCCAAACCCCTATTTGCTTAGGCATGTTTCCACAAAGAGTGCACTTGGTTGTCGGAGCTCTGGTTTATAAACAAACCCTTCAGGAAAGCAAAGAACACAAGCTTAACAAAGGAATTTCTTAGCCACATACAGTTTACTTTTGAAAGCCCACTATAGCGTTACAGACCTTTGAAAAACAGCAAATTAGTGAATGCAACCTCCTTGGTCTAATCTCATGCTTTTTATGAGTTTAAAGCCTGGTCATGGGTGATTGGTGAAGCTTCCCCTTAGGGAGGCTAGCTCCCAGTGCCACCTCTTCCGGCCAAGACCACCTCCCCAATCACTGCTCTTGGCCACTCTGTGGCCCAGCTGGGGCAGGGGTGGGGTGGGGTTGACAGCCCAGTCAAGGCCACGGTCAGGGTCGAGCTCTCAGCCCCAGCTGGGACTGCAGCAGAGCTCTGGGACCTGGCCAGAGCTTTGAGCTCTGGAGACCCTCTCCCACTCTGCCCCTTCTGCCTGCAGTCCCACCCATGGCCCCGCCCCATTCTGCCCCTTCCCTCATGGCTCTGCCCCATTCTGCCCCCACTTCACCTCTTCCCCCAAGGCCCTGCCCTCGACTCACTCTTTTCCATCTTCCCTTTCCCCACACACTCCCCCACTGTGGCCCTGAGTCTGGAAAAGCTCTGTGGCTGCAGCAGGGAGAAAGCTCCTCCAGCCCAGGGGCCGTGGTGGGGGGAGACTTTTCTGGGGACTCCAAATTGGCTGGTAATCTGAGACTGCCTCTCCCCACCCCCCTGGTGGTGTGAGGTTTAGGAATGCTTAACTTCCCCCAGCCTCCATTACAGGCCACCCAGGGGTCTGGTCAGTGTCTGTCACTTGCTCTCCCCACCCTCACTCACTTGCTCATTTTCGCTGGGCTGGCTCAGGGAGTTGGGGTGCGGGGGGTGGTGGGGGAGTTAGGGACCCAGCTGGTGGTGTGGGCTCTGGGGTGGGGCCGGGGATGAGGGGTTTGGGGTGTAGGAGGGGGCTCTGGGCTGGGTGGTGGAGCCGAGGGGTTCAGGGTGTGGTAGGGGGCTCTGGGCTGGAGCGGGGAATTTGGGTGTGGGGGGGCTGAGGACTCCAGCTGGGGTTGCAGGCTCTGGTGTGGGGCCAAGGATGAGGGATTTGGGATGTAGGAGGGGGCTCCAGGTTGGGACCAAGGGGTTTGGAGGGCAGGAAGGGCGCTGGGTTGGGGCAGGGAGTTGTGGTGTGGGGGGATGAGCGCTCCGGCTGGAGGTACGGGCTCTGGGGTGGGGCTGGGGATGAGGGGTTTGGGATGTAGGAGGGGGCTCCAGGCTGGGATCGAGGGGTTTGGAGGGCGGGAGGGGGATAACGGCTAGGGCAGCGGGTTGGGGCACAGGAGGAGGGTGGGGGGGCAGGCTCCTGGCGATGCTTACCTCAGGCAGCTCCTGGAAGCAGTGGCATGTCCCCCCTCCAGCTCCTATGCGGAGACGTGGCTAGGTAGCTCTGTGCGCTGCCCCATCCGCAGGCACTGCCCCTGCAGCTCCCATTGGCCGCAGTTCCTGGCCAATGGGAGCTATGGAGCTTGCATTTGGGGCATGGGCAGTGCACAGAGTCCCCTGGCTGCTTCTATGCCAAAGACCCGGAAAGGAGACATGCCACTGCTTCCCGGAGCCTGCCGTAGCCCTGCTGCACTGCCAACCAGACTTTTAATGGCCCGGTTGGCAGTGCTGACTGGAGCTGCCAGGGTCCCTTTTTGACTGGGTGTTGTGGTCAAAAACTGGACACCTGGCAACTCTACTTAAATATAGTCTTTGACCCCTTTGGCCATATGTCCAGGCTGTGGGACTGCCATCCCTTCTCCTCGACAGTTATGTTTAGAAACTCATTGTTCTTGTGGATGGGCTGGTAGTTGAGAGACAATTGGAGTTGATGGCCCTTGATGGCCCTCTCATTGGCAGCCCTCTCCTAGGATTCCTACCCCTTAGCATGAGCACAGCATGGTCTAGAATAGACTGACCTTATCAAGATCGATTGGTTTTCCACAGTATCTTGATATTTTTAACCCAACACGGAGATTACAACACAAAGTGAAAATTACAGTGAAAGATACAATCAAAATGGCAGTCCCAAAATATAACTGAGTTCACATATATTCCCAACTTGTCACCCATGTAATTAAAGACCATATCATAATACATACACATGGGGGGCCAAATTAAGGTTACAGAGGCTCATTGTTCCCAGTTTCCTTTCCTAGACCATTTCCCCCCCCCCCCTTTTTGGCTCCCACTGTCCCCTGTTTCCCTTCCCAGATCACAATCCCAGTCCCAGTCTCCTTGCCCAGCCAGTCTGTCTTCCCCCTGCATCCCAAGTCCAAGTTTCAATTTCCCTCTCCTCCTGTGTCAGCCTCCAGTCTCAATTTTTGCCCATCCAGCTATGCTCCTCCCTGCCTTTCCACCTCCACCACAAAAAGTTGTAGTTCTTACCCTCTCTGCATACAAATCAGACAGCTTTCTCCTCCGCACTATCTGGGCCCAGCTGGGGGATCATTGAGAGCACAAAAGAGAGAGACTTCCTGCTCTCAATTCAGATGTCTGAACCTGGTATGGTTCACAGCAGCTGAGAGCTGCAATTGCAGGGGAAATTCTGCTCAGTCCCAGGCTGGAGCATGTTCAATATGGACGGAATCTTAAGGGAATTTAGGTGCTAAAATCTAAGAAATCTCTAATGACCATGTGCAATCTACAATTCTCAGAAGGTTTTAACTTGGCCAAATTTGTGCCAATTTTTCAGGGGAAAAGCAAAAGGCATGTCATTTATACAGAGGCCAATTTCAGGTCCAAAGCATGGTGGCACTAAAACTTCCCAGAAAAGGTTTCCAGAATTTTTTAATATGGGCAAAACAGTGTATTTCCCTTATTTTCTTTCTTTGATTTGACAACCATTTTCCTAAATGTTTCCAAAAAGAAAGACACCCAACATATAAAATTTCAGCCCAAATGACTGAAATGTGGCAAAGTTATAAGCTAATGAAAACAGGGTCTTAATGGGAAGTGTTGGTCAACCTTGATAATAGGAGCTACCAGCCCCACCTATGATGACTTTACCATTGAGAAAGTAGACAAACCAGCCAGAGAAGTAGTATTCTTGAATCTACTTTTTATGGGTAGGGAGAAATTGATTGAGGAAATGTGAGATATCTTAAGAAGGTTGGCCCAAGAGACCATGACCTACTTGAATTCAGTATAATAGGATGAACAGATTCACAGCAAAGTAATACATGGGTAATTACACTCAAGGAAGACAAATCCTGGAGAATGAAGAAATCTGGTGAGTAAAGTGTAATAGAAAAAGTCTTAAATTCAACTAGTGTGGAAAAAGGCTGTGGAATCCTAAAAACATTGTTAAATGATGGACATTTCAGAAATGAAATAATGCAAGAAGCTTCCAATATGGCTTCACAAAAAACCCTCAAAACATTGTGATAGAAAAAGTGAAGAACCTATAGAAGACTACTTAGCCAGTAGAGGCTAGCGGGAGCAGCAAAAAAGCAATAAGATGATGGTCCACAAAAGGATTTAAGGAGGAATAAAAGGACACTTACAAATGTGTCAGGAGGGAAACAAAGAAGGTAGTACGGAGAAAGCAAATCCATCAATAAAAGAAGAGGAGAATTTAATTAATGTTGGCTCAGAATGGCTGAGATTTTGAATTCCTTTATTAAGACAGATTTTAACATGAAATATACATTTTAAAAGTTTTTGAGCAACTGATAAGGAAAGAAGATACTGTAGAAATAAACATTGATAAAGATGAGATAACAGAATACAATACTTGAATATTTGTTTATTCTGAAGGATAAGCATCCTATGGTATTAAGGAATTAGCTAAGAAACCTACTCTGACATTTATTTTTGAAATACCAAGGAGAACTGCGAAGATACTGAAATATGAGAGCAGCAAATATGATACAATTTGCAAAAAGGCAAAGAGATCCTAGAAGTTGCTGTCCCTAGAATAAATATTCAATTAGATTTCTTATTATTTGAATTATAAAAAAATCACTAATTTTCTACAATTAGCAGCAGTGATTTATGAAGAAAAAGTTGTGCCAAATTTGGGTCCATGTTAGGATAGAATTTTAAAATTGGAGGAGGAAGAGAATACAGTAGGTATAATATATTTGGATTTTAACTTATAGTGATGCAGTAGCTCCACTATAGTTAAGGTTACATCACAACATCTGTTTCAAGGTCAGCCTAAGTCCTCTAAAGTTGACATGTGTAGTCAGATTTCTTTGAAATTTGCTGTGCCTCAGGAGGGTGCAGTGACCAATATTTGGAGTCATCTGAGCCAATGGTTCCAGAGATATAAGACCCCCAGAAAATAACCCTTTTAAAAAAGTTTCTATGTGGGGGGGTTTTGCCCAGAGCCAGAGATCAAACTATTGGTGCAGGTCAAAATGGTCTCAATCTGTTGAGTTTTACCCAAAGCAGTGCATGGTGCCCATTAAATCTCTGGGGGACCCAAATTGAGAACAGTATTTAAGAAAATGTACATTTTTTACACTGTGCTTATGCCAATACAGAAAAAAATCTAGAGAGTTTCCATTCCTGCCATTTTATATTCTTTAAACTTGACACTTAAGAACTCTAATATCGAAATGGTTACTCAGATTGCTTTGAAATTTGGTGTGCCTCATGGGGGAACAGAGTAGCATTAGTGATCCAAATTTGGGATCATTTACAGTTTTCTCAATAAAACAGTTTCCTTTTGCTGCCTTGTAGAGTTAAACTGCGGCTATGTACACACTGTAGGTTTGGTCGGTATAAGTTATGTTGCTCAGGGGTGTGCATAAACCACCCCCCTCAGCGACATAAGTTACACTGACCTAAGCACCAGTTTGGACAGCACTATGTCAGTGGGAGAGCTCATGGGGGCTGGAGTAATTAGGTTGGTGGGAGAGCTCTCTCCCTTTGGCTTAGAGTGTCTGCACTAGCAGAGCTAGAGTGGTGCAGCTGTGCTGCTGTAAGCTCTGTAGTGTAGCCATAGCCTGAGAGGTACTAATATTGACTGGCTGAATCACAGACCTCTTGATGGTTGTGCAGAGGCGCCGACTTCCCCGGTTCCTAGTGGGTGCTTGACCCTCGCTCCGCGTCCACTCCACTCCTTCCCCCAAGCCCTCACCCCTCACCCTGCCTCTTCCTGCCCCTGCTCTGCCCCCGCCCCACCACTTCCCACCTCTCCCCCCACCTCCTCCTGCCCCGATCCTCCCCCTTCCCCCCAGCACCTCCTGCATGCCACTGAACACCTGATCACAGAGGTCAGGCGGCATTGGGAGGGAGGGAGAGGAGCTGATTCATGGGGCTGACGGTGGATGCTGAGCACCCACCATATTTTTCCTGTGGGTGATCCAGCCCTGGAGAATACCTGGTAAATTAAAATTAAAATTTAAATACCTGGTAAATTAGATCAAAACTTAACCAATTTGTATGCACCTAGGGGAAAATAATTTGCTAAATAATAGGCAGTCATTGTTCATTAAAAAAGAATTCCTAGGTAATCTAAATATATTATTTGATAGAGCAACAAGATTAGTGGATAAAGATGTGATGAACATAGCATAGTAAATATCTTGGCGTTAGTCGATTATTTCATACTGTTCCATATGGCATTCTTCTAGGGAAACTAGAGAAATCTATTTTAGCTGGGTATACAATTGGCTGGAGTCAGACAGCTTAGAAGCCTAAGTTGTTTTCTTGTCAGAATGAGTTAGGCATCTGCCTTACTCCACACAAAATGGCTGAAGGAGGAGGCAGTGGTGCTGGTGCCTACATTACAGCTTTTTAGCCCAGTGGCTAGAGCACTCACCTGAGATATGGAAGACCCAGGTTCAATTGCCCTCTTTTGCCGGATGAAGAGAAAGGGTTTGAGCAGCGGTCTCCCACCTCTCAGGAGAGTGCGCTAACCACTGAGAAAATAAATAGAGCTGACTGGAAAATGGAAATCCCTTCCTGCAAGGGGTTTTTAATGTTTTGTCCCAGTGTGGAATGAAAAGAATTACAAAAATGCAACATTTTTTGTGGAAAAGGATTTCCGTTTCCCAACCAGCTCTACTTACTTTTTTATTTTGATTGCTTTAAAGTGCTGTTTTACACTGAAAAGTGCCTCTGTATAAATGGCATTGTAAAGTAGTGAGGCTTGCACCATGTAGTTCTCTGTTATGTTGCACCATGTGTAGCTTTGACTGAGCTCTCTGGGTCCGCAGAAAGGCTGAGGGACAGAGTCAAAGAGCTCTGTGCCTGTTCCTGCCTTGCCCCCAGCTTTGCCTCTGTCCTATCCCTTTTGTCAATTTCCCTGCTAAAAGAAGTTGCAAGTGGGTTGTGTTCTTAACAAGGGCTAGTTTAATGAAAGAAACAAAAACATATACCCTAATTTATAGCAATATCTTCCTTACTTTAGATCTACATTACCTGAGATCTAATTAAAAAGATAGCAATACTGGAAGACAACCAAAACATCTCAAAGTTCAATTTTCATTTTGCATAGAAACAAGCTAGTCCTGAAATGTTTTGCACCCTCACTATTATTATTACATGTACGACCATAGTGTCTAGAAGCCCTAGTCATGGACCAGAACCCCATTATCCTAGTGTCAGGAGTCAGGGCCTGCAGCAGAGCTAATTTCCAGGCAACCTCATCAGTACAGCTGCAGCAGACTGCCTGATTGGCCATGCCACCTTTTTGGCTATAGGGGCCAGCAGGCTAGCTCTTAAGCCAGCAGGCAGCAGCAGTAGAAGCTTGCTGGCTTCTCAATGCTCATGCCCACCCTGTGCCTGCTCCTGCCTTTCCCCCATCCTTGCCTCTGTCCTACCCCTGCCTTGAACCCCTCCTTGCCTACTACCCAACTTACTCCAGTTCTTGCCCTCTGGTTTGATCCTTGGCTTTGGCTCCTAACTACTGACTCTGGCTTGACCCTGGGCTCTGGTACCCAGTGCCTGCCTTCCACTTTGACCCTTGGGGTTTGTTCCTGTCTGCTGACTCTGGCTGTATGGGGTGTGATGCCTGACTCTAGCTCTGGAGCCTGAGTGCCCTCATCCTGGTTGTCTGACACCTAGATGCTAAACAAACACAGATAAAATAGATGGTCCCTGCCCCAAGGAGTTTACACTCCAAGTAAGTGCTTACACTGGCTTGTTTCCAGATGTTGAGAGTAGTAGGCAGTTCTGTGCCAGAAAGGATGGTTAATTTAGATACTGGCCTACCCTGCCTTTGATCTGCAGCTGGCTTCCCCTCCACCCTGGCCTGAGTAAAAACCTAATTCCAGTTCCCATTGCTGCCTGGACCTCATTTCAGGAAACACCAAAGGTGGGCAATTCTGAAAATCTGCAAGGAAAAGGATGAGGCAGAATAGGCATAGAGCCCAGAGTACCTTTGCATGAAAGAATTCAGCCACAAGGAGAGTGAAGAAAGGGGAGGAGCAGATGCATCTCCTCCTGCCTTTTTTGATTCTTGCTGGAAGAGGTAAATTAGTGAGGCAGTAGGCACCTCTTTCAAAAGGAAAGAAGATTAAGAGAAGAATGAGATTAGGCTGAGATAGTATGTAAGAAAAAGATGTAAAAAGGATGGGAGTTGTGTTAATATAGAATTCCAAGAACAGATACACTTGTCGTTTGGGATTTAAGGGTTAAAGAAACAGACATCATCACTGCTGTCAGACTTCAAATCTAGCAATTATCCTGAAGCCAGCTGTCCCTAAAATTCCATTCTAAATTTAATATCCTCTAGAAAAATGTTATCTTTCTGAATTAAAATGATTTGCAAAGACATGGGTAAAACATAGCCAACTAATACATCCATACAGTCACAAAAACCCCCACCATCTTTACTACACCATATTATGCATTAGCCCTCACAGAATATTTACGATTTTATTGAAGATACCCTTGTCTCTTCTCCTGCACCCTCTTCTTCCTGCTCTGTTTCACTTTTTAAAGTTAAATCTAAGCTAAGTCTCAACCCTACAAACATTGGGCCTGTGTTTATCTTTATGCATCAGACTAGTCCCATTGACTTCAGTTACATTACTCACATACATAACTTTATAAAATAAAAGTACATTTGGGTGCCTATAGAAAACTTTTTTGAATTTTAAAAGTTCTTGCTTTACTGTATAGTGCCACTCCCTCAGCAGCATGATCTACTCTCATTCCTATATATTTTGTACCATGGTATTACTCCGTCCCATTGATTATTATCATTCCGTTAAGTTTCTGTGATGCCTATTACATCAATATCCTCATTTAATACCAGGCACTCAAGTTCCTCCATTTTAGTAATTAGACTTCTTGTATCTATATACAAGCACTTATACAATTTGTCAATATTTAATTGTCTGCCTTCATGTGATATAATTGAATGGGACTCTTTTTTGTTTGACTGTTTCTTTTCAGTTCCTACCCGTACTTTATCAGCTTTTATCCTCTCCTCTTTACAAGGATATAGAGTATCCCTCTCCCTTTTTCTTGCTGAGGCCCCCCTCAACATGCTATAGAAACTCCAGGGCCCAGTGAGGGCGGGGTGGGGGGAACTCAGGGCTCTGGGCCAGGGGGTGGGAGGACCTTTAGGCATAGGCATAGTTTTACTTCTATTTGGGGGCGGGGGGCAAGGGCTGGCAGAGCTCGAGCCAGCTCTGCATCGCGGGGTCCAGAGAGGGAGCGACACCTCCACCCCCAGACTCGCTCAAGAGGCCACCCAGCCTGTCTGAGCTGTGGGGGAATGCAACCAAAAAATATAACTCAAAGGAGAGACTTGGTTAAAAAAGTTTGAAAACCACTCCGGGTGCAGGGAAAGGGTGGCTAGGGGCTGTGTGCAGGTAGAGGGGTAGCTTAGGGTGCAGGGAGGGGTGTAGCTGGTGCTATGTGCAGGCAGGGGGTAGCTAGGGGCTGTGTGTGGATGGGGGAGGGTCCCCAGTGCAGCTCCCAGCTTCAGCGGGGGTGACGAGGGAGGTTCTGGGGTACCTGGCTTCAGCCCCCCACTGTTTCTGGCTTTGGGGGGGTTGTCGGTTTCAGCCCCGTGCTGCTCCCAGCTTCAGGGGGCTGGCGTGTGAGTGCCGGTGTAGTGGCACAAACTGCCCTCCATGGCAGGAGCTGCCCCCACTGCCGCGGCCCCGCCATTGGCCGTGGTGTCCCTCCCCACTGTTCCCTCCACCAGCTCTGCGGGTTCCCCTCCTCCGGCCCTCAGGGCATATGCCCAGGTGGCGGCAGCCCCTCTACCTGCCACTACATCATCTCTCCCGCCCACCGCCTCTGCTACCATCTATAGCGGTCGGGGCCCCTTCCCGACCTTGACCAGGAAGCACGGCGTCTGTTGCCTCCTGGTGCCCGCTTCGCCCCATGTAAAGACCTATGTGCGGGCATTAGCAAGGTTGGTGGGACCCACGGCCATTGTGGTGGCCTCCAAAATAAAAAAACAAAAACAATACACCATCATCTCATCCACGCATTGAGACTCCACAGTTAGGCCTGTCTAACTGGCCCTGCTCATGGAACTGGAAGTATTTCTACCATGGAGATCCTGAACTTCAATCTCTTACCTAACAGCCTAAATTTACCCTCCAGGACCTCTCTCCTACCTCTCTCTTTGTCATTGGTACCTATATGTACCATGACAACTGGCTCCTCCCCACCACTGCACATAAATCTACATAGATGTCCTGAGAGGTCGCAAACTTCGCACTCAGCAGGCAATTCACCATGTTCTTTCCCCCAACTAATTTTGTAATAGCTTTTTGCTATTGATCATGGGAGGTCGCCGTGTGAGTGGCAGGACATTTTTGGATAGTTAATTCTAGTTCTGTTGTGAATAAGCTTTAATAGTTTTGAATTGTCTGGTCTCTCTCAAATCTAGCATGTCTGATGTCACTCAAGACTAGCATGAAACACTGAGATTACTTTGTTATCCCTTCTACTTCATTGCCTTACACAGAAACATAAGATCTCTACACTCATAAGTTTTCCATCACGCATCTGCATAAATGTATTCTACAATCATCTGGATGGAAACAGACCTGTAATATACCTTCTCATTCATTCTCCTGCATTATGGGTCCAATTCTGCAAAGCACTTAAACATGTGATTAACTCTAAGCATATGCTGAAGAACAACCCTATTCAGCCAAGCACTTGAGCATGTGCTTAAATTCATTGAAGTCAGTGGACTTCAGCATGTGCTTAAAGTTAATCTTGTTTATTGAGGTCAGTAACAGGATTTCAGTAGTATTATGCCATTTCTAACTGACAGTTCTCAAATTTAGGCTTGAATACTTCCAATGAAGGTGCTTCGGTAACTTCCTGTGATGTAACCACCAATGGAGGAACAGTTTAAAAGGACAACGGTAGCCCAGGAACCTGCAGATGGCACCAGGAAGCAAGGCTGATGCTAAAAACTGTCAGGAATGGTAATGGCTTTGTGAAGGTTCCTTTAGCCGGAGTGGTTTGGTTTCCCGCCTTCTCTTTGGGAGCTGAAAGCCCTAAAGAGATTGAACAGGTCACTAAGAGACCGAGGAGAATTTGCTAAGCCAGTGACCATGCCCCAAACTGAGGAGCTCCATTTTGGTAGAAAGTGACCCAAGGGAAACACAATTTAGGGTAGCCCAATAACTGGGCTGGATTCTTTGATAAACCCGTAGGGCCCTGGGGCAGGACCTGGTGGAGTGGGTGGGCTGTGGTCTCCCTATTTTGCCCCCTCCCCATTCTTCTGTAGTGACAACCTGTGGGTGATTGAGGCTCTATCTGGGGGCCCCTCTGGAATGACTAGGCTGGCAGAAACCATAAGGCCATGACCAGTATGCCAGCTGGTCATCAGACCTTCCTGCTACATTTCCCTTGACAACTTGTTTCACTAGAAATGGGGGGAGTTTGTTTTTGGATTTTTTGGGAACACAACACATCAATATTCTGTGTGGCTGATCAAGACCATTACATCTTGTTATGTTCTCATTTATTACCTGACCTGTTTACTTTATTAGTAATCTCTTCACTGTATTTGTGCAGTTAGCGATCTACCTTTTTCTTCTCAGCAGACAGAACATGCCCAGTTTTTTCATCCTTTTGTTATAGGTCTCATTTCCAAACCTTCTGTCATTTGTTTGTTGCCTCTATCCTACTTTCAATTCTATTTTTTTAAATAAGGTATCTAGAACTGAATATAATATTCCATTTGAGGTCCAACTGTATTTAAATCTACTACGTAATTATTGTGATTATTTTACATATAATAATCCAATTAGTACAACCCCCTTTAGATTTTTTTTGGCAACAGCATCATGTTTATTCATATTTATTTTGTCATTAAAGGAAGGATAGTTCTGTTGTTCTCGGACTCAGAAGATCTGTCAGTTCGTAGTTCTACCACTGACTTCTTTTCGCTGGGCAGCTAACTTAATTCCTCTGTGCCTCACCTGTAAAATGGGGATAATTTTTTTCTGACTTCCTTTCTCACACCATTCTTCTGTCTTGTCTCTTTAAACTGTGAACTATTTTATTGGGAGGAGGGTGATGTAATAGAGTCCTTGGTGGGGTGGTGCCACCTCCCTATGTGGCAAGTCTTGCAGTCCAGACCCTCTTTTAATCAGTGGTGTGGTGAGGTGGGCAGTGGTAGGGGAGCCCTGGACTGCCCACTTCACCAGGCTTTGACCCAGAGCCTAGGAGGGTCACCAATGGCTACCAAAAGTACCCTCCAAGTTACCTTCCCTGGATTATTTCCTACCATCTGTTTTTCTCCCCCAGCTACCAGTACAAATTTAAGGTGAAAAACAAAAGAAAAGGCAATCAAACCATCAGCCCCAACCAGATTCAGCATACAGTCTGTGTCCCTCAGAGAGGCTTCTTCAGCTCCTCCCTGTTTCTGAGTTGGTTGCTCCCTTTTCTGCTTTTCCTCCAATTGGACCATGCTCTGCAGGGCTGGAGGTACCTGGGCCCAGCACTTAGGCTGACCAGATAGCAAGTGTGAGAAATTGGGACAGGGGTTGGTGGGTAATAGGAGCATATATAAGAAAAAGCCCCAAATATCGGGACTGTTCTTATAAAATCGGGACATCTGGTCACCCTACCAGAACAATCTTTTAACGCCTTCTGTGGGGTTTCACATTATGGGGTTTCTATTATGTGTATGTGAAGTATGTAGCACAATGGTGTCCTGATCTTGGCTGGGGTCTTTAGAGACTATTATAATACAAATAAATTATGATAATTATAACCCCTGGATGCTTCTGTGTGGTAACTACTGCCTAGTCAGTACTCTTTCCTCATTCTGTATTTGTGCATTTTATTTATTCTTCTTATGTAACCAGTTTTACAGTTTTCTTTATCAAATTTCATTTTATTGATTTCAACCCATTATTCTAATCCTATCCTCTAAAGTATTTTTGATCCCCTCCAGCTTTGCATCATCTATAAATCTGAGTAACCTACCCTTCATTCCATCCTCCAAGCTGTGAATGAAAATACTGAACTGGAAATAAACCCTTGCAAGTCCCCATTTGACAACTCATTTCAACTTGACACTGAGTCGCTAATAATTATTTTCTTTGTTTGATTTTTTTAGACAATTGTATATCCAGCTAAAATAGATTTCTCTAGTTTCCCTAGAAGAATGCCATATGGAATAGTATGAAATAATTGACTAACGCCAAGATATTTACTATGCTATGTTCATCACATCTTTATCCACTAATCTTGTTGCTCTATCAAATAATATATTTAGATTACCTAGGAATTCTTTTTTAATGAACAATGACTGCCTATTATTTAGCAAATTATTTTCCCCTAGGTGCATACAAATTGGTTAAGTTTTGATCTAATTTACCAGGTATTTAAATTATACTTATAGAGAAAGGTTCTCATTAAGTCATTGATTGTTGTACACCATCATAGTTTTAGCATAGAGATTGCACATGGAAAAGACATTTTAGGTCATATACTCCATGTTCTTCATAGTACCGTTTTTAGTATTTTGTCCAGTCTAGTTTTAAACATCCTACACTATACAGCAGCCCAGACTTAGGTGCCTAATTCCCTGAGAGAGGCAGGGTTTAGGATACCTCCCTGTCACGGGCATCTCCCATTGGCTAGCTTAGGCTTTGTCTAGCATGCTGGCTTTTGGGGATCTCATTCTTAGGCCAGGTCTACACTATAGATCTATATCGGTATAACTACATAGCTCAGTGGTGTGAAAATCCACACCCCTGAGCCATGTAGTTATACTAACCTAGCCCCCCATGTAGACAGCACTGTGTCAACATAGCTACAGCCTCTTGGGGAGATGGATTAACTATGCTGACAGGAGAAGCTGCTGTAGCACTCTACATGAAGACAAGCTCTTAGGCACCTATTTCTCCTCATGCATTGTATAGGGAACCTAGGTGCCTAACTTAGGCTTTGGTAGATCACAGTGTTGTTCCAGTGATTTTCTAGGTGCCTAAAAGCTAAGCATTGCTACACTGTGCGTCACAATGCCTAAGACCCTTTTTGAATCCAGGCCTTAGTAACCAAGGAGGATGTTAAACAGCATGTAACTAACGCTGATGTTGAGTTCACTGACAAGATCTCTGGCACTCTGGCTTTAATTTTTTAATGAATCATGGAGAATTCCAGAAGACTGGAAGAGTGCTCATTTTGTATCAATATTCATAAAGGGCAAGAAAATGACTTGGGTTAGCCAGTTAGCCTGACATCAATCCCAGGCAAAATAACGGAAAACTGATATGTGATTCAGTCAGTAAAGAAATAAGCATGGGGATATAATTAAATGCCAGCCAATATGGTTTTATGGAAAATACGTCTTGTCAAACAAACCTGATTTCATTCTTTGATGAGATACGAAGTTTTGTTGATAAAGATAAGTGCATAGATGTAATATATTTAAAACTTTGTAAGATGTTCAACTTACTATGCGTAACATTCTGATTAAAAACCAAGCACTATAAAACATCAAAGCACACATTAAATGAATTAAGAGCTGGCTAACAGACAAATCTCAAAATGTAGTTATCACTGGGGAATCATCATCAAATGAGGGTATTTCTAGTAGAGTTCAACAGGGATAGATTCTAGGCCCAATGCTATTAAATATTTTGATCGATGATCTGGAAGTAAATATAAAATCACTGCTGATAAGATTTGTGAATGATACAAAGACTGTAGGAGTGGTAAATTTATGATGAGGACAGGGCAGTCATTTGGAGTGATCTGGATCTGCTGATAAGCTGGATCCATTCAAAGTATGTGTTTTAATATAGCTAAATACATGGCTGTACATCTAGGAAAAAAAGAATGCAGGACATAGCTATAGAATGGGGGACTGTATCCCAGAAAGCAGTGACTCTGAAAAGGTTTTGGGAGTCATAGTGGATAAGCAACTGAGTATGAGCTATCATTGTGATATTGTGGGGAAAAAGGGCTTGTGACAGTGCTCCCCATAAGGCTTTATGGAAATATGCTTATGAATATATATGACACAACTGGAATATGTTCTGTGCTACATATGCCATGTAACATATCTATGTAAAGGTTATGATCTACTGAATCTATTAATCCTATTTGTATGCATGTATCATTTTTGTATTCAAAGTTATGAATATTGGCCGTGTACTGGCTTGATTTCTAAATAACCTTAGTAGAGCATTTGGTCAGTTCCTGGAGAAAGGAATTCACAAAGTTAAGTGCCCAATTAAGAAGCACTTACGGAACAATGCATCTTGGAATGCTCCAATCCACATAAGAAGTCTTCCTGGAGACATTCAAGATACCATGTGGGCAATGGCTTCTGCCTGTAAAAACTGTGAGTCATGCATGGACATGTGACTTGACCAGGTGACTCCAGAACTCCATCCTAGAGCTGGACTTTGCATAGAAGAGAGGAGAGGGTCTCCATTCACAAGAGAAAGTCTGTTTAAGCCTGTGGGAGACCCCTCCATTTTGTCTTCAGCTGGTTAAGGAGATAACGTCTCCACCCTCAAGGATACCTGAAAGAAACTGGAACAAAAGACAGTAACTACAGGGGGTGTGAGTGATTGCTGGACCCGGACTAAAAGGAGATTAGTCTGTAAAAGGAAGCTTACTGAAACTGGTGAGGTTTTGTCTGTATTCAGTTTTATTAGACATAGACTTGCGGGTTTTATTTTCTTTTGCTTGGTAATTCACTTTGTTCTGTCTGTTACTACTTGGAACCACTTAAATCCTACTTTCTGTATTTAATAAAATCACTTTTTACTTATTAATTAACCCAGAGCATGTATTAATACTTGAGAGGGGGAAGCTGTGCATATCTCTCTATCAGTGTTATAGAGGGTGAACAATTTATGAGTTTATCCTGTATAAACTTTATACAGGGTAAAACAGATTTATTTGGGGTTTGGACCCCATTGGGAGTTGGGCATCTGAGTGTTAAAGATGGGAACACTTCTGTAAGCTGCTTTCAGTTAAGCCTACAGCTGTTAGGGGAGGTGGTTCAGACCTGGGTCTGGGTTTGCAACAGGCTAGCGGGTCTGGCTCAAACCAGGCAGGGTGCTGGAGTCCTAAGCTGGCAGGGCAGGAAAGCAGGAGCAGAAGTAGTCTTGGCACATCAGGTGGCAGCTCCCAGGGGGTTTCTGTGATTTAACCCATCAGAGTGGCATAGTCAGCAGGATCCAAACCCATCACAGGGCTAATGTCCCTTTTGGATGTATAAACAAAGGAGTACCGAGTAGGAGTAGGGAGGTAATTTTACTCTTGTATAACACATTGGTGAGACCAGTACTGGAATGCTGTGTCCAGCTTGTGTCCACATTTTTAAAAGAATGTTGAAAATTGTAGGAGTGCAGAGAACAGCCACAAAAACATTCTGAGGGCTGGAAAATATACCTTGCAGTGAGAAACTTAAATTGTTCCATCTGTTTAGTTGGTCAAAAAGTAAATCAAGTGGGGTAAGTACCTTCACAGGGAGAACATTTTGGATACTCAAAGGCTCTTTAATCTAGTGGAGAAAGACATAATAAGAGCAATGTCTGGAAGTTAAAGCCGGATAAATTCAATTTAGAAATAAGGCACAAATTTTGATGGTGAGAATGATTAATCATTGGTACACCCTCCTAAGGGAAGTGTTGGATTCTTCATCTCTTAATATCTTCAGATCAAGACTGGATGCCTTTCTGGAAGATATGCTTTAGTCGAACACAAATTACTATTAATTCATTAAAGAGGTAACTGGCTGAAGTTCTGTGGTCTGTGGTATACAGCAGGTCAGACTCTGGATGTGAATTAAACTAAACCAAATTAAGGCCTCTTTAATTATGAATGAGAGTGTTCATATTGGTTTGCAGCAGTTTAACAAAAGCACTTTCAATCTCCACCTTTAGTTTATTCAGATTAACTTTCCTGATGTCCCCGTGTAGACAAGTCCCTAGCTTTGGTTAGGCAAACCAAATTACATCCCTAGTTATACTTGAGCCATCCTATTGAAGGTAACCTGGGTTTGCCCAAGTTTAAGTGAAGACATCATTTGGTCAGAATAACCTTGTATGCAAGAAGCTCAACTCAATGCGATGTCATACATATTCTGTACCTGATTTTTCTCTGTAGTTTTAAGATGTTGCTTCAGGTACAATACATTGCAGTAATCCAGTGTAGAGGTGATAAAGGCATGGATTACTATCGAGAGATCAAAAAGAACGAGGAGTACTTGTGGCACCTTAGAGACGAACAAATTTATTTGAGCATAAGCTTTCGTGAGCTAAAGCCCACTTCATCAGATGCACCAAAAGAAAGGGGCACAGCTTCACTGCCTGTACTATTGACATTCCAAAGAGTACAATGATTTCAATAAATGAAAGAATGGGCAAAATAATTTTGCCTAATTTTGAACCTACTTGAATATTATGGGAGTAAACAGAGGAACAGAATTTGTACCTTTTGGAAGTTCCATTGAGAACTAACATAACATCACTTCTGGCTGCAGCTGAGAGCTTTGCACAGACGTTTCACCTCCTTCTCCCAACTAAACATGGACTGGAAGACAAAAATTCTGATTCTGAACATTCACTCACACACGTGTGCATACATCCCTGGCCCTCCACATCATGCTTCCGTGAAAATAGGAAGGGGGAATGTGAACAGGTGGAGTTATTGAGCAGCTCTAAACCCATCTATTCACACTGGACCAAATCCTCATCTAGCATAAATGGGCAGCAAGTTACACCAGCTGAGGATATGTCCTGCTATATTTAGTCCAGATTTAACCTCTTCCTATGATTTGGCTTCAGTGATAACTCAAATAATAATGACAGGTTTCAGAGTAACAGCCGTGTTAGTCTGTATTCGCAAAAAGAAAAGGAGTACTTGTGGCACCTTAGAGACTAACCAATTTATTAGAGTATAAGCTTTCGTGAGCTACAGCTCACTTCCTCAGATGCATATTGTGGAAGTGAGCTGTAGCTCACGAAAGCTTATACTCTAATAAATTGGTTAGTCTCTAAGGTGCCACAAGTACTCCTTTTCTTTTTTCAAATAATAATGACAACCAAAACTTAAAACTCATCCTAAATTACCTCCCCCAAAGGGTCACTCATGTCTCTTACGTCCAGGATGGAATTAATGAGCAAGGCCTGTCACAATGAGTCAGTAGGAAACACATCTCCATATAGGATTCCAACTCCAGCTAACAGGGTGGTTTATCAGAAGAATCCTTTATGCTTCCCCAAATGTTGAGCCATATTTTAGGGTAACGAAAATGGATGAGGCAACTAATAACTCCAGAGGATGATGGATTGGATGGGGTATTGGTCACCAATTCTTCCCCCAAATGACAATCAAAGGCAAGAGTATGGAAGAACAGAATTTGTTTGAAAAGGAAGGTTTGGAGGAAGAGTTATTGGCATTTTCACCTGTCCCTCACAATGGAAAGGAAATAAAAAAGAAAGAAAGAAAAATGGACAGGGATTTTTGTCCATTCCTTCTTCTTCTGAAAGGGGGTAGAGCAGGGAGTTAGGAGGAAAGGTACGGGAGGAGAAAGCTGGAAAATTTGCAAGCCTTTCCAGTTATTTTTTTCCTAAAGTTCTGAGTTTCATAAACCTCAAACTCATTTAGTGCAACTTCAAAATATATTTTTAATGGCTCAACAGGCTTGTGAACCCTGAAGTCTTCAAGGTTCACTAATCCCTATTTTAAAACAATCCAGTAGGTTTCTTAGAAAGATTATATTTGTTTCTGTAAAATTCAGTTAGCGCTACAGATGAGTGAAAGTTTCCTCTCAGAATTTTGGCAATAACAAAGTTAATCTTTTTAGATATATTTAAAGTTGTAAAACTTTAACATTTGAATTCCCTTTTTCCTGAAAAAAAATCTTTGTTTAAAGGGGCTTTCCCTTGTTATATAAAAAAGAAAGACCAGCCATACATCTTCATTGTGTTACTTATTTCAGTTACTATTTATCCTCAGATTATTTGTATGTTCATGTAACTGTCAAAAAGAACAAGGGAAAAAGAAAAAACAAAACATTATTTAGTCAGACTGGTCTCATATCTGTAGTAGTATCTTCTGTTCTTGAATCATCTTGAACCATAGACAAAGTAAAATTAGCTGATTCAGCTTCAATAGTATATACAATTTACATTTGGTAAGATTGTACCAAATGCTGTAGTAAAATGCAAATTAAAGCCTTTGTAGTATCCTCATGTTGACATCTTGAAGTGTTGTTTTCTATAGTAGATATATTGACCTTTATATTGTTTCTCACTTGTAGGAGGTTTGAGCTATTTATTTCCTGGTTAGTAAGTCTCTGAATAGGTTCCTGTATGAAAGCAAAGTACCAGTATTTTCTTCGGGAGGAATTTGGAGCTTTTTACCAGAGATGTTAAGAATGTAATTTCTGCTTGGCATAGCTTAATGTCTAGGGACAAGACTGATTTCCAGATACAGGTAATGCACATTTGGCCTTAGGAAGAGACAAGTAAATAAACTTACTGCCTGTTTATATTTATCCAATTACAAAGTCTTCCACAGAATGTAATATACAGAAGATTGTCACACTAAATTTGTGGGTATGTGATTTTGTTTATAACATCTACTATATTTAATTAAAATTAAGTTTAAGATAGAGTCACGTCATATAGTTAGTATGCAAGGAGAGATGTAGTTTCCAGTTCTGAATTGTGTGTATATGGGCTAAATTGCTGTCTGTGAGCTGCTGTTTTCTTTTTCCTTTTTAACTGTGATCCGTGGGCTGGGGTATAAATTTAAGATTATATACTTTATTTATTTATTTATTTATTATATAATTTAAGATTATAACACTATCTTTTATTATTTAAGTGCCTTATTGTTATATTCAGTATTATTCAGTAGGACCACTACTCTTTCAGTTTATTGCGTCTTTTCCTTTCCCATCTTTCTCAGTTTGTCTCTTCTTTCCTTGTCTTTGTATGTCTTCCTCCTCCTTTCTTTTCTTTACATTTTCCTTCCTGCATCAATGTCCAATCCCACCCATAAGGGCTTCGCTTCCACCGCAGTCTTCATTCCATGTGCTAAAATGAGCAATAACATATTAAATATTGACTTCTAAGTGTCATTTGTTGGCTTTAGATTGTATTGAGTTGAATGATGAGTTCACTCCTCTCAGAGCAATTGTTTCACACTGTGACCAGGCTCAGGCTCAGGGAAGACAACACAGCATCAGTTTATGTTTGGTTCAAGTGTGGAAAGTTTTCTTCCTAATCACGAGGGACAGACATTTTTTTAAAAATGAAAGCTTAGATTCTACAGAATCTGAATATGTCAACCAGGTCACATAAATACATCAAGCAGCTTGGCTAGCACTTCATCTACTAAGCAGGTTTTGTTTGTTTGTTTGTTTATTTCTACATTATTTCTGGATGTTGTGTTCTTGGATGTTATGCTAAGGGAAAAAAAGAGTATTTACCTAGAGGGTTTTAGATACCTCACTGCTGCTTCCTTACTCAGTGTCATGCCAAGCTTCTCTACCACACATTTAGTGTCTGTGGCCTCTCTTAGATTTAGAAGGCCCATATCTTTCTTTTCTATTTTAAATTTAGTCAACCAGCGTCACCACTGGTACACATGAGTTATTGATACTTATTTCATGCCTGCAGTGAGTTTTGCCCAATAGCCAAATTATATAATAATTTGTCTCTGAGCCAGGGAGCAATAAATTGTTTTGAGTGGCCAGGTAACAAGAGTGATCATTAAGAATTGTCACTCGCTCACCTGAGACTGGCAAATGAGTTGATTAAACTATCAGTAGGAAGAAGATCATTATCTCAATAGTTTAAAAAAATAACAAGCTGTCAAGAAACAGATGATACTCCGAAACAAGCAGATCAACCTGGTGGAGACTGATATTTTAATAGTACTGTTCCCTCCTGTTGAATAGAATGGAAGAAAAGTCTCTAGATTGAGATCTTCAGGAATGTTATGAAGCATTGGATTGTAAATTACTTTGTAGTCATTTGTTTCACACAGTTATTACATATATTTGTATTCTTAGATATTTTAAGTGAGCTCACAAGTTGCAGCTGTTAGTCTTTGGAGAGAAAAGCTTGTACTATCTGTATGGTTTGTCTTATCCCAGTTCAATTTTAACCCAATATTGAGTTTAAGTTGCACACAACATATCAAAGAAAAGGGAAAAAGAAGCGTGAGTTTTACGATATAAATAGGATGATATTATGCACAAACTGAGATGTAAAGTTTGTAACCTGCCCATTTCCATTGCCTAATCTTCTGGGGCCATTTTTTAGCACTTAAGTCTAAAATTCCTCTTGACATTTAAAAATAGCCCCCAAACCTTCTTCTTAAATCAATTCATTTTTATGTCCTGAGTTTGATATTAAACTTGTGTCTCCCACGTGACTGCACTGTACTGTCAAAGAAATATACCGTTGCATGTATCTGTTCTGGGAATCCATTGCTCCATCAGCCTTTGAACTGCTGGGTTTTTCCATCTTTTCCTAATATTAGAGGCAGGAAAGAGATATTTTGGGTTGGCTTTTTTTTTAAATTTCAGTGTGATTTGTCTGTCAGTGCTTTCTGCCTTTCTATAACCACATCTGGTGAATTGCACAGACTTTGCATTCCTTCTGTTTGCATGCTCAAAGATGAGTTAGCCTCAGTAGCTCTCTCTGCAGACTCTTTTCCTGGAGAAGTGTTTGCCTGTTCTTTATCTGTCCACACTGGTCTCCATCTGGCAGGGTCAGAGTCTTTGTGGGAACACTTTGATGAAACCTGGGAATCCTATCCCTATCTGCTTCAGGGTCCCAGCTAACAACATCAAAAAGCCCCTGTTCTGTTCCCATGTTCAGCTCCTTCCACCCTTTCACTTCAGTCAAGAGCTCCCCCCAGAGCTCTTCAGGATTTCCAGCTCTGGGATAGTCCTCCTCCAGCCTTCAATCTATAGGTGGTTCAACAGCTAGTATGAATCTGAGGGTGAGCCTGACTAACCCTTACCCTTAAGGTGCCAGCTCCACCTAGACACCCTCAAATCATGTCACACTGTGTTCATATAGCTCCCTGCAAATCCCCACCACATGGACATCCCTGGTCATTGGTTCTTTAGACAGCTCCCCTTTTTGCCTGTCACCTCACTTAAAACACCAAGGATGGGTCTCTCTTTTTTGAGACCCTTCATGTGAGGGTGATAAATACCCTCCTCCTTAAAGAATAAACCAGTCTTCTGAAGATTCACCTGGATAATACAAGTATTTGTCCCGATTCTCAGCACATGAAGGGAAATTATTCTCCTACTCTAAGCATCCCAATTCAGGTGATTCAGGTTGCCTATTGCCAAATGCAAATGTGGAATTCTTGGTTGAACTGAACTATTCTGCTGTCAAGATACCTGAACCAACAACCCAAACTCCCCTTGTCCAGGGAACCATCAGAATGAGATGTAGGAAAGACAGATCTTTTTTTCCCCCCAATATTGCAATCCAAATGAAAAGGCCTGTATTATTTTCCTTTGAATTCCTTCAATAATTACTATCCAGCCAATTATCTTTTCAACCATACATTTCCATCTCCTCCTTCAAATCCCTCCTCAAAACCCAACTTTTTCAATAGTTCTTCAAACAACTATAAAAAAAAATGACCACTCTCCTGTGTGAATGCTCTCAATTTAATACCCTTTAAAATAATAAAAAGAAATATATATTATATAAATGTTTTAAGAATAGCAGGAACTAATGTGAAACTCCCATCCCACCCTGAGCAACCTCATAATCTTATTTTGGGTATTGCTTCCCTCTTGCCTGTCATACTCATATGCACTTGGAGAGTAGATTGTGAAATGGGACTTGCATTTTAATACTAGCAAATATAATGTCTCGAAGTTATAAATCATAAAGCAACTATTATGTATCTTAGATTTTATCCTTCCCATCAGCCACATACTCTCAAAAGTCATAATTCTTTCTACCATTCTTTCACATGTGACTTTCTGATTGTCAGTAGCCAAAAGAACTTTTTCAAAATATTCTCTATGGGATATTTATTTTTTGGAGCCCCAAAGACATGAGTCTTCTCCCCCCGCAAAAAAAAAATTAGTAAGAGAACTGGATCAGAGCTGATCATAGTATTTCAGGACAGAATTGTGTACTCTTTTCAGTAGCCTCTGGCCCCTGTCAGACAAGATATTTGTTCATCAGAATCACATCATCCACAATCCGAAAGGTACATGTAAAAACACAGTATTGCATTACATCCTACTCAGTTTAGATTATAAACTCTTTGATCCGGGATAGTTCTACCATATGTAAAGTGCTATGAACACATATGGGACTACATACAAATGTTAAATACAAATAGTAATAAGGGCTTCATCATTCCTGCAGGAGCTGTGGGGCCAAGAGTGGAGGTTGGAAAGTAAAGTCCACAGTCCCTCCAGGATGGCTTCTGTTTCATTCTCTTAGTAGGCTCCTTTCTCTATGGTTTCCTAAAATCAGTGGGATAGAGTGGGAGATATGCCTCCAAATTCCAGTCCCCCAAACACCTCCTTCAAGAAGAAGACTAACATTCCTCCCTTGCTGGCTGATTCCCACAGACTTTTTCACAGATGGGAGTCTGATACAGACAGGCTTGTGAACTGTCCTACCCGTTCCGCTTCATATGGGAGCAGGGGTACCAGGTAACAAGAGCACTAACCGTCTATTTGATTAATAGATTAGACATAATCTAAAATTTTGTATAACCAAATTTGGCATGTATCTTCTGCTGGATTGCTGATATGGTCATGGTCAATAAGACTACAATCTAACAGAGCACTTACAGTACAACTTGATGGTCTTGCAGCATTATTTTGACATATGCAGTAATTATGGGTTTAGCATTTGTAGTTCACAGTTTTTGTTGTAGACCCCAAAAGCAGGGTGTTTATTTTAGATACATTTATTCAGTAACTATAAGTTCAGCATTAGTTCATAATTTTTTTACAGACCGCAAAAGTATGATGTTCTTTTTAGATAAATTTAGTAATAAGCCTTTTGTAGACTTTGTTTCAGTCTGGGGTATTATCTTAACATGAGCCAGATCTCTCTCTCTTGTAGTACATATTGCTGTGCCATTTGAAGATCTGAGTCTTGGGTTTCATGCCTACATTTGATAAGTGTTTTTTAATAGAAAAGAAACAATAGCCCATCATGGATTTGAATGAGAAACTTGAATATTAATTGACTGCAAACCAGATTCAGTGAATGTTTCTTGCAGTAATTACAACATTTTGCCTTGTAAGTTCTATTATAAATTATTTGTTAGTTTAATAAAAGACATTATTAGCTACATTTGTCTTTTTCTGGGTCATCCAAATGGTTACAAGCATTTTATGCACAACATTTTATTGGTGATTTGACAGCTTTGACCTGCAAATCTTTCATTAAACAGTACTGTATTATTATTTTAGAGAATAAATTATGAGACATTTGTGAAGGTCTTGTAAACCACCCAAAATACACTGAACAAACCTAGTGAAACCTTTAAACCTTTAGTTTCTCCTTTTAACTTATATTATTCAGCTTTGTTGTTAAAAGGGGTTTTCTGCTGGTGGGACAATCCAAATCATGCTCACTAGAGTAGTAAGAAACATGAGGCTCTGGGTGTCACTGTGCTGTCTCTGGCCTCTGTGGATGATGCAAAAGCAGATCAAGCATGTGCTCTGTAGCATCCTTTTGCCTGAGCAAGATTCCATATATGGGATATGGCTCACAGGAGAGATGGAAGAGATCTGTCCTACACTCATTATTCAGGGAAAGCTCTCTTTGACTTCTCCCTTTTTCAGCTTGAGTATGGAGTGTAGGATCTGGCCCCAAATTACCCTAGTTTATTACATTTCATGCCTGGTGTAGTGAATACTTTTGTCATAGAAGACACTTTGTGCTCTACGCTGGTACCACCTGGAATTTACCAAATTATGACTATTTGACATATTAAGGAATTACATTCTGAAAATTTTTGTGGAGACTGTAAAGATAATATTAGGTTATGCACTATGTCTGATATATTTTATAGCTGGCAGATTGTAATCTGATATTCAAGTCTCTTAGAAAACATGGTCAGTGACTTGGTTTTGATCAACATTAAATGATTGTAATAACTAACTTCATATAATGTCAGTTCAATTAAAAGAAATGAACAATGAATTATTAAATTAAGGGTGTCTAATTAGGTATTATTTGCTATTTTATTCAAGAATCATAACTTGAATGCCAAACTGACGTACAGATGCAATTATATCTATTGAATTGTCATTTATTCAACATTAATTTCCATTACTTTGGCTTGTCATTTACTATATCTTTCTGTTTTACAGATGCCTGTCCTAATTTTCTTTGCTTAGGAATGGTGGTTTGATGTTAATAAAAGGCAGCAAGGGTTAGCATTGGGTGGGAACACATACGGTGTGAACATGTGCTGTGAACTTTTCCACACAGTTTTTACAGTTCACCTGTAATATGTGTTACTCCAGAAAAGACACTACTAACTGTGGCAAATATTGTAGTGCTTTTGCATCATGGTTCAGTGTTAAATCAGGACTAGTTTGAGACCATTCTGATCAAGGGCCATTTTGAATTATTTACAGCCCTGGAAATGTGTTCCTTAGCAGGTTACCAATAAGCTCTGCTCAGCCGTGGCTCATGACCTCCTTGGGGCTACAGAGGCTGAATAAGTAGGGAACTGTTATTGCAAAGAGTAGGAAAGATCACATGCTACTTGTATTTTAATTTATTTTCATAGGTTTCTGGTGTTGTGGATCTTGAAGCCTGCCTCAGGATTCTTATATAGGCAATCAACTTCCGCGGCTTCACCCATTCATTGTCCTCTTGGGCAACAAGCTCAAGCAACACTGCTTTAGTTAGGAGATATGGAGGCTTGGGAATGAGGTACAAGGTTATCGTGGGTACTTGAACTAACATCCTTCAGATTTAAAAATCTGGGGTAAGACTCTCATCCCCACTCTGGTCCCTGTATGCCAGGTAAAGAGAATTTCCCTGATGAAGGAATTAAATGTCACAGGCTGTTTTTTGAAGACCCCTTTGCAAACCTTATAATAAAGGGTGCCAGGCGTCCGAGCTGGAGGTGGGAGGGGTGCATTGGGGGCAGGAGGTGGCAAAGGGTATTTAAAGCCAGCTTAAATTCACTGCCCATAGGGTGCAAATTATGTGCTGTACCTCTTAGTGTATGTCTACATTGCAGTCACATGTGATTGCATCTCATGTAGACATATCTGAGTTAGCTTTAATCAAGTTAGCTCCGATAATGGAGAAGTGAAGCCATGACAGTATGGGCTTCAGAGCTGGGTGTCCAAGCACACCAGGAACCCTGGGTAATTACTCAGATAGCTAGCCAGAGCAGAAGCCTGAGATGCCAGGGCTTCACTGCTCTGATACCCAAGCTAGCTAGATTAAAGCTATTTTAGGTATGATTACATGAGCTGCAATCACATGCCATGATTGTAGTGTAGACATTCCCTTAGAAGCGTAGCACAGAATCTCACCCCTGGAGTTTTGTGGCAGAGTAAAGTCAGCCCTTTACTCTGGAATTCAGTTACTCCACCCATAGTCCAACAGTGTCACATTTCTTCTTGGGTATTCTGAGAGAGCAAAGGAAAAGCCTTGTCCTACACAAATAGTTACAGGCTTGAGTATCTATTACTTTCTGAAGAGTGCTAAACCTCCTCATAACCACAAGCTCAGGATTCTAGGTCCCATCCAGTCAAATAGCATAAATGTTCCACAGTTCTTAACATTCCACAAGATATCCTTGCGGAATAAATATTTTCCTGTCCCTGATGGATTTAATCATCATGAAAACATGTTGGTTCAACATTATACAGTGGAGCTTCAAAATCTTATTTTGAGAAAGCCAAACATAATTGTCTTCATTGAGCTTTCAACTGCAGCACTATTAGGAAGTCTCATCCCTTCTAATAAAAAAAACCTATCAGGCCTGTGCCACTGGGAGAAAGAGGAAAGGGATTTATTTCAGGTGGTGTCTGATATGAAAAATGTCAGAAGGCTTATGACTCATTCTGGATCTTAGCTATGTTAACCATGTGACGGGTTCAGTCA
Source organism: Lepidochelys olivacea (assembly GCF_965140295.1). Taxonomy (NCBI): domain Eukaryota; kingdom Metazoa; phylum Chordata; order Testudines; family Cheloniidae; genus Lepidochelys; species Lepidochelys olivacea. Next base: position 267,536,480 of record NC_140411.1, read on the forward strand.
CAGAGATCCCCTTAGGACTGTCACATGATATGCTGAAATTACCGCTGAGCCCATTTGCCCTGCCAGCTTGGGACTGTCTTGTTGAGCCAGACACACTAGCTTGCTGCAACACACACCCAGGGTCTGGTCCACACCCCCAAAGCTGCAGACTTAACTGAAAACAGCTCAGCAGGTTACCTGTCTCCAGCACCCAGACACCCAGTTCCCAATGGGATCCAAACCCCAAATAAATCTATTTTACTCTGTATAAAGCTTATATAGGATAAATTCATAAATTGTTCACCCTCTATAACCCTGATAGAGAGATATGCACAGCTGTTTGCTCCCCCAGGTATTAATCACTTACTGTGGGTTTATTAATAAACAAAAGTGATCTTATTAAGTATAAAAAGTAGGATTTAAGTGGTTTCAAGTAATAACAGACAGAACAAGTAAGTCACCAAGCAAAATAGAACAAAACATGCAAGTCTAAGCCTAATACATTAAGAAACTGATTACAGGTAATATCTCACCCTCTAAGAGGTTCCAATAACCTTCTTTTACAGACTATACTCCTTCCTAGTCTGGGCCCAATCCTGTCCCCTGGTACAGTCCTTGTTAGTTCCAGCAGACATCTCAGGTGGTAAGCAGGGGTTTTCTCATGACTGACCACCCCCTTGTCCTCCTCCATCCCCTTTTATAGCTTTGGCACAAGGCGGGAATCTTTTGTCTGTGCTTGTCCCCACCCCCGCTTCATCAGTGGAAAAGTACAAAGATTAAGATGGATTCCAATATCATGAGACATGGTCACATGTCACTGTAAGACCCCTAGTCTCCATTCTTCCTGGGTTGGCCCACACGTACACAGGAAGGCTTGCAGGTAAATAAGCCATTTACAACCAATTGTCCTAGTCAATAGAAGCCATCAAGATTCTAAACCACCATTAATGTCCCACACTTTGCATAATTACAATAAGACCTCAGAGTTATACTTCATATTTCTAGCTTCAGATACAAGAATGATACATGCATACAAATAGGAGGCATATATTCAGTAGGTTATAACCTTTGTTATGATACCTTACAAGAAATCTTTCGCATAAAGCATATTCCAGTTATGTCATATTCACACTCATAAGCATATTTCCATAAAACATGGAGTGCAACGTCACAAACCAGTTCTCTTTAAAAAAGAAATTCAGACTAGTTTCTCTAGGAGTAATTTTACTATTGTTTGAAACAAAATACTCTAGAAATGTGCTCTAGAGCTTATGAATGCTTACATTCACGTAAAGATACTTCCCAGTCACTAGATACACAAACATGTTCAAATCCCTTCTCCCACTTCCACTGCTATGCCTACAAGAAGTCAGCCACACATTTAAATAAATGGGTTAAGAGGCAGTTATCTGACAGGAATTTAGGGAATATTTATTTATTGATGTAATTACAAAACTAATACATGTACATTAAAATGTACATAGTCAAATATATTGTATTGCCTCAGTCTCTCCCCATTCCTGGTATGTTTCTCAAATGCTTGTCTTTTTAGCTTGTAAAATATTGATGACAGGGACTATGTTTGTACAGCATCTGCACAATGAAGTCCTGAACTGGTTGATGTGTTGGGGTGTTACTCTAATAATAATAATAGTAGTACCCGGTAATACGTATTTCAGACTTCTGAAAGATGAATATTGTGACCAATTCAAGTTACTTCCTGTTTGGTCTGGCTTTGGCACTGCATGTTTTTACAAAAAGGTTAATAGTTGTTGACAGTTGTTAACACAGAATAGGAGTTAATATTTCCCCCATCTGGATGACTGGATGCTCAAGATCACCCCTCTTGAATGGATCCAAGGAACTGTCTGACTGATCACTGGCAAACTGGAGTTACTAAGGGTTACCATAAACTGAGCAAAGTCCCAGCTTGTCCCTATAGACAACTGGAATTTGTTGAAATCCTTCTGTCATGGCTCTGATGAAAGCCTACCCCCTTTAGTCATTCAGGGTGTATTGGACTTGACTTTAAAACTAAGACAAAGCCAGCAGATATTATCCAGAAACATACTGTACTATGAATATTGGGTATTATAGCCACATGGTATCTAACAGCCATGTTTCCTGTTGAGACATCCATAAATGTCAGAGGTCATACACAAAGTTACCCTATCTGTGTAACGGAGTTCCTTTAACAAAATTTGACTTTGTGGGGTTTCCTGCATCTTCATGCTTATTTTTACATAATTCAGCTAAAAGTGAAAATGTGCCTCTTTCATTTCAGTTTTAAAGGGCCATATTTTTATCTCAGTTACACTGATATAAAGCTACTATAATTCCACTACAATTGCGTCATATCCACCTAAATACAGTTATTCCTGAGTTAAGGTATACTGGTCTAACAGAGTTCAGAACCAGACTGAAAATATTTCCAACAACTTTTGTCAGACTTCCATTCATTAGTTTTAACTCTATCTCAAGTACTAAATTAGAAACACCAAGTTTTCTTTCCTGTTCTCCTTCCGCCCCCTTACCTTGCTTGCCATTTTCCCAAGCAGAACATTTCTGGATTTAAAAAAAATACCTATTAATACGTAAGCTTTTTAATTTGTTGGCTTGTAAAACACAGCTCAAAATGGAATACAGTTCTTATATTTCTGATGTTCTAAGTTCAGATTTGTCATGTAGGCTAAAAAGAAAAAAAAACAGCTTCTGCAGCAGTGTACTATACGTTTTTTAGACTGCAGAGTTTAACCTTCATGCGGATGGAGACAACAGATTCTCGATTGACCAATCATATACTGCAGCTGTCTTTTGCCGAATCTAAGTCTATTTTGCTTGCCAGTAAGTATGACAGCTCTGCTTGATTTTAAGCTATGTCAACTGAACTAGCAAAGTGTTTACAAAAAATTCTGTCAATTTCAATAGATTTGCAAGTCTGTGTAAGTGTTTCTTTTTAAGGTGGCTACATGAGAGCTAATAGATATTAGTTGTTTCTTTTTAATTTAATTGAGATTGCTTTCCATTTTCTAATGGGATATCGGTCATGGTACCATCTTAGAAGTTACAATGTCATGAAGAGAGAAGATTCACAGCAGAAAGTTTCCTGAATGTTGTAAGCCATTTAAATTCAACCTACCTATGTAGTGTTGATTTTTTTGTATTCTGTAAACAGATCTTAAGCTATTCAGAAAGAAAATTTAAATACAGTGATTTTTTTTTATAATGAAGGCTTTTTTTTTACTGAGTAATTAGGATCCCTAAATTTAGGGATGATTGGTGGTGTGCTCCACAAAGAACATTTCTGAGATTTTTCAGGAAGATTGATGTACATAGAAAAGACCAAACATTTTTTGAATGATAGTCCTGAATTCTAAAATCAAGCACAACAGGTATGGTAGGAAGATTCTGTGACTATTAACAAGGTTATTTTATAGATAAATTAGGTTAGAATGATCTGGCTGGAGCTGGGAAAAAAGTTTCAGCCAAAGCTATTTTTCACTGAAAAATGCAGATTCAGGTTGACTGAAATATTTTGTGTATTCATATCAAATTCACTGAATTGTTTCAGTTGAAAAAAAAACCCAGAAAAATCCTAAAAAGCCTAAATGTTTCATTTTGACATTTTCAAAACAAAACCTTTTAATTTTTCACTTTTTTCCCCCCACTTACATTTTGAATTTTACTTCATTTTTTACAAAAGCTCAAAAATGAAGCATGTTGTTCAACTGAAACAATTTCTTTAAAAATGATTTTTGAGAACAACTAGCAAACTGAAAAATCAGCTACTCAGACAGCTCTAGATCTGGCCCTGTTTGTTTGCTTTGTCTCTCTGCACTCTTCTGTGCCTAATGAGCAGCTCAAGTAAGTATGCTGTGTGCCGGAGATCTCTATGGAAGCTGGGAGGAAGGCAGTATCTCCGGTGAGGGAATGGTTATTGTATCAGCATAATGATGGACCAACTGGCTCTGTCCTTGTTCGGTTCCTCGTCTGTCCCTTTTCCTCCTCCAGGTTCCTACTACATCCTGGAAGGAAGTAAATCCCAGTGGACACAGATCCATGTTAGGAAGGGGATGCAGACCCCTGACCAATGTTAGGTTGTCAAATCTGTCCACTGCCCAGTGGAGCTGGATAATTTCCTTTGGCATCAGGGACCTCCATGGCCAAAGAAATGGGGAAGCAGGATTTGCCTTTTAACCATTAGAATCAGCATGTCTAATTCTGCTCTCATTTACACCAATAACTTCATTTACTTCAGTCAGTATAATCTGAAAGCAGAATTTGGCACAGGGAATAGGTGGCCATATCAGCAACTATTTTTAATAAATCTTGGTAATATTTTAAACCCAAATCTTCACAAAAAGATACAGTGGGAGCTGCAGAACCTTATCAAAATCAAGCACTTTATTAAGTTAACACCTTAGGTTAAATTGTACTTTCTGTTACACCAATATAAATTAACTGAGGAGTCACGCCAGAATCAGTGTTCTAACTGAACAATGTTTTGCCCCTTCCATCCAAATCCTGCAGTCCTTATTCTGTCTTTACTCAGGTGAACTCCCATTGTCTTCTATGGTAGTTTTGTCCAGGTAAGCTCTGCAGGATTTAACTTACCTGACCATATCTCTATAAGCAGAAAAAAACAATCTACCAAACATATTTGTGCTGAGCTCTTTATGGCTTCATCATAGGCAGTATACACATATGATTAAATTCATCCAGGACATTCACCTGTTCAAGGTGCATCAAGGGAACAGTCCCTGGATCCAAGAGCTCAGAGTTCTTCTCAGTTGTGACAGGCTTTTACATAGGCTACACAAGGAGGGGATTGGTGGCTTCCTGCACACCAGCTGCCTCAAACGCTATCCCTGCATTAGGGTCACTCAGAACATGATCTTTCACTTTTTAAAATACTCTGATATTTAGCAAAAAGAAAAGGAGTACTTGTGGCACCTTAGAGACTAACAAATTTATCTGAGCATAAGCTTTCGTGAGTGCCTCTGAGTAAAATTATCACTGCAAACTACATTATTTCCCAGGTGGATTTTAAAGCCCAGATCTGCGAGCTTTGTTTTCCCTCTCCTAGTATAGATTGAATGGGGCATCTGACTCAATATTTCCTAATAGAAAGGCTGTGATATTATAATCAGTACTTTGTTCCAGTTATTTCTTTTACTTACTGCCTGCAGGATTTCACTGAAAAATGTTCCAAAAAGAGGAAAATAAAGAAGAAAGCATAATATCAACAGGGATAAAGTATTAACTCTGAGGGACTGTACCTCCCTAAGTGCACAATTGCTCTCTGAACTTTCCCTAGGGACGGTCAGCACTTGCAAGATAGCTGGTTGAGAATTTTTGACCAAACTTTTTTTTTTACACAAAATGCTGATTCATTGAAATCAAAACTGTTTATGAAACAGGATTGATTTCAACTAACCTTCCTACTTGAAAAATTATTGGGAAAAAAGTTTTGAAATTGTTGAAATGTCCTGGCTTAACATTTTCAAAACAAAAAGTTCAGGGTTTTTCATGTAGAATTTCTATTTAATGTAGACTAAAAAAAGTCTAAAAAGGGGGGGTGGTGAAGTTGAAATCTAAATGAAATGTGTCCAAACTATCAAAACAAAATGTTTTAATTGACCCAAGCTAAAAAATTGTTTGGTTTGTCAGTTCCCAATTTTTTTTTTGAGATTGTGACTTTTTGTCCTGGTTCAGGAGAGGAAATTTTTATCAAAATCTCAAAAGTTCTTGTGGGGTGGGAAACCTTCCTACCATGTCCACTTTGCACTGTACTGCCTAAAGGAATCATATAACCTGAAAGTAAGAAAGAATTTTTAAAAATGTAAAACCATGAAGTTATAATAAAAGCCTTACTTTAGATTTCAACAGGTAACAACAATATCACAACAAGAGGCTTGAATGGTGTCTCAATTTTAAAGAATCCCTTTGTCAGTTTATATTTTGGTTTGATGATAATATCTACTGAAATAAGGAAAAACTTCTAACATTTATCTTTTGGACTGTTTTCTCAATTTTCAGTTATGGTTATTTTTTATTCATTTGGCTTTTTAACACTCTATCTGTGTGTGCAGTAGCCCTTTACAATATTTCAGTGAAGATTTAAAATAAAAAGGATATTTTCAGCCTTTGTCAGTTCAAAACTTATAGTTGAGCTTGCCCACAAAGAATCACACTATGCTTTTTCTTTTTGGTCTCTTTGCATGCACAACTTTTGAATACTCTGGATTGTGTATAAAAACGTGTTTATTGGACTATATTGTATGTGAAAATTGTAGCTTGTCCAATTTCATTCACTAATGGCATGCATTAAAGCTTTTAAACCTACTTTCTTGGGAAGCAATTTGAAAAAAACACCCCTAAAATTAAATGAAGTAGTACAAAATTATATAGAGAGCTATAAGAAAAGGAAAGAAACTAACTATTATTATGAAGAATAATAAATTTTATTTAATATTGGATTCCTCAAAGCTGCCACTGAAGGAGGAACTCTAAAAAGTTTAAAAGACATTTAAACTTTTTGAGCACTTTGTCTGGTAACAATTCATAAAAAGAAACTTTGAAAAGACTCATATATAATGGACTAGAAATTGAAAAAGTGATATATTAAAATAATTGTGGATAGGGTGACTAGATGTCCTGTTTTAGAAGGGTCAGTCACATATTTAAACCCTCCTGCAGGTGTCCTGACTTTTTCTTAAAAATGGGCAAATTGTCCTGTATTTTCTATCTCCCCCGCCATCAGTACTGGTGGGTCCTGCTGCTGGCTGGATCCCTGCTCCCTAGCCACCCTCCCATCAGCAGGGAGTCCAGTGGCCGACGATGGGGGTGGGAGTGCAAGGCTGGTGGCGGAGTGAAGATGCAGCGCAGGGGCTGGCCACTTCTCCCGTTGGTCTGTCAGTGCAGTCCCTGCAGCGTGCTGGCTCTGAGCCAGCAGGGCCCCACTCCCCGTCCCGTTTCCGGCTGGCACTGGCTCTGCGTTGCGAGCTGCAGTGGCTGGTGAGTGCGGGCAGGCGCCAGACAGCGGCCAGTTACATGTCGCTTCTGTTGCCCACCCATCAGCCCTTTATGTGCTCCCCCTCTCACTGTCCTCTCCCTGCTTTTCTCGTTCACTTCTCCAGTCCCTCCATATCCCCACTGGCGGGGCTTGTCCCACTCCCAGCGCTCTGCGGAGAATCGGCCCCTGGTCAGAGCACTCAATTCACCAGCAGCCTGGCCGGCATGCTCTTTCCTTCCCCCACTGCCTCTGGCTGGGCAGGCACCCTTGGAAAACCCAAGACAACTCTGGTTTGGAGCACTGGCCATGAGGTGCTGAGACCTGCTTGTGCCAAAGCCCTGCACAGCGCTGGCACAGGGAAGCCTCTCCGCCCCTCAGCTAAGCTCTGGAGTGGTGGTGGTGGTGGCAGGGGTAGCAATTTCCAGCCTGTTCACGCCCCAAACCTGCAGCTCCACAGCAGCCCCTGGGGCAAGGGCTTAGCACCCTCTTCACTCCCCCACCCCAGGTCCTGCCCCCAGGGAACGTGGGGCTGCTCCGTCCCCTAGGCACCCTCCCCTACTGAGCCACCTCTCTGGAAAGTTTGCTGACGCCCCTGAAGTCAGGTTCCCTGGGCCCTGGTGCACAGTGCACCCTTAGAGCTTAACCCCTTCCTGCCTGCACTGTAGCCAGAGGTGACAGGAGGTGACTGGCTTATGTTGGTGGCCAGTAGTAGTCTGGAGGTGTTAGTTGCCTTTTGACACTGTGCAGGCAGGAAGGAACAAGCTGCTTCCAGCCATGGGTGGGCATAGGGGGATAGAAGAAGAAGTGAGCTCTGCCAAGACAGGGGCCCCCTTGCCCCACTCCTTCTCCCCTGCGACTGGAGCAGCTCCCGTCCCTTCCCTCCCACACAGTGCTGCAAGGCTGTTGCTGGCCACATTCTGGTGTGAACCCTGGCAGAAATCTGTGGGGGAATGTGACTCTGCATGCCCCCATATGTTGCCTCGGGAAGACACAGTGCCAGGTACCAGGACAGGCGGTTCTGTCTCGGGGGCCCAGCCAGGCATGGAGAGCGGAGAGCACTGGGTCAGGTCGGGTTGGTTGGTTGGTCAAACTCCTGTATGAGAGAGATGTATGAGAGTGAGTGTGTGTCACCTCTCCCCTTGTGTGTGTGTGGGATAGGGTTGTGTGTGTCACCTGCCCTGTGTGAACTCTAAAGCCTTAAAGATAAGAAAAACAATGAGAAGTCTGGTGGCACCTTAAAGACTAGCAGATTTATTTGGGCATAAGCTTTCATGGGTAAAAACCCCACTCCTTCAGATGCATAGAGTGAAAATTACAGATGCAGGCATAAGTATACTGACACATGAAGAGAAGGGAGTTACCTTACAAGTGGAGAACCAATGTTGACAGGGCCAATGGAATCAGGGTGGATGTGGTCCACTCCCAATAATTGATGATGAGATGTCAATATCAAGAGAGGGAAAATTGCTTTTGTAGTGAGCCAGCGACTCCCAGTCCCTATTCCACCCCAAATTAATGGTGTTAAATTTGCAAATAAATTGTAGCTCTGCAGTTTCTCTTTGAAGTCTGTTTCTGAAGTTTTTTTGTTGAAGTATGGCTACTTTTAAATCTGTTATAGAATGTCCAGGGAGATTGAAGTGTTCTCCTACTGGCTTTTGTATGTTACCATTCCTGGTGTCTGATTTTTGTCCATTTATTCTTTTACATAGAGACTGTCCGGTTTGGCCAATGTACATGGCAGAGGGGCATTGCTGGCACACGATGGCATATATCACATTAGGAAGATGTGCAGGTGAATGAGCCCCTGATGGTGTGGCTCATGTGGTTGGGTCCTCTGATGGTGTTGCTAGAGTAGATATGGGAACAGAGTAGGTAGCAGGGTTTGTTACAGGGATTGGTTCCTGGGTTAGTGTTTCTGTGGTGTGGTGTGTAGTTGCTGGTGAGTATTTGCTTCAGGTTGAGGGGCTGTCTGTAAGTGAGGACTGGCCTGTCTCCCAAGGTCTGTAAGAGTGGGGGATCGTTTTACAGGATAGGTTGTAGATCATTGATGATGTGCTAGAGAGGTTTTAGCTGGGGGCTGTAGGTGATGGCCAGTGGTGTTCTGTTATTTTCCTTGTTGGGCCTGTCCTGCAGTAGGTGACTTCTGGGTACCCATCTCGCTTGGTCAATCTGCTTCCTCACTTCCCCAGGTGGGTACTGTAGTTTTAAGAATGCTTGATAAAAGATAAGAAGGTAAATAAAAAGAATCCAACTGTGCAGTCTTTCTTTTTAATGGGGGCTCAGTCAACTTGATGTTAATTTGAACATTTGTGCTGCATAGTTCTGATTGATTGCCATTGAACTCGCTTGAATATGAGTAATTTTACTAGGTGTCCTGTATTCAGCACAGGGAAATATGGTCACCCTAATTGTGGACCATGTGGTAACTATGTATTAAATAAAAGAGGGATGGGAGCTAGTGGGCATTTGTTCACAATGAGACAAAATTATGGTTTTGCATTTTAACAATTTGATGGTGTGTATAACGTGCAGAAAGATCCATATTTTCAAAAGTGCTCTTCAAAAGTGTGTGCACATTTTTGTGTGTGCCCAACCTGTGTGACCAAATTAACATGGGCAAATCAGGAATTTTTGCAGGCACATAACTCCTCACTCATGTGACCCTAACTTGGGTCTGCATATCAGGTGTATGCAAAAGTGAACATGCACATATGAAAATATGAGTCATAATCTTAGCAATAAAAGAAATCTATATGTCTTTTGCCCCTCCATTTAAGGTCTTAACTAGAACTCAAGGAGCAGCCTCAGCAGATACTACAGTAGTAGGGGTTAAGGACACATGAGGCACAACCAGAGCCATCCCTGCCACATAATAAGCTCAGACCCAGTAATGTGCAGGTGTGACCTCCTTTCCCCATCCACTCCAGGGGCATTGACACCTGAAGTGCCACCTTCCTCTTCCTAGCCATGTGGGTTCAGAGAAGAAAGTAATTCCAGGGAGGAGCTAGACCCAGGGATCAGTGAAACTTAAGAGCAAGAGCAATCTAGTGAGCAATCTCAGCAGGGACCACTGGCTACTGATGATGTCACTGGACTGCTTTCTATAGCGTTCTATAGCATTCTTATTCCTGTGCTGATTGCCTGTTTGCTCCAGCTATCTCACAGGCTTTTCACCTCAGCCTCACTCCACCCGCCCTCCATGCTCCCCTCTTTCCTTCCTTCCATCTCTCTTCTCTTCTGCGTTAGTCCACTTACAACTTCTGTATTCTAGGTTTCCTCTCCCTTCCTTTGTCTTTCTGTTTACCTAATTTCCTCCTAACAAAACCCCAGCCAAAAGAATTACAAAATAAAACAACCTGCTGTCAAGCTTCCTGCCTCCCCTAAAAAAACCCCAACAACATGGAACTAACATGATTTGTGCAAACCTTTACTCTGTAATTCTGCATATCTCTTTATATCCTTTTCTCTTACCTTTTGTGTAGTCTATTCAGATTGTAAATATTTGGGGGCATGGACTATCTATAATTCTATGTTTGTACAGTGCCTAGCTCAGTGGAGACTCATAGGCTTTACTGTAAAAAATAATTAATAAAGTGGTGCATAGGTCCTTGTTTGGGTCCTTTCCACAAGGGTGAATGAAGTGACTGTCTCTAAATAACAAATAAAAGCAATGAAAAAACTGCTATTCACTGTGGGCTAAACAATTTCTTTCATACTTTTATCTCCAGTATGACCTATACAATGTATTCATAGTTGGAAGTACATTGAATTTGATTCTGCTGTAACTCATAAAGGAAGTGAGCAACTTGGTGAGAATAGTGAGTTAGTAAGAGTGTAAGTCATGTGTCAGTAAAATGCTGCAAACATCAACATACCCATGTGAAACACACAGGACTGGTTGTGATCATGATTTTCAAGGCGACACAACATCTTTCAGTGAAACTGTAAAAGCTTTAGCAGTCAACTGAGAATGAAACATGGTGAAAGACACAGCTTGAAATCCAGTTCCATTCTACTCGTACCAAATGACAGTCTCTGAAATATTTGGACATTGTGAAGATTAGATTAGTGCCAGAGTTGAGAATGCCAACTTGAAAACTGTCATGACATTGAAGGACGTGGGCACTTTCATTATTTTATCACTTATCTCTGAGAATTCATTTACTGTCCACATTTTAATACTACCTCTTTCCCTGTAAGTGTACCTGTCCAAGCATAGGGCCTTATGTGGACCTAGATCTCTCTTGAATGCTAGCTGTGAGGTCCAGCTAACATGAGAGAGGACATATTATGATCTCATTGTTGTCATGATCCCCTGCACACTACGGGGAAGTGTACACTGCTTTTTTTTGTATTATGGTGTAGGTTCATAGATTATAAAACCAGAAGAGACCATTATGGTAATCTAGTCTGCCTGCTGGAAAGCACAGGCTTCTCTGAATTAATTCCCATTTGAATGAGAGCATATCTTTTAGAAAAAACATCCAATCATAACTTAAAAATTTCCAGTAATTAAGAATCTACCAGAACATTTGGTAAGTTGTTCCAATATTTAATTACCCTCACTGTTAACATTTTGCACTTTATTTTATTGTAGTCTAAATTTGTCTAGCTTCAACGTTCAACAGTTAGTTCTTGTCTGCCCGATTGAAGAGCTCTCTATTATCAAATTTCTGTTCCTCATGTAGGAATTTATAGATTATGATCAAGTCACCACTTAGCTTTCTTTTTGATAAGCTACATAGATTGAGCTCCTTGGATCTTTAACATTAAGGCATGTTTTCCAGTCCTTTAATCATTCTCAAGACACTTCTCTGAACCTTCATCAGTTTTTCAACATCCTTCTTGAAGTGTGGACACCAGAAATGGACAGCGTTTTCCAATAGCAGGTGTACTGGTGCCAAATATAGAGGTAATATAACCTCTGTACTCCTACTCAATATACCCATGTTTATACATCCAAGGATCACATTAGACTTTTTGGCTACTGCATCACACTGAGAGCACATGTTCAGCTGATGATTATCCACCATGACCCACAAGTCTTTTTCAGAGATACTGCTTCCCAAAATAGTCTCCCATCCTGAAAGTATGTCCTGCATTCTTTGTTTCTAGATGTCTGACTTTACATTTGGCCCTGTTGAAATGACAATACAATGTAATAATATAAACAGAATAATTCCCCCTCAACAACATTTAGTCATTTTGTTCTTCACAGGAACTCTCTGCTCAGCCATCCAGTCCTCCCAAGGCACCTCATAGTTTAAGAGGAAAATGTTGCCCTTTGTACAGATAGTAGCTAAAATTTGCAGTACTATACACCACAACCATAACTGTCCCCCTAGGAATGCCAGCCTCTCATCATTGTGTTCACCAAACTACCCACTCCCGTCACACCGAATTACTACCCAAAGCACATACAACTACTAGAGTTGGGCGAAGTTAGTATGGTTAAGGGGTTTCTGTAGAGGGGAAAGTTGAGGGGGACAAATTCAAGCTGTGATATATGGTCTGTACTGTATGGTAGGTTGTGGTAATGGTAATTACTCTTGGGAGAATTCTACACCACTGCGCATGTACAGAATTTGTGTCCCCTGCAGATTTCTTTGCTTCCCTGAAGAAAAATGACTTTCTGATGGGGAAGAAAAGGGAAGACACAAGAGCGGTCATATGACCCTCCCCAGCAGTATGTTTTGGGTGCCCAGGACAGCTGGCAGAGATGTAAATCACTGTGGGCCAAGGGGCTGGACTGGGGAAGACCTGGCTGGTGCCTCCTATCCTGTGCTGGGCTCAGCTGCTATTCCCATCTGGGCTGGGGAGGATGAGACTTCCTCTTCCCCTGGCTGCATGGCATCCAGGGCTGTGTCAGACCCACCCCCAGATTTCTGCCCCTGGCTGTAGGAAGCTCTGCAAACTGCTCCCGTGCGCTTCCTGCGTCCATCACTCCTCAGCTGCAGGGGGAGAGATCACTGTACAAAGAGCTGCTTCCCTATACACCCAACCCCCATGCATCCAAACCCCCTCATACCCAGACCCTTCTGCTGAGCCTCACTCCCCCTGCACCCAGAACTCCTCCTGACAAGCCCCACTCCCCCTGTACCTGGATCACCCCACCGAGCCACCTGCACCTGGATCCCAACCCTAAGAAGCCCCAACCCGCTGCACCTGGATCCCTACCCCACTAAGCCCCAGTCCCCAACATCTGGAGTCCCCCACTGAGCTCCCAACACCGAGACCCCCCTGCCAAGCTCTATCCCCCCACACCCATACCCACCCACTGAGCCCCAACCACCTTCACCTGGACCCCCCTGCAGAGTCCCATTACCATTGCACGCAGAACTCCACAACAAGCCCTTGTGCATCCAGATCCCCCCCGCATCCAGATCGCCCACTGAGCTGCCCGCACCCAGATTGCCCCATACAGAACCCTCTCAACCCAGACCTGAATCCCCACTCACAAAGTCCCTCCACACTTGGATCCTGCCTTGCTGAGCCTGCATGCCCACACCTGGTGCACCTGGCATGGAGGGGCAGGGCCCCCCATGGGGTGTTTCTGGGGCAGGCCCAGTCCTTGTGGTGTGTCAGGTTTGTATGCAGGCTCACCTCTGAGTCCGTGTCACTGGGGGGAGCTGCACAATGATCTCCCACCTCTATACAGCCAGTGGTCTGTGCTCCTCAATGCCATGCTAGAGTCTCCACATTTATTTGAGAAATGAATTTTGCAGAATTTTAAAATACTGTGAACAGAATTTATAATTTTTTGGTGCAGAATTTTTAATTTTTTGGCATAGAATGCCCTCAGGAGTATGGCAAGGTGCAGGCCTGTGTGTGGAGGAGTATAGGCTATGTAGTGTTAGGTGGTTTAACGTCTAATTTCCTTGCTTTTGTGTTAGGTATGTTGCATGTGTAGCAATACTTACTTCACAATGAAGATTTTCTGGTGTATTAATATGTTCAGGATTTGTGATATGGCTCAGTTAACATTGTAAAATCAGCTTTAACTTTTGGAATTTCCTATCTCAAATGTTTTTCTTGCAATTTTAACATTCTATAAATGCTACATTGATGGGTTTTGTTGTTGCTGTTCATTTTAATTTAACTTATTCAGACTTTAAAAAAGTTTTTTTGGTTAATATTTTCCATCTGCTTAAAAAGGTCAATTTTGTCTACACTGAGAGTAAATGCCACCAAAAGTCTTCATGTTTCTGCCAATGCAGTTGAAGCAGCACAAGAAACACAATTAAGTTCCTTTGTGCTTCTCTTCAGGAAATAGTTAATAGAAGAAATTAATTGTTGGATTCAATTACATAGTTTTTATTCAGCATCAATTTAAGCTTTACTTCCTTGAAAAAAGTAAAGTCTTCAAAAAGGAAATTTGCTTCATAAAATAAAACTACAATTTCATTATATTTTTAAAAGTATTAGGACAGGCTCAATAAATTTCATAAAACTCACTCTTACATTAGCTAACAGCAAGATTTCCCAGACTTTACTAATGTTTATAAAACCCTGTGAAAAGTTTCTGTTTGCTAAATGCACAGAAGAAATTTGGAATAGCAAGTTCGAGTGGTATTAAATACAAAATCACTTAAAGACTCATTTTTCTGTTAAGGAATATTCTTTCCTGGAGACTGAATGGTAACTTGATTTGTTTCACATTCCCTTTAGAGACAAAGAGTTGTCTTCCATAAGACATAAACTATTAAATGCATCTCATATATAGGTATCCACTGGTCTTGTCACTACTCATGGGTTAAACTTGCTAATCTCACAAGGAAGGCAATTTATGCTCCTCCCCTTCCTTCTTTGAAATAGGACTTCCTCTGTGGGACTGCTGCAGCACTGCACTCCTGCACCATATACTCTAACTCTGAGAGCTGCTTTAAACTAACTACTAGACACAACAGAGAGCTTTAGAGTGTGAGAATTTCCACTCACAAACTGCTGGAAACCTCAAATGAATTAGATTTCCAGTAATTGGAGCCTTTCGACTTTCCTTTTAGGGCAAACTGAGGATCCCCTGTGCTGAATCTGCACTAATTCTGGCTCCCTCAGTGTCCATGAATGTCAGTGTCCATGCAGTACAGCTTAAACCAGCCTGTCATGTCACCACACTTCCCTTGGGCTTCCTTCAGCAACATAGCAGAGTGGTCTGACCAATAGCGGCAGCTGGCCTGTGTCAGTAGACTACATTCTTTCTGGCACCCTCCAACAGTGTGGCTCAGCCCAACCCACTATGTTATCACATCTTCCATAGGCTTTGCATAGGAGTGTAGCAAAAGTAGTCTAGCCCATCACACTAGCCTACCTGTGCTAGTAGACCTTCTGTATCCCACCACTTCCATAAAGTTTGGGTCTGTGAGTTTGTCAGTGCAGCCTGCCATTTGACCACTCCTTTCACTGGCTTTTCTCAGCAGCAAAGCAAATCAATCTAGCCCAGGGGCAGGCAAAGTTTTTGACCTGAGGGCCACACAAAATTGTATGGAGGGCCAGTTAGGGGAGGTTATGCCTCCCCAGACAGCCAGGCGTGGCCCAGCCCCCATCCTCTATCCAACCCCCCCCCACTTCTTGCCCTCTGATGCCCCACCCCCAGGACCCCTGCCCCATCCACCCCTCCCTGTCCCCTGATTGCCCCCTGCCAGCCCATCCAACCTCTTCTCTCATTCCTGACTGTCTCCCCGGGACCCCTGCCCCACCCAACCACCCCTTCTCCCTGACTGCCCCCGGAACCCTGCTCCTGACTGCCCCCTGCTGCCCCATCCAACCCCCCTCTCCTTCCTGACTGACCCCCAGGACCCCTGCCCCCATTCACCCCCCCCCCCGTTCCCCACCCTCTGACCATCCTGACCCCTATCCACACCTCCGCCCCCTGACCACCACCCCAAATTCCCCTGTCCTCTATCCAACCCCCCTTGCTCCCTGCCCCCTTACTGCGCTGCCTGGAGCACCAGTGGCTAGCAGCGCTTCAGCCGCACTGCCCAGAGCAGCAGGACAGGCAGCTGTACTGCTTGGCTGGAGCCAGCCACCACTGTGCAGCACAGAGCACCGGGTCAGGCAGCGGCTCTGCCGCCCCGCAGCCCAGAGCATTGCACTGGTGGTGCAGTGAGCTGAGGCTGTGGGGGAGGGGAAACAGCAGGGGAGGGCCCAGGTCCTAGCCTCCCGGGCCAGGAGCTCAGGGGCCAGGCAGGAGGGTCCCACGGGCCGGATGTGGCAGTGCAGAAGAGAGGTCTAATATCTCATGCCACCATCATGCTAGTAGACAATACAAATGGCTTTAATCCTGTAGCAGTACGTCAGTATTAAGGGAGAAAAGTGGCATATGAGAGAGAAAATATGACATAGTTGTACAGCCACTGTAGCATGTCTATCTGAGCAAGGGAAGGTTCTCAAACACCAGTGCTACTGCCCAGCAATTCTAGTCTCTCGGTCTTAACCTCTCCTTTGTCAGAGGATGTTCCTCTCTTAGTTCAAAGTGTGCATTGTGTTAGCAGCAAACTGCTGTAGACGTAGAGGAGTCTAAAATCTCATTAGAATGTTAGTCAAGACAAAGACCCCAAGGATTTTTAACATCTTGTCCTTAAAGAGCCTTCCACCCATGAGGCAGGACAAGTAGGAGTTTCTCCCAAATATTTCATGCCTTCCGCAACTAGTCAAAAATCCTATGGGAAACATGAAGGTCAACAGGCTTGAAACTGCTGCATTATTTTCAATATTACTTTTTAGAAGACCAAAGATAAATCAATAAATCAATAAATAATAGCATTTGGAATGAACAAGTTGTAACCATTTTCCTTTTTTCTCAGAAGTGATCCTGATAGCACAGGGGAAGAAGAGAAAATGTATATTTCAGAGATGCCAGCTGTCTCTAATTTTCCATAATCCCTGGTATTGCTCAATCACTGCCCTATGTGGACCTTGCTGGACTATGTTAACATCCTCTAAGTACCTCAAGTATGCCTCCAAGGTCCACAAGGAGCAGTTAGAGCACAACATGCATCCTGTGGCTAGTGAAACCAGCACCCCAAGCCACACTGACAATTGCCACGGCTTGCTTCCTGTCAGACCCTCACTGTGCAGTCTGCAGGGGAGGAGAAACCTGAGGGGCAGGAGGAGGCAGTGGTAGAGGAGGAGAGTGAAAACATGAGAGATGAGAGAGAAAAGGAGTAGGATCATCCCAGGAAAGTGGCCAAGGCCCAAAACTAGTCAAAGTAATTAAGGTCCCTTGGTGGCGTAGGAGAGAGGCTTTCCCAGGGCCGATCCTCCCCTTCTCTCTTTTTAGGGGTGGGGGTCAGGGGCACAATGCGGGAGGGCGCACAGACTCCCCCTCCTTGGCAACATACAGGGAGGGGAGGGGAGAGGAGCAGGTAGAAATCCTGGTTTCTCCAGGGGCAGGGGAAGTGAAAGAGGAGGGGACTGGGGCAGAGAGGTCCTGTTTTCTGCAGGGGGAAGGAACGGGAGGAGGCGGGGGGAGAGAGAGAGAGAGGTCCAAGCCACCTCCCTAATTCCTCCCTAATTGTTTTCTTAAACAGCCCAAAAGTCTCAGAGCGAGGTTATCATCTCTGACATCTACATTGCTGAAAATGTATTTAAAGAAAGAGTCTCTCCACATAGTCTAGTATAGTGGTTCTCAAACTTATTTGATCGTGTCCCCCTTCTTTGTGTCTGTAGTCGTTTACATACCCACCCCACTCCCGACACATAAGTACATATACTGCCACCCAGCTCTGAAGGCAGAGTAGGGAACGGTGGTCGCTGTCTGGGCACCCAACTCTGAAGGCAGTGCCGCCACTAGCAGCACCACAGATGTAAGGGTAGCAATCCATACCATGCCACCCTTACTTCTCCGCTGCTGCTGGCAGCGGCGCTGCCTTCAGAGTTGGGTACCCAATCAGCAGCTGCTGTTCTCTGGTCTCCCAGCTCTGAAGGCACTTGGAGAGAGAGAGAGAGCAAGAGATGGTCTGAAACCTGACTTGAGAACCTGACCTTTTCAATCCAAAACCAGACTTTTTGATACAATTTAATTTCACAAAAATGTTTGAAAGGTTTTGTTTTGATTCCAATCCAGCACAAAAACATAATATGAAACCTCGAAATCATGGCAAAATGGAATTATTGTCCTCTGGTCAACTCTACTTTTGAAAACTTTAGCTATGGCCCTCGGTACACAGTCTGAGCTTAACAATATACGCCCTGATCCTACAAACAAGCATGTGCTTTACTTTAAGCATATGACTAATCCTATTGACTTCAATAGTTTTGTATTTTAAGTACATAGTTTGTACAATAGTTATGGATTTCATGTACTTAAAATACACATATACTTAAATCTAAGGACATGTTTAAGTGTTTTCAGAATAAAGGCCTTAATAATAATTTTAGATTCAGCTGTATTTTGAATACATTCTTTCAGTGTTGCGTAAGAAAAACTAAAACAGTAAAATATTAAGTACTATATTAATAGCTGTAAAATACATTTACTCATCACTCCCTTCCCCCCCCCCCTTTTAAGGGTATATTTGGCCTAATAAATGTGTTGATTTCACAGAAGAGAAATTAAATGGCAAGAATTTGTTTCTAAATGATTCCATCATTCATCAGTTGTCTCTAAAGCAAAGTAATAAGCAATGCAAGATAACTCTTAGAGAAATTAATAAAGCAAAAAAGAGGAAAAGTTAGTATCCCATGAACAACTATTTATTGAATTGACACCTTAAAAATAAGGAATCAAATATGTTGAGATGAAAACAATTTTTGGTCTGGTTTTTTTCTACATAGCATTGAATTAGAGATACTCCCTCTTTTTTCTATTGAATGGAAACAATTTTTGTTCTTTGATTTGTCTAGAGGCTCAGCCTAAGTACAACCATCAGTGACAAATTAGTGGATATGTCATCTTTAGAAGAAAGGAATTAGCATCTAATAATGTTTCTTTTGTCAATTTTTTAATATGCCAAAATGCCTTTCAATTCTTCCTTCTTCAGGAAGCTGAAATTAACTTTTTAATTGAAGGGTCCAGAGATAAAGGTGACTCTTACAGCTGCAAGTTGCTCTCATGACATATTGAGTAACATTTTCAAAGTGGCTGGAGTTCCTATTATTGGACACACAGTGAGAATCTCTGGGTAAAAAAGTATAGACATAGTGCTTTGTATGTATAATGTTAGAACATAGGAAAATTGAAATACAGCTTTATAATTCTTGAAAGACACCAAGAAATAGATTTTGCTTCGTAATAACTTCCAAGAAGACATTTGAAGTCTGAACCTGCAAGGGGCTGAGTGTCCTCAATTTCTATTGATTTCAGTGGGAGGTGAGGTATTTAGCACTTCATAGAATCAAACTGTCCATAATGTACGGTGCCATTTATATAGAATGGCTATAATATTCTTCTTGGAAAAATACAATTATTTATAATTCTGAACTAACTAATCATTCAGGCACAAGTAGTGAAAAAAGATTGAAATATGGAAATAGGTAATCTCTAGAGAACAAATACAGACCTTAATATAAGAGTATTTTTAAAAAATCTATTAGACACATCTGGCCATTTCTACAGCCATGTCTGGTGACTTTGGTCATAGCAAACTATAGTAAAAGCAGAATTTGTTTTTTTAACTGAATTGCTTCAGACCATTTTCTTTGAAAACACAGCACATAATTCCCTAAGGAAGTAAAGGAAGAATATTGTTTGTCTGTGAAGGCTGAAAATTATGTTCATACTCGGTATGAATCAGGACAGCTGCTTAATTCTCATAATTCCATGCACTGAAAGTTAAAACATTAATTTCTTAAAAGTCCATATTAGATAAAGTAATATAGTACTAAATGCTTCCACAATTTAAAGGGACATATTTTGAAATTTAATCAATTAAAAATGAATTGAAAATACTTTCAGGTGCTGCATTGATTTTTGTAGTTTTACAATCATATTTTCCTACTTTAAAAAAAAGGTTCTTCTTCACGTCGATTCCAATTAGGTGTGCGCGCGCCGCGTGCATGGTTGTCGGATACTTTTTCCCTGAGCAGCTCCCGTCGGGTCAGCCAGGGAGCCCCCTGGAGTGGCACCCTCATAGTGCTCAATATATGACCCTGCCAACCTGACCCCCCTTTGGTTCCTTCTTACCATCCGTGGTGGCTTGGATACCACTCGTCCACAAGGTTCTCCTCAAGAATCCTCCTCAAGGTTCCTCCTCAAGGTTCTCCTCAAGAATCCTCCTCAAGGTTCCTCCTCAAGGTTCTCCTCAAGATCCGCAGGGACAAGGCAGAGGTAATTCTGCTTGCTCCAGCGTGGCCGCGCCAACATTGGTATACCACACTTCTGGACATGTCAGGCAGCACCACAATTGCGCTGCCACTCCTTCCCGATCTGATTAGACAGGACCACGGCCACCTGCTTTACCCAGACCTCCAGTCCCTGCACCTCACGGCATGGAAGCATGGTTAAATGCAAGGGAGCTCCAGTGCACGGAATCGGTGAGGGAGATGCTCCTTGGTAGCAGGAAACCTTCCACCAGGGCCACCTACCTGGCCAAATGGAAACGGTTTTCATGCTGTTGTAATCTCAGTCAAGTATCTCCACTCCAGGCATCTATATTGTTCATCCTGGACTACCTCCTACACCTGAAGTGGCAAGGCCTGACCGGATCGTCTATCCAGGTGCACCCTGTGGCCATCTCAGCATTCCACCCTGGAGAGTTGGGCTGTTCAGTCTTGACCAGTCCTATGGTGGGCCGTTTCCTTAAGGGCCTGGAATGCTTATACCCTCAGTTTTGCCCACCGGTACCGACTTGGGACCTCAATCTGGTCCTAGGTAGGTGATATTGGAGCCCCATTTGAGCTGCTTGCTACATGTTCCTGTCTGTATCTCTTGTGGAAGGTAGTCTTTCTGGTGGCAATCACATCGGCCAGGAGGGTATTGGAGCCAAAAGCATTAACCTCCAACCTCCCCGTACACAGTCTTCCAAAAGGACAGGTACAACTCAGGCCGCACCTAGCTTTTCTCCCCAAGGTAGTATCCCAATTCCACCTCCGCCAAGACATTTTTCTACCCATTTTCTTCCCCAAGCCTTATGCAAATGCACAGGAGCAGAAGTTTCACTCTTTAGATGTGCGCAGGGCATTAGCATTCTACACTGAGTGCACAAAGTCAAATCAGCTGTTTGTTGCAGTGGTGGACTGGATGAAGGGGCTTCTAGTGTCCTCACAGTGCATCTCTTCCTGGATTATGGATTGTATCCATTCCTGCTATGACCTTGCCAAGGTTTCAGCCCTGGCTATAATGGCCCACTCGACAAGGGCTCAGGCCTCTTCCACCGCTTTCCTGGCCCAGATACCCATCCAAGAGATCTGCAGAGCAGCGACCTGGTCCTTGGTGCATACCTTTGCTACCCACTATGCCATCACACAGCATGCTAGAGATGATGCAGCTCCCAGTAGAGCAGTGCTCCAGTCAGTGATTCCTTAACTTCGATCCCACCCCCGTGGGAGTCACCTAATTGGAATCGATATGAACAATCACTCGAAGAAGAAAAAACGGTTACTCACCTTCTTGTAACTGTTGTTCTTCGAGAGGTGTTGTTCACGTCCATTCCAATACCCACCTTTCTTCCCCTCTGTCGGAGTATCTGGCAAGAAGGAACCAAAGGGGGGTTAGGTCGGCAGGGTCATATATTGAGCGCTACAAGGGCGCCACTCGAGGGGGCTTCCTGACCGACCTGACGGGAGCTGCTAAGGGAAAAAGTTTCTGATGACCGTGCATGCAGTGCGTGCACACCTAATTGGAATGGACGTGAACAACACCTCTCGAAGAACAACAGTTACAAGAAGGTGAATAACCGTCTTTTTTTTTGCCATGTTGTTTTGTGAATAACCGAGGTAATCAACAGGGTAACTGATTGTAAAGGACAAATAATGAAGCTGATGATACAAAAATTACTGTCAAATGCATAATGTTAGCATGCTTAATAAATAGAGAAAATATTTTTCACCGATCTTTCAGTTATATAATCTGAGCAGTTATTTGTCAAAACAAGAAGTACATATAATGGGCAGAATGTGATTTTTAAATTGACAGTATCTCTTTAAAGGAGGTTATTGACAACAACTAATTTCACACTAATATAAAATAGGAGTAATTGAACTGAAGTCAACAAAGTTATACTGGTGAAAAACTGGTGTATATGTAATCACAATGTATCTCAACATATTCAGTAGAGAATTCCAAGTAACAGAACCTTATTGCTGGAAGAAGAGATCTGACTGAAATTACAAAATAGTCATTAATCGTTAAGAATTGCCCTACATGAAGTTCAAGATTGTTATAAGATAAACATACGCAAAATGATTTTTATAAATGACTTTATCATCAATATGTCACTTTCCACATACAAGGCATTTCTAGATAATTTGTGCCCGATAAATTAGCCACTTACATTGCAGGATCTTTACATTCGTATTATAATTTTGCCTATCTTCAAACATTTTGGTTTGCCATTACGAACAGTAATTTTACAATTGTGTTTTATTTGCAGCATCTGGCGAGGCCCAAATATAAACTGCACAGACAGTTCGGGTTACACTGCTTTACACCATGCAGCTTTAAATGGACACAAGTAAGTGCCATGTGCCCAATATTTACGGCCATATTTCTCTGGGTAAATTTATAGCATGTAGCATAACACTGACTTCTTCTTTGAGTATTGTCCCTATGGGTTCCATTTCAGGTGTTCATGTACCCCATGTGACTTTGATCAGAGAATTTTGGTAGCAGTCCCCAGTGTTCCCTCTAATTTTTCCCATGTGTGGAATGAATTTTGTTATGTGCACCAATATGGAGGTGATGTGTGACACATCACCTCCATATTGGTGCACATAACTAAATTCATGTGGTGGGATGGGGCTCAAGCCTGGGGCAGAAGGTTGGGGTGTGGGGGGGCAGAGGGGGAGGGAGAGGGCTCCGGCTCGGGGTGTGGGCTCTGGGGTGAGGCCGTGGATGAGGTACTCAGGACTAGGGCAGAGAGTTGGGGGGTGGGGCGGGTTGCAGGCTCTGGGGTGGGGCCAGGGATGAGGGGTTCAGGGGTGGGGCAAAGGGTTGGGGTGTGGCGGGGGTGAGGGCTCCAGCTGGAGGTGCAGGCTCTGGGGTGGAACTGGAGAATAGGGGTTTGGAGTGCACTGGGGCTCTCTGGGGCTATGGTGGGGAGAAAGGACTCCCCTTAGCTCTCTGTTCCCACAGCAGCACCTGGGCTCGGGGGGAGAAGCACCTCTCCCCCAGCTGCAGCAGGTCCAGGCTTAGCTGAGTTGGGGCCAAGGTAGGGGCGCCTGTCCCCCAGCCGCAGCAGGTTTGGGGCTGAGCTGAGTCAGGGCTGGGGGAGAGGGCAGGGCGCCGTGGCAGTTCTGGGGCTTGGGGGGAGGCATCTCTCCCCACCGCAGCCCTGAGCACCTGCGTGATGCTTAATAAGTAGCTGCTCAGCCGTGCAGCTTAGAGGGAACTTAGGCAGTGCCCATTTGGTCTGCACCTGTACCCTAGCTAGCCTCATGCCCCATATCAAGTGTATATAAGGCAGTGTCAGACGAACTGCCCTCAGTTCCTTCTCAATAGCTTCAGCCTCAGATGGAGCAACTTTCATTGTGCACTTCTTTACAAGTTTGCTTTTAGAGCTAGTTTTTTCCTATAATTTAGTAATTATATATTAGCCTCCTTAGTTTTATTTTTTGTTACTGTTTGCGGGGATTTTTTCCAAGACAACTTCCATCTCCCTCCCATGCCTCCCCTTTTTTGAAGTCACCCCCTCTAACTTGCTGAGGGGTTTCTCCTTCTTCTTTTGAAGGAAATTATTTTCCTTGCTTGGGTTATGCCTGGATCCCAAGGTTTTAAGAATTGCCTAAGTTACCAGGAGTGGGTATTACACCACCAACCAGGGACCTTCAAAGATCCAGTGTGGTTAATGGAGACTTTCTTGAGGCTGAAGGGTTGCTAGTGGCAGAATTCCACAGGGCCTTGACATCACACAGGTCGGACCCGAGAGAGACCTGGGAGGGCAACGTCAAGTCAGTAACATATACTCTAAGGGATCCACCCCCAGGGAAGTCCTCCAAGATGGTTAGACTGACCACTAGACCATGGGAAATCCAGGGGGCAAGTTGGTTGGGCTCGGACATGAGACCACCAGTAAAACAACCAGTTATTTCAAGCAACTGAAATAGGACCTGCAGAACGGGGGGCTGGCCACTACTCCATGGCCGAGTTCACCCCAAGTTAGGAAAGATTCTGTCAATGCCAGCCCAGTAACTTGCTAATCCTGGGGGCAGGCAGAGTACATCAAGACAGATGCCATCTTATGGAATGTGAATACATCCAGGACTGGACTGCAGAAACCCACCTATTGAAAAGGATTCTCCCCAAGTTGATGGTGCCAGTGATGGTCCAGAGGAAGGGAGTTCAAGGACTCTTGGACTCCACCTGTAGTCAGACAGTGGTCAGTGCACCAAGCCTCCTTAGTATGGGATGATGGTACTCATAAAGGTTTGATTCATCTATAGTGTATACATGGCAATGTGAAAGCTTACCGCAACCAATGTTTACAACTGACCGCGGGGACACATACCAAGGTTATAACCGTAGCTCTGGCTGAGAAATTGGCCTACCCTATAATCATAGGCTGGGATTGGGCATTTTTGGCAAGTCATTAACAAACAGGCCCACCGAGTGAACAGGAGTCCAGATTGGTCATTGCAGAACGAACCCCAAAGCCTGGTAAACCTTGGAAAGTTGGAAGACCCTAAGGAGGGCACATCACAAGCAACAAGGTCATAAACCCTGTAGGGAAGTAAGAAAGGAAGAGGTAATCAACTTTTAGGGTAGAAGGTTTGTGGAGGAACAGAGGAGTGATCCTATACTTAGAGAAAAGGAGGCATTAGCGATTAAGTGGGCCATGGATTCCCTCAGGTATTTCCTGCTAGGCAGTCCCTTCTCCTTGATCATTGATCATGTTCCTCTATGCTGGCTCCATACTATGAAAGATCTGAACCTGCATATAATGTGGTGGTGTCTTATGCTACAGTCCAACGGCATCAGGGTGAAACACCAGGTGAGACAGGACCACATTAGAGTCAATTTTTTTTCTGCGGGAAATAGTAGACGGAGGTGACCTGCCTCAAGATTGTCCTTACAACTTGAGGAGTGGGATAGGTGAGCTGGCATGCCTTCACCTATTGAGGAGGAAGCTAACAAGCTCTTCAAAGAAGGAAGCCAATGAGCTCTTCTGGGTCCAGGCAGCACTAACCAGGCACACCTGCAGGGCTTACTTGGCCTTAAAAAAAGGAAAACCTGTCACAGAAAGGGGTGACAACTAGGGGAAGACTCAGAGACTGCTGGTTCTTCTTTGAGTGATTGCTCATGTCCATTCCATTGTAGGTGTGTGTGCTCATCACATGCACTGGCGCTGGAAGTTTTTTCCCTCAGTGGTATCTGTAGCTACCAAAAGGAGGAGGGGTGTTTCAGGATGGACTCTAACCCTGATCAGGACAATAAAAAGCCTGCCAACAAGCTGGGCCCCAAAAGGTGAATGAGAAACTGCCCAAGAGACTGAGCACTCTTTTTTTTCCTTTTTCCTTTCTTTGCTTTGATCCCCTCATCCTTGGGGAAGGGGGAAAGACCTTTATTTTGTCTAGCTTTACTCTTGTATACCCCAAGCAAGGGAAGGACTCTGTGAGTGTCAGAGAAGGGAAGCAATCCAAACTGTGGTCTGGTGGGAACTCAAGGGGTCTCCACCGATCACAGGGACAATTGTAAGACTTCCTAAAGACAGGCACTCTGCTCTGCTCACAGGACTCACTCGGCTACAGCCTCTAGACTTGTTACAAGTATGGGGAGCTGAAGAGTGCCCACAAGTGGTAGCTGGCCAGGAGAAGAATGTCAGGCAGCACTGGAGGAACAGACACAAGGGGCTTTTGCCAAAGGCCCAATGATGGGTCTCGGTGGGTGACTCCATTTTGTTTCTTTGCTCCAGACGCGAGTTTGGTTGGAGAAGAAATTTGGGCTGGACCCCCATAGGTACTATGCATTGTGTGTATCATGTGAAAAAGTTCTGGGGGTGCTCCTGCCCTTATCTGGGGTCTTCCAGAATTAGACCTCTTTGCCGCTGCCTCAGTAGGAAGTGTTGGAAATTTTGTTCAAGAGGGGGCTTGGGTCATCACCCAAAGGGCTAGTCTATACTAGAAGCACTCCATCGGTGCAGCTGCACTACTTACATGTGCCTGGTGAAGACACTCTGTGCTGACAGGAGAGAGCTCTCCTTTGGTATAATTACTCCACCTTCACTAGACGCAGAAGCTATGTTGTCAGGAGAGCCTCTCCCACCGACATAGCAAAGATGTGCACAGTGCTTAGGTTGCTGTAACTTGTCTCTCAGTGGGGTGGCTTTTTCACACCTCTGAGCTACGTAAGTTATATTGATTAAGTGGTAGTGTAGACATGGCCAGACTCTGTTAGAGTTCATTTAGAGGTAATTACAGCTTCCCATTCTGTGGTCAAAGGACTCTCAATCTTTGCTCACCCTACCACTTCTTGATTTACCAAACCTTCATCAAACCTTCTACTACATCTTAGACAACTGACCCTGACATGGGATTTAAGCTTGTTCCTCAGTGCCCTGATGAGACTTCCTTTTGAACCGGTGGATCCCTTCTACACCTCTATAAGAAAACTGCATTCGTAGTGGCTATTATATCTGGTAGGAGAATTAGGAGCTTTAATGACTGACCCTCTCTACACCACCTATTGTAAAGAAAACACCCTCCCTTTTTACCTAAGGTCACTACATAGTTCCACATTAACCAGGTCACTCAGCTGTTGGTTTTCTACCTCAAACCTCACCAAACTAAAGATGAAGCTTCTCTTCATATCCTAAATATCAAAAGAGCATTAGCCCTTTATTTGGAAAGGACTAAACTCTTTCGGGCCTCCCTCAGATTGTTTGTCTCTTTCACACATAGAGTTAGTGGAGCTCCTGTCTTGACTCAGAGACTTTCTAAGTGGTTCTCTCAATATATCCTCTCTTGTTGCAAAGCCACTAATATCCAATCCCCTCCTTGGGTATCAGCCCAAACCACTAGATCACAGTCTATCTCTACAGCCCTATCAAAGAATGTTTCAATTGCAGAAATATGCAAAGCTGCGACATAGGCTTTGGTTCACACCTTTTCTAAATATTATGTTCTAGTTCACACCAGGGCATTTGTTGCCTGTGGTTCTGCAGTTTCCAGATAGTCTTAGATCTGTCTCCGAAGCCCCTACCTCCTAGAGGGTCTGTTTGGGAGTCATCTGAAGTGGAGCACCAGTAGGGGCAATACTTTAAGAAGAGATTACTTACCTGGTACAGTAACTGGAATTCTTTGAGATGTTTGTCCCTATGGATGCTCCACCACCTACCCTCCTTTCCCTCTGCTTCACTGTCTTTGCCTTGTGGACTTCGCAGGAAAGAAATAACTGAGGACAGTTTGTCCGATACTGCCCTATATATCTTTAGTATGGGGTACAAATATAGCAAGGGCACATGTGCAGACTGAATAGACACTCTACCAAAAGTCTCAAATCAAAGGCACATGTGCACCTAAATGGAACACTCATTCTCAAAGAACTCCAGTTAATGTCCAAGGTAAGTAACCTCTCAGTCTTAACATGGGTGAAAACAGTCTAATAAATAGACTTAACAAAAATATTTGCATTAAACTCCTTTCCCAAGTGGCATATTTACAGAAGAATTTCTGAGACTATATGATTGGCATGGAAGAGACAGTATCATGCTCAAACAATTAGAACAGGAAAATGAGAGTCAGAATCAGAGTTCTGGATTCTGTTTTGATTGTTCCACTGTCTCTTGTTTGACTTTGAGCAAATCTCTTAGCCTCTCTGCCTTGATTACCCCATTTTTAAATTGGGGCTATTAATACTGTAATGTCTTTTCATGGTTTGAAGAAGAGTTGGACATCAAGACTGGAGATAAGGGCCTGATTCAAAGCCTATTGAAATTAATGGAAAGACTTGCACTGACTTCAGTGGGCTTTGGATCAGACCTAAATAAAACAACATAGACCCAGAATAATTGTATTCCTAAATCTATTTTATTCACAAATAGTTACACTCTTGGCTGCAGAAAGGTGAATTAAGATAGAAAAGACAGGGTATTTATTATGTGTGATTAATTGTGTTACACAAACCTGCCATTTCTCTAATATTACTGTAGACTATATTCATCTTACAGCCCATAAGTGCTAATTTTATTTATAAATTTACAGACACAAGAGAAAATAATGCTAAGGTCAGCATTTTGAATCCTCCAAGCTTCACTCCTGGAGCTAGATCCAGAATAGTCAATTACTGTCATTTATCTCCCTGGAATTAGCCCAAAGTAATTAATGTAGTCCACTAAACTCTGTCTTTTTGAAAAAACAGAGACATCATGGGCCTTTTCTTATGATTTATTCCTTGTGCAACTGTGTATTCCCAGTTGTCAGAAGACTAAGGCTTAGCTTGCAAAAACTGCCCAGTTTTTTTAGTTTAGCTGTGAATATTTCAGAAAATATGGGAGTATTGAACACGAACCACCGCTTTGCTACTTTAAAAAGTGAAAATCTGAGCAGAAGCATAAATGTTTCTATGATATCCAGAACCAGCCATAGACTTCAGGCTAATCATAATAACATATTAGCATTCTCGAACATAAGGAGGATACGATGCCTCTTTAGGTCTGTTTACATTATCTATTTAGTTAATGTTTTCATATCTTACACTATTTTTTCTTTAAGAGATTAGGATATTACTTTCAAACACACTCATCGTTAGCCTAATTCTGCTTCCATTGAAGTCAAAGGCAGGTTTAGATAGGATTTTTTAAAAATAGGATTACAGCAAAAATGGCTAGAATTTGAAACTTGAAAGTTGGTATGGACATAAGGCACAATCCTATGGGGTATAAGTACCTCCTGACAGTTGCAGAGCATCCTCAACTCCGACTGACTTAAAAATCAATTCTAAGCATGCTTATTATAATTTGGTAAGAGTTAGGAACACCTAATGAAGCCTCAGTCTCCCCATCACCACTCTGAGAGATCACAGTGCACATTTATCCTGCCCATTTTGACAGGCAAGAGGACAGCTGCTTCCTTGAGTAAAGGGATGAGCAAAGCAGGTGCATCTGCTGGGAAAATGTATATGAGGGAATTTGTAAATATCACACTGGTAAACACAGGTTTTAAAATTGTTCAAAAACAATGTCTGTCTTATCATCGGGGACAGAAAACAAAACAAGAGTACAATTTTTCTGAAGATCCTGTGATTGGGTATTTGCATATTTGTTACATTCAATAGTATTTACCAAATATCCAGCTTTTACTATTCTTTTTAAAAAAGGAAATATCTCTCTGCGTTGTAACAAAAGAGCTGTCAAAATATAAACCTGTTAAAAACACTCTCCAGCCAAACAAAAAACAACCACCTGCAAGTGTGGAAATTAACTCTGCCCCGTTCCCATTCACCTCAATAAATTTGTTTGTGAAATTCACATGTAAATGAAAACAATTTACAGTAAAATTAACCACAGATGATGTCTTTTTTTCCCTTTTAATTTTAAATAGCAAAAGAAATGAAATGACAAAAGGTACATTAAAATGTTAGGGTTGCAAATTAAAATCACAAATAGTCAGAAAATTAAAAAATAGCATTTTCTATAGCAACATTAATTGGCTGTATTGCAGATATATTGCGTTGTCTGTTCCTGCCATTTTCTCGTTAAGCTTGTATGTTATAATAAATATATTACTATTTACTATAAAATATACAGGATGTACAGTGGAGCCCAATCAACATTGTTACTGGAGTCATAATTTTGACATTTTCTGATTGTTTGTGATTTTAAATATGAACCTTTAACATTGCTTTAATGTGGTTATTCACATTTATATAGAACATTTCTGTTAAACTCCTTTAAAGCTATTTTTTAGCTTTAGTCCATGACCTCTGATTCTTGTGTCCTATCAAAACAGCTTTTATCCTATCAGTTTCATGGCATCACAGTACATACTCTTCAAATGAGCTGTTAAAAAGACATCCATTCTTTACCTTTTTGATAGATGTCTGTAGTAAGTTAAGGTTACCTTGGCACTCTTTGAAAGAGTAGAAGATAACAAACAACCTTGAACATCAAAGACTATTTTAGTAAAAGAAGAAATGTTGGCCAGGACATAGAGGTTATTTACCACCGAATGAATAATGTGCTATGTTTGACCTCATAATCACTGCCCTATCCGTAGTAAACTCAGTGCTTTGTAAAGTGCTGTGGGGTACCTAGAAAGAAAAACGCCTTAAAATCAAATTCAGAACTATTCTAATTATACTTTTTTACCAGCTGATTCTATCACTTCTATCATTGTTCTATTCTGTACCTTTTATATCCCACCAATGATCTTTTTTTACTGCCAGTGTTCATCATTGTGTACTGCAGCCTACTAGTAGTCTAATATGTTATAATACGTTCCTTTAAGATGTCATTTATGGCCATCCAATATTTCTATTGTATGTCCTTATATTCTATTAGTTCTTGGTTATGTTTGTTCTCACTCCCAGGTCTTTTTATTGCTTAGTGTTCAGTTAAAAGTATACTCTTTAGGCAACTTTAACCCCCCTAGACTTCATTAATTTGTATCTGCCCAAACTGCAACTTCTGAGCTACCATGCTCATAAACACTCTAGCTTTCCCTGAATTTTGATTTCATTGTTCTACATCATTTGCTGATTCATCTGATTTGGAGAAAACAAAAGTATAAAATATGTATTTATTTACTACTCCATCTTAGTTGTATTTTGATCAAAATATTTTGTTTATAGAATAAATATTGGATCTAATCCCAATTGCTGCAGTACTCCATTCATTATCTTCTATGTTTTTTAACTTTTTACTAGTACAGTATGCTACCCTTTAAACAACATATTATATTTTCTCAATCAAATGGCTCTCATTCTGAAGCAAACTCCTAAGTTAACTATGCCCATCAGCCACTTGAGACAGTTCAAGGCACATTTTTGTTGAATGTAAAAGTGTTGGCTGCCGAAGAGCCCACATCATGTCAAACCTCTCAGTCATTTGCTTCCACCAGGAAGTAGTTGAACTTATTTCTTGGGTCCACCCCTTTTGGAGCAAAGAAGTAGTGAGGCTAACCTTGCTGCCTGTGGCCTTTTTTCACAGTTTGGCCTACTCAGTGGTAGGTAAAGCCCAGCATAAGATGTCACTCAAGTCCCAAGTGCAATGGTCCATTGAACTGCACAGCCTTTATTTGGCCTCCTTGTGCCAGATTTGTCATGTCTTCTTCTGAAGGCAGCAGTGCTCTTTCAGTGGCAAGATATGAGTGCGTCTCAGTCACTGGTAGGCTTTCTCCCTCCTTCGTCCAGTCTCTCTGACAGTATGCCATTGTTCTTATTGCAGTGTTTGGGACAGATTTAGGGACCACAGCTATTTCCTCAGGGTTTACGTTTGCCTGTATTTTTAGTCAAGGCCTAAGTTCTTAAGGTATTAAATAATGTTTTTTGCTGTCTGCTTTGAAAGTACTCCTAAGGTTTTTGGTACCTGCCAGCGCTTAAAGAGCCACTGTTTGCTTGCCAAGAACTGCCTCTACTAGCTGATGGGTTTAGTTAACTTATTAATTATTCAGGGCTGTAAGAAGATCATTCCATGAGAAGACAAATTTACAGGTAGGACACAACTGATTTATTTTTTAGCATACTTGCTAACTGTAGCTCATACCTTACTATCATTTTTTAAGCAGAACTCCCTGTTGAAATCAATATGGAATTTTGCTTAAAAATCAGTGGCTTAATATAGCCCCTTCTATTTAATCTCTTATTATAAAGTATGGTAAATCCCTACAAATTACAATTTAAAAATGGGTTTCAGAGTAGCATCCGTGTTAGTCTGTATCCACAAGTGCCACAAGTACTCCTTTTCTTTTTAATTTAAAAATGCTACCAGGAACCAGAGTAACAGCCATGTTAGTCTGTATCCGCAAAAAGAACGGGAGTACTTGTGGCACCTTAGAGACTAACAAATTTATTAGAGCACAAGCTTGTGCTCTAATAAATTTGTTAGTCTCTAAGGTGCCACAAGTACTCCTGTTCTTTTAAGAGGAACCAGATATAGATGAAAAAATAATAAAGTTGTTTTGTTCCTCATTGATCTTGGGAGATGGAGAGTAAGAAGCCAAAAATGAAAACAGGATTTGCATTGAGATTAGTAAACACCTAAGTGTGGTATCGTTAGATGATCTCTTGCTATGAGACTCTGTGGAGGCAATGTCATGAAGAAGAAAAAGGGGTTACTTACCAACCATAACGCTTGTACTCTACATAAACTGCTTTCCACACTGACCTTCCTTCTTCCGCTGTGCTTCAGAGCTCAACTCATAGCAATACTTCTGAAGGGGAAGAGGAACTAGGGAGTGGGATTCTTATAGCTTCATTCTGTGGAATGTAAGTCTGAAGGGACATGCATGTGCTCTCTTACTGCCAGCTACTGTTTAAAAAGGTTCTGTGACTATGTGGATAGGCTCATGTGTCTTACAATGTGTCTCTGTGGAGGCAATGCGTTAAAAGAATCAGCATTACTGTCAGTACGTAATTTCTTTATTCAGTCAATAAAATAAAGAACAAACATGAAATTCAGTCACATATACCATTTTGGGCTATGTTTTGTGGTCTGTATTCAGTTCTTAGGCAAATTAATTTCAGTAAGTTTGCATGAATGACTGTGGGATTTGGCTTATCTGTTATTAAGAATAAACAATTTGACAATGTGTACAAACTTCATAAAACAAGCTGTCCTCTCAATTTTTAGCTTTTTTTCCTCCTTCCCCCCTGTTTTCCAGGGATATAGTTCTCAAATTACTTCAGTATGAAGCATCAACTAATGTGGCAGATAACAAAGGTTATTTTCCTATACACTTGGCTGCTTGGAAAGGAGATGTAGATATTGTGAAGATTCTCATCCATCATGGGCCATCACACTCCAGAGTGAATGAACAGGTGAAGTGATTAAAAATCTTTGTTTATGTCATCAGAAAATAAAACTAAGTATTGTTTAGGCTTGACAGAGTTACAGCCAGATTCAGCAAAATATGTCTGTTTTCCATGCAATTTAATGCTCTAGAAATTTATTTTTGGGTTTGGTAAAGTCTTCCATGTTGCATGCGCAGAATATATTTTCTGCTGAATTGGGCATAGGCACTAAAAAAACTATATTTAAGGAAGATTGAGACATTGCTATTTGTTTCTAGAGTTCTTTTGAAGGCAAAACTTTAGCTTTCACAGTACCCTCATTGTACAATCAAGTACAATAAGCAACATACTCACTTTTAACATATTCACTTCCTTAAAAAACTCTTATGCAGTAAATTACAAAATTTTCCTATCTATCTGGAATATTTGGAATGTAACATAAGACAAATTTATTGTGCAAACATATACTATAAACAAACATGGTATGCATATATCTGAGTAACAGGGGCTAAATTATCCATCCTTTCTGCTGTATGGCAAATGCTGGCAAAAAAGAAATTATAGTAGGTAGGGGGCAGGGTCTATTCAACAGGCTATTGACTGATGATATGGCTACTGTAAGACCCTCTGTGGCTGTTATGCATGTTTTATAATAGTTGTACTTGTGGGATTAGTGGCCAGACAGCAGCCGATCCTTGAGCAGAGCCCATGTCAACTGACCCCCAGGCTCAGGTATTTTCCTAACCCCACCAGAGCTGTAAATTAGTCTGTGTAATGGCACTACCTAGTCAGGAAACCTCTCGGTGCCTTGCAGTATAACAGATTCTCTAGACTTCCAACCTGCTCTGAGGATGGTTCCTGTTCCTGCCCCAGCCTTGCCTAGGCCCCATTCCAGCCTTGTCCATGCCCTGTTCTGATCTTGCTCCAGATCTGTTATACACCCGCTCCAGCCTGCATCTGCCTCCTCACCCCCAGACCCTTGGACTCTGACCATCCATATTTGAACATAAGAATATAAGAACGGCCATACTGAGTCAGACCAAAGGTCCATCAATCCCAATATCCTGTCCTCTGACAGTGGCCAATGGCAGGTGCCCCAAAGGGAATGAACAGACAGATTATCATCAGGTGATCCATGCCCCATCACCCAATCCCAGCTTCTGGCAAACAGAGGTTAGGGACACCATTCCTGCCCGTCCTGGATAATAGCCATTGATGGACCTATCTTCCATGAATCTATCTAGCTCCCTTTTGAACCCTGTTATATTATTGGCCTTCACAACACCCTCTGGCAAGGAGTTCCAAGGGTTGGCAGTGCGTTGCATGAAAAAATACTTTCTTGTGTTTGTTTTAAACCTGCTACCTATTAATTTCATTTGGTGGCCCCTTGTTCTTATATTGTGAGAAGGAGTAAATAACACTTCCTTATTTACTTTCTCTATACCACTCATGATTTTATAGACCTCTATCATATCCCCCCATAGTCGCCTCTTTTCCAAGCTGAAAAGTCCCAGTCTTATTAATCTCTCCTCATACGGAAGCTGTTCTATACCCCTAATCATTTTTGTTGCCCTTTTCTGAACCTTTTCCAATTCCAATGTATCTTTTTTAGATGGGGCTACCAGGCAGTATTCAAGGTGTGGGTGTACCATGGATTTACATAGAGGCAATATGATATTTTCTGTCTTATTATCTATCCCATTTGACTTTTGGCATGTAGCTGGACTTCAGCTACAATACTCATTTGACTTTGTCTATGGACTCTGATTTCAGTTTTGACCCCAACCTATGCCTGAACCCAGGTGCCAGCACTGCCCTTATCCCAATCCTGAACCTCTGCTCCATCCACAATGCCTGACTACCTGGAACCAGCACCTGACAAGGATGAGAACAGTTGAGTTACAGGATTATCACATTGTCAATGTGATGCACTCTTCTGCAGTTAAGTGCTGCCTCTGTGCAAGAAAGAAGCAAGGCAACCACTATGGCGATACCTGGCCACCACCTTGAAGAGACTTCTCAGGCTTCCTTGTAGCTCCTGGGTTCTTTGTCAGCACACTTGGAGAAGTAGGGCTGGTTGGAAAAGATGTTGTTGTTTTTTCATGAAAAAATTAGAAAGAAATGGAAACTTTTCATTTCCATTAGAATTTTTTTATTTTTTTTTTATTTTTTAAGAAAAACATTCAAAATGAACTAAATGAAAATATTCGGTTTGCTTCAAACGGAAAAATTGCATGTCTTTTTGAAGGGAGGGAGAGTTCCCTCCTTTTCTGAATGAAATAAAAATTGCATTTAATTTATTATTAAATTTTTCATTACAAAAATCAAACCAAATGAAAATTTTTCATGATAAAAATTTTGACCAGCTGTACTCTAAATCTGAAGAAAAAGCACATTTTCTGCTTCCTGAAGTAATGATTTGCCAGGAGCTGCTGCCAGTGCACATAGGAATAATGAACAGTTACTGGCCTTACTGAGGCTGTGCAGGTCCCTGCCAAAGGGCAAACCATCCCTGTTAGCCTACACAAAGACAGAAAGAACTCACTTGCAAGAGACGAGGCCCTTCCTGAAAGAACAGATGAGTCAGAAGATGAGGTAAGGGTTGTCAGCCCCTTTCAGTCTATGTCCCTACCCACACAGTCATTAGGTGCAGTAATAAATGCTTCATGAAGGCTTATACTTCTAAAAAAATCTTTTTTCTATCCTCCAAAGGAGTCTGGCTAAGACCTTCCTGGAAAACTTCCGTAACTTTATCCAGACAATTATTTGCCTCAGCCCCTAAGACTAAATCCATGAGTATAAGTGCCAGGCTTTGGCACTTCCTGAGTCTTGTTGTTTTGTTGCCTCCCCAGTTACCTCCTCAGGAAGGTGAGGTGTCAGATTAAGCTTGAGGTGCAGCCTGCTGATTTAGCAAGGAATCTCAAACAAACACTGGGAAAATGGTCTGAGGAATGTCTGAACCTATGAGACTTGGAAGGCCAGAGGAGAAACTGGATCCTTCAGAGCCACCCTTTTCCTGGGGGTGGAAAAGCAAGAAAGAGCTTGCCCTGTGCCTGAAATTTTATGTAGACAGCATTTACCTTCATGGATGACAAACAAGATTGTTCAGAAGATGTAGATGTCACAATGCCTGGAGTGACTCACAGTTAAGAATGACAAACTCAGGACCGACTGTCAGAAAATAGGACAGATAGTCCAAAGTGGTGGTATAGTCTATCGTTAGATTTCACCAAGCTGGTAACAAAAGTGTACTCCTGTATCACTATATTAGTTTTATCCTGGAGTCACAGACAGTCCCATTAAGCATTCCAGCCCCCTTTTACCACCCAGAAACCAGGCAGTCCAGAAATTAACAATCTCTCCCAGGATCCAGTATTTTATAGATCTTGCTCATAGCAAGACAAGCTGAAAACAGTTTGGCAGGTGTTCCCAGCATAGCATGTGTCTATAGATTTCCCATTGTGGGACATTCAATGACCCACTCTTTGAGGTTAAAACAAGGAGGAGTCCTTGTGGCACCTTAGAGACTACTCTGAAATCTTTGAGGTTAACCTTCTACTTCCCATGCATATACATGTAATCCAGTTATACTGATTTACATAAGGTAATTGCCAGCCATTCATTATAACAGAGATAGATAAGTGAAAACAATACAGGCAATATTCATTAGTTTCATGCAGAGTATACACATCTTTGATCTTAAGGTTAATTAAAAGAAAAGGAGTACTTGTGGCACCTTAGAGACTAACAAATTTATTTGAGCATAAGCTTTCGTGAGCTACAGCTCACTTCATTGGATGCATTCAGTACAGGTTACAGACAGATGAAAACAATACCATCAATACATTTTCCTTGATTTCTTATCAACATCAGTGAATGATGCCTACCAACTCAATTAACATCTCTTTGATATCCACTAACAAGTGAATGGATACAATTAACACTTCTTTGTGGGCTAGCTATCAGTGCCACAGTAGCTTCCTCAGGAATTTATAGAAATACGAGTTTCAGAGTAACAGCCCTGTTAGTCTGTATTCGCAAAAAGAAAAGGAGTACTTGTGGCACCTTAGAGACTAACCAATTTATTAGAGCATAAGCTTTCGTGAGCTACAGCTCACTTCATCAGATGCATATCGTGGAAACTGCAGCAGACTTTATATATACACAGAGAATATGAACCAATACCTCCTCCCACCCCACTGTCCTGCTGGTAATAGCTTATCTAAAGTGATCATCAGGTGGGCCATTTCCAGCACAAATCCAGGTTTTCTCACCCTCCACCCCCCCACACAAATTCACTCTCCTGCTGGTGATAGCCCATCCAAAGTGACAACTCTTTACACAATAAGAAAAGGAGTACTTGTGGCACCTTAGAGACTAACCAATTTATTAGAGCATAAGCTTTTGTGAGCTACAATGTGCATGACAATCAAGTTGGGCTATTTCCTGCACAAATCCAGGTTTTCTCACATTCCCCCCACCCCCATACACACACAAACTCACTCTCCTGCTGGTAATAGCTCATCCAAACTGACCACTCTTCAAGTTTAAATCCAAGTTAAACCAGAACATCGGGGGGGGGGAGGGTAGGAAAAAACAAGAGGAAACAGGCTACCTTGCATAATGACTTAGCCACTCCAAGTCTCTATTTAAGCCTAAATTAATAGTATCCAATTTGCAAATGAATTCCAATTCAGCAGTTTCTCGCTGGAGTCTGGATTTGAAGTTTTTTTGTTTTAAGATAGCGACCTTCATGTCTGTGATTGCGTGACCAGAGAGATTGAAGTGTTCTCCGACTGGTTTATGAATGTTATAATTCTTGACATCTGATTTGTGTCCATTTATTCTTTTACGTAGAGACTGTCCAGTTTGACCAATGTACATGGCAGAGGGGCATTGCTGGCACATGATGGCATATATCACATTGGTGGATGTGCAGGTGAACGAGCCTCTGATAGTGTGGCTGATGTTATTAGGCCCTGTGATGGTGTCCCCTGAATAGATATGTGGGCACAATTGGCAACGGGCTTTGTTGCAAGGATAAGTTCCTGGGTTAGTGGTTCTGTTGTGTGGTATGTGGTTGTTGGTGAGTACTTGCTTCAGATTGCGGGGCTGTCTGTAGGCAAGGACTGGCCTGTCTCCCAAGATTTGTGAGAGTGTTGGGTCATCCTTTAGGATAGGTTGTAGATCCTTAATAATGCGTTGGAGGGGTTTTAGTTAGGGGCTGAAGTTGATGGCTAGTGGCGTTCTGTTATTTTCTTTGTTAGGCCTGTCCTGTAGTAGGTAACTTCTGGGAACTCTTCTGGCTCTATCAATCTGTTTCTTTACTTCTGCAGGTGGGTATTGTAGTTGTAAGAAAGCTTGACAGAGATCTTGTAGGTGTTTGTCTCTGTCTGAGGGGTTGGAGCAAATGCGGTTGTATCGCAGAGCTTGGCTGTAGACGATGGATCGTGTGGTGTGGTCAGGGTGAAAGCTGGAGGCATGCAGGTAGGAATAGCGGTCAGTAGGTTTCCGGTATAGGGTGGTGTTTATGTGACCATTGTTTATTAGCACTGTAGTGTCCAGGAAGTGGATCTCTTGTGTGGACTGGACCAGGCTGAGGTTGATGGTGGGATGGAAATTGTTGAAATCATGGTGGAATTCCTCAAAGGCTTCTTTTCCATGGGTCCAGATGATGAAGATGTCATCAATATAGCGCAAGTAGAGTAGGGGCTTTAGGGGACGAGAGCTGAGGAAGAACACTTCAATCTCTCTGGTCACGCAATCACAGACATGAAGGTCGCTATCTTAAAACAAAAAAACTTCAAATCCGGACTCCAGCGAGAAACTGCTGAATTGGAATTCATTTGCAAATTGGATACTATTAATTTAGGCTTAAATAGAGACTTGGAGTGGCTAAGTCATTATGCAAGGTAGCCTGTTTCCTCTTGTTTTTTCCTACCCCCCCCCCCGATGTTCTGGTTTAACTTGGATTTAAACTTGAAGAGTGGTCAGTTTGGATGAGCTATTACCAGCAGGAGAGTGAGTTTGTGTGTGTATGGGGGTGGGGGGAATGTGAGAAAACCTGGATTTGTGCAGGAAATAGCCCAACTTGATTGTCATGCACATTGTGTAAAGAGTTGTCACTTTGGATGGGCTATCACCAGCAGGAGAGTGAATTTGTGTGTGGGGGGTGGAGGGTGAGAAAACCTGGGTTTGTGCTGGAAATGGCCCACCTGATGATCACTTTAGATAAGCTATTACCAGCAGGACAGTGGGGTGGGAGGAGGTATTGGTTCATATTCTCTGTGTATATATAACGTCTGCTGCAGTTTCCATGATATGCATCTGATGAAGTGAGCTGTAGCTCACGAAAGCTTATGCTCTAATAAATTGGTTAGTCTCTAAGGTGCCACAAGTACTCCTTTTCTTTTTACAGAAATACGGTGATTTGACCTGTCAAGTGGATTTTGTAGTCCTGCACTGGTCAAAGATAGCTGATTTAATCTTGGATTCCAACGTCTCCTTCAAGGATTCCTCAGATAGAATGGTGGTGGAAGTTACCAGAAAGATTTTTTTTATCAAAGTCCCATTCAATTCTTAGCTCCTAATGATTCTTCCTACGTATTCAGATCTTCCATCTACTGGTTGTCTGAGATAAAGCAGAATCTAGAATTTTGTGCCACTAACCCTAAAAATGATGTGAAATCTCTCAAAGATTTTGCTTGAAATTAATAGTTTAAATCAAATCAAACACCCTGCTCTTCTTCTGACAGCTAATGCATTAAGCTCGTTCCTAATGGCATGACAAACCCTATAGGTGGGGGAGACCTTTCCTTCTGGAATCATGGTCCTCAAAGCATCCACTTTTGGGGCAAAATACTGAATTGTATCCTCTCAGAAAACAAGGTGTCCCTCCCATGTTATAAAAGTCAAACCTTCTGGATTTTACACAAAGGGTTACTACGGTGGACGTGTTGTCCCTTGACTTTAGCAAAGCTTTTGACACGGTCTCCCACAGTATTCTTGCCAGCAAGTTAAAGAAGTATGAGCTGGATGAATGGACTATAAGGTGGATAGAAAGTTGGCTAGATTGTCGGGCTCAACGGGTAGTGATCAATGGCTCCATGTCTAGTTGGCAGCCGGTATCAAGCGGAGTGCCCCAAGGGTTGGTCCTGGGGCCGGTTTTGTTCAATATCTTCATAAATGATCTGGAGGATGGTGTGGATTGCATCCTCAGGAAGTTTGCAGATGACACTAAACTGGGAGGAGAGGTAGATACGCTGGAGGATAGGGATAGGATACAGAGGGACCTAGACAAATTAGAGGACTGGGCCAAAAGAAATCTGATGAGGTTCAACAAGGACAAGTGCAGAGTGCTGCACTTAGGACGGAAGAATCCAATCCACCGCTACAGACTAGGGACCGAATGGCTCGGCAGCAGTTCGGCAGAAAAGGACCTAGGGGTTACAGTGGATGAGAAGCTGGATATGAGTCATCAGTGTGCCCTTGTTGCCAAGACGGCCAATGGCATTTTGGGATGTATATGTAGGGGCATTGCCAGCAGATCGAGGGACGTGATCGTTCCCCTCTATTCGACATTGGTGAGGCCTCATCTGGAGTATTGTGTCCAGTTTTGGGCCCCACACTACAAGAAGGATGTGGAAAAATTGGAAACAGTCCAGCGGAGGGTAACAAAAATGATTAGGGGACTGGAACACATAGCTGTTTTCAACTACCTGAAAGGGGGTTCCATTAGGATGGATCTAGATTGTTCTCAGTGGTAGCTGATGACAGAACAAGGAGTAATGGTCTCAAGTTGCAGTGGGGGAGGTTTAGGTTGGATATCAGGAAAAAACTTTTTCACTAGGAAGGTGGTGAAACACTGGAATGCGTTACGTAGGGAGGTGGTGGAATCTCCTTCCTTAGAAGTTTTTAAGGTCAGGCTTGACAAAGCCCTGGCTGGGATGATTTAATTGGGGATTGGTCCTGCTTTGAGCAGGGGGTTGGACTAGATGACCTCCTGAGGTCCCTTCCAACCCTGATATTCTATGATTCTATGATTCTATGATACTTTTCTATCCCTGAACAAGTGACTTATCCAGTATTGATATCTTGTCTCTTAGTGCAGTAAATGACATGGTAGAGGATGGTACAGTGGCCAATTCCCCTCTTGTGTCTAATATTCTGAAACATTCACTTATTGAGACTCCCATTTGGTCCTTAGTTTCTCCCTCTTGTGGTAGAGAAACTAAGTAAACCATCATTTTAAGCCATTCAGTGCAACAGACCAACATCTTTTTACCTTGGAAGTGGTGTTTGTAGTGCCATTGAAATAAACATATTATGTGAATTACTATAGTGCCTCTGGACCCTGATCAGGATTTTGCTAGACACTAAGAAGACACACTCCAGATGAAAAAAATCTTACAATCTAATTAGAAACAACTTCAGCTATGAAGGTTGTGGAAACTGTGGCCTTATCTTGCCATCCACCATAGTTAACTTTTCACAGGCATAAGGTATTAGTTAAGGCTTACTCCAGTTTTCTTCCCTCAGTTTTCTCCCCTTTTATTTGACATTTCCTTTCCAAATTTCTGATTCTGCCTCCAGGCAAAGATAAAATGTGGCACAACTAAGATTTGAGAAGCACCCTTAAGTTTTACTTAACCAGGAATGAATACTTCCATAGAGTGGACTGAGTGATCTTTTACTAGCTGTCTAAAGAGGGAGAGAGGGTGTAAAGCTATTTCACAGCCAGCTGGATCAGATCCAGTTTTCAAGAAG
Organism: Lepidochelys olivacea; assembly: GCF_965140295.1. NCBI lineage: Eukaryota > Metazoa > Chordata > Testudines > Cheloniidae > Lepidochelys > Lepidochelys olivacea. Next base: position 267,578,281 of record NC_140411.1, read on the forward strand.
CCTGTGCAGCAGCTGAGACCCTGTGCCAGATCAGAATTTGGGCCCATTCCACTTGGGTTGTTGCCATCTCCTGCACAAAAAGAGGAGAAATGATAGTTGATGAGCTGTGCAAAGCAGCAACTGGGCATTATCTCTATACCTTTACTAAGCACTACCAGCATTTTCTCACATCAGTCAGAGTGCTTAGAGCTGTGCTTCCATCTCTTTCAGGATGGAATGGGAATGGAAACTCAGTCTTCCTATTCTGTGTCCCTCCCCTTTCCCTGTGCCCTCTGCTCAGATTAATTTTAGGTGTCCTGGCTGGCCCTCCCCGAGGGTTTGTGGTATGCTGCTATATGGAACCCATGGTTTCTGCTTTTGACTACAGAGAAATGAATTTTAAACCCATTTAGCTGATTATTTTTGTGTGTGTGTTTAGCCTGTGCCATCACAAAGGCCCTCCCTAAGGGACATTTATTGCAGCAGACACTCACCAATAGCAAGAGTAGGCTAACAACTTTTCTTTCAGATTGAGAGGAGTCAAACAGGAGGGGAATGGGGGGCCTAGAGAGTTCAAAAAATCCTGTAATTCAGTTGTTCATTATTTTGTCTACACCTAACCATCATAGGAATCCATGATCACATACAAATCCAAATCACATACAACTAATTTATAGGTAAGTGGGATTCAAATAGTTATTAGGCCTCACAAACTAATGCTCAAACATATGAAATGAGATTAAATATAATTCTGCTGCAAATGGAAGGTAGTAACAAAATAAGAATACTTAGGCTTGTGGAAAAAAATAAGATTTTGAAAAACAAAATACCAAGTGGAATCATGATATCTGTTTAGAAATTCTTGATGGGAGTAACAAGGAGAGAGACACATTTTTAATGTGGTACAAAGGGATGTAATTAGAAGTAATCAGGTGAAAATAAGAAAAAAAATCATGGTAAGATTGATCTGTTAACAGCCCCCAAGGAAAGAAGTGGAAGCATTATAGTTTGACAGGTTTTAAAACTGATTGGAAGGACCACTAGATAATATACTGTAGGGAACAAGCCCTCACTGGCAGTGGATTAGACTTGATAACTATATACTATAGATCTTTTCCAACTCAAATATCCATGAGTCTATGGATTTATATGGCAAATTGCCATATTATTTAATGTTCCATGCAGCATTAAGTCTTCCATGCAGCTTCTTCTTCCCTTGGAGGGAGAAGTAAGGCACAGTCACAGGTAGGTAGCCAATGGCAGTGTGGCAAGGCAACTGACCTGACTATGCTGTCAGAAAGGTAAGGGTGTTACCTGAGTGAAGCACAGAGAACATGGTATTCCACATAAATGCCTCGAGATCTGTGGAGTTGAATATATAATTTCCCACACATCCTCAGACTCTTCCTTGTTTTATAGCCATACTCTCTGCCACTTCTTGGCCATCACATTTCTCACCCACCCATGCAAAGTCAGTTTTTTGCATGGCTTGCATTACTATTTTCTCTTCTCTGGGTTTTTCTGCAGAAAGGGATAATTTTGGGCATGATTAAAATTGTTTACATTAATTTTGTAACATACCCTTACTTGTCACATAGGTTATTGCAATGTTATGTAAAATAAATGTTTCTGAAAAGAAAACAATATTAAAGAACAGAGCAAGAATCAAAGATGTACAGCAAATGAGAGCAGCATGTCCTACATAATAGTATTACATACACAAAACATATCAATTAATAGATTTCATATATGGTATTGTAAGTAAGCAGAAATATTTGCTACAGATTTAAAATATAATCTGCTAATGTCATAGAAACATATTCAGCATTTTAAGCTCTGAATGCCCCCTACTGTTCCAGTTATGTAAAACTGTGTCTTATAACCAGTAAGGAGGCCAACAATTGCATGACAATCATGGGAGAGGGAAATGTAGACTGACAACTCTCCAGAATAAACATAGATCAATAACTGTAGGGCAAATAATATATGATTAAGATTAGTGAAGGCATTATTTACATAGATATATTTTAGCTAATGTGAAAGGTATGTAGATTGAGTTACAAAACGTAAGAGGGTTGATATTGCAAAATGGAAAAATGTTTAAACCAAACTGATGTGGAATGCTGAAAATGTTTAAACTATAATTTGGCTGTAGATTGATTGACAAATGAGAGATCTGGATTCATTAATAAATTAATGCATCATATATCACTTAAAACTATAGGTACTATAAAAATATAATTGTCAGTATGTTCAGGCTAATACTTTCATAAATATAGTTCCATCTATTCGAGCATTTCTTGTGGCAATTATAATTTCTCATCAAAATATGTATGTATATTAAGAAGCCATAATATATGTTTTTAAAAGTTAACATTAACCAAAGAATAGCCACAAGATGGCTCAATATGTAAATGTGAGTAGTGCAAGAAAAACTTGAAAACATAATCAGGTATAAAAAATGAAAGATATGGAGGATGACTACCTGGTTCAAATTGTGATCTTTCTACATTTATTGACAAAATATGAACATTAACACATTTAGAGAAATGACATGGACACTGATGATGTTTCTAGGTAATTTTCCTCTCTACAGTCTGTTAACTATCTCTGCCCTTTTCTCAGCATCTGGCACAGACTTTTCCAGAACTTTATGCATTTAATTTAGAGCAGCATGCTTCAGTGCATCAGATTGTATTTTTCATTACAAAAGTAATCTTGTTTTATATTTCTGTAGTGCCTCTAGTACCTGTTCAAAAATCTGCTATAAGATGAGGAAAGGAGTGCTGGATGTCCTTATTGCTGTAATAACATGTTAATAATTAACTTTTGATACATTTATTGGGGCCCCTGAATCATCAGAATGAGGTATAGGTATTACATGTTCTTATTGATGTCACTTCAGTGACTTCAGTGGATGCAAGGATCAAGCCCAAAATAGGCTAAGAAAATGTCTTTTTTGGATTCTGTATTTAATAAAAAAAAATCTATTCTTCCCCCCACCCTCCATTTTTAAATGAGGATGTGGGTTGTCTCCTCCCAAGCATTCAGGGTATGCATAAAGCAACTTGAACTGCACTTACAAGAAAAAAAATGGGGAGAGATCTGAGTGTCATTGATTAAAAAAGCTCAGTACCTTTAATAGCTGCTTCCCTAAAGGAGAGAAATGAAAAGAAACATAATATCTCGCAACAAGAAGAGTAAATGGTCCTCAGCTCCTAATTAAATGATTATTTAAACATATTTATTTTCTTGCAACTGGCATTTGTAGCATCTGGTAGATAATTCTGGAATTTTACTACATTTCTGTTGCAAACATACTTAGTCTACAGATACTTAGTTCTCTTAAATGTCCTTGTGCTGGTTTGTTTGATCTTCTGATCTGGCTAACCACTGGACTTAGGTTTTCTTACTGGGAACTGTCCAAGGCTAGTTTATGTGAGAACAACCTATCACTATTCTCTCATGATCTCTAGATAGCCCAAATCATCCCTTTTCCATCCCCCACCCCCACCCAGTTTATGTTCTCCAGAAAACTATGATAAGATAATGGAAGCCGCATATATGCATCCAAGAGCAGAAAACAGTTATGGAAATGCAGACATTTTCTTAATTGAAGGTTAACATTAATCTCATCCCTGTATTTAAATCACCCAGTGGTTGATTTGTCATAAAATATTTGTAGTTTTCTGGGCAGACCAGGCCTTAGTAGGTCACGGAACCCAATTCCTCGACAAGGCAAGATAGCAGAAAGTTCAAACAGCTATCGAAGCCCCTAAATTAACAAACTGAAAGAAGCACACAAATCTCTGGAAAAATGCAGACCTCATATTAGAGAGCTCAAATAAGCAAGCTCTCAAGGTCCTACTTTCACAACTCTACATTTGCTCTAGGCTGGAATAGTTCTGTGAATGAGGGTTATTAGAGGAGTGGGGAGAAGATTGGGTCTTTAGTCTGTCTTAAAATACTCTGGATTTTTAATTTAAAAAAAATACTTGACTGTATTGGGCATGGGGTGAGTTCTGATTTCTGTTTGTTTTTGGATGGAGCGAGCTGTTTGTGTGGAAATATTTGGGCTGTACATGGCCCTGTCACTGCTTTTCCTTAGTTTACTAGTCCATTCCTGAAGCAAGGAAAGAAGAAGGGCAGGTGTCTTTCTAAACTTACTGTAAAACAAAGTCTGCACACCGAAAGAATCAAAAACAAATCCCTTCCTAGGGCATGGCTTTAACAAAGAAATTAACATCAAGCTCAAGAGTTCTCTCCAGTCATAGCTGCCCTTAGGGTTCCTACTACAGGATTAATCAGCCATTACCCCTTTCTAGAAAGACACTCCCAACTCCATTATAACCAAATAGAGTTAGGAGAACCTGCTTAACTTTTTCCAGCAGGATCAACACTTGATAACAGGGTGGAGTGCTTCAAGCAAGCACTGTCAACCTGTTATATGGCAGGAGGTGAATGTGGTTCATTTAGGATCACCCATTTATCTGTCTAGTATGTGTACCAACTCATGCTTTTGATGTCTCTAAGTCCTTGTTGTCACCGTGCCTCAGTGGGTCATAGCCATGTTAGATTTTTACTTTCCATAGGTCAAGTTAATTCATTCCTATGGTAAAAATAAACATGAGGGGTCTTTGGGGCAGGAATTTTGTAAGGATCCCCTTGCAAAGTTCCTTCCCATAATTTCAGTGGAGAGCAAGGTTTGTCTACCCTGCCTGGTGGATCTCAACAGTTTGGCATGTGTCATAGAAGGTCAGGGCTGTTTGTGTGGATACCCAGTGCCTCTTCACTGGCTCTAGTTCCTGGAGTTCTACTCCCCCGCACTCCCCTTCTTCAACCACACCCTGGCAAGGCTGTTCTCAGGATCCTCAGGAGTGGGCTCAGTGGAAAATACCCAGGCTGTATTATTTTTTCCACCTGAACTGCATAGGGCTGGAAACGGTAATTGTATCCCCCTTCCCTCTGACATGCCTCCTGTTTCTCTTCCAGCCAATCCAGTCTCTACACCCTCCCCAGTATCACCTTGCAGAGTGCATTCTGTGGCATCCAAAGGGCAGGGAAACAGTGCTGTGGAGATGGCTGATCACCCCCGCCCTTTTTCTTCAATGCACAGATCTGGTGGGATGATTCAATCCTTGGTGATGAGCATGCCATTGCCAGCATGTTTTCAAATACAGTCCACTCCTTATGCAGAGTCCAAACTCCTTCCTTCATGGGAGTTGATTTTATTAACACAGAAATGAACAAAAATATATTAAGTTCAGCTCAGATCTTATCTCCAAGACAAGTTGGGCAGAACTACTCTGTACAAATCCTGTCTTCTGTCTCTGGAGAACCTCTTCCACCCCTCCTACATTCAGAGTATTCTGAATGTAGGAACCCACTTAATGTTCCTCACTAGTATCACTACTTACTTACAGGATAAAGTATTTCAGGGGAATACTGACAGTCTGTCAAATTAGTTAGATAAATATTGTACAGGGTCCCCAAATAGGTTGGAACTCTCTCTTTAAAAGTCAGTTATTCTGTCTCTCGTTCACGAATAATTCCATCCGTTGTTATTTTTTTTTGGAGAGGTGTGAGGTTATTTTGTATTATTAAGGTTAATTAAAGGTATAACACAGTATATACATTGCCTGTTCTATCAGCAGATATATATTGTTTAATTAATATCAGGTCTTTTCCAAATTGGATCTATTTCTAGTTCAGCAATGCCTATTTTTTTAATTTCAAAATCAGTTTGTCTTATCTTTAATCCAAGTATAGTTTTACTTATGCCAGTGGGCATATGCGGGTTTATGCAAAAAATGTAGAACAATATTTTTCAGAGAACTGTGGTTTCCAAAAGCTCTTATTTAAAAATAGTGTTTTAAAATCTATTTTTCTTTAAATATGTTCTCATATAACAATTCAGGTCAGGTATTCATTATACAAAAGGAGTTAATTTTCATCCCATCCTACCGTATTAGGATTTTGGACTAATTGGTATCTTTAGATACCTATATGTTTGCAGCTAAACACATTTTGTTTGAATCATCCTTAGGAAAATGTAAATAGCCAGATCATTAGGGATGTGTGAACTGCAGATGATTTAATGAAAATGGAATTGAATTGTTTTCAGACAAATATATCAAAATATTGACATGAGATTCCAGATGTTTTATATATCATCCATGAATGGCTAAAAAAGTTATAACCCTTCAGATTAAAAATTCAATTGTATATTTGATGGGTAGCTATATCTGATTTATAATTTTATATTAAACTTCTGAACCTTTATAAAATTTCTAGGGCCCACATTTTAAATTTTATCCATACAAAATGTGGATGCAGCTACACATCTAATTTCTATGTGAAACTACTTCCATTGCATATGCAGATAAGGGAATTGCATGCACAATGTACCATAATTGCCTATTTTATTCTAATTATCTGATGTGCATACATAATTGCTGTAAGTGTGCATGAAAATTAGGCTTCAATTGCCTGTTTATTTTAGTGCAGTTTTGTTCACAACGTTTTGAAAATTTAGGCCTGTATGAATGACTTGTACTTGTGGTTTGGGGTACGGTATTGGGGACAAACTGTTTACAGAGCTTTTCGTAACTGAGACTTGTATCATCAAAGATGCACTGGGAGTCATTAGAGCATACAAAGGATCTCAAAAATCTCAACCATTGTAGTTTGTCTGCAAGACAGGAAGAGTGCAGTCAAAGAAGATATTGCTTACTCTCTATATTGGTTAGGATGTGGACCCAAGGAGGTGTTTGAACCAAACTGATTATGGAAGATGAGTCCCCCAGTTATCAGTTCACTTTAGCAGGCATGCTCCACCTAGCTTGCACACCAGATACCTGCTTGGGGTAAAAATAAACAAAAGCTTTATTTAATGGACAAACCACATTTTCAAAGATGAAATAGTAAGGGAGAGCTAACATATACAAGTTGCACAGTAAATAAGCATAAAGACACAGCCTCAGGCTTTGCAATTCTATATTAGATAAAATTCCTTTTCTAATACAAGTTACCTATTGCCTTTGCACATTTTGCCAACCTACCCCCTAACTGTAGGGGGGATCCAGTGTTTCACAGACAGTTTCTGGATGAAAGACTTCTCTCGCCCCCCCCCCCCCTTCCTGGCATGATGACTCATGGTTATTCAGATTGGGGAGAATTCCCAGTTGTCTCAATGACTTTCCATTAATTCTAATGGCCCATCATTTGTCTTTTCTTGGATAGTACAATGCTAGGGGCTTGGAGCTAGTCTCCTCTGGCTGAGAAGACTGCCCCTCCCTGCCTAACTGCCCTCCACCCCACTGTGAGGTGGCAGTGAAGCTGTAGTACAGATCATGAGAATGGTTTTCTGTAAACACAACTACATAAATCATAACCACAGTCTGTATACATATCTCATAATAACCATTAAGTTTATAGCATTAAATGTTTTCATGAAACATCTTACTCCACATATTTTTATAGCACAATAACATTATAGAATATAGAATCAGTTGATTCAGCGGCTTATTCTTTTGGGTTCAAACCCCCTGTTCTCCCCGGGGGTGTCTGGACTCTGATTATCCCACAAAGATCTTGCCACAAAGGTTTATAGTTGTCTTTAGCAGCAATATTTATAGTTAGATGCTAAATGATTAAAATGTTATTTAAACAATTTTCATTTTCCAAGTTTTCTCTGTATTTCTCTACTATCTTAACAAACTTTGCTTTTATTTCAAATGACCCGTTGTGGCAGGGCAGACTATTAAGTTGGGTGCTGTTAGAGCATTTCTGAGCAAAAGATCTTGAACCGTAATTTCAGAGGAAGCTGGGTCAAGAGAGAGGTAACAGGTCTTGCCAGATGGTCAGGGGCAACAGCACTGAAATTTCTTCCACTAGCAGTATGGTAAAGAAGATGGCTGCGACCAGTGTGGGCAAAGCTGAATTGCTGGAGGGTCACCAGGCTTGGTTAGAGACATTCTTACTAAATTAGTAACACTTCAGTAGATTTGTTTCCCAGGGTTTAAATTGCATCATATTTCAAAGCTTTTATTTACAATGGGTTAGTAAAGGCAGAGTTAGCATTCTGTGTTATTGAACATGAACTTCTTAAGATTTTCTTTTTTAACAGAACAATGAAAATGAAACGGCTTTGCACTGTGCAGCTCAATATGGACATTCAGAAGTAGTTGCTGTTTTACTGGAAGAACTAACAGACCCTACAATAAGAAACAATAAATTAGAAACTCCTTTGGATCTGGCAGCACTATATGGGCGTCTGCAGGTAGTGAAGATGATCATCAGTGCATATCCAAACCTGATGAGCTGCAATACTAGGAAACACACACCTTTGCATCTTGCTGCACGTAATGGCCACAAAGCTGTTGTACAGGTGCTACTAGAGGCTGGAATGGATGTCAGCTGCCAAGTTAGTGTCCTATTTTCTGCCAGTCTTTATATATAAATGAAGCTCCCAGTCATTTTTCTGTTTTAAAATACATGTATGTGGCATTTTTAAAAGAAATCATGAAATTCTGCAAGGTGATGTATAAAATAGACTAATATTTACAATCTATGGCATGTACTTAACTGCATACTATAGCCCTGATTCAAGAAAGTGTCCCTTGCTTAAATCCCATTATTTTAAAGTTAAGCATGTGCTTAAATGCTTCCCTGAACCAGGGCCTATGAGATTAATTGTATAGTTTGGGCCAGATCTTCATCTGATGTAAATTGGCATAGCCCCATCCTCAGCTGGTGTAAATTGCTATACCTCCCTTGGCCTCAATGACACTATGCTGATTTATATCTATTGAGGCTATGGTCCTCTGTGCTAAACAGAGTATGGAAGCTGGAAAATAAGTTTACCTGAAATTTCGCTTTAAATATACAGATAATCAGTTTATTCAACACACATAGACTTGAAGAATATATAAGAATGCCAAAACACAACTTAAGAAGACAGCTGTTGGCAAGTTCAACTGCATCCACTGATTTGCCTGCCTCACTAGACTGCTTTGGTTGTCACGTGTTTCTAACTCCACCAGTTAAGTGAAGTTTGCCTTGGAAGCTGTTTTGTTTTGTAGGGGTGGTTAGAGCCACATAGCTTCCAGTTTCCAATGGTCTATCCAGCTCTAAAGACAAAGATATGGATGCTCAGGAGTTCAATTTTCTGATTTTTTTGGTCTTATTACATAAGCCTAGTACAAATCAATATTCACTGCACCAAAATTGTACTGCAAGAGATTCCTGAAACTTCCGACTCAACATAATTATTTTCAGCAGCATACAATTCCATATTTAATAGGGTGCCAGTTTTAAATAAAAAATTATAGGGAGGCATAATAATACAATACTGTAGCAATAAACCATGTATATCCACTCTTCAATGTGAGGAAATGATCTGGCTTCTAAGTTAAAGAGTACGAGTAGAAATGTAGTGTTTGACTCTGTCTTACATAATATATGTGATTTCTCTTGTTTTGTATGGCTGGACTATGTCTGGAGTATAAATAATGTTTTTACTTCAAATATAAAATTGCTTGCTGGCTGCTAGGATTATCCTTTTTAGTTACACTATTTGAAAGTAAGAAAGCTAGAGAAAGGAGGACCACATCCCCCCAAAAAGTATTTCTGATCATATATCTCCTTTTGCATCTCCAGAAAATGAATGGGGAAGAAATAGACTGAAACTGCATTAATGCTGGATTGCATAAGAAATAGTATTTTGCTCTGAAAATCATCCATGTTGTAGAGCCATATAAATCAATAGAGTTACGTCAGGGATGAATTTTTATCCAATATCTTTACAAGATATGGGATATGCCCTTGTTATATAACTGGTATAATTTCACCACTGTTTTGAATTCTCCTAAGTCAATTTTATACAGTTTCATCATCAGTATAATACTTATTAACTGTCATATAAATATCTAGTTATAATGTATAAAATATTTTATTGAAAACATTCTTCACTCTATGCCTACTTCACCCCTTGACTCTTATTGTTGCTGATTCTCAAAAAAGTTAATGAAATTTCTTAAATGTGACCTCTCATTTTAAATCAGTGCTGTTTTTGAGCAGTTTGCAGCTGTTGGAGTGTTCTACATGATGTCCTACTAGAAACACTGATGACAGACAGTGTTTAAAAGACTTTAGTTTCTTAGTTTTGACACTGATCCTCTTTTAAATATAGATTTTACTTTAGTTTCTTGCTAGCCTTTATACAATAACTCACCTGTTTTTAGTGAATTATGAAACATATTCACAACTTTTTAATGTAATTCTGTTTGCCATCTATGTTAGAATCCTACAATTGCCTTTATTTTCAGGTGCTCTAATTTTTCTTAACCAGTTTTGAAGCTACCCTTAGTTTGTTTCACTTTCCATTTTATGTGCTGGATCAATTTCTGTTTCTGCTATGTTTGCTCTTCTCTCCATAGTGAAGAATTTATTTATTTTCCCAGCAATATCCATCTTCTCTGTCAATAAATTCCCTTCATTCTGCATCTTGGTACATTGCCAAGTTGGCTCTGTCTATATTCTTAACTTATTAATTCTGTAACCTCTGAATACTTTTTTGTTGATAATTACTATCAGTTCATTAAACTGAACAGAGCGTACAACATAAGTCTGTTACTTAAAACTGAACTCAGCTGTTTTAGTATTCATTAAATTGCTCTGCATCACTAATTGGGAGAGAAAATATAAAAAATGTAACCCCGTGTGGTAAATTAAATTGTACATGTTCATACTCTTTAAACAAATTCAGCTTTATCAGCAGTAAAGAACTCTCAGAATGTAGAGACACAATTATAGAAGTATCTGCAATCTCCTTTGTGTTTGTAAACATTTATTTGTGTAAATGGAAGGTTTACTTTAGCCATTTTATTAATCTCTTCTGCACTCCCTGACCACTTTTAATCTTAGTAAATATTTTGGCTAATAATAGACAACATTTAATTTTGGATTGAATTAATCACACATTTTATTCATTTCCCAGGTCTTTCCAATGTCCTTCAGTCTGAAATTATTTAGAAGTGGGCAATACAAATCTGCTTCAACTGTTTATGCTTTGAAGTTTTCATTTTAATTGAAACATATGAAAAATACACAGGTTTTGGTGAGTGATAGACTTTGGGCCCTTAGTCTTAAATGACATTGCACAGTAGAATGTGTTCCATGCATAGTTGTGAATGCTGTTCACAACTTAGCTACCTCTGTTTATCCAATCTTTTATCTTACCCTGTTTTCACCTTCCCACTCTGTTTCATTAATGATGGCAACCTCCATTGCCTGTCAGTCCATTTCTCCCACAAACACCTATGCCCTAGCCTTCTTGTTGCCACTTGTATGTGGAACACACTCCCTGAATCAACTTGCAAAGCTACCGCCTTGTACTTTAAATCATCTTCTCCAAACCACATCCATTATGAACTGCCTAATGATAAGGACTGGGCATGTTGTCTAGTAGAGATTCATTAAAATCTCTTCTTTACTTATATATTAAAACTAGGGCTGTCAAGCCATTAAAAAAATTAATCTCGATTAGTCATGCGATGAAAAAAATGTATCCTGATTAATCGCGCTGTTAACAATAGAATACCATTTATTTTAAATATTTTTGCATGTTTACTACATTTTCAAATAAATTAATTTCAATTACAACACAGAATACAAAATGAACAATGCTTACTTTATATTTATTTTTGATTACAAATAAATGCACAGTAAAAAAAAACATTGTATTTTTCAGTTCACCTCATACAAGTACTGTAGTGCAATCTCTTTATCATGAAAGTTGAACTTACAAATGTACAAAAAAACCTGCATTCAAAAATAAAACGATGTAAAACTTTAGAGTCTACAAGTCCACTCAGTCCTACTTCTTGGTCAGCCAATCACTCAGACAAACAAGGTTGGTTACAATTTGTAGGAGATAATACTGCCTGCTTCTTGTTTACAATGTCACCTGAAAGTGAGAACTGGCATTTGCATGGCACTGTTGTAGCCAGTGTTGCAAGATATTTATGTGCTGGATGCACTAAAGATTCATATGTCCCTTCATGCTTCAACCACCATTCCAGAGGACATGCTTCAATGCTGCTTGATAATGATCCAAAGCAGTACATACTGACACATGTTCATTTTCATCATCTGAGTCAGATGCCACCAGCAGAAGGTTGATTTTCTTTTTTGGTGGCTCGGATTCTGTAATTTCTGCTTTAGAGTGTTGTTCTTTTAAGACTTCCATACGCATGCTCCACACCTCGTCCCTCTCAGATTTTGAATAGCACTTCAGATTCTTAAACCTTGGGTCGAGTGCTGTAGCTATTTTTAGAAATATCACATTGGTACTTTCTTTGCATTTTGTCAAATCTGCTGTGAACGTGTTCTTAAAATGAATGTGCTGGGTCATCATCTGAGACTGCTATAACATGAAATATCTGCAGAATGTGGGTAAAACAGAGCAAGAGACATACAAATTCTCCCCCCAAAGAGTACAGTCACAAATTTAATTAACGCTTTTTTTTTTAATGAGCATCGTCAGCATGGAAGCACGTCCTCTGGAAAGGTGGCTGAAGCGTGGAAGTGGCATATGAATGTTTAGCATATCTGTCATGTAAATACCTTGCAGCATCAGCTACAGAAGTGCCACGTGAATGCCTGTTCTCACTTTCAGGTGACATTGTAAATAAGAAGCAGACAGCAGTATCTCCCATCAATGTAAACAAACTTGTTTGTCTTAGCGATTGGCAGAGTAAGAAATAGGACTGAGTGGACTTGTAGGCTCTAAAGTTTTACACTGTTTTGGTTTTGAGTGCAGTTATGTAACCAAAAAAAAACAAAACAAAACCTACATTTGTAAGTTACACTTTCACAATAAAGAGATTGCATTTTAGTACTTGTATGAGGTGAACTGAAAAATACTATTTTTTAAATCATTTTTACAGTGCATATATTTGTAATTAAAAATAATTATATAAAGTGAGCATTGTGTACTTTGTATTCTGTGTTGTAATTGAAATCAATATTGAAAATGTAGAAAAACATCCAAAAATATTTAATACATTTCAGTTGGTATTCTATTGTTATAAGTGCAATTAATCACAATTAATTTTTTAAATTGTGATTAATTTTTAAGACTTAATCATGTGAGTTAGCTGCAATTAATTGACAGCCCTAATTAAAAAACTAACTAATAAAAAATCTTGCAGCTTGCAAGTGAGCCTGCAAATTGTACACCTAGCTGATCTTTGTATCGTGGTGTTCCAATAAAAGTTATAAAAGTTTTCTTTTCCCTCCCTCCTGAGTTGTTTTCCACCTGTTATGTATTCTCTCTGTTTAGCTATTAGCTACTTGGAGCAGGGACTGTCTTCTACTATATACCTAGTACAATGGAGTCTCAATCTTGATTAGGGCCTCTGTATTTACTGCATGGAAAACTGAAATCAGTGGATTCACTCTAGATTTGAGGGTAACATATACTCCAGAAGGATATAAAAGCCTGCAGGGAATAAGACAGAGAAAGTTGACTGTAAGTCTTGACTTTACTTGCTATAACATCGAGAATAAAAGTGTGCTATTATATTTGCATTATCAGCTGTAAATGAAAAAGGTCTTCACATTTGACACTTTAAAAAATTCTGTTTTAGTTCAAAATAATGCCGTAGCAAGAGATATTTCCAGTTTTTGCCATTTTATGTGGAACTAAGTTCTTGCTATTGCAAATCTGTGTAACTCTCATTATTAAGTTTCATGCTGTGTTGCACCTGAAAGGAATATGGTTTGTGTCATAAGACCGGTACATTCTTATAGTCAGGAATAACCAAAATCAGTAGTTTAATGCACAGAGTAAAGGTATTTTTTCATTGAAAGTCTTTCCACCATAGCAAGAGAGAAACTCACAACACTAATACCCCCTTCTACTCAAATATACCCCTCAAGAAAAGTAAAAAAGAAACAACAACAACAACAGATTTAAAACACGCACACAAACAAATCTGTCCCCAAGTAGAGTTTTTACCTTGAAAATGGAGAAGAGCCAGAGATTCTCTGGGGTCCACTAGGGATTTCACTATTACTATTGATTTTGTATGGAAGGCACCCATATACTTTTGTGATGGGTACCAGTATGAAACCCTAAGATAGATTTATTTACTTACCCTAAGTTTTGTTGTCAGAGCTGCAATTTTTACTCAGGCAAAACTCCCAGTGATTTCACTAGGAATTTTGCCTAACAACTGCAGAATCAGGGCCATGTTTATTTACTGTATCTTGTTTTTATACGGTTATTAAGTGACCTTTATCATAGAACTTTCTCTGCTTCTGTATGTTGCAGCCCTATATGAATGGTTTTTAATAAATATTATTGGTAATTATTCTTGCCCAGACAACAGTCTTTTAATATAGTTAAGAGAGCAAAAAGTAAATGTTCTTTGTCTAAATATATTACTTTTTGAAAAGATTCCTTGGTACTTTAGTGTTTTTAATGCATCAGTATTGTTCTATTCCAGACAGAAAAGGGGAGTGCACTTCATGAAGCAGCCTTATTTGGAAAGGTGGATGTAGTACGCATTTTGCTAGAAACAGGTATACCACATTTCTCATGTGATTTCTAGACTATCAAGTGTCCTTCATATTTCTGATTTCCTAAAGTGCTTTCTTTTTGATCTTCTGTGTTAGCCTAGATGCTTGGGTATAGTTCCTCCTTGACCGCAGGTAGAGATTGTATCTATGTTGAGACTTTTTGGTGATGTCAACTTTGCATATTAGGGGCTCATCAGCTTCCAGAGAACACGGAGTAGACCACCGAGGCTTGGAAAGTTTCTAGCTGTACACTGTGCCTACAGAACAGCCTACTCATGCAGTGAGCCAGTCCTCCTGCTCCAGGGCCAGGAAGTTACCATTCTATCTGGCTTCCACATACAAGACAGACCCTAAGTCAGGTTATTCACCCATCCAAGTAGGTAGCAGACCAGGAAGTAAAACAGGTACAAGGTTAGGCTGAGACCATCTTTCCTACAAGAATCCCTCAAATGTGAAGGAGTCCCACGAAGGGCAGATTCCTGAGACACTCTCAATTGTAAGACGATTTAGGCAGATCAAAGCAGATCTCTCCTCAGAGGATTCATGCTTCCTTCAAATGGATTGTTAAAGAGTTTCCCCCTGCTTTTTCAGGTACCTCTCACCTGGCACCCTACCTGCGCTAGGGATTCCAACTCATTCTACAAGCCCCTCAGTGTCCGAACAAAGAAAGCCCCTTGTGCAATCTAGAGAAACATGGACTCCTCAAGTCTGGGCCCCTCTTGAAGCAACACTACCTATGCCCTAAAGCGCAGAACTGGTTGCTGCTGCCTCTTTCAACCCTTGTATTTACATATACACAGAGTAAAGCATGTATGACAGTCTAAATTAACTTTATTTTAGATTAAGCAAATACTACAGACAAAAAGGAATAAAAGTAATATCTCCACTTAAGGACTCAATGTTTATGTGACTCAGTTTATATCAAACTAGAGGCAAGTTTGAGACCGAAATATCTGTTGTGCTGTACACACAGAAAGAGAGCCAAAAATGTATGGGTTCAGCACACAAAAAATAAAGGACATCAGCAACAAGTCCCCCATCCCTCTCCATCCACAGGAACCTCTGACAATCTGAACTCTGGGGGGTTTCTTTGGAATAGGCTTACTGTTTGAATATAGCCCAGGTATAGGTATTTTGCTATGCCACCTAAACACAGGTTTTGCCTTAGCAAAGAGAATGTGTTTGACTTTGTTCTAGTACTCATGTGCTTGGTACCCAAAGTGTTTTGTAGTTTCTGTAAGGGTAGAATGCTAGTATGTTTGTTGTTGATGTGTTGGGGCATCATTCAGAGAGATCAGAGATAAGGTATATACAACATAACCTTATATACCTTAACTCTTTGTGTCCTGGTTTTCAGAGGTTTAAATTTAGTAACTCTCCACATTCTGGAAGAGTACAATGCACCACTGGGAAACCTTAACTTTGCATTAACAAAGCTTTTGGGTATTTCATTTGTGTGTGGGGGGAGGGAGGAGTGTAAACTAGTTTCTCGGTTGCCCGATGTACTACAACCAAACTCTCCTTCTACCTCTCACTACTTGGCAACAATTACTCTGGCCACAGCATGCAGTGGTTGCATATTAATTCCATCATTCCTCCTGCATCATCTCCTCATTGCTTGTCTCTCTGCCTATCCAGCATAGCTTGATTCTCCCTTCTCAGGAAGAGATTCTCCTACACAGGGAGAGACAGGTGTTAGTAGCCATTTTGCGAACCTTGATGTACTACATTTATAAAGTGACACATTTTGAGTTACATTTTTCTCTTTCCACAGTACATTATAGTTTTTTTATTTCAGGAATTGATGCCAACATAAAGGACAGTTTAGGTAGAACTGTTTTAGATATCCTTAAAGAACATCCATCTCAGCAGTCACTACAAATTGCTACGCTACTTCAAGGTAAGTCATATTAAATTGTATACTAATCAAATGAGAGATAAATTAGAATAAAGTTACGGGTAAATTAAAATGTATACTATTCTATTCTTGTGTTACTTCATGATTTTCTTGTGAATTAAAAAGACTGCAGTCCATGGTTATTGGTTGGAAAGTAGATCTCATACAAAGTTCAATGGTTAGCTTTTGTTGTACCATGTTTAAAATTTCACCCTTTTCTCCCTCTGATAACAAAATATAAGACACACTTATTTGTTATGTCATTTGCACTTGATATTACATTACTATTTGTAAAATTAACTTTTGGTAATATCTCACTTCAGTTTCATTGTTTGCAGTGTTGTAGCCATGTTGGTCCCAGGATGCAACAGAGACAAGGTGGGCTAATATCTTTTATGGGACCAACTTCTGTTGGTGAAAGAGACAAGCTTTAGAGCCCCACTGACCTGAAGAAGAGCTCTATCGAGCTTGAAAGCATGTATTTTTCACCACAAAAGTTGGTCCCATAAAAGATATTAACTGACCCACCTTGTCTCTACCAATTTCATTAGAATTTATTACTTTTAAGTACTGTAGAACTGATTGGTCAGTACATTAGTAGTAAAACTGATTGAAAAATGAGGAAGCTACTCCACTGGCTTACCAGAGGCGAGCCAGGCCCATGCCAGTATATGCAATGCCAGCATTGAGTGCAGGCAAATTTGGCATCCTTGAACATCACTGTTGACCCTAAGGCAGGCAAAGCAATGAACATAGCTGCCATTATGGGCATAGTTGTTTCACACAGAAAATTTGAAACCTCTGAGCAGCCTTCTTTGTTCCTTTGAAGACATACTTGCAAGAACAGATTGGATGGCACAGCAGCAAAAAAGCATTAAAATGGATGACATTCTTTTTGATGTTTAGAATTCAGAGCATGCACTGATGCACCAAAAGACATGAGAGACACTGGAATGCCCTTATTCAGGGGCTGATGTACCAGGTAAGACAAGGTTTCATAGTTCAGGAGCACTTCGAAGAGAACTGGTTACTGCATGGAGCTGAGGTTACAATAATATGGTTCTAAAGAGCTGAGACAGGCACCAGGTTTGACACCAAAGTGACAGAAAAAAACCAGAGGAGTGGATGTTACAAAGTTATGCACTGGGATGCTAAAGCCTAGGCTGAAGTGCTTGAGGCAACCACTTAACAAAATATATATGCAACCATATGAATTGAGCATATATGGATGGGTAAATATGAAAAGAATATACTGATCTTCAGTAACACAGTTGGAGCAATGCAGAAATGAATTCTCAAACAGGGAACCGCTTTGCCAATTACAATCAAGAAATGAATGGAACATTCAAAGGTCAATATTTATACTTGGCAAATGATAGTCTATAACATTCAGTTGCAGGGTCAGGCTCATGTTCCACCCTTCTACAGCCAGGGGCGGCAGGTTTGTATAATTTTTGGTGGTGCCTAGAACAGGTCCAAGTCCCGCCCCTCTCCACCTGTCTTGTAAGCCAATATACAGTAACTCCTCACTTAAATTCGTCCCAGTTAACGTCGTTTTCTTATTACGTTGCTGATCAATTAGAGCAGTAGCTCTTAAACATTTTTTTCTGTGGACCATTTGAAAATTGCTGAGGGTCTTGGCGGACCACTTAATGATCTTTCCAAATATTGTTTGTACCGTTAGCTAACTATTGTAAAGCGCTTTGGATAAAAGTGCTATATAAAAAAACCCTTAATAATTATTAACTTTTTTTGTTCTACAGATAAAAGCACACAACTCATATTTTAATATCGGTAGTCTTAACCTTTCTAATGCGATGGATGTGCCCTCTCCCCCACCACAGCAGCCCCCAAGCTGGGACTGGGAAGAAGGGGGGGTTCTCTCCCTCTCTCCCCCACCGCAGCAGCCCTTGAGCTCGCGCTGGGCCACAGAGCTGAAGCTGGGAAGGAAGGGGGTCTCTCCCCAGCAGCCGCAGCCCTGTAGCCTCTTTCTCTGGCTGCAGTAGCCCTGCACGTCCCAAATTCCCCCCACCCTGTCTTCTCACACCACTGCCCCCTCCCACCTACCTCCTGTTCCCTCCAAGGCCACCACCTCACCTTACATGTGCATCTTCTCCAGGGTCCAGGCACCTAATTAGTGGAGCCACACCTGTGTGGCTCCACTAATTAGGTGGATGGCCCTTCATTCTCCACGTGCGGTCGCCCAGGAGTGCACCTTAGAGGGAACAATCCATGGACCTGAATGGAGCTCGTGAACCACTGGTGGTCCGTGGACCACAGTTTGAGAACCTCTGAATTAGAGAACATGCTCATTTAAAGTTGTGCTATGCTCCCTTATAGTGTCGTTTGACAGCCGCCTGCTTTGTCCACCGCTTACAGAAAGAGCAGCCCGTTGGAGCACTAGTGGTGGGGGCTTGGAACCAGGGTGGACCGACAGCCCCCCTATCAGCTCCCCTAAGTTCCCTGTGCGGCTGCCACCCAGCAGACTATCAATTGCCGGCAGTTCAGCTGTCCCTCCCCCCCACTGCCTTCTGCTGCTCCTGCCCTCTGCCTTGGAGCTGCTCCCGTGAACCTCCTCCTTGCTGTGCAGGGAGGGGAGGGGGAAAGAGGGGTGCTGATGTCAGGGTGTCCTCCTCCCCCATTCCTGCCCCTGCATCTCCACAGAGCAGGGGCGGGATAAGACAGGGCTCAGAATGGAGGGAGCTTGCTGGCAGCAGCTGCTGTCTCAAAGTCTCTCTCTCACACACAGGGAGTGTGTCTCTGTCTCTCTCTGCCATGCTGTCTTCCACCCCCCCACCACCCCCGCCCAGCCCCTCCATTGTGCTGCCTTATAGAGTGTGAGGCTGCATTAACAACATGTTAACCCTTGAGGGCTCAGCCAAATGCTAGTTCATCAGTTAGCAGTAAGGCATCCCCTAGGAAATATCCCACCCTCTGACTCCATCAACCAAGCTTCACAATCATCATTGCTGTGTACAGTATTAAATTGTTCATTTAAAATTTATACTGTGTGTATATATAAAATATAATCTTTTGTCTGGCAAAAAAAAATTCCCTGGAACCTAACTCCCCTATTTACATTAATTCTTATGGGGAGATTGGATTCGCTTAAGATCATTTCACTTAAAGTAGCATTTTTCAGGAACATAATTACAACGTTAAGCGAGGAGTTACTGTATATTTTTTAAAAAAATGTAAAAATGTGAGGGCTCTGGGGTGGGGCTGGTGATGAGGAGTTTGGGGTGTGAGGGGGCTCAGGCAGAGGTTTGGGGTGCAGAAGGGCTGTGGATGAGTGGCTTGGGGTGTTGGAGGGGGCTCGGGGTAGGACAGAGGGTTTGGGTGTGGGGGTGAGGGCTCTGGGGTGGGGTGGGGCTGGAGATGAGGGGTTTCGGGTGTGGGAGGGGCTCAGGGCTGGGGCAGAGGGTTGAGGTGCAGGGGGTGAGGGTTCTGGCCGGGGGTGCAGGCTCTGGGGTGGGACAGGGCTGGGGATGAGGAGTTTGGGGTGCAGACAGGCTGCCCCGGGGCAAGGGCCAAAGAGGAGGATTCCCCCCAGCCCTCTCCCCACAGGCAGCAGCGAGCTCCGGGGGAGGGCCACTCCCTCATACCACTGTCACTGCACTTGCTCCTAGGGCCCCTCTCAGGTACAGGAAGCCCCCTTGCCTCCCCTGTGGTGGGTGCCGCGGGGGGCTGCCATCACATTTGCACCTCCTGCCTTGCTGCTGCTCCTCACTGTAGCCTCAGTGGGGGTGGGCCTTCCCCTTGTCCAGCATGGGGCAGGAGCAGTGACTGTGGGCGGGGGGGGGGGGCTGTGCTGGTGGAGGGTCCCGCTGGAAAATGAAAGGGTCTGAGTGGGAAGGGCAGACCTAGCATGGGTGGCACTAGGACCCTGCGGTGGCAGTTGATGCTGAGAGGCAGAATGGAGCTGCAGGGGAGAGACGCTCCGGGCCCTGGGGAGGTGCGTGGGGACAGCAAGTGGGGACCGGGGGACACTTGGCAGAGGTGCGTGGGGGTGACAGACAGGGCCGGGGGAGAGACCCAGTCCCGAACATTGCTGGAGCTGGGACCCCGGGCCCTGAATATTGCTGGAGCCAGGGCACCACGGTCCCATACAACTCCTTGCCCCTGTCTACAGCCATCTTCTCTAGGGTCAAAAACTTAAGTAATTGATGGAGTTCCATCAGTCTCATTCTAAGGAACTAAGATCCAAGAACAAGAATCCTGCCCAGATGGTATCTTAAAAAAGTATAATATCACTGTCATCAGCACAATTACAGAATTTGCTGCTAATTAGAGATGGTCAAAATTTGAAATTTCAACAAAAAATGAAAAGAAAAATGTAGATCATTCAAGAAGAGGACTTAGGTGGCACGGGACCTTAAACAGCACCTGCTTGAGCTGGCCTTGAGGCCTGACGCAGTACTGAGGCCTTCTTCGGGCTATAAATTGCCTTCCGGTTCAGAAAGTGCTGCTGCCTCCTGTTCCAGGTCAGGGGCCTCTCCAAAAAGGCACAGGAGTCATTCTTTGTTGTCGCAACAAAGAAGATGTTGAGTTGGACCAATCGGGAGCAGTACAGGTCCCATGGAAACTCTTCTGCCTCCCATAAGAAGAGCATGGGCTGGCATGGGGCATCTCTGGCATGTGGGATGGCAAAAGTGCCTCTGAACCTCCCTCACTACAGAGCAGGGAGGGCAGACACCCCATACCGTTGATTCCGATTCTGGCCTCTGGGCATCCGTTGAGACAAGTACCAACGGGAATGATGCTGGTGCTGACAGTGTCAGTTACATCAGTGTATCAGGCCGCCGAGGACCTACTCTGCCTTGTGGTCCCATCCTCGCCATTCCAGGCTTCAGCCGCCAGAGTGGGGAGGTCAGGGCTTGAGCCCTGTGGGGTGGAGGGCTTGGGGCTTCTGCTCCACATGGCAGGAGGCAGGGCTGAGGGCTCCAGGATTCAGCCACCGGATTCAGGGACAGGGCTCAGGGCTTCAGCCATGAGGGACTGGGAACTCAGGACTTTTGCTCCACAGGGTATCAGGGCTTGGAGCTTCTGTCCCACAGATTGCCAGGGCTTGGGACTCTGGGCTGCCAGCATTAGGGACTCAAGGCTTGTGCCCCATGGGGTTGGAGGGCCCGAGGCATCTGACCCATGAGGTGGGAGGGCTCCTGCTTTAGCCCAATGAGGTGGGGCCGGCTTGGGGCTTAGGGTTACCGGCTTTAGCACTGTGGGCTAGAGCAGCTCGGGGCTTCTGTGGAGTACCGGGGCTCAGGGCTTTAGCCCTTCAGTCTGCCGGGGCTCTGCGCTCCCAGTTTTAGCCCTGTGGGGCACCAGGGCTTGGGGCTCCGGACTCTTGACTTAAGCCTTCTGGGGAATTGACAGGGCTTGGGGCTCCTGGCTGTAGCTCCACGGAGTGCTGGGGCTCAGGCCTTCTGACCCATGGGGTTGGGGCGGGGTTGGGGCTCCAGGCTCCTGGCTATATCCCCACAGGACTGGGGCTCGGGTACTCCCTGAAATGGCTCATGGCCCCCGAGGGGGCTACGGACCTCCGGTTGAGAACTGCTAGTCTAGGCCACTGTTCCAGTTGTTCTTCCTCTCTTGTCATCTCCCTGTTCCTTTGGGGACAGGCTGGCCTGCTTTTACAATGCCTGGGTCTCGATTATTTTGGACAGTTGGGTCCTGGGCTATGACACTGTCAGATTGGGCTATGCCATCCAGTTTCTCTCCACATCCCCTCCCCTCTTCTGTGATCCCTCTCATGAGACACTGCTCTTGAGCAGGTCAACTCTCTGCTAGCATTGGGAGTGATGGAGGAGGTTCCGTGAGAACACTGGTGTTGTGGGTTCTATTCCTGGTATTTCCTGATACCAACATCCAAGAGTGGGATGAGGGCCATTCTTGACCTCCACAGACTTAACAAATTAATCAAATATGTGAGGTTCCGCATGGTCACTCTGTCAGCTGTCCTCCCTGCTTTGACTAAGAATGACTGGTTTGCTGCTCTGGACCTTCAAAATGCATACTTCCATGTGATGATTGTGCTGAGCCATATGAAGTATCTTCACTTCATCATAGGAGATTGCCACTTTCAGTACACAGTTCTCCTATTTGGCCTCTCTTCTGCTCCCACCCAAGTCTTCACCAAATGTATGGCGGTAGTCACGGTATATCTCAGGAGGAAGGGAATCTATTTCTTCCCCTACCTCGACAACTTGTTGCTGAAGGGTGGCTCCAGAGAGGAGGTTCTCACTCATGTTGACACCATGCTACTCTTACTTGACCATTTGGGACTCATTCTAAATACCGTGAAATTGACCTTTGCCCCCACTCAGCAAATAGATTTCACTGGGGCCCTGTTAGATTCTGAGAAGTTGAGGGTATTCCTGCTGACCAACTGCTTCCAGGTGATTTGACAGCTGTGCTCAGTTTGCACTCACAACTGTCTACAACAGTCCGTGTGTGTCTGAGCATACTGAGCCTATTGAGCCTGCCTGCATCCAGATGGTCCAACTCACCACGTTGCACCATCACCCTCTTCAGATGTGGCTCACCCGGCCCTGCATTCTCTGGACAAGTTGGTTTGCCTTTCTCCATCAATCAGTCCTTGCACTGGTGGGAGTCCCCCTGCAATGTGTGCCAAGGTGTACTCTTCACTTGTTCCTCTCTGACCAAGTGTGGTTACCAATGCATCCCGTCTGGGTTGGGGAACACATCTGGACTCATTGAGTATGCAGGGTCTGTGGTCGGCACAGGAGGTCTCACTTCACATCAGTGTGCTGAAGCTTCAGACCATCCTCAAAGTGTGTCGTGCCCCTTGGGACCACATCAGGCATTCAGTGGTTTGCATACTTATGGACAATACCACCGTGATGTACGATGTGAACAAACAAGGGGGAGCTCACTCCAGATCACTCTGCCTGGAGGCGATCACGCTGTGGCGGGTCTGCATCAAAGAGGACATCACCCTGATAGGTGTCCACTTGCCAGGGGTCTAGAATTGTCTTGTGGATCATCTGAGCAGGGTTTTCTCCCCTAGCCACAAGTGGTCCCTGAAGATAGAGGTCCTTCAGATGATGTTCACAATATGGGACATCCTCATGATCGATCTCTTTGTGATGAGGGAAAAAAAGCAAGTGTCACCAATTCTGCTCTCGGGAGGGGCTCAGCCTGGGCTCCCTCTCCAATGCTTTCCACTGCAGCTGGTAGTCGACTCTGCTGTACTTGTCCCTCCTGTTCTGATCCTTCCACAGGTCATTGCCCAGGTGTGGCCAAGGCAGCACTAGTTCTTGGACCTTCTTGCTCTGGTGGTTCAACTTCACAAGCCAATTCCTCTCCTTCCCAATCTCCTCACACAGGGCAGCGGCCACACCCAACATTCAGCAAGCAGCTCCCTGCACCTTATGGTGTGGCTGTGAATGGCTGAATGAGAAGGAACGGCATAGCTGCTATCAAACAGGTTGTACTTAACAGTAGGAAGACTTCCACTAGAATCGCCTACTTGGCAAAGTGGATAAGGTTTTCCATGTGGTCCTTCGCTTGTGGGATCCATCTGGTGGGGGCTTCCATCCAGAACATCTTGGAGTACCTGCTACATCTGCAGGAATCAGGCTTGGCACACAGTTCTCAGAGAGTTAACTTGGCAGCGATATTTATGTTTCATCCTCCTATGCAAGGAAAGTCGGTTTTCTCCAACACCATGGTGATGAGATTTCTGAAAGAAGTTCTCTGTCTACATCCTCCAATTCAAGAGCTGGTCCCCTTGTGGGATCTGAACACTGTGTTAACAGGTCTAATGGGGCCTCCATTGGAGCCCATTGGAGCCCTTCCTGCCCGCCGCCCCTCCTGTCTCAGAAAATTGAATTCTTGATAGCCATTACCTCTGCCAAGAGCGTGTGTGAGTTGCAGGCCCTGATGGTGGGGCCTCCTTAATATGCAGTTCTCCAGGGACAAGGTTACGCACCAGCCATACCCAAAGTTTGTATCCAAGCAGGTTTCTCAGTTTCATTTAAACCAGGCAGTGTATTTGCCGGTATTTTTCCCCGAGCCACATTTCTCCACGCAGGAGCAACATTTCTATATGCTAGTATTTAGACATTGTTTAGCCATCTATCTGAACAGCCTCACTCCTGGACTTGTTCCTCCTCCTGGTTACTCTGGGGATTAGCTCCAGGCCAATACCCCCATTCATGGTTTGCACACCATGGCTTTGGCTCTCCTTCCGGCCCACAGCTCCTCTCTCAGCCTCAGGAACTGCCACATCCTTTTCATGACTCAGCCCTCTGGCTAGGTCACTCTGTGTTTCCCCCTTCTGGAGAGGGGGAGTATAACTGTCTAATAGTCCAGCCACTTCCTCAGTGGCGAGTGCGGGGAACTGGGCCTGCCCGCTACTCTGGGTCCTGATCCAGAGACCATATGGATAGCAGCCTCTTGCTTCGACTCTTTAAATTCTCCCTATGCTGCTATGTCTCCCTGGGCCACTTCCCCATGCCCCCAGTACCTTTTTGCCCTTGCCTCAGGGCATGCAACTATCAATCCCAGTAGCCAGCAAGGAGCTCCCTCTTGCTCCCCGGTCCCTGCCAGCAGTTGCTCTGTCCCAGGTGCTGCAGGTCTCTCAGACTGCTAGAGACACAGTCCTCACTCCTTGACCTCTCAGCAGTGACTGACTCTGCTCTGCCTTGCAGCTCTTCTTATATGGGCCTATTGGCCCCAGATCGGCTGCTTCGTGCAGACCTTCTCTGATTGGCTGCGCTGCACACAGCCTCTCTATGCTACTTGGAGGACTCACCTCCACTGCTGCTTTCTGGGGCATGGTATGGTAGGACCCCAGGGCCTCCTTTAACCCCTTCCACTCCTGTGTGGGATGGACACCCCATCATAGGTGTGATTCCCCTGCTTTGTATACGCATACTCATGCTAGGCACTGTAAATTGTGCTAGTGTGAGTGTAAATAGCAGCAAAGTGTGAGTGTAAATAGCAGCATAGCCACAATAGCACATTTAGCAGGAGAAGAGGCAAGGCAGAGCCAAACCATGTACAAACCCACCTAAAACCAGTGAGTATGTACTTGGCACAGCTCAGCCATGCCTCTGCTGCTGCTTCCTATGCTACCAAGGCTACACTGCTTTGTATTTTAGCCAGTGTGAGTATGTGTACACAAGCAGAGGAATCACATCCCTAGCTCATAGTGTAGATATTTGCCTTCTCTTACATGAATAAAGAAAAAGCCTATCATTCTTGACAAGATCATGGTACTCCTGCAAGAAGGTCTCCAATATTTGAAAATCAAAGATGAAAGTTTCTGTGGGAATGGTGGCCTCAGTTATCATGCAACCGTTCCCAAAGGGGTTTTTGAGAATTTGTGTGTTTAAAACAAGTAAAAAATGTTGCATATAAGAATTTTGAAGAGATTCTAGTAGTGGCTGTGATATTTTTACCTCACAGTCTTTTCCATCATTTTGATTAATTCAAGCTCTTGCACCAACAGTTTTATTGTGTCCCTCATTTGGGGTCTTTGTTTCATTTTGTGTTCAATATATGAGACTTGGGTGGTAGAGGAGTCTGCCCACATCTGCAAAAAGGTCTGCCCATTTTGTGCTAGAAAGAAAACTGATTAAATCACTTGCAAAAGCAGTCAAATACAAAATGATCAAACTACACATCTGTTTAAGTATTCTGTTGTAGTTATTAATCCTAGATGGATTGAATGGAAATGACAGTTCAATTTCTAAATATTTCCCATATGCTAGATGGAGTCATTTTCTGTGATTTGTGTAGATGTGAGTTGCGTAGAACTTCAGAGTTAAAACAAAAATTGGAACTACTTATTGCAGTTTAATTGTCTTCACTTGCTGCTGAACAAATGCCTTTGTAGGCATTCTCCATTCAAACACTAAAATATCAGGATTTGCCAAGTAAGGCCAGTTTACTGGATATTTATTCAATGGATATAGCAAAATGATATCATTAAATATTGAAGTAGTTAACAGTGCTGGCATTTAGGGAATTATAATTAGGCTTTGAAGATGAAAGGAATTCTGCCAAGGCGGGGAGACCTAAAATTAAACCAACCAGCTGTGTTTTAGTTTTAGCACATGCTAATATGATGCAGGTGCATGTTGGACCATCCTTTAACTCTTCTCTGCAGCCTGCCCTACCCTATATTAGAATCCTTCTCTTTGACTAATTCAGGCAACAGGATTCTTGCTATTATGAAAAAGGGAGACAGTAAGCAGGCAGATCAGAGAAAAGAATGTGTTTTCCCACAAATGCAAAGAAAATAAATTTTCTTTCGATTGGTGTAGGATTATACAGTACAATGGTGAGGCCTATTCTACCTTCTTACTCTTTAGTCTCATTGTAAACAATAGGACTGCTTCCAGAGCAAGAGACTATGCAACATGAGCAGTAGAGGGCAGAATGTGTTCTTGAAATTGCAGATTTCTTTAAGTTCCAGATTTCTATTTATTATTACAATTATTATTATGGTGATATCACGGGAATAACTATGCTTACCTTGTTTTATAAGTGCTTTGAGATGTACTCTGCTACAGGAGCTAGATATCATTATTGTTATTATTATTTATTTGTATTTTCTGTAGAGCCTAGGAGCCCCAGAGGGACCAGGACACCACTGTGCTAGGCACTGTACAAACACATGACAAAAAGACAAAGATTTTACAATATGTTTGACTCAAAGATTTTACAGTCTAAGAACTTGTCTACATGAACAATATGTTTGCAGCATGCTAGGGTGTGAATCTACTCTGCATTAGCCTGCCGTGAACTAATTGTCCATGTGCACACTCCTGATGAGCATTAATGTTTGTTAATATGCTTTGATCTAATCCTGTTTCAAAGAGGGCTAGTTTGACAGTTCTTTTCCTGTAACATAATGTGTGTGTGTGTGTGTGTGTGTGTAGGGTTTTCTTACTTGTCGTTTCTCTGTTTGTGGGTTTTCTATTCACCACTGGTCACTGGGTTTCAAGCTTCTTCCTCCAGGCCTGTGCCAGTGAGCAGACCTGCTCAATAGTTCCTGAAGTGCTTGGGAGAGGCAAACACAAATGACTATGCCAGATTTGCAAGGTGTCCAAGCCTAGGACGAACAATAGGGAGGCTAGGCTGATATTCATGCTAATGGAGATAGTGCTCAGGCCATCATTGGAGCTGTCCCAGTCTGACTTAATGCCAAGTGCTGCAGCTTCAGTGTGACATTCACCTCCAGGGTTAGCAGAATCATGGCACCATTCTCCCTTGCCTGTACCAAGAAAAAAACACAGGGCTTCCAGATAGGCACTTGCCAAAGGAAGATCTCCACCCTCTAATTCTGGTAAGAGCACCACAAGGAGTGGAGTAGAGTGCACCTGCAACCTAGGCACTCCTCCTCCAAATCTGTGCCTAAGTTGGCACAGTTGGCTTTAGTGCCACAAGGGACACAGTCGAGTCCAGTGCTGAAAAAGGTACCATCAACTTCTTCAGCACCGCAACAAGAGATTATCTCAGTGCTGATTACCACTGAGGCTTTTGCGGCAGCAAGAAACCTGCTTTGTCTCAGTGCCAGGTGCTTCCACCTCTGGTACCACAGTTGCCTGCTTCTTGGACAAGCAGTCTCTCAGTACCTTCCAAAGGGAAGCCTGCAATGATGGCGTCCCTCCACCCATCTCCTGGCCCCTGGCACCAACTGAATTGGCTCCACCATGGTGAGATGAAAGGGAATCCTCCTCATCAGACTTGAAGGTGGGGTTGTACATAATTCAATCCCAAAGCAGGACCCACCAGTCTCCGCACAGATCCTCTGCTCCCATTTACCACCATGATCCTTCAGTGGCACCTCCTATGGGAATGGAGCCTGGGCAATGAGGCCTGCCCTTTATGGCCATTTTGGATCCCTTGGGGGTTTCCCTGAACATCCAGATCTTCCCCACATCCTACATACTCACTGGCTTCATCTAGAAGGGCTGAGTCTACTCACTGAGCTACTCTGTCCCCAGAATCCAGTGATAGTCATGGTACGGAGCATCAGGAGGAGGTTCCAGAGCGAGAGCAACAGCTGGTAGAGGAGATTCTACCTCCTCCTCCAGTCTTGGCTTCATCTTTGTCCTCGCCAGGTGAGGCCCTTTCATCTGGCACAACTTCACTTCCTCCAGATTATTTTAAAGTTTATCAGGAGTTGCTAAAAGAGAGTGGCTGCAGACCTAGATGTACAGGTCAAAGGGGTCAGGGAATCTTCACATCACCTTGTCACGTCACATCACATTGACATTTTATCATTGGTGGGTACCTCCAGGATAACTCTGCCAATTATTGAGGTGATAGAGCCTATAAGGCTGTATGGCAGTCTCCGTCTTCATTGCCTCCCACCTCAAAAAGAGCAGAAAGAAAATATTATTTGCCCTCCCAAGGTTTTGAGTACCTCTGTACTCACCCACCACCAGGCTCATTACTCATGATGGCGGCTAATGAGAGAGAGCATCATGGGCACCAGGCTACCAGCCCGAAATAGAAGGATGCTAAAAACCTGGATTTATTTGGCAGGAAGATTTATTCAACACAGCAGTTGTGTATCACTAACCAACAGGCTTTGCTGAGGTGGTACAATTTTAATTTATACAGCTCCATGGAAAAGTTAAGAGAGCTGCTTCTGGAGAATGTTAGACAAGCGTTCTCTTCCCTTGTTAGTGAGGGCAGGCTAGTCAGGAGAACATTGCTGAAGGTGGGGCTCGACGATGCAGACTCAGCAGGTAAAATCATGGCTTCTGCAGCAGCCATATATAGATCATCCTCACTGCAGTCTTCTGGTCTTCCCTATGAAGTACAGAGTATTGTTCAGGTCTTGACATTTGAGGGTCCTTCTCTGTTCTTGGATGGAAGGAACAGCAAGCTCCATGAACTTAACAACTCTAGAGCCACCGTGAAATCCTTAGGTCTGTACACTCCTGTTCCAGTCAGGAAATACGATTGGCCACAGCAGATTCACCATTTTTTTAATGTTCCTTCTCAGCAGGACCTATCAAAAAAGAGATCATAGGGTAATAGGTTGAGGTCTCCCGCTCCTGCTGCTTCATCTCTGGCTCCGGGCCCCTGAAGACACCTGGGAACTGCAAAGCAGCCATTTTGATGGGTCAGTCAGGATTGGCAAACCAGTTTTCATACGTTCAGACCCAAACCTCTCACTTTTGCAAATCGTCTGTCCTACTTCCACAGTGCTTGGTCTGAGAGTACTTCAGACCAGTTGGCCTTGAGCACAATAGAAGTTGGATGTATTCTCCAGTTTTTATACCCTCTGAGGTTTTCAGTCAATTTCCAGTACTGAGAAATGCCTCAGTCACTGGGCTTCAAACCCTGCATTTCCTGCAATCAGGCTATGCCCATGAGTGACTCACACTCAAGCTGCTTGAAATGCCTTGGGGAAGCTCATATTGGGAGCCAAATTTGCAGAGACTTTAAGCCTTGCATGAAGAAAGATCATGAAGCCAGGCTAAAGTTTCTCCTTGTGGAGGTGGTCTTGAGACCTCCATCTGAACCAGGTTGGTCAGACTCAGCACCAAGTACCTTGGCATTGGTAAGGAGTGTGCCTCCTACTGTGCCTGAGTCCTGACATCATTCACCATCCCCAGTGCCTAAGAAAAGGCATAAGAAGCTGAGTGCCAAAAGGGGAAGATCCTCAGAACTGAAGTCTGCTAAGCATGGGGATAAGAATAGAGTGCAGTCTAAGTCTAAGCACGCCTCTGCTTCAGTATCACAGAAGACGTCACCATTAACTCAAGCACTTAGGCAGGTTCCATCAAATCTGGAGTGAGAAGGAGTTCCTTCCACATCCATGGCACTGCGCCATACCAACACTATCTCAATACCACCACACCATAGACATTTGCGACTGCTAAGGTCCTCCTGACCTTATCACTGGCAGTACAGCCTCGGCACTGATCACCAGAACTGTCTGGAATGGCAGAGGTTAGGTCCTACATTTCTTGGAGCTCCTCTTGCTACCCCTCTGCTAGAGGTTTCCACTCTTCCATGGATCCTGTCACCTGACTACCATTGAGTGGTTGGCCAGGAAGTTACTGGGGACCTCCACCTGTCCAGTGGCCTTTCTGGAATCAGTGGGGCTTTCCCCACCCTCCAGATCGTATTTCAGGCACTCCTATTCAGTGGCATCAGAAAGGCATGTGGCACCGACCCACTGGGCAGCACCCATTCTTGACACCAGTAGTGAGCTGGGTACCAGACTCCAAGAGCCGGTTCAACAGGACCATTAAGATCACAAAAGGGAGGCAGAGCATCTGCAGCCAGTGCTGGCCTCTTCCTCCTCATCTGACAAGGCAGTCTCAGGAGGGGCATGTTGACTCCACCAGAAGACTATAAGGGGCACCAAGAATTGTTAAAGAGGGTTGTGTTAAGTCTGTGCATATAGATGGGGAAGTAAAAGAATCCTCTCATTGCTTGGTCAATATTTTAGCCACTATAGGTCCTTCCAGAGTGGCCCTACCTTTCAGTGGGCCATTATGGACCAAGTTAAGAGGCTGTGGCAAACCCCTGCATCCCTTCCCCCAACTTCAAAAAGGGCTGAGTGGAAGTATTATGTACCCACCCAACATTATGAATTCCTCTCCATTTCATCATCTGCTGCAATTGAGAATGAAAGGCAATGGCATCAGGGCACAATGCTAAAATCAAAAGACTCAAAGAAGTTAGACCTGTTTGGTAGGAAAGTTTTATTCTACCCAGGGTTGCAGATCAGGATTGCAAACCAGCATGCACTTTGGGGCAGTTATGATTTTAACGTATGAGACTCCATGCTAAAATTTAAAGGCATGCTCCCAGAAGAGGCTAGGCAGGAGTTCTCCTTGCTAGTGGACGAGGGAAAATTGATGGTAAGGGCCTTGCTACAAGCTGCTCTGGATGCTGCTGACTCAGCTGCTAGGTCCATGGCTTCGGCAATGGCCATGCATAGGAGCTCCTGACTGCAGTCCTCTGTGCTCTGCAGGAGGCCAACAGACTGTGCAAGACCTGCCCTTTGAGCGATCCTCGCTTTTTTTGGAGCAGACTAATGCTAAGCTCCATAGTTAAAATGCTTGAGGGCAAGCCTAAAGTCCCTTGATTGTACACCCCAGGTCCTTCCAGGAAGAACTTCTGGCCTCAGCAACCCCTCTGGTATTCTGCTCCAGCTGTTTATGAAAACTTGAAGAGAAAGAAGAGTTGAGGTTATTGCTATAGATTACCTCCTCCTTCTACCTCTGCATCGATGCCTACCACACCTAGACATGCAGCAGTTTCTAAGCAGGTGTTCTGATGGGCTGCTCAAGGATGCTGTATTAGTTTCCAGGATGCCAGGCCCCATATTTCCTTTGTTTGCAAACCACTTTTCCTGTTTCTTCAGTGGTTGGTCCCGTGTTACCACGGACTGTTGGGTGTTGAGCACAGCAGAAGTAGATACACCCTCCATTTTATTTCTGTCCCTCCTTACCACCCTCCCTCCACATCCCTGTTCATGAACCTGTCTCATGAAGAACCTCAGGTCCAGGAGGTTCAATCTCTCCTTCAGGTGAGAGCCATAGAGGAGGTTCTGCAGAATTTTAGACAGAAGGGTTTCTACCCCCATTATTTCCTAATCTAGAAAGCTAAGGGAGGTCTGAGACCTATTTTAGACCTGTGTCAGCTCAACAAATATCTCAAAAAGATAAGTTTTACATGGTCACCCTGGCTCCATTAATCTCTCTCTGGATCCTGGAGTCTGGTATGTTGCCCTCGATTTAAGAGACACCTACTTTCATGTGTTGATATACCAAGGGCATAGAAAGTTCCTCAGATTCGTAGTGACATACTCACATTACCAGTTCACGGTGCTTCCGTTTAGCCTATCTGCAGCAACTCGGGTGTTCACAAAATGTATAGCCATGGTAGCAGTGTTCTTCAGGAGATTAGGTGTGCAGATCTACCCTTAAATGGATGACTGTCTAGTCAAGGGCTGGTCCAAAGCTCAGGTTATATCCAGTGTTCAACTCATTCAATCAACCTTCAAGGCTTTAGGCTCATTGATCAATGCAGACAAGTCTAACCTTATCCTGGTGCAAAGGATAGGATTCATAGCTATGTGTGGGACTCTATCCAGGCCAGAGCACTCCTCTTAGAGTTGAGATTGCAATCTATTTGATCTCTCATATCAGACTTCTAGATTCATCTAGTCACAACTGCCTGAAACTGTATGAGGCTCTGTGATGGTCCTTGCTCAGGGTTGGTAGGATAGCATCTCCTAGTGGCCCATTACCTGTGGGCGGGGAAGGGGGGGGGAAGGAAGGTGTTTGGTAGGGGTCCCCAGGTCCTCCTACGTACCTTCCGGTGGCTGTGTGTAGTATGGGTAGCTCTTCTTTCTCGGATGGCACTGCTTTCTCCCACAGTATGGCCCACCCTCCTGAGCCAGATCAGTCCTACGGCTTTCCCCCGTGGGGGTAGTCCAAGAAAAATAAAGGGCATTAATAAAGTCTGGAGTTCATATGAGAGGGACAGGGGAATTCTTCCCTCTCAGTCTTTTTCTGTAGTAGGTCCTCCCTTCCCTCAGGGTGGGACCTTTGGGCAGTTGTCTTAGAAAGAAATTCTGCCTTTCCTCAGCTGCTCTCTGCTGGAGTTGCAGGTTGCAGGTCTGCTCTCTTCCCTGGTCTGCCAGCAAATGGGCTTGTCCCCTCCCTTTTAACTCCCCCTCTAGTTGGTGCATTTCCTACAGGTGTGGTGGGGACAGGGCTGGCTGAGCTCAGAGCAGTTGCTTAACCCCTTGTTGCCCAGTGTGGGGGTTTGTACACCTCATCACAGACTACTAAGACATATGACCTTGTGCACATATGTAGTACAATACACGAGACTGCACCTCAGACTCCTTCAGACACAGCTGGCCTCAGTGTATTCACCACTGTGCTCATGGTACTTTTGTGGGTTCTGATTTTGCTGAATTGGTGGTTGGATCCCCTCAAAGTTTGTGTGGGCATTCCCTTCCTCCACCCTCAACCATCAATGACTCTGGTCTCAAATGTGCTGGCTCTAGAGTGGGGAGCTCACCTGGAGCCCCTCCAAACTCAGAGTCTTTGATCCTTGACAGAGCTCCCTCTTCATATCAACATCAGAGAGCTCAGGGTGATTAATCTTGCCTGTCAGGCTTTCCTACCTCATATCAGGGGGAGAAACCTGTTTGTCCTTACAGATATCAAAGCGATGTTTTACCTCAATGGGCAGGGAGGAGCTCAATCATTCCTCCTGTGTCAGGAAGCAGTTCACATTTGGGAATTTTGCATAGCCCATTCAGTCAACCTTGAGGCTTCTTACCTTCCAGTGGTGCAGAACAAGGTAGCAAACTGCGTGTCATTTTCCAGTCACGATAAGTGGTCTCTGGGTCCAGATGTAGGCAGGTCCAATGATAGACCTATTTGTGAACAAATACAACAGAAAATGCCACCAATTCTGCTCCCTGCATGACCACAGTGCAGTCTCCATCACAGATGCCTTCCTGCTACTCTGGACTGAAAAGCTTTACTATGCTTTTCCCCCAATTCCACTTCTACACAGAGTGCTACTAAAGGTCAAGCGGGAACACGCCTGGGTTATATTAAGAACTCACCAACACTGGTTCTACACTCTACTGGACTTCTCATTTGCAACTCCCATCTCACTCCCATTGCACCCAGATTTGATCTCTCAGGAGCATGGATGGCTGCTCCACCGAAACCGTTCATTTAACAGCCTGGAGGCTTCATGGTTAAATTCCAAAGAACAGGCTTCATTGGAGAAAGTTCGCCAGGTCTCACTGAGCAGCAGAAAGCCCTCCACCAGAGTCACCTACTTGTAAAAATGGAAGCTGTTGTGAATCTGAGCTTGTCAAACCAGAATCTCACTATCTATCCAACAAATACTTGACTATCTGCTGCACCTGAAACAGCACGACTTAGCAATTTCCTCTATTAAGGTTCATGTGGTAGCAATATCAGCTTTCCACCCTCACGTGGATAACTGTTCTGTAGTCAAATAGAGTCCTGGAAAGTTTGTACCCTCAGTTAAGGAAGCCCATTCCCTTTTGGGAATTGAACTGGTTTTATCTAAACTTATGAGACTACTATTTGAGCCATTAGTAACGTGCTCCTTACTACACCTTTCATAGAGGTGGTTTCCTAATTGCTATCACTTAGGCGAGAAGGGTCTCTGAGCTGCATGCTTTCACATCCAAACTACTGTACACAGTCTTCTTTAAAGATAAGGTGTACTTATTCTCTCATCTGAGTTTTCTCTCCAAGATAATTTCAAATTTTCATAACAATCAATCAGTATACTTATCTGTGTTTATCCAAAACCACAGACAAATAGAGATGAGCAATGGCTACAAACATTGGATATTAGATGAACACTGGCATTCTACATAGACATTATCAAACCATTTTGGCAGCCTACCCAACCATTTGTGGCTGTAGCAGACAGAATGAAAGGTTTTCAGATCTCCTCATAGAGTACAGAGTTACCCTCTTGGGTAACTTTTTGTATCCGTGCTTGTTATGAACTGGCAGGCTGTTCACTACCAGAAAGCTGGGTGCTCACTTCTCAAGGTCGCAAGCATCTTCAATGGCATTCCTAGCACAGATCCCTCCCCTGGACATCTGTGAAGCAGCAACCTGGTCATCAGTGCACACTTTCTCCTCCCTTTAGGCCAATACTAAAGAGATGCTGCCAAATTTGGTCAAGCTGTACTACAGTTTGTGTGTATATGAACTCCAATCCCTTCACATATTTAACTGATTGGGAGTCATCAAGAGTGGAATGCACATCCACGATCACTTAAAGAAGAAAAAACAGTCACTAACCTTTTGTAACTGTTGTTCTTCGAAATGTATTATGCATGTCCATTCCATGACCTGCCCTGCTACCCCTCTACATCAGAGTTTCCAGAAAGAAGGAAATGAGGGTGCTTGGGGTCGGCTGGGCCCTTTATCCCAGTGACAGTGGCATGTGGCAGCAGAGGACACTTGAACCGCCTCTATGGGTACCACTGAGGGAAAAAATTCCAGCATGTACACCAACAGTGGAATGGACACATGCAACACATCTCAAAGGAGAACAGTCACTAAAAGTTAGTAACCATTTTTTTCCACGTGGCCTCAGCGGGAAGGTGTTTTATTCCCAATATTTCCTAATTCCAAAAGCAAAGTGGGGGGTCTAAGACCAATTTTAGATTGGCGTCAACTCAACAAAGTCTTAAAAAAGATAAAGTTTGCATGGTCACTCTAGCTTCTATTATCCCTTCCCTGGATCCTGGGGACTGGTATGCTGCCCTTGACTTAAAAGATGCCTATTTCCATGTGGCAACCAATTAAGTTCACAGGAAGTACCACTGATTTCTGGCCAATCAAAATCATTACCAGTACTACCTTTTGGCCTGTCAGCAGCTCCCAAGGTTTTTACAAAGGTTATGGCAGTAGTAACTGCATTCCTTTGAAGATCAGGAGTGCAGGTTTAGCCCTACCTAGATGACTGGCTTCTCAAGGTCTGGTCAAAATGGCAAGTGCAGAGCAGTGTTGCTGTGATGCAGTCAACGTTCAATGCTCTGGGACTGTTAATCAACCCAGAGAAATCTCTTCTGTCCCCAGTCCAGAGAATAGAGGTATAGGAGGTGTACTGGACTCAGCTTAAGCCAGGGTGTTTCTTTCGGACTCCAGGTTCCATGCAATTTGTTCAATTGTCATTGGATTGAAGGCTTACCTGGTCACAACAGCATGCTGGGTCATATGGCCTCTTGAACTTACATGGTTCAGTACGCCAAACTAAAACTCTGCAGGACTGGCTGGCATCAGCCTACTTGCCAAGCTGCCATCAATTGATTCTGTGGTATGTGTGGCCTCTCATGTCCTCACCTCCCTAGATTGGTGGACACATCAACCCAAAGTATGTGTAGATATTCCATTTGCCCACCCACAACCAACTCTCACGCTAGTCGCCGATGCTTCAGCCCTGGGATGGGAAGTCAACCTCGGTTCTCTAAAGATGCAGGTTCTATGGTCCTCAGAGGTCTTAGCTTTATACAACATTGTAAGAGAACTAAAGCTGTCAGACTGGCTTGCCAGGTATTTCTGTCACAGATCAGGGAAAGCAACCTGTTAGTCCTCACAGACAATGTGGCGGAAATGTTTTACCTTGATAAGCAGGGGAGAGCCTGCTTTTCTCCATTCTGTCAAGAAGTGACTCTACTCTGGAAGCTCTCAATTGCCAACTCAATATTTCTAGAAGCATCTTACCTGCCAGTTATACAGAATGACCTAGCAGACTACCTGAGCAGATCATTAATGAGTTATCACAAGTGCTCTCTTTGCCTGGTTGTGGCCAGATACATCTTCCAGCTGGCTTTTTTCCCCAAGTAGACCTATTTGCGACAAAGTCCAACAGAAAGTGCCAGCAGTTCTGCTCCCTACGGGGCCACAGTCTAGGTTCCATGACGGATGCTTTTTTACTGGTGTGGTCAGTCATGATCATCTAAGCTTTCCCACCAATCCCACTCATTCAGAGAGTACTGCCAAAAATAAGACAGGACCAGGCCAGAGTCAGACTTGTAGCCCCAGCAGGGGCCCATCAGCACTGGTTCACCACTCTCCTGGTGCTGTCAGTCAAACCTCCAACCACTTCCACTGGACTTGGACATAATCTCCCAGGATTATGGTTGACTTCTCCACTCAAGCCTGCAATCCCTTCAGTTAACAGCATGGATGCTCCATGGCTAGACACTAGAGAGCAGGCTGCCTACATTTGTTAGTCTCTAAGGTGCCACAAGTACTCCTTTTCTTTTTACAGATACAGACTAACACAGCTGCTACTCTGAAACCTGCTAAATAGTAGAAAGCCTTCTACAAGAGTGACTTACCTTGCTAAACGGAGCATTTCTCCATCTGGGCTCATCAGTATGGGGTATTAACATCCAGTTCTTCAGTTCAACATATTCTGGATTACTTGTTATACCTTAAACACCAGCATTTGGCGATTAGTTCCATCAAGGTACATCCGGCTGCTATTTCAGCATTCCATCCTAAGGTGGACAATTGTTTTATTTTCTCCAATGTCCATAAGATTTTTAAAGGGCTGAATCAAATTATGCCCTCATGTACAAGACCACATTCCCCTTTGGGTTCTAAACTTAGTATTGTCAAGACTTATGAGTCCCCCATTTGAACTGTTGGATACCTGCTCTCTGACGCTTCTACCAATGAAAGTGGCTTTTCTGGTAGCTTAGCTGGAAGTATGGGGGAGCTGCAGCCATTAATGTCAGGACCTCTGTATACAATCTTCTTTAAGGATGAGGTTTGCCTACCTTCTCATCCGAAGTTCCTCCCAAGGTGGTTTCCTGTGAGCAATCTGACCCTCAGTCCTAACATTTGCCTCCCACTGTGTTGTGACTCAAGACTTCAGAGATGAATCTAGGGTGGGATGAGCTGTTCTCCAATCTTTATTGAAATAGACTCTGATCCCACCTCCTGTTCTATGGCTTGTTAGTCACCAAGAGAGGAATGCACATGTGCAGTCACTCAAAGAATTAAAAACAGTTACTAACCTGTTCCTTAACTGTTGTTCTTTGAAATATGTGGCTCATGTCCATTCCACAACCTGTACCGTTCTACATTGTAGTTATGGCAAAAAGGAACTGAGAGGGGCTAGAGGTAGCTCTGCCTTTTATACCTGCATGCAGTGGTGCACACCAGCAGGGGGAATTTAAGCTACCTAACAGGTACCACTGAGAGAAAAAAAGTTTCCAATTGCCATGCTCTGGGCACACAGACACCAAGGGTGAAATGGACATGTGCAACACATCTCAAAGAACAACAGTTACAGAACAACTGTTTTTTATTGGATATCCTCCAGTCAGTAACACCTACCAGAGTTACCTGTCTGATCCGTGAGGAACTTCTGGTTCCTGCTAACATGATTTGGCAGATCCCAGCAACAGTACAACCAATTTGGAAGAGATCTGGCAAAAAATATAATGTCCCCAACAAGGACTATGAATTTCTGTTCTCCCATCTCACACCTAATTCTCAGGTGGTTGAGGCAGTGAATGAGCCACCCAGAAGGCCTTTCTTTGTTTCCACGGTTAGGACTCCAGCTCAATATAGAGAAATCCATATTAACCCCAGTACAGAAAATACATTTCATAAAGGCATCCTTGGTCATCTCAAGAGGCCAGCCTTCACATCAACCTATTGAAATGAAAGACAGTCAGGAGTGCCTGTCTTCATTTCCAGCTTCTCATTAGAGGAAAGTTTATTGAAGTCATGACAGACAATGTAGCCTGCATGTTTTATATTAACAGGCAAGGCAGAGCAAGATCCACCTCTCTGTGTGTCAATGCAGTAAAGATATGGAATTGGTGCATAGTCCATCACATTCACATTTCAGCAATATACCTTCCCAGAGTGCAAAACTCCCTGGCCAGTGTTCTCAGCTGGCACTTCTCCCAGGACTACAAATGGGAATTGGATCCATGAATACTAGATGACATATTTTGAACAAGTGGACCTCTTTGCCACTGCCACAAACAGGAAGTGCCATCTGTTCTGTTCAAGAGGGGATTGAGACCCCCATTTCTTGGGGGATGCCTTCCTTCTATCTTGGTTGAAGGGTCTGTATTACATGTTTCCCCCATTGCCTCTAATTTTAAATGTGATGAACAAGATCAGGCAGGATAAAGCCAGGGTTATCCTAATAGTCGCAACAAGGCCAAGACAGACATGGTACCCTTACTTGTTTCAACTGTCTCCTTGTCTGGCGATCAATCTTCTGTGCATCCCTTGTCTCCTCTACCAGGCCGTCAGCCAAGTACTTCATCCCAACCTATAAATTCTCTGTTTCCAGGTGTGGCTCCTCAGTGGTTTGCAGGGATAGAATCTACCTGTTCTGAAGACGTACAGCAGGTATTTTTAAACAGCAGAAAAAAATTTACCCATAATATTTACTTTCAGAAGTGGAAAAGATATAACTATTAGTGTGAAAATCAGCAAGTTGCACTTCACTTTCACTTATCCTGGATTATCTGATACAACTGAATAAAAAGGGTTTATCAAGTAGCTTAATCAAGATTCATTTGGCTGTGACAACAGTTTTTCATTCTCTAGTTGAAGGGTTTTCAGCGTTTTCTCAACCTACAACTGTAAGGTTCATTAGAAGTCTGAAGAACCTCTTCCCTTAAGTGAAGACTCCCACTCCAGTTTTCAGAGTAGCAGCCGTGTTAGTCTGTATTCGCAAAAAGAAAAGGAGTACTTGTGGCACCTTAGAGACTAACAAATTTATTTGGGCATAAGCTTTTGTGAGCTACAGCTCACTTCATCAGATCTTAATCTAGTTCTCAGAGGTCTCACAAGACCTCCATTTGAACCAATGGCAATCTGTTCCTTACTGAATCTGTCTGGGAATATTGCCTTGTTAATAGCCATTCCTCAGCTCTTAGAGTTAGAGAAATTAGGGTGTTGATAGCTGATCCTCCCTTACGGTATTCTTCAAGGATAGGATTTCCCTATGTCCACACCCTAAATTCCTACCTAAGGAGTCATCTGAATTTCATCTAAACCAGACCCATTTTCCCCCAAAAAACCTCGTAGCTCAGGACAGGAAGCTTCTTTGCATACCTTATATGCCAGAAGAGCTTTGGCCTTCTATTCAGATAGGACCAAATCATTTTGGGAGTCTCCTAGACTATTTATCTCCATTGTGGACAGATCTAAGGGATCCATTATTTCTACAAAGAGACTATCAAGATGGATTTCAGAGTGTATTATCACTTGTTATGTTTCCCATTGTGATGGCCTTCACTTGGTCAGGCCTTAGACCCTTTGATATGCAGAGGGAGGGTTTGATAGGCGAGCCTGGGCCCTTCCACTCCATCAGGCTCTGGCCCAGGGCCCTGTGAAGGCAACAGATGGGTCTGACACCCAGGAGCACCTTAAAGCTGCTATCCCTGTGCCACTTCCTACCACATCCTATTGTCCAAAGTTCACAATCTGTAACAGGAGGCTATGAAGGGGGACAGCTCATCACTTGGCACCTTTGAACAGCTGGGCATGGCATAGTAGCTCTCTCCCTCTTGGGGTGGTGGCTGCTTCCTCTCATGCCTCGGCACTACGGCCAGATCATTTCCAAGTCTCTCCCCTTCCGGGGTAGTCCATAAACAAAACACAGGAAGCCGACACAAATAAACTTGATTAGTAGATGGGGGGAATGCCTCCCTCTCTGAGCATAACAGAAGCAGGTCATCTCTTCCATCAGAGAGACCTTCAGGCAGTTGTTGAGGGGAGAGCTTCTGTCTTCCCTCAGCTCTTTTCTCACAAGCTGCAAGGTAGATATCCTTTCTCTTCCCTGGTCTGACCACAAGCGAGCTTTTCTGCTCCCTTCTAACTTCTCCAGTTTGTGCATCTCTGCTGGTGTGGTAGGGCAGGGCAGACTGAGCCCAGAACAGTGCCTTAACTCCTTGTTGCTCACTGTGGGGTTTGTATACCCCATCACACCCTCATTCTATAAAAAAGGGGAACATATGACAGTCCAGCCAGGAGAAAATTGCTAGTCAAGAGAGTTTATAAATGTCACCCAGGAAACATACAGTTGTAAAACTCTTCAAAGAATTCTGAAAGATAAGATGCTTTACTTGGCATATATTGTTTCCTTGCTTATCCCAGTCTTTGCCACAGAGGATTATTTTTAATGTGGAGTTTTATTATTTACATTATTATTATTGTTGTTATTACTAAACTTCATAACCAGGCTAAATTAATATGTTGCTGACCATGGATATTAAACAGCTTGGGAAGATTTCACTGTCAAGGAAATAAGCCAGTTATTGATTTATAAAATAACTGCCCACACTACAAGTGAGATGCCAGTGAGTTAACTTCTTGTGGTTCTCTCCCATATGTTACTATACGTACAATTATCTCCTCTTGTTATTAGAGTGTCTGCATAAGCAGATAACATGAAACCAAAAGGGTGAGGAGTCAAAATATCTTTGTCTAAACTAAGTCTAAACTATCTTTGTCTAAACTGAATCACTTAGAAAAACGAAGACATGTAGCACAAGTTAACTTATTATGTATTGTTCTTATTTAATGTTTGTATTACAATAGCACAGAGAGGCCCCATTCAGGATCAGTATCTCATTGTGCTAGGCAGTGTGCAAACATGTATTAAGACAATCAACTATATACAATATGTACATTTACATATTTGTTATAATAAATTAAATCAGGCTTCGTCTGATCATCATTCTAGCTATAATAAACTGGCTGATCTCTTATAAGCATTTAAGCAGAGTTGATTCCTCAGGAGAGATTGGAAGGAGGAAAGGGTATGGATCAAATCAAGAAGTTAACGTTTAGAATACTGCATTTTCTAGACTGCCAGCTAAAATAAAGTTTAGGAGGATGTTGAGCGTGCATGTGCATGTAACATGGCATATTTGATCGCCAAAGTATTAATAAGCAATATAATTTTTTTACATTCATTAGCTAATTTTAATAAAAATAAATATCAGTTTAAAAAACAAAGATTGAAAAATGTCTTTCAACAATAATAACAGAATAGAGCATTTGATATGTGCATTTTAAACAGAGAGAGAGAGAAAAAAATCATTGCAGAAGCCAGAATTGATTAATTCTAAAACGAGATTTTAATATTTTCAGCAAATTAAATGAGGTGACTGGCTGGCCATTATGATGCTTTATAATATTTAAAATAAATAACACTGCACAGCAGTCAATTGTGCATGGGAAACTGAAAAACAGAAATACCCTTTTCATGAGAAAAAAAGTTGACTTATTTTTGGTTGGAAAAAAGATGTATTTAAGACTTGTGGTGTGTGTTTTTAATTACAGAGTACATAAAAACAGGAAATGCAGCCATTTTGGAGGAACCTGCACAGGAATGCTTAGTGCCAGAACATCAGTCTTGCATTTTATCCCCAGAAGTTTCTCCATCTCAAACGACTAAACGTAAATATTTCTGTTTTATGACTGCAGAACCTAAGCCAAAGATTATCTCTCTAATAATATATTTTATACTACTAATAAGAGTTTATTTTATACTAATATACATTAGAGAGAAAGGAAATAAAGGAAGATATTGACATTAAGAAGCTTTATTTCTCAGGGAAACTAATGAGCTTGCCTCCACACTCCAATAAATAGAATAGCCGATTTTCTAATATTTGCAATATACACAGTAATGAGTGTTTTGTAGGAAGTAGAGAGCTATTAATGGACCATAATACATTATAATGAGTTTGTCTTATCTCTTTTTAAATTTGTTTAATGTTAAGATACAACTTTCACACTGAAGCAAAATAGAAACATGCTCTATGTGCCACAGGGCTTTGCTGGCACTTCCCCTTTAAGTGCCCAACACCGTTTACTCTTGCTCTCACATGCAGCTAGCTTCCCCTTTATTCCCCCCCTCCTCCTGTAAAGATCACTTTTATATGTTGCACTCCTATTCTCCAGGCAGAGAACTCTTACACCATGACTTTCT
The DNA here is from genome assembly GCF_965140295.1 of Lepidochelys olivacea. Lineage (NCBI taxonomy): Eukaryota > Metazoa > Chordata > Testudines > Cheloniidae > Lepidochelys > Lepidochelys olivacea. The sequence goes on from NC_140411.1 coordinate 267,621,257, forward strand.
TGTACCATAACATTACTGTGGTTCCTGGGTGGTTTCTCCTCAGGTTACGCACTCACACACTCTGCACAGGACCAGAGTTTCATACTTCCCTTCCCCCTCGTCCCCTTCCACAGTTAAGAGCTCTCCTGTGTATGATGCACTCTGTTTAGAAATACCCCTGCTGTAGATACTCTCCACAACTTTGGTAGAAGCAACCCTAAGTCTGGCTCTTGTCACCCCAAAAAGAAACATTTCCCTATGTGAAATTCTAAAGTACTCTTTGGCAATAAAGCTTTATCTTTTCACTTTTACTGCTTTCTTCCCCTGCAAGAATGATCTAGACCGATCAGAAAACTCAACTTACTCCTGAGGGCCAGATTCTGATATTCTTAGTCATTTTGAGTAGTACCTTACTCCACAAGTAGCCCCTTTGACTTCAGTGGGATCATTCCTAGAGTAAGGTTCTTTTTAACAAAAAAGAGTATTAGAATGTGGCCTGAAATTAATTAATAGAAATTTAAGCATAACGTTTCTTTTCTTTTTAATAGTAAGGTCTTGGTCTTACATTTCTTGTTTCCACATTCAGGATGTGAATAATGTAAGAAAATATTATTAATTTTGTTTTTTGAGTTTTCTTTAACTGGACTTTTGAAAAAAGGCACAGAGACATGGTTTTAAAATATTTTTAATAGTGATCTCTCTAATTTTCATCTTATTTTCTTTATTACAACATGCATTTTTGTTAACTTCTGTTTTCTAATCAGAAAGCAAAATATGAAGGATTAAAAATCTTGATTCTGAGCCATGTTCTACCATAATTTTTGTGCAAAAATCCCATTGCAGTTAATGGGAGTTTTGAATATGGAAAGTCCATGGATTTTCAAAGTCAATGGGAGAATTTAACATGCAGCTTCTGCTGGTGGCTTTGAAAATCTCAGTCATAACTTTGGCCTTCATTGTATTTTTAAAAATTATCCTGAGCTAGATCCTGACATTTATGCCCTACTCTGCATAGGGGGCAGTGCAGAGCTGCGCCAGGAAGCACATCTAAACTAAACTACTACATGCCACAAGAGGCCACAGCAGTGGTTCCCTTAACCCACCCAGCAATATTGTCAATCTATCCAACTATACTCTTAGCCCAGCAGATGAAGCTGTCCTATCTCGGGGCCTCTCCTTCTGCCCCTCCACCCCCACGAACATGATACAGTTCTGTGGTGACCTAGAATCCTATTTTCGACGTCTCCGACTCAAGGAATATTTCAAACACACCTCTGAACAACATACTAATCCACAGAGACCTTCCAACCAACACTACAAAAAGAAGGATTCTAGGTGGACTCCTCCTGAAGGTCGAAACAACAGACTGGACTTCTACACAGAGTGCTTCCACCGACGTGCACGGGCTGAAATTGTGGAAAAGCAGCATCAGTTGCCCCATAACCTCAGCCGTGCAGAACACAATGCCATCCACAGCCTCAGAAACAACTCTGACATCATAATCAAAAAGGCTGACAAAGGAGGTGCTGTCGTCATCATGAATAGGTTGGAATATGAACAAGAGGCTGCTAGGCAGCTCTCCAACACCACTTTCTACAAGCCATTACCCTCTGATCCCATTGAGGGTTCCCAAAAGAAACTACAGCATTTGCTCAAGAAACTCCCTGAAAAAGCACAAGATCAAATCCGCACAGACACACCCCTGGAATCCCGACCTGGGGCATTCTATCTGCTACCCAAGATCCATAAACCTGGAAATCCTGGATGCCCCATTATCTCAGGCATTGGCACCCTGACAGCAGGATTCTCTGGCTATGTAGACTCCCTCCTCAGGCCCTACGCTACCAGCTCTCCCAGCTATCTTCGAGACACCACTGACTTCCTGAGGAAACTACAGTCCATCGGTGATCTTCCTGAAAACACCATCCTGGCCACTATGGATGTAGAAGCTCTCTACACCAACATTCCACACAAAGATGGACTACAAGCCGTCAGGAACAGTATCCCCGATAATGTCACGGCAAACCTGGTGGCTGAAATTTGTGACTTTGTCCTCACCCATAACTATTTCACATTTGGGGACAATATATACCTTCAAAACAGTGGCACTGCTATGGGTACCCGCATGGCCCCACAGTATGCCAACATTTTTATGACTGACTTAGAACAACGCTTCCTCAGCTCTCGTCCCCTAATGCCCCTACTCTACTTGCGCTACATTGATGACATCTTCATCATCTGGACCCATGGAAAAGAAGCCCTTGAGGAATTCCACCGTGATTTCAACAATTTCCATCCCACCATCAACCTCAGCCTGGACCAGTCCACACAAGAGATCCACTTCCTGGACACTACAGTGCTAATAAGCGATGGTCACATAAATGCCACCCTATACCGGAAACCTACTGACCGCTATTCCTACCTACATGCCTCCAGCTTTCACCCAGACCACACCACAAGGTCCACTGTCTACAGCCAAGCTCTATGATACAACCGCATTTGCTCCAACCCCTCAGAGAGAGACAAACAACTACAAGATCTCTATCAAGCATTCTTACAACTACAGTACCCACCTGCTGAAGTGAAGAAACAAATTGACAGAGCCTGAAGAGTACCCAGAAGTCACCTACTACAGGACAGGCCCAACAAAGATAATAACAGAACGCCACTAGCCATCACCTTCAGCCCCCAACTAAAACCTCTCCAACGCATCATCAAGGATCTACAACCTATCCTGAAGGACGACCCATCACTCTCACAAATCTTGGGAGACAGGCCAGTCCTTGCCTACAGACAGCCCCCCGACCCGAAGCAAATACTCACCAGCAACCACACACCACACAACAGAACCACTAACCCTGGAACCTATCCTTGCAACAAAGCCCATTGCCAACCGTGTCCACATATCTATTCAGGGGACAACATCATAGGGCCTAATCACATCCGCCACACTATCAGAGGCTCGTTCACCTGCACATCTACCATTGTGATGTATGCCATCATATGCCTACAATGCCCCTCTGCCATGTACATTGGTCAAACTGGACAGTCTCTATGTAAAAGAATAAATGGGCACAAATCAGATGTCAAGAATTATAACATTCATAAACCAGTCAGAGAACACTTCCATCTCTCTGGTCACTTGATTACAGACCTAAAGGTCGCAATATTACAACAAAAAGACTTCAGAAACAGACTCCAACGAGAGACTGCTGAATTGAAATTAATTTGCAAACTGGATACAATTAACTTAGGCTTGAATAGAGACTGGGAGTGGATGTGTCATTACACAAAGTAAAACTATTTCCCCATGTTTATTCCCTCCCCACCCCCCACTGCTCCTCAGACGTTCCTGTTAACTGCTGGCAATGGCCCACCTTGATTATCACTACAAAAGATTTCCTTCCCCCCTGCTCTCCTGCTGGTAATAGCTCATCTTAAGTGATCACTCTCCTTACAGTGTGTATGATAACACCCATTTTTTCATGTTCTGTGTGTATATAAATCTCCTCACTGTATTTTCCACTGAATGCATCCGATGAAGTGAGCTGTAGCTCGCGAAAGCTTATGCTCAAATAAATTGGTTAGTCTCTAAGGTGCCACAAGTCCTCCTTTTCTTTTTGCGAATACAGACTAACACGGCTGCTACTCTGAAACCTATCAAGGAGATTGTGTCTCAGGCAGGCACAATCTGTCTGAGGCTTCTTAAAGCACACAGACATTGTACAAGCTGCTCCATTCATTAGGAGGGATTAGATTGCTCTTCCTCAGTACACTGGCACCACTCTGTGGACTGGTGAGAAGGTGGAGAGGTCCCTCTTTTTCAGCATCTTACTCCCCAGGGTGGAGCAGAATGGAGCAGTCCTTGTACTAGCTAGAGCAGAGGTGGTGTTTGCTTATTGGGGGTTCTAAGCAGGAATATTTTTTGGGTCGCCACACAACACATACTAAAAAAGCAAATGGGGGTCACCTTGAACTGCTTGGGGCCCTAAGCAATTGCTTAGTCTGCTTATGCATAGCTCTAGCTCTTATCTAGAGCATAGGGGGTGAAGGGCCTTCTACTGAAGGAAACCTGTGCACACTTGGGCAAATGAAGGAGACTTCTTGTATGGCCCCTTACCATGGTCACTTACAATGTGGTCCTTCCTGTTGAAGGAAATGGTTTTGTACATACAGTGCAAAAGACATTTGTTTAGGGCCAGATTCTGATACTATTACTCATGCTGAATAGCACCTTACCCTGGAAGAGGTCCTACTGATTTCAATGGACTATTTTCAGAATAAAGTACTACTCAATATGAGTAAGAGTATTAGAATCTGGCTGGCCCTAATTAATTCATGGTCCCCATGGCCTTATCAGCTGAGGACCTTGCATCACTAAAGGCAGCCATTAAAAAAGGAATAACATCTTCAAAGTAAAGAATTTAATAACCCTTAATCCTGCATTACCCTAAAACTCACCAAACTTGGATTTTTGTTAGACTGCTATAGGGAGCAGGTTCTAGTATTATTTGTTTTTCAAAACATCTTGTCACAAATCCCAGAGAGTTTGATCCCTGGGACAGACAGATGGAATCTTATAGAACCTAGCCAACACCTTAATTGCCCAAAGATATAAACAGGTAGCCAATGCAAAGCATTCTGTGTGGTTATAGTGGGTTCTCCATTCTAGAGATGAATGCTGGTGTTCTTCACTAGCTGCAGTTTTTCAGGCTTAGAGGACAGAGAGAAGGTGGAGTCATGGCCAATGCCCCATCCACAGTGGCACACAGTGTACAAGGGAAAGCAGAGGATATAGAATGCCTCTCAGTGCTCCTCTTGGAGCATTACACTATCCTTTATTCAGGGTTGTGCGTCAGAGTCAAGATGTAGACTATAAGGCATGCAATGGAAGGAATAGTCTTAGTACCATTATATCTACCCCAAGATTCAAAAGTTTTGCATTACTTTTTAGCAACAAAAATCCCCCTTAAATTCTAATTATTCTGACTAATTATATCTATTTTTTAAAAGGTGAAGCTGTGACTGGAGAGTTATCAAAGCTCTTAGATGAAATCAAACTGTGCCAAGAAAAAGAATATTCTTTTGAAGATCTGTGTCATACAATATCCGACCACTATCTGGACAATTTTAGTAAGATATCAGAAGAAGAATTTATGAGCAATGGAATCCAAACTAAACTTATAGTAAGTAAGATGGCATATCAAATTAACTTTTTCAATTATATTTTACATTACTTATTGTACATTCAAGAATTAAAGAAAGGAAGTAATATAAAGAAGACTGATATAAGAAATCTAAGTATCTGTAAAAGTATACACTGTGTGTGTCTTACAAATATGGGACCAAATTATGAATCCCTTACTGGTGAGCAGTTACTCACACAATGACTTCAATTGGTGAGAAACTGCTCGCCAATGTGAGTAGAGGATTTATAGTCTAGCTCATAAGGCTGCATTCTGCAAATAGTTACAACAGAGCATAGAGCTTTCTATTGTCTATTTCTATTGAAGTCAGTGGGACTACTTAAGTTTTCAACTATTATGCCTAGTACTAAGTGCTCACAGGACCATGCACAAAGTACGGTACTCAGTCCTGTAAGATGCTGAGCATATTCAACTCCATCCTCATACAGCATTAAAAATATATGGGTATGCAAAGGGATTAATAGCATTAAAGGAATAGGATCTGGTACTGTAACTCTTTATGGACATTAGTAGCCATTGACGTCAATGATTTTAGATAGGAATTTGACTTAAATAGGACTATTCCTGTGAATAAAGATTTCCAGGATTAGTTTCTTTTTGTACAGTAACAAGATTGCTTCCTTAAACCTGATTCTTCCACAATTATTTATGTTGAATTGTACCCTACTTGCTGAGTAAAATCAGTGGGACTACTCATGGAATAAGGTGGCTGAATTGGGCCATTTGTGTTCTTAAAGGAAACAAAGTCAGCTGCACCTTCAGATAATACAGTTCTAAAAGAACAGAACACTATATAGATACAAGGAAAACATAGGCAATTGAATCATCTTATGTGCTATTGTCTGTGTTATAGTATAGGGTCTCAGGGCCAGATTTATAAAGGTATTTAGATGCCTCAAGATGCAGATAGACACACACACACAAAAGTGCCTAAGCAGGTCAGGCATCTAACACCCTCACTGAAGTCAATGTGAGTTATGTGCCTACTATCCTGTTTAGGCACTTAATAGATCTCTTTAGGCATCTTAAAACCTTTGCAAATCTGGCCTTCAGTTACCATCTTTGGTATATAATATAATCAATATAATCCTCTAATCTAAAATGGAAAATCTTGCAGAACTATACACAGTTAAAGGGAAAGGTAGTAGGAAATACTGATATACTTTAAAGTCTGTTCTTTACATGCAACAGACAAAAACAATGGTAAATTAGATAAATATATTTACTGAAAGTTCATCTAATCAAGATAATTTGTGTATTAAATTAGTAATAAAATTTGATCTTTAAAAAAATTGCGCTAGTTCATCACTAACAATTGTGGGAGAAATCCTACAGCCTTTTTCCAATCTTCACTCAGGCAAAATTATTGTTGAAGTCAATGGGAATGTTATTTGAGTAAGGACTAAGGACTGTGTGGTTTGCAGGCCCACTATGAAAATGTATGTTTTAAAAAGATAGTATAATATAAGAATTTTAACAGCTATGGTAAATACAAAGGTAAATACAAACAAAATATACTGAAACAGATTTTCTTTCACTCTACTAGGCAGTGGTATCCCTTTGATGGGCTAATTTGATAAACAATATCATACCTTGGAGGCAGGAGGCTTTGGAGGAGGTAGGGGCTGTTCTATCGTACTGCCCTGCTTCAGTTTCCTGTGGGAAGAAGTCTCTTTACCCTAATGGGCTGCTATCCTCTCTGCAGCTGACAGCTCCATTTCAGATTCATAAAAACATAAGAATGGCCATACTGGGTCTGACCAATGGTCCATCTAGCCCCGTTTCCTGACTTCCAACAGTTGCAAGTGCCAGATGCTTCAGAGGAAATGAATAAAACAGGGCAGTTGTCAGCTGATCCATCCCCTGTTGTCCATTCCCAGCTCCTGGCAGTCAGAGGTTTCGGGACACTCAGATTATGAGGTTATGTTCCTGACCATCTTGGCTAATAGCCATTGGTAGACCTAGCCTCCATAGACCTACCCAATCCTTTTTTGAGCCCAGTTATACTTTTGGCTTTCACAACATCCCCTGCAATGACTTCCACAGGTTGACTGTGCATTGTGTGAAGAGGTACTTCCTTATGTTTGTTTTAAACCTGCTGCCTATTAATTTCATTGGGTGACCCTGGTTCTTGTGTTATATGAAGGAGTAAATAAATTTTCCTATTCACTTTCTCCACACTATTAATGATTGTATAGACCATTATCATCTTACCCCTTAGTTCTCTCTTTTCTAAAATGAACAGTCCTAATCTTTGTAATTTCTCCTCATCTGAAAGTGTTCCGTACCCGTAATCAATTTTGTTGCCCTTCTCTGTATTTTTCCAATTCTAATATATATTCTTTAAGATGGGGTGGCCAGAACTGCACACAGTATTCAAAGTGTGGGCATACAATGGATTTATATAGTGGCACTATGATATTTTCTGTCCTATTATCTATCCCTTTCCTAATGGTTCCTAACACTCTGTTAGCTTTTTTGACTGCTGCTGTACATTGAGCAGATGCTTCCAGGAAACTATCCACAATGACTCCAATATTTCTTTCTTGACTGGTAACAGCTAATTTAGACCCTATCATTTTGTATGCATAGTTGCGATTATGTTTTCCAATGTGAGTTACTTTGCATTTACCAACGCTGAATTTTATCTGCCATGTCGTTGCTTAGTCACTCCATTTTGTGAGATCCCTTTGTAACTCTTTACAGTCAGCTTTGAACATAACTATCCTGAATAATTTAGCATAATCTGCAAATGTTGCCATCTCACTGTTAGCCCTCTTTTCCAGATCATTTATGAATATGTTTGAATGGCACAGGTCCCAGTATAGGTTCTTGGGGACCTTCTATTTACCACTTTCCAATGTGGAAATCGACCACTTATTTCTACCCTTGGTTTCCTGGTTTTTAACCAGTTACTGATCCATGAGAAGACCTTCCCTCTTATCCAATGACTGCTTACTTTGCTTAAGAACCTTTGGCGTAGGACGTTGTCAAAAACTTTCTGAAAGTCCAAGTACATTATATCAACTGGATCGCCCTTGTGCACATGCTTGCTGAGGTCCTCAACAAATTTTAATAATTGGTGAGGCATGATTTCCCCTTACAAAAGACATATTGATTCTACCCCTACAAATCATATTCATCTATGTTTCTGATAATTCTGTTCTTTACTATAGTTTAAATTTGCCTGGAACTGAAATTAGGCTTACTCACCTCTAATTGCCAGGTAATTGTACGTCATAAGGTGTCTTTAGTCCACTCAGTCTCTACCTGGCTGCCAATCAGTCTGGGAGCACTTTGTCCCCAGTGTTCATAGATTCATGGATTCAAAGGTTAGAAGGGACCATTGTGATCATCTTGTCTGACCTCCAGTATAACACAGGCCGGAGAACTTCCCCCAAATAATTTCTAGAGCAGATCTTCTAGAAAATCATCCAATCTTTATTTAAAAATTGTCAGTAATGGAGACTCTAACCATTAAAAACGTATGCCTTATTTCTTGTCTGAATTTTTCTAGCTTCAGCTTCCAGGCATTGGATCATGTTATACCTTTCGCTGCTAGATTGAAGTGCCCATTATTTAATATTTGTTGCCCATGTAGGTACTTACAGACTGTAATCAAGTCACTCCTTGCCCTTTGTTATGCTAAATAGATTGAGCTTTTTGAGTCTGTGAGTATAAGGCACGTTTTCTAATCCTTTAATCATCCTTGTGGCTCTTCTCTGAACCCTCTCCAATTTATCAGCATCCTTCCTGAATTGTGGGCACCAGTATTCCAGCAGCAGTCACACCAGTCCCAAATACAGAGGTAAAATAACCTCTTTATTTCTACTTGATGATCGGATTAGCCCTTGTGGCCACAGCATCACAGTGGAAGCTCATGTTCAGCTGATTGTCCACCATGACTCTTTTTCAGAGTCACCTCTTCCAAGGATAGAATCCCCCATCCTGTAAGTATGGCCTACATTCTTTGTTCCTAGATGCATACATTTAACCATTTCAAAATGCATATTGTTTGCTTGCTCCCAGTTTACCAAGTGATCCAGATTGCTTTGAATCAGTGACCTGCTCTCTTTATTATTTACCACCCACCCAATTTTTGTGTCAGTTACAAACTTTATCAGTTGATTTTATGTTTTCTTCCAGGTCATTGATAAAAACATTAAATAGCATAGGACCAAGAACTGATCCCTGTGGGATGCCACTGGAAACAACCACCCTCAATGACGATTCCCTGTTTACAACTACATTTTGAGATCTATCAGTTAGTCAGTTTTTAATCCATGTAATGTGTGCAATGTTAATTTTATATCGTTCTAGCTTTTTTAACAAAATGTCATGCTGTACAAAGTGGAATGCCTTAGAGAAGTCTATGTATATTACATCACCACTGTTATCTTTATCAACTAAATTTGTACTATTATCAAAAAAAGATATCAAGTTAGTTATATAGGATAAGTCCCCAATTATTATTCACATTTTTTCTGAGTAAATTCTTCCTCACACCTTATTTAGCTCATAATTGTTTTCAGCTTTGTGAAATTGGCCCTCTTAAAGCACTATACATTATTATAATATATTATAATATAATTATTAATATAATATATAATATATTAATATAATATATTATAATATACATTATTCAAATATGATCAAGTCATGATCACTTGTACCTTAATTACCATTAATTTTCTGTGATCATTTCCTCTTTATCTGTTAGAACAAAGTCTAATATAGAATTCCTTTGTGTTCGTTTCAATACTGTTTGAGTTAGAAAGTTGTCATCTATTATGTTTAGAATTTCCAATGATATTTTACTACTGGCAGCATGAGACCTCCAGCATATGTCACTCAAATTTAATTCCCCCATGATCACACAGGTTTTTTCCCTATACGTTGCAGATAGATGTGCAAGGAAGCAGTCACCCTCTTCCCAAGTGAGAACTGGTGTTCTGTAGTATACACCAACTAGTAATCTTCTGCTTTATTTATTAAGACATTGCTCCATAAGCATTCAAGATAATTTTCTTCAGAGCAAAAGTGACTTGGAAACAAGTAATGCCACTTGTCCTTCCCTTTTGCCAACTCAATACTTCCTAATTAGGTTATAATCATTGATTTTAACAGTCCAGTTGTGCAGATCATCCCACCAGGTTTCAGTAATACCAACTAGATAGAATTTATATTAATAAATGAACAATTCCAATTCCTCTTGTTTGGTACCCAGGCTCCTAGAATTGGTGTAAAGGCAATTAAGGAATTTCTTCTCTTCATGTCCTTTGGTTTCTTGATTAATTTTGTTCTTAATTAAAGACTGTATCACAATGCATACACACAAGAAGGCTAAATTAAAGTTGCACCTTAATTCTAGCAATTTCCAACTTAGAGTGCTTGACTTTGCACCCTCAACTTTCTTTTAATGCAGTTTTTTGGATTTAATATTAGTTAAAGTAAGTATTAAAATAATTGATTTGTTAATCTAAATTCATCTACCACAAAAATATCCATAGTACAAGTTGTTGGTCATCAATTCCTTGCTAGCACTCTTCACCTAGTTAACGGCCTTTATCTGAAACCCTGACTGTGGGATGTTGTTCAAATGAGCCGTTCCAGGAGGAATTGCAAAAAAAAATTGTAATTCTGAGGCACTGTTGCCCCTGAGCTCCTGTGTTGCTCAAGGGAGGGGGAATATGTTGAGTTGGCCTGTTGCCAAAAACAGCATACTTCCTTCTCTATGTGCTGTGATGGGTGAAGTCATGGCTGTTCTTACCCTACACTGCTTTCTGCCCATTAGTTCACACTGGGGCATTTCAGCCCTGTTGAGTACACTCTCCCTCCACAACCCTACATAGACTCTTCGTCTAGGTAAGCCCTGGATGGCTGTGCAGGTGAATTAGAAGAGCTTTATACTCCCTTACTGCCCTACGAAGGCACCCAAGTCCATGTCACAGCTGTCAGATAACACAGTGTTTGCATCAGAAGAAATTGCTCAAAGAATAATTGAGATTGACTAAACAACAAGGAATGAAAGGAACCCTGGATTGATGCTTGTTTGAAAATATATAATGGAAATTTGAGTAGAAAAAGACATAGGGCAAATCTTTCACACTATGTGTAGCCTAAGTAAACAGGTTTTGCATGTACAAACATTCCTTTTAGGAGAAAATCAAGGCTATCTTAAGCATGATTGAATAGAGTGGTGTCAATGACAGCCTTTGACAATGAGATTTCCTAGTTTCTGATGTATTTCACTTTCCCTTAGAAACAGTATAATTTAAAAAACCTTTATTTTCCAATAGATGGCAGTCTGGCTCAGTATTTTAAAGAACAAAAGGAGCCATCTTATATAAGAATTTTTCAGCTTATTATTTTTTTCTTTACTGTGTTAAGGTGATAGGTTTTTAAACAGAATTTGCTGGACAAATTGCTTAGAAATAAAAAAATCTTTATTTCTTTTAATGAGAAACTCTATTGATGTAGTAAAAATGAATAGCATAGGTGTATAAGAAGCAAGCTAAAATCTAAGGGACAAATTTAGGGGTGTTATGTAAGGTAACTTACATGTTAGTAAGTGGATGCTAAAGGAGTTTAAATGAATCCAAGGGAAGCTAAGGATGCCTACTTGTGTTCCAGGGAGACAGAAGAAAGGGATGTAGCAAGAGACCTAATACAGGGATGTAAACACACATGCACACACACACAACACTTTCTTACACCTTCTTCCGTCCCCTCTGTATGCATATTGCTTCAGCTTAGATGCCACTTTCCTTAAACTCTAATATATAGCTTACACCAATGCAAATTTCTGTGCAGGCTTGATATTGCTGCACAAATTTTTAAGCTCCAGAGTCAAAATAGAAATGTGCAGTCTTTATAATAATGGATTTGTTTAGCTATGCTTATGTGAGAGAAAGAGCAGAGAAAAAATACAGATATATATATATATATATATATATAGATTGTGCTAATACACACATACAGAGAAGGTGAATTAGCACAATCTATAATGGAATTTGCAAAGTGGCTGCTTGGAGCTTGATTTAACACAATTCTTTTTATGTTGGAGTCTGATAAGATACCCAATTCAGGAGAACAGTCCTTCAGTCTCTTTTTCTCCTAATGTTCCTCAAACCTCTTTCTAGGGGATTGACACTGCTATTCTTAATGAAGGAAGACAAAAGGTTAATTTATAGTAAATAGAGTTCTCCACAAGCGTTGCTTCAGCAGGTCCACACTCGCCCTCCCTCTTTCCGTATTTCTTCAAGATTTTAATGAAATTCTTTCGAAGGACAAGAACTGAAGGGCATTTGATAAACAGAATTCTCTTCATAGCCTCTGTTTTTAATTTACTTGGACCCATAACAAAAGCACAAACCTATGCCCCAACTGTTTTGAATGGTTCTGTGGCATTATGTGTAAGCTAACACAAGTATATAGATTTGCTGATCTCCTGAGCTAATAGAGTACCTTCTGACAACTCGAGGTCAAGAGAACCTTCCTTTCTCATCTCCTTCTCTCATCTTTCCTATTTTAGAAAAGATCTGAGATCACCTGTTATCTTCCTTTGCCAGTGCAAGATTGTGCCCTATAGTACATTTTCTGGTGCTTTGGTCAGCTGAGTTTTAAATTTCTCAAGCAATGGGGTTTCCTCCTTCTCTGTTGGAGGACGATTTGACACTCTAATTGATCTCACTGTTTACTGAGAAACAGTATACATTCAAATTTCCATTAGTACATGGCATTATCATGAGAAACGTGAAATTGATTAAACAATACAGTTCTGCTGTGTTTTTGATAGCATTCAGAATGGATTTCTATATCCAAAAAATTGTCAGAGAGAAGGACAGTGTTTGCAATGATATTACCAACTGTAACTCCTTTTTATTACTTGGGACAAATTTTATGTACCAAAATTTTATTCCCCCCACGGCAAAAGGACTGCTCAAGAATAATGTATTAGGTTGATCTTTTATTCTTGATCCCAGTTCCCGTTTACCAATAACAGGCATATGCTTCCACAGGCATATGCTGATTATCATTTCTACTCAAAATAAAAATTATGTCCTTCCCTCCCAAACAATGGAAATGTCATATTTAAAATGCTTTCCTCATATGGAAAGGTCTATCCCCTCTCAAAACATAAGACTAGTACTCTTAAAATGAGATTTTTTAGAAGATACCACCTAATTACGATTCATCTAGGAGTCTTGGTTTCTAGTGCACATGATATTCCCCCATAGAGAAGAGTTCTACGTAAATTCATCACAATATAAGTACTTCAGAGCAAAGAACTTGTTTGTCTTTATGGTTGTAAAGCACCATGTACCGTTGGGATGCTTTAGAAATGATTAATAATAGTTTATGTATGCAACCCTATTTGTTTTTATTGCTGTATCCTACAGGGCAGATATTTTTATTAAGTTAATTACTATGGCTCTTGGATCTCTTTTCAAAGAAGATCCTACATTTTCAGAGCCTTTCAATAATGCATATATATGCCATAGAAGACTAAACTCTGCTCTTTGTTACAGCTGTGAAAATCCAGATTATCTCCACTGAAGTTGGTGTAATTATTTTGGAGAGCAGCCTGGCTACTGAGACAAAATGCTGGGTTAAGAATTTGGCCCTGGGCATCATCCTTTGCTAGTTACACTTTCAGCTACCTTACTGTGCTGGGCAAATGGTGTGAGCTCTCACACAACTGATTCCCAGTTGTTCCCATGCACCAATTTAATATAGTCATATTTATCATGTACGATACAACACAACAAACCTCAACCAGCTCGTCACTAATGGGATCAGAGTTAATACAGCACAGGTGTTCTTCAAAGTCTTTTTGACTATCCATTCTTATCCATCCTTCAGCTTCAGATGACTAACCTGTGACTCTTCGAATGGCTTTGCCCATTCAGACATGATTTCTCCAAGACCTTTATTAGAACAAGGAATTCTTAATCAAAAACAACTGCACTCTCAGTAACACACTTCTGTTGAGAATAAGTATTTTAATCCAAAAAATGTGTGAGCTGTTAGGAGGATAATAAAATGGTGACTGCTGCCCACTCACTTATCACATAATTTTTCCCTGCTTCTTTAATTTCTGTTCCCTGCTGCCGTATTTCTTGAACAATAATGCATTTTCTATAAGCTCCATCATTCTGCCACCCACCTATCCATCCTTTCTTTCACAACTTAAAGCAAAGGAAAAATATACATTTTCCAGCTAATTTGCTTTTAAACTGTGTTGAGATTTACAAATGTTTTTATGAGGATAACACTCAGATATTATAGTGATGGTGGATATATAGCTACATTTTTAGGTGTTTTACATGAAATGTTTTGATTTTTTTGCTGGGTAACTGCATTATAAAATATTATAGTTATGTTGACCCTAAATTACTTTTTCTTATATGTACTAAAACTAAACGAGCTTCAGTTTTTTCTTCACACTTAATTGATATTTCTAAAAATATTAGCCCTTGATTTCATTTTTCTTTAGGCCCTGATACCCTTTATTGCTGGTCTCTTTTTTATAGTAAATATTACACTGGTTCCACACATTGAGTCAAATTTTGGCATGATTCATTCACAGTGAACATTCAGGCCTAGATACAGTGAGATACTTAAGCTCATGCTTAACTTCAGGCACATGAGAAGTCCGATTAACTTCATTGGAACTAGTCATGTACTTCAACAGAGCCCCCTACAAACACTCATTTTCTGCTACATGTGTGGGCACTTACACTGTGCTTACACTTGCTAGCTGTATTTCACCCCTAGGGCTTGGGTGGAGCTGGTTGAGGAGTCTTTGGCAGGAAAGGGGGTGATGTTGCCCTTCCCCCCATGGAGTTTCTTATGGATGAGGTCTTGGAGGAAGCCACCCACTTCTCTGTCATCTGTCTCCCTCATTGGAGAGGAGGTGGAAGTCCCAGTGGTTGCTGATGGAAAGGCCCCCATTTTGGATAGTGGAGTCCTCCAAGCAATCTTCAAGGAGATCAAGGCCCTGGGTCTGACCTCAATGCAGGTAATATTCATATGAAATATTTTGCACAGTTTTGTAACTTCCAGATTATTTTGTCAGATGCATACAACTCCCATTGACTTAACTATCAATTGAAAACACATAGCTGGTGATGTTGTTTGGCCTTTAATGTATTTTTCTGCTTGAACACAGCCATAGAATAGGAATAACACAGTCTTCAAGAGGCAGGAATTTTTGTATCAATGTTTCCAAGGGGTTAAATAAAAGAATATAGAAATACCGGCAACTTGGGTGAGGGGGAGAACAGAGTTAGAGGACAAATGTCTTACAGCTGGATCACTCTTACAGCTCAAACCTCCAGCTCTGAAACCGTAGTTACAACTGAGTATTCAATCATTGTTCCTAATGTGGCATCTGTTGTAAATATAAGTTAATAAGTAGGCATCAGAATTAGGTGATGAAAAATGCTAAAAAAGCTCTAGTACCAAATCAGACATTTTTGCTGACACTGAATTATTCTAATGGATACTGATTTAAAGTCAACATATTAGCCATGCTTCTACAGACTGAAGGTAATTAGGCTAAAATGGAGATAAGATAAGAAGAGAGGCAGTTTACTGTTTGGTTTTAGATCTCAGCTGTGCGGCATGGATTGCCATAGCTCTACTGGGTACACAGTAACAGATAATTTTTTAGCTACAGCGTGGTCAAAGATCAGAATTTCATGCTGACTATTTTGAGGGAAGCAACAGAGAATCAATCTTTATTATAGGTATTTTAACTGAATCTGATAGAGTGAATGCTGGTCTAAGATAAGGAGTTAATGGAGTGCCTTGGAACTAGGTGATTAAATCAGGTCTGCCCACCAACACCTGCCACAATCATCAATCTAAGAGGGTGGGACCACCAGCTGTACTTAATAACTGAGGGAAAGACAGCAAATAAAAGGGAGTAAAGCAGACTTATGGGTAATAGATATTTTATCTTTGGAGAAGGTCTGTCTAGGTAGTGAAGTATATAGTCAATGGCTTTGACTAATATGAGAGAAGGTCCAAACTTTGGACTGTTAATATACAAGGTGAGAAGGAGAGACTGTGGAGGCTGCCCTGAGAGGATGGATGACCTGGGTTATGAATTGAGGAAGTGTTTTTATTTTTATTTAGAGTGACTGTAAACTATAATTGAGGGAAATAAAGAGACTGTTTTTGTTGAGTCCAGGGATGCAGAAGTTTGGATAAGTAAAGAGGATTTTCTCCTTCCTTCCTCTTCCCACTGACCTTTGGGTGCTGGTCTGTGCTCTTGGGTGCTGGGAATGGCCAATATTTATTATTAATAATAATTAAAAAAACTCTCATGGAGACAGAAAACCATGCTTACAACTAAAAACACATGTTTAGCAAAGTTATGGCTTCTCTAGTATGTTGGAGAGGGTGCAGATGAGCTTCACGGTAGATGGACATTCCATGCCTACCTTCTGGAGGAGTAATTCTGGGTGCTCAACATCTGAGTCAAATTCTGGCCCAGTTAAATTCAATAGTAGTTTTGCCATTGATTTCAGTAGGGCCAGGACTTCACTCTAAATCTTTTACTGTTATGAATATCTAATACTTATTTCATGTGTTGATAATCAAAGCAGCTGGCTTCTTTAAGGCTTTTATTAGATCTTTGTACCCATTAATTTCTTGTGGTTTTCTTTCTGGCTATTCCATTTTGGGCATCTTGTACAATTTCTCAAGGTTTCCCCCCCCCCTTTTTTTTTTACATATGCTCTTCTGCTCCTGATAAACCTTTTAGGTTAGGACTATTAGAAATGCTGAAATTCCAGAAGACCATTAGGGTGTAACCTGTTGTTAATATGTTAAACTCAATTAATTTAGGATCCCTTACCTAATGGCTTTACCTGTTACTAATTCTTTTCTGGTGGTGACTGCAATGTATAAGAGAGTCTCCTTGTTTCTATTTTAATCTTTTGTAATTCAAAACTATCCTTTTGTAATTCAAAACATTTTTGGAGGTCTTCTGCTTCACTAAAGATTCTCTCCTCCCCCCCGCCAACAACTGTCTGGATAGTTGGAGTCACCCAAGTGTACTAATTCATTTTATTCTAGCCATCTGGCTAATGTCCATTAGACTCTATTTGTCCTTATTTACTCTTTGATGGGGGCAGTCTAGAAATAATCTGCCTAGAAAATATTTTCCATTTCCTCTGATTTTTTTTATCCATAGCATTTAATTCACACTACCGTGAGCCTGACTTACCTCAATTTCATATTTGTTTTACATAAAGTAAATCACCCCTTTCCTTCCTGTATTATATGGGGAAAGTTTATATTCATCTGCTGTTCATTAGCATGTCATCTGTTTGCCCCACTGTATTTCTGTAATGGCTAAATGATCATATTCTCTCTTTCCCATAATTCCCATTTATCCATTTTATTATGCATATTCCTTGCTGTTATGTTAAAGGAGCCTCTCATTTTATATATACTTTATATTTTTTATTTAGATTAGTTTATATTCTGTGAATTGCTTTCACTTGCCTATGAAGTTAGACTAGTTTGTTGCATTGTTTCTAGTTGTCAGGTGCTGTTACAGTTCTTTGCCACTTACTATAGGGGGCATCTTTAATATTGGTCTTTGGGCTGGGAATGCTTAAAATAACTTATCCCCTTTGCATGTAGTAAACTACAGTTGTTTTAGTAGTGCAGATAACTGGGCACATTGGAGGGCTTGGACTGACACCCATTTTACAGATTAGTGAAAGATGTACAGTCCTCTTAACAATATAAGTGGACCTGCTTGATTGCAAATTCACTCTCCCATGTTCTCTACTCCACACCCTCAATCTTGTTCTTCACTCTTCCTTTGTAGCTAAGCAGTATAGCTTTGGGATCATCAACTGCACTGTTTATGCCTTTATTTCCCATCTAAGCCTCAGAAGTCAAGTCATTAATGAGTTTGCTTAGTTTGTTGCCCACTTCTTATTTAGAAGGATGGAGTGATTGCAGATAAGGACGGGGAGAGAGTTGCACAAAGTTCAACTTCTTATAGGTTCAAATTTCCTAAACTCAAACCTTCAAGCAAACCTGCAGGTATGAGTCAAATTTTAGTTCTGGAGCCAAGTGGCAGAGTGCAATTGGGAGACACCAAGTAAAATTATTTGTTACACTGCATTTGGAGCACAGTATTAGTCACCTTATCTGAATCAAGAAATGAAGTTGGAGAAAGTAGGACTCAGATATGAGAATTTTAAGATGAGATACTATGATTAAAGCACTTAAAGCTGAGTGGTTATGAAAGTTAATCTTGACTGGTCTGAGGTCAGTGGACAGGCTGGAACTAGAAGACTAGAATTGGAGAGTGTTGTTTTATTATGCCAGCAGTGAAGGGAACTTTTTATTATACTCTTCCAGGGAATAAGAAAAGGAGTACTTGTGGCACCTTAGAGACTAACAATTTTATTTGAGCATAAGCTTTTGTGTGCTACAGCTCACTTCATCGGATGCATTCAGTGGAAAATACAGTGGGGAGATTTATATACATAGAGAACATGAAACAATGGGTGTTACCATACACACTGTAACCAGAGTGATCACTTAAGGTGAACTATTACCAGCAGGAGAGCGGGGAACCTTTTGTAGTGATAATCCAGATGGGCCATTTCCAGCAGTTGACAAGAATGTCTGAGGAACAGTGGGGGGTGGGGGGAGGGATAAACGTGGGGAAATAGTTTTACTTTGTGGAATGACCCATCCACTCCCAGTCTCTATTCACGCCTAAGTTAATTGTATCCAGTTTGCAAATTAATTCCAAAGCAGCAGTCATTCGTTGGAGTCTGTTTTTGAAGTCTTTTTGTTGAAGTATTGCCACTTATAGGTCTGTAATCGAGTGACCAGAGAGATTGAAGTGTTCTCCAGCTGGTTTTTGAATTTTATAATTCTTGATGTCTGATTTGTGTCCATTTATTCTTTTACGTAGAGACTGTCCAGTTTAACCAATGTACATGGCAGAGGGGCATTGCTGGCACATGATGGCATATATCACATTGGTAGATGTGCAGGTGAACGAGCCTCTGATAGTGTGGCTGATGTGATTAGGCCCTATGATGGTGTCCCCTGAATAGATATGTGGACACAATTGGCAACGGGCTTTGTTGCAAGGATAGGTTCCTGGGGTTAGTGGTTCTGTTGTGTGGTGTGTGGTTATTGGTGAGTATTTGCATCAGGTTGGGGGGCTGTCTGTAAGTAAAGATTGGCCTGTCTCCCAAGATCTGTGAGAGGATAGGTTGTAGATCCTTGATGATGCGTTGGAGAGGTTTTAGTTGGGGGCTGAAGGTGATGGCTAGTGGTGTTCTATTATTATCTTTGTTGGGCCTGTCCTGTAGTAGTAACTTCTGGGTACTCTTCTGGCTCTGTCAATCTGTTTCTTCACTTTGGCAGGTGGGTATTGTAGTTGTAAGAACGCTTGATAGAGATCTTGTAGGTGTTTGTCTCTCTCTGAGGGGTTGGGGCAAATGCGGTTGTATCATAGAGCTTGGCTGTAGACAGTGGATCATGTGGTGTGGTCTGGATGAAAGCTGGAGGCAGGTAGGTAGGAATAGTGGTCAGTAGGTTTCCGGTATAGGGCGGTGTTTATGTGACCCTCACTTATTCGCACTGCAGTGTTCAGGAAGTGGATCTCTAGTGTGGACTGATGCAGGCTGCGGTTGATGGTGGGATGGAAATTGTTGACATCATGGTGGAATTCCTCAAGGGTTTCTTTTCCATGGGTCCAGATGATGAAGATGTCATCAATGTAGCGCAAGTAGAGTAGGGGAATTAGGGGACGAGAGCTGAGGAAGCGTTGTTCTAAGTCAGCCATAAAAATGTTGGTATAGTGTGGGGCCATGCGGGTACCCATAGCAGTGCTGCTGATTTGAAGGTATACATTGTCCCCAAATGTGAAATAGTTATGGGTGAGGAAAAAGTCACAAAGTTCAGCCATCAGGTTTGCCGTGACATTATCGGGGATACTGTTCCTGACGGCTTGTAGTCCATCTTTGTGTGGAATGTTGGTGTGGAGGGCTTCTACATCCATAGAGGCCAGGATGGTGTTTTCAGGAAGATCACCGATGGACTGTAGTTTCCTCAGGAAGTCAGTGGTGTCTCGAAGATAGCTGGGAGAGCTGGTAGCATAGGGCCTGAGGAGGGAGTCTACATAGCCAGAGAATTCTGCTGTCAGGGTGCCATTGCCTGAGATGATCGGGCGTCCAGGATTTCCAGGTTTATGGATCTTGGGTAGCACACAGAATACCCCAGGTCAGGGTTTCAGGGGTGTGTCTGTGCGGATTTGTTCTTGTGCTTTTTCAGGGAGTTTCTTGGGAATGTTTCTATATTTTTGGAGTGGCATAAGCAAATTGCCACAGTTATAAAAACAAAAGTAAGCGTGCCAAAGCATGCAGAAGGCATTGTTTATTATAGAAATCTAAATTTTTGTGACTAGAAGTAGATTGTCACCTTTGGGGAATAGAGGGCAAGCTAGGTTTTTGTTTTGTTTTTTGTTAAGGGAGTGCTTTGTTTTTTGTCACAATGCTTAAAGCTTATATATTTCCAATGTAAACATATAGGATAAAAATGACAGATGGTAGCATAACATAATTTTAGATAGCAAGGCCCCGGGGGCTGCTTCTGATCCTACACAACTATATAACAATAGAACTCCTTCATGACCCAAACCCTGCAGAGTTCCCCCAATTCTCTTAATAATCCATGCAAAAATGCTGTTGCTATAGTAACACATGCTGTAGCACTACTTGACTGTCAGAATAACCTCAAAAATAACAGATTTAGAAAATGAATCTTAAAATGCAAAGTAAACAAACATGCACTCTTAAAAAGCCCCCTTTCTCTTTTCCCCCAAGAAAAACCAACCACTCAAAAAACAAAAACAAAACAACAACAAAAACCCACCTAGGGTTTGATGCTCCAGTATTGTAATGGGTGATACAGTGAGTTTAAACCAAGGGAGTAAAAACTGGTGGAGAGCAATAAATTCTGAATTTAATCTTGGGTCAATGGGCTGGAGTCTGAATTTAGGACTACTTACTCGCATTTGGACAGTATATTTGCAAACGTGAACGCTCCAAACTTTTTTCTGTTAAATGAAAGTTTAGAATCTGAATGTTAGTGGGGCCATATAGATTCATAGATACTAAGGTCAGAAGGGACCATTATGATCATCTAGTCCGACCTCCTGCACAACGCAGGCCACAGAATCTCACCCACCCACTCCTGTGAAAAACATCTCACCTATGTCTGAGCTATTGAAGTCCTCAAATGGTGGTTTAAAGACTTCAAGGAGCAGAGAATCCTCCAGCAAGTGACCCGTGCCCCATGCTACAGAGGAAGGCGAAACATATCATGCAGGCTGGAACTGGTTCATGGGCCGGTTATTCTATATACGTGAGTTAGACGTGAGCAAAGTAACCACATGAGGCATGGAATTAAGATGGAAGTGTAATTTAGGGATTGTCTTCACTACTGCGCTACGTTGGTGCAGTTGCATTGACGCGGTCTCCTGTCGATGTAATTACTCCACCTCAACAGGAGGCCGAAGCTATGTCGGCAGGAGAGTGTTTCCCACCGACATAGTGCAGTGTAGACACTGCTTTAAATCAATGTACCTTATGTTGGGGGAGGGAAGGGGAGAGGGTTTCAAGTTACATCAACTTTAGCAGTAGTATAGATAAGCCCTTACAAGATGTGTAACTTTATTTAGTGTAACTTTGTTCTAAGGGTAGGGTTTTTCAGAAGTGTTCAGCATTGACCTATATCATCTACTGAAATAAATGATAAAACTGTGATTCACTTCAGTGGGATCAAAGATAGGCTAACACAGTATAATTTTGAAAATCCCACCCTACAACTCCTTACTAAGGATGGGGGCAGGAGGTAGGATCACAGTCAAGAAAAGGGGGATGATCTGTGTAAATAGAAAAATGCCCACCTTTTCTCCCAACAACCGTTATAGAATAATGACAGTGTTTAAAATGAAAACATAAAATGTGTTTCAAATATCCTCAGTGGCTCCACAGTAGACATAATTTTGAGTCTGTGCAACAAAGACTTGAAGCAGGAAACAAAACGGTAACAATAGAATCACTTTCCCTGAAACCCCTTGCCCTTGCTGTTTAGGGCAAACAAACATAGCAGTTTTTTTTTTGTTTTTTTTTTTAAATGAAAAAGCAATAAGTATTCACCATACATAACAAGTTACCTTTTTTCATCATTGGTAAACATCAAACTAAAAATGAAATCCTAAATTGTGATTAAATTTCTACTACTTCTCTGCAAAAGCCACTGGCCAATTCAAGCTAAAATGGTTGTAGTTATATATATATTTTTAATTAATATAATATTTGGCTGTGGAAAGAAGATCCCATTATCTTCTGGTGTTTCTGCAATATTCTACCTACTGTACAATTTCTAAGAGCAGTAAAAATTTAATGTTAGTTTTCATTCTCTGCAAGCTGTAGTGGAAAAATAATGTAAAAATTAAAATTTAAATTAAAATGCTCTTTTTTTCAATTGAAAAGTTGCAGGGTTTCTGGTGTTGTACATTATACATAATCTGAATATTATTTGTAGACTGAAGGTGAGTAATAAGAGGATTTCAGAGACAGAGACTATTTAAAATACAGCTTACTGTAGCTCATCGCATCTTTTTTTCTTTAGGTAATATAATATGCTTTACTGATTATTGATTGAATAGATGCACTGTATTAAGTTGAAAATGCAGTATATTTATCAGTTTCTGGAAATGTGAAGTTTCTCAATCAATCTTAGCATTTTTAACTATGGTAAAATAAAGCAAAATGTTTCTGCATAATGTTCCAGTAAACTTAATTTTCCACAGAGGCCTTCATCAGCAAACCTCTCACCAGGGGAGGAGGAAGAGGAAGATGTCCGGGAAAACAGTTGTGGTCCTGCAGGTTTATGGGAGGCACTGACACCCTGCAATGGATGTAGGAACCTTGGATTCCCCATTCTTGCACAGGTATTTATCTTTCTATCTTAAAATCTGTAAGTTATAGAGCAGTGGTTCTCAAATTTTTTTCATAGATCACTTGAAAATTGCTGAGGGTCTTGGTGGACCACTTAATGATCTTTCCAAATGTTGTTTGTACCATTAGCTAACTATTGTAAAGCGCTTTGGATAAAAGCGCTATATAAAAAATGTTATTATAATGAACATTTTTTGTTCTACAAATAAAAGCACACAACTCATATTTTAATATCAGTAGTCTTACCTTTCTAATGAGATGGATGTGCCCTCTCTCCCCCGCTGCGGCAGCCCCCGAGCTGGGGCTATAAAGGACGGGGGGGTCTCTCCCTCTCTCCCCGGCCGAGGCAGCCCCTGAGCAGGTGCTGGGAAGGATGGCCATCTCTCCCCAACAGCCTCAGCCCTGGAAAGTCACCTCTTTCTCTGGCTACCACAGCCCTGCACATCCCAAATTTCCCCCAACCCCCTCTTCTCATCCCACTGTCCCCTCCCATCTACCCCCATTTCTCCTAAGGCCACCACCTCACCTTACATGTGCGTCTTCTCCAGGGTCCAGGCACGTAATTAGTGAAGCCATGCCTGCACGGTTCCACTAATTAGGTGGGTGGCCCTTCATTCTTTTGTGTGCAGCTGCCCAGGCGTACACCTTAGAAGGAACTATCTGCAGACCACCTGAATGGAGCAGTGGTCTGCAGACCACAGTTTGAGAACCTCTACAATAGAGTATTCTTACAATCTTTCTCTGCCAGACCCTTTGCAGCTGTTTCTATTATCATGTTTCTAAATCTATAGGAGTGCAATACAGTATCATCTAGATCAGTGACTACTCTACTCCTTAAAGGAATCTGATTTGTCTTGTATCCCCAAGATTCACCTAATTTAAAAACTACTTGCTTACAAAAGTGGACATAAAAATACAAAGTATCACTGCACACTAATACTGAAAACTTGCTTACTTTCTCATTTTTACGATATAATTATAAAATCAACTGGAATAGAAATATTGTACTTACATTTCAGTGTGTAATATATACAGCACTATAAACAACAGATTGTATGAAATTTGAAATTGTATGAAAATTTGCTAGTGCTTTTTATGTAGCCAATTGTAAAACTAGGCAAATATCTAGATGAGTTGATGTACCCCTGGAAGACCTCTGCATAGCCCCAGAAGTATGGTTACCCCTGGTTGAGAACCACTGATCTAGATTATAGACGTAATCTACTGGCACAAAAGTATCTACTACACACTTCTATTTATACAAAATAATAAATCTTTTCCCTGTGCTTTCCTCTAGAAAACAGTAACATTTTAAAAATGGAATAATGTACAGAAAAATAAATGTTATGAACAATGGACATCCTGTAGAAGTAGCAAAATTCTAATTTCCTGAACACTCTTTAAAAAGACACAGAGCAAAAGTGCCTAAGTGATTTCGAGATCCAATGAGACTTAGATTCTGAAGTGCCTAAGTCACTTTTGAAAATGGGAATGTCTCCTAAGTCACATAGGTACTTCTGAAAATTTTGTCTGCAATCTTTTAACTACAGAATTTAAAAGGGTAAGCATCATATTGTATTACCCATCTAGTTAAGCTTTATGTACAAAATGTTCAATTTACAAAGGCAATTTCAGAGGTTTGTTTACCCATGGTTTTGGCAGATTATTTCATTCTTCTTGGGAAATTCACAGGCTTTTCACAAGGCAACTGTGGGTGTCAGGGAGATGAATTTCTTCATGGTCACGTAAGACCATTAGACCACTGTACAGCTGCTACTGCATACACATGGGACAAATTCTCCTCTCAATTTTGTAACACATGAAAATTTGGCTGTATGTGTCTGATATTTTAGGCAAGAGTACATCTTGAGCTTAATATCTTAAGCTTTCTTGGAGAGCGTATTTACATATAACATTTTAGATAAGCTAAAATAGGTGGCTGTCTTTCAACTGCATCAAGCTTTCAGTAACAAGTTGTTTGGGGGTTTTTTTTGTTTTATTTTTTAGAGCATGAAATCTACTGTATAAAAGGGCAGCTGCTGTTGATGCCCCTCCCCTCAACCCCCAGAATAAGGAAATGTTTTAAAATAGCATCAGAATATGTAACATTTGTTAATATTGGAGCTGTTTGAAAATATTCAAATGGAACAGTTTTCCATTGAAAAATATTGATTCAATGAAACTGAAACATTTGTTTGAACTTTTGTTGTATTATAAATTAGAATATAATAGTCAATATGACAAAGATGAAACATTTAATGAAAATTCCAAGATTTCAGTTTTTCTTCCTAGTTTGGGATTAAACAATATTTTGAAATCTTGAAATTACCTGCAGGTCAGAAATTCCTTCCCCTCTTAGTATAAAGGCACTGCAGTTCCTTCCTCCTAGAGTAGTTTGGGGACTTAATACTACATCTGAAGTGATATAATAGTATACCCCAAGACTCCTCCTTTGTAGTTTGTATAACTTCCCCAAAAAATCTTTCACTTAAATCCTGACATTTGTCAAGTAATCATTAACACTCTTGATATTCTGGAAAAGGATAAAGGAAAATGGCTAAGAAATGTAGGGCTAAATCCTCCTTATCCACTGGAAGACTAAACACTAGCATCTATGCAGGCATGCCAGTAGGTGAGTCCTGTGCAAGGTGAATCATACTGCCACAGAGCAGGATGGCATATCAGGAATGTCCAGCTCATCAGGTCTGCCCAGTACATCAGAGTACTTGCTGTCTCCTTTCTCATGGTGCAACTTTCTTACTTCTGTTATCATAGAATCATAGAATCATAGAATATCAGGGTTGGAAGGGACCCCAGAAGGTCATCTAGTCCAACCCCCTGCTCAAAGCAGGACCAATTCTGTCTTGCACTTTTGTTGTGCTACTGAATGTGGGCTTGTCCAATTTCTTCTATCGATTTCAGTGAAGCAGGATCAGTCAATTAATGAACTTGAATAGTGACAATCAAGATTTAGTCAGTGCTCCAGCTTTTTATGAGCTGCTTGTTTCTTCAACATTTCAACAGTTGCTTTCTACTTCATGACATTTATAATTTCTAGACATCTTTAACATCTTTGGTATGTAACAAGGTGCAGTGTTATCAGATCTCTAAAAGATATAGCAGTATTTTAGGTTCTTACTGGTTATCAACTCCTAGTTTTTCATAAATTACTTTTAATGTTGGTACTTTTCTGCTTTGGAGTTATGTCATTTATTGATTGATTATGCATTAATCTTCCCATGGTGAACATGTGTGAATCATAGAAAAATAGGAATGGAAGGGATCTCGATGGGTCATTTAGTCCAGACCCCTGCACTGAGGCAGAACTAAGTATTATTTAGACCATCCCGATGGATGTTTGTCTAGCCTGTTCTTAAAAAACCTCCAGTGTCGGAGATTCTGCACACTCCTGAGGTAATTAAATACCCTTACAGTTAGGAAGGTTTTCCTAATGTCTAACCTAAACTGCCCTTGCTGCAATTTCAGCCCATTTCTTGTCCTATCCTCAGAAGTTAAGGAGAACAATTTTTCTCCCTCCTCCTTGTAAAAACCTTTTATCATGTCCCCCCTCAGTCTTCTCTTCTCCAGACTAAACAAACCCAATTTTTTTCAATCTTCCCTCATAGCTCATATTTTCTAGACCTTTACTCATTTTTGTTGCTCTTCTCTGGACTTTCTCCAATTTGTCCACATCTTTTATGAGGTGTGGTTCCCAGAACTGGACATAATACTCCAGTTGAGGTCTTATCAGTACTGAGTAGAGTGGAAGTATTATTTCTCATATCTTGCTTACAACATTCCTGCTAATACATCCTAGAATATTTGCTTTTTTGCAACAGTATTACATTGTTGACCCATACTTAGTTTGTGATCTACTATGACCCCCCAGATCCTTTGCTGCAATACTCCTTCCTTGGCAGTCATTTCCCATTTTGTATTTGTGAAATTGATTATTCTTTCCTAAGTGTAGTACTTTGCATTTGTCCTTAGTGAATTTCATCCTATTTAACTCCCATTTCTCTAGTTTGTCAAGATCATTTCGAATTCTAATCCTGTTCCCCCAAAGCACTTGCAACCCTTCCCAGCTTAGTATTGTCTGCAAACTTTATAAGTGTACTCTCTATGCCATGATCCAAATAATTTATGAAGTTATTGAACAGAACCAGACACAGGAGAGATCCCTGCAGGACTCCACTCAATGTGCCCTTTCAGCTTAACTGTGAACCATTGATAACTACTTTCTGAGTATGGTTTTCCAGACTGTTGTGCTCTCACCTTACAGAAGGATCGTCTAGGCTAGTGGTCACCAACCCATCAATCATGTTCAACTGCTTGATCCTGGAGCCTCTTCCAGTTGATCACGATCTCTAGGCCGCTAAAAGTCTGGCAGCGCAGCAGTGCTCAGGCAGACTGCCTGCCTGTCCTGGCACCATGCCACTCTCGGAAGTGGATGGCTGCTGGCACATCTCTGTTCCCCTGGGGGGACGGGGGAAGAAGGCGGGGTGAGGTTGCTCCGCACGCTGCCCCCACCCCCAGCACCATCCCCGCAACTGTCCCCACAACTCCCCAAAAAACAAAAAATAAGTAAAAAGACATTTTAACGTTTTGGCCATGCTGCGTTTTCTGTTCTCTTTCCTTCCTCGTGTAGTAATGGCCCTATCCTGTTTCTGGTCTTCCTCTTGTTTCTCATGTATTTGTAAACTGCTTTCTTGTTACCCTTTATATTCCTAACTAGTTCAACCTTGTTTTGTGCTTGCTCTTTCTAATTTTGTCCCTTCATGCTTGTGTTGTGGGGTTGTTTTTATATTCATCCTTTGTAATTTGACCTAGTTTCCACTTCTTGTATGACTCTTTTTTGAGTTTTCATATCATTGACAATCTCCTGGTTAAGCCAGCATTGCCTCTTACCATACTTCTCATCTTTCCTCTGCATTGGTATAGTTTGCTCTTGTTCCCTTAATAATGTCTCTTTAAAAAACTGCCAACTCTTCTGAACCCTTTTTCCCACTTAGACTTGCTTCCCATGGGATCTTACCAACCAATTATCTAAGTTTGCTAAAGTCTGCCTTCTTGAAGTCCATTGTCTTTATTCTGATGTTTTCCCTGTTTCACCATTCCCTAAAATCAGGAACTCATCATTTCATGATTTCTTTCATCCAAGCAGCCTTCCACCTTCAGATTCTCAACTAGTTCCTCCCTGTTTGACAGAATTAAATCCAGAATAACCTCTCCCCAGTTGCTTTCTACACCTTCGATAATAAAATGTTGCCTATGTTGCATTCCAAGAGCTTGTTGGATAATCTGTGTCCTGCTGTATTTCCCAACAAATGTCTTGGTAGTTGAAGTCCTCCATCACCACTAAGTCCTGTGTTTTTGGATGATTTTGTTGTTTAAAAAGTCTCATCCACCACTTCTTTCTCCTATTTAGGTGGTCTATAGTAGATCCCTAGCATGATATCACCGCTGTTTTTACCCCTTTTATCTTTACCCAGAGACTTTCAACTGGTCTACCTCCCATTTCTCTATCTCAGCCTCGTGCAAGTGTATACATATTTGATATACAAGGCACCTTCTCCCTTTTTTTCCCCTGCCTGTCCTTTCTGAACAATCTATACCTTTCTATACCAGAATTGCTGTCATATGAATTATCCCACCAAGTTTCTGTGATGCCAATTGTCATATTTGTGATTATTCGTTAGTATTTCTAGCTCTTCCTGTTTATTTCCCATACTTCTTGCATGAATATACAGACATCTAAGATGTTTATTAGATTTCCCCTCTGTATTCCCTCTTGTGTCTCCTTCACCTGGGCTGTGATTTCCCATATTGACCCCCAGATTCTGACCTCTCACCCAAGTCTCCATGTTTTGGATTTACCTGTGGGCTTTTATCTCCTGCCCCCATTAAACCTATTTTAAAGGTTAGCCAGTCTGTATCCGAAGATAGTCTTCCCCTTCCTTGATGGTGGACCCCATCTCTGCTCAGCAGTCTGCCTTCTCAGAACAGGGTCCCATGGTCAAGGAAGCTGAAGACCTCCTGTCGACACCACCCGCGCAGCCATGTATTTACCTCCAGGATGTATCTGTCTTTGCCCAGATTATTTTGAGTGATTTCATAATTTAAAAATAATTTTCCTTGCCTATTTTTAACATAAGACAAATGTAAGGGCTACTATAGTAGCAATGAAATTGGTTCAAGATTGTTTTCCAGATATGGGCTGGTCCCTTTTCCCTTTTAATAAAGGAGGTTCATTTCAGGATTTACTTAAACTGGAGGACAGTAATTTCCTGAACTAGTTTGCTTCTTTTACACTTAAATTGTTTACACTTACATTGTTTACACTAGTTTTCTTCTTTTACACTTAAATTGTTATTAAGCAAATTCAGTTTTAATAAAAATCATCTGTCACTCACTAAGAGGATAAAAAGGCTCTTTAATTGTGTACACTTAACTCTGTCTCTTTATTTTTGCCCAAGTCCTCCATTAGGTCTCAAAATATATCTAGACAAGTATTATATAAAAATGAGCTTTTGTTTTTTCTATTTTTTTTCCTATCGGACTAAAGGGGAAAAAGCCAAAGAGTAATAACATTCAAGAAGATACAGGGATAAGATCTGTGGTCGAAATGACAATATACTATATCTCAGTATCACTGTAGAAATGTCTATGTTGATATTAATACTGCACGTCTCTATCGGGACATCTGTAATTCTTATCCAAATGCTTCCATGCTCTAAATAGGGATCAGCACTGCCTGTGCACAAAGTTCATAAGAGGCTTATTACCTTAATAAACCCCTATTCTAAATTTGGCCAAACTAAAGCCCATGTCAGACACAAAAGAAACCACATCTCTGGTGTGTAATCAGCTACCACAGGTAAAGAGCCACTAGGAAGATGGATGGGCATACGTATATTGCTACAGATATGGGTGTCTGCTGATGCTTACCACATAATGACAATTAAAACTTTGTGTGGCCACTTCCGGAAAGATAGGGCTGTAACTCTAGAGAGATTTGCAAACCTTGCTCCAAGTTAAATGTTTGTATTTTGTATCTTTGATGTATCCTTTGTATACATATCCACAATTAACATGGCCCAAACTAAGACTATCATAATTCACACATTTATAGTGAGCCTCCGAAAATAGATGAACTTTGGAGTGTGACTTGGTCTGCAGATATGGGCTCTGGAAAAACAAATTCCAGAATTGAGGACTCCTCACTGAGAATGTAGAACTGTTAACTTAAGCACTTTAAAGTATTGCAATAGCTAATGAAGAGAGAAAGAAACTGTTTTCAAGTTATCCAAGACATAAATCATTTACATTTTTTTAGATTTAAACTAACAACTTGATTTGGTTCCTCAGCTTGTGATGGGTTCAATCCAACTCCTATATTTCTCATGTAACACTGCAATAAGAAGTGTTCTTACTAGTCATGTCAGCACATTTGACATGTCAGAAATTCAGATCTCATTATGGAGACACATACAAATATAGAAATAAAGTATTTGGCTTCATCCTTTAAAAAATGCACCTTTTTTTTCCTGAGAAGCCAAATAGGAAGAATGGTCTGTCAATTATTGAACACCATCAGTTAGTACATTTTGCATTTCTGTTCTAGCTGGGAATAAATCTTAACTATTCTCTAAACACTGTATTTATAGATTAAAGGGGAAAGGCAAATGGAAGTTGATTTCTACTTTAGATAGGCAGTTGGCAGAATAATTCTAATTAAAAAGGTAAATCCTGAGTGAGATGAAGACAGTGTTTGTCTCTGACCTAATGAGCTAGCAGTATTAAGGGAAAAGAAGGATTGATTTTCAAGTTTGAGACTTGTTTGGTTTCTTTACTGTATTTGTATTTTAGTTCAGAAAAAGAGGTTGGCTGGCCAGAGTTCTGAGTATGTAATAGCTAATATCACATCCATACAGAATTCTGCTGCAAAGCTCAGTTTCCTAGTGCAGTTTGACCATGTCATCCCTCTCTTCGAATCCCTCAACTGGTTCCCTCTTCTCTATCGTGTCAAATATAAGCTACTTTTATTTATTTTCAAGGTCCTTTATATTCAGTCCCCGCCCTACCTATCAGCTCTCATTTGCTATCAATCTGTTGATTGATTGCCTCCACTCAGCCTACGATGACAGCCTTCGCTACCCACTTGCTAAATTTCAGACAAACACCTTTGTGCTTTCTTTCATACTGCTCCACATGCTTATGTGGTGCTTATGTAAACATCTGCAAAGCCACCTAATTATCCACCTTCAAATCCTTCCTCCGAATTCTCCTTGTGATAGCTACAAAAAAAACCTTGACAGTAGTCGGGCTCTTAGTGTGCAGGGACCATTACCTGTCATGCTGACCAGTATTATCTCATTGTATTCTTGTACTCCCCAATCTGTTTTTTATCTTATACTTAGGTTGCAAGTTCCTGGGACAAGAACCATCCTTTTGTTCTGTTTTAGCACAGTGCCTAGTGGGGTTGTGGTCCATGACAAGGTGTCGTGGGTGCTACGGTAATACAAATTAATAATAATAATTTCTGTTGTACTATGCGTAGGTTTTAAAAATATCTGACAATAATAACTGAACTTTCATGAAAGTAGCTCTTGTAGTCAGTGAGGACACAGCAGCTCCATACCCACTCCAGTTCAGTGTAGGAGGGGAGACCCTTATCCCCAGCAGTGTATCTGCATAACAGAAACCTTCCTTTACCCCCTCCTCGACCCTGAGATAATTTTAAATAAAATAAAACCCAAATTAAAAGTTGGCCAGAGGATGAATTCAGCCTACAACCCAGAGCTCTCAGTCCCCGCAGCACTCTAAACCTCTAGTGCCGGAGGGTTCATTGGCATTTGTTTACCCTGAAGCAAGCTTTTTGGTATGTTAATACCAGCCTTTATTCAGGTGAAGCGCTGTTAGAATCTCTTAGAGTACTTTCTGAAATAACTCTTAACATTTTAGTGATTGAATCTAATACTGGCTCTATCTAGCCTTCAAACAAAGTATGGCACTAATGAAAATTCTGCCTGTCCCAAGAGCCGGGCTTAAAGAGAAAGATACTGCACACAGAGTTCTTTGTTAAAATTGACTCAAAAGTGGGAAATGAGTAAAGAACTTTTATTTTTCATTATCTGGAGAAATCTCACTCCACTTGATCAGTGAGTGAAGGAGAGGACACTGAGAGGAAACCCTAACCAAATAACCATGAATGATGCCTGTTAATATGTTTTGTACAATTGAGAACAAAGTAGCCCGCTGAAACATGGAATCTTGAATCCAGAACATGTGCATAAGTATGTCCAAAATGTGGCAATATCTATTGGCTGAACTGTTCCCAAATATAGGGAAATATAGAACCCCGAAGTCCCCTTTCATACCTAGATTAACATTTATATTTGATCTATAGGAGTATTTCCAAATGAGATAACTGGTCTGCTGGCTTGGTCCCCACAGGTAATGGGTTAACTTTGAGACTATGGCCTATTTTTCAGAGGTATTGACTACCCGTGGTGTTCCCATTGACTTCACCTGATGTTATGGGTTCCTAGCACCTCTGAAAATCAGGACTGTTGTCTTTATATTGAAGTGTACAACACAAACTCTTTTCTTCTAAACTTTTTTGTGAAGAGACAAGTTTTCTCACTCAGCTACCCTTCCAACAGAGCTGCAGTGAAGCATTATTCAGGCATGCAGCAACAACCCAGCTGCACTAACATGCCCTTCCACTAGAGCCTACAGTGACTCAGCCCTCAGGCATGTGGCAGCAACCTCTCCCTGAGTCCACCCAGGGTCAGATGACCCCCATGCTCAGGTATTTTCCCAATCCTGACAGAGTTGCAAATCAGTCTGTGTAACAGCACTGTCCGGCCAAGAACCCTCCTGGTGCCTCGGACTGTATCAGACTCTTGAGACTCCCTGCCTTGCTTTTGCTCCTGTTCCTATTCCTGCCCCTACCTAGCCTGAGCTCTGTTCCAGTCTTGTCCTTGCCATATTCTGACCACACTCCAGCCCTGTTACTGACCCACTCCAGCCTTGTCTCTATTTTCTGACCCTCCCCGGACTGTCAGACTCTGACCACCTGGCTTCAACTTCTGGCTTGCACCTGGACTTCAGCTATGGCACTGGTTGTCTATGGACTCTAATCTCAGTTCTGACCTGGCTTGTCCCTGGATCTTGATTCTCGTGCCACCCTTGGCCCAGTCACAACCCTACGTCTGGTTTTGACTTCTGTGCCAACAGCTAGGCCTGAGTACCAGGAGACAGTGCTTGACAATTCTTTCCTTAATCATCAGTGCAAAGTGTTTGTAAACAAGCCACAGATTTACAGCAAAGAATTCTTCCTCTGTAGGGAGAACCTTTGCTTGCATAGAGCTGGCAGAAGCAGTATAGTCACCTCCTACACTAGCAGCTCCTCCACCCCCTGACATAAGGGAGAGGAGAAGATGTGAGGGAGTGTGATGGAACTGAGCTCTGCTGGGATCAGTCTTCCACTGGTGTAAGGGACCTTGCACCAGCAGCATAAGTTAAAGCAAGATCTCTGTAACCACACAACTCAGAACATATGGTTTCTAAGTAGAAATTTGTCATGTAGTCATTTGTTCTTTTCTTATCTATGCAGCAAAGCAAGGACAATGTCAGCATTGTGGAGCTACACTAATCTAGACCAGATGAGATTTTGGCTCAGTGCCTTCGGAAACCAGCAATTCTGATTGGAATTCTTATTCCTTTTTGTGTTTTCCTAAGTAATGTTTTAAAAGCTTTTAAGAATATGAAGGATGATTGATTGAAATAGGTAAACCTCTTACTCCATTTTCTGGATTTTTTCATAGTCATTCTCCTTTTTAGCAAAAACCAAACTTTATAACAAAAATATTGAGATATTATTCATATATTCATCTTGTTGACAAATTCAGAATTTTATATTTTGTTATCCTAATCTCAGGACACTCTCAAGGTATTTTAAATTTTAATTTTATATATATGTATATATTTGCTTTTTATTATAATCTCCTGAAATCTTGAGGTTGAAATCTGTCTATTTACAGAATGTATTTCCCTACTTGCTACATTCTGGATTGCTAGTGCTTATGATTGCAAGGCTGCTTATATTGCTTTTTCAGAAAGACCATTGAAACATTTGTTTGAGGAAGTGGGTTCAGGGACGGGAGTGGGAAGAAACATGGTTTCATAGATTTTGAAAACCAATATACTGTGCAAATAAATGCTTTGGGCCTGCCAACCTTTAAGCTTCTGCTTCTGGATGAGTTTCCACTGAACTCCAAAGGACTAGTCCCCTTCCTGGAAAATAAGGTCACTTTTAGTGTAACTGATTTTTAATTGATTTCTATTGCCTTAGGATTGAATTATTCCCTCAGGTATGCGCACACTGCACCATTGAAGTCAGTGGAAATAGCATGCATGAATCTGAGGGAAGCATTTGGCCCTTAAATTTACTTCATTGTAACATCTTAGTTTGACAGTTATTTTATTGTTATTTTCTAGTCCGATAATGCATAGTGTTTCTACCTGTTATTAAACAACTTACAAGGCCAGTAATGATAATGACTTGGGCCTAAATGTAGAATCCAACATCCAGCTTGAATAACTGAGCCAGGAACTGATCATACATAGACAGGCTGTGGGTTGGAATTCTTCCTTCCCAACCTCTTCAGCTATAGAGTAGTTGTGCATACAGTCTAAACTCTCTCTCGTGCTAATACATACATTTGTTCTGCTATATTTCAAGTTAAGACCAGCTTTCCTTTTAAAGCTTGACCATTCTAAGTGCTCTAAAATCTGTACAGTTACTTCGATTGTCTTGAAATTTGGTGTACCTCACTGGGGTTCAGCATAGAGTCAGTGATCCAAATTTGGGGCCATTTGGCCACAGGGTCCTGAGATACATCCCCCTGGAAAAATTTTTCTTAAAGTTGATCTATTCTGGCAATGCTTTTTTTCTCATAGATAGGAATCAAATAATCATACCAGGGTCTCCAGCACGTGAGGATTACCCTAGCAGAGTGCATGGTACCCACCAGCCCTTTGATGGAAATCAAATTAAAATATTATTTGAAAAAAGAGTTTTGCTTCTCCAGTGGTTTCAGAGTAACAGCCGTGTTAGTCTGTATTCGCAAAAAGAAAAGGAGTACTTGTGGCACCTTAGAGACTAACCAATTTATTTGAGCATGAGCTTTCGTGAGCTACAGCTCACTTCATCGGATGCATACCGTGGAAACTGCAGCAGACTTTATATACACACAGAGAATATGAAACAATACCTCCTCCCACCCCACTGTCCTGCTGGTAATAGCTTATCTAAAGTGATCATCAGGTTGGGCCATTTCCAGCACAAATCCAGGTTTTCTCACCCTCCACCACCCCACACAAATTCACTCTCCTGCTGGTGATAGCCCATCCAAAGTAACAACTCTCTACACAATGTGCATGATAATCAAGTTGGGCCATTTCCTGCACAAATCCAGGTTCTCTCACCCCCTCACCCCCCTCCCAAAAACCACACACACAAACTCACTCTCCTGCTGGTAATAGCTCATCCAAACTGACTACTCTCCAAGTTTAAATCCAAGTTAAACCAGAACATCGGGGGGGGGGGGGTAGGAAAAAACAAGAGGAAATAGGCTACCTTGCATAATGACTTAGCCACTCCCAGTCTCTCTTTAAGCCTAAATTAATAGTATCCAATTTGCAAATGAATTCCGGCTCTATCAATCTGTTTCTTTACTTCTGCAGGTGGGTATTGTAGTTGTAAGAAAGCTTGACAGAGATCTTGTAGGTGTTTGTCTCTGTCTGAGGGGTTGGAGCAAATGCGGTTGTATCGCAAAGCTTGGCTGTAGACGATGGATCGTGTGGTATGGTCAGGGTGAAAGCTGGAGGCATGCAGGTAGGAATAGCGGTCAGTAGGTTTCCGGTATAGGGTGGTGTTTATGTGACCATTGTTTATTAGCACTGTAGTGTCCAGGAAGTGGATCTCTTGTGTGGACTGGACCAGGCTGAGGTTGGTGGGTGGGATGGAAATTGTTGAAATCATGGTGGAATTCCTCAAAGGCTTCTTTTCCATGGGTCCAGATGATGAAGATGTCTATAGTAGCTGCTGTTAAAAAGCTGAATTTAAATATAAGTGTATATATCAATCATAAGCTACTTCTGAGTTCACCATAAACAGATACAGCTGCTAAGTTTATCTAAATATTTTTATTAAGAACTATACATAAGTAAATATCAGTTTTTTTCATTTTTCTAAGACACATCTATACGGTGATTTGGTGAGCAGCAAGCTGGGGTATAAATCTACAGTGCTCTAACTTGCCATGCATTAAGTGGAAGCATGGCCACCGCTGCTGTGCAGGAAAAGTTCTGTAGTTTGAAAAAGCAGCAGATCAAGTGCACTACAAAACTACTAGCATGCAGCAGCAGGGGCCACATGGTCACTTAGTAAAAAGAAAAGGAGTACTTGTGGCACCTTAGAGACTTAGATGCATCCGATGAAGTGAGCTGTAGCTCACGAAAGCTTATGCTCAAATAAATTTGTTAGTCTCTAAGGTGCCACAAGTACTCCTTTTCTTTTTGCGAATACAGACTAACACGGCTGCTACTCTGAAAAATGGTCACTTAGTGAATGGCAGGCTGATACGCTGCAGATTCACACCCAAGCTTGCTGGACACTAAATATCACTGTATAGACAAGCCCTTAGATCAGGGGTCAGCAACATTTCAGAAGTGGCGTGCCAAATCTTCATTTATTCACTCTAATTTAAGGTTTTGTGTGCCAGGAATACATTTTAACATTTTTAGAAGGGGTCTCTCTAATATATAACTAAACTATTGTTGTAAGTAAAGTAAATAAGGTTTTTAAAATGTTTAAGACACTTCATTTAAAATTAAATTAAAATGCAGATCTTATCAGTTTAGTGTGATCCTTGCCCTTGCTTTTCCTTGCTGAGTTTGCCAATGTCTGGCACATATTTGGATACTTTAAGCTGCACACAGGCTTCTGAGTGACCAGTTGTTAACCAGCCCTGAGAGGGGCAGAGGACAGATTTTCATGTGTGAAAATACCTGTTCATACAGGTTTGTGGATCCAAATGCTGAAAGCATTGCAAATGCAATTTTCTTCAAACAGTTAAATTTCACTGGCAGGGACGTCCAGCAGGTCAGAATAGAGGCCCCATAATCTCTCTCGATAGCTTTAAGTGCACTCCGCAGATCTCCAAACTTTGATGCCCACAGTTCTGAGCTTTTTAACTGAGTGAGCTACATTTTGAAATCTTCAACACCCATCCACTGAAATACAGACAAATCCAAGTCGCTTTCGGTGAACTTTTCCAGTTTAATTAGAAAAGAAAGCATTGGGCCAAATCGCTGGAAATCTTGAAATCTGTCAGAAAATTCTGATTCCAGTTCTTGCATGTATATTCCAATCTCATCGACACTGACAGTGCAATGTGTCAATAGCTCTTTTTTGTGTTGGAAGTAGCAGAAAGTCAAAGTTTGAATATCCTGATAAAAAACTGCTAGTTTTACAACAAATGCCTTCCAGGTTTCATAAAGATCCAGAACCATTTGCCCTGCACCCTGGAGACGGAGGTTGAGCTCGTTTAGATGAGTGGTGATGTCAGTTAGAAATATGAGCTTACATAGCCATTTGTCATCCAGTTCGGGGTAGTTTTGTCCTTTTTCCGATAAAAAGGCCTTGATTGCATCAAAACAGTTCACAAAGTGCACCAAAACCTTGCCACGACTTAGCCACCAAATGTTGCTGTGAAGTGAAATGAACGGACATCTAACTTTGCTTTCTTAGGAGCTGACATTTTGTCAAATGTACCCCTCAACTTATAGTGGGGAAAAAATTGCGACAGACGGCACGCACGTCAAACGGAATGTGCTGTTCCACGTGACGTGATAAGTGATGTAAGCAGCAAATCAAGACTTAAAAATATCCCAGTGGCGCTGGAACAATTTTTATGGTGGGGGTGCTGAGCTGTGCCACTTCTTGCCGCTGTCTGCACCCCTCACTGCCCCAGCTTGGGGCCAGTGGGCCACAGCTGGGGGTGGCTGCAGAGCCCCAGGCGGGTGGCCAGGACCCCAGGATGGCAGCAGAGCACCCGGGACCGGTGGCCAGGACCTGGGGCTGGCAGTGGGCTGAGTGGGGGCCAGTGGCCAGGACCCTGGGTGGCAGGGGGCCGGCGGTAGGAACCCAGGCTGGCAGCAGAGCCCCCAGAACTGGTGGCCGGGACCCAGGCAGTGTGAGTGCCACTCAAAATAATCTCGCGCACCGCATATTGCTGACCTCTGCCTTAGCTGACGTGCTATTATAAGAGAGCTTTACATAGCTTTTATCATTAAGACTAATAACAAAGCTGTCTGCTTATACAACTGTTTCATTCCTTAGGAGCAGTAATATCTGAAAATTTTGGCACAAAGTTAAGATGTGCTACACTTCCATAGATTTTGCCATGGAAGTGGAATTTGCTGCAGATACCTCATTCTTGGATTTAGAGGAAACAATAAGACAAAATGGACCCTGACTTCATTAACAGGAAGTAACACAAGTCATGCACAATACTGCTCCATGCATTTCTGTATATTGACAGGCTGTGATGGGGGAAAGTGTTGCTGATAAATTTATGGCATTGGGAATATTTAGACTTCAGAGTTTGAGGATTAATTAATGTCTCCTGTCCTACTTTATCAAGTCTGTATTTTCATTTAGAGCACCACAGAAAAAGGAAATGGGATTTCCTCTCTCCAGCTGAAGCAAATCCCCCCTTCCCATC
The DNA here is from genome assembly GCF_965140295.1 of Lepidochelys olivacea. Taxonomy (NCBI): domain Eukaryota; kingdom Metazoa; phylum Chordata; order Testudines; family Cheloniidae; genus Lepidochelys; species Lepidochelys olivacea. The sequence goes on from NC_140411.1 coordinate 267,660,263, forward strand.
CCATATCACGATACATCTCTTTCCATATTGCTAGGGTTAATGCTGGCACTATGAAAAGTGTGATATTGATAATGGTTGTGTTGCAAAATTTCTATTCTCAAGACATTTCAGTTTACATGGAAAATGACTAAGGAAACTAGGTCAGAGGATGACTCATTTGTCACATATCCATCAAGTCAACTGATGCATGTTGCTGGACTCAAGGGAGTATCAGTATAAGGGCGATTTATTGGTTGGTCTTCATTCTTTTTGTTTTACTTTAGCATATTCTTCCACATTTAAGTTTTTCCCCTTATTATTTTCAGTTGCATTTTAGATAATTTTTTAAAGATTTGATTTGTCAGAGACTCCTAGCCATCTCCCCGTTAGTCTGCTGAGGTGCACTGGGTAGCATAAATGTTGAATGGGCTTTCATGGTCCTCAATGAAAGCAGAAATAGAGAACACAATAATTTATTACTATTTTTGGCTAAAGTGCTTGAATGGATTGTACCCTAGCAATTGTGTCATCACTCTACTGTCACTATCTCCTAATGTATTTAATAGAAACACCCTCAAGTAGATTAATACAGAAACAACTAAGACTAACATTTCTTAATGCTGATGATCACAGAAGTCAGACGGAAAAATCCTATCGCACTACCTGCGAAAATATATATTAACTAATCAGGAAAACTCTCCTCTTGTTTAGTGAGCCATACAACTAATACCAGCAGCGGAAAACTTCTGTGAGTACACTTTATATTCTTGATTTGACAAAAGAACAGGAGGAGTCCAAGTGGTACTGTAGTTAAAAAGCCCTCATTACCTACATAAGGAAAACAAAGTTCTGAACAGAGACACTTTCTACAACATTCCCAGGCAATTTCCTAATCATAATAGCTCTAGTTGAGGCTTACTACTTATGCATCCCCATGAGAGAATGTCAATTGCAACTTCCTGAGATTCACTTCTGGAGGTACTCCTTTTCAGTACCAGATACTCCCTTTCTGCCTCTCCTCAGTTCTTTGAGTGTTTTCAAAAGTTTTGATACTCTATGGGACCAAGAAACTCACTTTCTGGATCACATGCTTATTGTGTCCATTGTTCTAGAGAGGAGTTTGCAATCTAGGGACACTAGTCATTCTCCTTACTCATGGCTTCATCATAAATTTGAAAGAGCTTCTCGCAAATACCAAGAGCCTGAGATTGGAAATCATCACAAATATTTGCAGTAATTTTATTAATTTTCATGTTGTTTCCCAACTTTGAATGCCTACCTAGAATTGCAATGACACTTTTTTTTAATGCCGCATCATGCAAATGCAACCGAATAAAAGGGTTTTGAGTCTGTATTTACCATCAATCTAATCAATTGCCAGAATGATGATGATTTTTAGTTGAGGTATGAGTGAGAGGTCACAGTCCCTGCGTAGAAAAGGGAAAAAAGTGAATCATGTTTAAGAGTGCCAGGGACCCACTACCCAATATTGAATATTATGACTGAGTTTCTCAGGTTGTCAGCCTGTTTCTGCATCACTAGTAATAAAGATTCTACTGTCTGAACACAGTTACCCATTCTGTTGATGTGGTGAAGAGAGAAGAATTCAGTTCACTCGTTCAAAGCTGTATTGAGTCTGCAGTGTTAGTAAACAAACACAACATAAACTTAACTCACACAACACCAAAAACACACATTTTCCTTCAACCCAAACTAACCTATTTGTCTTTCTGATTTCTCATGGATGTCCACCCATCAACTTCAGCTGAACATGGCCAAAAGTGAACTTTTGATCTCCCTGCTTCATCCCCCTCCCCCCAAACACTTTCTCCTTTCTTAGTCACTGGGGACAACACCACCAGTCACCCAAGCCTATAACCTGACTCTGCCCTTTCCTTTCTCTAGTTCCACACATCCAAGTCGCATCCAAAATTTTGAAGATTCTTCCAGCAAAACATCTCAAAGATCCAGCTTTTCCTCTCCATCCACCAGTTAAAATTAGACATTCAGGTCCTCATTATCTGATGTCTTAACTGCAGTTTCTTCCTTTCTGGTGTTGACAAATTCTGTCTTACTTTCTTACATTTGTTCAGACTACTGATGCAAAAATAATCTTCCTGACTCATTACGTTAACCATATTACACTATCTCTTGCACCATCCTCTGGCTTCCCCTTTTGCATTTCATTAGGCACAAACTGCTTGTCTTCACTTTTAAGGCCTTTCATGGGCTATGCCCTCCCACCGAAGCGTCCCTTATATGCTATTAAGCTGTTGACCTCCTGTCTCTGATTTGCCAATAATACCATCCTTGATTATCCTTTTGTGAAATTTTCCAACAACTCTGGACTTTCTTCTGTGCCACCCTTATGGATCAAAGAGATTCCTGTAAAAATCCTCAAATCTCTCCTTAAAACTCACCTTTGCCATGATGCCTGCAAAACAATTACAATAGCTAAGGAGCTAGTGTACTGTGATCACTGCTTATTACATAATCATATCGGGCTCACTGTTTCCTTGTACTCACTCTGTTTTCTCTTCGCTGGTCCCTGCCCCAAAGAGCTCATGCTATCCTTTCATTATCTATGCTCAGCCATGTAACACAATGGTGCCCTGATATCAACTGGGGCTTCTAGGCACTTCTACAATATAAATAACCATGGTAGTAAATGTTTTTGCCAAGTCACTTTTCTGACAGTAATTGCATTTTAAATTGGTCTCCATAATGTCCCACCCTTTCTAGTCTTGACCTAAGGAGATACAACCCGATTAGCTTAACTGAGTTTGTTCCAGACTCAAATTTTGCCCAAAATCTTTACACCTTTTTTTCTTCAATTGATAACATGTCAGCTATATTGTATTTAAGTATTTGGGGATATAGTTTATATTAAAGATGTGAGAGGGTCAGATCTTCCACTGGTGTAAATTAGTGTAGCTCCATTGAATTTGGGGCCATGCCATTATAAACCAGACAACAAGGCTAGCTCTAAGAAGTTCAAGGTATATTCTTTAGATATTACTCTTGTTTTCAATTTGATGCCATGGATTATGATAGTTTGTCCAACTCACAAGGAAAAATGAATAAATGGCTACTGGGCTATCTAATTCAGAGAGCTCAAATGAGACAGGAAGACATTTATAGGAGTATAATTCTTCACTGTCATCTTTCCCTGTTAAATTGCTAGTTATAGCTTATTAAGATAATTATACCTATTACACTAGTGTTGTATCTGCCAGTTCATGTAAGTAGCCTGAACTACTTATCATGGTAGGGAATGGAGACAGGTGCCAGAGAGTGGTGGGACTAGTACAAGAAACTTTTACCTAATGACAGGTTTCAGAGTAGTAGCCGTGTCAGTCTGTATCCGCAAAAAACAGGAGGACTTGTGGTACCTTAGAGACTAACAAATTTATTAGAGCATAAGCTTTCGTGGGCTACAGCCCACTTCATCGGATGCATAGAATGGAACATATAATAAGATATACAGAGAAGGTGGAAGTTGCCATACAAACTGTAAGAGGCTAATTAATTAAGATGAGCTATTATCAGCAGGACAAAAAACTTTTGTAGTGGTAATCAAGATGGCCCATTTAGACAGTTGACAAGAAGGATACTTAACATTAGGGAAATAGATTCTATATGTGTAATGACCCAGCTACTCCCACTCTCTGTTCAAACCCAAGTTAAGGGTATCTAGTTTGCATATTAATTCAAGCTCAGCAGTTTCTCATTGGAGTCTGTTTTTGAAGTTCTTCTGTTGCAAAATTGCCAACCTTAAATCTTTTACTGAGTGGCCAGAGAGGTTGAAGTGTTCTCCTACTGGTTTTTGAATGTTTTGATTCCTGATGTCAGATTTGTGTCCATTTTATTCTTTGGCCAAACCGGACAGTCTCTACGCAAATGTACATGGCAGAGGGGCATTGCTGGCACATAATGGCATATATCACATTGGCAGATGTGCAGATGAACGAGCCCCTGATGGCGTGGCTAATGTGATTAGGTCCTATGATGGTGTCACTTGAATAAATATGTGGACAGAGTTGGCATTGGGCTTTGTTGCAAGGATAGGTTCCTGGGTTAGAGTTTTTGTTGTGTGGTACGTGGTTGCTGGAGAGTATTTGCTTCAAGTTGAGGGGCTGTCTGTAAGCGAGGACTGGCCTGTCTCCCAAGATCTGTGAGAGTGAGGGATCATTTTTCAGGATAGGTCATAAATCTTTGATGTGCTGGAGAGGTTTTAGTTGGGGGCTGAAGGTGACACATAGTGGCGTTGTTATTTTCTTTGTTGGGCCTGTCCTTTGTAGGTGACTTCTGGGTACTCTTCTGGCTCTGTCAATCTGTTTTTTCACTTCAGCAGGTGGGTAGTGTAGTTTTAAGAATGCTTGATAGAGATCTTGTAGGTGTTTGTCTCTGAGAGATTGGAGCAAATGCAGTTGTATCTTAGAGCTTGGCTGTAGACAATGGATTGTGTGGTGTGTCCTGGATGGAAGCTGGAGGCATGTAGGTAAGTATAGCAGTCAGTAGGTTTCGGTATAGGGTGGTGTTTATGTGACCATCGCTTATTAGCACAGTAGTGTCCAGGAAATGGTGGTGGTCTCATTTGTTGCAAGCCAGTTGAACAATTCTTTCTAGCATGCACTTAATCTGCCTTCAACTTGGCAGGTTCTCCATTAGCCTTATGAAAATTGTTGCTAAACTAATTGTGTTATCTTTGTAATTTTATAAAACTAGATTATAATTTTATTTAAATGAATTTCATCTGGGAAACTACAATATCCATAAAAAATTAAGATTATTTTTCATTGAACTCTTGCCTTAATGGTGTTTCTTCTACAGTTCAAATTAAACTGAAGGTAATTTCAAGAACATACCACCCACACATTCAAGCAGCTACTGAAAAGTGCAATATGTATTCTGCACAGAAAGAATCAGCAGGTGATGATTATACCCTGCTGAACAGTGATGTAAAATCAGCATATTGGGAAAAAAAAAAGTTGTGCCTTATTTTAATGCTACACTACATTGGTTGTAGTTTTTGAAAAAAGAATTAAACTAATCACTGACTCCTTGATTTAAAATATAAAAGTCCAGTTGTATATGCTTTCTGATGTACTGTAATGTATGCATTCTACTGTAGCAATTTAAAATCCATGGGACATTTTAGACACAAATTGAATGCAGAAAATATTCTGCAAGATTTTGTGAAACACCATAACCATTGTCACTGAATTATAAATACACTCACTTTAGTCATCTTGTGTAAAAAAAAAAAATTATATATATATCACATGAACATTTAAGGTCTAAGATGGAGCCCTGCAATGGGACTGGGAATCTGCAGATAATAGCAGGAGCAGGATAAAAATTCAGCGAACAATGTGGGAGCAGGTGGAAGTGATAGTGGGCATTGTGGGGTGGGATGGGAGCAGAGCAGGATTAAAAAAATAGTCCTGTGCAGAGGTCTAGTCTAAATTTCCCCAACACAAGAGCATTTGTAGTAGGGAGTAATGTGGATGTACACTACCCCAGCAGGAGCTCCGAAAGCACTGTGCCTTCAGAGTAGAGAGCCAACATGGGCACTGCAACATGGGTTTGGGTACAGATAGCTTCCTCTTCTCTCTTGTCCTCTCCCCATACTGGCTGTTGTGCGGGGGCTGGGCTTTGGATCTGTTTCCTTCCCATCACTTTTGAGAATGCTAGTGATGGCAGCTGTGCTGACCTTAGAAAAGTGCAAGAATAGCCAGTGTGACACCCCCCCACACACACATTTGCACTTCTACACAGGGGCTGGAAGGCTCATTATGCCCTTTCACCTACACAGAGGCCAATCACAATCTTGACTCAAATATAAAGGTCAAATCCTGACCACTAGATTTGGTTCACAGTACGATCACTATGCTAATGCAATATCAATAGTTAAAAGTAGCCAAAAAGTTTCAGTATATGAGAGATGAGGTCATGAGGCATGAAGGCAACTTAGTATGGAGACTATACTTATAACTTAAAAAACAAGTTAAACTAAAACTGTCTTATTTTAGGTATAAAAAAGCCAAGTGAACAAATAAGCACTAGGACTGTGAACTATTTCAAGTAGGTCAAGTATATACACTGAAATTAGAATACGATAAATATCTAATTCTCTTTTATTTTTGGGAATTAAGAGTAATGGTCAGTGATCAGCAGATATTAAATCTGAATCCAGATACTGACATGGCATGGTATAGTATAACTGTAGTGGTAGATGTATAAGGAGGATGCCAAAGTATACTTTATATGGCCATTTTCATGGGTCAGTAGTTATCTTAAGTACTGGCTGTTGCACAGACTTTTAAAATTAAGTTGTATAAGTATAAATCTACTAAAGTAGCTAGATTTCATCTCCACATCAGTTCTGAATCACAAATTGTAATGTCTGTAACTGAACTATGGTAAGGCACTCAACTATGAGGATTTTCAATATTGTAATAAATGTTTTCTTATGGTACTGTATAATTTGCAATTTTGTGGTAAACAAAATTAAATGTTTTCATAGATCGTCTTTGCTTTCTGTGCAGTTTTTTGCCTGACAAGTAATGGGGAAAAAAGAAATCTACATTCAATTTTAATATTGAAGATTAGAGTCATGGATAGCAAATAGTTTTGTATGCATACCACTTCCACTTTGTACTTAACACTTATGCTTGAACCCCAGTAGCTCAGATTTGGGGCTATTAAACCATCAAAATGGTCAACTGGAGCTGAAACTTCCTTAGAGGTTTGTTGGTTCAGCTGCCCAACTTTGGCTAATTATTAGTTTACAATTATGATTTAGGTTAGAGGTATCTTGTAGCTGTTGCTGCTGACTAGATAACCTGGAGTGAAGAGCCACTGCCAAGAGACTAGCAATTTGGCTAGCTGGAACTGCAAGATAGCTGGGGGTGCTGGTACCCATGCAGGAGTAGCACTGAGGTTCCAGAAGATATTGGTAATTTGTTTCTGGTCTGTAGCAGATCGAGCACTCACTACTGCAGCACCTCCTGCAGGTCATCTGGGAATTAGCTCTTTCCAGCCTTGGAGAGCCCCCAGCTGGCCGGTGTCTCTCCTGCCTCAGGCGACCATGTCCCTCCCAGACCCCGGTGCCCTTTACCTTGGGGTTTTGCCCACATTCTCTGGGTCTCCCTTCCCAGGGGAACCCCCTCCCCTGTGCCCACCTTGCCTCAGTGGCTACTGCCAGTTGTCATCTAGCCCCCATTCTCAGGGGCAAACTGCAGTCTGTAATGGCCACTCAACACTGGCAAGGGGGTTGGACCTGCTGCCTCTGCCTGTCTCTGCAGACTCAGTACCTTCTTAAGCCTTTAACAAGGCCTCAGCCTGGGGAGTTGCCAGGCTGGATCTCCCCAGCATCTTTTACCCTTCCCCAACACTGATCTGCTTCGGATACCCTTGTGCTCCCAGGCAGCTAGGTCCTTCTCTCTCCAAATCTAGAGAGAGACTATTTGCTCTCTGGCCCGGCAGCTCTTTTTTAGGGCCCAGCCTGGACCTGATAGGCTGCCTCCCAGCCTTTTCTTATTGGCATTGCCGCAGCCTTCTCCAAGGGCTGGCTTTTAACCCTTTCAGGGCCAGAGTGGGGTGACTGCCCCGCTATATGGTCCTATTGGGCTATTGGAGATGCTAGTGATATGGTTGCAGATACTGAGCAGCTCCCAGTTAATCAGCATTGGATTTTTTGGACATTTTAACACTTTTGGGTGTCTTTTTTGATTTGGCAACATGTTCCTTTTTTTGCTGGTGGGGCAAATATATTTGAGAACTGTTGATGGGGAAATATTGAAAACTGTTGGGTAGTTTGTGTTTGTTTTTTCAGGAATTATCAGGAGTTGAGGGATCCTGGCTCCAAACAGCAATAAGAATAAAATCCCCAAGAAGTCCAAAAATTGACAGGAGTTGGTTGACAATTTTCTGGTTGCAATATCAATGATGTAGCAAATTCTTTGGTCAAGAAATTGCAGAATGCCTAAGGTATAATTCTGAACAGAAATTATCAGACTTACACATAGTGGGGAAAATAAAATGGATTTCTTGTAACAAAGAGCAAATGTGTTAGAATGCTGTATGAAGATCTGCCTGCTCTAATGGTGCATTTCTCATTGACTGTTGTAATAGGCCATCACCCCTACTTATTTACAAATTGGGAATATTGATTCTACCTTATAATGTATCTTTACACTCTCTGTATTGTATTTTAAAAAGTTCTCATAAATATTCACCAAAAATATTGTGTTAAGGGCAGACATTTAAAAAAAGATCTGTGCTGTAATTTAGGGATTTCGTATACATTTTAAATACCCTGTAGGATGTTTAGAGGATAACTTCAGGATAGTCTGTTTCCATCCAATTTGCATCTAATTGTCTATGCAATAATTGAGTATAAATTAAAGGTATTACTCATAACAGATATGTTTATTCTCATGTTACTTTTTGTTTGACTTGACTTTCAAAGAATTAAAATTTTAGTACTTGAAAGAAAAATATTTTGGAGCATCTCCTTGTTCCTGTAGTTAATTTAAAGGAAATACCTTGTTATGCTTGCAGTACTAATTTGTTAAGCTGAATATAATTAGATTTGCATTTCCTCAAGTAAAACTGGAAAAGTTATTAATGATGGGGAATCCCTCTTTCTGAAAATAATAGCTTTTACTTGCAACTTTTAAATCCAGTGATCATATCATCAGTTCGCTGGTTTCTGAGAGTGAAAGAATTTATAAAATACTACGGTTAGTTGAGAACAAATTGTACTGTTTCCCCACACAAATTTCTAATAATGCTAGAGAAGATGCTGGAGAGTCTCTAGAAATGCAGACATATATACAGAGTAACAAACAAGGAAGTAACAAACTGTGTTGCAGAATACTGGAAGGAAGAGGGAAGTGCTTCAATCATCCCTCACTATTGAGGTCATCTTCCCTTCCTAGAAGTCTCCCAGCATTTCTGGACTGTTTATCCGAACAGGGCTGAGAGCCCAAAAATATATGAAGAAAAACACCTATTTGTAGCAGTCCCTCAGAAAATGAAGAGTAGTTTTTCTCCTGGCAGCAGCAGCCTTCCTAAGAAACTGCCCTCTTTATATGTGCTTTTGAAAGTTAGGTGCAGCTGCCCTTTGTGTGTGTGTGTGTGTGTGTGTGTACACGCACGCATGTGGGTTTGGGAGGGAGTCCTCTGAACCATAGCTTCCTAATGCCCAAACAGATGTACTTCTGTTCACTACAGAAATTGGTTCATGCCGATATCATGTTTACAGGGGTCCTTGCTGATGTCCCAAAAGATCTGTACAACTTGTCAGAGTGCCATCTAAGTAATTGTATAGATAGACAGGGATTAAGTTACTGTATGTATTCCTAGTATTCTAAATAAGCAGTAATATGTAGGATTTAATCATTTTATTCTAAATCTTTTTCATCCTGAAAGTTTCTTTAACATGCTGATATGTACTCTGTATACTGATGAGTTTATTTTATTTATATTTTCTGTTGGGCAAATATTGCAAGTTTAAAGATTACAGAAAAATAAACAATTACCTGAAATAAATATTGTTATCCATTTCCATGGAACTAATAGTTTAGCTAATTTTATCTTTTCAAGGTCATACTTAATCTTTTCATGCATTTCTCTATAGAGTGATCTGCTTTTTGTTTAAAGTCAGCTAATGAAGACAAATGCAAAAATGCTCAGATATCTAGTTTGGAACTGCTACTATTGCTTTTTGATAGCCTAAATTAAGAATTATTGTTTGAAGCCAGTTACCATATTTTGCAATGTTAACCTAGATAATCATCAGCATTTGCATGAAACAAATTATTTAGAGTTTTAACAATATATTATTTGTAAGAGTAAGTTATTGTAGAAAGCTTTTTCATTACCTCCTCTTTGTATGCATGAGGTGGCATGTAGGAGTCTACAAACAATCTAACTGAATTTTAAATTGCAAACATTTATCAGTTAGAATTATGAAATCTCTTCTCTCAAAATGATGGGGACCATTCTATAGAGATTTCTCCTCTGTTGTAGTTAAAATTGTACTAGCATTTTCACAACTCACTCCTGTTTCTCAGATACTTATAACTAGAGCTATACTTTTATTTTGTTTTGCAGTGGTTTCGGCAAACATTCTTTGGTTTCAATTTGCAGGGATTCATCTCCATGTAGTTTTGCTTTGAGATGTTAGGTTTGAATGAACTTAAAACCTCTAAGAAAACTCACTTGTTTTCTTACATGTTGTAGCACAGAAGTCAAGTGCAAGCATGTTTTGGAGTGCTATATAAATAATCTTCAATTTTCGAAAATGCAGTCACGCGTTAACCCAACTTTGTGTGAACAATTTATGAACACTTCTATGAACATGATCTGAATTTCAAATTTATAATAATCTGTAGCAAGATGAGTCGTCTTGTTCAGAGTTTTGTTGGGAACATTTCTCTCCGCTCTTCAGATGACAATGGATATTTACAAAACCTGTTCCAAGTGTGGGAGAGGAAGAAAATTCATTTCAGCTAATCTTTGGGCATTTAATTCATATTGCTGCCTGTGGAGTGGCAATGTTGGTTGGTTGCCCCTTCTTAGGGTGCTGTCTTTATATGGTTTCTTAGCAGTTTGCTGGCAGGAGTTCCCTTCTTCAGCCTGCTTGCTCTTCTGGCAGCCACCCCACGCCTCTGCTTCCCAGCTGTTCCCAGTCAGCTTGGTCAAAGGTACCTGCATTAATCCTTTGATTGCTGGGCCACCATGGAGTACATACACTGCCACAACAAATCCAGTGGTTCAGTCCTAATGCCCTTCCTGAAATGGGTATGACAAACTCTTTTTAAACGAGTACTATGAATTCTTGGCGCAAGCCAGAAGCAAATCCTACAGTCCAAGTGATTGCCCCTAACCGATGCCATATCACCACCGGGGTTCCCTCAAATTCTGTTATAAGCAGGAAATGAACCGTATTACCCATTCTGTGATAAATTACATATTCATGTAGCTAGCTGTCATAACAAAGTACATCTAACATAGTTTGACTCAGTTATAAAATGGTTCTAATTATGACATTACAAAAATTACTTGCATTAAATTACTAACAGTAGATAAAAAAAAATCTCGTTTTTACTGTTCATAAAATTACAGCAACTCTACTACTTTCAGATGAATGGAAAGCCACTCATAATGAATTATTTGCTATCTAATTATGTGCTTGGGTTATTTTGAAATTGGAAATATTTTCATATCATTTTTAATTCTACTTTATAACCATTTAAAGGTTTAAGAAAAATTCTCCTAGAACATAATTGTAACTGGAAAACAGATTTTCTAAAGACATCACATAGAATGGATTCCTACTCTTGGGTCTTGGCTCCCTAGCAGAAGCTATGCTAGCATGTGTTCGCAGGAACATTTAACACCCAGAAAAAAGGGAACCTTTCTCAGATGAAAAGAAAAGGAATACTTGTGGCACCTTAAGGTTAGTCTCTAAGGTGCCACAAGTACTCCTTTCCTTTTTGCGGATACAGACTAACATGGCTGCTACTCTGAAACCTTTCTCAGATGAGTAATTCTGCTCTACTTCTAATTATATTGTCTAGAACTAATCAATATTTACGATCGTATCTCTACTTTAATGCAGTCTTAATTATCTGACAATATAATCTAAAATTAGTAAAATTCCTCATGTTTACCTGATTTCCCGTTCTAGCCCAATGACATCCCTCACCAGCTTAGAGTATCATCATGCAATAGTATTGTTTGCAACTACTTCTATCCCCATAAGTTCTTTAATTTACAAGTTAAAAACATAATGAGGAAGATTCTATCCACTCCTTATAGAAAAGCAAATCTCTCCCCATATTTCTGCAGTAACCAGAAACTGCATATTGTTGCACTGATAATCCCTGAGAGATATGCCTAGACACTTTTGGAGCCACTTCTCCTGACAGAGAATTTTATTTGTAAATTTTATTTCGTAAATATGTTGTCTGGGTAAATTGTAGACTATTGATTGATAATGCTCATCAAACTGTGCTGCTTGTGGATTCCAAAAGCAAAGAGGCTCACCTGAGATCATAGAATCATAGAATATCAGGGTTGGAAGGGACCTCAGGAGGTCATCTAATCCAACCCCCTGCTCAAAGCAGGACCGATCCCCAATTAAATCATCCCAGCCAGGGCTTTATCAAGCCTGACCTTAAAAACTTCTAAGGAAGGAGATTCCACCACCTCCCTAGGTAACGCATTCCAGTGTTTCACCACCCTCCTAGTGACAAAGTTTTTCCTAATATCCAACCTAAATATCCCCCACTGCAACTTGAGACCATTACTCCTTGTTCTGTCATCTGCTACCACTGAGAACAGTCTAGAGCCATCCTCTTTGGAACCGCCTTTCAGGTAGTTGAAAGCAGCTATCAAATCCACCCTCATTCTTCTCTTCCACAGACTAAACATCCCCAGTTCCCTCAGCCTCTCCTCATAACTCATGTGTTCGAGTCCCCTAATCATTTTTGTTGCCCTCCGCTGGACTTTTTCCAATATTTTCACATCCGTCTTGTAGTGTGGGGCCCAAAACTGGACACAGTACTCCAGATGAGGCCTCACCAGTGTCGAATAGAGGGGAATGATCATGTCCCTCGATCTGCTGGCAATGCCCCTACTTATACATCCCAAAATGCCATTGGCCTTCTTGGCAACAAGGGCACACTGTTGACTCATATCCAGCTTCTCGTCCACTGTAACCCCATGTAAGTTAAATATTAGAAATGGCACTATCAATCACTGTAAGAATTTTGGCCAGTAGATGATAGCAAGTGAAGACAAATTTGTTTTGAACTCAGTGACATTTTCAAGAATAAACATGATTAAGAACATCCACGCACCTATTTGTGATGCTTCCTAGGGGTACCCAGGGCTGGGGCACCTTGCTATCACCTGCCTTTAGTGTGAGGAAGTTTTGTCTGTGCCTGCTGGGTGTCAGCTCCCCAACTCCACCGGCCAAGGGCAACACAAGCACTCCCCTCTAGGCCTACTCAGTCCCCTCTCTCTTTCTCTCTCTACAGGTTAGCAATAGGCACTTTCCAACTCTTGAGACCTCTAAGCATCTCCCTGGAGCATAGGTGCTGGAACTAGGAGTGCAGGGGGTGCTGCTGCATCCCCTGACTTGAAGTGGTTTCCATTATATACAGAGTTTACAGTTTGGTTCAATGGCTCTCAGCACCCTCACTATGCAAATTGTTCCAGCACCCCTGCCCTGGAGTGTCTATGCCCTGTTCCGAGGTACATTCACAATAACCACAGATTTGCTGCTCCCAAAGAAGCAGTACACCTCAGTTTACTAGTTTCACCTCAGACCACCGCTCTGTTTAACACACAGCATGTGGATATGTTGCAGTGACAATAAGCCAATGTTTGTTTAACGAAGAGGAGAGATTCAAATGATAGAAAGTAGAAATATTGGAAACAAATGGCTACCTGTAAAAATCATAACGTGTATTTTAGAACCTAGGCTGCTACTATGAGTGATTGCACATGTCTGTTCCACTGTAGGTGTGTGTGTGCCCTGTGCACAGACCCTGGAGATTTTGCCCTTCAGTGGTGGCTTGAGTGCCCTCTGTTGCCACATGCCACTGCATGCTGGTGTAAGAAAATGCAGTCACCCCTGATCCCCCTCCATTTCTTCTTACCACCAGTGATGGCAGTTGGAGCGATTCCAGATTTGATTAATTCAGGTACTTTCCTCTCCTCTTTGTATATGTTTGTAAATTAGTAATTTGTTAGTTATAGTTAAAACAGTCTAAACTGACTAAAATTAAAGCTATGTTTCTGTGGAGGGGGTTGGTCTCTTTTTGACCATTTTTTTCCTCTTTTGGGACCAGTACTAGTATGACTTTCTTGCTGGCATTTAATTGCGGTTGGACCTGCACAAAACCTATGCTGGTCAGTGACCCGCACCCAACCTGCCTGAAATCATAGAATCATAGAATATAAGGGTTGGAAGGGACCCCAGAAGGTCATCTAGTCCAACCCCCTGCTCAAAGCAGGACCAATTCCCAGTTAAATCATCCCAGCCAGGGCTTTGACAAGCCTGACCTTAAAAACCTCTAAGGAAGGAGATTCTACCACCTCCCTAGGTAACGCATTCCAGTGTTTCACCACCCTCTTAGTGAAAAAGTTTTTCCTAATATCCAATCTAAACCTTCCCCACTGCAACTTGAGACCATTACTCCTCGTTCTGTCATCTGCTACCATTGAGAACAGTCTAGAGCCATCCTCTTTGGAACCCCCTTTCAGGTAGTTGAAAGCAGCTGTCAAATCCCCCCTCATTCTTCTCTTCTGCAGGCTAAACAATCCCAGCTCCCTCAGCCTCTCCTCATAACTCATGTGTTCCAGTCCCCTAATCATTTTTGTTGCCCTTCGCTGGACTCTCTCCAATTTATCCACATCTTTCTTGAAGTGTGGGGCCCAAAACTGGACACAGTACTCCAGATGAGGCCTCACCAATGTCGAATAGAGGGGAACGATCACGTCCCTCGATCTGCTCGCTATGCCCCTACTTATACATCCCAAAATGCCATTGGCCTTCTTGGCAACAAGGGCACACTGCTGACTCATATCCAGCTTCTCGTCCACTGTCACCCCTAGGTCCTTTTCCGCAGAACTGCTGCCTAGCCATTCGGTCCCTAGTCTGTAGCTGTGCATTGGGTTCTTCCGTCCTAAGTGCAGGATCCTGCACTTATCCTTATTGAACCTCATCAGATTTCTTTTGGCCCAATCCTCCAATTTGTCTAGGTCCTTCTGTATCCTATTCCTCCCCTCCAGCGTATCTACCACTCCTCCCAGTTTAGTATCATCCGCAAATTTGCTGAGAGTGCAATCCACACCATCCTCCAGATCATTTATGAAGATATTGAACAAAATCGGCCCCAGGACCGACCCTTGGGGTACTCCACTTGATACCGGCTTAGGTGAATGTTTAGGAGAACCCCACATCAGTGACAAAGGTCCCATCTGTAAAGGTTTCAAGCCCAGCTCAAAAACATATAGGGCAGTAAGCATTAAGTGCTTGCTTATGAAAGCAGCACTTCGACCCCCATTGAAGTTGTCACAAGGGGAGAGTGCCCCAATTGTATGGAACGCCCCACTGGAGATGTCTACTTCTCCTTGATTTCGTTCTCTGCTACCAAAGAAAAGACTCAGGCCTTCCTTGGGTTCCACTTCTTGCTCTTGTGTATCTATAGCAAAGCAAGCCAGAGGTAGGGACTCCATGAAGTGTTTGGAGAGAGGCTATCCCTAGAATGCTTATCACCTACCAAGAGGGAATGGCTGCCTCTGGAGCCTGTGTCAGGTCTGTCAAAGCTGCCCCCTTGTGGCAGGGTGGACTAGGTCCAGAGGCCCCCTGCTGGAAGCCTCATGGCCCTGCATCACACTGTCCCAAAATGGAGCAGTGAGAAGTCCTCCAGGAAGCCTAGAGTGGCTGCAAAAGAGTGGCCAATCAGAGGGGCTGATGGAGCTAGAGGAGTGAAGACTGGGTAACTGGCTGGCTGAAAGAGCAGCGGTACCATGGACAGCTCACTGTGGAGAGCTCACTGTGGACAGGACTGAAGCCCAGAGAAGGCTGCTGAAGACCAGGTGCCTGGCTGGCTGGAAGAGCAGCAAGACCCGCAGAAGGTCAGTGCAGGCAGGCTGAAGCCCAGGGGGACTGAACCCAGGACTTGGACAGACCAGGTTAGGATACCAAGATGGGCTCTGCTGGTCTGGTTGCAGACTAAGCCCAGGGAGACCTGCTGAAAAGGACACCAGCTGAGGCTACCAAGATGGGCCCCGGCTGAATGGTTGAAGAAGGCAGTGCCACGGGGAAGAAGCCTTAGAGCTACAGCCCCCTGAGAAAGAATTTGGATTACATACCCCGGAAGGGAGGACAACATGTGCGGCTTGGCCAGAGGGCTGAGCTGCCAAAGATCAGCCAAGAGAACCAGTGGCCAGGAGGTGGTGGTGTGTGGTTACAAGCAGCAGGTGCCATCCTGATGTAAGACCAAAAAAGAAAATCAGACTCACATCTAACTGAGAGAAAGGGGGCCGTCCATGAGAGGTGGGTGCCTCCTCCCCCCGTGAAAAGAACTGTGATTGGAGGTATATCGGCCAGAGAAAAGGGGGGCATGCAAAAGAGGCAGGTGCCAAACCCATTTCATCCCTTAAAGACATTTATGGAGCCAGCAGACAGTGCAGATCCCAAACATTCCAGAGGCATATGCAGCTGCAATAGACTTGCTTATCCTCTCGGTACCACTATCACCAGCAACTTAAGGCCTCCAACCAGTGTTGATGCTGATGCCTGTGGCAGATACCTCACCACACCAAGATCCTGTGGTACTACTTCCCAAACCTCTGCTGAAGTCTGTCTTGTTGAAAGGAAAACCTCCCATGATTTCTTTGGTACCGCCTTTCCAGGGTACATGAACCATTCACCAGTCCCATCTGAATTGGGCCCTCCTCTCTCAGAAGCATCTGAGTTCTCCTCAGACAGAGATGAGATTCTCTGTATCCAGTCCAGGACATGGCACATACCCCACAATCAAAGTCAAGGCCCATGGGCCATGCAGCAATGTCAACACTGGCCTCCTGCTAAAGATCAATGGCCCAGATGAGGATGAATCCTAAGTCCATATCAGTGGCCATTGTGGTCACTGTAGGGATTCCCCTTCAATCGTCTTGGACACAGCTGTGGCGGGCACACTGGAGACACCAGCACCGAGAGCACCATCCCCCAATAACCAGTGCGGAGACCAGTACTGATCACTGAGAGCAACATTCTCTTGTGCCCGCTACTGAGACTGGTACTGAGCATCCAGAACTCACTCAGACAGCCTCTCCACTGCAAGTTATGGACCAGACACCACTTCAGATGCCTGTTGTGTTCTCATCACCAGATGAGGTTATTGAGCCGTCAAGTCATTTACCACAACTGGAGGACTTCAGAGCCATTCAAGATCTTTTTAAAAGAATGACCTCTGCACTTGACATTTAAGCAGAAGTGGTGTACAAAATCTCTTTCAGGTTGGTGGACATCCTGGTGTCAGCAACTCTAGCTAAGGTGGCTCTGCTAATTAATGAAATTATCATGGAGCTGGTCAAGGCTTTTTGGCAGACACCCACCTCCCTGCCTCAACCTCCACAGCAAAACAAGCTGAGAAGTAGTACTTTGTCCCCTCTAAGGGATATGAACATTTTTATTCTAACCCCCTTGCCTGGATTCTCTTGTGGTGGCAGCCACCAATAAGCGGGAAAGATTGGGACAAGAAGTTTCCACGCCAAAAAGCAAAGATTTGAAGAGGCTGGATCTGTTTGGCTGCAAGTTTTATTTTTCAGGAAGCCTTCTCTCTCTCTCTCACCTAAGAAGACAAAGGAGGCAGACATCTGACTTTGGGAGAGATCCTGACCTGAAATTTGGCAGCCCAGTTGCTGAGAGCATGTGGTAAGAATTTTGTCTTGAACCAAGTCTAGTTTAAGTTTTAGCACTAGAAAGCACTTTTATCTTTTTATCTTGTAACCATTTCTGCCTTTTACTTGTACTCACTTAAAATGTCTCTCTGTTGTTAAATAAACTTGTTTAATTCTTTAATCAAATTAATCCACTGCTGCATTCAAACTGAATTGTTTGGGTAACTCCATTTAAAATAGCAAATTGTTAGATATTGTTCCCTTACAGGGGCAACAGATCTAAAATATTGAATTCTCCAGGAAAGGGCTGGATAGTGAAGAACACACATTTTGGGGGGAAATTCAGGACTGGGAGTGTGTTGGAGTCACCCTGCAAGTGTTAACTAAGGCTGTGGAAGCCAAAGTGTGACTGGAGTGCTGCTGGCAGGCTGCAGCTATACACAGACACTCCGGGTGTGACCTACATGCTGTCTGGCTGTTTGTGAGGGGGCCCAGGTTGGGAGCTACAGCAGCAAAGCATTGTGAGGTACTCCAGGTTGCAGGGCAGGTGGTGACGCAACCCCTCACTGGTCTGGATTGCACCCTGGAATGTCAGAACATTTAAAAATATTCATAGACCAATTATCAGATGACTGTAGACACAATTTTTCAGTAATGGCTGAGGAGGGCAAGCTGGTCACCAGGACTGACCTTCTAGATAGTTTGGATAGTGCAGATTTGGCTGCTCAAACAATGGCATCAGCCATTACTATGAGAAGGT
The DNA here is from genome assembly GCF_965140295.1 of Lepidochelys olivacea. Lineage (NCBI taxonomy): Eukaryota > Metazoa > Chordata > Testudines > Cheloniidae > Lepidochelys > Lepidochelys olivacea. Next base: position 267,678,438 of record NC_140411.1, read on the forward strand.
ATTCATGGTTGCAGTCATTTGAGCTACCCCAAGAGGTCCAACAGACTATCTAAAACTTCCATTTAAAAATTATCTCTCTGTATTCAGAGAAAACTGATGACAAGATTCATAGCCTCAAAGATTCCAGGGTGACACTCAAATCCTTTTGAATCCCCCAGAGATTAAAATAAATCAGTTTCATTCACAGCAGCCATACAGACACCAGAGTTTTATTCCCTGAGCCCAAGTTCCAACAAGAAAAAAAGGAAGGGCCTACAGGAGGCGATATCTACAGTCCTCCTCTTCAGCATCTGTAGACTAATCCCATCCAGCTACCTGTTCCAAACAATCATTTTTACGGGACAGTTGAGGACAGCATACCAGCTTATCTAAATTCCATCTGTTCCCCATCTTTTATGTACCAATCACTTATGAAGTGGGATAAGTGCTTGGGCCCACATAACGTCAGACCAGTGGGTCTTAAGCATGGTGGAACAGGCGTATGGCACCCAGTTCATTTCTACTCCCTTCCCTATCCCTCTTCAGGGATCACTCTCACTAGTCTTGTCATCCCTAGATTGGTGGATGGACCCTTTGAAAGTTTCTGTTGGGGCTCCCTTTCTCCCCGTGCTACCAACCTTCATGCTAGTCACGGACACATCTTCTCTGTGTTAGAGAGCTCATATGGGGTTATTCCAGGCTCAGGAGTCTCACTCTTGAGACTCCTTTGGTCAACTCAAGATCTAGAATCTCACAAGTATGAAGGAGTTAACAGTGGTACAGATAGCCTGCTTGGCCTTCCTCCCGCACATAGTGGTGAAAAAAATCTGTTGATTCTGACAGATAATTCAGTGACCATGTTTTACATAAACAGACAAGGAGGATAACAGTCAGACCAACTCTGCCAGGAGGCAGTCTGCCTCTGTGATTTTCGTATCACCCACTTAATTCATCACAAAGCTGCTTACTTTCTGAGGAAACAGAACATGTTAATGGATCAGGTTAGCGGATCCTTCTTCAATCAACACAATTGGTCATTATGTCCAGACGTGGCCAGGTTCATCTTCCAATTACGGGGGACTTCCGAAGTGGATCTTTTTGCAACAAGAACCAACAGAAAGGACCATCAGTTCTGTTCCTGGGGAGGGTTCGGCCCAGGATCACTTGACAGACGCTTTTCTCCTATCCTAGAAGAATTCCATCCTGTATATCTTCCCTCCAATTCTTTTACTTCCCAGAGTCATATTCAAAATAAAACAAGACCATGCACTCCTCATCCTTATAGACCCTACTAGATTTGTTGATTGAGCCTCCTCTGCCCCTTCTGTTGGATACAGACATAATCTCCCAGGACCATGGGCGCCTGCTTCATCATAGCCTCTGAGTTATCCATCTCATAGTGGGTATGGTTCATGGCTGACACCCTTTGAGAAGTCCTGCTTTAAGGATGTCCAAAATATGCTTCTGATAAGCAGATAACCCTAATCTAGAAACAATTAACTAGCTAAGTGGAATTACTTCTCCATTTAGTCTCATAGGAAAGGTGTATCTCCAGAGTGGACACCCCAGGATCTTGTGCTGAACTATCTTCTAGATCTAAAACAGAATTTGGCTATTAGCTTTATAAGCGTGCAGCTGGCATTTATTTTGACGTGCAACATATCTTTAATTAAAAACAGTTATGGAAAGGTAGGTAACCATTTTCTTATTTAACTAGATACTGTCATGTCATGCAAAGCTCACCCCAAAGTCCTTCCAGCATTTTTCAGCAATGTCTGTCTATGATCCATTTGTCATGGGACAAAATGCTCTGCCAGCTTCTGCCCTAGGTAAAAGATATTGTATGTTTCTTTGTAACCCCAGTTATATCAAAACAGTGCCATGATCTTTATTCATAAACTGCTGTAAGGGACCGAGTCATAGGCAGTCAGGCCAAGTGGTTACTGCTGGGCTGGTGCCATGGAGTCAAGGGGTAATCATGAGGCAGTGGTTGGTTAGCAGGGGTCAGAGGAGTTGTGATAGCTGAAATCAGTAGGGAAAAGTCAGGATCAGTCAGGCTGAGGTTGGAAACCAAAGATCAGAAATAGCTACTAAGCTGGAGTCAGGAGATAAGAGTCAGGATCAAAGTTAGGCTCAAGTTAGAGATCAAAGATGAGAGAGTGAGGCAAGTCCTGGAGCATCAGCAGGCTAGACATCTGCATGGTTGCCTTGCCAGTGTTAAATAGTAAGCATGGCCAATCAGAGTGCCAGAGGGGGCTGTTGCTCTGGCACCTTTTGGGTGGTACTTTCTGCAGCACCTAATCTCCAGAGTGCTCCTTGGGAGTAGTTCTGCATGGCCTCCCAGAGGCAATGGGGGGGTGTCAGCTGTCCCAAGCTCCACAGACCCAGGATCCTTACAAACAGACATGCTCCTGTTGTGTGTGTTCCTTTCTGTAGATTTTGCAGTTTTGGTTAGCTGGTGGCTCAGGATGTATATAGACTTACATTGTGAGAGACACAGTAGACACTAACCAGACAGAGAGAAGCGTCTACTACCCCATGCCTGAACAGAACCTGTTCAAGGCATATCATCTCTGGTGTCCTGAGCCACCGTATGTAAAATATGGAGGCAACATTTAATTACATTAAAGTCATATATCAAAATAGAGACTTATGCACATGTTTGACTAGTTAGTTTTCAGATGACAGAGTATGCTATGGCCTTCAACGCCTAATCTAGAAGGAGTTGAAAGTGTTCATAAATTTAGAGTCCATAAATTATAAATAAGATATTATATGGTGACTCATGACATACTTATGTGAATTAACATTATGTAGAAATTGTGAATGAGTTTTAACACCACATGTTTAGAAAGGCAGTATGTCTGCTATTACTTTCCTGGCAGTGATTCCTGATTTTACTATTTCCCATGTTCCATAAGAGACTAAAGAGGCTTCAACTGGCTTGACTTCTATAGGATAGGAGACAGAAAGTATAAAAAGCTTGCCCGCAAATGAAAAGTCTTTCTTAATGTCAGTTCAGACTAGAGACTCCTTAACTCTCCACAGTTGGTGGTGGTTTTTGTTTTTAAGGTCACTTTTTGAGAGCACTTGACCTTGCCCATGATCCTAATTCTGCAGCCCAGAAGCATGTAAAATTCATATTATTAAAATGGGAATTATGTGCCCATAAAGAATGCAAGAGAATACAGTTTGCACTGAACAACTAAGCACAAAGGCATGACAAATATGGAATAATGAAGTCTTAACTCCAAATTTCCTACTTTGAGGATATTACCTGAGTTGTATAACATTGCTATTTGCATTTTTATGTGTTTAATTTGCCCTGGAAGTGTTTTCTACAGACTATTGTCAAGTGAAGCTGTCCTAAAATGACATTTTAAAATATTTTACCTCCTGATAATATTTATAGTATCATCCCTCCAAAACAAGAGCTGCCATGTTTAATGTCTCATCTTCGCAGTGGCTAATCTGTTACCATAGAGTTAAGTGAAAAAAATTCACTCCTGGAATATACTATTAAAAATAATGTTTTTAATGGATTTATTAACAATTTTGTCTTTCTACACCATTTTGTACTGTCAAAAAAGCAACAGGTGAACCAGAAAGATAAGATAATTTTCACACATGTCCAAGAACTAAAACAAAGCTGACATGGTATGTATGATTTTAGACAACTTTTAAGGACCAATCTTGACAATATCTCTTTAATATAAACATAGATTTTTGTTTCTATGACAGGATATTTAGACTATATATGTTTTCTAGTGTCATTTCACTAAAGGCAGGTTATTCAGTCTATTTAAAATGAGTTCTATTGGCACTCCAAGAAATAGCTAGTGAATTTTTAAATAGTGTTATACATTTGATGTGCTAGGTGAAAACCAAACATATTTCTGAATCCGTATTGGTGTACAAAACTGTCTGCACTAGTAGCAGAGAGAAATAAAACTGGATTGCTTTTTTCCATAAATGAAGTAGATGGATAATATAAACATCTGTTGTTATGTTATATTATCTCATATCTGACAATGAGATTTTTGTCAACATGCAAGTGGGAAATAATATTTTTGTGATATTATGGATTCAGCTTCATGGAACAAACAGGAACTCCTGAGTTCTAATTCCCTTCTCCAACCACTGACTGATGATTGAAAAATTGAGCCTCGATGTGACTCAAAGGTGGTGTTTAATCCTGGATACCTCAGTTTTTGGGTGCCCATTTTTAAACAGCTAGAGCCTGATTTTCAGAAGTCCTGAGTGCACTCATCCTTCATCGGGAATCTCAGTAATTGTGGCCATGTCTGGAGATATGTGCCTTAATTTCTGCGTTTGAAATTCCATTTGTGTAAAATAGGGGTAATGACATGTACTTCTCCACAGTGGTTTCCATTTTAAAAACATTTACTATGGATGCAGTATTTTTAATTTTTCCTATATTCAGAATAGGAAATAATGTGGTTAAGTAAGAAATAGCTGGAGAGGTGTGAATTAGTAAATATTTGTAAAATGCTTTGAAGCCCTGAAAGCACTATATACAGACATGGCAAAAACTCACTTTTCACTGGTCAACAGTTATCACACACAGATCCAAGAAGATGCCTAAGGCCCACTATATCCAGTGGGAAGCCTCTCACTTAGCTGAAAATTGCCTGGCAATACTACCTCCATAATTATTGTGTTTTGTTTGTATTGAACTGACTATCCAGATGTGCAGCAAGTTGCTGCACATCAGGTCCTGCAATACTGTTTAAGCAGCTTTCAGTGATGCATGTAAAGTTGAGGGCCCCTTAGTTAAATCAAAATGATTTAACCACTAATTGACCACTAACCTTTTGTTAATCCATGTGAACCAAAGACTGTGATTCTGGTCTCCTGACACCTCAGCAGTTCCCAATAAAATTGAAATTAAGCCTATTAGGACATCACTGTCTTTAGGGTTTTTTCCCTAAAGCACTGAAGATAATTTACTTACACAGTAATGTCAAGATCAGACATCTGCAGTCCTATTCTTCCCTCACAGGTGTAAGTAACTCCAGTTGATTTCAGCAAGGTCTACTCATCTCATGTGACAAGAGAATAGACTTTCAATGAGCTTCCCTTTTCTCCAGTTTGTCAACAGTATTCGTAAAAGAAGTATTAAGTGCAGTGTCTAAGTTCAAACTGAGACAGTAGCTCAGGCTGGATTTGAACCATAGTTGCTTCTGACTTTCGGTTCTTGAGCCAAATTTATATAAGTGAGTACAACTGCAGCAGTGATTTGTCTCTTTAAAACTAAGCAGAAGGTCATACAGTCAGCCTTCCCATTGGTGTAATTTTAAGTTTTGAGCCCACCGGCTCACACAAATAGAAGCAACAGGTGAACCAGAAAGATGAGATAATTTTCACACATGTCCAAGAACATCTGGAAGATGTTACCACTCGCAATGATTATGTGTTGAAGATCTGTAAGATCTGTAACCTAAATATAGTGCATATACTTTGAGGTAGTACTCCTGAAAATGGCATCATAATATGATAAATTGACATTAGAGTGAATACAGACAATTGAGCCTTAAAGAAGCAAAATGGGGGAGGGAGGAAAATAAGGGCAGTTAGAGATAAACATTTTGTGTACCATGCTTTGAATTTACTCTAGTGGATTTCCATTCTCAGGTCTAGTCAAATAAAGTGACTGGCATGCAGTAACTTGAATAGAGGAGGTAGGGTACTAGCTTTATAGATCAGTACAGGGAGGTAGTTCCTTCCATAAGGGCAGTATGCAAGAAAGCACAAAGGTGTCGGTGGTATATGTGGAGAAACTATCAATGATGCCAGACTCAATTGCCAGAGTGTACGGGCATAGGGCCAACATGATAAGAGATAAGTGGATAAGTATATTATTTGAGTATATTCTAACTGTGAGGGGTATAGTTGTAGAGGGTCTGGAAAGTGGAACAAGAAGCATGAACTGGAAACAGTAACGAAAAGGCATTCAAAGGTATTCAAAGGGAAGGCATTCAAAGAGAAGAGGTGCTGTGTTTAGATCTATAGTTATGAAAGGTTTTCTTGGCAGGTGTACTTTTGTATAGATTATAGGAAGTTATGTGGGTATGAAGGAGGCCAGAAAGGATGCCATAATAAGGCTTGGAAATAGTGTCCTGAAGTGGTTTTTGAAGTGTGGACAGAAAAGGTTGGATTTCAGAAGATTGTATGGAAGATGAAGTGGCAAGATTTAGATGTACAGGAATTGGGAGGAAAGAAAGATGACTCTAGGTTATTATCCTGAATGATAAGGAAGATGTCAATAGTGACAGAGAATGGAGTGAGTAGGGTTTTGACCATGTTAATTTTAAGAAGAGATGCTGAAGAGATTGGATGAAATGCATGTTTGGATGGTAGACAGGTCAAAAGTAAAATGGTAGATTTGTGAATCATGATCAAGATGATAGCTGAAATTACGTGAATGGATGAGATCACCAAGACAGAAGGTATAAAAGGGGAAGGAGGAGCCAAGGATTGAGTCCCTTGGAGACACCAAGAGGATGGAGAGGTGAGGTGGATCCACCAAAGGACATACTAACACCTTTTTTTGTCTAGGATTTAAAGGTGCAGTGTTATCTAGCTCTCTCTACCACTATAATGGGGTCAGCACCCATCTCTTGTGCATGCCCCCTTTTCTCTGGGAGATAGTGCTTGCAAACACAGTTCTTTTCACTGGGGGGGGGGCACCCACCTCTCGTGGATGGCTCCCTTTCTTTCAGTTAGGTGTGAGCCAGTTTTTGGTTTTACATCAGGTTGGCACCTGCCTCTTGCAAGGACCGCCCCCGGCCACCAGTTCTCTTGGCTGATCTTCGGCAGCTCAGCCATCCAGCTGAGCCGCACACGCTGTCTCCCCTTCTAGAATATACAGTCCTGAATTCTTATCATGGCCCTGTTATGGGGCTGTAGCTCTTGGGCTTCTTCCTAGAGGCACTGCCTTCTTCAGACACCCAGCCAGGCCCATCTTGGTACCCTCCTCTGATCTGGCCAGGTTTTGTGCTCAATCCCCCAGGCTCAGCCTGCCTGCACTGACCTTTTGATGGCTCTGCTGCTATTCTATCCAGCCAACCAGGCATCTAGTCTTTGGTAGCCTTTGCTGGGCTCAGTTCTGTCTGGTGAGCTCTCTGAAGTGAGCTATCTGCAGTCCTACTACTCATCTAGCCAGCCAGGCACTTGTTCCTCCCTCATCGAGCTCCACACAGCAACTGAAGGTTTTGTTGTGCTCCTTGCCTTTTATCTGGCCCTTCTGGCCCCTTATTGGTCACGCCAGCAGCCTCCAGACCTAGTCCACCCTGCCATAAGCATCTTTTAAATGTCTAGTCCAGATCAGGAAAGTTGTGCTTTAGCACATGCTAACCTAATCAAGATAAAGTATAGCAGGCAGCCTAGCCTTTAACTCAACCAGCTTACAAGTATGCCTTCTTTACAGTCAGCCTTTAAAATGTGTCTGCATCTAAGCCACAATATCTTTAATCCCTAGTTGAGGCAGGAGAATCAGGAGAAGATGGAGCCTTGGAACGCAAGGGAAGACCAGATTTGTGCCCTACAGTGTCAAGAGCAACAGAGGTTTGGTTTGTATGTTGATATGATCTTATTGAGCATTGTTATTCACAAGACCAGAATTTGGGCCATAATTTTCCAATTGAGAGATTCCCTTAATGTAATATTTCATTGTTCTGTTATTTTTTTCAATAGCCTATAGTGATGTAAATTAGATAGACTTTTGCCTTCTTCATGGCTTCCTAGCGTTTGTTTTTTATTTCTGTCTAGGAATCTTTTCCCACATATCTCAATCTTTTTTTCCTGTTTCTGCTCTCCACCCATCTTGCGCTCTTGGCCTAGATATGACACTTAAATCGTGTAGTTGAAAAAAATGAAACAGCTAATCAGTTGATGCTCAGAACCGTGCAAATTGTCTGGAGGTCTTCCAATCAGGGGGACTGGTGTGCCCCTGGCAATCTTACAGCAAATGCAACTCAGCACACTACTGTCATGATTAGGAGCAGCAAAGGCCAAATATGTTTGCTTCACCTGTTGCACTGCACTGTTGCTAATGCTTTTCCCACTGGTTGCAATATTTTTCCAATTATGTTGTTTATAATGTTCATCCTCTCTACTACACTACTAACTACAACATATTGCCAGCTCACATAGCTTACTTTAAAACTTTATGAAGTTCTTATTCCAAATTAGAACTAATTCTGACAACAGTTAGCTACTAAATAGCTGATATGCAGTTATGTATATAGCTTTTCTATCAAATCCTAGACAGCTCTGACATTTCGGATTAGTTTATAGACATTCAGGATTTAATCATCTCTAACTGGTTAAAATTAAATCCAAATACAAGTGAGATTTTGATTCTGTGTATTAAAGATTACTCAATAGTAATGCAACTATAATTTTAATGGGATTTATTATGTGCATTTGTACATTTAGGAGGCATGTGAGTCCAGTGTGGACTTACCACACACTAAAATTGCATGGGGGATTGGGGTGGGGAAAAGGGAAACAAAAGCTCCCAATACTTAAGATTACTACACACAGCTTTCCATTTTAGAAATAAGCGAGGATTAAATTGCTTGGTGCCTGAGACTTGAAAACAATTTTATGTGATTTGCTAACATCTAGCTATTTAAATTGTACGTAAATATGCAATTCAAGAATGGACTTTGGCACATACAGAAAGGAACATATTACACCAACCAGGAAGTCTTCCCATTACTTTCTGCTGAAACAAGAGGTCAATTTTATATTTGCCTTTTTATCTACATATTCTTTATTGAGTTGAGGCTTAATTTTTTGAGTAAATTGCTTATCTGATACTGTTCCAGATGTCTTTGGATATTGGTTAAAGATGAATTTTTGCCTTTGGCATATGTAACTTACACTGGCCATTTTATTGGCATTATTTGAACTATTAGAATATTAGGGGGAGTTTGCTTGTTTGTAACTCAGCTTCCACCAACTTCACTAGTAACCCTATTACCTTTAACAATTTTTGCCTGGCACTTTATAGCAATCTTGCAACATGAGTTGCGCACATTTGTCCTGAAAGCAGAATTTGCAAACTGGAAATGTACATCTTGGGCATCCCTGGGCACCTTAGGCATGGCCACTCTCCAGACAAACAGTGTTGGTGCCTGTGGGCCCCCAGGTAGCTTGAGTTGTAATCCAGTCTAGGCAGATTTGCCATCACCATGAGCCCTGCACCCTGTATTATGCCAGCAGAAGATGTCATGTACAAGGGCTAAATTGAGCTCTGCTATTGTATTTGGTTGCCATGGAAAATAAATTTGTGCTATCTGTCATTGTAAAATACAGTCATAAGCACAAAGGGGCAAATCCTTCCCCAGAGGTCATGGGAAGAAATCCTTTCCTTTGCTATGGAGTTGCAGCATCTAAAAACCCTCTGTGAAGGAGCTGTAGCCACTGGATTTGCAATGCGTCAGAACCATCCACACTAACCTCCTCCTCCTCCTTCAAGTTCCCTTGTGAGACTACTTGTAGGGAACCTCTGTGGAACAGAGTGCCAGGGGATGCGCACCCTTGGAATGGGCTCTCAAAATCTCCACCCTTCAAATAAAGTGGAACCACATGGGCTTGGTTGTGTCTGAGGACTGTACATCCCTGTGTGGGAGGGGAGATAGAGTACAAGCTTCATCTGAAAGTCAGGACAACTGTTATTTCTAAATTCAGAAGAAACCATGTTGTTTGCATCCCTACACTAATTTGAAAGATTTCTTCTCTTCTGTCCATTCATTAATTTCATCTACACAAAACAAACAAGAATAATCTATTAGGATGGGAGTTAGCATAGATAGAAGAGGTATTCTGCTTTTATTCTGAATGAAAGAAAGCAAACACTTTACTAGTACAGTGCTATCATTTCTATAAGAACGGCCATACTGGGTCAGACCAAAGATCCATGTAGACCAGTATCCTGTCTTCCGACAGCAGCCAATGCCAGGTGTCCCAGAAGGAATGAACAGAACAGGCAGTTACCAAGTGATCCACCCCCTGATGCCCACTCTCAGTCTATGGCAAACAGAGGCTAGGGACACCATCCCTGCCTATCTTGGCTAATAGCCATTAATGGACCTATCCTCCATAAATATATCTAGTTCTTTTTTTAACCCTGTTATAGTCCTGACCTTCACAACATCCTCTGACAAAGAGTTCCACAGGGTGACTGTGCATTGTGTGAATAAATACTTCCTTTTGTTTGTTTGAAACCTGCTGCTTATTTTCGTTTGGTGACCCCTAGTTCTTGTGTTATGAGCAGGCATAAATAACACTTCCTTATTTACTTTCTTCACACCAGTCATGATTTTATAGACCTCAATCATATCCCCCCTTAGTCGTCTTTTCCCCAAGCTGAAAAGTTCCAGTCTTATTATCTCTCCTCAAACAGAAGCTGTTCCCTACCCCTAATCATTTTTGTTTCCTTTTTCTGTACCTTTTCCAATTCCAATATACCTTTTTTTGAGATGGAGCGACCATATCTACACACAATATTCAAGATGTGGGTATACCATGGATTTATATAGAGGCAATGTGATATTTTCTGTCATCTTATCTATCCCTTTCCTAATGATTCCCAAGATTCTGTTAGCTTTTTTGACTGCCACTGCACTTTGAGTGGATGTTTTCAGAGAACTATCCACAGTGACTCCAAGGTCTCTTTCATGAGTGGTAACAGCTAATTTGGCCAACTCATTTTATATGTAATGTTGGGATTATGTTTTCCAATGTGCATTACTTTGCATTTATCAACATTGAATTTCATCTGTCATTTTGTTGCCCAGTCACGCAGTTTTCTAAGATTCCTTTGTAACTCTTCTCAGACCCTTGTGCAAAATACAGGGTTCTGTGTGAGCCAACTCGAAGGCACCAATCCTGCAAAGACTTGTCTATGTGCTATATTTTTCTCACTGTGAATAATCCTATTGTCCTCAAATGGACATTTTACCATGTTTAAAGCTTAGCCCATGTGTAAATCTTTGCAGGATTTGTATCAAATGCACCATTTTGTACATTCTTCATCTGGGGAATGAGACCATTTTGAGTTAAAAAAAATCATACTTAACAATGCAGGAGGCCCAAATGCAAAACTTGCCCAACTCTTTATTTATACAGTGCCCTAAAGTGCATTAGGCACTATACAGAAATATAAACAAGGATGCTGTCCCACAGAGCCTACATTCTGAATAGACAAACATACAGACAAAGGATGGAAAGGTAAAAGATGTAACAGTTTTTTTTTCCCTCCCCGTTCATTGTTTCCTTTTCTAAATTTTATTTAGAACCCTATTTGCTTTTGTTTCTCAATGGAAATTGTTAATCTTTAATTATTTATGCTAGCCTGTTTATTCTTTTGCATATATTCTATTTATTACAAATTTATATTTTTATTTTCTCTGAAAACCATTTACTATATTCAGTTGTTTAATCCACCATTTTCCATGATGTTGCTTTTCTTCTAGCTTCTTCTTTATACATGTCTTTCAATAGTCATCTCCTCTTTCTAAATCCACACCCCCCTTCTCCTGTTTCAACAAACAGTTCACTGAAATTTGGTTCTGCTAATGTTAGTATGTGGAATCATGAAGCGGCTATGAGGGTACTCATGCTGCTCTTGCCATGACGCTGCTGCCAGAGTCTCTGCCTCCCAGTAGGTTCAGAATTATCTGCTTTTGAACTTCCATATGTATCAGGCATAACTGAATAGAGGAAAAAACTGCAGAAGGTTCTAGTAGTTTAAAGGGCCAATGAATGCACAAATCTTCCACAGCAGAAATGGTCTGGTTATTTACAGCCATCTGTTTGCCTTGGGCTGGATGAAATATTTTTTAGTCTATGGGGAAATTGATATGCCATGAACTCCTCTGGGTGGCACATTCTTACATTGTTTGCTGGGAAGTACTTTACTTATGTGTGACTCTTATGAACACTAGTGTTTTCTGGCCCGTTGCATAGTTTCTTGTCCTATCAGATTTACATAGTGTCTGATTTCTACATGCATCCATATTGGTGACACAGAATAGCCAAACACTGTGTTCCCGTGAGAGATTGTCCTTAAATGCTTTATCATATTTTGCTGGATTGCAACCACGAAATTAGAGAAATTCCTGTACCAGACTATTTTCACTCATGTTCTGAACCAGCCAAGCTCTACTTAATTTAGTGGTTTTGAATACTGAAACCAATCTCATGATTTGGCAGAGTGAACATGTCATATCTTCTATCTGTTTGCTTCTTTCCAGCATTAGTAAATGTAGGGAGCTCATACTCCTAGAATACACCGCTAATATTTAAATATTTATTTAAGGCACAGTTTAACTCCACTTGAAGTCCAATAGGAGTCTTTTTATTGACTTCAGGGGGATTTGAATTGAGCCTGTAGATATCAAGGGATGCCTCCTATTTCTCAGGAAATCACAACTAGTAAGTATCCACTTCTAATTGTTTCTATTCACAAAAAAACACACACGTAAAAGAATATCCAAAGAGAGCCCTAGTGCCCATAACACTAGTCATTCAGGATATTCAAAGGAAACTAACCTCTTCTGGGTTCTGCCATCAAACAATAGATCAGGTTATCCATGTGTTATATGTATAGTATGAACAGACTCACAAAATCCGTGAAAACAAAGAAATTCCATTTATTAACTCTATATAATTCTGTTTCTTTCACAAAATACACTTTTAAAACCTGATCAGGATATATACCTGAATCAGAACTTAACAAAAATGGTACAATAAAAGCAACTGCATTAGAGTGCTTGCCATATGTCAAATGAAGAGTTAAAGAAATCCATACACAATCTTCACAAATAATTTTTAAAATGTAATATTCAACAGTGAAATTTATTTATGATAGACTATAGGTAACCCCTTCTAGTCACTAAATTTAGGGTTTCAATAGGAAGTGATCTGTTTAAACTGTTGAATTTTAAGTTCTGTTTTTGACAGAGTTATTGGACCATTTTCTTTTTTACAGTTTTACTGCATCCACCAAGGCTATTTTTATCATGTAGTTGCATTTCTACTTTTCAGGAGACTTACCGAAAGAAAAGGAGCTATACACTGGAAGTAGTACCTTCTGGTTCTCTTGATGCTCATCCTTCAGAAAATGAAAACAACCTTTGTGATTTCATGGACATAGCAGTTACGAAGAAACCTTGTTCATTAGAAATAGCAAGAGTACCTTCCGCAAGAACAGGTAAATCACCACTATTCTCTTACCTTATCACTGGTACAGTCTGATGATATGTGTAATATTTCATTGTTGGCTTATAATATTTTTCACTACTATAATGCCTTCCATCCGAGGATCTGAGGGTGATTTATACCATTAATGAACTTCTGTGAGGGATGTAAATATTATCCACATTTTATAGAAGGAAAGCTGAGGCAAGGGTTAAATGACTTCCTAGATTCCCATGGAAGTCTGTGGAAAAGCCAGGAATAAAAGCCAAATTTCTAGAGCAAATTTCCCAGGCATGTGCAGTCACTTCCTCACCATCCTATTTTTACCAAGTACTTAACACTAATCTGTAGTACAAACAACAAAATAAATAAAAAAGATTCTGAATAGCTAACTACCTAACAATTACAAAATAACCACCAGAGAATAAAATTAAAGAAAGTACCTTTGAATTAATATATATGTATACAAAATAAAAGCCCAAAGCGCCTATTTCATATAGATGCAGTGAATAAAAACTGAAAGAGACATGAAATGACAGTCTAAAATATTTTTAAATTTGACAAATTACTATGTGGATTACACAGTTCTGAACAGCAGTGAGTTATGTTTACAAGATAATAACAATTATACTGAGTCATATGAATAATACTATAAACAAGGGCTCTGTTTACATTTTCCAGAATTACATACTTCTCCCTGTTGCCCTTGTTTTGACTTTTCCTGTGTCACCACTTTGTACCAGATTTGCAAGGTATAATCTTCTAATAATACAAATAATTGGAATAAGAGCACGTTTTGACAAGTAAGAAATCACAACAGTATATGGAACTATTGGGAACAACACCACTGATTTTTTGATCATCATAATCTTGATCATGAATCATGGGTTTGGAAATATGTATGAATGTCAGATTATTAAGGGCTAGATCATGAGTTAATTATCTACTCTGAGCAAAGGGCAGCTCCTTCTTTTCCCCTCTGTTCCACTGTGGATAAATAATGCAAGAGTGGAGCAGGTGGACTGGATCTTGGGGCTCCCACCTCCTATCTGGGTGCCCTAACCACTGGTCTATAGTCTCTCTCTCTCTCTCTCACTCGCTCACTCTCGTATTTATCCACGGTGGAACAGTCATCAGGCCAGAGAGAGAACGACTGTCATTCAGTGGGAACACAGGGTCCAGTCCCATGATCCAATCACTCTTTTGTTATTTGTTCACAGCAGTACAGCTTCAACAGGAGAGCTGGAGGGAGCCCCACACCCCAGGTGAGTTCTCTAACCACTAGACTAAAATTGGACACCTCTTCCTTCACCATTCTGTGTGGAGTGAGGCAGGTGCCTAACTTATTCCTACAAGAAACAACTTGGGTGCCTAAACCTCCGGACTCTGGGTGGCTGGCTCCCAATCATGGATTGCTAAGCAGAGATAAGCACCTCACTACAGTCTAGATGTAGTGCCTAACTCCAAGAGAGGGGTGGGATTTAGCACACATCTTTGTTGTCACCATTGACTAGCTTAGGTGGCTTTGCTCCTAGTTTGCTGGCTTTTGTGGGTCTCATTTTTAGGTGCCTATCTCTCCCCATTCATTGTATAGGGAGCCTGAGTGCCTAACTTGGCTTTGTGGATCACAGTGTTCTTCCTGTGATTTTCTAGGTGCCTAAAACTTACACAGTGTGATGCTCAGCTTTGCAAGATCTAAGTCCTTTCATAGATCCCACCCTCTGTTCTGTTCCTGACTCTGCAACAGGCTTGCTGAATGACTTCATCTCTCTCTGACACACCTTTCCCACATCTGAAATTAAGATAATACTTACCTTTCTCACAGCAATGTTCTGAGGCATTCATTAATTTTTCCAAGGATAATTTTGCAACTTTGGATTGAGTGGAAGTTCTATATTAAACAAAGTTTAAAAAAAGAATTCTTTCAGGCAATTTTTTTTGTTAGGTAGTCTGCAAATTGGGGGTTGAATTGCCTTTCTCATAACGGATCAGAAAAGTTCATTTGATCCACCTACTTTGGCTTTTTTCCTGAGTAAGACCTGGATTGCCTGCACTGGACACTTTTATTAGGCATTTTAATTTACTTATTGTCTATCTTTAAAAAGATCCATGTATGTGACATACTTAACCTTGTGAAATCATAAAATCATAATAGTTAATAAGGCAGACATAATATTCTCCTGATCTTAAGGCTGTAGTCAAGCTTTGTGAACTTTTATCAACAACCATCATCCATTGAAAAGGTGTAAAAGAGGCCTTAGGCACTGGATAATTATGTTGCTAAAATAGTAACTACCAGGCACCTGCAGTGATGTAGAGTTTGCCCATTTTACATAAAAATCAATTAACTGGTGACTAAAATACCAGGAAAAGATGTTAACTGGATTGTGTGAGAAAATGTAAATATGCTAAGTTCTGCTAGTGTGCTAAATGCTGTGTTAAACACTTTAAAAAGTCCACACTGTAAAATCTCAAGACTGTTTTAGCTCAGTAGTAATATTTTATCCTGTGACAGTGGGCTTTGAGGATTTGTCAATTTATATTTCATAGCAATGGGAATTTGAGTTGGGCCATTTGTTTCAAACTAGGGGATTTTTTTTTGTAAAAGGTCACACCCAAACTCGGTGTTCCGCAGTAATGAAGATTGGGCCTGGTCTAGTCTGAAAAGGGTTATGGTTTATAATTTTAGTTAGGGTGTGATTTTTTTTTTAAACAAAATAGTTATATCAGGAAAAAAACCTAGTGTAGGTGCAGTTTACTGTTAAAAAGTGATAAAAAGGTGGCATATACTAGTATATTCCTACACTATATATACACTATATACAAGTTTGCCCACCTCTGCTTTACATGATCACTACTATCAGAATTGGAAAGAACTCCTAAAAGCATGTCAGTAACCACTGCATCCACCCAAAACAAGAAAAAAGATATAGCTCAGAATACTATGCACCTTGGAAGCACATGCCAAAACCTAGGCTTGTGTGCTGGTTCAGACTGGGAATTTCCTATTTGAATTGGCAGAGACTAACCCACTGCAGGGTCAAACTGTGTATTTTCCAGTGCAAATAGTACCATTTCTCAGATTGCTCAGTGCCTAGCCAAAAGTTGAACCCAGGCAAGACTGAGGTGGAGCAGGTGGGAAAGGAGTGCTCCAAAGAACTAGCCATTTCTGCAACATTCCTCCCCCTCTCCATCCCCTGAAAGCACCTGCCTTCATATTGTTCAGTTAGTTTGTAGCCTTGGGGTCTGCAGAATAAGTGCTTCTGGATACCCCAAAACACTGACTTTCATTTGTGACTGACCAGAAGGTGGCACCCCATCCATTGAACTGCCATGATGCACTATTACATGAACTATTTTTCTGGGAGTCAGTAGAGCTACCATACCATAACACCGTGAGCTTCTATGCTTGTACTTGCATGTGGACTGAAACTGATGGTCTTAGTTAAAGACCTAGCAAATGAATTTAACTTTAATGACTACACGGTGGCTGAGGGACAAAAACACACTATAGCTACAGCAACACAAGGCATTACCCACTCTATCCATGTCTGTGGATACTGCAGATGCAAAGATATGGATGGGTCATCTGACTCTGAGCCTAAATTCAGCATCACAACACATCCAAGGTCTTCTTTTCTCTTCTTTTTGTGTTTCCACGTGTATTCATTTCAAGCGTAGTCTCTGTAGAAGTCAGGGAGATAATATCCATGCATTATTCCCCACCACTACCATATTTTAATTCTGATTCTCTTAAGCAGATGGAATCCAAGATGGTTTATGAGACCCACATATGCTTTTATCTGATCTTGATTAGCCCTTTGAGCAGTTTCTGAGCTCTGTAGAGAGTATTTTGGTCTTAACAAAGAATCTCACAATTTACTTCTCCTTAGAGGTTAATTTATAAAGAGCTATGCTCTGCATTCAGAGCTCCAAAATATAAATCATCAGCAGAACACAATGTAATAGATTCCATACTAAACTCCTCCTAATAGGGTGACAATGATGGCACACTTAATTTTTTTATCATGCTCACTGCCATAATATAGAGTGCACATTTCCATATAAAAATATCCTAGATTAATGCACCAGTATTTGTTTGCAAAGAGAACTTTTAAAATTTTACACTCAAAGTTAGTGATGTTTGGTGGAGGTTGGGGATTCTTCCCATGAAGTAGTATTATTTCTAAGCACCTATTCTCCAGTAATATAACAGATTTTCTGAATGTTCCCAAAACAATGCCTCAAGAACCTTTACTGGTCAGATATTCCCTTGAGTACACAATTTATTTTCTCCTTTTAAAAATTTGCTGACATTTGCTGAAATTGCTTTTCTTTTACTTCCTCTCAAATTACCTTCTATTATTTGTGGGAGGCAGAACATCCTAGGGTTGCAATTTCTCTTCACTAAATATCTGAAATCATATCCATTTATTTTGAATCATATTTTTTCCAATGCAAATATAGATTTTTGTAGTGTATCCTCCTTTTTATTTACAATGGTCCCTGGAATGAGTATTATTGACCTTCTCTGTGTACTTCTCAAGTCCTATAACATCTCATATAAATGGTAGTGAGTAGGAGACAAGAACTTAATATTGTTCAAATACAGTAAAATCATAATGTAACTTTCACCTTGCTGTCTTCTCACATGCTGTTTACTTATATTAGTGGAGCATTTTAGAGGAATACTGGCAAACACTAATTTTCTTTGTCGTCTTGCATTATTTTATTAATTTTAAATGGTAAGTATTCTTATTCTGCTTTATTCCTACAATACAATTAAATGTCACTAACCATATTAACCAGCTTTTATTTGGTCTAAATGAGCATCCTTGCTATTGGGCTTGCAATTTCATCTGCCTGTTACTTTAATATTCTTCTATGGAGATTATCCAGCCCCTGCCCCCCCCCCAGTTTAGTCCCATTAAGATGTTTGAGTTTGACTTCCACCTCAGATGTGGTAATTTCTACTTTCATATCCTCGTTCTCTTATTAAAAACCGAGGCAAATTATTTGCTTAGGTGCTGGGCCATGGATAGATTATTTTTAATCTCCACCCCATCTCCTCAGTACTTAGTAGTTCCATTTCTTGTTTCCTTGTTTTCTTTTTATTTATATGGCTCTAGAACCTTTTACTATTGGTTTTAATTTTCTTTGCAAGGTCCCAATCTGTCTGGTTTTTGAAAATTTTCACTTTATCCCTACACTTTCTGACCTCCAGGAGGTAGCGTTCCTTGTTGATCCTTCTCATCTTCCATTCCTTGTAAGCTTTCTGGTAAAACAGTTGGCAAAATACTGGGATCTCACTTGGTAACCCTTCCATTAAGTTACACAGGGGAAATGACAAAATTTCAGTTATGAGTAATGTCCCAGTGGGCACTCCACTTTAGGTGCACATATGCCCCTATACCTTTGCTCAGAATTTTTGGTAGCAGTGCCCATTTCACCCACGCATGTGCCCTTCACATCCTCATACCCCTACTAAGGCTATATAGGGTTGCACAGGTGAACCGCCCTCAGTTCCTTCTCAACTACCTTCTGTCAGAGACTGAATTTAGCATGTGCCTCTTTATTATCTGTTCTGTTCATTCCCTCTGAAGCATCTGGCATTGGCCACTGTCAGAAGACTGGATACTGGGCTAGATGGACCTTTGGTCTGACCAGGTATGGCCGTTCTTATATTATGTTCTTATATTCTCTTTGCTCTGTGCCTGTTCCCTCTTTTATTAGCATTTTAGCTTTGATAGTTAGTTCTTAGTAGTAATAGGTTTAATACCTTAGAGTTGTTGAAACATTTCCTCCCCTTTTCTTTTTTCTTTTCTTAAATATACATGTAAATGTTTTTTCTTTTTCCCTTATTGAGGGGCTTGAACAAGTTTTCTTCTGTAGCGGATGCTGGGATCCCTGGGGTTTAAAGGTGCCTCTCATGTTGAGATGCAGTCCCCATTAACAATGGGCATTCCCAATGCATTCATTGTTTGGGGGACTCTCATAGTCCAAGCAAGTGCAAGATCTGCACTTCTTTTATGGATATACACTCTTAATGATGGAGCAACCCTTCTTTTAAGGGTACAGGCTCTTACTGATGGAGCAAGCCTTAAGACCGGCTTCTGATCCAGGTTCAGAGAACTCTCCTGACAGGGACCCTCCACCTCTGTCAGTGCCCTGTCATTGTCAAGAGCATGATCACTGAGACCTTCCAAGGGGAAGATGGCATTGAAACTGCAGTCTCAAACACTCTCCATGAGTGAGGTGTTGATAACCATACCAGCAGTACTGAGAGCTTCCCACTCAAACTCCAAGGAGGGGAGTAAGAGGAGGAGAACAGAGAGTTCCTCATCAAAGAAGATCCAGTCACAGGAGATCTTAGGTCCCAAGAGAAGTGCTAATGAGGCTCTGAGCACTTTGGGTACCATGAAGCACACTAAGACTTCAACTAAGTCCCATACCTCAGTGGTAAAGGGCTCGGTACCAAAGACTACTATGACCAAGGGAACAGTGTCAATAAAATCTTTGGTATAACCAGTGCCATCTTTCTCCTATCCAGTCATCTCTTTCCACAATCTTGGATTATCTGTTGGAATTGAAAACATCAGGCCTTTCTATGAGTTCCATCGAGGGTTTTTTTAGTGGCAGTAACAGCTTTCCATGTGCCAGTAGAAGGTTTGTCAATATTCACTCATCTGACTCCAATGAGATTCCTAAAAGGCCACATGAATTTTTTCCACATTAGATCCTCTACACCACTTTTGGACCTTAACCTGGTTCTTAACTGTCTCATGAAACAGCCCTTTAAGCCACTAGCTACATACTCACTGCTACATGTGTTTATGAAGACCTTTTGGTAGTCATCACTTTGGCTTGAAGGGTCTGGGTGATGGGGCCTCTAATGGCAGGCCCTGCATTTATTGTGTTCTCCAAGGAGAAAGTATTACTATGACCCATCCAAAGTTTTTTCCTAAAATTACTTCTGACTTTCACTTTAACCAAACTATCCACTTTGTTTTTATTTTCCCTAAGCCACATCACTTTACACATGAGTATGTCTTTCATTCGCTAGATGTTAAGAAGGCCTTTTACTTGGACAGAACTAGGCCATTCCGGAAGACCCCCCTGAATCTTTGTCTATTGCAGATAGCTCTAGGGGAGCCTCTGCCTCCACATAGACTTTCTAAATGGATCTCTGGATGCACTATTGCTTTGTTATGGTTTTGCTGAGATTCCACCTCCCCTGAGAGTGATTGCACACTCTGCCAGATCACGGTTTGTCTGTGGCCCCACTCAAAGATATTCCAGTTTCTGAAATCTGCATGGATGTAACATGATCCTTGGTGCACTCATTCTCTGACTACTATACAAGGGAGTCACTTGAAGTGGAGCACTCACAGGGGAAAACCTTTCTTGAAGAACTCCAATTACTGCAAAAGATGAGTAACCTTTTCTATGCGTCACAGTTCCTGTGGTAACTGCACCCCTGATCCTTTCATGGGCTCCTTAAGGGTAACTCACTTTTGTCTCAGGACTTGAGCTGTCATCTTTCTTGGTGTGGAGTCCTGTGACACACTCCCTCTAGATCTGAGCCTTAAACTGTAGAATCCTGCAATTTACTGTGATTATCTCAGCAGGTCTGACTTTAATTCAGCACCTGCTGTCATGCTGTCTTTGGCAGGGCCAGCTCCAGGCACCAGCGTTCCAAGCAGGTGCTTGGCGTGGCAGTCAGAAAGGGACAGCAGAGTTTCCATGGCGGCGGCAATTCGGCTGCAGCTTCTCCATTCCGCTGGCCACGGCAGCAATTCAGCGGCAGATTCTTTCTCTCTTGCCATCCATGGCGGCAATTCGGCGGCGGCAGGTTTTTTGCTTGGGGCGGTAAAAACAGTAGAGCCGGTCCTGCTCTTAGGGTATGTCTGCACTGTGATAAAAGACCCACGGGCATGGCTGCGGCTGTTGACTTGGGTTTGCAGGGCTTGTGCTGTGTGCAGTGTAGACATTCAAGCTCAGGCTGGAGCCCAGGCTTTGAGATCCCAGAAGGGGGAAGGGTCTCCGACCCCAGGCTCCAGCCCAAGCCTGAATGTTTACACTGCAATATTTAGCCATGCAGCCCAAGCCCAATGAGGTCGAGTTAGCTGACCCATGCTCTGAGACTCAGTGCCATGTAGACATATCCACAGGGGTAATGATAAGGTTAACCAGTGATCACTGCCAGCTTTCACAACCCAAACATTGCAGAGAAAACATGTTTAAAAAAAATAAACAGATTACACGCAGATCTTAGCTCATCAGGCATTCACCCATCTTCCATATGGAGACCCTGATGGCACTGGAGAACTTCAAGTAATTTCTGAGGGCCCTCTCTCTTTTTTCCATAGTTTCATTCAGTCATTGGACTGAGAGTGACCACCCTCCTTGTGTCAGAACGATTGCTTTATACCATTAACAGTTCTTTGACTGTCCGGCCTCTTGAACTAGGTCAAATCAATATATGTTGTTTTCCCCAAGGGGTGAAACTTCCAGGGGCTTGTTACTAGCATAGGGATTTGCATTAATTCCCTTCCCACTCCCCGTGATTTTGGTTCCTGTCAGTAGAATAGTTTAGCTCACCCATTTAGCTTGGAATACAATCATTAGTCAGTGCATAAAGATACACATTAACATTTATAAATCTGATACAATAGTCTTTGAATACTCCATGTGTTCCCTGCATCATATCTGTCACACTGGCACATATATAAGCACCTATTTCACTGCTATGTGGCTCAGTTTACATATGTATTCTCATAGCAAATGGATAAGAAAAATCAAATTATAAAGTTGTCCAGGCAGTATGCTGCTCTTTCTCCTGAGCAGACTGAGGAGTAGAAGACAAAGCCAACAGTCCCTCCCATCTGCTGTCCCTGTTAATCTGCATTTTAAACACCAGAGATATCCTCTAGGACAAACATTTACCATGTGAAATGTGACTGAAGACCTGAAATCCTCAAATTATTCCATAACTAGAAAGTGTCGAGGAGCTGCGAATGCAAAACATGACTTGAAATTTTTAGTTCTTTGCTGTATTTGTAAAAAAGGCAAAACCGTTCTTTTCTCTGTTTCACTTAGCTATTTCTTGCCTCTAGCTTAAAGCAGCATTTGCCAGTTAAACTGTTTTGCACTAAGCAAAAATGAAATTTACATGTCACAGATGGGGTAGCAGTCAGTGGAAGCTTTTGATTAATACTGCTTCTTGCTGTGTCACATTTTCATGGGCTGAATCTTACCCATGTGACCAGTGATGCTCAAACTCCCGACAGAAGGCATTTGAAGAGGGAGAGAGCTCATGTAGGCTTCTTGGAAGAAAAGCATAAAAATAATGTGTAAAATTAATTTTCATAAATTGAAATGGGTTAAAACTGTCTAATTATTATTTTGTTTTCACCGTATTTATGAGAAAGAAGGGACAGTATATGATAAGAAATAGTGATGGAGATGGGTGTAATTACAATCTTATATAAATATGGAAACAGACCCATTTTTAAAATCACTTCAGCTGCACGCATAGATTATATAAATGTCTGTGTCAGTGGCCATGTGTACATTGTGGCCCCAAATTCAGCAAAACATCTAATCACATTCTTAGGTCCCAATGAAATGTGCCTAAGTCCTTTGATAAAAAATATATAAATAGAATAGGGCCAAGAACCAATCCCTTTGGGACCCCACCAAAAGTATCTGCCCAATGAGTCTCCACTTACAATTACATTTTGAAATCTATCATTTAGCCAGTTGTAATCCATTTTGTGTGTGCCATTCTGATTTTGTAACATTCTAGTTTATTAATACAGTACCAAGTCAAATGCCTTGCAGAAGTCTATTACATCACTATTTATTTTTATCAGGTTAGCTTGACAAGATCTGTTTTCCATAAAACCCATGCTAATTTCCATTTATTATACTACCTCCTTTAGTTCTTTATTAATAAAGTTGCATATCAACCATTCCATTATTTTGCCTGGGATAAATGTCAGGCTGCCAGCCCTATAATTACTCAGGTCATCCTGCTTTCCCTTTTTAACTGTGGCAATATTAAGTTTTTTCCAGTCCTCTGGAATTTTCCCAAGTGTTTCAAGACTTATTAAAATCAGTATTAATGGTCCAGATTGCTTTTGGCCAGGTCTTTTAAAACTCTTGGATACAAGTTAACCAGACCTGTTGATTTTAAATGTGTAACTTTAGTTGCTACTGTTTAACATCCTTATGAGTTACTGTTGGAGTCGAAAGTGTTTCATTTTCATGATGTGACTGTATCATCTGTGTGATAGGGTGCTATCAGCCGCACCCTGATCACTGATAATGCTGCAACCTGGAGAAGGCTGCAGGCTGAGCTGTGGGAAATTATACACTTTCTCTTGCGGGATTGTGAGCACCTGTGTGTCAATCACTGGGGTAACAAGGTAAGTGGGGAGACTATCAGGAGACAAAACAGGCTGGCGAGTGAGGGCTGCAGGGAAGCCTGTCCTGGCTATAACTCTGTGTTGCATGTTATGGGGATGTAAGAGGGACATAAATCCACACCTTGGTGAAGAATAAACAGCCTGGCATATGACTGTTTATGACTGTGGAACCACCTGAACTAGTCAGGCAGTGAGGTTCATAGGGTAGCGATGGAGATACCCTGTGACAATCTGTTTTTTCCCAAATACAGAACAGAAATAGTTATTGAACTTTTATGCATTATTATTGACAGTTTTACCATTGCCATCTAGTAAATGGACCAGTGTCATTGTTAGGATTCTTTTTGTTCCAAATATACTTAAAAACTGACTTCTTACTGTCCTTAACTCTGCTGGCTATAGAGTTCGCCTTGTGTCCTTTTGCTGCTCTTATCAATTGTCTACAATTACTAGCTTCTAATTTCTATTTATTATAATCAACTCCCCTTTTCCCATTTGTTATATAACTTTATTTTTTAAAATACTGCTTTCACATCCTCACGAAGCCAGGCTCGGTATTTGTTTTTTTTAAAACTAGTGTAGCCTTCTTT
This sequence comes from Lepidochelys olivacea, assembly GCF_965140295.1. Classification (NCBI taxonomy): domain Eukaryota; kingdom Metazoa; phylum Chordata; order Testudines; family Cheloniidae; genus Lepidochelys; species Lepidochelys olivacea. The sequence goes on from NC_140411.1 coordinate 267,702,670, forward strand.
GACAACAGTTGGATTATGGCTTTTGGGTATCTAGTAAATTGTTCTTAAACAGTTCCCAATTATCATTCACATTTTTATGTTTAAATATTTTCTTCTATATGATTTGGCTCATAATCATTTTCAGTTTTGTAATTGGCCCATTTAAAGCACCAAGTGTGTGTGTATGTGTGTATAATATTACTAATTAAGACTTCATTCTGTTTCCTCATAACAAATATTTCAAGTCATGATCACTTGCACCTAAGGAACCACTGAATTTTAGTTATTGTGATTAATTCCTCTTTATCTGTGAAGCTGAGGTGTGTAAAATAATTCCCTTGTGTTGGGTGCAACACTTCTTGAATTAGAAAATTGATTATCTTCTTCTTTTTCCTTTTTGCCACTTTTCCTGGTGAGGGTCATGATGGCAGCATGGAGAGTAGGGACCAGACCTCCTTTTCCTCTGCAACAGGTTCTGGCTTCTCCTGGGGATTCCCCAGCATTCCCAGGCCAGCTGGGAGATATAATTCCTCCATCATGTCCTGGGTCAGCCTCTGGGCCTCTGCCCAGTGGGACGTGTCTGGTAGAGTTCTAACAGAAGCCTCCTGGGGGCATCCTTATCAGGTGCCCTGGGGCCAGTTTCCATGCAGAGGACCAGTCTGTCGTGGTCTGTCCTCCTGCTGTTATTCAGGCATCTCACCTGACCCTCACCCTTCACCTTGTGGGTGGTGAGCCCACAAGATGGGTCCATGTCAACTTTTCTGGCTGGGCGTGGCTGAGTTATGTGGGTGGCCCAACCACCAGACACTCACCTGACACCACCCTTGGGGGGGTAGTGTCCCTAATCCAGGTGAGGTTCGTGTGGACATTTTTGGGCGTTTATGAGGATCTTGAGGTGGATTGTTTTTAGTATGGAACCTCCCCCCAGACCTGTTTGCCTAGGGTGACCCTATCAGGAGCACTAGGCTCCAGATGACATAGCCCTGGGGTTCATTGGAACATGCAAGCCCCTCCATCACAACAAGGTAACGATCCTTGGAGGGGATGTTAACTATAATCTTTAGAAATTTCAAGGACGTTTTTAATACGGGTAGCATGAGATATCCAGACTGTCACTCAGATTATAGTCCCCCATAATAACAGTTTTTTCCCCAACACATTATTGAAGGGTATTTATAGAGCCCATCATCCTAGTCTCTAGTGTGATTTGGTCGTCTGTAGCAGATATCAAGTACCCCATCTTGTGCTTTGTATGTTAGAACATAGATCTATAAGCATTCAAGATCAGCTGCTTCTGAGTTGTCAGGAACATGGAAACGGGTAATCCCATTTTTTATATAGACTGTCACTTCCCTTCTCCTTTAGCTCACTCACTTGGCTTACGAAATAGGTTATAACCAGTGACTTTAATGTTCCAATCGTAAGACTCTTCCCATTAAGTTTCAGTAATACCAACTATGTTGAATGAAATTTGCTCATAAACGAGCAATTTAAATTTCTCTTGTTTACTGCCTAGGCTCAGAGCATTCGTGGATAGGCAATTTAAAGAATTTCTTCTCTTCATCTCCCTTGATACCTTAATTAATTTTGTGCTTGACATCTTCATTTTGTGCTAAATAAGTACTCATTTGTGCATTGAATGAGGCACATTCCACTGAATCATTGAATGAGGCAGGATCCTGTGGAAAAAATAGTATGTGATCATATAATTAAAACCTGTATCATAATGCATTTGTGGACAGGGACCAAATTAAGGTTGCACAGGCTGTTTTAATTTTAGCATTTCCTAACTTTTAAGTGCTTGACTTTGCAACCTTAACGTTCTTTTAATGTAGTTTTGTGTGTTTAATTAAGATGTGTTATGTTCTAATGACTCTGCTTAACGTGCTCCTCCACGTATGTGCTGCGCCGCACAAAAAGAGTTATTCCTAAAAGTACTGTAGCATTTTCCCAAAGGTAATACATGTAGAAATGAAGTAAGAACCTTTAATGGCAATTGTGCAACCAATCATCAAAACACGTGGGTGTGCATCTATCCCAATATGTGTCCATAAACATAGTTTTATAAGGGTAGAATGATCATTCCATTTCCATTGTACTGACAGTCTTTCTTTTACCAACAAAAATGTCAATCTGACATATTGTTAAACATTGCATTATGATTCATTATTTATTATTATTATTATCATCCATTAAACAACAATCAAAGGAAACATAGCTTTCAGGGTATATTTGAACAGTTTTAGGCACTAAGTACTGAAAGTATAATTTTTTCCTCATCAACATGCATAACTTCTAACCAGAACTAGGCTTCATTCACCCAAGTGGGATTACTATGCAGAATGATTGTGTCATAGACTTGACTGCATCTGTTCAACAAAGCCACTTTTTCAAATCAAGGATTCAGTGACATGTAATTGTTTTTGAGGTTCTCTATTTTAGAGTTTTTACATAAATGCTTTTTATCAGATTTCCTTTTTGTTAAATAGCTATTAGTTAAGTTATTTTGCTAGTTCATTTTAATTAGGGATGAAATGCACAGAGGTACTATACAAACCAGTTTAGTCTATTCAATAACTGCATTTTTAAAAAGCCTCTCAGCCATTATTCTGTCTGTAATTTAAACAGATATAAAACTGATGGTTAATTGTAAGTTTGAGCAGGTATATGGAGGATAATGTTGTTTTAAAATCTTATCTTATTTCGCTCTCAGTGGCAATTCGGCGGCGGGGACGCAACTCTTCTTCGGTTGCTGGCGGCAATTTGGCTTCTGCACCATCACTCTGCCTCCGTGTTCGGTGGCAATTGTTGTTTTTTCCCACTTGGGGCGGCAAAAAACGCTGGAGCCGTCCCTGTTCCTGTGTACCCCAGTTGTGCAGGGAAGGAGTAATTTGCTCCTTTTCAAAGTGCAGGTTATTCCTCATGCCTGTATACATCCTGCCAGTGCCACTGGCTGGTGCTTAGATGTGGCAGAATTATGGTCATGTACACTCCCCACCTGCTCCCATCACTTCTGCCTGGAAGGAGCATCTGCTATGTGGTTACTGTGTTCCTTTCACCACCCAGAGCTAGGATACAGTTGCTTTGATATGACTGCATAAGTGTGGTTTGTAGTAATTATATTTCTGCTACTTTCCTGTGCAGTTGTGTTGAGCCAGTCACAGTCTAACACTAAAAAGTTAGGGCCCAGTTCTGAACTTCTTACCCAGACAGATCCCTTATTGTAAGTGTTCTCTGAGTAATGGCAGCACAATTGGGCCCTTGATGTTTTAGCATAATTCACTAGTATAGCTATCAATGTTAACTTCATTTCCTGCTGATCTGTGTCAGTTCTGAACTAGTAATCTAAGTGTGAAATGCTTCATATCTTATTACCAGTCTTTTCATTATGCAGATGCCTACAATTGGGGGGAGGGATAGCTCAGTGGTTTGAGCATTGGCCTGCTAAACCCAGGGTTGTGAGTTCAATCCTTGAGGGGGCCATTTGGGATCTGGGGCAAAAATTGGGGATTGGTCCTGCTTTGAGCAGGGGGTTGGACTCGATGACCTCCTGAGGTCCCTTCCAACCCTGATATTCTATGAATTAAAAATTTTAGTTTAGGATTTGTCTGAATTGTTAAGGAGGTTGGCCTCAGAGGGCCACAAGATTTGGCAGTTAAGATTGAAAGAATTTTCATTGTGTTATATCAGGAACAGACTTTGTACATTAGCATAAAAGACACGGTAGAAGAACTCTGAAGTCAACTTTTCTGTAACTTTAGTAGACTTAAAAGGCAAAAATCTTGGCACAGTTTGCTTTATGGTGTTACATTCAAAATATTTGTTAAAATATTTACTAATTACAGAAATGAACCACTTCTGTACATAATGAACAGACTTGTTTTGTATAGTGTTGGTGATTTGGTTTAAAAACACATTGGTTCCCAATGAAGGAAATCAGTATTATATCTTGTAAAAAACCTCTTGTTTTATTTGAAGTTCAGTAATAACAAATCTTGTTCACTTCCATTTTCTCTGTTTCTCTCTCCCTTGCTGCATCTGCTATTCGTGACAGCAACGTGGAGCTTGCTGCCAGAACACTGTTTCTTCCATTTTTTCCCTATATTTCATTTTTATTTTTATCACTTTTATTTTATGCAATAAAGAGTCATGAACCAGATTTTTGCATTTATTGCAGACCCAAAATTCCCTTCACTGGTAGGCTTAGGTGTGCAAAAAATACAATCCGAGGCCACCTCATATGGAAATTTTGATTGCACAAGGAATACCACGCAGAAGGTATAGCACTGGGGATGCTATTGCATTGTTATAGATGCAGAATAATTTTACTAGTGTGACAAGATGGCCAATGTTAGTCTAGAGGGTCTTGCGCTTTTCTTGGTGGGGAGCTAAGATGCCACCTCTTGCCCCTGTTCTGGGGGCGTCAATGGCCCCGCTAGTGGCCCAGGAAGGTGGTAAAGGAGGGAAGGGGTCTGGGTTTGTTTCTCATTCTGAACCCCAGCCCCTCTCAACCCCTGCAGGTTTTTACCCTCTTCCCCTTTGGGTAGGGTACCTGCAGTCCTTAGATGCGGGGGAAGGGAGTCTCCCTCCCCTACTGGGCAGGGTACCCCTTACTTTGGTTCTCTGATTTTCCAAGTCTCACAGCACACCTCCAAGCTCCAGTCCTCCCTCCTTTCTCCTCTTTCTCTGTCTGCTTGAAGCAGGAGGTTTTATTAGTTTCCTAACAGAGCCTTAATTGACTGCAGGTGCTCCAAATAATCTGCAGTCACCTTCCCTAGTCTACAGAGAACCACTCCTTAATTAGCCTTGAGTTTATATATTTCCCATCTAGCACTCTCCTACTGCTCCCTGGCTCTTCTGTATCACACTAGATGGAATCATTAACTTCAGACAGAATAACAAGTTAATCAGCATCTCTTTTCTCCCCAAAATGTCTCTCTGAATAGTGCAAATGTGGGAGAACCCTTCTGAGAGCACATCAGAGAAAATGTGTTTTTCAGGCTCTTCAAAAAGATCATTCCATTTGCTTTGCACCAGTCTGTACTACCATTTACATTGGGGTGGGCAAACTTTTTGGCCTGAGACCCACATCTGAGTATGGAAATTCTATGGTGGGCCATGAATGTTCATGAAATTAGGGTTGGGATGCAAGAGGGGGTGCAGGCTCTGGGGTGGAGCCAGAAATGAGGAGTTCAGGGTGAGGGAGGGGGCTCCAGACTGGGGCAGGGGCTTGAGGTGCAGGGACGGTGAAGTCTCAGGCTGGGTGTGTAGGCTCTGCGGTGGGGCTGGGGATGAGAGGTTTGGGGTGTAGGAGGGTCTCCCGGCTGGGATCGAGGAGTTCAGAGTGTGGGAGGTGGATCAGGGCTGGGGCAGGGATGTGGGAGGGGCTCAGGGATGCAGGCTCTGGGCGGTGCTTACCTCTAGCAGCTCCTGGAAGCAGCAGCATCGGCTCCTACGCAGAGGTGCAGCCAAGCAGCTCTGCAGGCTGCCATGTCCACAGGCGAAACCCCTGTAGCTCCCATTGGCCGCAGTTCCCGGCCAATGGGAGCTGTGGGGGTGGTTCTTGGGGCGGGGGCCACCTGACTGCTCCTAAACGTAGGATCCAGAGGGGGGACATGCCACTGCTTCTGGGAGCTGTGCAGAGTAGCCCCTGAGCCCGCTCCCCAGCTGGAGCTCGAGGGCCAGATTAAATCAGCTGGCAGACTGGATGTGGCACCCGGCCCGTAGTTCGTCCACCCCTGGTTTACATAGTACATCATATCACCCCATGCAGTGGAGCCCACCCTTCCTGAGAGGTGGTACCTAGAGCAGCCAGTAACAAAATAATTCTAGTGGAGCTAAGCAAACCTTGCTTCTCCCTTTCTCATCCACATACCATTCCCCTCCACTTATTGGAAGAGATTTGAGTGATGTATGTGTTTGCATGCAGAGAGTGACGCAGATGCTGGCCTGGCAGCCACCATGTGCTAGCAGCTGTGACACTTGCAACAAGAGTTACAAGATTACTGCATACACAGCCACCCAGCCGCACAGCAAAATAATACCTGGCAAAAGCGCAAAACAAACAACCACACACAAACCAACTGCCATAAAACATATTTGGACCAGCAGCTGGCAAGGCCATAAAAAAAAAGCCAGCCACACCAGTGAAAAACCACTAAGGTGGCAATCCTAGTTAAGTAGGGAAATAAACTATAGTGGCATGTCACCTTTTTATCTGTACAATTGTGCCCACACTAGATGATGTAATGGTATAACTCAGGGATCATCAACCTTTGGCACATGGCCCGTCAGGGAAATCCGCTGGTGGGCTGGGACGGTTTGTTTGCCTGCAGCGTCTGCAGGTTCGGTCAATTACAGCTCCCACTGGCCGTGGTTTGCCATTCCAGGCCAATGCGTGTTGCATGAAGCGGCGGCCAGCACATCCCTGAGCCATGTACCAAAAGTTGCCAATCCCTGGTATAACTCTTTCAGAAGAAGTCACTTTCCTAGCTGGAATAGTTCTCCTGGTTGAAAAATTGTATGTAGAGCAGGCTAAACCTTAACTAAATTGATATGCTAGTCTTAGACCCATTTAGTAATGTTGAAGAAAAGTGTTGCACTGGACACCTGCCCGACTTCTATAATGACATAAAGCCTACCACCCTTCATGCCATGCCAGGCATGAACAAAGCCCTTCCTGAACCTGCTGTGGGGAAGGCGAAAAAACCCCAACTCCACCTAAGCCAATCTGGCAGTAAGAGAAAAATTCCTTCCCAGCCCCACTAAAACGGGCAGCTAGCACAATGCCCACAGCAGGTCTTGACTAAACCTGGTATTTCACCACCTAAAGAGAAACAATAGTTTCTTTATAGCCAAGGTTATTGTTAGCTGTCCATTGTAAGCTTGATTTGACCATCTTCTCCTTTCATTCTCTGTGACTTTGACAGAATTCAAGTGGTTTGTCTGAAATTTCTCATATATGATCCTCTGGCAAAGGAGACATTTTTGGTAATGTTGGGCAAAAAGATAAGATATGACAGTTCAAAAAAATCAGAGGCATTTCATTTTTGTAAAAAAAAATATATTTTTTGCAACATTGTAAGCCAATGTCTCTAGTCTGGTTAAGCTGTGCAAGGCCAGAGATTTGGAGGGGATCCGTATGCTTCCTCTGTCTTGGGGGACAGAAACACTCCCTATGCTGGTAACTGGATGTGGTCAGTGGATAGGATCTGCCACTGTGGCTCTACGTCACTGGAGGATTCACCCATGTTGGGGGAATCTCTGCTGCCTGGATCCACCAGGTTTAAGTCCCCTTTGCTTCAGAGAACCAGGTCATATATCCAAAAAAAAAAAAAAAAAAAAAAAGCTTTATCTAAGAATTCTGTATTTGATTTAATTTTCTGTCACTGGAAATGACGCCTTTGAGTATTTTGCAAATTTTGAAGGTTAATTTAAAAATTAATTTGCTGTAGATTTTTGCAGCTCTTAAAAATCCCTGAGCTTTATGCAGACTTCATATAGTCTGTGGCCTCAGTGGGAGACTGTAAGCTCCACAAGTTGAAACACTTGATGTGAAGAATTTTTAAACGTCTCCAAGATTCACTTCTAATTTTAGTCTTTTAACTTTCTTGATTTGGCTTTGAATGTTACAAAATCCACTGGTACAGCCTACAGAATTCCTTAAATCTGGAGCTTAATTCACTGGGTTAAAGGACTTAAAAGATTCTGAAGCCCTAGAGTTTAAGAAATTGTGCTGCTGTGCTACCAAGCGGAAGATAAATTTGATGAGAGTACAGCAGTGTTAGCTAGTATATGATGTTGTTTAATTTACATTTACTAACCTGTTAGAGAAGGTTCTACATTACATGGACTATTTTGTTCTTGGCATATCTATAAAACAAGAAAAAAGACTAAGGAGATTCCCAGGAAAAAATTTTTAAAACAGAATTAAAATTGTAAAACCTGTGAGAAAATCTTACTAGGATGTTAATTATCAAAATACTTAAAATTCTGGATTTTAAAAAAAGTTTGTATATTTAGATAGGTAATGCGTACATCCACAGATACAGTAGATATTTTTTATCAGTGCTGTAAACACTCATGCTTTAATATCATAAGCCAACAACTAACAGTATTTCTTTCACCTTCCTCTGAAGCATCTTGTCCTGGCCAATGTTAGAGAGAGAATACTGAGCTAGATGGATGACTGGTTTGACCTGATATGTCAATTTCTGTGTTGCCATGAAATTCATAGTACAGAGTCAACAAATTATGTTAATTTTGACCATGTATCAGAGGCTATCCCTGTATGTATACAACAACCCCTTACACTTAACCAATATACCAATGTATAATTAACCAATGTACCAAAAGACCTCTTATGCATTTTTAATATGAAACAAAACCTCACTGTGAATACTTATACAAAAAATATTAAAATAATGATATTAAGGTTGTAAAGTCAAAATGAGAATTAAGGAAGCCGACACTTAACTATAACGTGAGTATCTTAACCTTAACCAATAGTTACCAGACTTCGAAACACTTAGTTGTTATTAAATTTCATCCTTATTGTAGAAATTTCAAGCTTCCAGATGTTTGGTTTATTTTATAATTGCAGTGTTTTTAAAAGGAGTTTTATTAAGTAATTGATACTTGTTAACACAGAAGGAAGGTTGTACATATGTAATGTTGTCTGGAAACTACATTGTGCTGTTGTACAGCAGACTGGATATAGGCGAATACTTCAGACTTTTACTTTGAAGACTGCTGAAGTCTGGTGATTACCAAGAGCAATCTCTGGAGGCTACTGTCAACTCTGCTAAAGTAGATTAGGATGGTTGACTCAGATGACATATCTCTGGTTGCATTCGGAAATGGACTGCAAATAAAGCATACCTCATCTGTCAGCCACTAAAGTTCTGACAATGCTTTCAGAACAACAAAGTCTGTCTATATATGCACTTTGCAAAATATTGTACTATATACAGGGTAGAGTTCAATGGCCCAGTCCTGCTCCCACTGCAGTAAAGGGGAGTTTTGCTATTAACATAAATATGAGCACAATCAATCCTCAGTAACATCCTAGATTGTTCTCTTTGGGGTACAGTTTGCTATAGAAGATCAATAAGATGTTCCATTTTTTAATTAATTACTGATGTAATTGAACATTTTGGCATCTATAATGACATTCTTTGCTCTTCATTCACCTTCTAGAAAGCTAACAACTAGAATACCGAAACAAGGAAAATGTGCAAGGTTATGAAATGTCAGTTGTAGACAGTGCAAACATGCCATGTAAATATGCAAAAGCCAATACTAAACACTCATAATTTTGAGGTTACAAAAAACAAAAATAGGATAAATAACTGTAGCATTGTTTTGGGAAGTTCTGTTAGGCATCTACTGCTTGCAGAGGCAGAGTACCAAAAAATTATTCAGGAAATAGTGTAAATGAACAATCATCTCTCATTAGTACTTAATGAGAGAGGTCTTTTCAGACCATTGTCTGGCACTGCTAGGGTTATGCAAATTTGAAAAAAATTGCAAGGTCTATTTTTGCTTGTGGGTGATGAGAGGAAATAAAAAGTTGATAATCATCATACCCAAACTCTCAAAGATGATGCAGAAACAACTAACCAGACTCCCTGCTGCCACTGGAATGTACTTCACTGGTAATTAATTCCAAACACTATCTCAAAATAGCTACCAGATCCAGTACCAAGCTAGTTATAGCTACAAGTGCTTTCAAGAAAACAGTTGCAGCTATATATTTACTATCCAACTCAGAACAATGCTAATTCAGGTTTAAGTACATAGGAAACAAAGAAATTCAAGAGAACAAATGCATATAGTTTAGCGCAACCTGTTCTTCCCATATATCAAGTTTAGCTACTCACTGATTACATGCCTGAGTCTTCAATGTGCTCTTTTCGCATTTTCTCGAGTAATGTTTCTTGTGTCTTTAGATCCTAAAATATGTAATTTGTCCCGGTCTTTAATTCTGAGTTTTGTACCCTGGGGGTAGCTATGCATTGGTGGGGGGTGAGGATTCACCTATGGGGTTCTGCTAAGGAAGGACAGCTTTTACGTCTGAAGCCCCACACTGGTGGAGTCTGCCTGGAGGAAGTACTGAATCAGTGAAACTTCTACAAGTTTGGGAACTGCTCTGCCCAGTTTTGTGCTTGTGCTTGCTGGCTCCAGCATCTTCAGTGACTTGGGCCACTGTGCCTCCATTCCAGGGTGTTTACTATTGCTGGAAACAGCAGTCTGGCTTGCCTAATGGATCCCAAGGGATAAATCAAGCCCAAGTTGTATGGGACTCCCACTTTTTTTTTTTTCAGGTAAAACAAATTTTTAAACACAGCTATGTTTGAGTGCAGAATCCTGTTCTTTTTAATCACTGGTGCACTAAAGTCATCATTTTACTCATTTTTCCTTCATAGATGAATGCGCAATTCATGGATGTCTATGGAAGCCTTCATTATTGAAGGGAGTGGTTTCATTTTAGCATTCGCTGTGCTTTGCCAATGACTTCATAAAATAGTGGTAATTTCCTATAGCACTGTACAGATAATTCTGTTGAAAATCATTAAGATGAAAGTTTATGATAAAATCTTTTCAGAGCTAGTGTGGTTATTTTCTTATTTTTAATTTTTTAAAAATGTTATGACTGCCTTTGTTCTGCAACATGCTGAGTTTCAGGAATGTTTAATTTCTAAATCTAAAATTCAGAAGAGATTTGAATGTTGACAAACTATATATGGTCAGATTCACCAATATACTCTAGTTGTTTTACACAACTCCAGAGACAGTGTGACACAATACAGCTGGAAACCTGCTACCAGCTAAACCGTATTTACATCTGATTTGTGTCACCAAAGCAGCACACCAGTTTATCTGGCCCCAAGATGCTATATTTAAAAACATCAGTAGAAAGCTGAGGAAAGTGTCTGATTTTAGCAATGTTGTTTGTCAAAAATTTACTGAATTGGTTAGACATTTTTTTAAACGGTATATTCAGGAATACTCAAGTGCAGCATTGTGTTTTAGAAAGGGCCTAGTTTTCTGCTTGGTACTGGCATACTTATTGCCTGCTTAATAATAATTAACAATATAATAAATAGGCACTATATGAGTGCAATGCTGTCTATCATTTGGTTATCTTAAAATACTTGGCAAAGATGAGAATGACCTTCTGGGTCAGGAGATTTTCAATGTACAGTTGTTCCCCCACGTACAGGAAAATAAAAAACTGCTGCTGTATAAATTACATTGATACTTTGTGTACTACTGTTCATACGATAAGTTTGCTTTCTTCTAATATTGTAGCACATTAAAGGACACAGGCATCAGTGAATTCATATTTTAATTGATATTGTAAGGTCTGGTTTCCACTTGCCTGATTTCTTTATAATTCTAATTAAACCATTAATTTATTGATGTTTCCTTTTCATATGTAACAGTACATTTACATAGCAAGGGGAGAACAACATAGTTTGCAGCTGTAATAAAGAAGGCAAGCTATTTCTGATTTTTGTCATTCTGCTTTTTATAATTTTGGGGGGGAAACTGTAAATTTTCCTAGATATAAGCAACCCTAGTATGTATAAACACTAAGCAGCCACCACTAGCATGAATGAGACCTTCATTCCCTTCCATGACTTTTATTTCCTGTTGGTCTCCTGGTAGCCTATAAACTCTAGAAAAGGGTCAAATATTTCTCATATTGTTTATCATACTAGTAATAATAAGTAAGTTCCATCTTCAGTTAGACCTTTGGAGATAGTGGCCAAGATTTGCAAAAGACTGAGTGCCTATATCTCTGCTCCTAAATTGCTCAAGAATATGAGAGCTGATGGGTACTCAGTACTTTTGAAAATCAAGCGCAACTTATTTAGGTACCTTAATATGAATATAGAAGCCCAACTGTAGGCATCCATTTTGGCAGCCGAAGAAACATCCAGCTAAATATTAAACACTATTAGAAGGGCATTTAATTAAATACACCACATAATCCAAGTTTTATTTTATCTAAAGGTCATTGTGTATTTGAACGGATGTTGCAACAATTTGAATCGCTTTGGGTATTTATCTTGCAATTGTGTAAATGAAAGATACGGACGAAGAAATTAACTCCCAACCTTCTTGTTTTATGAAAAGATTAGTTATAGTGTTAATTCTTATATGTTTACTTTGTTAGAGACACGTTAGTGTATACCAAGAACTAAACTATTTTTTTACATGAACAAGATACCTGGATGACCATATTAATTATGTCTCAAAACTGTGAACTAAGGAGCAGAGAAGATTAGTGTCCCCACCTTTCTGCTGTTACATAGAACAAACTGAGGTTATACGGTAACTGTGTTAACATAATACATTTACACTTCTGTAACACTTAGCGTCGCAGAGGCATTTGACTGTCCTTCCTGACATTCTGCTTTAAAAAAAGCAGTATTCAAAAATCAAGGTAATCCAGATTAAGTGGATTTAAAACTGGTTAACTGACAGATCTCAAAGTAATTGTAAAAGTGGAATAATCATCCTGTGGGAGAGTTTCTAATTGGGTTCCACAGGGATTTGTTCTTGGTCCTGTTCAATATTTGTATCAATGATCTGGAAGAAACTCTGAAATAATTCCTGGAAAAATTCCCACATAATGATGGAGAGAGCTCAGTTATACATATAGATCTGGACTGGCTGGTAAAGTGGGTTTATTTGAACAACATGCTTTTTACCACAGCCAAGTGCAAGTTGTATATGTAGGAGCAAAGAATGTAGGTCATAATTACTTGAGTGGAGACAGTACCCTGGAATGCAGTGACACTGAAAAGGATTTAGGGATAATGGTAGGTAACCAACTGAATATGAGCCCCCTAGTGTAATTCTGTAGTTTAGAGGGCAAATGTAATCCTTTGGTACTCAAACCTGGGAATATCAAGGAGGAGTAGGAAAGTAGCATTACCCCTATATATGGCGTTAATGAGACCATTACTGGAACACCATGTCCAGTTCTGGTATCCACGCTTCAGAAAGGATGTAGAAAAATTAGAAAGGGTTCAGAAAAAAGTTGCAAGAATAATCTGAGACATGGAAAATGTGCCTCATAGTGAGAGACTTAAGAAGCTCAATCTATTTGTTTTTTTCCAAGAGAAGGTTAAGAGGTTATTTGGTTATGGTCTACAAGTACTTAAGTGGGCAAGAGATTTCTGAGGGTAGATGGCGCTTTAATGTATCAGAAAAAGACATAACAAGATCAGGTGGTCAGATGCTGAAGCTTTCTAAAAGAATGCTATATCAAACAGAAGTTATGGACTTGATGCAGAAATTAGTGGATGAGTCTATGGTATGTGTTATGGAGAAGGTGGATTAGATCATAATGGTCCTTTCTCTTCTTAATTTCTGAATCACATCATATGGCTAAATTCTGTGCTAACATGCACCCCGGTGCAACAACTCAGTGAAATTAATAGGACTGCCTGGAATGTAAATCAGCAACAACAACAAAGATATTTGTTTGATCTATCTGGGTGTATGTTTATATATGCTCTAGTTTTAGAATTATTTTTTAATAATTTTGGTTATTATTTTTAATGTAAGAAAATATCTTATGGGGCATATTTTCAGCTCTGCTTCTCTTCGTTTGTTCTGCTCATGTATCTCAAAAGGAGCAAAAAATGACCACAAACCCCTAACATGAGGGAGTTCATAATGGGCACTGATCAGAAATGGCTTCTATGACACCCTACTTGTGAAAGCTGGTGTGTTAGGGGTAGGAGAGAACGTGACTGGCGCATGGATTATCCACTGGAGATTACTCGAATGCATGCTTGGGGACCATTGGCAGCTGGTGCATGCTAGAACAGCCCCTAGACTACTATAACTTTTCCTGGAACTGGCAGAGAATCAGACATCAGTAACTGGCTCACTGTCAGTTTAGTCTCTGGCTGCCAGCTCACTTTCCACTGGATGCAGCAGAGTCTGGCCCTACTGTTTCAAGGGTAAATTGCTTCCTTTTATCTTGAATTGCTGCACTGAAATTTATATTAGTTTGAATGTATTTACAGTTAGGGCTTTCATAAAAAAAAACTACCTAAAATATTTTCTTTGGTCCTATTCCCAACAAACAGAAAGGGAAAATAAATTAGAGCATTATAATTATACAATAATTTATATTACAAAATAAAATTAATTCAAGGCTTTTTATTATTAATGAAACTGCATACCATATACTTAAACTAGAAAATATCTTTGCTATAGTTGAATTGGTAATGATTCTCTCTCTTTGATGGAGAAAACCCATGTGGTGCATCATTACTGGTCATCTGATGGTGGGTCATACAGTGAAAATAAAAAGCTGTTCACAATAAGGACATTGTTTATAAGAAACAACTACATATCTGATGCTTTATTCCCTTGAGAAAGGACAGAGGGTCTGAAATGTTGAGCTGTTGGGTTTTTTCAGGGTGCTTGCGTAATCGAAATACATTGTTTGTAGAATTTAGTATCTAAGAATATAAGGTTTCAGAGTAGCAGCCGTGTTAGTCTGTATTCGCAAAAAGAAAAGGAGTACTTGTGGCACCTTAGAGACTAACCAATTTATTTGAACATAAGCTTTCGTGAGCTACAGCTCACTTCATCGGATGCATTGCAATAAATTGGTTAGTCTCTAAGGTACCACAAGTACTCCTTTTCTTTTTAAGAATATAAGGTATTCCAATAAACACAAAAGGACCTGATTCTTATCTACACTACTTCCAATTTATGCTGCTCTGGCAGTGTAAAGAAGATTTTAGGTGGGAATACTATATTTTTGCTCACTTCAAGGCCCCTTGCATGACTACAGTGGTGTAAACTGTGGAAGTGAGGAATCAGACCCTAGAGAGTGCACAGGTTTTACATATATTGTAGGCCCGAAGATTGCTTTTCACTGCTCTGGACCTGTAAAGCAGATTTTAAGTAGGGGTAAATTACGTTTACATTCACTTTAAGGCCAGAGCAAGGTAAAGGTGCTTTAGTGTAATTAAGAATCAGGCCGTATATGTATTTATCTTCCTAGAAATGTGTTATTACATCTCTCCCCTACTCCTCTAACAGGATTCATACTTTGATGTGTATATTTTCAGTGGTGTGTCTGTAACATTAATATACCCTAACCCACAGGAGCATATGGGCCTCAGTCCAACATAGCACTTAATCATGTACTTAATTTTAAGCATGTGAGTAGTTACACTGACTCCTGTGGGACTGCACAAATGCTTTAAATTAGGCACATGTTTAAGTACTTTACTGAATTGGTGCCTTGATGGTCTTATTACAGCAAAGCTGACTGAAAAGACCGGCAGTTGATATTTAGCCTTAGATTATTCTGATTATAAAAGCAGTATTAGGAACTGTGATGAGTAATTCAGAAAAATGAATTAAACAATATTTTTTCATTTTGTGTGCACTAATATTTAGGTACCATAGGGGGTGATATATACCAGCTTAAATGGAAAAAAATATGTACTAAAAATATAGGATAAATATGCAGTATTTTCCTCACTGTCTGTGCTCAACAATGTTAATTTTTCAAAGTTGAAATATTGCTCTGTTTTCAAAAGTATTTTCTGATTTTAAAAGACATATACTGTTCTAGAATATGCAGTAGGTTCATCAAAATGCTATTTTTATTCACAGATAATGCACCTCAGGTAGCAATTACTGCACCAGGAACTGGTAACCATAGAAACAGCTCTACAGGCCCAACACCTGACTGCTCTCCTCCATCACCAGACACTGCACTTAAAAATATAGTAAAAGTTATACGCCCTCAGGTAGGTCATCAGAATAAACTCTCTTGTTAATTGTTTCTGATTCTGTGAACAGTTGACCGTGTGTGCACGCACATGTATGTATGCATGTACTCTGTCTCTAATAAGGACCTTTTGAATATATAAATGTAGATAATTAAAAAAATGGAGAAACTGAGACGTCCAAAATATTTTCTGACCCCGGAAAAAGATCTTGGTTATACGTGGGGAAATTAAAACCTCTGGGAATATGGTCAGAGAGATGTACAATGTCTTAAAATAATTATACAACTATTTCTTGTTACAGAATTAATGACAAATATTTTTTTTTGTTTAATGCTAGTGCTTTATTTGGCTGCCTTTAGTTTTCCCCCAAGTTTTTGTTCTCTTTTTATCCTTTTTCCAGGCCTCTTTCCCTCACTATACTTCTGTCCTCTTGATTCCATACCTTTTGGACATTATTTATTTTACTTTGTCTTATATTATGGTTGAGTCTACATAACTTTAAACTTTTCCACATATTTCTAATTCTGTGTATAGAATAGACGAAAGGGTCTTATACCTGCTTAACACTATAGTATCTAAATATCTTCCAGTAGGGCACTAAGCAACGTGACTAACATCTGTCACAAGTTATTTGTTTGTTCTCTCATCCTTTCTTCAGGAAGAGAAGCATATGCTGTGGTGTGTCTTGTTTTGGTTGTATTAATTTTTTATAAGACACATGTTGCTATGTATCTGTTACAGAAGGCAAGGTCAAAGAAATGTCTTATATTTTGAGTAGAAGGTGATGAGGTTTGTGATAGTCTTTTAGTTCTTGGAGAATTCACTCCACAGGCTGGGACCAGCTCCTCCCCCGCAGATTCTGTCTCCCGCATGGATGAGCTTTGCCCTTATTGTAGAGAACTCTGTTGTGCCAGAGAGCAAAGTTGTTGAGTACAGTCTTCATCCCAGAGCTTTAGGTGGTCTGTTAGCTAACCTGGGCCCAGGCAATGCAGTGCCATGAAAATAAGGACCTAGACTTTGAACTTGATTCAGTAGTACATGGGAAACTTGTGGAGAGACCAGAGAGGCTGAAGACTTCATGCCAAGGTATATCGTCACATTGCTATAGTCCAACTGAGAGGTGACACAGACATGAATGAGTTGATGCCATCCAAACATTGGTCCCTCGATGGTAGTGGTGTGGTTGTATGTGGTGAAAGACAGGCAGAGCTGTGTGTCATCTGCATATTGGTGCCACTTCAGTTGTCTGACCAATTCACTTAGTGGCTGCACATAGATGTTGAAAAGGACTAGAGAGACAATTGATCCTTGTGGGACTCCATGGTGAGGGTCTAGTGGTAGAGGTGAAGTTTCTCATCAGTACTCATTGGGTGCATGCCTCCAGGAATGACTCAAACCATATTAACACATTACTCTGCACCATTGCCGCCTCTCACATGAGAAGCAGTTGACATGGCTGACCGTGTCAAATGCTGCAGATAGGTCCAGAAGGTTGAGAATGGATGTCTGCCCTCCATCCACTGACAGCTGGAGATCATCCATTAGTGCCACTATCGCAGTTTCAGTTCTATGTTCTGGCCTGAATCCAGATTGTACTATGTCTAGAATATTATCTTCTTGGCCTTTTTTGCCTTTTCCCAATTGTCTCCCCCTTTTTCTATTTCTGTAGGCTCTCTCTTTCTCTATCTCTCCCCCTCTGCATCACAGTTCTATTGAAGTACCTTCTTCCCTCTTAGTTGTTTTTTCTAATCGGAGGCAGGCAGACAGGCACTGGAAATACTGTTGGAACAAGTTGTTGTGTGGTAGTTCATTGAAAATAGCATTTAAAAATCTGTTTTCATCATGATATTGCCAACAGATGGACCCAGAACATTGAATGGGATGTTCTTGTGCTAGTTCATCTTGAATAGTGTTCATAGGGACTCAGGGGAGGAGTTTGGATTTAAATCAGACCCATTTACGCACTCTCAGTGTATATGGTATCAGCGCTGCTGTCATCCTACTGCAGAAGAAAAGGGGATATGGTCAGAACTTCACCATTCTTGTTAGAATGGACAGTCAAAATAACTTTAACATAATATTTAGCCACCCTTTTTGCTATGTAGAACACTTCAATAGTAGGAAGTATGTAACCTATTGGTCAGTGTGTATTTATGTGTCTGCATCTGTGACCAATCCACCGTGGAGATGGATCTGTTACAGCTCTCAGCTCCCCTTCCCCTTTTTTTTCCTGTATCTCCCTTAGATCCCTATCTGCTATGTCCCCCCCACCCTTCCTTTATCTTTCCATTTAGCTAATCTCCTCCCAACAAAACCCTACCCTAAGAATTTTTAAAAAAGAAATTGTGGAACTAACATGATGTTTGCAAAACATCACTCTGTTAATTCTGGTTATATATTTACTCCCTTTCCCCTGCCCTTTGTCTGTCTTGTCTATTAAGACTGCAAGCTCTTTTGAGCAGGGACTGTTACTCTGACTGTACAGTGCCTGTCTTGGTTGGCCTCTAGGCACTATCATAATACAAATAAATAATAATGATAATATATAATACACACAGATTAATTCATTTTAGGGGTATATTTTGTTCCCTGTTAGGGCCCCTTTACTCCATTCTGACATTGTAGAGAGGTTTTAAGGGGAACAGAAATAGCCTGCAGGGAACAGCCCCAGCACAAAAGTGGACTAAACTGCTATACCACTTTTTTCCTATTCTCTATCCAGCATAGTGACATACTAGGGGAGTGACTGGATGGGACAGCGAGTGCTAGAATGTAAAATTCTCTGGCTGTTTGGGGCTACTGAGCTCCTGCAGCCCCTGCACTCAGAGCTGCTTTGTCCTTTTGCAAAGGCATACATCTGCCTCTGTCTTCTAGGACCCCACTTTGCCACTACCCACCCAATCCCTTCTGGATCCTTGCTTCCTTCATATTCCACTGCCTTCCCAAGTCCTCCATTCCCTCCAAAAACCTTCCCTTTAAGGCTCTTTTATTACTGTTAGACTCCAGGCTATAGACAGGCTCCCTACACAGAAAGTTAAGAAGCTGCCTCTGATATGTGAAGGCAGCAGAAGACAGCATCCCACAGATTCCTCTGCCTGCAGACCCAGGGGCTGTGGAGGTCCTGATTTTCCTCAGAAGCAAGCTTTTCCAATTTTCACCAAAATCAATAGGCTTATGCTCACTGATATCTAGAACATTCTTTGAAATTGATTCAGAGTTATCATGTTACATACGAACAAACAGAAAAATGGTATGAAGTTCAGCGTATGACTGAGTGAAGGTGAGATCCGTGATTTTTTTTTTCTTCATTTTATTCAGACAAATTTTGCCATGGTCTAACTCCATCAAGAATTATTTTGATTACTAAACTTTAGCCTGGAAAAGGAAGTACAACTCCTGTTCATGAGTTATGCTTCTATGAAACAACAAGCTGTCACTCTGGAGTGTTCCTCTCACTCCGGAGTTACTCACAGCCCTTTGTGCTGAAAGGAATGATTGGAAACATTTTTTATAAAATGCCATGTGACATCAGAGTTTTGAATATAAATGTTTAATATTTGTGTGTTTCATAGCACATAATTGCTGGTTTCCAAACACTATCAGAGTCATTCTGTAAGTGAACAAAATCCCACTTTTGGAAACACCTTTGTAAAACTGCCATAACATAGCTTTTCGTTTTGTCTGCTTGATTTTATTTGAACCCCTTATTCTTTTATTTTCAACTTCAGTTTTGTTAGAGTGATAGGAGCTCTTGAACCTGATTCTCATTTACACTGAGCCCCCCTTACACTACTCTGGAAGTGTAAGAACCCCTTAAAATGGTCGTAAATTACATTTATGCCGACTTCAAGACTTTCTGATACTGGCAGAGTGGTGTAAAGGGGCTCTGTTTGGACTATGATTTAAAGGTGTGTTGTTAGATTGTGAAAGATAGCTTGATCTAAGTTACACCTTCTAAAACTTTAGAGTCCTTTGAGCTTTATTTTGACCACTTACCATGTACTAAAGTACATCTTGTCTTGTCTGCGCTAGAGCTGTAGAAGGTGTTAGACTGATTATATCTTTAAATCATAGTCTAAAACAAACCTAAAAGAGACTAAGCCCACATGTAAAGTCTTATGTGCATTAGTCAGCACACTGAACAAAGTACTCTGGATTACAGCAAGTCACTTGTTAATCAGCATTTGAATACAGGTATGTCTACACTGCAATTAGATACCAATGGCTGGCCCAAGCAAGCTGACTCCCAGTCTCTTGGGGCTTGGGCTGCAGAGCGGTTTAAGTGCAGTGTAGGCTTCCAGGCTTGTGCCACAGCCGGAGCTCTGGGACCCTCCCACCTTGCAGGGTCCTAGAGCCCAGATTCCAGTCTGAGACAGGAAGTCTACACTGCAATTAAACAGCCCTGCAACTCGAGCCCTGAGAGCTTGAATCAGCACTAGCCAGCTGCAGGCTTTTAATTGCCGTGTAGATATACCCTAGGTGAGCCACATTCTCTTGTAATAATGTTTCTATAACGTTTCAAGACACAGATGTAAGGCTCAACCATCTCAGCATCTCCTTTTGTGAATTTGTTTTTCTTGGCCTAGCCATTTACTTGTGGAGTCTTGGGCAATAATCATGAATTTCAATTCTGAACTCTCGGAGAAACCTTTTAAAATTCTTCATTTATTAATTATAATGTATTGACTACTTTTTCTCTTCATGTCTTGCTAAGGTGGGTTTCATGTGGCTAACTGCAGTTATGGTTTTTGATGTCCAAAGTGTGGACTATTTAAAAAATGTCTCAGGCATTATCTTCCGTGAATAAATGCTCATTTTATGTGAACAGGATTGTTCCTTAACATTGTTGTCAGTGATCTGGTGTTTAATAAGTGGGGGTTGTCGGGGGGGGGGTGGGATGGCAGAATGAATTTCAGCATTTGTGACAGGTCACATTTAGATGCAAGATTTTTTTTATCCATCTGAATATTAGTGGCTAAAACTGGCTTCCTCTCACACTTGTTGTTTATATTGCTCAACTCCCAAATAACCTCCTAGAAGAATTCTTTTTAACATCTTGTGTTCCGCTGATTTTGGAAGTACTGTCTTTAAAAGAATGGTAATCTCATACACTAGCAGCATATGGTGAACAAGTCTGAGTGCCAGCCATGGTCTGTCACAGCTGGCAGGTCTAGGAGCAATGTGGAGATAATTTAGGTCTTCAGAGGAGAGAGCAAATTATTTCAGTCACTGTAGAGCCTCTCTGGCTGACACAATGAGTGGCACTGATTTACATTTGCGGAGAAAATTGGATCCAAATGTTTTACAGGTAGATTCCTCCCCACTCACACAAGCATGCTATAGAAAGGTCTTTAAAAATGGCTGTGGGTAGGCAAAGGAGACATTAGAATCCCAGAAGACCATTTTCCCTCAAAAATTGGGCTAAAGCCTAAGGACTTGATCATGCTTTATGACACTACAAACATTACCAGGTATGCTGGGAAATGACTTAACATGCTTTTCCATCAATATGTAGTAAGTCATTTTTAAGATGCAGCAATCATCATTAATCTGTGTTACAGTATAGCTGAGAGGTCCAAACTGAAACTGGAGTCCCATAGAGCTATGTGGTAGAAGAAAGGAACTATTATTTACCCTATTTTACAGATTGGAAACTGAGGCTCAGAGAGATTAATTGACTTGTCTAATGTCACACAAGTAGTCTGTGGTAGAGTTAATGACACTGCCAACATTTCAGCTGAAACAGTATGGGTTGTATCTCAAAGATTTTTTGAGATGTTAGCAGCCAGTTTCACAATTTTATTAACAGATAAACCACAAAGATCAATGTCACTGTCTCCCAGCACCTCAGAAATTCCTAGTAAATGCATAATATAGCTATGATTTTTTTCTATTTTTCTGACATTGAGTCAGGGTTACTTGCAGGCAAAGCTGCTGCAAAGAAAACTGGTGTTTACATTTTTTTTTGCTTGTTTCTTGCACTTAAAAAAAAAAAAGAACATAATTTGTTAGATACTGTTCTGGTGCCTCAGGCTGGTCATCCCATCCTCAGCATTACTCATCTCCACTGATTTCAACTTCCTTTAAGAGATCGATCAAAAATCGTAACAGAATAGCAGGGGACAGTTAAGAAAATCTTATGAAATATCCAGTGGAACAGCCCTACACATGTGTGGAAATACTCTACTGCCAGCAGACCCATTAATATAGCATTTCATATAGAAAGAAAGAGAGAAAGAGAGAAAGAAAGAGCCAAGTTCTGTGAGATGCTGAGTACTCCCTGCAAAGTGCTGAGCTTCCCAGATTCCCATTAAAGTCAAGGTACTTAGCACCTTGCCCGATAGACCCAAAGCCTAGGCATGGATTTAGGGTACATCTCCACTGGAATAAAAGACCCACGGCTGGCCCAGTTTAGCTGACTTGGGCTTGCGGGGCTAAAAATTGCAGTGTCACATTCAGGCTCAGGCTGGAGCCTGGGCTCTGGGACCTTCCCCCTCACAGGTCCCAAAGATCAAGTTCTAAACCAAACCCAAACATCTGCACTGCAATTTTACAGCTCCACAGCCCAAGCCTGGCGAGCCCAAGTCAGCTGACCCAGGCCAGTCATGGGTGTTTAATTGCTGTAGACATAGCCTTAGTTCCTGATTCTCAGACACTTGTATTTGTTTATATGGAATTATTTTTAAACCTAAAGTGTTTACCCAAATCTACTGGGAATAGTTCAAAACCTTCCTTATCCTAGTAATACTGAAAGCAAGGACGCTTTATGAAATAGTCAAAAAAGAAATAACAGGTATGCTATTAATGTCTATTTAAAAAGCTAACAATTCATATACATATGATGGCAAGCAGAACAAAAAAAAACCTTTTGTAGTATTCTAAAATTATGTATATGAGTCATACATGTTTAGAAATAAAAGTATACTTTATAATATAGTTAGTGAGATGGCTGATAATATCTCCAGAGCAGAATATTTAGAAATCCTTGTTTAGATATTCAGTGACTACTTAACACCATTAACTAAAATATTATTAATCGTGCACATTGTAATAGACCTTCTCTTTTGACAACTCATTACAAAACATTATTCCAATTAGATGATTTTAATTAGAGCTAAGCAAATATGAAAATAAAAACATCTGTTCAATAGACAGTAGTGATGAAAAAAGAAAGCAAGCTGTTTGAGTGCATTAAAGCTTTGATCCACCCTTGGTTCAGCAAAGAATTTAAGCACATATCTAAGTTTAAGCATGTGAATAATCCTCACAATTAGTAGTGATTTGTTTAGAGAATATTGTTTCTAAATAGGTACTTTTCTCTTGTTGAAGATGAATTGCCTCTCTGGAACTGTCCTGTAGTTTTAGTTTTCTAATTCAGTGTGTACATAAGAGTCAGAGGAATTCAGAGTTATTCAGACCTCTATTTACAGTATATGGGCCCAAGCTCGTGCAGTACTGAACATCCTCAACTCTTTGGAGTCTATGATACTTGAGGATCAGGCCTGTTATAGGTAAATGGTTGAAAAGTGGATCACAGAATATGTAAAAGCCTCAATGAATAATTCAATAAACATTTTTCAGTGAATATAGTGCATATACAGTTTGTGAATATGGCGCTTTCTCAGAGGCTAAAGATCCACTGTTAATACTAATCCCATCCTTTAAAAAGGAACCAATACCCACAAAAATGCAACAGCTTTAGTGCATCAGAACAAAGTGGGTGTCACAGGAGGTATAGATAGACTGGCTCCAACCACTAGGTTGTATTATCTTAGTGGTCAGAACAGCACCAAAAGGAAGAGTCAAAGGCATAGCCGGGAGGCAAGCCAGTGGTCAGAGCCAGGAGTTCAGACATAGGCAGGGACTAGGGCTGGAGCAGAACTAGCAAGAATCAGAACAAGGGCCAGCCAAGAAGCAGGCCGAGTACGGATATAAACATGGAATACATAGAGCAGCCAGTGTGCTGCTGTTGCTACAGGGTTTAAATGATGATCTGTTGGCTTTTCTGACCAACTGGGGAGCACAGTCAGTTTGAGAGCATTTTTTGGGCCCAGCTGAGCTCACTGGGTTGCCAGGCACTGAGTCTGGAGGCAGCTGAGTTCCTGACAGTGGGAGAGCTGCAGTAGAGCTGCTCAGAACTCATTGCTGCTCGCTGGCTGAAATTAAGAAATGACAATTGGGGCCCAAGGAAGAGGAGAGAAGCATCATACATACCCTCCTTCACTCCCAGCCACTGGTGTCAAGCAAAGTGGTGGTCTGAGATAAAGCAGGGGAGGAGGGAAGAACAGCACAGCTGATTGCTGACATTTGGTTACCTCATCCGGCAGAGAAGTCAGGAAGAGGTGCTAGGATAACAAAGAGAAGAGGCACTGTGAATGCACAAGAACAGAAAGCACCGTGGATACTCCATGCACACAACAATACACAAAGGGACAATGGCAGCTGTGCCATCGTTGTGTGTATCAGTAATTTTCAGATGTCTCAGGAAGTATGCTAACACACTGTCAGGCCATCCTGAGGAAGTGTGGACCAGCTGAATGAGCAGCATGCCGGAGGTCACATTGTATTAGTTCAGAATCTCTTTAGTAGAAACAGAAGTCACTAGGAATCTTTTGATTAGCAATAAAATTAAATAAATTTAGTTTGAGTTTATTGCCTTTATAGTAGAGAATAATTTATGGTTAAAGAAATGCAAACATCTATTTATCCTTTCATTTTTTTTAAATTCCTATGACGTTATGAGGTTTCTGTTGTAGCTCCTTGGGACATATTTGCTGCTAAATACAGTATAATTACTGCCTGGTGCTCTGAATTAAGATTTTAGGCAAAAAAATCAAGATTATCAGTATGAATGCTGAAACTTGCTGCTTTTTTATCTTTAATTTTAGTCATATTTATAATTTGAGATATGAAATTGTAATAGCCATACCCATGAAAACATTAATGTAGATAATTAAAATGACAGTGTTTCTTCTATGTGTTCATTTATTTTGATGTTTGAAGAGCTAGTTATCTTGGGAGACTGGGTAATAGGACAATCAAGTCTTTCCA
Organism: Lepidochelys olivacea; assembly: GCF_965140295.1. Taxonomy (NCBI): domain Eukaryota; kingdom Metazoa; phylum Chordata; order Testudines; family Cheloniidae; genus Lepidochelys; species Lepidochelys olivacea. The sequence continues at coordinate 267,727,482 of NC_140411.1, forward strand.
ACTCTAGATTACTAGTTTGAACCAAACCCAGTTCAGTAGTGACTAAAAGTTGTTGCCATCTGATGACTGATGCTCTCAGTCCAGATCCTGATAAGCAGATGTACAATTAAAACACAGCTGGCACTCTTGTTGCTGCTAATATCAGTAATCAGGCCGAGAATGAAACAGGCATGTTGAGCCTTCCAGGTCAAAATTGAGGTTCATGGGAAGGCACAGGTGTGAAGCCTAAACCGTCACTGCCTATGTTGTACCTGTTCTTTGGGTAAACAGGAGTATTCTCTAGCTTCTGTGGTAATTCAGCACTTTTCATGAGCAAAAATTTCATTTTATGATTATTTACTTTGTATTTGAATAGCAAGGGGTGCAATCTACCACTTTTCTTTATTTTTCAGCTTACAAAATGCACATCTTTTTATAATGAGTGGAGAAACCATTATGCCTAGTATACTTGCCTCTTCCAAGGGATCATAAACCTATAGATGGCTCTAAACTGAGAAGGGAGAACCAAGTTAGATATCTGAATTTGTAATTGTTCTGTGTTGCTATTTTTTAGCATGTGAAATATTTTGGATCAAAAAGCTACAGAAAATTGACTTGCAATGACATTGCTTCATTTTGGACTGATGTCTTATCAAGGTTGTGATGTGGTACATATGAAAAAGGGTGTCTAGACTTTCATTGTTTCTCCACCACTGGCAATTTATAAATGGAAAAAAATATTTTTTTAAAGATATATTCTAGTTCACACAGGAACTAATTCAGGGAAGTCCTATGGACTGTGTTATTCAGCCTTTCCCCTGAGACCATGCCTCATGATGCCAATATTTTGACCCTAAGCTCCTGCAGAGGAGCTTATAGGCCATCAGTTTTCTCATAAAGAGAAATTTTGGCAGTTTTTAATTGCAGCAGATAAGGCTACCCTGTGAGTTTTCATTCTCGGTACTTCTGCTCTGACTTAATTTTGTACTAGGTAGATTTGTGCTTATAGCCGCAACTAGCATATATTAATGAACTATTAGCAGATTGTAATAGCTTGACATTTTCTAGGACCAGGGATAAGAATCCTCTATTGTGCCACTAATGTTCAGGTGCTAGAACCATGCATAACTATACTAATTGCTGCATGCTGGCAGGTGGTTCTTGTTAGCTCCAATCTGAATATAACAGAATTAGACTGCCTGCCCCTCTAGGGAAAAGGGAACTAAAGGCTGAGCTAGAGAAGTTTCTGTAGAAGAACCCTAGGATTAGAAACAAATCTTGTTAAGTTTTCGTTTTGTTGATTTAAATAATAATGTCAAAGCCCAGGAAGAGGGTAAACTTGAGCTCTGTGTGCGTGTAGACTATATTCAAAGCAGAGTAGGAAGGTTATCTGCTTACCCATCTGTTCGTATGTTAGGTGAATTTGCAATCCCAATGTTCTGCATGCACAGGAATATTGAAGGAGTTCCAAAAATCAGTCCTTTGCATAGTTGTACTAAAAGACTCCTCGCTTAGATCTAAGTGCTCAGGCACCTTTGCCACAGTAGGGTGAAAGCACCTACATACAGACTACTGAGGCTATAGCTACTATCCATCTGCAGGTTAGGCTGCCTTATGAAAGTAATCAGACTTATTATTGGTCATTTAAAGCCGCATAAAGCGTTCCCTAAAACCAGGAAAGCATCACCCGTGGTTCCCTGCCATGCAGCCCTGCTCCAACAGTTGTGTAACATGTGACCAAAAGGGAACCCTTCTGGCCTATTGTAATATCCTTCTCTCCCCTTTGCCAATTGGGATTAATGATTATGGCCCCTTAGTATCAGTGTGGGGGGAATTTAGGAGGAGGACAAATCCTAGGATCAACAAGAGATCACTTCTTATCAGATAAGTCCTGGAGACTTACTTGTGCAAAACACTCAAGTGCGTGCATCCATCCCTTTGAAATGAATGGAATACCTTTTTCAAAGATTTGTGCATGAGGTTTGCGCAGAAATTTTCAAAGAAAAGCCACTGTAGTGTATGTCATTCTAGACTAATGTGGTAAATCAGATGAGCAGTAATAGGCCAGCTGGTGGCAGTGTGGTGAATCTGCTGCTGCTGTTCTGACTGGCAACTGATATAGGACAGCCAGGAGGGGAAGGTTCCATGGCAGCTAGGAGGATGACTAGAGGCCTGGAAGAACAAAGATGGAGGTGGCTGCTCAGGGTGACTGAGTTGGAGATTCCAGAGCTGCCTAAGTGAGGTTGGGCCTGTCTCAGTTTAAGAGTAACTAGAGTCCTGTATTTTGTGTGAATAAACCAATTATACCAGACATAACTCCATGACATCAGCTTCTCTCAACAGAAGAAACTGACCTACTGCAAGGCCCCCAAATAAGAAACCTTCTTGCAACATATCCCTTTTAAACATAATTATGTCACTGCTGAATTGCATTTTAGCAAAAATAAATGGTGCACTTTTGTTGCATTTTTGTTCAGATCAGTAGTTTGGCTAAGACCCATACCAGTACCTCTTATTTAAAGCTATTTGATGCGGGAGTCTGTCCGCCTTCATGAAAATCTTCACAGCAATTACTAGCCCTAGGAAGGAGCCTTGCAAGCCATACATTATTTTTTGGATTATTAAAGAAGTTAATTCCCCTCCATAGACTGCAAACTAGTTGCAGCTGTGTGCCTATCCTTAACCTACACAACTTTTTCAGTTTTAACAGGACACAGTCAATTTATATTATGCCCAAAATTTTGCAATTGAACAAGAAATCTTTTACGAAACCTGAGCCAAATTACATTTCAAAATTATTTTTTTAACATTCCAATGGAAACAGTTGCTTTTTAGCAAAATACATTGTTTTCTGTATTTGTAATATAAACATTTCAACATTAATAACCTCAAAATGAAATGGGCCATAAACAAAAGTGAAAATTACTTCATTGGGCTAATTGTACTTTAGCATTTTGTGCTGAGTAAGGGGTCTGAGTAGCTACATGGCCTCAAGAAGAGCCATTGCTCCTAGGGTAATCATCTGCTACCGGCCCTCACCGGGAGCAGATTCTTTTCTTCAGATGATCTCTACATATGCTGTGCTACCCTGGCATGTTGAGAGGCTAACCAAAGCTCCACCTCCATTTTTGTACTTTCAGTTTTAATAATATAGAGTATTATGCAAATAGGTGAAGGAATGAGTGTTTCCAATATATGGCTTTTAAGATGACATTGTCCCTTTAGTTCTAAATAAGCTTTTAGATCTTTGAGAGTCTTTGATTAATTAAGCTCAGCCTTGCCTGCAGTCACATTTAAGAGCCTTGCCTGTATGAATAAACATCAGGGGGCTGCCTGACCATGCTCAGTGGAATTTATTACCTATTATTACTGGTTTGTTACTTTCTAGACCATCCGTGAGATAGATCTAAATGTTTTGCAAGATATATTGTTGAGTGGAGCAAAAGCTCAGAGCCAGCTATCTAGCTGCTGAAAGGAGTGCACTTCTGTGTTTTAAAAAAGGATTACAATTAATATAGGTAAACCTGTAGAAGCATGTTATCTTCCTAAGCAAAAATGATTCTGTAATTAAGGTGACAAGTATGCAAAACTACTGTTCAGATTTTGGAGAAAAAGTTAGATCTAAGTCACCACACCTTGTCTTGTTTTTGGCTAAATAAATTTTTTAGAAAGAGATGAACTCCAATTATGTGGGGTGAATGTCAAATAATGAAGATGGGGGAAATCATCTAATGTCTGGTGTTAGTTACACTTTGAACTCTACTTTTTCAGCCCAAACAGAGAACATCAATAGTATCTTCTCTGGAATTTCACCGACTAAATCACAGCCACGATTATTTTGAAATCAACTCATCCATTGGATATGCAAGCTTTACTTCCAGTCCTTCAGTCAGTCCAGCTAATTTTTCCATTGGATCAATTGAAGAGAATGAACTTTTAGGTAAGAAAACAAATAAATTTCTTATGAAGCTAGGGAAAGGAGAGACATTGGGTACTAAATCAATTGAGCAAGATATCAGTTTTGTACTTGGAAAGGTTTTCATGAGAAGACAGAATGTAGCTTGGTAATGTTCCATATAATTTTAACAGAGTAGAAATTGGCAATATTTGTACTGAAATTTTTTTCCCAACAAAAAAGTGATGCAACATCTACGTTTGACTGGGGAGGGGGGAAGTTTGACTGTGAAAGGGCAAACCTGTGTCTGACAATTTTCATGCAACTCTACAAGTGATCTGACACAATCCTACCACTATGATTAAAATATATTAGCTTTTCCTGGATTTTGGTTTTAATAAGTCTAGATTCTTTTTACATAATTGCATGAAGCATTGATATTATATGTGTGTAAAATACATTTAAGGTTTACAATTTCTGTGTGCATTGGAATAACCTAAAGTTCATATTGTGGAAGCAGGGTAAGGGAAAATAAATTGAATTAGAAATTATAACTTTGCCTCAGTAAAGATGGTGAAGGGAAGGCAAATTTCTTATTTCTACTATTGCAATAGAGTAATACTTTATTCTGTTTTAAATGTACTGTAGAGAGGTTTGTTATATATAATGTTATTCCATAAACACTATCTTTATTTAAAAGGGATTGAGGTTGGTTAAGTGTGAGATCGCCCTCCCTCCCAAAGCAAAACCTAAGAAGCAGGGAAATGCCAATTATAGGATGCTTCTTAACTGTACACCAAAGCCCGCAGAGCACATTTACACTGATAGTGACAGACTCTGTGTTATCACAAGGAACTTCCTTCTGCTTCTAGCTGATAAGAAATCACACTACAGGCAGCACATTAATCTCCCTTGCAAGACCCCAATTATGAGTTCATGCTTCCCCCATAAACACACATCAGTTCTAAATATTTGCTTATGTTCCTCAGGCTGTGATTAAGGTTTCACATTATACTATGAAGACATTTAGAATAGGAGAATGTCGTTAATATAATAGAAAAGATATGAACAAACAATCATTAATAACTTTCTTTATCACAGCCTAATTCATTCAAATGTACATTTGATAGCTGACCATGAGTTGTAATAATATGAAAAGTTTGAAATATAGGAAGCCAGACACTTGTTAGTAAATGGAGTAAAAAAAAAAAGTTAGATACAGGACATTTATTAAAGGTCCCATTTTTAAATTGGTTTCAATTAACTCATAAACTAGATAATGATTCAGTTGAAAATCCCTAGGGAACTGAATCTTTACTCATGGATTGAGCTGTAAATTACACTATATTTTTCATACAAAACAAAGAGGTTGAATCCTTGCTTTAAGTAAAAAGTTGAACCCATTCTTAATAAGTACAGCTGCTACCCTATCTCGAAAGTATACTTAACATGCAATTGTTTTTGTCTTGCACCTATTCCGACCATATTATATCGAAGTACCTGATACTGACAGTTTAGTTTAACAATATAACTCAAACAGTGTATTGTATTTTAAGTTTTAAAAGACTACCACCACCACCCTGCTTGAGCTCATAGTATAATTTTAAATAATTTCAGACACACATTCTTACATCAGGAACACTTTCAGTTAAACTAAAAATTGTTTTACTTTGTACTGACCAAAAAGAGAACAATACTTGGAAATGTAAATATATTGGGAAAATCTTCCTGATAAATCATCTATATTTCCTATTAATTGGAAGTGCTCATTGTAAAGACCTACTGTAGTTGAGTATTATAGAACTCATTTTTATAAGCTTATTTTGTTTTAGACGTATATCTGCCTCTGCTGATGTACATAATTTTAAGATCTTTTGTGGTTTAAACTGTCTTTCACATGACTAGCTTTTATAGAAGTGCATATCTTAAAAATACATTTTGGTTTAGTTAAGTATATTGGACTGTGGGAATATAACTATAATATAACAAACTGTCTATATTAATAAAAATATACTGAATTCTAAAGGAAAAATGGCATGAGTCAAACAACTCCAACATTTAAAAGCACAACAGTATTTGGAACACTATTAGTTTTGAGGTTGCACATCACCCTATCACTCAAAAGTATCATAACTACTGTAACTGAATGTCCATCATACAATATTACAGGATGCAATATTGATACATTTACATGTCCAATGTTTTGTTATATTTTTCTACTTCAGAACTAATTTAAGAATTTGTTGTTCTCAACTCATAGCAATAGTAAGAAAATGAAATTCTGTCCGTTTCCACCAACAGTTGTAATGGAATGAAAGATTCAGTCAAATGCCACTTTCTGAACATTAATGGCATGTAATTTATGTCTTTGCTAAGGAAACTCATGCTTTGGTGAGTTTACATGAATTGTTAACAGGGCCATTTCGTCACTAACAAACAAAACAATTGCTTTTTATAACTGTAGGTGATGAGCTTTTGACTTAGTGTATGGCACAGTCTGGAATAGTGCAGCCCGAGAAATAACCTTGACGGTCAGCCAGACAAATGTACATTTTATTATAAGGATGCAGGTGTTTTCTCTCACTGTCACACAGTTTATTACACCTGTCTATCAATATCTTTCTATTTCTTGATATATTTAAAAAGAAGCCTTATACACTTACAGACAGGGCTAGATTCAACCTTTGATTGTAAGCAGATATAATACAAAGTGCAGGCCCTCTCCCAATGGAAGAGCCCAAAACCTTCCCCCTCAAATGGAAGGGCCTGCAGCTAGCCAGTACAGATGAAGGCCGGCAGAACTGTATGGTGCTGGCGAGGGTCATTAGTAGTATGGGTGACAGAAATCAGTACTGAAAACTAGGTCTGGCAAGAAAACAAGAATTCCATTTAATGAAAATAAATAATAAATCCAATGCCAGAAGGGTCCACTGTGATCATCTAGTCTAACCTGATGTATAAGATTCTGACATTTATTTTCATTATATATTGGAACAAAACTGAGACCTTTTGAATTTTTGTGTAGAAAAAACAGTCAGACTGGCAAGCCCACCCCCAGAATAGCCAGTATCCCAGTGGCTAGGGCACTCACCTGGAAAGTGAGAGACCCCAGTTTAAGTCCCTGCTCTATCTGGCATCCCAGTTGAGTGACTGAAGCACTGCACTGTTGGCTTTTTTTGGTGTTCTCTCTCTCTGTCTCTGACCCGAAATTCTGTCCTGGAACTGAAACCCTTCCTAACTAAATTTTAATTAAAACTGTTACGTTTCCATGATAAGTTTTTGTTTTTGAATCAGCACTGTCCAACAGAAGAACATTTTGTCAAAAAATTCCCAATCCCAATTTACAGAAAACCTCCAAGCACTCAAATATCATGAGTCAGGTCTCAAACCTCATAACATTGGTTTAAAAATCATAATTTTAAAAAGACATTTGGTTCTTTATATTTGCTCCCTGGCTTTGTTTTAAGGTTTTCTCCACAACCATACAACTACAAACTTAAATTTTAAATAATGAAAGCTAAGATTCTCCTGCATTCTTGTGATTCTGGCAGCTGGGGCTCCAAGAAAAATTCCAAATATCATAAGCATGTGACAAAAGCGGGAGAGTTGGCAACACAGGGATATTCTGATTCAGCTTGTTGCTTGGACAATTTTTGCTCTGTTGGCTACCACAACTGCAATTTACAGCCCTCCTCCCCTGACAAAACCCTAGTGGTAGGCACCAATGGAAACACTTCCTACCTTCCCTTGAGAGTGACTTCTTCTCTCCATGGCACAATAAAGACCCCTCCATCCTTAGCTACTTCCTGGTACCTGTGGGATGAACAGAACCCATGCTGTTGAAACCTCAATACCCCCCTCTAAAAATAACAGATCTTTAACAAAATACTAGTACCTGATTAGCAAGTCATAAAAAGGAAAATATTCCAAAGGAAAGTATTCTTTGAGACCCGAATTAACTTTTTCCTAAACCAGAAGGTTTTAGGATAATCAATAACAAGATCCAGCTCCACTTTAAATGCAGCAAACATTTTATAATCGTATATTTTGTTGGTTATTTTTTCCCACTCAAAAATGTCAGTTATTCAGAATAACCAGGGAAAAATCAGACCTCTGTTCTTTTAATAACTCACCCTGCTGCCGTAATTGAAATGCAGATTGTTCTATGGAGATTTGAGGTGAAAGGGGTTGTTGAGGTATAAAAGTTAAATAGATCTTTAATCCTGTGTTTACAGGATTATGGGACCATCATCAGCAGGAATTTATGATGGGTAGATAGACTACATGTGACAGACTTGGTGATTGTTGCTGGCTTCCCCAGCATCTCTTTTTCATCTGACAAATCTGCCTTAATCAAGCACAAGAGTCTATTAAAATCTTCTGAGTACCCTTTCTTTCAGAAAATCTGAAAAAGAATGAATTTGTTGCTGTTAAATTGTCTTTTTTAGACAGATGGAATTTTTTAAATCGCTGTCTAATACTATACAGAGATAAAAAGAAATGTTAACCATTTTTATACATCATTGGACAAAAGTCTTCTAGCACCAAACAAAGGATGAGAGAGTTAGTCCAGAGAAAATTTTTTAAAAATGGACGCTTTCTGGCAATCATAATTCTCTGTCTTCTCCTCTGAGGATAAGGACAAGCTTACATATTCAATTTTGAAAACATGACCTGTTTTATCAAACCAAGTGCATACATGTATTCATGAATATAGCAAGTCTATTCAAGCTCAGCAGAAAATATTTACTTTAATGGTATTTTTCAGTTATTAGTGTTCATAAATGTTTGCTCCCTGCCACATTACAAATTCATTCTAATGATCAGAAGTTTATTGTGTACAACTGCAATGATGCTAAGCATGTCTTGAGTACTTGAAATTAGACAGAAGAAACATAAAATTAATTTGAGTTGGATAACGAATTTCTGAAAACTTCTTGTTCAGTGCTTTTAACCTGAATTTTAACCTGAGGTCAGGCTTGACAAAGCCCTGGCTGGGATGATTTAATTGGGGATTGGTCCTGCTTTGGACCTCCTCCTGAGGTCCCTTCCACCCCTGATATTCTATGAATACTGTCCTTGCTTTAACTTTGCTTAGGATGTTTGTTTTATGTAGGATAAACTGTAATGTTACAGGTTTATTATAGTCAGTACTTTTCTTTTAATATAGATTATTGTATAGTTTTATTTGCTGTAATAACTAAATTATGTGGAGCTATAGTACTTCTTGCTTACTTATTGTGCTTTCATGATACACTTCCTTTTAACCTGAGAACTGCATGGAGATTTTATGAAGGCTATATTTCTACATTTATCTCCAGTTGTTTTGTTTTTTTAATTTAGATTTATAATACAGACCAAATGACCTTATCCTAAGCCCTAGGCATCTTTGACAGTTGTTTTAAAAGCACAATTAAACATATAAACAAAATCAGTAACACCCAATGGAACCTTTTAAGTAAGATCTCCTTCCTCAAATACCCCCATAAAAAAAGATTAGCTTGACACATGCCCTGACTATTTGGGCTCTTTTCTACCATTAACATATTTGTAATTGTTTATGCATTCATTAAATGCATTCAAACAATAAAATAAAATATAAAATAAACAGCTGAACCATTCCTCATCCCAGATGGAATCGGAATATTTTTGAAGTTAATGAACATACAAAGTCCTTAACCAAAATCTCCCTACTAGATGAGGAAAAAGAGGGAAAGGCACAGTCTAGCCCATATGATTAGAGAAAGTGGGGTGCCTTTGAATGTTTGTGACAGTAATATTTAAAGGGAAATTCATAATTTTAATTGTTTATTATTGCCTTCAGATCCTCCAATTCGGTAAGAACATCTTTTTGGCAAAGCAGGATATTATTACTTTTAAGGTCAATATTAAATCTAATTTTACAAAGAAGAACATCAGGCAAAGCTCAATCTAGTAAGATACTGCAAGATCCCTGAAGAAAATCTAATAGAAGGTCTGGGCTCATAAGTGAATAAAGCATAGCTCATTTGGAACTGCAAGATTCATTTGTCTCCTAAGCAATATATTAAGCCTTTGCAGGAGTTTTTTGCAGTATTATTATTTTGCAGTAGGTTTTAATTAAAAAGATACTTCCTTTAGGTCTGTAAGTCCCGTATTTTTGAGTGTCAAAAGAATCTTCAGTGTCTTTTGGGTGACACATTGATATTTGTCTCCCACATAAAGTATATAATAATTTATTACCTAGGTCTTCTAGTAAAACCCATAAGGTGAAATCCTTCTGTCAATGCCTTCTATTCTTATCTTTGACTTAAATGAAGTCTGCAGTGAGCTGAACTGTGTAACAGTTGCTCATGATTCCTCTGCACTGAGTATACCTGTGACCAGATCCATACATTTGTTCTGATTGTTAAACCAGTATTAAAACAGGTTGGTTTACAGCAGGCATATTCAAGCACTATCATTCTGTGTTTCTAATATGTTTATCGTAGTTAGGGATGGGTGTGTAGATAAAACAAAAACTGGTATGAACATCTGACATTGTCCCAAATCAAACTCCTGAACCTTGCCTTGCACATTTCTTTGACCTTGCCTCTTCTAGCATAAACCATAGCTCTGTATGTGTGTATTATATAAAAAAAAATCCAAAACAAAACACTCCACTGCACACATTTCTACCCTGGGGAGAGTATTAGAGAATAAACCACATATGACAGATGGTGGCCACATAGAATCACAGAAATGTAGGGCTGGGTGGGCCTAAAGACGTCATCAAGTCCAGTCTCCCACGCTGTTTGTCCAACTTGTTTTTAAAAACCTCCAATGATAGAGATTCCACAACTGCCCTTCGAAGCCTATTCCAGCACTTAACTATTCGTATAATTAGAAAGCTTTTTCCAATATCTAACCTAAATCTTCCTTGCTGCAGATTAGGCCCATAACTTCTTGTCCTATCTTCAGTGGATGTGGAGAACAACTGATCACTGCCTTCTTTATAACAGCCCTTAACATATTTGAAGACTGTTATCAGGGCGTCCCTCAGTCTTCTTTTCTCAGGAGTAAACATGTCAAGCTTTTTTATCTTTCACATTCCTCAATGTACTGCTGGAAGATACTCAGATACCATAGTTAGGAGGGCAATAAAAGAACCTATATATATATAGACACAATTATTATTATAAGACTAACAAGCAAGTACTTCAGTTGTATATGTAACTGTAATGCATAAGTTCTACAATGAAGAAAAGAATAAGAGAATTGAGTTCAAACCTAAACTTGAGTCAATTGTTAATCATTTCCATATTCCAAGTAGCTACGTACAATACTCAAATTTCTCCCTATTGTCCCAGTCAGCTCTCCACTTGCTGCTCTTCTTGTCAAGCTGGAAGTAAAATAACCCTGTAACTAGGCTGTCATGGAGTGGGAGCACTGCAGAGACAGATCACTCGGTCCACAGGCAGCTAGCTAGCCTGCCTTGCATTGTTCTGTTACAATCCCTATGGCTATTTAGGGGAAGAAGATTGACCAAGCCTAATGAGGGAGCCTCATCTAAGTTTCCTCAGCCAGAAGAGTTGTCAATGTGAAGTGAGGGCCTCAAGAGTGAAAGCTGCAAAACAATTAGGTGGGGTTTTTTTTCAATTATTAATAAGTGTAAAGGCATAAAAGAGCCTCAGAGAGAAAAATAACCTTTTAGTAAACAATCTCAATTTCTCCACTATTGGTATGAGTAGATCAGATTTCCCTCTCCTCTTGTCTGTTGTGAATACTTTTGAACAACCTTTCATTATTAGCTAGAATATTCAATGGAATTTATATTCAATATATATTTTTCTCTAATTATCCTGCCTACTTATCCTTATTTTGATAGATTTTCTGATCCTTCCCATTGCCAGATTGTTTATAACTTTTTAAAAAGCTTTCTGCTTATCAGTTATGTTTGTGTGGCATATGTGAGATGACTGGAGCAGAAAGAACTGGCAAAAACCTGTCTTTTTTTGTCTTTTTTTTTTAAATAAAAAACCCACAAAATTTCAGTTGTCTTTCTGAGTTATTCTATTGACCACCTGAAAAAAATCACATCCATCTATCTTTACACAGACCAACCAGTACTGAAACATGTTACTTTCAGTTCCCTTTTCCCCTTAGTCCTTTTGTAGAGGAGGGAAAATCTTTCCTGTTCTTTCTCCCTAGTCTCTGTACTCCCAACTCTGCTACACTGTTCTTATCATCTTAATGACCATTCACTGGAATCCTTCCAAGGGTAATGAATGTGACTGAGGACTTTCATTTTTTTTATTGGTACATGAGTGAACCCCAAGGGAGGAAACAATTTTTTTTAATGAACCTAAATAAGTGAACCAGAAGCTTAGATTTTCTTTTTAAAGGCCAGCGAGCGTTAGAGTTCAAAATTAAGTCAAACAGCTCACTACAACATCTGTGCTTAATATAATGTGGGATATCAGGGAAAACTGTATAGTACTTTTCCTGTACCAGCTTAATTCTTTTTTGAAGCACAGACAGACTTCTGTCTTTTCAGGACTTTTCAGAAAACATTACGAAGTCAAGGCTAAGGTTCTCTTTTGAGTGACTGTCAAAATATATATATTCCATTTATGGTATGCATGCACCTGAGATCAGTCTTTTGGCCAACAGTGTCCATTGTGGCTATGCGTGTGTTCTGAGTGTTTTCATGCCCCTCACGGAGAACATAAAAGGTGACTTAGCACTTCTAGTTTCAAAATGGAGCTGCTTGCTGGCCATTCTTTATGTAGTGCTGTCTCTTGTGTTTCTTGTGTATAGTCCACCCCAGTTAGTAGTTAGTGTAAGAGATATTTAGGTTAGTTATTTGTCCATTGGTAAAACTTTTTAATAGGTTTCCTTTTGAAAAACAAGAAGAAATATATATGAGACCTGTTGTGTGACTGTTGCATTTCTTAATTTATTTAAGATATGAACCAGCATACTCTGGCATGCTAATAAATCTAGCTCCAACTGTAAGAGCCATTCCCATTGAAAATTTCTGCAGACAACTACGAAACGCAGGCCAGCCATGCCAGTTTTCCATGACAGGGAATATTGCTTCTTGACCCCCAAATAAAGAAATCAGTGCTATCCAGTACTTCTGAGCTCAGATCTTATATGTATTCTTCTTGGGCATCACCCATTGTGACCTATATACAAGCCTATGAGAGAGGTCCATCTGGTTGCTAGCCTTTTTTTTTCTCCTGTTACCAGCTTGCATACTCCTCACAGGCCTGAATCAGGCAGGAGAAGAGAGAGAGGTTTCCTTTTGACCAGGAAAATTTTATATTTGTTATTTTTTGATACCAAGGTGTAGGGATCGCGAATCCTAAATCCCACAGATTGAAATATTGAACCTCATGAAAGGCTGCTATGCTTATTAATGATGGGGACACAAGATGCTCATTTACTTTGGGAAATTATACATCCCTGGTAAAACGTGTGATATGTGTGTCCTTTTCAAAAAGGATGTTGAAATCAAGGGAAGTCCACCTTCAAATGTTTTTAATGGACAGATTATTGAGACTGGCATCAGATCCTGGCGTGTCTCACTGCTTGTGTGTGGCATGCCCATCTGCGGGAGTGCTCCTATCAGCACAAGGTCTACCAGCTCCCAAGCCTCATCAGTCAAAACTTTAGCTCCAAGCTTGAGAAAGTCCAATAAGAAACTTTCTGCCAAAAAGGCACATAGCTTGGAGAACGTTAGAGGTAGATCCCCAACAATTATGTTCTTTGATAGGATGGCTTCCCCATACCATTTGAGATCTAAGGAGACTTTGCAGTTCAGCGTGATTACCATTGAAGATCTCAGTACTGAGGCTTCAGCAGTGAAACAATATATGCAAACTATGGCTGCACTGGTACTGACTCATACTGTCACCTCTGCTTAACTCTCAAAACCATCAACCTCCAGTATAGTTTCCTTGGGACTCCTTGGGACTGCTACTCTGATACCAATTATATCAGTACCGATAATAACAGCATTGCTGACCCTTCAGCTCCACTTTTTGCCCCGCTGCACTGTACAGTACTGACAACATACATGGTACAAGGGGACCTGCAGGTCAGGCAAGAGCATGAGTTCCCATTGATTTCTTCAACTCTAACATCAGTGGTGTCAAGACCATCTTCATCTATGGTACCAAGTATGTTTACAACTGTGTTTCAGCGATTGACACCTTGCTCTACTGCTAGACCTAGAATGCTTCTTTTCATCATTGTCTTTGTCATCATCTGAAAACAGTATGAGATACTCTCATATATGCTCTTTCAAGGGACACTCTGATTTCTGATACTTTAGAATACTTACTCAAGCTTAAACTTCTCAGTCTTTTGATTTAGTTGTGGTTTACCTTGTGGCCATCTATGTGCCTATGTATGCTGAATTAGAATAATTAAAATTTTGCTGTGCTTTTGCTTTGATAGAATTTATAAATTCAGTATTAAATTTTGAATGTGACTCTAAACTTGAGTCAAGTCTGATTATATTTATTCAAGTACTGATGTGCATTAGATTCCCTAATGTAACTTCCAGACCATTGACATGTTTGGTCCTATTAATTTCTAGTTGAATCTTATTTTTTCTATGTTCGCTATAATTTTACATTATCACTTTTTTGATGGAAATACTAAAAGGAGTCAGAAATTTGAGTGTAGCCATAGGTTTTTCTTAGATTTAAACCTGTAAATCTTTGTTGTCTTTATGTTCTGTAACATATATCAGGTGATATCAAGTGCTTTATTTTCTGAAAATATGTAAAACCAATTTGATGTGTGTTATGATGAGACCCAAAATTTGCAACACCTCTCCAAGATCTATGTGAAAAGTGCCTCCCATGCTTTGCATTGATCTCACATGCTCTAATTGTAAAATGATTGGTCCGTCTCATCTTGGGACTTCACAATGGGTTCTGCAAGGCCGGGATCCATACAGTGGGTGTGGGCAGAGACTGAGTAGGCCAAGTCTTGAGGAGAGGAAACATCGCCTCCCCACCAGACCCACAGAGATTCCCAAGGAAAGGTAATACACTCTGGGCTATATTGCTTTTTCATGCCCCCGCTGCCCCTCCACAGGGGGGAATCCTTTAAAAGGTGGCCTTTGCCATTTGTGGATACCCCACACCTGTGAGTCACTCTACAAGGAGGCAAACATCCTCCACAAAATGGAAGAACACAGGGAAAACACCACAAACTCTTCCAGGTTTTATGGTGGGAAGGAGAAACTGTGGCCTTTGCTTTGGAAGGATCCACACAACTCTCCTGCCAACCCACATGGGATTATATTTCCAAAGTGCGGGTGGAGAAAATAGAAAAAGAAAAATGGAAGCAGCTAGCCCCAAGAAGGATTGTTATGTGTTTTCTTTCCTTATCTTTAAAAACCAACATGAAAACTTAAAATAATTGGATGCCCCAGTTAAAGTTTCCCTTAATCAGCTTTAATTTGTGTGACTAGCATCTAGAAAATTGTGACAGCAACTGATGTTTATTGGGGTCATTTTTCATAGTCATAGTATTTTAATTTATCCACTGCATTGGGCACAAGCAGTGTTTTCTTTTGCACCATGAATTGGTTTTCCCTTTCCAACTATTTTTTCTTGAGCAACCCTCAATATTGTAACCACTGAAATATAAATTCTTTTTTCTATTACTGTTGGTGTTCTCTTGTGCTACTTCTGCAGATCTCACAGTGTTGATTTGTGACTGTTCAGTACTTGGAGACTTACTGAAAATGAGAGCAGTGAAACTAAGAGACTTACAGTACTGCTAAAGTATTCATGTAGTGTTATTAATTTGTATTGCAGCAATGCACAAAGACCCCAGTTAGGATTAGCAGCCCCATCATGCGTAGGCATTGAACAAACACAGAGGGAGATATTATTCCTACCCCAAAGATTTAATTTTGGAGACAACATTTTTTGAAAGGGTAATTCTAATCTTGGCAGGAAGATCCAGAGTTTTTCTTCATCCTTGTTCCCCAAATTGTACACTGCCAACAATAGAAGATAATAAGAATGTGGTATTGTTTTTGTATGATCATAGATAGAATGTGCAGAGGCATACCATCCATTCCCATTAAAGAACAATTTGCATTACTTACTAGTGGAGGTGGTCTTTCAATGAACTTGGGGTTCATTGAGTAACAAAGTAGTGAATGAGAAAGTAATAAAACAAACTGGAGAGTTACTGTGGTGAACTGCTGCACACAGCCATGCCCTGTTCCCAGCCCCTGCCTCCAGAGCACATCTCCAAATTATCGCACTCACAACACTGTCCCTTATGAGGGAGCATCTCCAAATCACAATCTTTCTTAAACGTATCTCTATAGTCTTCTTGAAATAGATCATATATTTTGCCATGTTGAGAACATGATTTCTCCCTGAAGGCAGCTCTTCTGCCTATTAGGCACTGGCACCCACATACACTCCCACTGAAGACAGTGTGGCTTTGGGTGGGTGAATGGGCATCTACCCTCACAAAACAGCTTCAAGATTGTGTATCCTCTTGATTAAATTGAAATCTGTTTTGGAAAATTCCATCAACCAGATCTGTATGGAAAGCTAATACATTGTCCCATTTTGATTATCACCATAATTATTTAACTAAGAGTCTGGTTTAGCTTAAATTCAGTTAAATTGAATAAATTGTGGTTCAGTAAATTTGAGAGTTATGACTAATTTGAGTATAGGAAAGTCTGTTTTAAGGCTTAACAGTCTTAACAGATTGAGATATTCTTGCTGGCTCCTTGGGCAAAAAAACACACACACACTCTCTCATTTAAAATATATGTATTAGACCTGTCTTGTTACTGTTGCACTTCTTAATTCATTTAAAATATAAGCATTAATAAATCATCCAAGAATAAAGTGGATAGATCGATCACTGTTTCAGAATAAAACAGTTATACAGTGCATTTTCTGAGACCTGCTAATGCTCAAAATAATTAAATGTACAATGTCAATTTCTTTTGATATTTAGTCTTCAGATCTCTAAACTGTATACTGCTTTTGATAAATTGACTTCCATCTAGAAAAATATTGTCATATATGGGAGAAAAGTATAACTGTTATCCTAATTCTTAGTAATTACTTTACTAAAGCCATTAGCATCCAAGGCTGGCTTCCTAATGGATTCTGCTTATCACTTGCCTTTCTGGTTATTAAATGTTTGTGTCTAAAAGGAACAACAAGGGAATAGATACCAACTTTGCTTCACTTGGAGGCATATTAAAAAAATTGATCAGCAAATCACCTAGTACTCTTCACAGCAAAACCACATTGGTGGGAGTGAGTTAATTTCTGTTGTACTATATGGTGAGTAATAAGCTTCTTCCAGTGAGCATACTTCTCTTTTATTCTTCCTGTCAGCTACACTAAATGATACATGGTTGTGAAGTGCCACTCCAGGTTTATGCAACCCACACAAATAAATACACTGAACACAGGTGTTTGGATTTAAGGTCACTGGCTGCAATACTTTTTCAAAATAACTCCTTTAAAGCAAATTGTTAAAACAGTAAATAATATCCAGCTTTGTCACAGCCAGCAAGGGTGGTGGTACCCAGTGATGAGCTGCCAAAATCTTAAGAACGGGTTTCCTCCTCACCCCACGAGGGGGTCGTTGCCCATGCCCGCCCCTCCAGGACTCCTGCCTCATCCAACCCCCCCCCCCCCCGCGTTCCTTGATGCCCTTCCCAACCCCATCCACCCCCCCTCCCCTGTCCCCTGACTGCCCCCAGAACCGGGCAGGAGGGTCTCATGGGCCACCGTAGTGGGCGCCCACCCCACCCCTAAGAGCCAGAGGCACCTGCTGGGGGATGAGGTGGGGAGTCCCGGAGGTGCTTACCTGGGGCAGCTCCCAGGAAGCATCCGGCAGGTCCCTCTGGCTCCTAGGGGCGGGGGAGCATAGCTGGGGGGGAGCAGGGGAAGCCACTTTTGGCCTATGGTGCCATTTTTGGCCAGTTAAATTTAGAAGCCCTTTTAGAACCGGTTGTCCCTGGCGGAACAACTGGTTCTAAAAGGGCTTCTAAATTTAACAACCGGTTCTAGTGAACTGGTGGGAACTGGCTCCAGCTCACCACTGTTGGTACCCCTATTTCCCTGCCTTTTATGTGGAGAAAAATGGGCATGTTAAGGGGGGGAGTTCTCAATCCTGTGCCACCACTGTCATTCCCAGTTTGAGGCTGGCTTTGTTGTGCTGGGCTAACTTCTGTCATATACCGCAACGTGGACACTGCTTTTTAAGTTGTGACCAAACATGAACAAACCACTTACCTATGCCTAGTCAGTAACATATCCGAAACAATCTCTCCATTCAACATATGAACCAGCATTCTCTCACATGCTAATAAATCTAGCTACATCTGTAAGAGCTATTCCCACTGAAAATTTCCTCAGACAGCTACCAAACTCCGCCCAGCCATGCCAGTTTTCCATGACAAAATATTGCTTCCTGACCCCAAATAAAGTGATCAGTGCTATCCAGTACTTCTGAGCAAAGATCTTAAATGCTGGATATTAGCCACTTTAAACCCTGCTTGGGTGGTACCCATTGTGACCTGTAGACAGGCACATGAGGGAGATCCATAATGTCCCTCCACTACCTGCTGGACTTTTATTTCTCTCCTCTCACAAGGTGCCAGGTATCTGTTGCCAGCTCACAAACTCCTGCCAGGCCTGTGCCAGCCAGGAGAAGAGGGACAACAAAAGAGAAATAGATAGATGCCAAGACACAAAGCACTGAAATATCTGGTTTCTGGAGACCTGGAAAAGCCCTTCAGTCTCTGTAAATTATCAGGCAGACTTCTAAAAGTTGGTAAAAATCCACTTGATTTTCATAGAGCAACCTGGGCAAAATACCATCCTTTGTTTTTGTTGTAGTTTAGTTTTGTGTCACCCTTAAGGAGTGATGCAAGTGAATGCTGAGCATTGAAAACAATCTTTGTTTTACTGTATAAAACAATCACCAAATTATTAGGGCTTGGTTGACCCCAGCTTAGCCCTCCCCTACCCAGTGGTAAGAGGATCATGGCCAAAGTGAGCTGTACAATAACAATCCCTGAAGGTAAAATGGCTTCTAAGGTGTCATTACGAGTCAGTGAAACTTACAGCATCTTCTAACTGCTATCCATGGACAGAGAAAAGAGGCATTATTAACCTCATTTTACACATGGGAAAGATCCTCAAATGTATTTAGGCCCCTAGCTTTAATGGAAGTTAGGATCCTAAATATTTTAGAGGATCTGGGCCAGAGAGATTATTCCTCTCAACCGTGGGCAAGTCACTTAATGGACTAGAGATCTCCTGAGTCCCAATCCAGCGCCGTAACCCAAGACAATCTTTCAGGAAATGCTGAACTGTTATATTGTGTCTTCTTTTATTCATCAAAATTCTTCCATGTTCTGCAGTATATCACAGAGATTTCAATATCACCAATAGCAACAGTAGCCTAGGGGAAACAATTTTCCTTTTCAGCAGTGAAAGCACACCATTGTCACAAAAGCTGTGCTACATCAGTATTAGAACAATAGCATTTTGCCATCGGTCATCGCTGGAATCTTGACCAGGTGTGCTCTATTACTGCACATTTAAGCTCTTTAGATTTTAGAGGGCATTTCTGTAAATTGAACAAAGTCACATATACTGGACTATGGTACACTATCACTTCTTACTCTATGGATGATCATGGGTTATATTAATACCTATTTCAACTATAAAAATACTCAGTGTAATTGCCTCTGGAAGTATTGTAAAATAATTTCCTTTCTTCACCTTATGGGATTTAAATAAGTCAGAGCTGGATATGCCCTGAATCATTTTTGTGATTTTCAGTATAGTTAAGCCTTGTGTTGAGATTTTTCTCTGTATTGCTTTTATTATAATGGTTAATGGAAAACTACTAGATTTGACTTTTATGGGAGTCGTGCTTCCCTCCAAAGATGGAATTTGGTTCATGGCTCTTTGTCAGAGCTAGCTAGCTATTCACTTTCATGTGCTGGTGCAGGTATGTAAAGTGATCAATCATGTACTTAGTCCTGGGCACAGTTATTACAAGTAGTCCCATTGCAACAAATGAGACTACTCAAGTAATAAGCGCTGCATTCTGGACTGTTAGTCAGCTGGTGAAGTCAATGTAGCTATATGACAATTTACACCAGTTGAGGATCTGCTCCTTACTGTTTGCAGGGTCAGGCTCCAACTCATTCTAATTCAGATTACAGATCTTGTTGAGTTTGGTTTTTAACCCCCGAACATATTGAAATTAAAAATAAATACTGAGCTCTTGGGAAAATATATAGAAAACAGTGAATGGACAGTTGGAACCATACCTCTCAAATGTCACTCATTTTAGTCCCAAAACTACCTATGTTCAGTACATATCTGATACCCCTCAAGAATCATGAGAGGTTATACAAAGAATTATTTGCTCTAAAGGAATGAACACTACACACTAAAGTTTCCTCAATGAATAATTTTTTGTGTTTCTCATTTTCGTTCTTTGTCATCCATTACAGCCTTCGTTTTAATCTTGGTGTTTTGAGAGCTATGGTTGGAACACAATGAGAATACTTCAGGGGTTCTCAAACTTTTTCTTTCTGAGCCTCCCCCAGCATGCTATAAAACCTCCATGGCCCAGCTGTACCACAACAACGTTTTTTCTGCATATAAAAGCCCGGGCCGGCGTTAGGGGGGTAGCAAGTAGGGCAATTGTCCAGGGCCCCACACCACAGTGAGCCCTGCAAAGCTAAGTTGCTTGGGCTTCAGCTTCACTCGGGGCCCTGGGTTGCAGTCCTGCGTGATAGAGCTTTGACTTTCTGCCCTGGGCCCAGCAAGTTTAATGCCAGTCATGCTTCGCGGACCCCCTGAAACCTACTCATGGCCCCCCAGGGGTCCCCAGCCCCCTGGTTGAGAACCACTGCTCAACTTCATAGAATATCATAGAATCATAGAATATCAGGGTTGGAAGGGACCCCAGAAGGTCATCTAGTCCAACCCCCTGCTCGAAGCAGGACCAATTCCCAGTTAAATCATCCCAGCCAGGGCTTTGTCAAGCCTGACCTTAAAAACCTCTAAGGAAGGAGATTCTACCACCTCCCTAGGTAACGCATTCCAGTGTTTCACCACCCTCTTAGTGAAAAAGTTTTTCCTAATATCCAATCTAAACCTCCCCCACTGCAACTTGAGACCATTACTCCTCGTTCTGTCATCTGCTACCATTGAGAACAGTCTAGAGCCATCCTCTTTGGAACCCCCTTTCAGGTAGTTGAAAGCAGCTATCAAATCCCCCCTCATTCTTCTCTTCTGCAGGCTAAACAATCCCAGCTCCCTCAGCCTCTCCTCATAACTCATGTGTTCCAGTCCCCTAATCATTTTTGTTGCCCTTCGCTGAACTCTCTCCAATTTATCCACATCCTTCTTGAAGTGTGGGGCCCAAAACTGGACACAGTACTCCAGATGAGGCCTCACCAATGTCGAATAGAGGGGAACGATCACGTCCCTCGATCTGCTCGCTATGCCCCTACTTATACATCCCAAAATGCCATTGGCCTTCTTGGCAACAAGGGCACACTGCTGACTCATATCCAGCTTCTCGTCCACTGTCACCCCTAGGTCCTTTTCCGCAGAACTGCTGTCTAGTCATTCGGTCCCTAGTCTGTAGCTGTGCATTGGGTTCTTCCGTCCCAAGTGCAGGACCCTGCACTTATCCTTATTGAACCTCATCAGATTTCTTTTGGCCCAATCCTCCAATTTGTCTAGGTCGTTCTGTATCCTATCCCTCCCCTCCAGCGTATCTACCACTCCTCCCAGTTTAGTATCATCAACTTGATCCAATGTTTCTCTTAAGTATCCCTCCTGAATATTATTGTACTGTTTCTGACAAATTTTTGAATTCTTTTATTTTTCATGTTCAATTTTATGTATCATAAGGCAGTGGAAATCAGAAAAGGTCCCTATGGTACTTGAATGGATTTCAGAAACTTCATTCAATGCGACCTCTGATGGACTGGTTTGTAGACTGAAAACTCTTAATGAAATATCTCAAAAAAACTTTGATTAGATACAATGCTCTACAACAGACTGTTCCTTGAAGGCAATAGGACTCCTTATGGGTGGATAGAACCAACTATCCAGATACTTTAGATATGGACCTATGTTTGTGCTATTTATATTTTTAAGTCCTGGTAAATGTAACAGAATCTCTGATACAACCTGTTCATTCTATTAAATTAAAAAAATATTTAAAATTCTGATTAGTAGTCAAAACATATTTACTCTTTAGGGTAAAGCCCATTGAAGTCTATGGGAAGACTTCTACTGAGATGTAGTGGGCTTTGGATTGGATCAGGCCTAGCACAATAAAATTACATGGGTGCTAGTTTCTTTATCACGTCAATTTTTTTTCAGTAAAAAATACTAGAGCCAAATGTATGCATTCAAAAATACTGGAGACACAATTCTAAACCAGACTGATATATGAATACATGTTTGAACAGTTATTTAAAATTGGGCTTTGTTGGACTGGAACACTTAATTGATGAGCCACAGGAGTCTGTCATGCTCTATAAGTGTTCAAATCTGTATGCTTTCCATGTTTTTGAGGTTGAAGATCAAAATCGGGCATTTTAGTACAAGATATCTCTTCAGTTTCATATTCTAAAAATTGCTTTGAAGTACATGCCAGAAGCAAAAATTATTTCTGACCCTAGATGAAATTACTAATTTTCTGCAGCTTCGTCAGATGTGAAGTCAGTAATTGCTCAAGAAAAAATATATTTATAAAATCAGTAACATAAAAACCCTAATGCCAGCTTTAGCATTCAGAACATTATCTGCTAAATTGCGGCATGTAGTCACAAGTCCTGCCCAAGGAGGAACATCAAGGACATT
The DNA here is from genome assembly GCF_965140295.1 of Lepidochelys olivacea. Lineage (NCBI taxonomy): Eukaryota > Metazoa > Chordata > Testudines > Cheloniidae > Lepidochelys > Lepidochelys olivacea. Next base: position 267,750,240 of record NC_140411.1, read on the forward strand.
GTGTCTCAGGCAGGTGCAGTCTGCTCCAGTGCTGTTTCATGTTTATGGGAGCAGAGGGCTGGTACAGATTTTCCTCTGGCGTGCCAGCCCCATTGTGCAGGCTGGTGCTGAAAAAACACATAGCCATGGCCTCATCCTCCTGTCTCCAATGCCTTTTGACAACCTTCTTGGAAGCGGTGGGCAAGAGAACAGGAGCGGTCAATCTCTGCATTACTAAGAATACAAGGAGCAAGGGATTGCCATTGTGCGCTGTCCTTGAACAGCTGCACAAGCTTCTATCCCTGAATAGCTGAGCAAAGGCAGCACTCAGTCTGGACCTGTGTAGATTTAGAATGTTCCCTGAAAAATCTTTGAGTCCATAAATATTTTTGGCAGATTTTGGCAAGAGTAGAATTACATGCTATTTGAAATTAAACATTATACTAATTTTCCTCTGATCTTCACTCTGATATACCAAGCCAGCATCTCTACTGCTGTGGGAGGGAGAGGTAAATTAGATCTCACAGTGCTAGCAAGGCTCACTTGGAGGTTTCACCAAACGGGAGGCCAGGACTTGTTATCAGAATCCTTGGGGAGTTCTGGTTGGGGACAGGGAAGCAGTTTTAGTTTTGTCAAGAATTCCAGAAAAGCCCCACCAGTTGCTTAAGTTGGTGCTCTGAATAATGCATCTCTCAGCCATCTCAGCCAAACTAGTGATGTTCAGTATTTAGCTTGCATTGGCCACCTCTGGCGTCTCTTAAAAAGAGGTTGCTTTTTGTCCTGACTCTTCATTGGAGTTTTTGCCATCATAAGCCCTGGATGAATTCAGCCAATTATAGAATCATAGAAGTGTGGAAGTGTAGGATCAGAAGGGACCTTGAGAGTCATCTCGTCCAGTCCCCTGCACTCAAGGCCTACATAATAACTAGATCATTCCAGAAAGGTGTTTGTCTAACCAGTTCTTAAATACTTCCAGTGATGAAGATTCCACAGCCTCCCTTGGCAATTTGTTCCAGTGCTTAACTACCCTGACAGGAAGTTTTTTCTAATGCCCAACCTAAATCTCCCTTGTTGCAGTTTAAGCCCATTGATTCTTGTCCTATCCTCAGAGGTTAAGGAGAACAATTTTTCTCCCTCCTCCTTATAACAACCTGTTATGTACTTGAAAATTGTTCTCATGTCCCCACTCAGTCTTCTCTTCTCCAGACTAAACCAACCTAATTTTTTCAATCTTTCCTCATAGGTCATGTTTTCTAGACGTTTAATCATTTTTTTTCTGGACTTTCTCCAATTTGTCCACATCTTTCCTGGAATGTGGCGCCCAGAACTGGGGGCAATATTCCCGCTAACGCCTTGTCAGTGCAGAGTGAAGAATTACTGCTTGTGTCTTGCTTACAACACTGCAGCTAATTCATCCCAGAATGGTTACAATATTTACTCATATTTAGCTTGTGATCAACTATAACCCCAGATCCCTTTCCACAGTACTCCTTCCTAGGCAATCATTTCCCATTTTATATGTGTTCCTTCTTAAGTGGAGTACTTTATCCGCACTGAATTTCATCCTATTTATTTAGGACCACTTCTTCACTTTGTCCAGATCATTTTGAATTTTAATCCTATCCTCCAAAGCACTTGCAACCCCTCACAGCTGGTATCGTCCGCCATCTTTATAAGTGCACTCTCTCTGCTATTATCTAAATCATTTATGAAAATATTGAACAGGGCTGATTCCTGTGGGTCCCCACTCAATATGCCCTTCCAGCTTGACTGTGAACCATTGATAACTACTCTCTGGGAATGATTTTCCAACCAGTTATACACCCACCTTATAGTAACTCCATCTATGCTGTATTTCCCCTTTTTGTTTATGGAGCGGTCATGTGATACAGTATCAAAAGCTTTACTAAAGTCAAGATATATCACATCTACTGCTTCCCCACTATCCACAAGGCTTGTTACCCTGTCAGAGAAAGCTATTAGGTTGCCTTGACATGATTTGTTCTTGACAAATCTATGTTGACTGTTACTTATCACATTATTTTCTAGGTGTTTGCAAATTGATTGCTTGGTTATTTGGTCCATTTTCTTTCCAGGTACTGAAGTTAAGATGACTAGTCTGTAATTTCCCAGTTTATCCTTATTCCCCGTTTTATATATTGGCACTATTTGCCCTCTTCCAGTCCTCTAGAATCTCTCCTGTCTTCCATGAGTTTTTGAAGATAATCATTAATGGCTCAGATATCTCCTCAGTCCACCTCTTGAGTATTCTAAGATGTATTTCATCGGGCCCTGCTGACTTGAAGACATCTAACTTGTCTAAGTAATTTTTAAATTGTTCTTTCCCTATTTTAGCCTCAGATCATACCTCATTTTCACTGGTGTTCACTATGTTAGACATCCAATTTCTGCTAACCTTTCTGGTAAAACTGAAACAAAAAAATCATTAAGCACTTCTGCCATTTTTACACGTTTTCTGTTGTTGTCTTCCCCCGTCATTGAGTGATGGGTCTACCCTGTCCTTGGTCTTCCTTTAGCTTCTAATGTATTTGTAGAATGCATTCTCGTTACCCTTTATATCTCTAGCTAGTTTAACGTTGTTTTGTGCCTTGGCCTTTCTGATTTTGTCCCCATGTGCTTTTGCTGGGTTTTTTTATATTCATCCTTAGGAATTTGACCTAGTTTCCACTTCTTGTAGGATTCTTTTTTAGGTTTCAGATCATTGAAAGTCTCCTGGTTAAGCCAGGGTGATATCTTGCCGTATTTCCTATCTTTCCTAGGTAGTGGGATAGTTTGCTCATGTGTACTTAATAATGTCTCTTTGAAAACTGCCAACTCTCTCAAACTGTTTTTCCTCTTGTCATAAATATAAAGGGAAGGGTAAACCCCTTTAAAATCCCTCCAGGCCATAGGAAAAATCCTCTCACCTGTAAAGGGTTAAGAAGCTAGGATAACCTCGCTGGCACCTGACCAAAATGACCAATGAGGAGACAAGATACTTTCAAAAGCTGGGGGGAGGGAAAAACAAGGAGTCTGTCCGTGTGGTGCTTTTGCCGGGGACAGAACAGGAATGGAGTCTTAGAACTTAATAAGTAATCAAGCTAGATATACGTTAGATTATGATTTCTTTAAATGGTTGAGAAATTAAGCTGTGCTGAATAGAATGTATATTCCTGTCTGTGTGTCATTTTGTAACTTAAGGTTTTGCCTAGAGGGATTCTCTATGTTTTGAATGTAATTACCCTGTAAGGTATTTACCATCCTGATTTTACAGAGGTGATTCTTTTTATTGTTACTTCTTTTTTACTAAAAAGAAAAGGAGTACTTGTGGCACCTTAGAGACTAACCAATTTATTTGAACATAAGATTTCGTAAGCTACAGCTCACTTCATCGGATGCATAAAGTGGAAAATACAATGAGGATATTTTTATACACACAGACCATGAAAAAAATGGGTGTTCATCACTACAGTATGCATCCAATGAAGTGAGCTGTAGCTCACGAAAGCTTATGCTCAAATAAATTGGTTAGTCTCTAAGGTGCCACAAGTACTCCTTTTCTCATCACTAGAAAAGGTTTTCTCTCCCCCCACCCCACTCTTCTGCTAGTAATAGCTTATCTAAAGTGATCACTCTCCTTACAATGTGTATGATAATCAAGGTGGGCAATTTCCAGCACAAATCCAGGGTTTAACAGGAATGTCTGAGGAACAGAGGGGGGCAGGGGGGAAGAAATAAACAAGGGGAAATAGGTTACTTTTTATAATGACTCAACCACTCCCAGTCTCTATTCAAGCCTAAGTTAATTGAATCCAATTTGCAAATTAATTCCAATTCAGCAGTCTCTCGTTGGAGTCTGTTTCTGAAGTTTTTCTGTTGTAATATCGCAACTTTCATGTCCGTAATCGCGTGACCAGAGAGATTGAAGTGTTCTGCAACAGCCCCCCAACCTGAAGCAAATACTCACCAGCAACCACATACCACACAACAGAACCTCTAACCCAGGAACCTATCCTTGCAACAAAGCCTGTTGCCATCTGTGTCCACATAGCTATTCAGGGGACACCGTCACAGGGCGTAATAACGTCAGCCACACTATCAGAGGCTCGTTCACCTGCACATCTACCAATGTGATATATGCCATCATGTGCCTGCAATGCCCCTTTGCCATGAACATTGGTCAAACTGGACAGTCTCTATGTAAAAGAATAAATGGACACAAATCAGATGTCAAGAATTATAACATTCATAAACCAGTCAGAGAACACTTCAATTATAAAAAGTAACCTATTTCCCCTTGTTTATTCCTTCCACCTCACCCCCACTGTTCCTCAGACGTTCTTGTCAAACCCTGGATTTGTGCTGGAAATGGCCCACCTTGATTATCATACACATTGTAAGGAGAGTGATCACTTTAGATAAGCTATTACCAGCAGGAGAGTGGGGTGGGGGAGAGAAAATCTTTTGTAGTGATAAACACCCATTTTTTTCATGGTCTGTGTGTATAAAAACATCCTCAATGTATTTTCCACTTTATGCATCCAATGAAGTGAGCTGTAGCTCACAAAAGCTTATGCTCAAATAAATTGGTTAGTCTCTAAGGTGCCACAAGTACTCCTTTTCTTTTTGCGAATACAGACTAACATGGCTGTTACTCTGAAACCTGTCATTCTTTTTTACTGTTACTTCTATGAAAATTCTTCTTTTCAAGAACTGAATGCTTTTTCATTGTTCTTAAGATCCAGGGGTTTGGGTCTGTGGTCACCTATGCAAATTGTGAGGATTTTTACCAAACTTTCCCCAGGAAGTGGGGTGCGAGGGTTGGAAGGATTTTGGGGGGAAAGACGTTTCCAAACAATGCTTTCCTAATAAAAATAAACCCAGATAAACCTTTGGTGGTGGCAGTGGAAGTCCAAGGGCAAAGGGTAAAATAGTTTGTACCTTGTGGAAGTTTTTACCTAAGCTGGTAAAAGTAAGCTTAGAAGGTTTTCATGCAGGTCCCCACATCTGTACCCTAGAGTTCAGAGTGGGGAAGGAACCTTGACATGGTGGCAGAGCGGTAGGATTAACTTGAAATCATTTTGAGATCAATTTGAGATTTTTTGAACCAGAAAAACAGATTTTAAAAGGAAATTTTTAAAATCCTTTGGGCTGCTAGAAAGCAGGTCTCCAACTGGAAATAGTTGGAAGTGTTTTTTTTTTTTGCTTTGCTTTGGGGCCAGAGCAGAGACAAAAGGGAATTATCTTTTGTGAATTGCAGTTTTCTCTACCTAAAGGCAGAGTAGTTAACCTCCTGCAGGGAAATTCACAAGTCTTCACAGACCTGAAGTTTTTTTTTATCTAAAAGTAACTAGAGTGGTTTTCTGCCTATGTGCCTGGAGACAAAGGTGTTAGGGGTTTTTTTTAGGATTTCTCTGTAGGCTGACAATCACTATCAGAGAATATAGGTATCATATTCAGCACAGCAAAATTTTACAAGCCAAGTCTTTTCTTTTGTTTTGGTTTTCTGTCTAACTCTCGGGTGTAAAGTTAGTTAAAAACAGAGAAGTTAGGATGACAGACTCCACGGCTCAACAAAAGCAGGAATTAGCCAGATTTGAGGCTGAGGAAAAACAAAAGGAACATGAAAGACAGATAGAACTCATGTGGACGGAAATGGAGGCAAAGGACAAAGAAATGGAGGCAAAGGACAAAGAAAGGGAGGCAGCGAAAGAGGCAGAACAACACCAAGCAGCTGCTCACAGGAGAGCTGTAGAGGCAAAGGAAAAAGAACTGGAGGCAAGGGTCAAAGAACTGGAGGAGAAGGAAAAAGAGAGGAAGCATGAACTGGAGATGGAGAAGGCAAGAGCTCAGCAGAATATACCAACAAACCCTAGCAATCCTTCTCCAGGTACCACTTCCCATCCCAGAAAGTTCCCCACCTACAAGGCAGGCGATGAGACCGAGGCCTTCTTAGAAAACTTTGAAAAGGCCTGCCTTGGGTACAGCATCTCTACAGACCAATACATGGTAGAGCTGAGGCCACAGCTCAGTGGACCCTTAACTGAGGTGGTGGCTGAAATGCCTAAGGCACAAATGAACCAGTATGAACTTTTTAAAACCAAGGCTAGAGTCAGAATGGGGCTAACACCCGAGCTTTCCCGTCGGCGATTCAGAGCCCTAAGGTGGAAACCAGATGTGTCATTTACCCAACATGCCTACCACATTGTGATACATTGGGATGCCTGGATATCAGGAGCAAGTGTTGAATCTCTAGTAGATTTGCCCTTCCTAATGCAAATGGAACAGTTCTTAGAGGGTGTTCCTGAGGAAATAGAAAGATACATCCTAGATGGGAAACCCAAAACTGTAATCAAGGTGGGAGAGATTGGAGCCAAATGGGTGGAGGTGGCAGAGAAGAAAAAAACTGGTAGCAGTTGGAGCGGGTACCAGAAGGGACAACCTCAGACTGCACCCTATTACGGGGGCCGCCCAAGGCCCCACCTAACCCTCAAGGAACCCTCCAGCCACCTTATTGTCCCGCCACACCGTTCTCCAGCAACCCACCTTGCCCCAGTGATCCGTCAGCTGGACGATGTTTTAAATGTAACGAGCTGGGGCATGTAAAGGTCAACTGCCCCAAGAACCCCAACAGATTGCACCGGAATCACACCAGAGGTCCTCAGGCCCAGATACCTCCCAGATACCCTTGGAGCGGAGGGAAACTGTGAGCGTGGGCGGGACACCCACGCAGAGGGACACCGGAGCACAAGTGTCAGCTATCCATGCTTCCTTAGTGGATCCCAATTTAATCAACCCAGAGATCCAAGTGATGATTCAACCCTTCAAGTCCAACTCTTTCAATTTTCCTACAGCCAAGTTGCCTGTCCAGTACCAGGGCTGGTCAGGAACGTGGACTTTTGCAGTCTATGATGATTATCCCATCCCCATGCTGTTGGGGGAAGACTTGGCCAATCATGTGAAGTCAGCCAAGATGGTGGGAATGGTCACCCGCAGCCAGACTAAACCAGCCGTCATGCCTAGTGCTGTTCCGGAAACTTCTACCAGGACCCTATCAGAGGTGATGGTCCCAGCCCCCGGGCCAATGTCTGCAACAGCAGTAGTGGATCCAGTCCCAGAGACCCAGACAGAGCCAGTCCCAGAACCGGAACTGGCGGAACAACCAGCACCAGACCCATTGCCAGCACTTAATCCAGTACTTGCAACCCCAACACCAGAGGGCCCCACCAAACCTGAACCAACAGCAGCCCATAACCCTACACAAGAGGCTCAGCCGGAGCCTGAACCCCAACTTAGTGCCCCAGCGAAGAGCAGTTCACAGTCAACGGAAACAGCCCCATCCTCTACATCACTTCCAGAGGGACCAAGCATAGGTCCACAATCCAATGAGGAACTGATGTCTCCAGCATCAAGGAAACAGTTCCAGACCGAAAGGGAAGCAGATGAAAGCCTCCAGAGAGCTAGGACGGCTGCACGGAGCAACCCACTGCCTCTCAGCTCTTCTAATTGATCCAGCTTTTTTGCGGAAAGAGGACTTTTATACCAGGAAACTCTTTCTGGTGGACACCAGGAAGACTGGCATCTTCAGAGACAGTTGATAGTTCCAACTAAGTACTGGGCCAAGCTCTTGAGCTTAGCCCACGATCACCCTATTGGCCATGCTGGGGTGAACAGGACCAAAGACCGTTTGGGGGGGGTCATTCCACTGGGAGGGAATGGGCAAGGATGTTTCTACCCATGTCCGGTCTTGTGAAGTATGCCAAAGAGTGGGAAAACCCAAGACCAGGTCAAAGCCCCTCTCCAGCCACTCCTCATCATTGAAGTTCCATTTCAGCGAGTAGCTGTGGATATTCTGGGTCCTTTTCTGAAAAAGACACCCAGAGGAAAGCAGTACATACTGACTTTCATGGATTTTGCCACCTGATGGCCGGAAGCAGTAGCTCTAAGCAACACCAAAGCTAAAAGTGTGTGCCAGCCACTAGCAGACATTTTTGGCAGGGTAGGTTGGCCCCCCGACATCCTCACAGATGCAGGGACTAATTTCCTGGCAGAAACTATGGAAAACCTTTGGGAAGCTCATGGGGTAAATCACTTGATTGCCACTCCTTACTACCATCAAACAAATGGCATGGTGAAGAAATTTAATGGGACTTTGGGGGCCATGATAAGTAAATTTGTAAATGAGCACTCCAATGACTGGGACCTAGTGTTGCAGCAGTTGCTTTTTGCCTACAGAGCTGTACCACATCACAGTTTAGGGTTTTCACCGTTTGAACTTGTATATGGCCGCGAGGTTAAGGGGCCATTACAGTTGGTGAAGCAGCAATGGGAGGGATTTACACCTTCATCAGGAACTAACATTCTGGACTTCGTAACCAACCTACAAAACACCTTCCGAACCTCTTTAGCCCTTGCTAAAGAAAACTTACAAGATGCTCAAAAAGAGCAAAAAGCCTGGTATGATAAACATGCCAGAGAGTGGTCCTTCAAAGTAGGGGACCAGGTCAAGATCTTAAAGGCGCTCCAGGCCCATAAAATGGAAGCCTCGTGGGAAGGGCCATTCACGGACCAGGAGCGCCTGGGGAGCTGTTAATTATCTCATAGCATTCCCCGTCTCCAACCGAAAGCCTAAAGTGTACCATATTAATTCTCTAAAGCCCTTTTATTTGAGAGAATTAAAGGTTTGTCAATTTACAGCCCAGGGAGGAGATGACGTTGAGTGTCCTGAAGGTGTCTACTACAAAGGGAAAAGTGCGGGTGGTGTGGAAGAGGTGAACCTCTCCATGACGCTTGGGCGTATGCAGCGACAGCAGATCCAGGAGCTGTGCGCTAGCTACGCGCCGACGTTCTCAGCCATCCCAGGAGTGACTGAACGGTCATACCACTCCATTGACACAGGTAATGCTCACTCAATTAAAGTCCAGCCTTACCGGGTGTCTCCTCAAACTAAAACTGCTATAGAACGGGAGATCCAGGATATGTTACAGATGGGTGTAATCCGCCCCTCTGGAAGTGCATGGGCATCTCCAGTGGTTCTAGTTCCCAAACCAGATGGGGAGATACGTTTTTGCATGGACTACCATAAGTTAAATGCTGTAACTTACCCAGACAACTATCCAATGCCACGCACAGATGAACTATTAGAGAAACTGGGACAGGCCCAGTTCATCTCTACCTTGGACTTAACCAAAGGGTACTGGCAGGTACCGCTAGATGAATCCGCCAAGGAAAGGTCAGCCTTCACCACACATGTCGGGCTGTATGAATTTAATGTACTCCCTTTCGGGCTGCGAAATGCACCCGCCACCTTCCAAAGTCTTGTAGATGGTCTCCTAGCGGGATTAGGAGAATATGCAGTCGCCTACCTTGACGATGTGGCCATATTTTCAGATTCCTGGGCAGAACACCTGGAACATGTACAAAAAGTCTTTGAGAGCATAAGGGAGGCAGGACTAACTGTTAAGGCTAAGAAGTGTCAAATAGGTCTAAACAGAGTGACTTACCTTGGACATCAGGTGTGTCTAGGAACTATGAACCCCCTACAGACCAAAGTGGATGCTATCCAAAAGTGGCCTGTCCCAAAGTCAAAGAAACAGGTTTAATCCTTCTTAGGCTTGGCCAGTTTATTACAGGCGATTTGTACCGCAATATAGCCAAATCACTGCCCCTCTGACAGACCTAACCAAAAAGAAACAGCCAAATGTCAGTGAACTGAAGAGTGTCAGAAGGCCTTTAATCACCTTAAAGCGACGCTCATGTCTGACTCTGTGCTAAGGGCCCCAGACTTTGACAAACCGTTCCTATAACCATAGATGTGTCCGAGCATGGTGTGGGAGCAGTTTTAATGCAGGAAGGACCGGATCAAGAATTCCACCCTGTACTGTTTCTCAGCAAAAAACTGTTTGAGAGGGAAATCAACTGGTTGGTCAGTGAAAAAGAATGTTACACCATTGTCTACGCTCTGGAAAAGCTACGCCCATATGTTTGGGGACGGCGTTTCCACCTGCAAACTGACTATGCTGCGCTACGGTGGCTTCATATCGCCACAGGAAATAACAAAAAACTTATTCGGTGGAGTTTAGCTCTCCAAGATTTTGATTTCGACATTCAACACATCTCAGGAGCTTCTAACAAAGTGGCTGATGCACTCTCCCGTGAAAGTTTCCCAGAATCAACTGGTTAAAATCGTCCTTGAGATGTGGAAAATATTGTTAGTCTTTATGTACTTGGGAGTATATTTAGAGGTGCATGTGTCTTATTAACTCTGTTTTTTCCTAGAGCTCCAGTTTTTTTTCCTAGAGCTAGAGTTTCACCTTAGCTGTGATTTGGGGGGGCGTGTCATAAATATAAAGGGAAGGGTAAACCCCTTTGAAATCCCTCCTGGCCAGGGGAAAAATCCTCTCACCTGTAAAGGTTTAAGAAGCTAGGATAACCTCGCTGGCACCTGACCAAAATGACCAATGAGGAGACCAGATACTTTCAAAAGCTGGGGGGAGGGAGAAAAACAAAGGGTCTGTGTCTGTCTGTGTGATGCTTTTGCCAGGGACAGAACAGGAATGGAGTCTTAGAATTTAGTAAGTAATCTAGCTAGATATGCGTTAGATTATGATTTCTTTAAATGGCTGAGAAATTAAGCTGTGCTGAATAGAATGGATATTCCTGTCTGTGTGTCTTTTTCTAACTTAAGGTTTTGCCTAGAGGGATTCTCTATGTTTTGAATATAATTACCCTGTAAGGTATTTACCATCGTGATTTTACAGAGGTGATTCTTTTTATTGTTACTTCTTTTTTACTGTTACTTCTATTAAAATTCTTCTTTTCAAGAATTGAATGCTTTTATTTTCATTGTTCTTAAGATCCAAGGGTTTGAGTCTGTGGTAACCAATGCAAATTGGTGAGGATTTTTACCAAACCTTCCCCAGGAAGTGGGGTGCAAGGGTTGGGAGAATTTTGCGGGGAAAGACGTTTCCAAACAATGCTTTCCTAATAAAAATAAACCCAGATAAACCTTTGGTGGTGGCAGTGGAAGTCCAAGGGCAAAGGGTAAAATAGTTTGTACCTTGTGGAAGTTTTTACCTAAGCTGGTAAAAGTAAGCTTAGGAGGTTTTCATGCAGGTTCCCACATCTGTACCCTAGAGTTCAGAGTGGGGAAGGAACCTTGACACCTCTTAAACTTGCTTCCCAGGGCATCTTCATGAGTTTGCTAAAGTCTTCCTTCTTGAAATCCATTATCTTTATTCTGTGGTTTTCCCTCCTACCGTTCTTTAGAATCATGAACTCTTATCATTTCATGTCAAAAGTAGAGCACAGCTGATGATAATCCTGCTAAGAGACATGGAAATTAATCTTGCATCCTCTTTCTGAGACTCCAGATTTCTAGGATAAGCAAAATGGACACAGTGTTCTGCTAAATTATTTAGAACACCATGTATGAGAGAATAAAATAGAATAGAAGCTGCTTATCCAAAATGTGAGAGGCATTTATGTTTTGTGGCATGTGGCATTCATGTCAATGAAATGGAAGTGTCTAGGATAGTCTGTTATGGAATTATCTTTTTGTTCTCTGATCTATGAGCAGAAATATACAGTTAATATCTGCTTCAGATTATCTTTATAACTGGGGATGACAATATGAATGTGCTTTAGAAAAGGTAATTATAAGTTTGTGTATGGTAGCTGAATCCTTGAATAAACAAAACACACTTAAATGTAGTCCCAAATGTGGTCCAAGTGTGGTTCTGCAAATATTTCTCATAACAAGATCAGCAAATTGAGAATACATATTTGTGATAGAGAAGGATTTGGTAAAAACTGTGCTTTCCTGATAGTGTGCAGAGTTTCTGAAAATCAAGTTAAATGTGAGACTCTCCCAGATGGTAAAATTTCACTCCAAGGAATTTAAATTGGTACTCAAAATGTCATTGTGTTCATGAAGATTCTTTTACATTTCTAAAGTGAAAGCTGCAATGTATTATAATCACTACCACTTATTAGAAAGAAGAGTAAATGTGAACAAAAATTGCAGATGTCAATTTACCCTCCTCCTCCTCCTCCTTTTTTTTTTTTTTTTTAAAAAAGTGGCCTGTAACGTCTCCTGCTTTTCCTGTGTTGTAACCTACATAATGAGACATTACTTTCTTCTGGAAAATAGTTAAAAAAAAATGTCTGTGAGACAGACATCAGCACTGTTCATTATGGACAGATTTCTTTCCCCTTAAATACCACCTGTCACAATCTCTAGATGTAGGTTTTGGTCCTAAGAAGTATTTTTTAAATAAAACACTTTATTACATGGTTTGTAGCACTGAGTCAACATTTGATTACCAATAATAATCAAAATACCATTTAATAGTATGATGCTCTGAGGTCTTCTGCCTTTCTTCAGATTCCTTGTCATTTTAATACTTATTTAGTAAGTGCTCTGTTTAGCTATATTGTGTTATAACCCGTGCAATTTTCTTTTAAGTTTTGCATAGTTTTTTGTTATCTCAAGTTTAATACATACATTATGCTATCTGTGAGTCGATGCAAAACAAGAAATGCCTACTTGATTAAAATATTGAAGTTTAGAACTTTACTTTGCTATGTGGTATGCAGTATTGACAGCTAATTCATATAACAGATGTCACTTTGTCTCAAAATCAAGCTAATTATGTTGAAAAATATTAAATTATTTTTCGAAATTGAAATCTTGACACTCTTCTGAAAGAAAAATGGAAACGATTGTTCCGACGTTAAACAGATATTTGTGTGCCCCTATATTAACATGCCCGATTGCCTCAAATTTGTTGCATAGTTCATTAATGTTTTGTGAAAAACAGTACTATATGGGTATTCTTCTGTGTCCCATATTTTGGGTATGTAAGGGAAAAACTATGAAATGATCATGCTTAAATAAAAAAAGATCCAAATTAGCAATAAAGTTTGAGACCAAAAACATAACCGATAGTACATGAGTCCTCAAACTTTCTCATAGTATAGACAATATTGTAGTGTGTCTTGTGGACCACCACACCTCCAGTTCACAATTGTATAATGTTCCATGTTAGCTCCAGTAACATCTTATGTGGAAAGTATTGTGAAAAAAACTTGGTTCGTAATTCTGGGTAATTAAAAAATACTCTTTACTTCATGTGTTCCTCCCTTCTTCCTGCTTATGTTTCCCTGTTGCCCGGTCCTTCTCTCTACTGCACATGACTCCCTGCCGCTTGGTTCTCTTCTTCCCTAGATATTTCTTCCCTCAATAGACCTCTTCTCTTCTTTGTGCTCTGCACACATTGCCTGGCTGCTTCATTCCTTTCTTTACTGTTCTGGTGGACTTTCCTTTCCTGCTGGTGACTGGCAACTCGAGCCCCACCTTAGAGCAATTCCTGTTTTCTCTCCTCCTCCTCCTCATAGTTGTTGCAGCAACAACTAGTGGAGGCAGCTAGGGTAGATTTTCCCCTTTGTTGCAGACTGCAAATACAGAGCCCCAGGCTCTTTTTTACAATGAAGAGCCAGCACACTTGTAGAAGCAGCTGGAACTAGAAGAGCTAACACCGTATGACCTGCTAGTTCTCAGCTGACAGCGAGTGGTCATTGTTACCAGCTCTTGTGATTTTATTGCAAGTCTCTCAATATTTGGCCCCAGCTCCTGGAGTCAAGTGATTGTGAAAATCTCAGCTTTCATTTACAGAAACCCAGTAAGTTTCTAGCCATCATGCTTGCAAAGAAAAACTTGAAAACATAACCTGGGTACACACTAAAGGCTCAGAAAGCAAAAGAAAGGAACTGTTTTCTTTTTGATGTCTAACTTATGATTTTAGCATACCTGAGGTTTGCAGTGCTGACTGGTACATTGACTACAGTTTGAGAATTGCTGAGATAAACTAGCCTGCAGTGAAAGAGAGAGAGAATCCAAAATGTAGAGGTGGCTCTGCACCAGGATAAAAATTTATAGCCTTGAATTTTGGAGAAATTCACTTCCAGAATTTAACTTAATGGGTCAGGCCAATCTCCACCAAAAAGTAGAGCTATCCCATGTTTCACAAAACCATTGACAGCACTGCATTCTGAATGGAACTCTCAGATAAGTATAGCTTTCCGTATAGTTTCCCATGAGCTCTTCATTTTTGGAAACAATCATTGAAAGATTTTGAGACTATTAAACTGTTCAGCTGGGAACCTATTCACTTTTTGGAGCTGCAGCATATCTTGTCACCAAGTCACAATGAGCTAGAAAATTAGATATATATTTTTTTTCAGAAATGAAACAAATATTTCAAAATAAATATATTAGTGAAACATTAATTACCAAGGGCCCAATTCTTCTTCCCATTGAAATTTGGCCATTATTTAAACAGGAACTGGATCATGCACTAAAATAATACTTAATCTGAAAAAATAATTTACTGTACAAAAGAATTGCATCACTACCTTTGTCTCTCAGTAGTACAGACATAGCCAGCAGCTCTAAAAGGCCAGCTTTAAAAAAAGGATTAAAAATCTAAGACTAGATGTTGCCCTTGTCTTAAGTATGAAGAGAAAGGAAAATGAAACAGAACTGGGGAAAAGAGTGAAGTGCAGGGGCAGGAACGGGGAAGCAGAGAGGGGAGGAGAAATTATGGCTGTTGCAGCTTACTTTCTTCCATTCTGAAAAGCCATCATAAGAACAAGTACTTCCAAAAGCTCCCCAATGCACAGGTGGAGCACAGACATTGCTTCGTCCAGCCCCCCCCCTCCCTTGCCCCTCTTCTTTTTGGAGTGGTTAGAGTCATGCAGAAGAGCTAAAGGACATTAAAATTAATTGCCTGTCAAACAAACTGATTATTTTGTTTTCAGGTACCTTTTTGTGTCTATTTTTAGTTCAATGTAGATACATTTCTAAATGAAACATCATTCTGAAATGAAAAGCTGCCACATTTTGACTTTTTTTGGAAATTCTTTCCTTGTTTGTTTTGGGCAGGGGGGCTTACACTATTTGCTGAATTTGACCTGAATTTTCAAAATGTTTCAGTCAATCTGAAACTGTTTTTTCAGCAAATAAACTATTAGATGAAAATTTCTTTGCCCAGCTCTAGTTGTGACTGATCTCCACACAGAGGACTCAAGGGGGGAGGCTCCTAGTACCCTCCATCCTCTCATGCACC
Organism: Lepidochelys olivacea; assembly: GCF_965140295.1. Lineage (NCBI taxonomy): Eukaryota > Metazoa > Chordata > Testudines > Cheloniidae > Lepidochelys > Lepidochelys olivacea. The sequence continues at coordinate 267,765,347 of NC_140411.1, forward strand.
AATCCAGGAGCTGGTCACAATTAAGCCTATCTAAAGTTTCTGTTTATTGTAACTGAAGGTGGTATATTTTTCACTTTCTGTCCAGGACTATTATGTAATTAAATGGCAAAAAAACCTTTATGATCATATAGTTAAGGTTGCTCAGGGATAGCAGAATGTTGAGTTCAGCAAAATTCAAACCTCAGAAAATATGGAGTTACAGTAAACATTCATGTAACCTTAACTCTGCCCCCTGGATCTGGCAATAGGAATACTAGGAATTACCTGCCTGCTCTTGAGCTGCATTTTCTGTGTGAGAGTCTTATCTATATTGAATGGTTTGAATGGGAGAGGATGGAGATTACTTTGAGGTGCATCTGTAAGAAACTGAGAAGTTGTATGGTCAGGCCTAGTGGTTGGAGCAGCAGTTATCATTCCTAGTGGTCTGGCCGGGGCTCAGAGCAGGAATCAAGGACAGGCTGGAAAAGGCTGGATCAGGCACAGGCTAGGCTGGAACAGGAGCAGTCTGTCAGAACCACCAAGCGGTGCGGGATCCTCCTGGCAAGGTAGTGACAATGAGCAGACTGGAGTGGCTGCTCTCATTGGGAGCTTATATCCCTGGCCTTGGGGTCACCTGATTAGAACTGTATCTCTGGATTGTCTGAGCCCTGGTTGATTGATGGCGCCCTCAAGTGATCAGGCTGAGTGATGACTCATCAGGCTCAGCAGCACTTATTAGGCTCAGCGAGCACTCATCAGGCTCAGAGATGATTCATTACAGCATCAAAGAGCTGTGGTAGTGATATGAGGAGAGCAGGGTTTGTGCCCTCCTATGTGTGCGAGTAAAGGAAAGAGGAGCATGTTTATTGCTGGGGATGTTGTGAAGGCCAAAAGTGTAACTGGGTTCAAAAAAGAATTAGATGAGTCCATCAATGGCTATTAGCCTAGATGGTCAGAGATGCAACTCCATGCTCTTGGTGTCCCTAAACCTCTGACTGCCAGAAGCTGGAACTGGGTGACTGGGGATGGATCACTCAATAAATTGCCCTGATCTGTTCAGTCTCTCCGAAGCATCTGTACTGACCCAGCCACTGTCGGAAGACAGAATACTGGGCTAGATGGACCATTGTTCTGACCCAATATGGCTCTCCTTGTGCCTGGCCATGAGGCTAGTCAGTGCGCTCAGGCTAACCTCTTTCAGTCACTTCTCAACTGCCCCTGGCTAGAGATGATGCTACTTGCAGTCAGTTATGACTTTGCTTTCAATTTTGCATTTCTATAGTTAGTTGGCCTACTAGTACTTAGTGTAGTTATAGTCATAGTTTCCCTTTTTTTCTTATCTTTTCTCTCTAAAGTTTTTTTAAAAAGACTTTATTTTCCCAGGTTTTTTTTCCTCATTGGTGAGCCTTCTTCTAATGGGGCTTGCCTGGTTCACTGGCTTCATGAAGTGCCTCTCTTGCAAAGAGGCGATCCCTGTCACAGACAAGCACTCCCAGTGCATACTTTGCCACAGAGAAGGACATATTCAACACAAGTGTTGTTTCTGCCAGCAACTCAGGCCCAGATTTCTTAAGGATAGAGAGCTCACTCAGAAGATCGTCTCCATGGAGGCGGCTCTCTGACCCTCTCCAGACATCCGCCACAAGTCACCTGGCAGACGTGAGTCTTCCCCACAGCCCTCAATGTCTAAAGGCTGTGGGTCAAAGAAACAAGCCGCTGACCCCTCTCAAAAATTGTCAAAAAAGGGAGCAGAAAGTCTGCACAGAGAGCCCCTAGAATCCCTGGCACACTTGGTATCCTCGGTCCCATCAGCACCAAGACAACCCCAGCTCAGTACCCATGGCTCACGGAAATGTACAATGGCAGGTAACTATTGACAAGCCTATGGACCCGATGGGCACAGGCACTGAGTCAGCAAGGACAGGAGGATGATCTCCCACCTCCATGCAGCCAGTGACCTGTGTTCCCCACTGCCATGCTGGAGCCTCCACATTTATTGACCAATAACATTTGCAGAATGTTGCAGAATTTTAAAATATTGTGCTCAGATTTTGTTTTTGGTGCAGAATTTTAAAATTTTTGATGCAGAATTCCCTCAAGAGTAGAATATGGATACAATGAAGAAGATCTTAACTTTTTTTTAAAGCTTTCTCCTACAATAATTGGAGAGTTTCAGATCTGATTCTGAAAAGGGCTGCCCGATCTTCATCTCTTAAAAAGAAAACCCACACAAGCAGTTTATTACCAGTTTTGCTAATAGGTAGCTGAGTTTTTTAGTATTAGTCACTAATACTGAGAGAGTTCTGTTTTTTCATAATTGGTAAATTAAAACTAATTTTAGATCCTAATTTCTAGAGCGGAGTGTAGCTCACAGTCTTTCAATTATTTATATGGTTTATTATGTGCATTTGTATTTTCAGCTGAGCGGTGCCTGAACTGTGACAGTTGCAGTCTACACCATGTTATTTATTTTGTTTGAGTGGCTATCTGTTGCAGTGGTGGGTGAGTGATCCTTATGTAAAAAAGAGTGAAGAATCAGATCTTTACTTGAAATCAACAGGAGAATTGCCTTCTGCAACAGGATATACAAATCCCACACTGGTAAGGAAGGAGGTAAGCAGTTGCTCTGGGCCTAGGTGGCTCCAGCCTGCCAAAACTTCAAAGCATACATGTCTTGAAGGAGGAACGCAAAAGGAGTACAGACCAAGAACAGAGGGTTGATGTGAGCTACTGAACTACATTCTGAGCTCCTGGGAAGGAGCACTGCAGGGAGTCCAGGTGCTTGCGGTCCCTGGCTCTGGGAACATTGCCAGACTCACAGAGAAGATACTTTTAACACTCAGAAGATCTGAGACTTTACCTTTCCTTTCTGCTACTTAATATCTATTTGATCTCTTGGGAAAGAGGGGACTGGGTAGGAAGTGATCCAAGGAAGCAGCAGTATAGCCTTTCTTGGTGCAGGACTTAGCTACATGCCACTGGGCCCTGGATGGGAACCCAGTAGAGAAGGTAGGCCTACCAACCCCCAGGAGATGCAGAAGGCAGAAAGCCTACCCCTGTCGGGATTCCAGGGGTGTGTCTGTGCGGATTTGATCTTGTGCTTTTTCAGGGAGTTTCTTGAGCAAATGCTGTAGTTTCTTTTGGGAACCCTCAATGGGATCAGAGGGTAATGGCTTGTAGAAAGTGGTGTTGGAGAGCTGCCTAGCAGCCTCTTGTTCATATTCCGACCTATTCATGATGACGACAGCACCTCCTTTGTCAGCCTTTTGATTATGGTGTCAGAGTTGTTTCTGAGGCTGTGGATGGCTTTGTGTTCTGCACGGCTGAGGTTATGGGGCAAGTGATGCTGCTTTTCCACAATTTCAGCCTGTGCATGTTGGCGGAAGCACTCTATGTAGAAGTCCAGTCTGTTGTTTCGACCTTCAGGAGGAGTCCACCCAGAATCCTTCTTTTTGTAGTCTTGGTAGGAAGGTCTCTGTGGGTCAGTATGTTGTTCAGAGGTGTGTTTGAAATATTCCTTGAGTCGGAGACGTCGAAAATAGGATTCCAGGTCACCACAGAACTGTATCATGTTCGTGGGGGTGGAGGGGCAGAAAGAGAGGCCCCGAGATCGGACAGATTCTTCTGCTGGGCTAAGAGTATAGTTGGATAGATTAACAATATTGCTGGGTGGGTTAAGGGAACCACTGTTGTGGCCCCTTGTGGCATGTAGTAGTTTAGATAGTTTAGTGTCCTTTTTCTTTTGTAGAGAAATGTGTGTTGTAAATGGCTTGTCTAGTTTTTGTAAAGTCCAGCCATGAGGAAGTTTGTGTGGAAGGTTGGTATTTTATGAGAGTATCCCGTTTGGAGAGCTCATTCTTAATCTTCCCCTGTTTGCTGTAGAGGATGTTGATCAGGTGGTTCCACAGTTCTTTGAGAGTGTGTGGCACAAGCTGTTAGCATAGTCTGTGTGGTATGTAGATTCTACACCTGTGCCCCGCCACAAGGGTGCATCTGCAGTGAGTGAACACCTTCACACCTCACTAAAGCTTAAATATGGATGGCAGGATCTGATCTCGAAACGTTCTATAATATGATTATTCTGTATGCTGTATTTTGTTAGGACTGAGGATATTCTCTGAAAAAAATAAGTGTGAATTGTAGCTTCTTGAACAAATTGATGCATTTTGGAAATATATAATTGTTTAGTATTAGTTCTTTTTCAGCTTTATTGGTTTAAAAATGCTTAACAAAAATTAATGGACAGTTCCTCTGATCTATTCAATAATTTTGTGGTAAATGTAATCACCAATAAGTTAAATACTTCTCATTGTGAATGGACTTCCATACAGTGATATTACTTTTTCATTTTTTTATAATCAGCCTCATAACATTGGAACTGGGTTGCCTAAGCAACCAGAAAAACTCAAGGTTAGGGTTGCCTTTTTGCTACCTTGTATAATCTAAGCAGATATACTCTATGTGATGTGGCTATGTAAATTAACCAGGGTTTGTCTACACATACAGTACTGTAAAATGTCTGGAAATGTAAGAATTATACAAAACACCTTTCTAATATAATGATAATACTTAGTTTTTTTCATCCATAATTCTCAGAGAAATTTACAAAGTAAGATAAGTAAAGGAAGACTGATGGGAGGGACCTGTTATGTCTTCAAATAGGTTAAGGGCTGCTATAAAGAGGATGGGAATCAATTGTTCTCTATTTCCACTAAAGGTAGGACAAGAAAGTAATGGGTTTAATCTTCATCAAGGAAGATTTAGGATAGATATTAGAAGAAACTTTGTAACTACAAGGGTTGTTCCTCAAGGGACATTCAACATTCCTCAAGGGAGGTTGAGGAATTCCCGTCACTGAAGGTTTTTAAGAACAGGTTGGACAAACACCTGTCAGGGATGTCTAGGTTTATTTGGTCCTTCCTCAGCACAGGGGGCTGGACTTAATTACATCTCAAGGTCCCTTCCAGCCCAACATTTCTGTGATTCTATGATCATTAACCCCATTTGACAGAAGGGAAGACTGAAGCACAGACAAGTGAAGTGATCTGCCCAAGGTCACATAGCAGGTCAGTGGCAGAACCAGGAATAGGGCAAGTTTTCTTACTCCAAGTTCACTGTCCTGTTTATTAGTCCACGCTGCCTCCTCATGCTGTCTAAAATGAAAATGTTGACCCATCTATCTTACTCTTCACATGAATCACAGCCATTTATGTCTAAACTTATACCAATACTTATAGGAGGACAGATTACAGTTAAAGTGATCTCAATCACTTTCTTAAATGGTCACAATTAGAGTTGGTTGAAAACTTTCCAACAATTGGCTAGATGTATTCTCTGATGGTGGAGGAGGGCTGGGGTTTGCTTTCCTCTGAAGCATCAGAGATTGTCCACAGCTGGAGATGGGACACCGACAGGGTGAACCAGTGTTCTGAGATGGTACAGAGAATCCGCTTTTCAGATGCTTGTTTGGTGTGTCCTGGTCACATGCTAAAGGTCATATTGGTTGCCGTATTTGGGACTGGGAAGGAATTTCTCTCCAGATCAGATTGTCAAGGAAATTGCGGGAGGGCAGGGGTGTTTGCTGCCTTCTGTAGCATGGGACATGATTCACATGCTGGGATCATCGGGGCATATCTCATCAATCTCATCAATTGATCCCACTTCTCTAACAATACAAGTCTACATTTCAAAGCTCTAGAGTCTAACATGGCTTTAGGTTTCAGACTGGTTAGTCCATATCTGCAAAAAACAACGAGGAGTCCTTGTGGCACCTTAGAGACTAACAGATTTATTTGGGCATAAGCTTCCGTGGGCTAAAACCCACTTCATCAGATGCATGGAGTGAAAAATACAGTAAGCAGTATAAATATTATAGCGCATGAAAAGATGGGAGTTGCCTTGATTGCATGGCCTCGTTAGCATTAAAAAAGTATTTTCCCCTCTCTTGATATTCACACCCTTCTTGTCAACTGTTGAGAATAGGCCACTTCCACCGTAATTGAATTGGCCTCATTAGCACTGACCCACCCCCCCCACACACACTTGGTAAGGCAACTCCCATCTTTTCATGTGCTGTAATATTTATATTGCTTACTGTATTTTTCACTCCATGCATCTGATGAAGTGGGTTTTAGCCCACAAAAGCTTATGCACAAATAAATTTGTTAGTCTCTAAGATGCCACAAGGACTCCTCTTTGTTTTAACATGGCTTTGTTAGCTGTTTATAAGGAATGGCCTTAATTACCATTTCTATACTTTTCTAATATGTCTTTAAAGGTTGAATTTGGGTCATTTAGCCTGCTGGTTGCTTAACCCTTTCTGGCTCAGTGTGACAACTTAAATTTGAGTTAATTGTGTATTCTTTTGATGGTAATTTAAATATCAAGATTACTGAAAATACTGAATCAATGATTTAAATGAGACTACTGAAGGAGGTAGGGTACTACTGAATGGGAGTAAGGGTGGCAGATTATGACCCAAGGTGATCAAAACATTTGACAACCAGTGGTTTTTCCTTTGTACACGTGTTATAAAATAAATATTAATTTTAAATTAAAATGTATTCTGCACATTTAGAAGAGGCACTCCTTCCAGAGGGCCTGATCATGCTAACAGTTGTACAGGTGTAACTTCACTCACCTGAGTTGTTCCACTGGAATTAATTTAAAATTACAACACGTGTAACTGTATGCTGGCTTGGTCCCTATGCAGGAGATAGGTCGAAATGCAATGTTTTCTCTTAAAAGAATTAACTAAACCATTTTTTCTACTTTTAATACTTTTGAAAACAGCAATGATTACCATAAGAAAAATGCTGCCTGTTTCTGAGGTAATTACAAGGATATGGAATTGACAACAAAATTAGTGCTCTTAGTTTTTATCACGTTATTAGCATCTTCTACATGCAGACTGAATAAATCTATTTTGTGCTGCTGCTCGCTAATTAGAAATATTAATATATTTACTGCAGGGAAAAATACTGATTGGTCATAAATAAACCTCATTAAAATGATTATCAGTAGTCAAATATAAACATCTAAGCAGATTGGATATAACAGATGTATTTAGTTCCTGTTGTCTGAAAGTTTACCAGATTACATCCTAACCAGTGTTAGTCAAGGGTTTTATTTCTGAGCAGTTTCATTTTATAGTCTGTTTTATAAAAAACTGTGTACATTTACAACACTATATTAATTATAATAAATAGGCAGAAGCCTGTGAAGAACTTTTCCATGCTATTAGTATACAGATGTTACAGAATGGTAACCTGACATTTCCAAAATCTAAATGCTTAAACTACCATATAGCCAATGCAGAAAAACAATGCTAGATAATTCTGACAGTTATAATTGCTTATTGCTAGAAAGAAGTAACTTGGATCTAAAAATACTTTGCTGTACAGCACTTTGACAATCCATTTTATTTACTAATTATTGAGAAGTAATGTAACCAATATTAAACTGTGAAAGATGGTTAATATGTATAGCAAAAGTAATAACTATAAATATTAAAGCAGTTTGTCATATAAAGAAACTGATCCTTTTTAAACTTTTTAACAGGATATTAAGGGCCTGATCCAGAGCCAGTCAGGAGAGTGTCCATTTTCTTCAGTGGGTTTTGGATCAAGGCCTAAGAGAAAATGTTTAACTTCAGTGCATTTATCAGCATTTGAAGTTTTCTCAAAAGTAGAATTATAAAATCACTGTTTATACACACATTCCCCATCTCTCACCACCATTCATATCATCCCAAACTCATTGTCCCAAAACTGTGATAGCACACTCTCATGTATTCCTTCAATTCCCTTTTCTGTGTTCCTGCAACAATCACAATGCAGACCCTTTTACCTGTGTTCTATATTCTCAGCCCCATCACAGTAGAAGTGCTATTTTTCATTGCATTTTGGGCCTTGCATTCCCATAGAGGGCTTGGACAATTTGGCTCAAGGAGAATACCGGGCACCATCTGTCTCTGATCTAGTTTCATTGTGTTATCTGAAGAGTAAAGACATCTGTCTTTTTAAAAAGAAAAGGAGTACTTGTGGCACCTTAGAGACTAACCAATTTATTTGAGCATAAGCTTTCGTGAGCTACAGCTCACTTCATCGGATGCATACTGTGGAAAATACAGAAGATGTTTTTATACACACAGACCATGAAAAAATGGGTGTTTATCACTACAAAAGGTTTTCTCTCCCCCGACCCCACTCTCCTGCTGGTAATAGCTTATCTAAAGTGATCACTCTCCTTACAATGTGTATGATAATCAAGGTGGGCCATTTCCAGCACAAATCCAGGGTTTAACAAGAACGTCTGAGGAACAGTGAGGGGGGTAGGAGGGGAAAGGAATAAACAAGGGGAAATAGGTTTCAGAGTAACAGCCGTGTTAGTCTGTATTCGCAAAAAGAAAAGGAGTACTTGTGGCACCTTAGAGACTAACCAATTTATTTGAGCATAAGCTTTCGTGAGCTGAAGTGAGCTGTAGCTCACAAAAGCTTATGCTCAAATAAATTGGTTAGTCTCTAAGGTGCCACAAGTACTCCTTTTCTTTTCAAGGGGAAATAGGTTACCTTGCATAAATACTTAACCACTTCCAGTCTCTATTCAAGCCTAAATTAATTGTATCCAATTTGCAAGTGAATTCCAATTCAGCAGTCTCTCGCTGGAGTCTGTTTCTAAAGTTTTTCTGTTGTAATATCGCAACTTTCATGTCTGTAATCACGTGACCAGAGAGATTGAAGTGTTCTCCGACTGGTTTATGAATGTTATAATTCTTGACATCTGATTTGTGTCCATTTATTCTTTTACGTAGAGACTGTCCAGTTTGCCCAATGTACATGGCAGAGGGGCATTGCTGGCATATGATGGCATATATCACATTGGTAGATGTGCAGGTGAACGAGCCTCTGATAGTGTGGCTGATGTTATTAGGCCCTGTGATGGTGTCCCCTGAATAGATATGTGGACACAGTTGGCAACGGGCTTTGTTGCAAGGATAGGTTCCTGGGTTAGTGGTTCTGTTGTGTGGTATGTGGTTGCTGTTGAGTATTTGCTTCAGGTTGGGGGTCTGTCTGTGAGCAAGGACTGGCCTGTTTCCCAAGATTTATGGGAGTGTTGGGTCATCCTTCAGGATAGGTTGTAGATCCTTGATAATGCATTGGAGGGGTTTTAGTTGGGGCTGAAGGTGACGGCTAAGGCGTTCTGTTATTTTCTTTGTTAGGCCTGTCCTGTAGTAGGTTACTTCTGGGAACTCTTCTGGCTCTATCAAACTGTTTCTTCACTTCCGCAGGTGGGTATTGTAGTTGTAAGAATGCTTGATAGAGATCTTGTAGGTGTTTGTCTCTGTCTGAGGGGTTGGAGCAAATGCGGTTGTATTGCAGAGCTTGGCTGTAGACAATGGATCATGTGGTGTGGTCAGGGTGAAAGCTGGAGGCATGTAGGTAGGAATAGAGGTCAGTAGGTTTCAGGTATAGGGTGGTGTTTATATGACCATTGTTTATTAGCACTGTAGTGTCCAGGAAGTGGATCTCTTGTGTGGACTGGACCAAGCTGAGGTTGATGGTGGGATGGAAATTGTTGAAATCATGGTGGAATTCCTCAAAGGCTTCTTTTCCATGGGTCCAGATGATGAAGATGTCATCAATATAGCGCAAATAGAGTAGGGGCGTTAGGGGACAAGAGCTGAGGAAGGAGAGTGTAAGGAGAGTGATCACTTTAGGTAAGCTATTACCAACAGGAGAGTGGTTTTTGTGGGGGGAGGGAAACCTGGATTTGTGCTGGAAATGGCCCACCTTGATTATCATACACATTGTAAGGAGAGTGATCACTTTAGATAAGCTATTACCAGCAGGAGAGTGGGGTCGGGGGAGAGAAAACCTTTTGTAGTGATAAACACCCATTTTTTCATGGTCTGTGTGTATAAAAACATCTTCTGTATTTTCCACAGTATGCATCCGATGAAGTGAGCTGTAGCTCACGAAAGCTTATGCTCAAATAAATTGGTTAGTCTCTAAGGTGCCACAAGTACTCCTTTTCTTTTTGCGAATACAGACTAACACAGTTGTTACTCTGAAACCTGTCTTTTTAAAGTAAGTATATCCAAATGAAAAGAAAAATGTGTATTGTCTGCACACTTTAATTTCACCCCATTAAAGGGACACTTTTTTGAATAATTATATTTCTGTCTGAAATATGTATATCTACCATATTTACAAGTAACACTTATAATTACTAAAACTGAAAGGAGTTAGAAAAAACATTTTTCTAACTTCTCAGTTCACTTTGTACATTCAACAGTATTTTGTGTTTTAATTGCAGAGTTTTCATTTTATAATCAATTTCTTGCAGGCAAAAATGACTCTTACAAACATCAGCATGGGAGCAGAAAAAGTCTTTAAACATTTTTAAAGGAATTTTAGCACTCATGGCTAAATCTTCAGCTAACGTTATTTATACCAGCTGAGGGCCTGGCCCATTATTTTTGGAAGAAGATACCACCTACCTCTTATATAGCACTTATATACCTCTTATATAGCACTTTCAACAGTTGTCATAAAATAAAGGGAAGGGTAAACCCCTTTGAAATCCCTCCTGGCCAGGGGAAAGCTCCTCTCACCTGTAAAGGGTTAAGAAGCTAAAGGTAACCTCGCTGGCACCTGACCAAAATGACCAATGAGGAGACAAGATACTTTCAAAAGCTGGGAGGAGGGAGAGAAACAAAGGGTCTGTGTCTGTCTGTATGCTGGTCTTTGCCAGGGACAGAACAGGAATGGAGTCTTAGAACTTTTAGTAAGTAATCTAGCTAGGTATGTGTTAGATTATGATTTCTTTAAATGGCTGAGAAAAGAATTGTGCTGAATAGAATAACTATTTCTGTCTGTGTATCTTTTTTGTAACTTAAGGTTTTGCCTAGAGGGGTTCTCTATGTTTTTGAATCTAATTACCCTGTAAGATATCTACCATCCTGATTTTACAGGGGGGATTTCTTTATTTCTATTTACTTCTATTTTTTATTAAAAGTCTTCTTGTAAAACACTGAATGCTTTTTCATTGTTCTCAGATCCAAGGGTTTGGGTCTGTGGTCACCTATGCAAATTGGTGAGGCTTTTTATCCAACATTTCCCAGGAAAGGGGGTGTGCAAGTGTTGGGAGGATTGTTCATTGTTCTTAAGATCCAAGGGTCTGGGTCTGTAGTCACCTAGGCAAATTGGTGAGGCTTTTTACCAAACCTTGTCCAGGAAGTGGGGTGCAAGGTTTTGGGAAGTATTTTGGGGGGAAGGACGCGTCCAAACAGCTCTTCCCCAGTAACCAGTATTAGTTTGGTGGTGGTAGCGGCCGGTCCAAGGACAACGGGTGGAATATTTTGTACCTTGGGGAAGTTTTGACCTAAGCTGGTAAAGATAAGCTTAGGAGGTTTTTCATGCAGGTCCCCACATCTGTACCCTAGAGTTCAGAGTGGGGGAGGAACCTTGACAACAGTAGATCTCAAAGTGCTACAAAGGAGGTAATTATCATTATCCCCATTTTACAGATAGGGAAACAGAGAGAAAAGAGGTGAGGTGTCTTGCACACAATCATACAGGAGATCAGTGGTGAAGCTAGAAATCGAACTCCGGCGTCCCAGTACAGTCCTTTATCCACTTGGCCACACTGCAGCCTTCTGATACTGTATCACAAATTGGACTTCACAAAAATCTGTTATAAACATTCAGCTTGACAGTGCCCTTGTAAGATAAACTATCTGAAACTGTAATAATCTATGTTGTTGTTTCTATCACATAAGGATTTTTAATTACAAATATGTATGCTGTTTAGGGGGCAGCTAACTCCCTTTGAAAGTCCCAGTCATCATTTTAACCTAAACTGTGTCCCTCTAAGAAATGTTGGTTTTGTCCTGCTCACTTTTTTATCATCCATCTTTTGCTTTCTCTTGTTATGATTCAGCTCTGACGTTGAATGTTAATGAGTAAGAACTCAGGGCAAGCCAGGCATTCATTTTTAGTTTTGATAAAGTGATTTCCACAGGTTTTTTTTCTGGTTTTGAGACAGTCCTTTAGAAGGGATAATGTTACAGTTCATATAATTGGAGATTTTCCTGTTAGTGTACACTAGTGGGGATTAATTCTTAGAAGAGAAAGGTATTTTCTTCAAAGTATACCTTCATTTTGATCACTGGGTCTACTTATCTCTTCCACTTATGACATGACCTGGAGAATCCAACAGCCAAAAATATGATCTGTGATCAGTCATGTAATGTTTGACAAATATGTGTGGCAAAGCTTAGGTTGGTACCTTATATAGAAACCTAATTTAAGTTCCTTACCTCTCCACTCAGTACTTCATTGAATATGTTCCTTCAGGAATAAATGATCTTGGTATTGACCTTTTGATTGATAGATTTCTTGGATGTTTGCCAAAATGTAATAGATAATTGCTGTCTTCCAAGCAATTTGACTCAGCTTGTGTGAAATGTGTACAATCAACTATCTTTGTAAAGACCTAATAGCTTCCTTCATTTGTTGCTTGGACAATTGTTGCTTGATTACTGTTTTTACAAGGAAAAAAATTAGCTTAGCTGCATTTTTTCTTTCAATAGAAAAAGGAGTAGATGAATGTCTTCATTCTGGTGAACATAGAGTTGAAAGGAATTAATTACTTTATTTAAACGATTGATTTGTTTGATATTATAAAACAGAGAACTTGCAGGAAAGCACCTATGGGTTTCTCATTCATCAAGCAAAGCAAGCTGTTACTCTTAAGGATGATGATAAATCAGGGGAATGGAAAATTAACATGACAGATTGAGGAGAGAGTTATATCACAATGAGTGACAGAAATGCATTATGGTAGTCACCCATTGAAATTGTGGAAGGGGAGTTTTTTGTCATAACAGAACGAAAACATCTAGATATAATATCAGTAACAATAGCAACATGATTATTAACACCCCAAACAACATATGTAGTATGTAACACCAACAGAGCCCATCACTGGTGGGCAGGATTGAACCTAGGACCTCTGGAGCTTAGTGCATGAGCCTCTACTATGTAAGCTAAACACCAGCTGGCTGTTGGCTGACGCTGTAGAGCAAACTTATTAATCTCTCTCTTGCGCTGTCTGCGCCACTACATGGGACAGAACACCACACCCAGGAGGTGTGTGGGTTTCAAGTAGACTAACCTTCACTGCATATTTAAGGATAAAAGCATAGACAAATTGACTGGAGTGGGCCCAGTGGTAAGATCTAGCATCCCATAGCATTCTGTCTTCACGAACAAGGTCAGCTCCCAGACTACTGCACTGGGCAGCACAGCATGGGTAGGAGGTGGCCAGCCCTCTGTGAAGAAAGAAGTGGTTCGGGACTATTTAGAAAAGCTGGACATGCACAAGTCCATGGGGCCGGATGCGTTGCACCCGAGAGTGCTTAAGGAATTGGTGGATGTGATTGCAGAGCCATTGGCCATTATCTTTGAAAATTCATGGCGATCTGGGGAAGTCCCAGAAGACTGGAAAAAGGCTAATGTAGTGCCCATCTTTAAAAAAGGGAAGAAGGAGGATCCTGGGAACTACACGCCAGTCAGCCTCACCTCAATCCCCGGAAAAATCATGGAGCAGGTCCTCAAGGAATCAATTCTGAAGCACTTAGACGAGAGGAAAGTGATCAGGAACAGTCAGCATGGATTCACCAAGGGAAAGTCATGCCTGACTAATCTAATTGCCTTCTATGATGAGATAACTGGTTCTGTCAATGAAGGGAAAGCAGTGGACGTGTTGTTCCTTGACTTTAGCAAAGCTTTTGACACGGTCTCCCACAGTATTCTTGTCAGCAAGTTAAAGAAGTATGGGCTGGATGGATGCACTACAAGGTGGGTAGAAAGTTGGCTAGATTGTCAGGCTCAACGGGTAGTGATCAATGGCTCCATGTCTAGATGGCAGGCGGTATCTAGCGGAGTGCCCCAAGGGTCAGTCGTGGGGCCGGTTTTGTTCAATATCTTCATTAATGATCTGGAGGATGGTATGGATTGCACCCTCAGCAAGTTTGCAGATGAGACTAAACTGGGAGGAGTGGTAGATACACTGGAGGGTAGGGATAGGATACAGAGTGACCTAGACAAATTGGAGGATTGGGCCAAAAGAAATCTGATGAGGTTCAACAAGGACAAGTGCAGAGTCCTGCACTTAGGACAGAAGAATCAAATGCACCGCTACAGACTAGGGACCGAATGGCTAGGCAGCAGTTCTGCAGAGAAGGACCTAGGGGTGACAGTGGATGAGAAGCTGGATATGAGTCAACAGTGTGCCCTTGTTGCCAACAAGGCCAATGGCATTTTGGGATGTATAAGTAGGGGCATTGCCAGCAGATCGAGGGACGTGATCGTCCCCCTCTATTTGACATTGGTGAGGCCTTATCTGGAGTACTTTGTCCAGTTTTGGGCCCCACACTACAAGAAGGATGTGGAAAAATTGGAGAGAGTTCAGCGAAGGGCAACAAAAATGATTAGGGGTCTGGAACACATGACTTATGAGGAGAGGCTGAGGGAACTGGGATTGTTTAGTCTGCGGAAGAGAAGAATGAGGGGGGATTTGATAGCTGCTTTTAGCTACCTGAAAGGTGGATCCAAAGAGGATGGATCTAGACTATTCTCAATGATAACAGATGACAGGACAAGTAGTAATGGTTTCAAGTTGCAGTGGGGAAGATTTAGGTTGGATATTAGGAAAACCTTTTTCACTAAGAGGGTGGTGAAACACTGGAATGCGTTACCTAGGGAGGTGGTAGAATCCCCTTCCTTATAAGTTTTTAAGGTCAGGCTTGACAAAGCCCTGGCTGGGATGATTTAGTTGGGGATTGGTCCTGCTCTGGGCAGGGGTTGGACTAGATGACCTCCAGAGGTCCCTTCCAGCTCTGATATTCTATGATTCTATGATTGCAGTGGAATTAAGGAATCCCCCCCTCACCTACCTGTAGAAGAAACTCACTCCGGGGATAGACTAGCAAGTAGCTGTGGCAACATCTTTTTGCAGTCACAAAATTCTTCCAGACAGTAACTCCCCTAACTTTACCAGAACCAACTGTGCATATATTAAATGCATATATGCCGGTAAATGGAGGGGTCTCGTGGTAATGCTCTGTGGATTGCACCAAAGATACTTCTTGCATATAAAACAAAACATTGTATTTGTAATATTTTGGCATTAAAATTGGAATAATTTCAATTTGCATTGTCTTCCTATGTTTTTGTCTTCCTTCTTTTTCCATTTTGTTTTTTTAGTGTTTTATTTTTCTCTCTAGAATCCACCACCTTCTTTTTTTCCACTATCTGGTTCCTTTAACCATAATTTTTCTCTCCCCTTTCCCTGTTGTTTCTCTCCTGTTTTCTCCCACACCTTTCTTTTGTTCATTGCTGAGAACTCTTCCTTCTGTTCAGTCACCACTTTCTTCTTTCTTATCTTGTCTCATGTTCTTTCCTTCCCTTCATCTAATCCTCTTCTCTCTCCACTGCCTGCCCACAACCTTCAATGACTAATTGCAAACAAAACATCTCCGGCACCCATGCACACTCTCACTGGAGCCAACTACACTCTCAGTTGCATCTTCACTAGGAAAAAAAAGTTTGTTCTTAACTTGCGTTATCTAGCAGGAAGTAATATCCTAGTGTAGATAAGGCAGCTTTAGTTTACACATGAGTTAGCAGGTCCAGTCTGACTACAGTTTACCTTCATCTGTTAACTCATGTGAAAACTACAAACTGCCTTATCTACACTAGGATTTAAGTCCTGCTAGTTATCTCGGGTTAGGAACATACCTTTTTTCCTAGTGAAGACAAGGCCTTAAGTCAGGCCTGCACAACTTGTAAAGCGGCGAGAGCCATATTACTCCAAAGAAAACAGCTGAGGGCCAAAATCCCCTGGCCCCACCAAAACACCCCCCCACCCCCAGCGCCGCCCGGCCCTGCGGAAACAACCCCCGCCAGCGCTGCCCGCCCTGCGGAAACAAATCCTCCTTCCCCAGTGCCACCCCGCCAGGTGTGAGGGGGTGCAGGGGTCAGGGCAGGGGGCTGGGGGTGTGTGAGGGGGTGCAGTGGGCTGGGGAGATGTGGGGGGTGCAGGGATCAGGGCAGGAGGCTGGAGGTGTGTGAGGGGGTTGCAGGGGTCAAAGTGGGCAGAGGGCTGCGGGTGTGGGCTGGGGTTGTGGGGGCGCTCACGGCAGGGGCTGGAGGGGATATGCCTCGATTCCAACCCCTTCCCCAAGGCCACACTCCCTCCTCTTCTCCTCCTCCTCGGAGCAGTGAGCGTGCTGAGGCTCCGCTTCTCCCCCTCCCTCCTGCCAGCAAGCAGCAGCAGGGAGAGAGGGAGGGGAGGGAATGTAGCATGCTGGGGGTAGAGGCGGGGGAGGAGCTTGGCTGCCAGCAGAGCCCTGCTGCAGCAGGAGCCCCAGCTGACGGCAGCATCAAGCTTCTGCCCCCACAGGAGAGAGCAGGAGGACAGAGAAGAGCAGGCCAGGCCAGGGCCCTTTTGGACCCGTGGGCCCGGCACCAGTGGCGCCATGGTAAATACGGTATTGCCGCCACTGCCTGCCCGCTCGCTCGGCTCATCATCCCCCCCACCCTCCCGCTGCCCTCTTGCCTCCTCAGCCCCCCTCCCCCGCCGCCAGCTCACCTGCCCTCTGCCACTAGCCTCTTCACCACCGCGCCAGCCGGCCAGCCAGGCAGCCGTTGGCTTGCCCCACCCCACCTACTCACCCCCCGCGGGCCGCACAGTGAGCCCCCCTACTCATCCTTCCTCGGGCCGCACAGTGAGCCCACGGGGGCTGCATGTTGTGCAGGCCTGCCTTAAGTTATGTCCTCGTTCCAGGCTAATTACAAGTTGGGCAATTGTGGGTAATCATCTCATGGTAGCCTAACTCACGAGTTAGTTCTGTCTAGTTCCTCATGCTGCTGTCACACCTGTATCTGCATTGGTGATGTATCTGGCTCATGAGAGGCAGTACAGATATCTGGGTCCATATTTTGTGTTTCATAGTACTACAACTCACTATCCTGCTCCAGGCGTGCTTTTGTGCAACTTCTCTGCCCACTCTGGGAATTGTGAGAGGAAACTGTCTAGGCCCAGGAAATACGTTGGGCATATGGGAAAGACCTAAAGTGCTGTAGTGGTGTGCATTGTATCCTATTGCTGGAGCTATGGATCCCACTATCCTAAGATCTGGGACCAACAGCTGCTGACTTTAATGGAGGAAATGTTTCTTTGGCATGTTTCTGCAGAAGCTGCTGCCAAGATGCAGTGGGTGTTTCCAATGCAGCTTTTTGCCCAGAGAGGGCAGAGGTAGTGACTTGCAGTTACAAACAGAAGCACAGCAACAACAGACTGCAGTAGCATATTCATGGATACCCACATAGGATGTGCTGTCCAAGTGCATCGTGCCAGGGCGATCTCGAGGTCTGGCGTGCTTTGACACTGAAAAGCTGATACGTTGTTCTACCTGTAATGACACTGTCATTATTGGGATGTCTGTGAAAATTGTGACTTTTTTTTTAGGTGATCCAGCCTTATTTTCTGTTACCCTCGTCTGATGAAGGCTTATCCTGAATTGTACCCACTGGGCAGGAGGCAGTTCAGCTATATGCTGAGCAGGTGCAAGATGGTGGTGGAATGTGCGTTTGGCCACTGAAAGCAATGTGGCGCTGCTTACGGCTTTGTAGTATATATAATCCCATACGTGGGATGGGGGCTTGTTGTGTGCTTCCCACTATATATGAGGACAGTGGTGGTTTGCGGGTCTCTTAGAGACTATCGCCTTGTGCCTGCTGATGCTGGTGCAGGGTCTGTTACAGTAAAAGACATAAGAGATGCCTCATGCACTCACATCCTGCACTGTGTAGAGTACACAGAGGATAATTAATGGGATGGCACACTGGGGCTGTTGCCTTGAAATCAAATGTTGTGTTTGCACATGAATTAAAGAAAGAAATATGGTTCATTTGGCATTTTTCTTTTTCTTTACTTAAATTTATTGAAGGTAAACATATGTAGGCAGTCCAGCTGCCCTAACACAGTTTAAAGATGGGTGAGGAGGGGAAACAATTGCAAAACAAACCTCCCAGACATAACACAAAACCTTGATGCGTCACAAATAATGAAACTGCACATCGTCAGTGTATCTGTTCTATTACCCACATTGGAATGGGTACGGAGTGCAGCAGATACTGGTGATGCATTTCCATGGCTTATTGATTGCCTCAGTTACTGGTTCGCACATCCATTGTTGTCCATAGGTTAGAGGACATGGTAAAAGAGCTAAAACCTGTCCACATATTTTATAATATTTCAAATAATAATACAATGGCTGCACCCATCTTACCCAGCTGAGATGCTGTATTCTCCTCTGGCTCTTCCATGAGGATCCCCTCAACACCACTGTGCTCTTCCTGGTCCAAACCTCTTAAGAGTCCCTGTGACTTGGGACTGAGGTGGTCTTCCGGGAGGGTTGCTGTTTGTAGGGATGGATTCTGTATCCTTGAAGGCATCCAGGTTCCAAACCCATTCCTGTACTCGTTCCACAACGGAGTCCAAGTTGCAGTGGAGCTCTATGCTAAGGGCTCTGCTCAGCATGCAGTCATCTCCTCATAAAATGGGGAGCTCATCGCACATCCATTGTTATCCTTGTCTTTCTAGTAGCTCATCATGATATCTTGAATCTTCTCCCTTCATTGTTGTCTGGTACTGTTGATCCGATGATCAGGTAGTGGTTGTCAATTCACATTGTTATACAGTTGAAGTGAAGGTTCCTCTTCAAGGATCCAAGTCATGGGTTTTGCATGTTTCAGCCCAAAGATCACCCAAGATTTGGTGTCAGTTCCAGCCAGGTGACTGCATGCTGATACATGGGCTTGTTAGCAGGAAGTCTTCCAGAGACCAAAGAGATCCAAAGCAGCAGAAGTAGTGCAGGACTGAAGACCCTAAGTGGAAGCAGATGAAGGTAGTTGACTTCTGGTCAGTGCACAGATAGATGACAATACTGTACTCAAGATTGGGCACACACAGGGCTTGTAAGAAGGAATTGGTGAGCCATCATCTACTGATTATTGGCATTGGTCATATATTTTCACTGCAGTTTCTTTGGGTTAGCAAAATATGAGATAAGCTAACTCAGGCTCTTCCCTATACTTCAGGGCACGGTGGCTGCCTTGTAACGTGGCACAACTATGGCATGACTGTGGGGTGTTGTGTGAATGGGGAGTGCCTTAAGGAGAAAATTCCTGGTGGGAACATAGTTAAATTTCCAGTGAAGACAAAGCCACAGAGTCCGTAAAAGATCTACCCTAAACCTAAGGAAAGAAACCAATGCAACATATCGCTAAGTATCCAGAAAGTCTTGTGGTTCTCCAAAATCATGTTTTTTAAAAGAACCAAATACCTGGTTTTGCAAAAGTAGTTTAGCTGCTACAAAACTTTTCTATGACTTTTTATAATTTTCCCTATGATTCCCAAGAGCTGTGATATTGACAATGTTTTCATGACTCATCCACAAAATTGTCCATGACAAATCCGCAGCCTGAATTATAGCAGATGAAATAAAATGGAATACTGAAAATAATGCCATTATTATTTAAAAAGAAAAAGTTGCATAATAGCATAATTAAACATGGGCAAAGTACACAGTGAAACTAATGACCCCATGCAATGCACTTCAGCTACAAAAGACACAGGCGGAGACTGAGTATTAAACAAGTATTTGAAAGCCTTGGTTTGCCCCTAGACAACGATTTACAACAGATGTGGGAGATGATGGAGGAGAGTGGCTGAAAGAATCAGTGACAGCTAATTTCAATTTTTGTTAACCAAATGAGTTACTCAGCAGGAGATTTAAGTGTAGTAGTGCTAAAAGTATGTGCAAAGTATACCAGTTTTGCTTGAATGCAGCCTGGTATATGGATAAAGTTCTTGATTTATCCCTTGCTTAGATGAGAGCTAGAAATGTGTATGGATGGTTAGGAATAGGAATTTTAGAATCCTTTAAGAGTCTTCCTTAACTGCTATTTTTGAGTTCTTCCACCTTCTGCTTCTTATATATGATCCCCTATGCCTGGAATGTCGTCTTGATTCTGATGCACCAAATCAGTTTCAAATCCTTCTTTATAATCTTCTTGCTTTGCAAATTCTTCAAATGTTTCTCTTTAACATCTGCTTTGTAGAATTGGTATCTGGTGTATCCTAGAAATGTGAGTTACATTGTAAGCCCCTTCATGTAAGTGTCTTTAATACACTTTTGAAGAGCCATGCAAACTTTTAGGTAGAATGACCTAATATTAAAGAAAAAGACTAAGTCAGAAGACAGAGATTGTGTTCCTGACTCTACCTGCTGTATGATCTTCAGACTTAGCCTCTGTGTGCAGGAAGACAATACTTAATCACCTTTGCAATGTTCTTCAGAGGATTCTTTATATTGCAAAGGTGCTATAAAAGAACAAAGTATTATTTGTTATGTAAATAATGTGTTGTATATAAGTGGCATTAGCAGAAACACCACCTTGATTAAATCTTATAACTTGTTAATAAAGTAAGGTCAGGCCTTGTCAGAATTCGAGTGATCTCTCTCTCAAAAAAAAAAGGGGGTCCTTCAGGAAGTTGATATTCAATATATGCTCCTCTTTCCTGTGAGTCAACAGTAAACTAAGGTCACAAAGTGGATATGAGTCAATGTGCTGCTGAAGGTGCCATGGTTCAAATTGTGATGACCTCCTCTAAGCCAGGCTTATGTTTTAATTAATTAAGCCTAAATTAAGGCTAAGGATGTAGTTTCATTTTAATCAGCAAAAGATTTTTCATTCAAATGAATAATTTGTAACAAGTATGTTAGTCATCTTTTGGCTGAGTGGTACACTCCATTGGCTCCCTGCTCTCAGAAGCTTGAGACCTGCTGATCATTATTCCTTAAATCTTATAAGGTCACCCTTGTTGACATGTTTGCTATATTCTCCCACAATGCTATTAAACAGCTGATTTTAGCAGTTAGAGTGATCTAGATTTGTATGGCTCCTAACTTCAGATTCCATTGAAGAATTAGTATGTTTCCTGATAGGTGAAACCTGTCTGAGAGGACATTTCTTGTCAATATTTGAGTGATCTGTATCTGAGTGAGAACTACCCTCTCAATCTTCTTGTAAGAGTGCAAGAGTGGTCTCAGGGATTTGTCAAAGACTGCCCCCAAATGTACTCATTAGAAAGGAATCCACTCATTCATATCTGGTTTACTACCAACCTCAGGTTAGACCATAGGTCCATAACATTCTGAGTCTTTGACAAGACCACAGCCATAATGGTTTATAAACACCTTGGGAGCTCAGTGGGAGGGCAAAACAGCATATTTGAAAAACAGTTCATCTTCCACTACAGCCACAGTATTTCTAGGCAGCAAGAGAGACCCGTGGAGGTAAGGCATCAGGTCTGGGAACTTTGAGTCATAGAATCATAGAAGATTAGGTTTGGAAGAGACCTCAGGAGGTCATCTAGTCCAACCCCCTGCTCAAAGCAGGACCAACCCCAAATAAATAATCCCAGGCAGGACTTTGTCAAGCTGGGCCTTAAAAACCTCTAAGGATTGAGATTCCACAACCTCCCTAGATAACCCATTCCAGTGTTTCACCACCCTCCTAGTGAAATAGTGTTTCCTAATATCCAACCTAGACCTCCCCCACTGCAACTGAAGACCATTGCTCCTTGTTCTGTCATCTGCCACCACTGAGAACAGCCAAGCTCCATCCTCTTTGGAACCCCCCTTCAGGTAGTTGAAGGCTGCTATCAGATCCCCCCTCACTCATCTCATCTGCAGGCTAAACAAGCCCAGTTCCCTCAGCCTCTCCTCATAAGTCATGTGCCCGAGCCCCCAATTGTTGCCCTCTGCTGGACTCTCTCCAATTTGTCCACATCTCTTCTGTAGTGGGGGGCCCAAAACTGGATGCAATACTCCAGATGTGGCCTCATTAGTGCTGAATAGAGGGGAATAATCACTTTCCTCGATCTGCTGGCAATGCTCCTACTAATACAGCCCAATATACCATTAGCCTTCTTGGAACAAGGGCACACTGCTGACTCATATCCACCTTCTTATCCAGTGTAATCCCCAGGTCCTTTTCTGCAGAACTGATGCTTAGCCAATCAGTCCCCAGCCTGTAGCGATGCATGGGATTCTTTCATCCTAAGTGCAGGACTCTGCACTTGTCCTTGTTGAACCTCATCAGATTTCTTTTGGCCCAATCCTCCAATTTGTCTAGGTCATTCTGGACCCTATCCCTACCCTCCAGCGTATCTACCTCCCCCCCATCTTAGTGTCATCTGCGAACTTGTTGAGGGTGCAATCCACCCCATCATCTAGATCATTAATAAAGATGTTGAATAAAACCGGTCCCAGGACCAAGCCCTGGGGTACTCAGCTTGATACCAGCTGCCAACTAGACATTGAGCTGTTGATCACTACCTGTTGAGCCCGACGATCTAGCCAGCTTTCTATCCACCTTATAATACATTCATCCAATCCATACTTTTTTAACTTGCTGGCAAGAATACTGTGGGAGACCGTATCAAAAACTTTGCTAAAGTCAAGATATATCATGTTCACTGCTTTCCCCATATCCACAGAGCCAGTTATCTCATCATAGAAGGCAATCAGAGACCATCCTCTTGTCACTTGAGATGGAATCTGAGGACCATTCTTGGGTCCAGGAGGTCTCCATGCCACCTACTTCCAAGAAGGCTAAACCTTCTTATGACCCTGTTCCTGATGCTCCAGTTGATTCTCCATTTCCCTTGACAACTTCTTTACCATGGGGACCCACCCTATCCTTATGGTGCATGAAATTTGGCTAAATTCTGCAGTCACCTTGAATATAGTCTCTTCAACTTCTGAATTTGCCATTGGATGCCCATCTGATTCAGGAAGACATACCTCTCCTCAACTTCATGCTTCTCTAAAGAAGCTGGTCAGACTAGATAATCATAATGGTTTCTTCTGGCCTTAAAATCTATTAATCTAAATGATTAGATATTTAACTTTTTTTTAGACATCTTGCTATTTA
Source organism: Lepidochelys olivacea (assembly GCF_965140295.1). Classification (NCBI taxonomy): domain Eukaryota; kingdom Metazoa; phylum Chordata; order Testudines; family Cheloniidae; genus Lepidochelys; species Lepidochelys olivacea. Next base: position 267,788,401 of record NC_140411.1, read on the forward strand.
TTTGGTATCTTAGAGTTCCAGCAAAAGAGCAGATTGGCTGTTCCCCTGAATCTCCTTTCACCAGCTGGGAATCATTAGCTAATGCCTGCCTTTATCCTGCTTATATCCAAATATATGGAGAGATGTTACCAGGTCCACAATGATGATCTGATAAATGTTTATACTCACTCCAAGTCAGGCTTTCTGGTTGTTAAGGTAATTTAATGAGTAGTCAAACCATGTTCCTCACCTTCAACAAGGATTTTAGGGAGAAAATTATGTATCTCTGCCACACTTCAAACGAGACCTGCAAAATTATCAGCAAATACTGATGCGGTACAGTTTCTTGTCCTGGGACAGACAGCTCTTGTTACTGAACCAGCTTCCAGAATTGGCAAAAAGACACGACGACAAGCATTTGAATCCTATGGGATTAGTTTACACTAACATTTGTCTTGACATTTTCTGCCACTGTACTACCACTGGTGCAGCTCCACCAAAGATAGCAAACCGTGGGAACTCTGCTGTGAACAGGCCACTAGGATTCTAACCACCATCATCTAGACTTGGGTTTGGGTTTGAGGGACGTGGTGGCTAAAATGTGGGCAGGTGACTTACACTAATGCTGACACCATTGCTAAAATCAGTAGAGCTAAAATGCTGGTAATGCAAGGTGGAAAACTCGAAGAAAAATGCTGTGGAAAATACATTAGTGGGTTTTAAATAATATTGTGAAGAGTTACTTACTCTTACTATTAAAAACAAAATGTAAATACTTTTGCAATATTTCTTTGCAGCATTGTTTAAAATCCTCTTTGAAAGTCATGTATTTAATTTCTTGGTGATTGATCTTGTTTTGCTTTCTCAAATTAGGATGACCAAATGTCCCATTTTTAAAGGGACAGTCTTGTATTTAAGCCCTCCTGCAGTTGTCCTGTCTTTTTCTTAAAAACAGGCAAATTGTCCCGTATTTTCTGTCTTCCCATCATCAGTACTGGCTGGTCCTGCTGCTGACAGGATCCCTGCTCACCAGCAGCCTGCTCACCAGCGGTGAGTGGGGGTGGGAGGGTCCAGTGGCAGACGATAGGGGTGGGTGTGCAAAGCTAGTGATGAAGATCCAGGATGAAGGATGAAGATGAAGATCCAATGCACAGGGCTGGCCACTTCCTCTGCTCATCCGTCAGCACAGCCCCCTGTCCCATTTCCAACTGGTGCAGCGGCTGGTAAGTGTGGGCAGGTGCCAGGCAGCAGACAGTTATGTGTCACCTCTGCTGCCCACCAATCCGCCATTTACGTGCTCCCCCCTCACTGTCCTCTCCCTGTTTTTCCCCTTCACCCCCCCACCCTCCCGAGCCCTACCGCTTCTCCATATCCCCCCAGCGGGGTGCATCCCACTCCTAGTGCTGTGGGGAGAACCAGGCCCTGGTCAGAGTGCTCAGCTCGCCATCAGCCTGGCCAGCAGGCTCCTTCCTTCCCCCCTGCCTCCAGCTGAACTGGCGCCCTGGGAAAGCCCCAAACCCTCTGGCCCGGGATGCTGGCCAAAAGGAGCCGAGCCCTTCATGTGCCAAAGCCCCACACAGTACTGGCACAGGAAAGCCTCTCCGCCCCTCAGCTAAGCTCTGGAGTGGCCGTGGGGAAGCGATTTCTAGCCTGGCTAGACGGGCTTAGCACCCTCTTCACACGCACCACTGCCTTGGGTCCTACCCCTAGGGAGCGCGGGGCTGCTCCATCCCCTAGGTACTCTCTCCTGCTGAGCCACCTCTCTGGCCTGATTTGCTGAAGCCCCTGCAGTCAGATTTTCTGGACCCTGGTACACAATGCATCCGTAGGACTTAACACCTTCTTACCCGCACTGTAGCCGGGGAACAGGAGGCAGCTGGGTTATGTTGGTGGCCAGGAGCAGCCTGGAGGTGTTAGCTGCCTTTTGACACTGTGTGGGCAGGAAGGGACAAGCTGCTTCCAGCCACGGAGAACATGCAGAGGCATAGGGTGGGGAAGATATAAGCTCTGCAAAGACACGGGCCAGGGCATCCTCCCTCCACACACACACACACACCCACCCCTGGGGCTGGAAGCAGCTCCCATTCCTTCCCTCCCGCACAGTGCCAAAAGGCTGTTGCTGGCCACATTCTGGTGTGAACCCTGGCAGAAATCTGGGGGTGGGGGGAGCATGTGACCCTGCGTGCCCTCCTACATGTTGCCTTGGGAAGACATGGTGCCAGGTACCAGGAGAGGCAGGTGGAGAGTGCCGGGCAGGGAGGGTCGGGTCAGCCCGTCACCCTCCCTGTGTGAGAGAGGTGTATGGGAGTGTGTGTGTGTGTGTTTCACCCCTCCCCGTGTGAACCTAAAGCGTTAAAGATAAGAAGGTAAATAAAAAGAATCCAACTATGCAGTATTTCTTTTTAACAGGCTCAGTCAACTTGATGTTAATTTGAACGTTTGTACTACATAGTTCTGATTAATTGCCATTGAACTCACTTGAATACGAGTAATTTTACCAGGTGTCCCAAATTCAGCATAGGGAAATATGGTCACCCTATCTCTAATACTACATAGCTGAAATGTGTTCATAGTAGCTTGATAGTAATATTAAATATTACCTATTTTCTGTTGTTCTAGATACTAATCTGAAAGGATAACAAACAGCAAAATGGGTTTAAAATTAGGGATGTTTGAACTGATTTGGATACAATCAAAATATACCACAACCTCAAACTTTCTCCCATTATTATTATTTATTACTACTTTTTTTTTCATAGTGCGTGCAGGCCCCAAACAAGGTTTACGTTCCTATTGTGCTGGGTGCCTTACAAACACTTTAAAAATCTTTCCACCTGAGTGTAAAATATTAAAAACTCAAATCAAACCTAAACCCAACCTATTTTGTGGTATAAAAACTTTAGCTACTTCTCCCAAATGTTTTTTTTTAAATATTTTTCATTACAGCTTTGTAATTCTGAGTTCTGGCTTGGAGCTAAGTGTCAAAATACCACAAGATGGTGGTTCTTACAGTGTTTCTGTCCTGAATGGAAATAAAATAGACTGGAGATCTCATGTATAACCCTCCTTTTGTGGACTCTGCAACCTATAAATGCAGAACTAGAGCATCAGCATTTACCAATAGTTAACTCTTAGTGTATCCCTAAGAACAAGAAATAACTATGATATTTCTGATGCTGTTTGTTCAATGTTGACATTGTGTGTTCATGTGCAATCTTGTTGGAACCAGTGGGAGCTGCATTTGTATATCAGAGGGGTAGAGTTGGACCCCAAATTTGGATTAATGGTGAACATGGAAATGTCCAAGTTATACTGAATCTTTCTTTGCAAATAGTAAAAATGCGAACATACAACATTTGAATCTGATGCTATTAGAATAAGACAAATTACATTTTGGTATAAAAAACCTTTAAGAAGCAGTTACACTGTTTGTGTTTTGATGCAGGGACCTGTCTTGTGTTGTGCTCTTTGATGTGCCTAAACACATCGGGGTGCTGTAAAATAATAAATAATAATGAAAGCTCAGAATTGGGTAGAAATATTTAGATGCCATTTACAAATATATGCCTGCTTTTTCTTTACGCTGCCAAAGTTTCTTTTAATCAATCTTTAAAATAAAGTTAATTTCCTCATGAAAGCATGTGGCATGTTCACCCCATAAAACACAGACTGCTAAATTTATATTCATATTCATGTGACTCTCATTAGAAATTCTTCATTGGCACACAAAAGACTTATTTATGAATTACTGTTATTATGTAGAACCATTGGAGAGAGGTACATTAAAGACCTCTTAATAACTGTTGCTTAGCTGGATTAATCCTTTTTACATCATCATCAGACTCAAATGTTCTATTTTTTCAAATGTCATAGTCTGAACTAGTGATTTTGAATATAATAAATATGCTGTTAACCCAGTCAGTGTTATCTTTAAAAGCCCTTAGGGATTTATTATTGGAATCTCCTCTGAAAGATCATTTGTGTCTTCATCATCCTTGGGATTACATTGACTGTGCTCTATTGATTAGGTGATATACAAAAGAGGCTAAAATTAGGTCATTTCTTAACACTGCCATTATAGTATTACTCAGTTAATGTTTGATATTTGGAAATACTTTTGTCTATTCAGAAATAGTTCTGTGTTTCTAGTAAGAAAGTAAAAAAGCAACTGCCATTTTAATACCATTTTAAATTATCTATGTAAATATAACAGATTGCACTTTTGTGTCTGAAATACAGCTTTAACAGCACAGCTTGTTTCATAATCGACAAACCGTGATGTGTGCAAGAATACAGACGGCATCTTACCTCCCCTTGTTTTGTAAAGTGCTTTTGAGTTCTATACATGGGAAGAACTATATAAGAGTTTATTTTTGTTAGACAACTGCCATTTTCAAGACCAAACTGGCATGTTCAAGTGTTGTAAGTAAAGTATTTTAAATCTCAAAGGTATGAAGTAATTTGTATAGGGGAGAGACAGCATAGCTCAGTAGTCCACATTATATCAAGTAAGTCACCAACAATTTTCACCCTACGTATCTTTAGTGCACCAGAATGCATCAGAGACTTTATAAACAACCACTCCAAATCATGCAAAAACAGAATGGGAATAGAGTCTAAACTAGATACTCAGTCCAGCCGGGTCAAGGTTGATGTACAGTGTACTGATAGTAGTGAGAGTGAGAATTGTGCATAAGTTTGCATTGCTGCTGTATTAATTGTGCAGAAAGGACTTTTGTCTCCAAAATAGTCAATCCTGCACTGTGCTTGATTAAGTACTTACACGGAAAAAAGAACTTCTGGTTTGCCATAGGGAGGAGTGCAGAGAGAGTTCCTGGCTAGTATATTGATGAGTTATAGGTTGGCCACAGGCTCAGAAAATAACCTTATTCTCTAGAAACCTTGAAAGATGCTGTGAGATGTTGAGTCTTTGCTTTAGGGAGGGAGAGGAGAGCTGCATCATTCCATTCTCAGATGTGGAAGTGGTGCTGAGTGCTCTCTGGCTTCGCTTGAGAAAATATTACTGCAGGTAATTTCTTGTAGGCTTAATTTGCACGTCCATCTATTGGGTTAGCAAAATCCGTATTTGCATACTCAAACAGCCATTTAAGGTGCTCATACAAGTGTAATTGCTTAAGCATTTAGATACTTAGAGGTATATGTACATGTTTTCACATGCAAGGATGTCCTGGTTACAGGGCAAGTTGTATCTTACACCCCTTTTCACAGTTTGAAATGTGTCCCTTGGGTGTCAGACTTTGCTTCCCTCATCTCTCTCTAGGGTGGAACCCCAGAGTTAAACCATTGTGGGACTGGATTTCTGGATTGCAGCCCCCCTGTTTCCCAGTCATGTTAATATAGCAGCCCTAACTGTATTTGGCACTTGCAGGACACTTCTCTTGGGAGTCTGTAACTCCAAACCAAAACCAGTGGGTAACACCAAACAACTTTTTCAAACAGAAAAACAGAAGATTGTTTATTCACTTATGGTTTCATAGCAAGTAGAGAGAAGGTTAAAACATTGCAAACCAATAAGTGTCTGGTCTCACCTAAATGTTATCCTTTTCTTGCAAGTTTTGGAGTTTTGGTAAACTTCATTTAGCTCAGCTACCTCCATCTGTGGGCTGAGAAAGGCAAACTGCCCTACTGCATCTGATGAAGTGAGCTGTAGCTCACGAAAGCTTATGCTCAAATAAATTTGTTAGTCTCTAAGGTGCCACAAGTACTCCTTTTCTTTTTGCAGATACAGACTAACAAGGCTGCTACTCTGAAACCTGCCGTACTGCAGTTTCTCTCTCTCTCTCTGAACAGCTGCTGCCTGATCACCACCATTCCCCTTACTCTCCAGGCAGGAGGTAGTAACAGCTCAGTGTTCATTTGATTTTAGGCTCAGGCCTTGGAAAAATAGTCTGTTCTCCTGGGAAGAGACAGGCAGGTAGGCATGTCCCAATTACTAGTTCCCTCATTATTCTCTTACGGACCCTTGGTATTTTTTCTGTCATTGTTTTATGTGCTGTTGGTTTCCTCTTAATAGCCTCCTTGGATTCCATGCAGTCTGGCAAAATAATATCAAGGAAGTAAACTTAGGTACATATAATATTCATGCAAAATAATAGATATCTACCTTGTTCTCTACAAATGGCTGTATGCACAATTTTTTATTTGTTCATTTTACAATGGGTGCCTATATATTAAGATTAAATTCTCAAGGTTCAAACACATGCAGAATACTTAGAATCACAATTTTATAGGTTTGTTAGTTTTACATAGAGCGATCAAAAATGTAAAACATTTTTGTGAAAACTTGTCATTTCAGTTCCACTGATTTTTGAAAAGCTTTTTTTATTCATTTGCAAATTTTGATTTTAGAAATTTCAGGCAGTTTTTCCTCCACTTTTACCATCCCTACCTTCTTTTTTCTTTATTCCCCTTTTTCTTTTCCTCAATTTTTTCTTTTTTCCATTTGCACTGAAAAGGGGAGATGGGGCAAGGGAGGGGAAAGAAAAATGATAAATTTAGAAAACTATTTTTTCCAGTTTTATCCAGAAACTGGTTTATTTAAAAAAAAAACATTTTTTTTTCAAAAACACTTTTGATTTTTCTTAAAAGGGCATTAAAAAAACTAAATGAAAATTTCAGCCAGCTCTAGTTATGTATTGGTGCCCATCACTGTGGTATCTGAGTTCCTGGGCTGTAACTATAACAAGTGTTGAGTGTTCATCTTTCTAAAGAGATGAAAAAGTAACTTTTGTGAAAGATCTCAGGAAACTGCGATCATATGATTTCCAATTTGTTCCAAGTGAAGAAAATGCTAATTAAAACAACTGTAATATTATTTCTACAATTATTTGTTAATTATGATTGATTCAATAAACTTCTGCCACATGCTCAATCTCTCCTACATGTTTGGTAGATTAGAGCAATTTGTCAGAGCTAGCAGTTCATGTTTGGTTCAAAGAAAGCACTGGAACAGTAAGTCTCATTGCAAAGCAGAATGATCCTGAATCACTGCAGCAACAACTGGTTATAAAAATCTGCAATAAAGGGTCAGTTTAACCTAGCTATAGATGTAGAGAGTTATTTTTTCCACAGTTATTTGAACAATCCATTCAAAATTAAATTTTAAATAAGCCGTTTGAATCTTTAAGTAATGGACAGGTTTAACACCTTCATGGATTTCATCAACCAGATGCAAGCTCAGCTTCAAACGTTAATAAGAGTTTGCCTCAGACCTTTGGGTCAAATGGCCTCTTGTACTAATATCAAACAGCATGCCAGATTTCACCTGTTTTCTTTGCAAGGGTGGTTGAAATCTGTGTATCTGCCAAACAGACATCACAAGGAAATGGGAGTGCAGGTCCCCAGAGAAGTCCTCTCTCTCATGGTTAAATTGGTGTAAGGAACCCTCTCCAGATATGTAAAGGGCTACGGTTTTCTCCACTTCTACCTACCAATACATTAGTGACCAATGCTACTATGCTCTGATGGGGAGTCCACTTGGACTGGATCACATACAGACGCAAGATATCTGAACTGTCAAAGAGACTCACCTTCACATAAACTTTCTAGAGCTCAGAGCTATTCATTTAGTGTGCACTGCATTTCTTCCCATTCTATGTGGACAAACAGTACAGGTCATGACAGACAACACAACTATGTTTATGTCATGGACAGGGAAGACCTCAGACATCACCCTCTTTTTAAAAAAGAACAAACACAAAACCAACTGTCCCTAGAACTGGATTTATCACCAGATCTCACAAGTAGCTCTGCACCAGCCAGGCTTACACAATGTCCTAGCATAGGCAATTCACATGTGATTGTGAATGGACTATCAAGAACTCAGTTCTGCAGAGCATCTTCTCCAGGTGGAGATACACATCAATAGACCTGTTTGCTACAGACCAGAACAAGAAGTGCAGAACATCCTGATCAATGGGGGCGGGGGGGGGGGGGCGGGCGGGGAATCCTGAGTCCAAGTTCTCTGTTGGATGCTGTCATCATCTTGTGGAGTTCAGGGATGACATACGCCTACCCACCAATTCCATTAATCGTGAGGGTCCTGAGGAAACTCAGACAGGACTCTGCAATAGGTTTTTAAGTTCAGGCTTGACAAAGCCCTGGCTGGGATGATTTAGTTGGGGATTGGTCCTGCTTTGAGCAGGGGGTTGGACTAGATGACCTCCTGAGGTCCCTTCCAACCCTATAGTCTATGATTCTAATAGTGGTTAGAGCTGGGTAGAAAATGTTTTTCTTGTCCCATGAAAAATTTTGAGATTTCAAAAAATTTTCCTGTTCCATATCAGGCTGAAATGGCAACCTTTCAAAATTTGTCATGAAAGGGGAGAGAGACAGAAAAATAGACACACACACACACACACACACAGCCAATGGCCCAGTGGTTAGGATGTTCACTTGGTATGTGGGAGACCCCTGATTCTTAATTATTCTACATGAGTGCCATAACTGCTGTGCTATTGGCTATTCTGCAGTGTCTCCCTCTCTCCGTTTTTTACCAGAAAGTCCACTTATGGCAGATCCACCTTACACAGTGTTCCATAAAGACAAGGTGACTCTTAAACTTCATCCTAAGATTGTTTCAGATTTTTATTTGAAACAGAAGATTCACCTGCCAATGTTCTTTCCCAAGCCCCACTCCAATCAGGAGGAAGTCAGACTGGACACCCTATAATGTAGTTACGGCTTTTTCATATTACCTTGAAAGAAGGATCCATTCAGCAGCTTCCCAAGGCTATTTGTAGGGAAAGGTCAGAGAGTATCGACCCAAAGACCATCTAAATGGATTTCTAACTGCATTAAATCATGCTATGCACTAGCTAGATTATATCCATCCAGGTGGGTTACAGCCCATTCCACCAGGATTCAGGCAGCTTCTGTGGTTTCCCTGAGAAACATACTGTCAGTTACAGGGAGACCTGCCCCTCAGACCCCTCTGCAGTCCCTCTCAAGTACACCCTTCAGGTGACAGGTTTTGCTACTTTCACCTTTCTCTGGGTAGAACCCCAGAGTTCTACCAATCTTAGTCTGGTTCACATGGTAACAGACGGCCTGTTTCAACCAACTCTGTTTGGCACCTGCAAGAAACTTCTCTCAAGGAGCAGCTGATTGAAGTGACTAAAAACAGCTTCTTCAAAACAAGCACAATGTTTATTCACATAAAGATATGTAGCAATCAGAGAAAAGGATTAAAACAACCAAAGTCTATACACATCTGATCTTGTGTAAATCTTAATCCTTCCATGCAAATTTTGGTAACAAACTCCCCAGCCATAGTCTTTGCCTCTGTCAGAGGCTCCCCATCAATGTCTCCCCTTGAGCAGCTGCTGACAACTAACTCCCCCACCTTTTCTGTAGGGGAAACTACTTTTAACTATTATGGGTCCTTTCTATCTGGTGGCTCATCACCTTGGCAAAGCAGCAACAGTGGTGTCATTTGTGTTGGATCCTGGAAGTCACCTCTTCATAGCTATTGTCTCTCAGCAACAGAAGCAGTTGTTCGTTATCTGAGCTATTGTGTTGTCTTCCGGCTTGTTGTCCAACAGGCCACTATTAAACTGAACCAATACATTTCAATAACCCACTATAACTATGCACTGATTCTTATTAGCAAGATCCTATGTTCTCCACACATAACTATTTTGGAAATTTGTAAGGCAGCTAAATGGGGATCAGTGCACACTTTCACCGAGTGCTTAATTGAAGCATGAAGATCCAATGCCCATCTTAGTAGAACTGCCCTGCAATCATTATTTAAACAGATTGCAAGCACCCACTTCCTGTCTCTGAGGTCACTGAGTCAGCAGAAGTGGAAATGTATAGACAATCACTCTAACAAAGAACAGTTACTTACCCTACAGTAACTGTGTCCTTTGAGATGTAGTTCCACATGTATTCCATGACATGCATGCCTTCCTCATTACTACATAGTCCTATGACACCTGGATTCTGTGGTGGCAAAGAAACTGAGGGCCTGTTCCACCTTTTGTGCCTGTGGTGGGGAGACACGAGGGCCTCCAAGTGCACAGGCATGGCCCCAACAGACACTGCTGGCTAAAGTAATCTAATCTTGTATGCATGGGATGCATGCATACCAGAAATGAAATATATATGGACAACGTATCTTGAAGAACCATAGCCACTGTTGGGTAAGTAACCGTTCTTTTAAGGAACTTTACTCTTTTTGTCCAGAGAATCAATATGTTTTAACCGAATTCCCTGATAATATATTTATGTAGCTTGATAGATTTTTTTAAGGTTGATTAGAATTTTAACCGTCTTTAGAGAGGTTCTGCATAGTTGCACACATTAAATTTCATTTCTTGTCACTGTCTTCCCTACACAATGCGGCATAGCCTAGGGGAATGTGCAGTGAGCAGCAAGTCAAAAGATTGTGATTTCCACTCCCAGCTTTTTCAATGATACATTTTAAGCTAATGTTTATGGATATATGTAAATTAGCTCATTAAATTTGCATAAAATATCACCTGGAGTTGCGCAAAATTTACAGCTATGGATACTGTGAAAAAATGTTGGAATTTTGGTAATATTTTGATGATTCATGTGCACACCTCAGTTTCCCTATGTGCTTTGTATTGCTATGTACTGAGTGTAAAGGGAAGGGAGGAGATATTTGACTCACATATCCACATTGGAGACCAGCATCATTAACAAACCGAATAGAGCCTATGAACATGAATGAAGGATTTGGAGAAGACAATGAAAACCTCAATGGCTGGGACGAATTCACATCTAGGGACAATAGCCAAGAGGAGAAGTTCCCCATACCTTTCTGCAGGGAAGCAGAGCAAAGGGCCTGAGCTGGAAAACAAAGGCAGAAAGTGTCAGGTGTCTGTGTTAAGAACTGGGCTCACAGAGTCATTCTGGAGACAAAGGGGACAGAGACAGCAGGGACGGAGCACAAGGAAGCAGGGAATGAAGAATGCTCTGTGTTGCAGCTGGCTTCTGCCTCTCTCCTGCTAACCCAAGGATTTTCAAATTCTGTATTCCAGGTAACTAATTAATTGTTACCTTGTTTTTAAAAGGCTACCTGGTGTGCTGCAGATACTGACTGAGAGCATTGTGCCCTGAAAAGGTGAAAAAAGTCAGGGCTTTGGAGCAGAGCCTGGAGCTGGAGCATAGAGCAGCTCTGGGGCAGTGGAGCTGCAGGTTTTTGCCTGGAGCTGGAGTGGAGCCAGAGCACAGCTACAAAGCCCTGAAAAAAGTCTCTCTCAGGAGTCTAGGGTGGCTGGACTTGCTGCAGGAAGCCACAGAGAGAGTCAGGCATTTCTGGTGCCTGAAGGCCCTGTTTTGGTGTTGTACATGTCATGGGCCTGTCCCTGTGGGGATCCTTGGGGTCCAGCATACTAAAGGGGTACTCCCATGAGACTGGTTAAAGGTCAGGGTATAAACCAAACCCTCTGAATCTGTGACCGGTCTGAACATATAAGGGAGTATTTAAGACTTCTAGAGCCCAGTCTGAAATCAGTTCTGAACACTGTTGGTACACAGACATCTTTTGTGCTGATGGTTTTATTTCTTGCTACCTACCAAAAATCAATTGGTGAGAGAAATTTCTTATTACTTCTTGGCACCAGAGAAACCTCTAGTTAAATTAAGCCTTTTGGATTTGGGGACTTATTTGTTTCTAGCTCTTGGGGGGAGAGGGAACATTGATTCTTCTCTTGCCTGCCTTGTAAACATAACAGTAAGAGGAAACAGAGCATGAGGTAAGAGTCCATGTCTCATTGACCAATCACACTCTTGGAAAACTTGAGACGCTTCATAAACCATGGATCCAAGGAGTACCTGGGCATGTACACCAGCTTCCTCAGGGTGTTTATTATTCATTGGTGTGATCTGATAGAAACCCTCTTTTTGATCTGCCAGGGATGAACAAGACTCTTGTTTCAGTAACTTGGTTCTGGGAGCCATTTAGTTAGTCCTTGTCACCATCTGGGATGTACTTTGAGGCTTGGCTAAGCAACTTCTGGAGACAAAGGAGCTTCAGCCTCCAGGGGGTACATGTTCTTTCTATTCAGAGGGTTATCATGCCTCTTGGTGCAACCCTCTGGAGATTCTTAATTTGCTTTCAGATTAACCCTTGGGGTATGTGACCATATTAGCAAAAGCCTCTCAACACCAGGAGACCAAAAGAGGCCAGCTCACAACCCTGTTGGAACTCATTCTGCTGACCCTTCCCAAATTGCTAAGGAGGAATCACCACTTTCTTCATTGCCACCATCAATTATAGATCCTATTCCTCTCTCTCCGCTCTGGTGACTTATCTGTTTCAGATGAAGAAGAGGTAATAACAATTAATCTTATGTTGGTCAGGATGGTACAGCATCTACCACTTTTCATTAAAATAACATCATGTCTTTATCAGTGTAGTAGTCCCCTCCTGGTATCTACAGACTATTTTATGAAGTGTTATAAAATCCTTGGAGCCAAACAGCACCATGATTCAAGAGAAAATACATCATCTCTTCCGTATTTTGAAGACTTAATAGCAAGGGAAGGCAACCCTTCCAAGAGCTTGTTGTACCCTGCTAGTGATTTCTGGTTTACCACAACATCTGCACCTACAGTTGTCATGAAGGTAAATAGCTTAAACCAGGTTTGTCAACAGACTTTCAATATTTCTTCACTCAATCCCTCCTAGATCTTTGATGCATTATGAAGTCAATAAGAAGTCTCACAAACTGTCCCATCTGAGAAAGAGGTTAAAAAGATAGATTTCTTAGGCAGTACAGTCAACTCCTCAGGTAGTCTGGGAATCAGCTGAAGTACATGCCTGAGTGGAAAATTTCCGTTTTGAAGGAGATGTCCTTTCCCCTCCTCCCCCAATCTAAAGCTGATGAGAGTCTCGGAAGGATGAAGGAAGCCAGATCTACTGCAAGAGCTCTCTCAGACTGACTCAGTCTATTCAGAGGAAGACAAGCTTTACTTAGTCTTCCTTTCGATACCAGTCAGTACCCTTCAGTGGATATTTTTATCCTTCTCTAGAATTCTTAATATTACCAGCAGCAGAGGAGATGGGGTAAAGAGAAGGCACTTCAAACAGAGATGGAGTTCTTCTGCTTTTAAACATCCATAGTCTGACAAGTTATATCAGACGGACAGAACAGGTCGTGTGGGGGGCGGGAGGGAGTGGTACTATATGTGAAAGAAAATGTAGAATCAAATGAAATAATCTTAAATGAATCCACATGTTCCATAGAATCCCTCTGGATAGTAATTCCATGCTCTAGTAAAAATATAACAGTAGGGATCTATTATTGACCACCTGACCAGGACAGTGATAGTGACTATGAAATGCTAAGGGAGATTAGAGAGGCTATCAAAATAAAAAATTCAATAATAGTGGGGGATTTCAATTATCCCCATATTGACTGGGTACATGTCACCTCAGGACGAAATGCAGAGACAAAATTTCTCAATACTTTAAATGACTGCTTCTTGGAGCAGCTGGCACAGGAACCCACAAGGGGAGAGGCAACTCTCAATCTAGTCCTGAGTGGAGCACAGAATCTGGTCCAAGAACTATAACAGGACCGCTTGGAAATAGTGACCATAATATAATAACATTTAACATTCCTGTGGTGAGAAGAACACCTCAACAGCCCAACACTGTATCATTTAATTTCAGAAAGGGGAACTATTCAAAAATGAGGAGGTTAGTTAAACAGAAATAAAAAGGTACAGTGACAAGAGTGAAATCCGTGCAAGCTGCATGGACACTTTTCAAAGACCCCATAATAGAGGCTCAACTTAAATGTATACCTGTCAAGGTTCCTCCCCCACTCTGAACTCTAGGGTACAGATGTGGGGACCTGCATGAAAAACCTCCTAAGCTTATCTTTACCAGCTTAGGTCAAAACTTCCCCAAGGTACAAAATATTACCCCCGTTATCCTTGGAATGGCCGCTACCACCACCAAACTAATACTGGTTACTGGGGAAGAGCTGTTTGGACGCGTCCTTCCCCCCAAAATACTTCCCAAAACCTTGCACCCCACTTCCTGGACAAGGTTTGGTAAAAAGCCTCACCAATTTGCCTAGGTGACGACAGACCCAGACCCTTGGATCTTAAGAACAATGAACAATCCTCCCAACACTTGCACCCCCCCTTTCCTGGGAAATGTTGGATAAAAAGCCTCACCAATTTGCATAGGTGACCACAAACCCAAACCCTTGGATCTGAGAACAATGAAAAAGCATTCAGTGTTTTACAAGAAGACTTTTAATAAAAAATAGAAGTAAATAGAAATAAAGAAATCCCCCCTGTAAAATCAGGATGGTATATATCTTACAGGGTAATTAGATTCAAAAACATAGAGAACCCCTCTAGGCAAAACCTTAAGTTACAAAAAAGATACACAGACAGAAATAGTTATTCTATTCAGCACAATTCTTTTCTCAGCCATTTAAAGAAATCATAATCTAACACATACCTAGCTAGATTACTTACTAAAAGTTCTAAGACTCCATTCCTGTTCTGTCCCCGGCCAAGACGACTACAGACAGACACACAAACCCTTTGTTTCTCTCCCTCCTCCCAGCTTTTGAAAGTATCTTGTCTCCTCATTGGTCATTTTGGTCAGGTGCCAGCGAGGTTAACTTTAGCTTCTTAACCCTTTACAGGTGAGAGGAGCTTTCCCCTGGCCAGGAGGGATTTCAAAGGGGTTTACCCTTCCCTTTATATTTATGACACGCCCCCCAAATCTCAGCTAGGGTGAAACACTGGCTGGGATTTCTTCCTGGAGCTCTAGGAAAACAGAGTTAATAAGACACATGCATCTCTAAATATACTACCAAGTACATAAAGACTAACAATATTTTCCACATCTCAAGGACGATTTTAACCAGTTGATTCTGGGAAACTTTCACGGGAGAGTGCATCAGCCACTTTGTTAGAAGCTCCTGAGATGTGTTGGATGTCGAAATCAAAATCTTGGAGAGCTAAACTCCACCGAAGAAGTTTTTTGTTAGTTTCTTTGACGGTGTGAAGCCACTTTAGTGCAGCATGGTCGGTTTGCAGGTGGAAACGCCGTCCCCAAACATATGGGCGTAGCTTTTCCAGAGCGTAGACAATGGCATAACATTCTTTTTCAGTGACTGACCAGTTGCTTTCCCTCTCAGACAGTTTTTTGCTGAGAAACACTACAGGGTGGAATTCTTGATCAGGTCCTTTCTGCATTAAAACTGCTCCCACACCATGCTCGGATGCATCTGTGGTTACTAGGAACGGTTTGTCAAAGTCTGGGGCCCTTAGTACAGGGTCAGACATGAGTGTCGCTTTAAGCTTGTTAAAGGCCTTCTGACACTTTCCGGTCCACTGAACAGCATTTGGCTGTTTCTTTTTGGTTAGGTCTGTCAGTGGGGCAGCGATTTGGCTGTAGTGCGGTACAAATCGTCTGTAATAACCGGCCAAGCCTAAGAAGGATTGAACCTGTTTCTTTGACTTTGGGACAGGCCACTTTTGGATAGCATCCACTTTGGCCTGTAGGGGGCTGATAGTTCCTTGACCCACCTGGTGTCCAAGGTAAGTCACTCTGTTTAGGCCTATTTGACACTTCTTAGCCTTAACAGTTAGTCCTGCCTCCCTTATGCGCTCAAGGACTTTTTGTAGATGTTCCAGGTGGTCTGCCCAGGAATCCGAAAATATGGCCACATCGTCAAGGTAGGCGACTGCATATTCTCCTAATCCCGCTAGGAGACCATCTACAAGTCTTTGGAAAGTGGCGGGTGCATTTCGCAGCCCGAAAGGGAGTACATTAAATTCATACAGCCCGAGATGTGTGATGAAGGCTGACCTTTCCTTGGCAGATTCATCTAGCGGTACCTGCCAGTACCCCTTGGTTAAGTCCAAGGTAGAGATGAACTGGGCCCTTCCCAGTTTCTCTAATAGTTCATCTGTGCGTGGCATGGGATAGTTGTCTGGGCGAGTTACAGCATTTAGCTTACGGTAGTCCACGCAAAAACGTATTTCCCCATCTGGTTTGGGAACTAGAACCACTGGAGATGCCCATGCACTTTCAGAGGGGCGGATTACACCCATCTGTAACATATCCTGGATCTCCCGTTCTATAGCAGTTTTAGCTTGAGGAGACACCCGGTAAGGTTGGACCCTAATTGGGTGAGCATTACCTGTGTCAATGGAGTGGTATGCCCGTTCAGTCAGTCCTGGGGTGGCTGAGAACGTTGGCGCGTAGCTAGTGCACAGCTCCTGGATCTGCTGTCGCTGCATATGCCCAAGGGTCATGGAGAGGTTCACCTCTTCCACACCACCAGCACATTTCCCTTCGTAGTAGACACCTTCAGGCCACTCAGCGTCGTCTCCTCCCTGGGCTGTAAACTGACAAACCCTTAATTCTCTGGAATAAAAGGGCTTTAGAGAATTAATATGATACACCTTAGGCTTTCGGTTGGAGGTGGGGAATGCTATGAGATAATTAACAGCTCCCAGGCGCTCCTGGACCACGAATGGCCCTTCCCACGATGCTTCCATTTTATGGGCCTGGAGCACCTTTAAGACCATGACCTGGTCTCCTACTTTGAAGGAACGCTCTCTGGCATGTTTATCATACCAGGCTTTTTGCTCTTTTTGAGCATCCTGTAAGTTTTCTATAGCAAGGGCTAAAGAGGTTCGGAGGGTGTTTTGTAGGTTGGTTACAAAGTCCAGAATGTTAGTTCCTGGAGAAGGTGTAAATCCCTCCCATTGCTGCTTCACCAACTGCAATGGCCCCTTAACCTCACGGCCATATACAAGTTCAAATGGGGAAAACCCTAAACTGGGATGTGGTACAGCTCTGTAGGCAAAGAGCAACTGCTGCAATACTAGGTCCCAATCATTGGAGTGCTCATTTACGAATTTACGTATCATGGCCCCCAAAGTTCCATTAAACTTCTCCACCATGCCATTTGTTTGATGATGGTAAGGAGTGGCAACCAAGTGATTTACCCCATGAGCTTCCCAAAGGTTTTTCATAGTTCCTGCCAGGAAATTAGTCCCTGCATCTGTGAGGATGTCGGAGGGCCAACCTACCCTGGCAAAAATGTCCGCTAGTGCCTGGCACACACTTTTAGCCCTGGTGTTGCTTAGAGCTACTGCTTCCGGCCATCGGGTGGCAAAATCCATGAAAGTCAGTATGTACTGCTTTCCTCTGGGTGTCTTTTTCGGAAAAGGACCCAGAATATCCACAGCTACTCGCTGAAATGGAACTTCAATGATGGGGAGTGGCTGGAGAGGAGCTTTGACCTGGTCTTGGGGTTTTCCCACTCTTTGGCACACCTCACAAGACTGGACATAGGTAGAAACATCCTTGCCCATTCCCTCCCAGTGGAATGACCCCCCCAAACGGTCTTTGGTCCTGTTCACCCCAGCATGGCCACTAGGGTGATCATGGGCTAAGCTCAAGAGCTTGGCCCGGTATTTAGTTGGAACTACCAACTGTCTCTGAGGATGCCAGTCTTCCTGGTGTCCCCCAGAAAGAGTTTCCTTGTATAAAAGTCCTCTTTCTACAACAAACCTGGATCGATTAGAAGAGCTGAGAGGCGGTGGGTTGCTCCGTGCCGCCGTCCAAGCTCTCTGGAGGCTTTCATCTGCTTCTTGTTCGGTCTGGAACTGTTCCCTTGATGCTGGAGACATCAGTTCCTCATGGGATTGTGGACCTAGGCTTGGTCCCTCTGGAAGCGATATAGGGGATGGAGCTGTTTCTGTTGACTGTGAACCGCTCTCCGCTGGTGTACTATGTTGGGATTCAGGCTCCGGCTGAGCCTCTTGTGTAGGGTTATCGGCTGCTGCCAGTTCAGGTTCGGTGGGGCCCTCTGGTATTGAGGTTGCAAGTACTGGATTCAGTGCTGACACGGGGTCTGGTGTTGGTTGTTCGGCTGGTTCCGGTTCTGGGACTGGTTCCGTCTGGGTCTCTGGGACTGGATCCACTACTGCTGTTGCAGACATTGGCCTGGGGTCCAGGTCCATCACCTCTGACTGGGTCCTGATAGAAGTTTCCGGAACAGAGCTAGGCCTCACGGCTTGTTTAGCCTGGTTGCGGGTGACCATTCCCACCCTCTTGGCCTGCTTCACATGATTGGCCAAGTCTTCCCCCAACAGCATGGGGATGGGATAATCATCATAGACTGCAAAAGTCCACATTCCTGACCAGCCCTTGTACTGGACAGGCAACTTGGCTGTAGGCAAATTGAAAGAGTTGGACTTGAAGGGTTGAATCGTCACTTGGATCTCTGGGTTGATTAAATTGGGGTCCACTAAGGAAGCATGGATAGCTGACACTTGTGCTCCGGTGTCCCTCCACGCGGTGACCTTCTTCCCGCCCACACTCACAGTTTCCCTCCGCTCCAAGGGTATCTGGGAGGTATCTGGGCCTGTGGACCTCTGGTGTGATTCCGGTGCAATGAACTGTAATCTGTTGGGGTTCTTGGGGCAGTTGGCCTTTACATACCCCAGCTCGTTACACTTAAAACATCGTCCAGCTGACGGGTCACTGGGGCGAGGAGGGTTGCTGGAGAACGGGGTGGTGGGACGATAAGGGGTCTGGAGGGTTCTTTGGGAGGTAGGTGGGGCTTTCTGCGGCCCCCGGTAATAGGGTGTGGTCTGGGGTGGTCCCTTCTGGTCTCCGCTCCAACTGCGACCAGTTTTCTTCTTCTCTGCCACCTCCACCCATCTGGCTCCAATCTCTCCTGCCTCAATTACAGTTTTGGGTTTCCCATCTAGGATGTATCTTTCTATTTCCTCAGGAACACCCTCTAAGAATTGTTCCATTTGCATTAGGAAGGGCAAATTTACTGGAGATTCAACACTTGCTCCTGATATCCAGGCATCCCAATGTTTTACAATGTGGTAGGCATGTCGGGTAAATGACATGTCTGGTTTCCACCTTAGGGCTCTGAACCTCCGACGAGACTGCTCGGGTGTTATCCCCATTCTGACTCTCGCCTTGGATTTAAACAGTTCATACTTGTTCATGTGTTCTTTAGGCATTTCAGCTGCCACCTCAGCTAAGGGTCCACTGAGCTGCGGCCTCAGCTCTACCATGTATTGGTCAGTAGAGATGTTGTACCCAAGGCAGGCCCTTTCGAAGTTTTCTAAGAAGGCCTCAGTATCATCACCTGCCTTGTAGGTGGGGAACCTTCTGGGATGGGAAGTGGTACCTGGAGAAGGATTGCTAGGGTTTGTTGGTATATTCTGCTGGGCCTTTATCCTCTCCATCTCCTCCACATGCTTCCTCTCTTTTTCCTTCTCCTCCTCCTTCAGCCGCATGAGTTCTATCTGTCTTTCATGTTCCCTTTGTTTTTCCTCAGCCTGAAATTTGGCTAATTCCAGCTGTAGTCGAGCTGAGGATTTGGCCATTCTAACCTCTCTGTTTTTAACTAACTTTACACCCGAGGTTTAGAAATAAACAAACAAAACTTGGCTGTAAAATTTTGCTGTGCTGGAATAGAATACCTATTCTCTGATAGTGATTGTCAGCCTACAGAAAAAGACAATTCCCTTGTCTCTGCTCTGGGCCCAAATTAAAGCAAAAAACCTCCAACTACTTGGAAACCTGCTTACCCAGCCCAAAGAAGAAAAAAAATTTCTTTTCAAACCTGTGCTCCTTGTAAAACAAAAAAAAAATCAAAATCCTAAAAAAAAAACCCTGCCACTTTTGTCTCCAGGCAAATGGGTAGAGCACACACCCCCTATTTACTTTTAGGAAGAAAAGAAAAAAAAAAACCTCTGGGTTGGAAGACTGTGAATTTCCCTGCAGGAGTTAAGTACTCTGCCTCCAGGCAAAGAAAACCTGCAATTCACAAGATAATCCCCTTTTGTCTCTGCTTGGCCACAAAGCAGAGAGAAACCAAGCTGCTTTCAGTTTCAAAGCTGCCTTCTGGACTTCCTAAAAATTCCTTTTTAAAATCTGTATTTCTAGTTCAAAAAATCTCAACTGGATCTCAAAATGATTTCAGGTTAATCCCACCACTGTGCCACCATGTCAAGGTTCCTCCCCCACTCTGAACTCTAGGGTACAGATGTGGGGACCTGCATGAAAAACCTCCTAAGCTTATCTTTACCAGCTTAGGTCAAAACTTCCCCAAGGTACAAAATATTACCCCCGTTATCCTTGGAATGGCCGCTACCACCACCAAACTAATACTGGTTACTGGGGAAGAGCTGTTTGGACGCGTCCTTCCCCCCAAAATACTTCCCAAAACCTTGCACCCCACTTCCTGGACAAGGTTTGGTAAAAAGCCTCACCAATTTGCCTAGGTGACGACAGACCCAGACCCTTGGATCTTAAGAACAATGAACAATCCTCCCAACACTTGCACCCCCCCTTTCCTGGGAAATGTTGGATAAAAAGCCTCACCAATTTGCATAGGTGACCACAAACCCAAACCCTTGGATCTGAGAACAATGAAAAAGCATTCAGTGTTTTACAAGAAGACTTTTAATAAAAAATAGAAGTAAATAGAAATAAAGAAATCCCCCCTGTAAAATCAGGATGGTATATATCTTACAGGGTAATTAGATTCAAAAACATAGAGAACCCCTCTAGGCAAAACCTTAAGTTACAAAAAAGATACACAGACAGAAATAGTTATTCTATTCAGCACAATTCTTTTCTCAGCCATTTAAAGAAATCATAATCTAACACATACCTAGCTAGATTACTTACTAAAAGTTCTAAGACTCCATTCCTGTTCTGTCCCCGGCCAAGACGACTACAGACAGACACACAAACCCTTTGTTTCTCTCCCTCCTCCCAGCTTTTGAAAGTATCTTGTCTCCTCATTGGTCATTTTGGTCAGGTGCCAGCGAGGTTACCTTTAGCTTCTTAACCCTTTACAGGTGAGAGGAGCTTTCCCCTGGCCAGGAGGGATTTCAAAGGGGTTTACCCTTCCCTTTATATTTATGACAATACCCCAAATTAAAAAACACAGTAAAAGAACTAAAAAACAGCCACCATGACTTAATAACTATGTAAAAGAAGCAGTGAGACATAAAAAGGCATTTTAAAAAGTGGAAGTCAAATCTTAGTGAGGTAAATAGGAAGGAGCATAAACACTGCCGAATTAAATGTTAAAATTTAATAAGAAAAGAGTTTGAAGAACAGCTAGCCAAAAACTCAAAAGCTAATAACAAAATGTTTTTTAAGTACATCAGAAACAGGAAGCCTGCCAAACAACCAGTGGGACCCCTAGATGATCGAGATACAAAAGGAGCACTTAACGATGATAAAGTCATTGCAGAGAAACTAAATGAATTCTTTGCTTCAGTCTTCATGGCTGAGGATGTTAGGGGGGTTCCTAAACCTGAGCAGTCTTTTGTAGGTGACAAATCTGAGGAATTGTCACAGATTGAAGTGTAACTAGAGGAGGTTTTAGAATTAATTGAGAAACTTAACAGTAACAAGTCACCGGGACCAGATGACATTCACCCAAGAGTTCTGAAAGAACTCAAATGTGAAATTGCGGAGCTATTAACTATGGTTTGTAACCTGTCCTTTAAATCAGCTACTGTACCCAATGACTGGAAGATAGCTAATCTAACGCCAATATTTAAGAAGGGCTCTAGAGGTGATCCTGGCAAGTACAGACCAGTAAGTCTAACATCAGTACCGGGCAAATTAGTTGAAACAATAGTAAAGAATACAATTGTCAGACACATAGAAGAACATAAATTGTTGCACAAAAGTCAGAATCGTTTCTGTAAAGGGAGATCATGTCTTACTAATCTATTAGAGTTCTTTGAGGGGGTCAACAAACGTGGAAAAGGGGGATCCAGTGGACATAGTGTACTTAGATTTCCAGAAAGCTTTTGACAAGGTCCCTCACCAAAGGCTCTTACGTAAATTAAGTTGTCATGGGATAAGAGGGAAGATCCTTTCATGTATTGAGAACTGGTTAAAAGACAGGGAACAAAGGGTAGGAATAAATAATAAATTTTCAGAATGGAGAGGGGTAACTAGTAGTGTTCCCCAAGGTCAGTCCTAGGACCAGACCTATTCAATTTATTCATAAATCATCTGGAGAAAGGGGTAAACAGTGAGTTGGCAAAGTTTTCAGATGTAACTAAACTGCTCAAGATAGTTAAGACCAAAGCAGACTGTGAAGAACTTCAAAAAGATCTCACAAAACTAAGCGATTGGGCAACAAAATGGCAAATGAAATTGAATGTGGATAAATGTAAAGTAATGCACACTGGAAAAAATAACCCCAACTATACATACAATATGATGGGGGCTAATTTAGCTACAACTAATCAGGAGAAAGATCTTGGAATCATCGTGGATAGTTCTCTGAAGACGTCCACGCAGTGTGCAGCAGCAGTCAAAAAAGCAAACGGGATGTTAAGAATTGTTAAAAAAGGGATGGAGAATAAGACAGAGAATGTCTTATTACCTTTATATAAATCCATGGTACTCCCACGTCTTGAATACTGTGTACAGGTGTGGTCCCCTCATATCAAAAAAGATATACTGGCCTTAGAAAAGGTTCAGAAAAGGGCAACTAAAATTATTAGGGGTTTGGAACGGGTCTCATATGAGAGAGATTAAAGAGGCTAGGACTTTTCAGCTTGGAAAAGAGGAGACTAAGGGGGGATATGATAGAGGTATATAAAATCATGAGTGGTGTGGAGAAAGTGAATAAGGAAAAGTTATTTACTTGTCCCCATAATATAAGAACTGGGGGCCACAAAATGAAATTAATGGGTAGCAGGTTTAAAACAAATAAAAGGAAGTTCTTTTTCACTCAGCGTACAGTCAACCTGTGGAACTCCTTGCCTGAGGAGGTTGTGAAGGCTAGGATTATAACAGGGTTTAAAAGAGAACTGGATAGATTCTTGGAGGTTAAGTCCCTTAATGACTATTAGCCAGGATGGGTAAGGAATGGTGTCCCTAGCCTCTGTTTGTCAGAGGGTGGAAATGGATGGCAGGAGAAAGATCACTTGATCATTACCTGTTAGGTTCACTCCCTCTGGGGCACCTGGCATTGGCCACTGTCGTTAGACAGGGTACTGGGCTGGATGGACCTTTCGTCTGACCCAGTATGGCCATTCTTATGTTCTTAAGTTGCTCAGGACAGAAGGTTCAGTTTGTCTCTAATACCCAACCTTCATTTTGGAAACTGTTTCATCCATTTCCTAGCTTCATGGAGTAGAATTATCAGCTTTTTAATTGTTGAAAATGGTTTAGTTCAGATACCCAATCCAGTTGTATTCCATGCCATCTTCCAAATAACCCTCCACCCACATCTCCTTTTCCAGGGATTCATCTCGGGAAGCACTACATAGTAAAGAATAACCTGCACTCTCTGAGTATAACTGCTTTAGACTCAACCAGCTTCTCTCTCCCACAAGCAAGACAAGCTGATAGAACTTCTTAATGCATTTATACTGTGTATTAACTTTCTGCAATATGCATAATATTTTGCAACAGTTTTCACTCATTTTGCAAATGTTCTCACAAATTTGCAAAGAAAAAAATGTTTCCTCTTGCTGTAGTGCAGAGTTGAGCTACTCAGTCAGAACTTTAGCATCAGCAAGTTATTGAAATGTGTATTTCTCCTGGGTGATATTGTGCAATATTTCATCTATCTGAAATGATGTGAGCTGTGATGAAATCCATGCACTGGATATCCAAAACTAGCTCTATTTCTTTATATCAGTGCTTCTTAAACTGCACTCCATGGATCACATGTGATCCATAATGTACTTGTTCATGGTCTGTAAAATATTACATTTTGAAAAGCAAAATATGAGGGACTGTAATGCTGGAAAATGAGATGGAGTAAAATACAGTACAGGGGCATTGTAATTATTCCAGAAATAAACATCATAAACCTAGGAAATTTCAGAGTTCTGTTTAAAAGTAAGAAATCCAAACATATTACAATATGGAAATTCAAAGTTGGGATGCCCAAGCACCCTTATTCTGCCCTGTAGGGACAGGCAACAGACCATGACATGGTGGGGGAGAAAATCAAAGGTGTCTTTAAAAATCAGTTTAATCTAATTCATTACCACAGACACTAAAATGCCTTAATCATAATCATACGGTTATTGTATGGTATCAATTTATTAATGACAAATCATTTTTGCATCAATATTGAGGTTTCATATGTGTAAATTACAGGGCAAATTGCCATGTTGCCAGTGTTGTGAACTTGTAGGGAACCAGCCTGTGACTGCTGTGAATCTTAGCCTATCCATATATTGATCTTTGCAGACTGAAAGAGCTATTGACCATGACTTTTGGCTATTCCACAGTGACACTGAATCTTGCAACCAGCAGGGGTTATGTGACAAAGCAGGGACTCCATAAAGGCCACATAACTGTGGGAACCGGAATGCCCCTTCTATGTAGTTATTCCCCTGCAGATGAAAATCTGGTCCAAAATTTATATTTGAACAGAGTTTTTTGTGCAGTTTTTTTAATCTTTTGCCAGCATGCATACCTTAAATATGTTAATCGTTTCTCCTCTCTGTAACATTAGGGCTGCATGCTTTGACCAGCATTTGTCCATTTCCTATAGATGTGTCAGTGCACTGTGGCATGTAGGTGGAGTTTTTGTGTGAAGTCCTTTCTATCCATTATCCTTATGCTGCTGCCCTTATCCTTCCCCAATCTCTCCACTGAAGATTTAATACTTCATGAACCTGAACCCCAATTCTGAGCCCCTTTTTAGGGAATTGTGTAAAGTAATTCTATTTTTTGTTTGGTTGGTTTACCTTCAAGACCATTCAAGGCAATTTTCTCGTTAATATTTATTCACTGCATGCTCCAAAGTATGGTAGGCTCTGGTAAATGGGACCAGAGTCTATGGTCTGCTAAGGCCACTTTTCACTTTATGCAGCACAACATGGCTCTAAACGTGCCAGAGATTTCCAGTAGAGAATTCCTACTCCATTGGAGAAATCTCCACTGGCATAGAGCAGGCAGAGATAACATAGCTGACCTCTTTATCAGCCACCCTTCCATCCCTAATGTAGAAGAATCAGGGAAGGTTGAGGGTGTTTTGGGATGGAAAGGAGCATTGGAGAGCTGAGCTCTGCTGTACTTAATCTGCTACAGGATCTTTCCACTCTAATTCATGCTGGGACTGGGCAGCTCTGAGTGAGTCTGGGTACAACTCGAACATATTGGAGAATCAGGGCCATGATCTGTACCCCAAAAAGCAAAGTTTAGAGAAGACATGACTAGGAGAAAACAAATAATAGGGAGGGATTGTGGGAAGAGAGGACAAGGGTTACTAAAAGAAGGGCATTGAGCAGTTTTCTAGAAGAGATGATCTAGCTCAACCAGAAATTATGGTCTTAATGCAGGAGTTACTGGGTGAAATTCTATGGTTGTGTTATGTAGGAGGTCAGATTAAATTATTATAATGGCCCCTTTTGGCTTTGAAATCTATGAATCTAGGGATGTCATGAACAGATCTTGAAGGTGAATATAACTCTACAGCACATTTTAACCGATTGATTTTATCGGTAATTTTTTTTAAATGACTGAGTTTCTTTTCTATAGTAAGGGAAATGATTTTTTGTGTGGAGAAGAGAGGTTACTAATTGGTTGGATTAAAGAGCAGGAGAAGCAGGGAAGAATAAACAGGGAGGTTACTGATGCAGAGAAGATGGTCATGAGTAGGACCTTACCAAATTCACGGTCCATTATGGTCAATTTCACAGCCATAGGATTTCACGTTTTCAGATATTTAAATCTGAAATATCACAGTGTTGTAACCATGGGGTTCCCAACGCAAAAGGGGATTGTGGGGAGGTCACAAACCTGTTGTTGGGGGGTCATGGGATTGCCACCCTCACATCTGTGCTGCCTTCAGAGCTGAACAGAGTGGGGAGGAAGGGACATGGAGCTATCTGCAGCTGGGAGAGATACCCAAGAGCAGCCCTGCAGGGAAAGAGCAAGTCCTGTCCTGCCACAGCCCGACCTGTACTAGCAGCTAGGACCCCCCTTTGCTGGGGCACTCCTAGCAGCACAGGGAAGATCAGACTCAACTCCACAAGTCCCCTCCAACTGCAGGAACCTCTGGGGCTGCTGCCCAGTCCCAGAGCATCCTACAGCAGATGGAGGCACCTGGTGGAGGTGGGTCTAGTCCAGAGGTGGGCAAACTACGGCCTGTGGGCCACATCCATCCCACGGGACCATCCTGCCCAGCCCCTGAGCTCCCGACCAGGGAGGCTAGCCCCCAGTCCCTCCCCTACTGTTCTCCCCCCCACCCCCGCAGTCTCAGCTCACCGTGCTGCCAGCACTCTGGGCGGCGGGGCTGCGAGCTCCTGCCGGGCGGCGCAACTGCCAGACATGCTGCTCTGAGCAGCATGGTAAGGGAGCAGGGTGTGGGGAGGTTGGATAAGGGGCAGGAGGTCCTGGGGGAGCAGTCAGGGGACAAGGAGCAGCACGGTGATATGGCTACCAGACATGCTGCTCAGAGCAGCATGGTAAGGGGGCAGGGAGCAGGGGGGTTGGATAAGGGGCAGGAGGTCCTGGTGGGTAGTCAGGGGACAGGGAGCAGGGGGTGGCTGGAATGGACGGAGGTTTAGGGGGGCAGTCGGGGACAGGGAGCAGGGGGAGGTTGGATAGGCGCTGGAGTCCTGGGGGGCCTGTCGGGGCAGGGGTGTGAATAGGGGTCGGGGCAGTCAGGGGAAAGGGAGATGGGGCCCCGGGGGGGCGGTTAGGGGTGGCTGGTCCTGGGAGAGGGAGGTCAGGGGACAAGGAGCGGGGGGAGGGGGGAAGTTCTGAGGGGGGCAGTCAGGGGGCAGGAAGTGGGAGGGGGTGGATAGGGGGTGAGGGCCTGGCTGTCTGGGGAGGTACAGCCTTCCCTACCTGGCCCTCCATACAGTTTTGGAATCCTGATGTGGCGATCAGGCCAAAAAGTTGACTCACCCCTGGTCTAGTCCCTCCATTCCCCCTCCCCCCCAGAAGTGGCTGTGCAGGGGATGGACAAGTCCTGTCCCTCTCCAACCCAGCCAGAGCTAGGAGCCCCTTTTGCTGGGCCACTCCTAGGAACAAGGGGACATCGGATTTCACGGGGAAGGGCTTATTTCACTGTTCGTGACATGTTTTTCATGGCCGTGAAATTGGCAGAGTCCTAGTCATGAGTGATGAAAAAGAGTACTGATACATACCAGAAGGACAAAGACAAGGGTCAAGATGAGGCACGAGAGAAAAATGGTGGCAGTAAGTGCCGTTAGATAGGTGTCAGTAATGAACCAGTTGTTAGGTGGAGGAGTCCAGTCAGGTGCCAAAGTGCAGCTAAAATGAAGGCTAAAATGATGTGAGATGAAGCAAAACAAAATATTATTGGGGGCTGAAAAAATCTGGTAGTGACCTCTGGGAGACTTAAGGGCTTCAGAAGGCTTGTGCTGTCAGTGGCATTTGATGTTTGTGTATGGCATTTTGGGGCACTGAGAGCAGATTCCCTTGGAGTCAGATCCCTTTGTTTCTAGTAGGGAGAGTTTGAGATAAGACAGCTGGCCATTGCTGCTCCTTATTTGTGTTGCTATTGGTGACTAGAGTTTCACAGTAGAGAAAACACAAGGCTGTGCAATATCCCATGTTCTTGATAAACTGCTTAATAATTACATTACTACATCTCCCATGCAGATCCAATGTACCTAGCTATAACATTTACTAGAGTGAGAACATACTGCAGCACCTCTTTAAAGAAATTTGCAGCTACCACATTACCTTCAAGTTGCTGGCCCTTGTTCAGAGCACTGTTGTCTGCCATATGAAGTAATAGGTTGCTGTTCTATTGATTTTCCATTTCAGAGCTGAAATACTGGAAATTTGTGACTTTATCTGGCTTATCATGTTGTATCACCTTGAAAATACAAGTGATGATATTGACACGTAAAGTATCCCAGTAGTCAAAGCCATTTTTTTTTGCCAAACAAGCTGCTATTCGCCTACCATCCTCCTAAGCAGGTGGCTCCAACTTGCATAAATATGTAAGAAAGGACAAGAGAGGCTCACTGGATACTCTGCTAATATCACTGAAATTGGATTGCCGGGTTTGTCAACTGAGTGATTATGTGGACTTCAGTGCTGAGGATAGAATTTTGGATAGCTATTACACATGTGCAGAGCATATTTCTAAAAGCATCTTTCCAGATCAAACACAAGCAGAATTTGAATAGATTAGAAGCACAGGTGTCATAATTTGGTTGTTACCATAGCTATGCACAAATCTCTAACAGCGAATTTTTATTCTACATTAGAAACCCTTGCCATGGCAACAACGGTGCTTGTTAAAGATGTAACTTGGTAGATAGAAAAAATGTTCAAAAATGTAATGGATAAATTCTTTCTCCTCACCCCTATTAATAGGCACTACTCTTTAGCTAAGTCTACTTCTGAAATGGGCATCTCTTGGGATGCAAGTATGAATAAGTCAGTTATAATAAGTCAGAATAGGAAATTCACATAATGTATTTGAATTTAGAATACTCCTGAACTTTGTTTAATAAATTCAGCAGTCTCTGAGTGAGATTCAGAATGTCGTGTTAGTCTGATGAGGTATTTGTAAATTACACCACTCAAGCAGTGTAAACAGGAAATGGTAGTCAGCAGAAATCCATATTTGTACCACAGGAGGTGTACTGCGGTGCACCCATGTGTAAATAGGTGTTTAAATTGCACACTGTTGTCTAAATCAAAAGCTGGTTGTATATACCCTAGTGATACTAGCAAAATAGCAATATGAGGCTGTGAGATAATGGCAAACCTGGATTATTTAGTGTCTGTAAATGGAAATATGTTCTAAAATGTTTTACATGCACTGCACACACGGTAATATTATGGACACTTCCATAACAAAGGCAGTCAGATAGGCAGGCAATACATGCACTGCACCCAAGAATAATGATGACATCAGAGGTGCTGAAACAAGTACACCTATATATATTTTTGCATTTCAGACATTGTTCGTGACTGTAAGCTTGTGGAATGGCACAGCAGCAGCACAAACAAGATTCATAAGTGAGATCTCTTCCTCAAGGTTTTTTTCTTTAGGGTTAGAAAGAAAAGAAAATAGTTTAACAAACAGAATTCCTCCAGGTGAGATTCAGCTGAGGAACTATGCCTTCTCCAAGTATTCTCTTTCTTGGGCATCCCAAGGACCTGCTCATATAGATCTTTCTCTGAGTACCTGTGCAAGGATAGGGAAGGCTTGGCTGGTGATGGTAACCCTTTAACAAAACAATGCCCTTACTTCAATGCCAATTAAACAAGTTGAAACAACAATTAAAGATAGTTATAAATACTGAGTGAAGACTGAAGAGCTTTAGAGGGGCTAAGAAAACTAGGGCATTGAGCACATTGGGAAAAACAATTTTAACTGTTCATATATGTGATGGATTTAAAATTAACTGAAACCATTCAAGAAACAACTCTAGGCCTCTATAGACAACTCAGTGAAAACAACACCTTTTCAGTGCCCAACAGCAGTCAAAAAGCAGGGTGGATTGATTTAAAGCAGCAAGCAGGAAACCTTGATTTAAATTGCATTTGTACTTTTCAGTTATTTCCCTGAAGTAAGGTTGATTATTGTTGGTTGGAAACCATTAAAACATGTTGATTTGCAACTAAATATAGCCACCACACAAGAGTCGGTGCTTCTTTTTGCTAACCAGGAGAATTCATTATTTCTGTACACATTTATTTAAGCAATTACAAGAATTTAAAATTAAGAATCTGAATTAAAGTAAGTTTTGTTTATATTAGGTTAGAAAATAGTGAATGATGCATTTCTTATTTATAATGATTAATTTTTACTTGAGATTTGTAGTAAGCTCTGTTTGGAAACTCAAATGCAAAGTAAAAAGTATAAAAATAGCACTATATTTTTTAAATTAAATAAAACTACTTTATATATGCTGGATACATATGTTTAAAATGTTTTGCATTTAAAATTGATTTATTAAACAAAGGAAGTATTATCTGAAGTTAGTAAATTGAACGGATTGTTTCTGGTCACCATATTCTTCAAGCTTTTAAAAGTAGTAGATCTCATCCTCTCACACCCAGTTTTTATTCACAGACTGGAAGAGGAAAACAAGATTTTCTGATTTTTTCAACGCCCACCGGTATCTTAACTTTGAATCACCTATCATTGAATTGAACTAGATGAATTAACGAAAATATTCTCTCTGCACCTGCATAAGTAGCTACTACTGTCAAATCTGGTTTAGCACTTCAACAAATTCGGGTTCCAAATACTTAATGATTTCCATCAGTTCAATGGTTTGACTTTCTTTAAAACCTGGCTGCAAACATGTATTGCTTAAAATTACTTTTGTATTTAATTTAAATAGATTATAATAAGGGTTTAAGTCTTAACATAAATTGTCAATTTCAATCTGTATTTAAATTTAAAAATCAATTTTTTAAAAATTTATTTATAAATAATCAATTTTTATCCACCCTGAAGAGGGGCAAGCAAAATATTATTATGTATAAAGAATGGGATAGGAATTTAATATGTAAAATATCACATTTTGAGCATCCTTTGTAGGTATAGTCTAGAATACTGTGTCCAATTTTGGTCATCCATCCAAAAAATGATTAAATAGAAATAGGAGGCTTTTCAAGACAAATGATGATTATTAAGAGCTATGGAAAGACATCTATCTGAGAGTGTTTGAAAAAATAGGACTGCCTATTTTGGAGAGAAATAGAAAAGAAGGACATTATATAGGAGTATTTAAAATAAAGAAAGTATAGAGATGTTACATCTGGCACTCCTATGTACCCTCTCTCCTAATTCAAGACTATGGGGATGCACGATGAAGCCAAAAGCTAAAATTTAAAACTGATGAAAGGAAATACTGTTTCGTACAACATATGATTAACCTGTAGAACTCTTTGTGGCTAAATATAATTGAGGCCAAGAGCTCAAAAAAGGAATTAAAAAAATCAGACATCAATATGGATAATGAGAACATCCACAGTTATATTAGACAGAATAACATTTAACGATTTATATTACACCTCATGTTTCAGGCTAATGACTAGCGGTTTTGTGTTTGGAAGAAACTTCCATATGGGCAGGTTATTCTGTGATTATCCATTACTTGCTTCCTTGTGATGCATCAAGAATTATCCATTACTTGCTTTCCTCTGATGCATCAAGAATCGGCCACAGAGAAAGGATATTGTACTAGATAGAGCACTGATCTAGTCCACTGTTGAACTTCCTATATTCCCTCGACAAAATGGCACTAAGCACCCACAATACTGATGCTACAGCAAAATAATTTATTACACACAAAGAACTGTGTTAAAAAATTAATAAGTTTGAAAGTCAAGCTCTCAAAAGTTAGGAAATGCCAGAATTAAGGTTTCCTGATCAGACTGCTTCTAGTCTTATCTGTCTTTACCCTCCCTTCTGGCTTCCAGTTGTCTCCCTCCTGCTCCATTCCTCCCCCTACTGTTTACCAGTCCCAGTTTCCTTGTCTGAGCAATTCTAGTTTCCTCCCACTCAGTCACAGCTTCTCTCCCCCACCCACTCTCTCTCTCACTTCTTGTCGCAATCTATTCTCTTCCCTTCCCCTAGTTCAGCTTTTATCTCCCCTGCATTCAAGTCAGGCAGCTTCTTCATCCACACTGCTTGGGCACCAGGAGGGTGTTCCTTGATAGCATTGGAGAGACATGCTCCCCACTCTCGCTTGTGGTCCCTGACCTCACCGTGGCCCAAAGCTGCCCAGAGTAATAGTTACAGAGAAAACCCAGCAAGATCCCTACAGCCCTAGATTGGAGCATGCTCAGTTCCTCTGTGTGGAGGGTGCATGAGCAATCTGGTCAGCATTAGGAGTTGTGAGGGCTTGGAGCATGCAGTGAGGATGAAATCTATGAGATTTTAGCTGCTGAAATCTGAAATGTCTCTACTGTGCATGTGCAAACTAAGATTTCTTCAAAGGCTTTTAACTTGGCCAAATTTGGGCTGATTTTCACAGGAACAACAAAAGGCACTTGCCTGGCACAAGGGCCACTTCTCTGCAAGATTTCCAGTGCTTACTCCAAAGCATGGGGGCACTAGAGCTATTTGAAAAAGGTTGTTACATTTTGTTAAATGTCAGAACTTATATTTTCCCCTCGCCTTGTTCTTGGAAACAGTTGAATCATTTTGGCTTTAACATTAAAATAAATAAATAAATCAGCCAGAGGCAGATAGCCAGCATAGCAAATTTCAGCCCAAATGGTTAAAGTCTGGCAAAATTATACTTATCTGAAAACAGTGTCTTATCATAGGAAGTGTTGCAGAATCTTAACGATAGGCAGTGCTACCATCCTTGCCTATAATGCACACTATTAAAATGACATTTGGGTGAAACTGTTATATTAAATATTCACATTACACTTCAGTAATATCAATGACCGTAAGTGGTATGTAAAAACAAAAAAAATCTGCTTTTCAGTTCCTCTCCCATAATAAATCTTCATTGGGTAAGAAGTGAGCACCCTTCCACCAACGTTTTATATACCAGAAGTTTTACATACCAGTGTGGCTGTCCCACATTGGCCACATCAGATACGGACCCTGCTTTGACCTTTTGACAGACAAATGCAGATATCTGCATGTGTGCATGAATGTAGTTCCTGTTTGTTTCTGTTTCTTTTGTGTTTGGACTTCATTAGTGAAAGATGGATGCAACAAGACTACCAATGCTTTGCTAGTCATCAAAAAATTTACATAAAAAGATTCACATGTGAGGGACATTCGCTACCCACTGACAAAAGGAGTGTCTGTAAGAAGATTTGAATCTTATTCCTAATCACTCAGCTATTTTTAACCTTTGGTAACACCATACCCTTTAAATTTGGGAAGCTATGTTCAATAATTTTGTTATTTGGGTAAACCACACTAGAGGAAGTGTTGAAAGCGAAAATCATAGAAATCTTCCTACTTTTCTTGCACTTTGTACTTGAAAAGTACAGAGAAAAGAATTCAGTGCTCAGTATACAAAAGCACACTCAAGGCTTGTCTATACTACCGCTTAAGTCGAAGTAACTTACGTCACCCCGGGGGGTGAAAAAACACCCCTGAGCGACGTAAGTTACATTGACTAAAAGCAGTGTCTACACCACACTATGTTGGTGGGAGACACTCTCCTGCCAACATAGCTTCCACCTCTCATTAAGGTGGAGTAATTACGTTGAAGGGAAAGCGCTCTCCTGTTGATGTAGCACATCTTCACTAGATGCGCTACATCAGTACCGCAGTGGTGGTGAAAACAAGCCCTCAGATGTTTTTAGTTTGTATAAGAGATCAGTCATCAGCACTGCCATAAAGTAGCTCTTCAATAACCAGAATGATATTTTATTACAATTCTAATGAACATACTAAGCCAGTCACTTGGAACATGTATTTTCATTGGTCCTGTAAAGCACCTAGTAAAGTATGTCTTTGGCCTCTCTGCAAATTATGTTGATTCTACTTCCTAGAAAAAGTCTTCATGCTATGTGTAAGGATCTGGGGACTAGAACACAGTGCTGTAAAGCCTGGGACAGCTGATGGTCCCAAATTGCCACCAGGAGACCAGCCAGAGCCACATTCAGGGAGCACTCTGTAGAGTAGCTACCACAGGAAGTACTGCTCAAGAGACCCAGAGTGACAGTTACCTGCTGCCCTTTGATTGGCCAAGCACCCTATTTAGTCCTAGAGGGTGCCCCAGAAAGTTATTTGGGCAACCACACAGACTTTGGGCCT
Organism: Lepidochelys olivacea; assembly: GCF_965140295.1. NCBI lineage: Eukaryota > Metazoa > Chordata > Testudines > Cheloniidae > Lepidochelys > Lepidochelys olivacea. The sequence continues at coordinate 267,822,129 of NC_140411.1, forward strand.
GCTGCAACTCCAGACATCACTTTATCTATCGATCTCCAGCCTCTCATCCCAGCCTGACTCTGACTCTTACCTCCTGATTCCATCCTGGTGCTATCTCTGGTCTCTGACTCCAGCCTGGTGCTGACCCTGATTCCAGTCTCTTACTACATTTGATCTCCAACCCTGGCCTGATTTTAACCCCGATTCTTCCTTATTGAACCTGGCTCTAGTGATTCCTTCAACCGCTGCTCACCGACTATATTCCTGACATAGTCCAACTGTGACGGCTAGCAAGACTGTCTAAGCCCCGGTCCCTTATATTTTACTTCCAACCCCCTCCGTGGGAGCCTTTAACAGGTATATGGAAGGGGCAGGTCTACCATCACCCACTGGACCCCATGGGATACTAAATCTGCAGGAGCAGATCATGCATCTTCAAAGCTGTGATCCCAAGTAGCGCAGTTCTTAGCAGAAAATCAGACACTTCACAAGCAGCTAGCATGATCCCGGGAAGAGAATACCATACTTCAGGCTCAGGCTGGGCCATTGCTCTCTGAACAGGACCCCGCAATACCACTACATTAACATTTTGATGGAAACCACCAGAAGTTCAAGGGGTTTCTGAACCAATGCCATCTTTTCCTGCTCTGCCCTCAAATGCATCCCACCAACGAGGCCAGGGTGGGACTACTTATCAGTTTACTTGCTAGAAAAGTGCTGGATTGAGTTTCTGGATTGGCCATTATCTTTGAAAATTCATGGTGATTGGGGGAGGTCCCAGACAATTGGAAAAAGACAAATATAGTGCCCATATTTTAAAAAGGGAAGAAAGAGAACCGGGGAACTACAGACTAGTCAGCCTCACTTCAGTCCTCAGCAAAATCATGGAGCAGGTCCTCAAGGAATCCATTTTGAAGCACTTGGAGGAGAGGAAGGTGATCAGGAACAGTCAACATGGACTCACCAAGGGCAAGTCATGCCTCACCAATCTGATCGCTTTCTATGATGAGATAACTGGCTCTGTGGATATGGGGAAAGCAGTGGATGTGATATATCTTGACTTTAGCAATGCTTTTGATACAGTCTCCCACAGTATTCTTGCCAGCAAGTTAAAAAAGTATGGAGTGGATGAATGGATGATAAGATGGATAGAAAGCTGGCTAGATTGTTGGGCTCCACGGGTAGTGATCAACAGCTCGATGTCTAGTTGGCAGCCGGTATCAAGCAAAGTGCCCCGGGGTCGGTCCTGGGGCCGGTTTTGTTCAACATCTTTATCAATGATCTGGATGATGGGATTAATTGCACCCTCAGCAAGTTCACAGATGATGCTAAACTGTGGGGAGAGGTAGATACGCTGGAGGGTAGAGATAGGGTCCAGAATGACCCAGACAAATTGGAGGATTGGGCCAAAAGAAATCTGGTAAGATTCAACAAGGACAAGTGCAGAGTCCTGCACTTAGGAAGGAAGAGTCCCATACACAGGCTGGGGACCGACTGGCTAAGCATCAGTTCTGCAGAAAAGGACCTAGGGATTACAGTGGATGAGAAGCTGGATATGAGTCAGCAGTGTGCCCTCGTTGCCAAGAAAGCCAAAGGCATATTGGGCTGTATTAGTAGGAGCATTGCCAGTGGATCGAGGGAAGTGATTATTCCCTTCTATTTGGCACTGGAGAAGCCACACCTGGAGTATTGCATCCAGCTTTGGTCCCCCCGCTATAGAAGGGATGTGGACCAACTGGAGGGAGTCCAGAGGAGGGCAACGAAAATGATTAGGGGGCTGGGGCACATGACTTACAAGGAGAAGCTGAAGGAACTGGGGTTATTTAGTTTGCAGAAGAGGAGGTGAGGGGGGATTTGATAGCAGCCTTCAACTACCTGAAGGGGCCTTCCAAACAGGATGGAGCTAGGGTATTTTCAGTGGTAGCAGATGACAGAACAAGAAGCAATGGTCTCAAGTTGCAGTGGGGGAGGTCTACGCTGGATATTAGGAAACTGTTTCACTAGGAGGGTGGTGAAGCACTGTAATGGATTACCTAGGGAGGTGGTGGAATCTCCTTCCTTAGATGTTTTTAAGGTCCAGCTTGACAAAGCCATGGCTGGGATGATTTAATTGGGGTTGGTCCTGCTTTCAGCACGGGATTGGACTAGATGACCTCCTGAGGTCTCTTCCAACCCTAATACTCTATGATTTTATTATTCTCCCCTGCTGGAGCAGGACAACCCAGTGTTAACAGACTGGAATTCCTTTCTGCAAGCATTTTAGCCATTTTTTATTATCCTCATCGCTCTCGCTCAGCGGAAGCTGCATGACAAAGGCTCCAGCACGGGCAAGGCCAGCTTCCTCATATGCTCGCAGCTGCCATTGAATGGAATGAGGCAGCCCAACTGCATAATTTTCAGTGTGGACTAAGTGAGGAAGTAAATGATGAGGTAGCCCATGGTGAGACCCTGACCCATTTGGATGCATTCATTGACTTCTCTCTCTGTCTCTCTCTCTCTCTCTCTGCATTGACAACTGGCTGAGAGAGCAAAAGGAGGAGCGGAGGGGCACCCTGCTACTGCTTCATCCACACCAAAAACCCCAGGGTCCAACCATGAACTGCTGCAGGTTGATCTGGTCCACTGACACTAGATTTTGGAAGAAAAGGAATGATGACAGCACAATAACCTGTTTTTTTTAATTGCAGAGCACCAGGACATGCCCTCAGCTCATGCCTGTCATGGACCTCAACCTGCAAGCAATCAGGAAGTGAGTGAGCCCAGGACGTATGGCAGGGATGGCCTGCCCATCGCCATGACACTATGCACTAGACCCACCCCCAACCCTCGAGACATGCAGGTCCTCCCCACGCTTCCAAATAGGAATAGAATTATGTCCCATGGATGGGGCCAAGCCAATTCCCCACCGCTGAGTCCTGATTGATTTCAGGGCTATTGATAACTTCATAGATGCCAAAGCTCCTCAAGCACTACAAATCCCACTCCATTTAAAGCCCATATTGGTTCTCATAGAAATGGTAGAGGGGTCCCTCCTGTCCTTGGGGCCAGTGATACAGGAAACAATACTCCTAGAGGTCATAATCTAGGGCTACTGGAAAGTGCTACAGTTCAATCTGATGAATTCTCAATGTTTCTCCCTAATTCTTGGCATCACCTGGTTGGAGCAGCATGGATCCTTGCAACTCCTGGCAAGAAAAGGATCAGCTTCTCCTCTGAATGCTGCCCTAAGTGGCCCCACCTGCCTACGTGCAGGTGGCCCCAACCCCCTAGTCCAGGATTCCTGCAGCTGATCAGAAATGACAGAACCTGTTTGGAAATGCCAGATGGCAGAAGCTGGCCAGAAAGAGTCACTCCCAAACCTGAGTCCCCATCTCCCTGAAAAGTATGGGGATTATGTGGATGTTTTAGAGAAGAAGAGCGCAGACACACTACCTCTGCACAGGGACTATGATTGCCCCATGACCTGCAACCCGGGTGAAGGTCCCTTATGGATGGATCTATGTAATGTCCAAGCCCAAGTTAGGAGCCCTTCATGCATGTATCCAAGAAAACCTGGCCTAGGACTTCAGCTGGCACTCCATCTCCTCAGCAGGGGTTCCAGTCCTTTTTGTTAAGAAAAAGGATGAAACACTATGCCTTTGCATCGAATATCGGGCCCTAAGCCAGGTGATGGTCTGAAACAGGTACCCTCTCCACATAATCTTGGAGTTTCCAATCTGCCAGAATTTTCACCAAACTGGACCCCTGGGGCACCTATAATCTAGTGCTCATCAAGGCAGGAGACAAATGGAAGACTGCCTTTCAAACCTGATTGGGCACTTCAAAAATTGAGTTATGCCATTCTGGCTGACCAACGCTCCTGCATTCTTTCAACACTTCATGAATGACATAATTAGACACTTCCTTAACCAGTATATAATCGGCTATCTTGATGACATACTTGTCTTTTCAGATAATCCTGAGCAGCACTGTTGCCATGTTCATTCCATCCTGGAAAGAACATGGACAGAATTCTTGGGTTACATCTTTTCTCCAGACGGCATCAAGATGAATCCCCAGAAGGTGGAGGCTGGCTGCAAATGATCCATGCCCAGGACCTGTTAGGAGTTACACTGCTTCCTGGGCTTTGCAAATTTTTACTGATGGTTCATTCCAGGCTTCTCAGTACAAATAGCCCCCATTACTAACCTCCTCCGCAAGGCTGCTAAATTTGTTTAAATACCCAAAGCTCACAATTCTTTCAAATAGTTCAAAGTTGCCTTCACCTCTGCTTCCATTCTAGCACACCAGCACCCAGCCCAGGCCTTCGTAATGGAAGCTGATGCCTCCAAGGTAGCCACTGGGGCCATACTCTCTCAGAGGCATAGACCACAGCAAATGTTGCACCCCTATGCCCACTACTCCTGAAAACTCACCTCTGCCAAACAGAATTATGAAATATTAAATAAGGAACTACTTGCAATTGAATTTGAAGAGTGGCACCATCACCCACCCACTGCAAGTCTTTTCTGACCATGAGAACCTTGAATATCTATCGAAGGCTCAAGCCTTGAACCAAAGGCAGCTCAGATGGGTGTTATTCTTTTCTCCATTCAATTTTGTCATCACCTATCACCTGGGATCCAAGAATGGGAAAGCCAAAGCCTTATTCTGAAAGGGGGAATTCTACCACGGGAGCAAGGAGCAACCAAGAACTACCCTTTCTCCTTGCAACTTCCTTAGTGCCGTAATATGCCAAGACCTCCTTGATCTAATCTGATCCACTTTGCGAGGCAATCTGTTATCTCAGGAGGTGACGGAACAGCCTGAGCAAATGAGAGCCAGAATCAAAATGCAGTGCTCCACACAGGATGGGATCACCTACCTCGATGAGCACATGTGCGTTCCACCAGGGCCCCCTGGCTAGAAGTGCTCCATCTCTGTCATGACACTTCATTGCAGGCCACTTTGGTCACTTTAAGACTTTCCACATAGCTTTCTATTTCTTCTGGTGGCCCCATATGTGGCCTGAAGTCCAGGACTATGTTGATTCCTGAGCTGTGTGTGCCCACTAAGATATGAAATTCTAAGTCCCTTGGTGCCCTAGCACCTCTGGAGACCACGCCTAGATTCTGGGCTTCAATCACAATGGACTTCGTAGTGGAAGTCCTTGACTCTGATAGCCACACTGTAGTCTTGATTTCTGTAAACCAACTGACCAAAATGGTGCACTTCATTCCCTGTGACAGCCTGCCCTCTGCAGAAACAGTGGCTCAACTCCTGGTGGTTCAAGCGATCCATCTTTGTGGGCTTCCATACCGAAGCCCAGTTTGTTTCACACTTTGTACATGAAGTAGTCTGGCTCATGGATGTTTGCACTTTTCCCTCCTCCTTTTACTTTTCACCGCGAGACAGATGAGCAGACAGAGAGAGTGAATTAAGAATTAGAGCAATACCTAAGATGCATTGTCAGCTACCATCAAGATAACTGGTTCTCCCTCCTTCCTTACTCCAAGTTCTCATTCAATGCCAATCATGCCTCCATGGGGCAGAGTCCCTTCTTTGCCAGTTATGGGTTCCACCCTTGCTTCTATGCAGCCTTGCTAGCAGCTTCCCTGAACCCAGCAGCTGCTGACTGGATCCAGCAAATTCACCATATCCAGGAAGAGCTTAAGGACACCGCAAAGATGCAAAATAGGACTAAAAGTGATACACAAACCGTCGACTCCAGAAAGGCTCAGCCTTCATGGTAGGCCAAATGGTCTGACTTGCAGCAAAACATCTCCATAGAAACAAGACATCTTCCAAGTTAGACCACCAGTTCAGCAAAAAAAACCCATCACCTTCAAATTGAAGCTCTCTCGAGCTCTTAAAATGCATTTTCCACATAACCCTGCTGAACTGTTATATAGACCTCTTTCCCAATCAGTCCCAACAGCTAGCTTGCCAGTCCAGGTCCATGGGTATGAGGAATATATAGTCCATGTTATCCTTAAATCTAAACTGCAGAGGGGCAGACTGTACTACCTGATTGACTTGGGGGAGGAGGGGCTATGATCCCAAAGAACACTCCTGGGAACCCGCTTCCCAAGTCCATGCCCCTTGACCTAGTAAAAAGGTTTAATCTAGACCACACAGATAAACCAGGCCTAGCACCCACCTGGAGGAAGGGTGCCCCTGAAGGGGTGTAACTAGAATTCAGGGATTAGAACCTTGGTCTGGAGAGCCTGGGACAGCTGATAGTGCCACAGTGCCCCCCCGGTGGCCATGCCAAGCCACAGACAGTGAGTATTGTAGAGAGTAGGCACCACAGGAAGCCCAAGAGATCCAAAGTAACAGAGTCCTGTGAGCCTCTGATTGGTCAAGTGCCTTATTTAACCCTGGAGGGTGCCCGAAGAAGTTGTCTGAGCAACCACACAGACTTTGGGACTGCTGCGACTCGAGACCTCACCTTGTCTCTTGGTCTCTGGCTTCCGATCCCAGCCTGATTCTGATCCTGATTCCAGACTCATGCTACCTTTGATCTCTGGTCTCCTACACCAGCCTGACTTTGACCATGACTCTTGCTTATTGAACCCAGCTCTAGTGATTCCTCCAATCCCTGCTCACCGATTACTGTCCCTAATGTGCGGACCCCAGTCTACCTGTGACTGCTAGGCAAGACCACCTACGCCCATGTCCCTTACACTAAAAACCCACAGTGAGTGAGCAATAATAAAACCAAGCAAATATATATATATAGATTGGATGTATTTACAGAATATTCAGTGTTCAACTCAAATGGAGAAAAGAAAGGATTGTATACAACAAACTATTAGAATATTCTATTTAAAGCAAACTATAGAAAGGAAAATGCCTAAAAAAAGAAAAGGCAAACTATCAACTAACACTTCTAAGTAAATTAGACACACAACCAGAGAGAGAGATCTCACAGTCATGGTTATTCGGTGCACAGTCAGAATGATCCTGCTCTCTCAGTAGAGTCAAGTAAGTCAGCTTATATACAGCTGCCACCTTCCAAATTTACCCTCCAGGTGATGCCCCCACAGAACTCACCCAGCAAATTTCAAAAGGTGAAAGAAAATAAGGGGTTTGCCCTCTTTTTCCCTCCCCAAAACAGACTTCCTGATGTCATTGATTCTGCAAACTCTATCACATCCCACGTCCTCTTCTTTGCCATAACATCCTACAACTTCTCTGTTCCAAAATGCTCAGGTCTGCCTAACAGATATATTTTAGGCATCTGTTTTTCAAAGGAGATAAGTACTTTTTCTTTAACAGGCTATTACATTCCTTCTAGTTCTGCTTAGTATTGTGCAATAGTGTTGAGCAATGTGCTTGGAAGAGTAGTTCTCCAATTTTTCAGACTATTGACCAGTGAAAGAGGAGGGCCTCTTGTGTTCAATCTCCTCTCCCAACTCTCTAGATCTCCCACTGCTTGTTTCTCAAATTTTGTTTCATTTTATGGACCATCAGGAAGGTTTCTATGGACCATAGTTTAAGAACCATGGTTTATGACAAGTTTTAGAAAATTGGAGGAAACTGATCAACTTTCTTGCAATTTATGATATGGTGATAAATTTTATTCCTTCTGATAGCTTCACTGTGCGCAAAAATCAAACTGACTTTAAAGGTTTTTATGTACAGTTTTTACGCTGATACAATTATTTCCATTAGGAGGGTGATATTTGGTTCGGTTTTTAACTGAAATAGTTATACAGGTACAACCTTAGTGTAGCCACAGTTATACTGGTATAAAAGCACCAGGAATAATAGGGCGCATCTTTCACTGCTATAACTGCATCCATATTAAGGGGGTGGTACTGCTTTAACTTTACCAGTATAGTGAAAGCAGTACAACTTTTGTGTGTGGAGAAACCCTCAGTCCTTTCTCTTGGTCTGTGTAGATACAGGTTTACTAGGGCAAATACATTCCTAGTGGTTGCTAAAAAAGTGTGTTTTGTACCAAATCATACAGAAAGCTTATTGTAAAAAGAGAAGAGACATGGGATACTTTGGAGACAATAAAATGTATTGATTTCCTATTCTTTTTTTTTCTTTTTTTTTTTTATACAATGGCTGCTGTTACTTTGAAACTGTTCTTGCAGATTTGCAAGAAATAAAAGCAAAATCCAGAACTGTTCTTTAGCTGTTGTCAGGAAAAATTAATCCTAGTTTAGATGCAAAGTTACTAACTAGGCTGTAGAAAGAATAATTATTGACAGTACAATATCTCTGTCAATCATAGTTGCACATGCTACATACAAGTGTACACAGATAATGTAGTTTATACCAGATTATATAGTTTGTACCTATTTCTTCTCCATAGCAAATTTAGAGAAATCATCATGTTAATAGATAAAAATGACCGTTAGTACCTTAACAATTCCCCTTTCTACTAGCTCTTATTTACATCAGTCCTGAGGTGTTCATGTTTATTTTCCAACCAAAGCCGACCAATTAATCAAATTTATCAAGAAAAAAACAAAATGCAATTTTCTAACAGATTAACAATAAACCAGTGCATGACTGCTATGATAGGAAATATCAAGCTTCTGTTTCCATACATATTTAAGTACCAAAGAGCATACCAAAAATAATCCTGTGTTAGGACCAGTATGGTTTTTAAAGATATTTGATGAAAATTATAAACAAAAAAACCCCTTACTATTTTGCAGAGAATCTTTGTCAGCAAGAAACATCCACTGAAAACAAGCTTCCCAAAGGATACCCCGCTGAGCAATTTGCTGGTCTACTTCATGGGTCATCACCTGCATGTGACCCACCTGAAAATCCACTTCAACTATATAGTAAAGCAAACCATTGCAGCGATCTACTGGAAAGCAGTTTAAACAAGAACACAGTACAACAGCAGGAAAACAGCCCTGATCCTCCAGCTAAGAAAAAAAAACCACAAGTTGTAAACAGAACCATATTTCATACTAAAATTAATCCATTAGAAAATCACACATTGGTTGGCACAAAAACAAGAATAGGCGAGCAATGGGTTATTACTACTGGGGGATTTGTGGAGCGAGCGTGCACACTTGGGAGGATTCGATCTTTGCCAAAGACGTTGCTTGAAATGCATTTATCCAAAAATGTTTCAAAGTCTGACTCTAATCTCATCTCCTATCCACCTAATGGGAAAAAAGCAGGAAGCAGCTGGAGTGAACCCACGCCAAGCCAACAAAATTCTAAAGGAAATTCTGAAAGAACACCATCCTTCACTTCAGAATGGGAAGAAGTAAGTCTTTGGTCACTTTACAAACAAACAAATGCATAAAATCGTGAAGGAACTATTCTCTTTTCAAAGTTACTGAGGGAAGAAATTACAAAGTGAATATGCCCAACAACAAATCCTCAGGGAATGTGTATCGTGGGGTAATAAATACATAGTGGTTTGACAGCTGGGACAAAGTGGAATCCACTTTTGCTCTCAATGACAAACACTTAGCAGAGTCTATTGTTTCCATGGGAAATTAAGTCAACCAGAAGTAATCCTGTAACTTTCTGTGATGTTCAGGAGAAAGCACATATTATATCCTACTAAACCTCTTCATTACTGGAGTTTATAAACTTGATAAAATATCTTCTTATTGCTGCTCTTCCTGGCTATTTCTATGCTTTTTGATTATTTCCATTTGTCTCTTTAGGGCACCAGTTAATGCCCACAAGGGACAATAGAGAATGGCAGATATGAAAAATCTGTAGATCCCACTTTTTTAAGTGGAACAAAACCTGTTGAGTTTCCATAAGCCCTTGATGTATAACACATCCTCTGACATTCAATTGCCCTTGTACACAGCACTTCATATGTTCTTGGTCCTGGCAGGAATAAGTGGGTGTTGGAGGGGAGCTATGCTCGGGGCTGTTTTGATCTGGGATGTGGGTACAGGTTAATGCTGCTTTTGTGATGCGTTTGAAGGACATTTTTCTGTAGTTTCAGAATTTGGTTTAAAGTTTTCAATAATTTTATAGCATCTTTACTCTAATTGAGTTTTTTCCTTACTGCTGTCCTAAATGTTAAGCATATAAATTGTCCACAGTAGACACTGAAGTTCCCATCCTATTGTGGTGAATGAGTTGGGAGAGGGGGGCATTTGAAATATTGCAACTCTTGTGTAGCTGCAGTTGCCTTTCTTTAAAGGTAAGCTGCAAAAGGGGAGTATCTCTCTCCACACACACACCCCTCATTTTATGATCTATAAAGACGGCATGAAAGGTGTGGAGGGGTTTTGGTGTTTGGTTTGGTTTGATTTATTTTTAAAGCTTGTTTTTCAAAATTAGAAATTTATGTCCTATCTTTCCTAGAAGATTCTCTAATGACTAGCAAAGTGATGATAGTACAAGATTCAAGAGGGTGAAAACTGAGCAGTTGAGAGGGGAAGCCTTTTAGTCCCTGTTTAAAGATTATTTAAAAAAAATGTTATCACCTATTTGATGTCAATGACTGAGCCCTGGTCTACACTAGGACTTTAGGTCGAATTTAGCAACGTTAAATCGATTTAAACCTGCACCCGTCCACACAGTGAAGCCCTTTATTTCGACTTAAAGGGCTCTTAAAATCGATTTCCTTACTCCACCCCTGACAAGTGGATTAGCGCTTAAATCGACGTTCCCAGCTCGAATTTGGGGTACTGTGGACACAATTCGATGGTATTGGCCTCCGGGAGCTATCCCAGAGTGCTCCATTCTGACCGCTCTGGACAGCACTCTCAACTCAGATGCACTGGCCAGGTAGACAGGAAAAGAACCGCAAACTTTTGAATCTCATTTCCTGTTTGGCCAGCGTGGCAAGCTGCAGGTGACCATGCAGAGCTCATCAGCACAGGTGACCATGATGGAGTCCCAGAATCGCAAAAGAGCTCCAGCATGGACCGAACGGGAGGTACGGGATCTGATCGCTGTTTGGGGAGAGGAATCCGTGCTATCAGAACTCCGTTCCAGTTTTCGAAATGCCAAAACCTTTGTGAAAATCTCCCAGGGCATGAAGGACAGAGGCCATAACAGGGACCCGAATCAGTGCCGCGTGAAACTGAAGGAGCTGAGGCAAGCCTACCAGAAAACCAGAGAGGCGAACAGCCGCTCTGGGTCAGAGCCCCAAACATGCCGCTTCTATGATGAGCTGCATGCCATTTTAGGGGGTTCAGCCACCACTACCCCAGCCGTGTTGTTTGACTCCTTCAATGGAGATGGAGGCAATACGGAAGCAGGTTTTGGGGACGAAGAAGATGATGATGAGGAGGAGGTTGTAGATAGCTCACAGCAAGCAAGCGGAGAAACCGGTTTTCCCGACAGCCAGGAACTGTTTCTCACCCTAGACCTGGAGCCAGTACCCCCCGAACCCACCCAAGGCTGCCTCCTGGACCCAGCAGGCGGAGAAGGGACCTCTGGTGAGTGTACCTTTTAAAATGCTATACATGGTTTAAAAGCAAGCATGTGAAAGGATTACTTTGCCCTGGCATTTGCGGTTCTCCTAGATGTAGTCCTAAAGCCTTTGCAAAAGGTTTCTGGGGAGGGCAGCCTTATTTCGTCCTTCATGGTAGGACACTTTATCACTCCAGGCCAGTAACACATACTCGGGAATCACTGTAGAACAAAGCATTGCAGTGTATGTTTGCTGGCATTCAACCAAAATCCGTTCTTTATCTCTCTGTGTTATCCTCAGGAGAGTGAGATATAATTCATGGTCACCTGGTTGAAATAGAGTGCTTTTCTTCAGGGACACTCAGTATAGCCCATTCCTGCTGGGCTGTTTGCCTGTGGCTGAACAGAAATGTTCGCCGCTGTTAGCCACAGGGAGGGGGGAAGGTTGAGGGGGTAGTCACGCGGTGGGGGGAGGCAAAATGTGACCTTGTAACGAAAGCACATGTGCTATGGATGTAATGTTAACAGCAAGGTTTACCCTGAAAGAGTGTAGCCACTGTTTTATAAAATGTGTCTTTTTAAATACCGCTGTCCCTTTTTTTTTCTCCACCAGCTGCATGTGTTTCAATGATCACAGGATCTTCTCCTTCCCAGAGGCTAGTGAAGCTTAGAAAGAAAAAAAAACGCACTCGCGATGAAATGTTCTCCGAGCTCATGCTGTCCTCCCACACTGACAGAGCACAGACGAATGCGTGGAGGCAAATAATGTCAGAGTGCAGGAAAGCACAAAATGACCGGGAGGAGAGGTGGAGGGCTGAAGAGAGTAAGTGGCGGGCTGAAGAGAGTAAGTGGCGGGCTGAAGACAGGGCTGAAGCTCAAATGTGGCGGCAGCGTGATGAGAGGAGGCAGGATTCAATGCTGAGGCTGCTGCAGGACCAAACCAGAATGCTCCAGTGTATGGTTGAGCTGCAGCAAAGGCAGCTGGAGCACAGACTGCCACTGCTGCCCCTCTGTAACCAACCGCCCTCCTCCCCAAGTTCCATAGCCTCCACACCCAGACGCCCAAGAACGCGGTGGGGGGGCCTCCGGCCAACCAGCCACTCCACCACAGAGGATTGCCCAAAAAAAAGAAGGCTGTCATTCAATAAATTTTAAAGTTGTAAACTTTTAAAGTGCTGTGTGGCATTTTCCTTCCCTCCTCCACCACCCCTCCTGGGATACCTTGGTAGTCATCTCCCTATTTGTGTGATGAATGAATAACGAATGCATGACTGTGAAGCAGCAATGACTTTATTGCCTCTGCAAGCAGTGATTAAAGGGAGGAGGGGAGGTGGTTAGCTTACAGGGAAGTAGAGTGAACCAAGGGGCGGGGGGTTTCATCAAGGAGAAACAAACAGAACTTTCACAGCGTAGCCTGGCCAGTCATGAAACTGGTTTTCAAAGCTTCTCTGATGCGTACCGCGCCCTCCTGTGCTCTTCTAACCGCCCTGGTGTCTGGCTGCACGTAACCAGCAGCTAGGCGATTTGCCTCAGCCTCCCACCCCGCCATAAACGTCTCCCCCTTACTCTCACAGATATTGTGGAGCACACAGCAAGCAGTAATAACAGTGGGAATATTGGTTTCGCTGAGGTCTAAGCGAGTCAGTAAACTGCGCCAGCGCGCCTTTAAACGTCCAAATGCACATTCTACCACCATTCTGCACTTGCTCAGCCTGTAGTTGAACAGCTCCTGACCACTGTCCAGGCTGCCTGTGTACGGCTTCATGAGCCATGGCATTAAGGGGTAGGCTGGGTCCCCAAGGATACATATAGGCATTTCAACATCCCCAACAGTTATTTTCTGGTCTGGGAATAAAGTCCCTTCCTGCAGCTTTTGAAACAGACCAGAGTTCCTGAAGATGCGAGCGTCATGCACCTTTCCCGGCCATCCCACGTTGATGTTGGTGAAACATCCCTTGTGATCCACCAGAGCTTGCAGCACTATCGAAAAGTACCCCTTGCGGTTTATGTACTCGGCGGCTTGGTGCTCCGGTGCCAAGATAGGGATATGGGTTCCGTCTGTAGCCCCACCACAGTTAGGGAATCCCATTGCAGCGAAGCCATCCACTATGACCTGCACATTTCCCAGGGTCACTACCCTTGATATCAGCAGATCTTTGATTGCGTGAGCTACTTGCATCACAGCAGCCCCGACAGTAGATTTGCCCACTCCAAATTGATTCCCAACTGACCGGTAGCTGTCTGGCGTTGCAAGCTTCCACAGGGCTATCGCCACTTGCTTCTCAACTGTGAGGGCTGCTCTCATCCTGGTATTCATGCGCTTCAGGGCAGGGGAAAGCAAGTCACAAAGTTCCATGAAAGTGCCCTTACGCATGCGAAAGTTTCGCAGCCACTGGGAATCGTCCCAGACCTGCAACACTATGCGGTCCCACCAGTCTGTGCTTGTTTCCCGAGCCCAGAATCGGCGTTCCACAGCATGAACCTGCCCCATTAGCACCATGATGCATGCATTGGCAGGGCCCATGCTTTCAGAGAAATCTGTGTCCATGTCCTGATCACTCACGGGACCGCGCTGACGTCGCCTCCTCGCCCGGTATCGCGTTGCCATGTTCTGGTGCTGCATATACTGCTGGATAATGCGTGTGGTGGTTGATGTGCTCCTAATTGCCAAAATGAGCTCAGCGGCCTCCATGCTTGCCTTGGTATGGCGTCCGCACAGAAAAAAGGCGCGGAACGATTGTCTGCCGTTGCTCTGACGGAGGGAGGGGCGACTGACGACACGGCTTACAGGGTTGGCTTCAGGGAACTAAAATCAACAAAGGTTGTGCCTGTACATCAAGGAGTATTTCAGGCAGGACTGCACGGAGGGTTCCAATAAGAAATGGTGCACCAAAGTTATCGTTGTTATTGGAACAAGGAGGTTAGCCTGGCCTCTGATTGATACATGGCTAGATTAACCTCGCTGCGCCTTCTCTGTGACTGACTGCAGTGTGATCTAGACAGGGGAGGAGGAAAATGAGTACAAAACAAATCTGGTCTATTTCTTGTTCTGACCCACTCCATCTATCCTTTACATCTTTGGCTGGCAGCAGACGGTGCAGAAGGACTGCATGCCATCCACATCTCATGGCTGCTTGGCAGAAGATGGTACAGTACGACTGCTAGCCATCTTCATCTCTTGCCTGCCTGGCATAAGATGGTACAATACGACTGCTAGCAATCCTCATCTCTTGCCTGCCTGGCAGAAGATGGTACAGTACGACTGCTAGCAGTCCGTATCGCCTGCCCGCTCACCATAAGACGGTTCAATAGGACTGCAGGACTAAAGAGAATGACCTGGTCAAGTCACTCCAAATTTAGTCCCTGCGCCCATGTCTGCCCAGGCGCTCCCAGCTGACGTGGCCAGGAGCACCTCGGACATGACGAGGACGACTACCAGTCGTATTGCACCGTCTGCTGCCAGAAGGCAATGGGTTGCTGCTACTGTGCAGCAAAGCCGTACCGCGTCTGCCAGCACCCAGGAGACATAGGGTGACGGTTACCTGAGCGGGCTCCATGCTTGCCGTGGTATGGCGTCTGCACAGGTAACTCAGGAAAAAAGGCACGAAATGATTGTCTGCCCTTGCTTTCACGGGGGGAGGGAGGGTGGGAACGGGGTCCTGACGATATGTACCCAGAACCACCCGCGACAATGTTTTAGCCCCATCAGGCATTGGGATATCAACCCAGAATTCCAATGGGCAGCGGAGACTGCGGGAACTGTGGGATAGCTACCCACAGTGCAACGCTCCGGAAGTCGACGCTTGCCTCGGTACTGTGGAAGCGCTCCGCCGAGTTAATGCACTTAATGCACTTAGAGCATTTTCTGTGGGGACACACACACTCGAATATATAAAACCGATTTCAAAAAAACCGACTTCTATAAATTCGACCTAATTTCGTAGTGTAGACATACCCTGACTAACATTATAGAGAGAGAACATTTTAGTTAAAGCTATGCCACCACTTCTTTTCAATTAAAATGTAAAAACTAACAGTGCATACTCTCAGAGATCTCCATTAGCTCCTCTAGCAAAACCAAGGACAACAGAGATTGATATTCTAAAGCTTGTCTACATTCAGGTTTTGTTTGCTTGTTTTGTTTGCTTCTTTTACATACAAGGGTTTGAAACTGGGCTAAGCCATTTTCTGGTGCAGGTCATTTTTTACACCAGTGCACCTCTATCATCTACCCTCACAGTTTGCACTGTAATGCTACTACATGAGCTACCTCCAGTGGAGACAAGCTCCAGGGTATTTAAAAACATTAAAAAGGGAGAAAAAAATTGAAAAGAACCCCAGAACTTTCACACGCTGCTTTTGTCTCAGAAAAAACTAAATTTTTAAAAAGGTTGTTGCAGGTCACTTTTACAGCTGATTTAATAGAGTCCCAACAAGGTGGCTTGAATTGTGAAAGCTATATCTTCTCAATGAAAAGATGCTTAGAGTCACATCATAATCTCAGTCACTGGTATACATTTTAGGGAAATCATGAAGTTACTGAGATCAAAATTTGACCTTTTAAAAATGAAAACTTAATTTACCAAAAACTGTGTAGTGGTTCTAAAATTGCAGATGCTGGGATTTTTATATCATCTCTCTGATTTTTCTCCTGTCACTGGTATTATCACATAGGAAAAGGTAGAACTCTTTCCTAACATTAAATATAGGAACAAATAAACAAAAAATTATTCTATTTCCAAACACTTTTTACTTATTGTCATCATGCTTTCTCACTTATTGTACTGTGCCAACCCTTGGACCCACTTTTTTGTTTTATGGTCTTTCTTGGAAGGGGGCAGAGGGAAGAATATAGGATTAAATTAATGAAGAATTCAAGGAGGGTATATAGTTAATCAAAATCAACACAGGTTTATTAAAAATAGATCCTGTCAAACTAACTTGATGTCTCTTTTTTATGAGATTACAAATGTGGTTGATACAGGTAATAATGTTGATGTAATATACTTCTGTAAGGGGTTTGACTTGGTATTGCATGACATTTTGTTTTAAAAACTACAACAATTTAAAATTAAAATGGAACACATTAAATGGATTAAAAGCTGGCTAACTGATAGATCTCAAAATGTCATTGAGCGGGCGTGTTTCTAGTGGAGACTGCGTCGTGGCTCTATGCCCTTTAACATTTTTATCAATGATCTGAAAGAAAATATAAAATCATCACTGATAAGATTTTCAGATGACATAAAAATTGGGGAGTCGTAAATTATACAGACGACAGACAGGTCACTTATACATAGTGATCTGGATTGCTTGGTAAATTGGGCGCAAGCAAACAAGGTGTGCTTTAATACTGCTGAATGTATACGGGTAGGAACAAAGAATTTAGGCCGTATTTACAGGATGGGGGACTCTATCCTGGCAGACAGTGTCTCTGAAAAAGATTTTCAGGTTGTGGTGGATAATCAACTGAAAATGAGCTCCCAATGCAACGCTGTGGCCCAAAGAGCTAATACAATAATTGGATGCATAAATAGGGAAATTTCACATAGTAGTGGAGAGGTTATTTTACTGCTGTGTTCAGCACTGGTGTGACTGCCACTGGAATACTATGTCCAGTTCTGGTGCCCACAATTCAAGAAGGATGTTGATAAATTGGAGAGGGTTCAGAGAAGCGTCATGAGAATGATTAAAGAACTAAAGAACATACCTTATAGTGATAGAGTCACAGAGCTGAATCTATTTAGCTTAACAAAGAAAAGATTTTTACAGTCTATAAGTACCAACATAGTGAACACATATTTAACAATGGGCTTTTCAGTCTAGCAGAGAAAACAATCCAGTGGCTGGAATCTGAAGCTAGACAAACTGAGACTGGAAATAATTCATTTTTTTAACAGTGAGAGTAATTAATCAGTGGAACAATTAACCAAGGCTTATAGTGGATTCTCACC
Source organism: Lepidochelys olivacea (assembly GCF_965140295.1). Taxonomy (NCBI): domain Eukaryota; kingdom Metazoa; phylum Chordata; order Testudines; family Cheloniidae; genus Lepidochelys; species Lepidochelys olivacea. The sequence continues at coordinate 267,839,411 of NC_140411.1, forward strand.
ACTGGCAATTTTTAAATCAAGATTGGGGTTTTTTTTCTAAATGACATGCTTTTGGAATTATTTTGGAGAAATTCTGTGGATGGCTTGTGTTATGCAGGAGGTCAGACTACAGGATCACAGTGGTTCCTCTGGCCTTGGAATCTATGAAACTAGTAAAAACCTACAAATTAACAAATGTGCAAAGGCATCTTGCAAGGAATGCAATATGGCCTCACAACCCATATCACGCCACAGTAGGCACAATTATATTTTCCATCAGTAGGCTTGGAAAAACAAACAAACAAATAAATAAATAGAGGATTCAGAAAATTACCCTACAATTTTAAATGAACAGGCGAGGTGGTGCTTAATAATCCAAACCAATATCTCTATCCATTAGTGTGGCAAATATGTCAACTTCCTGCAATATCTTTGGGAGATCTTACTGTATTAAGTTTACATATCATTGTGGGCCAGGGATTTTTTTGTTTTTATGTTTTCTGTGTAATGCTTTTTACCTTAAGAATAAATGTGCTTATTTATACAGGGCCATGTGGTGACGTATAACCACTGTCAATTACGCTGTTCATAAGCCTTCAGAGAGAAAGCAAAGCACAGATGCTGGCCTCTTTAGGCATTCTGGCTTGCTGAGAATATCACAGTGTAGGCAAGGAACCGCACAGTCTGGAAAACCCCAGTGAAATGGAAAGGAGAAGCAGGTCTCCATGCAAGAGAGGTGACAGCTGAGGAGCCAATAGCCTATAATGAGTGCTCTGGATGAACAATTAGCATTGCTGTTTATATAGTCCACTAATGGCTTACAAACATCATCAAACAACTCAGTGCTTCACCTATAAATTATGTTCCCATTTCATAGATATAAAGGCAAAAGGGGCTATTGTCTTCATCTAGTCTGTCCTCCTGTATAATACAGTTCATAGAACTTCCATGAATTAATTCCTTAATAAACTAGAGCATATTTTTTAGAAAAACATCAAACCTTGATTTTAAAATTGCTAGTGATGTAGAATCCATCTTGGAAAGTCAATCCAAATGGTTAATTATTCTCACAGCTCAAAATTTGTGTCTTATTTTCAGTCTGAATTGGATCTTGTTATACCTTTGTCTGCTACACTGAGGAGTCTATTATCAAATTTTTGTTCTTATAAACTGTGATCAATTCACCCCTTAACCTTCTGTTTGTTACGCTAAATTGTCACCATTTATGTATCTTAACTTTTTCATTATTTATATTACATACATCTAAAGTATGACAAAATAGTTGAAAGTATACTGATACAGTTATATGTGAATAGGAGCTTGTGAATAGGAAAAGAAAAAGGAAAAATTAAAATTCAGCTGTGAAGAAGTTGCCCTTTACATTTTTCTTTGCGATCTTCTAGATTCTATTATTGTTTTTATAACAATAATAATGCCCTAGTTTCGGTACTTGAAAAATTGAAATAAAATACAATAGATGAGTTTATGATATTTTCCTGCTTTCTCTCTTACAGATTGATAAAATAATGAGTTCCATAGATGCTGGAATTAACACCGGGCTAGAGGAGATGAATGATGATACTGCAGGTAAGAAAGAAAATCTTTCTTTTCTTTTCTAAATATTATTTAATACGGTGGCTTTTAGGACACATAGCAAAATTGGTGATAGAATTCTACTAAGTAACCCAATATGTTGAAATCATCTTATATTTATTTTCATACCAGTGGACAGAATTTGTTTCATTCACTTTCACAGATGTAGTATGCCAGCTATTCCAGAATCATCACTATAAATGGCATATTGGAATCATTAATGTTGTTTTGAAACCTTAGCAGAGAAAAAGTTCTTGTCTTCGATAGGGAAAAGGTATTGTCTTCAATAGGGAAAAATTTTAAAACTCATTCAGATGAGTTTTTGTTGCCAGTGTTGGGATCCCTAGTGTAGACAGCCTACCAGCTGGTGACACTGTTTTAAGCACCATGTTATCTAACCCTGCTTGGAGCAAATCTTCGACACTGCTGAAAATGGTGCTGACAGCTTGTGCTGACAGTCAGAGACTGGTGTTAGAAATAGTGGGAAATTTTTCAAACTTTCCCTAGTATAGACAAACCTGAGGTGTCTAAGTCATAGCTACCATGTTGACATGTCAGTATAAATCTATGTTACTGAGCTGAGAGATCAGATTTTAGAAATTATTTATCATTTCAACTCCCAGTGCTGGTGGAAGAAAGCGTTTCATGGGGAAAGAGCTTGGTGCCACACTACTACTGGAAAATCCCTGCTAGTTCTTCCATGGAGTAATACGTGCCTGTATTGGGCAGGGATTGTGCATTTGATCATTTAGGTAAAATAAAACAGAGTATTCTAATAGCAAGCTATTTCATGGAGCAATACTGATGTCTATACTAGATGAGATTATGCAGCTTATTAATTAGGCAGAAGTAATTGCTAGTCAATAAAAAGAAAATCTGGGAAAAATCTGGGGAAATAACATATTTGAATGCAAATATGGTTACAAAAAAGTACACCCCACATGCAGATTTGTTTCTGGAAGAAAATGATCAGTATGGTGGAAAAACCAGGAAGGTGAAATTAAGAGACTGAAAAGGCATGTTGTGCTGACTTTCTAGAATTTGTAGTGTCCGAAGTAGAATTATGGGTAGAGGACCTCTAGACAGTGTTTCTTAAGCTATGGTAGAGGATAAGCTATTATGGGTAGAGGATCTCTAGACAGTGTTTCTTAAGCTATGGTAAGGCTTCTCCAGCCAGGATGACAATGATTGTTATTATTTTGGACTATAGTAGCACTCAGAGATCTCAATCAAAATCAGAGCCTCGATATGAAGAAACACAAGAAAAATGGGGGGATAGGGGAAAGGGAACAACAAAAGAAATGCTAAAATGCACATCGGGTTACATAGCTTAGTTATGTGCAGATAGGCTCCCATCACTTCTTGTGATCAGAGATTCATTTTCCCTGTGATTTTTTTAAATTGTGTCAGGAAATCCTCCCAATAATTCTAGCCATCAAGCACATGTGCTTTCTGCCTTATCAGTGGCCACTATGTTCCATACTCTTTTTCCTGACACTCACATGTGACATTTGGTTCTCCAGCCCTTTCAACTGACAGGAAATCTATTATGTTCTTCACTCTTCTGTTCCAAAAGAGCCTCTGTGGGTCTCAGCTTCCTTCCTTTCAGTTTGCAGCTGGCTGACAACTCAGCTTTTCCTGTACCACTTTTTCTTTATCTGTGTAAGTTCAGCTGAGCTCCATTATATAATTCCACCATCAGTGAAGAATCAGAAGTATACAAATGAACAAAGTAAGACCACATTTTTCTAATCTAACCATCTTTAATGCAAACAAAGCTACCTTTAAAGAAGTGCTAGTCTCTTTCAGAGCTTGCTACAAACAGCATCACCATTACAATTTTCACTTTATAAGAATTCTCTGTAGTAACTCAGAGCTTTCTCCATCTAATGTCTCATTACCGGCTGATAGCAATCACAGATCAGCTACATGTCATAGGTAGTCTCATCATACCATCACCTCCATAAATTTATCACACTCAGTCTTGAAACCAGTGAGGTTTTTTGCCCCCACTGCTCCCCCTGGAAGGCTGTTCCAGAACTTTACTCCTCTGACACTTAGAAATCTTTGTCTAATTTCAAGCTTAAATTTGTTGATGGCCAGTTTATATCCATTTGTTCTTGTGTCAATATTGGCACTTAAATAACTCCTCTCCCTCCCTGGTATTTATCCCTCTGATGTGTTTATAAAGAGCAATCATTTCTCCCCTCACCCTTCTTTTGGTTAGGCTACCCAAGTCAAGCTCTTTGAATCTCCTCTCATAACGTAGATTTTTCCATTCCTCGGACCATCCTAGAAGCCTTTCCTTGCATGTGCTCCAGTTTGAATTCACCTTTCCTTACACACTAAGTTTTAAAAAGACTTCAGCTAGATAATGTTATGCTTTTTAAAACACATACACAGAAAGAACATTGTTTGATTTACCTGCATCTTAGAGGGCTGTAATAATGGCACCTTTTTTCAAGAAATTCCAGTGTGCAAGACAGAAACGCCTCTAAAATCAAACAGCTGGCTTTTACTGTCACGCTTCAAAGAATGCATGCAGGGAGAGCCATCTAGAAAGGAGTAAAGGGGAAAAAACTAGTTTAGCAGGGAGAACTCATCACAGAGTCATCCTGTATATCCAAAAAGCATATAAAGAAACATCAAGATCTCATTGATGTTAAACAATTGTTACTACATACTCTAACATTTCCAAGATCTCTTTTTATTATATATATATATATATATATATATATATATATATATATATATTTGATATGATATGATTAAATCTTTTAAAACTATTATATCTGAATGAGATTTGATTTGAATGCTAGGAATATCTTCTATTTTGGCCTGTCTCTTTGCTGTTTTGTGCAGCTCCAATCACAACAAGGTCCTGGTCTGTGGCTGAGGCTACTAGGAACTACAGTAATACAAATAATAAATAATCAGAGATGAATGAAAATTTTCAGACAAATAGTTTATTCATCAAACAGTGCAGTTTCAGGTTGACTGAAACTTTTCACAAATTCATGTCGAGTTTGCCAGATGTTTGAGCCAAACCAAAAAAGTCAAATTTTTTTCAGTAATGTCAAAATGAAATGTTTCGTTTTGACCCCAAAAAATAATTTAGATTTTCAGGTATTTTGACAAGAGCAAAGCAAAGCATTCACAAAACAGCTGGAGGAAGAGGTGGTGTTGCTGCTGCTGCTTTCCTTATAAGCTTTAGATCAATGGATAGAGTGTGGGAATATGACTCTACAGCTTCATAGTTAGGGCACTCACCTAGAATGTTGTAGGAAACCCAAGTTCAAGTCATGCACAAAGGTAGAAGAAAGCCATCATGTCTTTCCTCTCCCTCTCCCAGGTCCTGCAGTGCACTCAGCTCAACCAGTCATGAGGCTCAAGCCTATATTTATATAGGAAAATTAATGTAATATTAAGTGACAATTGTTTTATATAAACTCATATTTTAAAATAATTTTCTAAATTTCATAGATATAGCAAATCTGTAGTTTTATTTAAATGCCTTTGTAAGAGAGTTTCAGAGATGCAGACTGAAAATGGTGAATTATTATTTAGAGTTCACTGTAGAAGTCAGAAAGATTTCTGACAATGTTACGTTCATTTGTTTGAAACTGGTTAGATTATTTAGTATAATTTTCAGGAAACATCAGTTTTAATTTAACAATCAATAAACATTCAAATAATACACACTCTGAAATGTAATATGAAATGGCACACTTCATTTTATTTGTCTTCATTTGTTACTATGCTATCGTAATTTCAATATATGTTAGTAGAGACAAACAGCAGTTAAATGAAATTTACACACACGTACACTTGTTTAACAAGTATGAAAGGGTTTTGATATTGCATAGTATCTCACTTTCATTGAATTATATTTTTTGTGTATGAAATATGACTTGCATTAATAATAGAATGGCTAAATATAAATCTGCGCTATGATGATTATTATGATAACGTGAGTTAACTGCAGCCAATCGAGAGGTGGAGTTTAATCAACTAAATAGCTGTCTGTTTTTTTGGCAGACAAGATACTTAAATTTGATAAGTAATATACATCCTGCAAGTCTTTAGAAAAGCAAATAAGCTGAAATATCAACCATCTGCACTTCCCTGTAAAATAATAATAATAATTAGTAATAAAGTTCAAATTCACATTTTCTTTTGCCTGATTATAAGCAAATTTTTCTACATAATTTTTTCTTTCAAGGAGTGCAGAGTAGTGTTTCCAGATTAATGAGAGATTCATGGTTGCCCAGCAGCAATGCAGAGATATGGGGCTCAGAGTTTGTTTATTTCTGAAAGTTACTTGAAAGGGAATAACTAAGAGACTAACACTTTGGGGAGAAATGGCTCTTGAACACAAGGAATAGGAAGTACATCATACTAGAAATCAGAATGCTTCAGGGATCTAGTATTTAAATGAGTGATGAGTTAGGCAAATCCTGGATGGTTCCACATCAAAGCAAGTTTGAAGAACATAAGAATAGCCATAGTGGGTCAGACCAGTGGTCCATATAACCTAGTATCCTGTCTTCCAACAGCATCTGGTCCCAGATGCTTCAGAGGGCAGGAACAGAACAGGGCAATTTATAAAGTGATCAATCCCCTGCCATCCAATCCCAGCTTCTGGCAATCTGAGATATGAGGACACACAGAGCATGGGGTTGTGTCCCTGACCATTTTGGCTAATAACCATTGATGGACCTATCCTCCATGAACTTATCTACTTTTTTTAACTCAATTATGGGTTTGGCCTTCAGAACATACCCTGGCACTGAGTTCCACAGGTTGACTGTATGTTGTGTGAGGAAGTACTTCCTTCTGTTTGTTTTAACCTGTTGCCTATTAATTTCACTGGGTGACTCCTGGTTCTTGTGTTAGGTGAAAGGGGTAAAGAACGTTAGGTGAATAACTATTCACTTTCTCCACACCATTCATGACTTTATAGACCTCTATCATATCCCCCGTTAGTCGTCTCTTTTCTAAACTGACCAATCCCAGCCTTTTTTAATCTTTCCTCATATGGAAGCTGTTCCATACCAGTAATCATTTTTGTTGCCATTCTCTATTTTTCACCCCAATTCTATTATATCTTTTTTTTTTAGGTGGAGCAACCAGAACTGCATGCAATATTAAAGGTCTGGGTGTACCATGGATTTACCTAGTGGCATTATGATATTTTCTGTCTTAATATTTATCCCTTTCCTAATGCTTCCTGACATTCTATTTGCTTTTTTTGACTACAACTGCACATTGAGCAGATGTTTTCAGAGAACTATCCACGATGAGTCCAAAATCTCTCTTCTTCTTTTTGTATGGATAGTTGGGATACAGGTGATGGTTCATTTGCAGTTTAATAGTTATAAGTGTTGTTGTGATTGCTCCTGCCTAGATGTACTGAAAGAGGGTGTGAAATGATGCAGGAAGCCTCTCTCTCCCATTCCGTGTACCCATACAAGAGGCAGCTTAATAGACACAGCATCCCCTTGAGCAGTAAACTGCTTGGCTGGCTAATGTGCTAGGTGGTGCTCCTTACTGCAAAAAGGCATATCCATAGCCACATTTCCCCACTATCTTTTGTACCTGCCAGAGTCAGGCTGCAGGTGTTTAGAATAGCGCACACTATTCTTTTTTAAAAGTCTGGATTGCTCCTAGTCAAATGGGTGTGCTGCAGGTGGGGAAAGATTGCAACAAGCCACCTTTTCACTCTGCAGGGACCAAACACATTCTTGAGCACAAGAAGTGGGAGTGTAAAGTGGAGACAGCAGCACTAGGTTCTCCCATTAGGAAGTGATGGAGTGAGGGTGGGACAATGGCCAAAGAAGCTGAATGAGAGCAAGAAGAGCTCATGCTACTTCTATAATACTGTAGCCTGTAGGTGAGCTTTTCAGACCCATGCTTCCCAGATGTTAGGAGTCAGTCTTCCTCTCCTTCTCCCGTCTGTTCTGCACATGCTAAATGATGGGATACCAATACTCAAACATGAAATCTTCCCCTCCTCCAGTGTGCTTCTGCTTGTAAATTCTGCTAGAATTTGGCTTAAAAGACATCAAACTTTCTTTGTACATAGGAAGACTTGTTGGGCTGGCCCTATTCTCTGTTTGCTGCCATATGGTTGCAGCTTTGGCAAAGCAGTCTTCCTCCAAAGCTGTTAATATCCTCCCTCCTCAAGGGCAGAAAACAGATAAATTATAAGTACTTAATTAAGGCAGTATTTTAATTAGATATGTGTAGGCATGTTGGCATAAGGCTGTTTTCACAGTGGTTAGTTATATATTTGCAATGATATACTTTAATTGTAGTTTAGTGTGTTTAGTTTATAGCAATTGCTTCCTCTCTTTAACTGACAGCATTGTTAAACTTAGCACCTTGATATAATGCATCCAGTTCATGTACTTTAATGAGAGGCGCTCTGCTCATCTGTATTCCTTTATTTAGATTTACCATAACTGTCTGCTTCTCCCATTAGAGGGACAAGGTGGATGAGCTAAAATCTTTCATAGAATCATAGAATATTAGGGTTGGAAGAGACCTCATGAGGTCATCTAGTCCAACCCCCTGCTCAAAGCAGGACCAACCCCAAATAAATCATCCCAGCCAGGGCTTTGGCAAGCCAGGTCTTAAAAACCTCTAAGGATGGAGATTCCACCACCTCCCTAGGTAACCCATTCCAGTGCTTCACCACCCTCCTAGTGAAATAGTGTTTTCTAATATCCAACCTAGACCTCCCCCACTGCAACTTGAGACCATTGCTTCTTGTTCTGTCATCTGCCACCACTGAGAACAGCCTAGCTCCATTCTCTTTGGAACCCTCCTTCAGGTAGTTGAAGGCTGCTATCAAATCCCCCCTCACTCTTCTTTTCTGCAGACTAAATAAGCCCAGTTCTTCTTCGAGTGCTTTTGACACAGTCCCATATGAAAGGTTTCAGAGTAACAGCTGTGTTAGTCTGTATTCACAAAAAGAAAAGGAGTACTTGTGACACCTTAGAGACTAACCAATTTATTTGAGCATAAGCTTTCATGAGCTACAGCTTATGCTTATGCTCAAATAAATTGGTTAGTCTCTAAGGTGCCACAAGTACTCCTTTTCTTTTTCCCATATGAAAGTCTCATAAGCAAACTAGGGAAATATTGTCTAGAGAATGAAATTGCTATAAAGTGGGTGCAAAACTGGTTGAAACACCATGCTAAAAGAGTAGTTATCAATGGTCCATTGTCAAATGCAGGGGACATATCTAGTGGGGTTTTGCAGGGTCTGTCCTGGGTCCAATACCATTCAATATTTTAATTCATGAGTTGGATAATGCAGTAAAGAGTGTTCTTATAAAATTTGCAGATGGGAGGGGCTGCTAGCACTGTGGATTAGAATTGAAAACTACCTTGACAAATTGGAGAATTGGTCTGAAATCAGTAAGATGAAATTCAATAAAGACAAATGCAAAGTATGCAGTGTAGTTGTAACAGTGTTGGTCCCATGATATTAAAGAGACAAGGTGGGTGAGGCAATATATTTTATTGGACCAATTTCATTGGTGAGAGAGACAAGATTTCAAGATGCAAAGTGTGCTCTCACCAACAGAAATTGGTCCAATAAAAGATATTACCTCACCCACCTTGTCTCTCTAAGTGCAAAATACTATATTTAGGAAGAAAAAGATCAAATGCACAACTACAAAATGGAGGGAAACTGGCTAGGCAGCCATACCACTGAAAGGATCTAGGGGTTATAGTGGATCACAAATTGAATACGAGTCGTCCATATGATATAGTTGCTAAAAAGACTAATATTCTGTCGTAGATTAATAGGAGTATGTAAGACATAGGAGGTTATTGTCCTGCTCTACTCAGCACTGGTGATGCCTCAGCTGAAGTATTGTGTACAGTTCTGGGTGCCTTACTTGTAAGAAAAATATGGATAAACTGGAAAGAGTCCAGAGAAGAGCAATAAAAATGATAAAGTGTTTAGAAAACCTGATCTATGAGGAAAGGTTAAAAAAATGGCATGTTTAGTCTTGAGAAAAAAGACAATGGAGGGGCAGGAAACAGAGGTAACCTGATAAGAGTCTTCAAATATGTTAAAAGCTGTTATAAAGAAAATGGTGACCAATTGTTCTCCGTGTCCATTGAAGATCCAAGATGTTCTCTATCTCCAAGATGTAATCAGCTTAATCTGCAGCAAGGAGATTTAGGTTAGATATTAGGAAAAACTTTCTAACCATAAGGATAGTTAAGCACTGTAATAGACTTCCAAGCGAGGTTGTGGAATCGCCATCATTGAAGGTCTTTTAGAACACGTTGGACAAACACCTGTCAGGGATGGTCTACATTTACGTAGTCCTGCCTCAGCATAGGGCTTGACTAGGAAGCATCTAGAGATCTCTTCCAGCCCTTCACTTCCATGATTCTATAAGTGCTCAGCAGTTTTGAAAATCAGGCCACTTAAATGCCTCAACATGGGTTTAAGAGCCAAACATCAAAACCAGTTTTGAAAATTTTGACCATCACATTCTGTGTGTTCAAGTAATCTACTGTGCCACATAGGAAGATAGATTTTCGATGAAATCCTTGCCCCATTGATTTCAATGGATACAAGATTTCACCCTTCAGGTTTAAAGTAGACTCTCTTGTAATGAAAGCATGGAGTCATCTGAAGTCTTTACTTATCATTTTCTTCTCTTTTTTCACTATTAAGGAGTCAGAAGGTGGAAACCTAAGGAATTACTTAATAGTGAAGGACATTTCAAGTCATTTGACATTAACATTATATACCAGTGTGCATTTGAGTTTTTGACTCTGCAAGGCCTAAAGTCAAAGAGAGTTTCACTCTTTTGCTGTGTTCTTCTGCAGGAGAAATATGGTATTTTGTGTAACATTCATTTTTTAATGCCTGGGTCAATAATCTGAGTGGAATTTCAGTACTGTTATTAAATTTCCATCCTACTCGGATGTCCATATCAGTGGATAATGCATGGGAATTTGTTGTAAAGGGAAAATTACCTGTAATTCTGCTTCTCTAAAGATAAGTTGCACGTTTCTCGCTCCTGGGCCTTAGCTGTAAGCTTTTAGAACATGTACAGTACAAAATGAGTCGTTCCCCTACCGCCCCCCAAAGGCCAAATCCAAGCTATAGTGCATTTGTAAACATGTAGAGAGAGGGCCATGGAGCTGTTTTACAGCTGACTGATGGAAAAAACCCTGAGGAAGGCCTTGATAACAGCCTTGGCTCAAATCAGCTGAGCTTTGACATGAGTGAGACCAGCCAGGTCATAGCAATGTGAAATTCAGTCAAACATATCATTAGATGTGGTCCTCTTATAGTAACAGCATTGCCTGATGAATAGAAGAAACAAAGACAAAGAAACAAAGAGTTAGGTGGACTTTGAGTATAAGCTCACTGAACATTTAGCATCACACTTATGGAGAAGAGATTCCACAGGAACATTAAAATCTTTGCAGGACAATATGTGCTTTAATTTTACAGATGAATATAGAATGAAGTCATGGTACCACTTTACCCTTATAAAAATGGGTATAAGGTGGACCAGTAACCAGGCCTTGAAGTTCATTTACTTGGCGAACTGAAGGCATTGGCACCATGGAAATTATTATTCTATTATTACTGCCCCTTGGATACCTAGTCATGGACCAGGACCCACTGGACTAGACACTGTATGGACACAGAACAGAAAGACAATCCCTGCCTGAAAGAGCTTACACCATAAGTATAAGACAAGAGACAACAGATGAATACATACTGATAGATGGGGGTACAAGGAAACCATGAGATATTATTAGTCAGCATGATAGGCAGTGGTCACAGCACATGAGCAGCCTAACTGTTGTGAACTTTTTTGTATGCATCAACCAAAGGAGAATTTTGAGGAAGGATTTGAATGAGGATAATGAGGTAGCTTTGTGGATGTTCATAGGGAGCTCTTTCCAAATACAGTGGGCAGCATGGGTGAAAGCACAAACGTGCTGGTTATAATTAGCAAGTGGTCAATGGAGGCTTGTCTCATTGGCCAGTTGGAGGCAGGAGTTGATAACTCCATAGTAAATGAAAGGTGATAGGTAGGGTGGGGATAGGCTGCAAAAGTGAAGACAAGCAGCTTATGTTTGATGCACAACACAATACAAACATATTAGTTTGAGCATGTTAGCTCTCAAGGATTCTAAAAATTAATACTGGCCACTCCAGGCTTGTATTAAACTCCCAGGGTTACAGCTTCTCTCTGACCTTGGATGGGTAGATACTGCCACCACCCAAGGGCAAAACCCCTTGGAACCCAGGAAGGCACACTTGGTAATTCCTTCCTGTGGGGTACCCTCAAGCCCTTTCACCTACCCCCTGCTCCGGGGAAGAACTGAGAAAGGAAAACAAAGAAATCAGCTGTTGCCACCAGCTAACTAAAAAACATGTGCACAAACCTCTTAAGACACAAAAATACAAATCCTGTTCTTAAAAAGGTACATTTTATAACAACAAAAAGAAAGAAAATATATCTGAAAACTCAGGCTATTGCTTGATTTTTAAAAGAGAAATTCCAAAATTTAAACACCCAAAATAGTTTTCTGGGGGTTCAGCTTAAAGGTTACAAGCAACAAAAGCATCTGGGGTTAGCACAGAGGAATCCACAAGCCATAAGAAATAAGCAGAATATACCTAATTGCGTCTTTCTACACATTTTCTGATCTATTTACACATCTGTGTTCCAAATAAGCAATTCTAGGTATGATTCGGATGATTTTCATACCTGACCTTCAGCTTCTCACAGATAACTGCTGCCCTGTTCCCCTCTTTTCCGGAGAGCAACAACAGACACAAAGGGAAAGTTTTTTTCCCAATTTTAAAAAGTTCTAGCCTTCCCATTGGCTCTTTTGGTCAGGTGCCCACTCCCTTCCTTTACCTGTGGACTTTTTAACCCTTTACAGGTAAAGCAAGTAGAGAACAGTTACTAACAGGGATTTTATAGCTAACTGGCTAGCTGGGTGTCCATAAAAGGGAGCTCCCTGCTCCCCCCACCCTTCATTTATCACAGGGCCAAATTCATTCCAGATGTAACTTTGCTCTGCATTAATGGCATTGCACCTGAGATTAATCTGATATATGATGTCCAAAATGGGTTTAGGATGGCTTTCATTTGCCTCAAACTACCTGTGTGTTTACCATTAGAGGCTTTTTGAAGTCTGTATTTGTCACACTTAGAAAAAAGATTTCTTTCTTATAGGTATAATTTTATTCTCCTAGGAGCAGAAGGCTTTTTCCCCTTTTTCCCCAAGTATATTACACCACCATTTCAGCAAATGTTTTAGGAGGTCGTGGATTTATTTTTAGACATTTGGCCCTGTCTGAAAGGTTTATCCTATCACACACAATTCATTGATATGACATGCAGAGCTCCCCTGTAGGCTAGTTGCCTCTTCTTTTCAGGCAGCTTGGAACTGGGAAGTTCTCCCAAAGTTTAGCAGGTCACTTGAAATGAGTTTCCTCCTCAATAGTTGAGATTTTTTTTTATTATTTGCCACAGAAATACACAGATAGCTCATAACTATTTTTAAATGGGTAATTAAATTAGAACAAAGAAAACAGGGTCGATGGGTGCATTAAAAAAGAGACTAATAAAAAAGCTTCCTGTAGTATATTAATCAATGGTATAGTATTTTCTGATTTTTAATACTCTGTTCATTTTTGGTCATAGCACCTTATGTTTTATATTTTATATATATATATTTGAGAGTTATCAGGCATACTCAGTGCTGTACAAACAAGAGAAGACCCAATTCTTGCTCCCAAAGAGCACAGACACAGACAATAGTTCAGATGTTCAGATTTAAGTTTTTAATAAAGTGATTGTGCTAGAAAAAACAACGGGGAGTCCTTGTGGCACCTAAGCCCTGGTCTACACTAGGACTTTAGGTCAAATTTAGCAGCGTTAAATCGATGTAAACCTGCACCCGTCCACACGATGAAGCCCTTTATTTCAACTTAAAGGGCTCTTAAAATCGATTTCCTTACTCCACCCCTGACAAGTGGATTAGCGCTTAAATCGGCCTTGCCAGGTCGAATTTGGGGTACTGTGGACACAATTCGACGGTATTGGCCTCCGGGAGCTATCCCAGAGTGCTCCATTGTGACCGCTCTGGACAGCACTCTCAACTCAGATGCACTGGCCAGATAGACAGGAAAAGAACCGTGAACTTTTGAATCTCATTTCCTGTTTGGCCAGTGTGGCAAGCTGCAGGTGACCATGCAGAGCTCATCAGCAGAGGTGACCATGATGGAGTCCCAGAATCGCAAAAGAGCTCCAGCATGACTGAACAGGAGGTACGGGATCTGATTGCTGTATGGGGAGAGGAATCCGTGCTATCAGAACTCCGTTCCAGGTTTCGAAACGCCAAAACCTTTGTCAAAATCTCCCAGGGCATGAAGGACAGAGACCATAACAGGGACCCGAAGCAGTGCCACATGAAACTTAAGGAGCTGAGGCAAGCCTACCAGAAAATCAGAGAGGCAAACGGCAGCTCCGGGTCAGAGCCCCAAACATGCCGCTTCTATGATGAGCTGCATGCCATTTTAGGGGGTTCAGCCACCACTACCCCAGTGGTGTTGTTTGACTCCTTCAATGGAGATGGAGGCAACATGGAAGCAGGTTTTGGGGATTATGATGAGGAGGAGGTTGTAGATAGCTCACAGCAAGCAAGCGGAGAAACCAGTTTTCCCGACAGCCAGGAACTGTTTCTCATCCTGGACCTGGAGCCAGTACCCCCCAAACCCACCCAAGGCTGCTTCCTGGACCCGGCAGGCAGAGAAGGGACCTCTGGTGAGTGTACCTTTTAAAATACTATACATGGTTTAAAAGCAAGCATGTGAAAGGATTAATTTTCCCTGGCATTCGCGGCTCTCCTGGATGTACTCCCAAAGCCTTTGCAAAAGGTTTCTGGGGAGGGCAGCCTTATTGCATCCTCCATGGTAGGACACTTTACCACTCCAAGCCAGTAACACGTACTCGGGAATCATTGTACAACAAAGCATTGCAGTGTATGTTTGCTGGCATTCAAACAACATCCGTTCTTTATCTCTCTGTGTTATCCTCAGGAGAATGAGATATCATTCATGGTCACCTGGTTGAAATAGGGTGCTTTTCTTCAGGGGACACTCAGAGGTACTCAGAGGTGCCCGTTCCTGCTGGACTGTTTGCCTGTGGCTGAACAGAAATGTTCCCCGCTGTTAGCCACAGGCAAACAGCCCAGCAGGGTTGAGGGGGTAGCCACACGGTGGGGGGAGGTAAAATGTGACCTTGTAACGAAAGCATATGTGCTATGTATGTAACGTTAACATCAAGGTTTACCCTGAAAGAGTGTAGCCACTGTTTTATAAAATGTGTCTTTTTAAATACCGCTGTCCCTTTTTTTTCTCCAACAGCTGCATGTGTTTCAATGATCACAGGATCTTCTCCTTCCCAGAGGCTAGTGAAGATTAAAAAGAAAAAAAACGCACTCGTGATGAAATGTTCTCTGAGCTCATGCTGTCCTCCCACACTGACAGAGCACAGACGAATGCGTGGAGGCAAATAATGTTAGAGTGCAGGAAAGCACAAAATGACCAGGAGGAGAGGTGGCAGGCTGAATAGAGTAAGTGGTGGGCTGAAGAGAGTAAGTGGCGGGCTGAAGACAGGGCTGAAACTCAAATGTGGCAGCAGCGTGATGAGAGGAGGCAGGATTCAATGCTGAGGCTGCTGGAGGATCAAACCAGTATGCTCCAGTGTATGGTTGAGCTGCAGCAAAGGCAGCTGGAGCACAGACTGCCACTACAGCCCCTGTGTAACCAACCACCCTCCTCCCCAAGTTCCATAGCCTCCACACCCAGACGCCCAAGAACGCGGTGGGGGGGAGCCTCCGGCCAACCAGCCACTCCACCACAGAGGATTGCCCAAAAAACAGAAGGCTGGCATTCAATAAATTTTAAAGTTGTAAACTTTTAAAGTGCTGTGTGGCATTTTCCTTCCCTCCTCCACCACCCCTCCTGGGCTACCTTGGTAGTCATTCCCCTATTTGTGTGATGAATGAATAAAGAATGCATGAATGTGAAGCAACAATGACTTTATTGCCTCTGCAAGCGGTGATGGAAGGGAGGACGGGAGGGTGGTTAGCTTACAGGGAAGTAGAGTGAACCAAGGGGCGGAAGGTTTCATCAAGGCGAAACAAACAGAACTTTCACACCGTAGCCTGGCCAGTCATGAAACTGGTTTTCAAAGCTTCTCTGATGCGTACCACGCCCTCCTATGCTCTTCTAACCGCCCTGGTGTCTGGCTGTGCGTAACCAGCAGCCAGGCGATTTGCCTCAACCTCCCACCCCGCCATAAACGTCTCCCCCTTACTCTCACAGATATTGTGGAGCGCACAGCAAGCAGTAATAACACTGGGAATGTTGGTTTCGCTGAGGTCTAAGCGAGTCAGTAAACTGCGCCAGCGCGCCTTTAAACGTCCAAATGCACATTCTACCACCATTCTGCACTTGCTCAGCCTGCACTTGAACAGCTCCTGACTACTGTCCAGGCTGCCTGTGTACGGCTTCATGAGCCATGGCATTAAGGGGTAGGCTGGGTCCCCAAGGATACATATAGGCATTTCAACATCCCCAACGGTTATTTTCTGGTCTGGGAATAAAGTCCCTTCCTGCAGCTTTTGAAACAGACCAGAGTTCCTGAAGATGCGAGAGTCATGTACGTTTTCCAGCCATCCCACGTTGATGTTGGTGAAACGTCCCTTGTGATCCACTAGAGCTTGCAGCGCTATTGAAAAGTACCCCTTGCGGTTTATGTACTCGCCGGCTTGGTGCTCCGGTGCCAAGATAGGGATATGGGTTCCATCTATGGCCCCACCACAGTTAGGGAATCCCATTGCAGCAAAGCCATCCACTATGACCTTCACATTTCCCAGGGTCACTACCCTTGATATCAGCAGATCTTTGATTGCGTGTGCTACTTGCATCACAGCAGCCCCCACAGTGGATTTGCCCACTCCAAATTGATTCCCAACTGACCGGTAGCTGTCTGGCGTTGCAAGCTTCCACAGGGCTATCGCCACTCGCTTCTCAACTGTGAGGGCTGCTCTAATCTTGGTATTCATGCGCTTCAGGGCAGGGGAAAGCAAGTCACAAAGTTCCATGAAAGTGCCTTACGCATGCGAAAGTTTCGCAGCCACTGGGAATCGTCCCAGACCTGCAACACTATGCGGTCCCACCAGTCTGTGCTTGTTTCCCGATCCCAGAATCGGCATTCCACAGCATGAACCTGCCCCATTAGCACCATGATGCATGCATTGGCAGGGCCCATGCTTTCAGAGAAATCTGTGTCCATGTCCTGATCACTCACGTGACCGCGCTGACGTCGCCTCCTAGCCCGGTATCGCTCTGCCAGGTTCTGTGCTGCATATACTGCTGGATAATGCGTGTGGTGTTTAATGTGCTCCTAATTGCCAAAGTGAGCTGAGCGGCCTCCATGCTTGCCTTGGTATGACGTCCGCACAGAAAAAAGGCGTGGAACGATTGTCTGCCGTTGCTCTGACGGAGGGAGGGGCGACTGACGACATGGCTTATAGGGTTGGCTTACAGGGAATTAAAATCAACAAAGGGGGTGGCTTTACATCAATGAGTATTTCAGGCAGGACTTCACGGAGGGTTCCAATAAGAAATGGTGCACCTAAGTAATTGTTCTTATTGGAACAAGCAGGTTGGTCTGGCCTCTGATTGATACATGGCTAGATTTACTTCGCTGCACCTTCTCTGTGAGTGACTGCAGTGTGATCTAGAGGAATGAGTCCCCTAGACGGGGGTGGGGGGTAAGCAAATGAGTACAAAACAAATCTGGTCTATTTCTTGTTTTGATCCACTCCATCTATCTTTTACATCTTTGGCTGGCAGCAGATGGTGCAGAAGGACTGCAAGCCATCCACATCTCATGGCTGCTCAGCAGAAGATGGTGCAGTAGGACTGCTAGCCATCCTCATCTCTTGCCTGCCTGGCAGAAGATGGTACAGTAGGACTGCTAGCAATCCATATCTCCTGCCTGCTCACCATAAGATGGTTCAATAGGACTGACTGCAGGACTAAAGAGAATGACCTGGTCAAGTCACTCCAAATTTAGTCCCTGCGCCCATGTCTGCCCAGGCACTCCTGGCCAACGTGGCCAGGAGCACCTCAGACATGACGATGATGGCTACCAGTCATACTGTACCGTCTGCTGCCACAAGGCAATGGGTTGATGCTGCTGTGTAGCAATGCAGTACCACGTCTGCCAGCACCCAGGAGATATACTGTGAAGGTTACCTGAGTGGGCTCCATCCTTGCCGTGGTATGGTGTCTGCACAGGTAACTCAGGAAAAAAGGCGTGAAACGATTGTCTGCCCTTGCTTTCATGGAGGGAGGGAGGGAACGGGAGCCTGACGATATGTACCCAGAAATACCCGCGACAATGTTTTAGCGTCATCAGGCATTGAGATCTCAACCCAGAATTCCAATGGGCAGCGGAGACTGCGGGAACTGTGGGATAGCTACCCAGAGTGCAACACTCCAGAAGTCGACGCTTGCCTCGGTACTGTGGAAGCACTCTGCCGAGTTAATGCACTTAGAGCATTTTCTGTGGGGACAGACACACTCGAATATATAAAACCAATGTCTAAAAAACCGACTTCTATAAATTCGACCTAATTTCGTAGTGTAGACATACCCTTAGAGACCAACAAATTTATTTGGGCATAAGCTTTCGTGGGCTAGAACCCACTTCATCAGATGCATGGAGTGGAAAATACAGTAAGCAGGTATAAATATACAGCACATGAAAAGATGGGAGGAGCCTAGGTAACAAAATGGAGGAACTAGAGTTACTGGTGCAGGAAGTGAAACCAGATATTATAGGGATAACAGAAACATGGTGGAATAGTAATCATGACTGGACTACAGGTATTGAAGGGTATGTGCTGTTTAGGAAAGACCAAAATAAAGGTAAAGGTGGTGGAGTAGCATTGTATATCAATGATGAGGTAGAATGTAAAGAAATAAGAAGCGATGGAATGGATAAGACAGAGTCCGTCTGGGCAAAAATTACATTGGGGAAGAAAACTATTAGAGCCTCCCCTGGAATAGTGCTTGCGGTTTTAATATTTTTAATGAAGTAAATACTAATGGAAACTGCATGATCATAGGATGTGGCGGTTCAATGATGAGACAGAACACAGCTTTATGCAAGCAAGCAGGCTGGTCAGCTGAGATGGGCTGTTCTGCCCCCCCCCCGCCTTCCACCTTCTCCTTTTATTATATTTCTCCCCCCTAAGCATTACACACTGCTACCGCAAAAAGATACACAAAGGAATGTATGACGTTGATTAATATACTTATTTACCATCCTCTATCTACTACAATCCTGGTTCTCAGGCCTTGAGCCCAGGCTAAGAAAGCTTCCCACAGTTGCTGTCCCAACAATCAAGTTCTCATGGTTCATATCTAGCCCTTGTCCTTGGATAGAGCAATGTGTGCATTGCTTCTACAAAACAGTCAGGGTGTGCCCTGCCTGCTTCCAGGTGGAATAGCTAAACATGAACCCTTCATCCCCCCGTTTTTTATTTAATGATATTTGGCCATCTCATGGTAGCCGTCAATTTGTTTTGTCATGCTATTTAACTCCCAGACAGACAAGGACATAAGTTGGGGAGCTTTCCAGGGCAAAATTTTACAAAGTCTTAACAAGGAAGGAATACATTGTACACAGCAGCAGCAAAAAATAAGCCCAATGATTACAAACACAGAATAACCAAAAAGCTGTCGCAGCCATTCTAGAGAGGGCAGCCAACCTGTAAGCCAATTCCAAAAACCCTCAAACCCCAGATCTTGGCGTATGTGTGTTGTAAGACTGGCCAATTCAGCCAGTCTAGTTTCTATGGAGCGACTATTATCAGTTAAATTAAAGCAACACATGTGCTGAAACGTGGAGCAGCCTAGATGGTGTTTCAGGAGCAGAAAATCAATGGCTGCTCTGTTATCCAAAATTGCATCCCTTAATTCGTGTTGTTCTGTGTTAAGTAAGGAAATAGCCTGGGATGTTCTATTAATTGCCTTTGCTGCAAAGCATGCCAGGTTATTTAAAGTTCTGGCTGAATACATAGCAAGCGCGGGGACCCCAAGAATAGAGGCCGCTAAGGCAGTATACTCAGCACGACTAAAAAGCTCAACATCTGCAATACAATCATCTGAAAGGGGTACACTTCTTTTACTACGTTTTTGACCAGCAAAAGGCAATATAAGTGTCATTCTACTAAGACAGCAAAGGGTGCCATCACTTAAATTTGCAGGAATATAATTAAAGGTGCGTGAACCGCAAGTAAAAAACCATCCTGATGGTAGGATGATATGGCCATAATTATATGAAACATTAACAGCATGGGAACAATTTAAAAGGGGTTGAGAAATTTTTCGACAGCCCAAGGGCACCTTTGTACTAGTGCAGTTAACTACACGCGCACAGGTGACATTGTGAGCCCCGGCTGGGTACGGTGTGTGGAGGGATATAGCCATGCGAGGCAGAGTATAGTTGGCCGGGCCCCAATTAGCCATGCTAGAGTACTGGGAAGAAAGATTCGCATAAGCAGAGAACAGTGTCTTATTCTCCATCTCCTCAGGGTGATGACATACTGGAATAAGGCATGTACCTAACAAATCTCCGGCTGCTACAGAATTAGATAGACAAAAGTGGGTAACATTTGCTATTGAAGCCAATCTTTCCCATATATTATATGTCATTCGGGCTCGTAATGGGGGAAGCGCTTCCGAGCCAACCCCTACAGGAAATAGCAGGCTCAAAAGGCACACAATCATCACAGAATTAGCAGTGATTTGGACGAGAATCGCCACAAACAAAGTCTCAGGAGTCTCTGGCTGTTGATCTGCTGCCAGTCTTCGTTGGGCCGCGGCGACCAATGCTTTTTCTGCTCCCCATGTCACGGGCCGGTTTGGGACACTACGCCTCCTCCGTTTCCGTCCCGTCGTTGTCGACTCGGGGGGCAACGCGGTCTCCTCCAAAGTCAGCTGAAACTCTGGTATGGGATTCGACAGCCCCTGGTGCCATGCCATGTTGTTTAAGTGCCGGTCGCACACACCGAGCTGGAACCCACAACGGTCCTGCAGGGAGAGACGCAGCAGCATATCCCCGACCCCAAGTGATTAGAGGTACTGGGCCCAGCCACTGTGGATCGGGCAGCTGACGGTAAAAGACATGCGGTCTTTCCAGTACCTCAGATTTGTGAAAATGCTGATCCGCAGGGGTCTGCTGATCTGCATTCAGTGTTAAATTATTTAAAGTAAACAAGAGGATATGCATTTGTTGTTGAATGTCTCCTAAGGTTCGGAGATGCAGCTCCCCTTGTTTTAATTGTTTATCTAGCAAGGTTTTGAGTGTGCGATTGACACGTTCAACAATGGCTTGGCCCGTGGAATTATAAGGGATTCCGTGTTTAAGACGGACGTCCCAGCGGGCACAAAAGGTGGAGAGGGCTGCAGAGCAGTAGGCTGGGGCATTATCTGTTTTAATTTGGCAGGGGCGACCCATAACAGAAAAGCAGGCCAGCAAATGGTGAATAACTTTGTTAGTGGCTTCCCCACGTTGTGGGGTTGCCCAAAGGAAGCCCGAATAAGTATCAACGGAAATATGTAAAAACGAATAGGGGCGGAATTGTGGCACATGAGTAACATCCATTTGCCACAGCTGATTTGCTGCGGTACCTCGGGGGTTAACGGCATAAGAAAAAGTAGGAGCAGCAGCAGCACAGTGGGGGCAGGAACTAACAATGGAACGTGCGTGATCAGCAGGAATGTGAAACTGCCGGGCCAAAACAGAGGCAGACTGATGAAAAAAGGCATGGCTTTCAATGGGGTCAGAAAAAAGGGAATTTACCTGACCACGCAACGCGCGATTGGCGCGTGCATTGCCCTCAGTGAGTGGCCCAGGCAGAGGGGTATGACTGCGAATATGAGCAACAAAGTAAGGGAAATGACAAGTGGCAAGAAGATGCTGCAAAGACAAAAACAGGCGAAGGAGGTCTGCATCAACCTGAGGGGTAATGAGGGCAAGGGGTAAATGATCAATTACCTGATAAACATAATGGGTATCCACAATTAAATTAAAGGGACAATCAGCAAAAAGTTGAAAGGCCAAAATAACAGCAGCCAATTCTGAACGCTGTGCAGAACGCTGAGGCAGTGTAAAACGAGAATGCCAATGAGGGGGGTCACCCAACTGATAAGTGACTACACCTCGGTGGGGAGAGCCATCAGTAAAAAGAGTGACAGCGGAAACAATGGGTTGAGAGCGGCTAAGACGATGAACAACTAGGGGCACCTTTTGGGTAATGACCAACCGAGGATCTTTTGGAGGATTGTAAGAAATCTCTCCCACATAATCACAAAGAGCAACCTGCCAGGCCAAGGAGGTGTGGCACAAAGAGTCAAATTCAGTACGGGACAAGGGGAGCACAATGGCAACTAAATCAGTACCAGTGAGTTGCACTGCACGGTGGCGGGCTTTACGAACAAGATCAGATAGGGCATCTAAATACGGATAAATATTTCGAGGAGGGGTGGATGAAAGGTATAGCCATTCTATAATAGAGACGGCTGTGTCTGTACGGGGTACAAACAGAGCTGCAGTTGGCGTATGAGGGGTGGCAAGAAGAACCAATCGTAAGGGACGGACCTCTGGGAGTCTGTCCACAAACTGCTGACTCAATGCTGCATTGATTTGTCGAATGCAGGCAGTATGCTTTTCAGTGATGGCAATAACTGCACCCGGTGCCCGGGCTCCACGCAGGAGCTCAAACAACGGCTGCAGCATTGAAGTGGGGAGACGAAAGTAGGGCCGAATCCAATTTAAATGACCCAAAATCTGTTGTAATTTAACAAGGGTTAGGGGTTGAGGTAGAATTAATTCTGGACGAACCGGAGCAACATAGGTTTGTAAAACCTTATATCCGAGGTAGTGGTAGGGATAAGAGCGTTGGATTTTTTCTGGTGCCACTAACAGGCCATTTTGGCCGAGAATCTGAGATAAAGATTCAAGCTGTTGTGCCGTGACCCGGGGACCACTTAGCAAAATGTCATCCATGTAATGGTAGACCTTTAGCGAAGGATACCGGGCATAGAAATGGGCAAGGGCTGACACAAGGTTGGACTATTTTTCATTCCCTGGGGCAAGACCTTCCACTGATACCTTTGAGAGGGTTGCTGATTATTATATTGTGGCACCGTAAATGCAAATTTTTCGCGATCTTGAGGGCAAAGGGGGATGGTGAAAAAACAATCTTTTAAATCTAACACACAAAGTTGATCGGTTTGAGGAATTAAATTTGGATTTGGTAAGCCAAATTGCTAGGGGCCCATAGGTTGGATGCGTTTATTTATTTCCCTTAAATCATGTAACAGCCACCAAGCACCCGATTTTTTCTTAATAACGAACACCGGGGTGTTCCAGGGACTAGTGGAGCTCTCCAGTCACTGTGCTTGCAAATGCTGCTGCACAAGCGAATGAAGCACTTTTAGCTTTTCTAGAGGGAGGGGCCACTGGTCAATCCATACGGGCTCTAAGGATTGCCATACCAAGGGTAATGTGGAGGGCACGGTGGGTGAGGGAGGGTTTTGGGCCATCAGATGTTAATATCGAGGGTGGTGTCTAACTTTGTAAGTAAATCACGGCCCCAAATATTGAGGTGGACAGGGAGTACAAAAGGGTGGATAGTAGCAAGGGTACGGCCTCCCGGTTTAGAGACTGTGACCCAAGACAAACTGTGGCGCCCGGGTTTACTACCCCTGATCCCCCACAATTCTTTAGAAGGAACCGTAGGCCAACTAACCGGCCACTCCAGATCACGAATCACCATAACGTCAGCTCCAGTGTCCACCAGCCCTGTAAAAGGAACATCATTTAAGAGAAGTGTTAACTGAGGTTTCGAGGGGCGGACTGACACTGTCAGAGCAACAAGTGGAGAAGACGCGCTGTGAGACGGCGAGTGAGACAACGTCAATCCAAAGCCACCTCCGCCCCGAGTTCGATCCTCGGCAGCTGGCACCTGATAGGGGACTAAAATCAATTGTGCAATTGACCGTCCACGCGGGAGCGACTGTGGAAGATGAGTCCACACCTGAACCTTAATAATACCAGTGTAATCAGCATCAATGACCCCTGGAATGACAAAAAAGCCCTGTTTCCCAGCATGTGAGCGAGGGAGAACAAGACCTACAAAGCCGGCAGGGAGAGGTCCCGTCACCTGTGTAGGTATGGCACAGACCTCCCCTGGCAGCCAAAAGTCAGTGTCCTCCTGCATGATCAAATCAAGCCCTGCACTTCCAGCAGTCGCCGCCCTCATAGAGTCTACGGATTTTAAGGCAGAGGAGCGGTTGTCTGAGTGGGAAACACCCCTGTTTGGCCCTGGGTTCGGGGGGGACCCGTCGCGCGGTTTCCCGACCCGCTACGACACTGATTAGCCCAGTGATAACCTTTCCCACACTTGGTGCACTTCTTTGAGGGTCGGGCTGGTGCCTTAGATGAGCGGCACTCCCGCTGAAAATGACCCTCCTTACCACAGTGGTAACAACGCTTCCCCTCCTTCCCAGTTTTTCTCAGGGCAGCAGCCAGAACTCCAGCCTTGTGGGCTTGTGTGCCAATGTTCTGGCACGCCCGCAGCATGTCTGAGAGCTCTAAAATACCAGAGGCTTGCGCTGCCTGGAGAGCACGTCGGCAATCCTCGTTTGCATTTTCAACTGCCAATTTTAACAGGAGCTCATGAGCTGCCTCAGTGTTATCCACCTGTCGGAGGATAGCCTCATGCAATCTGTTGGTAAAATCCAAAAAGGACTCTGAGGCACCCTGACGGATACTGACAAAGCTTTTGGTAGACTTGCCTGAATCCGGGACCTTCTTGAAAACATGCTGTGCACAGGTGGAAATAATGGGGAAGACGGCCTGAGGGAGTTGAGACTGCATCTCAATAGTAGCAAACGGGCCCTCCCCTGCCAAATGCTCATAAATGAAACCATGCTCTCTATGTACCTGAGCTTGGCGTTCTGCCATCTGCCGATACTCACTAATCCAAATAACATACTGACTGGGTGATAACATCATGCGCAGCAGCGTTTTCCAATCCTCAGGGATTAGGGAGTACCCAGTACCTATCCCTTCAATGAGACCACGCACAAAGGTGCTAGTCAGGCCAAACTCACGAATTGCTTTCTTTACCTCTCTAACCACCAAGTATGGCAAAGTGGTCCAGGTGCCCACGGGGTTGCCCTGGTCATCATTCTGCCAGGTCACCGGGCAAACTGAGACCAGATCAGCCAGCTCCTCCGCTGTAAGATCTGATCGAGCTTTCGCTGCGTGAACCATTTGTTGCACCAGCGAAAGCTTCTGAGCAGATACAGATGACCCTCCGGGGGGCCCCACGGACGGAGGGTGATCACACACTGGCTCCGGTGGGGAAGACAAGGGAGGCGGTGGTAATGAAGACACTGGGGGCAAAGCAGGGAGAGGGGGGGCTGTGGGTACGGGAGAGGGTCTTTCCGAAGCGACACGCTGGGTTGCATCAGTAGAAGGGGGAGAGCTGCAACGGGGATGGCTACAGGAGCCGATGGGCATGGCGAGATCACCAGCCTCGTGAAAGAGGGCCTATCCGAGGTGACACGCAGTATCACGTCGCGACAGAGGTGCCAGGCATGTAAAGCCTGCACGGGCGCCCGAGGCTCTTCGTGCAATGTCTGGCCCAATCGCTCCCAGTCCGCTAGCTTAAGGCTTCCGGCTTCAGGATACCACGGGCACTGGGCACGCACCTCCTGTAGCAGGAGAGTAAGTGCTCGAGCGGGGCAGTCATGCTGAGCCTTACGCAGCAAATACTGCAGCTCATTGCGGTGTTGCACTTGCAAAGCAGAGAGGGAGCTTCCCATACTTACCACAATGAAAAATACTCACCGGGATCCACGAAGTGGATGAGTGACGCGTCTGAAACCCTTGCCGGGCGAGGTGAGTGCTGAGGGCCCCACGTTTGGGCGCCAGTTGTGGCGGTTCCATGATGAGACAGAACACAGCTTTATGCAAGCAAGCAGGCTGGTCAGCTGAGATGGGCTGTTCTGCCCCCCCCGCCTTCCAACTTCTCCTTTTATTATATTTCTCCCCCCTAAGCATTACACACTGCTACCGCAAAAAGATACACAAAGGAATGTATGATGTTGATTAATATACTTATTTACCATCCTTTATCTACTACAATCCTGGTTCTCAGGCCTTGAGCCCAGGCTAAGAAAGCTTCCCACAGTTGCTGTCCCAACAATCAAGTTCTCATGGTTCATATCTAGCCCTTGTCCTTGGATAGAGCAATGTGTGCATTGCTTCTACAAAACAGTCAGGGTGTGCCCTGCCTGCTTCCAGGTGGAATAGCTAAACATGAACCCTTCCATAGGAGACTTTAACTTCCCAGATATAGACTGGAGGACGAGTGCTAGTAATAATAATAGGGCTCAGATTTTCCTAGATGTGATAGCTGATGGATTCCTTCATCAAGTGGTTGCTGAACCGACTAGAGGGGAAGCCATTTTAGATTTGGTTTTGATGAGTAGCGAGGACCTCATAGAAGAAATGGTTGTAGGGGATAATCTTGGTTCAAGTGATCATGACCTAATTCAGTTCAAACTGAATGGAAGGATTAACAAAATTAAATCTGCAACTAGGGTTTTTGATTTCAAAAGGGCTGACTTTCAAAAATTAAGGAAATTAGTTAGGGAAGTGGATTGGACTGAAGAACATATGGATCTAAAGGCAGAGGAGGCCTGGGATTACTTTAAAACAAAGCTGCAGAAGCTATCGGAAGCCTGCACCCCAAGAAAGCGGAAAAAATTCATAGGCAGGAGTTGTAGACCAAGCTGGATGAGCAAGCATCTCAGAGAGGTGATTAAGAAAAAGCAGAAAGCATACAGGGAGTGGAAGATGGGAGGGATCAGCAAGGAAAGCAACCTGATTGAGGTCAGATCATGTAGGGTTAAAGTGAGACAGGCTAAAAGTCAAGTAGAGTTGGACCTTGCAAAGGGAATTAAAACCAGTAGTAAAAGGTTCTATAGCTATATAAATAAGAAGAAAACAAAGAAAGAAGAAGTGGGACCACTAAACACTGAGGATGGAGTGGAGGTCAAGGATAATCTAGACATGGCCCAATATCTAAACAGATACTTTGCCTCAGTCTTTAACAAGGCTAAAGAGGATCTTAGGGATAATGGTAGCATGACAAATGGGAATGAGGATATGGAGATAGATATTACTGTATCTGAGGTAGAAGCGAAACTCAAACAGCTTAATGGGACTAAATCGGGGGGCCCAGATAATCTTCATCCAAGAAAATTAAAGGAATTGGCACACAAAATTGCAAGTCCATTAGCAAGAATTTTTAATGAATCTGTAAACTCAGGGGTTGTACCGTATGATTAGAGAATTGATGACATAGTTCCTATTTTTAAGAAAGGGAAAAAAGTGATCTGGGTAACTATAGGCCTATTTGACATCTGTAGTATGCAAGGTCTTGGAAAAAATGTTGAAGGCGAAAGTAGTTAAGGACATTGAAATCAATGGAAAATGGGACAAAATACAACATGGTTTTACAAAAGGTAGATCGTGCCAAACCAACCTGATCTCCTTCTTTGAGAAAGTAACAGATTTTTTAGACAAAGAAAACGCAGTGGATCTAATTTACCTAGCTTTCAGTAAAGCCTTTGATACCGTGCCACATGGGGAATTATTAGTTAAATTGGAAAAGATGGGGATCAGTATGAAAATTGAAAGGAGGATAAGGAATTGGTTAAAGGAGAGACTACAGCGGGTCCCTACTGAAAAGTGAATGGTCAGGCTGGAGGGAGGTTACCAGTGGAGTTCCTCAGGGATCAGTTTTGGGACCAATCTTATTTAATCTTTTTATTACTGACCTCGGCACAAAAAGTGGGAGTGTGCTAATAAAGTTTGCGGATGATACAAAGCTGGGAGGTATTGCCAATTTAGAGAAGGACCGGGATATGATACAGGAGGTTCTGGATGACCTTGTAAGTCACTTGGAGTAATAGTAATAGGATGAAATTTAATAGTGAGAAGTGTAAGGTCATGCATTTAGGGATTAATAACAAGAATTTTAGTTATAAGCTGAGGACGCATCAATTAGAAGTAACTGAGGAGAAGAAGGACCTTGGAGTATTGGTTGATCATAGGATGACTATGAGCCGTCAATGTGATATGGCCATGAAAAAAGTTAATGTGGTCTTGGGATGCATCAGGCGAGGTATTTCCAGTAGAGATAAGGAGGTTTTAGTACCGTTATACAAGGCACTGGTGAGACCTCACCTGGAATACTGTATGCAGTTCTGGTCTCCCATGTTTAAGAAGGATGAATTCAAACTGGAACAGGTACAGAAAAGGGCTACTAGGATGATCCGAGGAATGGAAAACCTGTCTTATGAAAGGAGACTCAGGGAGCTTGGCTTGTTTAGCCTAACTAAAAGAAGGTTGAGGGGAGATATGATTGCTCTCTATAAATATATCAGAGGGATAAATACTGGAGAGGGAGGGGAATTATTTAAGCTCAGTACCAATGTGGACACAAGAACAAATAGATATAAACTGATCATTGGGAAGTTTAGACTTGAAATTAGATGAAGGTTTCTAACGATCAGAGGAGTGAAGTTTTGGAATAGCCTTCCAAGGGAAGCAGTGGGAGCAAAAGATCTATCTGTCTTTAAGATTAAACTCAATAAGTTTATGGAGGAGATGGTATGATGGGATAACATGATTTTGGTAATTAATGGATCTTTAAATATTCATGGTAAATAGGCCTAATGGCCTGTGATGGGATGTTAGATGGGGTGGGATCTGAGTTACCCAGGAAAGAATTTTCTGTAGTATCTGGCTGGTGAATCTTGCCCATATGCTCAGGGTTTAGCTGATCGCCATATTTGGGGTCGGGAAGGAATTTTCCTCCAGGGCAGATTGGAAGAGGCCCTGGAGGTTTTTCGCCTTCCTCTGTAGCATGGGGCACGGGTCACTTGCTGGAGGATTCTCTGCTCCTTGAAGTCTTTAAACCACGATTTGAGGACTTCAATAGCTCAGACATAGGTGAGAGGAGTGGGTGGGTGAGAATCACCAGCCAGACACTACAGAAAATTCTTTCCTGGGTAACTCAGAGTTTTCACAGGAGTGGGTGGGTGAGATTCTGTGGCCTGCGTTGTGCAAGAGGTCAGACTAGATGATCATAATGATCTCTTCTGACCTTAGTATATATGAATCTATGAAACTGGGGCATCAGTGCTAACAAGGCCCATTCAATTAAAGTGAATGTGGCCCATTCCCAACAGTTGACAAGAAGGGGTGAATATCAACAGAAGGAAAGGTTTCAGAGTAGCAGCCGTGTTAGTCTGTATTCACAAGAAGAAAAGGAGTACTTGTGGCACCTTAGAGACTAACCAATGCTCACGAAAGCTTATGCTCAAATAAATTGGTTAGTCTCTAAGGTGCCACAAGTACTCCTTAACAGAAGGAAAATTACTTTTTGTAGTGCTAACGAGGCCAATTCAATCATGGTGGATGTGGCCCATTCCCAACAGTTGACAAGAAGGTGTGAGTATCAACAGAGAGAAAATTATTTTTGTAGTGACCCAGCCACTCCCAGTCTTTATTCAGGCCTCATTTGATAGTGTCAAGTTTGCAAATTAATTCCAGTTCTGCAGTTTCTCGCTGAAGTCTTGTTTTGAAGTTTTTTTGTTGAAGAATGGCCACTTTTAGGTCTGTTATTGAGTGTCCAGGGCGCTTGAAGTGTTTTCCTACTGGTTTTTGCATGTTACAATTCTTGATGTCTGATTTGTGTCCATTTGTGTCTGATTTGTGAAGGTGTATAAGGAAAAGTTTAGGTTCCAAAACTGTTCTGTTATATCTGCATGTATATATGCATGTTTGAGGATGAGGAGTCTGAATATAAGAATGCAACTTGAGACCTGAGAAAGCCAGGAAGCCAGAGCTCAAGGTTGCAGAAGTGATTGCAAAAGATGATCAAGCCATAATTGTAGCAATACAGGAAGGGACATATTTTGGGGATAACTTAGAGGAAGGAACTTCAAAAATTATCAACAGCCTAGATGGTGGTGGTTGAGAAGAAGAAAGAGAAGTGGAATATGGCAACAAGGTTGTGAGCCTGAGTGACAGGAAAGATGGTTAAATGGTGGGAGGGAATAGCCTGTGTGGGAAGGTAGAAACAACTATCAATGTAAAAAGGAGAAGCTGTTGGAGTCTGAGGCTAATAAGTACCATAAGAATTCCCAGAAGTATTACTGTATATCCAGATTTTATAGTTTTCTTCATCTAGAGATAAGTGAGTTGTACAAATAAAGCAAGGGATGAATATTGCAAAGTATTCAGCATGTATATCTCCAGCCTAGCTGTCATTGTACACAGATAGTTTGTCACTTGTTATTTATAGATAAAATATATAAATATATATGGTCCTATGAGTTTTCCAATTATTTAAAATGTGGGGCTATGAACTCTTATCACCACTAATATTTAGGAATTGGCCAACATATATGGGCCTGATTCTCTTCTGCTTTACATCTAGGACAGGGGTTCTCAAACTTCATTGCTCCGCGACCCCCTTCTGACAACAAAAATTACTACATGACCCCAGGAGAGGGGACAGAAGCCTGAGCCCGCCTGAGTCCTGCCACCCTACGTCGGGGAGGGCCAAAGCCAAAGCCCGAACCCCACTGCCCCAGGTGCGGGGGCCAAAGTCAAAGCCTGAGGGCTTCAGCTCCAAGCAGGAGGCCTGTAAACTGAGCACAGCTCTGGGCACAGCTGCCCAGGCCTGAGGTCCTCAGGCTTCGGCTTCAGCCCTAGGAGGGTTTCTGCCTCAGGGCCCCAGCAAATCTAAGCCAGCCTTGGTGACCCCATTAAAACAGGGTTGTGATCCCCTTTGGGGTCCCAATCCACAGTTTGAGAACCGCTAATCTAGTATATTCATTTACACCAATGTAAAGTGAATGTAAAAGTCTACCATATCAGAATGGCTACATTTTAAACCTGTTTTAGGTGTAACTGACTACACAAGGTGTGAGGCAATGGAGAATTAGGTCCATGTGTTTGTAAATTTACATGAGATAAATTGTGGTCTTTGACATTCTTTGCAGAGAACATGACATGCATAATATATTGTATGTCCCTGAATATATCATTATGATTATATAAATTTGACAGAACAAATTATAAATAATTGGACTATTGTGCTGTTGGCAAGTACACTGTAGAAGCTTGAAAAGAAGAAATAAAGATATTCCTATATTTTAATGACTTATTGAATCCCAAAACAACCTTTCTAGATGACAAGGAAATAATGGGGCAAATGTTCAAAACGTTTTGTGGGTTTTAAACACAAGCTTCCTATTAAAGTCAATGGGAGTTGGGAGCCAAATACCCTAAGCATCTCCTTCAATATCTGTTATTTATATATTCCAGTTGCACTGGCAAATTTCACCCTGAAGGCTCCTAAACATAACAAACACATATATATTCTCCACACACCACTGAAATGCAGCCACCTTTGCAATAACATGCCACAGGTAAGGAGGAAAAAACAAGAATACTTTATCCAACTGAAACTACGGGGGAATTTTAGTAGCCAAAATACATTAACTTAAGTTTTCTATATCTCTGATATGCTCTCCTTTTTTATTCTCCTGCTTGTCACCAATAGCCTCAATACCTCCTTCACATCTTTCTCTCTTGTGCCTTTTATTTTTCTGTACTGCCCTTTATGCTTAGAATTCCTTCTCTGAACCTGTCCACCAAGCCAATTCCTTTACCACATTCAAATCCCTACCAAAAACCTCACTTCTGTCATTTCACATACTGCAAGCTAGGGGGTTTGGGTGAGGTGGAGTAGAGGTTAGGTAGTCAAGAAATATATTTTTTTAAATATCATGGTATACCTCACTGGGTAACTCAGTGATCTTATTATTGTCAGTCATGCCCTTCCTCTACCTCTTGGCCATTTGTGACTCTCACTTGTGTCATCCTAAATTTAGACTGACTTCAGTAGGACTCTGTGTGGGCAAAAGGGATTTCTGCCCACTCTGATTTAATTGAAGGATTAAGGCTTAAAACTGCATGATTTCAAAAGTCATTGTACTACTGGAAGTGCCATTTTTGGAGGAGAACTAAAACAGAGGTCCTTACCCACTTCTGGTCATCATTAAACTTTTCCCCAAAGAGACAGTATTAACTCTGGTGCCCTAGTCAATTGTATAATTTTTTAGCATCCAAAAGTGTGTTAAATGCCTCACAAAACAAGTAAAAACATGGATTCTTTACTGAAGAGCATACATTAGTACTATGTGGAGACATAAGGATCTACCTGTAGGAATGTGATGGTAAGACTGAGTCCTTAGGGAGAAGAGCACTGTTTACTATATCAACATATGTGGAGCTGGGAAGGAATTCTCTCCAGGTCAGATTGGCAGTGATCTTGTGGGGGTGGCTCCCCTTCCTCTGTAGAGTCAGGTTGTTTGCTTGCCAAGGTAATCTGGGGATATGTCACCTAACTGGTTTTCTACCATTGCAGAGGCCTTGGTCATTGGTGTACCTCAGTCCTTTCTGTTCTCTGGCTGTGGCACTAATAGTTTAGTGTAAGCAGGGGAATGGTCCCGCTATTGTGGAGAACTTTCCTGGCTTCTGCACTACCCCGGTGAAATGGGCTAGTGAAAGGATCTGAGTCCTCACTCCCACTTTGTTTACCCAGAGGCCTCCCTGCCCTTGAGGACTCCCCTTCCACTCTCCTGTCTGGCAGAGTCCTCGTAACCCTGACAAGGCTGGGCCCAGGATTCCTGCGGGGCTCGACCCCCAACCCTACTGTGGTCACCTAGGACAGGGGCGAGGGTGTCCCCACTCCGGGGTACTCTCTCTGCACTGGGCACCTCCCTGACCCACCGATCATTTCATACAATTTAAAGCAAATACAAGTTGTTTAATTAACAATTAATTTAAAAAGAGAATAAGGAAAAATGGGAAAGGCTAAAGGAAAACACATCATCCTGCTCTGTGGCAGGGAACATTACAAACAGTGTCTCTGGACTTCAGGGCACTTCACACTATGTTCCTTGTAGGTCCCAGGTCTCCTTCTCAGGCCCTGGCTGTGCTGCAGGGATGCTGCAGGTTGGACACTTGTAATGGTGGTGGCCACACACCTCAGGGCTTTCCAGTGTCAGCCCCCTGTTGGGTTAAGATCCCCCTCGCAGTCTGGCCTGCAAGGACCCTTGGCTGGGGTGTCTTTCTCGGCTGGGCCCTTTGCCCAGGGTCCCCCCTTGCCTGTCCCAGTTGCTCACCATACCTGGCTCTGTGGCTGCAGCTCTGCTCCCAGCACAGCTTGGGCCCCTGCTTTCTTCTTAGCTCGGCCCCACTCTGTCTGACCCAGGCAATTCCAGCTCACACGGAGGACAGGACCCCCTGGCCTCCTGACTCCCTGATTAGCCTGCCTGCCCTGTCATTCAGGCTGACCGGGAGCATTGGCCTCTCCCTATTGTTCCTGGGGACTGTCAGCCTCAGGGTCCTGATTTCCCATCGACACTGGAGCTAGCAACTAAAACACCCCCACTGAATGTTAGTAAGGGGGCAACAGTCCCCTTACATTAGTCTCCTGAGGGCTGTAATTTGGTCTAATTTCAGTTGTTGGGTTTAGTGTGAGGGTGCTGGTGGCCTGTGATGGTCACACTAGATGATCTGGTGGTCCCTTCTGGCTTTAAAATCTATAATTCTATGACCCAGATCATTAACATAAGAGCATGTTCATCTCATTACAATCAGTGTTTACTGACAGTTTATTTCTTAATAAATCCTTGCAGCTGAATCCCCTCAGGTCCTGTGAGAGTTATACTTGCTGTGCTACTTAATGTCTCTAGTTCATAACCCATGGTGCCACAAAAACTCCCAGAACTTTGCTTTTCTGATAAATGTCACCTGATGCTTTTACATTTTAATTCAAGTTAGAAATGGTTGCATTATAAGTCCTCTGTAGTTCTTGTTGAATTATTCATTGCTAATAATGTTGGTGAAAAAATTGTGAATTATTCTTGAACCAAATTTAGTTTAAAAATATATATTTATTATTCATGACTAATCTTTGGATAGTTTGGATGGATAAACTTTATTTTATTGTTTAGAAACTCTCCAATTTGAGTATTTGCTAGTTGTTGTGTCTCATTAGTTATCTGTGCTACTTAGTTATTTCTGTTTTCTGATTGGATGTCTGAAACTTTTTAAAGAGCATAATTGCAAAGAATGGATTCTCTTTTTCAGGCACAAATAACCTTATTTGCATGTGATTATGGTATTTGTATAAAGAGCAGCCATTCCCCCCCAAATTTATGCAAACACAAATCCATTCCCCAAGAATGTTTGCAAACAGTTGAATAACAAGAGAATATGAATGTGGCTGAGTCAAACAGTGGCTCAGAATTTGAGTGAATGTCTACGAATGCTGATTTTGAGTACCCAACCAGCTCTAGTCTTGGGGCTTGTTTACATAAGATAACAATGGCAATACTAGGTCCATCTATCCCAGTATCCTGTCTTATTACAGTGCCCTGTGCCAGACGCTTCAGAGGGAGGGAACAAAACAAGGCAATATATTGAGTGATCCATCCCGTCATCCAGTCCCAGCTTCTGGTAGTCAGAGGTTTGGGGACACCCAGAGAATGGGGTTGCATCCCAGCCCATCTTGGATAATAGCCATCCTCCATGAACTTAACTAATTCATTTTTGAACCCCGTTATGCTTTTGGCCGTCACAACAACCCCTGGCAATGAGTTCCACAGGTTGACTATGCATTGTGTGAAGAAGTACTTCCTTCTGTTGCATATTGATTTCATTGGGTGACCATTGGTCCCTTTGTTACGTGATGGGATAAATAAGACTTCTTTATTAACTTTCTCTGCATCATTCATGATTTTCTAGACCTGTGCCATATCCCCCCTTAGTTGCCTCTTTTCCAAGCTGAACAGTTCCAGACCTTTTAATTTCTCCTCCACTAATCATTTTTGATGCCCTTGTCTGTATTTTTTCAAATTCTAATATATCTTTTTTGGGAGGAGTGACCAGAACTGCACGCAGCACTCAAGGTGTGCGTGTACCATGGATTTACATAGTGCCATTATGATATTTTCTGTCTTATTATCAATCCCTTTCCTAACATTCTGTTAGCTTCTGACTGCCTTTGCACATTGAGCAAATGTTTTCAGAAACTCTCCATGATGACTCCAAGCTCTCTTTCGTGAGTGGTAACAGCTAATTTAGACCGCCATTATCTTATATGTATATTTGGAATTATGTTTTCCAATGGGCATTACTTTGCACTTATCAACATTGAAATTCATCTGCCATTTTGTTGCCCATTCATCCAGTTTTGTGAGATCCCTTTGTAACTCTTCGTAATCTGCTTTGGACTTAACCATCTTGAGTAATTTCGTGCCAGCGAACTTTGCCTCCTGTTTACCCCTTTTTCCAGATAAATTATGAATATGTTGAACTGCACTGGTCCCAGTACAGAGCTTTGGGGGATCCTTCTATGTAGCTCACTCCACTGTGAAAACTGAACACTTACTCATACCCTTTGTTTCCTACCTTTCAACTAGTTATTGATCAATGAGAGGACCTTCCCTCTTATCCCATGACTGCTTACTTTGCTTAAGAGCCTTTGGTGAGGGTTCTTGTCAAAGGCTTTCTGAAAGTTGAAGTATGCTGTGTCCATTGGATCACCCTTGTCCACATGCTTGTTGACCCTCAAAGAATTCTAATAGACTGGTGAGGCATGATTTCCCTTTACAAAACCTGTGTGACTCTTCCCTAACATATCATGTTCATCTGTGTGTCTGATAATTCTGCTTGATACTGAAGTTAGGCTTGCTGTTCTGTATTTGCCAGGATCACCTCTGGAGCCTTTTTTAAAAATTAGTGTCACATTAGCTATCTTCCAGTCATCTGGTAGAGAGGCTGACTTAGCAATAGGTTACATACCACAATTAGTAGTTCTGCAATTTCATATTTGAGTTCCTTCAGAACTCTTGGGTATATACCATCTGGTCGTGCTGGCTTATTATTGTTTATGCTACAGAACTTACAGTTGCTGACAATAAGTGTCAACAATGGGTGCAACTAACTTGTAGATTTTCACCATGGTTTTTGAAAAGTTACTGAAACCAGTTTATCCATGTCTATATTTGGAGCTAAACTGTGTTCAGGACCAGTTTGGCTGTTGCCAACAAGGGGTAAATTCTACAGTGTGGCCAAGACTGTAGGGTCTTCACACAATAAGCCTACTTTCTGTGTTGCAGTCTTGACTTTTTATACCATTATTATTAGAGCTGGTCTGGAATTTTTCACTACATTATTGTTTTTCATTGAAAGGTGCTGATTTGTTGAACCTGAAACTGTGAAACAGGGTTCTTTTTGACAAATTTCTCAACTGGAAAAAAATGTAGAGCAAAAAAAAAAAGTTTCAAAATTGTCAGACTGTTTCATTTTGAACTCTTCAAAATGAAAAATTTGAGTTTTCCAGTTCAAAATGATTTTTCATTTAAAAATGTAAGCTACTTAGACTGAAAAAAGGTTTTTAAAAGTCTAAATCAAAACAAAATGCTTTGAAATAAAAAAATGTTTGTTTTTTATTATTTTTGAAATACTAACTTTTCATCACGATTTGATCTTTTGGAGCCTAGGGTTAACTTTGACCAACTAAATCAAGGTTAAATGTGATAACCTGCATCTACACTATGAAAAAGGTGAGGTTAAATTGGGATTAGCTCAAACATGTTAGCAAAACCCAACCAAAGCTTGACTATCTTTCCTAGTCTAGACAAACTCAGAAGTGGATTAGCTGCCTTGACGTAGCGAGCGCGATTTTTTTAAAAAAATGACCTCACTCACTCCTTTTCCCCTCAATTCTAAAAAAGGCATAAGAAAGGAGATGAGAGAAAAAGGAAGATGGCACATATAGATGTGATAGATATTGTGAGCAATGAGACACCAAAAATCTAGGGCATGGCAGGAAAGGAGCCAGTGATAAAAGCTGTTAACTTGAGAAGGTAGAAGTAAAAACAAATGAGGAGAGATAGCTGAAAGAAGAGAGGGAAGCATAAAATTCCATTTGAAAGAAGAGAAAGAGGAGGGGTACTGAAAATAAGACAAAAGGAAAGTGTCCTTCCAAAATGACATGACATTAAAAAAAAATCTAAACATTCCATCTTGTATGGATTTAAGATTCAACACCTCGAGACATGAAGTTGGCTACAGTGTCATACAGGTCTTTCTGCCAGTGCCACTGGACCTTATTAGAAATGTAAGCAGCTCTCAAGTTCCTGAATGTTAAGGCTACCATTTATTTTACGGCCTTGCAAACTTTCATAGAATATTAGGGTTGGAAGAGACCTCAGGAGGTCATCTAGTCCAATCCCCTGCTCAAAGCAGGACCAACACCAAGTAAATCATCCCAGCCATGGCTTTGTCAAGCCGGGCATTAAAAACCTCTAAGGATAGAGATTCCACCATCTCCCTAGGTAACCCATTCCAGTGCTTCACCACCCTCCTAATGAAATAATATTTCCTAATATCCAACGTAGACCTCCCCCACTGCAACTTGAGACCACTGCTTCTTGTTCTGTCATCTGCCACCACTGACAACAGCCTAGCTCCATCCTCTCTGGAACCCCCCTTCAGGTAGTTGAAGGCTGCTATCAAATCCCCCCTCACTCTTCTCTTCTACAGACAAAATAACCCCAGTTCCCTCAGCCTCTCCTCGTAAGTCATGTGCCCCAGGCCCGTAATCATTTTCTTTGCCTTCCGCTGGACTCTCTCCAATTTGTCCACATCCCTTCTGTAGTGGGGGGACCAAAACTGGACACAATACTCCAGGTGTGGCCTCACCAGTGCCAAATAGAGGACAGTAATCACTTCCCTCGCTCTGCTGGCAATGATCCTACGAATACAGCCCAATATGCCATTGGTCTTCTTTGCAACAAGTGCACACTGCTGACTCATATCCAGCTTCTTCTCCACTGTAATCCCCAGGTCATTTTCTTTAGAACTGCTGCTTAGCCAGTCAGCCCCCAGCCTGTAGTGGTGCGTGGGATTTTTCCTTCCTAAGTGTAGGACTCTGCACTTGTCCTTGTTGAACCTCATCAGATTTTTTCTGGCCCAATCCTCAGTTCAGTCTACACGGTCCACTGCTTCAGACATTCCTGTGCAGGAAGGGTGCTCTTAATTCTTTTTTGAGTATTTTGTTCAAAAATTCCTTTATGGTCCACTTCTACTACTTTGCAAGACAAGTGTTCCTGAGGACAGAGCCACACAAATACCTGCTTTTAAAAATGTGTTTTAATTATAATGTTTTATGCTGCCATACACTATAGTATAAAATGTTCTTTTCCTAAAAACAGTATCTCAAAATGCTTTACTGAATTAAATAATACATTTTGAATCAGATTGTCATGCTAAATTTGAAGGATTTTAAAAAAAAAGTAGTTAGAAGCAATGACAATAATTACTCATAGGTGGTGGGCATACTGTTACTGTTATCCCTAAGTACTTCCTGAGAATCTCATGCAAGCAGTAGGAAAAACATTCTCAGTATTGCTTTAATTGCTGCCTCACCACAGCACTTTCTGAGAAACAATCTCTTTCTTCCTCTGAAAAGACTATGGTTCACTTTCACTGAAGCTGGAGCATGAAGGAGTAAATTATACCTCCTGTGCCCCAAGGAAGATTTCTCACAAGGTTGGCAGGTGGTTATGCTGCTGCTGCCCTTCTGCAGGGATTTCTATTAGAAAGAATTTTAGGGGAAGAATTTTAAGTTACACCTAGGGCTCCATTAAGACATGACCCTAGTGTCCCATGCCTCAAACCCCTGGGGGAACAACATGGGGCATGACCTCCACCAAATCCCAGTTTAAGGGGGAAAGAGCTGAGCTGCACTTCCGCTGTAACCTCTCTGGATCCAACACATGGTGCCAGCAGCCCATCCTACTACACTGGGATAAAAGCCTTCTTCCCACTGACAGCTAGTGTCCTCAAGAAGTAGCAGTGCTGAAGGCTCAGAGTTCAAACCCATTGATGAAGCGTGATGAAATTGTTGTTAGAACGATGGTAACAGAATTTGATTTTACCTTTGTCCTTAAAACACTCTCTCTCTCAGAAATGACAAACAAAAAACTACATTTGAAATAATATTATTTAGGTTGCAAAATCGAGTGCTTGAAAGTTAGGAAAATATCAGATAATCTGATATTGTCAAGTATGCTTAATTCACCCCTTTTGTATGTATGCATTTTGACCTGTATTGCAGGATTACATACTATTTTTCCATAGGACCTTCGTCAAGGAAGGGGGCTGCATTAACGTTGCACTCACAAGTCTAAAACTGGCATTTCCTAACCTTTGACAGTTTGATTTTACAATCGAAATCTTCTGGTAATGGTTTATGTATGTCACAAATATATATTGACATGATAAAGAACAGTTTCAGATGAGTTGTTGTTTGGATAAGTGATATTTGAACAAAAGCAGTTCATATATACAAAAAAAGCCAACTCAAAAAAAGTACAGTTCAGTCAAACTTTGACAAATCATCCAACTAGTTCCTAGCCAAAAGATTAATTATCCTAACAACTCATGCATGTAGGGTTGCAAGAAAAAGGAGAGTTGGAGTTCCTCATTTCTTCATCCTGTGGAGGTCAGAAAGTCCCAGGATGGATTGATTTAAATCATTGATTTTAATTGTTTTGCATTTGTGCTTTTTAATTATTTAATTATTTTCCTAAAGAAAGATTGGTTCTTATTGGCTGGTAACCATTAAAATGTATTGAATTAGTACTAACTATAATCTTTACACTATATTTGGTGCTTCTTTTTGCTAACCAGGATGATACACTATATCTGTACACATTTATTTAAGCAATTATATAGCTTAACTGATATTTATTCAGATTCTTATTTTTTAATTATGTTAGAAAATGATGAATGATGCATTTCTTATTTAAGATACCTAGCTCTATTTGGCTGGTAATTCAAATTCAATTAAAAATGCACAAAAACTGCATTTTAGTTTTTTAAATTAAATAAACTGCCTTAAATGTGCTGGATACATAATTTTTCCTCATCAAAACAAGTTTTTCATTAAAAACTGATTTTATTAAACAAAAGAAATATTATCTGTAGTTAGTGAATTGAATTGAGTGTTTCTGGTCACCATGTGGCTTCAGGATTTTAGAACTAGTAGATCTCATCCTCTTACGCCTAGTTTTTATTCATACTTTGGAAGATGTGCTGTATTAATCTCAATGGAATATATGGGCCTGTCAGGGTTCCTTCCCCAATCTGAAGCCTAGGGTACAGTTGTGGGGACCCGCATGAAAGACCCCCTAAGCTTATTCTTACCAGCTTAGCTTAAAAGCTTCCCCAAGGTACAAACTTTGCCTTGGGCTTGAATAGTATGCTGCCACCACCAAGTGCTTTACACAAAGAACAGGGAAAGAGCCCACTTGGAGATGTCTTTTCCCAAAATATCCCCCCAAGCCCTACACCCCGTTTCCTGGGGAAGGCTTGATAATAATCCTCACCAATTTGTACAGGTGAACACAGACCCAAACCCTTGGATCGAAAGAACAATGAAAAATCAATCAGGTTCTTAAAAGAAGAATTTTAATTAAAGAAAAGGTAAAAGAATCACCTCTGTAAAATCAGGATGGAAAATACTTTACAGGGTATTAAGATTCAAAACACAGAGGATCCCCCTCTGGGCAAAACCTTAAAGTTACAGAAAACAGGAATAAACCTCCCTCTGAACTCAGGGAAAATTTACATAAAACAAAAGATAAACTAATCCACCTTGCCTGGCTTACCTATACTGGTTGCAATATTGGAGACTTGGATTAGGATGGGCTGGAGAAAATGGATTTCTGTCTGGCCTCTCTCAGTCCCAAGAGAGAACAAACATGTAAACAAAGCGCACAAACAAAAGCCTTTCCCGCCACCCTCCCCACCCAGATTTGAAAGTATCTTGTTCCCTTATTGGTCCTTTGGGTCAGGTGCCAGCCAGGTTAGCTGAGCTTCTTAACCCTTTACAGGTAACAGGATGTTGCCTCTGGCCAGGAGGGATTTTATAGCACTTTATACAGAAAGGTGGTTACCCTTCCCTTTATATTTATGACACACCCCCCAAATCACAGATAGGGTGAAACACTGGCTGTGATTTCTTCCTGGAGCTTTAGAATAAAACAGAGTTAATAAGACACATGCATCTCTAAATATACTACTAACTGTGTAAAGACTAACAATATTTCCCACATCTTAAGGACGATTTGGACCAGTTGATTCTGGGAAACTTTCACGGGAGAGTGCATCAGCCACTTTGTTATAAGCTCCTGAAATGTGTTGTATGTTGAAACCAAAATCTTGGAGAGCTAAACTCCACTGAATAAGTTTTTTGTTATTTCCCTTGGCGGTATGAAGCCATTGTAGCGCAGCACGGTTGGTTTGCGGGTGGAAATGCTGTCCCCAAATGTATGGGCGTAGCTTTTCCAGAGTGTAGACAATTGCGTAACATCCTTTTCACTGATTGATCAGTGGCTTTCCCTCTCAGACAGCTTCTTGCTGAGAAACATGACAGGATGGAACTCTTGATTTGGTCCTTCCTGCATTAAAACTGCTCCCACACCACACGTGGATGCATCTCTGGTTACTAGGAACGGTTTGTCAAAGTCTGGGGCCCTTAGCACAGGGTCAGACATGAGTGTCACTTTAAGATGGTTAAAGGCCTTCTGACACTCTTCAGTCCACTGAACTGCATTTGGCTGTTTCTTTTTGGTTAGGTCTGTCAGTGGGGCAGTGATTTGGCTGTATTGCAGTACAAATCGCCTGTAATAACCGGCCAAACCTAAGAAGAATTGGACCTGTTTCTTTGACTTTGGGACAGGCCACTTTTGGATAGCATCCACTTTGGTCTGTAGGGGGTTGATAGTTCCTTGACCCACCTGGTGTCCAAGGTAAGTCACTCTGTTTAGGCCTATTTGACACTTCTTAGCCTTTGACACTTCCTGCCTCCCTTATGCGCTTGAAGACTTTTTGTAGATGTTCCAGATGTTCTGCCCAGGAATCCAAAAATATGGCCACATCGTCAAGGTAGGCGACTGCATATTCTCCCAGTCCCGCTAGGAGACCATCTACAAGTTTTTGGAAGGTGGCGGGTGCATTCCGCAGCCCGAAAGGGAGTACATTAAATTCATACAGCCCAACATGTGTGATGAAAGCTGATCCTTC
The DNA here is from genome assembly GCF_965140295.1 of Lepidochelys olivacea. Taxonomy (NCBI): domain Eukaryota; kingdom Metazoa; phylum Chordata; order Testudines; family Cheloniidae; genus Lepidochelys; species Lepidochelys olivacea. The sequence continues at coordinate 267,881,404 of NC_140411.1, forward strand.
CTTGGCGGATTCATCTAGCGGTACCTGCCAGTACCCCTTGGTTAAATCCAAGGTAGAGATGAACTGGACCCGTCCCAGTTTCTCTAATAGTTCATCTGTGCATGGCATTGGATAGTTGTCTGGGTGAGTTACAGCATTTAACTTACGGTAGTCCATGCAAAAGACGTATCTTCCAATCTGGTTTGGGAACTAGAACCACTGGAGATGCCCATGCACTGCCAGAGGGTCGGATTATATCCATCTGTAGCAGATCCTGGATCTCCCATTCTATAGCAGTTTTAGCTTGAGGAGACACCCGGTAAGGTTGGGCTTTAATTGGGTGAGCATTACATGTGTCAATGGAGTGGTATGACCATTCAGTCAGTCCTGGGGTGGCTGAGAAAGTCGGCGCGTAGCTAGTGCACAGCTCCTTATCTGCTGTCGTTGCATACGCCCAAGGGTCATTGAGAGGTTCACCTCTTCCACACCACCATCACTTTTCCGTTCATGGTAGACACCTTCAGGCCACTCAGCATCATCTCCTCCCTGGGCTGTAAATTGACAAACCTTTAATTCTCTCAAATAAAAGGGCTTTAGAGAATTAATATGGTACACTTTAGGCTTTTGGTTGGAGGTGGGAAATGCTATGAGATAATTCACAGCTCCCAGGTGCTCTTGGACCGTGAATGGCCCTTCCCACGACGCTTCCATTTTATGGGCCTGGAGCACCTTTAAGACCATGACCTGGTCCCCTACTCTGAAGGACCGCTCTCTGGCTTGTTTATCATACCAGGCTTTTTGCTCTTTTGGAGCATCTTGTAAGTTTTCTTTAGCAAGGGCTAAAGAGGTTCGGAGGGTGGTTTGTAAGTTGGTTACAAAGTTCAGAATGTTAGTTCCTTGAGTAAACCCCTCCCATTGCTGCTTCACCAACTGTAATGGCCCCTTAACCTCACAGCCATATACAAGTTCAAATGGTGAAAACCCTAAACTGGGATGTGGTACAGCTCTGTAGATAAAGAGCAACTGCTGCAACACTAGGTCCCAATCATTGGAGTGCTCATTTACAAATTTACATATCATGGCCCCCAAAGTTCCATTAAACTTCTCCACCATGCCATTTGTTTGATGGTGGTAAGGGATGGCAACCAAGTGATTTACCCCATGAGCTTCCCAAAGGCTTTCCATAGTTCCTGCCAGGAAATTAGTTCCTGCATCTGTAAGGATGTCGGAGGGCCAACCTACCCTGGCAAAAATGTCTGTTAGTGTCTGGTACACACTTTTAGCCTTGGTGTTGCTTAGAGCTACTGCTTCCGGCCATCGGGTGGCAAAATCCATGAAAGTCAGAGTGTACTGCTTTCCTCTGGGTGTCTTTTTCGGAAAAGGACCCAGAATATCCACAGCTACTCGCTGAAATGGAACTTCAATGATGGGGAGTGGCTGTAGAGGGGCTTTGACCTGGTCTTGGGGTTTTCCCACTCTTTGGCATACCTCACAAGATCGGACATAGGCAGAAACATCCTTGCCCATTCCCTCCCAGTGGAATGACCTCCCCAAACAGTCTTTGGTCCTGTTCACCCCAGCATGGCCACTAGGATGATTGTGGGCTAAGCTCAAGAGCTTTTCCCGGTACTTAGTTGGAACTACCAACTGTCTCTTTCTATAACAAACCTGGATCGATTAGAAGAGTTGAGAGGCGGTGGGTTGCTCCGTGCCTCTGTCCAAGGTCTCTGGAGGCTTTCATCTGCTTCCTGTTCAGCGTGGAACTGTTCCCTTGATGCTGGAGACATCAGTTCCTCAATGGATTGTGGACATGGGCTTGGTCCCTCTGGAAGTGATGCAGGTGATGGGGCTGTTTCAGTTGATGGTGAACCACTCTCCACTGGTGCACTATGGGGTATTTCGGGCTCTGGCTGAGCCCCTTGTGTAGGGTCATCTGCTGCTGCTGCCAGTGCAGGCTCGGTGGTGCCCTCTGGTGTTGGAGCTGTAGATGGGGTTGCAAGCGCTGGACTCAGTGCTGGCAATGGTTCTGGTGCTGGTTGCTTCGCCAGTTTCAGTTCGGAAACTGGCTTTGGCTGGGTCTCTGGGACTGGATCCACTACGGCCGTTGCAGTTGTTGGCAGAGGATCCAGTTCCACCACCTCTATCTGGGTCTCTGGTAACACAGACGGGGCCCTGGTGGAAGGCTCAGGAACAGGGATAGGTGTGGAAGCTTGCTTAGTCTGGCTGCGGGTGACCATACTTCACAGGGTATTCAGATTCAAAACACAGAGGATCCCCCTCTGGGCAAAACCTTAAAGTTACAGAAAACAGGAATAAACCTGCCTCTTAACACAGGGAAAATTCACATAAAACAAAAGATAAACTAATCCGCCTTGCCTGGCTTACCTATACTGGTTGCAATATTGGAGACTTGGATTAGGATGGGTTGGAGAAGATGGATTTCTGTCTGGCCTCTCTCAGTCCCAAGAGAGAACAAACACGTAAACAAAGAACACAAACAAAAGCCTTTCCCCCACCCCCCCAGATTTGAAAGTATCTTGTTCCCTTATTGGTCCTTTGGGTCAGGTGCCAGCGAGGTTGTCTTAGCTTCTTAACCCTTTACAGGTGAAAGGGTTTTGCCTCTGGCCAGGAGGGATTTTATAGCACTGTATACAGAAAGGTGGTTACTCCTTCCCTTTATATTTATGACAGGGCCCAAAGAGTAAAAGGTTTTAACATGACCCAGTCACTGTCCATTGTTAAATAGTTTTAAAGAATGTTTGGTATACAGAAACCTCAGCCTGCCACACTAATAATCATTTTAACCTTTTATTAAAGATACAGAAAAGAAGGAAATACAGTTAAAGCATTTGAAATGTAATTAAGTAAGACTTTCATTCAACATTTTGTTTTGTTTCCCTCCTTGTAGCTGGAGAGCATTTTTAGAAGGAACCTTCCCTCTTTGACAATCTTGTGGATGGTACATAACTGTCCTTTTTGAGAAAAAGAGAAAAAGTTGGGCTGGGCTGGGCTTTGCTGGAGCTGAAATTATTGCTGCTACTGTTAAAGTCTGATCCCGTTTTTTCTAGAAGACAAAACAAGACAATAAACACAAAAGATGCAAGAAGGAAATAGCAAAGATGGAAAATGCAGCTTCTGTCTCTGGCGTTCACTCTCATTTGCAACATCCCTGCTAGAAAAATATGGGCATGGCACTTCATCTTATTAGGTGCTCTGAGACCGGGTAAATACATATCAGCATTGGTCTATTTAGGACATCTTGCAGAGTATGTCAATGCTGCAATTATAAATCCATGGTTGGCCCATGCCAGCTGACTCAGGCTTGCAGGGCTCCGGCTACGGGGCTGTTACATTGCAGTGTAGATGTTCCGGTTCAGGCTGCAGGCCAAGTTCTGGGATGCTCTCACTTCTCAGGGTCCAGCCTGCACCCGAATGTCTTCACCACATTTAAACAGCCCTTTCGCCTGAGCCCTCTGAGCCTGAGTCAGCGGTCACAGGCCAGCCAAGGATTTTTAATTGCAGTATAGGAATACCCTGAGTTGTCTCTCTGATCACAGGCTTACAGCAGTGTTGGTCAGCAAAGCCAGACTCTAATTTAATCAGATGGCAAAAAGAGAGGGATAGAAAAAAGAAGAAATAAAGTGAGGGAAGCAAAAAGATATATGGGAGGGAGGGGGATGGTAACAGAGTCTCATATCCCAGGTGGTGGTTGGGATTTAGCCAAAGCAAATAAAGGTAGCAGTGGCAATGGTGATGCCATGTGGGTTCGTCTCTCTTTCTCTCTCACCTGGTCTAGTCAGGACATCTCTGAAGATTATAATGATGAAGGTCCAGCAGTGATGCCTTGGATTCTCGGGGTCCAAGAAGACAGTGGGGATGGGAACCATGATGGTGAAGCTCGTACTTTTCCTGTTCACCCATCTCCCAGCCAGCCATTGTTTTCAGACAGCTTCCTCTTCTGCTAACATTTGTTCCCAAAGGTCTTTTCTATTAAGTATCCCAAAAGGGAGTGATGGGTCGAATAGCCTCCCCTTATTATTTTGTCTGCCAATTAGGCCTAATTTCCAACACACTAATTTTGGTTCATTGATTTCCAGTCCCATACTTCACTTGTTTACCAGGCATGATCTTAACACAGTTCTTGAGAGTTATATCAATTGGCTTTTTGTTTGGACTAATTCAGTCTTTCTGTCTTCCTTTTACACGTTTTCCCATAAACATTTGTTGTTACAAGTCATTGCAACATTTTATAAAGTTTCACTCACTCTTTACTGTTTCACTCACAATTAGGGTAAATTTGTAGGCCCAATTTCCTGCTTTTTCAACTTCCAGTTGGTTTCTTAGCTTTGAAAGAGCTAATTATTGAACTGAACTAGGTGAATAAACTGAAATGAAGAAAATATTCTCTTTGCATCTGCAGAAGAGCCTACTGCTATCAAAACCTGGTGTCGTAAAAATAAAAGGAAGGGTAACCACCTTTCTGTATACAGTGCTATAAAATCCCTCCTGGCCAGAGGCAAAACCCTTTCACCTGTAAAGGGTTAAGAAGCTAAGATAACCTCGCTGGCACCTGACCAAAATGACCAATGAGGAGACAAGATACTTTCAAATCGGGGGGAAGGGACGGGGACGGGGGGGGGGACAAGGGTTCATCTGTCTGTGTGATGCTTTTGATGGGAACAGATCAGGAATGCAGTCTCAGAACTTCTGTTAGTTAGTAAGTAATCTAGCTAGAAATGCGTTAGATTTCCTTTTGTTTAATGGCTAGTAATATAAGCTGTGCTGAATGGAATGTATATTCCTGTTTTTGTGTCTTTTTATTACTTAAGGTTTTGCCTAGAAGGATTATCTGTTTTGAATCTGATTACCCTGTAAGGTATTTACCATCCTGATTTTACAGAGGTGATTCTTTTACCTTTTCTTTAATTAAAATTCTTCTTTTAAGAACCTGATTGATTTTTCATTGTTCTTAAGATCCAAAGGTTTGGGTCTATGTTCACCTGTACAAATTGGTGAGGATTTTTATCAAGCCTTCCCCAGGAAAAGGGGGTGTACGGCTTGGGGGGATATTTTCGGGGAAGACATCTCCAAGTGGGCTCTTTCCCTGTTCTTTGTTTAACACTCTTGGTGGTGGCCGCATACTATTCAAGGCCAAGGCAAAATTTGTACCTTGGGAAGTTTTTAACCTAAACTGGTAAATATAAGCATATGGGGTCTTTCATGCAGGTCCCCACATCTGTACCCTAGAGTTCAGAGTGGGGAAGGAACCTTGACATGGTGGCAGAGTGGTGGGATCATTTTGAACCAGAGATCATTTTGAACCAAAAGCACAGACCTGAAGAGGTTGTTTGTTTTTTTTAAGGTGAGAGCAGCTAGAGGGTTTTCTGTCTAATTGCCTGTAGACAGAGGTGTTAGTTTTTTACAAAGGTATTTTTCTTTTTTCAGCTGGAGTTTTCTCTACCTAAAGGCAGGGTAGTTAACCTCCTGCAGGGAAATTCACAAGTTTTTCACAGACCTGAAGAGGTTGGGTTTTTTTTCCAAGTTGAGAGTAGTTAGAGGATTTTCTAGCTATTTGCCTGGAAACAGAGGTGTTATGTTTTTTTAAAAAAGGATTTTTCTGTAGGCTGAGAATAGCTCTCAGAGAACATAGGTATCACGTTACAGCACAGCAAAATTTTACAAGCTAGTAAAGTTAGTTAAAAACAGAGAGGCTAGGATGACCCAAACCAAGGCACAACACAAACTGGGGTTAACCAGACTGGAAGCAAAAGAGAAAGAAAAGGAACACCAGAGAGATATGGAGGCAGAGAAAGAGGCAGAAAAGGCCCAGGAGGCTGTCCACAAGAGAGCTGTGGAGGCAGAAAAAGCTCAGGAGGCTGCCCACAGGAGAGCTATGGAGGCAAGGGAAAAAGAGAGGAAGCATGCACTGGAGATAGAGATGGCAACGGCTCAGCAGAATATATCAACAAACCCTAGCAATCCTTCTCCAGGTACCACTTCACATCCCTGAAATTTCCCCACCTACAAGGCAGGCGATGATACCGAGGCCTTCTTAGAAAACTTCGAAAGGGCCTGCCTTGGGTACTGGCAGGTACCACTAGATGAATCCGCCAAGGAAAGGTCAGCCTTCACCACACACGTCGGACTGTATGAATTTAATGTGCTCCCTTTCAGGCTGCGGAATGCACCCGCCACCTTCCGAAAACTTGTAGATGGTCTCCTAGCGGGACTGGGAGAAAATACAGTCGCCTACCTTGATGATGTGGCCATATTTTCGGATTCCTGGGCAGAACACCTGGAACATCTACAAAAAGTCTTCGAGCGCATAAGGGAGGCAGGAAGTGTCAAAGGCTAAGAAGTGTCAAATAGGCCTAAACAGAATGACTTACCTTGGACACCAGGTGGGTCAAGGAACTATCAACCCCCTACAGACCAAAGTGGATGCTATCCAAAAGTGGCCTGTCCCAAAGTCAAAGAAACAGGTCCAATTCTTCTTAGGTTTGGCCGGTTATTACAGGCGATTTGTACTGCAATACAGCCAAATCACTGCCCCACTGACAGACCTAACCAAAAAGAAACAGCCAAATGCAGTTCAGTGGACTGAAGAGTGTCAGAAGGCCTTTAACCATCTTAAAGCGACACTCATGTCTGACCCTGTGCTAAGAGATGGGTAACCACCTTTCTCTGTACAGTGCTATACAATCCCTCCTGGCCAGAGGCAAAACCAAGTGTTTGGGTCTATTTTCACCTGTACAAATTGGTGAGGATTTTTATCAAGCCTTCCCCAGGAAAGGGGATGTAGGGCTTTGGGGGTTATTTTGGGGGAAGACATCTCCAAGTGGACTCTTTCTCTGTTCTTGTTTAACACGCTTGGTGGTGGCTGCATACGGTTCAAGGCCAAGGCAAAGTTTGTACTTTGGGGAAGTTTTTAACCTAAGCTGGTAAAAATAAGCATATGGGGTCTTTCATGCAGGTCCCCACATCTGTACCCTAGAGTTCAGAGTGGGGAAGGAACCTTGACAGCTGGTTTAACACTTCAACTAACTCTGGTTCCAGGTGCTTAGCCCATGACTTCCACCAGTTTAGTGGTTGGACTTTCTTTAAAACTTGACAGCAAACATGTACTGCTTAATACTATTTTTTGTGTTTAGTTTAAATTATTTTATAGATTATAACAAATCTGATAACCTATATAAATGCCTGATTTCAAATTTAATTTTAATAGGTTTATTTAAAAAAAAACCCTGTATTTAATTTTTTAATCCAATTTTTTAAATATTTGTTTTTAAAAAACATTGATTTTTATTAACCCTAGAAGGTCTCTAGAAGAGAGGACCTCACCACTCCTAAGACTGTGTTTATATGTACAGCAGTCACCATTGGTGATTTTTTTTTAACTCACTAAATGTGAGTTGGAGAATAGATTTGTCCAGGGTTAGTTTAGCCATATAAAGATGGCATTTCTCCCTTATATTAGAAAGAGAACAAAACACAATTAAGTCTAACTTGGTCACCCTCTCCAGAGTTCAGAGTTCCCATGATTAAGACTATGAAGGAATGTCAAATTAGCCTTGAGAGTGACTTTATTTATCGGGATCATTTATTCATTTTTTGTGTGGTTGCAGATGTATATTCCCATGAGATGTGCACATGCCCAGGGCACTGAAGCTAGAGACCTTTGTCTAGCAGTACCTGTAGAGGCAGTGCTCCCTCCCTGTGGCCCTTAGCCCCTTCCCTGGCTACTTAAGGGTGGTGCCACTCCAATCCCCCTCAGTTTCTTCTCACCACCTGCAACCAAATTTGGAGCATTCAGTATTGTAGTTTACCTTTGCTGCTTATCTCAGTTTTTGCTGGGGCTTTAGTAGTACTCTTAGGTCTAGTTGTACTAATTGGTTAGTTCCTGCTTCCCCAATAATTCAGAAGCATTTGGAAGCCAGGGCTGCTCCTGCTTCTTGTGATGGACCCTTGGCACTGTCTGATTTGGTCACATAGTTGTCTTTGTCAGCACCATATTCGATTCCACCTAAGACTCAGATTCAGAATTGTGGTCAGCATCCTTTTCGGTACCAAGGGGCCCATCAGTGTAGATGCTGTCTTTGGTACTGATGATGTCTTTGTGGCACACCTCATCTTTGGGTTCATTACTAACTTCTGCTCTGGGACTGTCATTTGCACCAGTACCCAGTGGAACTGTGATGCCTCTTTGAGTACTGAAGACACCAACAGCTCCTTCATCCTTGGTACTGATGCCATCTCCTTACTGATTTTGAGATGAGGTTGATTGCTTGCTTGCCGCATTAGGAGCAACTCCTCTACTGCCATCAGGCAACTTCCAGGGCTCATCAAGATAGAGTTCGTAGACATCTTTCTCCTTTCCATTCTCAGAAGTCCTGAAAACCATCCTCTGATCACCATCGGTACAAGATTGGCATCTTTCGTGAATTAAAAACAGGGGTCCCAGGCTTAGTCCCTCCTGGCCACCAATGCCTTATCCCTATGCCCAGCAGTCGCCTTGGAATTACTGAGATGTTTCCCAGTCTGGAAGATCCCATTTTTCAATGCAGTCCAGAGCTAAGTTGCTAATTTTGACTGCCGTTTCTCTTCCTGAGTTTTACCTCTATTACAAGCACAGGCTGAGGTCATTCCTACTGTGATGGTCCAGATTGATCCTCTCATATATGAGTCTCTCTCCCATAGGAGCTTGCATTGCCCCGCACCCTCCTTCTTTTTCCAGGAAGGCTCATAGGTCACAAAGGAGGAGAGCTTCTGGGCCCAATTTCAACCAACCATTTCACTCTTCTCCAGTGCTAAGGAAGCAGCCATTTTGACTTGTATGTCCAGGACAGCAGTCCAGTTGTGACCTCTCCATCCCTGTCTCAGTTCCAGGACAGGCTGTCTTGCTTTTCCAGTGCTTGGGACTCAGTAACCATGGACAAATGGGTCCTAAGCACTGTGAGATCAAGTTATGCCATCCAATCTCCCCTTCTCATCCCTCTTACCCCATCTCTCTTCAGGGATCCCTCTCACAAGCCAGGTTTCAGAGTAGCAGCCGTGTTAGTCTGTATTCGCAAAAAGAAAAGGAGTACTTGTGGCACCTTAGAGACTAACAAATTATTTGAGCATAAGCTTTCGTGAGCTACAGCTCACTTCATCGGCATCCGATGAAGCTCATGTAAAGCTGTAGCTCATGAAAGCTTTGCTCAAATAAATTTGTTAGTCTCTAAGGTGCCACAATTACTTCTTTTCTTTTCACAAGCCATTTATCCTTCAGCAGGTCCAGACCGTGTGTGCTTCTGGAGCTGTCAAGGAGATCCCTCTGCAGCACTGAGGGAAGAAAGTCTATTCCTGGTTCCCAAATCTAAGGGAGAATGAGACCTATTCTCAGTTTCTTCGCAGACTCAACAAATACATCAAATATGTGAGATTCCATATGGTCACTCTAGCGATGATTCTTCCTCAATTAAGTAACAATAACTAGCTTGCTGCCCTGGATCTTCAGGATGCTTACTTCCATGTAGCAATTTTTCCCAAGTCACAGTAAATTTCTAAGATTTGTCCTGGCAAGTCAATATTATCAGTACACTGTGCTTCCCTTTGGCCTCTCCTGGGCTCCTTGAGTTTTTACCAACGGTGGCAGTGACTACGTATTTCAGGAAGAGAGGAATTCACGTCTTCCTGTACCTAGACGATTGTTTAGTGAGGGGCAAGTAAAAAAAAAATCCTTTTACACATTCAGTTCACATTATGCCTTTTCAATCATCTGGGCCTGAGCTCGGACAACGGGAAGTTGATGTTAATACCAACTCAAAAAAATTGAGTTCATTCGGGCCCTACTAGTTTTTATGAGTTCGAGTCTTGTAATCAATCTTTAAGTAGACTCTGAGTTCCACCTCCTTCTGATACTGCCTGTGAGTCACCTGAGTGGAGTATACATCTGCAACCACACAAAGAAGAGACGATTATGCACCTGCACGATAACTATTGTTCTTCAAGATGTGGGTGCAGACATCTATTCCACAATCCACCCTCCCTTCACCGCATCAGTGTCTCAATTCTTGATGTTCAGTACAAAGGAACTGAAGTGTTTCAGCACTGCCCTTAAATATCTAGGGGAACGGCTAAGGGCCCCAGGGCATAAGCACCACCGCTGTGGGTATAGCTAGGCAAAGTTCTCTGGCTTTGATATGCTCATTGCGTACACACCTGAGTGAAATACACATCTGCACCGACCTCTCAAAGAATAACAGTTACAGTACAGAAAAGTAATTGTCATTTTTTAACAATTGAATTGATTTTTCTATTTTGGGTTCTTTATATTGTGAAATGTTTAATCAGCTATTGCTTTTTAAATTTAGAAAAGTGGTAATTAATCTGTATGATGCAAAAAATTAATATACATTTTAATAAATATATACTACCAACAAAAATACTGGAAATTTAGGACTAATGCCATTTCTCTGAATGTCAGTGTATATTGGTTGTACACAGAAAGCTCCCTGTAAGCAAAATGTAATGAAAACTAGTTAATTACTCTATATTGGGCCTTATGTTACCCTCATGTGGCCTACTACTCTCCCCTCTTAGGAGTTGTGTTGTCATTGGATTTTCTGCCCATATGTGTACTATATTCCCCTCCTCAAGAAGGGGTAAGGGCATAGAATATTACTCAGTGCTGCTAAGATCAGTATTAATTCTATCTGGATATCTGCATGGCTGTAAGGGAAGCATTTTATGTACAGTGGCTATTGTCACCTCTTAACGCCTTCAGGCACAACCTTTACCAGAGCCCCATTCCAGCAAACTAGAGAGAGAGCCCCAGATCCACAAAGTCTAGGGCACCTAAACCCTAGACTTAGGCACCAAAGTCCCAGTTTTAGGCACCACTCCAATCCACAGAACTCCCACTCACCTGCTGCGTAAGCATGTAGGCATCTAAACTCACTCAGCAACAGGGGTGAAAGTAAGGCGGTACGGGCCAGTACGGCGTACCGGTAAAAAGTAGCCGCCAGTATCAGCCCATACCGCTGACTGTAAAGCGCTGCCGTGGCACTTTAAGGACCCTCCTTAAAACACTGCTGTGGCAGCTTTAACATCGCTGCCCCTTTTGCGCCCCCCATCGGCAGCCCTGCCAGGTCCCTTCCAGTAGGGCCGCCGATGGTGGGGGAATAAAAGGGGTGGCAATGACCCGACAGTGCTGCCGATGGGGGGCACAAAACGGGCAGCGATGTTAAAGCGCTGCTGCAGCAGCGCTTTAATGTCATTGCCCCTTCCCCCCCCGGCCACCAACGGGGATGGCAAAAGAAGTAGCTGCCCTGGGGCTGCGATTTAAAAGGGCTCAGGGCTCCGGCCGCCACTGCCGCGGTAGCCCCAGGCAGCACGGGCCAGGCAATGCAGATGGGCTGGCTGGGGGATGCTGACTCCAGCCGCGCCCCTTCCAGGGGGTCCAGAGTGGCCCCGTACTGGTAAGAGTTCAATTTTACTTTCACCCCTGCTCAGCAACTAAATTTTTGCAATAAAAGTTACCTAGGTACCTATGTTTCTGCCTCCAAGCATGCATGCCACAGCCTCCCTCCAGGGATCTGGCCACATATCTCCTACCTAAGCCCCAGAGGAGTCCACAAACAGGGGGAAGATGGGTGGAGGAGCACCTCTCTCTCCCATGTGGCCTAATCTGCTAAGCATCTTCTGATCACCCCTACTAGATTGGCTCTGTTTAAAATCTGGCAACTGCAGAAGGAGCAGCAGCCGCCACTACCCACTTTATACATTTTAGCCCAGTGGTTAGAGCCCTCACCTGGGATGTGGGAGATCTAGGTTCAATTATCCTCTCTGCCTGATAGGGAGAAAAAAATTGAATAGGGGTGTTTTACATCTCAGGAGAGTGCTCTAACCACTGAGCTTTGGGATATTCTGACGTGGGGCTCCCACAGTCTCTCCTGTTAAAGCTCTTCCACTTTGGATTAAATAACTAAAAAGTAATTGAGCCAGAACAAGAGCGTGACTCTACAGTCCAGTGGTTCCACCAGGCATCCACCTGGGAGGTGGGAGACTCAAGGTCCAGTCCTCCTGTTCCAGTGACTTTTTAATTAGTCTTATTAATGGACTTCTTAATGGAACAGGGCAGATTGAGTGAATCCCATGTCAGAATATCCCATAGTTCAGTGGTTAGGGTGCTCTCCTGAGTGGTGCCTGTTCAGATTCTTTCTACCCATCAACCAGAAGGGGGAATTGAACCCTGGTCTTCCATAACCCAGGTGAGTGCTCTAACCACTCAGCTAATAATTATTAGGTGGGCATGACCAGCACCACCTCCTTCATCTGATTTGTGTAGAATGAGGCAGGCGCCTAACTCTTCACAAGAAATGACTTAAGTGCCTAAGCCACTGGGCTCCAGGAGAGGGCTTCCTGGTGTGGATCACTAGCAGAAATAGGCTCCTGCCTGCAGCCTGGACTTAGGCACCTATATCTGTGATGGGGTGGGGCCCAGTGTATGCACCTCTCGTTGGCCTCTCCCATTTGCTAATATAGGTGGTTCCCTGCCTAGCATGCTACCTTTTGTGGATCCTATTCTTAGGTTCCCATCTCTCCCAATTCATTGTATAGGAAACCTAGGCACCTAACTCAGGCTTTGTGGATTACCATGTTGTTCCATTGATTTAGTAGGTACTTAAATGCTTAAGCCCCTTTATAGATCTGGGCCAGAGATATTTCCACAAGTTTTCAGGAGGAAGACATAGTGCAAAATTCTGTGATGACCTCAGTCCAGCAGTTAAGTCTCTTGGTGGACCCTGTACCTGGACAGGGCTGGTTGCAGGATCAGGAACATATCGAGCAATGTAAATTAGTCATGAGGTGCAAGATAGTCAGGAAACAGATGGATGTGGCAAAGATGCACTGATTTGACATTCTGCAGTACTGCAAAATGAGTCATAGGTTTTATCTATACTAAGAGAGTCCCCTGGTTCAAGGACATTGATTTAAAAATTGATTTAGTTAAAGTAGTGCAAACCCCTAATGAAGACACATTGAAACCAGTTAAACCCTCACTTATATCAATTTAGTTTGTGTTATTAAATTACCAATTTAGTTTAAATTGATATGAGCAAGGGTTAAGTGTGTCTAGATTAGGGATTTGCACCAGTGTAACTAGGCCAGTTTTAAAATCTGTTTAGTTAAACTGATCAACTTTTCTAGTGTAGTCAAGGCAATAGCTTCTGTTACAGAAGAAGGAGAAGGCAGGTAATGGGAAAATGAGGCATGGCTAGTGAAAAAGAGGGTCTGCTCAGTGAGAAAGTCCCAGTAAACCTAAACTATGGACTTGCAAATGTCCAGAAGTCAGTAACTGAAGGGTGTAAGATAAAGCAGCAACCCCAGAGACAAGCTGTAAAATCTACCTGCACCACTGTAGATCTCTCTAGCACTCCAGGCAGCACACACAATGGACATGGACTGTTTGTGTGAGTCTCTCTATGGTTCCTTTGTGCAGTGCTCTGAGCACAAGTAGTACACTAATGTACACCTTCCACTGCAAAATTGGTATCAATGTTGCATAATGGCCATGTGGATAATGACAACAATTTCTTTAAATAACTTGAACTCCAAAGGCCTTTATTTATATTTCCTAGGTCATAACTAGAACTACATGTGTGCAAAATATAAAAACTAAATTTTATTGTTTTGCTTCTTCCACAAAAAGTAAGACAGACAAAAAAAAGATTTTTGCCAGCAATTTCTATACAAATACAGCAAAAATTAAAATAATCAAGTTTAGTCCTGCCCAATAGTGCAATTACTATCATATATTTTGAGAAATACATTCACAGTAATATCAGGACTTCTATTAAGTATTATAAAAATTGTTGTTTGTACTATTTTTGTGTTTCTCCCAGCAGCATTAGTGCCAGGAGTCCAGCTAAAGAGATCTTAGAGAAAGAAATCAGAAGAAATTTCTCTGAGTAAACTAGTTCAGAATAAATCAGTCTGACATCATTATTGCTAGATGCAAATGCTGTATATCATGGAGAGAAAGGGGATTTTCTGTTGTGTTTGTAGCTCTGGAAGGGCATGAGATATCGTACCTTGAAAATTTGAATGGGTCCAGGAGTGAAACTTGTCAAATGAAAAGTCTTTGGTTTAAACACACTTTTTATTGGATTGTGTAACTAACAACACCTTTAACCATTAAAATTCAGAGATGTTAAAATCTAACCAATTTTTTAATACACATGGCATAGCTTACTTTAGCATTTAATTAAGCTTGGATGATGAAATTAGATTTGGTCATGATCTGGCAAATTAATGCATTGGTTCAAATGCTTATGCCTGTGCATATTGCCCCTGTTCCTGACTCTGTTCTGACTTACACCGTTGTGAATCAGCCGTAACATCTTTGGAGTCAATAAAGTTATTCATGTGCAAAGCCAGAGGAAGTAAGGTGAACCATTGTTTTCAATGCAACTCTGTATGAACATAGGTGTTAGCACCAGTATATCTGTCTCAGGACTGGAAGTTTGAGGGTGCCCTTTGTAATCAATGGGAGTCTTCCCATTGACTTCACTGGATGCTGAGTTGGAGCTTTAGTTCATCGTACTTTCTGATTCTCATACATAAGCAAAGTGCTGCAACATTTAGTTTGCAAATGTTGCAGGGGAATGTTTAAATTCAAACTATTTGCATTGATTTTGTTTGTGTGTGTGTATGCCATGAAAACATTTTGGTTTAATATTAGGTTTAGTAAAAGTAATTTATAACAAAACCTAACACAGTCATCCAAAGTAATAGAAAGCTAGCCCACTGGCAAAAATTATTGGATTTAAATAATGCATCTGGTTAGGTCAAAGTTCTATGAAAGGAGGAAAGCCAAAGTCTAAGCACTTGAATTATGTAGTTCTTGAGAGTCCAATTTATCATTTGTGTCTTTGACTTTTCCCTTGTATATTAAGGGAGAATACACAACCTCTTTGCCTTTCATTGAGACTTATATCTGTTATCATTCAACATTGATTTTTTGAGAAAGGATCTGTACTTTCCATTTTACTTTGCTAAAAATATCCCTTTAACTGTTAATTTGAAATGGTAACCTTTTCATGTTGAATCATAAATAGGCTAGAATGAAGGTTTTGTTGTGTCTAATAATATTTTACGGTTGAAAATCCTGGAGATAGTAAACTAATTATTTTGACTAAAAGGTTGTTGCACAGTTTATGTCCTGTGGAGGGTTACAGGAAAAACATTCTAAAATGTATTCATTTGTTGTTGGTTCATTAAAGAAAAGGAATGATTATTTTCAGAATAATGTAAGTTGATCTACAGACCAGTATTTATGATGTATTTAAAAGAGAACATGTAGTAAACCATGCTATAGACTATGGTTAATGCTTTGCATTTCCTGATGTCTTTTGAAACGTAAAAAATCTACAACAAACAGATCGGTAATGCGTAACTGGTATGAAGATTCGATTCAGATTTAAGAGCTTTAGTTTGCTTTGAATCTTTCTATTTTCTGCATTTGTTTTGACTGCTCTCATCATTCAAGATTGACACTTGGATGAGTGTGTAGGAGGAAGCAGCAGCAGCAAGCTTACAGCTTGCAGACAAAAAAAATCTGCCTTATCTGATGGCTATTATTGAAAATGCGAGGTGTAGCCTAGGCTGGGTAATGAAGGGGAGCGAGCGAGGGGGAGCAAGAAGCATGGAGCTGCATACTGATGAGTGTAGGAGTACTTGATAAAAAGAATTCTTGCTGCTGGCAGTGCATTGCTCATTGTGGAGTATTCCAACAATCACATATAACGGCAAACAGCTTAGCTGACAGCTTGATATGTCTTTTTTTTTCACTGTATGACGTTATGGTCTATAGTAAAGATTAATAACTAAGAAATGTTGAGCTAGGATCAGATCTTACTCTATAGACTGCCCTGTAAACTATGTTTTACTTCTGACTTTCTTCCTTGCTGAAATCATTAATCTGTCAAGCTGGCGGGCTCCTTTGATAGCAACTTTTCCAGGAACATGATGTGGCAATGCCACCTCTCAGCCCAGGACTACCGCTACTATCCAGTGGATGGCTACTCATTGCTTAAACGCCTCCCTCTTCACCCCCTTACAGGACCCAGATGCCCTGTCCAGACAGTGGGACAATGGTTGGAAAATATTGGGCTACCTCAGTATGAGAACCACTTGCTGGCTAATGGATTTGACAATGTGCAATTTATGGTAAGAATCCTTCTCTGTATTGCTGTGTATAGGCACTGTAGCTGTTGTTGTTTTTTTTTTTATTGTCTGTATCTTTGTGTTTCTTATGTGATTTTAAATAGCTTAGAACTATTCTGCTTTGCACTGAAATCTGGTAGTGTTTCAGTTTCCTGCATACAGCTGAATCAATATGTAAGGTGTTCTCAGGATAAACTTCCAAAATATGCATGTTATGAAATAATATCTATAGCCAGGGACATGGCCAAGGAGAAGTTGGGGGTTAAGGTTCTCTCCCACCCCCATATCAATCTCCAGGTTTTAAAAAAAGTAGAAATGCATAATACTTGTACACCATCATTGGGAGGGGGCAATTCCCCCATATGTAAAGGTTTGGCCACACCCCTATCTGTAGCACATCACATGATATTACTTTTATTTAAACATTAGAACCAAGTTAATTAAATAGCATCACATGCCATTGTTACAGGAAGATGTATTTTAATTATGGATAATTATTGAACAAATTGTGCCAACTCTAACTAATTCTGGATGTCTTAGTAAAGTGGGGTTGTTTGGATTTTTTTAGGTAATCAGTTTATGGGATTCACTTGTTTGAACGGGAAAGCAAGAGTATTCCTTTAAATGGATACCAAAAACTTTAGCTTAACTATAAATATTTCACTGAGATGAACAAAAGGACCAAATTATTTCAGATACCTTAGAATTTAGGGTATACACATGTGGTATGGATGACAAACCTCATGTATACAATCTTTCCACTTGAAATTAATATGGTTAAGGCAGGAAGGTAACCTATAAAATTGCTACATAACCATGAATATACCTCTTCCAATGTTTATCATTTTTATTTGTGGTAAAAGTACTCACCATACTTGTTGTACAGTACCAGATCTCCATACATTATTCTTTGTCCCTAATTAAGGTATTTTTCTCTGTAAATATTTTGATCCTTGGATAGCTCTAGAGCTACTAAATTAACGAACAGCTTACATACAGTATGTAAGATGTACAAGTGGACTTTGGCATGAATATGCTATGATTACAAAGGCATATTTGTACATCAGTCATATTTTTCCCATTTTTCTTTTTTTACCAATACTAAGTACACCTATGGGTTACTGATAAGAAAATTGTGAAACACCCATCTATTTTTATTTCCATATGTATTTTTGATTTTTCTTCCTGCCTCTACATGGCTGCTGTGTGTTCTTTTGCTTATATCAACAAAAATCTTAGCAGTTTTTGCTCCTCTTTTAAATATTCTTGATTTTAAAAGCAGAAAAGTTAGACCCAAATAAAAAATAAAATAAAAACACAAATGTAATTTGTAGGCTTCATCCATCCAATAAAAGTTCTTAAATGGATTTCATTGTAGCGAAACTTGCAACCACTAGTATCTTACATATTCTGTAGCTTTAGAATTACGAAAGCAGATGAGCATAAATCATAAAAAGATTACAAAAGGGAAAATGTTCACCAGGGATCATAGATGGCATAACAAATGTGTAGAGGTGCACCTACCACTAGTAAACAGTGAGCAGGTAGGAGCTACAGAAATTGACTTGGATTGCTTTCCAAACATTTACTAAAGCTGTAGGAGCCTGATCCAAAGTCCATTGGCATCAATTTGGACACTGTCATTGACTTCAGTGGGCAAGTCCTAAATTGCTCATTGACATAATTATGTAACTGTATCTATTTCAGCATGAAGTTCTTTTAGTAAATACCCAAACCAAACTTTTTCAGGTGCCATGTGAGTTAAGTTATGGCATGGGTGTTTGTACGGTAACCACAACATTCTGGTCAGCTTAGTCTACTAGTTCTTTTCTAATTTAATTTCTTCTTGAATATATATTACAGTTAAAACATACAATTTCCAGTGATGTTATTTGGAGTTCAGTGCATGTGTGAATAAGAGATTAGAACCCTATATTGAATTAAATAATTAAACATATTGCTGTGAAATAATGTTGTAATGAAACAAGAATGATATAATAACTTTTCAGTATTTACAATAATTTGATATGCTGTAGTTTGGGCCACAATATATCAAATATTTTATTGCAGCAAAAAAGTGATCATAAAATCATAATTTGCTGGTTTATATGTTATTATTTTGCAAACATCATCATTACATAATGTAACAGGTTTCTCCTGGCATAATTCAAAAAATGTTTATTGTCACTAAAATACTTTCCTTTCTATCCAAAATTATAGAGGAAAATTAAACCTGGAATGTAGATATTAAAATTGGAGAATAAAGGTCTGTTAGGGTAATAGGAAAAATGAGATATCTATTAACCTTAAATGTGGAGTGTTACATTTTTCTAAAATATCATAAAATTGTTTATTTTAATCAAAATTGTTTACATATTCATCTACTTTATGTAAACTTATTTATTCAGTTGTAGACTTGGCTAAAATCGGTTGGCTGTCTGCTTTTGAACAACATTATTGTTTTAATGCAATGAAAAATCAGTTAGACATGTCTGTTCTTCATTCTGTACCATATTTCTGCTTTTGTTTTTCCGAAAGCACATTCTGACCTGCATTTATTCATCTTGTTACCTAAGCAACAGCCACTGCACTCCTATTATATATGATGTAGTAGTACAAGTCTTACTAAATGTTTAGAACAAGAAAGGGAATATCATGATATAATTAATGTTAGAAATATCATACCATATCTGAGAACAAATATATTATATTTAGGCAACTCTCAGCAGCAAAATTTTACTAATTAAATTAACATTCTGGTAAGTAAGGTATTTTTTAGATAAAAGGATTTCATGCTAAATCATTCATTAGATTCATAGAAATTATATCCTTGGGTTTATTCTCCCCTCACTGTGCAGGGAAGATAGGCACTTAACTAGCATTACAATTAAGAAGATTTACTCTCACAATTTTCTGTGCACGGACTCAAGAAATAACCTCTTTACCTATAAACTTCACCATCTGAATTATTCTTTTCCAGTAGTTTGTCAGTTCATATAGGAGTGTTACAATTATTTTAAAATATAGCATTTAAAATCAGTATTTGAAAAATTGCTCTTGCTTTTCTTACCAAACCTGTTTCTATTTTTAGAGTATTTGTGCACACAGCAAGCAAAATTCCTGTCATATTATTATTATAATAATAGAGCAGCAACCATGTAACATTTAATGGGACATACATAGGTTCAGTCCCAAGACTTGGCTAATAGTCACTTGTAGAGATAGAATCAAGCTCAAACATATCCAGTCATTATTGTGATTATATTATTTATTTTATTTTATTGTAATGTGTCAAACAAAGGGTTGTTGTATCCTTTTGGATGTACAAACTTGCAGTAAAAGTTTGGTGCAGTGCTGTGGAAGTGTGGTAGAGACATTGATAACATAGAAAATCTGACAATGTAAAGATTCATTTACAATTAAACTGACTCCCAGACAGAGGAGGATTTATATCCTGACAATTAGACCAGTACAACTAGTTGTAAATTAGAATAAGTTGTCTGGATCTAAGCAATGAGGAAACCAAATGAACTAATGGACACCCTGATGGATGGATGAAAAATACATGAGATCATAGGCTAGTTGGTTGGTTGCATATGTCTGTTTATAACTTTGGAGATTGATCATAGACACTTTCATTTTTGATTAGTGAGATGGATGCCCACAAACAATTGCAACAAATCAGATCACAGTATCTATTGGGGACTAGTTCTGACTGAGGGTTGCGTATGACCATGCATTTGTACATTTTCCTAAGAGTTTAAGTTGAGATGTTTAAATCATATCACTTGCTTAATATTACAGTCTGACCAAATTGAGCTCTCTGAGACCTATAAACATTATGTGAGAGGAATGTGGACCAGACCACCAAAAAGAGGCAGAGTTCATAGAAAAATATGAGACATTTGATTTGATGGACAAATTATTTTTATCTTCCAACACTTACTGTTCACTAGTATCCAAACATTTAACAGTCCATTAACTTTAATTGGCATTTTGACACTGGAACAATGGTTATCCTTCCACTACTTACATATATGGGCCCCTATTTGTCCAGGTACTTATACGGCCTCCAACACCATAGTATCTGACATCTCCCAAATATTGATACATTTATCCCCATTTCACAGATGGGGAACTGAGGCACAGAGAAATTGACTGACATGGCCAAAGTCACACAGGATGTATGTATCTCCTGAGTACCCATTAAACAGCAAGACTCCCTCTTATTATGCAGGAGCACAGGCATCAGCAATTTAGCCACCTCCTACATATGTACATTGGGGGCAGATGAGAGTCACTGCATCCTCTCTCCTTTCTTCACTACCCAGATTCCTTAGAGCATGCTTCCAAATTGAATTCATAGAAACTCCAATTAAAATTAATGGGATCTGCAGGTGCTCTGCACCTCTGAAAATCAGGCCACTTTTACTTAGGTGCTAAGATTTAGGCACCCAAGCTTTAAAAATGTTTTACTCAATTTCTAGTCACAACAGTTCAAATTACATCTGGATGCATGTGCAAATTTGCATTACTCCTTTAACTTCTCTGTCACCTTTTTCCTTCCTAATGGCTGATTTACGTGGGGGCTGAGTTAACTGCTGGAGTTATATTTTTGTTGTATTAAATGGTGTCTTTTTAAAATATTGTCACACTGTCTAGAACCAGACAGATTTTTTAAAATATATTTCCATAAATCAAATAATTTTATCAGGTGTAAATGCAATATATTCTCTCTTTCCCATTTTCGACTCTTGCTCATTTTCAAAGGAGTAAAAATCAAGCATATCAAGCTTAAGGAGATTAAGGGGTGACATGATAGTGGTCTTCAAATACTTGAAAGGCTACATAAAAAAGACAGAGAAAAGTTGTTATCTCTTGCCACAGAGGCCAGGACAAGAGGCAATGGGTTCAAACTAGAGCATAGCAGATTTAGATTAAATCTCAGGAAAAACTTCCAAACTGTAAGAACAGTAGGACAATGGAACAGACGGGCCTAGGGAAGTTGTGGAAGCTCCTTCACAGGAGGTTTTCAAAGGGAGACTGGATAGCCATCTGTCTTGGATGGTTTAGACACAACAAATCCTGCATCTTGGCAGGGGGTTAGACTAGATGACCCTTGCAGTTTCTTCTAACGCTGTGATTCTATCTGAATAACCTAAACTCAGCTTTAGTGCAATTTGAAGTATGAGATAGGTAATTGTAGACACCGATTACTTTATATACAGTTACTCTCAAAATATGTATCTTAAATGCAATTATTTAATGGGTCTACTTGTGTGACTGGGAAAATCAGGATTGGGCACTAATACCATTACTAGTTTAGGTCGTGCTACAAAAGTGCACTGAGCTAAAAATACGCACTACTCTAAGAAAGAGGGTTAGGGTTCAATACCGTCTCTTCTGTGTGTAAGCACAATTAGGTGTCACCATTGCGTTGTTTAAAAAGAGGGGGAAAATTGAGACCACATGTTTAAAGAATTTTCTTGTTGTCCATAAGTATTAGTGTACACAAAATTAGCAGCAAGTATTTTCTGTGAAAGCTGAGTTGAAACAACTGAAATTCAATTAACATGGTATATTCAAGCATGACTCTCTAGAGTGGCAAAAAGAACTGCAGACTGATTCTGCTTCCGTTGAATAATAATAATAATATCTAGCTCTTATACAATGCTTTTTGTAATAATAGGTTCTAGAGCAGTAGTTTTCAACCTATGGTCCGCAGACTCAGGGGGTCCACAGACTATGTCTAAGATTTCCAAAAGGGTCCATGCCTCCATTTAAATTTTTTTAGAGGTCTGCAAATGAAAAAAGTTCGAAAACCACTGATGTAGAGTATTAATCAATGAGACATCAAATCAGGCCTGCCGACAGCAATTCGGGGCCCCAGGGCAGAACAGTCAATGGGTCCCCAGCCCGTGCAGACGCAGTCTGCCTGACATTTGGGCGGTGCTGTGCCTGTGCTGGCTGGTGCCCAGTGAGTTGCCACCTGTGCTGCGAGGCGCGCTCTTCCAGCACGGCCAGGGCTTCCACATGCCACCCCAGCTGCCTTTGCTGCTGCCAGTACCACCCCATGTGCGCCTAGGAGCCCTCCAGAGGCGACTAGTGGGAGGGACACAAAGGGGGGGCACCAACTAAGGGGCGGAAATGTGACCCCTCCTGTGTGACCTCCCACGTGACTCCTCCCCACCGCGATCCCAGGGCCCTGCGCTCTCCCCGTCCCCTCCTCCCCATCCCACGTTACCTGGGCAGGGGGCTCTGTCCTCCTGCTGTGCTGGCCCAGCTCCCCCTGACTATTTGGCTACTCTTCTGGTAGTCAGGCTCTGGAGCCACTCCTGGATGCTGCCCAGTGCAGCACAGCAGCTGCCTGGGAGAGCGTCTGACTGCGGCAGCAGCAGGCTGCCTCCCCAGGCTTAGCTACTGGTGACAGTGGCCAAGCAAGCCGGAGCCCCCTCCCCAGCATGCTCAGAGTCAGCTCCTGTCCCAAGAAGCTGAGCCTGGGCAGGGACAGGGCTGCCGCTGTCGCCGCTCCCTGCCTTGGCCAAGCTCAGCTTCTGGGGACTGAAGCCGACTCTGAGCATGCCAGGGAGGGCTCCGGCTCATGTGGCCACTGTCCCTAGAGAAGCTGAGCCCAGGGCAGCTGCTGTGCTGCACCGGGCAGCATGGCCAGAAGAGGAGAGGCTCTGGCCCTGCCCCTTTCTTTCCCCAGCTGGGGCTGGCTGCTGGGTTGAGTGCCTCGAGCAGGCATCTGGGGAGGGCGGGCTGCCGACCCTTCCCCCCACCCTGGCATCGCCTCTGAGCCCTGAGGCCTGCCCGGGCAATTTAAAAGGGCCCGGGGCTCCCAGCCACAACCACTGCAGCGGTGGTGGCTGGGGGGCCCTGGGCAATTGCCCCCTGTGCCCCCACCATCAGCGAGCCTGCATCAAATGGTCATGTCAACTGGTTTATTAATCAAAGATTAGACATCTAGGATTAATCAGCATGAATACAGAAAGGTCGTGTATACTGATTCGGGGTCCAGGCTTGTCCACTTCCACTGGTCCACATTGTTAACATTTTCATGTATATTTATACATTACTTGGTAACCTTATATTACAGTTTGTGGTTGGTTGCATTACTGAGCATTATCCAATTATTATCAAATGTCAACATATTCCATTATGCTCTAAATTTCCAGTTACAAAGAATCATAACAACTTTTAGCCTATTTAGCAAGAGCTTAACATGGGTTTAAAACAAGTGTCTTAACCAGTCATTTCATTTTGCTCTTTGCGGTTGGTTACATACTCACATTTAACATTTTCTGCAAGGTGATTTACATTATTTTGCTAATAGTTTCCCGTTTCTCCTTTTACAATGTGTCTACCTGCTTCTCCCTTTCTTGTGATTTTTGTTAGTTTGTTATTCACTTAGCAAAAAAACAACCTTAAGCAACTGCAAAAACAGGTTATAAAAGGGTCATGCCCTTAGACACATTTCTGTTCTGTCAGTAGTATATTTTACATGCATTTATATGCCAATATAAAGTCAAATATATCTTTTAGTTCTTGTGACAAAACTTGTGAGGGATTCTGGAAATGCTTAGGCTTGTATGACATTTTCATCTGTTGATCTCACAGCACTTTGCAAAGGCAGGTAAGAACCATTCTCCCAATTTTACAGATGAGGAAACTGAAGTACAGGGAGATGAAGTAGCTTGCCCAGTGTCACCCAGCAGACCAGGTACGGAGCCAGGAACAGACCCCAGCTCTCCTGAATCTCAGTCCAATGTTCTTTCCTTTAATCCAACAATTCTCAAACTGTAGGTCAGGACCCCAAAGTGGGTTGCAACCCGATTTAATGGGGTCGCCAGGGCTGGCATTACACTTACTAACTGGGGACCGGGATCAAAGCCCAAGCCTCACTGCCCAGGGCCAAAACTTAATCATGAGCCCCACCACCAAGGTCCGAAGCTGAAGGCCAAGTGTTTTAGCCCTGGGTGGCAGGGCTCAGGTTACAGGCCCCTTGCCTGGGGCTGAAAGCCTTGAGCTTTGGCTTTGTCTCTCCCAACCACCCCCTGGTGCGACAGGACTCAGGCAGGCTCAGGCTTCAGTCCCCCCTCCTGGGGTCATGTAGTAAGTTTTGTTGTCAGAAGGGGGTCAAAGAACAATGAAGTGTGAGAACCCCTGCTGTAAGCCACACTGTCTGGCACAAGTGACATATTGTCATTGAAGTCAATGACAAGATTCCCAAGGCTCAGAAGTGACTCTACCTGAAATAAAGTGTATGATGCTACTCCTTAGAACTAGGAAGGATACAGAAAAACAGATGAAAATATAAAGAGAGACAACAAAAATGATATAAAGACTGAAAATTGACAAAAGAGTTAAAACTGAGGGAAATAATGTATATAGTTCAGAAAAGAGAAGACTTGAGGGACATATAGTGACTGGATATTTCAATTTATATTCTAGAATATAGATGAAAGAAGAGAAATATTTACAGTGTAAGTTGACAATAGGAATCGAAAGGAAAAGTTTGGTTATTATGTAACCTATCAGGGGGAAGGTCTTAACACCAAGAAAAATTGCGCGTTGTAAGAGATTTCAAAGGAAGCTGGTCAATGCACCATTATGGAAATATTTGAGAACAATATTGCCTGATAGGAAGGAAATAGTTGGGAGGTAAACTCATCTTGCACAATGATTAACTAGTAGTATTCCCAGACTACATTAAGGATGCAGCCATTAGGAGATAGCAGTACAAAAGGACTTGATTACAAGTAATTACATTTTGAAAAATTAAAGGAGTTAATAGGTAAAGCTTAATGGCTAGAGGTTCTATAAGATAACTGGACATGTGCATAAGATCCTGAGAGATACTGTAATCAAGGCAGAGCAGATAACTATCTCCGTACAAAATAAAATTAGGTAGTATGAGGGGAAAACTGGGTATACCAGCAGCTGCTTAAGGAGTGGAAGTGAAAAGTAAATTAAATCTAAAATAAAAAAGAGAGAATACAAAGTATGAACAGGTAGTAAAAGCAGCAAAGGACACTAAGGGAAAAATTAAGCAAGCAAAATGATGTCATACTAACTAGGGAATTGAAATGAAATAAGAAAAAGTTTATAAATATGTCAAGGTTAAAACAAATATTAAGGAAAATATATGACTGCTGTTAAGTTCAGATAATAGAAGACACAGAGAATGTTCTGAAATACTGGAGACTTATTTTGTTTTTTTGCATAAAGAATAAAGTAGGAAGCTGAGTGAAATACAGTAAATGTTAATGAAGACCTCAGAGATATTAGGGACACAGAATTTATAGGAGACAGTTAAAAAATACTTAGATAATTAAAATATATGAATCATCAGGGTCAGAAGATATTTGTCCAAGGGTCTTAAGAAATTGGCAGAGGAAATATTAGATCTATTGGCAATCCTCTCTGAGAATTTATATGGAAGACATGAGGGACTAGAGGACTAGCAAAAATGCAAAATAGTACCAAGATTCATTTCAGAGAGCAGGATTGCACTCTGGGTACACAGTCCCACTTTACTGATCTATTTTCACTAAACCCTCCCCATTGAGACAATCTGGTGCACCATCCCAGGAGGAAATTGGTAGCAACATTATTACCACTAGATAGCTACTGCCAGTAGTGTTGGGCTTGATGGTGCGGGACGAGAGTAGAGGATAGTATGCAGCAAAGGGAAAAGATTTATTGTACCAGAGACAGTGCCTCTCATCAGTAAGACAAGCAAGCATTACCTCCATCAAAGCCAGTTCAAACATCAAGAAGCCGGAGAAGCTATGGAGGAGGGCCTAATTACCTGCCCATAGCTAAGGGGAATGGGGGAAATTGTGACATGACCCTTTTAAAATAATTTTCTTTCTTCACATGCCTTTGTTTACTGCACACCCTGCTCAGAATACTGAATTATTAATTTACTCATGGGCTTATTTAAGTTTTCACAAACATTAACAAATGTGTTTCATAACTCCCCAGTGAAATGAGGGAGTATTATCCCGATTTTACAGATGGGGAGCTAAGGCACAAACAGATTCGGGTCAGACGTATCTGATAATTTTAGATGCCCAATGTGAGACATCCAGGACCTGATTTTTCAGAGCACTTAACATTATGTAGCACTTTATATATTCAAAGCACAGCTCCCAGTGACTTCAATTGTAGATATGAGTGTTTAGCACTTCTGCATGTCAAACTGTAGGGTCCCAAATTCGGCACCCAAATGAGGATACACCAATATTATTGAATATTTGTGATGAGTTTGGTTTAAGTGACTTGTTGAGCATCGCATAGGAGCTCTCTGGCAGAGACAGGGATATAGCCCCATTATCTAGGGTAGCATGCAATAACCTTAACCATGAAACTATCCTTTCTCTTCCTGGAGTCTCCTGCCTCATTCACTACACACCTTCCAACTTCTGCAAGAAATGAGGCAAGGGTCCGACAAGTCACAGTCTCCTTTATTACATAATCCTGATTCATCTTCAGAGTAGATCTAGTCTGTACCCTGATTGAGGCAAGGGTCCAGTGGGGAAAAAATAGTATGTGATCATGTAATTAGACTGTAGTATAATGTATACACACAACCAGGCTGAATTAATGCTGCACAAGCAACCTTAATTCTAGTGTGGTAGCCATGTTAGTCTGTATCAGCAAAAACAATGAGAAGTCCTTGTGGCACTTTAGAGACTAACAAATTTATTTTGTGGGCTAAAACCCACTTCATCAGATGCATGGAGTAGAACATACAGTAGGAAGATATATATACACAGCATATGAAAAGATGGGAGTTGCCTTACCAAGTGGGGGTCAGTGCTAACAAGCCAATTCAATTAAGTTGGAAGTAGGCAATTCTCAACAGTTGACAAGGAGTGGAAATCAGTTTTGTAGTGTTAATGAGGCCAATGTAAACAAGGTGGCCCATTTCAAACAGTTGACAAGAAGGTGTGAGTAGTTAGCAAGGGGAAATCAGTTTTTATAAAAACAATGAGGAGTACTTGTGGCACCTTAGAGACTAACAAATAAATTTAGTTTTTGTAGTGACCCATCCACTCCCAGTCTTTGTTCAGGCCTAATTTGATGGTGTCCAGTTTCAAATTAATTCCAGTTCTGCAGTTTCTCATTGGAGTCTGTTTTTGAAGTATTTTTGTTGAAGAATTGCCACTTTTAAGTCTGTTGTTGATTGACCAGGGAGATTGAAGTGTTCTCCTACTGATTTTTGAATGTTATAATACTTGACATCAGATTTGAGTCCATTTATTCTTTTGCATAGAGACTGTCCGGTTTGGCCAATGTACATGGCAGAGCAGCATTGCTGGCACATAATGGCATATATCACATTGGTAGATGTGCAGGTCAATGTGCCCCAATGGTGTGGCTGATGTGGTTATGTCCTATGATGATGTCCCTTGAATAGATATGCGGACATAGTTGGCACCGGGTTTGTTGCAGGGTTTGGTTCCTCAGTTAGTGTTTTTGTTGTGTGGTGTATAGTTGCTGGTGAGTATTTGCTTCAGGTTGGTGGGCTGTCTGTAAGTGAGGACTGGCCTGTCTCCCAAGATCTGTGAGAGTGAGGGATCATCCTTCAGGATAGCTTGTAGATTCTTGATGATGCGCTGGAGAGGTTTTAGTTGGGGGCTGTAGGTGACAGCTAGTGGTGTTCTGTTACTTTCTTTGTCGGGTCTGCCCTGTAGTAGGTGACTTCTGGGTACCCTTCTGGCTCTGTCAGTCTGTTTCTTCACTTCACCAGGTGAATACTGTAGTTTTAAGAACATTTAATAGAGATCCTGTAGGCGTTTGTGTCTGTCTGAGGGATTGGACAAATTCGGTTGTATCTTAGAGCTTGGCTGTAGACAATGGATCGTGTGGTGTGGTCTGGATGAAAGCTGGAGGCATGTAGGTAAATATAGCGGTCAGTAGGTTTCCGGTATAGGGTGGTGTTTATGTGACTATTGCTTATTAGCATTGTAGTGTCCAGGAAGCGGATCTCTTGTGTGGACTTGTCCAGGCTGAGGTTGATGGTGGGGTGAAAATTGTTGAAATCCTGGTGGATTTCAAAAATACTAACCCTGCAACAGACCCCAGTGCCAGCTATGTCCGCATATCTATTCAAGGGACACCATCAAAGGACATAACCACATCAGCCACACCATCAGGGGCACTACTTCCAACTTAACTGAATTGGCTTGTTAGCACTTGTCATAAATATAAAGGGAAGGGTAAATCCCTTTAAAATCCCTGCTGCCCAGAGAAAAAATCCTCTCACCTGTAAAGGGTTAAGAAGCTAGGATAACATCGCTGGCACCTGACCAAAATGACCAATGAGGAGACAAGATACTTTCAAAAGCTGGGGGGGAGGGAAAAACAAAGGGTCTGTCTGTATGATGCTTTTGCCGGGGACAGAACAAGAATGGAGTCTTAGAATTTAGTAAGTAATCTAGCTAGATATGTGTTAGATTATGATTTCTTTAAATGGCTGAGAAATTAAGCTGTACTGAATAGAATGAATATTCCTGTCTGTGTGTCTTTTTGTAACTTAAGGTTTTGCCTAGAGGGATTCTCAATGTTTTGAATCTAATTACCCTGTAAGGTATATACCATCCTGATTTTACAGAGGTGATTCTTTTTTTACTTTTTACTTCTATTAAAATCCTTCTTTTCAGAAACGGAATGCTTTTTCATTGTTGTTAAGATCCAAGGGTTTGGGTCTGTGGTCACCTATGCAAATTGGTGAGGATTTTTACCAAACCTTCACCAGTAAGTGGGGTGTAAGGGTTGGGAGGATTTTGGGGGGAAAGGCGTTTCCAAACAATGCTTTCCTAATAAAAATAAACCCAGATAAACATTTGGTGGTGGCAGTGGAAGTCCAAGGGCAAAGGGTAAAATAGTTTGTACCTTGGGGAAGTTTTAACCTAAGCTGGTAAAAGTAAGCTTAGGAGGTTTTCATGCAGGTCCCCACATCTGTACCTTAGAGTTCAGAGTGGGGAAGGAACCTTGACAGCACTTAATTGAATTGGCTCGTTAGCACTGACCCCCTCCCTTGGTAAGGCAACTCCCATCTTTTCATATGCTGTGTATTTATACCTCCCTACTGTATGTTCCACCCCATGCATCTGATGAAGTGGCTTTTAGCCCACAGAAGCTTATGCCCAAATAAATTAGTTACTCTCTAAAGTGCCACAAGGACTCTTCATTGTTTTTGCTTAATTCTAGCATTTCCTAACTTGAAAGCTTGACTTTGCAATCTTTATAATGCTCTTTTAATTTATTTTTGTGTGACATTAACTAGATTTTTAAAAAAGCAAACTAAAAAAACCCCAGATATTTCATCATGTGGCATCATATTGCGACCTACAGCATTCATAACCAGGGCTGGAGCCTTTAGATCCACTACACAGACTTCCACCACTTGAGCTAACAGAATAATGAATAGCATTAGTAGGTTGTCATCTTTCATGTGGACCAGCACTAAAGGAGGAGGAGACGCATTGCCAATGTGGTTCACAGTTATTTGCTGACAGTAGAGGAATGGTTGAGACTCAGGAATCTTGGGTTCTATTCCATGCTCTGGAGGGGCGTGTGCTCTAGGAATCACAGACCTTTGTGTCTGTTATCCCAAAGCTTGAGCCGTTCTGTCCCATCCCGTCCAACGTAACCCTAACGCAGTCCTGTTGCTTCCCCATCCAAGTCTCATTATCCTTTCCTTCCCAGTCTTAGTCTCCCCTCCTCAGACTTCTCTTCCAAGTCCCAGTCTCCTTGCCCAGCCACTTACTCTCCCACTCTTGGTTCCTTGTCCAATTCCAAGTATCCCATTCTCTCTCTGCCCCCATTTCATGTCTAAATGCCCAGTCATTTCCAGTCCCCCCTCTTCCTGGCTCTTCATCCAGTCTCTCTCTCCCCCCATCCAGCTTCCACCCTGCCCCTTTTTTCCACCTCACACTGGCTCCCTTTTCCCTCCTCAGGCTCCTCCTCTCTCTCTCTCTCTCTCTCCCTCTCCCAGTCTCCTTATTCAGGCAGTCCCAGTCAACCCTCTTTCCCCCAGCAATTTGTCTGATCTCAGTGTCCCTCCTTCTCAACTGGTTCCCAGTCTCCACCACCCACATTTCCCTCACCAGCTCTGAATCCCAGTCTCCTTGCCCAATCAATCCCACTGCTCTCCTTGGCTCCTAGTCTCCCCATAATTGCCCCTATCGGAGATTGAGGCCAGGGGTATGTTTATACTTTGAATTGGGGGTGTACTGTAGTTCCCAGTTCAAGGACATATACTCACTCTAGATCTGATCAAGCAAGTGCACTAAAACTACCGGATAGCCACAGCAGTGCAAGTGATAGGAAGGGCCAGCTGCCCTGAGTATACACCCGTCTGAGATGCTAGGCATGTACATAGGGCAGCTAGCCCCTTTGACTATTTGCACTGCCACAGCTAAACTCTAATTGCAGCACACTAGCTTGATCAGAGCTCACGTGGTACATGGGATCCCTGCTCTCAGTTCCAGTGCCTGGCTCCACCCTGGCCTGGAAAAGCAATTACAGGGTAAACTGTCTTCATTTCTTTTCGCTGGGGCTAAAGCATGCTCAGTCACTCTGAAGGAACAGCGCATATGAAGTCCTGTCAACACTAGGCATTGTGAGAGGCTGGAGCATGCTCAGTCAGGATGAAATCTACAGAGATTTTAGTTTTTAAAACTGCATGTGGTCTCTACTGAGCATTTGTGAATTGATTTTTTTAAAAGGCTTATAACTTGGCCAAATTTGCACAGATTTTCACAAGAAAAGCAAAGGCATATCCCTGACACAAAAGTCAACTCCTGCCAAATTTCTAGTTCCTGCTTCAAAACACAGCAATGCTAGGGCATTTCAAAGAAAAGATCTCAAGAATTAAAATGGGCAAAACAATGTATTTTTTCCTCACTTCATTCTCTGCAATGGCTAGATCATGACGGCTGAAATTTCCTCCCCTCAAAAAGGTCAGCCTGAAGCAGATGCCTAGCATAGAAAATGTCAGCCCAAACAGTTAAAGTTTGGCAATATTATAAGCACCTGTAAACAAGGTCTGACAATGGGAAGAAGGAGCAATCTTAATAATAGGTGGTGCTACCAAACCTTCCTTTAATTTAACTCAAAATTATCTGGGTACCCAATCTTATTAATATTCATCCTCCCTCTGCCATTTCTTTTAATTGATTTTCTGACTGGCAAAGCCCCAGAGTCAAATTCACAGCTGGTAAATTCATTTGGCTTCACTAGTGTTGCACCTGCTTATACCACAAGTGGCCAGTTTGACCTCCAGTCTTTTACTTAATCCACTTTTGATGGTAGTATAGTTTCAAGAAACAAGTAATGCAAACAAGTTAGCAAATAATTAAAGAACCTGAATTTTGCAAAGAATTATTTATGTATTCTTACCATTGAGACTTATTAGAGTTCCTCATATAACTCCAGTTAGTGTACAGGTGAGATACCATCTCTTAACAACAATAAATTGTATTTCTCTTATTTTGTATCTTCTGAAGCTGATGCTAAATATAACTGTTGATAACATCTAACCCCATGTCTCAGTTGAAATCACAAGTTCCAGACCTTTATTAATAGTCTTTCATGCAGTACGGTATTGAGTTATTGAAATCCAAGCAGACTATCTTTACCATTTTTATTCATGTCAGCTCCTCAGAGAAGTTAATCACATTTATTATATACAACTTCCCCTGCTTTAAAGTTGTGTTAACAGTCTTTGACTGGACAGTATCAATTCAAAAGTTATTATTTTGACTCCAACAAAAAATCTAGATGTGAGTTAGGCAGTACCAGAAAAAACAAGGATCTCATCAGGAACAGCTTGGAGGAATAAGTTCAGTGCAAATACAAATGCCATAATAACAGATGCAAAACCTTGAGATGTAGCTTCACTGCTGCAATGATCAATACCTCCCACAAAACACCTTTCAAGATCCATGGGTCCTATATATGCTTATCACAACATGGGGTGTACCTCATCCAGTGCACTAAATGCCCCCCCAACAACTACGTGGGTTACATAAGACAATCACTACACTCTCAAATGAACTCACACATAAAAAAGATAAAAGACAAAACTGCCATGTTACCCATGGATGAACACTTCAAAAAGCGATCTGACCTCTCATTCTTCATCCTCAAAGGAAACCGGCACAACACCACACCTTCAAAAGATGATCCTGGGAGCTTAAATTCATAACTTTGTCAGAAATTAAAAACCACGGACTCAGTAAAGACACTGGGTTTATGGCTTATTGCAACAGTCTATCACCTACTAATGCTCCTTTGTCCTACAACTTCAGAGGTGTTATCTGCCTACTTCACCTCAAATGGTCTCTTACAATAGTGGTTCTCAACCAGGGGTACTCAGAGATCTTCCAGGGGGTATATCAACTCATCCAGATATTCACCTAGTTTTACAACAGGCTACATAAAAAGCAATAGTGAAGTCAGTACAAACTAAAATTTCATAAAGACAATGACTTGTGTATACTGCTCTATATACTATACACTGAAGTGTAAGTATAATATTTGTATTCCAATTGATTGATTTTATTATTATACAGTAAAAATGAAAAAGTATTTTCCAGTAATAGTGTGTCTGGGACACTTGTATTTTTATGTCTGATTTTGTAAGCAAGTAGTGTTTAAGTGAGGTAAAACTTGAGGGTATGCAACACAAATCAGACTCCTGAAAGGGGTACAGTTGTCTGGAAAGGTTCAGCGCCACTGTCTTACAACATGCTAACTCCTCATGCTAAACAATCTGATCCACCTTGTATTTAGCTGTGACACTCTGAGTACCTTTCCTAGACCTGAAGAAAAGCTCTGTGTAAGCTTGAAAGCTTGTTGCTCTCACCAGCAGAAGTTAGTCCAGTAAAATATATTACCTCATTCACCTTGTCTCTCTCATTGTTAGGTTTATATGTTAACAGTATGTTGATGTTAACAGTGAACACACTTCTCAGTCTGTCTGCTGTCTCCAGACAACACTTCAGTAGATACGTGTGATTCATGTTTTCAAGATTTTCTTCACTAACATGAGGGCACAAAATTGTATATTACCTCTTGGATTTTCCTCTTCAAATCTCCATTATAATGGCAAGCCTTTAGGGAAGAATAGACGGGCTGTGAGGATGTAGGATATCTCCAGGTTATGTAAGGTATGAAACATGAGAGAAAGTGATAAATGCCTTTTAGGGGATGAGAAATTACTGAGAATAGAATTCTTGAATTGGAGGGAACTTTTCTTTTATTCACCAGCAGTGAAGGACTAAGTCAGTCATGACACATGTATGTAATTTGCACAGCAGCATAAAAAGTCATGTCAGGTAGTTAATTTCTCAAACTTCCAAGTGCCTGAGCTGCTCGCATAGGGGAGGAGGGCCCCACTTGTATTGCAAATGACTGAGGTATTAGTAGTGACTGCTGTTTTCATGGTATATCTAAGATACAGGAAATATGTGTAAAGGGGTGAAAAATTGAATACTGTGCGGTTGTGAATGAAGGGGGAAATGTGGACAGAATGAGGGGTTAGACTAACTGAACCAGGTGTGGAAGCATGATTTGGATTGGGAAAAACTAAGTGCTGTAGGAAGAGAAGTAGATGTGGGAGTGGGGTGAGGGAATTGGAAGGGAGGAAAGAGTTTAGTATAATGGGCATGAGGCATGGCCAGGAGCCTAATCAGGTATTCCTTCTCACCTTTGAAAGTCAAAAGTTTTATTGCTGCTGGGCTAGATAATTAAAAGACTATGAAAAATCTGTTTTGATGCGTGTAATAGTTAATATACTGCATGGAATCAACTTTACAGCTTGTGATTTAGTTTGCTGTAGGTGATGCTATGCATGCCACTTGAAATTTTATTAAAAACAATGTCCCAGTGAAACAGTAATACTATAATCAGGGTCCAATTTGTAGAGGAATTTGCTGCAGAATTCACCCCTCACCTAGCCCTTGCCACAAAATTGTTTTCCAAAATCTAACCTTTCATTTTTAAATAAAGTAGTTCTCTGATTGGTGTATCCCATTCCAGGACTCGTTAAGCAAGTATATGTAATTTGCTTCCAATTCTTTCAGTATTTGGTATGGGCCAGATAGTGATAGATCAGTGAATTGGAGGGAGGAGCTTCCCCTGTTCCCTGCATACAGTAAGCATCGGCCTGCCTCAAAACATTTCCAGAGGGAACTGCTCCTTCTTTTAACCCTTGGATGTACATCATCCCAAAGAAGATGGGAAGGAGGCTGAGCCATGGCCCAGCCATCCTATGCCAGGGCAAAGAGCAGGCCTAGCAGAACAGGAGACAATGTTGCAAGCCTGAAGGGGTGCGATAGCTGCAAGTTCCCTCTGAGCACTGGAGGCCAACTGAGCCCCAGATAACCAGCAGAGCTGAGCAGTAACTATGTCCCTAATGATTATGGGCTCAGTGCTGCAATGCATTTAGCACTCAAGTCCCAGTTCCACAAAGCTGTTAGATAAAACAAGTTTAACTTTACTGACGGGTTTTAGAGCAATTTGTGTAGTGGGGGTGCTGACAGCCATTGACCCAAACTGTAAACCCTGTACATGATGGAAACCACTTCAAGTCAGGGGGTGCTGCTGCACCCCCAGCACCTCTAGTTCCAGCACCTATGTTTACTGATATCAATGGAACAACTCATGTGCTTAAAGCTGACCATATATTATGCACTTTGCTGGATCAAGATCTGAGAAGTAAGGATCAAACCTAATACAGAGAGAAGGCCAACTGGGCAGATCTCAGTACATTCTACAAGGCATGTATCTACCTTCCTGGTGTCTCCTCCTCCAATGGCTCCTAGTACAGTGATGTGGCCCATGCACCAGCCAAATGCTAATTAGTCTTGTTTTATCAGAATGTGGAAAGATAGTCTCAAAAATATTATCGGAGAACAATAGCACCGTATATCGACATAAAGCTCCTGGGATCATAAATATAAAGGGAAGGGTAAACACCTTTAAATCCCTCCTGGCCAGAGGAAAAACCCTTTCATCTGTAAAGGGTTAAGAAGCTAGGATAACCTCGCTGGCATCTGACCAAAATGACCAATGAGGAGACAAGATACTTTTAAAGCTGGAGCGGGGAAGAAACAAAGGCTCTCTCTGTCTGTGTGATGCTTTTGCCGGGAACAGAAAGAAATGGAGTCTTAGAATTTAGTAAGTAATCTAGCTAGATATGCATTAGATTCTGTTTTCTTTAAATGGCTGAGAAAACAAGCTGTGATGAATGGAATGTATATTCCTGTTTTTGTGTCTTTTTGTAACTTAAGGTTTTGCCTAGAGGGATTCTCTAGGTTTTGAATCTGATTACCCTGTAAGGTATTTACCATCCTGATTTTACAGAGGTGATTCTTTTACTTTTTCTTCTATTAAAATTATTCTTTTAAGAACCTGATTGCTTTTTTCATTGTTCTTGAGATCCAAGGGTTTGGGTCTGTGTTGACCTATGCAAATTGGTGAGGATTTTTATCAAGCCTTCCCCAGGATACGGGGTGTACGGTTTGGGAGGATTTTGGGGGGAAAGACATTTCCAAGCGAGCTCTTTCCCTGTTAGACGCTTGGTGGTGGCAGCAAAAAAGTCCAAGGGCAAAAGGTAAAATAGTTTGTTCCTTGGGGAAGTTTTAACCTAAGCTGGTAAAAATGAGCTTTGGGGGTTTTCATGCAGGTCCCCACATCTGTACCCTAGAGTTCAGAGTGGGGAAGGAACCTTGACAGGATCATATTACAGCAACCTTGTTGTTGCCACGGTAACTAGAGTGGGCCAGCAAAATGAGCTACTCAGCAGCTGAATTGGAAAGAATAAGAAAAACACAGCCCAGTTCCTATGTGAAATGAATTACAATAACAAGTAAATAAAGAAAAGAAAATTGTCAACCCTTAATCAAATGTTCTTATATTTTTAGAAAGAGTATGGAGGAAATAGAGATTATCTCCAATTACCCCTTGGGTTTCAGGAACATGGAACGTAAAATTTCTGCACACACCTTGAAAGTAAATCACACCAGATTGTATAACAGAAATCTCAGGAGTGTGCAATATTAGATGGCAGCTCATTCAATCATACTATGTGTTGTGTCTGCCTTTAGGAGCAAAGGCCCCGATTTTTAAAGGTATTTAGGTGTTGCTCGTGCTCAGCTTTGCAGCACCAAACTGATTTAGGAGCCTGAGTCCCTTCTGAAAATGAGACTTAGCCAAAATTGTGCTGGCTCCTAAGCCAAACTCAACATTTTTCCCATTGACTTTCAAGTAAATAAGAGACCACAATTCTCAGTTGTTTTGTGGCTGCTCTGTTGTGCTTGCAAATGTAATTGTCTTTAATTTCTGTTTATTTCTTTAATGTCAATGTTACAGATTACTATAGGCATAGCAAAATGTCCAGGAAACGTAATTAAACATGCTAAATCAACTATACTGCAAAAGCACACTTTTGTTTCTAATAATTCTCATTTTCAGAGTTAATTTATCAGATTGTTTTTAAAAGATGTAAACATAAAAGAAAAAAAATCAGTTCAGGTACTAAATTCCTTACTGATGCTTATTATTTTTAATATTATACTATGGAACTCAAATTTGAGCTAGCCACTTTTAATAAGATATAGTCCATGCCCCCAAAGAGTTTACCATTTAAGTCCTTGATCTTGTATTGTAATCATCACAAATGGACTGCTGCATCTCTGTGTATCACAGTGAGTTATCAGGATCAACGTTTTAGATCTGATACAACTGAGGATGACAAATTATAGCAAGGCCAGGAAGGACAAGTTTGATAAAAATAAAATGCAGTTATCTTAAGATGTGTGCGTGAGTAGTACTGTGGGACTTTTCTAGAAGTGACGGGTGGTTTAAGTTTATTACAGACATACTAGTCTCATCTTTATAGTTGAATTCCATTTTTCACTTAAAGCAGGGATTCAACATCTTTATGTGTGAAAAATACAGCGTTTTCTACCCAAACTTACAGCACTTACTTCTGAACTAAAAAATATTTTTTCTGAGAATGTACATGTTAATTAGTTTAACTTAAAATTATTTTAAAATGGGTCCTTTAAGGAATTTAGCATTTAATTCAACATCTTTTCCTTTGTCTCCAATTACCTTAATTATGTAATAATACAGACTCTTCAAAATTAGTTAAAATTAATTGAAATCTTGTGCATAATCTACATTTGAAGAAATTAGGCTGTAATTAAACTAAATCATTAATAATTGTTATAGCTAATTATTGTGATTATATAGATTACATGTAGGTTTAGATCAACAGTTCAGGTAATTCTTAAGTGAGTCACTGTGACATCAAAAATAATTAATCATTTCTTTATAGATAATCTACATAGAACAATTCTGTTGTTTGTAATGAGGAAGAAGTGTCAACAGTTCTCACTGGTTGATTACTTGGTCCAACTGTCACTTCCGTTTGAAGGTTTCTGGTTGATGATAGTTTGGGCATCTGTCCTTGAAAGGCTCCTGATGGCATTGCTGCCTCAGCTCCTGTGAAGCAACTTTGTGGGGGAAACCCTTAAAGTGCAGACAGATTGGGACTCAGGAGCTACTTGACTCCTCTCATCCTCCCTTTCACATAATGCTGACCTCACCAACATAGCCTTCTCAAACAATAAATTATCTGCAATTGTAGGGCCGGATTTATTAGTAAACATAGGTTGCTTGGATTTGTTCTACTAGTGAAAAACACCTAGAAAAACAGTTTAATTAGTCAGTGCACACTGGCTGCTTTGCACGGCATTGTATACAGGTGAAAATGCCATGAAAAATATTTTTTTTAAAAAGCGAATGTTGGTACTACATTTCTTTAAACTGTTAAAAATATTGCCTGGTAACATGCTCTTCAGGTTTCTTGTTTAGTGTTCATGTATGAATTTTTAAGAAATAGGAAATTCCAAGACAGAAAACTACAGTAAGTTGAAGTTAAGGTAGAGAGTATGTATCAGTATTGGTAACTTAAGGGTACAAGAATTACAGATATGTTGTAATTATTCCCAAGACAAAAAATTACAAAACCAGGAAAGTCCAAGTTAAGATTACACTTAAAAGAAATCCAAACGTATTGAGTTATAGAATTGTACATTTAAGTCACTTGAAAAACCTTAACCTTCCCAGTAGTGACAGCATGGAGGAATTTTTTTTGAAAAAATCTGGTGTCTTTATTAATTAATTTAATCTAATTTAGGACCACAAATGTTAAAATGCCTTAATCATAATCAAATGGTTATTGCTTAGCATATTAAATCCATTTTTCCTCCATCCACATTTTACATACATTTCACAACGTGACGCGTGTGCATTTATCGTTGCCTCAAGATTTCTTTCTAGGCTTGTAATAGCACTGAGGACATTTTTATAGACTTATATCAGATGGAACTCAGTTAACAAAGATAGAACAAGAGTAAGACCAAAAAGCTTCTGCAGGTGATCTACACCCATCCACCCAATCACTATCATCCATCAATTTATATAATTCTTTTTTTAACCCAGTTTTGTTTTGGCCTTCACAACATCTCCTGGAAACGAGTTCCACAGGTTTACTGTGCATTGTGTGAAGTACTTCCGGCTTCCTGTTAATTTAATTGGGTGACCCCTGGTTCATGTGTTTCATGAAGCCGTAAATAACACTTCCTTATTCATTTTTTCTCCACACCATTTATGATTTTATAGACCTCTAAAATATCCCAATATCCCAATCCTTTAGTCGTCATCTCTTTTCTAATCTAAAGAGTCCCAGTCTTTTTAATTTTTCCTTATATACAAGCTGTTCTATGCTCCTAATCATTTTTGTTGCCCTTCTCTGCACATTTTCCAATACTAATATATCTTTTTTTGAGATGAGAAGACCAGAAGTACACACTGTATTCAAGGTGTGAGCATACCATGGATTTATATAGTGGCATTATGATATTTTCTGTCCTATTTTCCATCCCTTTCCTAATGGTTCCTAAAGTTCTGTTTCCTTTTTAGACTGCTGCTGCACATTGAATGGATATTTTCAGGGTACTAACCACGATGACTCTGTCTTGAGTGGCAACAGCTAATTGAGACCCCCATAATTTTGTATGTGTAGTTGGTATTATGTTTTCCATTGTGTATTACTTTGCCCTATCAGCATTATATTTCATGTATCATTTGCTTGCCCAGTCACTCAATTTAGTGAGATCCCTTTGCAACTCTTCTCAGTCAGCTTTGGACTTAATTATCATGAGTAATTTAATATCTTCTGCAAATTTTGCCATCTAGTTGTTTGTCCCCTTTTTCAGATCATTTATGAGTATATTGAACAGCACAAGTCCCAGTACAGATCCTTGGGGGATCCTGCTATTTACCTCTTTCCATTGTGAAAACTGACCATTTATTCTTACCCTTTGTTTCCTATTTTTTAACCAGTTACTGATCCATGGAAGGTCCTTCCCTCTTATACCATAATAGCTTAGTTTGTTTAAGAACTTTTGGTGAGAGACCTCATCAATGGCTTTCTGAAAGTCCAAGTACATTATAGCAACTGGATTACCTTTGTCCACATGTTTGTTGGCGCCCTCAGAGCATTGTAATAAACTGGTGAGGTATGATTTCCCTTTACAAAAGCTGTGTTGGCTGTCCCCCAACATATCCTTTTTATGTATGTATCTGATAATTTTTTTCTTTACTATAGTTTCAACCAATTGCCTGGTACTGAAATTAGGTTTACCATCCTGTAATTGCCAGGATCACCTCTAGAGCCTTTTTTAAAAATAGGTATTACATTAGCTATCTTCCAGTACAGAGTCTGTTTTCAGCAATAGGCTACATACCATAGTTAGTATTTCTGCAATTTCATAGTGGGCATATTGTTTAAAAGGAATCTTGAACCTTTTTATTTTGTGTTTAAAGTGAATAAAGACTGTCTACAAACCTAGAAATCTTTTGCTTAGTGTGGATATTAGAGTATCTTTGAGCTGTTTTGTGCATAAGTTTTTGTGCCATTACTGACAGAGATGGTGCTCTATTGCAACTCTACTGACCTATTCAAAGTAAATTTCTCTTTATAGGGCATATGCATATATTATATCCATATATATCATCCCTGGAATAAAGCCATATTTGGAATGGCTATATTAACCATGGGTAGAGAATGTCATAATTGATATATATGGGTATGTGATGGGGTATATTCAGCCTTTGCAGCTCCTTGTTACGGGCCCACAGTCCTACTACACCCCACCCGCAGAGGAAAAGAGCAGAGAACGAAAGTCCTCCAAGCTTGCCTAGAGGACTCTCCAGAGTGGCTATTTTTGAAACAAGAGAGACCTGGTCCTCCAAGGGATAGAGGGCCTAGCAACAGCCAGTCAGGGCCCTGCTGCCCTGACCTTAGCAGTTCAGTTCCTGGCTGCAAGCAGAGTGACATGGAATGGTATGCCTCTCTTGCCAAAGGAACTTGAAGGATAGACAGAGTTTGTTTTCTGGCTGCATTTTGTATAGCTGGGTTTGTAGGGAGAGGGAGGATCTAAGAACCTTAATGCTGAGATGAGGGTGAAACTAAAAGGGCTGGGTAGGAAAATGCCAGGAGAGGAGCCCCTCTGGACCTAGGCTGGTTACTGGAGGTTCCATCATGGTTGGCACCTACCCTCCTATCATGCAGCAGCACACCAGAAATACCAAA
Organism: Lepidochelys olivacea; assembly: GCF_965140295.1. Taxonomy (NCBI): domain Eukaryota; kingdom Metazoa; phylum Chordata; order Testudines; family Cheloniidae; genus Lepidochelys; species Lepidochelys olivacea. Next base: position 267,922,283 of record NC_140411.1, read on the forward strand.
GAGAAGAGGTTAGGCAGACCCTACCAACAACCTGGTGGTATGTTTTCACTGTGGGAAGCCGGGGCACTTCAGTCAGTCATGTCATGTCGTGGAGTATGATTTCCTAGATTGTGGGATTACAGAACTGTGCAACAGCTTGGATCTCAATTTTGATCTGTGCCATAAGGCATATGTAGCCCAAGTTGAAATCGGGGGGGAGGGCACTGTCCAGATTGTGGACTCAAAGTGTTCCCTCACATTGATTCAAGAGGCCTTGCTCAAACCTAACACCTTTCAATATGACAACAGTGTGAAGGTGACATATGTACATAGAGTTGTCCACTCCTATCCTACAGGTTAGTTGCAACTGAAGGTCAGTGACTACAAACCAAAAACCCATACCTTTAATAGATATGCCCTTTGAAAGGATAGGGATTGATATTGTGGGTCCCCTAGAAAATAGCTGCATGGGGACAATATATTGGTCATGGTGAACTGTGACACACAATACCCAGAAGCGGTCCCTGTGTGCTCAGTAATGGCACATTCTGTAGTGAGGAAACTGCTACAGCTTTTCGTTTGGGTAGGCACACCCACTGAGATCCTCACAGATCAAAGGATGAACTTTATGTCCTGATTATGAAGGGAAACATGAGCACTCCTAAATGTTAAAGCCCTCTAGACCTCCAGAAAGGTTTAATCGAACCGTGAAAAACATGTTAAAAAAATTGTATCTATAGAGAACCCTTACAATTGGGTCCAAGTCCTGACATACTGGTATGAGAGGTGCTGCAGGCATCAACAGGTTTTTCTCCTTTTGATTTACTTTATGGTGGAAAACCCCAGGGAATCCTGCACCTGTTCAAGGGGACATGGGAGAAGCAGCCTTCCCAAGACCAAAATGAAGTCCAATACCTGGTACAGATGCATGAACAACTAGTTGTTCTTCAAATAATGTCCCTATGGGTACTCCACTCTCAGTGCGCATACACGCCTTGTGCCTCAGATGAGAGATTTTAGGTAGCAGTGTCCATTCAGCTTGCACCTATGCCCCATGCAGCCCAGTGCTCAGCAGCGTGGCTATAGAGAACTGTGCAGGCAAAACACACTCAGTTCCTTCTCAATTGCCTCAGCCTGAGACGGAGCCTCAAAAGTGTCCAAGTTGAGCTTACTTCAACTGTATTTTTTCTCTTATCTACTAGTCAGTTAGTACGTAGTGTTATTTTTCCATTTTTTATATATATGTGTATATATATATATATATATATATATAGTGACAGAGCTCTGTCCTTGCCTCCATGGGTCCCGCATTTCCTGGCGGATTTTGCTAGCCTCAGAGGCTCACTGTGACCCTCCACATAACCCTTCTTTCTCTAGAGACAAGGGTCACAGTGCACTGAGCCATTTTCATCATAAGCCAGCGAGGGAGGTGAGGAGAAGTTATCCTTCCTTGCACAGTCTCTGTTGTCTCCCAGTCTCAGTGATTAATCAGGGGACAAAGGTGGGGGGGGGGAGCCCGGGCCCACCCTCTACTCTGGGCTCCAGCCCAGGGACCCTAATAGTATCAGCTATGGTAGCTGACCTTTTAGAAACATGACATGTACAATTCCCTAGGCTACTTCCCCCACAGCAGCCCTCACTTCCTCAAGCTCCACTCCACCCTTACCTCAGGGCTTCCTTCCTTGTGCCTGATATGGTGTGTACTACTCAGCCTCTCCAACAGCGCAACTTCCTCCCACAGCTCCTGACATGCATACCCACCTGACTAACTGGGAGGCTTTTAACCAGTTTCAGCCAGCCCCTGATTGGCTTCAGGTGTCCCAATCAACCTAGCATTCTCCCTGCCTTCTGGAAAGTTCTTAATTGGCCCCAGGCATCTTAACTGACCTTGGGCACCTGCCATTTCACTTATCCTGGTACCAAGGATTTGTTTAGCCTGGAGCTAATATATCTATCTCCCACTACTTTTCTATAGCCATCTGGCCTTGCCCCGTCACAATATATATATATATATATATATATATATATATATATACTGAGAGAGACATACTAGTTTAGCATAAGGACTGTTGTCCTTTTGTGTCCCTTTTCCCCCTCAGAGGAACTTAAACACTGTGAGGGCATGCCCAGTTCTGATTTTAAGCACTGCCTTTCATGCCAGAAGGTAACACTGGTGAATGATTGACACTCCCAATGTGTCCGTTGCCTTGTGGAGTCACATGTTTCCCAAAAGTGTAACTTCTGCCTGGCATTAAAATCGAGAGTCAGAAAGAACTGGAAATTTAAGCTTTGTCTACTGATGACTGAGAGTTTGTGCTGACCGGCTTCTGACCCCAGCCATGAGACGCACCCCAGCCGTGGGACCCACCCCATACAACAGTCTCTGAGCAAGTCAATTGCCTCAGCTTCCTCAGTGCAGCACTCCCCTAGAGCTTCAAAGAAGAAATCTCTGAAATCTTCTCAAAAGGACTCTCGGAGGTAAGCTTCAAGTTCTCTAGGGAGAGAATCTTCTTAAAGAGACAGTCTCCAGTTCAGATGACCATTTTGGCACCTCCCGATCTTCCACTGTGTACTCACAAAGCTGCAGGTTCCTCAGATACTGTGAGCACCAGCAAGCCCAAGGATTCTAAGGGTCCTGACTCTGGAATATCGAGCAGCAGTCTGGTACTGCGAGATTAGCAATCAAGTGGTACTTGTGCCCAAACCAGAAGGCACAACCAAGTTCTGTGTGGATTTCAGGGGCTTGGATGTGGCCACAGAATTTTGCACTTATCCCAGGTCCCAAGTTGACAAACTGTTTACCAGCATGGAAAAGCAAGGTATGTTACAACACTGGATTTGACGAAAGGATATTGGCAAATACCCTTTTCAGCTGACTCCTGGGGAAAAAACAGCTTTTTCCACCTTTTTAGGGCTGTTCCATTTTATAACCATGCCCTTTGGGTTAAAAGGGACACCAGCCACCTTTCAGCTTCTTATGGACCATGTGCTTCTTCACCCCAGGCAATTTGCAGCTGCCTATCTGGATAATGTGGTAATCTTCAGTGAAGACTGGCAATCACATGTGGGGCATACAATGTCTGTACTGCATTCACTGAAGGAGGTTGGAGTCATGGCAAACTTGAAGAAATTTAAATTTGGCATCCAGGAGACCTTGGCTATCTGGTAGGGATTATCATCAGTTTATTCCCCATTTTGCGACATTAGCCACACCATTGACAGATCTTATCAAGATGTCGGTACCGAAAACAGTATTGTGGACCCAGGAATGTTGAACTATTTTTTTAAAAAAAGACATTTTGTGTCTGTACCTGGTGCTCCAATGTCCAATACCTTTTATTTTACACACCATAGACTTTGGAACAATACTGTCTTAGAACTTTCAAGGGACAGAACATCCAATCCTGTAGGAAGCTCCAACAATGCAAGACCAAGTATTCCACCATAAAAAGAGAATGCTTGGCCATACACTGGGCAGTGGTGGCACTATGCTATTACCTCTTGGGAGCCCCATTTGAACTATTCATGGACCACACTCCCTTGAAGTAGATACAGAAGATGAAAAATACCAACTCACGGATTACACAGTGGTAGCTGGCACTTCAACCTTATGTCTTTAAATGATGGTATCACCCAGGAGTCCAACATGCGATCACAGATTTTTTTTCCCAAACAGGAGTGTGATAAATGAGTGGATAGCTCCCTTTTGGGGACACCAAGCCAGCCAGTTAACTACAAAATCCCTGTTAGTAGCTGTTCTTTACTTGCTTTACCTGTAAAAGGGTAACAAGCCCCCAGGTAAAAGGAAAGGAGTGGGTACCTGACCAAAAGAGCCAACGGCAGGGCTTGATCTTTTTAACACTGGGAAAAAACTTCCCTTTGTCTGTCTGTTGCGGTTCTCTGGAGAGTGGAGACACAGAGCAGCAATGCTGTAAGCAGCTTTAAGCCAGGTATGGTCACAGATCATCAATTCATACCTCTAACCTACTTATCTGAAGCCTCAGATATGTAAGTAAATTAGGGAATGTCTAGAAAGATGCGATTAGGGTTATTTCTTTTATTTCTTATTGGATTGTGGACTCCTCTGTGCTAACCCCAGATGTTTTTGTTTGCTTGTAACCTTTAAGCTGAACCTCAAGAGAGCGATCTTGATGCTTAATTTTTTTAATTGTTTCTTTTAAGATCTAGAAAAAAGCCTAAGTTCCAAATGTATTTCCTTTCTTTTGGAGTTTAATAAAATTTACCTTTTTAAAGAACAGGATTGGATTTTTGTGTCCCTAAGAGGTTTGTGTATGTTGTTTAATTAGCTGGTGGCAAAGGCTGATTTCCTTTGGGTCTTTTTCCAGCTCTCCCCGGGAAGGTAGGTGAGGGTACCCCACAGGAAGGGATTCCCAAGTGTTTCTTCCTGGGTTCTAAAAAGAAGCGGGGGGCAGCTACTAACTACACCAGGGGTTCTCAAACTTCATTGCACCACAACCCCCTTCTAACAACAAAAATCACTACACAACCCCAGGAGGGGGGATGGAAGCCTGAGCCTGCCTGAGCCCTGCTACCCTAGGTGGGGGAGGGCCAAGGCTAGAACTCCACTACCCCAGGTGGGGGGCCCAAAGCCAAAGACCAATGCCTTCAGCTGTAGGCAGGGGACCTGTAACCTGAGCACCGTTGCCCAGGACTGAAGTTGTCAGGCTTCAGCCCTAGGAGGTGGGGCTTGGGTTTCTGCCTCGGGCCCCAGTAAATCTAAGCCAGCCCTGGTGACCCCGATAAAACGGGGTCTTGACCCACAGTTTGAGAACCACTGTACTACACCCTGCCCAAAGAAGCAGCAAGCTGAGAGGAAAAGAGCAGTGAAGGTGCGTCCTCCAAACTTTTCTAGAGAGGAGTCTCTAGATCAGCCATTTTGGAAACCACAGAGACCTGGTCCTCCCAGGGCTAGAGAATCAGGATCACAAGAAGGGCATTTGGGACCAAAGGTAAGAGCAGGGGCAAACCTGAGTCTGGGAGTAGTGGAGGAGTTCATAGTGAGGTTCCAGGCCAGGGTCAATACCAAGGGTCAGAGTCTGAGTCAGATTTCAGGATCTGACTCAGGAGATGAAGTCCAAATCAAGCTGAGGTCAAAGCCAGGAGTCTGGAAGCAGGAATGGTTGTGGCAGCTATGGGAGATCTTCACTGTTGCCTGTTCGCTTCCTGGGATGCCCTTTGGGTTTAGGTAGGGTGGGGAGCCAACCAAGAGCAATGAGGCTGCTGCCTGTCAGACCTCTTGAGACAGGATTTCCCATAGTCTGTCTCCACACCAGGTCATGGGCAACGGAGAGTAAGCTGGTTATGGCTGCCATTGAGTGGCAGCATGGAGACATCTGCTGCCTGGCAGCTGTGTAAGCCTGGGTTCTAGACCTGCTGAGCCTTTTATTGAGAGTGTAGCAACAATTAATCAGGGCCCTGCTGGCCTAAATGAAAGAAGCTGCATGGCCTTAGCAGGTCAGTTGCAGGCTGGGGCCAGAGGGGCAAAGGAACTTGAAGGATAACTAGAGTTTGTTTGGCTGCATTTTACCTAGTTGGGTATTCAGGAAGAGAGAGGACCTAAGAACCTTAACCCTGAGATAAGGGTTCATTCAGACTTTGTGAATGAGTTCATTCAGACTTTGTGACTTGCTGGGGGGTCAAGCCACTAAAGACCCACCAAAGCCAGTTGGTAGCCTACAGGGGGCATCAGAGGGAGAAAAGGACTGTGAGCATTTAAGAGGTGAGTGCCCTGTTACAAGATCATCCCAAATGAATGCAAGTAAAATATTTATACTACACTGTCATGCCATTTGTTTATTACTTATTTACAGAAACTATTTTAGAATTTGAAGCGGGAATTAATATGATTTTTCATACCTCTCCTTTTGAAAAGCCAGATTCTCCATCACTGACCATATTTAAATCAGGATTGGATGCTTTTCTAAAAGTTGAGCTTCAGGAATTTTGGGGAGAAAGTTTGATGGCCTGTGTTATGCTAGATAATAACAATAGTCCCTTCTGGCCTTGGAATCTCTGTACAGAATTGCTATCCAGAATTCATATGCAAGACCTCCCCTTTGTCTTCAAATTCTGATCTGTTATACCTGGGTAATTCCACTGAAGACAATTGGGTTGCACAGGTGTAATTAAGGCATAATCTGAGGCTAGACATGGGACTGCCAAAAATCAGCATTTCAAACCTGATTAGACAGAAAAGCAACCTCATAGGAAAGGCTGTTCTCATAAGATTTCCAGCTCAGGTGCTGATTTAATGTAAATATCCAAGCCTTATGAGGTTCATCCATCACTAATAATGCATATTCAGTGTGTTCATAGAAATACTACACTAAGTCATGAGTAAGTAATGTGTTTGCTTTATTGATGTGTTAGCAGCTTTGCTTGAAACAAGTACTTCCTTCCAATACTGATTCACATGCAAAAAGTGTTTGTTGAAGGAAAACTCAGCATAATATGAAAAATATTTGATAACTACTTAAATAACTAATTTTACAAGTCTTACAATGTAATGTAAAAGAATAATTATCAAACAGGAAATTGCCATCTTGATAGTTTGATGCAGATTAGGCCTGAAGGAAAAAGTGCACTGTTTGAAAGTTTATTGTAAAGTGAGTTTTATGTTTTTAATCTTTGGATGGTTTATTAGCAGTGTTTTATCTTAACTGTTAAATTAACTGAAGAAATATTTTTAAAATGAGTAGACTTTAACTTACAAAAGCTTTAAAGCATGCTGGGCCAGATCCTTAGCTGGTGTAGATCACCATAGTTCTATTAAAGTCAATCACAAGGAAATACATTAAAGGGAATGAGGTTATATTAATGTAGAACTGGAATAAGAGAGATCTAAATCTGGCCCACTACAAGCAGTCTTCACAGATCTTTCCTACTTCAATTCAAAGCTGAAAGAATTTGCTAAGGACTATAGAACAGACTTAAGAAACCTACAGCATCAAAGCCTTTGGTGTTTTCATTAAAGGTGGAGCAAATAACAATACCAATAGTTAAGGTTGCCCTCAAGTGATTGCATATGTCTATTCCAGTGTAGATGTGTGCACGTCTTGTGCACAGTTGTCGGATCGCTTTTTCCAAGTAGTACCCACTGGAGCAGCTTGAGCACCCTCTGTTGCCACACACCTCTGCATGCTAGTATAAGGACAGAGCCGCCTTGATACCCCTCAGTTCCTTCTTACAGCCAGTGATGGTTGTTGGAGCAGTTCCAGTCCTCTATCGCAAGTTTATTTTCCTCACACTTGTATATAGTCTTTTTGTCGTTTAGTAGTTAGTTAGATATAGAGTATAGTCAGTGTTAGTGATAGGTTTCAGTTTTTAAGTGCTTTTTGGACCAAATTTGATTCTTGGTTCCAAGACTAGGAGCGGAGCCATGCCTCACTCTCAGGGTTTCAAGTCCTGCTGGTTGTGTGTCAGACCTATGCCGATCAGTGACCCACACTCTAGCTGCCTAAAATGTTTGGGGGAGTCCCGCATCAGTGACAAGTGTCACATTTATAGAGGGTTTAAACCTTGCTCTAAAGAACATAGAGCAGTGAGACTTAAGTGTCCCCTTATGGAGGTGGCACTTTGCCCTCTATCAGAGCAATTTGGTTCAGAGCATACTCTGAGTGCGGCACCATCAATACTGAGTGCACCTCCTGAGATGTCTTCAGCACCTCATTTGGTGTCCCCAGTACTAAAGAATAGATACAAATCTTCTAAGCACCTGGTACCTTTGGTACAAAGGACGTCTAGAGGCAAGGTTTCTGGGAGGGACTCTGAGGCGAAGTTTTCCCCCAGAGAATTGCTCTGCTACAAAGTGGGGGTTCATTGACTCTGGAACCTGTGTAGGGTCTGTTGAGGTCAACCCCTGAAGTTGCTGTATGCCAGACTCATGACCCAATTCCAGTACAGAAAATTGCGGAGGTATATGTTGCTGCCAGAGAATTGTTTAACCTTTTGGTACCAGCATTCTTGGTGTGCAGGAAGGCTTTCAGTTGGTATCAGCTACTGTAATTTCTACACCAGCTCCACAACAGCATACAGTACCAATGCCACTTTCAGTACCTGAAAGCCTGGAACATTCCACGGGCAAGCCACTGTTAATATCCCCTGGGTTTGGCTCACCTATCTCCTGTCCACATGGGTTCTGCTCCACTGTTATCAGAGTGATCTTTGTCAGTTTCTGAAGTGGGGTCTTTTGTGTCCCATACAGAAGGGAAGCTTACCCTCCATCAGAGTCTTGAGGTCCCTGGCTGTCACAGCAGCCTTAAGGTCCCTGGATGTCACAGCAGTTCTATGTACTGTGTTATACAGGAGGTCAGACTAATGATCACACTGGTTCTTTCTAGCCTTGGAATCTGTATACTATGTATGCCAAGTTTAATTCACTTTTGGGAGTTGAGGGTGCTCTTCAGGCATGTAGATGAGTGGCCTCTTGGCTCCTGGTGGTGGCCACCAGGTAGGCCTGCACGCATCCCCTCACCTCAATTTGCCTTCTTGGATCCCCAAATAAATGCCACAAGTGGTTTTTCCAGTCCGGGCACAATAACCCTACTTAGAGTCTGATTTATTAACTTTAAGTTCAAAACTAAACTCAAAGGTCTTCCCTCCTTCCTTCAGCTGGGTACAGCTCTAACTCCCCTGTTCTGGTCAGAATCCTCCTCACTTAGCAGGCTATTCCAAACCCTTCCTAGCTGGAGCAATTTCCCTGGTCTCAGGGTCTTCCCTACATTCTCTGAAGTCTCAGTACAACCTCTTGAGTTTCCCACTTGCTGCAATCACCTTTTGCTCTTTATAAGAAATGCCTGACTCAGATGGAGCTCATTCTGTGATCAGGGTTTGCTTTGCCCCAGCCTCTCCAGTCCAACAGCAAGCCACCTTGTTACAAGGCATTTTACTAACATATTACTAAATAATTCTATCTACCTGCTTCCACTGTGTTGATCTTACTGTATGTGATGTTTTTTCTGACTTGAGGAAGAAAGGATATCATGTATGGGGCAGGGGGAAGAGAAACAGATGAGGCACTGTATGCATATAGTTAAATTTTATAATTACATCCCTGTCCTCAATCAAATGACAGGAGGGGGTAGAGGAGAAAGATTCACTTATGGGATTTGTTTTTAGTGGGAACTGTAGTTTCTCCATTGGCAGTTCGGCCAGCGCACTAGTAAGTGTCCATGAGTTCAAGGTCCTTTCACATTTTATAGACCTGGAAATCAATGCAATCATCAGTAATTTATTATTCTTGTCATACTATATGTTAAATAAAGTTATTTTCTTTTAAACACAGTTTAAGGGTTTGTTTCAGGATTGTTTCAGATTTGAATATCTCCTTTTTCAGGGAAGCAATGTAATGGAAGATCAGGATCTGTTGGAAATAGGAATTCTTAACTCTGGACACAGGCAAAGAATTCTACAGGCAATCCAGCTCCTTCCAAAGGTACAGTTTCTTTTATTATCTGGATACCAGTAGTATCACCAAGAGCTTTTAATTCTTAAATACCATTTTTATATAGAAATGTGGACATTGTGAGCCTAATTCTCCACTGCCTTGTGCTTTTCCTAGTCAATTACACCATGCAAAGTGGGTGTAAAATACTACCATTCTGGATTGGTAGTGACTTACGTCCACTTTGCACAGACGTAAATGACTACACAAGTGCAGAGCAGAGGACAATCAGGTCCCATATTCATGATGCTAATTATTTTAGAAATGATTATAGAAATGTTTGGTTTTTCAATATGTTAGCACATAAAGCCAACAACAAATGAAGTGGGGCTAGGGATGTATTTTAGGACGGCTTTTGCATATAAATTGTTGCATCACCTCCATAAATAAATTTCTGTATAAATCCCAGAGGAATTTTTCTTAATATAGAGGTAAGATTGGAAATACCATTAAGTAACCCTAGAGACTCAAGATATTCCATTATGGATGCAATACATATCTTTCATATGTGAATTGGAGACTATCAGCAGTTGCTATATTTTATTTGTTTGTCCTGTTGAGTATATGAATTCTGCTCTTCAGATGTGTGATCCTGTAACTTGTACCCATTTTTCCAGTGCACTTAGGGCGTAGGATGGTGTTCATTGCAGATTGAGAATGTGTCAAGCATGCTAAGAGACTACGATTGTATCTTTGGGATTTAAACTACATGCTAGATGGAACACCAAAATTTGCCAGTGGGTAGTTCACAGCTGATTGCTAATACCTGCTTCTTGCTAACTTTGCCTTGTGCAGAAACCTGAGAAGATGGACTGGGCATATTGTGACCCTGAAGGTTGTCACATGATTTTGGAAGCCATCTAAGGGAATCATGCTAGGCCAAGTTGTATTCTGCCTGAGGCCAAGCAGGGCCCTCATGCATATTGGCTCTGTAGAAGATAGAGCAGGAACAAAGCCCATTGTAAGGTGTATGTGTTTGTGGATAGCATGTACAGAACGATCAAGGTAAAGATGGAGCTCTGTATCCAGTCTCTGACCCCTACAGGGAATGTGTGCAGAGCAAATAAAAGATTTTTCCCGTCTGTACAGTGAAGATGAATTAGGTGAAATAGGCTTTCTGGTGCATGGATGGATAAGGAAAGATGTGGTCTTGGGGCCTCTTGTGAAGAATAAGATGATCTGGCCTGTACTGAGAAGATGGACTTGAAGAGTGAGCTTCTGGTGCATCCTTGTATGTAGACGGTCACAGTCTATATGTAGTTCAGCATGATTAAAGATAGTGATATGTATTCCATGGACTGTATTGGGAATATAGATGGAGGTAAGAAGGACTAGGAAATAGATTAGTTTATAGGCAGAGGGTAGGTTAAGGTGCTGAATTAAGTTTGGTGTTTAAATTTTAACTGTGAATTTCTTGAGTTTCTGGCTTTTTTTTTTTAGCTGTAACATTGTTAACATCATTTTTTTACTTTTATTGTTAGCTCTGTACCACTGAAATAGTTTGTCTGTATGTTTCCTTTTTTTATTTTTTTTTTAGTGGACGGGCATGCTTTTTTTTCATCTAACTCAAAAGCTAGTAACAGGATTTTGTAATATTATATGTTAGTGAGATCTGCACTTAATAAATGGGATTCATGAAGACTACAAGTTCTGAAGGCTAGACTAGAAACAGTATACAAGACATGCCAAAATTAATTCCCACTATCCTGGTTATTTTTATTATTCAGCCCTAGACGTACATGAAGTTCCTATGCTAAATCCCATGATCTGTTCCATATTTGCAAAACAAATTTGACAAAAAATCCACAACTTGCACAAATACAGAAAAAGATAAACGTCCGTTTCTAATTGTGCTTACTGTATGTGGAGCTAGAGACTCAAAGATTCTGCCACACATATTCCTATTGAGTAGTTACCTTACTTTAGAAGTAGGGACTCCTTGAGGCATGAGGTACTACTCAGTATGAGTAAGGATGGCAGAGTCAAGCTCTAAATGAACTCTCAAAACCAGCTGTTTCTGAGAACAAATGAGTCATGCAATTTCCTGTTAGAATCCACATTCTGTAAATCTGAGATAGTTAAATACCTTTGAATGACTGGAATCAGTGCTGTATAACAGTCAGAGGGTGTTTAGAGGTTGCTAGCTGCAGCAAAAAATAGTCCAAAAAGATCACGTTCTTAATGCATCTTTAATGCAGAAATATTATACCAAAATGAAGGAGGATGGAAGCAAAAGCTGTGCATCACAACTCTTTATTTAAATGACTTTGCAACACAAGAGAGCTTACACAGAAACAGTACATCATTTTCTATTCAAAACCCAGGTTATTTTAAGGCAGAGCTGCAAAGGAAGCTATATGACCCATAAATCAGTATTATAACAACTATTATCTAATAGAGCTCATCCTGGTTATATTCTCAATAGCACACTGCAAATTTTGAAAATCCTTTCACATCCTGCAGGGAAACATACAGCACTAGCATATTTGTTAAACTGTTCATGAGTCCAGCCCTATCATATTTTCAAGATAAGTATATACATTTTAAAGTGTGTTAAAATACCCAAACATGTAAGAACAGTAGGACAATGTAACAGACTGCCTAAGAAGGCTGTGGAAGCTCCTTCACTTGAGGTTTTCAAAAGGAGGCTGGATAGCCATCTGTCGTGGATGGTTTAGACCCAAAAAATCCTGCATCTTGGCAGGGATTTAGCCTAGAAGACCCTTTTGCAGTCTCTTCTAACCCTATGGTTCTATGAGTGATGATAGATAAAAAGCTTTTAATTTAACTTGCTTTTAAAGCTTCCCTACTTCCATTCACAATTCTTTTAAAACTTCCAGGAGTTCTTGTGAGACTTTTTTGTATTTCTCCTCCTGTGATTTGTCTATAACTAGAACACCGAAGGAAGGAAGAAGTGCTTTTTTTTGAGAAACTCTTATGTCTTGACACTACTTCAAACCCACCTTCTTGCATCCGAAACTGCCGGATAAGCTTAGAGAGTAAAATAACAAGTGACAAATCTAATGTTAGACTTTCATAGAATCATAGAATATTAGGGTTGGAAGGGACCTCAGGAGGTTATCTAGTCCAACCCCCTGCTCAAAAGCAGGACCAATCCCCAATTAAATCATCCCAGCCAGGGCTTTGTCAAGCCTGACCTTAAAAACTTCTAAGGAAGGAGATTCCACCACCTCCCTAGGCAACGCATTCCAGTGTTTCACCACCCTCCTAGTGAAAAAGTTTTTCCTAATATCCAACCTAAACCTCCCCCACTGCAACTTGAGACCATTACTCCTTGTCCTGTCACCTTCTACCACTGAGAATAGTCTAGAACCATCCTCTCTGGAACCACCTCTCAGGTAGTTGAAAGCAGCTATCAAATCCCCCCTCATTCTTCTCTTCTGCAGACTAAACAATCCCAGTTCCCTCAGCCTCTCCTCATAAGTCATGTGTTCCAGACCCCTAATCATTTTTGTTGCCCTTCGCTGGACTCCTTCCAATTTATCCACATCCTTCTTGTAGTGTGGGGCCCAAAACTGGACACAGTACTCCAGATGAGGCCTCACCAATGTCGAATAGAGGGGGATGATCACGTCCCTCGATCTGCTCGCTATGCCCCTACTTATACATCCCAAAATGCCATTGGCCTTCTTGGCAACAAGGGCACACTGCTGACTCATATCCAGCTTCTCGTCCACTGTCACCCCTAGGTCCTTTTCTGCAGAACTGCTACCTAGCCATTCGGTCCCTAGTCTGTAGCTGTGCATTGGGTTCTTCCGTCCTAAGTGCAGGACCCTGCACTTATCCTTATTGAACCTCATCAGATTTCTTTTGGCCCAATCCTCCAATTTGTCTCGGTCCCTCTGTATCCTATCCCTGCCCTCCAGCGTATCTACCACTCCTCCCAGTTTAGTATCATCCGCAAATTTGCTGAGAGTGCAATCCACACCATCCTGCAGATCATTTATGAAGATATTGAACAAAACCGGCCCTAGGACCGACCCCTGGGGCACTCCACTTGACACCGGCTGCCAACTAGAATATGTTAAATATAAAAGTATTAAAGTATAAAATATAAGTAAAATATGTTACTGTTTTTCCCTTAGTAATGATTTATCTGAGGAGAAATTGGTTGAGAGACCAGAGTATAGTATAGCTATAACAGATAAACATAGTTGGAATCATCCAGTCAGATTACTGCTTTCATAATGGAGCCATTGATCACTACCCGTTGAGCCCGACAATCTAGCCAACTTTCTACCCACCTTATAGTGCATTCATCCAGCCCGTACTTCTTTAACTTGCTGACAAGAATACTTTGAAAATGTTGATCTTTTTAAAGCTTTCCCTTACCTGATCCAACCTTCATTTTTGTGGAAATAGGATTGGAAATGCAGCAGAGAGCCAGTAGTGTAAAATGAAAACTGTCCTTTGATGCTTAGATGCTGGTTGCCTGCTGAGTAATGAAACTTTTGTATTTCTGACACCAGTGAAAGATTTAGGAGCTTACCTGCTAAAGCTTACAATATTTTAGAATTAGAAAAAAAATTACTTTTTTTTTAAAAATAGACAAATTTCATTCTATACTCCCCTATACTGTATTTATACCAGTATAACAAAGTGGATTTAACCTAGAATCTTTAAAATATGTTACTGTTTTTCCCTTAGTAATGATTTATCTGAGGAGAAATTGGTTGAGAGACCAGAGTATAGTATAGCTATAACAGATAAACATAGTTGGAATCATCCAATCAGATTACTGCTTTCATAATGCCATTTTTTTATTATAGTGTTGGGTTGGAGATACTGGACCAAATTCTGGTCACTCACTGATGTATGTGTGGAGTAACTCCACTGAAGTTAATAGAGTTACTCAAGATTTATATGAGTCTAAATAAGAGCAGCATATGGCTCATTACTATTAGTTTAGGGTGAGAAGGGATTTCTGTACAAATATAACTTGTGAAATTATTGCTTTTCAATTGAAATATATCATACCTGGTCCTAGCTTGAGAGCAAATTTCTTAACAGAGTTTGACAAAATCTGGGTCATTTGTTTCTGAGTGAAGGGAAATATATTAATTAGGATGGAATAAAGGGCCCAAAGAATTAAAGGTGTTAACATAGCCCAGTCATTGTCGAACATTAAATAGTTTTAAACAGGTTTGGGGCTTGGTATACGGAGACCTTAGCCTGCTTAGCATGATGGCAAATGCACCATTAAACAGTCTTTTAAAGTTTGTTAAAGATACAGAAAAGAAAGAAAAACAGTTAAAGCATTTGAAGTGTATTAAATAAAGCTTTTATTTTAACAACATCCCTTGTTCCCTTTCCCTTTAGCTGAAGAGTTTTGAGAAAGAAAGGCCCCTTGTTAGACAGTTTCTTAGATGGTATTAAAGATGGTATCTGCTGTCCTTTCTTGGGAAAGGAGAAGTTAGTTGAGATGGTCTGGAGCTGTTGATGATGTTACAAATCAGTCCTGTTTCTTATAAAGACAAAACAAGACAATCACACACAAAAGGGGATAGAAAAGAATAGGAAAGATAGAAAATGCAGCTTCTGTCTCTGGTGTTGCAGCCTCACTGCTGGAAAAACACAAGCGCAGCACATAGTCTTATCAGCCACTCTGGCAAACTTGTAGCAGCTGTTTTTGGGCATTGTTTTTAGTTGCCTCTTTAGTCACAGGCTTATAGCATCGTTGCCAGCTAAGATAGACTCTTATTACACAGAAGGCAAAAGAAGAGAGATGAGAAAGAAAAGAAATGAGGTGGGGAAGGGAAAAGACGCACAGGAAGGAGGGGAGAAGTAGGAGATGAAGTCCCATCCCAGGTAATGTTTGGGATTTAACCGGTGCCAGTAGAGGTGGCGGTGTTATTTGGGTCCTCCTTTTTGGCCTAGTCTGGTCAAGACATTTCTCAGGATTAGGATGAAGAAGGTCCCAGAAGATAGTGGAGGTGGCAACCCTGATGATAAAGCTTGCTGCAATGGTTATTGGCAGACAGTTGCTTCTTCCCAAAAGTCTTTTCTTTTTAAGAACTCCAAAAGGAAGTGTTGGGTGGAAGAGTCTCTCCTCTTAGTATTTTGTCCACAAATAGGCCGAATTTCTGACATACCGACTTTGGTCCATTGATTTCTGGTCTTCTATTCCTCTTGATTACCAGTCACAATTTCAACATTGTTCTTGTGTGATATTAGTAAAACCCTTTCTGTTTAAATTAATTCAGTCTTTCTATCTCCTCCTTACATCTTTTCTTAATGATCTGATATATAAAATTGTTTGTGACCATTTATGAATTTCTGCTCACTTTTTACAGTTTAGTTTACAATTAGGGTAAATTTGTAGGCCCAATTATCACAATATATTTAAAAAATAGAATTTAAGTATTAGGGGTGGAATTTTCAAAAGCACCTAAGTGAAGAGGAAGTACAAGTCCCATTTGAAGAGGGAATTCATACAGTGCACAGGTAAAAGGAAGCGCAGACAAGTATAGAGATATAGGGGGACATCTAGTGCACAGCAGGCTACTGCGGGTAGATTAACATCCCAACTTGCTGCAAACTAAATGTCAGTGTAGAAAAGTCCTTAATGAGGCACTTTTGAAAATTTTACCCTTAGGCAAGAATGGACTTGTCCAGATCCTTGATGGTTAAAACAAGTAATTTAATATGGAGAATGAGAAGCTAATGAAAGGGTTTGAAGGAACATTTGGAGGAATGGGATAGCCATGTGATTTTTTTTAACTCCATTGTTTTGGATAGAATGGAGAGAGAGATGAGAGGTTACAGCTGTCTTTTTCGGTAGTACCAGCAAGAGGCCAAGGACCAGCTGTGTCAAATTGTCCTCTTACTCTTAGAGGTGCTCCCTCCAGGTCAAAGGTTTGAGGCATGTTGGTGGTACGGTGTGGGGAAGCCTGGCCTGCTACTGTCCTTACTATACTACTGTCCTTTCACGATCACTACAATCACATGGAAATGCTTTATAAATGGCCACTAAATGTTGAATCATGACAGTAGATCTGGAATTAATGTTCAAAACTGTCCGCATCAACAGCAAAGCAACAAGTTTTCTCACCATTGTCTATTCATATCACTGCTAAAAAACACACTCACATTGTATGAAAAACAAAACAAACAAAAAGAACCTCCTAGCTACAAAGAAGCTGTTTGTAGTTTACTGTATTATGTACAATGGGAATGGTGTTCATAGTTATCTAATCAAATTCAGTTGCATTTTCTAACGTGTAATCCCCTTAAAAAGGCACACAATATGTCCAGAACTAAAAAACAAAAATTGCAAATAAAGTCACATAGCCTCTTACATCAAATCTTTTATTTCCAATGTTGTGTTTGGCTATGCCTTTGCGGAAAATACTGTTCTTTAAAAGACACCATACACACAGGATTCCTACTTTTGAGTCTTAGCTTCCTTGCGTAAGACATTTGGAACTCCCCTTATTCTCAGATTTTTTTTGTACTCCGAGGACATCTGTAGTAGGACTTGAGTCCTTTCCTGTGTTCTATTTCAATTACTATTGGCTCATTTCCCTTCAGAATCTTCTCAGAAGTTGTGCCCCAGATTTTTCCCAGTGCTGCTCCAGCTCTTTCTAGGACACTGTCTTACTTCAGGCAGTCCTCTTTATTCTGTATTGGTCTCTCTCTTCTCAGTTGTTCCAATTAATCAGCTTTCAACTGGTATTTAACCTTTTGTCTTGGATTTCCTTTGAAGCTACAGTTGTTTTTTTCTTATTGAAATCTGGGGTTTGAAGCAACTGCTCTTTTTTCTGTCCCTGTGCGTGCTCCACTTTAGGTGTCGGTGCATCCTGGCACTGCTTATCAGAGACTTTTGGTAGCAGTGCCTGGTTGGGATGCGCGTGCATAGTAGCTGCTTTGTGGTACCATTGGTGCTCACACTTCCCGACCCCTTCAGTTCCTTTTCATCCTCAGCTGCAGATGGAGCTCCAACAGCAGTGTCTTAAAACGACCTAAAATGGAGAAATAGAACAATTTAGATAGCAATTAGGGTTTAGTTAGTTATAGTTAGTAGATAGTGTAGAAATGGTCTTAAGCTTCAGTTTAAAACTATTTAAACTTCAAAAAACAAACACACACACACCTCGGAGAGATCCCTCTCCTTCTTTATTTCTGTTTAATTAGGAAATTAGAAAAAGATAATGCCAGGCTTGCCTAGATTCAAAAGATGTACTTTGTGCAAGGACGCGATACCTCTTCAGACGGCCGCTCACAATGCGTCCGTTGTTTAGGGGAAGTGCACATTCCCCAGAAATGCGCCCACTCAAAGCCAGAGCGAGGAGAGACAGGGATCTTAGACTAAAAATGGTCCTAATGGAAAAATCCCTTACTCCTCCATTGGACACTAGCAAGCCACCAGGCAGGGGGTCTCCAGGCACCTCGTCCCTGGATAGAACAAGTACCCTTTTCTCTCAGTCACCTCTTCAAGTGTGATGTTTTGGCTTTGTGCCATCTTTCTAAACAATTCTTGGAATTGTTTTGAGTCGTCCACTACTGTGGGTGGGGAGGGGGGTCATGACTGACTCATCTGGGGATGAAGAGGAGCTATGTTCTCGTGACAGGACCTGTGTAGTGTCTTCCAACTCCTCTACTGTGTCCTCAGGTGCCTCAGAGGGTCCTGTGGCCATCTCCTTAGGGGGTTGTATCTGCTTTCTTTGAATCATAGAAGATTAGGGTTGGGAGAGACCTCAGGAGGTAATCTAGTCCCACCCCCTGCCCAAAGCAGAACCAACACCAACTAACTCATTCCAGCCAGGGTTTTGTCAAGCCGGGACTTAAAAACCTCTAAGAATGGAGATTCCACCACTTCCCTAGGTAACCCATTCGAGTGCTTCACCATCCTCCTAGCGAAATAGTGTTTCCTAATATCCAACCTAGACCTCCCCCACTGCAACTTGAGACAATTGCTCCTTGGTCTGTCATCTGCCACCACTGAGAACAGTCAGGCTCCATCCTCTTTGGAACCCCCTTCAGATAATTGAAGTCTGCTATCAAATCCCCCCCTCACTCTTCTCTTCTGCAGACTAAATAAGCGCAGTTCCCTTAGCCTCTCCTCATAAGTCAAGTGCCCTAGGCCCCAATCATTTTCATTGCCCTCCCCTGGACACTCTCCAATTTGTCCACATCCTTTCTGTAGCAGGGGGCCCAAAACTGGACGCAGTACTACAGACATGGCCTCACCAGTGCTGAATAGATGGGAATAATCACTTCCCCTCGAACTGCTGGCAATGCTCCTACTAATGCAGCCCAATATGCCGTTAGCCGTCTTGGCAACAAGGGCACACTGTTGACTCATATCCAGCTTCTCATCCACTGTAATCCCCAGGTCTTTTTCTGCAGAACTGCTGCTTAGCCAGTCGGTCCCCAGCCTGTAGTAGTGCATGGGATTCTTCTGTCCTAAGTGCAGAACTCTGCACTTGTCCTTGTTGAACCTGATCAGATTTCTTTTGGCCCAATCCTCCAATTTGTCTAGGTCACTCTGGACCCTATCTCTACCCTCCAGAGTGTCTACCTCTCCCCCCAGCTTAGTATCATCCACGAACTTGCTGAGAGTGCATTCCATCCCATCATCCAGATCATTAATGAAGATGTTGAACAAAACTGGCCCCAGGACAGACCCCGGGACACTCCGCTTGATGGTGGCTGCCAACTAGACATCGAACCGTTGACCACTACTCATTGAGCCTGACAATCTAGCCAGCTTTCTATCCACCTTATAGTCCGTTCATCCAATCAATACTTTTTTAACTTGCTGGCAAGAATACTGTGGGAGACCGTATCAAAAGCTTTGCTAAAGTCAAGATATATAGATATATATATATAGATAGATACATACATATATAGAGAGAGAGGGAGAGGGAGAGAGAGAGAGAGAGAGAGGAGAGTGACTCCTTTGCAGCTGTGATCTGTATGCCGACCATGGGTCCCAGTGTGCCCATTGCATCAGGAATGAAAAGCATGGGAACATCCATGGGGGTATGTCTCTGTGAGGATGGTCCCTGGCACTTGTGTGGGATGGTTGAGGTTTGATACTGGAAGGGGAGGAGTGTCTGGAGTAGAATACTCCCTCCTCCATGTCATTCTCCTCATTGCTTGAGAAGTGCAGTATGGACGTTGAGTCCTGGTTTTTTTTTGGTGCTGGCGGTCCCAGGGGGCGGTCGGTGCTGAGATGGGAGAGCCTGGTAGAGCGATTATTAGCATGTCTGGAGCTGAGGTAGTTGGTGCCAAGTAGATATGGTCAGGCACCTGCATTGGTGCCGCCCTCTTCTGAGTGGCTTTGGTCAGTGCTGATGTTGGCGGTTTAGATCTTGTGGGTCCTTGCTCCATAGGAGGCTGTATCAGGGGTAGCATTGTTGTTTTCGGTGCTATCAGCACTGTGCCCTTCCTGGGAGTGGTCAGTGCTGTGGAGAAGGAGGCTGTCTTATGCCTGCCACTCAATTCCTTGTCTTTACTGTTCATACTCCTGGTGCAGGCGGTGCCGGAGGTGCCCGGAGCATCGAACATGCTCACCCTGCAAGCCATTGGCACTGAGGGCAGTGATCTTGCTGGAGACCGTTTTCTCTTTAATGGTTCTCCCTGTGTCAGTGATGTTTCCCCTTTCCTCGATTTGTTGGAGGAAAGATTACTTGCTTTATCCAGAGTGGAGGTGCCTGGAGACTCCCTTCTGGGGGCTTGGTGACTGAGAGTCAACACCAACTGTCAGTGTTCCTTCCCAACTCTGAACTCTAGGGTACAGATGTGGGGACCTGCATGAAAACCTCCTAAGCTTACTTTTACCAGCTTAGGTTAAAACTTCCCCAAGGTACAAATTAATTTTACCCTTTGCCCTTGGATTTCCACTGCCACCACCAAACTTTATCTGGGTTTACTGGGAAACGTAGTTTGGACACGTCTTTCCCCCCAAAATCCTCCCAACCCTTGCACCCCACTTCCTGGGAAAGGTTTGGTAAAAATCCTCACCAATTTGCATAGGTGACCACAGACCCAAACCCTTGGATTTTAGAACAATGAAAAAGCATTCAGTTTTCTTATGAGAAGACTTTTAATAGAAGTAAAGGAATCATCCCTGTAAAATCAGGATGGTAGATACCTTACAGGGTAATTAGATTCAAAACATAGAGAATCCCTCTAGGCAAAACCTTAAGTTACAAAAGACACACAAACAGGAATAGTCATTCTATTCAGCACAATTCTTTTCTCAGCCATTTAAAGAAATCATAATCTAACACATACCTAGCTAGATTACTTACTAAAAGTTCTAAGACTCCATTCCTGTCCTGTCCCTGGCAAAAGCGGCATACAGTCAGACACAGACCCTTTGTTTCTCTCCCTCCTCCCAGCTTTTGAAAGTATCTTGTCTCCTCATTGGTCATTTTGGTCAGGTGCCAGCGAGGTTACCTTTAGCTTCTTAACCCTTTACAGATGAGAGGATTTTTCCTCTGGCCAGGAGGGATTTTAAAGGGGTTTACCCTTCCCTTTATTTTTATGACACCAACTATTAAAAATTCTACACCCAGCATCCACAACGAAAATAGCACTATCAGTGAAGGACACACTGATGGAACCAGCGGAAACAGTATGGCAAACACCAGCCACCATACCACCTATGAGCAAAAGAGCTGACAGAAAATGTATGTCCCTGTAACGAGGCGGTGTGGTCCTCCACCGCCCCAGACACCAGAGTGGGTGGGGCCAGAGAGCTATGAGCCCACCTCCCAGAGGGTCAGGCGCAGGACAGGAAGTAGAAAAGCATGGGGACAGAGTTCACTCGGGGCACAGCCGCTGGAGAGGCCAGATGCCTCCCGCCTAGCTCCCAGCTGGGAGACCCCGGCAACTGGCGGCGGAGCCAAAGACTGGCCCGCCCGACCAACACCTGAAGAACTGCCAAGCCCACCCGTCACCAGTTACCTGGAGGAGCTGCCAATACACGATTGGGCATGAATAACTGTTTTGTGGCATCTTCCTGGTCACCCCTGTGAGAGACTCCCGTGACCAGACTGATTCCACACCAGCAACTGTGAGGACATAATGAGGCAGTGTGGTCCCCCGCCACCTCGGAGAGGGACGAGCCCTGTTAAGCCCCTCTACATGTGATGGAGAATGTGGGCAATGGTCCCCTGACCCCTGTGAGAAGGGGTCTGAAGAAGAACGTGCCCAGGATGACCATGGACATGGACAAGCTCATTAAGTTCCTGGCCAAGAGCCAGCAGCAGGAAGCACCCCAGCTTCAACAGCAGCAGTAGCTGGTCCAGCAGTTAGGGACACAGCAGCAATAGCTGATATTGGAGCTGGGACACCAGAACTGGAACCACCAGCAACAATGCCTGCAGCAGTTGGCGACTCTGCTCCCCCATCCTACGGAACCCCAGCCAGGAGACGCCACTGGGCCATCCACTACATCCCCGTCGATCCAGCTGACCAAGATGGGCCCCAGCAATGACCCCGAGGCCTTCCCCATGACCTTTGAAAAGGTGGCATTAGTCGCAGGGTGGGTCCGAGACCAATGGGCCACCCTCCTGGCCTCGTAGCTGACCGGGACTGCCCAAACCGTGTACCAAGGGCTATCAATGGAGGAGGCACAGGACTACACCTGGGTAAAGGCGGCAATCCTAGATGCCTTGGACATCAGCCTGGAAACCTTCTGGCAGCAGTTCCGGAGACTGACATACCCTGTGGGCACCCGACCCTGGTTGGTGGCCCAGGAGCTGAGGGAGGCATGCAAGTGGTGGCTACCGCCCGAGAGGCAAACCCTAGACAACCTCACTGAGCAAGTTATTCTGGAACAATTCATCCACATCCTCCCGCCGCGAGGAAGTACCTGGGTCCTCTGCCATCGGCCTGCAATGCTGGCTGCTACCGTCACTGTGATGGAGGTTTTCTTCGCAGCTGAAGCCCCGGGGGGACCAGCTGTTCGAGCCCATCCACAAGGGCCCAAGCACCCTAACCTAGAGAAGAAGGGGAGCACCTGAACAGAACTGGAGAACCCTTTACAGGGCCAGGAGCCCCAGTGTAGACATCCCAAGGTGCCAGTTCAACAAGCCCCAGCGCCCCCAGGGGGACCAATTGAAGCCTCCCAAGGAGCACAGTGGGAGCGTCCACCTGGCCTGGGCATCCAAAGATCAGACTATGTTTCTCCTGTGGGAAATACAGACCCCTGCAATGGGACTGCACCAAGATGGACAGCAGCTTCAGTCATGTTTGCACTGGAGAAACCTGCGCCCAACGGGCCGCAGGCCACCAAGATTATGGTGCTAGTAGTTGTCGGAGATTGCCCGACCCCGGCCCTGATTGATTCAGGCTGAGGCCAGATGCTAATCTGCCAAAGTTTAGGCCTCCTAGCTGACCCGCACCTGGGGATGATCTGACTGCAATGCATCCACGGTGATGTACGGCCCTACCCCAGTGCCCGAGTCTGGCTAACTGTGGATGGGGTCAAATGGCTAATGGTGCTTGGCCTAGCTCCTCGATTAGCCTACCCAGTGATCCTGGGACATGATTGGCCCGAGTTCCCAGAGGTCCTTTGCTCAAATGCCGAGAAAGGCCCTGAGGTCACCCCAGCACTAGAAGGGGGCTGCCCTGAGACCCGCTTCAAGGAGGGGGAGGAACCAGACCGCAACGGACTTGGAGGAGAGTCCAAGGACCCCCCGCCAGGGCCTGCCATTGAATCCGTGCTTAACAGTGACTTTTTCCAGGACCAAATGGAGGACCCCACCCTCAGTCGAATGTATGAGTGGCTAGCAGCCATCGATGGGACCCTGATCAATCCGTACCGGGCAAAGCTGTGGCCTCATTTTGAGTTGCATTGCGACCATCTCTATCGGGTAGAACAAGACCCCCACACTGGAGAGCTCCAGACCCAACTGCTTGTGCCTCGATGTCACCAACAAGCTGTAATGTAACTCGCCCACGACATCCTGGTTGCAGGGCACTTGGGCCAGGAAAAGTCTCTCACCTGAATTCTGATGTGGTTCAGAATTCTGAATTCACACGTGCCCGGTGTGCACCAGGAGGTGAGGAACTATTGCAGTTCCTGTCCAGAATGTCAGCCAGCTGCCCCCCCCATGGAGGCCCAAGGCCTTGTTGATCCCCATGCCCATTGTAGAAATGCCGTTCAATCAAGTGGCCGTGGACTTGGTGGGCCCCCTTCCGAAAAGCACTGATGGATTTCAGTATGTGCTGGTCATCATGAACTATGCCACCCATTTCCCAGGAGCAGTACAGCTCTGGAGCATTATCGCCCAAACCATCGCTGATGAACTCATGAAGGTCATCACTCATGTGGGAAATCCCCAGGAAATCCTCATTGACTAGGCCACCAACTTCACCTCCCAGCTGCTGCGGCAGGTTTGCGAGCTCCTGGGGATTAAGCAGCTGTGCATCTCCATCTACCACCTGCAAACCGACGGCTTGGTTGAACGGTTTAGCTACACCCTGAAGGAAATGCTGTGCAAGTTTCCCCCAGAAGACCTACGCTGGTGGGATCAGCTACTCCTGCCCTTGCTTTTGGCAGTCTGTGAGGTGCCCCAATCCTCCACAAAATTTTTTGAGCTATTGTATGGATGTTGCCTGCAGGGGGCTGCTGAACCTCATGCGAGAGATATGGGAGCAAGCCCCATCACTGACCCAGGGCCTCCTGAAGTACATCCTCCAGCTCCAGGAACGCTTCTCTCAAGCAAGAGCCCTGGCTTGGAAAAACTTGAAGGCCACGCAGGAAGCTTAGGCCCAAGCCTATAACGGGGACACCTGGCTCCACGGCTTCAAACCCGGCAATTGGGTCCTGCTCCTCCTCCTCCTTGAGCGAGTCAAAGCTACTGGCCCGTTGGCAAGGGCCCTATGAGGTGGTCCGAAAGGTCAGGCCCATCACCTTTGAGGTCAACCAGCCCGACTGGCACAAGAAAACTCAACTATATCATGTCAACCTTCTGAAGCCCTGACGGGAGTGAGAGGGGCTATTAATTAACCCTTACCCACTGGAGCCAGAGCTGGGCCCCCGTGTACTCCTGACAGAGGACCCTGTGGGACTCCAGCTCAGGGAGACATGTACCAAGGGGCAACGTAAGCAGACCCAGTGCCTCCTGCAGGTGTTTCCGTGAACCTTCACAGTCCAACCGGGCTACAGAATCCTAGTTGTTCATACCATTCAGACGGAACTTGGGGTGGTGATCCGTGAGCCAACCAGGCCCTTGCCATACCGCATGCAGCAAGTCGTTGAAGAGGAAGTACAGGCTGTTAGACCTGGGAATCAT
This sequence comes from Lepidochelys olivacea, assembly GCF_965140295.1. Lineage (NCBI taxonomy): Eukaryota > Metazoa > Chordata > Testudines > Cheloniidae > Lepidochelys > Lepidochelys olivacea. Next base: position 267,947,000 of record NC_140411.1, read on the forward strand.
TGAACCATCACAAAGCGAATGGCGCAGCCCAGTAGTGCTGGTATCCAAGCCTGATGGAACACGGCGCTTCTGTATCAACTTCTAACGTATCAATGCCATTTCAAAATTCAATGCATATCCGATGTCCTGTGTAGATGAACTGCTGGGCCATCTAAGGGAGGCCTGCTTCCTCACCACACTCGATCTGAGTGAAGGGTACTGGCAGATCCCCCTCAACCCAGCCTCCAGGGAAAACATCACTTTTGCCACCCCAATGGGCCTGTATCAATTTACTTAGATGCCCTTCGGCCTCCATGGGGCACTGGCCGTGTTTCAATGGCTGATGGACTGCATTCTCCAACCCCACTGAGACTATGCTGCAGCATACCTGGATGATGTGGTTGTTTACAGCCGCCATTGGAAGGACCACCTAGAGTGGGTAGCTGTGATCCTGAGGTCCCTGCAGGCAGCCGGGGTGACAGCCAATCCAAAAAAATGCCGTACTGGATGGCAAGAGACCACATATCTTGGGAACGCTATAGGGAGAGGACAAGTGAAGCCCTTCATGGGAAAGGTTCAGGCCCTGGCGGCCTGCCCGCCACCCACCATGAAGTGCTAAGTGCGCCAGTTCCTGGGACTTGCCAGCTACTATCAGCATTTTATTCCCCAATTCGCATCCATCACAAACCCCTTGACCGGGCTTTTGACCAAAGACAGCCCCCGGCATGTGGTTTGGACCCTGGCGTGCGAAGATGCCTTTTAGACACTCAAAGAGAGTCTCTGCTGTGAAGCTGTCCTATATAGCCCAGACTTTGACCGGGAGTTCATCCTCCGGACAGGTAGGACTTGGAGGTAGGACTTGGGGCCGTCCTGTCCCAGGGGATCAATGGAGAAGAATATCCGGTCTTGTATTTTAGCTGGAAATTGTTTCCATGGGAGAAGAACTACCGGTTGTAGAGAAGGAGGGCCTTGCAGTGAAATGGCCTTGTGACGCCCTTTGTTACTACCTCCCTCGGGGACCCCTTCACGTTGGTCACCAACCACACCTCGCTCCAGTGGCTGGCCAAAATGAAAAATAATAATGCAAGAATAATGCACTGGTACCTGGCACTACAGCCCTGTGCTTTTACTGTTCACCATAGGGCAGGTAAGGACTGCGGACTTTCTGTCCTGCCTGGGAGGTCTGGAAGAGTCTGGCACCGACAGGTGGGAGCCAGACTTGAGTGGGGGAATATAATGAGGTGGTGTGGTCCCCCGCCACCCCGGAGAGGGACAAGCCCTTCCAGACACAAAACTGGGCGGGGCCAGAGAGCTCCGAGCCTGCCTTCAGAAGGTCAGGCACAGGACAGGAAGTAGAAAAGCATGGAGCCAGAGCTCACTTGGAGTGCAGCCACTGGACAGACTAGATGCCTCCAGCCTAGCTCCCAGCTGGGAGACCCCAGCAACCTGCAGTGGACCCAAAGGCTGGCCCGCCAGACCAATGCCTGACGCTGACCAGAGCCCAGAAGAGCTGTCAAGCCTACCCCTCACCAATTATCCTGAGGACCCCATGGTGTTTGACGCCCCCGGAGGACACCATCCTGACCCAGGTACCTCTAGATGGGGAGTTCTGAAGTAGCTGGAGGGCAGCCGACCCTAGTCTGGCTGCAGCACTGCCAGTGCCAATGTCAGTGTGTTGCAGCCAGGATCCCCACTTACGCCGGCAGGCCTTCTGCCGCTGCTAGGGCCCTGGGCTGGGATGCAGTGGAGTGGGTGGACCTGCGTCTCCCCTGCCACCCAACTTGTGGGTGGCAGTCTCCCCCTAACTCCCCGGCCCTTTGGAGCCAAAAGCCTGGGCTTGTTGTTAACCTGGCTGAGCTCAGCCCCTGCCTAAGGGCCAGAGCCTTAGACTCATTGCTGCCCTGCCCTGACCCAGGCCTTGGGCTTGGTAATTGTAGAACTGTTGCTCAGTGCTGCCTGAGGACCTGAGCCACTGCCCACTGGCATTCACCGCCCTTGATTGAGCACATTGTTTTGTGGAATCTCCCTTGTCACTCCTGGAACTGGACTGATTCCATTACAGCAACCATGAGGACATAACGAGGCGGTGTGGTCCCCCGCCACCCTGAAGTGGGACGAGCCAGGCTAAGCCCCTCTACAGTCCCCAACAAAGGCATGGACTTTTTAATCTCCCACCCACAACCAAATTCATTGGTGGCGGATGCCGTAAATCAGAAGGGGAAACAGCCCCAATTTAAGAACACACCTCAAGACAAAGATGCCATGAGATTAGATCTTTTGGGCTGAAAAGTATACTCGTCAGTGACACTCCAATTCTGTCCGGTGAACTATACCACCCTATTGGCGAAGTATGACCAAAACTACCACCAAAAACTCAATGAGTTCCTACCAAATATTCCGGAGGAAAAGAAGGAGCAGTTCCTTCCAAGCCATCATGATGGAGGGACAACTAGTAGCCTGAACAGCACTACAAGTTTTCCTTGATACAGCAGACACAACAAGCCGTACAATAGCTACTGCCATAGTCATGAGGAGAGCCTCCTGGCTGCGAGCCTCAGGAATCCCACGGGAACTGCAAACCAAAGTAGAGGATCTCCCGTTGGATAGGGAGAAATTATTTTAATCAAAAACAGATGATGTCCTGCACTCAATGAAGGACTCCTGTGCCACACTCCATACTTTGGGTATATATACACCCCCAAATAGACGCAGATGATTCCAACAGTATAACAGGAATCATGACAACCTGAACCAATGATTGGTTGAGGGTCGACCTCCCACAACTTCCAGAGCAAATTATATCGAATACCCAAACTTTGGGTCTCCGACTTCAACCATTTTACCTAGCATGGGCATCCATCACCACAGACAGTTGGGTGCTGGAAATAATATCAAGATATACTATCCTTTTTAACCTTCATCCCCCCTACTCACCCCACTTCCTCATCCCTCTTCAGGGTTCCTTCTCATGAGCATCTTCTGAGACAAGAAATAAACCATCTTGTACAGCTAGGTGCCATAGAACAGGTTCCAACAGAGCACAGAGGGAAAGGGTTCTACTCCCACTACTTTCTAACACAAAAGAAAAACGGAGGATGGAGACCTATCTTAGATCTCAGGAAACTCAACAAATTTGTTCAAACCCACAAATTCAAAATGGTCACACTGACGTCAATAATCCCAGCACTGGAAGACTGGTTTTCAGTCCTCAACCTACAACCTGGCTCCAGGGCAGGCTTCTCCAGAACCTGGGGACACTGGGTGCCCTGGTCAGGCACCGGCCTCCAGGTGGACTGCCTCAGAATCAGAGCTCTCGGGGCTTCCGCGGTCCCAAGCTCTGGGGAAACCTGCCAGTCCCTGTTTTATGATCTAAGACAACAATCTCACATTCATCGTATAAAGTTTTGTATCCAGCACGTGCAACAAAGAGCCAGAGAACAGTGACTGACACCCACGCCCCCGAAGTGTGCCTAGTTTTGCCTGTTCCTCCAGGAAAGTGCAACAAAATAAGATCAAGATCATGATGTGCTAGATGTCTGCCAAGTATTTGAAGTGACAGCATTGTATATTTCGGTGAACACTACTCCAGCTTTCAAAAGCAAACTAAATTTTTTCTACTGCCTTGAATTCAAATTACATTTCAAATAAACTGTAAAGAAATACAATTGGTTCAAGCAAGATTTTAAGTTCAGCACTCTCTACTTTTGAAATTACGTTGTCATTCACTTAAAACTTAAGCTCAAAAGCATTATGCTCCTGTCATACTTGTTTTGTTCTCTTAAAGTAAAAATGTGTATAGCAGAGGAAAGTAGGAGACTAGCTGCCAGCACTCACTATATTAAAGTTTCAAACATACCATAAATTCTGTGCAAAATATAAGGCCTTCTAAACCTCCTAAATCTCCTTTAAAATTTACTACTGTAATATATGACTAAGTTAGCAATAGTTACACTTTTGTTCAGCGATGTGATTCTTATAATATTATTGCACATTGATGCTATTCAGTAGTTCATTCTTCTGGCATATGCAGTTTGATCCAGTACTTATGACTGTCGATTCATCGTAGTTAACTCAGACGATTAACTAAAAAAATTAATCAAGATTAATTTTAATCTTTTAAAAGATTAAATGCAGTTTTAATCGCACTTTTAAACAATAGAATACCAATTGAAATTTATAAAATATTTTGTATGTTTTTCCTACATTTTCATATATATTGTATTCTGTGTTGTAACTGAAATCAAAGTTTATATTATTTTTATTATAAATATTTGTACTGTAAAAATTATAAACAAAAGAAATAGTATTTTTAAATTCACATCATACAAGTCCTGCAGTGCAATCTCTTTGTCGTGAAAGTGCAACTTACAGATGTAGAATTTTTTTAGTTACATAACTGCACTCAAAAACAAACCAATGTAAAACTTCAGAGCCTACAAGTCCACTCAGTCCTACTTTTTCTTTAGCCAATCGCTAAACCAACAAGTTTGTTTACATTTACAGGAGATAATGTTGCCCCCTTCTTATTTACAATGTCACCAGAAAGTGAGAACAGGCATTTGCATGGCACTTTTGTAACTGACATTGCAAGGTATTTAAGTGCCAGATATGCTAAACATTCACATGCCCCTTCATGCTTCACCCACCATTCCAGAGGACATGCTTCCATGCTGATGACGCTTATTAAAAAAGATACATTAATTAAATTTGTGATTGAACTCCTTGGGGGAGAATTGTATGTCCCCTGCTCTGTTTTACCAGCATTCTGCCATATATTTCATGTTAGAGCAATTTCGGAGGATGTACCAATGTGAGATTTCTAAAGATAGCTGCATCACTTGATCCAAACTTTAAGAATCTGAAGTGCCTTCCAAAATCTGAGAGGCATGAGATGTGGAGCATGCTCTCAGAAGTCTTAAAAGAGCAACACTCTGATGCAGAAACTACAGAACCCAAACCACCAAAAAAGAAAGCTGCTTTGCATTGTTATTGAGCAAAACCTGTGTCATAAATATAAAGAGAAGGGTAAACCCCTTTAAAATCTCAGAGGAAAAATCCTCTCACCTGTAAAGAGTTAAGAAGCTAAAGGTAACCTCGCTGGCACCTGACCAAAATGACCAATGAGGAGACAAGATACTTTCAAAAGCTGGGAGGAGGGAGAGAAACAAAGGGTCTGTGTCTGTCTATATGCTGCTTTTGCCGGGGATAGAACAATAATGGAGTCTTAGAACTTTTAGTAAGTAATCTAGCTAGGTATGTGTTACATTATGATTTCTTTAAATGGCTGAGAAAAGAATTGTGCTGAATAGAATGACTATTTCTGTCTGTGTGTCTTTTTTGTAACTTAAGGTTTTGCCTAGAGGGATTCTCTGTGTTTTGAATCTAATTACCCTGTAAGATATCTACCATCCTGATTTTACAGGGGTGATTCCTTTACTTCTATTTCTATTAAAAGTCTTCTTGTAAGAAAACTGAATGCTTTTTCATTGTTCTCAGATCCAAGGGTTTGGGTCTGTGGTCACCTATGCAAATTGGTGAGGATTTTTACCAAATCTGTCCCAGGAAGTGGGGTGCAAGGGTTGGGAGGATTTTGGGAGGAAAGACGTGTCCAAACTACGTTTCCCAGTAAACCCAGTTAGAGTTTGGTGGTGGCAGTGGATATTCCAAGGACAAAGGATAAAATTAATTTGTACCTTGGGGAAGTTTTAACCTAAGCTGGTAAAAGTAAGCTTAGGAGGTTTTCATGCAGGTCCCCACATCTGTACCCTAGAGTTCAGAGTGGGGGAGGAACCTTGACAACAGGTAAAGCAAGCAGAGAACAGCTACCAAGAGGGATTTTACAGCTAACTATCTGGGTGCCTGTCCATCAAAGGGAGCTACCCCTCTCCTCCTCCCTCCCCCCCCCCCCGCCCACCACAGACACTTCATTTATCACGACTTGTATTCGGTGAATTGAAATATACTATTTCTTTTGTTTTTTTACAGTGCAAATATTTGTAATAAAAAATAAATATAAAGTGAGCACTGTACACTTTGTATTCTGTGTTGCAATTGAAATCAATATATTTGAAAATGTAGAAAACATCCGAAAATATTTAAATAAATGGTATTCTATTATTGTTTAACAGTGCGTTTAATCGCAATTAATTTTTTAATAGCTTGACAGCCCTACCAGTACTATTATATATTGCTTTATATATTCATATGAATGGTATGTCATCAACAGCTGAACATGCAGAGGTTTTACAATTTTATTCTTTCAAATTTTATCATTAATAGTTAACTTGAAAATCTTCACTTGTGTCATTGAGGGCAATTCAGAAAGAGAAGTCACAGGTCTTTACTTATTTGTAGCTTAGTAGAATTTAGAAAAGTAAAATCAAAATCCTAATACTTCTATGTTTTTTCAGATTGTACTAATCATTAAAGGAATATTCATAGAATCATAACACTGGAAGGGACCTTGAGAGGTCATCTAGTCCAGTCCTCTGCCCTCAAGGCAGGACTAAGTATTAACTAGACTATCCCTGCCAAGTGTTTGTCTAACCTGCTCTTAAAAATCTTCAATGATGGGGATTCCACAACTTCCCTAGGCAATTTATTCCAGTGCTTTACTACCCTGAGAGTTAGGAAGTTAGGAACTGATTCTTCCTTCCTAAGTGGAGTACTTTGCATTTGTCCTTATTGAATTTCATCCTATTTACTTCAGACCATTTCTCCAGTTTGTCTGGATCATTTTGAATTTCAGTCCTTTCCCTCCAAAGCACTTGCAATCCCTCCCAACTTGCTATCGTCTGCAAATTTTTTGAGTGTATCTCTATGCCATTATCTAAGTCATTGATGAAGATATTGAACAGAACTGGACCTGGAACTGATCCCTGTAGTACCCCAGTCAATATGCCCTTACAGCTTTACTGTGAACTACTCTCATTTATCACCTTCTTATCTTCTAGGTGCAAACTGATTGCTTAATTATTTACTCCATTATCTTTCTGGGTACTGAAGTTAAACTGACTGGTCTGTAATTCCCTGGTTGTCCTTATTTCTCTTTTCATAGATTGGCACTATATTTGCCCTTTTCCAGTCCCCTGGACTCTCTCCCATCTTCCATTACTTTTCAAAGATAATCACTAATGGCTCAGACCAGTCAGCTCCTGGAGTATTCTAGGATGTATTTCATCAAGCCCTGGTGACTTGAAGACATCTAACTTGTCTAAGTAATTTTTAACTTATTCTTTCCCTATTTTAGCCTCTGATTCTACCTACCTATTTGGTCAAATGAAGATAACTCTGATCCAAAGAACTTAACACATTTTATTGTTGTCATAAAAGTTGCTTAATAATATTTCTAGTAATACTTAGTCATTTGTATATTTCAGATGAAGCAGATTGGTAATGAGGGCTACAACCCCACCTCTGTGGCAGAGTGGCTGGACTCCATTGAACTGGGTGACTATACCAAATCCTTTCTGATTAATGGCTATACATCGATGGACCTTGTGAAAAAAATCTGGGAGAGCGAATTAATTAATGTAAGTTGATTTATTTGTAGAATTAAAAGTCTGCTATGAACATACTTTTAAATACCCTTCGATGTATCCCATTATAAATCAAAGAGATAATATGAAAAGAAATAGCAATATAAATTGATATTCTTATACTGTTCCTATCTCTTATTTATTGTTAAAGATTACAGCAGGGGTTCTCAAACTGGGGGTCGGGACTCCTCAGGGGATCATGAGGTTATTATGGGAGGGTCATGAGCCGTCAGCCTCCATCCCCAAACCATGCTTCGCCTCCAGCATTTATAATAGTGTTAAATATAAAAAAAACGTGTTTTAAATTTATAAGGGCGGTCGCACTCAGAGGTTTGCTGTGTGAAAAGGGTCACCAATGCAAAAATTTGAGAACCGCTGCATTACAGCTTATATACCTTCAATTTTCATTTACTTGGTCCTTCTCTTAGTCATGTAACTAAATTAGTATGGTATGTCTTTGGCTTCAGGGAGACTAACAACTCTTTTAAAGTACATTTTTCCCAAAAGTATATGAAAACAAAGGTGATAACTATAAAACATATTGTCTCCAGTTTGACTGAGAAGAGTATAGCAACAATACTTGCAATAAGGTTGCTTATAATTTATTTTTTCATATACTCCGGCTAAATGAAGCATAGCTAAAACAAGCCTTGAATGTACTCAAGAAACTATGTTTAAGGAACAAAATATTTTAACTCTTCACTTCTGATTGCAACTTGTTTTCTTATCTCTCAGTTAAGATAGATTTGGTGATGCACAAATACCTGGAAGTAATTGTGAAGGTGTTATATATTGGCCGTAGACCAAGTCCAATTTTGCACTGTTATAATAACTAACTTGACAGCACATTATCATATATAACTTCCACAGAGGCTAAGGTATCTGCAACCGAATTGTTGTCTATTTGTAAAAGATGGATGCTACAACTGCTCCAAGCATCCATACAGACAGCTGAACTGGCCTGTAGGGGGTTCCCTGGATGGCAAAGACCACTTATGTCACTCACTTTCTGCCCTCCCCACAGAAACAGAGGTACTCCTCTCCCTGGTGAAGAGGGCATTGCCATAGTGCTTCTATGCCCCATCAACCCCTGACTGCCAGAACAGTCCCTTGAGGACCATAGGCAGCCAGGCATAAGTTAGAGTAGCTGCTCTAACTTATGCTGGGGAAAACTCAATGAACTCCAGGGTTGCGGAAAGAGAGGGCATAAAGATGGTATAAAGCCATCTTCCACTATCCCCTGAGCCGCACAGAGCACAGCTCAGATGCAGCCCAGAACAGGGACTTGAAAAAAGAGAATTCATAAATTGAAAGATAAAATTATTATGTGATACAATTTCTTCTCCTCACAATGGTTCCGTGAAAATCCCATTACACGCATTTATTAACATGAAAATGGATTGATGTAAGGACCAATTTCTCCCCAGATGTTCTACACATGCATAATGCCCGTTGAATTCAATGGGTATTGTTTGAACATACCTGAAGACAGTTTAGAGGCTGATGTCCAGATCCTAGCTCTAAATGTGATCTTTTTTTAAAGTATAACTGTGAAGACTGAGGCAGAGTGAAATAAAATCTGAAAAACTTTACTTCAGAAGTTTACACAGACAAATCACCAGCACTGAGCTGAACAAGGTAATAGGTGGAGAACTTTGTTTCACAGGGCTCCCTGTCCATACTACCTATTCTAAAATAATTATGCACTCTGAACACTTTGCCAAAATCAATTGGCAACAAATTACCCTGTAGCTCCCCCCAGTGGCTCTTTAAACTTCATTAAAGGCTTCTGGCCTGATTCTGATCTCACTTAGACTAATGTAAATGAGGAGTAACTACACTGAAGTCAGTACAGTTGCACTACTGTAGAACTGGTGTACGTCAAATCAGAATAGGACCCTACAGTTGTTAAAGATTAACCTTATATCTCCTTTGAGAATTGTCCCTGCTCATTCCCACTTTGGCAGACACCATCCTTGATGCCATCAGCTCTAGAATTATTTGAAAAGCAATAACTCTTGTAGCTGCCCACCTCTTACCCACCAAACTGAACACTGCAGATTAATGGTTTCATGGTTTCTGTGTATATATAAGTATATATAAGTTTCATGGTCTCTGTGTATATATAATGTCTTCTGCAGTTTCCACAGTATGCATCCGACGAAGTGAGTTGTAGCTCACGAAAGCTCATGCTCAAATAAATTGGTTAGTCTCTAAGGTGCCACAAGTACTCCTTTTCTTTTTGCGAATACAGACTAACACGGCTGTTACTCTGAAAACTGCAGATTAAGTTATTCAAGATTTCTTACCCTAACAGTTCTCAGGTCCTAACCTTCTGCCATAAGCAGCAGAGGCTCAGAAGTGTCATCTCAGTCTATTCAATGTATATTTTACTAATTTCTTTTCTCTTTTGTTCTTTTCTTGTTAATTATTGTAGGTTAGCCTATTAACAACTGTACAAAAATATAATTCAGTTAGCAAACTTATAATTTAGGTAAGTATCTACTGTTGTGTGCAGTTGTCATTTCCGATCTTTTTTCTCAGAAATCAACACAAATATTGGGTTTTAGGCATTGTGCATCCTACTAAAAAAAGATGTCCATCTCAGACCAACACGTCTGCTGTTTGAATTGCTTGTAAGAAGGGTCCACCACAAGCAGTTGTTTAGTATATACTGGCTTCACCTTGGGCCATACAAACCAGGAATTTATAACAAAAATTTTCTCAATGAAAGAAACTGTAAAGGCAGAATCCTATAATTCTGGAACTATAGTTTCTGTTTTAATAAGTCAAAGCCCAAGTACTTGAAAGAGAGCAAAGAATCAGATCTGAAGCTCTAAAATCAATTCAAAATATTCTCAGTTGTGCTGTCCTCAACTGTGAAGTTCCAGAAGCATGATATCAAGAAGAAGCACTTCATTGAGCCCAGCACAAATATCCAATAACAAATATATTAGAGACTGCAGCTCTGAGCACCCCTTAATGTTGTCTCCAAGTGTATCCAGTGGAGTCTTTGAATCTGAACCCCTCCTTGGCTCTGTGTAAAGTATCTTTGAGTTCTCACTTAGTGCTTCATTCCTTTAAGTCTATGGGAAGCCCTTGGTGCTTTCTGAGAGGTGAACATTCTTCATCCTACTTTTCTATGTCAGATCTCTGTGTCAACATCTGTTTCTAAACCTGAGGCTCAAATTCATGAATCTTTAAGTTCTGCCTCTGTTCCATAACAATAATATTAAGTGTATGATATGAGTCTGAGATCAGTAGCCTCATCTGTTATCTTATGTCGCTCATGATTGTATTCCTCAACTTCCACGTGAGGTACTGGTCAAGTAGTTGCTTCTTTGAGTGACTGCACACATCCATTCCACTGTAGGTGTGTGCACGCCTTATGCACGGTTGGAGATTTTTCACTCAGCAATACCCGTCAGAGCAGCCCTCTCTGCGTTGTGGCACTGCACACAAGTATAAAGGGCAGAGCCACCCCTGATCACCCTCTCAGTTCCCTCCTACCACCAGTGATGGTTGTTGGAGCTGCTATCCTTGCATTTGCAATTGTTACTCTATTTAGTGTACATAGTACCTGTAGTGTTAATTTTAGTGTAATTTAGAGTCTTTGTACATAGTATAGATATAAGAGTAAATTTAGATAAGTATTTAGTAGTGTGAAGTCACCAGTTCCCATCTGAGTATCAGCACTGGACTCACGCCTTATGTAAGTCTTCCGAATATTTGGTGAAAGCCCCGAGTGGAGGCAAGGACATGGAGTCACTCAAAGAAGAGAAACTCCAAGGCACAGTCTTTAAGCCAAGAGGGGTTGCTGACTTCAGAGCCTAGGAAACTTCCACTGAAACCAATTCCTGAAGTGCTGACAGAACATTACCACAGAGCCAAGAGCCCTTTCTAGAGCTGTCTACTCCCAAGGCTTTTGAGGCAGCTCAAGAATTATAGAACCTGTTGGTACTGGTCGCCCCAGTTACTTAGCACGCCCACCTGGTATTGGCATCTGGCATACACACTTCAGTGGTTCTGGCTCCAGCCCCAATGCACCATTCAGTACAGGAGGCTGCTAAAACAGCAATGATCTTGCCAGTACTTCATTTTCATACTCAGAACTGCTCTCCCCTGTACTGACAAAATCAGATCCCCCTTGGTCTGAGGGAGTGGACTTCTCACCAAATTCTGAGGTCAGCTCTTATGTATCTCACCCCAGATATGTTCAGCAGCCCCAGTGGGGTGCCTGCCTACTGTGGTACCAGCCACAGCCTCAGCATTCCAAGGACCAAGGGCCCATACCTAATTGTCCACCCTCCATATCAATGGCCCTTTTGGAACCTTGGGGCTTCCCTCCACAATCTAGAGCATCTCTGCTCCCCCCCCTTGTCTTACTCCATCGGTTAGGTGTCAGGAGTATCTACAACAGGTTACTATCTGCCCACCCCCATTACCAGCAACAGTACTGTGCATGCGGAATTGCATCTTCTGGATTCTCCTCTGGATGACTCAGAGAAGGCTTGACCTCAACTTAGCTTTCTTTTCTTCATCTCCTGATGAGGTGGTAATAACAGAGTTTGCTTCTCTCTCTCCCGCTCCTGACAATTACAGAGCTCATCAGAGCTTGTTTAGGAGGATGGCTGCAACTCAGGATATCCAACCAGGAGAGATGCAGAAAAAGTCACATGGGTTGATTGACATTTTAGCCTGGTCAGGACCCTCTAGGATAGCTCTCTCTATTAATGAGGCTATCCTGAAGCCTGACAGGGCATTATGGCAGACCTCATCTTCTACACCTCTTATTTCAAAAAAAGGTGGAGAGAAGATTTAATGTCCCTTCATAGCGGTTTGAACATTTTTTATACCCATCTCCTCCTTTCTACCCAGTAGTCTCAGCTGCTAATGAAAAAGAGACAGTGACACCAGGTCTCAATGCCAAAAGGGAAAAGAGCAAAGAAGCTGGACCTCTTTGGAAGGAAGCTTATTCCATATGAGATTTATAGCTTAGAATCGTGAACCATCATGTTCTGCTGGGTCAGTATGATTTTAGCCGGTGGGATGGGTTCCTGAAATTTAAGGACAGGCTTCTGGACAAGGCAAAGCAAGAGTTCAGTGCTATGATGGAGGAGGGCAAGCTAGTTGCCAGAACAGCCTTACAGGCAAGTCTAGATGAGGCAGATGCTATGGCTTGAGTTATGACTTCCTCATCACTATATGGCATTCCTCTCAGTGGCAGTCATCAAATCTTCCCCAGAGGTGCAACCAACCATCACACACTTCCCATTTGAAGGCTCCTTGCTTTCTGAAAAAACTGACGAGAGGCTACGTAGTCTTAAGAATTCAAGAACAATCCTTAAGTTTCTGATGATTTATACACCAGCAACAACAACAAAAAAAGCTGTTCTGCCCTAGCAGTCCCAATAGTTTCCACTTTTCATGCCTCGTACCCAGACCTGTCCTGAAAGAGGGGCAAAAGTTACAAGAGGGTCCTCCATCTCTTCTGTAGCAGCCAGTTCATCTAAAGACAGGTTTCAGAGTAGCAGCCATGTTAGTCTGTATCCGTAAAAAGAAAAGGAGTACTTGTGGCACCTAAGAGACTAACAAATTTATTAGAGCATAAGCTTTCGTGAGCTACAGCTCATTTCATCGGATGCATTCAGTGGAAAATATAGTGGGGAGATTTTATATACACAGAGAACATGAAACTGTACAGACTGTAACAAGAGTGATCAGGAAAGGTGAGCTATTACCAGCAGGAGAGCAGGGTGGCGGGGGGGTTGGACCTTTTGTAGTAATAATCAAGATGGGCCATTTCCAGCAGTTGACAAGAACAGTAGGGGGGGAAATAAACAAGGGGAAATAGTTTTACTTTGTGTAATGACACATCCACTCCCACTCCTTATTCAAGCCTAAGTTTATTGTATCCAGTTTGCATATTAATTCCAATTCAGCAGTCTCTCATTGGAGTCTGTTTTTGAAGATCTTCTGTTGAAGAATTGCCACTTTTAGGTCTGTAATTGAGTGATCAAAGAGATTGAAGTGTTCTCCAACTGGTTTTTGAATGTTATAATTCTTGACGTCTGATTTGCGTCCATTTATTCTTTTACATAGAGACTGTCCAGTTTGGCCAATGTACATGTCAGAGGGGCATTGCTGTCACATGATGGCATATATCACATTGGTAGATGTGCAGGTGAACGAGCCTCTGATAGTGTGGCTGATGTGATTAGGCCCTATGATGGTGTCCCCGGAATAGATATGTGGACACAGTTGGCAACGGGCTTTGTTGCAAGGATAGTTTCCTGGGTTAGTGTTTTTGTTGTGTGGTGTGTGGTTGCTGGTGAGTATTTGCTTCAGGTTGGGGGTCTGTCTGTCTAAGCAAGGACTGGCCTGTCTCCCAAGATCTGTGAGAGTGATGGGTCATCCTTCAGGATAGGTTGTAGATCCTTGATGATGCGACAAACTCATCCTCTTGACAAACATTTTTACCCATTGGTTGAGAGCAGTCTGCCACTCCCCAGAGTACCATCTTTCTCCACCCCAATATTTTCCAATCACCTGTCCCACTTTCTAAGTGCTTGGTCCCACATCACATCACTGGGACATACCCTACAATTTGTTTCTATCCCTCCTTCTCACCACCCTTTCCTATCCCTTTTCAGGAACACACTCACAAGAATGTACTACTTTAGGACTCTAGTCTTTTCTCCTTGTGAGGGCCGTAGAAGAAATTCCCATCTTGCTCAGGGGGAAGGGATTTTATTCCTGGTATTTCCTAATCCTGAAAGCAAAGTAGGGGGTTATCAGGCCTATTTTAGATGTAAAACACATAAATGAGTTCCTTAAGAAAATAAAATTTCAGATAGTCACTCTAGCTTCTATTACCCCATCTCTAGATCCTTTAGATCTTTAGACAATTTAGACCTTGTCTAGATCAAAGGTTTGTGGGAGACTCCCCACATGGATTTATTTGCAACAAATAAAAATGTCAACTTTTGTTTTTTCCTGGGCAGGCCACAGCCCTCCTCCTATCCTGGTCAAAGAGTCTGCTGTCTGCTTTCCCTCCAATTCCACTCCTACCCAAGGTCTTGGCCAAAGTCAAACATGATCATGCTCACTTTATACTAATAGCCCCAGAGTGGCCCCATCAGCATTAGTTCTCGACTCTGTTAGCCCTATCTGTCAGACCTCCACTGTCACTCCCATGAGATGTAGATGTGATCTCCCAGGACCCCAGCCACCTCCTTCATCCCAACCTGGAGGTTCTTCACCTGACATCATGGATACTTCATGGCTGAAACCCTTGGAAGGAGGTTGCTCTAAGGGAGTGCAGGAAGTTCTTCTACACAGTAGAGAGCCTTCAACTAGAACTACTTGATAAATGGAAAAGATTCTCCATGTGGTTCACACAGAAAGGCATTTCCCCAGCTAGAGCACCTATTCATTGTATATTGGATTGTCTCTTGTTTTTGAAAAGAAGGTTAGCGGTTAATTCCATCAGAGTCCAGATGGCAGCTATTTCAGCTTTTTACCCTCCCATGGATAACTGATTGCTTTTTTCAACCCCTATGTCCATCAGATTTCTGAAGGGTTTGGACAGATTATATCCACAGGTTCACAGTCTGATCTCCCCGTGGAACTTAAATTTAGTTCTAGTGAAGTTGAAGGGCCCCCCTGTTGAGCCACTAGCAGCCTGTTCTTTGTTACACCTTTCTATAAAGGTGGCTTTCTTGGTTGCAGTTACCTTAGCCAGGAGAGCAGGGAAATTGTGAGCCTAAGTATCAGAACCTTATATGATCTTCTTTAGAGATGATTTTTTCCTACTTCACCCAAAGTTCTCAACTAAAGTGGATTCCAGTTTTCACATTAACCAAGCATGTATATTTGCCAGCTCCCTTTTCAAAGCCTCTTTCGAGTAAAAGTAAAGAAAAACTTCATACTCTAGATGTTAGAAGAACTTTAACTTTTTACCTGGATCAGACTAGGCCATTTAGGTCTTCATCACAGCTGTTCACTGAGGGTTTGGACAGAATAAAGGGCCATCCAGTATCCATCAAAAGGATCTCTTCCTGGATTTCCAGATATATTCATCTTGCTACTGACTGGCTGGTATTGTACCACCAGGTAGATTGTTGGCTAATTTGACCGGGTTGTAGGCAGCTTCTATGGCCTTTCTGGCTCATGTGTTCATCTTGGATATTTGTAAGGCAGCAACCTACTCATTGATCAATATGTTTGCCTCTCACTAGGCCATCTCTTATCAGTCTAGAGATGATGCTAGATTTAGACAGGTGATACTACAGTCCCTGTTCACTACAGTCCCTGTGGACTCCAAAGCAGCCTCCAGTTCAAAGTACTTTTGAGTCACCTATGGAGGAACGGACATGTGCAATCATTCAAAGACGAAGAAACAGTTACTAACCTTTTTCTGGAATTGTTCATTTTGAAATGTGTTGCACATGTCCATTCCACATTGTTCCTTCCTTCCTCTCTCTATCGGAGTCTTTCTGGTAGGAAGGAACTGAGAAAGGTCAGTGATAGCTCCATGCTTTATATCTTCATGCAGTGGAGCGAGACAGCAGAGGACACCCATGCTGCCCTGACGGGTACTGCTGAGGGAAAAAATCTCCAGTAACTGTGCCTGAAGCATGCACACACCTACAGTGGAATGAACATGTGCACCACAGCTCAAAGAACAACAGGTACAGAAAAAGGTCAGTAACTATTTCTGTCCATTTGAAGGGACAGACTTATTCAACACAAAGACAAATGATTTTTTTTTTTTTGCAAAGCAGAAGTAGGTTAGAACTGTCAGACCTCTGAATTTTACTGTCTTGCTACAGAGCAGCTCTTATTCTGGTTCCAACATTAGTTCTAGCAACCCCAGAGCAATTGTCATTGGGGTTACTATACCCAACAAAATGGATATTCTAAGAAAGCCTAAAGAGGAGGGCAGTTTGAGTCTTTGTCTGCAATAGAGGCCAACCCATTTAGCTACTCTAGTTCCTCACTCCATCTTGCTGGCACAAAGCAACTATTTTGATATGCAACTTAACAGCTATGACCTAATGCCTGCTACGGTGTCTGTTATTCTTTCCTTAACCTTTTCAAAATTCTCTCTCATTCCCTTGCACCATGGAGTAGAATTACTTCAAATAGTTTAATCTTTGAAATCACAGGGAAGAAAGCACTATTCACTTCTTCATGCTGGCTTCCAACTTCCTTCCCTATCCTCTTTTCCAGGGACCCTAACTCTGTGAGTTAGACTCTGTTAGATTCACTTCTCCTACATTGGGATCAAAGATTTATGACAGCCTCCCAATCCTCCTCTATTGTGAATTTCTCAGGATGGTGAGATAGGACAGAGCTCACATTGTTTTAACAGCCCGACCTCGGCTTGTCAGGCATAGTACTGAGTTCTCCTTGCTCTGAAAATGGAGTTTCCAGTGTTTGTGCTCTTACCTTTCAGATTTCCTAGTCCATGAGCAAAGTGAAATTCTATATCCAGATTTAGGTTCACTTTATCTAGCTTGGGTGAATGTTTAGACCTTTTCTAGAACTCAGTCTGGCTTTCTGAAAAAGGTTAAGCACATTCTTCTGAAATTGCCTAATTTGTCTAAAATGATGACCTATGCTTTCAAGTGGAAATGCTTTTCCATGTAGATTAATAACAAAATGTTCCTTGCTCTTGCTCAGTGTCTTTTATTCCGAACTACTGATTCTCCCTGAAGAAATCTTGTTCATCTTTCATCTAGATTCGTTTATCTAGCAGCCACAGCAGCAGTATTCCGACACTACAAGAATATTCTGCTTCCATACATTCTAAATGATTTCCTATATGGATGATTCATCTTTATCTTTATTGTACATAATCATTTAGCTTCAAGTGTTCTTAAATTTAATTCTTACCAGATTTGTATCTCCATAGTTTGAGCCTATGGGGAGTGTTCTTTATACCATCTCTCCCAAATTGCAGTGTTGGTTTAAATTATTTCCACAAGGTGGGTAAGAGAAATTCAGGCACTTATGTCAGATTGATCTTTCACAGACATCAGCAAGGAGGAGATGGTGTTACTTTAAGGATGAATTTAGGGTGATAATATATTTTTACAATTTCTCTTGAATTCATCTACTAATTTCCCACTCTTTTTCCCAGAATCACAAAGCTTGCCTGAGAAAGCCAGACTGCACAAATGAAGTTTTAAGAGCTGTAGGCTACCATTTGAAAAATTTGAACAAGAACAAATCTTTTAAAAAACCAGCTGTTTATTATTTTTGAAGCGAACTCAAGGAAGGAAGTAATCTCTTTTCAGATATTTTCAATAGGGATCACAATCTGCAGAGATTTTCAAAATGAATCTTGCTCTGTGCCCAGATTTGCTATGACCGGGTAGGTGTCCCACTAAGCAGTGTCAGTCTACTCCTGTAGAGCAAAGGCAGGTTCCACAGCTTGACTGAAAAATGCAAACCATATACAGCTAAATTTTGTACAGCTGCTATATGGTTATTCAGCTTTGCTCTCTCTATTCTGGGCCTAGATGAGATGCTTTTTTTCTCTTTTTTTTTTCTTATTTTTTTTCTTTTTTTTTTTTGTGGAGAGTATTCCATCAATCACCCTTCAATTAAGAACATGAGTTCTTCTATGGCTATTTTTACTGCTTAATCTCCCAAAAGTGCCATCTTCAGAGGCAATTCTGGAAGGAAAATGAAAGATTTTTTTACCAGTTACTTACCAACAACAGGCATTCTCAGACAATATTACCTCCTGTGCTATATTTCAAAATAGTTAAAAGAAACTGAGAATGTTTGGAGGCACAGCCCTTTAGACTCTCTCAGGACATTCATTTCTGACTGCAAAGGTTGCAATTGCTTTTCAAATGATTGCAGGACTTTTGGTGCTGAGAAATGCTTTCAAGATTGTGGGACTTGTGTAAGTAATAGTCTCTGGGAACTCAAGTTATTGGTAAGAAACTTTCCTGTTAAAAATTATGGGAGTTTGATGAAAATTTTTTTTCTTTCAGATAACTTAAGAGCTCAGAGAATTCTGTCTGCTTTTATGTGGAACTCCTTCCAGATGTTTAGGAGTTTTTCTCTAGTTTCTGCAGGTTTCAGACAACAGCATGTGCATCGTCAGAACAGAGTCAAATTAGCCAAAGTTGGGCTCTGTGAATATGGACTTATAACAAATATATGTAGTTAAAAGTTAATAGATATCAGAGCTAGTTTAGTGACAGTATTTTAAATTTAGGCAGGTAACTTTAGGAGAGGCAGCCATTTTGATGTCCTTGGTTGGGAGTTCTGCTCTGATTCAAATTTTGCATTGTGATCATATGGATACATACATTTTTGCTTGTTAAGAAGGTTTGGTTCTCTATTAACATTTTACACATTTGGGGCCTGATTGAAAGCCCACTAAAATCAATAGGAATCTTTCCACTTACTTCACTAGCATTTCAATCAGGCCTTTCCTGAAGGGCTGTGGTGGATATGGACATGATATACTACTGTTAGTGGTGTTTTTTTTTCTAGAAGTCATGCTTTTAACATACAGTCACAGTACTTGTCCCACAGGGCTTTTACTCAATGGAATGCACCAATTTCACACTCCAGTAAATGATGGTGGAAGAAAGTGCAGAAGGCTCAGCGAAACCCATTCACACTCACCCCTGTACAGGGGTCAACCACAGTCTTTGTATTCCCAGGGTGCAATGTCCAGGATAATTTAGAATAGGTGATAGTGCTTGATTCTGCAAAAGGGGTGAGATGCATGCGAGGCCATAGACTGACCCCTTTATATACCAAGCACAATTTAGCCACAATGCCTTCAGATGCTGCTGCTTTGTGGGGTTGGGTGGGTTGTATTACATGATCACACGCTATGGCTTAAATGTCATAAAAGAGTCCTTATGGTCTAGAACTTATTTTCGCTTCATCTTATTAAGTTGCCTCTTTGAATCCAGGATACCCACAACTACATTAAATTAATACTTAAACCCATCAAAACAAGGTATGTAGATCTGAAACGCATATTTTTTCTTCCACTTTTCTCCCAACCCGCTTGTTTTTGAAAATATGAAAAGCTCTTGCAGAATACCCTACAAAGCGTTTTTTAAAAAATTTCCATTCACACTTTATTTTTAGATGGTATTTGTTTCTTCTTATCTCTGCTTGAATGCCGCCGCACTAGTAATGTATGGGGCAGAGCCAGCATAGTAGCATTGAGGGAAATGAGACTGGGTCCATCAGAGGTTAGACCGAGAAGTGACATTTCCCAGCTCTCACTCACACACTTCTGGCTCTGACCCTCCCTACCAGCAGGTTCCTTCTCATTCAAATCCCGGACTATTGCCGCCTCCTCCCCCAAGTATCTCTTTGATTTAGAAGGAGATAATATAAACACAGCCACTTTTCACCCGTTAACTCAACAGTTTCCCCTGTTTTAAATAGTAGAGCCTAATTCAGATTGTAATGAATGCTTTGCAATTTTTTCCAGTAGTAAGAATTTCAAAAGACACTTTATTTATTTTGCACTCCTATAATTTAAAGGAAGTCTATCAAAGGCCCAGAATGTAACCTAACTATTTTCAGTACTTTACAATTGTGATTTGTGATCTTGAAAAGTCTGCAAACAAGTCATTTTGTTCAGCTGTTCCAGTGTAGTACGTATATTGGACTCTTGGTTGCACCCAGCTGTGCTAGATCTTCAAAGATTACAGCCAATGTGAAATGACTGAACCTGTCTATTCTTCTGGGTAGATGTATATGATAGTTATATTAGGAACCAGGTATTTCTTGCCTGTCTAGTTATTATGGGAATTTTTAAAGATTTCTAGCAGGCAGCATGAGTTACTGTTCTTTCAGCTACTAGTTATGTAGTCTATATATAGAGGTGATTAGCACATGTAAGAAATTCCTTTCGGTTGCATTTTGAGATGTTTATATATAAATAACCCGAAATACATACATCCACATGTGAAATGTCTGAAACAAAGTCTCGAGTCTGAAACAAAGAATTCATGTATATGATTGATTTGGAGAAATGTATAGGGGGAAAAGATTCAAAATTCATTCAAATACATGCTCCCAGCTTGTCTGTTTGCAAACACCTGCTATATAGTATAAATAGTGGGACCACATACCTATAGTTAGGCAGTTTTTTGTGGATGTTTGACAATAGGATGGTTACTCATACACATAAAACATCACATTTGCAATCACATTTTCATAACACTGCAAAGGAATTGAATGACTTTTCTTGGCATGTTTTTTTTCTTCGTGAGTCTAAGCTGTGTGTATGAATTTGCTCTATATCTCCTGGGAGTAAGAAAATTCTATTGCATATATTAAATTAATTTGGTGCAAGCTGGTGCAACTGTAAATCCAAATGACAACTAGTTCTTTTTGAAATAGTGTTAGTAATATGTTGTGTTCAATAAGCAAATTGTATGAAAACTATGTATACTGTAATTTGTTTCCCCATCCCCCATTTAGTTATGTGTTTAACATGTCCAGGATATGTACTGAGATCCTCAAAGATCTTTGTATTGTACTGGGTTGTTTTTTAGTTTGGGGTTGTTGTTTTTTGTGGGGGGAGGGGCTCTGTTGTGCAAGGACGGAAGTGCTCAGCTACTGTAGTCATATAGGTCAATTTCTTCTATTGGATCTTGCCTTTGGTCATGGAAAAGGATTCCTTCTAGAATCCTTTTCTTCCCACTTGGAATAATGGTAATGGCCTTATCAGTCACTGAGTCCTTGAACATCTATAGTTGTTGCTGGTTTTTCAAAAGCTATTGTTATGCTTTTAATATTGCTGTCTTCTGCCAGATGTCCTATTGGAAGTTAACAATACTTGATATCCCGCAGTCATGTGTCTAATGTGGCAACAAGTTACTTCACTACCTTTGGATTCTCTGCTGAGGTTATGCTTGTTTTATGAACATCCTTCACTGACAGTATCTCCTGCGAACTGTGATTGCCTCACCTGTTGTCTGGCCTGATACACAAACTGTTTATCCTGCTCTTGATGGTAATACAAAACACCTTCTAAATATATCAGCAACTTCAGCCTATGCTGTTTCTAAGTGAAAGTTAGGATACTGGAAAAATTGCCAGGGCTTGCACAAGTTTTCCCCTGCACTACCATCTGCTCCCACTTCATCTTGGATCTCAACAAGGCTCAGATTCAGGGGAAAGTGGGTGGAAAAATAGTTCCTTTGATTAATAAGTAGTTTGTTCAGTTTTACAATATACATAGGAGTAAAACAGAAGGTAGGGAACATTTCCACTGTGGATCTCATCAAAAGTATAAATAGTTTGCTGATGAAATAGTGAATTTCTTATCTATCTTGTGCAATTCTTCTTCAGAAGCTAATTAATGAGACAATATATGTAAATATAACATAATCAGTTTCCCACTATATTTAATATTCTTTGGAGTTTATCAGTTTAATAAAAATGGTTCACTCTTTCTGATAAAAGTTACAAATAACATGACCATTATAACATGTTTGATTCAGCAAACCTTGTAATTGAAAATGTCATATTTCTTTAAATTAAATTTAAAAATTTCACAGGGAAATTGAAAACTAAGATCTTCAGTAACATAACCATGCCTTATAACAATGCCTCCTACTCATCTCCTGATAGGCAAATGTTTGTTTTTATATTAGGACTGTTTTAAAGACAAGTTACAATTTTTTTTCCTGTCTTTCCTTAACACCTCCACTCTTTCTAAAACACGTTACAGTCAGGTACTGAAACTGCTGATAGGCAGCAATTTTAAGCACTAATAATCAAAGCTGAGCAATGTTAGAATCTATTGTGTGTTACTTGCAGGAGGATTTTCTTATAGTGGAACACTGTGCAGCACAAATGAGTCATTTATTATGTAAGATGTGTTTTTATTATAGAGAGTTTCTCTGTTTGTTGAAGCAGAGGGTGCCCTCCTAGAAATATCATAATGAAGTCTTCCATCATACAGGAAAAAAATAATCTGCCATATCACCTAATCAGCTTTATTAAATCTTAATGTTTTCCTTCTGAAGTCTCAGCATAGTATCTCCATTCTAGGAAGCACAAGAGCAAGATAATAAACTCAAGAGCAACCTTAGCATTCCCACAGCCCTTAAGCAAGTAGAAAATGACCCACCCCTGCCCACACACACACTTACTTCACAGCCCACAGTCTCGCACAGACAACAAACAAATAAAATAGTTACCGTAGGCAACTTTGTTCTGCCTATAGTATGTTTGAACAACCCTGAATAACATAATTATACTTTACCTTCTTAATCCTTTTGGTATCAGTGAACATACACCACAAATACAATAAAATGTGACATGCAGTCAAAAGATGTGTCCTCTGTTCAGCTATCTTAATTCACATTATTTAAGAAATTTAATCACCAGAAAAGCCTCATGAGACACACACCTCCATTTGTTGAGGTCCCAGCAAACATGCAGTCTTACAGTCTCCTTCAGTACCATAAAAAAATTATATAATAGAAGACACTCCCTCTAAAATCACTGAACAGTGACTATTTAAGTTTTGTCTTTGGATTCTAAAGCCTTTTTGTAAGTCAAATAACGTTTGTGCTAATTTTGATGGAACAAATTGTCAGGTTCAGGTTGCTACCTCCCATAGTTTTGGCTGCAGGCATTTAAAAATAGATTAGGTTTTGTGAAGACTGTATTTGAAGTCCATGATAGATTATGTCAGCACAAATATACTGGGGCTAAAGTTATGAGCACATTTATACAGTGTTGTAAACCAATGTTACTACTGCCTTTGTGTGGGAGAAACTTTGGTCAATTGTAGAGGTCACAATGAAGAATCCCCAGTTCATAGGAAAGTGAAACCTGCAGAGTTTATTTATATAATGCGTCCACACACTGCAGTACCGCCCTTTGCTTTTACAGGGACATTGCCAATTTTCAAATAGTGCTCTCTTTGAATAGCTTTCTCAGGGGGAAAAATGTTTAAAGCATTAAAAATAATGTTTTTTATTTAGGTTCTTCAGTTCCTTCGTAGTTTTGAGAGATTTTTATTGTGGGTCTCAGCCCATCTAAAACACAGCCAGAACCATGTCTTCCTCCACCCCCTTCCTTCTCATTGTATGCGTTGCTACCTAGGCGTCTTTCCCTTTCAGTTGCCTTGGCAGACAGCAACCCAACATTCCTAACTCTCACTTCACCTCCCTGCTCCATCCCCTGCCAAGGACTGGAGACCACCACCCTGGCTCCCCAACCTGCTGGCTGCTTGGGCTTCCCCAACTCCTGTGGAGGAAGCCCAGTTATGAAATAGAAGAGCTATGAATGGACTCTGGCTCCTGTGGAGGAGGACATGAGATCCTGAACTTTCCCAGTTGCCCTTCCCTGCCTCCCCCCATGCAGATTTAGTGATGAAGGATGGAAATAACAAAGAGCTTGGCAACAATTTTAGTCACAGAGATAGTGACTGAAAGACACATTTTAGAGACTGTAGTTTTTGTTCTACAACAGGATTTAGGGGTGATAACTCCTCCCTCAGGGATCTACAAACACCAACATTGTTAGCATAGGTGAGGGCAGCATTTTGAAAATGTCAACAGTGATGTAATAGGGAGGAGGAGAAGCTGCTTTCACTTTATCTGGAAAAGGCCTGTTGCCTTGTCCAGTGCATCCCCAGAAAGTGAGGGATTGTAGCCATCAATACATTTTTGAGATTTTGTGTGTTTTCTTTAATGTCCTAAGCAATGAAGCTTCTGTCACTTCCCATGGGAAACTATTTCATATTCTAATAGACCTCACTGTTGGGAATCCTTTGATATTTTATTTGCATTTTCTTTTATTAATTATATCCCATTATCTCTAGTTCAGAGGTTCTCAACCTTTTTCTTTCTGAGGCCCCTCAACATGCTATAAAAAACTCCACAGCCCTGCATATGCATGGTTTTCTGCATATAAAAGCCAGGACTGGTGTTAGGGGGTAGCAAGCAGGGCAATTGCCTGGGGTCCCATGCAACAGGGGCCCCTGTAAAGCTAAGTTGCTCAGGCTTTGGCTTCAGCCCCTGGTGGCAGGGCTCGGGGCCCAAGGCTTCAGCCCCATGTGGTGAGGCTTTGGCTTTCTGTCCTGGTCCCAAGCGAATCTAACACTGGCCCTGCTTAGAGGACCTAGTGAAACCTGCTCGCGGCCCTCCAGAGAGGCCCTGGACCCCTGGTTGAGAATCTCTGCTCTAGTTATACCTTCTTCTGCAACTCCAAATAATAAATCCTCAAATCCTAGCATCTACACCATTTCAGTATTTATAAGAACTTGTTGCTGTTCCCTTCCCTTAGTAGTCACTATGTAACCAGACTATGCATACTTAGCTCTTTTGATCTTTTTTTAATCTCAATTTCTCCAGCCTCCAGATTTGGGGGGAGGGTATTTATTTATTCTCAAAACATGATTCTCAAACTCATATAAAGAAGTTAAAATACTATTTTCGTCAGCAGAAATATATGGTTTAAAAATTCCTTTATTGTAGAATTTGGATAGGAATTTAGGAAAGTGGGGGTAGAAGTGTGTGTATGTCCACTGATACACAGAACAATACTCACATAATGAGTTTGCAGTATGGCTGGTTTAGATCTGCTTTTCTTAGTTTGCTAAAAAACTTGAGAGCTTTCCACTTTGTCATGAAAAATGGCACCAATATAGTTCTAAGCATTGGGAAAATCCTGTACAATGTTAAATCTATGGCTGTTCAGGATCAGGAAGAAATAAAATAAAAATTTTGATTTGGGTGCCTAGTGACTAGCAAATGGTACAAACATTGAAAAAATGTAGTCAGATTCTGATCTCCTTTACACTGTTGTAAATCCATTGACGGTGGAGTTACTCTGGATTAACAACAATGTAACAGATCAGAATCTAGCAAAGTAGTATTTATATTTCTGTCACCCATAGCAATTATTCCTAGTAAAAAAAGAAAACCTAATTACATATCCATTCTCCTAACTGCTATTTTTATTATACATACAGGAATCAGCCCAAGGTTTTGGCCATCCCGCTTTCCTCAGGGGTTACACATCCAAGATGCTACACTACTATTTAAAACAACATCAGAGAGTCAAAACTAAACATCAGGGGTAGACGCAGCTGAGCTGCCTCACAGCTGATCGGCCAGCTACATCATCAAAGAGGATTCCCCCCTCATCCCCTCTTCATGCGTAAGCCACCTGAAGAATCAAAATGCAGCCATCATAATAACTACTGAAAATACTTGTCCTTTCAATGATCAGCAAAGGAATCCATATACTGTACAGCAATAGAGCAAGATTTATGAAAATCTATATAAGTGAATAAAGTGAATTAAACATTCATGTTCCCCAACCCAGGATGTTTCTACAATGTTTTCAATAAATATAACTAAACACAAATCAGTTTGTGCTTCCTGTCTTATGAGTTCAACATCTGGAAGACCTATATTAACAAGAACATTGATGCAGTACCTGAGGAAGATTGGATGGCAAAACTCTGGGCCGATTCCTAAATGTACACTATAAAAAGAGTACTAGAGAATGGATATGTATGTGATTTCTTTTGTTTAAACTAAAAACAATTTGCTAATGGGTATAATAAATTTAAATGCTGTAGAACCTATTCTCTTTCTTCTCACTAATCCTATTAGCACTGGGATGTACAGTGGATCTGGAGTGGGATCACATAGGTTAATGGTGTCTATCTATACCATTAACCTATGTGATCTGGTTTGATATGCGATTTTGTTTTTGTTAGTTTGTGGCTCCCTGGAAAGTGGAAATTCAAAATGTGAATAAGGTGGAGAAATGAGATTGAGGAGTTGAATGTAATATTAAATATGCTTGTCATTTTGTCAAGATTTTTAAAATACAAGAGGATTTTCATATAAGGTCTGACTCTCTTCCCACTTAAACTAGTTTTACATTACAGTAACTCAGTTGCTTTTAGTGGAGTAACTCCTGATTGACATTGGTGTAGGTAAGAAGAGAATTGTGCCCAAAGTGTATATATATCTCCACTGCATCTTTAGAATCAATGATATTGAGATCTAGTATGCTCTCATGCTTAAGTGGGGAATTTAATATAGCAAAAGAGGAGAGAAAAAAAAATCACACCTGAATAAAAATGAGCAAACCAACTGAAGCTGACCTATAACCAAAGTTTGCACATACATTCTTCCCAGCAATATACCTTGCAGAAGTTACATCTACCTATCAACAAATAAAGCCTTTTCATTTGTTAAGTAAATTTTGTTCTTCACAGTAACAAAAATAGTTATGTTCCTGAAATCATGACAGTTTGTGTTACATCAACTAAGGCTGTATTTAGTTCTTATTTTAGTCCTTTAGTACTCTTGGCCTCAACCAGACTATAACTGAAACACAAAATACCTTATTAATATCTAATGATTGCCTTTTCATTAAGTAAATGTTACAAATTACCATGCAAACCCCAGCCTGATGGATTAAAACATTTTCAAATTAAGTTTTAGACATGCTCAGTTTGTGTTCTATATGCCAATGGCATCAGTCCCATAATAAATAAATCTCCATGTTAACCAAGCTCGCCAATATTTGTCATGTCAGAAGATAAAATGATACAGGTGCCTCATAACATCTGTATGTTTTAAAAACAGTGGCATGTAATAAAATATTGAAATATGTTTTATAATGAAGTGCTTCATAGTTACGGAACTCCTGGTCCTGAGAAGAATATAAGTATAGTAGTGATTTAGCACTGGGGCTTGCACCAGCCAGGCCTTCATATACCCACCACCCTGGTGATGTCCAGTGACTAAGTAAACCGTTCAGGAGTCCACTTACATCCTCAGACCTCATCTGCATTGGAATAATCATTCCTCATCTACCCTGTGACACATGACTCTGTAAATTGAGTAGTTTGCAAGCTCTTTGGGGCAGGGAACTGTCTTCATGAATTTCCTGAAAGCCATTAGAACACTATACAAGATATTTCCCAAAACCATAGGCTGTACTGTTGATAATTAATCAATGTTTATATAACACCAAAATGGAGCTCTGGAGAAAACTGGAAAGACCCAGACCACGTTTCAAAGCATCCACTATGTATCAGATGAGACAAAACACAGGATCTCATTTCAAGTGGTATGGCTTGCGTGGAGAGTTCACTGGAGAGTAGACCAATGCAGGAAGGATGGTTTGAAGAAGTGGATTTTAAGGTGCTATGCTTGCTAGTACATTTTTATTTTGGGCTGTGCATTAATCAAATTTGCTTTTTCATTGTAAAATTTGTGAATGTTCTTTGGAACTCTGATAAGGAGCAAAAGGGCAACTGCCTGCCTCCTTCTCTGCATTTCCTCAGGCATGCTCTTTGCATACAGCTCTTCCTATTTAATTTGAGTACACTCCACTTACTCTCATGAAGCAAGGTGCTGTAAGCAAATCAGAAGGGATTTCATGTTTAGTGCTGCCCATTTACTGTGTTTCCACAAGTAAGCTAGGTTTATTGCTCTATTTTGTGGCTCTAATATGTACTGTATTTTAGTTTAAGTATGCATTGGGTCTTGGTCTCTCTCTTGTAAGGAGCAAAGGGGTAAATTTTGTTCACAGTTCAGTATGGATCCATGAACAAGGAAGTGAACATTTTTATTTGGATTTGGCAATCAT
Source organism: Lepidochelys olivacea (assembly GCF_965140295.1). Classification (NCBI taxonomy): domain Eukaryota; kingdom Metazoa; phylum Chordata; order Testudines; family Cheloniidae; genus Lepidochelys; species Lepidochelys olivacea. Next base: position 267,975,157 of record NC_140411.1, read on the forward strand.
TTGGTTTAACTCTTCCATGTCACCACCTACAAGTCAAATACACAGCAGAACCTCAGACCTCGGGAATGGAGGTTGTTCATGGCTCTGAAATGTTCGTAACTCTGAACAAAACATTGCGGTTCTTTCAAAAGTTTACAGCTAAACATTGACAATACAGATTTGAAACATTACTATGCAGAAGAAAAATGCGGCTTTAACCATCTTAATTTAAATGAAACAAGCACAGAAACTGTTTCCTTACCTTGTCAAACTTTTTCTAAACTTTCCGTTTTTTTAAGTAGTTTACATTTAACACAACTGTACTGTATTTGCTTTTTTTTGTTTCCCTCTGCTGCTGCCTGGTTGCATACTTCAAGTTTCAAATGAGGTGTGTGGTTTGTAACTCTGGTGTTCATTACCCTGAGGTTCTATTATATGTCAAGGCCAGGAAATCTAAAACTTCTAGCAGCACGAGGTCAAGGTGAGGATAAATGACTGAGGATATTCAGTACTTGTGGCACCTTATAGACTAACCAATTTATTTGAGCATAAGCTTTCGTGAGCTACAGCTCAGACTAACATGGCTGTTACTCTGAAACCTGAGGATATTCAGAAACTTATGTTTACTGACACTATAGGTAATCAGTCATCAGAATCCCATCTACATCATTCTTACCATCTGAAACTTCACATTAAAAAAATAAATCTAAGATTCTACTGGTTCTTTAAAAAGAAAAGAAAAAGTATAAAAAAAATAACCCCCATATAGCTACCAATAAGTGTTTGGGTGGATGATTATTTGATGGAGGAAATACCTCTGGGTGAGAATGCTACTGTTGTTTAAATAAAAAATTATACTCTCTCACTGTAGTGCCTGAAATAGACAAGTATTACAAATGGTACCTGGTCAGTCTCCTGCACATGAAACTAACCTGATAACTATAATTTAGCATATTTTATCTATTGGAAAGGGTAGCTGACTCCTGAAAAGCTTTGAAGAACACTGTTCAGAAACAATTATGTTTATACATCATTTTGTTTCCACCCAGACAAACTTTTTTTCTCTCCAGGGATGTTTTTCATGAAAACCGGAGCTTTTGTTGCTTCAGAGTTCTTCTGTTCCTACTGTTAGTTTTTCACTTGAATTCTTAATCCTGTTTTGGTGACAATTCTAAAAGCAGCTCATTGTGGCTCAAACAATAAATGCTGGTAAATGTTATAGGAGGTATACAGAGGGCTTGGCATTTTTTTATTTTTTATTTTTTATTTTTTTTGGTATGGATTAATGACTTCAGTGAAGCTGTGCCCATCTAAGATAACTGACAGTTTGGCTTGTGTATATGCATTCATGTCAGTGTGTGTATGTCCCTTCCTATCTATCTAATTTACCTACTTATATGGGTCATCAGTATTTTAGTAACCCAGGATGGGTGTTCAATATATTACTTGTTATGCGATGCTCAAGGAGGTTTAAAATGTATGAACTGTTTATTACATTAAGGCAGTCTGAGGAGTATAGATGTGTAAAAGCTACATACAAATTTAATAACATGAAAAGGGGGCAAACACAATGATGTAATTTAAACCATAGCGATGTGATCTGCTTCTTATATTATGGATATCTGGCTCGCTTCCTCCCTCCCCTGCCATCTAAAGCTGAATACTTCTCAGTTTCCTGCCTTTAAACAGTATTGAAAGCAGTAGTGCTGAGAAATCAGGAGGAATGCCATTCTCATGGGGTTTCTGACCTAGTCAGAACTAGGAGGTTCAGTAGATTCACAGTTAAGTTGTTTAATAAAAGTACTTTAGAGGCTGAAACATTTAACTGGACATTTCCAGAATTCCTGCACACTCCAAAGGGTGTTTTATGCCAAATCCACACCTTTTCCAGCTGATGCACAAAGGGGGCATTGTTTGGCAAAATGCACCATTAAGATAATCATCCATGCATGCATTAGAATAAGAAGGCCAATTCAGGTTAAAATATATTCCAGTCATTAGGTGAAATAACTGAAGTGTAGTAATGCAGAGCCACTAGACAGATGGAAGGCTGCATGTTTTTCACAGACGCAGCTGTTAATGTAAAAGGCTCAATGCAAATATTAATATTAACATTAATATGGGACACTTCCCAGATGATTTTATTTCTACTTACAAAAAACTGGCTTGAGAGACCAATTTTTCTCCCAAAGGTGTCATGCTTTTGGAAGGGAAAATTCAACCCTCTTCCTGAAACTATCTTCCAGAAGTTTCAAAAGCTAAGAAGCATGTTTCTGCATGAACCAACTTGGAATTATGTCTTATATAGGAAGATCACCTCTTGAAATTTCAGACATTTGGAATAAGCAAATTATTAGTGTTTCTTTAAACTGGTTGTGAACACTGAGTCAAATTAAGCCCTGGCATAGGTAGGCCTTATGAAATAAATGGAGTTACAACTGCTTACAGTCGGGCTGAATGTGATTCCGTGTAAGAAAACAAAATAGAAATTATTTATCCAAAATATGAGGTGCTGGAAGTGTTATGGCTGTAACATACTGCAGAATATAGCACATCTATTAGGGAAGTGGAAAGGATTGTCACACATCTGTTTTTTAGTCCTGTCATGCTATACAGTGTTAATTTTCATGGCATGTGTGGCACAAAATATAGCAACCACTACTGCTTGCTTTTGTACCCTAATCTTTTAGTGATCGTAATGATGAATTGACAGTGTCCAGCATAGGCATTAATTGAGGATTAGTCTTACTTTGTATTATATGTTATATTGGGGGGGAGGAAAGCGTAGAATAATCCAGTGTAGAACAGACTTTCACCTGAGCTGTTGTGTTATGCTTGGCTTATATCCCAAATATTTTCTGCCAAATCCTGCATTACTCACTTGGGAAAAATTCACATTCAGGTAATTTGGGGCCTGACTTTCAGAAGTACTGAGCACCTACAGCTCCCACTGACTTCAACTGAAGATATAGGTGCTCAGCAGCTCTGAAAATCAGGAAAAAAATTTGAATTTTGCCTGAAGGAGTACTGAAAGTTGGACCAAACTGCACTTAATACGATAAGTTCCAAGAAGGATGATGTTCTTTGTGAAGTTAATTGCAGAGTAATCAGAGTCCATTTTGTGCTTGGCAGCAAGAATAAAACACCTTATACCCAAATACTCACTGAAAATACAGATCCAAATATGTCAGCTAGATTCAGTTGACTATGTGCTTCAGTTTTGCACAGATCCCTTCTTACCTGCAGATCCATATAGTGAGCAGATCTGGGCAAAAAATTTTGGCCAAAACTTTTTTTGACAGTACTAAAACATTTTCATGTCTGTTTTGCCAAACTGTTCATGTAAAAAAAAAATTCCAAAATGCTGAAACATTGACATTTTTAAAATGAAATGTTTTGATTTTTGTTTGAAATTTCTTTGTTTGACATTGCCTTCAAATTTTTAAAAAGTCAAAAATGTAAAGTAATTCTCAATTGAAATGAAACATTTTGTTTCACATTGAACCAAATTTTTCATTTGACCCAAAACATTTTTTTAAACTTTTTACCAACTTTTGATGTGCTTGACCCAATTTTTTTTTTAATTGCCAGCAAATTGAAAAATCTGTAATTTTCACAGCTTTAGCAGTGAGATCTGTCACAGGCTCACAAGGGTTCCAGTTTAATTCTGTTGTCCTGTTCACAGAAAAATCAGGAGGTACACATGTAAAACTCATCAACTTTAGGTTGCACCCATCTGATTAGTGAATGGTTGTGAGGCAAGCCTGACTAGGTCGGTTACCTGTTGTAAAAATGACAACTTATAGATCCAAACTGTCAAAATGTATCTTAAGCCAGGCTCAGTTTGTGTGCACTAAGTTACATGCATGCACGGTTTGTGTACGTCGTTGTCTGGCTATACCAAAAGGGGGACAGGAGACATTTGACATGGGTTTAATCAGGCTGCAACTTTATTATTAGATGTCTGGGACTATCCAGCAGATAAAAGTATACAGTGCATGTAACCCCTATGTTTATTCCATAATTGCCTGGGGGGCTTTTATCAGCTCCCCCCTTTTCCATCTAGGTTCCTCCAGCAGATCCATTGCTGGGACCTTACCATCCACACACACACACCCACCCACACAGGACGGTTAAGGTGGGCTATAAGAATGGGGGATTGGCTCCCTGCCATACCAATCATAGGAGTCCCCAACCGCTCCCCATTTGTTCCTTTAATGAACACTTCTTTAAGTCCTTTTCCAAGCCATTTATCTGGTCACTGTATCCCTTCCCTATGGAATACCTGCACTGGACATCCACCCTACATTTAAAAAATGAGTTGCAATATACAGGCTACCGCCCTTCATGCCATGCATGAACAGAGCCCTTCCTGAACCCACTGTGGGGAAGGCAAAAAACCCCAACTGCACCCAAGCCAATACGGTAGTAAGGGAAAAATTCCTTCTCAGCCCCCCTAAACAAGGGGCAGCAGCTAGCGCAATGCTCACAGCAGGTCTTGACCAAACCTGGTATTTCACCACCTAAATGGGAGGGAGGGTGAGTCCTGCATCAGTCTGCTCCATGTAAAAGGGAGGCTTCAGACACAGAGCTGCCCCTTTTAAACCCTCAAACCTAGGGGATGAGTCAGTGACCATGCTGACCCTTTTGCAGCAGTTTTCATCTCCCCCGCCTTAAAGCACTGTTCCCTTCATTTGGCCCACCCCACCCACACCCATGCTTAAAGGTGTAGGGCGGTCATTGGTGACCACAATACTTATACAGTGCATAGTTGAGGTGTGTAAATTGTTGGTGCATGAATAATAGTGTGCAAAAATGTTGCCTAAGGTTGTGTGTGCACAAGTGGGTTTTTAAATGTGACCCAGAACACTGTGTCAACTCTGTCTATTTAAGTTCTGTAATAATTGCTTCTCTCTTGTCTCCTAATGTTCTGAACAAGAGAGTAAACACCAGGCTAATGAAATTTACAGATGTTACTATATTTGGAGGCATTGCAAACAAGTGAGGACAGAGAAATAGAATAAAGAAACCCAGATGGACAGAAAATAATAAAATGAGATTCAAGCTGGAAACATGAAAGTTATAAATATCTGTGGGAACACATTCACATTATGGGGGGAGGTGTCTAAAAACAATAATGCTGACAGTCTAAGGAGGATTTCTTGCTAGACATGTGATAGAGCACCAAAAGAGAGACCAAAGTAGTTCTCACTTATGAAAAGTATCACAGTGCTAGGTGCTAATAGTTCCTAATGTCACTATACCTGGAATATTTCATTTAGTTCTTGGCACCTTATTGTCAGAAAGATATTGACCAGAATCCAGACAAACAACAAAACTTGCAAGGTAATCAATGAAAATTTACAAGAAAAGGTTAAAAGAGTTAAATATCTATATCTGTGTATATAAATCTTCACTATGCAATGTGAAAGGAAAGTGATAAATCTACATATATGTATGAAGAGTATAAACACTAAGGAGGCAGAGGAATTTATTTAGAATGGTACAAGGGGGTATGACTGAAAATAATAGGATTAAATTAAGAAAAGGAAACACTAAAATGAATTAAGGTAACTTCCTGATATCATTTATGAAGGCTGTGAAGCAGTCTCCCAAAGCAAGTAGTGCATCTATTGGCACATATAAAACCAGAGGAAAAAACAATAGTGTGCAATAGGGGAATGGTCCTGCAATGGAAGGAGATGAACTAAAGACCTAATGTGTCTTTTCCATCCCTAACTCTTAGGTTTCAATGGGTTGTATTATATATTAGCATCTAACATCCCCTGAAGGGAGCTTACATTTGCAATTACAGTTTACAAAATGGCATTAAAAAAATCACTGTAGTAAATGAAAATTCCACTAGGTGGGCCTGGTGTTCTTCTAACAAGTATCAAGAATTTAGAGTGTTCTAATTGTCTTGCTTTGCCATCAAATACTCATGTCTCAAACGATGCTGCATATGTCAGATCCTGAAAATGTGGATATTTTCCCAATGGATATATTAATATCTGGTTACAGGTATGTCAGTATGAGACATCTTAGTATTGTTAAATTGCATTGGTGAGTTACAGTGTAGTGTTTATCAGTTAAATCACTGCTGGAGTACATTCTCTCCCCCCTCTCCCCGAAGTTCTACCTATGCAGCTTTGCTGAAATCTGTAGTGTTGCATGGATGTAAGTGAAGACAAAATTTAGTCCAGTAAACATGGCCATATCATTTCAGTGGACATTGAGCCAGTTTTATTTTGTATGGCAGCATTAATCTGCTGTTATATTTAAAGGACTGAAATATGTTTAGAGGATGCTGCAAATTCTACCAGAGTTAAAACCAGGGCATTTCCCCCTTTATATTATGTAGTTTTTTGTTGGTCCTTTTCTTTGGTGCATGCAGTTAGAGCTAGATGACAATTTCAAAAATTGACAAATCCAGTATTCACTTGAATAAAAAAATTGAATTTGCTTCAGCTGTGTTTGTTGCTCACATATTTGAGTGAATGAATTGACTGTCTGGAATGGTCACATGAATTTTAAGCAAATATTAGAGAATAGTAAAAAAAATAAATGTTGAGTATTTGCACCAGAAACTTGATTATAAGACATGCTCATCCAGACAGGGAGCAGAAACCATGCTAGATGAACTATGTGTCCAGTCAAAATTAACCAGCAAACAGTAGCTGTCCTGTAGAATTTTGAATACTGACAACTAAATGCTTATGAACAAATCACAGACCAAACATTATTTTATGTTCTTAACAGACACTGCAATCTACAAAAAAAAAAAAATTAGACCAAAAGGAGCACAACCAGCCCTTCCAATTCCACCTTCTCAGCTTCCTTCATTTCTCCCACCCCAGGTAGCTGCTGAATCCACTTTTTGAAAAACATTGACACCAGTTGTCTTTTTTGATAGTACTTTCTACAGACATTTCAGACTTGGAGTAAAACAGTCTCTGTTAAAGTGTCTTTAAGCCAAGCTTCTCTTAGTTCACATTTGTGCTGCTTTGTGCTGGCAGCTGCAGTAGTTCATTGGAGTAACTTCTCAAAACTATGTGCACCTTGGTTAGGTCACTTTTCATTTCTTTTGGTGAAATTCATCCATTCCTTCACAAAACCTGAGAAATCAGATTTGCACAAGGTACAAAGCCATAGGGTTGCACCAGCTGGCTTCATCTTCTGTGCCAGCCCATTCCCTTTGCCTCATGCCCAACAGCTCTCTTGAACAGGGACTACATTGGCTGACAGATGTGTGGGGGTGGGGGGAGGAGAGGTTGGTTTTTGTTTTATTTTGTTTTTGTAAGGTGGATATAGGAGGGACATTTATTTCAAGCAATGGACAAAACTGAGATTAGAGGCAATTTGCTGACAAAGAAGACATCAAAAGAAACTGTCACACCAATCACCAGTGTGATGACGTTCAACATGCAAAATAAACAAATATAAAAAGCATTGGGATGTGCTGATTTGGCCGATGTTCACAAAACTCCCTATTTTTCTGTACAAAAAGAGAAGAAACCCTAGAGAAATTCTAAGACAAGAAAAGGAAACAGTTCTTCTGATGCCACAATCCCTCTCTTATCTTGCAATAGCAAACTAATCCATATCAAAAATATAGAAAGTGTGTGAGATGAGACACTTTTTAACAATTCACAGGGATCCAGGCAAAAAAATACAACATAAATAGAAGATCAAATGTACAACAGATTAGGATTTGTGTTTTGAAATTGTGGCACTGGCAGACCAGGTGCCAGCTCATGCCAAGGCCTCTAGGCCTCACTGAACACTGAGAAATGCATAGCTGGAAACCAGCCTGGTTCACCTGTGTGATAGTACTGTTAAAATAGATTTTAGAGTGATAAAAAAATGTGTTTAGACTTGATTAAATGCTTGTAGGACTTTGCATCTATTGATCTCTCTTAGAACAGCCGTAACCCAGGGTATAAAGTTATATTGAGTGTTTACATTGTAAACCTCTGTAACTGTGCAACTCACCAGGAAAGAAGCATTAATTACTGTAAAGCTTGCACATTACAGAAACTTCTATTACTTTTTGAAACCTAAAACTGTAACTCATTTGTGTGTGTATGTTTTAAGCTTTAAGCTTGTAAATAACTCTTATTTCTTCTTCCTAATCAATAAATCTTTAGTTAGTTATTATAGGATTAGCTACAAGTATTGTCTTTGGTGGAAGATCTGAGGTGCAATTAATCTGGGGTGATCGGTCCTTTGGGACTGGGAGTAGCATGAATATTGTTGTGATTTTTGGTGCAAGGGGGCATCTATCACGGAGACAGGCTTGCCTGGGTGACAAGATAGGGCGGAGTGCCCAAGGGGACTGTCTGTGACTCCATGTTTAGGCTGTTATAGGGCTTGAGGAATTCACGCTTGATACTTGGTTGAAGAAATCTACGTATAGAACACACAACCAGTTTGGGGTCTGTGTTGGCACTCATGGTCATGAGCCACTCCAGACAGCTTGACTGAAATACCTTTGTGGTTTGTGTTATTTTAGAAGGACAATAAGACCACTTAGATGGAGAGAGATTAATGCAGAGAGATTAATTCTCCCATAGCCAAGCCCTATGTGTCCTGCAATTAATCACCCGATAACCAGTTTTAAACACATAATGTTGAAAGTCCATGCACTTACCAGTGCAACATGTGGCAACTGAGGAGGGCATTGGTGATAGATAAATAGATCTCCCTGAAAACTTTGATCTTTGTGCTTCAAACGTCAACATATGCCCAGGGATCTGATGAGTTAAATGAGAATTGGATGTTACTACTTTAAAGATAATTTGATCACTATTGTTGTACATTATTGGCAACTGCGGAGTATCATTATGACCAATGCTAATATATGGGGAAGTATGGGGAACCAGTGAAGGGCAGTACATGGTGTGAAGACCAGCAAGTCTGAGCCACCATTCTTCACTTTAGACCACATGTCATCCGTTAGACAAATGAGTGGTACAGAATACTAGAATTCCAATAGCCATATTATAAAAAACCCACATGATGTGTGAAAGCAAAATAATTTTCAGCCAACACTTGGCATTTAGAGTGTGTCTCACTTCTGGGAATAAAAACAATAGAAGTGTTAAAATACACAACCCTTTCATTGTGACTTTACCATCTGCACTTTCATAACTGGAATCATAGTAAACTGAAAGATTTTCTGTTCTTTTCTTCTGGTATGCTCAATGCAATGCTTCTATTCTATCTTTAATAATGTCTGTCATTGTGTACTATTATTACTAGAGTACCAACCTATTGTATGTAGTTTCCAATGAGAGCATATAAAATGTCACTGCCAAAACTGGCAAATTTTACCTTCTCTTGATAGTACAGTGTTAGAAACGATCTTAGTGTGCCACTAAAAGTCTTTAAAGAGTAGCTTCAGTCTGGATTCTGATCGCATACGTGTTTTTCAAAGTCGTAACTCCTTCATTCATTCATTTCAGTGACACTTCTCCAGGTTTACACAAGTATAACTTGGACTGGAATCAGGCCCATGCAGCATAGCGTGTTGTAAACTACAAGCAAACTTCTGTGACTTTGCTGGCAGATTAGCAATAGATACTATGCAGGTGGTCCTCAGATTCCCCCCAATTGATGATAATTGTCTGAGTTGAGACTTGACAATGTCAGACTCTCTCAGACTCTTCAGGTGTGGAAAGAATCTGAACACTGACCTCGTTATCAGATTAAGTGAACATTGTAAATTTGAAAATCATATTTTTCAACCATTTATTTTTAGAATATTTGTCCTTTTACTAATCTGTTTATCTATAGTTAGCAGTGTTTTATTTTGCAACCTTTTTTTGGTGGCCCTTACATTTTCCTAAACTGGAGTATGTATCTCAACAAACACCAATCTAGGAACATGCATGTAATTGTTTATTAGTTGATGGAGGGAAACTCTACATTGATGCCCACCTATTGCCCCATTCCTCCCTTCAGAGTTTCTTTTCAAGTCCAGTCCCTTTTAGATTTCTTTTTTAAAGAATAGGTGCTTTAAAAAAAAAGTACATTTTATTTTTGTTTCTTCCCCACGTTCTGATCACTGTCTTCTGTCCTGATAGTCTAGTAGGGATGGTTTGTGACATCAATCTGAACTTTATGTTCACATATTTACATGTATACCTATATTGTGCCACCTTAAAAATCAACAGCGACCAACACACATACTTAACTATGGGCATTTTCCCCCTCAATTTTATTAAATTCCATCATAATCACTGTCTTGCTGGAACAGTTCATTATGAAAATCCAAATGCCTGGATCAGGGATTTAGGCGGCTGAAGTCTGGCAGCAGAGTGGAGGTTATCTAGTTTATTGCACTGAAGGGAGCATGTATGATTACCTGCCTTGTAGGCAGATGGTGTATGTGTGCAAGCAACTCATGGCCATCAGAGACTGAGTCAGTATGAGTTCTTGATACTAGTATGGCTGAACAGAAGGAGTTAAGGGAGACAGGGAGATACATAGACAAGACTTTCTGTGACACAATAAAGCGGTTCTGGTTTCACCTCCCCAGGCTGACAGCCTCTGTGCTGTTGAGGAGGAGGAAAATCTCAGGGAAAGAGAACATAAAGCTGGAATGGAGGGAAACAATCCCATAGTTGGGAGCCTCCTTCCAGATGATGTCACGGGAATCTTTCACACTGAGGGTACCCCAGTTATTAGGAAGAGACAGGTAGTAGTAATGGGGGATTTGATTATTAGAAATATAGATAGTTGGGTCTGTGATGATGGGGAGAATAGCATGGTGAATTGCCTGACAAGTGTGAAAATTACAAACATCTAGTTAGATTTATGTGCAGTGATGGGGAGAAGCCAGTGGGCATGGTACATGTAAGTACCAATGACATAGGGAAAAATGTAAGAGAGAGGTCCTGGAGGCCAAATTTAGGCTGCTAGGTTAAAGTTCAGGACCTCAATGGTAGCGTTTTCTGAAATGCTTCCAGTACTACACACAGGGGCAGGTAGACAGGCAGAACTGCAGCGTCTCAATGCATAGATGAAACGATGGTGTTTGGAAGAGGGATTTAGGTTTATTAGGAACTGGGGAACCTTTTGACAAAGGAGGAGCCTATAAAATTAAAAAGGTTGTAGAGGCGTTTTAAACTAAGGGAAAGCTGACGGGGTGGAGGAGCACATGGTTCAGACAGACACATCCCTTAGGGGAGGAGTAATTAAAAGAGATTCTCTAGATCCTAGTAAAGAAGACAGGATAGAAGTTTATAAAGCATAGATAGGAACTGAAGAGAAACAGTCAGATGAAAAAGAGTCCCCCAGCTACAGCCCAGGCCTTAATTAGTCTTTCCGCCCCTTCTGAAGCATCTGGTTCTGGCCAGTCTTGGAAGACAGGATACTGGGCTAGATGGCACATTGGTCTGACCCAGTACAGCAATCCTTACATTCCAATGAAGTGAGCTGTAGCTCACGAAAGCTTATGCTCAAATAAATTTGTTAGTCTCTAAGGTGCCACAAGTACTCCTTTTCTTTATTCTTAACAGGGAATTTTAATTAGTGTGAAAAATATTCCATTTTTGTTTCTCCCAATTCAGTTTTATAAGCAGCAGTTTGAAAGGTTTAAATTTTAATTTGGACTCTAACGTACCCTTTTGACATTGTGCTGTAAATACCAGGTTAGCATATTATAGTGATTTACTTTATTACGGTATATTCCTCTTAAAAGCTGAACTTTTAAAAACTTGGGCAAAGCAAGGATATGGTAGTATCTAGATCAGCGGTCCCCTAACTTTTGAGTATTGCGCCCCCCACTTACCCTTGTCCCCTCTCCCCTGGAGCCAGGAGGGCTGTGAAGGTGCGGTGGTGGACCTGCAGCCAGGCTGCGGTGGGGGCCGGAGGCCGGCAGCCAGGCCCTTGGCCGGGTGCGGCTCCGCTCTGGCCTTGCCCCCAGCCTTGGCCCTGGGCCGGGAATAGAGCCGTAGCCAGCAGCGAGGCTGGGGGCTGGTGCGGGGCCATCGGTGGAGCTGAGGACGGGGCCAGGCGCAGGGTCGGGAGCTAGGATGTGGCTGGACCAGAGCAGAGCTGAGGAGGAGCTTGGTGCCGCTCCCTTCCCACCTCTGTGGGGGCTGGCCCAGGCCCTGCCAAACCCTCCTGGACATTCCTCCACGCCCCCGTAAGGGGGCCAACCCCTCACTTTGGGGACCTCTGGTCTAGATGCTTGGGACACACACACAGAAAACTTAGATTATTTGAAATAATTTGTTAAAGTGGTGTATCTCATTACCAATTTACAGTCCATCAGTCTTCTGTTTCCCAACAGGCACCTATTCTGAGATACCACGATTTGCTCCCTATGGGTATTTGCTTGCTTCAGTAGCAAACAATAACTTCATTTGATAAGTTTACATTGATTTTGTAAGAAAAAGTCTGCTACTTTTTACTTCTGTCAGCTCTGTAGAGCCAACCCAGTCATGGAAGAATGAATTAAATTCTTTCTGGTTTGCACATTAGCAGAGTCATTAAGTTATAATTGCAGAATCTTTGCTACTGTTGATGATGCATGAGCCAGAAAGAAGTCAACTTGACTTTCAGTTGCCAGGCTGAGTTTTCAGTATTGTCATTTAGAAAAATAATTTTTGAAATTGCAAACTAAGTCAGTATGAAAGACACAGAAATCCATGATCCACTCTTATGGAGCTGTTTTGCAGATGGCATGGAACAGTATTTTAGCGGTAGCAAAGAAGAGAAAATAATGGATTTTTGGCGATAGAGGGAGAAACAGCAAGATTTAGCAACAACCTGGAAATATGAAGGGAAATGAATGATATATGACACCATGTTTGTGAGCCTGGGTAAACAGGGCATGGGGTGAAAGATTGACATCTCCTTAGATATACTACAATTTGGTTTTAGGTCAAGGTCATTCTTTGTCTTTGTTTTTTACAATTAGCTCATTGGCTAAAACCCAAAGTCCCTCAAATTGTCTAATCCAAACAGTAATTTGTTATATCCCTCATGTGTTGTTTAGTCAGAGTATGATGCTAGGGTTTTTCTTATGAGGCAAAGCACAGTGAAGTATTTCCTGTTACTTTTGTTAAAATCCATTGTTGTTTTATAGGATTGGGGAAAGTTCTCCCAGAATATAATTTAGCTGGATTTTTATACAAGTATGTTGACCATTTTCTGTACATGTTTTTGTATCAGTGACCAAAATATTTGGATCTTTGCGTAGTTTCCTATATGAGTGTGCAGTGACCTATTTGTCCATATCCTCTCCAGCAAACGTTAGGAATGTTAGACATCATTTGGTTGGTGATTACTGGAATATAGATGTAGCATGTAGTCATTTTCTATTGAGAATCTCTACATGATGGAGGTAGTGATTCATATTTTTGAAGTATATCTGCCCAAACGTCATTTTAGAGTACCTTGAAATTCGGCATTTCATTTTTCCTTTCATTTCACTGTGTGTGGTAACTTAACTATTTCAGCTCTATTCAGAGCTTTATAAAGTATGGTAATATCTTTATCTGGTTGTCTGAATCTTTTCAATATATTTTAAAACTTAAACATGGGTTAATGGATGTCTGTCCATCTGTGATTGCACTGTGGTTGCCATTAGAAAGCCAACACTTACCAACAGATATCACACCGTTACCACAATTATTTCCCATTCAGTTTCAGGAGGGAAAATCTGGGTTATCCCCAATGAAAGTATGTGTTAATTGTTAATGAATCAGGACTTTTTAATGGTTACTAATGTAATAATGTCAGAGATCTGAGTTCAGGTGAGTCAGATGTGAAATCATTTACATGTGAAGGGGTTGATCTAGGTGTATTAGTTTATTTAAGCTATGGTCTTATGAAGGCAAAATCTGGGATATCAGAAAGCTCAGGAAAGTTTTGTCTCATAGCAAATAAATGTGTTATAACTTGGCTTTTGTACCTTGCACCTTTGCATATTTATGGGATGGATCTAAGTACTTATATGACCCCATCATTTTAATATCTGAGCATCTCCTAGGTATTTGAAATAGATATAACAATAACTAGTTCTCTCTCTCTTTTTTCTCAGACTATAAGAGAAATAACTCCATTAATGTAATTTTGTGTGCATGCTGTCCTTGTTAAACTGAAGGAAAGCTAAAGCAAATAAAAGAGTTTTTCATTTAGTTCTGGAAGTAATGAGTTTGGTATTCAGTATCTTTTGTCAGACTGAGTCCATAGTCTAGGCCCTGGTCCTGTGAAGGTTCTGTCTGTTGATAGGTTTCATTGTTTCAATGGAATGTAGCTGAATTTTACAGGGGCACGGGCCTGACAGAGTTGATTTCTTGGATAGCTAGGGACAATAATGGGGGAGCATTGACTGTCAGGATGGAGAACTTGAATTGGAGTCTGTATTCATTGGGGAGCCAGTGCAGAGAGCAAAGCACTGGGATTCTGAGTTCACAACAGCTTTACTGCTAAACAAAGTGTGTGTGACTTATTCTAAGCACCATAAATTGTAATAATCAAAGCTGGAGATCACAAATGTGTGGATCCCCATGGCCAGATTTATGTTCAGTAGGATGGAATACAGATGGAAGTGAGCCATGGCTATTTGGGCATCCAGTAGTACTGAGGAGACCAAAAATATCCCAAGGCTGTGGCCTGATTTAACAGTCTGAGGGAAAATGCCCACAACAGTGAGAGATGTGACAGATGAGGCTAGTTCTTCCATGTGCTTTTCTTTTCCCACCAGTTTCACCTTAGTCTTGCCAAATCTTTACCATTTGCTGATTTCAGCTAGGTTCGGGAACGCTGGGACATAGTGCTGTTTACATATGGCAATAAAGGACATGCAGAGCTGCAAGTTGTCTGCATTCTGGCACTTCAGCCTGCGTTGGCTCACCGACTCACCCATAAGATACTTCTTATGGCACAAATCATCAGACGTCACTGTTACATGGAGTCTTACAAGTTCTTTTTCTTATGTGTTGTAGTTTTTTGAAGAAATACTGTATTGTTAGTTTGTTTTGTAGTTACAGGGTTTTTTTGTGGGGAGTGTTATGGCAAATAGCTAAAGAATTTGTTAATCTCTCCATATGAATACATGCTTGTTGTGTAATTGCTTCTTGGGAACTGGGCATTGGATTTTGGACTGAGATTCCTGAAAGGGGGATTGCCTGTGTGCTGTTTAGGACCACCTCTAGTCAAAGGCTGATCTACAATTTAAAATGAACAAATTGCATTAAGCAATGCCCTGCTAGACTCCATGTCACTTATTTCTCCTCAAAAGAGGAAACTGACCCATGTGGCCCTGGCATCTGCTATATGGCCCCTATTTCTATGGTATCTGGCAACAATTTTTATAGGTATGGAATAATGTGGGAGAAAAGGACTGAGTTTTGTGGGTCTCAACAAGTGACTGGTTTGGAGGTGGAGGAACAGTTGCCCCTAATGACCCTCTGGGTTTGATCTGACAGGGAAGACATGAACCATATCAGGCCATTTCTGATCATCCCTACGACCGTTTGGAGGTAGAACAGGAGTATTAGGTGAGCGAAGTATCTATACTGTAGAGAGGCTATACAGGCTGAGTACGGATGTGTTTTCCTTGTTTCCCCACAAAAAGAAGGTAATTAGCAAAAGGAAGAAGACTGTTGTGTTTCTGGATTTGGTCTTTGCTTGTTGTTCTGGATAGCTTCCTAGGAAGCTATCTAGATGTAACTGATCTTCCATATGAACCGACAATAATTCCCCTCAGCAGCCAATGGTATGTTCTGTAGTTGAGTGGGCTTAGTCTAGGTTTAAAAATAATTTTATAGTCCAGAAAAATTCTGTGGGTCTTGACTGTGCTGTCTCTGTAGCAGAAAAGTTTGTGTGCTCTCCTTCTTTCATGGCAATAAAGAAAGTTTGTAGAAATTCTTTGCTCTGTATTTCTTGATAGCAAAGTGTGCTTCTGACACTGAAGCTTGAGTTTTGTTTTTTCCTGTTCCTAGCTGCTCCGTGTACTCTCTCATGAAGATCCAATTTTTGTTCTAATTTTATTTTACTCTTGTTATACTATAAAGGTCATTCCTAACTGAGAGTATCATATGTTTGTTCTTTGTGTATGTAAAATATTAATAAAAATTTGTCTGAACACTGTCACAAATTACATAATACAGAAAATGCTGTTTAAATTAGGGTTGTCAATTAATCTCAGTTAACTCAAGCAATTAACACAAAACAAATTAACCAGATTAAAAAATTAATTGCAATTGATCACAGTTTTAAATGCACAGTTAAACAATAATAGAATGCCTACTTAAATTTATTATAAATATTTTTTTACATTTTGAAATATATTGATTTCAGTTACAAAACAGAATACAAAGTGTGCAGTGCTCACTTTATATTATTTTGGATTACAAATATTTGCACTGTAACAAAGATAAACAAAAGAAACAGTATTTTTCAGTTCACCTCATACAAGTACTGTAGTGCAATCTCTTTATTGTGAAAATACAACTTTCAGATGTAAAGTACATTTTAGTTTTAACCATCAAATGAAAGTATGATTGAATGACTCACATTTATTGGCTCTTCCAGTTCTAAGTAAGATTTCATGGTTATGACAACTTCTTAGTTTTGCCACTGTCAGTCCAAGCTCCACTCCAGAACACTGGTGTATGTGAAAATTGCTCAGAGGCTGGCCAGAGCTTGACCACAGAACTAATCAGTGCTAGGACAAAAGATAAAACCTTTCAAGTGCACTTTAACAAGGTCTTGGACAACAACCAAACCTCCAGGCTGGGAAGGCACATCTGCTCCTTCCTAAAAGAGATGAAGCAGATTCTGAAGCGTATTGCATCCACTGAGCCTCCCATGCTATTGAACAGCATCCAGGAACAATCTGGTGGCGTGTGGTGGAGGGGCAGAAGTTGGCAGCAGGAGCAGCACAAAGGTGGGGACTATGACAGGGATGGGGACTCTGAACGCTCCAGATTCTAGGGACTGACTATCAAAGCTCACCACTGGGAATGGAAGAGAGAACTAAGGAGAAGGACCCTCCAGACAAGGTATTTTGCTCATTATTAAAATGATTTTCTTGTGTGTGTTTTTGTGGGGCCAGCCACCAAATTCATTGATGCATTGTGCATACCTTTTGTCATTTTAAGTGTGGATATGGCCTCCTGCATGAAAGAAAGTTGCCCTGCCCATCCATTTATAAGTCATCAGTAGGGCCCTACCAAATTCACAGCCATGAAAAACATGTCACGGACTGTGAAATCTGGTCTTGTGTGCTTTTACCCTATGGCAAACAGCCAGGGCATAGGAATCCCAGTGTGTTGTTAATTAACGCCTAGAAAACCAACTGCTTACAAAAAGGAACTCTCAGCCCCTCGCAGGACCACTACCAACCTTGTTCTCAGTTTCCCACCTTTGTTATGAATCTGGCTCTAGGCAACTGCTGTTTTTTCAACTGTGTTATTTCTTCTGAGTCTAGAAGTACATAGGCTTCCCCACTGGTAATTGAATTGCACAGTTACTGATACCAAAATGGCACTAGAATGGCACAATTTAAAAGTTTCAGAATAGACGCAGCCATCATTAAAGCCTATTCACAAAGCCTATTTATCACACTAGGCTACTTAGCAATTACCAGTTAGGCCATTTGTACTTGCCATTAATGAATCAGCCCAGTTGCACTTAGGTGCTGGGACTGGACAGCTGTCTACTACAGGTAACAATTTATCTTTGTTTTAACTTCTCTGTTTACCAGGTTTCAGATCAGTAAGCCACTTAAACATCCATTCTGCCAAGATAGTACTGAGTTTGCAAGGCAAAATAGCCTTTTCCTCTGTTGTAGCTGATAAGGCCTGTCCACATCACCAGAGTGTCAGCACTTACATAAGTTGATGCTAACTCAATTATAAATCGAACAGGGCAGATTTGTCCAATACAAACAGATCTTAGACTGGTGCTGGAACATCCAGGGCTTCAGTGTCTAGTACTGTGCTCTCATTTAACATCTGATCCCATAGGAATGTTTATGTAAGACCCTAGGCTAAACCCCACTCCAAAAAAGTGGTAAATATTAAGAGCCAGATCTTCAGATGAGGTAAATCAGTATAGCTCCTGTACCCACATATCCTTCATGTATTTCATATCTGAAACAGAGTCAGGAAATGCATTGCACTGAATATTCTTCATGCTTTTCACTTCTGTTCCAGATGCTGCTGTGAGAAGGGAGAAGACAGCACAAGACAAAGGCCACACACCAGTAAAAAGAGGCCAAAATAAGCATCAGCTGCAGAACAGCACTGCAAGCTTTATAAAAAGAACAGAAGACTAGAAGATGGCATCTTCCTTGTTTTACATAGGGGGCCAAGGAGGCCATCTGATTTGTTAAAGGCTCTGAGCAAGGGAGAGGAAGAGGAATAAGCAAGGAGGAGGAGGATGATCCTCTGGTTGCCTATTGAGATCAGTATCTACCAACTCTTAGTTAATATTTGGTCCGAGAGATGAGTATATGTAAGACCCAAGACTGAACCTTTCCCCACCCCAAAGTGTTAAATGTTAAGTGCATCCAGGATAGCACTGCAAATAGAGAAGGAAGAATGGAGACTGCAGAAATCTACGCAACACGAGGAGAAAGTGGGATGGATGAAAATTGACCACAGAGTCTGATGGTTGAATTATAGTTTAGATGATTGAAGACTTATGTCAAATCTGTGCACCAAAAAGCTCAGATGTAACATGCCAACAGCATTGCCTAACTCCAGCATTTGCTCTCAGGCCTCCTCCTGCAGGACCAGAGCAGCGAGACAGGATGCCTCTGCCCACCACAGAAGTGGTGAGATAAAGAACAAAGGTGAAAGGAGATTTTCATTAAACCCAAAGCATTTATTAGCCCGCAAGACACAAATAACTAACATACTGACCCATCCTCCAAACTGCAAAGTAACATATCCCAAGAGTATCCACAATACCGTGATTGTTAGAGATCAAAAACCATATGGGAAACAAACTCCCTTAAGCCTCTACAAGCTCTCTTCACTGGCTCTGCTTCCTCTGGAGCATTCTCAAACAAACAACAATTTCCTTCCTCCACACTGTCTTTCCTCCAGCTGCCCTGAGAGGCAGAAGAGTCTATATTTTAAGGACTTTCAAGCAATCCTAGCATGCTTAGCCATTAAAAGACTGACATCCAGACCTTCTCCCCTCACTTCTGAAATGGCATACTCCTTCCTCACTGTTGCAGAGCCAGTCTTCTCTGAATCAGGTGTTGAATCCACCCTTCAGGTAAGAGAGGGATAAACTTTTCAGGGCTAGCTTCCTGTCTTTCAACCCCTGGAACTGAGTAACCATGTTTTCTGTCACTGGACGAAAGGGAAGCACTAATCCACCCTTTTCTCAGACCTACAGTCTTGGGACCTATGACAGAGTTCACTCACCAGAGTGGCACTTCCTGCTCGTTGTCTCGAGGATTAGCTCTCTCAGCTAGCATGCCCTCTTATGGTGATGTCTCTCCTGCTGCCCTGTCCGCCTGCAGACCCAACTCAGCCCCGGAACCGCAGCATCCTTTTCATGACTCAGCCCTCCAGCTGTGCCACCATATGCATCTTCCCCCTTCTGAGGGGGGAATTAGTATTGCAGTCCAAATTCTGCCATGTCCCCAGTGGTGAGTGGGGGAGGACCTGGGCCCACCCGCTACTCCGCAACCCAGCCCAGAGACCCTGTGGATAGCAGCCTTCTGCTGCACCTCCTCCACCTCTGCTGCTTCAATTCCCTGCGGTCACAGCACTTCTTCACCTTCTCAGGGCTTTCAGCCAGCAAGTTGCAGCCAGCCAGGAGCTCCCTCTTGCTCCCTCCTTCCTTGCTAGCAACTGCCCTGTCCAAGGTGCTTCTTTCCTGCAGCCTGCTAGGAACACAGTCCTCTCTCCTTGGGCTCCCTGCAACAACTGACTGTCTCTGGCCCTGCAGGTCCCTTTTATGTGACCCTTTTGGGCCCTGATTGGCTGCTCCCTGTGCAGTCTCCCTAGGCTGCTTTTAACCCCTTCCTTTCTGGTATGGGGTGAACAGCCCATCTCAGGGCCCTAACAAAATATGAACAGGGATATAAAGTGCAGTTGTTAGTGAGACCGATTTCTTTCCTGAGACCCTTTCTTTACCCTCCCGCCCCGACAGCTTGTCCTGTCACATTCTCCTTTCTGCCTTCTCTGGAGCAAAATCAGAGGTAAACCAGGAGACACAATCTTTGAGCACATTTTTATGCTCCTGCTCATTTCAAATAGCAAAATTCTGTGTCCGCATTAGAAGGTACCACCTATTTTCATATGAGTTGTGAGCTTTCATGTTTTTCAACCACTGTAATCCTTTTACTATTCATTTTGAAAATAAAATGTCACCCATGGAAAAAATTGATCCACTGCACTGCCCGTTCTCTTTCTAAACTGGCCTATATTGTTTCTCTCTGAAAAAGCTTTCCCCACATATAAGCTACCTGGCATTGTCCTCCTTTTCCTGTAACAATGCCTCTCCCAGGCCATCTTCAGAGGCATCTACTTGAACTCTGAATACGAGAAAAAAAAACAAGCACTGAAGTACAAACTGCTCATGTATATTCTTTTTTAATGCTTTGCAACCCAGGTGTACTGACTTGCAACTCCCGACACACATCACAGAAATAAGGAGGAGCTTCTTTCTCACAGTTCCTTAAGAGGCATAACTCTGTACTAAAGTCCAAACTGAGCTCCCATTGCTAAAAGCAAGTTTTCTCCTTCCTTCTGAGCATCTTAAAACAAGTAGTGCACAAGGCATTCTTTCATGTGGGACAAAGTGTATGGTGGGATTCACAACTCTGTAGTTTGGGCTTTCACATTTTCATTAATTAAATGTGAGGAATGAGGAGGAAAGCTATAGTGAAACTAATGCATCCCCAGAATAGAGGCTGCCTGCCTCACTAAAGGTTCTTTCTATCTGTAGCGTCTGCCCAGCACCAGAAACTTATTAGCTTTACTGGAAATTAAGTGATCCATCTCCAGAAGCACTTCTGCTCAGTCTTGTAGGTTATAAATTAAGGCTTCTTGCTAAATGAACAACTTTCCAAGAAAAGTTGTTCTGCCCACTGACAAAACAAATATGTTACTGCTTCTCCTTTGTCCCAGTTTGTTTGGGTAGGCAACAATGGTCATATTGTCTATAAATGATCACCTTGTCATTTATATTTTTATGAGCAGTTGTAAGAATATTTGTTAGATTTCCAGCAATAAATTCTTTGGAGCCAGGTTTGTGTTTCTGTTTGTACTGCACATCATCCAGCACACTTTTGCCAGTGGCAACAATAATGAGCTGGTCAAATACAACAAAAAAGAAAAAACCCACCAAAAATGGCCAATTAATATTCAGACAGCTCTAAAAAATAAGTAATCTGAATTTTAGGAAATGTATGTGCATTTTCTATTCTGAATGAAACTACTTTAGCTGTAATGTACTGTTAATTTAACAGGTTTCAGAGTAACAGCCGTGTTAGTCTGTATTCGCAAAAAGAAAAGGAGTACTTGTGGCACCTTAGAGACTAACCAATTTATTAGAGCATAAGCTTTCGTGAGCTACAGGTGGTGATTGTGACTAAAGCTTTGCAAATAACCCATAGTGAATAACGTATTCAATTAATTTTACCTCAGTTTCTGTATGTGAATTAGTCAGGAGAATCTTTCTATTTTCTCAGCTGTATTCACTATTCAAAATATTTCATGGAATAATTTCTCTGAATAACTCTAGGTCTACAGATTGTTCACAATTGCAGGTATTCAAAATTCAAATATTGAGCTGTTTTAGAGACATACAATTGGAAATAGTATGTTTCTGTTCCAGGACTAGTTGAAAGAAACGCTTAAAATCAGATGTCTATTGTGACTATTCATATTTTCAAGTTCAAAATTTGCTTCATGTGAACGTTCTCTAATAAATGCTTAAAATGATCTGTTTCTGCAAAAAATCCTACTATTAATCTCATTCACTGCAATATGCACAGATAGTAAACACAAAGGACTGAAAACCCAGCCAAAGTAGATTCACTGTGTTATTCAAGCAAATCTTAATGGAAATGTTGAGCTATCCTATGAGATCTAGTTATGACCCACTGGTCAACCCAGATTTCCTTGGGCATGCTCACCTGGAGGTTTCTCTGAGCTGCCAGGGAAGAGATGACCTCATTTTCTCTACCTGGAAAATGGGATCACCTAGATCCTGAAATCTATGGACCCTTTGAAATAGAGGAGATAATTCATGAGTTCTAGATAGCTTGTGCTGGGTTAAGTGCAGGTCTTAGTCCCCCTTGTGACTCTGAGCATGTGTGTAGCCAACTTTACATACTAGCCCAAAGCGTTTAGCTGTCAGTAAATATTCTTTCCTGCTAGAAATTTTACTGACTTCAATGGCACTACACAGATGTACACCAGCAAAGGTCTAGCCTGGATTTTTTATTTATCTATTTAATATTACTTTTCAGGAAGCCTTCATAGAATTTTATAAAGCAATTAGCTTAAACATGTATGGACTTAAGCTACATTGTTAACTAGGCAAAGGTGATGTTGTTAGTGTGAAAATTACACACTAATCCCAACAGACTACAGTTAATGGAAAAGATGTAGAGAAAAAATAATTTGCATGGCTATAATTTTGTAACGCCTAGCAGATTATAGGCAAAGCAGATGTTTCGCTTGATTCATTTCTTTGCTAAATTTGAACTAGATATTTATCAGCTATTACCACAGGAGATGCCTTTCACGTGCAGTCTTGTCTCAGGTACCACTTGATGAAGAAAACATTAGAGGACTAGGGAAGACAGGGTATATGTAGACTTTTCAAGTGAGCAGAGCAATGCAGTTCAGATAATTTTCTGATTTTTTTCCAAATGAGTTTATAGACTGGCTTCACCCTTCCTGACTGATACTAGTGCTAAACCTTGTTGGTAAAATGTTTTACCAGTAACAATCATTTGCAAATTCTAAACAATATAGGGGTCTGTGACAGGGTTGGGACTCACCACCACAGCACCTCCTGCCGTTCACTCTGGGAATTAGCTCAGTTCATGCAGAGCATCCTCCGCTGGTGGTGTCCCATCCACCTCTCGCCCTCTGTTGGCATCTCGACCCACTCCCAGCGTCCTCTTCAGGACACTGCCCCCAAGTCCTCACTTGCCCGCTTCTGGGGAGATTAACAGCAGTCTTTTCTCTTCACCCCAGCCACAGTGGCCAACCACATCCCCAAAGTCTAACCCCTTCTGTCAGGCATCAGGTGCAGTCTGCTATGGCCACTTCTAATGGCCTGGTGTAGCACAAGGGGGAAGGGGGGACTCAGGTCCACCCTCTACTCTGGGTCCCGGCCCAGGGACACCCTGGTGGCAGCCTCCCTGCCCTCCTTCACTCCCCTTGTCCGCCTCTCCTTCAGCCCCCTTGCACCTTGTGGACCCTTCTATTGTGGCCTGCAGCCTGGTAGGTATTGGGCTGGAGCTCTCCTCAGCTCCCCCAAGCATGCAGAGCGGAGACAGACCTTCTCCCTTCCTGGGCAGCCTTTATATAGGGCCTAGCCTAGCCCTGATTGGCCAGTTGTAATACTGGCCCTGACTGGCTCTCTAATAGGTCCTCCCTGATTGGCTGCCATCTTGCGCAGCCGCTCTGGC
Source organism: Lepidochelys olivacea (assembly GCF_965140295.1). Classification (NCBI taxonomy): domain Eukaryota; kingdom Metazoa; phylum Chordata; order Testudines; family Cheloniidae; genus Lepidochelys; species Lepidochelys olivacea. Next base: position 267,998,768 of record NC_140411.1, read on the forward strand.
CTGTTGTAGCCCAATCTGGCACGGGGGTGGGGCACCGCCCCACCACACACCTACCCCCTTAAGGCTATTCTCATGGTGGGGGCGGGAAGGAAGGGGATCCCAATCGCCCCAGCTTCCTTCGCAGCTGGGCCCACACTTTGGAGCCACCTGCTTCCCTCTTCTAGGGTCTGGGTTCCCACCATAGACCGCTCTGGTCCTACGTGGGTTCCCCTCTCAGTTTGGGTCACCACTGTAGCCCCCCTAGGTCTTATGTGGGTTCCCAGTTTGGTCTGGGGTCTCTCTGCCCCTGACCGTTCCTTGGTTGGGGTCCCTGCCTTCCCTGTCCCGTCAATCTGGTCAGGTGTGGGCTGGGACCCTTGATCGACACTCCCCTTCTCCTAAGGGGGCAGTGTCTTTTTAAATAGCCCTCTTTGTGGTACTGGAAGCACCTCTTGTGTCTTCCCTTCGCCACGGCCCTCCCACAACTTGTTTTGGGCTTAGCCCTTCCCTCAGAGCTAGCTTGGGCCCTGTGAGTCCTGTAAGGGCACTCCCTTTTTATGTGTGCAGGCTCTCCAGAGGCCCAACAAGTTTGGGCCCCCCCTGTTGACCACACAGGGGGTGCTGGTGGGGGGTGGGGCCCCCTTGCTCCCTCCCAGTGGGGACACTCCCTCCTGAAGTGTCCCAGTCACCCGCAGGTGAAATAGTTCTTGAGCCCAGGCCCTGGCCTCCCGCCTTTGGCACCTGGTCTCTTATAGAGTCTGGGTGCCCACCCCTGCAGCAGCCAGAGCAACCCAGTCTGCTGCTCGGCAAGCTGGGCCGCCCAGGCCCTCCCATAACAGTCCCTTTTGTCCACCATTTTCTCCTTTATCTGTTCTGGGCAACTGTCCCACAGTCCATGCTTTGCCCCTTTTATCAGGGGCGGACCGCTCGTGCCCACATTCTCCACCACTTGTGACGGGGTTGGGACTCACCACCGCAGCACCTCCTGCCGTTCACTCTGGGAATTAGCTCAGTTCATGCAGAGCACCCTCTAAGACTGACTCTAAGACAGACTCTAAGACTGACTGCAGGATAAAATTAAGACATCTATCACCGTTCCTTGTCCTACAAGACCACAATTAATTCAAAGATAATATTTTTGATATGTGAGTAACTACATACAGCGATTAAAATTTACGTTCTGGGCCACTACTATGTAAAGTCTGCTTTCTGTTTTGCTGATACATCGGATTGCCTCAGGCCTGTGACTTTTTGCCTGCTTGCCCATGACTCCACTGTACCATTTGATATAAAACACTTCGTTATATTTTGGTTACCCTGCCTCTACCCCTAATAATATGCAGCAAAGATAGAAATAAACAGAAATAGGTGATTGTGCTCCCCACCATGGTGCACCTGGTATGAAAAGAGCCATGTATGTAAAAATATTGATCATTACAGAATATTTTCCCAACCTCCGTTAGGACCCCATCCTGAAAAGAACATGAGAACGGCCATACCAGGTAAGACCAAAGGTCCATCTAGCCCAGTATCCTGTCTTCTGACCGTGGTCAATGCCAGGTGCTTCAGAGGGAGTGAACAGAACAGGTAATCATCAAGTGCTCTATCCCTGTCGCCCATTCCCAGCTTCCGGCAAACAGAGACTAGGGACACCATCCCTGCCCATCCTGGCTGATAGCTATTGATGGACCTTAAAAGCACTTAAGCACCTATTTATCTTTAAATGTGAGTAGTTCCACTTATTAAATAGACTTGAGTGGAACTACTCAAAGCTTAACTGATTTGCTGGATTGGGGCCTATGAGCGTAAGAAGACAGTGTAACAGCCCAGATTTTCATTTTGGCCACTCTGGAACTGGAGTAGCTAGAGATAAATGCTTGTGCCAATCTAATCAAAGGCAATGATATTTTTTACAGCAAGCTTTAATAAATTTAGTAAAAAGTACCTAATAAACATTATTGTTTTGGAAGAATGCTTTGTTTATTCTGCTCAATGTAGCATTCTGAAATCTTGCAGGGTAAGAACCATTTCTTGATACGTATAAACTGCCAGTTATATTTTAGAAGTATTTCTTTTTATGTTGGCATTTCTGAGCCTCCTATCATCAGCAAGAATCTTGTATAGTGAAATAGTGATATATTAAGTAACACCTTTTATTCAGTCAGATATACCAAAATTGGTATCATTTACATTCCATTATCATTAACACTTATATTCTAAGATGCAGATTAACTAAAAGGTTAAAAGTTTTAAACATATCTGGACAAATTCTGCTCTTTCTTATACTGAATTGATTCCAAAGTAACTGTCGACTTCATTCTGGAATTACAGAAATATAACTGAGGGCAGAATGTGGGCCATAAATTCCATCATTGACTGCCCTTCTTCTGCTCATATATCTTCATTGCGGGTTTTAATTTCTGAAGCTAGGGATGCTGTTTCTGGCAACTGTATGAAAAACTATTTAAGGCATTCCCTATAAACAAATTGATGTCTAGAGTGTACGGTGGATGCACTTAAAAAGTGCACTCTGATTTTAGAGATATTGCATCTATGCATATTTGCTAAAAAAAATACTTCAGATAGCAATCCCATTTGACAACCAAAAGGAAAATTGCCATTTTCTCTTTACAAATTAATTTAATGAAAATAAACACTAAGAAATCTCTTATGTTTTATGATGGCTTGTTCTTCTGCCTTTTTTTCAGGCAGAGGGACAACCATACCTAACATAGGACCCCTGAAGGAAAATCTCTAGAAATTCCTGGAAACACTGCCACCTGTTGGATCATAGCAGAATGGGAGCCCTCAGATATGTAGATGTTAATGATCCATCACGTCTGCTATACTTTCTATAAAGAACAGAAGATACACACAGCCTTCCATTTTAATTTTGGGTAAGCCTCTTTAACATAACTTTTATGAAAAGATGTTGTTGGCTTACCTGAGGCCCTCTGGGATCACTAGCGTGTGATCATCATTATGTGATGTTACTAAGTTAAAATGTAATAATAAACTAAATACCACCAACTGAAAACATTTTTGCATTTATGAGTCTCATCTCTTCAGACAATTGCCAAAGATTATTATCTATCAACATAAAAAACTTAGTAATATAAAACAAATATAAAAGCTATTCCTTCAATGAGTAGATAAACCAAAATCTAGTATCCCTAAAAGACCTCTTGAATAATAAAAAGTGTTGACAAACGTTCCCATCCTTCTGGAAATCAAAAAGAACAAACCTAAGAGCCCAACTACCATTCCTCCCTTTATTAAAGCAAACTGAAAAACATACCAAGACTGACTTGAGGCAGAATTAAATGACTGTGCAGTTGTTTTCACAGTACTACTGGAAATAAACTCTTATAGATACTAAGAGCAACACTACCTTTCCCAAAGTATTCACAAGACAGGTCACATTTGTTATGAAGCACCTGATACATTTTTAAAATGTGCTTCCAAAAAGCAAGATGAAATGAGAGTAGAAAGGTCACATTAGACAGCATCTGAGTGGCTTGTGAAAGGGAAGAAAGTGGGATGAATGACTGCTGTTAGAAGAAACACTCTGAGAAGCCTGTAATCATCATTGAAAGAGTGATTAAAAATAGCACTTTCTGTCATGGTGTATCCACCAATCTCGAGATAGCAGCTACCATACTGGGTTGCATTCATATATGTAAAGCATGAAAGCAGCTCTGTGAAACACCTGCAGCAGGACTTAAGCAAACTGCCTCCTGCAGCCAGCTGTTCTGTAGTAAATCAGAGCATCTTGACCAATTCTCCACAGTAGCAAAAAATCTTCCACATCATGATTGAACAAAATGTTGCTAATATTTTTCAAGGCAGAGCTTGATCTGTTCAAGAAATCTCTGTAAAACCTTCTCACCAGACTGCCTGATTCAGTGTTTGTGCTCACTAATAGAGCTGTGTAAGTGAGCTTTCTGTTCAGAGACCAAACCAAAAAAAAAAATCTGAAAAAAATTGCTCCTGGTCAACCTGAAATAACAATTTTAGTTTTTTCTTGCTGAAGTTAAAAACAAAAAAAATTGTTTCAGGTCAAATGAAATTTTTTATTTCATTCCATCGTCTCAAATGTTTCATTTTGGGGGTGATGTTAACCTTTTTTGTGTCTTATAGTTAAATCTTGACAAAATTTGAAATGAAAACTAATTTCAAAATGAAAAGTTGAAATGTTACATTTAGAAAATATTGAAATTAAATTTTTCCCATACCACCACCACCATTTTTTCAACCAAATCTATTAACTTTGTCTGTCTAGATTCACAAACCGTTTCAGTTGACCAAACCCACATACTTTGGTAAACTAACCATTCACTGAAAAATGTTACCTACCTCTGTTCGTTAATCTATCCAGGCCTCTCTGTTACAATTTCTGGATCTGGCCCCCCTGTGATTTTCATTCAGACACTTTACCTGATAATTCCTTCATACATCTCAGACCTGGAATATTGGACTATCTCAATAGATCTCCATTACTTTAACCAAGGTTGTCCCTTTGACTATCAATTCTAGCATTACAATCCCCCTCTGCTGTCCCTCCTAAAGTTTATTATTCTTCAGACCTTATCTACTCTTCACAAATGCAAGGCTAAAAGTGAGCATACTACAGCCTCTAAAAAATCCAAGAAACTAGTTACAAAACATTAAAAGAAATCTACCCTATTTTTTTCTGTAGACGTGAACAACCCACCTCTTGTGCCTCATCTTCATCCTCTTTCCTATCAGGTTCTGATTTTGACAGTACATCAAGACTGTTTAGGAAGACAAATGTCAGTTTAATCGAAAATATTACCAAAAACATATATAAAGAATTACTGTAAGGAATCTTCTAATGGGCATTTTAAATAAAACTCTCAAAGATACACTTGGTTTTCCAAATTGTGGCCGGGGAATGGTCTCAGCACCGGCAAAAAATAACTACCTACAACACTTGGCAAAAGCTGTTATAAAATCTAAAAAGATACCATAGAATAATATTCAACTTTCCCTAAGGTAGATGCTTCTATTGCTCAGCTAATCAAAAAAACAGTTAATAATAGCGTTTAATCTCAAAAGTGCCTATGTGATGTTTTGGTGAATCCAAGTCTGCTACAGTCTCAGTAAGAACTTCCTTATTCTGAATCTGAAATTTTCTTTTCTGTCACATTCAAACTTTAGGATAAGCAAGTACAAAAGTGTTTTGAATCATCTTTTTTTCCATGTATGATTTTGTAAGTGATATTACCTGTTTTACATCCTATAGTCTTGTTTATTCCAGTCTCACAAAGAAGGAAATTCTGATTAAAAGCCTGGGGAAAAGACTCAATCATCAAAAGTCATTTTTCTAAAACTCCCTTTTATAGCTAGAAAGTTTTTAGAGATTATTTGGAAAATGCCAATAAGAATGCAAGAAAGGACAACTTTCTGAGGAGCCCAAGGAGAAGAGTTACAAAGGGACAGACTTAAAGCATTCTTCTCTTCTAGTCAGATGTATAAAAAATAAAAATTAAGTTGCCAGCCCAGCATTGTTAGCCCTACATAGGGTGCAGATTGAAAACTGTTTTCTCACATCTGTACTGCTATTACTCAAATCAACAGCCAACTGTAGATTATTCAAGATGCCTACTCCATTAACGTTTTCTCTCTCCTTTCCCCTTATTTTGTAAGCTCTGTTCAACTGTTCAGCGCAAACAAGAGATTCGCCTTTTTAAAGAGGATCCAGAATCTCCTATCCCAAGTAGCTTTTGTTCTGATCCATTCTCAAAACATGTCACGTAAGGGTTATTCAAGACACTGTCTATCCTTCAAGAGGATCTTAAACCTGGATGATTTAATCAAATATGTTCTGAGGCTTCACTTCCAGATGGAACACATTTCCTTTTCTCATGCAAGATATTTCAGCCGAGCATTTCTTCTATTCATAAGAGCTGAAGATAGCCTTCTTTCTAGTCTCTTCCCTCCATTCCCTCTCCTTACATCACCTGGTCATGTAGTCATCATTTCCTCCATTTGGAATATTATCAGATTTTTCCAAGCCCATGGTAAGCTTCATACAATATATTCCTTCTGGTTGGAGGGCATTCGTGTGTTTTACTATTTATACAGCTGTGATGGGATTTTCGGGGTACAACCTGGACCTGTTATCACTCAGCCACCAGCATACAGAGACACACCCAGCTAAATTGCATGAATGCTCTCCAAGTCACTCATGAACTATACAGAGGGAAACACCAACAAATCCCCCAGCCTTGCACTCCAGAAATATATTGTCTTACTCTGCTCAAGACCTTCCCTTGAACAATACAAGCTCATTAATTAGTTCGTCACTTCGTCAAAGGATAATGGACGTGCTCCAGCTTTGTAATCTGAGTAGATTCTCCAAGAACTTCAGACAAACTCACTGGTAAAGATAAAACATTAAAATAAGTTTATTAACTACAAAAGATAGATTTTAGTGATTTTAAGGGTAGGCATAAAGATCAGAGATAATTACCTAAGAAAATAAAAAGCAAACATGCATTCTAAATCCTGAATTTTCAGACTAAGCAAGATTTTAATCAAACAGTATTTCTCACCCCACTGGAAGAACATCTCACAATTGTTAATACACAGGTTGAATTTCCTTCTCAGCCTGAAACCAGTTTCCTCAGTTCAAAGTCTTTGTCTTCCCAGCATTCTTGTTGCCTTCAACGTAGGTGGGGGAGGAGAGAGGTGGTCTCATGATGCCACTGTCCCTTATTTTATATTCTCAGTTCATGTCTCTGGACAGATACTGGTCCAGGCATGTCCTGGTAGGCCTTGTTGAGTCACAGAGTTGAGCAATCCCCATTGTGTGGGGCTTGCAGGACTGTCTCTTACAAAATTGTAAATCTCTTATTTACAATTCCCTTGCTGATCAATGGTTATTTAATATCTGCCTTGGTGTGGGTCACCGCCCTTTTAGTCCCTGGAGAGCTAGCAGTGAGCATCTCCCAAACTCACATCATAGTTCAATAACAACCATGTAGCATAAATCTCACAAATTCATACACACTAACAATATACATATTTTGACAGAACAATGAGTTTCAGCAGATCATGACCTTTATTTATATGGTATCTTATATGGCATGCTTTGTATGAAATATCACAACCATGTACAAATTATGAATATGGAGATTACAGGATGCTACTTTGAGGTACAGTGTCTGACAACAGTATTCTAGAAGTTGCCGCAGACTCCAGGACTTCATGCCTTACAATCCATGGCTTTGTGATAAATTTCCAAAAGAGCTTTCTTGTTCTTATTCAAAACATCCTACACCAAGAAGTGTAATACCTTACCTGGAAGGATCCAATTCTCCTTCAAATCAGGTTTCTCAACTGAATTTCTAGATCCCCATATTACCAGTTCTTCAAATGTTGGATCAACTGGTCTCTTGCACAGTGGGGACATTTGTAGAGCACTCAGCACAAGGGGACCCTGGATCCTGTTTCGGGTCTTTGGGCACTAATGTGATATTAATTCATTTGTAATAATAATAATAGTTCATTATGAGACATCTACAAGACTTTTTTATTTTCTCAATGAGTTATTTGGGAAGAAAATTTACACCAGAACATAGTCCTTCCCCCACTCTGCAGAGTACTCCCTTCCTTATACTGGTGGACAAATAGACAGTCCTAGAATCCACTGAAGATCTTCCTTTCTCAAGAAATACCACTATCTCTCATCTGGTGGGGGTTCCCCAAAAGGGAATGAGACAACTTTATCTACCTATAAATTGATCTTGTCAGAGTGGGTGCAACCAGCAGACGGTATTATAGAAATTAGAGACAAGACAGGATTTTCTCTACCTTAAATTTCCTAGAGTTTTGACCAGAATAGCAATGGGGCCTCCCTACTTTACCTGGGCAATCTTGAGGATCCGTGCCTCTCACTTTTTTTATTGTTTGTCTCTTATTTGTATGGATCATATTCTCCATCTGAGCTACATTCATTCTCTTTGGAAATAGTCTCCAAAGAGGGTAGTGGGATGCAGTCTTTGTGCACTTCATGAGACTGGAATACATCCCATGAGCATACTATGGACCACCTCTGTGGGTGGGACAATATAGTACCGATGCATCCAAATTACTATATAAAGTACTATGAGAAAACAAAACTGCATCTACAACAAAAATATCTCATTGACAGTGATGGGCAGCCATATCAAGGCTACCTAAGAGTAAAATTGGTATTTTTAGATTCTGTAGTGACATTCTTCCCAGATGACTCAAAAATAAATATCTGTGATGAATACATGAATGATGATCCCACATGCTATGGTTTTCAACAATTAAAGAGTAGTAGTAATTTTGGCAGCCTCACATTACAAAGATATTGGCATTGATGAACAACAGTCATCCCTTGAAAGCAGGAAGAGAAGCTTGAGAAACATTGCTCCACATAGATTGGATCATTAGGAAATCGCATGGACCACTCCCTCCACTCCTTCTATTTGAGTGTTATAAGGATAGAAAACAGAGTTAAATGCAAACTTCAAGAAATCCATTAGAAAGGAATGGGACACAGCTCAGTTTGCTCCCCATTTAAGAGAGAAATTATACTATTTTGACTTTTATCCGTTAAAAAAGGGTTTACAGAGAGGAGTAGAATAAGCCATGAGAGCAGACAAACATATACTATGACATACACTATTTGTCAAACCCAGCTAAGCCTTCAAAAGTGGCACCTGATCCCACAATAACAGTGGCAATGCTGTGAAACCAACAAGAATCATGTAGTCCTTCCACTTTACTGTCTGTTTCCCAGAGGAAATGTACGGCTGTACAGGAGCATAGCCCAGTTAGGCTTGTGTAACTGAACACTTCCTTGAGATTTTGGAAAGTGAAAGAATAGGAAAGCAGTGAGCAACAGAGAAATAGAAGGAAAGAGAGAAAAGTGAGGAAAATGTAAAAGATAGAAATAAGGAAATAAGATTTAAGAGGGAGGAAGAGGAGGTTGCTAACAGCAATTGCACCAGATGTTAAACAAAACATCTTTAGTAAAGCCTTCATCTGGAATAATATAGGTGGAGGTCCTCTCCCACTTCAAATGCAATTAAAATTAAAGCCCTGAGGGACTCAGCAGCCTTTTGCTTAGGTGCTGGCATTCTCAATTTTTACTTTCAAAAACTAAAAATAACCATTGCTCAACATTAGAGTGTTCCCTCTCCTTCTTGCACCTTTCAATGCTAACCTTTGGGGCAGGAGATTCAGATGATTCTCTTTTAAGAGCTACTTGAACACCTGGTCACCTTCGTCTGCTCCCCACCCTCACTACAATCTGTAGTGTAACATTTGATATGTAAATTGAGAAAATGGATCAGAGAACACAACAGAATGAGCTTAGCAGATGAGAGGTACGCCACGAGCATACCACCACTTACACTAACGTGGAGGGACAGAAGTATCAGCACATCTTGCAGATCATAAGGTACCCTTTAATGTTTGCTGATCAGGTAGCTCAGAATACTAACAGTAGCACACAGCCTTTTTCTTCTACTTCTGGGTGAATGCTTCTATACCCAAAGTTGTTGTGTAATGGCTGTTTGGTGGTTTGTGTGAATGAGTTTTATGGTCTCAGTTCCAGTTTCCACATAGGGCACAAATTGCCAGTCTTCCTGGAAACCAAATGTAAGATCAGGGATTGAATGGATACAGAGGCAAAATTTTCTCATGTCCCTTAAGATGATTCCTCCAGAAATGAGTTGAACCACTTTGTTAGGCCTGTTGGTATGCTGGCAGGTCCACTGCTCGTGCTGTGCCTGTTCTGTGAAGAAACATTAGGACGGGAGAATGAAAAAAAAGCCAGGGAAGATGTTAAGAGATACTGATACAGTGGGCAGTGGTTAAAAGAGAGGTGGGATAGCTGAGGTAAGCATGAAACTGAATTTAAAAAAATGCAAATACAATATTAAATTGAAGGAAAGCTTCTGAAGGAAAAAATATAGGGAAAGAACTATTAACAGGAAACTAAATAATGAATTGCATCAAAAGGGGAAATAGTCTAAAAAAGAAATGAAAAATTGTATGAGATAAAAGAAACTGAGGGACACTGTAAAATGTATTAAACATAAAAATATGAGGGAAAACAAGAGTGTGAAAAGACTGAATAAGGTACTCATGCATGGCCAGGGAGCATATCATCTGATGTGTGGATGCATTTCAAATGGCTGTTTACACTCCTGAGAATAAATCTTTGTTTTTATCAATTCTTATTTTCTCTAAACAAGTTATTCACAAGCACTGTACATCTGGGTTGCTAAATCATATTTGGAGTTTTATGATATTTGGCAAAGAATTTGGAGTGTATTTATAGGTATGAAAAAATGCACATCTCTTTCCACAGTTGATAACTGAAAAATTCATCTTCTGCTGAATATGAAAAAAAACCTTTACTTTTTTTATTAGTGAGTGTGACAATGCACTCCATTTGATTTTATTAAAATATGCTAATAAGTGTGAACATAATGTAACTGGAATATGCTTCATGCAAAAGGTCTCTTGTAAGGTATCATTACAAAGCTTATAATCTACTGAGTGTGGTTATCTGATTTGTATAAATGTATCATTCTTGTATCTGAAACTAGAAATATGCAATATAACTCTGAGGTCCTATCGTAATTATGCAAAGTGTAGGCCATTAATGGTGGTTTGGAATCTTGATGGCTCCCATCAACTAGGACAACTGGTTGTAAATGGCTCTGTTTACTTGCAAGCCTTCCTGTGAGTGAGGCCAGGAAGAATGAAGGCTTGGGGTCTCACAGGACATGTGACCATGTCACTTGGCACTGGAATCCATCTTAAACCTGGTTCTTTTCCATTTAGAAGGCGGGTGGGGACCCAGAGAGACAAAAGATTCCCATCTTGTGCCAAAGCTATATAAGGGGGTGGAACAGAACAAAGGAGGATGCAGTCATGAGAAATCCCCTAGCTACCACCTGAGCTGGAACAATGACTGTACCAGGTAACAGAGTAACAGCCGTGTTAGTCTGTATTCGCAAAAAGAAAAGGAGTACTTGTGGCACCTTAGAGACTAACCAATTTATTTGAGCATGAGCTTTCGTGAGCTACAGCTCACTTCATCGGATGCATACCGTGGAAACTGCAGCAGACTTTATATATACACAGAGAATATGAAACAATACCTCCTCCCACCCCACTGTCCTGCTGGTAATAGCTTATCTAAAGTGATCATCAAGTTGGGCCATTTCCAGCACAAATCCAGATTTTCTCACCCTCCACCCCCGCCACACAAATTCACTCTCCTGCTGGTGATAGCCCATCCAAAGTGACAACTCTCTACACAATGTGCATGATAATCAAGTTGGACCATTTCCTGCACAAATCCAGGTTCTCTCACCCCCTCACCCCCCTCCCAAAAACCACACACACAAACTCACTATCCTGCTGGTAATAGCTCATCCAAAGTGACCACTCTCCCTACAGTGTGCATGATAATCAAGGTGGGCCATTTCCAGCACAAATCCAGGTTTTCTCACCCCCCCACCCCCATACACACATAAACTCACTCTCCTGCTGGTAATAGCTCATCCAAACTGACCACTCTCCAAGTTTAAATCCAAGTTAAACCAGAACATCTGGGGGGGGTAGGAAAAAACAAGGGAAAATAGGCTACCTTGCATAATGACTTAGCCACTCCCAGTCTCTATTTAAGCCTAAATTAATAGTATCCAATTTGCAAATGAATTCCAATTCAGCAGTTTCTCGCTGGAGTCTGGATTTGAAGTTTTTTTGTTTTAAGATAGCGACCTTCATGTCTGTGATTGCGTGACCAGAGAGATTGAAGTGTTCTCCGACTTGTTTATGAATGTTATAATTCTTGACATCTGATTGGTGTCCATTTATTCTTTTATGTAGAGACTGTCCAGTTTGACCAATGTAAATGGCAGAGGGGCATTGCTGGCACATGATGGCATATATCACATTGGTGGATGTGCAGGTGAACGAGCCTCTGATAGTGTGGCTGATGTTATTAGGCCCTGTGATGGTGTCCCCTGAATAGATATGTGGGCACAGTTGGCAACGGGCTTTGTTGCAAGGATAAGTTCCTGGGTTAGTGGTTCTGTTGTGTGGTATGTGGTTGTTGGTGAGTATTTGCTTCAGGTTGTGGGGCTGTCTGTAGGCAAGGACTGGCCTGTCTCCCAAGATTTGTGAGAGAACCTGGATTTGTGCTGGAAATGGCCCAACTTGATGATCACTTTAGATAAGCTATTACCAGCAGGACAGTGGGGTGGGAGGAGGTATTGTTTCATATTCTCTGTGTATATATAAAGTCTGCTGCAGTTTCCACGGTATGCATCCGATGAAGTGAGCTGTAGCTCACGAAAGCTCATGCTCAAATAAATTGGTTAGTCTCTAAGGTGCCACAAGTACTCCTTTTCTTTGTACCAGGTAAAAGGACTGGGCCAAAACTTGGAAGGAGTCTAGTCTGTGAAAGAAGCTTATTGGAACATCTCAGAGGGTGAGATTTACCTGTTTTCAGTTTCTTACATGTATTAGGCTTAGACTTGCATGTTTTGTTTTATTTTGCTTGGTAACTTACTTTGTTCTGTCTGTCATTACTTGGAACCACTTAAATCCTACTTTTTACACTTAATAAAATCACTTTTGCTTATTGATTAACCCAGAGTAAGTAATTAATACCTGGGGGAGCAAACAGCTGGGCATATCTCTCTATCAGTGCTATAGAGGGCGAACAATTTATGACTTTACCCTGTATAAGCTTTATACAGAGTAAAACAGATTCATTTGGGGTTTGGATCCCATTGGGAGCTGGGTGTTGGGTGCTGGAGACAGGAGCACTTCTTAAGCTGTTTTCAGTTAATTCTGCAGCTTTGGGTCGCGTGATTCAGATCCTGGGTCTGTGTTGGAGGAGACTGGCTTGTCTGGCTCAACAAGGCAGGGTTTGGAGGCCCAAAGTGGCAGAGAAAATTGGCTCAGAGGTAGTATCAGCACATCAGGTGACAGTCCCAAGGTGGTTTCTGTGACCAAACCCATCACAGTGATTTGGAAAAAAAAGATTCAAATATGATGGAGAACACTATTCTCTCCATCATTAAGGATGAAGTAAGGATCCCATTATAAAGCCACCTTTCACATGCATACGCACATTTTTGCTCTAACTTTTCAAAACAGAAACCAAACTATTTGATATTTAGTAGGCCACAACATTATATAATACACATTTTTGTATAAAAGTAGGTGAAATCCATCAAGATGCCTTGAATGTATTATTTCAGAGTAACAGCCGTGTTAGTCTGTATTCGCAAAAAGAAAAGGAGTACTTGTGGCACCTTAGAGACTAACCAATTTATTAGAGCATAAGCTTTCGATGAAGTGAGCTGTAGCTCACGAAAGCTTATGCTCTAATAAATTGGTTAGTCTCTAAGGTGCCACAAGTACTCCTTGAATGTATTAATGTCATAAGTGTTCCGGGTTTGAACTTTTCCTGAAATTTTTTTGCTCTCCTTTAGAGAAATGCTGATGGAGAGCTCCATCTGTACAAACTTTAGATGGTTCATTACACTGGAGCTCCACTCCTGTGCACCTCCTAAAGGGGAAGGAGCTTCTCTTCTGATAATTTTGTGCACCTGTAGAGATACACAAGAGGGGAACTTTGCTACACCAGACCTCCTGAGCAACACAGGCATATTTACGTTAAAAACTGGTCAGCTTGAGTCCATGACTATGACCAGTAAAAGTGGAAACATGCATAGAAACTGTTCTACAAGTTACAAAAAACACACTCAAAAGACTCTGTAATGCCAAATGAAAAGCTCTGTTAGGTTTGAAAGGGTGTCTACATTCTCTATTGCCATCAATCCAAAGAAAAGCACTCTCCAATGAAAGAAACATAAGTTTTCAAATATTTAATATTTAAATATCAGAAAGTTTGGATATCAGTAATTAAGGTATCTAGTTAGAGCCACACTGTCATACCTTCCCTATTCATTAGCTTGAACCAAGACATTTTTAACTAGAGGAATCTGAAGGAAAAATTTAAATCTAAAGCCTTGTTTACACAGGAAAGGGTTTTTTACATAGATTTACTTGTAATTATACAGATATAACCAAACCAAACGAGTAAGTCCACATTGTTTTGTCTAATGTGGCTTAAGCTACTTTCCTGGTGAATCATATGCGCACAGCATTCTGGGCAAGTATCCCAGGGTGCAATGTTCTGCTGCTAGGCTGAATGTATTATGGGTTATTTATCATGGTGGATTCTTAGATTCTCTCCATAACTTACTGGAATATTGGGACTTGGAGTTGAAATCTGAAGATTCCTTCCATGGTTTCCCATAATTTGTCTGGGTTTTGCTAGCCAGCAAGTATTTCCAAACTGTTTCCATTTCAAATAAATTTTAAAACTGCTGTCAGGCAGAATAGAGGAAGCACTGCTGAACACTAGATTCCTGACCCTCATTAATATGAATAGGCTGCTCCAGATATATTGGCAATCACACAATTCGGTGGCTTTGAAGGAAATGGAAGATCACTGCTGTCATGATGCTACATGGACATTGCTAAGGAAGGAGGAAGAAACTCAGAAGTTATTTCTGCATGATATTTTCCTGAACTGACTTCACTCAGTGGAGCACCGTCAGCAGGGGGCCTGGTCAACCAGCAACAACTGGACAGGATAGTGCTGCAGACCTGGGATGATTAGTAGTGGTTGCAGAACTTCAAGATGCTGAAGGCCACTGGAAATCTGCACAGAGCTCAACCAGAGCTACAGAGTCAACCCACTAACATGTGAAGAAACAAGAGGTCATTGTTATCTGGAAGATTGCCAGCCCTGATTTCCATGAGCCAGTAGCTAACCAACGTAGTCTTGGTAAATCAACTGTTGGAGCTGTTGTCTTGGAAGTGTGCACTATTATTGAGAGGCTGCTGCTGCTCCACTTCATAAATCTTGGCAATGTACAGGGGGTTGTTAACAGCTTTGAATACTTCCCAGATTGTAAAGGGGCCATTGATAGGATGCATGTGCCTATTATTTGTCCTCTCTTCCCCAGCAGGCTTCAGAGTTCATAAACAGAAAAGGAGTATTTCTCCAGAGTGCTGCAAGTTCTGGTTGATCACTGGGGCAAGTTCACTAACATTAACATGAATGTGGGTGGTCTGAAATATTCCATGATGCCAGGCTCTTTTATGCAATGAAAAATGGAACATTTGCTTCCAAAACCAATATGGACATTAATGGTGTTGGATTCCAGGCTGGAAGAGGGATCTGGTCAGTGAATATGGTGTCTGAAGATTTAAGCTGCAAGCAGGGTAGCTAACCTTCAAGAATTTCTGCATCCTGCCCAAAAGCAGCATTTAGGGTGAGAAATTACTTCTTGAAACCAGTCTCTTTAAGATCTTAAGCTTAGTATGTGTGTTTTGTTTTATTTGCTTAGTAATCTGATTTGTTCTGTTTGCATAAATTCTGCCTTTTGTAGTTAATAAACTTGTTTTTCTTTATTATAAAACCCAGTTTGTGCAATTTATAACTGGGGGGGGCAAGAAGTTGTGCATATCTTCCTCCACATTGAGGGTGAATATATGTGTGTACGTCGTATAGATTTCTCTACAGCACAAGACAATATTATTTTGGGTGTGCTTTCCAGAGGGCAGCTACATTTGAGTGCTGGGCGATTTCTTAGCAGAGTCTTCCCATAGAGAGCTGCTTTCAGACTCTGTGTGATTCTGCAGCTGGTGCGTCCCTACCTGTGTGTGTGTGCTGCCAGAGGCTGGGGAGCCTGATTCAGCAAAACAGGGCAGGGGAGCCCAGGCTAGTGGAGCAGGCAGGCTCGGTGAAACTCCAGCACATCAGGTGGTGCCGTGAAAGGGGGGTCCAACCCCGTCACAATGTGATGCCTTGGTACATGTCAGAATGGTGCCCCTCAAGCTGTTGCTGGAATGGAAGGCAAATGCTACCTATATGGACAGCCCCATGAAGGCAACATTGCCTTGTAATGTGCATGCCAAACTCGATTGCTATCTTTGACTAGCATTCTAGTTTATAATACCAGCTGATCAGCACAAAGTGTGCTACAAATAAATAGATTTTTGCAGCTGCGATGCATGGCCTGTAATGAGTTTACTAATGTAATGTACCGCAACAAATGAGTGCTTGTCGAAAAGCCTTTTTAACCCTTGCAACTGCGAATGCCTTATAGAATCTATGGAACATGAAATGCTTAAAAGAACCTTTTTAATCTCAAGTGCCCAGTTTACCTTGTTTAACTTTTACATGTACGAAAATCTTAATATTTATAAAAGTTCAGGGCAATGACCAAATTGTGGTCATAAGTGAATTTTCTACTGTTGTATTTCTTGCTTTTTCTTTTGCTACAATAAAATTTCCTTGGATGCAGTGAATTTGTCTTTTAATTTTTTATCTCTGTTGTGTGGCTGCCAAACTTGTATGGTGCCATATAGCCGGAGGCAGGGAAAGGGGAGGCAGAGGCAGTTGATGGGTAGGGAACATCATGCAGCATGGGGAAGGGTAGAGGGCCAGTATGCTTGGGTGTGAGATTAAATATTTATTGGAAAAAAGCCACTTTTAACTGTTACATTTTCTGGCTTGGGCACCATGTTGAGGCTACGGGCACTGCACAGGGATGCACACATCTGCCTTCTGCCTTAGCAATATCCACCAGCCATGGCAACATGTAGCCAGTACCAGAAGACAGGTTTCCAGATGCCCATAAGCAGACACAAATGGAATAGATAGTTGTAATACAGCCCTTTATGTGGTCTCCTCAGCTGTGCTGTCACTCTGGGTCTCGGGGGGCATCTGCAGCTGGTGCCTAGCTGGCTCTACAACATACTGAAGAGATCTTGGCTAATTGAGGAAATTTCCTCCTGTTTGACTCTGTGGCTGCCTGTGTGCTTTCAGTGCTGCAGGCCATTGGCAAAATGTTCATCGTATATTGGGGTTCTGTGGTGGCATTTCAGCCAAAATCCAGTCCAGCTCCTGCTAGTATGCACAGATACTGGGATTGTTATCAGAGGTCTTAGTTTTGTCTTTGGTGTTTTTGTAATTCTGCCTCAGCTCCTTGGCTTTGGCACAGCACTGACTCATGTCTTAGAAGTACCTTGTCTCCTGCATTTGCTCCAATAGCTGCTAGCAGATCTTGGGGTTCTGGTGACTACAAGAAAGATGAGACTGATCATGTGCCTCTCCCCAAAGGCAAGGAAGTCCAGAATCTCCAGATGAGACCACACAGAAGCGGCATTGTGACTGTAATGGACTCAGGGGCTGTGGACTTCCCACAAGATGGAATCGCTCACAGACGCACTCAGATATGTGCCAGCATTTAAAGAGAGATGGGTCAAGATGACCCCAGACTGTGGAGAGTGCATTGGTAACCAGACAGGCCATCCAGATGCCAAGCAATGGAGTGTGGGATAGCAGTGGGAGGACTACCTGAAGTAGTATTTGAAATGGGGATGCATCCACACAAACCTTATTGTGCTATAACTCATTCTGAAATAGTTATAGTGCTCCCATAGTGGGTTAATTATAGTGAGATAAGATGCAACAGAAAGCAAAACAACAGATTATTTGTGTGTGGATGCCAGGCAGTGTATTCTAAAAAACTTTCCCCAGGAGACAATCCCCAGGAGACAAGGCCTAAATTTCAAAAAGAAGACATTTTAATTACTGAAAAGGTTTACTTGTACCTTTTCAGAAAACTAACGCTCTAAGCATGTTGTAGCATCACCAATTTGCACATTATTATTTTTCTGCATAACAGAGGTTTAATCCCCTCTAAAACTTCTCAATACAGCTTTTGATATGGAGTCACCAGCAACACCTCCAAATTAAAACAGAAAATCTCTACAAAGTCTGGAGTAGGTGGCTACCAGAGAGGGTAAATCAAGCCAATAATATTGAAAGTAAAACCAGAATTCAAATAGAAAATAATTTGTTCCTTAATAGCATTTTTCAAAATAGCTCTTACTTTCTGACACTGAATATACCATCTCCTTAATAAAAAAGAAAACAGCGTTATCAGTAGTTTTTTTATATCAGGGTCTAATCCAATAAGAAAAATTGTAAGCAATAACTACGTTTTTTCTTTAATTCCATATGGGTTTCATCTAAAGCCCATGGCAACAGTAAGAAAAGTAATATTAGCTCCTTAAACTTCATTAGATTATTATGTATTTAGTCTCTTTGAAGATGACATTTGAATCCTTCTCTACTGAAAGTTCCCTGGATCCATCCTAAAGTGTCTTTGATAGTCTCCTAAAAAAATATAGCAAGTATAAGAAATTGGTCTGTTTTGTCAGATATACATTGTTTACCTTAATATTTGTAATTAGAAAAGCTTCCTTGAGAAAAAAAATATGTATATTCTTCATACGCTATCCAGTTTATCATATAGCAATGACTTTGTTGGTATGCGTCTATCTGTCTAGTTTGTGATCTGGCCTTTGTTTGTATCTGGGCGTTTGTTTGTGAATTCTCTTCTTCCTGCTCAAGTTAGTGCAACATGGCGTGGCAGGGTGTATGTTGTGCTGAGACGCTGCTATGCCAAGATCTGTTGTCTGAGTGTTGCTACCATTCAAGTCACATGTGGTGACATTTTGCCTAGTGCACGCCCTGGAATGTCTTACTGAGATTAGAAAAAGACCCTATATAAATCTTACTATTATTCTAAACTAATACAAACAAAAAAGAAATTGTTATATAAAATAATTATTATATAGCTAAAAACAGTTTCTAAGACTAAAATGAAAGTTAAAAATCAAATGAGTAAAATACTTGTTTCTTTTTACTAACTTTTCTTTTCTTTTCTTTTTTTTTCTTATTTTTAGGTTATTGTTTTCCTGCTATGGACAGCCCTTCCCCCTCCCCAAATGCACCAGCACCCCAAGGCTTAGCCATCCCTTAAATGAGACTTTGGCTTACATTCTTATCTCTAAAAACAGCTGAATCAGGAGTTTTGTTTCACTTCTGATTCATTATATCCCTGTGACATACAAGGCAAACATGGGCACAGTACTTGTGTAATAAAGTGTGGCTCAGAGCCACATCTCAGTTTCCCAATTTCAAATTGCCACTTTGTCTCTTTCTAAGAGTGTTTCCAGGACAAGGCCCTGAATAACACTTCAGAGCGGGTTATTGACTTCTGGCCCAGGAAAAACAGGACTCCCTTCAGAGACCATTAAGATTACTACTTAATCAGCCAAAAGAATTACTATTGTGTGACATGAGGCATTTTTTATCCTTAAAGGCCAACTCATGCTGTCTGCACAGTGTTTCCAGCCTGGAATGAGAGACCAGGCCATGAAATTGATTCCAGGTCTCATTTATGGTAATGCAGAGCACTGATCAGATGGCCATTGTGCCAGCTTTAGCCTCAAAGATTGATGGCATGTACTTGGTTTTAGGAAAATATTAAACAGTAGGATACAGCCTTAATTTTATTCTAAAGTGTTATCAGTCTTAGGTGACCTGTTCTTATTTTGGAGTCCTGTTGCTCAATTTCAACAATTATTAGCGCTGCATTGTTCTCAGGACATCCAAGCCAGTTATTATTAGGAGTCATTAAAACACAGCTCAGTAGTTAATTAACTTTGTCATCCAAAGAGATTATCATTCATTAAACAACATCCTTTTTTTTCCACTAATGAAATAATTTAACTATAATAGTTAGGAAAACTGGCAAATAGGGGAGAATTCAACACAGTTGCCTTCTCCCACTGCAGTTCACAGGAGGAGGATTGGACCCTCTATCCCACCTTGAGGGAGAATGGATGCCCTCAGCAGTTAAATCATTGTTTAAACTTTTTTTTTTAAATCTTGCTTTTTTTCTTTTTAGTACCTTTTAAAAAACACGGTAGACTTTCATCTAGTACACACGGGAAACAAGTTTCAATGAAAAACAAAGTATCAGGGAGCAGGATGGTTTCGGGTGTGCATGTTAGCCCTGTGGTTGATGGTGGTGGTGTAGGCATGGACTAATGACCACTTTCTACTTCTCACTGTCAAAGTGCTTGCCTTGACCTTCTTTGTGGGTTCGTCCTGCAAAGTGCTGAGCAACTCCTGCAGCACCCTCGGCTCCCATTGACTTGCTCAGTTCCTTACGTGTTCAAGTTCTCTGAGAGCTGACACCAAGGAGTGATACGCTTGCCCTATTGTTGGACTAGATGACCTTCTGGGGTCCCTTCCAACCCTGATATTCTATGATTCTATGATTCTATTGACAGTGGGAAACTGAAAGACAGGGGTGGGGAAGAAAAAATTATTTAATAAGAAAAAGTCTGGAAAGTAGATTGAACAGGAGTTGATATGGTCCTAAAGCTATTTGATATTTCTGATATTTGTTTGTATTTTAATTGCTTGCATGGAGAAAGAACATCCGTTATCTTCCCTTCCCCCTCCCGCGCCATGCATTTGGAAGAGAAAATGGCAGCTATTTTCTGATTATATATAAGGTATTGTCGATTAACCCTTTCACTGATGAGCAGAAGGATTAATTTATAATAACTTACACATCATTTACAAAGTGCTGTAATTATAGCCCACTGGTTCTCATACATCTGCAACGCATAAAATGCATTTGCTTTATTTTCAGAGTTTGCATATAAATTGCCAGATTGTGTCATCAGGTATAAGAGCATGGCTCCCATTGACTTCCATCAGGGCTTGAATTGGAGGCGGTACATGGTGGTATGTTTTACTGGCACGTCTGTATTTTAAATGTTAACACTGTTAACTGTTTAACTGCTCATCAGAGCAAGTAGAAAGGAAATGAAGACTCACATTATGAAGAGCTACACAATCTACTCTGAGCTCATTGTGATACACAAGTGGGTAGACATGAGAAATACCTTCACTTATTTTTATCCCCAATCCAGGAGGAGCTAAGCAGAGCCAGCAGGGCATTTGAGCATCACCAAGGGGGAGCCAAGCCAGAGGAGCTTAGCAGACCCAGGGAGCACACAAGATCATAATTTGAATACCAGTACAATTTGTTGAGCATATCATTTTTGGCACCACATAGGAGCAGCTTATTTTGTAGATGATGCTTGGAAAAGAGCCACTACTTCTCCTGCCTCCCCCACCACCAATTCAACCTCTGACTTCTATGCAAGTATTACTAGTTATATGCCCAATGGTAGAATTTGGCCAAGTATGTTTGCAACACTATCTATAGAAGAGTGAAATGAGAAAAAATAAAGTTAACCTGTAAACAGGAGCAACTGACCAGTAACAATTGCGTCGGTGTATCCTAGGGCTTGTTGGCCCCAAACAGTAGCCAATCCGCTAAGAGGTGGGGGTCACAGTGGTGCAAAGTGCTGACGGTCTTCACTCTATGGGGACCCTAGAGCTGGCCACTCAGCCTCTATAGTGGGCAGTGCTGGCTAGAGGCAGGGCACATTGACCGGGTGCCTGGATGATGTGTTAGTTTAGTGCACAATCCATACAGTCTCCACTGATAGGTCTCCTGTGGGGCCTGAGCCATAAATTAAAGCTGTCCTGCCCAGCAGAACCCAGAGGGGATGATAGCAATGTCTACCCCACCCATGCTCCCTTGAGGTGATTCTCCTTGGAGCACATGTAACACCGACAGACCCTAGTCATCAGTGGGATCGAACCTTGAGCCTCTGAAGCTTAGTGCATGAGCCTCTATTGCATGAGCTAAAAGCCACATGGCTGTTAGCTAAGGCTATAGTAGACTCATTTATCTTTAAGTGGTCTCAGTGCCACTACATGGGACAGAGCACCACACCCAGGAGGTGTGTGGGTTACAAACAGTTGACCCAGGGCCAGCAGAAGCCAAGCAATCCTCGAGTAAAGCATCATAGAAAGTGTGTAGACTGGAAATGTTCTCTAATCATCCTTTAAATGCTTTATAATGAAATGGGTAGCCATTAAAATTAATATGCAGCAGCTGTTGTACCGTAACTATTCGGTGTGACAAATATTTCATATATAAGTTATTTATGTATAACTGTACTCTCTAGCTCGCTTAACACTTTATAATTCATTGATAGGCATCCCTTCAAATGAAATATTACCTAGGCCCGGGCATGTTCATATAGGAATGATATGAAGATAGTAAACATAAGACAACCATATGGTGCTAAAATGTAACTTGCAGATACTTCTAAGGAACACATTTTGAGAGCCACGAGATTAATGGTTGAACACTTACTAATGAAGTAAAGGTTTCACAGTAGCAGCCATGTTAGTCTGTATCTGCAAAAAGAACAGGAGGACTTGTGGCACCTTAGAGACTAACCAATTTATTTGAGCATAAGCTTTAGTGAGCTACAGCTCACTTCATCGGATGCATGCAGTGGAAAATACAGTGGGGAGATTTTATATACACAGAGAACATGAAATAATGGGTGTTACCATACAGACTGTAACAAGAGTGATCAGGAAAGGTGAGTTGCATAATGACAGGTTTCAGAGTAACAGCCGTGTTAGTCTGTATTCGAGACTGGGAGTGGCTAAGTCATTATGCAAGGTAACCTATTTCCCCTTGTTTTTTCCCACCCCCCCCCCCACTCCTCAGACGTTCTTGTTAAACTCTGGATTTGTGCTGGAAATGGCCCACCTTGATTATCATACACATTGTAAGGAGAGTGATCACTTTAGATAAGCTATTACCAGCAGGAGAGTGGGGTGGGGGGAGAGAAAACCTTTTGTAGTGGTAAATACCCATTTTTTCATGCTTTGTGTGTATAAAAAGATCTTCTACACTTTCCACAGTATGCATCCGATGAAGTGAGCTGTAGCTCACAAAAGCTTATGCTCAAATAAATTGGTTAGTCTCTAAGGTGCCACAGGTACTCCTTTTCCTTTTTCAGGAAAGGTGAGCTATTACCAGCAGGAGAGCGGGGTGGGCCGGGGGGAACCTTTTGTAGTGATAATCAAGGTGGGCCATTTCCAGCAGTTGACAAGAACAGTAGGGGGGAAATAAACAAGGGGAAATAGTTTTACTTTGTGTAATGACCCATCCACTCCCAGTCTTTATTCAAGCCTAAGTTAACTGTATCCAGTTTGCAAATTAATTCCAATTCAGCAGTCTCTGGTTGGAGTCTGTTTTTGAAGTTTTTTTGTTGAAGAATTGCCACTTTTAGGTCTGTAATCGAGTGACCAAAGAGATTGAAGTGTTCTCCAGCTGGTTTTTGAATGTTATAATTCTCGATGTCTGATTTGTGTACATTTATTCTTTTGCGTAGAGACTGTCCAGTTTGGCCAATGTACATGGCAGAGGGGCATTGTTGGCACATGATGGCGTATATCACATTGGTAGATGTGCAGGTGAATGAGCCTCTGATAGTATGACTGATGTGATTAGGCCCTATGATGGTGTCTCCTGAATAGATATGTGGACACAGTTGGCAACGGGCTTTGTTGCAAGGATAGGGTCCTGGCTACTCTACTTGTGCTACATTGATGACATCTTCATCATCTGGAGCCATGGAAAAGAAGCCCTTGAGGAATACCACCATGATTTCAACAATTTCCATCCCACCATCAACCTCAGCCTGGACCAGTCCACACAAGAGATCCACTTCCTGGACACTATGGTGCTAATAAGCGATGGTCACATAAACACCACCCGAAACTGGAAACCTACTGACCGCTATACTTACCTACATGCCTCCAGCTTTCATCCAGACCACACCACACGATCCATTGTCTACAGCCAAGCTCTAAGATACAACCGCATTTGGTCCAACCCCTCAGACAGAGACAAGATCTCTATCAAGCGTTCTTACAACTACAATACCCACCTGCTGAAGTGAAGAAACAGATTGACAGAGCCAGAAGAGTACCCAGAAGTCACCTACTACAGGACAGACCCAACAAAGAAAATACCAGAACGCCACTAGCCATCACCTTCAGCTCCCAACTAAAACCTCTCCAACACATCATCAAGGATCTACAACCTATCCTGAAGGATGACCCATCACTCTCACAGATCTTGGGAGACAGGCCAGTCCTTGCTTACAGACAGCCCCCCAACCTGAAGCAAATACTCACCAGCAGCCACACACCACACAACAAAAACACTCACCCAGGAACCTATCCTTGCAACCACATTGTGTCCTGGTTTAAGTACCATTGCCATAGGAAGTCAGTGGGGTGGCACCAGTGTAATGTAGGGTAAAATTTGGCCCACCATGTTTCAGTGATTTCCACAATTGTGCTTCTTTGGCAATTAAATTATTTTTATCATCAAGTGAATGTCAGCAAACTATTTGAGAGAGAATACCATGCTCAAAAAGCAAAAGAAAAGAGTGGTTCCCTGTTCCTGAAGAGAAATCATTAAGGGGATATTCTACATCCCTGACTCCTAATGCAAAGTAGCAGCAGGTTGGTAGCAATGTTTTCCACAGCGACTCATGAAAACTTCCTGAGGGGTTTAAGCCTTCCAACAGTTTAGAAGCCTTCAGTAGAAGGACACATCCAAATAACTTTGAGCATTTATTTACTTACACAGACTTCTCAGTAGCACTTTATATGTATCCTCTTTAGAATGGTTCATAATGCTAAACCCTGATCCTGCAAACACCTACACATATGAGTAATCCCATTGATTTCAGTGGGTTACTCAAAAGTGTTTTGCAAGATGGGGCTGTATGCATGCTCTGATTCTTTTGTAACTTATTTAAATCTCTGATTTACTTTCATTAAACTGTGTTCATTAATATTTCACCTGTTCTGAAATTGAAACTACAAACACTTTGATAAATGGATTGGATGGTTGCCTAGTTTCTGTAAGTGCCTGTGTATCCTTCACTGAAATGCTATT
The DNA here is from genome assembly GCF_965140295.1 of Lepidochelys olivacea. Taxonomy (NCBI): domain Eukaryota; kingdom Metazoa; phylum Chordata; order Testudines; family Cheloniidae; genus Lepidochelys; species Lepidochelys olivacea. The sequence goes on from NC_140411.1 coordinate 268,023,574, forward strand.
GTGGAACTGAAAGAATCAAAATACTAGTGAATTAGCAGAAATATTTTTTTTTGTCTGTTTGATAACAGATTGGGTCTTTGCATATATGCTAATTTGAAACAAAGACCCAATGTTTTAATCAGTCATCTGGAATATAATCACTCCATGGGTATTTAAGAGTTATTGCTGAAAACTTTATGGGACTAAAATAGTGATTTAAAAAAATTCTTTAAAACAGGTAAGGCTAGGTGCAGAGAATGGGAACGTGAACAGTAGGCAAAAAAAAGAGAAGAAAAGAACAAAAAGAAGACATTTGGTAATGATTAAGGAATTGGTGGTGTATATCAAATGGAGACAATAAGTTATATAATAAAATGTATTCATCCAATTATCCAAAATATGAATCAATTACAGAAATTTTCTGGGCAAGAATTTTAAAGTATTCAACTAATCAGAGCCAATGATTTGTATAATATGGAATATGGAAATTGCACTGGTTTGTTACTTACTCATATGAAAGAACAGAACTCACTGAGCAACCAAAACAATTCTCTGGGTTTTCTTTACAGAATTTCCATCCAGAAACAGAGGCCTGATACTCTTTTAGTAGCATATGAGATCTGACAAGATCACAGTCCAAGATGATAAAGTTTCAAGCTGTAAAAGGACAGTTCCAGCAGACTAAGATCTGCAATAGTCAACAAAATATAAAGTGCTTCATTTAAGATTGTGGTCCTGCATAGACAAGTTTGAATTCATTTGGATTTTCAGGATTTTTTAAAAATCTGAAAATTGTTTCTCACTATTATATACTAATCAGAAAAGATTAGAGAAAAACATTAATGTTTCTATTTTTTCCCACTTTGTTTACTTTGTGCACTTCACGGCACTGTGTATAGTCACTTTCATTGTTTTTCCTATGTGTTATTTATATTGCAGTTGATGTCCAAGTCCTATTGTGCTAGGCCCTGAACACACACAATGTAAAAATGGTGCCTGCCCTGAAGAGCTTGCAGTCAAAATAATCAGTGCAGTCATTCAGTTATCCCTGGTTTTATTATGGGTCCTTTCACTTAGCAGTGGGAGAGAAAAACATTATTTTAAAAATAAGAAAAGAAGGTTCTAAAACTCCAAGGATTGCTTAGGGAGCTCAAGGATAGCTTCCATACCTGAAACTACTTTTAACTCATTTCTTCAAACTGACTGGATTTCAGGTTGACAGTGTCCCTTCAATGCTTCTTCTAACAGACAGCTGCTGTAAGATTTACAAAGCACAACAAAACAAAAACACAACTACTAAGGAATAAAGGAGCAATTCCAGATCAGGTAAACACATGGGTGAAATCTTGGCCTATTGAAATCAAGGACAAAATTCCTCTTAACTTCAACAAGGCCAGGGTTTCATTCATGGGTTTTAAAGAGTTGCATCACTCATGCAACCATGGGGAGAATAAAGGGGACATGCCCTTTTTACTATCTTGTTGATTTCCCCCCATGATGTTGATTTCCCCCCCACCCCCCTTAGTTTCTTCTATTCTTGTGCTTTTCTCTCTCTCACACACAGACACCACTTTTTATTCACATGTAGTTGCAACTCTAAAAACAAAAAGTACTTGGAATGATATGGGCCAAATTCACTGCTGGTGTAACTTGGTGCAACTCAATTGACTTCAGTAGAGCGGCACCACTTTACACGAACAATGACTTTGGCCTGCCAGTGTTAAACTAGGATAAATGGCTAACCAGCGCTTCCACAGTCGATGAACTTCTGTGCAATGTAATCTGTTTCTTTTGTGAACCCACTGCTCCATCAGGCTTGGAAAAACAGCTGGGTTTTTCTACAGTGTCCAAACACGTGAAGCTTTTATTTCCTTTATCAGCCTTCTTTACACTGTCCTTTGGTGCCACATATATAAAACTGTTTGTACAGCTCCTCAGTGTCCTGCTCAATACTCAAAGCCAGTGGCTCCTCTGAACTCTTTTCAGGCAATTATCTTTAAATGTTCTCCCTCTCCCTCCGGTTTGACCCCATCTAGTAGGGAAAGGGTATTTACAGAACCACTAGGGCCGACCTGATGACTTTCCTAACCTAGCTGTAAAACCCAGACTTCTTATCAGCACCAACAGCTGTTAAGTTGGCCCAACAACAACTTTACAGGGCTCTGGCTCCCATACTCAAGTCTTTGTGCTGTGTGCCCCCACACATCTCAGTTTGCTGATCAGTGTCTGGGGAGGGTTCTGTTTCAGCAGGTACCTTGCTTCGTGGCAAAATTTTGCCAAGAACCTACTTTATTTCTGACCTTTATTCCCTATACCTGACAGCCAACACAGGATGGGTCATTCAGAAAGGAAAGAAATGTGGACTGTGCACCTGCACCTCTCACACCCCTATCAACTGCTATACTGGTGGGCTCCTACTGCCTCTAGTACTCCTGCTCTTTCCTTATCTCAATCTCTTGACGTTCATCCTCCAGTTTGTCTCCCTCCCCTCAAGTATCCCTGAGGATGTCTCTTCCCAGACTCAGCCCTTCACTGGCTCTCCTATCTCCAAAATCGTAATGTCCCTTTTGAATCAGAGGAGATTTGCGGGTTCTCACTCTTTTGAAATTCCTTAAGAACTCCATCTCTTCTAGATGTCCTTGTGAGACTTAGCAGTCTCTTCAGCCCTCTCCATGCAAAGTTAATCATGTAAATGCTTCTGGTTTCAAGTACTCCCAGTCTCCTTCAATAGCTCACTCTGATCCAAACCACCACCTCTAGCCTTCTCTAAATGGTGTCCATGGGAGTTTCCATGCCTTCTCTAGTCTTCCTTAAGCAGGGACACAAATAGTATTCCACGGGAAGCAAGCCAGTCCCTTCTTCCAGGGATTCCCCCAGGCACCAAAGATAGTAAACTGTGAGGTGGAAAAATCTGCAGATGATACAAGATAGTTAAGTCCAGAGAAGATTACAAAGAGTTACAAAGGGATCTCACAAGACTGGATGACTGGACAACAAAATGGCAATTGAAATTCAATGTTGATAAATCCAAAGTAATGCACATTAGAAAACAGGATCCCAACTATACATATAAAATGCTGGGATCTAAATTAGTTGTTACCACTCAACAAAGAGATCTCAGAGTCATTGTAGATATTTCTCTGAAAACATCTACTCAACGTGCAGTGACCATCAAAAAAGCTAACAGAATGTTGGGAACCGTTAGGAAAGAGATAGGCAATAAGACAAAGTATCATAATGCCAATTTATAAATCCATGGCACTCCCACATCTTGAATACTATGTGCAGTTCTGGTTGCCCCACCACAAAAAAAGATAATAGAATTGGGAAAGGTACAGAGAAGAGCAACAGAAATGAATAAGGGTGTAGAACAACTTACATATGAGGAGAGGTTAAAAACACTGGGACTTTTCAGCTTGGAAATGCAACAACAAAGGAGGGATATGATAAAGGTCTATAAAATCATGAATGGCATGGAAAAAGTGAATAAGGAAGTGTTATTTACTCCTTCCCATAACACAAGACCCAGGGGTCACCCAATGAAATTAATAGGCAACATGTTTAAAACAAACAAAAGGAAGTACTTCTTCACACAATGAACACCAGATATGAATAAAATTATGCTTAGCCAACCCTCATGTAGATATGCTTAGCAGGGTGTCAGGTCATTTTGCCACAACAACAGCTTACAGCAATACCTGAGCTATCAGTCCTTTTGCGATCAGGAATTTTTTCTCCAACAAAAGTTCTCACTGAAAGTTCCTTCATGTGGGAAGTTTCTTTGTGCTTATTAATCTTAAAGTTCACCTTTCACTTGGTGATCATATCAGCAAGGATAGGTAGTGATCTTGTAATATTTTTCTATCAAGCAGCATATATATGAAGATAAGGGCAACTCAGGTTCTATGCAATGACCCTCAGTTTTCCAAGCCTGACAGACCAACAGATTTCCATGATGAATAATAAAATGATCTATAACAGAGCAATAAAATTTGTTTCCTTAACTACAGTTTTGTCACCCTGGAATAGTAATCTGATGCTCCACCAGGACCTACCCTGCGCTGGTTGCTCTTGGCAACTCTTTGTTCAGTTTCATAGTGTTGATCAATGTCATTCTCATCAGAAGATTTTTGGTTGTAGAGAGAAGGGAATATCAAATATATCCTGCTTGCTACCCATTTTTCATTGAGAAACTATTCTTTCTTCTTCGAGTGATTGCTCATGTCCATTCCATGTTAGGTGTGTGTGCTCCACCAGTTTTTCCTCACTGGTATCCATAGGGGACCAACTCTGGTGCCCTCTGGAGTGGCATGCCTATGCACCATTATAAGGGCTGCTGCCGGCCCCCTGCCTCCCTCCCTCAGTTCCTTCTTACCACCAGTGTTGCTGCTGGAATACTCCCCTTGCTCTAGCAAGCAGTTTCTGTTCAGTGGTTCTTTGAACTTTTGTGTAAATAGTTGTTAGTTAGTAGATAGTTAACAGTTCTTAATAGCTAGTGGATCTTAGCGCATAGTACTTAGCCCAGGGGCAGGGCATGCCCCATTCCCTGGGCTTCAAGCTGTGCGATCGCTGTAAGCCCATGCCAGTCATGCCGCACCTACGCTGTTTGAAGTGTCTGGGTGAGTACCAGAATCACAAAAAGTGCCTCCTTTCTAAGGGATTCCAGCCCCAGACAAAAAGGAAGAGAGACATTAGACTTCACGCGCTCCTATTGGAGTCAGTGCTGGCACCGGCCTTGGAGCTGGTACATTCGGCCTTGGTACTGAGGACGTCAGTACTGACGAGAAGCGCACCGGCACTGAGTTCCTCTTGGCGCTGTTCCATGTCTCCATTACCAGCCAAAAGGCAAAGGAAGCACGTGGAAAGGGGACACTCCCCCTGGTACTCATAAGACCAAGGACAGGGCAAAGATGGAGTCCAGACAGACTCGGGCTATCTCGCTGCCCCCAGAGCTCAGGCAGCAGCCTTGCCAACGGGACCCAGTCCACCCCACAAGCTGCCACAGGCACACAGTACCTTATGCTACCATCCAGCCTGGAAGCCTTGCATGCGGCAAGAGATATTTTCTCTCTCCCAGTGCCACCAACTCCGCGGGAAGAGAAGCCCAAGGACCGTGCCCTACCACCTGCTTCAAGGAGAAAGCCGTCAAAGGTATCTCTGCACAGGTCGCCCCGAAGGTCCCCAGGACTGTGCCAACAACCTCCGGAACTGCATCCCGGACCACAGATCCAAGACCAGGCAAGTTCCAGGCACAGATCGCTGAACTCCAGGCACCGATCACCAGGGCCCAACACCAGTCACTGGACCCGCAGTACCGGGCTGCAAACACATATCGTCGGTCCCTGGAGCCCCAGAGCCAGTTGCTAGAGTCCCTTCGGCGCTCTCATGAGTCCCAGCACCGGTCGTCAGAGCCACAACATTGGTCTCCAGAGCTGTGATGCCGTCTGCCGGAGCCCCAATGCCGGTTGCCGAGCATCATACCGATAACCACAGCATCATAGTCACCAGAGCCGGCGCACCATGCCTGAAGCAGGTGGCATTGCTCCCCAGACTATTACCAGGCTGATACACATCGCTGATGGTTGTCAGAAGCACAGCATGGCTCAGTGGGCTCCTGGTACCGCTCCCCAAACAGTAGGCAAGAGGCTGCTGGATACAGTGGGAAAGCCTACCCTATGGTGGCGACAACGTGGTCACCAGAGGAAGAATATTCCTCCTCAAGCTGGAGAGTGAGGAGTTGCTGGCCCCCACAGACCTGCCATCACCAGTGCAGCCAGCAGGCCAGCCTACGAGTGTGTGGCCACAAGGACAATGGTCGGGGCCCTGACAGTGATATAACCCATGGTCATGTCCACAAGCTGTAGGACCTCAGACTCGGCAGTCAGAATCAGAAGGACCTTCAGCATCAGCATCTCACCCCTCCCCCCTAGGCTCACAAATCAGGTTGGCCCAAGGGGCCCAGGACCAACCCCTCCAGGACAGGTGGCGCCTCAGGCACAAGACACACAATCTGTCCTTCGTCAGGGCTGGCCTCATCATCATCATCGCTTGATGAGACAGTTGCAGGCCCCTCGCAGTGTCCCAGGATGATGTAAAAGCCCACCAGGAGGTGCTTATACGCGTCGTAGCAAACCTGGGACTAAAGGCAGAAGAGATGTCCGAACCAGCTGATTCCCTGTTTGATATGCTGGCTACAGCAGCACCAGCAAAGGTGGCCCTGCCAGTCCACAATGGGGTGGTCAAAATCGTAAAGGCCCTGTCATTCTTGCCACCTAGGTTCAAAAGAGCAGAGCATAAGTACTGTGTTCCTGCAAAAGGGTTCAAGTACTTGTATGCGCACCCTTCCCCCAGGTCTCTAGTCGTCGCAGCTGCCAATGAGCATGACAGATACGGTCAACCTAGCTCGACCCCTTAAGAATAAAGACGCCAAGTGGCTAGAACTGTACGGCAGGAAAGTTTATTTGACAGCCAGCCTACAGTGTCGTATAGCTAACCACCTTATAGACGTTTTTAAGGCCTTGCTTGACAAAGTCCTGACTGGGATGATTTAGCTGGAATTGGTCCTGCTTTGAGCAGGGGATTGGACTAGATGACCTCCTGAGGTCTCTTCCAACCCTAATCTTCTATGATTCTATGACCAGGCCCTGCTCGGCAGATATCATTTTAATGTGTGGCAATCCACAGCCAAATTTGCTGATTTGCTCCCGCAGGATGTTAAGCAGGAGTTCAATGCCATGCTGGATGAGGGCAGGGCGATTGTGAGGGCCTCCCTCCAGCCTGCCTCAGATACAGTTGACCCATGGCATCAGTGGTCTCAATGAGACAGGTGTCGTGGCTGCAGTCATCTGGCCTCTCAGTGGAAGTCCAGCAATCAATCCTGGAACTCCCGTTTGAGGGCTCGGCCCTGTTTGCTGAACAAACGGACAGCAGGGTTACATGGCCTGAAAGACTCCAGAGCCACTCTTCGCCTGCTGGGCCTATACACCCCTGTCCATGCCAGAACACAATTTAAGCCTCAATATACCCAGAGGTTCCTGAGCCAGGCCAGAGCAGAACGATACCACAAGAGAAACAAGGGCTATAGGCACCGCCAAGGTCAGCCGGCAGCAGCGGGAGCACATTCAGGCTTGAGTTGTTCCCCTCCTAAGAACAGGCAGTCATTTTGAAGGGATGCTCAAGGGCGACCTCCCAGTCTACAACCAGGATCTGTCTTGTCCCTTATTTTCCCACTGTTAGTTGCCTTACCTCCCTGCTTGGACCACCATAACTATGATCATTGGGTCCTCAATACAGTGGCAGCGGGTTACACCCTCCAATTTTGTTCTATCCCCCCAACCAACCCCCCATTCCGTGTCCCTCTTCAGGGACCCTTCTGATGAGCAACTACTCGCCCAGGAGGTGCAAGCCCTTCTGCCACTGGGGGCCATGGAGAAAGTTCACACAGAATGAACAGAGAGAGGTTTTTACTCATACTCAAGGTACTTTCTCATTCCAAAGGCCAAAGGGGGCCTATGCCCCATCCTGGACCTGCGAGACCTCAACAGATATCTCAAGAAGTTGAAGCTCCACATGGTCTCCCTGGCCTCCATTATCCCCTCCCTGGATCTTGGAGACTGGTACACTGCCCTTGACTTAAAGGACACTTGCTTCCACATATCAATATTGGAACACAAGAGATTTCTACTGTTTGTGGTTGGGCAAACACATTACCAATTTGCAGTGCACCCATTTGGCCTAGCAACAGCGCTGAGGGTGTTTACAAAATGCATGGCAGTAGTCGCAGCCTACCTCAGGTGTGAGGGGGTCCAGATCTATTCCTACCTGGACGACTGGCTTATCAAGGGCCACTCTGAGACACAGGTACAGCACAGTATCGAGATGTTGCGAGCCACTTGTCACATCCTGGGCCTGTTGATAAACAAAAATCAACATTGGGTCCCATTCAGAGGATAGAGTTCATTGGAGCAGTCCTCGATTCTACTCAAGCCAGAGCATTCCTTCCACAAACCAGGTTCACGGCCATGTCAGATCTGATTGCCCAGGTCACCACATACCCTCTCACCACAGCTTGGGTCTGCCTCCGACTCCTAGGGCACATGGCCACATGCACATATGTAGTCCAACACACAAGACTGTGGCTGAGGCCCCTCCAAATGTGGCTGTCATCGGTCTACTCTCCAGCCAGGCACTCCTTGGACAGGCTGCTTATGATCCCACCCCAAGTACTCACCACCCTACAATGGTGGTGCAACCCAAACCCAGTGATGGAAGGGGTTCTGTTTGCGACTCCATGGCCCATGATGTCCCTGGTGTCAGATGTGTCCGACGTCGGCGGGGGAGCACACTTCGGTACCCTCAAAACTCAAGGGCTGTGGTTGCGGGAGGAGCTGTCACTTCACATAAACTTAAGAGAGTTCAGTGCCATTTGCCTAGCATCCGAGGTGTTCCTGCCTCATCTGTCTGGTCGGGTGGTGCAGGTTCTGACAGACAACACGGCCTCCATGTTCTACGTCAACAGACAAGGGGGATCCCAGTCGTCAGCCCTGTGTCTGGAAGTCAGGGCCGTCCCTAGACATTTTGGTGCCCTACGCAGCCCTCCAGTGGTGGAGGGGGTGGCCCCAGGCCTCTGTGGGAGGGGAAGGGGCTGGCCCCAGGCCTCCGTGGTAGGGCAGAAGCAGGCTTGGGGGGGTAGGGGGAAAACCACTCCCCAGCATGAGCGGGCAGTTGTGGCTGGGTCGCTTCACTTCCTGCTGCCTGGTGATGGCAGGGCGGGCCCAACCCCACACTCACGGGGCAGCGGGAAGTGGAGTGACCCAGCCCCAGCCCACTCCACTCTGGTCCCCTGGGTCCCAGCCTTGGGACTTGGGGGCACGGCGAAACCTCCCCACAGCACTCACTGGTGGTGCGGAGCAGGCTGGGGCCAGGTCACTCCACTTCCTGCTGCCTGGTGAGTGCAGGGTGCACCCGACCCCTGCTGCAGTCCCCCAGGACGTTGATCAGGGGAAAGGGTGGAGTTGGGGCGGGGCTTGGGGCGGATCAGGGATGGGAAGAGGCAGGGCTGGGGCAAAGCAAAGTGGGCCAGGGGGAAGAGGCAGAGCAGGGGCATGGGAAGCTTTCCTGGGTGGCTCAGCCAGCTGGGGGATCAGGCTAGCCACTGGAGCAGCATGCAGCTGCGTAGGGCACCAGGAAATTTGGGGCAATTTGGTGCCCCACATTTTCTGGTGCCCTATGTAGCTGCGTACTTTGCATATGGGTAAGGATGGCCCTGCAGGAAGTCCTTCACCTGTGGGACTTCTGCATCCAGCACGCTATCTGCCTGGAAGCCTCGCATCTCCCTGACATCCGGAACATGGATCACCTCAGCAGGTCTTTCTTTTCTCACCATGAGCGGTCCCTCCACTCACAGATTGCCTGAATGCTCTTCCCCAAGTAGACCTATTCACTACCAGGCAGAACAGGAAATGCCACAAATTCTGTTCACTACAGGGCCTTAACACTGGTTCGCTGTTGGATGCTTTCCTTTGATCGTGGTCAGATGATCTCATGTACACCTTTCCACCGATCCCGCTAATCAGCAGCCTCCTCTCCAAGATCAAGAGGGACAAGGCATGAGTCATCATGATCGTGCTGACCTGGCCTCACCAGCATTGGTTCGGCATTCTCATGAACTTGGCAGTGGCACCCCCAGGGATCCTGCCCAACTGCCTGGACCTGCTCTCTCAGGATCATAGGCAATTGCTGCACCCGAACCTCGCCTCTCTCCACCTCATGGTGTGAATGCTATGTGACTGAGCTCCGAGGAGCAGGCCTGCTCCACTCAGGTCCAGCAGGTTCTTCTGGAAAGCAGAAAGCCTTCCACTAGAGCTATCTATCTTGCAAAGTGGAAGCACTTCTCTTGCTGGGCTTCAGAGCACAATATCTCCCCGGTTGGTGCTTCTTTACAAGCCATTCTGGACTGCCTCCTGCACCTACAGCGCCAGGGCCTCATCAATCAATGTGCACTTGCGGCCATAACCACTTTTCACTCATACATTGAGGGAAGATCAGTATTCTACCATAAGATGACAATAAGGTTCCTCAAAGGCCTCGAGAGGCTGTTTCCTCTGGTCTGGAATCCTATTCTCCAATGAGACCTCAACCTGGTCCTTTCCAGGCTTACAGGTCCCCCTTCCAAGCCACTAACCTCCTGTTCTTTCTCACACCTGTTGTGCAAGGTCACATTTCTCGTAGCCATTATATCAGTGAGTCAAGTCTCTGAGATTAGAGCCTTCACTTCAGAGGCCCCGTATACAATGTACTACAAGGATAAGGTGCAGCTGCAGCCACATCCGGCCTTCCTGACAAAGGTGGCGTCATACTGCCATGTCAACCAGGATATCTTCCTTCCAGTGTTCGGACCGAAGCCCCACAAGATCAATGAGGAGAGACGCCTGCAGGCTCTAGATGTCAGGTGCGCTGTAGCTTTCTACATGGAACGCACCAAGCCCCTCCACAGATCGACTCAACTCTTTATTGAGACTGCTGACAGAATGAAGGGCCTCCCAGTGTCCTCTCAGAGGATTTCAAATTGGATCACCACCTGCATCTGCACTTGTTGCACGAGTTGCACGAGTTGGCATGGGCCGTGCCTCCACTGATAGTTAAGGCTCACTCTACTAGGGCTCAGGCATCTTCGTCTGCCTTCCTGGTGCATGTCCCTGTTCAGGACATCTGCAGGGCTGTGACATGGTCTTCAGTACACACATTCACCATGCACTATGCCATCACCCAGCAAGCCACAGATTACACTGGGTTCGGCAGAGCTGTGTTGCAATCGACACATCCATGAACTCCTACCCGCCTCCAGTGGTGCTTGGGAGTCACCTAACATGGAATGGACATGAGCAATCACTCGAAGAAGAAAAAATGGTTACTAACCTTTCGTAACTGTCGTTCTTCAAGATGTGTTGCTCATGTACATTCCATGACCCACCCTCCTTCCCTACTGTCAGAGTTCTGGCAACAAGGAACTGATGAAGGGAGGGAGCCATCAGCACCCATTATATCAGTGCATATGAGGGCCACTCCAGAGGGCGCCAGAGCCAGTCCCCTACAGATACCACTGAGGAAAAACTTCCAGCACCAGTGCATGAGGAGAGCACACACACCTAACATGGAATGGACATGAGCAACATATCTTGAAGAACAACGGTTACGTAACCATTTTATCCTGAAGCTTCAATATTTTATCTGGTTTTGTTTCATTTTAAGCTGCAACACTTATGCACATGTATGACTTCAAGCACATACATAGTACAGGACCACTGAACTCAGTAATACTACTCGTGCTTAAAGTTAAATTTGTTCATCGAGGTTTGCAAAATCGAGGCCTTTGTTTCTGTATATTTGGCAATATGACCTGACGAAGATGTATCCGCAGTTCCACAACAGTGCCACTAGAGGATACTATAGAGACACTATAGAGGGATTTAGAGCAGCAGCCATGTTAGTCTGTATCCGCTAAAAGAACAGGAGGACTTGTGGCACCTTAGAGACTAACAAATTTATTTGAGCATAAGTTTTCATGAGCTGCAAAACTGCAAAGGAATTCTGTTGTTCTGTTTCTGAGATGCAACTGAGATGTTTTCCAAGCCTGACAGAGTACTGGATTCCCATTCAATGGAAAGAAAACAAGGAAATGTGAATTTTATTAAGTTTTTTAACAATGTATGTATTGAAAAAAGATATGAGAGAGACTAGAAATACAGTAGAACCTCAGAGTTACGAACACCAGAGTTATGAACTGACCAGTCAACCACACACCTCATTTGGAACCAGAAGTATGCAATCTGGCAGCAGCAGAGACACACACACAAAAAGCAATACAGTACAATACTGTGTTAAACATAAACTACTAAAAAATAAAGGAAAAGCAGCATTTTTCTTCTGCATAGTAAGGTTTCAAAGCTGTATTAAGTCAATGTTCAGTTGTAAACCTTAGAAAGAACAACTATAATGTTTTGTTCAGGATTATGAACATTTCAGAGTTAGGAACAACCTGCATTCCCGAGGGGTTTGTACCTCTGAGGTTCTACTGCTTTTTTGGTCCAAAACCAAATTATTATAGCTAGATCCAAAGAGAGTGGAGACAGAATTTGATCTAAATTACAAGCCTACCAATATGGTATGATACTCCAGTCCATACATACTTATTCCAACAACTACTAATATGGGGAAAAGAAAACACAAAGATGCTGGTTTGGCTGCTCTTGATTCTTACTCTGCAGATTGAAAAAAAATGAAGTCCAGTTGCACAGCAAGTTGTATTCTCAAATCTTTTATAAAAATAGTCCAAAGTAATTAAATTTCTTTATGATAGAAACCAAAAAAGAACAGCCAACCTTAAAGTAAAGCAGAAAACAATACTCCACATTGTTTTGAAGGTACAGGTTTTCCTCCTGTTAATTGTCTGCCACAAAGGGCTTGGGTATATTTACCAAAATATTAGCTGAGGGTTTTGTTTTGTTCTTTTTTTCTTCTTCTTCTTTCTTTAGTCAGATGTAGCATGTGATTTCAGTCGTGTCCTTTGCTTTTGACTAACGTCACAATTGTGCTGACTGAAGTAGAAGCTCAAGTGATGTGCCCGATATCACACACTGTAAGTGACTCAACTTAAATCTGAACCCCAAATTCTCAGCCCTTCACTTTAATCACTAAACCACACTCCTTACTGATAGAGAGAAATTTGTGTGTGTCATTCCATTTCACTGCACTAGCTAAAACCTACAAAGATGTATATATGGTAAAAGGACAGTAGTCTAGACAGAAAAGGAAAGATAAACAAAATTAATTGAAATTTTAAAGGTACTACATTGTTTACATCAAAAAACTTAATTCAGGTTTTGTTTCCTACCCAGTACATTTAATTGTTAGTCTTTTGTTCCTTCAGTTTTTCTTATCTGAAGTAAACAAATTATCAAAATTTATTTTTGTTACCATTGTCCTCAGTGCTTTGACCTCTATAGTTATAATTTATTTGATAAGACCTTAATACTTTAAAATGGGGTATACACCATGCAATGAGAAATTATACACTTTATACTGTATTCATCAACAACAAAACTGCCTGTATCAGTGATGGACAGAATCAGGTTGATTTCACACTCCAGTCTAGGCAAGCGTCTTCAAAATGTTGATTATTCTAAAGCTACTTTTTATGATATCCTAAAAACGTCTGTTGCATAATTATCAACTGTCAGTGCCACTGCACATTCTCAGACAATGGTGCAAGTTGGATCTTCCTGCACTATATCAGAGAGATATGTATCTACCAAAGATAGAAACTACTTAAGCAAAAGGCCATTAAACAAGGACTAGATTATCAGCTGTGTCCAGCTTCTGCTGGTTATCTCAGAAGGGGGACCATCAGGTTATGGCTTGCTGAGTCTCTACCTTATCCCACCTTGAGCAGTGCAAAGGAAGTAGAGTGGGGCAGAGAATCTGCCCCTATATTTGACTCTGTGGCCTTGTAAAAGTATTTAGCAAAAAAAGACACGGGCTTGAAAGAACAAGTGGCTCCTGTAAGAGGGACCATTGAGGAACGTACAATTCTGGTTTCAAAGTGTGTTTGGTCAGAAATTTCCCAGTTTTAAATGTCCAGAACTATATACAGCCAAACAGTTACGTGCTTAATTTCAACATGTATTAAAGTAATATCTCAGCTATTATAAAGTATTGTTTTTATTTGTAACTTTATTATTTTAGTCAGCATTTTCCTACTGGTTTGCAGAAGCAATATCTGAATACTTTTCTGCTGATTCATTACCAAACATTGTTTTTATAGTTGGAGTTTTCAATCTGTTATGCTTTATCATTGATAATAAAGAAATTGCATCATTAAAATATTGTGGACAAGATTCAGAAAACCTGGCACAGAGAAGTGTAAATCATACCTTCCCTGATCCAACTAAACTCCCTTGTCTGGAGGTGGGATTCACCCAGCAGATCGTGGTACCCTCATTGCTGTGCATGCTGGTTCTGATGGGAAGTAAAAGCTTTATCTCTTTCTAGAAAGCCACAGAACTCTGTCAGTGGGAGCAATGGAGAATGGCTGAAACAGTGTCCTCCCTGACAGCCCTAACTGTGCCCCCTCCAGCCAGTGAAACTAGTTTTTTGAGATGTGCTGGCTTCTTCTAGGCCCATTCCCCCAACACAAGCAAAGGTAGCTACTTTGTGCTGCCTGCCCTCATGCCCTAACAGACTTCCGTCTGGGGCCTATCTCGAGGCTTACACTGTTTTTCCTCAGTGTCGACTCTGGGGTGAATCTGGCCCTATATATCTTTATTTTGTGTGTTTCATGTTGCATTGGTTTGAAAAATCGTTATAAAGCAAAAACACCACTTCGTACTGCCTGAATCAGAAATGTAAGAACTGTTAGAACTAGGCTTAATTCACTGTTTGTAAATAATCTGACTGGGCTTTGTAATTAGTAAAACATTGCTTTTGGAAGTATGTTTGATAGATAACAATGATGAAGACTATCATTTTTTGCAGAGCTAGAATCTGTGATAGTATGAACTACTTAAATGATGACACTGAATTCTTTAAGATGAACTTGACTAAAATGAGGAGTGTGATTTCCACAAGTGGTCACAAAAAGCCCATCAGAAAAGATAGAGAGATTTATGAGATTTCCCAAGGAAATTATATGAAACCAGGGGATGAGAAATGCTCAAACTGCAGCACCAGAAGTACCACAAGACACTGTTCCAACTCCCCAAAAGAAGTCCTGGAACACTGTTCTGGAGCATTTCAGCATGACTTGAGCCCTGTATGAAACCGAATAGTTAGCAAATCCTCTCCATGAAGAGACAAAATTGGCTCTCACTCTAGCTACTATTATTATAAGGAGAGTGGTAGCACATACTAGAATTTGCTTTTGCTTTTTTAAGAAAAAAACTAGGAAATTACATCCAAAAAGCTCTTAAAAGAATGTTATTTAGATTGCACAGTCAATCACTCCAAAAGCTGGGAAATCCTAGAATTAAGATCGCCAGTGCAACCATTATTTGGCATCCTTGTGCATCTATGTTATGATATGAGAGATACTGTGCCAGAGACTTGATGGAAGACCACTAGGGACTTCATTATCAATTTTACGTGGAAGGCACTCAGATACTATGGTAATGGCGTTTTTAGTATAAAATCCTAAAGTAGATGGATAGATGGATGCATGGTACATCTCCATGAGTACGTACTTGAGCAGCTAGCTAGAGCCACCACCAGTGCTACCACCGGTTACACTTCTATTTTTTAGCTTGCTAGCTTAAAGAGACCTTGTGCATGTCTGGCTACCTAAGCTAGAAAGCATTCTCCCAGCTGCAGTGTAGACATACCCACAGTCTTAATTTACATGATGACTTACTATTTTTTCCGCAGTGTCCCTGCCTCATTCAATGCACAATTTGGACGGTGCCTAGTGAATAAATTAGGGTTGTGCAGTGAATGAAAGTCTTGTCTGTGGGCCTCCTTCCTCATTCATTGTAGTAACTGGAAGGTGTGGAGCGATGAGAAAAGAGCAAGGACAGTCTTTTGGATAAGGCAGTTGAAAGCCACCCCAAAAGGTGTAGCAAACCACCAGAGGGAATGCAGCAGGAGAAGGAAAGCATTAATAAATAAATGCATTTATATAAGCCAAGTAAGTGTGCAACTAGATAGTTCTGAGAAATATTTAAAATGCAAATTAAGGTATAAACAAATAGTTAAGATAAATATCATAAACAGAAGTCTCTGCTGGCCAACTACCTAGTCATTGCCACTTAGCAATTTGCCTTTAATCATAGTGCTGCCATTCTGAAATAAAATCTAAGATGGCAACACTAAAAAGGAAATGAAGGAGGTGCAAACTTGGCTGTTTCACATCTTAACTTGAATATCCGATCAAATTTCATTTTATAGATAAGTATTGCAGCTTTAGACTGAAGTTTTTTCAACTATGTGAGGCATCTCAAAATGCCTAGCAATTAGCATGGAAATGAGAAATCGAGGCACCAGCCATACTAACTTGCAAGGGACTAGTGTAGAGAATTCCCCTTCTGCTTTCTGTCTTCTTGTTCAATAACTAGACTTGGAAGGATTAGATATTTATTGGTAAATATCAGTAAAAGTCGCACACAAACAGACAAAAAATATTTACACTGATAAATAATTGAAATTTACAGATAAGCACAGTAAGAAAAATGCTGCTTGAGAACTTTAGAGTCAAAATCCTGTGATTTAGATTTTTTAATTAGGCTTGTTACAAATGGACTAGCAAATGAATACTAAAAACAGGTATGATTTGTTGATTTAAGGATATTTACTTTGTATATTTGATATGTGATGTTGACAATTTGCGGTTTAACTGTTTATAAAGTTTTAACATTTTGAATCTCAACTGCTACTATCATTAAATAATTATTGTCTGCCCCACCCCCATAATTTCCTGCAACAGTAAAAAATCTAATCAATAAAAATCTAAAAAAAGTTTCAAATAAATATTTATATTATCTGTCAAAAATTATTTAAAAAATAAAAATCACATGCTGCCAAGCCTATCAATAACCTTTGCTCTGGTTTACAGGTCCCAACCCCTGTTAATAAGGTCCTGGGCCTGCTCAGGAATTCAATGCAACCATTAATGAGTTAGCGAGTTTTTAAGGCAATTAATTTAAATTATATCCAAAACAAATTTTTAACTGAGAATTAGGTTTTATAAACCTACTGAATATTGATCACAGCATAGCAAGGTCAATAAACATGTTTCTTTGTTTTATTTACTGCTGAAAGGGTTAAAAGACATTCGTCATCATCATCATCATGTTCCTATTACGCCTCTGGCTTTTAGGGCAGTGACAAAACTCCTCCACTCCTGTCTGTTTCTGGCAAGTCTTTCAGTGGTTCCCCAGCTGTGCCCCAGGTTTTTCAGGTTGGCTTCCACAGCTCTTCACCATGTTGTTTTTGGGTGGCCTCATTTTCGCTTGCCTTCAGGTGTCCATCTTATTGCTACGCTGGTGATGGAATCAGTTTCCATCCAAAGCATATGACCGATCCATCTCCAACGCCTCCTGGCAATGATGGTGCTCAGATCCTCTTGGCTACACTGTGTCAATAGATCTTGGTTTGAGATTGTTCTGGACCAAAAGATACGGAGGATTTTTTTGAGGCAGGTTGTATGGAATGAAGGCAGTTCGGACATGTCATACTTTCTCATTTCCTGGCATTCTGCACTATAAAGTAGTGTTGAAAGTACACAGCTCTGATAAATCTTGAGTTTGGTTTTGGTGTTGTATTTTGATGATTTACAGACTGTATTTAAGCTCCTGAAGGTGTTCCTGGCTTTACTGATTTTGTTCTGGATGTCCTAACTTGTTCCACCATCCTGGCTGATGGTGTTGCCCATGTATGTGAATGTTTCTACATTGGTGAGAACAAAATCCTCTATCTGTACTGGTGATAGTGAGGCAATATTAAAGATCATGATATCTGTCTTATTGCTGTTGATTTTCAGTCCAATTTACTGGCTGAATGCATTGAGTCGAATTGCTTTTTCTTGTGTATGGTGTTGGGTATGTGATAGGAGAGCGACATCATCTGCGAAGTCCAGGTCTTCAAGAGATGAGAAGAGTGTCCATTTAATGCCTCTTGGTATGTCTTCTGTTGTACGCCACATTAAAAGACATTACAGTATTGGAATTTCTTCTTTTATCTGAAAGCAATCTATTGCTTACACTATTAATCTATAGATTGAATTATTATAATTGTTCAGCTAATTGGATAGCAAAGGAAAGATATTTAGGAATAGTGTTCATGCATCATGAGAGAAAGCCAAATTATGAATGGTTCTAATTCCAGACTGATGAAAGGATGAAGATATGAAGTAACAAAAGTTGCTTGTTTGTGTGTTTTAATTCAAAGTTTCTCCAAAGATGTTCAAGTAATTCTTGTTCCATTAATAATTAAAAGACAAATTCTGACCTGATGTAATTCCATTGACATCGATTGAGTTACATCAAGGAAGAATATGGCCCTAAAATTTAAAGAAAAGTGTAAAAACTTTTAATAGCTGAATATATTCAAGAGGAGAGAATACTTGAGAGGGGAAGTGCTGGTACAATGTTATTATGCAGGTTCCAAGAGACTGCTCACATAGAGCTCTTTACAGGACTGGGACATAAGTGGTCGATGTCATCTGTGGACTGGTACTGACTTTTTTACATTATAATATTAGCCCAGCATAAAAGGATTCTGTCTCCAAAATCAGATATAGGTTTTACATCTGGCTCTGTAGCCTATTTTTCATTTAATCAAGCCCATGTTCATTATTCTCCATTTATATCACAGACACATTAATGTTCTTAATGTAACAATTTTTGAAGCAAACATTTAACAAAATTAATGACTGGCTTGCTTATGTAATGGAAAAGAATAAAATACCTGTTTTTTTAAAGTACAGTAGTAATTTATTATTGTAGCTATTATAAAATGAGAAATTTGTCTCATATTTTGCTGCCTTTGAACAAAAGCTTTAGATTAATATACCTATAGAATCATTTTGGCTGGAGGTGACTTCTATGGGGTCATCTGATACATCCTCTTGTAACATGCAGAACTGATTTAGTTATTTATAAACCATCCCCAAGAATAATAAATGGACTTCTTATACAATAGTTCAGTCTAAAATGGCAATGTCAAAACCTCCCTGGGTTGTACCATCACCTCACTGTTTGTATAGTTATACAATCTTTCCTACTGTTTAACCTACATTTTCCCATCTACATGTTTCCCATCTACATGAATTGGCGGCTGTGATTGCAGAGCCATTGGCCATTATCTTTGAAAAATCGTGGCGAAAGGGGGAAGTCCCGGATGACTGGAAAAAGGCTAATGTAGTGCCAATCTTTAAAAAAGGGAAGAAGGAGGATCCTGGGAACTACAGGCCAATTAGCCTCACCTCAGTCCCCGGAAAAATCATGGAGCAGGTCCTCAAAGAATCAATCCTGAAGCACTTACATGAGAGGAAAGTGATCAGGAACAGTCAGCATGGATTCACCAAGGGAAGGTCATGCCTGACTAATCTAATTGCCTTCTATGATGAGATTACTAGTTCTGTGGATGAAGGGAAAGCAGTGGATGTATTGTTTCTTGACTTTAGCAAAGCTTTTGACACGGTCTCCCACAGTATTCTTGTCAGCAAGTTAAAGAAGTATGAGCTGGATGAATGGACTATAAGGTGGATAGAAAGTTGGCTAGATTGTCGGGCTCAACGGGTAGTGATCAACGGCTCCATGTCTAGTTGGCAGCCGGTGTCAAGTGGAGTGACCCAGGGGTTGGTCCTGGGGCCGGTTTTGTTCAATATCTTCATAAATGATCTGGAGGATGGTGTGGATTGCACTCTCAGCAAATTTGCGGATGACACTAAACTGGGAGGAGTGGTAGATACGCTGGAGGGCAGGGATAGGATACAGAGGGACCTAGACAAATTGGAGGATTGGGCCAAAAGAAATCTGATGAGGTTCAATAAGGATAAGTGCAGGGTCCTGCACTTAGGACGGAAGAACGCAATGCACAGCTACAGACTAGGGACCGAATGGCTAGGCAGCAGTTCTGCAGAAAAGGACCTAGGGGTGACAGTGGACGAGAAGCTGGATATGAGTCAGCAGTGTGCCCTTGTTGCCAAGAAGGCCAATGGCATTTTGGGATGTATAAGTAGGGGCATAGCGAGCAGATCGAGGGACGTGATCGTCCCCCTCTATTCGACATTGGTGAGGCCTCATCTGGAGTACTGTGTCCAGTTTTGGGCCCCACACTACAAGAAGGATGTGGATAAATTGGAAGGAGTCCAGCGAAGGGCAACAAAAATGATTAGGGGTCTGGAACACATGACTTATGAGGAGAGGCTGAGGGAACTGGGATTGTTTAGTCTGCAGAAGAGAAGAATGAGGGGGGATTTGAAATCTGCTTTCAACTACCTGAGAGGTGGTTCCAGAGAGGATGGTTCTAGACTATTCTCAGTGGTAGAAGAGGACAGGACAAGGAGAAATGGTCTCAAGTTGCAGTGGGGGAGGTTTAGGTTGGATATTAGGAAAAACTTTTTCACTAGGAGGGTGGTGAAACACTGGAATGAGTTACCTAGGGAGGTGGTAGAATCTCCTTCCTTAGAAGTTTTTAAGGTCAGGCTTGACAAAGCCCTGGCTGGGATGATTTAATTGGGGATTGGTCCTGCTTTTGAGCAGGGGGTTGGACTAGATGACCTCCTGAGGTCCCTTCCAACGCTGATATTCTATGATTCTATGTAAAATTAATTGTTCATTCTTTGATTAATCAGAAAAATTGACCCACTTTATGACATCCCTTTAATTTTTTGTAAATAGCTACTGATATGTCTCTTTTGGCTAGAATGAATCTATTTAACTCTGTTAACAGTCCCTCATAGGTCTTGTTCTCCAAACATTTTCATTTGTATTGCTTTCTGACAAGCTTTCTCCAACTTGAACGCATCTTTTCATAAGTGTGGTCCCCGTATTGCTCAGTGTTCATGATAGATTTTTCAGGGGCCTATAGGAAGTGGTATCTGAGGCTTAGGGAACCCAGTGAGCATGGAGAAAGAGGCCAAAGTGCAAATCATGGGGAGGATAATGAAGTGAGGGATAGCAGTTGGAAGAGCAGCCTGGGAATTCCTTGCCATTGCCTACTGGCACCAGAGTCCAGTGGAACCACACACAAGGAATAGGTGGTGATAGTCTGGCTGGCACATTAGAGATATGTATGTTATGGAATCCCTGGAAGAGGGGTATTTTGTGCACTTAAGTCTTAAGCCGAGCCATGCCTTAGTTGGTTATATATGTGATATTCCTATTACTTAAAACAATTAAATATAGCATTGCTCTCTTCTATATCAGCTTTGAACTCTTTACTTAGGGCTTGTGTACACTACAAAATTGAGTCAATTTTATCTATTTCAACCTCGAGCCTCCGAGTTAATTAAGTCAATTTTGGGTGTCCACACTGTGGTCATTGTCTCAATGGAGTGCGTCCTCACTAGCAGTGCATCAATGTACAAAGTAGTGAATAGTGGGTAGCTATCCCAAAGTGCAACTTGCCGCAGTGTGTTTTGGGAAGTCTGTGCAATGGGACCAAAACATTGTCGCAGGGGAGAATGGGATCATTGTGTTGGCATCCTGTGATGCACTGTGCTCAACGTCAAACAATCCAGTGGTTTTCATGCCTTAAAACCGCTGTGCATATGCCATAGCCCCAGAAGCATGGAGCCTGCTCATTTGTGCACTCTTGCTGTGAGCATCTCAAACACCT
This sequence comes from Lepidochelys olivacea, assembly GCF_965140295.1. NCBI lineage: Eukaryota > Metazoa > Chordata > Testudines > Cheloniidae > Lepidochelys > Lepidochelys olivacea. The sequence goes on from NC_140411.1 coordinate 268,044,883, forward strand.
CATGCCTTCTCCTGCAGTATTTCCAGAGCCGAAGTAGGGTCCACCGCATGGAATGTAGCGATGTCCTGCAAGCAACCCTGCTGCAAGCCATTGAAAAAAACAATTCACAGTTGCTGCTGGCAGTCACAGAGCAGCTGCACTCTGTTCAGTGCCGTTTCTGGTCCCATGAAACAAGCACTGACTGGTGGGACTACATCGTTTTGCAGGTATGGGACGACGAGCAGTTGCTGCAGAACTTTCGAATGCAGAAGGGCACCTTCCAGGAACTTTGTGCAGAGCTTTCCGCTGCTCTGCAGTTCAGCAACACAAAAATGAGAGCTGCTCTGACAGTGGAGAAGCAAGTGGCGATCACTATTTGGAAGCTTGCAATGCCAGACAGTTACCAGTCAGTGGGGAATCAATTTGGAGTAGGTAAATCAACCATGGGAGCTGCTGTGCTCCAAGTGTGCACGGCCATTAATTGACTTCTGCTACGAAGGGTAGTGAGTCTGGGAAATGTGCAAGACTTAGTGGATGGTTTTGCCATGATGGGGTTTCCTAATTGCAGTGGGGTGATAGATGGCACGCATATCCCCATTTTGGCATCAGACCACCTTCACAAAGAGTACACAAACTGAAAGGGATATTTTTCAATGGTGTTGCAAGTGCTGGTGGATCACAGGGGGCATTTCACCGACATCAACGTAGGATGGTCAGGAAAGGTTCATGATGCGCTCATCTTTAGAAACTCAGGTCTGTTCAAAAAGCTGCAATCTGGGACTTTCTTTCCAGACCACAAAGTGAACATTGGCAACATTGAGATGCCTCTTGTTATCCTGGGGGACCCAGCCTACCCCTTACTCCCATGACTCATGAAACAATACGCTGGCTGTCTGGACAGCAGGAAGGAACAGTTCAACTATAGGCTCAGCAAGTGCAGAATGGTGGTTGAATGTGCCTTTGGTCATTTGAAAGGGCGCTGGGGAAGTTTACTAACAAAGTTGGACCTTAGTGAAGAGAACATCCCCATAGTTATAGTTGCCTGCTGTCTGCTCCATAATATCTGTGGGAAAAAGGGAGATTTTCCACAGGGGTGGGCAGTTGAGACAGATCGCATGGCAGCCATTTTTGAGCAGCCAGACACCACAGCAATAAGAAGAGCACAGCAAAAGGTGCTGCATATCCACGAGGCTTTGAAAAGCTGTTTCATTAATGAGTCACAGTAATGTGAGCCGCTTGTCTGCATTGTGCTTTCCCAAACCTTCGCCTGCCTTGTATCATCATCCCTGTAAAGCCAACCCCCCACCCAAGCCCACTGCTTCTACTCAATAAAAACATTTATTTCTCAAATCCATTTACTTTATTTAACAAACATAAGTAAAGAGGGAGAACAGGGGGGAAAAGGTAACCTTGGGGAAAAGGGGTTGTAAAGTTGGAACAGGAGAAACATTTTCGGCTGTGTAACATAATACCGCATTCCAGACCATCAAAGGTCTGTTCCTTGTACCCTCCCACTGAGTTAAGTGAAAGGGATAACGGATTTTTCACCCACACCTCAGGGAATGCTTGGTGGAGGGTGATTCTGTGCCAGGCAATGCTGGCTGGCCATCTACCAGGGTCTGCAGAGGGACTCTCCCCTCCTGCTTCCGTTCCTGCAGTTCAACCAGACGCCTCAACATGTCCGCTTGGTCCCTCATAATCCGGAGCATCTCAATCTGCACCGCACACTCTTGCTCATTGGAAACTTTCCTGCTCTCCATGTCCATGTCTAACTTCTTGGACAGTGAAATCCTCCACGTTTTCACCTCTATGTCAGCTGTTCTGGAGGTGTTAATTATCTCGGTGAACATGTCCTTCTGTATGCTCTTTCTCCTTCTAATCAGTGAAAGTCTGCTTTCAGGTGTTGATGACATGCCGAAGGACACATTTCCAGCTGTCAGTCATGGGAAAAAATAAAGGAGCCATTGTACATGAATAAAATGTTTCCATAGCAAGGCTGTTTACATTAAAAAAACACCCTTATTACACTAGGTGCAAGCCATAACATAATCAGAATCTGTAACCATTCACTGTGCTGTTTTGCTGCTCCAGCCAGGGTGAGTAGGCCCTCCTGGCTCATGTCGGGAGTAGAGGTAGCTAGTCGAACAATGGCTCTTCCCCATAGCACCACGGGAAGATGTTTACGAATGGGGCAGGGGAGAATGTTTTCACTCCCAAATTGAGAATCTCTCATGTAGTGCCCCAGTCCCCTATCAGCCACTATAAGCTACTTGCTGACCCATGCGGAGCACAGCAAAGGCACATTAGCGGCCATGTGGTTGGTGATCCAGAATGTGTGGGGGGGGTTGGAGGGGTCTACATGCCCTTTTTTTTCCTTGTAGGAGCACTTTTAATGAGAACTTCCCCCATTTCCCCTAGGCAACCCTATGCGATATCAGTCTCCTGAGGGTAACAGAGGCAGAAATGAAGGAGATGCTGCAAGCATTCTGGGTATAGACTCGGTCCTTAGGCTGCTATGCTGTGTACTGCAATGATGCCAGAAGAATTAATTCAGGAGTTGCATGGGAAAGTGTCCTACCATGGTGGAAGAAATAAGACTGCCCTGCCCACACACCTTCTGCAAAGGATTGCAGAGTACCTCCATGAAAGTTTCCTAGAGATATCCATATAGGATTCCCAGGCTATCCCAGTCCACCTAAACAGTCTTTTCTGGGGACCACCCTCTGCGTTGCTGGAGTGGCCTCTTGTAAGCAGAGACCCACAGCATCTTGCTTTTTCTTCACAGTAATCATGCAATACCACCGAAAGTGTGTGCCCACTAAAGTTTAACTGGACTTTGATTATAACTGTATACTCACTAGAGGTGCCTTCCTCGACATCACGGTCGGCCACCATGATGTCCTGCAACCCACAGGGCTCCAGGGTTAAAAATATTTCCTGGCTCTCGTGGAGAATGGATCCACCGCTCACCTGTCTCCCATTCTCCTCCTCCTCCTCTTCCTCATCCACCATATCATCCTACTTGTTGTCCCTAGACTCACACACCTACGTTGCTTGTGGGGGTGCTGGTAGGGTCACCACCAAGAATCGCATGCAGCTCATTGTAGAACCTCCCTTGCCTTCTGGTATGCTTGGCGAAGTTCTTTTATTTTCACACGGCACTGCTGTGTGTTCATCATGTAGCCCTTCTTCCCCATTCCATGAGCGATCTTTGCATAGATGTCAGCGTTTCTTCTGCTGGATCTGAGTTCTGCCTGTACAGACTCTTCTTCCCACACAGAGATGAAATCCACCACCTCCTGTGCAGACCAGGCTGGAGCACGTTTGGGGCATGTACTCTCCATGATCAGCTGTGCTCAGGCTGGCATATTCCCAATGCTGATCAAACAGGAAATGGGAAATGAAAAATTCCAGGGGAGGAGCTGTTTAATGTGTACCTGGCTGCAGTGCCACAGAGTTGAGAATGATTTCCAGAGAGGTCACAGATGAGCATTGTGGGACACTACCTGGAGGCCTATTAAGTCGAATTACACAACACTGCATCTGCACTATCTTGCAGTTGACCCATTAAAATCGAATTAAGCACTACATCTCTTGCAGAGGTGGATTACAGAAGTCAACATTAGAGGCAATTTAGGTCAGCGTAAAGGACCCAGTAGTGTAGACACATACATTAACAGGTCGACTTATGGCGGCTTCCGTCGACCTAACTTTTTAGTGTAGACCAGGCCTTAGATTCAGTTTATATGTATTCCAGGAGGAGGAAGAAGTGAGAATTGTTGGATCTTTAATCTTGGCCTATACTATGCAAGAGGTCAGACTAGGGGATCATAATGGTCCCTTCTGGCCTTAAAATGTATGGATTCTCTGAGGTAATACTACCACCCTCTATTTTTCCAGTTTATATTTATGTCTTTAATTATTCCTCACTCTGTAAAGTACTTTACATTTTTAACTGATTCTCATTGTATTGATTTCACAAGAGCTGAGCAAAATGCAAAATTTCTGTTCCACAGAAAATTCTAATATTTCAACATTTGGTTTTGTCCCAAATTGGGACAAAAATTTGAAATTTTGAATTTTTTCAAGAAATAAAATATATAAAAAATTCAATTTAAAAATGCTGAAATGTCTCTCTTCAAAAATTTTCAATCAGAATGAAACATTTTGGCATTCCCAGTATTGAAATTTTTGGTTTCAGTTTGTTTCAAATCAATTTAACATTAAACTGCATTTCTCCATTTGTGGCACATTGCCTCACGGAAGTTGTACTTTGAGAGCCTGATGCTGCTGTCCTCTCCTATGTGCCATGCTCCTTGGCCAGACTACTTCTCGCATGATGCACCCATAGTCACGTGTCTCCTATTATGCACCATGCAGTTTGGTCAGAGTGGAATCCACTTTACATTAAGTGAGATGTAGTCGTCCAGAAAGCCTGGACCATAGTAGACAAAAATTCCCATGCAGCAATGCGGTCATAGCGAAATGCAATGTGATATTTTATTGAACTGGTTTTAAATGAAATACTGTGGATCAGTTCAACAAAACAAAACATTCTGATTTTGGTCAAACCAATGGAAAAGGAAATACTTTCATTTAGATTTTCCCAGTGGAAAACTGAAATTTTTTGGCACAAAATTGAAATTTTCCAATGGAAAATGTTCATTTTGTGAAAACTACATTTTCTATCAGAAAACCATTCCAATAGAAAATTGCTGACCAACTCAGTCCATGCAAGATTGGTCCCAATGACGATAATATTTATAACATTATTTTCCTGTAGGTGCTCACATTGACTGCTTATTTGAGCAATATTCCAGGTATTTAAGTTAAACTTACTTGGAAGCAATATACTGTCCTGCAGTTCTCAGGCCATGTTCCACACTATGTATTCACTAATCAGGATTAACTAGGGACTCAATCTTTTTGGTGGCTCTCTTTCAGTGCTTACCTCTTGATCACTGATTAGACTACTGAGCTCCCTTGGTCTCTTTGTTTAATTCTCCTCTGTTTTGTCAAAAGGTGGAATACCTATCATTAGAAAAGGTTAAATGGCTCTATCATGCATTTTTCCCTTTGTTCTTCACACCGCTTCTAACTTTATTGATGCCACATGTCTACATCATACTTCTCTCCAGTTCAGGGACTTATCATACTTTGTCTCATTTAATGACTGTTTGTTCTTTGTTCTCTTTGTTCTTTGTTCTCTGTCCGCAGTTCTTTGTTTCTTTTAGAGATTTCAGCAGCCATTCAAGTTCTGCTTTTTCCTCCAGAGTAGAAACTGTCTTATACTTCGTACCTATGTAGACCTCATAGTCTTCATTCATAAACAGAAATGTTGCATAGCCTTCACATCAGATTACCTAGGGTCCTTTAGAAGTCATCTTTGCAGCAGCTTTTGCTTGGATTTCAGGATACTTCCTCACTTGCTGGAACATGTTAATGTAAAAAAAGAAAAAAATGCCATGTACAGTCTCCTGTTCACTGCTAGGATAACTTTTTGAATGTTCTATGTTTTTAGCTCCCACACAAAGCCAGTGCTAGGCATAAGATGACTAAGCAATTGCTTAGGGCCTCCAGCAGCTCAAGGGGGCCTCCTATTTGCTTTTAATTATAAGAACTTGCCTGTTTTAGTAGTATGTGGGGGGGGGGTCAAAAGTATTCCAGTTTAGGGTCCTCAGTGGGCCAGCACCAGCTCTGCTCCCATATATGCTAATCATGACATTATCTCAGTTCACTTCTCAGCACCTAATTCCCACTCAGGTTAAACTGGTTTGCATTCATTAGATTCCTGTCTCATTCAGTTGCTAGCTAGCCTCTCAGAGAGTAAATCTCTTGTCCAATTTCTTGTTTTCAAGATGATCCAGGATCAGGAGCCTTGCTGAAGTGTCAAAATACAAGAAGTATGTGCACTCCCTATTTCTTAAAAATCATGTTGTTCCCTTCTGTTTACTGCTCTGTCACTGTGGTCTCTACCTGTCTTAGATGGTGTCTCTTATGGTAATTTGTCAATACCTTCTTCTGACTTCCTCATCTGCTTCAGAGTTTTCAGATAGTGCTCAAATCTATGTGTAAGGCCAACAGTCCCTGATTGTCATTGAATCCGGGACCTCTGAAGCTTAGTGAATGAGCCTGTACTGCATGAGCTAAAAGCCACACTCTTAGCTAGAATGGTAGCAGACTCATTAATCTCTAGATGGTCTAGATGCCACTAGAGGGGGACAGAGCACCAAACCAAGCAGGCATGGGTTACACATGCACCTTCTCTTCCAAGGTAACCTGCTTGCATTTTATGAAGTGAAAGTTAGTTTTATCTTCATGTATATCCTCAACGTTGGACTAATCCTCAACATTAGACCCTTTCCAGGAGGGTGCCATTGTTTCATAGAGTTTCTCAGCTCAAGTTGATAGGTATCTAATCTATATGTTTTTCTGAGGTGCCTATTGCAGTGATATTTAAGCACTGCAAAACAATTAAAGACAACCAAATATAGCAATATATCCATGCCTCTCTTGTTCTCAAAATGCAAAATAGTGGTCACCAGGGTCACCAGGTTAGGAGAGTTCCCCCACCCCCCAGGAAGACAGTGAGCATTCTGGGCACATCTCTTCATTTTTCTTTCATGCGTTCTATTAGGGGTGAGTGTGAGTGAAGCATTCTTCTCAGCCAGATGGACAGGGCTGTCACCAAGGGAGGGCAAGTGGAAATACTGTCTCAGGCTAGCTCTTCTACTAGGCTCCCAGAGCAATTTTTCTTTAATTAGCACTAGCAGTTCCATGCAGTAACAACCGGGGGTACCTCAATCACCTCCCTCTCTCCCTCTCCAGCATGATACCACTGGCAGGGAGGAACCTGAACCCAGGTCTGCAAAAGGGAGACAAAGATATGTTGGACGTGCACTTGAGTTGCCTCCCTCACAACTGGCAAGTTTGGGGAAAAGACAGGAAAGAAGAACAGTGTTCCCTCTTCCACTGGCATCCCTGAGTTGTTGACATTTGAATCCATTGATGTGTCTGGCTCTCCAAGTGGTCTCAAGAATATGCTAAAAAGAGAGGGAATGATCTTGACCTTTGCAGAAGCCCACACATGAGAGCTCTTGGAGTGGCAGCGCTCATTCTCTGTGATCCATCTGACAGGAATGAACTGAGTCAATATGTGCTATTCCATCCTAAGTTCTTTTTTAGTGCTAGTTTCCTGTCCTAGTTTACACTGTGCAGTTAAATATTTCCCTAAATCCTACCATTAAAACTTGCTTATCATGCCTTCTAAGGGATGGGGTGTGACTTAGAGAGACAGCTGGCTTTGGAGAGGAAGGACTGTGGGAGCCCTCAATGAGGAATCCTGGCTGATTCAGATTCGCCTCTCTCCTGTCAAACTGGGCAGCCATGTTCATATAGGACCCTTAGATTACACACACTCTTCATGATCAAAAAGGTAAAATGATTCCCTATTCATACCACTCATCTGTTGTCCACACCAAAATGCCCTCTCCAGCAATACCACCACTATTCAGCTGCAGAGCGTAAAATTTCTAAGCTTAGCAAATTGGGCTCTCATTGCCTTTCTATTCTGTTTCCTTACTTAAGGAAAACATAAAGAAAAATACAATCCAATAGTAACAAACACACAGATATCCCAAGACCAATAAAGAAGAATGACTTTACTCCCACTTCTGGTTACCCATTCAGCTCTGGTTCTGATGCCTAACTCATTCAGTGCCTAACTCTCTCTCAGAGCAAACTCCAGTTTAGTAGGACGAGCACTGCTGCTTTTTCTGTTCTGGTGGCTTCCCATTGCAGTAAAGGTTTAAATTAGTACAATATTCCAGTACAAATACGCAGTACTTTCTACCATTGAGATTTTCCATTCAAGTCATTTTTCTATTGTTTTTGTAATTTCACTTCTGCTCCGTAAATATTGCTCTCGAGTCTTTTACCCAGCTCTCTGACCATTATGATGATCTTGAGTACTTATAAAACCTATAATTGGGGATCCAACTGTGTAGTTGTAATTCAGGTGAAAGTCCCCTGGGAGTCAATGAGTTTTGCCTGATTAAGGACTGCAGGACCAGGTCCTTTAAATCTTATTTTATATTGTTGTATCTTTCACTTTTTCCCAGTGTACAGAGAGCTGCTCAGGAGCCTTAGACTTCCAACCAATGATTAATTTTAGCTTGTACTGAACTCTAGTTCCCTTGCTACAATGATGATAAGTGGTGGTATTTATGTCAGCAGTCCAGTCCAAACTGGCAGTGCTAATTTTTAACACTGAGTCAAATGACTCAGATCTAAAAAGGAAAAATGATTTAACACTGAGACTTGTGGAAACTTGTTTGAGCATTCAGGGCCTTATGATAATATTAAGAAGGTTTACTTAAAATTGCTTTAACTTACCTTTAAGAGATAATTAATTCATTATCGTAAAATAATAATCTTCATTGACTAGAAAAATTTCAAGATCAAGATTGACTAGATATTTATTAACAATATATTTTGGAAAGAAAACAAGTTTTCCCCTCCCTCCAACAGACCTCAATTTGCTTTAAAAAAAAAATCTGCAACCATCCACTTAAAACACCACAAAAGACCACAAAAACTCAAAATCTGGTGTCAAGGTTCCTCCCCCACTCTGAACTCTAGGGTACAGATGTGGGGACCTGCATGAAAAACCTCCTAAGCTTATCTTTACCAGCTTAGGTCAAAACTTCCCCAAGGTACAAAATATTACCCCCGTTATCCTTGGAATGGCCGCTACCACCACCAAACTAATACTGGTTACTGGGGAAGAGCTGTTTGGACGCGTCCTTCCCCCCAAAATACTTCCCAAAACCTTGCACCCCACTTCCTGGACAAGGTTTGGTAAAAAGCCTCACCAATTTGCCTAGGTGACTACAGACCCAGACCCTTGGATCTTAAGAACAATGAACAATCCTCCCAACACTTGCACCCCCCCTTTCCTGGGAAATGTTGGATAAAAAGCCTCACCAATTTGCATAGGTGACCACAAACCCAAACCCTTGGATCTGAGAACAATGAAAAAGCATTCAGTGTTTTACAAGAAGACTTTTAATAAAAAATAGAAGTAAATAGAAATAAAGAAATCCCCCCTGTAAAATCAGGATGGTATATATCTTACAGGGTAATTAGATTCAAAAACATAGAGAACCCCTCTAGGCAAAACCTTAAGTTACAAAAAAGATACACAGACAGAAATAGTTATTCCATTCAGCACAATTCTTTTCTCAGCCATTTAAAGAAATCATAATCTAACACATACCTAGCTAGATTACTTACTAAAAGTTCTAAGACTCCATTCCTGTTCTGTCCCCGGCCAAGACGACTACAGACAGACACACAAACCCTTTGTTTCTCTCCCTCCTCCCAGCTTTTGAAAGTATCTTGTCTCCTCATTGGTCATTTTGGTCAGGTGCCAGCGAGGTTACCTTTAGCTTCTTAACCCTTTACAGGTGAGAGGAGCTTTCCCCTGGCCAGGAGGGATTTCAAAGGGGTTTACCCTTCCCTTTATATTTATGACACGCCCCCCAAATCTCAGCTAGGGTGAAACACTGGCTGGGATTTCTTCCTGGAGCTCTAGGAAAACAGAGTTAATAAGACACATGCATCTCTAAATATACTACCAAGTACATAAAGACTAACAATATTTTCCACATCTCAAGGACGATTTTAACCAGTTGATTCTGGGAAACTTTCACGGGAGAGTGCATCAGCCACTTTGTTAGAAGCTCCTGAGATGTGTTGGATGTCGAAATCAAAATCTTGGAGAGCTAAACTCCACCGAAGAAGTTTTCTGTTAGTTTCTTTGACGGTGTGAAGCCACTTTAGTGCAGCATGGTCGGTTTGCAGGTGGAAACGCCGTCCCCAAACATATGGGCGTAGCTTTTCCAGAGCGTAGACAATGGCATAACATTCTTTTTCAGTGACTGACCAGTTGCTTTCCCTCTCAGACAGTTTTTTGCTGAGAAACACTACAGGGTGGAATTCTTGATCAGGTCCTTTCTGCATTAAAACTGCTCCCACACCACGCTCGGATGCATCTGTGGTTACTAGGAACGGTTTGTCAAAGTCTGGGGCCCTTAGTACAGGGTCAGACATGAGTGTCGCTTTAAGCTTGTTAAAGGCCTTCTGACACTTTCCGGTCCACTGAACAGCATTTGGCTGTTTCTTTTTGGTTAGGTCTGTCAGTGGGGCAGCGATTTGGCTGTAGTGCGGTACAAATCGTCTGTAATAACCGGCCAAGCCTAAGAAGGATTGAACCTGTTTCTTTGACTTTGGGACAGGCCACTTTTGGATAGCATCCACTTTGGCCTGTAGGGGGCTGATAGTTCCTTGACCCACCTGGTGTCCAAGGTAAGTCACTCTGTTTAGGCCTATTTGACACTTCTTAGCCTTAACAGTTAGTCCTGCCTCCCTTATGCGCTCAAGGACTTTTTGTAGATGTTCCAGGTGGTCTGCCCAGGAATCCGAAAATATGGCCACATCGTCAAGGTAGGCGACTGCATATTCTCCTAATCCCGCTAGGAGACCATCTACAAGTCTTTGGAAAGTGGCGGGTGCATTTCGCAGCCCGAAAGGGAGTACATTAAATTCATACAGCCCGAGATGTGTGATGAAGGCTGACCTTTCCTTGGCAGATTCATCTAGCGGTACCTGCCAGTACCCCTTGGTTAAGTCCAAGGTAGAGATGAACTGGGCCCTTCCCAGTTTCTCTAATAGTTCATCTGTGCGTGGCATGGGATAGTTGTCTGGGCGAGTTACAGCATTTAGCTTACGGTAGTCCACGCAAAAACGTATTTCCCCATCTGGTTTGGGAACTAGAACCACTGGAGATGCCCATGCACTTTCAGAGGGGCGGATTACACCCATCTGTAACATATCCTGGATCTCCCGTTCTATAGCAGTTTTAGCTTGAGGAGACACCCGGTAAGGTTGGACCCTAATTGGGTGAGCATTACCTGTGTCAATGGAGTGGTATGCCCGTTCAGTCAGTCCTGGGGTGGCTGAGAACGTTGGCGCGTAGCTAGTGCACAGCTCCTGTATCTGCTGTCGCTGCATACGCCCAAGGGTCATGGAGAGGTTCACCTCTTCCACACCACCAGCACATTTCCCTTCGTAGTAGACACCTTCAGGCCACTCAGCGTCGTCTCCTCCCTGGGCTGTAAACTGACAAACCTTTAATTCTCTGGAATAAAAGGGCTTTAGAGAATTAATATGATACACCTTAGGCTTTCGGTTGGAGGTGGGGAATGCTATGAGATAATTAACAGCTCCCAGGCGCTCCTGGACCACGAATGGCCCTTCCCACGATGCTTCCATTTTATGGGCCTGGAGCGCCTTTAAGACCATGACTTGGTCTCCTACTTTGAAGGAACGCTCTCTGGCATGTTTATCATACCAGGCTTTTTGCTCTTTTTGAGCATCCTGTAAGTTTTCTCTAGCAAGGGCTAAAGAGGTTCGGAGGGTGGTTTGTAGGTTGGTTACAAAGTCCAGAATGTTAGTTCCTGGAGAAGGTGTAAATCCCTCCCATTGCTGCTTCACCAACTGCAATGGCCCCTTAACCTCACGGCCATATACAAGTTCAAATGGGGAAAACCCTAAACTGGGATGTGGTACAGCTCTGTAGGCAAAGAGCAACTGCTGCAATACTAGGTCCCAATCATTGGAGTGCTCATTTACGAATGTACGTATCATGGCCCCCAAAGTTCCATTAAACTTCTCCACCATGCCATTTGTTTGATGATGGTAAGGAGTGGCAACCAAGTGATTTACCCCATGAGCTTCCCAAAGGTTTTTCATAGTTCCTGCCAGGAAATTAGTCCCTGCATCTGTGAGGATGTCGGAGGGCCAACCTACCCTGGCAAAAATGTCTGCTAGTGCCTGGCACACACTTTTAGCCCTGGTGTTGCTTAGAGCTACTGCTTCCGGCCATCGGGTGGCAAAATCCATGAAAGTCAGTATGTACTGCTTTCCTCTGGGTGTCTTTTTCGGAAAAGGACCCAGAATATCCACAGCTACTCGCTGAAATGGAACTTCAATGATGGGGAGTGGCTGGAGAGGAGCTTTGACCTGGTCTTGGGGTTTTCCCACTCTTTGGCACACCTCACAAGACTGGACATAGGTAGAAACATCCTTGCCCATTCCCTCCCAGTGGAATGACCCCCCCAAACGGTCTTTGGTCCTGTTCACCCCAGCATGGCCACTAGGGTGATCATGGGCTAAGCTCAAGAGCTTGGCCCGGTATTTAGTTGGAACTACCAACTGTCTCTGAGGATGCCAGTCTTCCTGGTGTCCCCCAGAAAGAGTTTCCTTGTATAAAAGTCCTCTTTCCACAACAAACCTGGATCGATTAGAAGAGCTGAGAGGCGGTGGGTTGCTCCGTGCCGCCGTCCAAGCTCTCTGGAGGCTTTCATCTGCTTCTTGTTCGGTCTGGAACTGTTCCCTTGATGCTGGAGACATCAGTTCCTCATGGGATTGTGGACCTAGGCTTGGTCCCTCTGGAAGCGATATAGGGGATGGAGCTGTTTCTGTTGACTGTGAACCGCTCTCCGCTGGTGTACTATGTTGGGATTCAGGCTCCGGCTGAGCCTCTTGTGTAGGGTTATCGGCTGCTGCCAGTTCAGGTTCGGTGGGGCCCTCTGGTGTTGAGGTTGCAAGTACTGGATTCAGTGCTGACACGGGGTCTGGTGTTGGTTGTTCGGCTGGTTCCGGTTCTGGGACTGGTTCTGTCTGGGTCTCTGGGACTGGATCCACTACTGCTGTTGCAGACATTGGCCTGGGGTCCAGGTCCATCACCTCTGACTGGGTCCTGATAGAAGTTTCCGGAACAGAGCTAGGCCTCACGGCTTGTTTAGCCTGGTTGCGGGTGACCATTCCCACCCTCTTGGCCTGCTTCACATGATTGGCCAAGTCTTCCCCCAACAGCATGGGGATGGGATAATCATCATAGACTGCAAAAGTCCACATTCCTGACCAGCCCTTGTACTGGACAGGCAACTTGGCTGTAGGCAAATTGAAAGAGTTGGACTTGAAGGGTTGAATCGTCACTTGGATCTCTGGGTTGATTAAATTGGGGTCCACTAAGGAAGCATGGATAGCTGACACTTGTGCTCCGGTGTCCCTCCACGCGGTGACCTTCTTCCCACCCACACTCACAGTTTCCCTCCGCTCCAAGGGTATCTGGGGGGTATCTGGGCCTGTGGACCTCTGGTGTGATTCCGGTGCAATGAACTGTAATCTGTTGGGGTTCTTGGGGCAGTTGGCCTTTACATGCCCCAGCTCGTTACACTTAAAACATCGTCCAGCTGACGGGTCACTGGGGCGAGGAGGGTTGCTGGAGAACGGGGTGGTGGGACGATAAGGGGTCTGGAGGGTTCTTTGGGAGGTAGGTGGGGCTTTGGGTGGCCCCCGGTAATAGGGTGTGGTCTGGGGTGGTCCCTTCTGGTCTCCGCTCCAACTGCGACCAGTTTTCTTCTTCTCTGCCACCTCCACCCATCTGGCTCCAATCTCTCCTGCCTCAATTACAGTTTTGGGTTTCCCATCTAGGATGTATCTTTCTATTTCCTCAGGAACACCCTCTAAGAATTGTTCCATTTGCATTAGGAAGGGCAAATTTACTGGAGATTCAACACTTGCTCCTGATATCCAGGCATCCCAATGTTTTACAATGTGGTAGGCATGTCGGGTAAATGACATGTCTGGTTTCCACCTTAGGGCTCTGAACCTCCGACGAGACTGCTCGGGTGTTATCCCCATTCTGACTCTCGCCTTGGATTTAAACAGTTCATACTTGTTCATGTGTTCTTTAGGCATTTCAGCTGCCACCTCAGCTAAGGGTCCACTGAGCTGCGGCCTCAGCTCTACCATGTATTGGTCAGTAGAGATGTTGTACCCAAGGCAGGCCCTTTCGAAGTTTTCTAAGAAGGCCTCAGTATCATCACCTGCCTTGTAGGTGGGGAACTTTCTGGGATGGGAAGTGGTACCTGGAGAAGGATTGCTAGGGTTTGTTGGTATATTCTGCTGGGCCTTTATCCTCTCCATCTCCTCCACATGCTTCCTCTCTTTTTCCTTCTCCTCCTCCACATGCTTCCTTGCCTCCATTTCCCTCTTGTGGGCAGCCTCTTGGTGTTGTTCTGCCTCCCTTGCTTGTTCCTTCTTCAGCGGCATGAGTTCTATCTGTCTTTCATGTTCCCTTTGTTTTTCCTCAGCCTGAAATTTGGCTAATTCCAGCTGTAGTCGAGCCGAGGATTTGGCCATTCTAACCTCTCTGTTTTTAACTAACTTTACACCCGAGGTTTAGAAATAAACAAACAAAACTTGGCTGTAAAATTTTGCTGTGCTGGAATAGAATACCTATTCTCTGATAGTGATTGTCAGCCTACAGAAAAAGACAATTCCCTTGTCTCTGCTCTGGGCCCAAATTAAAGCAAAAACCCTCCAACTACTTGGAAACCTGCTTACCCAGCCCAAAGAAGAAAAAAATTTCTTTTCAAACCTGTGCTCCTTGTAAAACAAAAAAATAAATCAAAATCCTAAAAAAAACCCTGCCACTTTTGTCTCCAGGCAAATGGGTAGAGCACACACCCCCTATTTACTTTTAGGAAGAAAAAAAAAAAAAAACCTCTGGGTTGGAAGACTGTGAATTTCCCTGCAGGAGTTAAGTACCCTGCCTCCAGGCAAAGAAAACCTGCAATTCACAAGATAATCCCCTTTTGTCTCTGCTTGGCCACAAAGCAGAGAGAAACCAAGCTGCTTTCAGTTTCAAAGCTGCCTTCTGGACTTCCTAAAAATTCCTTTTTAAAATCTGTATTTCTAGTTCAAAAAATCTCAACTGGATCTCAAAATGATTTCAGGTTAATCCCACCACTGTGCCACCATGTCAAGGTTCCTCCCCCACTCTGAACTCTAGGGTACAGATGTGGGGACCTGCATGAAAAACCTCCTAAGCTTATCTTTACCAGCTTAGGTCAAAACTTCCCCAAGGTACAAAATATTACCCCCGTTATCCTTGGAATGGCCGCTACCACCACCAAACTAATACTGGTTACTGGGGAAGAGCTGTTTGGACGCGTCCTTCCCCCCAAAATACTTCCCAAAACCTTGCACCCCACTTCCTGGACAAGGTTTGGTAAAAAGCCTCACCAATTTGCCTAGGTGACTACAGACCCAGACCCTTGGATCTTAAGAACAATGAACAATCCTCCCAACACTTGCACCCCCCCCTTTCCTGGGAAATGTTGGATAAAAAGCCTCACCAATTTGCATAGGTGACCACAAACCCAAACCCTTGGATCTGAAAACAATGAAAAAGCATTCAGTGTTTTACAAGAAGACTTTTAATAAAAAATAGAAGTAAATAGAAATAAAGAAATCCCCCCTGTAAAATCAGGATGGTATATATCTTACAGGGTAATTAGATTCAAAAACATAGAGAACCCCTCTAGGCAAAACCTTAAGTTACAAAAAAGATACACAGACAGAAATAGTTATTCCATTCAGCACAATTCTTTTCTCAGCCATTTAAAGAAATCATAATCTAACACATACCTAGCTAGATTACTTACTAAAAGTTCTAAGACTCCATTCCTGTTCTGTCCCCGGCCAAGACGACTACAGACAGACACACAAACCCTTTGTTTCTCTCCCTCCTCCCAGCTTTTGAAAGTATCTTGTCTCCTCATTGGTCATTTTGGTCAGGTGCCAGCGAGGTTACCTTTAGCTTCTTAACCCTTTACAGGTGAGAGGAGCTTTCCCCTGGCCAGGAGGGATTTCAAAGGGGTTTACCCTTCCCTTTATATTTATGACATCTGGCTTCTCAGTAAAAGCTGCAGGATCTGCTAATCTACAGAACCCATTTTGTTAAATATCTGACCAAAGTCTGCTATGCTTTGTCTCCCAAAAAGAGGAGAGCTCATCTTTATCCATACTTTGAGACACGGAAATGTGTGACTTGATGAGCTCTTTGGCCATCTTCACTAGGGTTTTTTTGTTTGTTTGTTTTTGTTTTTTGGGGTGGGGGTGTGTCTAAAAAATAAGCCTGCCTGTTTCGGTCCAAATGGAGAATGTTTCTCTTTCCACAAGAAGACAATGAATGGGATGCTTTTTCCCGACACATAAAATACTAGATACAGCTCCCCTTGAAATCAATGCAAGTCTTTCCATTGGCTTCACTGGAAGTTGGGTCAGGCCTGGAGTCAATGACTACTGAAATAATTATGATTGATGTGTGGAAGTCTCTCTGTAAATTTGGTCTCCATAAGAATGAAACATGTCTCAACGTACTTGATTTCATGGCCTACATGGAAACAAAAGAATTCTCTCTGGCCATCTCTAGACTCACACATATAATCAGAGATATGATGAATCATATCGTAAGGCTAGGAATGGGTACTGGAGAAATCCTCAACATACCATGCTTCTGGTCTGACCATCACCTTGTCCAGGCGAAGATCAGAGTCTTCGCTCCTTCCTGCCAGGGTAATGAGCATCCAAAGCTGGTCTACCCCCAAAACTCCCTGAACTCTCTAGATTTTCAACTCACCCTAAGATAACAATTACCCAAATACAAGGCAAGCTGCCAATGAGTTAGTACATCAGTACAATCACCTGATGTCTATTACCATTGACACGTGCGCCCCCTCACCAACGAAGAGCATCAGCATGGTTCGCAGATGAACTAGAGTAGATGAAGTGCACAGATAAATAGTTACAATGTCAATGGCACAAAAAGCATTCTGAATCCATCCACCATCAGCACCAACAATTTTACAGGATACGCCACTGCAGGAAGAATCACAGACAGTAGAGCTACTCCACATAGTGAACTCAGATTGCATAGCCCAGATGTTGGACCAAGCATTGACCACTATGAAAAGCTGCCAGTGTACTGTGCTGTTAAGATCAACTGATTACATATGAGATTAAGCAGGAAAGAAAATTCCATTCCTGATCAAATCATATTTTCCATCCCACCACCGCAAATTAATTTGGCTCCATCATACATAGAATCATAGAACTGGAAGGGACCTCGAGAGGTCGTCTAGTCCAGTCCCCTGCACTCAAGGCAGGACTAAGTATTATCTAGACCCTCCCTGACAGGTGTTTGTCCAACCTGCTCTTAAAAATCCCCAGTGATGGAGATTCCAGAACTTCCCTACACAATTTATTCCAGTGCTTAACCACTCTGACAGTTAGGAAGTTTTTCCTAATGTCCAACCTAAACCGCCCTTGCTGCAATTTAAGCCCATTGTTTCTTGTCCTATCCTCAGAGGTTAAGAAGAACAATTTTTCTCCCTTCTTGTAACAACCTTTTACGTACTTGAGAACTGTTATCATGTCCCCACTCGGTGTTCTCTTCTCCAGACTAAACAAACCCAATTTTTTCAATCTTCCCTCATAGGTCATGTTTTCTAGACCTTTACTCATTTTTGTTGCTCTTCTCTGGACTTTCTCCAAATTTGTCCACATCTTTCCTGAAATGTGGCACCCAGAACTGGACACAATACTCCAGTTGAGGACGAATCAGCGTGGAGTATCGCGGAAGAAAGACTTCTCATGTCTTGCTTACAATACTCCTGCTAATACATCCCAGAATGATGTTAGCTTTTTTTGCAACGGCATTACATGGTTGACTCATATTTAGCTTGTGATCCACTATGACCCCCAGATCCCTTTCTGCAGTACTCCTTCCTAGGCAGTCATTTCCCATTTTCTATGTGTTCAACTGATTGTTCCTTCCTAAGTGGAGTACTTTGCATTTGTCCTTATTGAATTTCATCCTATTTACTTCAGACCATTTCTCCAGTTTGTCCAGATCATTTTGAATTTTAATCCTATCCTCCAAAGCAGCTGCAACCCCTCCCAGCTTGGTATCATCCACAAACTTTATAAGTGTACTCTCTATGCCATTTTCTAAATAATTGATGAAGATATTGAACAGAACCAGACCCAGAAGCGATCCCTGCGGAACCCCACTCATTATGCCCTTCCAGCATGACTGTGAACCACTGATAACTACTCTCTGGGAACAATTTTCCATCCAGTTATGCACCCACCTTATAGTAGCTCCATCTAGGTTGTA
Organism: Lepidochelys olivacea; assembly: GCF_965140295.1. Classification (NCBI taxonomy): domain Eukaryota; kingdom Metazoa; phylum Chordata; order Testudines; family Cheloniidae; genus Lepidochelys; species Lepidochelys olivacea. Next base: position 268,062,956 of record NC_140411.1, read on the forward strand.
TTTCCCTAGTTTGTTTATGAGATGGTCATGCGAGACAGTATCAAAAGCCTTACTAAAATATACCACAAGATATACCACATCTACCGCTTCCCCCCATCCACAAGTCTTGTTACCCTGTCAAAGAAAGCTATCAGGTTGGTTTGACATGATTTGTTCTTGACAAATCCATGCTGACTGTTATTTATCACCTTATTATCTTCTAGGTCAGTGATTCCCAAACTTGTTCCGTCGCTTGTGCAGGGAAAGCCCCTGGTGGGCCGGGCCAGTTTGTTTACCTGCCGCTTCCGCAGGTTCAGCCAATCGTGGCTCCCAATAGCTGTGGTTCGCTGCTCCAGGCCAATGGGAGCTGCTGGAAGCGGCGCGGGCTGAGGGACGTACTGGCTGCTGCTTCCAGCAGCTCCCATTGGCCTGAAGCGGCGAACCGCGGCCACTGGGAGCCATGATCGGCTGAACCTGCGGATGCGGCAGGTAAACAAACCAGCTCGGCCTGCCAGGGGCTTTCCCTGCACAAGTGGCGGAACAAGTTTGGAAACCACTGTTCTAGGTGTTTGCAATTGATTGCTTAATTATTTGTTCCATTATCTTTCCGGGTACAGAAGTTAAGCTGACTAGTCTGTAATTCCCCGGGTTGTCCTTATTTCCCTTTTTATAGATGGGCACTATATTTGCCCTTTTCCAGTTTTCTGGAATGTCTCCCGTCTTCCTTGACTTTTCAAAATTGCTAATGGCTCAGAAATCTCCTAAGCCAGATGCCTGAGTATTCTAGGATGCATTTCATAGAATCATAGAATCATAGAATATCAGGGTTGGAAGGGACCCCTGAAGGTCATCTAGTCCAACCCCCTGCTCGAAGCAGGACCAATTCCCAGTTAAATCATCCCAGCCAGGGCTTTGTCAAGCCTGACCTTCCCTGCGTCAGGATCCTGAACTCAACCAACTCATGGTCACTGCCTCCCAGATTCCCATCCACTTTTGCTTCCCCCACTAATTCTACCCGGTTTGTGAGCAGCAGGTCAAGAAAAGCGCCCCCCCTAGTTGGCTCAGGCCCTAGTGATTTGAAGACATCTAACTTGTCTAAGTAATTTTTGACTTGTTCTTTCCCTATTTTAGACTCTGATCCTACCTCATTTTCACTGGCATTCACTATGTTAGACGTCCAATTGCCATCAACCTTCTTGGTAAAAACTGAAACAAAGAAGTCATAGAATCATAGAATCATAGAATATCAGGGTTGGAAGGGACCTCAGGAGGTCATCTAGTCCAACCTCCTGCTTGCTCAAAAGCAGGACCCATCCCCAATTAAATCATCCCAGCCAGGGCTTTGTCAAGCCTGACCTTAAAAACTTATAAGGAAGGAGATTCCACCACCTCCCTAGGCAACGCATTCCAGTGTTTCACCACCCTCCTAGTGAAAAAGTTTTTCCTAATATCCAACCTAAACCTCCCCCACTGCAACTTGAGATCATTACTCCTTGTCCTGTCCTCTTCCACCACTGAGAATAGTCTAGAACCATCCTCTCTGGAACCACCTCTCAGGTAGTTGAAAGCAGCTATCAAATCCCCCCTCATTCTTCTCTTCTGCAGACTAAACAATCCCAGTTCCCTCAGCCTCTCCTCATAAGTCATGTGTTCCAGACCCCTAATCATTTTTGTTGCCCTTCACTGGACTCTCTCCAATTTATCCACATCCTTCTTGTAGTGTGGAGCCCAAAACTGGACACAGTACTCCAGATGAGGCCTCACCAGTGTCGAATAGAGGGGGACGATCACGTCCCTCGATCTGCTCGCTATGCCCCTACTTATACATCCCAAAATGCCATTGGCCTTCTTGGCAACAAGGGCACACTGCTGACTCATATCCAGCTTCTCGTCCACTGTCACCCCTAGGTCCTTTTCTGCAGAACTGCTGCCTAGCCATTCGGTCCCTAGTTTGTAGCTGTGCATCGGGTTCTTCCCGGGTTCTTCATCGGGTTCTTCTATCCTTATTGAACCTCGTCAGATTTCTTTTGGCCCAATCCTCCAATTTGTCTAGGTCCCTCTGTATCCTATCCCTGCCCTCCAGCGTATCTACCACTCCTCCCAGTTTAGTGTCATCCCCAAATTTGCTGAGAGTGCAATCCACACCATCCTCCAGATCATTTATGAAGATATTGAACAAAACCGGCCCCAGGACCGACCCCTGGGGCACTCCACTTGACACCGGCTGCCAGCTAGACATGGAGCCATTGATCACTACCCGTTGAGCCCGACAATCTAGCCAACTTTCTACCCACCTTATAGTCCATTCATCCAGCCCATACTTCCTTAACTTGCTGACAAGAATACTGTGGGAGACCGTGTCAAAAGCTTTGCTAAAGTCAAGATACAATACATCCACTGCTTTCCCTTCATCCACAGAACCAGTAATCTCATCATAGAAGGCGATTAGATTAGTCAGGCATGACCTTCCCTTGGTGAATCCATGCTGACTGTTCCTGATCACTTTCCTCTCATGTAAGTGCTTCAGGACTGATTCTTTGAGGACCTGCTCCATGATTTCTCCGGGGACTGAAGTGAGGCTGACTGGCCTGTAGTTCCCAGGATCCTCCTTCTTCCTTTTTTTAAAGATGGGCATTACATTAGCCTTTTTCCAGTCATCCGGGACCTCTCCCGTTCGCCATGAGTTTTCAAAGATAATGGCCAATGGCTCTGCAATCACAGCCGCCAATTCATGTAGATGGGAAACATGTAGATGGGAAAATGTAGGTTAAACAGTAGGAAAGATTGTATAACAATAGCAGTCTGGGAGCTGACCTTGTTAGTGAAGACAGAGGCAAAAAAAGCATTGAGTACATTAGCTTTTTCCACATCCTCTGTCACTAGGTTGTCCCCCTCATTCAGTAAGGGGCCCACACTTTCCTTGGCTTTCTTCTTGTTGCCAACATACCTGAAGAAACCCTTCTTGTTACTCTTAACATCTCTCGCTAGCTGCAGCTCCAGGTGCGATTTGGCCCTCCTAATTTCATTCCTACATGCCCGAGCAATATTTTTATACTCTTCCCTGGTCATATGTCCAACCTTCCACTTCTTGTAAGCTTCTTCTTTATGCTTAAGATCTGCTAGGATTTCACTGTTAAGCCAAGCCTGGTCATTAAGTCATTAAGCACCTCTGCCATTTCCACATTTTCTGTTATCGTCTTTTCCCCCTCATTGAGTAATAGGCCTACTCTTTCCTTGATCTTCCTCTTGCTTCTAATGTATTTGTAGAATGTTTTCTTGTTTTCTTTTATGTCCCTAGCTAGTTTGATCTCATTTTGTGCCTTGGCTTTTCTAATTTTGTCCCTACATACTTGTATTATTTGTTTATATTCATCCTCTGTAATTTGACCGAGTTTCCACTTTTTGTAGGGCTCTTTTTTGAGTTTTAGATCATTGAAAATCTCCTGGTTAATCCAGGGTGATCTCTTGCCATACTTCCTACCTTTCCTACGAGGTGGAATGGTTTGCTCTTGTGCCCTTAGTAATGTCTCTTTGAAAAACTGCCAACCGCCTTTAATTATTTTTCCCCTTAGACTTGCTTCCCATGGGATTTTTCCTACCAACTCCCTGAGTTTGCTAAAGTCTGCCTTCTTGAAATCCATTGTCTTTATTGTGCTGTTCTCTCTCCTACCATTCCTTAGAATCACGAACTCTACCATTTCATGATCACTTTCTCCCAAGTTGCCTTCCACTTTCAAATTCTCAACCAGTTCCTCCCTATTTGTGAAAATCAAATCTAGAACAGCCTCCCCCTAGTAGCTTTCTCCACATTTTGAAATAAAAAATTGTGTCCAATACATTCCAAGAACTTTCTGGATGATCTGTGCCCTGCTGTATTATTTTCCCAACAGATGTCTGGGTAGTTGAAGTCCCCCATCACCACCAAGTCCTGTGCTTTGGATGATTTTGTTAGCTGTTTAAAAAAAATTATCCACCTCTTCTTCCTGGTTTGGTGGTTTGTAGTAGACCCCTACCATGACATCACTCTTGTTTTTCCCCCATTTATCCTTACTCAGAGACTTTCAACAAGTCTGTCTCTTATTTCTATCTCAACCTCAGTCCAAGTGTATACATTTTTAATATATAAGGCAACACCTCCTCCCTTTTTTCCCTGCCTGTCCTTCCTGAGCAAGCTGTATCCTTCTATGCCAATATTCCAGTCATGCATATTATCCCACCAAGTCTCTGTGATGCCAGCCATGTCATAGTTGTGTTTATTTACTAGCATTTCGAGTTCTTCCTGCTTATTCCCCATACTTCTCGCATTAGTATACAGACATCTAAGATACTGATTTGATTTCCTGCCCCCACCCCAAGTTCTGTCTTGTCTCTTCCTTATCTCTGCTATAACAGCCCATGCTCCCCCCAGATTCTGACCCTGCTCCCAGGTCTCCATGTTTTTGACTTACCTATGGGCTTTGGTCACCTGCCCCCATTAAACCTAGTTTAAAGCCCTCCTCACTAGATTAGCCAGTCAGTAGCCAAATATGCTCTTCCCCTTCCTCAATAGGTGGACCCCACATGCCAAAGCTCAAGAAGCCCTAAAACATATTTAGCCACAACCTGTAAAATGGATCTCTGCCCCTCCTTACTGATAGAAGCTATCCTCTATCAAGGGTCAACTATCCTCACTACTAATGAAAATTGTTAATGCCTTCCTTAGAGAGGCATACTTGCCAAACTCACTGAAACATACAACACTCCCACCCAATCTTCAAGAAGCCAAAAGTGGACCCTAATGACATAACTACCATCCCATCTCCAGCTGCCCATTCCTGGACAAATTAATTGAGAAAATAGTAACACCAAGCTTCAACAACATGTGACACCAGCCAACATCTTTGGATGCATGACAATCAGGGTTCTATCCAAGCATAGCACAGAGACAGACCTCGTAGAACTGAAAGACTGCTTTCTTATGGCCACGGAAGCAGGCACGATCTCCATGCTCACATTGATGGACCTCTCTGACACAAGGTACTGCTGACTTGCCTACATGGTATACCAGGAGTAGCTTGCGTAGCATTACAATGGTTTCATTCATTCCTTTCTTGCTCACCTGCAGTATCCCACAGGGATCCCCCTCTTCAATATACAAATGAGATCCCACGGAGAGAGTGCAACACCACCAGCCCAGCTGCCAGCAATATACAGACAACACTCAGTTATTTCTCATTCACCATTGACACAACCTCCGTCACTACCAAGTTACCCGAATGCCTACAAGAGTTCAGATCTTGGATGGAGAGTCACTGGCTCAAGCTGAATCCAGATATCAAAGTGATGATGGTTGAAAAGGGGAAAGATGTTGAAGAATTAGCTACAATACGGAAGAATTAGCGACAACATTGAATGAGTACAGATCCCATTCATCAAGTTGGTGCAAAGCCTTGGGGTCCTGTTTGACACCTCACTAATCCTGGAGGGCAAGATAGTGTCAGTTTCTAAAAATGCCTTCCTTCACCTCCAGTTTGCTAAGAATCTTCACATCTTTCTATGACCAGCCATTTGTTACCTCCAGGCTGAATTATTGTAAATCACTATATTTGAAGCTGAATATGAAGATGGTGCCCACCCAGGCTCTAGTTGGCATAGAACATGGTTGCCCACCTCCTCCAAGGTCTAGGAGGTCATAGTGATCACATCAGATCCATGCTCATGTCCCTCCATAAAAGGATGGGGTCTAAATTAGCTGTTACCACTCAAGAAAGAGGTCTTGGAGTCATTGTGGTTAGTTCTCTGAAAACATCCACTCAATGTGCAGCAGCAGTCAAAAAAGCAAACAGAATTTTGGGAATCATTAAGAAGGGTATAGATAATAAGGCAGAAAATATCATATTGCCTCTGTATAAATCCATGTTATGCCTACATCTTGAATACTGTGTGCAGATGTGGTTACCCCATCTCAAAAGAGATATAATGGAAAAGGAAAAGGTTCAGAAATGGCAACAAAAATGAGTAGGGGTATGGAACAGATTCCATATGAGGAGAGATTAATAAGACTGGGACTTTTCAGCTTGGAAAAGAGATGAGTAAGGGGGGATATGACTGAGGTCTATAAAATCATGACTGGTGTGGAGAAAGTAAATAAGGAAGTGTTATTTACTCCTTCTCATAACACAAGAACTAGGGTCACCAAATGAGGTTTAAAACAAACAAAAGGAAGTATTTCTTCACACAATGCACAGTTAACCTGTGGAACTCTTTGCCAGAGGATGTTGTGAAGGCCAAGACTATAACAGGGTTCAAAAAAGAACTAGATAAATTCATGGAGGATAAGTCCATCAATGGCTGTTAGCCAGGATGAGCAGGATGGTGTCTCTACCCTCTGTTTGCCAGAACCTGGGAATGAGCGACAGGGAATGGATCACTTGATGATTACTTGTTCATTCCCTCTGGGGCACCTCACACTGGCCACTGTCGGAAGACAGGATAGTGGGCTAGATGGACCTTTGGACTGACCCAGTATTGTCATTCTTATGTTCTTATTGGCTCCCAGTCAGTTTAAGGCCTTGGTCCTAATCTTCAAAGAGCTTAATGGATCAAGCCCCAGCTACACTAGACACTGAATTTCAATCTATTAACTACCGAGACAATGCAGATCACAAAACTCAAGACAAAGCACATGAGAGCTGAGGACAAAGCATACTCAATCAAAAGGATTCACCTATGGAAACAACTTCTAGAGGAGATGAGGCAAAGTGAGAGATTGACCATCTTTAGCAAGTGCAGCGAAATGTTCCTCTTCAAAAAAGCCTTTCCAGCACAGGGAGAATGACACTCACAAAATAGACAATCCATATACAATATTTAATATTTTTAAAAATTATTGAAATGAAACATTTCAATACTTTTGTTTTCTTGTTTCTAAAATAAAAAAAATCAAATTTCTATTCCACAAAAATTTCAACATTTTAATTTTTTGTTCTAATTCAGGACAAAAACAAATTTCAAAATGTTGGAATTTCCCATAGGATAGAATTCCATTTTCTGATCAGATCTACTCAGTATAGACTTGTTTCCAAAAAAAGGTCCAATCATGCAATCCAATCTTCACAGATACAAGAGTCTGCCCAGGTAGATGTAATTATAGGATTGGGGCCTTAGGAAGCAGCATAAGATATTCAGTCAAACAGAATGACTCCCCAAAAACCCTTCCAGGATTTTGTATTGAATTAGGCCTAAAATTCTCAGGTGTTTATTTGGCAGATCTACTGACATAAATTCAGTCATTATATACAAGAGTTTTTTTTTTTAAAAATATTGTGGGAGTGCCTGTCTGTGCATCCATTCCAGTATTTTAAACCACACACTGTAATCAGCAATTACACAAGTGGGCGTTATAATAAAAATAACTTTGTTCACTTTTTTTAAACCTGTATTACTCTATCCAAAGTCAATATTATGCTTTACAATTTTTTCCAAAGTGTGGGTCAGCAAAATAATCATTAAGTGTCACATAACTTTTCTATTTATGCCATATCAGTTAAGGTTTTTTTGTGGAGGGCGGGGAGAAGGGAATGGTCTTTACCGTAAACACATTGTATTGTTATTAACAGAGTAATGAAGTAAGATTTTTATGAACAGTAAACATTTACTGTTTGAGTTATGATGCTTTTCAAAATGTTTCAGCTCAGCATTGGTTTAAGACATAATTAAGTCTTCGAGGAATAACATTTCAAAAGGGCCTCAACCAAACGGTAATGCTGTGCACAACATAACTAATGTCTGCAATTCTGTGCACATACACATACAAAATGAGAATGCCACCGAATATCACTTTTGTTTTAACTTATAAGTGAATTTAGTGACTGCAAATAATAAACTCAAGAGTACTGGCTTTGTGTGTGTAGGAGCTGTTGAAAGGTGTCTTCAGCAGCTCTGTCACTGCACCTCAGCCCTGAACTGCTACATCCGTCCCTCCTTTAGGGCTGGTCTACACTACAGAGTTAGGTTGAAGTAAGATAACTCCTGTAAGGGTACGTCTACAGTACGAAATTATTTTGAAATTATTCGAATTTTCAGAAGCTATTTTATACATTCGGTCTTCTGTGTCCCCACTAAAGCGGGTGAATTCGGCAGATTGCGTCCACAGTACCAAGGCTAGCATCGAATGTCGGAGCGGTGCACTGTGGGTAGCTGTCCCACAGTTCCCACAGTCCCTGCCGCCCATTGGAATTCTGGGTTAAGCTCCCAGTGCATGATGGGGCAAAAACATTCTCGCGGGTGTTTCTGGGCGTGTGTCATCAGAAAGCTACATCAGACAATCATTTTGCGCCTTTTTGGCATGCAGACACCATACTGCTTTCAGCGTACGGTGCACCGCTGCTCTCCTGCTACTGTGAATCTGCCTCTCCAACTCAACGCTGCTCGGCCATCGTGAACCGAGCAGCACAGCTTCCGCCGCCAACTCTGCTCTCCCACTATTGCCACGCTTCCGAGCTTCTCCATGTTGTCTGTCCTGGGCTCCCACCTCCGTGAAAGCCACAGAAGACAACCATTTGCAGCCGTTGTTCGGCTGCCGTGAACTGAACAGCACAGCTTCCGCTGCCACTCTGCTCTCCTACATTTTGCGCCCTTTTTCCAGGATTACCTGTGCAGGCGCCATAGCCATGGAGCCCGATCAGATCTCCGCTGCAGTTTTGACCATTGTAAATACCTCGCGCATTATCCAGCAGTATGTGCAGTACCTGCAAAACTGGACGAGGAAGCGACAACAGCGCGATTACTATAGTGATGAGGACATGGACACAGACGGCACGGCATGTGGCAATTGGGAGATCCTGGTGGTGTTGGGCCAGGTTCATGCCATGGAATGCCGATTCTGGGCCCGGGAAACAAGCACAGACTGGTGGGACCGCATAGTGTTGCAGGTATGGGATGATTCCCAGTGGCTGAGAAATTTTCGTATGCGTAGGGCCACTTTCATGGAACTTTGTGACTTGCTGTCCCCTGCCCTGAAGTGCAAAGACACCAAAATGAGAGCAGCCCTCACAGTTGAGAAGCGAGTGGCCATAGCCCTGTGGAAGCTTACAACTCCTGACAGTCGGGAATGAGTTTGGAGTGGGGAAATCTACTATGGGGGCTGCTGTGCTGCAAGTAGCCAACACAATCATTTACCAGCTGCTATCAAGGGTAGTGACTTTGGGAAATGTGCAGACCATTTTGGATGGCTTTAATGCGCTGGGCTTTCCTAACTGCGGCGGGGCAATAGACAGAACGCATATCCCTATCTTGGCCCTGGAACACCGGGGCGGCCAGTATATAAACCGCAATGGGTACTTTTCCATGGTGCTGCAAGCACTGGTGCATCACAAGGGACGTTTCACCGACATCAACGTGGGATGGCCGGGAAAGGTGCATGATGCTCGCATCTTCAGGAACTCTGGTCTGTTTGTACAGCTGCAGGAAGGAACTTATTTCCCAGACCAGAAAATTACTGTTGGGGATGTTGAAATGCCTATAGTTATCCTCAGGGACCCAGCCTACCCCTTAATTCCATGACTCATGAAGCCATACACAGGCACCCTGGACAGTAGTAAGAAGCAGTTCAACTATAGGCTAAGCAAGTGCAGAATGGTGGTAGAATGTGCGTTTGGACATTTGAAAGTGCGCTGGTGCAGTTTACTGACTCGGTTAGATCTCAGCACAACCAATATTACAATTGTAATTGCTGCTTGTTGTGTGCTCCACAATATCTGTGAGAGTAAGGGGGAGATGTTTATGGCAGGGTGGGAGGTTGAGGCAACTCGCCTGGGGGCCAGTTTCGCACAGCCAGACAACAGGGCAATTAGAAGAGCGCAGCAGGGCATGCTTTGAAAGCCAGTTTCATGACTGGCCAGGGTAGAGTGTAACAGTTGTGTTTGTTTCTCTTAAAGTTACCTGCCCCCTATATATATATGAAAGGAAATAAAGTCACAATTGTTTAAAAACCGTTCTTTATCATTTGTTGCACAAAACATTGAGAGAAATCAGAAGCTAGATGGGGGGTAGGGAGGTGTTTGGTTAGGGGTCCAGAAACCAAATCGAAATTTAGGATATGCCAGCTTTCTGCTGTTTGTGCAATCCTCTGGGGTTGACTGTGTGGGTCCCCATAGCCTCCTCTACCCTATGTTCTTGGGTGTCTGGGTGAGGAGGCTATGGAACTTGGGAAGGAGGGAGGGCGGTTATTCAGGGGCTGCAGCGGCAGTCTGTGGTCTTGCTGCCTTTCCCGCATTAGATCCACCATACAGCGGAGCATGTCAGTTTGCTCCCCCATGAGCTTGACCATAGCATCCTGTCTGCTCTCATTGCGTGCGTCCCTCCTCTCTTCATATTCATGTAACACTTTACGTGACTCCACAATTGTTTGCTTCCACGCATTCAACTGGGCCCTATTAGTGCGGGAGGACTGCATGAGCTCCGCAAACATGTCGTCCCGAGTTCATTTTTTCCACCTTCTAATCTGGACCAGCCTCTGGGACGGAGTACACAGGGGCCGCATTGAAACATTTGCACCTGCTGCAGGAGGAGAAAAAGGAGGGTAGTATTTTAAAAGATACATTTTAGAGAACAAAGGGGACACTGTTTCTCAGTGAAACAGGCAATTCATAGTACACAGCACATGTTCTTTCTGTACAAGGTCTCATTTTGCCTTCTATACTGAAGTGCCTGCCACTTTGGTGTGAGTAAGCCATCACATGCAGTCAGGCAACAGAATTCAGCTTGCAGGCAGCCTGCGGGCTCTCTGGGATGATCGCTTCACACAACACCCTCCCCCCCGCACACACATACACACACCGAGGGGCTCCGATAAGGCTCTGAACAGGGATGAGCCCTTTAAACTAAACCCGAACAGCCCAGCGCATCTGGGTTTCCCCCCACCCCACACCGTGTGGCTCTGATCAAGCTCTCACTCACCAGAAGTGCCTTCTCCAGGGTCATGGTCCGGGAGCATGCTTTGGGAGTGGGGGGAGGCTATTGGCTCCAGCGTTAAGAATAGTTCCTGGCTAGGGGGGGAAACAGATTCCCCACTTGCCGCCTATGCACTGTCCTCCTCCTCCTCCTCTTCGTCCTCCAAAAACTCATCCTCCTTGCTCTGTGCTACTCCCCCCTTGCAGGTGTCCACGGACAGTGTTGGGGTAGTGGTGCGTCACCCCCCATAATTGCATGCAGCTCATGGTAGAAGCGGCATGGGGCTGTGACCCAGAGCACCTGTTTGCCTCCCTGGCTTTTTGGTAGGCTTGCCTGAGCTCCTTGATTTTTGTACGACACTGCCCTGTGTCCCTGGAGTAGCCTCTTTCCGTCATGGCCCTGGAGCCTTTAGCATACGTATTTGCGTTCCTTTTTTTTTTAATGTAGTTCTGACATAGCAGATTCGTCTCCCCAACATGCAATGAGATCCAGTACCTCCCATTCGGACCATGCTGGAGCTCCTCTGTGAATCCGGGACTGCGTGGTCTCTTGAGATGGTGGACTCTGCACGGTCACCTGTGATGGTGTACTGTGCTGATGGTCACCTGTGCTGATGGTGACCAAACAGGAAATTCAAAAGTTCCCGGGGCTTTTACTGCCTACCTGGCTAGTGCATCAGAGTTCAGAGTGTTGTCCAGAGCGGTCACAAGGGAGCATTCTGGGATAGCTCCCAGAGGCCAATATCGTTGAATTGCGTCCACAGTACCTGTAACCCAGAACTGCAATCTTGATTTAACGCTACTCCACTTGCTGAGGTGGAGTACAGAAATCGGAGTAAAGAGCCCTTTAAATTGAAAAAACTGGTTTGGTCGTGTGGACAGAACCAGTTTTATTTCAAGGTAACTTGGCTAATTCCGAAATAACCGCATACTGTAGACCAGGCCTAAGAGTCTGTATTACAACGTTGCTTCCGCCGAAGTAAGTTGCTCACTGCACCGACCTAATAACTGCACCTCTGCAATAGGCATAGTGCTTAGGCTGATGTCGTTAGGGTGATGCAGTGTCCATGTAGACACCACATTACTTACATTGCATGTTGGCTGCCAGCCTCATGTGGGGTTCACAGCTTGAGCCCCCCCTGCTCCACTTAGGTTGGTGCAAGCGCTCCTGCTGAGGACATGCCTCACTCAACAGCAGTAGGAGGATAGCGTGGACACCAACAGCCAATTGAATTACTGTGGTGACTGTACGCTGACCTAAACTAGCCTTTTTTCAGAGTAGTAGCTGTGTTAGTCTGTATCCACAAAAAGAAAAGGAGGACTTGTGGCACCTTAGTCTCTAAGGTGCCACAAGTCCTCCTTTTCTTCTAACCTAGCCTGGTCGACTTAATTTTGTAGTGTAGACAAGGCCTTAGTCTTTCTTTTGCAGAGACTGCAAATCATACAAAATTTTAGTGTGGTGACTTCAGATGTTTAGAAATCAAGAATATGGGGCAAAACCACTAAATTCACTTTTTTGTTTGTTTTTAGTAAACCCAACATCTAAAAAGTTAGGCCCTGATCCTCCAATCCACAATTGAGGCTATGTGGGTTCAATTGCAAAATAAGGGCCTAAGTTCTTTAACCCCTAGTTCCTAGAGTAAACCTTGCAGTCTATTGGAACTGTACCACAGTAATGTAATTTTCACGAGAAACCACACACGTCACATCATTGCACTTAGCTCATTGTAGTATGATATTTTGACTTGGCAAAATTCTGCTCTTAGACCCACTGGGCAGACCTTGATTGATAATGTGCTCATCTTACATACACAAAACTTCCCTTGGGGGTGTGAAATAACATTTGAGAGCCACCATGGGGATCTGTGAGTGCAATTCTGCCCTGAGACATTTTTAAAAGTTAAATATTAAGGAAATTATCTTTTGTTTTATATTTCCTTTATTCGTGGATGCTGTTGGTGCTTAGGGGGACGCCTTTCCTGAAGGAAACAATCCGCTGGGGTGGTTATCTGCTCACATTAACTCATGAATTTTAGATTTGCTAAGATGTATTTAAACAGTGATGTAAAACAAAGTGCCTGAGCTGAGAGGAGAGACAGGGAAGCTGTTTGGCAGCTGGTAGGAAACAAAATGGGTTTCTCCTCCTCTCTGCAAGTTGCAGCCGCTGCAGACAGTGACTTTCCCCTGGCCCTGCACTTTCGGGGTCCTGCTGTCGTGCCCCCCACCCCATTCCCGCTAGAGGAAGGGGCTGATTTGTCTCTGGCCCGCCATTGCGGGGGGGGCGGTTCTACCTCCAACCCCACCCGTCTCCTCTGTGACACCCCCAGCCCCGTGCCCCGGCTGCCCGCAGCCTCCCCGGCTCCTGCGCAGCAGCCCCATGGTGGCCCAGGTGCAGGCGGCGGCGGCCGGCTCCCCGGGGCGGCATGTGGGCGCCTGCAGAGCGGCCGCCGCCGCCGCCCCCTCCCCGCGCGGGGGAGACACCGAGAATAACCATAGTAACGGGATGCGAGCGGGGGCGGCGGGGGGCGCGTAGCAGCAGCAGCCAGCGCGGCGCCGGGACCCAGCCAGCCCCGGGGTGCAGGGGAGCGCGCGCCCCCCGGCCCGGCTCGGCCCGGCCCGGCCCTTCCCTTCCCCCCGGCGCGAGGGCAAGCGGGCGCGGAGCGAGCCGCTGCCCCGGCCCGGAGCGCGCCGCGGGCGCGCGCGGAGAGAGGCGGCGGGGGGGCGGTGCTGGCTGCGCGGGGGCGCGCGCGGCGGTGCCGGCTGGCTTCGGGAGGGGAGCGGGGGAGCGCTCAGCTGTGCTCGGCTCCGCCGCGCTCTCCCTGCCTCACTCCGCGGGGCAAGGCAAGATGCACAAAGGCGAGGGATAGCAGCTGCCGCACTGAAATCTCCCCGAGAGCAGCGGCCTCCCGCCCAGCCCGGCCGGGCTCGCCCCCCACCCTGCCGCCGCCGCCGCCCCTAGGTGAGACCGGGGGCCGGTGAGTAGCCAGTGCGCCGGAATTGCCATTGCATGGCCCGCTGGTCCCCTCCCTCCAGCACCCCCTCCGCAGCCCCCCGGGTTTGGTGGGGAAGGGCGATTTCTGCAAATGGGTCCGGAAGCTCAGCCCGAGCCTGGAGGGGCTCACCCCTCCCTTCCCCCCCCCCCCCCGTTGCTGTAGTTTGGGTTGATGCTAAGGGTTATTTTATGTTAACCTGTGCTGTCTGCCTATTTATTTGCCCGCCTTGCTCCAGCTTTGTGGGGTTGCAAAGTGCAGGTGATCCCAAGGATCGGTTCTTTCCCCCTCTCCCCCCCCCCCCTCCCAGCCAAATGCTCCGTCTTCAGGGATGTCGATCTTCCCTTGTTTAAAAAAAAAAAAACGGAAAAGGTAAAGCAAAATGTTAATCGCGTGCGCTGTAGTTTCAGCTGCCTGATGGAGATGGTCCTGTCGTCTGGTGAGTTTTCATCACCTCTGAGTGGTACTGGGAGGAAGAGACACTGAAAAGCTTTATATACACTGTGCTCTCTCCATGTATTTTTAAGCAATGATTAATCTTTTGGGGTAGGGGAGAGTGGGCATGTACTTTCAAGTGATACACCCTGGAGAGCTATAATATAGCATGGAGAGCCTGCAATTGCTGCTTTCATGAAGGTTGTGTCAGCATTTACATTGTAAACCTCTATTTTCAGTGACTTTATAACTTGGATGTAATTTGCTCCGGACTAAAACTTGTCAAAGAAGGTCTCAGCTTTACAGCCATACTATTTTGCCCTTTTTGTTTAGACATTGTCAAGAAAATCAGTTCTGCTGTGTAAGGGCTATGAACGTGAAAGAGAAAGAAACAGCGATGTGTACAGGTTGAAATTATGATTCATGCTTTCATAATTCAAAAAGGCTTAGATTTTAAAAATAAAGTATAACAAGCCATTATTTTATATTCTGGAATTAAGGTTGGCAGTATTGATATTAGCATATTATTTAGAATGCTATTTCACATGTGCAGTAATGGTTTTCTTTAAGGATTTTAAGCATGTGGACTAAGACATATTTTCATGTATCTTGCAAAATTCCTTTCCACTTTTGTACATGTGTGTGAAGTGGTTGGTTGCTGGCAATCCATGCCCACATACATGAAATCAAGATTTATTCCACAGTGCTCTGGACAGCAGCAATATTAACAAAATAAACCATAATGTCCAGTTGGGGAACATTACTGACAAAACATATCTTATTGGTTCCTTTGGAGACATTCTGGTCTATTGTGTCAATGAGCTACAAACTAGTCTGAAAGTAGCCTTTGCTGTCACAGTCAGTAACTGCTCTTTTGGATCCATGTTAAAAATCCACATATTTATGTGCTACACTGTATATGAGAAATAATAAGATATAATATTCTGCTGAAGAGATAAGGTCAGGAGAATAGAATGTTGTCACAGTGTAATGGTTTCCAATTTCTAAATGAATACCAATACAAATCCAAGGCATTTACGTAAAATGAGTAGACGTTTATTTTCAAAGCAGGACGCCTTGATCCTGCAATGTGCAATTACCATGATGTTATAAAACTCCATTCTGATGGTATTACAAAGTGTTTAATGGTGCTATAAAATCAATGAAGATTTAGTTATTATAGCTGATGAATTTTGGTGTAGTAATTTGACACTTGTTCACCATGGGGGTCTTTTTCCCTTTGATGTGGATTTGTAACTCTCATGGGCCTCTTGATCTTTCAGTTTCTTACAGGTGTGCTTAACTTTAGGCATGTGGGCTGTCCCAATGACTTCCTCTGTTAGCCGTGTGTGCAAATGAATGCAGGATTGGGACCAGCAAAAATACCCATATGTATCAACGGGGGAAAAGAATCTTGTAACACTACTGATCTGTTAAATTTTGTTTGGTTTAAAAGAAGGAGATGTGGTGATCAGCCAATGCCAGACGAGCTTATCCATAAAAATGCAATTACAAAAACCTATTGTGC
Organism: Lepidochelys olivacea; assembly: GCF_965140295.1. Taxonomy (NCBI): domain Eukaryota; kingdom Metazoa; phylum Chordata; order Testudines; family Cheloniidae; genus Lepidochelys; species Lepidochelys olivacea. Next base: position 268,078,819 of record NC_140411.1, read on the forward strand.
TTCTGTATATTAATTCAAGGCATTTATAGTTCACCTATCACAATACATCTAAGCACTGTGTGGTAAAAAACAAAGTCAGATGGTTAAGGACTCAGTTTTTCTCCTTGTGATGCCATCTTAAAACACCTCCCTCCACTTTCAAATGGATTAATTTCCAAATTACTTAGAGGAATGGAGAAAAAAGGGGTAGAGATGCAAAAACAAGACAAGGGAACTCTAGCTGTGGTCTGCAGCCTTCCCTAAATGCAGCCAGTGAGAGAATAAAGGAAATCTCTGGGTAGTAATTCTGTAACTGAGGATGTTCAAGAAGGACCATTGATTGCCCCCACTCAATTATGATTAAACTTAAGTTCCAAGAACAGACTACCATTAATTGTGTTTCCATGGTGGATGTTTTTATATATTTATTTGTTTTCTTTTAAATTTTATCAGCAATCTGGGTGGTACTGATTCCATTTTGTTTAATCTGTCAAAAGTACACATTTTTGAAAAAATCTTCCTGTGTATTTATCTATTAAACCATAATGATAAACATAATGAGCTGCAGTCTTCATGTATATATCAAACTTCCACAGTGCTCTGAAGTTTACTGAGATATTGTCAAGCCATGTACTGAAGTCCCCATGACAGTTAGTCCTGGGAGATTTCATTTTGCATGCAGGATAGGGGTTGTGGTGGTGGTGCGGTGGAAATGAAAGGTACCTTTCTAAGCTCCATACATAGTCCAAAATTCAGCCACTTAAGACAATTGAGAAACAAAACACCACTCTCTCTAGACTGTAGAGAGATTCATATTGTTGCCCCTCTCCCATGATTTGCTCAGCCTTGATTAACAATGTTGAAAATTTAAATTATAATTAGGCTTCAAAGTTAGCACACCTTTGAGATGAATTGACTGGTTCATACCTCTATCAGAGTTATCGTTTCAGGCTGTTTGCAGACTCAGGCAGACATCACTTTATACTTGATTCACATTTTTAAAGTTTTCTTCACAATTGTAAGAACTAGTGAATGCTTTTTTCATTGTAAAAAAATGAAAGTTAAATTCTGGAGAACAAATGACATCTCCAGAGAATTACACCAGCCTTCTGAACCACCACAAATCAACATAATTCATCCCTTGGTGTAGGCAGTACCAGTGAGTTGCTGGCACAAGGCCTCTTGGTCCTCATGCCAACTCATGTCTAGAACAAATAATCTTTGGTCCCAGGTGTTCAAGATGTTCTAGAACTTGTCACTGTCAAGGAAATGGAAATGGGAAACAATTGTTGTCATGGTTTGATGACTGCTTTTATGGAGATTTATTGATCCTATTAATTTCCAGATACCCTGGAAGATACGTCTTTTCTCATCCGTTCCAAAGTACAGGTTGTCTGATATATCTCTGCAACTGTTCAGCTCTACACAACCACCAGCATGCTCCTTTCTTCTGAGCCATCTTCAATAGGTCACCTTGATTTGATTACCTGTAACAAATGAAAAAGTGAAAAGAACACTAGGGAGTTTCTGTGAGAGGTCCAGCGATTAATCTGTCTCTGACACAAAGAGTTCTTGCAACGCTGTGCAGCAGTCAGCATGGGGAGAAAGACAGACCTTTTTTCTTCTGCCTTTGTATTTGCATTATCTGCACTAAATTGTCCAGATTTAGGAATTGAAATCTCCCTTATGAGATCTGGAATAACAAGGTGAAGGTGGAAGAGGGCAGCAATACTGTAAACCTATATCCAAAGTGGAGAAACTTGCAGCTTTGCAAATAGTATGCCTGACTTCATGTTAACTGTATCTGTGCCCATTCTGGCTGAAAGGAATATCGGCTACTGTGAAAAAAGTATTTTCAGGGCTCTGCTAAAGAAATCAGCTCTGGACACCAGTGTCCTGAATAACTAACCTCCTCTTTCTAGGAAAGATAATTGAAAAAGTGATAGCAAACCAATTCCAAAAATATCTCAGATCTGACATATTCAGAATTAGGCAACAGCATGGAAATGGCTCTTATTGCCATGGTTGATGTTCCAAGGGCACTGGAAAAAGGCCAGTCACCTTTGCTGACATTCCTCCATCTTCAACAGCCTTTGACGCTATCATTCATGAGATACTACTTACACAAACTGCCTGCTATAGCAGGTGTGGATGGAATACTTTAGAGCGATCCTGCTCATTTCTTTCTAGTACTTCCCAAATGGTGGTGATGGATGTCTGCTCTTCCTTAGCTGGGCCCTCGTGTGTGGGGTTCCAGAGGACCCTATCCTTTTCTATTCAACACCTGTATGAATCTTTTGAGAGAATCATGAGATGATATGGGCTGCAATGTCATCAGTATATTGCTGATATGTCTGACCCAGACACCACCATACAAAGCTCACAGAAGCAGGGATCTAGATTGAAATCTTTGCCTTTTGTCTGGACAAGACAAAGTTGATGCTAACGCTCAATAGGAATAGCTTTCAGGACCTGGGAAAGTCTGTAACTTCTCCATCAACAGAGGGTATTTGCTGAACCATTATTAAAGTGGTCCACAACATAGGGACACTGCTTAGAACCATCACTGCTCCCAATCTACAAATGGCAGAGATGTTCCTGTTGTTTTTCCCCATATATAGATCTTATCTCAGTTATCCATGTTTCATGACCTCTTGGCAAGATTGCCGAAATGGACTCTAGTAGGATTCTTTGTAAAAACCAGTTGGAAATTCCTGCTAGTTCACAATGCAGCCACCCCTTCGAGTGAGGTGGTCAGGTGAAAACACATCACACTTGTACTTGCGTTTCTGCACTCTCTGCTATTCAGCTGCTCGATGAAATTCAAGGTGCTTGTGTAATATACATTTACCTTAACTGAGGTGACTGTAATGAGCATCAGATTATTCCCCAACCCACCAGCTGATGTAGATGCATCTGCAATGTTTGAATTCAGTGGCCTGTGGGTCAGATCTAACGGAGTTGCAAGCAGGGCATTCTCTCAAGCAGGCCTGTGCCTTTTGGAATTTGCTCCCCCCAGAAATACATTTAAGCACATACCTGGACACATTTAGAAATTGCTGTAAAATGCATCTCTTTGTTCAGGTGTTTCCATCTGGTTCACTTAGGAGATCTTGAGTCCTCATGTGACTGGACAGTTTCTTCTCCATTCTCTTTTAAAACAGCAGGCCACAGGGAAGCAAGTGGTTCTACTCTTATTTGAAATACTGAAGACCAGATACATGGTGCTGGCACTTTGTACTAATAACAACAAATGAAGTCAATGGAGAGTCTTGCGTGTTTGACTGCAGGATTTAGCCCACTGATTAAATTCTAAAACACTTTCTTCAAGCAGTATTTTTCTTTTGGGGAGAATAAAATAGTTTAAAAATCAGAGAAAAATAAGATGAGAAATATTACATAAAGGAGGGTGAATCATTCTTTCACTTGTCCTACTGTAGCTAAGTATTAGCTTGGGAGCTGATCATGTAATCCCTTAATTAGGTGAGTGGTCCCACTGACTGCAATGCAAGACCAGACCCTTAATGTAGTCTGTGACACGAGCATGTATTACTTAGGACCCCGTCCTGCTTTGATTGAAGTCAGTGGGAGTTGTCTCAGAAATCAGTGGGAATGGCAGACCTATTAGTGTATATGTGCTCCAAAGAGGGCAGTTTCTTTCTTCTGATTCTATGTTGCAGTGGTGAACATCGTATTATACCTAATTTATTTTAATTTCTAAAAGCTATGAATGATTGCAAACTCACAGGTAGAATAATGAGTCAAAGAAACGAGTGAGTGGGATTATCCCTGTATATGAAAATACAAAGTGAATGACAATGTTCATCAGAGTTTATTGCTATATAGTTAAACAGTACCAAAATGTGTGGATGAAGAGCAGCTATAGATTAAAATGATTGTGTTTATAATGGTTGGCCATCTGTTCATTTGTTTTATGGGTCTCATCCTGCTATCATGGATCCACAGGATTGGTGCTTTGCCCCCAACTTTCAAACAGTCTCTAGGAAGAACCCCTCACGTGTGCCAGACCCCTTTACCGGTCTCTCTCTTCCTTCAGGGTAAGCCATGTGGCTTCACTGCCTCCTTAGACTGCACCTCTGGGCCCTCAGCATTCATGATTCACACCATGAGCTCCGTCAGCGAGTCCAACTGAGACAGAGTCCTGATGGAGACTTGAACATTCTTCAGGGATTAATACACCTCATACAGCATTGTAAAAACAGTAAGATTTATTTGTGAACTGGAACGCAGGATAGGAAGTCTTTACAGTAGTAGAGAGAACTGAAGATCAAAGAGCATAGTTCATTCTGGTTAGCCCAGAGCCCAGCCAAAATGCAGTGAACTCTTGGTTCAAGCTCTGTTTGTCTCTCCATCTGACTTCCTTGGTCATACTGAAGATGTGAGCCCTGAGTCCTTCCAGAAATCAACTCTTATCTCCCCACCTCACACCTTCCAAGTCATTTGTTCTCTTGCTGGGGAATGTTGCTCAGCCTACCTTCTGAGAAGTGGGGAGATCCAAATCCCTTGAGTCCTTGATTGCTAGGTCTCAATGTCTGAGCAATTGGATTTGCGTTTGTCTTCTCAAGTGCTCCACTGATATGGGGATCTAGCCACAGACAGATAGGCAATGCTCACACCCTTGTCTCTTAGCCTGCCCTAAGAGCAAACCGTCCTTTTTCACCCCCACAGCGTAACAGCACACCAGGGAAACTGAGGCACACACAATAGTACAAATAGTACAAAAAATTCCCACTTTGTCACACCTGCTTTCATTGAAGTCAATATCAAAACCCCCATCAACATCAAAAGGCTCCAGGACGTTTTGCAGAAATAATCTATGCTGATGTTTTATTCTGCTTTATAAAGTCTTGCATAGTTTCAAGTGTAGTTTGAGTTCTTGAGTAAGCAACAATTTAGAAATAGTTAAAAATTAGAATTTAAAATAACAGAAGGTGCCTAAGCAGAAAAGCCCAGTCTATATAGAAACAGTAAAACATTTATGCCATTTAGTTGTTTTGATATTTAATTTTCCAGATATGACTTCATAGATCATACCAAAATGTAATAACAGTACAATATTATCAATAATGCAGTCACCTAGAAAGCTAATTTTTAAATTTAAAACCTGATTCACCTGTCAAACATCTGTTCTGTAATTATGATACATGTAAGTAAATCGATAACACTTTCCATTAACATTAATAAACTACTATTGAAGTCAGTGGGCTCCAAATGCATAGAAAAATATTTTAGTAAAAATTATTCTGTAAATGTTTAGTGAAAAGAGAGAGTACAATATGCATGCTATGGTGTTACAATTAAACTGCATTACAGAACTGTATGCACATAATTATTTTCCTTAAAAATATGAAAGTGAATTGGTATTCGTGAAAGTGAGGGGAGAGTCTTGGCTCTAGCCTGAGTCAAGAAACCAGGAAGAAAGGTTTTTCACAGAACTGTGCTAGTGCGTCTCAGTACTGATTGGCAGTGTCCTGTGTTATTCCGTCCTCAGGCCCCTCATAAGACTGATTATGTATTTATTGGCTTTCCAAAATACCCAAATAGAGACTCAGATGAAACAGCCAAACTAATTTTCACTTGCAATCTGATATGGGAACTCAAGTCTCCAGGGATGTACTTGCCCATTGCACCAATCTGTTCACTAGAGGATTCCACACCACTGATTAACTTTATAAACTGAGCCTTGATGATAATTTTCATATCCATACATGATGGGAATAAATCTTTGAGCTCATATAATTTTTGCAAAGTTTCATTTATTCCAGGAATCGGAGGATGACAGCAGTGCAGGAATAATATGAAATATATAATTTTCTACTTTTACGCAATCTACTCTAGTTGTTTTGTTATAATTTGAGTAGGCATCTGTATGGCCATGTTATGTAACAGGTGGAACTCCTGTTTAGAGTCTCTGCCTGTGAAAATTTTGAGAATGACATTCAGTGATTTAGGGCTAGTACATAAAACCAATTTCAGAAATTCTGTTCAAGCCTTACCCATCTCAGAACATATCTATATTGCTCCACTCGATCCAGTCAAATGCTTTTTCTACGTTAAGCGTGATCACTGCACAATAATAACAAATTTCAGAGTAACAGCCGTGTTAGTCTGTATTCGCAAAAAGAAAAGGAGGACTTGTGGCACCTTAGAGACTAACCAATTTATTAGAGCATGAGCTTTCGTGAGCTACAGCTCACTTCCTCAGATGCATATCGTGGAAACTGCAGCAGGCTTTATATATACACAGAGAATATGAAACAATACCTATTCCCACCCCACTGTCCTGCTGGTAATATATAATGTTTTCTATGTTGAGGGCACTTCCGAAACATTCTCTAACACCACCAACCAGCCGCTATGTGATGTTCTGTAAGACCGGAATTCATGGAGCACATCAACTGCTCTATATTGTCTGTAGCTGTTCAGTTTTTCACAAAACTTAGGTCTTAATTATGCCATTAAAATGGAGAGCTGCACAGCGAGGTTGGGGAAAGGGTCACTAGCTATCTTAAATGGAGGTGCTTAGAGGCATTGGGCCAGATCCTCAGGTGTAAATTGTCATAGCTCCATTGATTTTAATTGAGCAATAATTTGTGTACGTTGGGGATCTGCCCCATTATGCCTATGTCAAAGATACTATGCTTGGGTATTGGTGGGAGGCGGTGCTGAACAACATCTCTTGCTGTATGCTTCTTTAAAAGGTTGAATCATCACTTCCCTCAGCAAAGCAGGTGCTGGTGGGGCAGCCTATCCAGATGTATCCTTTCTGGGGCAGCAGGCATTGCATTAGCTCGCTACATTATGGCTGCCTCCAGCGTGGGTATGCTAGGGCAGAAGTGGCTGCCTGAGCCCTCTGCTTCCTCCTGTGTACCTCTGCTAGGGAAGACATAATTTAGTAAGACATAATTTATTTACTGTTGAACCTGTCATGTGGAGTAAGCAATCAACTAGAACTTCAGAGAAAATGTCTGTGTTTAATCAAGATACAGGCCAAAATTTTCAAACTTTGTTGCCTAAGGTTGGGCTCCACATTTTATATTTCAGCACCTAAATAGAAGTGGCATGATTTTTCAAAGGTGCTGAGTACCTGAAGCTCCAGCTGACTTCAGAGGGAGCTGAGGTTGTTTAGCATGTCTGAAATTCAGGCCAAAGTCCCACATTTAAAAAATTTTGGCTCAAGCTTGCTAACTCGGGTGATTTCCCCCTGGGCTACCCTCCTTTAAGTATATACAATCAGGCAACCTGTCTGGCTGGAGAATTTTACTGATATCCTTTTGTGCTTCCATTTTGAAAACTAAAGGATAATGTTACGGATTGTGTTTTCACAATAATAAAATAAGAATAACAACATAAAATAGGTTTCAGAGTAGCAGCCGTGTTAGTCTGTATCCGCAAAAAGAAAAGGAGTACTTGTGGCACCTTAGAGACTAACACATTTATTAGAGCATAAGCTTGCGTGAGCTACTGCTCACTTCATCGGATGCATACAGTGGAAAATATAGCAGGGAGATTTTATATACACAGAGAACATGAAACAATGGGTGTTACCATACAGACTGTAACAAGAGTGATCAGGAAAAGTGAGTTATTACCAGCAGGAGAGCAGGGTGGGCGGGGGGGGAACCTTTTGTAGTGATAATCAAGGTGGGCCATTTCCAGCAGTTGACAAGAACAGCAGAGGGGGAAATAAACAAGGGGAAATAGTTTTACTTTGTGTAATGACACATCCACTCCCAGTCTTTATTCAAGCCTAAGTTAATTGTATCCAGTTTGGAAATTAATTCCAATTCAGTAGTCTCTCATTGGAGTCTGTTTTTGAAGTTCTTTTGTTGAAGAATTGCCACTTTTAGGTCTGTATTCGAGTGACCAGAGAGATTGAAGTGTTCTCCGACTGGTTTTTGAATGTTATTATTTTTGACGTCTGATTTGTGTCCGTTTATTCTTTTGCGTAGAGACTGTCCAGTTTGGCCAATGTACATGGCAGAGGGGCATTGCTGGCACATGATGGCATATATCACATTGGTAGATGCGCAGGTGAACGAGCCTCTGATAGTGTGGCTGATGTGATTAGGCCCTATGATGGTGTCCCCGTAATAGATATGTGGACACAGTTGGCAACGAGCTTTGTTGCAAGGATAGGTTCCTGGGTTAGTATTTTTGTTGTGTGGTGTGTGGTTGCTGGTGAGTATTTGCTTCAGGTTGGGGGGCTGTCTGTAAGCAAAGACTGGCCTGTCTCCCAAGATCTGTGAGAGTGATGAGTCATCCTTCAGGATAGGTTGTAGATCCTTCATGATGCGCATCTACCAATGTGATATATGCCATCATGTGCCAGCAATGCCCCTCTGCCATGTACATTGGGCAAACTGAGACCTAATAGTGGGAATTCTTCAACAAAAAAACTTCAAAAACAGACTCCAACGAGAGACTGCTGAATTGGAATTAATAAATTAATTAAGATTTCAATAAAATCTTAGAATGCTTTGAAATAAAATCTGGACTAATGTATATTGTCTAAAAAGTGAGTTGTCAGTGACAGATTTTCCTCTTTGAACATTTTGAGTACATTCAAATGACAATGATAATTAGGTTTTTTTAGTGTAAATATGTACTTTATCCTAATTTTTTCTTACTTCACTATCTCCTTGATTTTTGTATCCTTGATATTGATGGGGAAACCCTGTATTGTGACTAATTCTGGCTCAGAGTATCATTTGAGTCAACAGAAAATTGAAAAACTTCCCTGTTTCTAATTAAGATAGGGTCACAATTATTTTCAGTTAGAGGAAATCTAGGCCCTAGTCCTGCTGCCAGCTGGTGCTGATGGTATTGGACACACGAGGTATCCAGGGTCCCAATGCATTCGGCAAGGTGGTAACTGGTTTCCCAACCTACCAGTCCTTTTAGTGCTACATTTATCCTGCTTTATGGTTTTGCAAAGGGAACGATTCCGTGATTCCCCTTCACCTGCAGAGCAGAGTGCAGCACTTGTTCCCAAAGAATATTTGTTTCACTTTGTTATAAAAATATTTCCTTTGCAAAAAATGCTTAGGATAAAAATACTCTATAAAGAAACAAGTGCATCAGACCTGGTGAACAGATACAAAACAAAAGTTTTCATGTTTTTGTGGTAATATTGACATGTATGTTACATATTTTGAGTTATGCAATACTTACATAAAACAGTCTTGTTATTATTACAGAAATAATTGCAGTATATTTCTTTCTGGAGGTACAAATATGAAATTAAAAGTTTGTCGTAACTAGTCTCTTTCTTTAAAGATTTCTGCCCTTCACAGTATATTTTGATTTTCAGTCTAATGTGAAAATATTACATTCACATATCAGTCCTGTGTTCAAGTATTATACAGTAGCTGTGTCTGCTGTTGCTACTAGTGTTTAGAGTGAAAGTGTCTCCTTTATAAAGTCTCATTTTTAGAGTCTTTATAGTTCAGCCACAAGCAAATATGTTGAAACTCTGACATATTACTCCAAATTCAGCAGTGACATAAATAGTGGTGTTAGTCTGGCAAAAAGGTGTAGCTGAATTTTTTTTTTAAAAAAAGGATAATTTGCATTGGTTTGGGATGTTACAGGGATCCAAAATGAATCTAACTTTCATGTAGTGGGAGCACAAAGTGGTGATGTAGCAAGAAAAACATTTCACCGGAGAGAATAAAATAAACGGGTTTAGCGCTTCTAGTTTATCTTGATATCTTCCTTCTATATGGTCCCCTTCTGTTTCTTCAGCATGCTTCCACACACTGCATGCCAAATCAGTGCAAGTTACTCTGCTTTATATACACTAACTCCCTCGACCATATCTTGATTTTTGCTCTGGTCCTTTTATGCTTCTCCAGTGGTGCAAAAGGACTGAAAAGCTGCTCTATCAGGCCAGATTAGGTTTTCCTTGGCACAGGGGAATCTCTGGCTAGTGCAGCGCTGACTATACCAGCTCTGTGCCATATCAGCTGGCTCTGCTGGCTCACCAACAGCATGGGGGCATGTTGGGGAGAGAGTAAAGGTATTGCTGAAGCTCATTCTTAATGGGCTGTTATGAGCCAAAGAAGGTTAGATCAGTCCTGATGCAGCTGTAAGTGATGTGAGCGTCATATCGGGCCCCAACAGCCCTGAGGATCGGGGGAGCACAAATATAGGTTAAAAAAGCCTTTGCACTCCAGCACTGATGCTGACAGAGATCTGGACTCTCAGTGTGCAACTTGAATCACCACTTCATTCAGACCAGAGGTTTCCATAGCTGGTACATCTGCTTATGCCAGGTCTGAGTTTGCACCACAAAGTCTTACCTGGGTGCACATGTATATAACTTTTAAAAACGCACTATAGAATTTTTTAATAACAGAAATGAAAATAGTTTACTGATTTTGAAGATCTATGTGCTGCTGTTCCTCAAAAATATCTTTTGTTAAAAGAAACCTTATGTATATTGTACGTTGTGGTATGTAAACTGTGTGTAGAGTATTTTTGTTTATACTGTAGAGACATTCCAAAGAGCTGTGTGATGAATTCATAATGACATTCACAACAGCAACCACCCCTTCCTGCTTTTTCCACCCATCCCTAAAGACATGTGACCAAGCAAAAATTTCTATAACCTGAAAAAGGAGAAGAGCAAGACTCACAAGAAATTCATGATGGACTTTGCTATTACCAGTCTATTTGACATGGAAGGTGTCAAACCTCTGGGACTGGACAGATATAACTTTGGCCTGGTGTTTTTAGCCTACAGTCTGAATTTTCTTGCTTTTATAAGTTTAAGTTGGTGCTTTCTTGTAAGATGGTGATATTACTTTTGATTTACAGTTTGCTAAAATGTGTCATTTGTGCAATTTAACAAAAAAGTCAGATAATCCTAAACAGAATTTTAGGTGGTTCTTTGAGCTTTGCCTGTGTGGTTCCACAGTCTTGCATGATGAGGTTGCCTATGTGCTGAATTCAAGCCAGAGACCTGAAGTCTGCTAAGGACTCAGCCTCTTGGTACTATGAGTCATTATAATCCTCTTCAGGGCCAAGCAAGTAGAAGTGTAACCACATTGCAGGTGAACACCACCCCAGCAGACATCATTGATTTGGTCAACTTAATTACCCTCTCCACAACCATGCATATTATACATCATTCGAAAGCTTTTAAGATGAGGTATGATGCAGTGCTGTCAAATGGTGCAGTTACCATGGATATGGGGATAAACAATGACACCATCAATAGGTTAAAATGGCCACTTTGAAATATTTTCAGTTGTTTTCTGTTAGTTTAATGACGGTTATTTCAAGACATAAAATTGGATTTCTTAGTGACCTCAAAGCATCACAACAACAATCTAAAGGGTAAAACAAAATTTAATAATAAATCTTTACAGGTGTCATTGAAACGTAATAGCTCTGGTGACATTTTTAGTCAAAATCATTATCGTCATCTTGTTCATGATTCTCAGCTCAGAGTGCACGGGTTACTGCGGTCTTCATGGCCTTGGCGTGTTGTGCAGTTTTGTTTAGGGACGATTGTTCTGACTACAGATACAGTACATTGTACAGTGACCCCTACGAGCACAAGCACAAATATCATGTAGAAACTCAAGCTATTGGGCCCTAGAATACAGAAAGTAATTCATCCACATTTTTCCACCCACGTTGCAATGATGATCCAATGGCTGGTTTACCTCTGTGCAAAGACATCCAATCTTTGCAAAGGTTTTCTTTTGACATATTCTTCCAAACTGTCCTCACATGCTGGGAGTTTGGCCAATGACTTGTCCTCTTTGAGGGTGCAAACAATTGTAGTCTCTTGGTCTCCTTTTCTTTCTCATTGTTGTCATACAGCACTGCTACCCACTTCCTTGCTGCAGAAATTGTGGCTTGTCCATCAGTCTTTCCCAATGGGGCAAGATCTCTGAAGTGGTAAGCTTTCTTTGCTTTGACAACATTAAGCACAGATTTTTTCGCCCCTGATACCAAATAGGAAGTCACATCCTGTTTAATGCAGGTACAATAGGAAATGTGTTGCAGAAGTCAAGAGTGAGTGCATCACTGATTGCACACACAGGTATGAAGCGACACTTGTCACTTAGGCACTGTTACCAGCATGTTTCAATCCGTGTTATGTTTGTTCCATTTTGGAAAGCAGTAAACAGCAAGAACCAAAACATTTGTATCAGGTGACCTAATTACTATGGTTCCTTTGACACCAAGAGACCCGAAAGTGATATTGGCAAATTCAGCGTACAGAAGCATGCTTGTGTCCACTTCCTCGTGAGTACAGTACAAATCTTGGACTTCTTCAAGATTTCTATTGGTGATAGACCGTCTTCTTGCTAGAGGAGCAAAGTCTGTGTTGGATGTGCTTGCATGTGCATTTTGAACCATATAGGAACAGAGGGATTTTACAAGTGGCTGCTTCTTGGATGCCACTTTAGACACTTTTCCATGGAGGCAAAGGGTATTATTCACTTGGTATTTCTTGCATCCAACCTTAGATCTAGTCCAACACTCTTTCTGAAGTTTTCACAGTTACTGTAGTCCTATCTATCAAAGACTTTAATTACAGAATTAGCTTTGTCAAATCCATTTAGGACCTGTCTCAAGTATTCATCAGCTAGTTCATCGAATGTGTGGAATTTGTCTCTAGGCATCATTTGTATGACAGACATGACATTTCTGATGTACACTCTGGTTTCTTTGTGGCATGCTCTTAGTTTGTGGATTCTTTCAGCTTGAGCTTCCAGCTGATGCCCTAATTCAGCTTTGTCTGTTCTTCTCATTGTTCCATCAGCATGGAAGAGGGACATAGGCACAGGTTCTACTGGGTGGAATACTTGCCATTGAGATGTCATCCCTGCATCTTGCTAAGGACAGGACTCTGCAGAAAACAATGTCTGGAGTAAAAGCTTCTCTGATTATCCCTCCATTGCCAGACCTATACTTGGCCTTCGTGGCCATATGAGCAAATGTTTTGATGCCAGATTTCTTGACTGGGCTGAAGAAGCAACGTGTCCCATCAGAATCAAGTGCACCTCTCAATTTGTTCTTCACTAACATCAGCTGTTTTCAGTAGACTCTTGTACATCTGATGTTACATGCAGTCCAGTAGATTTGCTAAGCACCTGTGGGTATGATTCAGAGTCAAATGGGTTTGTCGTATTGTGGATGATATGGGTGATAAGAGCTGTAACATGCTCTTCATCCCTCTTCAGTGCACAGGCAAGGACTTATTTGTGGATTCTGTTTTTACTACTACTTTTTAGGTCGCTTCTTTCCCTCATAGCTTTTGCATATTCATAATATGAAGCTGTGTATTGCCACTAACCCTGACTTGTGCATCGTCACTGAATTAAAAAAGCTAGTTTCTAGAATATTTTTAGACTAGTACTGCATACGTAGGCAATTACAAATTAAAACCTTCTATCAGGCAGACTAGGGAGTTGAAGTGGAATTGGTTCAAGACAGTATTTTGAGGTGAGCTGGAACCAAACTTGAACCATAATGTTGTTCATCTACTGAACCTGAACTGGAACTGAATTGGGGGGGAAAAAATGGGTTACTGGTTAAATGTTGATGTTCACCATTTTTTGCCATATGCTAAACAGCTTCATAACTTCTGGAAAAAAAATAATACTTGCCCATGCAAAACTAATAAAAATCTTTCAATACATTGTTATTTGTTAGCTTTGACTAATAAGCACCATATTAAGGTGTTGAAATTAGCTTAAACATTACAAAGTGTAGCCATAGTCATGTGGCTGTGTTTCTGGAACTATGCAAAAAAATGACACCTTCTCATTTTGAGGAACATTGTTTCACTTTGCCTGTAGGCTTACAACATCACTTGGCAGCTCCACATCATACCCCATCTAAACGTACATAAAATAAGCTTTCAAATGCTATTTGATGTGGGTGTATGGAGGGTGGATACTTTAAACTCCAAAAATATGGTCATTTTTAGAGAATTGCTGCATGCCTATGTCATGACTGAGATCTTCTGGTTTTCTCTTTGGGGTGCTAATAGTAATAGACAGTCTCCCCTTTGGAAGTCTTGACTCCTCTGTCAGAAGATAGAGAAGAGACTCTGGAAGTTGAAAGATTTAAGAGCTGCTTTTGAGATCTCCAGGTTTCTATGTTCCATACTCCAAGAAACATTCTACCATCTTCTATTTCCAGAGATAGGGGTCATCTAGACAGTGTAGTTGTTAGTGGTCTTCTCAAAGATAGCTTGCTTTTACTACATAGAAAAGTAGATGTCTGAATCTGCCTTTGCTGGTTTGTTTCTTACCATGTCTAGGAGAAAACATCAGGTTTGACAGTTCTGTCAAGAGCCTTGAAACAAGTTTCACAAGAAAGTACTGAGGAACAAAATAATCTCTCTCCTCCAAATAGGAACATTAGAGAAGATCTCTTAGCTGTACAAAAGTAAGGGGCTCTATTCAATTACTGAAAGGGGGGTTTATGTTGCAAACTGGATCCAAAGTGCTCAAAAGTTTGTCAAGCAGAAATTCTGTATGGTGTGTGGCAAAATACCTTGTTTGCCTCAGTAGGCTCAATCCTTTTTAGCCTTGGAGACTCAGGTTTGGGGCAAGGCGAATCCATATAGGTGGTACAGGGTCCTCCTACTCCTCTCCTCAGTCAGTCCCTTGTGCTTGTTTTCCTTCCCTTCTGGGGAGCAAGTGCAGCCTCCCTACTGGGAAGGTCTGGTGTCTTGCTGCAAACAGCCTACTGGCAACTTCCCTGCTCCCCTCACTCTTTCCCTCCTACCACCCAGGAGAGGGTTTAAAAAGGTCCCAAGTAGTTGGAGTCAGCTGAACCTAACTGGTTCCCTAGCAACCCCTTTTCCAGCTGAACCTTATTGTCCTGTGGTTCTCTCTCCTCAGTGGATAGGGAGGGGCCTTTTAATCCCCTGGGACTAATTACTACCCCGCTTTTGTAGCTGTTTGTCCTGGGTTTACCACCGGTGACATTGGCATCCATATTTCCCAGGATTGTGTTGTAGCTCTCAACTTCTAAGAGAGACATTTCCACATCATGAGTAGCCTTGCTTATTGAATACAGCTCCCATTTTGTGTGGGTGATTAGACACAACCTGCCCCTTCCAGGAAATACACCTGGTTCAACACCAGTGTCTCTGGGTCATAGTTGCAGCCCTTTAATCTCTCTAATCTTCCTCACAGAACACTTGCCAGTAAATATCAGGTGATCCTGGCTGCTTTTCTTAACTGTATTTTGAGGGCCTTGCAGATGCTTTCAAAACCCATTATTGACTGCCTCTGACTTCTGGGTTTGAAAAACCACTAAACTTTTTGATTTAAAACAGTAAACATAACATAAATATAACAGCAATCAGTAACTCTTCTACTTCTTACTCCCAGAGAGAGAGCCTAATCTTAGAAGAGTTTGGCCCTGCTTCCCTTCCTGATCTCAGTCTAGCTCTTAGACCCCCCCTCTTACTCCTTTTCTCCTCAGGAGCCAGCCAATGGTCTTTCAAATTCAAACCCCCTAAAGTTCCAAATGCGAAGTCTGAATGGATTTTCCGTCCAAGAGCACAACTCTCTGTGCACCCAGCAGCATATGTTATTTTTGGTGTTCATCCAACAATATACTCCATCATACAGTTTTGCTTAACAACACTTACCTGTAACAACTCATATCATACAATTTCAGGTAATTAACATTAGTCCCTTCTCCCTGGTGAAAAACCACCAATTTTGTGTTCCAACAATTTGGGCTCTCCACGGCCTCAAGAATTTTAATTAAGTTCTTGACAGTAGGGGTATCCCACCTTAGAGATAACAAGTCATTAATAACTAGTCATGTTTTGATATTTCACTGACACATAAAGGTAGTTTCTCAAAATAATCTGCATGATTATTCCAGTCCCTGATCCTCAGAACAAACATTAAAAAATCCACTTGCATCCTGAAAAAGATACTGGAGCTTCCGCGGGTGGTTGTGGATGCCAGACCTGCAGGATGGATTCCAGAGAATGGTCAAGATACTTCTGGTATTTGACATCAAATAAAGATCTCAAATGTCTGTAAGTTTCTGTCCCTGGTTTCATATCTTCCTGCATATATGTGATTCTCAAAGCCAGACTTCAGTTTAATCTATTGCAGGGTTGGCTGAGAACAGTATCTTGACTGTATCTAGTTGAGATGAATTGAGTGGTTACTGTGCCTCTTGCAATTTTGGGTTACCTTCTGTGGTGGATAGAATCAGACCATATCTGCCAGGATGTTCTCTTTAGCTCTACTTCATCTTCTGCAATCATAGTAACAGACACTTCAGATCTGGACTGTGGCACAATCCAAGGACTCTGAATGCAGGAGGTTTCCAAACTCTGTAAAAGCATCTTGGAGGTGAGAATAGGTTGCTTGGCATGCAAGACATTTCTGCCTTGTAGAAAGTGCACATGAATGGATACCCTGACAAATAGCACCACTGACATGTATTATGGCAACCTGCAGAGCAAAATTCCATCTCTGTCACTTTGTTGAGAAGCTGTGATGGAGAAATGGAGAAGCCATTGCATCACACCCATGGCTCTGCATATTTCAGGCAATGGGAATAGTCTGTCAGATGAGCTCAGCAGAAAATACTCTGCCCAAATGGCTCAAGGTTGAAGTCTGTATCCTATTTCAGAAGTTGGAAGCCCTTCAGATAGACCTATTTGTCATAGAGGACAATGCAAAGTGCTGTCAGTTTGCTTCCAGGGTACATGAATACGGGGGTCTCTGATAAGTGCATTGCTCTTTGTCTTAAGTGGACGCTCCTTTATAGATTTAGTCCAATTCCTTTTATCCCTAGGATTCTCCAAAATATTAGGGAGGACAATACCCCACTGCTGCTCAAAAGCCCAGTATCAACTCACTAGCTTTGGGTTTCTATTTTGGTAGTGGAGATTCAAATCCTTCTGCTCATTGTGCCGAATCTTCTGTCTCGGGGGTAAAGACAAATTCTACAACCTAAATCCAAAGTCTCTGTCTGACTGAATTATTTGAATTATGATTCATAGATTCATAGATACTAAAGTCAGAAGGGACCATTATGATCATCTAGTCCGACCTCCTGCACAACGCAAGCCGCAGAATCTCACCCATCCACTCCTGCAAAAAACCTCTCACCTATGTCTGAGCTATTGAAGTCCTCAAATCGTGGTTTAAAGACTTCAAGGAGCAGAGAATCCTCCAGCAAGTGACCCGTGCCCCATGCTACAGAGGAAGGCGAAAAACCTCCAGGGCCTCTTCCAATCTGCCCTGGAGGAAAATTCCTTCCCGACCCCAAATATGGCGATCAGCTAAACCCTGAGCATATGGGCAAGATTCACCAGCCAGATACTACAGAAAATTCTTTCCTGGGTAACTCAGATCCCACCCCATCTAACATCCCATCACAGGCCATTAGGCCTATTTACCATGAATATTTAAAGATCAATTAATTACCAAAATCATGTTATCCCATCATACCATCTCCTCCATAAACTTATTGAGTTTAATCTTAAAGCCAGATAGATCTTTTGCCCCCACTGCTTCCCTTGGAAGGCTATTCCAAAACTTCACTCCTCTGATGGTTAGAAACCTTCGTCTAATTTCAAGTCTAAACTTCCCAATGACCAGTTTATATCCATTTTTTCTTGTGTCCACATAGGTACTGAGCTTAAATAATTCCTCTCCCTCTCCAGTATTTATCCCTCTGATATATTTATAGAGAGCAATCATATCTCCCCTCAACCTTCTTTTAGTTAGGCTAAACAAGCCGAGCTCCTTGAGTCCCCTTTCGTAAGACAAGTTTTCCATTCCTCGGATCATCCTAGTAGCCCTTCTCTGTACCTGTTCCAGTTAGAATTCATCCTTCTTAAACATGGGAGACCAGAACTGCACACAGTATAATGGTACTAAAACCTCCTTATCTCTACTGGAAATACCTCTCCCGAGGCATCCCAAGACGGCATTAGCTTTTTTCACGGCCATATCACATTGGCGGCTCATAGTCATCCTACGATCAAGCAATACTCCAAGGTCCTTCTCCTCATCTGTTACTTCTAATTGGTGCATCCCCAGTTTATAACTAAAATTCTTATTAATCCCTAAATGCATAACCTTACACTTCTCACTATTAAATTTCATCCTATTACTATTACTCCAGTTTACAAGGTCACCCAGATCCTCCTGTATCATATCCCGGTTCTTCTCTAAATTGGCAATACCTCCCAGCTTTGTATCATCCACAAACTTTATTAGCACACTCCCACTTTTTGTGCCGAGGTCAGTAATAAAAAGATTGGTCCCAAAACTGATTCTTGAGAAACTCCACCTGTAACCTACCTCCAGCTTGACAGTTCACCTTTCAGTAGGACCCACTGTAGTCTCCCCTTTAACCAATTCCTTATCCACCTTTCAATTTTCATATTGATCCCCATCTTTTCCAATTTAACTAATAATTCCCCATGTGGCACGGTATCAAACGCCTTACTGAAATCTAGGTAAATTAGATCCACTGCGTTTCCTTTGTCTAAAATGATTTTCCATGGAGGGTAACAAATTTTATTGGAAAGCAAGAATCCTTCCAACAGTAATACTTACTCTTCAGAGTGGAAATTGTTTGTTTTCCATTGGGGTGAATCAAAGGACTGGATGCCCACTAGTCAGCCCACAATTAATAGGATGGATATCTGCTTCCTTTTAAGTAATTTGGACTTTATCATTTTAGAAAGAGTGCATCTGGCTGTAGTATTGGTCTTTTGTCTGTCTGTTTAGAACTACATGTTTGTTTATCCTACAGAGAAATTCTTGAAGGATTTACTTCATGAGTTTGCTCTGGTGCATGAACCACTCCTATAATTGTGGCATTTCCCAAAGTTTTGGAACCCCAGTTTGAACCACTATCACCACTTCTTACTAAGGACTACATTCCAGAAAGGGAGAACTTCATTGTGGGGAGTCTAAGATACAGGCATTGATCCTGAACCACTCTGTATGGTGGTCTGTAAGAATAAGGCAGTCCTTTGCCCACATCTCATGTTCTTATCAAAGGTGGTCTCTGATTTCTACTGCAGGCAGTCCCTCAATCTATCTGTGTCTTCCCCAAGTTCCATTCACCACCAGACGAAGCCAGTCTACACTAGATATTGAAGGCTGTAAACTACTTTCTAAACAGGAGTAAGCCAATCTGGATTGTTGGTAGCTCTTGAAGATAATAGTAAGGGCCACTCAGGTTGCACACAGAGACTGTTCAAGTGTGTTTATATTCTGCATACTCTCTTGCTATGAACTAGCAAGACCTAAAGGGTGTATGTATTCCTGTCATGATTGACCTAGCCAGCATCACAATACCAACTGAGGTTAGGGCACTTTTAACAATTTCCAAGGCAACTTTTACTGCATGTCTCAGAAATGTTTTGATTACAGATGCTGCTACCTGGAGTTGTGTTTATTACTTTCCATGGCATTACTATTTTGGTTTAGTCTCTAGATCTGTAGTTCAATTTGGGAGAGTAGTCCTGCAGTCAGTCTTTAATTGAGTCCTCGGATCCACTTCCCTTAGGGCTTCGGGGCTGTTCGTTAATCACCGACAGTGGTGATCAAGCAGGCAATGCTTTAATAAAAAAAGAATGCTTTCTTACTCTAGTAACTGAAGCCCTTCAGGGTGAGGATCATTTTCATGGATCCACACTCCCATTATGTCAGATTTTTCCTGTAGATTCTTGGTATATAAGTAGAGGAACCTGAGTAGTAGCAGGGGCCATGCAACCTTTTATACACTGGCTAGTGATGGTACATATGTGGGCTAAAAGACACCAGTAACTAGAAGGTTCCAAGCTTACCCTGCAGAAGCTACATCTTGCCCAAGAATATGGATCCAAACCAGAAATCATCTTGAACTATTGTTCTTTCTTGGTTACTGAGGAATTTGCACAGTATAAAAAACCACCATAATCTGTCAAAATGGGGATGAAATATTATGCAGTCAGGGTGTCTTTTTCTTCTTTTGGAACACTGGACATAATTTTGTACACCTGACAGTATGCTAAAAAGAGCTAAAGATTCTGTAAAGAATAGTATTGTGCAATGGTGCATTGAAATCAGAAAGAAAAGGAATTGCATTTAGTGTTAATGAAGCTGACATTTTAAAGTTCCTATTGAAGCAACACTAAAAAAAAATCAGACGTGGCAATATTAATAGTATGCACACACTCTCTCTCTCCTCCCTTCCCCCCCCCCACTTATGTGTCCATAAAATATTCCAAGAAGCACCTCAGCAGGAACATAAAGATATTGTCAGTATCGTGTAATGTATGTTTTATCTAAACCCAGCCTCTGAAGCTACTTATAACACGACGATCAAGCATATTTTATTTAAATTTTGAATTCCTGAGCATTGGAATGGATTATTTTGTGTTCTTTCTGAATGTTCTGTCGACATTCAGATTGTTTTTTCAGTGTAGCAGTGACTTTGCTCAGTTGCTAGGTAACAAGGTATTGCATTATTTGTAGGAGCAGTAGATGGGTTGCTATTAGTGGCAATGAGTTATACAAAATGTATTAGTATATATCGTAGCAGTAATAATAATTGAAGTTGCTGATTTTATTTATTCTTGTTAATAGAAAAAATATAATTAACCCATTAGAATAGTTTCCCTACTGTAGGGAAGAAAACAGATTGAACATTAGGAATGTCCAGTTTTCCAGCAAACTAGCTAAAGACACGCTATGTATTTGGCAGACTTTCAGATAGACAAGCTTAAGATTAAAATTATATAAAATGCTACAATAAAATGTTATAAAAATACAGGGAATTTTATTAGGACAAGTTTTCATAGATTATATTAGTTTTCTCTTTCACAGCCAGGCTTGGTTTTCCAGCAACATTAAGTTTCCCTCTACAGGTGAAGACCAGACCTGTCAGTCATTGGGTTAGAAGTTGGTTCATCCCCTCCGGCAGCCTGCCATTTCAGTTCTGCCTCCAAGCAGACTAGCTGGTGGTCTACAGACCTTTCAGTGTTCTCCTTGCTTGCAAAGAAGATTGAAAACTCAGAATGGACCTGTTTGCCACCAAGATAGACCATATACTTTTACTCCAGACACAAGAACTGAAGAGAGAGCCTTGGATATTGTCTCAGCCATTTCCAAAAGTTCTCTACTGTGTATTTTCTGATTCCACTATTATCTATGCTTAGGTGACACCTGTGAGTTGAGCGATTTTTTTTCCCCATGATCCTGATGTTCCTCTTTCTCAGAGCTGGTTAGACTCTTCTCCCATCCTCCAAAGTCTCTGCCTGTCAGACAGGATGTATTAACTCAGGGCCCACTGCAGTTCTTAGATCCTGAAAGACTCCAGTGAACTTCATGGCTTTTATGAAGAGTCAATTAAAAAGGAAAGACTGCTTGGTCTAAGTGATGGGAAGCGCTATTATCTTTAAAGTAATTGCCTATCGCATATGTCAAAATATGGAAAAAATTCATGCATGGGACAAATCTAAACAATATTAAACTAATCAATCAATATTGCCCAAATCCTTGATTTCCTCAAAGATGGATTTTCCTAGGATTGAAGTTAAACATTTGTAACATTTGTTAAACTTTGTACTCTGTTCGATTCATGAGACACTCTGTGTTCTACACTTACTCAGTAGCCTGGGCCTCATCCTAAACAATGGAAAGTCAATATTGGTCCCCTGTCAAAAATAATCAATTTCATTGGGATCCTAATAGATTGAACGATTGAGAGCATTTTTGCCAACCAGTCATTTTCAGACGATTCACCGCGTTTGTCTGGGGCTGCAGTCTCAACTCTCTACCGCAGCTCAAGTGTGCCTGAGGCTGCTGGGTCACATGGCTACATGCATGCAGGTTGTATGTTTTGCCAGATTGAATCTTCGTCCTCTGCAAATGTGACTGAATTCAGTCTATCATCCAACCCATCATCCCTCAGACAGACTGGTCTGACTGCCTCCACCCATCCTGGATGACTCAGCGCAATGTATTCCAGGGCATTCCTTTTGCTTGGCCCCCACTGACTAGGTCTGTTGTCACCAGCTGTTCCTTGATATGCTGGGGAGCACATCTGAGGTTGCTGAAAGTTCAGGGCCTGTGGTCAGAACAGGAAACTTCACTGCATACCAACATCCTGGGGCTTTGTGTCGTCTACGATGCCTGTCACACTTTCCAAGATTACATCAAGGGCTCCGAGGTTCACATACTCACCTTCAATACCACCATGATGTATTATATGAACAGACAAGGGGGAACACCCTCAAGTGTTCTGTGTTAGAAGGCGATCACCCTCAAGTGATCTGTGTCAGAATGCTCTGGTGGTTTTGCATCAGGAAGAGCATTACTCCAGTGGCCAAACCCTTACCTGCGGCTCAGAATCTACTCGTGGGTCACCTCAGCAGGAATTTATCTTTGAGTTACAAGTGATCTCTGAAGCCTAGTACTCTGTGATCCATCTTTGCAGCTTGGGGCATGCTGGTGATTGACCTGTTGCTCATAAGAGACTACAAAAAATGCCATCTGATTTGCTCTTGAGGGGGGTGTGAGTCCAGGCTCCCTGACTAGTGCCTTTCACCTGAGTTGGGAATCGGTGTTCCAGTATGCTTTCCTTCCGATTCCGAACATCCCACTGGTCATTGTCAAACTGAGATTGGAGTGTGCCTTGGTCATCCTCATTGCTTCAGCATGGCCGAGGCAAAGTTCATTCTCTGATCTTCTTGCATTATTGATTTTGTCCCTTCATCCCAACCTCCTGATTCAGCCTCATGGTCAGCTTTTTGCATCCTGCGGCTCAGCCCTCTACATTTCACTGTGTGGATGCTCCATGGTTAAATGAGGAGGAAGAGCAATGTTCAAAGGCTGTTTGACACATTCTACTCAATAATAGGCCATTCTGGTTGAGGGCTTCCCATTTGGCCAAATGGAAGCATTTTTCGATGAGGTCATTTGGCCCATGGAGTTAAACCAAAGATGTCTATATCCAAGATGTCATGGAGTACTTGTTACATCTTCAGTCATTAGGTCTTGTTCTTATTTCATTGAGGGTGCATCTGGCAGCTATTTCAGCATTTAATCTGCCCAGCCAAGGGAGGTCGGTATTTTCGAATACCATGGTAACAAGGTTCTTGAAAGGACTCCTTCATCTTCACCCTCCCATGAGAGAACCAGTTCCTTTGTGAGTCCTTAAGATTTTAGCAGCTCTGATGGGACCTCCATTTAAGCCTTTGGCATCTTCTTTTTCTCTTTTGTGTCAAAAAAACCTGCAGACAGAGGTGGTAATAACATCCTTGAGGAGAGTGTATGAGTTGCAGGCTTTGATGGCAGAGCTTCCTTACACGCAATCCTCCAAAGATAAAGTGACCTTACAGCTGCACCCTAACTTTTATCCGAAGTGGTTTCTCAATTTCATTTGAACCAGGCAGTGCATTTACCTGTGTTCTTTCCTAAACCACATTCTGCCCCAGAGGAGCAGCATCTTTACATGTTGGATGTCAAGCTATGTCTAGCCTTTTACCTGGAGAGTACTAAATCTTTTCGTGCTTCACCTTGTCTGTCTGTGTCATATGCAGACCGAATGAAGGGACAGGCAGTCTAACTGTCTAACATATGAAATAGCTCTGACTACGCCCCCTCAAAGAGTACGAGCTCATTCTACATTGATGGCATTTTTAAGTGACGTTTCAATATTGGACATTTGCAGGGCTGCCATTTGCTTGTCATCTGTCCATGCATTTATGAACCATTATGCCATTACCACAGCATCCAGAGCAGATGCAAACTTGGGAAAGCAGTTCTGCAATCCTTGTTTAAATAGATTCTGAGCCTCACTTCCTGCGAATACTTCTTGTGAATCATCTACGTGGAATACGTGGCTCCACCTACTCAAAGAAGGAAAAAACAGCTACTTTTCTGTATTGCAACTGTTGCTCTCAGAGATGTGATGCAGACGTGTATTCCACAACCCACCCTCCATCCCCTCCGCATCGGAGTCTATAGCCCTGATATTCGGTGTGAAGAAACTGAGGGGGGTTGAGGTGATGCCGCCTCATATAGCCAGGGGAGGAGCTACAGCCATGAGGCGCAAGTGCCATCCCAACAGGTATTGCTAGACAAAATTCTCTGGCTCCAGTGCATTGGATGGGGACACAAACACAAACACACACACACCTACCTACCTACGTGGAACATGCGTCCGCATCACCTCTCGAAGAACAAGAGTTACAATACAGGTAAGTAGCTGTGCTTTAGGTGACCCTATAGTTCATTCAATCTTAAATCATCTTCTCCTCACTTTTCTCTATCTGGTAAATGTAATCCGCTATTTTAGGTAATACACTTAGGAATTAATACTTATCATTTTTTGTATTCAGTATAAAGATTACACTTCTCTCTCTGGTAAAAAGTGTACCTCTGTAGAATGTCACTCTTCTGTTTTGGCATTTGTGATCAAAAAGCTGGCCGTTTTAGATGTCAGCCAGCAAAGCACCAACTTTTCCCTCCAAAAGTAGAGTTGTTTCCTGAGGGAGAATGCGCTGATTTTTTTCCCACAAGGATCATGTTTAGTTTATGAAAACAAAGAGCAGAATAAGAATACAAAGCATATAGTTTATATTATTTACGGCAGACAGTGAACGTTGTGGGGCAGATCCTGGAGTGTCTGGCCAAACTGCATACAGTGCGGGTTGGGGTGGGAGTACGAAGTTTCATAAAGCTCTGCTTTGCATTGTCCTTGATTCTGGGACTTGTGTGTAGGGCCAGCATGGTCTTGTGATTTAGGGCATTGGATTAGGACCCAGGAAATCTGGATTCAATTCCGGGCTATGTCGAAGACTTTCTGTGTGACCTTGGGCAAATCCCTTAATCTATCTGTGCCTCAGTTCCCCTTCTGTGTTTTAAAAAAAAAGTGTAAAACTTCTTATCTCCCACCCTCTACCCCTGCACCTAGATATACTGTGTCCACAGCCAGATTCTACCAGTATTGTAGCACAAAGTAGCCGCTCTGCACAAGAGGGTCTGGTCCTGTGCATAAAGTATGTGCATTTAAACAAAAGAAGTGAGAATGTGATCTGTGTGATCTCATGTGGGGATGTGAGATAATTGTCACAGGAAAATCAGGGTACAAAACTAGATTGCATGTAAAATAATGTAGTGATCAAAGTTTATTAGTGATTATGAAAAGTAATTCTTCTGGCTGCAGGGGAGTCAAAAGGCTGAAAAGCAGCTGCCACAATTTCCTAGTCCCATTCTCCTTGGCAGTCGCCTCTATGGAAGCATCTTGGAGGTTGTGGAAGAGCCAAAGGAGTATTCATGGCATGGTTATCAGATTCACAAATTGCACAGATCCAAGGAAACTGGCTGCACAATAGTATATTCTGTGTCTCTGCATGTCATTCCACTGGTGGTATTCTTTTAACCCAGATAAATTTAGTTTTTCACTGTTTTTCCTCCTCTTCCTCTGTTGATTTCATGTGTGGGCTCTTTTCATGTGAGTCTGCTCTCCCTGTTTAAGAGACAACTCACCTTTTTAAGGCCTTTGCATAATTTCTGTGAATATTGCAATATATATTCAGGCATTGAGAAGAGAATAGACCCCCTAAACTTGGACTGTTCTCACTGACCTAAATTCCCATTTTACCTTCCATAAGCTACCCAGGTACAAAGACTCTGTGCTGCTGGAGGAAGATAAAAGGTGTAGGTTTGTATTCCATTTTTCGAAGAAGCTGGATAATGGGCATAGAATGGACGCATGCAGCAGCCCATCAGAGTGGTTCTGTGTTGTATTAATGTTGTGAAAGCAAAGTTAAAAGAACATGTCATCTTTTGCTCTTCACTTTTCTTTAATTATTTTTTAGCCTGCTGTGAAATAAAACATCATCTCATAATTTTCTTATTCTTAAATCTCTTTGCTCAGCCCCACTCTCATTTATCTCGTGAATTAGGAAGAGCATGAGTAATGTTTGGAAGTAGTTTCAAACACAGATGTTAACACTGACTGGGAAAAAAATATATTCAAGCACATATTTTGTGATGGCTAAGAGGAAGAGGTTATATCATCCCCTACACAGGAAAGCTCTGACAGGTTCAGGGTTTTCTATAGATGATTCAGTTGGAGTGCTTGTTTGCCTCCCTTCTCCCCACAGAATGGGAAGTAGTTTTGCACTCCAAATCTGTGGATATCCCAAACTCTGTGGGGAACATCTTAAAGATCTTGGGCCATCCATGAAGGGGTTTGGGTTGCTGCCTGAATACCCTGGTTCCCTTCTGACATGGGAGCATTTTTCTTCTCAGGATCTATACCACCATGGTCTCCCTGCTTGCTTTTGCCCCAGCAACACACTAGTATTCACAGTTCAGACCGGGAAGGGACAAGAGCTCATAATGTACAGTGGAAAGCAGGTAAAGATAATGACAGTGACCTCATTATTTTATGCTACTATGTCCCTGCTGTTGTGAGTCGTGAGATGCTGCTTCATGTAATGGCTGTCACCCAGTATCGGTTCCAACAGGGTGGGCTCCAGAGAAAGGAGAAACATACCTCAAAGGTGCATATCTCCCTGTCACCCAGGGTCCCTCCCTGTTTTGGTCACCTCACCAGTGTAACTGGAGGGGAACATGGGATCCAATAATGAAAATAATGCTGGAGGGTGTTGGTGGCTGCCTAAAAGCATGCCTTTGATCTAAGGGCAGTCACAGACCTCACTGAAGCTTGTGTGCATGGCTAGCCACACTTCATTCAGGCTTTGTTTAATGCCCCTCTGTTTAGTGTTAGGGCCCTACCAAATTCACGGTCCATTTTGGTCAATTTCACGGTCCTAGATCCTGGTCATTAAAATCGTAAATTTTGTGATTTCAGCTATTTAAATCAGAAATTTCACGCTGCTAGAATTGTAGGGGTCCTGATCCGAAAAGGAGTTGAGACAGGGAGTGCAAGGTTATTGTAGGGGGGGTTGTGGTACTGCTCCCCTTACTTCTGCGCTGCTGCTGGCAGCGGTGATGCCTTCAGAGCTGGGCAGCTAGAGAGCAGTGGCTGCAGCCCGGGAGCCCTGCTCTGAAGGCAGAGCTGTTGCCAGCAGCTGCGCAGATGTAAGGATGACATAGTACGGTATGATATGGTATGGTATGGGTATCACTACCCATACGTCTGTGCTGCTGCTGGCGGGGCGCTGCCTTCAGAGTTGGGCACCCAGCCAACTGCCACTGCTCTCCAGCCGCCCAGCTCTGAAGTCACTGCAGAAGAAAGGGTGGCAATACCACGACCCCCTCTAAAATAACCTTGTGACCCCCTCCCCGCAACTCCCTTTTGGATCAGGACCCCCAATTTGAGAAATGCTGGTTTCCCCCATGAAATCTGTATAATATACGGTAAAAGCACACAAAAGACCAGATTTCACTGGGGGAGACCAGATTTCACGGTCCGTGATGTGTTTTTTCATGGCCATGAATTTGGTAGGGCCCTAGTGATAGCTCCTTCCTGATGCTGATGCTGCTTTCACAGGTCTCCTCCCTGATTTTCCACTCAAGGCACTGACCAGCAAGGCAAGGCCTGAGTAGAAGCTGAGCCATGTTGTCTGAGGGGTTTCTCTGGAAACTGATGGCAAACACTGGGGCTCGGGCATTGATTTGGTTATAGCTGTCTGCCTCAATTTTTGAAAGGAACCAGAAAGTGAGCAGACATCAAGGGAAACCGTGTGAGAGTGTAGTCCTGGGAAGAAGCCTGGAGAGAGCTTGTTCTGGGCAGAGTACTCCCTCCTCCCCCTTCCCATTCTTTCTCCTTTTGTGAATGGCATTATATCCTTCTCTTCTCTCCTCTCTCCCTCCAGGTTGCTTGTATCTACCCTCTGCCCATTTCCTCACCCTCACCTCTTCATTCAACCTGCAGCCCTGGTTCAATTCGACCACTCACCAAAAGAGCCATTCATTTCATTTGTTCTTCACCAAACACTGCTGTCTCTCTGATCTTTCTTTGGCTGAGTTCCCCTCGCTCCGACCATCACCTGGTCTCTTTCAGTATCACCCATCAGTCCCCTGCTCCCCAGCTCCCTGTCACTCACTCTTTCCATGACTTCCAATCCATCAACATTGATGCCTTGTCTTGTCTCAGCCCTCTATCCCCTTTCTTCCGTTGATACGGTTGTTGATTTTCTTCATTCTTCTCCACCATTGATTCTTTTGCCTAGGGTGACCAGATCGCAAGAGTGGAATATCAGGACACATTGGGCGAGCGGGCGGGGAAGAGACACAGGTGCACAGCCCCGCGTGGAGCCATGAGAGGGGGCCCATGGGGGTGGGCCCATGCTGCACCATACCACTCCCCTGCCCAGCGACCCCTGGGTCCACTATGCCCAGAGCCCCCCCACAACTCTTCCACCACAGATGCACACACACCCCTGCCCAGCACCCCCCTGCCCACAGCCCCACCACAGCTGCCCAGCACCCCACACAGAACCCCCCACTCGCTACTTTCCCAATACACACAGATTTCCCTTCCCTTCCTTCCTCCCTCCCAGGGCCCTTCCCCACAGCCCCACCACCACAACTGCACAATGCCCCACACAGACCTCCACTGCCCAGTGCCCTGACACACACAGATCTCCTCCACTGCCCAGCACCCCCCAACAGGCCCTCGCTGCCTAGCACCCCAAAACACACAAACCTCTCCCACTTCCCAGCACCCTCCACACACCTCCCAGACACTCGCCATCACACTCCTGCCCCCTTCCCTGGCTGCACTCACCAGCCCTGCTGGGAGATCTCTGGCTCCTAGGATGAGAGCTGCGAGGGGAGTCTCCAGACTCTCCAGGTGCTGCGCCCGCCACAAGCACAAGGTCCGTGGCACCCATTGGCCGGGAAAAGCACCAATGGAAGCGGCTGGAGCCGCAGAGCGGGGCTTGCAGGCGCTGGCAGCATGCAGAGCCCCCGCCACCCTAAGAGCCAGAGGGACCTGCCAGGGGGCGAGGTGGGGAGTCCCGGCGGTGCTTACCTGGGACAGCTCCCATCCCGGGAAGCATCCAGCAGGCAGGTCCCTCTGGCTCCTAGGGTTGTGGGGGGTGGGCGGAGGACTCTCTGCCCGCTCCCGGTGCCTGCAAGCCCCGCCCTTGCAGCACGCAGCGCTCCTGTCGGCGGGCGGGTACCGGGAACTGCCCCAGGAGGCGGTGAGTGGCAGTGCCGTGACTGCGGGTCCGGATGGTCCCGATATCGGGACAAAGGGCGTCCTGACCGATGTAAGGTCAGGACGCAGGACAAATCTTCTAATATCAGGACGTCTGGTCACCCAGCTCTTGCCCCACTTTCTCATCACGAGGTCTGCCCTGCCAGCCCTCAGCCCTGGCTCACCCTTAACATCCACTCCCTGTGCTGCTGTTCATATGCTGCAGATCAACTCTGGTGAAAATCCTGTGACCAGGCTGATGTCTTCCATTACAAAATTGTTCTCTCTTCCTTCAGCTTTGCCATCTTCCTAACTAAGCAACTCTAAATGTCCAGATTAATTGACTCCCATACCTGCCATCGCTGTCACTTTTTCACCGCCTTTGGACTCACTCCTGAAGCTCTTGTGACTCCATTGCTTTCTTGGCACAGGATCTTGCTGACTTCTTCCAAGAGAAATTGACAAAAATATAAGATCTTCTCCCTCTCTTCAACTCACCATCTCTTCCACTTCTACAACTCTCTCTCCTTTATTGCATCAAACATAAGCTACTTGTCATCACTTACAAGTTACTTCTCAATCTATCCCCACCCTACCTATCATCTGTCATTCACCACTGAAATGTTGCCTCGTACCTTTGATCATCCCATGAGGCTAGCCTCCATCACCCACTTGCTAAATTTTCAAGCAAGGACCTTTGCGTCTTCTCCCATGCTTCCCTTCACATTTGGGAGATGCTCCCTATAAATAGTAGTAGGCATCCTTCAGTCTCGAGAGACCATGGGTATGCGCCCAGGGGAGATAATGAATTTACTCCATTGGTTTTATGGTAGCTGCAGCTGTGGCTGAAGAGACCCACTTGTGACAGGTACAGCAGAGATTGTCTCTCTCATTTAAAAGTGATGTTTCGACCTATTGGGCTCTGCCTTCTGCGAGCTCTTTTCTCCTCTGCTAAGCTGAACTGCTTCCTCTTGTAACTCCGGAGACCTTTGTTTAGCTCTTGTTTCCAAACTCTGTGGTCTTGAGTATGATCTCCCCAGTTGTCCACATCCATGTCCATTTCCTTGGAGTCTTGCACACATCCAAGAAATGCAATTTTGGGCGCCCTTTGGGTCTTTTTCCAGATACCAATTCGCCGTAGAGGATGTCCTTTGGGGTGCACCCATCCTTCATTTTGCACACATGCCCAAGCCAATGGAGGCATCTCTATTTGGGGAGTGTTTGCATGCTGGGTATGCTGGCCCGCTTGAGCACTGCAGCGTTGGTGACTCTCTCCCTCCAGCATATTCCAAAGATTCAATCAGGGCAACGCATATGAAAGCTGTTGAGCCGCTTTTCCTAGGATGAGAGTATGAGGTCCATATCTTGCTCCCATACAAAAGTTATCTCATTAACTTCCTTCAAGTCATTCCTTAAAACTCTCCATGGCTATGAGGCCTACAAAAAACTTGGGAGTGGTTAGGCTACTGATGTGCTGAGATTATTGCCTATCTTGCTGATTGATAATCATAAAATTGTAGAAATGTAGGGCTGAAAGGTCAAGTCCAACCCCTTGTGCTGAAGTAGGACCAAGTAAACCTAGATTATCCCTTACAGGTCTTTGTCCAGCCTGTTCTTAAAACGCTACAATGATAGAGATTCCACAAGCTTCCTTGGAAGCCTACTGGAGTTTATCACCCTTATAGTTAGAAAGTTTTTCCTAATATCTAATCTAAATTTCCCTTGATGCAAATTAAGTCCATTACTTCTTGCCCTAACTTCAGTGGACAGGGAAAACAATTGATGACCGTCATCTTTTTAATAGCCCTTAACAAATTTGCAGACTGTTATCAGGTCCATCCTCAATCTACTTGTCTCAAGACTAAACATGTCCAGTTTTTTTAACCTTTCTTCATAGGTCAGGTTTTCTAAACCTTTTACCATTTTGTTGCTCTCCTCTGGATTCTCTCTCCAATTTGTCCGCATCTTTCCTAAAGTGTAGTGCCCAGAACTAGACAAAGTACTCACGCTGAGGCTTCACCAGTGCCAAGTAGAGTGGGACAGTTACCTCCCATGTCTGTTAATACACCCAGAATTATATTGGCCTTTTTTGCAACTGCATCACATTGTTCACTTCCATTCAATTGGTGATGCACTATAACCCCCCAGATCCTTTCAGCAATGGTACCAACTAACCAGCATTCCCTCACTTTGTAGTTGTGGATTTGATTTTTCCTTCCTAGGTGAAATTCTTGGCACTTGTCATTATTTAATTTCATTTTGTTGATTTCAGACTAAATCTCCAATTGTCAAGGTTGTTTTGAATTCTAATCCTGCCCTCCAAAGTGCCCTCCCAGCTTGGTGTCATCTGCACATTTTATAAGCATACTCTTCACTCCATTATCCACATCACTAGTGCTGTCTCACTGTTTCCTTATACTCCCATGTCTCTGTATCCATCTGTTGTCTCTTGTCTTGTACTTAGATTGTACGCTCTTTGGGGCAAGAACCGTCTTCTTTTTTCTGTACGTGTATGGCCCCTAGCAAAATGGAGTCCTGGTACATAGATCGGGCTCCTAGGCACTATACTAATACAAATAATAACAAAGCACTGGAAAATCAGACTTACAAATTGTAAGCAAGAAAATGGCCCCCTGTTGTTTGTTCCTACTATGTTCAGGGAAATGGGCCCTATGTACATTTCTGGCTAACCACTTGGACCGAGGGGCACAGTAATTTCCATCACTGTCATCTCTATAGTAATCTCCCTTACACAGTATAGTCAAAAAGGAATATAAATGTCATTTATTTGCATTACGTACAAGGCCAAATGCAATACAGGAAATGACTAAAATAAAGAGATTGGACAAAAAAACTTCCTTTCAGCAAAAAGGAGCACACAGTCAAATATCTTCCCATTATCCCTTAAAATAGAGCTAGTGACCATTTAATCTCAAATATCGTGTTTGTGTGTGAGTGAGAGAGAGAGAACGAGAACCACCTAACTCCATCCACAATATCAGTTTTATGTCACATGTTTGGTAAATGTGGCATGTATGTCATTTAATATACAGGACTATGAATGACATACATGAATTACAGTATGCTGTCCTATATGTAAAAAGAAAAGGAGTACTTGTGGCACCTTAGAGACTAACCAATTTATTTGAGCATAAGCTTTCGTGAGCTACAGCTCACTTCATCGGATGCATACTGTGGAAAGTTTAGAAGATCTTATTATATACACACAAAGCATGAAAAAAATACCCCCTCCCACCCCACTCTCCTGCTGGTAATAGACCACTAACCCAGGAACCTATCCTTGCAACAAAGCCCGTTGCCAACTGTGCCCACATATCTGTTCAGGGGACACCATCACAGGGCCTAATAACATCAGCCACACTATCAGAGGCTCGTTCACCTGCACATCCACCAATGTGATATACGCCATCATGTGCCAGCAATGCCCCTCTGCCATGTACATTGGTCAAACTGGACAGTCTCTACGTAAAAGAATAAATGGACACAAATCAGATGTCAGGAATTATAACATTCATAAACCAGTCGGAGAACACTTCAATCTCTCTGGTCACGCAATTACAGACATGAAAGTCGCTATTTTACAACAAAAAAACTTCAAATCCAGACTCCAGCGAGAAACTGCTGAATTGGAATTCATTTGCAAATTGGATACAATTAACTTAGGCTTGAATAGAGACTGGGAGTGGCTTAGTCATTATGCAAGGTAGCCTATTTCCCCTTGTTTTTTCCTACCCCCCCCCCAGACGTTCTTGTTAAACCCTGGATTTGTGCTGGAAATGGCCCACCTTGATTATCATACACAATGTAAGGAGAGTGGTCACTTTGGATAAGCTATTACCAGCAGGAGAGTGAGTTTGTGGGGGGGGTGTTGGGGGGGTGAGAAAACCTGGATTTGTGTTGGAAATGGCCCACCTTGATTATCATACACATTGTAAGGAGAGTGGTCACTTTAGATAAGCTATTACCAGCAGGAGAGTGGGGTGGGAGGAGGTATTTTTTTCATGCTTTGTGTGTATATAATAAGATCTTCTAAACTTTCCACAGTATGCATCCGATGAAGTGAGCTGTAGCCCATGAAAGCTTATGCTCAAATAAATTGGTTAGTCTCTAAGGTGCCACAAGTACTCCTTTTCTTTTTGCGAATACAGACTAACACGGCTGTTACTCTGAAACCTGTCCTATATGTGTACTTTATAGTAACTCTTACCTTTGCTGCGCAACAATTAGCTTGTGGCGTGAAATAGTCTGATGGAACTATCACAATGGCTTTTGCCTCAACAGAACAGTTAATGATGGAACAACCAAAGGGTCAAATTGTGCATTCACTTATACTTGAGCAACCCCATTGTAAATTTGATCTGCGGAATCTTTATTATTGCCAGTGATGTAAGAGCCAGAAAGAACATAACTTACTTTTCAGATCCTGTGTTGCATTTGCAGGCTGATCATGAGGAACACCATTTTACTTGTAAATTTAACAAACTTGACCTGGAGGTCATTGAGAAGCAATAGTACTGAAAAGTGATTATGTAAAAAGGATAGACTACACTCACATTTCAATGTATTCCCAAATCTCACAATTTTATTGTCAGCCTGGTAATATTTGGTATTTTTACTAAAAGCCCCAACTCCTGGAGCAATGGGATTATGTGAGAAGTTCAGTTTCATGAGGGCTGGGGAAGAAAGAGGCTTCTAGCCCTCATGGTTGCAGAGAACAGCTTGAAAATATGATGCAAGTGTAATATAAAGACTCAAAAACAAGAATTCAAATAAAGAGAATTCAGCGTTTATTTATTTAATAAATGGTGCCTAGCTCAAGTTTTTGAATGCTTGGGATTGGCAAAACTGTACAGTATTGAAAAATCAAGAGGTTTTTTTGAAATAATAAATGATAAATTCTTTTTATTTGCCTTCTAGTCCAAGCCTTTAGAACTAACTTGTTTCACATTTTTTAAGCTTTTCCCTGTAACTAGGGGGGCTAAAAACTTCCTTTATTTTTTCACCTCAGAACTAAAATTCTCATGCAATCTCCAGATTCCAAAATTTGGGTTTTCGAGAAAAGAGTCACTATAAAAAAGAGTCACAATAAAATCAAGAGACTTGGCAACTCTGATCTGCATCACTCTCATGTAGCTATGTTGCCTCTGGCATGATAACACAATAAAAATTCAATCTTCTTTAGTCACTAATGTAAACAAATCTGAGACTGAATATATGCATAGAGCAGTTCTGCTGAGTAAGACAGTGCCATAATCAGTTTTCATAGTAGAACCACATTTTGAATGTGTCCCTTTCTGTGATGCAGTACAAATTCCATTTCTTTTGGAACCCAAACGCTTGGGTGAAATCCTGGCCCTGCTGCAATCAAGAGGTGTTTTGCAGTTGGTGTCACTGGGACAGGGATTTCCCCCTTGGTGACATGAAGCATGACTTGACAGCGGGTCCTGCAACAAAGTGTACATATGATCTCTGAGCTATCTGTATGCATATAGGCTTGGAAGAATTAGAGTTTTATCAGAAAATGTCCGTAAACATCGATTTCACTGTACACACACAAACCAACAAAAATATTTTCATTGATAACAATCATAATTTATAGATAAACAAAGTAAGAATAATGCTACTGGAGAGCATTTACTTTGAATATTTGACAGGTGATGTTGACAGTTTGAGTTTTAACAGTTACAAAGCTTTAACTTTTTGAATCTCAACGTCTGCTGTCATTAAATAATTAATTATTGTCTGGCCCCCTCCATAATTTTCCAAAACTGTTTAGTTTAAATTTATTAAAAATAAAAAAGCTTAAAATCCATAATTTGCACAACTGTGAAGATTTTTAAATAGATAAAAATGTAAAACGCTTAAATATAAGCATTGATATTATCTGTTGAAATTCTAAAAAAAATTAATTCTGCCATCTAGATATATATCATTTTTTGAAAAAAATCTTGTGTTGCTAATGTAGATATGCTTCAGGTAATGTTAGTCTCTGTTAACATGATAGTCTGTATACACTCATATGATAGATTAATTCATTTAAAAGCAGGGCCTATATTTGCCAGAAGAAACAAGAAAGCATGGACCTAGAACACAGGCATAAACCTCGCCCCAGATAAGGTATTAACTGTGAGTTGAATGCTAACCATGTAAATCAGGCTTGTAGATCTCCTATATCCCTTCTACACCAGATCTATAATACTCAGCTCCAAGGGGGAGGCCAACAAGCAGTGTTTCAGCAAGATGCATTGCCTTGCTCATGCACAGATTTCCACAGGCAATGGGGAGAAAAACATTTCCTTCTGCCAGCAGGATTTTGTCCTTAATGTTTGAGTTAATGAAATGTCTGACCTATTGAATTACTTTTCTAACTATTACCCCACTTTAAAATGCATGAAAAATTTAATACTACTAACCTAGCAAAAATGATTTGAGTCTTAAGTGTTCATTCAGTGCATAATAAACTGGGAGTATTTGGATAACTTTTCAGTTTGGTGCACAGAGATTTAGCCATGCAATTTTGATCAAAGTTAAAATGATGATAATAAATGTTTCCCATTTAATTCTAGATTATATTTCTCAGTAAACAAATACATGGACCAGATTCTTGGCCCAATTTGTGTCATCCTTGTGGTGCAAAGCAGCTTTAAAACTATGCTATTATCTTCCTTGCATTTCTTTCTTTTAAAAAGACTGGCTTACGTATGAGATTTTGTTTAACTCTACAACTACCCAAATACTGTTACAGTAATTGTAATCTTGAAATCTGCAAGTTGTGGCTTTCCTAACTAGTCTTCTACCGATGCAGCCATGGAATATTTTATTCTTGGGGAATTATAAAACTTATGGTACCTTTACAAAGAAAAGAAAATGCCTTTCCTCTCACTATATTCTCAGAGGCTTTGTAATTTTATCTCCCATCATCTACCAGTCCACCTTCCCCACAGCACTGGGGATGCATAACACACAATATGCTTTCTACATTTTGCTTGAAAAATGAAACTTGCCTTGGTTTTAAACTTGGAGTAGACTATATGAACAACGCTTTGCAAATCTTAATGACTAATTGCTCACTTACTATGATGTTGCACATCCAAGAAATATTTGAGACGGCCCTTATCCTACCCCTCTCTGCCAATTTTGGGTAGTGGCTAGTGCTGCTGCTAGCCAAACACAGACACATATGTGCAGGCATTTAAGGAAGGCAGAAAAGTCCTTGCATATTTTTCCCACCCCTTTGTGTACGCACACGTACATTCCCCCAGAAACCAGTGCAGAATCCGCTCAAAGGAGTAATACGGCCTCAAGTTGCAGTACAATTTGCAGGGGTTCCTATGTGCCATGGAACCTCCCCTTTGGGGGACAGAGGCGGAGGAATTAGGGGGAATGTGTGAGCATGGCTCCGTGGGAGAAATGTCTAGGACAAAATTTTCAAAAAGGGATACAGTCCAGCTTCTATTTTTGTCCATGCAACTTTTTGCATATGGTTATTGTGCATCTGAATGATAGCATTTGTATGTGCACCCTCAATGTCCATTCAGGGCAGGCTTTCTACATGGACATATTGTCAGTTGTGTACATAAATAATAGTAAACAAATAGTTACGTGTACAAGTGACTGCCCGTGCACATACAAAGGCCATGTTCTGAGGGTTTCTCTCCTAGCACATAGGCTCAAGAGGGTGTGTAAAATGGTAGAAATCATCATGACTGGTCCAGAGGAAAAATTACCCTCTCCCCTGCCATAATTTAAAGTGATCGGTGTGAAAAAGAAATTCAGCCAGTTTTTGGTGTATGGCTTCTTGGTGTTCGTTTTGGAAAAATAATTCCATGGAAATTTTAAAGTGTAGTTTGTGTAATAAGAAAAGGAGTACTTGTGGCACCTTAGAGACTAACCAATTTATTTGAGCATGAGCTTTCGTGAGCTACAGCTCACTTCATCGGATGCATACCGTGGAAACTGCAGCAGACATCCTTTATTCCCTTTAAGAATTGTTTTCTGCTTGTCAGTTGTTTCACAGTTTTGCACGTATTTTAAATGAGAGAGCTGTACTATGCCTCTTTAGCATTTAAATGAAGCCAAATAAGTGTTACACCAGCAAGCAGAAGGAAGGGGTGCTTATAATACAAAGGTGTAGGAGGAGATGGATAATCTTGCTGATACAAACACATGCCATGTTTTCTAAAAAATAAAATTCAAAACTATTGCTGCAGGTATGCTAACGCTACTTTGGGTGGCTTTGACATGCATGCCAATTCTTGGTCTTCATGTTTCACTTGGTACTAAAATAATATGCTGTTAAATTAGAGTATTTTATTAGTATTTTCTGCATTATGCCATAATACAATTCAGTTTAGACACTGACAAAATGTATCTGCCAATGAGGTGATTTCGCAAGAGGCAGACAAACATTTTATATTGCAAAAATTTGTTCATTGGTTGATACATTTTGACAAAGTTTTTCATATCTAAAAATTAAGGTTCACAACCTTTTAAAAATATATGACAGAAAATGGTGGTGTTAAGTGCACTCATACTCACTTTTATAAGGTATTATTTAAAAGCCATTCTGCAGAATGCCTTATATTGGTAAAACAATGGATATATACTATTTATATTTTATATGCATCAGTAATAATAAAACAGTAACATTGTTTTTAATAGTGAATTAAGGCATCCGAGGCCCCAGTTCATAACAAGGATTTGTTGCAGTATTCATAGCAGCAGCATCTTGAGTATAGTAGAAGACTGATAATTCACAAATTCAACTTTCAGAGTAGAAAGTGGAGGTGTTCACCATTCTCTTTCATTTTTTAGCTGTATCTCTGAGTGCGGAATAAGAACCAAAGGTTGCCATACAGGCCAAATCCATATCGAGGTTGTCACCACAGTAGATGATGCATGCAAAGGGAATTAAGTACTAAGGTAATACATATATTCAAAATATGTATTATATATTATTTTACTATTTAAAAGGATAGTCTCAATTAACTCAAATCAGATATTATTAATCTAGCAGCTTGCCTTTCATTTTCTTTACAATCTGTTTTGCCTTGCCACTCCATCTTGTCTGTGTTTTTTCCTCATACTCTCCTTCAGTTTTGCCATTTCTCCCCTACTCTTCTGTATTGTTCAGCTGGTTGGGATGGCAAAATGAAGTATGGACTCAAATTAAATTGCTGAGCCAGGAGGGAGAGTGCAAAGAAAGAGAATGGACCAAGCTGCTGCGTGAAAAGGAACTCAGGTGGGCTGCTGAGTGAGTAGGAGAGAAAAAGTTTTAAAGAGAGAAAAGGTTAGCAGACGAGAGAGAAGGACCTAGAAACTGCAAAGAGGGAGAGATTAAAGTAGTCTGAATAGCTAGAAGAGGCAGACAAACATATTATTTACTGTGATTTACCACATACATCTTATAGATGTCACGTCTAATATCTTTCAAATCTTTATCTTTACATTTAGTTGTACCAATGCCCAGTGCTGCGTTAGTTATTTCTTATCTGATTACTCTAATGATCTCCTTGCAGATCTTTCTATTTCTTCTCTGTTAATTATGCAATCTCTTTTCTGCTGCTCATTTATCATTGATCCCACAATTCCCATTTTTACCTTTTTTCAGTGACTTACATTGGTTGCCTCTGAAAATAGGTAGTTTCATTTAACATTTTATTTTTAGCATTTAAAGGTCTTTATGCATAAACCTATTTGTATGTTCAGAATTTTTCATGTTCATAGGTTTTCGTTTATACTGCCTTTTCCTTTGTTGTCTGTGTATCTTTGCCTTCATTCATTTAACACTGGTATGGGGAAAATTTCTGTCCTACGTGAGATCTCTTTACTAGAATCTCAGTTTATAATATGTCCATAAAATAAGTTTGTTTCTTCTGTTGTTGTAATGCACCTTATTAGTTGTAAGGTGTTGTTGGCTATGTGCCATATAAATTCATAATGAAGCATACAGAAATGTACTCAGTACACCCAGAAGCAAACCAAGACCTTTCAGTTTGTTCCCAGAGGTTAGATTCCAGCACTGCTGCAAAACAGCTCTGAGCTGGAAGGGTGTTCTGGGGTGGTGACGTGGAAATAAGAACACTAAGCATCCCACTCTGCTTCAGAATTCCCCTATCCAGCAGCATCACAACAAGCAAGTTTTGAACTGGAGCCTCTATGTCAATATCCAGAGGATTATTCCATCTGAAAGCTATTTCCTAGCTACTCTGGAGCAAATGAAAAGATTTGGGTGTGGTTGCACTATGTTCACTTCTGTGTGTGCTAAGTTAAAACATGCAGATTGTTTCCCAGTTTGAGACTCAAGACCTTTATTTTGCATCCTGGATGTTTTTTTTAAAAATATTCCATTGATATTACATCACATACTAAATCTCCAAGCATGATACATTTGGAAAATGATTTCTAACTGTGCATGGTAGACTGTGATGATCATAACTTCAGCTTGCACCTCCAAAATTGATCATGTACTCTTGGTTCACAGCAAGAGAGGATACCTGAATCTAGAAATCTCAGTGGGAATACTGGGACTCAGTGAAATAGAAAAGATATAGACTACAGTCAGAAAAGATGAACTGTACATTAATTCTATTAAGAAATGTATTAAATATTGAATGAATCCCTAAAAATCAGAAAATTAAACCTACTGTCTGTCATAAGGGAGTTTAATGTGATACTTTTAAAAGACATCTTCTCCTTAAATATTTTTCAATACTTCTTCTTAAACAACACAGTCACTTTCACTGCACTGCAGAAATTCTGTTCTCTTACGCTATTGAGTCTCCATGACATATCTGTAACAAAGAAAATATGAACGCAAATCAGGAGTAGAAATATTTTGAGCTCTAAAAGTACAGAAAGTGTGTGTTACTGCAGGAGCAGCAAGAGCTTAAATTTCAGTTTTCTTGGACTGGATTTATCCCGTTTTTTTTAATTACACTTTGCTGCACCCTAAATATAAGAAATACATGGAGAATTTAAAGAAAAATTCTATAAATTGGATGTGCACAAGAATAATTGAGTGTTTGAAACTATACTTAATTAATAGTGCCTAGATTTAGCCTTATTTATTTATTCCAAAAAAGCAGTCAGTTATTTAATATTGCAGTTCACATCAGACATAAAATTGAAACTAAATACACATATA
Source organism: Lepidochelys olivacea (assembly GCF_965140295.1). Classification (NCBI taxonomy): domain Eukaryota; kingdom Metazoa; phylum Chordata; order Testudines; family Cheloniidae; genus Lepidochelys; species Lepidochelys olivacea. The sequence goes on from NC_140411.1 coordinate 268,119,125, forward strand.
AATATGTCCCAAAAAGTTATACATTAGAACACTGAATGACTACCTAAATTACATTATTATTTCATCATTTTAACTTAATGAAGTCTTTTTTTCTCTTTTCTTGTTATTCATACTGTCTCTGCACTTCTGATTCATTATTAATCATAGCTCATGTGGTGACTTGCTATAAAATGTTCATGACAGGTTGTTGGGGTTTTTTTTTTTCTGTAGTGAGTTAATTTAATATGTACCGTAGCTTACATTTGTGGAGCGATGATGTAAAAACCTGTCTGGCTTCACAAGAATATTGTTGATTAATATTCCCAGTGCTGTATGTTCAACTTATAAATTAATACTTTTTTCCTTTCAGATTTATAGTTTCAAGATCTAGCAAAGATTCACATTCTGCTGTCTTGTCACAATAAATGCAGATCTGTAGTGGCATTATTTCCAGTCCAAAGACTGATTCTCTTGTGCTGTAGTAGCATTTGTAAAATAGGATTTATTGGAGAATAGACTGAAATCAATTATATGAGATTTAATAAGAGAAATGTAAAATGATTGATGTAGGAAGCAACATATAGGAAGGGCTGTAGGATCATACACAGTAATACCGGGAGGAATTACCTGAGGGCCGTAGTAGATATTGAATTGAACATGAGTCAACAATGTGGCACCAAAAAAAAAAAAAAAGCCCAATTCTATACAATTTTGTATACATTAATGGGAGTAATACATAAAATAATAAGACCAATTATTCTACTCTTATGGTACAGCTTTGTAACCCTTCTGCCCGTCAGAGTTGGCAGCAACAAGGGCCGGGTTCAATATCTAGGGGATCCATTCCAATAACATAATGCAAACCGGCTTGAGCCCCCACCCAGTGACCTGGGACAAATATATACCACCCCCGCTGGGCGCCTCCAAGAGGCAATACTTCCCCTCTCACAAGCACCTAGTCTGAGTGTAGCAAAAGCCTTTTAATAACAGAGAGAAACAATGTGGCATTATGTTTGGGAAACACCACCAACAGGATTCATAACACAACCCATGAGCAAAAAAAACCCACCCCAAGCAAATTGGGGCATGCCCTTTTCCCTTTGGTTCTTGAGTCCAGCAACCCCAAATCACCCAAAGTCCCAAAAGTCCAATGCCCCAAAAGTCTCTGTCCCTGGTCAGGGCAGCCCCAGAGTTCGAAAGTTTATCTGCGGAGCTTTACCTCCCAACCTGGGTGGAAATGGGACGGGGGTAAGAGGCACCTTACATGATCTGAAGCTGACCGCCCCATAGCTCCATAGCTGCGCTCCGCTCCGCCAGCCGCCCCACGAACTCCTTCGCTCAGCTGCGCTCCGCTCCGCCAGCCGCCCCACAAACTCCTTCGCTCAGCTGCGCTCCGCTCCGCTCCGCCAGCCGCCCCACAAACTCCTTCGCTCAGCTGCGCTCCGCTCCGCCAGCCGCCCCACAAACTCCTTCGCTCAGCTGCGCTCCGCTCTGCCAGCCGGTCCGCAAGGCACTCCAGCCGGCCCGCCAACCGCTCCACAATATAGCTTCAGGCTCCCCCACTACTTAACACAACACTCAGTGATTTCAGCTCTTAGGTGAATTCAGCTTGTAGTAGGGGAGCCCCAGTGCTGGTGCACTGTCAGCCCAAAATGAGCTCAGCAGCCTATAGCTAGACTTCTAATGAAATCAAAATTAGCTCTGATATTCCACAGTGGAGAGAGGAGGAAGTGCAATTAGCATGTAAGGCCCTCACCAAGGGGCCCATGCCACCAAGTGTTAATACTTGTCCCCAGCCTCTCTCCATTCACACAGTTTTGGAACCCATGACCCTTGCCTAGCGAGTGCTACTTAGTTGATGGTGAATCCCTCCATCATAACAAAAGGCCACGTACAGTTCCAAGCACAGTTCCCATAATCAGGGTAATAATTTATTCTTCCTGCCCCAATAACAGAGACACTGGGGATCCCACAGCAGCCAAAGTGACCATTTGGGCAGCTATGGTCTCATTCTAGGCGTGGTGGGTGTGCCTATGCAAATGAGATCGGCCCCTGAAGTTCTTTTCCACAACTTGCCACACCTCACCACCAGATGTCAGGGTGGAGCTCATCCTGACACTGCTTACAGCTTAAGTCTCTGTTGGGGTACTCCACACAGTCCCTGGGCTCTTTTTTATTAAAACAGTCACAGTTACAGAAAATTCAGGGGAGATCAATATATAAGATAAACATTTGAAAAAATAAGAAATATGGTATCAGGAAAGGGCAAAAGAAAAGAAAATTGGTCTTGTACTCACTTTTTTTTTTTTTTTGCTGCTTTATCATTTATAAATGTAGAAGTCTAAAAAAAGGATTTTTTGCAGGGCGCAGTGGGTTTCTTTTTTAATCTGTTTGTTTGTACATTAGAAACTCAGTCCTGTCTTGCCTGGAAGACTCTCTGATAACTGGAGAATTTGTGCAATAAGCATGCTCCATCTAGTGAGAACAAGACTGAAGGCAATTGCAGCTCTCTGCCAATATGTAGAGGGATGTTTATAAAGGAAATAATGATTATTTTCATAACTCAACAAGAAGAGAACAAGAAGCTATGGTAGAGAAAATTTGGGTTAAATATTAGGGGAAATGTTATAACTCCACAATAAGACTGGCTAGGCATTGGCTCAAGGAAGTTTTATAAATTACAATATTGGAGATATTCAAATATAGGATTAGTTACTCAAAAAGGAATGGTTTGGTAATAATCCTGGGCATGATTGTAGTGTCCAACCCCTCTTCTCCCTCCCTGTATTCTCCATACATGGGTCTCAGTCCAGCAATGAGAAGAGTGCCCAGTAGGGTTGGCAACTTTCTAATCACAGAAAACCAAACACCGTTGCCCCGCCCCTGCTCACTCCATCCCCCCTCCCTCCGTTGCTTGCTCTACCTCACCCTCACTCACTCGCTCATTTTCACCGGGCTGGGGCAGGGGGTTCGGGTGGTGGGGGGGTGAAGGCTCCAGCTAGGGGTGTGGGCTCTGGGGTAGGGCCAAGGAGGAGGGGTGCAGGAGGCAGCTCCGGGCTGGGGCCGGGGGGTTCAGAGTGCAGGAGGGGGCTCAGGGCTGGGGCAGGGGAGGGGCTGTGGGGTGCAGGCTCCAGGCGGTGCTTACCTCAGGCGGCTCCCAGGAGCAGTGACATGTCCCTCCGGCTCCTAGGCAGCTCTGTGTGCTGCCCCCACCTGCAAGCACCGCCCCCGCAGCTCCTATTGGCCATGGTTCCCGGTTAGTGGGAGCTGCGGAGCTGGCACTTGGGGCAGGGGCAGCTCATGGAGCCCCTGTGGCTGCCTCTACACCTGGCAGCCAGAGGGACATGCTGGCCGCTTCCCAGGAGCCACATAGGGAGCCTGACAGCCCTGTGCCAACTGGACTTTTAACAGCCCGGTCAGCAGTGCTGACCAGAACCACCAGGGTCCCTTTTGAATCAGGTGTACCAGTTGAAAACTGGTTTCAGAGTAGCAGCCGTGTTAGTCTGTATTCGCAAAAACAAAAGGAGGACTTGTGGCACCTTAGAGACTAACCAATTTATTAGAGCATAAGCTTTCGTGAGCTACAGCTCACTTCCTCAGATGCATATCGTGGAAACTGCAGCAGGCTTTATATATACACAGAGAATATGAAACAATACCTATTCCCACCCCACTGTCCTGGTGGTAATAGCTTATCTAAAGTGATTTCCAGCACAAATCCAGGTTTTCTCACCCTCCACCCCCCCACACAAATTCACTCTCCTGCTGGTGATAGCCCATCCAAAGTGACAACTCTTTACACAATGTGCATGACAATCAAGCTGGGCTATTTCCTGCATAAATCCAGGTTCTCACATCCCCCCACCCCCATACACACAGAAACTCACTCTCCTGCTGGTAATAGCTCATCCAAACTGACCACTCTTCAAGTTAAAATCCAAGTTAAACCAGAACATCTGGGGGGGGGGGTTAGGAAAAAACAAGAGGAAACAGGCTACCTTGCATAATGACTTAGCCACTCCAAGTCTCTATTTAAGCCTAAATTAATAGTATCCAATTTGCAAATGAATTCCAATTCAGCAGTTTCTCGCTGGAGTCTGGATTTGAAGTTTTTTTGTTTTAAGATAGCGACCTTCATGTCTGTGATCGCGTGACCAGAGAGATTGAAGTGTTCTCCGACTGGTTTATGAATGTTACAATTCTTGACATCTGATTTGTGTCCATTTATTCTTTTACGTAGAGACTGTCCAGTTTGACCAATGTACATGGCAGAGGGGCATTGCTGGCACATGATGGCATATATCACATTTAGATAAGCTATTACCACCAGGACAGTGGGGTGGGAATAGGTATTGTTTCATATTCTCTGTGTATATATAAAGCCTGCTGCAGTTTCCACGATATGCATCTGAGGAAGTGAGCTGTAGCTCACGAAAGCTTATGCTCTAATAAATTGGTTAGTCTCTAAGGTGCCACAAGTCCTCCTTTTCTTTCAGTTGAAAACTGGACACCTGGCAACTCTTAGTGCCTAGGCCCACTGCAGCCAATGGGACTCTGTGTGGATACAGAGATCTGACCATGGGGAGCTCCTTGCAGAATTGAGATAATGGATTTGATTCTTCTGTGTGAAGGGTGGGGGCCAGCCTTCCTGCCATTGTCCTGCCTTCCTGGGACTTCACTCCCAGGATCTGCACAGGGTGAGGAGTAGGAAGTGGGTGGGCCTAAGGTGAGGAACAAGACATGCACACCATTCCCACACAGCTTCATGGAGATCAGCGTCATCACCCTTTAATAGGGTCCTTTAAGAAATATTTTTTCCGGAGACCTCTGAAAAAGATCACAAAAATGACAACTCTATGGAGGGGGGAATTCTACAGCATTCTACGCTAACAGCCCATAGCAATAATTTTGTATAAGAGAAAATTGGACTGGAAATTATTGAAAGAGAGTCTTTCCCATGATAATCCACGAGTTTGTGGTTTTGGCCTAAATGGAAATACTCCAAGAATAGCCCTTCTCACTACGTGTCTGCCAAAACTTGGAAACACAAGAGAGCACCTCAGTAAGTTCTGCCTAGTTTCTTCCCAGTTTGCTTCAAGACCAAAACTGTTTTTGCTCACGCCATGCTAATGTTGAATGTTTAATGAAGAAATCCGCATAAGAGGTGTATGATTTTTAATGGCCTTATGAAATCAATTTATCTCAAATAGTGCAGGTTATGAATCTGTTGTGTGGATATTTGTCATGTTACTTAGAGCCACAAGGGAGAACTCTCTTCAGCTATTGATGGATGAATATTTTTTGCCATTTTAGTTGTATCCTTTTGTAACCCCTTGTCTCTGATAATGTTCACCTCAAGGCATGAAAGGAAAAGATATTTTGAGAAATGCTTTTGCTGTCCCCTCTGCCCCTGGTGGAGTTAATCCAACTGTCCTGCTGTGCTCACAGAGTCTGTTTTCTCCCACCCAAGGTGCTTCTTCCTCACAAATTAAGAGTCAAAGTACAGCATGATGCCAGCCTGTGATGTACGAGATTAACTGGCAATGAAGAACAATGTCTTTCAAGCTAGTAACTTCATGTAGTTCAGCTGATTCTCTAGGAACACTTCTGTGATACTTCGGGGTATATGTGAGGAAGATACTTGTCGTCTTCTTGCTGTGACTTCCCTATGTTGTCATATTGACATTGTTGAGGATGATTCTTCTTTCAAAATGTACAAACAAGTTTCACATTTTTATTTTTTAAGCTCTTCCTTTGTAAAGTGACTACACTTATACTTTAATATTAATGCAGTGTTTGATCAAATATTGAATTCAGACACTTAGCAGGTAAGGATGAGTAACAATGGCATTTTTTGGAAAAATATGTCATTTTTTTTTATTCTCTGCACATCACCATTTAACACAAAACAGCCTGAATGCAGGCGAAAATTGTCTTTACTGACAGTTTTGTTTGACTAAGGCGTGCAAGGTTTGGGCTCATGCTGTTCGGCTTAGTTTGGTGCAGGGACCCAATCATTTACTAAATGGAAAATTCTCAAACATAATAATAATTAGGTTATCAACCAGAGAGCTGTCTGACTTGTAAATGTATCAGCAAATGGAAGCTACCTCTTCTAAATTAAATGACGTTTTTCAAAAGCATTTATTCTGATGATTAACAGAATTGGTCATGTTGGATATTTGACCTTCTCTGTACATGTTGAAGATGGCTTTTGTAGTGTTTTGTGTGATGTCACCATGTTAATAGTATGCATTAAATTTTAATGTTAAGAGGAGGTATCCAACACTATATTGTATTAGTTTTTTATTATGTTTCATTACCATTTTTACCATGATATATAATCGCATGATGTAAAAACAAACGTATATAATCAAATTTCTATTCTCATATATTTTTCACTATAAAATATTGCAATCATTACCCTTATGTTAGAAAAAGAATTATTTTTGTTCCATACGTATCAGTGTCTATTTTTATTATAATTGTGAACTACAGTAAGTTGCACTTTTTGTACCAAGTGGTAAATCATTATTTGCTCCCTTTGGTATTCATTGGAATCATCATCATCAAATTATTTTGGCACTTGTAATATATAATTCTGTTTAGTAATTCAGTGAACACTTATTAAAAGAATGCGCACTTTCCTTTTACCCGGAATCAATAATCTTGATAGAACTGTGTCATACTTAGCAACTACATCCATTTTACCCCAGTGAGTATCAGAGATTGCTGTAGAGATTCACATTTCATTTTTTAGATTTCACCACCCTAAATGCTGTTCATTCTTGTATACAGATTTCATGTGCTTTGCAGGCAGCAAACTATTTGAAATACTCTCCAAGATTAGAAGAACGATGTAGGATTTATGTTGCCAGTGACACAAATTATGCTTTTAGATTATCTGTTATACAAATAATATTGCAAGATAAAATGGGATAACACATGGGAACTCTGGGGTCTTTGTGCTAGCCCTACCATGGGGTAGGACAGAAGAGATTCCCCAGGTCCATGAACCCATCTACTCTGTACATCTGGATCTGAGGGCTTGCAGCCATTATTTCAATTCTCAGGCAGGAACAGAAGCCAATGGGGGGGATTAGCTACATAGCAATTCCATGTTCTAGTACTGGGTGGGAGGTGGATTTCACCTGTATTACTGCACCCACTCCACCCACATGGAGCCTGAATAATCTGGCTTTGTGAGGATGGGAGAAGTACATTTTACTGTTTGTGTCTATAAAACAGTTCATCATTAAGTGCTGTTTAAATAAAATGATAAATCATTTTTGGCCTTGTGACTCAGAATAAGCCAAGTTGATCATGATTCTAATAATTCTGGGGCGGAGAGGATAATGTTCAATGGGCTTTTTAAACATCTCAGTTTAATGTTTTTGCAAATATAATCAGATATAATCAAAAATTCTTTTTTTTATACACACTATATATTTATACAAACACCGTGTGTGTATATGGTGTGTGTATAAAACAAAAATGTATATATTACAAATATATAAAATCTTTGTGTGTGTGTAAATGTTTTTGTTACATCTGTGGTTTGCAACAGTATGAAATCAGGATGTTTTTAAAACAGGATGTTTCCATGAATGTGTTCATGAAAAACTAAAGTAAAAGTTGTTCTAAAAAGTGATTCAACATGCAGCCTAAGACCAGTCAGGGGATATAGTGAAAATCTTTAATGACCAGATCTAATTTAATAGAAATTAGGAGAAGACCATGATAAAGAAATGAAACTAATAATTTTCAGTTGCAACATTAAAGATCATCAGTTACAAGCAGAAAATCAGGATTATTATTTTTATATAGAACTCAATAACAGGAAGCACTTACAATCTAATATATTTTCTTAAGACACATCTGATCCTGTCACTGAAGTAAATGAGAATTTTGAAATCAGGTTGATGGCAGGATGAGGCCCAGAGTATAAATCGAAGATTTTCTATTTAAGTCAATGACCAAACTCCCAGTAACTTCTGTGCTACAGGATAATGCTTAAATAAATAAACATAAGATGCCTGAACCTGATCTTGCATTACACCGGTTTTACAACAGTGTAACTCAGTTGGCTTCAGTGGATGTATTTCTGATTTACACCAGCACAGATGAAACCAGAATCAGGACCCATAATTCCAGATACTTAAAGAAGACATAAGCCCATCAGAACCCTTACTTGCAGAACTGCATTCTGAGTTATACTTGAGCCTTATTTTTCCAGGTAGATTATTTATCTCACTTCTTCATGACTGACTTATAGAAACAGAATTTATTAGACAACCATCTGTCTTTGTGGAATGTTGTTGTCACCAAGACAACTTGACAACTGTTTCAAAATAGTTAATATATACAGTAGAATAATGACACATACCCTGTATCATTTATAAGCCAGTCTCTCACCAGCTTGATGTACATGGAAGTAGTGACTTCTGTTGAAACAACGGCAACCAGAAATATTGTCGTCTTGTGTCCAGCTATGTTGCAACAGCTCTTTTACCTCAAGATAACAGCAGACCAGTGTATTCCTTTTTTGAAGGCATTCATGGTGCGTGCACACCAAGGAGCCTTCTAATGCATTAAGCATGCAGACAATCTGCTGATGTTTTGGGGTAAGGGCTGTGTTTAAGATGGGGAAGAATAAGGAACTAGCCACTCTACAGTACTATCCCCTGCAAGCTGGCTGGATTTCTGGGTAAAAAGGTGGCTAGGAGTTAGCACAGCATGGAGCTGTATGAATTTGCATTGTCTATGGCTGTTCCTGAGGAGCTGCAGGAGCACTCAGCTGATGGCAGCTTGGCACCTACAAGGCCAGGATTGATTCTCAATGCCACCATAGTTCTAAGAGTCAGAGGGCCAGCAGAATAGCGTGGAGGGGCAGGTATCCATTGCAGACAACTCCCGCTTCCATGGATCTAGCAGGTCCCCTCTACACCAATTCCTAGGATCTGTGGGGTTGAGACACCTCACTCCATGCAAACCCTCTGGGCCTCAGACCACATGCCCTTGAGGAAGAACAAGAAACTTTGTTTCTTTAACAAGAAACTTTGCAAAGTGAACATCTGTTTTTCCCTGTGTCTCTACCACCCTGCAGCAAGTTTCTCAGCAGGACGGAGCAGTGAGGCCCGGTGTAATTGTATCGGTGTTGCAGGTTACATAAATATGTACAGTAACTGTTAAAAGTTTAACGGTTTAGCCATATTTATTTGTCACTAAAATGGAAATGATTTACCCCATGTAATGGGTACCAACTTTCAGCCCACGGCAAAGTTTTTTGGGTAAATTATAGATCAGGAAAGATGGACGTGTGCACTAGTGGGACTGCTGTACTTCGGTTTCTCACCATTTTTCCTGAGGAAAGACTCTGCTGTGTTATTACTACTGCCTTGTCAGATCCTGTTATGACATGAATCCTGTGCTCCAGTGTTTTAAAATGTATTTTAAAAAAACACAGTGGAGGAGTATAAATGCTTTAAATTTTAAAAATGTAAAATATATTTTAATACTTTAAGTGCATAAAGTTCCACTATGTATATGGGGTTATCACACACATTCAGAAACTGCTACATCTCAATGCTCTAATGGCTTACAAAGATGACTCAGGTTTGCCACAAGCAATTGCAACCAAACATGGTTTTAACTATATTTGAAAATAGATCCAAATACAAATTACTGTACAAGTCCCAGTGTGAACAAGGCCTGAGTTTCAGGGTTTGGCCGATCGTTTTCTATACAGCTCCAGTGCTGTGGTAGAATGTTGTAACACAGTTTGTATCCATACTTAATATTATTTCATACCATAGGATGATCATATCTGGAAAATGATCTAGATATTTGCTTGGGGGTTCATTTATGGCAGGAGCTCTGCTAATTTATAGATTAAATTTTCCAAATCTTTATAATACCCATCACTCAGCTGAGTAAGAGCATCTGCAGAGGAGAATTTGGGGAGGAATCATTTCTACAGGCCTTCAGCTACAAAACTGATTCCCTGGGTGTGGGTGTGGATTGAAATCCAATTCATTTTTACATTTCCTGGTCTCCTTTTTAGACCCTCATGACTCCACACTGGCTGATTCTTGTTCCCTGGATTCTTTCTTTTCACAAGAATCATAGCCTTATGTATACATTTCTAAAGCACCCGTTGCTGCAGTATATGGGGGCTCTGGACACTTAATTCTGGTGGTGATTGGTATTATCCAACGAGGGGCCACGCTGCGGGGGGGAAAGTGGTGATACTCAATTTACTATCTGCACACAGTCCCAGAAAGCTTATGGTTTCACCTAAAGTGATCAGCAATAAAATAGTTAACAGTGTTGAATTTCAGTTAACATTTTAGATGTTTACCTGCAGGCTCAGGAAGACAGCACCTGATTGGTTCATATTTACAAGGTTTCCTTCGCAACCCTAAGGCCTTAGAAACATTTTTTAATTAATGAAGCTTAAATACTGGAGGAACTGATTATGCCACTCGTAAAATGTTAGTGCTATTCTGAGCTCTGTTTACTTTCTTGTACTGCTCCCAGCTCAATGGCATCGAGGTGCTGTTGCCTCCTAACTGAGTCAGTCTCCAGCCTTCTTCCACAGCCATGGCTGTTAGTACTGCTGCCCTGCCTGTTCCAAACTACCCCAAAACAAAGTCAACACGTTAGCTAGAATAAAAAACCCATCCCCTTTCTGGGGTGTGGATTTGTTAATAAAGAAATTAAAAGTAACATAATATTCTGTTCAAGCCCTCTCCCGAGGATTGAATGCTCTTAGGATTTCTAATTCAGGACTGCCCAGCCCAGACCCTGACTCCACTGTCTCTAGAGAAATGCTCCCACCTATCTTAGATCTGCCTGGGGTAAGGAGCTACCTGCCTCAGTGACTCAGCAGAACCCACTTATCCCTTTTCCAGCAGGATCAATATTTGCTAACAAGGTGGGGTGCTTCAGGCACACTGACAGCCCTATTAAACTATTCTTACATAATATTCACCAGAGCTCATAATTTTTCAGGATTTGTTTTCTTGAATTCTGTTAGCCTTTATAGTCCCCCCAAAAAAAATTATTGTGTAAGTTTATGCCAACCTTAGCAGACATAGCTTTTCCTTTTCCAGCATCTGTATGTATGTAGTCACCAGGGAGTTATCAGGATACGTGTGTGTCTGTGTTTTCATATCTGTCAGCTAAATCAAAAATCCAAATGCAAAATGTTGCAGTCATATTTTGTGAATTTGTAATATTCTCCAGTGGAATGAATGGAGAATATGGAGACATAAATATAATATTACTTTATTTCTGTGCCTACATTTTTCTTTTGACAAATGACTTGCTCCACTCTTCTTGTAATTGTATTACACCACCAAGTATAAAAAAACTCACTACAATGGAAGTTATACTTAATCCAAAAATGTGATATGGGCTATCACTCTTTTGTGGCGTGTATCGTGTTTGTCGGCAAAGTGAGAGGCATATCACACACGTGCTTTTTTGTCTCTGATACGAAATTTAGCCTTAAGCTACCGTAGCAGTGTCATGACACAATCTATATGATTTACCACCACCAAACTGCAAAAACGTGTTTCACTGCCATGTATGAAATATGCTACAATCTTTACTGCATAATGCTAAATTGCATAACAATTATATGGATGCTATTAATTGACTGTAGAATTCAGTATTTGTTCAGTGTTATTTGTTAAGTATATCAGTGTTAACCTGATTTTGAAAATACTGATGGGGCACTAGATGGCTGGGTGCACCAAGTAAGTGAGAGTCTCTTATGGCCTTTTGGTATGAAACATTAGGATACTTGTAATATTATGCTGCCCTAGGCCTCATTCCCTTTACATACTATTGACCCATATTTCTGATATTTGACATTTTTGCTAAATACTGTCAGGGATAATCTATCACAGAACAATTTTTGAGATTATCTGTAGAACTCTCTTCTTATAACTCAAATGTATAAGGGCTTCAGATAATGACATTTCCTATTGGGAAGATGATCAATGAACATCCAGGTAAGACAATTATGAGGGAGCGATTGTGCATTTTGAGACCAAAACCAAAGCATCTTTCATTAACAAAGTGGTTAGTCCCTGATCTGTGATTAGGTTTTCCTATTGGCCAAATATGAAATGTTTCTGTAAGGCGCATCTTCAAATCCTTCCACATCCAGATTCACAGTAAGATCCACTTTTCATGAAGGAACAAAATGTGATACAGGTTGTGTGGTGTTCCTAGTATTCTGAGATCGGTGCAGCTTTTAGATTAAGCCCACTCTTTTCAAAAGAGCTTAATCAATTGGAGACCCACCTCCAGAGCCCTGACCTGCAAAGTTCCAGAGACTCATTCCTCTTCTGTCATGGTGTTCATCAGTTGCATGAAGCCACAGGAAGAGTAAGTGACACTCAAGTCATCCCTGCTCTGATTTATTAATTAGCGATCTTGCTAATGCTTCTTAGTCATCAGTTTCAGTAGTCTTGGGGAGAGAGGCAATTTCTCAGATTGCTAGGGCCAAGCCCATGCAAAGCTTTGAATATCAAGACAGAGACTTTGAACTGGACTCTTCATTCAACTGGGAGTCAGCAAAGAGACCGGAGCACTGGAGTTATGTGTTCAGAGTGACCTGTTGTGTTAAACAAATGATCTGCTACCTTTTTGTACCAATGTGAGCATTTGGGGATGTTTTGATGTCATTCCTAGATATGAAATGTAGTGATGAAACATGAAGATCATGAATGTGTGTGTTGCTTTGGCAAGGACTGATGTGATGTGATGGGGCCCAATCTTATAGCAACTAACAAGTATAAGATGGGCTTTTTTTCCTGCCATTGATAATTGGGCATTCAAAGCTCATGTTCAATGTGTGATCCACTATAAGCCCCAGATCCCTTTTAGCCGTAGTACTGCCTAGCCAGTTATTTTGTAGTTGTGCATTTGCTTTTTTTCACCCCTAAGTGTAGTATTTTGCACTTGTTTTTATTGAATTTCATCTTGTTGACTTCAGACCAATTCTCCAATTTGTCAAGATTGTTTTGATTTCTAATCCTGTCCTCCAAAGTACTAGGAACCCCTCCCAGTTTGTCATCATCCACAAATTTTATAAGCATACTCTTCACTCTGTTGTTCAAGTCATTAATGAAAATACTGAATAGTATCAGACCGAGAAGAACCTTTGTAGATCGCCCTCCCAGTTTGACAGTGAACCATTGATAGCACTCTTTGAGTATGATCTTTCAACCAGTTGTGCACCCATCTTATGGTAATTTCATCTAGAACTACTTTTCCCTCATTTGCCTTTGAGAAAATCATGTGGGATTATGTCAAAAGGCTTACTAAAATCAACATATATCCCATCTACAGCTTCCCCCCCAGTCCATTAGGCCTGGAAGGAAATTAGGTTGGTTAGGCATGAGTTCTTGACAAATCCGTGTTGGTTATTACTTATCATACCATTATCCTCTAGGTGCTTACAAATTGATTATTAAATAATTTGTTCCAGTGTCTTTCCAGGTATTGAAGTTAGGCTGATTGATCTATAATTCCCTGGGTCCTCTTTGTTCTCCTTTTTAAAGATAGGTTCTATGTTTGCCCTTCTGTGATCCTCTGGACCTCACCCATCTTGGTGCTGTTTACATTTGATGTAAAGTGGATGCAGACTTTAGTGTCTCCTGCATACTGCTGGCATTTCAGCCTGTGTTGTCTCACTGACTTTCCTAATGTCTTCCTATATATCTTGAATAATATGAAGATAACAAGCTTGTGGGACTTTTCAGGGGGGCCTGCTGTGGAGGAACAGCTACTCACAATGATCCTCCCGGTTCAATCTGAACAGAAAGCCCTGGTTTTGTGGTGGTTCCAGTGACCTCTTTAGCTGCAGGCAACCAGACTGTTAGATGCTCACAATATGAAATAGCACAGACAGGACCAGCAGGGTGAGTGTGAATGTAGCTCTCCTATTTGTGGACAGGAGGAGGTCAACTACCAAAGCAACAATAGATGTCTCTGTACTGTGCCCTGTTCTGACACCAGATTGAGTGGGATCTAAGATATTGATTGCTGAAAGGTTGCTGACTTCTTGATCAGGTTGCTTAGAAAAGGGATGCTAGAGACCAGGCAGTAGTTTGGGAGGTCACTAGTGTCGAAGAATGGTTTCTCAATAATGTCCGGGCCATTGCCTGTTTTAGTGTGAAAGAGAAATCCCCTGCATCCATGTCAGTGTTGACAGTCTCTATTAGTAGTGGCCCCACAATGGAAGGTGATGTGCTCAGGAAGAAAGGAAGCAATTTGAAGCCTGGAAGGATTCTACGAAGGTGTGATTTTGCCATTTTTATGATTATGACAGAGCAGAGGTTGGATCTCTGCCTCCTAGCTCATTGGCATAGATTTGTAGAAATTCTTTGTATCAGACTTTATTTTCTGCCACTGATGCTCAGGTTTTCTGCTTTGTCCTTACACCTCCCGTCCACCTCATATTTCCAACAACTGCGGGGGTGGGGGAGGAGGTGAGGGAGAGAGCTTGCTTTGATGCTAGAGCATCAATAGAAGTAGTTAGGGAGTTGTAGTGACACAGTAATTATTCAACTCTTGATCAGCTATCATTTTTTATAAATTAAGGTTTGGAATTTGGCAAGTCCAAACATTTTTGGTCAGTCCACTGGGGGTAATTGTTTGTTGTCTTGCTGTGGAGAGAGGTTTTATTTCTGTCTAGAGCGGGACGGGGTCGGACCAGGATTGGCAGGAATCAAATCTGTGTTTCTTTGGTGCACACCATGCCTGAGGGTGTTGCTGACTCTGTGTGTGGAGGCTGAGATTGCTTCTGAGAATCCTATGGTGGAGAGTTATAGAAGTACCAGCTTTTCTATTTGCTGTTCACTTCCTCCCTCTGTCATTTCTTTCCTCTCCCCTTTTCCTCTAACCATTAGTCTGGCCACTCTTCACTCTTCTAACACCAGTATTCCTCCATTTCAGTTGCTCCCTTTATTCTCCATTGCTCACTCTTGTCTGCAGTCCTACATTTTCTGCCCCAGTCTTTTCTTACTGGTTTTATTTTTTCCCTTTTTTCTGGTACTACTGTTCCATCTGGAATTCAATCTGGAATTCTCTCTCCCTCCACTTTGATTTCACTCTTCTCCCTACTCTGCTGCTCTGCCTGTCTTTGCTTTCCTTAACTGTACCTGCTTTTCTTTTCCCCCCATTCTATATCATTCCTGCCTCCTTTTACTCTGCATCCTCCTCTCTGACCTGTAACCCCCTCTGCTAATCTTTATACACCTTCCACTGCACGCTCGCTCTTTCTTTCTCCTTGACCAATGCAGAGTACTTACCTCTTAAGATGTTTATAGAAAAGGCGTTTGTTTCTGACTGGTTCTTTGTTTAATGATTTTAATGAATGTTCTTACCTGAGCTTTCATTATTTTTCAGGTTTTAAAAATCAGCTTGGTTGGCCACAGGAAACGTATTTTGGCATCTCTGGGAGACAGGCTTCACGAAGACCCTCCTCAGAAACCACCAAGGTCAATAACCCTCAGGGTAAGTTTCTAGCAAATTTGGTATCTCGTAAAGTCAGCAATCATTTAATAAAAATACTATTTAAAAAGAAAACTGAAAGCAAAAAGAATTGTCACTTAGTAGCTAAGCATATAGAATGAGTTTTATCACTTTCCTTTTTGTTTGCTGCTCTGTAGTGCAAGTCTCTGCTTTAGTTACACAAAGCTAACTGAAATCAGTGAGATAAACATGTATAGATATCAAGGTGTTTCTGGGTATCTAAAGTTACTTGTCTTACTCAGTTTCCATTAATAACCCCACTCCTGCAAGCCTGGTCATGGTACCTCCTGGGATTTTCCACTTTCACTGATTTTTATATCCCTCCCATTGCAATAAATTCACTAGATTTCTAATCCCAGAAATTTTGCTTTCTTGGTATCTATTATCCGTATTACCTTATGGTCTGGGGACCCTGTCTTTACTGTGTTGTGTTCAAGGTAGTTCATGCTCATTAGCACCTTTTACTATGACATTTTCATTCAGTTCTTCCCTGTTTGAGTAGATTTGATTTGAGTATTTCCATGGTGACTGCTCCTCTGATTGGAATTTCATTCTGGAATGGATTTCCAGTTGTCGGGCACATAATGTGCTCCCTAGTTGTATTTCCTGGTGTTAGGAGGAGAAGGTAAAGCTAGAGTGGGAACTGCTGCTGCCTTTTATAATCTTATTTTAACAGAAAATTATCGATTCTGTGACCTCCCTGTTTTTACCCTCTTTAGTGTCAAACGCTATATACAAATGCTTAGATTTAGAAATCTATAACCTGTTTTTTAATATTGTGCTAGCAAAAGTGCCTTTCAGTTCATGATGTCCTGCCCTAGAGAATTGCTCAAAATAGGGTATTTTTAGTTACATTTTATATCTTGGTTTGTTGTGTGAATGGTCTCCTGGCACACTGCAAGTGCTAAAATAAAAAAGAAATGGCCAATGCTGAAAGTAGCACACACTCACTCAGGGGTTTCGATGTATTGGATTTGAAAACTATTTCTATACATGGGAATGTTCCTCTTCTGCTGGTGGAAAAGCTTTCACATCCTACGTTACTAGCAGCATTGTACATTCTCTGTACAGTGAAAAGTACACTAGATCTCCTCCTCATGTAATCAGGATGAGGAAAAATATTTCACTGCCCAACAGCTAGAATTACTAATGCAGACAGTAACTAAATATTATTCATCACTTTATGTACAGTTGTCTTCAATGGGAGTCCTAAAGGAAAGGACATGAGTTTGGATTAAGATCCTCTACTCCTTCAATAGCTGAGATACTGTACCATAGAAATACTCAAACAAAAACATAGGGGAGTGTTTACCTTATAATATGCACTAATGATTTTATTTCAAGCTGAAGAATAGTTTGGATACGGTGAAATGTATATCTGCTTCTGTAGGAAGATCTGTTTGTGTCTAGCACATTGAAAGAACCATTTTTTGGTGTGAAGATTGTTCCTAAAAGGATGCCAGTATAAGTCTTAGCTGGGCTAATAGCCTCAGACCACCACTTCAGTTTTTCTAGTTCCTACAGTAGCTTTAAACATTATTTTTTTAATGAAGAAAACATTGGTAAATATTAAAGCAAAAGTAACAAAGATACAGTATGAAATGCGGAGATTGATCACTCTTACCTATGAGCAGAAACCTTCCATTGGAAGAGCAACCAACCACATTAGACCACCCCAGGCCTCCTTACTCTCCTCCTGGTCTCTCAGCAGCTTGAAATAGGGTGCCTTAGAGCGGTCCACAATCTAGTTTGGCTCTGTGGAAAACTGAACCAAGAATCCCCTTTAGTTACTCCTCTAAAACAATAAGAAGTAGGTTTTCCTCCCTGCGCCAGAGCAGCCGTTTGTATCTCGGCATTGTTGTACGGTACCTTCAGGCCCATTGTTGTTCAATGTTAAATAGTTATATTATAGTTATGCTTCATACACATAAACTGGCACATTCCCTGCTCCAAATAACTTAATCTAAGAAAATTGTCTTTATCTTCTCCTGGCACTGTTTCCTGGTGCATGTGATAACTGGGCCATCTGCTCAACACCTGGTCAGAAACTAGACTGTTCCTGATAGTGGAGTTCATCTGTAACTGTATCTCCTGGTCACCCCAGATCTGGACAAGCACTCTTGTGAACCTCAGGCCAGCTTAAGGTATCCTTGCACAAAAGCTTCTTTTGAGAAGTGATTCAAAAGCAGCTTGGGAAGCTAACACTGAAATTTGACGATTGCACAGAAGTGGATGCTGGCAAAAAGGGGTACACACATGGAGACCGAAGGTGCGCTGCCCAGTTGTGCAGGTGAGGGCTTCTGGAGAACTTGACTCTACAGCAGAGTCCAGAAAATTGATCAGAGTCCACTTAAGAAGTGACTAGTGCATTGTGGGACAGATGTGGGAGGAAGAATTGATCCAGTGCAGTTGCTATGCTAGTGTTTGCAGTCCCTACTGGTACAGCACCCGCGCAGATTGTCATGGTGGTAGAGAGCATGCTGTTAGCTTTCCTACTAGCAAGTGGAACTTAACTGGTAATATGAACACCTGAACACTAATGTTTGCAATGTTGTGTTGTTGGATGTACGAGAAGGTTGCAACTCCCAAACTACCCCAGTGTCCTAGACAAGACCACCGTGTCCTGCATCTGTTACAAACAGTTTGGCTAGATACTGATACACTGATGTTTTCTGGAGCCCTGGGAGTTGTAATCTGTGTTCTGTTTCTCTCTCTAATTTCCCCATATAAACTGTATTCTGCAGGGCCATTACAAATTGTATGTAAAGTATGTATCTTATATCTCTGTCCACTCATTTTCTCTCCCAACAAGGGAAGACATTGCTGGAGTACAAACCACGTGGCTTCTCCCAAGTGGTGGTATATTGCCCCTTACAAATAGTTAAGGCATCAATTGTGTGTTTAGCTGGACCCTGACAAGGGCTGGCATGTAGCTGTATCTTCCCAGCAGCAACTCTGGGAGAGGACTTGGCTCAGAGTTGGGAAATGGGGATGTAATTTTCTACCAGCCTATACCAGTAGCAGATTACTTCCCCTTCCGTGCTGCTCATTCGCCACCCATCTCCAACAACTTCCATCTACACAGGAGGAATCATGTCTCCATGGAGCCTGCTCACAAACTGGTGATGTGGGGAGGCTGTGAGGAAAATAAGGGTGCATTACTGCCCTCTACAAGTTGTGTAGGGCAAGTCACAATCTAATACAGGGATCCGCAACCTTTCAGAAGTGGTGTGCCAAATCTTCATTTATTCACTTTAATTTAAGGTTTCGCATGCCAGTAATACATTTTAACGTTTTTTAGAGGGTCTCTCTCTATAAGTCTATATATTACATAACTAAACTATTGTCGTATGCAAAATAAACAAGGTTTTCAAAATGTTTAAGAAGCTTCATTTAGGGTGCTGGAGTCAGGGCTGGGGTCGGGGGGTATAGGGGTCAGGGCAGAGGGCTGGGTGTGTGAGGGGGTGCAGGGGTCAGGGCAGAGGGGTGGGGGTTGTGGGGGTGCAGGGGTCAGGGCAGAGGGCTGGGGTGTGTGGGGGGTGTAGGGATCAGGGCAGAGGGCTGGGCGGGTGTGAGGGGGGTGTAGGGGTTAGGGCAGAGGGCTGGGGGTGTGGACGAGGTCATGGGGGTGCTCGCAGCCCCTTGCCCTGGGCGGCTCACGGCAAGAGGCTGGAGGAGATATGCCCTGATTCCACGCCCCTTCCCCAAGGCCCTGTCCCCACCTCTTCTCCGCCTCTTCCACGGAGCAGCGAGTGCGCTGCGGCTCCACTTCTCCCCCTCCCCCGCAAGGGCCATCAGCTGATCGGTGGCAGGGAGGGAGAGGAGGAGGTTGGGCAGGAACCCAGCACGCTGGGGGAAGAGGTGCGTGAAGGGGAGCTTGCCTGCCCTGCAGCAGCAGCCGGCAGGACCAAGCTTCTTCACCCTGCCCCGGCGGGGGGGCAGAGAAGAGTGGGCCGGGGTGGGCAGGATTTTTAATGGCACGCTGCTGCCTGCCGGGGTCCCGGCCTGGGTTCAGCAGCAGGCTGAGTGGGGCCGGTGGCTGGGACCCGGCAGGCAGAAGCGTGCCATTAAAAATCAGCTCGCGTGCCGTCTTTGGCCCGCGTGCCATAGGTTGCCGACCCCTGATCTAATACAAAATAACATTCATTCATCATAAATTCTTTCTTCAGGAAATGCTCCTACATTTCGTATTGACAATAGTTCAAATATAGTTTTAAACAGGTTGCTTGAAGACATAAAAATGGTATTATACCATGCTACATTTTCCATTTCTATCCAGGAACCCAGCGGTAACCATACTCCTCCTCAGTTGTCTCCCTCACTTAGCCAAAGCACTTACACTACCGGTGGCTCCCTAGACGTTCCTCACATTATCATGCAGGGGGATGCAAGGAGAAGAAGAAATGAAAACTATTTTGAAGATATTCCCCGGTCAAAACTGGAGAGGCAGATGGCACAGGTAAGGTTAAAAAAGTGTCCTCATGCTGTTGATCAAAGAATTAAACCTAGTCATTGTTGCATATTCAGATATTGGGGCCAGATCCAAATCAGCAAATGCAGTATCCGTTTTTGATGTTTTTTAGTTTCAAAGCAGTGTTTGCAAGGGTTAAGAATCCTAAACTAGATTAGTTTGTGCACATATATATATCATATTTTCAAAAGTGTGTGCATGTACTTCATTTAAGACTCTTAGGGCCAGATTTTTAAATATATTTAGATGCCCCTAAATACAGGTAAATGCCTATGTGCATTTGAAAATCCCAGTAGGTGCCTGTTTGCATCTTTACGCATCTAAATACCCTTAAAAATGAAGCTCACAATCTTGCAAAGAGTTAATCTTATGAATGAGTCTTTTGCAGGATCAGGACCTACATTTTTAAACTCATAGTACTGAACCAATTTTTTTTAAAGAAAGAAATACATAGTAGCAAGGAAAGAAATTCTAGAAAACAACTTTATAAAGAAGTAAGTTAGAATAGGACATAGAAAAAGATTGGGGATTGTTTATACTTCCTTCCAGGAGGCCAAGATATTGACTGACTAGCCTTAAACAAGTAGTTGGTAGGCCCTTGCTCAAGAAGTCATCACTTGATGTTAAAGGCATCCCTGTCCAGCTTGAAAGTTTCCCTTCATGGGGAAACTTAATGTAGATTTTCTGATACCAGCCCAGGTGCTGCTGACATGCCTGTGGGATCTGAATAGGGTTGTTTTTTGCTGACTCTATCCCATCCTTGTTGACGGGTCTTAGAACAGAGTTTAGGCGTAGCTCTTGCTCCCCGAGAGTCCTCTTATAAGCGGTTCCTTGTGGTTCCATTCAGTTGCCCTGCCTGTTCTATACAGACTGATGTACAAGCTCCTGAGAGGAAACTCCATTTTAGGCTGTGTTTTCATCAGTATTCAGAAGACATTAGTTTCACGTCTCCTTTTCAAGAGAAGGTGCCAATTCGTAGCACTGGCTGAGAGAGCGACCCATGTAAAAATGAGCTGGCAGAACCTCACTATAGAAAAGACAAACATGATACAGGTTTGAAGAGAAACTAATGAGGGGTGTGACTGCTTCCAGTACTGAGTGTGCCCATCATTTTCCAAGGAAGTTTGTATTCTTGGGGTTTATTTGGACATTCTTAAAAGGTTTGTAATTTATTTATATAATGACTTACGGGCCCATCACTGTAGCACTAAATGCATCTCAACATTAAATCAAACTGTCCACAAAAGACAGCATAAATCAGTCCCCTTCCCTGTACTCCTTCAACCAACCAGAGATAATGTACTGATGATTTTAAATCAAGCATATGCTTGACCAAAAAGATGGGTCTTGTACCATTCTGAAGGTCAGTAAAGTTAAGCTATCAGCAAAAGTGCCTCAGGATGATCTCTGCTGTTCTTTGTGCATAGGGAGAAAGATACCAAGTCCTAAATCATGTAATGCTTTGCAGTGTAGATCAAAAATAAAACTTGGAATTGCACCCAAAAACAGATGGGAAGCCAGTGCAGTTCATGGAGCACATTTGTAACATGAACAGTTCACTTCACTAAGCAGGCAGGCTGTTACGTTCTGCTCTGTGTGAAGCTTCCAAGTAGTCTTCAAGCATAGCCCAAAGTAGAGCGTATTTCAGTAGTTCAACCTTAAAGTGACAAAGACTGTGCAAATAACTGTGTTATAGTCTACATGATCGAGAAAAGGCTGCAATCTCTTTGTTAAATGCGTGTAGAGAAAAAGCAATTAAAAACGCAAATGAAAAACGAAACCCATATGCTACCTGGGAATCCAAGAGCAGTTGATGAATCCCATTTGTTAAGGCAAACATTTATAGGAAAGTGAAATTAGATCTTTTTTCAAAGAAAAATTTAAACTTGGCTGTTGTATAATTTTATCCTACTGAATTAGGGCTCTCATTCTAATCCAGAAACAGAGCTGGGGAAAGTTGCCCAGTGTGCAAGCTTGCTTTCAAACATAAATTTGCGAGGCTTTCACGGTGAGTGGAAGTTTGACTGAAGTCCATGGGGGCGGGGGGGACGACATTTATCCCTGTACCTACTTAACCACTTTACCTACTGTAAAAATACTTCTTTGAAGGTCACAAATCTTGGAAGTTTGAATATGAAATATCTCATAATTTG
The DNA here is from genome assembly GCF_965140295.1 of Lepidochelys olivacea. Classification (NCBI taxonomy): domain Eukaryota; kingdom Metazoa; phylum Chordata; order Testudines; family Cheloniidae; genus Lepidochelys; species Lepidochelys olivacea. The sequence continues at coordinate 268,141,280 of NC_140411.1, forward strand.
TGGTTGAGTAGACTGATTTGTGCACATTTTATCACTTGGTTCACACTTCCCTCTTCCTCTTTTAGTCTCTAATGTTTTGGGTTTTTTTAAGTACCATTTTAGCAGCCCAGCCTGCCTCCCTTTCGCTTTCCTTTCTTCCTGTCTTAACATCCTGATCCTCCAGAGAGGTCTGAAACATCCCTTCCTCAGATACATAGGGACTTTTCAGAAAAAAATATTTTTTTTCTGGAAAGGCCATCATATGTGCCTCCTATCTAAAGAAAGAACGGGGCATTTAGTACCTCTCCTGCCTCAATGTATTTGTAAAACCACTTAAGTGTTGGTGTTTTCCTGAGAGTTGGTACACAGTGAATGCTCTTCTGCTCCTTCTCTCTCACTTTCTCAGTGAAAAACTAGGACAGTCATCCTTCAGGATTCCTTCAGATACCAAATGAAAAAAGACAGATCCAGAATGAAATCACAGCTTAGAGTGGTGGCTGTTTTAGCATCAAATCTAGCTCTGTATTCAGTTCTGTGGTACTGGTGTATGCAGAACTCCCATTGACATCAATGGGAATATCAGTGACTCCATGTGGTGATCATTCTCAGTTTGTCCGAGTCATGCTTTTAAGAGGTTAAACTGGGCTTTGCTCAGCCAATCTGGTCTCAAAATAGACATTTGAATTGAGGGTTTTTTTTCTCAGCATCTTGACATGTGCCCCAAATGCTTTGCTGAAATGAACCTTATTTAGAAACATAGGACTGGAAAGGCTCTCCTGGATCATCAAGTCCAGTCTCCTGTTATCATAGGCAAATCCATTATGTAAGCCATTCGTAAATTTATTAAGATCAATTTTAAAACTGGTTAGTCTGTTGTTTTTGGTACTCATAGTGAAAGGCTGTTCCAGATCTTTAGTCTCTCCCAAAAATTCCTCTTGAAAGTAAAGCATTCAGTTTGATCCTATGCATGGATACACTGCCCTCTGTTGTATCTAGCAGTCTCTTCTAATCCAAACATTTGTAGGTTCCTTTGGTTTGTCCCAGACTGACTTCTTCGCAAGCAGTTATTGAAAGTGTCCTGCCCCCAGCTAGAGTACTTCTCACAGACAAGTCCTTTTTTATTCTACCACATGTTACTGGGGCTAGCTTGCATAGTTCCTTCGTCCCTTAACCCTTTCTCTGCCAGGTTCCATTCAAGGGGTATACACTCAATCATAGGGAGATTCATGTACTTAAGTACCTCAGGATCAAGTCCTCAATGCTGTAATTTTGGAGGGTTTTTTAGATTCATTTTTCATCACATATTTAATGGGCACATTTTAGCTTACATTGGAGAGAGGCTACTGGATGAAAGACAATTTACAGATTTATAGCTTACTAAAAGGAATGCATGGCTATCACACTGTTCACTTTAGCTCCTTTCTCAACTTTATTTGATTTTAAACTTTCCGGTAAACCTATTTTGAGCTTTAATTTAAAATCTAAAATCCAAAGAAAATATTTTAAAAGAATCAATGCACTCTAATTGTTCTGTCATTAATATGACACATATTTTCACTATATGCTATGTATTAATCATCAAGCATGCTGATTTTTGCATTAGATATCAACCCTCCTGCTTTTGTTAAGGCCATTTAATACTTTAGAGGACAAAAGGTTTACATCATTCTTCTAAATCATACTCCGATCTTATTTCTAAAAATCGATGACTTATTTGCTTGATTGAGACAAGATTGGACTAAATTAGTTTAACACAGGTGAGCCTGCCACTACAGGAGGTCAGACTAGATGATCACAGTACTTACTTTCTGGTCATTTTGTAGTACAGGGAGGTAAAAAAGAGTAATGCAGAGATTTTCAAGGGAGCCTAAGCAATTTAGACACCCAAATCCTATTGAATTTCCTTTTAAAATCCCAGCCAAAATGTAAAATCTTCGAAGTCCTTGAGATTACCAGAATGTAACACAGATGATTGTGAAAAGGACTTTGTGAAACCTATCAAGATAAGACTGACTAGCCTGTGTATCATTGGTATTGGAGGCAGAAGATGATTTAGTGCTGAGCCTGCAAGTTATAGATGAACGTGATCAAATCAGCATATTCAATGTAGCTCCAGTTACACTCGAGATTAGTAAACCTTGAAATTGGAATGGAAATCACTGATTCATTTGTTTGGGAAATGAGTGAAATGACTCCTGAAGGTCAGCAAAAGGCAGCTTGTCACAGGCAAATGAACTCTTTTCAAAGGAGAATATTAATCTGCGTGCTCAAAGTGTCCATTTAGAAAACCAGACTAGATATGTAACTTGAGGATCCTTAGTTTGCCATAGGGGTCAAAGAAGCCTAACTGGGGCGATGGGGCAAAATGGGGCTCAGATTCATCCAAATGTCAGGCCCTTCTTCCTGCCTCCTCCAAATATGAGTGGGGAAAAGTTCCACAGCTCCAAAAGGTCACTTCCGCTGAGCAGTGCTCGGCTCTGTTTGCCTTCTCTCTGACCGCTGGAGCCAAGCACAGATCAATTTGCTGAGCATTACAGGAGATCATAGTGGTGGAAGCTGCTGCTTCTGAAGTGTGGTTGGCAGATCTTTGGAGTTCAGTGCCTTCTCCAGTGAGGCACACATCATGGTGCACTTAATGATCCTAATGTTAGCTACCATCAATCCTGACTGATAAACTTCATAGAAATATTGTTTTTCCAGGGCAAAGACTAAGGGCTGGCTGAAAAGCTCATTGATGACAATGGAAAGAGTCCTCTTGCAGTTAGTGAGGTTAAGATCAGGCTCTAACACCTCAACAAGATCTGTCATTTGTGGCAGGGAAAATCATGGGTGTGAAAAGGAAGCCTGGTTAAGTTTCTTAAGAAACGCTGCTTAAAATCTCAGCTCTTTAAGACTAAAGATTTTACAGACAACAAAGAAACTCTAACACCTAGAGTAAAAATGCATCAAAGGTTGCAAAACCAGGACATTGTTGTTCCTTCATTACTTTGGCCTTGGTATTGTAATACTGTAGTAATAGGAAGAAAGACATTCTTTCGTATCTCAAAAGGGTGGGAAAAATTGAATTCACATGTTCTTGGTCAAGGGAATTCACTGAAGAGGGAACCCAGGGCTGAACCCTATGCCCACTCCATTTTTAAGCCTTTCTGGGCTCTTTGTTTTCATTATTTGATTTGACATTCTATTCTGGAACTTAAGAGCCAGGTAATGTAAGAGGATAATAGCTTGAGTGTGCATTTTTTACATAAAGTCATTCCAATCAGTGTAGTGCCACCGTGGAATGTGAAGTTTTGGTAGATCTGTAATTGATTGAAGGATTAGGACTAAGACATAGGAGCCTATACCATAAGTAGAACTATACCTACTAGCAACAACTAAATATTATCTCCAGTTAAGTAAAAGTGTAATAAAAGCTAGAGAGGGAGATACAGATTTCTGTGAAAAGAGCTAAGGGAGAATGTTTTCAGCTCTTTATACCTTGAACTTCTATACTATCTTCCAAGTGTTTCACGAAATTAATTTATCTTCAAAATGTCCTTGAGGCTATCCTGGGTAAATATCATGTCTTCCAGTTTACTCCTAGGGAAACTGATGCACAGAGAGATTGTGATGTGGCCAGGGTTACAGAGCAAGCTTGTGGCAGAGTCATTAATAGAACCCAAACCTCCTGAGACTCAGTCCTGTGTTTTAACCATGAGTCTGAATTTTTGTTCGTTTATCGTATTGTGTATTTCTTTTGTTCTTTCCCCCCACTCTCACCTTTGGAGGGATTTAAAGATTATGGAGGAAATTAAGGATTGAATGTCTAAAGGAAGACACCAATGTGCAAGATGATCATCTGCAAGAAGCAGTGGATTAAAGTGAGAATAATGTGTTTTATCAACAGTTGAAATTGTTGGTGAAATATATTATGGCAAAGAGTACTTTACTATTGCAGTGGATTTAAGAAATTATTAAAATGAGGATGAGGCCAATGTGGATGAAAATCTTTTGTTCTGCTTTTGTTTGAGAGTTTGACTTCTGTTTCAAAATGCAACCAACCGATGGAAAATATAAACGTTGAAGAACACAAGACAGACGTAATGCAAGAAAACCTCAATAAGAACCTAATGAAATGTTGAAAGTTTCGCCTTTTTAAAATGTATTATATTTTTAAATACTGAAAGATTGCTGAACTGTGAAGAGCTTGAATTTATGGCAGAGGAAAAATGACTATATGAGATTTTGGGCTGTATGATAAATATGTTACTGAAAGAATGTTGTCTTTTTGTATACATATTTTCTATGAAGCTCTAAATCTCACCTCCTAGTATATTGAATATGGCTAAGTAAACTATAAAAACGGAATTAAGAACTAACTCAGTAATTTCTACTTGAAAAATCTTAATATTTTCAAAAATGTGACACACTTTTGCTTTTTGAAATAATGCAGTGGGATGTATATTAGATCTGCACACGGCTTCAGCATACAGAGTCCAAGAAGAATGTGCAACTTTAATAGTTGGTGTTAATGGTACAATTAATGCCACAAATGCTAAACCAAGATGCGGACATATGTGATAATTACTCATTTACAGATTTTCTCACTTATACAACCATTATTTTTGTAAGGATGATCTGGAAGATCCAGGGAGAGTTCCTCTTGACAAAGTAACTAAAATAAAAAGTTCAAGGATCTCTGGAGTCCAGAGAAGAGCTCTAAGCTCCAGTATCCAAATCTTTTAGCTCCTGGAAAGGACTAAGGCCTTCCAGTGAAGCTATGGGTGTTTTTTTTGAAAAGGAGTCCATATATTTTAGGTGCCTAATATGGATAATTGGTGCTTAACCGAAGGCAACCAAATTTTAATATTATGTCCTCTGATCTTAAATATTGGTTGTTAGTTCAGAATTTTGTGTCACATTACCTGCCAGTCTCCACCTTAAATCATCACCTGCACAGAAAGTCAGGGTAGCTATGGTGAAATGTCTTCAGTCCCAAGATTATGAAGATTTCCTTTGTTAAGTTCATCAAGATGTTGACAGTCTGTTTTTTCCTTGTATATAGTATTAGCATTGAGATGCATAAACCCAGGAAGCCCAGCATGACACTCTCCAGAGATGTCCAGTCAGGGAATAACTGACAGATGCAAAGATAACAGGCTGGGGAGCATTTGTGGGAAAAACATTAGCATAGGGGAAGTGGTCAGTCAGCAAAAGATTTGCTGTACACTGTATATCAGTGCACTAGTACTCTGAACTGTAACAATGCATCTTGCTCTGAGGAAACTGATGTGTTTTCTCAGATCACACAAGGCAGTAATAGTCTACAAAAACTGACCGAAGGAACCTTAAGCAATCTCCCCCAGAAGAAACCAGCTCCTGTTTAATGGGATGAAAACAAATCTGAATCATCAGCTTGTAGTCTACCGAGTCTCTCTGCATGTAGCAGCTCATCTCAACCACAGGCACGTTGATTGAGTGGAGAGGAATTCCATCCTGGGGATCATAGTCAAGTGAAGGAGGTCTTCAGCTGGTTCAAGACAAACAAGGGAGTCCCTTTGTTCTCTTTATATCAAAGGACAACTACAAGGTACATACTTCTGCAGCAGATGTAGCCATGGCTCAAGTTGCTTTCTTAGGAAAATGTCACTTCAAGATGGCCTGCACTTTTCTGCAAATCCTCCTCATGTGAAGAATTATCAGGAAGGCAGAACTCCCTCCCCCTCCATTTTCACTAGGGGGCTCAAAAGGGCTTGTTCGTGAAAGTAACCTTTGGATATTCCTACTTGTGAGATGCTTTTCCACACCCCCGCCTGGCCTGGGAGAGGAGCAGTGGAAACACTAGAACCTTGCTGCTGCATGTTCATGCCAACTGCTCACCTCCCCCTCTTCCTCAGAGTTCTTCTTTCATGTGACTTCTCTTGGACTCGGCAGAAGGAATTGAGATAGCTGGATCTGCACAGCTCTTTTATAACGGTGGTGCCGGAAAGAGTCTGCTCCGTGCACAAGAAACCCACTCTACTTACAGTAATGCAAGCTGGGAACGTGCTGCTTTATTCAGCTACATAAGAGAGTGGAGGAAACACCCACTAACTAAACAGGAGGTAAAGGAGGAATGGAACATGGCTCCAACGCATAATACTCTGAGTAACTCAGTTAACCCCTTGATTGCCATTTTACTACAGGCTCCAAACATTTCATACAGCAACAGAGCATTTATGTGGCCCCAGTCCTCTCTGGGGGACTGCTTTCTGGATAGCTCTCAAGCTCCGTTCTACAAGGGGGTTGCATCACACAAGCATGACTATGCAGAGGCAACTCGCTGCAAGATCCACAGTTACCCTGGTGTAGGACCATTTTAAGAGATCATTATGATCATATTAGTCTGGCTTTCTGCATAGCAGACTGGACATTTTTCACCCCATGATTCCTGCATCAAGCACATAATCACTAGCTGATCTAGAACATATTTTTAGAAAGATATCCAGTCTTGGTTTAAAGTTGTCAAGTGACGGAGAATTCACCACATCCCTAGGTAAATGGTTCCAATGGTTAATTACTCTCACTGTTAAAAAAATTGTATCTTATTTCTAGTCTGAATTTATTTTATCTTCAGCTTCCAGCCACTGGCTTTAGTCTAACAGACAATGACAGAACAAAAGAGCTCTCTGCTTTCGGAAATCCCTTCCCCATGTAGGACTGTGATCAAGTCCCCAATTAACCTTTTGTTGTATAAACTAAATAGCTTGAGCTTCTCTAGCCTCTCGCTGGCAGGTTTTCCAGGCCTCAAATCATTCTTGTAGTTCTTTTCTGAAACAATCTTGCCAACAATCTTTTTTAAAATGTTGACACCAGAACTGGAATCAGTATCCCTGGAATAGTCTCACGAATGCTATGCCTTGGGGTAGTATCACCTCCCTATACCTACTCAGTATTCCCTTGCTTATGCATCCAAGGATCCCATTTGAATTGCCCTGTGAGAATATGTTCAGTCACAGAGGCACCCCCCGCCCTACACGCACACACATAGAGGTGCTGAATTAAGGGGCTGCGAGCTTCCTCCCATCCGTCCCTGCACTAGTGCAACCATGAAGCTGCCCCATAGATCACAAGCACTGAGCATTGTTCATTTATCCCATGGCTCAGCAAGATGTGTAGTGTCTGTAATTACAGCTGGGTGAATTAGATCCTGCTTTGAATAAGTGTACAGGAGTCTAGACTCTCATGACTAGCTAAGGTTAATGCAGTGTTGTGGTAGCCATGTTGGTCCCAGGATATTAGAGAGACAAGTTGGGTGAGGTAATATCTTTTATTAGACCAACTTCTGTTGATGAGATAGAGAGACAGAGAGAGAGAGACAAGCTTTTGAGTTTACACAGAACTCTTCTTCAGATCACCTGAAGTTGGTCCCAGAAAAGAGATTCCCTCAGCCACTTTGTCTAATAGCCAAGGTTAAAGCATTTTTCAATTCCAACTTTTACCATTTTATTTGAGGGTAGGGGGATGGAGTTACAGCAGAAATGGTATAAGGTGGTTGTCTGTTAATCCTTCCCAAGTTCTCAAAATATTACAAGCTCACTCGCCATGTTTAATAGATGCAACCTCTACTTGGTGGGGGCAAAGGGCTGTTTGTCTTGAACTCCATATGTATGGTTATGAGGGAAGTAGGAAGAAGGGAGAAAAGTGTACAACCTTTTCTCTTCTCAGCCTCTCCACTTGTTCTCCCCTGTTAGCTTGAGTTAGAATGGTTCATAACTTGGTTGGGTACTGCTCTTCCGGCAGATAGGGCACCTGGAATGCAGAGACCTGAGTCCTAATCCTGACTCTGCCATTGACTCCTGTGTGGGACGTTGGACAAGTCCAACTTGGACTGTGCCTCAGTTTCACCATCTCTAAAATGGAGATAATGAGGCTGGTGAAGTGCTTGCAAATCTAATGAAAAGCGTGACCAAAGTGACAGGTAAAAGTAGTATTTTATTAGAACACTTACACTCTGCACCAGTATTTTGGTTATACCGGTGCAGATGTGTCTCAGGATTTATGAGAACATTCTCAGACAAGTTTTAGACATGTTTTAGAGAGCAGGGCTAGCATTTTTTTTCACCTATGGAAATACTGGACTGCAGGAAAAAGGAGAGTAGATTAAAAGAAAACTGGGAAAGAGTGAGGTGCTCAAACATTCTGTGGTATGATTGGCCATTACCTGAACAATGGATGTCTGAAATAGTAGAAAGAAAAGGAGGACTTGTGGCACCTTAGAGACTAACAAATTTATTTGAGCATAAGCTTTCGTGAGCTACAGCTCACTTCATCGGATGCATTCAGTGGAGGAAGTTCACAGGGGGGAAAAAGGCTAGTCATATTTTTTTCTTTGTGTGAATATATTTTATGAAAGTAAGAAATTAAAGCGAGGTTGACAGAAGCAATGAAAGTTTCTTAACACAATTCTTCTAAAGTGTCCCAAGTTGTAATGGGACAATGATCTGAGGAACCTCCTGTATATTTGATCTATCTGTATCTATTTTGTGGGAATGTGATTTCATATGAATATGCATGTTTTGTTGTTTTGTTTGAATGTTAATAGTTTGCATTTATTTCTTTGTGCATATATTAATATTTATTAGGAATAGCTGATGACATTTTTTCTGTCCTTCACAGTATCCCTTTGCAAAATGTTGCTAGTTGCTAACCTTTTCTCACAGAGCTCTGTGTTCCTGGTATTAAGTGGCCAAGGTTTTTTTTGTTTGTGTACACTATTGTTCAGATAGGAGGGTGGCTATACATTTTGTTCTTTTCTTGTTTTGAGGTAGCATGTTCTAGGGGACTGGGAATTGGTAGCTCCTGAATTCTAATCCCAACTCCCCTACTAACTAGTTTGTGACCTTGGACAGTCACTCAATCTCTCTTCTTTGGTCAGTTTCTCCATATTCAAAATAGAAAAAAAGCAAACTTACTTAGCTGCTTCGCAGGGAATTTGATACTTCATTGATTACTGTTTGTTCAGCACTTTGAAGCCACAGAAGATGTATACAGTAAATGCTAAATACTATTTTCTTCAGTGGCAGGAAAATCTTGGTTTCTGCATAAAAACCCATTGTCCTTTATAACATTAATATTTTTCCTCTCTGCCTAAATTTTCTATCCACTGAAACATCAGTAGCACAGAACTGTGTTATGAGAAGTGCTACATCCCATTGGATGTTGCTATAGTCATATAGAATGCTCTTTAAATCACTTTAGTGCCTCTTTTCAGAACTTTTACATTTAAAAAAATAATTTCTCTTAAGTCCTGATCCTGCAAATAGTTACTACTGGGTGTATGGCTGATTACTGTGGGTAGCCTGCTCACTGGGACTATACACAGGAATCAGTGTCGCACCTGGCAGTAAGTTTTTGCAGGATCAAGCTGTTAGTCACTATGAACATTTTGTCCAAATCAGAACTCAATTAACACCTTGCTAAATGAGATATGTTCTATAGAAGATTGTACTCCATTATACAGAGTAAAGCTGGGCTGAGGTAATTCTTTAGGAGAATTAATATTAACTGTAAAAAGTACCTTTGTAGACTACTAATGCACTATAAATATAGTTAGTTTTGCAAAAGCGTAGTTCCCTTCCTTCACCCAAGTGTCACTGCAGGCAGTCAGAAAGTCATTCTGGAGTGCCTCTTCAGTGGAAGAGTAGGCATGAGAAGTTCTGAGAATATGGGGTAGATAAAAAGAGGAATCAAGTGACCCGAAAGAATACTCTGTGAAACAGCTTAAGAATATGTGGGCAAGAAGAGTATTTGGGGTTGCATTAACACCTGGCCCTGCTACTGGGGAAATGTATTTCAAGATAGTTAGTAGCAGGGTGAGCCTGAGGAGGACAGGAGGGCCAGAAGCAATGTCCTTAGATGTGGGGATATGTTTTGAGATGGATAGCAGAATCAGGATGGACAAGAAGGAAATTGGAAAGGTCAAGGCTATGTTTTCATTAGATATTTCATGACATCAAAGTGTACTGTCCTGTGGATCCTGGAACTCAAATTATTAAAGTCACCAGTGGGATACAGAACCAGGAGATATGACTTTTGGGAAACAAAATGGGGAGCCAAAAAGTGAACAACAGATACGGAAGGGTTTAAAAGATACTTATGGGGGGAGATAACATTTTAAAAAAATATCTCTGGAAACTTGAGGGAAATAAAGACAAGTGAAAGATACTAGTTTGCTACCAGCCAATCTGGGAGGACTTGCAGGTTAGCCCAGAGAAAGCCCATCTGCTTTTGCCAGTCACCAGAATGTTAGCAGTGACCTAGCCTGTCACCCTGCAAGGCATCCAGATTTCACACAGCAAAAGGTAAGGGCAAGAGTCACTTTCTTGCACACAGTTGTGTCTATTTGAATGCTAACTTTTTTGGACACTGATATTAAATTCTTGGTGTTGTCTTTAGCTGCCAGCTATGCTGTGTATATTGCAGTTAAACTATTGATGTACTAATTGCTAGCTATTTTAGAGGCTGCAGTTGCATTTCTCATGTGTTTAGTGCCTTTTGTTGCTGCCCACTCAGGATACTGTGGGCAGTTCCCACATCTGGCGCTTATTTTAGTTGCTTGGCTACTATGAAATGTTATCTTAGCATTTCTTGTAGTGTCACAGTGGCTTTTCTCGATGGCATCCCCACTAAGGAAATACACAAAAGGGGCTGACAGACGCTATGCCTATATTGTTCTGTTGCTTTTGCTACAGTTACTGCAATATGATCCTTACTTTACTGTTGTTAATGCAGGTTTCTTGTAAAATATTGGATGGACAGTATAAGACCAATGCTGCCCATTTGATTAACTTCAGAGGGATGCAGTAGAGGGCAGTATTGGGCCCTAAATGTTTGAATGAAAGGGAATTACTGTTGGAGGGAGATGGTTGGTGATCACTTCACCTTACTCTCTTTCATTTTCCTCTATTAATAGCTACAGTGCACATGGAATTTTAAAGTTATTTCACTATTACTAATTTTTCCTGATTTCACACCCACCCAAAAAAATCTCTGTGAACCCTCTCGCTCCAATGTAACTCGAAAACCAAAATACAACTGGCCTTTTGACTGGTAAAAAACAAACTGAAAGCAACCCATTTTGCCTCCTCTCTCACCTTTTTCCATTTATTTATTTTTGTTTATTTATTTTCTATTTACAGAGCTGGGTTTCACCAGCATTTCTGATTAAATTATTTTTATTGTATGCGCAGTGTGAAATCTCTTCTGAAGTCTCTAAATAAACTATATTTTTAAGTAAGTCCAAAAAATGTTTTGTCAACAAAGAAATGAAAACTGACTCTAGGTGCTGCCATTTTTAAACTGTTGTTGCTATCTTTTTCTTTTCATACTCTTATTCCTGCTTTTTGATGGTTGTAGTGCATTAATATTTACAAGATGAGATGCAGTTTTCTGTTTATGTTAGCAGTCTTCTGTCTGTGAGATATGGACCAACCAGAATGCAGGATTTCCTTTCTCATCGATGCATCAGGTTCATAATGTAAGATGCTGTAATAAACGGCTATGTTGTCACTGTATGGAAGTGTAATGTGTTGCCATGATGTCGTTAGTACTTATATATGGGTGTCGTGTTGAAATTGCAAAACAATTTGTACTGTCTGCTGACGTGTGGGATTATGTGTGTGTACATTCATTTATCATGGTGTGTGATTAGTTTTATGTTGATTGTGTGACTGGAGATGAAGGAATTTTTAGTTCTAGAGTTAAGTTAAAACTTACCTCATTGTAGATTTGATGCCTGTTCCAGCACTTTTTGTTTGCTCATTTATTTTAAAGCAAGAATGTGTAAGTTGCTTAGTTTGTGCACCCTGTTTTGTGCATCAGCCTTCCTGTTAATAAGCAGGATCTACATTCCTCATACCTAACTGATGAACTTTGAGATGATGCCCTCTTTGCTGTGGCAGTAAGCCATTTTTTGTGAATTATATGTGACCTTGATAATGCCCCAAATTTATGTAATTTATGTGAAAAACTGTGCTATTCAAGTGATAGTAAAAAGTTATCTGTAACATGCTGTATGGAACACCCTCTTAATAGTTTACGTTTTCCCCATATATGATACTTTTAAGAGGCTCATGAAGGTCCCATACACATGACATGACTGCCATCTTGAATTACCTCTGTGGTAGAAGGATACCTCAGCTACCATTCTTTAGAAAGTTTCAGAGTTTCTTCAAGCATAACAAGAAACTTTTTGAATCATTTGAATCAAAAACAAAGATTTGAAAGGTTCTGAAATGGCCATAGGAAATCTATCTTCTGACTGTGGATGTTAAAAAAAAATTGAACTAGATTTTTGACTGGTCCACAGAACACTTAAAATTCCTCCAGGGACAAAAATTTTAAAATTTCAGCTAAAAGCACTGTCTTGTGTGTGCTCCTGTTTATAGTCCTGGTAACTAATGCATAGCGCTGGAACTAAGGCACCTGGCTTTACTGGTGGACAATTACAACAAATAGTCTCAGTTAAAAAACAAAATTTAAAACCCTTTAAAACAGGCCTACTCTAGCTTTTCTGTGTCAAGTTTTGTACCTTCCATATTTTAGAAAGAGATTATGAATGGTTTAGAGAGTTTATAAAAATTGTTTGGGGATTACTTCTGACATCTCTGTCTCTGCAGTCAGATTCCTTAGTTACCTTGAGTCAAACTGCAGGAGGGAAAAATTAAAACTAACGTATGTGCAGCAATTCTAAAAATGGCCTAATAGTTTTAATCTACTTTTTCAGTGTCACTTAATTAATATCTAATAAATCAGTCTTTTCTAGGGCGAGAAGCAAGAATGGTGTGGTCCACTGGGAAGCTGGAGGTCTCCCCATTCCCAGTGATATAAAGTACTGTAGGAACATGAGATACTTGAATTCAAAGCTTTGACATTTATGGCTAGAAAATCCATCACTGACAAAGGACTGAATCTTGCCCCGCTGGACTTGGTTTGGCGTAATTTTGTGAGGGGAAAATCCATATTTGTAGGAAGGAAGAGAAGGAAACATTTCTCTCTCAGGGTAGTTTAGGGAAAACAAACAAACAACACAGTAGCTGTTGGAAGCTGGGGCGGGGGGAGTGGTATGGAATGTTAAAATAAGCCCCAAGGAGACAGACTAGTGGGCATGGGATGCCACCACAAGCATGTGATAAATTGCTCTGGTATTTGACAAACTAAAGACATGTAATGAATAAATTTATCACATGTGTCTCCAATTCATCACAGCGATATCACCTCCACATATATGGTGTGTTGTAATATGAAATATTTAGTTGTTTGGTTATCTCTGGGTCTTACAAATAAAAGTACTGAAATCAAAAGATTTACAAGAACATACGTGCTATTTAAAACTAAATTAAAGATGATAGGTCCAGTGTCGTAGCTTACAAATGGAGACCATTGTATTATTTTTATAGTGGCTGAAGATGCATTAGGTACTTGTGAATGGCCTGAATCCCAATATACGGACCATGAGTTAGTATCCAAACTCACCCCTCAGGTTTTTTTATTATTCGTAACTCAAACGTTTAAGCCTAAGCTTCCTCCTCAAGCCCTACAGTTTCCCTTTAGGATCTCCTCTTGCCCAAAGAGCTGCTTCCACTCCTTTATATCCTGGATGGAATAAACTAGACTCCCCTGCCAACATGACTCAGCTATAATTGTCCTAAATTTCAGTACAGCATTTTATTGACTCAACAGAAAAGCCCTTTATTCCTACACAGGGTCGTAGAGTCTGCCCTGTTACCCCACAGAATAAATAGAAAGACATGGTCCCCATCCTGAAGAGTTTACAATCTAACTTTAGACCTGATGGGAAGAGTGAAGGTGAAAATCAGTAGGGAGATGATGGAGTAAGGATAGACAAAGGCTACTGCTCTGTTTATACAGGCATGCGTATTTGTTCCAGTCTAAGTATTTTCAAATAGTAACTGCTATTATTGACTTAGGAGAAATAGCGGGTATTGGCAATAGCGTTGTTTAAAATTATAAGGAGCTTGGTAGGAGGCAATCAAAAAGAAATGAGATGAAAATATAGCTTCAGCTGAATGCTAAAGAACACATGATATAGTTACAAAAGAGCATTACAGGGCTCTGTGGGTAACATGCCTTCTTTTTTCATCAATCAAAAATTATCCACGCATACAATGTTTAATTGTTTGCAGCATTTCTTAGTAGTTGCTATCTCTACGAGAAGATGCTGATTGGAATACACAAAAGGTCTTCAACTCCAATAGTCTGTCAGTAACAGCAGGTTTCTGTAGCTCTCTCAGCTGTGTTATGTATTTAGATCCACCATTCTAGTCCCAAGCACTTTTAGGGTAATTTTATCAATTTTTTTTATCTAAATTGAAAGGGAATAGGGTCTTTGTTTCTATCATTGTATTTATTAATAGAGTGATTAATACAAAGGAATGGTATCTGTACAGTCCCTCTGCAAGTGTGTCATACTTGATCTTTATTGTTTCATCTGAAGATTATTTCTTACTTCCTCAAGATTGTTGCTTCTTAGCTCCTTTATACATTAGACCTGTCTGTTAGCAATATTCACTGTTTCTCCTGCCACTGCTCTCCATTCAGAGACTGAAATATTGGTTCCTGAACAGCTTTTAAAGGTTTTTTTAATACTTTTACTTTTAATATCTTTTGTGCAAAAATGGTCCAAATTGTAAATTAATTTACTCATTTTGCTCCTCATTTAATCTCCTACTGCTATCTGTCCTCTGTGTATGGGAGTAAATCCTCTTTGGACCAGTGCAGCATGGGGGTCTAGAGACATGACCCAGTGTCATCTCTACTGTGGGACTCCTGTTCCTACCTTATTAAAACCCCTGAAATAGTCAGGGTTCAAGAAGCAAGGATCAAAGGCATTACCTTTATGGCTTCTTTACTCCATCCATCCTTTTATCAGGCCTGGTCCATGGCAATGTCCTCTTGCTACATGCATGAGGCATGCCCCCCGGCAGAACAGTTTCCTCCTATAAATTGTCCAGCAGATCTTTAGTTCATTAAAAGCCACTACTGAAACAAAAAAGCCTTAAGGCAAGAGGATTTCAAGTGTTCTGACATCTAGGGGCCCTTGAACAATCGACTATTAAGGACGACATAAAGTCTCCTGAAGGATTCAATCCTGCTCTCCTTTTAGCTGGTAGTAAATCCTGCATTGAATTGAGAGAGAAGAAAATCAGGCTCCAAATCAATGCCCTTTCTTTTTAATCATATTGAATCAGTATTTCTGTAAAAGAGGGTGAATATTCTCTGAACACATCACAATATGCCCTAACTGGAACAGTGGCAACACTGCTTTCCTTCCAAAATGTGAATGTTGCAGCTATGCAGTCTATACTGCTAACTTCTGCAGAGGGACATTCCGTAGAGCTGCTAGGTACTTATAAGGTCCCTATTTTTGGAGTATCTAAGCAACATTAAATAGGCAGATTGTGAATTACTGTACTGTACCATCTGTGGATGGGAGCAATAATCTTGGCGTTAAGCGGCTTCTACTTGTTTTATGATGTGTACACTTGCTTTAAGTTATCACATTGGCAGAGTAATATTGATGTTTCCAGAGTTACCTCTTGCTTTTCATTGCAAAGTTGTGCAAGTTTCTGTCCTTTCACTACTGTGTGACACATGAAAATGGATGTACCATCCTTGTTTTGTTTACTCTGTCCTGGTTTAATTGATAAGGTGGTAGTTTGCTAGACTTTTAAATCGCTCTTTGGTTAGAATATTTCCATATGTTTTACATCAATTAAGTGTTTCCATAACCTTTTTTAAAAGGAATCTTAACCCAATTCCATTTTTCTATTAAATTACATGTTAATTAACTGCCAACAATTTGTTGCCAATTCCAACCCAAACTGAAAAAAGTATTGCAAAGATGGTAAATATCCTTGTAGATGTAGTGGTAGAAAAAATGGTAGAACAAATCAAAGTAGAAAATAATCACATAGGAGAGGAAAATGGGGAGAGAGAGAGAGAGGGAGAGAGAGAGAATCTGTTGCAGAAAAAAGAGAATTTCTGAAGGTTGATCATAGCCCCAGAATTATACATGATGGGGAACATCCATGTCTGAATCATCAAGTTTGTGATGGCCTTTTGGACTGGAACTCTACAACCTTTTACTCTGGGAGCAAACTATAACCCTGATGAAACAATTTAGGAGAAAACTACAAGCCCGCTGATTATCCTGGAGTGGGTTGGAGACATATCTGGCCCTGAGAAAAATGTCAGAAGAGGGTAACAGAAAGAGACAAAGGTAGTCATTAATACAAATGTTAAGTGTGAATGTGAAAAGGAAATAGTGTTAAATATACAGGCAGACATCAATAAAAGGTGATCAAAGTAAATGTATAGGTAGAGAGATTAAAGAGGAAAGAATAATGTAGACAATAATGATTTAAAAAATGAGTAAAAAAAAAACACAGCTCCTAGCTCAGGAGATTAAAATTTGGGGGATAATAAGGAGAAACTTAAAATGATATAAAACAGTAAGAATTGTTCACAGCAAAGAGAATTGATGCATACAAAACATTTACAATACATTAGGCAACTGGGCTTTCAAAGGTCTGCTTATAACTATTTTTGTTAACCTGAAAAATAATCATATTATGAATTTGCCTCATTCCATAGTGAATTGTTGATGACTGTTGGTGGCAACAAATTGTCTTTGATTAGCTGGTGGTGGCTCACTGCCCTGGCACAAAATTTTACTCTTCAGAATTGTTTTTTGCTTTCTAAGAAGTGAAATTGTGCCTAATTACAACAGCATATTTAGCTTTTTAGCCTTATATGTTTGTAGACAATAAGTATTTAAATCATATCACAGTCTGAATTATTTAGATTGTTTGGGAAAATATACATATTGTATTATCAATTAATGACATAAATTGGGGTAATAGGAAATTTGTTAGCTGTGTAGAAAAATCTCCAAAACACAAAGCAGAATTATTTTTCTATGAATGGGAGGGATTTTTCTATATCTTATGGCTTTTCAAGAGCTCTCATTTTCATACATATCTTTCAAACTTAATCATGTTTTTGAAAGAATTCAAGTGTTTACTTATTTTATTCAAAAAGTAAACAAATTAAGTTCAAGCATCACTGAACTGTACAGAAGGTGATTCTTGGATTATAAACTAAACCATGAAAAGTATTATACAAGTTGTATTCATATATTATATTATTTACATAACATAGAGATAGTAAGTACACAATAAATGTAAATTAGATAGAGCAATAGAGAGCTAACTTTATAGCAGATTTGCCTGCAACCTATGTTATTTTTAGAATAAATATGATTTTCAGACAGGAGACTGGGGAGAACCTTCAATTACCTTACGACCACCTAACGAAGCGACAGCATCAACTCCAGTACAGTACTGGCAACATCACCCAGAGAAACTCATCTTCCAGTCATGTGATTATAAAGCATTTGTAAGTATTGGTAAAATCAGTGCTTTGGTTTCTGATAGATTGCATATATATGTGTTTCTGATCATGTTAAATGCTGACGGTGTTGAGTTTTTTAATTTATAATATTTTCCAGCAACAGGAGGTTGTTCTTTATTTTTAATGGACCAACGTATTTCCTTTGAAACAATTCCATAGTTAATAAATAAGAAGCAAACATCAGAAATATTTTTTGTTTTGGTTCTCTGATGTATTACAGCCCATGCATCTATAGCAACTGAGAAATGATGCCATCAGAAAAAGGCTACAGGGCTATCCAAGTGACAATGAAAGCAAATGGCACACTTTCTGTGACCATGCCGCATTCCCCAATCTTATAAACTGATGCTTTTATACACACAGCACACAAATTCAGCCACAATAGAATTTTCAGATAGTAAGGTATCTATTACAAAGACGTTACAAACACCGGTAAAATTTCAAGGGCTCATGGCCCCATATCCTACATGTATCAGACAAAAAAAATGAAATCCATTTCACTTTTCAGCTTTTTTTCCATATTTTCCCTTACAAAGTTTACTAATTGGCAGCTATTTGTGTTTAATGAAACTTTTCCTCTCAAAGCTCATCTTACCTTGCGCTTTGATCCAGCAGTGAAGTCATAATCAAATATAACCATTGCCCATTATTTCCATGGCACTAGATGAAAATGTGCATAAACCAAGGATCATGAGTTCTTTGTCCCTGCAGGATCAGTCAGAAGACAGGATATTAAAACACATGGGGCACCAACGTTCTTTTATACACAGACTCTCATTTGGGGTGGAATAAAGGTGCAATGCCTCAGCTGTAGCTCCAGGAGGCTGTGACAAAATCTTCAGGGAGCCCAAGCTGTTGTTACTCTCTAAGAGGGTGCACCATTCCTTCTCCTTCGCACCTGGCCACCTGTGCTTTGTCCTCTGCCTTCTTTGGGGTGTGAGCTCTTCCTCCCCTTTGCTGTGAGCACAGGCAGTAGAAGGAAGCTGGATTCTCATCCCTCTGGCTTTCCTGCAGGCAGCATCTGGCCACCTCTGCTCTTCAGCTGGTGTGAGGACCCTTCTCAGTAGCTGTTAGCCCCAAAGGGTCGCTAGTGGGGAGAGCTGAGCCTGCTGCTGCATGTCTAATAGCACTTTGGGGGTTGGGACTGGCTTTCCCTTCCCTCCCTTGCCCTCCTTCTGCCACGGGCTCGACATTGATGAGGAAAGAGACATTTTTTCCATGCCTGTCTGCCCATGTGAAAGTTTTGGAGGAAATGTTAAGTGGCTGTGCCTGTGCCTTGCTGTCAGAGCAGCACAGGAACCACATTGTGCAGGGGCAGAGCACAGGAGCAAAAGAGCAGGGGCAGTTCCTGTGTGCCCTCTCCTTGGGCCTGTACAAACAGGGAGGCCCAGTCTTGCCCAAACTGTAGATAAGCAATGGGTGAGTCTCCACGTAAAATGGTGCAGCTGTAGCGCTTCAGTAAAGACGCTACTCCACAGATAGGAAAGCGTCTCCTGCCGACGTAGTGAATCCACCTCTGCGAGAGATGATAGCTGTGTCAACTGGAGAAGCCCACCCGTCGGCACTGCATTGCTCAGGGGGGTGGATTTTTCCAATACTGATGTAAGTTTATGGTGTTGACCTGGCCTATAACAGTAAAGGGAGCACAGAAAGACGTTAGCTGAGGGCTGGTCTACACTGAAAACTTACATCAGTGTGTAAGAAATCCATGCCCCTGAGAGAAGTAGCTATACCAGCCTAACCCCCAGTATAGCCAATTCTAGGTCAATGGAAGAATTCTTCCGTCAACCTAGCTACTGCCTCTTGGGAAGGTGGATTAAATACAGCGATGGGATAACTCCTCCCATTGCCATGGCGAGTGTCTACACTGAAGCAGACAACACATCTGTACCAGTTTTAAGTGTAAGCATACCCTAAGACTATATGCTTTAGTTTAAATGTTCTTAGATCAAAGGTCGTTCCAATGTGAATGTTCTATCTTAAGGGCCCAATCTTGTTTCCACTGAAGTCAATAACAAAACCCCCATTCACTTCACTGGGGCAGAATCTGTCCCTAACTGGGACTCGATCCAAGACTTAGATAGAATCACAGATGTTTAGCTTATATGCTTCAATTTCAATTTATTTTATAACCTACAATACTTAACTGAATAAAACTAGACTACCGTATATTTATGCAGTTGCACAGGGCTTTCTTACCTTTCTGTCTTAGCTGTAATGCACCAGGTTATGGCCCTCAGTACTGTACTGTGCTCCACTACTATCTATCCTGAAACAAGTGTACATTTTTACCTTTTTTCAGTCCGCATATCTGTGGCACACAGGTGTGAACTAAAGTCTTTAAAGAGACTTTCTGACTGTAGGCCTAGAAACAGTGTATTTTAAAAAAAGAAAAGGAGGACTTGTGACACCTTAGAGACGAACAAATTTATTTGAGCGTAAGTTTTCGTGAGCTACAGCTCCCTTCATCGGATGCATTCAGTGGAAAATACAGTGGGGAGATCTATATACATAGAGAACATGAAACAATGGGTGTTACCATACACACATAACACCCATTGTTTCATGTTCTCTATGTATATAAATCTCCCCACTGTATTTTCCACTGAATGCATCCGATGAAGGGAGCTGTAGCTCACGAAAGCTTACGCTCAAATAAATTTGTTCGTCTCTAAGGTGCCACAAGTCCTCCTTTTCTTTTTGCGGATACAGACCTCACGGCTGCTACTCTGAAACCAGTATATTTTAACTATCTGTGCATATTGATTGGCTCACATCAGCTGCACACAGCTTAGCTTTACTGTCTTCTGCAACTCTATAATTATATACAGTGATGTGATTTTTGCAGATGGCTGCTTTAAAAAAAGTGGTAAATGCTTTGTTTTGCAATCAGATGCAATTTTTTAAGATGGCACTCTGGAGTGCTTTCTGTTTAATTTGAGGAACTACTTGCTGGTACCACTTACAAGTTCTCCCTCTAAATTCATTTGTTAGTAAATGTTCCTGTTTTATACAGAATATGGAGTAGCAACCTCCATTTGAAATTCCAGTATCTCAAAGTATATAGTAAAAAAAAATCCAAATCCTATAATATTTAGGCTACCTACTACTATTCTGGTTTCCTCAGCTTTTTAGCAGTCTTTTGTAGATTTGTCTTTGCTCTGGATTTTAACTACAGAAAATTGAATGTACTCTTATTTTAGTATTTAGGTTCTATGCTGGTAAAAGAGCTTAGAGGCACAGAATCAACACAGGATGCCTGTGCAAAAATGAGGGTAAGTCAATACATGTATATTTTCATGTCTAATAATTGAAATAGTAGGTACTGTTGAGTGAACTAAAGTTACCACTTTATAATGCCACATTATGCATCTATTTTCCTTGAAATTACTTCGGTATTCAATAGAAAGTCCATTCTGCCCTTGATCTTGATTTTAAGTAATAGATGTTTTATGTAAATTTCAATGATCACACTAAGGCTAAAAGATATGTATATATTTGCTTTGTGTGCTAAATTTGCTATTAATTCTTTGAAAATATTTCAAAGTACTTTTCATACATTTGAGCATGCACATTAGTGAGAATAAATCTTTTTTATTTCATTAATGTTATGGCTTGTGCATGGTAATATAAATACAATTTACTAAATGGAAATATATATACTAGTGAATAATTTATTAACATGTTACAAAGTCATTATTTCCTAATATAGAGCACAGTCCTGCAATCACTTCAACATATGAATAACTTTACTTTCATTAACAGTCTCTTTCTGTTAATGAAACTATTCACGTATTTAAAATTTTAAAGATCAGGCCTATGGAGATAAATTCTTTTCTACCCTTTTACAGGAAAAAATGGCAGATATTTGCAAACTATTAAGAGCAAGTTTTTATGTTGACCTAGTGCCTCATTCTGTATGCTTAAAGAAATTATTAGGAAGCCCAATTTGGATCTGACAGTCATGATACTATTAGAAACAAAATATAGACAGCCTAGCTATACAATATCTATCCAATTGTAACATATTTTATTATGTGCACATTACAATCAACTGTGTTCTCATACGCATGTTAGTCTGAAGTGGTTAAGAATAATGAAGAATATAAGTACTGAGTAATCTATTGCAGATGAAAAACTGTGTGCATGGATGAGTATAATGCATTCATTGATTTATGGATCTTAGCGGCATCATGCATGATGCCTCTTCAGTGCTAGATTTAACATTTGTATCTGCTGTGGAGCTAGAGAATGTGTAAAACTCATGCAGTCAGACAACCATTTCCTTATTGGTTACATATCTACAGTACACAGGCTTTCACACAAGTTATTCTAGCTAAGGGCTGACAGTAATTTATGCTTTATAAATTGCCTGAAGATCTGTGTTTTTTCAGCTGACTGCATACTAATAATTCTAACTCGCATTGGATACTCCCCCTCTTGGTGGAAACTCACCCCTTTTTGAAGGACCCACAATCACAAATGTGTGATTTTGGGGGGGCTAGACAAAGGGAGAGTGTACTATCTATAATTTAGGTTTTAAGCCCCTCAAACTCAGTATTAACTTTGTTTTTCAGAAAGATGCATATACAGATCTGAGGGCAGAATTTGGCACCTCAGTAATATATGACATCCTCAATAAATTTATTATATTTGACTCAACTCAGAACAACATCAACATAATTATAAATATGCTGTGGTCAATTTATGAGTATTTAAAATGTGCCATCACTTTGATTCAGATTTAAATTACATTTCTTGAAGATTAATCTTATGAAAATCAGCTGAATAGGAATTTTAGATTTTCCCTGACAGTAACAGATAGCTTTATTGGTAAGCTATATGGAACTGATACAATTAAATACTATTCTATTGCTTTTTAAAATTAAACTCTTTTTAAAACATTTTAGTTTAGACAAAATTCTGCTGATGGTCTTATTTTTCATTGCAAGGAATATTCACATGAAAATAGAATCTTTCTTGCTTAGGATTTCACCTACTCGTGCTTCTTACTCTTTGGGCTTTCTCCTATTCCTATTGAAGTCAATGGCAAAAAAAAATCATTGATCTAAAAATCTTTTAATGAAGGAAATTATATCTGGCATTCAAAAATTTCTCCCTCTGTGTGTAGCCCAGTGGTTCCCAAACTGTTGGCCAGTCCCCACAGGGGGCAGGGAGAGCGCCACCCAGCCCTGCTCTGCCCCCAGCCACAGCCCCATCTCCCAGCCACGGCTGCGGCCCCAGCTGCCAGCCCCCACCACAGCCTGGCCGCAGCTCTGCCCCAGCCTCGGCCCCCAGCTGCAGCTCTGCTCCCAACCCCAGAGCTACAGCCCCAGCCTGGCCCCCTTGACCAGGCTCATGGTGGGGGCATGAACAGGGGTTGGAGGTACATGGCCATGAAAAGTTTGGGGACCATTGGTGTAGCCTAACTGTTGGCATCTGTGATTTAGAGGGATCAAATTGTCCTAAGCCATCTTGGGTCCTAACCTTGTTCATTACTGTATTTTATGCACCATTAGGTTTATTTATTCTTCTATTATGGTTCTATTTTGCTTTAATTAAAATGCACTAAGAAGATGTGACATTTAATGTATATTTGATTTTCTATCGGGTACCACTGGTACACCCTCGTTAAAGTTAGAATGATTACATTGATGTAACAGAGAACAAAATTTGGCCCGTTGCCTTTAACTCTTATTTTTCCTTTTACATTCGCTAAGCCTGTAACATACTTAAGTTTATGCTATAAATGAACTAAGTGTTAGTTATTCTTTATGGAGTCTGGCAGGTCTTGCTTTTGGAAAAGGATCTGTGAAAATTAGGTGCCTGGAATTTTCCTTAGTGTGGCTTGTGTTGCTTACCTTTGGCCTTATTCTGTTACAAGGAATTTTGATATTCCCTTGATGAATGTTATCTTCCCATCAGTAGATGCCCAACTTGATGATCACTTTAGATAAGCTATTACCAGCAGGACAGTGGGGTGGGAGGAGGTATTGTTTCATGGTCTCTGTGTGTATATAATGTCTTCTGCAGTTTCCACGGTATGCATCCGATGAAGTGAGCTGTAGCTCACGAAAGCTCATGCTCAAATAAATTGGTTAGTCTCTAAGGTGCCACAAGTACTCCTTTTCTTTTTGCAAAGTCTGAAAAAGACCCATCAGGAGAAAAAGTGTCTTAGTCTTCCTTAACCCTTCATGGAATCAGGAAAATTAGGGATGGACATAACCTACTTAGTATGTGATCTGATTTATCCCCTGCCCATGCTGGATTATTCCCTACAGTACATTTTCTAGTTGTTTGTGTTTCTAGTTCTGAACCTGGGGGTCGCAAGCACCAGGTCCAGGGGACTGGCAACCACTCTCTCTTGTTTATGTTGTAACATGGGGTTGCAGTATAGAAGAGATCAGAACCACTGTTTTATTAGGGATCCCTTTTTTGGTCACCCATTGTGCTTTTCAGATTTTACATCCTAGTAAGTCAGGTGATGAATTTGTTGGGGAAAAAACTCTTCAGGGGCTTCTGGAAGTGATTTCAGCATGGCGCTCCCACTGAAATTTTTGATTGCTTGCTTGCATCTGCGAGCTTATCGCTGCTCTTGCATTCATCCAGAATTATGGACATTTGGCAAGAACTGCGCCCATGAGAAGGATTACTTTTTTCTCCCATCCACATAATTTGATTGGATTGGATTTATTTTTTATGTCTGCCTGTTCAATTTCAGATGACTTCTCTTACAACATCTCTCCCTCCTTCTGCAGACCACAGCACGCACTCCTTATCTTCTTTCCACACCTGCTATAAGATGACCTTTGGTATTTCAAGATTAAATTTTTCTGTCCTGGCCCAAGATGCTTTTATTAATTATATTGAGAGATACATCCAAGAATTTAAGGACTTTCATCCAGCTCAGAATGAACTGGGAGATAGTAAAAGCTGTTCTTTTAGATTTATTGCCTTTGCTTCAAATCTCTGTAAGAACAGGAAGACAGAATAGAATGCCTTTGCCTTTGAAAAAGAAGTCTCCTATCTGGAGCTGGGCAGAGTCCTGTTTCTACACTAGGCTCACACTGGTGTCCACATATCTGAATTCCTTGAATATTGACTACACCAAGAGGGCACTATGTTATACTTACTACCAATTCTGTGAGCACAAAAGTAAGGGGGCTACTTCACTGCTAGTAATCTAAAAAACCCTAAAGTTGAACAACCAAATCATTCAGATTCTAAACAATCCGATCTACAGGGGCATTTGAGAGGATATATGAGAGGATATATTCTTTGGATCCCAGGGCCTCTCTAGACAATAGAAAGAAAGACTTTTCTGGATATGGGGATATGAAGAATCAAGGTTCTAGGGTCCCGATTCAACAAAGTGTGTGCTTAAATGCTTTGCTGAATTGGGATTTAAATACTAGTAGTGTCACACAGCTCAGTCCTTCCATCTTCAGTGATAGGGATAAGCAGAAGGTGGCCTTTCTCAGCTGATGTACCTTATATGAAATGGAGAAATGGAATAGACAGGGGCAGCCTGTCAAGGCCCAAATCTTTTCCTCCCCTCCATGTAAAGAGGAGAATTTGGATGGAGATTGTGGCCTCTTGGACTCAGTCATTCCTTCCCCCCCAAACAAAAGTGAGATAAGGAGATCATTTCCTCTCCCCTACATGTGCCAGCCATTGGAGCTGGCAGGGCATGCGGAGGGAGAGGAGGAGAATCCCACATGCTAAAAAAGTCTTAACAAAGTACTTCCTAAGTACCCCTGCCACTCTCCCCTCTTCTCCCACCCCCACATGGGATTTAAGCGATGTCATTGCCTAAAATGTGGGTTCTGTAATTTCATCTACTAGAGCATGAAACTCACATATTAGAGCTGTGTTTGTATCTTAGAGGGCTAAGATAAACAAAATTGATTAAAAAAATCATACTTGACAACTTGAGGCAAAAGGGCAGCATTTGTCAGATGCCTATAAAAGGTATTTAGCTCCGTGTGATTAAACTGGCTTGTACAAAATATGATCTCAATCGGAGGCTGAATGTGTTTTGTTCGGGCTCAAACAAAAACAATGAATATGAAGAATGAGCGGGAAAATTGTTAGTGGCACAAGTCAGTGCTCATCAAGCACCATGAATAATACCCATCATTATCACATCAGATGGCAGATTTGTACGTAGTTTGTCAGGTATTAACTAGAGAGTTTCTGTATTCTTTATTTTTAAAAAAACTTTATGAATCAGAAATAAATGGTGACTGTAACTTACTCACATTTTTAGAGGGGTTTGATATGGCTTTTATTGCTGAAGATGAGCCAGAGTCTCTAGAAAAGCTTGTAACGTAGGAGGGAATGTTGGCAGCTGTACACTTGTTGCGTCCTGGGAAGATTCTGGGTGATGCTATTCAGAATTTTGCAAGATCTACAATGGTCAGCTGACCCCAGTCTTGTTGGGAATATTTAAGGAAGCTAACAATAATAGACTTTTCTTGATATATCTGAATAAAGTAGTAATGTCAGTCAACCAAAACAAGGTAGAGACCTACAGCAATGTACAAAGTACTATCTAATATAATTCATTAACGTTGTGTTTAAAGTATTGCAAGAGTGCTTATGGGCTTAATGGAGGAGCTGGCACCAAAATTAGGGCATAATTTCTGAAGTTGTTTATAAAAGAATGAATTCTGAATACTAACTAATGAGGTCTCTTCTAGCTAATGTGACACATGAAAGATTCATGCTACACTGTCATCATGATGCTGGATATGGAGAAGGCATTAGACAGGGTGGAGAGGAATTTGTTTGCTAATCTCAAAAAGCATATTTTTTGGTTAATAGTATGCATTTATTTTAGATAAATCCAACAGTTTCTATTCTATGTACTAATGTTGATCCTGATAGTAGAATTGGATCCACATGGGCTCAAGGAATCTGCCTATGAGAGTCTGACTGCAAGATTGGGGCATAGTTTCTCACCATTTCAGGTATCAATAGATGTAAGGCAAGGATGCTTCCAGTATCATCTTTTGTGTATTATGTCTTTGGACCTTTTTGCCATGGCCATTAAAACAAATATCTTATCCAAAGAGATTACATTAGTATTATATCCAATAAGAATATAAGTGATTTTGTAAAAACTCATGGAACCAGAGAAGCTTGCAAATTTGATAGAATGTATGAAGTACTTTCAAAATTGCCTGGCTACAACACTAATTGGACAAAAAGTGAATGTTTCTTACTATATTCTCTCTTACACAAACAACATTGTCTAAGTGGACCATACAGAAAGTCAGTAAGGATATGTAATCCCCAGAATAATTGTAAGTAAGGCACTTGTGGGTAAAATAAGGGCGAGTGAGTCCTGTACTGAAACACTGAACTTTGGGGGAGGTGGAACAAATTGCCACTAACAATATGGAGTCATGTTCAGACTTTTTCAGAAAATGATATTGACGCTACAGTTTAATTACATATTTGGTAATCTCCACCTATAATCTTCAGATAGCTTTAGAAAGCAAATACAGGCCATAATTAGCAGATTCATTTGTGAAAATGGAAAGCCTGGATTAAACTTTAAGATTTACAAACTCATAAACTTGTACTCCCCATTTATGTATTTATTATGTTGCTAATGGCTTGGTGTAATTGAGTAATCTCTTTAAATAGTATATGCAACATTCAATTTGATTAGTTATAGAGGAAAAATCTGGAAATTAACATGATTTTATATTAGCCAGTATATTTTATTAAGTTGTTAACAAATCATAAAATATAATAAAATTCTTAGTCTTTTTATTAGGGCTGTCGATTAATCGCAGTTAACTCACGTGATTAACTCAAAAAAATTAACTGTGATTTTAAAAAGTAATCGCGATTAATTGCACTGTTAAACAATAGAATAATTGGCATTATTAAATTTTTTGGGATTTCTCCAGTCTCAAATATTTCTATTTCAATTACAACACAGAATACAAAGTGTACAGTGCTAACTTGATATTATTTATTACAAATATTTGCACTGTAAAAATGATAAACAAAAGAAGTAGTATTTTTCAGTTCACCTCATGGAAGTACTGTAGTGCAAACTTTTTATCATGGAAGTGCAACTTGCAAACATAGGGGTTTTTTGTTACATAACTGCATTCAAAAACAAAACAATGTAAAACTTTAGAGCCTACAAGTGCACTCAGTCCTACTTCTTGTTCAGCCAATAGCTAAGAGAAACAAGTTTGTTTACATATAAGGGACATAACGCTACCAATTCTTAATTACAGTGTCACCTGAAAGTGAGAACAGGCGTTCGCATGGCACTGTTATAGCTGGTGTCGCAAGATATTTACATGCCAGATGCACTAAAGATTCATATGCCTCTTCATGCTTCGTCCATCATTCCAGAGGACATGCTTCCATGCTGATGATGCTCATTTAAAAAAAAACCACCTTAATTAGATTTGTGACTGAACTCCTTGGGGGAGAATTGTATGTCTCCTGCTCTGTCTTACCCACATTCTGCCATATATTTCATGTTATGGCAATCTCGGATGATGATTCAGCACGTTATTCATTTTAAGAACACTTTCAGTGCAAATTTGACAAAATGCAAAGAATATACCAATGTGAAGTTTCTAAAGATAGCTACAGCACTCAGACCAAGATTTCAGAATGTCAAGTGCCTTCCAAAATCTGAGAGGGATGAGGTGTGGAGCATGCTTTCAGAAGTCTTAAAAGAGCAACACTCTGATGCTGAAACTACAGAACCCAAACCACCAAAAACGAAAATCAACCTTCTGCTGGTGGCATCCGACTCAGATGATGAAGATGAACATGCGTCGGTCCGCACTGCTTTGGATGGTTATCAAGCACAACCCGTCATCAATATGGACACATATCCTTTGAAATGGTGATTGAAGCATCAAGGGACATATGAATTTTTAGTGCATCTGGCATGTAAATATCTTGCGACACCAGCTACAACAGTGCCATGCAAACACCTGTTCTCACTTTCAGGTGACATTGTAAACAAGCAGGCAGCATTATCTCCTACAAATGTAAAGAAACTTGTTTGTCTGAGTGATTGGCTAAACTATAAGTAGAACTGATTGGACTTATAGGCGCTAAAGTTTTACATTGTTTTATTTTTGAATGTAGGTTTTTTGTACATAATTCTACATTTGTAAGTTCAACTTTCATGATGCACTATAGTACTTGTATTAGGTTAAATGAAAAATACTATTTTTTGTTTTTTACAATGCAAGTGCTTGTAATCAAAAATAAATATAAAGTGAACACTGTATACTTTGTATTCTGTGTTGTAATTGAAATCAATATATTTGAAAATGTAGAAAACATCCAAAAATATTTAAATAAATGGTATTCTATTATTGTTTAACAACACGATTAATCATGATTAATTTTTTTAATCGCTTGACAGCCCTACTTATATTTTTATTACAGTAGCACTCAGAGGTCCCAGATTGAATTGAGACTCTTCTGTTAGGTGTTGTACAAACAAATCCAAATACATGGTTCCTCTCTTGAAGAGCTTACAATGAGGTGAAGGGAGATAGATGCCACCAAATATATATGATTTGTTTATGCATACATTTCTTCTTCTTTATTTAATTACTAATATAATTAGATACAACAAACCCCATCTTCCTCTCAAGCAATCATTAATAAGACGATTTTCAGGGGTATAATGGCAGGGTGGGTCTCAAATGAAATGGACTTGAATTGGGTCCGTGCTACCACAGCAGGTGTTTATCTGGGTCAATGCCTAAATCAAAATATAGGAGGAAATGATTTATTGGTTGAGGACAGGATTTATAGTCATGTGGAAATCTATTTTCTGATTCAGAGAAGATGATTTTCAGGCTTCAGTCCCACATTTTATTGCACAAAGGAAGTGTAGGACAGAACATAGACATAACATAGCAGAAATTAAATCTAGAGGATTTATAATATATTAACAGCTGGAACACTGCATTATTAAGTATATATTCATGGTTCACTGAGCCCCTTATAGGCTATTTGTTGTGTGACTTTCCTTACATGTCCTCTCAAAAATATATTCTACCTTAATGGAGTTTAGTTATCCAATTAATTCACTTCAGTCTTTAAAGGTCATGTGGAAGAAGAACTGAGAGTTCAGATCTAAAGTAGCTATTGGGGAAAGATTTCAAATGCATCAGGACAGTCACAAATGAAAATAATGTTTAAAATTATTCACAGAGTACATTGGACACCAACACACCTTAAACTGTGCAAGTTAATTGACAAATGCTGGTAATGTGATAATCAAGGGGATTCTATAGTGATTTCCTATACAAATTCTATAGTGATTTCTGTTAGGTAATATAGATATTCAGGCCTGTCTGTAAAGGGCTATACTCTAAGAATTTAGGTGTATTCTTATCACTTAGGTAGTTATAGAGGTATAAAAGAAAGAATCAAAATCACTGTCTGCCAGTGTAAGAGCTTTCTCTTACTGTGACAGTCTGAGGCCCTGTTCTGAGGCTAAGGCCTTTGGCTAAGCAGCAGAGGCAGCCACAAGCTGGGAAGCGACTGGTCACTTCCTCACGTTCCAAACTAGTCACATTGAAATAAGGTGCTATTGGGCTGTTAGGCATTATCAGGACAGGACTGTATTCCTATCGCCTCCAGAGAAAGGGAAGTGCCTAGAAGATGTAAAAGGAAACTTAGTTTGATAGCATCCTGTCTGGCAAGAACTCACTTATCAATAGCTGGGATGTGAAATCCTCACTTCTGTATTGTTTTGTCATTATAGTTCCCATTTCCCTATTGTTTGTCTGTATAATCTCTGTCTGGTTCTGTGATTGTTTCTGTCTGCTGTATAATTAATTTTGCTGGGTGTAAACTAATTAAGGTGGTGGGATATAATTGGTTAAATAATCACATTACAATATGTTAGGATTGGTTGATTAAATTTCAGTCAAATGATTGGTTAAGGTATAGCTAAGCAGAACTCAAGTTTTACTATATAGTCTGCAGTCAGTCAGGAAGTGTGTGGGTGGGGGAAATGGGAACAGGGAATGGGGGTAGGGAAATTGGAATCATGTTTTGCTAAAGGGGAAAATGGGAACGGGGATTGGGGGTGGGGAAATTGGAATCATGTTTAGCTAAGGGTAGGAATGGGAACAGTGCAACAGGTAAGGCTCTGTGGTGTCAGAGCTGGGAAGAGGGACACTAAGGAAAGAAACTGGAATCATGCTTGCTGGAAGTTCACCCCAATAAACATCGAATTGTTTGCACCTTTGGACTTCGGATATTGTTGCTCTCTGTTCATGCGAGAAGGACCAGGGAAGTAAGTGGGTGAAGGAATAAGCCCCTTAACAATTTCTTAGAATAGTGAATACTAAGAGGCAAATATGTAACATTAAGAAGATACGGGATTCTCAAATACCACACAAGTGTGAAAAATATTGTAGGTTATTGTGGTATCTGAGCAGATGTCTCCAGATCTTTTCAAAGATTATTGAAACTATGGTTATATTAACTGATAAATACTAAATGGGATTTTGCCTGGGGAGAGCCCACTGAGAAGGACACAAGGAAGAAAGGAAAGCAGACTTTGACTCCCTCAGGGAACTGATGGGCAAGATCCCCTGGGAGAATAACATGAGGGGGAAAGGAGTCCAGGAGAGCTGACTGTATTTTAAAGAATCCTTATTGAGGTTACAGGGACAAACCATCCCGATGTGTAGAAAGAATAGTAAATATGGCAAGCGACCAGCTTGGCTTAACAGTGAAATCCTTGCTGATCTTAAATACAAAAAAGAAGCTTACAAGAAGTGGAAGATTGGACAAATGACCAGGGATGAGTATAAAAATATTGCTCGAGCATGCAGGAGTGAAATCAGGAAGGCCAAATCACACCTGGAATTGCAGCTAGCAAGAGATGTTAAGAGTAACAAAAAGGGTTTCTTCAGGTATGTTAGCAACAAGAAGAAAGTCAAGGAAAGTGTGGGCCCCTTACTGAATGAGGGAGACAACCTAGTGACAGAGGATGTGGAAAAAGCTAATGTACTCAATGCTTTTTTTGCCTCTGTCTTCACGAACAAGGTCAGCTCCCAGACTACTGCACTGGGCAGCACAGCATGGGGAGGAGGTGACTAGCCCTCTGTGGAGAAAGAAGTAGTTTGGGACTATTTAGAAAAGCTGGACGTGCATAAGTCCATGGGACTGGATGCATTGCATCCAAGAGTGCTAAAGGAGTTGGCGGATGTGATTGCAGAGCCATTGGCCATTATCTTTGAAAAATCATGGCGATCAGGGGAAGTCCCAGACGACTGGAAAAAGGCTAATGTAGTGCCCATCTTTAAAAAAGGGAAGAAGGAGGATCCTGGGAACTACAGGCCAGTCAGCCTCACTTCAGTCCCTGGAAAAATCATGGAGCAGGTCCTCAAGGAATCAATTCTGAAGCACTTGGAGGAGAGGAAAGTGATCAGGAACAGTCAGCATGGATTCACCAAGGGCAAGTCATGCCTGACTAATCTAATTGCCTTCTGTGACGAGATAACTGGTTCTGTGGATGAAGGGAAAGCGGTGGATGTGTTGTTCCTTGACTTTAGCAAAGCTTTTGACACTGTCTCCCACAGTATTCTTGCCAGCAAGTTAAAGAAGTATGGGCTAGATGAATGAACTATAAGGTGGATAGAAAGCTGGCTAGATTGTCGGGCTCAACGGGTAGTGATCAATGGCTCCATGTCTAGTTGGCAGCCGGTATCAAGTGGAGTGCCCCAAGGGTCGGTCCTGGGGCCAGTTTTGTTCAATTTCTTCATAAATGATCTGGAGGATGGTGTGGATTGCACCCTCAGCAAGTTTGCAGATGACACTAAACTGGGAGGAGAGGTAGGTACGCTGGAGGGTAGGGATAGGATACAGAGGGACCTAGACAAATCAGAGGATTGGGCCAAAAGAAATCTGATGAGGTTCAACAAGGACAAGTGCAGAGTCCTGCACTTAGGACAGAAGAATCCAATGCACCGCTACAGACTAGGGACCGAATGGCTCGGCAGCAGCTCTGCAGAAAAGGACCTAGGGGTTACAGTGGACGAGAAACTGGATATGAGTCAACAGTGTGCCCTTGTTGCCAAGAAGGCCAATGGCATTTTGGGATGTATATGTAGGGGCATTGCCAGCAGATCGAGGGACGTGATCGTTCCCCTCTATTCGACACTGGTGAGGCCTCATCTGGAGTACTGTGTCCAGTTTTGGGCCCCACGCTACAAGAAGGATGTGGAAAAATTGGAAAGAGTCCAGTGGAGGGCAACAAAAATGATTAGGGGACTGGAACACATGACTTATGAGGAGAGGCTGAGGGAACTGGGGATGTTTAGTCTACGGAAGAGAAGAATGAGGGGGGATTTGATAGCTGCTTTCAACTACCTGAAAGGGGGTTCCAAAGAGGATGGCTCTAGACTGTTCTCAGTGGTAGCAGATGACAGAACAAGGAGTAATGGTCTCAAGTTGCAGTGGGGGAGATTTAGGTTGGATATTAGGAAAAACTTTTTCACTAGGAGGGTGGTGAAACACTGGAATGCGTTACCTAGGGAGGTGGTGGAATCTTCTTCCTTAGAAGTTTTTAAGGTCAGGCTTGACAAAGCCCTGGCTGGGATGATAATTAGGGATCGGTCCTGCTTTGAGCAGGGGGTTGGACTAGATGACCTCCTGAGGTCTCTTCCAACCCTGATAGTCTATGATTCTATGATTTTATGATTTAACAGTAATAATCAGTTATTGTGTTATTGTTATGCATAATTTGATTCCATTTGTGCCCACACTGTGCTATGTCCTGTACAAATATAAAGGAGGCACAATCCCTCCTGGAAAAAGATGAACAGATGAACAGCAGAGAACATACAAGTCGTCATAGTGGTGAATGACCATCTCATGGTAGTTTGAGGATTGATAACACAATGTTCTTTGAGTGTGTTTCAGTGTGGATCCCAGTGTAGGTGCTTCAGTGTCTCATGTGCATAAGATTGGATTCTTTTGAAAAACAACGTCCATTAGGGCCACATTTGTGCCCTGTCACTCCTCATGCTTCTATGTGAGGGCATAAAGGGTGAAGCAGTAATCACCATCCCTGAGTTCCTGCTTACCACTAATGGGAGCGAGATGAAACCCAGTGAGTGTCCAACCCACTATTTCTGAAACTAAATTGGTGAATAAAATTATCTTCACCCTTTGTCTTTCCTTGTTGTCCTTGAATTGGGTGCGCTAAGTGTGTAGGCAACTGTGTGTAAGTACAAGAAAGAAGAGACACATACACCCTTTACAGCAGGGTGAGATGCTTTGCATCAACTGCCAGCCACAGGGTGGTCACCAAGTTGTCAAGGTTCAAATCCTGCCCATCCTGTGACAGACTCCCCTCATCGATGGGCATAGCCAGTGCTGCCATTGCCGGGGGACAGCTCAGCATGCAGATAGTTTTCTTCCAGAACCCACAAGTCCAGGGATGGTTGACTTGTGACATTTGCTTAAGCAATCTATGTGAGTCACTTCAGACTCAGAAGAAATGAAAACTGAAGTGGAGTCAAAAGAGCAAACATCAATCAACGCTTCCCCAAGCAGAAACCATATCCCAGAGTCAGTCAGAAAAGGGATGGCAACAAAGAGGACACTATCAAAGCCAGCACGGAGAACCTCAACACCAGAGCTGGCACATGTGCCCTGACGCAGAAGGGTGATGCGAAGAGAAGAAGCCACATAGTGCATAAATATAGTTTCAACCACCACACAGGACCATCCTACAAGGAAGATGTAAAAACATCACTCCATGGATTAAGCCTCCAAATCCTCCACAGAGTTGGGAACAGCACAGAGTGGAGGATTCCCACTACAAACATCAACATCTATACCAGTGCTGACAAGCTTTTTGGTCTAAGCTTCACAAATGCAGCTAGGATTGTTCTCCCCATCAACAAGAATACTTCAGCTGGGTAAGGAACTCTGGCAAACCCCAGCCACTCTTTGTCCCATGTCTAAAACTGGTGGAAAAAAGAAATGCCAGATGATCTTAAAAGGCTTTGAACATTTGGTAGTATCCACAGTCCAAGAGAAATCCAGGTTCTCAGAGGGCACATCTTAGGACAAAACAAAGGCAGCAGATTTGACTGCAGTGTTGAGAGCCACATCGGAACTGATCCAAAGCCTCCCACTACTTTCGCAAACCACCTAACCTCTTTCCACCATGTTTGATCCACTACTACATCAGACAAATGGGTGTTAACAATGGGCAACGATGTCTACTGTGTTCGTTTCTACACCTTATCCCCGTCCCTCTTCAGAGACCCATCTCACTGTTACAAAAAGAAGTGACCTTGTTGCTCCTTCTAGGAACCATAGAAGAGGGACCTAAGCAGTACAGAGGAGAAGGCTTTTACTTCTGGTATTTCCTTATGCTAAAGTGGGGGAGGGACTTTGTGCTATCCTCCAAGGAGAATAAGCAAATACATGCACTGCATCAGATTCAGAATGATAATGCTTGCCTCTTCATACCATCTCTGCAGACTCAGAACTCTTGTGGCTCTTGAGTTACATGACACATACCTCTATAAAACTATCTACCCAGCCCACAGGAAGTATCTGAGATTCACAGTGAGATCAAATCACTAGCAGTACAAGATGCTGCCATGTGGACCCTCTGTGGCACTGACAGTCTTCACAAAATGCCTAGTGATGGTAGCAGAATTCCTGAGGAGATAGAGCTTACATGGATGACTGTAAAGCAAGTTCCAGCAGGAAGTGGCAGTGAGCCTAGAATATGCTACCTCTCTGTTCACGCAGCTAGGTCTCCGACTGAAATATGAAAAATCATCTCTTATCTCATTACAGATAGAGCTGATAGGCACTATGATTGAATACAGATTGCTGAGAGAGTACCTGCCAAAGACAGGTTTCCGTCACTGCAATCACAAACTTGCCTTGAAGTGTTAGGTCATATGTCAGAGTGTATATGTTTGATACTGTTTGCCAGACTTCACCTTCAGTCCCTACAATTCTGACTCAGGTCCATTTACTCTCCATTGAGACACTGCAGTGATAGGAAGATCTCAGTGCTACCTCATGTCCTCACAGAGTTGATAGGGAGGATGGAACCCAAAAATCTGTGGGAGGTGGTACTGTTCTCATCCGCCTTCCCAACAAAGAGTGTGATCACAGAAACATCTGGGGCAGGGTGATGTCAGCTGGACCACCCACAAATGAATGGGACCTGGTCCTCAGGAGACATAGGACTTCACATAAACATCCTGGAACTCAGAGCTGTCAGGCTAACCAGTACAATGTTCCTACCTGTCCTCCAAAATTCCATAGTGCAGCTCCTGATGGGCAACATCTCCATGATGCCCTACATAAACAAGCAAGCCAGTGCCCACTCATCACCCCTCTTCCTGCAAGCTATCAAACTTGACATGGTGCCACCAACATGGGAGAACCCTGTTGGCTCTTCACCTCTGAGGAGTCAGCAATGACCTGGCAGAATTCCTGAGCAAACAATTATGACCAATCATGAGTGGTCCCTGCAGAGGTCCATCAAAGCCAATATTCTATTGGGGAAGGGGGTCCCACGATAAACCTATCAAAGACAATACCAAGCGCCAGAATTTTTGTTCCAGAGGGGGCATGAACCTGGGGTCATTGCCAGATGCCTTTCTTCTGCAATGGAATCCAGGCCTCCATTTGCCTTTCCACCAACTTTCCTGATCCCCAGGTGATTTCCAATATCAAAAGAAACAAACCCACAGTAAATCTCATCATTCTCCCTACTGGCCAATGGCTGACTGACTTAAAGATGCCCATGCACCCTTTGATTCAGCTCCAAAACTGCCCGGTTCTGATGTCACAGCACCACAGTCAGATAGTCCAACCAGACTCAAAGTCCCTTTACCAGAAAGCCTGGATGTTGGCTGGTTGAGTACCACGGAAAGGGAGTGCTATAGGCAAGTCCCAGAAATCCTGATATAGACAAGGAAAACATCCACCAGAGGGACTTATTTGTCAAAATGGAAGAGGTTCTTGATATGCAGAGCCAGCATGGCTTAGACCCTCTGCACACTTCAATACCAAAGCGCGTAGACTGTTTGCAGCATCTGAAACAGTCTGGCCTTTCATTCAGCTCCACTGAGGTTCATCTAATAGCAATATCAGTTTGCCATCCACCTGTGCAGTCATGTTCCATCTTTCACCCAGAGTTATCAGAATTCATCAAGGCCCTGTTACATACTTACTCACTGGTAAAAAGAACCTGCTCCTACTTACTCTCAAGGCTTTCAGGATGCTCCTTACTTCATCTCACTCTGAAGACAGTCCTTATGGCTCACCCTCTTATCAGAACATTTCATAGGATAAGGTGGTGCTGAAACCCAGGCTCATCCCCAAGGTGGTGTCAGAATTCCATCTGAATCAACCAATCAATCTGCGTGACTTCTTCCTGAAACCCCCAATTTTTAAAATCTGCACGGCGGCAATGTAGAGTAACCCACTGACATTCATCAAATGCTGTGCCCTGGACTAGACAGCCAAGGCAAAGGCCCAGTTCAGGAGAGTGGTACTACAATCTCTGACTAATGCAGCTGATACTACTCTTCCCTCCATCCAGAGGGAGTACTGCTTGCCAGTCACCTATCATGGGATTTATGCTGCCATCCTCAAAGAAGAAAGAATGGTTATTTACCCTACACTAACTGTGGTTCTTTGAGATGATGATATCAGTCTGGATCCTATAATCTGCCCTTCATCCCCACTTTCAGAATCCTCAGTGAACACAGGCTTCAAATTGCAAGAGAACTGAGGGAGAGTCATGGCCACTCCACCCTTTGTGCCTTCCTGTTGGAACATGAGGATGCACAGGGCCCATGCATAGCCCTGACAAATGCTGGTATTCAAAAGAATCCAATCTTGCGCACATGAGGTATATGGGCATCTATAGTAGACTCCACACTGACAACATCATCTCAAAGAACCACAGTTACTGTAGAGTAAATAACAGTCATTCTTTTTGTTATTGTTGCTTTTCTTTAGAAATAATCTATCCCCTGTTATCTCTCAACCTTGACATGGAGATCAGCTAGTTTATGCAGGTGTTACATAGAATTGGCTTCTCAGGGAGGATTTAAATGCAGATAGTGGCCTTGCAGATCAGATCTGAGTGGGGGTGTTCCATCCCTAGGGGGTGGTACGGAAGAAGGGCAAAGGACTAATGAAGTGGAGTAATGACATGTAAAAGCTGGCATCACTGGCAGAGTAAAGGGGATGGAGGGGAAGGGAGTGACATTGAAACAGCCAGGATGGAAAAATAGGGAGGGCAGAACTATGCAAGGTTTTGAAGGCAAGGACATAAAGGTTGAACTTGAAGGGAGTCCTGTGGAGAGACTAAAAGAGATGATGGTGTGATTGGACCAATGGACAGAGAAGATTAATTTAGTGGGTGTGCTTTATATGGATTAGGAGAGAGTGGATAGTGTTGTTAGGAAGGCCAGACAGGAGGCAGTTAAATTAATTAAGATAAGAGACAGAGTCCCTGAACAAAAGATTTTGCTGTAGGGTAGAAAGAAAAGGATGGAAGTTAGAAGCTGGGTTGCTAGATGATTAAATCTGTGTTGTCATGTTTATGAATATTTTGTCTGGAACTGGGTATATTGCTTGCTATTCTGATAGCTGGATATACAGAAGCTTTCATAAATTCACTGTCACGCGTTCTGTGAACTGTCACTGAATTTTATGAAGAAGCTCAAATTTGACATCTTTTTCACACACACACTCCATAGGCATCAGTACTCTGTTTTCCACGCTCAAGAGAAATGCGGATGGAATTAGTACCTTAATGCAGATTTTGCTACATTCTCTGAAATTTCCATTTACTCTTTCCTTTTTTTAAAAAAGGGAACGTTTTTAGCCCTTCTGGTTACAAGAATCTTTATCCAGTATAGATTGTCTTGTTCAGTCTGCCACCATTAATAAAAGAGATGCAACCACACATGCGCACGCACACACACACACAAAATATATATAGGTGTTAACTATGGAACTTGATTAGCACAGACATAATTGCAGAATCTGGTTGGCTATTTGGTTTTGAATTACATGTTGTCACAAATGTCTAATTCTGTTTGAGTCCTGAGGGAGCAGGATCCAATTAGAAGAGCTGATCATTGGCCCTCTCCTTCAAGCTCATGATTACTTTGCTGTCTACTGTTAACTCTACTTTTTTCTCAGGCACATTATTTCCAGATACAGCAGCTATTCCATAGTTTAGATCTGTGCTTAGGATCTTATGTATATGATGCTCCATGAATATTGGATTTCATCTTACTTAGTTGCTCTAATAATCTGTCTAGGTTACTTTGCAGTTTGGATCTCTCTCACTGTTTAATCTCTCTGATTTTGGTGTTATCTCCATATTTGATTGCAGTTGAATTTGTTTTCCTGTCCAAAAGATAGATCACTGATCCCACTTCATATTTTTCCCCATTTGTAGAGCTCACAATGAATGAGTACTCTCTGAACCATATTTACCAACCAACTACTAATCCATACTACAATAGTTTTATATGGTAGAGTTTTGGCCCTACTTGTATTTCACCTTACTAAAGTGCAGATGTATCCATTGCATTCCTTTTCTCTAGCAAATCAATATGTGTGTTGTAGGCTGTGTTGGCAGCTGTTTCACAAGCGCAAAGCATAATAAAGAGAAAGAGACAAATATTTAAATTAAATTTTGTTTTAATGGAATTCACATATATTTTTCCATCAGGAGAAAAAGAAGAAAAAAATTGAACAGGCTACACTCGCCAGTGCAGAACAAACTATTCTAACAGCTGTCTCATTTTTATTTCAGAAGTCTACAGAGCAAATGAAGAAAGTCCCTACTATTGTTCTATCAGTCTCTTACAAGGGAGTCAAATTTATTGATGCAACAAATAAGGTATGTGTAATTTTTGGTCATAAGATTTTATTCCTCATTATGCTAGATAGCTTATCTAGTAAAAGCCAGATGGGGATCAGCGCTTGAATTTCAAGTCCTCTGCCCTCTTTTTTTTTTTCTCTCTCCTACCCTGAACAGACAAAGTACCTCTCTCGCACTCCAGAAGCCCACTCTTGTGGACAAATAGAGCAGTTCTGGAGGGAATTGTGCCCAGTCTTCCCTCATCAAAGGGAAGCTCATCACAAGAAGGGTTTGGCAGGATGCCCCTCCTCACCTGGACAAAATCCCCCAACCTATTTTCCTTTTACAGTACATTATGCGGAAAAGTATGTGTTCCTTGCTTTTCAAAACACAAAATATCCAATATGGGGGCTTTCCCCACCCCCCTGTAAGTGTAGTAAAATTGTGTGGTTTTATTCAAGACCCAGCGCAGCAAAGGTCAAGAGGTATGAGACTGGTATAATCACCTTCCAGCTTCCAACCATTTTAAGGGAGTGTTATAGGTTGTGCCTGCCCTTTAGTGCCCCCTTCTGGCCAAGTGTGGGTCTGCGGAGGTGTGCCTCAGTTTCGCCTTAACTTAGACTCACTTAAAAAGTCAACACAGGCAAGATATACAGAACTTGCCCCCTTTGGGGGTATAATTTAGTGTTCCAGCCTGAAGTCTTTCAAAAAGAAAACTCAGCTTGGCTCAGTTCTGCCTCCCTGATGGTCTGGAGTTTGGCTTCTCCTGCTGTGTTCCCCCCATTGACTCAGGAGCCTCTTTACTCCTTGCAGGCATCTGCCAAATACTTTAATCTGTCTCCCCTTTCCTGAGACCCAGGTACCTTCCCTTAGGCTCAACTGGACAGCAGATAATCAGTGCAGGTCACTGGACCCTGCGCCCTTTCTTGCAGGGGCCAGTCACCCCGTGACTGGGGGTTTACAGGTATTTGCACTCTGTCTTCCTGAACTGCAGCAGCCTCTTCACAATCACTATGAGTCTCCTAATTTCTTCATTCTACTGTGTACCAGGGCATCTGGTGTTTGTTTAGGGTTCTTTTCTCCTATTAGATTTGCAATGTTATAAACCACAGCACAGATAGAAAGATAGAAGAACATAGTGCTGGAAAGTATGATGATTTCTTGCTCAGCTAAAATAAAATTTGCAAACTTCCTAAGGGGTATAAAATGTACTATTTTATAAAGGACTCTTTCTTCTCTTGGCCTCTAAGATGTCAAGAAAACACTAATTATATCAATTCATGTGAATGACAAAACATTTTTGTTGTTGCTTAGTTTCATATGTGTGACTGCCTATCTGACCAGGTTGCTAGGGTTTATGACTGTTTTGCATTGCTAAGCAGCCTGGCTACAGTGAAGAACTGGCCCATATACTATCCCGTTATCCCTCAACCTTGCCATTGCCAATCACTTTATGTAGGTATTGAATTAGAAGTGGGTCTTCAGAGAGGATTTGAATGTTGACAGAATAGTGGTCTTGTGGACCAATTCAAGAAGGCTGTTTCATAGATTCTAAAGCCAGAACGGACCATCGTGATCATTTAGTCTGACCTCCTGCATAACATAGGCCAGAGAACTTCCCCCAAATAATTCCTAGAGCAGATCTTCACTTTCAGAAAAACAACCAATTGTGATATAAAAATTGCTTGCATAGAGGGGTGTGCGAAAAGACCAGAGCTAGTTATGCAAGAAATAAATTAATAGCATGTCAAGGTTGGCATCACTGGCAGAGAAGAGGGCCCAAGCATTTCTTTCAATTCTTTAAAAGCGGCAAAGAGTCCTGTGGCACCTTATAGGTGGGTGACGAAAGCTTATGCTCCAATACGTCTGTTAATCTATAACGTGCCACAGGACTCTCTGCCACTTTTACAGATCCAGACTAACACGGCTACCCCTCTGATACTTTCAATTCT
Organism: Lepidochelys olivacea; assembly: GCF_965140295.1. Taxonomy (NCBI): domain Eukaryota; kingdom Metazoa; phylum Chordata; order Testudines; family Cheloniidae; genus Lepidochelys; species Lepidochelys olivacea. Next base: position 268,182,563 of record NC_140411.1, read on the forward strand.
TTGTTTTCCATCAGGGTCAAAACTGATTTTTCACCTCTCCCTCCTTTCTTTTGGAGGAAGTTGGCAAATTTTATGTTTGTAAGCCTTCTACACTGAACTCTTACATGGTAGAGTGCAATAATTTTTCTGTTTTGGCTAGAAAGATAAGTAATGCCTCAGTCCTATCCAGTTTCTCAAACAGTAGAATATCTTCTCACACTTATGAAATCTGGACTGCATTTCCCTGCTGTAAAAGTCCATGTAGCAACCTGCCACTCTCCTATGGCCATTGCTTCCATCTCTGCCCATCTGTGTGCTCTATCCATTTCCCACAAATAAGTGTGTGGTACCTCAATGCTAGCGCTAACCTGGTTTGCCTCCAGATAAGCCTGCAGCTGATGGCTCCTACTATTTATCAATAAATTATAGAATATTTAGTGGCCATAACAGCTACTAGTCATGTACATGAAAACCCAGCTCTCACGGTTGTTCCTCGTTTACACTATGTCATCAGAATAAGTTGTACAAGATCCTTCCTAGAGTCGTGTCTGATTCCCACTTAAATGAAACCAATATCTTTCCTTTATTCTGTCCAGTTCCTCATAGCATGCCTGGTAGAGCCAAACTCCTTAACTTGGATATTCAAATGTTAGAGTTGTTTCTTTGACAGGACTAAATGTTTTCATAAATCACATTTGCGGGCTTAGCTATTTCAGACTAAAGACTATGTAAATTAATAAAACTTTGTACTCTGTGTTGTTATGACAAGGCAGGGGTTTAGATAGCAGAAGGACTCACAACTCATTACACCAGAGCTATATCAATGGCTATTTGGCATTTGAGTCATACTTTGACTCAGCACACTGTTGAGGCCTGATGCAATGCTAGTTTAGAAAGAGCAGTGTTTAGCTTTCTTTATAGTTGATCACATCTCGTTCCCTACTTTCTGTAGGATTTGTGCTGCTAGGTCATCTCCCAAGAATGGGGGGTCAGCTGAGACAATTCAGGGAGGAGAAGGGAAGGTTGCTTTCCAGTAACTAGAGCTCTCTAAAGGTATTCCTTAGCAGAGCCATGCTCAGCTTCCTTTCTTTGTTGCCTTTTCAGAGCTTGCTGAGAATTTTTGTAGCCCAGGAACTAAATGATATTTTGTAGATGGGACCTTTCATACCGCCTTAGAATCTTTGACCAGTGCCATAGGTGTGCACCTCAGAACAGCAAACTGGTTTATAATGGTTTCAATGCCTACACAGTAAGGGTATGGTTCTGCTGTGGCAGTGTCCCAAGGGAACTCTAGGTCATTGCAGGCAACTCCTTATGGAGGGAGAGGACTTTGTACAAAAACTAGATAAAGTGAAACTCAGCTGTTTGGTTTGGACCATGGAAATTCATGGACGTTCTTTCTTTCTTTCCAAAAATCTCAGTATACATAAATGGCAAAAACCATGAGATTTCAAGTTAAAATGCTGCAAAAGACTCTTCTGAGTTTCAACTAGTTTCAAAACACAAAGCTCTAAACCAGTGCAGGTTTACTCAGTGCTGAGTCCAGGGTCACTTGAGAGCTTCACAAGGGTTAGCAAAACTTTCAGTGAACTGAACCTGTTTTCAAGCATATAGCACACTTGAAACCAGATGAGTATTATGTGGCTCCTTGTTTGGGGGTAAATATTTCACATAGTTTTAATATCTTTTGAGCAATAATCCCTTTTCATCTGTAATGCAACATTGGTAACACATCATGATCATATGGTAATGTATTACAGTTTTATTTGTAGGAAGCTAAAACCTTGCTTTTTAGTATTTTAATTCTGATAAAAATCTTTGTGTACGCCAACAGTTCTCAAACTGAGAACAAAAGAAATATAAAGAAAACCATGTTATTGTGTTTTGCCTAAAGCAACATAAAATCAAATGAACAATAAATATAATTAAGTATGAAGATTTTCACAAATGGGTGTCCATTAAGGCATAATAATTGTTTGTCATTTGGTATGAGTAATACATTATACAGAAATAGAAATCAAATAATATGCTACAACAGTTTAAGATTAAGAGGATTATTTTGTGTCTTCAGTTACAATTTCCTTATTTTGGATTTTTGCATAATTTGAATATTAAAAAGTGTTGGAATGCTGCCCTTTTATCCAGAGTTTACTCACTCATTATTTCCTCAATTAGATATTAATAGGCCTTTCAGAAAACTTGCCAAGTATGCAAGTATATCTTGGCAGGTTAGAAGACAGAGGAGAGTGATTCAAATGACCGAGTTACATATAATCTCCCCTCCAAAAAAAGAGAGATCCTCAAAGAATGCTTTTAATTTGCACAGATGTTACTGACACAACATTTAGCCATAGATCTCACTGACTGTGACATTAGACATCATATATGTTATGATAATACTGTATGCTTAGTGCCAAAAAACAGTGAGTAGCAGCACTATAGTATTTTGATCAAGTAGAGCTGTCATACTGCAGACAGGAATATTCTATGTTTGTGGAAATACAGTAGCCACATTGAATAAGGCTATGATTTAGGAAAGCACTTACCCATGTGGTGAAGACCATCCTTATTCGTTGACTCACTTTGAGCATGTGCCTTTGCTGAAATCGAGGCTTAAATCTGTGACCATAATTCAGCCTCCTCTTTGGCTTCCTGGGTCCTCTGGCCTAAACAAGGTAAATATACAGCAGTATTTTTACATAGGTAAACATTTATTATTTTCTCCAAAGCTTTAGACAAAGTCGTCTTTTTGTACATCAGGCAGACATGTCTTGTCTTTGCCTCAGTACCATTCTGTAGTTTAATTTGGCCATTACATAAGTGTCCTGGCAGTAAATTGAGATATATTGCCACATCTTTCCAAAGTAATCCTTTTCCTGAAACCCCTTCAACAGCTCCATGCATATACATTGATGATTATTGTTCATTCTGTTTGAGGTGGAAGAGTCAGATTGAATTTCTTCAAACTGTGCATGCAAAGATCCAGAGAATGCACCTGCACTGTCCTACCTTTTCCCATCTACCTGTGGGCTGCAGTGGTACTGATTGTTAGAACAGAAACAGCAGCATCAATGGGCATAGAAGTAGAAAATTAATAGTCTATTATAGTTATTCTCTCAGCTGTGTCCCATGAAAGATGCCTCTCTGTCACAGGATACCATGTAAATTGTACAGTGCTCTCATTTGAAAAGCAACACAGAACTGGAGGAAAACTCCAGGATTTTGCAGTTTCCTGTAGGATTCACTATTGATGACAGATAATATTTTGGATACTGTTGGAGGGTCCAGAATTCAATGGTCTGCGTAAGAAGCTGAACATGTGGTGTTTTAATCACATTGTAATTAAAAGACATAGTACCTTTGAAATATTTTAGTACAGAGGATGACTATAGCCTTAAAACGCTAAAAACAGATTAAGTTATTATGTAAGGGGCATCTACACTTAATTCCTGTGTTGACTGAAAAATAGTGATACTTTAGTTCTTTTTTTAACAGAATATTATTGCTGAACATGAAATCCGCAACATTTCCTGTGCTGCACAAGACCCTGAAGACCTCTCAACGTTTGCATACATCACTAAAGACTTGAAGACTAATCACCACTACTGCCATGTATTTACTGCATTTGATGTGGTCAGTTTATGGAAACTGTTGCATTTGACAATTTCCTTTATAAATCATTTTCATTAAAAATTATCAGCATAAAATTAGTAATAGTAAATGTTACATATATTGAAAAGGCTTAGAAAGAGCCAGCTAGGTGATGAAATGACACCACTGCAGGATTACAAAGCATTTCTCTAAGATATTAGCTCATTTCCCCTCACTCCTCTGTGGAATAATTTTTTGTCTACAACAAGTTTGTTCTTGTTTCTCAGCTGTTGATTGTAACTATCAGGTTTGGCACACAGCTTTCTCCAAAGCTATATAATACATACAGTTCCTTTAACTGGCTGCTATGGTAGTGGCTCATAAAAGTTCTTTACAAAAAGTTTGGTCACCCCTTCTGAAATCTCAGGGCACTACAAAGAAGTAAAAATCAAAATACTTTCAAACTCTGATCTATTTCCATGAAAACAACAACATATTGCACAATTGGACTGATGTACTTTATGCTTTTTGGGCTTATCCAACAAGCAGTTGAATAATTTGGCTCGATCCATGAACGCACATAAGCTTAACTTGAAGCATGTGAGTAGTCCCATTGAAGCCAATGGCACTGCAAATCCTGGAAATGAATGCATGACTGAAGGGCTTTGGCTTCCTTGGCCCTGGGGTGCTGTTCCAGGAAGGAGAACTGCTGGAGGGAGATGGTCTAATGTGTGCATCTTCACACACTGACTCACCAACCTAGTGAGGAGGGCTTTAAACTAGGTTCAAAATGGGGAAATAACAAAAGCTCACATATAGGTATTAAAAAAGACTACCTTAACAGAGGGCTAAATGTTGGGCGGGAAAAGGAAAATTACAATAGGGACATAGGAGCATCAATAGGATATCAGTGGGAGAATCTGCTCAACTTCTTAGGTATCTGTACACAAATACAAGGAAAATGGGGAATAAACAGGAAGAACTGGAAGTATTAGTCCATAAGATAAATTATGACTTAATGGCATCACAGATATTTGGTGGGATAAATCTCATGACTGGAATATTTGTATAGAGGGCTATAGTTTGTTAAGCAAGGACAGGCGGTGAAAAAGGAAGGAAGTGTTGCATTATTGTAGCAAAGTGAGACTCACGGTGGAGCTCCTCCTGCTGGTCATCTGGGAATTAGCTCTTTTTCCAGTGTACAGAGCGCCCTCTGCAGGCCGATGTCTCACCTGCCACTGGCCCCGTGTGCATCCTGGATCCCAGTGCCCTTTACCTCAGGGTTCTGCCCTCTGCAGTATCCCTGCTCTGGGTCTCCCCTCCCAAGAGAACACCCACCCCTTTAAGCCCACCTTGCCTCAGTGGCTACTGCCAGTCATCATCTAGCCACCACTCACTGGGGCAAACTGCCGTGTAATGGCCACTCATCATTGGCAAAGAGGTAGGACCTGCTGCCTTTGCCTATCCTCGGGCTGCCCCTCCGCAGCCCCACTACCTTTTGGCTTTAAACAAGGCCTGCAGCCTGGGGGTTTACCAGGCTGGAGCTCCCCTGCTCCCTTTGCCCTTCTCTAGTACTGCTCCGCTTCCGGTACCTTGCTCCCCGGCAGCTAGCTCTTCCCACTCCAGAGCTAGAGTGAGTCTCCTTCAGCTCCTGGCCCTCAGCTCTCTTATCAGGGCCAACTGGGCTGGCCATAGCTGTGGTCAGCCACTCCCTTAGCTGCTCTTTTTCCCTGTTCTGCTGGAGTGGGGCAGGCGCCCCCCTACAATTATACATTAAGAATAGACACACTTGTTCTGAGATTCAGAAGGAGGTGAGAGGCAGAGCAGCTGAAAGTCTCTGGGTTGAAGATAAAAGAGGAAAAACAGGACTGACATCGTGGTACGGGTCTTCAGACAACCAAATCAGGAGGAGGAGGTGGGTGATGCATTTCTATAACAAATAACAGAAATATCTAAAACAGAAGACCTGGTATTAATGGGAGACTTTGACTACACAGAATCTGTTAAAAAAGTAACGTAGTAAAACACAAAATGTCCAGTAAGTAAGTTCTTGGACTGTAGTGGGGACAACCTTTTGTTTCAGAAGGTGGAGGAGGTAACCGGAGAACAGCCATTTTAGATTTGATGCTAACTGACAGGGAGGAATTGGTTGTTAATCCTAAAGTGGAAGGCAATTTGGGTGAAAATTATCATGAAATGCTAGATTTCATGATTCTAAGGAAATGAAGGAGTGACAGCAGCAGAATAAGGTCAATGGACTTCAAAAAGGCAGACTCAGAGAACTGGTAGGTTAGGTCCCATGGGAAGGAAATATAAGGGGAAAAGAATTCAGGAGAGCTGGCAGTTTCAAAGAGACAATATTAACGGCGCAACAGCAAACTATCCCAGGGTGAAGGAGAGATGATAAGGCTAGTTAAGAGGCTGATATGGCTCCATCAGGAGTTCTTTAATGACCTGAAAATCAAAAAGGAATCCTATAAAAAGTGTAAACAAGGACAAATTGCTACGGATGAGTACAAAAGAATAGCATAAACATACAGGGACAGCATCAGAAAGGCTAAGGCACAAAATGAATTAACCTCAAAAGGGACATAAAAGCCAAGAAGAAGAGATTCTATAATTAGTAGCAAAAGAAAGATGAAGGAAAGTGTAGGTTCTCTATTTAGCAGGGAAGGAAAACTAATAATGGACGACATCAAGAGGGCTAAGGTATTTAATGCCTATTTTCCTTCACTCTTTACTAAAAGGGTTAAAGGTGACCAGATACTTAACACAATTAATATTAACAATAAGGGGGGCAGTAACACAAGCCAAAATAGGGATAGAACGGATTAAAGAATGTTCAGATAAATTACCTGTTTTGATGGCAATAGGACCTGATGAAAATCACCCTAGCATAATTAAGAACTTAGCTGAAGCAATCTTGGAACCGTTAGCAAATATCTTCAAGAATTCATGGAGGATGGGTGAGGTCCCAGAGGACTGAAGAAGGGCAAACATAGTATCTGTCTTTAAAAGGGGGAACAAAGATAACCCAGGGAATTATAGACCAGTCAGCCAGACTTCAATACCTGGAAAGGTACTGGAACAAATTATTAAACCATAAATTTGTAAGCACCTAGAGGTTAATAGGGTTATAAGTAGTAGCCAACATGGATTTGTCAAGAACAAATTATGTCAAACTAGCCTAATTTCCTCCTTTGACAGGATTACTGTCCTAGTAGATGGAGGGGAACCTATAGATGTGATATATCTTGATATTTTTGTAAGCCTTTTGATACAGTCCCACACGACAGTCTAATAAGAAAACCAGGAAAATGTAGTCTAGAATAGATTAAATTACTATAAAATGGGTGCAAAACTGGTTGAAAGACCATATTCAAAGAGTAATTAGCTGTCAAAGTGAGGGGGGGGTGTATCTAGTGGGGTCCTGCAGGAATCTTTCCTGGGTCCCATACTGGGTCAATATTTTCATTAACAACTTTGATTATGGAGTGGTGAGTATGATTATAATATTTGCAGATGACACAAGCTGAGTGGGCCTGCTAGGACTTTGGAGGACAGGATTAGAATTCAAAACAAATTGGTGAATTGGTCTGAAATCAATAATATGAAATTCAGCAAAGACAATTGCAAAATACTGCACTTAGGGGTGAAAAAATCAAATGCACAACTATAAAATGCGAAATAAGTGGCTAGATAGTACTACTGCTGAAAAGGATCTGGGAGTTGTAATAGATAACAAATTGAATAAGAGTCAACAATGTGATGCAGTTGCTAAAAAGGCTAATATAATTCAGGGGTATATTAATAGAAGTGTTGTACATAAGTCACCAGAGGTCATTGTCCCGCTCCACTTGGCACAAGTGGAGAACTGCGTCCGGTTTTGTGTACCATCCTTGAGAAAAGATGTTGTTAAATTGGAGAGAGTCCAGACCTACAAAAATGATAAAAAGTTTAGAAAACTTGACCTCTGAGAGAAGGTTAAAAAAAAAACTGGGCATGTTTAATCTTGAAAAAAAGAAGACCCAGGGAGAGGAGGTAAAAGTCTTCCAATACGTTAAGGTCTGTTATAAAGAGCTGAAGAGATGACCAGAAGTAATGGCCTTACGGTACTTCAAGAATGATTTAGGTTAGATAAATATTAGGACAAACTTTCTAACTGTAGCCATACATAAGCACTGGAATAGGCTGCAAAGGAAGGTTGTGGAATTCCGGTCGTTGGAGGTTTTTAAGAACAGGTTAGACAAAGACCTGCCAAGGATGCTGTAGATAGACTTGGTCCTGCCTCAGTGCAAGAGACTGGACTAGATGACCTTTGAGGTCCCTTCCAGCCCTACATTTCTATGATTGTGTGTGTTTAAGAGTTTTCCTGTATTGGGCCAGAGTGCTCAAAAATAAGTCGCTTGATCTTGCAATATTCTAAAAGTTATATGCTTAGATTTTTACAGTGTGTTCAATTAATTACACACTAGAAAAGCTGAGGGTATAAAACTTTCTTTGCTAATATATGCAATGACATGAAAATGTTTGTATCACATGTTTACATTTACTTTGATAAAATATATTCTATATTTAAAGAGATCACATAGATAGCTGAACTACAAGGCTATACACCTCTCAAGAGATCTGAGGACACCATGGTAACTAGCTACCACAGTGAATCTCAAGTGGTTTGTGAACTCATCAGAAAAAAATGGTTACTAACTTTTCCGTATCTGTTGTTCTTAGAGATGTGTTGCACATGTCCATTCCAATGTAGGTGTGTGCGTGCCCCAAGCACAGTAGCCAGAAATTTTTTCCGTCAGTGGTACCCATGGGAGTGACTCTGGCACCCTCTGGTGCCACACACTCATAGCGCTGGTATAAAGGGTCCAGCCGACCCCACACCTCCTTGGTTCCTTCTTTCCGGCCAATTCCAATAAATAGGGGTAGGAGTGCTGGAATGGACATGTGCAACGCATCTTGAAAAACAGTTACAGAAAGGTTTGTAACTGTTTTTTCTTCAAGTGATTGCACATGTCCATTCCAATGTAGGTGGCTCCCAAGCAGTTACAAAGGAGGTGGGATCGGAGTTCATGGACGTGCTGATTGTAAAACAGCTCGAGCAAAACTGGCATTGTCCCTAGCCTGTTGAGTAATGGCGTGATGACTAGAGAACATATGCACTGATGACCAAGTCACCGCTCTGCAAATGTCCTGAGTAGGACTTAAGCCAGGAATGCTGATGATGCCTGCGCTCTCATGGAGTGGGTAGTCAGGATTGCTGGTGGCAGAACACCTGCCTGCTCATAACACGGATCAATGAATAATATGATCCACAACAAAAGTCTCTGAGCTGAGATAGGTAGACCTTTCATCCTTTCAGCAATCGCTATGAAGAGTTGGGTAGATCTATAGAATGGTTTTGACCTCTTTAAGGAACACTTGGGCACATCTAATGTCCAGTGTGAAGATGTTCCTCCCTAATCTCATGTGACTTTGGGTAGAAAACAGGTAGGAAGATTGCCTGATTACTGGGAAACTGGGAAACCACCTTCGGGAGGAAGCTGGGGTGAAGACGCAGCTGTACCTTATCCTTAAAATAAACTGTGCATGGAGATCCGACGTGAGGGCGTAGATCTCCGAGACCTTTCTGGCCGCAGTAATGGCCATTAAGAAAGTCACCTTCCATGAAAGGTATGACAAGGGACACATTGCCAATGGCTCATATATTTTGATAAGACCAGGTTTAAGTCCCACGGAAGGACGGGTTCTCGTATTTGGGAGTATAGTCTTTCCAGGTCCTTGAGGAAATGAATGGATATCTGGTATGAAAAAACAGACCAGTTTACCACCAGGGGGGTGGAACACCGAAATCGCTGCAAGGTGGACCTTAATTGAGGGAATCGCTAGAAACCTCGCTGTTTCAGGCAAGGCAAATAGTCAAGAATGTCCTGCAGAGACAACTGCATGTGCAAGACTCCACTCTGGGAAGCCCATATGGAGAACTGTTTCCATTCTGAGAGGTACGTAGCCCTGGTGGCGGGCTTCCTGCTCCCTCAGACCACCTGGCAAACCTGCTCCAAGCAAGCCAGCTCTCTGGGATTTAGCCATGGAGCTTTCCAGGCCATCGGGTGGAGGGAGCTGAGGTTCAGGTGGACCAAACGACCGTGGTCCTGGGAGATCAGATTTGGATATAGAGGGAGCGGAATCGGAGCAGCCACAGAAAGGCCTAACAGTGTGGTGAACCAGTGCTTCAGGGGCACGCTGGGGCTATGAGAATGACCCGTGCCCGATCCCTCTTGATTTTTAGCAGAACATCGTGCACTAGTGGGATGGGGGGAAAGCATAGAACAGGTGATCTGTCCATGGGAGCAAGAAAGCATCTGGGGGCAAACCCGGACTGTGGCCTCGCAGGGAGCAAAACTGGTGACACTTTCTGTTGTGCGTAGTTGCAATCAGATCTATCTGGGGAGTCCCCTATCATGGGAAAACATCCCTCGTGATGTCCAAGCAAAGTGACCACTTGTGGTGATTGGAGTAAGACATGCTGAGGCAATATGCCAGTTCATTCTTCCCTCCAGGAAGGTGAATTGAGTGAGCTATTCAGAAGTCCAGTAAGAGGATAGCTTCCTTACACGGGGAAAGAGCGAGACCCTCCCTGCCTTTTGAGGTAGAACATGGCTGCAGTGTTGTTAATAAGCACCAGCCCAAAATGGAATGCTTTTCACAAATTTCTGCCATTGATTTGTTGCGAGAGCTCTTCTGGAGATCACAGGCTTTGAGTCTTGAGGAGCCCTAGGTGAGCTCCCTAGCCTAGCGCTGATGCGTCTAAGACCAGGGATATTGACGGATGGGGCTGTGAGAAGGGAATGCCCACGCAAACCACCAGTGTGTCCAGCCACCAACTGAGAGAGGCAAGAACCAGGGAAGGAATCATGAGGACCAAGTCCAGATGGTGGCGATTTGGCAAGTACACTGAAGCCAGCCATGTTTGAAGGGGCCTGAGGTGTAACTTTGCAAGCTGCACCACATATGTGCAAGGCCATGTGACCCAACAACAGCCTCAGACAAGAGTGGGCTGTTGTAATGAATGAGCTGGACTCCTTTACTACCTCCACTTGTATGCCCAACTTTTTGGCCACCCTATTCAGCAGCTCCTGGTGGGCCTTGTAGTCGTCCTGTGAAAGCAACACGCCCGTTCTCGACACAGCCTTGTCAGGAGAAGAGGAGGAGGAGGAGGCCGGCACCGGCTGAGGGCACTCCTGCACTGACTGACTCTCGTGACGCCAGCTCCTGGTACTCGGTACCAGAGTCCAGATTGGACTCTGCCCAAAGGGGCGGCAGAGCCCTTCCCTTCCTTCAGAGGCCATTGAATAGGAGCACCTTGACTGCGGTCCCTGCACTGAGGGAAACGCCCACGGGTTCCAAAAAGGCCACTGCATGTGTACTAGCCCCTGCCAAGGAGGCCAAGTACCCGATGGCATTTCCTGGCTCCAGTTCACCACTGGAGCGTGCCAACTTGAGGAGTGTCGGGGTTGACTCCTGAGTAAAAATTGCACAAATATGTAAAATCCTCAGAGTATATTGTGCATGTGTTCTTGAAACACATTTCCCATGAATATAGATCAGTTAGATACATCAGAAACAATTCAGCTATGTCTGAACATACCGCTGTAGCTGTTAAGACAGGCAGTGTTGCTAAATGGTAAAATAGAAAGGTTTAATTATTTTAAATAGCTGTTCAAGGCATTTAGAAGAAATTTTAGTTTTCATTAAATGTTTGTATTGATTAATTTCTTAATGCTTGAGATTTGATCTGAATAGGGACTAGAAAGAAAATTAAATTTATATTTAAAAATATTAGACCTTGGTCAACAAGATGTGTTATTAATTAAAGAGGGTGGAATTAATAAAAAGTGAACCAGCTAGAACTGCCCTGATTGAATCAATATGGATTATTAATTTCCCCAATCCTTTGAAAAGCTCATAATAGCTACAGTGTACTGTCTCTTGTCAATAAGGCTTAACCACAAACATGTAGAGTTTCAGGTGTAGTAGATATAATTCAGTTTTTCTCTGCCTTCCAAGTAGAGACTAGAGATTCAGGATAATTCCAGTATCTTCCTTACCATGGGGGTAGTACTAAATGCCATAAGCTCTTATAATAGCTATTTTAAGATGTACAGATAGACTTTCATGTCTGGCTGTTTTAACATAGTATTCTCCTGCTGTTTCTAATTCTCACCAGGGTGCCGCCTGTTCAAAATATTCTCTCTGTGTTTTATTTTTTTCCTCAGGATGTAACATTTCTGATGCAAGCATAAGTGCCATCAAAAAAAAAGCTAAATAAGCACAACATAAACATACAGTAGATTGAGATCACTTTTTCTATTTAAAGTACAGTACTTGTTTGTTCCTGTATAAGTAGGGGCATAGCGAGCAGATCGAGGGACGTGATCGTTCCCCTCTATTCGACATTGGTGAGGCCTCATCTGGAGTACTGTGTCCAGTTTTGGGCCCCACACTTCAAGAAGGATGTGGATAAATTGGAGAGAGTCCAGCGAAGGGCAACAAAAATGATTAGGGGACTGGAACACATGACTTATGAGGAGAGGCTGAGGGAGCTGGGATTGTTTAGCCTGCAGAAGAGAAGAATGAGGGGGGATTTGATAGCTGCTTTCAACTACCTGAAAGGGGGTTCCAAAGAGGATGGCTCTAGACTGTTCTCAATGGTAGCAGATGACAGAACGAGGAGTAATGGTCTCAAGTTGCAGTGGGGGAGGTTTAGATTGGATATTAGGAAAAACTTTTTCACTAAGAGGGTGGTGAAACACTGGAATGCGTTACCTAGGGAGGTGGTAGAATCTCCTTCCTTAGAGGTTTTTAAGGTCAGGCTTGACAAAGCCCTGGCTGGGATGATTTAACTGGGAATTGGTCCTGCTTTGAGCAGGGGGTTGGACTAGATGACCTTCTGGGGTCCCTTCCAACCCTGATATTCTATGATTCTATGATAGCTTGATCTTGCAAGCAGGTTTTTGCCCATAGAAACAATACAGTCCTGGGCTACATACCACATATATGAATAACTGCAGAAGGTGTTCTTATATTCAGCATATTACAATAGCTCTTTCCAGCAAATCCAACTGTATCAGTAGAAAAATGGGAATTTGTATTTATTTTTATTTCTAACAATATATTTTGACAACTACAAAATAAATATTATAGAGACACAATACTTTAAAATCAATAACTTTTTCTCCTCTTTTAACTTGCAAAAAAGGCTTCATCTAATTTCACATTTTCCTGGGGAGGAGAAATCAAATTTAATGTAAGGAGAGGTAAACTACAAGATTTGTTGATATTTAGTATTCAGGGGAGACTATGTGCAGCTTAGCACACTCACATACAGAGTAATGTTTCTGCATGAAAATACCCAAAACATCAGGCTTTGAGAATATTGTACACAGGTAGGACCTGATTCATCAGTACAACAAAGGTTGCTTTGCACTGTCCAGTAGCACAAAGCAGCCCTAAACCTGGTTTCACTTGCCACTGAAGCATTTCCTGCTCCACAGAGGGATCCTCCAACAATAAAAAGTCACCATGGCAGATCCTATGCCAAACTCCAGTTCACCACAGGACACAGGCCCTTAATTCGGCTGGTCCGTGGCTCCTGGTGATAGAAAGCCGCCAGCACAGATCAGAACAGCTTTCAGCCTGCTCTAATTCATGCCAGACCAGACCAAAGCCTGCCCATCATAAAGCCACCTTCTCCTTCTTTTGCATCCCTCTAGACTTGCACTGAACACTCTTCGGCTGGATCAGAGAATTGGGACCTAGGTATATCCATATCATATGGAAAAGCAAGAGGAATGTTAAAGGTGATCTTCAAAAGGAAAAACTGGGCTTGTTCTGTTTTATTGCTTCATTATGATGGATAAAGACAGCCTGAAAAATGTATTAAAAAAAAAAAGTTTCCTGATTGCCTTCATATTAGAAATTCTGGGCTCGTCTGCCCTTGAAGATTCTATCCTGGCTGAGAACTAGGCAAATTTTGAAATCCCAAGAGACAAGAAACTGAAAGTTAGCAGTTGAGCAGGGAAGGGATTTTTAGTCAATTATTTAAAACTCCACTGTACTTTTGTTGGTTTTGCCAACACTTATTTTAACTCCCATATTTGGGACACTGGATGGCCTTATTAACCTGCCCCCTTTCTACTGAGATGTGTTAGCTCACAGTAAGCTTTTAGAGGCAGACACACAGAACCAGAAAAACTTATCTAGTAAAACCAGGCAGCATTCCACCACAGCAGTGAAGACCAGACTTGACAATCCTGAGCTGTAAGAAAAAGAATTGGGGGAAAAAATCTTTATGAAACAGAAGGAACGCTTCAGGTCCTCCTTATACACCACCCCCCCCCAAAAAAGAGGGGGGGGCCAAAAATCTTTATTTTTAACAAATTCTTTGCACATCACCGTTAATGGAAAATCTATAAAAACTAAAGATCACATGTATGATCTACTCTTACTTTAAATATCCTAGAAGCTTTAGTATAGCCTCATAAAAACGTTGTTAACACAGTGAAGATACAACAATAATATATGTAGTGCCATATGTAAACCTGTGAAACTTTCACACAATAAAAAGCACTTAATGTAATAAAACTAGGGCTGTCAATTAATCACAGTTAACTCATGCAACTAACACAAAAAAATTAATCGCGATTAATGGCACTTTTAATCGCACTGTTAAACAATGGAATACCAATTGAAATTTATTAAATATTTTAGGTTGTTTTTCTACATTTTCAAATGTATTGATTTCAGTTACAACACAGAATACAAAGTGTACAGTGCTCACTTTATATTATTTTTATTACAAATATTTGCAGTGTAAAAATGATAAAGAAATAGTATTTTTCAGTTCATCTCATATAAGTACTGAAGTGCAATCTCTTTATTGTGTAAGTGCAATTTATAAATGTAGATTTTTTTTGGTTACATAATTTCACTCAAAAAACCAAAACAATGTAAAATTTCAGAGCCTACAAGTCCACTCAGTCCCACTTCTTGTTCAGCCAATTGCTAAGACAAACAAGTTTGTTTACATTTACGGAACATAACGCTGCGTGCTTCTGATTTACGTCACCTGAAAGTGAGAACAGGCATTTGCATGGCACTTTTGTAGCCGGCATTGCAAGGTATTTGCGTGCTAGATATGCTAAACATTCGTATGCCCCTTCATGCTTCAGCCACCATTCCAGAGGACATGCTTCCATGCTGCTGATGCTTGTTTTAAAAAAAAACCCACCTTAATTAGATTTGTGACTGAACTCCTTGTGGGAGAATTGTATGTCTCCTGCTCTGTTTTACCCACATTCTGCCATTTATTTCATGGTACAGCAATCTCAGATGATGATCCAGCATATGTTGTTCATTTTAAGAACACTTACACTGCAGATTTGATAAAACACAAAGAACGTACCAATGTGAGATTTGTAAAGATAGCTACAGCACTCGACCCAAGGTTTAAGAATCTGAAGTGACTTCCAAAATCTGAGAGGGACAAACTGTGGAGCATGCTTTCAGAAGTCTTAAAAAGAGCAACACTCTGATGTGGAAACTACAGAACCCAAACCACCAAAAAAGAAAATCAGTGATGGCATCTGATTCAGATGATGAAAATGAATATGCGTTGGTCTGCACTGCGTTGGATTGTTATCGAGCAGAACCCCTTATCAGCATGGACATATGTCCTCTGGAAGGTGGTTGAAGCATGAAAGGACATATGAATCTTTAGCGCATCTGGCACGTAAATATCTTGCATCACCGTCTACAACAGTGCCATGCAAACACCTGTTGTCAATTTCAGGTGACATTGTAAACAAGACGTGGGCAGCATTATCTCCTGCAAATGTAAAGAAACTTGTTTGTCTGAGCAATTGGCTGAACAAGAAGTAGGACTGAGTGGACTTGTAGGGTCTAAAGTTTTACATGGTTTTATTTTTGAGTACAGTTTTTTTATACATAATTCTACATTTTTAAGTTCAACTTTCATGATAAAGAGATTGAACTACATTATTTGTTTTAGGCGAATTGAAAAATACTATTTATGTTGTTTTTACTGTGCAAATATTTGTAATAAAAATAATATAAAGTGAGTACTGTACACTTTGTATTCTGTGTTGTAATTGAAATCAATATATTTGAAAATGTAGAAAACATCCAAAAATATTTAAATAAATGGTATTCTATTATTCTTTAACAGTGCGATTAAACGCAATTAATTTTTTTAATCGCTTGACAGTCCTAAATAAAACAAATATAAAATAGTAATAGAACAATCAGAATACAAGTGACAGGAGACTATTGGGTCAGGCTGGCATGCTGAAGCATGTATGCATTACAACTTGAACTTTAAAAAAAGAAAAACAAGACAATCCACCTCTTCTGAATTTCTTTCTGATGTCCTGGACATACCCTGGCAGGATTAACTTACTTACTTTCCTCCTCGACCATCCTTGGGTGAAGGGTAGGCCACCAGCCATTGCAGGAGTCCAAGTAGCGCATGGGTCCAACAGCTTTGCTTCCTTTCCAGGGAGCCTGAAAGGGGCTGTGGGGGCAGAAGGCCTCCACAGATATCGGGGGATCCACTGATTTTTCAGTGCTGAACCTCCTTGGTCATGCCACTGGGAGCAAACCTATGTCCTCCACAAACACCCCAAGTGGAAACTCTGCAAGGGAACCTTGTGGCATTTCCACTCCCCTACTCAGGTGTAGCACATGTAAGGCACCCATATTGGGCAACTTCAATACAGTATTCCCATTCCAGTATTGAATACACACTGTAAATGAGAAATCCCCAAAACTAACCCAGTTTGTATCTAGATTTTTTTTGCAGTTGAGTTTTCCTGTTTTAAAGATCACCAGAAGCCTGAAGACTCTTAATTCCACTGCATCCTTGCCTCGTTTCAAGGTGCTTTCTAATTTAATACATCATGTCTGACTCCTTTCCCACTTACAGACATAATATTCTTTAATGCAATATGGTCCATTCTCTCTACCAGGATATATTTGAACATATTTACTAGGCACACCTATGTTCACATGTGACTACTGCATGTCAAGCGCCTCTGTGGATTATTCAGGTTCTGGGCATGACTGTCGTCCCACTATATAATGTGATCCCTTGAACTATTTTTAACTACTACTGGAGGTAGGGTCCCAGACTACCTGGACATTTCTTCTGTCGCCGCACGGCACATTCTATGGTCCCGTCTGCTCTGTCATCTCATAATTATCCAGTGCAGACTGTGTCGCGATGACCTCGTATGCCAGGTTGTAAAGTGCACTATCACAATGCTGCTGGACTTACTTTTCCAGGACCATTATTCTACCCAATCCCGTCAACTTATTCCTTATCAATATCTAATCTTCACTACAATTAATCCAATCTTGCGGGGCAGTGCGCTGTCATGTTACTACAGCAGTGCAGGATGTGTCTCTAAAGTCTTCATCTTGTGACATTAGCATAGGCACTCCGTTGGGAGTCATAAAATGTGTCATTCTATACATTTGTGGCAAATATGACCGATGGGTTTCTCAATTTGTCGCCTATGTTCAGCTGGATTCACGCTAGATTGGCATAATGATCCCTTTAGGCCTTAAAATCCGTGAATTTTTTGCGGCAAACTACATCTGCAGTACTGACCAATTCTGAGCAGGTTTCCGTAAGTCAAGTGGTTGGCCCTACTCTTGTCAGTTCAGGTAGGTGATTTCAGTGTCAAAGGTATGAAACCTTGAGCAGCTTGTGGTGGTAGATGTGATCATAGCAACTGTGATGAACTGAGAAAAAGTCTGTGTTATTTCTTATGAATGCCATGGATGAGTTGGTTTCTCTGTTCAATTTCTGTCTTGCTGCCTACTTGAATGCAAAGGGTTAAGACAGACTGGAGCTTGAGGTTGGCCTAGGGGCAGGAACCACAACAAGTACTAAGATTTAAGACAGCTTCAGGTACACACTCTCAAAGCAGCTAAGAGAACAATGACTGGGCCCTCTTCTAGGGGGAGAAGTTACCTAGCTGTCTCCATCCAGTTTAGAATGTCTTTACTCTGCCCAAGGCTAAGCCTGGGAACAAAGGAAACCTGAAACCCCAACAATCCTAGAAAAGGGAAGGTGACCGTGAGTGAGCTGGGAGAACTGGCCCTAGGTGTGTCAATGAAAAAGCTGACACACTGGAAGAACTCATTCACAGGCAGGAGAAGTATGCGGCATGAAGTGTAGGCTAGATCTCCCATCTCAGAGACAGGAAATAAGACAGACCTTCTTGAGCTATAGATATAGCGGTTAAGATTAGGTAAGGAAATATGCATATAAGTCTCTTTGTTCTTTTAAATCCACTTCGCGGGGCACTTTGTACATTTTGGCAAAATAAATCCTGCTTCGTTTTAAATAAGCTATTTCTGTATCACTGCAAACATATGCTGTTACAGCATGATTGACAACTGGGGGGGTGTAACCCAGAGAAAGTGTTTGGCTCATGAGATCCCATCCCAAACAGAAGTGAAGGCATGGGCCTGTCACTTGAAAAAAGTGCACTCAGTGGACTGGAAAAGGGTCTTAGCAGGGACAGCCTACCCAGGGACCTTGACAGCAGCTGATCACATTTGGATGGACAAATTAAAAAGTAAATTTTTCTATCTAGTCTATCACTGGACAGTGACCAAAGCTGGTTTTATAATGAGCCAAATGCAAATCTGGGACCCAGTTACAATGAACCTAATCATTTGCATGGATGCAACTGTCACATAAGGCAGTGGGAATTGCACCTGTGCAACTGATGGAGTAATTGGCCCTTTTTGTTAGCTGAAATGATTGGAGGTGCACCTGCTTTCAGAAGGTCTGAATTTGGTACACTGTTCCTAAAGTGGGTGTTACAAGAGCATGAGAGAAAATACCTTCACGACGACAGTGGGGGTTTAGCTTATGGCTTGAAGTAAGGAGATAGGATAAAATTATACTGTCTAACTAGTGAAGGGCAGATTTTATACTTATGCAAATCTTGTATGGCTTCATTGTTTTTTTACAAACTAGAAACATACACACGGTTAGCTGAAGGATTCACTAACCTATTCAGTGAGCTTGTGCAAATGTATGGCTTTGCATCAAAGTCATGTGTGATTGATTTAGCATGGTTTCAACCTGAAACTGAATGAAGCATGGTGGTTTCCACTAAATTTCACTTTGAGATTTGGGTTTTGTGCATATCTGAAGCTCAAAGGTTCCACAGGGAAGCTGAACCGACATTACTCAAAACCAAAGGAAATGGTCACACTAATCCCTTAAATCCAAATGTCCAAGTTTCACAACTTTTTGAGCAAGCAGCTACTTTAACAAATATTCTATCCTACATTTTGCATATACTCAATGAATGAGCACTCGTATTATTCTAGTTATGCAGTCACCCAGTGATCTTATTCTAGTAGAATCTGACTTCTTTGGTAACAAACACACAACGATGTACAGTAACTCCCAGGATTCTCTGATGTTCTAGTTCTAAATGAGAATTTGAACACCCAAGAGCCCTTTGGCCAGTTCCTGCAAAAGACAAAGCCTGAGAATGTGGCTCACGGCATTTTCAACTTGCAGCCCAGTAAAGTGAAGGGTGCACTTGTAACCATTTTCCTTTAGATTTTCTGGAAATGCTCACTGAAGTTGAGTTCCCTCCTGCTCCTTTGCTATTCCCTGATAGTGCAGCACAGAGTGTTCAGAGACACAAGAAAAGGGAAGTAATGACTCAAACTGCAGATTTTGAAAGAGGGCATGTCGGGAGATCAGGCTTGAAGCAGAGCTGGGTAAAATGTTAAAGAAATAATGGAACAAGATGGGTGGCATCTTGAAGGCGAGTCAATCAAGGTTACCTGGGGGATGATGCACACAGACTTGGTTGAGGAAGCATGTGATTTGGCTCACCCTCCCCTTCCACTGGCTCAGTTCTGTGATCTGTCACTAAAATAAAACTTACAGGAATTTCCCTTGAATTATCATGCTGGAACACAGAATGAAGCCACAGAGAAGAAATACAAGAACATCAATTTATGTATTGGTAATGTGGTGTCAGTAGGCCACACTGACCTAATCTGGTCACCTGTTTTAATGTTTAGCAATTGAGAGATTGTGTACAATAATTGAATAATGCCTTTTATGAAGGCAAATCACACTTTGATTGCCCTTTGATAGATATACATTGAATCACAGATGTTGAAGATACACTGAAGATGGCCTGCTAGATCTTTTCTATTTGTATTATTAATATATTTATATGGTAGCATTGACTTGTACATTACAGGCATGTAAAAGTCTACCCCACAGCACTAGGCAGGATTGTCCGTAATTAATATTCATAAATGCTAATTTATCCTAACTCTAATTTTGAATGTTTTGTTGTTGTTCCAGAATTTAGCCTATGAAATAATTCTAACACTTGGACAGGCATTCGAGGTAGCCTACCAGCTCGCACTACAAGCACGAAAAGGAGGCCATTCTTCGACCCTCCCAGAAAGCTTTGAAAATAAACCCACCAAACCAATTCCAAAACCACGTGTTAGTATTCGAAAGTCTGTGGTAAGTAGCAAATCGGAAAATCAAAACCCAGCTATACAAAAAAATACATTGGCATGAATCTGATAGTAGTTTACATATTTGTTTGGTCAGAAAAGCACCCCCCAAGATAAGCTAGGCCGCATCCATCACTCCAAAGACAGTCTGCAAGGAGTTGTAGAATCTCAGCATGCCAACAATTTGTAACACTTTATCTCAGACCCTTCCACTCTAAGGAGTAGTGTATGTAGTACTAGTCAGGCATCTCTTATGCTGTTATTCCACTGCTTGACATGTTTCAGTGTTTATTTCCATGTGTAATGTAGCTGTTTTAAATGCCATGGACTACAATCAGCTCTGATTTACAACCTGTGCGATCACATTGACTTCACTGAGATTGCGACAAGGTGTAAATCAACACAAAATGTAGCTTGATGTATTTTATCCCTTTTTTTTTAAACTTTGACACTAATATGAGACCATAACATTGATATGTTCATCTTTAGAAACTAACCAAAAACCAGTCCTCTGAGGACAATCAAGTATTAGCACAATAATCCTGTTGTGTCTTCTAACTGAGTGCCTTTGACTTCCCCCAATACAGTATCACTGCAGATGCAAATCAATGATTGGCAAGTTTTGAAAGCACAGAATTTTGGTTCAGATAAGGCCTCTGACAACTGAATCCTAATTTGACTTGACTGAACTTTCAATTATCTTCCTTTTCCTTTCTTCATATTCTATCCTTTCTTCCTATTCTATTTTTTTACATTTCTCCTCCCATCAGAACCAGCTCATTCTCCTTTCTTCCTGTCTTTTGATCCTCAACAGTCTCCCTGCTTTCAAAGCTCCTCTTCTCTGGAATCCACCCCACCTTTCTAATATTTTCTCCATAAGCCCAAACAGGTTCCCTGACCTGATCTCCCTCTTCACAATTCCTAACAAAATCACGATCTATAGTGACATTCCACTTAAGAAGGAAAGGTCTTCAGTCTCATCTTTGGGTATTGGTTGAACTAGTCAAATATTATTTGGAACATGTAGAACTTAAAGATGTCCCAGAATTCATTGGCCCCCACCACACACACAACTTCTTTCCTGGAAACTTGGAAAAGAGCTAGAAATTGTGAGACTTAAAGACAGTCTGCCGTCCAAGAGATTGCTAAAATCTAGTCTGAGTATAGTCAGGAATTGTCCAACTAAAGAGTCAATCAAAAAATGCTGACTTGCTTAAATATTTCACAAAAACACTTTGGATTCAATTAATTTTTGTCAAATTATGGATACGGTTCTACTGGGAACAGTGGGCTTCAAAAGTCCATGGTTCCTGGGCAACCATGCGGTCTGGTCTGGGTCCAGGGACCCCAGGGCTTCCAGGCTCCCTGTAGTGGAGCAGGAAATCCTGGAAGTCCCAGCTTTAACTGGGATTCAGCTCCTAGCTTCAGCAGTGGGGAGCCTGAAAGCCCTAAAATCCTTGCTTGAGCTAGGGCTCTGAGGTTCGAGGCTCCCTGCTGCTGCAGTCAGGAGCATGGCATCCCTGGGAGCCATAGCACAAGATGTGGCTCTCAAGGTCTAGGCTCCCACAACTGCAGCAGGCAACCTGAAAGTTCTGAGAGCCCCAGCTTATTTGGGAGTCGGGGGTTTTCAGGCTCCTTGAGGCTGAGCTGGACTCCCAGCCAGCTGGACTCCCACCACCACCAGTTAGCGCCACTGGCTGCAGGAATGGGAGTCGGGCAGGTCAGGGAGCCAGCTGGCCTGGGAGCTTGGAAGCCTTGGGGTTCCTACCCCAGGAGCACTCTGCATGGCATGGCTGCCCCAGATCCATGGCTATCAGAATCCCCAGCTGCTGCTGACATGATTCATGTCAGTTCTACTGGTGGCCACCACTCAATAGCAGCAGTGAAACTGGCCCATCGAAATCAGGCTGAAACTAATGTCAGAATTTCTTGTGAACTGGAAAGTCTGAAATTTGGTCAGCTCTAATACTGAAGTCTCAAAAGATCTAATAAGCATCTGTCAGGACTGAAAAGAAAGCAACCACATTTCTAACCTAAAATAAAAATTGTTTAGATATAGTTTGGTTTTTGGTGAGGTTATTTCATCTAAACTGATACTCCTTCCCAAATGAAGGCCAGATCAGCATGGCTAGAACATATATGTTATTAATTTAACTCAATTTAAAACTCCCTTCTGAAGTGTGTAAATGGCACAGAGGTATTGTTCTCTTGGACTGCTTGTCCCTATGCATATTCCACGGTGAGTATGCACGCACTCCATGTGCATGAAGCCAGAGAAATGTGAAAGCAAGTCCGTTGGTCCGCACATACGTCCCTGGCTATCCTCATGCCTCCAACTGAGGAGATAAAAGATGGGCTGGGGCAACTACCTCCCCAGTTCCTTCTCACCGCCACGTAGTCCGGTTTGGAACCTCCAGAGTCCAAAGCTTTGGATTTCTCCTTTTTCTGGGAATATGAGAACATATCTGTAAATAGTGTTCATAGTTCTAGAGTTTTAAAGTTTGTATCTGATCATTTTAGTGTTTCAGAGTTACTTAGTTAGCCTCCCTGATCTGGGGGTACCGCATTATGTCCAGGACTCTCAGCTTCAAAATTTGGGCTTCCTGCCCGCAATTCTTCTTAATCAGCATTGACCACCCAACCTGTTTGTAGTGCCTCAGGGACACCCACGTCATGGCAAGGTGTAATACCTGCCCTTCATTCCCCTGCCAGACCCAGGAAGTGTGGTAACTTCACCTTAGGAAGCATCTAATAGAAAAGGCCATGAAGCCTCAGTCAGACCCAGGCCAGGGAACTTTCCCCCCTGCCACCCCCCGCCCCAATATCAGATTGACTCAGCAAGGAGTGCACCTCCTGCCACAAGGTCCAAGTCCAAAGCGAAGGGGTCTACCCCCATAGATCCTTCAGTGACGTCTTGTCAGGTGAGCTGGGAGAATTCCCATAAGCAGGAGGCTAAGTCTTCCTCCAAACCTACTTCAAAGAAGTCAGATTCATCGCTGCCTAAACTGAGCAAGCTCAGACCAAGAGAACTTAGTGTGTCCCAAACCATGACAAGAAAGCCCTCAAGTCAAGGGCGTCCACGAGCACTGGATTGTGATCGAGGACACTGGTGCCTCTGGTATCCCCCAAACAGAAACCGTGGGATCCACCAGCACCGATGAAGACCAATCACCAAGAGCATTACCCACAGTACCATCTTTGTCTTCAATAGCTGAGGCACAGACTGTGGTTTGGGTGGCCAGGACCTTTCTTACTCCAGGAAGAGCTGAAACCTACACTCCTCCTGAGCATATTTTCACTTTCCCCCAGACCCAGAGTCTCCCACTCCATTGGGTCCCACCCTCTTGAGAGAGGTTATAAATCTACCAGGGGCAGATGTGCCAACTTCCCCAGTTTCCAGGGGGTGCTTGAACCCTGGTCCCCCCAGGCCCCACCCACACTGCACCCTTCCCCCCAAGCCCCCACCCTGCCCCAACTCTTCCTGCCCCACCCCTGCCCCATTCCTACCCCTGGCTCCAGACCCACTCCCAGCTACAGCCTCAGCCTCAACCCACTTTACCCTGTCTGCATCTCCCGCTCTGAGTCACACCCCTGCTCCTGGCCCCAGTTGGGTGGGGGCATGGACAGCAGTAAGGGGGGGCATGACCCTGAAAAGTTTGGGGACCACTGCACTAGAACAGTCTCAAGCAAGAAGTGGAATATTTCTTACAGTGAGGAATGATAGAGTGGATTGCTCTGCAGTACTAAGGGGGTGGTTTTTACTTGCCATATTGCCTAATACCCAAAAAGAAGGACGGTTGGAGATCCAGTCTGGACCTCTGCCATCTCAACCTCTTTATTCACAAACTCAAGTTCCTTATAGAGATGTTGGCATCTATAATTCCATCCCTGGAAAAGGACATGTGCTTTACAGCTCTTGACATGGACGCCTACTTTCGTGTGGACATCCACCCTGCTCACAGACACTTTCTCAGATAGATTCATGGTGGGCTCTGATCACTTTCAATACAGAGTACTCCTTTTCAGCACTGCTACCTCCCCAGGGTAGTTACCAAGGTGTTTCTGTAGTAGAAGACTATATGAGACATTGTGCCTGCACCATCTGGATCAGGAGATCATTTTGACAATTGGCTCCAGGTCATGCCAAGAGGCCCGTACATTGACTTTGACAATGCTGCAACTCCTCTCTTCTTTGGGGGATCAGCGTAAATGCTGGAAAAAAATCCATCATCACCCCTACATTGAATTTATACTTCATTGAGGCTTCCTTAAATTCATCCATGGCCAGGGCTTACCTGTTTAGGACAGGTTTCAGCTATGAACACTATTATGGACCAGGTCATAAGCAACCCACAAGTGCCTGTCAGGACCTGTCTCTGTTTCCTAGGCCATATAGCCTCATGCACTTATGTCATGCTATTTGCAAGACTCTACCCTCATTGCCTACAAGCATGGCTCCAAGCTATGTACTTGCCAAACCGACAATCCATGAACACCATAGTGACTGATCCCACCAAAGTGAAACTGTCGCTGTTATGGTGGAAGAATCCCCACCAGGTATGTGTTGGTATTCCCTTCCTCGTCTCTGCACCGGACAGGATGATCATTACCTTTTGGGTTGGGGATTGCACATGGACAAACAAAGCACAAGGCACCTGGACATCTCGAGAATCCAGGATGCACATCAATGTTCTAAAGCCATGAACAGTTTTAAGGACTTGCAAAGCCTTTCTCCTGGTCATTCAAAGTCACTGTGTCTTCATAATGTTGGACAACATCACAACTGTCTTTTACATCCAACAGGGAGGAGCGAGATCCATCTCCCATGTGCAGAAGCTATCAGTCTGTGGAACTGGTGCATCAGCAATCAGATTACCCTGTCAGCAGTCTACCTACCAGGAAACCAGGAATGTGCTAGTGGACTCTCTCAGCAGACACTTTTCTGTCGATCACAAGTAGAACTTACATGACTCTGTGATGAACAATATTCTCATTCTCTGGGAGACCCCCCACCAGGGACTTGTTGACCTACCGAACAAACATGGAATGCAACATTTACTGTTCCAGACGAGCCATAGGTTGCCACTCACAGGATGATGTTCTGCTGCTTCCATGGTCAAACCATCTAAATTATGCCTTCCCTATGCCACTACTACTCCTGTCTCAAGTTTTGCACAAGATTCAGCAGGACAGGGCACAAGTCCCCATCTGGCCCAGAGAGTTTTTGTTCCTGAACCTCCTACACATGTTGTCTCGGGCACTGATCATTATTCCAACATTCTTGATCTCCTGATCCAGAGGAACAGCAAGATCAAGTATCCCAACACACATCTGCTTCATCTCAGAGCCTGGTTTTTGGATGGGCATCATCCTTAGAGCGATCATGTTCTGAACCTGTACAGAACATCCTTTTTAACAATAGGAAGGATTCCACTGGGAAATGTTGCCTAGCCAAGTGGAAGCGTTCTTCTGTCTGAGCACATAAACGACACACACCCCTAGAAGCTACAGGTATTACTCTCATTCTGGACTGTATCCTTTCCATAAAGACAGCAGATTTATCCGTGAGCTCCTTACGGGTCCACTTGGTGGCAATCAGTGCATAAGAACAGAAGAATGGCCATACTGGGTTAGACCAAAGGTCCATCCAGCCCAGTATCCTGTCTACCGACAGTGATCAATGACAGGTGACCCAGAGGGAGTGAACCTAACAGGTAATGATTAGTGATCTCTCTCCTGCCATCCATCTCCACCCTCTGACAAACAGAAGCTAGGGACACCATTCCTTATCCATCCTGGCTAATAGCCATTAATGGACTTAGCCTCCATGAATTTATCCAGTTCTCTTTTAAACCCTGTTATAGAGTGGGGAGAGTAGGGGAACCAAGGCCCACCCTTCCCCCACCAGGTTCTGAACCAGGGCCCTTCAAAACCAAGTATCCTGACACCGGGTTCAGGTCCCAACACCCCCAGGCACATTCCCTGAGTCGCGTCCTAGTCTCGTCCCAGTCCCTCCGGTGTTGTTTCTAGGGTTGGATGTGGGATCCCTCTCAATTTCCCTCTGCTTCATCCCTGGCAGCTCCTCCACTGGCAACAGCAACTCATCCCCTTCTGTTCCTGTAGTTGACTGGCTTCCCATGGTGCAGCTAGGAGATTCAGCCCCGGCAACTTGGAGTCCCAGTGGCTTCCCAGCAGGAGGCTGCTGCACACAACCGCTCTCCTCCTCAGCCAGCCCCGACTGGGTTGAGCTGCTCCCTTTTGAATGCTCCATCCACTGGGAGCCTGCCCAGCAAGGGTGATGGGGGATTGCCTCTTGGACACAGATCAGTTCATTAACAGGGAACTATTGATCAGTCAGTCTGACTTCGATACCTAGGAAGCTACTCGAGCAGTGCACAAAACATCCAATTGGTGAATACCTGCAGGATGAAGAGGTAATCACCACCAGCCAGTATGGATTTACCAAGAACAAATCATGCCAAACCAGCTTGATTTCCTTCTTTGTCAGGGTACCTGATTTGGTGAATAGGGGGAATGCTGGGGACATATTATACCTGGAATTCAGCAAGGGTGTTTGGCACAGGCTCACATGACACACTCTGAGAAGAAAGCTGGAGAAATGCAGGCTGGACAGAACTACTATTCAGTGAATACATATGTGGTGAAACAACCCCAAACAAAGAGTAGCTATTAATGGAATGAGGTCAGATTGCCCTCCACTTTCACAGGGCTCTTCGATCTTCTCACACGCACTGACGAGCAGATTCTGGAAAAGCCTAATCAGAACCTTTCCACCTTTTTAAAAAAGAAAAAAAAAGATACTTCTCAATGGGACTTGAACCTTGTTCTCTCAGTACTCACCGAGGCTCCTTTTGAATTATTAGCTTCTTGCTCCATGTCTCTCTCATGTCCATGAAGGGTGCATTCCTGGTAGCCATCACCTCAGCCAGATGAGCTTGGAGTGCTGAGGGCGGATCCTCCTTTCATTATATTCCATAAGGACAAAGTTTCATTATGTTTACACCCTAAATTCACCCCCAAAGTAGTCTCTGAGTTTCACCTGAACCAGACAATTCACTTACCTGTGTACTTCCCAAAATCACACACATACTCAGAAGAAAAGAAGGTCAGGGGTCAGGATATAAAAAAAAAAAAATCTCAAAATGGATCTCAGGCTGTATTTTGCTCTATCAGCTGTCTAATCTTCTCCCACCTCCTGGGGTAAGAACTCATTCCACAAGAGCACAAGCAATGTCTATGGCATCGCTTCAAGAGGTGCCTTTACTCAACATCTGTAAATCAGCTATGTGGAGCTCTGTCCACATGTTTGCGAGACTCTGCTTTGGTATAGGACTCCTCTGCTGATGCATCTTTTGGAATGGCAGTCCTTCATTCGGCTCTGCCACCTATAGCCTCACAACCTCCTCCTAGTTGAGTACTGCTTGTCAGTCGCCCACAGTGCAATACACTTAAGAACGAGCATGCGAAGAAGAAGTTACTTACCTTATAATAGCTGCAGGTTCTTCGAGATGTGTGGTACTTTTCTGTATTCCACTATCCACCCTCCTTCCCCTTTGTTTTGGATCGTCTGTTTTGTGGTAGAGAAGGAAATAAAGAGGTGGTCAGTTTGCCCCGCTCTTTATTTCCTTGGTTGGAGGTAGGAAGTGAGCCAGGGTGCATGCGTGGACGGATGGATGTTGCTGTCAAAATTCTCCAGCTCTGGGCACATGAAGCACATGTGTACCCACAGAGAACTACAGATAGGGACCACCCATCTCAAAGAACCTCCACTTACTATAAGGTAATTAACTTGCAGTTTTGTGATGTGTGACAGAATGCTTTGCTTTGTAAAAGATTATCTTAAGAAAGAAAAATGTTTGGCCACTGGTGCTGTCATCTGGCTCTATATTAAAAAAGGTTAGAGCACATCTCAGGATCAAGCCGTTAATAAAGCTTAGTTATAAGTAAGCTATGGTCCTGTACAGATTTCTCTGTGATGGTAAAACCATGGGATTTATTCTATGACCTCTTCAGCAGACGCAAAACTAGTATGTGAGATGTTTTGTACAAAAGTGCTGATCCAGTTAAGTGTGTGAATTTATTTGTATTTGTTTTAAAGCAGATAGATCCATCTGAACAAAAGACTCTTGCCAATCTACCATGGATTGTAGAACCTGGACAAGAAGCCAAAAGAGGAATTAATACCAAGTATGAAACTACAATTTTCTGATACAAAACAGTCCTCTGGTTCTTGTTGTGCCTTGCACTCCAAGTAGTCACAGCACAGCCTTTCCTTTACGGCAACATTTCAATCCAGTAGAGAGGAAGACTGCACTGTAAGAGTGGCCTTGTAACTAACTAAAAAAGGCTGGTAATTATTTCTTCCTGCAGCACTGACAGGAGAATGACACTATGTGAAGACTTTTAAATTACAGTCTGCAAGGAGAGTGAGGAAATATTTTTCAAGCAGTCCTCTTGTAACTCCGCCACAGTGCTTTCTTTGATTTCTTATTTTAGGATTCTACTTTTTAAAAAGTTCTCTAAACTAACATTAATGCTGCCTATGAGTATGGCATTTGGTTGGTTATTTAAATCCTGGCCGGTTTTAATTGAAATAGAATTATTAAATACAATATTTGTGAAACCCCTGAACTCCTAAGAATTAATTACTCTTCATTGTATTAAAATAATAATAAAATAACAAGAAATTAGTTACCCCAATTTCTGTATGTGCTGGTTTTATATGTAATCATTAGTGTCCTTTGATCCTCTTAAAAATAACCTATCACAGTGTGACAAAGGATGAGAATTTTATGATTAGTTAAAAAGAGGAATGAATAATGCACAGAAAATGTGTCTTGTATTAGATATTTTTATGGAAAAGAATGCTATGGGAGAACATAGAAATATTTATGGGAGATGAAGTCAGATTAACTATGAAAGATTTTGTTTATTTTAAAGTTGACTAAACAATTGCTACTGTACCTTTAGCAAAATATCAATGGTGGATGCACTAGTTGGTTCATCTGATGGGAGCAGAATCGAAGCAGACTAGTCATTGCAGTACACATACAACAATTTACACAGTTTATTGTTGCTTTAGTCATGAATTCTACTAGTATTTTTTAAAATCTTAACAGCGGTTCTAGAGAACATAATCAAAACTACAGATTTTGCTATCAAGGTTTCTGTCAAAGAAAGCTTGTTTGAGAGAAGAAGTTCTATTGCAGACATTTTTCTAAATAAAAAAAAGAAAGAGAAAAAAATTCCAAAGTAATAAAACTGTTTTCATGAAACAAAAATGGTTAAGCATTTGCTTGATGAAATGAAATTTACTTACATTTTCTTTCAAGTGTTTTAATTTTTTTAATGTCTGTGGAGTATTTGTATAATACCATAATGTATATTTATGTAGAACTGAATTATAACAGTGCAAATATCATTATAGGAGAAAAATGACATTTTAATGTATATCGTTCTATCCAGTCAAATTGTGAATCATTTTGAAGTTCATTATAGAGATATTGATAAATTGTGTGGTTGTCTTAATGTTTTTTTATTATTATTATTTCATATCTAACTGAGCTTTTCAATTACAATCATCAATTGGTGAATTCCAAAAATGGATAACTGGACTTGGTTTAAAATTGATAATTGTATATGGTTTAATTAAGCCTATAGCTCTGAGTAATGAAAACCTTTTAATACAGTATTCAATTTACTTGAACAAATAGTTCCTTGTATATATTTTGCTTATTCACTGTTGATATGTATGTAGTAAATTGACAGTAAAAATAACTGAAAAATATGGTACCAAAAGGAAAATTGTATAGGAACAAAGTAAATAAGAGCCTCACTGCAACAAATATATGTAAATATGCTTGGGCTTCCAGTTATAAATTTTGTAATTTTGTCATTTTATTTATATCCTATAAAAGCACACAAAATAAAATGAAGTTGTACAGTCACTACGGCTTTGTGCATCCTTCTGTTATTCTTGTAGCACATAAAGGGCCTGTTCTGAAGTCCAGTGAACTTAGTGCAAGTACTCCTTTTGAAGTCAATGGGTTTTGCATCAGACAGAGCGTTCAAGGGGAAAATGTGCATGCATACACAGGGTCACACATTCTGTTGACTAAAGTTTACACAATTTTTGTGTTAGGGGCCCAGTTTTAGTTAAACGTTTTACCCTTTTAAATGTACTGGTTCTCAGGTACATCGCTGAGCCACCAACTGGCTATCCCACCCTGAGAGAGGCACAGAGGTGGGGGTTGTTGGAACATATTGACTGCAGATGTAGGAGGTACAGGGTGACCAGATTTTCAAGCTGAAAAACCAGGATGCCTGTCATACAGGATGGGGACAAGGCAGGAGGAGTGTTTTAGTGGGGGTTCTGTCTAGATGCAAGCAAAAGGATTTGGGAAGGGATGGAGCAGGATGCGGGCATGATTGGTTGGTGGCAGGGTGAACAGTTATCAGGGAGGCTCGGTGGGTGCCAGGTATGGCGGATGGGTGGGTGCCAGATATCCAGGCTGGCTTGATGAGAGGTTGGATTTCTGCCAGGCAGACTTGAGCGCTGGAGGGTGACTGGCTGGCTAGAAGGCAGAGTGGGTAAAAGGCTGCTGGGAGGGTAGGGTCTGAGGCTAGGAGAGAGGCAGGAAGGCAAGTTCAATTAATGAATGATGGTGACTCTCTCAATTCTGTAAGTGACGATAGGAGGCAACGGCAGGAGTTCGTAGCTCTAGGGCATGAGCCCATTCACAGGGACTTTTGGAGGAAACATTATATCTCCTGAAAACTTACTCCCAGGGTTTGGGGTGGGAAAAGTAGGAGAAGGGTGTTACCATGCCCCGCATTTTCTAGCAAGCCCTTTGAAGGCCCCCACTTGGCAGAGTTTACCTATGCTCAGGGGTTCCTTGTGCGTGTTTGCCAAGGCTTCACTAGAGCACAGAGAACCACCTGCTGGGACCTGGCACATTAGTTACCAGCTGGTCCTTATCTCCTGTAGCTTGTGTGAGAAGGCAATAGCCCTTCCTCTAAAAAGCCTGATGTTCTGGAAGATTGTGGGATAATGCCCCTTTCATGGGTTTACAAGAATGAAGATGGGGAGGGGTGAGCAGCCACAGCCAGCAAACAACAGTGTGTGGAAAGCCACCATGCTTTGAGAATCCCAAGGTAAGAGGAGAGTTTGGGAACACACTCAGGCCACTTTTGAGGGACTGAGAATCTCAGGATTTGGCGGCACTGCCAGGAGTAACTTGGATACAGCGCTGGGTGAGTTGACAAAAACCGGGGGGGGGGGGAAGCAGGCATAATGAGGTAAGCAGGGGAGATACTGGGTTTGAGGTAGCCACTTGGATGTGGCAGACTGGAGCAAGCAGATGAAAGCTGCTAGAATGACAGAGCAAGCTGCTAGGGGTTAGTTTTGAGACAGTAGGGAGCTGCTGTGGTGCAGAAACAGAGTGATCTTTGGGAGGCAGGAGTGGAGGCAGGGTGTTAGGCTTGCAAGGAGGCAGGGTGCCAGTTTGGAGCTGGGTGAGGGAAGGTTATAGGCATGATCACTGGGGCCCAGATCCACTAGGTGGTACTAGGTGCCGGTGTGATTAGAACCGTGTTGGTGCGTAAACTCGGCAACTACATTTTCAGGGTCAAAGTTCCCTGGGTGCCAAAGTTTCTACCTTTGGGCAAGTGCAGTGGTACCTCCCTCTAGGCATCAGAGCACCTACCTCCTGCCTAAGCCCCGGTGTGTTGTGTGAACCAGGCATTCCTCATTCCACCTGGGGGCCCAAACCACAAGGCATGCTCAGAGCTTGCCTACAAGATTGGGTCCCATTCAAAACATGAGAAAGAGGTGGTGGGCCTGCGCACCATATAACTTAGCTCACTGGTAGCACCCTCAGCTGGGGTGTGGAAGATAGGTTCAATTCTCCCTATCTACCTGATGCAGAGAAAAGATTTGAACAGAGGTCTTCCAAGCCTCTCAGGTGAGTGCTCTAACCCCTGAACTATAGGATAGTCTGATGGGAGAAGGGGGCATCCTCTGTCTCTCCTGTTGAAGGTGTTCCATTTTGGATAAATAACCAAAGAGTCATTGGACTAGAAAGAGAGAGCATGTGTGTCTATTTGCCTGGTGCGGAGGGCACCCAGCTGGTAGGTGAAAAACCCAGGATCCAGTTCCCCTGCTCCAACAACTCTAATTATTTATACACAGTGGAACAGCTTCAGCAAGAGAGTTTGAAACAAGCCCACCGCTGAATAGCCCACAGCTCAATGGACAGAGCACACTCTTGAGAGATGGGCAACCCCTGTTCAAATCCTCTCTCTCCCTTTAGTAGAGGAGGGAAATGATTGGGAAATGCTCCAGGAGATTAGAGAGATTATAAAAATAGAAATTTCAAAATAATGGGGGATTTCAACTCTCGTGATATTGACTGGGTACATGTCACCTCAGGACAGGATGCAGAGCTAAAGTTTCAGGACACCATAAATGACTGCTGCTTGGACTAGCTAGTCCTGGAGCCCACAAGAGAAGAGAATTCTTAGTTTAGGCCTAAGTGGAGCACACCATGTGTTCTAAGAGGTGAATAGAGCTGACCTGCTCTATTGGTAATAATGACCATAATGTAATTAAATGTAATGCCCTGGGGGACACCAAAGAAGTCTACCCAAGTAACATTTAACCTCAGGAAGGGGAATTACACAAAAATTAGGAAGCAAGTTAAACAGAAATTAGAAGTCAGAAAAGTGAAGTGCCTGCAAGCTGCATGGACACATTTTTAAACAAGAGGTGCACATTAAATATATACCCCACATTAAAAAACATAGTAAAAGGACCAAAAAAAATACCACTGTAGCTAAACAGAATAAAAGAAGCAGTTGGAGGCAAAAAGACATCCTTTGAACATTGGAAGCCAAATCCTACTGAGAAATATAGAATGGACCACAATCTCTGTCATGGGATAGGTGGGAAGATCCGCTCATACAGCAGTCACTGGTTAAAAGAGAGAAAACAAAAGATAGGAATAAATGGTCAGAATATAATAGAGGTCTATACAATCATGACTGGTGTGGCGTGGAGAAAGTTATTTACTCCTTCACATAACACATGAACCAAGGGTCACCCAATGAAATTATAGGCAGAAGGTTTAAAACAAACAGAAAAGGAAGACCTTATTCACACAATGCAGTCACCCTGTGGACCTCATTGCCAAGGCCAAAACTATAATGGGGTTAAAAGGAAATTAGGTAAATTATTGGAGAATAGGTCCATCAATGGTTATTAGCCAAGACGGTCAGGGATGCAACCCCATGCTCTAGGTGTCCCTAGGCCTGGAGTGCCAGAAGCTGGGGCTGGACGGCTGAGGATAGATCACTTAATGATTGCCTGTTCTGGTCATTCCCTCTGGGGCACTTGGCACTGGCCACTGTCAGAAGACAGGTTACCGGGCTAGATTAAACATTGGTCTGACTGAGTATGGCCGCTCTTATGTTTTTATGAGAAATGAACCTGTGTCTCCTACATCCCATCAACCTCTGGACTGAAAGGCATTAAAGTCACCCCTGCCTTCTGCAGCCATTTTGTGTGGCACGAGGCAGGCACATTTAAGTCCTTCTCACAAGAAACAATGTAGCCCCTCCTCCCCCCAAGTTGCCTGTTTCCAGTAGAGGGGTTCCTGGCTAGGGATAGCAAGCAGAGCGAGGTCCCTCCCTACAGCTTGGACTAAGGTGCCTAACTGTGCAAAGGGAGGGAATAAGGACACATCCCTCTCATTGGCATCTCAGGTGGTGAGCTGGCTACCATGCTGGCTTTTGTGGATTGCATTCTTCATCACCGCTCTCCCCTCATTTTTTGTATAGGGAGCCTCAGGACGCTGTCAGGCTTTGTGGATTCCATTGCTGGTCAATGACTTTTTTTAAGCACCTGAAAGTTAGCCATTGCAATGCTGAGTGTTGCAACCCCTCAGTCAGGCTTTGTAGAGTCTAGCCTGGGGCTTTGGGACTAGGTCACTGACCTAGCCTAGAGGCTAGAAGAGCCAGTGTTACACTGAAGGTAGGGAGTGACCCAGTATGCCTGCAAACCCAACAACTAGGGGACACAGGCTGCAGCTCCCACTGAGCCACAGTGTTGCACAGCAGCACCCCTCTACATTAGCTCCCACAGCTCAGCAGCAGTGGCAATGCCCATCAGTCTGTGACTGTAGGGAAGGGAAGGTCATGCTGGATTTTTGTCATTATTTGCAGAAAGTAGCCAGAGCCTGGACAGAAAGTGGAAAGCAGGAGAGGGCAGTTTAAAGAGGTAAGTGAAGGTGAACCTGTGACAATAGGATGGGTCTGGGTCAAATTGTGAACTCCCTTTTGTACTAGATGACACCCATACAACACACCAGGCTTTAATTTGTAAAATATAAAAAAGCCAAAAAATGGCTGAGATTTAAACATCAGATGGTAACAGATCACCAACCCCAGGGATGATTCAACCCGATGATATTCTAAACAAAGGAGCTCTCAGCCATGCCTGTAGCTGTTTCTGTCGCGTCACATTGACTCATGGTGGCGGCATAGTGACACTGATTATATGGCTTGTAACTTCCCTTTTGGAGTATGTGCTGAACTCATGTAGGGGTGAGACCTTACACTGATGAGGCAATTTCACAGGTGTAACTGAGGGACTCTTTTTCATGTACAGTTAACACACAATAGCCTTTAACACCACCGGCACATCTGCTTGTAAAATAATATGGAGACACCAGGGTAACTGGCCAGCATGGCTAGTTTGCATTACAGCTGTGCAGCCAAAGCATGGAGGTGAATCTGACCCTAAAAGTTAAGATTGAAGCGATGATGTATCAACAGTCGAAATATTACACAATAAGAGTCTCCTGGGGTTTCTTGTCCAGTATTTATGTATTTTTGACATTTTAAAATCTTTTTAAAAAAAGACAAAAAAATTCCGAGACAAAAAAACGTTAAGAATAGAGAAAGGGCACATCGGTAACGAAGTAAAATACATTACAGAGATGTTGTAATCATCCCCAAACAACATTATAAACCCTGGAAATTCAGGGTTAAGGTTAATATCAAAAGAAATCCAAAAAATGCTAGAACATAGAAATGCATAGTAAGGGCACATAAACAATCTTAACTCTGTCCTGTAGTGACACCATGAGGAGAAGAAATTGTTTTTTAAAACCAGCTTAATCCAGTTAAATTTCTGAAACTATGAACACTACAGTGCCTTATGCAATAACCATGTGTGTCTGACTTACCACACTACATTGCAGATTTAAGGCTGTTTGGTTGTCCTGTGTTTTACCATACCTTAGCATGTTTGAATCTATGTTCAAACTTAAACCTAGGAAATTCATTGTTATGAGACAACCCTAGAATGTATTATTACCCCAAATTATTGTTATGTACTCTCACCCTTATTTCTATTTTAATATCATTTTTATCGGGAGTATTAATCTGGCTGTGGTTGGAGCTATGGTTTTGTGTTTGAGGGGGCCTATCAGGAATCAGATGTGTGAATGGTTCTGTATCAGAATTGTAGAGAGTTTGTACTGGAATGCTGGATTGTGTCTGGGGACTATGGCGTCTGAGCAGAGATTGGGGTGAATGGCAATGCTGTTGTAACTGCTGATTATTTTTTTTTCCACCCAGTGATTATACTGATAGGAAATGCATTTGGGCAGCCTTAACTCTAAATTAAGAACAATTTCCTTTGGGTTGACACAGAGGCTACTGTAACGTCAGACTTTGCTTAATGTGTTGATATTTTCCTGGTCCTTATCTCTAGTGGCACTTGATTTTGATCACATATGAATGACCTTTCATACCATTTGTTACCCCAGAGTGCCTCAGCTGCTGAAATGCCATCCACGTGTGTGGGAGAGGGGGGTGGAAACAGTTTCTTGTCTCGGTGTCATTTTTTTAGAGCTCTGAAAAGAAAACTTCCCCTCAATTTTTTCAACCTTCCTTTTTCCAGGGGTCTGCAGACCAGAGGTTGAAAACCACTGAGAGCACACAAGAATAAAAGCTTTGTTCCTACAGCAAAACAAGCACTGATTTTGTTTTTACTGCTGCTGTCCCTTACTGGAAATTCACCAGTCTGGAGCGCACCACTGTCACGATTACAGGACTAGCTTCACCTCTGCCCTCTGTGGTTTCTGAATGCATCCTCTCAGGCTTTAGGTATTGACCTATCCTGGGATAGAATTTCACAATTCTCCCACTCCTAAACTGGGCCAGAGGCTGTTGTAACCTGTGTATCAACCACCTTTACCCAGTAGGTCTGACTGAGTTCAGGCACCTGCTGTTCTTCCCTTCAGAAGCTGTGGCCAGTGCCACACACTGATCAGCTAACCTTCTTAAAACAAAAGTAGTGTGTTTTTAGAATCCTTTTTCTCTAAATTCTTTGTTCCTACTGAAAAATAAAGTCTACACCCATTTCTATCGTATCAAGTCTGAAGTGCAATAGCAACTCTGCAGTAGCATCTCCTCACAGCATTGATTCCTCCACCAGGATAGTTGAGTGACCCATTCGGAAATATGAACCACCCTTTGCAGGGATGTTGGGGCCAGTGGCAAAGGATTTAACAGGAGGCACATATGTGGCACAGGCAGCTTTGCCAAGTCTGTGGAACTCCACAACTCCTAGGATATCCGTGGGTTTAAAAAACCGAAGCCCCTGTACACTCCAGGGGTACAAAGGAGGAAATCCTACCCTGACAAGAGTTTGCAAGTTTTGTTCCCTTCAATAGGTATTGCTGTGGAAAGAGATGACATGATCATAAGTTTGCAAATTTTTGACTTATGTTTAAAACATTTCCCAAGCCAAATTAAAATTTCCTGGCCAGACTATGTAATAAGTTAGCAAAGAGTTAAAGGCCTTTTTAGTGGCTTCCATAAGCCAATCAGTTTGCATCTGTCTCCAGCAGCCATCCCCTGAGAGCATCTTTCTTTGAGTACTGTGATAGTCAATGACATTAGAAGCTCTAGCAGAGATTTCTATCTTGCCGCCCACCACAACATGTAACTTTGAAAGGAAGAACATTGTACCCTGAAGATTTGCCTCAATAAACTTATTGCTTCCAGTAACCAGCTATTGAGTCACAGCAGCAGTTTGACATCTGACCCCTCCAAAACCAGCTAAATGAGCTTTATCCAGTCACTCTTTTCACTAGTTTTAGAGCAGAGGAAAGAACATAGTTGTTTTGCTTCTGTTTGAGAAATTAATATAGTGAAGCACCTACCAGGTATTTTAATGTTTTAAAATAGTTTATGAAAATTTAGGTACCTCAAAGTAGCAAAGAAATTATATTGTCCCTATTTTTAAAAAATGGATTGAAGCTTTCCTAATATGTCAGCCAGAAGCTTACCTCACTTCTCTCAATCAGCATCAGTTCAGATCCTAATATGTATAGTATTCACACCTAGGGTGACCAGATGTCCCGATAAAATTGGGACTGTCCTGATATTTAGTTGTTTGTTCCACGTCCCGACCGATGTACGGTTGGGACACTATTTGTCCTGATATTTTGCTTCAGCAGCATGCCGGCTTTTTTTTTTTTTTTTTTTTTGCTTCGGTGGCACTCCGGCTTTTTGTTGTTGTTGTTGTTTGGGGCGGCACAAAACCTAGAGCCGGCCCTGGTGG
The DNA here is from genome assembly GCF_965140295.1 of Lepidochelys olivacea. Taxonomy (NCBI): domain Eukaryota; kingdom Metazoa; phylum Chordata; order Testudines; family Cheloniidae; genus Lepidochelys; species Lepidochelys olivacea. The sequence continues at coordinate 268,220,388 of NC_140411.1, forward strand.
GAGGGGTGAGCCTGTGGCTGCCTACCCCTGTCCCCTCTCCCCCCATGCGTCCAGATATTTTGTTCTTGTCATCTGGTCACCCTATTCACACCACTCGTACTTCTAAACTGGAACTCTTGAGCAATTCACATGTTGTACAGCTTACTTTTAGAAGTTGCTTCCACTATCTGTTGTTCACACATCTGGATCTATAAGCCTCAACTTCAGCCCTGTAGTGTCTTAAGTGAACTGCACAGAACATCCAATCGAGTCAAATGAACACGCTAATGCTATTGCCTGTGTGCTGACCAACAGAGAGATGCAAACTTCAGAAGCTTTTTTTTAAAAAACAGGAGGTAATTGCTCTGCGTTCTAGAGATACGGGCCTATGGAAAGTTATGTATACTAATTGATCACCCGTTCTTTCCGCTGATGTTCTGTTAAAAAACACCACACACTAGGCATTTTCTAATCCTCTGTTAAAAACATGTCAGCTCCTCCATATTGTCTACAAAATCCCTCTCCAGGGATTGGTTGTTAAACCAAAAACAAATTTCCTCCTACTTCCCTAATCTTTCTTCTTACCCTTTGGAATGAGGTATATGAACACAAGCAAACACTCATAGCAATTTTGAGTTTCGTTCTTTCCTTCATAAACTGTTCTAACTCTGACGTGCCTGGGAAAAGAAAATTACCTGTAATGCATTCTCTTTCTGAAGGTAGCAGTTCCATACACTTGGATCCCTACTCCCGATGCATAACAATATTCAGAATGCTTCACACAGCTAAAGTCTGAGCCAGTAAACTGCCCTAAACCAGCAGGTTTTCAAGCATACAAACATTTAATAAACTTTGAGTCTAGTGGAGAAGAAGAATATGGATCTGCTGTAATTACTACCAATTATAAATACAAGAAGAATTACAGGTAAGCAATTTCCATTTTTAAAAGTGTAGTAGACAAGATTGTGGATCTATTATATTAGAATGCTCCAGAAATACCTATACAATTGTGTAAGATGAAAAACATTGTCTGTTCCCCTAGATTCATTAAAGTATAATAGCTTTGTTAGGTGTAAACGACTTCCAAACAGTATATAATATTTGCATATGCAGGTGTGTATTATAAAAGATATACCACCTATATAGTATACATTCTCAAACCGCTGGAAAGGATACATTTGTTTTACCTGGTTTTGAACCAATTTAAACATCATGGGTTCAAAAGTTCAATCTGAGCTCCTACACTACTATTGAGTTTCTGTTCACCTATGAAGAAACTGGAAAATGCCGAAGAGAGAAAACAAAACACAGACATACTGTGCGGAAAAGAGCACAAAAGAGAAAAAGATAGAATAAAAGCCTCAATATATAGCGTATATAAGGAAACCATTTTGAGATGGAGCTCTCTCTAGTACATAGCATAAGCTTCTCTTCAGCTAGAAAAAAAATAAAAGTCTTCAACTGCTCTTGGAGCAGGACCAAATACATTGGGTTGAAGTTACAGGGAAACAAGATTAACAAGCTAATTAGTTTTGTAAACACTGCCACTCCAAAAAATAGTTTGAAAGCATCACAAGACACTGCGATTCTCCCATCTGTTACACACACAAAGATTTAAAATACCAGGTTTAAAAAAAAAAATCCAAACGATTCACTCAGCAAGACACAACCCACAAATAGAATATATAAATCAGGAGCAATGAGCTACTGTCAACCAGGAAATACATTTTATAACACTAAATAGCCAAACTTTGGTTTATATACCAATGCAGAGTATATATGTGAAAATGGTTTGTAAGTTTATGCAGAGAACAGTATGTGCTGGCTCTAAAAAACTCTTGGATGGAAATGGGGCTGAGGTGCCTTTGATCCCATGAGTCTTAAAATTATTCAGGACTATTAAGAAAAAAAACATGGAAATATGTAACAGTCACTATGAGTTAGCAGTCTAGGAAGACAGTTGGAGAATTTTTTTCAAAGAATCTTTATCTTTGGGTAAGTTTGCCCTATATAACTGGGATTGAGGCACTAAGGGAACCTGTTTATTGCCTCTCATCTTGGGCTACATCTGGGAGGTCCAGTTATTCCCCTGCTAGGAGTGGGGCCCATAAGAAAAATTAGTCATGGGACTTTGATCAAGGAAACTGCATTGAGAGAGTGACAGTTAACAGAGACTCAAAAAGGGAAAGCTACGCATTGAGTGACAAAAGCTGAAGTACTGTGTAGAAGCCCTGTATTGACAGAGCCATTAAGGAAACAAGCATCCAGGTAGAGTAACTACTCACTTAATGTTGTAGTTATGGTGCTGAAAAATGCGACTTTAAGCAAAACTATGTTAAGCGAATCCAATTTCCCCATAAGAATGAATGTAAACGGGGGGGGGGGGTTAGGTTTCAGGGAATTTGTTTGTTTTTTTTTGCCAGACAAAAGGCATTATATACATTTTAAACAAGCAATTTAATACAGGTATAAGTTTTAAACAAAACAATTCAATACTACAATCATTATTGCTGAGTATGAAGCAATGGGAGGTGCCCCCACCTTACCCCACACAGGCACAGCCCACTTGCACTGCAGACAATGAGGCTGGTGGTGCTGTAGGCTAGGAGAGGCAGGTTGCTCAGCAGCAGCTTCCCCTACTGTGCAAGCACCAGGGGCAGGGGTCTCAACCCACAGCCCGCCCACTCCATCCCTTCCCCCAAGCCCTCACTCTTAACCCACCTTGCTTCCCAAGGCCCCCCTTCCCCAAGCCTTAGTGCAGGGATGTTTATGGGATATGGGGCATGGCACGACAAGGGAAGAAGGGGCTAAAATGACCCCATCTGGCACAGCCTACATCTTGCCTCTGGCTTTCTTATCCTGGCTCGCTCCCCGAAGCCTGCTGGAGCACCAGCTGCTGCAAATGCCTCAGGAGAGGTGGAACTGAGGGGACAATCTCCTCAGTAATCAAATGCAGCCCTGTGACATGGCTGGGAATTAGACCAACGCATTATTAAACTGAACTGTTAGTCTAATCATTTGAAATAAAATTTGGAATTTCCTTCAGGAAAGCTCTGCAGTGCATGTGGGGGGGTGGGGAAGAGGGTGTCTTCCTGAGCCACCTGCTTCTATGGAGACAGCTAAAACTGGAAGGAACCTCAGGAGGCAGGGCAGTCCCTGGCTACCTGTGACTTACAGGATTCGTTCGGCCCCCAAGTTGCACACAGGTTGAAGTACCCATTGTAATAGCTCTGGCGTCCTTAGCACAAAGAAGAAGTTAGAAGCAGTAATTTCTCTTATTAAAATGAATGTCATACTGAACATCAGATTAGAAGAGACAAAACACTGAGAAATGAAATTAAAGCAATAGTGCAAGTTAAGGCAATGTAAGGTTTCTTGAAAACACTGGTATTGTGGGGAGTTTGTCCAGCCTTCCTCCTTAGTAAGGAAACTCAAGAAAGCCAAAGATTTGTGAAAGTGTTAAGGGCAGCGTTTATAGATGAAGTGACAGAAAACCTCTGCAGCAGCTTAGATAAGGAAAATGGTTTCTGAAAAGAATACTTAAAACACAGTATCATCCAGAGACTGACTATGATGATGTTATTGATTTTAGCTGACGATAAGGAGACTAGATAACAAAACTGGAGATGTTCATTAATTGGTTTCTGAGATTTGGAGGGAGAAATGTTTCTATTTGATCTGGCACTACAAGAGATAATTGGGGGTACCAACGCTATCTAGATAAGTTGCTTCTGGCTAAATTTTGTTCCTTTTGTGTTAATTGGAATATAGCTAAGCATCAAGGAAAACTACTGAATTTGCTGACCAAGCTGTATTTTCCTACCTATTATGTTGCTATAAAACTGTGTCTTAACTGTGTTGTTGCTTTTCATTAAAAGAAGTTGCTGGTATATTTGGCCCCTATTTCATTTTATTTTTTTTAGCAATATGATTTTATGTGAAGCAGCATGTAGATTTTATGTTCTCTCATTCTCCTTTCACAGCTCACATCTTCTATTTGTCTCCTCTGTTCAGAAACTTGAGCAACATTATTGACTCTTCTCTCATCAGCTATATTTACAAGGCTACAATTGCCAGCTGTTGGGATTAGTGTTAACAGAGGGCACCACCAAGACACAAATTCAACCATAAGTTCCTTTATTAAATCCAAAGGGCAAATGGCATTTATATAATTGCTCTAACTATGCCTAAAAGCCTAAATAATTACTACATCTAATCAGTAAAAGACATTCATAGACATTTGATTAAGATACTCACAAAAGAACTAGACCTCAGGGGTACTCTCACCCATGTTGGCTGTCTCCAACTCAGTTAGGGCAGGTACTATTAATGACCCCTTCAAGAGTTCACCATTTATACCTTTCAACGAACAGCAATGCCACTGCCAATTGCTGATTTCTGCTAAAAAACAGTTTTGTCCAATTTGGGATTGGACTCTCTTTCTTAGGCCAGGAACAGACAAGAATATGACTGGGCTCGTTTCCTCAATATAGCAGTGGTATGTTAGGGGTCAATAAAGTTTAACACATTGCAAAACTGTCTGTTAGAACCAGTTTGGACAATTCAAGGCTTCTTTTATTAGTTACATTTTGAACTCAGCATTTTTACAGCTTATCTTGCCGGTGACATTTTTTTCTTTAAGGCGTTCTCACAACTGCTATAGATCTTTAACTACAAAAGACATATATCCCTTAATTCCTACACCGCCTTACGTTTGCCCATATGACCTACTGCTTTGACTCCACCTCTACAGATAACCTCAATCATATCACCTCCTATTCTTGCCTTACAACTTCTTGCACATACTTTTCCAAGACTTAGCTGTCCAGGCTGCAACATGTGCAGAATGCTACAGCCTTGCCTTCATGCACAAAACAGTGTATCCACATCATCTCCTCCCTCAAATGCCTACACTGGCTCCCTAGTCATTTTAGGACCCAGTTTAAGATTAAAATCCTCCAGGGATTCACTCCCATCTCTCACTGACTTTGTTTAGCTATACTTTGTTCCTCACTTTCTCCACTAATATAGCACCAGGCTTTTTCCTGTCCTCCCAACCCATGATCTCACTGCTTTTAATGTGAGTGCCTGTCTGTTGTAGCTCATTGACACATCCTTCCTGTAGCTCATTACCTAATTAGCTGGCTGCTTTCAAATACATTTGAAATGCTGGATGACTTTTTGTGTCATGCCTTTATGAGGAACAGCATGGAAGGTGAAGGTGGATTAAAGGCACATTTGCACGCTTGAGATTCTGGGCTGCTAGTATGATCCCAAGTGTAAATTAGAACTGCAAAGGGCCGCTGTAATTTATAGCCGCCGACTATGGGCTGGCTGCTCTGTAGCAGCCCAGAACCGCCTTTGGTGCTCAGTGCTCCAGCTCCCACTTGCTGCAGCTTGCGTGCAGGGCATACAGGAGGCCAGAATCCCACCTCTTACCTTTTTATATTCCTTCAGTCTTTGTTATTTAATGCTGACTTTATTACTTAACTCGCAAAGCATTATCTTATGCAGTTTGAAATTTCATTATATTTTGTGAATTTAGATTGGTAACACACATGGAGAGATTTGTCCCCTGACCCTGCTTCTCTCTTGTGCATGTTGCTCGTGAAAAAGAAAAAGAATTTCAGCAAACTTTGCATTTTTTTCCATCCTTGAACCCCCTGCTCCCATGAAGTATAAACTGAAGAGCTCCAAGACTTAGTCACTAATTAGGCTGAAACAGCCTGTTTTTTTTTTTTTAATGCTTTACATATACATATTCAATATCCAAAAAAACCACACACACTCTTCTCTTACATTTATTTTTAATTACATTCTTTTACATCTGACTGTATAACTTCATTACATTACCCGTATTCACTATTGCTTTAATACAGTCTAATTGCAGAAGATTATAGATGAAGAAATGAAAAAGTTTGGTTGTCATAGAAAAAACACTGATATTTTAAAATTTATTCTGAAATACAAGATGAACAATTATTGAAATTGAGAATTGATAAAGTCACTTTATCATGTTAAACATCCAAATACTGACATTATAAAAGGGTTTTGCTATTAATTGCAAGGTAAGGAAATCACAGTTATTACCGCCTGAGTAAGTTAACTAACAGTCAGAATCAACAAACTAGAACAAGGCTTACTTTAAGTTTGATTAGAAATAGTTTGTTATTTAATTAAATAGTCACAAAATCTAAGTTAAGAAAAAAAGGCAGCTAGTGTAGAATATCAGACACGTTATTCCTTTTACTGGATCAAAAAATATGTTAAAAAAAATCACATACTTTGGGGGGAAAAAAAGGATTCCTCTGCATAGGATCCCCTGTAAACAAAGCTGACCAGGATTGCACACATCATCATCTTCATGACACAAACTGGAGTGAAAGCTAAAGTTAAAAGGAAAATTTCTATATTTTTAGCCATACCATAGACACCAGTATTTTTGAACAAAAGCCTTTTGACCCAGTTCCATTCTCAGTTTAGCTGGCTATCATATCTTTCCTCCAACTAGAAAACGAATATGCAATCTCCACCAATGCAATTACCAACGCCCTTTGAGTGTGTGCCTAAAAAGAGTTGCAGCAATTATCTTCTCCCATTGTAAGCCAAACACACTACCCTTCTATAATGCATCTCATCTCCACAAGTCTGGAAAGCAAGATGGTTCAATACAGTAGTATAAAACAGTGCTGCGGTACCAGTTGGAGAGCTACTTGATTCTTCTCTAAAATATTTGTATATTCCTCAAATAGTACCAAGTTTGTACTGAAAAATGAAATTCTAACAAAGTTATTAATTCTTTCCATTCTGTATTCATTAAAACAATGTCACACATGCATAGTAAAAGATCATAATTTTTGGTATTTTACAGTCACATTCATGACCTGAAAACATTTGCTATCAGTCTTCTACAAACTAGGATTTCCATGTATCATACTCCTATTATGACTTCTGCTGTTAACAATTATCTCACCCTATTTCAATAAAACTTAACATAATTTTACCAACAGTGTAATAAGGTGCATACTTAGTATGCAGATCAAAATTTAAGGACAAACCATTAATAATAACAACACTGATCAAAAACAAGATTAAATGCATGCTCATTTGCAAAAATTTACATAAATATTATACATACAAACATTTAATGAATGCAATACTGAAAAACACTTCATAGTTTAATGAATGTCAACTAGATTAGTGGAATTTTGTTTCCAACTCAAAACTCTGTATCAGTTGCATGAGTTTTAACATCCACCATGCTCAATGGATTTATTCCAGCATCTGTAGCACATAAAGAATACCGAGGTTATCAATGGTCACATATACTTTGAAATTAGGGGACACATATATTGACTTGAGGTTTGTTCCATTTGTGTAGAATGTTTGTAAGGATTCTCCAGTAGTTACATTCCACCACTATAAAAAGAGAAACATTTTAAATTAGTAGGAACAGAATTAGAATATAAGAGGTTATAAAAATAGGTTTAGCATTGTGGGCCTAGTTGCCTGTTAAGTTTTCTTCCTTCATTCTGCATATGAGGAAAGAGTCAACAATCTTAAATAAAACAAGGGGTTCAGAGGGACAAAAATTGTTAGAAGCCTGAAAGATGTTCAGATGAGAAGATACTGAAGAGATTGTGGCTGTTTAATTTAGAGGAGACACATGATAAAGGCATATATAAAATAATAAATGGAAGAAAGATGATTAAGTCAGATACCCCTGTTACTCCTCTCTTAGTACAGGAGCAAATGAAACTGAAAAATAACATTCAAAACTGAAGAGATATTTTTATACAACATAATTACTGTGAAAAGATATCATTAAGGCCAAGAGCTTAGTTGGAGTCACAAAAGAATTAAACATTTAAAAAGATAATGAGATCATTATCCAGATAGAAAATTTGTTAAGAAGTATATAAATTCAAGCTTTCCAGGGCATAAATTAACTACTAAATACTAGGAATCAAGAAGAACTTTCCCATGGGAAGTTTACTCCATAATTATTCACAAAGAAGTTTCTTGCATTAGCCAATGTCAGAGACAGAACACTGGATTACATGGATCAAGAGTCTGGCCCAACATGGCAATTCCTATGGTGCAGTTCTGTTTCAATACTACTTTAAAATAATGTTTTCAACTCCCTCCCCTGCCCTTGCCCTCCAACATCTGCTGCCAACCCTTATATGTAGCTGATTCTGGAATTCTTAGCAAAGACAAAAGGCCCAACATAATTTTCATTAATGACTTGGATAATGGAGAGCACGCTTATAAAATTTTCAGATGATACCAAGCTGGAAGGAGTTGCAAGCACTTTGGAGGACAGGTTTAAAGTTCAAAATGACCTCCACAAATTGGAGAATTGGCCTGAATTCAACAAGATAAAATTCAATAAAGACAAGTGCGAAGTACTTCACTTAGCAAGGAACAATCAAATGCACAACTACAAAACGGGGAATAATTGTCTAGGTGGTGGTATTGCTGAAAAGGATCTGGGAGGTTTTTGGGGACCACAAATCGAATCTGAGTCATCAATGATGCAGCTGCAAAAATATGATTCTGGGGTGTATTAACTGGAATGTTGTATGTAAAACACAGGAGGTAACTGTCCAGCTCTACTCGACGCAAGTAGATTTCCTGGCGCAAGTGCTAGAGGAGCCAACTAGGGGGGGTGCTTTTCTTGACCTGCTGCTCACAAACCGGGTAGAATTAGTGGGGGAAGCAAAAGTGGATGGGAATCTGGGAGGCAGTGACCATGAGTTGGTTGAGTTCAGGATCCTGACGCAGGGAACAAAGGTAAGCAGCAGGATACGGACCCTGGACTTCAGGAAAGCAGACTTCGACTCCCTCAGGGAACGGATGGCCAGGATCCCCTGGGGGACTAACTTGAAGGGGAAAGGAGTCCAGGAGAGCTGGCTGTATTTCAAGGAATCCCTGTTGAGGTTACAGGGACAAACCATCCCGATGAGTCGAAAGAATAGTAAATATGGCAGGCGACCAACTTGGCTTAATGGTGAAATCCTAGCGGATCTTAAACATAAAAAAGAAGCTTACAAGAAGTGGAAGGTTGGACATATGACCAGGGAAGAGTATAAAAATATTGCTCGGGCATGTAGGAATGTTATCAGGAGGGCCAAATCGCACCTGGAGCTGCAGCTAGCCAGAGATGTCAAGAGTAACAAGAAGGGTTTCTTCAGGTATGTTGGCAACAAGAAGAAAGCCAAGGAATGTGTGGGCCCCTTACTGAATGAGGGAGGCAACCTAGTGACAGAGGATGTGGAAAAAGCTAATGTACTCAATGCTTTTTTTGCCTCTGTTTTCACTAACAAGGTCAGCTCCCAGACTGCTGCGCTGGGCATCACAAAATGCGGAAGAGATGGCCAGCCCTCTGTGGAGATAGAGGCGGTTAGGGACTATTTAGAAAAGCTGGACGTGCACAAGTCCATGGGGCCGGACGAGTTGCATCCGAGAGTGCTGAAGGAATTGGCGGCTGTGATTGCAGAGCCACTGGCCATTATCTTTGAAAACTCGTGGCGAACCGGGGAAGTCCCGGATGACTGGAAAAAGGCTAATGTAGTGCCAATCTTTAAAAAAGGGAAGAAGGAAGATCCTGGGAACTACAGGCCAGTCAGCCTCACCTCAGTCCCTGGAAAAATCATGGAGCAGGTCCTCAAAGAATCAATCCTGAAGCACTTGCATGAGAGGAAAGTGATCAGGAACAGCCAGCATGGATTCACCAAGGGTAGGTCATGCCTGACTAATCTAATCGCCTTTTATGATGAGATTACTGGTTCTGTGGATGAAGGGAAAGCAGTGGATGTATTGTTTCTTGACTTTAGCAAAGCTTTTGACACGGTCTCCCATAGTATTCTTGTCAGCAAGTTAAGGAAGTATGGGCTGGATGAATGCACTATAAGGTGGGTAGAAAGCTGACTAAATTGTCGGGCTCAACGGGTAGTGATCAATGGCTCCATGTCTAGTTGGCAGCCGGTATCAAGTGGAGTGCCCCAAGGGTCGGTCCTGGGGCCGGTTTTATTCAATATCTTCATAAATGATCTGGAGGATGGTGTGGATTGCACTCTCAGCAAATTTGCGGATGATACTAAACTGGGAGGAGTGGTAGATACGCTGGAGGGGAGGGATAGGATACAGAAGGACCTAGACCAATTGGAAGATTGGGCCAAAAGGAATCTGATGAGGTTCAATAAGGATAAGTGCAGGGTCCTGCACTTAGGACGGAAGAACCCCATGCACAGCTACAGACTAGGGACCGAATGGCTAGGCAGCAGTTCTGCAGAAAAGGACCTAGGGGTGACAGTGGACGAGAAGCTGGATATGAGTCAGCAGTGTGCCCTTGTTGCCAAGAAGGCCAATGGCATTTTGGGATGTATAAGTAGGGGCATAGCGAGCAGATCGAGGGACGTGATCGTTCCCCTCTATTCGACATTGGTGAGGCCTCATCTGGAGTACTGTGTCCAGTTTTGGGCCCCACACTTCAAGAAGGATGTGGATAAATTGGAGAGAGTCCAGCGAAGGGCAACAAAAATGATTAGGGGACTGGAACACATGACTTATGAGGAGAGGCTGAGGGAGCTGGGATTGTTTAGCCTGCAGAAGAGAAGAATGAGGGGGGATTTGATAGCTGCTTTCAACTACCTGAAAGGGGGTTCCAAAGAGGATGGCTCTAGACTGTTCTCAATGGTAGCAGATGACAGAACGAGGAGTAATGGTCTCAAGTTGCAGTGGGGGAGGTTTAGATTGGATATTAGGAAAAACTTTTTCACTAAGAGGGTGGTGAAACACTGGAATGCGTTACCTAGGGAGGTGGTAGAATCTCCTTCCTTAGAGGTTTTTAAGGTCAGGCTTGACAAAGCCCTGGCTGGGATGATTTAACTGGGAATTGGTCCTGCTTTGAGCAGGGGGTTGGACTAGATGACCTTCTGGGGTCCCTTCCAACCCTGATATTCTATGATTCTATGACACTGGTGAGGCCCCAGCTAGAGTACTGGGTTCGATTCTGGGCACCACAATTTAGGAAAGATACTCTCTTCTACACTCTTTCCAATTTGTCTGCCACAAAAATGATAAAAGGTCTAGAAAAACTGACCTATGAGGAAAGGTTAAAATAAACCGGGCATGTTTAGTCTTGAGAAAAGACGACTGAGGGGGGACCTGATAACAGCCTTCCAATATATTAAGGGCTGTTATAAAGAGGATGGTGATCAGCTGTTCTCCATGTCCACTGAAGGTAGGACAAAGTAGTAATAGGTTTAATCTGCAGCAAGGTAGATTTTAGATTAGATATGAGGAAAAACTTTCTAACTATAAGGGTACTTAAACTCTGGAGTAGGCTTCCAAGGGAGGTCATGGAGTCCCCATCATTGGAAGCTTCTAAAAACAAGTTGGACAAAACATCCGTCAGGAATGGTTTAGGTTCACTTGGCCCTGCCACAGCGCAGGGGGCTGGACTTGACTTCTCAAGGTCCCTTCTAGCCTTACATTTCTATGGTTCTATGATATCCTATCATTTTCCACACATGGAACTCATACTGAAGTCTTTGGAAGTTGTGTGTAAAAAACAGGTAATAGGATACAGCTCAATGAATCTAACCATAATAGTTACTGTGAATCTCTAATGGATTAAACAAATGTACCCAATAGAAGTTTCTTCTCCAATGACAAATTTCAATTTCCTGTTTTAACTTGCATCCTTTCAGAGGATTTTTACAGTATGTCTTTCAAAGTACAGCACCACATTATTATTATAGCCTGTAGGAGATCTAGTCAGAGACCAGGATCACATACCATCACCAACGCTTATGTATTTATGAAGAAAAAGTGAACAACCCAGTATTTGATGTTCAAATCTTACAAAATAAGGGTCCACTCCTGCAAGGTGCAGAGCACACAACTCTTTCTGAAATTTACGTTTTGGAGGCACTGAACACTCGAGATTGAGGAGATCTGAGGGTGTTCAGCAATTACCATGGCCTTAATATAAGAACATTTGTTAGCGGGGGTATTTTGCTAACATCAGTTTCTACTCTTAATCAGAGTTCTGGTAATTTAAGATTTGTCACTTCTTCTTGGGTTATTTTTATTTTCTTCTTCTAAGAAAAAAAACAACCCTCTATTGATTAGCCTATTAAATAATTCTGTTACCATGCTAGATACAAAATCAGAGAGATTTAGAAATGCTCATGAATCCATTGATCATCATAATTGAGTATTCAATTCTATTTTCTCTGGCATTGCAAATACAGTGGTTTATAGATCATAACTGGTTCAACATTTAAGATACATAGGAAAGCTTCCCACCAATCTATATTCAAATAACTCAGAAGACACAAATGATTTTACTCAAACTTTTTTTTTTTTTTTTTTTTAAAAAAACAACAAAAAAACCTTTGGACAGAAACCAAGCATGAAAAAATGTCACCCCAAAAGAAATTTGAGAAAGTTGTAAGCAATCGGAAATGGGGGCTGTGAGAGGGACACAGTTTTTAAAACTAAAGTAGCAAATATGACTAGGACACCAAGGGTGTCACCTTCCAATCCTGTTACTTTAATTTAAAACAGTATTTTGAGGGGCTTACCTTAAGATATCCTCCACATGACACAAGCATATTACTCTCAGGAGAAAAACAGAGGTCTGTTACCCAGCCACCATGTGTTGATTCTCCTTCATCTACAGTAACAGGGGAGCAGAGATGAAGTAATTCACCTCTTGAGACATCCCAAATCTAAGAGAGACATAATTAATAACATATACAATCTATTAATGGCATTAAATAAAAAGGAATATTGCTGCAAGGATGACAGGATTCATTTTTTCCCTCTTTTTAGTGCTAGAGAAATACAACCTTTACTTCAAACATTATATTTGGTTGCAAAGTGAGAGGGCAATTCAGATAACTCCTCTTATCTTACACCTTTATGGTATATAGAGGGTTTAATTCACTGACTCGTGGGAGACTAATTAGTAAAGAATGCCAGACATCTATAGAGCACCATAACCATCATCACTACACCACCATAAAAAAACCAAAAAGTCAACATGACAAATATATTTCTGCTTTCAGGGAGCGAGGAATGGGCATAAAGCCACCTTACATTACATTTTCTTCTTTTTTCGTGCAAAACAATCTTAAAACAAAATACTTACAAGGAATCCCTAAAAAGGGAATCCTTTCCTATCAATCCATAAGTATATTTGTAAACCATGAGTCCTCAAAATGGACAATCCAGAGTCCCACCACACAAGGAATATCCATGATAAAAAAAAAAAGAATGCAAAAACAGGTGATCAAATCCAGAGGTACACATACACATCTATTCTGAACATTCTTTTCTTGTATTTTTGTAGTCTTGACCCTCTATTCAGTCTAATCTTGTAGATATTTTTCTAAAGCAATTCAATAGCCTATAGTTTCTAGATGACCTTCAGCTCAGTTGTGCACCCACTACAAAAAAAAATGCTGCCACCTTGACAGCAAAGGATCCATTATTTATTCCTGACCTGCAACGTTCCCTAAATGGGATAGGGCAATTAGATAGGCAAAATATAGTTACCCAAATTCATATCTGGCAAGTACACTGGGCTAAGCACCCCTAGAGTTGTTTTGACTCAACGTATTACTAAAATGTCTCCAAATGTACCCTTATTTCTCCATTGTCATCTCCGGTGGCCAAGAATTTATCATCGAAGGAGAAAGTGCAGCACCGCACGCAGCCTTTGTGACCATTAAGCTCATGAAGAACAGATGAACTTTCAAAGCTCCATATCTAAAAATGAAATGTTAAAGAAAAAAAGTAAAGATAAGTGGTACTTCATGGAAAATTTACACAATTTTATCTGTCCACTCCAATCAGAAACATGTGTGTTAACACAGGGATTAAAATACTCAAAGTACATAAATCCCAGATTAATTAAATCTGAGAGGCATTTATTTGTTAGGTATTATTTGAAAAAGTGTGCACAATTTTTTTATTATTACACATTTTAAGCTCCTAACCTGTTAGACAGAAAGTTCATGAAGTTATTAAGGAAAAGGTACTTCATGAATCAATACAAAGATATTTTTATAAGAATTTTATCAAGCTAGGAAGCACGCTCTGGAGTGTAATACAATGGAACATTTATTAAGCAGCCCACTCAAGGGGCTGACGAGAAGTAATCTCAAAGGAGGTGGTCTTTTAATAAAGATGTCTATACATTTTCTTTGAAACTTGAAGGGAACCTTAAATGATCTACTTATTTGTAAAATAATTCTTAAAAATAAGTTCCATTTCTCAAAATATTTAGAAATTTTTGAATGTGGCTTTTTTCTGAACAGGAATAAAACCGGAAAATTTTGACACTCTCTGGAAGGAAAATTCTGAAAAGTAATGATTTTGAATCATTAAGAATATTTAGCTTAGACAATATAAAAATATATTATACACAATTTTAAAGAATTCTAAACAAAAAGTCATTTAAAAATGAAAAGTCAAAACATTCTGACATTTTGGAATTTGTTTTTCCAGTTTTCTTCCAAAACAAAATTGGAGTAAAACAGACTTGACTTCACAAAGTGTTTTGATTTTGAAGGAACTGCATATTCTGATGAAATACAATTTTTTTTAAAAAATATTTGAATTACAAGTACTGCACAAAATAAATTTTTTAATGTCTAAAAGCAGACTTGCAGATAATAAGGATCTGACTGCTAGTTAACAGTTCGACATACAAGGGGTAAAATACAAAGTAGGCCAACAATTTTCAAAAACAGAAGCCTAAATTGAGATTCACAAATCCATTTTTAGGAACATACCTGATTTGATGTCAATGAGGGTTGCTGGGTGCTCAGTACTTTTGAAAATGTGAGAGATACCTAAATACTTAGCTATTTTTAAAAATCTTGTCTTGTAAAATATTTGTAGTTAGTTGCTTAATGCTTTAATTCAAAGAACCTAAAGCAATACACATAACTATACAAAATACTGGGCATAGACTGTGTACCTTATGAGAGCTAAAGCCAACAGTTCTCCTTAAGAGTGTGTGTAGTCGTCTCCAAGATAAATTCTGGGAGGTCGCTAAAGCTTTAGAAAGTAAAAACATAAGAATGGCCATACTGGGTCAGACCAATGGTCCATCTAACTCAGTATCCTGTCTCTGATAGAGGTCAGTGCCAGATGCTGCAGGGCGATTTCAAGTGATTCATCCCATCGTCTACTCCTAGCTCCTGGCAGTCAGAAGTTTAGGGGGACACAGAGCATGGGGTTGCATCCCTGACCATCTTGGCTAATTGCCATTGATGGACCTAGCCGCCATGAACTTATCTAATTCTTTTTTAAGGCAGTTATACTTTTGGTCTTCACAACATACCATGGCAACAAGTTCCACAGATTGACTGTATGTTATGTTAAGTAGTCCTTCCTTCTGCTTGTTTTAAACCTGCTGCCTGTTAATTTCATCAGATGACCCCTATTTCTTGTGTTATGTGAAGGGGTAAATGACACTTCCCTATTCAATCTCTCTTACCATCCATGTTTTTTTATAGACCTCTACCATAATTTCCCATTAGTTGTCTCTTTTCTAAGATGAACAGTCCCAGTCTCTTTAATCACTCCTCAGACTGAAGATGTTCCATACCCTTAATCATTTTTGTTGCCCTTCTCAGCACTTTTTCCAATTCTAAGATGGGGTGACTTGAACTGCACGCAGTATTCAAAGTGTGGGCATACACAGATTTATATAGCGCATTATGATATTTTCTTTTTTTAATCTATTCCTTTCCTAATCGTTCTGTTAGCTTCCTAACTGCCACTGCATATTGAACAGATGTTTTCAGAGAACTATCCACAATGACTCCAAGATCTCTTTCTTGAGCTAATTTAGACCCCATCATTTCATACATAAAGTTGGGATAAAATCATTACATAGCTTTTGTAACTGTTCCTTAAGATGTGTTATTCATGTCCATTCCATTCTAGATGTATGCCGCGCCCATGTGCACAGCTGTGGAGACTTTTGCCTTAGCGGTGTCCGTAGGGCTGGCTGTGACGCCACCTTGAGTGCCACGCTTATGCGTCGGTATATCAGGTGCCGCCGGCCCTACACCTCTCTCAGTTCCTTCTTGCGGGCAACTCTGATGGAGGGGTGGGAGGGCGGGTAATGGAATGGACATGAGCAACACATCTCTAAGAACAACAGTCACGAAAGATAGGTAACCGTTTTTTCTTCTTCGAGTTCTTGCTCATGTCGATTCCATTCTAGATGACTCACAAGCAGTGTCCCTGGAGGTGGGCTCGGTGTTCACAGGCTTGTAATACCCATCTACCGAAGCCAGCATTGTCTCGGGCTTGCTGGGTAAGTGCACAGTGAGATGTGAACGTATGTACAGACAACCAGGTGGCGACTCTGCAGATATCAGAGATTCGCACATGGGCCAGGAAGGCTGCCAACTAGGCTTGTACTCTGGTTGAGTGGGCGGTTACGATCGCCAGTGGAAGCACCTTTGCCTGAGAGTAGCAAAATCGGAGGCTGTGACCCAAGAAGAAATCCCCTGGTGGACATTGGACGACCTTTCATCCTACTTGCCACCGCGATGAACAACTGCATTGACTTGTGTAATGGCTTGGTCCTCTCAATGTAGAAGGCTAGCACTCTCCTGACATCCAGGGAGGGCAACTTACATTCCTCCTCAGACTTACGAGACTTTGGGCAGAAGACAGGCAAGAATATGCCCTGGCTTATGTTAAATTGCGAAACCATCTTGGGCAGGAAAGCCGGATGTGGCTGCAACTAGACTTTGTCCTTGAAGAACACCGTATAGGGCAGCCCCGATGTAGGCACCCTAATCATGGAGACCCTTCAGGCAGAAGTTATCGCCATCAGGAATGACACCTTCCAGGAGAGCAGAAGAAGGGAACAGGATGCCAAGGGCTCAAAGGGAGCTTCCACGAGCCGTGCAAGCACCAGCTTCAAGTCCCACAGAGGGACTGGGTCCCGGACTCAAGAGTGGAGCCACTCCAGAACCTTTTAAGAACCGGACCATCATGCCATGAGCCAAGACCGATCTGCCCTGGGACAGAGGGTGAAAGGCTGATATAGCAGCCAAATGGACCTTAACTGATGAAAGGGACAAACCTTGGAGCTTGAGATGCATAAGGTAGTCTAGCATCAGCTGCAGCGAGGCCTGCTTAGGCCTAACGTTTTGGGCCGAGGCCCAGCACGTGAATCATTTCCAGGTGGTCAGATAGGTCGCTCTAGTGGAGAGCTTTCTACTCCCTAGTAGGACCTACTGAACTTGGGCCAAACATTCCTGATCCTCAGTAGTTAACCACGGAGTATAGGGATGGAGATGGCTGAGGAAAAGATGGGGTAGATCCAGGGAGGTAACTGGGGCGTCGCTCTCGAGCACACCCTCAGAATGCCTGCTTCTGGCCTCCATCATGTTTCACCCGGCCAGGTTGGACAGGTGAGCAGGAGGACGAAGGGCAGCAGCAACTGAACCCACTGTCCCTTCTCCTCATAGAGTCCAGCCAAGGCTGCCAAGGCCTTGGTGGTTGGAATGGCAAACTGAAGCATATGCATCTCCAGAGAGCGGAGGGTGGCCCAAGCGTCCTTCAGACCGTGCAGCCTCGCGTCTGTCTGATCGGAGAACATCTTGACTCCATCTAACGGAAGATCTTGTATGGAGGACTGCATCTCCTGGGACAGGCCGGAGGTCTGAAGCCACGAGCTGTCAGGAATGACCACCACCAAGGCGACCACCTTGGTCACTAAATAGGACGCATCCCAGGCCATCTGGATGGAGCACTGAACTGCTGTGGTACATTCCTCCACAAGAGCCCCGAACTCTTGGGCCATTTCCTTGGGCATGGAGTCCTTAAACTTGTGGAGGGAGTCCCACTGGTTGAAATGATAATGCCCTAAAAGAGCCTGGTGGTTCGTGACCCGGAATTGGAGACTGGCCATGGAATAAATTTTTCTTCCAAAAAGGTCCAGTCTCTTGGCCTCCTTACTCTTGGGGGTGGAACTGGCAGGCCCCTGCTTGTCCTTTTAGTTGGCTGCTGACACAACCAATGACACTGGGGGTGGGTGGGTGGGTATAGAAGTATTCAAACCCGTTGGCGGGGACAAAATACTTCTTCTCGGCCCTCTTGAAAATGGGCAGGATGGAGGACGGGGTTTGCCAGAGGGCTTTGGCAATGTTCAGGACAGTGGCATAGCTAGGTGGAGCGAACAGGGGCAGCGGACATAAAAAAAGGTGCCACCCACTTGTACTCACCAGGCGGCGCCCTGGGTCCTTGGTGGCACTGAAGGCCCCAGCTGTCGAAATGCCGCCGCTGAGGACCCGGAGCGAGTGAAGGCCCCCGCTGAGCTGGAGCGCATGAAGGCCTGTGCCGCTGAAGACCCGGAGCGTCGCCGGGTGAGCAAAAATTAAAAAAAGGCACCTATAAATTAAAAAGGCACCACTTGTGCTCAGAGGGGGGGTGGCCGCTTCCCCCCTGGCTACGCTACTGGTTCAGGACTTCGTGCACTGGGAGTGCAACACGTGTGGGGATGGACGTAGAGAGCACACTAAATGTGTCCGATTGCTCCACCTTGAGGCCTAAATTGGTAGCCACCTGTGGGAGCAGGGCTTGGTGCTCCCTGAAGTTGTCTAGTGGGCTAGTATGGGAGGGCCCTGCCACCGTCTCGTTTGGAGAGGAGGACAACGACTGAACCACTGCGGGAGGGTCCGGGGCATCATCCCCCACAGGGGCAGGTGGTCTTGGGGTGGGCACCTGTTCCTCCACCACAGTGGCCACTGGTGCTTCCTGCACCAAGCCTCGTGCTGCCAGTGTCGATTGGGGTTTGTCTGACGCGGTGACCAAGGACTGGTAAGACGGGGGCATCGGCATTACCGGCATTCCCCAGGCATTCCAGTAAGGCCATTGCACTGGCCACTGGCCCTGCCCCCAGGTCAGCACTGCTGTATTGGATGCACCCTCTGGAACCTAGTCGCGATGGTGATGTCTTGGTGAGGGGCTGAACTCCCTGCCTGTGCCGGAGAAATCCTCCTCCAATGACCAGGGTGGGGCCATCGACATCAGAGTCTGTCAGCTAACCATCGCCGTGGGTGACCAGTGCCTTGAATGGTCAGATCAGTGCTGGGAGTAGGGGAAGCATCCCCAACGTGTCGGGGATGGTGACGGTCAGCATGAAGATGACCAGTGCTGACTGTAAGGCAACTGGCACGTGCCTTTGGGTGAGGTCTGGTGCCATGGTAGAGACTGAGAGCATGGTGCTGGTGACCAGTAGCGGCAAATCAGTGAACTGGGCTGACATGGACACCAAGGACACAGCAACAATGACCCTCACTCGCCTTCTGGGAGGCCTTCACAGCTGGCTTACCCTTTATAGGGAGCCTTCACTGGGTCCATCGCTGCACTTGGTGCGGCTGCAGCGGGAGAGTCCGTTGCTCTCTGGGCACTGGGAGCTGAGAAGGCATTGACTGCGCCATTGACTGGGTCCTCTACCGCTCTCCGGAGTTGGTGGCAGATCCCTTAGGGGGGTAGTAGGTCCCCTTGGGGGTGTGCCCCCTTGCAGCCTCGGTGTGGGCAGGCGGCCCAAGCAGGGTCCTTTGCCCAATGCTCCAACTTGCTCGGTGCTGGGTCCCTCTTCTAAGTCTTCTTCTTGGGCAGCGACGAAGGGGATTGGTACCGGGAAGAGCCCAGTGCCAGGGATGCGCTACGCAAAAAGGCCAAAGTGCTGGGAGTTGCATCCGGCCAGGCCGGCTCTGAGGCTGGGCAAAAAGCGGTCTCCATGAGGAGGGCCCTTAAGCGAATGTCACGTTCTTTCTGTGTCCCGGGACAAAGTTCTTACAGAAAGTTCTTACTTCTCTTTAATTTGGGATTCCCCCAGGCACTTCAAACAGCTACCATGCGGGTCACTAACAGAAATAGGCCTGTTGTAGTCAGAGCTGCGCTTAAAACCCGGAGACTGGCTATTGCCTAACTATAGTACTTAACAGCTACTTACTAACTAATCTACTATAAATAAACTATTTACAGCTGGAACCCAAGGTTCAAGGAGTAGGGGAAAAAACCTTTGACCACTTGTGAAGCAAGGGAAAGAGACGCTCCAACCAACCACCACAGGCGGTAAGAAAGAACCGAGAGGGTGTAGGACTGGTGGCGCCTGATATACCAGCGCATGAGCATGGCACTCATGAGGGTGCCACAGCCCATCTTACGGATACCGCTAAGGCAAAAGTCTCCGACAACTGTGCATGTGGGCATGCTCAAACCTAGAATGTAATCGACATGAGCAAGCACTCAAAGAAGAATATATTTTCCCTGAGTTAGATCTGTCCCCTTGTCAAGGCACTTTACGGGGTTAGGGAAATCAAAGGACAGCAGACTCATTAGTAAACAGCCTAGCCTAGCCTAGCCTAGCCAGACACTTGGCTCAGCACACAGACCGCAAAACAGATCACACTATAACCTCGCAAGCAAGCATACAAACTAACAGATGGTCACATGACCCATATACAGAATATGATATTTTGAAATGCTTAGAGGTATTTGGAGCGGTTGTTAGCTACCTAATGAAGTTGGTCTTAAGCACAAATTCCAGGATATACCTCATTGTGCAGATTTGTCAACATTACGTTTACTAACCTTGGCAGTTTTGTCAGCAGAGGTAGATGAAAACTTGGTGGCATCAGGTGAAATAGCACAAGAAAGAACAGCATCTTCATGACAAACAAAATCATCTTCTATTTTTCCAGTACAAATATTCCACACCTATAAAATATTATTAAAATTTAAAATGTACAGACTACTTTTGCAGTTTTTCACCAATTCAGTATCTATAAAACAGTTCTAATAGAACAATACGAAGATACACTGGATTAAATACATCAAGAACATCCAAATATAATAAAGGTTTGTGGCTCTTTACAGATATGCAAAACAGGAAGGGTGTAATAAGGAGTAATAAGGTGAATAATTAGAAATACAATGAAAATGTAAATTTGAGCTTTTAAAAATGTTGCAGTTTATACTTTTAGTGCTAAATTACATAATGTAATGCAGAATTAACCAACAGCAGAGAAAGCAATCTATAATCAAAATATTCAGTTAAGTTTTTTTTATTACCATATTTTCCTACTGGACTGACTCTAAAACCTTTGCATTTCCTAAATATAGCAGTTGTGCCTACTTTTAATCCTTGTTTACATTGGGATTTTTAGCATCCAGTGTAGCTACTCTGGTGGGAAAGAAAAAAAAAAATCATACTTTATACTGATGCACCACATCTACAAAAGGGGCTTGCACTGGTGCGTGCCGCTATATCACATATTTCAGAGTAGCAGCCGTGTTAGTCTATATTCGCAAAAAGAAAAGGAATACTTGTGGCACCTTAGAGACTAACAAATATATTTGAGCATAAGCTTTCGTGACCTCACATAGTTTCCACCTCTAGATAAAAACCTTGGCATAGACTGGGCCTAAGTTTCATTCTTTGAAAATTAAATATACAATTTTATAGTTTTTTGCTACCAATTAAAAACACAATGCACCTTCTGTAATTTGTCAATACAAAGAAATTTTATATTTACCTTAACTGTTCCATCAAATGACCAGGAAAGAAGTCTTGAATTTTCCAAAAGCCTAAAATTCTTCACTGCTTCCTTGTGACCTTTTAAAAATATATATTCTTCTGACTGCCAATTCCACACCTGCTTATAAACATAGAATTTGTAAGCTTTTAAAACAATGGGTTATCCTCCACATTGAAAATATAAATTTAACAATGATTAACTTGTTTTTTTCAGCAGAAAATATCCATTGTCTTCCACTCCAAATAAACTATCGAAGATACCTGGCCTTGTTGCAACTCACCTTGGGTAAGCACTAATGTGAGCCAGTCACAAAAGCGTATTATAATGGCCAGCTGGTAAAAGTTCATGTGAATGAATTAAATCTTGAGAAAAGTCTGAAAAGGGAAAAAGCCTCCCCAATAAAATTTGTATAATGTGACTTTCAATAACTAGCTACCATTAGTGAGTTTGAAAACTTCCCCTGCAAACTCAAATTTGGGGCCTAAAAACCTTGATTATTTCAATCAATAACAATTTTTCACACTTTAACTCAGATTTATTTTACAGTAAAACAATTTTACTCAGATTTATTATACAGTTAAAATACATTTTTAATCAAATGTCACTTTTTGTTTTAAAAGTTTGTAGTTTTTCTTTTTAATTTCAGCAACTGTGCATTAAACATTCAAAGGATGTCACTTTATCTACAGAAATTATTAAACAGCTCAAGGTTTTTTTTTTTATTGATTTTACACCTATAGCCTTCTGCACCAAAGAAAAAAGTTTATCCAATAGCCAAGAAAAGTATGTGGTTGAAAATCTAGAAAATTTAAGTGCTAAATTAGCCACTAGAGGGAATCCTAGAACAAAAAACAACTTGTCAGACAAGGTAAATAAAGGAATTAATAACATTTTCCTTTACTCAGTAATTCTTACCTCCACATGGGTGCAAAAAAGAAAAATACAAAAAAAGAAAAGAAAAAGAATCAGACTTCAATCTCAGTCCTAGCCTCCCATGTGCAAGTGTGCATCTCCACATTTTTAAGTTAGCTACCATAAAGGCACAATCGAGGGCCTGATCCAAAGCTCACAGAAGTCAGTAAGTCTTTTAATTGACTTCAGTGTACTTTGGATCAGGTCCCAAAATTCTTAAATTACTAAATGGTTGAACTGTCTATTTTGAGAATCCATATTTCTTTGCAACTATGACCTAAATTTCACTTAAATTTTACCAAAAGGGTGTAATTCATCATTATGTGAACACAAAATAGAAAAGTTCTAACACACACAATGGTCACCACACTACTTTAGATTTTACTAAACATTTGGTCCTTTGTAGGCCATCAAGGAAGTGCTCCTTTTTCTGACTTGGTTCATTTTGTTTCTGTCCAACAAGATAAGCCTGCACAATTAATTACTTAAAAGAAGCAATTTGCTGCCCCCATTCTCTACATTTTTTTAAAAATGAAACACCTACCAGTTCTGCACTAAGTCTGAAAATTCTTTACTCTCTACATATCCATTGATATCAAAGACCCAATTCTGAATGTCAGTGGAGATTTATTTGTAACAAAATAAGTACTTCCGATTTTGTAACTTCAAATTATAAACCATCAGAGCTATTGAACTTGGTTAGTCCGTAATCCAGAAATCAGACAAATTATGTTGTATCTGTGGTTCTAGGAACACAAGTGTAGAGAAGTTGTGAATGTAGAGAAGTTGTGAATGATGCCATTAGAAAGACAGCCAGCAAGTTTCAATGGTGGGATTAGGAGAGGTAAACAAGAGGACTGACCTAGCTAACAGACATTTCCTTGTCAGTCCACATTGCTCAATTGTGATGGCCCTCCAACCAAATGGACCATGAGACTAACAATGGTCAATGTATCAGGGGGTAGCCGTGTCAGTCTGTATCCACAAAAACAACAAGGAGTCCGGTGGCACCTTAAAGACTGACAGATTTATTTGAGCATAAGCTTTTGTGGGTAAAAACCCCACTTCTTTAGATGCATGGAGTGAAAATTACAGATGCAGACATAAATATACTGACACATGAAGAGAAGGGAGTTACCTCATAAGTGGAAAACCAGTGTTGACAGGGCCAATTCGATCAAGGCAGATGTAGTCCACTCCCAATAATAGATGAGGAGGTGTCAATTCCAGGAGAGCAAAGCTGCTTTTGTAATGAGCCAGGCACTCCCAGTCCCTATTCAAGCCCAAATTAATGGTGTTAACTTTGCAAATGAATTTTAGTTCTGCTGTTTCTCTTTGAAGTCTGTTTCTGAAGTTTTTTTGTTCAAGTATAGCTACTTTCAAATCTGTTATACAATGTCCAGGAAGGCTGAAGTGTTCTCCTACTGGCTTTTGTAGGATACTATTCCTGATGTCCGATTTGTGTTCATTTATTCTTTTACGTAGGGACTGTCCGGTTTGGCCAATGTACATGGCAGAGGGGCATTGCTGGCACGTGATGGCATATATAACATTAGTGAGGTAACTCCCTTCTCTTCATGTGTCAGTATATTTATGTCTGCATCTGTAATTTTCACTCCATGCATCTGAAGAAGTGGGGTTTTTACCCATAAAAGCTTATGCTCAAATAAATCTGTTAGTCTTTAAGGTGCCACTGGACTCCTTGTTGTTTTAATGGTCAATATAGAAAATGCATGGAGTTTATTGAGTCTGCACTATCTGTAGTGTAAACCTACTTTTTCTTTAGTAGTTTTGAATGCTCCAATGTAAGTTTAAAACATTTTCCACACCTGTATAGTTGAATCATCAGAGCTTGAAATAAGCGTCTGTCCATCAGATGTAAACTGGCAATGTTGTACAGATTTCTCATGTCCAGTCCTGGATTTGAAAACTCTCCTATTTGACAATTTCAGAACCTTTATAATGAAAATCAGAAAGATCATTTATGAAGAATTAAAATACAGTCATATACACAATAAACAGAGAAAGACATGTAAGCAAAACATCTGAAGTAAAAATAATGGAATACTATACAGTACTACACAAAAGTGAGGATTCAGATCCAAACCAGTCAGTGAGAAAAAAATCCATATGTTAGCCTGACACTTGGAAAAAGTGAGCAGATAATCTACTTTGTTAAAAATTGGCTAGAAGTCCTTCAATTTCCTTTGGGTAGGTCATAAACATACAGCTAAGGGTAGCTTAGAATTCCTCCTTATCTGTAAGGGGTTAAGAAGCTCAAATAGCCTGGTTGGCACCTGACCAACAGGACCAATGAGGAAAGAAGATACTTTCAAATATTGGGAGGGGGGAAGGTTTTGTTTGTGCTCTTTGTTTTGTGTGGGGTTCTCTCTTGAGACTGAGAAGGGTCAGACAGAAATCCATCTTCTCTAACCCATCCCAATTCAAGTCTCCAATATTGTAACCAATGTAGGTAAGCCAGGCAAGGCGGATTTGTTTATCTTTTGTTTTTCTTGTGAATTTTCTCTGTGCTAAGAAGAAGGTTTATTCCTGTTTTCTGTAACTTTAAGGTTTTGCCCAGAGGGGAATCCTCTGTGTTTTGAATCTGAATACCCTGTAAAGTATTTTCCATCCTGATTTTACAGAGATGATTTTTACTTTATTTTTTCTTTCTTTTTTTTTTTTTAAATAAAATCCTTCTTTTAAGAACCCGACAGATTATTCCATCGTTCCAAGACCCAGGGGTCTGGGTCTTTGATAATTCTGTAACCAATTGGTTAGGATATTATTCTGAAGCCTCCCCAGGAAAGGGGGTGTGAGGGCTTGGGCGGATTGCTGGGGGAAGAGGAACTCCAAGTGGTCCTTTTCCCTGGTTCTTTGTTAAATCATTTGGTGGTGGCAGTGTTACTTAAACCCAATGTACAAGGGAGAATTTGAGCCTGGGGCGTTTTTAACCTAAGCTGGTAGAAATAAGCTTAGGGGGTCTTTCATGCGGGTCCCCACATCCGTACCCTAGAGTTCAGAGTGAGGAGGGAACCCTGACAGGGTATGTATCAGACATGTATGTACCAACCTGTGTGTGAAGTTTGATATGTACTTGTGTTTGTTGACCAATATATTCTGCGATAGCGTATGTGCATCACATTACCAATATGTATTATTCGCATCATACAGATATCAGTACGTATTAAGCACATAAATGAATATAATAGCCGTTATATAGCCTTAATTGGCCTATGCTTTTTATATAGCCCTGCTCACTTAAGCTAAGTATTCCATAACACCTTGCATTCACTGAAGTAAGTTTTGGCTTAAGCAAACAGGGAAGCTGTTAAGACCAGGACAGATGAGTGCTTTACCATAGCAACAGGAAGAAAGTTACTCTTGCAGACCAATACTGAAATGTCCCAAAGGAAAAGGATAAGACATGATTGTTCTACCCTAGTACAGACCTAGGAGGTGTCTTCACACCCTTTGGTACCTGGAATGTATGTATTTGTAACAAAGAGATGAGGAATACACCATAGTACCATAAAAACAAAGTAGAAAGCTAATTGATTAAATGAAGTTTCAAATGATGTATACAGTACCTTGCACTTGTAAAAAGGTTGGATATGAAAAAATGGCTTTAGGTGGTTTAACTTTGGAAGCATATCTTCTGTTCTTTTCAGGTGAATGTAATAATCCTGCACAAAATGGCTTCCCGCAGAATGGTATCTTTTAGAACCTTTTTCAGTACTATATTATTATTGGCTTATATCAATAAACCTAACTCACAGTTTATTTGGTCTCTTAAATATATTTCATAACAAACCAAAGTGTGGTCAAACTATTGACTATGCAATTTATCATGTTCTATGTTTTATGTTAACACGACTGAAACAACAAATTTGCCTCTAAATTTATTTTATGCTCAGCAATTAACAGATAACAGAAAAGTGCAATTTTCCAAAATTTGTAGCTACTTGTCTCTGTACTGAGAGATGTGAAATGAGTCAAGCGGCCAACAAGTGTAAGACACTGCTACTCTTAACACTCTACTTACTCCTTTTATGTGAATGGACAAAGGTATGGGGATAAATGCCAAGATGGTGCTGATATTTATAAACTGGATAATAAATGTGGTAGTCTTCAAACATGCATGTCAGCAGGGGAACATATTTTTTCTCCCTTTTCCTAGTACCTCCAGTTGCATCAGGAATCAACTCAGGACACGAGGCTCTATTAAGTTTCAAGCAGTACTCTCTCTGCACTGTGGTCTCCACATTCTGGAACCCACTGTAGCTGCTCTGAGAGGAAGCAGAGGACAGCTAAAGGGGACCATTCAGCAGCACAGAGGTATAAGCCCTCCAGTAGATCCCTAGATCCATGCAGATATTGGGGTCTGTGAGCCAACATCTTGCTTCTTTTGTTAGAAGGGGAGAAAACCCTGATGACAGAATTCTGAGGAAACTCCTCACGGATTACCTCTCAGTTTTCCTTCCCTAAAGCCATTCCCACTGTTTTTTCCTCATGGCAGGGAGTAACCTGGGTTGATATACTCATTGTTGGGTAGGGGAGCAGTTGATTTCCCATAAAACGGGTTTACAACACCATTTCTTTTAATTTTCAAGAGTATAACATACTGTGTCATCAAAAAGCAATAGCTGAATTACTTATTCTCTCTCTTTCTAGAATTTAAACAAGAATGTTACTTTTGTATTAAAGAAAGCTAGTAAAAAATCATTAGAAACACTAACTAGTGGATTTACTCAATACTGCCCAAAAATCAGGGTACAGTACCTTTACTGTTCCATTCTCCTCTCCAAATGCAGCATATTGAAGATCTTCACTTAGGCAACAGCAGCAAATAAGAGATTCCTGGGCTTCAGTCAGATAGTCAGTATGGCCTGTATTTCCATTAATTAGCTGCAACCAAAAATGTGAATTATTAAGCTATAGCAACTTTGTACAGCATCTTTACTTTAAAATACATGACAAACCTACATCTTTTGTGGGACCCAACATCAGAATAGCACTGTTTTAGCATACCTACTTGAACATAGGATATAGTACATTCAAATGTGTTTTTCTAACCCAGAAAGAAGTTATAAAAGCTTTATAACTAGCTCCAGGCACTTGTTCTTTGGACAAAACAAATTTAAGCTGACAGGATTTTACAGCTCCTGCAAAACATTTTTCAAATACATCAATACAGTCAGAATTTTACACACCTAGCAACTCGGTATGATTCAAAAATGATTAATATACACATCTAGTACAGTAGGTCTTAACTACATGTCACCTCTGTCCACATCAATTCAACTATCATGCAATCTTCAGGGAAAGATCTTTGGAATGCAATGATTTACAAACAAGTGAAAGCTTCTTTTAAACCAGGGATCTCCAACCTTTTTGTGCCCAAGATCACTTTTTGAATTTAAGGGCAACCCAGGATCTACCCTGTCCCTTCTCCGAGGCCCCGCCCCACTCACTCCATCCTCCGCCTCCCGCCCCGGTCATTTGCCCTTCCCCACCCTCATTCACTTTCGCTGGGCTGGGGTAGGGGCTTGAAATGGGGTGCGAGCTCTGGGCTGGGGCCAAGGGTCTCGGAGTGCGGGAGGGGGCTCTGGGCTGAGTGTGGAGTTGGGGTGCAGGAGGTGGTGAAGGGTGCTGGCTCTGGGAGGGGGCTGGGGTGCAGCCTCCTGGCGGGCAGCACTTACCTCCAGTGGCTCCCGGTTGGTGGCGCAGCATGGCTGCTGCTAAGGTGGGCTCCCTGCCTACCTTGGCCCCAGGCCGCTCCAGGAAGGGGCCAACGTGCCCCTTCGGCCTGGGGTGAGGGGTGGGGTGTGTGGCACATGGCCCCTCTCTGAGAGCACCGCCCCTGCAGCACCCATTGGCCACAGCTACCCGTTCCCGGCCAACAGGAACTGCGGGGGCGGTGCTTGCAGGCAGACCCTTCCCTCCCCACCCGGGGCCACACTGGCTGCTTCTGGGAGCGATGTGGGGCTGGGGCAGACAGAGAGCCTGTCTTAGCGGCAGCCCCGCTGTGCCGCTGGAGATCGCGATCGACTGGGAGATCCTCTAGGATTGACCAGTCAATCATGACAAACCAGTTGGTGACCACTGTTTTAAACTGTCTCGGGGGGTGGGGGGGCGCAGAAGCTTTGCTTACAAACAAGATGTTAGGGATCTATTCTCCCGTGGATGTGCAAAAAGTAACTATACATGAGCATTGAGAAAAAATAGCATGGTTTGATTCTTTTAACGAATGTACTGATTTTGACATGGGCTAGAGACTGAAACCTTTCACTGGGGAGGGTTATTCTAAAGATGGTCACAGGCCAAAACCAGCAGCATGTGTGTGTCTTCCTATATTGGTCCCTTCCTAGATCCATAGACAGGTGTCTGATTCTCATTGGCTAACCTCCTTTAGATAATGAACATAGGTAATTTGTTCATATTGTTCACAGAAATGTTAGAAAGGCTTAAAAAATTCACTACCAGAGGCAAAGTGGAAAGTTTTCCTTGGTGTGCAAGCGGGCACTGAAGTCCATCTATTTCTGAAAATCAGAAGTCAACTTTTTTTTTTAAAATAGCAAGTGGCTACCTGTTCACTAGGAACTAGTCTAAGAACACATTTATAAGCCAGCCATTAGAGGGAAAGGACTTGGACACTCCTAACCTTGGACACAATTCAACTTGCGACCTCGAGGAGAAATATTCTATACTTGATAATCAAATTCTCTGAGTCATCCAATCCCACTTCAAAGTTTCAAAAAAATCCACCTGTGTATTTCTAGAATTAGAGAATACTGAACTACTGTAACTATTGCTTTGCTCTGTATCCCTTCTTATAACAAAGTGGAAACCAGGTATAAATGATATCAGAACTTGAGACTAAAACAGTTTCAAAGTCAATCATTGAAACAGAAAATCTTTAGAGTCTACCACTGCCTCACAAAAAAAATTGCAATTGTATAGGTAAAATAAGAATGCTGTTTAAAAAAATTCTTCTTGCTGGGGGAAGAGGTTTTGTAATTTTTTAAAGTTATTTTATTTACACTCCTTTCGAGTATTCCTTAATGACAAGGAGATAAAAGCACGTGGACAACAGAAGACACATTCTAATGTAAAACACTAGAAATAGTAAAGATAACAAAACAAACAAACACATATAAGAAGAGACAGAACCGAGTAAACAGGTAGGTAGAACCAAACAGATAAGCAAGATTGGGAAAATGTTCAAGTATCTTACCAACTTTTTTCTCCATGAAGAATATGGTTATGCACTCAGATCCTCTAATACATAGATGCTCAAATGTCCAGAGAGAGAAAAGAATGTTGGGAAAAAGGCCTTTTCCTATAAAGGTCCAAATAGTTGTAACAGATTTGCCCAATAGTAGGTAAATATTTGATATTTTGTTAAAATATAAAATAATGCAACCTAACAGTTTATGTCAAGTATACAACAGAACCTCACTTACCAACACTTCATCAATATCACAGTCTCTTCCTACTCTACTGTAAAGATTTAGTAGCAGAGAGCTGCAATGAGAGCTCTATTATACCTTCCACTACTTTAACATATACTACAAAATATTATAACTAGAAAAAACGCTTTGCAAAAGAACCAAATACATTTTGTGATGTGTTATTCTTGCTTTAAAAAAAAAGTTATGCTGATTTTCTAATCTAATTGAACAAAGACTAAACCCTCTGAGGTACTGAGTACGCTCCCATCCCCTTGAAGCCTGCTGGATTTTCAAAGTGCTGAGCACAGTCACAGGAAAGTCCCTAATGAAGATGTTATATTAGTCTAAGGTATTATTGTAAGGTGGGCAATAGATATAGAGCAAATGTACAGTACAGATAAATCTGTACCTATGACTTCTGAAATTACTTTGAAAATAAGATTTAATCTCTGTAGTTTTAATCTAGTTCAAACAACGATTAAAAAAAAGCTATGAAAAGCTGTTATTTTAAGTTCTAGTGATGTAAATAGTAAGACTAAGTCACTAATTATATGTAATATCAATTCTGGTCGATAGGATGTGAAATTCAAGGGTTCATATAATTAAAAAAATTAATATACCTGTAGCGATGCTTATTGTTCACCCCAAGCATTCTTAGCCCACTTTTTCTGATACTACTTGGCCCAAATTTCAGAAGTGCTGACTCTTCATGTCAAGCTTTTAATTTTCTCTATTGTTCTTTTATAAAATTTAAAATGTGTTTTTTTCTCCCAAACAAAAAAAGTAACGCTGCAGGGTAAATGCTGTTGAGAGATAAAGCCTGGTTGCAGTAACAAGTTGAGAGCTCAATTCTACTCTTCGAATTTCTGCTTAAAATGAACTGGGCCTTACAAGTCACAGATACATAGATTCCAAGGCCAAAAGGGACCACTGTGATCATTTACTCTGACCTCCTGCATAATACAGGCCATGGAATTTTCCCAGAATAATTCCTTTTGAACTAGAGCATGTTTTTTTTGTTTTGTTTTTTTTTAAAGAAAAGAAAAAGAAACCAAGATCCAATCTTGATTTAAAAATTGCCAGTGATGGAGAATTAATCATGACCCTTGATTAACTGTTCCAATGATTAATTACCCTCAACATAAAAAATGTACACCTCATTTCCAGTCTGAATTTGTCCAGCTTCAACTTCTAGCCATTGGATCATGTTACACCTTTCTCTGCTAGACTGAAGAGCCCATTATCAAATATTTGCTCCCCAGGCAGGCACCTTATAGACTGTAATCAAGTCATCCCTTAACCTCCTCTTTGTTAAACTAAATAGATTGAGCATCTTGAGTCTACCACTATAAGGCAGTGTTCTTCATTCAAGGCCTGTGAGCCAGTGGTAGTTCTCATCGACCCTAAGTGCGGCTCGCTAAGTTCCCTCTATAAATAACCACACAGCAGCTACCGGTAGGGAGAGGGCTGGGGGGAGTCCTCTGGCCCCAGTCCTGGAGCAGCCTGCCTGCACCCCAAAATCCTCATCCCTGGCCCCACCCCAGAGCCCGCACCCCCAGCCAGAGCCCTCATCCCTACTCCGCATCCCAACCCTCTGCCCCAGTCCTGGGCCCCCTCCTGCACCCTAAACCCCTCATCCCTGGCCCAACCCTGCAGCCCTCACCCCCGCACTCCAACCCTCTGCCCCAGCCCTGAGCCCCCTCCTGCACCGTGAACCCCTCATTTCCAGCTCCACCCTCGAGCTCTCACCCCCAGCCAGAGGACTGAAAAGAAAACAGAGGAACAAACTGACCAACAGACATTTGGACTGCCTTACTAGGATTGCGATGACAGATTACAAATACTGCATGAACAAAGTCGAGGAGGAACAGGCACACTTTCGCTCATCCAGTTTTTCAAGTAAGTTTTGCACTGTTCTGCTCTTAAAAAGTTTATTTGCATAGGTGCCTTTTGAATTCCATATATTTTCCTGGTTATTATTTTATAAAAGGAGTATCATTTTATTGTACAAGTAGACTGTTTTAGTTATATGAGTGGCTCTGTAATATTACATAATTAAGGAGTAGTAAGCAATGTGTTAATATAGTACTTGATGTGGCTCTTACACTGAAGGTTTTTTGCTAAAGTGGCCCCCACTCAGAAATGTAAAATTTAAAAAACTTACTGGTACGGGGGCCAGCTCCAGCCCCCCCGGAAGGGGCGGGGCTGAGGGTCAGCGTCCCCCAGCCAACCCTTCCACGCTGCTTGGCCCGAGCTGCCTGGGGCTCCAGCGGCAATTTAAAGGGCCCAAGGCTTTGGCCGCTGCTGCCGCAGCAGCAGCCTGAGCCCTTTTAAATCGCCGGCCCCAGGACAGCTGCTCCTTTTGCTCACCTTCCCCCCCATTGGCAGCCTTGCTGGGGGGGGTGGGGAGGCCAAAAGGGGCAGGGATGATAAAACAGCACTTTAACGTTGTTGCCCCTTTTGTGCTCCCCCGTCGGCGGCCCTGCCACTAGGGACCCAGCAGGGCCACCAACGGGGGGCACAAAAGCGGTAAGACAGTAGGGACCGGTACTGGTGGCCACCTTTTACCAGTATGCTGTACCGACCCATACCGCCTTACTTTCACCCCTGCCCCCACTTCAAAAAGAGTGAAGAGCACTGCTGTATGGCATGTCTTCTAATCCTTTAATCATTCCTGTACCTCTTCTCTGAACCCTCTCCTATTTATCAATGTCCTTGAATTGTTGAAACCAGAACTGAACACATTATTCCAGCAGCAGTCACATACAGCAGCGTCAAATACAGAGGTAAAATAACCTCTAGATCCCTGCTCCTACTTGAGATTCCCGTTTATTGACTTATGGATGACATTAGCCTTTTTGGCAACAGCATTGCAGTGGGATCTCATCTTCAGCTCTACCACAATGCCCAAATCTTTTCATGATTTGTGAATTTCTCTTCTTCATGAAGAGGCATATAAATTGGTCCTCTACTTGTACGGTTGGGTCTCCTCCGCTGATCGGATGTAGGTAATTAGAATTCTAGATCTACGTGAGCCTGGTCAGTACACTACTTGCCCACCATCTTTCCTCTAAAACAGCTATTCCATAATTACCATAGGAAGGTATTATGATATTTCAGAAATACATCCATTCATCGTAAGTAAGCAGACGATGTGTGTTACCTTAGAAAAGAGTCCAGTTACGCTATTGCATATGAATTGCTTGGACAAATAATGTTGGCAAAAATACATTAACATTTTCAACTGATTAGATTCACGGTTCCCCCTCCCTGAAACAAATAAAATAAAATAAAAGTTAAGGGTGGACTGATCAGAAAACCCTTTTCAAAGAAAATAAATTGATCAGTAAAGACTTTGTCCCCACTCTCCCCTTCGTGCAGTGCGTGTCCTCCTACTCAAACAGTCCCATAAAAGGGGCCGGGGCACAGCAGCTCTGAGTAGAAAACCATTTGGTACCTTTGGAGGAAAGGGAAGAGGGCCTATTGCTTCAGTATAGGCCTTTTAATTAGCCTTGATGCAGGCTCTCCAGGCAGAGGAAGAGAAACAGTTTGGTGAGGAGATGGAGGTGGGGGAAAGACAGAAAATAGGAGAGGAGAGAGAAAAAGAGGGGGGAAAAGTAGGTAAAAGGTCGCAGCAATGAGGAAGATCCCTTTCTGGGCTCTTGCTAGACTAAAAGGTAAAAATGATGGGGGTTTTCCTGCAGGGGAAAACACTTCTGAAGGGAAGTTGTCAGGGAGGTTCCCCTTCAGCCAGGCTTGCACAGATAGAATGCTGTAACAGCCTCCTTTAATCAAAAGAATGGACATGACCCACCTATGCCCCACTCAAAGGACAGCAGCAGAACAATCAGTTTCAGCTATCCCCTCACACTACATATTATTGGCAGCCATAACAATTTGTTGAAGTTCACCCAAGAAGGGCTGCCAGGCCACCTGCTGGCCAATCAGGCCTGATACAAAGCAACTGAAATAGTTGCTCGCCTGGTCAAAGGCAGGTCTAGATAACACTGGTTAAAACTCTGGAGACCTATCTTCATTAGCACTCACACTACTGCCACCACTAGTAAAGCTGTAGCAGTGGAAAATATGAAGAGAAAAGGCTACTGTAGACAGAGCCTGAAGAATTTAAAATAACCACTAAAACAGAATACCAGACTAAAGGGCCATGTGTGTCTGCGTTTTATATGTGCTATGCCACATTTTTTGGAGGATAGAAGTTATTAAGTATGGAAATGTTTTATCAGTCTCTCAATTACTTCATTCACAATCTAGAGATTCATGGAATTGATCTGAAGGCAACATTTGGCTCTAAAAAAAAGCAAAACTTGAAAGAAAAAGTAAGTGCATATAATGTCACATAAAATGTTTTTGACTCCCTTATCAAGAAACACAGAATTCTACCTTCCATTTGAAATGGTACGATTAAAACGAAAGTCAAAAAACCCAAAATATTAAAAAGCCAGAAGACAAACGTACATATGTGTACAGAGACAATAAGACTCAAACAATTACACTTGAAAATAAATGCTTAATGAAGACTAATTATAGGTGAACAAATAACTTAGAATTGGGGGAAAGATACTGATTCCTCGTTATTTCATTCAGTGCTCTCAGATAAGAATATTGATAATGCTGACATTAGACAGTTGTCATTCACCAGCAGAAAATTTGTAGAATTTGACGGTCTGAATTACTACACAGGAAATGTAGATCACCTTGCTGGTGCCATGCAATATGGGCATTCAGTTTTCACAGCTATAAAAGTTAGTGCCATTGCTTTAAAATGCATCACTTCTGCAGATCCCACAAGAGTTTACGCTGAAGGACCACCGGAATCATATAAACAATTGTCTACTGAGTAAAAAAAACCACTACTTGTCATTCCTGAAGCTTTAAAATTTTCTATTTGCTTTGGGTAGAAAAGGCATTTTACAGGCTGAAAAAAATACTTTCAGCTACAAGGATTACCTCATTCTGTCTCTTCCATGGCCTATAAACACTTAGTGTATCCCCAGAAAGCAAGATTTTTAGATGGTTTGCATTAGGGTCCAGTTTCCTTAGTGCACCTGCATGCAGAACTCCCACAGAAAGACAAGTTGCACATGGATGGGCAAAATTTGGTCCGTAATATGTATTATACCTATGCTGCTGTTAAGTGTCCAGCACAGCAAGAAAGAATTCAGAAAGGGTTAGTGACAGACCGTTCCACCCTATCTATTTTGTCAGATGTACTGGGGTCTTGTAAACACATTCTGCAGCTACTACTTATCCCTAAAGAAAGTGTTGAGAAAAGTCTAAATTATTTAATTCTGCTCACCCCACTATTTATGCTCTACTTTCAATTTACCTTTGTTTTAGAACTTTTTGGATACTCTAGGATTTTATAGCTCAAGGATTAGAGATAGGTCTAAACATGCCAAAACTATGAGAAAATTTGGATCCAAGCCTTGTGGCTTGGGCCCATTTTTTTAAAGGTTTGGATTCAGGATCTTTTAAGACAACCTGCATTTCAGACATACATGCATAAGGATGATGCAAAAATTTGTACAGGGTAGGCCATTAATTAACAACTTAGTATATTTAATTGTCTGATCTGACTTTTAAAAAAATAAAAAGTTAAACTGCAACATACTTATGTGAAAGGAATTTTTGACATTTAATATGAAAAATACTTTGACAAATTCTGGACAGCATTTTGTAACAAAAAATAAATATAAGCATGTTTTCTTGTAAGCTATTATAGTTAAGCATTTCAGTGTTCTAAATGAGCTAAACTAGCCACTTGATGCATCACTTCTACAAGATGTCACATCACATAACTAATATAACTTGACATAAAATTATGGAAGGTTACATGTTAATTCAAAAATATTTCTATTACAAAAGTGAAGACAGCTACATGTGTGTGTTTAAAGTATTTAGTATGCTTAGTTTCACCAGAGTATAAACAATTTGTATTTTTAGCTCATACAGAAATATTGTACCCAAAATTAATAAAACATAAGGTATACAATTCGTAAAGAACAGTTATTTTATAACAGAAAAGGTCCTCTACCCTTCTCCATGCAGTCAGATTCAATTTGCATATCTTCCTTTTCAAGGGAAAAAGCCCACAAACTTTAACAGGTCTTGCTCATTAAAATAGGCATAGCTCCTTTGTCTGGACCTAATGTTCAGTAATTCAATCATTTAAAGAGTAAATTACAGAACATTAGCCATTTACATGCCAGATCCAAATGCTTAAAATCAGAAACAAAAATAACTTAATTCTTAATGTGCTTTTTTTTTGTAGATTACAGAGACCCTCGGGCATATTATTGATTTATGAATTGAAGTCCATACAGAAATACACTTACTTGTAGATGCTTCTGATTGAGAATTGCTAAAACCATCACTTCATCATCCTGGAACACGACATCTAGTTCACGTTTTAACACAACAGCAGAGGACTTGCACACTTTACTTGACTCCCAAATCTGTTAAAGAGAATAATGTTCTCAAAGGTTCTATAAAGAACACGATATAAAACTTTCAGTCAATAAATAAGAGTACAAGCAAAAAGCAAGAAACTCATAAATGGAATAATTTTAAATCATCGAGAATAACTGCTCAATACTTTTAATGGGTTTCATTTATTAGACTACTAGGCAGGGATGTACAATCCAAACAGATAAAATGCAATAGTGATATTTTTCCCATACTGACGGACTCCCCTATACTTCTACTCAGAGAAGTCACATGCACAAAGTTCACCAGCTCCTAACTTGAAATCGAAGAAAATAATTTAAAAAAATGAAAGTACCAGCTATTGCATTATATATTTCATTCGCATAAGAAGTTTCAAGAATATGAATAGTGACTATGGAAGTTGGGAAAGAAACAACAAGGAAAAGAACAGGGTTACCTCTCCTAATGGTAGCACTGCAGTTTATCACAGGAATTTAGGGATCAAAAAACATAGCACAGGTATTATACACAAGTACGTATCCTAAACAAGTAACAACATGTAAATATGCCCAAACAACTGGAAATAAGTTATCTTACCCTTATTGTCTGGTCATCCGACGATGTCAGAAATAAAGATCCATCAGGAGAAAATGTCACACAGTGAACCCAACTCAGATGTCCTCTGCAATCAGCTACTTTTGAAAAGGATTCTGTATTCCATAACTACAGCAAAAATATAACAAAGGAAGATCCAACTGTATCACCACCACTACATTCTAAATACGAAACACAAAGCACATACAATAACTTAAGAACACACTGATTTTTTTCTACTAGTATTTGCTTTCAGTCCTCATCCTGAATATACTAACTGTAAGAGGGAGTTGTCTTCTGCTGTCACTATTTACTACAGATATTTATTTTTCGAAAGATCAGCCTTTTCAGTTGTATAACTAAATCAATCCATGTAGTGCTCAAATGTAGACTTAAATGTATCTGTTTTAGAAAATATGATACTTAAATGTTTTGGGACTAGAATGGATAAAGTAAGTATTCCATGCACTACTTAAGTGTTTTTCACTTGGCTGAATCATAAAAAGCCCTATAGTGTACCAGTATATTGTACAAGAGTCTTTTATACTATATTATCTCTTGAAGACTGAGTTTTTCTGATTTATTTTGCTTTTAACATGTACAGTTAAATAAAATGTTCATTTTGCAGCTTATGTGAAAATATAAAATATAAACATGTTCAAAATGAAAAATATGTATAGTTCAAAAACAATATTTCACCATTCAAAATTATACCTCTAATAAAATGGGTAAAAAAATAAATAGAAAAATGAAATTAAGATATTACATTATGTGCTAAGAATACTTAACTAAGTTCATTTTGAACACATATGCACATGTGCAGTTATTGGAAAGTTCTAGCTCTCCAAAACTAATGGATTTAGACACTCCATTTTCTCCATGTAGTATCCCAGGAGGACTATTTAAATTATGTTAACAAGGATAGTCACTTACCTCAACAGAATAATGTGATAAAGCAACTGCTACCAACTGATTGCCAGGACAAAAGTCACAGTACTGGATTGTACTGTGGTGACTTATAAGGACTTCTGCTAACAAGTCACTGGTTAGAACATCAAGAAGCTGCGAACATATACAATTCTAATAATTATATTGTATTAACATCATGACTATTACATAGCTCCTCAGTAAAATACACCCTTGAATATACAATAATTACTCCTGAAGGAAATGTGCACCAAAAAAATAAAAAATATGTGCACAATATTTTAAAACGCTGCAAATTTTATTTGTCAATAAATAAATGTGGAGGCTCCAGCATGGCAGTGAAGAACACAGGCCACTGGTTGCACAGAATGAGAGATCACCCTGCAGCTTCCCTCCTCCCCCAGGACACAGACTCAGTGAGGCTGCACCTGACCCTGACACAGCACAAAGGCCAGGCCTGCCCCAGAAACACCCCAGGGCTCTGCCTCTCTGCGCCAGGTGCAACAGGTGTGGGCAGGCACGCTCAGCCCAGCAGGATCCAAGTGTGGTAGGGCTTAGTGTGGGGGGATCCAGGTGTGGGGTGAGAGGGTTCTGTGCAGGGCAGTCTAGGTTCGGGTGGCTCAGCGGGGGGGAGGGGAGGGGTGTCCAGGGGGGTGTGTCAAGGTGCAAGGGAGGGATCTGGATGTACGGGCTCATTGGGGGGGTTCAATGCAGGGGCAATGGGACTCGGGGGGGGGGGGGCGCGTTCAGGTGATAGTGGTTGGGCCTCAGCATGGGAGATGAGGCTCGGGGTGGGGGGGCGGGCATGTAGGATTCAGCGGGAGGAGGGGGGTCCCAGAAGCTGGGAGATTGGGGCTTGGTAGGGTGGGTGTCTGGGTGCAGCTGATTGGGGTTCAGTGGGTCTGGGTGCGGGAGGACTGATCTGGGTGCATATGGGCTCCAGATGCAAGAGGTAACGCTTGCCAGGATTGGGGTTCAGGTGTGGGAGGCTCAGCAGTGGGATTTAGGTGTGTGGGGGGTGGGGGGTCTAGGTATGGGGGCATCCAGATGCACAGGGGTTGGGTGGACAGGGGAGCAACCCCTGTACAGTGACCCCTCCCGCCATGGCTGAGGAACAATGGGGAAGGAAGTAGGGGGTGGAGGTGCTGCAGAGCTTCCTGCAGTCGGGGGAGTGTTTTGGGGGTATGTCTCCCCCAGCCCCAGCTGCTCCTTGCAGGGAAAGAGCAAGTCCTGTCCTCCCTCAGATCAGCAGAGACTAGCACCTGAGCCAGGAGCAGAGTAGGAGCCACCAGCCAGGGCATCCCTATCCCCTGCAGTGATTTACCTCTCCACCAGCTGCCCACACTGCTGGGGACAGACGCGTGACCGCTCTTGCGGCTTCCCTTTCCCTCCCTATCAGAAAGTCATTTTTCTGCAGGGAAGCAAAAAAATCTGTAGGGAAGCAAAAAAATCTGCGAGGGATATGAATTCTGCACACAGAATTCCCCTGAGAGTATAGAATATTTAAAATATATACTACTTTTGACCTCAAAACATGCTACATTGGCTTTACAGGTACTCTTAGGATACTGTGTAAATGAAATTTTTTCTTTTAAATATTTGTATGATGCAGCCAATTCTTAAAGGAAACAACTCTGCATTAGTACTGGCTCTTAACTATAGTCAACATGCTGTAAAACTGTAACTTTTCTTCAGTCATTTCCTTTTTTCAAATCACCAAATATTAAATTAAATCTGATAGTCCATTTTATAAATTAAAGCCATTTTTGAGTTGTACAACTAATCCTGAAAGTATCTTACTTCTGCATACCAGAACTTAAAGGCTGAATGCTTTATCAAAACTAACAAACAGAAGGCTATTCCTACGACAATTTTTAATCCTGAACTTCTTTAATAACTCTATTGTAAGAGCCTTAAAAAATTGAGTTTAATACTAATTATTACATAATGGCAAAATTAGACTTTGAATCATGTCCTGACTCAATCCACAGTGATTTGACATGGTTTCTAGCTTCCCTCAAATGCCTTTAAACAGGCTACCATAATTTAATAGTTCACAAACACAGTTATGCCTTTCCCTTCATGGAGCACATTTACAATGTAATCCATGTCTCTCTATACCCACTAATTGCAGGGTGTCACACCTACGGCCTGCCGGCCACTTTCATCCATCTGCAACTCCCTCTGTGCACAAAGAGGACCTGGCCTTTTGCTGCTGCTCCTCCACAGATTATTCGAAGGGGCCAGGAAGGAGGAGCAAGCTTATGCAGGGTTAGGTCTTTCCTCCTCCTGCTGTTGTCACCAAGACTTTCAAACTAGTTTTACATCCGACTAGTTGCTTTGCTTCCCCTCTACTGCAGCTACCATAGAAGGCTCAGAGGAGGAGCAGTTTTTCAAATGCCCAGGGAGGCTCCTGTAACTCAGGCCTCTGGGGCTCTCTAAACTATGCTGGTGTTTCTCCACAGTCCCCAGAGCTCAAATAGAAGATACTCATCCAGAAGTCCTGGATTCAGTCCCTACAAATGACCTAAGCAAGGATGTTGGCTATGCTGTCTGTAACCCTAGAACACAATCTGCTTCCAGAGCTAGAAAGAAAAAACAAGAACCCTGATGCCCAACACTCCTCTGTGTTGCATAAGTATTATGTAACCCTCTGGCAGTGTGTTGCATCCACATATCAGCATGCTTTCTCTCTCACCAGTTATTCCGATGGCTAAAGTGGAACAGGTCTCTGAAAAGAATCTGAAACCTATGAGTTCAAACCCTGCTGATATCAGTATGGGGGTGGGGGGAGGAAGGGGGACAGGAGAAGCATGCAAGTTAGTATAAAGTCCCCGCAGTAATTGTTGGCATAAATTACGTTGCAAAATATTGTATTTAGAAAGGAATTTGGATTTTGTGTTAGTATTTGTCTTAGTGCTGTAGTTTTAGTGTTGGTATTTTGGCTAATGGAAGCTATCCTTCTAAGACGGATATTGATAAATTTGAGAGTTCAGAGAACAGCCACAAGAATGATTAAAGGATTAGAAAACATGCCTCACAGTGATTGAACTCTTTGATCTTAACAAAGAGAAGATTAAAGGGTGACTTGATTATAGTCTGTAAGTATCTATACAGGGAACAAATATTTAATAATGGGCTCTTTAATTTATCAAGGAAAGCTATAACATGATTCAATGGCTGGAAGCTGAAGCTAGATAAATTCTGACTAGAAATAAGGCATGTATTTTAAATAGTTATAGTAATTAACCATTGGAACAATTTACCAAGGGGCACTGTAGATTTGCATCACTGACCATTTTTAAATCAAGATTGGATGTTTTTCTAAAATATATGTTCTGAAAAATATTTTGGAGAAGTTCTATGACCTCTGTTATTCAGGTCAGACTAGATAATCAAATGGTCCCTTCTGGCCCTGGAATTTGTAAGAACAGGATTCAGAGTAACAGCCGTGTTAGTCTGTATTCGCAAAAAGAAAAGGAGTACTTGTGGCACCTTAGAGACTAACTAATTTATTTGAGCATAAGCTTTCGTGAGCTATAGCTCACTTCATCGGATGCATACTGTGGAAAGTATAGAAGATCTTTTTATACACACAAAGCATGAAAAAATGGGTGTTTACCACTACAAAAGGTTTTCTCTCCCCCCACCCCACTCTCCTGCTGGTAATAGCTTATCACTTTAGATAAGTGAACTCCAGAAAGGACAGAATTTGATTTAATAAATTTATCTTTCAAGAAAGCAAGCCTTGTTCTCAAAGGCCTTAGAGCACTGCTGAGCTACAGCACTTTTCATTTTTAGATTACCAGTTTGAATCTTTCCTACCGCAGCAGGGATTAAAAGTTGTTCCCATATAATGGAAGTTCAGTAGACCCTATGTTAGATGAGTTTGAAAGTCCCAGTTCCAGCTCTGCTGTCACACTCACCACTATGTTCTGAGACTAGATTAAAATCTTCATGTTAGGGAATTTTTACCACATGCTATGCATTGTACAGACACAATGAGGGCTTGATCTTGGTTATGACCTCACATGAGAACTCCTGCAGCAGGGGCCAAAACTGCCTTACTCACCTCAAGTTTTTCGAAGTTGGCAATACTTTTTACACACACACTGGAGGTGGGCAAGAGATCAAAAATCAGAAAGACAAAAGACACATGGTTTAATTTTTTTAATTCACTATTTTGGGTCGAGTCTGAATTTTTTTTTTTAAACTTTTGAGGTTTGCAGTACTGCACGCTTTGTAATACAGAACCTGATTTCTAGAAGTGCCGAGCACACACGTTAACGGGAGCTGCAGGTGCTCAGCACTTATGAAAACATGGTCTAAACCAGGGGTCTCAAACACGCGGCCTGCGGGCTGCATGTGACCCGAGGGCCGCGAGGCTATTTCCTGCAGCCCGCCTAGTGGCCTGCGCCCCGCCCCCCCCCAGCCTACCTCCAGGCCAGGGTTGGGCAAACTACAGCCTGCAGGCCGGATCCAGCCTGTGGGACTGCCCCCCATGGTCCCACGCCGCTCCCTGAAGCGGCCAGCACAATGTCCCTGCAGTCCGAGGGGGGGGAGGAGGGCACAGAGGGCTCCGTGTGTTGCTCTGGCTTCCAGACACCACCCCCCGCCGCTCCCATTGGCTGGGAACGGAGAACCACAGCCAATGGGAGCTTCGGGGGAGGTACCTGGAGGAGCAGCAAAAGCAGCGCACGGAGCCTGGAGCCCTGTGCCCTCGCCGCTCCCCTCCGGGCCGCATGGACATGGTTCTGGCTGCTTCCCAGAGCGGAGCAGAGTGGGGCCAGCAGGCAGGGAGTCTGCCCTGGCCCAGGTGTGCGCCGCTGCCACCCCAGAGCCACTCTAAGTAAGCGGCGCCGGGCTGGAGCTCGAACCCCTCCTGCACCCCGCCCCCCAACTCCCTGCCGTAAGCCCCCTGCCGCACCCTGCGCCAACCCCCCTGCCTGCACCCCAACCCCCTGCCCTGAGCCTGGCCGCATCCCACACTCCTCCTGCACCCCAACCCCCTGCCCTGAGCTCCTGCCACACCCCGCACCCCTCCTGCGCCTCCTGGGGGCAGGGAGGGGGCGGAGTTAGGGTGGGGACTTCAGGGAAGGGGTTGGAATGGGAGCAGGGAAGGGGTGGAGTGGGGGCGGGGGCAGCGAGGGTGGGGTGTCAGTGATGCAGCCCTCAGGCCAATGCACTTGTCCTCATGTGGCCCTCGTGGTCATTTGAGTTTGAGACCTCTGGTCTAAACAGTCTAAACATATTATTCCACTTTTCTCAAAACAAAAGAACCTTTTGTTTGATATTAGCAGAATACTGTGGGCCAAATACTGCCATTGATTACATCTGAACAATACCAATGGCTTTAGTGAGGATTACTGACCTAAACAAGAATACAATTTTCACCAAGCAGTTTTAACTTTCAGGTTAATTTATAAAGCTCCATACAATTTCTGAATGAGCTGTTTTATAAATTTTAAAGTCAAAAGTCAGAATTGCTTCCCCTCCTTAGTACACCATATTTCATTCCAAGTCTTCCAGCCATTAGTGCAGTTCCTACCACCAATCCATAGAACAGCATTTCCCAAACTTCGTAAATTGGCCCCTCCTTTTGGAAAATCCCTGGACTCTTGCCAGATATTGCTACAAGGCCTTCAGATCTTAATTTATACATCATCTGCATTGTCTGCGCCTTGCTAGTTTTTCACACCCCACTTTGTTAAGTGCTACCTCAGAAGAAGAAGAATAGGCTGGTCATAGTTGCTTGTACCTCTCTCTCCCCCACATAGCTAAACTAGTGAATCTTGATCTCCAGGACAGTTGCACTGTAGGAACAAGCATAATTCAAATATTTTTTTCTCCTTATACTATAAAATGTTCCTGCTATCCTACACTAACAATTTGTAACAAAAAACCACACATTTTGGCAACAAAGTATTTTTTTAATTTGACTAATAACATAAGAACGGTCATACTGGGTCAGACCAAAGGTCCATCAATCCCAGTACCCTGTCCTCTGACAGTGGCCAATGGCAGATGCCCCAAAGGGAATGAACAGACAGGTTATCATCAAGTGATCCATGCCCTGTCACCCTATCTGAGCTTCTGGCAAACAGGCTAGGGCACCATTCCTGCCCATCCTGGCTAATAGCCATTGATGGAC
Organism: Lepidochelys olivacea; assembly: GCF_965140295.1. Lineage (NCBI taxonomy): Eukaryota > Metazoa > Chordata > Testudines > Cheloniidae > Lepidochelys > Lepidochelys olivacea. The sequence continues at coordinate 268,264,451 of NC_140411.1, forward strand.
CTATCTAGCTCCCTTTTGAACCCCGTTCTCGTACTGGCCTTCACAACAACTTCTGGGGCAAGGAGTTCCAGAGGTTGACAGTGCGTTGCGTGAAAAAATAACTTTCTTATGTTTGTTTTAAACCTGCTACCTATTAATTTCATTTGGTGGCCCCTTGTTCTTGTATTATGATTTTATAGACCTCTATCATATCTCCCCTTAGTCGCCTCTTTTCCAACCTGAAAAGTCCCAGTCTTATTAATCTCTCCTCATATGGAAGCAGTTCTATACCCCTAATAATTTTTGTTGCCCTTTTCTGAACCTTTTCCAATTCCAATACATCTTTTTTGAGATGGGGCGACCATATCTGCATGCAGTATTCAAGGTGTGGGCGTACCATGTATTTATATAGAGGCAATATGATATTTTCTGTCTTATTAACTATTCCTTTCTTGATGATTCCCAACATTCCGTTCATTTTTTTGACTGCCGCTGCACATTGAGTGGATGATTTCAGAGAGCTATCTGCAATGACTCCAAGATCTCTTTCTTGAGCTGTAGCTCACGAAAGCTCATGCTCAAATAAATTGGTTAGTCTCTAAGGTGCCACAAGTACTCCTTTTCTTTTTGCGAATACAGACTAACACGGCTGTTACTCTGAAACCAGCTAATTTAGACCTCATCATTGTATATGTATAGTAAAACAAAACAGAACACAGGAAGAAATAAGAGTTTGAATATTATGAAGTACTTACTAAAAGCCGGTTTTTGGCTGCCACCATTATTGTAGCACAATTTGCTGACCAGGAGCAACACTTCACTAACACTTCCACATCATCTTGGTGTTCATCTGCATTTCTGAAGAAGTCTTTTATATCAATAGTTTTCAGTTCATTTGCTGAACACACTTCCCAAAGCTTCAAGAACAAATATATTAAAATCAGCCTTAAAAATCAATTAGTATAGATGACAGAAATTAGCATTAACCGATTACAGTATGAAAAAGCACATACAATATTTTTAATTTAATTTTCAAGATCAACTAGAATGTTGCTGTACATTCCTGTATGCAAACAGGTCAGAGCGAAAAGAAGATCGCCCCTCTACACTGCTGTGTTGAGATTGCACTTGAAAGCATACTCAGTTCTGAGCATTTGTGTACCAGAAAGGTATTGCAAAATTGGGAGAATTTCAGAAAAGATCAACAAAATTATTGCAAGTCTGAAATGTTGACTTTTAAGGAAAGATTAAAAGATCTTATATGCCCTACCTCACCTGTCCTCCCCCCCAAAAAAAAGACAGGGGAAAACATAATGTAATACACTTTAATCTTTGTTGCTTTTGAAATGCATTTAGTTATAGGTTATGTTTAGCTATTAAATATTAAAATTGCACAAAGCAGTTTTCCCTCAAAGTTATTATAAACATATTTTCAGAGAAAAACCTAACATTTCTGGGTTTAAAATGCAAGACTATTTTATAATCCCTAACAGAAAACATGTTTTCGTTTATGGATTACATTTATTGTAGTTTTTCATGTCCACACCACAAAGTAAAAACAGCACAACATACGTTCCTTAGGCATGATGTTTAATATATACGCCATTATGTACAAGACTATTTTGTATTAAATTAAAATGTTTTGAAGAAATTTCCAGTTTGGTAATTGAAAAACTTTGTACTGAATGTCTACATAAACTTATTTTACACATTCCATGGGGACTTAGTTGCAATTTTTCCATCAAAACTTCCTTATTCAAATATTACACTTGTGTATCTGTTTGCATATTTTATATATTTTTTTCCTATCAATCTATTATTTTAAAACTATCGACACAATCCCTTCAGTGGGAAGCACTGAGGTCATAGTAAAACTATAGGCCAGGCCAGCTACTATTGACTTTTAGAAACCGAGAAAATACAATTGCCTATGGTAACCCTAAAATTCTACCAGATGTACTATCAAACTCCCTTCTTTACCTGACATTTATCCAACTTTTGTTGAGATACTCACAAGTGAATGGTAGTTTATTAAACATCATAGCCAAACCTTGTGAGCAACTTTTTTCTTTTTACAAAAGTTATTTATCTAGATTTCCCTTTACGGCTAAATGAGAATATTTATCATCAACAATAAGCCCCAAAATAGAAATAAAGCACACACAATTCTAGACAATTTAAGTAATAACATAACAGTAGTCACCTAAGCCCTGTGACGGAAGTGAGATTTTTATTTGCAAGAACTCAAATTAACTTTACCTGTAGAACAACAAACACAGATAATCCTCCACCCCAGAGTAGTAACACATATATGTGACTTTGACCTTGACTGTACTGAAAAAGAGCACTGGCAAAAAGGGATCCTCCACTTTTGAGCATACAATTGCACAAATAGCAGACAATGCTGCACAGTATTAACTAAAAGAAAGAGGCAGATTAGACTGATTTTTCTGATATAGTAAAAGATGTGGCTTTCATATCTTCTGCTATGTGCTCTCAGGAAGTGAAATCACAGGCTGAATATTCAGAGGTTAAGGTGTAGAATTTGAACTTCCCTCGCCAGAAAGATGAATGATAGATGAAGGTAAACAAATTGTTCTCCAGCACTGGAGTCTTAAAAGAAGAAAATATATTGAAACTAACGTTTGAAACTAAAGATTATGTCACAGCATATCAAGTGCTTCATTGTAAATGCAAGAATTCAAAAATACAGACTGAAAATTCTTAGAATGGTTAGAATGAATATGTGTCCATGTCAAAAAATACATACTGGATATAAATGGAGTCCTAGTAAACTAGGCACATTTTTCAAGGGTAGTTTACTGTACTGACATTATTATTCTGAAGTGTGACCATGATTAAACTGCTCTCAAGATGGACTATATGACACCCAAATTAGATCTGTCTGCAGCAGGCAAGTTTAACTTTACGTTGTGTAAGAAGCTCAGCACAAGGGGGACTGGTGTACCGAAATGAGATACTAAAGGAATTATGTATATAAACTTGCCCTGAATGAGTTGATGTTGGAATAGTTTGCTGGCACTCATTCTTTGTGAGTATTTTGCTTTTAAAATGTCCTGCTTCCCTGAAGCATGCTACAGAATTAACAATGCCCACCTGGCTGGCTTCTTTGTATAGTTTCTCTGAGCAGCTATCCAAAGTGATTGTTCTTTGTTCCCACAGAAGCATACAAGTAGCACAGAAGAATCAAGGGATCCTGCCCCAATCACAGCAGCAAGGGGTGGAGACAAGAGAAAAGCTAAATCTCCTCTCGGCTGGCACAGTGGTAGAACAGAAAAAGGAAAGAAGTGTGGGAGAAAGACAAGAAACAGCAACAATTTTTCCCTAACAGCTGGGAGAAAAGGGCAAGAAGTAAGCAAGCAAGCAAAGCTTTCACTTCTTCCCAGCTGCCTAGGTTTGGGAAGAGCACCAAGTAACCACAAGCCAAAGCTGACATGAAAGATGGGGACTGTTTTATGGCGGGACTACTTCCAATCAGGGAGAATTCCAGGTTTCTGGCCAGGATATTGTACCTGGACTCAGCTAAGGAGGATACAGACAGTCAGCCTCTAGCCAGTATTTAAATCTACCAGCTAAAAAGGTTTCTGATATATTTTTCAAGCTCGGTCCCCAGATCTCATTGATGCATTCACGAAAAACAAACTCAACCACTTTTAACTTTTATTTTTTAACAGCAGCTACAATAGCACTAGCAGCTCTTTAACATTCCTGATTTAGCTCTCTTATGGCAAGATAAAAGCTTCTTTGAACAGTGATTCTAAAATGGTACAAGCTTTACGTCGTAATTGGCAACTATACCTCCTTTTTTAAAAGAAGAAAACATTACAGTATTGGGGAAAAGAGCTACCTTAACCTCCAAAAAAACAAACAAACAAAAACCAAAAACAAAAACACTGCTTTGCTTCAGCTGGTTTGTGTAAAATTACATTAAATTCAAGAATACAATGAATGTTAGGAATTCCTGACTATCTTATTGAAGATATATTTTTATATGTCAGATCTCTTTTCCAATAAATCTAAATTTTCTATTACACACATATGATTTAAAAATGTATCCCAAAAATCATTCTCTCAGTTAGAAAAGTTACATGACAGGAAGGATGGTGAAGATAAAGGACTAAAAATGAGACACCCTGAGTTCTATTTCCATCTATGACACAGAATTACTCTGTGACCGTTAGTGAGCCATTTAACCTCTGGATCCTTGGTTTCTCATCTTTAAAATAGGAATGCCACTGAGCTACCTCACAGTGAAAATACTAGGCTTAATTCATTAACATTTGTAAAAGGCTTTGAGATTACTGAATACAACACAGTGTTAAAATATAAATTTCCATTATAAAAAACACACTGGTTATTTACAAAGCATACCTTTAATGTTCCATCTGCTGAGCAACTAGCCACATATTTGTCATCTGGTGAAAATTTGCAGTGACTGACAGAATTTAAGTGACCAAACATTGTATTTCGACAATGCTTTTTGTTCAAATTCCAAAGCTGCATAAAAAGTAAACACAACACAACTGCTGTTTAACCAAAAACCAATCTAAAGCTAAGAACATCAAAAACTTTCCTACCCAAAACAGGAATCCACGTTCAAAAACTGAAGAAAAGCTTTAATTCAGATTTTTCTTCACATTCACAGCAACACAGGGAAGCCAGTGGCAACACTCATTTTTTAAGTTACCTGAACTTTTAGGCTGAGATTTCCAAATGTCTTACCTTGACCTACCAACTCATGTGAAAACTAAAAATTACCGGTCTTCACTAGGATTTACCTCAAGTTTTCAATTCTCTTGAATTAACTAACTCAAACTAAGAACATGCTTTTTTTCCCCCGTAATGAAGACAAGGCCCTTGAGGGAGAGAGAGAGAGGGTATGGAAAGTTTGCCTTGATCCCAATGCTTCTTAAAACTACCTCCCTTTTATCTTATCTTCCTCTTGTCTTCCAAGTTCAGGAGCAGTTTATTAACAATTCCTAAACTCAATCTGATCCCCTCAAATAGTCTTACATCCTATTAATGTACTCTACTGAAACCACCCTTAATGACCTGCTAACTAAATCAAAAGGACACTATAATTTTTCTTTGTCTGCTGACTTTTGAACTTTTTGATATCACTCTCCTCATTTCTCTGAGTCTATGATCTCTCTCAATTCTCATCCTAACTGGCCTTTCAGCATTACTTTTAGCAGCTCTTCTTTCTTCCTTTTGTCCTTTGTATTGGCACTACCTAGGTTTCTGCCCTCGATCTTCTCTAGTGCATCAGACAAGATACTTTAAGAGTGACTTGGTAATTTTGGGTGCCCAATTTGAGATATCTTAAAAGGGCCTGAATTTTTAATAAGTGGGTAGGTGTTGAGCACTTTTTGAAAAAATCAGGTCCCTTTAAGGTATCTCAAAAATTGAGGCATACAAAGTCACTAATCACATGAAAATCTTGGCCACTATCCTAACACCTCATCCATTCCCATGGTTATTACTACTTTTATAGAGGAAACATCTAAATCTATCACTCCAGCCTGTCCCAAATGGTCATACTTCACATCTCAAGAGTCCCCTCAGACATATCCTCTAGGACAGAGGTGGGCAAACTATGGCCTGCGGGCCACATCCGGCCCGTGGGACCATCCTGTCTGGCCCCTGAGCTTCTGGCCCAGGAGGCTAGCCCCCGGCCCCTCTCCCCCTGTCCCCCCCGCAGTGAGCTCCTGGGGCAGTGCAGCTACAGATCCCGGCTGGACCCGGTGCTCTGTGATGCATGGCTGCCTGTCCTGGTGCAGCCGCGGTGCCAGCCACCAATGTTCCAGGCAGCGCAGTAAGGAGGCAGGGAGCGGCGGGCAAGGGGGTGTTTGGATAGAGGGCAGGGGAGTTTGGGGGTGGTGGGCAGGGGTGTGGATAGGGGTCGGAGGAGTCAGAGGACAGGGAACAGGGTGGTTGAATGGGGGCAGGGGTCCTGGGGGGGCCCCCATCAGGAAGGGGAGGGTTTGGATGGGGCGGCGGAGGGCCATCAGGGGACAGGGAAGGGTGGGTTAGGGGCCGTCAGGGGCAGGGTCCTGGGGGAGCTGTCGGGGGCAAGAAGCAGGAGCGGGTCAGATACAGGGTGGGGGGCGGGCCATGCCTGGCTGTTTGGGGAGGCACAGCCTCCCCTAACCAGCCCTCCATACAATTTCAGAAAGCCGATGTGGCCCTCAGGCCAAAAAGTTTGCCAGCCCCTGCTCTAGGATGTCCAAGTACAATCTTAAAACACAGTCTCTCCAAAACTGAATCTCTTCTAATCTTTGTCATCTGACTCACCTCTGTCAACAACTACTTTTTACTATCAATTCTTATTTTCTGCAACCCAGGTGTCATCTGATTCGTCCATCTCTTTCTCATTTCCAGTCTCTTAAGTCATTTGGTTCCTCTTCTTATTATAGTTATAATCCAACACAATAGCTAAAATAATCTTCCACGCATTGGTCATTTTTGCCTTAATTACTACAGTTTACCTTTCTGATTTTTTTGATTCACTTCTTCCACCCACTGCTCCCAATCATTCCAAAATGCAGTTGCTAAAAACATCTATTTCTTTTGCTACTTCACCATAACCCTCTTCCCCCTGGAGCCTCTTCAATAGCTTTTTGTACACTCTGACATCTAAGGAAGGATCAGGATCTTGAATTAGAAGATCACACATAATCTTTCCTTCTCCAAACTTTCTGCTCTTATCACTACTCCATTCCCAATCTTTTCCATTAGCCTTTTCCCAAATTCTCATTGTCATACCTTTTAGCATACTGTCCCCTACTGCTGGGGAAGCATCCTTGTTCTCTAAGCTAAGTGCCACTCCACCTTCTCGGTAGCCCCTGTAAAAACCCACTTCTAAGAATTCCACCTACCTTCTGATGAATTATCACTATATTCTTCCTTACCTGCATTGTTGTCATGTGTTGTGTCATACGTTTGTCTTATCCAATAACTTACAGAGTCAGCTTTTTGAGTCAAGGAACTTGTTTTAAGGTGATTATAAAGTGCATGTACATTTACAACAATTCATTTTTAATAGTAAGCAGCATAAAAATAATCTCAGCATTTCCCACTTACTTTGATGTAAGTATCATTTGAGCAGGTGGCTAAGAGAAGTTGATCATTTCTGTTGTTAAACTGGCAGCAGTTGACCTGTTCTACATGTTCTTCGTATACCTGTACGAGCTGACCTGTTCTTGAGTTCCAGATCTAAACAGAATTGATTTAAACAACCAAAAAAAACTGTTTGAAATATATTCTATACAGTTATTAAAAACAACAGGGTGTGTTTTTGTTGGATATTTTTTACAACTATGCTGGAATATTTAATATAAATTACATGCACTTTTCTCATAAGTTTGTAACTATTTAACAGTATTTCTCCCAGTAATATTTGAAAGAAGATGGGGAAAATGTGAAATTTTTACATTAAAAAATGAAAAATATTGTTATGTCCAAGTAATAACAATTTGTGGCTAAGAGAGGAAAATAGAGGATGCTTTTAAAAATAACAGTGGTCTGACAATAAGCTTTTACTAAAAATATGATCCCAACAAGATGCTTGGAACTATCTTTTCACATCAATTCACTCTTGCCAAAATATAGTCTTAGGGTATTACTAAAATGGACAGGCCTGCACCTTGTTGAAACATCTGAAAAACCGAGGTGACTTTAGAAAACATTCTTGAGTAAAAGATCCGAATTTCATATATGATCCTACTACAATACTAAAGAAATATACAGAAGCAGCCTAAAAAACCAAACAAGACAAACAGAAGCAAGTGAAACAATACCGGCAACAAGCACGAAGGAAGTTATTATGACACTGATGTCACTCATGTTGTAATGATTCTGTTCACACACTCAGATATTATTATGCTCCAGTCAGACTACAGAATCATCTTATAAGAGAATACGATAGTAAATTATGCTTTACACAAAACTATGCTTTAAATTAAGCACATCTAAAATAAAAGCATGTCATTTAAAAATATTTTCAAGTTGAAAAACAGTACCTATAATACTTGTTCTCCACATAAGGTATAAACAAAAGATCTTAAAATTGGTTCAAGTTAAATTGGTTCAAGTTTAGAAACAGAATTACTTGTTCTACTCTGAGGAAAAGTGCTCACCACCATTGCCTTACCTTCACTTTTTTATCCACTGAACAAGTTGCAACAAATCTGTCATCTACAGAGAAAGTGCAGCAAAGTACTTCATCATCATGAGCCTTTATTTCGAGAAGCTTCTCTCCACTTTTCACTTTAAACACCTACATAGGCAGAATATAACACACACTGAAATCTTAGGCCTACAGTACTCTGAGCTAATTTCAGAATACTCTACAAGGCATAAAATTGCTATGTTCTCAATTTTCTTATTTCAAGTGTTCCTTATAATAAAGGGAAAATTGCCAAATAGTTCAGGCTACATTTTTTTTTACCTTGAAAATGTTTATAATCTCATTGAATGCGTGCCCAGAATTTTAAATATCTATTCTTTACAAAGTTGGAGCTCAGATCAGAGACCACAGGAACAATAAGAATGTCCCTGAACTGCTAAAAGTGAAATCTGGGGAGGGTTAGAATTATTCTTAAAAATATTATCACAGGTTACAATTTAGGCTTGAGATGAAAAATTTAAATAGTGATGGGAAGATTGTGTGTGTGGTGACAGACGAATTAAAAAAATATGAAAATAAATGTGTCTTTGGGTACAATTGTGTTTCTATTCAGGTTCTTCACTATTTAGTGTACAAAATTTTGAATGTATAAAGGACACAATCATTTGGTTGTCAAATAGTAGTAGTATTTTAATTTTAAATCCCAAAGACAAAAAAAATTATATATTAATATTTTTTCCTTTTATCCTCCATGTGGATAACTGTTTGCTGGAGTCTATATTAAAATGAGGAATTCTAGGTCTATAGATCGCGAGAATCAGATTACTTGGACATATTAAGGACCTTTTCAAGAAACAAATAATGATTTTGAGGAAGAAGGGGAGACACTTCAAAGTCTGATCAAGGAAGACCGTACAACAAAATATTTCATTCCTGAGTTTCCCTGACTCAGGATGGGAAGAAGAAACCATATCCTTCCATCATCTTGCCAAACATTCTCATATTTACTTTTGTGATAATGCAGAACCCTTGCTTAATCTAAACTACACTTCCCTACTCAGAGCTATTGATCCTCAACAAAAGATTGTTCAAGGGAATTTTGAGATGCCAACTAAAGCAGGACCAACGTAATTTAAATTTGGCTTTTCTATGTTTTCCCTTTCTTGTTGCGTTGAAAGGGAATAAGAATGATAATGAAACAGATTTTAAAAAATAATCTAATAATGAATATTACGTTTAAGGTACAAGGAAATCAGAATTTGTAATAAATTCTGAAAATTTGGATTTCCCAAATCTAAGGACCACCATATTTTGGTTTCAGTCAAGATCTTTAGGTAATGGTTGTGGTGGAGGGTACTTGAAGAGTAGTGTATTTCCAATTTTTAAAAAACCTTTTCCATAGTATTATTTAATGAGGAATAGAATAATTATCAGCAAAATTTAGGCAAGTTCCCTTTCAAAGGCTATTTTATTCCATAAACAGCTACATTTTCCCTCCACTACACTGAGGGACAGGGACAAGAAACAGGCAAAAGATGCTGAAGAGAGGAATGAGATAGCCAGGGACTGGAACCTGAGGAAAAATGGGAGGATGATGCACAGAGGACTGCGAGAGAACATATAACAGATTCATACCAATACCAGGAAGAGACAGGTCTATGTTATGTGGGACTCCATACTCAGAAGAAACAAAAGGGCTGTGACCAGACCAGATCCAGAGGACAGAAGAGTGTGCAGTCTCCCAGGAGCAAGGATACGAGATGTGGACGTGAGGCTGAAGAAGATCCTGATGCGAGTGGGGAAAAATCCACTGATTGTGCTGCATGTCAGGATAAATGACTCTGCTAGATACCGATCGGAATAGATCAAGGAAGACTACGCTCGACTGGGTAAGGCGCTTAAAGAAGCGGAAACTCAGGTGATTTTCAGCAGAATAACTCCAGTTCCTAGCGAAGGTGTAACAAGATAATAAAGGTAAACATATGGGTCAAGGACTGGGCTAGGAGGAAGGTTATGGGATGATCGACCACTGGAAGGCATTTATAGAAATAGTGTTGAACTCAACTGAGGGACTCCACTTGAGTACCTGAGATATTAACGTTCTGGGCTCAAGGCTGGCATGACTGGTAAGGGCTTTAAACTAGGAGATGAGGGGAGAAGGTTGGGAAAAACATGTGAAAACTCCATGATTGGTTTCAATACATAGGAGCTGCAAAATCAGCTAATGGAAGATATAACAAGAGATAATGGAACACCACAAGCTAGAAAACTGGATGAGGTCTGAGGGAAACTGGAATGCTTGTACACAAATGCAGCGAGTCTGGGCAAAAAAATAGAGGAACTAGAACTACAGGTGCAGGTCAAACCAGTTATAGAGCGATTACAGAAACCTTGTGGAATAGCACTCATGACTGGAACATAGGTATTGAAGTGTATGCACTGTTTAGAAGACATGAGAACAAAGGTAAAGGTGGTGGGATAGCACTGTATGTCAATGAAGCAGTAAACTGTAAAGACATACGAATAGTATGGACAAAACAGAATCTGTCTGGGTCAAAATCACTTTGGGGAAGGATTGTGAAAGAGGTTTTATTGGGATAGTGTTAGAGGTCTGCTATACATCCCAGGGTCAGATTCGTATATGAATAGTAATGAATCTAATATTGTTAGAGAAATAAATACTAGGGTTGTCAAGCGATTAAAAAAATTCATCATGATTAACTGCAGTTTTAATCGCACTGTTAAACAATATTAGAACACCATTTATATAAATTTTTGGGGGGTTTTCTATATTTTCAAATATAGGGTCAGGGCTGGGCTCTCTGGGATTCAGCCCTGCTCAGGACTCCAGCCACCGGTGGGGTGTGGAGCTCCAGCCCCCATTCTGCCCAGGAAGCTGCATGCTGGGGCTGCTCCAGCCCTGCCGTCACCTCCAGTGCTATCCTGCTCCAGCCCCTCCGCCGCCTGTGAAGCAGCAGGCTGGGGCTGCTCCAGTCCCCCTTCTGCCCAGGATGCTGTGGGCTGGGGCTGCTCGAGTATCTCCGCTGGCTCCAGAGCTGTGGGCTGGGGCTTTAGCCTCCTGCTGGGGATGGCTCCTGCCCCGCCTGCAGGTATGTGATTGACACCCTTTAAAAAATGAATGCATTAATTTTGCTTTCAGTTAATCGCAGACGTTAACTGCAATTAATTGACAGCCTTAATAAATACTTTTGGGAATTGTGTCACAATGGGAAACTAACTTCCTGGAAACAGATTGGAGAATAAATGCTACTAAGACTAGTGGGGCTCAGTTATTCTGCGATGTGATAGATGACAGTTTTCTTCATCAAATCCTCACTGAACCACAAGAGCTGATGCAATTTTAGACTTGGATTTAATAAGTAATGAGGACATCATAGAAGAGCTGGTCGTAGAAATAACGTTGGTTTGAGTGATCACGAGTTGATTCAGGTTACATTAAATGGAAGTATAATCAAAACCATATGGTCAACTATGATATTTTATTTCAAAAGGCCAAATTTTGGAAAGTTAAGGGAATTAGTTAAAGGAGGCAGCTGGATTGAAGAACTCAAGGACTTAAATGCAGAAGAGCCTTGAAATTTCTTCAGATGAACTATACAAAAACTATACTAAATTTTCATCCTAAGAAAGAGGGAAAAAACTTGTAGGGAAAGGCTCAGACTCAGATCAGCTGGATAAATAACCACCTCAAAGTGATTATTAGGAGTAAGAAGAGAGCCTATAGGAAATGGAAAAAGGGGCTGATCAGCAAAGAAAGCTGGAAGTTTACAAAATGTAGGAATAAAGTGAGAATTGTGAAGTCAAGCTGAATTAGCTCTTGCCAAGGAAAATTAAATTGAGGGTTTTTTTAATATAAATATAGATATAAATAAAAAGAATAAGTATAGAAACTTATAGAATAAGTAAAGAATGTAGTATCTGGCTGATGAATCTTGCCCATATGCTCAGGGTTTAGCTGATCGCCATATTTGGGGTCGGGAAGGAATTTTCCTCCAGGGCAGATTGGAAGGCCCTGGAGGTTTTTCGCCTTCCTCTGTAGCATGGGGCACGGGTCACTTGCTGGAGGATTCTCTGCTCCTTGAGGTCTTCAAACTACAATTTGAGGACTTCAATAGCACAGATATAGGTGTGAGGTCTTTTTTAGGAGTGGTGGGTGAAATTCTGTGGCCTGCATTGTGCAGGAGGTCAGACTAGATGATCATAATGGTCCCTTCTGACCTAAATATCTATGAATCTATGAATAAGGAAGGATGAGTTTGGGCTGCTATGCAGTGTAGATGGGAAGAAGATTAAAGATAATCTAGGTGTTGCCCCAAAACTAAATTAATACTTTGCCTCAGTTTTCCATTACTATGATAATATGGAACATGCATATGAAAGCAGTATGGATGATGAAAATGAGTGTCTAGAAATAGAAATGACCACATCTGAGTTGCAAGAAAACTTAAAGATCTTAATGCACTCAAATTAGGGAGACCGGACAATTTCCATCCCAGAATACTAAAAGAACTGGCACATGAGATTGCTAGTCTGGTAGTAAGGATTTATAATACATCTATCTATTGAGGGGTCATACCACATGACTGGAATATTGCTAACATCTGTATTTAAGAAAGGGAAAATATGTGATCCAGGCAATTACAGACCTATTGGTCTGACCTCAATAGTACGCAAGGTTTTAGAGCAAATTATGAAGGAAAGAATAATTAATCAAACTAAATGGTAAAAAGGATGCATTGCAACATGGGTTTACCAAAGGTAAACTATGTCAGACTAACATGATTTCCTTCTTTGGGAAAAGAAGTGATTTTTTAGATAAAGGAAGTGCAATATAGCTAATATATTTGAACTACAGTAAAGTATTTGACATGGTACCACATGGGAAATTAGTAGATAAATTAGAGAAGACGAGGCTGAGTACAAGCATTGAAAGGTGAAAAAGGAATTGGCTAAAGGGGAAGAAAGCAATGGATTGTGCTGAATAGTGAACAATGGGACTGGAGAGAGGTTACTAGCAGATTTCCTCAAGGACAAAATGATTCAATATTTTTATTAATAACTTTGGCATAAAAAGTAGGAGTGTGTTAATTACATTTGCTGATAATACAAAGTTGGCAGGTATTGTCAATACAGAAAAATTTCAATGACCTTAAAGACTGAAGTTAGTATTTACGATGGATTTCTGTCACAAGTGTAATGTCATGCACGGGGGGACTAATAATAAGAATTTCTGCTACAAGCTGGGGGCTCAACAACTGGAAGTGACAGAAGAGGCACGAGACCTGGACATGTAAGTCCATCGCAGGATGACTGAGCCACCAATGTGTCATGGCTCTGAAAAAAAAGACAAAATATGATCCTAGGATGTATTAGGCAATGCATTCCCAGTAGAGATAGAGAAGTATTAATGCCATTGTACAAGACATTGGTAAGACCTCATTTGGAATACTGTGTACAATTTGGTCACCCACATTCAAAAAAGATTAAATTAAACTGGAATAGGTGCAGAGAAGGATGATCAGGGGAATGGAGCATCTAACTAATGAGAGAAAACTGGAAGAGCTTGCGGGGGTAAATACCAGGGAGAGTGAATAGCTGTTTAAGCTAGAGGACAATTTTGGCACAAGAACATATGGGTATATACTGGTCATGCACAAGTTCAGGCTGGAAAATAAGAGGGTTTCTAACCATAAGAGCAGTCAGGTTCTGGAACAGCCTCCCAATAGAAGTTGTGGGGGGGGAAAACAACTTAATTAGTTTTACAAGAGAGCTGGATAAATTTATATGGCGGTTTTGCTGATGATGGTGGGGGACAAGGGTCAACAGACCTGGGGCTCACTCATGTTCCTAAAAGTTAATGCTTCAGGGTTTTAGCCAGCTGCCTGCAGGGGGATTCCCTCCCACTAATGTTTTCGAGAGGTTTTTTTTATCTGCTTCCTCTAACATATCATGGATGGCCACAACTAGAGATGGGACACTAAGCAGGGTGGGCCAGGGCTCTGAGGTGGCACCAAGCACTCACTCTCTCTCAGGAGCTTGGCTGGCTGGTTCTTGCTCATATGCGCAGGGTCTAACGGATCACCATTTGTGGGGTCAGGAAGGAATTTTTCCCCAAATCAGATTGTCAGTGACTGTGGGGAATTTTCGCCTTCCTCTGCAGCATGTAACTATGAGTCACTTGCCAGTATTATTTGAGTATTTCTCACTTAATCATTTCCCTACCATTGCAGGGGCCTGAAGCACTGGTGTACCTTGTTCCCTCCTGTTCTCTTTCTGTGGCAAACAGTCTAGCCTCCTATTAGGGGATAGCCGTGTCAGTCTGTATCCACAAAAACAAGGAGTCTGATGGCACCTTAAAGACTAACAGATTTACTTGGGCCTTAGCTTTCGCGGGTAAAACACTACTTCTTCCGATGTAGTCTAGTCTCCTGTAGATCTCATTTCCATTGTTGGGTTTAGTGAGAGAGTGCTGGGTAATCTAGTGGTCCCTTCTGTCTTGAACTTTATGACTGACATTTTTTAAGAGAAATTTGTACTCTTTCGCTAATAAAGCCATTAACTACGGAAGCACAGCATAATGACATCAGCAAAGCAAACCAAACAGTACATGCACAAGGTATTTTCTGAACTGGATGTCATTAGGCTTTTGTAGTAGCAGCCAGCAAATAAAAACAACAATATACAGTATATTAAATATCTACATTAACCGTGTATAACCAGAAACTAAAACACACACCTAGGAATTAAGATGAATATTCAACTTAGTAAGAATCCAAAAGGATAAAGAAGGTTTGCAAAAAAGTTACTCGTTACCCTTATCTTTGGCTGTCTGGAATACGTACACCTTACTGGGGTACTGGTTGACTGACAGCTAGCATTCTAGAGAGCTGGCTGGCTCCCTCTAGGCAGACTACTGATAAATTGGCATCAGTCATCTCTCCTCCGTTTTCCTTTTTGGAAGTTCCCCTCACCCAGCTTCTGATTGCAAGCCATCCTCTTATGTCCCAGTTTTTACTCTAATCCCATCTCCCATTTCTGGAGCTCATTCTACCACCACCCCTCCACTAACATTGGGTTGATAAAATATTTTATGCAAAAGTGGGGAGAACAGTTTAAATGTCTACATATAGTTTTATAATTTCCATACAGATAACTGGTACTAACCAGTACAGGGCTCCTCCAGCACTGGCAAACTAATTTTCAGTTTTTAAGAAGGTTAATAGGCAAAGCATTTTTGTGTGAGGTTAATTTAGGCCTGGTTGACACTTAAAAATTAGATCAACATAGTTATGTGTAGAATAAATATGAAATTAAAGAATTAGTTAGGTTAAGTTTGGTTAAGAAAATGTGTTGTAAAGAAAGGCCCTGACTAGCAAGTAGAAGGAAAGCCTTGAAAACAATGAATTGTAAGGCCAAAATGAATGGAGTAGAGAGGATGTCTGGTTCAAAAAATAATTAAATGAGATGAGGGAGTTTCTAAAAAGAAGGCCTCTGACCAATAAAGGTGACTGAAGATGATTTTAAATAAGACAAAGAGAATGTGTCTTTAAAAGGAGCCAACATGGACCTTCCCACCCCACATACCAGTGTTATCTTAAAAGTAAAGCCTATCTGAATCCAGGTGCAACAAAAAAGCTGTTGGTCAACAGGAAGGAGGGGAAGAGAAAAGGAGGGAAAAAAAGACTGTAAATCTTATCTGGATTAAAATTGAAAAGTAGAATCAATGGCCTCAAATTAGGTGTTAGCTAAAGAGGTATTTCGCTATGACATCATTTGTTTGTTGAAGGGAATAAAATTGTTTTTTTTTTTTAATTTTAAGGCTCTCTGTCAGACCATGCTGGAGCACACCAGGATGAGATGGGTTTTCCCTAGGTCTGGTCTATTTGTCAGCATGCTGACCACATGCTTATGAATACTTTGTTACTGTGTTGGATATATTGATGGCTTATTTTTAGGCTGTTAGCCATGTTTAGAGCAATTGTATAAAATGTACAGAATATAAAATACGTGACCTTTAGACTTAAAAGAATTTATGGTTACATTAGTGTCTGGTGGTCTCACATTATATTAATAATTGTAGTATTATTAATAAATTCCACCACTATGTCACTCGGGCTGTGAAAAATTTAATCCCCTGACCACCATAGTTAGTTGGACCTAACCCTCTGTGCAGCCATGGCTAGGTTAATAGAAGAATTCTTCCATCAGCCTAGCTACTTCCTTTCAGAGAGGTGGATTAACTACATCAATGGAAAAATCCTGTCCTTTACTACAGAGGCACAACTGCAGCACCATAGTTGTGCCGTTACAGATGCTGTATTGCAGATGTGCCCTGAGGCAACATGATCCAGGGGTGTACTTAAAGAAAAAACAAACAAACAATCTCTATATTACGTTGGCTATAGCTGCATTTAGGGGATATTAACCCTTGAACCATATAATCCTGTATCCTTCTGAATAAAAAGATGACTTAAAATAAGTTATACAGTTAAAATAATTTAGGCATCATTGTCTATATCCTTTTGAATTATTTTCCCTCTGAAGTACTCTAGTTTCTTAGCATCCTTGTCTAGTAAAACAAAAATAGAAAAACTTAAGTACTATTTTGCCTGGATTGTCATATTATATATATTTATTTAGTTTAGTTTGCTTACATTTATGTATTTTACCTGTAAGGTTTTATCAGCACCACAAGAAGCTATTCTCTGTCCATCCTTGGAAAAACACGCATGATAAACTGCATCTGTATGGGGACGGACAACCAAACGGGAGAGGTTCTTCATGGATTTTTTATTTCTACAACACAGAAATAATAGTCAATGATTTAAGAAAAATACTAATAAGTGAGGTTTCTTCTTTCAATCTAATCCACACAAAAAATACCTGTACACCTATGTTTTGCAGAGCACTTTAATATCTTTCACTTTTGTCTTCCAGATTTCAGGGCATAAGAGTAACGTATATTGCAACCTGCCACATGCATTATAAGGGCTCGGATAGCTATATGTCTGATCATCCAAAAGTGGGATAATGTTTGTATGAAGAGTTAACGATCACCTATGTGTTAAGTTGTTGCTCACTAGTAGGGCACTTTCCTTCCAAAAGCGTATTTAGGACAAGTATAGAATCACAGACGTATAGGACTGGAAAGGACCTCAATAGGTCATCTAATCCAGTCCCCTGCACTCAAGGCAGGACTAAGTAATAACTAGACCATTCCTGACAGGTGTTTGTCTAACTTATTCTTAAAAATCTCCAATGACTTATATTCCACAACCTCCCTAAGCAATTTATTCCAGTGCTTAATTACTCTGACAGTTAGGAAGTTTTCCCTAATGTTCAACGTAAGCCTACCTTGCTGCAATTTAAGCCCATTGCTTCTTGTCCTATCCTCAAAGGTTAAGAACAATTTTTCTCCCTCCTCCTTGTAACAACCTCTTATGTACTTGAAAACAGTTATGTCCCCCCTCAGTCTTCCAGATTAAACAAATCCAATTTTTTTCAATTTTTCCTCATAGGTCATGTTTTATAGACCTTTAATCGTTTTTGTTGCTCTCCTCTGGACTTTCTCCAATTTGGCCATATCTTTACTGAAATATGGCACTCAGAACCAGACAAAATACTCCAGTTGAGATCTTAGCGCTGAATAGAGTGGAAGAATTACTTCTCATGACTTGCTTACAACACTCCTGCTAATACATCCCAGAATGATGTTCACTTTTTTTGCAAGTGTTATGCTGTTGATTGTCATTTAGCTTGTGATCCACAATAACCCTCAGATCCCTTTCCACAGTACTCCTTCCAAAGAAGTCATTTCCCATTTTGTATGTGTGCAATTGAATGTTCCTTCCTAAGTGGAGTACTTTGCATTTGTCCTTACTGAAAGTCAGACTATTTACTTCAGACAATGATCTGGACAAACATTTCTCCAGTTTGTCCAGATCATTTTGAATTTTAATCCTATCTTCCAAAGCATTTGCAATCCCTCCCATGTATGTCTTCTACGGGTGTTCAAATCCCACCTTCCCTCCCAAGACTTATCTCCATACATGTTACATTTTCTGTTTATATCTATCTATCTATCTTCTTATGGTTTCTTTCTATACTACATGAATTGCTGTTTTCAGCACTAAGAACCAAACCTTACAGTCTACAGTTTAGGTATAGAAGTAAAAAACAAACAACAACTACCTACTGTGATGGGGCAAGGCCAGATGGCTATAGAAAAGTAGTGGGAGATAGATTTATTAGCTCCAGGCTAAACAAATCCTTGGTACCAGGATAAGTTAAATGGCAGCTGCTCCAGGTCACTTAAGACACCTGGGGCCAATTAAGAACCTTCCAGAAGGCAGGGAGACTGCTAGGTTGATTGGGACACCTGAAGCCAATCAGGGACTGGCTGAAACTAGTTAAAAGCCTCCCAGTTAGTAAGGTGGGGGCGGATGTCAGGAGCTGTGGGAGGAAGTTGCACTGTTGGAGAGACTGAGCAGTACACACCATATCAGGCACAAGGAAGGAGGCCCTGAGGTAAGGGTGAAGTGGAGTCTGAGGAAGTGGGGGCTGCCGTGGGGAAGTAGCCTAGGGAATTGTACGTGTCATGTTTCTAAAAGGTCAGCTACCATAGATGATACTATTAGAGCCCGGGCCCGGGCTCCCCCCTGATAATCACTGAGACTGGGAGAAAACAGAGACTGTGCAAGGGAGGACAGCTTCTCACCTCCCTTGCTGGCTTATGATGAAAACGGCTCAGTAGACTGTGACCCTTGTCTCTAGAGAGAGAAGGGTTATGTGGAGGGTCAAAATGAGCCTCTGAGGCTAGTGAAATCTGCCAAGAAACGCAGGGGATTGGTCCTGCTTTGAGCAGGGGGTTGGACTAGATGACCTCCTGAGGTCCCTTCCAACCCCGATATTCTATGACCCACTGAGACAAGGACAGAGCTTTGTCACAACTGGTGTTAAAAGTGGGATTTCATACAGCGTGGCGGAAGAAAGGAGGTTTAAAAATAAAAGTGCACTGGGGTTTTGGATTTTTTTTTTTTTTGTTTGCTTTGTACCACAGTGGAGGATGTGGTAAGAGCTCTGGTACAAGCCACGGCAGCCCAGCAGGAGGCCACCCGGGTTCAGGCAATGGTGCAACAGGAGTCTATGCGGCTACAGCAGGAAACCAATCAATTATTGATGAGTCAGATGACCCAAGATCGTGCCTTCTTGGGAGAGGTGGACGACAAGCTGAACATCCACCCAAGCCCGAGGGTCTGACGGGATGCGAACCCTGAGGGCCACTGGTTGTCTGCCAAAGATGACATCAGGAGATGACGTAGAAGCATATCTCCTCTCATTTGAAAGGACTGCTCAGCGTGAGGCGTGGCCCCAAGAGCAGCGGGCCAGCATTCTCGCCCCTTTTTTGTGTGGAGAGGCCCAGAAGGCCTACTTTGATTTGCCTGCCATGGATGCCATGGACTATACCCGTCTGAAGGCAGAGATCCTAGCACAATCAGGGGTGACGGCAGCAGTAAGGGCCCAGAGGTTCCATGAGTGGAATACCAGGAACAAACCCCTGAGGTCCCAGCTATTCAACCTCATACACCTTGCGCGGAAGTGGTTACAGCCCGAGGTGTGCAGCCCAGAAGAGATTTTGGAGACCCTGGTCAAGGACCATTACATGTGGGGACTGCCGCCAGATCTCCGCAAATGGTAAGGCCAGAACGATCCGTCCACGTACAACGAGATGATCATGCTAGTAGAAAGATGGATGACAGCCAGGGAACTGACCCAACTACCCAAGGAAGGCCCCTTTCGAAGCAAGCACCTGACCCCACCCCTGGAAGGTTGGTCAGCCAAACCCCCGGGGAGTCCTAGGTGGAGGGGGGGGGGGCACGAAAACCAGCAGGGACCCCAGAAGGAAGGGATTAGCCTGAGTGGAGAGAACTCCGAGACTAAACCCCCTAACCCCCGGGATAGGGGAGTGACTAAAAGCAATTATAGATGTTATGCATGTGGGGAGTGGGGACACATAGCAGCACAATGTCCCAGCACCGAGGAGCCTATGCAATGTAACTTGAAGGACTGGGAGGTCCTATGCTCCCTTATCCACCTCACGGGAGTCAGATTAGCCTCGCATAATTACACCAGGCCAGTGAGGAAAAATGGAGCAGAGACTACAGCGCTTGTGGACTCTGGGAGTGCTATCACCCTCATATCGGGTAAGCTGGTAAAAAGTAGTCAGCTGCTACAAGCCAAACGCGTAGCAGTGACATGCGTGAATGGGGCTGTGAGCCATTACCCCACCATCCCGGTGGAGATAGAAGTTTAGGGGAACCCCATTGAGGTGACAGTGGGCGTACTTCCTAAACTCCCATATCCTGTAGTCATTGGGAGGGACTATCCAGGGTTTGATCATTTATTTCCCCCGGAGAGGCTGGAGTGAGGTGGGGACCCTGAGGACAGCAACTCATCACTGGGGGCATGTCAGCTCCCGATGTTCGCTGAGATTTCTCAGGATCTGTTCTCAGCCCCCCCGAAAGACCATAAAAGAGAGGAAGGCTGTGAAGGCCTTGGGAACCCGGATCCTAGTAGGCAGATGGACGCGAGCAGCCAACAGAGAAACTCCCACCACGGAAGGTGAGCCAGAGGCTGCCCCCAGCCATGACGGCGGCGAGCCGTTGGAAGAAGCAGAAGCCAGCCCCTGGGAGCTTGGGCAGGTTAGTCCCGGGAGAGAGACTTTCGGGCAGGACCAAGCGGAGGACCCCAGATATGATAACGCCAGGCAAGAGGTGGCTGAGATCGATGAGATACCCGTGGATGGGAAGGTCTGGGGTTCCGGACCTTACTTTATAGTGAAGAAAGATCTCCTGTACTGCGTGGGGCAAATGCAGGCGCAAGAGATACAACAACTTCTGGTGCCATGAAAACATCAAAAAGCCATATTAAGTCTCGCCCATAGTCACCCGTTTGGAGGACACCTAGGGGTAGAGAAAACCCAGGCATGGATCCTGTGGTGGTTCTTCTGGCCAGGAGTACATGAAGATGTCCGGCGATACTGCACCTCTTGTCCAGAATGTCAGTTACATAGCCCTCGCCCACACTTGCGGGCTCTTTTAATACCTCTTCCAATAATAGAGGTTCCTTTCGAACGCATAGCTATGGATCTGGTAGGGCCCCTAGAGAAGACAGCTCAGGGCCACCAACATGTACTTGTACTGGACTATGCAACACAGCTTCCAAGACAATAGCTAAGGCACTAGTACAGATCTTTGCCTGGGTTGGGCTACCCAGGGAGATATTGACCTTTTGTGTCCAAGTTGATGAAAGCTCTCTGTTCGTTGCTTCACGTACAAGCCCTACAGACCTCTGTATAGCACCTGCAAACAGATGGCCTTGTGGAAAGTTTCAATAGGACCCTCAAGGCCATGATCAGGAAAGTGGTGAGCCGGGATGGGAAAGATTGGGATACCCTATTGTTTTACCTCATGTTCGCCATCCGGGAGGTTCCACAAGCATCCACGGGTTTCTCTCCATTCAAACTACTATATGGGTGCCCACCCCGGGCATATTGGATATAGCCAGAGAAGCCTGGGAAGAGGAGCCAAATCCAGGAAGGAACATAGTTGAGCATGTACTGCAGATGAGAGATCGGATAGCCCTAGTTACGCCCATTGTACGGGAACACTTGGAGAGAGCACAGGAGACCCAACGAACCCATTATAACCACCAAGCGAAGCTTCGACAGTTCCAACCAGGGGATCAGGTGATGGTACTGGTGCCCAGAGCAGAAAGTAAATTGTTGGCCCAGTGGCAGGGACCCTATGATGTAATCGAAGCCGTGGGAGAGGTGAACTATAAGGTGCAGCAGCCAGGCTGCCGGAAACTGGAGCAAATTTACCACATCAATCTTCTAAAACCTTGGCACAATCGAGAGGCATGCTTAGTCACACAGGAGAACCTCCCCTAAGAGGGTAACTTACACGAGCAATTGAGGATATCATCTGACTTGACGCCGATCCAAAAGATCGAGGCAGCCGACATGATTAATCACAACTGAGATGTGTTCTCTACAAAACCAGGGTGGACGACTGAGACCTATCACCATATCCACACAATCCCCGGAGCCAAGGTAACATTGAGACCCTACCGAATCCCAGCAGCCAAAAGAAAAGAAATTGAGGCCCAAATAAAGAAAATGTTAGAATTAGGGGTTATTGAAGAATCTTAGTCAGTGGTCCAGTCCAATTGTTCTAGTGCCTAAACCTAGATTTACCACAAGATTCTGTAATGACTTTCGCCAACTGAATGAAATATCCCAGTTTGATGCATACCCCATACCATGCATTGACGAACTGGTTGACTGACTGGGTAGTGCCCGATTCCTGATTACACTGGATCTGACAAAAGGGTACTGGCAGATTCCTCTGACCAAAGAAGCTAAAGAAAAGACAGTGTTCTTTCCTTTTGCTATTCCAGTACACTGTCCTCCCTTCTGGGTTACATGGGGACCCAGCCACATTCCAGCGCCTCATAGATGAGCTGCTGTGCCCCCATACTAGTTATGCAGCCACATACCTAGATGATGTCATCATCCATACACCAGACTTGGGGACCCACTTGGAGAAAGTTGAGGCAGTACTGCGCACCTTAAGGCAAGCTGGCCTCACTGCTAATCCCGTTAAATGCGCCATAGGGCTAGCAGAGGCTAGGTACCTGGGATATATTGTGGGAAGGGGCATAGTGAAGCCCCAAAAGAATAAGCTAGAGGCAATTCAAAACTGGCCCCGGCCGACCCGAAAGAAGCAGGTCTGCATGTTCCTAGGCGTGGTAGGCTACTTCCGACGTTTTATTCCCCACTTTGCCACTAGGGCAAGTCCCCTAACGGACCTGGTGAAGGCCTGAAGTGCAGACATGGTAAAGTGGACCGACGCAGCAGAGGGAGCATTCACAGACCTTCAGACGGCCCTCTGTAATGACCCCGTACTCATAGCCCCGGATTTTAACAAGCAATTTATTTTACAAACAGACGCTTCTGAGGTGGGGTTGGGAGCGGTTCTGTCGCAAATGGTGGGAGAAGAGGAACACCCGGCCCTCTACCTAAGCAGAAAGCTTTTCCCAAGAAAACAGAAATACGCAGTAGTCGAGAGAATGCCTTGCTGTCAAATGGGCTATGGAGACACTGTGTTATTACCTCTTAGGCTGGCGATTTACTCTTGTGATGGACCATGCACTCCTCCAGTGGATGCAGCGGAATAAGTAAAAGAATGCAAGGGTCACCAGGTGGTTCTTATCCCTCCAACCATTCCAGTTCTGCATATGACACAGGGCTGGATGCCATCATGGTAATGCTGATGTTCTGTCACAAGCATACTACCTGGCATCCCAAGATGCCCAACTCTATGGTGTTGAGCAGAGCAGGGGGGATACGTGATGGGGCAAGGCCAGATGGCTATAGAAAAGTAGTGAGAGATAGATTTATTAGCTCCAGGCTAAACAAATCCTTGGTACCAGGTTAAGTTAAATGGCAGCTGCTCCAGGTCACTTAAGACACCGGGGGCCAATTAAGAACTTTCCAGAAGGCAGGGAGACTGCTAGGTTGATTGGGACACCTGAAGCCAATCAGGGACTGGCTGAAACTAGTTAAAAGCCTCCCAGTTAGTAAGGTGGGGGCGGATGTCAGGAGCTGTGGGAGGAAGTTGCGCTGTTGGAGAGACTGAGCAGTACACACCATATCAGGCACAAGGAAGGAGGCCCTGAGGTAAGGGTGAAGTGGAGCCTGAGGAAGTGGGGGCTGCTGGGGGAAGTAGCCCAGGGAATTGTATGTGTCATGTTTCTAAAAGGTCAGCTACCATAGATGATATTATTAAGGTCCCTGGGCTGGAGGCTGGAGTAGAGGGTGGGCCCAGGCTCCCCCTGCCGATTAATCACTGAGACTGGGAGACAGAGACTGTGCAAGGGAGGACAGCTTCTCACCTCCCTTGCTGGCTTATGATGAAAATGGCTCAGACTGTGACCCTTGTCTCTAGAGAGAGAGAAGGGTTACATGGAGGGTCACAGTGAGCCTCTCAGGCTAGTGAAATCTGCCAAGAAACGCAGGACCCACGGAGACAAGGACAGAGCTTTGTCACACTACCCACCCCAATTGAATTAACTTGCCATATTATCTTTTCGGCCTTTTTGAAATAATTTTTAGATTTACAATTCCTCAAATAGCTGCATTTCTTTTTCTTATCAAAATCATAATGCTCTCTAAAAGTGTTTGTGGATTAATTGTACATAGAAAATAGTTTTCAGAAGAGTTGTTTAGTTTCCCGGTATGCAAGAAACCAGTATATCAAGACAGTTTGTAACTACTTACATCCATTCCAGGTAAAATGCTCCTTTAACAATTTCTTGCTGAGCTTGCAGTTTAGCTTGTTGATACACTTCTGAAGTCTCTGGTTGACACAGCCCTAACTGTATGATGTTAGGAAATGGCTGCCTTCCAAGAAGGTGCCCATTTAAAGACAGAAATTCCTGAAAGTTTTCACGTACTATGCTATCCTGTGAACGAAACAGGTATGTTTGATAATATAGTCAGAACTGAACATGGACATTTTTCAAACATATTATTCATATTTTTGCATCTTGCATAATAATTCTAATCTTTCAGAAGTGTAGTTTATATTTAGTCCTGGAGCAAACAGATTTAATAAAACGGAATATTTGGAAGTAACCTACGTATTACACTGATTCCCCCAAAATAATGGGCCAGATACCATCACTTTTACTCACAATGAGTAGTCCCTTAATCCCAAAACAGCTCTCAAAGTCAACCAGTTATTTCACAGAGTAAGGGTGACAGAATCTGTCCCAACAGGATGTGGGGACTACAGGAACCCTACCAGTGTTACTTCTTACTAATTATAATAATTCAACATTTTTACAAGCTCTACATAAATTACGATTTATTTATTTTCAGTCTTCACACTGACTATATACATTATGGTCTGTTACTCATCTACATATTAAATGTCCAAGAATTTATTTTTTCTTCCCCAACCTACAGGCTTTACTGTAAGGCAACTCCATAGTTCACCACTCTTTCCTTTGGCCTCTAACCAATTAATTATTTTTAATAACCTGAAATCAAACAGAAAAACAGGGTCTGGTTAGAGACTTAGTCATTTATCTTAAAGTAACATACCTTCTGATCCAATATATGGCTATATTCTACATATTCATGAATCAAATGGGCAGGCCCTACCAACTCTGTTTTTGCTTTTATCCAATGTAGAGAAAACATGAGAGCACAAAGCTCCTGTAAGAAAAAGAAATGAGTTTAACAAATATATATATGGAAAAAAGTTATTGCATATATAAAATTGTTGTGTCTAGCATTTTTTAAATGTGTACAGTAAAAATCAACATCCCTGTAAGGCTTCAAAGCTTAAATAGACTGACATCAAAGGGAAAAAACACCATATTAAAAGAAGCCATAAAAATCTAAAATTTATTACTGGCAAAGTTTAAGGACAGGCCTCATCAGTTACGAACACTTAAAGAGAGAGTCAGAGACAGCTATGCAAGATCCTCAAAGAGGGATCCTCAGCCAGAGCCTGAAATTACTTAGTACTGTGACATATGGAAAGAGAGGAAGGATAAACTTTGCAAATATTAGTTTGTTAAATGTTCAAAAACAAGAACATAGTCCAACAGAACGTCCCACAAAGATTGACAGAAGACTTTTTAAAGCTTTCACAGTCCTGAAAAAAATCAGAAGTATAACTACTATGCATAAAGCTGCCATTGCCAAACTTTAAAGCAGTTTCAGGGTAAAATAACCAAAACGGATGGAATAAATTCTGTCTAGCAAAAGGATGAAGCTGTTTCTAACGTCACCTCTATTGTGCATTAACCTGATTACCCAAGAGCACTACACTATATAAAACTAATTAGCTCTATTTTAGCAGAGAAGAAGTTTATAACTTGAAAAACTGGTCGACAGACTTTAATGCCCCTCCTACAGTAGCAAGTGTTACTGCCACTTCTAAGCAGAGAAATATTTATAATAGTGAGAGAGGAGGGGAAGGGAAATATTCCATAAAGTGAGATTGAAAACCCGAACCACTTCTTTGAAGAATTTGAATGCCTTGTATCCCAGATATGGACACAGGACATTTTGTTTTGAATGTGTCCTAGCCAGCGAGTAACTGATCTTTAAAGAAACATCCCATTACAAAAAATTATAATGAAAAGTTATGAAAATTATATTTTATGTAAATTACATATGGCTGACCAGCTGTTACTTTTTTCGGATTCAATCTCTTAGTAATCTTTTTCCAAGCATCCCCAATTTACCCTACCAGATTATTTTTGTTACTTTCTGGTAGCACCAGTCTAAGTGTAGAAATGAAAGACAATCCTATGCTTCAAAGTTTACAACTTAAAAAAAACAAAACAACCCTATAATTTTTTTTTATGCTTGAGCACAAATGGAGTTTCAAGAGAATACAACATGAATAAGGACCCTGCAAACAAATTATCTCTTACTTATACAAATAATTAGAAACCTAAAACCTGATGAAAACATTTCTAAATTTGAAACTGACAAAAGTTCAAAACTCAAAAACAAAAAATGGGAGAAGCTGATGTAGTTTTCCATAAAGCGTCCCCTCCCATTTTTCATCCAATTATAGAGCTAACTGAAATTTTTCATATTTTGAAAAAAATACAAATAGGAAGAAAAAATTAAATGACAAAATTTCTCTTTTTGACCACTGTCAAACAGAATACAAAACCCAGTAAGTAAGATAGATGAAGGCATCGATGTAGATATCCCCCAACTCCATATCCACAGAATGGCTCACATACAACATAACAGAACTATGGTGAGAGCAAAAATTAAATCTGATGAGATAGTTAATCTAAACTATTTCCCCTCCCTCAGAATTTCCCCCTAGCTAAAACAAGCTACTTGTAATATAAGAAGGAAGCAGTATGGCGAATCTGAAGTATTTAAAAATCACGAGGTAGGTGTCCCAGTTCAGGACAACTGCACCTGTATTTCACTGCAGTGATCCATCAAGGGGCATGCATTCTCTGGCTTCCAGCTCCCCAGCCATTACCTCTCTTGGGTGTAGACCTGCGTCTCTCTCCCTTCTGACTAGGGTATTTCCAAGCTGCACAGTTCTCTGCCTTTACTGTATTATTCTCAGAAAGGGTCTCTGCCTAAGCAGGTTTGCTTACTTTCTCTTCAGAGAGTAATAACAGAGTGATTACCTAGAGTTATAAGTTACCACATAGCTCTTTCTATTTATTCCTAGGGCAAAGGCAGTAAGTACGGAAAAAACATTAAAAATCATAAGTGAAACTACATGCATGCTAATAAGCTTACCAGAGATCAACCCAACTTGAACATGGGCTCTGTCAGGTGATTAGTCCTTAAAATGCACAAAGGCGTTTCTTCTGCGGCCACAAGTTCATAACAGACCCAGCCAGTAGGCCAAGTCCTTTGAATCCTTCCCTAAGGATTGGGGCCCCTTGGTGGACCAGTGGTCCTGCCCATTTGCTGGATCAAGAAGGCCCTGAGTCTGTTTGAAACCAGGCTATTTTATCCAAAAATCGTCTTTGTCTGTGGCTCCCTGGAAAATCCAGTTTGAACTAGTATATTGAAATCTCTCCAGTGCATGGCTTCAAAATGATGATAATCAAAGGAATTACATTAGCATACCCCCTCCTCCTAGAGAAGTTGCATATAATCTCACACCACCACAAATACCTGCATTTTTAATACAATGAACTACAACAACATTAATCTTAACTCAATGAGATTTAATTTAATTAAAGTTTGTCCACAATATTGTCCTCTGCCACATTAGGCTCCCAAAAAATCATGAAATTTTAAAATAATAAAGTTGGGGTTCTTTTTATTTTTTTTTATTTTTGAGCCTTTAAGGTTCATGTTGTTAAACTTCTCTGAAATTATGAGACAGCTAGAAAGTTTTTTTAAATGAACAAAGATGTGGCATAACCACCTGATTCTAAGAGCTGGGGCTTGGTTTTTGTGTAAAAACACAAAAAACACAATGACAACAACAAAAGCCAACAAAAATCAACCAACACCACACCAAATATTAAAAGACTTGCAATGAAATTACAGGATTTTGCAACATTGAGGAAGAGACTTTTGTAGGAAACAGTTATGTAGGGAGACAATATGTGGTTGTGGGAGAAAGGAGAGAGAAAGTACTTAAGTCTGAACTTACATTCTGCATGTTGGCACTAGCCATGTGGTATGCTAGAAAGTTATACCAGTACATACAGTCCTCTTGAGCTGGAGTAGGTATATGTAGTTGATAATGTTTCATGTACTGATTTACTATCTTTTTATGCAGCTCCTGCAACAGCAATAAAATTTCCAATTAATACTATATCAAATCCTGGGCTAAAATATTTCTATTGGTTTTTGGTTTTAAAATATTGTATTGAATGAATTCACTTAAAATTTTAATTACCATTGCTATAAAATGTGCAAGAAGTGAAATAAACATCTAAATTCACTAATCTGAAAGATTAATTTTTCTCCTGCAACATTTTTCCACAATATCTTTCGGGTAGTCCCATGTCTAAATCAGGACCATATTTTCACTAAAGGAAATCTCCGAAGTTCTGGGAACATCACACCATATTTGTCAAACACTGTAAATGTATAAAGCACTTTACAAAATAAAATCACTTTGATCACTGGATCACCAATTAAATCACCCCAGAGTAAGCCTGCAGGGCAAAGTTGTAAATTGATAGATTGTGGATGGGAAGGAGAGTGAAACAAGGCTAATTAACCAATTACCCGGAAAGTAGAAAAAGCACAAGAATGAAGCGCTCAGGAAGGGAGCCTGAGAGGCATTTCAGAGGCGGAGCCGGGAGAGATCACTCAGAGGGAAGATGCATTCTGTCTCCCCCAGCCTTGGCTGAGCGTGCTGTTGCCAAGTGTATGCTATTGTAAATTCTGAGCTGCACAAGTTGTAAAGGTGGTGAGAAAGGACACTGTAAATAAATTGCAAAAGGTGTTCGAGAGAAAGATTTCCAAGCATTTCTTGGCTAAAGAAAAAGAGATGGGAGCAGGACGATGCCCTGTTACGCCCTTTCTCGTCATTACCTTCCAGAAAATAATGCGATCTATTTTAAGTACTACTATGGGTTTAAATAACCAAAATTAATAATAGTTCAGACTTTGCCTGACCTACTTTTAACTTGATTCTCCAAGTTCATCCACTGAGCTTTGAATGTGCTGACCATTTGGTATGTCCAAGATATGAATTTGGAAACATTATGCTCCAATTATGGAACTAAACTGGAAGTGAAATATGGGAAACTATTTTTTTAAGATCTAAATTTTAAAGGTTTTATGCTTGTAGTCAGCCTTGAGTTGTAAAGCCCTTTGTAACTTACATAAGTAACTTTTGTTGTTCTTGTTCTTTCGCTTTCTTTCCTCACTGTTAGTTTTGTTAAATGAGTGTGTGCTAGAAGATGAAGGGAAGAGAACCTGAGAAAAATAGACTATTTGCAATCACTTTCTCATTCCTTCCCTAAGGTTTCATTCAAGAGACCACCAATGTGCACACACTTTTCTATTTTCTGCGTTTAAAAGAGACCAAAATAGAAGTGGTAATTCCAATTCTAGTGTCATCTTAACACTTCTTGATATCATGTAGTGATGTGGATATTGCATCATCTTCTACTAGCAATGGGTTATAGCCAGAGAAACAGAAGACAAGAGAAGAAATATATTGGGGTGTGTTTGGAATTATGTATTTCAATGTCAGCCCAGCTCCATGTTTTCAAATTACTCAGTATCAAAATAGTCAAAAATGAATGACTGAGGGGAAAAAAACGGTTTAACTTAATAGGCATAATTAAAGTTAAGTATTTAGAATCTATCTCTACAAAAATGGTTAATTAACATTCTGTAACATAGGAATGATTTTAGACCACGACTATTTTCTTTTACAGAAGTGTATCTAACACACGAGGCTGACCAATGTTAAAGAGTAAGTATAAACTAGTGGTTACTCTACCTGAAGCTGATTGCAATTCTTCTCTGTGAGGAAGTCAAGTTGAAGATCATGCAAATAATAATGGAATGATTTCCCATTACGATCACAAAATAAGAGAGATTTATTAACAAATTCTTGCAGAATATCTTCAACTTCTTCAGTCTCCATATCCCAAAGAATACAAAGCACCTAAAAAAACATTTTAAAAAATAAAAAGGGGTAGGACTAAGGAAGCAATATGACTATTACCCCAAAATTACAAGAGGTCACAAAATTACTTATTTAATTTATTATGCATAAAACTTCTTACATAACAGACAAAACAAAGATGTCAGTGAAGCGTGGGTGGAGGGATAGCTCAGTGGTTTGAGCATTGGCCTGCTAAACCCAGGGCTGTCAGTTCAATCCTGGAGGGGGCCATTTAGAGATCAGGGCAAAAATTGGGCATTGGTCCAGGGGTTGGACTAGATGACCTCCTGAGGTCCCTTCCAACCCTGATATTCTATGAAAGTTAACTTTTCCATACCAAACTAGATCACAGGTCAATCTAGGTTTACATAAAAATGCGCTTTAGGCATTTTATTAGCACTAAATATTGCCAAGAAATGCCTGAAGTTCTTGAGGAGGGATTTCAACCTCCAAAGCATGCACATATAGAATCTTTGTACATGACAGAGGGGCACTGCTGGCACACTATCAAAGGCTCATTCACCTGCACATCCACCAATGTGATATATGCCATCATATGCCAGCAATGCCCCTCTGCCATGTACATTGGGCAAACTGGACAGTCTCTACATAAAAGAATAAATGGACACAAATCAGATGTCAAGAATTATAACATTCAAAAACCAGTCGGAGAACACTTCAGTCTCTCTGGTCACTCGATTTCTGATCTCAAAGTGACTATCCTTCAACAAAAAAACTTTGAAAACAGACTCCAACAAGAGACTGCTGAATTGGAATTAATTTGCAAATTGGATACAATTAACTTAGGCTTGAATAGAGACTGGGAATGGTTGAGTTATTATAAAAAGTAACCTATTTCCCCTTATTTATTCCTCCTAACCCCCCCCCCCCCCCACACACACACACACAGTTCCTCAGACGTTCTTGTTAAACCCTGGATTTGTGCTGGAAATGGCCCACCTTGATTATCATATACATTGTAAGGAGAGTGATCACTTTAGATAAGCTATTAACAGCAGAAGAGTAGGGTGGGGGGAGAGAACCTTTTGTAGTGATAAACATCCATTTTTTCATGGTTTGTGTGTATAAAAACATCTTCTGTATTTTCCACAGTATGCATCCGATGAAGTGAGCTGTAGCTCACGAAAGCTTATGCTCAAATAAATTGGTTAGTCTCTAAGGTGCCACAAGTACTCCTTTTCTTTTTACGAATGCCAACTATCTTAAAAAGACAACCTAGGACTTTGGGTATTTGTATCAGAACATAAGAATGGCCATACTAGGTCAGACCAGTGATCCATCTAGCCCAGTGTTCTAGCAATGCCAGGTGCTTCAGAGGGAATGAACAGAACAGGTAATCATCAAGTGATCCATCCCCGGTGGCCCATTCCCATCTTCTGGCAAACAGAGGCTAGGGACACCCAACTGACTTCAGCAGACCTGCATTTTGATCTTTTAATCCATTTCAAAGTATTATCCTTGATCAACTTATAGTCTATAGTAGAATGCAGTAAGTACATTTCCATTCTGTGCAGATACATCTGGTAAGCATCTGAAAAGCACACCCACTGACAGTGTCAGCATCAAAAGGAAAGACCTACCAAACACCTCAGGCAAATCCCAATGATAGGAATCTCTCTTCATATATGAAAGGTACAAAAAGAGAGGTTTCCTTGATCTAATACAGAAATATTTCCCAGACACACCATTTTGAATGTAGTCACAAACTGACTGAAGTCACAAAGATACAAAACCCTCATTCTGCACATTAGGGGGTCTTAAAGTAGGATTCTCTGGTGATGTTACCTCAAAAGCTAATAATGGGTAGGATACGTGGGAAGCTGGAGCTCCGGAAATATTTCTGTTTGAACATGAGTACAATATATTTTCATTTTCTCAGAGTAGGGATCACACATTTTAAATAGCAATTATTTTAATTGTTTTTATTTTACTATTGTACACACAAAGTCAATATTGTATATTTTTGGTAAAAGCCATATGCCATTAGTAACTAATTTCATTTAATAATCTTACCATACCTATGCAATTTTGAAATAGAAGTCAACCTTGTTTAGTAGTCTGCTTTAAGATGCAAGCTGCATAGGGAGGTAATCAACAAATTTGAAGACAACGTTAAAATAAGTGAAAATATATGGTATTCATCAAAAGCCATGATAGGTAGCAACACAGGCTACCATTACAAACACACAGTTTTGGTTCTTGGAGGAGATTGTGCCGGAGGAGGAAATATTGATCAGATTGGGAGTGGGATAGACAGCCCACAAGGGAGAGAGCCTGCATATGCAGGCTAGGCACTTCCTCCTCCATTGTCTCTCAGGCTCTCATTTGCCAGCTGGGGTAGAGCAAGGAACTAATTGGCCCGATGCTTGTCCCTCTTCTCCCAATAATTTAAATTTCTTCCTGTGCTTTCAGGGCCTTTTGTCCCCTTTGCCTGCCCCACCCTCTCTTCCCATAGTGGTAGTATAGAAGCTGTTTTTAGAATGCTACAGGTCTGACTGCCAGTATTAGGATCAGAAAAGAATTTTTCCCACTGGGCCAAACTGGCAGAGGCACGGAGAGTTATTTCACCTTCCTCGCAGTATCATGGAGGCAAGATAAAAGGAATAGAATGTGGAAGTTTAATGAGGAATTTACAGTAATGTTGTTCTGTTACAGTTTGCAATTGATGGCCAGCACAGATAAAGGCTAAAGGGCCACATTGCAGAGGTAAATCTGTAAGTCTGTACTGGGACCCGTCCTATTCGACATATTCATAAATGATCTGGAAAAAGGGATAAATAGTGAGGTGGCAAAATTTGTAGACAAAACTACTCAAGATAGTTAAGTCCCAAGCAGACTGAAGAGCTACAAAAGGATCTCACAAAACTTGGTGACTGGTCAACAAAATGGCAGATGAAATTCAATGCTGATAAATGCAAAGCAATGTGCATTGGAAGACATAACCCCAAGTATACATATAAAATGAGGGGGTCTAAATTGGCTGTTACCACTCAAGAAAGATCTTGGGAGTCATTGTGGACAGTTCTCTGAAAACATCCATTCAATGTGCAGCACTAAATTAATCCAGCGGAAACCACTTAATTCACCTCTGTGTCTGCCTTCATTCATCTGCATGTTCTGACCAACGGTGAGCATGCTTACTCACTCAACCTATCTCAACTGCTAACCACTTTTGATATGCTTTTTCAACTTTTGGCTAAATCAATTAAAGTCTGATTAAAAGAGCTATATAAGAGCTAGGTTTTATATTATTTCAACAGCTCTTCAGTTTCAACCTCTTTGGTTAAATATCAAACTAAGATACGATAGGACGATGGAGCTAGTCTGCTACAGTATTTTTTTTAAATCTCCATTTGATAAATTCTTTTCATTAGGTCATACAAATGGATTAAAACCAGTATTTTTTTTTCTTTTAAAGTGAGGAGTTCTATCTCACTAACCATAAAACTTTTAAGTTTTGCTGTTATTACCTTAGTTGGCACCTTAACATCCTTTTGAAGGACAGAAAGATCTTTATAATAGTCTTTAAAATTTTCATTTAACATTTCAACACTCATGGACATGGCTTCATCAAGTGCTTCATAATCATAAGATGATGATTTCCTTATTCTTTTAAATTGCTTATTTTGTAGCTGTCTGAGGTAATACTCCCAACGATTAGGGAAATCTCGTAATAATGCACCTATCAATGACACTACAAGAGGGGAACCTGAAAAACATGAAGAAAAAGGTTAATCTTAAGTGGAGATAAACTGTTAAGTAAAAGGATCCAACAGTTAAACGTAGCTGTTGATGAGGAAGTCAGGTCAGGTTCTTGTTTCTTCAACAAAGGCTGGAGACCAGGCAAACAGAATAAGCTGTCTATGTATGTGCTTGTGATATGAAACTTTTGGGAATTCATTTGAATACTCTCTCTGTATGTACTCTAAACAGATTGAGAAGGGGTGTAGAAAAAGCTGTATAGTCAAAAACCAAGATAACCATTCATTTGGCTTACAAGCAGAGGTCCAGTAGTAAATTGTGGTGTTCATTTAAAACGATGCTGTATTACAGAATTAATGTCCCTTACTTTATTTCTATAAAGTAGAAACTAAAAACTACAAATATTTCTGATTATAAAATAAAAACTAGCAAACTACATACCTTTGCATTCCCTTACAATACTATCAGCCTCTTCTGGCAGATCTGTTGTTTTCATATTAACAAATAGAGATAAAATTTCAAGGCCTTTGTCATGTGCTAATCCACTCTCCACAGGAACTTCATATTTATTGCCTGGAGGTTTAAATTAAGTTAAAAAAAACCACCTTAGTAAGAAATATCTGAAATATTTAAATTAGCGTGTGTGCAAGAGGTTAGAGGACTTCCAAAACAAAACTTTAAACAAGGTACAGGCTTGGAGAGTTGGCTCTTATTTCCCTGTATGTATACTACAGTACTTCTGTACCAAGAGTGATGGGAAAAGGAGCAGAAATTGCACTTATCAAAACCAAACTGACATTTAATAATAATATTAAAAATAACTGTTACTATGATAATTATTAGGCTATAGTTTAGTATTCAGACCATCTCCTTCCCCACTCAATAAACTTAGTATTTAAAACGTACTAAGGAAAAATGGTGGAGCTTGGCAACTTAGGGAAAACATCACTGACTGTACAAATTTTGCAAGTGTATTTTTTTTGTCATACTGTAGGTATTTATTAAACTGTACAATATGTAAAATTGCTAAACAAGTTCCCATTCCAAAAAGCGAACATTGCAGAAGCCCAAATCTAAGACAACAGAGACGGGAAGATGGTCAACAATTTCACAGAATAGAGGAGGATTCTCAAGTGTCGAAGACTTAAAGGGAATGCACTTGGCTAACATTAACTATCCGGCTGTTAGATGCTTATGGGAGGGGACAAAAGGCAGCAAACCCAAGACAACTGGTATATTTGAAAGGGGCAAGAACTGAAGGTCAGTTTTCTTAATAATAAACATGTTTACACTTTAAAAATAAACCTAAAACTGTACTGCTTTCTTGTGGCACCTAAGAGTAGGAGAAATATCCCACTATTTAGGGAAGGAGGAAATTAAGTTCAGCACCCATCCTTAAGAAGTCGAGGAAGGAAGAATGAGAAGGTTACTGGCCAAT
Organism: Lepidochelys olivacea; assembly: GCF_965140295.1. Lineage (NCBI taxonomy): Eukaryota > Metazoa > Chordata > Testudines > Cheloniidae > Lepidochelys > Lepidochelys olivacea. The sequence goes on from NC_140411.1 coordinate 268,299,972, forward strand.
CTGACCAATATTAATATTCAGGCAAAATCTGAGCATGAGTTCAGTATATGAACATTTGCAAGCAATATGCAATTACATGATGTCTTTATTAAAAGGTGATGCCAAAATGTCAAAAGTAATTAGTAGATAACAAATATATTCAATACAGAACTGTGTTGTGGGTAAGAATTTCAAAAACTACTGATTTTGGGTGCTCAATCGGAGATACTTCAAGGGGTCTGGATTTCAAAAGTGCTAAAAACTGACCCTCTGAAAGCAACAGTCTTAAATTGCACACCCAGAAACAAAGGCAACTAACATAACTAGCAACTTTTTGAAATCTTGGCCCATATTGTTACCTGGTTGATATCACAGAATTATAGACTTTAAGGTCAGAAGGGACCGCTACGATCATCTAGTCTGACCTCCTGCACAACGCCGGCCACAGGATCTCCTGTAACAAACCCCTAACCTATGTCTGAGCTACTGAAGTCCTCAAATCATGATTTAAAGACTTCAAGGTGCAGAGAATCCTCCAGCAAGTGACCCATGCCCCACACTGCAGAGGAAGGTGAAAAACCCCCAGGGCCTCTGCCAATCTGCTGTGGAGGAAAATTCCTTCCCGACCTCAAATATGGCGATTGGCTAATCCCTGAGCACGTGGGCAAGACTCACCAGCCAGAAACCCAGGAAAGAATTCTCTGTAGTAACTCAGATTCCACCCCATCTAACTTCCCATCACAGGCCATTGGGCATATTTACCAATAACAGTCAAACATCAATTAATTGCCAAAATTAGGCTATCCTATCATACCAACACCTCCATAAACTTATCCAGCTTAGCCTTGAAGCCACATATGTCTTTTGCCCCCACTGCTCCCCTTGGAAGGCTGTTCCAGAACTTCACTCCTCTGATGGTTAGAAACCTTGTCTAATTTCAAGTCCAAACTTCCTGATGGCCAGTTTATATCCATTTGTTCTTGTGTCCACATTAGCCCTTAACTTAAATAACTCTTCTCCCTTTTTGGTATTTATCCTTCTGATGTGTTTACAGAAAGCAATCATATCTTCCCTCAGCCTTCTTTTGGTTAGGCTAAATAAGCCAAGCTCCTTGAGTCTCCTTTCATAAGACAGGTTTTCCATTCGTCGGATCATCCTAGTAGCCCTTTTCTGTACCTGTTTCAGTTTGAATTCATCCTTCTTAAACCTGGGAGACCAGAACTGCACACACTATTCCAGATGGAGGTCTCACCAGTGCCTTGTATAACGATACTAATACCTCCTTATCTCTACTGGAAATACCTCGCCTGATGCATCCCAAGACCGCATTAGCTTTTTTCACAGCAATATCACATCGGCGGCTCATAGTCATCCTGTGATCAACCAATACTCCAAGGTCTTTCTCCTCCTCTGTTACTTCCAAGTGATGTGTCCCCAGATTATAATCAAAATTCTTATTAATCCCTAAATGCATGACCTTGCACTTTTCACAATTAAATTTCATCCTATTACTATTACTCCAGTTTACAAGGTCATCCAGATTGCCCTGTATGAGATCCCGGTCCTTCTCTGTATTGGCATCACCTCCCAGCTTTGTGTCCTCCGCAAACTTTATTAGCACACTCCCACTTTTTGTGCCAAGGTCAGTAATAAAAAGATTGGTCCCAAAACCGATCCCTGAGGAACTCCACTAGTAACCTCCTTCCAGCCTGACAGTTCACCTTTCAGTGTGACCCGTTGTAGTCTCCCCCTTTAAAAAGTTCCTTATCCACCTTTCAATTTTCATGTTGATCCCCATCTTTTCCAATTTAGCTAATAATTCCTCATGTGGAACCATAACAAATGCCTTACTGAAACTGAGGTAAATTAGATCCACTGCATTTCCTTTGTCTAAAAAAATCTGTTACCAGATCAGACTGGTTTGGCACAATCTACCTTTTGTGAAACCATGTTGTATTTTGTCCCAATTACCACTGACCTCAATGTCCTTAACTACTTTCGCCTCAAAAATTTTTCCAAGACCTTGCATACTACAGATGTCAAACTAACAGGCCTGTAGTTACCCAGATGACATTTTTTTTTCCCCTTTCTTAAAAACAGGAACTATATTTGCAATTCTCCAGTCATAGGGTACAACCCCTGAGTTTACAGGTTCATTAAAAATTCTTGCTAATGGGCTTGCAATTTCGTGTGCCAATTCCTTTAATACTCTTGGATGAAGATTATCTGGGCCCCCCGATTTAGTCCCATTAAGCTGTTCGAGTTTGGCTTCTACCTCGGATGTGGTAATATCTACCTCCATATCCTCATTCCCATTTGTCATCCTAACATTATCCCTAAGCTCCACATTAGCCTCATTAAAGACTGAGGCTAGGTATTTGTTTAGATATTGGACCATGCCTAGATTATCCTTAACCTCCACTTTCTCCTCAGTGTTTAGCGGTCCCACTTCTTCTTTATATGGTGTGACTCACCACCGCAGTGCCTCCTGTTGTTCGGTCCGGGAATTAGCTCAGTCCATATGGAGCATCCTCTGCTGGTGGTGTCCCGTCCGTCTGTCGCCCTCTGTTGGTGTCTGGACCCACGTTGCTCCCTTCTCGCGGAGTCCTCTTCAGAACACTGTCCTCCAGCAGTGCTCCCTAGTCTACGCTCACCCCCTTCCGGGGGGAGCGTGGGGGGGGGCCAGCGGTGGGGTGTTATCAGGAGTTATTCGCCCCAGCCACAATGGCCAACCCCAAAGTCTAACCCCTTTTGACAGGGGTCTGGTGCAGTCCGTGATGGCCATTCTTAACGGCCAGGTGTAAGTGCAAGGTGGAAGGGGGGGGACCCAGGCCCACCCTTTGGCGGCAGCCTTCCTGCCTGCCCTCCTTCTTTCCCCTTGTCCATCTCCCCTTTGGCCCCTTTGCACTGGCTAGGCCCTTTTCTCAGGGCCCGCAGTCTGGCAGGTACTGGGCAGGAGTTCCCTTCTGTTCCCCCGCGCCTGCCCAGCACTGCGCTGTCCCTGGTGCTAGTCTCCTCGCACAGAAGACAGACCTTCACCCTCTGAAGGCCCAAGAGAGATTGCCTGCCTCTTACCTGGGTAGCCTTTATATAGGGCCTAGCATGGCCCTGATTGGCTGCCTCTTGCTCAGCCCTGATTGGCTCTCTAACAGGTGCTCCCTGATTGGCTGCCCGTCTGCGCAGCCGCTCTGGCCTGCTGTAGCCCAATCTGGCCTAGGGCTGGGGCACCGCCCCTCCACATATGGCTATAGAAACTTTTACTATTGGTTTTAATTCCCTTTGCAAGGTCCAACTCTACATGGCTTTTGGCCTCTCTCACTTTATCCCTACATGTTCTGACCTCAATAAGGTAGCTTTCCTTGCTGATCCCTCCCATCTTCTACTCCTTGTAGGTTTTCTGCTTTTTCTTAAGCACCTCTCCGAGATGCTTGGTCAACCAGCTTGGTCTGCAACTCCTGCCAATGAATTTTTTCCCCTTTTTTGGGATGCAGGCTTCTGATCGTTTCTGCAACTTTGACTTGAAGTAATTCCAGGCCTCCTCTGCCTTTAGATTCACAAGTTCTTCAGTCCAATCCACTTCCCTAACTAATTTCCTGAATTTTTTAAAGTTAGCCCTTTTGAAATCAAAAGCCCTAGTCACAGATCTATTTTTGTTTATCTTTCCATTTAGTTTGATCTGAATTAGCTCATGATTGCTCGAACCAAGGCCGTCCCCTAAAAACATTTCTTCTGAGGTCCTCTCTACTCACCAAAACCAAATCTAAAATGGCATCCCGTCTTGTTGGTTCAGCAACTACTTGGTGAAGGAATCCGTCAGCTATCGCATCCAGGAAAATCTGAGCCCTATTATTATTACTAGCACTTGTCCTCCAGTCTATATCTGGGAAGTTAGTTTCCCATGATCACACAATTCCCATTAGTATTTACTTAATTAAAAATATTAAAGAGGTCTCTATCCATATCCAGATCGGATCCCGGTGGTCTATAGCACACCCCAAGCACTTTCCTAGGGGAGGCTCTAGTAGCTTTCTTCCCCAATGTGATTTTTGCCCAGACAGACTCTGTCTTATGCATTCCATCACTTCTTATTTCTTTAGTCTACCTCATCATTGATATACAATGCTACTCCACCACCTTTGCCTTTATTTCTGTCTTTCCTAAACAGCACATACCCTTCAATACCTGTACTCCAGTCATGACTACTATTCCACCATGTTTCTGTTATCCTTAGAATATCTGGTTTCACTTCCTGCACCAGTAGCTCTAATTCCTCCATTTTGTTACCTAGGCTCCTTGCATTAGTGTACAAACATCTTAATTTTTGCTGTTTGGCTTCGCTCACATTCTTTACCCAATTAGGCACAGACATTCTATTGCCAGTATCACCTATTAGACTGGTATCTACACTACCCTTCCTCCTCATGTCCATTCTCCTATCCACAACTGTATCCCTTCTTACTTCGTTTTCTTCCCTCTCAATGTTAAAATCCTGTGTGGAGATTACCTGGACATCTCCCAACCATCTCCCCCAAATTCCTAGTTTAAAGCTCTCTTTAAATCAGTTGTGCCAGCCTCCATCCTAGAAGTCTATTTCCCTCCCTACTCAGGTGAAGTCCATCCCGAGAGAACAGTCCTCTGTCCATGAATGCTTCCCAGTGGCCATACATCCCAAAGCCCTCCTTATGGCACCACTGCCTGAGCCATCTGTTGATCATCATAATCTTGTCACACCTTTGTTGCCCTTCTCTAGGAACAGGCAGAATTCCACTGAAGATCACCTGTGCCTTGATTTCCTTAAGCATCTTCCCCAGCCTGGCATGATCTCCCTTGATACGTTCCAGCAAGAATCTAGCCGTATCATTTGTTCCCACATGAAGGACTATCAGTGGATTCTTTCCCGCTCCTGTTAGGATCCTCTTCAGCCTCAGGTCCAAATCCCGTATCTTAGCACCCAGCAGACAGCACACCCTTCTCTTCTCTGGATCAGCTCGGGTTACAGGCCTGCCTATTCTTCTCAGTATGGAATCCCCAGTCACACAGACCTGCCTTTTCCTGGTGATGGTGCGATTCTCTGGTCTATCCCCTGTTCCCTCTGGCTGCAAGTCCTCTCGATTCCTAGTCTCCCTTGCAATCCTCTGCAACCCATCCCATATCTTCCTGGGGCTCATATTTGGTGTTTTCTCCAATGACTCTTCCCCTCTTCCTATAGGACTAGTTGCTCTTCTCTTCTTCCTTGCCCTCTCACCTTCAGTGACCACCTGCTGTGCCTCTTCTTCGTTTTCCAACTCCGCAAATCTGTTCCTGAGCTCTATTTCTCCTTCATTAGCCCGTCTTTTCCTCTGCCTGTTTCTCCTAGTCACATGCTTCCACTGTCCACTTTAGTCACCCAGCAGTCTCCCTTCAGAGTTCTTTGGTCCTGCTTCCATCTGCAAGTCTGAGCTTTTCCCTTCAGCCTCCTCATGTCTTTGCTCCATCATCCGCTCGAACCCCCTTCTAAACTCAACCAGAGTTTCCACCTGCATCTCTAATCCTCTGATCTTTTCTTCCATCAGCTCTACCAGGCGGCACTTCATGCAGACGAAACTCTTTTCAGGTACCCCCTCTAGGATCACGTACATGCTGCAGCTTCCACATCCAGACATCTTCATTGTGTCTTCCACTGCTTAGGTCACTACCACTGCTGCCTCTGTATCTGTCATAGCCTTCTCACCTAAGTCCTGTTAGTCCAGGAAACACAAACCAAAGCAAAACACCACTACTCACAGAAAAACAAACCCCCAACGAGCACCAAAACACTGCCAGAACACCCCACACTCCCTTCACTAGCCTGTCTGTTCCTCTGCCTGGCTCTTAGTCTTTCCCACAAACTCCCCTGTTTACAGCGGTTTGCTGGCTCCTGTGCCACTGCAGCTGTTTTTAATATTATTTATTATTAGCATGGATTATTAGAAATCAGGTGAACAACAGAAAAAATAATCACTTGCAGAATGACCTCCACGTGGAGAATGCTATCAAGTGGGACTACAAAAGGCATTTGGGACTTATTTCTAATGAAAATATTAACTCTTAAAAAAGACAAATTAACTATGATCAAGTATTTCAACACTAACAGAACAGACTAGCTGCAAACTGATTTGGAGAAATCAGAAAGAATAGATTCCAGGCAACAATATCAGATTCAATGCCAATATACGAATCCATATATCAATTAGTACGTTGTGTAGCCGTGGTGAATATTCCCATAAACATTTTCCAAGTACATGTGAGCAAAATCTAGGGCAACCCCCCCCCCCCCCATTTACAGCTACATTCTCAAGTGAAGAGAAGGTCCACTGAAGAAAACACACAACCAATTTGGTGTTCTCAGTGCCAATATAACATATCATTGTCACAGGCTCAATTTTCCACTCACCAAGGCAAACGGGGCTAGGAGCAATCAGGAGCTGCCTATTCAGCCCATGAAGAAGGCAGAAGGAAGTGGCTTATACACTGTCCCCATTCCTTTCTCCAATAACCCCTTTAAGTTGGCCAAAGAAATAGTATTTGTGTCCTTCACTGGGAATTAGATCATGCCTTCAAACTGTATAAACAGTTTGAAAAACATAAGAGTCTTGGAGGACAGGAAGTAGGAAGGATAGGATTCTAAAAGGCTTTTCTATTTCGCACACAAGACGACAGAATCTACTTCACAGGCTGTTGTATGTTTTCATGGTCTTTGTTAACAGCACGTAGAATTTTCTATGCACATACTTATGGAATTGGAGTGTAGCAGACAGCAACTCTACTTGTGTCCCTTAGATCTCCTATTACTTCAGCCACCTGCACCTGAGAGAAGTAGAGCATACCTGAGGAATGATTTTTATAACTGAAGTGAAGGAGAAGAAAGCAGTATCCTTTCAACAGGAATGCAAACATTTAAATCAAAATTCATTAGTTTTAAAAACATACATACATACATACATACATATTAAGACCTACGAAAGGAAGAAAACAATCCTTACCAGTCACCGAGTCTGTCACACTCCTATCCCTACTGGTAATAAGAACTTGACACTGATTATCAAAAGCTTTTAATACCCAGGAATCCCAAATGTCATCCAGAACCATGAGACACCTAAAACAAGGGGAAAAAAAAAACAAAAAACGGGGTCAACTGATCACTTTTCAAACAAATACTCTGGAAAGTTATATTATTAAAATGCTGTCTTTAAGATGCATTAAACTCTGCAGTTCAGGGAAGAACGGTATGTTTTGAAGCCATATATCTCAAAAAATAGTTAAAAGATATTGCCATTCATGGCTTTGTCAATAGGGAAAACATACATCTTTGCTTGTAATTTATGGCTACATGTATTTGTCACAGCAGAAATATATATTAAAGCATTTTGAGATTTTTCTTTTTAATATCTTTCAGGACAGATAAATAAATATGTTTGTTGGCCAAGCTTGTTGGCCTTACACTCCACTCAACAGCATTTATCTTTGTATAGTTATGTTTGTGAAGTGTAACTTTTGAACACTGCATCCAATCAATTCCAAAATTTCAGAGAATGTCCTAAGCATCAATGGCCAGCACTCATTCATTTTGGAGAAAATCAGAATACTGAAAAACGGGACACTGGAGGACATATTGAGCCCCATGTGATCTGATTAGCACAGCTACAGCACAGCAAGCACCTCTGCAATTTTCTACAGATCAAATCAAACAAAAAATAACCAAATGGTTGATGACACCCATTAACGCCTTCAAGTATAACATTACCCCAGCCCGTAGACAACTAATTGCTCTCAGAGCTCGGAGCCACTTAACAGCTGTGGGGCAGTGCTCAGTCCTGATATCCACCCTCCACAAAGTCTGCTCCATGGCAGGGGAAGAGATCACCAGCCAACACCTGTCCATTGCAATCCAGAGGGAAGAAAGGTACTTTTGGGGGGCAGGGCAGGAGTGGAGGGAAAGACACACAACCCCTGGCATCGCAGGAAAGAAAAAGAGCCCTTAGCATGGCAAGAATGTGGACCCTGCTATGAGGGAAAGAGGGACTACACCACGGGGGGGCAATTGAGTGATCCTGGTACAGGGGAAAGGAGGCACACAGAACCCTCACCAGGGGAGAGATTGGGGAATCCTGGGGATGAGAGGGTGGCACACAGGGAGTTTGTGAGGTGGAATGGAGAAATGTAAGAAGCCCTGATGAATGCAATAAGGTCAGCCCCCAGAAACTACAATGCATATGTCCTCCTAGTCGGTATGAAAACAAATAAGAAATATCCTACCGTTTGTAAGATAAATAAAGAAGTTGCACAGAATGGCTAACTGAATTTTGCCTCCCATAGGACAAGTATAAACTTTTTTTTAGGAGAAACAAGTTTCCAGCTGGCTTGGCTTGTTGCAAGTTTGTTTGTTTTTTAAATCTTGAAAAAAGTTATTTTGTTTCATAGCCTCAAGATTTTGCTATGATGCGACCACTCTATTTAAATGAACAACATTTTTCAGGGACTATACATTGAAGTATTTCTGCAGCAGGGCTATGCAGTGCAAATAGACATCTCAGACTAATGAAAAATAGCCTTGCCCACACCCTGCATCACCACAGAAAGAGGATCTTATCTGTCAAAGAATATGGTCCCTTTTCCTTAAAGGTTCACTGCCTCAGAGCAAAGAGCCCAGAGCAGATGAACCAGGAGATGAAAGGGAGCCTCAGTTACTTGCATTACGAGCACTGTAGAATAAAACAGATATTCAGCTGAATTGCATTACACTGTTTAATTTTATTGCTCATTCTTTTTGGGGATTTTCAAAAAGCACTCAGAATTGGCCTAACTGTTCCCACTGAAGCCAAATGGAGTTTTACAATGGACCTCAACTGAAGCACAGTTAAGCCAATAGCAAGCACTTATGAAAATCCACCACATATATACAAATGCATACACGCTATAGCTGAGATTTTCAAAGCTGCCAAGGGGCTTTAAATCCCTAATTCTTCTTTTTAATGCAAACCAGGCATCCAAACACCTTAGATTACTTTGAAAAATTCAGTCTATACAATTATAAATTAATGAAAGATTTACATTAGGACACAATCTCATGAGGGATAAGGAGGAATGACCCTGGAGTACTGTCACAGACATGACTGAGTAACGTGAAAAGTGTTGTACACCATATCGTGAAAAGTGTTGTACACCATATATGTAACTGGCTGCTCATATGTGTGTATACTCCAACACTTCAGGTGTAGTCCAAAGTTTTCCCAATTTTTTGGAGCTGGTGACCGACCCCACCCCCCCCAACACTAAGGAAAGATTTCTCATCTCCATCAAAACCTCTAATCCTAATCACACTTAGGAGAAATGTTATGACTATAACCATGCCAGAACTAATTCTGAAATTTAAAAAAACCTCAATAAGAAGTGCGGTACGGAGTGTTAAAATATAATCATAATCCAATATGATGAATGATGTCTTGTTAAGAAAAATATTCCCAGGTACTGATTGGGAAAACACAGTCCAGTTTTCCTTTCATCAAAGGCAATTGGAATGCTTTATTTTCATCACCAAAGAGAAAACTGCAAGATAAAAATGGAGTTAGACTTGAAAATCTTCACAACTAATGCTGGATCCTCTTTCAGAGGTAGCTGAAACCTGCTGAATTCCTGGCTAGAGAAAGTCAGTTGTAGCATCAAGTCCTAGGTGAGGTCTGTCAGTTTGTCTTGAAACGGCTTTGTTAGTGCTCTCAAATCAACAGCCACAGGTTAAGTGTGCCACTAAAGTTGATTACTGAATATGTTAACAAGGGGAGATTGCTGATGTTTCATAAAAATCTACACTTCTCTTATTTGAAAGAATCAAGATAGTACTTCACATTTTAAACCTCTGTCACTTCAACAAGGAGGAGTTGCTGTCATCACACAGTAAAAAACAAAACAAAAAAAGTCAAGAATTCATGGAATGACCCTTACCAAAGCTCATTACTATGAAAGCTTCATGGAGGACTACACATCAGTGTTCAGGTATTTTCTTGGAAACAAAAATTTGGCAGTATATGAAATAGTAAAGCAATGAATGTGTGTGAACAGCCCTCTACTTTTCTGCCTGACATCATCTATAGAACTTGCAATATTACTACTCCAACTAAATACAGAAGTCTTTAACTACTTCCTCAAAGTTCACTTTTAGACACCTTTCCTGCTTGCCCCCTGGCACTGCTTTACAGAACATCAAGTCTTCTGTACAATCAGAAACGTCTCTCAAACGTGTCAGAAGCTCTGCAGCACCAGAGATGTTAGTTGACACTTCAAGTCAATTGCTGATTTGTCACTTTTCCTAAAAGGTTTGAAAGTAGTTGGGTTGTTGGATACAGTCAGCCATATCGTTACTATGACACAAAATTATTATTTGAATAAAGCACTACTTTCACTTTAAGAACCTGCTTCAGGCCCAACAACTTTTGAAACCAAGTCTATTGCTTAAAGAAGGATAAGATTTTCTGCAATGGTATATGCCTTACATTGTTGTGTGACACACAAGACAGCTGAAGGGCATTTGTCTGACATTTCCTGATGGAGCAATTAAATCTTGTCGATTTCTCCTCAGGTTTCTCTTTCAGTGACAGATATGTGGTTTCTGAATATCACCACCACTTCAAAGATCACATAATCTTGGCAGCCAGTTCTTCAGATCTGACCACAAGCTATGGTTTCAAGTCAACTAGTGAGAAACCATATGTAGTATTTCTACATTTTCTTTTTGCCTTCTGAACCATCATTGGTATAACCTATCACTGTCTTTTCACAAAAGATTCATCTTCACAAAAGGACTCCTCTTTCCTTGTCATCCGTCAGCCAGAACTAATCTCCAGCATAGACTGAACAACAAAAGCAACATGGTTGGGCAAGGCTTAGCCCTGCCCTAGGGTGTCGTGAACAATCACACACACTGTCTAGTGTTCCTAATGACACATTTTGTCATAGTCTGTGTGCATAGGTACTTCATGGTGTACATGTTTAATGGGAAGTGTACTGTTCTGCATAAAGTCCAGGCACAGAGTTATATGTTTAACATGATTTTACAGCAGAATATTCATGCACATATTCACATCCAGGACAAGTCTACACTGAATCATTGGCAAGTGTTCTCACTTTACAACAGTAAGTTGATTTGGAAGGGATATACTACTACATAGTGTACATTATAAATCCTTTTACATTTTTGTGTATGTAATTTCAGTTTTTGAATAGCTTCCTGAACCCGCCACACACAGTCTGGGAAATCCTGATATAGGGACTTTCATTTGAGAATCATAATATGTTTAAGAGTAATCCAACTTCTTGAAAATCTTTCCAGTTTTGCCTTACATAACATTTCCTCACGATCTACAGCATTACCTCCAAGGATATTCAAAGGCTAGGTTGGAAAGAATTTAAAGGGTGACCATGGTATTACTGCATTTTACAAGTTTTGAAACCAAGTCACAAAAAGGTTAAGCAACTTAACCAAGATCATGGGTTTTTTACATATAGCCTAATTCCTCCAACACATCCTTTATCCCACTAATAATACCTGGGGTATTTGCGCAGTATCAGCAGACGAAGGCGGTCTTTAGCCTCCTCAATATTAAGCGGTGGCCTTTGTGAAAGAGAGAAGTCCTGGTCTAGTCTACTACAAAGATTCTGGAGTTTCATTAGGAGCCCTGCCTTGTCTTGTTTTCCAACAGAAATCCAATGTACTCCTCCTGGGAAGCAATCTAACAAAAAGATGATGCAAAGTTAAAATTCATATTTTTAGTTGAGATATATTTGCTATGAGTGACAAATAGAAGCAAAATTACGTTAAGAAATTACTTTAGATAAAGCTAAGATGGGAATAAATTTTAGGCTCTGATAAGTAGCTGTCAAACTAGATAAACATATTTTGAAAAGTCAATAAAATACTTCCATAATTCTAAATCCAAATACATTTGTACATCACCCAAGTAAGAGTGACCTGCTTATGCCCTTACTTAAAATACTATCCAGGATGGAAAGTTACTCTGGGAACCTTTTTCCATGAATCACTGCACTATCCAATGATCCTAGAGTATAAGATGATGATCAGAGGTATAAATACTGGATGAGATTTTTTAGAAATGCCCAAATCATTTAAAAGTCTGAATCCCATTTACCTGCAATGGGACTTAGGCGCTATAATAATTTATGAAAATTTGGTATGTGTATAAAGGATGGGCATCTGTACCTTCCAAGAGATGGTGATCCCGTAGTGCTTCTGCTGTTAAAACAGACTTCCCACAACCTGCCATTCCATAAACAGTAACCCAACCTGGATCACTTCTTAAGTTGTACAGTTTCTGTTGAATTGCTTTTACCAGCTTTGGACGAGTAACAAATACAACTGGTCTTTGTGGTACTCCACCCTCACAGAGGACTGTCCTCACTGAAATTTAAAAAAAAAACATATACAGAAACAGAAATAATTTCTAAGTGATTTTTCCCCAGCTCTTTAATAAAAAAAAACAAAAAAAAACCACACCAGACACACCACACACCAAAAAGACACCCCAAAGCTTCCCCCCCACACCCCCATCATAAAAAGTACTGGATCACCAGTTGCTGAAATCCACTGCTTGTCCCCGGAACAGATGGAAAGGTTACAAAACAGGCATTTAGGATCATTTGAAGTCTATAATTAAAAAAACAAACACTTATGGTAGATGAGAAATTTCAACCAATTTTTTAGTATGTCCCAAGTATTGAACAAACATAAAAGAAAGTTTTATGGGTGGGAAATAAGCTTCCAAGATTAATGAGATTTTCAGAGTTCGACTTCCATACTCAGATTCAGCTTCTCTAAAATATACTGACAGGAAAGGTCTTCCTCCTGACTACCACTTCACAATGACGTATTTGGATTTAAATGGAAATATAGGACATGTAAGCCTTCATTTAAATAATAATAATCAACAAAACATTTCTTAAAATAAAGTTACTGGACATGAAACTGTACCAATTTCAGACAAAACCCTCTCTCCCGCCACCCCATATGCCAGATGAAATATGGAAACATTGACTAGTGCCATACCAGATCAAACTGTCTCAGGAAGCAGTACGTGAAGCAACATACTTACTCATTTTATAGTAATTAAACTAGGATTTAATTCTTTATCTTCAAGAATTGAGAATGCAAGAGTTATACTGACCATACGAAGTAACTGCATCCATAGACTTATTTCCATTACAAGAGGAGATAATAGGGATCCCATCCTGAAGAACGGCAGCTAGGTCTTTGTACCCTTCATGAAGCAGTGCGTTATAGAAGGATATGTATGAATAATTATCTTTTGCAAGAATAATTTTTATTAGCATAGCAGCTCGTTCCTTCTGTGTAGTCTAACAGAAGCAAAAAAAAAATGGTTATATGCAATCACAAAAATTGGGAGATCTATTAGGTCATCTAGTTCCAACACCTGGCTAGTTAAGGACTGTGCTTCTTATTGCCAGGAGTACTTGCTGCTAATACAGGTCAGATAATGGACCTGCATTAAGACTTTAATTCAGCAAGGTATTCAAACACACACCTAACTTTAAGTATGTAAATAGTCCCACATCAAGTTTAGGTACCTTGCTGAATCATGGCCTAAGATGTCAGAAAACTATTCAAATGAGTATATTAAAACATGTTGAGCAATCTGGGAATAGGAAAGTAATTAAGAAGATATGCATTTTACCTGTGCTTTTACTTTCTCCTCCTCCTGTAATGTTAGGACTTCATCAGCAACCATATGATCCATAATGTAAGAGGTCTTGATATCTCTTTCCAATGCTTCATGATTCAGAAGCAAATGATTTCGAGATTTCACATCCATTTTTCTTCAGTGTAGAAAAAACAAGTTTGCACAGGAACATGTACTAGTCAAGACATTAAGAAACATTAAGAATCAATTTCAAAATATATTTCCTTTTGTAACTTAAGAAAAGCGTAACTTAAGAAAAGTGGCAACAGTATTCCCAACATTAACTCCAGTTGAAATGTAGCTGATCTTCAGTTAGTTTCATGTTATGAATTACTTCTTACTAGAAAGTACACAAGCAACCAACGTTTCAGCCTATTACTGGTGTTTCTTGACAACACTATATATAGATTTTCATATCATCCTCTCCAAGATGCTCAGATGCTTATGTCCACCTGGGCTGATGAATGTAACAGATTAAGAAAACAGAGGGAAAATCCCACTTCCTGCTTCCGTCCATTCCCAACCACCCAACTTCTACCTAACTTCTAACTTACCCCCACTTCATTTCCCCATCTATCCTGTCTCCTGCTCCTATCCTCCCCATTCTCTTCCAATGCCTGGCTCTTACCCATCTCCTGCTCCTACTGATGCCCCCTAACCCCCAGGCTCCTATTGGACCCTTCTGGCTCCTGCTCCAACTCCTCCACCCACCAGTGCATCGGAGTCAGGCTGCTTCCTCCTCCACTCCATGCTGGCTCTGTGCCAGCAAAAGGCATCTTCTCTCCCATGCTCTCAGTCTCCCTGTTCTCAGTTCCTCTGCCTAGTACCACAGCAGCAGCAGGAGAAATTGCTAACAAAGTCTTGTTCAGCTCCTGCAAACCCAGCACAGATCATACTCAATAGGTGCTCTATGGGGATGGTGCATGAGCAGTCGAGTTGTAGACACGAGCTGTGTGGGGATGGAGTATGCTCAGTGCAGATGGAATCTTCTGGGAATTTAGCTGCCAAAGTCTACCAAGACTCTCCTGAGCATGTACAAACTGAGACTTTTCAAAGATTAATGATTTGGGCAAATTTTCACAGGAAAGGTAAAAGGCACAACCCTGATGGCAGGGCAAGCCCCCCCACAGCCAAAATTCAAGTCCCTTCTCTAAAGCATGGAGGTGTTTGAGCTTCTTAACAAAATCACTGAAATTTATTTATTTTTAACATCAAACATACTTTCCCTAATCTCACTCTCAGGGGAAAAAAAAATCAGCCTTAGGCAGACACCCAGTATGGAAAATTGCAGCCCAAATGGTTTAAGTTTGGCAAAGTTAAAGCCAACAAAACAAAGATTCTCCCAGAAGTAGAGAGTTAAAGAAACTCCTGTGCCCACAAGGATCCTCACTGCAGGATCAAGGTATAAGTTGCCCCAAAGTAGGAGAGATGGGGAGGAAGGCAGAGAGCAAATTAATCAGTTGAGAGAATGCATTATATTAATGTCGGTCCCCAATCTCTTCCCAGGGAGAGGAGAGAGTGCTCCCTGCTTCTCTGGGGGCAAAAAGACCCCAAGACCCACTTAACTGCTCATAGCCCCCACTCTTCTTCAGCTCACCCTCCCTCAGGATCCTTGCCCCAGGGACTGTTTCTCTCTCAGCTGCTCCTCCCACACTCACTGCCCCCTCCCTCAGGGCACAGCCCTATGACCTCACCTCTTTTATGGAGATTGACTCCCCATCCCACCCCACTGCCCCCCCAGCTGCCAACACCCCACCACCACAGGGTATCCTACGCTCCCCCACCACTACTGGGTACTCCACCCTCCCTAAATGGCGCTCCTGGCCAAGGCACTCCAGGACTTCCCTATAGAAGCTTCCGTTATCCCCATGCCTCTGTAGGGCGGGCACAGCGATGGGGACAAGGGGTGTGCACTGAGACTGCCTCTCAGTGTGGAGCACAGGCCACTGGCTGCACGGAAGTGGGGGGGGGGGGGAGAGAAATCACTCTGAAGCCCCTCCTCCCCCCAGGACACAGACTCAGTGGTGAGGCTGCACCTGACCCTGACACAATGCAAGAGCTAGGCCTGCCCCATAAACACAGTAGGGCCCTGCCCCTCTAAGCTAGGCGCACTGCGATAGCGAGCTAGAGGAACAGAGTCTTGCAAGCTCGCGCAGCCCAGTCCTACCCTCCCTCCCCAAGGCAGTGATTTACATCTCTCCCAGCTGCTTCCAACATGCCTACTTGAGCAGGGCCATCCTTAGGATTTATGGTGCCCTAAGCAGTATTATTAAACTGGTGTCCCTATGCCCAACTTGCTCTTAGCAACACAAACATAAGCTTACAGTATTGGAAAACTTGCCATATGCACTTTATTAAAACCAATTTAAATGAATTAAGTATGCTAGAATGCTGATGGACTATACTTGCACTAAAGAAGTAGCGCTATAGAAAAAAATTCTGATTTATTGACAGAATGATGCAAATAATATAATTTTTTTAATTTGTCAACATTTTATTGGAAATTTCTATGAAGAGGTATTGAAACAAGGATTTGTTTTTAATTAAAAGCAATCTTTCTGGCTTTTTTGGCTGCAAAAAGAGTAATAATGACAAAGTAATGTCTTGTTCGATTGCAAGAACAGCAAGACCAGTCAAGCATTCCTGACTCATTGTAAAGCAGAGATAGTTTTTAATGAGCTTTAGTTTTGAGAAACTCCATTCTCCTGATGCTACTGTTACAGGAAATGTCAGTAGGATACGAATGGCAATGTACATATTAGGATATATGTCAACAAGTTTGCTGGTATGAATAAACTGTACAATGTCCATCACCGACTTTGCATGTGGCAACACTGATGACAATGTACTCAGTTCTTCATACAGTTCAAGTCAATTTAAATCAAAACTATCACCGTGCTTCAGGAGGCTCTCTAGGTTCTTGCAGTTTGTCATTAGCTGCTCTTGTTTTCCTATTTCGTTGAATTTAGTTATGTCATACAAAAATCCAAACTGTTCTTGGTGTGCTCGTAAGGTATTAAACTTATTATTTATGAAATTATTCATCAAAGGCAGATATTGCTTTTATCCATCACAACATTAAAAAATTTAACCTCAAATTTCTTTTCTGGATCTTCTAATGGGCTCATCTGCTCCTTCATATTCCGCTTGCCATTTTTTCCTCGAAACTCGTCACATTTGGACATGGAAATTTTGGTTCTACACTGAGTGCCTCTCCAAACTCTCTTGCTGTAACCTTTGCTTCTTTGAATCCATTTTCTCTATATTTCACTAAAAGTCTTGTGTGTTGTTTAGTAAGGTAAGTGTTGAATCAAGCTGCATCACTGGACTCTGCATTATTTTGCTGACACTTGAGATTTTAACAAGAATGTCATACCAGATTACGATAGATGTTAGAAACTTGAAGCTGGATATTTTAGAGGCCAATGACTGTGCTTCACTTTTAGCTTTTGGATCTCTGGCTTCTTTCGAAATAGCAACCTGTGCTTCATCACTGTGTCAAATTTTCCCAGCAGTTGTACAAGGCCCAAAAAATTGCCATTTTTAGGCTGGTATAATTTCTCAACACTTCCTCTAAAAGCAATATTGTTTGTCAATAGATATTCAACAATAGATAATAGATGTTCAAGAACACGACGCCAATGCTGCTTCTCTGACTCCAGTTTTGGGCATCAAGAGTTGTCTGATTTTTTAACCTTACATTCAACTCAGACCATTTGTAAATACTTTCAATGTGGTGTTGTGCCTTTTCATGTTGCGGTAATGTGTAACTAAAATTTTGTCAATCGTTAATAGCCATGGTTGTGATGTTAAAATTGCAATTGTTGAAAATCTTGCATGGGAAACAAAATACAGCATCCTTGCATGTAGAATACACAAGCCACCGTCTGTTGACGATTTCACCATTAGAAAGTCTTTTGTAGTAATTGTTTTCTGTTAATTTCCTACCTCTAATGTATTTAGGATATTCAAGACCTTCTATTCTCACAGGGCCTCTCTCAAATATAATGGTGCATAATTCGTTGTTTAAAGATTGCGGCCATGTGCCAATGTCATCTATATCTCATGCTAGTAAACAGTTTCAACTGTTATAATTTCTTGTTTTGTGTCTGCATCTGTTTCAAATGATAGTTCCGTGTTTTGTTGAGTTTCTTGAGCTTCTTCTGCATAAAAATTTTCTTTGGCAGTTACCTGATGATTTTGATCAACTTCGTTGTTTTCATGACGTACAAACTTAAGTATAGAACACTTCTGTGCTTGTATAGCTAATTCTATTTCATCTTTCCGTTTTCTTCTTTTGAGATCCGGAAAGTTATTTTCAATACGACATTATAACTTATAAGGGTGTTTTTTTAAAGAAATAACTGTTTAAATTATTGTCAGATTATCAGAAATATTATTTAAAATAACTAATCTAGGACCTTGAGCTAGTGTGGAGACACCTCACAAGGCAATCCACCCTGACTGGGACACAATAGAGTTGGAAACCGATGTCATTTTTACAAAGTCACTTTTTAGTTTTAAATATGTAGTGGACGTCAGTCTTAATATTAGTTACAACTCTATATCAACCTTATACTGTAAATAGATCAATGGCATTATTCAGTTTAAGAAGCTGGGTTTCCAAGCAGCGGGAAAATAGGACCGTAGTTTTATTCCTAGGTAAAGCACAAAGTCACCAAAATGAAGTCAACACAGAATCATCTCTTCTGGATTAAGGTAGGACAGAAATGTTACAGAAGTCCTATCCACTAAAATTAGTGCAGCGTGGACAGAGACAAGCTAATTTCTTTTTCCAACCTAACGTGCCCTTGTTACAGAAGGACTCTCTCTCTCCAGGTTTTGTCACTCATCCTTTCTGATAAACAATGTCAATTATGAAACTGAACTTCCATCACCAGTTCATTTTACATAGATAACTGAGTCATCAGATGATAACTTCTGTTCACTTGCAATCTTGACTGGATATCAGAGTACTGTGCTAGCAGCACAACTGCTTGAAGAGCCACTCTTTTCCATCAAGAGCTTACTGGAAAAGAAAAAAAACAAAACCTTTGAAATATTTTTGTGTTGCACACACACCTCTAAGCTCTGCTTGTTCGTAAGTCTGACCTTAAATTGTGCCTTATTTTTGTTTGGAAAGACATTAGCAAATAGCAGCACATTTTGGGCACTGCTAGAAATACATGATAAATCACTGCCTCTAAAGTTCCATGAAAAGCTGACATTTTCACAGCTTTAGCATTATCTGCTGCACAGATTCTTCACTAGTAAAGAGATAAGTATATTATAGTTGTTGGAGGGCTCTATTTAGCAGTAACAGGGCTACAGGAAAGCCTGTCAACATATTTTGTTTCTCTGATGAAAGCTGGCCCACTCCCTCCCCCAAACTAAACTTGTCATAAATAATTGTCAACAACTTAATTTTCTGTTTTGGGCTAAGATTCATTCAATATTGAAATTGGATTCAGGATTCTTAGCAAGCATTTTTGATAAACAAAGTTGTTAAATAACAATCAAACATGATTTTGATAAAGGTATTTAAAATGTCACCAAAGTCTGGCAAACAAGGGAAAACCAGTCTATTCTGAAACCTGTGAAAAACATAAGGTTAAAAAAAAATGCTCAAAGCTGATCAATGGCAACACAGTAGTGCTTTCATGCTTGGCTCACCACCGGCCTGCTGGTCCAATAGCTGCAGTAGAGGAGGAGATAGGTAGAAAGCCGTGGGACCCTAAAATCCACGTCTTGGGGTGCAGAGTGGCAACAGCAGCAGCAAACTCAGGTCAGGTCAGGTCAGGTCACGCCACCGCGCATCACCGACCACGGTGAAGTGTGGCATCTCGGGGCCACGGGACCCACGGCAGCTCCTCCTGCCCCGCGCGGCTACCCCGGGACCGGATGGATCGCTGCCGCGCCTGCTGGGCAAGAGGCGTGCTCCCCAGCCCAGCCAGCTGTGTGCATTCCAATCCAGCCCGTGCGGTCACTTGGAGCAGAGGTGCTCGGGCTAGCTGCCAAGAAAGTAAGTCACTTTCACTTCCTCGGCATGCAGCCAGCCAGCCCAAGCAGCACCCATCCCCACACGGGGGGGGTGGGGTTGGGGGATGCGCTCCGCATTGGGGGGGACCCCACTTTGTGGGGGGGAGCGGGGAGAAGAACATACGTTATGGGGGGCAGCAAAAGGATACCGCTGGAGCCACCTGGCCCACCTCACAGAAGCAGGGAGAAAGTCACACACAGGTGAGTTCCCACGCCCCTTCCCAGAGACCTCAGCAGCTAGTACCCTCCCTCAGAATGCACCGCTGTGCCGGTGCATTCAGCTCTACAACCCGACCCCGCTCTTACCTGCTTGCTGTCCCGTCCCAGCGGTAGTGCCCCAAATTTAGTGGTGGCCTACGCAGCTGCCTAAGGACAGCCCTGTGCTTGAGACAGCTGCTGGGGAGGGACATGTGATCCCTCTTGTGGCTTTCCTTTGCTTCCCAGTCAGAATCTATTATTCTGCAGGGAAACAAAGAACTCGCCCGTGCACAGTGGCACAGAATTCCCCCAGGAGTATTATATGGAGTTTCTTAAACCTTCCTCTGAAACATCTGGTTCTGGACACTATCAGAGACAGTAGTACTGAAGTAAATGAATCACTGGTCTGCTCCGGTCTGGCAATTTCTGTTCATACAGGCTCCCCCTGCATTAACACAACGTACCACCCTTTGGTTTTCAATACTACTTAAGACTGTTTAAAATAAATCATTAACTTTCATAAATCAAAGTTTTAGGCCTAAACTACTTATTAATATTAAATTAATATTATTTAATTTTAAAATATGTTTTAAGTCTCCCCAAAAGACAGATCTCCTCTCAATTACTTGGATCTCCATATTATGCCATCCTTTAGGTAAGGAATGAAGCATGTACTAAACAGAACAAGCAACTGGCCAATAAAGACAAAATAGTTCCTATTTATTCTCATGTTTAATAAATACACTGAAGCAATACAAAAACCCCAACCAGCATTTTCTTGCAAATGATTACTACCGCAAGGGTTCATTACATACAGGATGAAGTAAAGCTCCAAGTAAAATAAAACTCAGACTGAAAAAAATATCCAGGCAAAAAAAACTCTCTCCACAATAGAAACAGAATTCAAATGCATTTCCAGACACGCACTAACGCTTCATGTGAGAGAATTTACAAAGAGGACAACAACCGCTATGTCATCTCCACGTAACAGACCAGCCGGCAGAAAATGAAGGCTTCAGCCTGAAAAGTGCCTATTAATAGCGCCCTCCCGCGTCCACCCCCAAAACCACAAAGGCAAGTTCCCGGGCACAGTTCGGCAACACCCCCCCGCGAAGCACGCGCCAGGTGCCCCGACCTCAGGGAACTCAAGCGGCGCCTGGCCACGGCAGAAGCTCCGCCCCGTTGGCTCCGGCAACGGAGAGGGTCTGACGCCCCCTGCAGGGAAGTCGTGGAAATACGGAACTGAACCCGGCCCGACAACTTTCCCCGAGGGTCGCCCCCACCCGCCAGGCCCGCGACGGGGGCCACACGCGTCCCTGGGCGCCCGGCGGGTGTCACGCTGGCCGCCAGGCTAAGGCGCCAACGGGAAAATGAAGCTCGTCGGCTCACTTCACACCCCCCGCCCCACAAACACGCGCAGCCAGAGCGGCAGCACGCGGGGCAGAGACCCCTCCCCCGGGGGCAGAGCCCGCTGCACCCCCGCGAGGTCCCACCCACCCCCCCGGGCCTCTCCCCCGTCCCCAGGCCTGGCGTGGGCGCGCGGTTACCTGGCGGGGCAGCCCCTGCGGCGCGCGGGGCAGGGTCTCGGGGAGGCCGTCGCCGGCTCGAGACAACAGCTTCGGAAGCCGGACGGGGCAGGCACGGCGCCGCCAGCCCGGGGAGAGGCGCCCCAGAACCAGCGGCCACTTCCTCCTTCCGAGGGGCTGGGAGGCCCGGGCTGGCAGAGCAGCCTGCCAGGCGCCTCCCACTCCCAAGCAGCGGGCACCACTCAGCCCCCGACGGGCGGCCGCGCCCCTCAGGCAGCGCCCAGGACCTCGGCACAAAGCGGCAGGCTCCACCCCTATCCCTAGCCGCTGGGGGCTCGCGCGGGCGCAGACGCGCCCAGTGCCGTAGCCGGGAGCGCGAGCGGCGGGCACGCGCCTGACGTGGCGCGCCCGAAGCTGTGGGGAGGCGCAACCGCCTCCGGAGGCGCGTGCCCAGGACAGCAGTTTGTTTGAGCCGGACTGTCCCGCGCCCGGCCCTCCCGAGCCAGAGGATAACGGGGATCCGGGAGATCGGGGTACGGCGGAAGGGAGCGGTGGGGACGAGTCCGGGGGGACCGGGCGGTGAGGGCGCTCGAAGGGAGGAGGAGGAGATCGGGGTGGGGGCACGGGACGGCGGGGGGTGGCCTTGTGGGGCCAGGGGGGAGCTGGGGGAAGGAGGGATGGGCTGCTGATGGGAGAGCCCAGTGGGGTGTCGCGGGATTGCTGCGGGGGGACGGGGTGGCCGTTGGTGACTGCGGGGCATCGTTCAGTAGAAGAGCCTCCGCCGGGGAATGGCTTTGTGGGGCTGATGGTTCCCCCCCCCCCGGCATTACCGTGAGGCCGTCGCGATCCTTAAAGCCGGGGGGTGGGTTTTGTCTTAAAAGCTGTTGTCGCTTTTCACTTTCCTTCCGAAATTCCGTTTGGTTCGAATTCTCTAGGGCTCTGCCCGGGCTCTGCCCAAAGCGACTTTGTACAAGTTGAAAGAAAATCGGTTCTGACACGTTTGTGCAGAGCGCGGGGATTTTTTTTTTCTTCATGCTCCACACGCTCAGACACTTCTTTGCATTTGTGTAACTCACAAACATTTATTTTTAAGCTTCATATTTCTGATGGACTTAGTCCTTAAGAAGTACCGAACGAAGCAAGTAAATATCTGGATAGCTGTAGAATGTTTATATTTATTTATGGATGTGGATTTCGGTCTCAGTCCTGCAAAGAGAAATTTGCAGAGCCCCATTGACTTCATTTTGGGCCCTGTAGCGGTGCAGTGGTAGACTCCAGGCACACAGCTCTCTGGACAGGATGGGAGCTGTAGGTATAAACACACTTGGAGGGGATAGCCCTATGATAAATTGCAAAACTATGTAATAAATGTATTTATCATGCATCTTTGCCCACTTCACTTGCTTTTCCCCCACTAGTCCATTTCTCTTGGATTTATTCTTATATTCCAAACTGCTTCAGACAATTTTTTTTCTTTCAACTTGCCAAATAATTCTTTTCTTCTCCCCAGACATGAAATTGTCTCCTAAAAAACAACCCCAAGCCAAACTACATGATTGATATGAGTCAGTTCTAGGTCATTCACTGAGTTTTTCTAGATTTAAAAGTGTGACTGTTTTAATACGTCATGGTCCTGAAAGTCTAGAAACATGAGTTTTGTTGCATTGGAAAGTAGAGATTGTCAGCTTCCTGCCTGAACCCAATGAGGCTTGCCTTTAGCCCCCCAAAAGATCTGAGATATTGGACTTTAAAAAGGTGACTTATTTCTAAACCAACGTTTTAAATAAACAATCGCACAAAGGGAAATGAAGAATTAAACTCTCATCTGCTAGTAGCTACTACACTACTAATAGCTTCTCACTGGAAAAAGAAAAATAGTCCAGTTCTAGGGGAATGACTCAAAAAATACAGAAAATATGGGAATATTAATGCACCAGTTATATACCCAGAAAAATGGAGAACAAATAGATATTTGGTTACCATTTATTTGATACTCCAAAATACATCCACCTGCAGAAAAAAAAAGTGCACCCTGTCCAATTTTTTTTTGACTTTCTGGTCTGTTAAATGTGTAATTCACTCAATTTAATAAAATAATTAGAAACAGTAAGTCACAGATGAAATGATGCTCATTTTGTAATATGGTAAAGTGTCACACCCTGTTAAATAGAGACATAACTATGGGTGTGCAGAGTTTCCTTTCCCCAACAAAAATGGGCTGCAGTGCAGCTAGGGGCCACTGGACCCAGCAGAGTCCAGCTCACACATAGAAGACACTGCTGGGGGGAGGGAGCTAGAGGTTTCCTGGCAGCTGCAGTTGCCAGCATGCCCTGTGGGAAGGAGAGGGCAGCATGCAGAAAACTCCATGCAAGCCTGGGATCAAGCATCAGGCTGTTTCTCCCTCTGGATCCCTGTGCTCGGGGATGGGGGGATGGACAGATGGCTGGGCTCTGGGGGGGAAAGGGGATGCGAGTATCTGGGGTCTTACCTCGACGTGGGGGGCTCCACTAGCGTGTCTCTGCAGCTCCTACGCGGCAGAGGGGCCAGGCGGCTCCGTGCACTGCCTGTGCCTGCAGACCCCGCCCCGCAGCTCCCATTGGCTGCAGTTCTTGGCAATCGGAGCTGCATGGCTGGTGCTTCTCGCAGGAGCAGCACTCGGAGCCCCCAGACCCCTCCACTGCCTAGGAGCTGCAGAGATGCGGAGCTGGGTAGGGAGCCCCTGCCAGCCCTGACAACCCTCCCACCGAGCACCAGCAGGGGTCCCACTCCTGGGCCGTGCACCGTGGCCCGCCCCAGCACCAGAGGGGGTCCTGGGTCACACGCTGCTGCCTGCCCCTCTCTCCTCACCAGCACCAGTGGGGGACCCGTGCCACCTCCCCCAGCACCCATGGTGCCCCCGGACCGCCCCCGTCCCCCCGCCCCCAGAGCACCTGTGGCTCCCCCGCCCAAGTTTTACTTTGGGGTAAATAGTAAAAGTCATCGACAGGTCATGGGCTGTGAATTTTTGTTTACTGTCCATGACCTGTCCATGACTTTTACTAAAAATACCCGTGACTAAAATGTAGCCGTAATGATGATTCAAGCAGGCTGCAGATATTCTTAAGGGGCCAGTTGCACTTGCTTACAGCTTAAAAACCCCAGGTGTTTCTTTCATAGGCTAAAAATCCCTTTAGCCTGGGTCCAGCACTTCCCCCCCAGGTCAGTCCTTGTTCCTCCTGTGTTTCCCAGAGTCTCTTTGGTGCAGGGAGTCAGTGAAGAACCATGATGATGTCACTCCCCTGCCTTAAATAACTTTTGCATATGGCAGGAACCCTTTGTCTCAAAGCTTGGTTCCCATGCCAGACAGTTGTAAAACACTGGTATTCCAAGATGGAGTCCAGTACCAGGTGACCTGGTTACATGCCCCTGTAGTGCCACAGAAGCCATTGCTTGGAGGCCATTTGTAGCATCCTCAGGAAGACATCCCCTCTCCCCACCCCACCCCAGGAGATAAGCTTCTTCTAAGGCCTATTGTTTTCCCCTAATGGCTCACCAACCTGAATGGGCCCTTCCCAGCCAGCCATCTAGACCAGGGGTTCTCAAATTGGGGGTTGGGACCCCTCAGGGGGTCGCAAGGTTATTATGTGGGGGGTTGCGAGCTGCCAGCCTCCATCCCAAAGCCCACTTTGATTCCAGCATTTATAATGGTGTTAAATATACAAAAAAGTGTTTTTTAATTTATAAAGGGGGGTTGCACTCAGAGGCATGCTATGTGAAAGTACAAAAGTTGGAGAACCACTGATCTAGACTGAGCATCTTTTGCGTAGCTGGCGTTCCCCAGGTGTAAACACATTTGTAATACAGATAGTAAATATTCCTAACTTCAGATACAAAAATGGTACATGCATACAAATGGGATAATCCTATTCAGTAAATCATATCCTTTCCAATGATATGTCACATGACCTATCATGCATAAAATACATTATCATTATGTCTTAATCATATAATAATATTACTGTGAAGAATATGAGGTGCAGTGTTACACTGGGCTCTCGGGGGGAGAGGTTGTGGGTATCTGGCCCCCTGGCTGGGCCAGATACCGGGGGGGAGGGGGCAGAGAAACAGGAACTGGGTGTCATAGGGGTTTCTTTAACTCTCTACTCCTGGGGGAATTTTTGTGTGTGTCTGTATTGTTATAGACATACTTGCTGACAGGTATTTTGAAATAAATTACCAAAATAATTGAAACTGGTGTGATTATGTAGTGTTATTTTGACAAATAAAATTTGCAGAATTATAAAATATTGTATGCAGAATTTTTAAATTTTTGGCACAGAGTGCCCCCAGGACTATACAGTAAATAATGAACCTGGCTTTATGGGTGGACATATTTAAAAAGTTATAACAGAAATATTCCTAAATTAGACTCCAAGATGATTCACAATCCCATATTTTCTATGTCTTAAATGTGTATCTCCCCTTTTGCTGTGTGAAAGACTCAAAGTATAGTAAAGCAACAGATTAGTTGATCAAACATGAGAAATAGTGAAACTGATTAAACAGTGCTGTCTTAAAAAAACCAAAATGTCGTCTAATGTCTTCTAATCTCTTTTATGTACAGTAATCTTAAGAACATCTTGAAAACTCTAGATGCCTATGCAGCCTGAAGGAGTTAAAAGTTTTCCTGGACAATTGCCATCAGCTTATGTAGAACCCAAGTTTTCATTTTTTTAAAAGAAATTAAATCTATAGTCTTAGTGCTATGGAAAATTAGACAATTTCTGCTATTCCGAAAGTATGGAAGGGGATAGCTATGTAATGGAAAAACGAATAGTTATCGTGACATTTTCTTGAAAATGATTAATGTAACTGAATAAACATCGATGTGGTATACATCAACAGCAAGCAGTTAATTTTTAGTGCAATTGCCTAACTGCATATTTTGGGAAGTCTCTGTGTGAACTTGGAAGGGACTAAACATAACTCATTTTGCTTTCTTCTGCTAGATCTCTGGTTGGTTTCTGTTTCCTAAAGACTTTCTTAAAATGTCTGACATGAAGCAAAGAAAGAAAGCTGTTCCTTCACCGAAGCACAACGAAGATCCACAAAAGCAGAGCAATTATGGAATGATCTCAGGTCCCAGGAGCAGCAGCAATAGTCAGAATTCCTTTTGGATAGACTCACGGACAGCCTTAAACCTGCTTTGCCTTGTTGCTTGTCTACTGCTCACCTGGTAAGTGATCCTCTAAAGGTAACTGGATACAGTCAGTTTCACACTTTCAATTTTACTCTTTCTAGTTTCCTCCATGTCATATACAATGGAATCCACTATATATGACATTAGTAGAATAGTGTTCAGTTCTGGTGTTCACAGTTTGAAAAAGATGTTGACAAAATGGAAAGAGCTCACAAAAGAGCCACCAGAATGATTAGAGGTCTGGAAAACCTGTCTTACAGTGGGAGACTACAGAAACTCAATCTATTTATCTTAACAAAGAGAAGGTTAAGAGGTTACTTGATCATGATCTCTAAGTACCTACACAGGGATAAGATTTCCAATAGTGCAGGGTTCTTTAATCTAGCAGGCAAAGACATAAAAATATCCAATGGTAGGAAGGCAAAGCTGGAAATTCGGCCTAGAAATAAGGCACTATTTTATTTTATTTTATTTTATTTTATTTACAGTGAAGATAATTAATCATTGGAATAACTTGTCTAAGGATGTGGTGGATTCATCACCATTTCAATTCTTTAAATCAAAATTGGATGTCTTTCTAATAGATATGTTCTAGCTACACCAAAAATTTTAGGCCCTAAAGTCTATGGGTGAAAGACTTGCCTCAGTGAAGTCTATTGCAAAACTCCCATTTACTTCACTGGGACAAGAATTTCACCCAATGAATGATTGAGTAGTCACAGGACTGTCTAGATTAGAAGAATAAAAATTGCATAATTTTGATTCTCCTTAAACTGTCCCACATCTGGGATAGGTATAGATTACAATTTCTTAGTTTTTGCTCCAGACCTCAGTCTCAACAGTCGATTATTACTGTTCTGGAGTTCTCACTTTAATTGCTGTACATTATCGTAACAAATAAAGAATTATAAAATGTATGTGAGAGAAAATAATCTTCTACATAAGTTGATTCCAAAAAGGGGATACCTGGACAGTCTGCATTATCCCCATCTTGATTCGGGATTGATAAACTTCCAGCAAATTAACCTTCTTTCACTGCCATCTTAGGGCCCTCTCTGTTGTCTCCCATTTCATCCTGGTTCAGCTATAGTGGTGCTGCTTGCCTACATGTCCCCATCTGCAATCTCACAAACAGCCTACAGCATGTAAGTCACTACCAGCAATGTCTGTGTGAGAGCTGCAACCAGCCAGCCACACCTTGGCTCTTACGAGTCTTGGGTATAGTACAGAGTGCCCCAATATACTTCGAGTCTTAGATTTCCCCCCATGAATATATGTTCTGTACCGTCCAGCCCTCTCCTAGACAATACAAATATGTTAAGTCTGTTTAAGATGAAAATATGATATTTTATTATTTTAAATAGTTTGTCAGATAGTTCAATTTAAACACATTGGATTAGCTAAAACAGTAATGAAGTAGATAAAACAGTAAAACAAGTTTTTTAACTACAAAGAGAGAGATTTTAAGTGAATCCAAGTAATGAAGCATAAAAGTCAGAAGTGGTTACAAGAAAAGTAAAAAACACAACTGATGCCCAGCTTAACAAACTTCGTTAAATTCAAAGCAAAGTTTTTCTCACCACGTGCTCTCAACAGTCTTACTGGCCAAACTTCTTAGGCCACGATACCTTCTTCTCTTTAATGGCTGCTTCCTTTGTCCCTTCTTGTGCTGTGAATCGAGAGAGAGAGAGGAGGGGGTCCCTTTGTGGCATTTATTTCTCCTTTTTATAGTGTTAGTCCTCCTTCTGGAAAATACTTCCAGCTGAGATTCAGGAGACAGAGGCTTGGCCTTCAGTACAGACTTGTCAGTATAACTACGTTGCTCAGAGTGCAACACAGTTATACCAATCTAACCCCCCATGTAGACAGCACTGTGTCAATGGGAGGGCTTCTCCTGTCAACAAAGCTACCACTTCTCAGGAAGGTAGAGTTCCTATGCCGACAGGAGAAGCTCTCCCTTTGGCATAGATAGTGTCTGCACTATGGCCTATATCGGCACAGCTGCAGTGCCCAGAGTGCATATGTAAGGATAATCCCTGCTGATTTTCCCACCTGTTTGTACTCCCTTTGTCTCCCTTCCTGCTTGATGACTCTGTTTACTGCTTAAATGCTAATTAAGCAGAGCACATATTCTTTTGTTTGAGACAGACCTGTTTGCCAGCTTCTGCTGTGGTTTGGAACATGTGTCAATAACATTATACAGGAAAATAGTATAAACGATGTTGTCACACATTTTATCAGGACTACATTGACCAGCACATTATGAGTTTTCAGATACCTCACAAAACCTCCTTTGCACTAAGATTATTACAACAGTGTGTAGGGTGTGGACACGGGTACATTCTGTCAAACCCGCTTTATCACTATATGTTTAAGTTGTTTACAGAACTGGCAACCCTGAAACCTACCAAAAAAAGATAATTTTAACTACATTTTTTGTTGTTTAAAATAAATGTAATGCTTGAGAGAGGTGCTGGACTGAGAGCCTGGAGAATAAAGTCTATTTCTCCACAGAACAGGTACATCACAGGCAGCAGCAATACAAACTTTTCCACAACACAATAGCAATGGCTAAAATTAACACAAAATTAGAACTAGATTGGCCTTTCCTAATTCAGAGCTCCCACATGGTTGTGAGAAGTCTGGGAAGAAAGGTCAAATTATCTTGTTTTGTTTAACTTGGCCTTCTAATCAGCTAACCATTTAAAAAAGTAATTTTCACTAAGGGCTTCCTTTACCATGAAGGTACTTTTTTTCCCACATATGTACATTAGGTCACAATGAAGCAGTTATGTAGGTTTGTGATAGCTAATTGAGTAGAACACACACACGTATACACACTCTCACTTTAAATGCAAATTATTATTTGTTGTCTATTTCCTTATTTTGGTAGTCTATAACTTCAATATGAAGACAGACCAAATTCATTAAATAAGCCCGGCTCTTTTCTAAGGCTCTGATCATGCAAGGAGCTGTGTGAAGGTAGAATCCTACACTCGTGGTGCTCCTTGCAGGATCAAGGCCTAAAACATTTAATGCGTACCAATTATATTCACTAATTTTTTCATGATTTGCAGGTTCCTATTTCAGCAGTCAGGCCAACTTGCTCACATGGAAAAAAAGTATCATTTATTACAGCTGGAAACTGGAAAATGCCAGGATATGGAAAATAAAGTTAACTTAATTTCTGAAAAGGTAATCATTGGAATTTTAATTGCAGAACTTATATTGAACATTAGCTAAAATGTATTAATTCATATTGACTTAGTCAAAGTTAACAAATGTGTTTTGAGATTATGGACATTTTTAGATAACCAGAATTACAATTTTATATCTCTGAAATTAGACCATTTAAAAATGTTTATTCAGTCATCTTATTGGGAGTTAATGGGACATCTGGTTGGCCATCAGATCTGGCTTCTGTTCTGTTCTAAACTCATAAGACTATGTTGCTTAATATCACTTATGTAAGTAAAAGCATGCCGACAGGTGGATGCTTATAAAGAGATACTAACATTGCTAAGGAAATTCTGCCGTCGTTGAAGTCAACTGCATAACTCCCATCAACTTCAGTAAGGCCAGTATTTCACCCTGTGTGAAATAGCTACTTGAAAATGTTTCCCTTTACTTATATTTTTGTTTTTCATTGTTGATCTCTTCAGGACCTTCAATACTATTTTCATGTGTAATTTCATAGCAATAAAGTGCTGAATTTTTTTTAATGTCTAGAATATGTATGACATCATTCACCAGATGATTATAATCTTAAAGTATGTCAAATTTGGGGCTTAAATTTGTCGATCCATTAACCATGCATATTAAGTAACTGGATCCTAATGTTTCTTTTCCAGAAACTTAAGTCCTCCCTTGAATTCATATGGCTCAATTTAGAAGTTTAATTCTCAATATAGTTCAGCTACATATTGTTTTAAATAGAAATTCTTGTATGGTAAATTGGTCTTGCTCCCACTTCAGTCTATGTCTTCTATACTGCTAATTTAAAATCTTAAAACTGCTTGTCCAGGCTGATTCTCCACTCTGACACTGTGGGTGCCGAAGGTGGGGGCCAGCAAGGATTAAAAAAATTAATACTGGCCGCTCCAGGCTTGTATTAAACTCCCAAGGTTACAGCTTCTCTCTGACCTTGGATGGGTAGATGCTGCCACCATCCAAGTGCAAAAAAACCCCTTGAAATCAGAAAGGCGCACTTGGGAATTCCTTCCTGTGGGGGGTTACCCTCAAGCCCTTTCACACACACACCTGGGAAGAGCTGAGAAAGAACACAAAGGAAATTAGCTGTTGCCCCAGCTAATTAAACAACATATGCACAAACCTCTTAGGACACCAAATATCTAATCCTGTTCTTAAAAAAAGGTAAATTTTATTAAAAACAAAAAGAAAGAAAATACATCTGGAACTTAGGCTTTTGCTAGATTTAAAGAACCCACTTACAAAAATTAAACAGCAACCTTCTTGAGGTCCAGCGAAGGTTACAAACAAGCAAAACAAAAACATTTGGGGTTAGCACAGAGAAGTCCACAAGCCAATAAGAAATAAACAGAAATAAACCTAATCGCATCTTCCTAGACATTCCCTAATTTACTTATATATCTGGGGTTTCAGATAAGCAATCTCTAGGTATGATCTGATGGTTTTTCATACCTGGCTTTCAGCTTCTCAGAGCATAACTGCTCCCTGTTCCCCTCTTTCCTGGAGAAGCACAACACACAGACAAAGGGAAGTTTTTTCCCAATTTTTAAAAGTTTTAGCCCTCCCATTGGCCCTTTTGGTAAGGTGCCCTCTCCTTTCCCTTTACCTGTGGGCTGGTTAACCCTTTACAAGTAGAGAACAACCACCAAGAGGGATTCCATAGCCAACTGGCTGGCTGGGTGTCCACAAAAGGGAGCTATCTCCTCTCTCATTTATCACACTGCTGATTTGCAGCAATGTGTTCTTTTCCTTTCATAGTGTTGTGTTGTCTGTTAGAAAAGTTAGTTTTACTCCAAGATCATTTCCTGTATGGTAGAGATAATGATGAAAGCATAGCAAAACAAGTGCTTATAGTGCCATTTTAGCATTGATCTTATAATGTTGACAGTCAAATAGGATGCAATTTGAATCTCTGTACACTTCAGTCTAGAGAGCTGACTGCCAACTTGGAATTCCCTTTTGTGTACAGGATGGATAAAAATCAATGACTTTTTAAAAATGGGTTTTTTTAATTTAAATTGGATTATTTTATTTTGTTTTTTAAATTATAGTAAGTTTTTCTTTTTAAAAAATTAACCTGTTTAAAATTAAATCTGAATTTAATATGAAATATGTTAGGCCTAACCTTATAATCTTTTATAACATTTAAATAAAAAATAAACATGCTAAATCCATGAGCCTCTATCAAAAACTTTGAGTTAAAAACTGCTTTTCTGTATAAAGAGAGTCAGGAAAAACATCTAACTTTTGACATCAAGTTTTATAAATATATCACAATAGGTAATGTACTGTATTAAGGGCTTATTTGTGTAATAAAAATAAAATTTATATGCTGTTGTGTGTTCAGTTAAATTCCAGTTACCATCCTAATGCAGTTTGAAAGAAATCATGGGTACAAAATTCTTTATCTAGGTAAATAAGCACCATTTTCTAACACACGAAAAGTTTAGAATTAATAAGAATCTGAAAATACTAAGCTGCATAATTGCTTAAATAAATATATATGCTTATAGTGTACCTCCTTGGTAGCAAAAAGATGCTCCCTTTACAGCTTCATTTGTGCTCTTCAATTGATCAAGGAGTATTACAAAGTTCTCCTGTGCTCCCTGACTGAAATTGTGGAACCCATTGAAGTCAGTGGCAAAATTCACCGTCTTCTGCCTGAGTTTAGTGTGTTGTTTTCTTAGTGCTCACATGTCCTGCTAGCTCACGCAGTGAAGAACCACTAATATGTAACCCAGTGTCCGGTTCCCTATATGGTAGTGCATTGTGGAGACACTAGACTGGTGATCTAGCCCTGTATCATTTGGTCTGTATCAAAGGTCGCGATATTTGATTTGTATTTTGAAGGTATTTGTTCTAAGTTTTTTGCTCAATATTTTTACAGCAATAAGTTATGGCAGTTCATTTTTTATAAATAGAAACTGAGGTCAAAGTGACTTGAATTTAATAACTCTGGTTCTAAGTAACAAATTGACTAGAGTTACTCACTCCTAAATAAAAATACATGTGTGAAAACTGCCCTAGAAATTCTCTTTATAGCTTTCACATGCCAGAATAAATTGGAACAATAATATTTTAAACATAAATTATTAAATTAAATAGGAAGATTGGAAATGTGTATCAAGTCAATAAAGTGCTCAATTTTTTTGTATGTCTAGAATATGTATGACATCATGAGCTTTCTCCAAGAGACTGACTGAGCCTTATGTATATATTGTACTCCCAGTTGTATAAATATAAGTGCTCTTCCAGTCTAATATTAAGTAGACATGGACATTGTTTTGTGTTACAAATGCAGCTTGAGTCTTCCGAAAGTATCCTGCAGGAAGCTACCTCATCCATCTCTATGATGACCCATTTTGAGCAGGAAGTGTCCACTCTCCGTAACATCATACAGGACATTCAGAACAGTGAGCAGACGTTCTCTGAAAAGATGCAAAGCATTAATGAGACATTCCAGAATGTCATGGACTCCTGGAAAAGAAGCCTGGATGAAATGAATGCAAACACTAGTAGTTTAAAATCTGAAGCAAAATTCATACATACTGAAGTTACAACCCATATAAATACTGCTGATCAAAATATGAAGTCTCTTTCAGAAAGATTAAAAGATTTAGAAGACAGTACAATAAGAAATATTAAAACATTAAAAAGACAGGAAGAAGATGAGCTTTCTAGAGTTGAACAGCAGCTGGAGTTGGATACAAAGACAGTTGAAAAATTAGAAGAAGAACAGAATACCTTGTTAGCTAGAGACATAGATTTGAGTCAGAAGCTTACAGACTATGAACCGAAAATTGAGGAATGCAAGACCCACTTACCAACAATTGAAAATGCCATTCAGTCCATTCTTAGAGTATCAAGTGAGCTGATAGGTATAGAGAAAAAAATGGAAGACTTGACAGTACAGATGTTTACTATGGAAGATGAGATGCTAAAAACAGTGTCAAATATAATGGAAATGCAAAAGGTTCTTGAAAGCATGCAGTATGACAACAGCATATTAAAACTGCAAAATGAAATAATTGTTTTAAAAGAAAAAGTATATGACATTACAGTATCTTCAAATACAAGAGAAGTAGTACCTTTAGAATACAATCTAGAAAATGAACAGAGTGAGGGTGATGATCAGTGAATTCAGGCTCATTTTAATTTATGTATATTACTTGACAATATGGACAGTATTTATAGCTCAGTTATGTTAATGTGTTTATAAACAAACGATAACCAAACACCACTAGTCCAACAAACTTTAAAAATAGCAGGGGTCTTGTCATTGCTTTTTATTAACATTGGATCAGACCTTACATGCCTAAACTATACTAGAGAGAAAAAAAAACAAATGTAATGGGGGAACAGACAGACTCTTTTTCATGTATTTTATAATGATTATCTTGAATGTCCATGAAGTTCTTTTTCATTAAAAGGAAATTTGAACCAAAGTATTTAGATGCAAGAACATCTGGATGTTAAGTCGGAATTTTAAGCACAATATTCTGTATTTAAATTTATATTCATTTTTTCTAATTATAGCTTTTTGCAAAGTTATATTTCATGCTTCTGTATTAGCTACATTATAATATATGAAAAATTAAAAACCTGTTTCTGAGCAGGTTCCATGAATTGTAGTCTGATTCTAACATACCATATTGACTATAACAAACAACAGTTTCATATATTTGGTTCCATTCAATAAAATTCGATCACAATTTACACCTCTTTTGTGGGGACAAAAGTCTGTTCCTGGTTAATGGAATGGAATTATTCCAGATTTACACTGGTGTACTGAGAGCAGAGAATTTGACCAGGAGTCCATCCATACTATTCCATACAGGAGATCCTAGTAGTGTACACACGTGCCCCCAAAAGAGCTGTAATTGTGATCAATTTTACTTACTGGAATAATCCAAAAGTTTTCTTCTGATGTCAGTTTAAATTCAGAAAGCACTGTCGTTACAGGGACCCTTAGATTTTGGGTCTGCACCTATGTTACGGTTTTCTCTACTGCCAATAATTGTAATATTTATTAGGGCTGTTGATTTAATAGCAATTAACTCATGCAATTAACTCAAAAAAATTAATCGCAATTTAAAAAATTAATCGTGATTAATCACAGTTTTACTCACACTGTTAAAGAATAGAATACCAATTGAAATTTATTAAATATTTTGGATGTTTTCCTATCATTTTTAAATATATTGATTTCAATTACAACACAATATACAAAGTTGACAGTGCTCACTTTATATTATTACTTTTTATTACAAATATTTGTACTGTAAAAATGGCAAACAAAAGAAATAGTATTTTTCAGTTCACTTCATACAAGTAACATAGTACAATCTCTTTATTGTGTAAATGCAACTTACAAATGTAGATTTTTTTTGTTACATAACTACACTCAAAAATAAAACAATGTAAAACTTTAGAGTCTACAACTCCACTCAGTCCTACATCTTGTTCAGCCAATTGCTAAGACAAACAAGTTTGTTTACATTTATGGGAGATAATGCTGCCCGCTTCTTGTTCACAATGTCACCTGAAAGTGAGAACAGGCATTCGCATGGCACTTTTGTAGCCGGCATTGCAAGGTATTTATGTGCCAGTTATGCTAAACATTCCTATGCCTCTTCATGCTTCGGCCACCATTCCAGATGACATGCTTCTGTGCTGATGATGCTCATTTAAAAAAATAATGCATTAGTTAAATTTGTGACTGAACTCCTTGGGGGAGAATTGTATGTCTCCTACTCTGTTTTACCCACATTCTGCCATATATTTCATGTTATAGCATTCTCGGATGATGATCCAGCACGTGCTGTTCATTTTAAGAACACTTTCACTGCAGATTTGACAAAACACAAAGAAGGTACTAATGTGACATTTCTAAAGATCGCTACATCGCTCGACCCAAGGTTTAAGAATCTGAAGTGCCTTCTAATATCTGAGATGGACATGGTGTGGAGCATGCTTTCAGAAGTCTTAAGGGTACGTCTACAGCACGAAATTATTCTATTTGAATTTTCGGAAGCTATTTTATACATTCGGTCTTCTGTGTCCCCATCAAAGCGGGTGAATTCCGCAGATTGCATCCACAGTACCGAGTCTAGCATTGAATGTCAGAGCAGTGCACTCTGGGTAGCTATCCCACAGTTCCTGTAGTCCCTGCGGCCCATTGGAATTCTGGGTTAATTTCCCAGTGCATGATGGGGCAAAAACATTCTCGCAGGTGTTTCTGGGTGTGTGTCATCAGAAACCTACGTCAGACAATCATTTCGCGCCTTTTTGGCATACTGCTTTCAGCAGACGGTGCACTGCTGCTCTCCTGCTACTATGAATCCACCTCTCATTTTCTCTCATCTTCCTATGTAATCTCTACTATCTACTCTTTCTCTTCCTCATCAAACGCTTCTGCTGCCAACTCTGCTCGGCTACCGTGAACCGAACAGCACAACTTCTGCTGCCAACTCTGCTCTCCCGCTATTGCCACACTTCCGAGCTTCTCCATGTTATCTGTCCTGGGCTCCCACCTCCGTGAAAGCCACAGAAGACAACCATTTTCCGCCTTTGTTCGGCTACCATGAACCGAACAGCACAGCTTCCGCTGCCACTCTGCTCTCCTACATTTTGCGCCCTTTTTCCAGGATTACCTGTGCAGGCACCATAGCCATGGAGCCCAATCAGATCTCCGCTGCAGTTTTGACCATTGTAAATACCTCGCGCATTATCCAGCAGTATGTGCAGTACCTGCAAAACTGGACGAGGAAGCGACAACAGCGCGATTATTATACTGAGGAGGACATGGACACAGAAGGCATGGCATGTGGCAATTGGGAGATCCTGGTGGTGTTGGGCCAGGTTCATGCCGTGGAACGCTGATTCTGGGCCCGGGAAACAAGCACAGACTGGTGGGACTGCATAGTGTTGCTGGTATGGGATGATTCCCAGTGGCTGAGAAACTTTCGTATGCGTAGGGCCACTTTCATGGAACTTTGTGACTTGCTGTCCCCTGCCCTGAAGCGCAAAGACACCAAAATGAGAGCAGCCCTCACAGTTGAGAAGTGAGTGGCCATAGCCCTATGGAAGCTTGCAACGCCCGACAGCTACCAGTCAGTCGGAAATGAGTTTGGAGTGGGGAAATCTACTGTGGGGGCTGCTGTGCTGCAAGTAGCTAACACAATCATTGACCAGCTGCTATCAAAGTGACTTTGGGAAATGTGCAGACCATTGTGGATGGCTTTAATGCGCTGGGCTTCCCTAAC
The DNA here is from genome assembly GCF_965140295.1 of Lepidochelys olivacea. NCBI lineage: Eukaryota > Metazoa > Chordata > Testudines > Cheloniidae > Lepidochelys > Lepidochelys olivacea. The sequence continues at coordinate 268,337,092 of NC_140411.1, forward strand.
TGCGGCGGGGCGATAGATGGAACGCATATCCCTATCTTGGCCCCGGAACACCAGGACAGCCAGTATATAAACCGCAAGGGGTACTTTTCCATGGTGCTGCAAGCACTGGTGGATCACAAGGGGCGTTTCACTGACATCAACATGGGATGGCCGGGAAAGGTGCATGATGCTCACATCTTCAGGAACTCTGTTTGAACAGCTGCAGGAAGGAACTTACTTCCCAGACCAGAAAATTACTGTTGGGGATGTTGAAATGCCTATAGTTACCCTTGGGGACCCAACCTACCCCTTAATGCCATGGCTCATGAGGCCATACACAGGCACCCTGGACCGTAGTAAGGAGCAGTTCAACTATAAGCTGAGCAAGTGCAGAATGGTGGTAGAATGTGCGTTTGGACGTTTGAAAGTGCGCTGGCGCAGTTTACTGAGTCGGTTAGATCTCAGCACAACCAATATTCTAATTGTAATTGCTGCTTGTTGGGTGCTTCACAATATCTGTGAGAGTAAGGGGGAGACATTTATGGTGGGGTGGGAGGTTGAGGCAACTCGCCTGGCGGCCAGTTTCACACAGCCAGACAACAGGGTGATTAGAAGAGCGCAGCAGGGCGCGCGGCACATCAGAGAAGCTTTGAAAGCAGTTTCATGACTGGCCAGGGTAGGGTGTGACAGTTGTGTTTGTTTCTCTTAAAGTTACCCGCCCCCTATAAATCGATGAAAGGAAATAAAGTCACAGTTGTTTAAAAAAACGTTCTTTATTATTTGTTGCACAAAACATTGAGAGAATTCGGAAGCTAGATGGGGGAGGGGGGTATTGGGTTAGGGGGGTGGAGGAGAAGGGAAGGACAAGTCCAGAAACCAAATCAAAATTTAGGATATGCCAGCTTTCTGCTGCTTGTGCAAACCTCTGGGGTTGACTATGTGAGTCCCAGCAGCCTCCTCCCTCCCCCTCCATGTTCTTGGGCATCTGGTGAGGAGGCTATGGAACTTGGGGAGGAGGGAGGGCGGTTATTCAGGGGCTGCAGCCTTTCCCGCATTAGATCCACCATACAGCGGAGCATGTCAGTTTGCTCCCCCATGAGCTTGACCATAGCATCCTGTCTGCTCTCATCGCACATGTCCCTCCTCTCTCCGTATCCATGTAACGCTTTATGCAACTCCGCAATTGTTTGCCTCCACGCATTCAGTTGGGCCCTATCAGTGCAGGAGGACTGCATAAGCTCGGCAAACATGTCGTCCCGACTTTGGTTTTTCCTCCTTCTAATATGGACCAGCCTCTGGGACGGAGTAGATAGGGGCTGCGTTGAAACATTTGCACCTGCTGCGGGAGGAAAAAAAGGGAGGGTAATATTTTAAAAGATACATTTTAGAGAACCGAGGGGTCACTGTTTCTCAGTGAAACAGGCAATTCATAGTACACAGTACATGTTCTTTCTATACAAGGTCTCATTTTGCCTCTTATACTGAAGTGCCTCCCACTTTGGTGTGAGTAAGCCATCACATGCGGCCAGGCAACAGAATTCAGCTTGCAGGCAGCCTGCGGGCTCTCTGGGATGATCACTTCACACAACACCCTCCTCCCCGCCCCCCACACACACTGCGGGGCTCCGATGAGGCTCTGAGCAGGGATGAGCCCTTTAAACTAAACGTGAACAGCCCAGCACGGCTGGGTTTCCCCCCCTCCCCACAACATGTGGCTCCGATCAATCTCTCTCTCACCAGAAGTGCCTTCTCCAGGGTCATGGTCTGGGAGCATGCTTTGGGAGTGGGGGGAAGCTACTGGCTCCAGCATTAAGAATAGTTCCTGACTAGGGGGGAAAACAGATTCCCCACTTGTGCACTGTCCTCCTCCTCCTCCTCTTCGTTCTTCAAAAACTCACCCTCCTCACTCCGTGCTACTCCCTCCTTGTAGGTGTCCACGGACAGTGGTGGGATAGTGGTGGTGTCACCCCCCATAATTGCATGCAGCTCACGGTAGAAGCAGCATGTATGGGGCTGTGACCCAGAGCACCCGTTCCCCCCTTCCCCCCGCCATGGCTTTTTGGTATGCTTGTCTGAGCAACTTGATTTTTGTATGACACTGCTCTGTGTCCCTGGAGTAGCCTCTTTCCGTCATGGCCCCGGAGACTTTAGCGTACGTATTTGCGTTTCTTTTTTTTTGGAACGTAGTTCTGCCATAACAGATTTGTCTCTCCAACATGCAATGAGATCCAGTACCTCCCGTTTGGACCATGCTGGAGCTCCTCTGTGAATCCGGGACTGCGTGGTCTCTTGTGATGATGAAGTCTGCATGGTCACCTGTGATGGTGGACTGTACTGATGGTCACCTGTGTTGATGGTGACCAAACAGGAAATTCAAAAGTTCCCGGGGCTTTTACTGCCTACCTGGCTAGTGCATCGGAGTTCAGAGTGTTGTCCAGAGCGGTCACAGGGAAGCATTCTGGGATAGCTCCCAGAGGCCAATATCGTCGAATTGTGTACACAGTACCTGTAACCTGGAACTGCGATCTTGATTTTAGCGCTACTCCACTTGCCGAGGTGGAGTACAGAAATCAGAGTAAAGAGCCCTTTAAATCGAAAAAACTGGTTTGGTCGTGTGGATGGAATCAGCTTTATTTTGAGGTAACTCTGCTAATTCTGAAATAACCGCATACTGTAGAACAGGACTTAAAAGAGCAACACTCCGTGCAAAAACTACAGAACCCAAACCACCAAAAAAGAAAATCAACCTTTCTGCTGGGGGCATCTGACTCAGATGATGAAAATGAACATGCATCAGTCCACACTGCTTTGGATTGTTATCAAGCAGAACCAGTTATCAGCATGGACACATGTCCTCTGGAACGGTGGTTGAAACATGAAGGACATATGAATCTTTAGTGCATCTGGCACATAAATATTTTGCAATGCCAGCTACAACAGTGCCATGCAATCTCCTGTTTTCACTTTCAGGTGATATTGTAAACAAGAAGTGGGCAGCATTATCTCCTGCAACTGTAAACAAACTTGTTTGTCTTAGTGACTGGCTGAACAAGAAGGAGGACTGAATGGACTTGTAGGCACTAAAATTTTACATTGTTTTATTTTTGAATGCAGTAAGTTTTTGTACATAATTCTACCTTTGTAAGTTCAACTTTCATGATAAAGAGATTGCACTACAGTACTTGTTAGGTGAATTGAAAAATGTTTTTTTACAGTGCAAATATTTGTAATCAAATAAATATAAAGCGAGCACTGTACACTTTGTATTCTGGGTTGTAATTGAAATCAATCTATTTGAAAATGTAGAAAATATCCAAAACTATTTAAATAAATGGTATTCTATTATTAACAGTGCAATTAATTGCAATTAACTTTTTTAATCGTGTGATTAATGGCGATTAATTTTTTATCGCTTGACAGCCCTAATATTTATGCCTCAGTGGAAGTGTGTGTTTGAGAGAGAGATTAGACATGTACACACTTCACTTCCATTGAAGCATAGATAGTATAATTATTCTCAATGTAGAAAATCCTAATACAGTTAGGTGCTGACCCAAAATCCAAGGGTCCTTTCAAGGACAGTGCTTTGAGTTTAAACTGACAGCAGAATAAGAGAACTTCCGGATTACTGGTAATAAATTATGTATATTTAACACAATTTCTATATGCTGGGCCAGATTCTCCTCTGAACTACATAATTACAAGCACCTTAAACTCAGTAGTATTCCACCAGTATAAATGAGAGAAGAACGTGGTCCCCTCTTCTGGTGACAGGTGATCTCTGAAAACGCCAGATTGCAATGCAGAATACCATACCACTTTTGCTAAAATATCCCCTCCTCTCCATTGAGATTTTATATGTGTTAATGGATTATACAACAGTTGGTCTTTAAATTTCTGTCTCTTCTTCCTTTCCTCGGCCACATGCAAGTGGCCTCCTCACTCCACACTTTACTGTTGACATTCTTAATATCATTGTGACAAATTGTGATACCCTTATTCACATTTAATAGCACCATTCTGCATGAATAGTCTCACTGAAGTCTGTAGGACTGGTTGTGGAGTTAAGATGCTTCTCAACCTGAGTACAGCATTACTGTTAGTAACCTTCCATCATTTCAGTTCCTTGTCAGGAAATCTGCCACATCTTCCCCCAGAATCTCCCTTTCCCATTTACACCTGCCCAACTATTTTTGTCACTGATTTTTCCTACCCTTTATTACTTAAATTTATTGCTGAACAATAGGGATCCAACTTTTCATGAAAAACAAAAATTAAAAAGTTAATTCCAAGACATTTATATTTCCTTAATTTTAAAAGAAATTCGTTTGTGCCATCTATTAACGCCTTTTCATGTCAGTATTGCCAGGTTTTAGTCCTTGTGTAAGGCAACTGAACTTGGTGCTAATCGCATACGGGATCTAACTTCCATTATAAATAAATCATTTTTTTTTTAATGGTACACTGGTAGGCCTAAAGAAATTATGTGACTTCCAATATAAACTGTTGTATTCCAAAGTCAAAACACAATTAATATATAATCTCAGCTACCAGGAGGTGTTTAAGGCAAGACTGTTCAAACTTTGCCCAATCAAGAGCTGCACTGGCAGATTGCTGGAGCCAGAGAGATGTGCCAAAGTTACATGAACAGTGTAACCACCATTATTTTCAATGCAGAAATGTAACCTTCACAGATTTATTTAGATCAAACTGGAGAACTACACACTGGGATTTGTAGTATGTAAAGGCCTCTCTTCTATATTGAAGTAGAGGGCAGCTAGAGGCTGAATTTTAAAACTCAAAGGTATGTCTACACTGCAATTAAACACCTGAAGCTGGCCCATGCCAGCTGACTCAGGCTTGCAGGGTTCAGGCTAAAGGGGTGTTTAATTGCAGTGTGGGCATGGGCTGGAGCCCAGGCTCTAGGACCCCAGTATGGGGTAGGGTCCCAGACTGCAATTAAACAGTGCCTTAGCCTGAGCCCCGCAAGCCTGTTTCAGCTGGCATGGGCCCACTGCAGGTTTTTAATTGCAGAGTAGACATACCCAAAGTGTTCACACACTGGGGCTACAAACAACATTTTGGCTACTCCTGATTTAAGACTCGGGATATCCAAAATGATAAAAGAAAAGGAGGACTTCTGGCACCTTAGAGACTAACAAATTTATTTGAGCATAAGTTTTCGTGAGCTACAGCTCACTTCATCGGATGCATTCAGTGGAAAATACAGTGGGGAGATTTATATACACCGAGAACATGAAACATGGGTGTTACCGTACACACTGTAAAGAGAGTGATCAGGTAAGGTGAGCTATTACCAGCGGAGGGGGGGAGAACCTTTTGTAGTGATAATCAAGGTGGGCCATTTCCAGCAGTTGACAAGAATGTCTGAGGAACGGGGGGAGGGGGAGGGGTGGGAATAAACATGGGGAAATAGTTTTACTTTGTGTAATGACCCATCCACTCCCAGTCTTTATTCAAGCCTAAGTTAATTGTATCCAGTTTGCAAATTAATTCCAATTCAGCAGTCTCTCGTTGGAGTCTGTTTTTTAAGTTTTTTTGTTGAAGCTATCTAGATTGCTCTTCTCTTGTTTAACATTTTATGGGAAAGAATTTTTGCAATTAAACACATTTTAATACTTTTCATAAGTTTGGTTTTTTCAACTTAGAATTTTCTCTTTCATATAATTATTTTTGGTTAACAAGAGTAAGGACTGAAATCACATTTTCAGCATCTTTAGACTGTAGGTTTGGATCAACCCAAATTCCATTGCAGACTAGAATACATAGTTGAACAGAAAGTAGTGGGCACGGGTGTTACAGAGTTCTTAGTCTAGTAAACAAATGGAGTTGCCCGAAAATCTAAAGTCTGAGAATCACAGGCTATACCAAATGATCCTACGTTCACAGGGGATGACCAAAGTTCTTCACTAGAGATGAAATTCTGCCTGCACTGAATCAATAGGAGTTTTGCCATTGACTTCCATGAGGCCAGGATTTCACACTAGGCCTTTTCTGTCTGCTAAGTATGAATTTGTGAAAATGAGAATAGTAATTACAGCCAGATAAACTAGACTTTTGTCCCCGGAAGAAAAGTACATTAAATAGTTTATTAGGGATGAAGTAGTGTAATACTCATTGGCATGGGTTCACTAAAAATTAACCATGTCCAATAAATCTGATCAATTTAATATAAAGAACCGAAAAAGGGGGTAGTTCAGTCTGTAAATTTCAGTTTTGGGTTTTATCACACAAGCAGCTGGTGAACAAGATAATAAATGTGGATATAATTAAAAATAAACTTAAAAACAATGTCAGCATCAGTGCTAAAAAAGTAAGCTGAATCAAGAAGTAGTTGGCAGACAGAATTATACATGGGGCCCATATCCACTAAAAATCACAATAATTAAATTTGATAAAAAATTACAGTATCTAATTTATGATTTTAATTTTTAATTCAATAAAAACCTATTTGAATGTTTTCCTGTGCAATCCAAGTTGCAGAATTTCCAGCTTGCAACAAAATTCAGCTCCGGTGTGCCTCAAATGTAATCATTATAACTCATATAACCCCAACAGTGTGCTTTTACAGACAAGGAACTTACAGACGAGAAAGATAGTCTTAATTTTCAATGTCAGCTCCATAAGGGTATAATAGGTGATGCAAGTTTGAAAACAAAATACTCGTTTGTAGCAGTAATGGGATGTCCGCGCCCTACCTGAAGTACGGTCTTAAGATCAACTTCTATAAATATTTACTGTTGTCTTCCAATCTGCGTTACTCCTTTAGAACAGACACCTTCATTCTTTGTCAGTTAATCAATTTTACATTGCTGTATACACAGTGTTGTGCCATCAACAACTTTCTGTTCCTTCGTCAATCTACATAACTTGCACTACAAAATACTAATGCACATGCACTTTAAAATATATGCACACAAAGAGCTGCACTGGCAGCTTACTGGAGCCAGAGAGATCTGCCAAAGTTACATGAACAGTGTAGCCACCATTGTTTTCAATGCAGAAATGTGACCTTCACAGATTTATTTAGATCAAACTGGAGAACTACACACTGGGATTTGTGTAATCAAAATAAAATAAAAAAATCAAAAATGCAATCATCCTTTTGTACAACTATGAGTGTTAAGGGGACACAGCTCTTTTTTAAAACCAATACTCCACTGAGCCCATAAATAAGAGTCTGACATACATGATATCTTGTCCATTTTTACATTTTTGAAAGAGATGGCCAATAGAAAAATTGACATATAGTAAATCACCTTGATAAAGATTCACTATAAAGTGCATATTGTTTCAGTTGCATAATAGATAGCCATTTTCTACTGTTACACTGTAATATTAGGGGGATATATTTTTTTACCTTTTTAAAAGACCGATCCCATTTTGATGTGTTATACCCAGGCTGCAAACAGACCAGTCAAGATGCTAGACCATAGACACTAGATTGGTCATTTCCCAAGAAATTTCTGCTCCAACACTTCCTTGTGTTACATGATATCAATTCTGTTCTCTCTTGTCTTCCTTTTGCCTTCTTTCTAATAGTTTCCAAACTTTGCCACTTTTGGAATTAATTTAACTTTATGATTTCACCATTATAAGCAGCATGACATGCTCCGATAGCAACTGGCCTTTTTTCAGCATGAAAAAAAAAACAGTGGGAGGAGACCAGAGCATGCCAACTGGATTTCCTCTTGGACTGGAGAACGAAGTCATAGTCTCCAGACTAAAGTATACCTGTTTGTAATCAACATGTCTGCATACTGTATCCTGCCTCACACATAAATGAAGCCGTATCAGGCAGAAGGTTCTCCTCTCTTGTCTCATCTTTGCATGTTTGTCTGAAGAGCAGGAATAGATCTTTTAAAAAAATCTGTTAAGACAAAACCTAAGAGTGGATTGAATCTTCTCTCATTAAGATAACTTTTAGTGAGAGCAGGAAACTGTTTAAACTATGTTTTCCCTCTGAAGGATTTTGCTGAATATAGTTTAAAAATTTGCCCCAAATGAATAATCATTTAACTTTTCAATTCCAAGTCTTTATATTTTCTGTCTGTTTCTTTTTGTTATGTGAATGTAATAAATACTCAAAAGAATTTTTATGCTGTGTTTGCTCTAGTGAAAACAGGAAAGAGTTCCTTTACAGAAAATTCATGGATCACAATTAATTATTTTAAGTCAATGTCTTTCTAAAAGATATGCTATAGTTCAAACAGACGTTATGGGCTTAACGCAGAAATTACTAGGTGAAGTTCTGTGACCCATGCTATGCCGGAGGTTAGAGCAGAAAATCATACTGGTCCCTTCCAGCCTTAAAAAATTATGAATCTATGTTATAACAGTAAAAGAGGATTCTAGTGATGCATATGAGCCTGTTGCCTATACTTACGTGGAAAAACTGAGTTAATCAGTGGAAGTCTGGGACACATGCATTGTTGCAGAAATACTGTTCTCTAAAGACCCAGGTTCATGGATCCATCACTGTTGATTAAGAAAGATATTTCAGTGAAACTTAACTGTAGTTTTGACCTGAACTTATTAGTTAAAATCGTGCTTATCTTTTGAAATACTTTTATTTGTATCTCCCTCTAGTGTGAAAAGACTCAAGACTTAATGGAACAACTGGAAGCTCTTCAAATAATTTCTCATGTTAAACATCTACAAGAGGGTCTCTATGGCATGAAAACATGGTCTAAGAGCATAATTCAAAAAAAAGAAGAACTGCAGGAGAACTTAACAACTCTTTTTCATGCAGTTGTAAAAGTTGAGCAGAGTACAGCTTCTGTAGCAAAAGATGTATCTCTAAAGATTGCAACAGTAAAAACTGACATAAGACGCATTTCAGGTCTAGTGTCAGATGTGACCTCATTGACTGATTCTCTGCAAGCACTGGAAGATAAAGTAGATAAAGCTGAAAAGAAGACAGTACAAAATATAGGTGATCTACTTACAAGTAGCATTGACCGTACTGCAAAGCTACGAAGTTTTGCCTCTGATAACTCAAAAAGAATTGAACAGATTAAAATCACATTGTCTGACTTGAGAGGTGATTTCAATAAACATTCAGATAGGCTTTTAAATCTGGAAAGTAACAGAGCAAAAGTTCTGAAAACAGTTACTTTTGCAAATGATTTAAAACCCAAGGTGTACAACTTAAAGAAGGACTTTGCCCGTTTAGAACCAATGATAAATGAGCTAACATTAAGAATAGGAAGGTTGGTTGATGATATATTACAAAGAGAGAAAGAAATTGTTTTCTTGAATGAAAAACTGTCCAATTTAACTACAGTTCAGACTGAGATCAAGGATATGAAAGATGAAATAACCAAGATTTTAGATATGAATTAATTACTTTCTGAAACTATAGATTGCCTAAAAAGCAGTAGCATTTGAAGAGCGATAATCTAATCAAGGCTTGTACTAAAACACTGAAAGGGAGGTGTAATTTAAAGGCTTCTTTTCAAAGCATACTGAAACAACTTTGGAGGTCAATCCTCCTTTTGAAGAGTGACAAAAGTGCCATTTACATCAGAGGGACCCAGATCAGGTTCTTCATTAGCAAAGCAGGGTTTTTTTTCATGAACTATTTGTTTTGTATAACTAAAGTAGAATATTTTTATATAATTTTAAAAATGTAAACTATGTAATTGCTATTTTTGTTCTTACCTACAAGTTTGCTTTCTTGGCTCAGGTAGGCCTGCAAATTAACAAGTGGGTCTTCAGCCTTCCCTACTGCTTTCAAGTCAGGGATAAAATGGTGGATTCCAGATTCAGGCTCAAACACAAGTTCACAAAACTGCAGCTTCATTTGATGTTCCTCTTAAATAAATACCAACCCCAAGATTTTCCAAAAGTGTCTGGGGTTTCATTTTTATTTTAAATCTATCAGTGTATTATGGATATAGAAAGGAGTAATGGCCAGAAATAGTGTTCTCTCTGAAAAGGGAAGATGGTCAAAAGTTTTCCATGTTAAATGCAAAGTATTATTTTTATCAAACAAAATGGAATCCTTTATTCAGGACTGTAGTCACAACAGAGTGGAGTTCTAGGATTTCTTTCTACAGCAAAGAGAACCCTATGTAGGGATAGTGTCATGAAAGAGGTACTAACTCTAGCAGAGAGCCCTCAGTCCAATGTTTTTGGGTCCCCTGTCTGAGGTGCCTCTGCACTTCATTTGTCCCCTGCATGCACTTGATCTGTAAAGTGCTAGAGTGAAGACCAAAGTTAGCACAGAAGGAGTCGTTGTCTAGGCTCAGAAACATCAGAACAGACCCCATCCAATGTGATATTGCTCTGGTAAGAGAGAAGCATTTATAGAGCCACTGAGATTTGAGAGGGGCAGGTAAGAGTAAGAGATGGAAGAGGTGTGGTGTCCTAAAGACAAGAGAATGCAAATAGATGTACCAGCAGCGAGAAAATAAAAAGCCCTGGTACAAGAACAGCAGTGATTATGAAGGAAATAGATTGAGAGAGGTAAGGTACAGCTGTTGAGAAAATTCTTGTAAGACCACACAGCCAGAAGTCTTAGGGAATGCTAAGGCCCCCAGAACTTTATTGTTTAGCAGTTAGTAAGTGCTAGTTGACTTTTTTTGAAGTTACTATATACGGATGTGTTGAAAATTCCAGTCACTCTCCTCTATCTTTTCATCCTCTTTCCATTGGCTCTGTCTTTTTTATTCCCTGTCCCTTCCCCTCTGGTTGCTCCATCAAGCTTTTTCCTCTTTCACTGGTACCTCCCCACTACTCTGCGTCTCTTATCTTGTCTTCAAATAATAGTCTAAATAAGTTGGTTTATTTTTCCTAAAGTCATACAATAAATTATTTTGAAATAAAGGTTTTCATACTTTGACCCACTCCAATCAAAAAAATTTCATTGCTAGAACTAACACACATAGGATCAAAGCACTTGCTATCTAAAATATCCTTGAAACAACAGGTAAAAATATAAAATACCTGGGTTTGTTTAATTTTGGGGAGTTCTCATCTGTGGATTTCTTGTGCAGCGTTTGGTTTTATAGAGGAGAGAACCTATCACATATGTAGAAATCACCACCTAGTGAAACCCACTATTCTCGCCTCTGGAGGGCACCAAAGTCTTAAAGGAATTTTAAGATTTTTTAAAAATGTATTTAAGGCAATCACTCTATGAGGAGTCATACCAAAAGAAAAAGGTCATTGCTCCCAACAGGAAATTAAAATTGGATATCTACTACCCACATTAGCCGGAGCAAGTTATGTTTGTGAAGATCAAGTAAATTCCTAACAGTTATCAGAAGTGGGGTGGCAGCAGCAAGTGTATAGGGAAACCTGTGTTGTGACTTTCTGAAAGAAAAATAGGTTGCTTAGTAGAAGTGATCTTTAACTAAAGGTTGATCAAAATATTAGAAGCTATGATAATTTTGTCAGGTGGTTACTCAAAGCAAAGGACTGCTTAGAATCTGCCATATATACATGTTCTATTATATTTTAATCAGGCTTTTTCATGTATACAGTTTTATGGCAGTCAGTAGTACTTATTCCAAAGGCCATGCATGATCTCTTCCTCAGACTTATGTCATCATTTGTATTCTAGTAGTATGTCCAATATGCTAGGCACCGTACACACCCCAAAAGTGCAACCCATACCCAAAAGACCTTACAACCTAAGCCAGGGGTGGCCAACCTGTGGCTCTGGAGCCATATGTGGCTCTTCAGAAGTTAATATGTGGCTCCTTGTATAGGCACCAACTCTGGGGCTGGATCCAACTTTCCAATGTGCTGGGGGGTGCTTACTGCTCAACCTCTGCCCCTGCCACAGGCCCTGCCCCCACTCCACCCCTTCCCTGAGTGTGCCATGCCCTTGCTCCTCCCCCCCAGAGCCTCCTGCATGCTAGGAAACAACTGATCGGGAGGTGCAGGAAGGTGCTGATTGGTGGTGGGTGGGAGGCGCTGGAAGTGGAGGGGGGGCTGCTGACGCATTAGTGTGGCTGTTTGGCAATGTACTTTGGTAAAGTCTAGCTCCTTTTCAGCATCAGGTTGGCCACCCCTGACCTAAGCTATAAAGTGAGTGCAAAATTAATACACTGAGGACTCTTCTACAGGCCCTGAATAAGCTGGCTCAGGTGGGTGATGAGAAAGATTTCAAAGCCAGAGTTTCACAGGCCACGTGAGATATATCAATAGCGTAGAGATATTATTCAAACTGATAAATGCATTCTAGACCAAATATATTTACACAGTCCCTTATCTTGTAGCATATGTACAGTTTGCAATGTGGGAAATTGTATGGTCATGATGAAAAATTAGAAGTTCATTTGGGCCTAGTTGAAGGAATATTGACAAGTCAGCCAACTGCTGAGATGCTTATCTGAACATTTTGATATTTGCTCATTGAAGATGGTAAGTGGAAAATAAAGAGGCTCAGGAGCTCCAGCCTGATAGATCCAGGGGGGACACAGGACACAGGCAACAATCTGGGCAGAAGAGCAAGCTTTCTGCAGGGGGACAACAGTGGGAATATTATGAGTTCAACCAGGTATAATAATGAAATGGTGAATACTAGTCTCTAGGGAAGAGGTATCTGTCATGGTTAATGTTCCTGCTGGAGAATGGTTCTGGGTGTTCAAGGAGCTGTTTTCAACTAATACTGTCTTAATGACTCCAGCATTTAATTAGGGTACGTATAAGAGCACCTCTGCTTCTTGGGTCATTCAAACCTGTAACGACTGAGTAGAACTAAAAAATAAACCTATTTCCATCACTAAAACTCAAGAGAGTGAGAATAAAGGACAAAACAAATGCGAGTTACTGAAGCAGCAGGAGAATTTAGAGCCCGAAAGGACCACATCATCTTGTACGACCTCCTGGATAGCACAGGCCACCAATACTATCCCACACCCTAAGCAACTTTAGTGCTTCCCTATTGGAATGGATGGAATAAGCCATCACTCAAAAGTCATCCAGTCAGAGCACCGAAGATGTATAAAGAGATAAGGGTTCAATATTACAATTATTAACTTTTTCAGCTTATGTCCCAATTGTGTTACAGATTTGGTTTCTGGAATACACTGCTGGACAAGATAGATGTGCACATGTAGGGGTAATAGTAGCTTACTGATTTTGCAGTTGCATCACCTAAAGCTAGGTTTATACTAGCACTTTTGTCAGACAAACTTTTGTTGGTCGGGGGGAGGGAACTCCCCCTATCAACGTAAGTTTCACTGACAATAATACTGTTGTGGACAGCGCTATGTCACTAGGAAACATTCTCCCTCCGCTCATTGAGGGTGGTTTAATTATGCCAATGGGAGAGCTCTCTCCTGTCAGCATAGAGCACCTACACAGGAGGCCTTACAGCAGTGATGCTATAAGGTCTGTAGCGTAGACACAGCCTAAGGGTATGTCTACACTATGAAATTAGGTCGAATTTATAGAAGTTGGTTTTGTAGAAAGCGCTTTTATACAGTTGATTGTGTGTGTCCCCACACAAGTGCTCTAAGTGCATGCAGTTGGCAGAGTGTGTCCACAGTACCGAGGCAACCGTCGACTTCCAGAGTGTTGCACTGTGGGTGGCTATCCCACAGTTCCCGCAGTCTCTGCTGCCCATCTGAATTCTGGGTAGAAATCCCAGTGCCTGATGGGGCTAAAACATTGTTGAGGGTGGTTCTGGGTACATATCGCCAGGCCCCCATTCCCTCCCTCTCTCCGTGTAAGCAAGGGCAGACAATCGTTTTGCACCTTTTTTCGTGAGTTACCTGTGCAGATGCCATACTACGGTAAGCATGGAGCCCGCTCAGCAAACCGTCACTGTATGTCTCCTGGGTGCTGGCAGACGTGGTACTGCATTGCTACACAGCAGCAGTTAATTGCCTTTTGGCAGCAGACAGTGCAGTATGACTGGTAACCGTCATCGATGTAGTCCTGGGTGCTCTTTTAATCGGGCACCTGGGCAAACATGGCAGTGACTCAGCCAGGTCATTTCCCTTTTAAGTTTTGTCTCGGTGGCATTCAGTCTTTTAACCTCCAGCCAGCAGAAGATGATGGCTAGTCATCATACTGCACTGTCTTCTGCTGAGCACCCAGGAAATGACGGCTAGCGGTCGTACTGCACAGTATGCTACCAGCAAGATGTATAAAGATAGATGAAGTGGCTCAAAACAAGAAATAGACCAGATTTGTTTTGTATTCATTTTCTCCTCCTTCCCTCTGTGAAATCAATGGCCTGCCAAACCCAGTTTTGAGTTCTATCCTTGAGGTGGCCATTCAGTTTCTTGCAAAGCCATCCCCTTTGTTGATTTTAATTCCCTGTAAGCCAACCCTGTAAGCCATGTCGTCAGTTGCCCCTCCCTCCGTCAGGGCAACAGCAGACAATCGTTCCGCGCTTTTTTTCTGTGCAGACGCCATACCACGGCAAGCATGGAGCCCGCTCAGATCACTTTGGCAATTAGGAGCACATTAAACACCATACGCATTATCCAGCAGTATATGCAGCACCGGAACCTGGCAAAGCGATACCAGGCGACATCAGCGCGGTAACATGAGTGATGAGGACATGGACACAGACTTCTCTTAAAGCAGGGGCCCTGGCAATGTGGGCATCATGGTGCTAATGGGCCAGGTTCATGTGGTGGAATGCCGATTCTGGGATCGGGAAACAAGCACAGACTGGTGGGACCGCATAGCATTGCGGGTCTGGGATGATTCACAGTGGTTGCGAAACTTTCGCATGCATAAGGGCACTTTCATGGAACTTTGTGACTTGCTTTCCCCTGCCCTGAGGCGCAAGAATACCAAGATGAGAGCAGCCCTCACAATAGAGAGGCGAGTGGCAATAGACCTGTGGAAGCTTGCAACGCCAGACAGCTACCGGTCAGTCGGGAATCAATTTGGAGTGCCAAATCTACTGTGGGGGCTGCTGTGATGCAAGTAGCCAACGCAATCAAAGATCTGCTGATATCAAGGGTAGTGACCCTGGGAAATGTGCAGGTCACAGTGGATGGCTTTGCTGCAATGGGATTCCCAAACTGTGGTGGGGCCATAGGCAGAACCCATATCCCTATCTTAGCACCGGAGCACCAAGCCGGCGAGTACATAAACCGCAAGGGGTACTTTTCAATAGTGCTGCAAGCAGTGGTGTATCACAAGGGACGTCTCACCAACATCAACGTGGGTTTGACTGGGAAAGGTACATGACGCTCGCATCTTCAGGAACTCTGGTCTGTTTCAAAAGCTGCAAGGGACTTTATTCCCAGACCAGAAAATAACCGTTGGGGATCCTGACATGCCTATATGTATCCTTGGGGACCAAGCCTACCCCCTTAATGCCATGGCTCATGAAGCCATACACAGGCAGCCTGGACAGTAGTCAGGAGCTGTTCAACTACAGGCTGAGCAAGTGCAGAATGGGGGTAGAATGTGCATTTGGACGTTTAAAAGAGCGCTGGTGCAGTTTACTGACTCGGTTAGACCTCAGCGAAACCAATATTCCCACTGTTATTACTGCTTGCTGTGTGCTCCATAATAATCTGTGAGAATAAGGGGGAGACGTTTATGGCAGGGTGGGAGGTTGAGGCAAATCGCCTGGCTGCTGGTTTTGCACAGCCAGACACCAGGGCGGTTAGAAGAGCACAGGAGGGCGTGATGCACATCACAGAAGCTTTGGAAACCAGTTTCATGACTGGACAGGTTATGGTGTGAAAGTTTTGTTTGTTTCTCCATGATGAAACTCACCGCCCCTTGGTTCACTCTACTTCCCTGTAAACTAACCAACCTACCCTCCTCCCTTCGATCACCGCTGTCAGAGACAATAAAGTCATTGTTGCTTCACATTCATGCATTCTTTATTCATTCATCACACAAATAGGATGATAATTACCAAGGTAGCCCAGGAGGGGTGGTGGAGGAGAGAAGCACGAGGCCACACAGCACTTTAAAAGTTTAAAAACTTATTGAATGCCAGCCTTCTGTTGCTTGGGCAATCCTCTGGGGTGGAGTGGCCAGAGGCCCCCCCCCCCCCCACCGCGTTCTTGGGCATCTGGGTGAAGAGGCTGTGGAACTTGGGGAGGAAGGCGGTTGGTTACACAGGGGCTGTAGAGGTGGTCTGTGCTCCTGCTGCCTTTCCTGCAGCTCAACCATACGCTGGAGCGTATTAGTTTGATCCTCCAGCAGCCTCAGCATTAAATCCTGCCTCCTCTCATCATGCTGCCACCACATTTAAGCTTCAGCCCTCTCTTCAGCCCGCCACCTCTCCTCCCGGTCATATTGTGCTTTCCTGCACTCTGACATTGTCGTCCTCCCACACTGACATAGCACAGACGACTGCGTGGAGGCAACCATGAGCTCAGAGAATATTTTATCACGAGTGCGTTTTTTTCACCTTCTAATCTTCACTAGCCTCTGGGAAGGAGAAGATCCTGTGATCATTGAAACACATGCAGCTGGTGGAGAAAAAAAAAGAGAGGCAGTGGTATTTAAAAAGACATTTTCTAGAACAATGGCTACACTCTTTCACGGTAAACCTTGCTGTTAATATTACATACACAGCACATGTGCTTTCGTTCTAAGGTTGCATTTTGCCTCCCCACACCACGTGGCTAGCGCCCCCCAGCTAACAGCGGGGAACATTTCTGTTCAGCCACAGGCAAACAGCCCAGCAGGAATGGGCACCTCTGCATGTCCCCTTAAGAAAAGCACCCTATTTCAACCAGGTGACCATGAATGATATCACAGATAAAGAACGGATGTTGTTTGAATGCCAGCAAACATACACTGCAATGCTTTGTTCTACAATGATTCCCGAGTATGTGCTTCTGGCCTGGTGTGGTAAAGTGTCCTACCATGGTGGGTGGAATAAGGCTGCCCTCCCCAGAAACCTTTTGCAAAGGCTTTGGGAGAACATCCAGGAGAGCCGCAAATGCCAGGGCAAATTAAACATACTTGCTTTTAAACCATGTATAGTATTTTAAAAAGGTACACTCACCAGAGGTCCCTTCTCCGCCTGGCGTGTCCAGGAGGCAGCCTTGGGTGGGTTTGGGGGGTACTGGCTCCAGGTCCAGGGTGAGAGTGAGTTCCTGGCTGTCGGGAAAACTGGTTTCTCCGCTTGCTTGCTGTGAGCTATCATCTTCCTTGTCTCCAAAACCTGCCTCTGTGTTGCCTCCATCTCCACTGAAGGAGTCAAACAACACGGCTGGGGTAGTGGTGGCTGAACCCCCTAAAATGGCATGCAGCTCATCATAGAAGCAGCATGTTTGGGGCTCTGACCCAGAGCGGCTGTTCACCTCTCTGGTTTTCTGGTAGGCTTGCCTCAGCTCCTTAAGTTTCACGCAGCATTGCTTCCGGTCCCTGTTATGGCCTTTGTCCTTCATGCCCTGGGAGATTTTGACAAATGTTTTGGCATTCCAAAAACTGGAACGGAGTTCTGATAGCACGGATTCCCCTCCCCATACAGCGATAGGATCCCGTACCTCCTGTTCGGTCCACGCTGGAGCTCTTTTGCGATTCTGGGACTCCATCATGGTCACCTCTGCTGATGAGCTCTGGCCAGCATGGCAAGCTGCAGGTGACCATGCAAACAGGAAATTGAAATTCAAAAGTTTGTGGGCCTTTTCCTGTCTACCTGACCAGTGCATCCGAGTTGAGAGTGCTGTCCAGAGCGGTCACAATAGAGCACTTTGGGACAGCTCCCGGAGGCCAATACCCTCTAATTGCGTCCACAGTACCCCAAATTTGACCTGGCATGGCCGATTTAAGCGCTAATCCACTTGTCAGAGGTGGATAAGGAAATTGATTTTAAGAGCCCTTTAAGTCGAAAAAAGGGCTTCATCGTGTGGACGGGTGCAGATTTACATCGATTTAATACTGCTAAATTCGACCTAAACTCTTAGTGTAGACCAGGACTAAGCTTACCTTTGCTGATTCAACTTCATTCACACCATTCCTTCTGATCTTAACCAGCACTTTTCCTCACTCTTGGAGTTATTTTGGAGTGTAATTTTACATAGACATCCAAACAGATTACTTCCATTACAAAAGTGTAGGAACATCCATATAGCAACAACTAGATATTACCAGTGGAATATTAGAAATTCAGATTAGCTGTAACAGCAAAAATAAAAAACAAACCACACAAAACTCCAGCCAGGATAGATGTAAATGGAGTATCCAAAAATGGGAGCTGTTTAGTTGTAACTCAGTTCTTGCCTGTGATGGAATGACATACTAGACATCTAGTATAGTACTTCTACAGCCTATGCCTCAGAAGAGTCAGAGTAATCCTGCCAGAAGCGAAAGCTAAACTTAAAACTAAATTCAGCTGGCCAGAAAAAATGCTGCTCCTGCAGGAAACAGGAGAAGAAACTAAGCTTATCCACCCACTTTAGCTTCTTTAAAAAGGAGTACAAGAGTGATGTTACATAAATCTTACCCTCATTCCCCAGAATGCTGCTAGAATATTGTATAGGATGGCAGTAGGTAGAACCACTTGGGGGGACGGGGTGATATAGAAGTCTACAAATCATGACTGGTGTGGAGAAAGTAAATGAGGAAGTGTTATTTACTCCTTTTCATAACAAAGAACTTGGGACATTAATAGGCAGCAAGTTTAAACTAACCAAAGGAAGTATTTCACACACACACACTCAACCTTTGAAATTCCTTGGCCTTCACAACATCCTCTGGCAAGACTATAACAGGGCTCTAAAAAAGAACTAGATAAATTCATGGAGGCTAGGTCTATCCATGGCTATTAGCCAGGATGGAGTCCCTAACTTGTTTGCCAGAAGCTGGGAATGGGCGACAGGGGATGGATCACTTGATGATCACCTGTTCTGTTCACTCCCTCCAGGGCACCTGCTACTTGCCAGTCGGACAACAGGATACTGGGCTAGATGGACCTTTGGTCAGACCTAGTACGGCCGTTCTTATGTTCATTTACCTTAGAAACCTCAAACTATTCTTGCACTTCCTAGTTTGGTAAAGATATACTACAATTGTGTTTTGGAGAAACCAATACATCCTATGCAGCCTTACAATATATGTAAGGTCACAGAATAAGGCATTATGAAGTGTCTTCAGTGAAGAAAATGATAGTGGATTTCAGTGATGGGTAAGGTAATTTAAAGCTTGTTTCTGTGCTACCCATCACTCATATCCTGGTCATTAAGGGCATTCAGCATGTATTTCTGGCCTTAATCTTAGTTACTTACACAGTTCATCTTAACATTGTATGTGTTCCTAACCAGTGCTCAAGAGGTTTTTTGTAATATTTGCCAACATTTTGTGTTGATTTCACCTGTGACTCATTCTTCACTCAAGCTGCTAGAGGGAAAAAAAAGTAGCTCATATCTACACTGTTCTTCAGCTAGCAACTTCAACTGACCCAAGTTTCTGCTAGTTCTCGCCTCACCCCTCTCTTTTCTGTTGAGGTTTTGGAAGAGTATCATACAACAACAAAATTAAATTTTCAAGAGGTACTCATGCACTACAAGAACCAAGCTGGATGTTTATTATATTTTATCATTGTGCACTGCATCATCTCTTTAGATAGAAAGTTAAATGAATTACAACTATTCATATTGTCTATAACCAGACTGTTATTCTTAACCAGTACATACTTCCAAATAAATACCCTAAGAATTACTTAAGCAGACACCTAGTAATTTCAATACTGTGCTAGTGGAAAGCAAGTGTATTTGACAGGTACAGCATAGTCTTTGATATACATAAAATGAAAGCAGTTTTCTGTACTTCTAAGCCAGCATGTACATAATCAAATCTGGTTGCCATTCCCATGGTAGCAGCAGAACAGGGAGAGAGAGTTAACACCCCTCTAGACAGTACATCAGAAAAGTGGAGGGGAGAACCCTCCCACCCCCCATGGGTTCTCCCCTCCTCTCCAAGATGGGATTAGAGTTGCAGTGCTGGAGCAGAGGGTGCTACAGTGGGTGGTTGATGCACCTTTAGTGAGTGAGGTGATGAGGCAGTGGCAGCAACAGCAAAGGAGAAGGACACTGGCCTATGACCGAGACCCTTCGTCTCCCCCCATGAAGTTGCACCTGGGTGGGTTGATAAAAGAGAAAAAGGCTCTGTACTAAAGTTGGGAATCACTGAAATAGGTGGTTGTCATACAGAGTCCATGCATCATATGGATTATGCACCACACCAAAAGCACAATCTGGTCAACAAGCCAGCGTAAGTTATCTGGTCTGATAAGTGATAAAGAGACCTACAAGGTAAGTGGCTGATGACACCTCTTCACTGCCCCAGGGTGCCCCCTATCCTGCACTTCCCTGGCTGCCATTTCGCAGTCAGGACTGCTGGCTGCTCGAAGTTATGGTGTCTTCCTTCAGACTACCATAAATTGTGGGGCAGCCTCCTGGAATCAGCCAGCAGCCCCCAAATCCTAAAATGCAAAATTCAAGTTTATGCCACCTTTGTATCCCTAGAACTACATTTGTGCTCTTCAGATATAGCTAGGGACATGGTGCTTACTACTTCTCTCAAGATCTGAGAGAGACTCTTGGAGACCTTTATGAGATGCCAGTTCTTGCATTTCAAGAGCTTCTAAACTTTGGGCTCACTTAAAGATTCAAAGGTACAGTATTTGCTCTTGCAAAGTTTTAAATTTACATGTATGATACCAAATGACACACTAATCACTCTAGTTCCCATTTATTTAAACAGATAATGACAATAGAAGTTTTTGAACCCTCACTTGGGATAAGGGCACAACCAATAATTGTATCAGTTACAGAATTTTAGTTTCCTACATGGTCAAATATATAAAAGTTTAATGAGCATAGTTTCTCATTAATGCTGGTCAACCAGAAAAGTCAGTCCATATTTGTCTATTCAGTTAGAGCCAGCTTCTTCTTTAGGGATTCTGGCATTTCAGGTGGAGGTGGACGAGGAAGTCTGAAATAAACCTTGACAGAATCGTAGATGAACCACTGTAGTGCAGTCAGCGTACCAATCATAATAATACGAGCAAACAGACCCTTCCATACCCCTGTTGAGTAAAGCATAAGCATTAGCGACTGGGAGACATTATTATACATAAAACTCCTGTCCAAGTTAAAGTTTTTACCTTTGAATCCAAGCCTCACAAGAACCTGTGAAGCCGAACTGCCCTTTTCCTTGTTCAGCACAGACACCACAGAGTCAGCAGGATGAGAAACAATGGCACAGAAAACACCAGCTGAAAGAAATGTATCAATACAGTATTTACTGTTTGCTATAGTAGAATCAAAGGGACTTCGCTTAACAGCAGTTACCTGCTAATGGAAATAGCGCCACATTTCTGTGCAACTTAGTAGCCAGGCAGCAGGGAGAACGTGGCTGCCATAGCTCTTAAATCCTGACAGAACAGAGTCTGCTCTTGTGTGGCTTGGGAGCCCTGGTCTGCAGTCGTATGCAAGCCTCACCTCTTGCGATAATCTCTACCCTATCCCAACAGTGGGTCAATGCCCATCTGATTCGCTAACCGAGTGGCCCTGTGCACCGCTGCTCTGCTCCTGTAAATCTCCTCTGTGTAGAGGAGTTTCATTCTGACAAATTTAAGGGTGTCAATTATGTAATCACTTCCTCCTGCAAGCCTTCCTTTGCTCTGCTAAACTAGTGCTCTTTCTGCCAAAACCTGTACCTCTTACAGCTTAGGAGACACAGGATCTCATGATTGCACCTTACATAAAGAGCAATGTTCGTGGCATTTCATAATTCAGTTGAGAATCAATAAAACCAAGACCATTTTTCGTGTAGCTACTCATTCTTTTCCCTAACAAAAGTTTTGTAAATTTTTCCCTATCTAACCTCATTAAGATGTTCAGAAAAAGTACCTAATTTTCAATTATAGTTTCTGGAATCACAGTAGTAAAAACCCAGGACATAAGATGGTTCATAGTTTTCAGACACTTCTGAAAGAATCAGTGTTCAAAGGCCTCCTTACCAATGTAGCCAGCTATAAATGTGACAACCAATTGTTCTGGCTTGGAACATTCACTCCGGGGCTTCGGAACCACATACTTGTAGAGAGCTTCAACTGTACGTTCAAAGCAGGCAAATTTCATCATTGTGTATGGAATCTGTCTCATCCACAAAGGAACAACACCTTTGTAGAACCTTAAAAGTGGAGAAAGTCAGAATTGTAGCAAATAATAGCCTACTCTGGAGTGCAATTCTACTCTGAAAAGAAAATAGACAGCACTAAAGCAGCTCCAATTTACTATCTCAGCGGCCTGTATATCTAAGTTGTTTGCTTACTTTTAGTTAGGAAATCTAACTGCCAGACCTGAAAAGTGAAGCTGTGTTTCTGGCTTGTGCCATCTACTAAGAAACAACTTAAACAACTGTACAGGCTCAAGTGTTTGTCAGAAAGATAAACAGTTATGACAGGAAGGAGAAAAGTCAAGGTGATGCCATTTTGTAGTCATTTCCCTGTTGTAAGTGCAAGTTAATAACTCATGTCTGCATACCAGCCAAGTCCTGATAGTGAGAAATGACATGTAGATCTACAGCCATTGATATCAGAACACAGGCAAATGTGCAGGTATATTACTCTCACATGCCAATGACTCAAGCATCTTTGACTGTACAACAAAAAGTTGCTGAATATCAGTTGACTGGAACTACCAGAAACTAAAGTTAACAAGCAGAACTCAGTACAAGAGATATCCACAAAGATGGATCTAAGGAACATGTTGACTACATTAACTTGCTGACGTCAGCGTCCTGTCTTAGCAATGTAATGATTTCCTGATATTCTGTTTTGATATACAGAATCTTCAAAGTACCCTTCACTATTTATGTACAATATATGACAAGGTAGAAAGCATCAAAGATTTTACTTAATGCTATAGCCACTGTTAAGGCTAAACAGAAGAATTATTTTCCTTCGCTAATAAGAAGTTTCTTGATCCTTATATTCCAGCGGAGAGAAACTGATACAGATACTTACGCCCATACACCTTCTTCTGCAAACATTTTTGGAGCAGCTTGTCTCAAAGTGTTAGCATATCCAGGCTGGGTCTGGATGCGAACCTTTGCAGCTTCCATTGGAGCCAGAGCAATATCAGCAAAAAACTCTGCACTGGCAGAGGCAGCCAAGTAGAGTGATGTACGCCACAAATATGCATTCTCCTGAAATGCAAATGGAAACAAAGATTTTATACTGAAGTATTCTTTCAAACTGAATTCAGTATTTCTGTTGTAAAGTGAATTAGCTACACAAATATGCAACACAAACTGGGTTTCAAAAAAGTGTGGTAGACAACTTAAAGCTTACCTCTCCTAGAATGTTGCCATACAGAACTTTGAACACTTCATAGAAACCAAATTTGCAGAGCCCTTGCATTGAGTATCCAAAAAAGGTTGGAGCCCATCCCTTAGCCAGACCACGAAAGCCATCTTCTTTAACTGTAACTGAGAATCCATTGAAGATGCTTTTGTATTTTTGTGGGTCCACCTAAACAAATTGGAAAGTTAGCTATATAGTACAGGTAGTAGGTTCCCACACCCCCCCATCCACAGTAAGTTTTCTACCCTCTTCCCATAGTGCCATTATACAGATTTCTACACTAAAATCACCTTTACTTATAATCTTAATGGTCGTTAACTAGTCTCAATTATTAGGCTTGCCGCTGTCAGCTGAAATTCAGTCTGTAGATACTGACATGAGAAATTATGCTATTTCAAGTTATTTTTACTGTTTGTTCCATATCTATAGCCTCAAAAGATGTGGCCCTTTGACTACATTAGAAATTTTGCTGGATAGCTTTCCACACAACCTTTCAAGTGTGGGCACATTTATACTGGCATAACTGTACTTATGCCAGTTCCCTGAATTAGAATAAGCAGTTACATCAGTATAGCTGTTTCCACACTTAAGGATTATGCCAGAACAGCAATGTCAGTTAAGAATGTGATTTTACTGGACATGACTATGCTAGTATAAAATGTAAGTGTAGACTGAGCCCTTAAGCTCACCTCACCATTTGCTCAGCAACAGAAGTAGTATTTCAGTTACTAGTTGGGTTTTTTTGAAACTACAGAAATATGAATTATAAAAATCTTACTGAAGATTCTTAAGTAATCTTGGGCCTAACTTGTTGCCCACCTCACTATAGACTTATCAAGGCCTCACCTTCCTTCGGTCTTATTTCCTGTTCTTATTTTTACTTCTGTATACCAGGAACACACTGCAGAAGATGTAAACTTTGTGAAAATATGTTTGAGTGATATTTCAGTAATAATCCAGTATTCAGTTCAGTAATGTTCTTAGAGCTAGACTACCTTTACTGTTGTAAATACTAAAGGAAGCTAATCCATTTAATACTACTGCTACATCATGAGATTGTGATAAAGATTTAGAGGAAGTCTCACTATTTCTTGATTTTGTGCATTTAACACTTGACATTAGCTTCTCTTATTTGAGACTCAGGGCAATAGGAAAGGAGAAAGCCACATAAAGCCATAAGAACGGACAGGGATGACAATGGCGCATAGTCAAAAGACACTAGATTTCATGTATACTAAAGAGACACTTTATAAGTTAATAACTCAGAAGTGTCAAGCATGTCTAATTACTTTAAAATTCAGGATCCGATGGCTCTTTAGAGCCTGTTTTATGGAGGCAGTTTCAGAGTACAACGTTACAGAAGTGCTCAGTTACTTGCATACTTTTAGAAATTATGAATATTCCTCTATTTAGAGTAGAAGGAAGTTTACTTTAAGTAAAACATTTATCAAATTGCAGGTTTTATTTGGTAAAACATGAATATTTACTTGACTGCAGGGGTTTCAACCCAAACCATGTACAAGAGTTTATGATGCCTTCACCTGAAGTATAGTGTATTTGACTGAATGCTAGTTAAGTTCACTGCATCTTTCATAACGGGATCACAACTGCCCCAAAAAAATACATCAACTTCCACCATTAAAGCAGGTTTAGAGATTTCTGAATGACATGCAATTCTAAATGAAAGGATAAGACTGTTCCTTTAAGAAATCAGGAACTGTTGCACAGGCACAAAGTTCACATCCATTTCTCCCAGTCTCAGAAGTTTTACCACAATTATATGTCTACTAGCTCTAGAAACACTGCTCACCTCACACAGTAACCTGAAAGCCAGTGAATTTCTAGCAGTTTAGAGATGTGCTTTAATCTACCTCACTCTTTGAGCATAAGCCTTTGGCTGAACAGCTGCTTAGTTGTGCCATTAACCAATGAATGTATAATAATTAGATACTTATTTTTCCATGTAAGTAATGAATACATTCAAATGGAATGGGCATTCAGTTTCTCCAAGTCTACTTAATCGTGTTTTACCATTTGACTGCTGGCCTACACACATTTTTCGTATAGTCGTTGATAGCTAACCATGCAAGCATTAATTTGATCTGGAAACTCAAGTAATTCCAAGTTTTAGTATCATTTTAACACAAGCGTTAGCTTCCAACTGCTATGCATTTTCCATTTGTTCATAAGAAAGCCTCAAATTAAAAACTCAATCCAATATCCATGCACAGAAGTCCTCTGTATTAATTTTCATATAACTCTTACCATATGCACATCATGCATCTCAGATACTCTGAAGATAGTTTTATTTCCCCCTACTTCTGGAATTCTGAGAAACAGGTATATTATTCCTATGCCCCTCTCACAGGTGTTTCACTAGTCTTTGGTCACAAGATACTTAAGACAATTGGTGGCAAACTTTTGAATAAAGTTTTGCCATGAGTTACTCAAAAGCACGTTTCTCAACTGTAATTGAGATTTCAGCCTGGATTTGTTTTACCTAAAGTGGTTAGAAGTTTTCCCTATTCATCTATGCTACCATTCATCTGCATCACATGGATGCAAAGTTCTTTTTATTAATCCAATGGATGTTCATTTAATCCAAAAACGAACATTAAAGCTTACTTATTTCTTCTTTCTACCTAGCACTAGTGTTAAGGTATTACACTATACCCATTGTAAAACTCAAACATACAGCCTCTGGACTAAATATGAAAATAGAGTAAGTTAAAGAAGCTTTGGAGTTTGTTTCCTTCAGATACAAACCTGGATACGACATTTCACTAAATCCAGAGGTACGACTGCAGTGTGCGTCAGGCCACAACTTAGGACCCCACCAAAACCACAGAGAGCATAAAACTTGAGCGAGCCATATTCACAACTGTATTCTTCTGCAGCAAAAAATAAAGACACCATGCTTTTATATAAGCCTCATGCACAGCTGGTGAACATCTTGCTTGATGGATAACTTACTCCTCCAGCTTCTGTTAGCAGACATGTATCACACTTCATTACCATGCTTTGTAAGTTTTACCACATTCAACATGCAAAACAAACCTGAATTCTGCATTTAACCAGGTCTAGGGGAACCAATGCTGTATGTGTTGTGCCACAGCTAATAATCCCACCAAGGCCACAAAGGAGAAAGAATCTGCCTGAGCCATATGCACAGCTATACTCCTCTGTTTAATCAGAAAGAAAAGCGTTAAAGTTTGTACACTTAACTGTACAAGCCTGTGAAGAAGATACTGTTAGTATTTCATGTTTAAAATCCAATCTAATATGCTTGAGGATTATTGGAAACGGAAGTGGTTGCCTTAATGAGGTCTATCTTCCTGAGACAGATACTAGTTGACTAATGGGTAGCTCAGATACTATGCCACTGGCTCCTGGCTTCATTCCTAATTTTTTGGACCAAAGAAAGAGCAGCTAGTTTGAGTTCTGGGCCTACCAACTTGAAACTGTCCATTTACATTCTCATTTGTCAAAGTTTCCACTGAGGGAGCTTGTCCTTTTAATGAAATATTGAGCCAAATATTAAAGTTTTTAATTTAGTAGTGCACCTCATTCTTTACAGTTGAGTTTTATTTAGGTGCAAGCAAAAATTTAACAGATTGAAGAAAGCCTTTTGAAGAGATAAGCAGTGAAACAGTTAGGACTCTGGCCTGGTCTGCACAATGATGCACTGGTTGTAAGACCAGGTTAGTTGAATCAGTGCAGCTTTGGTAAGGACACTTACATGAGCATGATTAAGCACATATGTAAGAGAACCCATATACATGAAGTCTAACTGGTTTAACAATACCTCTAGTTCAGTGATCTCCAACCTTTTTACGCACAAGACCACTTTTGGGATTTAAGTGCAACCCAGGATCTACCCTGCCCCTTCTGTGAGGGGCCCACCCTACTCACTCCATTATTAAACCATTCCAAATTGTGTTTAAACCGGCCTAAATATGACCTTTTGTTCAATGTCTCAGCTGCCATTAAGACTCCAGAAAGTAGCTGTGAAAGGATAATCATATTTCACTCTTATATTTGAGAATATAAACAAAAGCAGGGACACGCTGGAAGCCTTAGTAAGGCAAAGTAGCTTCCTTGTAGTAACAATTAAGGCTTATTGGGAAAAAGAGCTCTTTCCTTCCAACAGCAAGGGCTTCAGTTTTACTAGACCCTCCATTAGAGGGTATGATGCAAGACTATCCACAAAGCAGGATCCAGCAAGTAAGTATACTTTAGCCCAGCAATCACCACCTTCCCGGCAAATTTACTCCTTATTCTGATTGGAGCAGTCAAAGGGTTTAGCATCTCTACTTTCATATGGGCCTCAGAGACCTGCAATACTACATGGCCAAATTCAAACATTAAGATTCAAGCTTAAATAAGATGTCCTTAAATGTACTAGCCAGAACATGTCCAGATTTTTAAATTAAGGTCAACCAGAAGCAACCTCTGTATCTAAAACAGTATGGAATCGTAAGTTAGTAATGTAACAGACTTATTTACTTTAATGTATTAAATGTGCAAGTTTTTAGCCTGCCTGGTTTTGAATGTTTAATTTCACCTGTAAAGTGACTACACACAACAAATGCCACCCTGTGAGTTGCTTCTGTTCTTTAGGCGTTTATATCTGGTGAAGACAAGCTAAGTCAATGGCAACGCGCTCTCCTGTGAAGTCTGTTCTCCACCTCCCTAAGAGGTGGAAGGTAAGTTGGTGAATAACCTTGAACTTGGGCTCTCAAGTACGAGGCACAAGAGCTGTTTTTCAATGTTTCTACATTAACCCAATTTCCATTCAAATGTGGACTGGGACAAATCACAAGTTGTTTTTTCCTCACTCACTAAATCAATCTAGTGAAGAAATGCATCATTCACCATTTTCTAACATAATAAGAAAGTAAAAATTAAGACACTAAATATACACAATTATGCAAGTTTGTATACTGTATATTCTCCTGGTTAGCAAGTATCAAGTTTATTAGGCTATATTTACTTTAAAAAAAGTAAACATGTTTTAATGCTTATGCCAATCCATGAAAACTAACTCTTTAGGAAAACTCAAATGCAAAACCAGGATAAGTTAATCAAAGTTCTCTGGCTTGCTAATGTATGATTAAAATTGGTGATTTAAATCAATATATCAGCTTATCACTGAAATGTATTCATTTGTAATTGTATGAATCCTGTTAGCTTAAGAGCTTAAAGTATTTCAAATGTAAAGGTTGCGTGTACTTTTTTTTTTAAACCATAGTTTATCCAGTGTTCTTGCCTTTTCAATCAGAAAGAAAAGGCATGTTCAGTCCTATTACTGGAGGATTCCCATTATCCCAAAGCAGAAATACTCAAAGTAGTCTTGCATCCAAAAGTTATGCTTTCAGAGTCTTATTCTTGGATGACCATGAAGCCACACTTAAGTATTTTTAACTTTGTTACTGTATAATAAAATTATTCAGCAGAGACAATGACAAGTGTTACATTTCTTCAGTTTACTAGGAAGTCAAGATCCAGGGACAGTATCAAATGGCCTCCAAACATAAAAGAGATTAATGTTTAAGTTATTTCCTTTATTCTGTTTAGGTTGGAGTCTGGGACAACTTTCCAGAAGAATACACTGTGGTCAATACCACCTCTACAGTTTCTCAGGAATAATTCAGAGTCTTGGTTAGAACAAAGTCAATCAAAAGGTACAATAGTTATTTCCTCAGGAACCAAATAAAGCCTTTCTGAAATGATAATAGGACAGAACTGATAAGCCAGTATTAATATAGGGCATATTCTACAAAAGTCATATACTA
Source organism: Lepidochelys olivacea (assembly GCF_965140295.1). NCBI lineage: Eukaryota > Metazoa > Chordata > Testudines > Cheloniidae > Lepidochelys > Lepidochelys olivacea. Next base: position 268,366,150 of record NC_140411.1, read on the forward strand.
CACTTTTAAAAATAGTCTTGACAGAGAAAGGATGATCTTATGCTAGGTGCACTTGACTAGCATCAAAACTAACGGATTCTGTTCGCAGTGTCTGTGTGCAGCCTTGGGAAAGCCACTGTTATCTATGAAGTGGTGATTACACTTTTGTACAACCTGGAATATAAATTAGTATGTGAGGTGCTCAGTTACTCATCACTAAAGAAAAGCCTGAATTTATCCCTCTATGGCATTCTTAGTGTCTTTGCAGCACATTAGCGTCTGTGCAACCAAGAAGGGAGAAAAGTACATAATGAAGCAGGAGACCATCTTTCTTTAAGAAAAGATGTCACCTTAGCTGCATATTCATTTTATAATAAATCCCAGCAGTTTAACTACGGCCCACAGGACCATCCTGCCTGGCCCCTGAGCCCCCAGCCCCTCACTTTCTGTCCTCCCCTCCCCCACAGCCATGCCACCGCAGGGCTGGCTCCATGCAGGTGGCAGGGCTGTGAGCTCCTGGGGGTGGGGGAGTTGAATAAGGGGCAGGGGATCCCGGGGGGCAGTCGGGGGGGTTGGATAGGGGGTGGGGCCCCAGGTGGCAGTTAGGGGCGGGGGTCCCAGGAGGGGAGAGTCAGGGGACAATAGCAGAGGGGGTTGGATGGGTTGGGGGTTCTGAGGGGGGCAGACAGCCTGGCTCCCACCCACTGTTTGGGGAGGCACAGCCTTCCCTACCCACCCTCCATACAGTTTTGCAACCCCGATGTGGCCTTCGGCCAAAAAGTTTGCCCACCCCTGGGCTAAAGCACCGGACCATGTATCCGGAGACCTGGGCTCTATTTTCAGCTCAGCCACTGGCCTGCCAGGCGTCCTTGGACAAATCACCTCTATGACAGAGTTTCATACTAAAATGGAGATAGTGATACAGACCTCCTTTGTAAAGAGAATGGAAATCTAATGAAGAAAAAAGTGCCAGTATTATTAACTAACTGGAAACTTTCCTTGATACAAGCATCACTCGCTGATTTTTTTTTTTTTAATTACTATTGTTACCCACACAAGATTATGGCCATGACATGATAGAATTTTTCATTTGCCACACTGCAGAGTTTGACAGCACTTTATGTCTAGGAAGATACCTTTATATCAATTTTTTGAGACAGAAAAAAAAACATTTCATAGACTCATGACTGTGAAGCACTGAAAATTTGGCTAGGATATTCGGAGAGAAGAGGGTGGTACTTTGACTAATTGATGAAGTTATCTAGATTTCCAGTTTGCATCCAATTACTTTTAAAAATTTACAGAATTTGTACATCCTTCAAATGGAGTTCGCATTACAGGAAAAAAATAATCAAACCATGTAGGATTTTCAATACATGCCAGATCTATTCCCTCCATTAGCAAGATACTCCTCTTCCCTTTAAAAACTCTGGTGGTGGGGGCCACAGGAAATTTACTTTCTACAGATAACGTGCCCCTACTTTAATTTAAGACATGGATGGTGGGCCTAGTCTATGGCGGTGTGTGCCAATGAAATACGTAGAGAAAGGAATACATGACTGGCAGTCCTTGTAGTCTCTGCCCGCGCTTCCCTGGGTGGCTGTGAACTAGCAGCAGCCACACTGCCCTGTGTCCCAGCACCTGGCACAGGTTTCAGGGGCTCACGCACTGGAGAAACTGTCCACTCTGGCTCTCCCAGAAGCGGGGGACACAGGCCTGCGGCCTGACCGCGCCAAGGTTACCGCGGCAGAGCCGGGCCCAGAGTCGCCCCGGGCGCGGGGCGACCGGACCCGGAGCACCTGGGACCCGACACAAGCCAGGAAGGAGCCGAGACTGGGCGCGCCTCCCACGCCCCGTGCCCTTCCTTGCCCTCCAAAGAGCATTGGAGAGGCCCGCGGGAGGCGGCCCCTCCCCAGCCAGGCCGACATGCAGCCGGGTAGTCCAAGCTCCTCCCAGCTCCGGCGGGCAGAGCCCGTCCTACCCCCGGGACGGAGAGACTCGGGAGGGCGACCGCAGCCTCCCTTCCAGCTGCTCCATTTACCTTCGGCGACAGCGGCAGCCGCCAGGCTCCTCCGGGGGCTGGGCGGCTCGGTGGGGTCCGGGCGCTTCCTCACGCCGTCCTGGAGCAGCTGCAAATGGGGCGCGTGGAAGGGGTTTAGGCGGGCGAGCGGCGCGACGGACGAGAACATGGCGGCCTGGGGAGAGAGGCGGCCACGAAGCGGGAGTTAGCAGCGGCCGCGCGCTCGCCGGGGCACCGGCCGCAGCCCCGCAGCGAGCAGGACCCAGAAGCTCAGTCCCGCGCGCTCCGGGGAGAGCACGCGCCGGCTCAGCCCAGCTCACTGACACTCACCCTCTAAAATGGCGGCGGCGGTAGCGGCGCGCGCTCTAGGTTCCGCTGCTCCACCGGCACCTCGGCTCAGAGGCCGTATAGCGACCCTGCTCAAAGACTTTGTCCTTCTCCGACGCAGGGGGCGCGGCAGCCGGCCAACAAGTGGGGATGTGATTGGCGGAGAAGCTCCGCGGACACACGTCACCACACTGACGTCCTCGAAAACCCAACCCTCGTCTTCTCTCACGCCTGCGCACTCCTTTACACCTCCCCTTCCCCCCCCTTAGCGTCCGGTGCAAGGACTGTTGGGGGAGGGGCAGGGCGAGTCATGACTTTCCTCGGACTACTGGGGACCTGGCCCTAGCCCAGCCTTGCTGAGTGCGGGGGGGCTGATGGGGTGACGCTGCTGGTGTCAATGGAAGCGGAAAGGAAAGTGTCCTGGGTCTAGACAGTCCACTTCTGTGTCTACACGGGGGACATTTGCCAGGTGGTTTTAAATCAGTCCCGCTAACTCGGGTGTGAAGGGGTTCCACCGTGGCGCGGGCTGTAACGGGCCATCTCTGCGGCCTTGGCAAGTTGTGACATCGCGTAGTTGGGCCAGATTTAGAGCCAGGCAGAAAATGCGGCCCCGCCCGCCCCCGTTAGCCAGACAGGTAAGGCCGGTGGCAGGTACCTCAGTACACGTACCTGATTGTTAGCTCCAGGGTCTGCCCCACAAAATCCCCCGCCTGGCCAGGCCATCCAGTCACCTCTTTGCAACTCCTCATCCTGGCAGGCGCGAAGCATGGTAGGTATCCCAAAGCCTAGTGCCATCCTGGCTCATGACAGCTGAGTCCTTCCGAAAGACACAATTTCCCTCTGTCTCTCTCTCTCTCACGTGTTGGAAACTACGCCAAAGGAGGGTGGGCGTTCTCTTAGAGAGTGAGGAGACACTGAACAAAATAGTGGGAACAAGTTGTTTTAAGCACCTGTGTTCACTGTGCTTTTAAGGGACAGATACTGACCTCTGTTACCTGCACTCCTGTAACCACCCCAGGGGGAAATAGCACCTCTGTATCTGAAAGCAGATTTTCTCTCTCTATATGTAAAGTTAAATTTCACTGCAAAGTGCTTCCCAAAGGATATAGCTAAATTGCTACATTGTATATCGTTGTGCAGGGGTGGTGCATAGGAAAGTAGATTTTTGGATCTAGATGGACTAGAGTCCCTGCACCTTTTGATAAATATAGCTCTGTATAAATAAAGGTTAATTACTATAGTATTCCTTTGCTCCATCAGGTCAGTGCACATTTTTTCTAAGATATTACTAAGTGCTACCTAAGCACTAAACTTTATGTAAAAAGCACAAAAGCCAAAAAGGTGTCCTCTCTGCCTCCTCATTGTTCCAGGGAGTTTGTTTGTAATATGAGAATGGCCATACTGTGTTTCTTTATAGATTCATAGATATTAAGGTCAGAAGGGACCATTATGATCATCTAGTCTGACCTCCTGCACAAGGCAGGCCACAGAATCTCACTCATCCACTCCTACAATAAACCTCTCACCTATGTCTGAGCTATTGAAGTTCTCATATCATGGTTTAAAGACATCAAGGTGCAGAGAATCCTCCAGCAAGTGACCCGTGCCCCATATGACAAAGGAAGGTGAAAAAACCCCAGGGTCTCTTGCAGTCTGCCCTGGAGGAAAATTCCTTCCCGACCCCAAATATGGCCATCAGCTGAACCCTGAGCATGTGGGCAAGATTCACCAGTCAGATACCCAGGAAAGAATTCTCTATAGTAACTCAGATCCCACCCTATCTAACATCCCATCACAGGCCATTGGGCCTATTTACCATGAATAGTTAAAGATCAATTAATTGTCAAAATCATCCATCTAGTCTAGTAACCTCTCTCTGAAAAAGGGAAGAATCATATTCTTTAGAGGGAAGTGCAAGAAACCTGGAAGTGGGTGTTATGGAATAATACCTGAGAACTGGGGCTGGAGAGCCTTGTAAACCATACAGGGATATAGCCTGTTGCTGGCAGGGGGCCAGCAGTCAGTACAGGAGGAAGGCATAGGGCTGCAGTCTGCAGGCAGAAGAAGAGTGTGGAGGGAACTTAGGACCTTGCTACCTTGTATACCTCTGGACTGGACAGCCCCTAGGGAAATGTTGAGTTTATCATGGCTTTTGTGTTGTAACAATGTAATCATACCTAGGGTGTTTACTAAGGCTGCCAGAAATAAGTTGCAAAGAAATTTCTCTATTACTTGAAATGTGCGAGTGTTCTTGGGACCCCCCCACCCAAAGCTAGAGCCTGAAGAACCTAGTACTTGGAGCAGCACGTTATTCATCTCCAAGGTGGTAGTAAATCTATAATGGCACCAGATAGCTAGAGAAAGGTGTATTACTACACTCAAAGCAATGACCTGAAGTGGGGTCAGTTACAACATCTGTTATACATTCCCCTTCACTGTCTTCTTTTATTGTCTGTTTCTATTATCCTCTCATATTTCTTTCTGTCCAGTTTATATTACTTCACTCTCTGGCCCTGTTTACACTAAGGGAAAAGGGCAATGCAAAAAAACCCCAAACAAACCCATAAGCTGAAACAACTTCATCTTGTGTCTCCAGCACCTTGTATCCACACACAACAACTGACAGACATTTTACAAGAGTTAATCAGTGCCAAAACCAGGAGCCTAATTCTTCACTGCTTTGCACCTTGTGTGGTCATTTACACCTGTGAAAAGTCAGTGTAAAATTAGAATTCTGCACTCACATACACCAGTGGTAGTATTTTACATCCACTTTGTATTCACTTTTGCACAGATGTAAATGACTACATCAGGAACGAGTAGTGGAGAATCAGTTCCAATGTCTTTAGTTCATTTCAGGTCTGAAGCAATGCATTCTGCAACTATTTCTGCCCATTGTAAACAGGAAGCTGTAAGCATTGCAGCTGCACAATTTCAGATTGTCCTCCTGATCTCCTTGCCCCATCTCCTTTTGGTCTCCTTTTGGTAAGCCACACTTATGTTGGAATAAGAGTATTCACATGAGAGGTTATACCAGTATAACTATATATCTATAACTTGGTAACATTTCCCCATATATACAAGACGTTATTCCGATGTCCAGAACATATCTCATGGTTAAGAAAGAACTGTTAAATATTAGAGGCCAACTGAGGTGATTAAGAAAAGGTCACATCAAAAATGGTTTTGTATCACAAGGAAGCACTTTAGAGTTAACATTCTAGATTGGCTCTGGAATAGAAATCACAGTTATTGTGATTACAGAAAACTAGCTCCTGGGCTTTAAATGAGCTATATTTCCAGCTTTATATAGACCAAATCTATATAACCTGTAATAAAAGATATGCAAGTATCAGGAAAAAAAGGATGAGACCGAGCTAGATTCCTTGCCATGTTGTACAGACTGAAAAAGTCATAGTTAAAGCTGTCATACATAGAACACCAGCTTTGCAGCACAATTTAATGTTTGGTTCTATTAACAGAAGATCCTTCGGGTGGTGTAGGGAAAATATTAATTCATTTACTATGACCTAAGTACACTGCAAGTTACTCAAGCATGAGAATTTCCTCCCATGTTTATTCTTTTTATGCCTCTACCGATAAATCTGTTTGGGGTTTACTTTCTCTGTGTGTAGGATCTAGCCGATTTGCAGACCTCCTCATGCTTTACATATTTTATAAACAAAAAAAGTAAATAAATATTGTAATTGTTATAGGTATCATCCTATTCAGCCTCAGCTAACCCTGACCTTCAAACTGGTGCGCAATAGCAAGTACTGTAAGTACTAAGCAGGAGAACAAGTACTGTTGTGTTTATTGTTATGTTTATTTTGCTAAGAGAATTCTTCAGGGAGGGTAGAAACAAAGGGGAAGGGAAGGGAAAAAAGATACACAAATAAAAGGAAAAATGGTGGGCACTGAGTATCTGATCGTGCCCCGCTGAACTCAGTAGGAGATATATCAGTGACTCTTATGGTTGCAAAATAGAGCCCTAAGAGAGAGTGAAAAACAACAGGTGGAGAAATGCATAAGAAAGAAGGGGCAGAGAAGGGTGAAACAGAAATTCAAGAGGAAGCTGACAAGAGACTGCAAAGAGAGACAGCCAAAGAGAAACTGTTAATGGTAACTACTGATATTGATTTACTTTAACATGTGCATAATTTGTGCTGCTCACAAAAAAACTGGCGTTTTGCATTCAAAGTGCATCAGCCTGACACATCACTATTTGGTGACACCCTGCTTGCTTTCTGTCTGTCAGATACAAAACTATGCACGATGGTTGGTGAATCCGTTTTTTCAGCCCTTTTTCTACATTACAGATTTTATTGTTTTGGGAGCAACACATTATGGCACAGTTTAGTTTTGCCAGTATGGACAGACCAAACATTTTTTTAACTTCTGAAACAACATAACAATCCTGTAAAGATTTGGGCAATAGCCTGGAGCTTCAGCATCGTTTTAACAAAAAGAAAAGGAGGACTTGTGGCACCTTAGAGACTAAATAAATTTGTTAGTCTCTAAGGTGCCACAGGTCCTCCTTTTCTTTTTGCGGATACAGACTAACACGGCTGCTGCTCTGAAACCTATCATTTTAACAGCTTGTCTTACCACTCACACAACCCCACGTCACCCCTAGTACGAACTCTGTTATAAACACAGTGGCCAGAAATGATAACCGTTGTAGTACACAGACAAGTGTCATAGGAGGATGAGAGGTTGATTGCTAACCTTTCTTCTGAAAACTTCCAGCTGGTTTGACTTTAAATTCAATTGCCTTAGAATCACAGTGTTGTTATTTTCTGTATTTCTTTTGACTGGTGTAAATCTTTAGCTGTTACATTATCTGGAAATACTATTTTGCAGGGGTGGAGCAGTGATATGCTCCAACATGAGCCTTGTATTTCAATTAAAACCTTGCAGGTTTCTCCTGGGGAATGAGGAGAAGGTAGGGGCATGTGTTTGTATTATTTATACATACCCCATATGTTTCTTAGGTTTTAGGAGCAGATCGCTTTTCCTTCCATTATCAGGAGGGGGTATTGAGTTTTTGGGTGTTTGGGCTGACCATCTGACTGCTTTAAGTGTGGATTTGGAAAGGCTGGGCAGTGAATTTGAAACCTTTCTGTCTGTATCTGCATTAACTTTGTTTATTACAAAGGCATTCTATCAAAATGTAGATACAGGAAAGGAGGATACAGGAACAGGATAATGCAAGATTTACAATAAGATTCTTCTTTCTATTTGCTGTTCTTTGCTAAAGTTCATATTCTGCTGTTACCTTTCATGTTTCTTCCTCCTCCTTAAACAAGTTGATTTTCAGAAGACACCCCGCATTTCTTGGTTGTTGACCAAAATAACGAAAATCACATGTACTAAAGTGTGATTGTCTTCAGAGATGGCTTTTGTAGACCTTAAAACTTCAGTGCTGTATCTCATAGCCACATCCCAAATTGAAAAGTAAAGGGAAAATATCATCTAGCTTGTTGGGGGGGGGGGGAGGAGAGAATGTTTCTAGCCCTTGCAGTGATAACCTTGAAAACGTTCAACAATACAAGCCTGGGTCACTGATTTCCCTTGAGAAGGTTATTCACAGGTTCCTCACAGTGACTCAGGGCTGTCCTTTGGGAGCTGGAAAAAACATAGTAATAGGTCTCTTGGTTTTTGGGAAGGCCGCAGATTAGTTCACAGTGCTACCCGGAGTCCTGCTGGTGGTGGTAGTGCTGCCCAAACACCCTACCAATGGAGGCATCTCCTCTGCTGAGCAGCTGTCATGACCTCTGGCCGCAAACACGGGCCTTTCTCTAGGATGAGAGGCAGCATGTCTTAATGGGATAAAAACAGGATTGGGAACAAGGAACTAATCCCAGTTCTAACACAAAGCTCCACTGCAGCCTTTGTGAAATCATGTAGGTCAAACTTCTCAAGCAAGGGGGCCTAAAGTTAGGAGCCTGAATTCAGAGGTGGCTGAGCACCCCCAGTTCCCATAAGTAGGTCTGATCACACTGGTCAAAATTCCTTGACAGTTAGGGACAGGTGACAAAAATTTTCTTTATAAATCCATGCTCCTGCCCTCGACAGAACTATGACGCTAAGACTCCATATCAGCTTTATGCTGATGCATTGCAGAGGCTGCCTTGAGCCCTAGCGTTCAGAGAGATGAGTGGGATATGATGGGTGGAAATTCTAGCCATTCCTTGGCATGGCGTGGTTCACACATCAGCCGTGCAAGCTGCTGCAGTCCTGAGGGTGTAGAAACAGCAATGGCACAGCTCTGCTGCCAATCTGCAGCAAGATCCCTTCATCTCACTGGCTCCTATGGAACTTCCCAGTGTGCAGCCTGATTACCCAAGAAGTGCCCTAACTTCAGGGCAAATTCAGACTGCATTGCCTGAGCAAGATGATGTGTAGGTGAACAGCCAGCCAGAAAACACATGCTAGTGTCAAGCCTATCTTGAGTGAACCAGATTGGGCAGGCTCCAGTGTGCTCCAAGAAAGGCAAGGTCAGCTGAAATACAGCTGCATTCTGTGCATAGTTCAGTTCATGGCAGGGGGAGAGCGTGACATGCAATTCAGATTGTGAGTTTTAAAATACAGCATGCTGTTTTGTTTCTCAGTACAGTACATGGTAAAGAAAACTTTTAAATGAACTATTCTATCCTGTAATGAGCTCTTGCATGTCCTGGTGTATTCACTTATATCCAAGGAACTCTAGGAAACATAGTTTTATCCAACAGGGAAATGGTGATGTTCTTACTCACAAAATGTTGGAATGGTTTAGTAACTGCCAACTGTAATCAGTATTAGGGCTGTGATTCTAAGATGGGTCATAAAGGAGAGCTGTGGCAGCCATGAAGTTTTCTACAGATTAAGTTTCCATATTAAAAAAGTTTCATTCCCAGCACCTGGATAAAATTTAAAAAGATTTAGGTGCCCTACTACATTAAAACTCAGTGTGGGCCTGCCTCTCAGTGCCTTTTACATTGGGATAGGTCCTGGGTCTGCTGGTAGCAGGGTTGGTGCCAAGGTTGCCAATGTTGAGGGTGCCAGTGACAAGGTTGTGTGCTTGAAGATCCTGGTGCTGGGGATTTTGTCACCTATTTTGATGATCTCTTCACCCCACTCAAACCCAGAGTATGGTGCCTGCTTTGCTGGGGCTTTTGCCATGGAGAGCCTTCTTGACACATTTGACAGTTCCCATTTCCTTGGGATTGGATGTGACTTTCATAGTTGGTGCAAATAAATGTAATTTGAGCCTTGCGTCTCTGTCCTATCCTATCCCTCAAAAATCCAAAGTGGCAGATCAGTCATCCTTCAGAGGTATGTCCTTCCCCACAGCAGAAAAGACATCTGCTGTGCCTGTCAGTCGCACAATGGAAAGAGATTAGACCCTGACCGTTGGGAATCTACCCTCCTGGCAGTGGTGTGGAGAGTCTTACCCTACCGCACAGGCGTGTACAGGGGAAAATTGCCAAATTAGACTATATATGTATTTATATTAGACTATATATTAGACTGTATATGATCCTGGAATGAGGGTAGTCCTCCAAAGCATTCAGCAGAAACCCAGAAGTAGAAGCCAAGATGATGAATAGCCTGTCCGACACTGTCCAGATTCCATCTCGTTGCCAAGGGGAGTTAGAGGGAAGGTTGTGGCTGCTCTGCACTTTATGCCCTCGCACATGATGGACGCTACTACTCAGAATTTGTGAGCATGAGCACAGGCGCACCTACAGTGGGATCCATGCAGACACATACATGAAGTGGTGATTACAATAAATACATATGGGGAGCAAAAGGTCCCCATGGCATTTTTACAACACTGTCCACACCCTGAAAGTTTGTGAACTCCTGACTTATGGGACTCAAAAAGTCAGTGTCTAATGATGCAAAAATAATCCCACAATAGAAACCTACACCATCCGAAGGGGCCTGTCTTCTGAGTTGCTGAGTGCCCTGCTTTGCTAGTAAAGTAAATTGGAGTATTCTTCACTTCCCAGGCCCTTATGAGTGTGATGGTTTTGAACTCAATTTACATCTCACTTGTGGAGTTCATGAACACAAATGCATTTTTACCCCATATAAACATGAAGTTATGAGTAGTTCTAGGTGCCCTAGCAATAAGTTCCTATACAGCAGTTTCATGTATAAACAAAGAAAGTGAAACAGTACAAGGGGGAGGAGCAGCACCAGTACCAAGATGCTGGCTATAGAAGGGTCTTGTAACCCTTTTTTAAAAATTATTCTTTTTTATTTTTATTAAGGAGGGCTGATTATTTTGTTTTCTGTTACTTAGTGACCAGAGGAAATACAAAAGAGATAGTTGTCTTATAATCGAACGGTGATGATGTTTGATTACTAGCTATCTGGTCCAAATTCAAAACCAGTCACCTATAAGTGAAAGGCTCCAATTTCCTAAGTCTAACCCTAACCCTAAGTGTCTGATTTGATAAAATATGGTGTGTTCTAGAAAGTCATAATTTGAACTTTTAAAAAAATCCATACTATGCTTTGCTTTCTCACACGCAGAGCAAAGGTAGTTATTTATGTGATGAGGACATGAAAACATATTGACTTGTGATATCAAAAGCAGTAAGATTCACAGTGGGAGCTGCTATATTAAATCAAAATTCTCTTTTTATCCATTCAGACATATAATGAACAGGGTCCATATCATTTAATATTTTGTACATGTAGATTTCCATAAACTTATCTTCTGATTAGTAGAGGTCATATTTCAACTGCAAAGGACATTCAAATTACTTTTAATGTATTTACATTGAATATTATAGGTTTCAGAGTAACAGCCGTGTTAGTCTGTATTCGCAAAAAGAAAAGGAGTGGATCTATGACTAGGAAAATGCGGACATCAATATTTACAATATATAATTGGTTTAATTTAATACTGTTCTTTATCACAGATGTCAGTAGGAAAGAAGAATTCTTGTGGAGTTTGCAGCTTAGTAGATCTTACATTGTGGGCTTTGCCAAACACGTGAGTTTGCAAACTTTCTCCTTTTAAAACTTATTCTTTTCTTCCATAGGAACATGATGTTCTTGTTAAAGGCGCTCTGTGCAATGCATTTGAATCTATCTGTCCTAAGTAGCCCACTCCCCAGCTGTTGTATAAATACTTTTTAGATATTCCCTCCCCTGTTCCTAGTTTTCCCAACCCATGAGTTTCCTCTGTATTTGTTTTTCCTATTCTGCACCCTTCTTGCTTCATCTTCTTCCCTAATTTTATACTGCATTTTCCGCCTATATACTTTTATACTGCATATTCCGTGAAAATAAAGGAGTCTTGCCCAGCTTGCATACAAAGTCAAGCAGGTTATACCTTAAGTCAAGCTCTTGGACCCACAATGTTAGAGAGTTTAAAGTTAGGCAAATGAGTTTGACCATCCCTAGTAGCAGCTGTGTTAGTCTGTATTCGCAAAAAGAAAAGGACGACTTGTGGCGCCTTAGAGACTAACAAATTTGTTAGTCTCTAAGGTGTCACAAGTCCTCCTTTTCTTTTTGACCATCCCTAGTATTTGAAAAATAATGTTTATATGAAGCATATGGGTATTCTTTTGTGCCACTTTTATGGCCATTTCATAAGACAGTTAGGCTTAGACAAGTCATAAGTTATACCTTTTACTGTTTATGCATCTGTGAAGACTTGCTGTGCATAGGCAAAAAGCAACCTAGCTTTCTTGCTACAGATAAAATACAAAGTTGTAGCAGAAAGGAAAAATATGTAACATTTACTGGGACCGATCAATCCCTTTGCTTATTAAGGAATAGCAGGGCTTGTTTGTGATTAAGTCATGTAATTAAATCAGGATGGTAACCAATATTAACTAATAGTGGACTCACATTATGGAATTGAAGTTTCAGCAATGTAGGTGTCATCCAACATCCCATGGAGAATTAAAACCAGAAACAAATTGCCAAACACCAGTTTTGACCTGCCCTAAAAATTGCTCTGATTATACCTAGGTTTTTGGCCTACCGAGTGTGCAATGTTTTGAGAAATCACATGGCTTTTATCCGTGGGGTTTTTGTTGTTTGTAAAAATCTGCTCTCAATTTTACAAGGTATTTCCTCCCTGAAATGACCTCTGAGGGAAGATTGAAAGAACTTGCGTTTGTTTAGTGTGGAAAAGGGAAGACTGAGAGGGGACATGATAACAGTCTTCAAGTACGCAAAAGGTAGTTACAAGGAGAGAGAAGAATTGTTCTTAATCTCTGAGGACAGGACAAGAGCTAATGGGCTTAAATTGCAGCAAGGGAGGTTTAGGTTGGACATTAGGAAAAACTTCCTAACTGTCAGGGTGGTTCAGCACTGGAATAAATTGCCTAGGGAGGTTGTGGAATCTCCATCATTGGAGATTTTTAAAAGCAGGTTAGACAAACACCTGTCAGTGATGGTCTAGATCAGAGTTGGGAAAACTACGGCCCGCGGGCCACATCCAGCCCGTGGGACCATCCTGCCTGGCCCTTGAGCTCCCGGATGGGAAGGCTAGCCCCCGGCCCCTCCCCTGCTGTCCCCCCTCCCCTGTAGTTACATGCAGGCAGCACAGCTTGCACCTGCCCACCTCTCAGGCTTTCCAATAAGCCAGTCCTGCCCCTCTGAGTGGCATGGTAAGGGGATGGGGAACGGGGGGAGGGGGTTAATAAGGGGCAGGAGGTCCTGGGGGGCAGTCAGGGGACAGGGGTCAGTTGGATAGGTGGACTTTCTGGGGGGGAGGGGCAGTCAGGGGACAGGGGGGTTGGATAGGGTGTGGGAGTCCTGGGGGTCGGGGAGGGGTGGTCTGTGGCTATGGATAGGGGTCAGGGCAGTTAGGGGACAGGGAGGGCTTGGATGGGGTGGGGGTCCCAGGAGGGGGCAGTCCAGGGACAGTTGTATAGGAGGTGGGATCCCAGGGGGTGGTCAAGGAACAAGGGGCAGGGGGAGTTGGATGGGGCAGGGATTCGCAGGGGGGCAGTTGGGGTAGGAGGGGGCCAGGCTGTTTGGGGGAGGGGGGCACAGCCTTCCCTACCTGGCTCTCTGTACAGTTTTGCAACCCTGATGTGGCCCTCAGGCCAAAGAGTTTGCCCACCCCAGTCTAGATAATACTTAGTCCTGCCATTACTGCAGAGGACTGGACTAGATGATCTCTTGAGATCCCTTCCAGTCCTATGATTCCCTCATTATACATGCTGAAGACTAAATGAAAGAACCTCCAGTGGGCAACTTATCTTAAGCAATCACTTTATTCTACACTTGACATTTTCATTCCAGTTTTAGACTTTCATTTGAGTACCTCTGTTTGCCAGAAGCTGGGAATGAGCAACAGGGGATGGATCACTTGATGATCACCTGTTCTGTTCATTCCCTCAGGGCACCTGGCACTGGCAGAAGATAGGATACAGGGGTAGATGGACTTTTGGTCTGACCCCGTAGGGCCATTCTTATGTACTATTATGCAATGAATTTTGCTGCTCTGTTGAGTGTTTCTTTATAGAAGAGACAGTCTAGTATAAGCTAATTGTCAGAAATTGACATTTTAATACCCTAAAATTTTTTATGGTACATTACCCACTAGATCAAACAGATCAAGGCAGGAAATGAACTAGGGTGTCCTGTATGACAATACAGCATACCAACAGGTAGCCTAAGGAACTAATCTCCTACCCCCAATTGACAAATACCTTCAAGGCTTCAGGACCGCATTCTATGAGGTCTCTTTCATCCGAGACCTCTTAGAATAGTAGAGTCCTGACCACTAGGCAAATCGCTACACTCCTAAAGTTATTAACCACCCTATATCAAATGTAGCAGTCCGCACAGTAGTTAGGTTTCAATACAAGTCTGAATCTAACTTTTCAGTCTGTGGGATCTAGGCCAGACATTAGTGACCAACACTGTCATGCATGAATGCCACACCTTAAAGTGGTGGACTCCCCAGAAAGATGCCTATTCAATTCCTTTCATATATATTTTTGTAATAGATTTAGGAGCCTAGTCAGTTAGCTGCTTTGGAAAATTTTACCCTAAGCCACTTTTGAAAATGGCACCTAATACCTCTTGGAAGTCAATAGGTCTGAGGAGCCTAAATCACTTAGCTGCTTCTGAAAATTTTACCGGCATGAAGACTTTCCCTAAAAGCTTGTAATTTAAGAAGTTTGAGGGCTGGATCTACAAAAGAACTTAGGCACCTGCCACTTTAGGTGCCACCAAGATCCTCAAAACACCCTCTCAGCTACTAACTCTGTAGGCAGCTAGAGTTCTATGGCGCTTAAGTTTCTGCCAGTAAGCATGCACACGGCCACTTCAGTTTAGGTGCCTCTCTTGCATATACAGCCCAGCAGAATCTTCAAATTCAGTGTTTCCCCTGCCTAGGTAGTAGGCAAGCATGCCCATTCCCACACAAAACAGCCAGAGGTTGTGCCTCCCTTATAGCTCAGTGGTTAGTACACACATGCTGGTGGGACACCAGATTCAGTTGTCCCACTGCCTGATGTGGATAAAGGATTTGAACTTAGGTCTCCTCCCTTTCCCCTCAGGAAAGTACCCTGCTCACTGGGCTATAAAGGTATCATGGAGCAGGCCTCACTCTTTCCTGTTCCGCCATGGATAAAATAATTAGAGCACAGGGATTGGAACCTGGGTCTTCCACATCACTTTAAGCACTGGCTAGACATTTAAGGGGGCACCACCACCGCTCCCACCTCTGCCTTGTTTCTTAAAATAAAAAAAAGTTGTTGGTTTAGTGCATAGATACTGGGCAGTGTTGGTGGCCTGTACTATACAGGCCAGATTACATATTCCAGTGGTTCCTCCTGGCCTTAACTCTATGACTAATGCATTCCAAGATGTAATAAGTGCTTAACTTCCTCAGGGATGGGGTCTAAGCCATTTCCTACTGGCTACCTTAGGTGACTTCCCAATCAGTGTTCTGGCTTTTATGAATCTCATTCTTAGGTGCCTAAATCTCTCCCTGCATTGTGCAAGGCATCTAGGCACCAAACTCAGGTCTGTGTATTCCACTAGGGAGCACGGCTCCTACAAGTTAGGCACTGCAACTCAACATTGCAGCACTTTAGTCCCTTTATGGATCTAGCCAATAGTCCACTACCGAATGTTGGAGAAATAAGAGGAAGTTGACCAGTATAGGTGTTACTAGCCAGTAAAGATCAGCTATCAAAGGTGTTTTTCCCTAAGTGCTCAGTGACCCTAACTTCCACTGCAATCATTTGAAAGTGCACATGGTCAGCACCTTTAGAAAGGTTACATGCTAAAGTTATCAGATCAAGGGACGACTCCTCTCTGTAGGTGAAAGAGTTCCCTTAAGAATTGTTTGCCTTCTATAAATACCAAATACTCGAAAGGATTAATTCATAATGCCATAAATGAGTGCCACTAATCCAATATAATGTACAGTTATGCTGTTTCCACTGTAGCTTTGGAAGATGTATATAAATCTCTGAAGCAAGCACAGCTGAATGAAACAAATGACATTCACTGAAAGTACAATTCAGTTTTAACAAATTAACAGTTTGGAGACAGGTCAATACACAGTACTTTTTTTTTGGGTAACGCTATACCATTCTGTAATAGATTTTCTGTCCCACAGCAAGTGAAGCAAGTTAAACCTCTTGGTTCAGTAAAAGCAAAAATGGAGCCCATCTTGGTACATATAAGTAGAGAAAAAACAGGCTCAATTTAGACTTACTGTAAATAAGACATTTTCCCAAAACAAAGAGGGAACTGGATTCACTGTGTAATAATCATTGACAGAGATTTTATTCTGGGAATGTTTAAAATTTTTTACTTCAGTGGCAGAGGGCTTTAGAATGTTATATATTTCTACACATTTTAGATCAGAAGCAAAAGCAAAGCCCTTCATATAGAATACGTTCTAGCAATACAACAAGAGAGCACGTTAAAAGTAACTGATTTCAGTTTTATGAAAATAAGCACTAAAGTACACATTGCATCTTTATTTTTTCCACATTTTGACACCAAAAAAATTAATGTTTTCTGTTACAGTTTTTTAGAGGATGAACACAAGTTTTATTATTTGATTAAAATCAAAAATTAAAAGAATTAAAGCATTTAGACAAAAGGCTATTGCTTTGCTACCAAATAGAAGTAAAAGTTGCCTCAAGTACATAGCAAGTAAGAGTTTCCATAAGAGCAACTAAATATTACACTGTATCAAGTAAAAAAAGATATGACTATATTAATTTATATCTAAGTTTTTTTAAAAAAGAGAAAGTACCACTTTTATAAGGTTACAATGGTAATTTTATATAGAATATGCAATATGTTGCAGACTTAAGTGCACCAATTTTATACATTCACTTTATATTCTATTTGTATTTCAGACTTCACTGGTTGTGTAAAAAATCAGTTGCCTGTAGCTAGGTTATGGAATTTAGAATGTTTAGACCTATTTCCACTGAAAAAAGAAAATAATTAACTGAATCCAAGATGAGTAATTTTAACCTAAATTAAAAGTCAAAGCATAACAATGCCCTCTTCACATCAAACATGAAACTTCATGATATAGGGAGTATCCAAGAGGAGTATAGAAGCAATGCATTTTTACATGAACATCTGCAAGGAGTATCATCTTAAGCTGCGTGGGAAAGACTTGACAAATTATGTTTGAAGAACATAGCCCTGCAGTAATTTTATCTGCAGTCTGAATCATGCTGGTGAAAAATTTAAGATGTAGCACAGTGCTTTAGACTTTGAGTCCTTCAATAAACAACAAAAAACGGATTCAAAGAATATTTTGGTAGCAAATTATATTTGATGCAAATTTTATTTTCACACATATTACTAATAAATAAGTTCCTCTATAAAGACAGATCTGTTGCCAATTAGATCTGTAATTATTAGGTTCCTACAACAATATTAAGCACTAAAATTAAGGGTTACAATTAAAAAAACCTGATGTTATTCTTAGGTGGAGTTACTAACGTTACTAAGACCTTACAGAACTGTCTACAGCAGGGTTAAAGTTACATTTACTAAAAAGTTACAGTATTACAGAAGAGTTTATTGCCAGACTTTCCCTACAAGCTACAATATATCAAATTCAGCTGAACAATTACAATAAAATGCATCCAAGAATGCATTTCCTTTTGTCAGGTTAATATCATCTCCTCCTTCCTCACCCCTACATTGTGTAGTAGAGAAAAAAAGTATAACCTCTTTTCTGTACGTAGTCAAAGCATTTAAACACAGCTTCATATTTTACTACATTTTTGCCCTTCTCAGCATCCAAGTTTGCAAAAACAAATATACAGTTTCTCAAAAATGAATTTAAAGATGTCCACATTAAAAAATAACTACAAAAAGTCCCAGAGATCTAAAAAATGTTACTCATATGGCACAAAGTTATCTCCTACTAGTCCAGAAAAAGTTACTGATGTCCATTTATACTGTCTTGTTTATTTATGCTTCATTATTCAAATTTGTCAAGTTGCAATCACATTTGTAAGCAGTCCTTGCGACGACAGTAGGGAAGAAGAGTTTTTTTTCTACAATTAAAAAAAACGGAGACCAAGTTGGGTGTGCCATAGGAGATGATCAATTAGCTGGGATATCTGCCTCAGAGACACCAAGATACTTAGAAAAAGGATTTCCTTGGTTGGTTTCCATAGATTGATAAACCACAAACAAGAACACTGACACAACAACAAACAGCAGAATCTTTATCCACATGGGAATGGAGCGTTTTTTTGTTGTTGGTTTCTCTGGTTTGTCATCTGCTGAGGGAACATATTTTGGAATATATTTAGATGAAAAGCTTTCCTCCATTCTGAAGTCACTGAGCTCTATAGGTCGGCCAGCAGCTCCTTTGATTGGTCTGCGGCAGCTAGCACTGTTAATTAAAAAGAATAATTTGTCACATGTTTAAGCGAGCAATCTGAAGTACATAAAAAAAAGTTTTAGTTTAAATGGATTAAGGATCTGTTAAGGATCAAAATGCACACCAGATACTCTGTTTTAAGAGGTTAAGGACAGATTTCACTACTGCCCCTGGGTAAGCTTTCAAGCATACAGTTCACATTTTACTTTTTCTTTCCCATCACTGGTGAAGAGTGTCTTTCAACCCTATATGCAGAAAGATTGATGGGATACACAAATAGCCAGACTTAGGTATCAAGCAGGGCTGTCAAACAATGAAAAAAATATTAATTGCAATTAATCGGTGTTTTAATGGCATGGTTAAACAATAATAGAATATTTAAATATTTTTGGATATTTTCTACATTTTCAAATATATTAATTTCAATTACACAGAATGCTTGCCAAGGTGGACTGGATGAGGCTCCAGATGTTGGAAAAAAAAAGTTGTTAGTGATTAGTGTCCTCTCTACTTTACCAAAGTTCTTTGTGCCTTGAGGTCTTAGCTCTCATTGTTGTCCTTCCTCAGGGAAGGACGAAGAAGTAAAGAGGTGGAGTTAGTCAAACCAGCAGTGCAAAGAAGAGGAAAAGCTGCTTTGGGAGGGACTACTCTCCTTGCCCTACAATGGTACCACAGCAAGCAGACAGGGGTCCATACTGATAAAGAGGAAGTCCCTGATTTTAGGGACATGGGGCAGACATTCACGGATATAATTTCTTAACTATTAGAATGTATGTGCTTCTGAGGCATGCAATGTTTAAAAATGGTCTCTGTTGGGACATTTTAAATTCCAGTAACGTCAGTGCTTCCTGCATACCAGCAGTGAATACTCAACACTTCATTTCAATGAACTACAGTAAAAGCTGTGTTATCCAGCACTTCACCAACTGTAAAGCTCTAGAAACTGGCATTTCTGATATCTCCATTAAAAGTCTAGTTGGTGCAGGGCCAGCAGGCTCCCTACCTGGCTCCTCGCAAGCAGCAACATGTCCCTGCTGCTCCTAGATGGAGCAACGGCCATGAGGGCTCCGTGCGCTGCCCCTATCTCGCTCCATTTGCTGGCTCCGCTGTTCCCATTGGCCAGGAACCGTGGCCAATGGGAACTGCGGGGGCAGCATCTGTGGGCAGAGGCAGTGCGCAGAGACACCTGGCCATGCCTCCACCTAGGAGCAGCAGGGACACATCGCCACTTGCAGGGAGCTGCCCAAGGTGAGAGCTGCCAGATCCAGCGCCCCAAGCCCCCTCCTGCACCCAAATTCCCTCTCAGAGCCCATACCCCTTCCCCCATCCTTGAGCCCCCTCCCACACCTAAACTCCCTCCCTCCATTGATAAGTATAACTCTTAGTTAACTGGAATTTTTGACTAACCGGGACCTCCTATTTCCCCCCAACATGCTGGATAACAAAGCTTTTCCTGTACAACCATTCTTTAAAGAAAAGACATAGGCATCAATGTAGGTAGCTCAATGAAAGCCTGTTACTCTGATCTCATCATCTTACACTTTCAGTCTGTGCAGTTGCCACTGTTGTCTATTTATAAAGAGCTCCTAGGCACAGACCACCTTTGTTATGTGTTTGTAAGATTACTACCACAATAGGGCTCTAGGCTTTACGTGTTACTGTTGGACAAGCTGAGAACAAGAATTCTCACTTTGTAGCAGCAATCAAAAACAAAGTGTTTGGATGCACAAGAATGAGAGAGTATATTAAAAAAAGTCAGTGATACACTGAATACTGTACTTAATGTCTGCTCATTCTATCTCAAAGATTTAGCAGAAATTTCAGGAGGTTTCACAAATAAATTATAGGAATCAGGAAACATACAAAGCCTTCGGTATGTTGAATCTCGAAAGAAACTGGGGTTACTTAGTTTAGAAGATAAATCAGAGGCATATGATGGAGAATGAAAAATAATGAATGGTATGGAGAAGAATTCAAGTCAGTCGTTTCTTTCTACCTTCCTACATTATACAAGGAGAAAAGGAGATTTAATGGAATTCAAAAGGCAACATACTTTTAAAGTGAAATCCCTTTT
Source organism: Lepidochelys olivacea (assembly GCF_965140295.1). Lineage (NCBI taxonomy): Eukaryota > Metazoa > Chordata > Testudines > Cheloniidae > Lepidochelys > Lepidochelys olivacea. The sequence continues at coordinate 268,386,397 of NC_140411.1, forward strand.
AACACAACACCTATTGACTCAGGGAACTCTGTCTCAAGATATTGTGGCCAAAAGCTTAAAAAAAAAAAAAAAAAAAAAAAAAAAAAGAGTTACAGTACGATTTAGGACCGGAAGTTCTATACAGATAAGAACATCTAGTTACATTAGACAGCATGCCTATATGCTTCATGCTTCAGTGCATTAGGCAATCACTAATTGAAGAAGATTAGAAAAAACAAAGGGAAGTTATGGACAAGTTATTCCATAATTTTATATAAATTTTTTTTGGACACTTTCCTTTGAAGCAGCTGGTACTGACCAATGTCAGTCCAGTGTCTGGTCTCTATATGGACCATTAAGCTGATTATGGCTACAGAATTCAGTGCTCTGCTGAAGCAGTACTTTTAAAAAATGTGTCCTGGATTCGTGCATATCCTTCTGCCTGGAACACAAGCTAACAGGATATTTTTAGCCTCAAATAAGTTTTTAAAGTTTTACCATTTTTATTATTTAAAATCCCATTGTGGAATACTGGACTTCATTTCAGAAGAAATTAAACTGGTTTAATCTAGATGTTAGTTTGACATCTGTAGTACGCAAGGTCTTGGAAAAAATTTTGAGGGAGAAAGTAGTTAAGGACATTGAAGTCAATGGTAAATGGGACAAAATACAACATGGTTTTTAAAAAGGTAGATCGTGCCAAACGAACCTGATCTCCTTCTTTGAGAAAGTAACAGATTTTTTAGACAAAGGAAACGCAGTGGATCTAATTTACCTAGATTTTAGTAAGGCATTTGATACCATGACACATGGGGAATTATTAGTTAAATTGGGTAAGATGGGGATCAATAGGAAAATTGAAAGGTGGATAAGGAATTGGTTAAAGGGGAGACTACAACGGGTCCTACTGAAAGGTGAACTGTCACGCTGGAGGGAGGTTACCAGTGGAGTTCCTCAAGGATCGGTTTTGGGACCAAATCTTATTTAATCTTTTTATTACTGACCTTGGCACAAAAAGTGGGAGTGTGCTAATAAAGTTTGCGGATGATACAAAGCTGGGAGGTATTGTCAATTTAGAGAAGGACAGGGATAGCCTACAGGAGGATCTGGATGACCTTGTAAACTGGAGTAATAGTAATAGGATGAAATTTAATAGTGAGAAGTGTAAGGTCATGCATTTAGGGATTAATAAGAATTTTAGTTATAAGCTAGGGATGCATCAATTTGAAGTAACGGGGAGGAAAAGGACCTTGGAGTATTGGTTGATCATAAGATGACTATGAGCTGCCAACGTGATATGGCTGTGAAAAAAGCTAATGCGGTCTTGGGATGCATCAGGAGAGGTATTTCCAGTAGGGATAAGGAGGATAAGTACTGTTATACAAGGCACTAGTGAGACCTCACCTGGAATACTGTGTGCAGTTCTGGTCTCCCATGTTTAAGAAGGATGAATTCAAACTGGAACAGGTACAGAGAAGGCTACTAGGATGATCCGAGGAATGGAAAACTTGTCTTATGAAAGGAGACTCAAGGAGCTCGGCTTGTTTAGCCTAACTAAAAGAAGGTTGAGGGGAGATATGATTGCTCTCTATAAATATATCAGAGGGATAAATACCAGAGAGGGAGAGGAATTATTTAAGCTCAGTACCAATGTGGACACAAGAGCAAATGGATATAAACTGATCATTGGGAAGTTTAGACTTGAAATTAGATGAAGGTTTCTAACCGTAAGAGGAGTGAAGTTTTGGAACAGCCTTCCAAAGGGAGCAGTGGGGGCAAAAGATCTATCTGGCTTTAAGATTAAATTCAATAAGTTTATGGAGGAGATGGTATGATGGGATAACATGGATTTGGTAATTAAATATTCATGGTAAATAGGCCCAATGGCCTGTGATGAGATATTAGATAGGGTGGGATCCGGAGTTACCCAGGAAAGAATTTTCTGTAGTATCTGGCTGATGAATCTTGCCCATATGCTCAGGGTTCAGCTGATTGCCATATTTGGGGTCGGGAAGGAATTTTCCTCCAGGGCAGATTGGAAGAGGCCCTGGAGGTTTTTCGCCTTCCTCTGTAGCATGGGTCACTTGCTGGAGGATTCTCTGCTCCTTGAAGTCTTTAAACTACGATTTGAGGACTTCAGTAGCACAGATATAGGTGTGAGGTTTTTTGCAGGAGTGGTGGGTGAAATTCTGTGGTCTGCGTTGTGCAGGAGGTCAGGACTAGATGATCATAATGGTCCCTTCTGACCTAAATATCTATGAATCTGTGTAATTTTACAAAGAAGATTCCTTATCTGAATTAATTCCATTTATAAAAGAGACTTATTTACTTTTAGTATCTGAAGCCTAAATCACATCACATTTCAATAACGTTTGTGACACTAGAGCAAACTCTTGTTAGCCCAGGTAAATTCAGTTTTAGTTCTAATGGGATAAGTTAATTTTAAACACAGTTATATGCAGAAAGGCGTGCCACCTAGCTCTATGGTGTGCTGTGAGGTTGAGCCACAAAGCACAGATTAATTCTTAGAGATTTCCTAGCAATACAACCTAATTACACCCAGAAAAAAAGGTCTTTGTTCTATCAAAATTGACAGGTTTAGAGGGGTAACCATGTTAGTCTGTATCAGCAAAAACGAGGAGTCCATGTCTCCTCAACGTTTTTATCAAAATTGAGTAAAACATAAAATACTTTAATTGTACCTAATTCCTGTAGGTGTGGATACTTCATATGGGAACATTTCCTTAAGAATATCTCTTTCTACTCTTCGTTCTTCTGCTAGTGTTTTCTCCACCACCTATAGGAACAAATAGAACAATTATAAACCTTACCAAACTCAATAGCTTTTTTCCTCTAGTATAGATATTTAGAGCAACCATAACCCTAGGTGATTTGAAAGGGAGAATTTGGTTCACCCAGTGAATTTTAAGAAGTCTTTCCTGGATTTTAATTGTTGGTTTAAGCTTTGTTACTGGCAGCTGTCTAGTGATTTTTGGAGTCCAGATGCATTCAGCGTTGTCCTCAGTTTCCTTCAACATGAAGAATACTTTGTTGTTACTTATGCAGTACTTATACACCAATCAGACAACAATACAGATGATCAAAAGGGACTAGTCATCACCTCTATCATGGCTGTGTTGAGCAGATCACTGGATTGTGTGTGACCAATGTTAACAGCATGTTTATGAGGACGACCTGTTTCCTCTTGCTGTGGTAAGTGAAAGTGCTGCAATATAGCAAAACACTGACTTCACAGGCTTATTGGGATTGAGACAGTAAAGCACTCGTTTTTAATAAATTTAATGGGTATCTGCTCAGTTACCAACATGGTGTCAGATCATCTCTGTATGCAAATAAGGTAGCCCATTACACATTACATGAAGATGTGGACACTAGTTTTTAATTAAACATTTCTTACCTATTTTTAAGGATGAGTTTTATTCAAAATGAGCAATGCAAAAGTGATAAATTCTACTGATTTCTATTAGGAAAATAATGCTGCAGAATAGCATACAATATCAGGTCTAAAATTTTTAGTATATAAAAGGTTTCCAGAGATAATATAGTCAAACACTGTAGAAGTAGGGGCATTTTAGCTATTAAAGAAGAGGCAGATCTACTCCAGTAATGTTACCTTGGAGGCTTTTGGTTTAAAATAATCCTGCTATTTGATGCTGGAAATTAAGCCACAGACTTGGATCAATTTTTCAAAATTCAAGAGTCATGTACTCTCTATTCAACTGACTTGACAAGGAATTGTACAAAAAAAGCAACATGCTACACTGATGACAGAAGCAGCACAAAAACTGCAAACATGACCCCAGAAATGCAGAATGGCTCAAAACTAAACAGGTGTTTTACTGGCAAAACTTTTAAACCTTAACATTCATCAGTCAAGCCATGGTACAATGCTAGTGTGATCTGAATATCCTCATACCACCTCTTAGAGAAGTACACCCTCATTCCCACTTCTGCAGGAATGCATAAATAAATAAAATAAATATAAGAACTCTATCCAGAAAGAATAATGATAATCTAAATTTTAATTCATTTACTTCAGCTGTCATCAATGGTTTCTTTGGTGTTCTTCTGGGCAAGTCTGAGAATTCACTGATTGACAGTGTAGGAGCTGCATGCTTGAAATTTCCAGGCACCCTATTGACAACCTGCTGAGATTCAAATTGTTCAGACTCAATTAACCAAAATACAACAGAAAAACAAAAATAAGACAAAATCTGTGTTAAACATTTGGGTACTAAAAGTTATCACTCAGAGGAAAAAAAAGGATTTAAGAGGAGCTACTTTGGAAGAACGTTCTAAATACATTAGTGACATAGTTTCAGTATTTTTTTCTTAAAGCGGTTTAGTGACAGAAGCTCACAAACACTCAAGGCAGGTTTGTTGCACATGTTAAATAAAATGGACCCTCCATGAAGGTTGTGGTACTGAAGTTCCCCAACCTTCCACTTTTAAGAAGATAGGAACTATCATACAGGCTCAGACCAGGCCAGCCGCAGGAGGCTTCAGGGAATGGTGTAAGAACATATGCTCATATAAGACTGATAAAATGGAGAGGAATGCATATCTGATAGAAAGTAAAAATACATTAAGTATTGGGGGGCTATCAAGTAGAGTTAGATTTGTTTAAACTGAAAATGCTTTCTAGTGTAAGTTAAAAAGGTACATTACAGAAGGATACCACTTGTATAATTTATTAGATATATTTACTAGGGTCTCGTTGCTTGAAGCCACTATAGTTTCAGCTATGGGAGTACCCTCTGACATTACTGCATCATCTACAGGCAACTGTGCTGTAGTTTCCACCTGTTTGTTTAAAAAAAACAAAACAAAAACAGTGAGTGTAAAAAATAGTCTCTAGGGCCCTGACAATCTCAGGAAAAAGTAAAACGAGTCTAGATTGCAATAAGCCTCATCACCCTTTTCCTTGGTGTTCTTCTTGATACTCTTGTAGACTCCCTAGAAACTGCCTGAAGAGGTCCACTTTTTGAAGATCCACTTGTCCAGATAGCCTCAGTAACTCCATCTTGAGAATAGTTCTATTCAAGCATCAAATACATTAGCAAGCATATAAAAGCCATGTCCCAACACTGAAGTGTCCATAACTAAAAGGCACAGAAGCATGCATATTCCAGATGTATGTGTGTAGCACACTTGCTTTCCAAATATCTTGCTTTTTAGAATACTGCAATATTGGATATCAAGGGATAGTACTCAACACTACCCTTAAGAGGATTCCTATTTATATGGAGTTGAACAGGCAATGTATAATGACTATCAGAAAAAAGTGAGAGCTACCATCTCCAGTAAGTGTAGAGTATAAATGGTTTACATCACCACTGGCTAAAACCTGATCTCTGGCTTGAGCCTGGATAAGAACCACTGATGAGCGGATATGCCATTTTACATTTAACCCAGATATCTTGTCTGCATAAATAAAAAACAAACCTCTTGGGCATTTGTGGAAACAGGTGTTACCAAAACCCTTTTCTCAGATGCAATTTTAGCTCCTCTGAACACAAGATGGGGAGATTTCCAAAAGACACATACAGCAGTTTGAAATTCATCAGAAATTGTTTGCCTAACTACCATTTGTGCTTTTGAAAGTCTCCCCCATAACTGTAACAAGTGTTATATCCATAAATTAAGCTTTGCCCATTCCTTATGACTAAGACTTGAGACATAATTAATCAAACCTAAACCAGTCCATTGGATACTAAAAAACAAATGTCATACTAGTATTAGAATAAGATTTAACTTATGAGTTCTGCAATGGGGGCACTGGAGGAAAGAGGTCATTCACCACAGTAATAATAGTATTGTGGGTTTAAGTAACTGCGAACACACTCTTCAGGTTAAGTCTCAGGGAGTGAGGAAAGACCCCAAATCTACAGAAGCAGCATAAAAGCTGCAGTTTTACACTGGCAACTTGAAACACGATTAAAAATCCCAAATCCATAAAATAGCCAATATTGAACAGTAGGAAACCAGAGAGTTACCACTGTATTTAAAAAAACAAACTATTTTTTGAGGGAAAGAAGTTTACACTAGTAAAAAAGCAAGCTAATAATCTGAAGCCAGTAGCAAAACAAATGCAATGTGCATGTTTTCCTTTTCTTTTTTTTAAAAGGAATAAATAAATTCAGGAAGTTTGGTAGTTTGCTGTTATCATTTAGAAGATTGTTTTTTCTCTGATGTTTCAGGAAGAGCTAACCACCTCAGATTAAGATTACCCCCAAAATCCATAGAAAGTTACAAGTGGGGCCCTGAAAAATCACACAAGAAATGGTGGATCCTCCTTTCTGTCGTAGGAGATCCCATTGACACAAGATCAGGTCACAGAACACTTTCATGTTTTGCAAGATTTTAACAAAGCAGGCTGGAAGATAAAATTATCTAGTGTCTGTTTCCAGTAAAGAGTATCCTCCAATCAAGTAACTAATATAGCTAGAAGTCAAATAGCAGGATTCTCTGCACAGTTTAAAGATTGCTTGTTTATTGTTGCTACAAATCCAGGAGAAGGAGTACAAGTTTTTATTTAGGTGAGACAAGTTATAGTCTCCTAAATTTTTCAGTTACTAAGTGGTGAATTTTTAATTGGATTTTGAGAAAACAAACGTCACTTCCCACTAGATCCTAAGTTTCTGAGCCTAAAGTGTTGGCAATATTTCTTTAAATTGTAAGAAAACTCTTCTCAAAATAACCATCTCCCTTCCCCCCCCCCACAAATTTTGGATTATTTCCTTTCCTAAAAAACAAGGATAATTTTGAAAGTTTACTGTACTTTACTGAAGTTCATTCATAAATCTTTGCCTGTTACAGGTTTTAAATTATATCGTTTGCAGCTTTAACCACTCAAAGTACTTTCAGCTTCTACTATGGGCATTTAGCATTTCCATTTACTAGATTTTAAAAGAATATTAATGGGTCCAGGTCAGCCTACCTAAAGAGAGGGTTATGATGGTTTGAATCAGTAAATATTCATCATTTTGAAAAATTTGTATGAAGAGTTTTACTATTCGCATTGAATCAACCTGGTGAATTGGATAAGATACCAGCTGAATTAACACTCAGTCATGGATATTTTCAGGAAAAATCCACACACGCTATAAAACCATCTCAGAGATACTTAATTGTACATCACTGAGTCTGAAATCTGCACTGATATATTATAAAAGAAGCTACTGACAGTAAACCTTTGTACTTCCATAACTAAAGTGGAGTACTATTTTGGCAGACCAGATACATTTGAAATAAATACTTAGTCTGGGGTCCTAGATATTTCAAGTGATCAGGCAAGAAAGTCAAATTAACACCCATTTGTTTAATCTAGGAGGTTGTGAAAGCAGGTTGTTCTGAGGGTGTATTCTCAGATATATTTCTCCTGTTGGTCTGACAAACTGCTAAGATTAAAGACATTCAGGTGACACTGCAAGGTCTATTTGATCTCTTGGGGTCCTGGGAGAGAAGGGGTTTGTTTGGAGTACAGGCATGTTTATTTTGCCAAGTGGGTCCATTCAAGGGGCACATATTGCCTTAATGTATATTTTATTAAAGACTTCACAACACTTGGTCTTAACTTTGTTTCTCATTATGGTTCTTAGACAGGATGCCACTGATTTCAACATGACCGAGATGTCAGCGTGCTCGCTCTTGAAAAAAAGACAAACATATGCATGCTCCAGGATAGAGGCCTGATTTTTCAAGATATTTGGACATGTCAACATCTCTGTCATATTGAAATCAGTGGGAGCTGCTGGAAAAGCATCAATTGGGGGGGGGGGGGGAGAAAACGGGGACGGGCGGGGGCAACGGGAGGAAGAGGTGGGAGGGATATCAGGCATCTTGTTTAGGAATCTAACTCAAAGTATTCATTTAAAAAGGATTCTTGGCTGATTAAGTGTTTAAATATCCTTTAAAATAGTATTGTGCAGTCAACAATTTTGAATTTTTGCTTCAACTGAAAGAGCAGAAGTGTTTCAGTATGACTCCTTGATTTTGATTCCCATCAAAGTGAACTGGAACAGTTGTGACAATAAGTTACATTATCATATGTCTATGCATGCCCCAACCCAGACAAAATTAAAGTGGTACTTGGATGTCTGTTTCAAAAAGATATCAGACAAAATTAGTAAGAGTTCACCATTTCTAAGACAGCCACTGGTGACAAATTCCAGAGAAAGGAAAGATTCAGAGCAGTGTGCACTAGTATCAGTGGCTAAAACACCATTTTAAAAGAAATGTTTCTATTTTGTCCCCTCATACTGCTGGACCACCCTCACCAACACAGCACAGATCATTGCGAAGTTCTGCAAAAGCCAGTTACTCAAATACTTGCTCCACAAGGATTCCACTACTTTTCTTCAGCAAAAAGAAATGTTGGTCAGGGCACTACCACCAGCCAAAACTGGATCACCGGATGAAATACACTAATCTGGACAAAAGGATATTCACATTGATATGCTAATTTCACAAGGGTTGATTAGCTACAGGTATTTGACAAATCAAACTCCTGAAGTCCACATGATCAATTTCATTTTTTTTTAAAAAAACAACAACAATCTACACACCCTAAAACCCAAACAAAAAAGCCTTCATTAAGCAAGCTAGAGCGTATTAGCATTTCAAAGTGAGGCACTCAAACGTTAATAAGTGCCTATATGTGGATGCATTGATAGTATGTGACCATACAACTGAAGCCTTTTCCCCCACATAATATGTTCTTCTCTTAGGATAACCTCCCCACCACTTTTAAGTCCTCACTCTAAAGCACAGAGGCACTAAAGCCTCTCAAACAGATACCAGGATATTTTAATTAAGCAAACAATTACTTTCCCCAACTTTGTTCTGAGAGAACTTTACGGAGCTGATTTTGCTGAAGGTTCCAAAAATGTTTCTTGGAGACATTCAGCAAGGAAATTTCAATAATTTGGCAAATTTATAAGTCACTGAAAATGGTTTTATATTGGAAAGTGTTATGCAATACTAACTACAGCAGTGCTGCCTACAATATCATAGAAAAAAAGCAAAAGCTAACTTTAGCAGAATATAGCTGCTAATCTTAACTGTTTCTGAGTAGGCAAAAATATTAAAAAATAGCTCCAGGATTAGCTAAAACTTGGGTTGTGTTTAATTACCGCACGATTCCTGGAAAACTTGTGATAAACAGATTAGCCCACTTAAAATATTAACCATATGCTAATATTAGTCAAGTGCAATATGAAAAATTCAGCTACTGCGAGTATACTCAATTACAATTACAAGTTGGTAAGAAAATGCTATTAAAATAAAGATACCTGATTATGTTCAACAACTCTTCTTTGTTTGAGTGTTACTGGAGTCTTTGTCTTGGCCTTCAGTGGTTCTCTCTTCTCAAGTCTGAACTCTACCTTGGGATCTGAGAATAAAATCAGTCACCATTATCCTGTGGCACTGAAAGAGCCAAAAATCCAACGGAAGAGCCCACTAATATTTTACCTAGAATATTAAAAAAATGCAATCATCTTAAGTAACAGCCAAGACCATAACATAACCCAAATAATGCACTTCATTAAAACAGACCATTTTAGCTGCCAGAATGGTTGAGTTATAACTTGTAATATTCTCTTAATATAACTAATATGGGCAAGTTTGCATTGTGACATACCGCTTGCCAGTATGCAGGTCACTCCCAGATGTGTTTGTGTAACCCCAGCCTGCCAGTCTCATCCTTCCTCTCACCAGCCATGGTTATACTGCAGGGTGACTAACACTCTCCCAGGCCTGGCTTTTCCAGGAAAAATGTATGTCTTATATGCCCAGCTTCTCTTGGGCAGTCCAAATATATGAAGTCCATTATTCCTTAAGGGAATAATATACGCACAACTTGCCACCTTAAATGGTGTTACCTAGACATTTCAACTTAAACATGCTAGATTAGATACAACACGTTTATTAACTATAAAAAGATAGATTTTGAGTATCAGCAATGAGGCATAAAAGTTAGAAATGACTAAAATCAGAAATGATTAAAAAGGAAAGAAAGTGCTTTCTAGTTCCCAACAGTTTTCAAGTACATTAAAGGTTGCCACAAGGAGGATGGAGAAAAATTGTGCTCCTTAATCTGAGGATAGGACAAGCAATGGGCTTAAATTGCAGCAAGGGTGGTTTAGGTTGGACATTAAGAAAAACTTCCTAACTAAGGGTAGTTAAACACTGAAATTACACCATCTCTTATCATCTAACCTGCTCTTAAAAAAATCTCCAAACACTTGTCAGGGATGGTCTACACTACAGTAACTCCTCACTTAATGTTGTAGTTATGTTCCTGAAAAACGTGATTTTTAAATGAAGCGATGTTAAGCAAATCCAATTTCCCTACAAGAATTACTGTAAATGTGGAGGGAGGGGTTAGATTCCCGGGAAAGTTTTTTCACCAGACAAAAGACTATATTATAAGTTTTAAACAAGCAATTTAATACTGTACACAGCAATGATGATTGTGAAGCTTGGTTGAGGTGAAGGAGTCAGAAGGTGGGATATTTCCCAGGGAATGCCTTACTGCTAAATGATGAAGTAGAACTCAGCTGAGCCCTCAAGAGTTAACACACTGTTGTTAAAGTAGCCTCATACACTACAAGGCAGCATGAATGGAGGGAGGGGAGACAGCATGGCAGACAGAAAAAGAGATGCGCATTGCCCCTTAAGTATGCTGACCCCACTCTAAGTACGCTGCCTTTTTAAGTAGATCAGCAAGTTGAGACAGCAGCTGCTGCCTCCAAGCTCCCTCCGTCCTGAGCCCTGTTGTGTTCCCCCCAACTCTATGGAGATAGGGTAAGCGGGTGGCAGGAGCAGGGGGACACCCTGATATTAATCCCCCTCTTTCCCCCCCACCCCACATAGCAAGCAGGAGGCTGGGAGCAGCTCCAAGGCAGAGCGCAGGAGCAGCACATGGCAGTGGGGGGAGGGACAGCTGAACTGCTGCAATTGATAGCCTGCTGGGGGGGTTGCTGCACAGGGAACTTAAGGGAGTGGGGAGCTGATGGGGAGCCCCCACCAGCTAGCTGCAACGGGCTGCTCTTTCTGCAAGCAGTGGACAAAGCAGGCGGCTGCCAAACATTATAAGGGAGCATTGTGCAACTTTAAATGAGCATGTTCCCTAATAGATCAGCGACGTAACAACGTTAGCCAGGATGACTTAAGTGAAGAGTTACTGTACTTGGTCCTGCCTTGAGTGCAGGGGATTGGATGACCTCTCGAGGTCCCTTGCAGTCCTACAATTCTACATCTCTTTACAACAATCTGTAACCCCTAGCCCACTTTAAGTAGAGGTATTAATGGCCACTTCATTTTGCAATGTGTTAAATCCTACACTTAACAATCAGTCCCACCTTGTGTTTAGCTGCGACTCTGATTACTTCTCCCAAACCTGAAGAAGAGCACAGTGGAGCTTGAGATCTGTCTTTTTCCCCAACATAACTTGGTCCAATAGAAGATATTCTCAGCCACCTAGTGTCTCAAACAACTTAGGCTATGTCAACACTATGCAGCTTTTAGCGACACAGCTGCATTCCTACAGCTACGCGGCTAAAAGGCACGCAGTGTAGCCGCTGTTTGTCAGCAGGAGAGAGCTCTCCTGGTGACAAAAAACTTCCACCCCCAACAAGCAGCGTTAGCGTTGTTGGCAGGACAGTGCTCCTGCCAATAAATCGCTGTTCACACCAGCACTTGTCATTGACAAAACTTGTGTCTTTCGGGGTATGCGTGCGCACATTTTTAACACCTCTGAATGACAAAAAGTTGTGCCTTTCACTTGTCAGTGTACACAAAGCCTTAGTAATTTTTATCATGTTACCTTCTTACTCCAGCTCTCATACATCATTACAATGAGCTGTTTTGAATGCCAAAGAGTTATAAAAATCTCATGTATATGAGCCCAACTTTCATTTCTCCTTCCACGTTTGAGCATTTTTTAGAAGAAACATTAGGTAGGAAGAAATAATGGCCAGGTCTATACTACGGGGGTAGGTTGAATTTAGCTGCGTTAGGTCAATTTTAAAATGAATGCGTTCACACATCCAACCCCATTCCGTCGACTTAAAGGGCTCTTAAAATAGACTTCTGTACTCCTCCCCGCTGAGGGGAGCAGTGCTAAAATCGACCTTGCTGAGTTGAATTTGGGGTACTGCAGACGCAAATCGATGGTATTGGCCTCCGGGAGCTATCCCAGAGTGCTCTATTGTGACCGCTCTGGACAGCACTTTGAACTCCGATTCACAAACCAGGTACACAGGAAAAGGCCTGGGAACTTCTGAATTTCATTTCCTGTTTGGTCAGCGTGGCGAACTCAGCAGCACAGGTGACCATGCAGTCCCCACAGAATCACAAACAAGCTCCAGCATGGACCAAAAGGGAGACACTGGACCTGATTGCTGTATGGGGAGAAGCATCTGTGCAGGCAGAACTCTGATCAAAAAGAAGAAATGCAAATATATTTGCCAAAATCTCACAGGGCATGTTGGAGAGAGGCTACAACAGGGACACACAGCAGTGCCATGTGAAAGTTAAGGAGCTGAGGCAAGCCTACCAAAAGACAAAGGAGGCAACTGGTTGCTCCGGGTCAGAGCCCCATACATGCCGCTTCTATGATCAGCTGCATGCCATTCTAGGAGGTGACCCGACCACTACCCCACCACTGTCTGTGGACACCTGCAAGGGGAGTCTCTCACACAACCGGGAGGAGGAGGAGAAGAATGCGCAGCAGGCAAGCGGTGAATCCGTTCTCCCCAGCAGCCAGGACCTTTTCATCATCCCAGAGCCAACACTCTCCCAAGGCGGGATCCCTGACCCTGAAGCTGGAGAATGCACCTCTGGTGAGTGCACATTTGTAACTACAGGGTTTAAAAGCAATGGTGTTTAATGTTTGATTTGCCTTGAAAAATTGGGATGCATTCGCGGCCAGTACAGCTACTGGAGAAGTCTGTTCACATGTCTGGGGATGGAGCGGGAATTCTCCAGGGACACTTCTATGAAGCTGTCTTCTGGAGGTATTCTGAAAGTAGTCTGGAATCACTGCAGCACAATGCATGGCAGCGAATGGTTCTGGGTTTTGGTCGCATTCAGGCAACATTCGGTCTATATCTTTGTGTTGTTAGCCTCAGGAGAGTGATATCATTCATGATCACCTGGTTGAAATAGGAGAATTTTTGTAAGGGAACAGTAAAAGAACCCCGTTCATGCTGGGCTGTTCGCGCTTGGCTAAAAGGGATCATCCCAGAGAATAGCCACCCAGTGGGGTCACAGGAGGTGTGTGCTTCACATCCACCCGAAAACTGCAGCCCCTCTTTTTAAATGTGAAGCCCAACCCATTGCTTGCTATGGGAAAGAATGGTGCTGCAGTTTGAAATCATTCTCACATGTTATGCATAAGAAGCCAACCCTGTGTACCCTTTGCCTTACCATGGCTGTATGGAAACCGAACTCTGTTGCCTAGCCATGTGTGATGTGTCACCATACTGGCAGGCGCTCAATATAAAAGGCAAAATGCGACCTCGTACCTAAAGCACATGTGCTGTCTGCTGTGAATTGCTTGATTCACTGTGAAAGAAAGAGTCTCCCTTTTGTTCTCAGAAAGGAATCATCTTAAATATTAGTCTCCCTTTTCATCTCCCACCAGGTGCAAATGTTTATAGGCTCCCCCTACCACCTCCGTCCCTGAGGTTATCGCAGATTAGAAGGGGGAGGGAAGAAAAGCACTCCCGATTACATGTTTTCTAAGCTCCTGCAGTCCTCCCGCACTGATAGGACACAGTTGAATGCATGGAGACATCAGTGTTAGAGGCTATGAAAGTATTATGTGAGCACGAAGAGCAGAGGCAGGAGGCGATGCTAAGGCTAATGGGGGAAGCAAACGGACACGAAGCATCTGGTGCAGCTGCAGGAAAGCCAACAAGAGCACAGACCCCTGCGGCATCGATTGTACAACCGCCTGACCTCCTCCCCAAGTTCCCTATCCTCCTCAGCCAGATGCCTAATAGAACCCGGGGGGGGGGGGGGGGGGGGAGGAAGGAGAGACATGCATGGAAGAGGCTCCAGGCACTCAGCCACTCCACTCCAGTGGATGGCCCAAGCAAAAGAAGGCTGTCATTCAAACAGTGATTTGTAGTGTGGCTCCTCCTCCCTCACCTCATCCCACTCGGGCTACCCTGTCAGTTATCCCCCCCCCCTTTTAAATTAATACAGGAAGAATGCATGGTTTCAAAACAATAGTTACTTCATTTCGAGGGGGGGAGGGTGGTTGGCTTACAGGGAATTAAAATCAACAAAGGGGGTGGGTTTGCATCAAAGAGAAACACACACAGCTGTCACACCGAAGCCTGGCCAGTCATGAAACTGGTTTTCAAAGCCTCTCCAATGCACAGCATGCCTTGCTGTGCTCTTATCACCCTGGTGCCTGGCTTCTCAAAATCGGACGTCAGGCGATTTGCCTCAACTTCCCACTCTGCCATAAATGTCTCCCCCTTACTCTCACAGATATTATGGAGCACAGAGCAAGCAGCAATAACAATGGGAATGCTGGTTGCGCTGAAGTCTGACCTAGTCAGCAAACTGCACCAGTGAGCTTTTAAATGTCCAAAGGCACATTTTACCACCATTCTGCACTTGCTCAGCCTATAGTCGAACGGCTCCTTACTACTACTGTCCAGGCTGCCTGTGTACAGCTTCATGAGCCATGAGAGCAAGGGGTAGGCTGGGTCCCCAAGGATAACTACTGGCATTTCAACATCCCCAGTGGTAATTTTCTGGTCTGGGAAGTAAGTCCCTTCAAGCTGCTTGAACAGCCTGGAGTTCCTAAAGATGCGAGTGTCATGCACCTTTCATGGCCATCCCACGTTGACGTCAGTGAATGTCCCTTGTGATCCACCAGTGCTTGCAGCACCATTGAGAAGTACCCCTTGCTGTTTACGTACTGGTTGGCGAGGTGATCCGGTGCCAAGATAGAACGCATATTCTATCGCCCCACCACAGTTAGGGAACCCCATTGCAGCAAAGCCATCCACTATGACCTGCACATTTCCCAGAATCACTACCCTTGATAACAGAACATCAATGATTGCATTGGCTACTTGGATCACAGCAGCCCCCACAGTAGATTTGCCCACTCCAAATTGATTCCCGACTGACCGGTACCGGTCACGCATAGCAAGCCTCCACAGAGCTATCACCACTCGCTTCTCAACTGTCAGGGCAGCTCTCATCTTGGTATTCCTGCGCTTCAGGGCAGGGGAAAGCAACTCAGAGTTCCAGGAAAGTGGCCTTACGCATGCAAAAGTTTCACAGCCACTGTGAATCATCCCATACCTGCAACACTATGCGGTCTCACCAGTCTGTGCTTGTTTGCCGGGCCCAGAATCGACGTTCCACTGTATCAACCAGCCCCACTGCCACCATGATGTCCCAATTGCTACAGCCCGTGCTTTCAGGAACATCTGTGTCCATGTCCTCATCAAAATCATCCTTGTGCTGGTGTCTCTTAGCCCGGTTCTGCATATGCTCCAGGATAATGCGTGAGGTGTTTACAATGCTCACAACAGCAGCAATGAGCTGAGAGGGCTCCCTGCTTGCCACGCTATGGCGTCTGCAGGAAAGCAGAGTTGCAGCGGAAGTGGTGGATGATGATGGATGCCACGAGAATAGATATTTATACAGAACAAAGAGAGGACCTGCGAGGTGGATGCATAGCACCAGGAGAGCAGAGTTGCAGCAGAAGAGGTGGATGACGACGGTTAGCAGTCGTACTGCACCATCTGCTGACGGCAACACCCAGGACACAACAGCAGCAGTGACCGTGAGCTGAGCGGGCTCCATGCTTGCCGAGGTATGGCGTCTGCATGGAAAAAAGGCGCAAAACGATTGTCTGCTGTTGCTTTCACGAAGGGAGGGACGACTGATGACATGTACCCAAAACCACCCGCGACAATGTTTTTGCCCCATCAGACATTGGGAGCGTAACCCAGAATTCCAATGGGTGGCAGAGACTGCGGGAACTGTAGGTTAGCTACCCAGAGTGCACTGCTCCGTAAGTCGATGCTAGCCATGGTAGTGAGGACACACTCTGCTGACTTAACGCGCTTAGTGTGGACATACGCAATTGACTGTATAAAGCAGATTTCTAAAAATCAACTTCTATAAAATTGACCTAATTTCGTAGCGTAGACATACCCAATGAGTAGAGATACCAGTAGGTGATTTCATTTTGTCCTACAACCCACCTTTCCCAGTTGGTCATTACTTTGGTTAGACCAGTAAAAGTGTACACACGTAGTTATTAAGGAAAAGCTCTATAAAATTTACACCCTACCTTAATCCACATTAGTTTTCAAGTGTGGACAAGCCCTAACACCTATTGCAATAAACATGACAGGGTTTTTCACAATGAATGAAAGCTATTTAAAAAAAAAAAGTTATCCATCCACAGAGGGGCATACTGCTTACAAACTGCAGGGAAAGTACTCTGTTGTAAACCCATCCTTCCACTTGAGAAGTCCGTTTTAGTTGTATAAAGGGAACTGATCTCTAATGCAGGAGTTCTGGGCAGAAAAGTTTCCATACAGGATTTTTGTTCCACCAACTGACTGGAGGGAGTGTCACTAGTCTTGACATTAAGCAGCATTACAATAGGAAGATTTCACTGCGTCTGACCTTTGAGAACTGACTGAGCAGAGGACAAAAGGAAGGAAAGCATACCTAAAAGCAGTGTTTCTCAAATGCAGCCACTAAGGGCTTTTTTTGTGGCCACAGTCTCCTGGGCTGTGATGGGGGGAGGGGGGGGAGCAGGCAAAATAGCAGCCCCCCCCCCCCCCCTTGGTCCTGGATGCACCACCTTTGTTGCTGGGGCTGCCAGCAGGGGGTAGGGGCTGCCCTCCTCTGGAGACACCTGGAGCACAACGCTGGAGGAGTTGGCAGCCAGTGAGTTCCCCACCTTCCCAGGGGCAGTGGGGCTCAGGCTTTGGGCTTCAGCCCTGTGGTGGCAGGCTCTGGCCTCCTGCTACCTTCCCCGGCCCCCCATCCAGGGCTTACTCAGTCCTGCTAAGCCTGGGGACAAATTAAATCTACTGTGAAACAGAATACTTGTGGTATTAAACATACATTTCACAGACTTACTAGCTAGCAATAAATAAATTACTATGATTTGGTATTTAAATCATTGATGTATATGTGCATATTTATTTGTTTTTCCTCAAGCTAATTAATTAAAATGAGAGAGTGTGGCCACCAGCAAGAATTGGTGGCCACACTCTGAGGCCACTAAAAAAAATTTGTCCTCAGAACCCCTACCTTAGAAGTCACAATCCTGAAGAAAAGCATTGTTCGTCAACCACAAATCAGTTTAGGCAGGCTGCTTGCCCAGTCATTGAAAATCCATTGGAAGATTTTGGTCTGCAGAGTTTAGGCTCCAAACCCCCATAACCGCAACCCAGAAAATACACCAGTCTGCTTGTGTGTTGAAGCTTTTGTAATTAATGCTGCCCTCAAGGACATAAATCATGAAATGGTTCAGGACAAAGTCCAATGACCTCCAAAGTGCTCAAGTGTTTACGGATGTTCCCTTATTGATAAAGAGTGTACAACTGTACAAGATGATAGAATGATGAGTGAAGAGGTGCGCGCCTATTTCTACAGTTACCAGGCCAAATTATTGAAAGGTAACCTAATTACCAATGCCATCCACCTGCATTGTTAAAGCAAGGAGACTATCCTCCTGTGCTGACAGAGGTGTTTAGCAGTGGTAGGGAGAGGACAAGACTGAAGGCAACATTAATATTGCTGATGAACACATATGAGCTAAGCAGTATCTATGTTTATGCCTTTTTTTTTTTTTTTTTAAAAAGCAGGTTGAAGTTACGGCTTTATATCTCCCTAGAAAAAAAGTGAGGTTATATGAATGTTAGAAGAAGAAACCACCCACCCAGTGAAGTCAACAGTGAAGATGGAAAGAAATACTATGAGGTAGCAAGCTTTCTACAGAAAGATTTTATTACAGGTAAGATTCTAGCAAAGTAAGACTCCACTCTAATTGTACCCAGGTTAGTAGTGATTCCAAAACAGTGCATAAATTACGGACTCAAAAAACCTTAAGTTGAGGTGGTAGAAAACTATTCAACTAAATGAAGCAGTGAGAACTAAATTCTTCTGAAATTTAATATTATCAAGGGTTAAGCAGCAAACTAAAGAGATCTATGCAAATCCCAAGAATACAAGAACTTCATGAATTCTTTCACAGCCCTCATCAGGTTCAGGTTTGGTTGAACGAGAAGGGACGATGGATGCCACAACTTTCTAGTGACAATTTTTCTGGGAGTTTCAGATGTAATCACTACATCTGTATCCAGTTGACGTAAGCAAACTGAAGCTTGCACTGATCTTGAGGACTTTGATCTAAAGCATAGCATACATTTTACAACAGGATTCTACCAGAGGTCCTGAATTTACATAAACAAGTGAAGATAATGTTGGAGAAGTGACAGTGACACTACGACTGAGATGCTGACAGAAGTTTAGCTTGATAGCAGATTACAAATATAAAAAGGTCATAAGTTGAGCCCAGAACAGGAAGAATTCACAGAAAAAAAAAAATAAGAGCTGTTCCTTTCTTCTTTTAAGGCCTTAAAATCGAAGATCCAAATTTTCTATCCTAAACCTATGCTTGTAAAATCATGACAATTCATTGGATTAAAGTGATAGAAAAACTGTGGGAGATCCACAGAAGATCATTTAAATTGAACGGATAGAACTCAGAATTAGAGAGACCACCTGCTTCCCTGTCCAACAACGTCAGTATAAATATTTTTAGCATGTCTGTACTGTTCTGGCAAGACTAATAGGTTAGGTCAGTGGTCCCCAACCTTTCTGTGAGAATAGCACATTCCTATTCCCGCCACTGCCCCGGCGGGTGCCCATCACTGCCCCGACAGGCGCCGCTTTGGGGACCCCTGGGTTAGGTGCTGTAAAAAACAAAAAGTACTTCTATCAGTGTGTATCTATCCAAGGCTAGATACAAAAGTGGGCGATGAGGTGGGGTGGTAACGCTGTCCAGGAGTTCAGAGATGTGCATTCTATTCCTGGCTTTGCAGCTGACTGGTAATGTGACCCGTTTCCCCAAGTATAAGATGGGTATATTAGACTTACCTTTGTTCGTAAAGTGCTCCGAGAGCTAGAACTGAAAAGCAATAAGTATCAACTAGTTCAGGGATTGGCAACTTTTAGCCCACGGCCTGCCAGGGTAAGCCCCCTGGCAGGCCAGACTGGTTTGTTTACCTGCCGCGTCCGTAATTTCAGCTGATCGCAGCTCCCACTGGCCGCGGTTTGCCGTTCCAGGCCAATGGGGCATGCGGGAAGCAGCGGTCAGCATATCCCTTGGCCCACACCACTTCCCGCAGCCCCCATTGTCCTGAAACGGCAACCCGCGGCCATTTGGAGCTGCGACTGGCCAAACCTGCGGATGCGGCAGGTAAACAAACCGGCCCGGCCTGCCAGAGGGCTTACCCTGGTGGGCCGCGGGCCAAAGGTTGCCGATCCCTGAACTAGTTAATAGCTAGAAAGCTATTATTGTATTCTACTTAAAGAACGGCAATCCCTTCATTTTGGACAACGTGTGTCTTTTTATATCTGAGGAATAAATATACTTGACAAATCACATAACTAATATTTGTCTTTAACCTTTGTGGGGTTTTTCCACCCATCAACTCTAAGAGAAAGCATGTTTTTACCAGGCTTAAGGGGGGGGGGGAACAAAACACCCTCTCTGTACATTGCATTTTTCCTACCACCTCCCTTATCTTTTCCTGCTCTCCTGTCCCCACAGATTTCAAGACTAGATGAGACCATTCAGATCAACACTTTTAACCTCCTGCATTTCAGTAATTCCAGCACTGAGCCTAACAACGTATGGTGGAACCAGATCATCTTTTACAAAAAATCAGTATCTTTTAGATACCCTCAGTGATGGAGAATTTACCCTCTCTCTTGGTAATTTATTCCAGTGGTTAGTTCTCCTCGCACAGTTAAAGGTTTGCACACTTTCCTCTGACAAATCTCTCTTTTCCTCCTCCTCCACCGATCAACACACAGGCTGAGTCTGGTTGTCCCCCTCCTACTCCTGCGGTTAAGCAGATGTGGTATCTGGCTTGCTTAGATTCCTAGCTCACCTTATCCACAGAAAGTAACAGTGCCAGCTCTTCTATATTCTGGCTCTCCTCCTCCCTCATGAAGAGGCGTCTGAGATACTGTGTTCACAGCTAATACTCTTAAAAGGAGTAGTCCCTGGCTACTCTGTTGCCAGGCTTGATAACTTCCCAAAGAGGAAAGAGCCAGCAACTCCGCTCCCTAGCTTTCATCAGCCCACTTGCATGTCCAAACTCTGACCTGCTCCATCCAGCAAGTTGTCTAAACCATGATACAGTGGTCAATATTGGTGAGCTCAAGTTCTGAGCCAATCCCAATTTTGAGAAAAGTTAATTCTGTCTCCAAACACATCACTAGTGTGAAAGAATGCTATGTTTTGTTCTTGCTCATAAGTTCCCTCATGTAGGTACAGTTACAACTACCATTCTTAACTCAAGCAATTTATATTTAGAGTTTCCACTTTAGTTTTACCTTCTTCGTTGTCACTGTACTGGTCAGAATCATTATTTCCATTCTGTTTGGTGTTCTCAGCTGATGAAGAAACTGTTGGTAGAGGTGTCGAAGACCCCAACGCTGGGCCTTGTTCCTTCAGTTTCTGCAATTTCTTCTCATAGATCTTTCTTGTAGTAGCTGTAACAAGGCAAAAAA
Organism: Lepidochelys olivacea; assembly: GCF_965140295.1. Taxonomy (NCBI): domain Eukaryota; kingdom Metazoa; phylum Chordata; order Testudines; family Cheloniidae; genus Lepidochelys; species Lepidochelys olivacea. The sequence goes on from NC_140411.1 coordinate 268,407,205, forward strand.
AATATACTCAAAGAATTGAGAGACTGTGCACCTTTACTTGACTCCAGTGTTGGACCTTCCTGGTTTACAGACCCGTGGCGGTCTTACTGGCTACTTCTGTTACAATTTGCCTCTGTCTGTTTGGCCAAACAGGTTTAGAAAGTAAGAAGCTACTCAACAGGATATGCCTGCTTATTTTTTTTTTTAATTTTTTATTTTTATATTTTTTGAAGTTAGAGCATTCTACTCACCTGTTTTATCTAAATCTGGATTCCTTGAGACATGCTAGAATATGAAGAGAGCATGCTGGATCTTTGCTTGAGCCATAAGTATCCCTTCCCCAATCAATCATGCAAGTGACAAGTTAGTTTCATTGTTTAGTTGTTGGTGGGTTAAAAGGAAGATGTATCAATGCTGAACTAAGAATATCTTTTCTTCAATTAGCAGGACACACAGATCTGCCTGTCAGTCTTCAGCTTGCTCACAGGTCTGGTTCTGCCCCCAGAATTAGTCATTGGAAGTAAAGAATGCCACTCGGGCAAATGCCTGACATCCAAGGCACAAGAGGAGAAAGTATCAAAAGGAATTTGACCTATTGCTAGGTATCCATAAACAAAATCATCCCCCAGAGGCACAATAATCAAAGGAACCATGGACTTCCTAAATAGCAGTTTTCAGCGTTTCCAGGATCTGGTCTGTACACAGTTGGCAGCTATTGGCTAGCTTCAGGAGGGGACCCTAATTAAACAACTTCCTATAAGAGGGACAGATAAATCATTTCCCATCAGGTGCCACTATCAGAAATATCAGTACTTCTATGAAAGTACTCAAAGAGATGTGGCTAGATAGACAAATGCTGTTTAATGAAGGAAGCTCCTGCAAGCCGTTCAGATAGGTATGAAAGGCATATCTCCTTTAGGTCTATGGGTGAGAAAACAATCTCTGGGAGATGGCTACTAGGGTGTACATCAGTCTCGGCCTCTCAGAGGGTTGCTAAAAGTAATTCAGATAAATTACTTCTCTCTTCCCACACGGTCAATTGTGAACCAAGATTAACAAGCAAGAAAAGAGTTTCTAATAGGAGTATCTAAAAGTAGCATTACTTCCTTCCTACTCACTTTCTTTTATGGGTTGTTTGAAGTTTAAATCTGCATTTGAGAATTTTGATCACTCTCTCTTATTCCTTCTGGGCTATATCCAGAAGTCATTCATCTAATGTCGTAAGCATCCAGCTTTCTGCAAACAGAAATGTACTAGCAAATCATTCTGTCTGCTTCAAGGAATTTCAGGGCAAACTCATATGATGCTCGCTAATCTATTTACCCTTGTTGCATTAGTTCTCTTGCATTTGCTTGCTAAGAAACTTTAGAACTACTGGATCTATAGGATTTTGAGTATGGATTGTATTCTTCTTGTACTGATTCAGACACGAGGCCCTTCCCAACTTCTTGTTCAGAGAGCTTTCCCACTTAATACTTAGTGGCGCCAACTGTTTGGCCTGGATGTCCACTTCCACTAGGTATAGTATAAATATAAGACAACACTCTAGTCCATTATTCCAGCTACGAAACACAGGGTATCTAAAGATGCATCTGATGTTATTGTAACTACAGAGATCTTTCAAAGTGGACTTTCTACCCACAAAAATTTTATAGCCTGAAGATGTATGAGGTCTAGTGCATCTCTTCCACATCAGAGCTACTCATGCAAAGCCCATGGAGGCTGGCAAAGCCCTGAAAGTAGCTGATGATGCTTTGTTTCTACTCAACCATGAGCCTACCAAGTTTTCCTTCAGCGGGAGTGGCAGTGTCTTTCTCAAGACAGTGTGATCCATTTTCGGTAGGTCACCAGGTCTGTTCCGATTCAAATTAAGGAATCTTCCCAATTATAGGTTAAGCATTTGGATTTTGCAGGTGGCTCTTCCTCCAGTGTTACTTTAAGGGTTTTATGTAAGTTTTTGCACTGGCTGTTGATGCATACTTTGGGACAGAAAGTCAGCACAGAAAAATTTTAGATAGGCAGTGTTGATAACATATCTCTGTAGCTAACCGTTCCATTAGAGCTCTGCTGCAGAGGATGCAAAACAGGCTAAGTATATACCTACACCAGCAATTTAGATGTTTGAACCTATTTCAATTGGGAAAGGAGTCTTCCTATAGCAAGCAGTTTAGAGTAGGAAAGTCCAATCTTTGGTGTTTTACAGAGACTACTGGCACCTTCATCTCACTGTGATGACTAGTCTTGGGGAGGCATACTCAAAGGGATTTTTCGGGGAGAGGGAAGAAAAAACAAAAACAAAGTTATAACAGGGAATTGCAGTGTGAAAGAGCTTATATTTGAGTTCCCACCTCTGCTTTCCCAACAGCTCCCTAACATTACTGTGCATCATGTTTTCTTCGTCAGCTTGCTGAGCAATGCAAATTCTCTCCTGTGCAAGTGACCTATGAAAGCCATGAGCCAAAGAAAGGTATATGAATTATTGGATATATGGAGATCTAATGTCCAGTTTCTCAAATCTACTCCATGAATTGTATTTGTTCAGACTACAGAAAAAATGTGTTCTGAACAAGGCAGATGAAAGTGATTTTTAAAAATCAGGTATTTAAATATTTTTATAAAAATAAGTCTATTTAAAATTAAATTTGAAGGTATGACAACCTATGTTTAGGCCTAAACTTACTATAATCTATTAACATAATGGACATTAGATAAATGATTATGCAGTATATGTTTGAGGCTGAAGTTTTCAAGGTAGTCAAACGACTGACCTGGTGGAAGTCACTGGCTAAGCACTTGGAACCAGAGTTTGTTGAAGTACTAAACTATCTTCTGACAGCAGTAGCCTCTTCTGCACATTCTCCTCATTTCAGTTTATTCAGCTAGTTCAGTTCAATTACTACTTCAAAGCTGACAAATTAATGGAATTGAAACAGCAGGAAAGTTTATCTTCCTCTTCCAAACTAGAAACATGAACTAGGTGGGAAAGATGAGATCTACAGTTCTAAAAATCTTGGAAGGATCTGATGACCAGAAACAAATCAGTTCACTAACTACAGACAATACTTTGTTTAATAAGTCAGTTAGTTTTAAATGTAAGATACGTTTTGATAAACTTATTGTACCTTGTGTATCCAGCACATTTAAGGTAACTTTATTTTTAAACAAAATAAGTAAATACTGTGGTTTTGTGCATTTTTATTTGCATTTCAGTTTTCATCCAAACAGAGCTTGACACAAGTCACAAGTAAATAATTAATCAAATCAGTCACAAAGATGGATACAGAGTCTGACCAGGAAATACAAGGAAATGAGACAATAGTGGTCAGCAAGAGGCAGCACACCAGAAGCCTAACCATTGTCCATTTTTTTGAATAGGCCTTTAGAGCATGTTTTAATGATTACAAACAATTAGCCTCTTTTTAGGGAAGTAACTGAAGGACAAAAGCAAAATAAGATTAAAATAGATTTAAATCAATGTATGCTAATTGCTTATTTAAAATCAATCCACTAATTCTAAGGTTGTACAGTTAGTCTTCTCATTAATGTAAATTGTTTAATTTCACATGTATGGATATTTGTAAGTTAAATTACCTGTTTGGAATACAAACCCTCTCTAGCAATGATTGTTGCAATTACCTTCAATTAAAGAACCAGAAGTGTATTGTATTTTTATTTTACTTAAAAATCATACTTCTCACAGTGTATTAGCTCTTTACACTGTAAGCTCTGCAGCACAGACCATACATTACTTATGTGACGCAATATTTGTATGTAATTATACAAAGTAAATCAGTAGAATTTGATATCTTTTACCTACCTAAAATTGGACCAGGGGTCACTCCATATTTTAAAAGTTGCTCTTGAAGGTCTTCATTACTGAGTTCTGTTACATCTAGGTCATCTTTCTCCTCCAGCCTAGGTTTGTCTGTTTTCTTTGTGGCTTTCTGTAAAGGGAAAAAAGAAAAGAAAAAAATACACCATTTCTCCACGCATTACAAAACCAAAGTCTCTGTCCCTATTGAAGGAGTAAAGAGAATGCATGTGGGCTGTACTGAAGCAACAGAGGACAGCAGTTTTGATATTCACTCATTTTTGTTTAGTAGTGTTACCTTTATCAATACCAGATAAAAATATTTCACACAGCATGGAAGTCTTAAATGAACACAGGCCTGCTGGCCAGTTTTAGACATGAAAGAACGTGTTTTAAGAGCTTCGGAGATAAGATCCTACTCATTTTTCTTATCTTCTATGCTGATTTGGACAAGCACAGGCCATCACAAATCTTATCTTTCCTACAAATGATAGATCAGGTTTGAAAACTTCCCCAACACTATTTGTCTGAACACTAAGCCTACTGGCCCACCAAGCTGAAAAATACCTTTGCCATCACACCCCACAAGCTCTGTATTTAGTTTCCAGTGGCATATCTTCATGCTCACCCACCCCTACCTTGCAGGACTCCTCTACCCTTGTGGACACACAGGAAGTCTTGGGCCTTCGAGCACCTCTTTCCTCTTAAAGTAGTAATGGGCTCATGAGCTGCTCTGCTCCTGCCGCTCCCAGCCATTCTCTGGAGAGTTACATTTTAGTTTAAAAAAAAAAAAAAATTCCCCCAAGTCCTATCTACATTATTGCTGCCACTATTGCTACCACTGGTGAAATTCTAAGTTAGTAACTGCAGACAAAGCCAGGGGCAATCAGCAAACAGTCACTGTCTATAACTTTTATAACTCTGCCAAGCTGCACTATTCCTCAATAGGAAATGTATTTGTGTCTCACCTGAAAATTTCCTTTCTTGGAGTAACGAAGCCTGCAGATTCATAATATTGGGTACTCTACTCTCTGCAGCCTTGGAGACCGACCAAGCTTGTCAGAGGCAGGAGAGGTGTGTCTCCACCTCTGAGAAACTGCCAGTGGCTACACTTCCATAGCCTAGGAAAAGCTAATTTTCCTCTATATCTCAGGGGAAAATTAAGTACTAAGACTAAACAGAAAAAGTCTCCTGCAAAGCAAAGATTTCAGTGAATAACTAACTGAATGCCAATTAATAATTTGCTATCCTTTTCCAATGAATAGTCCATTCAGGGTAGTTAGGATGTGTGGACCTCCATGCTCCAAGAAAAAAAGTTTTTAGGTAAGATACAGATAAATTTCCCTATTCTTGCTTGTAATGAAGTACATGGGAGAAACAGGGATTTAAAAGCTGGGTCCACTCAGATGGGGCAAAGAGGACCCTAAGCTGTTATGTGCAGATATTAAGGGGGATAACCCTTTCCTGGTAGTTTTTGTGACACTACAGTGAGGAGCACCTATCTACCAAACCAGCATCCGATGACTGGATGTGTAGCTTGTAGAATTCAAAAGGTGGTATGAACAGATGATCAGATAGCTGCTTTACAGATTTTCTCGTGTGAGGCAAATGATATTTCTGCCCAGGAAGCTGCCACAGCTCTAGTGGAGTGAGCTCTGATATTGGAAAACGGAATTAGGCTTTTTGACTTGGATGGTATGCTTCCGAGATGCAGCATCTGAGCCACTTGGGGAAAAAAAAAAACCCCCCACAAACAAACCAAAAAAACCCCCAACTCTTTCCCTTTGACACTGGATTATAAGAGCATGTGTTTTTCTGACCTGACCTGTGTGATGAATATGCACTTTGAGAGATCTGCAGACATCCAAAGAATACCAAAATTTGTCTTTGGAGTACAACGGCGCTGGACAGAGCTCCTAAAGTCAGCTATCCTGTGCTCAGACAAGACTATCATCAAAAAAGGCCACTTTAATGGTTAAAAAGTATGAGACACCTTAATGAGTGGTTCAAATGGAGGGTCTCTAATGGCACTAAGACCACCAGGTAAAATTCAGTAAGAGAACTTTTTATGCATATTGGGAAAATGTTGCTCTCATAAGAAAAAGTACTAAAATGCTGGACATCTGGGGAATATGAAATTCACTACTTATCTGCTGTACTAAGGATTCTAGACAAAGCAGCAACCTGACCTCTGAGAGCCTGAAGTGCCAGGTCTAAAAAAATCTAAATACATTTTGAAGAAATCTGAGAATATGTGGTGTCGATGCAGACGAGGGGGACAACACTGTTGTCCTAGAATCAGTGGTTTAAAGCTCAAAAGGGTCCATAAATATGCTGAATTAGTATATTTATTTCTGGAAGCTAAAATTGTGGATATTGGCACACTGAATAATCTCTTTGGCCTCAGAGGCTCTGTTCAAGAACCAGGCAGCTAGGCTTGGGCTGTCTGGATTCTGATCCAGATCTCTCTCAGTGCATATTCACCACACGGGTCAGAAAGACAAATGCTCTTGTACTTTGTTATCCAGTAGCCCTTGTAAGATCATCTCTCTTCTGACTGGAAAGCACATGGGAGATGTTTATACCTTGTCAAGGAGACCAGAGAATCAAGCCCTCCATGGCCAGACTGGGGATACCAGAATTACCAGTGCTACTTTCTCTCCTGAATCACTCTGGAGAGGAAAAGTGGGGGAAAGGCATAAAAGGAACTTTCTGGTCATCTTTGCAACAAGGTATCTGTTGCCTTGGTTGTGAAACAACCAGCAAGAGAACAATGCTAAAACTTCGTGATTCCAATCGGAGGCAAATAGATCTACTGCTGAGAGACTAAATTTGTTTACCAGGAGATGACACACCTTTGGACATAGTCAAAGAACAGAAGACACAGTCAAAGGCATCAGGAGGTGAGCTTCTCTCTGGAAGACTGTATCTGCCATTATACTCCATGGAGGTGAGCAGGGAAACCAGGTGCTGAGGATTATTTACCCTGCCACACTCTGCAAAATTATGCAGCTTGAAGGAAACTGATTTCGCTATGTGCCAACAAGAGGAATCACATGTATCAGACTCTTCAGAAGATGAAAGGGATTAGAGTCTTTTTTTGGGAGTGTTTTATGTTGGGGCAACTAGAGGGGTCTGAATATCTGGGACACTACTTTCTTATGCCTCCCCTTGATCCAGCTCCTGAGAAGGAGAAAGAAACTTCAGACTTCTAGTTCCTGGGGTGGGAAGGGGAGTGGGTGGTTCTTCTGGTTACTCTTTTGCACAGCTGTCTTTTCCTGAAAAAGAGGAGGTTTGTGCTGGACTGGGTCAAAAAGGGGGCTTCTCAGGGTCTCATGCTTTGTTCAAGTGAAATTCCTCCATGTAGCCTGGAGATGTGATGGGCACCAGGCTCCAACCCTGGACATTCAAAGGGAGTCCTCGGTCCATTTGCTGCAATGGACCTACACTGCTGGTAGGAATGGAGGGAGGGGTTGGGCTCAGGGGCCCCTTACTAGGCTCACCTTGTCTCTGGATCCCTGTCAGTAGCTCTCTGCCACTGCAGCAACAGTGCGCAGCTGCTCCGCAGCCAGACAACGTGGCTGAGAACTTGGACTTTGGTGACTGGGTGGGAAACTTTGCAACTCTTTGATACCATGTTTCAACCTACTGTGGAGGAGGGGAGAAAGGGAGCCACTGCTTGCTGATCCCAGGCCAATGCAGTCATCTGTGCCAGACCTGGGGGTTTTGCTATTGAGATACTGCCACTGCTTTCTGGGAGCTGTCCCACTCAGGGAGGAAGGCGGCAGAAACCCTGCCCCGCCTTTGCACTTTAGAGGCCTGGGTCTCCACAGAAAAGGCAGAAATTCCATCTAAGTACTTAATCAGCAGAGAGACAATGTCTAGTTTTCCCACTTAGCCTTCTCTACCAGAGTCCCAGCAAACGTCTAGCTGTCCAGTCAGAGCAGCTGTTAGCTTTGTATAAATTTGCAAGCAAATCTGCTCTTACTTCAGGGATCACACTACTGTAAATAAAATTAAATGGGGGCATTAGTGACAGCATCCCAACTGAAATTGGCTGATTGGTTATCAATTGCTATGGATTTTCCACCAATATGTATCTTCTTGGGCTCTGGAGTGGAGACTTGGACTCTCTTAGCCCAGAAATTCCCATGGCGTGCTGCTCTCTCTCTACTCATACAAAAAAGGAAGCTTCTCAACGTCTAGTTTGAGCCTGATCAAGCCCACGGCAAGAACAGAAAGGTATCTTCAGTAGAACCTATCACAGCTCTTTACGCTTGGCTTGGAATCCCTTAATTCCTAACCTAGTCTCTTTGAGATTCAGTTTACAAATGTAATCCAATTAGGGGATTAGTCATATCCCTAAACCACGTTTACCCCATTTTGGTTTTCCATATAAACATTCTAATTGCTTCAATAACTAGTTCCAAAACAGTTGAAAACTATGAAGCCTACAACATAATAGAAGAACTCAATTTATAAAAGAAAAAAAAAAAAGAGGCCTTTTAAAAGTTTACTTATTGGTCTGTCAGCCACACTCAGTTTGTAACATTAAACATGGCATTCATCTTAACCAGTTTCACATTTGCTCAATTTTTTCTTACTTATCCTTTTTGGTCAAGGCAATGAAATAATTAAAGACTCAAACTCTAGTCAGCATGTTAAAACTCATGCTGGATTCTCTAGTAAGCATCTATTTAGGCTAGTACCTTATTGTAGTGGTGGTAAAGCACTGGCCACATCAGTGACCAGATTGACACTACAAAACAAAATACCTCAGCATGCCAGAGGAGTACAGCTAGGTGTGAGGGAAACAATTACAGACATTTAACATTCAAAGAAAATAACAGCAACTGAACATAATTTACTGTATTTCTGTACAGATATCAATTCATCTAGGACACGTAGGAAACTTCCCCAAACAACTGCTATTAGCTTTTCCAAATTCAGAACTTTCATTTTGAAAAATAAGTTTAAGATGTTAACGCTACAAGGAAAACCTTCCTACCACAGAAGTTAATCTGATGCACAGATGTCCTAACTATGCAGCCAGTTCTAGCATCTCCGCAGCGATCCTGGAGATTCTGCAAGCTGCAGCAGAGTGAAAAATGGCTACTCCTGCTAGTTTTTATTGCTGTTTATTCAGATCTCTGTGGGTAACACTGAAATTGATAAGAACCAATTCAATTTCATCCTGCAGATGCTTGGGAAGCTTCTGACCCACAGCAAATGTAGGGTATTTGATGGGAAGGGGCACTCAAATGAAGGTGTGGACAGGAAGAAGGGGTTAAATAGTGGAAACAATACAGCAACTCCTCACTTAAAGTTGTCCCAGTTAATGTTGTTTCGTTGCTGATCAATTAAGGAACATGCTTGTTTAAAGTTGCACAATGCTTGCTTTGTCCACTGTTTACAGGAAGAGCAGCCTGTTGCAGCTAGGCTAGTGGGGACTTGGAACCAGAGTGGACCGGCAGCCACTCTATCAGCTTCCCGCTCCCCTAAGTTCCCTGTGTAGCAGCCGCCCAGCAGGCTATCAATTGCCAGCAGTTCAGCTGTCCCTCCCCCACTGCCACCTGCTGCTCCTGCCCTCTGCCTTGGAGCTGTTCCCAGGAGCTTCCTGCTTGTTGTATGGGGGTGGGGAGAAAAAGGGGGGCTAATGTCAGGGTGTCCCCCTCCCCCACGCTCTTGGACACTGCTTATCCTATCTTCCATAGAGCAGGGGGAACACACAACAGGGCTCAGGATGGAGGGAGCTTCCTGACAGCAGCTGCCATCTCAGCTTGCTGATCTACTTAAAAAGGCAGTGTACTTAGAGTGGGGTCAGCAATGCGCATCTGTCACACACATATGGTGTGTGACTCTGTCTGCCATACTGTCTCCCCTCCCTCCATTTGTGCTGCCTTGTAGTGCGTGAGGCTACAACAATGAGTTAACCCTTGAGGGCTCAGCTAATTGCTAGTTCATCATTTAGCAGTAAGGCATTCCCTGGAAATATCCCATCCTCTGACTTCACCATCTCAACCAAGCTTCACAATCATCATTGCCGTGTACAGTATTAAATTGTTTAAAACTTACTGTGTGTGTGAGTGTGAGTGTGTGTGTATAAATAAGGAGGATTAGGTTCCAGGGAAAGTCTTTTGTCTGGTGAAAATTTTTTCCCCTGGAACTTAATCCTCCCTATTTACATTAACTCTTATGGGGAAATTGGATTAGCTTAATGTCGCATTTTTCAGGAACATAACTACAACGTTAAGCGAGGTGTTACTGTATGTAAAACTTTAGAGCCTACAAGTCCAGTCCGTCCTACGTCTTGTTCAGCTAATTGCTAGGACAAATAAGTTTGTTTACATTTACGGGAGATAATGCTACTAGGGATGTAAACGCTTAACCAGTAAGCGTTAGGCTTACTGTTAACCAGGCCTTAACTCCCGGTGGCAGGCTGGCTGTACCCCAGCCCTGCCAGTGGGACCCCAGCCACTGCTGCCCTGACCTGCTGGAGCAACCTCAGTTAATGGTTTACTGGTTAAATGATAGAATTTTAATAGTTTAACTGGTTAACTTTATCTGATATTTACATCCCTAAATGCTGCTTACTTCTTATTCACAGTATCACCTGAAAGAGTGAAGAAGTGTTTGCATGGTACTCTTATATCCAGTGCTACAAGAGATTTACATGCCATATATGCTAAACATTCATATGCCTCTTCATGCTTCCATTCCAGAGGACATGTTTCTATGCTGAATTGGTATTCTATTATTAACAGTGCAATTAATTGTGACTATTTTTTTAATCTCATGATTGTGATTTTTTAAAATTGTTTTACAGCCTTAATTAGGTTTGAACATTACTCATATATTAGATAACATTTCAGTATTTGTCACACTTCAATTATTACAGTGGGTTATTTGACCAATCCTACAGCTGGTCAAATATTAGTAACCAAATGAGATATTAATACCAGTGAAATTCAAATATATTCATAATTCCCTCCCTTGACATTTGGGCATTAAGAGAAAAAAAGAAAAGGAGTACTTGTAGCACCTTAGAGACTAACCAATTTATTTGAGCATAAGCTTTCGTGAGCTACAGCTCACTTCATTGGATGCATCCAATGAAGTGAGCTGTAGCTCACGAAAGCTTATGCTCAAATAAATTGGTTAGTCTCTAAGGTGCCACAAGTACTCCTTTTCTTTTTGCAAATACAGACTAACATGGCTGCTACTTTGAAACCTGAGATTTAAGAGAATAGTTGATTGAACAACAGTGTGGTCAATGCAGCATGTAACACCACATACTGGTTTTAATTCTTTTACATTGCATGGGACGTGGGTTGGGGGTAATGGAAGGGAAAGGAGTTGTGGAACAGGCGTGTTTCCACCCTTGCTAGTAGGCTTAATCTTCTGCCTAACAGAAGTCAGAAAAACTTTTCAAGCCCCCCCCCCGCGCAGTGTTTTGTTGGTTTTGGGTGGGGGGGGGAGGAGAGAAGACACATGTAAACCTAGACTAGAAAGTGAAGTTACCCACTGTGCATAACTTCAAAAGTTAAGCTTCATTTCCCAAAGTTTAATGGCGTGACTACTCTTCACTGAGAGGTAGATGTGTCTGAAGTTTAAGACTTCAAACACCTGCCTTATGCAAATACAAAAACAAACAAACAAACAAACAAACCACAACACATCAGTAAAAAGTATTTTATCCATACTAATGTAAACAGCTGACTGTTTTGCTCAAACCTACCACTAACTCCTTGAATTTTCTTCTGCAAGGCTAAGTCAACAGCATTTGGGCTCACAGTGGAGAAAGGTGAAAGCGAGTACTTGAAATGGGGTTAGACTAGAATTCCCATCTGATCCTTTGTTAGTGTTTAATATAGTGTTATTTATAAACCAAATTACTGTGTAGATATAAATGAAGTCACATCTACACTTGGCTTATATAGTTTTAAAACTATGGTTAATCTGTTGCCAGTCAAACAGTGTTCTGTCAAGGTAAGCGGACAAAAAGTCCTGGTCTACAGTAAGTAGGATTTTTTTGATATGTAAATCTATGTTGCAGAGTAACAGCCGTGTTAGTCTGTATTCGCAAAAAGAAAAGGAGTACTTGTGGCACCTTAGAGACTAACCAATTTATTTGAGCATAAGCTTTCGTGAGCTACCATTGGTTAGTCTCTAAGGTGCCACAAGTACTCCTTTTCTTTTTGTAAATGTGATTCCCTATGACTGATGCAGGTCCACTACTGTTAGTAATAAGAGTATAAACAAAGTTACAGTTATAAGCAGACTTTCTCGTAGATCCAGAAAACGTTAAGGAGCTGGATAGGATCAAGGATTATCTCTAGCTCTGTATCACTGGAGTTTAGAATTTCCTGTGACACTGGGAGATAAGGTAGCTAATTACAAAGAACTTTGCCCATAGCAGGGCTAATTAAATATTTGTTGTTAACATTGAAGCACTTTGTGTGTTTTCAGCACATAGAACTATACATAAATCCTAACACAGCAGCTTGGTTAGCAGAGGTCCACTAAATAATTTAAAAAAAGAAAAAGGTATTTGTGACACCTTAGAAACTAACAAATTTATCTGAGCATAAGCTTTCATGAGCTACAGCTCACTCCATCGAATGCATTCAGTGGAAAATACAGTGGGGAGATTTCTATACACAGAGAACATGAAACAACGGGTGTTACCATACACACTGTAAAGAGAGTGAGCTGGTAAGGTGAGCTATTACCAGCAGGAGAGAGAACAAAACAAAAACACAAAACCTTTTGTAATGATAATTAAGGTGGGCCATTTCCAGCAGCTGACAAGAACTTGTGAGGAACAGTGTGTGTGGGGGGGGGGGGGGGGAAGAGAGAGAAACATGGGGAAATAGTTTTACTTTGTGTAATGACACATCCACTCCCAGTCTTTACTCAAGCCTAATTTAATGGTGTCCAGTTTGCAAATTAATTCCAATTCAGCAGTATCTCGTTGGAGTCTGTTTTTGAAGTTTTTTGTTGAAGAATTGCCACTTTGAGGTCTGTAATAAAGCGACCAGAGAGATTGAAGTGTTCTCCGACTGGTTTTTGAATGTTATAATTCTTGATGTCTGATTTGTGTCCATTTATTCTTTTACGTAGAGACGATCCAGTTTGGCCAATGTACATGGCAGGGGGGCATTGCTGGCACATGATGGCATATATCACATGGGTAGATGTGCAGGTGAACGAGTCTCTGATAGTGTGACTGATGTGATTAGGCCCTACTATGGTGTTCCCGGAATAGATATTTGGACACAGTTGGCAACGGGCTTTGTTGCAAAGATAGGTTCCTGGGTTAGCGTTTTTGTTGTGTGGTTGCTGGTGAGTATTTGCTTCAGGTTGGGGGCAGTCTGTAAGCAAGGACTGGCCTGTCTCCCAAGATCTGTGAGAGTGATGGGTCATCCTTCAGGATAGGTTGTATATCCTTGACGATGCGTTGGAGAGGTTTTAGTTGGGGGCTGAAGGTGATGGCTAGTGGCGTTCTGTTATTTTCTTTGTTGGGCCTGTCCTGTAGTAGGTAACTTCTGGGTATTCTTCTGGCTCTGTCAATCTGTTTCTTCACTTCAGCAGGTAGGTATTGTAGTTATAAGAACGCTTGGTAGAGACCTTGTAGGTGTTTGTCTCTGTCTGAGGGGTTGGAGCAAATGCGGTTGTATCATAGAGCTTGGCTGTAGACAATGGATTGTGTGGTTTGGTCTGGATGAAAGCTGGAGGCATATAGGTAAGTATAGCGGTCAGTAGGTTTCTGGTATAGGGTAGTATTTATGTGACCATCACTTATTCGCACTGCAGTGTTCAGGAAGTGGATCTCTTGTGTGGACTGGTCCAGGCTGAGGTTGATGGTGGGATGGAAATTGTTGAAATCATGGTGGAATTCCTCAAGGGCTTCTTTTCCACGGGTCCAGATGATGAAGATGTCATCAATGTAGTGCAAATAGAGTAGGGGCATTACGGGACGACAGATGAGGAAGCGTTGTTCTAAGTCAGCCATAAAAAATGTTGGCATACTGTGGGGCCATGTGGGTACCCATAGCAGTGCCGCTGATTTGAAGGTATACATTGTCCCCAAATGTGAAATAGTTATGGATGAGGACAAAGTCACAAAATTCAGGTTTGCCGTGACATTATCGGGGATATTGTTCCTGACTGCTTTTAGTCCATCTTTGTGTGGAATGTTGGTGTAGAGGTCTTCTACATCCATAGTGGCTAGGATGGTGTTTTAGGAAGATCACCGATGGATTGTAGTTTCCTCAGGAAGTCAGTCATAACACAAAGTAAAACTATTTCCCCATGTTTATTTTCCCTGTTTTAGATTAAAAATTTATTTTTACTAACTTACAGAGTGCATGAATGTAGATCTTCTTTCTGAAGTTAGACTACACATCTGAAGGCTTTTCATCCTAGCTTAATCTTAGACCTTGAGTGGATAAAAAAAAAGCACTCATTTCTTATATTAGAGATTTATGTAGGAAAAACCTCTCCATCCGATGGAAGTTGGTGATGGGGAAGAAAGGAGAGAGTTATCTGAGCCATTGTGTGTGTTGCTATCTGGTTGCATGGACTCATGACCAACACATACTTCAAGTATACAACTACAGTACGTAATATTTCAGATCTGGATCACAAAATTGCTTCTTAGCTGAGGACAAGATTTCTCTTGTATTCTTCTATAGGTTCTATCATGATGGGGGCCTGAGGTCTCTAGGCTATATTGCAGTACAAATAAGGGATAGCTTACAAATACCACAGTTAAAGAGGAGTGTTTCCATTCACATGTCAAAACAATCTGTCTTTCTAGCTCTAGACAGATGTACAACACTAGTGTTCACTATACATTACCAGCTTGTATTAATGGACTAAATATAGGAGCATAATGTTTATCACAATCCACAGAACTGGTTACATCCTTAGTAGTGGATACTAAAGCAGCTAGGCATAGCCTTTTACTGCGACACCTACAGGAATTTTACCACTCACTGCAGCTACTATTCCTCAAGATTATATTTAAAAGAAACACGATCCAACACCTGATCACACTGACTCCAGTTCCCTTTCCAGAGCGATACCATAAATACAAGCAGGGGAGCCCTCACATATATTATAGAGCACTAAAAATAGACTGTCAAGGAACTATTTAACAGGTGGAGATAAAAATCAATTGTTTACAGGTAATGTTATTTTTATTTCATAAAGAGGGAGACAGATGCGCTGAAGGTCCCAAGCAGCAAGTTGTATTTCAGTTTTTTTCTGGGGGGGCAGGGGGAAAATACCACCTCTCCTAAAGTAGTGTGGACTGACTTCATCTATGCAAAACACAAAGCTATTATGTCACAGCTGTTATTAAACCTGACAAAGTATGTCATCAATTCTTAGACTCACAGGTACAAGATGTGTTGTGTTACTGGATGCCGTTTTTACATTCCAAGAGACCTTTGACGTTAGATTATATATGAATTGTAGAATTTTTATAAACCTAGTAAGTGTATACAGTATTGCAACAACATAATAGTAAAGCAAATCTTTGGGTTTAGGAGCAAGAGTACACGCAGTGAAAAATCCACTTGTTACCAATGTTCCATAAGTAAGAAATGGAAGTCTCTACCCTTAGCAGCAAGGCCCCTACCACATATTCGTTAGCTATCTGTGCAAAGGGATCTGGAACCTGACAGACTGGAGAATTGGGCCCTAAATGTCCAAACAAGCAATTAAAATCAGTGGTGGTTCCACACAGTTTTTCTAAGATTGTTGTCTTAGCCTTACACCCACACTATAACCAACGTACAGCTTATGACTTGCAATCTTTCTTCAAGGTGAACAGCGACATATCCTTCAAAAACCTGAAGCCTTACCAATTAGTCTCACTAAGCTTGGGGTGGGGAGGGTGAAAGAATGCAAAAGAAAAAAATTCAGTTCTGCATGTTGTCTCACCCTCACCTTTGCTGCTAAGAAAAGATCCAACACTGAGACTGCTAGTCACCAGGACCCTTGCTGAAAATAAAAGGACTAGAAGAATTTTGCCAAGAGCTAAAATATGTTGTATTAGGTCAGATTAGTCATTCTACTACTCCAATAGTTTGTCTTCAACAGTAGCTGGTACCACATGCTTTAATGTAAGGTGCCAGAAATCATCTGGACAACTATGAAATAACCTGCTAATAAGAGGATGTTTCTTCCTAAAATGAGGACAGTTACTCTGCAGCTACACTAGGATTTTCTAAAGCCTTAATCCCAAACAGCTGCAATTCCACTACTGGTAGTGACACGGCTCAGGCATCTTTACTACTACTCAGAAAAAAGAAAAAGGAGTACTTGTGGCACCTTAGAGACTAACCAATTTATTTGAGCATAAGCTTTCGTGAGCTACAGCTCACTTCATCGGATGCATTCAGTGGAAAATACAGTGGGGAGATTTATATACATAGAGAACATGAAACAATGGGTGTTACCATACACACTGTAACGAGAATGATCACTTAAGGTGAGCTATTAGGTGCCACAAGTACTCCTTTTCTTTTTGCGAATACAGACTAATAGGGCTACTACTCTGAAACTTACTACTCAGAAAGGGGCTCTCTTAATACCTGTTTAATACAAGTCTGGTCAACACCACATGTCTGCTGCCAAAAGTGAAACTATGTACCCTGGGAATCATGAATACAAAAAATGCTAATGTATGATAAGACAACCACAGAAGGCTGGTCTATGAAGCATGTGAATTTGTATTTCTCCTGTATTTTTTGTTTACTGTAACTAGGATGTTTTTGTCCATAAGTGTCTAATCCTTTACAGAGTCTGTCATAAATATAAAGGGAAGGGTAAACCCCTTTGAAATCCCTCCTGGCCAGGGGAAAGCTCCTCTCACCTGTAAAGGGTTAAGAAGCTAAAGGTAACCTCGCTGGCACCTGACCAAAATGACCAATGAGGAGACAAGATACTTTCAAAAGCTGGGAGGAGGGAGAGAAACAAAGGGTCTGTGTCTGTCTGTAGTCGTCTTGGCCAGGGACAGAACAGGAATGGAGTCTTAGAACTTTTAGTAAGTAATCTAGCTAGGTATGTGTTAGATTATGATTTCTTTAAATGGCTGAGAAAAGAATTGTGCTGAATAGAATAACTATTTCTGTCTGTGTATCTTTTTTGTAACTTAAGGTTTTGCCTAGAGGGGTTCTCTATGTTTTTGAATCTAATTACCCTGTAAGATATCTACCATCCTGATTTTACAGGGGGGATTTCTTTATTTCTATTTACTTCTATTTTTTATTAAAAGTCTTCTTGTAAAACACTGAATGCTTTTTCATTGTTCTCAGATCCAAGGGTTTGGGTCTGTGGTCACCTATGCAAATTGGTGAGGCTTTTTATCCAACATTTCCCAGGAAAGGGAGGGTGCAAGTGTTGGGAGGATTGTTCATTGTTCTTAAGATCCAAGGGTCTGGGTCTGTAGTCACCTAGGCAAATTGGTGAGGCTTTTTACCAAACCTTGTCCAGGAAGTGGGGTGCAAGGTTTTGGGAAGTATTTTGGGGGGAAGGACGCGTCCAAACAGCTCTTCCCCAGTAACCAGTATTAGTTTGGTGGTGGTAGCGGCCATTCCAAGGATAACGGGGGTAATATTTTGTACCTTGGGGAAGTTTTGACCTAAGCTGGTAAAGATAAGCTTAGGAGGTTTTTCATGCAGGTCCCCACATCTGTACCCTAGAGTTCAGAGTGGGGGAGGAACCGTGACATGGACAATCCTCCCAACACTTGCACCCCCCCTTTCCTGGGAAATGTTGGATAAAAAGCCTCACCAATTTGCATAGGTGACCACAGACCCAAACCCTTGGATCTGAGAACAATGAAAAAGCATTCAGTGTTTTACAAGAAGACTTTTAATAAAAAATAGAAGTAAATAGAAATAAAGAAATCCCCCCTGTAAAATCAGGATGGTAGATATCTTACAGGGTAATTAGATTCAAAAACATAGAGAACCCCTCTAGGCAAAACCTTAAGTTACAAAAAAGATACACAGACAGAAATAGTTATTCTATTCAGCACAATTCTTTTCTCAGCCATTTAAAGAAATCATAATCTAACACATACCTAGCTAGATTACTTACTAAAAGTTCTAAGACTCCATTCCTGTTCTGTCCCTGGCAAAGACCAGCATACAGACAGACACAGACCCTTTGTTTCTCTCCCTCCTCCCAGCTTTTGAAAGTATCTTGTCTCCTCATTGGTCATTTTGGTCAGGTGCCAGCGAGGTTACCTTTAGCTTCTTAACCCTTTACAGGTGAGAGGAGCTTTCCCCTGGCCAGGAGGGATTTCAAAGGGGTTTACCCTTCCCTTTATATTTATGACAGAGTCCAACTGAGCTCTTGATCTCAAATATCTTGCAGCAATGATTATTTCCTTGCCATTACTTATTGTTGGTATACCAACATTACCTAAAGGCTCTAATTAGCATAAGTTCCTGTACTGTACAAAGATTTTACATATTCTATCACACACAAGAATTTTGAGAACATTAAAGTTGTAAAGTCAAGCACTCAAAAGTTAGGAAATGCCAAAATTAAGGTTACCCATGCAACCTTAATTCAGCCCTCTTGTGTGTATTCATCATTATAGTCTTTAATTACATGATCACATACTCCCTTCCCCTTCTCCCCACCCCCGGGCAAAGAATGATCCTGCTCTGGAGATGAATCAGAGGAGATTTGCCTGGAGGGCCCCTGCTTCATTTACTGCAGAAGTGTATAGTGAACGAGGCAGGGGACTAAAGGAAGAGAAACTATGACCTCACAGATAAAGGAGCTGAATACTACCCTGGAGACCTGGATTCTATCCCTGACTCTGCTGGACAATTCCTACATGATGCTAAGCAAGTCACTTAAAACTTCTCATAGATGGCACTAGTTAGAGATTCATTTTCTGGGTGTCTGACTTGCCCAAGTGCTGAGCACTTACAAATGAAGTACTATATAATGCTAGTTACTCTGGAAACAAAAATAAGGATCTAGACATCACAAATTAAGCACCCAAAGTTAGTGGATACTTTTGAGCTAGTCTTTGTGCCTCAGTTTTGCATCTGTAAAATGGGGATAATAACGTCCCCACCACACACAGGGCATTGTGAAAATAACTTCATTAAACTTGAAGCTCTCAGATATTAATTTTTCTTATTGGCTTATCACTATAATAATTCTGTCTTCAGGAGCAGGGTTTGAGTAGTGTGCCATAAGTATTTAAAAACAAAAAACCAAAACCAAACCCACACTTCCCATTCACTGAGCACCATCTATCCCAGGGATAGGCAAACTATGGCCCGCAAGCTCCCGCTGAGGTCAGGGGCTGCACCACGCAGCTTGGCCCCACTCTGGCGCTCCAGCCAGGGCGCTAGGTCAGGGGCCGCACCACGCAGCTCCCAGAAACCGTGGCATGGCCCTGCTCCAGTGCTCCAGCCAGGGCACAGGGTTGGGGGCTGCTCCACACGGCTCCCAGACACCGTGGCATGACCGCATTCCAGCTCTTATGCGCTCCAATGGCCTCTTCTGGCACTCCAATGGGAGCTGCAAGGGCAGTGCCCACGGATGGAGCAGCTTACAGACCCACCTGGCTGCGCCTCTGCATAGGAGCTGGAGCAGGGACATGCCACCACTGACTAGTGATTTAAAACAAATCCACCCCGGTCTTGACCTTTAGCATTTTTATAGAACTATTTGCATTTTCCAAAATAAACATTGTTTATGTAGTATTCAGATATCACTTTTCCATTAAGGCCTCAAGTACAGAATAGAACAGCTTCCGACAGCTATAAGAAAACTTTGGAGTTCTGGGCATTAACCACAGTAATGAAGCTTGTGCTACAAAATGTTACCAAAATACTCAGATTAAATCAAATCTTAGTACACAAAACTACATAACTGATCCAACTGACTTTTATAAGGTAGTTACTGTATATCTATCCCTCCTCCCTTACAAACCAATTGTACCATTTTCAAACTGGAACAGGCTCCCAGTAAGATAATTTATTGTGATTTTTAGAGTAAAGGACTTCACCATCAGACACATAATAAACTAGAGGTTTATTGTTCTTGCAACTGTCACATAACCCATGTAATAATATTCTTCACAGTAGTCATGGCAGCAGGGTGGGGTTTTTTGGTCTTTTAGGAAAAGTATTGGATCCGTGTGTTCAGTTTAGAACCATGTTTTAAAAAGGTCACCCACAAAGGATTTTTTTTAAATTGGGTTTATACTGCATTTTTGTGTCCTTATGATGGACAAGAGAGGTCCAAAAATCTGTCTACATTTAATATATTCCTCCTGGGGTTTTTTTTGGTGCCTCAGAATTATGAAGCATGTCAAGGATGGCTTTCCCTGGTTTTGCGGGAAATTTTCTTGAAAGAAAAAACATTAAGCTGTAAAGAAAGACAGCCTTTAGGCTTCTACTCAGGCATTTGACTTCAGTGTTCAAACAAAAAGTAAGTTTAATAGTCTGACATAAAAATCCCTTCCTCTTTCAGTTTCTTGACCCAAGATGTACTAGTTTCATCAGTTGTTACTCACTATACTACATCTGAATTTCTAGTGTTAAAAAAAAAAAAAAAAAGGACAGATTTGTTCCGAGCACTCTCGTTTCCCCTTTCACAAGTCACCTTTAAAAGGTACAGGATTTTAGACACCTGGATTGTAAAGATCAAAAGAACTACAACTCATGAAACTCAACCTAGCAGTGATTATTTATTACAAGTCTTTGATATGAGACCCATCCCCATGGTATTTGGCTGTATTTTAGATTACAAGCAAAATTATTTCCTCTCAAGTACCGTTTAAATAAAGTTTACCCAGTATAGGCAAGGCCTGCATATCCATCACCCCACTTTCTCCTTGCACGCATGCTTGGGGGTGGGGGGGGGGGGAATGAACCAGCTTTCTTAGCTTGTTGGTTGTTACCCAAACAAGTGCACTGAACAAGGCACTTCCCTATAGCATATCCACTCAGATACAGGTAAGTGCAAACACACATAAAACATTCCTTAGAATCATTAACTATTTCTTCCTTCAAAAAGAAAAAAAAATAGACTTAGTAACCATCCACCAATGTGAACAGAAACGTTCACACTTGTCTGAGTTATTCCAATGCAACTGAAACTCTGTAGGAGAGCTGTAAGTTTGTTTAGATCACAAAGGCAGTCTTGTGGATAGAAGCCTGAATCTCTCTTCCTTTGATGAAGGTTTAAGTTTCTGGGTATTCAAGTCATGGGCAAATTGGTCTAAACATTAGTAACTTACTTAATTCCATTTCTTTTTAAATACTTCACACACACAACTTCTTTAGCCAGCTCGAGTTACAGCATAAGAACCTGGCATGCTATAAACACGAAAGATGCGGTTACCATATTATTTTATTCTGCATATTATAAATAAGCACCCATCAGATGATTTACCGTTCAGCAACTTCACTACTAAAGTTTACAGCGGCATCAACAAGACACCTCGATCTTCCAGCCTAGCCAAACATCTTAGTCCCGCAGGCACTCCTTGCGCTGGCAACCCACACTCAGCGAGCCCCCGAGCTTCAGGGCGAAGCGGGCTGTCCCAGACACAACAGAGTACACCCTAGTTTGAAGTTGCTAGGAAAGGAAATCCCGGCAGAGCGCCCCTCTCCCCGAGCACGGGCAGGGAAGGTCCCTGGCTGCCGGCGCAGGGCGCTGCACCTGCCAGCCCCTCACGGGGCAGAGACCCCAGCGGAGTGAAGACCCCCGGCGGAAGAGGTCTGCGCCGAGGAGCTCGTATCGGCCACCGAGAGCCGCTGCTGCCCCACGCGGGGGCCGCCAGGAACTCTGGGGGAAGAGAAAGCACCGAGCTCTCCCCTCACCCGAGATAAGCCGCGGCAGACAGGCCGGGGCCGCCAGGGCGCGCTCCGCACCTCCGATAGAGCGGGAAGCGGCGCTCGGCCTCGGGCCAACTCCCCGCGGGCGGGTCTGTATGCGCGGGCCGGACAGAGGGGTGGGAGCGCGGGCGGCGGTCAGGGGCCGCCACAGCCCTTTGTACTGCAGCGCTGGGGTCACCCGAGCGGCAGGGGGCGGTCTCCTACCCGGCCGGGGGCGGCTCCTCCTCTGCTTCTGGCGCCGAGCGGGGTGGGCTCCCTCTCCTCGTCGCTGGAGAAGTCGGGCTGGGCGAGCGCGGCGGGCGCGTTGCGGGCGGTGAGGTGCTGCAGGTAGAGCTGCACATACACGTCCTTGCGCTGCTCGCCGCCCGGCAGGCTCACATTGTTGGCGATGAGCTCGCTCTTCAGCTTCTCCTTGGTCAGCACCCACGGGTCCGCCAGGAACTCGGGCATCGCCGGCCTCTGCCGCCTCCCAGGAGAGGCACCAACAAAGGGGGGGGTGGAGAATCGCCTCCCCTGCCCAGCGGAATGAACCCAACAACTCGCAGCGCGCTCGGCGAGAGCTTCACCCAACCTCCAATAAAGCGTGTCTGGATTGGCCGGCCGAGTCACGAAGTGGGGCTGCTATTGGCTGCGGGCTAGAGGAGGGAGCGGCGCAAGGGTTCGACCAGCATTAGTGCTTTGCGCGAGGAGTAGTAACGCAGTTTAAATTCGGCTCAGGCGGGAGAGGCGCTGGCGTTGTGCCGTCTCCCTCCCCCGGGGGGGAGGTGCTATGATCCAGACGCCTCCCTCAGGAGAGCAGAAAGCGAGGTCCTGCCGCCGCTGCTCACTGCCTAAAGGTTCCTCATTGGTACCACATGAGCCTCCCGCCCATAGGAACAGGAGGTTGAGGTCTTTGCTGCTGGAGAGGGGCAGGGACGAGGCCCCCTAGCTGGGGAGGAAGTGCCCGACTCTGCTGTGGTCGCTCTCTCGGAGGGGAGCAGAGAGGGTTTTACTCCGTGTGTTTCGGTGAGACATTTAAGAGCTTCCTAGAACCCGGCGTGAAATCTCCCATTGGTCGCGTGGTCCCGCGGCAGGTCGTCTGAAGCCAGCCCCAGTGGCGCGATCAGACCCACACAACACCGCTTGTCCCATGCGTGTCCTTTGCTTGTCAAAACTGTCACTGTCAGAGGCAGTGTGAAGTGCCTTCTCGCACGCGGGCCTGGCCCTCCTGGACTCTTCAGGAAACATCTTTGATCTGGGCACTGATTGGGCGGAGAGAATAAAATCCAGCCAAGACATTGCCCTTGCCATTAAAAGCTGTGAATAGTATATAAAAAAGTAAAGAAAGAAATCCCTTCTAGTATATTGCAGAGTTTGAAAGGGACATTGGCCATTACTTGAGTCCCGATACCACAATTTCCCCACGAGCGCAGGAGCGTGCCCTTGAGAAACAGGTTGCAGGATTGGGACCTTAGATTGCAAGGTCTTTGGGGCAGTGAACCCTGAGCTCCAGACCGCTGGATGAAATTAATGGGCAGCAGGTTTAAAACAAATAAAAGGAAGTTCTTCACACAGTGCACAGTCAACCTGTGGAACTCCTTGCCTGAGGAGGTTGTGAAGGCTAGGACTATACCAGTTTAAAAGAGAACTAGATCAATTAATGGAGGTTAAGTCCATTAATGGCTATTAGCCAGCATGGGTAAGGAATGGTGTCCGTAGCCTCTGTCAGAGGGTGGAGATGGATGGCAGGAGAGAGATCACTTGATCATTACCTGTTAGGTTCACTCCCTCTGGGGCACCTGGCATTGGCCACTGTGGGTAGACAGGATACTGGGCTGGATGGACCTTTGGTCTGACCCAGTATGGCCATTCTTATGTTCTTATAATCTCAGATCTCACTGGCTTCAAGGGAATGAGGGTAGGGCCACAACCTGGATTAGGGGAGGTTTAGCCTCCCCTGGTTTATGATGTCCGCCACCCGTGCTGAAAATTTAAATCAGTTTTTTTTACAGTTTTTTCCAAAATTGCACTTCCCAAAACTAGTGAGGGCTGCTGCACCCTGGTGGATTCATTCCAGGGGTGACAGGCAATGTTTATACCCCCAGTTTTCCTCTGGGGTTCCCGAGAGCAGTCAGTTTTAAATTGCAGTTGAAACTTGGAAACCTCTTTATAGACTTGTGAATCAGAGACTGCCCTGTCTGTGATTCCTCCCCACCTAGCAACAACTACTTGGGGGCTGGGCTGGGCAGCTAAGGGCTCCCTTTACAGAAGGAGTTTTGAATACTTCTTACACCATCACACCTCCACTCTGGACAGATTTTCTGCCAGTGGTGGATCAGTGCTGACGCTAGCTTGGGAACTTCAGTTACCTTGCAGTGCAAATAACCATTAATGAACTATGATTGTGTGCCTTCATTCTTAATAATTTCACATCTATTGAGGAAAGAGTGTCACAGAGCAAGTAGGATTACAGAATTAAGTATATTATCAGGTCAGTTTGTAAGAGAATTAATTTGAATTGAGGATGGAGACTGTTTTTCCTTATTGAGAGCACTTTAAGCAAGTATTTCTAAAACAAAGGTACGTTGACCACTGTCATCCATTTCCATGCTTGCATGAAACAAATCAGATACCATATGCTTTATTAAACCTCAACCAAGGTTCATGCAGGTTCAATACCACATAATGGGTGTCTTGGAAATGCTTAAGAAAAAGAGAATCCCTGCCCTAATTTAAAATTAATAATTCAAAATGTAAATAGTATCTTTCATCCAGAACAACCTAAAAGTGCTTCAAAAACTGTAAGCATACATAAACACAGCACTACTGACTTACATCTAACTCTGAGATAAGAAGGCAGCAGAACAGAGCATACTGCACAAAAGCTGTGTCGGAAAGCTAGTTCTGGTCTTACACTAGTGTAAACCAGGAATAATTCAACTGATGTCAACAGAGTTACACCACTTAAAAACTTGCAAGGAGAGAATCATCTTTGCAAAATGTTGATCAAAGCCATCAGTGAAAACCCCCAATCTTACAAAAAGTGCCATTGATACTATTGAAAGTCTATGCAGACAATAACAGGATTTCTGTATTTAAGATCTCAAGTTTAGTTTCCCCTGCTGCCCCTAAGCAGGATTAAGCTGCTTCTCATACTAGACTGTGCATATTTTCATAATATGATCGGTCCTCTCTTTTTTGTGTGTGCTTCCTCCAACAGTGAAATAGTTAAAAATGTTGACACTTGTAATTGTTATACTTCAATGTTAACACTGTATTGTGGTCAATAGGCAAACGTCACACCTCTCAGGGCTATTATTACAGACGATCTGCAGACTCAGGTCTTGTCTACACTGCTCCACAGTTTGGACTATGGGGATGTGAACAGCAGTGAACACCACAGTGCTGCACTGTAACTCCTCCATGTGGATGAAGAGCACTACATTATTGCGCACTAGGACCTGTCCAGTTCACGCCCACAGCATTCATACAGGGGAGTTACAGTGCAACACTTTGGTGTGCATTGCTTTTCATACTTGGGAACTGCAGTGGCAGTGTAGACATAGACTCTGGTAGACATCACTGCATTGGTTTTTGCTCAGTTTACAATTTGAAGGTTATTTCCCCAACCATAGTAACTAGAGGCTAAGGGATTGCCTGCACAAAAGATTTTTTCCAGGGTATATCTATGCTACAGAGACAGTAGCTACTCTGGCATTACCCTGTAGCATAGATGCAGCCTAAACCGAAAGGCCATTGTTTTTTTTCCATTGGTGTAGGAACACCACCTCCCCAAATGATGGTAACTATGTCAAAAGAAACATAGACTTTTCACACCAGTGAATAATGTTGCAATGTTGGCCTAACTTTTAAGTGTAGACTAGTACACTATAATTATACCAGTATGGTTAAACCACTATAGTTATACTGGTATAATTCCCCCATGTAGGGACTCATCCCTGGTAGAATCATAGAATCATAGAATATCAGGGTTGGAAGGGACCCCAGAAGGTCATCTAGTCCAACCCCCTGCTCAAAGCAGGACCAATTCCCAGTTAAATCATCCCAGCCAGGGCTTTGTCAAGCCTGACCTTAAAAACCTCCAAGGAAGGAGATTCTACCACCTCCCTAGGTAACGCATTCCAGTGTTTCACCACCCTCTTAGTGAAAAAGTTTTTCCTAATATCCAATCTAAACCTCCCCCACTGCAACTTGAGACCATTACTCCTCGTTCTGTCATCTGCTACCATTGAGAACAGTCTAGAGCCATCCTCTTTGGAACCCCCTTTCAGGTAGTTGAAAGCAGCTATCAAATCCCCCCTCATTCTTCTCTTCTGCAGGCTAAACAATCCCAGCTCCCTCAGCCTCTCCTCATAAGTCATGTGTTCCAGTCCCCTAATCATTTTTGTTGCCCTTTGCTGGACTCTCTCCAATTTATCCACATCCTTCTTGAAGTGTGGGGCCCAAAACTGGACACAGTACTCCAGATGAGGCCTCACCAATGTCGAATAGAGGGGAACGATCACGTCCCTCGATCTGCTCGCTATGCCCCTACTTATACATCCCAAAATGCCATTGGCCTTCTTGGCAACAAGGGCACACTGCTGACTCATATCCAGCTTCTCGTCCACTGTCACCCCTAGGTCCTTTTCCGCAGAACTGCTGTCTAGCCATTCGGTCCCTAGTCTGTAGCTGTGCATTGGGTTCTTCCGTCCCAAGTGCAGGACCCTGCACTTATCCTTATTGAACCTCATCAGATTTCTTTTGGCCCAATCCTCCAATTTGTCTAGGTCCTTCTGTATCCTATCCCTCCCCTCCAGCGTATCTACCACTCCTCCCAGTTTAGTATCATCTGCAAATTTGCTGAGAGTGCAATCCACACCATCCTCCAGATCATTTATGAAGATATTGAACAAAACTGGCCCCAGGACCGACCCTTGGGGTACTCCACTTGATACCGGCTGCCAACTAGATATGGAGCCATTGATCACTACCCGTTGAGCCCGACAATCTAGCCAGCTTTCTACCCACCTTGTAGTGCATTCATCCAGCCCATACTTCCTTAACTTGCTGACAAGAATACTGTGGGAGACCGTGTCAAAAGCTTTGCTAAAGTCAAGAAACAATACATCCACTGCTTTCCCTTCATCCACAGAACCAGTAATCTCATCATAAAAGGAGATTAGATTAGTCAGGCATGACCTTCCCTTGGTGAATCCATGCTGGCTGTTCCTGATCACTTTTCTCTCATGCAAGTGCTTCAGGATTGATTCTTTGAGGACCTGCTCCATGATTTTTCCAGGGACTGAAGTGAGGCTGACTGGCCTGTAGTTCCCAGGATCCTCCTTCTTCCCTTTTTTAAAGATTGGCACTACATTAGCCTTTTTCCAGTCATCCGGGACTTCCCCGGTTCGCCACGAGTTTTCAAAGATAATGGCCAATGGCTCTGCAATCACAGCCGCCAATTCCTTCAGCACTCTCGGATGCAACTCGTCCGGCCCCATGGACTTGTGCACGTCCAGCTTTTCTAAATAGTCCCTAACCACCTCTATCTCCACAGAGGGCTGGCCATCTCTTCCCCATTTTGTGATGCCCAGCGCAGCAGTCTGGGAGCTGACCTTGTTAGTGAAAACAGAGGCAAAAAAAGCATTGAGTACATTAGCTTTTTCCACATCCTCTGTCACTAGGTTGCCTCCCTCATTCAATAAGGGGCCCACACATTCCTTGGCTTTCTTCTTGTTGCCAACATACCTGAAGAAACCCTTCTTGTTACTCTTAACATCTCTGGCTAGCTGCAGCTCCAGGTGCGATTTGGCCCTCCTGATAACATTCCTACATGCCCGAGCAATATTTTTATACTCTTCCCTGGTCATATGTCCAACCTTCCACTTCTTGTAAGCTTCTTTTTTATGTTTAAGATCCGCTAGGATTTCACCATTAAGCCAAGCTGGTCGCCTGCCATATTTACTATTCTTTCGACTCATTGGGATGGTTTGTCCCTGTAACCTCAACAGGGATTCCTTGAAATACAGCCAGCTCTCCTGGACTCCTTTCCCCTTCAAGTTAGTCCCCCAGGGGCTCCTGGCCATCCGTTCCCTGAGGGAGTCGAAGTCTGCTTTCCTGAAGTCCAGGGTCCGTATCCTGCTGCTTACCTTTCTTCCCTGCGTCAGGATCCTGAACTCAACCAACTCATGGTCACTGCCTCCCAGATTCCCATCCACTTTTGCTTCCCCCACTAATTCTACCCGGTTTGTGAGCAGCAGGTCAAGAAAAGCGCCCCCCCTAGTTGGCTCCTCTAGCACTTGCGCCAGGAAATTGTCCCCTACGCTTACGTTTACACTTAAAATTTAGATCAACCTAGATACATCACTCGGGGGTGTGAAAAATTCAGACCCCTGAGTGCCATATTTAAGTCAATTTAACCACTGGTGTAGACACATTTAGACTGATAGAAAAATTCCTCTCTTGACCTAGGTACTGCTGCTCGGGTAGGTGGATTATCTATCTCAAAGGAAAAATTCCTGTGCTACTGTAGTGCCTGTAGACATGCCCTTTATTCTGGGATAAAAGTGGCTTTTTTGGTTTAGCTTAAACTACTCAGAAGGCAACATAAGCTAAATTGGAAAAAGGTACTCTTCTACTGCAATAAGAGTGTCCACATGGGGTGTTATACAGGTATAACTATAGAACTTTAAATCACATTCTAATGCATACCAGTAAAACTTCCTCATGTAGACAAGTCCTTAGGGCCAGATCCTTGGCCCCTGAGGTGCACTTTGTACAGGGGAATCCCTGGATTGCATGATGATGGTATAGCCAGTTCTACATCTCCTAGGTGTAATGGGTGTTTAGAGGCATGCCAGAGATAGGGAAAGACTAGTAGGTGATATGTCCAGAATCTCTAGCCTCTATTATAATTTATACTGGAGGCCTTGTAGGCCTGTGGCTACTTCTGGGATTAAAGGTCAGGTCCACCTGAGGACCTGGCCCTTATTTTTTTTTAAATGAGAACTTAGATTCTGGAGTAACAGACGGTACTAGAAAAATGTACCAAGTCACTACAAGCCAGTCCAAAGGGACCCCTGTATTGAATGCAAAGCTATTGGCTGGTGACACCTTTTGTAAAGCATTACTTTATTTGAAATTAAGGCTAAATTTGTATCTACCAGTGAGTTCTGCTTCTCAAGGGTTGAATCAGTAATAATCACATTCTCCACTGTCCCTACCTGAGAGACAGGTAGTTGTATTTTACCTATTGTCAAGACATATGCTAGTAAGAAGAGGAAAAGAGAAGAGAGAGATACAAGTGTGAGATTGTGTCCATTTTCAACTGCTGAAAAGTTACTGTAAGCCTGCCTAAAAATGTGAAAAATGTTGAAAGCAGAAGCCAAAAATACTTTCTGTACAGGACCCTTCCAAATTACCAGAATTCCTCAGCTTTCCAGAATGTGAGAAGAGATTTCCAGTCAAAGACTTTTCTTTGATGCGAATGGGCCAAGGCTGACTAGCTTTTAAATAATCTCAAATCTTGAGTTTAGTGGGAGATTCCTCTGCTTTATTGATGACCCTTGTTCTATAGCATTGTAAATAAAAACAAAAAGTACATTTCATGTTGCATTGAAATGTAAGATTTTTACTTTCTAAGTTTGTGTATTAAAAGATGATTCATAATGCATTTCCAATGGAGATTTTTGGATGTTGAAATTTTAAAGGTATTTTTTCATATTTAACTCTAAGTGCAAAGTAAAGATAACAATAAATGCAGAAGAGCTCTGTATAAGACAGAAAGCTTGTCTGTCTCACCAACAGAAGTTGGTCCAATAAAAGATTAGACTCACCCACCATTAACATTTAAATTTGAAGCTCCCTGTTAAAAGCATTTAAATTTAAATGTTAAGAATGTGATTTAAAATAACCCACCTTGATTTATAAGATTTAGACATTAAAATGGAAATCCCTTTATCTAAAACACAACTTTAAAAAACATAAATTGAATTTTAATTTAATCCATGACAAGGTTTGGCAAAGAAAATAAAGATATTTACCAAGTATGCAACAGAAGATGGAAATAAGAGAAACAGTTGCCTAATCATAATTGTACACTGTAATTATACTTAGTTAAATCACATTGCTTTTCCATGTTCCTGAGTGAATGAAAGAGGAAAAATGAAAAAATTGCTTGTACATAATTGTTTTCTCATCAGAAGGTTCATTTTTTAATACACTTGAAATTGAGTTTGCAAAGTAATATGAAAGAAACATATCTCACTATCGTGGGCCAAATTCATCTATGGTGTAACTCCATTAATTAAAACAGAGTTACTCCATGGCTGAATTTGCCTAATCTGTTTTATTCAAGCATAAAAATTCTCAAATGGTCATTTACTCGTATGAAAAAAAAATCACAACTGAATTGTATTAATATTTTAAACTTTTTTTGCTACTGGCATTTTGACAGACACAGCCCCAAGTGAATGAAAACTGAAAATAGAAGTATCAGTTCCTACTTTGAGTGAACTGACGGTTAGAAATGATGTAAAAATGGTTACTTTATAGTTTTCCATGCTGAATCATTTCCAGATGTGAGTTTAAACTTGATAATATACAAACAATAACTCAGAAATTCTAGTCACCATCTATAAAACTACTATTGTAAGCTTAAGGGGTCATTTATTAGATTTTTTTCCAGCTTACAGAAATATTTGTCTCCATATTAATATAACAACAAAAATGTATACAATAAGTTTTTCAGGTTGATAGCTACAATACATTAACACCTCCATTCTTAGGACACACGTTTAGATCTGGTCACAAGTGACATGTGCTTTGTGGTTTCACCTTAGTTCCTAGGGGATATTTGTCTACCTTGTAGTCTGGCACAACATGCAGTCTCCGTTCCAGAGAAGCTATGGACTAGTATCAGTTAGTTCAGAGGACTTGCTCACACTATGCCAACCTTCAACTAGTCCTAGTCATCTCTCACTTTCATAAATGTTTGCAAATTCATCCCATATACCATTTTATAAAAAAGATTATAATTGTTGTTTTGTGAAGATGTTACATGTGTACTAGAATTTCCGTGTTTCTCAACAACTGGTCTGTAGACTAGTGCTGGTCCCTGAGATTTCCCTGAAACAGTTTAGGAAGGCAACAAGCCGGTCCCTGATATCAAAAAGGTTGAGAAACACTACTGGATCACCATTCAAGTGTGTGTTCCCAGCACAAGAGCAGACAGAAACTTCCTTAGTTTAATGTTCCAAAGCTGTTAGCTACAGCAGGGGGATATAGCCACCATACGTGTTCCCAAGCAATAGTTCCTATATAAACAAGAGTTTTAATGTTATGAAATTTGGGGAAGAGTAACAGAATTATAGACCCCAACCTCAAAAGAGGTGAGCGTAAGGGCTTTGTTCTAAATGGCAGTATATCTTCAGAGAACAACAATTACAGGCACACAATTATCTCTTCTTCAAAGATACAACATATGCTGTGGGATGTCTCCATTCTTGGTAAAAGCTAATGCCAATGGGCCAACCTTGATTTTTGCCATGGGGCTGAGTCCAAGCAGTAATCCTTTGTAAATGTTTTCAAAAGAGTTCTGTGCGGCCACCTAATAAATCTCCTGGGGCCCCATTCTCCCACTTCAGTGTGAGTTTGTCATAACCTTTTGAAGGAGAGTAGGCCCTCCAGATGTCAACTGGCTGCACGTTAGCTGCAGAAGTACAAATCCCTTGGACTGAATGTGCCTTGACATGGCCATGAAGTTGCAGGCCTGGCAAGGTACAGCTAGGGTTGCCAACTTTCTACTCACACAAAACTGAACACCCTTGCCCTGCCCAGCTCATTTCCAAGGCTCCGCCCCACCCCTTCTCCGAGGCCCTGCCCCTGCTCACTCCACCCCTTCCTCCCCCCCGCCCCACATCATCACTCACTCACTCACTCCTTTTCACTGGACTGGGGCAGGGGGTTAGGGTGCAGGAGGGAGTGAGGACTCCGGCTGGGGGTGAGGGCTTCAGGGTGGGGCCAGAAATGAGTTCAGGGTGCGGGAGGGGGCTCTGGGCTGAGGCAGGGGGTTGGGATGCGGGTGAGGGCTGGGGATGCAGGCTCTGGGGTTGGGCCAGGGATGAGAGGTTTGGGGTGCAGGAGGGGGTTCTGGGCTGGGGGGGTGGAGCAGAGGGGTTTGAAATATGGGAGGGGACTCTGGGCTGAGGCAGGGGGTTGTGGTGTGGGAGGGGGTATGGGCTCTGGGCTGGGGATGTGGGTTTCAGGGTAGGGCCAGAAATGAGGGATTCAGGGTGCGGGAGGGGGTTCCAGGATGGGGCAGGGGTTTGGATGTGCGGGGGGAGATGAGGGCTCTGGCTGGGGGTGCAGGCTCTGGTGTGGGGCCAAGGATTAGGGATTTGGTGTGCAGGAGGGGGCTCCTGCATGGGATCAAGAGGTTCAGAGGGTGGGGCAGAGGGCAGGGGTGCAGGGGCTGGGTGGTTCTTATCTCAGGCAGCTCCCAGAAGCAGCAGCATGTCTCCGCTCCAGCTCCTATGCAGAAGCGTGGCCAGGCAGCTCTGTGCATTGCCCCATCCGCAGGCGCCGCGCCTGCAGCTCCCATTGCCCGCAGTTCCCAGCCAATGGGAGCTGCAGAGCCGGCGCTTGGAGCACTTCTAACGGCCTGGTAAGCAATGCTGACTGGAGCCGCCAGGGTCCCTTTTCGACTGGGCGTTCTGGTCGAAAACTGGACACCTGGCAATCCTAGGTACGGCAGTGTGAGATATAGACAGATAGCTTTTTAGACATGGTTCTTTTGGAGAGAGGATCTATTGTATTGTTAAAGGGAACACAAAGCTGGATAGACTTTCCATGACTATTAGTCTAGTACAGACAAAAGCTTAGAAGCCTAGGGAAAGTCAAAAGTCTGACTTTGTAAAGAAGGGGCTCACTGGTATGAAGAAAGTAGACAAATTGGTTGACAGATTTAGGTAGATTTCATCTATTTTATTTATTTTTTTCAGATTTAAGAAGTGCGCCAATTGTCCATGCCTCTGGGGGAATGCACTTACAATTATCAAAAATACAATCACATTTTTTAAATTATACTGCCTTTGCCAACAATCAGCTGTAAACAGGCCACTCCCCAAATTTTCTTGTATCACAATGAGAAGTATAAACTCATATGGAACAACCCACGCCAATGACATAATATAATGCTGTGTTGTTAAAACGTCAATCTCTTTGAAAAACTTGCAACCCCCTGAAAATATCACCTCTGTAATAGCCAGTGAATGACGCCCCAGTATATGTAATGGAGGGCACCTAGCAGAAGATAATAATGCTTGCAGCAGCACTCATACTAAACTATCAGGAGGGTGTTAGAGAGATACATGCCAATTTGGCTGTTCCCTATATCTATCTCCTTTTCACTGACAGAGACAACATGCTTGGAAGATGAAACAGAAGGACTTTCTCAGGACTGGAGTTGATGGGAAGCTTCTAGCAGAATATGCACCTGATTTGATTTTCCTCCTTATGTTTCTGGAGTAGATTTCCAGGTCTTTAGTGTTTAGGAGAAGAAGAGACAATTATTTTCAAAGCAAGACACACAGAACATTGCTAATTTCAGTAACTTAATTTCTGTGATACCACCTGACTGATGTAGATCTAAAACTCATCCAAACCTCTTATCTCATTCTTTTCTGTTATTGTTTGAATGATACCAAACAATTTTCTCTGTACCTAAGCCTGAAACCTTATTCTTATCTTTGACACCTCTTTCTCCTTCCTCAACATCCAGGCTATCACCAAATCTTGTAATTTCCTCCTTTATAACTTCATTAAATGTTATCCTTTCTATCCCAGTTGCTAAAATCTTAGTTCTTGTCTTGATCATCTCATGTCTTGGGCCTGGTCTACACTGGGGGGGGGGGAATCGATCTAAGATACGCAACTTCAGCTACGAGAATAGCATACCTGAAGTCAACATATCTTAGATCGACTTAGAATCACTTACTTCGCGTCGTCGCGGCACGGGATCAATGGCCGCCACTCCCCCATCAACTCCGCTTCCGCCTCTCACTGTGGTGGAGTTCCGGAGTCAACGGCAGAGTGTTTGGGGATTGATTTATCGCGTCTACACTAGACACGATAAATCGATCTCCAATAGATCAATCACTACCCGCCGATCCGGTGGGTAGTGTAGATGTGGCCTTGGCTACTGTAACTTTCTCCTCCATGGACTTCTTGCCTTTGGTATCTCCCACTCCAATCCATCCAAAGGCTGCTTTGAAATCATCTGCCTGTCACACCCCTCTAACGTTATCAATGCCTGAAATGCCTTTGTTGACTTTCTCCTTTCACTCCAAATTCAATCTTCTTTTGTTCATCTTTGTCAGGGTTCTTTCCCCACTCTGAACTCTAGGGTACAGATGTGGGGACCTGCATGAAAGACCCCCTAAGCTTATTTCTACCAACTTAGATTAAAACTTCCCCAAGGCACAAAGTCTTTGCCCTTGGATTAAATAAACACTGCCACCACTAAGTGATTTAACAAACAATCAGGGAAAGGACCATTTGGAGTTCGTATTTCCCCAAAATATCCCCCCCAAGCCCTTATACCCCCTTTCCTGGGGAGGCTTGAGAATAAACAAGATGAGCACAGACCAGCCTTGGATTTTTAAGACCCAAAAAACCCAGTCAGATTCTTAAAAACCAGAACTTTATTAGAAGAACAAAAAAAAGATAAGAGAACAACTCTGTAAGGTCAGAATG
Source organism: Lepidochelys olivacea (assembly GCF_965140295.1). Classification (NCBI taxonomy): domain Eukaryota; kingdom Metazoa; phylum Chordata; order Testudines; family Cheloniidae; genus Lepidochelys; species Lepidochelys olivacea. The sequence continues at coordinate 268,441,621 of NC_140411.1, forward strand.
GAAGATAATCTTACAGGCAGTCAGATTCAAAACACAGAGAATCCCTCTAGGCAAAACCTTAAGTTACAAAAAGACACAAAAAGAGGAATACACATTTCCTCCAGCACAGCGAATTTCACAAGCCAAAACAAAGCAAACCTAACGCACTTTCTAGCTGGATTACTTACTAGCTTTACAGGAATTGGAGGGCTTGCATCCTTGATCTGTTCCTGGCAAAGGTATCACACAGACAGACAAAAGCTTTTCCCTGCCCCTCCAGATTTGAAATTATCTTGTCCCCTCATAGGTCATTTTGGGTCAGGTGCCAGCCAGGTTACCTGAGCTTCTTAACCCTTTACAGGTAAAAGGACTTTGCCTCTGGCCAGGAGGGATTTTATAGCACTGTATACAGAAAGGTGGTTACCCTTCCCTTTATATTTATGACAATATTCAAGACTCTTTACAACATACATATTTCTACATATTTGCTTCCTTATATCCCTTCCTACATATTTGCTCTCATTTACCCCACCCCCAGCCCCAGCCCTTAAAACTCCCTTTCTTTTCTTTGCTTCCCATCTTCTTTTATGCCACTTTCTGTAGTTGAAACAGCCTCCTGCTTCCTGTGTGCCAAGCTCCTTGCCTCTCTTCTTACAAACAAATTCTTCTTTACAAATTGAAAAAAAAATCACGTTTTTTACCTACCCTGCTAGCTCTTTCTTGAGAATATCTTCTCACTTTAATGTGTGCCTACTGCTGTCGTTATATAATATTTATCTAATTTAAATAGTAAGATCTTTGGCACAAGGACCAAGTCTTTAAAATATGTTTTTAAAAAATACTTTCATACACACTCTAAATAAATAAATAAATAATAACAATTTTATCTGATGTGATCTTTACTATTATGTTAGTGCAGCAATAATCATTCACTGTGGCCCTGAGTCAGCTAAGCACTTTTCCTTAAGCACAAGTAATTCCATTGAAGCTAAATAGTGATGAACTCATGTGCTTGGTTAAGCATGTGACTAAATGCTTAAATAACCATGCACTGAAATGCTTTGCTAAATCAGGGCCTATATCTCTTCCATTCTAATTGATTTAGAAAACAAATGCTGATTTGGCCAATCTGATGCATAAAACCTGAAAGACAATACTGTTATGAATTAACTAGTATCAGACTGTCTGATGTTAGATATGTTTTAAAGTACTGATAAGTGAAAAGTGGTCAATCAACTTGCAATGTTTGGCTGTAGGATTCTATTTTCATACTAAACATATAAAGAGACAACACAGGAATTTAAATCATTTAACTCCAGGAATTTAAATGACTCAATCACGTATGTACATTTTATTTTATTTTCACATAATAATCAGTCTCAGGAATGTTTTCTTCCATCTGGATAAAAAGTAAAAACTATACAAATAATGTAAAATCAGAATGTTGACTCACAGATACTCTACACCCAACACAATTTATTTTGGGGCTCACGGATAGGGCTTCATGTTTGTCATGGAGGTCATGGATTCCGTGACTTTCCGCAACCTCTGTGACTTCTGTGGTGGCCAGTTTGGCTGACCCCAGCTGTTCAGGTGGCCCTGGGTTCAGCCACACCAGCTGCTGCTAAAGTAGCTCCACAGCCAGTCACTTGGGCGTCCCCGCAGCCAGCTGTACCAGCCGCTGCTGGAGTGGGCTTGGGGCCAAATGCACCAGCCACTGCTCGGGTGGCCCTGGGGACTGCCCGAGCAGCGACCAGTATGGCCGGCCCCAGGGACTGCCTGAGTAGTGGTCCTGGGGGGGGAAGAGCAGCTGCTGTTGGTGGCCCCCGGCAGCAGTCCCAGGGTGGCTGGAGAAGCTGCTGTTGACGACCCTTGGCAGCAGCCGCTGTCGGTGGCCCCCAGCAGTGGTCCCAGGGCGGCTGGAGCAGCCGCTGCTCAGAGGTCCCCGGCAGTTGGTGCCGCTGCCCCTGGCTCCCCGCAGTAGTGGCCTCCCCAGACATACCCCACCTCCCCCCCGTAGTGGCCCCCTCGCTGAAGATTTAATCAGGGGTATAAGTCATGGAGAGGTCACAGGCCATGAATTTTTGTTTATTGCCCATGACCTGTCCATGACTTTTACTAAAAATACCCGGGACTAAATCATAGCCTTACTCATGGATGAGTATATTCTGCAGTATAATAACTGCAAGGCATCACGATTTGGTCAGAACAATTTTTATTTATTGTCAGGCAAAACCTTTAAGATACTGGTGTGGCTGGATAGTTCTCCAGGCTTGGACGCCCAAGGAGTATGTCTTTGCTTTATAAGTTTACAACATCAGTGCCTCAAAGTTATTATTTTTGCAGTTAGCAGTATTCAGGTACCATTCATAATTTTAATGGACAAAGCCAGCTAACCAAACCAAACCAAACCATGCTAAAGTGGTGGCTGAGATGTGGCCTGCCAAAACAGCCCTTCTCCGGAAAATGTAGCTTTACCGGGAAATATTGATTCTTCTTCAGCTAGTGTCCCTATGGGTGCTGCACTCTAGGTGTCTTTGCATCCCCAATGTGAGGGCCAGGGATGTGGCTACACCTACAATGGAGCACTCAAAGGGGGACACATCTCGAAAAACCATCGTTAGTGCGCAAGGTGACTAAACTTTTCTTCTTCTTTGAGTAGTGTCTCTATGGGTGCTCCACTGCAGGTGTATCCGTGCGCCTCAGATCGGTAGATGCAAAGACACGTAGAGTGGAGCACCCAGCACCCACAGGGACACACTTCTCAAGGAACCGCAGCTACTGCACACGGTGAGTAACCTCTTCCTCACTCTCAAATCTTCTCTGAACTGTTCACTCCTCACTAATGCGCCCTTGGGTGCCCCAGCAGGGAACTGCGTGAATGCGAGATACTAACGCCACGATGTGAGGCAGGGGAAAGGAAATGGGGGTCTTCAGGTTTTGTTGTATTGACTACATAAAATCCTTCTCCCCTGGTATCTTGTCACAGAAATGCTGAGAGCTGGGTCTCCTGCTCTGGGACATTCCCCGTTTTGTAGCTGTGTCCCCACCCAGAGCACCAGTAATGCCAGGGACCGGATCAGGGCGGAGGACTGGGAGGCGGCGGGCGTTATGCAGAGTAGGAGGCTAAAGAACCAGAAGTAAAGAAGGAATGAAAAGAACCAAAAAACGCTACTTGACCCCGACGTGATTCGAACACGCAGCCTTCTGATCTGGAGTCAGACGCGCTACCGTTGCGCCACGAGGTCCTGCTGAGCTCCCTGCCGCCCAGCGTTAGAAATTACCAACCGCCACAAGCTAACGGCTGCTCCCTCCCAACCGCGCCGCGTCCCAACTCGCAGCGAGCGAGCGAGCGAGCGGGCTGGGGACACGGCCCAACAGCGACCGCCTCCGTCCCGCGCGCCCTGACCGCGGCAAGGCGCCCCCCGCCGCCAACGGTCCAGTCGCCTCGAGCCTCCCACTCCCGGCTCTGACCCGCGGCAGCCTCGAGACCAGGGCGCCGAACGGTCCCTTTCCCCCCAGCCTGGCCCGGGACAGGCACCTCCGCCGCGGACGGAATCGCGGCCGCCCCTCCGCCAATGTAGACACCCCCCCCGCCGCCCTCCCGGCACGTGGCGGGGCAGGCACCAGTGGCCTCAGAGCGAGCGGGACGAGCCCGGCAGCCGCCCCGAGCAGCCCCCGCCCAGCCCCCAGCGCGCAGCAGCAGCCCCCGGAGAACAGCCCCCCCCCAACCGGCACCCCCCACCTATCCCGGGCCGCAACCGCCACTCCCTCACCTCCCCGTGCCCCCCTCTAGCCTCACCTCCGCCATCCTCCGCCCCCTCCCCGACCGAGCAGCCTCGCGGGCCCAGGAGCTCCACTTCCGCTCGCTCCCCGCGCCCTGTGACCTGACCTTCGCAGGGCTCCCACGAAGAGCCCCCAGTACTTCGCCGCCTGCGTGTCCTGCCTCTCCGAGCCCCGCGCCTTCACCCGCTCCCAACGTATCGGCGCCCGGAACGCTGCCGCTCGCCGTGGCTCTCAGCGTCCGCCCTGGCAGCCCCCGCGGGCTCGCGAGCGATGGCGGTTCCGGTTAGGGGAGCTAGAAGTGGAGGCATCTTCAGGTTGTGGCCAGGAAGCTCCTCGTTAGTATAGTGGTAAGTATCCCCGCCTGTCACGCGGGAGACCGGGGTTCGATTCCCCGACGGGGAGGCACTGCATTTTTGAAACGTTCACTGCTTTAGCCTTTTTTCCCTTTAAAAAAGAAAACTTAAAAGAATTAAATGTATTTAAAATTTTAAAGAAATGAACGTTTCTAGGTAGGAAGGATATTTTAGTTTTTGTTTACCTTAAATAAATAAAGCAGTAGAGGAAATAAAAGGTATTTTTGCCTCCCCGTCGGGGAATTGAACCCCGGTCTCCCGCGTGACAGGCGGGGATACTAACCACTATACTAACGAGGAGTTGGCTGGTAATGCTTTCAGCAGGAAGGTTATTTCATATCACTTAGGGAGATTGTTCTTCATGTATTGGGAGATAAGAGGTTGCTATAAGGCCTGTTGAAGTCACTGGTGAGACTCCTAGTGATTCCACTGGAATTTGGATCAGGTCTTTAATGCACAAGTGACCTCTCTGATCCCTCTGAGTAAAAGAATTTGCAGAAGATAGTGCTGCCTTTCTTCCATCAGACTTTATTATCCCTTCCCAGCCAGATGCCTAACTCGGAAAATCACAAGGAAAAGATGGCTTTTCCACACGCAAGGGGAACAGTGAGGGTAATCGCAGAGGGGGGGAAGGCATGTGGGTAGGTGATGCATTTTGCCGCCTTAGCACTGCACCAGGGCTCACACTTGGGTTGTGTTAGAAGCAAACTGCAGCTGCTGCTACCAGAAAGCACAACTTCGTCTACATCTCTTGTCGTTCCGTAGAGTGTGAGCATGTTTTTGGAAGGCTCAGCATTAAGCTAGGTTTTATTTTCAGCTGAGGCCCCTAATGGGATGGGATGTTGGGTGCAGGCAGCCATGGCCAGCGTGAATGTGTGGCTGTGTGTATGGAGCCTTTTGCCAGTAGTGGAAAGAGGGGAACCCCAGTGTGAAGGCTAAGGACCTCTCATGAACGGGGGTGCCGCACCCCACACTCCTTGTTCCAGCACCTATGCTCATCGATGGTCCTAACCTTTCTGGCTTCCCTGTAATCATTCTGTTTGGGTTGGGGTAGGGTTGTTTCATTGTCTTATTCACGGGTTAATTTCACATTTGCCAACTTTTACGCGGTAAATAAGCACCCCGACTTTCACAATAAGCCAAAAATCAGGGTAATCCCATTTCAAAACAAGGCCAAAACAAGCCAATCCCTAAGAACCCCAACACTCTATGTGACTAGATCCCCCCGGCGTGCAGTCTGGGACTGTGGTGGGCCCGCTGTGCACCCTGACTCTCTTCTTCCCTTTGTCCCTGCTTGCCAGGAGCTGATCAAAAAAAAGAAGCAACAAACTACAAGCCACAAGCCAAAAACTAGCCAACAAGCAACTCACATGCGAATTAAACCAAAAACAAACCCAATTTTTGCTTTGTGTTTTTTTTTGTGGATTTGGCATATCTGGTTAATTTATTTTCCTCCCATTCCCCAAAGGAATATTTTGTGCGGGGTGTCTCTTGAGGGGATCCACGGAGATTTCCTCACGTAGGCATTGCCGTGGGAAGGGATGATCAGAACCAACTCAATAAAAAGAAAAGAAGCAGTTCACGTGACTTTGCGTTTGAAACGTGGGATGTGCTCTGGTAAGGGTGGAAGAGGATTTTGTAATGAGAATTTGAGAAGCAACTTGAGTCAGCAGCCAGTGAGGCGAAAGAAGGTCAAACACCTGCTGCCTGACTATCTAAAAAGGGAAAGAGAAATGGAGACCAATTACTTTGAGATCTGTAAAAAGAAAAGGAGTACTTGTGGCACCTTAGAGACTAACCAATTTATTTGAGCATGAGCTTTCGTGAGCTACAGCTCACTTCATCGGATGCATACCGTGGAAACTGCAGCAGACTTTATATATACACAGAGAATATGAAACAATACCTCCTCCCACCCCACTGTCCTGCTGGTAATAGCTTATCTAAAGTGATCATCAGGTGGGCCATTTCCAGCACAAATCCAGGTTTTCTCACCCTCCACCCCCCCACACAAATTCACTCTCCTGCTGGTGATAGCCCATCCAAAGTGACAACTCTTTACACAATGTGCATGATAATCAAGTCTGGCTATTTCCTGCACAAATCCAGGTTTTCTCACATCCCCCCCACCCCCATACACACACAAACTCACTCTCCTGCTGGTAATAGCTCATCCAAACTGACCACTCTCCAAGTTTAAATCCAAGTTAAACCAGAACATCTGGGGGGGGGGGGTAGGAAAAAACAAGAGGAAACAGGCTACGTTGCATAATGACTTAGCCACTCCCAGTCTCTATTTAAGCCTAAATTAATAGTATCCAATTTGCAAATGAATTCCAATTCAGCAGTTTCTCGCTGGAGTCTGGATTTGAAGTTTTTTTGTTTTAAGATAGCGACCTTCATGTCTGTGATTGCGTGACCAGAGAGATTGAAGTGTTCTCCGACTGGTTTATGAATGTTATAATTTTTGACATCTGATTCAAGATGAGGTGAGAAAACCTGGATTTGTGCTGGAAATGGCCCACCTGATGATCACTTTAGATAAGCTATTACCAGCAGGACAGTGGGGTGGGAGGAGGTATTGTTTCATATTCTCTGTGTATATATAAAGTCTGCTGCAGTTTCCACGGTATGCATCCGATGAAGTGAGCTGTAGCTCACGAAAGCTCATGCTCAAATAAATTGGTTAGTCTCTAAGGTGCCACAAGTACTCCTTTTCTTTTTGCGAATACAGACTAACACGGCTGTTACTCTGAAATTTGAGATCTGTGAGTGCAAAGTTGAAGGACACTTACAGAGATGGTACTGACTCAGTCAGCAGCAGGGTAGTTATAAAATAAGTGTGCATGTCTGCATCACAGTGACATTAAATCAGGAACTATATTTATCTTACCAATTTGTGTCTGGTCAGATGTACAGTAAACATCATATATAAATGGTCATAGGTATAAGCAAACGTATTGTCTGACTGCAATAATAGAGACAAATATCTCTGGATAAAAGGAGCCTATGCCAGATTTTCAAACATGGGTGGCTAAAGGATGGCTCAATTCATATTTAGGCACCTAAATTAAAAAGTGATTTGCAGCTCCCATTGAAGCACCTCTGAAAATCAGGCCACTAATTTAGGTGTTTAACCCTTGTGGGTTCCTCATTTTAGGCAGCCAAGTTTGAACATTTTGAGTTGACAATTGAAAAAGAAGAGTTACAGTCAGATACTAATTACATTCTGTTGTAGGGATGCCCTGTTTAGATGAATCATGAAGTCATCCTGTATCTGGCATATAAAAAAAAAGATCACATGAAAATTTTACAAATTTCCTAGGCTGCTTTTTTTCCCTCCCACCAGGTCTGTGCCCCCAGTGCATGGAGTTCTGGGGACAGTTGGTATGGGCTGCATTTTTCTAGGTGTAGTGACTTGGGGCAATCCTGCTCATCCTGGCTGCTACAGGCACATAAGAGCTCTACTCAGCGCTGAGGGCCAAAACAGTCCCTTGAAAGCCCAGGATTATGGGGTGGTGGAGAAGCGGGACAATGCACCCACTCTAAGTTCCTGTGGCAGGCTGTGCGCAAGAACCAAGATTTTCACGGGTGCAATAACTTAAGTGTGACCTGAGGAGCTCCTTAGAGCAGACTAAATTTGAGTCTGCTTACACTTTTACAAACATTTCTCTGAACGCCTGATTTGATTCTAATATGATTGCCGCTGATTCACATCAAATCCGACTCTGTGTATACTCTTTGTGCTGTTTGGATTTTGCTCTGTGCCTTTACACTAAAAATCTGTCGGCACAGGACTCTTTGGCAAGGTCTCAATACTTACATAATGGCATATTAATTTACAGCACTGTCTTCCTAATGATTAGCATATAATTATTAGCCTTGAGTGGTTGCTGTACACTGCAATGTACACTCATGGTGCTAAACAATTCCCTAATAGCAAAGTTTCAGTACTGCTACACTTTGATCACACTGCAAAGTAAAAGTTTTAGAAATAATCGCAAATGATTTTTAAAGTTTTTTAAGAGAGAAAGGCTGAAGCACTGTGGCAAGTGAACAGTTCAAATGCATTGACTGTTAAACTGCAATGCATTAATAAAATGCATGTAGTATTTTGCTTTTAGCAAAAAGTAAGCACACTTTCCTTTTAATTTACTTCAGTGTGCATTAACAGATGCTATTTGTTGGTGGGAAGAAGATTAGAAATTTACTTCAAAGATAAATACTGTGTTAAATAATAAACATTTTTTATTTCTGCTATTTTGTATGATTATCTTTCACTGATCTCTTTGGGAAAAGAAGCTGGGGTTTCAAGTTCTCAGAAGTATAAGCTCCCTCTAGTGGCGCTCGGAACTGCTCAGCTTCGTAGTTAGTGAATTTTAGAATTAAAAACTATTTGGAATTTAAACAATAAGGCTATTAATTTATTTTAGTTATTGTACAAAAGAAAACTGGGAAAATCAACCCCCATAGACCCAAATGTATATTGAGATTAGAGCAAATTAACTCCCTCCCAGAGCCTGGTGCTTTGTTAACTTCTAGACATCTGGCAAAGAGAATAATTGAAACATCACTAACTTCCTCTCTCACATTCTATGCATTTAATCAATCCATAAATAGCAAACATTTTGTTCATGCTTTGCATCTGGAAATCAGGGGGGGAAATATAAAAAAACACTTTATGATGGAATGTGCAGTTTCACTTTGCAACATAAAGCATTAAGGGTTTTCTTTTCTTTTCAACTTGCATTATTGTGAAAAATAGCCCTTTTGGAAATTAAGTCCTTGTCAGATGCATCTGACAAGGGGACAGACTGGTTCTTGCCAGATCTAAAACAGAAACACACTGAAGCCTGATTTTTTCCACAAGCAATTAATGAAAAATGTGGAAGAAATTAGAGTCTTTCCTCTACTTTTGTGAGTGGAAGGGACCCAGTTTTAAGGTATTTTGCAAAGAGTGAGGCCAGTTCTGCAATATCTTCCTTTTGCCTATTCTGCTACCCATTTTCAGCCCAGCAAAAGTGCCTGCCTGATCACATAGTGCTTGGATGTACATCATCAGAGCCTTCCAGCTCCATGGGGTTTGCAGCCATCACTATTGTACACTGTATGCCCCACAAAGCACTGAAACCCGAGCCCGCTTCCTCCCTGAGGCTGAGGGAGAAGAGTGACAGACAGGAAGCAGGACTGTCAATTTTGGCCCCTGTTACACTCTGACACCCCAATATTCACCACTGTCATGTACTTAGAATATGTCTTATACAAAGTGTGCCTTGTGAGGTGTCATTCTAAAAGTCTTGATCTGCTAGACAGTAATGTCTCATTGGATTGTGTGTGCTATCACCATGTGTGAAGTTATGAAGTTTGACTATGTATGTGTTGCTGAAACATGTCCTCAAGCAGCCTTTCAGGTATGACAGTAAAAAGGCCAAACAATGTTACTGGCTTATTGAGGAAATGGATACAAGCACAAGGATTACTCCAGGAACTGTGTACAGTAGAAACCTCTCAGAGATAGCACTACACAATGGGAACTGTTTAACCCAGGTCACAGCAAAAGAGCTTTCCAGCAAGTGAGGAGAAGATATAAAAGGGGGAAAATGACATTACAGGGTGACCTCACTCTCCCTACAACAACACACCTGGAAACACCTGAGGAACAAAGACTGAACTGGGGGAAGTAATGGTCATAGGCTAGAGGATTTTTAGCCTGTGTATGAAAACCTGGGAAAGCCAAGGCAACCTGTGCCTTAAGGATCTGCCAGCCTGTTTATCACTGAGGGTGAGAATTTGCTAATTTATATCCTACCTATCCAGTGTGTTAAGGTCAGTTTGCAGTTTTTGTTTATTTACTAAGGTAATCTGCTTTGATCTGCTTGCTATCCCTTATAATCACTTAAATAGTTAATAAATTTATTTCTTGTTTATAACATAATCCCATTTGTGCAATTTATAATGGGGGGGGGCAAGAAGTTGTGCATATCTCTCTCCACATTGAGAGAGAGGGCGATTTTTATGAGCTTGCACTGTGCAGATTTTTCTACATAGTGCAAGACAATATTAATTTGGGTTAACTCCCTAAAGAGGGTATACACGTGAGTACTGGGTGAATCTCTGAGCTGAACTCTCTCACACAGAGCTGACTTCAGTCTGTGTTTGCAGCTGGGTGTGGCCATACCTGTGTGCATGTGTTGGTGAAGCCTTGAGGGCCTGGCACAGCAAAAGCACGGCGAGGAAGCCCAAGCTATGGAACGGGCGGGCTCAGTGAAACCCAAGGACATCAGATGGCATCCCGGATGGGTGGTCCAACCCACCAGAGCCCCCATTCTGATCAGCTTAACTGGGTCAAATTTCTTTGGACTAATATACCTCTTTGCAAGGCATATGACTAGAGAAGATAGAGAAGAAGATATCAGGGATAAATTATAATAAAGGACAGAGGTGGCGGTTCAGGAAAAATTTCTTTCTGGATATGGTCCCAACCAATATGGATTATATTTTGATGATTCCCTGTATGGGTTCCAGTGTGGGGTGGAAGGTGACAGCTAGGGATATGAGGTTGGAGGGGGGTTTATTTCTGTATTGAAGTAGGTTCTCTCAGGGTATTTGGGTGGCCTCTTCCAATTCACTTTGAATGGTCCCTTGAAATACTGTATGTATTAACTAAACATCTTCTCCACCTTGTATTTACCTGTGACATTCTGAGTACATTTCCCAGACCTGAAGAAGAGCTCTGAAAGCTTTTCTCTTTCACCAACAGAAGTTTGTCCAATAAGAGATATTACCTCACCCACATTTTCTCTCTAATACCCTGAGATCGATACGGCTAAAACACTACATACAAACTTTACAGACATATTTGCTTCTGAGCTGAGAGAGCGCATGAGAGGTTTCAGCCTAATGGCTCCTTTCATTTAAAAGTTAAAAACAACTGTAAATGGGAGTGCTGTGTCAACCATAACTATAGTATCACATGGTCAGGAGCTGAGACAGTGCATGTGCAGTTAAGTACTGCCCAAAGCAATCTGCATTAATGAGAGAACCTGACTCTTGCTATTCCTAAATTAGGGGCATGCTAATGAGGCCTTTTCAAAGCCTTGAAAGAGATGAAGAGTGAGCATTGTATTTAGAAGCATGAAAACATGCTTAGAATCTGAATTCACATTATTGTGTATAAGCAGAGAATATAAGAACGGTCATACTGGGTCAGCCCAAAGGTCCATCTAGCCAAATATCCTGTCTTCTGACAGTGACCAATACCAGGTGCCCCAGAGGGAATGAACAGAACAGAGAAGAGGAACCAGAGCATTTTAGGAATACAGAATACAAATTTGCTAAGCCCTGGTGATTAGAAGAATATAATCAACAATAAAATCAAAATACAAAGAGGGACCAGTAGCCCCTAAAGAAGCAGAGGAGTTAAACAACCAACACACGCTCAGGGATTTATTATTTTTTAATTCTTACTGATGATTGGTAAATGATGCTACCATTCTTGTAATTTCCATCTAGTTTTTTAAACCAGAATTTGTTTGCAATGTGGGGAAGCTCAGATGCTGTGGAAATAACCTATTTCTCATGTATCACACACTAGTGAGCTTTTAGAGTGGTGATAAAAGAAGCAGATATTCTGAATAGCTTGGTCCTGTGACCCAGTCCCACATTCCCTACAGTGGAGCAGCCTATGTAGGACATAGGAAATTATGTGAGGCTGTCCTTGTGGAGTTTCCCTTGGACTGCCCACTTATGGAAAGCAGGATTCCTCACCCCCGAAACCTACAGCTCTCAGGGGATCTTCTGGAAGTAAAGACTATCAGTGAGAAAACAACAAATTTCCATAAGACCTTGTCTAAATAAGTAAGTTATATAGGTTTAACTTAAATTAGTTTTTAAAATCAATTAGATTCATAATAGTCTTAAGCTAAAATGAAGTAAGTCTGGTTTTAAATGAAATAAGTGTCCATTCGGCCTTTTGCAACTTCATCCCTGGCTTTAAACATTCCCCTTTTCAGAGAGGAATCCCTGACACGTCTCACTAGGTGATGTCAGCCCCTCCATCACCCGAGGTACTTACTTAGCAAGTTTCAGAGTAACAGCCATGTTAGTCTGTATTCGCAAAAAGACAAGGAGGACTTGTGGCACCTTAGAGACTAACGAAAGCTTATGCTCAAATAAATTGGTTAGTCTCTAAGGTGCCACAAGTACTCCTTTTCTTTTTACTTAGCAAGGTCCTTTGGATGCCCACTAGCTCTGCTTCCTGTCTTTCCTTCAGCTGTTACAGAAGGGGACTGCAAAGATGCTTATCAAAGACATGGAAAAAGTGTCCAAAAGGGAATCAGCCTGGCAGAGGATTGTTCAATGTGATGAGGCTTGGAAGGATTAGATACTTATTGTAAATGTTAGTAAATGTCGATTTCACTGTAACACACAAACTGATGGGAAAATATTTCCATTGATAATCAAAATGTACAGATAGGCAAAGAAAGAAAAATGCTGCTTAAGAACTTATTACAGTTTAAGATATTTACTTTGTTTATTTTGACATGTGACAGTCTGTTTTATACTGCGTTGCTGTAGCCATGTTGGTCCCAGGGTATTAAAGAGACAAGGTGGGTGAAGTAATATCTTTTATTGGATAAACTTCTGTTGGCAAGGGAGACAAACTTTGGTCCCCTTTGTATGCTCGACAGCTTGTCTCTCTCACCAACAGAGGTTGGTCCAGTAAAACATATTACCTCACCCACCTTATCTCTCTAATCTGTTTTAACATTTATAAAGTTTTAACTTTTTGAATCTCAATGTCTATTGACATTACATAATTATTGCCTGCCTCCCGCAGTGGTTGCCCCCTCATAATCTTCTACAACTGTGAAAATGTAAATCAAATATAGAAAAATGCTTAAAATTATCAATATTACCCATCAAAATATTAAAAAAAAAAGATCAAATTCTGCTAAGCCTAAATATGGCTGTTAACATGGACACAAGACATAGGACTCATGCAAAGTGGATACGAAAGTTGGAAGGAGGGGACTGGTGCTTATGCAGCCCCTCTGCATTTCCTCCATCCTTTGGGGCTTGAGGAATGTCTTGTGCAGCCCATGTATTCCACTCAAAAAACATCAGAGGATTTTCCTGCCAAAAATCCACTGGATACTAATACTGCCATTGACAGTAGTAACTTCCAATACACAGGTTCTTGGAACAGGCAGGAAGCAGTATGAAACTGAATCATAATTGTTGCATGGCTATTGAGCTGACCATGGGACTGGGGGAGGCGAAATGTTGGAGAAGTACAACGGGGCAGGCATCCATGCAGATTCTCCAAGATCCACAGGGTTGGAGCCAGAATTAATTCTTGGGCTCTGCGTGATGAGGAGGCCATGCTTCCTGCCACCTTCTGTGATGGCTAACTCCTCACCCCAAGTAATTAATGTTCCATGGTGTCAGTGCCAGAGAAGTGTTGTATTCATTCCCCACCCCCTTTACTGAGTTTTTCTATGGATGAGACTCAGTTTTAATTTGTATTCTTCATGCTTCATTACTACAGAGATGACTCTATATGGTCTAGTTACTTTGAGAATGAGGAGTCTTTTATAAAGAAGGACTTTTTATTAAACTGTAGGTTTGATGCTTCCAAAAGGAAGTCCCAGGAAAAGGGAAAGCCTCAACTTTTATGTGTATTATGTCCAAATATTGTCCAAACCCAGCTCGATAACTTTTTATAATTATATTTGAAGCAATGGCCTTTTGCCAAAAGCCTATCAGTTATTATTCCATTGGGTATGTCTGGGTAAGATTCATGTCTGGTTTCCCCTAACTGAACTATTGCATGAATTTATTGTGGCGGTGAGGTCACAGAGAATATTATTAATAATAGATTGGTTCAGTACTTGGAAATGGAAAATAATGACAGTTCTATCTGTCAAAGGGACACATGAACTCTGGGCTTGCTGGATTCATTGTTTTCTGAAATCAATAGCTTCTCCAGCACAACAGGTGTCTAATAGCAGAATTTGGGGATTCATTAACGTGCACCACTGTCAGGGGAAAGAAAAAAATCTTATAGTAGAGGGAAATTGTAAAATATTTAATTGTGTCAAACTTTTGCAGTGGAGAGACTTTTTTGGTAACTGTAGCAGTAACCAGGACTATGAAAGCTGACTGTTTCATATAATGACTGGTTACTCCCCATCAAATGCAGATAAGCTGGGGTGGAGAAGGGAAGTTTATATAAAGAAGACAGCATCCTATAGAACAGGGGTCCTCAACCTTTTTCTTTCTGAGGCCCCCTCCCCAACATGCTATAAAAACTCCAGGGCCTGCCTATTCCACAACAACTCTTTTTCTGCATATCCAGTAGATTAAAAGCCAGGGCTGGCATTAGGGGGTAGCAAGCAGAGCAATTGCCTGGGGCCCTGTGCCACAGGGCCCACAAAGTTAAGGTGTTCGAACTTCTGCTTCAGCCCAGGGTGGTGAGGCTCGGGCTTCAGCTTCATCCCCAGGCCCCAGTGTGTCTAACAGTGGTCCTACTCTCTGGTTTATTTTGGCGGATGCCCTGAAACCTGCTCGTGGCCCCCCGACTCTTGGTTGAGAACCACTGATATAGAAGAGTATTAAAGGCCCTTCCTTATGTAAATATAAATGCTTGGATTCCAAAAAAGTTTTTGTTCTACCATCTACATATATGGCATCTGCTTTTCTGGGCTTTAAAATTGGGGAGGCTTTTTTGTGGCCACAGAGGAGGTTTTCTGCTCTAACTGCCCTGAATACCCACCTAGGGTCTTGGATGGGACGGGTACATGCTAGGGCGGCTAGCGCATCCCACCACACGTGCTGCTACAGTTACATTCTAGTTTTAGAATAGCGCTAGTGTGGCTGTACGTCCTTGAGCTGGGAATCACACCCCCAGCTTAAATTGTAGACATACCCTAGGCGTAGGAAGATGCCTGGAACTTGGAAGAGGCACCAGCAAGCTTTGTCTGTGCACACATGGCTGGAATGCTAGCTGCAGGTGTAGTTTCTCTGCAAATAGTTCTCTTAATAAAGATCCAGCTTAGTTTTAGAAAGATGTAGTCCACTCATGTTATTATCAGGCACACAGTACATGAAACAAGGTCGCAGCAGTCAGTCTAGCGAAACCCACAGCAAGGAAGAGAGTGCAATTATCAGGCAAGTAAAGCAGTACCTAGAAAACAGAGCAAACAGGCAGCACAGAGGGACTCACCACCAAGAATGCTGGATTTCTGGGAGTGGGGAAGAGACTTGCCAGAGCACGGAAGCAATGAAAGCAAAAACTGAGTCTGTGACAGAGCTGATGATGGGGGATAAAGATAAGAAAATGAAGGTAAAAGCTGTTGTGCCATCTCATTGGAAAACCAAACCAAACCAAACCAAAACAAACAACAAGAAGTGAAGGTTAGAATGTTGCCAGGCATAATGCCCAAATCTCTGGAACAACTGATAAAGGTGTCTGATACGTACAGTGAACTGCAGGCAGAATGAGACTGGAGAGATACCGGTTTTTTACCTGACACCAAGAATCAGAAGAGGGAATAGATACTTATGTTACAGAGCTGAGAACTCTGGCATCCACATATAACTTCGGAGACATTAATGATTTCTTAATTAAAGACAGGATTGTGGCAGTGGCTCACTAGCCAGTGTACCACCATGTGGCCAGGTGCAGCATTGCACCATTTTTCTCTGCTGTCCTGCCAATCAGGTCCATTTGTGGTCCACTTTTGCCTTCTGACTTGGCCCTCTGGCTAGATCACCTTCTGTCTCATCCTTTTTTGGGGAAAACCAGGGTTTTCACCCAACAGTCCCAGAACCTCATACCAGGTCAATGACCCTAGTTCAGACCCTAATAGTCATTCTTCTGACCTTTTGCATCTGGGGTCTTTTTGCTAGTCTTCCCAGTAAGGCTGTACAGGAACTTAGTCCATTCCTCTACCCTAGGTTCCAGACCAGGAAGAGTAGCAATTAAAGGTCTGACAAGACGGACCTTAACCTTCTTCCTTGCTGGGCTACTTCCTACATCAGCCCATCTTCTCCTCAGAAGACCCATATTCTCAGCGGGGTCAAGCCCTTAGTTCCAGTTCTCAGCATAACAAAGGAAAGGAAACTAAATCAACAGAAACAAGTGGCTTTAGCTTCTCTCTCTTACTGGGATACTCCAGCTGCTCTGTGCTCATGGGCAACCTAAGGTAGTTTGCCCTCTCTGCTGTGGTCCTTTATGGGAGCTGAGGGGTGATAGGGCTATCCACCTCCCCAGGCAAGGGTCTTCTGAAGTGAGTTTCTCCCTTTTTAAGGCTCCTTCTCCAGGGTTGGCATGTCTCGCAGGAGCAGTGGGGTGAATCTGCCTTAGCCCAAAGCTACTCTTTAACCCCTTCTTGCCTGGTGTGGGGTTTGGGCATCTTGTCACAAGGATCATTTGTGAGACATGTGATTCCAGCTTATGGAAGAGATTGGAGAGAGAAAGATCTATCTTAGAGAAATATATGAAGGGCTGCTGAACTGTCCAGGGAAAGGATCTAACCAATAACAGCCACTAGTGAAGAACAAGTACACAAGATCAAACTAAAGGAACCTAGGAAGCAAGAGAGAGACAGTCTAAGAGTGCAGGCATCATGGTCCAATGTATATACTGTAGAAAGCAACATGAAAGGCAGAAAGAAAAATGCCCAGCCTAAGGGCAAAGGAGAGCACCCATGTGACTACAATGCATGGAGGCTCCAGCACCCATGAAAGCAACATGAAAGGCAGAAAGAAAAATGCCTAGCCTAAGGGCAAAGGAGAGCACCCATGTGACTACAATGCATGGAGGCTCCAGCACTATGAGGTGAGGATAAGGTACTGCTCAGGACAGTCACTACTAGTGGCAGATACACTGAGCAGGCATACCTTCCAGAGTACAGCATGATAGCTCTGTGGAGATAGAGCTGATCAATATGCACAATAGCTTCTCCCCTGGTATGGGAGGCTCCTGGCAATCCAACAAAGCTCTGAAAAGAATGGGGTGCTTGTGACGTTGCACTCCATATGTTTATGGAAATATGCTTATGAGCGTAAATATAATGTAACCTGAACATGCTTTATGCAAAAGGACAGGTTTCAGAGTAACAGCCGTGTTAGTCTGTATTCGCAAAAAGAAAAGGAGTACTTGTGGCACCTTAGAGACTAACCAATTTATTTGAGCATGAGCTTTCGTGAGCTACAGCTCACTGAGCTGTAGCTCACGAAAGCTCATGCTCAAATAAATTGGTTAGTCTCTAAGGTGCCACAAGTACTCCTTTTCTTTATGCAAAAGGTCTCTTGTAAGGTATCATTACAAAGCTTATAATCTACTGAGTGTTGTCATCCTATTTGTATAAATGTATCATTCTTGTATCTGAAACTAGAAATATGAAATATAATTCTGAGATCCTATTGTAATTATGCAAAGTGTGGGCCATTAATGGTGGTTTGGAATCTTGATGGCTCCCATCAACTAGGACAACTGGTTGTAAATGGCTCTGTTTAGTTGCAAGCCTTCCTGTGAGTCAGGCCAGGAAGAATGAAGGCTTGGGGTCTTACAGGACATGTGACCATGTCACCTGGTACTGAAACCCATGTTAAACCCCGTTCTTTTCCATTTAGGAGGAGGGGTGGGGACCAGAGAGACAAAAGATTCCTGCCTTGTGCCAAAGCTATATAAGGGGGTGGAACAAGGAGGTTTCAGTCATGAGAAATCTCCTAGTTATCACCTGAGCTGGAATGCACAAGGTCTATACTAGGGGAAAGGATTGGGCCCAGACTAGGAAGGAGTCCAGTCTGTGAAAGAAGCTTATTGGAACATCTCTGAGGGTGAGATTTTATCTGTAATCAGATTGTTAATGTATTAGGCTTAGACTTGCATGTTTTGTTTTATTTTGCTTGGTATCTTATTTTGTTCTGTCTGTTATTACTTGGAACCATTTAAATCCTACTTTTTATACTTAATAAAATCACTTTTGCTTATTAATTAACCCAGAGTAAATAATTAATACCTGGGGAGCAAATCGCTGTGCAGAACTCTCTATCAGTGTTATAAAGGGTGGACAATTTATGAGTTTACCCTGTATAAGCTTTATACAGAGTAAAACAGATTCATTTGGGGTTTGGATTCCATTGGGAGCTGGGTGTCTGGGTGCTGGAGACAGGAGCACTTCTTAAGCTGTTTTCAGTTAAGTCTGCAGCTTTGGGGTGCGTGGTTGAGACCCTGGTTAGCATATTAGCATAGCTGGCTCAACAGGACAGGATTCTGGAGGCCCAAACTGGCAGAGAAAATGGGCTCAGAGGTAATCTCAGCACATCAGGTGACAGTCCCAAGAGGGTTTCTGTGATCGAACCCGTCACAGTGCTACAGGCCGTAAAACAGTTCAGAATCCAGGACTGGACAGAGTGCCACAGGAGGTTACCCCTACCACTAAAGAATTTTTAGCACTAAAAATTCTTAGTGCTGGAGCAACCCTGTTCTTACTGTGTGAGTGAGTTAAACAGACCTCCCCCTGAGCAGAGTTTAAGGCC
This sequence comes from Lepidochelys olivacea, assembly GCF_965140295.1. Taxonomy (NCBI): domain Eukaryota; kingdom Metazoa; phylum Chordata; order Testudines; family Cheloniidae; genus Lepidochelys; species Lepidochelys olivacea. The sequence continues at coordinate 268,460,289 of NC_140411.1, forward strand.
TTTTGTTTTAAATCTTTGTGATGGGGGTCCAATGACCCAAATAATGGAACTTTATCTGTAAACAAGTGAAAGCCATGACTTGTTCCACAAGATGGCCTTCTATCTTCCAGAGGGTTCTTCCCAAAAATCTTGACCTTGGTCTTGTTATACTTAAGAACCAGGTCTTGAGAGTTACAATCTGAGGAAAAATGGGATAATAACCAGTGGAAGACTCTTGGAGCTTGTGATAAAACAACCATGTCATCTGCATATAACACCAAGATAGATTTACTCTTAATTTGCAGCAGAGAAAAATTATCTTCCTTTAAACCATCCACCACATCATTAATATATAAATTAAAAGGAGGAAGCACTAGAAGGCATCCCTGGTGTACTCCTCTAGAGGTAAGGAGAACGGACTCAGTACATTCTTCATTGACTTTGGTTTGTATGCTAGCTATATTGCCCGGGTGTAAAGCCTCCAGAATACGCAGAAGTCTTATATCAATACCCATTCTTCTTAATTTTGCTCAAAGTTTATCTCTGTTAATAGACTTAAATGCCATCTTCAGATCTATGAAAGCAGCATACCGTCTAGTACCCTTAACCCAAAATATCTATAATGCATATAGGATAAAATAAAACAAATAGCAAGTGTGGCTCTGCCAGCCCTAAAACTGGACTGCTCGTGCTATAACAAATTATCCTTTAAAGCCCATATTTCAAGTTTAGATAGTAAAAATCTGGAATAAATTTTCCCTGCCACGTCTAACAGATTAATATGTCTATATGAAGCAGGGTTCCTTCTGTCCCCTTTTAAAAAAATAGAAACTATAATACTAAACTTCCAGCCAGACGGAATTCATCCCACGTGAGTGATGATAGTAAATAATTTAGTCAAGACTGGGGACCACGGATCAAGATTCTCCTGAAACATTCCACAGCAAGAAAATCTTTCCCTGGAGCTTTCTTCTGTCATGGGGTTAAAATAAATAACTGAATTTCTCTGCCTGTTACCAGAGGCCAAAGTGGTAACTCAAAAAGGGGATTCCTCATTACATCGGCTGTGCTAGAATTAGATTAAAAAAATAAGCTGGTTTGGAGGAATCATTATACCTAAAAAGAAAAAAAACCCAACAACCCAAGGATATCTTAAATTTTTGTGGGAGGATTTTGAAGAAGCCGCTAAAGCTAAAAATTCTTTCACGTTTTGGAAGATAACAGCCTTAGGCTCAAGCAGACATACTTTATCTGAGGAACCCCATATTAATGATAAACCCTAGATAGCACATTTTGGCCAGGTTTTAATGATTCCTCAAGGCATCTGATTGGGATATTTTGAATATTGAGAATCCTTGTCATAGTGAAATAGGATTCCTTAAGTACCACTTACACTTATTCTACTCAGCAGCTTAGACTTTTCATTTCCCTCAGAGTATTCCTGCAGTGGCATAAAATGGTGACATCCAACTATGATGTATGTCCTGAGACATATTTATGAAATATTTCTATATAGCTATTTTGTAAAGTACAAGACTATAGTTTTAAAAGTGTATTTGTGTGACCACAAATAGGTGGTGCTAAAGCAGTGCTGACAAGAAAGTAGACGTGATACTTACATCAAAAAAATCCCATTACTTTCTATCTACTGCCAAGCACTTTTTTCCCCTGCTGATTATGGGCGAATTTTAGTAGTAACTGGATTTGATTTGAGAAATGTTGTACATGTATTGATATGAAATTTATTTCTAACTGTGTGCCAGACTCTCTATTGATTTCTCATCATTCTGTTCTCTCTTTCTGACACCTCCTCTTGAACAATGTAATGAATTCTGAAGACTAGAAACGAGGTAAGTAATGCAGCAAATGTTTCTGATATGAAAGAGAGTTTTTTAAGAAAAAACACCAGTGAGAGCTCCTTGCAGACCGTCACTGAAATGACATTTTGGACAGACAGACAGATTGTGAGGGCTGAAGAGATGTATTTGCAGCTAATTTATTCACTAACATTTGTATTGCAGAAGTAGGGCAGCAATACAATTAAAACATCAAAAATGTTAACAGTCTGAATAACTCTGTAGCCTTGTGTTTCTTCCTTCTAAAGAGCTTTCTAAGTAATTTCTCTCTTCCAACACAATCTTACTTGTCTTGTTCTCAGACATTAATTCAGCACTTAATATTAGCTCTACCGCTGCTTCCTTTGCTCTAAAAAGAAGCTGCCAGGGGTTGAACAGTAAAAACTGGAAGTTGGCAGGAGGGTAATGCTGTAATTTAGCCAATTTCTAGCAAAATACTGTTCTGTTGGGTTTCTCACTTTAAAAAAATAAGGATGTGTGGGCACATTCCACTTTATCTTGTCGAAGAGACACTTCCTGTAACAGAAGCACAGATGCATTCTACCCTTCTCGTTTATATTGAATTTAACCCATTGTTTAAATGTGGAAAATTGATGCTCAGTGCCTCTCTCAACACAGGTGAATGAGGAGATGTTTTCAAGAGTTAGTAATACAACAAATATAACAAAACTCACTTTGCTTCTTTTTGGGTAGAGCATTTAACTGGATCATCACTAGAAAGAGTTTTTTTCTGATGGGTTAGGGTGGATACAGGGAGGGGACTGTTTATGTTGTCTGCCAGGGACACTTAAATTTAATGACATGTTAAGTGTTTTTTATTTGGTCTGGTCTACACTGCAAAGTTAGGTTGATGCAAGGCAGCTTACTTCAACCTAACTATGGAAGTGCCTACACTTAAATTTTGCTCCTTCTGACTTAATTGCCCCATTATGCCAACTTAACTCCACCTCCATGAGGGGTGTAAGTCAAAGTCAAGGTAATTAGGTCAATGCAATGTCAGTGTAGACACTGTTTTGCTTACATCGACTGTTACTGACTTTCAGAAGCCATTCCACAATGCCCCACACTGACAGTACAGTCGATAAAAGTGAGGACATGCACTGCTGATGCAAGAAGCAAAGTGTAGACACAAACAAGTGATGTAATTACTGTGGCGGCTATATGCTGACACACATTTGGTGAGCTTAATTTTGTAATGTACACATGGCCTATAACTTAGACCCAGATGCAGTAAGTGCATAACAATTATTAAATAATTACATCAACCTATTTATCCCGTGCTTTACAGGCTGTATGATTACAAAGAAAACCTTCTCCAAGTGAATCTCTGCAATGATATTTGCCTGAAACAATAGTTCTAAGGGATGCATAAATTACCCATTCATCTTAATGGAATGTTAACTTTGAACGCTAATAATGACAATTTGAAGATCAAGACTGTTAACTATTTCACTGCTAATTGTTTTAGCAGAAACATAAATCTAGGCTTCGCCTACACAGGTTTTGTAACTATAATAATTTTAATTTTGAGTGGGGGGTTCGGGGGGGGAGGGGTTGTTTTGACCAAAATAGTGAACTTGGTACACTCTCTAGAGTGTATGCACTTATACCAATCTAACTGCATCCACACAAGGGGTTTGTATTGTTTTTACTATACCATTTTCAAATGGATATAGCTAAAGTAGTACAAAATCTGGGTGTAGACAAGTCCTATTGTACTCACTCCACAATCCCAAACTGCCTCCCACACCCTTCCAAGTGCCAAAAGTCTCATGTGTCTCTCACCAGCTGTCAAACCCTCCAGTTCCACCCTTTAACAACATCTGCCGTACAAAAATCTGCAGCACAATGAAACCTAAAACTTTAAGGTTAGCAGAAAATTACATTTGAGATCAAACACAGAAACTACACTGACTGTATTCTTCATTCCTTAACGGAGCCCCAGGTTGTAGGGCTCTTTGTTTTTGTTTTATTTTAGCTACAGCTGCAGAATTTCCAAGCTGCTACAGGAGGCACCTTGGAATTTGTCAACTTTTCCATGCGTAGATGGGTCCTGGACAGAGCCACATCCATTCTCCTATTCATATGCTCCCTAGTTAGAAAGGTGTCTTTTTGAGGGGTCTGCAGTGTCTTTGACCAGGGATGGTCCTGTCACTTCCATCTTATGTGACGAAGTAACAAGGAAGGGCATGGAATTTTTGAGCCTGTTCAGTGAGCCTATTAGTTAGTTAAGGAGCTCCCAGTCAAATTTTGTGACCCTTTCCAGTGGAAAGTGAAAAGGGAAGCAAGGCTCCTTAGATGAAAAGCACTATATATTACAGAAGGGGTGTTTATCACTTCTTCGGGAAAAGTGTTTCCTAGCTGTCTTGCTGTCGTGTTGGTCTGATGTTCTGCCAACTTTGGAATATGAAGGTTGCAGCTAAACGTTCAGGAAGTTGAAGCTCTGAAAACTCATCAACTCAAAGGCATCTAGTGGAAAATGTCTCTTGGGTTTTTCCAGATTCTAAAGCAGACAATTTGCCTTGCAAAGGATAAGGAGGAAGACTGTGCTTAGAGGATTTATTTTTTAATGGCTTTCTATCTTTTACTCCCCATTTTGGTTGGGCTCTCTGAGGACAAGGAACCATTTTGTGGCTTGTGGCACCTTAGAGATTAACAAATTTATTTGAGCATAAGCTTTCATGAGCTACAGCTCACATCATAGGATACATCCGATGAAGTGAGCTGTAGCTCACGAAAGCTTATGCTGAAATAAATTTGTTAGTCTCTAAGGGTGCCACAAGTACTCCTTTTCTTTTTTGTGGATACAGACTAACACGGCTACTACTCTGAAACCTGTCATTTTGTGGCTTGTTTTCTTCTTTGGCGATTTGTCTGCCATTTCATGTTGTGTTTCATGGACTTTTGTTTCCTGTACTTTGTACTTTGTGCTGGCTAAGAACAGGAGAGGACTCTGTCTTTCTAAAATTAATCAGGCTCTTTACTAAAAGCTATTTACAGAGATGCTGCAACTGCAGCTATCATTCAAGCCATGTGCATGCAGTCTGGCTATGTGATGCCTTGTCCAAACTCTTCCTTCCTGCAACTTCTGCTCCTCTTTCCAAGTTCCATGCAGCTTGCAGCATCTTTCCTTTCCTTTCCACTTCTTTTGTGCGCATTTGCTGACTTGCTGGGGCACAGGTTACTAGCACATAGCCCATTCCTAGGGACATGGCTTTTACACCCTCCCATTGTTGCCTGTTAAACCTCATAGTCCTTCAAGTGTGCTGGCCTTCAAATCAATCTCCCACTTCTTGTTTCTGTTATCTGTGTTGGTGGGAGGCTTGCTTCCATCCTATTGCTGCCTTCATTTCTCTGGGTGGCATACTCTTGGTCCTATGTGTTGCCCATACATAGAGATTCTTCTGACTCTCCTACATCAGACCAGCTGATGGCTGAGATTCTAAGTCCTGATGGTCCTAGCCTGTCTGGGTGTACCAGCTGTCTACAGCTACTATGCGGTTGTCTTCAGTTTCTTCTCTGCAGCAGCCCTGAGTCTGTAGCTACTTTATTAAGCCATGCACCCCACTGCAGCTTGGACTGGTGTTGCTCTTTCCCATTGCTTTGTGTGGCTATTTGATTATTAGACCTAGAACAGACTACCCTGATGGGAAGCAGAGTCTTGGTTCTCTGGCCCATCAGCCCCTGCACTGGACTACTATCCAGTCCCTGGGAGGGTGTATTGCAATGGTTCAACTTTGTCAGATAAGGTTATCCCTGCCTGTCTATTTTGCCTTTGCCATCAGTATCTTGGCTGTCTTTACTGCCAACTCCGCTTTCCTGTTGTTTTGTGAGTTTTCAGGGGGAAATATCTTGTGTTCAGATTCCCATTTGGTGCTGAATCATTTGAATTCTATGTACTGTGACCCATTTTCTGAGCATAGAGCGATAGGTATGTCTTACCTTGCAAACTGTGCCTTTAATTTCATGATCACAGTTTTTTCCTGAGTGTCCCCCAGAGAGTCCACCACCCAGAAACTGAAGTAATATGTACTGGGAATATAAAATGAATAGGCCTGTTCTGACCTTTTCCCAGGGCGGGGTAGGGATTTCATGAAGCTGTACAGACTCCTGTTGCACACCGCATACTGTTTCATGTACACTCAACTAGGCGTTCATGCCTGGCCTGTTGACTAACTCCTTGGCTTCTCACAGGCATGCTGCTATCACCAGAAGTGAAGCATGGATCCATCTCATGATGTCGGCTCTTAAACCTGCTGGGTTTACTGCTCGGTCCCCTTTAAATAAAATCCTATCTTGGGCATGCAGACCATCCTTCACCTAGTGGTAGGGGTAACCTCCTGTGACACTCTGTCTAGTTCTGGATTCTGAACTGTTTTACGGCCTGTAGCACTGTGACGGGTTCGATCACAGAAACCCTCTTGGGACTGTCACCTGATGTGCTGAGATTACCTCTGAGCCCATTTTCTCTGCCAGTTTGGGCCTCCAGAATCCTGTCCTGTTGAGCCAGCTATGCTAATATGCTAACCAGGGTCTCAACCACGCATCCCAAAGCTGCAGACTTAACTGAAAACAGCTTAAGAAGTGCTCCTGTCTCCAGCACCCAGACACCCAGCTCCCAATGGAATCCAAACCCCAAATGAATCTGTTTTACTCTGTGTAAAGCTTATACAGGGTAAACTCATAAATTGTCCACCCTTTATAACACTGATAGAGAGTTCTGCACAGCTATTTGCAGATGCTCTATCGGGTCTTAAGGTCAGTTTAGGGGCCAAATTTTGGATATTGTTCACAATAATTTTCCGACTTCTGAGAGCAGGCTGGATTTTATCCCTTTTGCATAGAAAAGCTTTATCATCTCCTCAAAGGATTATAAAAAAAACAAACGAAGAGGACTTGTGGCACTTTAGAGATTAACAAATTTATCTGGGCATAAGCTTATACTCAAATAAATTTGTTAGTCTCTAAGGTGCCACAAGTACTGCTCTTTTTTTTTTTTTGCTGATACAGACTAACACGGCTACCTGTCAAAGGATAGTGTTTTTAGTATTCTCCCAATCTCCACGAGGAATTAAATCAGTGGCAATTTTTGCCTTTTTAGCATCGTGCCAAAGAAGAGAGTTTTTATGAAGTTCATGTATTATATGTATGTTGCTGTTGTTTTAGATTGTATGTTTTTTTCCTTGTAGTTGCAAAGTACAAGTCACATGTGGCCTAATAAAACAGATGGATTGATTGCTTTGATTTCTTTAGGAAAATTTGAGACATGAGAAATTATGTTTCTTAGAGAAACTGGGATGGCTTAATAAAGAGTAGGAAGTAGGAGCTAGAGGGCTTAATCCCAAACTCATTTAAATCAATGAAAAGATTCCCATTGACTTCACTGGCCAGAGGATCAGGCCCTAAAAGAATCAAGCTGAATTCTAATTAGTGGGAGATGGGAAAAAATGTTTGTGGTCATTCAATGTGATGTCCATTATGCAGGGTTTGACATGGATTTTTATTTAGGAAAATATTTGCTTTAAAAAATTTGAATTTTAAAAATTTCCATTTCCCCTCCCTTTCTTCTGCACCCCCCCTTTTTTTCTCTTTCCCATTGAGTGCAATAAAACAATGATGTGTAGGGTTTGTTTTTCCCTGACGCTTTTTCATTTTTCTTCTCCTTTTGCTACTTTGTAGTGGCAGAGTTAGAGTTTTGTTAAAGAGCATTTGTCTATAACTAAATCCCCAGTTTATAATTGTTAATCACATTCTTGGTTAATTTTTAATGTATACAGTTTTTCCAAAAAATATTTTCATGCAGCCATTCAAGGGACATGGGGACCTATCCCACTACATTTGAAAGAGTAGAACTTCCTTTGATGTCAACAGCAGTAGGAGCAGGGCCCTCCAAAGGTCTCGTGCTGCATACCACAATTATCTTTTTTATTCTTTTAAAAGAGAGTTGTGGTAACAGGTTCAAGTTTTAAAATCTATTGGGGGCAAGTTCAGAGTGAATTATTTTATTTCTAGAAGGACACTGCAGGAAGTTATATCTATAATGCAGCTTTGGAACTAAAAGAGGTTCACGGTCATTTCTCATAGTTCTGTACTACAGTGTACTTCATCCCTGCCCAAGTTCCAGGGACCATAGAAGATTCCTCATGGGTGCTCCCAAATCAGTAGACATCTACCTGAGTTGAGAGAGACAAGAAAGTTGTTTTAAAGACTCTGGGGAAAAAAGCTCTCCTTGAAGAAACCAAATCCAGCCCCTAAAACTAGAGCAGCCATAACAAAAAAAGAGAGTAGATCCTCAACCAGCCCTGGTCTCTGCTTTAAATTTAAATTAACCTAACTACATCAGTCACACAACATTTCGCACCTCTGAGCAGCGTAATTAAATGGACTTCCCCCCAGTGTAGACCCACCTAGGTCAACAGATTGTTTAGCTATCCTGGGCCCAGGCCATTGAGCACCTTGAAGATAAGGGCCAAGACCTTGAACTTGAGTCTATATTCTATGGGAAGCCAGTGTAGGGAGGGGAGGACAGGTCTGATGAGCCAGGGTTGCTGAGGAGATACCCTGCAGAGTTCAGCACTAGTTGGAGATTCCTAATTGCTAAATTTCAGAGTAGCAGCCTTGTTAGAGGCTAAAGGCTTCTTGCCCAGATAGCCTGCATTGCTGTAGTCCAGAGTCCAGTCAAGAGCTTATGCTTTAGCTTACATTGCTTTGGAAGTGGTTTAAGCTACACTGGAAAAAGGTACTTTTATTCTGCAATAGGAGTGTCCAGAGGGAGTTATATTAGCATAATTAGAGCAGTATAATGTCAGTAAATCTCCCCGTGTAAACAAATCCTTAAGCTGTCTTTGTCTGACAGTATGTCTCTCACCTTACATTAGCTTATCGCTATTACAGCACTATTCAAACCCACGCCTTACAGCACTGTGTAATGCTGAAAGACTCAGTTCTTGGGAGCATGATTTGACTGCCAGGTGAACTAGAGCAGGGGTTCTCAAACTGGGGGTCGGGACCCCTCAAGGGGTCGCGAGCTGTCAGTCTCCACCCCAGACCCTGCTTTGCCTCCAGCATTTATAAGGGTGTTAAATATATTAAAAAGTATTTTTAATTTATAAGGGGTGGTCACACTCAGAGGCTTGCTATGTGAAAGGGGTCACTAGTACAAAGGTTTGAGAACCACTGAACTAGAGTGATGCAATCAGCATCCTCCCCATGAGAGCTAGGGATGGTCAGCTCTGCCACAAGCCTGCTCTGGGACTTCAGTGTAGTTATTCCATAGTCCCTGAACCTCTACAATGGCAATGCAGGGAATCAAGCTGGCTGTGGTATATGTGCTTTATCCAAGGACTGAATGATTCAACACTATATTGTAGTCAGATCTTGAAGGAGCAAGCTGGGAGGATTGCATTGTCCTGCCTGCAGATAGCCTGTGATCCATGACGATGGGTTCAACTTCTACTAATTGCCCAGAGCTTGAAATAGAAGAGTTTATGACACTTTCTGCAATTCAAGAGTGGCAGTGAGCTGATTCACATCAGTGATTCAGTTCTTTCCCCTGATGGCTGCTGCCGTGTGGTACAGAATCCATGCTTTCATGTTTAAAACACTTACGTCTCCATCCTCGATGATTGTGAAGATAAAATTCAAAATGCAAACCAGGTGATGTGATGTGTGCCTCTCTCTGCAGACACACTAGGTCTGAGGAGAGCTAACCAGAAACTGGAACCCCCTTTCTGCAGGGAATTCTGAAGTTAGAACAACAAACAAAATTCTAGACCTGACCATAAATTTTAACTTTCAAAATTTCCCATAAAATATCCGTTAGAAAAAGTCAAAATGACATTTACCTTTGACCTTTTCTAAACATTTCTGAGGCTCTCTGAGCTGCCTGGTGCCCCAGCAGGCTGCCAGGAAACCTACCTGGCTTCCATCAGAATTTTTGAGAAAGTCAACATTTTCTTGCAGAACACTTCAGTGTTGATAAGTTGGCATTATCCAATGGGGGAAAAAACCCCCAATTTAATAGGAAGATTTCTGACCAGCTCCAGCTCAGAAATAGATGTAATGAGCCAGTTGACATTGGCCAGGCTTAATGATGACATTTAAAAAAATTCTCAACAGCTGACAAAAGCAAGACTAAGACAAAAGTATGATCTGCCCAATGTACAGAGTGGTGCCACGACTAGCAGGAACTGGGATTGTAGGTGAAATTTGGAAGTGTATGCCCCGTCATGATTTGGGGTTCAACCCAGACCAGTAAGACCATTGTGTCACCAGCTGTCTGTAACACGGGTGCCTTAAAAGCCCTGCCGCTGTGGCTCAGAGCCCAGACACCAACAGCCAGCAGAAGAGCATGCAGTTCCCCTAGTGTCTGTGTGCTGGGCAGCTGTGAATCAGCACTCTGAGCCCAGCAGCCTGCCTATGACACAACAACTCCACCCTTCTCTCGACCAGCCTTGGTTACCATTTTCAGCTCCCTTCTCATTTCTGCAGGTATGTGGATTACATACTTTACATTTGTGAGTGTGAAGTTGGGAACATTGTTTAACTCGAGAAATGAAAATTGCAAGAAAGTCACTTCTTCAGAAGAAGCAAAACCCATTCTTGCTGATGATATCATGGACCAGATCCTGGACCTGGCTGTGTCATCTATGCACCATTCTAAGCCATCTTTCCATCCCCTTTGGGCCACTAAAGAGCAAACCAGGGTTGCCTTGGTGTAAGTGAATGCCTAAGTGGTGTAACACTGGTATAGCGGGCTCTAAGCCAGGCCCTGATCCCCTTCTAGCTTAATACAAGCATGGCTAGAACCACTGGCATAGCCAGAATGCATTGTATGCCATAGAGGTGTTTCCGGCTAGCACAAATGAGATCAGGGCTGAGGCTGGTCTAAACTGGGCCAGAAACCAAACTGTACCCTGGCTTCCACTAGAGTTATTGGGAGGGAGGAATGGAAATGTACCAGAAAACCAAGTGTAACTCAGGCACATCTGAGGATATGGCTTGTGTACTTAAATGAATGTAGGTTGTTACGGCAAAGTTTGAAGGATTGTACAATAAACTCAGCAGGTTTGTATTTTTGTGTGACCCATAGCTGAGACCTTTCCAAGTGAGCTGATTTCCTATACTCAGACACGTAGAGGGCCCTGCACCCCAACTCTGCAGTCAGACGTGACTCTCAGCCAGCCGGTAAAACAGAAGGTTTATTAGACGACAGGAACACAGTCTAAAACAGAGCTTGTAGGTACAGAGAACAGGACCCCTCAGTCAGGTGCATCATGGGGGGGTTAGGGAGCCCAGAACCCAGTTCTGGGCCTCCCTCCATTTCCCCAGCCAGTTCTAAACTGAAACTCCCTCCAGCCCCTCCTCTGGCCTTTGTCTCTTTCCCGGGCCAGGACACCGCCTGATCTCTTTATTCTCAAACACCTTCAGTTGTCACCTTGCAGAGGAGGAGGGGCCCAGGCCGTCAGTTGCCAGGAGACAGGGTGTCAGCCATTCTCTGTGCAGACAGCATCAAACTGGCCCTTTAGGGCTCTGCAACAATCACACACTCGAATCCCACCACCTAGATACTTAAGAAATGCCTAAGGGAAACAGAGGCACCCACACAGTATTCAGAGAAAACAATAAAAACATTCCCACTTCATCACACCCCCATCCTCCGGTCCATCAACGGCCCATCCTATCCTGTCCCATGTGTGTTACTCTGCAGGGGGCCAATCACTTCCTCCACCAAAGAAGCGTACACAGCCAGAGATGAGGTTGGGGAGCAGAATTTGCCGAACGGCACATATTAGTAGAATGAGATGAATGTTTTTTTTTCATTTCTCTTTCTTTCATTTCTCTCTGGAACATTTTGTCACTCTCTTTCTCCTCCAGCATGTTTGCAAATTCTTCCTAACTTGGTATGTCTGCAAATTCAAACAATTTAATTATCCCTCTGCAATATTTATGAAGATATTAAACCTTGCAAGTTCCAATTAAGGAGAGAAAATTTGGTTCAGGAAATATAAGAACCAATGCAGTTTCAGTTATTCATCCTTTGAAATCCTCCTTTGAGAACTGTTAAAAAAAATGCTATTTTACAACAAACCAACAGAGAGCTGGCAAGTCATTTAACAATTTCATATGGTAATTCTTTAAGAACTCTTGCTTTCATATTCTTTGGCTCTGCCAATAACTATGTCCATATTTAATTAGCTTCTTAACATTTCCACACTTTCATGCTCTAATTACATTAAAACAATTGAAAATGGTTCTTATTCTTCAACCTTTTTTCTTCTCCCCTATTCCATCTGGATTTATATCTAAAACCTTATTTCCATTAACCTCATTAATTAACAATTCCTTTGTATCTCCAGATTATATTTGTCCTGCTGCTTTTGTTCCTTTTCTATTTTATGTCATTTTTTCTGAACATCAGCAACGTTCAGTTTTAACTCCATCCATAAATGCTCCAAAGTGCACACACATGGCAGTTTTAGTTCAGTAATTTCTATATAAAAACACCAAGTTTAGAACAAATCACTACCTCAACTCACCCATTCATATAACTTCCCCTAAACATCAGAGACTGGTAGTCAGTATTTGCCATCTGATATCAGTGTCTTACTTAAACACACCACGCCTGCCCTGTGCAGGTGAGTAATGGAGTGAGAGGGCAAAAGATTTCCCTCCCCCTGCCATATCTTGAGGTGGAGAAGGCCATTATAAGAGTCTTTATGCCCTCTGAGCACAAGGATCGAAAGAGTCTAAACACCACCGATGACTCTAGACACCCAAAATGAGGTGAGGACAGAGCAGAAGAATAACCCTAGCCCATCTTAAACTGGCCAACAGAGCTGAGATGGTGTGGAGGGGAGCATGTTGCACTCCTTTAAGAGATCTTGTGTCTGTTGTGTGTCCCCCTCAAGGCATTCCAGCTCAGCCAGATGAGGAGTATAACTGAAATTCTTAAAACATAAACTGAGTCTACCAGCCACAAATGAGTTAAAGGGCTGTACTCTCTCCGTTGGAATCTAACAGGAATTAAACTCTCAAGATTTTGAAATTATGCAAGCAAAGTTTGGCTCTTTGTGTGTGTATTTTGTGTCATTTTAAAAAGACTAACAAGTTAATCCAGGGGTCGGCAATCTTTCAGAAGTGGTGTGCTGAGTCTTCATTTATTCACTCTAATTTAAGGTTTCACGTGTCAGTAATACATTTTAACATTTTTAGAAGGTCTCTTTCTATAAGTCTATAATATATAACTAAACTATTGTTGTATGTAAAGTAAATAAGGGTTTTAAAAAGTTTAAGAAGCTTCATTTAAAATTAAATTAAAATGCAGAGCCCCCCGGCCTGGTGGCCAGGATTGGGCAGTGTGAGCGCCACTGAAAATCAGCTTGCGTGCCGCCTTTGGCACGGGTGCCATAGGTTGCCGAACCCTGAGTTAATCCTAAATAATTCTTGTCTTCAAGCTTTCACTTTGTGAACTGAAAGAACTTTCGACCACAGGACACAAACTACATGCTTATCATTAATTTGCACTGAGATAAACCTAAGAATCATTGGGTCAACCAAGGAAGCATGTCAGCTAGATTATTGACTTCACATCACAATTGTTGAATCTTGCTCTTTTCGGGTGGAAATTGTATCAGTTTGCTGTGTTGTGTAAAAGTTGTGTAAAAGTTGCTGTGTAGACACCAGGCTAATATAAATGGGTCGTATGAGAGTGTTAAACACATTGTTGTAACTGTAGTATTGACAGATCCTTACATTTGCTACTTTTGGTTGAACATGAACATGGGTTATCCTCAGAATCTGACTAACACTTTTTCCTTCTCAGATGTTGTATCAGTAAATACCCAATGCCTTTATATATTTGTACTCTAATCAGACACTGATCAATACATGTTTAGCATAGGTAGCCATTATGCTTTTGCCCTTTGAAAGATGGCAATAAGTGTACTATAAAAATTTGCTCCCACGGAGGTGAAAGTGCTTTTGAAACATTAATTGATTAAAGACCATTCCTTTAGCCTTTGTGCGCATGAGTAATCCTGATGTAAATAATTTCTGATTTCAGTAAGGGAATCATTGATTTCAATGAGGTGAGTAAGCGTTGCGGGAGCAGCCCCTTAATTCTCATCACTAACTATAATTGGCTGAGGATCATAAACCTACGAAACTCAACTGTAGTGACTTCAGTTTTATTTCAAGATGTCAAGGATTGAGATTTCATTCTGAAACAACCACCTTTTTCTACATTTTTGGGAAGAGCATCACGAAGTCAAGGTTCAACAACTGTGATGTAAAGTCACTAATCTAGATGACAACTCCCCAGTTGACCTAATAATCCTTAGATTTATCTGAGTGCAAATTAATGATCAGCATGTAGTTGTAGAAGCCTCATCACTAGAGGTTTTTAAGACCAGGTTGGACAGACCTGCCAGGGATGATCTAGGTTTACTTGGTCCTGCCTCACTGCAGAGGGCTAGACTTGATGACTTCTCAAAGTCCCTTCCAGCCCTACATTTCTATGATTCTGAAGTCCTATGAGCCCATATTACTCATTATGTTGTCTCAAGAAATTAACAGAAGTTCTCCAGCACAGATCTTGTTCATGTTCCTACATTAACAAGCCTATTTCAGTTGCTGAGGTTTAATTGAGCATCCTGGACTACTCCTTCAGCTTGATAGTGACCTCTTCAAGAACTCAGATTACAAGCCCCTTTCAACTGACTTTCATCAACATTTGAATGCATTAGTCAGTCTTTGTTTTGGTGTGCACTCACCATCAGACCACCCTTTCATGCCAGGAGGCAGTGTTTCAGGGGTTCTTCCATGATATCTCTGCCTGGTTCTGCAATCATCTGCCACTTCCATGGCCTAGCTCTCCAGCCAAGTCACCTCTCAGTCCAGTTCCTTTCTGGGGTCAACAGAAAAGTCCCAAAATAGGAAACACTAAAGTCTAGTGATCTCTGGGACTGGCCCTCAGCCATCTGGAATGCATCATTTGTGGCCTCTTTCAATCTTGAAGCCTCTACTTTCCCTTTTGGTCTAGGGGAAGTGGTAAGGGAACCCAGGCTCACCCTCTGGTTTCGGCCCAGGGACCCTGTTTTAGGCAGCTAAGGACTGTTTCTTCAATCCCTCACCACTTCCCTGGGCTGCTGCCACCTTTCCCCTGCTTGTCAGTTTTCTCTCTAAGTCTGTGAATGCCACTATTCCCTCCAAGGATTTGTGGCTCCTTGTGGCTTCTCTCCAGCCAGCTACTGAGGAGCTTTCTCAGAGCTGCTCCCAGCCTCCCAGGCACCAGCTGGGCTGTATTTCAAATAGTCCTTATTTCCCATCTTAACACAGGTGTCTTCTGACCCTTCCTCCTTGAGCTGGGTTGTGGTTCAGGCTCTCCTGTCTCTTTTCTTTAAGGCCTGAGTCCCCCAGTTCTTCTCCTGGGCGGGTGTGTAACTTAGGCTATCTATAAGTCTTAGCCAGCTTCTCCTTCAGCTACTCCTCCCTGTCCCACCACAAAAAAATCAGTCCTCAGAGGACTCAGCAGGCTGTCATTCTCCTGCTAGTGACTCTCTGCAATGCGTAAGGAGACAGTATATATGCTGGGTCCCTTCCTAAAGCTCACCCCAATTGGTTGGAAATGAGGGGAGCCCTACCCACTCTGCAAGGCTCCTGGTTCCAGGCCCTTAAGAAACAGGTTAAATAGGATTTCCTCCCAAAACACTATTTTTATTCACAGGAGCATTTCCTTGCTCCCAATATCTCCTAGTTGTTGGATATATACAACCTCCCAAAATCATAGAGGACCGTGCTACATGATGGAGGTGGGCTGAACCCTGTCACCCCTACCCTGTCACATTCTTCCTGATATATTAACCAACAGCTTAGCTCAGTAACAAAATGACTTTATCTAAGTATATGAGAAGGAAGATGCAATGGCTACAGTAGACTGCATTATCCTTAGTAGATCCCATATAGTTAATACAAGAAGTTAATGAAAACCCCTTAAGAAAGAGGGCAATGTTAGCTTGGATAAAGTGAAGTTTTCTGAGTGATTTAATTATGATCAGATCTCCATCTAAGTGACATTTATTTTCTGGTGTGATTCTATGACTAAAGTGTCTGTATTTAAAGTACAGGACCTTAAAGATCTTGAGCCTCAGTAGGAGTTCATTAATGTAACTTCCCAAAGGCTTTAAAGATGGCTATGACTCTGTTCACCACACAGCTCATACCTAATTGGAAAGAAAGAAAACTCCTTCCAACATTCTGCTTTTATATACCATTGTTCCTATTACCTTATGAAAATGCAGTAACAATTTCTAAAGGAAGCAGTTCACAAGCATTTTCTATAGGCTGGTTTAGCTAAAGGACTAAAACAGTTCCTGCTAAGTTTGAGCACAAAATGGATGATTTTTTTAGAAACGTAGTGATTGTTCGATTATTTTTTTTTTGCTGATTCTAGTGACATTCAAGAGCATCTTTACAAGACACATATTTTGTACATATTCTGCAGACCAGCACTTGTTATAGACTTGTTGTAGTAAGAAAAGAATAAGAATATACGTGACCTGGATCCACTAAAGAATAACTGGTGCCAAGAGGATGTGGAGAAATTCACATCCTTTTTCAAACTGTGGGAACCATTTGGAGTATGGAATTTGGGCTTGTTAATTAAACTGTTTGTCAATGGAAGCTCAGGTTTCAAATTCCTTGGGGCAGAACCTGAGCTGCTATAAATTGCTGTAGCTTCAATGAAGTCAGTAGAGCTACGCTGCTTTACACTAGGTGAGGATCTGGCCTCTTGGTTGCTATGGGTTGCTTTAGTTTTGTGGTCTGGATTTGGTTTTTTTGATAGAAACAATACTCCCAGGAGTCTTTAAAACAATTTTGTCTCACTCAACTCAGGTGGATGTCTACTGACCCAGAATACTTGACAGCACCCACAAGGAATCTTCTGTGATCCTTGGAATTCAGGCAGGAAAAGAGTATACTATAGTACAGATGTATGAGAAATTACATCTTTCCAGTTCCAAAGCAGCATTATAAATACAACTTCTGACTGTCTCCTTCCTGGAATAAAAGTGATTAACTCTGACTTTGTAAAATCATCCACTACAGATAACTTGGACATGTAACTAGGGCTGTCAAGCGATTAAAAAAATTAATCGTCCTGTTAATAATGGAATACCCTTTATTTAAATATTTTGGATGTTTTCTACATTTTCCAAATATATTGATTTCTATTACAACACAGAATATAAGTGTATAGTGCTCACTTTATTATTGATTACAAATATTTGCACTTGAAAAATACTATTTATTTTTGTTTTTTACATTCACCTCATACAAGTACTGTAGTGTAATCTCTTTATCATGAAAGTTGAACTTACAAATGTAGAATTATGTACAAAAAATAACTGTATTGAAAAACAAAACAAAGTCCACTCAGGCCTACTTCAGCCAATTGCTCAGACAAACAAACTTGGTTACAATTTGCAGGAGATAATGCTGCCTGCTTCTTGTTTACAGTGTCACCTGAAAGTGAGAAGAGGCATTTGTATGGCACTGTTGTAGCTGGTGTCACAAGATATTTACTTGCCAGATGCGCTAAAGATTCATATGTCCCTTCATGCTTCAACCACCATTCCAGAGGACATGCGTCTATGCTGATGATGGGTTCTGCTCAATAATGATCCAAAGCAGAGTGGACCTATACATGTTCATTTTCATCATCTGAGTCAGATGTCACCAGCAGAAGGCTGATTTTCTTTTTTGGAGGATCAGGTTCTGTAGTTTCCGCATCTGAGTGTTGCTCTTTTAAGACTTTGGAAAGCATGCTCCACACCTCGTCCCTCTCAGATTTTGGAAGGCACTTCAGATTCTTGAACTTTGGGTCGAGTTCTGTAGCTATTTTTAGAAATCTCACATTGGTATTTTCTTTGCATTTTGTCAAATCTGCTGTGAAAGTGTTCTTAAAACAAACATGTGCTGGTCATCATCCGAGACTGCTATAAAATTAAATATATGGTAGAATATTGGTAAAACAGAGCAAAAACACATACAGTTCTCCCCCAAGGAGTTTAGTCATAAATTTAATTAACGCATTATTTTTTAGACGAGCATTGTCAGGGTTCCTTCCTCACTCTGAACTCTAGGGTACAGATGTGGGGACCCGCATGAAAGACCCCCTCCCCAAGCTTATTCTTACCAGCTTTGGTTAAAAACTTCCCCAAGGTACAAACTTTGCCTTGGCCTTGAACAGTATGCTGCTACCACCAAGCGTTTTAAACAAAGAACAGGGAAAGAGCCCACTTGGAGACATCTTCCCCCAAAATATCCCCCCCAAGCCCTACACCCCCTTTCCTGGGGAAGGCTTGATAATAATCCTCACCAACTGGTAGACAGCCAAACCCTTGGATCTTAAGAACAATGAAAAATCAATCAGGTTCTTAAAAGAAGAATTTTAATTCTAGAAAAGGTAAAAGAATCACCTCTGTAAAGTCAGGATGGAAAATACTTTACAGGGTATTCAGATTCAAAACACAGAGGATCCCCCTCTGGGCAAAACCTTAAAGTTACAGAAAACAGGAATAAACCTCCCTCTTAACACAGGGAAAATTCACATAAAACAAAAGAACCTAATCTGCCTTGCCTGACTTACCTATACTGGTTGCAATATTGGAGACTTGGATTAGGATGGGTTGGAGAAGATGGATTTCTGTCTGGCCTCTCTCAGTCCCTAGAGAGAACAAAAACGAGCATGATAGACAGATGGCCTTAAAACGCTTGGTGGTGGCAGCATACTGTTCAAGGCCAAGGCAAAGTCTGTACCTTGGGGAAGTTTTTAAACCTAAACTGGTAAGAATAAGCTGGGGGGGGGGTCTTTCATGCACGTCCCCACATCTGTACCCTAGACTTCAGAGTGAGGAAGGAACGCTGACAAGCATCATCAATGAAGGGGCGTATGGATGTTTAGCATATCTGGCACATAAATACCTTGCAACGCTGGCTACAAAAGTGCCATGTGAATGCCTGTTCTCACGTTCAGGTGACATTATAGATAAGAAGCAAGCAGCAGCACCTCCTGTAAATGTAAATAAACTTGTTTGTCTTAGCGATTGGCTGAACAAGTAGGATTGAGTAGACTTGTAGGCTTTAAAGTTTTACATTGTTTTGTTTTTGAGAGCAGTTATGCAACAAAAAAAAAATCTACATATGTAAGTTGCACTTTCATGATAAAGAGATTGCACTACAGTACTTGTATGATGTGAATTGAAAAATACTATCATTTTTACAGTGCAAATATTTGTAATAAAAAATAAAGTGAGCACTGTACACTTTGTATTCTGTGTTGTAATAGAAATCAATATATTTGAAAATGTAGTAAAACATCCAAAAATATTGAATAAATTTCAATTGGTATTCTATTGTTTAACACTGGGATTAATTTTTTTTAATCGTAATTAATTTTTGAGTTAATTGCATGAGTTAACTGCGATTGACAGCCCTAGTTGTAACCATAATTTTATTTAAAAGAACAATCAAGATAATTGCTGTATGGAACATGAGGCCTTTTCACTTCCTAAATAATGCTTGCTCATTCATATTTAGATAATTCCCAGTGACTAGTTGAATTCTGGTTGATTTTTTCCATCATTCATTTTAAATATGTAGATTCAAGAAACTGACATTGAACACAAACAGAGAAGGCAGTCCTGAATTTATCACAAATTATAAGATGATTATTCTTATCTAAAAATGCTGTAAAAATATTGTTAATATCACTAAGTCATCACTTTCCTTTTCCAGAATACCTAAATCTATTTTTTTAATAAGGTAAAAGTCATGCTGAGTGAGGAAAGAATTTATCCAAGTCTTCCAAAACAGAGATAAGGACTATATATTAGATATATTCTGAGGTTCTTTTCTTAGCTGTGAGTGACTTAGTCTGACTCTGAAGTGATGCATAAAGTGGTGTAAATTACACTCCCTTTTGACGCTCTCCAATGTATAAGTGAATATAGGAGGCAAGTTGTTTTAAGTAACATGCCAAGGAGCCAAAAGAAGGTTTTAAGAATGTCAATTAAAAACAGAGGATGGCCTGCCTTAAACCTACACTTCCTTACACTCTCCTGTGACATTTCTTGCTACAGTCCTTTCTTTCTGGCTTCGTAGCCTGCAAGTTAAACCAGTGTAGACTCCTGTACAGTCACTTAGTCTCAGTGGGTCAAAATCAGAAGTAAGGGGGAGGATTATAACTAAGTAAATAACTCTAGGACAGTTTAGACTAAAGGAATCTAAGCTGGTAATATTTTATGTAGAAACATAGGGATTCTCATACTGGAACTCAGTGGCCCATCTAGTCCACTGTGTTGTGTCTGACAGTGTCCAGTGCCAGCTGCTTTTCAGTAAGGTGCAAGAAACATGAAAAAAGTGTCTAATCCTCTTTTGATTTGTGCTAAACTCCTGGTTTCTGCTATATTGTGGCAATGGGTTCCACGGGTTATTTTGTCAATGGGTAAAAACATTGAGGGGGTCCAGAAAAAGGTGAATATTATTTTCATTTAGTCTCTCCCTCTAGATTCACCTCTGAATTTGGAATGTGTGTCCTACCAGATCTGACACCTTCCAGTGTCCTACCGGATATGAAACTTAGATGGACTCTTAGGAACAGGTAGCACCTCTCCCAGGTCAGTTAGCATCTCCTGTTGACCCAGTACCAGTCTAATTTTATCTAAACTTCTATAGATTATATGTCACAAGACTCATTTTATAATGAAAATGGGATATAATGTTTTAAAACTTACTTTACAATGTATCTTCAGAAAGCAGTAAAAGCTGTATTCTTCACCATTATGGAGCTACGGGAATTTAGATCATCATCTGCAGATTGCTCATACTGCTGTAGGTGAGGAATTAGCCAACTGAAATAATGCATATAGTAATCTTGTCAGTATTGTTCAGTAATCCACAAAAAAAAATAAAAAAAATAAAGAAGCTAAGTTAGGCGCTTAATTAATGCCAGAATTAAGGTTGCCTGTTGAACCTTAATTCAGCCCCTTTGTGCCTATGGACTACAATACAGTCTTTAATTACACTTTCTCTCTCTTGCTGCCCTTCCCATCTGATCCTTCCCTTATGCCCCCTGCAGCTATCCTCCATGAATTCCCATGGCTCCTGATACCCTCTCACTCTACTTCTATTTCAGACCAGCCACACTGATATATCCACCCTCCAGATCTGACCTCCTTTCCTCACTGTTCCTATCCAGCTCTCATACCCCCCTGCTGTTCCTGCACAGGGCTCTTGTCTCCCACTACTTCTCCCTTCTTTCCAACTACTGTTGCCCCTCTTCTGCTTTTCCACACCCCCTATTCCTCCAGCCCCTTTTCCATGTGTTCACCCTGCCCCCCAACTCTTCATCTCTCTGCATTGTAAGTCAGGCTTCTTCCTTCTCCTCCTCACTCTCTGGGTGTAAGCAGGGGAGCACTGAGAGAACAGGCAGAGGCTCCCTGCTCTCAGTTCTGGTGCCCAGCAACACAGTGGCCCAGAGCAGCAATTGCAGAGGAAGTCTTCTTCAGCCAACGTAGCCCAAGGATGGAGAATGCTCAGTTGCTCTGGGAGGATGGCATATGGGCAGCCTGTTCAGCACAGAGCTGCTGCGAGTGGAAGGTGCATACTCAGTACAGATGAAATCTTTGGAGACTTTAGCTGCCAAACTAAAGTCTCTACTGAACATGTTCAGAAGCTCATAACTTGGCCAAACTTATCACTTTTTCATAATAACAGCAAAAGACACATCCCTGATGCAACAGCAACGTCCCTGCCAAATTTCACGTTCCTGCTCCAAAGCATGGAGGCGTTAAAGCGTCTAAAAGAGTTTCTACAACCAATTCATTAACTTGGGCAAAGCACCATATTTTCCCCATAATCTTATTCTTGGAAACAGCAGAATCATTTTTGCTGAAACCTTCCCAAAAAACTTCAGCCTGATGCAGACACCTGGCATAGAAATTTTCAGCCCAAACAGTTAAAGTCTGGCAAAGATTTAAGCAACTGTAAACAGGTTCCTATAATGGGAAGCGTTGGGCAACCTTAGCTATAGGTGTTGCACCACCCGTAACAACTTATTTGCATCTTTTAGCAGGGCCATAGTTACTTTTTACACTAATTATTATGTAAGCAGGGGAATAGTCTGCTATTGTGGGGAACTTTCCTGGCTTCTGCACTACCCCGGTGAAGTGGGCTAGCAAAAGGATCCAAGTCCTTGCTCCCACTTCCTTTACCCAATGGCCTCCCTGCCCTTGAGGACTCCCCTTCCACTCTCCTGTCTGGAAGAGTCCTCGTAACCCCAACAAGGCTGGGCCCAGGATTCCTGGGGGGCTCGACCCCCAACCATGCTGTGGTCACCTAGGACAGGGGCTAGGGTGTCCCCACTCCGGGGTACTCTCTCTGCACTCGCCACTTCTCTGACCCATTGACTATTACATACAAGTTAAAGCAAATGCAAGTTATTTAATCAACAATTAATTTTAAAAAGAATAAGGAAAAATGGGAAAGGTTAAAGGAAGCACATCAACCTGCTCTGTGGCAGGGAACATCACAAACAGTGACTCTGGAATGTCCGGGCTGTTCACAGTCTGTTCCTTGTAAGTCCCAGGCCTCCTTCTCAGGCCCTGGCTGTGCTGCAGGGATGCTGTGGGTTGGACACTTGCTCTGGTGGTGGCCACACGCTCTCAGGCTCTAAGTGGTACGACCCTTCTTCCCAGTGTGGCCCCCGCCCTATTGGGGTTATGATCCAAGCCTGGCCTGCAGAGCCCCTTGGCTGAGGCATCTCCCTGTGCTGGGCCCGCTGCCCAGGGTCCCCCTCGCTCTCCCCAGCTGCTCACCGCACCCAGCTCCGGACTGCTCCAGCCCCAGCTGCACCCCTGTGTCTCTGCACTGCTGCTGATCTGCCTCCAGCTCCCTGGGCTGCTTCTTTGGCCCCTCTGGCTCTGGTTGCTGCAGCTCTGCTCCCAGGACAGGTCTGCTCTGCAGGCTGCTTGTGTGACTCTGCTCCCAGCACTGACCTGCTTCCTGGGCTGTTTTTCTGGCCCCTCTGGCTCTGGTTGCTGCAGCTCTGCTCCCAGGGCAAGTCTGCTCTCTCTGGGCTGTGCCTCTGGCTTTGGGGCTGCAGCTCTGCTCCCAGGACAGGGTCTGCTCTCTCTGGGATGCTGTTCTGGTTCCTCTGGATCTGGCCCAGCTCTGCTCCCCAACTTAGCTTGGGCCCCTGCTTTTTCCTTAGCTCAGCCCCACTCTGTCTGACCCAGGCAAATCCAGCTCACACAGAGGACTGGACCTCCCTGGCCTCTCGACTCCCTAATTAGCCTGCCCACCCGGTCATTCAGCCTGACCTGGAGCATTGGCCTCTCCCCATTGTTCCTGGGGACTATCAGTCTCAGGGTCCTGATTTCCCATAGACCCTTCCCCTTTGAGTACTGGGAGCTAGCCAACCAAAACACCCCCACTGATTGTTAGTAAGGGGGCAACAGTCCCCTTACAGTTAGTCAACACATTTTGGGCTGGATCTCATCTAGAAAGACCTCTTTGTGCTTAACAGAGTGTGTGTGTGGGGGTGGGGGGGAGGAAGTCAAGGCCTGCAATCAAAGCTGACTGGAAACCCCCCATTCATAAACATACTCACAAATCATAAGAGCACCAGCTCTTGTTTGCTATTATTCATGGATTGATGTTATTTTTTTAACTGTAAGTATTTGGACAACTGCTGGATCTTCCTGAAAGTTTTCATTAATCCCCCAAAAGTTTCATGAACACAATTAATTGTTTGCCTGAAAATTTGAGGCAAAAGTACATTATTTGTTATTCATCCATTTACTGGTATAAAACATTTTTGTCATCTAATCAGGGAACTCAAACAATGTCATGTGATTTACGTTACCGACAACATCATATTCTGACAAGCAACTAGTCAAAATGAATGGTTCATACAACCTGCAGGCTGACAATTGTGTGTCCAAACAGTCAGCATATATCTACACAAATATATTGGCAGAAATCAGGATTGGTGTGTGAATAATTTACAAAGAGAGCTAATTCACTACAAATACTATTCACAACAAATAATTCAACTTGCTCCAATCACATGCACCCAATGTTTCTGTATGCTAAGGCCAGTTGTAACTGGCAGACAATGTGCACTTACCCTGAAATACCCACTGCCGGACAGGTGTGTCTTTGCAGCAGCCCTGCATCCATTTCCCCCTTCAAGCAACAATTTAAATGAACTCCACACAGACTTTATTTTTGTTCAACAATTGCCCCTTCTCCCAGGGCCTAATGCATTTGTCTTAAACAGAAGACAATACTCAGTCCTGGGGCTTCTCTTCTCTTCTGTCCTTCCCACCCACCCCCAAGTCTGATCTGGAGTCATTTCTGCTCCCCTAGAGTCTGCTCTCCCTGGCCCTCCATTCTGGCTCTCAGGCCCAAATCCTTTCCCCCAAGTCCAGGGTCTTCCAGGAGACCTGTGTAACTTCTGCTCATACCAGTTCCTCCAGAAACTTCCCCAGCTGCTTCCCTCAAGCACCTTTCAGCAGTTCCTTGGGTGAGAGAGATCCCCAAGTAACAGCTCTCTGCAACCTGCAGGAATTGTGCCCAGTGTCTGGCACAGGTGTCTGCTCTTAACCCCCCACCAGGTAATCTTTCCAGGTATACAGGCCCCTGCTCCCTCTTAAAGGGGCCAGTCACGTGGTGACACTGGCATATCAGAATACTGTTAGCTGGATTTGTGTTGGAGTAGTGAGGACATCTTGTGGCCTGTTTGAAAAAAATCTAGGTCTCTATATTTTCCCCATCCCCCCCAGGGATATATTTAATACTCGATGCTCCTTCTTAAAGGATCAAGTTAGAGCAAAACTGAAGTAACCTGTACTGTATCTGCATCATCTCTGTCTTTCATCTTGTAAATAACATGCTAATTTAATTTTTTTAGATCTATTTAGGAAATTATCAAGTTTACAAATCCTTGACTGTAAATATCAGAACCAAAACAATCATTACAATAGTTAGCTTTTGTTTAAAGAGACATTATACAGGACTATAGTCAGATATTTCTACTGGACAGGGTGTTATCATATTGCAGAGTAAGCATCATTACAACACTGTCATTTCTAGTGATTTTAATAAATTGAGTGAAATCTCTATAGACACATATTTAACAGACCAGGTAGGTCTATCAAATGTTAATATTCAAAAAAATTTGACATGTATAATGAGCTTTCTTTTTGGCAGGTGAATTTACTTTGATTACTGAATTAAAGGTAATCAAATATCTAAGTATCTATCGGTTCTCTGTCTCTTTTGTTGGGTATGTAATTGGTGTATTAATTTTTCCATAACCACAAACTCCCATTTTCTTTGAACCATTTGGAGGATGGTGTGGATTGCACTCTCAGCAAATTTGTGGATGATACTAAACTGGGAGGAGTGGTAGATATGCTGGAGGGGAGGGATAGGATACAGAAGGACCTAGACAAATTGGAGGATTGGGCCAAAAGAAATCTGATGAGGTTCAATAAGGATAAGTGCAGGGTCCTGCATTTAGGATGGAAGAATCCAATGCACCGCTACAGACTAGGGACCGAATGGCTAGGCAGCAGTTCTGCGGAAAAGGACCTAGGGGTGACAGTGGACGAGAAGCTGGATATGAGTCAGCAGTGTGCCCTTGTTGCCAAGAAGGCCAATGGCATTTTGGGATGTATAAGTAGGGCCATAGCGAGCAGATCGAGGGACGTGATCATTCCCCTCTATTCGACATTGGTGAGGCCTCATCTGGAGTACTGTGTCCAGTTTTGGGCCCCACACTACAAGAAGGATGTGGATAAATTGGAGAGAGTCCAGCGAAGGGCAACAAAAATGATTAGGGGTCTAGAACACATGACTTATGAGGAGAGGCTGAGGGAGCTGGGATTGTTTAGCCTGCAGAAGAGAAGAATGAGGGGGGATTTGATAGCTGCTTTCAACTACCTGAAAGGGGGTTCCAAAGAGGATGGCTCTAGACTGTTCTCAATGGTAGCAGATGACAGAACGAGGAGTAATGGTCTCAAGTTGCAGTGGGGGAGGTTTAGATTGGATATTAGGAAAAACTTTTTCACTAAGAGGGTGGTGAAACACTGGAATGCGTTGCCTAGGGAGGTGGTAGAATCTCCTTCCTTAGAGGTTTTTAAGGTCAGGCTTGACAAAGCCCTGGCTGGGATGATTTAACTGGGAATTGGTCCTGCTTCGAGCAGGGGGTTGGACTAGATGACCTTCAGGGGTCCCTTCCAACCCTGATATTCTATGATTCTATGATTTCTCAATGGTTGGGCTATTTTTCCTTTTTCCAGTGAGAGGCTATCAGTAGCTGAGCAGCTACTAGCAGATGAGAAATTAATTCTTCATTTTCTTCTGTGTGACCATCTCCTTGAGGAAGCCCCAAAAGGATTACCAAAGGATCAGCTGGTAATAAATGTCTAACAATTTGTGATATTTGGTTATGGATTGTATCCCAATATTTTGACTGGACATGTCCATCATATGTGCATAAAATCTCTTCTTTCACCACAATTTCTCCAATGTTTATTGCCATTCAGTCTGTATATTTTTTAACTTGACTCTTCTTGGGGACCATTGAAACAGTATCTTAAAGGAATTTTCTTTTATTGTGCTACAGACTGAGTTTGCTGGTCCTCTTTTCCAAATCAAACTCCATTCTGTCTATTCATATCCTTTTCCCAGTGTATCATATATGGACATGTTTGTTAGGAAAGCTGTCTACAAAGATTGATATAAATTAGCTATAATTTTCATTTCCTAATTGACCAGATGCCACTGCTTTTGTACAGAAAGCTAACTTTAATAGAGCAGGTTGTCTAGAAAGTTGAGAAACAATGCCTGAATTGAAAGCATTGGTACCAAGAGAGAATGGGCCAGTTAAAGTAAGTTTTGATCTCTAAGTAGGTTTCTTTACTGAGTAGGAGGCCAACCGTGCATATGCCATGTCTCTCCCAATCTTTGAAGCTCTCTGATTTGTGATTTGGATTAAGATCTGTCTTATTTGTAATGGGTGTCATTGGTGAATGAAAAGAACTTATCTTTAGTTCTATCCCAAATTCAGAGTAGCCTTTGTCAAAGTTTCTGGAGGGTGTGAATTTTTATTAATCCATGGTAGCTGTAATAAATGGAGGGAGGGGGGAGCTCCCTTTTACAGGCACCCAGCCAGCCAGTTAGCTATAAAGTCCCTCTTGGTGGCTATTCTCTGCTTGCTTTACTTGTAAAGGGTTAATAAAGTTCCCCAGGTAAAGAAAAAGGAGTGGGCACCTGACCAAAAGAGCCAATGGGAGGGCTAGAACTTTTTAAAATGGAGAAAAAACTTCTTTTTGTCTGTGTGTTGTGGTTCTTCAGGATGGAAACACAGAGCAGCAATGCTGTAAGCAGTTTTAAAACTAGGTATGAAAAAACATCAAATCATACCTCAACTTTACTTATCTGAAACTCTAAATGTGTAAGTAGATCAGAAATGTTAGAAAGATGTGATTAGGGTTATTTCTGTTTATTTCTTATGGCTAATGGACTCCTCTGTGCTAACCCCAGTTGCTTTTGTTTTGCTTGTAACCTTTAAACTGAACCTCAAGGGAGCTTAATTTTTGTAATTGTTTCTTTTAAGATTAGCAAAAAGCCTAAATTCCAAATGTATTTCCTTTCTTTTTGTTTTTAATAAATTTTACCTTTTTTTAAGAACAGGATTGGATTTTTGTGTCCCTAAGAGGTTTGTGCCTATGTTGTTTAATTAGCTGGTGGCAACCACTAATTTCCTTTGTTTTCTTTCTCAGCTTTTCCCTGGAGGGGGGTGAAAGGGCTTCAGGGAGGTAAAACCCCACAGGGAGGAATTCCAAAGTGCTCCTTCCTGGGTTCAAGGGAGTTTTTTGCATTATGGGGGTGGCAGTGTTTACCAAGCCAAGATCAGAGAAAAGCTGTAAACTTGGGAGTGGGAAGTATTAATTTTTAAAATCCTTGCGGGCCCTCACCTTCTGCCCTTGAAGCGTCAGAGTGGGGTTTCAGCCTTGACAGTACCCTTCACTTTTTACACAACCAAATTTTCTTGTTCAATAAAGGCCCATGGCTTGGCTGGGTAAGAGCAACCCCAATCCACTACTGCTTTAAGCAGACTGGCTTGATAGTACCTTAGAACAGTGATTTTCAACCTTTTTTCCTTTACAGATCCCTAAAAAATTTCAAATGGAAGGGCAGACCCCTTTGGAAATCTTAGTCTGTGGACCCCCATGGGTCCACAGACCTCAGGTTGAAAACCACTGCCATAGAGTATTTAGAACAGCTAGTTCACCCTATCTAATGGGTCTACTCAAAGTATCTGCTCTCAATCTTGTTAGAATGTATATGGAATAAGACAAGACCAATATTCTCTGCATTCCTGTTAAAGTTTTATCTGGGATAACCACAGAAGGATTTTGAAACAAAATATCCTTGGCAGAATATTCATTTTGACTGTGGCTATTCTTCCTAGCTAAGAAATTGCATACTTCCCCCAGCACTTTAGATCTTCTGATTTGCTGAAGTAGTGGTTTGACATTTATATCCTAGAGCTCTTCTAGGTTAGTTGAGGTTTGAATTCCCAGGTATTTTATAGAATGTTACCAATTTGTACCCAAATGTTTTCTGGAGGAGTGACTTTTCAGAGTTTGGCAAACTTATAGCTTGCATTTCAGGTTTGGCATAATTTACTTTAAACCCACAAGCTTTCCCAAAGTCCTGGATTTCTTTAGAAACTCATTTTAGGGAAATATTTAGTTTACATAAAACTATTGCATTGTCTACACATAATGCTATTTTCTGATGTGTTCCTGCAAGTTTTATTTCTGTGATGGATCCATTGTTCCTTATCTTTTGTGCAAAAGGCTTCCTGACCAGTGCAAAAAGTAAAGGAGACAAAGGACATCCCTGCCAAGTCCCTCTGTGTCATTCAGAGAGGGGAGATTTAACCCCATTCACTCTCACAGCTGCTTTTTAGGCTGATGTAAAAAGCAATTATCCATTTAAAGAACTGGGAGCCCAAGTCCATATGGGACAGGACCTGAAGCAAAGTTCTACTCTTTTCTATCGAAAGCTTTCTCTGTGTCTAATGATAAGAGAAATTGATTTTTTTTTTTTTGGCTATGCCATTATAGATGATTCCAAGTACTCTGTCTGACATTTGTCTACCCTTAATTAATCAAGTTGGATTTGGATTTATATAAACTGAGACTATAGACTAATTGTCTAGCTAGTATTTTTGCTAAAATCTTTTTTGTTAGGACTCGGATATGGGCCTATAGGAACTACCTGACCCTCTATTATCTACTCCTGTCCCTGTCTCCTCTCCTGGCTCTCCATTACTAGATTTTTGTTTATTGCCTCTCTCCACACTCTGTACTCGCTATCAGCCTGATTAGACTATCACAACACTTCTAGAAACATGTCCTCCTTACTCCTCCTCGTTTGCCTTCTTGTCGGACAGAAGTGCTCTGCTGGTGTGTAGGAACTGGCCCTCAAAGGCTAGGGTTGCCAACGTGGTAATAATTAAAAAGCAGACACTCCAGCAGGAGAGCAGGAACCTCTCCTGCCCTGCCTCTTTCCCCAAGGCTCCAGCCAGTCCACTCTTCTTCCCACCTCCCTCCGTCACTCGCTGCTTTTCCCCTCCCGCCCAAGTTGGGAGGGACTTGCCTGTGGAGCCAGGGCTCGGAGGTGCAGCTGACCGAAGCAGGTAGAAGGCAGCTCTGGCTGAGTAGGGGCTTGCGTGGGTGAGGAGCCAGCGCCTCCCCACCTCCTACGCCCGTAGAAACTAGATTTTGCATGTCCAGTCAGTAGATATGACAGGACATTCCCAGACACTTTTCGATCAGCCTTTCTGAAGTTGCTGATCTATTCCATTGATGCTGAGCAGCTGGAAAGTGCTCCTCCCTTACAGATGTAAGCAGTGTCAGGATGAGCTCCACCCTGACATCTGGTGGTGAGGTGTGGCAAGTTGTGGAAAAGAACTTCAGGGGCTGATCTCATTTGCATAGGCACACCCACCACGCCTAGAATGAGGCCATAGCTGCCCAAATGGTCACTGTGGCTGCTGTGGGATCCCCAGTGTCTCTGTTATTGGGGCAGGAAGAATAAATTGTTATTACCCTGATTATGGGAACTGTGCTTGGAACTGTACTTGGCCATCAACTAAGTAGCACTCGCTAGGCAAGGGTCATGGGTTCCAAAACTGTGTGAATGGAGAGAGGTTGGGGACAAGTATTAATACTTGGTGGCATGGGCCCCTTGGTGAGGGCCTTACATGTTAATTGCACTTCCTCCTCTCTCCACTGTGGAATATCAGAGCTCATTTTGATTTCATTAGCAGTCTAGTTACAGACTGCTGAGCTCACTTTGGGCTAACAGTGCACCAGCACTGGGGCTCCCCTACTACAAGCTGAAATCACCAAAGAGCTGAACTGACTAAGAGCTGAAATCACTGAGCGTTGTGTTAAGTAGTGGGGGAGCCTGAAGATATATTGTGGAGCAGTTTGCGGGACGGCTGGAGTGCCTTGTGGACAGGCCGGTGGAGCAGTTCGTAGGACGGCGGGAGCTGCAGGTGGGACGCGGAGCAGTTTGTGGACCGGCTGGTGGAGCAGTTCGTGGGACGGCGGGAGCCGCTTGTGGGGCTGCGGACCTGAGTGAAGGAGTTCATGGGGCGGCTGGCAGAGTGGAGCGGAGCGAAGGCCTATGGAGCTGTGGGGCAGTCAGCTTCAGATCATGTAAGGTGCCTCTTACCCCCGTCCCATCTCCACCCAGGTAGGTAAAGCTCCGCAGATAAACTTTCGAACTCTGGGGCTGCCCTGACCAGGGACAGAGACTTTTCGGTCATTGGACTTTTGGGACTTTGGGTGATTTGGGGTTGCTGGACTCAAGAACCAAAGGGAAAAGGGCATGCCCCAATTTGCTTGGGGTGGGTTTTGTTTGCTCATGGGTTGTGTTATGAATCCTGGTGGTGGTGTTTCCCCAACATAATGCCACATTGTTTCTCTCTGTTATTAAAAGGCTTTTTGCTACACTCAGACTATGTGCTTGCGAGAGGGGAAGTATTGCCTCTTGGAGGCGCCCAGCGGGGGTGGTATATATTTGTCT
Organism: Lepidochelys olivacea; assembly: GCF_965140295.1. Taxonomy (NCBI): domain Eukaryota; kingdom Metazoa; phylum Chordata; order Testudines; family Cheloniidae; genus Lepidochelys; species Lepidochelys olivacea. Next base: position 268,491,305 of record NC_140411.1, read on the forward strand.
CAGGTCACTGGGTGGGGGCTCGAGCCGGTTTTTCATTGTGTTATTGGAGTGGATCCCCTAGATATTGAACCCGGCCCTTGTTGCTGCCAACTCTGACGGGCAGAAGGGTTACACAAGCAGCTGAGAAAATGGTGCGTTTACAGGACTCCCAGCTCTTGCCAAGTGGTGGAGCAACAGAATGGGACCAGAAACTGAAACCCAGACTCCTATAGGAGTGGGTAGAGCCTTTCTTTAGGCCTTACAGCTAGCCCTGGAACCTTCACCACTTCATATTTAACAGACTGAGCAAATGGAGACATTTTAACAAAGCTTTATACATTTACACCATTACTTATCTGTCTAGATGTACATTGTGCGTAATACAAATGTAGGGCCAAATCCTGCAAGAATCTCATTGCAATAAATAGGAAGTGAGTCTAACAAGATTTGTCTCTTAGGTACATAGACACACAGGCAAGGTTTTTTGGTCTTTGCATTCTGTTTCGTTTCCCATTGCAGATCTTTTCCCCCACTATACCCATTCGCAACTGGGATGTTCATTTCTCGACTACAATCACCTTGAAATTGCCACGATGTTGTTCTCTATCTTTGCTGCTTATGCTATGGTTAAATTCATTTTAAAAGTTTAAAATTTGATTATTCTGCAGGTGATGTGACTCTGAGCAGTAAGACTCTTGGTGTTGTTTCAACTCTACTCTTCTGGATGAGCAGCTGTTGATTCCATCAGGCCTTATTTATTTTTCCCCCACAATCAAAAAAGTTTAAACTCCACCTTTCCCTTCCGTTTCATATATGCGTAATATACTATTTTGTTTTCAGACTGCCCATGTTTGGCTTCTAGAGCAGTTATCTCGGATTGTCTTTTCTGATTAAGTTATTGTATATTGCATCTTGAGACATAAAACAAGAGCAACCAACAGGTGATCTCTCAACAAGATTAGGAGAATAAACCAAAGTGACTAGCAAAACAACCCCCCCCGCCTGCCCGTGGGGGAGGCATGTGGCGCCGCGTGCTACCTCTCTCAGCAGGCACTGCTCCCATTGGCCACATCTCCCTGTTCCTGACCAATGGGAGCTGTGGGGGCAGTGCTTGCAGACAAGAACAGCATGTAGAGATCCCTGCCCCACTCCATGGGGCTGTGGGGGCATGCTGGCCACTTCCGGGAGTGGCGTGGGACCATGGCAGGCAGGGAGCCTGCCTTAGCAGCAGGCAGCCCCACTGCGCCTCCACGATTGGCAATCACAATCGACTGTGTGAGTTTCCAGGATCGTCAAGTCAGTTGGGATTGACAGGTTGGTGATCACTGCACTAAAAGCAGCTGCTCTGCTGTAAGCTCTCTAGCACAGTGGCTTTCAACCTTTCCTGATTACTGTGCCCCTTTCAGGAGTCTGATTTCTCTTGAGTACCCCCCCCTGCAAGTTTCACCTCACTGAAAAACTACTTGATTACAAAATCAGACACAAAAATACAAAAGCGTCCCAGCCACACTATTACTGGAAAATTGCTGACTCTCATTTTTACCATATCATTATAAAATCAACTGAAATATAAATATTGTAGTTACATTTCAGTGTACAGTATATAAAGCAGTATAAACAAGTAATTGTCTACATGAAATTTTAGTTTGTACTGGCTTTGCTAGTGCTTTTTATGTATCCTATTGTAAGATTAGGCAAATATCTAGATGAGTTGATGTACCCTCTGGAAAACTTCTGAGTACCCCAGGGGTACATGTACCTTTGGTTGATAACCATTGATCTAGTGACGCCACTTTAAGCTGACAGTAGAGAGCTCTCCCATTGACTTAATTAATCCAGTGACATAAACTTTGGAGACATAAGTGGTAGTGGATGTAAGAGGACTGAAACGTAACTCATGAACAGGCATTGTGCTCAGAGATTGTGTACTTTGTAGGCTGTTCATTCTATAAATCAAAACTAGACAGCGCTTAGATTTCTGCAGAGAAGTAATCCCTGCTACTATTTACCTATCTTAATTTTTTTATGCAAACAAGAGAATTAACTGTATATAGCAGTCCCCCTACCCACCCCAAAGCGTGGATGCAGTTCTATAGGTATAAAGATGGTATTCCTCTACAGCAGTGGAAAAAACTATGCTGATGTAAATCACCTTTTATACTGGCATAATTGCATCCACACTACGGCAATTACCAGTGTAACTCTACCAGTAAAAAAAAACCAATCCCTAATTGACATAGCTATAGCTGACAAAGCTTGAAGTGTAGACAAGGCCTTAGTCTATCTGTACTTATACTAGGGTTTTTTGGAGAAGTTTCCCCTATTGCTAACACAGGTGTAGCTCCCCTATTGGCTGTGATAGTGGGAGCGTACTATAGACAAGGATCTTATGACCACTGGTGATTTTAATGGTGTGTCATCTAATCCTGCTGAAATTGTTTCGAGAGATGCCCCTGGTGGAATATATTTTTGGTGCTTCTCTATCTAAAAATATTTTTTGTTTTTTTTGTTTAAAAAAAGTTTGCAGCCCATAATGTAAATGGCCCACTTTGGTATTTATCTTTAGATGGATCCAACCTTTCTGATGATGACGTTTTTTGAAAGTGGCTTCTGTTTAATGCAGAGTAATAATTTCTAACAATGATTGATCCATAAAACAAAATCCATATAATTGTTCATACACATTCTAACTTGGCGCAGTGATGGCATATGTGCTAAGAAGTCATATCAAAGCATAGCTAAAGCATTGCATGCTCTTTGGCAGAGCTGGCTAAAACTTAAGGGCACAGCTCTGTTGTCATTAATGGAGTTTCACCTGTTCACACCAGCAGAGAAGGAGACAAGCCACAAAGTAATCAGTGAATATTTTTTTTCTTTTAAAGAAGAAAAACAAAAATGCTCTTACAGTTTGGGTTCTTTATCCCCTGTGGTATTGGGCAGACAAAAACAGAGGAGGACATGAGGATTGGATACAGCAATTGGGGGTGAATGGCTGGTTGTACCATGACTTCCTCTGTGTTAAAATACAATGGTATTTTAGACAGAATGTCAGTTGCAGGACCTTCCACAATCTCAGGTGGTGACTTTGCAGCTCCACTTGCCCACAGGACAGCATATAATATAAATACCAATGTGAGGAGCAGAATATAAAGGCCCATAACAGCAGGTCAGCCTAAAATACAGCCATAATTTTGACTTCCAGTCAGAATACGTTCTAAGGCTGGATGGAAAGATAATGCTGTTTTTAGTAAAGATATTTACCCTCTATCATATGAAAGTGTTTTTAAAAATATAAATTTTGCATTTGTAAAAGGCACCCTCCTTTATTTGGCTCAGGTGCAGGTACACAATCTAATAACACATCTAACTGTACTTCTTATCAAAGACAAAAACAAAGCAAAAAGGACAATACCCCCAAAGAAAAAAAAATCCCTGCCCACCCACTTCAGGCAAGCCTCTGAGAAAAGAGATGTGTACCCAGGCAAGAAAGTACCCAGTACTTATAACACATGCCACCTTTCACTCAGGGTCCTGTGAGGGCTCTTTTTCCTCTGCCACCCCATTCTGATCTCAGCTTGGTAGTTCTTTGCATTGCACTAGCCCAGCCCAATACCTGAGCTTTTTATTATAATGTTGTTTGTATCACCTCTTTAGGCAAAGAAGTCAGTATCCTTTTGTAAGGCGGCCACTTGCCTCATGAGCACCTCTTAGCTGCTGGACATGGTATTGCACTGCCTTTCTCCTCCTTGGTGCCCCTTCCAGGTTGCCAGCCAAACTTTGAGGGTCTTCAGTGGCTTTGCCCTCCAGCTGAGGCACAAAGTCCAAATGAACCCCTTCTGGGATATTAAAGACCCAATAAACAAACATCCCCATTGCCCTCGCTAGGGTCTTCAGCCCCAACTCTGGGCCCTTTTAATTCAGCTCTTTGTTCTGGGTCTCAACTAAGCCCTGTCCCCTTCTTGGGGTTTATGCCACTGTGGCTGGTAGGGGAACCCAGGCCCACCTACTGCACCAGGCTCCAACCCAGGGACACTACAAACAGCAGCTATTCATTGCTTAATTTCTGTTTGTTTCTTCCTTGGCCTCTTCCTAGTTAGCCCCTTTCAGCTTCACCCTTACCTAGGTTCTTATGACCTTGATCTCCCTGCAACCCCAACTTGAGCAAATGCAGCCAGAAACAAACTCTGGTTATGCCTTTGGCCAGAATGAAGCACGCTTCCAGGGCTGTCCTACGATTTATGGGGCCTTACACAGTATTATTAAACTGGTGCCCCTGTGCTCCACTGAAGGCAGTTCCCAGTTGGTGCTGCTGACCCCAGTGGGTCGAGGTAGCACAGTCACCATCCCCACCTTCGGACCCCCAGAACTCTCCTCTCCCCCCATTGCTGACACACACTGATGGTCATACGCAGCAGACGCTGCGGCAGTGACTCAAGACAGGCTTCGTGCTGTCACATGGAAGCTGCATCTTGCCAGAGCCCACGGCGCTCCTGCAGCCCCTAGCCGCTCCTGACTCACCACAAGCATTTGACAGGAAGTATCAAGCAGTAATAACAACAATAATACAAGTGTGTGTGTGAGAGAGAGAGCCAGTGCATGTGAGTGTGTGTGTGAGAGAGATTGTGGGTGTTGGGGGACTTTGTGACTGTGTGTGTGTTAGGGAAGTGTGAGAGACAATGAGCACACTGTCACAGCCCCCCTCTTCCCTACCTCCCTCCCCCCAGCCCCCCACTGACTCACATAGAAGTTTCTCTCCTCCTGTCCTGGTCTAGCCTGGCCCCTGCCAGAGATCAAGAGGCACAAGCAGGTCCAGGGAGGGAGGCCACTCAGGGCGGTGGCGGGCCAGGGCTGCACCTCTCTGGGCTCCCCGGGGCTGAGATGGCAGAGCCGGAGGCTGGAGCCCTCAGCTGGCCGGCTGAGGAGGGAGGGAGGGAGGTGGGTGGGGTTGGGGCTGGAGAGAAGCCCAGCGCAGAGGAGGTACCAGAGACAAGAGGATTCCAGCTGTGGCCAGCGAGGGGAATGGTGCCCCAAATGTTCAGGTACCCTACACAGCCACGTATGCTGCGTATGCCTAGGGACAGCCCTGGATGCTTCCTTGTCTCTCTGGTCCCACCCATGGACTTAGCTGCTATGGCCGTCACCTTGCAGCTGCTTTTAGCTGAGCCTGCTAGGCTCTAATTGGCTGCTTCTGTGAGGCCTCTCCAGGCCTGCTAGAGGACCCACCTGTGATGTTGCACGCCATATGCTTTATGAAAATATGCTTATGAATGTGAATATGATGAAACTGGAATATGCTTTATGCAAAAGTCTCTTGTAAGGTATCATTGCAAAGTTTATAATCTACTGTGTGTGTTCATCCTATTTGTTTGTATTTATTATTTCTATGTCTGAAGTTAGGAGAATAAGATATAAACTTGTATTACTGATGTAAACATATTAAGTGGAAGCCATTAAGGGTGCTTCAGAATCAATGAACTGTAAATGGCTCTATTTACTTGTTTACTTGTACTTCCTGTACATGTGTGGGCCAGCCCAGGAAGAATAGAGGCTGAGGTCTCACAAGACAAGTGATCATGTCACCTGATAGTGGAATCCATCTTAATCCTTGTACTTTTCCATTGATTAGGCAGGGGTGGGGATAAGCACAGACAAAAGATTCCCACCTTGTGCCAAAGCTATAAAAGGGGGTGGAGCAGGACAAAGTGGGCTGCCAGTCATGAGAGAACCCCTGCTTACCACCTGAGATGTCTGCTGGAACTAACAAGGACTGTACCAGGGGAAAGGATTGGGCCCAGACTAGGAAGGAGTCTAGTCTGTAAGAGAAGCTTATTGGAACATCTCAGAGTGTGAGATATTACCTGTAATCAGTTTCTTAATGTATTAGGCTTAGACTTGCGTGTTTTTGCTTTATTTTGCTTGGTGACTTTGTTTGGTCTGTTATTACTTGAAACCACTTAAATTCTACTTTTTATACTTAATAAAATCACTTTTGTTTATTAATAAACCCAGAGTAAGTGATTGATACCTGGGGGAGCAAACAGCTGTGCCTATCTCTCTCTCTGTTACAGAGGGTGAACAATTTATGAATTTACACTGTATAAGCTTTATACAGATTTATTTGGGGTTTGGATCCCACTGGGAGCTGGGTGTCTGGGTGCTGGAGGCAGGCTAGCGTGTGTGGGTCAACAAGGCAGGGTTCTGGAGTCCCAAGTTGGCAGGGAAAACAGGCTCAGAGGTAACATCAGCATGTCAGGTGATAGTCCCAAGGGGATCTCTGTGACCAAACTCATCACACCACCTTCACTTTCCTTTCCTGGGTGGGGTGTAATAGTAGTCTCTTTGTTCTTTTGATATTTCCAGTCTCCTGGGGTCCAAATACCTGCCATGCACGCACATGCACACACGTAGCTAAATGCATGATGAAGCAGATTGTTTACATAAGTAGTTTAGCGCACATTCTAAGGGACAATTCCAGGTAGAGTGGCCCATTAACACTTTTGCAGCCATAGAACAAAAAGGGGGAGTTAGTAGGTTACAAATTGTTGTAATAAGCCAGGACTGTCCAAACTGTGGCTCATGAGCCACATGCGGTTCTTTTACTGTTAAAGTGCGGCTCAAAAGCTCCCCAGGTCCTCCCCATTCTCCACCTACCAGAGTGGCAGCAGGCAGGTTCAGGACCTCTGCCTTGCAGTGGGGTGGTGGGATAGGGACTTCTGTCCAGCAGGGAGTGGGGTCTCGGGGCTTCAGTTCTGCGGTGTGCACTTACTGGGGCTTGGGGCTTCAGCAAGAGTCAGGCTGGAAGCCCTGAGGTATAGTACCTCACCCACCTTGTCTGTCTAGTAAAGCATAGCACTTGACAATCCGACATGAAAGCACATTTTAAACGTTCTCAAAGGGCAAGCAAGATACTTTCAAAATACAAAAATGCCATGACAGACTCCAGTTCTGAAGTTACAGCGATTGAGGATGCCCTTTGAGAGTATAAAACAGCAGATACATGAATTAAAATAGTGTGTGTATTAGGCTCAGCAGCTCGATCCATGGCATCTGCCATATGTATGAGGAGATGTTCATGGCTGCAGTCTTCCAGTCTGCTTCCTCAACTATACCCCCTTCCAGCTTCCCCCCTACCCCTTCCAGTGTCCTCTTTTTGGGATCCTGAACTATGGTAACCTTACTTGGTATCTACAGACAAATAGGAAACAGTTCCAGCCCCAGGAGACTCACAGATATCAGCGCTTTATACCTGGGCCCCAAGACCTGCTGAGAAAAAGGGGCAGGAATTAGAGAAGGCGACTTCTCTGTGGCATCAGGTTCCCCTCAACCAGTGGTCCAGTCTAACTAATTTTGGCGGGTTTGTCGAGAGCAACACTACCTACAGACCTATATTCCTATTTGTACCTTTGCCAGTCATCTATCCAACTTCCTTCATGCTTGGAGTCACATCACATTGCATCAGTGGATCCTAAGTACAGTGGGTCTAGGATATTCCCTTCATTTTTTTTTCTACACCCCCTTCCCAATCCCTCTTCAGGGACCACTTTCACAAGACCCTTCTTCAGCAGGAGGTCCAATCTCTCCTTCTAGCAGAGGTCATAGAGGATGTTTCTCTGTTTCTCAGGGGGAAGGGCTTTTATTCCCACTATTTCCTTATTCCCAAAACAAAAGATGGTCTTATATCTATTTTTAGATCTAGGGGAGTTAAACAAGTACCTGAAGGAAATAAAGTTCTGCACAGTTACCCTAGCTTTCATTATTTCTTTCCTGGAACAAGGGGATTGGTATGCTGCCCTCAATTTACAGAACATTTACTTCCATACAGAGATCTGTCCAAACCACTGCAAGTTTCTCAGGTTTGTAGTGAATGGAACCAACTACCAACTCACAGTACTTCCATTTGGCCTATCCACAGCCTGTAGTGTTTTCACAAAGTGCATGGCAGTGGTAGCTGTGTATATGAGGAAACTCGGAATCCATGTATTCCCTACCTGGATGACTGGCTGGTAAGAGGCCAGTCCAAGTCTCAAGTACTGTCCAGCATGACAGTCATCATCCAGGCCATCTTTAGTGCACTGGGGCTGTTACTTAATCTCAACAAATCATTTCTAAAAACTGTGTACAGAACAGAGTTTACTGGAACACTCATGGATGTCATGAAAGCCAAAGTGTTTCTGCCTCAGTCAAGGTTCCAAGTTGAGGTGTGGTATTGAAACTAAAAGCATATCCCATTACCACAGTGCACACCTCCCTCAGACTCCTGGGGCACACGGCAGCATGTACCTACATAGCACAGCACGCCAGACTACACCTCAGAAGGCTTCAGAGATGGCTAATGTCTATCTATGTCCCCTATTGTATTTCTAGAAAGAGTAATTTGCATTCCAGAGTTAATTTTGTCCTCTCTGGACTGGTGGATAGACTCTCAGAATGTCTGTGTGGGAGTTCCCTTCATTTCTCCGCAACCAACACTTACATTGGCCTCAGACACCTTGTCCCTGGGTTGGGGAGAACACATGGGAACCCTACAAACTCAAAGGTTGTAGCCCTCACAGGATCTGAGGACTCTCATAAAATGTCAGGGACCTCCATGCTATCCATCTAGCCTGTTCGGCCTTCTGCACAAATATTGTGGGGGAAAAATCTGCTAGTGTTAACAGACAGCACAGCAACTATGCTGTATGTAAAGAGAGAGGGAGGGGTGTGTTCATCCCAGCTGTGCTAGGAGGCAATTCTACTTTGGGAGTCTGGCATAACACTCTGTTTACCTCAAAGCTGCTTACCACCCAGGAGACTAAACACGTTAGCAGATCACCACTCAGCACGAATGGTCACTACATCAGGACATGGCCAGGTCCATCTTCCAGCTGTGGGGGACTCCCCAAGTGGATCTGTTTGCCACAAAGGCCCACAGAAAGTGCCATCAGTTTTGCTCAGGGGGTGGGGGTCATAGCCCAGGTTCTTTGATGGACACTTTCCTGCTATCATGGATGAACTCCTTACTATGTATCTTTCCTCCAATACCATTCCTACCCAGTGTTTTGTTCAAGGCCAAGCAGAACCATGCTTGACTCATATTACTAATAGCACTGTCATGGCCTCGCCAACATGGGTTCTCAACCCCACTAGCATTGTTAGTGAGACCCCCTCCCATTGGATCCAGACATAATTTCTCAGGACCCTGACTGTCTGCTCCACTACAACCTACAGCATGGATACAACCTCTACTTGACAGCATGGATGCTTCATGGATAACACCAGTGGAAATGGCTTTTTTGAAAGGCATTCAAGGAAGTGCTTCTGAACAGCAGAAAGCCTTTAACTAGGCATGCTTTCATGGCCATGTTCTATCTGGTCTCAACAGAAGCATGTATCTCCAATGCAGGTTTCCATTAAACATGTTTTGAATTGTCTGTTGCACCTAAAACATCAAAGTCTGACAGTTAGTTCTATTAAAGTACATTTAGTAGCTGTTTCAGCTTTGTACCCTCCAGTGGGTAATAGATTGTTTTTTTCCAAACTCATAACTATACGATTTCTAGAAGGGTTAGACAGGTTATACCCACAGGTATAAGAATCTGTTCCCCTTATGGGCTCTCATCCCGTTAACAAAATTAATGGGGCCACCTTTTGAACCTCTCATAACTTGCTCCCTATTCTACCTCTCTATGAAAGTAGCATTTCTGGTTGCAATTACCTCAGCAAAGACAGCGGGTAAATTGAGAGCATTGGTCTCCGAACCTCCTTACACAGTTTTCCATAAGGATAAAGTTTACCTCCACCCTCACCCAAAATTTCTGACAAAGGTGGTTTTCAATTTCCACGTTAATCAGGCAATTTATTTGCCAACATTCTTCCCAGACCCTCACACGCAGAGAGATGAGGAGGAGCTTTTTGCTGCATGTGAGGAGAGTTTTAGCTCTATACTTGGACTGTATCAGGTCCTTTAGTTCCTCAATGCAGTTAATTATTATGTAAAGGATAAACTGGTTTCCACTCAGAGGATTTCTTCCTGGATTTCCTCTTGCATTTGTTTGTGCTACCAGTTAGCTAAAGTCATGCCACCTCCTAGAATATTGGCTCATTCGACTAGCATGCAAGTAGCTTCAGCAGCTTCCCTGGAGTAAGTACCTATGTGAGTCATTTACAAAGTGGCGACCTGGTCATCAGTTCACATATTTGCTACTCATTATGCCATTTACCATCAGTCGAGGAACAATGCCAGTTTTGGACAGGGTGTTCTAGAATAGCTGGTCATGTAGACTCCGAGTCCACCTCCACGTTAATCTGCTTGTAAGTCACCTACAGTGGAATGGACGTAGGCAATGACTTGAAGAAAAAAAACAGTTACCTACCTTTCTGCAACTGTTGTTCTTCCAGATGTGTTGCACATGTGTAGTCCATGACCTTCCCTCCCTCCCATCTCTATCAGAGTCTATCCAGTAAATGGTAAGTGATGGCACAGGGTGCTCAAGCTGCCCTGATGAGTATCGCAGAGAGAAAAAGTTATTTGACAAGGTGCGCACACACCTACAGTGGAATGGACATGTGCAACAAATCTCAAAGTTACAGAAAAATAGGTAACAGGTTTTTCCCCCCATGTTTTATGAAGCACTGAGATCTATGAATTAAAAGTGCTATATTGCTAAGCATTATTATTAATTATTATTATTTTATTTTAAATTACTACCAAAAACTGATATTTTAAAAGCATAAAATTAGAAAGAACACACAAGCCTCAGTATGGCAATTTTCCTTTTATAATTGCTATTCTATTCCAGAGATCAATGTGATATAACAGCATGAGAAAAAAGTGCCATAATCCCTATTGCTTTTCTCTCTTCAACAAATTCATTTTTGACAGCCTATAAACGTAGCCACTGGATGGCAGTGCTTTACATGGAATTTCAATATCAGTTTCAACAGTTTAATAAGTCTCATGAAGGTGCTCATCAGATTAAAACTGCCATCCAAATACTAGGCTAGCACTTATTTGAATTCCATGTTTGTTGCACTGACAAAAATTGAACTGACAGTCATATTACGGAGAGGCTACTGCCTCTGCATTGTTAAGGTTGAGACTTGCTTTCTATTATAAGCCCAGCTTTGACTCTCACCTCTGAAATTCTCAAAAAGGCTCTTTTCTATTTCAAATGTCATCTGTGCAGTGGGTGGCAAGCGGAGAATTTTTGCTCAACTTTCAGATAATTTGGACAAGCTAATTATTTTTTGATTTTTAGGTTCCTGAAAACCTGTATTATGTTTTGAAAATTCCTCTGATACTTCTTTGCCACATCTTTCCTCAAAAATGGCTTCTCTGAGAAGCTTCATATAAAACTTATTTGAAAGACCTCAAAGAGGTCAAGTGCATGGGATCAATTCTGAGACAGGAAAAGGCATATTTGTCAAAACTGGAGGTGAATTTGCTCCAGCCAAGTTGAGGTGCAGGCTCTTTTGTGTTGGGTCTATTGAGGACATTTAACAATCAAGTTTTACTGGCATGAATGTTTGCAGAAAATTAATTCCAAAGTGGCCTGCGTAAATATTTGCAGTACACATTTTTTAAAAAATGTTTTCATGTCAATATTTGTGCTAGAAGCACTCACACACTCCTCTTGTCAGGGAACGGAAACAATATCAATCATGATTTATTAGACAAATCACAACTAACCAACATAGCTCAAACGGGAAATGTTGGACACTTCCTGAGACTGTATACCATCAATCCACAGAGTAAAAAAACCTTAATACTCACAAGGTATCAGAGGATAATTTCAAATAAGAAATTTCAGAAAAATCATGCTCTGTGTGAGGAGATTCCATGAAAGGAAAAGAGGCTAAACCTACTGAATAAATTGTTACTTTGTTCTACCCACCCAGCTCCCAGATCCTGACTCAATATCTGCTCCTGTAGTCTTCTCCTGACTCCTGCATATCATGCTAGGGCTGGCATACACCAGCTGAATCTTCGTTCCCAATAAACTCCTCTCAGACATATGCTCAGTTCCAGTGACTGTGTCAGTCATGGCCACAGGAGACACATCATCACTGTCCTTCCCCTTCTACCTGAGTCAATTCAGCTTCTCTAAACCCCTCTGCCTGAGGAAACAAAGTCCCACTGAGGGCATTATCTCCTGAAAATATTTCTTAGTGCTGGGACGATTCAGGGATGAATTTCCCTCCCCCTCACACACATATTGAGGGGGAAAGAAAGAAGCTCTCCTGCACCTCCATATACTAGTCTCATCCTCCTACTGGTAGCAACCGTGTCTCCATGTTATACCTTCAGAATACACAGGATGCAGATGCTGCAGTATTCCTCCTGCTGTGAAAAATACAACTCTTCCTCCCCTCCTCCCTGGTAGTGGTGCAGTCTTCAAATCCACTCCTTGGGCTATGGCTGTGAACTTCTTAAAGCCCTTAGAAAATGTTCCAATCCAAAGATAGCATTTTTTACATAGCAGGTAAGAAAGGGACAAAGAAGGGGAAAATGGAATCTGGTCTCAGTACTGGGCAGAGTTAAAATTATTGAGATGTCCCCACTGCTTTTTCACACTGTTGAGTGTTTGGGATTGAAGTTTAGACTTAACTCTGAATTCCCTGGGTTTCTAATGGCTATTTTTGAGAACTAGAATGTTCTTGTAAAATATTTTATCCTTGTTACTGATAAGTTCTCTCAAGCTTTACTTCAGCTTAACACCTTTTTTTTTTTTTGGTCTGGGAATTGCACAAGACTTAATGTGCTTTGTTACTATGTAAAACTAAATTCACAGGGCTGAATTCATAGTTGAACAACCCATTTCAAATTTGCAGCTTCCATTCCTCCCCCCCCATCATTAAGGATGATGCGTCACAAAAAGCATATAAAATGCAGTAACATAAAATGAGGGAGAAAAAACAGTTTGTGGTACAGAAAATAAATTAGACTTACGTTGTCTAGTCCTTGCTGAGAAAATGAGCTTACACAGTTCTAGCAGTAGCATAGTGATAACATTTGCATGGTTTCTGCGCATCAGCATTTCCATGACTAAACCCTTTCCTTCAGGAGTTTGTAACTTCAGTGTGAACATTTGTTTTGGCATGAAGTTTGTTTATCAGTTTATATTTGTATGCATGTACACGTGTATATCAAACTAAGTATTTAAAAGGGGAAAAAGCATGCACTTAAATGCTTAGCTATGTATTAAGCTGATTTAAAACACATGGTTTTCTTACAACCCTAAGTGTGTTAGCTTAAGATTCTGTATGACATAGGTATTACAGATTCTTACCATAAAGGAGTTTTTGTTGGCAGGTTTATGTGATGGCTTTTGTGTTCTGGTTCTTGGCTGCCACTGATAAAGTAGGTCACTCAGCCCCTAGAAAATGGGTAGGTCTCACAAGCCCTCTCTCTGGCTGGTTGAGGAACAACATTGATTAGCTCCAAGAGAGTTTTTTGATTCATCATGGCAAGGAGGATTGTAAGAGCTCTAAACTGTTGTAAACTGGTGACAACGAGCATCTCAGGGTACATTTTACCCTGTATAAGGTGCATGCAAATGGGTTGGGGGAGCACAGGAAGAGGGTGTATGGAACCTCACCTATCTTAGATGTACCTATGCACCTTTGCAGCAGCAGAGCACTGAGGAGACCTTTAGGATGACGGCCTTGCTTCTCTGACAGTCCTTCTAAGGGGTGTGGCTTGACAGTTAGGGGGTTCACCCCCACAGTCATAGTAATGTTCCCTCTGCTGGCCACTCACCAGGCTATGTGGGGTTCCAATCCACTGGATCTGCATTCTCTAAGCTTCCCTGGATCTTAGTAGACTGCAGTATTGTTTCTTCCCTTGGCCTCTCTGACATGTCTCTTGGGCACACACCCTGTCTGTCACTCCTTCACGCCCTAGGCCCCCAGGATCAGTGGTTACCCCTCAGTCTTCCCAGTATCTGAAGCACACTCTGTCCCAGAACTCCAGCGGTGTGGGCACTCTGGGTTACTGTTTAATTCTTCAAGGACATGTGATAGTGAAAAGCAAACAGACCTATAGGTTTTGTAAAGGCTTCTAGACACCATTACATTTTACGTAGAGATAACACAAGAAATACACTGATCTAGACAAAATAATAAACACATCTGTTTGCATTTCCCTGCCTCAGTTTCCTCACCACTCTTTGGGCTTAGAACAGAGTCCTCTGAGGAGTCCAGGATTCCCTCCCCCGCCAGCACATGTCCTCTTTTCGGAATCATGGAATCTGTCTGCCTCCTCTAGGACTGTTATCTGTGGGACCAGCCGAGGAAGAAGTAAGCTAAGTGTATATCTTACTAGCAACGTTAAAGCGCTGCCCCGGCTGTGTAGTCATGGCACCAGTACTGGGAGAGAGCTCTCCCAGCACTATAAAAAAACCCCACCCCCATGAGGGGCGTAGCTCCCAGCACGGGTACACTGTCTACACTGCCACTTTACAGCGCTGAAACTTGCAGCGCTCAGTGGTGTGCTTCATCACACCCCTGAGCGAGAAAGTTGCAGCGCTGTAAAGTGGCAGTGTAGACAAGGTCTAAGAGGATACCCCTGCTATGAAAGCGTACCTATCTTTTTCTCTCTCCTGCCCAAACTTCCTTTTCCTGCTCTGAGCGTCCCTCAAGTTTATATGTTCCACCATCAACACCTGGTTCCTTTGATCTGCTGCTGGGGATGTTCCCCCAACCATCCTATTGTTTCGTCTGGGCCAGGTCTATTCACCAGCTAATAGCTGCTCAATGACTGTCTCTTTCCAAGACAGACTTGCAGGCTCCATTCCTCTCTGTCACCATCTGTTGGAATTTCACTTCCACATGGAGGTAAAAAGACAACAGAGAAGGCGACTAGCCTGACAACCTAACTGGAGCTTGCAGCTTGATAAAGATACATACAGAGAGTTCATAATCTCAAACTGGAATTCATAAATGGTACACAGATTCCCCCAAACAGCCACAAAGGGATAGCCAGTTACCTATCCAGGCGGTGGATATCCTGCGGTGTACAGCCTTTGCTGGCAGAGGTCCACATCACTTCTTCTCAATGTCCCACACATTGGCCCTCATCATTGGCACGGAGGATGGCACTGGGATTCTCTAAGGAGCCAGCACTGCTCTGATGCCCCTTCATGGCTTAATCTGTTAGGTCAGGATATTAACCTTCATAGTACAAAAGATTAAAAATTCCCTATGATCCAGTAACAATAAGAGGTTCTGAAAGAAAGAAAAATGAATGAAGTTAAATTATATTTTAAAGTGGGGAAAAAAGGGTTTGGAGAGAGTTTCATGTATACATCCCAATACCTACCTTACTGGAAGCTGCTCTGCACTGTTTTTCAGATCTGACTAATTACATTTGGCTGGTACATTCCATATTTGTGGGCCCCTATAGGGAAAATGGAACATGGCGTGGGGAGGGGCTTGGAGCGAGGGGCTGGCCAGGGGCAATGGGGCATGGTCCGGAGGGGGCAGCCCTGTTCCACATAGTGTGAGGGCACTGTTTACAAACTGGCAGTCACCAGATGCGCACTGGCCGCCCCCAGCCAGCACCCCTTGGACCAACTATGCCCAGCATCCCCCGCAAATGCACAGTGCCCTGAATACCCCCCCGTCCAGTGTCCCTCCCACCCTCAGCCCCACCACAACTGCCGAGTACTGCACACAGATACCCCACTGTCCAGCACCTCAACCCACACAGATCTCCCCCACCCCCACTGCCCAGTACCCTTCCCCACAGCCCCCCCAACTACACAGCCCCCCAGACTCCCAATGCCTAGCACCCCAAAATATATAAACCTCCCCCACTGCCCAGCACCTCCCACTCCTCGCATCCTCCCCACAGACCCACTCCCCCATGCCCTGCTGAACCAGCGCAGAGGAGGGATCCCCCCTCTTAGCACAGCGCTGGGGGCAGAACAGCTGAAGCTCAGGAGCACAGAGCGGCCCCATCCTCCGGGGCCCCACCCAGGCCTACCCGCCTGGAGTTGATGGTGTTCACAGTGGAGGAGGCGTTTCCTTGTATGGGCCGGGGTGGGGGAGGCAGCCTCCAACTTCCCCAGCCTGCCGTTTCTGCAGAGCAGTAGGGAGAGGCGGGCCCCACCCCAGGGAGCCCGAAACGGACGGTCACTGGCCCACAGTGGCAGCAGATGAAGGCTCCTCTCTGCGCCCAGCTCCGCCAGTAGCTGCCTGCCAATGACGGGAGCAGAGGGGAGCCCTTAGCCAGCTGAAAGGAGCAAGCAGTGGGCAGGGGGAGAGGTCAGGGGGTGGGGAGGAGCCAGGGCGTAGAGAGGAGACAGCTTGTCTAGGTGCAGCACAAGTGGAGCGGGCCGGGGCCCCTTTTTTGCATGGGCCCAGCCCCATGACGCCACTGTAAACCCAGTACTGAATGGAGGGAAACATTGTACAGTTGCAGTAACAGAAACAAGATTTAAGAAGTGAGATTTATTAGACTTCAGGCCTGGCCATTCAGATCAAGGTAGAACATTGTATGCTGGGACCTGAAATCATGGCAGGTGACACATCCATGATAATACATGCTACACTAGGCTTCATTTTATGCCAGTTAGGTCCCCCACACTTAATTTGACGCATATGAGTAATCCTACTGAAGTCAATGGGACTACTCATGTGCTTAGAGTTAAACACATGGGCAAATCTTTGCAGGATTGGACCTACAGATCACTGAGCTCCAGCCACTAGGCCAATACACGCCTTTAGTTGGATAAAGTTGGGCAGCTTTGTTGTGCACAGTGTGCCAAATCCTGCATTCTTTACTCAGCCTCCTACTGAAGTCTCTGGAGATTTGCTTGGGTAAAGAGGGCAGGATTTTGCCTAATATCTGTCTCTCAAAATGCAGCAAATGAGGCAAAGTGCCCACTGATCTTCACAGTGAATTAGTCTGCAAGAATATATTGACAAAATACCCTCTTTGTTCCATTACATAATAAAGTAAATCCCCAGCAAGGCAATGAGGCTTAGGATACAAAGATTCCAATTAAAACCAAGAGCTTTATTCATTAAAGTTGGACTTTACTCTAGGACAGAGTGAAACAGATAGTTAAATAATACAAATAAATAGTACAGATAGAGTACAGGTTTCAGAGTAGCAGCCGTGTTAGTCTGTATTTGCACAAAGAAAAGGAATACTTGTGGCACCTTAGAGATTAACCAATTTATTTGAGCATAAGCTTTCATGCATCCGATGAAGTGAGCTGTAGCTCACGAAAGCTCATGCTCAAATAAATTGGTTAGTCTCTAAGGTGCCACAAGTACTCCTTTTCTTTTTACTGATAGAGTAGTTAAATGAAAGCTGCAGGCCTGGAAAATGTTTTTATTTAGTCAGCTATCAGAAGTCCGTGGGCATGAATTCCTGATCAATAATATTTATTATTACTGTCGCAACTAATAACACTGATTCCAGAATATCTAATTGCGTTTGAAAATTAGAAATTAACACCTCAAATGAACACAATATAAATATTTCATGGGATAATAAAGCTTCCTTAGAAGGAAGACTTTCAAATATAATGTGGCCAAATAAATAAGTGGTTCAGAAATACTGTGTAGAATAATAACAGTATTTCTGTGCCTTGGCTTTTTGGGTGCTGCAAAGTCACCTAGATATACGATTGGCTGATTAGAAAATGCAGCATATGTTTCATTCGCTGTGATCACCATTAAAAAAATACCACATTTGCCAATATTAATCACACCACAGAATCTGAGATATTGCATTTATTGCCCATTTTACAGGGAAACGTTGAAGTAGCTCAGATAAATTTTGGAAAATGTGGACTTATTTATTAATTTGTAGTGTTCTTACAAATATACTGAGATAACTGTTACAGAATCTTAAATCCAAATGCCCAGCAAATAAGGAGAAGCAGAGCAAGAGTGACAAAAACAAATGAGACTGCAAGATGATGTTTTAGATACAAATACTGTGCACACTGCACACACAGAATGTGTAACATGCCGATATAGGAATTGCCAGACCAGTGATCCATGTAGCTTACTATCTTGTCTCTGACAGTAGCTGAACCAGATGCTTCAAAGAAAGGTGGAAGAATCCCTGTGCAAGACAATTTTGGAAGAATCAGCCCAAAGGGGAAGTATCTTTCTTACTCTCATTGGTTAACAGGTTTCAGAGTAACAGCTGTGTTAGTCTGTATTCGCAAAAAGAAAAAGAGTACTTGTGGCACCTTAGAGACTAACCAATTTATTTGAGCATGAGCTCACGAAAGCTCATGCTCAAATAAATTGGTTAGTCTCTAAGGTGCCACAAGTACTCCTTTTCATTGGTTAACAGTTTGCTTATGCTCTAAACAAAGACTGAGGGTTATATCCTTTAGATTGCTTTCCCTCTTACAGACTACTTAAGTAAAATATTACTTCTTGGAATACCATAGATTTTGACACTAGTATCTTCTACAATAGTCTTTTATATGCAGAGGTGGATTTAAGGAGCATCATCCTTGGCAATTGCCAGCTAGGGTCCCCTGCTGCTAAGGTAAACAAAGGACTGAAAGCTTTTGCTGTGCTCCAAGTCTTTGATCTTTAGAAGCTACCCTAGCTGAGGAGCAGCTGCTCTACTGCAGGCTCCCCTAGTCCTTCCCCCTCCTCCCTGTGGCCAGTTGCCAAAACTTCCTCTGCCCCATCCAGAGCTAACACAGACAGCAGGGAAGGAGTGCAGCAGCTGCAGTACATACTTTTTCCTTCAGCCTGATAAGGCACTGTGGGCAGTGACAGTAGATTAGAAATACCTCACGTGCCAAGCCCGCAACTCTGGTCCTAAAGCCTGGAGCCAGGTGTCAGGGAAGAGACCAGTGGCATTTGGTTAAAAAAACAAAAGACGAGGTGGGTAAACTAACCTTTTTGGTGTTCCAGGCAGGGCAGTAGTATGGTAGGCACCAACGGGGTGCAGTATCAGTAAAAGAATGGTTAGTTTGTAACAACAATATATGAAGACAAACTACAATGGGTATGGGAACTGTTCGGGTTCAGAAACCAAACTCGAACTTGAGGAAACATTTAGTTTCCATCCAAAAAACAAACAAGTGTTTGGTTTTTGTCGCTTCACCGTCACCACAATAAAAGTAAAGTATGAGAAGTTGTAAAAAAATAGATGTCGTATGCTTTTGATGGTCAGCAAATGTATTCAGTCAGCCCACACATGCAGCACCACTGGAAGGCTTGTTGCAGATTTTTACTTGCATGATTTCCACAACTGATCTGTTACTGAGAGTAACCAGCCAGTTGATAGCACACACATCAGTTGGAGTGGTCGTGCAGCCAGAATTTGCTTGTCACAGGAAAATGCGTGAGTAAACGCCCTATTCCCCAGGTTTACCCATGTTTACCCTCAGCTACCTGTAGCCCACAAAAGCTTATGCTCAGATAAACTGGTTAGTCTTGAAGGTGCCACAAGTCCTCCTGTTCTTTTTGCGGATACAGACTAACACGGCTGCTACTCTGAAACCTACTGGGATAGACACCATGGGAGTGCATGTAGCAAGGAGAGGGGCTCCTTGAGAAAGCCGGAAGGGGCGTTATGGAATAAAAGGGATAGGCCAAAGAAGCTTACCAGAGGACGAGGAGCCTAAGAGACTGGCCCCACTGAAGTCAATGGCAAAACTCCCACTGACGTCAATAGGGCCATGATTTCATTCCCAGAAAGGGAGGAGGCTGAGAAAACCAGAAGGAGGGCAGGCAGGGATTCACACACACAGAGGAATTTATAATCTGGAAGTGTAGTCTGGGAAAAAAAACCCTCAATATGTTAGAGCTGGCTGGCAATTTTTTTTCATCATGGAAAAAAATGTGAGGTTTTCATTGATTTTTTTTCTAGCCTTCAGCAACCTCAACAAAATAGGTTTGGTTATAAACATTTAAAAATTTCTTTGGTTTTCCAGATTGGCTTTTTTAACATATAAAAATACTCAAATATTTGAATTAAACTTCTTTTCAGTAAAAATCTTTTAATCAAAAAAATTTCAGCCAGTGCTCCCATATATTCCCCATTAAAATCCTGCTTCACTTGGTCTTCTTGCTGGTTTCAGTCCTGAAGAAATAAAACATTTTTGGCAGGGATCCTCCGAAAAGAATTAAGCTGAACATGTTCCTGATCAGTGAACTACAGTCTAAGGCACCAGAGAGTCACTAACTAAACAACTGTACATTCTCAATGGATACTACTCCTGAGGGCACAGCAGCAACCCCTAAATTTCAGATTCAGGCATGATTTTCAAATGAGTCAAGCCTCCCTTGGGTATCATCTCAATTAGTTTTAGAACCTCATCAGCAATCATCTCCAACATAGTGCTCTCTAAATCAAAGATATTGACATACACCAGCCTACATTTCTGAAAATTTTCCCTCAACTTTTTAATCCATTAAAATGTACTGACTTCTGTCAAGTGTCAAATGGCAATTAAAGCCTTTACCAGCTGTGTGTGACAGGAACTTGAAAATCTGCTAAAGTCTCTAACGACAGACTGATTCTGACTGTTGATAGGTTTCAGAGTAGCAGCCATGTTAGTCTGTATTCGCAAAAAGAAAAGGAGTACTTGTGGCACCATAGAGACTAACCAATTTATTTCTTTTTGCGAATACAGACTAACACGGCTGTTACTCTGAAACCAAGTTATTTGAGCATAAGCTTTCGTGAGCTACCGCATCCGATGAAGTGAGCTGTAGCTCATGAAAACTTATGCTCAAATAAATTGGTTAGTCTCTAAGGTGCCACAAGTACTCCTCATTCTTTTGACTGTTGATTCAGGTTTCTCAGAGTAAAGAGTAGATTACTGGACATCCACTTTTACTAAAGAGACAGGAGGGTGAGATAATATCTTTTATTGGATCTACTTCTGTTGGTGAGAGAGAGACAAGCTTTTGAGCCACAGAGAGCTCTTCTCTCTCTCACCAATAGAAACAGGTCTAATAAAAAAAGATACTACCTCACCCACTTTGTCTCTCAAATATCCGAGGACTGACGGCTAGAACTACACTGTGTACCCACCTTCACTGAAGATGAGCAGGGCTTGAAGAGGGAGCCCCTTGCAGAGGTTGATTTTGCAGACAACAACTTTGAAAATAAATGGGAGGATTCAAATCACTGGCTTCAGGACTTTCAGAATTTTTAAAACATGTTTTCAGAGAGAAAAACACAACACTCAGTCTGGAGTTCAGGAAACAGCACCCCATAATTGACAACGAGAGAAGAGGAGAGAGTGAGCGTGAACACACACCTATGTAGCAGGGGTTTCTTGGATTTGAGAGACTACTACTACTATTTAGTCTCTGAAAGAGGGTGAAGTCACCATAACTTGTCCAAGAAATAGGTTTATTCTAATGAGTCGGATTATTTTCATAACAAAGTACTTAGAAGGATATTTTTTTACCATAAGGACACAATCTTTAGAGAGCTTGGCGCTAAAAACTCTCAGTACACACTGTAGTGACTTTATGCTACTGAGATGTTAGAGTGGCAGCAGGATCTGAATGATGTCATTGGAGAACCCATAGAATGGTGCTCCAGTTGTTCATGAGCCTTGCCAAGTGAAGCTCTGCAAGGCAGGCAGCTGTACTCTTTTAATTGTCTGCAAGGTGTCATACACACCTATGGTGCTGTATAAATAATACGTTGCCAATGATATAAGAGCTAAAAGTAAATGCTGAAAACTTTTGATACTTTCAGCATTGGCTTCAGCATCTGTCCACACATCTGTGTCCTTTGTTATTCTTCTCTACAAAAGGATTGAACTGCTATTGAGGGCTGAGATGCCCATTCCTTGTAGGAAATAAGGTTAATTATCAGTATATATTGTTCTTTCCTTGTACTGCATCAACAGATCAACACTGTTGGAGCTGTGTGCCCTGCCATGCGAGCCTTGGAATCTTCTAGAGAATTTAAAATGATAAGGAGGATCATACAGTATTCTGGAACTGAGGGTGGGAAAGACCCTGATTCCAAATCATCCCATAGTTCTTCTAGGTACACTGGCTGGGGTGGGCACAGAACCATTTCTCTCCCTGGGCATAAGTTTTTGTAGTAATTACTAGGGTTGAGGTTTTCAAAGCTAACTAGAGGATTTAGTCACACAACTCCTTTTGACATTAATGGGAGCTGTGTGGCTAACTCTCCTAGTCAGCTTTGAAATCTCAACCTAGGCTACATTAGAATGTTAAGAGAATTTTGTTCTTCTGATTCTATTTATTATTACTATTATTATGTGTGTGTGTGTGTGTGCCCACTCACACACAAAGGGCTTGTCCTCAAAATGGTAGACACTGATAAGGAGATGGGCTTATGAAGTGCTTATATTGTCCCACTAAAACATCTCTTTTAGACCAGCATGATTTGAGTTTAATGTGTCTGTGTGAGGATATTCCTTCAAAGTCTGTGCGACTTGTGTAGCATTTACACGAAAGCCCTGCAAAAAAGCAAATAGGCTTAAGGTGTTTCTCATTGAGGGAGCTTCCAATCTACTATGCAAATATGAGAGACCCAACTAAAGAGTTTCAGAGGCTGCTCACTCAGTCTACACAACAGCTTGTGGTGTGTTCTGACCCTGCAGTGTAAGGTCAGTGGAAGAGTCCACTGGTGTCTCTACCTTCCAATTCTCTTTTCCAGAGAAATGTTGAAGCCACCTTATCTCCTCCAACTCTGGAGAGAAGAAATGTGAGTGGTTACCTATGTATAAATCCTCCTCCTTTCAGTAATGTTCTTTTCTCCACAGGTACCAGCTGAAATTTATCCATACTCCTGGAACCTAAACAATTGCCTTCCCAATGAGGACACTCTTGTTTGCATAAATGGGATCAATTGGTCACAGCAGGTTATGTAGTGCCAGCAGCTGCCTCTTGTCAGGCAACCTTAGTGGTTCCCAGTCCCTGCCAAATGTAAGGCTGAGACACAAAGCATTTAAAGAACTCACATTCTTTCATAAGTAAACTGAGGAAACCGAGTACTGTATGGCTAATCATGTTTCTCTTAAACCAGAGAAGGCGACACTAAATACTTGCAAGAGTGAGTGAAAGAAGTTGAAGTACTAAGATTCTTTCCAGTTCTACTCTTATGCAACAAAACATTTGAGCACATATTTTATTATTTACAATCCACTATAGATGGTTTATAATTTTGAGCCCTGTTTAATTTTCTTTTGATGGGTATTTTTATAACACATCCAAAAATTTTACCTGGTGGATTAAACTGTGAGTCAATCCACCGAAAAAGAATAGAGTAGGAATTTTAAGAGAAAAAAAAAAGTAATAGAGTACAGCAAATAATTCATAATGACTAATTTGTCAGATTTCACCTCCTTTTCTATTTGTGAACATACCATGAGATTTTCACATTTGTTTTTTAAAATCAGTTGAACATTTCTTAAAAAACCTTTTCTCATATTTGAATAACTCTCAAAGATATGCTACAAATATTTGAACTTCTATATTCATCCCATGTTGGTTAGTTACATTAATATAATATTGTTTCTATTCCCTGATTGGGTGACTTGTATAGCGAACCAAACCAACACAAGTTGAGTATTACAATCAAATATGAAATTTAAAATTCAATTTTCTTAAATATTTGAGCATTCAAAGGTGAAAAGTAACTTTTGGTGAGTATGTGTGGAAGTGAAGCTTGGCTGCATTAATGTCTGCAAAATGCAAACATGAAAGGTTGAATCAAAATTAGTTTCCAATGATTATTAATTATGATTACTAATGATTTATATTGCAGTATCTCCTAGCAGCCCCACCCCACTGCAACAGGCACCATACAAACATAACTGAAAGATACGCTTTGACCCAAATAGCTTAAGTTCTACCTATAAAACCAGAGGCAAGAGATTTAGAATAAATGTTCATTGAAATTTTCTGTCCACTATTTGCTCAGCTGTAATAAGTAGCACAAAACTTTACTGATCTGGAAAGTTAGATTTCATGTCACCATAGTATAGGTCCAAAGACAGAGAAACTAGAAAGTTTTAACGCTGTCCTAACTTCTGCAACTGCGTAGCTTCTACCAAATAGAGAAAAATCCCACATTCAAGCTCTTGTGATGCCTTAAGAATTAGTTGTGCTGTTGATATATTGTAATTCATTTTCTGTAGAGGGATCTGTAGGTTTGGAGAATAAAATATATACAGTGTCATATAACTATCTTGAAAAGCTATTAGTTTTAGAAATATTACATTCATTTTCTTTGTCATAGATGTTTTATATAGATAGAAAAACTGGGCAAACATTGGTAAAACTTTTTAGTGACTACTAATTCAATTCTTTCAACCAATATGTTTTTGACTGTTTGAAAGCCGTTGGCTAAAATATTCATTAAAATGAACATTTCAAGCCCTGATTTACTAGCAGGATTGTTTATGGAAGCAGCAAACTTTAAACTAATATGGATGAATATCTGGGGGAAGCTAATTTTGCATTCACAAATGTGAATAATTAAACCAAAAACATGATTCTAAGAGTTATGATCTGCACTTATGGCATAGAAATGTATCATATGAACGACGGGTCTAATCAAAACAGCTAGAATTTTGAATTAAAAAAAAATCCCTACTACAGATAACTCATTACCTGAATTGCAGACCAAGAATGATAGGAATTATTCAACATGTTATTTCAAATAATGAATACATTCAAGAAAACTGCAATCAGCTCAGAAACAATTTCTAAATAGTAAGAGAGGCAAAATGTGTCACACAGAGTTATTATAAATTATTTGTTCAGCTCTTGTAGATAAACTAGTTTAGTAGCAGTTTAGTACATAGAAGGGAGATCAGTATGAACTTTTTTTGGCGTCAAATAGATGAAAAACTACTAACGGATTCACACACAAGCAGCAAAGCTAGAGAAAAGCCAAGTTCCTAAAGCATAGTAAGACAACAAACAAAGAAGGACACAGCACAAGCTAGTGGCTACAGTAGAGGCTGGGAGTCAGGGGATATAGGATCTGATTCAGCTCCCATCGAAATCAGTGGCAAAACTCTCAGTTTTAATAAGGCAAGATTAAGCCCATAAAGTCTGGTGTCCACTTTGCCACTGACTTACTTTGTGACTTTGGGCAAATCACTTAACTTCTCTGAGCCTCAGTTTACCGATCTAAAAATGGCTATGATAAAGCCAGTGGTTCTTTGTGGGAGTGTGATTAATGATTCAAAAGTAATTGAGGCCCTTGGATTAATGTATTATTGTTAATAAAGCAAAATGATAAACAGCACTGTGATGGGGTATACCAACCCCACACTGGACAGAAAGGGTTCAAAGACAATACTGGACCCAGCTAGCCCCGCCCCTCCAACCCTGCAAAGCATGCTCATACTGAAGACAGGGTAGAAAAGGGAGCAATGTAGCTCAGAAGGGGGACGCTGGGGTGGAGTGCAGACCTACCCTGCAGGCTCCTGCAAAAGGAGTTAGCGATGCCTCTCTGAGACACCAAGGACTGTATGCTGAGCCTGGTCAGGGCTGATGGTTTGGTTTCCCTTTTATATTGTCTTTCTTTTTTTTTTTTTATTAGGGACTGGAAGTGGAAAGAGCAGTGGTAGGAAGTGACCCAGGGAGGGTAACGCAGAGGGTCCACAACCCTCCCTAGAGGTCAAAGCTGCTGACTCTCCTAGGGCCCTGGGTTGGAGCCTGGTGGAGTGGGTGGGCCTGGGCTCTCCTACCACTACCCCAACCCCAGGTGATATGCTAACCACTAGGCCAACCAGCCTACTAAGGACCCTACTACAGGCTCCCATTGCAAATACCTTCTGTTTGCGTTGTTTTGTTGCATAGTTTGTTTTGTTTCCTTTGGTAATTCTTGTAAGTGTTACAAATAAACTTCTTTTCTGTTTCAAAAAAAACCTTCCCTGTTGGGAAACGGGACGTCCCTCGCTTGCTCCTCAGCTATCTGCTTTCTATTCTTTTCTAAAGCCCCCTGGCCTGGATTTTTCTTACTTTTTGAGCCTGCCTTAGTCCGTCCCCCCCGACTGGGCCAGACGCTTTTTTGTTTTGCTTTGTTTTTTTGCCATTTTTTTGCTGCCGTTGAGTGCTGGTCGGCTGCCAGCTTGCCGCCAGCACCTCCCCCCCATGCCTGCTCCCGGGCGCAGCTATTTGCCTTAGCTGAAACCCCCGGAGGAGGAGGGGAAGATTGCTGACCCACTATCCGGAAGGGGGAGTGGAAGCCCCCAGACCCAGCCGTTTTGCTGGCAGCTCGGAATTTACTTCTTATCTCTGCAACATTCTCAGCATGCCGGAAGCCTTGGTACAAAGCCAGCAGAGCTGGAGAAGAAGAAGATAGCAGACAGAAGAAATCACCCAGGGAAGCTACAAATCATCGTGGAGAGGGCCGTAAGACTGAGTAATTTTTTGAATTATACTCTCGTGGGGGGGAGCTTGACTATGGCTTAATTGCGTTTGTGGCGGCACAGGGGGTGTGGCACGGAGCTGCCCCCCGATCCATCGGTGCCCCCCCAACATTATTACAACTGTCACGGCCCCCCCGCCGTCTGCCCCTGCTGGCAACCTGCCATCTGCCTCGGATCCAGCTGTTTGCTTTGAACTTTGCCTTTCGGACTGGACATAACAGCCGACCAAACGAGACTCTTTGGACAAACGTGCATGGGTCCACACACCCTCCCCCCCCAGACCACAGCTTGCCCCTATCACTGGACCCTGATTCCTGTTTTTCCCCCCTTCCAGTCCAACCCATTTGGTACCCCCCCCCGCCTGCAGCCCAGCAGGGAGGAGCGGTTAATCTGCTTCCCCCTCCTCCTTCCAGTGTCTCCCAGTCTCTCCCTGCTCACAATGGCGGGGAATGAGAGGGGCAAGGCCCCTTTACCAATATTAGTTGTTCCTCCCCTACCTCCCCCACTACCCAATCCCTGAGCCCCCCCCCACTGTCAAAATACATGCCACCGCCGGGGCACCGGCAGCAGGAGGCACCGGGGCGATTACTGCCACTGCTACGTCCACCGCCCCCCCAGATTCTAGGAACCCCCCTATCTGGCCGAAAAGGCCAGGGCGGGAAGAAAGGAAAGGGCCCTGCTAAAACCACTAGGCCCTCCATGGCAGGGGCTGCCCCCACCACTGTGGCCTTGTCATCGACCGTGGCGCTCCCCCCCGCTGTTCCCTCCACCAGCTCTGCGAACGTCCCTCCCCCGGCCCCCAGGACGTATGCCCAGGCGGTGGCAGGCTCCCCCCTGCCTGCCGCCTCGTCATCTCACCCACCCACTCCCTCCGCTACCATCACCAGCGGCCGGGGCCCCTTCCCCACCTTGACCAGGAGGCACGGTGTCCGTTGCCTCCCGGTGCCCGCCTCTCCCGCCATGTGGAGACATACGTGCAGGCGTTGGCGAAGGTGGTATGACCCACGGCTATTGTGGCAGCCTCCAAAATGTATGGGAAGGTCGTTTTTTTCTTAGCTTCGGAGGCTGCCGCCCAAGAGGCGGTGGAAAAGGGCCTGGCGGTGGGGGGGGGGTGTTTGTCCCCCTAGAGCCGCTAGAAGACCTGGGCGTTCGCCTCGTCCTCACCTCCGTTCCTCCCTTTTTACTCAATGCTGCCTTGTTACCTGCTCTCTCCACCCTGGGGAAACTTGTCTCTGTCATCAGCCCTCTCTCGTTGGGCTGCAAGGACCCCACCCTCTGTCACGTCCTTTCGTTCCGCCGGCAAGTGCAGCTTCTACCGCCGGCGGCAGTGCGTGATGGAGAGGCGCTCGAGGGGTCCTTCCTAGTCCCCTACCAAGGAGCCCGCTATCGGGTCTTTTACTCCACCAGAGAGGCCCGGTGCTACCTCTGCCGCTCAGCGGGGCATGTCCGCAGAAACTGCCCTTTGGCCCAGGAGGAAGGGGCACCCAAGACCCCCGAGACCTGGCAGGACATCGGCCCCGTCGTTGCCGACGCCCCTGGCCACCCGGCACCTGAAACCAACCCTCCTCCTACTCGATCCGCTGCTGCTCCCGTCCGGGCCCAAGAAATACCTTTCCTACAACGCCCAGGCGAGCAAGGGAGTCTCACCCTTGCTATTACCAATCTGGTAGAGCCTATGGAGGAAGGTGTGGCCAAGATATTACCAGGTATAGGAGAGGGCCCGCCCCAAGGAGAACCCCCCACCCCTCATGCTGCCTCACCGTTACCCCCCCGAACTCCTGAACCATAGCCTCCGCCCCCCGACACGACCCCTGCTAACCAACCCCCAGATGACGCTATGGAGGGCTGGACCCTAGTCCAGGGGAAGCGAGGCAAGTGGAAGGCTCGAGCTCTGCTGCACCCATCCAATGCGGAAGTCCCCAGGAAGACCAGGAAGGGAGGCACTGATATTGAGCCTTCCGCTACGGCCACAAGTGAGATCCATCCGCTGGTGTCGGGAGGGGAAGACAGACTGGCATTGGAGGGCAGAATCCCCCCTCCATGAGAGACCCTCCCCTCCGAGACCCCTGAGGAAGCTCCTTCTGCCCGGATACCACCCAAACCCCCCGCGAACCCCAAGGCGATCGTTGAGGCGGGCCCTAGAGGAGAGGCCCCTGGGGTAGCAGGAGTTGGCCTCTCCTCCATGTATGTGGAGATTGAGGCCCTAGATTTGACCCCGGTCACCCAGGGAGAGGATGATCTACTGCCGGCTGGCCTCGATCTGGGTAACCTCACCCCAGCCCCCCTTTCCCCATGCTCCCTCCCCCTAATTGCCTTCCCGGGCGAGCGCCCCGCAGAAGGTGGTCCACCACCTGATGCCATGGCTGTCAGGACCACCACGGAGCCAGCACCTAGCGTCACTGGGAGCCCCCTCCCTTACCCCTTAACCCTCGACTCTGCTCAGGAGGCACCTTCTTTTAGTTGCTCGCCTCCTGAAGCCCAGAGCCTTACCTCTGCCCCTGTCCCTGCCCAATTCATCTCCTCCTACAATGCTATTGCCGCCCCTGAGGTTATTTCTTTCCCACCTTCCGTAGATCCCCCCCAGGGAGCAGCCTTTGCACTTTTTAGTTGCGACCCATTAGGAGTTGCACTTTTTCCCCCGCCATCCCCTTCCATCCCAAGGTGTGAAATGGATTTAATAACCCCAGCCTGTCAGACGCCCTGCCGGTGGTCCGCATCCTGCCTACCCGCCTTAGCGGACCACGAGGCTGTATTAAGAGCCCCACCAGGGAACACCCCGGAAATCGTAATCCCACCCCCCCATGAGCTGCGGCATGCACTACGGAAGTTCCCAGAACACACCCGTGGCGCCCGCAATAGGGTACAGCTAGCTCTTCAGCTATGGGGGGACTTTGATCAAATTTTTCAGGCCACAAGGGCCCTTATAAAGGAGGGCAGGGGGCAAGGAAAGCGCGGTGCTGCGGCCTACGAGCGGGCCCGCAGCTTCTGAAAAGATTTACTCGTCCACGGGATGGGTCACGGGTTGCTGCACAACCCGCCGGGGGCCATGGACACCCCCACCAATAAGAACCCCCCACACCCCCAGCGCTCCGCATGACGCCTCTCATTATTGCAACCTTGAACACCAGGGGCTGTAGGATGGCTCTCCGCAGGTCCCAGGTGCTCTCTTACCTTCGGGAAGGGGGGTACTCTGTAGTTTTCCTGCAGGAGACCCATACGGACCCGACCGTCGAGGCCAGGTGGTGGCTGGAGTGGGGGGACGGGGTATACTTTAGCCACTTCACGACTTGGCAAGCTGGAGTGGCGACCCTGTTCTCCCCCACCCTACAGCCCGAGGTGCTAGGGGTCACTGAGGCCGTGCCGGGCCACCTGCTGCACCTTCGAGTCCATATGGAGGGGCTCGTGGTCAACCTTGTTAACATTTATGCCCCGCAAACGAGCCCGAAGCGGCCACAATTCTATCAGCGGGTGTCCGACTTCCTCGGCACCCTAGATTCGCACGAGTGCCTGGTCCTGGGAGGGGACTTTAACACCTCCCTCGAGGAACGGGACCGCTCAGGGGCCGAGCCGAGCCCAGCCGCCGCAAACATTCTTCGAGGAATAGTTGAACATCATTCCCTAGTGGACGTCTGGCATGACCATCACCCAGACGACACTTCCATGTTCACCTTTGTCCGGGTGGAGGCCCATCGGTCACACCACTCTCGGTTGGACCGTATTTACTTATCCCATTTCCATCTTTCACAGGCCCACTCCTCCGCCATTCAGCCAGCCCCATTCTCCAACCATCATTTAGTCACCATAATGGTCTCCCTCTGTGCAGAGAGACCGGGGCCAGGCTATTGGCACTTTAACAACAGCCTGTTGAAGGACGAGAGCTTCATGACGTCCT
The DNA here is from genome assembly GCF_965140295.1 of Lepidochelys olivacea. Classification (NCBI taxonomy): domain Eukaryota; kingdom Metazoa; phylum Chordata; order Testudines; family Cheloniidae; genus Lepidochelys; species Lepidochelys olivacea. The sequence goes on from NC_140411.1 coordinate 268,521,527, forward strand.
TCTGGGAGTTTTGGCTGGCCTGGCGAGAGCAGCGGCATGCCTTTGACCTCGGTGCGGCGATGGTGGGATCTTGGGAAGGTGCGCGCCAAGTTCTTCTGCCGTGACTACACTCGGGGCACCAGCCGACGGAGAAATGCGGCGATAGAGCAGTTGGAACGGGAGGTCTTAGAGATGGAGAGGCGCCTGGCTGCCAACCCCAAGGACCCGTCCCTCTGTGGAGCATGCCGGGAGAAGCGGGAGGAGCTCCGGGCCCTCGAGGACCACCGGGGCCCGAGGTGCCTACGTTCGGTCCCGCATCCGCCTCCTTCGGGAGATGGACCGCGGCTCCCGCTTCTTCTATGCCCTGGAGAAAACAAGGGGGGCCAAGAAACACGTCACCTGCCTTCTTGCGGAAGACGGCACCCCTCTGACGGCTCCGGAGGAGATGTGTGGGAGGGCCCTTGACTTCTACACAAGCCTTTTCTCCCCGGATCCGACTGATCCTGGTGCTTGCGGGGTGCTCTGGAAGGATCTCCCCACGGTCAGCGTGGGTGACCGAGACCGGCTAGAGCTGCCTCTCACCCTGGCCGAGTTCTCGGAAGCCCTCCGTCGCATGCCCACCAATAAATCTCCGGGCACGGACGGACTGACCGTGGAGTTTTACTGCGCGTTCTGGGACATCCTCGGCCCAGACCTAGTCACTGTCTGGGCTGAGTCCTTGCAGAGCGGGGTCCTCCCTCTGTCATGCAGGCGAGCGGTGCTCGCCTTGCTGCCAAAGAAGGGGAACCTCCGCAATTTACGAAACTGGCGTCCCGTCTCACTCCTTAGCACGGATTACAAAATCGTAGTGAAAGCAATCTCGCTGCGGCTAGGGTCTGTGATGGCGGACGTGATCCACCCAGACCAGACCTATACTGTCCCAGGTCGCAGCATTTTTGACAACCTATTTCTAGTCTGAGACCTTTTGGAACTCGGGTGGAGAGATAGTCTGTCGTTCGCCCTCCTGTCTCTTGATCAGGAGAAGGCGTTCGATAGAGTAGATCATGGGTACCTCCTGAGCACTGTGCAGGCGTTTGGATTCGGACCTCAGTTTGTGAGTTTTCTCCGGGTGCTGTATGCCTCTGCGGAGTGTTTGGTTAGGCTCAACTGGACCCTGACTGAACTGGTCAGCTTCGGGCGAGGAGTGCGGCAGGGGTGCCCCCTCTCAGGCCAGCTGTACACTCTGGTGATCAAGCCTTTCCTCTGTCTCCTCCACAGAAGGATGACAGGGTTGGTGCTGCGGGAGCCACAGCTGCGACTGGTCCTGTTGGCGTACGCCGATGACGTACTCCTCGTGGTCCAGGACCCGGGCGACTTGGCACGAGTGGAGGCATGCCAGGCCATCTATTCGGCAGCCTCCTCTGCCCGAGTCAACTGGGTCAAGAGCTCTGGCTTGGCGGTGGGGGACTGGCGGCAGGTAAGCTCCCTCCCACCCATGCTTCAGACCATCCGGTGGAGTGCGGGTCCTCTGCTCTATCTCGGCGTTTACCTTTCCGCCACGCATCCCTCTCCGCTGGAGAACTGGGGAAATTTAGAGGGCGGGGTGATAGAGCGGCTCCGGGAATGGACGGGACTACTCCGATATCTCTCCCTTCGTGGGAGAGCACTGGTGCTTAACCAACTAGTCCTGTCCAAGCTCTGGTACCGGCTCAACACCCTGGTCCCGGCCCCGGGTTTCCTGACCCACCTCCGGAGATTGATTCTAGAGTTCTTACGCTTCACACCCTTCACACCCACACCCTGGTGTCCCACCCCGATACAAAGTGGCGGGACCTCCTGCCACCCTTGGAGGGTGAGCAACCTCGGTGGGCCAGCCTGTATTCCACCTTGGTCCTGAGGCCCGTCGGGGACATCAGTTGGCGGCTCCTTCACGGAGCTGTGAGCACTGGCGTGTTTCTGACACGGTTTACCCCCATCCCAGATACTTGCCCTTTTTGTAATGTGAGGGTAACCCTGGCGCACGTATATTTAGAGTGTGCCAGATTGCAGCCCCTTTTCCGGCTCCTCACAAATATTCTATTGTGCTTTTGGCTTCATTTCTCCCCTTACCTTTTTATCTATACACTCCCCATCTGTGGCCCCACAAAATCGTGAGACCTCCTGGTTAACCTCCTCCTAGCCTTGGCTAAAACAGCCATTTATAAAACCAGAGAGGGGAGGTTGGCCCATGAATCGTCCTGCGATTGTGGGGCCTTTTTCCGATCCTCAGTACATTCACGTATCCGGGCGGAGTTCCTCTGGGCAGCGTCCACCGACTCCCTTGACGCCTTCGAGGAGCGGTGGGCACTGTCCGGGGTTCTCTGCTCGGTGACCCCATCCGGTTCCCTCCATCTGACCCTTTGATTGAGGGGAAGAGCGAGAGACGCCAGACCCAGCAATTGCCGTTGTGGATACCATCATTACTGTCATCTAGGAGGGGTCCTATAACACAGGGGTGTCTACCCCCCCACCCCTAAACCGCCCACCCCGCAGCCGTGCCCATCTTGCCAGGCACTCTCAGGAGAGGGATAATTGGTGACACTGGGCGCGGCACTATGTAACTCGAGGGGGTGGAAGACCACGAGTGTCGAGGAAGCCCCTCCGCTCTGGGCCCAGGCTAACCTGAACACTTCTCCCTCCTGAAAGCTGCTGTGTTATACCTGCTGTTTGTGTTGTTTTGTTGCATAGTTTGTTTTGTTTCCTTTGGTAATTCTTTGTAAGTGTTACAAATAAACTTCTTTTCTGTTTCAAAAAACAAACAAACAAAAAAAAAACCTTCCCTGTTACCTTACCCTGGGAAAAGGGACCTACTTAGCCTGCTCTCCTACTGCTGCCCTTTGGCCTGGGCTTTTCGCCCCTGCTTTTGGCTTCCCCCCCAACCGGGCCAGACACTCTCCCCCTTTCTTTTCTTTTTGTTGTTTTTTTTTCTTTCTCTGCTGTTGCTAGAGTGCTGGCCGGCTGCTGGCCAGCTGTTAGCACTCCCTGCCCGCCCTCGGACGCTGCTGCTGCTCCAGTTGAAACCCCCCCTGAGAGAGGGGGGGCCTGCTGACCTGCTACCTGGAGTGGGGGAGTGGAAGGACCCAGACCCAGCCGCTTGCTGTTTGTTTGTGGACCTGTCTCCAGCTGAGAGAATTTCTTATTATCTGCTCTGGCATCCCTGGAATGTTGGAGCTGCGAAAAAGAAAGCCCAGACAAGGAAGGGAAACAGCCGTCTACCGGAGGAACACCGCCCAGGGAATCTACAAATCACTATGGAGGGAGCCCAAGACTGAGTAACTTTCGAACTGTGCTCTCGTGTGGGGGGAGGCCTTGACTGTGTCGTGACTGTGTTTGTAGGGACACAGGGGGTGTGGCACGGAGCTGCCCCCTGATCCATCTGTGCCCCCCCTACACTACTATCCTCATCACTGCCCCCTCCCTCGTCATTGCTGGCTGTTTAACATCTGCCTCTGGACTTAGCTGCTCGCCCTGATTCCACCGTGTGGGCCAGAAGCACCAGCCAACCAAACAGGACTCCCTGGACAAGCGTACGGTGGTTCATGTGCCCCCCCCGAACTGCCCATCCCACAGTCTGTCCCTTTTTACCTGACCTCATCTCCAGTTAACCACCTGCCACTGCCCCCGCTGGGGCATCGGCAATGGAGGGCACCGGGGTGACCTCCGCCGCTGCTATGCCCACTGTCTCCCCAGACTCTAGGAGAGCCCCCCAGCTGGCGGAAAAGACCAGGGCAAGAAGAAGGGGAAGGGCCCCGCTAAAACCACCAGGCCCTCCGTGGCAGGCGCCACTCCCACTGCTGCAGCCCCGCCACCGACCACGGCGTCCCTCCCCGCTGCCCCCTCCACCAGCTCTTCGGGTGTCCCTCCCTCACCCCCCAGGATGTATGCCCAGGCAGTGGCAGCCCCCCTGCCTGCCGCCTTGTCATCTCTCCTGGCCACCGCCTCTGCCACCATCAACAGCGGCTGGGGCCCCTTCCCCACCATGACAAGGAAGCACGGTGTCCGATGCCTTCTGGTGCCCACCTCGCCCCACGTGGAGACCTACGTGTGGGCGTTGGCGAGGGTGGTGGGGCCCTCAGCCATTGTGGCGGCCTCCAAAATGTATGGGAAGGTCATCTTCTTCTTAGCATTGGAAGCTGCCGCCCAGGAGGCGGTGGAGAGGGGCCTGGCGGTGGAGGGGGTGTTTGTCCCCCTAGAGCCGCTGGAGGACCTAGGCGTCTGCCTGGTCCTGACCTCTGTCCCTCCTTTTCTCCCCAGTGCCGCCCTGTTACCCGCCCTTTCCACCCTGGGGAAACCTGTTTCTGTCATCAGCCCTCTCCCGTTGGGCTGCAAGGACCCCACCCTCCGTCACATCTTTTCTTTCCGCCAGTAAGTGCAGCTTCTACTGCCGTCGGCGGCGCGTGCCGGAGAGGTGCTCGAGGGGTCCTTCCTAGTCCCCCACCAGGGGGCCCATTACCGGGTGTATTTCTCCACGCGGGAAGCCTGGTGCTACCTCTGCCGGGCGTCAGGGCATGTCCGGAGGGACTGCCCCTTAGCCCGGCAAGGAGGGGCACCTGGGATCTCCGAGACCCGGAAGGACATCGGCCCCGTCATTGCCGACGCCCCTGGCTGCCTGATACCTGAACCCGCCCCCCCTCCTCTTCGAATCACCACTTCTTCCTCTCAGGCCCAAGGAGCATCTCCCCTACAACGCCCAGACAAGCGGGAGAGCCCCGCCCTCGCTGCTGACAATCTGGCGGGGCCTATGGAGGAGGGTGTGGCAGAGATACCACCAGGCATGGGAGAGAGCCTGCCCCAGGGAGAATCCTCCCTCCCTTATGCCACCCCACTGTCCCCCTGAAGCTCCTGAGCCATCGTGTTTACCCCCGATACGACCCCTGCTAACCAGCCCCCAGATGATGCCATGGAGGGCTGGACCCAAGTCAAGGGGAAGCGAGGCAAGCGGAAGGCTCGTGCTCCGCCTCATCTACCCGAGGCGGAGGCCCCCTGGAAGACCAGGAAGGGGGGCACCGATGCTGAACCTTCCACTTTGCCCACGAGTGCGTCCCATCCACCTGTGTCAGCTGGGAAAGACATGGTAGCACCGAAGGTAGTGTCTCCCCTCCACGGGAGACCCGCCCCTCCGAGACCCTCGAGGAAGCCCCTTCCGCAGGTCCCACAGGTTCAATTGATGAACCGCAGGTTCGGGTGCCCGAAGCCCCCGTGATCCCCGAGGCAACCGTCGTGGCGGGTGCCAGTGGGGAGGACCCCAGGGCGACGGAAAGTGTCCTCTCCTCCATGTTCGAGGAGATTGAGGCCCTAGATCTGACCCTGATTGCCCAGGGGGAGGACGACCTTTTGCCAGCAAACCTCGATTTGGGCGACCTCACTCCACCCCTTTTTTCCCCATGCTCCCTCTCCCTAACTGCTGTTTCTGCTCCCACCTCCGAGGAACCCCTAGACTCCTCCATCGACCTGGCCGCTGATGGCACCCCGCTGACGACCTCCGAGCCTGCTCAGGTGACAGCCGGCACCACGTGGCTGGGACACGAGCTGCCAGGGGCACCCCCCGTTGGTGCGGAGCAATCAATTTCCTTCCCGGGCGGGAGCCCAACAGAAGATAATCCACCTCCTGATGCTGTAGCCGCTAAATCCAGCATAGAGCCTGCACCCAGTATCACTGAGAGCTCCCTCCCTACCTCCTTAACCCTCGAGCCTGATCGGGAGGCGCCTCCATCCAGCTGCTTGCCTCCTGAAACCCAGAATTTCGCCTCTGCCCCTGCCCCTACCCCTATCCAGTCTACCGCCTGCGATGTTATCGCCGCCCCTGGGGCTGTCTTCTTCCCTCTTCCAACAGATGACCCCCAGGGAGCGGCCTTTGCGTTCTCCTGTCCCGACCCATTAGGGGCTGCTATTTTCCCTCCACCACCCCCTATTGCCCCAGGGTTTGAGGCGGGCCTAGAAGTTCCAGCCCATCAGGCACCCTGTTGGGGGTCTGCACCCTGCTTGCCCGTTTTAGTGGGCCACGGGGCTGCACCAAGGGCTCCGCCAGGGAACAACTGGAAAACCGTAACCCCACGCCCCCATGAGCTGCGAGGAGAGCTGTGGAAGTTTTTAGAGGATGTCCGTGGCTCCCGCAACAAGGTACACCTTGCTCTCCAGCGATGGGGGGACTTTTCTCAAATCCTCTGGGCCACAAGGGCCCTCATGGGGGAAGGTAAAGGGATGGGGAAGCAGGATGCCGCTGCCTACTGGCGCGTCCGTGTCTTCCGTGAACAATTACTCACCTACGGGATGGGTCACGGACTGCTGCACGGCCTGCTGGGAGATGCGAGCGTCCCTGCCAGTGAGGACCCCCCCGACCCTCCCCATGACACCTCTCACCATCGCAACGTTGAACACCTGGGGTTGTAGGATGGCTCTCCGCAGGTCCCAGGTGCTCTCCTTCTTTCGGGAGGGAGGGTACTCTGTGGTTTTCCTGCAGGAGACCCATATGGACCTGACCGCCGAAGAAAGTTGACGGCTGGAGTGGGGGGACAGGGTCTACTTTAGCCCTGCCACGGTTCGTCAGGCTGGAGTGGTGACCCTGTTCTCCCCCGACCTATGGCCCAAGGTGCTAGGGGTTGCTGAGGCCGTGCTGGGTTGCCTGCTGCATCTCCGGGTCCGTATGGAGGGGCTCGTGGTTAACCTAGTTAACGTCTATGCCCCGACATTGGGCCCAGAGCGGCTGCAATTCTACCAGCAGGCGTCCACCTTCCTCGGCACCTTAGATTCTCATGAGTGCCTGGTCCTGGGAGGGGACTTTAAAACCACCCTCGAGGAACAGGACCACTCGGGGACCGAGCAGAGCCCAGCCGCCGTGGACACCCTCTGGGAGATAGTCAAACATCACTCCCTAGTGGACATCTGGCGTGACCACCACCCAGATGACACTTCCACGTTCACCTTTGTCCTGGTGGAAGGCCATCGGTCAAGCCACTCCCGGTTGGACCGCATTTATTTATCATGCTTCCATCTCTCATGAGCCCACTCCTCCAGCATTCGGCTGGCCCCATTTTCTGACCATCATCTAGCCACCATGACAGCCTCCCTCTGTGCAGAGAGGCCGGGGACAGCCTACTGGCATTTTAACAACAGCCTGTGGGAGGATGAGGGCTTTGTGACATCCTTCCGGGAATTCTAGCTGGCCTGGCGAGGGCAGCGGCGTGCCTTTCCCTCGGCGCGGCAATGGTGGGACCTGGGGAAGGTGCGTGCCAGGCTTTTCTGCTGCGACTACACCCGAGGCACCATCCTATGGAGAAATGCGGCGATAGAGCAGTTGGAACGGGAGGTCTTAGAGCTGGAGAGGCGTCTGGCCACCAGCCCCGAGGACCGCTCCTTTGCGGAGCGTGCCGGGAGAAGTGGGAGGAGCTCCGGGCCTTCAAGGACCATCGGGCCCGGGGCGCCTTTGTTCAATCCCGCATCCGCCTCCTTTGCGAGATGGATCGCGGCTCCCGCTTCTTCTATGCCTTGGAGAAAATGAGGGGGGCCAAGAAACACGTCACCTGCCTCCTGGCAGAAGATGGCACCCCCCTCACGGAACCGGTGGAGATGTGCGGGAGGGCCCCAGACTTCTACGCAAGTCTTTTCTCCCCCGATCTGATCGACCCTGGTGCTTGCAGAGTGCTCTGGGAGCAGCTCCCTACGGTCAGTGCGAGCGACCGAGACCAGCTAGAGTTGCCTCTCACTCTGGCCGAGTTCTCGGAAGCCCTCCATCGTATCCCAACTAATAAGTCTCCAGGCATGGATGGGCTGACTGTGGAGTTCTACCGCATGTTTTGGGACGTCCTTGGCCCAGACCTAGTCACCGTCTGGGCCGAGTCTCTGCAGAGCGGGGTCCTCCCTCTTTCGTGCAGGCGAGCTGTGCTCGCCTTACTGCTGAAGAAGGGGGACCTCCGTGATTTACGAAATTGGCGTCCCGTCTTGCTCCTCAGCACGGACTACAAAATCGTAGCGAAAGCAATCTCGCTGCGGCTGGGGTCTGTGCTGGCGGACATGATCCACCCAGACCAGAACTACACCGTCCCATACCGCAGTATCTTTGATAACCTATTTCTGGTTCGGGACCTTTTGGAACTCGGGCGTAGAGACGGTCTATCGTTCACCCTCCTGTCCCTAGATCAGGAGAAGGTGTTTGATAGGGTGGACCATGGGTACCTCCTGAACACTCTGTGAGCGTTTGGCTTCGGACCCCAGTTTGTGGGTTTTCTCCGGGTGCTCTACGCCTCTGCAGAGTGTCTGATTAAGCTCAACTGGACCCTGACTGAACCGGTCAGCTTTGGGCGAGGAGTACAGCAGGGGTGCCCCCTCTCAGGCCAGCTGTACGCTCTGGCGATTGAGCCCTTCCTCTGCCTCCTCCGCAGGAGGTTGACAGGGTTGGTGCTGTGGGAGCCGGAGTTGCGACTGGTCCTGTCGGCGTATGCCGACGATGTGCTCCTCGTGGTCCAGGACTCGGGTGACTTGGCGTGGGTGGAGGCTTGGCAGGCCATCTATTCGGCAGCCTCCTCTGCCCGGGTCAACTGGGTCAAGAGCTCTGGCTTGGCGGTAGAAGACTGGCAGCAGGCAAGCTCCCTCCCACCCGTGCTTCAGACCATCCGGTGGAGCGTGGGTCCGCTGCTGTACCTCGGCGTTTACCTTTCTGCCACGCATCCCTCTCCGCTGGAGAACTGGGGAAATTTAGAGGGCGGGGTGATAGAGCGGCTCCGGGAATGGACGGGACTACTCCGATATCTCTCCCTTCGTGGGAGAGCACTGGTGCTTAATCAACTAGTCCTGTCCAAGCTCTGGTACCGGCTCAACACCCTGGTCCCGGTCCCAGGTTTCCTGACCAACCTCTGGACATTGATTCTGGGGTTCTTTGGGTCAGGAATGCACTGGGCCCCTGTAGGGGTTCTTCATCTACCCCTGAAGGAAGGAGGACAGGGCCTGAAGTGTCTGCACACTCAGGTCTGGGTCTTCCGCCTCCAGGCCCTACAGAGGCTCCTTTATAGTGCAGGGAGTTCGGCGTGGAGCATACTGGCGCACGCCATCCTGCGCCGCATCTGAGGGCTCCGATATGACCGGCAGCTCTTTTATCTCTGTCTGGGAGGTCTTCTGTGAGACCTCTCTGGGCTGCTGGTCTTCTACCAGGATCTCCTCTGGACTTGGAAATGGTTTTTAACAACCAGGTCTGTGGTGGCCACCGAGGGGGCAGATCTCCTCGTGGAGCCCCTGCTACACAACCCCCAGCTCTGTGTGCAGGTGGCGGAGTCCTGCTCGGTGCACCAGAGCTTGATCCTGGCAGAAGTCACGAGAGTCAGAGACCTCCTGGACTACGACCGGGATGCTCACTCAGCACATGGGGCTCTCCAGACCTCGTACCCCCCAGCGCATACTTCAGGAGGTGAAGGCCGCTTTGCTGCCCGCTGCTAGAGCTTACCTCGATTGGGTCCTGCTTGAGGGCATGCCCTGCCCACCCTCTACCCCAGGCCCATCGGACCTTTTAATTGGACCCATGCCCCATAGACCCAATCGACCCCCTTACCTCTTTACGGCGAGCTGGCTGCATGAACTGCAGCCGGTATGCTACCAAACCGCGCCAAGGAAACATGTATACACGCTCATGCTCCACACCCTTCACGCCCTCACCCTAGTGTCCCGCCCCGACACAAAGTGGCGAGACCTTCTGCCACCTTTGGAGGGTGAGCAGCCCCGGTGGGCCAGCCTATATTCCACCTTGGTTCTGAGGCCCGTTGGGGACATCAGTTGGCGGCTCCTTACAGAGCTGTGAGCACGGGCACGTACTTGGTGCGATTCATCCCCATCCAAGATACTTGTTCCTTTTGCGGTGTGAGGGAAACCCTGGCACATGTATATTTGGAGTGCGCCAGGCTGCAGCCCCTGTTCCGGCTCCTCACATATCTTTTATTAAGTTTTTGGTTGCATTTTTCCCCTCACCTTTTTATTTATGCACTCCCCGCCCGTGGCCTCACAAAGTCGCAGGATCTCCTAGTTAACCTCCTCCTGGCCCTGGCTAAAATGGCCATCTATAAAACCAGAGAGAGGAGGTTGGCTGATGGAGTTTCCTGTGACTGTGGGGCTGTTTTCCAATCCTCGGTCTGTTCACGTATCCGGGCGGAGTTCCTCTGGGCGGCGTCCACCGACTCCCTTGATGCTTTTGAGGAGCGGTGGGTGCTGTCTGAGGCTCTCTGCTCGGTGTCCCCATCCGGCTCCCTTTGTTTTGACCCTTTGATTGGGGGAGAGAGTAAGGGACCCCAGCCCCAGCCATTGCTGCTGCGGACACCACCACCTTAGAGGGGTCCTTTCACAAGTGGGTGCACGTGCCCCCCCCCGGGTTGTCCACCCCACAGCCTGCCCCTTTTGTTGGGTGCTTTCAGAGGAGGGAATTGTTGGTGACACTCGGGCATGGTGTCAGGTAACTCGAGGGGGTGGCAGACCTTGAGAGTCGATGAAGCCCCCTTGCTCTGGACCACCAGGTAACTCGGAAGGGTGGAAGACTACGAGAGTCGAGGAAGTCCCCCGCTCTGGGCCCAAGCAAGCTTGAACACTTCCCTCCCCTGAAGCTAATGAGAAAACAATTGTGATTGGTTGCTGTGTTACACATTGCATATGCTGTTGTTTTGTTTTGTAAGTGTGTTATGCAAATAAAAAAAATCACTCTCATGTAAAAAAAAAAAAAATCACTCTCCTATAGCCATCTGGCCTGACCCTGTCACAATACCTAATATAAGATCCAGAAATTTTTTGATATGTATTAAAATCCTCCCTTACCATATCTGGCACATTTCTGATCATAAAAGAGAATTGTATTAGCAGCTTTCAAACTGGTGTACACTTCACCTTCTTGAATAGTTTAGTCCCACCGGTTTTTCTATTGCGATATTATTCACTTATAGTTAAGGATAAGATTATACCATAGAGATCATGGAAGTCACGGATTCTGTGACTTTCAGTGACCTCCATGACATTTTCCGTTTCAGACCCAAGGTGGCAGGGCCGGAGCTGTCAGCTGGCGGTGCCCCTGGAGCTCCAAACCACAGTCGGTGATGGGGCCCCTGGAGATCTCAGCAGCTGCTGCAGGCTGTGGGGGCACCCAGAGTCATCAGCAGCCACTATGGGTAGGGGGTGCTGGACCCCGCCATCCTGCAGCAGGACTCGAGCTCTCATCTCCCCCACCTTCTGCTGGGCTCGGGCTTCAGTCATCCTCCCATCAGACCCCTCCCCCTTAATTTTTAGTAAAAGTCATGGACAGGTCATGGGCTTCTGTGAATTTTTGTTTACTGCCTCTACCTGTCCCTGACTTTTGCTAAAAATAACCATGACACAATCGTAACCTTACTTATAGTCATTAAACAAGATGGCCTTTTCCACCAAGATGGGACTATTAATATTTTATCTCACTTGATATTGATTGGCCTAACAAAAAACAGTGGTCCAGCGCGCTTTACTCTGAAAGACCAAGAGGGAGATATAAAACAGATTGGAATTTTGGATTTAAATAACACAGAAAATTCTATTCGTCCAGCACTGGTGTGCTCCTCTGAAATCATATCAGTGTTCTCTGTTTCTTCTCCTTTTTCCAGCAACATCTTTCTTGTTGGCCTATTATTAGGTTCCTTCACTCCCTGCCATTTACTACACACAAGGTGATCTTGAACTTTTAAGTACATTTTTCACAAGTATGTTTATGAAATATTTCTCTCTGTAACTCTGTATAAGACCTTTATTATTACTCTTGTCCCTTCATGACAATATTGCAAAATAGATAGATAGAAGTCTATAGGTATACCTCCCTCCTTCAAATCACTTCTCCCTCAACATTAATCGGTATTATGGCACTATACACTCTTTGCTCTTTTTAAACTTTGTAGTGTGGGATAGAGTTATGTTTTATTGACTTGAGTTAGAGTCAGCGTAGAATTTTACAAACATTTTCTGACTTTCAAGCAACAGAAAGTAAGGAGGGCAATTAGGCTTGATTAAAAGATCAGAAGTTCTATAGAGCTACTCATATTATGAAAATTATGACCATTTATTTGCATGGGCTTGCTGTGAAGTGAGGCTGGAGAATCAGACAGCACTATGGCACAACTGAAAATTATTCCATCTGATTGCTGGTCGGTAGGTAGCGTTCGTGAAAGACATTCGCTGGTCCCAGTCAAGTTCCCAGGGGTCAAGTTTCCACAGTACAACAGATACCCCCAAATCTGGTACCCCTTTTGGCAGTCTCAACACAGAAGTCAAGGACTGGGTGGGAATATAGAGTAAATTACTTTTTTACCACTAGAGATGGTCCCTCCATATTGAGGCTGTGGTACATTGGTAATGCGGTGTGGCACCGCTTGTTCTGGTGCTGCAGATGCTATCCATGTTCTGTGGATAAACGGAGAACTTCAAGGTTATCAGTCCAACTTTTTACAAGTCCTAATTTCAGACACAAATCCTCTTTTCAGATTTGCCAGGATATTCTGCTACCCCCACCTCTGTGGAGTGGGTCAGAAATATGCAGGTAGATAGAGGAGAATATTGAAGACACAACTTATCATGTGTATCTGAGAGGGGAATTTTGCTGTGAGAGTACTGAGTGCATTTCAACAGAAATGGATTCGTTATAGTGCTGCTTATGAGAAAGCTTTAAAGACCAATTTCATTGCAGTAAGTGGGATCCCGCAAGCGGCATCCTTTTGTCTGCTGGTAGGAAAATAATCATTATATTCCTATTTGTACTGATTTGCCTGAATTGGGCCATTTCAAACATTCTGTTTGCTGCCTGAGCTCTTAAGGCTGACTTTAAATGGCAGTCAGAACTCTGGAAATCTCTGAAGTGACTCAGGTTTTTTATGACTGCCCAGCAATGAATCGGGGGATGTAGGAGTGGATGGTTCTACAACAATAATAAAAAAATCTGCCATATACCCACATAAAATCCTACTTAATTGACTGGTTTTGGAGTTGGCAAAGTGATCTTCATAAATCCAACTCACATTTTTTAAATCTGCTACCCCCCCCAGCCCTAAAGAGGAGGATATAAAAGTGATTCAGACTATATTTTCCCTTAGATTTTGTATTCAGTTTGGTGCATTTCTCTGCTCTGTTTTAATGCAGAAACATTTTAATAGGCCCAGATCAGTTCCCAATAGAACTGACCAAAACACACACAACTGAAAGAAATTAGTGTCTTGTTAAAAATCGCAGCAGGAAGACCCATGACTGAGTGGCCATAGACAGTGAACAGGCAGGTAAGTGAGAGCCGGTGGTGCTTAAATTGGTGTAATATACATGTTGGGATGGGAAAGCAGAAGGAGGTATAAAATACACCAATGTAGGATATGTCTACACCAGTGGTCCCCAAACTTTTGAAGGTTGTGCCCCCCTTCCCCCAATACCGTCTTTGCCCTCCCCCCAGGGGCTGGGAGTAGGGCCATGGCTGGGATGGGAGATACGGGCAGAGGTAACGGGGCTGAGGCTAGGGCCACAGCTGGGGATGGGTCTGGGTCTGGGAGCAGGGCCATGGCCAGGGGCCGAGGCTGGATGCTGGGGCAGGAACAGAGCTGCAGCCAGGCTGTAATGGGAGCCTGCAGCTGAGCCCGTGGCCAGGTGTGGCTCAACTCCTGGCCTTGCCCCCAGCCTCGGCTCCAGGCCAGGAACGGAGCTGCAGCCAGTGGCTGAGACTGGGGGCTGGCACAGGGCCAGGAGCAGAGCTGTGCCGAGGCTGGGGATGGGGCCAGGAGGGAGCTGGGGGCATGGGGGAGGCTGGGGGCAGAACGGGAGCAGAGCTGGGGGCGGGGATCGGGCTCAGTGGTGCTCCCTCCCCACCCCTTGTGGGGGGCCTGGCCCGGCCCGGCCCACCACACCCCCCGGACGTTCCTCTATGCCCACCTAGGGGGCACACCCCACACTTTGGGGACCTCTGGTCTACATTATGGGGCACAGTCTACAATGATGGAAGGGGATTTCTGTCAGTGTAGGAACTCTGCCTTTCCAAATGGTGGTAGCTAGGTTGAAAGACGCATTCTTCCATTGACATAGCTGGGTCTACACTGGGGGGGGTAGGTGGACATAGCTGGGTTGGTCAGTGATGTGGTTTTTCACACTCTTGACCAATTTAGCCATGCCCATCTAAATTTTGAGTGTTGACCAGACCTTAGACTTCCTCTAGACATATGGTAATCAGACTCACATAGGGCCAGATTTTTAAATGTGCTTCCACTGAAGTACCAAAGTAAGTGGCCACATTTTCAAAAGAGCTCAATCTGTTGGGTGTGGAGTTTTGAAAGTCTGGTCCCACTTGTGGCCATGAGGTCTGCTTGAAAATCTGGTTATAAGTCTTACCTCAGAATTGGAACCATCACACCTGAATTTCATGTTCATTTTCCATATCTAAGGTCTAGTGCAGACAGTCACAATATGCAATCTTTTTCTGCTCACCCTGTCAGTGACTAACTTAAAAGTAACATGAAAGTTGATCATATTACAACTCGACCTGTGGTTTAATGCATCCACTAAAGAAAACTGGATCTAAGATAGTTTTGCTCAGACAGGATTTGAGCAGATTAGCTAGCAGCTCCTCAGGAAGGTTATTAGTCATTTTTATCCCGTTCTGTAACAAACCTACAGGGAAGTTCCTAAAGGGATAACTTGTTAACCACAAATGAAATGTCATTTTGGTCTTCTTTGGTTTAGTAATGAACTCTTCACAGATCTGCAAGTCAGCTAGTTGTAAGGTGGCAGGGATGTCACCTAAGTACCTGCTTTTGATGCCTGGGAAGAAAAAAGGGAAAAATGCACACAGAAAGATGTTAACAAATGAAACACCACCAATTACTGCACCTGTCAGTATTCAGCAACATATAAAAATAATTCAGAAATCTAAACAATCTGCAGAAAACTGAACACAATTATATAAGAAATTAAGTTATATAGTTGCCATGACCTTTAATCAATCACTCAGCTGTTAATGTTAATTTTGTGATCTAAAAATCATAGTTCTATTTGCATTTTAATGGCTGTTAAATGAAAGTCATCAGGAAGAAATAATGGCAGCGTGGCCTTTTGATACAAAATTCTTCCTTCTTAATGTGATGACAAGATTAGGAAGCCTGGCTCAGAAAAGGTTTTTTGTTCTAAACTGCAGTTGGCATATGGAGCCAACTTTGCAGAGGGAAAAATAAAGCAATTCCAAACAAAATACCATGATCTTACTGTTATAAATAAACCGGAATTGCAAAATAGTAAGAAAGCCATAATGGCAACATCATTACCCACATGCTAACAAAAAACTTTATTATAGCCTAACAACTTGTTTCACAGCAATCTGCCTTTTGAATAAGTTTTCTAGCAATAGGGCCTTGTCCTTGACCAAGAGAGTTTTGTTCCTCCCATGTCTTAAAAAAATTAGCAAGAAAAAAAGAGAATGGAGATGAGAATGAAAGAAAAATATCCCCTGACCAACAGATTTTAAATACCTATGTTGATAGCTGTAGGGTGGGTTTTATCATTTGCAAGTGATAGGCTGTAGTTTAGTGGCAAGTTCCTGCTGCTGTGTACAGTATTATAAGCATAAATGTAATGATTATGCAGTGCTGTATTTCACAGCTAGTGACACTAAAGTTTGAATACTCAGTCAAAATTCTGATTAAATTAGATGCCCATTGCTAGATGATGGGGAACTGGCTGATACATTCTTTATTTTTAATAAGGTGAAAATGTTTCTGTCAGACTCTTGATGCTATTTCTTTCAATTTCAACATTTTTTTTGCTTAACATATAGACCTTCATAGTTACCCATGGATTTATTTGTATGCAAAATGCATAAAATTGATTAAAATGTTATCCACTGCTTAAAACTTTCTCTAAATCTCCTAGGAGACAACCCCCCGCAGGTGGATCTTCTATACTTAAGAGAGAAGGTCTTGGAAATACATGGTCAGAAAGGAAACAAGCAAGCTACAGATGGTTTTCAGCAAGTGGAAGGCAAAGTTAGCACATCTAATGAAAGAAGAAAATGGTTTAGATCTACCTGAAGTTCTTATGTGGAACAGGTAAATTATAGAGGGGAAAGATGTTTCAGCAGGTATCGTGAAGCTAAGTTTCATAAGAGGAAAGGAGTACTTGTGGCACCTTAGAGACTAACCAATTTATTTGAGCATGAGCTTTCGTGAGCTACAGCTCACTTCATCGGATGCATACCGTGGAAACTGCAGCAGACTTTATATACACACAGAGAATATGAAACAATACCTCCTCCCACCCCACTGTCCTGCTGGTAATAGCTTATCTAAAGTGATCATCAAGTTGGGCCATTTCCAGCACAAATCCAGGTTTTCTCACCCTCCACCCCCCCCCCACAAATTCACTCTCCTGCTGGTGATAGCCCATCCAAAGTGACAACTCTCTACACAATGTGCATGATAATCAAGTTGGGCCATTTCCTGCACAAATCCAGGTTCTCTCACCCTCTCACCCCCCTCCCAAAAACCACACACACAAACTCACTATCCTGTAGGTAATAGCTCATCCAAAGTGACCACTCTCCCTACAATGTGCATGATAATCAAGGTGGGCCATTTCCAGCACAAATCCAGGTTTTCTCACCCCCCCACCCCCATACACACACAAACTCACTTTCCTGCTGGTAATAGCTCATCCAAACTGACCACTCTCAAAGTTTAAATCCAAGTTAAACCAGAACATCTGGGGGGGGGGGGGTAGGAAAAAACAAGGGGAAATAGGCTACCTTGCATAATGACTTAGCCACTCCCAGTCTCTATTTAAGCCTAAATTAATAGTATCCAATTTGCAAATGAATTCCAATTCAGCAGTTTCTCGCTGGAGTCTGGATTTGAAGTTTTTTTGTTTTAAGATAGCGACCTTCATGTCTGTAATCGCGTGACCAGAGAGATTGAAGTGTTCTCCGACTTGTTTATGAATGTTATAATTCTTGACATCTGATTTGTGTCCATTTATTCTTTTACGTAGAGACTGTCCAGTTTGACCAATGTAAATGGCAGAGGGGCATTGCTGGCACATGATGGCATATATCACATTGGTGGATGTGCAGGTGAACGAGCCTCTGATAGTGTGGCTGATGTTATTAGGCCCTGTGATGGTGTCCCCTGAATAGATATGTGGGCACAGTTGGCAACGGGCTTTGTTGCAAGGATAAGTTCCTGGGTTAGTGGTTCTGTTGTGTGGTATGTGGTTGTTGGTGAGTATTTGCTTCAGGTTGCGGGGCTGCCTGTAGGCAAGGACTGGCCTGTCTATTAAATTAGGCTTAAATCGAGACTGGGAGTGGCTAAGTCATTATGCAAGGTAGCCTATTTCCCCTTGTTTTTTCCTACCCCCCCCAGATGTTCTGGTTTAACTTGGATTTAAACTTGGAGAGTGGTCAGTTTGGATGAGCTATTACCAGCAGGAGAGTGAGTTTGTGTGTGTATGGGGGTGGGGGGGTGAGAAAACCTGGATTTGTGCTGGAAATGGCCCACCTTGATTATCATGCACATTGTAGGGAGAGTGGTCACTTTGGATGAGCTATTACCAGCAGGATAGTGAGTTTGCGTGTGTGGTTTTTGGGAGGGGGGTGAGAGGGTGAGAGAACCTGGATTTGTGCAGGAAATGGCCCAACTTGATTATCATGCACATTGTGTAGAGAGTTGTCACTTTGGATGGGCTATCACCAGCAGGAGAGTGAATTTGTGTGGGGGGGTGGAGGGTGAGAAAACCTGGATTTGTGTTGGAAATGGCCCAACTTGATGATCACTTTAGATAAGCTATTACCAGCAGGACAGTGGGGTGGGAGGAGGTATTGTTTCATATTCTCTGTGTGTATATAAAGTCTGCTGCAGTTTCCACGGTATGCATCCGATGAAGTGAGCTGTAGCTCACGAAAGCTCATGCTCAAATAAATTGGTTAGTCTCTAAGGTGCCACAAGTACTCCTTTTCTTTTTGCGAATACAGACTAACACGGCTGTTACTCTGAAACCTTTCATAAGAGGAGATTTCCTAGCAATAACAAAGAGGAATTTTAGAGTGGAACCTTGCTAAAGTCTTTTGCCACTCAAATATGATGGGAGCTGTCCAGAAAAACTGACTAATTTGAATGCAGTGAACAACATGCCCCTTTCTTTCCCCAAGCAGAGAACCTATCCATTTTAATTCAACACATTAAGAGCATGCAGGTGGAATGCATGCTAATAGGATTGGCTCTCTGAAGTCAGTGCTCCAATTTATGCAGAAAATCATAGCAGAAAAGAAGTGAACTCCCATTTTTACTATGATGAACTGAGTTTTAATAAACATTTTTGGTGATATATATTACTGCTCTTAGAACTTTTCCCATTTAAAAGTTAGTCAAAGGACATTGCAGATTCCAGCTCTGTAAACTAACTGACTGAAAGGCCAGTAAACAACAACACTTTCAGGAAGCTGATTTATTGGATTCTTTTGGTACTTCAAGAAATTTGTAATCATTTGTAACCATTGATTTTGCCACGATCAACACAGCATTCTGATTCTCAGTATGGTTTTAGGTTGCAAGAGTGAGGGCAAATATGCAGTATGTGAAAGGTGACCACTGAGATCCCTGGACTGAAACCCTGGCTTCACTGAAATCAAATAGTATCTTTGCCAATAACTTCAATGGGGCCAGGAATTTGCCCCAGAGTCTAAAATCCTTTAGTTCAAAGAATAGATACAAGCAGAGCTCTAAGGTGCTTCCTCATGCTGTCCTGCCAAAAGCATGTAATCCCTAATCTGGAGGAACCCACAATGTTTAGTCTCTAGGACCATTGGTGATTGTGCTCAGATTATCAAGAATCATATCAACTAGTGTTAAATGTGGCAATGGTTTTTGTGATATATGTATGTCCATTTTATATGATGTCACTTTTAAATAATAATAATGGGCAAATCTAAAAAATCTTTGCAATTTGATTTGGATAAGCATTCAGAAGGTCTAACATTTATTATGCAAACTTATCTGAACCTCTTTTGTTGAGAAATCAGTCCAGGAATCTCATGTGAATAAGATTTCTTATAATATTTTCACTAGTTCTCAATTCTGCTCAGGTCAGAAATACTGCAAGAATAGCTTTATCCAGGCCCTTCGGTAGCTTCCTGTTCATGAAGTAAAACAGAAATTAAACAATCAGTGTCCAACAAAGTACCAGTCTGGTAGGGGATCGGTTTTACTTTTTGGTAAAGAGTCAGGCCAGTTCTAGTTTACCCAATCCCACTTGTCCATCCATCCCTAGTTTTAATTGCCCATTTGGACAGCATTTAGACACCAAGATGACAGGCATTGTAGAAATGCCAGATGGACAAACAGATCTTTATTCAAGATTTTGCATGTGTTTTAAAAGCCACACATTTTCAGTTTTTACCATCTTATTTTCAAAATACAGAATTCTGAGGCAACATTCTATCATGTGGTCTATACTATGTTCCTCAGCAAATTTCATGAGTAAAGGCAACAGAGCAACTCTGGAGAAAGGATAAATATCACAGAGGCATATTTCAGTTAGAATCATTGTTGCTATGTTGCAGGGTCAGTGTAAACTAAGCCTGGAACCCCAAACTGGGTATTCTATCTACTACCCAAGATCCATAAACCTGGAAATCCTGGGCGCCCCATCATCTCAGGCATTGGTGCCCTGACAGCAGGATTGTCTGGCTATGTAGACTCCCTCCTCAGGCCCTATGCTACCAGCACTCCTAGCTATCTTCGAGACAGCACTGACTTCCTGAGGAAACTACAATCCGTCGGTGATCTTCCTGAAAACACCATCCTGGCCACTATGGATGTAGAAGCCCTCTACACCAACATTCCACACAAAGATGGACTACAAGCCGTCAAGAACACTATCCCCGATAATGTCACGGCAAACCTGGTGGCTGAACTTTGTGACTTTGTCCTCACCCATAACTATTTCACATTTGGGGACAATGTATACCTTCAAATCAGCGGCACTGCTATGGGTACCCGCATGGCCCCACAGTATGCCAACATTTTTATGGCTGACTGTCATAAATATAAAGGGAAGGATAAACCCCTTTGAAATCCCTCCTGGCCAGGGGAAAGCTCCTCTCACCTGTAAAGAGTTAAGAAGCTAAAGGTAACCTTGCTGGCACCTGACCAAAATGACCAATGAGGAGACAAGATACTTTCAAAAGCTGGGAGGAGGGAGAGAAACAAAGCCCTGGTCTACACTAGGACTTTAGGTCGAATTTAGCAGCATTAAATCGATTTAAACCTGCAGCCGTCCACACAATGAAGCCCTTTATTTCGACTTAAAGGGCTCTTAAAATCGATTTCCTTACTCCACCCCTGACAAGTGGATTAGCGCTTAAATCGACGTTGCCGGCTCGAATTTGGGGTACTGTGGACACAATTCGATGGTATTGGCCTCCGGGAGCTATCCCAGAGTGCTCCATTCTGACCGCTCTGGACAGCACTCTCAACTCAGATGCACTGGCCAGGTAGACAGGAAAAGAACCGCGAACTTTTGAATCTCATTTCCTGTTTGGCCAGCGTGGCAAGCTGCAGGTGACCATGCAGAGCTCATCAGCACAGGTGACCATGATGGAGTCCCAGAATCGCAAAAGAGCTCCAGCATGGACCGAATGGGAGGTACGGGATCTGATCGCTGTATGGGGAGAGGAATCCGTGCTATCAGAACTCCGTTCCAGTTTTTGAAATGCAAAAACCTTTGTGAAAATCTCCCAGGGCATGAAGGACAGAGGCCATAACAGGGACCCGAAGCAGTGCCGCGTGAAACTGAAGGAGCTGAGGCAAGCCTACCAGAAAACCAGAGAGGCGAACAGCCGCTGTGGGTCAGAGCCCCAAACATGCCGCTTCTATGATGAGCTGCATGCCATTTTAGGGGGTTCAGCCACCACTACCCCAGCCGTGTTGTTTGACTCCTTCAATGGAGATGGAGACAATACGGAAGTAGGTTTTGGGGACGAAGAAGATGATGATGAGGAGGAGGTTGTAGATAGCTCACAGCAAGCAAGCGGAGAAACCGGTTTTCCCGACAGCCAGGAACTGTTTCTCACCCTAGACCTGGAGCCAGTACCCCCCGAACCCACCCAAGGCTGCCTCCTGGACCCAGCAGGCGGAGAAGGGACCTCTGGTGAGTGTACCTTTTAAAATGCTATACATGGTTTAAAAGCAAGCATGTGAAAGGATTACTTTGCCCTGGCATTTGCGGTTCTCCTAGATGTAGTCCTAAAGCCTTTACAAAAGGTTTCTGGGGAGGGCAGCCTTATTTCGTCCTTCATGGTAGGACACTTTACCACTCCAGGCCAGTAACACGTACTCGGGAATCACTGTAGAACAAAGCATTGCAGTGTATGTTTGCTGGCATTCAACCAAAATCTGTTCTTTATCTCTCTGTGTTATCCTCAGGAGAGTGAGATATAATTCATGGTCACCTGGTTGAAATAGAGTGCTTTTCTTCAGGGGACACTCAGAGGAGCCCATTCCTGCTGGGCTGTTTGCCTGTGGCTAAACAGAAATGTTCCCCGCTGTTAGCCACAGGGAGGGGGGAAGGTTGAGGGGGTAGTCACGCGGTGGGAGGAGGCAAAATGCGACCTTGTAACGAAAGCACATGTGCTATGTATGTAATGTTAACAGCAAGGTTTACCCTGAAAGAGTGTAGCGACTGTTTTATAAAATGTGTCTTTTTAAATACCGCTGTCCCTTTTTTTCTCCACCAGCTGCATGTGTTTCAATGATCACAGGATCTTCTCCTTCCCAGAGGCTAGTGAAGCTTAGAAAGAAAAAAAGACGCACTCGTGATGAAATGTTCTCCGAGCTCATGCTGTCCTCCCACACTGACAGAGCACAGACGAATGCGTGGAGGCAAATAATGTCAGAGTGCAGGAAAGCACAAAATGACCGGGAGGAGAGGTGGAGGGCTGAAGAGAGTAAGTGGCGGGCTGAAGAGAGGGCTGAAGCTCAAATGTGGCGGCAGCGTGATGAGAGGAGGCAGGATTCAATGCTGAGGCTGCTGCAGGACCAAACCAGTATACTCCAGTGTATGGTTGAGCTGCAGCAAAGGCAGCTGGAGCACAGACTGCCACTGCTGCCCCTCTGTAACCAACCGCCCTCCTCCCCAAGTTCCATAGCCTCCACACCCAGACGCCCAAGAACGCGGTGGGGGGGCCTCCGGCCAACCAGCCACTCCACCACAGAGGATTGCCCAAAAAAAAGAAGGCTGTCATTCAATAAATTTTAAAGTTGTAAACTTTTAAAGTGCTGTGCTTAAAGTGCTGTGTGGCATTTTCCTTCCCTCCTCCACCACCCCTCCTGGGCTACCTTGGTAGTCATCTCCCTATTTGTGTGATGAATGAATAACGAATGCATGACTGTGAAGCAGCAATGACTTTATTGCCTCTGCAAGCAATGATTAAAGGGAGGAGGGGAGGGTGGTTAGCTTACAGGGAAGTAGAGTGAACCAAGGGGCGGGGGGTTTCATCAAGCAGAAACAAACAGAACTTTCACACCGTAGCCTGAGCAGTCATGAAACTGGTTTTCAAAGCTTCTCTGATGCATACCGCGCCCTCCTGTGCTCTTCTAACCGCCCTGGTGTCTGGCTGCGCGTAACCAGCAGCTAGGCGATTTGCCTCAACCTCCCACCCCGCCATAAACGTCTCCCCCTTACTCTCACAGATATTGTGGAGCACACAGCAAGCAGTAATAACAGTGGGAATATTGGTTTTGCTGAGGTCTAAGCGAGTCAGTAAACTGCGCCAGCGCGCCTTTAAACATCCAAATGCACATTCTACCACCATTCTGCACTTGCTCAGCCTGTAGTTGAACAGCTCCTGACTACTGTCCAGGCTGCCTGTGTACGGCTTCATGAGCCATGGCATTAAGGGGTAGGCTGGGTCCCCAAGGATACATATAGGCATTTCAACATCCCCAACAGTTATTTTCTGGTCTGGGAATAAAGTCCCTTCCTGCAGCTTTTGAAACAGACCAGAGTTCCTGAAGATGCGAGCATCATGCACCTTTCCCGGCCATCCCACGTTGATGTTGGTGAAACGTCCCTTGTGATCCACCAGAGCTTGCAGCACTATTGAAAAGTACCCCTTGCGGTTTATGTACTCGGCGGCTTGGTGCTCCGGTGCCAAGATAGGGATATGGGTTCCGTCTATAGCCCCACCACAGTTAGGGAATCCCATTGCAGCAAAGCCATCCACTATGACCTGCACATTTCCCAGGGTCACTACCCTTGATATCAGCAGATCTTTGATTGCGTGGGCTACTTGCATCACAGCAGCCCCCACAGTAGATTTGCCCACTCCAAATTGATTCCCAACTGACCGGTAGCTGTCTGGCGTTGCAAGCTTCCACAGGGCTATCGCCACTCGCTTCTCAACTGTGAGGGCTGCTCTCATCTTGGTATTCATGCGCTTCAGGGCAGGGGAAAGCAAGTCACAAAGTTCCATGAAAGTGCCCTTACGCATGCGAAAGTTTCGCAGCCACTGGGAATCGTCCCAGACCTGCAACACTATGCGGTCCCACCAGTCTGTGCTTGTTTCCCGAGCCCAGAATCGGCGTTCCACAGCATGAACCTGCCCCATTAGCACCATGATGCATGCATTGGCAGGGCCCATGCTTTCAGAGAAATCTGTGTCCATGTCCTGATCACTCACGGGACCGCACTGACGTCGCCTCCTCGCCCGGTATCGCGTTGCCATGTTCTGGTGCTGCATATACTGCTGGATAATGCGTGTGTTGTTTAATGTGCTCCTAATTGCCAAAGTGAGCTGAGCAGCCTCCATGCTTGCCTTGGTATGGCGTCCGCACAGAAAAAAGGCGCGGAACGATTGTCTGCCGTTGCTCTGACGGAGGGAGGGGCGACTGACGACACGGCTTACAGGGTTGGCTTCAGGGAGCTAAAATCAACAAAGGGTGTGCCTGTACATCAAGGAGTATTTCAGGCAGGACTGCACGGAGGGTTCCAATAAGAAATGGTGCACCTAAGTTATCGTTGTTATTGGAACAAGGAAGTTAGCCTGGCCTCTGATTGATACATGGCTAGATTTACCTCGCTGCACCTTCTCTGTGAGTGACTGCAGTGTGATCTAGACAGGGGAGGAGGCAAATGAGTACAAAACAAATCTGGTCTATTTCTTGTTCTGACCCACTCCATCTATCTTTTACATCTTTGGCTGGCAGCAGACGGTGCAGAAGGACTGCATGCCATCCACATCTCATGGCTGCTCGGCAGAAGATGGTACAGTACGACTGCTAGCCATCTTCATCTCTTGCCTGCCTGGCAGAAGATGGTACAGTACGACTGCTAGCAGTCCGTATCGCCTGCCCGCTCACCATAAGACGGTTCAATAGGACTGCAGGACTAAAGAGAATGACCTGCTCAAGTCACTCCAAATTTAGTCCCTGCGCCCATGTCTGCCCAGGCGCTCCTGATCGACCTCACATAGGCGACCAGGAGCACCTCAGACATGACAATGACGGCTACCAGTCGTACTGTACCGTCTGCTGCCACAAGGCAAGGGGTTGCTGCTACTGTGTAGCAATGCCGTACCGCGTCTGCCAGCATCCAGGAGACATAGGGTGACGGTTACCTGAGCGGGCTCCATGCTTGCCGTGGTATGGCGTCTGCACAGGTAACTCAGGAAAAAAGGCGCGAAATGATTGTCTGCCCTTGCTTTCACGGGGGGAGGGAGGGAACGGGGGCCTGACGATATGTACCCAGAACCACCCGCGACAATGTTTTAACCCCATCAGGCATTGGGATCTCAACCCAGAATTCCAATGGGCAGCGGAGACTGCGGGAACTGTGGGATAGCTACCCACAGTGCAACACTCTGGAAGTCGACTCTAGCCTCGGTACTGTGGAAGCGCTCCGCCGAGTTAATGCACTTAATGCACTTAGAGCATTTTCTGTGGGGACACACACTCGAATATATAAAACCGATTTCTAAAAAACCGACTTCTATAAATTCGACCTAATTTCATAGTGTAGACATAGCCAAAGGGTCTCTGTCTGTCTATATGCTGTCTTTGCCGGGGATACACCAGGAATGGAGTCTTAGAACTTTTAGTAAGTAATCTAGCTAGGTATGTGTTAGATTATGATTTCTTTAAACGGCTGAGAAAAGAATTGTGCTGAATAGAATAACTATTTCTGTCTGTGTATCTTTTTTGTAACTTAAGGTTTTGCCTAGAGGGGTTCTCTATGTTTTGAATCTAATTACCCTGTAAGGTATCTACCATCCTGATTTTACAGAGGTGATTTCTTTACTTCTATTTCTATTAAAAGTCTTCTTGTAAGAAAACTGAATGCTTTTTCATTGTTCTCAGATCCAAGGGTTTAGGTCTGTGGTCACCTATGCAAATTGGTGAGGCTTTTTATCCAACATTTCCCAGGAAAGGGGGGGGTGCAAGTGTTGGGAGGATTGTTCATTGTTCTTAAGATCCAAGGGTCTGGGTCTGTAGTCACCTAGGCAAATTGGTGAGGCTTTTTACCAAACCTTGTCCAGGAAGTGGGGTGCAAGGTTTTGGGAAGTATTTTGGGGGGAAAGACGTTTCCCAACAGCTCTTCCCCAGTAACCAGTATTTGTTTGGTGGTGGTAGCAGCCAATCCAAGGACGACGGGTGGAATAATTTTGTACCTTGGGGAAGTTTTGACCTAAGCTGGTAAAGATAAGCTTAGGAGGTTTTTCCATGCAGGTCCCCACATCTGTACCCTAGCGTTCAGAGTGGGGAAGGAACCTTGACACTGACAAGGTCAACGCTTCCTCAGCTCTCGTCCCCTAATGCCCCTACTCTACTTGCGCTATATTGATGACATCTTCATCATCTGGACCCATGGAAAAGAAGCCCTTGAGGAATTCCACCATGATTTCAACAATTTCCATCCCACCATCAACCTCAGCGTGGACCAGTCCACACAAGAGATCCACTTCCTTGTCACTACGGTGCTAATAAGCGATGTCACAAACACCACCCTATACCGGAAACCTACTGACCGCTATTCCTACCTACATGCCTCCAGCTTTCACCCAGACCACACCACATGATCCATTGTCTACAGCCAAGCTCTACGATACAACCGCATTTGCTCCAACCCCTCAGACAGAGACAAATGCCTACAAGATCTCTATCAAGCATTCTTACAACTACAATACCCACCTGCTGAAGTGAAGAAACAGATTGACAGAGCCAGAAGAGTACCCAGAAGTCACTTACTACATGACAGGCCCAACAAAGAAAACAACAGAACACCACTAGCCGTCACCTTCAGGCCCCAACTAAAACCTCTCCAACGCATCATCAAGGATCTACAACCTATCCTGAAGGACTACCCATCACTCTCACAAATCTTGGGAGACAGGCCAGTCCTTGCCTACAGACAGCCCCCCAACGTGAAGCAAATACTCACCAACAACCACATACCACACAACAGAACCACTAACCCAGGAACTTATCCTTGCAACAAAGCCCGTTGCCAATTGTGCCCACATATCTATTCAGGAGACACCATCACAGGGCCTAATAACATCAGCCACACTATCAGAGGCTCGTTCACCTGCACATCTACCAATGTGATATATGCCATCATGTGCCAGCAATGCCCCTCTGCCATGTACATTGGTCAAACTGGACAGTCTCTACGTAAAAGAATAAATGGACACAAATCAGATGTCAACATTCATAAACCAATTGGAGAACACTTCAATCTCTCTGGTCACTCGATTTCTGACCTAAAACTGGCTATTCTACAACAAAAAGACTTCAGAAACAGACTCCAACGAGAGACTGCTGAATTGTAATTAATTTGCAAATTGGATACAATTAACTTAGGCTTGAATAGAGACTGGGAGTGGTTGAGTCATTACACAAAGTAAAACTATTTCCCCTTGTTTATTTCCCCCCTCCCCCCCCGCTGTTCCTCAGACATTAACTGCTGGAAATGGCCCACCTTGATTATCACTACAAAGTGTTTTCTCCCCCTCCCACCCACTCTCCTGCTGGTAATAGCTCATCTTAAGTGATCACTCTCCTTACAGTGTGCATGATAAACACCCATTTTTTCATGTTCTGTGTGTATATAAATCTCCTCACTGTATTTTCCACTGAATGCATCTGATGAAGTGAGCTATAGCTCACGAAAGCTTGTGCTCAAATAAATTGGTTAGTCTCTAAGGTGCCACAAGTACTCCTTTTCTTTTTGCGAATACAGACTAACACGGCTGCTACTCTGAAATCTAAGCCCATTTTATTAATGGTTGCTGATTTTACAGGTGTCATAGGACAGTGGGAGGAGCTGTAAACATGATTTCCACATCCATCCAGCTCCCTAGGTTGTTGGCCCCATTACTGAAGTGCATAGGAAGGCCAAATGGCCCATGGACGATAGCTTCCATAATAAGGGTAAGATGAAGCAAATGGTTCCTGTACAGAAGGCCAGGAGGGTGAGGCCTGAAAACCCAAAGGAGAAGATGTTCCAAAGTACATGGTACTGAACGTAGAATGGGAGGCTTAGTCTGTGGTGAGTGGAACTTAATTCTCTGGAATGAGTCTCAGACTCCATTCTGAATGGCAGATTGACCAGCTTCATGAAACCTGGGAACCACATGATTGGAGATGACCTTCTGCTTGGCCAAACAAAGACAGGGAATAAGTATGAGGGGAAGTTGATAGAGCCTTCTGTTTGTATCACCTCTGGAACTGAGAGTGAGTGAATCATAGCCAGACCAAGGAAGACAGCCTTGACAGGGAAGGTGACCAGACCCTTTGAACTGGGAATGGAGAGTTCTCCTTTTGTATGGGGGGAGAAGGAACCTCTACCCTGGTGCTGGAAAATTCCACTGCATTCTTTATTGCTGAGTCCCTGCTGGATCCATTAACCCTAAATATCTTAGAACAGGAGAGGAATGTAAGGGAGTGAAAGTTTAGAAGTGTGAGCAACAAGGGTGATGTCGTGGTGGGAGTCTGCTATAGACCACCAGACCAGAGGGATGAGGTGGACGAGGCTTTCTTCTGGCAACTAACGGAAGTTACTAGATCGCAGGCCCTGGTTCTCATGGGAGACTTCAATCACCCTGATATCTGCTGGGAGAGCAATACAGCGGTGCACAGACAATCCAGGAAGTTTTTGGAAAGTGTAGGGGACAATTTCCTGGTCCAAGTGCTGGAGGAACCAACTAGGGGCAGAGCTCTTCTTGACCTGCTGCTCACAAACCAGGAAGAATTAGTAGGGGAAGCAAAAGTGGATGGGAACCTGGGAGGCAGTGACCATGAGATGGTCGAGTTCAGGATCCTGACACAGGGAAGAAAGGAGAGCAGCAGAATACGGACCCTGGACTTCAGAAAAGTGGACTTTGGCAATCTCAGGGAACTAATGGGCAGGATCCCCGGGGAGAATAACATGGTGGGGAAAGGAGTCCAGGAGAGCTGGCTGTATTTTAAAGAATCCTTATTGAGGTTACAGGGACAAACCATCCCGATGTGTAGAAAGAATAGTAAATATGGCAGGTGACTAGCTTGGCTTAACAGTGAAATCCTTGCTGATCTTAAACTCAAAAAAGAAGGTTACAAGAAGTGGAAGATTGGACAAATGACCAGGGAAGAGTATAAAAATATTGCCCGGGCATGCAGGAGTGAAATCAGGAAGGCCAAATCACACCTGGAGTTGCAGCTAGCAAGAGATGTTAAGAGTAACAAGAAGGGTTTCTTCAGGTATGTTAACAACAAGAAGAAAGTCAAGAAAAGTGTGGGCCCCTTACTGAATGAGGGAGACAACCTAGTGACAGAGGATGTGGAAAAAGCTAATGTACTCAATGCTTTTTTTGCCTCTGTCTTCACGAACAAGGTCAGCTCCCAAACTACTGCACTGGGCAGCACAGCATGGGGAGGAGGTGACCAGCCCTCTGTGGAGAAAGAAGTGGTTCAGGACTATTTAGAAAAGCTGGATGAGCACCAGTCCATGGGGCTGGATGCGTTGCATCCGAGAGCGCTAAAGGAGTTGGCGGATGTGGATGGTAACCTGGGAGGCAGTGAATATTCCGTTGGCCATTATCTTTGAAAACTCATGGCAATCGGGGGAGGTCCCGGACGACTGGAAAAAGGCTAATGTAGTGTCCATCTTTAAAAAAAAGGAGGACCCTGGGAACTACAGGCCAGTCAGCCTCACCTCAGTCCCTGGAAAAATCATGGAGCAGGTCCTCAAGGAATCAATTCTGACGCACTTAGAGGAGAGGAAAGTGATCAGGAACAGTCAGCATGGATTCACCAAGGGCAAGTCATGCCTGACTTACCTAATTGCCTTCTATAATGAGATAACTGGCTCTGTGGATGAGGGGAAAACACTGGTCATGTTATTCCTTGACTTTAGCAAAGCTTTTGATACAGTCTCCCACAGTATTCTTGCCAGCAAGTTAAAGAAGTATGGGCTGGATGAATGGACTATAAAGTGGATAGAAAGCTGGCTAGATTGTTGGGCTCAACGAGTAGTGATCAATGGCTCCATGTCTAGTTGGCAGCCGGTATCAAGTGGAGTGCCCTAAAAGTTGGTCCTGGGGCCGGTTTTGTTCAATATCTTCATTAATGATCTGGAGGATGGTGTGGATTGCACCCTCAGCAAGTTTGCAGATGACACTAAACTGGGAGGAGTGGTAGATATGCTGAAGGGTAGGGATAGGATACAGAGGGCCCTAGACAAATTAGAGGATTGTGCCAAAAGAAATCTGATGAGTTTCAACAAGGACAAGTGCAGAGTCCTGCACTTAGGAAGGAAGAATCCCATGCACTGCTACAGACTAAGGACTGAGTGGCTAGGCAGCAGTTCCACAGAAAAGGACCTAGGGATTATGGTGGACAAGAAGCTGGATATGAGTCAACAGTGTGCCCTTGTTGCCAAGAAGGCTAATGACATTTTGGGCTGTATAAGTAGGAGCATTGCCAGCAGATCGAGGGACATGATCATTCCCCTCTATTCAGCATTGGTGAGGCCTCATCTGGAGTACTGTGTCCAGTTTTGGGCCCCACACTACAAGAAGGATGTGGAAAAATTGGAAAGAGTCCAGCGGAGGGCAACAAAAATGATTAGGGGGCTGGAGCACATGATTTATGAGGCGAGGCTGAGGGAACTGGGATTATTTAGTCTGTAGAAGAGAAGAATGAGGGGGAATTTGATAGCTGCTTTCAACTACCTGAAAGGGGGTTCCAAAGAGGATGGATCTAGCCACACTCCTGCTGAAGCCCCGAGCCCCAGCAGGCACAACCAGTGGGGTTGAAACCCCAAAACGTCCCTCCTTGCTGGACAGAAGCCTCTATCCCACCACCCCTCTGCAAAATAGAAGTCCTGAGCTCCCCGCAACCCCTGCCCCAGTCTCTGGTAGAATATTTGTAGCTTGCTGTTAGAGTAAGTGGGTGGCTCAAGGCAATGTGGTGGCTAGTGAACCCAAGCTGCAGCAATGTCCGGTGAGTTCAAGAGTTGCCCTTGTCAGCTTTCTGAGAATGTGTGCTGTGCTCTCTACCTGCATTCTGCAGTGCTCCTTCTGGAAGTTTTGCCCCAAAAGCAATACTTCTGGTTTAAGAGATGGTAGTTCAAAGGAATCTAAAATCTTCATGCTTACTTAGGGCTTGTCTACATAGGGAAATCTTGAAAATTCTACTGCATTCTTTATTGCAGAGTCCCTGCTGGATCTACTGACCTTAAATCTCTTAGAAGAGGAGAGGGATCCAAGGTATTGAAGATACCCGCGTCTTGTCTCTTGAGAGTATAACTCCCTGTATAGATACTCTTATTCCAGAATAAGAGTGCCCTTTTCCAGTTCAGTTTATGTCACAATGGAAGCAGTATAAGCTAAAAGCTGGAAAAAGGCACTCTTATTCTGGAATCAGAGCGTCCTCATGGGCAGTTATAATGGTACAACTATAGGGGTATAATTACACCAGTAAATTTCTTCATGTAGATAAGCCTTCTTTAGAAGTAGTGTCAGGGAAAACAGCATTAATTAATAGAGGTAAAATGAAAGGAACAGAGGAATTGCCGTACTGTAACAGATCCAAGGTCCATCTAGTCTAATATCGTTAGGCTGGACAGAATTCTTTTTTAAATAAGTTTGATGGATAGTATTGATGTTTATTTTTTTCTCGATTTAAATTTCTACAGTTGCACAAAGTTATGGGGAGGATCAGACAATTTAGTGACAGTAGGTGTTGAGATGCAAGAAGTTAAAACTTTATAACTGTTAAAAAACACAAACTGTCAACATCACATGTCAAAATATACAAAGTAAATATCTTTAAATCAAACTCTAATAAGTTCTTAAGCATCTTTTTTCTTACTTTGCCTATCTGTAGATTTTGATGACTATAAATGGAAATAAGTTTTTGTCAGTTTGTGTGTATATGGTGAAATCAACATTTACCCATAAAAATCTAATCTTTCCAAGCACAAATATCTTGCTACAGACGGTGGCCAGCACCAGACGCTTCGGAAGAAGGTATAGGAACCCCGCAATAGGCAGATGTGGGATAATCTGCCCCCACATAGGTCTAATTCTGATCTCTGGTTTAAACCAAGGTTTAATATCTAGGAAGATGAGAGACAGCAGCATAATGCTAATCATGCTGCATTCTCTTCACCCATTTCCTGAACAACGGGACTGAGCATGATCACAGAAAAGCAAGTAACTGTGACTTTCATGGCTGCCAGCATGCTCAAAAAGGTTGATGAGCATCAGGAAACACACACATAAGAGAAAAAACACCGAGGAGTCCTTGTGGCACTTAGAGACTAACAAATTTATTTGGGCATGTCAAGGTTCCTTCCCCACTCTGAACTCTATGGTACAGATGTGGGGACCTGCATGAAAGACCCCCTAAGCTTATCCTTACCAGCTTAGGTTAAAAACTTCCCCAAGGTACAAACTTTGTTTGTCCCTGAACAGTATGCTGTCACCACCAAGCGTTTTAAACAAAGAACAGGGAAAGAGACCACTTGGAGATGTCTTCCCCCAAAATATCCACCCAAACCCTACACTCCCTTTCCTGGGGAAGGCTTGATAAAATCCTCACCAATTTGCATAGGTGAACACAGACCCAAACCCTTGGATCTTAAGAACTATGCAAAATCAACCAGGTTCTTAAAAGAAGAATTTTAATTCAAGAAAAGGTAAAAGAATCACCTCTGTAAAATCAGGATGGAAAATACCTTACAGGGTAAACAGATTCAAAACATAGAGAATCCCTCTAGGCAAAACCTTAAGTGACAAAAAGACACAAAAATAGGAATATACATTCCATCCAGCACAGCTTATTTTACCAGCCATTAAACAAAATAAAATCTAATGCATTTTCTAGCTAGATTACTTACTAACTTAACAGGAGTTGGAAGGCTGCATTTCTGATCTGTTCCTGACAAAAGCATCACACACACAGACAGAACCCTTTGTCCCCCCCACTCCAGATTTGAAATTATCTTGTCCCCTCATTGGTCACTTTGGGTCAGGTGCCAGCGAGGTTACCTTAGCTTCTTAACCCTTTACAGGTGAAAGGGTTTTGCCTCTGGCCAGGAGGAATTTTATAGCACTGTATATAGAAAGGTGGTTACCCTTCCCTTTATATTTATGACAGGGCATAAGCTTTCGTGGGCTAGAACCCACTTCATCAGATGGATGGAGTGGAAAATACAGGAGCAGGTATAAATATATGAAAAGATGTGAGTTGCCTTACCAAGTGTGAGGTCAGTCTAACGAGACAATTCAATTGACAGCAGGATACCACGGGAGAAAAAATAACTTTTGAAGTGGTAATGAGAGTAGCCCATTTCAGACAGTTGACAAGAAGGTGTGATGTATTTATACCTGCTTCTGTATTTTCCACTCCATGCATCAGATGAAGTGGGTTCTAGCCCACAAAAGCTTATGCCCAAATAAATTCGTTAGTTTCCAAGGTGCCACAAGGACTCCTTGTTGTTTTTGCTGATACAGACTAACATGGCTACCACCCTGAAACCTGTCACACATAAGAGAGTCTTATGCTAAGGATTGATGTAAGGTCAACATTACCTAATACAGCACCAGGATGCTATCGTCAGTCAAAACAGTGACTTATGTTTATCATGAAAAATAAGCACTGAAAACCAATTTAAATGCTCTACACAATTCATCTGATCTGCACAAGCTAAGGGTTCACACCTAAGAGTTTTATCCTTCAAAGTGCTGTAGTTTCTGTGAAAAAGTGGTCTGAAAGGAAACAGACTCTAGACATTTTTTTAGCCACACAGCCCTTTAAAAAAGTCACAGGAAACCTCAAATGATAGTCCCCCCACAAATTGCTATGGAGAAATCAAGTGGTGCACAAACTACAATAAACATTTAAAAATGACACTACCACAAAAGATAGAATGTCCATAAACTGTTTTCACCCCTGTTAAAATGAAAATGATAGTGCTATCCTCCACTATAATATTGCTGTGCCACATTAGTGCTTGGGGTAAAGTTAGTGGTGCAAATTGGGGTCATTTCATCCAAGGGTTCATCAGATTCCATCCCCCCAGGAATTGATTTTAATAATCAAAACCTTCTGAAACCCACATGAAGGATTATCTTGAAATCCACAACAAGGCTGAGCTAGACTTTGAGAGAGGGGAGAGGAGAACACCCACTGAGATAAATGGGTCAGTCAGCACCTCTCAGAGGTATTGTTTCAGGCTGTATCTATCTCTATGGGGTGTTCCCATTCAGCTGAGAACATTATATTGCAATAAATGAGCTACTTCACACCTCGGCAGTGCTTAGCCTTATGCCTACACTGGCCCCCAAAAGTGGAGTACAAAGCCTGGAGCTTCCTTCCACGCTCTCTTGCTGTCTCCTGCTGGTAGATGTGCTCCTCACAGCCCACTGGTTACCATTGCCTTTCTCCCAATAGCCCCTCTAGTCCTGCTGGGCTAGGCTAAAGGTATGTCTACACTTACCATTTAAAGCGCAAAAAAGTCCCTTTTTTGCGCTAAAATGGTGGAAGCGTCTGCACTTGATAATGACTTTTTGCGGTGAAATTCAGAAGTTTCACTGCAAAAAGAAAACCACCTTCACGAGAGGCGTACAGCTCTTACTGCTGTTCTTTTTGCGCTGCTGTGAAAGTGAAGACACATTCTAGCAGTGTAAACACCCTTTGGCCTCCGGAGGGTATCCCACAGTTCCAAAAGCAATCACTCTGACCAGCATCTCTGCTGCTCTGACGCATGGACATCCACCTCTCCGCCTATAAGCCCCAGGAAGTTTGAAGCTCCCTTTCCCTTTGTTTGTAGATGTGTCAGAGAAAGCAGCCAGACAGCAGGAGTTTTTAAAAAAAATGCCATGAAGAACCAGGAAATAATGGGGCTCCAGAGACATGAAGCATGCAGCACTGAGCAGCGACCCAGAATGCCTTCTGCTCACCCCCCCCACCCTTCCCACAAGACCTAGTGAGAGAGCTGCACTGTGGGATAGCTGCCCTACAGCGCTGCTCTCATCGGTGATGGAAGTGCTGGTAGTGTAAACACTCTCTGACACCTGAGGAATTGAATGAGAACGCAAACCAGCGCTTTACTTTCACCGGTTCCCTATCACCGATGAAACTTAAAGTGCAAAAACTCTATAAGTGTAGACATACCCTAAGTCTCATTTAATGGGACTAAGTGCCAGAGTCACCTTTGAAAATGGGGCATAGGCTCCTAGTCACTTAAGCACTTCTGAAAATTTTACCTACTGTGCTTAAAAACAAACAAAAAAGTGCCTGATCACATAATAGTTCATACCCAGCAATATATGAATATAGCTTTCTCGCAGTGTGATACGATGACACAAGCCACACTCTCCCTCTGTGTCTAGCACATTTAGTGTGCTACCACAATCTAAAATAGAATACTAATTATAGGCAGGACTGCTGGCATTGCCATGAAGGATGCCCAACATTGCCATTTTAAGACCCTGTGTTCAGCTGCTTATATTTTCTCAAACTTTTTTGGGCAGAAATTTTTCCATGCCAGGTGTTTACTTCAGGCTGATTTTTTTTGGAAAATTTCAGCCAAAATGGATCATTTGATTCCAAGAACAAGACGACGGAAAATATATTTCTCCCATGTTAAAAAATTCACACGATGTTTTCTTTGAAAAAGCTCTAGTGCCCCCCCGCCCCCGCTTAGTGCCATTCAGATGAAAACCCATTTAAATGTGGCTGAGTTATAAGCTGTTGAACAAAATAAATGCAGTTTGCACATGCTCAGTAGAGGTTTAAATTTTAGCAGCTAAACTCCCGGAAGATTAGATCTGCACTGGGCATGCTCCAGCCCAGGGTTGAGCAGGACTTTATTTGCAACTTCAGCTTTGGGCTGCTGCAGACTGTGCTGGATTCAGGCAGTTGAACTGAGACCATGGAGTCTGTATCCCCTGTGCACTCAGTATCCCTCCCTGCTTATCATGGGCAGCATGGTTTTCTTTCTAGTCATGTGCAGAGGCAAATTAAGATTTACTGGGGCCCTGGGTACAAAGAACACCGGGGCCTCCCACATTCCCCTCTCCAAGATGGTGCCCAGCCCCCTGCTCCTCCCCTTCCCCCAAGGCCACACCTCCTGCTGTGGCCAGAAGCCAGGACCGTGGTAAGAGCTGCCCAGGGAGTCTGGGCCACTGTGGGGAGCCCTGAACCGTCCATCTGTAATGGGTGGTGCACCCTGGGGGCAGGGACATGAGCCAGGGACTGCTCACGGGCACCCTGGTTCCCCACCCAGGACAGGTGGTGGGATATGGGCTCCCCAAAGCTGACCAGGCTCCCTTGGTGGCTTTTACCACATCCTAGGACAATAGTCCCCAAACTTCTGCTTCCTGTTCCACCCCTCAGCTTCCAGTGTGGCTTTCTTGGCTCTATAACCCAAGGGGAGGGTTGTGAGCTCTTCGGGTCTATCTCTGAGGGAGGCCATGCCTCCTTGCTACAAGTTCCTCTCTCACAAGCCAGGAAGTGGAGAGGAGTTGCACCATAGTCGCTAGGATAGCTTCAAGGCTGCAGTGACACATTTCAGTGGGAGAGGGGGCTGCCTCAATCATAGAATATCGGGCTTGAAAGGGACCTCAGGAGGTCATCTAGTCCAACCCCCTGCTCAAAGCAGGACCAAACCCCAATTTTGCCCCAGATCCCTAAATGACCCCCTCAAGGATTGAACTCACAACCAAGGGTTTAGAAGGCCAATGCTCAAACCACTGAGCTATCCCTCCCCCCCTAAATAGGATGGCTGAATCTCACCTATGGGAGGGCTAATGTTATATGTTGGAGACTAGTGGAACAATCAGGAGGCCATTCAACTAACAATGCAAGGGGAGGGAATTAAGGAAGCAAATGTAGTTCTAAGTCAAGGTGTTGTGAATATATTGAACAGAGGTGACAAAGAAGGTGAAGAAAAGAAATGGCATGTTTTATACACCAGTGCTAGGAGTCTGGGTAATAAGCAAAAGGGATTAGAGAGTCTCCTTGATGAGAGGGAATTTGATTTAATTGGCATTACTATGATCTGCGTGATTGGAAAGTTAAAATCACTGGTTCTAACCAGGTTAAGAAGGATGGAGTGGGTAAACCAGGTGAGGGATGGTATGCTATGTTAAAGACACCATTACCTGTTTTAAAGTTATTAGTAATTCAGAGACACAGGATCTTGAATGCATGTGGATCAATGTGCTAACTAAACAAGTCCAGGAGGGGAAATGTTGAGGGTTTGTTACAATCACTGAATTATCCCAGAGAGTGCAGTGCCCACTGACTTCAGCTGTGAGTGCTCAGGACTTCTGCAAATCATACTGCAGTGTATCAGGTCAGACACCCATAAAATAAAGAACACATGAGTGACCAGCTGTGAAAAGTCTGGTGTAACTAACATAGGAGCTCTGTGGCAGAGATATTGTTAGAATCCAGTTCTCTAGGAGTGCATTTAACTGCCTTAACCACGAGACTATTATCTCTCTTCTCGCTAACCACTGCCTCATTTACTACACACCTTCCAACTTCCCCAACAAATGGTGTAGGGGGTCCTACAGACAACAGCCTCCTTTACTATATAACGTTGGTTCATCCTGTGGAAAAAGTAATATAGTGTTTAATTTATGATTATGTATCATAATGCATGTGCACAAGGGGGCAGTATTGATGCTGCACAGGCAACCTGAATTCTGGCATTTCCTAACTTCTGAATGCTTGACTTTGCAACCTTAATAATGTTCTTTGAATGTAATTTTTTGTGTGTCATGTAATATAGAGCAATTTCACAAAATGCTTAAAAACTGTATTCTGCAATGGAATATATAAGATAGCATCACTTCCTTGTATTTTTCCTTTTCTAGAATTTTAGCTGACAGTAGTGCTTATGAAAGAAAGAAGCTCAGTTCATTGAAAAGCTTGGGGACTGAAGTCCTCCATCCACACACCAGGTAAAGAATGGACAATGCTAGCACGAGCTTTCCCTCACTGCCCCCAGAAGGAGCCTCTCCGTTAGAACCAGGTGTCAAGGTTCCTCCCCCACTCTGAACGCTAGGGTACAGATGTGGGGACCTGCATGAAAAACCTCCTAAGCTTATCTTTACCAGCTTAGGTCAAAACTTTCCCAAGGTACAAAATATTCCACCCGTCGTCCTTGGATTGGCCGCTACCACCACCAAACTAATACTGGTTACTGGGGAAGAGCTGTTTGGACGCGTCTTTCCCCCCAAAATACTTCCCAAAACCTTGCACCCCACTTCCTGGACAAGGTTTGGTAAAAAGCCTCACCAATTTGCCTAGGTGACTACAGACCCAGACCCTTGGATCTTAAGAACAATGAACAATCCTCCCAACACTTGCACCCCCCCCTTTCCTGGGAAATGTTGGATAAAAAGCCTCACCAATTTGCATAGGTGACCACAGACCCAAACCCTTGGATCTGAGAACAATGAAAAAGCATTCAGTTTCTTACAAGAAGACTTTTAATAAAAATAGAAGTAAATAGAAATAAAGAAATCCCCCCTGTAAAATCAGGATGATAGATATCTTACAGAGTAATTAGATTAAAAAAACATAGAGAACCCCTCTAGGCAAAACCTTAAGTTACAAAAAAGATCCACAGACAGAAATAGTTATTCTATTCAGCACAATTCTTTTCTCAGCCATTTAACGAAATCATAATCTAACACATACCTAGCTAGATTACTTACTAAAAGTTCTAAGACTCCATTCCTGGTCTATCCCCAGCAGAAACCAGCATATAGACAGACACACAGACCCTTTGTTTCTCTCCCTCCTCCCAGCTTTTGAAAGTATCTTGTCTCCTCATTGGTCATTTTGGTCAGGTGCCAGCGAGGCTACCTTTAGCTTCTTAACCCTTTACAGGTGAGAGGATCTTTCCCCTGGCCAGGAGGGATTTCAAAGGGGTTTACCCTTCCCTTTATATTTATGACACCAGGCATTTCAATCTCTAGGCTCATTCAGTCTTTGTACTATGTGGCAATCTCAGAAGGAAAGACAAGGTGTGTTGGCTGTTTTGTGACCTAGCCCCTATCTTATTCCATATCGGCCACCAAACAGTTATCAGAGGCTGGTAATATTCAGTTTCTTCCAGCCAGGGCTGGATGTGAACAGATGAGTTGGGAGCATTATCCAATCCCTCAGTTTCCTCTGTATGACGGCACACGTTTAAACTATTCATGAAGGCTGCATTTATTTACAACTACTTTTTAGCCTTAGGAAGCTTACCAAATATGTAATTCACGGCAAGTTCACATTTTGAATGAAAGGATATGATGACAATTTGGGGATCTGACAGAGAAATGATCTATGTGTTACCACGCACAACCAAAGGTCACAAATCTGGTTGCTGCCCCCAACTAAATTATTCAGAAAGAGTTTCAGGGCAATTGAAAAGACAGTGTTTTTTCTGAGTTCTGTGAATGCCTGCAACGAACTGCTGATTGGGATTTGAGACTTCATGTAAATGAGTCTCCCTCTGCCTTCTCCATACAGAATATCATTGCTTGATTAAACAAAGCCTACCTTTGCTACATAATTTTGTTTCCATATTTAAAATTAATCCATTTTTAGATGGATTAACCCCTAGAACTCTTCCTCCTGCTCCCCTTCTCCCCCAGTAAGGGTGCATGCTCCTACTGACAAAACAAATTCCTAATTTTTATTTTAATGTTTTGGCCTGCTGACTTTTCTCCTATATCAAAAATGTCAATCCTGATCGATCTCTCTCTCTATGTATATATATCTCTCTCTATATACATATTCTTCTTGTATGCATTTAAGGTCCTACTGTGGAAAGAAGCTTGGCAAGGCTGTGAGAGCCTTCTGTTCCTAGTATGGTACACATCAAACACGAAGAGGGGAAAAAAAAAAAGAGATGGAAAATCCTTAGCTTGATTTTCTACAGCCAAAAGCTGTTCATCATCTTGTAAAAGGGAGTAGTTGTTGGTTCTTGTTTTTTTTTCTTTTGTAAATTAAAAATAAATCTCACTTTATGATGTATTAATTGCTATAAAGGCTCCAAGATTTTGTGACAGCTGCCTTTATTCGGTTAGTGAAACTTGTTCTAATATGTTTTCCCCTGAAGGTATCTTGATGGGTATCACTGTTAAGGGAGGAGGGGAACTCCTCTCAGCCACTAGAGGGCACTGTACTCTCAATTTAGAACCCTCCAGCTTTCCCATGGAGGTAGGAATTTTGGCCTGAGGAAATTTGTATTCAAATACTTAAGCTGTAATGCCTAATTTTTTTTTAAAAAAACCCCACAACTAAAGATATCATAATAGTATAAATGTGCCAACCTCCTCTCCTCAAAAGCAAACCAATCCCCAGCCCATCCTTGCCTTACCCCCACTAAGGAATCAGTCATACATATGTCTTAACTAAACACGATCTGAAAAGGCAGTCTTACATTCTGATCTAGAATAGGTTACATTCTGATCTAGAATAGGTTAGGGAAAGGCATTCAGGTCTGATGCCAAGTCAGGATGAGGGATGGGGTTTTAGTGAGATTTTTGCTGAAAGCAATGGCTTGTGGCATCAGTTGTTCTCATGAGATTTCTGCCATCTTGGACTAAAATCTCATGAGACTGCCTATTTTTATGGTATTTTAACTGCGTTCAAGCCAGAACCAGAATACAAACCCTTCTAGTTTTGTATCTGGTCTGGAACAAAAGCCACAGAGAATAGTTCATATCCAACCTGAACCCTCCTGAAATTAAGGGGTTTGGCTATGTGGTCTGGTTATGACTCCTCTCTTTATCATGTA
The DNA here is from genome assembly GCF_965140295.1 of Lepidochelys olivacea. NCBI lineage: Eukaryota > Metazoa > Chordata > Testudines > Cheloniidae > Lepidochelys > Lepidochelys olivacea. The sequence goes on from NC_140411.1 coordinate 268,561,814, forward strand.
TAAATCCCCTTTAAAGTCAAATTCTTTATCAGTTACTTTTTATTTATTTTTACAGCACTAAAAGGGAAGTTGCTACACACTGTGTACTGTTTTGTAGACAGCCTTCTTAGAGCCAGAACTGTACAAGCCTCAGGATTATATACACTGAAAAGAAGTTTGCTAACAGAGTTGAACAAATAGAGAAACAAATTGCATTGATATTCATTTGAATTTTCAAGCTAATTTTTATGCCTATATGCTTTGAATATATTTGTACTCTTATGTTTCCTTCATGTGAATATTCTGTGGAATGAATTTAGCGGCAGGAATGTTAGTAGAAACAGCAACATTTTAAAAGATTACTAGAGAATACTTATGAAAAGTGATTTTGGAATTCTGAAACATGGAATTGGCATGGAAACCTATTCCTAGGAAATACATTTATCCAATCAGGCAACAGAAACATATCACGTGACCTGTGTGTCCAATCAATACTAATCCACACAGCTCAAATTTCTTATGTTGAACGCTTCCTGGGAATTGCTCTTGAATTATTTGCTTAAATTATTTGGAGAATAATTTTCAATAATGTATTAACTTGAGGGAAAAAAACTATCAGCTCTTTGCTGATAATTCACAAACAGAAAGGGAGGCAGAATTAATTAAACAATATATTCATTTTGAAGGATTCACCCAGCTCGGTGTCTAATACAATATCTTTATGCAAAGTATACACAGTACATAGTTTTCTGAAATGTATTAGAGTATCAATCTTTTGTAGCTAATTTGCAACAGAATCATTTTGATTTAGAAAAGTTTGAACTAAAACCACCTTGCTTTTTATACACATGCCTACTATTTTCCTCAGAAAAGTAGCAGGGCTCAGGTAGCTGTCCTTTTGTATGCTTAGTACATTGTGTTTTGCTGTAGCATATAGTCCTAGAAATTATTATTGCCCCATATAAGTATAAACAATGAAATCCGACAAAGCCACCCAACATTTACTAAACCAGGCAAAACTGTCAAAATGTGTGTATTGATGTCAAACTTTCAATGCAATGTTTGTAAAAAAAGACTTTTTTGTCTTTTGAAAAAAGTTGAAAATGTTTTTATAAAAATGAAAGATTGACATAGTAAATATACTGTATATAGTCACATACAAGTTGACCAAAGGAAGAGGCTGATTCATAGGGTACATGGGTCAGTCCTGCTTGAGGTACCCACTCCTGGGTGTCTGGGTGACAAAATGGTAGATAAAATTCAATGTTGATAAGTGCAAAGTAATGCACATTAGAAAAAATAATCTCAACTATACATACAAAAGGATGGGGTCTAAAATTAGCAGTTACCACTCAAGAAAGAGATCTTGGCATCATTGTGGATAGTTCTCTGAAAAAAACATTCCATGTGCAGCAGCAATCAAAAAAGTGAACAGACTGTTAGGAATGAGTAGGAAAGGGATCGATTAAAGAACAGAAAATATCATAATGTTGCTATATAAATCCATTGTACTCCCACACCTTGAATACTGTGTGCAGTTCTGGTCACCCCCTCTCAAAAAAGATATATTAGACTTGGAAAAGGTGCAGAGGAGGGCAACAAAAATGATTAGGGGGATGGAATGGCTTTCATCCACAGAGAGATTAAAAAGACTGAGACTGTTCACCTTAGAAAAGAGATGACTAAGTGGGGGGACTATGAGAGAGGTCTATTAAATCATGAATGAAGTAGAAAAAGTGAAGAGGGAAGTGTTATTTACCCCTTCACATAGCACAAGAACCAGACATCACCCAATGTAATTAATTAATAGGCAGCAGGTTTAAAAGAAGCAAAAGGAAGTATTTCTTCACACAGTGCACAGTTAACCTGTGGAACTCCTTGCCATGGGATGCTGTCCAGGCCAAAAGTATAACTGGGTTAAAAAAAGAATTAGATAAATTCGTGCAAGATAGGTTCACCAATGACTATTAGTTAAGATGATAAGGGACACAACCCCACGCTCTGCATATCCCTAAACTTCCAACTGCTAGAAGCATCTGGCACTGGCTGCTGTTGGAAGACAGGATACTATGCTAGATGGACCATTGGTCTGACCCAGTATGGCTGTTCTTATCTTCTTAGATAAGAGGAGAAAAGATGCAGCGGGGAGATCAGACCAAGTCACATTTAGGTTCCCCATAGCTCGAGGAGGTGAAGAGGAGCAATCGTTGAAGTAGGGGAACTGCAGGAAGTCCCCCCCTATGGTGCCTAACCTCAGAAGTGGGCAACCTCTTGAATAGTTTGTAAGTGCCTCCTACTGTCCAGGCCTAGAAGTTTTAGTCCTCCATGAGGAATGTACGATGTCCCCAGAAGACGACCTTTTCCTCCCCATCTGTGGCCATCTGAGATGTTGTAGCTTTTATCTGTTCATGCTGGCCTTGCCAGGGTTATGGCTGTTTACTATTAATAAACAAATACAAGTTTAACATTTAATTAATTGTTTATAAATTCAGGGAACAAAGTTTTTCAAAGAAAAGATTTGGTCTCCACTGAACTAAAACAGAGCCCTATTAAAATGTGTTTTAAAAATAAATCCATTAATAAAATATCTTTTGGGCTTTGAGGTGATATCTTTAAAAAGGTTTCTGATATAGGACTTCTTTAATGTGCCTACAGATAGATGGGGGCCTTATTCTATTTTTACTCAGTCAAAAATCACACCAAGGTTAAGGAGAATTTTGGTCTGAGGAAAAAACAGAAGGCAAATTTGTGACCAATCTTGTGAGCCTGCTCAGTAGAAGAAGGAAAGTAAAAAGTGCTCCTTACTCTCCTGTGGGCTACCCAGCTCATCATCACAGCTTGGGAGAAAGACTGGCCTCTGTGAGGGCTGTTACTTCCCATGGGCAGGTTGGTGGGAAGTGGGTGGAGCCTTGACTCTGCTTTCCATCCACAATCTGTGCCAGCCATCACAGAGAGCCTGGAAGGAGAAGTAATTGGCATGGGCCTAGGGGCTGACATAGGTTATTGGAGCAAAGGGGAAATAAGGGACCAAACTGAAATGATTCTAGTCACAGTTTGATTCCTGGTCTGCTTCTGGGGCAACACATGGTTTCTCGGGACTCGTGGAAAATCCACAATCTAATCCAGAGTAAGGACTCCAGGGTTTGAAGCATACAAAATATATTAGAGAAAATGGAAAATCAAGTGTCTGGTCAGCTAGAATTCTGCTTTCTGTAAACACACATTGATAAAAGAAATGTTTTACAGATAGACACATGCTTACTAAGTATTTCCATGTATTTTAACAACATTTGTATAGGAATAAAGTTTGCTATGAAGACACTCATATTCATGCTTTAAAACACTTAATACAAAACTCATGCTGTGCTGTTGGGAAATTGAGTGCTCATAGAGATACTGTCAAGATTGTCTGATCTATACTTAAACCTAGCCACTATAACAACCTTGTTCTTTGAAACAAAATGTCTGCCTGCTTACAAAATGGAGACTGTAACAGAACCTTGTTTTTTAAAAGCAAATGCCCTGATTGTGAACAGCTACTAGCCATTGAGAACTAGGGCAGCAAGGTAGCTAATTCGTGTCTTTGCAACTGAGTAGCCCTTCAGCAAGCCCAGGGTGTATGTTTGTATGTGCATCTATCTTTATTCTTCCACTTACTATCCTTCTGTATTACTATGGACAGGAAGAGTATTGACATTTACAGGGTCCTGCTTTCCAAGAGTGCAATGTTCAAGTGTCTCAATTCAAACAATGCCAGTAGGATTTAATTTAGGCAGGATAATATCCTAGTCAGCAGTAATCTCGCTGAAACAGAGGCCTACATTCTGAGAAGGCTGTGTGTGGCTTGGCTCTGCGAGAAGGACGTTGGATGAATTTTAGGGTTTTTAAAGATGAGGAACCCAATTTTCAAATGTGGGTGCCTTAACAGGACATGCAAACTCCATATTTGAGTACTCACCTTAGTAATTAGATACTTAAATTTCTGTTTTGTGTGCCTACACATTGATCTGAGTTTCCAAATTATTACTATTATTTGTATTATGATAGTATCTAAACATCTCAACCAACACCAGGACCTCATGGGATTAGGCACTGTATAAACATGTGGTAAGAGACAATCCCTGCCCCCAAGAGTTTATAATCTAGGTGCCTGGAATAGCCAGCATGGATTTCATGCCAAACCATCCTAATTTCCTTCTTTGACAGGGTTACTGGCCTAATGGATAGAAGGGTAGCAGTAGACGTGGTATGTTGTTGTTGTTATCCTTCGTGACCATAGAAAGTAATATCACCAAGAGTCAGAACAGCCTAAAGGATATGTAGACGGGATTACTATCCAACTCTTCCCCAAATTTCCCTCCCCTCCCCCGCAACCTTGTGACACCATATAAGCTCCTCTGAGGCACAGCAAAAGTGAAAAGCCAGACTGGGAACATAATTCCCAACTCTCTCTCTCCTACCCCTACTCTCTCAGACTCCAAGGCAACATGGCAAAGCCTAACAGCATCTACTGCACAGACAAAATTCCAGCCTTCATTGTTGCATATACTGCTCACCATCTCTGAGGTTGCTCCAAGGCTGGGAAGAATCTCAGGGAGGGACAATCAGAAATACATATAAAAATGCTACCACAGCCTCTGGAATATGAACAGTAACAGTTTTTGTTTTTTCCCTACTCCCACAGCCATGGCTCCCTGCAGTCGCCAGACACTCAAGAACAGGGCCTGTATCAATGAGTAAGCAGCTGGCTAACCTGGGAGGAAGGAAACCGAAAACTCAGGCTTAAATGTTCGTGGACCTCATTAGAGTCCCAAAGAAAAACAAAAATGGTGGAGAGGTGGAGGCAATATTTGAGGACAGAGAGGGAAAAAGACACAGAACTCTCCTGAGAGATCATGGCAGTGGGCAAGGACAGTGTTGCTATGGCAAAAGACAATATTAAAAAAGACCATGAGACGCAGAGGCAACTCCTTGAGGCAACACAAAGCCAGAATACCCTGCTGCAGCACATGTTGCTGTTAGGACAGCAGGCAATGCAGTGCTGTAAACCAGAACCCAACCATATTCTGCAGCCTAATCTCCTGGCCATTACCAAGCTTTATAACACAGTGTAATTACACATCTGTATGACAATGGCCCCAAGCTGAATTAGTTGGCGACATACCAGTAGCATTTGGGGGTGGTCAACTTCCAGATGGCAACGGTGAATTGCCTCTCCATGGATATGGGTACTGCATGTGGCTACACAATTGTTGTAGCTCCAGGGCTAGGTCAGTACATATCTCAAAAAAGGTCGCCTTTCTCATTCTGAAATTCCTTCAACTTCTGATCATCCCAGGTCTGCAGAATGATCCTTTCCTACAAACCCACACTGGTTTCCCAAGCCCAGAAACTGCTCTGCACTGCGTGAAGCTGCGCCAGGAACCACTCCTCTACTATCAGTCAGGCAGTGTCCTCCTCTTCTTCCTTATCTCTGTCTGACTTCCTCTGTCGCTGAAACTCCTCCTGCTGCTGGTGGAGCTGCTGCCGCCACCGAATCATAAGCTGGGTGGCGTGGCAGGTGAAGGTTAAGGCTGAATTCATCTGGCTTTGAGTGCTGAAATACAGTCTGAGCAGCCTCTGCATATTCACAGTTACCGGCATAGTGGTGTGGGGCATTGTAGGGTCCAGGCAGCTACAGCAATTCAAAAATGGCAGTAGCTTGCCCAGAAAGGAAGCATGGGCTGAAGACAATGGAAACATGGGATTTTAAAAAAATTGAACCCATCTGGCTTCTGCTATGCAGACCACAATTCACAGTGAAAAAAATCCCAGGATGCACACGGCTCAGCAGTGAAGCAAAGGAGTGTGGGATACACACTGAGAACGCCATGTGCTTAGTACACAATAAGCTGCCACTACATGTACACGTGACGGGAATTGAAAGATGTGTGCATGCCATTAGTATGGCTTGCATATTACATGTTGCCTGTTGTGCATCAGAAAGCTGCAGATTAAACCCTGCCATGTAGACAACCTCTAAACTAACAAGACAAAGGGGACTGAGAAAGGAGATATTATCCCCACTTTATAAATGGGCTAACTGACTTGTTCAAGGTCACAGAGGAAGTATGTGAAAGAGCTGGGAATTGAACCCACATTCCTAAGTCCTAGTCCAGTGTCTTAAGATCAAAGACCATTTTCTTCTCAAGTATGTATACAATGGGGCCACCAGGGAGGCATTTGGCTGTCCAGTTAAGTCACACACATATGGAAGTTGGGACCACAGTATATATTGCATATAGTGTTTACATATAATAGAAGTACTTGTTATGTATGATAGCTACAAGCACAATTTAATCACCTATAGACAGCAGTTATAAAAGCCATGATTATATAGTCTGCTTTTGGATTTACATGGCAGAAATAACCATTTAGCCCCAATCTTGCAAAAAGATCACTTGAGCAAGGGGTTTGTTTCTGCAGGATTGTTTTTGTAGGATTGGGGCCACACACTGTAATCATGCATTTACCCTAAAATGACCCTGCTACCAAATAGTACAGTACTAAAAATGTAATTAAATAAGCGATTGCATACAAAATTCTCACATTATCTCCAGTAATGAGACTAGGCATTTTGTGGATAGTACTCATTCTTTATTGCTTATTGTTTACACAGTGCCATTAGGGGGTATAGTGCATTACTGACAAAAAGACACACTTGCCCTGAGTAGCTTACAATCAAATTAGACATAGCACAGCAAGGGACGAAAATAAACAAAAAGTGCAGAGAATGGGAGGATGAGGGTTACAACACTGAAAGATTATGAGATATGCTTGTTATGGTCACCTCTTGTTTAGTGCCGAATTTTTTTCCCCAGTCTATCCTGACACTAAACCTGAATGATGTTTTCGAGGAATCATGCATGAATTCATAGAGCTTCTTGTGATAAGCTGCTGACATGCTAGCACTTTTTAGACAGAGGAGACATGTTACAGCAACAGTAGCCTGTTTTTCACTGCAGGTGGAATATTCTGATCAACCAACAGCTTATCAACACACTTAAATTCACCACACACTTCACAAATCCTATTGAATGCCATTTGAAAATCACCATCGCCACTGATACAACTTCCAAGATAAGGCTCCTCAACAATATCAGCTATTACTTGCAGAGGTTCAATATAAAGGTGTATAAAGCTTTTTCCTGAACAAATTAAGCCTCAGATTCATGGATGAATAGCAGAATCGCTGGTACCCACAGGTCTTATTTATATTCAATGCCCATTGCAAGTGATGCTCTTTAATTTATATTTCCTGCACTGCACAGCACAAAAAAAGCACTTAAATCTAAAACAGACATATTTTTCTTTTAGATTAAATCTTTTTTTTTTAAAAAGCCATGGTACATATTGGGGTATGATATTAACGTGGAACAAAAATCAGCAAACCAGAAGTGAGTGTTGCATTAGCTCAGCTCCTGATGTGTTTATTTTCACCAGATCTGTGAAGGAGGCTGACAAGCAGAATCTCTTGCCTTACAGAGCTCCAATAAGCAGGCATCATATGAAACAGCAAGCTAAAAAAGCTTCAGCAATGCATGGCCCCCCTCCCCCAAGATATGTGGAGTACAATCGATTAACACCTAATCAATAAAATAGGTTTATCAGAAACAAAATTAAAATAATTGCACAGTAAATACAAGTTGCCATAAGAGATGTATTTTATGACATAATTTAGTTGAATTAGATACTATTGAGCCTCTGTGTACTTTAATCAGAAGACTAAATGAGCCTAGAAAAGATCTGAACAGTATGAGTACGGACACAGTCATGTTTTCAGACTTCTTCAAGATCACATCCAATGCTTTGGATAAAATTGCTACTCTCAGTAAATGAAAAGAAAGGTTCACATATTCATGTTAATGTCATGAGTAAGGATAGCAACATCCTCCACAGACTTCATATCAGAGAATGATACATATGAATAAATACAAGACGATTTACCATTTTCATCACCAATTGGGCTGGTGATCCAATGAGAGAACTCCACAACAACATTCATGTTACTTCACCTCTCTGTTTCCCTACCCACCCTTTGTCCATCTTGTCTAGACTCTAAGCTCTTTGGGACAGAGAATGTCTTTTACTGTGTTTGTACAGTGCATAGCACAATGGAATTCTGATCTCAGTTAGATGCTCCTAGATGTTACTGCAATATAAGTGACTAAATAATAATTGTTTGAAATGAAACATATCTAGCTGTCAGTAAATGTGCAAATTGTAGTTTTCCTAAAAAAGCCTTAATACCCTCCCAAACCAAAACAAAACTGAGAAACTCCATGTTTCTCCATTTGTAACTTGATTAAAAATATCAAAGCATTTGACTGTAGTTGACACAATCGAAGCCCTTATACAAAAAATTCTTTGCTGCTTTTAGAAAGTGGCACTTCCTGAGACTTGGAATCTGCTGAAATCGACATTATGAAAGACTTTTCCTCAGATTGACAGCAAATGAAATATTCTGCCACTTACTGCAATCCTGTTTGGCAGCATAATTATGGGTATCTTTGCTCCATGCTTTCTGAATGATTTCCACTTGCCAGTCAGTTTCCCAGATTTTATGCATTCAACAATTGTAGAGACGCTCAGCCCCATATTTCAGCATATATACAGAAATGGAATTAACAGCAGGTGACTGTCTATTTCTGATCTGTCTTACAGTTTCTGTTTGATATTCAATGTTTCAATGTTGCCTGCATTTATAGAAAGTCCAGTTCTTACCTCTCATTTCCCCAACACAGAATAACGGAAATATAAACATCAGAGACAAAGACCAAATTTAGAGTAGTCTCTAAAGAGCAGTCTTTACATCATATATTAAATAGGCAGTAGAATTAGAAACTACATATCACATCTCTACTAGAGACTGTTTGAACTGGAAGCTTGACGAGACGGAAGATTCAGGGCCTGATTCTGAAAGTTGCTGAGCACCTGAAGTTTCCATTAGCTTTAATAAGGGCATCCGAGCCGGTCAGATTCAAGGCCCTTTGTGAATAAAAGAAACATTTTCTGCCTTTTAAATGATTGTTTCCAGTGACAGACAATAACAATGTGGAAAAGGACAAGGAGAGCTTTTCTGTGCAAATTTAGGGACAGCCCTGAAAACGAGGGCAACATGTTTTTCCTGGGCTTATTTTAGCTGAAGTCTCCAGAGGAATCTTATTAAAAATCTCCATTAAATCTTATTTCTATTGAGGAGTAATATCGTTTGTGATCACTGGACATCTTTAGCTTTGACAGGAAGTACATTATGCGACTTTCACCTTATCTTTTGTAGATTTAATTGTGTAGTAAAGTGTTCTTAACCCTCCTCATGTGGTACTGGTCTAGGAGTCAGCTTTTTACTGTTCATCTATCTTCTTTTATCATATCTCTGACTTTCCTTTATCTTTCTATAACTATTGCTGTCATGTAAGTGTCTAGATACTATCCTCATTTGTGGTAACCTCTAGCCTAGCTTTCAAAATCCCTTTCTTTTCAAAATAAGCCGTGTCTCTTGCCTGATCGTCCTTTCCTCCAGCTTTCTTTGGGATCTGAGATTTTCATCACTAATGTAAACACAAAGGGCAAAATTCTGCTCCCAGTTATGCTGGTGCCACTCCATCCAAACCAATAGGGTTGCACTAGTGTAACAAAGCAGAATTCAGCTCACGATGTTCTCAGTCCACAGCCCTGCTTGGCTGCTTCCTCTGAAGTATTTGTGCTTACACATGCTTCCTGTTCCAGTATGCCATGGAGCTCTAGGGAATTTAGTCCCCCTGTGTATGGCATTTTGGGTTGAGAATGCTCTGAAGGATAGAGAATTTTTCTCCTGATCATTTCCCTCTTCAGTATAAATCACATTGCTCAGCATATAGTTATTTTCCCCCGGACAAGGTAAATACATTAGAACTTATGTGCTCTCTTGGGGTATATCTACACTAGGAGATTTTGTATCTGTTGTTTAGCAGTTGAACCGCTGCACTGGTACTTCCCATAGTGTAGGGATTGTACCACTTTGTTTCATAGACCTGCTTAGAGCAGAGTTAGATCAACTGAAACAATGCTTGCTCCTAATTCACACTATGGCTTACATTGTTGCTGAAGAAATATATTGGTGCAAAGTCTTGCAAGCTGAAGAATTTAGTCCTGTATTATGTGACTTGCGGGTGACAGGGAATATCCAGCTCACACTGCTAGTTCCTTTTCTTCTATGAGAGTACCTGGAGCTAGATTATGAATCTCTCTAAAGATTTTCCAGTAGAAACATTTTATAGGAGAGATGTGGTCTGAGCACAGGACTGGGAATCAGGAATTCTTGCATTCTATCTCAGGACTGATTTCTCAATGGCCCTGTGGTAGTGCTTTAACCTCTCTGCCCCACTTACCTATTTGTAAATGGGGATAGTAATATTTCCTGGCTTACATGAGAGGGGTGTTATGAGGAACGTACAGTCCTTTGAAATAAAAAGCACAAATTATTTGAAAATTTTCCTATTATTGTTCGTGAATGCTTTCACTTCACTAGTGCATTCTAATTTTATTCCAATTTCTCAGTTTTTAGAAAGCGGTTTCTTAATATCATGTTTCTCTGACAAAGAAAAAAAATACATTTAAAAATAGAGGCAGACTATCAAAGCCCTGAGACTACAACCTGCACTGGGACTGTGTCCCAAGCTGAGGAAAACAACAGAACATTGACCCAATCAGGATGGTGGTGGAACTTTGCTCCGTATTAAGAAAAGACCAGCGTAGTAGGGGTATTGAAGGGCAGTCCTGAAGGTCAGGTGAGTAACACAGAGATGTTCCAGATAGCTGGCTACCAAAAATATCCTTTAGGCAGTAACCATGGACAAAGACAACAATAATAATTTACTAGTTATCATTGGAAAGAGTGATATTTTGTAACTTTTACCAAATGTATGAGAAATAACCCTAAACATTAGTAAGGTGATAACCCTATTAAAACAAATAGTTTCCCATATGCCAATGTGTTTTGTCATGAATGTCATGAATGTGAAGTTGCATCACTGTGCTGAAACAGTACTTTTAGGAATATATGGTGTTGGCATCAAAGTGTTAGTGCCTTGTGATGTTAATGTGTCATAGCACAAGTGCAAAGAGGTTAGTGTGATGCCTTCATGAAAGGGTACCATGATACAGGCATAAGGACGTGTCAGGTTGTGAATTTGCTTCCATTGTCCATATCAAGGCACTGAGTTATTCACATTCTATGAGCTGAGGCATGGACTCATTTATAACACTCAGCGTCACCAGTGTGAGGACACACCAACACAAGGATGCCTCAAAGAACCAATCTACTATTGTTGTGTGCATGCAGTTGCTAATGTGAGAATATGCCATAGCGTTAATGTCATTGTCTTCAATGGGAGTTTTGACTGAACAAGGACTTCTCTTTCTTCTACATTTATTGCATCTCTGCTCTGCTTAACTGTGGATTTTGTTCTTTTTCTTATTTCATAGGAGTTCTGATTGCTGCTTGGTTGGCTTTATTGCCGGTTTCCTGTGCCTCAGCAATCACATTTGCCACAAACGTGCAGCCTCTAAAATGAAGCGTCAGGCTTAAAAGGAAAGGCAAACGTTCACACTTACAGCCTATCACAAACACTGACACTTTACAACTCTGATGAGACAATGAGGCAGCAGGGAAAAGCATAAATGAAGTACATTTTTGATGGAAGTAGCAAATGACCAGAACATGGTGATTAGCCCAAAACTCTGTCTTCAAAAGGAAAAAGAGCTGCTGAAGGGGAAAAAAATCACTGATGTTCAGTCTTATTAAGTGAGCCTCTAGCAGGAGTAATTTTTAAAAGAAAAAAGCATGTCCAGTGTTCAAAAATACAAGCTGGAGAGTGGCAAGGAAACCTAAAAAAAGGAATGGTGGTAGAGAGATAGCAGGAGAATACAATTCCACTCACAATAACAACTTATAAAGTTCCAATGCATTATAACTAACAAATAAAATCCTCCCAGAGATGAATAAATTATCAAATGCACTGTGAGATAAATAACAAGCAGCATGTAGATGTAGCTCATCAACTTTTTAAATTATAAGAGTCAGCCTGGATGTGAATACAAACATCTTGCTTTCTCTAATTCTTCTTGTAAACAGTGTTATCCTTGGTGTGTATGGAATAATAACCTGGGCAGTCAGAAGAAGGTGCTGTCTCATTGTGAATACTTTGCCTAAATGGGGAATTTCATTTCTTTCTGATTTATTAAGCCTATGTTCTGGAGTACTGGTAGCAGCCCCAATCCCAAATAACTCAAATTCAAACCTGTTATACTGTATTTAGACTAGTGTATGGTCACTGAGATGAGAATCTGATATAATCTCTTCATTAATCAGAAGAAGTCTAGTCATTTTAAAAAATGTTTTTTGAATTTTAGGTGTTTAAACGCTTTCTGTCTCTGCTTTTGTTACTCATGTGTCAACTTTGCCGTCAATTAATCAATGTTATTAGCATTTTGACAGGAATCTTGTTATGAGGTGTGTATATTGCGCATTGTCATAGCCATAATATGCCTATTAAGAATAGGTAATGGAGGAATAGTAAAGACTAAATTTATGTGCATCCTGCATGGCTGTGCTATAGGGAAGTGGGCATAGAGAGCCTCTTCATCCTTTTACTACCTAGCTGAGTTACTTATATGCTCCCTATTACTACAGTATCTGAGTCCCTCACAATCTTTAATATATTTATCCTCACAACACCTGTGTGAGGTAGGGAAGTATTGTTATCTCATTTTACAGATGGGGAACTGAGGCACAAAGAGGCAGAATTACTTGCCAAAGTTCACACAGAAAGTCTGTGGCAGATCAGGGACGCAAACCCAGATGTCCTAAATACCACGCTAGTACCCTAGCCATTTGGTCCATCCTTCCTTATTTCATGCACAGCGCCCAAGCAGAATGCTTACAGTTGTGGTCCCTGAGCTTTGGTGTGTACTGTGACAGGGTCAGGCCAGATGGCTACAGGAGAGTGATCCTACTGGGATCTGGGAAGTGCTAAAGGATCCCCCCACAGCCTAAGAGGGGCATCCACAGGACCTGGAAACCAAATAAGTACGGGGGATAACTAATGAAATAACAGGGACAGGAGTGTGGTCGAAGGGAACTGGACGGGGACACTGAGCAGAGAACCCTGGACAGTACCCACTGCTCCTCAAAGGCATCAAGGGAGTCAGTGGACGCCGCCCAGAGGAACTCTGCTCAGATATGTGAATGGACGGAGGATCGGAAATAGTCCCCACAGTCACAGGAGACTCCATCGGCCAACCTCCTCACCCTGGTTTTATAGATGGCCATTTTAGCCAGGGCCAGGAGGAGGTTGACCAGGAGGTCCCGTGACTTTGTGGGGCTACAGGAGAGTGATAGAAGGCAGATATATTAGCCCCAGGTTTAGTAGGTCCCTTTTCCCTGGGTAAGGTAACAGGTAAGGTTCCAGAACAACCAGGAACTTTCTGGAAACAATTAAGGCATACAGCCTGATTAGAACACCTGCAGCCAATCAAGAATCTGCTAGAATCAATTAAGGCAGGCTAATCAGGGCACCTGGGTTTTAAAAAGGAGCTCACTTCAGTTTGTGGTGTGTGTGTGAGGAGCTGGGAGCAAGAGGCACTAGGAGTTGAGAGTGAGAAGGCGTACTGCTGGAGAACTGAGGTGTACAAGCATTATCAGACACCAGGAGGAAGGTCCTATGGTGAAGATAAAGAAGGTGTTGGGAGGAGGCCATGGGGAAGTAGCCCAGGGAGTTGCAGCTGTCGCACAGCTGTTCCAGGAGGCACTCTAGACAGCTGCATTCCACAGGGCTGTGGGCTGGAAACCAAAGTAGAGAGCGGGCCCGGGTTGCCCCTAAATCTTCCCAACTCCTGGTCAGACACAGGAGGAGTCGACCTGGACTATGGGCTCACGAAAACAGCCAAACTGAGGGCTGCCATGAATCTCCAAGGTGAGCAAATCGGCCAATAAGCACAAGACTCACCAAGGTAGAGGAGGAACCTTGTCACAGTACATACAGAGGCACTCTACGGGCATCTGACCAATAGGGTTGAGGGAGGGACTGGGTCTCTCCTGCATCTACTAATATCTGCCAGCAGGCGCTAAGCAGTGCATGCCACACAAACAATTCCACTGAATGCATCCGATGAAGTGGGCTGTAGCTCATGAAAGCTTATGCTCAAATAAATTGGTTAGTCTCTAAGGTGCCACAAGTACTCCTTTTCTTTTTGCGAATACAGACTAACACGGCTGCTACTCTGAAACAAATAATCCTCTTACTCTAATCAAATCTAATCTACACTCTGAGCTGTAACTTTCTTTTCTCCAAGTCGACACTCCCAACTATCTGCATCAAAGGATTTTCCTAGTCAACTTTCTCTCCATTCTAGAATACCTGAACCCAACTATAGATATTATTGGGGAGTTATTAGGACAATTTCTGATGTCACATCCAGGCTATTATGCAGCTTTAGAGTCCAATCCAAGAGACGGTAAGAGGTCAGTGGCGGGACTCCCACTGATTTCAAGCCCACACACTGCAGCTCTTTCACAAACCTCACTTCTGTCAAACAACAAAACTTTCCAGCACGTGAACATAGCAAAACCCCAAGGTTTAGAACCATGCAATCAAGGCTCGGTGGTAGCCCATAACCCCAGGGCCAGGTCAGGGCCTTACCCTAAATCAGTGATACTCAGACTGAGGCTCTCAATCCGCAAGTAGCTCCTAAATGTGTCTCCTGCGGCTCGTTGCAGCATATGATGTTAAAACACTGAGTGATGGAATATATAGCACTATAGTAAATGAAACAATGAATTCACACTACTGTGATTCTTTTGAGTAATGCTGATCGCTAATTTGGCTCCTGAACCACTGACGTCTCAGTATCACTGCTCCAAATACTGCAACTAAGCACTTGCCTTTTTTTCCCTTTGTTTTTTCTCCCGCTTGTGTAAAGGTCCAGACAACCAAATCCTGGGCTGCTACTTTAGTTTAAAGACTGATGTCAGGCTTATGGGCCAGGCTATCCTGCCCCAAGCAGGTGGCTAAACCATGCAGTCTAAGGCTAGGAGCACGTGCAGTGCCACAAGAGGCCTGAGCAGAGCAGCCTCAGCTCCCACAGATACCTTTTATACAATATTCATACAAGCTACAGTCACATGCAAAAAACCTGTCCAGTGTTTTTGAATATTAACATTTGTTAGAAATGCCTGGTCTGTTAAATATGTATAGTCAGAGATTTCCCAGCTTTCCGCTCCCAGCCAGGCTGCTGCCTGGGCTCCCCACTTCCTGGGGCTGCACTGAGGCTCCTGGCTCCCCACTTCCCCCGGGGAAGCCCGGCAGCCACCCGTGAGTCGGCTGCTGGGAGCCTGGGCAGCTGCCCAGCTTGTGTCAAGGAGTGGGGAGCCAAGAGCCCTGGGGGGTGCTGTGCTCCTGACGGGGAGCAGGGAGTGAGAGCCTGGGAGACTGCTGTGCTCCCAGCGGGGAGCTGAGAGCCTGGGGAGCAGCTGCGCTCCCAGCGGGAAGCTTTGCAAGGAGCTGAGAGCCTGGGGTCTCAGCCCCCCACAGTGCCCCTCTTAAGTCGGTGGAAGTGCTCCTGTTGAGAACATGCACCACCGACAGAAGAAGGGTAGTGTAATTACTGCAGTGGCTGTAAGTTGACCTAAAATAGGTCGACTTAAGTTTGTAGTGTAGACCCTAAGAATCTCTTCCTCTCTCCCATTCTCACGCAGCCCTGCCCCTGAGCAAAAGCAGGCAAGCCTTCTTAACTAGCCTGTTGGCGCTTGATTGGTCAGTAGTTCCTCCTGGACATTTCTAGGCCTCTGGAGGGCTGTTTTGTTTGTTGCCTGTTATGAGTGGATTTCCTTGGGTGGGGAGTGTCAGGGTGCTGATGCCTCCAGCAGGGGCCACAGAGAGGCCTGACAGACTTTGTCACAGTAACCAAATACCTAAGTATCTATTTGTCCTCTATCTATTTTGCTGAGTGTGTAAATATTGCCAGAAGCTTTAATTACATGATCACATACAATTTTTTAATACAGGACCCCTGCCTCATTTAGCTCAAAGGATGAACACAAAAGGGGATGCATTAAAGTTGTATGTACAACTGTAGAATCTGGCATTTTCTAACTTTAAGGGCTTAATTTTGTTATCTAATTAACTTTTTTTAATGTATCATTTAAAATGTAATTTAAATTCACACGAGGATTTGTAAACCCATGAAAAGAATACCCAAATTTGCATCTAAACTATTTGCCAATGTCCTTTTAAATCAATCAATAAGACATATGTCAGGCAATAGATCAGGCAGCTAACCTAAGTTATTTAGGTTTTAGATAGTCAATCCTAAAACCTTTATCCAGTTTACAGGCAGGAATGTGCAAACCTAAACTCATCAGAGACACCGTGAATAGAAGGCAAGAATTATGGGTGGTCAGATACAATACATGTATAGATGGACTGAATTAGGTAATTGAAGATAGTAGTCAAACTAGAAAAGTGACTTAATTTCATTCATAGTGAAAGGCAGGTCAATCAGAAAGTCACTGGAGGAGGAACTCATTTGGGGGATAAATCCTGAATGATGTTTACCAAATAAATTTTAAATTCCTGACCAAAACTTCAGTGTTAGGATTTATTCTCCTTCCAATAACTGAGGCAGTATTAGGACTAAGTATACTGAAATAAACTTACTTTGATTTCAGTGCGGGGTCAATAATATTAACGATCTTTTGGTGAACTAGTCCAGCCATACTGGTTCCAGTCAATATCTCTCAAAGTGTACAGCTGTACAGTTTCATTAATGATCCAAATGCAATGCAGTCCATTACCATGGAAGGCAGGTGCCTACTTAAAGATTTAGGAATTCTTCATGAAAAAAGTTCAGGTTGACCGATATTAGGAACAAGATTTAAGTGCTGTTGCCTCTAATGATCTTACCTTGTCCAAGCCAGTTGGAAACATTTAGTCATATAAGTATCTAAAAGAATTACTTTGGATTTTTCTTTTGTTCCTTTTCTGGCCATATTTTTTTTCTCCAAGAGGCTAGAGAATGTTGAAATAACCGAACTATTTTCCAAATGTGACCATTCTCTCAGTTCTATTAATCCCATCCAGCAGATTAAGTTATGATTTCTCATGTTGATTTTACTTTTGTAGGCTTGCACAGGATGTCCTCATCATCTGCCCTAAATATAATGTAGGTACCTGGTTTTTAAGTTCATTAATATCCTTTAAAGCTAGCTAATATGGACAGCGCCTGGTATAAATGTTTCTTGCTCGTGATTACCAAAGGCAAGAAACTTGTCACCCCCATAAAGCACATTCACTTGGACTTTGGACAGGTTACATAACTGGAGGACAGATCCTTCCCCCCCGACCCCCAGTCTGTGGAACACCTTCATAGACACAATGTAGAAGCTGTAGCATTGACTACAGAGAACTACTTGCCGCCTACATGAGGTTTTTGTCTAGTGGAGCCACATAGTTCACAAAACCACTGGTTATACTAGAACCCATTGTCCAGGCTGCTTCCCTCCATGCTTCTGCAGAATAACAATCTTGGAGCATAGCTTTGTGGTGCATGGGAAATGAAGAATTCCGCTGTACAGCCTAGCTATGTCTTCACGATCCTAATTCAGCAGAACCACATCAATCACCAGACAAGAGAGAGATTTTTCTGAAAAGAATTTTCCATGTCACCAAAGACATCACCTGAGTATAAAAAGTTCTTAAGAGGACTAGAAACATAGCCTACCAAGATGGTTTTAACAACATGTAAATGAGTTTCAATCACCATACCTTTAACATTAGTCTGAAAGAGATCAATAGGGTGATCTTAAATTTATTTGAAACAGAGAGCTATGAACTTTTAACCTACTGATATGAGAAACAGTATAGCCAAGGATATTAATGCAAGCTCAAGCAATTTAATGTGTGATCAAGTTTTTGAGATTGGTATGATAATCAGGTTGGTAAGTATATGCCGAGGCACGTAACTTGTCTAGCTTTGGAAGTAGGCTGAAGATGCTAATATGCACTCTTGTTAATCCCTTACTTTGCTCAAAGCACTGGTGATCATGAGCTATACTGTTTGCATTAACAGGTCGAGTAGTATCCTTTAGTTCTTTTCTTCTTTGTAAGAGTAATAACACAAGAATATTTTCTAGAATCAGGCCAAAGCCAACCTATGTAATTAAGCTTACATGTGCCTCTGCAAACCAGACCCCAGGATCTCAAGTCAGGTACCACAAATGAGCAACCCACAATTAATGACCACTTTTGAAAAGTTTGGTTTAAGTGCCTTTCTTTGCATCAGATAGTATATCTATGCTACAGAGTTAGATCAATGTAAAGTAACTTACGTTGACCTAATTATGTCAGTGTGAACGCTGCAGACTTGCTCCTGCTGATGTAAGTGCTCTGCTACACCGACATAATAACTCCACCTCCACAAGAGGTGTAGGGCATATGTCAGTGTAGTTAGGGTGACGCAGTGTTTGTGTAGACACTGTGCTACTTATATCGGCTATTGGCTGTCATTCTTGTCAATTTCACGGCTCCGTGATTGGCTCTCAGCCTCCCCCACAGCCCCTCTTCAGTTGGTGAAAATGCTCCTGGTGAGGACACACACCACCAACAGAAGGAGGGCAGTGTGGACAGTAATTACTGTGATGACTGTAAAGCGACCTCACATAGGTCAACTTAAGTTTGTAGTGTAGACTTTCCCAGAGAAACTCTGTGGCAGAGGATGGGATAGAGTCTCATTCTCCCAGGCAGCATTCACCTCCCTTAAGCATGAGACTGTCCATTCTCTTCCTGCAAACTCTTGCTTCATTCACCACATCGCCTCCCACTTCTGTAACAAATGGGGCAGGTGTCTCACAGACAACAGTCTCCTTCACTGCACAATCCTGATTCGCCCTGAAAGCAGGGCCACCCTGTGTACTGAAAGAGGTCAGGGTCCTGTGGAAAAAATGGGATGTGACCATGGAACTAAAGGTTGTCGCATAAGAACTAAGTTCGTATAGGAAACCTTAATTCTGACATTTCCTAACTCCCAGATGATTGATTTTGCAACCTTCATTATAATTTTTTGAAAAGCTTTCTGTGCGTAATTTTCTATGTTTTTAAAAAAGCAAACAGAAAAACCTGAAATTCCATCACAAGGCATCTTGACACTGGCATCGTTCATCAGCAGGGTTGGACTTTTTTGCTCTGTCACACAGACCTCTGCCATTTGGGCTAATGGAGTAACTGATAGCAATAACACGTTGTCATCCTTTACGCTGACCTGCCCTAGAGGGGGATGGGAGACTTTCCAGTGGGTTTCACAGATACATGCTAACAAAAGAGGAATGCGGCTCAGGAATCCTGGGTTCCATTTTAGGCCCTGGAAAGGAGAGTGCTATAGTGGGCACAGACTCTTCTGCCCATTTCCCTCAAGTTTGACCCCCTACTGCCCTGTCTCCTCCCATCTGCCTCTGTCCCAGTCCTGTCTTTTTGCCACCCGAGGCTCCCTGTCCCAGTCTCCACTCTTTAGGCTTCTCATTCTAGTCCCAGTTTCCTTGCCCCACCTCTTTGGAGTACTCATCCCAGTCCCCCCCACTACCAGCCCCAATCTCATTGCCCAGCCATTTCCAGCTCCCCCCAACCACCCAGGTCTCAGTCTTCTTTCCTATGACAGGCAGCTGCTCCCCACCCCTCATCTGATTATCCAGTTTGGTTCTCTCTCCCATCTTGGCTTGCAGTCATGCTCTGCCCCAGCCACACTCCCTGTCCCCACTGACTCTCAGTCCCAATATTCCTTCCAGGGCTCCTTGTCCAATCTGTGTCCCCTCAGCTCTGTGTCCCAGTCTCTCTACCCAGACATTCTCACGTCTCTCCCCACACCCCAGGTCCTTATTAGATCTGCCTCTCTCCCCACCGACCTCCTTCCCCTTACTCCACACTTGCTTCCAGGCCCAGTGTCCTTAGACAGTCGGTTCCAGTTTTTCCCCTACACTCAGTCCCAGTTTCCCTCTGCCAGCCTCCAGTTGCAGGTTCCCTCCCCCAGTCTGCTTGTCCCTATCTGCTTCCCTGCCCTCCTCCCCACAGGTCTGACTCATGTCCCCTCTACACTTTAAGCAGGAGGCTTACTCCTCCATGCTGTCTGGATTCAATAGTGGGGACAGTCTCCTTGCTCCCTGCTCTCAGACCTGGATCCGACATGGCCTGTGGTAGCCCAGAATTGCTATTGCAGGGAAAGTCCTATTCAACTGTGGGTGGCAACACGCCCAGTGTAGATGGAATCTTTGGGGACTTTAGCTACTAAAATCTAAGAAATCTCTATGGAGCATGATGATGATGATGGCAAAAGACACATACCCGACACAAAGGCCACCTCCTCATCTCTTTTCAAGTCCTTGCTTCAAAGCAGGTTATCAGAATTTTCTAACATGAGCAATAAAACATTTGTTCCTTAGCCTCTGTAGCAGGGTGGGGCACGGTGCCTCCTGCTGGTCAGTTCAGGAATTAGCTCATCCAGCTTAGAAGCACCCTCCTCTGGCCAGTTTCTCCCCTGCCCTTACCTGCCCCTCCAGTGGCTGGGCTCCTACTGAGCTTCTGGGTCCTGCCTTTACACTTCTGGTCCCGCCCCTTGGCTTCCGGGGGGCAGAGCTAGGGGTAGGGCTCCCACGAGGGAGCCACCCTCTTCCTCTGTGTCTGGGAAGGGCCAGTCCACCTCACTGCAGCCTCATTTTTGAAAAGGGCTGAACTGTTTTGGTTGAAATTTTCCAAAATGTGTAATGTGTAAGAGCTTGGTTTTATAAAGATTTGAGAAACAATAATTTAACTTTTCTGTGAAGTGTTACCAGCTCCTGCAATCTTTTTGTGGTAAATTCAATGGAATCTGTCTTAAGTGTTTTCCTCCTTATTAAACAGCCTTCTAACATATATAATTCAGTGAGACGTTAAGTAGTTGGCATTTATTTCTATACAATTCAATTCCACATGCTCTACTGTGAATTCAGCAGGGCATTCTTGCAGTAGCCAGTTTCCGTTATCAGTAACTCTACTAATGGCACAAACCAAAGAATAATAAAGTTGTTTAGTACTTTAAGACATTACTTTGGATGGGAGTTTTGTGATTTAAATGCAAGGAACTCTAGAGGTGCTTCTGAACAGAAGTATCTGTTACTGGTTAGTGCATATATGGCTCTTCTCTCTGGTGGATGAAGAAATATAAACTCCCGTCTAAGTTAAAGGGACTTGCATCAGTAGAATAATAATACTAAACACTGTCAGAGCATTTTATATGTTGTATGTTGTAAATATATTAACCATTTAATTTTTAATTAACATTGTAGAAGAGGCCCCTTTTTTAAAAATGGTAAGGAATGCCTCGTGATTTTGACCTACATTACTGACACAGCATCCTACCCTAATTTTCCTAGAAGTCTAAATACTCAGATGTGTGAATTAGAATGCCTGGTATTAAATGAGGATATTGGTATAACAAGCATCTCAGAAACTTGGCAGAATGTGGATAATCAATGGGATACGGTAATACCAGGGTACAAAATATATAGGAATAACAGAATATATCATGCTTGTGGGAAGTGGCACTATATGTGAAAGAAAGCATATAGAGTCAAATAAAGTAAACATCTTAAATGCATAAAATGGTACCATAGAATCTTTCTGGATAGAAATTCCATAGTTGAACAATAAGATTATAGAAGTAGGAGTATACTTCTGACCACCTGATCTGGATGGTAACAGTGACTGTGAAATGCTCAGGGAGATTAGAGAGTCTACAAAAACAGAAAATACTATAGTAATGGGGGATTTCAGCTATACTCATATTGACTGGGGATATGTCACCTTAGGAAGGGATGCTGAGATAAAATTTCTCGACACTACAAATCACTGCTTCTTGGAACAGCTTGTCCTGGAATCCCCAAGGGGAGAGACAATTCTTGACCTAGTCCTAAATGGAACACAGGATCTGATCCAGGAGGTGACTATAGCTGAACTGCTTGGTAATAGGAACGATAATGTATTTAAATTTAACACCTTTGTAGGGGGAAAAATGTCAAAGAAACCCACCATTTAACTTCAAAAAGGGGAACTACCCCTGTCATAAAAATAAAGGGAAGGGTAATCACCTTTCTGTATACAGTGCTATAAAATGCCTCCTGGCCAGAGGCAAAGTCCTTTTACCTGTAGAGGGTTAAGAAGCTCAGGTAACCTGGCTGGCACCTGACCCAAAATGACCAAAAGCGGGGGGGGGGAGGCTTTTGTCTGTCTATGTGATACCTTTGCCGGGAACAGATCAAGGATGCAAGCCCTCCAGCTCCTGTAAAGATAGTAAATAATCTAGCTAGAAAATGCGTTAGGTTTTCTTTGTTTTGGCTTGTGAAATTCGCTGTGCTGGAGGAAATGTGTATTCCTGTTTTTGTGTCTTTTTGTAACTTAAGGTTTGGCTAGAGGGATTCTCTATGTTTTGAATCTGACTGCCTGTAAGATTATCTTCCATTCTGACCTTACAGAGTTGGTCTCTTATCTTTTTTTGTTCTTGTAATAAAGTTCTGTTTTTTAAGAATCTGATTGGGTTTTTTGGGTCTTAAAAATCCAAGGCTGGTTTGTGCTCATCTTGTTGATTCTCAAGCCTCCCTGGGAAAGGGGGTGTAAGGGCTTGGGGGGATATTTTGGGGAAATAGGAACTCCAAGTGGTCCTTTCCCTGTTCTTTGTCTAAATCACTTGGTGGTGGCAGCATACTGTTCAAGGACAAGACGAAATTTGTGCCTTGGGAAAGTTTTTAACCTAAGCTGGTAAAAATAAGCTTAGGGGGTCTTTCATGCAGGTCCCCACATCTGTACCCTAGAGTTCAGAGTGGGGAGGGAACCCTGACAACCCCAAAATTAAGAAGCTAGTTAAATGGAAATTAAAAGGAACAATGACAAGGGTGAAATGCCTGAAAACTGCATTGAGACTATTTAAAAACACCACGAGAGAGGCTCACACTAAATGTATACCCCAAATAAAAAAAAACCCACAGGAAGAGAACCAAAAAATGCTGCCATGGATTAACAACAGAGTAAAAGAGTTGGTTAGAGGCAAAAAGGCAACCTTTAAAAATTGGAAGTAAAATCGTAGTGAGGAAAATAGACACATAAGCTCTGGCATGTCAAGTGAAAAATATGAGGCAGTCCAAAAAAGAATTTGAAGAGCAACTAGCTAAAGACAGAGAAACTAATAGCAAAAAACTTTTAAAGTACATCAAAATTAGGAAGCCTGATAAACAGTTAATGGCGCCACTGGACAATTAGGGTGCTAAAGGCACAATCAAGGAAGACAAGGCCTTTGCAGTGAAGCTAAATTGGTCTTTACTACAGAGGATCAGTCTTTGTGTCAGTCTTTACTGCAGAGGATGTGGGGGAGATCCCCACACATGAACCATTCTTTGTAGGGGACAAATCCAAGGAATTGTCCTAGATTGAGGTGTTAGAGAAGGTTTTGGAATAAACTGATAAATCAAACAGTAATAAGAATTCAGATGGTATTCACCCAAGAACTCAGATGGTATTCACCCAAGAACTGAAGGAACTCAAATATGAAATTGCAGAATTGCTAACTGTGGCATGTAACCTATCGCTTAAATCAACCTCAGTACAAGATGACTGGAGGATAGCTAATGTAACACAGATTTTAAAAAATGCTCTAGAAGCGATCCTGGCAATTACAGTCCAGTAAGCCTAAGTTCAATACCAAATTGGCTGAAACTATAATAAAGAACAAAATTTATCAGACACCTAGATGACCACAACATGTTGGGAAAGAGTCAACATGGCTTTTGTAAAAGTAAATCATTTTTCACCAATCTATTAGAATTCTCTGAAGGTGTCAACAAACATGTAGATCCAGGTGATTCAGTTGATATAGTGTACTTGAATTTTCAGAAAGCCTTTGACAAGGTCCCTCACTGAAGGCTCTTAAGCAAAGTAAATAGTCCATAAGGAATAAGAGGGTCATCTCTAGGATTAGTAACTGGTTAAAAGATAAGAAACAAAGGGTAGGAATACATGGTCTGTTTTCACAATGGAGAAAAGTAAATATCAGGGTTCCACAAGGTTCTGCACTGGGACTTGTGCTGTTAAACATATTCATAAATGATCTGGAAAAGGGGGTAAGCAAGGAGATGGTAAAATTTGCAGATAATACACAATTACTCAAGATAGTTAAGTCCAAATCTGATTGTGAAGAGTTACAAAGGGATCTCACAAAAGTGTGACTGGGTGACAAAATGGCAGATGGACTTCAGTGTTGATATGTGCAAAATAATGCACATTGGAAAAATAATCCAAGAACAAAATGATGGGTTCTAAATTAGCTGTTACCACTCAAAAAGGATCCTTGGAGTCACCTGAAGTTTCCAGATCACAGGGCCTGGCTCTAATGGGGGACTTCAATCACCCTGACATCTGCTGGGAGAGCAATACAGCAATGCACAGACAATCCAGAAAGTTTTTGGAGTGTCAGGGACAACTTCCTGGTACAAGTGCTGGGGGAACCAACTAGGGGCAGAGCTCTTCTCGACCTGCTGCTCACAAACAGGGAATTGGTAGGGGAAGTAGAAGTGGGTGGCAACCTAGGCAGCAGTGACCTTGAGATGGTTAAGTTCAAGATCCTGATGAAAGGAAGAAAGGAGAGTAGCAAAATACGGACCCTTGACTTCAGAAAAGCAGACTTAGACTCCCTTAGGGAACTGATGGGCAGGATCCCCGGGAGGCTAATACAAGGGGGCAAGGAGTCCAGGAGAGTTGGCTATATTTTAAAGAAGTCTTATTGAGGGCTCAGGAACAAACCATCCTGATGTGCAGAAACAATAGCAAATATGGCAGGCGACCAGCTTGGCTTAACAGTGAAATCTTTGGTGAGCTTAAACTCAAAAAGGAAGCTTACAAGAAGTGAAAATTTGGACAGATGACTAGGGAGGAATATAAAAATATTGCTAGAGCATGCAGGGGTGTAATCAGGAAGGCCAAGGCATAATTGGAGTTGCAACTAGGAAGGAATGTGAAGGGTAACAAGAAGGGTTTCTACAGGTATGTTAGCAACAAGAAGAAGGTCAGGGAAAGTGTGGGACTCTTACTGAATGGGGGAGGCAACATAGTGACAGATGATATGAAAAAAGCTGAAGTACTCAATGCTTTTTTTGCCTCGGTCTTCACAGACAAGGTCAACACTGGGCAACACAGTATGGGGAGGAGGTGAGCAGCCCTCAGTGGTGAAAGAACAGGTTAAGGACTATTTAGAAAAGCCGAACATGCACAAGTCCATGGGTCCAGATCTAATGCATCCAAGGGTGCTGAGGGAGTTGCCTGATGTGATTGCAGAGCCATTGGCCATTATCTTTGAAAATGCGTAGTGATTGGGGGAGGTCCTGCATGATTGGAAAAAGGCAAATATAGTACCCATATTTTTAAAAGGGAAGAAAGAGAACCCGGCGTCTACAGATCAGTCAGCCTCACTTCAGTCCCCGGCAAAATCATGGAGCAGGTCCTCAAGGAATCTATTTTGAAGCACTTGGAGGAGAGGAAAGTGATCAGGAACAGTCAACATGGATTCACTGGCACTGTGGATATGGGGAAGGCGGTGGATGTGATATATGTTGACTTTAGCAAAGCTTTTGATACTGTCTGTTAGGATATAGATATTCAGGCCTGTCTGCAAAGGCCTGTACTTTAAGAATTTAGGGGTATTCTTATCACTTGGCTAGTTCTAGACGTATAAAAGAAAGAATCAAAATCACTGTCTGCTGGTGTAAGGGCCTTCTCTTACTGTGACAGTTTGAGGCCCTGTTCTTAGGCTAAGGCCTTTGGCTAAGCAGCAGAGGCAGCCATAAGCTAGGAAGCGAACAGTCACATCCTCACATTCCAAACTAGTCACATTGAAATAAGGTGCTATTGGGCTGTCAGGCACTATCAGGACAGGATTGTATTCCTATCACCTCCAGAGAAAGGGAAGTGCCTAGAAAATGTAAAAGGAAACTTAGTTTGATAGCATCCTGTCTGGCAAGAACTCAGTTATCAATAGCTGGGATGTGAAATCCTCACTTCTATATTGTTTTGTCATTATAGTTCCCACTTTGCTATTGTTTGTCTGTATAATCTCTGTCTGATTCTGTGATTGTTTCTGTCTGCTGTATAATTAATTTTGCTGGGTGTAAACTAATTAAGGTGGTGGGATATAATTGGTTAGCTAATCATGTTACAATATGTTAGGATTGGTTAGTTAAATTTCAGTAGAATGATTGGTTAAGGTATAGCTAAGAATAATACTATATAAATTAGGGGCAAACAGGAAGTAAGTTGGGATTCGAAAATAAGGAAAAAGGAACTTGTATTTAAGCTTGCTGGAAGTTCACCCCAATAAACATCGAATTGTTTGCACCTTCGGACTTCGGGTATTGTTGCTCTCTGTTCATGCGAGAAGGACCAAGGAGGTGGGAGAGTGAAGGAATAAGCTCTCTAACACTGTCTCCCATAGTATTCTTGCCAGCAAGTTAAAAAAAGTATGGATTAGATGAATGGACTGTAAGGTGGATAGAAAGCTGGCTAGATTGTCAGGCTCAGCAGGTAGTGCTCAATGGCTCACTATCTAGTTGGCAGCCGGTATCAAGCGGAGTGCCCCAGGGGTCGGTCCTGAGGCTGGTTTTGTTCAACATCTTAAATTAATGATCTGGATGATGGAATTCATTGCACCCTCAGCAAGTTGGCAGATGACACTAAACTAGGGGGAGAGGTAGATATGCTGGAGCATACGGATAGAGTCTAGAGTGACCTAGACAAATTGGAGGATTGGGCCAAAAGAAATCTGATCAGGTTCAACAAGGACAAGTGCAGAGTCCTGCACTTAGGAAGGAAGAATCCGATGCACAGCTATAGGCTGGGACTGACTGGCTAAGCAGCAGTTCTGCAGAAAAGGACATGGGGATTACAAGAGGACGAAAAGCTGGATATGAGTCAGCAGTGTGCCCTTGTTGCGAAGAAGGCCAACGGCATATTGGACTGTATTAGTAGGAGCATTGCCAGCAGATCGAGGGAAGCGATTATTCCCCTCTACTCGGCACTGGTGAGGCCACACCTGGAGTATTGTATCCAGTTTTGGTCCCCCACTACAGAAAGGATGTGGACAAATTGGAGAGAGTTCAGGGGAGAGCAACGAAAATGATTAGGGGGCTGGGGCAAATGACTTATGAGGAGAGGCTGAGCGAACTAGGGTTATTTAGTCTACAGAAGAGAAGAGTGAGAGGAGATTTGATAGCTGCCTTCAACTACCTGAAGGGGGGTTCCAAAGAGGATGGAGCTCGGTTGTTGTCAGTGGTGGCAGATGACTGAACAAGGAGCAATGGTCTCAAGTTGCGGTGTTAGAGGTTTAGGTTGGATATTAGGAAACACTATTTCACTAGGAGGGTGGTGAAGCATTGGAATGGGTTATCTAGGAAGGTGGTGGAATCTCCATGCTTAGAGGTTTTTAAGGCCCGGCTTGACAAAGCCCTGGCTGGGATGATTTAGTGGGTGTTGGTCCTGCTTTGAGCAGGGGATTGGACTAGATGTAGGGTGACCAGATGTCCCGATTTTATAGGGACAGTCCTGCTTTTGGGGTCTTTTTCTTATATAGGCTTCTGTTACCCCCCCGCCCCGTCCCGTCCCGATTTTTCACACTTGCTGTCTGGTCTCCCTAGCTGGATGACCTCCTGAGGTCTCTTCCAACCCTAATATTCTATGATTCTATGATCATGGACAGTTCTCCGAAAACATCTCTTCAAAGTGCAGTGACAGTCAAAAAAGCCATCAGAGTGTTAGGAACAATTAGGAAAGGGATAAATAATAAGACAAAAATATCATAATGCTACTGTAATTTCGTAGTACACCCACACCTTGAATACTGCATGCAGTTATGATTGCTTCATCTCAGAAAACATATATTAGAATTGGAAAAGGAACAGAGAAGGGCAACAAAAATGATTAAGGTTATGGAACAGCTTTCCTATGAGGAGAGATTAAAAAGACTGGGGCTGGTCAGTCTAGAAAAGAGATGATTTAGCGGGAATATGATGGAGGCCTATAAAATCATGAATGGTGTGGAGAAAGTGAATAAGAAGTGTTAATTACCCTTTCACATAACACAAGAACAACGGGTCACCCCATGAAATTAATAGGCAGCTGGTTTAAAATAAACAGAAGGAAGTTCTTCACACAACTCACAATCAACCTTTGGAACTTGTTGCCAGGGGATGGTCTGAAGGCCAAAAGTATAATGGGATTCAAAAAAGATTTAGATAGGGAGGGTAGGTCCATCAACACTATTAATAAAGATGGCCAGGGATGCAACTCCATGCTCCAGGTGTCCCTAAACCTCCAGCTGTCAGAGGCTGGCACTTGTTGACAGGGGATGGATCACTTGAAATTGCCCTGTTCTGTTCATTCTCTCTGAAGCATCTGGCACTGGCCATTGTCGTAAGACAGGATATTGGGCTAGATGGATCATTGGGCTGATCCTGTATGGCCACTCTTCTGTTCTTAATAGGAAGTAGGTCTTCTAGTAGTTTTAATTCTCCAGAATGATAAGAAATTTTATCCCTCGCACAGTTTATTGACTGGCAAGCTCTCCAGCTGTGTTCTTTTCAGAGACCTTTATTCAAAAGCATCTTTCTGGAATTTAATATATTAACTAAACTCAGATTCAGCCCTTGCTGCTATGCCTGAGTAGGGTGGTGCATAGCATGGGCCATATGAGGCAGAGTCCTGGGAAGGAATGGGTGTGTGTATGAAGACCCTTACCCCCCCTCCAGTTTCTTTATGCTGGCTAAAGAGTGCAGTAAAATGTCCCACAAAGCCCTGAATCTGTCTGGGGAGCAATGTCTCTGGAGCAGGCACTGTGGAGTAGCCAGAAGGCTGATTTTCCAATGACCCCCTCACAAGTCCTGGCATGGAGAGGCAGCAGCACTGTGGAGATTCCAGGCAGCACTGCAGCCCAAAGGGCAGCCCCGGGAGGATGCCGTAGTTCAGACAGTTTATACTGAGAGCTCAAAGGTAAGTGAAAGCCTCCCCCAGGCTGTGAGTTGTGTGAGGCATCTGGTAGAGGGGCAGCACACAATCTCATTGAAGACTCTGCTTGCTCCAACAGGGAAGTAATCTGAACCTTCATTTTACTGGGTACAGGTTACTTCTCCCCTCATGTCGGCTCGGATCTGCTGGGCTAAAGTGTCTGGGGCAGAGGCATGGCTCTGCCCTCTTCCCACCTCTCTCTGCCCATGTGTGGGGAGAGTGTTGGTCTGGTAGCCCCTGTTCTCCTCTCTACATCTGATATGAGACTGGGGAGAGGGGGCTGTGCAGTGGGTTGGGGAGGGTCTTACTTCCTTGTGTGGGTGTGTTAGAGTCAGGCAAGGTCTCATCTTAAATAAACCATAACTCCACACCACCTCCCTCCCTGACAAATGTTTGATTAACAAAGTACCTTGAATACTATCTGATCAGTAGTTTGAGGGTTTGATCTTGCACAACTGAGGTCAATAGGAGTTTTGCTATTAACGCTAATGTGAACAGAACTGGGGTTTCCATTTTGCTAGGCACATATTTTTCAGTTCCTTGGGGGTGATGATTATCGCTGCAGCAGTCATAACCAGACATCAGATGTCTGTCATTGTCAAAGAAATGCTTAAGCCCTCTTCCTTCACCTCTGCACCCACAAATGGAAAATGTCTCACCTGTGCATCTTGATGACTGACATCACCAATCAACCTGTTGAGTTGTGCGCACCTCTCTGTAAGGGAGGGAAGGCGCAGTGCAAACAAAGTGGTGGGAGCCTGGGCCGGGAGGCCTGCCAAGTACAGAACCCCACCAGAAGAGGACTTCCAAAGCTGTGCAGAAACATGTAACTCATTAATGGTCTTGCTTTTGAAACTGGCCTCCATTTTGTGCAGGAGCAACCAGGTCATTAGATGACTAAATGCTCATATTTGTGTCCACAGTGATTGTGAAAGAAAAATTCCAGCCGCAGAAAGTGGAGGTTGGGTTTAAAAGCTGAAGCTACTCTTTATGGCTAAGTCTATAGCTCGACTTAGAATTATAAGTATAACGAGAATTATTTAACAAACCATGTAGTCAGAATAAGTGGGACGTATTTGGGGAGGCACTTCTAGGAAAGAAATTTTGGACTTAATGATATGACATCTGCTCATTTAGCTGGATGTCCTCACTTCAAAAACCCAAAACTGGGGAGGGAGGTATGGAAGTGAGAACCGAGTAAGAAGATTCAAAGTTGATGACATTGTGAGGGCTGCTGACATGCAACCTAGCTAGCCCTTGTTTCAAGAAATCTAGAAGGGACAGCATGCCAAGCTTTTTGGAGCCTCCTGTGTTGTCCTTTATAGCGGAAATAAATGTTTGTTTCATACTATGGAGTAAACTTTCCTTGTGGAGAGCTACTGCTAGGCTCTATGTGAATCAACTGTATCTTTAGACTACCCCTTCTTGGCTGAGATTTAGTTCTCAGCAGGCAGGGTGTTAGGGGTAAAGACTCTGCTGCATGCAGAAGATGAGGGACTGTGTCTTAGGAGACACTGGAGGCTGGAATGGAAGGAGAATGAACAGATCTATTAGCTCAGAGAAAACTGGCCTCCTAGAGCATTGTGGGGTTAGAATGAGCTTTGCTTTTTCTATTTTTATTCAAATAGGATGGGGAGCAGTAGGGGGAAGGAATACTAAAGAGCATTTGGCCATTGTTGGTAGGGGGAGTGCCCATTCCTAGGTCTCTGGGATCTAGTTATCTTATGAAATAACTAAGGTTGCTGATTTAAATAATGATTACAATTGGTTATTAAATCACCTTGATTTAAATCAGTGCAGCCTTGTGCCCAGCATGGAAAAATCTGCCCTTGCCTCAGTTACGGTATGTGTCTGTCTGCACTTGAGAGCAGGGTTTGTAAAGGGGGATCTGTGCTGGGCAGGAGACGTCTTTTGTGGGCTGTGCTTGCAGCACAGTATACTAGCTCATGACGCAGAAAGGACTTTGCAGAAAGGACGGACTCAATAGTTAGGACAGAGAACAGGTCATGGTACAGAACAAATGATTTTCCTTTTCAGAGACATGGCCCAATTATTTGAAATTGTTCCCTATTAGCCATTAAAAGCAAGGATTCTCAATGCTGTGGCCACATATCTACTGTTCTGTGCATGCTGTCCATTTCCTGTCTCATGTGATCTCCTAGTGGAGTGGTGCTCACATCACAATTGTTGGCACAATTAGCTGCCAGGCCAAGGACTGAATGGAGCATGGAAATTGATCAAGGGGTGGTAAGTCACAGGGTGGACACACTTTGGCAGAGCAGCAAGAATTGAAACCTCCCATATTTTTTCTATTCAAATTGATAGTTGCTTAACCATCCTAGTTCCTCATCTCCAGACAGTGAGTGTTGACTATTGCCGTGCTGCAGCTGGAAGAGTGGGGTCAGTGTCAAACTCTGCTCACAGGCAACACAGTCACTGCGAGAGAGACAATCAAACACAGCAATCATTTCTCAGGGATAAAGGTGGAGAAGATAAATGGATTTCAGTCCCTTGGACTTCTAACTCCAGCAAAATGGCTTTGGGGCACATAGCAGTGCAAAGAGAGAGCGAGATAGCAAGAGAGAGGAGGTAGCTTAGCAGGTATTATTGAAATGTTTGTATTAAATTAACAATTAAAATATAATTTGCTATTTAATACAAATATATTTTAAGAGCATCTACTGCATAGTGTGGCAAGCAAAGGGGGCATAGTCATGTTGATGGAGAAAGCACCAGAGACATACATACCAAATAATAATATTGATAATTGTAATTGATGTTGATAACAGGCTTCTGTTCTGCTTCTAGAGCCACAAAGGAAACAGCAATAAGTCAGAAGAGAAATAATTCAAGGGAAGAAGTTCTCTGGGTTTTTAAAATATTGAGGCTGAAGAATAATGGATTCAGTCAGGGAATAAACCTCTTTGCTGCACACAAAGCTATGAGAATTAGTTCTGCACCTGCCCAGCGACAGCACTCACTTTTCATTGTCTGTACCCCTTTGTCATTCCAAACGTGCTTATAGGAACCATCAAGAAAATCTATCAACACCATTATCAATACCAACAACATGGAAGTAAATGAAGGGATACCTCACAGAGAAGATACAGAGATAGTTTTAAAGATTAAAAATAGTGGCATTTATATAAAAGAGGGAGAGGGGAGTAGTCTCGTTATTCTATCCCTCTATCTCAATATTTCTGTGGCTCCATCGCCAGGAATCACCTTCCAGGTGATGCCTTCCTGGATCACCTTCCAGGATGGGTTGTGGTTTTGGTTCTGCTCTTGGCTTGTTGATCTTTGGTGTTTATGAGACTCTCCCAGATGTGCATGTTCTTCTTTGATAGCTGCTTGCAGCAAGAGTTGCTCTGTTCTGGGGTTGGGCTGAGGCAGGATGGATATATGAAGTGATTTACAGTCCAGAAAAGTTCAGTGAATAGTGATTCTGATGTTTCTATGGCAGAGAAGAATTAGCATCTCTTCCTTTGCCTCTTTCACCTTGAAGTATAGGACTGAGAATCAGATAATCCTGAGTTCTAATTCTGCCTCTTTCAGTCCCTATGTCCCAAGACAAATAACCTAGTCTCTGACTCAGTATTTCCAGTATTGCCAACACAAAGACTTCAAAATCGCACACACATGGTAAAAAAACAACAGGCCTTCACGACTTTTCTGCCAAAGTCACATGATTTTGGATCTGATTTTCAACCCTTAGCTCCCATTTGAACCCTCCTGCCACCCAGTTTTGTGTGTGTGCATGTTTCTGGATGAACGGTCTACACACATGCATCCTAGCTTTCCCCTCTTCCTTCTGATGGGGACTTTACTTTCATATACCTCGTCCTTGTTGTGACATCTTTTCCCTATTAGACACCCTACTTCCCCTTCTCTCTGGTGCACTGCAGAGCCCCTTCTCCTCTAGCCACTACCTCAGTCCTCTTCTTTCCACCCACCCAGGAAAGCTTCATGCCCGGGCAACCAGTATTCTTCTTCCGACCCCTTCAAGCAGGTTCCTTCCCCAGTACTCACCCCCAAACACACCCCAGCCCTTGCCCAACAGTCCTCTCCCCTCGCTCTGCCCCCTGGGCCTTACTCTCAAAACAGGCTAAAGCTTTCAAGGAAAAGCTATAGATATTTCCTTTTCTTTCCCCATTACCTTGGGCTGTACTTGAGTTATACCCATCCTGTAAGTGCATCATAATAAAAGGGGTGAAGTTGCTGTTGTCTGGCTCCTCAGATGGGTGGAGAAAAGAGGACTAGGGTGAACTTCCTTCTGCTACATGTGCATCAATTGCTTACTCTGCAGCTGTTCAAGGCACTGCAGAAATAGT
This sequence comes from Lepidochelys olivacea, assembly GCF_965140295.1. NCBI lineage: Eukaryota > Metazoa > Chordata > Testudines > Cheloniidae > Lepidochelys > Lepidochelys olivacea. The sequence continues at coordinate 268,595,262 of NC_140411.1, forward strand.
AGGAGGTCTGTTCATGAAGCAGGACAGCTGCCTCTGGTGGCCAGGACAGGAGATGAGTCTGTGCCAGAATTCCCAAACTGTCTTCAGTATTTTCCATGATAATTATGCCTGAAAATGGCCCTGGAAACATAACATAGCTAACAGGTTTCAGAGTAGCAGCCATGTTAGTTTGTGTCCGCAAAAAGAACAGGAGTACTTGTGGCACGGTAGAGACTAACAAATTTATTTGAGCATAAGCTTTCATGGGCTACAGCCCACACTAACAGCAGTCCTGTATTTCCATCTACAAACTGGGGGTATAAACATTTGTATGCAGCAGAGGGATATTGAGAATAATTGGCTAAGCATTTTGAACATGGAAAGTACTGTATACATGATAAATATTATTTTCTCTTTGAGGTCTAGAATCTACAGTGATGGGCATACTAGCAATTCATAGATAGAAAGATATAGTCAGAGAGATGGGAAAACTGGTCTTTTGTTCATACCTGGCCTCACATATTTTAAAATTGCAGTTATCAGAGATAACACTTTCTTTTAAAAAGAACAGGAGTACTTGTGGCACCTTAGAGACTAACAAATTTATTAGAGCATAAGTTTTCATGGGCTACAGCCCACTTCATCGGTGCATAGAATAGAACATATAGTAAGAAGATAGATATATATACATTTGGAGAAGGTGGAAGTTGCCATACAAACTGTAAGCGGCTAATGAATTAAGATGAGCTATTATCAGCAGGAGAAAAAAACTTTTGTAGTGATAATCAAGATGGCCCATTTAGACAGTTGACAGGAAGGTGTGAGGATACTTAACCTGGGGAAATAGATTCAATATGTGTAATGACCCAGCCACTCCCAGTCTCTATTCAAACCCAAGTTAATAGTATCTAGTTTGCACATTAATTCAAGCTCAGCAGTTTCTCGCTGGAGTCTGTTTTTGAAGCTTTTCTGTTGCAAAATTGCCACCCTTAAGTCTTTTACTGAGTGGCCTGAGAGGTTGAAGTGTTCTCCTACAGGTTTTTGAATGTTATGATTCCTGATGTCAGATTTGTGTCCATTTATTCTTTTGCATAGAGACTGTCAGGTTTGGCCAATGTACATGGCAGAGGGGCATTGCTGGCACATGATGGCATATATCACATTGGTAGGTGTGCAGGTGAACGAGCCCCTGATGGTGTGGCTAATGTGATTAGGTCCTATGATGGTGTCACTTGAATAAATATGTGACAGAGTTGGGATTGGGCTTTGTTGCAAGGATAGGTTCCAGGGTTAGTGTTTTTGTTGTGTGGTGTGTGGTTGCTGGAGAGTATTTGCTTCAGGTTGGGGGGCTGTCTGTTAGCGAGCACTGGTCTGGCTCCCAAGATCTGTGAGAATGAGGGGTCATTTTTCAGGATAGGTTGTAGATCTTTGATGTTGCGCTGGAGAGGTTTTAGTTGGGGGCTGAAGGTGATGGCTAGTGGCGTTCTGTTATTTTCTTTGTTGGGCCTGTCCTGTAGTAGGTGACTTCTGGGTACTGTTCTGGCTCTGTCAATCTGTTTTTTCACTTCAGCAGGTGGGTATTGTAGTTTTAAGAATGCTTGATGGAGATCTTGTAGGTGTTTGTCTCTGTCTGAGGGATTGGAGCAAATGCGGTTGTATCTTAGAGCTTGGCTGTAGACAATGGATCGTGAGGTATGTCCTGGATGGAAGCTGGATGCATGTAGGTTAGTATAGCGATCAGTAGGTTTCTGGTATAGGGTGGTGTTTATGTGACCATCGCTTATTAGCACAGTATTGTCCAGGAAATGGACCGCTCATGTGGATTGTTCTAGGCTGAGGTTGATGGTGGGATGGAAATTGTTGAAATCATGGTGGAATGCTGATAATAGCTCATCTTAATTAATTAGCCTCTTACAGTTTGTATGGCAACTTGCACCTTCTCCGAATGTGTATATATATATCTTCTTACTATATGTTCTATTCTATGCATCCGATGAAGTGGGCTGTAGCCCACAAAAGCTTATGGTCTAATAAATTTGTTAGCCACAAGTACTCCTGTTCTTTTTGCGGATACAGACTAACACGGCTGCTACTCTGAAAACTTTCTTTTAAGTCCCTTGTCAGAGACTAAGTGTGTTCTGATCAGACGCTTGAATTCTGGTCTCACTGTTTAATCACCAAAGCATCTTTTAGCTGAGATATTCTTCCCATCATTAAGTAATTCACTGTAGGTAACGAAGTGAAATAAACCCTGAGGGAAAGAATGGTCTCAGAGGTGGCTCTTATTTTACAGTAAAGGACAGTATGATTAGTTTTTATACTGTCCTATTTCCTTGTTTTTCTCTTTTGTTATAGCTTGTAGAAAGCAGAGACCGCAATGTGTGGCTGTTGATCAATATCAAACTGATAGAGTAGTCAAGGAGAAAATGATCAAGGAAAAAATGATCTGAAATAATACTAAATTCCAACACCAGTGGTGAAAATCCCAGCACCTGTAAATGATAGCAATAGAACTAATAATTGCTATTTAGTTTTCAGTAATGAAGCAAATGAAAAATATAGAGCCTGCTACATTGCCTCCTAAATGGAGCTTATTACAATGCTGCTTGAATGTTTGTAAAATCTTTAATCGAAACATTTTCTCTTCAGGTCTTAATAACAGGCAGTGGTAGTTGCAATTTACTCCCCCTTCAAAGGCAGAAAAATGAAAGGAGAAAATAAAAAGCTCAAACATGCTTTAACAACTTACATGTGAACAAAAGTGGCTGTTTAAGTCAGAGGAGGCTGGTAGGGTAGAAAGTGGAAGAATTTCACCCCATAATTTATCCTTCAACCAGGTAAGGGCAGGATTAGCATGTGGGATCTCCAAAACAACTCTCCCAGTGGGAGGGAAACGCCACTCATCACTGTTTACAAGGCCTTTGTTCTTCTGCAAACCTACGCAGAGCAGAAATGAAAGAGTAATTTGTGTTTTTCAAAAACAGATCGACACATTCTCATAGATGCTGCAAGGGGAAAAAATCTTTTTTTTTTTTAAATATAAACAATGGAGAAAAGCATTTAGAGGTGAATGTTAATATAGTCCTCTCTCGATGGCCCACAGGATTCTCAATTCTCAGTTCAAGTTTTTTTCACATGTATCTTTTGTTTCTGGAATTATGGTGCTAGTTAACTGGTTTGAGGGATTTCAGAGTCACAGTCATTAATAGGTGCAAATGTTAACCTTGAAACTTGAATGACAAAGTAAATCCTGTGCAAAATAGCTTCTGAGTGGCACATGGAATAGACAAAGAAATTAACTTCCCTCCTGCCTATACATGATAATCTCAAGTTCAATTTTCTACTTAAAACTGATCATCTGAACGCAAAAAAATTCTTGTTTTGCAATGTCCAAATACTTTTTTTAGCGCAAGAGTTATTCATATAAACATTATTCTGCTGTGCAAAGAAAGGGATATTAATCCCTTCTGCTGGGCCATGTGGCCTCATCGGTTATTAAAAAAATGATAGCTTGAAAATACACAAATCTTTTCCTAACCGATATCAGATTAAGGTATTAAGCAAAATATTATAAAAGCAGACGTTGTCAACAATCAGACAATTAGTTACCTACAGTATATTGCTTAAAGGTAGTTAGTTGCCCTTCGCCCTTCTGCAGAGGGCCAGTGCAAATCTCACTTGGGCTCAAGATCCTGCTAAAACATACACACTTGTCTGCATTTAGGCACATGAGTAATGCTGTTGAGTTCAGTGGGAGTACTCATGTGTTTATTAAGCATGTGTGTATGTTTTTGCAGGATTGGGACCTTAAACTCTATTTCAGTGGCTCAGGTGGGATATGTTATGCCTGCTGAACTCTCTGAACAGAGATGAATTTCACCCTCAATACAGCTCTTAGAAAAAGGGAAATTGGAAACTCTTGGTGATAATTTCTGGAAAATATAAATTAAAAGGAAGGCCCAGAGGATTTGGATGTGACTTTTGCAAAGGAAACTCATTGAAATACATAGGGGAACTATGTTTTTGATAACTAGATAGTATGGTGATGGATATATTAGACATGTCTAAAATATATCCATAATAAATGGTATGAAATAATACTTGTGGATTATTATTACTACTTGCATCTATATAATGCCTTTAATCCAACAGGCTCTCATTTAAAAGACTCACACTGCCTCTATGAAACCTGTAAGTACCATGCCCTTTGTACAGGTTAGTGAACAAAAGTTAATTTCCTTACACAGTGAGTTGGGAACAGAACCTAAGAGTTCTGACTTCCAGGTCCTCGGATCAAGGCAACACTGAGTTCCAAGCACACATTAAATAATATTGGGCAATACCTAGATTTTTCAACAGCAAGGGGTTTTTAATATGAATTCAGCAAGAAACTAGGATTGGAATTTGTTTTCCAAATTACTTTACAGAAAAGAATGACTTATTTCCCAATCAAAGTTAAGTTAAAGGGAAAAAAAAGCAATTAGGAAGATATTATTTAAGCCTGAATATAAACCAGCCATAGAGACAGTTCTGGCTGCCAGCAATAAGACCCTGGAGATCTATCAAATATCAAATTTTGAATATAGGTCCTTTAAAATGTAGGACCAATTATAACTCCAGACAGAAAACAACTTAAAAGAGGCAAGACATTTCAATTAGCTAGAAAAATTTAAGAAAGCTTATCTGCAGTTAAAAGGACAGAATTCATTGTTACTTATACTGGTATATGGCGGATGGAAATGTGGGAGAAACAGTGCCAGGTCTGCATGGGATAAAGAGAAAAGTGAATCCTAAATCTAATTGGCTACCTAATGAGGGGACAATCAGAAGTATTATATGTGTGCAGATAGTGTCAGTATAAAATCCGAGACTCGGGTGCTTACTGTTCTAAAAGCAAATCTATTTTAGGGAAATGCACCTGGACTGTGAAACTGTCAAACACATTCAATATATAGCTTGTGCTCTTAGCTCTGGTGCTTGAGTAGTAATGAAGAGGAGGTGGAGTAAATTGATTAAATGGAACACTTTTCTAATTTCCAGCACAAAGTGTAGGAGGCTGTAATGAGCGTTTAATTTAGAAGCATAATTTATATGTATTTAATCATGCAATAATAAGTATGGATTCAAAGATATGAAGGCCAGAAGGGACCATTATGATCATCTAGTCTGACCTCCTCTGTTACAGAGGCCTCAGAATTTCACCCATTAATTCTTGCATCCTACCCAGTAACTTGTGGTAGAGCCTATCTTTTAGAAAAGACAACTGCTTTTGATTTAAGGACTCTGAGGCAGATCCTCAGCTGGTATAAATTATCATAGCTTGTCAATGAAGTCAATGGAGCTAGGACAAAATACCCTAGCTGCAGATCTGTCCGTGCCCCTTACTAATTTGGGGAAATGGTTTATAACGCTCACAGTTAAAAAACTGTATCTTATTTTCACTCAAAATTTTCCTAACTTCAACTTCCAGTCATCAGATCCTGCTGTGCCTATGAATAAATAAGTTACTAAATCCTTGTCAGTTGTGTAGACAGACATTCTGAACAAAAAGCATCAAATAGACATGAGTTATTTATTTAGGATTCATGACAACTGTGAGAGTTGAAATTAACCTCCTCCTAAGAGGGGTGAAATTAATTTATCCCATCAGAGGCTATTTAATTCAAAAACAATATTAAGAGAGATTGGCTAAGGTGATTGATAATGGAATACAGAGATTTTCAACTTCTTGGTCACTGTTGCCTGCCTGGCCCAGCTTATTAGTGAACAAAAGTCATTTTTACCATCTGAAAGACTACTGAGGAGCTGTTGTCCCAGTCCTTTCTTATGGTGAGGTAAGGGTGAATTTTGGATCTGCAGCTCTGGGCCCTGGGCTGTGGGGCAGCCCAAGATGCTCAAACAATGGATCCACAGAAGCAGGAAAGGAGTATGCACTCCTACGGGCAGTTACCCTGCATAGCTATTTGCTTTTTGGGCCTTTTGTGGTACGAGCTGCCTCCCATCTGATGCCATCCCCTGTAGCGCCATCTCCTCTAGCAATTGATTGCCTGCTGGAGGAACCTGAACAGAAGGGGCAGCTGAAAAGGAAGAGACCTAGGGGAGTATCCTGCCTCTTTAAGTCAAGAATGAGACTAAGAGCAACCCACAGAAAGTAGGAGGGATGCAGCAGGCATTTTATTCCAATAGACTTGCAATGGCCCTGCTGAGGAAAATCCCTTCAGAAGGAGGTGAGGACACAGGAACCCAGCTAGGAAGGACCTGCCGCTACCTCCATACCTCATCAGGGAGCAGAGAAAGATCCTGGAGCCAGGGACCTTTAGGAAAAAAGCAATGCACTTCTAAGAGACAGAAGATAGTAAGGGAACTGTGATGGAGAAGGAAGGGGGTCTTTGCTTGGATATGGGCTAGAGGATTAGGAGTTTCTGAATCTGAATCACCAACTCACTTTTATGAGAACAGGATTCACCATAAGCAAACCATAATATAATTCCACTGATATTTGGTTTTTCATAATTGCATACATACATTATCTCATAGTGCAAAGCACTACAGTGTAACAGAATATCAGGAGGTCATCGAGTCCAACCCCCAAAGGGGTTGTGAAAGGACTGTGTGTCCCTTCACAAAGAACAGTAAACATAATATTCAAGAATCATTGGCCAGCAGTCTTCATCACCATACTGCTTGAGAAGTGCACCATACTGCAACCTGTCCAGTCAGCTTGGAATCCAGTTGCTGCGTCTCAAATGCACTGCTGTATAGGGGCCCTGGAGTGGGTGATCAGAGCCAGGGTCAGAAGCCAGGAACCAGGGCCAGAGTCAGGATCACACCAAGGGTCAGGCTGAGGAGTGGAGCCAGAATTAGTGTCAGGAGTCAAGCTGAAGGTCAGGATTGGAGTCAGAGCCAGACAGCTGTGCCAAGGTTTGACCTGGAGTCAGGGAATAGTGCCAAAGGTTAAACCAGAGTCAGGAACTAGGGAACAGTGCAGGGTCAAGTCAAAGTCAGATAGCAATATCAAGGGCCAAACTTGAGTCAGGCTGCAGTACAGCAGCAGATCAGAAGTTCACTCAGATGCTCAGCAACTTCCTGGGCTTCCTGGTTTAAGTAGCACATCCAGGCCAATCAGTGGGGCTGAACGTCTGCTCCAGTCAGGAGCTTTGTGAGCAGAGCCTCTGCTGGGCCAGAGTCCCACCAGCCCCTCTCCCCTGCTGGCTCTAGAGAGCTGTTGGGTGGTGGTTGAAGTTGGGGCACCGCTTTGGGAACGGAGGGCCCAGGTCTGAGACCTCACATCCTCCACATCTCCTCTCTAGCACTGTTTTATTCTTCATCCACTGTGAGGGGTATGGCACCCCTGGTCAGAATTCCTTCTCCTAGGTGGTCTGCCTACCAAGGCTGAAGAGCCCCACCTATCCTCAGAAGTCTGGTTTCTTTTAAGGCACCAGACACTCGCCTTCCTCACCCACCACTTTCAGCAGTAATCCCTCCGCCACATGAAGGGAAGTAATGGAAAATTTGGCTGTCAGAGGTGATTGGTTTTGCTGGCCATTTGGGGTATTATAGAGGAGTTGGAAGATTACCCCCAATCCCACCCCGGCCATAGCAGCCCTTTTAGGAGGCATTTAATAATGATTAGAAATACATATTTGTATTATAATAGCAACTGGAGGCTCCAATAGTCACAAGCTTTAGAACTTCCTTTCCCTAATCTGCAATAACAGTGTATACGCTTAAATCTGCCTGTATGTAAAATGACCATTAAAGTTGCTGGTCCTTTCATCTAATAAATTAGAGAGTTCACTGTTGCTGATAGAACTGATGTGTAGATTAATAAACCAAGCCAAAGAGTACTGATACATGGAATTGATGTAAACCAGGTTAGAGATGACAAAGAACACTATGCCTCAGTGATTTGCAGCCTAATCCAATAAAACACAATGAAAGCCATACTTGTGAATAATGACACAATGGGTCCCAATTGAAACATAAAAAGAAACGCTCCAAATTATGCCATGGTTCCTTCCCATCAGCATTCCTTAATATGCCAGTGCAAATGATTTTTGATATTTTGCTAAATGTCACTCTATGCATTTATTTTTTAAATCGGATTTAATCTAAAATCTGTTCTTTGGCAGGATTTTTTTTTTAAAGAAATAAGTGGATTTCTCCATCAATTTGCAAAACTGAACTATTCACTTCAAACTGTAACCGTGACAGTGTGAAAAGCTATTTACAGGTCTGTAGCCATCTCTGGTTTCATCAATTTGTTTTTCAGTCTTTGTTGTTATTTCTTGTTTCTCATGGATCTCCTGGGACAGCTCCTTGCTTGAGGAGAGAATGTCAATAGCTCATTCGTCCTCCAGGATATTTCCCTGTGACAATGATAAAATTTCCAAAATCTGATCTTCCATTTTTTTAAACGGCTTTCTGTAAAATACAAAAAGTAGTTATTTAAAGAAACACAAAAATCATCTAAACAGTGCTAGAGCCCTATAACAATCTGTTTTTGCCTGGCTAGTATAAAATAGGCTTAAAAAAAAGAGAGGGAGAATTCATCAGCATTTCTCTAGGACTTCACTAATCTGTCACTACAATTCAGGACTGTTTTTTGTATTAAATAATTTCAGTATATTGCAAATGAGAAGAGGACAAGAATATTTTTTTTTTTTGGAAACCCAACTATATATTTAGTAAATCCCTAATTACAACATGTATACATTTTATTCTACTACAATATTTATTTCTGGGAAAACTTTGTGTTTTCCTGAGGTCATAAGACGTTTCTTATGCTGGTCAACACCATAATGATGTGATATTTATCGCATTGTTACAGAGTCAGAGAAAAGGAACTATGAACATGCACAGAGACAAGTATTTATATTCCAGTTTAAAACTAGAGAGAGGCAGCTTGATTTACATAAAGTTTTTTTTAAACACTTTAACAGATATTTACACGGGGTATGTGGAAAAAACACCTGTTCTTTGCATTATCTAAATAAAGCTGATTCTTTTTGTTTTCTAAGTTAAGCATTTCTTTTTTTAGCAGGAATACTTAGCAGTGGATCCTCAAGTCCTGTTGAGGTAATCATTAAGTTAAGGAAAGTTACCTGAAAAATAAATATAAAATACTTGTATTTGGTATTTCAGGGTGAGATTGTTATGATTGCTAGTATTTCCTTCGCACCACCTGACTATTTGACCTATACAATACAAAAATCAGCACTGTAACAATAGCACTTTAAGAAACTCATAATAAACATGAAAAGCATGAATATTGACTAGATATACAACATAGTATACTATTACCATCAGAGAGGCAGATTCTCAACTGATGTATGGAGTTATATTGTTGTATATCAGTTGAGCTTGTGTCCCCACAGTCCACGTCTGTACATATTTATAGGACCTGCATACTACCTGAACCTTTGTCTTCTGCTATACTGGGGTTTTTATTTTATTGTTAGCATCAATGGGAATTATGGATGCCTATTTAGAAAGGGGACTAAATTCCCTTATTAGTAACATTATTACTGCATGACATACTGTAACTAGGAAAACCATTGGAAATCAGGTGAGAAACCGTATTAGAGAAAATCAATCCATATATATATATACACAGACAGAACCTTTTGACCTTTCTTGCCAGAATACACATGATAAGGGTAATTGCCAGTGCTCTTATTTGTTCTCATTTTATGGTCTGTTTTTACAACAGGTGTAAGAGATAAGTACTGTGATGGCTATTTCTTCAGTTGCCTTGTTTAAATGTACCATAAAACACAATAGATGGCGTACCCACTAAGAGTGTACAGTGAAGAGAATAGCAGATTAATATTAAAAACTGTGTTAAAGAGGAAAATGTTTTAAAATTGCTGTAACACAGACTTAAAATAATTAAAACAGAAACAATTAACAAATAAGATTTCCTTTGAAGCATTTGTGCTGCTTATTCATTACTTTTCAGTCAGCTTAGGGTCTGAGATCAAGCTAGTCAGTGTCTGGTTCTCCTGGAGTTGTATAATACTGTTATGTTTGTTTCTCCAGGACTGAAATTGAACGGTGTGTGTGTGTGAGGGAGAGAAAGAGGGAGAAGGAGAGAACTTTAATACTAGGCAGCACTGCCAGCTGCACCTCTAATGTACACAATCACCCTGGTTTCCTTAAAAATGTTCTAAAAGTATTTTACAGAATCATTCCTATTCAGAGTGCACTCATTTTTCAGCTATGGTGCAATGGGTGCTTCCAGAAAATGTGCACCCACTATGCATTTGCATTTGCTCTCTAGGTAATTTTACACTCAAATTAGATGTAAAATTATCTGATTTGTGTTCAAATCAGTTTTTTTAAGCTTTCATGGATGCCTGTGCACTGTTATCACCACAACTGAAAAATCTGCCCTCTACCTTTTGAAAAAGTTTATTTTAAATGTTGGAATTAAACTGAAGAGAAATGTCCCTTAAATCTAACCCTGGGAGACAGAAAATATTTCTAAGTTCTTAAGAACCTTTTCATAATACAAGGTTTAATTTTTTTTCCAGGAAGTTACTCCATATTTGAGTGTTACACATTTTCTGAGTAATTTCCTGAAATAAACATGGCGGCAGTGGTGTCCTACAAATTCAGTGTTCTCTCTGAGCATCCAGGGTGATGTCTCTTTCTATGGCTCCTGAAGAATATTCCTTTGCTTCTGCTCCCATCCCTTTTCTCCATTCCTTTTCTCCAATTTTACCTCTCTGGTTTTCTGTCTCCCCTAACAGGTATTCACAACAACAGCAACAACAATAGCATCTGATTAGTCCCTATGATTTCCTCTTCTAGTAACTTGTATAGAGAAAACATACTTCGATAGATCTTTCAGGCAGATAATGAGGATTCTGGAGATGGGTGGTCATGTAAAGCTTGAAATCCCTTCTGTAATGAGTAACAGCCTCTTCCAAACTGGATATGTTCCATTCCACTTTGCTGAAATGTCAGTCTCAGCTTCACAGGCTATAGAATGGGATCAAGTGCCTCTGAAAGGTTTTCAATGAGCATCATGTTCCCAAATTATCAAAGCAAAAACATATGACGAGAAAAAAGGCAAACAATTAACAATTTTTATTTCAAAAGCGTGTAACTACTTTGGCTGCAAAGCATGGCAAGAAGCACAATTTGAATGGGGCCTAATGAACTAATTTTGACAAGCCTGTGCTTGTCAAGCATGTTTTTTTTAATCAATACAACATGTTCCTTTTATTTCTAACTAGTGAGCTGAAATAAGCGAAACATTTTAATTGAAAACGCAGCTCATACAGTAGGGATTGACAAAAACCCCACCATTTCTCTCACATCAGCAGATAATAGGATCTCCCCTCTTTTATTAGACTGTGACTTGATTTTAGTTCCACGGTTTCAGTATGTTGCTATGTTAACAGAGCTACAGAAATGATTTTTGTCAGACTTGGAAATTTAGCTTCTTTTTAAAAGGCAGCTCTGGAAGACCTTGATGACTTTGATGGTACAATAAGTGCCACACAGGAGACTGGTGGCCTCCGTAATGACCTCTGGATTTCCACTCGTTTAGCAGACTGGCACTCCTAGTGTCCTGATGTAGAAGCTGTTGCTCGTTTAGAGAAAGAATATGAGTGTGTGTACTATATGAGAGCATATTCTGCTGTCAGATGGAACTGTTGCATTACTGGAAGGAGAGGCTCTAAGAGATTTAACTTCATATCAACTAAACAATGGGGGTCAGGGGTGGGAGGAGGTATTGTTTCATATTCTCTGTGTGTATATAAAGTCTGCTGCAGTTTCCACGGTATGCATCCGATGAAGTGAGCTGTAGCTCACGAAAGCTCATGCTCAAATAAATTGGTTAGTCTCTAAGGTGCCACAAGTACTCCTTTTCTTTTTGCAAATACAGACTAACACGGCTGTTACTCTGAAACCTGAAAACCCTTTGTCTTCTAGAACTGGTAGATTTTATTATTGCTGCCTGTCTCCAGTGTGGAGGGGAAGTACAGGTATGCTGCCTCAGGATTTTACTCCCTGAAAAGAAAGAGAAAAGATGCATTTAAAATGCAGCTGTTTCATTGGAAGATGTGTCTATATTGTTCTAGTTCAGTTGAAAGACTGTATTCATATATATACTCTGTACAGCTGAGCTCAAATCTCGCTGTCTGAGCTATGTATAGAGTGAGGCCTCATCTGGAGTACTGTGTCCAGTTTTGGGCCCTGCACTACGAGAAGGATGTGGAAAAATTGGAAAGAGTCCAGCGGAGGGCAACAAAAATGATTAGGGGACTGGAACACATGAGTTATGAGGAGAGGCTGAGGGAACTGGGATTGTTTAGTCTGCGGAAGAGAAGAATGAGGGGGGATTTGATAGCTGCTTTCAACTACCTGAAAGGGGGTTCCAAAGAAGATGGATCTAGACTGTTCTCAGTGGTAGCTGATGACAGAACGAGGAGTAATGGTCTCAAGTTGCAGTGGGGGAGGTTTAGGTTGGATATTAGGAAAAACTTTTTCACTAGGAGGGTGGTGAAACACTGGAATGGGTTACCTAGGGAGGTGGTGGAATCTCCTTCCTTAGAAGTTTTTAAGGTCAGGCTTGACAAAGCCCTGGCTGGGATGATTTAGTTGGGGATTGGTCCTGCTTAGAGCAGGGGGTTGGACTAGATGATTTCCTGAGGTCCCTTCCAACCCTGATATTCTATGATTCTATAGAGCAACAATCACCATAGAATCTCAGTGCTCAAAACAACATTTAGCATTAACATAAAAGTGACGGGCCTGATTCTTGAGTCTGTTGGGACCATTGTGCACCAGGCTGGTGCAGAACTGAGTCTGGGATCTGAGGGCCAAAATGATGGCTTAGAGTTGTAAGGAGGTCACCCATCACTGCTACCAAAGCTATCGCTGTGCCATGGTCTGGTCTCAATCCTGGGTCTGGAATGCTGTCAAAGGCTAGGTGCTCCTGGTATATGGTCATCACCATATTTTCATCGAGCTTTTGTGCAGCAGGGAGACTGGACATGGGGTGGTAATTTGAGATACTGTTTCTTGGGCACTCTTCTGACAATCACACATAGGTGCTGGAACTAAAGGTACTGGGGGTGCGCCACATCCCCTGGCTTGAAGTGGATTCCATTGTATACAGGGTTTACAGTTTGGTTCAATGGCTCTCAGCACCTCCACTACACAAATTGTTCCAGCACCCCTGCAATCACATGTTTCAGGTATGAGAATAAATTGCCTTTACTGAAGAAAGCCATGGTTTCTGCCAGTAGTGGTCTTAGTTTTCTTCACTGGATTTTACCAGTCATAATGGGCAGGGGTCTGATTCACAAGCAGGGGCATCCCGCAGATCTTCCAATGTTGTGTTATTTGTCCAAACTCTGCAGATAGGCAAGATGGTGGCCTTTGTTCCCGGGACTGTCTTGTATTTAGTGAATCTGTTCAGCAATGGACGCTGAGTGAAAGACCAAAGTACAGCCGTTGACACTTGGGTCTGAGATTTGGTTAAGGCAGGCAAGGTTTGTTATCTGGCTGACTTTTAAAATCGATGGAATGAAATTGTTCATTGTATCACCCCAGTGTTACGCTGCTGTACTTTACTCAGCCTGCATTGATCAGCATTCATCTCAGTGCTGCCTGTAACATGCACAGATTGGAGAGAAGAACATCAGAGGGCCTTAGCAGCACTCCAACACAGTGCTAGCAATTTTAGTTAAAAAAAACCAAATGAATTGCATAGAGACAAAGGTGGAGAGGAACAGAGAATAGGATGAAGGGAAAAGAGGGAGAAAGATCAAGGAAGCTGAAGGGAAGAGAAAAATGTGGAGGAAATGGTGGAAAAAAGACAGAGAGAGAGAGTGGAGAAAAATTCAAAAATACAAATAAGAGGGAAAAAAGAAGAGAAAAGAAAGAAAACGGAGGAGAGGTAGAGAAGTGAAGGTGAAGAGATTGAAATCCTCCCGCCTGTCAAAAGCATCACATTTTGTCAACAGTGACAGGAAAAATTGCCTCTAGAAGATCCAATATAAATCATGGGAAATGGCAGAGGAATGCCTTTCCTGGCTCAAATCACCTCATCTAATATAGAAGGAAAAGTTGGACAGAGAGCCTTAGGGGATATCGTTTGTCACTGAACAAAAGGGTTACTTTAAAATGTTTAAGGGAGACTTTTCAACATGTTATTTGCTCATGAACAAAAACCCAACAATCTAGAGGCATCAGAAATTGCTCAGCACACTAGAAAAATTAGGGGGAACAAAATATTATATCTAACTGGTATTTATAGTGCGCTCCATTAATAATGGATATGGACATAATATACTGTGACTCTAGGAGCCCTTTTAAGCCAACTAGCGAAGGTCACACCCAACACACTTGTCAGAATATTTAGCCAAACAGTGTCTTGTGAGGTATCTTATGTAAACTGATGACATGATGGTCATGAATATCATTATGTGATGTACGTATGGGTTGTGTATAAAAAGTTATTTATGTGTGCTGAAAATACGTTCAGACCAAGGAATCTGAGTAGAGAGGATAAAGAAGGCTGTCCTAGATCAAGGAATGCTGTTTTGCCTGTGTCTCCAGTGCAAATTGAGCAAAGTGAGGCCAGAGACAATAGAAGTTACATTTGTATCTAAATCTACCGACAAAGCAAATTGAGAGTAGGGTAAGGAAGACAGCATATCATCTGCATCCCAGCAGGGGAGAAGAACTCTGTCTGAGGCATACAGTTCAAAGGAATACACGTTAATAGTTTATTGCAGTATAAAAAGAAGGGGAGAGAACACCATAGTTATCCATCACTTACAGGACAAATGGATCAGCATCCTCTGATTCTGTGAATGGTGAATCCTCCTGCCAGAAGGGCTGGAGACACTGGTAAGTCGATGAAAATGAGAAAAGCTGCTTAGGCAAAGATAGGAACTTGCTAAAGTTAAGTTTTGGTCATTAGAAAGTGTGTTTTGTTTTGTTTATAACCTGTGACAGGGCAGACTGGCCCCGGACTGGGAATGAGAGGGTCAACCCTTCTCTGCTGGCAGAGGAAGCCACGCCCCTGAGGCTGTGCAGGGCATGCTCCAACAGACAGTCAAGTATAAAAGCCTGCAGAGCTGCTCAGTCAGGGCTGGCGGCTAAGGAAGGAGGACACCCAGAGGAGGCTCCAGTCCAGGAGCAGTGGCAACTTGTACAGGAGGGAGCTGAGGGGCCAGGAAGTGGGACCAGAGACTGGTAGCTGTGGGAACCCCAGGGAGCTCCAGGGGCTGAGGAACCTGAAGACCCAGATGCCACAGGGACTGCTATGTTTGGAGAACTGGTAGGAAGTGACCCAAGAAAGGGAAGGGAGTGTTATCTCCCACCACTCTGAGGGCAGTGTGTTGCGGTAGGATTCGCCGCTGACTTGGGGTGGGTCACGCTGTCAATGACAGTGCCCTGGGTTGGAGCCCAGTGAAGGCGGGTGGGCCTGGGCTCCCCTACCGGGGGTCTCTCTTTTGTGATGACATAGTTCACTGACCCCTCTTTTACCTCAAAGGAGATAGATGAACTCTGGCTGTTGGGCTGCACTATCCTATGAGGGGAAGAGGACTTAGAGGGACTCTGGCCCTCAGGCCACACTGCTTTAGGAGCGCACTATAGAGACTCTGGCTGCTAGGCCATACTATCCCACCAGAGGAAGAGAGTTTTGGGAGACTCTGGCCATTGGGCCACTCTGCTTTAGGAGCGCACTATAGGGACCCTGGCCGCTAGGCCGTGCTATCCCACCAGGGGAAGAAGATTTAGAGGGACTCTGGACATTGGGCCATACAGCCCTGACTACCGGGGAGGTTGTAGAACTGGCATAGAAGCTGGGAGGCAGGGTTAACCTTGCCCCCCACTGGAATCAAAGGGGTTGACGAGGTACAAAACCCGCCATATAACCATACCTGTTTCTTTTACTCTAGCTTAGTATCACTTGAATCTATGGTCTTTATTAATAAACTTATTCTTAATTTTACTATAAAGCATCTTACTGCTGTGTATTAAGGTAAAGAGCATGTCCTCAGCTGGGCAAACAGGCTAATGCAGTGGTTCTCAAACTTTTGTACTGGTGACCCCTTTCACATAGCAAGCTTCTGACTGAGACCCCCCTAATAAATTAAAAATACTTTAAAATATATTTAACATCATTATAAATGCTAGAGGCAAAGTGGGGTTTGGGGTGGGGGCTGACAACTTGTGACCCCCATGCAATAACCTCACAACCCCCTGAGGGGTCCTGACCCCCAGTTTGAGAACCCCTGTGCTAATGTGTCTGTACTGTCTCTTTGGATAGACTGACTTACTAATCTCTGTGAGTGTCCAGTGAGAAGGACTGGACACTACAGAGAGACGTCTGTGGGGAACTTGAGAACCGGGGTTCATTGAATTCAACCTGCAAGGAAAAGTTGAAACTGGTAGAGTCTTGAGGAGTTTGCTGGTAAGGCAGACAGGCTAGTGTGGCAGGGGCTGTCACACAGTTTAAGGTCTAGCAGTACTCTCCCCGGAGGAATTCCAGAGGAATAACACTGGCTTACAGTTCTGGGGTCCCTGAGGAGAATGCCACAAACGTTCAGTTGTAGTAAGTAAAACAGGTTTACCAAATGTATTTACATTCTGTAAATGTTTCTCTGGCTATAACAGTCACTTTTGAGACTTTTCTGGTAATTTTTTATTTATTTTGTGTCTAGTACTTCTCATAATGTGCTAGCTAGTGTGCAAACACAATGAAGACCTGATCTCTGTTTGAAAATGCCTGCAATTTCTGGAAAGAAAAGGAGTGGCAGAAAGATGAGCTGACAAGTATATAAAGAAGACGCAGTTGCTCCTGCCAGTTTTTTAATTTCCCACAGCATAACACTCCGTAGACTGGGTAAACTTCTCTTACTTAAACAAATGCTATAAAAGAAAGATTTCATATTGTCAATGGACACTCAGTAATAACTGCCTCCATTTTCTCTATCTTGAAGTCTCAGCAAACAGCCAGCAGATTTACAGTGACTTTTAGCAGTAAGCTTCCTCCAGATAAATATCATTTTCCCTGACTACAAACTGAGTTTCAGTAAACATACAGAGACTCGCTTTTTCATACAAAAACTACAGATATTTTCCGTACGCAGTAGTGGTATATTTCAAAATATCATACATGTGTTTTAAATATCGGTGACAATATAAATATTGGTGTAGTTTCATAGTCTTTGAAATACACAGCACCCGTATGGTGACATGCTAAGTACTATCTCTCTCTACACCTTTTTATATAAGCCATATGCTACTTTTTAAGGAAGAAATGCATTCACCCCATCTCCTACAAAGTCTGAGTAATAATGATCTGTATGGATGGGTGGGCAGAGGTCACCAGTTCCATGGCAATGGGTGGCAGAAGAGAATTCCCCCATTGCCCCTGTAGCCATTAACCTCCTGGTGAGAAGTAGCTGTTAGAACCCTGTATGGAGCTGTAGGTGAGTAACTGTTTGGGGTCGATACAATTTGTTAGACTCCATCATACTTATAGAGGATGGGGAGTTTGGGATTGAGAGAGTCAAGCCCCTAAGGAAGGAACCCTAGAAGCAGCCAAGCCTCGGGGAAATTTCTAGGCTGGGCTTCAAGAGCATTAATTTTCAGGGGCATGCACTGGAATAAAAATTTGGCTGCTTTTGGAAGGGCACTTTCTGTGCCCCCATTAATTGGGGGTACCTGTGCCATGGCTTGCCCCCCCCCCACTGCACATGCCCCTGACCATTTTTAAAATAAAAGCAGATCCCCATATCTAATATACTGTCACGCTTACTATAGCTTCTCATTGGTAGGAAATGCTAAGGTGAAGGTTGTAAAAGGGTTTCTATTAAATCAGTCTGTTTTCACATGCTCATAACTTCCAGAAAATAAGCTTTCCAAGTTTTAACCTAAGCTGGTAAAAATAAGCTTAGGGGGTTTTTCATGCAGGTCCCCACATCTGTACCCTAGCGTTCAGAGTGGGGAAGGAACCTTGAGACCTATAAAAAACAAACAGTTATACTCCTAAATATTGGAGGGGGACAAGCATAAACTGTGTTTGAGAGAAGAAGCATGATTGGACTGTTCTGCTAAATTGTGTTATTATTATTTTGGTTGGTTGTATTCATCTAGTTGCTTCTGTGCTGTGTTCCTACCAAGCTCCATGTAGTGTCTGCATGGATAAATTAAAAGGGGGAAAAGAGTTGGCACTAAAGAAGTTTTGAGGACCTATAAATTGAAACCAAGCCAGGACCCAATATGGCACTTCTGTTTCTGGTTTCAAGGATCATATGCAAAATTAAATAATCATTTATTAATTAAGCACTGAAAGTATGCTAGGCACTGTCCTGATGTATTAAAAATGGAGAGCTTCAGATTCCTGTCACAAAGATCTTGTAGTCTAAGGCCCTAATCCTGCAAGGATTTGTGTATGTGCTTAACTTTATGCCCAGGGAGAAGCCTGATTGAAGTCAGTTGGGCAACTCACTATTTAAAATTAAACATTCATAAGTCTTTGCAGGATGGAGACCCACGTATTTACAAAGCTATGCCAGTGATCCTGCAAATGCTAAGTCATGGGACTACTCATAATAGTAAAATTAAGCACATGAATAAGTATTTTTAGGAGTGAGGTTTAAGTATGATGAAGCTTTGATAATTTTCACAATTTCTGTCTTTCCTGGCCTTTGATGATTATATTTTGGTACTCCACTGATTTGCTATTTTGTAATGCTGACCTATTTTAAATAACATTTTGTTAGGATTTTTAATTTGTTGCTTCACATCATGTTCTATTTGTATTTATAATATGTTAAAAATAGTGCAGGCAGACTACATTAGAATATAATGTCCTTGACACAGATATTTCTAGAAGTATTTTATATGTATTAATTTAAGATTGGAATGCTATATTTGTGTAAAGCCCCTTATCATTACATGTTGAAGCCTCTGTTATAATAACACTCTGGTAATTTATATGTTTAAGGTAATTTAGTGAGGATAAAATGAGTTTTGGACCATAAGAACATGAGAACAGCCATACTGGCTCAGACCAAAGGTCCATCTAGCCCAGTATCCTGTCTTCTGATGGTGGCCAATGCTAGGTGTTTCAGAAGGACCAGTTTATGTATTTATAAGAGAGATTATTCTGCCCTATGTTTGTCTCAGATTGGGCTGTCCAGTTCTACAGCCCTTCCAGAGATTGTTATATGTGCTAAGAGAAAGTGCAACAAAAATATATTTTATTTTAAAAATTTGAAACCGCTTGTAACCATGGTTAGATAGCTTCATAGGTCCCTTCCATTTTTAACTGTATGATTTCATACCTGAAAATGATTGCCCAAAATTAAAAAACAGTCAGCCTTAGCAGCTTAGCAGATATGGAATTTATTCATTTTCCCCCATGTTTTTAATGCATTTATCAACTTGACCTTGAGGGTCTAGCAAAAGAAGCCACCACTAAGCTGATGTCACTGATAGCATTGTCTCCTGAAAACCTAAAGGAAATGATAAAAACTACTATTTTGAATATGTAATCAAGGGGAGTTAGGTGCTGGAGGCTTTTGAAAATCTCACTATGCACCTATCTGCATATTTAGGTACATAAATATCTTTAAAAATATGGCTCTCAATCTGCAAAGCAATCAGTCACTCACTGGACATCAGCCATGGCAGATTCAAAGCTTTGCAGGTGCAGCAGTAAGTAATCAATAGGATCTGAAGCAATGTGGATAGCTGTGCTGTATGAAAGAACTGAGACAATAAACTGGGACATACTATAGGTAGCACCTTCAGCAAAGCAGGATGGTTTGAGAAAAGTCTCTGCTAAAGCCTCAGGAGCTGAAGTCATATTCTGCATATTCTAAGATGGCTGGGAGCCACGTGTATTTTATTTGGTTGTCATTAATGTTTTACTTTATGCACCTCACATCAATTGCTCTTATCATCTCTTCTCCCAAGCTAACCTCAGCCACTGACAATTTTATAAGCCCTGCTGAAGTGAGAAATGTAGCACATTATAAAGGAATATTGAAGTGGATTTTTTAAAGTACACCAAATCAGAGAGGTAATGAAGATCTCAGAGGGAAAGAAAAAGATGTTGCATTTGGGAAAAAAAGTTATACGAATCATTCTTTTAAGTAAAACCAAAGTAGCCTTCATTACCAGATTCTGACATACTATGGTGTACAAATGATTTAGAAGCAGAACAATGGTAAGGAAGGTGCAAATAGAGAGAGAAAAAGGGGAGGGAGAAAGAAAGGCAGCAGAATTTGTTTTAGTATTTTCCCCTGTCTACTGATCCTGCCATTTATTTCCCCCAAATTTTAGACCTTCTCAGAGCAGCACACACTTCACTCAACAGATAAATCCTACCTATTTTAAAGGTATCCTTAAACTTTTCAGAGCCAAGTTAGTTGTTCCCCATTCAAGGGTTTTGCTGGCTGTAATTATGGAAATAAATCTGTACTACATTTTTAACCCACTGGCCCATTACATCTTGCTCCAGGTTCTTAGCTCACAAGAATAACGACAGTCATTTTATGAGAATGAGAGATTATAAATCACACACTTTGTCAGTTCACTGCTTTCGTCCAGTGGTCTTTTCCCAGAGAGTGTCTAAGACAGCTGGTCCTGTAGGACTGCTAGTTTAGTGTTCAGTTCTTTGAGCTTTGCTCATATTTTGTTTGCTTTTTTTAATCTGAATTTTTAAGTCAGCATGGACAGCTCTCAGTCTCTGTCATTTGGGAGCATTCTCAAAAATAAATTTATAAATAGTGTGTATTGTTCAATACAACACTAACCTTCGCATCATGGAAGTTTGATAAACTTTTTGGTCTCTGCAGTTAGCATTTCTGATTTATGGGTGCATTCAGCATCACAAAAGTAGACAGATGTATTATCAGTTGGGGCACTATGATGCAGAAGTGTGTCTGCAAGCATATTTAATTTTAGGATGTATGCATTGCAGGCCAAATCCTGGACTATGGCAAATCAGCGATTTACAGCACTTGAGGTCCTGGCCCTACATGAAAAATGCTATACTACTGCAACATTAAGGCTTCATAGTTGACATATCAGAAAGTCTGGAAATGGAGAGGTTCCACTTCCAACAGCAACATAATCTCAGCTGTGCTGAAAATCTTTTCTATTTTATGGTTTATATTGCACAGCAAACAATAATATATATACTATATGATTAACTAGAAAAAACAGAAATAGATTTGAACCAGGCAGAGTTAATTTGGAATTCAACTTCTGCATTCCCACGCTTTTGGGGGATTTTAATTATTCAACCTTATATTGCACAAACAGTTTTTTCTTTTCATTTAATTTACTTGTTTTATTTAAAACACAATGAGGGAGGAAAAATTGTCTTTGCTTGATAATGTTAGCATTTAAATTGTCACATTAGGCACTGACGTTCATGTCTGAATGACACAGGGAAGGGGTGACACCTTTAATGACACAGGGAACAGGTGACACCTTTATGTTGCTATTTTTTGGCTAGAGACAGCTTTCCCTGTTGGGGTGTCTTCACTGCAAAATTAACCTGGGTATAGCACCCCCACTGCAAACCCCTACCAAGCCAGACCTTTTTAGCTGCATCCCCAGTGCTGCTGTACTAGCCTGTGTGCTGGGCTGGATTTTGGCAGGCTATCCCATGGTTCTTAATGCTGTATTAAGCTGTGTCACTTGAAGTCATTTGCAGTGTGTTGTGGGAGAACTTGTCTGTCCTTCCTCAGCCCCCATGAAAAAATGCTCTTAGCCCATCAACTCAATAAATTAAAAGGAAACAGAAGGCCATTGCAGGGCATGAGACATGCTGGATATCATTTTGGTGATGGCTTGTTGCCCTGGGAGGGCAATGTTGTGCCTTGTTAAGAGATCTCACAGGCTGCATGCAGACATGGTGCAGTGGAAACAGTTGATGCAGGTTTGGATAGCTGTGGAACCCTCCTATGCTGACCAGTGGTTCTGGAACAGAACACCATGCAGTGGTGGGATTACATTGTCATGTAGACCTGGGATGACCTGCAGTGGGTCCAGAACTACTTCCTGAGGAAGAACACTTTCTTCCTCAGGGAGTTGTTTGAGCAGCTTGTCCTGGCCCTCCAGTGCCAGAGCATGGAGATGAGAGAGGCCCTATCAGTCTAAAAATGGGTTGCTATTGCTTTCTGGAGGCTGGCTACCCCAGACTCAGTTTGGTGTTGGCAAGTCAACGGTTGGTGCTCTGCTGATGGAGGCTTGCATGGTAATTATTGCTGTGGTTTACCCATGGGTGGTGAAGATTGCTAATGTTCCCAAAATAATTGTTGGCTTTGAGTGAAAAAGCTTCATGAAATGTGCTGCTGCCATCAATGGCACACATCTAGCCATAGTCTGTCCTCCCTCTTCCTCCTCCCTGATGTACATGAGTATGTAAACTGGACAGGGTACTGTTATGCAGGCTTCAGATGATCACAGAAGGAGGTCCATGAACACAAACATGGGATACACCAGCGTATTTCTGAGATCCCATGTGTTCAGATTGGGATACACTGGGACTTTATTCCTACCCAATAATATGGATATCAACAGAGTGTCTGTGGCCATTGTTAATTTAAGGGACCAACCTGTCCTTTACTGCCCTGGCTCATGAAGCCTAACTCTGATATGACAGCACCTGGCAGACGAAGGTTTAATTTCACACTGCACAGTTTCAGGATGGTAATGGAATGTGCATTTGACAAACTGAAGGCAAGATAGTGCTGCCTACAGAACCATTTGTATGCCAATGTGTACACACCATTCATATTATTTGGCCCTGTTGGACACCACTAGTGTTGCTGAAGGTAAACTTGCCTGAGGCCTGGTCTATCCTACAAACTTAGGTCAACAGAAGCCACCTTATGTTGACCAAATAACGTATGCGTGTACACTACCAGGTCCCCTCTTGCTGACCTAACTCACCTGTTATGTCAACTTAATTATTCCACCTCCATGAGAGGTGAAGCGCTTAATTTGATGTTGATGGGTTGACAGAGAGGCCGTGTAGACACAGCATTGTGTAAATCGACTGAATTGGCCTCCAGGAGGTGTTCCACAATGCTCCACTGTGACCGCTCAGGAGATTGTTTTCAACTCTGCTGCACAGCAGCCAGGTACACAGGAGAGAGCCCCTTCCTTCTTAAAGCCCCAGGAACTTTTGAATTCCCATTTCCTGTTTGATCAGTGTGGAGAGCTCACCAGCCCAGCTGATCATGGTGACTCAATGCCCCAAATGCGCTCCAGCCTGGAGCACGCAGGAGGTGGTGGATCTTACTGGTCTGTGGGGAGAAGAGTCTGTGCAGGCACAGCTGCAATCCAGGCATTGACATCTACACAAAGATTGCACAGGGCATGGTGGAGAGCAGTTGCACCAGGGCCATGCAACAGTGCCATTTGAAAATGAAAGAACTTCGGCACTGACAGTGGTTGCCTTGTGCTTTGTGTGCCTTACAGTGGAAAGCTTGGCCTTCAGTGCAGCCATCACATTGGCGGAGAGGCTTTTGCAGATTAGAAGACAAGATAATGAACTCCTCTGGGACAGCTGACATGGAGCTAAGGATTTCATTGTCTGAAAAATTGGAGATGGACATGGACATGGAGAGCAGGAGAGCATCTCAGGAGCATGAGCATGCCATGAGGATGAGATGCTGCAGATTATGAAGGACCAGTCAGACATGTTGAGGCTTCTGGATGAGCTTCAAGAAAAACAGTTTGAGGCTAGACTCCCTCTGCAGTCCCTGCAGAACGGCCCGAAGGCATCGCCCTATTTCCAATCCCCCTCCCCAAAACATTCCAGAAGGTAAGGGGGGAAGGTGCAGTATCCCTTCCATGCAACACCTGGGGAGGGTACTAAGAACAAAAGGCGGCCACTCAAAGACCTTTGATGGGCAAGACCTCTATGTTTACATAGTCAAACTGACTTGGTTTTTCCCCTCTCAACTTTATCACACCATTTGCCCAAGGTTAAACTATTTTCCTGGTCTTTCAGTTTTTTTATGTTTGTGCAATAAAAGTGAAAGTTTCAATAATGAAATACTCGTTATTTATTCCAAGTCTGGGGTTTGGGGGTGGGAAGAGGGGAGGTACAGGGAAACTGATGCAATGGAGGGGATGGGATGGGAAGGCACAATGCAGTTAAGCAGAGCACATTACTGCCGAATTGCCCATGGCTGCAGGACGTGGTAGAGTGGAGGAGAAGCCACTGGAGCAGGCTGGACTGGGAGCAGGGTAGGAGTTTGGATTTTCCACTGCTCGCTGGCAATCATGCCAAACAGCCACTTCATCAGCTCCCTGTGTTACTCTTGCTTTCCCTACTTCAGGAGTTAGTCCTGCTTTTCCATGCCCTCTCCCCATTCTTCAGCATCCTCTGAGCAGTAGCTTGGTGTGATGCACTGGACCTCAAAGTAGCACCCTGTAACCCCCATATTCATCATTTGTACTTGGTTGTGATATTTTATACAAAGCATGCAATGTAAGATGCAATATGAAAGGTCATGATCTGCTGAAATTCATTGTTCTGTCAAAATACATATATCGTTAATGTGTACCAAGTTATGAGATTTTGCTAAACAGTTGTTGAAATATGTTGTGAGTTTGGGAGATGCTCATGCTAGCTCTCCACTGACAATAAAGTTGGTGATCCACACCCAAATGGGTGTTAAGTAACCATCAAGAGCCAGTGACCAGCAGGGGAATGGTAAACAAGAGATTTACAATTCTATACGAAAAAGAAAAGGAGTACTAGTGGCACCTTAGAGACTAACCAATTTATTTGAGCATAAGCTTTCGTGAGCTACAGCTCACTTCATTGGATGTCTCTAAGGTGCCACTAGTACTCCTTTTCTTTTTGCGAATACAGACTAACAGGGCTGCTACTCTGAATTCTATAGGAGGCACCTGAGCAAGCACCACACAATGGGAATTGCTCAACTCTGTGACTCAGCAAGGCCTACCAGGACATGCCTAGGCCAGTGTCTTTCCAGGGACATGAATTGAGAGTATAAAATAAGGGACAGTGGCATCATGAAACCACCTCTCTCCTCCCCCACTATTGCTGAAGGTAACAAGAATGCTGGAAGGACAAAAACTTTGAACTGAGGAGATTGATCCCAGGCTGAGAAGGAAATTCAGCCTGTGTATTAAGAACTGTAACTGACCTGCAACATCCAGTGGAGTGAGAAACTGTTTGATTCAAATCTTGCTTAGTCTGAAAGTTTAGGATTTAGAATGCATGTTTTATTTTCTTGGGTAACTGTCGCTAACCTTTATGCCTACCACTTAAAATCTATCTTTCTGTAGTTAATAAATTTATTTTAATGTTTTATCCTAGCCAGTGAGTTTGTTTAAAGTGCTTTGGGAATCTGCTCAGATTACAAAGGCTGGTGCATGTCCACTGTCTTTTGATGAAGTGGCAAGCTAATTAATGACCTTGCATTGTTCAAGAGAGTACATTTCTGGGGTGCAAAGCTAGGGACTGGGGGGATTTGCTCGTGTCACCTTCTGTATAGTTCATGAGTGACTTGAAGAGCATTCACACAACTTAGTGGGGTGTGTCTCTGTATGTTGGTGGCTGAGTGATAATAGCAACTGGAGGGGTTTACTGTTTGTCACTAGCAAAGCACTTTGAGAGACAGCCCAGGCTGGAGAGTTAAGAGGGCACAGCAGCCCCACAGTTCCAGGTTGTACCCAGAGGTTCCATCACACCTGGCTCTACTTGTCCTACTCCAGGAGTTGGTGTGACCTGCTGGCAAAGGCCCTATATATCTTTAGCAGCAGCTCATCTCTGGCCTTTTTTTTTTCTTTCCCCCGATTAATTCTTGCACCTTTTGCTCACAGTCAGGGACATCCTGGGGGCATGCCTCATCTGGGCTGGGGTAGAATGGCTTTCCATCTTTGAAAAGCACTGAAACATTACACTATTCTTTCTAGTGGAATAAAAACTTTAACTTTTGGTGTCACAGCATGGGAAAGGGTGCAACTGTTTCCTCATAAGTACATGGACGCCTCAATTGTCTGCATTTCTTTGCTCTGTGGGTACAGTGGCCAGGTTCTCCATCACTCCAAATGAATGACAAATCATGCTCTTTACATAAACAAAAAAAAACAGGTTCTAGTGATGTTCTTAATATTATTTCAAGCAAATGTAGTGTTAATGTGGCGTTAAGATAATGAATAGACTCCAGGGTGTGGCAGCTGACATCTGGAGAAGGCAGTTGGTTTTAGGTTAGACTGATTTCACTTAAGTCAGTCTGCTGCTCTGTATATATGTTCACTATGTATCTAGTAAAGATTGTTATTAAGTTTTTAGCAATGAATTATTATTAAGACTAGTGGATTACTCCAATATAAACAAACAACATATGGCACCAAGAGTGAAGGAAGTGATGAAAAAGAACCGGAAGAAGTTAAAAAAACAATCAAACAAAAAACCTTGAGGTAAAAGTTACTCAGAAGTGAAAAGCAAGTTTGAATGAAATAAGATGGATCAATTAAGAATTCCCACATTTCTAAAAATGTCAAGAAATGCTGCAGAAAATTGGAAAAGGTTTAAAAAAGAATTTGATTTATTTTTCAGGGCATCTTGGTCTACTCATAAGGAAGATGAACAAAAGATTGCTGTCCTTTTTAATATTGCTGGTACTGAAGCAATTTCATTATATAATTCATTTGAGCTTAACGTCAGAATACGAGCTGACTATGACTTTGTCTTTAAAAAAACTGAGGAATACTGTTTACCAAAAAGAAATGAGACACCTGAAAGATTTCAGTTTCACTCAAGTAATCAAATGGAGGAAGAGACTTTTGAATAATTTTTAACTGATCTTAAGATAAGAAATCAGAATGTAATTTCCAGAATCTCTGAGTCAACAATAGGAGATCAAATTGCGATGGGTTTAACAGATTATCAGTGTAAGAAAAAAACCTAAGATCTAAATCTGGAAAAGCAGTGAGAATTTCCCGAACTTAATCATCAACGACTGCACATTTTAGAAAGGAAACAAACTGATGTGAATATGCACTTAAGAAAAAGTAAAAAACAAGTGCATGAGAAAAACAGAATGAAGGTATTTAAGTTAAAACATAGGAGGATAGGAAAGAATGTTCTAGATGTGGAAGGAGGCACCTACCTAGACAATATCCAGCATATGTTTGACCCTGGCATATCTGCAAAAAATCAGAATAATTTCACAAACATTTGTAAACAGAAAGGTCTGAAAAAACTTAGAAATATACATTTAGTTCAAAATTCAAAAGTTTGAGAGAAAATACTGAGTAAGAAATACAGAGCTGACACTGCAGATGGAGAAAATTTGTTTCTGGGTATTTTAAAACAGAGGCTCTCTGTGAATTACAAGGAGGATTGGACAGTTACTCGTTGAACATTTATTTTGTAAGTAATAGATACAGATGCTAATGTAACTTCAGAAGAAAATATAAGATGTCTAAAAGTAAAACCTGTAGTCAGAGAACAAATACATATTAACTTACAATCTTGTAGTGGTGAAAAAATTCCTGTTATGGGTATTTATATACAATATTACGGGTCAAAGTTAAAGATAATTTAGAAATCATAAGATTTATAATAGTTAAGGGACAAGGTTTTGAAATATGTTTAGCAGTACATCTAATTGGTAGAATTCAGACTATTCAGGATTCCAAAACACTGGAAATAGACCATCAAATTACAGTTATCCATTGGCATTGGTAAATTGGATATAATGTATAAAATAGAGTTAAATGAAACAAAGAAACCAGTTATACATGCACCTAGAAAAATACCCTTAGTTTTAAGAAGTTGGGTACAAAAGCAATTGGAAAGGTTAGAAAGGGAGATATTTCATTGACTTGTGACTGATATGGAAATTAATTCCTGGGGTAGGGAGTGTCTAGTGACATACAAAGGGGGTCACAACAATTTTGTTCTGCTGAAAAATCTCATTGATCATTATCAATTCCTTCTGTACAAGAGGTTCTCATCTACTATAACACAGGAGTGGTGTAGAATTTGGGCAAACGTTAACAGGATGCTGAACTAGGATGCCTCCCATCCTGCACCAGGGGCAGCCCTTCAGAAAACCTGTTATACTGAGAGACTTTGCAAGCAATATGGACTCTATAACAATACAGGGCATGCAGTGGACTTAATATCCATGCTGCCTTTGAGAATGCTTTAATGCTAGTGTCAGTGTGAGAAAAAGCATCCAGCAAAATATAGATGCTTGTGCCACCCGCATCCCTTCATTTGTGGGCATTGCTCTGCTTGTACTAATAATCCCTGTTTTGCATATATGCAGCGCTGTATGCTGTGACACCATACCTCACTGTTTGCAGGTTTAAAGTTTTATTTCTCCCCCTTAGAATGCACTTTGGATGGCATGTGACAGGGTAAAGGGAGTGGAGGGATGGAGAGAAAGTGGGACCAGGGCAAATGAAACGTCTTCTACCCTCAGGAGAAGAAGTTTAGCAGGCAAAGCCTGGCCCATACCACATACCATAATTTATGAGATCAGTTATAAACAGGCAAAGTCCATCCCCCCTTTGTTGTAATATTAAGCCATGACTACACTTACCGGAGATTGATGCTGCTGTGATCGATGCAGTGGTGGTCAATTTAGTGGGTCTGGTGAAGACCTGCTAAATCGATGGCAGAGCACTCACCAGTCGACTCCGGTACTCCACCAGAATGAGAAGAGTGGGGGAAATTGACTAGAGAGTGTCTCCTGTTGACGCAGTGCGGTGTAGACACCGTGGTAAGTTGACCTAAGCTATATCGACTCCAGTTATGTTATTCACATAGCTGGAGTAGCATAACTTAGGTTGACTTACCGTGGTAGAGTAGACAAGGTCTCAGTAGCAATAACAGACATGTCTCCTGCTTCTTATAGGCAGGGATGTTGGTTCCTCCACCTGTCTTGCCTGGTGCGTTATTGTTGAAGAGGTCCTAGGAGTTCAATCTGAGAAAGTCCTGGTTGTCCCTCAGATCTGTTGACAGTGTGGAGGTCAGCATCGCCTTCATGTTCCTTACAACCTCTGTCCTCAGCCCCTACTGCAGCTGCTTCACTCTCTTTACTACCTCTTCTTCCTCCAAAAGTGCGTCCATCACGAAGGCAGGGTCCATGCTCTGGGCAGTACAGAGCAGTCAGTCCAGCCCATCAAAGAACTAGCACATTTTAAGTGATTTGCTGGACGTGACATTGTGATCCTTAGTCTTCTGGAGTATGGTGTACAACGTTTTGATTTTGTCCCTGCACTGAGATTCTTTCATCTGCCCAGTCCCCTCCTCTGCCAGCTTCGGAGATTTCCTCAGAGAGTTACTGACTTTTGGATACATCATCCCAAGTCCCCAGAACTTCGGTGTCAGCCTCTGGCAAACTGGCAGCATGCTGAGAGGAGGATTTCTCAGACAGCATGTTGGTTCAGATGCTGTGGAAGTGCAGCAGAAATGTAGCAGGCAAACATGGGGTTTAAAAGCCAAGACTATACAGGTGACTTCTGGTGCAAAAGAGAGGAGTAGTTAGAGGTCAAGAAAATACAGCCCAGGTGAAATTGTAGGAAGACACTGGAGGACTGTCTGCACTTGGGCTTGATCAGCTTGCATCCCCATGACAAATCAGGCTGATTGGCAGGCTAGGTTGAGGTGAAACTTGGTCTTAAACCTATACCCACAGTCATGTATGCTAGCCCAGGTTTAAAGCACCCTTAAGCCCGGCTCAGCGGTTTTTTTGTATGGATATTAGGGAGTTAGAGGCAACACACAGGGTATAGCCAGAGCTAACTCTGTCATGAAGACATACCCTCTCCATTTATTCTGTGATAGCGTTATCTCAGAAAAAGACAGAATGATATTTTTTGAATATGTATTTAGAATTTGCAGATTATTAAAAATATAGGGGAAATGTAGATATTTTTTTTACAGTACAAGTGATTTTCCCCTTTCCTTAATGTTAAAACAGTTTTGTGAAGGATTTTGTTTTGTGCATGTGCTTTTAATAAGATACCTACAATCTCCTTTATGCAAATTGTCCTAACAGTGACCCTTTCCTTGGCCCAATTTCCCAGTCAGGTAAAAAAGATGTGCAATGAGAATAAAATATCTACTGCCACAAGTGGATATAGTTAACGTGAAAAATTCTGTAAATTATTTTTTGCAGAACAATTACATTTTAACTAGCAAGCTGCACCTGCACTGAAAAAAATTCAGGGTTTTCATCCTACTTCACTATAAATTTCACTATAGGTCAGAGTTCACTATAAGCAGTTCCACTGCATAATGATATAAGCCAGAGGGGATGGTTAGTAGTCTAAGCAGCTTTGAACTATCTATGCTCCCTAGAAACAAGGTTCAAATCCCAGCAGTGTTAACTCAACCCTTCCAACTTTCTGAGGTAGATAAATGGAGTACAGTGTGCTTTACTAGTCACATTGAAATTAGGTGCTATTGAGCTGTTAGGAATACAATCCTGTCCTGATAATGCCTATCACCACCAGATAAAGATGGTTAAAGAAAACTTAGTTTGATAGCATCCTGTCTGGAAAGAAATAACTTTTCAATAGTTGTGGTTATGAAACCCTCATTTCTGTATGTTTTATCCTTACCATCTGCTCTATGAGGATGGTAAAGAGCTTATTCCCCTTTCCTTAAGAGTAGGGTTTTGCTTTCAAATCCTTGATCTGGCTGCTGACCTCTATCATGGAGATGGATGCATTTCAATGTTCTGCATGACTTAGGACCTTTCCCAAAGTCCACTGAAGTCAGTGGGAGCCTTTCCATTGACAACAATGGCCTTTGGATCAGGCCCTTAATTGGTAAAGCACCTTGGGAGCTTTTGTAAAGAAAGTTACTACACAATGGTAAAATATTATTACAGAGCAGTGTGGCATAGCTCAAAGACAAATGCATATACATTTCCACACACGTGTATTTATTTATATGCTATATTTATGTACACAAAGTGCACAATGTGTCAACTATATCACACTATTGTGGCTCAGTAATTCAAAGACACTTTAGCCTACTTGTTCCAGTTGTACAGCATATTAACATTCATCTCACAGTGCTTTGCCTATAGAAATTTAGCAAGATGAAAGTTTGATGCACAAGAAGAATCTTAGGACATAGTGGTTACCTTAGCAACCTTGTCATAGGCTTCAGTGGCCCTGACCCAGCTACAAAGCCCTTCACAGGATGAGGAGACATTCTTAATGACAGCTGGCTGAAATCCGGGATTGCTGATAAACTGTCATCTTATCTTTCTTCCTTTGGGCAGCATTGTTTTTATTGACTTCCTTTTCTTTTTTAAAAAAAGCAAACAAATTGCCATCATAAATCAGTACATAAGTAATCCTAAAAATATTATTGATAATTTTATTATTATATTGCATTCCTTCGGCACCAGCTAAAACACTTGGGGCACTGAACAACAGAATAAAAAATAAATACAATATAATTAATAAACACCGATAATACCCTTTCCTGTCTGACCCCTATAAAACACAGCTGGTAAGAACCCTCTTTGAATCCTTTTACTGGTTTCCCTCACTTCACCAGATCCAGTTCAAACTTTTTTCCAACTTTTAAGTTCTGTTGCAACTTTGCCCCTCCTCACTTGATTGCATTCTCTCTTATCATGTATCCCACCCACACCTCTGTTCTGCCAAAAACACCAACCTCGTTTTCCCATTATTGCATCGAAAGCAAGCATGTTTGAGAGGGTCGTATCATGTTGTCGTGGTTGAGTAGTGGGATGGCAGGAGGCCAATGCTTGAAGATTGGTATTGCATTGGATGTAAATGCTGCTTTACATTATAATTTCCTTGCTTAGTATTTACATTGCTGTCAGAAAATACTCTTAAGAAACCTTAAGTTTCAAGTTAACAACATTTTGTGGAAGGGGAAGTTATGTTTCTGTGTGTGACTAGTGCATTTCTTTCAAAATTCATGGTATGTAGGGAAATTTAAAAAGTTGTGGTTGAAAAATAAAACTGCTGATCTTATTCTATGCTTGTCATAATACTCCATATTTTTTCATGCTGCAGTGCACATGAATCTCCCTTTTCACAGATTTGTGGTTCGGCTCAAAAAGGGGTCTGGTTATGGGAAAAATGAGGTATTTTAGGAATAATGTATAACATCTTCAAATACTAGCCATATCCATCCACAATTGTTTATCTGTATCCATTTGGAAAAAGACATAAGGAGTTAGAGATTAGATACTAATAAATAGATCAAATAATGCTTCCACATCTCATGCTATTTGAAGGGAAACTATCCATTTTCCTCAAATCACTCTTCAGTTTCTAACGATTAGAGATACCACTTATGATAAGCGTTTGCAGAAATAGTATATATGTGTATAATTGCATTTTGCATTATCTTTTGAACATAAGCTTAGCAATATGGGGATAGTTTTCTGTATTATATCACTAAATGTCAGAGAATGCAATAGAATAGGAACTGTTTATTCACACTGTGTGAGCGCCTGTAGCAATTTGTAGCGTGATGCATCCATATCAATAAGGTGAAAGGCATGACACAAACCTGTTCGGGAGCCGTGACATGCTGCCAACCCAGTGCACAGCCCAAGAGACACACCACAACAGATAGGAAAACATGTGGTGTGCCTTTCATTTCATTGATTTGCTGTATGTGTACCAGGCCACAAAATGCAGCAAGCCTTCCCCCCACACCCTCCGTTTTTGCACCTAAGTTCTTGGTGACAAAACCCAACACACAAATTCCAAAATCTTTGTCCCATGTGTGACATTTACACTTTCTGGGATCATAAAAAGTGGAATAATAGTTTGGATTATTTGTATTACCAGGATTTTTCCTCAAGAAATATAATGTGCTTCAGAGATTATTCCCAATTTGGATAAGGTAGGACTTCAAACTGTATTGTAAAAAGGCCCACTCAGTGCGGCTTACAGGATAATGCAGTGGCCTGGGACTCAGGAGACCTGCATTCTACTCTTAGCTCTGCCACTGGCCTGCTAAGCGACCACGGGCAAGTCACTTCTCAATGCCTCAGTTTCCCTATACAATGGGCATAATAATACTGACCCTCCTTTGTAAAGAACTTTGAGATCTACTGCTGAGAAGTGCAATGTAACTCTTGCTGAAGTACATGAAAAGAATCCCTTTGTCTTTAATGGGAGTTGGGTTCAGCCTTAGGCAAAGAACCTGTTATATATTAGAGAAATATAACAATACCTAGATACAGACAGAATGGTTTTAAAGGCGTAGCTTCATCTATGAGGCTACCTATTAGTGGCATACTGGTATTTCATCTCAGTATTCTTATTTTGATTACAGTAATGCCTAGAGGTCCCAGCTAAAATCAGGGTCTCGTGCTAGGCACTGTGTAGGCACATACTAAGGGACAGCCCCTGCTCCAAAGAATGTACAGTCTCAGGATATGGATACACTGCAATCATGGGGTGCGATTGCAGCTTGTGTAGACATATGTGAGCTAGCTTTACTCTAGCTGGCTTGGGGCCCAGAGTAGTGGAGCCATGGCCGAGTGCGCTTCAGTGCAGGCTAACCCAGGGTTCCTGGCAGGTTTGTACAGCCCACACTGAAGTGCATGTTAAAGGGCTTATTCCTTCACCCTCACTTCCCTGGTCCTTCTCACATGAACAGAGAGCAACGATGGTGCAAACAATTCGATGTTTATTAGGGTTAACTTCCACTAAGCTTAAATCCAAGTTCCTTTTTCCTTATTTTCGAATCCCAACTTACTTCCTGTTTGCCCCTAATTTATATAGTAATATTCTTAGCTATACCTTAACCAATCATTTTACTGACATTTACCTAACCAATCCTAACATACTGTAACACAGTTCTCTAACCAATTATATCCCACTACCCTAATTAACTTACACCTAGCAAAATTAATTATACAGCAGACAGAAACAATTAGAAAACCAGACAGATTAACAATAGAAAAGCGGGGGCCATAAAGCTAAAACATACAGAAATGAGGGTTTCACAACCACAACTATTGAGAAGTGATTTTTTTCCAGACAGGATGCTATCAAACTAAGTTTTCTTTAACCATCTTTATCTGGAGGTGATAGGCATTATCAGGACAGGACTGTATTCCTAACAGCCCAATAGCACCTAATTTCAATGTGACGAGTTTGGAATTTAAGGATGTGACCGTTCGCTTCCCAGCTTATGGCTGCCTCTGCTGCTTAGCCAAAGGCCTTAGCTTAAGCACAGGGGGCCTCAGACTGTTACAGTGAGAGAAGGCCCTTACACCGGCAGTCAGTGATTTTGATTCTTTCTTTTATACCTCTATAACTAGCTAAATGATAAACATATACCTAAATTCTTAAAGTATAGGCCTTTACAGACAGGTCTGAATATCTATATCCTAACACACATTTGCACACTGCTGCAAATGCACCGCTCCGGGACGCAAGCTAGAGAGATTATAGCTAGCTTGGGTATGTCTACCCAAACTGCAATCATATCAGGTTATTGCAGTGTACACATACTGGTGTTCCCTCTAATTTTTCCCACCCATGTGCGGAATGAATTTTGTTATGTGCACCAATATGAAGGTGATGTGTGACACATCAACTCTATATTGCTGCACATAACAAAATTCATGTGGTGGGGGTAGGGTTCAGGGTTCGGGCAGAGGATTGGAGTGTGGGGGGATAAGGGCTCCAGCTGGGGGTGTAGGCTCTGGGATGGTGCTGGTGATGAAGGCTCAGGGCTGGGGCAGAGGGTTGGGATGCAGGGGGGCGAGGGCTCTGACTGGGGGTGTGGGCTCTGGGTTGGGGCCAGGGATGAGGGGTTGGGGTGCAGGCTGCCCTGGGGCTATGGCAGGGAGGGAGGACTCCCCTCAGCTCTCTCTCCCCACAGCAGTACCTCTCTCTTGGCTGTGGCAGGTCCAGGCCAGGGCTGGGGGAGGGGCACCTCATCCCCCGGCTGTGGCAGGTCCGGGCCGTGGTTGGGCTGGGGCCGGGGGAGGAGCATCTCTCCCCCCGGCCATGGCAGGTCCGGGCCAGGACTGGGTTAGGGCTGGGGGAAGGGCGCCTCTCCCTGCCGTGGCAGATCCGGGGCTGGGGCAGAGGCATCTTTCCCCACGGGAGCCCTGAGCGCCTGGGCGGCACTTAATAGGCTACTGCATGGCTGCACAGTTTAGAGGGAACTTAGCACATACCCTAAACAACCAAGACAGACTATGGGTCAGAGGGGAACAGGAAGCACAGAAAAGTGTGAAATTACATGCCACACAGAGTACATCTGGAAATGCCCCCAGAGCTAAGGGAGCTAATGACGGATTTCAGAGTAGCAGCCGTGTTAGATCCGCAAAAAGAACAGGAGTACTTGTGGAACCTTAGAGACTAACAAATTTATTTGAGCATAAGCTTTCGTGGGCTACAGCTCACTTCATCGGATGCATGGAATGGAACATATAGTAAGACGATATATGTATACACATACAGAGAACATGAAAAGGTGGAGTAAGAGGCTAATTAATTAAGATGAACTATTATCAGCAGGAGAAAAAAACTTTTGTAGTGATAATCAAGATGGTCCATTTAGACAGTTGACAAGAAGGTGTGAGGATACTTAACCTGGGGAAATAGACTCAATATGTGTAATGACCCAGCCATTACCCCTATTGAATCCTATTGAAACAGAACAATGCTTTATGAAAGGGCACAAGAAGAATTTATATAAAGGAATAAATAATGTCTCTTAGATTGTAGAGGTGATCATATATAAAGGGCTCAATCCTGCAAGGTGCTGAGTGCCCCAAACTTCCATCCAAGCCAATAGGAGTTGAGGGCACACAGTACCTATCAAAAATGCTCCGCACCTTGCAGGATCAATCTCTTAGAGAACAAATTGCTCTCACCCAGGAAAGATCAATTTAGTAATTTAAAGCCTCTATTGTGATCCTTAGTTGCAGCAGGGGGAAAAAATCAGAGAAAGAGATTTGACATGTATAGAGATAGTCCTGTTTAATGGTGGCAAGAGCAACAATCTGTCAAATTCCTAATACTGCTTGGCCACATTTGTCTCCTCTGTTGAAAACAGGCTTTATCAGCAAATGCTGATGTATATAAAAGACAGCTGGCATTACACATCTTTATACAAAACAGGCAATCTTTTTATAAGTCAGCATTAACACATTTAAACAATAATGTGTTAACTTATAGAGCAGTGAGTCAGCGTCCAGCACAAACCAGAATTAGTCACTGTCACTATCTGCCTCACTCAGTGGGACCCTTCAGGCAAGCACTCTCTGATCTGTGTCTTAAAAGTAAATTTGACTCAGCACATTGAATGGGGAATTCAGCACATTGCAACGACCCCATTTTTAGGGCATTTTTATAATGCCAAAGTAATAGTTATACACAGGGTTTTTATTTATTTTATGAAATGTCCCTGTTTTCTTTTGCAAACATATTCCACTTTGGACACCAGAAATATGCAGAACTCACTACCGTGCCTTCTTTCCTATGTTCTCCTATGGCACAATATACTGCTCTTCACTACACTGCCTTATGCAGCTCTTTTCTCTTCCATTTTCTTAGCTCTAGTTCCCACTGTAGAGTGCAAATCTAAAAATAAAGGATAAAATGACAATAAAGGCTCCCGGGGGGGGGGGGGGGGAGGGAGGTGACAAAAGGGAGGAAACATGAAAAGGACTTGAAAAGAAAAGGGTACAAAAGCACACAGTACAAAGGAGGCCAGAGTTGAAAAGATTATAGAATTAAGAACAAAATGTGTTAATGTAATCTTAAAAAAGAGAAATAATTCAAATAAAGAGGCATCAAAAGGAGGATAAAAAGGAGGAACATTAAAAAAATATAAAGGATATATTTTTAGACAGCATGCTTAACCTAAGGGGACAGCCTTCAGGAAAGCCAGATGTAGTTTACTGAACTTATTATCGTAATAAAATGTGCAACAGAACACAGAGCACCATAACAACATTTTTAATGGAGAACACAAAACCATGTTCTCCCTCTCCCTTCATAATGCATTTATTTTTAACAGCTCAAGATCACAACTTATACAATGAATGCCAAGACATGGCCAGCTCATTAATTCTTAGCACAAATGATTCCTATAGGACCTATTTTTATTCCCCCATGCTATTCACTGAAGAGATGCGCTCACTGAGAGATCTGTAAAATGGGGGTATCATTTACCAACCTGACTCACAGGAGTGCTGAGAAACTTAAGGCCCTGATCTTGCAAATTGCTCCATGGGGACCTCCATGGTGTCCCCAGGAAGTCAATCAGGCTATGCATGGGTGCAGCGATGTACCCCAGGTATAGTGATTTGCAGCACTGGAGCCCAATTACTTTGTTTGAAAAGAGCTTTCAAGATGAAGTGCAACATAAGTACTAAATATAATAGCACAATAACATATGCTTTTAGCATGCAAGTCTTTCCATCGTCAGCTTCTTAAAGACCCATTCTGCTGTGCAGGTTTAATTATTTATGTGGCTCTGCTAGCAGGGTTAAAACCAAGTGGATGCTCTAGGGGCAGGGGGAGAGATGCAGCTCACCTTGATAAAGCAAAGTAATTAATTTCATACAGTATAGTGTCCCAGTAGCAATTTACAGCTGAGAAGGCATTTTTATGCTAAGCTCTTATTTAGAGTAACTTTTAACTTTCCTAAAATAGCATCTTTTGGACTGAAATCCTTATGATTAATCTTCTTCCAGAAAGATTTTGGAAAGATGTAAAATAAAATATGTTGACCCATAGTTGAATGACTTCAGTGGGACATAAGTGCATGCTTAAGTGCTTTGCTGAATCAGAATCAAAGTGCCCTTTAAGATTTGTCTCGTGTATTTTTAAGGCACCTATCACACTAGCATCCAAGAACTAGATTGTATCCCCTAGACACAGCCCTTAGCAAAGAAGCCTAGAGTCAGATTTTTGGTTCAGGCAGCCATAATTCTTCCCCTGCTCCCCACTTGCTCTGGGGAATGGAAGTGGTAATTAGTCACTGGTCTATACCAGTAGCAAATTACAATCTTCTGCATTGTGCCAGCTCAACTAAACAGAAGAACACAAGAATGGCCATATAGTCACACCAATGGTGCATATAGCCCAGTATCTTGTCTTCTGACAGTAGCCAATGCCAGATGCTTCAGAGGGAATGAACAGAACAGATACATTCCTTGTCTTCCTGTCCCAGTTTCTGATACTCAGAGGTTTGAGGCACCCAAAGCATGGTGTTTTGTCCCTGACCATCTTTGCTAATAGCCATTTATGAACCTATCCTCTATGAACTTATCTAATTCTTTTTGAACCCCGTTATACTTTTGGTCTTTGCAACATCCCCTGGCAATGAGTTCCATGGGTTGACTGTGCATTGTGTGAAGAAGTACTTTCTTATGTTTGTTTGAAACCTGATGCCTACTAATTACATTGGGTGACCCATGGTTCTTGTGTTATGGGAAGGGGTAGATAGCACTTCCTTATTCACTTTCTCCACACCACTCATGATATGATAGACCTCTATCCTATCCTCCCCCTTAGTCAACTGTTGTCCTGGCTTGCACACAAAGTCTTTGCCTGTTCTCCACTAAACTGCTCTGGAGGGAATAAACAGGTAGGGAGGACCCACTTACATCTTCTTGTTCTGACCTAGGGTTTGGGTAGTTGGCACCCAGTGTAAAGGCAGTGTTTGTTACTCCCCTTTATGGACATGTAGTCCATGTCACACTCTAGCTTGAACACAATATCAGAAGGGTCCTGAAGGATTGTTGTCCTTTCACTTGGGCCCTAGTGATATTCTTTTCAAATTCCGCATGTTCCCTAAGGTGCAGTGGAATGTACATTCACTGGATGACACATTCAAAGGTGTGTTTAAGATAGTGCAGATGAATACACTTGAACCATTTTCCCCCTCTCTGTTTTTAAAATGGTGAAATCAAAAGATTGAGTTTTCACAGGTAAGAAATTCATGCAATTACAGAACCAGATCCTTGGCCCTCCCTAAGTCCCTCTTGCACTACTCTAAAGGCAGAAAGGGCACTTAAAACTGATTCAGACATGCAGCTGAGGATTCCACCAGCACTGGGAAATCCATGGTGGGCATAGAGCTGATGTAGCTGGGTTGAGGGTGTGTCAATGATGGGAAATGGCACAATTGGATTGCAGGGTGCCCTGGCCACTCCTTTCCCAATGGAGCAATCCCGATAGCCTAGTGCCTTCACCAGACTTTTCTCTTCTTTACCATATTTACACATAGCCTATCACAATCACATTATGATTGTGACCAAAATGACCAATCACACAGAGGAAGCAATGAATGACTAAATGGCCACAGTTCATGAACAGCACATGAGTTAAAATTTATTTGAACAATTATGAGTGAAGTACCATAAGTGGATGCAATGGCAAAATACTGGCCAGTTAATCAGTTTAGGCCCCAATCTTACAATCAGATGTGCTTGGGCAGAGCCTGGAACTTTGCACAGGCATAAGAGGCCATTCACTGGATCCTATTCCAGAAATGGGGCCTTATTCAGTTACAAGTAAGGCCTGTCTATTGATATTAGTATAATGAAGCTGTGGACATGAAAATACATGAGGCATGTGAAGGTAGTATATTTGGTTATTCTTGACTTCAAAGCTGAGTGCATTATCATGACTTATGCCCCTTTACCATGGGAAGCAACTTGAGGCTCCAACACTTTTGCTTACTCCTTTGAACATGTGTAAATAATTTCTTAATTCCTCTTTAACAACACACCCTTCTTTACAAAAAACTTCCAAAAGTAAACTCCCATGTGAGCCATGGTATCAATATTTCTATCTGCATCCTCTTTTTCATTAAACGGTAAAATTGTCAACATGTGGCTCAGAATATGAATATTCGATCAAAACGTACCTTTAGTCATTCCAGGAATTTCACATCCCCGAACATCTTTTTGGCAGGGGGCCAATAACCATCTACACATTTTCCATTTGGATCTACCTTTTTTCAGATTTAATGCTCTTAGAATAGAAGCACCATTATGGAAATTAGCTAGCAGCTGCTGTACATCAATGTTTAGAAAATTAATATTACCCACATTACACAGCACAGACACAGAATTTTAATGAAGCACAGAAACGACAAGCAAATTGACCTTTAACCTCATCAGGGAAATATTCACGTGTAACTTTGTTTGAGAAAACTTATAATTGCCACCAGAATTCTTAAAAAAAAGGAGGAGGGGGAGGATGACCGAAAACGAGCTGATGCTGGTAAATACCCCACTCATCTAGACCCCTCACCAGCTCAGCCCCAGAAGATTCCATAAGAATCAAAATTAACATAACTTCAGAGAATATATGGAGAGGAACACTGTACTTATCATTTCCTTCAGCCCAAATTCTGATTACGAGACTGTAACAAAGCTGTAAAATACTATAAAATTACTTAAAGGTTATCACATGGGGTAATAAATCTATTTTTTTAATGCAGACATGAATCTGACAACACTAGAAAAGCAGGCACCTTTTTCAATTAATGTCAAAATGTTCACTTTTAGTTTATTTATTGTTTTATCCATTCAAAGCTAAAAATGTTGCTTACTATGGCAGCCTTTATGAGTCTGGTGAGATAGTCTGACATTTAGCACAATCTTCCAGTAAGTCAAACGGGCGATAGTTATGCAGCAAATACTGAACAAAACACCCTTAAATAAAAGGAAAGAGACATTACTTTGTAAATAATGATGGTGATTAAAGCTTTGTTTCTGCCCATTTTAAAATGAGAGGTTTTTATTTAGCTACTGCCTTCATAACACTTTTCATCAGTGCACAGTGCTGTCTTTGAAATAAAAGGCAGACATCTTGTGAGAAAGACCTTTTAAAAACTATAAAAATCCTTTTCAAGTCTTCATTTTGGTCTAGTTATTTTCCCAGTAGCCATTTGATGACAGGGTAGCGCAAAGGTATTACAGATTTAAACACTATTTGTAGACAGTTTCTCTTTCTTCCCTGGGCACTGCAGATGAAGAGGAAAAGATAAAATCTTGAATAGTCTCACTCAAGGAGCCTATTTCTTCCGACACTTCCTGAAATGCTGTAACCTTGGCATTACTGTTCACATGGTCACAATTAGGGCTTGCTGCCTCCAGGAGACTTCCTGCAGCAATCAGTCCTAACACTAGCCATTGTCCACTGCCTAGCCTGCTGAGTCAAGGCTCAGCTCGACATCAATTAACCTCCATGGCTCACAGGTGGAGAAGCTAATCTTGTTCACTCAGGAAAAACTGACAAGTCCCTTAAATGTTCTCTCACCACAGCAGACTCTCTCCTTGACTACCCAGTCTCCTGATGACCAACAATGGCATTGTGGGGACTGTCTTTAACCGTGCAGTCTCTGAAATTGTTTCCAAAGTCAGGCTAACGTGTAATAAATCCTCCGAGGTTTGATTCATGTGGTTTGATTCATACTATAACCAAATGAACCCCTGTATTCACACCC
Source organism: Lepidochelys olivacea (assembly GCF_965140295.1). Lineage (NCBI taxonomy): Eukaryota > Metazoa > Chordata > Testudines > Cheloniidae > Lepidochelys > Lepidochelys olivacea. The sequence continues at coordinate 268,636,741 of NC_140411.1, forward strand.
TACACACAATTGTAATTATTTTGGTACAAAATATGCCTTGAAAAATATCGTTTGAAAGTTAACTCACTGGTCAATAATATCATGATAAAATGTGTGTAGCTACATTATGCATAAAGTTATGAACATAAGCTGAACATAACTGAAGTGTGTTTAATCGGTTTCTCAAAGACAAAGGACAAGCTGACCCCTCTAGCCAGGTGTCATCAAAGTTGATGGGCAATCATTTGTCAGGTGTCCATTCTTTGCTAAGGAAGCGGGGTGAGGGGGTAGGAACAAACACATCAGCATCTTAGTAAATAACAGCATGGAACCTCTTTCACCACGAGATACCTTGTCTCTGTCCTCACAGCGGGAATGAACTTCATTTAAGGGTAACCCTGAGGAAAATGCATTTCCAAGGGTGACTGAACTATAAAAGTGAGTGGTAAAAACATCCCAAGTTATTGCTCTATAGCCATCTCTCTCTCTCCTTCACCAAAGACGACAAAAGAAGCAGTCTTTGGACTTTTGGAGCAGCCCCTGGCCTGAGAATTTGGTCAGCGCTTTTACTGGATTTCACCTTGAACTAAGTCTAGATTGTTAAATTTTAATACTAGGAATCATTTTATTTTTATTTCTCTTGTAACCATTTCTGACTTTAATGCCTTATACTTGTACTCACTTAAAACCTATCTCCCTGTAGTAAAATACATTTGTTTTATTCTTGAATCAAAACTAATCCAGTGTTGTGAACTGTTTGGGTAACTCCATTGAAAGTAGCAAACTGTTGTGTATGGATCCTTTCAGAGAGACAATGGACCTTTAGTATCTGAACTGTCCAGGGCAGGGCTGGAGAATGCAGAACACATGTTTTTTGGGGAAAATTTGAGACTGGGAGTGTGGTGGGGTCACCCTGCAAATAATAACCCAGGCTGTTGGAAGCCAGAGTGTGACTGGTGTTTGCTGAGAGGCTGTGGGGCAGAATTGCTGGACGAGGTCTGTGGCTATACACAGACACTCGGGGTGTGACCTGCATGCTGTTTGGCTGTTTGTGAGTGGCCCAGGTGGGAGCTACAGCAGCAAAGGATTGTGGGGCATCTGAGGTTGCAGGGCAGGTGGTGACATAACCCCTCCCTGGTCTGGATTGCACGCTGGAATGTCATAGTTACATAAACCAGACTCTGCAGTGATTGGCAATGGGATAGTCCTTGTTGGTTTCACTGGTTTAACTTACTCTCATTCACTTGATGCCAGGAACATTCCTGATATATCTGTGTTATTGTCTTATGGGGATGTTCCCTAATCTTCCTTATTCTGGGTTGGATGGTATCAGGTAGGACCACTGTTCCCTTGAGTTTAACAAGATCTTCTGGATTTGGGGAGGGACTTGAGAAATGATGGGACGTTCTCTCTGATAGGCAATAGGAGATGGAGAAACACTGCCAGAATAGGTGGAAGGTGCAGTAGTGACCCATTAAGCTCCCTAGCAGCCTGTGCTAAGACTAATGGGGTGTTACTGCCCCTTCCACTTCATCCCTCACTAGCTGTCAGTGGAAAGGGAGGTTACTATTTATCACCTAATATTCATTAAGAGCTGACAATGTGTCTAAGATTTTTCCTTCTTTAAGGGCAGCTCTTTCCAGCTCCCAAAGGCCATTCTTTGTTATTTATGAACAAACATTTATATAGTACTGTAAGTGAGCAAGACACTTCTCAAAACATGGAATTTTTTTTGGATGGAGGCAGCAGTGGCCAGTCAAAGAAGGAAGATGAGCAGGTTGTATGGAAAATTCAACAGTAAACCTGCTTGAATCAGCACATCCAGCAGGACTGTAAGCATCACCTAGAGCCCACAGATGTTTAGGGTGATGTTCCCGCAGCCCAGTCCCTTCATTTTATGTCACATTTGGGAATGGCAAGAGTTAACCAATGAGTGTCGTCTGCACTTGTGGCATTGATTGGAGAACCATCAAAGTGGTAAGAAAATGCACTCCAGCAGTGAAAGGGAAGCCAATGGAGAGGGAGACATGGATTTTTCTGGTAGTGAAAAGGAGGCTACCAGAAGATGGGGGGATAATTGGAACTGAAGGCTATAATCCCATGGGAGGGAGTGGAATCTAATGACTGTATAAGTTCTTCAAGATTCATTTCCACTGTGTAGCCAATCACCACAACCCCTGAAGGAACACAGTGTAATATACAGCTACTGGCTTTTAATTTCTACATGATATGCCAGTACCTGCAAAGTCTTCAGCAGATCTCATTAACAAGGAGTTCCTAGCATTTGCAGACTTGTGTTGAATTTAACTTTTATCTTGGAGGCATATTTTTAATGTCCACGTTATGACTACTGCAGCAGCTTTGAAAAAAATGATACAGAATAGAAATTACTGTTACTTCTTAACTGCCCATGGGAATAGGCCAGCAGTCATGCCATGTGAGGTCAGTAAGCAGATCTAGGTTTTCTGTTCTTCTATGTTAATTAGAAAGCAGAATCATAAGTGCCAATTTTACAAAGAACTCTGTGTCCAATTTTCCTCTGGCCCTGATGGTGAACTGCCTGATCAATATTAAATCTAATTTACAATGATGGCCCCTGTGAAGCTTGCAAATGTTATGTCAACATACCTTAATAGCTTTGGCTTCCTGAGCAGCCTTGTTAACTGTTGCCTCTTCTGCTTCTACTACTCCCTTAACTACTTCCACCTTCTGAGTCTCATTGGCAATGATGTTCACCAGTCCTCCTGTCTCCCCCACTCTATTCTATCAGGCAGGCTGCAGTTTCTGTCAGTTTCTGTTGCATGATAGCTATCTGATGAGCATAAGGAAGAAAAAAGTAAAAGAGAAAAGCGAAGAAAACATTTTTTTTCACAACCGATGAACCAAAGTAAGAAATAATTGCTACTCACTTTTAATAATGGCAAGTTTATAGAAATTTCCATAAAGATGATTCAGAAAGGAATGCATGGATTACTTCTCCATGGGAGGCCCAAAGTGGTTTGCATCGTTCCATAATGTTTTGCTATTATCTCTCCATTTAATTTATATTTGCATTTCCTTATCTCCAGAGCAAATTTTTGCAACTCACTTACAAAGTACTGAATGAAGAAGCACCAGGGTGGTAGAGACCCACATTTTCAAGCAAGCTTTTGTAAGGGGACTGAACCTGCATGGTGCTGAATGCCTCCTCAGAAACACCGAGTGCCCTCCTCCACCACTGGGAGTGCAGAACACTCAGGCCTTATCTATACTGCCACTTTATAGCACTGCAACTTTCTCGTTCGGGGTGTGAAAACCGCCCCCCCCCCCCCCGAGTGATGCAAGTTTCAGCGCTGTAAAGGGGCAGTGTTCACAGTGCTGGTAGTTACTCCCCTCATGGAGGTGGTATTTTGACAGCGCCCAGCGCTGCTGCCGCAACTGCACAGCCACGTTAAAGTGCTGCCGCACCAGTGCTTTAACGCTGGTAGTGAAAACATACCCTCAGCACCTTACAAGATCTAGGCCAGTAGTTCCCAACCTATTTACCCCTGTGAGCCACATATAGAGCTCTCTATGTGTTCTGCGGGCTGCATCCACACAATATACATATATATACTATCGGTATGGTCCTGAGGATGTCACGTGGGCTGCAACTGTGTGCTGATTGGGCCACAAGTGGCTTGTGGGCTGCAGGCTAAGAACCACTGATCTAGACCCTGGGGAGAGCTGGTTTATTTGTTAGATAAACTGTGGAATGCAAACAGGATGCACACTGGACTGAGCCCCTGGCCTACACTCTCCAGGGATGAGAGGGGTTGCCTTTCCATCTGTCATGGGGGTGAGAGATGGCAACTAGGGTAGGGGCTGAGAAATGATGTGCTAAAATGATAACAGAATACACATTACTGAGTGTGTCTCACTACTACTGTATGGGCCACACTGCAAAAAACAATCCCAATACCCTGACAAATATTTCAGTCAAGTTACTTATTATTAATTTGTATTCTAATACCTTCAGAGGCCCCAACAGAGAACAGGGCCCCATTGTGTGAGGCACTGTACAAACACTTCATGAGAGACAGTCCTTGCCCACAACATAGGCAAAGAGTAGGAGAAAGGAAGCAACTTTATTATGAAATAGTATCACCCCCATGGGAAATAGCGGCACAGAAAAATTAAATGACTTGCCCAGAGTCACACAGGCAGTCAGTGGCAGAGCTGGGAAATTAACCCAGATCTCTCAAGAATTGCTGAACAGGGAGCCACCTAGGCAAGCAAACATCCAGAAGGCAGAATAAGAACTTAGTATCAACACAGACACCCCAACTAAGGAAGAGATCATTCAAACCATCAAATCCTTAAAAAATGGGAAAGCTCCTGGCAAGGATAACTTGAATACAGAATTATTCAAGGTAAATCCTAAATTAGCAGCATCTATCCGGGCACCACTATTTACATCAGTCTGGGAAAGGGGAAAAGTGCCAGATGAGTGGACCAATGGGGTTATAGTGAAGATTCCAAAGAAAGGAACTCTCAGTGATTGTAATAACTGGCATGGTATCACACTTTTATCTGTGCCAAGCAAAGTATTGTGTAAGATCATAGTCCAGTGTATAGCAGAGGCAGTTGATAGCATTCTCAGAAAAGAGGAAGCTGGTTTTCAGAAAGGGTGTGGATGCACAGACCAGATCTTCACTCTATGAAACATAATAGAACAGTGCTTAGAATGGCAACGGCAACTCTACATAAATTTCATAGACTTTGGAAGGCTTTTGATAGCATTCACAGGACCACCTTATGGCGCATTCTGTGGGCATATAGAATTCCTTTCCATATAATCAACGTAATCAAAAGCTTCTGTCAAGGTTCCTTCCCCACTCAGAACTCTAGGGTACAGATGTGGGGACCTGCATGAAAACCTCCTAAGCATACTTGTACCAGTTTAGGTTAAAACTTCCCCAAGGTACAAACTATTTTACCTGTTGCCCTTGGACTTTCACTGCCACCACCAAACATCTAACCGGGTTTATTATTGGGAAAGAGCCGTTTGGAAACATCTTTCCCCCCAAAATCCTCCTCAAAACCTTGCACCCCACTTCCTGGGGAAGATTTGATAAAAATCCTCACCAATTTGCACAGGTGACCACAGACCCAAACCCTTGGATCTTAAGAACAATGAAAAAACATTCAGTTTCTTAAAAGAAGAATTTTAATAGAAGTAAAAAGAATTACCTCTGTAAAATCAGGATGGTAAATACCTTACAGGGTAATTAGATTCAAAACATAGAGAATCCCTCTAGGCAAAACCTTAAGTTACAAAAATATACAAAGACAGGAATATCCATTCCTTTCAGCACAGCTTATTTTCTCAGCCATTTAAACAAACAGAATCTAATGCATATCTAGCTAGATTACTTACTAAGTTCTAAGACTCCATTCCTGTTCTGTCCCCGGCAGAAGCATCACACAGACAGAGAGAGAGCTTTTGTTTTTCCCTCCCCCCAGCTTTTGAAAGTATCTTGTCTCCTCATTGGTCATTTTGGTCAGGTGCCAGTGAGGTTATCCTAGCTTCTTAACCCTTTACAGGTGAAAGGATTTTTCCACTGGCCAGGGGGGATTTTAAAGGTGTTTACACTTCCCTTTATATTTATGACAGCTTCTATTTCAACTTTACATGCAGTGTTGATCACAGTGAGCTCAGTTTTGAAGTCAAAACAGGAGTACGTCAGGGGTGTATCATGTCTGCAATCTTCTTCAACATTGCCATAGATTGGGTAATGTGGCATACAACAGAAGACATGCCAAGAGGTATTAAATGGACACTCTTCTCATCCCTTGAAGACCTGATGTCGCTCTCCTATCACATACCCAACATCATACACAAGAAAAAACTATTCTGGGGGGGAGGGATAGCTCAGTGGTTTGAGCATTGGCCAGCTAAACCCAGGGTTGTGAGTTCAATCCTTGAGGGGGCCATTTAGGGATCTGGGGAAAAATTGGGGATTGGTCCTTCTTTGACCAGGGGGTTGGACTAGATGACCAAGATATCCAAGCCAGATATTCTATGACTCAACACATTCAGACGGTAAATTGGACTGAAAATAACCACAATAAGACAAAAAGAAAAGGAGTACTTGTGGCACCTTAGAGACTCCTTTTCTTTTTGCGAATACAGACTAACACGGCTGATACTCTGAAACCTGTCACAATAAGACAAACATCATGACCTTTAATATTGCCTCCCCATCACCAGTACAGATAGAGGATTATGTTCTCACCAATGTAGAAATATTCACATACTTGGGCATCACCATCAGCCAGGACGGTGGAACAAGCTAGGACATACAGAACAAAATCAATAAAACCAGGAACACCTTCAGCAGCTTAAATACAGTCTGGAAATCATCAAAATACAACACCAAAACCAAACTCAAAATTTATCAGAGCTGCGTACTTTCAACCCTACTTTATAGTGCAGAATGCTGGGGAATGAGAAAGTATGACATGTCCAAACTGCCTTCATTCCATACAATCTGCCCCAGAAAAATCCTCCATATCGTTTGGCCCAGAATAATCTCAAACCAAGATCTATTGACACAGTGTAGCCAAGAGGATCTGAGCACCATCATTGCCAGGAGGTGTTGGAAATGGATCGGATGGATTGGGTGGAAACTGATTCCATCACCAGAGTAGCAATAAGATGGACACCTGAAGGCAAGCAAAAACTAGGCCACCCAAAAACAACATGGTGAAGAGCTGTGGAAGCCGACCTGAAAAACCTGGGACACAGCTGCGGAAACATTGAAAGACTTGCCAGAAACAGACAGGAGTGGAGGAGCTTCGTCATTGTCCTAAAAGTCAGAGGCATAATAGGAACATGATGATGATGACCTCAAGTCTCAGTCTAGTGTCTTAACCTCAGGACCATCTTTCCTCTCCAATCATCTTCTTAAATATGCACAATGTGCCTCAGGTGGCATGTGACCAGGATTCATCACCAAATTTGGTCCACAGGTTGGATCATTAGCTTCCCTGGCTCGGGTTTGTTACAGATGGGGAGTGTGACATGACCTCTGATCCATGCTCCCCTTCTCTCCAATACCAAGAATGTGCATAAGTAAATAGATAAAATCTGTGTCAAAATAAAACTAACAGATTTTTAAGTCTAAAGGTTAGGAAACAGTATTCCCAACATTACTTCACATATGTGAAAGATTTTATGCAGACATTTGTGTTTATATCCTTAATAGTCTTAAAAGAACAATGGTCATAGCTCTCCATCAGAGTAAAACTGCAGTTTCATTTTACATATAAAATTATATCAACAATCTATGTGCGCCTGGGAAAGGAAGGAATATACATTGGGAAGTAAGTCTACCCTAGTAATGCAATGATGGTGCAGCTGCAGCACGGCAGCTGAGCTGTTCTAGCACTGTAATGTAAACACTACAGTGACGGAAGGGAAGAGCCCCTTCCCTCGCTGTTGTAAATCCACCTCTCCAAGAGGCGGTAGCTAGGCTGATGGAAGAATTCTTCTGTCAGCTTAGTAGTGTCTATTCCAGGACTAAGATCAGCTTAATTGCATCATGCAAAGCATGACATTTTTCACAGTCCAGGGAGATGGTTTTTAAGCCGACCTAAACTTTAAACCAGCCCTGAGTGAGCCGTGCTGATCTAACTAATCCCTGTTAGCACAAAAGAGCTCTTCAAGAATTTCTGTCAACAGAAAGTTTTGATGCCTTCTGTGTCTGCAACGCCAAGCTCACTGCTTTGTTTTCTAATGAGAGAATATTATAATCCAATTAAAACAGGATAAATTTGTTCCATCTGCTTTGTAATTTCGATAACTCTAGGTTGCAGTTTATGGCAAAATCCATCCTGACAATAGGGGAGCTGCACCTGCTTACACCCCAGGTCTGAACTTGGCCCAAGTTGTTTATGGCTGTCATCTATTGCAGGTGGTGGTTTTTTTTTTAAAACTGTATTGTGTGTTTTACTGGGTGCTAAAATTTCTGACTCTTTTGAGAAGCAGCAAAATTGAGGTTTTCATGTCCAACCATGTATCAGTTCTTGCTGATTAACCATTCAAGTCTCTTACATTCCAACAAGTTCTTAAAACTCTTAGGTTTCAGAGTAACAGCCGTGGTAGTCTGTATTCGCAAAAAGAAAAGGAGTACTTTTGGCACCTTAGAGACTAACCAATTTATTTGAGCATAAGCTTTCGTGAGGTGCATCCGATGAAGTGAGCTGTAGCTCACAAAAGCTTATGCTCAAATAAATTGGTTAGTCTCTAAGGTGCCACAAGTACTCCTTTTTTAAAAAAAACTCTTAGGTAATTCAAGGTAAGAAGTCGGAGTGAAATAAATTCTTCTTTGCAAGGATTCAAAGAACCTGTCCACCAATCCACAACATGGGATCAGTCAAAACTTTGTGGCTGAATGACAGTTATCCACAATAGATAAACTCTGATTCCCTCTTTCAGTTGCAGCCCATCCATTCTGTTTTGGAGTAAGGAGGCACATTGTCTTTATTAATCCCATAGAATTACTTTTTCCCCCGGCTTCTCAGAAAATCCAGCAAAATGTAGACAGTTCTACCAAGTGAACAAAAAAAATCTAATTTCCACTTGAGCAACTTGGGGGTTAGGTCAGGAGAAAAAATGCAGGTGCTTGTGTTTATGAATATTATACGAGTGCTAACATATAATAAAAGTTGTATTTTAAAAATAATCAAAATGCTGATCAAAAAACATGTCCTACTACTTAATGATTGTTAAGTGGATCTGTCAGAGTGGAAGAAAAACAATGCACACCTTAATTTTGGTTCTTTTCACTGCTTTAGTTCACTGCCACATAGATAATTTATTATTTATTATGATTACCATAGCCCCTAGAAGCCTTAGTCATGGACCAGGACCCCAGTGTGCTAGGTGTTGAACAAACAAATTTAACTTTCTTCATTCCTCTGTCTTTTGCGATCAGTAAACAATTTTCATTTTAGTAGGAAGAATGCTGCATCAGTGGTGATAAAATATCCCTACATCCGCGCTGCCCATTGTCAATGGTATTTTTCATAAGGAAAACACAATCAATGCACTACGACCTCTAAAAATATGTTTCTATAAATTGAGTTTCTCAAGAGTAACTGTAGCGGAGGAAGACTGTGAATATCTCATGATTTTTATGGATAATCCAGGGCTCAAGTCCTGCTGGAATGTTCCAGAGTGGCATTCCAGTACATTTTGGTGTTCCTGTACTTCCAGTACCATCATTTACTGAAAGTGTGTTCCAGCACTTCTTTTATTAGAATTGGAGCACTGTGATAATCACTGTGACAAACATTCACCCCTAGTGACTAGTTTATTTTTTCATGGAATGAAAAGAGCACAGAGGCTGTAGTTGTAAACTTTGAGGGCCCCACAGCCTGGCTCTGCATCAGCACTGCTTAACTGATTCCCTGTCTGTTATGCACATTGCAATAGGGAATAAACTGCATACTCTTTCTGTGAGTAAATCCTTACACCTCCAGAGGAGGAAACATATTCCTAGATGTGCTTTAAGGCCACTAATGTGTTCCTGACTTGAAGTCCTTATTCAGACAAAATTCCCAATGAAGTCAATGGCTTTGTCTAGACTAGAAGTAAAAGCTGTTTTGTTAAAATATGTTAGCTAACATGCTAAAATTTAGGCTAGGCTTTATGAGTTTGTCTACATGCAATAGGGAGATGTGATTGCAAGGCTAGCCCCACCCTCCCAGGATCCTGGGTACATATTGGAGCAACTGCCCCCCTCCCCCTTTTGCTGCCACAGCTTCAGCGCTATTGTTACTTGAGCTAGACCAAAGCTAGCTTGGGTATGTCGATAGAAGCTGCAATCACATCTCCTGATTGCAGTGCAGACATACCCTTAGATAAAAGGTGTGTTGGTAGACTATATTCACTAGCAGGTGCAAAAACCCTGCTGTAGACAAGGCGATGTAGGCCTTTATCACATGTTAAGCTGGTTGAGTTGAAGCCTAGACTCCCGGTAGGCTTTAATCAGACCTGATTAGTATTTGTTATAGGCAGTGTGCCTTGTAGGCACTAGTCTTTTCAAATAAGTTAGTTAGAAGGTGTTAGCTAACACTTTGTAACAACACCCTTTGAAATCCCAGTCTAGACAAAGCCAGTAGGGGTTTTGTCCTAATAGGGTCTGCAGGATTTGACCTGTAGTCAAGCAACTCTCTTCTTCCCTATTTATAGGGATTTCCTGTATCATTGTTAAAATCAGAAAAGCTACAAAGGGCTCAAATCTGCCCTTAAAATATCCAGCTGACTGAAGAATTCCTTTTACTGACACATTCCTTTTTCTTCCTTTAGAAGGAAGGTGGAAACAAAAGATGTTATGTCACACTTTAATAACTGAGTATCTTTGACACCCAGAAGGCGTTTTGATTTTAATTGGTAGTGCATCTGAGGTCATTGTTCTCTGTATTTAGTGAATGGTGCATGATAAAATCATAACTAAAATGCTAGGTACAAATCAGGTCTGCCTAAGGTAAATAAGAGTGAATAGTAATATCTGAAATGTATACTTCACCTTTCATTCCAAGGCAATTTATGAACTTTAATACACATATAAAATTACTTATGGGGAAGAGTTCCTCAATCCCTAAAACACATCCACCTTTAGGTTTGAATATGGCATCTGTTTAAAAGCATACAGCCCTGCTACAGAAAGTGCCAGGGGATTTTTAATGACCATAAGTGGTCAGAACCTCCGTTTTATTTCTCATGAGACATTAGAGATCATCTTCTAAAATATTGACAAGAAGGAAGGAAAAAGACAATTAAGAAATTTGACTCATTTGTCTCACTGATTAGAATCCTCATTGGGGTAAGTGGTCAAATAAATTATTTTAAGGGCTTCCCTCATGTGATTAGCAGTTTCACTTAATGGAGTTGCAAATATCCTTATTTTTGTCATAGACAGAAAAGTGCCTGTCTAAAAATGGCACCTTGGTCTTGTAAATACCTGTTCCCTATGTGACTTTTGAGCGATATGTGTTGTGTTTACTGACAAAAACATATTTTTCTTTCTGTCAGCAGAGCAGAGGCAACATAGCTCCACACAGACAAACTTCATTCTAGTCTGTCTCAAGCACTGCTAAGAGAATTTCCAGTTAAGTTCTTATTCTACAATATTTGCAGTTGGTGATGATCTATAAGGTACAGAAATAACACAATTTACTTTTCAGGCACCAGGCTGAATCTGCGCTGTTGGCAGAAAAATCTTCAATTGACTTGAAAACTGAGCAAAAACTTGAGAACAAGTATGGAATTTATGGAGTAGGAATAAGCAGGGAACACATAGATGTCATTTTTTAAAAGGACACTTTTCTGTTGATAGCTGAATTTATAATAAACTGAGTTTTTGGATAACAATGACTTTGTAAGATTTATTATGGAGTTTGTAACTGCTGACATGAAGAAAGAGCATTTGAGATTACAGGTGTACAAACATCAGCACTGTTGTTTTTTTTAAACTAAACCGTGACACAAAATTCAAATAATTTTTTTCTGGAAATACTGAGTCTTATGTGGCACAGAATTTCACTGACAATATGAGTAATTACTGGTTTTGTATTCACTCAGACTGAAAAATAATATAGTTCCATATTATTTACCTGTTTTCTCCTTCATAGAATATATTGCACAGTTATAGTATATTATCTCAAATTATTATTTATTGTTATTAATATTCATTAATTATATGGGGTACTTCATAAACAGTATGTTGACAAAGTCCTTGCACTGAAAAGCTTGTCTATGTCTGCACTGTAGCTGAGAGGAGTAATTCCTAGCTCAAGCAGATGTACACAGTCTAGCTCTGATCAAGCTAGGATGCTAAAAAAATAGCAGGGTGGCTGTGGTGGCATGGGTGGCGGCTTGGACTAGCTGCCAGTGTCCAGTCCCTTCCAAAATCCTAGGTATGTACTTGGGAGGCCCAAGACGCTGCCCACCACAGCCACACTACTATTTTTAGTATGTTAGCTCAAATGTAGATGGACCCTTTATGATCTATGGCTCACTCTCACAAAGCCTTAGTCTTTGAATATTCTTACTCCTAAGGACAGTTCCACTGACTTCAGTGGGACTACTCATGTGAGTTATAATTACTTCTAAGAGTAGAGTTGGCATTCTATTCTAACACAAGCCATATATGCTTAATACCTTTGAAACCAGCCAATTTTGTAATAATTCAAATAGATTAGAAGCATCCACTCATATACACCCAACCAACTGTGCAGAAAACATTTCATAAAATATGTGAGTTGGATAGTGCTTTATAGACACTTCCCTCTTCTAGAGGCAGTGTGGTGTGTCACACAGGAGCTCCATGAGGTTTATGTTTGGCTCCCACTGGTTACTGCTACTGACAGCCCTAGCCTCGCAAAGTCCTTGCACTCAGGAGAGCACAAAGACCTGCACCTATACTTGGTTCCTTCATGGGTGTGTGCAAGCAGCAAGAGCTCCTTGTTTCAGCCAATTGCATACTGACTAAGGGCAGGGCACAATTTGGTCAATGGAACATAGCTGGAAAAAGAACTTTTTAGTGTGCTTAAAACAAATCTTTCCAGTCTGCAGAGAAAATTCATTAACATGTAAATTTCATGCCTGTACCAAAGAGCCATTAAAATGAACGAGGGAATGTTTATCAAGAGAGACACACAAAATTTGTCTGAAACTTTATAAAAGTGCTTCAGTTGCAATGAAGGAAGAAAGAGGAACAAATCTTGGAAGAATGGAGAAATGAAGTCATACAAGTATATGCTAAATGCTAAATAAAGTTATATGTGTAGTATTTAGATACTATGGGGACAGGTATCTAAGAAATAAAATATAGAGATATGTTTTAACACATTTTTGTGAACACCATGCTTTGTGAAAAGAACTGTACTGAAAACTCTGGAGATTGAAATCCTCTATTTTTCCACAGAACAGGTGCAGCAAGTGTAGCAACAGGGTAAGCTTCCCAAACTACCCCACCTACATGCCTTAACCTGGACCTGGAGTGGTCTCCTACAGGCAGGAATGCAGCTCATTCTCCCTGGTCCACTAAATCCTTTGTTTTTCTGCTAACAAGGGTGCTAATTAATGCTGATTGTGTGACATTGTTTCTTGTGAGGCAAACTCCTGTCCACTGTAAAATGGTATAGAATCATAGAATATCAGGGTTGGAAAGGACCTCAGTAGGTCGTCTAGTCCAAGCCCCTGCTCGAAGCAGGACCAATCCCCAACTAAATCATCCCAGCCAGGGCTTTGTCAAGCCTGACCTTAAAAATCTCTAAGGAAGGAGATTCCACCACCTCCCTGTGTAACCCATTCCAGTGCTTCACCACTCTCCGAGTGAAAAAGTTTTTCCTAATATCCAACCTAAACCTCCCCCACTGCAACTTGAGACCATTACTCCTTGTTCTATCATCTGGTACCACTGAGAACAGTCTAAATCGGGGCGGGCAAACTTTTTGGCCTGAGGGCCGCATTGGGTTTCTGAAATTGTATGGAGGGCTGGTTAGGGGAGGCTGTGCCTCCCCAAACAGCCAGGCATGGCCTGGCCCCTGCCCCCTATCTGACCCCCCCACTTCTCTCCCCCTGACGGCCCCCCAGGGACTCCTATGATCTATGGCCCACTCTCACAAAGCCTTAGTCTTTGAATATTCTTACTCCTATGGATAGTTCCCATCCAACCCCCCCTGTTCCCTGACGGCCCACCGGGGACCCCGACCCATCCACGCCCCCTGCTCTTGGTCCCCTGACTGTCCCCAGACCCCCCACTCCAAACTGCTCCCCGGCACCCCATCCAATCCCCCCCTCCTTCTTGACTGCCCCTCCCGCCCCATCCAACCACCCCTTCTCCCTGACTACCCCCGGACTCCTCGGCCCTAACTGCCCCCTGTCCCTAACTGCCCCCCCACATCCCCCAACTGCCCCCCACCATCCCATTAAACCCCCCTCCTTCCTGACTGCCCCCCCAGGACCCTTGCCCCCTCCACCCCTACTCCCGTCCCCTGTCCGCCCCCCACTGCCCCATCCAACCCCTCCTCTCCTTCCTGATTGCCCCTCCCCAGGATCCCTGCTCCCATTCAACCCCCGTTCCCTACCCTCTGACTGCCCCAACCCCTATCCACACCCCTGATCATCCCCCGAACTCCCCTGTCCTCTAGTCAAGCCCCGCCCCCCCTCCCCCCCAGTTCGTGAAGACAGAGGCAAAAAAAGCATTGAGTACATTAGCTTTTTCCACATCCTCTGTCACTAGGTTGCCTCTCCCATTCAGTAAGGGGCCCACACTTTCCCTGACCACCTTCTTGTTGCTAACATACCTGTAGAAACCCTTCTTGTTACTCTTAACATCCCTTGCTGGCTGCAACTTCAAGTGTGATTTGGCCTTCCTGATTTCACTCCTGCATGCCCGAGCAATATTTTTATACTCTTCCCTGGTCATTTGTCCAGTCTTCCACTTCTTGTAAGCTTCTTTTTTGTGTTTAAGATTAGCAAGGATTTCACTGTTAAGCCAAGCTGGTCGCCTGCCATATTTACTATTCTTTCTACAAATCGTGATGGTTTGTTCCGGCAACCTCAATAAGGATTCTTTAAAATACAGCCAGCTCTCCTGGACTCCTTTCTCCCTCATGTTATTCTCCCAGGGGATCCTGTCCACCAGGAGACAATCAAACCCATTTCACATAGACCACTGAATTGCCTTCACAAAGTTGCAACTTTTTGTCACCACCAGGTGTGTTTCCATTTGAACCCAAAAGGTGGAAGGCTGTATAGCCACAATCAAGCAAAGCACTTAAGCATGTATGTAACTTTAAATACACAATGACCTTAATAGGACTTCTCATGTGCTTTAAATTAAGCATGTGTTTAGGTGCTTTGATGGACTGTGGCCTCACTCAAACTACTAATCCCTAAACCACCTTGTTCCCAAGTACAGTTTTCTTATGTGCTGGTTATACACTATGTGATACTCAGCACCTTTGAGAAAGACAGACAGATTGTTTTCTGAGTACTAGAGTTTAATTTTAAAAAGCATTCAAAAGTTATAAGAAAATAGAATAAGATTTCTAAAAAGTTGGGATACATTTATGATTACTGAAAGGATGGATGTGATACGTTTCATGTACTTTACGCAAAGGCTTAAAAAACTCTGATGGAACGCCTTGCACATAAACACAGATTCATTTTCAGTTCTGCATTATCTAGACTATGATTAGCCACCATCTCAAGACAGTTTCACGCAAAGCCTAATAAGAACATGTTTAGCCTGAAGTAAGTCAGAGCCTAATTCTTACAATTAGTAAGAACAAGTTACAGAAGAAAAAGTGGGACCAGCATGAAGCAACCTAAATGTTATAAGCAACATCTGACACAAATTGTTCAAAAGAATATTTTCTTAGGGTTCAGCAAAACACAATGTGCTGGAGGAGCACAAGTCCATGGGGCCGGATGCGCTGCATCCGAGAGTGCTAAAGGAGTTGGATGTGATTGCACAGCCATTGGCCATTATCTTTGAAAACTCATGGCGATCGGGGGAAGTCCCGGATGACTCGAAAAAGGCTAATGTAGTGCACATCTTTAAAAAAGGGAAGAAGGAGGATCCTGGGAACTACAGGCCAGTCAGCCTCACCTCAGTCCCTGAAAAAATCATGGAGCAGGTCCTCAAGGAATCAATTCTGAAGCACTTAGAGGAGAGGAAAATGATCAGGAACAGTCAGCATGGATTCACCAAGGGCAAGTCATGCCTGACTAATCTAATTGCCTTCTATGACGAGATAACTGGCTGTGTGGATGAGGGGAAAACAGTGGACATGTTGTTCCTTAACTTTAGCAAAGCTTTTGACACGGTATCCCACAGTATTCTTGCCAGCAAGTTAAAGAAGTATGGGCTGGATGAATGGACTATAAGGTGGATAGAAAGTTGGCTAGATTGTCGGGCTCAACGGGTAGTGATCAATGGCTCCATGTCTAGTTGGCAGCCAGTATCAAGTGGAGTGCCCCAAGGTCCGGTCCTTGGGCCCGTTTTGTTCAATATCTTCATTAATTATCTGGAGGATGATGTGTATTGCACCCTCAGCAAGTTTGCAGATGACACTAAACTGGGAGGAGAGGTAGATACGCTGGAGGGTAGGGATAGAATACAGACGGACCTAGACAAATTAGCGGATTGGGCCAAAAGAAATCTGATGAGGTTCAACAAAGACAAGTGCAGAGTCCTGCACTTAGGACGGAAGAATCCCATGCACCGCTACAGATTAGGGACCGAATTGCTAGGCAGCAGTTCTGCAGAAAAGGACCTAAGGGTTACAGTGGACGAGAAGCTGGATATGAGTCAACAGTGTGCCCTTGTTGCCAAAAAGGCCAATGGCATTTTGGAATGTATATGTAGGGGCATTGCCAGCAGATCAAGGGATGTGATCATTCCCCTCTATTCGACATTGGGGAGGCCTCATCTGGAGTACTGTGTCCAGTTTTGGGTCCCACACTACAAGAAGGATGTGGAAAAATTGGAAAGAGTCCAGCGGAGGGCAACAAAAATGATTAGGGGACTGGAACACATGACTTATGAGGAGAGGCTGAGGGAACTGGGATTGTTTAGTCTGTGGAAGAGAAGAATGAGGGGGGATTTGATAGCTGCTTTCAACTACCTGAAAGGGGGTTCCAAAGAGGATGGATCTAGACTGTTCTCAGTGGTAGATGAGTGTTCTGATGACAGAACAAGGAGTAATGGTCTCACGTTGCGGTGGGGGAGGTTTAGGTTGGATATTAGGAAAAACTTTTTCACTAGGAGGGTGGTGAAACACTGGAATGTGTTACCTAGGGAGGTGGTGGAATCTCCTTCCTTAGAAGTTTTTAAGGTCAGGCTTGACAAAGCCCTGGCTGGGATGATTTAGTTGGGGATTCGTCCTGCTTTGAGCAGGGGGTTGGACTAGATGACCTCCTGAGGTCCCTTCCAACCCTGATATTCTATGATTCTATGATAATGTTCTTTTAAACTGAAGATGACCATTGACTGATACATAATATACTTTCTGGGTTTCTCCTAAACAGTAATAGCAAAATACTTCATATCATAAGATGGTGAAACTTGGGAGCCAGTTGGGTTAATAAAAATATGTAAAGAGACACAATTAAAATAACAATAAATATATTATCTTAAACATTATTGATCTGTATTTGAAAAGCTGAAACAAATCTGTCAGTCTTGTTTTATTTAATTAGCTTTGTTGACATATTCAGTCTCTGCAAAACTTAAAGATCCAATTCAATAGTGAACTCTCCAAGTGCTTATTCTACAAAAGGGCCATCTCATTATGCAGCCAATTAAAGTGATTTGTTTGTTCATGATGGATTCTAATGCAGAGACTTGTTTTCTTCCAATAGTTACCTTATCTAAGAAGCCAAATTGGCACAACTTTTTAATTACTACAGTTCCATAGGGAACAACAAAGAAGTTTGTGAAGCTGATAATTCATTAGAGCCAGTGAACCAACAATATAGAACATGAACCATTTATACAACTTTCAAAACAAAAAAAGTTAGAAATGTTGCAGCATCAAAATCAAATGTAAAAAATTAAAAAAGCCAGAGATTTGTTTAAACTATTCCTTCTGTTTAAATGCCATATAGGGAAAAGCAAGCAAATCACTAAAACTGCTATACAACTAACCAAAACCCAATGTTTTAGTCGTGATTGTTCAAATACACACATTAAGAAATAAAAGTCTACACTGAAAAGTTATAGCAGCATAGCTACATTTGTCATGGGTGTGAAAAAACACAACCGTGACTGCCATAGCTCTGCAATCATAACCACCAGTGTAGACACAGCTCTGTTAATGTGTAGCGAGGAGGTGTGGCCTCCCTCAGAGAGTGACAAGGAGGGACCACAACACGCCCACTGGTGGGCCGAACCAGGAAAGCCACATCCACCCTGCCGGAAGCGGAAGGGCAGGACGGGAAAGGGAAATAAAAAGGGCAGGCCCTGAAGCTAGGTTGGGTGGGAGTCACCACAGGAGACAGGTGCATCCTGTCCACTGCTGAAGCCTGCAGAGGAGCTGCCAGGGCTGCCTCCTGAGGACTGGCTGGATCTCCCTGGGCTGCTGGCAGACTGAGATGCCAAGGAGCTGCTGGGGTTGCCACCTGGCCAGAGCTCCCTGAGATGACAGATACAGGTACACCTGAGGGGGAGAGTAGCAAGCAGCCCAGGGAAACCAGGCAACAGTCTGGTTGGGAACTGGCCTGATTCAAGGTCAGTGTACTGTGGGCCAATCCCTGCTGACCTAGTAGTGGACCACTCTGCCACTGTTAGGGGCCTGGGCTGGAATGTGGTGGAGTTGGGTGGGCCTGTGTCCCCCCTACCACCTCACCCCTGGGGTGGCAGTACTCCCCCTCCTTAGGCCAGGAGGCCTGTGCTCGTTGGGCACCCCTACCTGAGCCCCATAGACTGTGCTCGGTGCTCACCCTTACCTGAGCCTATAAACTTTATTGGTGCTAGGGATGCCAATTTTGGTTGGATGTATTCCTGGAGATTTCATCACATGATGTAATCTTTAATTAAAGATTAATCTTTAAATCCTGGAGACACCAGGCCAACCCTGGCGGGTTGGCACCCCTAACTGGTGCTTACCCTCACCTGGGGCTCATAGACTGCTTAGCTGCTCTGGCCTGATTGCAAGACAGATCCTACTCTGGTTGCTGCCCAACTGTGGCTGAGGGCATGGGGCTCAAGGACTACTTAATTACTCTGTCCTGATTGCAGGTCAGAGCCTACTAACTGTTCGATACCCTGCCCTGACCGAGGGCCTGGGGCTCATAGACTGCTGTACGCTTCTGCCTGGAGGACTGGAGCACTAGGTGTAGCTAATTCCCCCCTTTGAGCTCACCTTTACAGATATGTGACAGTGAGGAGGCATGGCCTCCCTCAGAGACTGACAGGGAGGGACAGCCACACAGCCTACACAATGGACTAGAGTTTCCGTCAACATAGCTAACTTCATTTGGGGAGGTGGTATTCCTACAACAATAGAAAACCCCCTTCTGTTGGTGCAGGTTGCATCTGCACTATGGGGTATATTAGTATAGTCTCTGTTGTGTAGACATATCCTAAGCAGTGGCAGAGCTAATAATCCACTTCCAAAGTGCAAGAGAAGTCCCAGTCTGTAAAACCTACAACACCAAAGTATTCTGGAGAATTAGGTCAGGGCCCCTGCAAGCTAGATAAGTCCCAAGGGAGGTAGCATAAGGTCCACCATAGAAATGTAAATTTATTTTGGGGCCAAGCCCTAATGGGATTGTTAAAACAATGTGGTAACAAGTCGATTATCCTGGTGACTATGACAAAGGGGGCCCGATTCTCCATTGCCCTACACCTCATGTAGTCATTTACATAGCGTAAAGTGCCACCAAATGAGAAGGGGGGGAGGGGTGTAGTACATCCTCTGTGCACCCATTTTGCTATGATATCTTTAAAAGGCACAAGGTAACAGAGACTCAGGCCCAGGGATTTTAAGGGCTTGTCGAGATGGACAGTCAGTGCGTGTCAAGCCACAGTATAAATCTACAATGCACTAGTGAGCCAAGCACTAGCTACCTGTGTGGACCCTGCTACTGAGCACCAAAGTTCCCTGGAGCACTTTGACCTACTCCTGTTTCAGACAGCTGTAAATAAGTGTAGCAGAGTCCACAGAGACAGTTGGGGTATGTCTACACTGCAGTTAGACAACTGTGGCTGGCCCATGCTAGCTGACTTGGGCTCACAGGACTTGGGCTAAGGGGCTGTTTAACTGCAGTATAGATGTTTGGGCTTGGGCTTTAGCTCAAGCTCTGGGACCCTCCCATATTGCAGATCCTGGAATCCAGCCTGAGCCTGAATGTCTGCAATGCAAATACACAGTCCGTTAGCCTGAGCCCCTTAGCCCAAGTCAGCTGGCATGGGCCAGCCATGGGTTTTTAATTGCAGTGTAGACACACCCTTGGAGCCAGCAGGCTAGTGCACTGTAGATTGACACCCCAGCGTGCTGTGCACTAACTCTCTGTCTAGACAAGCCCTAATATTCTGCAGTCCTTTCCCTTTCAGCATTATGCCTCCGTGTGAAACAATATTATTGCTATTTTTGTAGGCACAAGTAGGATATAAACATGTTAAAATATTTGGCAGGAGCTCATGAAATAATAGAATACAGTTTTGGAACCAGTGAATCCAATATACTGTAGATGCTGTAACGGGATAGAAGAAATGGAGTTAATGCAAAAAAAAAAAAAAAAGAGAGAGAGAGAGAGAAAAAGAGCTAGATACATCTCATTAACAGCTTAGTGCTGTATTTGCATTTTTGTTTAATACTCAAATATTGAAGCACTGCAGATGAGCCATAACTTTAAATTCTCTAAAAAATAAATAAAAATTAGATAAATGCAGATGATATGCAAATAGTCACCTGGAACCAGTCTATTGTTCAGCAGTTAACGAGAGCGGGAAAGTGATGCAGGTGCTCATGAAAAGCCTTTCCTATAAGACTGTATGCCAATGCATAAGTTCCTTCTGAATCTTTCCTTGAATTTATTATACAGGATATATGAGGTTGGCTCATTAACTGGGAGAAGTGGATGCATCGGTAGATGGGGAAATACATGCAGAAAATTGCAACCATATAAAGAGCAGACAAACACAGTATAATTGCACAATACTGGGGGTATTATACGAAAAAAGAAATAACCTTTTCTATTTCCAGTTTTGCTTGATTATCGAATAAAATAGGAATATCACCAGCACTTAGGATAGTATTTAGATCTTCTAAAAATTACTCCTCCTAGAGCAGAAGAGACAGTTTCTTCATTTATACCCCAGATTACAAAAGCATTTTAAAAATCACCTGTTCACTTTCAGTTTATTTCCTGTCCCGATATTCCTGGATTGGTTGTTAGTTATGAAAGAGATTTATGCTTTAAAACCATCGTATTTATTTCCTTCCCTTTAACAAGTAACTATAAAATAAGTATAATTTTCCTACTATGCATTTTGAGTGTCAGAATAGGCAATTTAAGTGTGAAGCTTCAAAACACTATTAATGCTGCAATTTTGTGACAAAACACCTCTCCATTTTCAGTGCTTCTTGCTCTATTTTTTCATTCCTAATGATTTATTGTATTATTTCTTTGACTGTAATGGTTAGGGCCCTAAGTGATAGGCTTATTTTTACATTTCCCTCACAAATTATTTTATTTTAATCATGGCTGCTTCTGCCTTTATTTGTTGATCAGCAAAGGGGAACTGAGTGGAAGTCCCATTTTCCCCAGCACCTTTGTGAGATTGTCTCTCCATTCACTCACTGTGTATGAAACCTGAATACTAAGATGGTAGAGCTCGCAGTTTGCCATAAATGTCTCCAGTCTCGTTACAGAGTGCCGACCATTGCCTTCCATACCTGATGACAAGAGGGAAAAACTGTCACAATCACTAACATGAAAATGCAAGTAATGATAGAGATTAGAGAGTTTGTTGATCATTAGCTCTAAATCCTTCAAATGGAATAAATTCAGTTTCAACAAAAACACTGTTGTTCAATAAGCTTGCCCATCTCTGCTTTCCTCACAAATATACTACAAGCACAAGTAACCTCTCACTACTCAGTGTGTGGTATATACAACTGCAGGCTATGGGATAATACATCTGCCTCACTGAGGTAAAATGTAAATTATCCAGCAACCTGCTGCTGTTTGAAGATATCTAAAGACCATTTAAATTTTAAATAGGCATTCAAAATCCAGAGGACATACCACCATGCCTACTTTATAAATATATTTGCACTGAAAACATTCATGGAAGAATGCATTGAACACACTGGACATTTATAGAAGTACAATGTACTTTCAGTGTACTTTGACAGGTTAAAAGGGATGACTAACATACAAAAAATTTAGCCTGAAAACTAGGACATCTGTAAAAAAACAAAATATGCACCATATACATACACACACTGTGTGTGAGAAAGAATTTTGTGTATATAATAACACTAATAATATTTAGCTCTTGCATAATACTTTTCATAATTCAACCTCAATAAATTATTATCATCAATATTCCCTTTTACAGAAGGGGAAACTAGGGCACAAAGACTTGAAGTAGCTTTTTCAAGGTCATGCAGCAGGTCCATGGTAGATCCCAGGTCTCCTGGTCCCTAATCACTACCTCCTCGACATGGCGGCTATAAATGCATTTTAGCAAGGATGTATAGCCACTATTAAAGCTAAAAGCAATATTTCTCTCTGGATCAACTGGCCTGTATCCCCATGAAGAAGCGTAAGCAGACCTAAAAAATGATAGTCCTCTAGAGTGTGCCTGAATAAGGGACTCCCAGTCCCATACCTTTGAAACACAGCTCTTAAGGGCTCTGGGTAATGAAGTCCATAGCATGCCACAGAGGGCCTGGTTCCTTGTGTGAATGCCCTGAGAGGTGGAAAATTCTTTGTAGGTCTCAGGACGTCTATGAGTTGGGAGGGCTATGCCCCATGCTCACTCCACATGTGGCCAGATTCTAGCCATACTTCATGATGTGTCTGAAACTCTGTTGTCTCATGACCACCAGTTTTTAATACCTAGCTTTCAGTATCCCAGGGGTTTTATTGTAGGGAGACCTGAGTCTTCAGAGAGCCTGAAACAATAGCCTTGCATTTGTATAAGTGAAATATTAAATAAATGTAATTTTTTTAGAGTTCATTTGAAAGAACCCATCAACTAAAATTTGTTCCCTTTGTCCAAAATAGCCACCTTTGTGTTCTCTGATTGCTGCCATCAGTCACAGGTCATCCCATCTCGGCCAGCACAACCCATCCCTGACACCCCTTTCTCCACAACACACACTTTCACTTTTTAGTTCATTCAGATTGGTTATTTCATTGTAAGGCTGTTCTGACTTTTCATTCATCTTTGAAGATACAGAATCATCTCGGAAAAGGCTGCACTTCATATAATCTCCTATCCAGTGCCCAGTAAACAAAGGTTAGTCATTTTCTTTTTGCGTGGAGTTTGCACAATGTTCTGAAAAGAGAAGGGTCAGCAACAGAAACGAGAGAGAAAGAGAAAGAGAGACTAGAGACTAGCACTTGAATGAGCTATTTGACCTGACTGTTGAATACTAGAGGCAATGGCTGTACAAAATGATATCTCAATTTTACCACATTTTCCAGCATAAAAACAAATGCCAGAAATAAACGTGGAATAATATAGTTCTATTTTAACAAATCTATTTGACTTTTATGTCATATGATGACATTTTAATTTCATTGCCTGACATTTAGCAAACCCTTAATGGTCTTGAAGAAGTTAATGATAAACAAAATGTTTTAACATTTATCTTGAATATATACAAACAAATAAAATAATAAATAACACCTTTTGTTTTAGCCTTTAAAACTGCCTGCAGTGGTGATTTTTAATTTTATATTCAGCATTTATCCATAGCCTTATGAGTAATATCTCTCCCTAAAAAGAATGGGAATTTATTACTAAGGCCAGGACAACAATACTGATGGTAAAAACAAAAGAAAAAACGTCCATGAATATGCCTCAAAAAGTTTAGATTGGTATGATAGTCATTTATATTATTCCTATTGGTGTAACAATCATTTATTATATTTCACAAACTTCTCTCTCCTTCATACCCCTAACCTGGGAAGCCACCTTTATTGGAGTGGTAGTACTATGATGTCTTTGCGTATTTCCTTCAGTAGAATCATGTCCCTGCCAGCTGCTTGCAACAAATCCTATAGGAACAATTCTGAAATACTCTCATTCATTTGGCACAATGGCATATGGAAATTTTCTGCAACACTAATGACTATGGTTGTAATTTTTAGCCAAAAATGTCAGTGTCTAGGATTTAATTAGACTGTAGCAGGATTTTTAAACTGACTCTTTAGTTTGGTTAATTAATTTGTCAGCTCTTTTTTTCATAGAACATTGTCAAATCACTTTTTAGCAGATTTTTTTTTTTAAAAAGTTCATTGTTGGGTAGAACTGGTTGGATAATACCTACAAGTGATTGCAAAATATTTTTGACAGTAAAAGCAGTTCCCAAATTTTTATGGGGTGCTAGTGTTTATTGTTCATGAGTATTTGGGTTACTACGAGGTATTCGTGAAAGCATTTGCAAACCCCAAAAGTAGAATGAATTTTTGCATGATTAACTATGCATCCAAAATTCTCACCAGAAGTGCATTCATTCTTTGCCATTTGCTATTTTCTTGTTTAAGAAGTTTCAGGCATCCAAATAAGAAGTGGAAAAATTACCAAGTGACTTAGGTAACCAATCACATACCAAAAATATCAATCAACAAATAATCAAAGTGAACGTTCCACAGGCTGACATATTTTTGTAGCGACTACTTGATGAACATTTATATATAACAAGTACTTTTGTAGAAATCATGATTGGTTTATAAATGAATCATAAATAGAAAAAGGACAAAAACTGAAGGGAGTATTGTTATCAAGAAATAATTCAACCAGCTCTAATTGTTTGCCACACTTTCCTAGAAATGTGAACTCTTTATTTTCCTTCAGACTTTGGGCCTGAGCCAGCTTCAATGGAAAGACTCCCATCTTCAGTGGGAGTTAATTTGGCCCCACTGTCCTCTTCCATTAAGGCAACATTAAGTTTTGACTCTGTTATGAATGAAGATGTAGTTCACTTGGCTATATAACTTAACAACATTTGAAACTTGTACAGTGTCTTATCATGCTAGAACATCCTTGTTTGTGCCTTGACATTACGGATGATTCTAGCAATAATTTTTATTAATAAATGGCTCCTGCATTTGTAACATTATAAAACTAAAAGGAAAGAAATGTAGAAATTAGAGATGGGAAGGTCCTAATAGGTCATTTAGTTGTATTCTATTCTATTTTATTCTGTGTAGGGTCTTATTCCACCCTCATCACCGTGGTATCTGAGTACCTTCCAGTAGTGTCCTAAATAAATGACCAACATCGAATGTGTGGTTTGTTCTCTCCTCATGTTCTTATTGTTGAGGAGGGAAGTAAGATGGAGGGAGGTGTGCAGGAGATTGTATGCAGTGGAGTGTTTTCATTTGGCTGGGTTTTTTGTTTTTGTTTTTAATATTACATGCTGCTCTGTATTTATGTTAGAGAATACAAGGTTGAAGAAGTCCACCTTGCAGCTGGAGCAGAAGGCGATGAGGTTTGTGTTGTTTGTTCCTGGGGGGAGTTCCTTCCACAGTCTCAGACTGTCCCATCAGAAAGTTCTGCCTGATGTGCAGATGGGTTTTACCCTTCTGGTAGAATGTTTAATTGTACCTGGGGAGCAGAGATGTTGATCACAGTCGTCATCCTGGACCTTTAGGTGATCTTTTAGATGGTGTAGGCCATTGAGCACCCTGAAGATAGGGATTGAGAACTTGAACTTGATTCAGTATATAGGGAAACCAGTGTAGACAGTGGGTGGCAGGTTTGATTAGAAGACTTGTTTAGTTCATTGTCCTCTAGATTCTTCCCTGACAGTACGTTTTCCAGAGCTTCCACAAATTAGGCTGTGAGATCTTTGAAGCAGGGTTCATCTCTTGATATGTCATTGTATACTACCAACCTCAATGAGTTCCTACCATGACGGAGGTCTCTGGGTGCTCCTATAATATAAATAAATAAATAAATATTAATGAAAACAACTTCCCTTAAGAGTCTGGCCCCAGGGATATCATAGGAATTGCTACTCTGCCACTATGCCACCAAGGGATCTCTCTTGATTTGGGATGATCCTCCCATAGCTGGCTATGCCAGCATTTGAAATGCTTTCTCCCAGCAATGAAAAATGTAAAGCTGCAACAAGGCCAGGAAGAGGCTAGCTCCTTATTTTTATATTTACTTGTAAAGTGTCATGTACACATAGTGCTATATAATAGTACTTTTTCATTTAGTTTCACAGGATCTGAGTGGTATTAAAAAAAAAGACTGATTTGTAATCTAGAGGACTTTCTCTGGTGGCTTGTGTTTTTGGGCCTAAAATTTTTTCAGTGATCATTTTATTATTAGAGATCTGAAACCTGATCATACTCAGTCTCGCTTATTAAATTTAATTAATAATTTAGCAATTTCCCTTCAAACAGACCATTGACCAAAACCATGTTTTCTTAGGAAGATTTCTTGTTTGTTATTCTGTGGGTGCATCACAGCAGGTGCCAATCCACCATTATTTCCAAGCTAGGAAATTAAAAGTTTCCACTTCCATTAGCACAATGAGTGCTGAGTGACAATTTCTGTTCTCAAGGGTAGTTGTACAGATACTCCTGATGACCTCACAAACTTGGAAATTCAGGACTTTCTGGAATTTTTACATGGCTCTCATTAGAGATGGGTTTGAACCAAGATGCTGGAACCAAATATACTCAAAGTCTGAGGAAGTTCAGATCTGTATCCATATCTGGAGCACGAGACTCAGGCCCATTTCTCATTCTAAACAGAAATCCTGTTACAAAGTCAAGTCTAAAAGTGTAAAAGCAGAACTGTGGGGAAGATTTTTTTTTTTGTTCAGTTTTATCTTGACATGAGCCAAAATATTCCTTTTATTCTATTCTCTTCTTTTATTCTCTTCTCTTTCTTTGTGACAGTTACTCTGCTGAGAAGTTACACATTGCTCTTTCCTGTGGAGAAAATTAAAAACAAGCTTTCTGGCAGTTCCAGCTCTGCAGCACATTCTAGATACTGAATTGTGTCATACTGTTTAAAAGACAGACTACAATACATCTCCTGAAATGGAAGAAGCTGTGACTTTTTAAGTGCAAAGGGATCAGTGAAAGGATGACAGGAATATGGACTTGCCTGAGACTGCTCTTGACACACAAACCCGGACACTGTTACTAGCTGTAGCATACAGTAAGAGTCGGTAGTTTATGACTGAGATTAAAAACTATAAACATGAATATGGCCAAATAGATGGGGAAGGCATGAATCTTACATTTGTGAGTGCAAACGGGCACTCAGGTGTGCCAAATGGAAATGGTCAGCTAGAGCATCCAATCTGTCTGAGCTATGCTTGGTGCTGGATTGAAGGGAGGACAAAGGTGGTTTGGCATTACTTTTGCAGCTTCTTGAGGCCAACTGGAGCCTGGGTTCCTGGTGTCAATTAGAGCAGCCTCAGGACTCCTCTAAGTTGTGTGTGGATATCTATAGCTCAAAAGGGCTGAGTTATTGTGTTTGGGACTTGCTGGAGAGCAAAAATCCTCTGGCCTCACCTCCTTTGCTGAGAGACAGGATGATGCAAAGATTCTATGCCAGTTCTTTTTCATCTATTGATTCCTCCTATGATGGGGGAAATAGCAGGAGGCTGATTAAGCAGGCTTTACTATCCTTTTGCACCTCTGGAGTAGCACAAACATAGAATAGAATCATAGAATCATAGAATATCATGGTTGGAAGGGACCTCAGGAGGTCATCTAGTCCAACCCTCTGCTCAAAAGCAGGACCCATCCCCAATTAAATCATCCAAGCCAGGGCTTTGTCAAGCCTGACCTTAAAAACTTCTAAGGAAGGAGATTCCACCACCTCCCTAGGCAACGCATTCCAGTGTTTCACCACCCGCCTAGTGAAAATTTTTTTCCTAATATCCAACCTAAACCTCCCCCACTGCAACTTGAGACCATTACTCCTCGTTCTGTCATCTGCTACCATTGAGAACAGTCTAGAGCCATCCTCTTTGGAACCCCCTTTCAGGTAGTTGAAAGCAGCTATCAAATCCCCCCTCATTCTTCTCTTCCGCAGACTAAACAATCCCAGTTCCCTCAGCCTCTCCTCATAAGTCATGTGTTCCAGACCCCTAATCATTTTTGTTGCCCTTCGCTGGACTCTCTCCAATTTATCCACATCCTTCTTGTAGTGCGGGGCCCAAAACTGGACACAGTACTCCAGATGAGGCCTCACCAATGTCGAATAGAGGGGAATGATCACGTCCCTCGATCTGCTAGCTATGCCCCTACTTATACATCCCAAAATGCCATTGGCAACAAGGGCACACTGTTGACTCATCCAGCTTCTCGTCCACTGTCACCCCTAGGTCCTTTTCCGCAGAACCGCTGCCTAGCCATTCAGTCCCTAGTCTGTAGCGGTGCATTGGATTCTTCCGTCCTAAGTGCAGGACCCTGCACTTATCCTTGTTGAACCTCATCAGATTTCTTTTGGCCCAATCCTCCAATTTGTCTAGGTCCCTCTGTATCCTATCCCTGCCCTCCAGTGTATCTACCACTCCTCCTAGTTTAGTATCATCCGCAAATTTGCTGAGAGTGCAATGCACACCATCCTTCAGCTCATTTATGACGATATTGAACAAAACCAGCCCCAGGACCGACCGTTGGGGCACTCCACTTGATACCGGCTGCCAACTAGACATGGAGTCATTGATCACTACCCATTGAGCCTGACAATCTAGCCAACTTTCTACCCACCTTATAGTGCATTCATTCAGCCCATACTCTTTAACTTGCTGACAAGAATACTTGGGAGACAGTGTCAAAAGCTTTGCTAAAGTCAAGAAACAATACATCCACTGCTTTCCCTTCATCCACAGAACCAGTAATCTCATCATAGAAGGCGATTAGATTAGTCAGGCATGACCTTCCTTTGGTGAATCCATGCTGACTGTTCCTGATCACTTTCCTCTCATGTAAGTGCTTCAGGACTGATTCCTTGAGGACCTACTCCATGATTTTTCCGGGGACTGAGGTGAGGCTGACTGGCCTGTAGGTCCCAGGATCCTCCTTCTTCTCTTTTTTAAAGATTGGCACTACATTAGCCTTTTTCCAGTCATCCGGGACTTCCCCCGTTCGCCACAAGTTTTCAAAGATAATGGTCAATGGCTCTGCAATCACAGCCGCCAATTCCTTTAGCACTCTCGGATGCAACGCGTCCGGCCCCATGGACTTGTGCACGTCCAGCTTTTCTAAATAGTCCCTAACCACCTCTTTCTCCACAGAGGGCTGGCCACCTACTCCCCATGCTGTGATGCCCCGCGCAGCAGTCTGGGAGCTGACCTTGTTCGTGAAGACAGAGGCAAAAAAAGTATTGAGTACATTAGCTTTTTCCACATCCTCTGTCACTAGGTTGCCTCCCTCATTCAGTAAGGGGCCCACACTTTCCTTGGCTTTCTTCTTGTTGCTAACATACCTGAAGAAACCCTTCTTGTTACTCTTAACATCTCTTGCTAGCTGCAGCTCCAGGTGTGATTTAGCCCTCCTGATTTCATTCCTACATGCCCGAGCAATATTTTTATACTCTTCCCTGGTCATTTGTCCAATCTTCCACTTCTTGTAAGCTTCTTTTTTATGTTTAAGATCCGCAAGGATTTCACCATTAAGCCAAGCTGGTCGCCTGTCGTATTTACTATTCTTTCGACACATCGGGATGGTTTGTCCCTGTAACCTCAATAGGAATTCCTTGAAATACAGCCAGATCTCCTGGACTCCTGTCCCCTTCATGTTATTCCCCCAGGGGATCCTACCCGTCAGTTCCCTGAGGGAGTCAAAGTCTGCTTTCCTGAAGTCCAGGGTCCGTATTCTGCTGCTTACCTTTCTTCCCTGTGTCAGGATCCTGAACTCAACCAACTCATGGTCACTGCTTCCCAGATTCCCATCCACTTTTGCTTCCCCCACTAATTCCTCCTGGTTTGTGAGCAGCAGGTCAAGAAAAGCTCCCCCCCCAGTTGGCTCCTCTAGCACTTGCACCAGGAAATTGTCCCCTACAGTTTCCAAAAACTTCCTGGATTGTCTCTGCACCACTGTAGTGCTCTCTCAGCAGATATCAGGAAGATTAAAGTTGCCCATGAGAACCAGGGCGTGCGATCTAGTAGCTTCTGCGAGTTGCCGGAAGAAAGCCTCATCCACCTCATCCCCCTGGTCCGGTGGTCTATAGCAGACTCCCACCACTACATCACTTTTGTTGCTCACACTTCTAAACTTAATCCAGAGACACTCAGGTTTTTCTGCAGTTTCATACCAGAGCTCTGAGCAGTCATACTTCTCCTTTACATATAGTGCTACTCCCCCACCTTTTCTGCCCTGCCTGTCCTTCCTGAACAGTTTATACCCATCCATGACAGTACTCCAGTCATGTGAGTTATCCCACATGTCATAGTGGAGCCAAAGATCTGGCCCTGATGGTCTGAATGAGCATTTCTATGAAATTTGCACATGCAATTTAGGCAAATACTTTTAAAAAAAGATAGTCTCAAATTCCAACATAGTAAAATAACCCAGATGATTTTTTTAGGTGGTATTTTATTTAAATGTGCATTGATAACATTAAAAGATATATATTAAGCTATGGGGGGAGATGAGCTCAGCGTTGGAGTTTTTGATAGAATGACAAGGCAAAAGCTGAGATGTATGTAAGGGAGGAACAGAAAGGAAGAAGAAAGCAGTTGAGGCAAAAAAACTCTAAGGCATTGGCTAGAGATTAGCAGTAGGAACCAAGAGGAAAGAATGGATTTTGGTGAGATGTTAGACTAAGAAGTGACAGGATTAACCAAGAGCTGGGGTGTGTGAGAGACTGAGGGAGAAAAGTAGGTTTGACAATGGAGACAGCGTGAAGAAGATCCTTAGCTCTAAACCTTAAACTGCCTCACCAGTTGGTGGTGTGGCTTTACCCACAGCTAAGACATAACTGGAAGCACATGACTCAATTGTCCCCTGCTTTTCCCAGGTCTGATAAGTGAAGTTTGCCTTCTGCTGCCGCTGAAATGCTATTGGACAGGTTGTTCTCTGCTTCTGCAGAAGTTCTGGATTGTTTTGCTTCAGCTGCCTATTCCTTAAAGGAATATTAAAGGAAAATAGTATTTGTATCTGTCAAGGGCATCAAGCTTCAGTGTATCTTTAGGTTATCTGTTTTTCTGCATACTTGATGGGGTTTTTCTATAAATTTCACTTTGGGTTTCTGTTTTTAATCTGGGATACTTTTCCTTACATTTTTTCAGAAAGATAAGAGCATAAGAACATAGGACTGGAAGATACCCACCCACCTCCCTCCCTCCCTCCTGGGTCAGAGTCCAGTTCCCTTACATTGCAGGCAGTCACTTAATATACAACTCAGTTGCTTCCAGACATGCTCTAGTTGCAATCTTAAATTGTTTTCATAGACAGTCACTCTCTTGGAAGTATATTTGGTTTTGGCTAGCCTTCCCAGAAGTATCTCAGAGTGTCCAGCTGTAAAGTCTTGAGGTAAAATTGCTGGATGCAACCCCAAAATAGTGGATGGCTTCACTGGGAGTCAAGACTGTATTGTAGTCATTTAGTTTAGCACAGGTCAGATTGGCTAGGCCTCACAGTGGTATTTCGGGAACCTAGAAGGAGTCCGCTAGCTTCTATTGTATGTGCAAGACACATTTCAGTATATTCCTCATGTTGCTTGACTTCTCACTTAGAAGATGAGCTGTCCTCCAAGGTTGATGCCTGGATTGGTGATTGTGCATTTTGCAGTATTACATAGGCTTCAGAAGCCCTTGATGCCTGTGTGGGATTTTTGAAGGCCTCCACTTCCACTAGCTCCCACCCCTCAGGTACACCATTCCCTTTAAGCCAGATCACAGAGTCCAGGGCACAGCTGAACCTGTTGCACACCCTGGTGTTTGCCTTATTATGTGCCTCTGCCCACCTTAATGTTTTACTGGCCTCATGTGTTGAACAGTTGTGGTAGGTTTCTAGTTCCAAGTTCATGTCCATCACTGGCAATTCTATTGCACCACCAAAGTTTTTGGTGCTCATGTGATTGCCCCCCATGTAGCGGCATTCCTTGGAACACAGGCTTTGGAATTTGTTGATCTTCCATTCTACTGATATGTCCGTACAAGAAAGCAACAAAAACCGAACCAGTGCTGATAAAGGCAGTTTCTGGGTTTGGCTTCAAATATCCCAAGAGGGCAGAAGTGGGAGGAGAAAATGGAGGAGGAAGGGGCATGAGAGTAGAGGAAGTGGGAAGGAAAGTTAATCATAGAGAAAACAAGGTGGGGGGACAAGGCAGCTTAAGAGACTTCATTGTGGATAGGACATAAGCACAGGGGCCCAGAATTCTTATGGATAGGAGAGGGATAACCCACTGTTGTTTTAAGGGCTTTTTATTGTTAATGCTGTTTTTTGTTCCATTGAGCATGCCTGGTGGGAAATGTGTGAATGTTTGGGGCCTGGTAGCTTCAGGGCACGTTTGTTTATATGTTTAAATAGAACATAGTTTGCCACTAATGAGTTATAGTTAAATACTAGGTCAGCTTACTTTTAAAAAAAAATCTCTTTCTCAAAAGTTGTGAAATCGCTAAAATGCAGGAAACTGTATCAGGTTCTTCATCATTTTCTGGGACCCAATTCTGATGTTCCATCATTACTTATTTTTCCTTGTATGCCCCTCTGGATCTATGCAAACTGCACACATTCACTTTCCTTTGTTGGCTTTCGGCTTGCTTGAGGGTCTGAATTTCGCTTCAGATACATTTTTTTTTTCTCACATTGCCATTCTCTTCCTCACACTGGATCTTGTCACCACAAGAAATGCAATGCTCCATCATTGCAGGATGTTAAGCTTTATCCCAATGACCATTTAAAAAACAGTGAGCTCTCCCTCCTATACAAATTGACTTTAACCACTGCACACCACTTCTCCTGCCTTGCAGAGCCAGGGATTTGTTTTATGTTATTGGTCTTACTTGAAAAAGGAATTGGCCGTTGAGATTGTTGTGGACTATTGCTCTTGAGCAGGGGAGGTGATTTAATAATCCAGTCACTGAGCTCAGGACATTCTGATCCTTTCACATGCAGAAGCACTGACCCAAGAGTAGAGATCTATTATTATTCCCTTGAGACAAGGATTGCGGAGAAGTAATTTTCTTTTACTTATTGGTAACTGTTGACAATTTAAAATGATGGCACATGGTGGCAAGTACCATATACTGTCAAATGTGTACAGTCCACCATATCATTAGAGGGTAAATAAATGGATGATTATTTCTGCCTCACCAATCAAAGAGCAGGTTGCCTGGTAATCACTTATGTGGACC
The DNA here is from genome assembly GCF_965140295.1 of Lepidochelys olivacea. Classification (NCBI taxonomy): domain Eukaryota; kingdom Metazoa; phylum Chordata; order Testudines; family Cheloniidae; genus Lepidochelys; species Lepidochelys olivacea. The sequence goes on from NC_140411.1 coordinate 268,669,783, forward strand.
CACAAAGTGTAATTATGTTTACAGACATCAATACTGAACACCTCACTTCTTCTCTAACATTGACAGTTTTGTCTTTGTATTGTACACAGTACCTTCCAAGGGCAGAATTCCATTAGCATATTTTGGGCTCATCAAGAGGAGGGAAAAAATCAAAGATAAGAAGGGTCAATGATTCTTTCAAAATATTTTTATTACTAGAACTGTAAAGAGAACAGGAGGACTTGTGGCACCTTAGAGACTAACAAATTTATTTGAGCATAAGCTTTTGTGAGCTACATCGGAAGTGAGCTGTAGCTCACGAAAGCTTATGCTCAGATAAATTGGTTAGTCTCTATGGTGCCACAAGTCCTCCTTTTCTTTTTGCGGATACAGACTAACACGGCTGCTACTCTGAAACCTAAAATGGTAAAGCTTTCCAAAATTGTCTTCCATCATTAGCTGGATTTTTTTTCATCATCACCTTCACGTCTGGAAGAAAAGGTCTCTGCCTACAAGGCTTGAGTATCTACAAGTCTATCTGGAGTCAGTTATTTTTGCGCTCCTTCAATAGCTCAAGGTGCTTGTTCTGCCTTCAGTAAAATCACCCCCGAACCAATCAATGAGAAAACAGCAGAGAATATGAATCTTTCAGAATCGATAACCTGTACAATAATTACGTGAGTATGCTAGTGGCGCTCAGCATGTCAAAGCAAATCCCAAGAAACATAATCTCAAAACCTTTAGAAACAAGTAGAAAATGATGCCATTTTATCCACTTGTGCATCTGCATGAGCCAGTGTCAAGATTAGATAGTGTATGGGTATATTAAGTCTTCAGTCTATACTGTCTCCTTTCACGAAATAGGTTTTTATACTTAAATGCATGGATTGTCAGGTTGTTCAAAAACTTTCCATTGCCTGTTGGAGAAGTAGAGTTCAGAGGTACTCGTGATGAACAAAAACATTCACTCGCTAAAGTGAAAGTATACAAACTGTTCAAATACTGCAGCTTTTCTGAATTTAAGTTGTTTGCATCCTGTGACTGGATTTCTTAAAGTCCTACAGAAAACCCATTCTGAACATTGTAAATTCATTTATGTAAGATCACATCTTACAAAGACAGTACAAAAGGTTATGCTCCCTGGAAGTTTGGAGGTTGGCTTAAGCACAGGGGCAGAGTTTCGGTCATTTGAGTTTTCAGTGTGAGGTGTTTTGTTTCAGTTTTAACCCCGATTTATAATTTTTTTAGTTTATGTGTCAAAACATTAGAAAGCATGTGCTAGATTCTTGTCCCTGACCTTGCCTGCTTTATACTGCCTCAGCAGTGCAAAGTAAGTGGAAAGCTGCCCTAATGGGGCAGTCAAGGATTCCCTCAGCAGAGGAATCCTTCTCCCAACGAAGGGGCCGTGTTTGGGTCGGAAGGGAGCACCTGTGCTACTGCTGCAGCTGCCATAATTTAAAACAGCCCCTACACTGCTTCAAATTATTTTCAGTCCCTGGCTGGCTCAAGACCAGGGGAGCAGAAAGGTGCCTTAGAACAAGCTTGCCCTCCCTCCCACTCACCTCAGCTGCATCTAGTATAAACTTGTCACAGCTGAGAATCTGGTCCTGGATCTTTTTCTCTGTGAGTTTTTCCCCCTTTTAAGTTGCTGGTGCTTTCCTAATATTAGCCTTAGCCCAGTGTTTTGTTTGGGAACACACTTTTACATTTACATAGCTATTTCAAAGTGATAATGTTACCTGGATGACACATGGAAATTTCTTTGGCTTCAAAATGTAGTGAGATGTAAGTAGTGTACATAAAAATGTCACCACAGCTTGGCTGTCCCCTTCCATTGTGACCCAAACCAAAATATCTGTTAGAAGAGGGGAAACAAAATTAGAATTAGAAAAACAAAACAATAATGTACAGAAAAAAGATCCCCCTCCCTCTTCCAAAATGAACATGTATAAAAGTATCACACTGAAACTCAGGTTTATCAGTGTGACCCTGAAATCAAACAGCTGCTCCACACTGGAAAAAACCACTTGTCATTCAGGCGTTCAACTGTATCTTGTTTATGAAGATGCCTGGCTCTTAGAAAGTCTTTGGAGATAAAGTGAACTCGGGCACTGCCTATATTTCCTGTGTCCTTGGATTGCCAAGGAGAGAGAAAAAATTATTTAAAAGGAAACCTCCCACAGTTATAAATGGCTGCCCTTTGATCATGTTTCCGGACAATCAAGTCAGAGCATTTACAGGATTTGACCAAACAGTGAGTTTGGTCTTGGATGTGAACAAAAGAGGTTTGATATGAAGAAGCAAACAATAAAAGGAAATAACCATTGAGCTTTATGATTCCTTTCTCTTTTTTAAACTTATTTTTATTCAGTGCCCCTCTTCTTTTTCAGGAGGGCTGTTGGAACAGCCCCATAGCAATATTTAACGCCTTAACTTAAAGCTTTTAATTTCTCTCAGTATTTCTTGACAGGTCACAGGAGCGTCATCATCCACCGCCCCATTTTTTTGGGTCATTTTATATATTACCCTCCCCTTTAAATCTCTATCAGCTGTCTAGCCAGGAAATATTAGACAGGACACACCAGGGAAGCCATTCATATGCCTCTTTAATCAGCTGGTGGGAATCTCTACTGAGGGACGACAAATCATCCCCCCCCCCCATGAGCCTTCCTTAGGGATGGGCATCTGCCACAGTCCGAGGCCCTACGAGGGCCTGATTCTGCCTTTCTTAGTTAGATTGAGTAGTGTCTTAGGCCCCCATCCTGCATGGTGAATCATGCAGATGGAGGTGTGTGCTCATACAGCGCCCTGCTTAAGTGAATGGGGTCTGCCCCCATAGTTTTCCTTCCAGTATTGGGGCTATTGTCTGCAAGTACCCCCACTGATTTCAATGGAACTACTCATAGAGAGACATGCTATTTAACAAAGGGTTCCAGATTCAGTCCCTCAGTGTGCCACAGACTGGGATCGGGAATCAAAGCGGGTCTCCCTCTTGGTAATATAGACCATTGCCCCTGCAGTAAATTAAAAAGTTAATTGGTTGTAATTTTTCATCTTCCTTTCATAAACAAGGAAAGAATTAACCTGACATATGTTTTAAGGTGCAAACGGTCAAGTAAAGTTGGAATTCTATTAAGTATGAAAGGCAAATGAATCCTTAAACTCAAGGTCCTCCCAAAAACACTTCTCTGAAACAATAATAGATGCATTTGTTAGAAGAAAACACAAAAGCTTGCAAAGTTTTTTTTTGTTATGAGATTCAAGCTTCTTGTTCCTGTCATATCATCATTCAGATAAAAAGTGTGGCTGGTGAGATAATGGGGGAAGATTAATATTTGCAAATAACTATTCACTGAAAAACTGCCAAAATTCACCACCAAAATTATTAGCAAAGAATTATTTTTGACCAGCTCTAATAAATAGGGTAACAGATGGCCCCAGATTGAATACAAGGTTGCAACTGACTCAAGGGGATCTGCTTGCTTATGAAACAGCAGCTGAACCTTGAAAGTGGATTCTACCATGGGAGTCTTCTTTTGTCTTAATGTATATCATTTCACATTTTTATTTTCTACTCTGCATTTTTTTAAAAAAATCTACTCAGAAGCTTGCAAATGATTCTTCACCAGTCTGGGTTTTGTACCATTTCAAAGGCCAGTATAGCTTTCCTATAACCACTTCCTTGACTGTGTACCTGCAGAAACATAGGTAGCTCTGGAAATAGGACTTGTTAATTAACGAGTTCTCCCTCTGTTGGCTGGATGGCATCAGTGGAGCACAAAGCTTCATGTTGTAGGCTTTATTGTATTCATTTTGCAACAACTGTGTGCTGAATTTGTTTAAAATCCAGAAGACATCCCCCATCAGAGTATTACAATTGTAGTACAAGACGGTCCCCTTACCTTTGGATGTGGGGACAACACAGAAACAAGCCTTATCAAATTCTTTGTATTTTTAAATAAAATAGGACCTTTTATTTTACAGTGTCTATTGAGACTGAGTTTCACTCATTTACCCTGATGTAAATTGGGTATAGATCCACTGACATCAGAAGAGTTACTCTGGTGTTTAAATGTGTACGTGAAAGGTGTTTCAGGCCAAATATGTCATAATGTTGCTGGAGATTGATCTAATGCTAAGCACTATATTCATTCCACATTGCTCCTCTACCCAAAGATTTGCGTACAGCTCAGAGAGGCTCAAAAGCCAAAAAATGTGATTCTGTTCTAAGTGGAGTAACAGCTTTAATGTAGCCATACAATTACAAAAGAATCTGTGCACAAATTGAATTCAAAAGGGAGAAATATTGAGCCAGTTCAGTTTCTTATGTGACTGAAGAATTTGATCATAGAATCATAGAATATCAGAGTTGGAAGGGACCTCAGGAGGTCATCTAGTCCAACCCCCTGCTCAAAGCAGGACTAATCCCCAATCTTTCATAATACCTTATGATAAATGAAATACAAGAACAGTATTAGACTTACAGTGTTATAATCTTTGATTTATCCTACCACTATTTGTGGAGGCTTCTTATTTATATATTTCCACTAATAAATGCCACTAAGCCAGAAGAACTAAACTAGATTTCCAGAAATTGATCAGATATGTGGGTCACTGTCACAGGCTCACCCTTTAAGGGAGTCAGACGCTCAACCTGCCTGTGACAGGCTCTACTGAAGGGAACGAGCCATCCCAGGTTTACCTGGGGACAGTTAAGTATAAGAAGCTGGAAGGCAGTTGATTAAGTGAGCAGCAGCTGAGCCTAATCAAAGACTTAGGGCAGGTCTACACTTAAAACACAGCAGTAACACAGGTTCATGCGTGCAGCTATGCCGCTGTTGTGCTTCAGTGAAGGTGCTACTACACTGGCGGGAGAGTTTCTCCTGATGGCATAGTTAATCCACCTCCATGTTGATGGGAGAAGCGCTGTCTACGCTGGGGGTTAGGTTATTATAACTGTGTCGCTCAGGGGTATGGATTTTTCACACCCTGAGCAACATAGTTATAATGATGTAAGTTTATAGTATAGACCTAACCTAAGGAGAGGCTTAGTTGGAAAAGCTCCTAAGCAGAAGGGTAGCTCCTGCAGAGAGGAGCTCTCAGGGAGTCTGAACTAGACAAAAACTCTCCTGGCAGGGAGACCTGGGAGAGGCCATGAACAAGCAAAAGAAAGACTGCAGAAGCAATCCAGGCAGTGGAGAAGCCTGGGGCCTTACAACAGAAGCAATTTCTGCTGCTGGAGCCTAGAAACTTTTGTTCTGGGACTTTTAAATTGTATGTGGGCTCTGAGTTAAGAGCCTTTAAACCATTGTACAGGTGCTCCTTTCAGAAGGCTTTATTAAAGGGAGATATACAGCTGTAAAGTCAAGTGTTTGGCTTCTCCTTGTGTGGGCTGCTTACAAAAAAACCACCACCCCGCGACAGTGAATCTCAGAGCCTGAGTCAATTGACTCAGGCTTGTAGGACTCGCGCTACAGGACTAAAAATAGCAGTCTAGAGATTCTTACTTGGGCTGGAGCCCAGGCTCTGAAACCCAACTTGGGGTGGGGGGGGCAGGGGGTGTGTGTCTTAGATCCCGGGCTCCAGCCTGAGCAAAAATGTCTGAGGCAGGCCACAGCAGCGCCACACTGGGGTGCTCAGAAGGCAAAAGTGCCCTTTCTAGAGTCACCTTATCCATTTTATTCATATTGATGGAACATGGATCAAGGAAGTGAAATGCTGTTGTGCCTTCTTTGCCCTGTTATAACATGGGAACAGAGCTAGACTGTTATATTTACAAAGATTGGACTTGACTTTTGAAAAACCATGATGAACAGAATTTCCACAGAACATTGAAATCCTCAGTAAATAACAAGCCTGATATTTCAAAACTAATGCAGTTCTCCATTGCAAGGAAGCCTTGGTTGTTAACTCTTTGATATTAATTACTTTACCTGATGTTCTGTTACCAGCTAAATATATTAGGGGCCATGTATTTGGAAAACAGTGTTATTTTGTACATAAAATACAGAAAAAGAATATGACTCAGGCTAGCCTAGTGATACCAAAACCAACAAAATAGTCCACTGGGTTGTCAAACATAATGATTTGAAATAGAAACAGGAGAGTCTCTGCATCCTTGGACTGATGGAGCTTAGGACAAATTGGATCCATTACTTAATGCACATAATGTAAAATAAAGAAAAACAAGATGTGCTTGCTCCAATTAACCACAGGCATTCATTAAGACACAATATTTGATAATTTAACACCATTTCATATTTTCACCTCAGGACACCTCTTCTTAGTGGGGTTCTGGTGCTAGCAGCTTGTACTGAGGGCTTGGCCAGGGCTTTTAGCTGAGCTACTTATAGCTGGTTTTTTTCACCCTATATGATCTTACTGAAAAGGGAACACCAGCTGTATTCCCATTTGAGTCCATTCTTGACACTTCTGTCAACCTGAATGGCCCACTTAAAACATCCCCTACACCTCTTACTGCCTCTCTTCTTTAGTAAAGTTATTCCTTACTTTGTATCTGCCTCAGTGTCTCTCTTATTAGAAGCCATTCTCAACTTCATCTCTCTCCTGTATAAAGTTATTCCTTACCCAGGGCTAGCTTCCTTATTTTTAACTGAAGCCATTTCAGTATCTGCCTTTATCTCTTGTCTTGTTGAAATCTTTCCTCAGTGTCAGGATCTATCTCCTATGTACAACCATTCCCCATTTGTGCCAGCTCACATCTTGTTAAGTCATTCCCAAAATTTATAGGCGGATAAGAGAATGGCTACTTGACTCAAGAAAAATGAACTCTGACTAGTAAAGTAACCTGGGAAATGTGTTACATAGACATCTGTCAACAATTCCCATCCTCATCGGCCAATTTTATTTCTGCCCCAGGTCATAAGGTAAGGACCCAGAGAGAAAGCCTCTTCTTGAATATAGGACCATGCTTCAAAGTTTGCTGTTTCCTCATGACTGAACATTAGTAAGTATTATTTATTTGATCATTTATAAAATACTACTTTTTTACTATTTAAATTAGTAGCTCAAAAAGGGAGTGGAGATTTATAAGCAGAAATCCAACGTTGTTAAAATTAATGTCAATGACAATTTTGAACAGCGTATCGAACTTTGTGCTTCAGGGATTATCCCAATGGCTAACTATTAGAGATCAGGATGAACCCTAATGTGGGGGCAGATTATTCCGTAACTGCAGAGGCAATATGTGGGGGAGAAGGGACACGTGGGGTCATATCGCCCCACCCAGATTTGCTGCTTGGCTTGTACTGAGCATGCTCAGTAACATCTGCCAAAGCCGCTGCCTCACTCTGCCCCCTGCCCCATCGGCAGGTATGGGTCGTCTCTGCATAGCTGCCTGCTATGGGATTCTTACATCTTCCTCTGAAGTACCTGGTACTAGCCACTGCCAGCGACAGGATACTGAACTAAATGGATTTTCGCAAAAAGAAAAGGAGGACTTGTGGCACCTTAGAGACTAACAAATTTATCTGAGCATAAGCTTTCGTGAGCTACAGCTCACTTCATCGGATGCAATGGACTTTGAGTCTGACCCAGTCTGACAACTCCTGTATGTAACTGCAGGAAATGACTGATGAATGACTTACATAGCTAAAAACCACAGAGCATTTAGATTAATGTATAATTAGAAGTTTTACTTTATTGACAAACATTACCACCATAGCACTGTTTTCTTCCCCCATAGGAAGAGGCACAACTGCCACTAACTTCAATGGGATACGAGTGCTAACTCGAGGGCATGGTGCATACTATTGAAAATACTGGAATAGAACACAACAGAAAAGTTGCTAGGTCTTACTCTTGAATATTAGTTGGAGATGGGTCAAAGTCCTGGTTAAAATGCCAATCAACTTCTAGCTGTGAAGATCATATTCCAGCATCACTAGTAAAGATATCTATGGAGAGTACACTGAAATAAGAGAAACCAGAGTCACTTCATGTATTCCACCAGCAGGGGGGGCCATAGCTACAACCATGAATGTGTCCTTGACTTGTTTCACACCAGTATGTTTCCCAATCTAAAACAAAAACAACTTAAAAGGGCTTTTTTTGGTGTAATTACTAAAACTGAACAAATTCCTTCTCTTCCCCTCCATGTGTTCTGTTTAATAGCTAATATAAAACATACCATGCTATCCTGGTGGTACTAAATGCACCCCAGAAAGCATGATAAAGCCATATCCACAAAATAAGGGCAGGTTATGCTGTTTACTGCAAATGGGGGCGGGGTGGGGGGGGGAAGAGGAGGGGAAGCTTTTCACTTTGTTATTAATAGGTAACAGTCTCCCTCTGAATCCTCTGATGCTGTCAGAAAGAGCTCTTTTCTAAGGCAAATAGATGCCTTTTTGTCATTCTAAATGTTTAAGTTTAAAATCACTGTCCTTGGAGTTTAGTTAAGCATTTAAGGAGTAGCAAATTAAGATTTACTTTCTCAAAGAAATTACGGGAAGAAGGCAAATCCCTGAACTATCAAGTCAGGGAAAAATCTTTAAAGAATAAATTGCTGCTTCCATATCTCATCTCCTTCCAAACAAACAACCCCCCCCCCCAACAGCAAGAAGCAGTGATCTGCGCAAGAGCCCTCCAAGGCAGCATTTATCCCCCAGAGGCCGTCATGTTCAATTTGGCAGTGTGGGGAAAGAGCAAGTATGGATTGGGGAAGGGAGGGGACAGCCAATACATTCAAAATATACTGTGTATTTACACACAAGTGATCAGGTCCCTTTCCCTTTATTCACACACTGCGGCCTGATTCTCCACTCTGTAACTTCAGTTTTGTGCCCTCACAACTCTGATTTCAGCAGAGTTACCCAGGCATAGCACAGTAGAGATTCAGTCCTACTGTATTTATTGAGGCTTTCTGTGACTCTCCTTTTGTCTCTGAAAAATGAATACTCTCCTCTCATTGGGGTTGTTTTGTTTTATTATATTTCAGCAAGACACAAGCGCATTACCAACCAGGCTTGTTGTCTATTTCCTGTCCCTCTGTGCATGGCTACATTCATCTTTCATTCCCACCATCCCTCGCAGCAACAGTCTCTCAGATCTCAACATTCATTTTACTCAAATCTGGTAAATTTCAACCTGAAATGTGCTGTGGACAAAGGTACAGAATGGATCACAATATGGGAGAGTTCTACTGCGCCTCAACATTTCTTCTCTTCCTCTTGGGGATGACGGGGAGGGGGACATGGAAGCTGTCTGAGACTCCGAAAAGCAGCAAATGTGAATGGACCAAATCATTCTCTCTGTTGGTTCCATTTTTTCATTGCTTGCTGTTAGCATTAAAAAACTGCAAAGGTCCATTCAGGCACAGAAAAAGCAGGGGAGAGATTGTGACCTGAAGCATGGCACTGTGTAATGGTGCCACCAATGAGTTCCATTACATAGCCCCTCCGAGCGGGTGTGTAATTCACTGCAACCAGAGAGGGGCAGTGAAGCCTTTAGCTGCTTGGCCATAATGACAGAGCTCTACCATTTTCTTTAGTGACAGTCTAGGTCCCTAATAGCTAGAGTTTGTCCAGATACCCAGGTTTTCCCATGAAACATTTTAATTTTTTTCATGGAAAAATTTCTGAATGAAATGAATAGACATTTTCATTTCAGTTCAAACTGAAATTTTTGAATTCACTTTTTGAAAACAGGGGTTTTTTTAAATTTTGGATTTCCTCCCTTTTTTCCACCAGTGAGTACAGTAAAATGCATGATGGCTGGTGGCTGGCTTTCCCCCTCTTTCCCCCCCCATACATTTTTGTTTTTTATTCCTTTTTCTAGTCCAGATTTTCAAAACTGTCTGTACTTTTGAAACATTACAGAAGGGCAAAGTTACAGTGTTTCACTTTTCCTTTTCCCATTCTGTAGCTTTTACAGAGTTTAAGAAGTTTTGAAAAATTACAGAGTGGAAAAAGAGGGGAAGTAAGAGGTAGGGAACAAACTCTGGACATTCTTCATTTCATTATTTCACTCCCTAGGAAAAACTGGGGGAAATGGACATTTGGAAGTTTGAATATTTGAAATATTTCCAGTTTTCAATTTGAAACAAAGCAAAATGAAATTTTGAAACAAAACAATCAAAAATTCAAAATAATTCATTTAAAAAAACATTTCCCCCTGAATACTTTTGGATGAAACTCTATTTTTAGCCAGGAAGATTTTTCAAAAACATTTCAAGCAGCTCTAGTAAGGGCCTTATCACAGGTGCGTGATTTAGCCAGTGGCAGAACAAAAACTGTTGTGAAAGAGGACAGGTCTATAGATCTGCTTGTGACTCACGGGTTGAAAAGGGAAATAGTGCATTAAATTGTGTTATTTTCCAGGAGTACTGATGTAAATGTAAGAGTAGCAGTAGTCCTGAAATGTTAGGATGACTCTTCCTACCACGCCATTTCAAAAGTAATACTTCCCTGTTTCACAGACCATGTTTAATGCCATACCATCATTTGTGAACTGGAGGAACTTGTGTTTTAAAATGTTTCCAAATCGCGGAGGGATGTTTAAAAGTGGTGAGAAGTAACTATCTAACATTGCAGGAGTGCTGGCATACAGTGCTCTGGAAAACAGTAGGATCTGAAAGAGAAAGAGAGAGAAATAGGGGTGGGATCTTTGTTTGGTTTCCAAGCTCTATCCTCATTCCGCTAGGTAGAAGGGGCTAGGGTCCCTAAAGGGTACACTGCAGCTGGGAGCAAGCCTCCCAGTTTAGGAAAGCAGACTCATGCCAGCCTAGTGTGCTAAAAATAGCAGTGTAGACCAATGTGACCTCTAATTTTTGACAGGCTGTATGCACAAAAATTTCTTCTGTGCAAATTGTTGTGCTTCTCTGCAAATTTTTGTGCACGTGGTGTTTTGCTGTGTGCACAGGGTTTAGGATCTGTGTGCGCGCGCACAGCTTAGAGGGAACAGTGGTGTGGACTTTGCTGCACTGGCAGAGGTTCGGGCTAGCCACCCACGCTCAGACTCTGGGTGGCTAACTTGAGCCTCTCCCTATACCGCAATATCCTTACTGTTATTTCTAACATGCTAGCTCAAGCCCCACTAGCATAACCCTGGCTACCCGGGCTGGGAGTCTTGCTCCCAGCTGCAGTGTAGACATACCCACTAGAGGCAGCGTCTGGGAGGGAGGAGCGACTCATGTAACTGTCGAATAATGCACATTAGCCAACTGAAGACTCACCAGTGAGAGGGTCTGGAGGGAATTTCATTAAGCCTTCTGGGGCTTCAGAAGGGCTATTATGTGGTGTCAGGCCTTTGAGCATGGAAGCTGTGTAAGTAGAAGTACGACTCTGGAAAACCAGTGTTTTCCCCTTTTACATGGAAAAATACTGTATGTAGTGTATATACAATGTAACAATAGATAGTGGAGTGATGGTGGTTTATCCTTGAAGCATCTTACCTCTTGGAAGATATGCCATCCCTCTGATTTGTGAATGGAAGGAGACAAATACTAGTCCATTTTGCAAGACATATATTGAATGTATATTTAATACACAGAGTTCACTAGTGCAATTGTGAGGTAGAAATCAATACACCCAAGTACATTCTGAGTTATGGGATGGCCAGGGCAGGACCTTAATTTTCCCCTCCTTGTCTCTTGTGCAACTCAAACTGTCCTTTATAAGGAAGGATCCCACAGCGCTGGGGAATTATACAGACCTAACTTTTTCTTCCTCAACCTTCTAAAATGATATGTTAGATGATGGAAGATAAAAAGAAAAATTAAACCTCTGAAAATTAAAGGAAACTGCTAAACACTTTCCCAAAAATCTGCATAAAGAAAGGCTTGCGACATATTCTTCTTTTTTGATTTTGTGCCTGCCAAGTGGGGTCTTTCATTAATAGATCAAGTATAAACAGCCCACACAGCTGGCTCTGGCAGTTTTCAAAATATGATATACATAAATTTAACTTTATAATCTCATGATTAGTTCTACTGTGTGAAGAAATAATAAATGATGTAGTGTGTTATGCAGTCTTATGTGCTGCCACAATATTTTAGTGCTTCATCAACTTTGATTTGCAAGGGGTGTGTGTGTGTGTATGTGTGTGTGTAACGAGGATTTATTTGTCTCTCTTCAATTTGCCCCACCTCCCACTAACCCCACGAGGAAGCCACAAACCTGGCAATGCTCTCAGTGCAGGTTATTCCTGCTCCAAGGGACTTGCTCTGCACTGGATGGAGTTTTGACTCTTTGGGAGGGAAGTCTCTGGGTCAAATTCAGCAGAGATCTGTGTGATGTCCTGCCCCTTTAAATGGTTGGGCACTCTGTACTCGGTGCAGAGCCTCACTTCCATTTGCTCCTGTTTGTTGCCAGAACAATAAAGTCACCACAGCAGACAGCTGTGTTGAAATCACCTCCTTTGCTGCTGAGTCCAAATATAACAGCCTCTGACTTTTTAGTCATACAGTGCTGATGACATGTAGATCTATATAGCTGTAGACTTTTACACAATTTTTTGCATAAAACTGACAAAATACAAAAAGAGGTTTTTCATTCTTTAAAAAAGAAATGATAATGGTAACATAATATTTAAATATGTAGGGAAGGAAAAGAAAGAGAGATGACGAAGACATGAATAGGTAAAAAGTAGAGGAGGGTAAATTCATCAGTTTTCCCGTAGGTTTTCCCATTTACATAATGTTTTTTGTTTATTTAAATAATTAGCAAAATAACACCAGGTGTGTGCAAACATATATGTCTTCTCATAATACAGCTGTGCAGAGTTGCAAGGTTCCAGGCCTGTTGCACTGATTCCCACATGTGGAGGGAAAGTCAGGATTTTTCAGTCTCTTACAAGTAACTGAGCAGCCAGCAGCAAAAATTGGGTTAGCATCTCTGTCAGATTCTTCAAAGTTCAATTACCCCAGGATACATGATTCTGGAGAGGAGGGCACTGAAACCCATCATTTTTAAAAATGTGATACAGAACAAGTGACCAACAAGATGCTAACTTTGGACATGATCAGAGTGAATGAGAGTAAATGTGGTAGCACTCAGCTATATCTTCTCATTCCTATGATACAGATCCCAGGAAGCTGTGATCAGCACCCTCTCCTTATATCAGAGGGTTAGCCATGTCAGTCTGTATCCACAAAAAGAACAATGAATCTGGTGGCACCTTAAAAACAAATAGATTTATTTGGGCATAAGCTTTTGTGGGTAAAAACCCCCACTTCTTCTGAAGTGCATCTGAAGAAGTGGGTTTTTTTTTATCCACCAAAGCGTATGCCCAAATAAATCGGTTAGTCTTTAAGGTGCCACCGGACTACCCACTCCTTGACACTATGGCCACTCTAATGTGGATTTCCTTCCACCTGGCTCAATTCTCTCTCCCCTCCTCTTTAATATCTACATGAATAATCATAAGACACCACAGACTCATCATTTGCCACCTACATGCAGAGTACCCTTTACTGTATAGCTCCTTTTTTTCTGATACAGTCGTCATGAAAGTGTTCCATGCCTGGAAGAAAGAAGCTGATGGATGAAGAACAGTTGGCTTAAGCTAAACCCAGGAAAGACGCAAGTGATGTTTGTAGGAAGGAGAAAATACTTTGAAGAACGTTCAAAAATCCAGTCTTTTGTCTACGATGAGGTTGTCAGTGTTGTGTGGTCATGCTGGATTCCTGGATGCAGATTGCCAGAATGTTTTTTTCATCTTTGACTGGCCAACAAACTTCTCCTCTCAGATGAGGACTGTGATCCATCTTTGTGTCTTCTCCAGGTCAGAGCCACGACAACACACTCTACCTAGAGCTGAATATGACCATTTCAAAAAAGGCTGGAATTGGTGTGGCATGTAGCACCAACCAGCCTCATAAGCAGCAAAGGCCAAGGTGAACACATCTTTACCTTTGTTTTGCAAACTCCACTGCTTTTGGATCAGAAATCAAAATCAAGGTCATATTCAATAAAAGCCCTTTAGAGATTGGGGTTGGACTATCTCAGGGACCGCCACCTCCTTCCAAGACTGTAGTGTTTCACTGGAACCATGGAAATGAAGAGTGCCAGGTTTAAAGATTTGGGGGCAGACTGCTCTCAGTGGCCCGGACCTGGGGGGCTCATTACTTGAAGCAATCAAACTGAAGACAAGCCTGATTGTGTTCAAGTGGGCATTTAACATGCAGCTTTTTGATAGATCCTTTCCTCAGGAATGACACCTATAAATAAATCCTTGAACATACAAATGCATATGCCCCTGTAGAGGGAAACAATGTTTGTTAAAAGAAATTAATTTCTAGTATTAAAAAAACAGAGATGTGTTGGGAGTTCCTCATTTCTCATGGACATTGAAAAATTACTCATCTCATTCTGCCTGCATCTAGGCAGCATTTTTTCCTTATCATCAACACAACTCAAGTCTATTTCTGTGCTTCCCAGAACGTTTAGCACGTTACCTCAGTTGAGCACATCTTTCTCTTCCCATCTCATAGCCTTGCTGTAACATATGGTTTACTAGATGTAGATGCTCAACTGCTTAAATATCTTTAAACTTGCTAGGATACAGAGACCCAAGTATGTAACAGATGCACAAATGAACTTCAGGATGAATGCACTGCTAACACAGAAGCACGATGATACCTCTCATAATCAGATTTATTCAAGTTTTCGTGTGGCGTACACCTGTGTTATGTTGGCAGTGCATTTGATTACAGCACGTGAGACTTCCTGGTTCCAAATGAAGATCTTTGTTCCCTCATAAGAGTACTTTTAGTTCCCCCTCCCACTCCCAGCTTTTGTATGGCTTTTGTGTGTTCATTAGCCTATTTAGGAGACCTACCCCCAATAGACATTGTAAATGTGTTAAATACAGACACAAACAAATATTCCTAGAGAAACAAATAGAAGTGCACCTTGTGCATTCTCAATGGATTTTAAACAGATGACAAAAAGGGAATTAAAAGTCATAACAGCTTGATCTCTAGGAAAGTTAGCCGTGCTTGTTAATTTCTTCTCTCGTACAGAGATCAGTCACAATCCTCTCTAGAGGGTGCAGCTTTCCTCATGCTGTGGAGGCAGATGGATCAGAGCACTCAGTCAGGGGAGCACGACCAAATGACCCTCCCCTTCAGCTTCCTGCTAGATGGATATATTCCAAGGGCCAGATACTAGATACTGGCTGTAGCCCCTTTGCACTGCTCTGGCAGCACAAAGGGGATAGACCCTTTCTAACATGGCAGCTAGGGATTTCCTTGAGGAATCTTTAGGTGGAGTAAGGCTGGCATAGATGGAAATTCACCACCTTCTTCTCCCCTTCTCCCAGGTATTGGGGGTGTTCCCTGGCCAGGCTGGGAGCAGGAAGAAGCCAAGCCAAAGAACTATGCACTCCAGCAGTCGTAGACTGGCACAAGGATCCTTAAGGGACTGCTATAGCTGCTGAAATTGGGAGCAGCCCTTAGGCCTGAGGACCAGGAGAATGGAAAAATGACTTAGAGAAGCTTGTGCAGACTGGGGTCCTGGCTCTAAAGTTCTTTTGATTACTTAAATAAAAACAAAATGGGTGAAATTCCAAATGATAATACAAACAATATGAACACTGAGTTTCTAAGAGTTTATGATCCTTAGGGAGATTCATGCAAAAAAATCAACAGGGTGGGTTGGATTGGAGAACAGTCTTGTGGCAGGGTGTATAAACCCTGCACCAGTGACAAAGAAGTTAAAGAGCTTCTGTGGGCATGTCTGGACCTGCCTTCTGGGCCTGTCAATCATGTCAAGGGTGTATTAAGGGTTTAAAAGCAGGAAGTTCCAGTGAGTGGCTGGGCAGCTCTAGGAGACAGCACAGTAGTTCTACAGATCCCAAGAGGAACTCATGGAACGCTTCAGGGAAACTGCTCTTAAATTCCCCATTTCTATGAGGAGGCAGTACACTCTGGTACACTGGCCAGGCAGAATAGGTTCGGCAAGCCCCAAGGCAAACTGGTAAGCATTTGGCATCACTACCGTCTATCTCTTCTGAGGTTATTAAATCTGGGACTACACAGAAAGGATTTGAGGGAGTAGAAGCCCAGAGCCCCCACCCTCTTCAAATACAGGCAGACTATTTGGCTCAAGTTAGTATCATGGAGACCCCTATTTATGCAGACCAGGTAACACTGTGGAATTTGCAGTACCTAATCAGCAGGAGGTGCTCATCAGTAACCCGAGATTTGTGATAAGTCTTTGCAGAACAATAGAAACAAACAGGTAAGACATTTTTTCTGTCTCCAGGTTTCACTACAGGAAGTAGTAAACAATGAGATCAATATGCAGTTTATCGGGGGAGGGATAGCTCAGTGGTTTGAGAATTGGCCTGCTAAACCCAGGGTTGTCAGTTCAATCCTTGAGGGGGCCATTTAGGGATCTGGGTCAAAAATTGGGGATTGGCCCTGGGGTTAGACTAGATGATGGCCTCCTGAGGTCCCTTCCAACCCTGAGATTCTATGATTAAAACACGACAAAAAATAAAGGACTGACAAGATAAACATACTTACAAGTTACCAATCAATGAACAATATATTTTAAATATACTTTCTAAAGTCAGGCCTTTACTAGATATGGATGATTCTCTTTCCAAATCAGAGGAAATTGACATATCCAACTCGTAATGTAACATAAAGGGTGACTGAATGATCGTGTTACTGCTTTACATATAAAGAAAAGGAGGACTTGTGGCACCTTTGAGACTAACCAATTTATTTGAGCATAAGCTTTCGTGAGCTACAGCTCACTTCATCGGATGCATACTGTACAGTATGCATCCGATGAAGTGAGCTGTAGCTCACGAAAGCTTATGCTCAAATAAATTGGTTAGTCTCTAAGGTGCCACAAGTCCTCCTTTTCTTTTTGCGAATACAGACTAACACGGCTGTTACTCTGAAACCTGCTTTACATATTTCATCCACAGGTAAGGAGACATTTTCAGCACACTAGATGGCCATTGATCTTGTAGAGCATGCCTTGATTCTGGGGGGGGCAGTAGGGTGGTGCTACTGGCGGTAAACCTTTCACTTAGTTGGAATTCTCCATTGCAGTGACAGAGTTATTTAGCAATAGTAAACTTGGCATCTTTTGTCTGCTGCATCGAAGAAGGAAAAGGAAAAAGAAGGCTAAAGGACCTTCTGAGACAGCTTAGTCCTCCCCAGGTAGACCCAGGCTGCCTTCCTGATGTCAATTCATGGCAGAACCTTTCCTTCTCAGATACAGGATGGAGGCAAGCAGAAGGAAATAATATTCCTCGGAGTTATGGAATTCTGTGTTCACCTTTGAGATAAACTCTGAAGATTGAATGCCAGCTTGTCTTTGTGCATTGTGCGTGATGTTCAAGTGACAGAATTTCTAGCGCAGATATTCTTTGTTCTGAAGTCAGGAAGTTGATATTCGGAGACAGAAAAGCTACTGAAACTGGGCTGATATAAAAGGTTGGGCTCTGATGAAGTACAGGGCCTTGTGCCAGCAGATCTCTCCCATCAGGCATTCTTCATGGCTTTGCCAACCATAGTTTGACCACCTTAGAAAACCATGGCCTTCTTCAGCAGTGAGAAGATACTAGCAATACCTCGGCTGCTTGCTTCTGTGGCTGTGTTGTCAGACAGTATCAGCAAATATTTGCGTGTTATAGACTGTCATAAGGAAGAAGAAAAAGGAAAAAAAGAACCAGCCTTACTGCATGCCAGGTGCCTAATGCCTCATACCTGCGTCTCCCAAAATTCCTGCTTATGGCTTATGTACAGTAGCAGATAACAAGAATGTTTCTGACAGCTGAAGTTTCATTTTCCGACTGAAGTAAATGGGACTTCAGCCATATTTATTAGAAATAGTGGGGATGGGAGGAGGGGAGAGAAGAGATTTTTATATGTTGTTAATGTATATGCTCAGTCACTATTTTCAAAGTTCAATACCTTATCTGTATCGAATACTGCACCACTTCTACTGATCTGGTAAACTGCAAGTTCAGTTTCAATGGGGGCATGTATTCTATAGCTTGAAGAAAACAGCATATTTGAAGTCACCTGAATTACTATCATGTTGTTTCTTTATTTTTTGCAGTTGTATCACAGAAAAGCAGATCAGAAGATTTAAACCATTTGTGTATCTGCACTGAGGTGGGGAGGAAGGGCAGAAATTCCCGGCCAGGCTTAGACACCATGCCAAGTTTCAGACCTTTCTATTTTAGGGTGTGCAAAGAGCATAGAGGCAAAGCCTTCCAAATAAAGTTGCAATAAAACGTCAAATATTTCATTAGAGAACAAGATCGTCAACAAATGAAAAAGTGTAATGATATTCTGACAAATTAGTTCCTAGAGAAGCTTTAAGTATGTGTTATCTATGACAAAGAACGGTTCAGAAAATACCAATTTTGAATTAATGCTCCTTTGTCATAGTAAATAGTAGTCGTTTTGTCCATACTTCAGTTGTATATATTTAAACCATTTAAAAAAGCCATTAAAAAAATCTCTGTATAAAGCATTGCTCCTTTCGACTAACATTAGAACAGTTAATGGAGCCTCCATGGCTGTTTTGTGCTTTTCCCTTACTGGATTTTTAAAAATCTTTATACATTTGCTAGGCTTGTTCTTAAACTACATAACTTTTCCTCACCAAAATGTAATAGAGATAAACCAGTTAGATGCTGAAGTCTTTCCGACAACAATATTCAACCAAATCATGTAAAAAAAAAAAAAGCATAGCTCTATTTTACACTGCTCCTCTAAACACTAGGTACAAAATAGAAAAGTGTTTTCAACTACATTTTAACCTTAAATAAAATCAGTCATTGAAAGACAAGTGTTTTAGTTTTAGTCTTTAACAACCGAGAAATAAAAATATATTTGAAACAGTTTTGTACCAGCTTAAATACTAATGGTGTTTTCTTAAAAACATGAAAATGCATGTTGTGTCACTCTCAGCTATAGGCTTGCATTTTGTTTGCTGTAATTCACTGCAACATATAAACCTTTATTCCTTTTCCTATACAGGGAATCGTGTAACTCAAAATGTTTTCCTGTTGTGACTGAGAAGATGAGGAATTATAAAAAGACTAACACTACAATTTAACGCTTCAGAGAAACAGTGTATATCATTACTCCTCTGTAGCCAAGCACACTAATTAATATTTATTGCACCTGTCAAACCAGTAGCCATGGTCAATCCATTGCTGCAGCAGTTCAATAGGAGGCTGGGCACCATATTTCTCCTTGGCAGGCATGTTTAGGTCATCAACAAAGACAAAAGCCCTTTTCCCTAGTGGAGCACTGTAAACCCTCTTCTTTCTCCCGCAAAATTAAACCATTAATTTTATTCATGTTAATTTTCATCCTCGTTTGAAACATCAGGAAAAAAAATAAAAAGGAAAAAACACACTTTAAGGGGAACCTGCCTAACATTATTATTAGAACCGATCCTTTTGGAATCCATGACCTTTTATTTTTTATCAGATGTGCCTTAAAGGTCACAGAAACATGGGGAGGACATAGTTATAAATCCACATGGAGTTTAATCAAAGATAGCAAGCCATTCTGAAGTAAACAAGCTAATAAAACTATTCCAGTTAAATCCTTTGTTAAAGAGTGTCAACAAAATTCTGCTGCCATTAAATGGAATTAATTAAGCAAGAGGGACAATAATAAATGAACTGCAGTATTGTACCGACAGTAGGCACTTTGGGACCCTGAGCTAAGACCTTTGTTCCAATGCTATGACTCACTCCAAAGTGTATCACAGTGTGCCGGGTTACTGCTGAGGAGCTGCATTCACTCGATCTAATTACAAAACTATGAGAACTTGAAATAGAGGAAACTACAGAGCAGATTGCTTCTGTTCTGCCAGTTTGTGTCCTGATTACAACAAGAACACCTGTGACACTGTGAAACAACAGCATAAATGGAAAAAGTTGGGATATTACACCTTCCATTTCAGTACACAGTATAAGGACTAATTTTAATTAAATGCTCTGTAGGAACTTGTATTATTTCTAGAAAACCTATTATGGTCATCAGCAAAACGATACTCTGCTCACATTTGGGGGCCACTGGGTGCTGAAAAATCTGGGCAAGGGAGTACCTCTCATCACAATCAAACAACCCCCTCTGGCTAGTACTTGGAGAGGTGATTTGGAGCTCTCAAGATAGCCACGTCCATACTGCCCAGAGGGTCATTATAATGCAAGGACAGAAGTCAGTGTTGGAGAAATAAATAGAAGAAATGGAGAGTGCCCAGAATTGCAAAAGGAACTGGTCAATCTCTTAGTCCCTCCGAATTACTTGCAAAAGGGTTTTCTTTTTTCTTCTCAGGTCTGAAGATGAGATTTTCTTCAAATGTAAAATAGGCTTTAATGACTTCTAGTCATCGCAGTTTCACAACAAACTGAGTTCAGTGCTTCTGGAATACAGCCATCATTTTTACCTATCAACTGGAAGTGTACGCCACTGTATGAAAACCACAGAATTATCATACGGTGCCTGATATAACATTACTCAAATCCTGTAATGTTTTCAAATCATGGGCTATTAATAATTTAACATAATTAATTCAAAACACTTCACTTGATGTGAACCAGAGAGAGATGAGGGGGAAATGATGCATATTCCACACTTCAAGGGTGGAATTAAACGTGGAAAACAAGGAAAAGATAAAGAGCTGCCAACGCTTATTTGGAGTGTAATTCACCTATTTTGAACTTGTTATAAATTTCATGTTTCTAAGACTTTCAACTAACTTCAGAGGCATAAATAAAACCCTTTCCTTTATCACAAATGAATGATTTAACATGGTTATAGCTGTTTGTTAGGCATAAGAAGAAAAGTAACAAATGGAGGGATTTTTCAACAAAGAGAAAGAAAAGAAAAGCCCTGTACAAAACCCTTAAAATGCAATACACAGCGATTGCTGCTGTCTCTTCCTCTGTTTCTAATACTTACCAGTTAACAGTATTGTACTAATATGGCTTTTGTTTTTACTAAACTTCTTCTAAAATAGTTTATTATTGCTCTGCTCAAAAAGGGCCTGATTTTCATTAAGGCCTGACCCATTCTCCATTTTTCTGGATGAAATTTTGAACCCAGAGATAATTGCAGGTGCTCAGATGTGACACAATTAATTGCAGCTGCAAAAGTGTGTCCGCAAAAATGAGGCTAGAAATGAAAATCTCCCCGGAGAAGTGCCAAATTGAAAGCCCTAGAGACTGAGAGCATCTCTTTACTCACCAGACAGGAACAGCATAGGCAGAAAATGTTGACGCTTCTACATTTGCCCTTGATCACAAGGAGTTACCTCAGCTGGTGATAGAGTAGTAGACATTCCTCATGTAACCCTTCTGCCCATCAGAGTTGGCAGCAACAAGGGCCGGGTTCAGTATGTAGGGGTTCCATTCCAATAACACAATGGAAAACCGGCTCAAGCCCCCACCCAGTGACCTGGGACAAATATATACCACCCCTGCTGGGCACCTCTAAGAGGCAACACTTCCCCTCTCGCAAGCACAGAGTCTGAGTGTAGCAAAGCCTTTTAATCACAGAGAGAAACAATGTGGCATTATGTGGGGGAAACTCCACCAACAGGATTCATAGCACAACCCATGAGCAAAACCCATCCCAAGCAAATTAGGCCGTGTTCTTTCCCTTTGGTTCTTGAGTCCAGCAACCCAAAAGTCACCCAAAGTCCCAAAAGTCCAACAACCCAAAAGTCTCTGTCCCTGGTCAGTGCAGCCCCAGAGTTCAAAAGTTTATCTGCAGAGTATTACCTCCCAACCTGGGTGGCAATGGGAGGGTTAAGGGGCACCTTACATGGTCCGAAGCCAATTGCCCCACCTCTCTGCTCCGCTCTACCAGCTGTCCCACAAATTGCTCTGCTCTGCCAGCCCTCCCCCCGCATGAGCTGCTCCAGCCATCCCGCAAACTGCTCCACTCCACCAGCCATCCCATGAGCCGCTCCAGCCATCCCACGAGCCGCTCCAGCCATCCCACAAACTGCTCCGCAAGATATCTTCAGGCTCCCCACCGCTACTTAACACAACACTCAGTGATTTCAGCTTGTAGTAGGGGAGCCTCAAGGCTGGTGCACCATTGGCCCAAAATGAATTCAGCCCAACAGCCTGTAACTAAACTGCTAATGGAATCAATATTAGCTCTGATATTCTACAGCAGAGAGAGAAGAAGGTGCAATTGGCACATAGGGCCCTCACTATGGGGTCCATACCATCAGGCATTAATACCTATCCCCAGCCTCTCTCCATTCATTGAGTTTTGGAACCCATGTCCCTTGCCTAGCGAGTGCTACTTAGTTGATGGCGAGTTCCTCCATCATAACAAAAGGCCAAGTACAGATCCACTGTCTTTGATTCACATAATCAGGATAATAACAATTTATTCTTCCTGCCCCAATAACAGAGAAACCGGGGATCCCACAGCAGCCAAAGTGACCATTTGGGCAACTATGGGCTCATACTAGGCAGGGTGGGTGTGCCTATGCAAATGAGATCAGCCCCTGAAGTTCTTTTCCACAACTTGCCACAACTCACCACCAGATGTCAGGGTGTAGCTTAT
Source organism: Lepidochelys olivacea (assembly GCF_965140295.1). Taxonomy (NCBI): domain Eukaryota; kingdom Metazoa; phylum Chordata; order Testudines; family Cheloniidae; genus Lepidochelys; species Lepidochelys olivacea. The sequence goes on from NC_140411.1 coordinate 268,692,296, forward strand.
CCTGACTCTGCTTACACTCACACCCATTAAATCTTTGGCCAATTTCTTCTGCCAATAAGGGTGCTAATCAGTGTTAACTGTACTGGTATTTTTCAGAATGTGGACACCTGTCACTACATATTGAACTGAGACCAACTATATTCACATTGGCCATCAAAAAGGCATCAAGAGAGCAATAATTTTGGTCTCTACCAACCTGGGCTGGGTGTGAACTGGTGATCCTGAGGTGAAAGGCTCAAAAGTAGTTTTCAAAGATACAGTAATGAAATAAAAATAATACTCTTTACAGACAGACAAATTGTAAAAAAGAATGGTTACCACAGTAACTTTGATCCTTTGAGATGACTGGTTGAATGGACCCACTATTTCAAAGCCTTACAACACATCTTTGATTTATTGGGAGGAACTAAGGGGCATCCCCTGATCTACCAGGTAGACAGTGGTAGGACACAGGCAGGGTGAGTATTCATCCCCAGCCTGTTCTGAGCTTGCCTGCAGATGGCACATGCATCACCAGGAATGGGGGGAATCCCAAAAGGCAATGCTCAAGTGCTAATGGTCTGATATATACAGGGTTTTTCTTTTGTTCATTTAGGCAAAAACTGGCAGAATCTGTCAACTGAGTCATAAAAATAGCAGTTCAAGGGCAACACTTGAATACGTTTCTAGGCAAACATCTCCCTCTTGATTACATGATGAAAATAATTTCTACTTGGCAATTAAAAGTTCAGCCTTTCGCCCTAAAAGTGGGCCGGGGGAGGGGGAGGGGAAGGGGAAGATCATCCTCTGAGTCATCCTACACTACTTCAGTCATCTAGACACAGGACATGTGCTGCTTGATGTGGGAACAGTAAATGACACACATTGGTCTTAAGGGAGCGTGTAGCTACTGCAGTTCTGCCTGCCATATTCTGCAAGCTCTGCTAGAGTGCTAACAAGCTCATAAAACACTGTGTGGTAGAAATTACATGTAAACATGATAGATAAAAAGTAAATGTATTACAGATCCCTGTCTGGCTATGATTTCCTGTTATTACTTTTTAATTCATCAACATATATACCATCATATAATTATCAAAATGAGAGAATCTAGTAAATAGATTAAGTTCTATCCTAGGCTGTTGTTTCCCATTTTGGGGAATGGTTAGCTCAACTGGGTGATCAGGATCTGATCTGAAAGAGGTTGGATGATGTAGCACTCTGGAAATGTCAAGAGGATATTTCTGATGATGGCTTTCTCTCTTTCTCAGTGTAATATGTCTCCCACTGTAAACAGGCCAAGGCATTAATCCTCTCTGAGGACTAGTGGCAAACCCACTAGTCACCTGGATTATTTCATCATTACTCTAGAAGAATATGGCTAACGCCTGGAACTGAGAGTCGGGAGAGGGAGGCTATGTCTACTTTGTCTTGGATTTCCAGCATGACAATAGCCAATTCACCTTATCTCTCTCCTCTTCAAATTCCCTCTCTCTGTAAAATGAGGGTAATAAATTTCCCTATCTCACAAGAGTATTGTGAGTATTAATTTACTAAAAAAGAAAAGGAGTACTTGTGGCACCTTAGAGACTAACAAATTTATTTAAGCATAAGCTTTCGTGAGCTACAGCTCAGCTCACGAAAGCTCATGCTCAAATAAATTTGTTAGTCTTTAAGGTGCCACAAGTACTCCTTTTCTTTTTGCAGATACAGACTAATACGGCTGCTACTCTGAAACCTATTAATTTACTGGTGCTCAGACCCTGATAGGGATCCTCACATAGAAGGGCAAAGTATTATTTTTATTGTTGGTCACACTTTATATTAAGGTTCCATTCATAAATGGTGTGTAAAGGATTAATAGATCTTTTAATAAATGATTTATCAATTGCTATAGATTGTTATACTGTTCAACAGGTCAAAAGATTTCTTATAATTTTGGCTTATAATCAGCAGAAACGCCTTCTGCAGATGTGCTAAAAACCATCTCTAATTACTCAGCTCTGTAACACACTTATATCATGTACTAATAATTGATTAATGTTTTATAAACCATTTATAAATCAGAACCTTAATATAAGTGTGACCTTAATATAATTATTTGCTGCCTTTTCCCTTATAAATTAAAAAAGTGTCTGCATATTGTTGTTTGGTTGCCTCCTTACTTTTCTATTTCCTATCTAAAACTTCCCATGTCTGAGATACCTCTCTGCGAAACCATATTGGCCACTTCTTGCTCCTTTTTCTTTTCCAGTTTGTTACACCTTATCGATGGTGTCCTTTAAAGACTCCCCAGATTCCTTCCATACTGGTGAGTTTCATTAACTCTTCACTTTGCCTCTCGCATGATAGATTTTTAAAATTTCCCAGAATTAGTTTTCCTGAAATCTGAAACCATCTCCTTCCTACAATAAATTGAAAGTGCTCATGGAGAATGGTGCCAATTTCCACTATTATTCCTCATCAGCCATTCCCCAGTTTTTTTTAAAAAAATATCGTTTTACAGTTATTCCATCAAACTGCTTAGTCATGATCAAATATCCGTTTCACTTGGGTATTTGACTAAATGTCTACAGCTTTTAAGTATTTGGTGAAATAACTGAAAATGAGACCATGGTTATAGACAGATTGTTGGAATAGATTTTTATATAAATAGGCAATCAGTTTGATTTCTTTAATTTGATGGTTCTAGTCTTCAGTTCTCCTAGGGGGATGCATCAGATGTCTTCTTCTTTACACTCCCACTCCTGTAATGGGTAGCTCCTGTGAGGCTTCATTGTCACTGGAGGTGGGCTGAGGAGGCAGTATTTAGATCTGCACCTGGATTGTGTTCAGGCTTTGATGTGAGCATCTCAAGGATGTGATCGTGCCTTCTTTTCTGTCTGGAATGGGACTAGATTCTAGAATGTTCTGGACGGTCCTGGAAATTAATAATTATGGTGACAAGCTGGATCAGGACAAGGGTTTGGGACTGTTTAGATAGAAAACCTGAAAGATGTCCTCACCAGATTTCAGTCAAAAATGGTGGAAACTCATGACATCATAGAAATGTACGGCTGGAAGGGACCGCAAGGGATCATCTCATCCATCTCCCAGTGCTGAGGCAGGACCACAGATATCCATCCTGGACAGACATTTGCCTACTCTGTTCTTAAAAACCTGTAGTGATGGGGTTTGCAACCTCTCTTGGAAGTCTATTCCAGAGCATGACTACCCTTGTTGTTAGAAAGATTTTCCTAATCTCTTTCTTAATTTTTCTTTGCTGTACATTTAAGCTGATTATGTCTTGTCCTGTCTTCAGTGGACATGGGGAATACTTGGACATGGAGATCACTGTGCTCTTTACAACAGCCCTTAAGATATTTGAAGAATGTTATCAAGTTCCCCCTCAGTCTTCTTTTCTCAAGACTAAACATACCCATTTTTTAACCCTTTTATCATAGGTCAGATTTTCTAAATCTTTTACCATTTTTGTTTCATAGATTCATAGATATTAAGGTCAGAAGGGACCATTATGATCATCTAGTCTGACCTCCTGCACAATGCAGGCCCAGAATCTCACCCACCCACTCCTGTGATAAACCTCTCACCTATGTCTGAGCTATTGAAGTCCTCAAATCTGCTCTTCTCTGGACTCTCTCCAGTTTGTCCACATCTTTCTTGAAGTGTGGTGCTCAGAATGGGACACAGTACTCCAGCTGAGGCCTCACCAGTGCCAAGCCAGACAATTACCACCTTTGTCGTACATGCAGCACTCCTGTTAATACACCCCAGAATGGTATTAGTGTTTTTTGCAACTGCCTCACATTGTTGGTTCATATTTAATTTGTGAGCTACTCTAACCCATAGATTCTTTTCAGCAGTACTGCTGCCTAGCCAGATATTCCTTATTTTGTAGTTGTGCGTTTGATTTTTTCCTTCCTAAGTGAAGTACTTTGCGCTTGTCTTTATTGAATTTCATCTTGACTTCAGACGATTCTCCAATTTATCAAGGTCATTTTGAATTCTAATCCTGTCCTCCAAAGTGCTGGCAACTCCTCCTCATATGACAGTGAACAATTGATAATTACTCTTTGAGTAGAGTTTTTCAACCATTTATGACCCCACCTTATAGTAATTTCATCTTGACCACATTTCAGTTCCCTGGTGAAAATAAGATTAGCTATCCTTACATGAGTTCCACCATCTTGGGCTAAAATTTCATGAGATTTTAGTCACATCCAAACCAGAAATGGAAAATAGGTTCCTTCCAGTTTGGAAGGATCCAAAATCAGATATGATCCCAAATCAAAACCACAGGAGTAGGCTCAGATCAAACTGACCCCACCCAAAGCTTGAATTGGTTGGAGTTAAGATTGTATTTTTGACCTCTCTCAGAGGTTCAGTGATTGACGGTTCCGGTGGTGGAGCAGTTGCCCACTGCCACCTCTTCTTCACTCTGTGCTTGCTAGAATACCAGCTTCTAGTTTCGTGCCTCAGTTCAATGGGAACCTCTTGTCTGGCTGCATCTTTTCCCTCTGTGACTGTGGAGGCTGAGTAAGACTTGGAGATGTCTCTGGTGGAAACAGGGATTCTGGGAAGGATAAATGTATCTCTTCATAGTCCTCCAGGTGAGGGGAGCATAGGGAAAGGCATGCGTTTTTATCCCCTAAATCCGTATGGAGAGCTTTGATCAGGACTCCTGTTCACTCATCACAGGACGGTACAGACAAGTATGAGAATGCACTAGTGCACACTTTCCCTTTCAACATAGCATTTCCCATTCAACAAGAAGGTGTGATGTGATTTGCTTAACAGTGGAACCTGGCTAATGAAAAACACTGCTACAAAAAATAAGATTTCACTCACCATGAACTGAAAATAAATCCTGAGAACACTGCATCTCTGAGTGAAGTTTTTCAGCAGAAATCTCTCTTTTCATTCAAGGTTTCATTAATTTAATCACCCAAGAATTAGGAAACAAACAGGTCTAAGTGCTTTAACAAGAAGCCGGAATGTAACAGTTTATGTCTCTCAAACATCATGTGCTCCAATAAGCAGGAGCTAAGAGCTATATTGTAATTTTACAATGTTCCCCCTGTAAGAGGCAGAGCACAGCTGCTCTGGGGAGGGGGAAATAATTTACTTCAGCACTTTCATAGAATATCAGGGTTGGAAGGGACCTCAGGAGGTCATCTAGTCCAACCCCCTGCTCAAAGCAGGACCAATCCCCAACTAAACCATCCCAGCTAGGGCTTTGTCAAGCCTAACCTTAAAAATATCTAAGGAAGGAGATTCCATCACCTCCCTAGGTAACACATTCCAGTGTTTCACCACCCTCCTAGTGAAAAAGTTTTCCCTAATATCCAACCTAAACCTCCCCCACTGCAACTTGAGACCATTACTCCTTGTTCTGTCATCAGCTACCACTGAGAACAGTCTAGATCCACCCTCTTTGGAACCCCTTTCAGGTAGTTGAAAGCAGCTATCAAATCCCCCCTCATTCTTCTCTTCCACAGACTAAACAATCCCAGTTCCCTCAGCCTCTCCTCATAAGTCATGTGTTCCAGTCCCCTAATCATTTTTGTTGCTCTCCGCTGTACTCTTTCCAATTTTTTTACATCCTTCTTGTAGTGTGGGACCCAAAACTGGACACAGTACTCCAGATGAGGCCTCACCAATGTCGAATAGAGAGGAACAATCACGTCCCTCGATCTGCTGGCAGTGCCCCTACATATACATCCCAAAAATGCCATTGGCCTTCTTGGCAACAAGGGCACACCGTTGACTCAAATCCAGCTTCTTGTCCACTGTGACCCCTAGGTCCTTTTCTGCAGAACTGCTGCCAAGCCATTCGGTCCCTAGTCTGTAGCGGTGCATGGGATTCTTCCGTCCTAAGTGCAAGACTCTGCACTTGTCCTTGTTGAACCTCATCAGATTTCTTTTGGCCCAATCCTCTAATTTGTCTAGGGCCCTCTGTATCCTATCTCTACCCTCCAGTGTATCTATCTCTCCTCCCAGTTTAGTGTCATCTGCAAACTTGCTGAGGATGCAATCAATACCGTCCTCCAGATCATTTATGAATATATTGAAGAAAACCAGCCCGAGGACCGACCCTTGGGGCATTCCACTTGATACCGGCTGCCAACTAGACATGGAGCCATTGATCCCTACCCGTTGAGCCCGACAATCTAGCCAACTTTCTATCCACCTTATAGTCCATTCATCCAGCCCATACTTCTTTAACTTTCTGAAGAGCAACTCAGGGTTTCCTGTGTACTCAGCCAGCCACTTTAACTAGCAAGGGGAGAAGGAGGTGGAGCCAGGTCAGATTAAATACATTCACAGTGCCCCTATCTGAGGAGGCCCCTCTGACCACCACCCAGGGGTGGAAGGGAACACACACACACAACAGCTCAGGCGTAGCATGGGGGCAAGACGTCACAGTGGGAGGGCCCCACGTGCATGCTGTGGCCAGAGCAGGGAGCCAGGCCAGCCCTGCAAAAGAGGAGCAACTCTGGGGTGAATGCCGAATAGGATCACTCTCCTATTGGCCCCCACCCAAGCCTCCCACCTCCTGGAGCCAGGACCCAACCATCCCCTGGCCCTAGGCTGCCCACCACAGGGGCAGATCCTGACCTTGTCTCTCCCCCTGCCCCTGCATGGCCTCCTACCCCCTTGGAGAACATTGCCATTGTGCATTGGGCCCCAAAATTCCTTAATGTGGCACTGGATGAAGCCATAGCTCTGCCCACTCCCAATCCCAAATTCTCAGTGGGGAGTATGAGGTGAGTCACAATCTGAGCAGAGCCAAGCAAAAAGGCATGTGGCACCCTTACTCCGCCTCCAAGCCAGGCAAGGGATAATCCTTGAATTCCGGGTTACACAGAATCTCTCCTATTTGATTGTGCAATATGTAGTAGCATTTAATACCTTGATCTTCTTGGCTGTTTTAATTCAGTGTGTGACTTCAGGCATATAGTCAAATTTCCGGTGTTCATTGTCAGTCCATTGACAAAATGTCTGGAAGTTTTAGTCATTTGGTCAATATTCAAGTGAAATAATAATTTGAGTAAATCACTGGAAGAGATCCAGGATAGCTTTTCCTTTAGTTGGATTATTTATGGATCAGAAAGTTGTCTTGTAATGTATGTAATTTAGGAACTCCTTTGATGAGGCATGTTTGGCTGTATCTGTTATACAAAAGATGTGTACCACCTGTCACAGCCTCCTAGAGTTTCCAGTCTGCCTTTAATACCACATACTGTCATTTCCCACTACCTTTCTCCTCTCTGCCTTGATTCTACTGATGATTGTTTCCTTTGGACTTCACAATAGTTTGGCTTTTTAAATTTTACTCAGAGACTTATTCATCCTTTAGAGAGCCTGGCACCTCACACACAGGTCCCATGTTCCTCATTCCTAAATAGGAGCACTGCAGATGTTTCACATCAGACCAGCTAGAGTCTTTCAGAAGCTTTTCTTTATGCGGTTGTTGCTTTTCACTTCAGGGTGTCTCTCCTAATTTTTGAAACCTATTAAAGTCAAAGCATCCTTGCACTCTCCTGATTGCAGCCTTCTGTTGATGGCTCAGCTAACTTTGGAATGCTGAATACATATTATAACTCTCACCTCTGCAACAAAGTTGCCTTGGTTCACAAATGAGCACCTAACTTCTATAACATACATGCATAAGACCTATAACTTCCTACATTGCTGGGCTGCACTAGGCTGCTGTTTCATGCCAGCCTAGAACTTTTACAATACAGTACTAGTTTTAGTTGACTTGTACATAAAATACAAAGTGACATGTAGTGGGGCTTATGCTTTAGTACCAGATGCTAAACTGTGAAAAAGTTAATAAAATATTCAATGATGACCTTTCTTAAAAGAATAATCTCTTTGTTCTTTACTTTTACAAGGCTCTGTGATTAACAGAAAATCTTACAATGAATCGACATAACATCTGTACTACATTTTGATATAATTTTCAGAAAGCATTTACAGACACAAACATAAAAGATTCACTCATACCTGATAAATGTTTTCCAACAGTTGTTTCTAATACCATACAGAATTACAATGCAGATTGTCAATACAGGTTTCAGACACTATATTCATCTGCACTATATATCATACCTCTTAATGATCCTAGCTGGATGAAAAGGAGCCACCTCATCTTTGAAGCCATATAACTTTTGAGCTATGCCTATGTAGAAATTCTGCAATCAGGAGGGACATATTGTACCCATTTTGTGTTAGAAGCTTAGGAATACCATATTAGACATTCCTCAATTGCTTTTGACTGGTTGAAAATAAGATTAAAAGTGTCAGTTTTCTTTCCAAAATATTTTACTGGTTTTTCAAACTTCAGGGTTTTTTTCAAAATCATAAAATCCACAACAGCTATATAACCTCCCTCCCCTCCACCCCCCCCCCAAAAATTCAGGGAAGGGTTTTTGAAAAATTATTTCAGCCTTTGTTAACTGAAGAATCAAAATTTTGATAAAACATGCAGTCAAAAACCTAAATTCAGAACATTTTGACCAGATCTACCTTTCATAGAATCATAGAATATCAGGGTTGGAAGGGACCTCAGTAGGTCATCTAGTCCAACCCCCTGCTCAAAGCAGGATGAATCCCCAACTAAATCATCCCAGCCAGGGCTTTGTCAAGCCTGACCTTAAAACCTCTAAGGAAGGAGATTCCACCACCTCCCTAGGCAACGCATTCCAGTGTTTCACCACCCTCCTAGTGAAAAAGTTTTCCCTAATATCCAACCTAAACCTCCCCCACTGCAACTTGAGACCATTACTCCTTGTTCTGTCATCAGCTACCACTGAGAACAGTCTAGATCCATCCTCTTTGGAACCCCTTTCAGGTAGTTGAAAGCAGCTATCAAATCCCCCCTCATTCTTCTCTTCCGCAGACTAAACAATACCAGTTGCCTCTCCTCATAAGTCATGTGTTCCAGACCCCTAATCATTTTTGTTGCCCTTCGCTGGACTCTCTCCAATTTATCCACATCCTTCTTGTAGTGTGGGGCCCAAAACTGGACACAGTACTCCAGATGAGGCCTCACCAGTGTCGAATAGAGGGGAACGATCACGTCCCTCGAGCTGCTGGCAATGCCCCTACCTATACATCCCAAAAATGCCATTGGACCTTCTTGGCAACAAGGGCACACTGATGACTCATATCCAGCTTCTTGTCCACTGTAACCCCTAGGTCCTTTTGGATACTGTTTTCCTAGGATCAGCTCAAATGCCATATATGTGATGTACAGGCTACCTTTTTACCTTTGATTGTGTAAGTTTGGAGACAAAGAAAAATATTTGAAACAAAAATGCATTGGACAAATGGTTTTATCTTTGAATGTATCAAGAGGTGAAAATTATGACTCATGAGCATCTTTAATAAATACCCTAGTGACATTTACTAACCCTTTGTATTGATGGTAGAATATATATAATCTTTCATTATAGTATATCAGTTTTTCTTATTATGTTTAGATCCCCAGTATGCATGCAGTGTTTGTTCTTTAAATAGTTCAACTGTTTGTCATGTCTGTGTCTGTGGTTCTTGATTTGTTTGCTTGAATATTTGAATTTTATTACAATAAGTTCTAACACCAAAAGTGCTATTTATGTAATTCTTAACAGCTCATCCCTGCATTTTGAGAACTTTCACTACTAGTTAGCTGCTTTTCTTGTGGTTGTTGTTAATGTGTTGTCACAATGGAGCCCACATGTCTAATGTTTTGTGCTTACAAATAAAAAGTTACAAGTTTTGCACTGACTGGCTGGCAAAATTCTGCATAGTGAATAGTGCAGAATACAGACTAAGCTTTCTTTTATGGTGCCAATTAATGTTTGCCTCGTTTCTCTGTCATGTGACTAATTAAAAATGCATGATTTAGATTCTGGAAAGCTCACCATTTAACAGACAGAATCCCCTAGATGCTGCCATTCTTCCAGTTGATCTTTTTGCCCTCTCTGTCTTGGCAAGTACCATATATAGCCCACTGCTCAGATCTTTCCCTAACAGATGGCTCTCTTTACTAGTCAAGACCCAATCTGGTGATTCCCTTTAATATGCTTTAGATTGGAGGATACCCAGGCATCAGATTCATTTTCCTAAAGCCAGAATTTGAAAAGAAAAAGTTAAGTAGACACACTTTTTAGACTGTTCCCTTTTATGCACCCCATGAATCAGAATATTTGTCAACAACAATTAAAATGTAGTTTCCTCAGCAATACACATTACAGGGAGAAACAAATCAGCTTTCATTTATTCTGTCAGAAACTGAAGGAGAGTGCTTTATATTATTTTGTGGGTAATCTCTGTGGAGTAAACTAAGCACAGTTACATACTCGATTTTAATGAAAACTCTGGGTACCTTTCAAATTTTGTTAAGAAGATATCCTGGGTCTGATTAGCTGAGATCTGCATTGATAAGTTAATTTGATATGCAGCATATTTTTCATGAGGTAACTGTCACAGGAAGTTGTTTGTAATAGCTGTCTTTCCAGTGCCTGTGGGGCCAAGAAAAAGTAATGGCTTATTCTGAAGCAGCAACTTCTCCAGAAAGTACTTCTGTATAACAGTCCCAGAGGTGCTCACAATAATGTCATTAAGCTGTGAGAATAAAAGAAAGAACCAAAAGATGCAGATAAAAATGCTTCATTACCCACTGTATGCAGAACAACAATAGAATTCAGTCATAAAAGTGTTTCAAGTCACAATAAAAGCAAAAACTACAGAAAATACCTGTGAATGATGGAAGAGTTACAGGTTATTAGCAGCAGGCCTGGTGGAATTGCCAACTTGGAAGGCTAAACACAAAAGAGCACTCAGAATTCCTGTTTGGTATTTGAGGAGGGACAGGCTATTATACACACAGCTTGTAATGAGAATGCAGAGTTTGTGTTGTTAACTGTTTTCTTTTACAGTATTTGACCCAAGAATGGCTTAATGCTAAGCTGTTTTCTGTTCAGGCTACTGGTTTTCTTCACTAGAGTGTGAGAGCAGAATTCTAATGCTGAACATACCCTGGGAAACAAGGTCTCACTGTTCTATTTTGTCTTTTCCAATCTTTTATATTTTAACTGGAAGGTCATTTCATTTATTCCACAAAGCAAAGGGCAGGAGCAATGCTTGAAGCCTGGTATGTATTCGTATATTGAACTGGCACTTATTTTTCCTCTTACCTGTTTTATGCCCCTACCCTAGACTCTCATATGGGTTCATAGGTCTGGCCAGTGACTTTACTATACATCCTCCCTGGTTCACCATCCAAAGGATTTAAGCTAATTTAGGGTACTAGCAATGGAATTGTTTTGTAAATCTCTGGGGCATACTGTAAACTTTCTGCAACTATTATATAATGAGAAAGCTTCAGGAATGTGTGGTGCATACGGCAGGTTCAAAAAACAATTTCATATATCCAGAGCTGGCTTATTTAAGGGTGCTTAGCAAATGAAAATATCAGCTTCCATATAAAAATTAACTTTCTAACCCTTTTCCATTTGTAAATATAAGCAATGTATATGGATAGAGACTGAAAGTGAAGGGTGGAAAGCTTGTCACGTGTGTTTCCTGAAAATCACAAGTTATTCACATTCCCCTCTACAGGTGCCCCAGGACTGCTTCTACCACCATGAAAACCATTGCTACAGATATCCCAACCTTTGTGAGACCCTCATATCAGTCTTCAGTCGAGGGAGGCTACACTCCCCACGCTGCTAACCACAGCACTCGTGCTGCATCCACCTCCCTCACAATTGGCTGACTGCAGCTAAAATAACTGCTCTGTTGAGCAGCCAGCGTGGCCTCTGGCCACAACAGTATAAGTTGATCTTTAGATTATGCAAGGGGCTAAGAAAAAGGAATGCTATATTCTGATCTTCATTTTCACATGGACTACATCTGTGGCCATTGTCAAATCACTTAGGCTTTCTGCTTTACATGTCTCATCTGTACATTTTTGTCTATTTGTATTACAGTAGCACCTATCCCCACTGTGCTTGGAAATGCATAAACACATGGCTAGAGACAATCCCTGTGCTGAGTAATTTACAATCTAAACAGACAAGACAGACACGGGCTGAGAGGGGAAGGAGCGACAGAAAGATGGAATGAGTTGCCCAAGGTCATAATAGCAACTCAGTAGCAGAGCTGCAAATAAAACCCAGGCCTCCTGACTTTTAGTTCAGTGCCCTCTCCACTAAACCATGCCACCTTCTCAGGGAGTAAAGCCAGGATGATAATGCTCACCATCCTCACCGCTGTGTGAGCTGAGTAAGTAGTTAATGTTTGTACAGAGCTAATACAAATGCTAAAATACACCAGAACATACGCAAAGCCCTCCAATGCTTGGGGACCGAGCAGCCTTCTCTTTATGTGGACAAATGTCCTTTGTGAAGCCTTTTAAAGTGTTGGCAACTGTATACAAGCCAAGCAAAAGCAACTGGGCTTCATGGAGTAGGAATGTGGGGGAATGGGAAGGAACCTAAAGATCACACTGCAACTCCTACCGCGTTTTTTGAAAAGAAGTCTGTTATATGTGGAGTATTTCCCAAAGAACCATCTCTCCAACACGCCTCCCATTCCTCTTGGCCACAGTGGTATATTAATGTTGGATAGGGGAGTTTGTTACATTTGGGGATGGTGCAAACATCTTTCCACTGACCTATCCAATATTGTTTTTCCCAGCACTGTGCATATGGGAGTTCCAAAATAAGGACTATTATCATGTTTTATGTGTGTGCCTTTAAGATCCAGATTTTAGAGGCTTTCCTAGGTGGTGGGGGATGGAACAAAAGAGAAGAGAGAGGACAACAAACCAGAAGACGACCCTGGAAGGCCAGGGGAAACTGGAGACTATTTACTTACCACACAGACTTTGTAGTTCTGGTGGGTACATCGTATGTTCCTGAGTGTATACAATTTAGGTGTGAATTAGCCACATTTTGACCTATACAACATCAATAACCCTAATTTCAGAGTAGTTTCATTCACCATGGCCCCAAACTAAAAGGTTAAGTATATAAAACCATGTACCGCCAGTAATTCATTCCCCCCCACCACCACCACTTCAAGCAGTGTGAAGAAGGTGAATATGAAGCTAGTTAAAATACAGTTCTTAAAAAGGTGAAAGCAGTAAACTGCAATTTGACTGAATAGTATTGCAATCCTATTCCCTCATCTGTATGACAAACATACTGAAAATGGAGAATTAGATACAATTCATCTGTTTTGCAATCATAGGATGGGAAATGGCTCAAACTTACCTTATTAGGTTTACAGTATTTAGGTATCAGTTGTTCAAGTACTGAAGAAATCTCAGTCATAATGATTGCTCCCAATAGGTCTGGTACATTGTTTATGGACTGTGGCTGGAGTTTAATGGAGTTACATGCTCAAATTCCATTCAATTTCAATGTGATCTGGACACCAAACGCTCTTTGTTCCCTTTGAAAATCTGTCTGTGTTACAGAAGTAATATGTTTACTGTGTTGACATTGAGCAGTGCGCCCTGCTGGCAAATGAGTGAGCAGTTTCAAACTGCACTTTGGATGAGACTTGTTCATCTCCTTTTCTGCATGAAGATAAAAAATAAATTTTCGTGTCAATGTCAGAAATGTTCAAGTTCTGATCCCAATTTGGGTTCTGGGGTCTGATATTCATATTTATTGATAGCTGAGATTGGATTAATGTTTGGATTTCATCAACTGTAAATAAAAGGAGGATAAAGATAGATGCCTCTGTTTATAGACATGCAAAAAAAAGATTGTGAACACCACAGTATTCATGCTATTCATCATTCCGATTCATATATACATGCATTAATTCTTGGGCTTCAGTGAGTCCTGATACCAGGGATGGTTTTGTATAAAAGGACAAAACATAACACTAATCATCCCCCTTCCATCATTCAGAAGAGATGTAAAAAAACACAAAGTGCTGACTATTTGTTAGCATTATTTATCCTATTATAATTTTTGTAAGGGTCTGGGTGTTAGCCCACTGGCCTGGCTCAGTTCTAATGCTGGTGGTTTTATTCTGTCTGCCTGTTGCCCCACTGCAGTTACACTACATTGACTTCAGTCGGAGTGGTACCTTGCGGGATCTGGTTCTCTTTTCCCTACACTTCTGTGCGGGGTTGCAGTAAACTGCTAAACCGTTCTAGTATTTCACTTCAGAGGTGGCTGCACTGATGTGATGGCTATGAAGAAAGCCCTACAGACTGCACGTGCCTCAGTTTGTTTAATGCTTTGTAGTGCATCAGGATGAAAGATACAAGATGAATGCATGTTATTATTAACAGTACCACAGTGAAGACTCCTCACTGCATGACAATTCTCCTTTGCAAAAGGAAAACACCAAAGAACACAAGAGAGATTACAGGGAAATTGTGCCTGTTTGGTTATTTTCATGGGCAAAAATTCCAATGGGTAGACAGCATATGTTCAAACAATGGAATAATAGTGCCTTCAGCATATGCTAAAATGGAAAGGCAACCTAAAGCAGATCCATTTGTAAGTCTCCAAATTGGCCTGATTAGGTTCATTATATGAACACATATATTTCATCTACTATTAACAGAATTTGGAGTTCAAAACAATCCAAATTTTATTCAGCCATTTCTAAAAAAAAAAAAAAAAAAAAAAAAAAAAAAAAGAGGGCATGGACAATGATCAAGACTAAGAGACTTTTCTTGTTAAAGAAAAAATATAACAAATATTCTGAAGGATAAGGGCCCTTTGTGTTCGTATGAACTTCAGAAGCTTTTTTCAATCAATTTGACCCCACATGGTGTTAGCTGCACTAATTGTGACAAAAATCACACTGTCAAAATATTGGGGAGATGAATTAGCAATGACAAAGTTCATTAAAGCTTGCTAATCTTTAAAAGGACTGGGTTCACTGTAATTTGAAGAAAGGGTAACTGGTATGTGGATAAAACATTTCATGGGAATACATTTAGTTTCAAATGATGAAATATAATTAAAACTGAACAGTGAAATCAACTGTCAAAAATACAGTGATAGCTGTTTTTGTAAAATACCATTATAGTACACTAATGGCCAAACCTGGCTCTCTGGTCTGCACTGAATATTTCTTATATTCCTTGTAAATAACATGAGTGTGGTTCCAAAAGAGACTCCCCATGTTTACTCCCACACATATAGCTCCCTCTGTTCAGTCTCACATTCGTATCTGTTTTTTTCACATCTGAGCCCACGTACACGGTTACCAACTCAAATTCAACACAACACATACTGAAATCTTTATCTTTCCCACTGAAATCTTCTTTCTTCCTCTAACAGAGTTGATATCTCCACTATTCTTCTTGAAAGCCAGGACCAAAACCTGTGTTCATATATGACTCTTTTCTCTCCTTTGAACCATACACCCAAGCTGCTGCAAAACTCTGTTTGTTCTTATTTTTCAATATCTCTGAAATCCTCCTCCCCCACACCCCGATCCAGCCCCCTTTTTTAAATCCTTGTCTGTCTACACCTTCACTGTCTTTTGGCTAAACTCCTGCATTTGTCTGTTTCCTGGACCCTCAGTTTATTTTCTTCCACTCTGTCCAACACGTCATTGTGAAAATCATTTTCTCTCTTACTACTATGACCTTGTCACATTCTTCCTTAATGACAGGTTTCAGAGTAGCAGCCATGTTAGTCTGTATCTGCAAAAAGAAAAGGAGTACTTGTGGCACCTTAGAGACTAACAAATTCGTTTGAGCATAAGTTTTTGTGAGCTACAGATCACTTCATCTGAAGCATGCAGTGGAAAATACAGTGGGGAGATTTATACACACAGAGAACATGAAACAATGGGTGTTACCATACACACTGTAATGAGAGTGATCAGGTACAGTGAACTCTTACCAGCAGGGGAGAAAAAACAAAAAACAAAAAAAAACACAAAAAAACCTTTTGTAGTGATAATCAAGGTGGGCCATTTCCAGCAGTTGACAAGAACATGTGAGGAACAGTATGGGGGAAAAATAAACATGGGGAAATAGTTTTACTGTGTAGTGACACATCCACTCCCAGTCTTTATTCAAGCCTAAGTTAATGGTGTCCAGTTTGCAAATTAATTCCAACGCAGCAGTCTCTAGTTGGAGTCTGTTTTTGAAGTTTTATTGTTGTAATATTGCAACTTTTAGGTCTGTAAATGAGTGACCAGAGAGATTAAAGTGTTCTCCGACTGGTTTTTGAATGTTACAGGACAGGCCCAACAAAGAAAATGACAGAACACCACTAGCCGTCACCTTCAGCCCCCAACTAAAACCTCTCCAGCGCATCATCAAGGATCTACAACCTATCCTGAAGGACGACACATCACTCTCACAGATCTTGGGAGACAGGCCAGTCCTTGCTTACAGACAGCCCCCCAACCTGAAGCAAATACTCACCAGCAACCACACACCACAGAACAAAAATACTAACCCAGGAACCTATCCTTGCAACAAAGCCTGTTGCCAACTGTGTCCGCATATCTATTCAGGGGACACCATCATGGGGCCTAATCACATCAGCCACACTATCAGAGGCTCGTTCACCGGCACATCTACCAATGTGATATATGCCATCACGTGCTAGCAATGCCCCTCTGCCATGTACATTGGGCAAACTGGACAGTCTCTACGCAAAAGAATAAATGGACATAAATCAGAGGTCAAGAATTATAATGTTAAAAAACCAGTCAGAGAACACTTCAATCTCTCTGGTCTGTAATCGAGTGACCAGAGAGATTGAAGTGTTCTCCGAAAACTTATGCTCAAATAAATTTGTTAGTCTCTAAGGTGCCACAAGTATGCCTATTCTTCCTTAATTCTCTCCACAGGCTCCTTCTCTCTATTCCTGAATCATTTTCAAAATTCCCAGTGCCATCTTCAAGGCTTTTTGTGACTTTGTGCCCTGCCTGCCTCGCAAATCTCATCTTTTTGTAGTCAGCCCTGCAGACTCTGTATTTTACCAACTCTGCCTGTTAATATGCTGCTTTTCCCCTTCTCTTCTTATTTGAGATGCCACACCTTCTTTCATGCCACCTCTTGTGGCTGGAATAACCTCTCTTTTCCACTGTACATAGTGCCCTCACACATCCTTCAACTTTCCCCTCCCCTCAAAACTCAGTTATTTCAGCCAGCATTCTGCTAGTAGTCTCTACATGGGCAGTCTCTGTTGTCACTCCCGTGACTGACTATGATAGGGTTATGAAACAAAACTTAAGAAACCTGGAGGTTAACATACCATGTCAACTCAAATAATTGTAACCCATAGTCTCCACACACACAAAAATACTCTCCAAGAGCTTTTGGCCTTCTCCTATTGTATTATTACTCACTATTGTCCCCTTTTTCACAGGATTCAATGCTTCCTCTTGTTGTATTATTTACATCAATTAGACAGTAAGTTCCTTGAGTCATGGGCTTTGTCTTATATGTCTGGGAAGTGCCATACATATGCAACGTTACTCTCTCTCTCTTTCTGTATGTGTGTGTGTGCGCGCGTGTGTATATATATTAGGGCTGTCAATTAATCACAGTTAACTCATGCGATTAACTAAAAAAAATGAATTGTGATTAATGGCAGTTTTAATCACACTATTAAACAATAGAATACGAATGGAAATTTATTAAATATTTTGGATGTTTTTCTACATTTTCATATATATTGTACTCTGTGTTGCAATTAAAATTGAAGAGTATATTATTTTTGATTACAAATATTTGCACTGTAAAATGATGATAAAAATAAATAGTATTTTTCAATTAACCTCATACAAGTACTGTAGTGAAATCTCTTTGTCGTGCAACTTACAAATGTATATTTGCTTTTGTTACATAACTGCACTCAACAACAAAACAATGTAAAACTTCAGCACCTACAAGTCCACTCAGTCCTACTTCTTGTTCAGCCAATCGTTAAGACAAACAAGTTTGTTTATATTTACAGGAGACAATGCTGCCCTCTTCTTATTTACAGTGTCACCAGAAAGTAAGAACAGGCATTTGCATGGCACTTTTGTAACTAGCATTGCAAGGTATTTACGTGCCAGATATGTTAAACATTTGTATGCCCCTTCATGCTTCAGCCACCATTCCAGAGGATATCCCTCCATGTTGATAACGCTCATTTAAAAAAAATAATGCATTAATTAAATTTGTGACTGAACTCCTTGGGGGAGAATTGTATGTCCCCTGCTCTGTTTTACCCACATTCTGCCATATATTTCATGTTATAGCCGTCTCGGATGATGACCCAGCACGTTGTTCATTTTAAGAGCACTTTCTTGCAGATTTGACAAAATACAAAGAAGGTACCAATGTGAGATTTCTACAGATAGCTACAGCATTTGTCCCAAGGTTTAAGAATCTGAAGTGCCTTCCAAAATCTGAGAGGGATGAGTATGGAGCATGCTTTCAGAAGTCTGAAAAGAGCAATATTTCCATGCGGAAACTACAGAACTCGAATCACCAAAAAAGAACATCAACCTTCTGGTGGTGGCATCTGATGCAGGTAATGAAAATGAACATGCATCAGTCTGCACTGCTTTGGATTGTTATCGAGGAAATCCCATCATCAGCATGGACGCATGTTGACTGGAATGGTGGTTGAAGCATGAAGGGACATATAACTCTTTAGCGCACCTGGCATGTAAATATCTTGCAGCGCCAACTACAACAGTGCCATGAGAACACCTGTTCTCACTTTCAGGTGACACTGTGAACAAGAAGCTGGCAGCATTATCTCCTGCAAATGGAAACAAACTTGTTTGTCTGAGCAATTGACTGAACAAGAACTAGGACTGAGTGAATTTGCAGGCTCTAAAATTTTACATTGTTTTATTTTTTAAAAGCAGTTTTTTGGTACATATTTCTACATTTCTAAGTTCAACTTTCATGATAAAGAGATTGCACTACAGTACTTGTATTAGGTGACTTGAAAAATACTATTTCGTTTGGTTTTTTTACAGTGCAAATACTTGTAATAAAAATAAATATAAAGTGAGCACTGTACAATTTGTATTCTGCGTTGTAATTGAAATCAATATATTTGAAAATGTAGAAAACATCCAAAATATTTAAACGGTATTCTAATTATTGTTTAACAGTGCAAATAATTTTTTAATCACTTGACAGCTCTCTCTCTCTCTCTCTCAATATATATATGGAAAGAGAAAGAGTACATAATATATATCCTTCTAAAAATGCGTGGACCACAAAATTCTCCTAGTATCTACATTGTAGGTGCAGACTCAAAGCAGGTGGAAATATTTAACGTTGAAGTTCTTCACTTTCTGAAGATTTTCACAGGTGGATTTTTGGATTAGTTAAGTGTTTGCTGGAATAATGTATACATCTGAACCCCTGCATCTGTGTAGCCAACCTGGAACTACATGTGTTCTGAAAGATTTTTGGAAGTTTTCCATTTTATTGTTTAAATTTGTGGACAGAGTTTTGTAGTGGATTGACTCTAAAACCCATTCATGCTTCTTGGCGTTTCATATTTGTCTTGCTGTCAAAGTTATCATGATTCACATTTAAGGCTCCACCATTACTATTATCTTAAAAAGTCAGATTCTACCCTCCTCTCACCAATATCACACATTCGCCATAAACTATTCTACTAGATGTTGGATGATGATTTCCTGGCATATCAAACAAAGTATTGTGGAGCTGCTATTCTATTAAACACATGCATTTCTACAGCTGCCAGGGAATGAGATTTATTTCATTTTATAAAATCCACCTAGTCCAGAGCCTCTCTGGGTGTATGTACAACATTTAAAAACATAGGTCTTACTGACCAGTGTCAGCAAAAAGATTCCCTGTCAAAGTACTAACCTCACTCCCATCTCACACCTCTCAGGCTTTCTCTGCAGAAGAGGCAAGCTGTCCTCTACGCCCTGAAGGTCAACAGACTTAGAATCTGTCAGACCAGCAGGAGAAATAAGTGCCAGAGCTGAGGGTACCCCCACTGCGAACAGCTGCCTCCAGCTCCCAGCTGTTCAGATCAAGAGATTCTAAAGTGAGTGACTCAGAGCAATTCATGTGAGGGCAAATGGTCTCTCAGATAGGTAGGAGCCACATCATGTGAGACTTCAGACATAGATCAATGTCAACACCTTGAATTTCACCCAGAAGCAGAAATGATGCAAATGCAATATGCAGGGAGCTGACGCGATACATTTTACATACACTCTCCATCCCCTGTTATCTGGTGCCTACCACCACTAATCTGTGGGCAGTTGTAACTGGGTAGGAGGTGGGCTACTTAGATTGTAAGCATTGGGGGCGGGGATCTGTCTGATTATATATATGTCAAATGCCTAGCACACTGGTATGTGCTATATAAATACCATGAATAAATAAATAAATACTATTAGTCACAGTTATTATGATAGCCATTTTTATAACAGAGAAATAGAGAAAAGAAAGCCCATTCTGTATTGAAATCTATGATGAGACACATTAAGTAAAAATGGGGAACAACATAACATTAAAAGGAGAGATTAAAAATTACCATACTTGAGTCATGAACCTGCAATCAGATTGGCGCAGATCCTGCAGGATTGGTGGTATAGAATACATTGCGAAATGAGTGTGATAGAAATCCTAACTGATAATGTTTTAGAGATTTTGGGTGGCCAAGAGATGCCTCTGCAAATTAAAGAGGAGAAAATATGGTGCTAGCAAAGATAAAGCCGTTAGTTTAAGGCTGCCAGGTTGGGCCATCTTCCAGATGAGGTTTTTGTAATACTATTAACAAAAATTACTATTGCAGGTTAATTACATTACTGCAAGTGTACACAGTTGTTCAAATGGCGTTGCTGTGAACACAGATCTGCTTGCCCACTGTCACTATGTTTTAATATGCTTTCTTGCAGCATGAATTCTGATTCTAATTAATGAATTTCTAAGTGAATGAATTATGATATTGTGATTAAAATTAATACATTAAAATGTCTCCACTGGCATTTCTGTAATGGAAAGGAATAGATGGTGAATATTTAACTTGTACCAAGTCTTATAAAAAAATTGCATTTTAGCACACGGCCAATGGGAGCTGCGGAGTTGGCGATCGGGGTGGGGGCAGTGTGCGGAAACCCACTCCCCCACCCTGGGGGGCATGCAGGGAGCTGGCTTTAGCCTTGCTGTGTTGCTGGACTTCTAGTGTCTAAAATCTCCTGGTTTGGCTTCAGTAGCCTCCAGGAGATAAAGGGAAGGGAAGCAGTTGAGGGATGGGGAGGACTTGATCAGCGGGGTCTGTGGACCCCCTGGAGTAGTCTCGGGGACCCCCAAGGGTCCACGGACCCCAGTTTGAGAAATGCTGTGGTAGGCAATATTTAGAACAAGCAATTTTCTCACCCCACTGGATGTTACAGTTCTTAATACACAGGCCTCTCTTAAGCCTGGACCAGTCTCCTCAGTTGCAGTTTTCATCTTCTCAGTGTTCTTGTTGCTTCCAGCTTAGGTGAGGGAGGAAAAGGCCAAGGCATGCTACACCTGTTCCATATTTTAAATCCTTAGTCCATGTGCTTAGAAGACACTTGCCCAGAACTTGTCCTTGTGGGCTTTGCTGAGTCACTGGCTGGGCAATCTCCCTGGTGTGGTCTTGTGCAACTGAGTCATAGAGTTGAGCAGTCCCCATTGTGTGGTACTTGGGCAGCTGTCACTGAATTGCACATCCCTTGATTACAACTCCCCTGCTGATTAACAGTTGTTGAACACTCTTCTGGGGAGGGGGCCTTTGTATGTCACTAGCAAACTTACAGCATATTTCATAACAACTATACAGCAAAATCCCATATCTGCATCCACACTAATGACATACATATTTGGACAGAATAATGGGGTTCATATATCTCACATGGCATGCCCTGTATGAAACATCACAACCATACATGAATGATGAATATGGGGGTTACAGGATGCCACCCTGAGGTACAGTGTGCCACACCTACACAGTCCTGCACGATTGAGTGTTATGATGAGCATTGTGAGCACAACACACCTGATCCTGCGTATTTGCAGAGCCGCCAAAGGAGCCACAAGAAACTTGATGATTCCTTGGAGGCTAGCTTGCTGTGGGACATAGAAAGAAACAGTTCAAGGTTGTTGTTGGCATTCACAGAGCAGCTGCAGATGGTGGAGTGCCAGTTCTGGGCCTGAGAAACAAGCACTGACTGGTGGGATCACATTGTTATGCAGGCTTGGGATGAAAAGGAGAGTCTGCAGAACTTTTGGATTCACAAGGCCACATTCCTGGAAGCGTGTGAGGAGCTTGCCCCAGCCCTCTAGAGCAGCAGCACCAAAGTGAGAGCTGCACTGACAGTGGAGAAGTGAGAGGCAATAGCTGTGTGGAAGCTGGCAATGCCAGACTTCTACAGATCAGTCCAGAATAAATTTGGAGTTGGGAAATCTACTGTGGGGGTTGCTGTGATGCAAGTGTGCAGGGTCATTAATCACATCCTGCTACAAAAGACTGTGACTCTGGGCAATGTGCAGGACATAGTGGATGGTTTTGCAGCAATGGGGTTCCCGAACTGCGGTGGGGTGATAAATGGCTCTGTGGCATATCCCTGTTTTGGCACCAGACTACCTTGCCACAGAGTAAATCAACAGAAAGGTCTACTTTTATATGGTATTACAAGCACAGGTGGCCCCCTGGAGACATTTTACCAACCTTAATGCGGGCTGGTGAGGGAAGGATGCACACACGCACTGGCCTGTTCAGAAAGCTGCAAGCAGAGGCTCTCTTTCCAGACCAGAGGATTACCACCGAGATGTTGAAATGCCAATGGTGATCCTGGGAGACCAGCATACCCCTTACTCCAGTGGCTTATAAAGCCATGCACTGGCAACCTTGACAGCAGTAAGGAACATTTCAACTACAAGCTCAGCAGGTAAAAAGTGACAGTTGAATGTGCCTTTGGCTGTGAGAAAGGCTGCTGGTACTGTCTACTCCCGAGATTAGACCTCAGTGAAAAAAATATTCCAATGGTTATAGCTGCCTGCTGTGTCTTCTATAATATCTGTGAAGCAAAGGGGGGAAAGTTCCCACCTGGGTGGAGGGCAGCTGTCTGCTGATTTTGAGCAGCCAGATATCAGGGCTATAAGAAGAGCTCAACAGAGAGCTTTATGGCTCAGGGAGGCTTTGAAAAACCACTGTAATAGTGAGCCTCAGTAATGTGTGTTGCTGAAGTGTGTGCTGCCTGGCATTGTTTTTTTCCAGCCTGGTATGAACCTTTTAATGAGTGCTGTGTTGGGGGGGGGTAATATAACATTGCAAATGCACCTATTGCTATTATCTGTGAATGGTGTCAGCCCCAGCCAGCATCTGTTGTGAACCAATAAAGAGGAATTAAGTTTCTATAAATAGACTTTTATTCCAAACCCATGTGAACAGACATATTTATAACTGAATGAAACTTTACAAATACAGGGAAAAGAAGCTTTGAAAGGGAAAGAACGGTCATTTACATTTCACTAACACCTACACCAACCGTGTCTCTCAAAGGTCAGTGTATGCGCAGCTGTGATTACCTGTACTCTCCCCTGGGGTGGAGAGATAGGGGTACTGCAGTGGCCCATGTAGAATGTGGGGTATGCATGTAGGGAGGCCCTGGGATGCAGTTCTCTATGGGGTGCAGAGGGAGGCAAGCATGGGTCTGCTGAACCTGAAGGTCAACAGGAGTCTCCAGCACATATGTTTACCTCTTGAGAAGTGCAAACATCTCCTGCTGCATGTCTCTCTCCTTTTCCTGTACTTTTCTCCTCTCTGCTCTATTCCTGTCCATTCTGTCCATGAGGGTGATCCTCAAAGCCCTGTGCTCGATATCCAAAGTATCAGAGGCTTGCAGGAGCTCTTGGAACATGTCATCCCATGTCCTCTTCCTTCTCCTCCTTACCTGACTGAGCCGGTGCGCTGGTGTGGATGGAGAGACCTTCAAGGCCACATTTCCAGCTGCAAAAGATACAATGCACAGAGGTACTATTGTGAGCGTATTCACAAGATAAATGGAAACACTCCCTTTGAGCCACACAAGTTACAAGCACTACATTCTCACTTCTCCTTGGGGATTCATAGAGACAGTGGCAGTCCCATCCATGGTGAGTATGGCCCAGGGGAGGGGGTAAGCTGGGACAATAAGGGTGGGGGGGTAGCTCATGGGCATGAGTATATGCAGATAGGGCAATTGAACTGAATACTGGCACTGTTTTCCACAGGTGGTGGTGATTATAGCTGCTATCTCACTTCTAAGGGTAACAGAGTCTGAAAGGAAACGGCCCCTACATGTGTCTGGCAGCAGATCAGGTCCGTATGCTGCTAGCCCGTGCGCCTGCCGGTGCCTGCTGAAGTAATTGCTGAGTGGTGTGGGAAAGCGTCTGACCGCAGCAGAAGAAATAAGGCAGCCTTCCCCAGGCACCTTTGGCAGAGGATTGCAGACTATCTTGAGGAAAGTTTCCTTGAGATCTCTATGGAGGATTCCCAGGACATCCCAGTGCACGTAACCTAACCATTCTGCAGGGCCCCCTCTGCCCAGTTGCACAGGGAATGAGAAGCAGATAGAAACTCTGCCTTTATTAGTTATTTCACTACCTCTTCTAGCCTGATCAGAAAAGGAGGAAATGAACAGATGTGTCCCTGCAATATCAAAGCAAACTGCTGACATATTAGAGGTTCCTTCTCCTGCATCAGGCTCGTCTATACTGGGCTGTAGGGATGGGATCGACTGCTCTGGAGTAAAAAACAGGTCCTGCCTCGCTGTGCCACTGGATCCCCCAGTCACCTGTCCCCCAGACTCCTCCTCTTCCTCATCCAACACCACCTCTTCACTGTGCACTCTGGGGGCCTGTCACTCCAGCTCCTCCGAAGTATCCCCGAGGTTCTTGGGGGTGGTGGTGGGGTCCTCCGCTGAGGATGGCATGCAGCTCTTTGTAAAAGCAGCATATCTGTGGCTCGGCACCAGAGTAAACGTTGGCCTTCCTTGCCTTGTGGTACGCATGCCACAGCTTTCACACGGCACTGCTACAGGTAGCCTTCTCCCCCACACTTCAAGCAATTTCCTCGTGGATAGCGACATTTCTATGGCTGGGTTGGAGCTGTTCCTGCACAGCCTCTTCTCCCCACAGACCCAGGAGATCCACCACCTCCTGTCTGCTCCAGGCAGGAGCGTGTCTGCAGCGTGCGGCTGGCATGGTCAGCTGGGCAACCATTAGATGAGTTCTCCACACTGAACAAACAGGAAATGAAATTTCAAAATTCACAGGGTATGTACCTGTGTACCTGGCCACTGGGCAGCGGAGTTCAAAACAGTGACCAGAGCAGTCACAGTGGGGCATTGTAGGACACCTCCTGTAGACCACTGAAGTCAATGTAAGTAATGCGGCGTCTACACTGCGTCACCCTAGCTGTTGATCTAAGTGAAGGGGTGAAAGTAACTTAAAGGACTTACCGGTACTCTGGAGTCCTGAGCAGGGAAGCGTGGCCTCGACCGGAAGAGGCAGGGCCAGGCCCTTTAAATCAAGATTTAAAGGCCCCAGGGCTCTGGATGAGGCTGGGAGCCCTGGGGCCTTTAAATCACCCCCAGAGCTCCCAGCTGCAGAGGTGGCTGGGAGCCCCGGGGCTCAGGGGCGATTTAAAGGGCCCCAGGCTGCAGCCGCTGCTACCGCAGTGGAGCCCCAGGCCCTTTAAAGTGCTGCTGGAGCTACCCCAGGGGCTCCGGCAGCGGGGCTCTGGCGGTGCTTTCGAGGGCCTGGGGCTCCGGCCACCATGGGGAACCCCGGGCCCTTTAAAGCGCCAGCCTGGGGAAGCCGGTCCGGTCTGGCACGGCTTACTGGCTCTTGCTGGTACGCCGTACCGGACCATACCGGCTTACTTTCCCCTCTGCCTAAGTGCTATGCTTCCCGCAGGGTTGGAGTTATTAAAAGTCAGCATAGTGGCTGAGTTACAGCAGTGAGGTGAAATTTTAGTGTAGACGCTTACAGAGTTAGGTTGAAATAAGATGCCTTGCGGCAGCCTAACTCTGTAAAGTACACCAGGCCTAGGTATGTGTGTAACTTTAAGCATGTAAGTAGCCTCATTGAAACTGCCTTAGTGATCATTTTTCCAGTTCTAATAAGCTGGCCTTGTTCTGAGAAATTCATCATTAATTCTGGAGATAAACTTAATTGTGGCACAATTTAAAGAAGGAAAATCGACTACTCAAAATAAAAAGCAAAATGCTACTGTATATTCTTAGCATGTCCATTCAGGAAAGAGGCCTTAATATAAGACGTTCTTGTCAACTGCTGGAAATGGCCCACCTTGATTATCACTACAAAAGGTTTCCCCTCCCCCAGCCCCCCCCCCCCCCCCCGCTCTCTTGCTGGTAATAGCTCACCTAAAGTGATCACTCTGGTTACAGTGTGTATGGTAACACCCATTGTTTCATGTTCTCTGTGTATATAAATCTCCCCACTGTATTTTCCACTGAATGCATCCGATGAAGTGAGCTGTAGCTCACGAAAGCTTATGCTCAAATAAATTGGTTAGTCTCTAAGGTGCCACAAGTCCTCCTGTTCTTTTTGCGAATACAGACTAACACGGCTGCTACTCTGAAACCTGAAAAATGACAGTTTTCCATCCATCATTGATTTAGTGAAACATTATTAGCCTTTTTTATGTGACTCAAAAATGTTTGAAAGAGATGGATCCACCGTGATTTTTCTAAAGAATTTTTACATAATTACAAGTACATGGATGGCATTTTCCTTTTGATTTTTTGTTTGTTTGTGTATTATTGGGTGCATAAAGCCACACAGAACCAAAAGCTTGAATAACTGTTCCAGCCCAAGGATACAAATTGAAGCTGAACAGAGAAATTATTCCCTTATCAAATGATTTGTATTTCAAAGGATAGTATGTTGTGGTGCAAGTACAAATGCTGGAGGACAAATCTCCTTAAATATAGTATTCTACTCTTAAAAGTCAAAAAGCTACAACCCCTCTGTACGGTATTGAGAAAAAACTCCACTAAATTGTTTGTGCCATCTTCAATTTCCTGAACAGCGTCCCTTAAATATTTTTTTTTAATAAGAATCATAGACTCAGGCTGCAGCATACTAATGAACCTATGCCTACCAATTACATTTTGCTCTCCATTTCAGATTAAATGACTGTCTATCTATCTAGATGTTTATACGACCCCCATCACCATAGTATTCTAGCAAGTTTTAAAAAATATAAACAACAATAATAATAATGTACTGTATCTTTCCGGTTAGTTACAACTCTATATGCTTTGTTAGGCTAATGACAAGTAAAATGCCGGAATCTAAATGTTATGGTAGCTGTTTCATGAGGGTAATCAACTTTCCATGCATTTGTGCTGCTTTGCACAATAGAACAAAGAGACAGAAAAGGCTTTAAGGAGTTAGGAACAGCAATTTTCATCTAGAAAGGAAAAAATAGACAAAGATGAAATAAAAGAGAGAGCTGAAGTGTAAAAGTAGTAAAGTGCAAATATTCTTGTACAGTGAAGGAGAATGGAAGGTTATGTCAAGGAGGAAAGAGAAAGATGAGTCTCTTTCTCGTATCTCTTTAGAGGCTCGAGATGTCTCTCTTCTCTGCTTCCCATTTCCTGCTTTCATACAGATGGGGGATTTCCCTCTGTCCCCTTGGACTGCTGGATGTGTAAAAGTTTATTGAGTTCAGGTTCCAAATTGTGATTCTCTAGTCTGACCTCCTGTAACACAGGACAGAGAACTTCTCCCAAATAATTTCCAGAATCTATCTTTTAGAAAAACATCTAATCTTTAGTTAAAAATGGTCAGTGATGGAGAATACACCATAACCCTTAGTTAATTGTTCCAATGGTTAATTACCCTCACTGTTCAAATTTTACATTTTATTTCCAGTCTGAATTTGTTTAGTTTCAACTTCCAGCCATTGGATCGTGTTCTACCTTTCTCTGCTAGACTGAAGAGCCCACTATTAAATATTTGTCAATATTTATATTCATATAGTGCATAATTATAGGTGTAATCAACTCATTCCTTAATCTTCTCTTTGTTTAGCTAAATAGATTGAGCTCCATGTGTCTATCACTATAGGGCATGTTTTCTAATCCTTTGGTCATCCTCATAGCTCCTCTCTGAACCCTTTCCAATTTATCCACATCCTTGCCAAATTTTGGTCACCAGAACTGGACACAATATTCCAGCAGCGGTCGCACCTACCTGTCTACTCCTGCCCAAGATTCCCCTCTTTATGCATCCCAGGATTGCATTAGCTCTTCTGGCCACAACATCACATTGGGAGCTCAAATTCAGCTGATTATCCACTATGATCCCCCAATCTTTTTCCGAGTCCCTGTTTCCTAGGACAGAGGCCCCCATCCTGTAAGTATGTCCTACATTCTTTGTTTCTAGATGTATACATTTACATGTAGCCATATAAAAATGCATATTGTTTGCTTGTGCCCATTTTACCAAGCGATCTAGATCTTCTGAATCAGTGACCTGTCCTCTTTGTTATAGACCACTCCACAAATTTGTGTGTCATCTGCAAACTTTATCAGTTATGATTTTAAGTTTTCTTCCAGGTAATCAATAAAAATGTTAAGTAGTGTAGGGCCAATAACTGATCACTGTGGGACCTGACTCGAAACTTACCTGTTCAATGATGATTCCATGTTTATAGTTACATTTTGAGACCTATCAGTTAGCCAGTTTTTAATCAATTTAATTTGTGCCAAGTTAATTTTATATTCTTCTAGTTCCTTAATCAAAATGTCATGTGATACCAAGTCAAATGTCTTACAGAGTCTAAGTATATTATGTCAACACTATGATCTTTATAATCTCATCAAAAAAGAGATCAAGTTAGCTTGACAGGCTCTATTTTCCATAAACTCATGTTGATCTGCATTACCCTCCTTTAATTCGTTACTAATCGAGTCCCATATCAGCTGTCCCATTATCTTTCCCAGGATTGATGTCAGGCTGACAGATCTATAGTTACCTGGGTCATCCCGTTTACCCTTTTAAAAAATTGGCACATTAGCTTTCTTCCAGTCTTCTCGAACTTCCCCAGTGTTCCAAGACATATTGAAAAAAAATCAAAATTAATGGTCCAGTGAGCATTTCAGCCACGTCTTTTAAAATTCTTGGATGCAAGTTATTTCAACCTGCTGATTTTAAAATGTCTAACATTAATAGCTGTTGTTTAACATCCTCCAGAGATACTAATGGGGTGTAAAGTGTTATTATCACCATCTGATGAGACTAACATCTGTTTTTCCCCAAATAGAGAACAGAAATATATATTGAACACTTCTACCTTCTCTGTATTATTATTGATAATTCTACCATTTCCATACCATTGTCATGATGCTTTTTGCCCCAGATAAATTTTAAAAAGTTCACTTTATTGTTCTTGACTCTGCTGGCCATAGGTTTTCCCTTATCAATATTTTATAATTCTTAATTTCTGTTTTATATTCATTACTATCAACTTCCCCTTTCTTCCACTTGCTATATTTTATTTTTTATAGCTGCATTCACCTCCCCTCTAACCCAGATTGTTGTTTTTTAAAACTAGTACAACCTTCTTCTTCGACTGTAGTTTTGGGGACATCTAGTAAGGGATTCTTAAACAATTCCCAGTTATTGTTCACATTTTTCTAATTAAATTCTTACTCCCAGCTGATTTGGCTCATAATTGTTTTCAGGTTTTGTGAAATTGGCCCAACTAAAGCACTGAGTATTTACATTACTGGTCTGGACTTTATCCTGCTTGCACATTATAAATGTCATGATCACTTGCACCTAAGCTTCCATTAATTTTTAGTTCTGTGATCAGTTCCTCTTTATCTGTTAAGAAAATATCTAATAAAGAATTCCTCTACGTTGGTTGCAACACTTCTTGAGCTAGGAAATTGTAATCTATAATATTCAGAATTTCCAAGGATGCTTTAGTCCTGGCAGCATGAGACCTCCAGCGTATGTCACTCAAATTGAAGTCCCCCATAACAATGCAGCTTTTTTTCCCTACACATCATAGATAGGTACATAAGGCGGTGACCATCCTGTTCCCCAGTGTGATTTTGTTGTCTGTAGCAGACAACTAATTCCTCATCTTGTGCTTTATTTGTTAGGGCATTGATCCATAATCATTCAAGATCATTTTTCTTTTGAGTTATCAGTGACTCAGAAACAACATGTTTGATACTGAGTGCCACTACCCCTCCCCTTTTGCCCACTCGATCCTTCCTAAATAGGTCCTAAGGAACCAGCCAGTCATTTCCTCTCCATCTCATGTCTCACAGTGCTAGTCTATTTGTACAGTGCTCTTGCACTACCTTACATAATTCAGGAAGCATGAGAAGGATGCCTGTGATTCACACTCTGCTCATTCCGTAGACACTTCAATACGAGAGCAGCACTGGACAGATTTAAATGTCTCATGGGACATTTAAAGCTAGACTCAACCAAGTACCTTATAATGTGGGGACAAATCTGCCACTGGCTCTGCCATGGAGGAGATGACCCAATATATCTTTTTCTTCTCTAATTTCTATAATTCTATGAACTTCCTTCCTGCACTTTGAAAACCGAATTAATTTCTGTCCATCCATCGCTGCCAGTAGTCTTAAAAGAATGGAAAACTTCACCCCAAAAAGTTTCAGCTGCCTTTATTGCAATCTTTAGTCATTGTCACATCATAGTCTTCAGGCTATTTGCACCACAAAGATTTGTTTAGGTGCTAAGTTTAATAACAGGTTTATTGGATGTAGAGAAAACACAAGAGGAGGCTTCAGAGTAACAGCCATGTTAGTCTGTATTCGCAAAAAGAAAAGGAGTACTTGTGGCACCTTAGAGACTAACCAATTTATTTGAGCGTAAGCTTTCGTGAGCTACAGCTCACTTCATCAGAGGCGTGATTCCGACTTCTAGCTGTTATGTATAATTTTATCCTCCTTAGGCATCCTTTTTCTATGGAAGCCAGGAACACGATTTGTGCCAATATTTTATAATTCTTAATTTCTGTTTTATATTCATTACTATCAACTTCCCCTTTCTTCCACTTGCTATATTTTATTTTTTATAGCTGCATTCACCTCCCCTCTAACTCAGATTGTTGCATGATCTGCTGTGCACTGTTTTGAGAAGACAAATTAATTGTTGTCAGAATGCTATTATTGAACAAAGAAACTTCCAGTCTCAAAGAGTGCAGTGTCATTTCCTGAAAGGGCATTTTTTGGATACTTTACTGGAAAGATTCAGGAATTTTTTAACACATCTGAAACCCAATATTTCACTTAAATTGTATTAAGCTAGGAATGTAATACACTAAAAGAAAGAAAGAAAGAAAGAAAGAAAGAAAGAAAGAAAGAAAGAAAGAAAGAAAGAAAGAAAGAAAGAAAGAAAGAAAGGTCTCTTTATTAAAAAGTGGAATGAGCGAAACTAAATACTCTGAGGAAGCTACCGAGAGACTAAGACATAGTGATCTGTCCATGGTGAGTAGTTTATTCTCATTTACCACTCAGTATGTACCAGAGCATTTATATCTGTTGAATGGCAAATGAACTAGGATGTTGACAGGACAAAGGGCCAGGAAAGGAGATATTTAGAGCTGGAAAAATTATTCATTGCTAATAAATTACCTGATGAACATAACTCTTTATTTTTCTGTTCACAAACTAACCTTGATTTCTATGTATTATCGTTATCCTTAAACATTTGCTGAATATTTCATCCAAACAAATTTCACTCAATGGGTTGTTTATGAAATGATGTTCACTTTGGAATGAGGTCGGGAAGTATTTTTAGCCCTATTTTGCGGAAGGAGATGTGCTCACATCGCTAGACCATCCTTTTCTCCTTGGATAAAATAAGCTGCATTGGAAAGGAAGCTAAAGCTATGCTTACACTACAAGGACTAGAGCCACACCCCTGCAGTGTTACAGCTACATCACGGTAGTGTTGACACTTCCTACATCAACAGAAGGGTTTTTTTCCCGTCAATGTAGTTAATCCAACTCTCCCAGAGGCAGTAGCTAGGTTGACAGAAGAATTTTTCCATTGACCTAGTTGCGTCTACACTGGAGGTTGAGTTGACCTAACTACAGTACTCAGGGAGTAAGCAATGTAGCCAGGTTGATCTACTTTTAAAGTATAGAACACTCCTTCTTTTAGCTTCGATCAGCCCCTCCAATGTGGATGAGAGGAAGGGTCAGTGGAAGCTAATCAAATAGGAGGCATTAGCAATCCTTCACCACATGGATGTGTGATGGATCAAGAAGTAAAGTCAGAGTACTCTTCAGACACAACAGTATTGGGGAGGGTTGGAAGGATGAATACATGGATACTGATAAGAGGGCTTAAAATGTGTGGGGTGCAAAAAGATTACAAAAATGATAACCTTTCTCTTGCCAGCAGTGGAATGAGCTGTTATGTGGACTATTATACGTAATGTTAAGAATTCTGTAAAGACACTAAAGTGGTCTAATATATGTAATTTATAATAAAGAAGCTACAGCCTATAAATTGCTAAATGGAAGAGCTCCAAGAAACGGGAAACCATGGGACAATAGGAATAATTTCAAAAATAGTTTTTCAAGTGATACAGACACATCTCAAAGGTTTCTACATTAAATAAACTTCAGACTGAAATAAACATCAATTTTGTACCTAGTCACATTAGCTGATTACATCATGCACTATATTTAAAATGCCTCCAGTATAACCATGGAAACAGCTTTTACTTAAAATCTCAAATTTAGTTCAATATTAGCTTAAGATGTAGAAATACTTTAGAAAGCTCACAAATTAAATTCTCATATTATTGTTGTCTTGCATAGTTAGCTGTGTGGGTTTTTTGTAGAGTACACTATGTACACAGAGATACCAAATTTATGATGGAGACTGGAGGGAGAGAGAGAGAGAGAGTGATGGAGGGAAATAATAGAAAACCAAAGGAGGATTTGGAGTATATCTTAATCATCTGCCCCCAATTGCTTACAAGAACTGAGCCAATACTTGATATTCTGTTTGGTGGCAGAACTGAAAAAATCAGAAAAATTATTCTTTTTGGCTCAACCTAAAAGGGAATTTGTTTTTTCCTTGCTGAAACTAAAACAACAAAAACCAATCTCATTTTGGGTTGAACTAAATATTTCATTCTATGCAGAATACCCCCCCCCCTTTTCTGTTTTGTTTCAGTTTTAGGTGGCACCTTTTTGTGTTTTTAATAAATGTAGCTAAATTTAAAAATGAAACGTAGTTTTGAAATGAAAAGTCAAAATGTTTCGAAAACATTGAAATGACACAGTTTGACATTTTCAGTATTTCCCCCCCAGCCAAAACTGGTCACTGATTTTGATCTGAATTCATAAATAGTTTCAGTGACCCTGAAACTGCATTTTTTGGTTAATAAACTATTTGAATATGTCCCCCCAGTTCTACTCTGTATCTTATTTTTTTTAAAAAATGTTTGATATTAGACACAGGGTTAAAAACCACATGCTCATGAGGTTGTTTCAATTCAACAATGCAGCATTGCAAGAAACATCTAAAAATCACTTACAACTAGCATCAGTACTACAAAAGCCCATGGCAGAGCACACTTTAAATGAGCAGCCCTATTGCAAAATACAGGTGCTAAACCATGACAGGGAACCTTCAAAGATTCAGACTTTGGAACTGGTATGGGTAAGCTACACACTCAGACACCAGAGGCAAGGAATGCATGGGAGGGAGTGGAGATTGCTGTCCATTCAGGGGCTCATGGGGAAACAAAGACAGATTCAGCAGTTTGTCACACAGCAAAGCCAAGAAAGTGGCCCTGTGAGGATGGGAAGCAAAAAGCAGAACAGGCAACCTGTTTCAACCCTGGAGAGAGGATCAAACAGGTGGAAGAGTGGGGGGGAGGGAAAGAGCCATGCATGAGATTCTCACTTCAGGCAGGAGTCCTGGCAGTTGTGTACCCAGGTGGTGTCTTTTGTTTGCTTGGAATTCTGTATATTTGTGATTGGTGCGTGATCACATGACACTATTTAGCTTGTTGCGCTCTACTTCACTGCATAAGAAACTGCAAGAAAACACAATCATTAGGAAATC
Source organism: Lepidochelys olivacea (assembly GCF_965140295.1). Classification (NCBI taxonomy): domain Eukaryota; kingdom Metazoa; phylum Chordata; order Testudines; family Cheloniidae; genus Lepidochelys; species Lepidochelys olivacea. The sequence continues at coordinate 268,726,383 of NC_140411.1, forward strand.
TGGGAATGACATTTCCTAGCAACAAAAGAACGGCATTCGTTTCACTTGACTGAAAACTTTATGGGCAGCATAGAGTTGCTAGTAAAACAAATATTCTGCACACCAAGTACACTTGCAGTTATCCAGATCTGGATTCAAGGCCTGAATTGGACTGGCGTGCACCAATTTAGCAACTTGGTATTTGTTCTGAAGATGTCACCGAATGGTTCAGAATTTCAGCTTTCAGAAAAAAATTAGTGACCACTACATGCCTACATGAGGATCTCTCCAGCACTATTCACAACAAGGCTAGGCTGAGTGACAGGTTCTTTGCAGAAAATTCTGTCAATTTCCTCATAAAAGGGATCTTGTGTGAGTTCCTATAGGAGCTGTTTTGGTCCTATGCATCTCTCTAGGTCTGTCAGAGGTTTCATCACTGCATTTCATCTTGGGGCTACCTCAGTTTGGTCATCTGTCCAAACAGCTGCTTCTAAATCTTTGCAAAGGATCATAGGGTTAGAAGGGACCCCAAGGGCCATCTAGTCTAACCCCCTGCCAAGATGCAGGATTTGTTGTGTCTAAACCATGCGAGACAGATGGCTAGCCAGCCTCCTTTTGAAAACCTCCAGTGATCCTGGCATGTCTTTTCTGACATGGACTGGGCATGCTACTCATCCCACAGAACAATGCACCAACAGGCTCCAGCCAGAGGCAATGACACATTCTGAACAAGGGAAAAGTGCTCTTCACTCATTCTGAAAGCAACTCACTTGCAAATGGGACACGTGCATTTGCCAGAAGCACTACTTGAACAGGTGGGTGACCTCTAGTCCAAATGACCCCAAAGTAGTGGAGGGCAGAATACTAACCTAACAGGTCACTTCTGCAGGGATTAGAGCAGTTTAGGATAATGGGGAAGGACTATTTGCTCCAGTTTAGTTAAATCAGAAGTGCGACGTGACCATACTGCCACAAAGCCTTTACTTCTCACCAATATGTTGTTACTTCAGATGTGATATGGAGTAGATTCTGCTAAAGTCCAGAGAGCCAATGATGGGAAAGAATTTGTGTGTGGACACATGGTAGTTCCCACTGATATGAGGACAATTATACTAAGGCAATTTTCATCTAAAGACAAGGCCTAAGTCAGCTGCAAGGAAAACCATGAAAATATGAACGGTATAACCAATACAAAAATGTCCACCTGAGTTTGTACAGAGAGCTGGAGACAAAAGATCTTAGACATATGAACTGCCCATTCATCTCAGTGGCAATTTAATTCAGATTCCTGTTGGTGATCATTTAAATGTTGGCTTTGTTAAGTATTTCACTGCAGATCAAAGCATGTAAGAAAGGAGAGGGACAATTATATTATGAGATCTGCACAATAGTCTGTGACACCTTAGTTTAGTGCTATGAATGGATGGTGCTTGGAGGACACCACTATTTTTCTGTCCTACTGTTCCAAGGGGGTCTGACTGGCAACAAATGTTCCTCAAAAGGCCACCTGGAGGAGGCAGTAGTGGTTGTTGGAGGTCTCCTCTTCTCTTCCCTGGCACCTAGGGAAAACAGGAGACACCCGGAATGGTGACTGGCACTAGGTTGTCTCTCCTCACAGCAATGGTGGCAAAGCATCACTGAGGAGCAACAGCATGGAGACTTGAATACCATAGTGACCGAAGCTGCTCTAGTAGTAGGGGTATGGGGCACAGTAATTTTCTTCCTAGGGGCTGCTGCCAGCTCTCTGAAGGCTCATACAGACATCAGAGTGTGATGTCTGTGAGCTACAGCTCTGTTACATTATCGAGTGTTTCTTAGCTTCCATGAGGGACAGAACTATAACTTTTTTTAAATGAAAGCTTAGATACTGATGTCATCACCTGACTCTAGAACTGGGGTCACAGGAGGGGCCTGTTGTCATTATGCCTTAATCCGGCTCTGTCGATGGGTGTATCCAAACTCTGTGGAGCAGGAATCAAACCTGAGGCATTTAGCTGAGCCTAACAGCCCATTCTTGATTATGTTTTTGAATGGTTGCACACACTGCTGTGAGTGGGGTCTTGTTTTGGTGTCTCAAATGGGACAAAAATGGGAAAACCCCTTTTCCCCTCCATTTCCCCAAACCAGAGGACTATGTAACTCCTCTTTTGGTGCACTGATGGTTGCACTAATTTAGTACTTATGCAGATTTCGGTTCAAGGCTTAAACTGGATTGGGTTGTACGGAATCAGTGTCCTGGTACTCCTATTTTATTTGAGGCTGCCATCTTGTTCTATAGTGTAAACTCATGCTATGGCATTATTAACTCAGGATACAGTCAGAGACCTTCAGGGGTTCTTCAGCATTGTAGTCTCTTCTGGAAACCATTCAACATAGTAAATCACCAGCTAGACCTTTTAAAGCTCCAATATCTGAAGGCTTAAAATCCATACCAGACATTTGTTGAAAAAAGTTAATGTTCATGTGCAAACAAAACAATGTAATCAGTGTTAAAATTTTTGAAACCAACATGCTCTAAAGCACCAGTCCATGTTCAAGATTGATAAGCTCAAAGACGTTAGTTTAAAGAGCAAAGCCTTTAAAAAAATAATTCTCACCAGTGTTTAACAGCATGTCTGCTCCTCTCAGTGGGCATTTGAGATGGAAAACCAGATTACTAATGCCAAGGAGCAAATGACTAGAGTAAAAATATATTTGATACTATCAAATTTTACTCCTTTCTCCACTCTTCTAATATTAACAAAAAAAAGCTGGCAGCTGGACTCCCCTTCCCCCACACATATTAAAAATATTCCTGGAAAATACTATGTCACTGAACTGAAACCTTGTATTACAAATCCAAGTTTTAGCTTGAAGCAATATTTTCCAATAGTCAAATGTGAAATCCCTGAAAATAGGGACTTCGGTGAAAATGCACTCTTACCTAAATGATATTATACATGTTGCTGTTTTACTGTGTCTTATTCTCAATAATAGTGTACGAGGGGCAAAGATGCTTCCCATCTACGTTAATTTGCTAAATTAACACCTCCAAGTCATTTGCAACTCACTCTAATCCTCCAGTGTAGCACAGACAGTTCCATAGTCCTACATAATATGCATCAGCTGAATGGATTCCAATTTATCAGGAAACTATAAATTGCAAAATACCAGGCTGAAACAGAAGTAATAAACCCAGTGATCACTGTCCCATACATTTTAGGCTGTTATTTTGAGCCTCCTGGGATATCAATGCTGTATAAAACATTTCTCAAGAATCCTGTCAGCTATATGAATCCTTTGCAACTGCTTTCACTAATATATTACAACTTGTTCATGAAACAGAATTACCATGGTCACTGTGGGATGGGAAATGATGTGAAAACTATCTGGATAGAGTCTCCTTTTTCCTTCCTGTGTATGAACATACTAAAAGAGCATGCAGGTATTCATTTCCCCCTCAAGCCTGCCTTTTAGGTGCCCAAAAAGATTGTAGTAGAGTTATATAGACCTTTTGAAACATTCTTACTGGCAGATTTGTGCTCAGCAGGGCTAAGCCATGCTGAAGTTGCCCGTGATACCATGGATATGATACTATGTATACTTGTCCTAGCTCTCATTGAGTATGTGCACGTGAGCTGGATATCACACCCCTTGTCATAGTATAGACCTAGCCTAAGCCATATGCTTAAATTCATCCCTATCCAAAGCCACACTTAAAGAATGTGCTTTACTGTAAAGCTTTTTCTGAATTAGGCAACTTCCCTGAATCGGGGCCTAAATTATCACACACGTCTCTTAAAAAGCCCAGATAGAGCACTGGAATAAATCAAGGGTTTTGACACTCAGCACGTGACCTAATCAGCTCCATTCTGGATCTCCGAATAGAGAGACTGCCAACAAATTTAAAATGTAGCACATGTAAGATAAAGGGAGATAAACACATTGGTCTTTTCTGGTAGGAGGCAGTGTATTTTTATGTTTTCTTCTGATAAAAATAATGGAAAAGGCTATTTATTTTTCACAAAGTATTAAAGAAGAAACAAACGATTTAACTTACATGGTCCTAGCTCTGTGACACTATTCTGTAAAAAATCAGGGTCCATTTCCCATGCAAACAGCTTCTCTACTTCTCCCACCCCACCCTTAGTGACTCACAGGAGGCAGCCACAATGAGGTAGTTGTCATCATCCTAATTCATATACATATATATAATGGAGTCCCTTGAAGGAGAGTATTGTACAGGACTTTAGAATACATATAATTGTAAGAAGAGTTCAGCTGCAGGTGATATTTCGACCAAATTGTTGTAAGTATCTATTAAAACTTTATCTTTGCCGCAGTCATAATTGTATGAGCAAGATACAGTGTTTATCTTTATAGTGTTATAACTCAAATAACTACTGGATTGTGCTTTGAACTCAAAACCATAAACTAGTTGTCTGCGGTATTCTGTCAAAAGGGACCACGCTACTTTGACTAATAGAGTTAAACTCTGAGTAAAGATTTTTAAAAAATCTTGAGTCTTAGGGCCTTTCTAAAAATGAAAATGATATTGACTTTACGTAGTGATATTCATCATGGAATATCACCAAAGTGCCCTACACACACACACACACACTGTCAGCAGACTGGGTCATAAGCGGTCAGGCCTCATGGTCCGAGTGAGAGTCAGGCTTAGTGCCAGAGCCAAGGGTTGAGGCAGAATTGGAGTCAAGCATCAGAGCTGAGGGTTGGAACCAGATTACCAAGAGTCAGCAAAGGCAAGAGCAGGGCTGGTTCTCAGGCAGGAGCCATTCTGGAATAGGATGGGAACAAGGCTTGGTGCGAGGCAGAATCTGGGCTGGAGCTGTGAGGAGCAAAGAAGGAGCATGGCTTGGAGAGACAAGCACAAGAAGGCAAAGAGTCTGTCAGCATCTGCGTTGAGCAGCCAGCAAGCTACTGCTGCTGCTATGGTTAAGAACCAGCCTGCTGGCTTCCTCAGTCAATCAATCAGGGTGGTCCATCAGGCTGTCTAGCTGGGTCCTTAGGACATCAGAAGTTCTGAGCAGGCGTAGCTGAGGGCCTTACTCCTGATATACATACACACATATGAACAATGGACAGGAGCACTTTTCCCCACCACTGAAACGTAGCCATTGTTGGGGCGAAATTCAGAAACCATTTAACAATGCAGAATAAAATGACACAGAAAGTGTTGAATAACTTTTCCAACTGAAACTACAGGGAGAACTTAAGGTAGCAGAACAGATTCATCCAGACTGGAATTTGTTCGAGACATCAACTTTAACAACCCGACTCTTAGAGACAGTGACAAATATCTTTAATAAACAGAGGTGGTGCTATAGGTCTCATCTGCAAGATGGCATCTCCAGCAGTACGGCACCCTCTGACACTATTACGGGCACTTCTCCCTCTGACTGAGAGGGAAAAATTCAGTCTACTGAAACTCCACCACTGCTTTCTGCAGAACCTAGGTGTTCCTTCAAGGTTTCCCATCTAAGTAATGATGATTTACCCTTCCTTAGCTTAGTGAGGTCTGAGAGGGTCACTGCATAAGAGGGTAGAGTTGAAAACCAATCAACAACTGATATTCTGCACACTGTACCTGACGAATGTTATATGTTTTGCATAGTTAGTATGGCAAAAAACATAAACCACATGGGCCACACACATTATATATGAAATTAACAGAGAACTTCATAAAAATATCAGTATCAAGTCAAAATCAAGTCAACCGAATTTTTTCCATTTTTCATTTCAGGAGTTGTCCAATGTATTAAAAATTGAACTGAGCTATTGTTTTGATGTTATAAAATGTCAGCTATCCCAAAGTGGATTCTTTATATTATGAAAAGTATTGACATTCCTTCATCTGCATGGAGTTTTAAGGTAACTGAAGTAAAGTTCCATAAATCATATTTTTCATATGAATTTAAGACAATAAAAATCAGGGTGCCTTTTGAGCAGAATGGATCAAAAGTGGAACTTCTGAAGTGTCTTCAGATGAAACTGCACATTTCAAAAGATCTACTAAATTAAAAACAAGACTCTGACTGACCAGAGGCATTCGAAGCCATTGGGAATCTATGAAATTGCTCCATATATGTGCAACAATGAAAATATTTTGCACAAGCAAATGCTGGAGTATTAGTTTTTCTGGCCAAATGAAGCCCCATGGACTACAGACATGAGAGTGGCTTATTAATGTTTTGGCAGCTGACATGCACCTAGGAGTATTCAATAGAGATTACTTCATTTCTAGTAATACTACTAGATTTCTGGTGAAAGCACCATTAGTAAGTGAAGGCAAACAGAATTATTGGGAGTATCTGGGCTTTAAGCAGGTGGAATGTGGAGTGGTTGTTAAAATGATATCCAGCCCCACAACCGAGGGCCAATCTCCCACCTTACTCCCTCACAGATGCTATGCCAGCCTTTCAGTTGGAATAGCAGCTGTAGCTCATCCATGGTTAGTTGTACAGGGTACTGGGGACACTAGACATATAAATATGGATCTATGCCCCAGCCCTTACCCCTGCACCACCTCTGATCAACTCTTATTGTGGCCTTCTGCACTGCCCTATTTTCAGTTCCAGTGGTAAGATAAGAACAATGCAGCTCTGTTCTTGGATGGCAGTAAGTTTGTAGTGTGTTTTCCTTGGCTGACTTGGTAAAATCTAGAAACAGTGACAACCACAACTCACTATTATGGGCAGCATAATGATAATAAGCTTCATCATCAAAATGAAATTATGATATGTTACTCACCACCATTGGGAATCCTTTCTCCTCAGGCGTCAGCGTATCAGTGGAGAGAATATGCCATATAAAATCACAAAGACAAGGGGGTTTTAATGTCTCATGCTATTCTTTTAAAAATAGTTTATCTTAGGGACCTCAATTGATGTCAGGAACACTAACAAAAAGAGTGGCACGAAAAGAATTGTCACTGTGCAAATATCATGGAATGGAGTGCATATTTTCTAATTTCAGTAAATGACCAATGATAGATAGTTAAGAATGATTCTTCTCTTAAGGCACAGTCACACAGTAAAGGATAACAAAAGCCAGCTGGAGAGTATAAAAACCCTTTGGTCGGCTTTGAAATTTAGAATGCAGTCTTTGACTTTGTTAAGATAAAGTCAAAAGAAGGAATGAATTATTTATATAAATGTTGCCTTAGTAACACTGCAGCAAATAAAATAATGAAAGCTGCCTCTTGTTTTTAAGGAAAGCTTAAGTTTTAGCTCATTGGCTCTGAAAGTTAAGCATGCTCTTAAGGCAATTGTCAGGCAATTTTCCTATCCGGTCATACAGGCGAACAGTATCATAACTGCATATGCCTGACTTACTGTATGTGGTCATTTATTGTTCATGTTGAATAAAGGAGGACTTGACAGGAACCGATGCCTCACTAAGACTCATCTTGTGTGGGGCAGACCATTCCAATGTTGTCTAACACCTACTTCCGCATTGTGGAATCTTTTTCTATTGTTCTTCTTTTTTCAATAACCTAATACATTCATTGCAAAAATATTTATTAAAAGAATACTAAGGCTTCAAAGCAAAGGACTCAAAATCAAGAAATGACAAAGTTAAAAGCTAAAAAATAACCAGTTTTATGGTAACACCTGTAGATCCAGAGGCTGGGATTTCCAAAGAAATGTAAGGCAGTTAGGTACTCACCTCACATGGAAAATTAACAGGATATGGGTGACTGACTCTTAAAATATGGCTGGAATTATTCAGAGTAACATGTATACATACATGTGGGGGGGGGGTGCACGCATGCTCACCATAAACATGTTGGTTTATAGCTTAATAGAAAACATTTTAGTTTACACGAAGCATAAGAAACCATGGTAAACACCAGGGGACAAAATCTGACTTCATATCATCTATGTGAATGTCAAAAAGGTTAAGCAAGCAGCTTCAGAAAGGATCATACTACCCTCCTCCCCCACTGACTACAGGGGATGTATTCCAATTCACCTTGGCAAAAACAACAATTGGTCACATCCCATTACTTCTAACAATGGTAAACTAAAGAGAAAAAAAAAAGAGAGATGAGCTTAGGCAAGGTGTGTATATATTTAAATACTGTGCAGATAGGATAGCTCCACATCTAACTTATGCCATTTATCAGCTAGAATGAGTTCCTTTACAGCATATTATGTTTGCTTTGTCTTTCCCTCTCTACTTCCCCCTCCTGCTCTCCTCCCCTCTCCCCCAGATATGCTACCATACACTGAGTACATTGAGAGTACTTTTACCTGTATCACTGAGGCTAGTGGGGAGCAAGGAAGAGAGTTAGTGGGGGATGCTCAGAGTTTCCTGGCCTGCAGATCTTGCCAGGGTAGATTGTAGGGGAGGCAGGGATACATTCCTCACGCCCAACACCCTGTAGATTTTGAGAATCCCGCATTACCAGTCCAAAACGCTGGCCCATTTTTGTGCCTGCTGTATATAGATTTCTCATTTCTATGAGCCAAGAGAGAATGTGGACCCACACATTGACTTTATCTTATTCAATAATAATAATAAAAAATAATCTTGTTCTGTTTGAATACTTTCAAAACAGGGTTTGCAAACATTCATTGACATGCTAATCCCTGTTTGGTTCAGCCGTTCTCATATGCTCTATTCTTTGTTAGGGCCACACTGGTTTGGGGGGGACTCAGGCAAAATCTGAAACCTAGTACCCCCTACTTTTCAAAAACAAGTGATCACCGAGAGGAGCCCCTGTGGGGGACTGGAAAACTAGCCTGCCCCACACTCACCCCACAACAGTGACTCCTGTCTCTTGGGGATGAGCCCGGCTCCCTGTACCAGGTGCCGCCCTGCTGGTCATGATGGAGGCAGGGGGGCAGACCAAATCTGAGTGATGCTTTGATCCTGTGCACCTGGATATAAAGTCACTTGATTTGAGGCCCCTCTCAAACCGGGAGCCAGGGAAAAGTGCTCTTCCCCCGGACTCTCCGAGAGCCATATTCTTTGTTATTCACAAATACTTACATGAATGGAATATTTTCACGTCTCTTTTCCACACAAACAAGGGTATTTATGCCTAGACAAAAGTATTTGCTATTCATTATTCAGCTGTTTAAAACATGCGTGTAATCCAATCAAGGAATAGAACCAATGCCATGTGGCTTAGGTGGCTATTCGTATACCATGAATAATGAATACTCAGTGCTCAGTTTGTGAACAGCCCATGGTCTGAAATTTGTTTCCATAAAGGTTCTTATAGGTTTTATGTGTTTATTTTCCAAATCTGCTTCAATTTTCCTTTTTCTTTTTTCAGATCCCTAAGAAATAGCCCAGTAATAGTGTTTGTCTCTGTAAATAAGTATTGGGCCAGATCTGCAGCTGAGTTTCCGGCCCATTTTAAAAAAATCTCTTCTTGCCTTTCTCCTAACTTGTAAAATCTCATTATTTTAAACACCTGTACTAAAATAAAAAAGGAGATAGATTCTAATATGACTGCCTTTGAAGCACACTACTTAGTATTCAAAGAGAGATTAATTGAAATGACCTTTAGCACTGGAGAATTTAAAACACTTAAATAAGGTCAGTTTGATGGCAACAAAAATTTAAATTATTTTATCCTCTAATAATAAAGATTGTATTGTCTGGCCAGATGACTGAATGTGGTCATCATATATAGCATTAATACATCCTCCATGTCTAGTGTTTTTCTCTTTCATTATTGTCTGAGCTAAAACAGTGTTTTTAAGAATTAACAAAATAGCTTAATTTAGATCAGTTTAAAACAACATCTATTAGTTTCAGGGTTAACATGGATGTTATGAAGTTCTGTTAAAAAGTTAGCACAACATATACATTCACTGGTTAAAATACACTTTATGCACAATTTATTTGTAACCCACACACCTCCTAGGTGTGGTGTTCTGTCCCATATAGTGGCACCAAGACCACTTAGACAGAGATTATGAGTTTGCTCTACAGCCTGAGTTAACAGCTAGTTGGCTTTTAGCTCATTCAGTAGAGGCTTATGCACTAAACTCCAGACGTCCCAGGTTCAATCCCACCTGCCAACGACCAGGGTCTGTCAGTGTTACATATTATTTTAGCAAGGTTAATGGAAATCAGAATTTAAAATAAGTTAAATGTCAAGAATATTTATTTGGAGTAATTGGGCTTATTATTGTAGCCTCAACTTGATGACATTAAAGATAGTGGGGGTAGCTAATTCTAGGGTCTGTGCTGGTTTCTGCTGGAGTAGGCCATAACAGAGAGCCTCTCGCAGTAGTGAGTCTACCTGCACAAGGCACTCAAACCCCGAGGAAGACTGGGCCCAGTCAGTTCAGACTAAAGAATAAACAGAGCTGGATGGAGAGGTGGCCTGGCCAGAACACCTAATGGATCAGCATCCTTCCTCAGCAGGGCTCCTATGGCGCTCAAGCCACAAATCAAAGTGACCATCTGTGAATGGAACCCCAGGGAGTGAGGTTATACAATAATTACCTCCCTCCCACAAGGATGAATGCCCCACTGGTGCAGAAACTGCAGTTTGTAATCCTTCCATGAGCAAGGTTGAATCAGGCCCCCAAGTCAGCAAAAGCATTAGGTGCATTTCTAGTTGTTGTTTTTTAATTCACTAAAGATAGTAAATTAATTGCGGAGCCAGGCACAGTGTAGACAGGCTCCCTGCAAGTTTTGCCACACCAGTTCACATCAGGCGTCATATGGAACCTGGTGTTATTCCAGTCTAAAATCTCTTCTGGGTACAGGCTACCTTTCAGACCATATTATGCTCAACTGGTTGGTGGAATCTGTGATATAAACAAATGGCTACTGGGGACTGTACGGAAACTACCAAACTCATTTTGCTTATCATAAATTTGAACCCAAATCTCTAGAAGTGAAAATCTGGTGTGGATTAATCCCTTCGCCACACAGCTCCTCTATGATAATGCTTTAAAACATTCTCCATCGTGAATAAAAGTTTCATTAGAGGTTGGAAAAATGAATTGGTGAGATGACAGATTCTATGATATGATGGAAGCTCAATTATAAGTGAATAACATAATATAACAAGTGCAGATGAAATCCTATTAAGGTCTGAAAATCCAATATGTCATCTCCATGACTTTTAATTGATCTTTACACAAATTGTCATTGCAGTCAAATATCTGAGATGATTCCCGTACACATAAACAAATGTAAACACATTAACTCTGTTAATAATTTTAACAAGTAATTTGTATTTCCCATTAGACTGTCTTACATTTTGCTTTCGTATAATTAAAGATATCATCAGTGATAAGCTTAATGTGTTATTTAAAGTCTGTCTGTTTATAAGGTTTGCTTTTATCATTAACTGCAGTTTGATAAGATCTACGTATTTCCTCATCAAGAAATTAGATTTTATGCCTCCAAAGAAAATAAGATGTTCAGGTGGCAAAGGATTGTCAATGGTTCCATAAATCCAAACCATAGATTCTTCTTTATGTTGATCGGTGTTCAGCAAAACAGGTGGGTTGCATTACTGTGTTTCAATTTGCTTTACCAAGATAACAATGCGGTGACCCACACTGTATATTTTTCTTTTGGCATCACATTGCGTCTTCCTATTCTCTCCCGTCATGATGGGTGAGAGGAGATCATTCCACAAAGACCACGAGGAAAACGTCTTTTTGAGGCAGACAAAATCAAAGATTGTTTCTCTTTTCAGGGGTATGGCAAAGCTCTTAGGAATTGAAATTCTTTTGGTCTTGGGATCTCAAAAACCCGACAGCAGGGTTTTAAAAAACTCACCAAACCTACAAAGGAAACATGTGAGATACGGGGCTGTTTAAATCCTTTGTAAATAGGTTACCGTGTAAGCCTGAACAAGCTAACCACAGAAAATGCTGCTATGCCTAAATAACACAATGGAAATCAACATGATAAAAAACCTGCCTTTTGTCCATTTTTGTCTTCACGTCTGTTAAATGTAAATGTGTCCTGACATGATTTTTGAGATGATTTATTTTACATTACTTGCCAAGGAAAGAAAGAGAATTAATATGTATGTTTCCCGCTTGGGGTCTGAACTATTTGTTTATGGTACAAATGTGACATTTGGGATCTCTCTTTAGATATACAGGATATAGCCAAGCTATACACAAAAACAACTTTTTAACACCAGCTCTGACTAATCCATTACTTTATTTCAATAAGTAGAACAAACATTTGATTCATAATTAGGGTCCTACCAAAGTCAGGGTCTGTTTTGGTCAATTTCACGGTCATAGGATTTTAAAAATAATAAATTTCATTATTTCAGGTATTTAAATCTGAAATTTCACGGCATTGTAGTTGTAGGGGTCCTGACCCAAAAAGGAGTTGCATGTGCGTGTCTGTGTGTGTGTGCGTGGGGGGGTGTCACGCAAAGTTATTGTAGGGGGCTACAGTTCTGCCATCCGTACTTCTGCCTTCAGAGCTGGGCAGCTGGAGAGCGGCGACTGCTGGCCAGGAGCTCAGCCCTGAAGGCAGAGCCACTGCCAGCCGCAGAGCAGAAGTACGGATGGCATGGTACGGTATTGCCACCCTTACTTGTGCTTTGCTGCCTGCAGAGCTGAGCCCTCAGTCAGCAGCCGCCACTCGCCGGCCTCTGAGCATTGAAGGCTGCAGTGCAAAAGGGTGGCATGATACAGCATTGCCACCCTGACTTCTGCGCAGGGCACTGCCTTCAGAGCTGGGCACCTAGCCAACAGCCACTGCTCTCTGGCTGCCCAGCTCTGAAGGCAGCACAGAAATAAGGGTGGCAATACATGGACCCCCCCCCCCGCAACCGCCTTTTGGTCAGGACCCCCAATTTGAGAAACCCTGGTCTCCCCTGTGAAATCTGTATAATATAGGGTAAAAGACCAGATTTCACGGTGGGAGACCAGATTTCATGGTCCGTGATGTGTTTTTCATGGCCGAGAATTTGGTAGGGCCCTATTCATAATAAAACAGTTGAATTTAGCATGCAAGCCTGAGAAAATATTTCTGTTTAAATTGATAATGTTTTCATATAGAGGTTATCTCAGTAAATAAATTGATTGTGTGGGTGGAACATGAGGTGAGGGTAATTTTTCCAAGTATAGAATATACTGTACTTTGTTTTTCATTTGTGTGTTTTGATTCCACTAATGCAGCACCTGTTTCTGTCTACTTGTCCTCAATCTCTGGAGCATTTGGACCTTAGTTACCACAACAACCAAAATTTCTTTTCACAGAAAGGCATTAAGGTCTAAGCATTTTCCTAGGAACATTTCATACAATGAAAAATTTCACTTGCCCTAGTTTTGAAAATACATAGATTCATAGATATTTAGGTCAGAAGGGACCATTATGATCATCTAGTCTGACCTCCTGCACAACACAGGCCACAGAATTTCACCTACCACTCCTGCAAAGAACCTCACACCTATATCTGTGCTATTGAAGTCCTCAAATCGTAGTTTAAAGACTTCAAGGAGCAGAGAATCCTCCAGCAAGTGACCCGTGCCCCATGCTACAGAGGAAGGCGAAAAACCTCCAGGGCCTCTTCCAATCTGCCCTGGAGGAAAATTCCTTCCTGACGCCAAATATGGCGAACAGCTTAACCCTGAGCATATGAGCAAGATTCATCAGCCAGATACATCTAGGATTCCTCCAAAAATTCAAAAGATTCCCCCCCAAAATGCAAAGATGCTCTAGGTCAGCAATAGATTGGTGATCTCTTGTTGCATTTGATTAGTCAGAGCAACAAAACTGATGCCTCTTCATCCCTGAGACCTCAATTTCCTCTCGTCTGTACTGTACATTTTCAAATCTATTGATAGCAAAACAGATTGAAATATAACGCTAACTCAGAACTGTTTATGTATTTGTGTTGTTATAATTTTGTATGGATTTTATGTAAAGTTTAACAAACACAGTTTGCATAGCTTAAAGATGACTTTGGGGAGTTCCTAATAAATTGCATTTCAAATCCTTAATGGAGCATTAGTAATTATTGGACACGATGTGATTAAAATCCATTTAGAAATAACAAAAAGAGAGGTTGAGTACAATATTACAATTTGATATCTCTAACAATTTGTATTCTATGAGGCACAGAAAATATCTATCATATATCTCACAGATAATGTACACTAGGAAAGACTTTTCCACTATCTTACCAGTTCTCAAACAATTCATATGTTATGTCATGTGTAATGTATTGTAATTTTATATATTATTTTCTTACCTAAAATCTGCTATGATTCCATAAGCTTTCTAAAGGTATAAATGTTTAATATGGTCCAATGCAAATAGAAGACTGCACCACAAACATACACCGATTTTCAACAAAATCCAAGTGAAAGTGACCAGGTGTACAGCTGCTAAAAGAAAAAAATATTATATACACATTTCAATCAAACTGAGCACAGATCCCCCATTGAGACATAATGATCTAAAACTCTTGCATGGGGCAGATACTTGTTTTATGGTAGCCGTACACCACCACCAGTGATGATTCAACCTGGTGATATTCTGAACAAAAAGAGCTCTCAACCTTGCTTTTGGCAGTTTCCATCACTTCACATTTACTCAACAGATGTTTTAGGCCACACAGAGTGACAACCTTGAACTCTTATTGTATAGATGGTGCTGTGGCTTCAGCTCCGATTCTCATTCGCCATCACAACCTCTTCTCCATCCTCATCCTGTTTGCAAGACTAAGTTTCATGGCTCCTTTCTGTGCTACTTTCTACCCCACCTCTTCCATGTCTGTATTTGAATGATTTTCTCTCCATCTTCCTACTCTCCCTGTGTGCCTTACTATACTTTCCCCCCAACCTGTAATCTCCCATGCCCACTCCTTGTTCATCCAACCCCTATTTCTATACCTTCCTCTCTCTTTCTTTGCTATCACATCTTCAGTCTCTTCTCTCCTTTATCCCTTTCCAATATTTCTCTTTGACTTACTACCACTCAACCCTCATTATATTCCCACTCCATCCATAGCAAGCTTTGCCCAGTCCCCCAATAAATTCCAGCTAACCCCCCTTGCCTTTTATCACTTTCTTCTCTGGGAAATTGCTTGCCCTTTACTTGGCCCCTGTTGGAGTAACTGAGTTCCTGTCAAATCTAACCATCGATCTTAAGCATTTATAGTGCTCCACTCATTACAGAACGTAGGCACTGCAACCTCCCCCTAAATCACCACATCCCGTTAGACTCACTTCCTTAAAACTTATTAAATGAATGAGACATTCTTACTGGTGTACATACTGCTCTCTCAGTCTCTCCCACAGTGATAAATTAATATTCTTAGTGTGACAGAAACAAAGAAACAAATAAGAAGTCCACACGGACCAGTGAAAAGCTGGGAGACTTACTATCATAGTTATCTTCCACTGTACCGGACTGGACAGCATGAAACAATATCAGTGCCTCCTATCACCCATCTAAATATCAGTAGATCCACTGGGCCAGACCCCCTGCTCACTTGCCATTGACCTCAGTGGGCATTGAATCAATTTCATTATGCCCATCATCAGGCAGAAAAGGAAAGCAAGTAACAATATTCAGCAAAAATTCTTCAGATTTAAGAGAAATTTTATTTTTATGCACATTTTGAGTGTGGTACTAAGCTGGTGCAATTTGACTCACTATAATTGTGGGACTGTCCCTCAGAAACACAAAATTCATAGATGCATTCCATACAGCTATCAGTCTCTAGAAAGAAATAAACCATATACTACAAGCAGAGAGTTTTCTCTGTTGTATGTCCTACCCAAAATCTGCTTATTCTCATGTGATACAGAACACTTCCTAGGTAGGTCTAAAACAAGGCAGAGATTGATTGGGGAAAGAAGTGCTATATAACTTAGACATTATCTTGCTTTCCACTACCTGAACCACAAAGTTACAACAGCATTAAAGTGACAAACCAATTTAAAAACAATTTGACTCCCAAGAAAATCAGAAAAGGGAAAGACTAAGTTGCGGCAGGTATTCCAATGCAATTACCATCGTTAACCCTTTGGCCCAGCAGCAAATCAGGAGTTTCCACTGCTAAGAGTTTCTTTAAAATGTCTGGTATTGGCAAATTGATTTCCAGCAGTGAGGAGTTAACACTGTGGCAATCTCTTCCTTACAGATTTTTAACGGGCTCCAGGTGGTAAGATCTGTCTATACACCATATGTTAGTACTCAAATCTCAGTTTGTAAGATACAGCATTCAACTTCTTGACTGAATATACTGAACAGAGTATCATGGCAACTGCAACTGTAATAATATGATGAAACATTAAAATTAGGGTTAATATAATAATTCACTGTGTTTTCTTCCATATGACAAATTATTTTAACAATTAAGCTAAATCCCATCTGCTTCTTCAGAAGGAAAACATAATAAAACAGAAAGTTCACAGTCATGAACCATTATCTCTGGAAATCACATAATACAGGTTCAGTATTGATGGAGTCAATTCAACAAAGACTATAGGGGAACACATATATGTCAGGTCAAATCAATGTGTGAACTGCAAACATGGTTACATGTGGGACAGACAAGACTGTCCAGGACCATTACAGACTCTTGTATCCTTGCTTTGTACTGTTCGCATTTTTCACCTAAGATGTTAATGTGCCTTGCTTCAAAGTGGTTAACAGTGACATGAAAAGCCTGCTGCCACCTTGCTGTATTCTGGGCTGTTGCTTCCCAGTTGCTGGGGTCTACCTGACTTTCTTTCAAGTTTGACTTTGGTGTGTCTTTATATCATTTTTACTGGCCACCATGAGACTTGTTCCCTTGCTTCAGCTGACCATAAAATATGGCACTGGGTATTCTCGAGTTGGCTGTATAAACAAGACGCCTAGACCAATACAGCTGAATTTTTGTGAGCATGCTTTGAATTCCAGACATCTGACAACGATTAAGGATTTCGATATTTGGAATCTTGTCCCATCATTTGACCCTGCAAACAGTCAAACAGCACATATGGAACTGATCAGGTTCACTATTGAACATACCAGTGGTCATCTATATGAAATCTGCTGGATTAAAAAACATTTTCTCTCTCATGCTAACATTGATGTTGAGAGAAGGAGCTTGCTTTCTAATTTCTATCTCACCAAAGGATCTTAAGAGCTGGTGGATAATTCAAACCATAAAGAAGCTCTGACAACATTCAGAAATTGCACAACACTGTCATTCATCCTGAAGATGTGAAAAGGCCACAGCAGAATTGAAAACAGCAAAAAATACAGATTTAAATATTTCCTGAACTGAAGATACTGTCAATTCAGGATACTACTCATTCTGTAGCAATGACAAGACAAATAGTATAGTCCACCCACCTAATGGGTGCGCTGTTCTTTGGTTTATATTTAAATACATTGACAGTATAGATCTGGAGAGCTTTTATCTTTATAACTCCCGACAAGAAGCATGATTACTGCTGTATGGGTATCAGAACAACAACAACAACAAAGTCCTGTCTATGAACCTTGTTATTTACCACACTTTGAAATGCATGTCTAACTCGATAGAAATTATTTGTAAAATTGCCTTAAAAATAATTATTTTCCTTCCCCCCAGATGATATGTGAGTCCCACAGATCTGACCTGCACTGTCTGTTTCTGTCCTCATGTCACCTTTTCTGGCCGTTTTGTACCCAGCGGAATCTGAACTAACCATGACCATACTAAAACCACAGCTTCTATAGCGATCATTCCACACTTGCAACAAACAATAAAAATGATCATCATTGCATCAGAAAAATATGAAAAAACTAAGAAAAATTGCTAACTGCAAATTTATTTCCACATTTACTGTGCCCCAAAAAGCATGGGATGCGAACATTGGATTCATTTTGCAGGCAACTGCCTGCTGGGATACATGCAACCAAAAATTAAACAATGGGCCTAATGTTCAAATATGGCCTCCTCAGTAAATCCTGCATTTTCACATGGAAATCAACACTCAGATGTGCAAAACAGGAATCTGCATTGCTGATTTCATTCTCCAGCTGGAAGATCTGGCAGTCTTATTAAAGCCTCCTTCTGCGAAACTTGAAACTCATTGTTAGCCCTCTAAAGTGCCTTCTTTTTCGGAACCTTCTTTTCTAAGGAGATAGGCTTTCCACCCTTTACTTCGTTGCATGTCTGCTGGATTCTAACACAGAAACACCTCAGTAAATCCTCTTAAAACAGTTATGAATCTGAGTGCAACACATCTACCTGTGTCACCGAGTCCTAGGTTTTGCATTTGGATCTGGCTTACTTAAGTTGAACAATAAAAGGGTAAAAAGCTCATGTAGCCTGAAAGCTCCCTATTAGCTACACAAATAAGGAGACTCAAGAGCAAAAAATATTCCTGCCAATTATGATTTAAGTTCACTGATTTGCCTCTGGATTCATGTCTCCCAAAGAACAGAATGTGGAAACACATATGTACTTGCTCAAAATGCTCATTTTTAGCATTAACCCTGCTTCCTCTAGGAGATCCACTAACACGATACAGATTGGGATGTGGAGCTGAGCCATAGTTTCTGATCAGTGTCTTACTGCAAAATATTTTTGTACTTCTGATATCCACAGTGTGGCTCTGTGAGGAGCATTTGCCCCTGAATATACATACACAGCCAGTGTAAATCAGGATATTTGCATTGGCTTCATATTTAGATTGGCATTCTACAGAAGCTGAACAATTGCCATTTTTCACTGAAGAGCATAAAATGGTTTAAAAATGACTCTCCTCTCTCAGTCCCCTCTTTAAAACCCATTTCTTAGAAAAGGCCTTTTTTCCACAGCACTCTCCCCTGACAAGTGTTAATAAACTAGATGACTGAAAATCTTTATATCTTAGAAAAAATTCTAACAAAATCATGGAAAGACTAAGAGGTGCACTATCCTTCACCGCTCAGTCACACTGCTTTTGTTGCTTCACTTCCTGCCTTCCTTTGTCTCCATATTGTCTGCCTAGGTTGCAAGCTCTTTGGATCAGGGATCTTATCCTCTGACCCGCCTGAAAAAGCACCGCAGACATTGCTTTGCTATGCCAATCCATAATTAATATTTAATAACCATTAATTCAGCAAATGCACATTCAGGCAAGTGGTGAAGCGGTATTTATACTGAAGACAGGGTCACCCATAAAAGATCAATGGTGGCCTGTTGCATTATTCACCACATGCGCTCGTGGTATTTTTTAAATGATAAAGTAAAACAAAAATGAATTCAGAGAGAAATAATACCATGTATATGCCATTAAAATTGAGATATAAACCACCAGAAGCCAGGAAATGCAAAGACACAGCTATCATTTTTTGCTGACACTGAGCAGTGTGACACAGTGTCAGACTTCCCTTTGAATTTCCTGGCTTTGCTTGGTTTGTGTTTCAACCCTGAGACATCATTTAAATGTAGTTTGTTGTCTGCGACTATAACTATAACTCTTATATCATCAATAATAATAAGGTACTTCCCCCCTTCGGGGCAAACTCTCAAACAAATGGCTTGTGAATCAATAAACACCTTAGTCTGCTCTCTCTGAATTTATTTATTCATGAGATGCTTATCTCTTTGTAAAGTCCTTAGGAAAAATCCTTAAGCCTACCATATTGAATTGACTGTTTATCAGTTTTAAATTAGATCTTTTTAATTTTTTCCTTGCTGGAAATGTATCTCATATGATATATTTTTGTAGAGAATTAAATTTATTTTTGTCTTCCTTTTCTCTCCCTGGGACTAAACTCACCAGTTAAGAACAGGAGTTAACTTATGGCTGCAAGCTCCCATACATGACTGTGCTTGTATTTGGATATCCTATAAGCTACACGACCACCTACATGTAAACGTTTGAATGCTATAACATAAGCTCACCAATGCTTGGCTTTTCACTCATCAGTGACAGGCTGATCTGTTTTTCCCTTTGTTTTATTGCCGCTCGTTGGCAGCTGCTCTAAGCTGAGACCAGCTGTATCATGGCTGAGCACAATTATATTTATAGAGTACAAAGGCACTTACAAACCCTTAAGTATAAAACCGAATCTGATGCTCAAGTCTTACCTACTGACTGTGGCAGGAAATGCTTGCTCAAGATCTAGGACCTCAAAAAATAATGTTTTCCTGTGGGCTCATTTGAATAATCTCACCACTTATTAAACACAGCTGCAAGGCAAGGAATGACAGAGTTCAAAAGGCAAACCAAGGGAATATATTAGTAATAGAATTATTGTCAGAGCCTTTAGGCATGTTTCCCCAGTATCCCCATATACGTCAGCACCATTAATTACAATAAGAATAATTTTGTCATTTGCAAATGTTTAAAAAGACTATAAGAATATTCTACTCCGGTAGCACAAACATATATACTTAGAAACCCTGTAATTAGGATATTGTAACAGTCTGTACATTTTGTCAATCAGCCAGAATGAGTTTTCATGATTGTTGAGTTTTAAAACCCACATAATGTGTTATTTTCTGAAAACATTTGCTGATTCCATTTAAAATATATTGTTTAATCCTAGAAGCTAGAAACTGCATGAAAAACCCTCTACTCAGGGATGTAAGTAAGGTCATATTTTGCTTGTGTTTTCATATATTATCATCATTAGGACATGTGTTCATAATCTGTATCCAAATGGAAGCCACTGGCACATCAAAAATGCACCATTTTCTGCCTTTTGTCAAACTGGTGGCATGCTTTTGACACATATTTACTAACACACCTGTTAAAGCAAGATGATAGCTTGGGAATAGAACTGTTTCTCTCAATTCAATTTATACAATTTGAGAATGCCAAAATGCTTTCAGGGTACCAAAGTGTTGATACCTTTAGAGCAATTTTCATCACTCTCTTTGCTAAATAAAATAAACTATCAATATGGCTCTGGAGATTGGAGTGTTGCCTTTTTTCTCTCTCTACAAATCAAAAAGGTTTTCATTCTTTGATATTTATCAACTCGCAACCAGAGGGAAATGTCAAAACCACAAATTTCCCCCCCACAAAAGGCATTTGGATTCTAGAAGTAGTGATTTTAATATATCCTATTTTTTGGGAAGGTGGGTGTGGGGAGAACTTTGGGGACACTTGTGGTAGTGGACATTTTCCCAATACACTATTGTAATCAGAAGTGGAAGTGGCCAGAAGGTGTTTTCTACACAGTACTGCTACTGAGCTAACAAATGGAGTATGGGGATTGCTTGTGAAAATATTGTAATTCTGAGGACATCTACCTGGCTACAAACCATAAGAAGTTTAATAGATGCTTCTACTTTAGGAAGAATTAAATGCAGGTGAAGAAAGTGAATGGAAAACCTGTCTTATGAAAGGAGACTCAAAGAGCTTGTCTTGGCTTGTTTAGCCTAACCAAAAGAAGGTTGAGGGGAGATATGATTGCTCTCTATAAATATATCAGAGGGATGAATACCAGGGAGGGAGAGGAATTATTTAAGCTCAGTACCAATGTGGACACAAGAACAAATGGATATAAACTGGCCATCAGGAAGTTTAGACTTGAAATTAGATGAAGGTTTCTAACCATCAGGGGAGTGAAGTTCTGGAACAGCCTTCCAAGGGAAGCAGTGGAGGCAAAAGACATATCTGGCTTCAAGACTAAGCTTGATAAGTTTATGGAGGGGATGGGATAGCCTAATTTTGGCAATCTTTGACTATTAGCAGTAAATATGCCCAATGGCCTATGATGGGGTGGGATCTGAGTTACTACACAGAATTCTTTCCTGGGTGTCTGGCTGGTGAGTCTTGCCCACATGCTCAGGGTTTAGCTGATCGCCAGATTTGGCGTCGGGAAGGAATTTTCCTCCAGGGCAGATTGGCAGAGGCCCTGGGGTTTTTTTGCCTTCCTCTGCAGTGTGGGGCAAGGGGCACTTGCTGGAGGATTCTCTGCACCTTGAAGTCTTTAAATCATGATTTGAGGATTTCAATAGCTCAGACATAGGTTAGGGGTTTGTTACAGGAGTTGGTGGGTGAGATTCTGTGGCCTGCGTTGTGCAGGGGGTCAGACTAGATGATCATAATGGTCTCTTCTGACCTTAAAGTCTATGAGTCTATAAGTTAGATTATGAAAACTTTAAATAAAAGGGACTGCTGAGGAAAGAAAACAAGCAGCATGTAGACATCCAGCCATTTCTAACTCACTTGTAAAACTTACATATGAAATGTTCACCTTCCAAACTTAGGCCTTGACTCTTCAAAGACTTACAGATCCGCTTAACTTTAAACGTGTGAGTAGTTCTACAAACTGCAATGAAAAGTGCTTAAAGTTAAGGATGTGCATAAATCATTTGCAAGATTGGAGGGTGGTAGGTGGGGCTGCTCTGTAACATCACCCTATGGGACCAGGCATGGTACCGCAGGTGTTTCCTACCTTAGTCCATATGTTTTGGCTGCCTGCTTGGAGCAAGGTGGCCCGTGTTGTAAACCTGGCCCTGGGGTTCTCGTCTAGCACTATCCCAGTCTCACTCCGCTGTGCCACGGAGAAGAAGCAGGCAAGCCTTTTTAACTGGCCTGCTAGGTCTTGACTGGCCAGTATTTCTTCCAGGCCACTCTAGACCTCTGGAGGACTGTCTTATTGATAACCCAGTCTGAGTGGATTTTTCTTGAGCAAGGGGGTCAGGGTGCTGATGCATCCAGCAGGGGGAAGACAAGGCATGACAGAGCCTGTCACCTGGGCCTTACACTCCTGCAATCTGATTCATGTGGGGGCATCCTTTAGACCGCATGGAGCCCCACTGATTTTTACAGGCCTCTGCACCTTTCAGGATCAGAGCCTTAGTTAATAGAAAATGAGCTGTAAGTGGCTGTTGGACAGTATACTGCAGCTGATACGACAGGCAAGTTTCTGGGGGAGAGGAGGAGGGTTCAAATAAAACCTTAAATAAATAGAAAAGTTAGATAAATAAATCAATAAGCAATGAATATGCTGAAAAGAGTAGAGGAAAAGTGTCTACATTTTACCTTCTGATTTCTCTCTTCTTTGCTATTATGAACTATTTTTTTAAACAAAGATATCTGAAATTGATCAGCCGTACTCCACTATCGATAATCCAGAACACTGTATGCTTTAGAAGGTTAATGGTGCACTTCTTGAGTAGGTGAAAACACCATGCTTCAGTGGTTCCAAGACTCTTAGAAATTACATAGACTTTAAGAGGTAAACCATTGAACAGGCAATAGTAACTGAGAAAATTCCAGGAGGTAAAAGAGCAATTTTGGCCTCTGTCAGAAATTTAGACACACAGTATTGACCTCTGATTTCCCTTGTAAAGCTATAATCAGATATAATGTGAGGAGAAATAGCAAATATTACACTTCCCACTAACTGAAGGATTTACCATATACAATATGCAACACAACTGCCTGCTGGAATCCAAAAGCCACAGTGTATTGAAAGGTGGGAGAACCTTTTTCCTTACTTGTAAATGAGGTTCACAGAGAGAAGCAGAAAGCACTTTAAATGCCAAATCACCCCATGCGAAACTTAGTGAAAATAGCTGTAGCTCACTAAAGCTTATGCTCAAATAAATTGGTTAGTCTCTAAGGTGCCACAAGTCCTCCTTTTCTTTTTGCGAATACAGACTAACACGGCTGCTACTCTGAAACATTTACAGAAGAAGCTTGGCCATGAAAAAGGATACTTAGGAGGACTTTCGATGTTTGACCTGAAGGTGTCACGCAGCTCTAGTGACACAGTTTACCAAGGCAATCTAAAAGTTTGCACATATTACTTCACACAAGGCCCAACAAAACCTACCGGTATCTCTGTTTTGCTGAGTAAACGTTTCAGGAAGAACTGGAAAGATATCAAAAAATGGTAGAGATCGCAAATCTTCACAGTAATACCTAACATTTGGTTATCAAAGCACTAACAACGCGGAGTGTAACTGTGAGTCCAGCTGTGCCCCCGCACAAGGGAGCAAGGGGGTGTAAAAAAGCCTGTTATCCCCCTGCATGGGCTGCTCACATCATGAGCTCCTGCACGAGAGGCGAGCAGAGAAGATGGTGTAAGGTTGCTATTCCCACTCCCATGTAGGTGGGTGGGACGTGAGGAGACGGGGCATGGAGTGGGCAGAGCCTTAGCTCCATCCCCCTCTCCCACACTAGCTGGGAAGGACTGGTGCATATTCTCTCACAGAGCCAGGGGGAAGCAGGGACTCAGAGTCACAATTCAGTACCTACCTTGCTCTTGGGTAGTGCAGCAATGTTCTGCCCTTTTCTTGGGCTGGATTACAAGGTGCTGTCCCAGCAGATGGGGTTGTGCAAATGAGATTAAGGAGTGCACAACTGTGTTTAAACAAATATTTTATTCTTTTGGAGCCTGATCTTTCAAACACTTCGGCCAGGGGTGGGCAAACTTTTTGACCCGAGGGCCACATCTGGGTATAGAAATTGTATGGCGGGCCAGGAATGCTCACAAAATTGGGGCTGGGGTATCGGAGGGAGTGAGGCCCCTGGCTGTGGGTGAGGGCTCTGGGATGGGGCCAGAAATGAGGAGTTCAAGGTGCAGGTGGGGGGTCCAGGCTGGGACCAAGGCATTGGCGCCAATTTCTACTGACGCCAGTGAGTGCTCAACCCCCCTCTGCTCCCGGCCCCGCCCCGACTCCACCTCTGCCCCACCCCATCTTGCCCTCATTCCACCCCTTCCCCAAAGTCCCCGCCCCAACTCCACCCCCTCCAGCCCCCATTCCAACCCCTTCCCCAAATCCCCACCCTGGCCCCGCCTCTTTCCCGCCTCCTTCCCTGAGTGCACCACGTTCCCGCTGCTCCTCCCTCCCTCCTGGAGCTTGCTACAGCTGTTTGGCGGTAGCAAGCACTGGGAAGTAGGCAGAGGAGCAGGGACGCAGCATGCTCAGGGGAGGAGGAGGTGAGGTGAGGTGAGGTGGGGCAGGGAGTTTGGCTGCCGGTGGGTGCAGAGCACTCACTAATTACTTCCCCTCCAACTCCTACATGGAGGTGTGGTCAGGCGGCTCTGCTGCAAGCTGCCCCATCCGCAGGCACCGCCCCTGCAGTTCCCATTGGCCGTGGTTCAGGTGGAGCCTCAGGGGTGGCGCTTGGGGCGGGGGCATCGTGCAGAGCGGAGACCCCTGGCTGCCCCTACATGTAAGAGATGGAGGGGGCCATGCACTGCTTCTGGGAGCCTCAGGGAGTGGCCCCCCAACCCTGCTCTCCGGCTGGAGCACTGGAGCAAGGCAAGCCTCAGACCCCGCTCTCCTGCGGGAGCTCAAGGGCTGGATTAAAATGGCTGGTGGGCCAGATCCGGCCTGCGGACTGTAGTTTGCCCACCCCTGATTTAGGCACTTGAGTAACTTTACTTGTTGAATAAGTTTACTCAGATGTGAGTGTTCCCAGGATCAGGTCTTTAGCTAACTATTGCACAACACCAACTGCTTTTAGTTTTTCTATATGTGAACAATTATCAGGCTACCAGTCATGAGCAAAATGGGAAGAGATTGTGCAATATTTTGTTTCACAGGGAATTAAAACCATTAAAAGCCAAGAGACTATCTCATTGCAGAATTTAATTAGACCATTATTCAATGGTTTGTATTTAGTTCAGTTATTTATATTTAATGTGGCTGCAAAGAGCAAGCAAGAAGGTTGGTTCACCAGAGTAATGATTCATTATGTTAGTAACTAAACTCTTGAGACTTTGCAATCCTGACATCTCTGGTCAGGTCAGCTCCTGTTATTAAGTTTCTGGAGTCAAATTTGAACTATGCTAGCACTGTTCTTCCAGAGAGGAAAACAAAACCACACCAGGAGGCATTCCAGTGTCTTAGGAACAAATTTGGAGCTAGTGAATAACATGGAATGCTGCAGTGGTTCAGGTTGATTTCTGCCAATAGGTGTTTCTGATGTCAACACAAATTACTTCAGATGGATTGAGGAAGGTAAATAATTATTCTTTGGTAAGTCTGGAAGGACATGCTATAAACGGTATCTGTATAGCTGAAATTGAACTGCTACCATTATTCAGCACAGAGGTCAAAATCATCCCTAGCATTTTAAACAAAGCACATTCCACAGAGATGAAAACCAGCCAAACACAGACTCAGTTATTACAACTGACTGCTATCTGAAGGATGCACACTACATAGCTATGCTCAACAGCACACAGCAGGAAAATACTTTGAGATTAAAACCCACAGTCAAACAATCAGATTTTTGAATATAACAGAAATAGGATGCTACAGGTTTCAGAAGACCTTCCCCCTACCATCTCTTATGTTCCATGAACCCGGCCTGCAGCCTTGAAGCTTATCAGGCCTGCAAGATACTCTTAAATGCCCTGATCCGTGATAAGGGTTATCTCTTTCCTAGATTGAAAAAACAGAGATGTGCCTGCCTGGGGCATGTGCTGGTAACTTATGAACAGACATGGGGGGAGGGGGTGTCATTTTGTTGTTTTTTGACTATGCTCTTTAACAGAATTTGCAAATAAGTCAGTACTCTGATTGGATTTCACCATTCCATTTAGTCAAAATGTATATTTTAGCAGTTAATTTTTTGAACAAAATTACTAGTGTGTATAACAATGTTTTAGGCTGATATAGACTTTAGCAAACCTCTGGAAAAGTTAAAGGGTGCACTGAGAGTTTTGAAATATTCAGTGATCATGAATTACATGTAGTATAAGGAACCTACATGGAATAGAATAGTAAAGACAAATTGAAAACATTCTGGATAAAAAGTGATCTAAGTGCTTTACTCCACTAATGGGCCAATAAACAAACAAACAAACAAATAAATAAATAATAGAAGCTATCCTACACATTGAAATCCTTTGCATATAGGTATATAGGAATGGTGTATAGGCCTTGTATATGCAAATCATTTCATCCAGTTGTTTTAACGTAGTTGCCTGTGAGGTGAAACTCAGCAACTGTTTAATAGTGCCAACAACACTGGGCAACAGTTTAGGACAGCAAGTGAAAAATAATGTATTCAATAGAAACTAAAGAATTTTAGTTAGGCAGAATGTAATTATCCAAACTGGAATTTACCCAGGACACTTAGTTACATCATCATCATTTTGGGATCTTTAATGACCACAAATGGCCAGGATGTCAGATGTCTCCTTTGAAAGAGAGCTCAATAGCACAGTGGAGAAATATGGTTTTGTGACTAAGGCACCAATAGGGACGTGGGAGATTGCTGGCACAGACCTCCTATGTGACTTGGGGAAGTTAATTGATCCCTGTGTGTCTCTATTTCCCTTCTGTAAAATGGTGATGATAATGCGTAATTTCACCCATCCTTTGTCTGTCTTGCCAAGTTAGACCGTAAGATCTTTGAGGCAGGGACTGTGACACTTCACCTGCAGAATCAGGCTTAGGGCCTCTAGGCACTACTGTAACATTCATAATAACTAACACTAACAACAGTGCCCCTAGTACTGTGCTATGACAGTAGCTCAGTAGTGACTCAGAAGATAGAAACATAAGAAGTGGATACCAAAAATATTAATCTGGAATTAAATAACGTATTTCAAGGGTGCTATTATAAAAGATCTAAATTCCATAAATATAAATCCTATTATCTTAACTACCTAAAATATTAAATATCAAAGTACTTAAGAAATAATAAGTGCATATATAGGGTGTTCAAAAGTTTATTAGTTAGCGATTGAATTATAAGAATTTAACCTAACTTCAGAAATGCAGCTTTAGTTGTTGCCCAAGAATGACATACAGGACTTTAAGGATGTTCAAGCTAAAACTAGCTAATCACATACTGCAAGTGAGTTTTTGAAAGGAGGGATAAAACAATTGAAAGTTAATCATATTAAATGATTGTTCAGTAGATTAAAAAGAGTTTAAATAAGTGAGCTTTATTAGGAAACTGAAAAATATGAAAGGGAATTTGAAGGACCAAGGTGCTACTCGTTATAGAAATGTTTTATCAGTGGAAATGTGGACAACCAAATTGTTACATAAATCTGAATCAGTGCTTAAGCTGCTACCAACAGAGAAGAATAACTACCCCATTTACAATAAGTAATATCATTAACATAAAGGAAATTGATTAAGTTAATTCTAGAGAGAATTAAAACTGTTTTGAAAGCTTTGAAGAAAGAGCCCCTGAAATGACAAGTGTCAGCTTAATAAAAAATCCTCTTTTTAGGGAAACATAACCACAAGGTCAAATAGTAATATTTACTATATTAAATTAATGAATGAGTTAAACATGATTTATTTGTTACAATAGTAACAGGTGATAGAAATACTAGTGCTTATATGCATTTATATATTAAAGATCAGATTAAATATTTAAGTTATATGTTGGAAAATGTTGATTTGTACTATTTAACTTATAAATTGGAAAAGGCCATGTGGTGTGGAAAATTTCAGGTGCAACCAAAGTAAAGTGGGAGTGTTACAAAAACTAGGTAACCACAAAGTTAGTTACTGCCATATTTATGGTTAAAAATACACAGATTGAATACTCCAAAACACGTACAAAGAATGTGAGATAAAGAATAATGAACAGTTGCACTCGAACAGAAATTAAAGTTCTGCATATCCATTTCATCCTGCTAGTAATGCTGAAGGATCTGGCAAAGATAAGCATCTATTGTCTCTCTCTTCTTTTCAGCTAAATCAACACCATATTCATTTGCTTCTATGTTGTGTCTCCATTCCCTGCCCCTTGTTGTTTGTAAATCCCAATGGGCAGGAACTGACTCTTTTCTGTGTTTGTGCAGTGTCCTGCATAATGGGACCCCAACTTAAATTAGGGAGTTTGGGTATTAGCAGAATATACTTATTTTCTGCTATCACTAACAATCATACTTGGGGAGTTATTTCATACACAATGAAAGGGTATCAGAATCTGACCCTTAATAGCCACTACAATCTTAGAATTACAGTCTTAGCATCTTCACTTACCAAATACCAGAGGGATGAATACAAAGTTCCTCACACACCAACAGTAATTTTGATGGCATTATCAACTTTGTTTTCTTTTAAATCAAAAAGTAATCTTGGGTCTATTTTTTGCTTAAGCAGTTGCAATCAAAGGAATTTGTGAGAAAGCTTAGTATAGTCAGTCAATTTTAATTAACTATGCTGTTGTTATGTATTGTGACAGGGTCAGGCCAGATGGCTACAAGAGAGTGGTCGAAGGTAGATACATTAGTTCCAGGTTAAGCAGGTCCCTTTTCCCTGGATAAGATAACAGGGACTATTCCAGAACACTCACGAACTTTCTAGAACTAATGAAGGCAGGCAGGCCAATTAGGACACCTCTAGCCACTTGGGAAGCTGCTAGAATTAATTAAGGCTAATCAGAACACCTGGTTTAAAAAGGCTGTCACTCCAGTTAGTGAGGTGTGCGCATAAGGAGCTGGGAGTGAGAGGACTTGCTGCTGGAGGATCGAGGAGTACAAGCTTTAACAGACATCAGGAGGAAGGTCCTGTGGTGAGGACAAAGAAGGTGTTGGGAGGAGGCCATGAGGAAGTAGCCCAGGGAATTGTACCTGTCGCGCAGCTGTTCCAGGAGGCACTCTAGACAGCTTCAGTCCACAGGGCCCTCGGCTGGAACCCGGGGTAGAGGGCGGGCTTGGGTTCCCCCCAAACCTCCCAACTCCTGACCCAACACAGGAGCTTCCACCAGAGGTGAAGGTCTATGAGCTGGTCCCCGACCCACATGGTGGATCAGCAGAAACTGCAGGGATTGTTCTTACTCTTTTTTTCCCATGCTGGCCAGTGATGAGGTTATCTGAGTGAACGGCAGATTTGAGCCATGAAAGTGGCCAAACTGAGGGCTGCCATGAATCTCTGAGGCGAGCAAAATCTGCCAATAAGGGCAGGACCCACCAAGGTAGAGGAGGAACTTTGTCACAGTACATATAACCTATTGTTCTTAGAGTTTCTTGCAGCTCCCCTGATTTTCTTCAGCTTCCCAGTCAGGTATTAAGTAATCTGGACCTTGCTTAGTTTTGCGATGACAAGATCACAAGTTGATGTGTATTGTTATCTATTAAAAGTCACTTAAGGCAACTGCTGATACCATTGTAAAATTATAAACTTGACAGCAGACTGTTTGTTCAAAAGAACATAGTAATTTTATTTCTTTCCCATTCCTGAAAACATCTTTGGTGACGTGAAAGAAATGTCAAGATAAAGATAACAATTCATGAGTCATGATATCAAGTGTGGGTTCATTGTGCTATTTTATGCTTGTGAATGGATGAATGCTCCTGGTTTTCTGGAATCCATAGGTTAGGTGAATTAGTAGATATATAAAAAAGATTAATTCTCCGAAAGCTTGTACACGGTTTTAAGGTTTCCATCTATCAAAACACTTAAAAAGATTTCCCAGCAATCCCTTCTTCTCCCTCCTTCCCAAAAATATAATTTGAATTAATCATGACAGGAATAGGTGGTCCTAAAGATCCCTTTTCTGGGTAGCATATATTTTTTTCCAATTTGTCTCATATGATGAAAAATAATTAAATGGCAGATGACTATTATTTTATTAAAATAATTAATAAATCAACATGAAAATAAAGGCAGAGGCTGACAATCTGACAAAAGCAAAGCAAGGAAATTAAAAAATTAAGGCCTCC
The DNA here is from genome assembly GCF_965140295.1 of Lepidochelys olivacea. Classification (NCBI taxonomy): domain Eukaryota; kingdom Metazoa; phylum Chordata; order Testudines; family Cheloniidae; genus Lepidochelys; species Lepidochelys olivacea. Next base: position 268,756,905 of record NC_140411.1, read on the forward strand.
AGTCTTAGGGGTCTGTCTTCACTGCAGAAAAAAGGTATGCTCTTAATTTGGGTTAGGTAACCTGAGTTAGCTAATCTGGATTAAAATAGCAATGAAGACACAGCAATGCAGCTTTTAACTCAGGTTAGCATCTTGAGTTAAAGCCTACAGGGGATTCAGGCGTTGAACTCAAACTGCTAACCTAAATTGAAAGCAAATTTGCTGTTTCTTCAGTGCTGTTTTAACCTGAGTTTCCTAACTTGGGGTTAGCTAAACCAAGTTAAGAACACTTTTTAAAATGCATCTAGGAGCCCTGTTATTTGGCAAGCACGTGTTCTGTGCTGAGACTTCTGCTAGTACAATGGGAGACAAGAAGGTGAAGTTTTAGCCCAGTTCTGAATTCCACCGCTTTAAATTACGTAAGTCAAATGTTTACTTTTTTCGTAATACAAAATTGCTTATTCTGAATGAGACAGACAAATCAGAAATCTAGTAGAAGAATTGTTATTTTGAGATATCTTTGTTTTCAGTTGTCCTATGATAATTATGGAGTTTAGAAACTATCATGACAGATATGGCAATTTCCTGGACAAACCTTACTGAATTAAGTTAAACATTATTGAATTAAGTTTAAGTAGTTTAGGAGTTCATTGTATTCATAGAATATCAGGGTTGGAAGGGACCTCAGGAGGTCATCTAGTCTAACCCCCTGCTCAAAGCAGGACCAGTCCCCAATTTTTGGCCCAGATCCCTAAATGGCCCCCTCAAGGATTGAACTCACAACCCTGGGTTTAGCAGGCCAATGCTCAAACCACTGAGCTATTCCTCCCCAAAAATGCAAACGTTTATGTATTACTGTGAGATTGTAAGTAACAGATCTAAGGGGGAACTCTGACTAATACAAACCCTGAGAAGTGTTATGCGCCTCAAAGCACTATTTGAAACAATGTGTACCTTTAAAGTTAAGTGGACTTCCCAGGGGGCAAGGGAATGCAAATTTCCCACCTCCAGACTCAGCCTTTTGAAGCTACGTTCTGAGGTTGAGACCTTTTATGTTCTGATCACCTATTACGTGAGGACAGCTCAAATACATGACTCACAGATTTAGGGGGGTGAGTTAAGTGGTTATGAACTTGTACCCACAGAAAAACCTTTTGGTGGGATTTGACGGGCTGTTCACTGGCCAGAGCCCTTTTGGGAGTTGGGGTGATTTGTGGTAAGCTTATGTGTATGTATGTAGGTTCTTTTATTGTTTTTAATTTGTTTTCTCTGTAGTGCTCCACCTTAAGAATAAATGTGCTTGCTTAGAAAGAGCTGTGTGATAGCTTAACAGCAGCAATTACATTATTTATAGCATCTGAGGAAGGTAGGTAAAGCAGGTGTGCTTAAGGTAGGGAGGGAGCTGTGCAGCCTGGACGTACCCTGGTCAACAGGAAAAGAGATGCATATCTCTGCCCAAAAGAGGCAATATGTGGGGAGCCAGAAGCCTGAGAGTGGATGCCCTTGCTGGACCACAGAGTGGGAATAAAGGTGCAGTTGTGCCAAACTGTGACAACTGCATCTCAGAATTATCTGTGCACAGAGGAATGTACAAATAGAGAGATACTGACAGTCACATATGCCCATTTTAGAATTTATCCACCTACCATCAAAGATCCAGGCATTCACAAAGAACAGAACTCATACATAAGAATGACATAGGTAATAAAAGTTTAAAACACTCACACCAGAGAAAATCCATAGATTGGAAAGCATTTTACCTGGTTATTTTTTTCTGAACAGTATCATGGGTTCTGCTAGTGCTTGAGTGCGTAAACAAATTAAGTTTACAGATTCTGTAAAGCAATTCATTCTGTCTAAATATAATAGCAGGAATTTTTCATGTAAGTCAGCAGAATACAGTCCATAAAGGAAAAATACTGCCATTATTTTTAACTCTGTTGTTTTTATTCAATCCAAGATTGAACAGGGGCTAAATCATCTACTGTGTAAAAATTAAAATTTTTAATTGTATGCTATTCCAAAAGAAAGGGTAGTAGGGAGACAGAAGCCTAATGTCTCAGCAGTAAAATAATCTAGGGAGTGTATTTCAGCAAAAATGATTACTGATATCTATAACTGAACTGTAATAACTCAATAGTGTTTTATAAATTTTTGAATCACTTTGCATTTTTCATTTGACAGCGAGCCACATTCCAGTTATTAGCTATCCTCTGTGTATTAATAATACTTCACAGTAAATTTCTTCATAAAAGTGGATACTCTTTTCTCACAGAATACTTCATTTTTGCCAGCAAAATATTGTTTCAGGTTTATATTCAGTTCCTATTTGCCTTGATCATGCTTAGCACAAAACCAAGATATTTGCTGTCATATAGCCGCCAATATTTATCTCATAGAATGAGTTGCTCTACTTTAACTAATTCAGTTATTAATTAACTAATCCACCCTATAGCTTGTAACATTTGACTGACTGAAGGCCCAAAGACTTTTGCAGGTGAGTAAGTGTACTCACAGGAGGATTCCCTCTCATTGACTTTCAAAGGACCACTTACCCATAAGTAATTGTACTCATGTGCATAGGTCTTAGAAGAATCAGGCCCTACATTTTCACACAGTATACATTTGAATAATCCTTAGTTTGCATATTCTAACAAGAGTTGGTCAATAAATAAATAATTTTCTGTCAAAGAAGTTGACCAAAAATTGTCAATTTTTCTTCAAGTTTTTGCTTTTTTGACCAAACCCACTCCCTCAAATTTTGAAGAAAATTTATTTTCTTGGCAAAATTTTCATTAAATTAAAAAGCCTTTTTTTCATCAAAAACATATTTGGACCAAAAAAATCAAGCAGATTTAATGTTGATTTAGTCAAATGGAAAATGATTTTTTACCTACATAGTTACATAGCTATACCACTGACCTATAGCATAATTATAAATGAGTAGTAGCAAGAAAATTAATTGATTGGGAAATATTTGATGTAAAATAGTTTAGCTTGACTCAGTTACCTTGTTTCCTACGTGCTTCTTTCTTACGATCTTCTATTTGTTGGTACAGTGCCTAGCACCACACTCTCAGGGTGTATTACTGACCCAGGTCAAGGAGTTTTTGTCTTGAGAGGATGGTCGTCTCTAGACTCCAGGTTCTCTCTTGTTGACTAAAGACGTGACAGTACTAATTGCTGAAGGCTCCAAGAATAATGCGGAATGATCCCAATGTTGTCAAGAGACTGAGAACCTGATCACTCACAAGTAGAAGATTAAGAATTTCTGCTGGAGCCTCCTAATGGTAATTTCTAGTTTCCAAGTCCTCCTGGAAAAGGGGGAAGCTAGCCCTCCAGCTGAGTCTGTAACTGCTCCTGGATTGTGTGGGAATGAGAGAAGTTTTTCAGGCAAAGAGATTTAAACCATAGAGAGCAAGAAACAACCTGAGGATCATTTGCTGGATCTGGACTAGATGAGTCAGTTATCTAAGTAGGAATTAAGTAAGTACTAAAGGGGGTTTGCTTCCAGAAGTTGATTTTATGGGAAAATAAGCCATGTCATTTAGAGCTCTATTTCCATTGAAAATTTCATAGCCTTCTTTATGGAAAAGATCACAGAGTAGGTTTCTACACCTGGCTGGCCTATTCTGGCTAAATTTTATCTGGCTGTGAAAGCTCATTTGGCTCATTCCCATGAAGAGCCAAAGAGGGGACCGAAGGTGGAAGCTCATTAACTTTCACCACTCCTGTGCAAAACTCGAAGTAATTATACAGAGCCAACAAGATGTCCCTAAGTCCTGCAGATATATTGTTCTTATTTTTCAAAATTAATCTAGCTGGACTTGCAATGATACATCCTCTCAATCACAGCTGCAGAAGCTTTGTACAGAATGAAGTTTTGATGTCTCCAATTTGGAATAATTTCCTCAGCAAACAAAGCTGATATAAATAAATGGTCTCTTGCCTGCCTATGTTCATGTCCATCTGTTTGGAAGGCACAGTGCCCATTCAAAAGTTGCCCAGAACCTTGGCATAGAAGATTTGTGCCAAGCTTTACATGGCACTCTGCCTAACCCTGCAAGTGCCCTCTTTTCTGCCATAGATCCTCACACTGAACAAGAACTAAAGCGCTGGCACCAAAGGCCTCTTTACACTTGATCACACCTGTTGTTAATTCTATGCCAAGACTAGGCCACCAGAACAAGGCAGATAAGGAAAATGTGGCATTTATAGGTATTTCAGACTGCCAAATTTGTAATTCAGTGAATGTCTTGGAGCTTCATGGACACTACGTGTGGGATCTAATTGTCTGGAGTCTTAAAGAAATCACTGTCTTTAGGGTGTCCTCATGTAATGACACTATAGACAAAATGAACCACAAAAATGTGAATTAAGATTAATACAGTAGTTTTGTCCTAGCCCCCAACAAATAGTCAATCACCCAAAAAAGTACAATATAAACGGACTGCTCAATGCCAAAGTGTATGATGGCCATTCAGTAGCAGAATTATCGTGGCACTGTACGCATTTGCTCTGACTGCGCAGCGTTAACAGTGAGGATCCTAAGAAAAGATCACATATTATATGGTGAACCATCTCCTAGATTTGGTCATTATGCAGACACAAATTAGCAAACTTGGTTGTCTTTCAGAGACTGTAAATTCCTTTTAGGAAAATACATAGCATTTTCTCTCCATTTTTCATGCGGCTGGTCCACTGTGGTAACGGTATGGGAGCACATCAGAACACTCTCTCATGACTCAGTGTTAGTAATCTCTAAGGATATGATCCCTTTAGTTAGTCTGTGACCACTGTGGGCAATCAGGGCAGATAAGCATATAAGGGAACTGTGACTTTTAACTTCTCGCTGGATCTGGGTGTTGATCATCCTGAAGGAGAGAAAAGTGCCTCCTTGTAATAGCAAGGAGTAAAGGAGTGAATGGAGAGTGAGCCCATTGCAATCATTGATAAAGAAATTGTCTGAAAACAAAATTCGAAAGAACCAGAAACTGACCTTCTCCCCCTCATGATAAGTCAATTAACAGCTGATAGCTGGCAAGTCTTTTACAAATGTTGCATAATGTTACAGGAAATAAGCAATCTGAACAAATAAATAAGCCACCCCCATCAATGGAAGCTTTTGCAAAAAGCACACTTCAAAAAGCAATGCTCATTATTTTTAATATATGCTTTCCATTTCCTAGAGGTGGACATCAGAATTCCCAGGCTGAGTGAGGGTGACAGATGGACTGGGCTGCAGGGAATGTGGAATACATATGAATGACAGACAGGGTTGAGTTAAAAATTACCTTTTGTATTGTCAAACAATAGACAGATAACAGTCTCAGACTCACTCACCTCTGTATCCTCTTCCTACTCCACTAGCATGACTTCACCTCTGGTGTAACAATTCCTTTTCACACAGATAGCCTACACAACATCAAAGGAAGCATGAAAGGAAGAAAGTGTGCCACTGATTTGCCTATCAACATTAGTCTAGTTTTAGTTAGTTTACTTTTTCTCTTTTCCATGTCTTAGGGAAGTGAATGAATTCATTGTCCCCCTACAAACAGCAAAGAAGAAAATTAACACTTCTCTTACTTCTCCTCCCTAACAACATGAAAAATATCTAACAGCAAACACAGAAAAAATTCATATGTTGTAAAAATAGTTTTGTCCCCCCCACTAAAAATATGAACAAGTAAAGTAGGTTTCCTGAATACTATTCAGTTATTTCCTATGAATGTCCGACTTACTTATAATTTGTAAAGTAGGTTTCCTGAATAATATTCAGTTATTTCTTACCAATGCCTGACTTATTTATAATTTTCCCACAATAGTAGCGTGTTTTTTTAACTTCCCCATCACACTAGCAAAAAGATACAATTGACCATTTTCTCTTTGTCAGCAAAGTATCACCAGAAAATTGAGCTGATCATAAAGGCTTTTATTGTTTTCAACTTTTTATTGTACAAAGGTTTGATCTATGATCTATAATAATTAAATTCCTTCACCAAATATTAATTTGAAATGTATAAACTGGATATGCTTAATATGAAAAGTGATACATCTTGATTTAATAATCCTTGTAATCCAAGATAATCATTGGTGGTAGCTTACTTTATCACTTTGCCAAGGGAGAGCCAAGTTTTCTCTGGGGTTTTCTATGGAAACAGCCATTCTTCCATTAGCAAACACTGCTCCCAATACTAAATATTTGATTTCCAGTTGCTGTCAGTGTTTGTGAGTCATTGTTTCGCTGTCTTGACATGAATACCTCATTTTTTGGTACCATGATTTGCTACTATGGCAAATGTCGTGAGAATGCTTCAGTGGGACAAAGTGAAATTCAGCAATTTCTCAGTCACTTGAACAATTCTAAGTCAAGCAGCAGCAACAGAGTGGTGGGTGCCTAACATACTGCATTTCACTGGTTTGCCTTGTGTTTCACAGAAAGAGAAAACATAATCCATCACAAAATTAGTCTACCTAGGTTTTTATATTGCATCCATCAGTGTGAGATACAAGCCCTTTTCAAGATATAATAGCTTCTTGTTTCCTTCCTCCCTACCACAGTGTATTCCTCCAACGCTCATGGGATTTCACTATTCCCTGGGGCATATATAATCGCTAAAACCTTTGTGAATATTAATTAATCTTGTATGTATCTAACAAACTCCAAAAAGGTTGGTTCCATTAGGAGGATAAGCATTCTAAAGTTCTGTGTCCTAATCCTTCTGTCTTTTATACAAGTGTGACTCAGGACTGACTCCCTTCAAATCCAAGGAGATGGACAGAGGTTAAAATCAGTATAAATGAGAGGCACATCAGACCACAGATATTTACCTTCAGCATGTTTCAATGTATCTGAACCTCTTTGGCCTGGAAAGCAAAATGGGAATCAGTCTCTCACATGACTTTTAATGTTTCTTTGCTGTGGCCATACTAGTCACGTCAGAATAATAGCTCACTGAGCAATATATCCACTCCTCCTGGCTGTGGCTGGAAATGCAGCAACATCCAAACGTATTTGAAAGAGAAAATAAGATGGTAACAAAAGTGATAACCAAAGTGTTCTCAAACCACAGAAGAGCCGGTTTTGTTGTTAGTTTTGGACAAAGATTCTGTTTCCCCCCCATTCATTATCCATACTAGTTTGCCCATCCCAAGTGCAGAGCCATGATCCTGTGTCCTTGATTCCCTGAATTCACTGATGTCTGTGGAAAGGTTTAGAGCTATTTTACACCACCGTATTCATTTTCACAGGAGCTATAAAGCAGGAAGGAGGGAGGGGATGATGGAAAAATGAATGTGGAAGATCCTCTAGGAGTCAGGAATTGTATCATTTGTGACTTCACCTCCTCCTCACTTCTTGCCTTGGCATCTTTGTTCTCACAGCCACTGGAACTGGTATTTCCATTTTAAATGGTGTTTCAACATGGCTATCTCCAGGTGTCTTCTGTCCTCCCCTTGACTGACATTTGTGTGGCAGATGGCGCAAATGGCCCAGCAAATATTTACTGGATCAGTGTGAAAAAGCCCACAGCTGCCAGACTGATGGATTTCTTGGCACTCTGCCTTGTGGCACCAATATCAGGGCAGGGAGGCACCACAGGAAAATAATGGAGGTTGAACTTGCTGGATTTTCCAGAGCATCTTTGTATAACTTTGAGTGTAACGCAGGGAAAGGTGAGGTGCAGAAACAGGTTCTTTTCTCATTCTATGTAAACTACTGCATTCTCCTTGGTGCTCACTTAATAAAATACTAAGGAAAACTGCGATCAGAACTGCCCACTATGAGAGTCATGCACCCAAAAATAAGTGCTTCGGGGGACTGCAGAGACCACACCTGGTTCTTATTTGAGAAGGAGCCTCTAGGCCTACCTCTAGCACTAGCAGGGTCAGGCAGTCCCATGGCACCCTCTGAGGGGCAAGAGAAGCCTCACTAGGAGAGCTCATTGCTCTTGGGAGCAGACGGGGAAGTGTTGAGCACCCTTCAGTCCTGCTTCATTAACAGGGAGAATAATAGGAAGGGAGCAATCACCTTATAATAAAGCAGGCAAGAAATGTCCATGCTGCCAGACAGGATGAAGCGTGGGTGCTGGAGACAAGTACTACTGCTGTCAGGTGTAAGTGTAAGGTGAATATGCAGGTTAGGGAAGCTAGGATAGTGACAGGAGGGAGGGTCTCAGAGCTCAGGCTCCAGCATGAGCCTGAACGTCTATGCTTCAATTAAACAACCCCATGAGCCTGAGCTCAACGAGCCCAAGTCAACTGACACAGGCCAGCCACAGGTGTCTGACTGCAGTGTAGACATACCCTAAGTCTCTGTACAGACGCACCCTTAAAATATCCCAAGACTGGCAAGTTCACTATGCAGCATGCAATGTATACAGTCCAACTAGGGTAACTAACTCACTATGGGAGTGTAGCTGGTAGAGCAACTTACAGCAGGGTGTATAACGAAACAGGCCCTCCTCACCCTTTAACTTAACCCTTCCTCTTAGCTCATTTTCCTGTTATACCCCCTTCTCTCCATTTGCTTGTAAATTGTACTCATTGGGTCAAAATCTCTACGCCTGTAAATGGGTAAAACAGCACTGAATTCAACGGAGCTGCACCAATTTACACCATCAGAGAAATGGTCTATTTTACCCCCACGAAATTGTTGCAAATTATACTACCACCACATTTACGGTATTTGGACCCATTTACGCACCACTTGTCACTTATGTCACCATGAAGCCTTGGGCATCCAACTGCCACTGAATTTCAATGGGTGTTGAGTGCCTAACTCACTTAGGCTCGTTTAAAAATCCCAGCCTAAACCCCTAGTGAATTTGGCCCAACACTACTAAACAAACCTTAACAACACAAAGCAGGAGTAAAACTGACTGCAGATAGTAAAGTTCCCTTCCCACTGTCAATGACCATGGTTTCCTCACATACTAACAACATATTAAGGCCAGAATTCAAAACTAGCTCAACACCCACAATCTGGGACAGATTTTCAAAAGATTGCAGTAGTGGGGACTGCTGGGTGTTGAGCTCTTTTAAGAATCTGGCTCTAATATTGGGCCTGACCTCTGGCCCCATGCATTTCATAGAATATCAGGGTTGGAAGGGACCTCAGGAGGTCATCTAATCTAATCCCCTGCTCAAAGCAGGGCCAATCCCCAATTTTTGCCCCAGATCCCTAAATGGCCCTGTCAAGGTTCCTCCCCCACTCTGAACTCTAGGGTACAGATGTGGGGACCTGCATGAAAAAACCTCCTAAGCTTATCTTTACCAGCTTAAGTCAAAACTTCCCCAAGGTACAAAATATTCCCCCCGTTGTCCTTGGACTGGCCGCTACCACCACCAAACTAATACTGGTTACTGGGGAAGAGCTGTTTGGACGCGTCTTTCCCCCCAAAATACTTCCCAAAACCCTGCACCCCACTTCCTGGACAAGGTTTGGTAAAAAGCCTCACCAATTTGCCTAGGTGACTACAGACCCAGACCCTTGGATCTTAAGAACAATGAACAATCCTCCCAACACTTGCACCCCCCCTTTCCTGGGAAATGTTGGATAAAAAGCCTCACCAATTTGCATAGGTGACCACAGACCCAAACCCTTGGATCTGAGAACAATGAAAAAAGCATTCAGTTTTTTACAAGAAGACTTTTAATAAAAAATAGAAGTAAATAGAAATAAAGAAATCCCCCCTGTAAAATCAGGATGGTAGATATCTTACAGGGTAATTAGATTCAAAAACATAGAGAACCCCTCTAGGCAAAACCTTAAGTTACAAAAAAGATACACAGACAGAAATAGTTATTCTATTCAGCACAATTCTTTTCTCAGCCATTTAAAGAAATCATAATCTAACACATACCTAGCTAGATTACTTACTAAAAGTTCTAAGACTCCATTCCTGGTCTATCCCCAGCCAAGACGACTACAGACAGACACAGACCCTTTGTTTTTCTCCCTCCTCCCAGCTTTTGAAAGTATCTTGTCTCCTCATTGGTCATTTTGGTCAGGTGCCAGCGAGGTTACCTTTAGCTTCTTAACCCTTTACAGGTGAGAGGAGCTTTCCCCTGGCCAGGAGGGATTTCAAAGGGGTTTACCCTTCCCTTTATATTTATGACAGGCCCCCTCAAGGATTGAACTCACAACCCTGGGTTTAGCAGACCAATGCTCAAACCACTGGGCTATCCCTCCCCCCTATTTTGACTTGCTATGATAACTTAAGAAACATTTAAACATTATGCATATGTTTGTTACTAAGGAAAATAATTTCCTCCTACCTCCGTCTGGGGAAAGATATCATCTCATTTTAGGAGCCTACATGAGAGAGAGATTGTACAGAAAACAAATATTAGCCAGGACAAGCTAGAAAAATCTGGTCCCCCTGAAATTGTATTTTATCCATTCATCCACGGCTACCTGTTGCAAATTACATGAAAATTTCCCATGAACTGGAAAGAAGGAAAACAATTTTCATTGGTTAGAATTCAGTCTGAGTCCTCTCCTTGATCTGATGGCTTTTTAGAAAACGTCACTCCCACCAATTACTTAGATTGCACAAATGTCATTGCATCCTTAGTGTTGAGAAAGAAATAGGATTGTCCCCTGCTTTCAGCTGAAAGCTGTGATAGCTACAAGATAATTATACAAAAGCCTGGGTCTCTCCCGTTCACTTGTATGAATAACATTATGGCTTTTAAACCCAAACCAGATGATCAAATCCATAAACCACCAATCAAAACCTTTGGGGAAGTCCAAATCCAGCTCTGGATCTGAATTCTGTGACTCAGGCTTATTTCTAAATATTTCTCTGCATCCACCAATATGAACACCCAGGACCTCTGAGTAAGTTTAAATTCTGATTCCGTTCCACATTCAAACTTTCCAGCTCTGGTCTATTTTTTCTTTTCAGTAGATTCAATTTATAATAAGGCTAAATGTTGATATATAGAGAATTAAAGGTCAGAAAAACCATCAGTATGCACTCCAGAATCATATTTTCCAAGTTCATAGATTCTAAAGTGCGAGTGTAGATTTTGGAGGAATAAAATCTATTGCTCAATGTAGCCTTGATACTTATAGGGCCCCCATCATTATAGTACCAGTATAGTGCCTCAAAATCTAATGTATTTATGCTCACAAATTGAAGACTTTTTCAGGGAAGCCATCAGGCTCAGACAATAAAGGTTCAATTTGCTCTTCAAGTTGATAGCTCTCATTTAGAATAAATAAATAGCGGTTCCTTGTTTAGAATGCTCCAGCATTCCCATTTTGCACATTGCTAATTCTCAATTTAATCTCAAACTTGTCTGCTTTTCCACTGGATGACAGCTGAACTTTTGCAAACAGACTCAGCTAAATAGACACAGAGCAAGTTACGAATTCAGCCTTATTTGCAGTTTTGTTCTTAATCTTCTTCACACAGTCCACCAGCTTGATTTTTTCTTCCATCATTAGTGATTCCCAAACAGAAACTAATCTCTTCTGAAGCATTGGACATTTCCTAACTTTTGAGTGCTTAATATCGCAACCTTAATCATTTTCTCTTAATATAGTTTTTATGCGTGTGAGATATATATATATATATAGTGAGATAGACAAATAAAGATCCATGGGGGTGTCTCATACACATCTCTATTGGAATGTGCAAAGAAGAGTGTAATGGCTGGAGTGCAATGGGAAGAAGCTAATGGCACTGCCCATGTACGATTTAATAGGGAAGCAGGTGTACACAAAGAGAGCACAGAGGGTGTAGAAACTGGGGAGGAGGGTAATGCTGAAAAAAGAGCAGAGTAAATGCAGAAATCTGTAAACCAAATAAAGAAACCTTGGCAGTCAGCAAGCCTCAGCCTTTGTCCTCGTACCTAACAAACACCAAGTTGTGTAATTATTAAACCGTAATCGCATTCTGTCATGCCTTATTGCTCAATTATGTGTATATTTCATCACAACATTTTGGCAGCAAACCTTCTATTGAATAAATTATGTGTACTTTGTTTTTTCCCCAACCCCCTCTGTTCAGTTCACTTTTTCTTTTCTCTTGTGTCTCTTTCTCCTTTTCTCAGGTGCTTTTGGTGTTTGTGTTTTCCCAGAGAAGCTTTTTTACAATTTTACAAATTTTTTCTCTAAGTCCACCCTCCTTGTCTCTTATCAAGCAATTTCCCCCATTCTTTTGATTATTTTCTGGTTTTAGCTGCTTATTTTCCCCTTCAGCATTTTTTCTCTCTCTCTCAGTCCTCTCCCTTCCACGCCCCAGCTTCTCATCCCAGTCCCAGGCTCCCCATCTGAGTACCTGTCTCCCTTCCCTCTGTCCCTAGGCTCCTCTTTCCAGTCCCCACTGCCGCCAGCCTCCTTGTTGAATCAATCCCAGTCTCACACACAACTGGATCCTCATCCAATCTGTCTCTCCCATGACTGTTCCCAGTCCCCACTCCTGTCCTTTCCCCTTGACCCACCTCCAAGTCTCAGTCTCCTTGCCCAGCCAGTCCTAGTCTCCAGTCCTGGCTGCCAGTCCCAGTTTCTGGATAGCCACATTATTCCTGAATAAGGTATTCTGTATATACCACATATTTTGCAGAAAATGTATTTTAGAAATATTTTAAAGCATTTTCTTTTAAAGGAACTGTTTTTCTTATTCCTTTGTCTATGAAACCAGCTCATGTCTTTTTAGCACAAATACTACTGTATAGGCCATGAAGGGAGAGCAAATTTTTACCTTGCACATTTTAGAAATCTTGAGAAGTTACCCAAATGGCTTTTGTGTATATAATAATATTATTATATACACAATATATATATGTAGGATTTTAATGTCTTCCATGGCTAGAAGCCTGATTGGGAATATTTCCTTTCCTAAGAGGATCCTCTGAATTTGGCCTTCGTGGACTTTTCAGTATCAGCTTTCAGCTCTGTTCATAGAATCATAGAATGTCAGGGTTGGAAGGGACCTCAGGAGGTCATCTAGTCCAACCCCCTGCTCAAAGCAGGACCAATCCCCAATTTTTGCCCCGATCCCTAAATGGCCCCCTCAAGGATTGAACTCACAACCCTGGGTTTAGCAGGCCAGTGCTCAAACCACTGAGCTATCCCTCCCCCCACTGTTCCTGATTGCTGTGGTGAATCAGTGCCTTAGAAATGTATACATAGACGACAGCAATATGTCCAAACACATAGCATAAATGAGGAGGTGGTTGCAACTAAATGAACACAATGGGTCAACACCTAAAGGATTTAGCAACTCCTGAAGGTATCCTGAGATCCACTAAGCTCCATACAGGATGGGGTGGCACAGGTTTAGAGTAATAGGAGCAATCCCAAGAAGAGGACCACCTCTGCCTCCTACAGGCTGTTGGTGCCCTTCAGAGTAATATTTCCTTGGCCCTGGCATGCAAATGCAGGTGTGGATTATTGATGTGGTAAACAATATGACTTGAGATTATATGAGTGGGATACTCCAATTTCAATAAAATACTTTCAGTAAAGCCAACTGTGGCTTAACTTTCAAAACAAAAAGCACACAAAAAGAAAAAAAAGTGGTGGGGGGGAGGAATAAGCAGACAGAGCGGGAGGGGGAGAGAGGAAGCGGATAGAAGGGGAAGAGACAAGAAGCATAGAGAGAGGGAGTGAAAGAAGGGGGTAGTGTGTGTGTGTATAGAATGACTTAGGGAGAAAGGAAAACCTAAGCCAAGAAAAGTACAGACAGCAACAACAAATCTAGAAGTAGGCTCCATGGGCCAAAGAATCTGCAAACCCATACCCCTATCCCCTGTCCTCAATCTGAGAGGAAAGTGGGAGTTGCTGCCGGAGTGAGACGGGGTGCCAACTATCTTTGCCAGCCATCCCAAGGCTGTGCTCTGGGTTAATGGGCCAACCAATTTTCCTGTGGCACTAGCCTGGTCAGGGGTGAAGGACCTGACCTCTACCCATTCTTCCCCTGCTTGGTTACCTCTGTGGTGGACCAATATTCCTTACCGTGGGGGCTATCGGCGTGGGTGTCTGCAGCTCTTCCAGTGTTTCAAGTAAGGGTCCATATGGGGACTGCCCAGAAGAGCCCAAGGAAAAAGGAAGCTCCTCTCATACTGAGAAGGATACGAGTAGACATCCTCCTCTGACCTGCCCGCCCCTTCCTAGGCTACGACTCTCTCAAATTGCAACCTCCCTTTTGCTCTCCCAACATGGTTCTGAGAGCACAACTTTGTCTCTTACATTCCCTGTCATCTGCCTAGGCCTTATCCTGGGAATTCTTTAGTAAGGCCCTAACAATTTCTTCACTCTCCATTGTCTGCTGTTTCAATCCACACACTCCTGCTGCAACCTGTTATTCTCTTGCTCACTGTCACACCACTGCTTCTGCAGTGCCACTCTCTGAGCTGCCCTCAGGCTGTATATTTCTTTGTCTTTCTCAATGTTCTCTTTCTTTAACTCCTCTATTTCTGCCTTTAACTGCTTTATCTCTTTTATCTACTAGCATCACTACCATCTGCTTATAGAGCTGCAGGAATGCTCCAGGACCAGTAAAGCTTCCAGGCTTCCAAAGACCATTATCATGCTCCTGTATAAAATCTGCCAAGCTGCTATCATTTCCAGCTTTTTTTTCTTTCCAGATGTTCCCTTTCCTTCTGACATATCTTCTAACCCAACCAGGCTGTCAGCCTGAGCCCTGAATCAGTAATGGAATGTGACCATAAATCAATTCACGGGCTACAACATGGAAAATTACAGGTTGCGACCCTGTTCTGCTGTCCCCCTCCACTATTGCAAACAAACAAACTAATTGTATCAATTGTCCCCCCCACATCACTCCCGGCAACTGTCTCACCAGATGTGTTATCCATGGTTTTCAGAACCCAAAGCAGTGGTAATTTAACCGTTTCACTGCATACGGCGTCAGGGATAAATCAATGGGCACACAGCACTTCTGGCTGATGAAAGATTAATACAAGTAAGCGTGCTCTTAGCTAAAACTACTATTTATTAGATTTAAGCACAAACAGACATAAGCAATAGCTTTAGCACATCCTAAATAATCACCTAGAACATCAGATGGTATTGAGTAATTAGCAGCAGTTCAGCAATGGCTGGTTGCTTCTCCACCAGGGAGTTTAGTGTCAGGAAAAAAATCTCTCAAGATAGCTTCAGAGAACTGCTCCAAAGTACACTGTATTATCTAGTTTTTTTATAACTAACTTATACAAAACATCCAGCTCATAGTGACCACTACTGAGTCGTCACCTCTCCTAACTTCAATAAACTACTTATCAACAAAACATTCCTAATAATCTTAGTCATAATTAGGGTCCTACCAAATTCACAGTCCATTTTGTTTAATTTCATGGCCATAGGATTTTAAATATAGTAAATTTCATGATTTCAGCTATTTAAATCTGAAATTTCACAGTGTCTTAATTGTAGGGGTCCTGACCCAAAAAGGAGTTGTGGGGAGTGGGTGGGTGTCACAAGGTTATTGCAGAGGGAGTTGCGGTACTACTCCCCTTACTTCTGTACAGCTGCTGGAGGCAGCGCTGCCTTCAGAGCTGGGCAGCTGGAGAGCAGCAGCTGCTGGCTGGGAGCCCAGCTCTGAAGGCAGAGCCGCTGCCAGGAGCGGCACAGAAGTAAGGATGGCCTAGTATGGTATTGTCACCCTTACGTCTGTGCTGCTGCCTGCAGAGTTGGGCCCTCAGTCAGCAGCTGCCACTCGCTGAAGGCAGCAGCAAAGAAGTAAGGGTGGCCTGGTACGGCATTGCCACCCTTACTTCTGTGCTTCTGCTGGTGGGGCGCTGCCTTCAGAGCTGGGCGCCCGGCCAACCGCTGCTGCTCTCTGGCCACCCAGCTCTGAAGGCAGCACAGAAGTAAGGTGGCAATACTGCTACCCCCCCTAAAATAACCTTGTGACTCCTCTGCAACTCCCTTTTGGGTCAGGACCCCCAATTTGAGAAACGCCGGTCTCCCCTGTGAGATCTGTATCGTATAGGGCAAAAGCACACAAAAGACCAGATTTCACGATCCGGGACACATTTTTCATGGCCGTGAATTTGGTAGGGCCCTAGTCATAATAAGCTTCAAGATCAAAGGTGCCTAAACTCAAAGTCTCCATCCACCTATTTTCTTTCAGTCTCAGTTTGTTGACTCTTTTCTCCCCTCCTTCCATTCTGATTAGCAGAAACTGCAAGCCTGCAGTTAGCATTTGACCTTGCCGCCAGAAGCCTTGCTTGTTCAAATTAACCCTTAACTAGGTGGCATTCTATTTTATTAATTCATGGTGGCGGAATGCACAGAATATGGTTGCAATTAGCTTGATCAAATTCTGGGGTAACATACCCCTCCTTTCCAGGGCAACAGTACCCAGAGCCAATTGAGAAAGTGTAGCTGCATCAGGCCAGAAGGCCTTCCTGCCATTCAGTGTCCAGCCACAAGCCTCCTGAGTCTCTCAGAGAAAAACATAGATTTGGTTCAACTGAAATGCTTGTGAATTTGTGCTGATTTCAGTGAATTGTTTTGGTCAAAATTAAAACTTAAAACAAAATTCCAAAAAAGTCTCAACGTTTTGTTTTAACATTTTTAGAATGAAACATCTCGGTTTTTCTATTCAGAACAACTTTATGTTTTGCTATTTCCTTTAATTTTATTTGAAAAATTAAAAAGTGTTTTAAAATGTTAAAAATCAAAACGGAAAGTTTCATTCAATCAGCAGCAATTTTTTTCAACTGTGTTTTGTCCCCCCAAAAATAATTAAAAAATATTTTTGGATTGATGCAAAACAAACATTTTCCCCTATTTTTCAGAATTGCCAGTGAACTGAAAAATCTGTTATTTGCACAGCTCTAATTTTGCCTTCCTTATCAATGCTTCTTGTTGTTTTTACAGATGATGAGAGAGAGACTCATCTATTCCGATTCCAGATATCTCTTAACTGATTTAAAAAATGAGAAGCACTGTTAAGTAGCACTGTAAAGGAAAACATTTTCATGTTGTTTATTTCAACAGATGCCAGACAAGCAATGTTGTTTTACTCACAGTGTGCGATAAACTGAAATTGCTGCTGGCCATTCTGGAAAGTCACAGTGATAACAGAACAGAACAAGGGGGTTTGGGCATATGGGAAAGCCTTTACAAAACCTCACTTAGAGTTAATGTGAACAGCAAAACACTATAGCGTTCTCTTGCAGATGAGAAGCCTGAATCCTTAAAGGTAATGAGCATCCACAATTCCCATTGACTTTGCTCGGAGTTGTTGGTACTCAACACCTCTCAGGATCTACCCTGTGCTTTGTGGGAGTATCCAGCCCTATACCCACATTCAGAGGAACTGGGACTTTTCTGAATTAGTTTAGCTCATCTCTGTTTCCTGTGAAAGAAATTGGTAATTGTGCAGCTAGCAGGACATTCATTTCACTTGTACAAAGCTTGCACAATCGGTCTTTAGACATGTGAAGTGTGCACGTAAGGAGGTGGCACTGTAGAGACAATCCTGGGACCAGTCGATAGGCTGGAATACTGGTTTCAGCCCCTCGGCTTCACTTTCACAGGACATGGGGACCACTGGGTTCACATGATTTTGGATCTCATGGCCAACCTTGACCCCATTTCCAGTGCCACTGTCCACGCTGACCCTTACAGGGACAGCATGGAGACTACTTCCGCAATGTACAGGGGTGCAGAGACCTCCCCTCCATTGCTGCTCCACAGTCTATCCCCCTACTGCAGACTTTAAACCGTGTGGACACTCTTGTGTTGGCCCTCTGCATCCATGTAAATTTCCCCTGATGAATTACATTGCTGCACTGAAGCAGTTTCTTCCCTTCTCCACACAAAATAGCCAATTCTTTTAAATCACACAGGGGAATTTACGGCAATACTCATTGAGAAATTTGTGTGAAGGAACAGAACTTCCAAGGCAGGTTTTTCAAAAGCCATTTAATTTCCAGTTTCCAGTCATCATCTGCATCTTCTTCATGCAATGTCTATGTACAGTTCTTGGTGGGCTGAAGAGGAATTTTTCTGTGGATATTGATCCAATTGAATGTTTTCCATGAGCTTTAAAAAGCCATATTTGCACGTAGAGCAGGGGCTCTCAAACTTCATTGCACTGTGTCCACCTTCTGACAACAAAAAGTACTACATGACCCCAGGAGGGGGACTGAAGCCTGAGCCAGGGCCAGAGGGGGGCCAAAGTCAAAGCACAAGGGCTTCAGCCCCAGGTGGGAAGGAGGCCTGTAACCGGAATCCCGCCGCCCAGGGCTGAAACCAAAGCCTGAGCCCAGGCCCCAGCAAGTCTAACGCCAGCCGTGGTGACCCCATTAAAAGGATCCCGACCCAACCCACAGTTTGAAAACTGCTGACCTAGAATATTGGATAGCACATTTTGGGCCCAAAAACATTTAAGCACATGCTTAACGTTAAGGACATATTTAAGTGCATCCCTATTCATCAAAGCATTTAAACACGTGCTTAATTTTAAGCGTATGCTTATGTACTATTGGAGCCTATAGGCCTTACACATGTGCTTAAATGCTTTACAGATCCTGACTTGAATAGAGCTAAATAAATAAATAGTCCTTGAAATGTAGCCATCCTGCATAGATTGGCAGAATTGAGTTTGAAAAGTGTATTTTAATATTTAAATAAAAAAGCTATGAATAGAACATAAGAAGAAACATCTCCTGTCTGCTTCAGTACATGGTACTAAGCTATTATTCTTGCATCATGTTAACAGCATCCCCGTCATCTAAATGAGACATCATACAATTCTATTTTGATATTTTAGCTGCAGGCAACTGAGCCATATGTCCAAACTGTATTTCAGGTTATAGAGACCTATAGGTCCAAATTGTCTCCAGCGGGGATTTTTTCTGCATAGCAGGTGGGAAACATAGATTTGGTCTCAGGGGAATATCCGTCAGCTACACCATTTGCCAGTTACACAACTGCACCAGCTGAGGTTCTGCTCCACAGATTTCCCCCATGATGATTCTGTCGGGGAGGGGACAAGATTTATGCCCACACACCTTGCCCTGTTCCCCTGCTTTTTGCTCTGAGCAGCTCACGGAAGCAGCCACTTCAATATTTTGTGGCTGCAAATGTGCTGAATATGGAACATATTGCAGACACCATTTGATCCTTCATTGAAGTTGCACAATTTATTATTTTATAGCACCAACAGTGTGACAGTGACAGAAGACGTACAAATCTTAGTGTATTAAAATATGTAAATACTTTCCTAATATTACTTTTCTATGTACACATTTATTGCAGTTGCTCCAGGGATGTTGTGCAATCATAACTGAGATGTTTGGAGAGGAGGTGATTGCTCTACTAAAATGTAGTCTACACTAGGAAAAATAATAACAACTGGATCACTACATTTTCAACTCTTAATTTAATTTAATTGCATTTAATTAATGCAATTTTTTTTAATAAGAAGGAGCATCTCATGTAGAGTATTAACTCTGCTCTTCCTGATCCCTTGAAAAACACGTTTTATGTTTTTGGATGTTACCAAAAGCTGTGTCGCTGGGGGGGATAAAGTCCTTATATTTCAAGGATATTGAGTTCAAACCCTATATAGTTTGCACTTTCATTAAAATTTCTATTAACTTTTACCAACAACATAGCATGTGTAATTTAATTTTACCACTTTCCTAAAGCAAAACCTGATATCTGATCTAAAACATTTCACACACAGGAAAAAGTCAAGTTAGCAAAACAACAGTTCATCTGTTGGTGAATGTTTTTATAGCTTTTCGCTTATCCTTTCATGCCCCCCCCACCTTGTTTTTTAATATGTAAAATATTTTAAATAAGATACTCTTTACATTTGTTCCATCCTAAAATACTCAAGAAATCTACAACCCCACTAAGCTGGTACCAGTCCCTAGGTTTTACCTTGCTGTGCTATGAAATCCAGTACTGTCCATTTTATTAAATAAATTAAAAGTATGTATGGCAAGATGTGCACCTGCGTAAACAAAAATGTCCCAATAAGACTTAAGCGCTTACTTAACTTTATGCACTCCAAGTAGTCCCATTAAAACTAAACAATCAAAAATTGATCACACCGTCTCCTTTTTTATCTTTATTTTATCTGTTTTTCTGATTTGTTATTCTCTTCTCTCCCCTGCCCCCCACCCATGGCATTCTGTTGCCCAGTCCATGTCAGTGTAGTTTGCATTATGCTTGATAAGAAGTCCTCAGATCAGGCAACAATCTCTACTGATAGCTACACCTGTTACACTAATGATCATATTGACCTGCATATATCAGATGATTATTGTGAACACAGATGTAGGGTGTGCGGTAGAGCCATGAGTGGAACCAACTGTCCCAAGGGAGTACAAATGGACCTATACAGCCTCAAAGGTGTGGAGTCTTTGTCTGGCCTAGCAGGAGGAAAAGGGGTTCTCTTCTTTCATCTTTCTTCTTCCTCCCACCCTTCTAAAAAGCCAGGTCCCTTGTGGGTTGAGGGAGGAGCAGCTGAGAGTGGGGCTGGCATTGGCCAAGCAGATTGGCTGGTTGGAGGAGGGCTCAGCAGAAGCCCATTGGCTCTTACATACACAAGCGGGGGTCATATAAGCCTTTTGCCTGCAGTGAGACACCATTGCATGCCCAGATCAATGGTTCCCACCCCTGGGATTTTTGCTCTGCTGTGGATATTGCACTAGTTACCTTTTTAGGGCCTGGGAAGGAATTCTTCCCTCACTGCCAGACTGGGTGGGTTTTCTTGCCTTCCTCATAGCAGCCCAAGGATGCAGTGGGTAGGTCAGGAGGTACAGTTCAAGTTGTCACAATTTGGTAGGTGTCCAGTGCAGATACTTGTTCCACGAGGCTCTGATTCCCTGATAAACTGGAACTGGTAGTGGACTTAGGAGAAAGCATCTCCTAAAGAAACTGGGGATCATGGCTGGGGCTGCTTATGTCTGGTACAGTGAGGAGACAACCCTCTTTCCCTAGCCCCTTAACCCTCATACTAGGGGAGGGCAGTGGGGTCCCAGGAATGGGCTAGACCCTAGGGATGGCAGGCTGATAGCCACCCTCTGCCAAGTGAGCAGATTAGGGAAGGAGAGATGACCTGCACTGAATGGGTTATTGCCGGATAGTTCCCAGAGGAGTTAAGTTAACAAAGTTGAAACCTATTTAAACCACACCCTCCCACATCTTGTCTTTCTGCCTGCATGCCTGGGACAGTTTTCAGTTATTGTCTACACTTCCTTATGTGAGGGCAACACATTGCTAGGGAAAATACTGGTTTCAGAGTAACAGCCGTGTTAGTCTGTATTCGCAAAAAGAAAAGGAGGACTTGTGGCACCTTAGAGACTAACCAATTTATTAGAGCATAAGCTTTCGTGAGCTACAGCTCACTTCCTCAGATGCATATCGTGGAAACTGCAGCAGGCTTTATATATACACAGAGAATATGAAACAATACCTCCTCCCACCCCACTGTCCTGCTGGTAATAGCTTATCTAAAGTGATCATCAGGTGGGCCATTTCCAGCACAAATCCAGGTTTTCTCACCCTCCACCCCCCCACACAAATTCACTCTCCTGCTGGTGATAGCCCATCCAAAGTGACAACTCTTTACACAATGTGCATGACAATCAAGTTGGGCTATTTCCTGCACAAATCCAGGTTTTCTCACATCCCCCCCACCCCCATACACACACAAACTCACTCTCCTGCTGGTAATAGCTCATCCAAACTGACCACTCTTCAAGTTTAAATCCAAGTTAAACCAGAACATCTGGGGGGGGGGTAGGAAAAAACAAGAGGAAACAGGCTACCTTGCATAATGACTTAGCCACTCCCAGTCTCTATTTAAGCCTAAATTAATAGTATCCAATTTGCAAATGAATTCCAATTCAGCAGTTTCTCGCTGGAGTCTGGATTTGAAGTTTTTTTGTTTTAAGATAGCGACCTTCATGTCTGTGATTGCGTGACCAGAGAGATTGAAGTGTTCTCCGACTGGTTTATGAATGTTATAATTCTTGACATCTGATTTGTGTCCATTTATTCTTTTACATAGAGACTGTCCAGTTTGACCAATGTATATGGCAGAGGGGCATTGCTGGCACATGATGGCATATATCACATTGGTGGATGTGCAGGTGAACGAGCCTCTGATAGTGTGGCTGATGTTATTAGGCCCTGTGATGGTGTCCCCTGAATAGATATGTGGGCACAATTGGCAACGGGCTTTGTTGCAAGGATAAGTTCCTGGGTTAGTGGTTCTGTTGTGTGGTATGTGGTTGTTGGTGAGTATTTGCTTCAGGTTGCGGGGCTGTCTGTAGGCAAGGACTGGCCTGTCTCCCAAGATTTGTGAGAGTGTTGGGTCATCCTTTAGGATAGGTTGTAGATCCTTAATAATGCGTTGGAGGGGTTTTAGTTGGGGGCTGAAGGTGACGGCTAGCGGCGTTCTGTTATTTTCTTTGTTAGGCCTGTCCTGTAGTAGGTAACTTCTGGGAACTCTTCTGGCTCTATCAATCTGTTTCTTTACTTCTGCAGGTGGGTATTGTAGTTGTAAGAAAGCTTGACAGAGATCTTGTAGGTGTTTGTCTCTGTCTGAGGGGTTGGAGCAAATGCGGTTGTATCGCAGAGCTTGGCTGTAGACGATGGATCGTGTGGTGTGGTCAGGGTGAAAGCTGGAGGCATGCAGGTAGGCATAGCGGTCAGTAGGTTTCCGGTATAGGGTGGTGTTTATGTGACCATTGTTTATTAGCACTGTAGTGTCCAGGAAGTGGTTCTCTTGTGTGGACTGGACCAGGCTGAGGTTGGTGGTGGGATGGAAATTGTTGAAATCATGGTGGAATTCCTCAAGGGCTTCTTTTCCATGGGTCCAGATGATGAAGATGTCATCAATATAGCGCAAGTAGAGTAGGGGCTTTAGGGGACGAGAGCTGAGGAAGCGTTGTTCTAAATCAGCCATAAAAATGTTGGCATACTGTGGGGCCATGCGGGTACCCATAGCAGTGCCGCTGATCTGAAGGTATACATTGTCCCCAAATGTGAAGTAGTTATGGGTAAGGACAAAGTCACAAAGTTCAGCTACCAGGTTAGCCGTGACAGTATCGGGGATAGTGTTCTTGACGGCTTGTAGTCCATCTTTGTGTGGAATGTTGGTGTAGAGGGTTTCTACATCCATAGTGGCCAGGATGGTGTTATCAGGAAGATCACCGATGGATTGAAGTTTCCTCAGGAAGTCAGTGGTGTCTCGAAGGTAGCTGGGAGTGCTGGTAGCGTAGGGCCTGAGGAGGGAGTCTACATAGCCAGACAATCCTGCTGTCAGGGTGCCAATGCCTGAGATGATGGGGCGCCTAGGATTTCCAGGTTTATGGATCTTGGGTAGTAGATAGAATATCCCAGGTCGGGGTTCCAGGGGTGTGTCTGTGCGGATTTGATCTTATGCTTTTTCAGGAAGTTTCTTGAGCAAATGCTGTAGTTGCTTTTGGTAACTCTCAGTGGGATCAGAGGGTAATGGCTTGTAGAAACTCGTGTTGGAGAGCTGCCGAGCAGCCTCTTGTTCATATTCCGACCTATTCATGATGACAACAGCACCTCCTTTATCAGCCTTTTTGATTATGATGTCAGAGTTGTTTCTGAGGCTGTGGATGGCATTGCGTTCCGCATGGCTGAGGTTATGGGGCAAGTGATGCTGCTTTTCCACAATTTCAGCCCATGCACGTCGGCGGAAGCACTCTATGTAGAAGTCCAGTCTGCTGTTTCGACCTTCAGGAGGAGTCCACCTAGAATCCCTCTTTCTGTAGTGTTGGTAGGGAGAACTCTGTGGATTAGTATGCTGTTCAGAGGTATTTTGGAAATATTCCTTGAGTCGGAGACGTCGAAAATAGGATTCTAGGTCACCACAGAACTGTATCATGTTCGTGGGGGTGGAGGGGCAGAAGGAGAGGCCCCGAGATAGAACAGCTGCTTCTGCTGGGCTGAGAGTATAGTTGGATAGGTTAACAATATTGCTGCGTGGGTTGAGGGAACCATTGCTGTGGCCCCTTGTAGCATGTAGTAGTTTAGAAAGTTTAGTGTCCTTTTTCTTTTGTAGAGAAGCAAAGTGTGCGTTGTAAATGGCTTGTCTAGTTTTAATAAAATCCAGCCACGAGGAAGCTTGTGTGGAAGGTTGGTTTTTTATGAGAGTATCCAGTTTTGAGGGCTCATTCTTTATCTTTCCCTGTTTGCTGTAGAGGATGTTGATCAGGTGGTTCTGCAGTTTCTTTGAGAGCGTGTGGCACAAGCTGTCAGCATAGTCTGTGTGGTATGTAGATTGTAATGGATTTTTTACCTTCAGTCCTTTTGGTACGATGTCCATCTGTTTGCATTTGGAAAGGAAGATGATGTCTGTCTGTATCTGTACAAGTTTTTTCATGCAGTTGATAGATTTCCACTCCATACGGCTAAATGCAGTGCCTTGCATAATGACAGGTTTCAGAGTAACAGCCGTGTTAGTCTGTATTCGCAAAAAGAAAAGGAGGACTTGTGCCACCTTAGAGACTAACCAATTTATTTGAGCATGAGCTTTCGTGAGCTACAGCTCACTTCCTCAGATGCATATCGTGGAAACTGCAGCAGGCTTTATATATACACAGAGAATATGAAACAATACCTCCTCCCACCCCACTGTCCTGCTGGTAATAGCTTATCTAAAGTGATCATCAGGTGGGCCATTTCCAGCACAAATCCAGGTTTTCTCACCCTCCACCCCCCCACACAAATTCACTCTCCTGCTGGTGATAGCCCATCCAAAGTGACAACTCTTTACACAATGTGCATGACAATCAAGTTGGGCTATTTCCTGCACAAATCCAGGTTTTCTCACATCCCCCCCACCCCCATACACACACAAACTCACTCTCCTGCTGGTAATAGCTCATCCAAACTGACCACTCTTCAAGTTTAAATCCAAGTTAAACCAGAACATCTGGGGGGGGGGTAGGAAAAAACAAGAGGAAACAGGCTACCTTGCATAATGACTTAGCCACTCCCAGTCTCTATTTAAGCCTAAATTAATAGTATCCAATTTGCAAATGAATTCCAATTCAGCAGTTTCTCGCTGGAGTCTGGATTTGAAGTTTTTTTGTTTTAAGATAGCGACCTTCATGTCTGTGATTGCGTGACCAGAGAGATTGAAGTGTTCTCCGACTGGTTTATGAATGTGAGCCTCAACAGCTAGCTCTACAAAAGCATGACCGAGCCCTTCACTGATGAAGAGATGGATGTGGCACAAAATTACAACACAACATTAAATGTGAAATCCCTTCTCTGTCTCTCTGCTTTCCTCCCACCACTAACCTAGCACTGCCTCACTCTCTCTGTTCCTTTGGAAAATCCTGTTATTCTCATTAAAAGACTTTCCCCTCCCAAACTCTTACCACCTGCAACAGTCTTCCTGAATCCGCCCATCTGACAGACTTTGTCGTACCATTGCAAAACACTGCTAACAATACAGTCACTCGCCCTGGCCTTGGCTTATTAATCTGCCTCTCTCTTTTCTGTGTCATCACTGTATAGTTTAATCTTGTAATTTAATTACTGAATATTGTCTTACACTTCTGGATCCAGTTTGTATGAAGGGACCTTTTTGTCTTGCCTTTGCCATTGAGTCATATACTATGCTTCTCTCTCATATGGCATATTTGCTTCTAGGGCATTATGAAAATGAGAACATTCATGACTGTGCACTGCTGATTCGAGCCACATGTTTGTTTTCATTTTGGAAATTCTTGTTTTTTAAATGTCTTTGCTTCAAAAAGATATTCATTTCCCATCCTCTCTGTACCGCTTCTTCCTCATGCTCCCTTGTCACTGTTCAGTTTAGATATAGATTAAAATATAGTACAAAACAATCTTCTTATGGTACTCAATTCATCGCAGTGCTAGAAAGAGGATGTATTACAGGAAAGAAGCATGTATATTCTTTAAATGATTGAGTTCATAAATTTCCCCCTCTCAATATCTAAAAACTGTAAAAAGCTGGATTTAAATTTCAATCTCAATCCAGTGGCCAAATTCTGCCCTGATTTTCAATGCAGGTGTGATAAATGAGGGGGGAGGGGGTAGCTCCCTTTTATGGACATCCAGCCAGCCAGTTAGCTATAAAATTCCTCTTAGTAGCTGTTCTCTGCTTGCTTTACACAGTAAGGTCCACAGGTAAAAGGAAAGGAATGGGCACCTGAACAAAAGAGCCAATGGGAGGGCTAGAACTTTTTAAAATTGGGAAAAACTTCTCTTTGTCTGTTCTGTTGTTGTTCTCCAGAGAGAAGGGACAGAGCAGAGACAGGGCTGGGACTATGCTGTAAAAAGCTTTTTGTCAGGTACGGAAATAATCAAATCATTCCTAAAACCTACTGATAAATCAGAAAATGTCTAAAAAGACACAATTAGATTGATTTCTGTTTATTTCTTATTGGCTTGTGGACTCCTCTGTGCTAACCCCAAATGTTTTTGTTTTGCTTGTAACCTTTAAGCTGGACCTCAAAAAGGTTATTATTGATGTTTAATTTTTGTAAGTGGGTTTTTTATATCTAGCAAAAGCCTAAGTTCCAGATGTATATTCTTTCTTTTTGTTTTTAATAAAATGTATCTTTTTTAAGAACAGGATTGGATTTTTGGTGTCCTAAGAGATTTGTGCATATGTTGTTGAATTAGCTGGAGAAACAGCTAATTTCCTTTGTTATCTTTCTCAGCTCTTCCCCGGAGAGGGGCTGAAAGGGCTTGAGGGTACCCCACAGGGAAGAATTCCCAAGTGCGTCTTCCTGGGTTTCAAAAAGGGGGGTTTTGCCCTTGGGTGGTGGCAGCATCTACGCATCCAAGGTCAGAGAGAAGCTGTAACCCTGGGAGTTTAATACAAGCCTGGAGTGGCCAGTATTAATTTTTAAAATCCTTGTGGGTACCCACCTTCTGCACTCAAAGTGCCAGAGTGGGGAAATCAGCCTTGACAGCAGGCAACACCCTTACTTCCATGAGGCTGGAGAGGCTGTAAATCAGAACAGGATTTTCCATAATTGGCTATCACTTTTATTATTTTTATTCCTGCACTGCAAAGATACTTTCATGACTACTCTCTTAACCCAAAGCAAGCAGTAGCTAGAAGTTTGTCTGAACCAGTCACTCTATTTTTAGTCCACTTAGCCACATTAAAAATAGGCTATGTGAAATTGTCCTCTAACCATTTAGCTATCAAATTCAAAAGTGGGTTTAAACAAATTAAGTTAATTTTACAATGAAAAAAATCACCAGCTATTGATTAAACAAAACACCACCCAAACAAATCTCCTGAGTCTTAGAAATCAAATGGCAAGCCCTTCTGGAAAACTGCACTACAAAATAGGCTAAACATGCAAATATAATTAAAATGGTTAGTAGTTTTCACTACAGGAGCTCTGTTCTGCTTTCTGAAACACCTACCATCACTCCATTCCTGTGAAACTGGATCAAATCCGCCATACAGCTGTCCTATAGTGATAGCTTTTGGCCTGATGAAAACATACTCCACTCTATGTTCATCCATTAGACCGTTTGCTTCCAGCTGTTCAAGAACCCCAGCAAGTACCTTCAAAGCAGAGGTTTCACCCCCTAGAGGGCTTCCTACCAACATAAAACCATGCCGAACTAGCATGATTTTGTAGCTCTTGTAAAAAAAAATTCATTTATATATAATGATGAAATATTGAACCCAGAGGGATCGCTCATTTCCCCATAAAAGTAGTAGCTGTGCATATTCTAATTTTTTTCACTCGAAAAGAACAAGATTTAAATTTTCTCCCAAAAGGGAGGGCTTTGTAGAAATTTAGTCTAAGAAGTTATGGTATGAATCTAAAAGTTATGAAATGCAATAAATTATACAAAATGGAGGCAGTTCTTCTAAAGGGCAAGATCGCAGCTTCTCTAAATAAAGAAAACCTAAACAGGGAGTTTTCTTTTCCTCCAGGGGGAAACCATTTTCATTTGTAAAGATTTCACACCAGAAGTGTTTATCAAGTTGTTTAAATGGTACAGAATAGCAATTCTATCACTAGAAGAAAAGCTACATATGCATTCCAAATATTAATATAATAGGATGGCTTCAAGTTCTTTTATTTTACTTTTAAACCAAATAACTCAGTTGACATACTCAGGCTGTAAAGAATTAGAAGAGAAATGGCCTGACTTGTATTATATTCTTGATGTACCAGAGAACAAGCTGCAGATTCATTTTCTGCATGATTTCCCTGATGGATACATCCAGGATGCCATGGTCAGGAGTTGGTAAGACAACCCTTGGGAAGAGGTCAGAAATGATGCTATCAAAGAGAGGACTGTCATGAGACAAGAAATGAAAATTGGGAAAAAGAAAATGAAAAAAAGGAATATGCAGTCAGAGCCATCACTAAAGTAATCAGTTTAACTTCCCTTATTTAAATCCCCTTTAATCTTTCACCTACAATTAATAAGAATTGCTATTTTAAACAGTTCAGAGGGATCCTCATTTATTGCTGAAATATAAAAGTAAAATTCTGGCCTTTCATCATCTAAAACAAATATATTATATATATATATATATAACTTTGGGGATCAAAGTCTCTGTTAAAGATCTCTGAGGGTGACAACTTTAAAAATGCCAGCTCCTCACAGCTTATTGTCTAAATCCTAACATACAGCAGTAAAAACAAAAGGCAAGATGAGCTGGTTCTCAGTGGTGCAAAGAACCAACACTGCTGAGAGAGTTCCACTGGTTTTAGCAAAATTTAATGTAAAAATTTGCAGCCTTTAAGGTTGTAAAGTAAACCTTCCTCATATCCACCAGCGTCAAGCTCTCTGAGTGCATAGGACAGTCAGGAACAATAGCTCTAAAAAACCCCTGCCCTGATACATCCCAATGGGGTGTTGACTCTCATACCTAATAGCCTCAATTTATTTTTCAAAAATGGACATCTCTGTGTGGTTTTTATACACAGATTAGGTATTTGTACATGCAAATGGAAAGTTTGACACATAAAGGGCAAAGTTCACATATAAATACCAGACTTGTTTATGAAATCCTACTAAATATACACAGAAATGCCTGCTTTGTGCATGCAGTCAAGGTAAATGCTTGTACCAATGGGTCATTCAATTAAAAAAAAATCAACCTGTCTTATACTACTAGAACAGAGTATGGGAGTACAGACAGACTATGAACAGAGAACCATGGTTTCATTTTTTTTCCTTCCAATCTGTCATCAGGGTGAAGAGCAACATTAATTTGATCATGTAACTCACTAGTGCCAGAGGAAAGCCAAAGGTTAGCTGGGTTAGGTCATGCCACCCAAACTAACTCATGGAAAGCTGTGACCATACAGAATATAGTACACCTACCTTCTCAGAGCAGTCATTTGGCAGACAATGCCATTTTCTTACTATATACACTAGAAACAGTAGCGGATTAGCCACTGGGCCAACGGGACCTGTGCCCAGGGGTCCCGGCCAATTGGGGGGCCCTGGAAAAATGGCTGCCCTCACACCCTGACCCCATTTCCCTGTCAGGAACACCAGGAGGGTGGGATGGGCAGGGGGACTGCAAGAAGAAGGGGTGGGAAGGGGTCCCCACTTGCTCTGTCTCAGGGCCCCACAAAAACAATCTGCCTCTGACCAGGAGATAAACCAGTCCTAATTCCCATGGCTATAGAGGGCTCCTTGGCAGAGGACCTGGTGAGGGTCTGCTGTGACAGAGAGAGGAAGCTAATGGAGTGAGTAGGAGGCATGCAAGGGATACTCACTCCCTGCATGGCACAGAGCCCACTTTGCATCAGCTCCTTGCACCAGGGGCCAAACAAGGGCGGGGTGAGGGTGGATAAGGACAGGGCCAGAAGATCCATTCCCGTATGGATTCGTCCCCAGCAAGATGCTAAATGAGGGGACTCTGGGCTGCTGTAGCCTCCAAGGAGCAGCTCAAGAGTTATTCTGTGGCCTCTGAAAGCAGATTCTTTTCTCAAACTGCTCCACACATCTGCCCAGTGGGCCAGTACACAGTGCACTTGGGCTTGGAACTGGGTTCTGGGCAGATGGACTCAGCTTTTAATAGCAAAGGAGCCCCTTTCACCCAGGAGAGGGAGCCCCTTTCACCCAGGAGAGTTGCAGGGAGCCACAACGTAAGCTGTGGCATTATCTTGAGATGTTCATACCCATGATGTGGCATCAGTATTAGATGTGGCATCATGACTGCATATCATAGAATCATAGAAGATTAGGGTTGGAAGAGACCTCAGGAGGTCATCTAGTCCAACCCCCTGCTCAAAGCAGGACCAACACCAACTAAATCATCCCAGCCAGGGCTTTGTCAAGCCAGGCCTTAAAAACCTCTAAGGATGAAGATTCCACCATCTCCCTAGGTAACCCATTCCAGTGCTTCAACCACCCTCCTAGTGAAATAGTTTTTCCTAATATCCAACCTAGACCTCCCCCATTGCAATTTGAGACCATTGCTCCTTGTTCTGTCATCTGCTACCACTGAGAACAGCCTAGCTCCATCCTCTTTCAAACCCCCGTTCAGGTAGTCAAAGGCGGCTAGCAAATTCCTCCTCACTCTTCTCTTCTGCAGAGTAAATAAACCCAGTTCCCTCAGCCTCTCCTCATAAGCCATGTGCCCCAGCCCCCCTAATCATTTTCATTGCCCTCCGCTGGAGGGTATCATCACATTATTATTATTTATCTAGACGTATAGACACATCTATTACAACACAGCATCTTACCCTTATCTAGTCACTCTTACATAACCCGCATTAATAAACATACTTACAGCAACTAGCAACAACTCATCATCAAAAGACATACTTAAGATGACACCACTTTTCAGTATGAGGTAACATTAATCAATTTCATTTTCTCCCTTTGTGGATGCTGAGGAGGAAGAATGCTAACTGACCTTACTTTGTTCCTGGCATCCCTCCCCTATAGCTACTGGGATTGAGAATCTCTGCTTGGCAGCTGAACAGAGGGGGACTCAACAGTAGAGGTGTTTGGGGATTTTTTAACCAAAAAACAATGTCTTGGAAAATGCCAGTTTGTTGATATCAACCCTGTGTGTGGGAAAGGGTCAGTTTCGATTAATTTCTCTTTTTGAACATTTTTTTGGGGAAAAAAGGTTTAGAAAAATGTGGAAATGTGCATTTAACATTTTCTAAGCCAAAATTTCCATGTTTTCAGTTACAAATGATGTTTTATTTCAAAATTTAAGTGAATTATAGAAAAAAAAGTCAAAATTGAAACAAAAATGTTCTGATTGACCTGAACTGAATGTTTTTTCAAATGGTCAGTTTGTGAAAAATTTCACAATTCCGACTCTGTGTCCCAACTTGGGAGGGGAAAATTTTCCCCAGGATAAGCAAAATGTTTCCAGTCCACCTCTACTCAGCATTTCCCTAATCTGTGTTTCCCCTGCACTTCCAGGGCTCAGTATTCCACATCCCACACTTGGAATCGGGATAGAGAAAGTGGAGTGCTGTTGACACATCTTCCTCATGAGAGCCACTCACATGGACATGGAGAGACATAGCTTGGAGTAGCAGTGGGGGAACATGTGTATATAAGGAAAGATAGAGACATACAGTACACATACACAATAGATTCATATATTCGTATATGGCCAAGATATTAAAAGGTGGCTAATGTTTCTGTCTGCCTCAGTTTCTGGGTACCCAATTTGATAGTGTAAGCAAGCCTGATTTTCAGAAAGTGTTGAGCATTCATAGTCTGAAAAACCAGGCTCCTTTAAGGTGTCTTAAATTGGGTCCCCCAAAATTGAGATACCCAAAATGACTAGTCACTTTCGAAAATCTTGGCCACATAATATAACAGATGCATATCAGGATAGTTATTTTGAAATAGCAGAACCAGATTTATGTTTAACAATAATGTACCTTTAAAAAGTTGTGTAAAAATAAGAGTCACATATTTGTAAGATCACAGCCATTATTTCAATTTGTAAACAATCTCTAAAATCCAAGTCCCCAATGGCACAAACAGCTCTCTCCTCAGAGTGGCTTTACTCTGATTAAATGATTAAAAAAATGATTAAACGGCTAGAAAACATGACCTATGAGGGAAGATTGAAAAAATTGGGTTTGTTTAATCTGAAAAAGAGAATACCAGGGGGGGGGGGACACACAATAATAGTCTTCAAGTACATAAAAGGTTGTTATAAAGAGGATGGTGATACATTGTTCTCCTTATTCACAGAGGACATGACATGAAATAATGGATTTAAATTACAGCAAGGGAGTTTTAGGTAAACTTCCTAACTGTAAGGGTTAATAAGCACTGGAACAATTTACCTAAGGAGGCTGTGGAATCTCCATCACTGGAGGTTTTTAAGAACAGGTTAGACAAACAACTGTCAGAGATGGTCTAGATAATACTTAGTCCTGCCTCAGTGCGGGAGAGTGGACGAGATGACCTACTGAGGTCCCTTCTAGTTCTACATTTCCACAATTCTATTCAGAGGCTGGCTAATTGGGGAGGCATCCTAATATTCATGGCTGTTCCCATGGTTTGGACAAAGTGATGTTAAATGTGAAGTTGCTGTGGATGAGGATGAAATGGATGATCTTGGCAATTTGTTTAGGATGGTTTTCCAAGTGTTATACTTTATCTCGTAGATATTTGAGGCAGGCAGTGATGTTGTCATGGTGAGGGATGTTGGTGTGCAGGGAGGTGAGAGCCACGGTGGCAAGGAAGGTGTTCTCAGGGACGCATTTGAAACACTTTGGCTGTTGCAGGGCCATATAAATTCACATACCATACAAAAATGAAATTTATTACACAATAAATGCAATTCAGATCAACAGTGAGAACTGGCAGTTTCAAAAAGAAAACAGGCAGAAAATACACAAATGTGTGTCAAAGGAAAAACAACAACAACAACATGTACTAAAAACCCACATGGCTAAAATGACACTTCAGACTTTCAAACAATAAAGAACACACTTTCAAATACATTGCAAAGAGATGGGAGCTCTACAGAGCTTACTGCCAGAACAACTTCAATTATGATGCCACTTTTCCATTCATGTTCAAAAGCCAAATGGAGATGGATATGAAGCACTAAAGTCTAAGATCTATTTTCAATGTGTTGAGCTAACACATGAAAGTGAAATGTTACTTAGTCTCCCTAACTACCGATCCCATCTTCATTAACACAAGACAAGAACTAAAAGCTAAACAAAAGCATTTAAAAGCCACAGGAAAGGGAGGTTAAAAACACACAAGGAGGTTGTCTCTCAGACGAAATCATAAATGAGCTATATAGGAAACAATGTGTTTTTATTACAAAACGTAATGTGGCTCTAAATTGCAATTCAGACACAAGAAAACACCTAAATATGCCATTTAAAAAAGTGAACTATTCAGTTCCTTCCTATTTTTTTGAAAATTTCTTTTTTTGTTGTTGTTGAAAGTGGAAAAAGAAACACGTACGTCCAGTTCACTTGAAAACCCAAATGAGATCAGGATAGACAGAAATGCAAACAAATGAGATGGATCTTTACCAAAAGATTACTGTACTGTCCCATCTTTCAAAAAAGAACCACACATCGAAAACCCATTAGTTGCTTCATATGAATTACATCCAGGAGTAATGAGACACCTTATTTGGCAAATATAGTTCATGCTACAGAAACAAAAATAAATAAATAAATAAAAAACAGAAGCTCAATGTTCAGGGACAAATTTTCAAGGAGCAAGTAATCACATTCTGTGCAAAAATGCACAGAAGATGAAAACAAGTGTTTAGAACGCAGTAGCTCTCTGTGTATGGAAAAAGCCCTTCACGCTTTACTCCCTGTAAAGTTGGAGGATCCATGGGAAATGTGACCTCAATGTGCCATCTGGTTTTAGTGACGGATCTTCTGAATTCTTTCCACCCAGCCCCCTGGCAGCATAGATAGCTAGTTGTCATGCTGCCATTTACTCCCCTACTACAATTAAATACTTCTTCCCCCACCAAGAGAGGGAGATAACATTGAAATAATCATTATTAACATGCATAGTAATCTGGCATATAAATTAAGGCCCTTTCATTTGGAGCATATCACTCAGGGCACTTGCCTGCCACAAGAATGAATATCTTAAAATGCATATTACTGTCACAGAGGGAATGCTGCCAGCTACACACTAGCAGGACAATACCGTCCTAGGAGAGAGAGAGGCAGTGTGATCTAGTGGACCACAGGAGCCAGGAAATCTGTATTCTATTCCCCATCGACTTGCTATATGAGTTTGGGTAAATCACTTAACGTTTCTGTGCCTGTTTCCTCTCCCACCCTGTGTCCTTCTTGTCTCTTTAGACTGCAGATTCTCTGGGACAGGAGTTGTCCTATGCTAAGTATTGAATACAGTGCCATGTACAATGGGGCCCTAATCTTGGTTGGCTCCTCAAGGTGTTACTGTTAATTAACACAAATAATTATTACTAATAATAGCTGCGTTCCACATTTCCCTTGATCCAATTGGTCCCTTTTGCATGCACTTAGTGCACATCTGTTCTTCTGTTCACTGCAGAACAGAGCCACAGAAGGGAACATCTGGCCCTCAGAGCCTCTGAAACTGGACTTGAAAGAGATTCATAACACTGCATTTCAGATAACAGCTAACCAGGAAAATGTTACTGGCACAAACCAAACAACACACCACTGTCTGGCTACACAGAAATAGTGGTACATTATTTTTACTTACAGATTCTCCTGGCATCTTAGCCAGATGCATTGTGTTTGGCCAGGAAAGGATCTGTATAATCTTTCTGGTCTCACAAATTGGATTAATTAGAATCACACACGCAAACCTTTCCTCCTATGCTTAGATTATGCAATAACTTCAGACTTTGTAGCAACTATGGGTGAATGACCCTTTGATGGTTACCAGTATAGAATCATAGAAATGTAGCTCTGGAAGGGACCTCAAGAGGTCAAGGCATCAAACCTGATTCTCCTTTCCCTGATAGAAGTGTAGATCAGAAGTAATTCCATTAAAGTTAATGGAGCCATGTCAGTGTAAATCTGGTGTAAGTGAGAGGTTCAGAATTCTGCTCAATAAGTCAACATCACACTATTTATTCTTTATTCTCCTCTTGTGATGGGGTATTCTTCTGCCCTGAAAATTTCCTTTTCTTCTTAAGATCCACTTTTTGAATGACTATTTATTGGAGGAAAAACTTGTACAGAATTTTGGGGATTGTGTGTAATAAAGCATTTGTAGACTGTAATAGGAAGTGTGTTAAATTAGCTGTTAGTTTCAGTAATTGATGTGAAAAGCTGATTGGGTCCTGGGAGGTGGACAGTTTCCCCAGGTGAGCCTGACAAACAAACTGTGAGTTAGAAGCAGAAGCTAGGAAAAAGCACATGGAACCATCAAGGGGTCCTGAAAGACAGCTGAAAAAGCAGGGGGAAAAGGCTCAGCTGGGGATTAAAAGAACACAGTACTAGGTTCCCATTGTGCTTGGCACTGTATAAACCACATCACTGAGTTCAAATGCTGCTGTTTTTAACAGTAGTCAAAGGATATATTCACAACCATTACTTTTACTACAGAGGAGTGATGGATGAACCTCTAATGGTTAGGAGGTCACTTTGGTTCATGCTTTGGATAATGTCTCTTGCACCTACCGATTTGGGCTTGAAATCTCATGAAAACATGCCTACTTGTGCAACTCCAGGTATTTCTATTTCCAGTTCCCAAAGCAGCACAGAAGTGTTTGAAAATGACAAATAATGACAAAGTTGGTGAGGTAATATCTTTTATTGGACCAACTTCTGTTGGAGAGAGAGGCAAGGTTTCAAGCCACAGAGAGCTCTTCTTCTGGAGAAGATACTTTCCTGGACCTAAAGAAGAGCTCTGTGTGGCTTGAAAGCTCCTCTATCTGTCTCTCACCAACAGAAGTTGGTCCAATAAAAGATATTCCCTCACCCACTTTGTCTCTCTAATATCCTAAGACTGGCATGGTTACAGTTACATGGCATACAATAAATGACAAATACATGGAACTAAACTTTTTCAAACCCTCAGGACTTTGATTAATTTCCAGTGTTGGATGAACATATGGAGGGTTTCTTATTTTATCAGAGCAAGAGATGGGCCACTCTTTCATATACATATATACAAAGAGACCAAATGACAATGTGATGTGGTATAAGATTTTATAGGCACTCCTTTGGGCTAGCAGCATTATTGCATTTGTCATGCACATTTGTGTGTTTAAGAAAATTGATTTGCATCATTTCTCCCTGGTCAACTCATCAAGCACATTTAAATTTACCATCAGTACAGCACCAGTTCACTGCTTCATAACCTCAATCATCCAAAGTCACTTAAGTTAAAAAAATGATTATAAGAAGAATTATATATTTGATCCATAAGGTGACTCAC
The DNA here is from genome assembly GCF_965140295.1 of Lepidochelys olivacea. NCBI lineage: Eukaryota > Metazoa > Chordata > Testudines > Cheloniidae > Lepidochelys > Lepidochelys olivacea. Next base: position 268,793,254 of record NC_140411.1, read on the forward strand.
CACCACAACTGAAGGAAACAATTATATATAATAGCAACAAAGGTTAACATTTAATTCTGCCTGCTTTAGACCACACCAGCACCCATACCTACAGACAACCCTGCTGTAGCAAAATATGTGCACAATGGATCTCTGATTTGGTTCACATGCCTAAAGCAGGTAGTATTCACATAACCTGCAGATGAGAGTGAGGGATCATCCTTCATGATAGGTTGCCTCAAGCTTTCATCCAGACCACACCACACGATCCAATGTCTACAGCCAAGCTCTAAGATACAACTGCATTTGCTCCAACCCCTCAGACAAGGACCAACACCTACAAGATCTCTATCAGGCGTTCTTACAACTACAATACCCACCTGCTGAAGTGAAGAAACAGATTGACAGAACCAGAAGAGTACCCAGAAGTTTTACCCACCTACCACAGGATAGGCCCAACGAAGAAAGTAACAGAATGCCACTAGCCATCACCTTCAGCCCCCAACTAAAACCTCTCCAGCGCATCATCAAGGATCTACAACCTATCCTGAAGGATGATCCCTCACTCTCACAGATCTTGGGAGACAGACCAGTCCTCGCTTACAGACAGCCCCCCAACCTGAAGCAAATACTCTCCAGCAACCACACACCACACAACAAAAACACTAACCCAGGAACCTATCCTGGCAACAAAGCCCAATGCCAACTCTGTCCACATATTTATTCAAGTGACACCATCATAGGACCTAATCACATTAGCCACGTCATCAGGGGCTCGTTCACCTGCACATCTACCAATGTGATATATGTCATCATGTGCCAGCAATGCCTCTCTGCCATGCACATTGGCCAAACCAGACAGTCTCTACACAAAAGAATAAATGGATACAAATCAGATGTCAAGAATTATAACATTCAAAAACCGGTAGGAGAACACTTCAACCTCTCAGGCCACTCAGTAAAAGACTTAAGTGTGGCAATTTTGCAACATAAAAGCTTCAAAACCAGACTCCAACGAGAAACTACTGAATTGGAATTAATTTGCAAACTGGACACCATTAAATTAGGCTTGAATAAAGACTGGGAGTGGATGGGTCATTACACAAAGTAAAGCTATTTCCCCATGCTTATTCCCCCCCCCCGCCATTGTTACTCTCATCTTCTTGTCAACTGTTGGAAATGGGCCATCCTGATTATCACTACAAAAGATTTTTTTCTCCTGCTGATAATAGCCCACCTTAATTGATCACTCTCATAGTGTGTTTGGCAACACCCATTTTTTCATGTTCTCTGTGTATATACATATCTTCCTACTGTATTTTCCACTGCATGCATCTGATGAAGTGGGTTTTAGCCCATGAAAGCTTATGCTCAAATAAATTTGTTAGTCTCTAAGGTGCCAGAAATACTCCTCACTCTTTTTGCTGATACAGACTAACACGGCTACCACTCTGAGAACATAAATGGTTAACTGGTTAATTCCATTGCAAGCTCTTCTGTCTGCCTCGCAGTGTAGAGCCTTTAGAAGAGACTACCTGGGCTTTGGTGGGAGCACCATTTTTCATGGTAGGTTGAGAGCAAGGTCTTATTTCCCCAAATGATTGTCAGTGCACTCTTAGTGCATCAAAAGAAAATGAAGACTGTTTATAAATTTGTTTAAACAAATTTGTTTAAAGGCAGGTGAGCTCTGTCTGGTTATTAATAATAACCAGACAGTTTAACCAGACAGTTTATAGATGGGCAAGGTAAGCAATCAGAACTAAAACCTATGAAATCAGAGACAATATTTAAATCAGTTAATTAGAAGATGCCATTTAAGGAGATGTCTTAAAACTGGCAAGTTAATTAATATTAAGAAACTTAAATCTAATTAAATTATCTGTTTATTATTGGTTAGCTCTTGTCTCCACTCGAGGAATGCATGGCCTAGCCACTTGGTGATTAACAAGAGAAACTGTTAATATCTTAAATTACATCAGTATTTCCATATTCCAATAAAATCATTATGAGTTTTAAAATCTAATCCCTTGTCAGTTTTTTAGTTAACTTCCTCTCATCAATCCATGCTGAGGTCTTGGGGACGTAGGTGCTGAGACTAGGAGTGCGCAAGGTGCCGCTGCACCCCCGGGCTTGAAGTGGTTTCAATCATATCCAGGGTTTACAGTTTCATTCAGTGGCTCTCAGCACCCCCACTATACAAATTGCTCGAGCACCCCTGCTTGGGGAGGTTGTCCTTACTTTGGTTTCTTTTTGAATCATCTCTGTTCTTCTAAACTGTCTGTGGCACCTTGCTTGCAGAGATGGACAGGATGAGTTGTGTTGAGTGCTGTGTGATTGAGCAGGATAGCCAAGGGTGTGTGGCTTGGTGCTCACTTGAGAATTTTTATACTCTTCTTCCTATTTTCATGAAGTTATAGGAAAACCTCTTTCAGACTTCTTTAGAATCAGAGTTGGTTGCTGTCAGCCTTTAATTGGTTCCTGCCTTTGGGGGTTGGTGTTGGTGACATCTGCAGCTGCTGAATATGCAATCTGCTTAATCACTATGCAGCACTTTGCTCTTCTGTGGCAGGAAAATCCCAAATAACTTTTTGAAGTTAGAGTTAAACTGTTTTCTTTTTGTTTGGTCCATTTTCTGAGATATTCCTTCAGTTTCCTTAGGGTTTAACAGGAAACAAAACTGTGTTTTTATTTCTCAAAACAGTCTTTTACAATTAAAGAATTTTGGGTGAGTCTTTAGCTTAAAGAGCTATTAAAGGAGTTGTTGATTTGTCATCATTTGGAGAGATGATTCTTCTTGTCTTTCTGAGTTGGGTAAGAGAGCAATTTAATCAACAATTAATTTTAAAGAGAATAAGGAAAAATGGGTTAAAGGAAGCACATCAACCCGCTCTGTGGCAGGGAACATCACAAACAGTGCCTCTGGAATGTCAGGGCAGTTCACAGTCTGTTTCTTGTAAGTCCCAGGCCTTCTTCTCAGGCCCTGGCTGTGCTGCAGGGATGCTGTGGGTTGGACACTTGCTCTGGTGGTGGACACATGCTCTCAGGCTCTAAGTAGTAGGACCCTTCTTCTCAGTGTTGCCCCCACCCCCTGTCAGGGTTACAATCCAAGTCTGGCCTGCAGAGCCTCTTGGCTGAGGCGTCTCCCTGTGCTGGGCCCGCTGTCCAGGGTCCCCCTCGCTCTCCCCAGCTGCTCACCGCACCCAGCTCCAGACTGCTCCAGCCACAGCTGCACCCCTCTGTCTCTGCACTGCTGCTGCTGCTCTGCCTCCAGCTCCCTGGGCTGCTTCTTTGGCGCCTCTGGTTGCTACAGCTCTGATCCCAGGACAGGTCTGCTCTGCAGGCTGCTTCTGTGACTCTGCTCCCAGCACTGACCTGCTTCCTGGGCTGCTTTTCTGGCCCCTCTGGCTCTGGTTGCCGCAGCTCTGCTCCCAGGGCAAGTCTGCTGTCTCTGGGCTGTGCCTCTGGCTTTGGGGCTGCAGCTCTGCTCCCAGAACAGGGTCTGCTCTCTCTGGATCTGGCACAGCTCTGCTCCCCAGCTCAGCTTGCACCCCTGCTTTCTCTTTAGCTCAGCCCCCCTCTGTCTGACCCAGGCAATTCCAGCTCACACAGAGGACGGGACCTCTCTGGCCTCCTGACTCCCAGATTAGCTTGCCCGCCCTGTCATTCAGGCTGACCTGGAGCATTGGCCTCTCCCCATTGTTCCTGGGGACTATCAGTCTCAGGGTCCTGATTTCCCTTAGACCCTTCCCCTTTTAGTACGGGGAGCTAGCCAACCAAAACACCCCCACTGAATGTTAGTAAGGGGGCAACAGTCCCCTTACATATAGCCTTAGGAAAGCTGCCATTTAAAGTTTATATAAACACTTTTGGGGGTGGTAAACAGTTTTTATGGCCAGAGAGGTATCATCATCTTGACACTTAGCTAGTTTCTGGGTGCCAGAAAGCAGAAGCCTTCCACAATTTCTTTGATTAGATTGAACATTTTATAACATAACTAACCAAAAACATTCACAGGTGTTGTTATATTTTCAAGCATCCTGTCTATAACCTACTTGTAGGTATCTTTTTATATTCAGTAAGAATGCAAACACATTTGTAATGAGCTAACATCATAAAATAAGTTATAACACTTTTATTAATATAATTTTTGCATCAACATTGTGGTCTCTGTACCACACAGGGAATAGCTTTATGACCCAGGAGAGCAGTGGACATGCAGAGTCACCAAAAGTTTCTATGGGGCTAGAGAACTCATCAGTTTTGATGCTGTGGGATGGGAAGAATGTAGCCCTCAGTCCATTTTATTGGAAAGCATTTAAATTCATCCTGCACTTTGCCTAACCATGAGGCTTGTCTCACAGGAGCGTAATAGCTCCGGCACAGTTCAGAAAGCCAAATCAGTTCAGATCATTCAATGTTATTTGCTCATCTTGTTCACCAGACCTGCAACTGTCAGTATATTGCCACAGTAGCACCTAGCATGAACTTCTCAACTCTACAGCAAACTAGTTCCCAACTGACCATTAACTACGTGGGTTAGCCAGCCTCGTCAGGACAGTCACGAGTTTATTTTCAGGGTGAGTTGTGATCTCATCGTAGCACTGCAATGATTGAGCCAGATCCCCACAGAGACAAAGGAAAGTCTAGTCCTTCATTCACAAGCCCGGCAGGCACATCCTAGATCTCAAGATCTCTTATCCCAAGTGTGTGGTTGAAATCCTGTTCTGAAAGCAGTGAACTTCATCTTGAAAGTAACGCCAAAAGCCAATTACTCTGTCAGAGAGGAAACGCATTGTGAATTTCATCAACTGATGATCTCTTTCTGGCTGTCTGAGGATGCAGTCAGTGCACCTTCCACTAGCTCTTCTGGGATGCCTGAGACATCCACAATTAATTTACAGGATCTTAAGCAGAAAAGTATTTCTCTATAGAACGAATGAGAGATCTATAACTGTTCTTCCTGGCCTCTCTTTTGAGAAATAGCTATAGAAATGACTGCCCTTCCCAGAGAATCGTGGGAGTTTGACCCCATCTCCCACAAACCCCTTAGCCTCCCAGAAGGCCTTTTGAAATGTGTATAGGTACCCAGAGGATGATGCAACTACAACAGTGTATTGGAGGGATAAATATGGACAAAAGGGCAGAACTGCACCAAAAACAGGACAGCTAGTGTGGACGCTCTGGGCCATTGCTATTTACATCAGTGCGAGATCAGTGCTTCAGTCAGTTCTTCAGGGTAGGCTCAGAGAACTGGGCAAACAGTAGAAGGTGATTTTCTTTGTCAACAATTGTCACCAGGAAAAGCAGCTCCTTTTACAAATCTCCTAGAATAAGGGATTGTATATTGCTGTAGAGAAACAGACATTGCATTTGCTACAGGCAGAGGAAGCCTAGAAGTAAATATGTTTTTGTTGATTATTTTGGTTGATGGACCTGGGCGATACAATCTGTTCCAAATCACATTTCTGTCAGTTAAAACTTTAGAAACAGGCTAATTAATTATGTCATTTAACTTTTCATCTGTTTGTGTCAATTTTATTTCCAGAATTACCAAGGACTAAAACTGAATACAGTAACTCCTTAATTAATGTCATCTTGGGGTTGGCGTTGTTTCATTGTTACGTCGTTGATCTATTAGAGAACATACTCATTTAAAGTTGTGCAATGTTTGCTTATAACACTGTTTGGCCATGGGGGGTTGGAACGAGGGTGGGTCGGCAGCTCCCCATCAGCTCCCCTCCACAGCCACCCTAGCGCCTCCCACCCACTGGCAGCCCCATGGATCAGCAACTCCCCACTCCCTCTCCCTGCCTCCAGACTGCAGCAATCAGCTGTTTTGCAGTGTTCACGAGGCTGGGGCGGGAGGAGTGAGGACGCGGCGCACTCGGGGGTAGGGGTGGAGCAGGGGAGGGAAGAGGCGGGGCAGGAGTGGTGCCTTGGGGGAAGGGATGGAGTGGGGGCAAGCCTGGTGCAGAGCCAGGGGGTGAGCCCTCCTTGGCTCTTTGGAAAGTACAGCAAGAGGAGCGGCCAGATGATCCACCCTCTTTCACCCTCTGACTCCACCACCTCAACCAAGCTTAACAATCATCATTGTGTGCTGAGTACAGTATTCGTTTGTTTAAAATAGTTTAAAACTTATATTGTATATGTATATAATGTCTTTTGTCTGGCGAAAAAAATTTCCCTGGAACCTAACCCCCACATTTACATTAATTCTTATGGGGAAATTTGATTCGCTTAACATCGTTTCGCTTAAAGTCGCATTTTTCAAGAACATAACTACAACATTAAGCGAGGAGTAACTGTAGATATTTACCTTCCTATGGATTCAAATACATCTTCGAGGTTCTTCATACCAAGATGATACTCCTTTGTGCATTGAAATCTGTTATTATGAAATGATTTTAATCTTTGAAGCAGGTAATTGTAACCCCTTATTATAAACAGCCAAAAGGGGGAAAAAAGGGTTACAACTGAGAAATGCTTTCCTCACACACTTTGAATGCCAACAGTTGTGGTGCAGGAATATAAGAAATGGTGATAATATCCCCAAATTAAATCAATGTGTATGAATTAAAATGGTAAATGTTATATTGTCATTTAATTTTTAACATGATAAGCTAATACTGTAATTTTTCTTGAACATTGCAATGCATTATGCATTATCATCAGTCTGATTGGTCCTACTCAAAGAGGAATTATCTTTGGTTGGGGGACTTTCTACATTGGTAGATCACTGTATGTGTATTATATAGAGAATTGCAGCTAAATTAATTAAAATTTTGTGATACCAGTCAATTTTTAATCTCTACAAGTTCAAAACAGTGACTGCACAGCCCAAACCAAGTTCAAACTCACATTCTTAAAGAAATCAGAGACATTTGGCTGTCTTTTTTTTTTTTTTGTTTGCCACCATGAAACTGGTTAATTCATAATGAGGGCATAGGTGGTAAATTTCTTTCCTCTCACTTAACATTTAAGTAACATTAATTATTTAAATTAATATTAATTAAAGTAAAATTAATTACTTTCTTTCAACAAAGGGAACCGTGTTCTCCCAAATTCCCACTCAATTAAAGACCTGCCTGTAACTTTGCACAAGTAAGTATTAAAAGAAGTCAGGATTACTGGAAGATCCTTCCCACATGAGAATAATTTAGTGAGCTCTATCTATATATCTATCCAGCCACACAACCTAGGCACTTATATGGCCCTGTCACCATAGTATCTGAACACCTCACTTTCCTTAAGGTATTTATCCTTACAACACCCCTATGAGGTAGGAAAGTGCTATTATCTTATTTGGCAGATGGGGAGCTGAGGCACAGAGAAGCTAAATGACTTGCCCAAGGTCACACAGAAAGTGCAGAGCATGGAATTGCACTCCCAAATCCAAGGCTACCATCCTAAACATTGGGCTGTTTTTCCTCACCACCAGCTCAGGAAGAAAGCAACAATCATCATTGCCATCTAGTTAAGTATACCCCCTCTATCCCCTCAGAGAATACAGAGGCTATCCTCTTATTATAGAGCCTGGACATTGAGTTTTGATGTCTGCATATGAAAGGAGGAAATACTCCCTGCTATCCTCATATGGAGAAGCCCTGTAGGATGTAATAGAAAATACTAATTTTGTCACATTAAATTTAATAGAAAATTATATTTCTGCTGTAGAATTCTGTAGAATTATTCAAGAACCACAGAAAGGATTTCATTCCCTTTTAAATTCTATAGATTTTTACAATAATTGCTATAGAATCCTGTTGGTTTAATATCTATTAAATTTAGTCACTTGATAGTAGAGTTCCATTTATAAATAGTTTATAAAGGGCTGATAAATGAGTAATAGCTATTACAAGCGTACTACAGACATGAGTAGTATCCATTATAGACTGTTACAAACACATCAGTAGAAAGTGTTATCGGTGGTTATAAGTAACTTGTTAGACTCTATAACAATTGGTTAAATATTTATTAAAACTTCTATTCATCTTTTGTTAACTCTTTATAAACTATTTATCTGTGGAATCTTCATATAAAGCGTGACCTTAAATTCTATGCAGCTTTCCCATAAGGGCTTAGAGAAGTATAAGAGGCTGGCCATAAATTATGTAATGCATTTTCGGTGATATTCAAGACCCACCCATCCCCTTGTAACACTTTGTAATGCTGAAACAAGTGAACCAAACATGCAAAATTCAGGAACCGCCCCTTAATATGTTATATAATTTATGGACAGCCCCTAAGTATCAACACATCCCTCTAGGTATGTTTTTTGAGGACATAGTTTGTGACGCACTGATCCCAAAAGGTTTTGAAAAACATCTTTTCACAGAATTATAGTGCTGCTTTTTTTAGAATTTGTTGCTATGGCTTTTGCTGTAGTAATTGGAACAAACAGCTTTGAACCACCCTCACATACTTCAGCATGAGCACCAGATCCTAGCACTTGGGATTGCTAGGGTCAGCCTCTGTTATAAATTAGAGCAGCCTTAGGGCCCCCTGATTGGGAGAAGAGAAAGGTGTCTCTAACCCTATGTGCTGCTCAGATTTACACTAACTGGAGTGGTCCCATAGGCACTGCTGCACTGGGAAAGGATTGGCTGGAGCACTCTAAGCTCTGGCCTCAACCGCTATAACCAAAGGTTGTGCAGGGGCGGAGGGGAGGGGAGGGAGAGGGGGAATCAGGTGGCATAAAGCTGGCAACCCTGGGTTTATGCCCGCTAAGGATTCCCCTGTGCATGGAGAATCCTAAGTTGACTGAGGAAACTAAGTTACTTGCACACCACTGAAGTGACACAAAGAAGAATTAGGTAGGGCTGAGGATCTCAGGGCCCTCAGCTTTCAGTTTCTCCACTGAATTTTCCAACAAGGTTTCCACTTATGAAGGTGATTTTTCTGACATGGACACCTGCCCACTAAAAAATGAATGGCAATTGTTACAACCTGGCCCAGTGCCCCTCTGTACGGTCAGCAGTTGGTTGGAAGTGGACCCAGTTGCTGGATCTACATGCTTCTAAACTGACTGTCTGGTATCCAACTTTGCTCCTGCTTTATTCTGGTCCTGTGCCATTTCACCCCAGCCCTGCTCCCTTGCCTGACTTCTGACACTGGTTCTGGTTCCTGACTCCTTTCTCCAGCTCTGAATCTGGGCTTAATTTCTGATTCCTGACTCCAGCTTTGGGCTGTGATGGCTCCTGTCCCCTGTCCCCAGCTTTAGCCACTAGGCCAACCTCTGGCTCTAGCTACTAAGTCTGTCCACCCAGGTCCTGCTCCTGACACTCTTTGCCTTACAATAAATGAGCTGCCTGGGGCAAGCCTAGACATGTGTTCAGCACATAATACAAAATGGAGATCCCAAAAGAAAATGGAATCCACAATTTGATATATCCCACTCTGTCACAGAGACCATCAACTTATTTCTCAGAGGCCACTGAACAGCCATCCGATGGTAATAACTATTGACCCCTACTGACATGTACTGGAAATGAAGACCGAGAGGTGAAGGGCTCAGAACGCCTTTTTATGAACCCCATGACTCTTCCTGCTCCCTGAAGGCTACATTTCTGACTAATAAAAAAGGGTCCTGTGGTTTTATCAAGCGGCAGCAAGCATTGTAAAGAATATTGATCTCCCCGCACCCACTTTTTTTCAGTCATCACCACTTTCATTTTTACTTTAATAATCCTGGTACACACATATACACACAGTCCCAACTATAAGACCTAGTCCTTTCCCATTTAAAGTTGCACCTTCAAAAGGTGCAAATCCATGTGCTAAAATCTTATTGCACAGAGCCTGCAGATTTTTTCAAATTGTAATATGAGAGTGAAATTGTTCCTGGGTCAACACTCATAGCACAAAAAATGGCTCTAAACTCGTCTTTCATGTCAGAAAGATGCTCGGATGATTTGAGACTGGGGCCTTGAATATTTTATACAATTTTTATATCCCAATTGAAGTTGAAAATTGACTCCTATAGTACAACTGCCTCTTTAAAAAAAAAGATTTTTACTGGCAACCATTCATTTATAGTCCTTATGACTCTCCAGGTATGTCATTACCTACCAGAGAAAATATGAATAGGACAAAATTAATGCTTTCTTTAGGTTTTCATTGTTATAGAGTTAGGGGAAGAGAAGATGCCAAATTTAGACCAGCCAAAATTAGGCTGACCAGATGTCCCGATTTTATTGGGACAATCCCGATATTTGGGGCTTTGTCTTATATAGGCACCTATTACCTCCCACTCCCTGTCCCGATTTTTCACACTTGCTGTCTGGTCACCCTAGCCAAATTCAACCCTGATGTAATCATAATGAAGTAAAGGGATTTACACCAAGGATAAATTTGATCCAATAGTTCTCTTTTGATCAGTTAAATAGTTAATTATAAGTGGAATTTAGTTCTGTATCCTTTTGGATATCCATTTTTTGTGTGGATTTCACATTTGAAAAATGTATTGAACTGCATATTAGCAGGTATTATGAGAAGAAAAGTGGTATAGTACTTTACCTGAGATTTAAATGTAAACACACTTTTAAAAAAAATGCTGCATTTTAGTATTATTTTAAAACTTGCTGTGATATTTCCTGGAATAATATCCTGCAGCAAACATTTTTGAAAGTTAACAATTTGCTGCACAAAAATATTTAAAGAGTCTGTTTAAAATGTATTACCTTTTAATGCCAAATAGCACATAAGCTTTCAATATAACCTTAACTAAAAAAGTCAGTGTCACCTATAACTATGTGTTATATTGATTGGATCTGATAAACATCTGAGGCCAAGCTAGGGTCTCGGCTGCATATAGACAGTAGTTGCTATGTAAATCTGTGAAAGCTGTGTATCCTCATCCCAGGTCAGAATCTGGCCCATGCAAAAGCTACTGCTCTTCTACTGAGCTATGCAATATCATTCTCTTCATGGAACTTCTCTGGGTAATTGAGATTTCCAGAGCACAGAAACTGACAAGCTCCAATATATTTGTATACAAATAGTTTAAAAGATTATTTTTTTGGTTGAAAAAAGACCAATAAAATACACCAGTAAAGCAACAGAAAGATGAATGCACAATAAACACTGCATAAATTAGTGTATTTTCAGAAACAAAGTATTGCAGGTACTGTATAATAACCAACTTCTGCAAAATGGAAATTAGTATACAACCTCTTACAACTGGAAAACAGATGTTAAACCACCTAGTTGATTCTCTGACCAGCATATAATTCTTACCTATGGAAGATTTTCTATTACTTTGTCTGGCCTTAAGTCATCCTGACTTAATATGCCCTTTTTGTTTTACTATATACTATATTTGATGTCTAATAATCATATCACGGCACACAGTAAAGGCCAATTCAAATATATTCTGTTCTATTGTATATAGGCTCTTATAGGCATATGTGAGTGCCTTCAGTTGTGCATTAAGCAATGCATTTAATAGCTATGAGATGTAGTTGGTTCTCTCCCTCACCCTTTCTCAAGGGGGAGAATTGTATGTGAAATGGAGTGTTTATGTTAGAGAATGCGAGGTCAAAGAAGTGCAGCTTGCACTTGCAGTGGCAGGTAGAAAGGTCTGTGATGTTTCTTAGTTCCTGTGGGAATTCATACCATAGTTTCCAACAGACCTCTGAGAAAGCTGTATCTGCTGCCCAGGAAAACTTTATAAAATATGTTGTACAAAGAGTTTGTGTGTGTAAAAATCAAGCTGGCTCATGCTGTGAAAATGTATCCATGGTCAAGAAAGCTTGTCATGTCAAGATATATTTAATATATAATGAAGAAAGAAAAGGAGTACTTGTGGCCACCTTAGAGACTAACAAATTTAATCCACTCCATACGGCAAAATTTGAATTTAGCCGTATGGCATGGATTCTGCTACTCTGAAACCTGTTAATAGATAATGACTGAACATATATAACATTATTGAAATTGCAGCATATATAGTATGCTGTATTAACACGGATGATGTGAAAAGACTTTGCGGTGATTGGATAGCACAAAGTCATCTCTACTTCTCCCCCACAGGGTATTCTCTGCCGCCATAATGAGGAAATTACCTTTGGCAGGCTGACGTTACTGGTTAATTGACACATGAGCGCTTCCTCCTTTACATCTGGATTCAGATTTCCAAGTGCAGTGATCATAGTGCTGTTGTGAGGACACAGAGAATACAGGCCTCATTTCAACAACATATCAGGTGTAGAGGCTAGCCTTTCAAATCTATCCAATATACAGCTCTAAATCAGAAAGCTCAAGATTCTCTTTAAAATAGGCCAAACTTTATCTCCTTATAAACACCAAAGAGCTTAAATGTCTGCAATACATCCCTATGAGATACGCACACAGTGCTACTCGTGATTTTGTTTTAGTGATACGAAGAGGAAGCAGATCTTAAAAACACAAATGTGAATTAAACTGACTTTTTTAAAAAATCAAGAACTGTGCATTCTTTGCTGCTCACCTTGTGTTAAACTGCCTAGAAACTAGTTAGCTGAAGTTAATAATGTTTACAGTCTCCCTAAACCACTTTGACATGAAGCTGTGCCTGTGGGGCATCTTTATTTGGATGGAGAAAAGAGGTTTCACTAGGAGCTGTGTTATTTTGCTTGGAGTTCATAAGATGATACCTGGAAACAGAAGAGGCTTGATAAATCTGTACCAAATCTAATAGTGAACCTCAGGCAAGTTACTTTTTTTAAAAAATCATTTACCGGAAGAAAATTCAACTTAGATGAAGTACCGGTATTTTGTTTTTCATTGAAGTTCTGCTTTTAGCCAATTTAGCAGTCAGGTTGACTGAAGCATCAAGACAGCTGGTGACTTGCCCCAGGTCACACACTGAATCAGTAGCTTAGGACTCCTCAGGCTCCCAGTCCTTTAACTTTCACCATTAGACTGCACTGCCTTCCTGCTAGCCTTTTCACAACCTAGAGAGAGTGCTTCTGGCATGTTAGTAGCTGCAGTGACAGAACATGCTTTCTGTTCCTGGCTGCTGGTCACAGTGCTGAAATGAGCCAGTATAAGTCAAATATGAGTCAGATAAAGTGGTTGGGAAACAGTTCCCAGCTAGTGGGAAAATGATTTCAAAACCAGGGCATTTACTGAAACTACAGGCTTTGGAGTAATATGAGAGTTTTAAAAAATTCCCTAAAACCAAAAACATCTTAAATTCTGGCTATTTTTTTTCAAATATATTCCTATTTTTTAAAAAAGTGAGATTAGTGAATTCTCTGTTGTGAATCTGTTTCTCAAACACATTTCATCAGTGTCACAAGGTTATATACTGTAAATCAGATACAAGATACATTGGGCTATCTTTTAGCTTGTAGGCAAAAAAGTCTTCATGAACATTTTGCTAAGTGCGCTTAGTAAAAACAATAAAGAAACGGAATGATTATTTTTGTAGGTTTGTTGATGGGGAGGAAATTTCAAAAGGAGCTGAAAAATATCATCCCTACAGTGTCTGTCTCCAAGTCTTCTCTGTAGTAATTCAAATTTATTTGTATTTTTTCCTCCTATCTGAGAACTGAAACAGAGTCAAGCTGCAAATACTAGACATTGTGTTTGGATAAGACAACAGAATAAATAGAATAGAATTAATTAACAAAATATTTTACACCTAGAGCAGATAGAATCAAATAACCAAAGTAATAAAATGGGCAAAATAATAAATACCCATAGTAGCGTGACTTTTAATCACCTTCCCCATGATGTAGTGCAAAGAAAATAGACCAATAGCTCTGTTTTAATACTCACATGCGAAATTTAAAGTTTCCCTGAAACTACTTCTTGTAAAATTAATTGGTTTACTTGAAATTGGTGTGTTAAATAGGAACAAAGGAGTGGAAGAAACCTCCTGGGTCTTCAAGTCCAGTCCCCTGCTAACCAGTTATATAATTCCGTTCATGTTCATAAACATATCAAGCTCCATCTTGAAACTAGTTACAATGTTTCCCTCCCCCTTCTCCCACTACTCCTTTTGGAAGTTCCCACAGCCTCGCTCCTCTGATGGTTAGAAACCTTTCTCCCTCTCTGATGTTTACTGCCCTGGTATATTGATAGAGAACAATCATATCCCCACTGAGCTTTCATTTTGCTAGGCTAAACAATCAAAGCTCTTCCAGTCTCCTCTCAGAAGATAAACCCTCCATTCCTCTGATCTTACTAGTAGCCCATTTCAGTGGCATTTTCTGACTGACCGAAGGCACCTGGCAAAGGAGGAGAAGGATACAGACATGGAAGAATCAAACAGGCTGATGCTTCTTGCCCTATGTAGACCGGTGCTTCTGGAGCAGGGCCACAGTTTGAACGGATTGTTCTCTTCCATAACAGTAGTTCCCTTCTTGTCCCCCTGCAATCAGTGACAGATATAATATAGATAACACTCATTTTAAAAGTCATTCAAGTGTAACACTCCTTTAGCTCAAGTGGTAGAGGCCAATTCTTTGGTGCTAAAAATCCCAGATTCTGTTCCTGTTGACAACATGTGGTGGCCTGTAGAGGAAGATGAACTCCTGTAGCCCTCACACACTTGATACATGCATTCCCTGGAAGGGAGAGTATGCAACACAGAGACTAAATGGGTAACCTCCTCCTCTGGTGCCTGGTCAGCTGAAGAAAAGCATCTATCATTACATGTATCCTGTATATATGGAACTGATAGAATCGTTTTTGTTTTCTGCTACCGTATGTGTTTATTTGGTTTGATGTACTACTCTATTGGGTAAAATGAAACAAACTAATTAATGAACAAACAAGCCAAACAAACTTTACAAGCATTAAGCAGCACTTCTGAGCACTAAGTTAAAAAGCCAGCTTAATGATGCAGTTTGTGGAGACATAGCTTATTGTGATAAGTAACACTAAGGGAGCTAAACGTAAGGAATTCGCTTTGCATTATTTCACTTTTCTGACACCCTGGGGCAGCCCTGCAGCCTTTATTCTCCTGACCAATCCTACTGATTTCAGCTGGACCACTCAGTTCACTAAAGATTGGGGCCTCTGTTACAGTTAGTAGGTTTTTTGTATGATTACTAACTTGGTTCAAATTCTGTTATGATTTATACCCTGGGGAAACTAGAGCAACCTTCTGAAGGTACGATTACTGTCTGGCTTATCTTTCAGTGACAAGAAATTGAAACATCTCATCACTAACTAAAACAAATCATTCTATATTTTTAAATCCACCATCCCCCAAATACCTTAGTCCTTCACAGAATTGTCCATAGAGGACATCATGGTGATAACTGATCTTCACCTCTTAGCTTGTTTTTCCATATGAAGGGGAAGTAGATTGCAGATGGTGCGTGTGATGATGTGAGGTGTTGAAAAACATAGCAAAAGAGTAGAATTCCTGGCCCTCTGAACTCTACTTTTAGCAGAAAGCAGTGTTTGCTTTATTTAAAAATGCATTGTTTCAACTGCAGTTTAGAGCAGTGTTTTGCCAAACCATTCCTCATATTTCTTCCATCAATTCCATTTCAAAAAAGGAAAAAATATGAATTTTCTTCTTAAAAGCAAACTAGTCAGACAAGATTTCTCCATCCCCTCCACCCCCTTCAAAAATGTCAGCCTGGGTCAAATTCTGCCCTTGGATGCATGTTCAAAGGCTCTGAGTAAAGTCAATGAGACCTGCACACGTACATTCCAAGGCAGAATTTGGCCCTAGTGTACATGAGGCAATACAAATTCCAACCAAAATAATTCACTTTTCCTCAAGAAATTCCTTCAAGAATTTTGATAAAATTGAAACTATGTTTTTCATTCATTTTACAAGACTACACTTTTAATAGATTATTATAATCTGATTGATTTTTGTGATAATTTAAGCAAAAATTGCTTGTTTTTGGAAAAGGAGGAATCCCGGAACATTAACGGCATGGAAAAGTAAAATATGGGAAATCCTTTCAATAGAAACAAATGACAGACAGCCTTATATCACTATCAAGTAGATTTAATAAAGTACGGTTACCATCTTCAGAATAGAACAAAATAAATATACAGATAAGAGGTTGTCCAAACACAAACGAGTCTTTTAAAGCTAACTAATATAAGTTATGCATAGGGTTTGTTAAGACTTGTATGGAAAGTCCATGTATGTTGATAATAATAAAATAAAAAGTTAAAATGTAGTTATGGTCAGAAAAGTGTTTATTCGAAAATGTCATTTTACCACTCAGTCTATCAGCTCTTTGTATGTCAACAGAAATGCATGCAGTACTTAAACTGTGAAAAGTAAGGTTCATTACATTACATTATAAATTTGAAAATGGGCCCATTGGCAAGAAAAAATTTACTGGGGCATGTAAATTTTTCAATTAAAAAATTGACCCAATTTTCTAACAAAGATAGATTCTCACTGGAAGAGGAAGGATTTTTTGTTTGGTTGGTTGGTTGTGGTTTTGGTTTTTTAATATGAAAATTCCCATTAGTTAAAAATGTAACTTCAAAGTAGAGAATTCTGTGCAACAGAAGCTTTAACATTTTCACAGATCTAGGTCCTGTGCCACCAAATCACTTAGGCATGAGACCAGTCCCATAGACACTTTAATTCTGTGCTGGATTAGATATATAGTGTGAAGTCCAGGCCGCATTAGGATCAATCACAAAACCCCCAGTGACTTTAATGGGGCCAGGATTTCACTTGCTTTACCACACACTTTCTAAACACATTTCACTATAAGTAGCACCCCAGAAATAAAATGCAGTTTTGGAAGAGTGATTCCATTCTGTCTCATGCACCATCACCAAACTAAGCTAAGGTTTAACTGCATAATTTTTATACCTAGTGAAATTGTAAGAGGCAGAAAGAATTCAGCTTCACTTTAAGACCCCAGGAGGAGATTTCAGGCCTGGAAGTTAGAAAAATTAAAGTATATTCTGGAACCATCATTGCAACTTTCTGAAAAAGAACCTAAATAGTTTTAGAGAAAGAAAAGGAAAAATGGCCTAAAACCTGTCAGTTTATTCCCACTATTGAACAGCATAGTATTACTAGTAAAATCTTGTTGATTAAAAGGCAGAGGCATTTATGAAGGAACATTTGAAAAAATGGAATGGAAAAGTCACTGTTACATGGAGGGAATGATAATTGAGTGCTACTTCTGAAGAATGCTACACGGAAAATAGTAAAAAATTGAAAGAATAATATTAAAGAAGCACCATGCACTGGCACTAGAAAAATGTGAAGTGACAGCATCAGTAATGGAACAAATAGACATGCAAGATACCCAGCAATACCAAGAAAAGAATTGACCTAGAAGATAGTCATTGCTAATATACAGACATATAGATTCACAGATTCCAAGACCAGAAGGAACCATTGTGAACATCTTGCATAATCTTCTGTATAACCTCCACTATTCGGTGAGGGTGGGAAAACAATAACGGAAAATGTGGAAATGGTGGAAGAGCTACATGACTTTTTTGTTTCAGTTTTAACTTAACTCAAAAAGTTAAGTAGTAATTGGACATCTAACAATGAATTCCAGTGAAAATGAGGTAGGCTAAGAGGTTAAAATAGGGAAAGAAAAAGTTAAAAATACTTAGACAAGTTAGATGTTTTCAAGTCACCAGGGCTTGACAAAATACATCTTAGAATAGACAAGAAGTTGACTGAGGTGATATCTGAGCCACTAGCAATTATCTTCAAAAAGTCATGGAAGACAGGTGAGATTCCAGAGGACTAGAAAAGGGCTATAAAAAGGGGAATAAGGACAACCCAGGGAATTACATACCAATCTGCTTAACTTCAGTACGCAGGAAGATAATGGAGCAAATAATTAAGCAATCAATTTGCATACACCTAGAAGATAATAAAGTGATAAGTAACAGTCAGCATGAATTTGTCAAGAACAAATTGTGTCAGACCAACCTGCTAACTTTCTTTGACAGAGTAACAGACCTTCTGGCTAGGAGGAAGCAGTAGATGTGGTATATCTTGACATTAGTAAGGCTTTTGAAATTGTCTCGCATGACCCTTCTCATAAACAAACTAGGGAAATACAACCTGGATGGAGCTACTATAAGGTGGGAGCATAACTGGTTGGAAAACCATTTCCAGAGAGTAGTTAGCAGTGGTTCACAGTTAAGCTGGAAGGACATAATGAGTGGGGTCCTGCAAGGATCAGTTCTGGATCTGGTTCTGTTCAATATCTTCATCAATGATTTAGATAACGGCATAAAAAGAACACTTATAAAGATTGTGGACGATACCAAGCTGGGAGGGACCGCAAGTGGTTTGACTATGCGTCAACAGTGTAACACTGTTGCAAAAAAAAGCAAACATAATTCTGGGATGTACTAGCAGGGGTGTTGTAAGCAAGACACAAGAACAAATTCTTCTGCTCTACTCTGCACTGATTAGGCCTCAGCTGGAATATTGTGTCCAGTTCTGGGTACCACATTTCAGGAAAGATGTGGAAAAACTAGAGAAAGTCCAGAGAAGAGCAACAAAAATGATCATGACCTATGAGGAAAGATTGAAAAAACTGGGTTTGTACAGTCTAGAGAAGACAAGACTGAGGGGGGACATGATAACAGTTTTCAAGTCCATAAAGGGTTGTTACAAGGAGTAGTGAGAAAAATTGTTCTCCTTAATATCTGAGGAGAGGACAAGAAGCAATGAGCTTAAATTGCAGCAAGGGTGGTTTATGTTGGACATTAGGAAAAACTTCCTAACTGTCAGGGTGGTTAAGCACTGACACTGGAATAAATTGCCTACGGAGGTTGTGAAATCTCCATCTTTGTCTAACCTGCTCTTAAAAATCTCCAAACACCTGTCAGAGGTGGCCTAGATAATACCTTGTTGTACCTTGAGTGCAGGGGACTGGACTATAAGATCTTTTGAGGTCCCTCCCAGTGCTACGATTCTATGATTCTATAACAGAGGCCATAGAACTTCTCCAAAATAATTCCTAGAGCACGTTTTAGAAAATATCCAATCTTAATTTGAAAGTAGCCAGTTATGGAGAATCTACCACCATTTGTGATAAATTGTTCCAGTGGCTAATTACTTTCCTTGTTCAAAATGTACACCTTATTTCCAATCTCTATTTGTGTAGCTTCAGCTTTGAGACATTGGACCAGGTTACACCTTTTTCTGCTAGATTGAAAAGCCCATGATCAAATATGTTTTCTCCATGTAGGTACTTACAGAATGTAATCAAGTCAACCCTTAACCTTTGCTTTTTTAAGATAAATAGATTGAGTACCTTGAATTTTTCATTATAAGGCATGTTTTCAAACTCTTTAATCATTCTCATGGCTCTTTTCTGAACCCTCTCCAATTTATCAACATCCTTCTTGATTTATGGGTACCAGAACTGGACACAGCAGTCCAGAAGCAGTCATGCTAGTTCCACATACACAGATAAAATAACCTTTCTATTCCTTCCTGAGATTCCCCTGTTTATGCACCCAAGGATCGTATTAGCTTTTTTGACCACAGCATCACAGTGGGAGCTCATGTTCAGCTAATTATCCACCACAAATCCCAGATGTTTTTGAGAGCCATTGCTTTCCAGAATAGAGTGCCCATCCTGTACACGCTTTGTTCCTAGATGTATATATTTAAGTTTGGAGGTATTCAAACACACATTGTTTGCTTGTGCCAAGGTTACCAAGTGATCCAGATTACTCTGTATCAGTTACCTGTCCTCTTCATTATTTATCACTTCCCCCAGTCTTTGTGTAATCTGCAACTTTATGAGTGATGATTTTATATTTTCTTCCAGGTCATTAATAAATGCTAAATGGTGCAGGGCCAAGAACTGATCCTGTGGGACCCACTAGCAGCACTTGATCTATGACAATTCCCCGTTTGCAATTATATTTTGTGACCTATTAGTTAGTCAGCTTTTACTCCATTTAATGAGTGCCATGTTAATTTTATATCATTGTAGGTTTTTAATCAAAATGTTGTGCAGTATCAAATCAAGAGCCTTACAAAAGTCTAAGTATATTACATCAACACCATTACCTTTATCAACCATACTTCTAATCTCATTAAAAAAAGATATCAAGTTCGTTTAACAGGATTATTTTTTCATAAACCATTGCTGATTGGCATTAATTATATTACCCTCCTTTAATTCTTTATTAATCACGTTCCATATGAGCAGCTCCATTTTCTTGCCCAGCATCAATGTCAGACTGATAGACCTATAATTAGATGGGTTATCCTGATACCCTTTTTACATGTTGGTACAACATTAGCTTTCTTCCAACCTTCTGGAACTTCCCCAGTGTTCCAAGACTTATTGAAAATCAACATTAGTGATCCCATGAGTGCCTCAGCCAGCTCTTTTAAAAACTCTTGCATGTCTAAAATTATCTAAACCTGCTGATTTAAAAATGTCTAACTTTAGAACTGCTGCTTAACAACCTCCTTAGATACTAGTAGAATGGAATGAGTGTTACTACCATTACATGGTATGACTAGATCATCTGTTTTTCCCCAAATACAGAACAAATATTTATTGAACACTTCTGCCCTTTCTGTATTATTACTGAATAATTCTAATACTTCTACCTATTAATGAACCAAAACTACTGTCAGGGTTTTTTAGTTGCTAATCTACTTAAAAAATTTCTTATTGTCCTTAGCTCTGCTGATCATAAATTTCCCTTGTGTCCCTTTAATTCCCTTATCAATTTTCTACAGGTCCTAGCTTATGATTTATATTCATTACTATCAACTTCCTCTTTCTTCCATTTATTATAAATATAAACGTATAACAGCCTTCACTTCCCCTCTAATCCAGGTCAATTTTTAACTAATATGGCCTTCTTTCTCAATTGTAGATTTTTGAGAATCTAATCAAGTGTTCTTAAACAATTCCCAATTACATTCATATTTTGCGAATTACATTCTTCCTTCCAGCTGATTTAATTCATAATTGTTTTCAACTTCAAACTATCAAATATATATATAATATATATATTGCTCTGGTCTCTATTCTGTTTGCATGGTAAGAGTTTGATCAAGTTATTGATCAAGAGTTTGATCAAGTTGATCACCTGTACCTAAGCTACCACTAATTTTTAGTTCTGTGATCATTACCTCTTTATCTGTTAAGACAAGGCCAAATAAAGAATTCCCCAGTGTTGCCTGCAACACTTTTTGTGTTAAATCACATGGAATGTTTGTATGGTAGGAATGAAGGCACTGTGAAAAGGATTTACAAACACATTTGCAGGAACAGTTTAAGATGATCTGGAGCTGTAAGCACATCATAACTTGGATAATTTGCTGTGTCACAATGACTCTGCTTCTTTACATGGAGAGTGCCATATAGAGAACATTACAACCCATTAAGGAAGGACAGAGTCAGTCAAGAGGAGGGTGGTGGCACTCTACTTTAAAGACACTGTTACCTGATTTGAAGGTGTTGATAACTCAGAACCAAAGGGTCCTGACTACACATAGATCAATGTGCTAACCCAACAAGGCCCAGGAAGGAGTATTGGTGTTACAGACCACCAACTCAAACCAGAGACAAGGATGAGTTACTCCTTAAATACATGTCTAACATGTGGTAAGAAAAATTGTGTTATTATGGGAGGCTTCAGTTTGGGAGTCATATGCTGGCAGTCTCATGCAGCCAGTGGTAAAACATTGTTAGAGTTTCTAAAAATTACAGATGATAATTTTCTGACACAAAAGGTATTGCACCCAACACAAGGAAATCTCACAGATAAAAAGACTGGGAAAAAATGCCTTATAGTGAGAGCTGCAAGGAGCAAAACTGTTTAGCTTATCAAAAAAGAAGATTGATAGGTGACTTTGTTGCAGTGTGTAATATCTTCTCTGGCAGAAAATACCAGGTACTAAAGGGCTCTTTAATCTAGTAGAGAAAGGCATAACAAGAACCAATGGCTAGAATTTGAACCCGAGAAATTCAATTTAGAAATCAGGCATAGATTTTTAACAGTGAAAGTGATTAAGCTTTGGAAAAGGTAACAAGGAAAAAGGTAGTCTTCAAATCAAGATTGGATGCTTTTCCAGAAGATATGAAGTATCCAAATACAAGTTATTGGGCTCAATACCAGGTGAAATTTAATGGCTTCTGTTTTACGGGAGGTTAGACTAACTGATCTAGTGGTTCCTTTTGGCCTTAAAAATCTATGAATCAAAGGGGAGAGGAAAGTGATACCCCAATTGCTGGGTGTATCTGCTTGGGTAGGTACACTGGGCCTGCTGCACTCTTCCCCTTCTGCTACACATTGTCATCTATTGGGGTGGTGATGACAAGCTCCTCCATAAGTTGCATGTCTTGGGGTTAACACATTATTGAGATGCATGGGTCAGTTTACATCTCCTATAGCTCTTGTTTTAAGCTGCCTGAAGACTCAGGCAGACCTCACTGCATCAATTACACATAGGTAACATTTCCAAGCTTTCCTTCACAGTCACAAAGGTAAGAAACTTTCCATTTTTTAAAAAAAAGTAGGTTTAGATTCTGATTGAATCACATGATCCCCGGAACTGGAGCCCTAGGTACAGGCTATAATACCAATTTTAAATACCAAGCATGTATTCAGTAATCCATCTGCATATATACATTTATATTTCAGCATTTTGGGGAGGAGGGATGTGTAGCGGGGTGAACACCCGCTCCAGCCCTGAAGGGCTTGGAAAAGCCCTGCAGAGGGCTAGGGCTGGGAAAGGGAGTAAAACCCCGGCTGATTGGGGGAAGTGGCGGCAGCTGGGGGCCATGCCCCAATCAGGGCCCAGGGGGCTCTATAAAGCCTTTGAGCCAGAAATTCCAGTAGAGTCTCCCTCTGTCTGTAGAGGGAGAAGGGCCTGGCTGCAGGGCTGGACACCGACATTGGAGCAGGGCTAGGGAAGGGCCAGAGGGGCTGGGAGCTCTGGCCTGGGAAGCCCCAGGCTGCGAGCCTGACTACAAGCCAAATAGGTGCAGGGTTGCAGAGGGACAGCCACGGGTAGGCAGAGGCAGCAGGTCCAAACCCCCTCGCCTGTGATGAGTGGCTTATACTGTAGTTAGCCCCAGGGAGCGGGGCTAGTTGGTGACTAGCAGTAGCCTAAGACTGAGGTGAGGTGGGGATAGTGGGTGGAGGTTCCCCTGGGAGTGGGAGACCAAGAACTGTAGAGGTACTGCCAGGGGGCAGCACCCAAGACAAGGGCACCGGGGTCTGGGAGGGACATGGGGGCAAAGGGTGGCGAGAAAACGGCCTGAAGGAGGTGCTCCGGAGGCTGGATGCTAATTCCCTGACAACAACCAGCAGGAGGCGCTGCTGGGTGAGTCTGCGCCCTGTGACAGATGGTTTTGTTTTTAATTAAAACCAAACACAAAATAAAAAAAAACATTTTCAGTAAGAATATTTGAAAAACAATCTCTACCTTTTGGCTAGAATGTCTTGAATCCAAAGTTCATGTTTAAAATATGTTCCCATTTATAAATATACGACTCTAATGTCACATCCCTAATGTCAGTGTACCCTATAAGAGAGGACTCACTGCTGTCTTCAGCTGTGCTTCATTTAGGATTTAGAAGGTACAGAAATTAGCTGTGCATGGTTTGTCTGCTTTCTGGTGTTTAATCTTCCCAAATATTTGATTCCCCACTGATCTCAACAAGAGTTTTACTATGGACTTCAGAGAAAACTGGATCAGGACCCAAACTATGCAAGCAAATTGTGAGATTTGCCTGCCATTTCCCCACCAATCAATTCTGTCCGAGTTCCACCTTTACCTTTTCCCCTCTTCTCTTGTGTGAGGGGTTATTTATCACAATATTTTGCATTAAGCTTTTATATTAATTCATAAATGATGTGTGAACTTTTTGTGTCTTGAGCTTGTTCTTCCTCCTTTTACTTCTGTCTGTCTGTTTTGGTCTAGCTTTTCCTTCACACCTTTCAGTGTCCGCTTTCTTTCATTCCTATCTTTCTCTTCTTTGTTTCTTTCTCTCTCACTCTGAGTTTATCTCACGTTCCTCTTCCACCTGGCCCCTCTCATCCATCTCTCTCTCTTTGCTTGCCCAGGATTATGGGAAAGAAGAGAGAGGACCATAGTGGGGGGTATGACTTTTGTGAGTTGGGATATGGACAGTGCTATTCAAGGGGGCTCTCTTGGAGATAGGATAGGACAAAGTGGGGGATATATTGGGTAGCATATAGAAGAGAGGATATGGATACTGTTAGGCAGAAACTGGGTTGCTGCCTGTGTATGGAAGAAAACTGTAATGAGATGCACCTTTAAAGCCATTGAATTTCAACCAAAGATTCCCAACCTGGCTAGAGGTAAGCCTAGTGCATGAGCTGTGGAGCACATTGCTGGAGCTCTGTTAGCAAAACAGCACTGAATCTAAACCTGAATCAGTTTACTTGTACAATATGTTACAGAAATGAAGAAGCCCATCTGGGCTTGGATCAGTGGCATGGAGTGGACAGAATGGGCCTGAGGGCTCAGTAGGAATGAATGCCACTGGAAAAGGAAAGACTAGGCAGTGAAGTAGAAAAGCTGCTGAGGATCTGACAGGTGGTGCTGAGAGAGGAGAAGAGAGGAACTATTTCCTCTTCTTCACCATGCTGCCATGAAGGGCTGGCCAGAAAACAAGAAATTAGTTACATGAAAAATTCTGACAGGTTTCAGAGTAGCAGCCGTGTTAGTCTGTATTCGCAAAAAGAAAAGGAGGACTTGTGGCACCTTAGAGACTAACCAATTTATTAGAGCATAAGCTTTCGTGAGCGACATTTTCATTTTCATTTTACCTCAGAATGAAATGGAGACCTTTTGAAATTTTTCACGCACGAAGAAGGAAGGTGGGAGGGGGACAGAGACACTTACCTGGGATGTGGGAGACCCAGAGTCAATTCCAAATCAGGCAGAGCAGGGACTTGAATGTCAGAGAAACTGATCCAGCCAAGTTCACAGGAGTGAAGACAGAACTAAGTATCAGCAACATATTGGTGATATTGTACCCCATAACTTCTTCTCACAATCCCCCTTACTGGCTTCACATATATACAATATATTAAACAACATGGATGAATCCTGTCGTATTCCTAAAGAGAGAGAGTCATCAAGAAAGAAGATCTATTCCCCACCACACTGTACTTGGTAGGATTTGCCTTACAGAGCTGGGCACATATTTATTGCCTGATGATGTTTCACAATTTTTCCCATTACTGTAAAATATTATGATAAATGCCTTAATATCCTAATGTTAAAAGATAACAGCCTTTTGATTGCAAAAAATACTATAGAAATTACATTATATTTATTTTACTGCCTTACTGATTTTACATAGCACCCTTAAAACTACTGTCACCACAGGGTATTGCACTGGTATTACCTATTCATGGACTTCTACAATAGCTGGAAGATGCTACAATTAGAGAAAGAGGAACACATTTGATGAAATTAGCAGCTCAGGCACATCAGAAAGACTCATTAAAATATTCCAAAGGTCAGAAAGGAAACAGCTTGTTTTCTCTATTAGAATATTTATGGTAGAAATCATACAACTGTTTTTATTGCTGACTCTGTGCATGCACTTGTAGAAAAACCGAGTTTAGCTCTTTTGTTATCCACTCTGGCATGATGATGTCAGATATCATTTTCTTGTTTTGAGGGTCACTTTTCTTCTTGTGACTGCAAGCTGTATCAGAGTGCACTTTCTTTGAGCATGCAGAAGAAGCACGTCTTTCTATTATGTGACAGCAATTTGAAATTACTTTGGTTGTATGGCTCCCTATAATATAATAGCTGACCAGGTGCATTGGTTAGGTTTAGTAAATAGATTCCTCTCCAACTTGAAAATCTTGTAAATGTTTATTCAGTGGTCCTGCTTCTGCTCTGGTAAAACCTCAGTGCATGACTTAAATGGGATTTTTGCCTGAGTAAGGAGTTCAGGATTGGGCTTTCTAAAGGAGTATATTTTTCAAAAAAATCTTTTATTTACTATTTTCTACTATTAGAGTTACTAAAAAAACCCTCAAGTTGGCTGATGTCTGACTTTTAAAATGTACAAAATATTCAGAAAAAATCACTACATTTTAAAAAATGTATTGTAAAAATAACACAAAAGATGCTTTAAATATAAAAGTGATATTATGAACCTCTTGTTATGGGTTTTAACTAATAATTTTAAAATGAAGTGAAATTCTGGTCCCCATTGAAATCAATGGCAAAATTCCCAGGTGGACAGGATTTCACCCAAGGATATTTACCAGGTCTATTTTTCCATTAGACATGGCTGTTGCAGTGGAATAAGTGTCTTTCTGAAGTTCAAGAGTGGCTGAAGGTCAATTGGCTGAGGCATAATCTAGAGAAATCTGAAGTGATGACGGTGGGTTGCGGGAAGAAACTGGAAGAGTCTGGTAGAAGCATATCCATCATTTGTGATTCAGGTCTGCAGTCTTGAAGTTTAATTAGATCTTGGGCTGATTTTTGCAAGACAAAATAGCTGCCGTAACCAAACACTTTCTTTTTTATAGTATCTGGCCAAAACATTGTGATCTTTTCCTTCTGATGCAGACCTACCTACCATCATCCATGCCTTTACCCCCTCATGACTATGTTGATGCAATGAACACTAAATGGGACTAAACGTCAGGGTTACTCAGAAACTTGAATGCCCACTGGCTTTGGTTAGTTTTCTGAGGAATTTCAAGGTGGCGGTTTTAACCTACTTCATTAGGCTCTACATGGTTTGGGATTCAAGTTACCTCAGGGATCGTCTCTCTCCTCAGGCCGCATTTTCATAGTTGAGCTCAGCAGAGGTATTCAAGCTGGAGGTCCCTTGATACAAACAAGGAGATACCGCAGAATGTCCTCCATGGGGGATTCTTGACTCTTGAATGAGCTTTCTCTTTTGTTCACTACAGCCCAGGTTTTTTAATATTGTAGGTACAGTGCAAAACCCATCTTTTCTCATGGGCATTAAAAATTATTGGGGTTGCTGGAGGTTGAGAGATTATTTAGTTGGGTTAGATGCAGGTCTTTTGTGTTTGTGGGCAAGACTTTTAATTGGATGTTAGTCCTCTGGAAGTTTGAGGAACTGAAATACAGAATAGAGATCTTTTAGATTTTCTAACGGTTTGTTCTTGAATTTTGGGAGGTGCCTACAGCTCTAGATGGCCCCCATAAAATAAAATGATGGAATGGCAGTATAAATCTCAAGGTCTCTCAAATCCTGAGAATTGTATAACTTACCAGTATTGATAAGTGCTAGAAAGCACATTTAGTGCAGTATACATATTAACGTAAGAATCCTCCCTTCTAGGCATTCTTACAGTAAAAGAACTGGGGTGGGGGGGGAATCATACTTTTAAAATGAGTCTCATTCACAAATTGAATGGTATGGGAAGACCTAAAATAATTTTAACAGCCAGCCATAAATCTCTTTCTGAATAGGAACCTAATCTTTTTATCAAAACATGGGGTATCCCTTCCAGACATTGATTAGCTGCATGTACAAATTATGGAGAATTGTAAGTATTCTAGTCATCTATTCTAATTAAAATTTAAATTGAAAACTGGGTTCTAATGAAGAGAAGCTTAGTACTGGTCTTGTGGGAACTCCCTTCAGAGGGCAACGGGGGAAAAATGAACAAAGGCAAAAGAGATTTCACTCAGTCATTGCCTTAGCATATGCCGTATTGTAACATGAAAAAGCATACAGCACATTCCCTTTTTGTTTAAAGGAGCCAAAGCAGGCCTTGTTGTTCTTCACACCATTGCAATTGAGTGGAAAAGCATTTCTATTTCCAATGGAGGAGAAAACTGTGATAACGCAGAAATAATTTCATAATTTTGTCTACTTTAGTAAAGTTGCTATAGTATTATCTTCAGATTGTCTGGCACTCAGCCCTGCCCACATAGTCATGATTTATGGCAATAAACACACTGCATGAATCCAGACAGATCTCAGAACCTTCACATGCAAAGATCTTACACCTGCTCAGATATTGCACATTGAATAATCTAAATTTGCTGAACTATTAGAAAGCACCTGAGGGAAGTGCAGAAGCCAGTCTCTCTACACTGATCTGCTTTGGCAATGCTGATAAATTAGTTTTTAAACTTTAAAATGATGATTGAGTGCACTTTTAAATGCAATAAAACACAAAGTTATCACACTCTTAAGCTAATAAATCGCTCAATGCATTGGAAAATTCCATGTGAAGCAAATGATAAACTGCTAAATAAATGAAAACATGAAAGCAATAACATTTCTCAGAAAATAGCTGTTACTGTATATAGTGGTCTAATATAAGATAATGAAAAATACTGCAAACACTTTGTGTTTTTAAAGCCTGTTTCTGTGCTGCTTCAGGAGCTGAAGTTTAAATGAGCAGTTATCTAATTCCCCCATCAAAACTTTCTACCAAGGTCTGCCTGTGTTTTGTGATAAAAATAAACTGCAGAAAATACATGAGACAATAAAGGATCAACCAGACCACCTCTGTCTACATAACAAGATAGGTCATGCTATGTTTCCCTATATGGACATTTAATTATGCTCTGTGTAATCAGGAAGTGTAGTAAATTACCTTAGTAGGGGAAAAAACCCAGAGTGTACTCATTTGCTGGAGACTCTGTCTGCAATTTTTGCTAGGTAATAAATGTGGCATTAAGGCAGTCACTCTCCCTGACTGTGAGCTTTCTGTAGATGAAAGTTAACTCTTGTCTTTCAAACTCTGTGAGTGGCAGGTTTTGTACCAGAGAGAGAGAGAGAGATCTCAGTTAATCTATCATGAACAAATACAATGTCTTCTCACAAACCTCACTCTGTCAACTGTGCTCAGAGGGTTGCAACACTAATATTCCTCCTGCAACATTTACAGTAGAGAATGCTGAAACACTATAAAAAAAATCACAGGGACAGATTTGACATAGACTACCAGTTGAGTTTGATTAAAATGTACTAAAATTGTACTTTTTTTCCTCTCACGGTAAGCTTCAGTCAATGTTGTTTAATGTCAGTGCTGTTAATGAAGATGTCAGGCTTGTCACTTTCATTGAATACCAACTTTACCAAGAAACTGGTACTACAATTACCTCCAGCTCTATACGATTAAATTAATCAAAGCACACCCAGGCTCCAGATTGTGCCAGACCTTTGAAGAATTTTCCCATAGCTTTGTAGTCTAGTCCATCAGAACTATTCAACATAGTACACTGGCAAAAGAAAAGAGCGTAGAGCTTTTTTATTCTTTAAAAATGTGCAGAATTTGGCTACATTTGCTACCACAAACCAGCTACAAAAAACAGCAATTTTCTTATGTATTCAATCCTAAAGCATAGAAGCTGATCAACACTTAATCAATTACAATTCTCATAAATCTTAAATATATTTACATATTTTTAAAATATTTCACATACAGCAAAATAAAAAAATGATGGAGCAGCAGCACATACATGCCATATACATCCTATCTAAATGGCACCTACAGGTAGAGTATGAACACATCATTCATTATCACTCACCATTAAAAATAAAAAAAAAACACAGTAACTTATAAGAAACATATGAAATTTTAAAAACCCACACCAACCTAGTGCCCCAAAACAATGGAGCAGGGTAGGGATGAAGGAAGCGTGCTTTGTGATTAAAGCACAGGATTGAAAGTAATGAGACTTGAGCTCTACTCAAGGGTCTGCTACAAATTTCCTCAGTGTCCCATGGCAAGACATTCAGCCCTTCTGTGCCTCCATTTGTTCATTTGCAAATCCCTTCCTCACTGAGTTATTGTTTTGAGGCTAAACTAATGTTTCAGAACAGTTTGAGAACCTAAGGTTTTTGAGACAAACTATGAACAGAGGTAACCTACTTGGTATGCTGAAAGATACCAAGCCTTAAAATCTTGAGGAGCCTGGTAGCTCCTCAAGGTTCCTGAAGCAATTAATCTCTCCACCAACCTAGGTGATGTAGCTCTCTATGAAAGTGAACATTGCCAAGGCTCCTGGTTGACTTTTGGCACCAGGGCTCAAAACTTACCATCTTGGAAATGAGCTGGAGTTAATTCCAGGGACATATCCAGCAGTTAAATAAATACTGTGTACTAATGACAGGTTTCAGAGTAACAGCCGTGTTAGTCTATATTCGCAAAAATAAAAGGAGTACTTGTGGCACCTTACATCCCGATGAAGTGAGCTGTAGCTCACGAAAGCTTATGCTCAAATAAATTGGTTAGGCTTTAAGATGCCACAAGAACTCCTTTTCTTATTGTGTACTAAATGTCCTCAGAAGACATTCTCCTCACACTGGGGATTTTCCAGATTGGCTGTTGGTGATACAGAGTGATTATCATACCAGAAGAGGACCTGCTGGTTCTTCCATCTTTCTCATCTCCTAGCCAATGACACAAAAATGGGGAAAATCCCAATAAAGTAATATTCTGCACTTTCTCAAATCAGTGGCTTGGTACCAATCCTCTATACTATGCTGAATCTGAAAATCCATCTCAAACTACTCTGCACCTGGATATCAACCGTAAGTGCCAGTTAGAACTACCACAAAGAAAACAGCACTACATTTCTCAGGAATGAGTCTCATTTCACAAGGTCATCCATCTTTTACTTGCAACCTGAGTGAAGTGCAGTGACTTTCAGCCCCCAGTGGTGGCTGAAGACAGCCAACAACAAAAGGTCTAATTAGAAGAAAATGCTCTGGAGGTGAGATTTAGATGCACCACTGATGCTCGTAGCTGAGGCAATAGTGTGTGTTTCCCCCATGTAAACTGTACCAAGGCCTTGATGTTCTGCCATTGTCTCTGTAGGTAATCTGGACTGGCCAGGTATGATGTCCAGGAAAGTGAGTTCAGGTGAAGGGGCCTCTGAAAAATGACCAAAGGACATTGACTCCCTGTTTATAAAGGATGACTGATTTCATTCCTGCTTCCCTAGTAACTGTGTGCTGATAGAATCAATAGAAAGTTTTGAAGGCCAAGCAGGACAGAGCACTGCCCCCCCACAGATGTAGTTTTGCTAAAATAAACAGTCAAAACAAAAAACCCAATAAATGAAACTCTACCAGATAAGAAGCAAGATGTGGATTTTATGTTGCATTTGGTCAATGTTTGTTCAAATGTCTAGTCATATTTTCTATCTTAGTAAGCCCTTGGCCTTACTGATACCTTCTGGCAGTAAGTTCCACTGCTTAGTTGTGTATTTTATGTAAACAACTATTTCCTTGTATCAGTTTTAAATGTGTTGCCTTTCAATTTCACAGAGTGTCCTTTTGCTCTGGCATTAAGAGAGGGTATACAGAAGTACCCAGTTTACGTCTTCCATACTGTCTTTGCTATAAATTGAACAGACCCAGGATTTTTTTCAATCACTCCCCATACAGCAACTTTTCTCTGTCCCTGTTCATTTTTGTTGTCTGCCTCTGCACAGCATCTATTTCTATTAGATCACTTCTTAGATAGGGTGAAAAGAACTGAACACAGTATTCCCAATGAAGATTTACCATCCATTTAAAGAGTGGCACTGTATCATTTTCACTAGTATTTTCCACCCCATTCTTTATACAGCCTAACATTTTGTTTGCTTTTTTTTTGTCTGCCACTGCACATTTGCATATTGAGCAGAGGCTTTCACTGAGCTGTCTGCAGTGATACTGATGTCTTTTTTTTTTTGCTGAGTGGTTACAGTTACTATAGAACTCAGCAATGTGCTCGAGTAGCTCAAATTATGCCTTTGAATGTCCATTACCAGGCATTTGTCAACAATGTTTTTATCTGCCATCATGCTACACATTCAATTAGCTTTGGTCCTGCGGAAGTTTGTGCTTCGCTCCCAGCAGGTCACAACAAAGAAGTACTCTACTGACAGTGGCTTGAGGCAATATACCCTCTCCAACCTACTGCTGGTGAGTTGCAAAGATACCTCATCCTTAACGGAGTGCTGTGGCTTAATGTCACATTTTAGCCCTAGGGAGGGCCAATGGTCATCACAAATCTTTCACAAATGTAACTTTTTTTGCCCCCATGCGTATGTCTAATAGAAGTCTCTATTCTGACAGGCCCACTTTTAAATATCTGAATTCACGGGAGCTACACCAGGGAGGGATTTGGACCACTAGGCTTAACATGCCACAATAGCTCTGACTTTATCTGCTGCTGTCATCGTCTTCACATGCCCACTCATTCCTGTCCCTTCTATGGTCTTGCAGGAATGAGGTATTTCATTTTTTCCATACTTTCTTCTTCTTTTCAATTACCGTTTTGTTTTCCCCCCACCCCCCAGCTCTCTTTACCTCCCTGTCAGCTTTCACTTTCCCCCTTGCTCTCTGTCTCCAATGCTGGGTCAAACAAATCCACGACCCTCTCTAAAGTCATCTGATGGGGACTCCTGTCTGCAAGGACCAAGAGTCAGACCTGCAAGGACCTCCACCTGTCCCATACAAGCTGTGGAAGGCCGGTTTGCCACTTGTGCAGGGAAAGCCTCTGTCAGGCCGGACCGGTTTGTTTGCCTGCTGCATCCTCAGGTTTGGTCGATCACAGCTCCCACTGGCTGCAGTTCGCCGCTCCAGGCCAATGGGGGCTGCGGGAAGCGGCATGCGCCGAGGGATGTGCTGGCCACCCTTCCCGCAGCCCCCATTGGCCTGAAGCGGTGAACCGCGGCCAGTGGGAGCCGTGATCGGCCAAACCTGTGGATGCGGCAAGTAAGCAAACCGGTCTGGCCCGGCAGGAGCTTTCCCTGCACAAGCGACAGACCGGCTTTGAGAACCACTGGCCTAAAGTAAGGAAAAGATAAGTGACATAGCCAGAAATGGTGCATGTATTGTGGAAACAGGGGAATAATGAATAGAGGTTTCCTGTTAATCAGCAGTTGTAGCCAGCCTTAACCACGACAAATGGGGAGATTCCTGATTCCCCCCCAGAATTCAAATGACTTCTAGAGATCTCTGAAACAGTACGAAGTAGTTCAGACTTCACATTTTTTCCTGGAGCATGAACAGTAAACATCACATTAATCTATATAGACCTCCCGTGAACCCAAGCTTGCTGCTGCTGTTGATATGGCAGCATTTCTGAACCAACTAAGTCTCCTTCACACACCTTTCAGTTTCCTACCTCCTTCTGTCTCTCTCTCTCTCTCTCATGCTTTGACTGTACTCCGCCATACTGTGAGCATCTCTTAATCTCTCAGCTTTTCTCTTCCTAGTTAGATCCTTCCAGAACCTGCCAGCTCTGAGGGACAGAGGAGACGCTCCACTCCACATTGCTAGCCAATTCAGGCCTTTTGATGCATCAGCACAGTTATTGAGCAAGGAATGCTGAACAGTTGAAGGATGTCAGGGGAGGGAGCTGCTGAGCATCAAGATTCTTGCTCTTCACAACGGTGCTTCCAGCCATCACCTTCTGGCCCCAGCACTGTGGATTTCACAGAGGTACACTGCACTCTGCTGTGGAACACAGTTTGAGAAGCTCTGAGCTGGAGCGTCATAGAACGTGCCAGAAAGTGCCCTCTTTCCTCAAATAACCAGCATTGCCCGGAAGTGTGGACAAATATCTATGTCACAGATACACGGTTTTGTTGTAACCATGTTGGTCCCAGGACATTAGAGACACTTGGTGGGTGAGGTAACATCTTTTATTGGACCAACCTCTGTTGGGGAGACAAGCTTTCAAGCTTGCACAGAGCTCTTCTTCAGGTCTGGGAAATGTACTCAGTGTCAAAGGCATAAATAATTAGCTTTGGGTTCTCCTATCCCTGCCATGGGCTCTGATTCAGGAAACCTGTGAAACATGCACTTAAAGTGTTTTACTGAATAGCAGTGGAGTTCAGCACATGCTTAAAGTTTAGCATGTGCGTCTGTGCTTTGCTGAACTGAAGCCCTTCTTAGCTAGAAATTAATAACCACTCACATATTACTTCAACACTGGGATTTGCTGTTATTGCGTGATGACAAGAATCTTTCACAGGGAGAGTACACATTCTGGGGTCTATTCCCCTTTATTTGCATACACCAATCAGCTAGGAGTTTCACACATGCATCTAGAGGAGGAAAGTCCCCCTCCCACATTTCTTGATTTAAATTAATATGGGAACACTGAAATATTCTTCCCTTTAGGGCCACTAGACTCTTTATCTTCCAACTATAATAATTTCTCCCCCATTTGGCTCTTTCCTTTTATGATTTAAGAGAATTATATTTAAAAAATCAAGAGAATATCCCTATGTGCGATTTTACTACATTATAGTTAATGGAAGCAAATCTGCACCTGTCATACCAGTGCGCTTATCCTACCAAACCTAGGATCACACAAGTCTACCTACCCTACAGATATCAGTAAGTCTTTTACATATAACATACAGACACAGAGAAAAAAATTCTTAGGATTGATCTTATTACAGTTTAGATGAAATTCACATCTTTTCTTTTCAAATACAGGCTTATTTTACCCAATATACAAAGTGGGAATCTTTCCAATGCCATACTGTGCTTCAGAGTTATGCATGTACGTACAAACTGTGTTTCTCTAATCAGTGCAAATTCACCCTGCAATTTTCTCTTCTGACCCTCACACACTTTAGCAACTGCTTTTTAAAATAATCTGCTTAGCTACTCCCAGCTTTGAGTGCAGCCAGTTCTCCTAGGTAGGTCTTTGGGTAGATGAGCAACTGTGCTGACTCCAATGACTCACATACTTGTAATTATGTGCACACAGGGAATCCACATCCTTAATTTGTTTTTTGCCCCATGTGGTGTTTAAATCATGAGGTTTTATTTTTTTACCTGCTTTGCTGTAGCTCCGGTGAGGTCTTTGCAAGTTTCAGTTTTCCCTGTTCCTGCTGGCCCTTGAGGTGCTGTGCCAAGGTTTAACTGTAAGGCTCCCATTAGAGTCTTTAAAGAAGAAAGATTTCCAGGGTGAGTATACTATATTAATAAATGAAACCCAACCTTTTAAAAATTACACTGTCAGAAAAACCCATTAGGCTGTAAAAGAGTTGAAGTAAACATTAGATTTTAATATCTACTGCTCCTTAGATTTTTCTGAACTGAAAATCCCCAGTGAGCACTTAAAACTTCATTACTACGCTGAAAGGTTGTGAAAGGCTATTTAAAGGTTTTCAATTTTGCTGAAGTCTAGAGGTTATTACAGCTAGAAAGAATACCAATCCTAATATTACATGGAAGGAAAGGAATCAAATTTATGTTCTCATCTCCCCTGCAGTTTAATCCAGTTCTATTAGATTCATTGGAAAAATTAGGGTGGGTTGAAACTTTTTAGAGGTCTGATGAAAAATAATATTTGGTCACTGTAGAAAAGCATTTCTGTCTATTACCCACATTCAGAAATAGATTCCTGTCTCTCAGTCCCACAGTCATATGTTACACTATTATTTCAGCCTTCTGCCCAGGAGTCTCTGCGCTATGACCTGTGTCAGATTTGTACCAAAAGTGTCCAGAACTGTATAAGAAAAACAGCTGTATCCGACTTCCATCTCAAACTCAAGATTATCTATAACTTGATATTTAGTTTTTCATTATAAATGTTCCTTTACACTATTTGCTTCTTTTTACTTAATTCTGTGGTGGGACACTGGTTCTCTTGAATCCACTGTTTAGCAAAATAGTAATTAGCTGTAATGGAATATGACCTAATAGTGCAGTAGCAATTATGATATGGACGAACCAGTAACTGCTCATATACTGAAAAATAAATCAGTCCCTCCATATTTTTTCAGTCCTGAGCCCATAATGAACAGATGCAGTGTATTCCACATGGTTGTAGTAAGGATGTGTGTTCATTTGGGTTAAATCTTCAGTTTTCTTGGGTCTAGAGAAACAAGTAATACAGTGCTGTTCTGTTCTATGCCCCACACATTGCACATAATCTCACATCACTGAAAAACTGTGACCCAGTTATAATGAGCATTTCCTTTTTAATTGGCATCACTGTACCTTACAGTAGTCAATAGTAAACTGGATTCTTTTTAACCCCTTCATACACTGGTTATATCTACACCTGAGATTTTACCTTGAGTTAATTGATTGCCCATTAATTTGAAGTAATTAATACCTTTGTAAAGGCTAATCTGGATACTCATTCCCCAAACATTCATTCTAAGCTATATGCTTGTTGTTATCTGGATACTCATTCCCCAAACATTCATTCTAAGCTATATGCCCTAGAGATCAGCCTTGAGATTAAAAAAACTGGAAGTAAAATATTCTAGTGAACACAAGTCCTATAAGAGGGAAAAAAATAGATCTGCCATTTGATGGCTGGATTTGGTAGAGGGGGATGACAGAGGCTTTCCCCTCCATGATGAGGAAAGGTGGAAATAAGGGTCTAAGACACTTTTCTGTCTCCCACATATCCTTTAGCTTCAGGCATAAGGTAGACCAGCCCATATGACTGCTCTACTTTACACGGACTGGAAAGGTGTCCTTGGAACCAGTCTGCTGGCCTATGACCACCGGAGAACAGCATTCTCTGGCCACTTGAGTCCTGTTGGGGGCATCTGTGGTATAGCGAGGTCCACAATGAGGATTTTTTTACAGAGACAATAGATCTTTATTGTCCTCTCCCCAGTGACAATTCTGTCCTGGAGAGAGTTAATACTTGAAAACATTTCACATGTTCCACAGTCCTAGCTCATTCCATCTGTGGATGTGCTATTCAGGAATCTGGTTCTCCTGAATACATACATAGATACATACACACACACACACACACACACAAATTTATTCTTTAATTATAGATTTACTAGGGAACAAGTTGCATATACCTTTCATTATGGGATGAAATAATCCTAAACCAACATTTTCCTCTTTGAACCCCCTTTTCAGACCACATACTGCCTCTTTAGTCCTTCAATGATTAGAGAGCAACAATCCTTCATGAAGTGCCTACATTAGCTGTTGGAAAACTATTTAGAGGTGTTTCTGTTGAAGCCCAAGCTGGAAGATACCAAGAGCAGAACTATTGGTCTACCCTGAATATAAATGCAGTTATAAAGGAAACAAGTATCCATTATTATCAGCAAGGATAGGAGTGGAGGAATTTTATCAAGGAATGTTTATGAAAATTATAGGTGCTGACTCCATGGGTGCTCCAGGGCTGGAGCACTCATGGGGAAAAATGGGTGGGTGCTGACCCCTATCAGCTCCCCCACAGTACCTCCTGCCCGCTGGCAGTCCCACGGATCAGTGTCTCCCCCTCCCCCCTGGGCCTCGCACCCACCGCAATCAGCTGTTTCGTGGCATGCAGGAGACTGGGGAAGGAAGGGGAGGAGCTAGGATGCAGTGTGCTCTGGGGAAGGGGTGGGACTGGGCAGGAAGAGGCTGGACAGGGGTGGAGCAGGGGCGGGGGTGGAGTAGGAAGAGGTGGGTGGGGCCCAGGGGGAAGGGTGTAGTGGGGGCGGGGCCTGGGGCAGAGCCAGTGTCAAGCCCCTCCCCAGCACTTTGGAAAGTTGGCGCCTGTGATGAAAATCATATAATTCTTTAGCAAGACCCGCTGGTTGTCCAACACAATTTAGACTTATTATTCAAAGTTCTTCAGGAACACTCTCTCATAAACATATTATCTGTTTTGCTCTGTGGGACCAGCAGGGCCAGATTTAGGGATTGGTGACCCAGGCCACCACCTGGGGTGCTGGGTTTGGGGAGTGACAGGCTCAGGATGCTGTTTTTGCTGTTAGCAACAAAAAGGAAAATAGAATGTTTGAAGTAAAATATTTCAAGTAGTCTGCATGTGGATTCATTTTTCACTAACCTCCTAGAATGTTCTGGACCTTTGTAGAATCTCGGGGAGCCTTCCAGACTTTGAGAAATACATTTTCCTTAAACCTCCTAAAATGTTGTCAGTCATGGCCTCACAGGGGTGTAACGGGTGGGGCATCATGAGTTAGTGAGTGAGATATAAGAACAAAGTGAAGTGAGAGCCCAGCTGTGCTATTGCGAACCTTGTTTCATGGTGTAATTGTGAAAGTGCACTTGTGTTTTAAGACTCGAAAACTGTAAGGGCTATTTCCTTGTATTAGGACTAGTCTACACTGGCAACTTTAAAGCACTGCTGCAGTAGCGCTTTAACGTGGCTTGTATAGTTGTGGCGGAGCAGAGCTCTAAAAAAACCACCTCCACG
Source organism: Lepidochelys olivacea (assembly GCF_965140295.1). Taxonomy (NCBI): domain Eukaryota; kingdom Metazoa; phylum Chordata; order Testudines; family Cheloniidae; genus Lepidochelys; species Lepidochelys olivacea. Next base: position 268,831,309 of record NC_140411.1, read on the forward strand.
AGGGGCATAGCTCCCAGCACTGTCTACACTGGTGCTTTACAGCGCTGAAACTTGCTGTGCTCAGGGGGGGTGTTTTTTCACACCCCTGAGTGAGAAAGCTGAGGCGCTGTAAAGTGCCAGAGTAGACAAGCCATAAGTAGTAACTAATAAAGGACATATTTCATAGGACACCAGAGATATCTCTCAAACCCCTATCTATGCAATAATATAAAAGAAATACTGTTACTACTTTTGCCATGCTTAACTAGTAATCATTGATGACTTTCTAAGAATGTGGAACATAGACTTTTGCTCTCTCTAATACTGTCTGTTTTCCCCCTGGAAAATAAAAGATGTTCCTGAAGAAACCTTCAGGAGCTCAGTATAGGAAGCAAAAAGCTCAGTTTCAATCTAGTTTGCAGCAAGAGGCAAATTTGATGAGAAAATATCTGAAATAGAACAACATAGACCGGGCTTTAGTCCAGTGCAGAAGAAATTGAGGAGCGAAGCATAAATGATAAAGTCCTTTGACTAAGGAATTAGCAGATTTACCTGAAGATAAGGAATGGAAATGTGAGGAAAGTGATGGAGAATCATCCAGCTTTCCTGGTGGTATAAAGGAGAGCGATGATAAAGAAGAATGTCTCACATGAAAAGGAGAGAAACAATAAAAAAGAATCAGCCTCTCATGATGACAGAAACAGCAGTGAGAAAATTTGCACAACACAACTTGATACATCAGATCCTGCTTTATGGCGGTGATCCTAAACTCTGTCAATATTGATCATACAATTTTAGACAGCTGGGCAAAATTGAGGATATGACATTTTCAGTGAATGAGCAGAAGGAAAACTTCTCAAAGTCATACTGCGAAAGAGTGCTCGAGAATGGTGAGAAACTGAATGGTTTTGGCTAGTTTACTCAAAATCTACTGACAAGGTTTTTGTTGCAAAATATTTGACAAGAATTCAAAACTGTTGCTTATGCTTTCTGAGTACAATTGTTGGCATAACTTAGGCGATGCTCTGAAGCAATGTGAAAAGTCACATGGCTATTTTACTGCCTACTCCAGATGGATGAGGGTTGAGTCCAGGCTCAAGCTCAACAAATGCATAGATGCAGAAAACTGCATTATTAATATAGAAACCCAGCACTGGAGGAGTGTATTTGAGTGTCTGGTCTCAATTACCCTCTTCCTTGCAAAGAATAATTTCCAGCTTTCTGGGGCTCATTGGATAAATTGTTCACTGAACATAATGATGATTTCCTCAGTTTGGTAGAGCTTCTTGGGAAATATGATGATGTCATGCATGAGCACCTACGTCGAGTAGTTCATAAAGAAGCTATGGACCGTTACTGCAGCTAAACTATACAAAACGAGTTGATTGACCTTATGGCAAGGAAGGTGCTTGATAATATCTTGATGCAGCACAGCAAAATGAGGTACTAAGCCATATTAATGGACCACACTCTGGACATTAGTCACAGAGAAAAGATGTCATTTACAGTAAGATTTGCTGACAACAAGGATGGCTGTATCCAAATAAAGTAACACTTTATCTGTTTCTGGACTGTGGATGAATCTACTGGAAAAGGCCTAATGGAACTGTATATGAACATTTGGAAAGAGACTAAAATGCAGGGCTGTCACAGGGCTGTCACAGCCAAGGCTCCAACAACAGTGGGAAGATGAAGGGAAGAAACAAGGGCGTACAAGCAAGGATCCTTGCACTTAATCCAAGAGCTTTTTTCATGACTTGTGGCTGCCATTGCCTCAACCCGGTTGTGTCAGATGCAGCATCATCTTCTTTAGATTCCGTATCTCTCTTCGAAGTACTGAAAATGATATACATCCTGTTTTCAGCGTCAACTATCAATTGGAAGATCCTCATGGACAATGTTACAAATCTGACTGTGAAGCCACTCAGTGACACGGGCTGGGAGAGCCTCACTGACAGTGTAAGGCCTGTAAGGTACCAAGTGACTGAGGTTTATGAAGCCCTGTTGGAAGTTCTGCAGTCAAGTAAAGCTGAGCCCGGAATCTGACACGAGGAGCAAAGCCTGGCAAACTATATCACTGACTTTACATTTCTGGTCTCAGTTGTGGTTTGACATGATATCCTGTTCCAAGTAATCATTGTAAGCAAGGCAATACAAACTCAGTCGATGGACATCGTGACCACTACTACTTTGTGAAGCTGCCTTGATTTCATTGTGGCCTACAGAGACAACCGATTTGAAGATGCCATCACTGCTGCCAAAGAAAAGGCAGAAAACTTAGGCGTTGAGCCTGTCTTTAAGGAAACTCATATTCATTGGAAGAAGAGACAGTTTGGTTACAAGGGCAGAGATGAGGTGATGGGAAGCTCAGAAGAAAAATTCAGTTGGAGTTTTTTTGCTTGCTTGTTGACATTGCTTGAGTGTCCATTAAAGAAAGGTTTGGACAAATGAAGCACCACAGAAAGACCTGAGGGGGGTGGAGGGAGCATTATATGACCCTAGTAAGCTTCTGGTGGACAGGAAAACACTCTTGAACAATTGTATGGACCTTCATTGGATGCTGACACATGGGGAATGTTTGGATGTCAATGATAAAGACCTCTATGTTCAACTGGACAACATATGTCACCTTTTGCAACATGGGAAGCATTCTCCATTCCAAGATCTCCAATTCATTCATGATGCAGAGCTGAAGGACATTTTTCCTAACGTGTGGATAGCTTTGAGGATTCTGTGATTCTGGTCACAGTCACATGTGGTGAGTGCAGCTTTTCGAAGCTCAGGCTCATTAAAACATATCTTTGATAGACGATGGCCAATGAGAGACTGACATCGCTTGCTATTTTATTGCTTGAAAATGCCATTGGACAGTCTTTGGATCTTTCTGACACGGTACTTCAGTTTGCGAGGACAAAGCTGAGAAAAGCGACCTTTTGACCTAAAAGACTAGGGTTAACAGTAGGCTGTCCCCTACTGTAGCACTATTTAATACTGGTCCACCCAATGTTGGTGCACAGTTCAATTTTTTAATGTTAGTACATTTCAGTTATTCTTAAAATTAAAATGTTTCTATAACCTTCGAGGAAACAATTTTTATTTGCTTGTGCATGAATAAATACAGCTTTACAGATCCTAGCATGGAAATTTATCTTAGATGACAGGGATAAATCATTCATGAAAATCATGCATCAAAGTAATAAAATGGGGTACAAATGCAATAAAAAATAAGGTATTCAAAAGTTTAACAAATGGAGGGGGGAGGCGCCAACGATACTCCTCGCCTGGGGCACCATTTGGTCTAGGGCTGGCTCTGGGGACCAGTATAACCTCTGCACCATATTTCCACAGTGTATTGTATAACAATTTATGCCTGTGCACAATCTGATGCAACTCAGAGGGCATGCACACAGGCAGAATGCATGGACCTATCTACTGAATTCAACTAGGTGTCATGGTTTTAAGACTCAAATAATTATTTACCAGAAACCAACAGCAAACCTCCAGTTTCTTTCATTTGGGAGAGCATCAGGTTACATTTAAAGTGTGGACAAGAAATGCCAGACCAATACTTTTATTAGCTTTTTTTATTTTCTTTTTTTTTTTTTTTGTGGGCTGGGGATGGGGGAGATTACACTGAGCACATTTATAGCTGTGTTAAACAAACCAACTGCAACATGTCATTTAAAAATATGTATCTTTAACACATTTGTAAGTTGTTAATAAGAAGCAGATAAGCTTTTATGGATATTTACCATTTTCTGTGTTAGTATTACTCTGCCCATTTATTGTATAGGGAATGTCTGTTCAGCCAGCCCCAATGCACAGATCCTGCTTTTCCTTTTATGTTTATTTAGAGACAACCTGGATTTAATTTTTTAAATGTTGTTCAGTTTTTACCAAGCCCATAAAGGTCAGTGAGTGTGTTGTGAAAGAGAAAGAAGTAAATAAATACTCGTTTGCCCAGGAAGACAGGTGATATTTGAATCACTCTTACTAGGCAATTTTCTAAATGTATTAGTTGTGTCAGCATCAGCAACAACAAATAAAGCGAAAGCTTCCTGTCCACATGGATACTATTGTTTTATTGCAATGGGGGGAGGCTAAATTATTGTAACAAAAGAGGAAGAAGTAAAGTAACAGCACAAAATTGAACATTTTTACCCAACTCACCTATCAGTGAGGGGCTGGTCCATGGATGATCTATTATATAAATGAAAAACTGATGGCTGTGGTGAATTTGTGTGTGTGTGTGTGTGTGTGTGTGTGTTAAATAATTGCTTTGATTGAACTTTGGAGATTTTAATTTCTCAAGTGTAAATGTGAAACTGTGAAATATCTTCTGTCTCTTAGGAATCTCCAGAAAACAAGATGGCATGGACTCTCCAGCCTTTCTTGGTATATGGACTTGTATGACTGTATTAGAAAATCCATCTTAAATGTTTTACAGGGTGTTCAGTTTTGAAGAGAAGCCTATGAACCCAGCCTGTTCCCTGGATTAATCCTGACACCTTTTGTTTCTAAACTAAAAAACTGGCCCCAGTAATCCATGCTGTCATCACCTCCAGGATGGACTATTTTGTACCTTGAAGACCATCAGAAAAGTTCAGCTGGTTCAAAGAAACAGCATTTCTGTTAAGTGCAGCAAATCAGCTGGCTCACATCCTACACCAGTACTCAAAAGTCTGCATTGGCCACCTAAGCAGTATCAGGTGCAGTTTCAAGTCTTCGTCCTTACCTTTTAAAGCCCTAAATAAGCATTGGATTAGCTATCTGAAGGATTATCTCTATTAAGCAGTTGCATTTTATGGGGATGTAGAAGCTGGCAGAATCCAGGTATGACTGTATTAGAGCTGGAGGTTTTCTGGGGCAGGCAGATGACTGTGGAACTCACTCGACTTAGAGATCAGGATAAGTCAAAATCTTGCAACCTTTAAAGTGAAATGTGAAACTCCACTCTTTTAGTCACCCATCTCCTAAAAGGGCACAATGGCTCCAGCTCTATGTTCAATGAAATATACCACTTAGCTCTGTTTACACCAAGTTTAATGTCTAAAAATATATAGTATGTGCAAGGTGGGTGTATTACTATGAAAAACTTATTTTTTGTGTGTGCTTAAGAGTGGTTAGAGCACAAATGTCAGCCCCATTATTTAGTTACCAAGTGGAGGTAGGTACCCAGTAGATATAATCTATTGCTTGGGAATACTACAAATAATACATTCTAGGCAGAACATAACAAAATGTCTTGCTTCTATCATCACTACACACTAATTTTATGTGGAGGGGGCCATAAAAATATCTGAAGCCACTAAAAAAACATTATAAATGGCACATGATGTGCAAGATGGTTTTAAAAAGTTGTAACCATTTACAGTTGAATGAAAAAGTCCTAATATGGAAATATCTAAAAGGATGTACTCATCTAGGCCCTAATTCAGCAAAGCCCTTAAGTCTATGCTTAAGTCCATATCTACTCAGCAAATCAATTAACTTTGTACTTAGGCCCATCCTTGTTTACCAACCCTTCAAAGTATGTTCAAATGCTTTGTGGAATAGGGATAGATTTAACTGCATGCTCAAATGCTCTGCTGAATCAAGGCCTTATTTAATTCCCAGAGAAAAACTATATTAAGATGAAGTGAAGGCTGAGAGTAATTTAGGGTAAAATATACTGAAAGGAAATTATAATTATCCTAAAGCCAAGCATTATAAATCTAGAAAATTCAGAGTTTGGATTTCTTTTAAATTCAATCTTAACAGATTAACAAATGGAAGGGCATCCAAACAACCTTAGTTCTGCCCTGGAATGACACCATTCAACAACCATATTAGTACAGTTAAGAGATTTTAGTGTTTACTGTTTGTGCTCCCAGATTAGATTAAACTGATTTTAAAGACACAGATTGGTTTTCTATTTTTTCCCCCCTTTGGTATCACTATAGGGTGGTTACAATGCAGTTTTCATACATAACAGAGGCTTTATCTCTGTTACAACAGCAAAATTAATCTTAGCCTGAACACTGAAGCTTCAACTGACACTACCCTAACATCTTTAGAGGAAATTGCTGTATTTCTTTTAATATGTCAAGTTTTTCTTACAATGATGTATAAATGGGATGATATACCCAAAAAAAAAAAAACTGTAGGTAAATGCAGTAGGCATTACCAGGACTATCTTTATAATATGTGATCTCAGCCACATTGGTATTAAAGTTTACTTTATCATGGATTCAATTAACAGCACATTAACCCCTTTGAGTGCTTTAAAACATGGGACCATTTCTACCTTTATGTGCTCCAAGCTCTTTCTGGACCAGTGGGAGTGGTGAGCATGCTTCCAGGGGAAGACTTTTCTCCTTTATTTTATATACTGAGTACACCCTTGCGTAAGTGTATTTTGTACACCATGTTGCTTCGCACCTTATAAGAAGCCACTTTCAAAGGAGCAGCACTTAAGGGGTTAAACATATAATCATTCTATGCTGAGGTTTCTAACGCTAATGTTTAAATGGAATCTGGTTGATTAATGAGGTCTTTCATTTGCACAGTCACTATGAAAATGAAAAAAAAAGTATTTTTTATCTTACTCACACAGTCTTCAGTACTTTCAAAGGCACTGACTGCTCATTATGAATAATCATAATACTCATGAAAGACATGTACACTGAAAATAATCAAACCCCTAAATCATTAAGGCACAAATATTCCAATGGAAAGCAAAATTTTTGTATAAAAAACACCACAGTGCTGAGATGCCACTTGAATACGTTCACTGTGCGAAAAAAAAATGATGCAATTTGACTTCTTTAATCTTCTGGTTAATATTCACAACACCCAGAATGGATTTGAACGTAAAATCAATCTCTCTCATTTTACAACATAGGATATACATTTGCTAGGTTCAGATTTTAAGCCAAATATTCTCCTTTAAAATATTTTTAAAGAGGAGAAGTAGAAGCATCAAGCAATTTGCCTGTTAATTCAGAAATATGGAGTTTTATGGAATTTACATACATATATATATATGTAGAGAGAGAGCCTAATTTTCCATATAAAATGTTAATGTTGCATATAAAGCTCCTAATTTCCCAGTAACACTGAAAAATATAGCACCCCCATAGGAACATATTTATACAGAATTGCTGCAACAGTCTTCTTTGTGAGCTGCAGTGCTTAAAATATTGAAAATAATGAAAGATAAAGAGAAGGCATATTTTGAACTTGTAGTCACCTTTCCTTCTAATACTAAAAACAAGGGCAACGAATGAAATCAGAAGGCAGCAAATTCAAAAGTGATAAAAGGAAATTCTTTTTCACATAATTATCTTGTGAAATACATTGCTGCTTAGCAGGATCCAAGACAATGTTTATATGGATAACAAGATTATCCAGAGTGATAACAATATCTATTTTTAAAAAATGTTTTGGAATTTATATAAACTCACATGCTTCGGGGCATAAACCAGACTCTAATTATTGGAAGTTAGGAGGAAATTTTCCCTGTGGGAAGATTATCCATAATTGAAGAGTTCTTATACTTTCCACTGAAGTAGCTGATAATAAGCCACCATTGGAAACATGGTCCTGGGTTAGACAGACCAGTGGGGTGATCCAGGATGGCAGGTGATGCTTATTTCCCTACATAAAAAGAAGGCAAAGCTAACAAAAGAAAGGAGCCAGCTCCAAGGCCCTGTTTACATTATGGTTGAAAGAGTGCCAGCATCAGCTATGAATAAGATCCTGAATCCTGCAAAAACTTATGAACCTGCTCAGTTTCACTTACACGAACATTCCATAGGGCTACGCCCATGCAGAAAGTTACTCACATTCATACGTGTTTGCAGGATTAGGGACCAAATCTGATATTTGATACTGGCATTCAGCAGTATTTGTACAGGGTTCAAATGCACTTCTCCGATTCTGCATACACAGTATGTGTGAGCACCTTATTCTGGTGGGGATCTCCTTCCTCCCTGCTCTCCCTGTTGCCAAAAGAGAAGAGGGCTGAGATTTGAATATCATTCAAGTCTCTGCAGAATACTGAGGGCTTCTGAAAGGTATTCTGAATTTTGTGTAACATCATTTCTTCAAAACTTAAATTAGTGTTGTTGTTTGAGAGTATTTTTGAGACCGATTTCTCTGTAAATTAATTTCTAGTGCTATATTCACTGCTTTTGGTTTGCAATAATTTAATCAGGATCTGGTCATCATGCCATCCTATTGATCCTTTTATACCTGAATAGGGTGCATGATTATCATTCCAGTCCACTGAGAATAAATGCTTTGGATATCACGATACCTCTGGTACATTTCAATGTATGAAAGCTGAGAAATAATTGAAATGGGTCAATATCAACTTTAAATATTTGATTTCTTTCTCATTTTATGGGCATTTAGCATAAAATAAATCTGTGCTGTGAGAGTTAAGAATTGTGTACTATTTATATCTGTTCCATTTCTCAGTGGAGTTTATTTTGAAAAACAAATAGGAATTCCCGTGGTTATAAGTATGTGAAGTGCCCTAAAAAGGAAAATAAACAACCTTGATTTTACTAGAATGCTCATATACAAAAATCTGTTTTCCTCCTTCTTTACAGCAATTTAGAACTGATTTATTCCCCAAATCCAAGTTAAAATCCGTCATTCTTTTCTGCTATACAATAAAACAATGCTTTTCTCCCTTAACATGACCCTGATGCTGTAATATTTTTCTAATTAAGATCACCTTAAAATTAATCCTTTCCTCCACTGCCTCCTCCACCTCCCACTCCCAGTTTCATCTCAGAATAAATAGACTACCGTTTCTGTCTACTCCCAGCATAAATCAATTCATCGCAAATAGTCTTGTGTGGTATCTATTAACTTGTCACCATGGGTAAAATTTATTTAAAACTTAAAGACGCCTTGCAATATAAAATGCTACCTAACACTGCAGTAAATAGTACATGCTTGACTAATAAAGCATTTTCAGGACTCGTTTTGCAAAATACAATTTCCCTACACTTTAAGACTCAATGAAATTCACGTATTGTGAACATCTGTAGTGATGAGTGACTCAAGAGTAATTCATGCCATTTTGGTCAGCTCGACTAGCACTAAGTAGACAAGATCTTCCATTTGTTTACTGTTTTTTTTCCTTTTTTTTTTAAAATTTTGCAAATAAGCTTGCAGACCAGCTTTTTTGAATAATGGCCTGAGAGAATGATGAGACAGATGGTTATTCCAAATAATTTAGTGGTGTATGTCAAGGCATGGAGCCCAACTAATTTCATTCTTCTATTTGCTTTATGGTAATTTGATTTTACAGATTTCACAAATGGTATTTGTTAATCAATTCTGACACACCTATATCAGAGAATAAGAAATCCCTTAATATTTTCAATATAGATTAGACAAACGCTTTTTAGGGAATCACCTAGTTTGCTAGGCCTGTCAAATAACGAAGAGTAAAATATTCAGTGCAGCATTTGCTTGCTCAGTCACAGCATTTCTACCTTTATTTTTATGATCTTCTGTTTATAGACATTTAATCAGAAAGTTAAAGAAAAGGAAAACAACAGAAAGGGAGAAAGGCAAAGAAATTATAGGAACAGGGAACAATTGACAATAAAACTGAGTATATATAGAAAAAGAAAGTGAGAACTTGTGTCTTAAAACATACAGGAACCTTTCTAAAGGAGCAGCAACGACACCTTTGGAAAACAACCATAAGGGGAAAGGTGGTGTTATATTTTAAAGTACTATTTAAAACTCCATTCAATTGTAAAGAAGAAATGTTGCTGTATTTTTCCAGTTCTGTCTACCACCCAATGTTAATTTCTCCTTAGAGATGTCTTGGGTAGGTCCATTTAGCAATTTTGCTTAAGTCAGGAGGTTTCAGATTTCCCTTATCTGAGTATAATTCATTTAGCCAGTAAAATCGATATTGAAACCCATTTTGGCATCATTAACTGGTATTATTAAATCATTCAGCACACTCAGAAAACACAACCAAGGGAAAACAGGGTTTGTTAGTGTGAAGCACTTTTGATAAGCTCTTATACATAGAGCTCCAGTGCCTAAATCCATAGCTTCTGCCAATAAATGAAATATGCAATAAGTTTGCACGATGTTGATGACATCACAGATATTCATGTTGTACCTTTCTTTTTAGATTACAGCGGTGGTGTATTTTTCAATGTAAATTATTATACCTTTTTTTTCTGTGTACTTCACCTTTAAATTCCCATAGTGTATCCTAGCTAAAATGTCAAGCAGCTGTGCTTAAATTTTAAGGCAAACTGTTACAGAGGGGAAGGATGAATTTGTGATTAAGTCACTAGGACTGAGATTCAGAAGACCAGGGTTCAACTCCCCTCTCTGCCACAGATTGCCTGTGTAACTGTTGATAAGGGATTTAATCTCTCTGTGCCTCACCTTCTTGTCAATAAAATGTGGATAATTATACTCCCTTTGTCCCATCCTTCACTTGTCTTGTTTATTTAAATTGATAGTCCCTGTCCCAAAACATTTACATTTATATTTACAATGTTAAGCACAACAGGGCCCTAATCATGCTTGGAGTTATAGACATTAATGTAATATAATTAATCAACCAAATTATAATGACGAAGAATCACCACACACATTGTTCTCTGTCATGGAGACTTTACTTTTGCTCTTTGCTCTTTCTTGTTTGCTAGATCTTAAAAAAATTCATCCAAATTAAATGTCTACAGTTATTTTCTTCTAGATAGAAAATGTAAGTGTGAAATAAACCATTATGCCAATGTATCATGAAACATTTTGTGAAGGAAGCAGTTGGATCCAGACAACACATGGAAAATAGAGTTTAGGGCTGGATTCGCCATCAATTAGTTGTTTTTGTCAGAAAATATGTTAGCTGGTCCATGTGACATAGTACTCGGGATATTTGTTGTTCCTACCAGCATGCTTGTTGCCGTTCCTAATTAATTCCCTTTTCTGGGGAAATCTGCTGAGCAAGAGGCAGCTGCAGGCAGGCCCCAGCAAGGCAAGAAGACAGAAAACAAAATGTTGGTTGCCTGGCTGTAGCAGAATGATGAATTCTGTGGCAGAAAGGCTGAATTCCATGACATGTTGGAAAAATGCTAAATTGGGTGGCCAACGAATTATGGAGTCCAAGAGGACATGACTGAGATGAATGATACAAGTCACACCTCTTCGCACAATTGTTTCAGGCTCTCTGCTGACACTAGCTGATGTCACCACATCAGTTTATACTCAGTTCATATTTATGAGATTTTTTTTCATTAAGTATAGTAACATTTTAAAAAAATTAAAAGCAGAGATTCTGTAGCAAGATGTTAATACAGCCACAATTTCTGTGTTCATGGAATTACAGTATACGAGGGACCCTGGCTATAACCTCTGAGAAAGCATCACAATTAATGGGAAAGAAAAGAGTTTGCATTTATTATCAATATGTCCCTTGCACTCTATAATTAGTGAACAAGGAGAGTTTAGAGACCAAGCCAAAAAGTATTATCTGAAAACACTTTTAAGGGTATTCATTCATTCTACAGATGGTTATTTTTTCCTTTTATAATTTGAGGCAATTGAATTGATTGATGCTGGAAAAGTCCAACTGAGATACAAAGCTGGATGCATATGATTATTTTACTGCATACTCCAAATGCTGTAAAACACAATTATGACTTACTGCCAAAACCAATATTTGATTAGTGAACTGAGATCATTCCTACCCCACAGGTTTAACCAAGCCACATATAAAGACAAAGCTCAAATCCATAATAACCATTCAACTATGGCATCCCTTATTTGATTTTCATTGATCTCTTTAATTGAAGGTTTGCCTCTTTTCTTCTCTCATCTTTATTAGGCAAGAAGATAGTTACTGTGTTCAAAGCTGAGCTTCATTTACCTCTGAGGTCACCACTGTCCAGTGCACAATGCTAAATGTCAAACAGCCCTTCACCGGCACAGTGTTTAAACCCTTCTTCCCTTGGGTTATCTGCATAAGCCATGATAGACTGCAAAGATCACTACCTGCAAAGATTTCTTCCTTTACTTCTTTATCTACAAGCAAAAAAAATATATTAAAAATATTAGCAGAATAGTTTTCACTTTTTCCTAACAGATATTTGTAAGAAGATTTGGAAGTGACTCTCAGATGACCATTTTGTATCTTTCAGACACAGTGAAGAGATCAGTCATGTATACCTGTAATGGTAATGGCTACATGACAAGTGTTCTCACAGGAAAAGTGCTCTACCAGTTTGCCTGGTTATTCCATAGGGGGTTGGATTACTTCTAAGGGCAGTTAGGGATGCAAATTGCCTCACCGTGTAATACGTTCGGTGGGAGAGATGTATGTGTGGGAGCCCCTTCTCTTTGCATTGCAAGAGTCTGTGGGCTGCCCCTCTGCTGGAGGGAAGGTAGTCACTTATGTGGAGCATTGACTTTGTGTGCTGAGGAGGTATGGATAAGAGGAACTGACAGGGAGTACGCCATTAGGGGATCACTAGACAAGTTTTGTGCATCAAAACTCTCCTATGAGAGAGTAAGGTATCAGTGTGGAAATATTAAGCAAAACTTCTTACTAATTTCAAATGCTGTGCACAGAAAATGGATGCTCAGAAAGCAGGAGTGCTTGCAGCTGTCTGCTTGGCCCGCTGATGAAGACAGGATATGCAGGCTGCAAGGAGAGGGCACATGGCTATGGAGGTGTGGCTTCCAGGAGACAAGTCTGCAGCTCCCCATGGGTCCTGTCTAGTACAAAGACTTCCCAGAAAGCAGGTCTAGAGAAGATGGGCGATTTAGAAACCATCACACACCGCTGCTTATACAGCACCCTACAACATTTTACCTGATGGTTGCAAACCCAGGCCACAGACGTAAAGAAGTTGATTATCAGTGGTAATGATCAACCCCTATTTCCTGACTTACAATGATAACAAAGATGATGATGGCACCCAAACAATAGAAATAAATTGAGCACAGACAACATTAGCTTGAGCTCGATTCAAAATCACATGACAAAAATCAATAGAAACAAAAATACCGATGGAATGAGAGATGTTATTCCCACTGTCAACATTGTTTGTTTTGCCAACCCGCCCAGAAATGCCCCAAAGTAAAGCAGATGCTTCCCCCCACCCCACCCCAGCTCTAACAGTGCAGCACATTCCTTTAGTGAGGCTATTTAGATGCTATTTTTGTATTCTACCACTTCAAATCATTGTGTCTCACTTGCTGCAGAAAGGATGTTGGGTTTCGATATCCAAGGGAAACATTGCATACTGTGCCTTATGAGTCATTATAAAGCTTCATGAATGTACCATGGAGGAGTGTGTGCTGCCTGAAAGGTTACGCTGTACCATTCATTGAAACCTACTTACTTAGGGATTGTACCTCAATGCAAAAAAGACAAATATTTTTAAGATAGATTTTTACTATCATCAAATGAGATTTAAAGCTGCTCCCTTTCGAGCACAAAACGAAAGTATCCTGGCTGAAAATTTCAGGCATAATGCTGGAAATCTTGCTCCCAAGGGCAGCCACTACCAAGGATCCCATGAAGTGACTCCCTCATGCCTGTCCTTATTTATTCCCCAGTGCTGAACCCATCAAATAGAGACTAGACACTAGAGTGGATGTAGCCAGTTAGTTCAGTCCACAGCCAGAGGAAGTATTGGTAAAATTACCTCAGCCAAAGCTCAGCCTGGGACTATGGACTTCCTGCGCAGGAAAGCTAGGAGAATGCTGCCCACAATTTGAGCTGAATAAATCATAGATTTTTTTTTTTTTTTTTTGGTTCGGTGGCAATCTGAAAAATCTGGAAAAAAACTGTTTCATTTAATAACAAAACCATTTTTTTGTTCATTTTTTCTTCACTGAAACAACATCAACCCCCTTAAAAAAATTGTTCAGGTTGACCAAAATGTTTCGCACATCATTTCAAAACGCAATTTTAGAACAATTCATTTAAAAAAACATAAAAATTTTCCCCCAAAAAATTCAGTTTTATTTTTGGCTGAAATTATGAGCCAGATTTGACCCAAATTCACAAATAGTTTCAGTCCTTTTTCCCCCAAAATGCATTTTTTTGACAAATGTAATATTAGCTGAGAAAAATTCTCCCAGACCTACTCTCAGTATTGTGGGAATATTCATCTGAATTTTTAATTTAATTAACTTTAATCAAATTAGTATTTATATCCATTTACATTCACTCTCCATGATTTTTTTTTAGCAGATGAATTTACTGGCTGGAATTTGTTTATGAACAAATATTAGTGAATTTTTGCAGAAAGCAAACTTTGAACTCAAAAATGCGAATACTCACAGAGTAAACCTTATTCACAGTTACACTAGTCCAGCCATGGAACAGAAACATACTTGGTGATCTATTTTCCAGTTAGCATAGCTCTAATTTCAAATAGCAAATACTCAGCATATTGTTCATGAATGAGTTACAGACTTTGTAGAAGTTATGACTTGAATAACCTGTTGAATAACCTGAGTAATTAAGTCTTGGGAGAAAAGTCACAATCTGCTTACAGACAACTCAAAACAGAATTCATTATTTGTTTTGAATTGTTTGCCCACTTTCAAAGATTATACTCAGGTGAGCTAAAAGGGAGTTTCCCAGGGCCAAACCAATAGGCCCTGAACCAGTTTTAGTCCTGCGTATTTTCCAGCCAGAAGCTAGCAAAGGGACTTCATAACAGTTACCTTGATTTTGTGTTTGTTTTCTGCCCTTTCAGCAGTGAAGAGAGAAGGTAAGTGATGTACTTTTTAATGATATCTAAACAGAGCTGGTTGAGAATTTTCCATTGAAATATCTTTGATGGAAAATGCAGCTCCCACAAACTTGAGATTTTCCATGCAAAAATTTCAATTATGGGGGTATTTTTTTTATTTTTCATTGGGAAAATTCAAAACACAGCATTTTGTTTCATGTCAGTTCAACATTAATGTGCGTTTCCCTGAGCTGCCACGGTGCCTCTCGGGAGTTGGAGTTTGGGTGTCCCATTTTTTTCTCCACAGGCTGGACACCCTCCTGGAACTACAGCTCCCATGGTACAGACTGCTTTGAAACTGTTTCAACAGAGTTTCTCTTTGAAATATTGTGTCTGTACAAACCTGAAAATTCAGCTGAAACATCAATGATTCCATCTGGTTAGAAAGCTAAGAAAATATTTGCCCAAGTGGCTGCAAAGTGATTCAGCAGAATTTTACACAGCTGTAGGTATAGGCCTTGAGGCTATAGATTGTCTGTGGAATGGACTCATGCACCTGCATGGAGCCCCAATTAATTGGATGGGGCTCTGTGTGGGCACAAAGGGCTACCCATCTGAAGTAGCTTGCAGGATCCAAACCATAATGCATACACAACGTCTCTGGTTTTTGAAGCTTGACAGAAAAATAAGTTCAAGGTCTTCATTTGGTTGCCTAGAATTTTACATTACAATGATTCAATGTGTGAATCATGTTCAATGGTCACGAAATGCATGATTTCATTGCACTAAAAGCCCTCTGAATTGTGCCCATTTAAGAATAAAGACGGTAACTCTCCTTCCAAGCATCTATGCACTGCTGGATACCTAGTCATTGACTACTTTCCTCATTTTATTTCTAGCACATTTTCAAAATTGATTCCATTTCGCAAGCTTTTCTTTCAAGACGCTCAGGATTGTAAAGGGTTCAGCAGCAGATGTAACGTCTGCTTTCACCACTGAAAATGCAAGGGTGAAACGGTACATACTTGAAAAGGAGAGTTTCAACATTTTATTTTAACATAAGCGTTCTTTCTTGCTCGGCCACTAATGAGAAGCTTGTACAGAAAAAAAATGACACACATAGGTGGCAAAGAAATTGCAGAACAACTGTAAGATTCCCTTTAGTGAAGGCATATCAATGCCGACCTGCTGTTACACCAGGTTGCTGGCTCAGCTGTGCCAGGTCATTCCAAACATTCCCTCAGGACTTTTCTTTCCCAGTGAGAGTGGGAAGGCAATTTATCCGAGAAAGTCTGCTTTGGATTGGCACTGGGAACTGAAAACTCATTTCAACCACTTCTAATTAGATTCCAATTGATCTTTTATAATGGAACTTGAAAAATATTTAGCATTTTTAGGGTTAAAATCTTATAACAATCTTTTTTTCTTCACTGACTAATTTTTTTCTTCTCATTTAATCCAGAATACTTTAAATCTGTACACAGATACAGTACATCCCTCACGAAATAAACCAAGAGCTTAACTACTGCCTTCTATTTAGTCTCCATAACATAAGCAAACACAGATACATATGGGGACAGATCCTCAGCTGGTGAAGTCAACGGGGCTATGCTGATTTACACCAGCTAGGGATCAGGCCTATATTGTTTTATTTCCCATATTACTGGGGAGAAGGAATTCTTATTTGTTTCATATGAGTAGTACAATATGCTACCCGAATAATTAGGAATGAACTAATTATGCAGAGTGCGTTTAAAATGTTTTATTTAGTTGGTGATGCACTTTTAATTCAATCAGTATGATATGACAGGGCATACATTACACTAGATGGAATATTAGGCACTTAGCAAAGCAAAATCCCTCCAATAAATCAAGAAGTGGCATTTTCCTTGCATAACACTTCCACCCGCAAATGTCCTGTTAGAGTTGCATTTTATAACAATCACAACGTAGTATCCTTTCTAATTTTTCTTGACAACTTCTTTATTAGACATTGGGTAAAATTTTCAAAAGCACCTTAGGAACCTAAGCCCATTTTCCAAAGACACTAAAGTATGTAGCAGCCTAAATCTTATTGAAAGTCAATGGAATTTGGGCCTGTCCCTTTTGAAAATGGGATTTAGATGTTTTGAATACCCCATCCATCGTCTATTACAAAAGGAATTTTTGCACTGAATAATTGACTATGCTATTATTACTGTCACTTTTTTGTTTTTGAGGCATCAGTTCCATAATAAACATCTGGTCACAGTTTAATATACTGTATAAATTCATGCTCATTTACAGTTATTGATTGAAAATGTTAATAAACTGATTAAAAACATCTTGTGAAAATATATTTTCCATCCTTTTTATTTAACCATTGCACTCTGCAAACTGGAATTTTTTGTACCAACAAAATTCAAAAATATAACTAAGAATAAATGCAAGTGTGACTAAAAGTGCTTTCCTACACAGAGCTTCAAATCTTGACTCTGCAGTACTTGCAGCAAAAGCATTCTAGGACCTGAAGTATTAAAGTCTCTGAGATCTTGCAACTTTCTCTTCAACAGTACTGTTAGTGGGAAAGCTGGTGGGTCATAAATATCAATACACCACGATAACAGATCTTCAGACAGCTCAAAGGGCATGAGTCTGGTCTCAGTGACACTTGTGTAAGTCCACTGACTTTACTGGGATTGCTAATGACTCCTTTTTGTGACGATATCTGAATGTGGTTTAATAAATCTGCGATTTTCTGTGCCTCCCTCTAAATGCAGAGAACCCATCTTCCTGACAAGCCTGCTTCACTGTGGTTTCCAATCGATACTTGAAATATGTAGCAAAATGGGGAGGGGAGGAGGGAGCAGAGCCTGCACTTTTTGCTCACCCTCTTCCTTGCAGAAGTCCCTCCACACCATGCTGGGGGAAGAACGGAGGAGCTGTCCCATTCTGTGGCCCCCATCTGACCCCAGCAAGTATCCAAGAAATGATCCTCACAGGAGTTAATGCTAGCACACAAAAAAGTCACGCTCTGCTCTGTGTCTACAACCTGCTCAGAGGGGGTGTGTGCAGGCACAGAGCGATGACAAGGGAGGCTTGGCTGTGGTGCTGGTGGAAGTGGAGAGCACGAACCCTGTGGAAGATGGGTGCTGTTCGATTCTGCATACTTTAAAGCAATGGTGTCCAACCTGTGGACACTTGTGACCCTTCAGGCTCTAAGCTGTGGACCTTGAGGGCAAGTGTGTTAAGTTCATTTCACTCTGAATTGAAAATGAGTTTCCTGAGCTGCCCCTTGCTGCTTTTAAGTGGGATTCTTTGAATCAGCCCCAGTGCTATGGGGAAGAGGTTGGACGCACTGCCACCAACTGCCTCCCTGGCACCCGCAGTGGCTGCCTTCTGTATTTGCAGAGGAGAGAGGAGACAAGAGCTCTGGTGGCTCTACTGCCTACTAAGCCTGGACAGAAAACAAGAATTTTGTTTCAAAAATTGTTTTGTTCCCACAAAACCAAGAATTTTCAAAAAAAAATCATGAAAAACCAGAGAGAGACTCCCCCACCTCACAACAGCAAATAGGTCAGTGGTGAGAGCACTCAGCTGGGATGGGAGAGACACAAGTTCAAACCCTTATGCTGGTTTTAGTCATGGATCCAAATCAGGCAGAGCAAGGGCTTGAACCTGGAGCCGTGACTGGAACCCATCTCAGGCAGTTCACATGGGTCTCCCACATTCTAAGCCCCTTCTTTAACAATTTGGCTAACCTGAGGCTCTCTCCTGCTTTTTCTCACCCACCCCCCAAAAATTCATGATGGATCTGAGAAACATTTCCCAATCAGCTCTATTGCCTTCTTGCCTGCTGGACAGTGGAAGGGAGATGTGAATAGGGGCTTGATCAGCTCTGCCTAAAGCGAGGGGAGTGCCTAGCACACCCAGGAGTGGAGAAAGTGAGAACCAAAAACCAGGTCTGGCTTCCTGAGTTTCTGCTCCAGCCCCGGTGCAGTTAGAGCAGGACGCCCCCAGTCTGGCAATGTCCTTAGCATGGGTCTTCTGCTCACTTTGCACTGAGTGGCACAAGAAAGTGGATCAGAGTGGCGAACCTCCCCCTGTGTATTGACTGTAGCCCTGGGATGTTTTTGAGTTAATAGGTTTGGCTATCAGGCTGGAAAGGATGGCCACCACCCATAGTTTAAAGGCTGGCTTAGAAAACTCTCATCTCTGAAGAGCTCTTTGAAAGGATGCTCCATTAAGGGAATCTTGCAGAATTCTCTGTGCCTCCCCTGGAGGATTCAGTATGCCTCTATGATTTCACCACCATCCCTACTTCCACAAAGAAATAATGTGCAGGTATTTTCTATTTGATCTTTCATTTGTCACAGGAATTGCCATACTGAATCAGATCTTTTTTCCCCACCAGTCCAGTACCCTATCTCTGGCCAGCATCAGAGGCTCCCAAAGAAGGAGCAAGAAACACCATACTGGGCATTTAAAATATTTCCAGTTGATAAAGTATTTCAAGCACATTGCATTTCTGATGTGTGTGATACTACTTCCTTTCTAACGTATGTTTTGCACACTGCTAAACTAAAACAGCCAGAAATTGAATCTATTAAGTAAGGTTGCGAGATAAACACTGGCATTTTGTTTCTAAAACTATATAAGTAGTGGAAAGCAATTGGGCTACAGCATAAAACATTTTTTTCTTTTGCACCTACCAAATTGAAAGGTCAGATGGTGTGAGAGATTATAGTGGATTTAGGAAGAGAGAACAACCCTCTGTTAGGGAAAAAGGGTTCCCCTCCCGTCTAGGGTTAGGAGGGTAGCCTTCCCTGGACTTCTGTATTAGCCAAACAAAACACAGAGTCTTGGCTCTTTGATAAAGTGAGGCACTTTATTGCTAGCAAATACGACAGCTGAAGGGCTCACCAATTCCTTTTCAGAGGAAAATGGTGAAGCCTCGAACAAAGAACAGGGATGAGCTTTTATAGCTTGGTTCAACATACATTGTGATATCTCTTCCAGTTCGAACCGGTTAACCCAGTCTGTTTGAAGTTCTGGGGTAGGTACGAGCATGGAGGCTTATCTGTATAAGGAATTCTCTCCCCAAAAGCAGGGAGTGCAGGTTACACACAGTTCACATTCTTTCTATCCATAAACAAAGTAGAAAGGACAGATGAGCATAGAAAAAAGACAGCAGCGTAGCTTTACATGATTATAGGGTCATTTTCTGGGTTTTTTTCCCTATCAGTTCCCCCCTTTGAGCCTGAAGATAATTATCTTACATGGCTCATTATTCATTGTTTAACATGTTCATATGTTTCTCATCTTGGTTAACACCACCCTTCTTTACATATAGTATCTTTGCTGGGCTCATGGTTTTGGTACATACCCGGTGGAAGAGGGCACAACAACTGGACACACAGCAGAACAGCAGACCCACAATCATAAGGAATCCCACTCCATACACAAACAAGGTTTTTAGCCATCCAAAGTTAGGCAACCAGCTGGTGAGCCAGCCCCACAAGTCAAAGCCCACACTGGGAGAAATAGAGGCCTGCTTATGAAAGAAGGCTGACACGTTTGCAATTATGTTAGTATCTGTGACTATGCGTCCGCTTTGATTTACATAAAGGCAGCATGTGGCATTGAGAAATGTGCACACCCCTCCCTGTGCACTTAAAAGCTGATCCAGGGCCAACCTGTTTTGCATACTGTAGCGAGCTAGTGAGCTTATTTCTTCTTGCAAAGCTTGGATTGCATCTCGAGTGGCGTTAGTAAATATTTCCATTTCGGCTGACATATTTTTTAGCGCGTATTCGAGTTGGCCCAGCCCCACCCACGGGAAAAGAATACGGAAGGCGCGCATACCTGTACTGCTTTCCTCGACAATAGGATTATAACTGGTATCTCGACGGGTTCGTCGGGTTGTGTCTCTGATTTCTATTAAGTCTCTACGATGCATCCCTCCTGGCCAGGCAAAGGCCACCGTGCATCTTCCCAACCACCTTGGGGGCAAGGTCTTTCCTGCCCAAGTGCCACATACCCACCATAAGTGATGATCTCCTAACACTATGCTATAGTTGCCTTTATTGCCCCCTGAGTTCTGAGATACTTCCTGCAATCGTCCCACCAGGGATGCAGCATCATCAGGATTGGGTCCTATTCCCCCCCATTTCCATAATGTAAGGCCGGCAAATTGAGTCGCATTTTCTCTGAGAATGTACCCCACATAGCCTCCAGCACGGGCATAGTTGGCTACCTCAGTACCATTGGGATACAGCAAAAGAGTAGTACTTGCATTGTTTCCCAAAATTAGAATTTTCTCACAGTGGGTTTTCGGGTATTTTCCCAGAGTAGTTTTGCCTCGGGTGCGTAGCGACCTTTTTTCTACGCACAAGGGGGCCTTAACGAGCAAGTCTGGGCGATGGTTCGGGATCCAGGTCCTAAAATCTATGGGTCCCCTTCCCCTTTTTCCCTTTTGGCCGTACCACGCCAAACCATTTTGCCAAGAATTGAGGAGCGTTGGAACGGGCAAAATGGGTAACCCTTGCAGTGAATGGGAAGAGAAGTGGGAACACACCCAACAGTCACTAACATTCCATGCGTTGGTTAAATTTTGGGCTAATTGTAGAAACGTATTTTTATCCCAACCCCCCAGGGCAGAGGTCCAGGTTAACGCCCATAGCCATACATACATTATAAACACTACCAGCTACTAACAACTCTAAAAAAAATAATATTAATACAATATTTGTAACAGTATACTAATACTCCAGAGTTCTGTAACTGCTTCTGATTCCGCTGATTGACCGGTACCCAGTTCATGTAGAAGCGGCGGTCGTGATGGGAGTCGTTGGGGATGTTGGAGCAGGAACCTTTTTACAGTGGCTGCAGTGCACCCATCTATTGATGCCCTCGACCTTCACTGCAGTTGGAGTAGTCAGAAGGACTTGGGCCGGGGCCGACCACCTTGGTTCCAGGCAATGCTTCCTTCGATGGATTTTAACACAGACAAAGTCTCCTGGAAAAAGAGAGTGCGCACAAGTATCAAGCGGTAAAGGTTGGGCATCTTTTACTCTGGCCCATGCATCACTCAAGGCATCTTGCAACATGCGACAATAACCCGCCAACTTATCTTGCCCAGCCATTAATGAAGTTTTTGCTGGGGCAAACCCGTCTACACTGGTTAGAGGAATCGGCAAGGGTCGGCCAAATAGAATTTCGAACGGTGTCAACGAATGCTTCCTATGGGGTGTATTACGAAGATTGGTTAACACTATGGGTAACACTTCAGGCCACTTTAATCCAGTCTGCTCGCATAGCTTTGCCAATTGGGTTTTTATCAGCCCATTCACCCTTTCTACTTTTCCTGAACTTTGTGGATGATAGGGGGTATGCAAGGCTTGTTTTATGCCAAGGGCCTTTGCTAAGTGTTGAATAATTTGGGAAGTGAAATGGGGGCCTTGGTCACTTTCCAAATGAGTCATTATCCCGAAGCGGGGCACTATCTCCTTGAGGAGACACTTCGCTACGGATACTGCATCTGCCCTTCGAGTGGGGAAAGCCTCAACCCACCCTGAAAAAAGATCAACCAGGACAAGCAAGTGTTTTAGTCCTGTCACTGGTGGTAAGTCCATGAAGTCCATCTGGACCACAGCAAATGGGTACTCAGGCAGTTTGCAATGTCCCATAGCTTGTGGTTTGACTACTCCTTGGTGATTGTACCGTTGACACAATTCACACTGTGCAGTGACGGTCTTCGCAGCTGCATGGACCCCCGGAGCAAAAAACAACTTCTCCATTTGAGCCACTAATCCCCCCTTTCCCAGGTGCGAGGCCAGGTGGAGTGCCTGGGAAACCTGAGGGAGGAGTTGTCTTGGGAGAACCGGACGACCGTCCGGGCTGACGTAGAGGTTGTCCTCATTTAGGTGGCATCCAATGGATTTCCAACGGCTAACTTCGGCCGGGGGCGTCGTCTGCTGGGCAGAGAGCAAAACGGCTGGCGTCACTGGTTGCAGTAGCAGGGGTGCCAAAAAAGGAAAAGGGGCTGGAGCCCCACAGAGGGCAGCATGACGGGCCACCGAATCGGCTGCAGCATTTCCCTTGGAAACCTCGTCCGAGGCGCGGGAGTGGCCCTTACAGTGTGTAACCGAAACAGCTGCAGGAAGTTGAATAGCCTCTAACAAGGCAGAAATCAAGGCAACATGGGAGATCTGAGAGCCACTGGAGGTAAGGAACCCACGATGCTTCCAAAGTTGTCCAGTAGAGTGGCATACCGAAAAGGCATATTTGGAGTCAGTATAGATGGCCACAGTTTTGTTTTCAGCTAATTGACAGGCCCTAACAAGCGCCACGAGTTCTGCTGCTTGCGCTGACTTTTGTGTAGGTAAGGCATGCGCTTCAAGCATTGCCATCAGGGTAACAATTGCATAGCCAACTCGTAAGGCCCCAAACTCGTCCCGACAGGCGGAACCATCACAAAATAATTGGAGGTTAGGATTCTGCAATGGAATATCAGAGAGGTCAGGACGAGGCGTGGAGATCAAATCCACCACGTGGAGGCAATTATGAGGTTCCCCATCCTCAGGCAGAGGCAAAAGGGTTGCAGGATTCAGGACTTCGCAGCGGCGTAGGGTAACAGCCTGATTGGCGAGCAAGGCCAATTCGTACCTGGTCAGTCTGGCTGCTGTGAGGTGCTGCGTGGATCCACGATTAAGAAGTGCTGCAACGGCATGAGGCACTTGAACTAGAAGAGGGTGGCCCAAGATAAGCCCCGAAGCTTTCTCAACCAACACAGCGGCAGCCGCAACAGCGCGGAGACAGGGCGGAAGACCCTGAGCCACTGGGTCAAGAAGGACCGAAAAATAAGCCACCGGTCGCTGGCCAGGCCCAAAGGGCTGAGTTAGCACACCAGACGCCGTGCCAGATTGTTCATGGCAAAATAAGGTGAAAGGCTTTGCGTAATCCGGTCTGCCCAGGGCTGGTGCAGAAGTTAATGCTTGTTTGAGGGCGGTAAGGGCGTTGTTGTGTAGAGTCGTCCATGGTAAGGGTTCGGGAACGGAATCCAGCAGCAAATCGGTGAGGGGGTGCACTAACTCCGCATAAGCCGGAATCCAGGCTCTACAATAGCCACTTGCTCCCAGTAACTGGCGGAGTTGCTTTTTAGTGGTAGGCCTTGGCATACTCAGAACACTTTCAATCCTGTCCTGAGTAAGTGCAGTAGAAGCATATGAAATACGATGCCCCAAATATTCCACCTCGGGTTGGGCAAACTGTAGCTTGGAGAGTGCCACCTTGTGACCTTTTTCGGCCAATGCAAAAAGAAGGATTCGAGTGTCCTGTACACAGGCAGCCTTGGCTGTAGAGCACAATAACAGATCATCAACGTATTGAATCAAAGTAGAACCCATAGTCAACGAAATAGAGTCCAGATCTCGCTTTAAATACTGGCTGAAGATGGTAGGGCTCTCCCTGTAGCCCTGAGGGAGGCGGGTCCATACGTATTGACATCCGTCAAAGGTAAAGGCAAATAGGAACTGTGAGTCTGGGTGCACAGGGATGCTGAAAAATGCTGAAGACAGATCAATCACAGTAAAATAAGTAGCCCCTGGGGGAATAGCAGTTAAAATAGTTGCTGGATTGGGAACAACCGGAGCTCTCGGGATCACAATAGCATTAATTCATGCACGAAACGGTAAACCGGTTTGCCATCGGGGCCAGGCTTGGGTTTCTTAACAGGAAGAATAGGTGTATTGCAAGGGCTGGTAGCCTCCTTAATGATTCCTTGAGTTAAAAGCTGTTGTAGGACTGGCCGAATGCCCTCTATGGCCTCTTTAGGCAATGGATATTGCATTTTTCGGGGCAGATGGATATCTGTACGGTAATTGATATACACCGGTTCTGCTGACTTTAAAAGTCCAGTTTCAGTGGACGCCGAGGCCCACAATGCTTCAGGAATATCAGATAACTCAGCAGGGACAAAGGGGGCGGTGGGTGTAGTGGCTAACAATGCCATTACCGTAGCTTCAGGGACCGAAGTAGGGACTGAGAGATATAGCCCCTCCGGGCTGCAAGTTATAGTTGCTCGTAGTTTACATAACAGATCTCTACCTAATAAATTTGCAGGACAGGAAGTTGCAATTAAAAAGCTATGATCCTCTGATAACGGGCCAAGCTGGACCGTTTGCTCCGCAGTTAGAGGAAGGGCGCACACGGTGCCACCAATGCCTATAGCTTTTACGGTTGCAGAAGTGGTAGGAAGGGTGGGGTCCTGTAGAGTACTTCTATCTGCCCCGGTGTCAATTAACATTGAATAAATTTTTCCTCCCACCACAACTGGAAGCTCCGGGTGGTTTGCATCCAACTGCACTGTCCAAGAAGCGGAGGGGGTTCCTGGCGAGGGGGACGAAGCATTGTGGGCGGCTAGCTTTCAAT
The DNA here is from genome assembly GCF_965140295.1 of Lepidochelys olivacea. NCBI lineage: Eukaryota > Metazoa > Chordata > Testudines > Cheloniidae > Lepidochelys > Lepidochelys olivacea. The sequence continues at coordinate 268,856,421 of NC_140411.1, forward strand.
CAGTATTTCCTTTTTCTCCCCCCATTTCCTGTACCCTCTGGTAGGCTTGCATAAGAGGGTCAGCTGGCTGGAGGGGGTAATTTGGGCACTGGGCAGCCCAGTGTCCTTTTTGTCGGCACCGCCAGCACTCATCTGGCCCTGCCCTCCCGGGCCGTGGCTGGAAGTTCTGACCTTGTGGTCCCCATCCCTGGGTAGAGCTGCCTCCTCTTCCGCCTCGTCCCCGAAAGCCTCCCCTCCTGTGGCTTGCATCCCGTCCCCGAGAGCCATCTTGGAAACCTTGCAACTGCAGATTAAGGAGCTTTTCGGACCTCCTAGTGTCTAATTCCTTCCTATTCCTCCAGGCATGGGCTGCTAACCCCACCACCTCCTCCAGCGTTTTGTTTTCATAAGCTGGTTGACTACACACATACTTCCGAGCGAATGGTAATAAATTTTTTACATACTGGCCGATCACTTGTGTTTTCGCTACAGGGGAGGTTGGATCTAAGCCGCTGTGGTTTTTCAAAACCTTACAAAGGCGGTGAAAGAATTCCCCTGGGTGCTCATCGTGCTTTTGAACACATGCATCTACCTTTCCCCAATCATACACAGGCTTAGACATATCCTCTAATGCTTCTAAGATTCGCTTTCTCATTTTATCCCACTCTTGAACGGTCTCTGGAACATCCCAATCCATTTCAGGTTTCTCTTGCGGATAAGCCGCCCTGCCTTGCACCGTCTCTCTAGCTTTCTTATACACCGTTTCCTTCTCACCCTCGCTTAGCACTTGATTTAAAATCATTTCCACATCGTCATAATTACAATTATACATTGTGAAAATACCCTTTAACTTTTTAATAAATTCTTCCGGACACTGTCGAAATGAGGGAAAAGTAGATGACCAATTCATTAGATCCGTGCTGGTAAAAGGGACATACACCATCTGTGTCCCCCCACTACCGCTCAGCAGTTGTCGCATAGGCATTTGGACTGCACTAGCTATTGCAGCTCCAAAAACTTTTGCCTTAGGGGTGCCTAGAGAACCATGAGACCGGGTCTTTGCAGGGGTTGCATCACTGGGGTGTCGCGGATCAGGACGTGTCAACCCCCTGGTAGAGGTGCCAGCCTCCGGATCGCCCCCCCGCTCTGCGTTAATTGTGGGGGTATCGGTAGCTAGTGGGAGAGTGGGACCGCTCCTTTCCCCGGTTGGGGGCGTGGGTGCATCAGGGTCAGGCTGCGGTACCCCACCCCATAGCCAGCTACATTCTTCCAATGGTATAGGATCCCCCGCTTCTTTCAATGGGAGTTGGGGATAAATAGACTTTGACGTTTTTAGCTTCTGGTCAGCATGACTAGATTCTGGATTGTATGGTGGGGGCCGCATGGCTTTAAGTTTTTCTACCTCAGCACGTAAACTAGTAGTTACACTGGCACTTTTGCACCGTTCGGCCTCCCTTATCCATACATCAGAATACTTAAGTTGCCGCGGTTGTAAATCATACAATACTTTTCGTAATTGAACAATGTTATGTAACTCAAATGTTCCTTCCCCCGGCCAGCGATTTCCTGGTTCCGGGTCGTCTTGCGTCATTCCCACCCAGGGACCTTGACACAAAAATATAAACTTATACAAAGCTTTGTTGCCATCCGATTGTAAGGCCTTGATATTCCTATCATAATGTTTTAACATATAGCCCAGAGGCGTAGAAGGATCAACGGTTCTACTGGACCCCCCCCCATCTTTTCCCAAAGACGGGACCCCCGGCTGTTGTCTAGACAATCACAAAGGAAAAATTCAGAACTCACCAAGTTCCCACTGGCCGGTGTTCACCAATAGGTCCGGACCCTAGTGCCTTCGGGATGCCTTATTTCGCCGAAGCGGCAGGTGGAAGCGAGACGGGAAGCCTTCAGGGTTAAAGCAACCCGGGTGCTGGCAAGAAGGATTCAGAGTCCCGACCGTCCACCGGTCCGGAGAAGAGGCTATCCCGGACGAGCCCCCAAATTGTTAGGGAAAAAGGGTTCCCCTCCCGTCTAGGGTTAGGAGGGTAGCCTTCCCTGGACTTCTGTATTAGCCAAACAAAACACAGAGTCTTGGCTCTTTGATAAAGTGAGGCACTTTATTGCTAGCAAATACGACAGCTGAAGGGCTCACCAATTCCTTTTCAGAGGAAAATGGTGAAGCCTCGAACAAAGAACAGGGATGAGCTTTTATAGCTTGGTTCAACATACATTGTGATATCTCTTCCAGTTCGAACCGGTTAACCCAGTCTGTTTGAAGTTCTGGGGTAGGTACGAGCATGGAGGCTTATCTGTATAAGGAATTCTCTCCCCAAAAGCAGGGAGTGCAGGTTACACACAGTTCACATTCTTTCTATCCATAAACAAAGTAGAAAGGACAGATAAGCATAGAAAAAAGACAGCAGCGTAGCTTTACATGATTATAGGGTCGTTTTCTGGGTTTTTTTCCCTATCACCTCCACTATGGGCTTTACCATGAATAGAGCATTTCTTGCTGTAATAAGGCAAAGAAGCAGAATTCACACTGCTGACACAACCAAAGAAAGCTAACACATATGATCATTAAACAGCATCTTTAAAATGCCAAACTTATTTACTGATCTTACAATTCTATGTTATCTCATACAAGCAACAGGAAAAGTAATACACTTTGTATAGATTAATCCTTGTAATTCTACACAACATACTGACAGAGATAACACACACTCACTTTTTGTCTTCTCATTATCTAAACAGACATGCCTTTCCCTAAGTCATCAACAGAGGTCATCACACCAATGCCCTTGTGAAATATTCATTAATCAAATAACTAATTTGAAATGGATCTTCAAAGCATTATTCACTCCCCATCATTCTTCATACATCAATTTAAATGCTTTATGTGTATAATGAGTAGGTTGATGTTTAATTAATTGTGAAAATGTGAATTAAAGCTAAATTACAAGATAAATTATTCCCTTGCACCCACACAAAAGAAGCTGAATTCTGTTCTGTTTGGAAACCTTGGGAAGTTTCTATAAACATTTTTATCTATTAGCTTTTTACTGTAAGTTTACTCTATGTCAGCTGGCCACATTGCTTGGTAAGTTACATTTTCTGTGCTGCTTCCTTTTCTTCAGTATAATCAAAAGTCAACACAAATACAGATTTATATGTGTCTTAGGAAAATCTATTTGTAATTAAGAATAAATATGATGTGTATTATTTCAAAGAAAACTCACAGACCCAAGCCAGGGAGGTGTACTCGAGAAGTTCCATCTCAGGCGGGGTGATTCAGTAGGCAGCATATAATTTTGTGAATCAACACAGAAGTAATGCCCCAGTGTGTAGTCTGCAAGGGGAACTGGAGGTGCTGTCTTCTGGATGAGACATAAAACCAAGGTCCTAGGCTTTCACGTTTATTAAAAGAGATGTTTTGTATGAATAGGACTTAGAGAAGTGGCTGAATTGCAGAATTGGTAATTACATTTTGTCCACCTAAAATCATGTGTCTTTATTTTTCAACTGAATAAATGATTATTCACTTTTCGTCTTAAAAACAGTTGTGCATCGCTGCTGGTGCAAAATGGATGTTATTTCCTACCTTTAGAGGGCATTTCAGAGATAGATAACTGAGCCCAGTACAGTACAATCTAAGTGCTTTGGGATACTTTAGGATACAATTTAAATTAAACAATTTTAAAGTTTTAAAACAACCCTAACTCCGCAACATTTACAGGTGTTGAATTTATTTAGAATTCAACAATAGTCAAACAAATAAAATTTTTATTTTTTTTTTAGTTCAATGTCACTACTAGCTATATATGTTCTCGGGATGTTCCAAAAATGATAATGGTAGGATTGTAACACATTTTGATAGGTAAGTATTGCATAGTTCTTCTTTAATTTTAATTTAAAAATATGTACTTCCTCTCAGGAGATTATTTTGGGGAAGCTTATTTAATTGAAGTGGGACAAAGAAAAGGCACACCTATTAGAAATAATATTTGTACCCACAAATAAACAAGACAAAAGCTGTGCAGAAGGTAAAATACTGAATTCTAGAAAAATCAGGATAGAAAGCACACTTTCTAGCTTTGCTTTCTTAATAATAGGTCACATTCTGGTGGGGCACTAATCATATGGACATCTGTCAGTAAACTTATGATCCTTTCTCACTCTGCCAGAACTCATTTGTGCACTTTCAGCAAGGTGCTTAAACACATGGTTAAGCCTATCCCTATTCAGTAAAGCACTTAAACACATACTTAGGTTTCACTGAGCATTTGTCTGAAGTTGAGCATGTCCTTCAATGTCTTGCTGAATAGGGATGGACAGCTACATTGGACGGTCCTAAAGGATAAACTGTGATGGAGGATGTTGAATGGGGCTACTACTGGCCAAAATGAGGGCAGACAATATTTTAATCTTTCCAAAGTAAATGTTAGCCAGTCTGGGGACCCTTTTCATAGGTGGGGCCTGAGTCTGAGAAGTGTTGAATAGCCATAACTCTCACGGACTCCAAATCAGGCACATGGCCAATAATGGGGCTCATTCTCTTATATCTGCTTTGTCTAAATAACATAGAAAAAATACCAACTAGTAACAATCAGTGCCATTTCAGCATCATAGCCTAGACTTCACTGAGAACTGGCACATCAAGCAATAAGAGTTTTAAGGATGCTGACTATTAGTCAAGATGAATTTTCAGATGACATTATCATTAAAATACAATACTGAAAAGCCAAATAGCCAAGCAGCATTTCATTAATTTTCTTGTTTGGGGAAAGTTCAGTAGTGAGTTTCAGATAAATCAAGAGTTTTTAATTTGTGCCTTGAATAACAAGTGCTTCTCTGCTCTCCCTCCCCCCTGCTGTCTGTATAATAGCCTTAAGGTCTACAAGCCACAAATGCTAAGAAGAAGCCATGTCCAAATTCCACTTCAGCACATTGCAGCCCTTAGCAACCAATAAAAAGCAACATTAATAAAGCTGGTCTCATCCAAGTCAAAACAAATATCATTCCGAAGATGTAAAATACAGCAAGAGGGATTCAAACGCATGTCTCATTAGCAATGATTTGTTTGTGAAATTCCTAGGGGGTGCAGATAAACACAGGTCTCAAAGCTGTAGATTGTGGTACAAAGAGTGCCATAATATTTTCAGCAAATGATAATTTAAACCATAGAAAGCTATAAAGGGAAAGGGACAAAAATGTTTTCTGGCTGGGAAGTTACCGAACACCTTGGTTTAATAGATCATATTACCCATGATGAAACTGTTCAATGTAACTACAAGTCCAGGTCACTGACAAGATGCCAGACATTTCCACCAAAGAGTCCTTGTGGATCTTCTGCTAATAAGGAATGTGGTTTCTCTCATTTATGGGATAAGCTGTTAGAGGTAATTCAGATCCAGTAAATATAATTATAAATTATGTCTAGGACTAAAATAAATAAATTTAGCATCAGAACAAATTTTAATCCAGCCACCATTAGGATTCTCTGAATTAGTAACAGAATCAGAAATGGGAGAGAAAAATATTAATTATATAATCTTGTGAATTTCTCTACAATACATTCTCAAGTGCTTTGTCTTGTCTAGCTGTAAATGGCTCATCAAATAGAGCTCCCAATGGTCCTGAGAGATATTTCCATAATTGAACAGACATCGGTGTTAGAATTTTTTCCTAATACTCAACCGAAATTTTCCTTTGCTCCATTTAATGCCATTATAGACCCTCTATCTCCTTTAACAATTCCTCTTCTTCTTGGATGCATACCATTTATCAAATTCTTTAGACTTTGTTATAAAAAAACAACACACCCACCCCACTTATCTATCCAGGCTATGCATATTTATTATGCCTATCATCCGTTGCAAATTAGCCACTTATTTTTGTTTGCATTCTTTTCATTGCCTTCCATTTTGTTCAGTTTTCTCATGCCAAGTGCCTCTAGATGTTCAGTACACTCATGAGCCTGGTTTCACTTAAACTCAGCTGTGCTTTTCTGTCTCCTGTAATGTTACACGGTACCAGACATATGCCACTGCTACTGGACATATGTTTACAGTGTTGTCAGTTTTTGCTAGAGTATCTTTACTAAGGCTGTATAAGGCTTCCATAATGTATTTCTGTCAAACACCAAGTGTCTGTAAATATTAGGAAAATTCAGTATGGGGAACTCGGAAGTTTTTTAAATGTATTGTTTTTAATTTTGCTTTTTATTATTTGTATATAAAATATAGCCACATAACAAAACATTTATAAATACATGCACAAGATGGAAATAGCATATAAATAACAAAATTAAACGTTCATTATTCGCAAAACCCTGAAAAAAAAACAGAACCCTCCGAAGTCATGCAGGGCATCAATTATTAAAGTGACTAAATAGATAAATAAGTGAGAACATAACCTATGATTATTGGGGAATAATATCTACTAAGCTGAAAAGGTAAGGAATAGTTTCCTGTGGGACCAGAGATCCTCATATTTTTTTTCCAAATGTTTCTATTCACAGAGTCCTTATTTCCATTAGTGCAGCAGTAGAGACTTCACTAAGCCAGTCTGTGTCTGAGGGAGGAACTGCAGATTTCTATTTTTCTCAAAATAACTCTTCTGGCCACTAAACAGTTACTGCAATCCATTTCTTACTGCTAACTAGTAATACCAACTCATCCAGAACCCCTAACACGGAGAAGAAAAGATAGTGACCATTTACATTTTTGAGAGAGCACTAAATATGGTGTTCCAGAACTCATGTATTTTTGGCCGGTATAGAGGACTTTCAAAAGGCTGACATGTGGCTGTTTGTATCTCCACCATTTGCTGTGCATTGCCAACGTATCCTGAAACAAACATTTTGGAGCCCAGTAGTTCCTATTTAGTATCTTGTACTGGAAGAATCACAAGGATAAAGAACATGAAGCATTTTTCACATTAAGCCAGAGAGCCTCCCAGATTTCTGTTGAGAAAGTCACACTAAATTCTTTTTCCAATCTTTCTTTGGGACTGAGATTGAAAGGGTACTGCAAAGCATCAAGCCATCTATAAATAATTCCTACAAAGTTACTTTTGCTTCCATGTTCCTTAACATGGTCTCAAGGTGAGAGAGTCGAAAAAGACCAATTGTCCCCTATCCTTGCATGAATCTTTGAGTATAGATTGTAAGGTGATGAGTCACTCCTATGCTAGGCTCTAGCCCAGCGGTTCTCAAACTGTGGGTCAGGACCCCAAAATGGGTTGCAACCCCCTTTTAATGGAGTATCAGGTTCTTAAAAGAAGAATTTTAATTAAAGAAAAGGTAAAAGAATCACCGCTGTAAAATCAGGATGGTAAATACCTTACAGGGTAATCAGATTCAAAACATGGAGAATCCCTCTAGGCAAAACCTTAAGTTACAAAAAGATACAAAAACAGGAATATACATTCCATTCAGCACAAATTATTTTATCAACCATTTAAACAAAACAGAATCTAACGCATATCTAACTAGAGTGCTTACTGACTTTTTACAGGAGTTCTGACCTGCAATCCTGCTCTGTTCCCGGCAAAAGCCCCACTCTGACAGAGAGAACCCTTTGTTTTCCCCCCCTCCAGCTTTGAAAGTATCTTGTCTCCTCATTGGTCATTTTGGTCAGGTGCCAGCGAGGTTATCTTAGCTTCTGAAAGGGTTTTTCCTCTGGCCAGGAGGGATTTAAAGGTGTTTACCCTTCCCTTTATTTGTAATAGGACACATTTTGGAATGCTAGATGATATAGATACAAATCTCAACATAGTGTAAGGCCTTTAACTTTCAAGTCTGTGAATGTCATCAGTACACATGGACAAGCATCTCTGGGATGGCCTGTAGTGTTCCCCCATTTATCTCAGCTTCCCTTCTTGTACTTAGAACTTTTGCATCTTCATCATGCTTAGATTATTGCTCTCAGAGCTCTGCATCCTCTTTATATTTGCACTCACTTCCCCAGTCACAGCTGATCTGGTTCCCCAGCCTCTGTGTTGCATTTATCCCTGAAACTCCACTCCCCAAATGTTCCATACCAACCTGGTACCTCTGCAAGAGGCTAGAAGCTGTCTTATTCATGGTTCCTCCACTTGAAATGAATTGTTAATGGAGTTTCTTAATGGAATACTTGGAATACTCCCCTGAAATGTCTGTGGCCTTCAGCATTCTAAGGGCTTGTCTATATGAGAAAGTTCTACTGCTTTAACTATACTAATATTGTACAAGTGGCAATGCCCCCCAAGCTTTGACACAGTTATTCTAGTATAAAAGTTCTTATACCAGTATAGCTTACTCCATTTCAGGAACTGAAATAAGCAATACTGGTATAAGGCATCTTTATACCTGTAAAACTGTGTCTACTCTATGGCTTTTACTGGTATAACCAGGTTGGCCAAAAAAATCACCCCCGCCCCCTTCCATCCAACATAGTTCTACTGGTAAAACTTTTAAGCAGGGACCATCCAAAGTTACCCTCTGTCTTTTTACCAGTTATTTCATTATGTTCCATCTGGGGCTTTCCTGCTCTAGCATGGGAGAGCCATGTTAAGTCTGGTCTACACAAGTAAGCCCTGAGAGATGTTAGGCCAGTGTAAGCCCCAATATAGACATCAACTAGGTCAACAGAAGAATTCTTCCATTGGCTTAGCAACTGTTTCTCGAAGGGGTGGATTTACTACTGCAATGTAAAAACCCCTTTCATTCCTGCAGCACATGTCTATATCACAGCCTTCCCTTAGACAAAAGGGTTGGAAGCAACTGCTACTAAAACCTTTCCCCTTTCTGAAGTTGTAGCTCTGTGCCTTTGAGCATGCAACTGGATCTTTTCATTTCTTTTTGATAACATCGAGTAAAACTATAAAAGATACATTTCATGTTGACTTCAAATGGGCTTGCATGTTCTTAGCACTGGTCACCTTTGGTCCAGTGTTAGGACATTCAATTTCTGCTCTCTCAAATATACCAAAAAATTCATCCCAAAGAAATCAAACCCTTCAAATAATTGCAATGCTTCTTGCACTCAGAATGTGGTCCTTTTTCATTACATGCTACAGCATAAACAACCAGATAGTGCAAAAGGTGGCATTGGTTACAATATTTAACTTTTAGAAACTCCCACAAAGCATCATTGTGGTAGCCAGGAAACAAGAGAGTCTCTTGTCCCAGAAAGCTTACCATGTGGGTGTCATGGTAGATAAAAGACAAATGTGATGGGGGTAATTTGATAGTTTGAGGTAACAGTAAAACAAAGTTCAGCAGAAGTCTCAGCTTGCTACTTGCAAGAGTAGGCTACAGTAGTTCTTTAGATGGCTTCCACCAAATGTGAAATAAATAGGACCAAACTTTTATTTGAAATGTTTCAATTAAATGGAGGTTAAGCAAGAGTTAAAGGAATTTCTGTAAATAAAATTTTGATCTCACTTAGTAACAAATGACTTATTTCTCAAAGAGAAATAAATGTTTAAGATTTTTTATTTAAGTAAATGGTTTCCATTTGTTATTAAAGTAACAGTGTGCAACTTCCATCCTTAGAACAAATTGATTTATGTTTTCCTTTAAGGTCATCAATAACAGCTTGATATCTTTTTTTTTTTAAAAAATGAGATTACCAGATTGGTTGATATAGTGTTGATATAGTCGACTTCTGTAAGGCGTCTGACTTGATACTGTATGACATCATGCTTAAAAAACTAGAACAATACAAAATTAACATGTCCCACATTAAATGATTAAAAACTGGCTAACTGAAGGTCTTAAAATGTAATTGCAAATGGGGACTCAACATAGAGGGAGGGGTTATTTCTAGTGGGGTCCCACAGTGTTCAGTTCTTGGCTCTACACAAAATCTGATAACGTTTGCATATGACACAAAGATTGGGAGAATGGTAAACAGTGAAGAGGACAGATCATGATACCAAACGATCTGGATAGTTTGGTAAGCTGGGAACAAGGAAACAATGTGTTTTAATATATCTAAATGTCAACGTATACATCTAGGAACAAAGAATATAGGTCATACTTACAGGATACAGGACTTTATCGTGGGAAGAAGTGACTGAAAAAGATTTGGGGCCATGGTGGATAATTAGCAGAACATGAGGTTCCACTGCAATACTGAAGACAAAAGGTCTAATGAAATTCTTGAGTACACAAACTGGGGAATCTTGAATAGGTGTAGAGAGGTTATTTTACCTCCGTATTTGGTACTGGTGTGACCACTGCTGGAATACTGTGACCAGTTCTATTTCTTGCAGTTCAAGAAGGATGTAGATACATTGGAGAGGATTCAGAGAAGAGCCATGAGAATGATTACAGGGTTGGAAAACATGCCTCATTGTGTCTAGGAGCTCAATCTATTTATCTTAACAAAGAGAAGATTAAGGGTTGACTTGATTACAATCTGTAAATATCTACATGGGGGAAAATATTTGATAAGCTCTTCAGTCTAGCCGCGGACAAAAATATAAACAGGTTCCAATGGCTGGAAATTGAAGCTAGACAAATTCAGAGTGGAAATAAGGCATTTTTTTTAATAGTGAGGGTAATTAACCATTGGAATAATTTACCAAGGCTAGTGGTCGATTTTCTATCACTGGCAAATTTTAAATCACAGTTGGGTTTTTTTTAGACTATATGCTCTAGTTCAAAAGAAATTATTATTTTGGAGGAGTTCTAAGGCCTGCATTATAGAGGACAAACTAGATGGCCACAATGGTCCCTTTTGGCCTTGGAATCTCTGAATTTCCTCAACATTAGACCCAAACCAAAACTCCAGATCTGAAAACCCCCCACTTCCTGAAGTTTGGAGAAACTGGGATGTGGAGCTATCTTTAGGCATTGTCTACATGGGTGGGCTTTTTTACTTTGATCTATTTACACTGGTCCAACCTCCTGAAGTAGATGCACTGTACCTGTGCAAAATGGAATGTACAGCATGGTAGCTTAATTTGATAAATCCAAATGGGGCTACATGCAATGGGGCTACATGCAAGCATGAAGTATGCAGAATTCTGTTTGCAGGATCACACAAATTACACATGACATACATGGGAATTATAACTTTATCCAGCACTGAAATGCAACTACATTTGGCATAGGATGCAGCAATCCAAACGTAAAGCTCCACTATAAAACTGTTTAAGACAAGAAGTGAAGAAGAATCTCTCACCTGAATGAAGTGACATGGGCATTTAGACAGACAGGCTGTAACTGCATACACTGAAAATTGGCAAGTTCAATGGAGACAACACTCTTACTCTTCTAAAACAATCCTGGGATCTTTAATGACCACAAATGGTCAGAAACCCAGTTCTATGCCTCATATAAAAGATGGCACTTCCAACTAGTCAGTGACCCCTAGTACCATTCTGAACTATTGAGTACATGTGCTCCATGGTGAAACAGCCTCACCACTTTCTGCAGCATCTGGGTTTTTCTTGGAGTTCCCCATGTGACCCTATCTAGCTAGTGAAATCTGAGGAGAGCAAAAGTTAGGATAGTTTGAAACATTATCATTACCTAAAATCTTTGCCATCAATCCAAACAGAAATAGCTCAAAATAACTACACACACTTAGGTAAGATTATCATTCTGATTAAAGTTATTCAGACAATGAGTAATGGGAGAGATGTCTCCAACTATTTAATTATGTGAGACATTTGCTTAAGTGGAGCTTATGCATAACCTTATAAAACCTGCAGAAATATGAAGCAATATTTGATGCTTTAAAGACAGTGGTGGTAGGGGAAGAATTCCACTTGAGCAGCAATTTAGGTAATCCTAGAGGGAGGAAATTTCAGGCTCTTTCCAGTATATTTTGAGACAGGAAAAGGTTATGAATATTCCCTAGTACTCGCAAAAAGAAAAGGAGTACTTGTGGCACCTTAGAGACTAACCAATTTATTTGAGCATGAGCTGTCGTGAGCTACAGCTCACTTCATCGGATGCATACCGTGGAAACTGCAGCAGACTTTAAATACACACAGAGATCATAAAACAATACCTCCTCCCACCCCACTGTCCTGCTGGTAATAGCTTATCTAAAGTGATCATCAAGTTGGGCCATTTCCAGCACAAATCCAGGTTTTCTCACCCTCTACCCCCCCACACACAAACTCACTCTCCTGCTGGTAATAGCCCATCCAAAGTGACAACTCTCTACACAATGTGCATGATAATCAAGGTGGGCCATTTCCTGCACAAATCCAGGTTCTCTCACCCCCTCACCCCCCTCCAAAAACACACACACAAACTCACTCTCCTGCTGGTAATAGCTCATCCAAAGTGACCATTCTCCCTACAATGTGCATGATAATCAAGGTGGACTATTTCCAGCACAAATCCAGGTTTTCTCACCCCCCCACCCCCATACACACACAAACTCACTCTCCTGCTGGTAATAGCTCATCCAAAGTGACCACTCTCCCTACAATGTGCATGGTAATCAAGGTGGGCCATGTCCAGCACAAATCCAGGCTCTCTCACCCCCCCCCCCCCTTTTTTTTTCAACTGGACAAACATAATAAAATGTTGTCTGTGTGAAGGCAAATGGTCTTAGTAATCATGCCAGTTGTAATGCAAAGGCAAGGCACATTTTCCCCCATAAACTAAGTCAAAGGTTAAACGGCCAAAGCAAATGAAGGGTAGATGGTCAGCCAGGTGTCATGCCTAGTGGTAATGGAAAGGTAACTGAGGTATTAGTATTCATTAAGTATCATGGGCTTCATTTGCAGAAATACTGAATACCTATAACTAAGCAAAGGGAGCTGTAAGTACTCAGCACCTCTGAGAATCAGGGCTTACATATATTACGTTTTAATGATCAGACTAAAGCCACTTTAATCAGCACTGAAAATTTCATCTCATTCATAAAAGTTGCAGGCAAAATGCTATGTATTGGTAGGTGATGGAGTCAAATGCTATTCACTAAGGGCCTGTCTACACAGCAAGTTACTGCCTGGCAAGGCAGGGTGTGAATCTACAGCACACCAGCTTGCCATGCAGTAACAGTCCATGTGGGCACCTCCACAGCACACTGAAAGTCCCAAATGGTTTGCAAAAAGAAAAGGAGTACTTGTGGCACCTTAGAGACTAACCAATTTATTTGAGCATGAGCTTTCGTGAGCTACAGCTCACTTCATCGGATGCATGCCGTGGAAACTGCAGCAGACTTTATATACACACAGAGAATATGAAACAATACCCAGTGGGGTGGGAGGAGGTATTGTTTCATATTCTCTGTGTGTATATAAAGTCTGCTGCAGTTTCCACGGCATGCATCCGATGAAGTGAGCTGTAGCTCACGAAAGCTCATGCTCAAATAAATTGGTTAGTCTCTCAGGTGCCACAAGTACTCCTTTTCTTTTTGCGAATACAGACTAACACGGCTGTTACTCTGAAATGGTTTGCAGTAACTTGCAGGGTAGACAAGCCCCAAGTATAGATAGCAGTAGTCTCCCTGTAATGTAGTATTCAGGTGTTTTGGTGCCCCCTGGAGGGGACCCTAACCACCAATTCCACTGGTGTCCATAGAAAAAACCCTGTCAAGGCACGCAGCAGCCAGGGATGTGGCAGAGTAAATTCTAGTCAGATTCAGAGGCTGTTCAGGGAAGCACGTCCAGCCAGAAGCTAGTTAAGTGCAGATGAACCTATTTAGCTTCAGCATTTTTACAGCAAGGGGTGTTATCCTCCGAGATGAGAAATGGGGAGGTTGTGCTGACCAGGAGCCAGGGAAGGGAGCTCTGGAGAAATGCTGGAGCTAAACTGTCTGGTTTGTACTCTTTGTTCTTGTAGTTTTGAGTTTACTGCTTGTAAAACTCTTTGCAGAGTGTGTGACTTTGCATTCAAACTGGAGCCCCGCATGAACTCGTGCTCTCACATTTCTGCTCCTGACCTTGTCACAAGTTTTGGCCTGGTCCTGTAGTTATGTAGGCAAAATGCTCATTGCTTTCAGTGGGAGTTTTGCTGATCTAGCAGATGTAGGCTCAGGCCTTTTGACTTGAGCTCTGGCTAAAGCAGAGATCCAACCAGATCTCTTTGATTTTATACATATTTATTGCATTTTCACTCACTAGACCAATAATTTAAAGAAGGATCTTGGTGTCCGTATCAGAAAAGGCTACTGGACTGTAAGGCACACTGAACTATTGGATACATACTCACATGTAAAATTCATATAAGGGCTCAAGTTTTGTTTATGATTTTTATGTGAAGTGCTCACACTATTTACAGTTGTACTTCAGAGTAAAAGCTACCAGATATCCTAGTAGGGAGAGTTAAATAAAAAGGGGAAAAATTAACCATTCTGCACAGGGAAAAATAACTTTCTTCTACATTAATTTTGATTGGACTCTTGAATTCACATTAAACTAGCCAGTGGAGGGTCTGTTTAACTGTTTGAATACAACTGGAGAAAATCAGCAGTGAATATAGGAGCTATTTATTGTATCCTAGCATTTTTCTTTCTTTCTTTCTTTCGTGAAGAGGTGCTTCGCTTTATACATTCAAGATTTATGTTAAACATTTAAATCATTATAATGTGGTCGGGTTGATAGACACAAGCAGTGAATTAGCAGCATCCCTATTTGGTTATTCCATTGGGTAGAACTAGAACATTCAGACTGTCACTAACAAAGGGTAGGAAAAAAGTGCTGCATTATTGTAAACTACATTGCACTATACAACACCCACCACTTATCTTTTTTTCCATTACCTGCTTCAATATATTCTGAACAGAAAGAAAGGTAAGCATTCTACTAAGCTTAATATCTCTCTCTCCCTGGCCAGAGAGTCCTGATGGATCAGAAAGCCCTTATGGATGTTGTGGTTTGGCAGAAGACTGAAATGAAGCAGAATCATTGACTGATCCCTTTTGGTAGATCCAAACTGCAGTGTAAGACTGACAGGATGGGTATTAGTGAAAAGTATAAAAGTAGTAAAGACGATACAATTTACATAATGCGAAAAAAGTTTCAAATTTCTTTCTGCAGCTAGTCTACCTTTACATTTCCTCGAGGATTATAACACTTACTTTTCATTGTCCGGCTATACTTAAAGAAGGATTAGAGACACTTGATATGGATTTAATCAGTCCGCAAGTTTATTATTAGGTGTCTGGGACTACCCAGCAGAGAAAAGTGTACAGTGCAGGCAACTCCACCATCATTCAAATAACTACCCAGGGCTTGCACCAGCCCCGTTCATTTTCCATCCAGGTCCCCCAGCCAGCCTATGGCTTGGATCTTATAAGCCACCCCCTCTCATAGGAGGTTTAAGGTGAGCCATAAGAAAGCGGAGTTGGCTCCTTGTCGTACCAAGCATAGGAGCCTTAACCCCCCACACCCTGTTCCGTTAACCAGCACCTCCTTTTCAAGTCCCTTACTAGGCCATTTATCTGGTCACTGGATGCCTTCCCTATGGAGTACCTGCACTAGACATCTGCCACAAGGAGGCACCAGCAATTAGCTTGGCTGCCTCCCCCCAAAACCCAGGCAGGTTCCCAGACACTGTTCAATGGCCTCTTGTATAGCAGCCCCAAAACATGTCAGCCCCCAAGTCTGATACCTAATTGTCGAGAATGCCTGCAGCTGGGTTGCCAGTGAGCATTTACCACAACATCCGCCCCTCTGTGACGGGCCCTGTTGGTGACCAGCTTTCCAGATCCTGATATTGGAAGAACTCATTAAAACTTCCTTCACACCTCAGCCATGTGCCCAGAGCTAGGATCTTCATGCCCCTGCCAACATCATACACCGAGGCTCCATAGCACCTGTAGCATCTGTTCGGATTCATTTCTAGCTCCTGGTGCCAACGCCCAAAATCTGTCGAACTGAAAATGAGACAAGGCATCTGCTATGCCATTACTTACCCCGTGCATGTGCTTGGAAGAAAAACAGATGTTCAAGCTTCAACATTGTAGCACAAATGCCCTCACTAACTTCATAACCTTGTCTGATCTGGAAGTCTGGCAATTGATAACGTGTACCACTACCAAGTTGTTGCACCAGAAACACACCCTTTTATTAGCCAACTCTGGTCCCCAGGTAACCACTGCAATGAAAATGGGGGAAATATTCAGTCAATGGTAGCTGCTCTAAAAACACCTGGCTAAGAAAACTCCTGAAGACTGTGGCTGGGGCCAGCTCCAGGCACCAGCTTTCCAAGCAGGTGCTTGGGGCGGCATTTAGAATGGGGCGGCCGTCCGTGTCCCGTGGCGGCAATTTGGCGGCAGCTCCGCTGCTCTTCCCGCTGCCGCGGCTTTCGTCGGCAGCTCCGCCGCTATTGCGGTGGCGGCAGTTCAACGGTGACTGGTTGGGGCGGCCAAATTGGTAGAGCCGCCCCTGACTGTGGCACCTGTCAAATGCCCTCAGAGGGCCGTTTCAGTAGCTGGGGAATGCTGAAATCCTCCCCGTGCTAGTGGTGGCATGGAGCAGCTGTGAGGCACCCAAGGATTCCTTTATGCAGGGGGACACCTCAAGTGGCCAGCTAAACTACTGTTACTCAGTAATCTAAGAAACCATTTGCTGCTTTCCAGCAACTACGGTACCATGATAGCCTCTTCAGTGAATAGGAGACCTTGTAGGTTACTTACCATAGGTAACAGAGGTACTGAATTTTTAATTGTGCTCACTGTGTGCCGTGACTTGAATACCTGAAGGGCCAAATTTCATGACTTTAAGGGGCAAATTTCCCCTGTCTTTGCTGACCTGAGGCCTCCCTTATTTTTGGTATAGTTTTGTGCCAACAATTAAGGTCTTTATTTCTTTCTAAAGAAAATATCAGCACTCTCTCTCTTTTATTCTGCCATCCATCACCACAGTATCTGAGCACCTTCCACATAAAATTGATAGTGATAGTGAAGCCCCTCAAGGACAACATGAATTTCAAAAGATTTGTCTCCAAAGTCAACACAGTTAGGGAAGAAAGAGCAAGCATTATGCTAACGCCAGCATTATGCTCCTGCATGATCCTCAAGCCCAGGATATATATTTATATAAAATTGTATTAAAAATAAAGACCAGGAACTAAATGGTAAAGATTTTTTCCTGCTCATTTTTGTCACTTCATCCATATTAATATAAAAGAGAGCAATGTTGCTAATGAGTTAGCTGACCAGCATGTTATTTTAAACTAATGCATGCTATGACATAATCAGATTGCTCCCTGAACCTGAGCTGTTTTATCATACATGGGAACCATGTTTTAGCTGGTATGATACAGAATCTGGAACAGCAATTTAATGCAATCTCTCATCTGTTTCACTGATTGCAACCATTTAGTGCAATCTTAAAGAAAGATGATTACAACTCACTGGTTCTTAATGTTTAATTTATTTACATTCATGCCTTTTCATTCATCTCCTAAATGATGGCATAAAATCATTGAAAAATGATGTGTAATAAACATTATTATTATTATACCACTGTCCTGTCTGGAAGATAACTACTTCGATCATTCCTAACACTGGTTGACCTACGTGGCATAGCTCTTAAAATTCTAGCCATTATAGAAAAAAAAGCACAGGCAGAAGATTTCTTTACTGATACTTGGCACAATAACACATTTTTAGTTCAAATAAAATCCAAGCAGGATTGGCATTTCTGTGCTGGTAACTACAGCAAAGCCACACACAAAAAAAGGAGGAAAGAATAAATGTCATATTAGCTGAAAGAAAGGGTGAATTTTTGGCGCCATGACTGCATGCTAATTGGCACTTCTTGTGTTGTTGCCTGGTGCACGGTTATTCACATTAAGCTGAACAAATGCCACATTTGCATTTCTGATAAATGCTAGCATTTTTCACACGTCTCAGGCATCCCTTGTTTAAACACACATAGCTGAAAAGTTACCTAAATTAGTCAGCCACGATAACCTATTATCTCATCCTAGTTGGCAGAATTATGGAATTTTTATAACAAGAATCTTGACTCAGCATAAAGAACCCTGCCACCAGCGTTTTGGGATTAAAATGCATCAACAAAAAGGTAAAGTGCTGGGATGGATATCTTCTAACAACAACAAAAAAGCACACAATAGCCTCTGCCAACAAGCAGAGGGTATTAAAGTTCCAGGCAGCATGAGAGTAAAACCTTTTTTTTAAAATAATACAGACATCATTATGTGACTTCTTTGTTAAAAAGCGCTGTCTTTTTTACTTAGCAAAAACAACATTTGCAAGTTTACTTCAAAATTCTGTTTGTTATGATTATAAACATAACACATACATTTTTCTTGAAGGAATTCAGTTAAATGACTAATAAAACATACTGCATCTATTGCAATGGCTGAAAATGCTTATATTTCAGGTTAAATGTTTTCAAGAATGACTGAAAAATAACTAAGTATGCATAACATCTTTCTATAATACTAATATATAGACCTTACTTGAAGGCAGCTAACTTTTATTAGAAGTATTAAAGCATGAGGTTCAGCTAACAAGGGACATTGGTTCAAAGTGCATCTGTGATCCAAAAACTGACAGTGAAAATGACACTTTCTGCTTCTTTTCAGTAACAAAAATAAGTTTTATTCCTGTTACTCATGCAGCACCAAGCTGGCTGATACAGAGACAGAGATGGATTCTGTTCCTTCAAGGATTCTGTGTATTCTCATCAGAATTGTTAATCAAGTTCCAATGAGTTACGTATGTGCAAAGCCAGTGCAGTCAATGTGGTTGCATAGGGGGTCACTGAAGGCACAATTTGGCCTGTAGAACCATTATTAATGGTAATGATGCACGAGATAGTAAGAACCCAGCCTGGCTCAGAGTCCAGGCTGAGGTTGCAGGGCTGATAGTGAGCAAATCCATCTTGTAACTTGCAACTGAACATATTTGATATGAAAAACAAACAAACAAATGAACATGGAACCTCACAATGCCATTTTTACAATCACTTTTTCAGAGTAGAACCACAATTTAAGGACAATAAAATTATCTAATCCCCTTTTAATAATTCATGGTGGGTTAAATCAGTCTGGTTGCAATTTCTATTATTGGATTTCACTGATGGTATATTTAGTTGTATCTATATTTAAATCTATTTATGGTATGTCTGTGCACATGTTTGGTAGATGAATGTGGGGGTGGGAGGGGGAAGAGAGTGAGATTTTATCTGCTTCCAGATAATTCAGATTGCACAAGAACTTCAGTAGCAGAAACATCTCAACGCCAGATCCAGCACAACAGCTCAACGGTCTCTTGAAATGTGCAAGTACTGGAATTGTCCAGATGCATGGACCAAAGTAGACCAGTCTTTTCAGGAAAGAAAAGTCAACACACCGTGGATCCCCTTAAACAAGAAAGGTCCCTGGAAGGAAGTTGTGGAGTTCACTGAATGAACGCTCTGCCTCCCATGTGCGGTATGTTCCACGTGCACCTCTTTTCCTCCCCTTTGCAGGTCCACGGACAAAGTGATACCATGAACTATCAGTCTACAGCTCGAACATATCATCTTTTGAATAAACATAAACACCCCACACAAAGCAATGGGTTTTCTAGCCCAACATAGATGGCCTTGGAGTGGTACTGGGGGATTGCCCCATCACCTTTATGTTATTGTTCTTATATCCTGTACCTGATTACCTTATAATGCAGGAGGTCACCCCACCCTAGGCTGTCATCTGCCTCTGAATGCCATGTTTGTATGTGGGGTGCGGGGGAGTGGAATGAAGGTGTACTCTTTAAGGTACATGGCATTTTTCCCCTTGGCTAACTGCTGAAACAGAACTTAGATACCAACATCTTTAGCCCTCTAAAATTTTTCCCACCTAATGTTCCATCAACTGACGAAGAACAGGCCTCTGCTTAAAGCATTAAAGGGTGAGTTCCTTGATGTCATTCCAGTTAGTGTGACTGCTATATACTGGATGGAGGGACTGGACTAGCAGACCGGGAGCTGGGGAGGTTCTTTTGGCTTTGATAGGATTCTTGTGAGTGTATTTAAAACACAGTGAAACTTGCTTACAGGAGCCTCACATACAATTAAACATTTTGTACAATGCAATGGAGTAACATTCCAACATTGCTTCAACACAACTCTTGCGGTATTTCCATTGCATTTGGAGTGACACTTCACTCTGTTTATACTGAATTTTGACGACACAACGTAGGCTGATATAACTCTGCTTACCCCTTGGAATGCAGCATTTCAGGGGACTAGCACATTTGTCACCTTCCTCTGCTCTACTCAGTCAGAGGAAAGAGGGACAGGAGAAGAGAAACTAACCCCATCATGATGCTCCCTGAGCCAGAGGAGTTGAGAGGGATGGCTGGATAAGAGGCCCCTGCACTGGCAAACAAACTGCTCCAGATAGAGTGAAATATAGGTTGCATGTGCTAGTAGGGGACGGAGCTCAACAGCTCTGGCACTCACTTCTGGTTTGTCTTATCTTCTAAAAGTTCATGTTTCAGGGCTTCAACTGACCACCTGTTGGGTCAGGCAGGGATTTGTTTCCCCCCAATGTATACTGGTTTGATTGGTCTGTTAATCTCTTTCCTCTGAAACATCAGGAATAGCCACGGCTGGAGATGGACACAGGACAAGGAGGGCCAGGGCTCTGAGGTGGCACCAAGCATTCTCACTCTCAGCTACTTGCCTGGCTAGTTCTTGCTCACATGCTCAGGGTCTAGCTGATCACCCAATGTGGGGTTGGGAACAAATTTGCCCCCTGGCCAGATTGCCAGTGACGGGGGAGGTGCTGCCTTCCTCTGCAACATGTGGGTACAGGTCACTTGCCAGGAGTATCTGGGAATATCTCATTTAATCATTTCCCTGCCATTGCAGGGGCCTGATGCACTGGTGCACCTTGGTCCCTCCTATCCTCTTCCTGTGACACATCACAGTCTAGTCTCCTGTGGGCAGTAATACGTTGGTCTAAATTTCAGTTGTTGGGTTTAGTGTGTGAGTGCTGTGTGGTGTTGGTGGCCTGTGAGATACAGGAGGTCAGACTAGATGATCTGGTGCTCTAAAGCTCTGTGACTCTTTTTTGTCTTTAAAAACCTTATTTCACTGTGTAGTTTCCATTCTACCATCATTTTTGTATATTCATTATATTCAGACAGTGTAGTTTTCTGGTTCCATCATTCTAATACCAAGTGGGGGCATCTCCTCCACTCTGTTCGTACGGAAAAGCTGCTCATCACCCATCCTGTTGTTCTGCCCTCTTTGAGTATTTAAGAGCTATACGGCCATTCTCAGCTAGCTCCAGAATAGAGTTAGAACCAACAAATCCCTCCTCCCAGAATCAATTCTCTGTTCTGGCCAAACTGTGATAGCTATGTTTCTCCACATACAGAGACATTAGTGTAAGCAGTGTCAGGATGAGCTCCACCCTGACATCTGGTGGTGAGGTGTGGCAAGTTGTGGAAAAGAACTTCAGGGGCCGATCTCATTTGCATAGGCACACCCACCACGCCTAGAATGAGACCATAGCTGCCCAAATGGTCACTTTGGCTGCTGTGGGATCCCCGGTGTCTCTGTTATTGGGGCAGGAAGAATAAATTGTTATTACCCTGATTATGGGAACTGTGCTTGGAACTGTACGTGGCCTTTTGTTATGATGGAGGGATTCACCATCAACTAAGTAGCACTCGCTAGGCAAGGGTCATGGGTTCCAAAACTGTGTGAATGGAGAGAGGTTGGGGACAAGTATTAATACTTGGTGGCATGGGCCCCTTGGTGAGGGCCTTACATGCTAATTGCACTTCCTCCTCTCTCCACTGTGGAATATCAGAGCTAATTTTGATTTCATTAGAAGTCTAGTTATAGGCTGCTGAGCTCACTTTGGGCTGACAGTGCACCAGCACTGGGGCTCCCCTATTATAAGCTGAATTCACCTAAGAGCTGACATCACTGAGTGTTGTGTTAAGTAGTGGGGGAGCCTGAAGATATATTGTGGAGCAGTTTGCGGGACGGCTGGTGAAGCAGTTCGACGCGGCGCAGTGTGTGGATGGCAGGAGCTGCTTGTGGGCCGTGGAGCTGAGCGAAGGAGTTCGTGGGGCGGCTGGCGGAGCGGAGCGCAGCTGAGCGAAGGAGTTCGTGGGGCGGCTGGCGGAGCGCAGCTGAGCGAAGGAGTTTGTGGGGCGGCTGGCAGAGTGGAGCGCCGCTATGGAGCGGTCAGCTTCAGATCACGTAAGGTGCCTCTTACCCCGTCCCATTTCCACCCAGGTTGGGAGGTAAAGCTCCGCAGATAAACTTTCGAACTCTGGGGCTGCCCTGACCAGGGACAGAGACTTTTGGGGCATTGGATTTTTGGGACTTTGGGTGATTTGGGGTTGCTGGACTCAAGAACCAAAGGGAAAAGGGCATGCCCCAATTTGCCTGGGGTAGGTTATTTTGCTCATGGGTTGTGTTATGAATCCTGTTGGTGGTGTTTCCCCAACATAATGCCACATTGTTTCTCTCTGTTATTAAAAGACTTTTGCTACACTCAGACTATGTGCTTGCGAGAGGGGAAGTATTGCCTCTTGGAGGCGCCCAGCGGGGGTGGTATATATTGGTCCCAGGTCACTGGGTGGGGGCTCGAGCCGGTTTGCATTGTGTTATTGGAATGGAACCCCTAGATATTGAACCCGGCCCTTGTTGCTGCCAACTCTGACGGGCAGAAGGGTTACATTAGAGAAAAACATAAATACTCTTGCTGGAAGATTGCAATGTAACACTGCTCTGTTTCTGAGAATTCAGAACAACAACACACAAGAACCGAGAGAGAGAGAGAGAGAGAGAGAATAGACCATCTGCTCCCTAAGGCAGTGAGGTACAACTCACCCCCACCTTGCTTTAAGGTGGCTCCCACCAAGAGGGACACTGATCCCACATTTTGCTACAGAGTGCCTTAGCCTGCAAGCTGGATCCACTCCCTTTCCCCTCTCCCCTAACCCCCACACTTAAAATGATAGTTTACAATCCCAACACACAGTCTCCCATACACCACAGTGATTGGCAAGGAATGGAAGCAAAGGTAACTTGAATCTACTTTGGGACCCTCTGCTATTCTGTGGCTCTCTGAGAGCCAGTGTGGACCACGGCCTAAGTTTTGAGCAGCCCCTTAGAGCAGCTGCAAAGAAGGGGTAGTGTATGGCTTTTTCCCTGCTCTACACCATCCAGGGGTTGGCCCTTACATAGGGGTGAGGCTGAGGGGCTTCCCTGAAGCCATTTCTAACCCCTTCATGGCCAAAGTAGTGTAAAGGGTCAGGTACCGTGCAGAATTAGCACCAATGTCTTTTAGTCTCTGAAAACAAAGGAAATTAAAGAACAGAATGGAAGGAGGAAGAGTCAGAGCATGTCATAGCAGCAGTAATAAGATTGCAGAACACAGTCTATTCTATTCTAGTTTTCATCCAACCAACTAACTCAGTGGTCTCCAAACTGGGGTGCGCGCACCCCCCTGATGATCGCAGTGGGTGCGCGGCAGCAGGAGCACCGCCGGACACCACTCCGCCATTATTTTTCTTTGGCGGCAGCTCTGCACATCCACGGCTGGTGTGCCCCTCTGGCTGCCCGCCTGCAGCAAGTCTTCCAGTCTTCTTCTGTCAGCGGTATGCCTGAGGCAGGTCTTCTGGTCTTCTTCCATTGGCGGCGCGTCTGCGGCAGGTCTTCCGGTCTTCACCCTGGGGGTGCATGAGCCAAAAAGTTTGGAAACCACTGAACTAAGTAACCAATCCACCCCTTTTGGGCTAATTTTCTCCCATTTGATCTTTACATTCTTTTTTGAAAGTTTCAGGAAATTTGGGTAGAAATGCCACTTCTGCCTTATGGGGCTGGGGAAAGCTTACAGGTTTCTCCAAAGCAATGTGACCTTTTTATGGTCTCCCAATAACTTCAGTGGCTTGCTTTTAAAAGTTCAAATTTGTCACATCATTAATCTTGGATAAGGACAAGTGCGTATGACACATTTGAAAGGAACTGGTTTAAAAATAAGAATGGTATTAGCATTCAAATTACTTAACCTTTTCAGTGGCATCATATTATACTGGTGGTAATTGTACTATGCACCAGGAACCCATGAATATGATAATATGCACCAGATATACCTCTTAAATGGTTCAATTCACCACCATTCAAATGACTGGGCCAAGAGCAAAAGTCCAGAGCAGAAAAAAAACCCAACTGTTTATTTTTAAATACAATCTAGCTATTCAATTGCAGATCATAGTTTGGTTCTGCAGACCCCGGTTGCAGAAAGGGTCTGTGATGACATCAGGGGTGGTACACAGCAAGAGAGTACACAAGACAGGCAGCAACTGTTATGCCTCAAGCCTGAAAAAGAGCTAATTTATCATCCACCTGCTTCAAGGCTCCATCTTGTGAAGAGAATGGGGATTGCTTTAGCTGGCTGGGGACTCCAGTTCCAACAATCTGGCCTGGGAGCAGCCAGAATGAGTTCAGGGATGAGGTGACAGGAGGGAGGGACCACAGAGAGTAGAGCCAGGGCAGAAGAAGAATATGGAACCCTGACCTTCTGTTAGCTAATTACTAGACTAACTGGTTGAAAAAGACCAATTATGTTTGGCAGGAGATTTTAAAGAGAATTCTTTGTTTTTTCTTTTACATTTCTCATGACATTTTTCTTTTTGATGGAAAATCAAAACTGAAAAAAAATGGTTTTCAAAAACATTCTTGGTAAAAATTGCAAAAACTGAAACCCCTAAACATTACCAAAACCAGAATAGTTTAGTGAGCATTTTTGGTTTTCAGTTTCCAGTTTGTCATTGAAAAAAAATTGACGAAAATAAAAAAAAATTCATAAAAATTCTATTTTACTCAAAAATTGTCTTGATGAAATATTTTTGACCATCTCCAGTTAGCCCACTGATCTGTTCAGTGACTGTCAGCGGCACCTCTCTCTCTTCCCCTCTGCTTACCTTCCTCCTATGATTTTTGAAGTGCACCAGTCCCTATTGATTACACTTTGTGCAACACAACCAATTCCATCCATAGGTGCTTTTGGGGGTGGAGGGAGAAGAAGGAGAAATGGCATGGTTGCTGGGGCCCTTCATTGGAAACCAGCATTCATGTGAATAGGTGGCAAATTAGCCAACGCTGGTGGTTTTCTTTAATTCCATTTCTGATTCTAGTTACATGGCAGCAATGCTATATAAATCGCAATAGCAAATGGCAAGAATGGATACATACCTTAGCAATTGAAACATGCATTAGTGCATGTGAGCTACCTTGGGAGAAATTATAAACTGCACCATTTTATGTTGCTGAATATCCTGAAAAATGGACAATCCAGAGTAAATAAAAAACCAGCGTTAATTCCATTTGAAAAATATCATAGTTCAGGTCTGTCAAGGTTCCTTCTCCACTCTGAACTCTAGGGTACAGATGTGGGGACCTGCATGAAAGACCCCCTAAGCTTATTCTTACCAGTTTAGGTTAAAAATTTCCCCAAGGTACAAACTTTGCCTTGTACTTGAACAGTATGCTGCCACCACCAAGCGTTTTAAACAAAGAACAGGGAAAGAGACCACTTGGAGATGTCTTCACCCAAAATATCCCCCCAAGCCCTACACCCCCTTTCCTGGGGAGGCTTGATAATAATCCTCACCAATTGGTACAGGTGAACACAGACCCAAACCCTTGGATCTTAAGAACAATGCACAATCAATCAGGTTCTTAAAAGAAGAATTTTAATTAAAGAAAAGGTAAAAGAATCAACTCTGTAAAATCAGGATGGTAAATACCTTACAGGGTAATCAGATTCAAAACATAGAGAATCCCTCTAGGCAAAACCTTAAGATACAAAAAGACACAAAACCAGGAATATACATTCCATCCAGCACAACTTATTTTACAAGCCATTAAACAAAAGAAAATCTAACACATTTTCTAGCTAGATTATGTACTAACTTTACAGGAGTGGCAAGGCTGCATTCCTGATCTGTTCCTGGCAAAAGCGTCACACAGACAGACCAAACCTTTTGTTCCCCCCCCTCCAGATTTGAAAGAATCTTGTCCCCTCATTGGCCATTTTGGGTCAGGTGCCAGTGGGGTTACCTTAGCTTCTTAACCCTTTTTGCCTCTGGCCAGGAGGGATTTTATAGCACTGTATACAGAAAGGTGGTTACCCTTCCCTTTATATTTATGACAAGGTCAATTAACAAAAACAGATACAGGCTCTACAGTTAAAAGTATAGTCCAAGTACCCTTCACCCCCAGTTCAATCTTGCGTACATTTTCTATGAAAAACTAAAATATGGTGTAAATATTTTTGTCTTGATAGAGAGCAGTGGGCATGGAAGCAAAGCAGTGTCACATAAAAGCATTCCACCAAAAACCAAAACCATTGAGGAGTCTTAAAAGGAATTCATGTAAATGTTCAGTCCAGACAATATGACCCATGTAGTCTGTACATCGTGAGACAGGAAACAAGTCAAATCCAAAAATGCTTTTAGTTACCATTTAATATTTCTAGAGCCAGTAATCTCTGAAAAATACCACTGTTACGCTGCAACCCGGGATTAAAAACACACCGGTCACAATTTTATTTGCAGTCAGTACTAAATAAACTTCTAACCCCTTTTCATCACTTGAAAATTCAGATTAGAATTTAGAAATTATATTGCAGACGCTTCCATTGCTATCATGTAAAAAAAATAAAAGCTTGTAATGAAAAGGGGAGTGAGTTCTGATCCTACTTCCATTGACATCAATGGGAGCTTTGTCACTGATTACAAGGGAAAGGATCAGGCTCATTGTCCCAGACACTATCAGAAGAAAGACCAGGAATGCAGTTTAACCAGGCTGCAACTTTGTTAAATAGCGGCTGTGGCAATAACTTGCCCAGTGCAGATCATCCCTCTTTGGTAATCCATTCCACCTGGTGGAGACCAGCCACCAGCCCCCCGTCCTGTTAGTCTAGTTCCCATTACCCTCACCTCACACAAGGGTTAAGGGTGTGAAGAAGAGAGCATAGCCCCTCAATGTACAAGACATTAGGAGCCCCAACCTCATTTTGTACCTTCTTGGAAAGATGCCTTCTCCTAATCTGCTTCCAATTTTGGTTTATCAAAGTATTGGACACTCCTCCCCACACACATTTGAACAATTACCTGCACTAAGCACTTGCCACCAGACGGTATCAGCAATTTGCTTGGTTGTCTCTTCCCAGCTGGATTCCCAGCACGTTAACAATTCTTTCTCTAATAGCACCCAAAGCTATATTCACTCCCCAGTCTCAGACAGACAATCATAGACCTTTTCCATCCATATTATTTAGCCACTAGCCGATTTACCCCTCTCCTGGCCTTGTGCATCTGTGAAAGTCAGGCAGCTCCCTTGCCAGACCCTCCGCTGTGTCATCTCCAGCCAAATTACACTCACCCCCTGGAAAATGACCTGTATCCACACAATCTCTTTTTGTTCTAATCCTTAGCTCCACCCAGAAATTTTTTCTCTTCTATAATTGGGGAAAAAATGGATGATGTCATGTCATATATGGTAATAGTCTTTTCATTCCATTGGTATCTCAGTAGGATGTTAAACAGCAGCTACTAATGCTAGATGTTTTAAAATTAGCAGGTCTGGTAACTTGCATCCAAGCAGAGGTGACGTGTAGGGGGAGGGGCACAGATTGGCCTGCTGGGGGCGGGGAAGGAGAGAGGCTCTGTCCATCTCTCCCTGTGCCTCTCCCCTGGCACATTTGGCCACTCTCCCTGGCAGCTGGGTGGGAAGTGGAATGGAGCTGCTTCTTCCTAACAGAGCCTCCTCTGCCTCCCAACCAGGCTCTCTCAGGCAGAAACGGCTGCATCCCACTTCCTGCCCAGATACCATGGAGAGTGGCCAAACATCCTGGGGGAGGAGTACAGAGAGCCCCCCCTCCCCCCGCCGCAGGTAACATGGGGCAGGGAAAGCACTGTGGCACCAGGCTAGGCACAGGGCAGGGATGACTAGGTAGGGGAGACACGTGGCTGTCATGTGTCCTCCCCTTTAGCTTTTGTCCCCACAGTATGGGAAGCACCAGTCATCTCTGCATCCATGAGTTTTAAAAGAGCTGGCTGGAACATTAAAGCTGATTTTCAGTAAGTCTTGGGAAACCACGGAGGTTCCAGAAGACTGGAAGAAACCTAATGTTGTGCCAATATTTAAAAAGGGTAAATGGGATGACCAAGGTAATTATAAACCTTGTCATTTTGACACCAAGTGGAGTGGCTCATATGGGACTTCATTAATAAAGAATCAAAGGAGAGTAATATAATTAACGTCAATCAACATGGGTTGCTGAAAAACTGATACTGTCAAACGAATTTGATTTTTTATGAGATTACAAATTTGGTTGATAAAGATAATTAAAGGTTTTGATGTAATATGCTTAGACTTCTGAAAGGCATTTGACTTGGTACAGCATGACAATATGATTAAAAAAACTAGAAAGGTATAAAATTAACATGGCACACATTAAACTGATTAAAAGATGTATAACTGATAGGTCTCAAAATATAACGGTAAATGGGGGATCTTCATGGAAAAGGTGTGCTTCCAGTGGGTCCAGCAGGGATCTGTTCTAAGCCCTATGCTATTTAACATTTTTATTAATGACCTGAAAGAAAACTTAAAATCATCACTGATAAAGTTTGAAGATGACAACCAAATTGGGGGAGTGGTCAAAATGAAGAGGGCATGTCACTGATACAAAGCAATCTGGATCACCTGGTAAACTGGGTTCCAGAAAACAATACTTCTTTTAATATAGTTAAATATAAATGTACATATCTAGGAACAAAGAACATATGCCATACCTAGATGATGTGGGACACAGTGGGGAAGTCACTGGGAAGCAGTGACTTAAAAAGATTTGGGGATCATGGTGGATAATCAGCTGAACATGTGACACTTTAGCCAAAGGAGCTAATACAATTCTTGGATGCATAAACAGGGGAACCTTGAGTAGGAATAAAGAAGTTATTTTATCTCAGTATTAGACACTGGTCAGACTACTGCTGAAATACTGTATCCAGTTCTGGTGTCCACAATTCAAGAAGAATGTTGAAAAATTGTAGAGGGTTCTCAGAAAAGCCACTAGAATGATTAAGGGATTAGAAAACATGCCTTCTAGTGATAGACTCAAAGAGCTCAATCTATTTAACTTAATGAAGAGAAGGTTAAGGGGTGACTTGATTACAGTCTATAAATACCTACATGGGGAACAAATATTTGATATTGGGCTCTTCAGTCTAGCAGAGAAAGGTATAACACGATCCAATGGCTGGAAGTTGAAGCAAAATACATTCAGACTGGAAATAAGGTGAATATTTTTAACAATGAGGGTAATTAACAACATTGGAACAACTTTCTAAGGTTGTGGTGGATTCTCCATCATTAACTATTTTAAAAATCAAGTGTTGTGAGTTGGGGGTCATCCTCCCCCCTCAGGGTCAGAGGGAGGTGATTCCTCCTCACTACCTCACAGTGACCAAAGTCTATCAGCAGGAAAATTAGCACATCACCAGTCTACAGACTGTAACAAGAGTGATCTGGAAAGGGGAGCTATTACCAGCAGGAGACTGTCCTTGTAAACTGCTGCAAATGGCCCACCTTGATTATCACGACAAAAGGTTCCGCTCCCCACCCCCAGCTCTCCTGCTGGTGATAGCTCACCTTTCCTGATCACTCTTGTTACAGTCTGTATGGTAACACCCATTGTTTCATGTTCTTTGTGTATATAAAATCTCCCCACTATATTTTCCACTGTATTCATCTGATGAAGTGAGCTGTAGCTCACAAAAGCTTGTGCTCTAATAAATTTGTTAGTCTCTAAAGTGCCATAAGGACTAAAGTTTGTTTTCCCTGGCCTACTTCCTACCACAGTCCAGGGATAGGGCTCTGTAGTCCAAGGGTCCTCCATCTCCTGGAGTACTTGGCAGCCAGCAGTCCTAGCAGCTCCTCAGGGTACTTGTAGGACTGCAGTCCTGGCAGCTCCTTGGGTTCCTCCTCCAGGAACAGGGGTTGGTTCAGCATGGTCCCTGTTCCAGAGGCCAGCAGCAAGGCGGAGGTGTCCAACTCCTTCCCTGGCTCTCTTTCAACTGAGCTGGGGGCTCTGCTTCTTATCCTTCCTGTCCTGCCTCTCAGCTTCCAGGGCAAGGGGCAGGCCTGGCCTACCTCCACCCACCAAGGGACGAAGAGTGGTCCCTCTCACTCAGACTTGGAGGGAGGCCACTCTGCCTCTCTACAACAAGATTGGATTTTTTCCTATGCTGTAGGACATATTTTGGGGAATTTCTATGGCCTGTGTTATGCAGAAGGTCAGACTAGATGATCACAGTCTTGGAATCTATGAATCATCCCATTACTGAATCTCCAAATGCACACTGATCCATTCACATGGCCCCTCCCTGGCCAACAAATGTAAGAGGGCATCCATTGACCCTAGAGTACGCCCCTTCATCCATGCCAACTCACTGCTGAGGGCCAGCTGTGCCCTTCCAATGGCAACTGGCCATCCCCCTTTGGGACAAATGAACAATCACATGTCCATAAATTCAATCACCAACGACTGTGGCCTGTTCTTCTGGTCCTGAAGGAAGGGGTAAAGAGGAAGCCTTTAGCACATTTATACCACTAAATTGTCATCCCCAATAGCAACCTCCATGCCCGTGTATGCATTTGAATACCACCATTGACAGCCCTCACCTTTTAGTCTCCTATTTGAAGCTGAGGTGTGGATGTAACCAACCCAATCCTAAACTAATGGAATACCAATTCATCAGGGGGAGCGTCAACAGCACATACTCTTTGACATCACCACGAACTGAAATTTTATTTTCCCACAGTAACTCCCTTCCCCTGAAGAAAGACAGGCCTGACATCATCCCCACACTGTTGTAGTACTATGACTCACCTCACCATCCCTTAACTGTTTTTTTTGACACTCAGAGCCAGGGTGTCCGATCTCCTTGCCTATTGCTGATATAACACCACAGCCCTATATGGAACTATTGCCCCGTCACAATTCTTCACAGGGAAAAGGAAGGGCTTATAAACTTTCCCCCTTAGGTGTGCAGAAGCCAATAGGTCAGTCAACCACAGTGCTCCCTCTCCTCCAGCCCATGAGGAGGGGAAAAGGGACACAATCCTTAAAGGAACAAAAAGCTTTCTTTCCCCCACTGACCCAGACAGAGCCTCCTCACCCGAGGTTGCAGGGATGAGCATTGTTGGATTAGAAGGGAGAAATGAAATTATTTCTGCCATCTCTTAGGCCTGTGTTTATAATACATATCAAAACGACACTTCTGTGGGCAGTACAGGCTCTTGCTGAGCTATACATACATATCAGCAGGGCTGCAAAGGTTATTTTGGTCTTTTCTATCAAGCTTCTCCCAGAAATGAAAGCTGAGTGGAAGCTTCATTATAATCTGTGGAGGCTTCCTGCATAGTGTAATAAAATGAGACAATAGTATCATGTAACCTTTCTGCCAGGTGGTCGTGGGTTCAGTACCTAGGGGTTTCTCTTAATGATATAAAACTGAGCCAGCTCAAACCCCACTCACTAATATGGGAAAACTAAACAGCACCTGAGGGTGCCTCTCTGAGGCAATACCTACCCACTGGCAAGCACTGAGTCTGTGTATAACAAAATAATTTTTTTATTAGAAGGGAAAGGGAACTCAGCATTGTGGTGTGGGAAAACACAACAACCACGATTTAAAAGCATGTCACCATAAGCAACATTGACCCACAGTAAATGTCCTTTGTCTCAGTTTCCTACCTTGTGATGTGAATGGCTGATGAATCAATGTCCCTTTTACACGTCACTCCCCTTTCCCTCCGCTGTGCCCCACTTGCAGTTGGTTGTCCTTAGTCAGCGATGACCCAGAGTTCAGAGTGAGTGAGTTCACCTCCCACCTCGAAAAGGGGCTTGGGGGGCCAAGCAATGCCTCTGCTGCTGCCTCCAGTGCCTCTGCCGCTGTTTCCTCAGCCGCTGCTTGCCCCTGCCATTGCTACCTCGGCTGCCAGTTCTGTGGTGCTGCCTTTTGAGGTTCTGCCACTGAGCCCAACTGTTAGGAATTTCAGCTCTTAGTAATGTCACTGCATGGCAGGGAACCTCTGTGTTGCTGTCTCTTCATTGTCTTTCCCAGCAATGCCGGCCCTGGTTCCAACCCACAGCTTCTTATTGTTAATATTTGGGCTTAAATTTTCTACCACACAATCCATTTGTCTTTCTAGGTCATGGATTCTCAAACTGGGGGTCACACATGGGGGGTCACGAGCTGTCAGCATCCCCCAAGCCCCGCTTTGCCATCAGCATTTATAATAGTATTAAATGTAAAAAAGGTGGTTTTAATTCATAAAGTGGGGGTTGCCCTCAGAGGCTTGCTGTGTAAAAGGGGTCACCAATACAAATGTTTGAGAACCCACTGGGGTGCTAGGAAAACCACCTTCACCGTCTCAGTTTCTTGCTCTCTGTTGCTCCTTGTACATTTTTGCACTCTTACGTAAACAATCTATTTAAAGACACCAAGAAAAGGAAACACCTATAGCAGCCTGTGATTGTGCTGGTGGTTGTGGGGTTAACTCCATTTTCTCTTCCTTTGCCTTAATATCA
Source organism: Lepidochelys olivacea (assembly GCF_965140295.1). NCBI lineage: Eukaryota > Metazoa > Chordata > Testudines > Cheloniidae > Lepidochelys > Lepidochelys olivacea. The sequence goes on from NC_140411.1 coordinate 268,888,948, forward strand.
GCCAGCTCCATCTTAAATAAGATCTCTGTTAGCTGTTCCAGAACTGCTCTCAATTTATCTGTATAGGGTTTTTTTTAGGAATAAGAGGAACTGTGAGCTTCTGTTGGCAAACCTCTCTTAATCTCCCTCTTGCTCTTCTGCAAATTTTCCTCTCACTTCTGGCTGTAGGTAGGTATCTCTGTCTTGTCAGTGCTCAGATTCAGACAGTCTGTCCTGGAATAAATATAATGGGCCCTTTTTATCAACACATTTTCCTTGGTCCAATTTTTCCATTGGGGAAGTGTCTTTTTTTCCCCCCTTTGGGAAAGGAATAAGGATGGGTGATAATGAGGCACAGCTCTTCTGAATTTTGAAGCCCGCACTAGTTAAAGATGCAGTGATGTCATCAGCAGTGCTGGTTGCCACAAAGTGGTCTGCAAAGGAATGTGTTGATTTTCCATAAATTAATAGTGAAAATCCCTGCCACTGGAACAGGCTCACCACACTTTTCAGCTGACTGCTCCATATGATCTTTTGCCCGCCTACACGCCTACCCATCTGTTAAAATGGAATGGTGCCTGCTCACAAATTGGACAGACCCTGGCACAGAGGTGCCAGATGCCGAATGAATACCTGACTAGCAGAGAAAAGTAGCTCATCGGCACTCCTGACTGTCAGCAAGATAAGGCCGCATTATGGAAAGCACACAAAAAATCAGCTGGGGCTAACGTTTACAAAAAGATATAGCTGATTTACAGGTGCAAAACAGACCACTACCCAACCAATCAGATGTGTGAGTGCATCTGCAACATTTTCAACAGAAAGTGAATAAGAATGAAGACTTATTGCATGCAGGAATAAAAAAAAATAATAGTAACTGGGTCAGCCTTGGGGCGTTACTATTTAACTCTATTATTTTCAACATGCATATGAATGGCGCAAGGGGTACTGACCAGTGTCCAGTTATCAGCACAAAAATTCCTTACTCAATTTCCCGAAAATCTAATGACAGGTTGCACACACCACTGGGTCCACTAAGAAGTTTTGCAACTGAACAGTGAAAATGCTATCTCCAGCTGCATTAGGCACCTCAGCAAATGTTATTTGCATGCACAGTTTTGCACATCACTGCCCCTAATTGTGTGCTTAAAATTACTTTTGAAAATCCTAGCCCTTATATGTGTCAAATATTATGTAGCAGAATCCTCTCCATAGGCAATTGCACCAGGGAGAAACTGAACCACCAAGGGGTGCATTCAACAGTGCTGCAAAGAAAAGCAATCCACTCTAATGTAAGTCTGCAGCTATAGGAGCCTATGATTATCTTTATATTTCCCCTGGCACTAGATGGGGACTCCGGATATCTAGGGTCAGTTCCAGGATCTGCCACAAGCTTCCTGAATAGCCTTAGGCAAGTCACTTAATTGCTATGTGCCTTAGTATTTCATCAGTACTATGGGGATGATAATACTTCCTTTGTCTTACTTTTTTGCTGTCTGGTCTGTTTTTGGTAAATTCCTCAGGGCACAGACTGTCTCTTACAGTGCATTTGCTTAGCACAATGTGAGATCTCTAACTGCTGCTCTAAAACAAAATGCAAATAATAATAATGAAATGCAACTGTTAATACTAAGTGACCTACATTGCGTGGAAATTTGAGAATACTTAATAGAAACTTGGTACCCTGTTAAATGTATGTTTTCTATTTTCATATCTATCTAGATATTTTCATGTTCCTTATTATGATAATATTGAGCCACATCTAAGGTGGAATGCAGGAACCATTTGATAATTCACAGCAACAATACATGGCAGTTCAGGGCAGGAAGTAAAGCAGAATAGTCCATCTAATTGAAACTGCAGGGGAAAAAATTGGTTTGGCAAAATTGGCCTAAACAAGACAGTCTGAACTACCACTGAGTTGCACACTTAGTATTTCATAGGATAGTGCCTAACGTAATAATCTGATCTAGAAGTGAAATTGCACCCCTCTTCTTGCAAAACATGCCATAATGGCCACAGACAATCAAGTGGTACCTCCAGTAACATGTGATATCTTCTGGGTGCAGAGGGAAGATCAGTGCCCACTGAATCGTCAACAGCTTCATGGCTACTTTAGAAACAGCTCAATAGATAATCAGATCAGATAATCAGAACTGGGCCATCAGTACTTCAGTGAGAAATCTCCCAAAAGAGAGCAGCCGCTGGAAATTCTGTTGACGACTCAGTGAGTGTTTATCTTCCCTCTGCACCCAGAAGATGTCAGGAATAATGTTCACCAAACCTCAAATTTCTGTCCTCACTTTTCTTGGTCAGGGCTTTGTTTTGATCAGTCCACCAGCAAAAGCATCAGACACCTGAGCAAGAAGCCACATTAGTAGCCGTATTAGTGATTTTGGACTACCTTTGAATCTTTCTGAGGGTTGCAAAATCTGGTTGTTGATGGTACATATAAAAAATCATCCAGTATTCAAACACAATCATAAATATGAATAAAACTTTAAAAGGTATGCTTTGGAAACACAAATTTCAGCTAGGTGTCTTCTTCAGTGTTGCAAGCTATAACTTTATTGTTTCATCTTATTCTGAGTGGATCTTTTTATTCCAAAGATACATCCAACACTTTAAATGCTGAATTGTAAATCTGAATAAGATAAAGAATTTAAATGTCTCCTCTAGTTTTTTGATCAAGAAAAGGCAAAGGCATTTAGCTGAAACATTTGTCTTCTGAATGTAGTGTCTTTATATACTAAGGGGCATATGCTACACTCATTATGTGTGTGGAAAGAGTGCTGAATATGCTCCCAAGAACAAGAGGAACAGCCATTTACCTTGTTATTTAATACAAGTCATCTCAGATTGGCTATCCCTGAAAAATCAGTCCTTGCTTTTTTGGGAGCCATTCAAGTAGTTCTATTAGTAAATTTATACTAACCTTAGTACAACTAATAACAAAAGATACCCCCCTTCCCAAAGTGCTGTTTCTGATCCTTTCTCTTTTATTTTGGTGGGACCTTTAATTGTTTTATCTATTTGTGAACAAGGTAATGGATTGTGAGAAACCAGTATTTTTCTGTGCCTACAAAGAAACATTAATTCCGTAGGCATCAACATCCTAGTATTAGAATTAATGATGTTTTCCTTTTCCCTATTATTCATGAGTAAAAGGCGAAGTTGCTCTATCATACTACAAAGTTATGTGGTTTTGGAATGCATGCACATGAGTACGCATTAATTTTATTCAACCTTGAATTGCTCCTTAGCCATATAAATGGGGTCTTTATCTGTAGAAATGTTTGAGCTGCCAAAACATAGACTTACTCAGAATCAGGGGTGAAAGTAACTTAAAGGACTTACTGGTACATCGGAGTCCTGAGCGGGGACATGGCCTCAACCGGCAGAGGCAGGGCCTTTAAATCACCCCCGGAGCTACCAGCTGCAGAGGCAGCTGAGAGCCCAGGGGCTCAGGAGTGATTTAAAGGGCCAGGGCTCCAGCCGCTGCGGGGTGCCCCGGGTCCTTTAAAACACAACCTGAGCTCTGCTGCCGGAGCCCCACGGTAGCGGCAGCAGGGCTCCCGCGGTGATTTAAAGGGCTGGGGGCTCGGGCCACCTCGGGGAGCCCCGGCCCCTTTAAAGCGGCAGCCTGGGGAAGCTGGTCTGGTCGCACACGGCATACTGGCTCTTGCCGGTAAGCCATACCAGACCGTACCAGCTTACTTTCACCTCTGCTCTGAACAGATACATTAGGAAAGTAGCTTCTGTCGTCAACATCTTTGTTCATTTAATGTCTTCGCTACACACAATGAAGATAGCTACAATTTATAGCCTATAATAATAACAACATTTAGTTTACATTTTACTTACCATAGAGAACCACAAGAGAAACCCAGGTATGTTCTATGCCAAACCTAATAGAATACTAAAAGCACCGTACACACTAACACTAACATGAACATTCAACCTAATTGTGCTAAATAAGATTGTTTCTTCTTAACTGCATCATATATTTAAGTACTTAGCTAAAGCATTTGTAAACAAAGGAATGAATAACCACAGGAGATTTTGTTTCTGTCTACATCGGAATACCACCTCTGAAATCACCAGTGTAACTGAAAGAAGAATCAACAATTCAACAAGACACCTAACATGAGGTGAGTTAGCATTCCTAATGAGAGATTTACCAAACTTCTGAACGTCCACAGCAAGCTAATTCACTTCTTAAGAGATCCATCATTTTACTGTTTCAGTCTAATTAGAGCAATTTGTGGTTAAGACAATATTGATTTTAGATATAGCTTCTATTGTATTACTCGAGGCAGCATTTCCCTATTTAACTATGTCAAATGCAACTAAAACCTATTCACTGAAGACCACTGCAAAAGCAACTTTGACAACTGAGAGAAAAATCACTTAAATTGCTGTTAATTGTTCCACCCAATAAATAAATATAGGATTTAAACTATTAAATTAGGATAGAAAGGGACAGGATATGCATGTCTGACTTGGCTAGACGTTTCTGCTGCAGCAGTGACGGTTTCTTGGTTGTTTTTTTCTACTATTGCTGTATCCTCTAGGATCATTGTTTGACAAACCTGTCCTGTGTTGAAGAGAAATATATATTTTTAGGTTCATATCCCACTGTTAAGTCCCACCGATCATGCTGATCTCAAAGATGGCAGCCTAGTATTTACTCATCAGCATTTGCAGTTGCCAGCTCGGCATGAGCTTTCAACACTCCGAACATCTATTGGTACAAAATGTTTGGAGCCCATTCAGAAGGGTTCCGATGGAATAGAGCATCCTCTTGGTCACAGCTTGGAGCCCTTCAAGATGCAAAGACTGGGAAGTTGGAGATTGATGTGATTATGAATGAAAGTACAAGAACGGCACCCTGGGAGTTCAAAAAAGCAGCTGTGCTGCAATGGATCAGGGTGATGGAAGCACAGCTGTTTACCTCCCCAAACAAATTGCAAATAATAATAATGAAGTGCAACTGTTAATACTAAGTGACCTACATTGTTTCATAGCTTGGAAATCAACATGGGTGTGGACAAATGAAGTAGCAGAAGGCAAGCACCATGCCGAGATCAGCTCTCATTTTACATACCAGGTGCGTACTGTAAGATTGTGGGGGACCAGCACAGGCTACTTCCCATGCTGGGAAACAATTCCCAAATGGGGGTGGTAGAAAAGGAGGCCTATTATAGCCAGAAACCCACAATGGGGAGGAGAGCATCACTGCCCACTTGGGTGTCAGACTGCCCCAGGAGATTGGTGGGAGAGAAGTCAAGAAAAAAAAAACGGGTATGCAAGGAGAAGGTGGGGAAATGATGGATAACGTTAGTATAAAGGAGGGGAGACTCTCTGGGTCGATTGTGACCTGGTTATTTGAGTACTCATGCAGAAACTAAGACTGCACATGAAAATGGATTTTTTTGCAGCTCCCATTTGCTTTAGTCTACATGATTACACACACTTGCCGTATTGACTGGAATACCTTAAGTTTTGTTGCAGCCAGAAAAGAAGCAGCTAGCAAAGGCAAGTTCCTTAATCTTTAGACTATTAGTGCCGCCCAGGCCATGCCGATTTCTGAAACTACACATTTAGTATGGACTTCTGATTGCTGCAGTATTGCTGGAATAAAGAGGAAATTCTAGTCATTTGGATAATCTTTTATTTTTTAATTTTTTTAACAGGGCATGTTTAATAATTCTGACTGTCACCCAGGTTTTCTTGTATTACGTTCCATACGTCCTATGGATAATGTTGTTATTAAGTTTGCATTTACTACTGTTTTGTATTTTGTTTTCTTGGTATTAGAGAGACTTCAGGTATTCAGAACATTCATTAGGTATTTGTTCTTGGCTATAGGCTAAAAGCACAATGCCTACATACCTTTAAAAATCTGGACCTTATATTTTAAAGTCACTGTAGCAGAGGCCAAGTCTTCTCTGGCTATAACTTACTTTTACTTCCTTGTCATCCTAATGTTACTGTGATTTTTTTTTTAAGCTATGGAGAGAACATGTTGTTTTCTTTAATGATGAGACAAATTCAGTAAATGAATTACTGAGAACATTTTACATGATCTTCATATATCATGTTGTTTATGATTCTCGATGATCCTACCTTCTTTTTTGCACTTCACACTGCAAAATTGTGAAAATACTAAGGGGAAGAAATTTTGGGGGCCCTGGTATACAGCATACTGTTTCTGCATTTAGTTTTGTACCTTCCTATCAGAGAGAGTGTCCTGTTTGAGAGGCTTTTGGAAGAAGATAAAAATTATTATACCAACTCTGATTAATTATGATAACTTATAGCTATATCTTCTTTGTTGCATTTATGATTAACTTTTTCTGTGAAGCCCAAAAACACGAACACATATTACCAAAAATAAAAGTTTCTGTAATACAGAATCTTTACTGGGTCTCCAAGTGTATTTTCATGTTGTCAATCTACAGTATTTAGGCCCAGATTTTTAAAGATATTTAGGTGTTGCTCCACTCAGCTTTGCAAGACCTAAGTGATGGCTAAGTCTCATTTCCAAAATTCACTTAGGTAGTTAGGGGCCTAAGACCCACTCAACTTCGATGACCCTCATAAGTGCCTAAGACCCAGATTGTCCAAGGTATTTAGGTGTCTAACTCCGACTGAGTTCAATGGGAGTTAGGTGCCTAAATACCTTGGAGGAACTGGGCCCAAGTGGCTTTTGAAAATGGGATTTAGCCATCTAAATCACATAGGCCTTGCAACACTGAGCAGCACAATGCCTACCTCTGGGCCTTAGATTTTAAATTCATTGTAGCAGAGGCCAAATTTTCTCTGACTGTAACTCATACAGTCCCAACCACTTTTTAAAAAATGCTTGACAAAGAAACTGATATTCAGGTGACATTTTTATATGTAGAAGTGAGGGGAATTGGCTATTGATCTTGGATTTAAATGACCCTGGCAAGACAAGGTGGGAAAAAAGGGGACAGACATTAAAATGAAGCAATAAATTATTATGACTAAAATACTTAGAAATAACTGGGGTTAAAGTTAAAAATAATTTGGGTTTACAGGGTTGAAAAAGTTACTAATGAGTGCTGGAAATGGCCCAACTTGATTATCATACACATTGTAAGGAGAGTGATTGTCATAAATATAAAGGGAAGGGTAAACCCCTTTGAAATCCCTCCTGGCCAGGGGAAAGCTCCTCTCACCTGTAAAGGGTTAAGAAGCTAAAGGTAACCTCGCTGGCACCTGACCAAAATGACCAATGAGGAGACAAGATACTTTCAAAAGCTGGGAGGAGGGAGAGAAACAAAGGGTTTGTGTGTCTGTCTGTAGTCGTCTTGGCCGGGGACAGAACAGGAATGGAGTCTTAGAACTTTTAGTAAGTAATCTAGCTAGGTATGTGTTAGATTATGATTTCTTTAAATGGCTGAGAAAAGAATTGTGCTGAATAGAATAACTATTTCTGTCTGTGTATCTTTTTTGTAACTTAAGGTTTTGCCTAGAGGGGTTCTCTATGTTTTTGAATCTAATTACCCTGTAAGATATATACCATCCTGATTTTACAGGGGGGATTTCTTTATTTCTATTTACTTCTATTTTTTATTAAAAGTCTTCTTGTAAAACACTGAATGCTTTTTCATTGTTCTCAGATCCAAGGGTTTGGGTCTGTGGTCACCTATGCAAATTGGTGAGGCTTTTTATCCAACATTTCCCAGGAAAGGGGGAGTGCAAGTGTTGGGAGGATTGTTCATTGTTCTTAAGATCCAAGGGTCTGGGTCTGTAGTCACCTAGGCAAATTGGTGAGGCTTTTTACCAAACCTTGTCCAGGAAGTGGGGTGCAAGGTTTTGGGAAGTATTTTGGGGGGAAGGACGCGTCCAAACAGCTCTTCCCCAGTAACCAGTATTAGTTTGGTGGTGGTAGCGGCCATTCCAAGGATAACGGGGGTAATATTTTGTACCTTGGGGAAGTTTTAACCTAAGCTGGTAAGGATAAGCTTAGGAGGTTTTTCATGCAGGTCCCCACATCTGTACCCTAGAGTTCAGAGTGGGGGAGGAACCTTGACATGGTGGCACAGTGGTGGGATTAACCTGAAATCATTTTGAGATCCAGTTGAGATTTTTTGAACTAGAAATACAGATTTTAAAAAGGAATTTTTAGGAAGTCCAGAAGCAGCTTTGAAACTGAAAGCAGCTTGGTTTCTCTCTGCTTTGTGGCCAAGCAGAGACAAAAGGGGATTATCTTGTGAATTGCAGGTTTTCTTTGCCTGGAGGCAGGGTACTTAACTCCTGCAGGGAAATTCACAGTCTTCCAACCCAGAGGTTTTTTTTTCTTTTCTTCCTAAAAGTAAATAGGGGGTGTGTGCTCTACCCATTTGCCTGGAGACAAAAGTGGCAGGGTTTTTTTAGGATTTTGATTTTTTTTTTTGTTTTACAAGGAGCACAGGTTTGAAAAGAAAATTTTTTTTTTCTTTGGGCTGGGTAAGCAGGTTTCCAAGTAGTTGGAGGTTTTTTGCTTTAATTTGGGCCCAGAGCAGAGACAAGGGAATTGTCTTTTTCTGTAGGCTGACAATCACTATCAGAGAATAGGTATTCTATTCCAGCACAGCAAAATTTTACAGCCAAGTTTTGTTTGTTTATTCCTAAACCTCGGGTGTAAAGTTAGTTAAAAACAGAGAGGTTAGAATGGCCAAATCCTCAGCTCGACTACAGCTGGAATTAGCCAAATTTCAGGCTGAGGAAAAACAAAGGGAACATGAAAGACAGATAGAACTCATGCAGCTGAAGAAGGAACAAGAAAGGGATGCAGAACAACACCAAGAGGCTGCCCACAAGAGGGAAATGGAGGCAAGGAAGCATGTGGAGGAGGAGAGGGAAAAAGAGAGGAAGCATGTGGAGGAGATGGAGAGGATAAAGGCCCAGCAGAATATACCAACAAACCCTAGCAATCCTTCTCCAGGTACCACTTCCCATCCCAGAAAGTTCCCCACCTACAAGGCAGGTGATGATACTGAGGCCTTCTTAGAAAACTTCGAAAGGGCCTGCCTTGGGTACAACATCTCTACTGACCAATACATGGTAGAGCTGAGGCCGCAGCTCAGTGGACCCTTAGCTGAGGTGGCAGCTGAAATGCCTAAAGAACACATGAACAAGTATGAACTGTTTAAATCCAAGGCGAGAGTCAGAATGGGGATAACACCCGAGCAGTCTCGTCGGAGGTTCAGAGCCCTAAGGTGGAAACCAGACATGTCATTTACCCGACATGCCTACCACATTGTAAAACATTGGGATGCCTGGATATCAGGAGCAAGTGTTGAATCTCCAGTAAATTTGCCCTTCCTAATGCAAATGGAACAATTCTTAGAGGGTGTTCCTGAGGAAATAGAAAGATACATCCTAGATGGGAAACCCAAAACTGTAATTGAGGCAGGAGAGATTGGAGCCAGATGGGTGGAGGTGGCAGAGAAGAAGAAAACTGGTCGCAGTTGGAGCGGAGACCAGAAGGGACCACCCCAGACCACACCCTATTACCGGGGGCCGCCCAAAGCCCCACCTACCTCCCAAAGAACCCTCCAGACCCCTTATCGTCCCACCACCCCGTTCTCCAGCAACCCTCCTCGCCCCAGTGACCCGTCAGCTGGACGATGTTTTAAGTGTAACGAGCTGGGGCATGTAAAGGCCAACTGCCCCAAGAACCCCAACAGATTACAGTTCATTGCACCGGAATCACACCAGAGGTCCACAGGCCCAGATACCTCCCAGATACCCTTGGAGCGGAGGGAAACTGTGAGTGTGGGTGGGAAGAAGGTCACCGCGTGGAGGGACACCGGAGCACAAGTGTCAGCTATCCATGCTTCCTTAGTGGACCCCAATTTAATCAACCCAGAGATCCAAGTGACGATTCAACCCTTCAAGTCCAACTCTTTCAATTTGCCTACAGCCAAGTTGCCTGTCCAGTACAAGGGCTGGTCAGGAATGTGGACTTTTGCAGTCTATGATGATTATCCCATCCCCATGCTGTTGGGGGAAGACTTGGCCAATCATGTGAAGCAGGCCAAGAGGGTGGGAATGGTCACCCGCAACCAGGCTAAACAAGCCGTGAGGCCTAGCTCTGTTCCGGAAACTTCTATCAGGACCCAGTCAGAGGTGATGGACCTGGACCCCAGGCCAATGTCTGCAACAGCAGTAGTGGATCCAGCCCCAGAGACCCAGACGGAACCAGTCCCAGAACCGGAACCAGCCAAACAACCAACACCAGACCCCGTGTCAGCACTGAATCCAGTACTTGCAACCTCAACACCAGAGGGCCCCACCGAACCTGAACTGGCAGCAGCCGATAACCCTACACAAGAGGCTCAGCCGGAGCCTGAATCCCAACATAGTGCACCAGCGGAGAGCGGTTCACAGTCAACAGAAACAGCTCCATCCCCTATATCGCTTCCAGAGGGACCAAGCCTAGGTCCACAATCCCATGAGGAACTGATGTCTCCAGCATCAAGGGAACAGTTCCAGACCGAACAGGAAGCAGATGAAAGCCTCCAGAGAGCTTGGACGGCGGCACGGAGCAACCCACCGCCTCTCAGCTCTTCTAATAGATCCAGGTTTGTTGTAGAAAGAGGACTTTTATACAAGGAAACTCTTTCTGGGGGACACCAGGAAGACTGGCATCCTCAGAGACAGTTGGTAGTTCCAACTAAATACCGGGCCAAGCTCTTGAGCTTAGCCCATGATCACCCTAGTGGCCATGCTGGGGTGAACAGGACCAAAGACCGTTTGGGGGGGTCATTCCACTGGGAGGGAATGGGCAAGGATGTTTCTACCTATGTCCAGTCTTGTGAGGTGTGCCAAAGAGTGGGAAAACCCCAAGACCAGGTCAAAGCTCCTCTCCAGCCACTCCCCATCATTGAAGTTCCATTTCAGCGAGTAGCTGTGGATATTCTGGGTCCTTTTCCGAAAAAGACACCCAGAGGAAAGCAGTACATACTGACTTTCATGGATTTTGCCACCCGATGGCCGGAAGCAGTAGCTCTAAGCAACACCAGGGCTAAAAGTGTGTGCCAGGCACTAGCAGACATTTTTGCCAGGGTAGGTTGGCCCTCCGACATCCTCACAGATGCAGGGACTAATTTCCTGGCAGGAACTATGAAAAACCTTTGGGAAGCTCATGGGGTAAATCACTTGGTTGCCACTCCTTACCATCATCAAACAAATGGCATGGTGGAGAAGTTTAATGGAACTTTGGGGGCCATGATACGTAAATTCGTAAATGAGCACTCCAATGATTGGGACCTAGTATTGCAGCAGTTGCTCTTTGCCTACAGAGCTGTACCACATCCCAGTTTAGGGTTTTCCCCATTTGAACTTGTATATGGCCGTGAGGTTAAGGGGCCATTGCAGTTGGTGAAGCAGCAATGGGAGGGATTTACACCTTCTCCAGGAACTAACATTCTGGACTTTGTAACCAACCTACAAAACACCCTCCGAACCTCTTTAGCCCTTGCTAGAGAAAACTTACAGGATGCTCAAAAAGAGCAAAAAGCCTGGTATGATAAACATGCCAGAGAGCGTTCCTTCAAAGTAGGAGACCAGGTCATGGTCTTAAAGGCGCTCCAGGCCCATAAAATGGAAGCATCGTGGGAAGGGCCATTCGTGGTCCAGGAGCGCCTGGGAGCTGTTAATTATCTCATAGCATTCCCCACCTCCAACCGAAAGCCTAAGGTGTATCATATTAATTCTCTAAAGCCCTTTTATTCCAGAGAATTAAAGGTTTGTCAGTTTACAGCCCAGGGAGGAGACGACGCTGAGTGGCCTGAAGGTGTCTATTACGAAGGGAAATGTGCTGGTGGTGTGGAAGAGGTGAACCTCTCCATGACCCTTGGGCGTATGCAGCGACAGCAGATCCAGGAGCTGTGCACTAGCTACGCGCCAACGTTCTCAGCCACCCCAGGACTGACTGAACGGGCATACCACTCCATTGACACAGGTAATGCTCACCCAATTAGGGTCCAACCTTACCGGGTGTCTCCTCAAGCTAAAACTGCTATAGAACGGGAGATCCAGGATATGTTACAGATGGGTGTAATCCGCCCCTCTGAAAGTGCATGGGCATCTCCAGTGGTTCTAGTTCCCAAACCAGATGGGGAAATACGTTTTTGCGTGGACTACCGTAAGCTAAATGCTGTAACTCGCCCAGACAACTATCCCATGCCACGCACAGATGAACTATTAGAGAAACTGGGAAGGGCCCAGTTCATCTCTACCTTGGACTTAACCAAGGGGTACTGGCAGGTACCGCTAGATGAATCTGCCAAGGAAAGGTCAGCCTTCATCACACATCTCGGGCTGTATGAATTTAATGTACTCCCTTTCGGGCTGCGAAATGCACCCGCCACTTTCCAAAGACTTGTAGATGGTCTCCTAGCGGGATTAGGAGAATATGCAGTCGCCTACCTTGACGATGTGGCCACATTTTCGGATTCCTGGGCAGACCACCTGGAACATCTACAAAAAGTCCTTGAGCGCATAAGGGAGGCAGGACTAACTGTTAAGGCTAAGAAGTGTCAAATAGGCCTAAACAGAGTGACTTACCTTGGACACCAGGTGGGTCAAGGAACTATCAGCCCCCTACAGGCCAAAGTGGATGCTATCCAAAAGTGGCCTGTCCCAAAGTCAAAGAAACAGGTTCAATCCTTCTTAGGCTTGGCCGGTTATTACAGACGATTTGTACCGCACTACAGCCAAATCGCTGCCCCACTGACAGACCTAACCAAAAAGAAACAGCCAAATGCTGTTCAGTGGACCGGAAAGTGTCAGAAGGCCTTTAACAAGCTTAAAGCGACACTCATGTCTGACCCTGTACTAAGGGCCCCAGACTTTGACAAACCGTTCCTAGTAACCACAGATGCATCCGAGCGTGGTGTGGGAGCAGTTTTAATGCAGAAAGGACCTGATCAAGAATTCCACCCTGTAGTGTTTCTCAGCAAAAAACTGTCTGAGAGGGAAAGCAACTGGTCAGTCACTGAAAAAGAATGTTATGCCATTGTCTACGCTCTGGAAAAGCTACGCCCATATGTTTGGGGACGGCGTTTCCACCTGCAAACCGACCATGCTGCACTAAAGTGGCTTCACACCGTCAAAGAAACTAACAGAAAACTTCTTCGGTGGAGTTTAGCTCTCCAAGATTTTGATTTCGACATCCAACACATCTCAGGAGCTTCTAACAAAGTGGCTGATGCACTCTCCCGTGAAAGTTTCCCAGAATCAACTGGTTAAAATCGTCCTTGAGATGTGGAAAATATTGTTAGTCTTTATGTACTTGGTAGTATATTTAGAGATGCATGTGTCTTATTAACTCTGTTTTCCTAGAGCTCCAGGAAGAAATCCCAGCCAGTGTTTCACCCTAGCTGAGATTTGGGGGGCGTGTCATAAATATAAAGGGAAGGGTAAACCCCTTTGAAATCCCTCCTGGCCAGGGGAAAGCTCCTCTCACCTGTAAAGGGTTAAGAAGCTAAAGGTAACCTCGCTGGCACCTGACCAAAATGACCAATGAGGAGACAAGATACTTTCAAAAGCTGGGAGGAGGGAGAGAAACAAAGGGTTTGTGTGTCTGTCTGTAGTCGTCTTGGCCGGGGACAGAACAGGAATGGAGTCTTAGAACTTTTAGTAAGTAATCTAGCTAGGTATGTGTTAGATTATGATTTCTTTAAATGGCTGAGAAAAGAATTGTGCTGAATAGAATAACTATTTCTGTCTGTGTATCTTTTTTGTAACTTAAGGTTTTGCCTAGAGGGGTTCTCTATGTTTTTGAATCTAATTACCCTGTAAGATATATACCATCCTGATTTTACAGGGGGGATTTCTTTATTTCTATTTACTTCTATTTTTTATTAAAAGTCTTCTTGTAAAACACTGAATGCTTTTTCATTGTTCTCAGATCCAAGGGTTTGGGTCTGTGGTCACCTATGCAAATTGGTGAGGCTTTTTATCCAACATTTCCCAGGAAAGGGGGAGTGCAAGTGTTGGGAGGATTGTTCATTGTTCTTAAGATCCAAGGGTCTGGGTCTGTAGTCACCTAGGCAAATTGGTGAGGCTTTTTACCAAACCTTGTCCAGGAAGTGGGGTGCAAGGTTTTGGGAAGTATTTTGGGGGGAAGGACGCGTCCAAACAGCTCTTCCCCAGTAACCAGTATTAGTTTGGTGGTGGTAGCGGCCATTCCAAGGATAACGGGGGTAATATTTTGTACCTTGGGGAAGTTTTAACCTAAGCTGGTAAGGATAAGCTTAGGAGGTTTTTCATGCAGGTCCCCACATCTGTACCCTAGAGTTCAGAGTGGGGGAGGAACCTTGACAGTGATCACTTTAGATAAGCTATTACCAGCAGGAGAGTGGGATGGAAGGAGAGAAAACCTTTTGTAGTGGTAAACACCCATTTTTTCATGGTTTGTGTGTATAAAAAGATCTTCTGTACTTTCCACAGTATGCATCCGATGAAGTGAGCTGTAGCTCACGAAAGCTTATGCTCAAATAAATTGGTTAGTCTCTAAGGTGCCACAAGTACTCCTTTTCTTTTTAAGATAGCAATGGTGGAACAAGATGGCTGGTGCACAAAGAACAGGGAGGAGAGGAGCTTAGAGGAAAATGTATGTAACTTTTGGCATTTTGCTTTTCTAGTTTTTTTTGTTTGTTTTTTGAATGTCAGTGTTTGCTTGTTTTGTCTATTTAGAGTTGTAAGTTAAGGACTGTCTTTTTTCCACTCACTTTTAGGGTGCCTAGTCCAATAGGGGTCTGACTCTCTGTTTGGACTTGTATACTCTACTGCAATTTAATATAAATAATAATGACAGAGTCCTTAAATGATACAGGAATGTAAATATTAAACTATATATTTTTCCAATTCATATTGAAGTATAAAAAAGCCAATCTAAAAATACTGCCATATAACATGGATGGTGCCAGGTGGCAGGAACAGTCACGGAGATCTCTCACACCATTAAGTGCCATTTTATTATAACATTTAACATTAGGAAATTGTCATTCCCAGCACTAAGAAACCAATCTTGCAAGCCTGACTTCAGTGAGAAATGTACCTAGAGACAGATTGCAGGACTAAGAATAATGGGGTTAATGTGGTATTATACAATTACTTTAAACATTCCTAATATCAACAGTAAAAGGCAGGAGAAAACTGCAGATGATCTAGACCCAATAAAATTACTTAAAGCCATCTCAAGATAAAGGTTTTTGTTTTTCATTTCAAAAGAAGTTATTTCCAAATAATATTTTAACTATTTTAACTAATATTCAGCTCTTTATTTCCCTTTGAACCTGCTTTAAGCCTTGAAGTCTCTTTCTGATTTTAAAAAATCTAAGGTTATATCAGTTTACAACTAAACTTTATTAAAAATCAAAAAAGCAACCTTTGGATAGAAAAAGTTTCACATGAAAAATATACATAAAGTAAAGTGCTTAGGATTTAGTTATCACCACTCTAGACATAAGATGAAAGATGCGGAAATATGTCTCTTCCTAAAAACTAGCTTTCTGTGAAGAGGCTCTACAAACCTGGAATAAAGAGTTGCTTTCACTCCTCTGACCAGACAGGTTAACAAGCCTGAAGCTGACCTTTGGCACCAGCTATATTCATTTCATTAGCATTTTCCCTTCTTCCAATCCAGTTGAAATGTCCTCAGCAGGTAAACAAATTGTCAAAATCCTAAATTGATTGCTGGACAGTAAGTGGTGTACGGTATGAATGGATGGACTTCCAGATTAGTACAGACTGGATAAAATCTTCAAAAGTGCCTAAATGATTTAGGAGACTAAGTCCCACTGACTTTCAGTTTTGCCCAGCATGGCACCCCAGCTTCAAAGAGAGGCATTGGAGGTGCCTACTGTCCACTAAGGGTTGTAAAAGGATGTTCCTTTTTAATGGGTTTAATTTTACCACCTGAAAATGTTCTGTCTGACAGAACTTGAGATAGGCAGAGTACTGTTTTTCTTGGATCACTCTGGGGAAGAGCAGATGGTTTGGAAAGAGTTCTGGAGTGTTTCTAGGCCTGGGGTTCTACTGCATGTCCAAGAAAGCTGGTGCATCTTTCTCACTGATGGATTCAGGGAAAGCCTCTCTTGCAAATTATTTCCTATGAGAGAGAGAGAGAGACTCCAAGGGATAGCTAACAGTGTTTCCAGATGGACCAGCAGTTGAGAAGGAATGAACTTGCTTTGTTTTATTTTCAGAGTAAAGTCCAAATGCATGAGAAGATTCAGTGAACTACTAGCTATGCTTCTGGAATGATGGAGCCTTTACCAATCAATTGTCCAAATAAGGAAGGCTGTGGCTTTTTCATTGACAAAGGGTAGAAGAGTATCTTTGACACAACAGTGGGGGTTGAAGCAAAGTCAAGGGACAAAGTACTGTACTGAAAATTTTCTTGAGCTAGATGGCACCTCAGAAACATCCAATGTTCTGGGACAATTGGGATAGAAATGCAGAAGTTTATTGATGCTAAGACATATCTTAGTTCAACTGCAGCTTCAATGGATTGAATTATTTATACCTAACAAACAAATTGAACCACTTCAGGTCAAGGACAGAACCAGCTTCCCTTCTCTATATCCTCCATAGGAGCAGTAAACAAAAGTGCTTTCCTGAGAACCAGTCCTGTTATGGTTGGCATGAGACAGGACATACTGGGTTCACATCTGTTAATTCCTTAATATCCTGCCATTTTACCTCTTGCTCCTTAGAGTAGTAAAAGACGGAAAAGGCACAGATCTCTCTCTTTGTGGGCAAAATTCAAGTCCACAAAACATCTTACATTTATCACTGACAATAGCCAACAATCTTTCATTATACAATCTGTGACGGTTTGGGTCACAGACACCCCTTTGGGACTGCCACCTGATGTGCTGAGACTACCCATTTCCCCTGGCAGCTTGGGACTTCAGTACCCTGTCTTGTTGAGCCAGACACACTAGCCTGCTACAAACACAGACCTAGGTCTGAACCACATCCCCCAGAAGCTGCAGACTTAACTGAAAACAGCTTAAGAAATGCTCCTGTCTCTAGCACCCAGACACCCAGTTCCCAATGGGATCCCAACCTCAAATAAATTCATTTTACTCTGTAGAAAGCTTCTACAGGGAAAACTCAGACATTGTTCGCCCTCTATAACACTGATAGAGAGATATGCCCAGCTGTTTGCTTCTCCATGTATTAATTACTTGCTCTGGGTTAATTAATAAGTAAAAAGTTATTTTATTAAATATAAAAAGTAGGATTTAAGTGCTCCTGAGTAATAACAGACAGAACAAAGTAAATTACCAAGGAAAATAAAACAAAAACACGCAAGTGTTTGCAAGTGGGGGAGGTTTAGATTGGATATTAGGAAAAACTTTTTCACTAAGAGGGTGGTGAAACACTGGAATGCGTTACCTAGGGAGGTGGTAGAATCTCCTTCCTTAGAGGTTTTTAAGGTCAGGCTTGACAAAGCCCTGGCTGGGATGATTTAACTGGGAATTGGTCCTGCTTTGAGCAGGGGGTTGGACTAGATGACCTTCTGGGGTCCCTTCCAACCCTGATATTCTATGATTCTATGAAGTCTAAGCCTAATACAGTCGAAATGTTCCAATAAGCTTCTTTGACAGACTAGACTCCTTCCTAGTCTGGGTTCAGCAATCGCTCACACCCCTGTAGTTTCTGTCCTTTGTTCCAGCTTCATTCAGGCATCTCTTTGGGGTGTAGAGGCTATCTTTTGAGCCAGCTGAAGACAAAATGGAGGGGTTTCCAGGGCCTTTTATGTTCTCTCTCTTGTGGATGGAAACCCCTTTGTTCTCCTGTGCAAAATCACAACAACAAGATAGAGTCTGTAGCCACCTGGGCAAGTCATGTGTCTATGGATGATTCAGCTTTTTGCAGGCTGATGCCATTGTTTACATGTTAGTTTGAACGTTCCCAGGAAAGCTCAAATGTGGATTGGCATCTCCCAAAGTCCATTATCAGTTAAGTGTTTCTTGATTGGGCACTTACTGAGAATAGTCCTTTCTCAAAAAGCTGACCAAATGCTTCACTGAGGCTACTTAGAATCAAACAAGTACATAGCCAAAATTCATAACTTCAAATACAAAAATGATACACACATCATAATCATAACCAGAAAACTACAACCTTTCCATACACACCCCACTTGGCCTCCTCTGTACAAGAACTGGTGCAACCATAGGACTCTGGTTGCAACAATGATATATACTGTCACAGTTTATGTCAATACCATGCATCCGATGAAGTGAGCTGTAGCTCACGAAAGCTTATGCTCAAATAAATTTGTTAGTTTCTAAGGTGTCACAAGTCCTCCTTTTCTTTTTACAATCTCAATAGAATCTCTCCAGTGGGAGAGAGGAAAGGTTTACACTTCCATGGGAGGGCGTTACAGAGGAGATCATGCATTTTCTGCAAGAGGTACTGTAATGAAAAAGTTACTTTTCTTGTGGGGGAAAAGGGCAGTGTTAAGGAGCACAGGACTAGAAAAGCAGAAAGATACATTGCTATGAAAAAATTGTGGACAGTAGTTTTTAAAATGTTTATTTTTTAATTCAATAACCAAAAGCAGTAAAAAGTTGAATGAAGATTTCTGGGTGGTGAGAGGACTAAAAAGAAAAGGAGAAAGAAGAAAAATAATCTTAGATCTTGCTTTTTTCTTGTTACATTTGTGGGAAAGAGATGAAAGTCTTTTCCACAAATGTAACAAGGAAAAAAAAAAGGTAAGTCCTAAGATTAGCCAGCTGTTCCTAGGTTCAGATTTTGTTCAGTTCAATGAATTGACTTGCTCAATTGTGACTAAAGTAGATTACTGTTAATGGGTTTCTTGGACAACAGCACATCTTGATAACATTTTAATTAAAACGAATATTTGTGTAATTTGCTTTTTGGAGTCTCTTATGTGACATTTTAGAACATCCACCCTGTTAGATGCCAATTTTTTTATTAATTGGTTTATAATTGTACATGAGTGGCTGGGAAGAGAGTGACTTTTTTTTGTTCCTGGTGCATTTATTTGAGTTTTAGTCTCAGTTGCTGTCACTGGTTGCAAGACAAATACTTCCCCCTTGCAGACAGGATACTGTGTTTAACTTACTAACGGATATTGTGACTTTTGTCAGACTCAGGATGCCTCTGAGCATTACAGACTACATGTACACAGGCTGAACTTCACTCACCGTCAGAATACAAGCACCCTGGTGGAGGCTACTCCACAGCCATTACACCACCACACAGTAATAATCCATAACTGTGTACAGCAGGAAATACAGAAAAGAATACATTAACAGTCAAACTCACATGGAGACTTAGGGAGAAAAATCTATCTAAAGTAAATTTGGCCAGGACACCAAGGGGTACAGCCCTACTTTTTGAAAAAAAGTTCAATGGAAACTTTACATCTGTCTTGCTTAGGTACTTATATGGCCCCATGACCACAATATCTGAACACTTCATAATCTTTAAGGTATTTATCCTCACAACACCCATGAGATACATAACTACTATTCCCATTTTACAGGTGGGTAACTGCAGCACACAGACAAGCCTACAAGAAATCTGTGCCAGAGCAGGAAACTGAAAGTGGATCTTCCAAGTGCCAATCTCATCAACCACTGGGCCAACTTTCCTTCCAATTTTAACAACCGCAACTGATCAGAATCTGTTTTATCTCATCCAAAGGATACCTTTTGTAAAACACATCTAGTGAGTGTTCATCTCTTCTTGGCCTGTTCCTACAACACAACCTTTCTCCCAGATACACAGTAAGACAGATATCATTTAATTAAGCCATAACTTTATTAACTTAACCCATCTGGGAACTTTCTAGTGAGAACTAGGACACCACAGGTCATCATTCTTCCTTAATCGTTTCCACCTGGAAACATCAGCTCCACATCATCTAGTGCTACTCTGATCCCCAGGGTGGGAGGTGGGAGCACCAATCTGGTTATTAGAGGGGGCTCTGGCCAGAGAAACAGAGTTTATAGATTTCAGAGTAGCAGCCATGTTAGTCTGTATCCACAAAAAGAAGAGGAGGACTTGTGGCACGTTAGAGACTAACCAATTTGTTTGAGCATAAGCCTTCATGAGCTACAGCTCACTTCATCGGATGCATTCAGGGTCAGTGGCTTATCTGAGTCTCACTGGCCAGATCAGCTGATCTGTCCAGCCCTTTTCCAGTTCCCAAGTCTAAGAGAGGGGCAGGGGGTAGGGGGATACCATAAAAGGAGCTGCTACCCTTTTCCCCTCAAAGACTCTGAGCTTGCCAGGGTGCATGCTTTCCTTTTCATAGTTACTTGTGTAGTGCTAAAAAAAAAAATTCTTTGAGGGTACATCTTCTCAGCAAGTCCCAGAGTCTGGCTCTGCAGACTTCGGCTCGTTCTACAGTGCTAAAAATAACTGCGTAGATGTTTGGAGTCAGGCTGGAGTTCAGGGTCTGAAGCCAGGTTGGGCAGGGGTGTAGAGGTGGAAAAATCAATCTTGAAACCCAACAGGGATAAATGCAATTTTCCAACACAGCCGTTTCCTGAGGAATGATAAATTACTTGAACCCAAATATTTAAAATATGGATAATGTTTTAGTTCACCGTTTAAGAGTTTCAGGATTCTAATCCTGCAGATTTGCAACCAGATCTCCTATTGAAATCAATGGGCGTGAGGTTTGCAAAAGAGGTACAGCCTCACCCTAGGATGATATCAGACTGTGCCTACATCACAGCTAAGAAATACGCAGAATGCTGCTCTCTGTTGTGCCCCATCATAGATGTAGATTTTAGGTGAATGGTTTATCTTTAAAATACTTTTGATGTGAAGCAGAAACTTTGAAGATTCTATCAGAATAAAATCATGTTCTCTACCAAATATCTGCATGTGCATTTGGCAGATGCCACACGCTGATCATTTAAATGAAGGCATTTTTCATTCTTCTGCATTGTAATAATTCTGGGGCATTTTTTCTATTACGTTTGTAACCTATTCATTATGCCATTTTACTACCTAATGACGATAAATGCCAACAGTTTAGCAACAGACTTGGGTAATGACAAGATGTACAGTATACAGAGCAATATGACCAGACCTGCAAGTTCTAATTGAATATTTTTTCTGATCCTTTCTCCATTAATCTACTTTCCTCCTGATTCATATTTAAAACCATGTTGCTTTTACTCTTTCAAAGTGCAAAGATAAAATGTTGTAAAGAAACAGATTCTGTGTCTATTGTGAACTGGGTTTTTTCCTTATCAATGTTTTGTTGTTTATCTGACGATGAACCATTGAATTTCTGAGGGAGGGAAGAGCACATAACCCAGACATGGCACTTAATTGGTATGCTAGCCCACACAGAGCTATCTGATTGCATTCAATAACTGGCAGGGACAGAAAGCATTTCCAAGGGAAATAATATCTAGCTGTGAATGTGGGAATATGTGTGCAAGAACTGAACAGTAAACACTAGCCTTAATTTTAATATCTCACATTATGCAAAACTTAAAAAAGATGAGTGCTCTGATATTCAAGCAGACCCCTGTGGGCTAGAAATGTTATCATAAGAATATTATGGGAACCAATGTCAAATACCCAACTGCTGTGAAAAGCACTGAGCATTTTAGTGGCATCAAACATTCCTGAATCACCATTTTCCTCCATAAAGGAAAGTATTTACCTATTAAGAGCAGCAAAAGTCTGTTTCACTGGGCTATATGACTGCAGGCAACAGTGCCTTTCAGGTTAGGCTTTTGATAGGTTAGCATTTAATGGCCTAAATAGCCCTTAAAAGCTGCAAGGTGGAAATGTAAAACCATAATCCAGCTCTAAATGGTCATTTTACAAATGATCAGCCAAAAGCTCAGGAGTGCCTTTAGCTGTTTATGAGGCATTCCAGTTAAAACAGTTATACTAGAAACGTGTTGAGGGTGATATCTATTTAATTTTATGGTGATTTTGTTCCTCTACAAAGAAAAAAGATGGTTAGAACTACAGGAAGAGCCAAATTCTGCTCACCTTATTCACACAAATAATCACATTGACTTACAATGGGACCGCTCATGTAAGGCAAGCAGGATGTGGCCTGAACTCTTATTGCGACCATAATTTACCATCAATTATTTTACCTTTCAAGCAGATTCTCCTTTTGTCCCTTGAGCTAATTATGTTTTAGCTGAAATGTTACTATTGTATTTCCAAATAAAATATGCATTAGACCAGTTGCTCTCAATCAGGAGTCTGGGGCTCCCTGGGGGGGCCATGAGCAGGTTTTGTGGGGTAGGGGGAGCCACCAAGCAAGGCCAGCATTACACTTGCTGGGGCCCAGGGCAGAAAGCTGAAGTCCCAGCACATGGGGCTGAAGTCTGGGGCCCTGCGCCCTGTCTCCCGGGCTGAAGCCAAAGCCTGAACAATGTAGCTTTGGGGGGGCCCTGCTTGCTACCCCTGAACACCGGACCTAGCTTTTAGACGTAGAAAACCAGTTATTTATAGCAAGTTGGGGGGCCTCAAAGAAAAAGATTGAGAACCCCTGCATAGACAACAGCAAAGTGAAATGAAAGTTTAGAGCTGTCGTTTCATGTTTCAGACTAAAATAGCCCGCTGAACACCATTTTAACCTAGACTTCGAAGGAAATGGTAGGGAGAGATTTATATACACAGAACAATCCAGACCATACATGCAAGACAGAATCTTTAGACATTCACATATAATTATGTGGAAATCCTGACACATTCCTAAAGCTATTGCAAATGTCAACAAGTATTTATAAACTTTGGTTTGGGGGCTTTTTTTTCTTTCTTTTTTTTTTATTGCGCAACTAAAGATAATTAAGTGCTTATCTGATTGGACAGTATTTCAGACAAATGAAACAAGCAAGCACAAACTGCCTACAATGTATAACTTGTTATTTAAATCCTGCCTGGTGTACAGCCATACCAGCTCCTGCTGTGAGCTTTTCACTTCTCACAAGCTAAGCAAGGGCAGGCTGGGGCAGTACTTGGCTAAGACACCTCTAAGAAAACCTGCATGGTGCTGTTGATGGTAGACTGACTCAGCACTTAATCAATGCTTCAACATAGCTGCAAACCCCACTTTTTGGAAGAGACTTTTTTCTGAGGTCTTTATCACTTCTGATAATTAAAAATCTCCCTGTCCTGGATTGAAAGAGTAGGGGTGTTAACCAGTGTCCTGGAAAATTCCAATTTGGGTAGCTCCAACTCTACCTGTCTAAATTCCCGCTGGAGGTTTAGCTGAAAATGGAAAATTTGTTCCCTGATTCTTTCCTTTTTAGGAGTGGACTTTCCCCCAATCCAGCACCAGTGGGCTTTGACTCTATGTATATTATTACTGGATGAGGAGGAGAATTGCCCTGCTTTGTACACTTTTTCTTGGTGATCTTGGCCCTTCAGACTTTTTTTATTTCCTTGGATTTTGGGGGTGGTAGGAGAACCTCCATATCCTGGGGAGAGGAGTGACTCCTTTTGGCAATGTCTAGTTACCTTGTGGATCCCTTATGTTGGGAAGAAATATTGTGAGCCCAATCTCCTTCCTCTGACATATAATTAAGAGAGGAAAGCAAGAGGTAAATTTCCAGAAGATCCCCAATCCTCATCTTGAGAGGATAAGGAGTCAGATAAAAAGGTGGGTTCTTCTCTAGGGATAATGGGAATGAGGCAGACAGCACTCTTGAGGATTTTCCCTTTAGAGGAGGGTTGTTGCTTGGTATTGTTGAGGATTTCCAGACTTACCTCTGTAGAACTACTCAACTGAGCCTTAAAACCAGAAAAGGACCAACCAGCTGAGAATTTGGACAAGTGTATCTGAAGGGTTTCTAACTCAAAGGATTTTTAATATTTCAAATTATTCATTTCTTTAGGAAAATCTATTAATTGCATATTTGTTTGGGGGGGGGGGAATCCAGGGCCTCCTCAAAAATCTCTTCTGATATCTAAAGCTTTGAGGAGCACCCAACAAACTTCCACTGATTACAAGTCTAATGGATTTTAAGGCCTGAAGGGACGATGATGATCATCTTGTCTGACCTCCTGCATATCACAGTACACAGAACCTCCCCCACCCACTCCTGTAATAGGCACTTAACCTCTGGCTGAGTTACTGACGTCTTGAAATCATAACGTAAAGACATCAAGTTACAGAGAATATACTCTGTAGACTCAACTCTGGCAAGTGACTCATGCCCCATGCTTCAGAGGAAGGTGTAAACCCACAGGTTCACTGCCAGTCTGAACTGCTGGAAAAGTCTAGTGGTGATGGAAAAGATCCTTAACTGATATCATAATGGGGAGTTATTTCGAGGACTTGTGAATAACAAACCTCTCCTTTTCTTCTAAAACTGTACATTAAGGTGTACTGGAGATACTTTCTGTGCACTATGTTAGAAGTGAATATTTCCCTGAGAAAAATTCAGAATGTCAGGCTGTGTCAAGGCAAAAAGGAACAGAGATAAATGGTTACCCTGCGTCATAACTCTGCTTATTGCAAACTAAGCACTAGTACAGTCCCTGTATTCCATGTAGTGCCCTGACATTTCAATAGATTTGGTTACACCTTTGAAGAAAAGAAAGTTTCCATAATTAAAGGATTATGGAGTTGACAGAAATTCTTAACCTTCTTGCAAAACTCTTTTAAAAAGGCTGAAGGAATGGGAGATTAGATTTGTCTAAGCATAGATGTACTGTATGTTATTTATCTGATATTTCTCTCATGCATTTTGCCATGGAATGCCCAAGTAGTAAATTGGGAGAATATGCTAATCTTGGTGCATCTGGAACCCCATACTTCAAGATCAGTTAATATTGTTCCTTGGGTGATTACTTTTGAAGCCAAAGGAGCAAAGTTTTCTCCTTGAACATCTGCATTGATCACATATGTGCATTTTACGTAGTTTAAGGTACCTTTCTGTCTTGCACAGCAGAATCCTGGGAGTATTGTGGTTTTAAAAGGCAATTTATTTCTACTCAATGGGCATATTAACATTTAAGAGGAAAACATCCTTATAAAGGTCTTCAGAAAATCCATTAATCCCAGACATTTTTGTCCATAGTTTCTTGCAGTGTTATCAAAGTGTCTAGGCTATTGACCTATAATCCATTAATAGGATTTTTAAGAGTTCTGTTATGGTCACACTTCAGGAGACAGTGAACAGATGGGTAGGATGGTCACCTCATTGCTGTAACCTTTGCCTAACAAAGCTGATTAATTCAGCCTTTCCAGTTGATAAGGTATCAAGTGTGGTTTTGTCTACAGATAATTGACTAAGATATGAGGTAGGGAGAGTCAGAGAAGGTGAACAGCAAAGTTATCTATGTTAAATGCTTGAGACTGAGTACTAAAAGAAGAGGTGATTTGTATGGTTCAGGAAGTAAATCACCATACATTGGTGTAAGTGTATACTAGCTTAAGTTAGTATAAGTTACACAAAGGGGTGGAAAGGCAGAATGATAACTAAAAAAAACCCAGAGAGAACAGGAAATTACTGTTTCCAGTTACTGGAATTCTCCATACACATTACCTTTCCATCCTCACATTTCATTTATTATTTACCATGTTTGTTATAGAAGGGCAAACTGAGAATTGGGGGGCCATTGTGTGAAGCACTGTACAAACATGTAATGACAGTTCCTGTCCCAAAGATCTTACGAACAAAGGGTAGGGAAAAGAGATAGAACATACAAGGAGAGTGAACAATGTGATGGCTGCAAACATCATGTTAGTTCTATGTTTGGTTGGTTGTTGTTGGTTTGTTGGGGGAGGGGTTGAGAGGGGAGCATTTGTTTGTTTGTTTTATTATTTAAATCATTTCAATGGGACTTATCTTAGAAATGGGGTTAGTAGGTGTGTGCCTGGCCTTATAAGACATGAGCCATTTATAGCAATGGTGCTGGGGGGTGCATCCATTTTCCATTCTTAAAACGATCAGGGACACTCACCCCCAAACAGGCTCTCAGTTCCTCCGAACTTCAAAGGAGGCAAAATACAATAAAGCCTGAACAGGAGGGAACTGTGTAGACCTGCAGAGGATATATATTCAAAGCACTCACTCATGAGTAACCTTCCTATCTTCCTCATAAACTTACCCCTTTAGAAAATATTAGCTAGAATGTTCTAATAATTTTTTTATCCTTGTCAAGACAAACTCTAGGAGACTAAATATTCACAAATCTCAGAAGGAGGGCTGAGGTCATATTGCTGTGGAAAAAAGTTGTTCATTTTAGGTATTAATGATATCCCACTTATTGTAGGGGGAAACAGAATATTAAACTCATATCTTGGCAGGTAAATGGAGGACAAACTGATTTTGAAATATTTTGTTTTACAATATACCTTATAAAAAAGTCCAATTACCTTATAAAATACCTTACCTTATTACCAAATACCTTATAAAAAAGTCCAATCCTGCACACTGCTCTCCACAGGTGATGACCTGAAGAAGAGCCCTGTGTAAGTTGGAAAGCTTGTCTCTCTCTCAATAACAGAAGTTGGTCCAACAAAAGATGTCACCTCACCCAGCTTGTCTCTGCACAGGTAGATATTTTCTGTAAACAATGCCATTGAACCAAAATCACAATTGTCTGTCAAAAAACAATTTAGATGGAAAAATTTTGACCAGCCCTAAAAAACAAAACACGCTGATACAAAGGCTTTGGCTGCCTTGATGTGTCATTAAAGTACAATATACCTGGGAGAAATATAAGCAAATACTCTGACATGAAAGACAACTCAACTTGAAGTAGGTGGCTTTTGCAGCGTAGATGGGCTACTTCAGACCAAGAGGTCAAGGAGCAAATTCCATAGCCGTGGGGTCCTCTCTGAGAAGACCCTGCCAGCTGCCTCTTTTATAACAAGGGGAATCCAGCTCAAGCACCATTAGGGTTATAGTGAGAGGATAAGCCATTGCCCATGTAGTTTACTTTGCTTACCTTTGAAGTAGGAGTGGGTGCTATAATTGGATTTCTTTGGCAAGGGTTGTATTTCCTTGGCTCCATCAGACATATACTGGAATGGATCTGAGCATTCTTTATTCATTCTGAGCAACTGCCTGGCTTTTAAATACACCCATAACATCAAAAAAATCATAAATACTAGCACTATTTGGCCATAAACTGCATCCTGCAAGCAAGAAAGCTTATCTGCAAACCAAGATCTTGAAACTTATACTTTATTTATTTAAGTGACTCTTATCACTTATATCCATATTGTACCTTACTAACTATAATAAAGCCAATTTCCAAGACAGAGGTTAATATTTTGGCATATTGCCTTCTTCATAAGCAGAGAAATATGCAGTATTTTGAAATGTTTAACTTAGCCTTAAAACATTTACATACCTTGATTTCATCTAGGAAAACAATCAAATGTCTTTGTCTGGCAAACATAGCTGCACTCCTTGTGCTAGAAACTATTAACTAATTTGAGTCTAATCCTGCCATCCACTGCATGTGGGTACTCCTAGGCACAAGTCAGTGGGACTCCATGGGGGGTGCAGCTGTGTACTCGTGAATTGTAGGATTGGCACCTTAAAGAATGATGCCATTTGGTAGTAGATATCTGTGTGCATGGCATACCACACACAGATTATAATGTGTGTGTATGTATCAAAAGGGGAATTTTAGGAACTAGAATGTCAAGAAATATGCATAGACAAGTACTGTTGGCTAGTCAGTTATGTCTAACGTGTTTGGAAAGGGGAGCATTTGGAGAAATTTTTTTCTCTTTACTCAAGTGAATAATACCAACAATGTCAGTGAGGCTATGCACATGAGTAAGGCAAGCAGGATTAAGCCCAGTATCTTAATTTTAAAGCATGTAATAATCAAGAAATGAGCTAGAAAATTGGGGTAGACTTGAATATTTATTAGCACAATTATGTTTGCAACCATTAATATATTAACCACTGTTTTTGCTGCAATTTTCAAATCATTGGCACACAATTTTAGTAGCATCTTATCTTGGCTATTAGACAGACTCTCCCTAAATGGAAGTCATTAGAAAACACTCCATTATAATATTGTTTTGCATTATGTGCTCAGTGTATTGGCTTATTTTGTAAAGTAAATAAACTACATACAAAACAAATCACCATACATCTAGAAAAGGTGATTTAGAAGTCGGACCTGATCTAGTCCATTTTTGTATTATGTTTACAAATATTTTCAGCTTTTCAACTAAATGGCTTCTAAATAATGGAGTTTATTGTAGATCATTAACTATAGCAACTGATTATTCTCATACATCCACACTAGAGTATGATATTTTAATCTTCTAAATTACATCAGGAATGAAATGATTATCAATACTAGAAATTAGTTTGAGCCATATCTTTATTGGTTCTAAGTGTGGCTCATAATTTATTTTGAATGATTAAACTCATCTAGAGTCCTACAGCAAAAGGAAAATCAGTTTAATGCCCTGTCCTGCAGTCCTCCTTCAGGCAAACCTCCCACTGATTTCAATTTTGTCGGAGTTTTGCATTCTAAGTAGTTCAGGAACAGCACCATATCACTAGCTTTCCTTAGAAGAGCAACTTGAAGCTGCCAAAGATTTTTTCAAGAATGGTAATTTTCTTGGTCACTACAGCTCCTGTATGATGTATTTGTCAGAGTTTCTTACGGAGATCCAAAATGATGCATGGTCTCATAACCTGAACTTCACTGAAGGACAGATTCTCAGGTTAAGAGCTACTCTTTTCTATTTCACTGGTTTCAAACATTTCCTCGCTGGGACCCCAAAACCACCAGCTTCGGTTTCTTGCTGAGGCCCACCCATTTCTCATCTGGTGGCTGCAAAGGACTGCGGAACTGGGGTCAAAATAAGAAAACAAGGCTATTGGGGTGGGGTTCTGTGGGGTAGATAGGGGGCTGTTAGTGGGGTGTTCGTACATCCTGGATACTATGGCCACTGGTGGGGTTGTTGCGTAGGAATACTAAGGGGCAAAGGTTTAAGGGCATGGGAGACAGGTGGTGCTGAGTGAGAGAGGATGCTTTCTTTTTCCCTCCCCCACCTGCTTAGCACTCAACTTTAGGTCAGTGCTGCTTCAAGTGGATGTGGCACTCTCCTGAAGCGCCTCTTCTCCTCCCCTAGGGCTGAAGGATGTGCAGACAGGGGAAGAGTGAAGATGCAACAGCTTCACTAGCATTAGTTAGTGGCAGTAAAGGGTCCAGACACAGACTGGAGCAAGTCACCTCTCCCCTGGTTCCTGCTAGGCCCTGGAACCTGTAGGACTTTGGGGTTTTTTTTGTTAATCCATGTGGTTTGAAAGACATCTGTGGGCCATGCCCTACTGGCTGAGAAACACTAGGTGACAGTCTGTGCTGTGCCATAAGAAGTGCAGCACAGAACTCGCAGCCCAGGGGAGGGGAGTGGCTATTGTGGCTTTAAGCCAGCTTTGAGACCTCCCAGTCCTGGGCTGCTCTGGGAGCTAGAGAGAGACCCTGGCATAAGCTATGCCCCTAGGGCTGTCTCCTTGGGTTGCCCCATGTGCCGCAGCACTGCCCAGAATCTCTACAACAAGCCCCTCCTGCCCCCAGCAATGCCCCTAGTGCCAACCTCAGCTCACCTTCCATACCAGGTCTTGTGAGGGGATCCTTGGAAGCCAAATTTATGGCCGTCTTCCACTGAGCCTGCCTGAACACTCCTCCCCCGGCTGGATTCTGGGCTTTTAGGGTAAACCTACAGAGCAATTAAATATCCTGGCTGCTGGCCCAGGTCGGCTCACTTGGGCTCAAGGGACACTGCTGTGTAGATGTTCAGGCTCAGGCTAGAGTCCAAGCTCTGGGATCCCATGAGGGGGGAAGCTCCCAGGGCCTGGACTCCAGCCCAAGCCTGAATATCTCCACACCAATTTTTAACCCCGCAGCCCAAGCCCTGTGAGCCTGAATTAGCTGGGCCTGCGGTGGCTGTGCCACGGGTCTTTTATTCCTGTGTAGATGTACCCTGAGAACAAATGTCAAAACCTACTGGCTTTCTTTGACAGGTAACAGGTCTTGTGGATGGGGGAAAATAGTAGATGTGGTATAATCTTGACTTTAGTAAGTCTTTTGATACTGTCTTGCATGACCTTCTCATGAACAAACTAGGGAAATACAACCTAGATGGAGCTATAATAAGGTGGGTGCATACCTAGCTGGAAAACCATTCCCAGAGAGTAGTTATCAGCGATTCACAGTCAAGGTGGAAAGGCATATCGAGTGGGGTCCTGCAGGGATCAGTTCTGGGTCCAGTTCTGTTCAATATCTTCATCAATGATGTAGATAATGGCATAGAGAGTACACTCAAAAATTTGTGGATGACAGCAAGCTGGGAGGGATTGCAAGTGCTTTGGAGGATGGGATTAAAATTCAGAATGATCTGGACAAACTGGAGAAATGGTCTGAAGTAAATAGGATGAAATTCAATACGGACAAATGCCAAGTACTCCACTTAGGAACGAACAATCAGTTGCACACACATAAAATGGGAAATGTCTACCTAGGAAGGAGTACTGCAGAAAGGGATCTGGGGGTCATAGTAGATCACAAGCTAAATATGAGTCAACCATGTAATGCCGTTGCAAAAAAAGCTAACATCATTCTGGGATGTATTAGCAGGAGTATTGTAAGCAAGACACAAGAAGTAATTCTTCTGCTCCACTCTGATTAGGCCTCAACTGGAGTATTGTGTCCAGTTCTGGGCATCTCATTTCAGGAAAGATATGGACAAATTGGAGAAAATCCAGAGAAGAGCAACAAAAATGATTAAAGGTCTAGAAAACATGACCTATGAGGGAAGATTGAAAAAATTGTGTTTGTTTAGTCTGGAGAAGAGAAGACAGAGAGGGGACATGCTAACAGTTTTCAAGTACATACAAGGTTATTACAAGGAGGAGTGAGAAAAATTGTTCTTCTTAACCTCTGAGGATAGGACAAGAAACAAGGGGCTTAAATTGCAGCAAGAACAGTTTAGGTTGCACATTAGGAAAAACTTCCTGTCAGGGTAGTAAAGCACTGGAATAAATTGCCTAGGGAGGTTGTGGAATATTCGTCATTGGAGATTTTTAAGAGCAGATTGGACTAACACCTGTCAGGGATGGTCAAGATAATAATCCTTAGTCCTGCCATGAGTGCTGGGGACTAGACTCAAGGTCCCTTCCAGTCCTATGATTCACGTTCCCAGCCCAGTGCTTTAAATACAAAAGAACATACTCTCTTTTCTTAAATTGGTTTGCCTCATTCACTGACTGGCCTATGCCTTGAATGAGGCATGGGTCTCAGAGAGCAAGATGTGATCGTGTAATTAAATACTGTATCATAATGCATATGCACAATAATACCTACCTCTCATATAGCCCTTTTCATCAATAGATCTCAAATGTGGATAAATTACTGATAATCTTAATTGTGTCATTTTCTGAGCACTTGCCTTTGTAACCTTAACTTTATTTTAATATCATCTTTAGTTTATAATTTTCCAAGTTTATTTTTTTAAAGGAAACTGAAAATGAGAAATCCCATCATGTAGAACCACAGCGATCCCAGTAGTGGTCATCAGCAGAGTAGGAAGCCAGAACATTTAGCTTCATAGCATGGACATCTGCCACTTGAACTAAAGGAAGAATAACTGATAACAATAGTAGGCTGTATCGTCTCTGTGCCCCACTAGATAGGGCCATGGCGTGCACTCTGCCAGTGGATTACGTAACTATTTTCTACCTAGGAGAGGCATTGGGAAGCAGGGATCCTGGTTTATATTCTTAGCTGTGGAGGAGAAGGTTGCCCTAGTGGTAACAGACAGAACAAACAAGCACTTATATTTAGCATATTAATTCTGAAAGGCAGTGTAGATCAATGAACAACAGTTGCCATATTAGAAACCTGGATTTTATTACCAGCTCCACGAGAAAGAACTTTTTGCAACCTCTCAGTTACCTTATTGTAAAATGAGTGTTACTTACTGACTTCCTACAGTAGGTGTTATGAGGACTTGCTCAGTAATAAAGCCTGCAAAGTGCACAGAATTAACATCGGTCAGTGGAAGAACTCATGGTCTCCTATCCAATGTACCTTCTTCTAGGTCAAAAAGGTGGGGAAGCAGGGGGATGGTCTGCTGCATCCCCACTGTGGATCTCTTGTAGCTTCCATGCAGAGAGCTCTGTGTTACTGAAGCATTTAGGGAATAGCGTGGGCATGTTCAGTGCAGATAGACTGTTCTGAAATTTCAGCAGCTTCATCTTCAGTTTCAAATCCCGCTCCTGGAGCAGCTAGAGCTCTTCAAAGAAACTGTTGGGGAAAAAATTATCTTTGACAAAACTACCTAGTTTTCATTAGGCTCTTTCTTGGAAATGGCTAAACCATTTTCACTGAAACTTGAGAAAGAAAAATCAGCCTGAGGCAGAGAAGTAAAGAAAATTTCAGCATGAACCCTTAAAAGTCTGACAAAGTTATATGCAATTTAAAACTGGTATTTATAACAGAAAGGGTTAGGCATTCTTAACTAGGGGCATCACTCCCAGCTCCACCCATAATACACTGGCCAGCATCTTTCTGATAGGTGTAAATAAAACTCACCACACAAATCATTGGCTTAAAAACAGTCATGAAAGAAGAGATTTTCCCATCTGCCATGCTTACCAGCATGATGCAGAGGAACTAATCTGTAAGAGTTCACTTTTATAGCTCTTAGAATTGTTAGAATATTATCATGTCATATGAAATGCAGGAAAGGCAACAACTCCTGTCACACTGCTGGTTGTTTGTAAAACAACTCCTATCACATTGCTTTCCATTTGAAATATGTTTTAACGTACATGTTATGTTCAGTAATTCTTGGCTGATAGTTTCGGTGCAATGTGAATTTTCCAATATATGCAGGCTTCTGTGTGCTTGAACTCTCAAAGCAGCCAAAATAGTTTCTGTGCCATGGTTTATTTTCCTTTGTTCCTCTTCAAGGTCAAAAGGACAATTAACTGTATTCTTGTAGGTGAATTTTCCACCTAGCATCTTTCTTCCTGAGCCTGTGTGATGGTGTTTTTCCTGTTAATCCAACTGCTAGGAGGGAATTTGCCAACAACAAAGTGAGAACAAACTAAATTCAGCTTTTAAAAAAAAATTAACTTTTAAGCAATGTAATTTGAATTCCTGGTAGGTTTTCAATGAGAATAGCCTTTGCCAATGAATGTTTTCTTAAAAGATTTTACTTGCAGGCCTAGCTTTATAGCTTTGAATGGTCTCCACCCATTTGCTGACAGTGTATGGAAAGAAAGGAAGAAGAGAATATGGTAAGAAATGGAAGAGATTAAGTGAAGTCATGCAAAGATGAAAAATGGAGAATAGAGAGAAAAAAGATTTTTTAATATCCAACCTGTGTTCCTACAAGTTTTCCAAGACATTTATGAAATACCAATACAATTCAATAACATGTTTAATATGTACTTGTATGTAAGGTGTCCAAAAACATTAATTTATGTTAATTATAATGAAATTATCCTCACAGGAGATGTATGGTTATATTAGTTGTTTTACTTAATTCCAATTTGGGTTCCAGTTTGCTTTCAAGCACTTTATACTCTCGTACCACATGGATATTGAATCCATTTTGATTCTGCCACCAGGCAATTTAATCCAGTAGCTACACAATGAGCTCATGAAGGTTAACAGTCATGTCAAATTTTTTTTTCCTACGGCATCCTCATGAACTTCCTACAGAAACAGAGAAAACAATATCACAACAAATTACAGGATATTGTTCTGCTACAATATCTAGGGGTTAGAGTCTCAATCCTCAGACATCAACAAGTGTTTAATCATCATTTACTTATTAGTGGCTTTTCTGAATACAGTCTATCCCAGACAGCTATATGTTTTCTCTAAGAAACAATCCATTAGAAATTTTATTTCAGTTGTTTATTCATTCATACATGATTCAGCTCTAGGCTCTCCTTCCTCAAAGGCAAAATTGGGAAGTTGATCTAAGGATGCAAACACCACCATTTAATTCCACATGATCTATTACTGCACTTCCCCATCTGTCAAAGCCACTGACGGCTGGCATTGCTTGTAAGTGGGATTTTGGAATCCAATCATGAATTTCATCTCCCCGGAGATTCCCTAATTTTCCCCAGGTCTTCCTTCCAGCACTAGTTTAAGAGATAAATTTTGCTATTGCACGAAGTTATTCATTTATAAACTTTTCTGCTTGGCTAGAAAGGCTCTCTTAATTTACTGGCCTAGAGATGAAGCATCATCCATTAAAGTTTGTCTTAACTTAATCAGATACACCCTCCCTTTAGAGTGTTTCACACAGACAGATAAAGGCTTACCATGATAAATGTACTCATGCTTAGGATGACCCCAAATGAACCACTACAAGCAATTTTATTTCTTCTGCTAATAACATGAATGCAGTATTCAATCTTTCTTTGGTACATTTTGAATACAGCTAAACGATGATCTATGATTTTGGTTTTCTATGCTACATAAATTGCATATGATGTGCCTAACACAGCTACTTCTCAGGACTTCATTTTCCTTTCTGTCATTTCCAACAGGTCTCCCAATATCATTATCTCCTTGGTGCACTATTCTTCATCTTATTATATTTGCCACAAGAGTCTAAATAGTGTGTATAATTGTAGAGACAAGAAAATTGAACAATTGTTAGTTTAAAAAAAATTATAAACAAACAGTCATTTTCAACAGAAGCCAGCAATTTTCCAACTCACCCTAAGGGGCTGGAAGTTTCAGTCTTTCATAAGGTGAAAAAACAAAGGCCAGATCATCCTGTCCTGTGGTAATAAGGCATGGGAGGAGCTCTGAGGAAGGCCATTTTCACAAGTAAGATGAACCATTTTGCATATTAGTGTCTCCCAACTGAAAAGGATGGGGAGGGGGGCAGGGGCGGGAAAGGGAGGAATTATATGTTTAAAAGAAGGAAAGTATCTATCTCTGCTGACAAAAAGAGATCAGTGGCATTTATAACATAGGTAGGACTGAGGCAGCAATCTCATTGGCTAAATGTTGTGTAAGAATAGCTTGGCTTGAATCTGTGCTACTTGTAACTACTTAACTTTTAACTATTTTTTTTGCAGTCTGTCATTTATATAGCCTATTGCGTGGACTATCATATTCCATGGCATGTCGCAGTTGGTAGATAACTCTGAACTTCCCAGTCACTAGAGGTACTAAACATCCGCACACCAGCGCACCATCTGTGACATGCTATTACTCACAATGAGGACCTCCAAAGTGTTTGTAAAAGTACAGTGTTCTGTACTTATTAGACAAGCGCTGTATGGCATAGCAAAATATCACTCAACTGTAATTGGAAACAATGTACTCTGTTGGCCAGTGGTTAACCTAAATATCTAAGGCTACACTTTTATCAACTAGCTTAAATCAAAACTGGTCAAAATTTGGTATCTTCATTCAAACTTTGTATAGATGTTTAGCCACCTCACAAAAGAACCCCCAAATATAGCAGTTGATTGAGAACACAGGAGTGGATGGGATCAAATGACAAGAGTATGTTTTCATGTCAAGATTGCTATCCCCCCTGGCAGAGCAGTGTGACAACACTTGAACCGCATCTGCCTACACTATGATTGAGTCTAGTTAGTAGTAGAAATCTCTCACTGTTATAAGGACTAAATTGGCACTAACACTAAAGGAACAAAAATCATTGTGACTGATCTGATTGGTAAGGATTCCAGTGTCTCCACTGATTAATTTGAACAGAGAAAAAAG
Organism: Lepidochelys olivacea; assembly: GCF_965140295.1. Taxonomy (NCBI): domain Eukaryota; kingdom Metazoa; phylum Chordata; order Testudines; family Cheloniidae; genus Lepidochelys; species Lepidochelys olivacea. The sequence continues at coordinate 268,924,684 of NC_140411.1, forward strand.
AAACTAAATACTAATATTGTGTGTTGACTTGGCATTTGAATTTCTCTCTGCAGGTGCTGTACCAAAAAGCAGCATTCCTGGCGAATTAATAACACATCATCATTATAACAACTTTTTGCAAGTCTCACGAGAGTGTGTAATTAAGAAGTTAAGCTGTACTTAAAATGATGTAAAGTATCATTATACCCAGGATAAATAATTCCTAATTACTGAATTATTTGTCAGTAAAATTACCAACGTAATTTTCCAAACTTTACTAATAAAAGGTTTCATGCACTATCATTTATACTAGATAGAATGAGAGCTTTCACAGTTAGAAACTATTGCCTTATAAACCTAAATCCACACTGCAAATGCTTTTTTTTAAAAAAAACAACAACAACAATATTAACACTGGCCTAAATTCTAAGGCTATGTCTTCACTCCAAAAAGAAAAGTCTCTATACATTGAAATAGCTATCTAGAGTTAATTATCTCAGTGTAAAATGCTAGTGGAGATCAATCACAGGTAGCTTTTACCTCAGTGTAGCTAGTCAAGGTCAAACTCAGCTAGGGCTATAGGGTTGATTGGCTACATTGAGATAAAAGGTACCTGTGACTTGTCTCCACTAGTATTTGACACTGGGAACTGATGACAAAAGGGTGTGGCTAGCCCAAGCCCAGCCGGAATCAATGCTTATTCAAAGGCTCCCTGAAGAGGCTACCAGGATTGACTGTGCTTCATGTTGCAGCTATGGTGGAAATTAAAGTGGCAACTCCTCCTCTTTCCAGAGCCGAGGCAGATGACAGGTAGAAATACTGCCTACTGTCCAGATGGGGGTGTATTTCCCTCTAGAGAAACAGGCTTAGCGGGCACAGGATGTGGATACACAACCAAGGAATACTTTTCACCTCCTTACCCCAGCCTTGATGAATTTGGCAGATTAAATATACTTTGCTAAAGGCATATTTATAAATATTCTTTAAACAGTTTGACAAAAAATATGTTGCATCTCATCTCGTTATATTTAAACTGCAAAAATCTGTCGGGGTTTTTTTGTGGTGGGGCATATTTTTTTTTTTACAAGCCAATAGCTATTTTGGCACAATAAGAAAATATTATATAATTTAAAATATGTAGGACCCATACACATACAACTCATACACCTAAAACTTGATTATTACTTAACTGTAACAACACATTAGGGAAGACACCTGTACCTTATCTGTAAGTCGTAAGTCTATCAATACACAAAGGTGGTTCTGTAAACTATATAGAAAATTGCATGCAAGAAACATTAAAAGAATGGTAAGGTTGCAAAGTCAAGTACCTGAAAGTTAGGAAATGCCGGAATTAAGGTTGTCCATGCCACACATACCCTGCACCATCCCTTGTGTGTATGCATTATGATACAGTCCTTAATTCCACATACTAAAATCACATACTATTTTTCTCATAGAACCCCTTCCTCATTCAGTGCACTGAGTGGACTACACTTACTGAATGAGCAGCTATTCAGTATTTCACTTCATCCCGATTGTTTGATGTGTGACCCTACGCTTTATGTACTTCACACTTTTCAAGCCTCACTTTGAACGCAGAATTATTAACTTCCTCATGGGATTTTTTCTAGTGCTCACCACTACAGTATCTGAGTGCTTCACAAACATTAAACAAATTGATTTTCACAACACTTCTGGGAGGTGAGGGGGTGGTATTGTTATTCCCATTTGACAGATGGAGAGCTGAGGCACAGAGAGATTAAGGTCAAAAGCATCCACTAATTTTGGGTCCCCTATTTGAGACACCTCACACCTGATTTTTCAGATAATTTAGCATTTTATATCACTTCACATTTCATAGATTCCAGGGCCAGAGGGGACCACTGTGATCATTAGTCTGACCTCCTGTATAACACAAGCCATGGAACTTCCCCTACGTAATTCCTAGAGCAGATATTTTAGAAAAACATACAATCTTGATTTAAGCATTGTCAGTGAGTCAGAATCCATCATGACTCTGAGTAAATTGTTCCCGTGGTTAATTACTCTCACAGTTAAAAATTTATGCCTTATTCCCATGCTGAATGTGTCTAACTTCAGCTTCCAGCCATTGAATTGTGTTCTATCTTTCTCTGCTAGACTGAAGAGCTATGAATATATATAAGGCTATGAATATGTCACTGAGGTCGTGGAAGTCACAGAATCCGTGACTTCCAGAGACCTCCGTGACATTAGGGCCCTGCAGCAGCCCAGCCACTGCCGGCAGTGGCACCCGCCACAGCTCCAAGCCCCCATGGCCAGCAGTGGGGAATCCTCTGGATTTTGTTTTATTCCAGGTCATTGATAAAAATGTTAAATAGTATAGGGTCAAGAACCGATCCCTCTGGGACAACCTTAGAAACACACCTGCTTATTGATGATTCCCCATTTACAATTACATTTAGGCTATTCGTTAGCCTGTTTTAAATCCATTTAATGTGTGCCATGTTAATTTGTCATCTTTCTGTTTTTTTAATCAAGATATTGTGTGGTATCAACTAAAAAGTCTAAACACTATTATCTTTATCAACCACACTTGTAATCTCACCAAAAAATGTTTGTCAAATTAGTTTGACAAGATCTATTTTCCATAAATCCATGTTGAATTGCATTAATAACATTACCTGCCTTTAGTTCTTGATTAATCGAGACCTGTATCAGCTACTTTATGATCTTGCCCAGGATCGTCAGGCTGGCAGGCCTAAAATTACCTGGGTCATTCTGTTTACCCTTTTTAATCGTTGGCACATCATTAGTTTTCTTTCAGTCATCTGGAATTTTCCCAGTGGTCCAAGACTTATTGAAAATCAACATTAATTGTCCAGTGAGCTCTTCAGTCAGTTCTTTAGTAATTCTTGGGCGCAAGTTACCTAGACCAGTTCATTTTAAAAATGTCTAATTTTAGTAGCTTCTGCTTAATATCCTCTAGAGATACTAGTGGAATGGAAAGAGTGTTATCACCATATGAGACCATATCGTCTGTTTTCCACACAATACAGAACAGAAATATTTATTGAACACTTTTGTCTTCTCTGCATTATTATTTATTCTGCCATTTCCATCTAGTAATGGATCTATATCATTGTCAGGATTCTTTTTGTTCCTAATATATTTTAAAAACTCCCCAGTTTGTTGTCCTTAACTCTGCTGTCCATAGAGGTCTCCTTGTGACTTTTGCTTCCCTTATCATTTTTCTGCAATGAACAACTTCTGATTTATATTCATTACTATGTATTTCCTCTTTCTTTCATTTGTTCTATATTAACTTTACTTCCCTTCTAACCAGGTTGGGTTTTTTTAACCACTATGGCCTTTTTCCTCAGTTGTGGGATTGTGGCTTTTTGGATATCTAGTAAGTAGTTCTTAAATGATTCCCAATTATAATGAATGTTTTTCTGATTAAATTCTTTGCAATTGATTTGGCTCGTAATTGTTTTCAGCTTTCTGAAAGCACAATTCCCATTAACTTCAGCTACAGCTGTGAGTTCTCAGCACTTCTGCAAATCAGATCTCAGATGCCTCAAGTGAGGCAACCAGAAAATAAGAGCCCACTGGCAGAGGTGGGGTTAAAATCCATTCTCCAGGGCAACATTCAGCCGTCTAAACCAGGAGGCCAGTCTTTCTCTTCCTACAGTCCTGTTTCATTCACATTCACTCCTTCCAACTTCTTCAACAAATGAGGCAATACCTAGACCCCATCCTTTGTCCCTCTTCTCAGTCTTTGTCTGCTCCTCAGCTCCACATCCCAGTCCTCCTCCAACCCTTCCAAACTCCTTATTCCAATCCCCTGCCATCAGCTCTACATCTTTCAGTCTTCTCAGCAGCATATGACAGTCTGGAAGGATGGTCTGCCACCAAAACTGGCCAAAGTGATCCCCTGTGTGCGGATTCTAAGGCTTCTGAAAACTATGCTTAGAGGCTGAAGGATGTGCATATACCTCGGAGGTCAAACCAGCAAGCTGCGCTCTTTGAATAATGGGCTACCAAAAGGCTCTGTACTTATTCTGACACTCTTCAATGTATGTCTGAAATGATAGCTCAGTACTTTGAAAAGGAGTACTTGTGGCACCTTAGAGACTAACCAATTTATTTGAGCATGAGCTTTCGTAGCTGTAGCTCACGAAAGCTCATGCTCAAATAAATTGCTTAGTCTCTAAGGTGCCACAAGTACTCCTTTTCCTTTTGTGAATACAGACTAACACGGCTGTTACTCTGAAACCTGTCAGTACTTTGAGTATGTTGATGATTTGGCACTTGTAACTCAGGTCCATAGCTTTAAAGAACTTGACGTGACCCTTACATCAGACCATAAGATCCTGGAAGAGTACTTCCAAAAGTGGGAGCTGAGAACAAATCCAAGCAAAGCTGCAGTCTCTACTTTCCACCTTGACAACAGAATCACACAAAACACTTGGTCAAGTTTTATGGTGAAGCTATGCATTATGACCCAAAGCCAACATATCTTGGTATCATTTTTGACTGTACACTGACCTTTCATGACCACCTCAAGAGAGCAGCCTCTAAAGTGAAGACTCATGTCAATATTATTCAGAATTTGAGGGAACAAGCTGGGGATAAACTGCCCCAGTGCTATGAACATCAGCTTTGGCCCTGGTGTCCTCAGTGGCAGAGTACTGTGTGCCAGTGTGGACAAGAAGCTGCCATATCCAACTTGTGGCTAGGCAGCTGAATCAGACCACGTGAATCAACACAGAAACTTTAAAATCAACACCTCTACCATGGCTTTCTGTATTAGCAAACATTGAACTTCCATCGAGATGTAGTCACAGCACAAGAACCTAAATATGTCGAAGACCCAGAACTTCCCGTCTGGCAGATTATGGATAACATACTCCAACAATCCCCAGAATTGTGAAAATCACTATGGACCACATGTGACCACATTTCTCTGAATCCGGCCAGGAAGGGTAAAGTATCTGAAACTCATCTCCTATTCCAAACAAGCACATTGTTACTGACCCAACAAGCTGCCCTCCCAGTTTCAACCTGCCCCGCAGACTTTAGACCACATTGAACCACATCTGAACAAAGCATGGAAGATGTGGCTACTTGATGCACAAGTGGAAATTAAAGACGCCCCTTTGTGCGCCCATGGTGAGAACGTCCAAACCATCAAAAACATCATAGCACAGTGCCCCAAATATGGATTCAAAGGTGAACTGGATTTATCCACAACGTCACAGAGGAGGCCTTGAAATGGTTTATGGACCTACAACTGCATATATAGAATGTTGCTCTGCAGATGTCATAAGAGAGAGGTTCTCCATCTCCGTTCCTATCCTCCACTTCCCCCTCAAACCAGCCCATCCTGTTGCCTCTTTGGATCCTCATTCCACTCCCCCCAACTTCCTGACCTAGTACTGGTTCCCAACACTTCTGCATTCAAGTTAGGTTGCTTTCGCCTTCTCCTCCTTGCTGTCTGGGCAGTGGGCACGAGCCAAGGAGCACTGAGAGCCCAACAGAAACCATTTCCTTGCTCAGTTCCTGTGCCCATGCGCCACAATGGCCTCTGTCTGTTGGGAGGAATGATGGCATGGAACGTGCTGCTAAGCCCCTGCAGCACCAAGTATCCACATGCTCAGTCATTCCATGGGAATGGCTCATGCACAGCCCAGGGGGCAGATAGGGACTGTGAGGGGCTGAAGCACAGTCAGTGAAGACAAACCTCTGTGGAATTTAGCTGCCAAACTTAAACACATCTCTAGTGAAAATATGTGAACTGTGACTTTCAGAGGCTCATTACCTGAGCAAATTTGGGAATTTTTTTTTTGAGACAGCAAAAGGCATGTCTCTGATAGCAGGGTGCCCCTTCCTACCTTGCCAAATTTCAAATCAATGCTCCAAAGCATGGAAGCACTAGAGCATCTGAATGAAATAGTTGTAAGACATTTTTAAGATGGGAGGAAACAATGTATTGGCCCCTAAACTCATTCTTTGAAATGGCTGAACCATTTTTGCTAAACTGAAATAAATTTAAAAATAAATCAGCATCAGGCAGACACTGAACATGGACAATTTCAGCCTACACAGGTAAAAGTTAGCAGTTATTAGCAACTGAAAATAGGGTCTTATAATGTAAAGTGTCAGGCAACCTTAACGAAAGGCTTTGCTACGTGTGCCGCTTCTCCTTATAACAAGACTTAGGTCTTGTATAGTGCTTTTCAGCCTTAGATTTCAAATCACTTTATATATGGTTACGTTTGTGTGGCCCCGACTGGCTGGGATATCTTTTCACTACAAAAAAAGGCGTGTTCTTAACTTGGTTAGTGATACCCGTAGAATTCTTTTCAAGACTATGAGTCATGGCCGGTAACTCCCTCAGTGGGGAAGTGCAGAGGCAATTTCATGAGGGTGAAGCATGAGACTCAAATACTTTATTAATGTTAGAAAATTCCTGAGACTGAGATTAGTCCTACACACCACTGCCGGGGAGTTTCGTCATTAAAATGCACACTAACAAGACTCTAGTGTCAATTTGTGCGCTTGCCATGGAGCTCCAATATGCCTGTCTCCCAGCAGCACTGTGAAGGAGAGCAGTGTGTACAGCTAGGTATCCTCAGTATCTGCAAGTTTTTAATAGAACAAGACTTCACAGCCAAAGTGAAAGCAGGAGCTCTTTCCCCAGCTGCTCCTCATTACCTGATGTTAAATGTATTTTGATGATGCACTGGCTCATCAGTGTTGAGCTGGTAAAAACAAGTGACCTTCAACCCATCTTGGAACATCTAACCTGGGCCCATTACATTGTCTACATAAACACTTGACATTAAGTCACCTACTTCTTCCAGTGACAACAAAGGACAGCAGAAAATTGAAGTTAAAAATTGTTATTAACCTACTGGGTTCAACAGACACATGTGCACATCCCCCAAATATTCATTTGACAAGAAGCCTGCAAAATGCCAGCGATGTAAGGGTTCAGAACATTTCTGACAACATATCATAATGAAGTTAAATTCTTCTATCAGCATGGAGTGATAGGTATATAAACGTCTGGGCATTTTAAGACTACCTCTCTTCTTATGTTCTATTGCAATGATAGAGAATTGCATCGATACACCAGGGGAGGTTTAGAAGGAAATGTGACACTACCAGTAAAAATGTGAACTGAAACAAAAATTACTCAAGAAAGAAGCATCTATAACCTTTGTTTCAAAGAATCTGCATTAAGCCTGAAGAGAGGAAATAATAAGCAATGAAAGGAGTCTTTGTTATGTAGTGATTTCAAAGCTCTGCCAAAATGTCAAATAATCCATTTAATCAATCAGAAAATTAAAAAAATGTTGTAAATTCTCAAGGTAGCTTGAGGTTATAGCTCTGCCAAATAATTCCACTACTTGCATCAAGCTTATGTCACAATAGCAATTACTTAATAATTCATTTTTGTCTAACAGCACTGATGTAAAAATACAATTCAGTTTCCAAATTATTTGCAGCTGTGCTCATATTTGAATCCAGCACATGCTACTCTAAGGAGAGTTAACATTAGCTGCTTGGACCACTGCTGTAATGAATTTTATTTTTATTAGCAAACTACACCTATCAGAAGTGCTTGTTAACTGAAGAGAACAAGAAAAGTATTCTTTAAAACATAGCTTCATGTGATCATATTACAGAAGGGAGGCATAATCTGTTTTGTCAATGTGGGCTTGATCTGACACGCTTTGAAATCAGTGGTAAAACACTCATTGTACCCTACAACCAGGCCCTCTCTGAATGCTTACATTTCCAAATAATTTACTCATTTATTTTAAGAAAGAATGTATTTCTGAGTTTTGTAATGCTCAGAATCCTAAACTAGCCTTTATACAATACTCCGAGTAACACTTTAATTATGAGAACTCTCCTGAAAGGAACTAGCTTCAAATAAATTTATTGGCATATAGACCATTTTTATTTTCAGATGTATTTTTTAGTTTATTTCTGCACTATCGCAAAGAGCAAATTGTACAGACTGGTTCCGAAAGTGAACGTTTGCTTCCAACATCCCCAATACAATTACAGTTCTAATTTGTCAAATGTTTAGTTAAATACAAATAGTCTATTAAATAAAAGAGTCAATGAGCAGTTCAGACTCAATGTTGTACTATAGATAAATTATCATAACTATTGACCTCCCAAATACCCTGCTACTATTGCCTCGAAATGAAATTTCCAGCCTACTTTTCCCAGGTCTCTCCCCCCCTCAACTTTAAATTAGGTTTTGTTATCCAAACATTTCTATATATATTTCCAGGGATTTTCTATTTGAATGTGTATTTGTTAGTTGCATGGAATACACATTGTCTTTGTATAACAAGATGGGTATAATCAATCCCTCCTCCCACACAAAAAAACCAAAATGGCATGACAGTCAGAAAGGAGCCATAAATTCTGACAATTGCATAACTCCGCTTGAATTTTTAAGGGAAACCATTTCAAAACCAAACAAAGCCTGACCTGAGTTCATAGCAAAATCATACTCTGTCCCAATGGCAAAGATGAAAGTGAACCTAAAACTGTAAAATACATGCATTGAACATATTTAATAGCAATATTACCCCCTCCTATGGTGTTAATGGAGAATGGGATTGTCTCTATAAAAAGCCAAAATAAATGTTAATTGAAGAATAACAAATGCACACATGGGGATAAAAGTTGTTCGTGCCTACTTAAGCAATGATCATGTGAAAATATATTTGTGACTGATCCTGCTCCACTGAAGTCAATAGCAAAAACGTCTATTAACTACAGTCGTTCCTAAACCGTTTTAGTTGGAAGCAAATTTGCTACAGGTTGGTTGATGGTTGCTCCCCCATTCCATCTATAGAATCCCCCTCCCCCTTACTCTTATCTGATCCTCCTACTGTGCCTCTACCTTTTTAAGTCCATTCCTACCCTCTCATTTCCCTTTACGTCTCTATATGTTTTCCCCCCTCTCACTTTTAATGTCTTTCTTTCTGCTTCCCGCTCCCCACCGATTCTCTCCTGACCGGCTTCGCGCTGCTCAAGGCTGGGGTGGCATTCACTGGTAGTTCTACCTGGAGCTACGTGCTCTCAGAGCTGTGCTGTGCATTGTGAGAGAAGAGATACAAAGCTCAGGCTGGTGAACTGCTTCATGATCCTGTAGCCCCATAATGCGATCTGCTCCTGCATCTAGTTTTATTAGGGTCCTCCATAGCAGCCACCGTGAGTGTTACAGGGGCACATTTGCAGGGGCCAGCTGGACTGGATCCAGAGCCATGCAGCTTTCCCCAACTCCACTGCTCCTTTCCTCCGCCCTACGTCCCTACAGCTCTCTCTCATTTATCCTCCTCATCTTTTGGACTAGTCTGGCTTCCACCAGGGAAGCACACTACTTTGATGATATCAAAAATGACCTACAGTAATCTGTTGAAGCTGTCCATCCAAGTTGAGAGCTGTCAGTTAGGGCTGTCATACTTACACACCACAACTTTTCCAATAATTCACGCCAAATTTGTTTAGTTTGGCCTGTTCTTGCTTTGATTACATATAGACACAAAAAAATCTCCTAACACTAGCTTGACAATTTTCTTCAAATGCATATTTGTTTCCAGCTGGAAGAACAGCAAAAACAAACAAGAAGCACTTTTACATTTTCCTCATTCTAATTACTTGGAAAACTAACATATTGAATATGAGGCATAGAATCATAGCACTGGAAGGAACCTTGAGAAGTCATTTAGTCCAGTCACCTGTACTCAAGGCAAGACTAAGTATTATCTAGACCATCCCTGACAGGTGTTTGTCCAACCTGCTCTTAAAAACCCCAATGATGGGGATTCCACAACCTCCTTAGGCAATTTATTCTAGTGCTTAACCACTCTGACGGTTAGGAAGTTTTTCCTAATGTCCAACTTAAACCATCTTTGCTGACATTTAAGCTTGCTTCTTGTCCTATCCTCAGTGGTAAAGGAGAACAATTTTTCTCAATCCTCCTTACAACAACCTTTTATGTACTTGAAAACTGTTATCATGTCCCCTCCCCATCAATGAGAGCAGGTAAGAACAATATCTGTTATCCCAAATGAAGTTTTATGGTCTTTACCAGCTAACCAGTCATCTGCAGGTGTTGTTCTGATGGTACTTTGATACAGTTTCAGAAGTAACCTAGAAGTATTATAATGTAAATGACATCACAGCTAGAGTTTTAGTTTTATGTGATACATGAGCAGATAGCTGAGGTGTGGCAATCTAGAAATAAAAGCTTCACATCTCTATTCCGAGGAAGGAAATACTAAAACTAACTGCAATACTTGCTAACTCGTCAAATTATAAGCAGGGTGGATTGATTTAAATCAACAAGCAGGAAGCCATGATTTAAACAACTGATTTTAATCTCATTTTGCATATGGACTTTTTAGTTATTTCCCTAAAGAAAGGCTCATTCTCATTGGCTGGAATAAGCCTTAAAACATGTTGATTTGCAATCAAATATAGCATTTACACTAAATTTGATGTTTCTTTTTGTAAACTAGACTATACCTTGTCTATAAACATTTCTTTAAGCAATCACCTAGCTTAAAATACATGTAAAATTAATCTGAATACATTTGTTAATGTTTGAAAATGGTCAATGTCGCATTTCTTATTTACTAATGATCATTTTTTACTTGGGATTTATGTCAAGCCGCCTTTGGATGGAAATTGGAATTCAAAATGTAGAAAAACAAAAAGTATTTAAAAATAGCAAGTTTATCAAAACATTTTATGTTTAAAACTAACTGACTTATTAAACACAAGAAATATTAACCATGGTTTGTGAATTGACAAATTCTTTCTGGTCACTATGGGCCAGATTTTCAAATGATTTTAGATGTCTAAAAATAGCAGACAGTTGCTTAACACCCATTGAAACAAACAGGAGTTAGGTGCCTACACTGGTTCTTAGGTGTTTTTGAAAATCCCACTAGGCACCTATCTGCATCCTTACGAGCCTATATTTCTTTCCATCTTCCATTACAAAAGATATCAGATACTGAAATCAGCCCCAGAATAGCAAGAGAGAAAGACACATTCTGGCATCTGATGAAAAGCGACATAAATCCAAAGACTACATTCTGACTCTTAAAAATTACATTTGATCTGTGTTAAATTATGACTGCGAAACTCAGAATTCAAACAATCAGTAAGAAAGAAATTACAATCCTTTGAATTATGTTATAGCAGAATTCTGAAAATATCATGGAGAGACAAATAATCAAAGAAAAAGTACTGGAGATGTTTGGGACTTGGCAAATGCTAGTTGGAGATCTTATGAAAAGAAAGATTTGATTTGCAGGGAACATTTTAAGGAGTTCAAGCAGATGAGGAATGTTTACAGGCACTGGAAGGGAAAGTTGATGGCAGAAGAGCACGAGGCAGAAAAATAAGGTCTTGGATGGACATGTAGGATCTTGGGTGGATCAAAACGACTAGTAATCCACAAGTCTTTACAGAGAATTGTACAGAATGGCCTACCATAGTTGCAAACCTCTAGTAATAGAGATGTCAATAAGAAGAAGATCTCTTTGAATATCTGGCCCCATGTCCTTCAAGTTTTCAAAATTACTGGTTTTCATCCTCTACCAGATCGTTTTTATTCATAAACTGGAAGAAGAAAACAAGCTTTCCTGCCTTTTCACCTCCAAATTGGTTTCTCAACTTTGAATGAATTAATCCAAACAATGAAAATACTCTCTCTAAAACTGCTAGCTAAACTGAAACTAAAAGCAGTTGAGGCAAAAGATTTTCTGCACAACAGAAACTGAAAGTACCTAAATTTGGGAAGATGTAAATACCAACATTCGCTCCATTGTAAAGATGGAAAATAATAAATATATTTAATACAATACATAACATTGTGAAATATTTATAAGGCTTGAGTTGTTCTCAAAGGTAAAAGATGTTTTCCTCTGATTTTGTATATAATTAAAAAAGCAATACCCCTTAGCTCATTAAAATTTGAGGATGGTTCATTCATGCAGCATTTTAATTGTTATTTATTTACATTATTTTAATAGATTATGGTAAATTTAGATCCTAAAATAACTTCAAATTTAATTTTAAATGGGATTATTTTTATATACATATTAAATAAAATATTGATTTAAACAAATCATTGATTTGTATCCACTCTGTGAAGTGGTAATTCACAAAGATTACAGAGTCGATATACATATTATATACCGAAAACATTATTTTAGAAAATAATTTAAGGAACAGAAAGCTACAGTTAAATAATGCCAAAAGCAGTGTCATACCAAGCTCACAATGTAGCAACACCACTCAAATTAAACCCATTAATGAATAAAAGTCACTGAATAAACAAATCATAAAACTCCAGATCAGTATTTTAAATATATATATTTTATTATCAGTCATATAATTGAGATACCATATAAACATTTTGTCATATAGTAAAGTGCCTAGTTTCCAGTATCCAGCTAGTGTAGGGGTTTGGATGGGTAGGGGGGATGGAAATCATTCCAGACAAGATACAGGTAATGCTAGTAGGGCAATGAAAAAACAAGGTAGTGTCAATGGCCAGAAGTGGCCCCTTCAGTCTGCATTTATATGGATATTTGCAGTGCACACACCCCTCTCCCAGTATGGTCCTTCAAGCCATTAACAATTCCTTTGTTACATCCAGCTTGGATAACTGTAATGTACTTTATATGAGGTTACCCTGAAAGGCTGCTATAAATTTGTTAGTCTCTAAGGTGCCACAAGTACTCCTTTTCTTTTTGCTGAAGAGACAGGTAGTGCAGAACGCAACTGCTCTTTATTTAGTGGTGTTGGCCTCAGAGAATACATTATACTTTCTTTCAGAGATCTCTAATGGCTTATTCTTCACTTCCATGTGAACTTCATGCTGTTTTTAGTGATCTAGAAAGACCTACAGGATAGTGTTTAAATCCTGGATACCTGTAAGATTACCTAGCATGAACGCTGGATCATGATCTATATGCATATTTTGAACAGCATGAAATATTGTTGATATTAAATCATTAATCATCACACTAGGTATGAAACACATGCTGGACTCTGTCAGCATGCAGAACTTGCATTTACATCAACAGATTTTCTGTGAGCCAAATAAATACAGAATCTAGTTAAAAGTCTTTATATTTCAGATCCACAGTAAACTTTTTTAAATTAAACTGTGTGTTTCTACTGGAGAAGGCTGGGAAGCTCTAGCCTAAGTAATACTTTTCCTAGGTTCAGGCTCAGCAATTAAACTACATGGAACAGACAGAATATGTACACTTATGGTATAAAAAACAATATTCAACACTTTACTGGAGGAACAACTTTCAGTCAGCTTTGAATTTAACATTTCACCCCAACGACAAAACATTCCTTTTTTCTGACAAGAGACCACATTTCAGAAAATTGACTTGCTACTCAAATTGACACAGAGAAAAATACTTTATTTGTCATCAGGCAAGGTGTCACCTTGGACTGGAACACTGAACCCTTAGAGTGCAAAATTAAAAGATGGATTCTGATGAAGGCTTACAGGATTCATGAACAAACAAATCCCTTCCACTGGGGCACCAAACAAATATCCACATCCTTGCCAGAGATGTGGGAGGGAAATAATTTGGTGAGAAGTGATTTCTATACTGTAGTTACCCACTTCCTCTCTTCCACTCCCCATAATCCCCCCTGAATGGATCACTAAGGTATCCCCAAATTGCCCAGTTTGAATTTAATTAAAACCTATATCTACAAGACAACCAATATTTTTTAATCCCTGGGACAGTCACTTAAGATTAGTTTCACTCCCTATCCACAGGTGAGTTATTTATAAACCACAGGCACAAACAAATAAATACAAGAGACTCCGCTGACATCAATGGAGTTATGCCAGCAGACAAGTTGGCCCAGGTATTTTACAGAAAGCGGGAGGGGAAGGCGACATAGTGAAAAGGTACCATAGGGTCATTCTGGTAGCTTGGTCACAGGAACTAGTTTAAGATTAATGTTGTTTCATCATTTTATAACTCTCTTGGCATTTCTCTGTATTTATTTCTGTGGACAGATTTGTAACTTTAACTTGGGGGAACACACCATAGATTTTCTTTAGGTAGATCCAGGAAGCCACCACTCTTACTTTTTTAATGTTTTGCTATATCTCAAACGGCACAAACAAACCTGGCAAGGTGAAACCTTCTACCACTTATAGGGAAAACACCAGCTTCTCCCCATTGCATAAACCTGCTCCATGTGTCAAGAAATGTATATGCATTTTTCTAAGAGTGTTTGTATCCCCTTCTGTGCTCAATCCACAGAGGATAAGAGTCTGTTATAGGCCCCAGCCTGCACCTTAGCTCAAGCTGCAGGTATTTTCAGCTCTGGAAGTCCTGAGTTCAGCCCCTCTTGTTGACAAAAGATGGAGAGAGGCCATTGCATGTAGTGAGGTTTATACTGCATTCAAAGCAGAAAGGGTCAACCTTGGATTACCATAGTTTTGCACTGCACCAGATTGCCTATTTAAAAATGACATCTTTTTACTCAACAAATCTGTACCCTCTGTGTTTCCAGAGTCACATGTACTTATGTTAATGACAAAAATAAGAGTTCACAACTTTTCACCCCACTGAGCCAAAACAGAGTGTGATCTGGATTGTATTCATTCTTGTGAGAGTCATCAACAGGTTTATTTACGAAGTTCCAATTAGTCACACCTGTGCAAACCCACTGAGAGCAATGTTTTTGCATAAGCATTGCTGAGGATATAATGTGAAGACAATGGTGGTATGGGGTTGTACTGCTGTAATTGAGGGCATAACTTAGCCTAAAAAACCCTTTGTTACTGGTGGTGCTGTGTGAAAAGGGAAATACTCCGCTTTATTTTCAGATCCCAAGTTCAGTCTCCAGCGTTGGCAGTTAGAAAAAAAATATATTTTTACTTGAAAACTGAGCACATTTAGATCTGGAAATCATTTGGAGGCAATAAACATAGAGCCCTATAATGCAATTTATAGAGTTAATTTTCAGAGTATAAGCACACATACGTTAAAAGAGTCTGCCCTGTGGTGCTGAAAATGAAAAGGAATCCTCAAATTGCATATTATTTAGAAGTGACAAAAATGGAATTCAACTAAAATTTATTCTTAGGCAGGGAATAGGGAGGAAGAGAGAAAAAGAGACTAATATGTTATGATTAGTCCATCTGAAACTATTTAAAACAATCTTCTCACAGATTACCAGAAATGAGCTGCCATATGCAAAGTACATTCTGAAAACATTTGGGGGCAAATGACGAAGACAATTTTTATCTGTATCATTTTTCTTCTATTTTGGTTAACAAGCTCAGTTTACTCTCTAGGTAGTACAACCTCTATAATCTTGGAAGCAATTTCATTAAAACACAAGGAAGCAAATATTTTGCCTCTTAATAGAGGTCTGATTGTAACTTGCTTTGCAAATTACGCAACTATTGCTCCACAAGACAGTAATGATATAAACAACCTCTAACATCTTTGTAAACCAAAACAATAATTACCAAATTCAAACTGCACTTGTGATTTAATTAAGGTTAAAATATTTGGGGTGTTATTTTATTCACACTAACGATTATTTTTTAAAAAAACATGTAAGTTACAAGTGAGAAACCTATTGAAATACAGGGGGAAATATCTTTTCTACTTAATTGTCTCCAGGGTTTTATATCAGAAGAGGATTTGCCTATTTATAATTAATGGAAGTGTATCCCTTTTTTGAAAACAGACAAGAAATCCACAGTTTTTCAGAGAAATAAAAGAGGCAAAGTAACAAAAATATTTTTATTAATGTGCATTGAGAAAGAATACAGAAAGAAGGCTGTAAAAATAAATTAGTTATATAAGAATGACTCACATTCACAGAAGTATCCCACAAACAAAATGACACCCAAGACAGAAAGATATACAAAGATTGACAAAACTTGGATAGTAAAGCAATATATGGGATGTTGGCACTATTATGAACATTCTCACAGGTGCTTTTTCTGCCCTCAGAGCTATAATCCCTTGTCTTATTTCCAGAAGAGGAAAAGAAGAGAATGTATACTTTGAGAAAAACATGTCAATAGAAAAAGAATTATTATTTACATGCTAGCTCATCATTCATGTCTATTATTGAGTGTGGGAGTAAAAAAACCTGGACCCTGGACTAATGGGATACCTTAGTTTGTTTCATTCTTAATCAAGGTAGCAATAATGTGAATTTGGAAATTCACAAGTTGGGTTTTTGTTTTGTTTTGTTGTTTTTTATAACAGTATTAACTAATTAGTTTAGCGTTTCATGTACAGTGTTATTTTGAGTAGAAAATAAAAAAAATGTATAAACAATTTAAACATTTAACATTTATGTAAAGGTGAATCAACCTGTTATAAACTAATTTCCTTACTTGCCAAACTACATGGGTGAGGGATGAAGAAATAAAATGCAAACATGGTAATCAACATGGTGACATACTAAATCATTTTCCAACAATTTTCAGTAGCTCTACAACTATACCATTTTCTATACTCATGGCCCCATCTTAGTTGATGATTTTTCACAATGTATTTCATGGCTTCCATCCCTACATGAGACTTTATTACTATCACATAGGAATAAAAAGCCATAAAACACTAGAGTGAATTTATCTTGATCAGATGCAATACTTATTTTCTTCACATGATTTCACAACCATTTCAAAACTAACCAATAATTTCATGCTACATTACTGAACATTTTAAACTACATTTCAATGACAAGAAACACACTGAAATTGTTACATCACAAATTAACAGAACTTTAGCCTTTAAAGACATTCCTACCTACAAAGATCAGGAAACAATCACAACACACAACCAATTAAGTCACTGAAAAAGACAGGACACCACAGAAAAAGATCACTTCCACATACATCTTTAAACACAGAAGGAAAGACAAGAGACAAGAGAAGCACTGGCACAAATCAAAACTATGAGAAACACTACCAGAATCCTTTTTTTAAAAAAAAAAAAACCTTTCCCAAAGTAGCTTCCTGGCATGACCATCGCAAGGATGGACTTTGCATTGTAAAGAATTCAGACACCAGCACCATGGAATCACTAGGACATCTGACCTTAAATGGGGGGAAAAAAGCAATTTTCCCCATTATGTCACTTTACAGGCACAATCACAGGGCCAGTAATGTGGCAAACTGATCTCTAGAACTTATACATCCTGCCTATGATAAATTTACTAGGCATCCAATGCTCATATTTCTACTGATCAAATACTGAATAAGACAAATTATAATGTACTATTATATTCTAAACCAGACTGATTCTCTAGGTCCTGGGCTGAATACCATTAGTTATTAATGTAATTACTATTCATCTTCTGATTATCTTATTACTACTAATTGACCAAGTTGAAACACAAGTCTCCAGGGTCATAGAAATGTCAATACAATAATTTAACTGCCTTTCATGGCCTTTTGAAAATAATTTTGCTTGTACATTTACAAGCATACTAAGCAATATCCAAAGTGTCTGAAAAGGCTAAGAGCATATACTTTAACTGAAATATTTTACATTAACCCATTAATTTTTATTTGCAGTTGACATTAGACCTACAAATTTACTCGGTTTTATTTATCTACTCCTATCCTTGCTTGCCTATCAAATCCTGTTTCTTGGGTAGTACAATGTGGATAGCACAGGAAAGAGCAGGAAATCATTAAATGAAAGGAAGTGCATAAATAAATTCAATTATCATGCATAAAACATGCAAATGATTTAAAGACTGCATATGAAACTCTACTTTATATTCATTAATCACAGGTTGCACTTTTGAGGGAGAAAGAGATGCTAATTGGGTCCAGATTAATGCACTCCCAAACCTTTCCATTTGTTTTTCGGTGAGGGTTAAATGAGATGTATTAAAATAAACACAGCTGCTCATCTCCCTATCTCTCTCTCTCTTTTGTTGGAGAGAGAGAACTAAACAACATACAGCAGGTTTTCCGGTATGGTGAGATCTGCCTTTCCTAGGCTCCTCATAACTGCATATCTCATACCTATCACAGCTCTCTAACTCCAATGTTTTTCCGAAGAACATAACATTGTGCTGAAAATGAGTACAAAAATAAAGTTTAATAATTTTCTTTGGAGAGTAGGGAAGGAAGTATTTGTGCCTAAGCAGGCTCTGTCCTTATCCTCCCCTGACTAACTGTGATGAACTGTTTTAAATTGCGTGCAGTCACTTTAAAAAAGATTAATTCTAAGTTGGCATGGTGATATGTGGCTCAGTTATGTGAGAAACATGGAATCATGAGAGGACTTGAGCTGTTTTGTTTTGCTCACCCGGCCAGCAGAAACTCGGCACATAACAGAAGTAATACTCTCAGTTAAAGTTCACTCTCAGTTCCTTTGACAAATTCCCGCCCCCCGCAGCAGAGTCCATCTTGGAAAAAAATTCTGTGTGTGTTTTTTGGTTTTGTTTTGTTTTTCCTTTTTTCCCTTTCTAGTATATGGTATTGCTTTTCTCAGTTGTATACCCTGGTTGGCTGACAGCCTGAAGTGAAGAGAGAGGCAAGAGGTAAAGGTAGAGATTTAATGGGGTAAAAGCAGTGCCTGCAATAACAACAGAAAGGAAAGATGTGTACCTGGGGCTGATTCTGTCTTGAAAGAAAGGAGGAGAGATTGGAAGTGGACTTGGCCTAGAATTGTATATCAGAGGAAGGACCCACTTTGATTGTGTAACAGAGGAAGGTAAAAATAAAGCCAACAAAAAAGGTCATCAAACTAATTTCACACTGAAACGGATTGATTTGGATCATAGGCCCAAAGGAGAAAGGTTAGTATATTGTTAATTAAATATTTCTCTTCCCTGTGCTTAATATGTATTGAAAATAAAGATTTTTTGGGGGAGAGGGGTGTGCAAAAAATCTCTTCACGTTCCTTTAAACTGCTTTGTAAAAAAAAAGTCTATCTTTCCAAACTACAAAAATTACAGGGAGAAGACAACAAAAATACATATATACAGACTTGAACATATAGTCACATATATGCTTTCAGACACACACACTTTTATTAACTGTCTCACACACTGATAACCTCTTTATTAAAATTAATTTTTGCATGTTTGCACATGTCAACTAGGTGTAATAAACAACAACAATAAGGCTGATATTCAATCTGTTAAATAATCTGGTAAATTCTCAGAGAGCTATTTAGTTAGGAAATATGCTTATGATATTCCTTGCTCCTAAAAGAGAAAATGATTATACAGTAACTAAACCCTAAGTAAGAGCTAAAGATATTCACCTCATGAAGCCATTTCTCAACTAGCCCCTTGGCACTTGCTGGAATTATTCGCAGCACGAGCTCTACTTTTTCATTTTCTGCTGACTTCATGTGAGTAATTTCTTTCTCTTGATTAAAAGTGAGCTTGGCAATTCCTTCAAAGCATTTACTTAGGTGTGGTTGGTCTTGGAGTGGATCCTTTGTCTCAGAAAGGATTTCTAAGAGCTCATCGTGGCACAGAAAGAAAAAACCTGAAGGTGATAAAAAATGAACTTTATAGATATTTATATAAACACATTTTATATCAATGCCCATAGCCAACAGATGAAATGGACTGTTTACCTTGGAAAGAATAGTCTTTTCTTCTCCAGATAATCATTCAGGCCTTTCTGAATGTCATCCAAAAGCGATTCTGCCTCCTTCAACTTATCCAGCATCTGGGGCTGTGAGATAACCCTCATGCCATTGGCCTCCTTCACTGACTCCTTCATTATTAGCCTCCTGGTGGGTGAGATAGAATACAGTGAATGTAATAACCATACTTCACACAACAGGCTCTCTCTCTCTTTTAAATTGAAAATCCCCTTATTACAAAACAAGGGGTGTTCTTTTTCTTCTACCTTTAAGTAGGACTGCCACATTCATTGCTTTTTACAAAAACGCAGCTGCTTTTTAAGCTACAGATAAATAGAATCTGCTAGGCGGTAATTCCACTCAGTCTGAATGCATTATTTTCTAAGACACTTTGCTGAGGGACTTTTTATTATAAAGTGGAATGAACAAGGAAAGTCCTTTTCTCATCTAATTATGACTGTGCTTTGTTCTGTACTATTAACCTACAATGCCAGATTGATCTGCTATTTTTTGCTTCAGCCAGTTCAATAAATCAACATGTTTTTCTGGCAAATTACAGAGCTAATTATTAAGACTTCATGGACTAATGATAAAAATAGAAATAACATAAGACAATAGAGAATGCTCTATCAACAACAAAGCCAGACAACACATCAGTCCTTTGCTGTGCACAGTGCAATCTCATGTTTTAGCATCACTGATTGTACTATTTGAACACAGTCTACAGGATTTTCTTTTAATAAAATATTGATCCACTATGTATGTTCTTCTCTGGACTGAAGCAAAGAGGTAAAACTGAAATGCATTATTTTGCAAAAATGTATAACTGTCCACCAGTTTACCGCTGCCATCACAACATTTCAATATTGTAAATCAGGAATGAAAAAATACATTCTACTCTAGTACTGGCAATAAGTCAAAGCTGCCGCTACACAAACACCTCCAAAAAATGAAATTTACAGATTTAGACATCACCGCAAGTTTCTTTTATGCAACAGATGCAGTCAACAACTGACAAAATATGATGAACGATGTGAAAATGAATGAGAAATCCTTTCTACTTATTAGTGTAAGTTTATTTTAAATACTTATGAGGCTGAAAACTTTCAGAGTGGTAGGAAAAGCTAAAGGCCCCTCAGAACTGTACCCATGCAACATTCATGGTTATAAATATAAAAACAAGCTTGTTAACACACATGTGCATTAAAAGAAAACTCATATTGTGACAGTCTTAAAATCTTATATGCAACTCAAAATAATACCACCCCGATGTATTACCATTTAAAATATTATGAGAGGGGTCATAATAAATAACTGAGATGTTGCCTACGTTTTTCAAAGCGCATACTGCAAGATGATATATAAATACAGCCAACACTGGTGACCTTACTTTGAGATTCTAAAGCTTGCTACTGCCATAAGGCATTTCTCAGTGTTCTGATATTCTTGGCAAACAAGGTGTCCTTTAGGTTGCTGATCTCAGTATCAGGAGGCAAATCTAATGCTGTAGTACCAAGAGAAGCCTAATTTGCTCAAAATAAAGACTAGTAAAGACTTTCCATGAAGAAATAAACCTAAGTGTATTACAGAAGTTTCAAAACTGTGAGATTAAACAAACACATCAATATAAAAATCAATTTAGCTGACTGCACTGAGCAAATATTATCTTAAATGTATTGTTTTTTAAAAGCTCCAGTTTAGTACCAATTAGTTTAGGGTGGTAAAATACATTTACTCTGTGTGTGTGTGTGTGTGTGTGTGTGTGTATATATAATAACTGTATTTGATGTTATATGTGTAGCAAGGATATTCACCATAGAGTCTAGATTTAGATGAGATAAACTTTGCAGCGAAAGAAAAAGAAAGATGCCACTGGGTAACCTTGTTTCCTTACAAAATAATTTTGGACTATCCATGTACCCAGCCTGCTTTCCGTGGACAGGAAATCAAGGCAGTAAAACAATGACCATGTAAAGAAGAAAGTTTTACTCAACGGGGGGCAGTTATTTTGTTTAAACTACTTTCAAAATGTAAGAATCAGTGCGAGTGGACTATTCTCACCATGTTTTATGACTGTTTTCCAGAGTAATTTGGAAATATGGCTGTCCTACAGATTAAAATGTACCCCACTATCTCTAACATTGCAAACATCAGTAGTATGGAAGCAATGTGATTAAAAATAAGATGTAAAATCTCCAATTTTTGCACAAACCCTCAGCTAAGCTATGGAGAATGAACTGGTTAGGCTATACTCTATACTAGTCCAGACTACACCCTATTTAGTAGAAACTGACAGATGCCAAAACACTGAGTGCTCATTGCAGTGACAGTTTTTAGATATTGACCACAGTTTACTAGATTCCATTTTGAGACCATTAAACATATGTTATAGGACATAAAACCATAGTAAGATTAGACTTGCAGTTGTAATGGTGAAATACGAGTACTCAGTCTCTCTCCCTCTCTTTTGACATGTCAAAAGGGGCTTCAAAACACAATTGATTATTAATTATGTTTATTAAGGCAGTGCCTCAGGGCCAACCAAGAATGAGGTCCCATTGTGCAAGGCACTGTACAAACACAGAGCAACAGACAGTCCCCACCCCAAAGAGCTTACTATCTAAATAGACAAGACACAGTGTGGGGAAAAAGGGGATAACACATAAGGAGAGTGAACTATGTGATGCCAGCAAAAGATTTGTTATAGTGAAGAAAAGTTTAGGGCAAGGGGTTTTGGTTTTTAATTTAAGAAAAAATGTCCTGGGAAATGCTTCAGAAAAATCATGTTCCTCAAAGAAAAATACACACTTTTCCTTACAGTGACTTCGTATTTTTTCTTCAAACTTTTACTTGATATTCTCATTTTTCTAAGGTATCTTGTTTGCAAAAAAGGGAAGTAGATTAAACAATTGGACATGCAAAATATTTTCTTACAAATCAAGAATGCTTTATAATACTATTTTACTCTTCTATATTGCCTTCCAACTGAGGATCTCAAACCACTTCAAAAATATTAAATAAGTAAGCCTCACTACATCCCTTTGAGGCATGGGAGCATGATAATAATAAAAAATAGCAATAAGAGTAATAGCAACGGTAGTGATAATAATAACTATATACATCAGTAAAAGTATTATCCCTGTTTTTACTGATGGAAATACCATGGCACAGAATGACTAAATGATTTAACTAAGAGGCACAACCACAGTATGCCAGACCTATATACAAAGCACAGATTTCCAAATTCCTAGTCCTGTGTTTTATTCAGTAGACCATCTTTCCCTTCACTTCAGAACCATTGGCCAAAAGAACACCTCAGAAAAAATCATGGTATAAAGTTTAGAAAACTACTGTTCTATAGTATGCATATATAGATCTAGCTATATTTACATTCAAGAGAAATTTTATCATTACTGAAAATTAAGGTAAAAGTAGTAACTGTTTTAGACTGATACAATTAAAGATTAAGCAAAGCTAAGGAGAACCTACTGCAATAAGGGCCCAGTTCTTCATACCCACTTGCATGCAGAATTTTCATTGAGTCCAAAAAGCAGCTCTGGAAAAAGAGGGTGTGGAGAGGGAATCAGACCCTAACTAGCTAACAACAACAAACTTACCAGTTCCTACTGACAACTTCAAAGTGCTTTCCTTCTACTGATATTTGGTTACATATATCGTGTGAGCAATACATGGTCACCATGGCCTTTTGAACTTGCAGCCAGGTTTCCATAATCTCCTGCATTAGTCATGCTGGAGACAACAAACATGAAATTTCATTTGTTGCAAGCAATGAGGAATGTACGTGTTCCCTTACCACATCCAATAAATGCCATTTATACCACATATTAAAAATAAAGTGAGCTGTTACCAGATACAAATCACTCAACACCACTATATGCTTACAAAGTTAAAAGAAAGTGGTCTCAACTTCTGTTTTCTGCTCTACTTTGTGAAGCACAATGAAGAATGGGCCAGCACAGCTGCCTGTTTGTGAGTCTCACTTGGATGATTCACTTACTTACCGGATGACTGTGTCTATTGCATTTGGGCTCACACAATAAAAACTAAAGTGAAATCAATTTAACATAAAGAACTTTATGCTTCCCCCCCTCCTTTTTAACATTCTACACAGTGCAAGTAGCACCGCAAACTTTGAAAAGTTTTATATAATGAAAATTACTGAAGCATAAATCTCATAGGGTGCTGAAAACTGAGATGTAGCATGGAGATGAAATCTAAAAGCTAATTAAATTCAACAAGAGCCTCTCAAAAGGCAACATACCAGCTTAGCCTCCCATGCTAATATTTCGTGTTTGAAGGGTGCAATAAATGGAGGGCCTTTCATGGCCATAGTTTTCACAATGTGATCCTCCAGCAGAACCTGAGAGGGGAGAAAAAAAGATTAGATGCATGGATTACAGTACTGAATGGATGCCAAGGCCATGATAAAAAGAACAGATAAGTTAGGGCTTCTGAGGAGCTAAATTTGAAGCCAACCAGCAAAACGGATTGAACTTTATTACCTCTAGTCACTGCGAAATTCCCCAGGCAGTTGGATGTAATTTGAAAAGGTCAGAAAAAATTTTCCTGCACAGCATTACCGCTTCATGGTTTAAGGGTGTACATTTGTGAGATGTCTGCTCTAATCATTTTTATCGACTTGGTATAGAGAGACAGACTGACATACGAGGAGGCAAGCCAGATGGATCAGACAGGACCTACCGTTTGTTTCCTATTCTAAAATATCTTACAGTTTTCGGTAACTTTTTAGTTTGAACCATTTCAGCTTGTCCTTTGCTTTATTGAGAGAATATGCCTTATTTCTCTATGGCAGACAAAAAGGGAGAGAATGCATATGTCTCCTAGAGAACCTGGTGTAATTTTTTTGTATTTGATCTGGGAGTTCAGTGAACTCCCTATGAATTGGAAATATACATCTGAAGCCCAGTAAGTACAATAAGATTTTCTGGACAATTTTAGGTAGATTTTGTTTATCTTTGTTTGTTTTTGCTTTAAGGTGACAGTCCTCCCTGTAAAAGATTGTAACAATGACCTTCAACATATTCATAGTACAAGCTTTATAATCAATATGGCTGTTTTGCAA
The DNA here is from genome assembly GCF_965140295.1 of Lepidochelys olivacea. Lineage (NCBI taxonomy): Eukaryota > Metazoa > Chordata > Testudines > Cheloniidae > Lepidochelys > Lepidochelys olivacea. Next base: position 268,949,434 of record NC_140411.1, read on the forward strand.
AAAAAACAATCAAAACATTTAATTCTTTGGGTTAGCATACACAAGAGGCTTGTAATCAATATGAACATTTGCTAACATTACACAGTCCATTTTTCATGCAATTAAAATGACAGGCGATTTAACACCACAAATGTGGTATTATTCACCCAAACCCTGAAAAAGTTTTAATTAACATTAGACTTTCTTTCACTAAGAAGTCATTCATCTTCCAGTCATAACACAAACACTATTCTCTGTGCACTTGCTCTGCATCCACTGCATAGACATTTTTAACAGGCTTTAAAGTACGGCTGTGAGAGTTCATCTACTGTATTATGTTTATGGGACCTGCTTAAAGGCTCACTAAAACTGTTTCCACTTTGATAGGGAAGATATTTCCGTATGGCCATATTCCCTCCCCTTAAGCCCAAAACATTCAGAACAACAAGAAATTGCAAGTGAGAGGAACATACATCTTCCGACCAACAAAGCCTTTAAAGCAAGTCAGAAAGGGTTAGCTGTAGCAAGGAATGAAAAGGATTGTGAATTGTTCCGTTAATGGCAGTTGATACTCTCAGCTGAACTGGGGCTGTTCCTTAGAGGAAAAGAGACACCTGGGCTCCTAAACACAACACTTCTTCAATAATTTAGGAAGCTTCAAAGGAAGACAAACACTCTTGCATATACTGGAGGAAACAAATCACATACGAGGGATTAAACCAATTTAACTGGACTCCTCAAATTCAGCCTTAAGACTTAGATTAGTATTTTATTAGCTGTCTGCTGTTGTCTTCTAGTCTTTGGAATACAATGAGAATCTAATACTTTAATGGGAGAGATGTGTAAAGACATGGGAGCCCCCACAACATTCTTTGTGGGCTACATAACAACAATATTTTGATTTTCTCTAACATTATTTTGCAAACAGAAGGACTGGCACAGAAATTAAGTTTCTGTTACTCTCTTGCTTTGAGCTCAGCCAATGATGAGCTCATCTGTTCTACAAATTTCTCCACAGGAAAGCTCCTGCATGCTGAAAATGAGGACTATTTATATATCACAATTTAAGGAGCCAGGTCTCAATTTTTTAAAAGAGTGTCCTGTCTACATATTTTGACACCATATTTTGTCTGTCCCTACTCAGTTTCCTCTTTGCAAAAGTGGCCTTCTTCTAGCCTAGTACTTCTGGTTCCTGTACATTTGTCTTGACTCCTCCAACAAGCAGTGTTAATAGCTGCAAAGAACAACAACTTCTAGAGGAGCGATTCCATGCACTAGATGTATTAAAAAGAGCTCAATGGCATTAACAGAGGTTCTGTTTCACTATTTTTAGAATTATTTGTTTTGAGAGCTTTGATACCATCAATAATGAGGTACTGATTTGTCTTTGGCCTTCAGCAGGAGTGAGTTGTGCTGCTCATTTATAGTTTTGTTCTTTTCTTGTTGAACATTCCCTAGAAGGCAGTGTGGGGCAATTGCTCCTATTCCCAAAAGGGCACTTTTATATGGAGTTGCATACAGTCCCATCTCTCCCATTTCCACAGGTGATTGCCACAAGATAGGCTTATGGCATTTTCAGTATGCTAACAGCACCCATCTTGCTCTTTCTCAACTGAGCGAGCCAGCCATTGGGAGACATGGATGGGAGCTATCTTGCTCAAGCTCGATCCAGAGAAGACTGAAGTGATGCCGTCTATCTAGGTTTTTAAATACTTGTCCATCGCCATTGTATCTGAGTGTCTCCATGCTGCGAGAAGCAACCAGAAGAAATGGTGAGGATGAAACACTGCCTGACATTTGTGATTCATACTGTGATCCCAGTGTTGAGGGCTGGAAGTTGAACTCAGCAAAGTTCAAAGCTGAAACCGGAAATAAGATGTGACTGTTTAACAGTGGGCTTAATCCATCACTGGGATAGAAAGATATGCTCTAACTCCAATGCAGAAATCAGACTGGTCCCTTCTCAAATTAAAATCTGTGAATCTGGGAGCAAAGTTAGATCCCCAGATGCTGCCAAATGATCATATAGGATCAGTGGTCAGGCATGCTTTTTTCACCTGTCAGGCCAGGAGATTGCAACCATTTTTTTCACATGCGGGCCTTGTGCTATTGTGATCTGTGCCTTTGTTTCCTGAAGACTGGATTACTGAAATGTGCACTGCATGGCACTTCACATTAAATCAACCCATAAACCTAAAATGGTAGAGGTGGAGGTGGTGAAAGTGAAGGTCTGTTTAAGCGTGCTTCCTACTGGCTACACATCACACCAGTACTTGGCCATCTGCACTGGCTGATTACTGGTTTCCAGATGGAGTTTAAGGCATTGATTTTAACCTATAAAGTTCTAAATGGCTTGGGACTCTCCTACTTAAGATGTGCCTCTGTCTTTGTGATCAGTAGAGATGCCTGAGCTGGATCCATCTTGATTACAGCATCCTCTATGAGAGACCTGTGGTTTGGAACGAACTTCCTCCACTGCTCTAGCCCAACCAATGTTGTTCACTTGCATGGCTTACTACAAAGAATATCTACTTACTTTGCATGTAGCAGAAGGAGGATGAGGGTTATGTGGGGGTGGAGAATCTTTGTTGAGAGTTGATTCTCATGAGCAGGGTTAGCTGTTAGGTGCTAGTTTTATTGTCTCTTGTTAAAATCCTATAGATGGAAATAAATAAATGGCAAACCCTTTCAAAATAAAATGAAAAGTGCTCAAGGAAAGCACAGAAGAGACATGCAACTCTGGGTATTATACTGGGGATAGCTCAACCAGACTTGATGCCTTCAAAATATGTCCATTCCAATATTCACAATCACCAAACCATTCTATTTTAAAAATCACTCTGAGAAACACAGCTTTTTGAATCCCTTGTTATTTTTTATACATGAGAGTTGAGTACTTTGAAAAAAGTTATCATTCACTGGTAGTAATGTTTATGTTTTAAACAGCAGCTCACCCTTAAAAATAAATTAGATCTTCCTAAAGACAGATAATAAAAGTAGTTTGAAAAAGCTGGTGGACTTACTGTGTATAAAGATTTCATTTTACCAAATCTCTCATGTGAGCACTGATTCAGCTCAGGCACTGATATCATTAGAATTAACTTTCAACAAATTAGGTTTGGGAACAATGAAATGCAATTAAAATATTGTATGTGCTTCAGCGGGAGATGATAATGTTTCATGCATGTTTAGAGGGGGAAAATAAAACCGAGAGAAACCACTCTCCTCCAGTCATTAAAGGAACTAATTAAAGCTCTTCTAACAAGGTAAAATAAGATTTTGTACACAGTTTCTTCAGCATTTCAATTTAAGATTCATATGCTTTTATATGCATACTACAGCTGTTAGAACAAGAATTCCTGTGTCTTTGTAAGATGAAAAACTAAAATAAACACCTTTCCAATCCATTTTCATTTTGTTAAGGACTTTCTCCAAAGCATGTTCTTTACTGACTTGGGAGCTAACATAGCTTAAATCTTCCAAATACTTTTCAAGGGCAATCTCTAAAACTTCCTCCAGAGAAGATCCTTCCTGGAGGGTCATGTGTTGAATCCAACCTAAGTAGCACAATTTGAAACTATAATGTCTTAGCATGAAAACAATTGAAACACTCTTCAATCTAAAAGAGAGTTACTACCAAATACAATGGACAGAGAAAAAACTTCAGAGATTCACTGCTTTTCTGAAAGCAAAGAAACCCCCAAAATGTAAGACAAGAAAAAAGACTGGCTAACAAAAAAAAATCCTATATGGAGATCTGAAGTTTGGCCCTAAATTTGACGAACTAACAGGTGAGTCATTTTGCTCATTCATTGTGGGCCACATTTTCAGAGACCTCAAATCAGCCTCTAAATTTATGCACCCAAACTTGCACAGTTATTTATACAGGTAAATAATGTAGTTTGTAAATGCAAACTGGATGTTCAGCTACCCAGTCTGTATGCCTCTATCTAGATTGTATGTCTAAATTCTATTTACCTATGCAAGTGAATGTGAATAATAGTAGATGAACATTTAGAGGCCATTTAAAAATTATCTCTGGGGGCTATGGGTTTACATCTTCACCATGTGAAAAAATCTACAGCTTCAAAAATGATAGAAATTACTGGGCTTAGTGTTATATTGTGATGGAACCTGAACTGATAAATTCTAAATTATTCTTACATTATCATATGTTTCACTCACACTGCCACTGCCTTACAGATGTTTTTAAAAATGCATTTTTCCAATTCTAAGCCTTCTTTAACTACCTGGAATTGGGTTATTAGTTCTATCAAAGTCCAAACAATAATATTTTACAACACATATAGTATTATTTACATTGGTGCAGCCTGAAATGCCTGACTTTTATAAAATCATTCGTGGTTGCATAGTTTTGACTCAAATTCATGGGTCAGATTTTCAAACACTCCCTGCATTGGCCTAATTCTGCTCCCATTGAAGTCAGCAGAATTCTTACCCCGGGAGAAGAGCACATGACTGACACGCACCTTGAATAGGGCGCAGAATAAATACATATGGTTAAAATGAGGCCCTAATTTTATTAACTCTGACCAGACAATTAGAATCAGAAAATGCTTAATCACCCCAATGCTATCAAGCAGGTAAATACCACTGCACTCCAAAACTGGCCTGTACACCAACTGCAGGACCTATAAAACATCAAAATGTAAGCCAGCTGCACCCCTGCAATGATAAGGAAATTGGCATTGCAGCCAAATTCCTACCTCACAGTGAAGTGATGGCTGAACTGATTAAGGGAGGCCTTAGAATGCACAAATCCTAGAGAAACATACCCTGCTTACTATACCAAGCCCCTCCACCGGCCAGAGCCTTACGGGACTGTCAACGTGCCAGCTGGACTTTGCAAACTCCTATATGCTGGACTCCTGAAAATATTACGACAGAAACACTTTATATAAAACTTCAGGAAACCAAACCTCATGAGTCAGAAAGGAGATTAAAAAAAATCCCTTCATAACCCCAAAAGACAATTAGCAAAAGCCCTCTGCATCCCAGGAAGTTGAGATCAGACTAAAGTAACCACAGGGAGGGAGGATAAGTAACAGCAAACTCAAAATGGCTGCTGGCCTGGAAAAAATTTCAAGACCCCACTCAGGGAACAGGAGAGCACCAAACCAGTCAGGGTCCCTGCATCCCTGCAGCAGCCAATCAAGACACCGAGTAGGGTGAGAATCAGGGAGCCCCAGACCCCAGTTCCTTCCAACCCAAAGAGAGGGCCCATGGTAGGGGAAGGAAACTCTGTATGCAGATCAAACCCTTACCCTTGCCTATAACTCCTGGAATTATATGATAGCATAATGTTTTTTGAGCCTTACTTTTAATCTAGATTCTTATGCCATGTCCATCAAGGTGGCATCTGAGCATCCATCTTGCTGTTAAAGTTTTGTACATTTATCAAAACAAAGAAAGACCCAAATCCTGCAGTCATTATTCAGGCAAAACCACCACAGAGAACATAAAAACGAGACAGAGAATTACTAGTTCCCATCTGAACAGCAGCTAAAAGTTACTTCTTGAAATAAGACTGTTGCTGTAAAGGTTATGGATTTTACAACGCATACCACTACAGATAAAACAAGTTTGAATATGCAAACCTTCACACAGAGATATTAAATAGCCATTCCGTCACATTTTATGTGAAATGCACTATCAAGTCCAAAATGGAATTCCTACTGCATTCACTCTGGGGGATTAAGGTAACATTAAAATCCTGATGATATTCAGATTTATTATTTATTTACTAGTTTTTCTGATATTGTCCATGATCATATTATCCAACTTAAGGCTCATATCACAGGGTGCAGATGTCTTGCATTTCTTTCTTAAGTTACATACTGGCAAGTTGGAAATCTTGTTCAACCCTCAGATTCTCAACTTAATCTCACTGCTTTCAAGATTTAGAAGTTAACTGTCGAACCATTTACCCAGCAGCAGTGGCAGAGACACCTTTTTGAACCAACCTTTCTCTATCGTCTAATATTAGCGGTGGGATTTGATACTGATTACTTCATTTCTTTAATACTGCTGAAATACATTGCTCTTGGTGCTTTCTCAGCTGATAAAAATTGGCTCCTGGTTTAGTTGCATCATTATTTCAATAACTGTAATATTTATTTCCTTTTAGCCAGCCATCCTTTTTCCTTCATGCACAGCCTCCAATCTTTACTCGTAGTACATTATTTACAATATTTGTATTACACCAGCACCCAGAGGCAATGACCAGGATCAGGGAACTGTTGTACTTTGTACTGTACAAACAGAAGTAGACATGGTTCTTGCCCTGAAGAGCTTGCAATGAAATTTAAAATGATGCTGTTAGATAATTTTCCTATTGTTCTTGCTATTCTCATGTCATTCCGTTATTGGTTCATGTAGAGTACATTTGTTGCTGACACACAGGCATGAAGTTTAAAGTGTTACTGTTGGCATTTAAAGGTAGTTATACTTCTGTCCTAGATCTCCCCTTTTAGGTGAATTATCATTTTTTTCTATTATTTGTATTTCAGTAGTGCCTAAGCCGCCTACCTAGATTACGGGCCCATGGTAGAAGTGTACAAACTCATTAATATATCCTTTTTTTCAACCAGCTCTACCAAAGAGCTTACAACTTAAATAGACAAGACAAAGAAAGGACAGAATTGAAAAAGAGAGGCGGTGAAGTGACTTGCCCAAGTCCCTTTTTAACTGAATGAAGGAGACACCCTGCAGGGAAAAACAGTATCTGATCATAAAAAGAAAAGGAGGACTTGTGGCACCTTAGAGACTAACCAATTTATTAGAGCATAAGCTTTCGTGAGCTACAGCTCACTTCCTCAGATGCATAAGCTTTCGTGAGCTACAGCTCACTTCCTCAGATGCATATCTGAGGAAGTGAGCTGTAGCTCACGAAAGCTTATGCTCTAATAAATTGGTTAGTCTCTAAGGTGCCACAAGTCCTCCTTTTCTTTTTGCGAATACAGACTAACACGGCTGTTACTCTGAAAAGTATCTGATCATGTAACTGAAGACATATAATGCACAAGGGGGTAGAATTAAGGTTGCATATGTTTATTATGTGTTACTACACTCCAGTCCAATTGTACAGGCCATAGAAGGAGATGACAATTATAAGGAACCACATTTACAAATCTCTACAAATTAACAAAAATAGTTTGTCTATACATTATAATGCCCAGATTTTGTGTGTGACATCTCAGGGTCTGATAAGGTTAGAAGCAAGTATTTTGCATGCCATTGGGAATCTCTTTTTTCTACTTTCTAAAGGTATAATTCTCACTTGGTAGGCCTGATGTGTGGAGAGATATTGGATTTTAAAAGTGTCATTGATTCAGACCTGAACATTGCCTCATCCTGCTCCTGAGACCAATATAATGAAGCGGGGGAAATCCCCATGCAAGGGGGAAAGAAAAACACTTCTCTGGCAGGTTATTTTGTGAAAAAAAATGGCTGCTGTTTGAGGATGCTCAGAGCATTGGAACATTAGTAGTCCTAATTAGATGAACTAGAGTAAAAAGGGCAGGTGAGGTGCGTAAAGGGACAGCATAAAAGCAATTTTTCACATGGTTACTACCGTCATATATATGTTGAAGGTAGGTGGGGGTGCACATGGGTATATCACAGAGAGAGGAGGACATTTGCAAGCACACATTCGCGAACATGTACATACACAGAGAGAGAGCGAGAGAGAGAGAGAGAGAGTACACAGTGTAAAATAGCGAAACTACTTAGATAATTCTTTCATCACTCTAAACACACCATAGCATAATTCAATCTATCCATGCAATATTGTTTTTGAAAATCTGTCATTTCAGAAAATTACAATTATACTAAAATGGAAAAGTCTGAGCCTATCACAGTATAAAGATGCTACACCAGAACTTGCTCACAACTGAAAAGCAGTTGTTTGCAGAGATATGGTATGTAAATCTCAATAGTCTGATCAGCTACTAAAATGAAAATTCAAACCATATGCTAAGAAACACAGCCAGCTCTAATCTCAATTCACAGAGCTGACAGAGGAAACATTTCAAGTGTTTCATTATTAGACATTTCAGTGTATTGATGTCTGAATCAGTGAAAGAAAGAAAGAAAGAAAGAAAGAAAGAAAGAAAGAAAGAAAGAAAGAAAGAAAGAAAGAAAGAAAGAAAGAAAGAAAGAAAGAAAGAAAGAAAGAAAGAAAGAAAGAAAGAAAGAAAAAGAAATTGGGGGTAGTGAAGGGAACAAATGGGTAACAATAGGAGACAAGACCCAAGATAAAGACTAGAGTGGTGTTAGGTGAGGTCTAAAAGATGAGGATGCAAAGTTTGAACTTAATATGGTATGCAAAGGAGAGCCAAATAGAGTGATTAAAGAGGGGAGTTGTGGCACATTTAATTACATGACTAGTGTACTTTGTACTACAACTTTAAATACATATGAACACTGCTGCCTGCAGACACAGGGAACCACTGTGAAAGGCAGAGTTGATGCAGAGTCTTAGGAGACACATTCTCCTATGGAGACTTTACTTTTGTTCTTTCTTCCTGTTTTCCATAATATAAAATAAATGTATGTTTTGACTGAAAGCGTATGTTTTCCTCTGTGTACAGAAATGCAACATGAATGGTGTGGTCCAATCAAAGGCTGAAGAAGATAATTTTAGAAACTAAAAGCTGGCTGGGAGAGATAAATGTGAGGTCAAAGAGGACAGAAAGGAAGAAGTTGCTGTAATCGAGATGGGAGATAACCAGGACATGGACAAATGTTTCATTTGCACAGAGTTGGACCAACATTATGCAGATGATGTACAGCTCTACTTCTCTTTCACTCTATATGACCATACTACCAAGATGGCCCAAAGCTTGGACAAGATCAGCTCCTGGATCAAGAACAGTTGGTTGAAGCTGAACCTGCACAAGATGCAGGTTACACCAATAGACAGAGAAAAGCATTTGGAAGAGTTTGCAGCCATGGTGCAGTCTCCTCCGTTTGAGGGCACATGCTCTTAGCTGGTCAATTCAGTCCATAGTTTAAGGGAGTTCCTGAATTCAGCACTGATGCTAAGCTCTCACATGGCAGCATCCCAAAACAACACTTTCTGTCGTCTCCATCTGGCCAAGAGATTGTTCGATCCTGGCAGATAATGACTTGGCCTCAGTTACACATGCCTTCGTCACCTCCCATCTGGACTACAAAGATGCAATACGCCTGGGCATAAAGCCATCAGCCCACGGAAACTCCAACTAGTCCAAAATATTGCAGTTAGTAACCTCAGCAATACAGGCTATCGTAAGCACATCACACCCATCCTACACTGAATAACGAGTCAAGTTCAAGGTCTTGGTCCTTAATTTCAAGGTGATCAATGGCCTGGGCCCAGCATTTTTAAATCATAGCCTAAAGCTCCAGCACGAAGACCATGGCCAACAACTCCCCTGGGGAGAGGATGAGAGAAAGAGTGTTAGTCATGCCATTGAATTCACTAGTGGAAGGCACCCAGAGACTACGGTGATGGGGCAAGCATAAGAACCTATATAGAACAGACAGAAAGGAGGATTTGGGGGTAAAGGAGGGTACCAAGAACAGAGGCCACTCTTTCCTCCTTGATACTCTGATCTCCCTTTGCTTTCATGGCCCCTTACTCTCCAGTCTCTCAGATCACTTTGCAGAAAGATTAAGGAGGTTGACCACAGAGTAAAGGCCCTCAGACTTGTCCAGGAAGAGGTAACCAAATATTTCACTGAGAGAAATTTCAGTGGAACATAAGGAATACCAGGAGGGAATCAGAAGAGAAGGAAATGCCTTGTGACAACGTCAGTGCCTTCTTTTAAAACCATTAGGTTGCTAGCAGAAACAAACAGCAGTAATACTGGTAAATCAAGACAGAGATTATATATTGCCTACCAAGGAATTTAAAGATGAAGGGAGGAGCGGCAGCGGTTTAACAGACAAGTGCGTTCAAAACTCAGCATTTGGAGGAGGGATACTACACTGAGGGTAAGGAAAAAGATGAGAAGATACTGAGAGGTTTAGGGTGAAGGAGAGAGATGTGGTTATTTAGTGAGGACATAAGGTCAGGGGTATGTAAAGGAAATGGAGTGAAAGTAATTGTGAGATAGCTCAAGGTTAGCAACTGGAGTGAAAGGAGAAGCACAGTATTGAAGGATGTTTCCAATCTTCTTAAAGAAGTTGGTGAGATCCTGGGAAAGAGGGAGGGGCACAGGGTCTGAGGATGGAATTGAAGGCATAGAACTCCATGGAGGGAGAAGGAGAAGTGTTGTTAAACAGGCATACTCAGTAATACGCAATACTCAATATTATGCACCTTTCAAACATACTTGGAGAAAGGATGGTGATAAAAACACAGACAGGAAATAAAATTTTAAAAGTCCTTATTTTGAATTATGTAATTTTATACATTAAATCCAAGAGTAAGAAACATGGAAGTGCCTAAAATTATATAAATTGCAGGAGGACTATCTCTATTCCCTCACATTAGCAAGAAGAACCTATGTGTTTGCTTTGGAAAAATAAATTTAGGAGACAATCCCATGGAAAAATTAATCCACAGGGACACAGCTATTCTTTTTGACACTTCACTATGGAACAATTTATGAATAAATCTACAACAAATAGATAATGATGGATTAACCTGTGTCTTGAAGATCTGAAAGGTTAAAAACAGAGGAGTTGTTCTATGTTGTATGTTACCAATAAAAGCAAAAGCTCAGTGCCTATAGCCTTTGAATGAACAGCTGTAGGGCCCAGTTTTCCATGGTGTTGAGTGCTCTCAACTCTAATTGTCTTCAGGAAGTGCTTAGCACCTTGAAGGTTTGGGCCTGTAATTAATTAAAAATTCATTACAGAAAAGCCTTTATCACTTTTGTCTATCCTGCTGCCAAAGAATAATTATTTCCAACAGTATATTTTTGAGTTCTTTGGTTCAATCTAATTTGAAATGACTCTTGTAATAATGCTTCCAACGCTTCCCTCAAAAGACTTCTTCACAGGTTAACGAACCTCACCATTTGGAAACATCCCCCAAAATTAGTCTATAAAGGTACTTCTATCTGATTGCCATATACAATACTCACACATTTCATCCTAAGCTTTGTGAGGTGCGTATGTCTTGGTGAGCCATGGATGGAAAATAGTCACTGATATAGCAGGGTACTGACCCATTTCTAGTTCTGAAAATCACAACCAAGGGAGTGAATTGGCACAGAAGAAGCCTGAGATCCAGTGGGGGAAATCAGAACACAGTTACAGTAATGCAGCTTCTAGATGACAAATACAGATCATGGTCAGATCCTTCTGTGCACAGAATGGATGAAGAAGGCTGATGCAGGCTGGTCTCCTGCACTATATGAAGAGTCAAGCAGGCCTCTGAGAATGCACATTGCTCAGTGAATGGATTGCACTTTACAGGAAAGTTGCCAGGTTCAATTCTCTGAATTCTCTGATAATTTCCATTAGCAATGTACACACTTGTTCTTTCCTGGCATTCACCATCCTGGATGAGCACTGATGTGTTTTTAAGGTGGTGGGTCAAATATTCCTAAATCTTCTTGAGCTTCACCTTGCATGATGGGCGCAATCTGCACTGGGGATGGTGGCTGGTTATTGCCAAGTTAGAGAAGTTATGGACTTCTCTAGCTCTGTAAAATCCCATCATATTTGACTTATCTCCCCTGCAAAGTAACATAAGAGCACTTTGCAGCAGTGGCACCAGTGAAGAGGCTGGGGGAGGCTGGGGCAAATGTCCCACCTTCCCCCAAGTTTTTGCACTTGCTCAAAGTTCCACAGGCTGCGGAGCCGGGGGGCCAAGGCCCACCGCTTCAAAGCAGCGTTCCCCTGCTAAATCTGTGCAGCTGCTGCTGGAATGGTCAGAGCATCACTCCGTCTTCCATGGTCACACCACCACTGAAATTTGACTCAGCTGCCCCTCCAGACAGAGGGAGGGGAGGCCAAGCTAAATTGCATTGCAGCCTGGTGCACAGGATCTCAACACCACTTAAATTTGGCCTGGCTGCCAGTCTGGCCAGACGATGGAGGGACAGCTAGGCCAACTGATGTTGCAACTTGGCACACTGGGAGTCTTTTCCTGTACAGCAGAGCACAGGGAAGCCCTCTGAGAACTCAACTCCAGGAGGCACAGACTCACACACTGTGTGGGTAAGAGATTCCCGGGGCTCTTGTGGGAGGTACAGGGGGGGCACAAGCGAAAACCGGAATGGGGTCCCTGCTACGGGAAGGGCTGGAATCCCCCCCCCCCAAGAAATATCTGAATTTGCAGTAGTTAGTGCTTGGGTGAAGTATCTGGGATATAGAGTCTGGATTGAAGAGCCATTTCACTATACAGAATAGGTCAGCCAGTCATGATTTTGCAGCTGTGTTGGTGGAGGAGTAGAATTGTTGCTTTACTTCTATTACTGCAGTGGCACAGACTTGGCTTGCTCATTAGTGTTCTACTCTTTTGCCTCAGTAATTTGTCAGTGGAAATCTTCATGGTTGGTGAGAAAGGAGGGCCTTGCAGCTGGATAATTTGCATTTCTAGAAAATATTATAAGATAGATAGATTCAGGAACCTTCAGGGTGAACCAGCGTTGTTGATTTGCTCTCCTAATGGAAGGAGAAATGTAATGATCTCCACCTATGTGAGCTAGTGATCAGATCAGAGGAGAGGAATGCTTGTTAAGTCTACAACATTCATTCCTAGGCTAAAAGATCAATCTAGCATGTTGAACATATGGGACCAGATATATTTTGTGTGAACCCTATTGGCTCCATGCAGGAGAGGAGATCAGATGCTATAGTCTACATAGTGGCAATCACCAAGAACAATGTTCTGGTGGTTTACAGGTTTTGGTTTTTGTATGCATTTTAACACAAGGTGAAAGTATAATATTTAAACCTGCCAGACATGTTTAGAGTAGTATCTTCCAACTCAGTCTCTTAATTTTTCAAACACACACATTTATTGTTAAGTTGTTTGTAAAATACTGAGTATATTAAGCACAGACTGAGGAAAAGTATAGGAAGTAATCATTAGATATGCTGGTTTTCATGTGAGGAGAGCCTACCTAAGTAAAAGAAGGCTTGACTGAAATTTCCTGGTACATCATCTAGTAAATTACTAGAACTTACAGTGACATAGATAATGCTTGCCTGGCTGACAACATAATTAGTTGCACACATTTACTTGTGCAAAAGCAAGACTGTTGTACCTTTGAAAATAATATTGTGCATCCAATACACATACAATACTAGGGACAAATTTTGCTCTCCATTACACTGTTGCAAATCTGAGTAACTTCACTGGAATGAATGGAGCTACTCTATATTTACCCTGGTGTAACAGAGAACAACATGTGGCTCACTCGCCAGGAATAATAATTTGGCAACAATTTTAAAAAATACAACCCTACATGTCTAAATTTACTAGTCCTATTATCAAAACTGAGAAAATTATGGCAGCGATGTCAAAATCTGTCAATTAAGCGATTACAACTGTAATAATTCTTTTCATATTAATAATTAGGCACAATATTTGTAATCTGTGCTTTGCATTTTCACAGTACAGTACAGAAAGCTTATGAAGAAATTATTGGGCTTTGCATTAACGCTGATGGGTCCCCGTTACAGACCTGCTGAAATTTTAACTCTCACACAAACATAAGAATAAATAAGTTGGAGAATGCACATATAGAGTACACATATTATTCTGACATTCATTCTTCACTTTGGTTTAAGTCATTCCATATGTGCTTAATGCTCTTTGGTGCTAGACTGCAGCATATTTACATTGTAATATCCACTCTAACTAGTGGACAATACATTGTCTGTATACCAGATTCTGCATTGTTGAAATTAAAATAAAATAACATATTAAAAAAAAGACCATTGTGTGACACTTTTGGAATATAGTTTAATGTAATTCCATTTCAAGGTCTACAATTGAAAACAGTCACCCATGTTGTCATTACTGATATTCTACCATTTTGTTTCTCAGGAACACAAACTGTGGTGTAAGAAAAGGGCTCATATTTATAATATTAGGGGTCTCTGCTCCAATTTATTTAACTCCTATTAACAGTAATGGTAGTTACTCTCATTATCAATGGAAGAGAACTTCATACAAGAGGTAAGCACAGAAATAATGAATTTTTACTTGTTTGTCATTCTATTAATTTTTTAATACTCTGTCCTATGACAACAGCAAAATTTAAAGGCAAAGAATGTGTATTTGCTAGCACACACCACTCCTCCTCTTAAACTGAAAGCTGACAGGTTGTTGTTGCAAAAAATGAAAAAAAATCTTTCATTGAGAGCAGCCTGTTTAACCTTTCTGTTACATGGTGTGATTAAATTTACTAACTGATTTTATTAAATTTGCAAGATAGTATATTTATCTTCATTTTGGGGACAGTGTGTGGATAAAATTTGCAAATATATTGGTCAAAAAATAGACCAGTCTCGATGCACTGGGTTGGCACATTGTCAAAGCAGAGTGAGTTTCTCTCTTTTTCCCTCACACACACACACACACAAACAAACACCCACCATGAATGTTGCCAATAGAGTAAAATTTTCACATTAATACTGGAAGCAACTCAAAAGAACCCCGGCCGACATCCCATCTGTTCCCAGGAATTAAATTTAGAAATCATATGTAATATAGACATTTCTGTCTGAATATTATAAAGCTCTGACACATCCAGGCTTTCATTAAAAAGCTCTGAGATGTGACTTGAATAACAATTTGTCTTAGTTAATTAGTATTTTCAGTTTAGCATATTCACTTTCAGACGTATTGCTGTTTGCACATGGTAATTTAGGTAAACAGATCCCATCCACAGCTGCATCAATTAACACTGCTAATCAAAACTGAATTCAGGTAATTAGGCACATTTATGCAAAAAGTGTGTAATTTGGGGGGAAAGCTAGATTCTTCAGTAATATTCCAATAAGCATGAGTCTCTTTTTGCAGATAAGATGAGGAAATAAAGTGTAAATCAGCACTAATACATACCTGATGTAGCCTCAGTGAAAAATATCTAAATTAAATCTCACTGTTTAATTGGCCTGTATTTTCAGAAATTGGACTGTATTTTTTGTTTAAATGTATTCCTCAATGTTTCCATATAGAACAGTTGTTTCATGTCTGAATAGAGGGTTAATATCATCAGACAGGACTTACAAGGTTGTTTCTTCAAATATTTATGTATTTATGGGCTATGCTGGTCAAACATGCTCTCATATCCTGTCTAGCAATTTCTTAATGAAAATGCCCTCAGCGCATTTTCATTTTCTTTTCTTCAGAGAAGGCATATGTTAGCTATCTTCAAGAAACCACCACTAAAAATGTCTCTCTCTTCTCCCATTTATGTAAGAGATCTCTTCCCATGTTCACCTCATCTTAACAGTGCAAAATAGTAAATACCAAATTACACCAAAATACTCCAGGTTACAAATTACTTAACTTTAAATTTCTACAGCTCTGTTTTCAAAGCCTCTTACTAAATACCAGTTCCCCTGGTTTTTTTCTACATTTTCACCGAACAACATTTAGTAAAGCACAGGGACAACTGTACATTAATATCAAAGGCAATACTTAATTTGTATTAGACAATACATTCAAAGTAGGAACACTCATGACAAACACACACATAGTCTTTTACCTTTTGACTCATCATATTCCAGGGTCTTGGCTAAATCCCAGGTGTACATAGAGCTTTTATAAGTGACATGTTGATTTTAAATTCTTCAGCTTTTGTTTTCATAGTTGTGGGCACTTTCAAAAGGTTATGCAAGTCTAGCTGACAAAATACCTTTGTCAGTTTGTAGATAGTCTTCCATAAATTCTGAACCTGATGAAAAAAATTGACAAAGGGAATTATTGATTTTTAACAGATGTCTAAAATTAATCTACCATTTTGCCTACCTCAGGCTAATTCTTGTTCTCATAAGAGAACAATATAAAGCAAAATTGATTTCTCTTCAAAATAGCATGTTATCTTTTCTTAGACTACAGCAGGTCTCTCCCGTCCCATAGCTCAGAAATACTCACTTTCAAATAAACTTTTTAATATCCACATTGTGTACTATGATTATAATAAAATTACTCATTTCTACTAAAATATTTATGTTAATATATTAACTCTTTGTAATTATCAGTGACTAACCCAATAAAGATTTTGAAAATGCATAGCATTTATTTGAATCAGAAAGAAATACACACACACACTGTACTGCGTAATTTGCTGTTGTGTAGAATGTATGAAAATGCTAGTTTCCAGTAGCGTAGTTAAATGGGTTAACAAACCTCCAGTTTTAATTTAGCTGTTTGAGTTGAATACCACTAAAATGTATTAATACATTACCGAGTGCACCTTATCCACCTCACAAAGAATTCAAAAGAAAACAAATTAAAGTGTATGGTAGAAAATAGTATTCTGAAGCATTTGGCTGTTAAAATATCAATTAGCCACATTGACTGCTGTTACTATAATCAAATCTTGAAATTTAGGATAAGGCAATTTTTACTTTTACCAAGACAAACTAAAAGCATATAAAGTTCCCCCTGCCATCCTGTTTGAAGGCAGTATGAAGCAACAATATAATCTCACCCCTTTTCCACTTCCTCTGCATTGACTTACAAGAGAGGGACATTCACCCACTTGTCATGTAAATGTTAAACTGAACAGCAGTTGTCCACAGTCTGTCAAATAATTCCTTTACATTGACATACACTGTATTTCATCAAAACAGCTGATTTGACCTGTCTCTGAAAGAACTTCCTTCTGCCTGATTAATGTTTTCTTAAGAGAGCAAAACAAAAGCTGCAGTCACTAATGCTGCTTTAAACAGTACACACTGTAGCAAAAGCACTACAGTAACAGCATAAAACCCAGCTGGTGCTTTCCTCCACCCTAAAGTAATTACAGAGCTGTTTTTAATGGAATGTGGGCAAGTACTGTACATAGTTGGGTTTGCTGTTATACCCTTACTACATCAGTAAATATAAACAAATGTAGTTCAGAGCTTCTCTTCACTAAGCACCATCACGGCACAATTCACCATTCGCTGGAAAATTTAATACTCTCTTAGAATACCAATATTTGTTGAATTTTGCATTTATTAATTGTTATTGAGATTTATGGAAATTTAAGATGGTATTAACTAATATTGATCAAAGAATTATTGCATATTTAAATAACTAAAAGAGGTTCACACTGAAGTTGATTAGTACATGAAGAATTTCTCAAACACACATGTAACTCATCTACTGCTCATTTATCACTTCACTTCACAATATGGGAGGGAATGGGCATATTTAATGGTAATGAAGAGACAAAATGCATGAGATTATAGAGGTACCCTTTATTAGCAAAATGTGATGGATACCTAGTGTTAAAGGAAATCTTATTAAAGAAACTCAGGTCTGAGAAGACCAAGCTTGTTTAATTTACAGTAGGTAGTACTAAATATCATACTCTATGTATTTAAATTAATTTGGACATTATAATTTCAATATTTATTTGGTATACCTAGTGTGGATTTGATTATGCATGATATTTCAATACAAATTAGTTTTGTAAACTATTTGTATAATTTGTAAAAATTATCATTTTTATACAGTAAATTTAAGATTTGAGAACTTCAGAGGCAAAAGCTGATAGCTAATCATTAGTAATCTACACCCTCACAAAAGAGAAACAATGAGTTGTTTATAAATGTGGAATGGACTGCAAGTCCCATAATTAAGAATCAGGCAATGATCCTTTTAGCAAATGGATCTCTTAGTTAAACATGCTGCTAATCCAAGCCTCAAGGTATAATTCATTACTCTGGAGGATCCCCTCTATATTTTTGCCAGCTGTTCCATCTAGGTCACTCCACCACAAGTATAGTTTTCATCTCTACCTCACTTTCTTCCTTGGGTCCCACAAGCAGAAGACTGTCTTTCTGAAGGCTGTTTAAAGTGTAAATGAAAAGACTAGGCAGCAGTGAGCTACCCTCCGGCTCCTTAATTTCTGCACTACAATGCCTTGGACTGCTTTACCTTGGTAAATTCAGTATGAATTCTTCTTTGATGAAAGAGAGGAAAAAATGAATATGGAATGGAGATAGTACATTTATTATCATTTTAATAGTGTAGAGCTATAGAAAAGGATAGGAACTTTTTACTATGCACTGAGCCGCTAAGGGCTGGGTCAGTGAAGTGGCCATTACAGCTGATCCAGATACCTGCACTGTGGCTAGCCATGCAGGAGGAGAGGCAGGTGGCCAGGAGGGGACAGAATAGGGAAGGGAATGGGGAAAGATGTTAACCTGGTATAGTTTACTCCTTCTCCAGATGAGTGGGGGGAACTGGGAGGGAAACAGTGACCTTTTGAGGGCTTGTCTACACACAAACTGGATAAAAAAGAACTGTACTGGTTTTAATTCACACACACTGATATTTTGGTGAAAGCCTCTTATCCAACATGTGAACATCCCACACGCAGATTTATACCGAAACAATGGAAGGTATGAATTTAAATGGATTGAATTATTTTGGTTCAGTTTTTGTGGAGCCAAGCCCTCAGACGGTCACTATCTTCCTCCTGAACTGCTTCGGGGCAGACCAGCAATACACAGATCCTTACCCTGGGTGAATTGTGAAGACACAATTTAGCCATAAATGACTACAAAATTATTCACTAACTTGGAGATACTTTTTATTTAAAAACTAAATAAGAACAAATTAGATAGTTCTGAAGCCATTTCTAAGAAAGAATTCCTGAGGAAAATCAAGACATTACCATTTTATACAAATCAAGACATTATACAAATCAAGACATTATCGTTTTATACAAATAAATTAATAGGGTTTAAAACTTTTTGTAACATAATTTTAATGTAAACCTAATGCAATGCAAAACCAAAATCTATCAGAAATTATGTTGGAGACTGCTGAAATTTTCTAAGGCAGTACAGTGGTCCTTGTAACCCAACCCACAATCCTGCAAACAGTTAAGCAAACACAAAAAACTTTACGTATGTGACCAGTCCCATTGGTTTCAATGAACTACTCAAGTCACACATGTGGTTAGGTGCAAATGTACTTTTGGGATCAATCCTGCCAGGTGATTTTGGCCTCTTCAGCACTTAAGCGTATTCTTAATATTAAACAATGTGAGTAGTACCACTGAAGTCAAAGCATCTAAGCATGTGAGTAGATCTTAACTTCAATGGGACTACTCATATGCTTACATTTAAACAGGTGCTTATGTGGTTTATTGATCCAAAACTAGAGATCTCAGTCCCCTGCAGGATCAAGCTCCAAATGCAAAGGGTTGTGCAGGTCAGCAACATTACTCATGTGAGTAGTCCTGTTAACTTCAATAGGACTACTCACAAGAGTAATGTTGCTCACTTGTGAGAAATTCTTTGTTGGATCAAGTTCTAAGGGAGACAAAATACATCAATATGACTTATATATCATACCTCTTTAATGAGTTCCCATTTTTTTCCATTGATACCATCTAGCTCCCGTGTGTAAAGATTAGCTTCGGACAGTGGTTCTTTATTCTGGAATTCCTTTACCATGACAGCCACATCAGTTCTTCACTTTGCCACTGGACTAGTTTTGCCAGAACTAAATCTTCCTCTTTCTGCAATCGTATCTCACTGACATGCAAAAATGAAAATTAAAACATTTTTTTTTTAAATCCTGAATGACAAACCACTCTTTTCTGTGTTTGCATTTAAATTGGACAGAATAATTTAGCCATGCTTTTTAATTTCAGAAGGGTTAATCACCCTAGCAAAAGTCAATAAAACTTTAATCTCCAATAAAATTGTTGCAGCTCCAATCACCTGCAGGACATTTATTATATCCTTATTTCCATGCAAAAGACTGCATTACTAATCTTCTAACTCTTTACATTAGCACATTCACCATTAACATTTTACTAACATTATTAATTCCTCTAAAACTATTACAAGAGTTCATTTCTTCACATCTCAGGAAATAATCCTGTTAAAAACCAGGCACATCTGCTGTGACAGTTGCTTTAGTGGACCCCTCTAATCCTCACAGAGGTTTGATACTCCAATTGAGTTCTAACAATGCACAAAGTCTCAATTACATAAAATATTATGGGGTTTAGGTTAAAACAACAATACACTGTTGTAGTAACTTAATCTTGCCTATTGTCTGCAATTACATCACTAATCTATTTCGCTGCTATTCACTACATTTCCTATTCGAAACAAAATATTGATTTATAAGTTTTTTAAACTGCTCTTGAATAGCAATAGAAATACCAGGCTATGCTAAAACCACTGACAATAGGAAATTGATGATAGGAATAACATTTTCCAGCCAGAGCAATGTCCTATTTTGATACAAAGGCATTGTCCATTAAAAATGAGGGTTTCAGTTACCACTTCTTATTTTGTCTATTAAATAAAAGTAATATCTTACTGCATTTAATTTGGCTGAGGACTGCAAAATATCTCTGTAAAATACTATCCAGAATTACGTTTCATTATTAATGATTTTAATATATCTTGAAAACAATACAAGACTTAGCTGCTAACAGAAAGGGTCTGCATAGATATTTCCATTTTTTGTCCAAAATAAAAGTCAATCATATTAGCTAATTTGTAATACAATCTTTCCAGCCTCTGGTCAAACAATATCATTTGAATGCTCCTAACAATTTTACCTTTATAGTTAAATAGCTAGAAGTCCAAAAGAACACCTGATGAAGACTTGATATAAAACTAGAGTGCAACACAAGGAATTTGCTTCCAAAATTCTGGAAATTGACGTTGAAAAGTTACAATTACTTGTGCACACAAAGAGTAATAAGCAAAAGGCTCCCACACTGGCTTTACTAATCCCTGAGAGGAAGTGGAGGAACCTTTGTATACTACCCCATTTATATTTCAAATGTATTGTTTAACTATAACAATAGCATTGTCACACACTAATATAAATATAATCTTTTACCTCCCAGTATTTCCTTTTCTGTCTCTCTCTCTTCCTCTTTTTGGTTTTTTTATATGGCACACAGACACACATACACAAACACTCCTGTCACTGTCAATATTCACACTCATTAGCAATATGTCAGGCGGGCATTTTCAACACATATTCCGGCGCATAACTGAACAACCAAGTAGAGCACACAAATATAAAAATACAGTGGCAAAGAAGAAAAGGCTCAGCAGAATAATTTTTAACTCTGAGAAACAAGTAAATATAGAAAAGAATAAGTGAAATGCTTACACAACGTTTTCTAAGTGCAATGTGAATTGGGTCTCTAGATAGCAGCTCAGATATTGTTCTCAGTTTTTACATATAGACGTAAATACAAACATGTATATTTTAGCAACAACATTCCTTAACATTAAATTACAAATGGAAGAGCCCTGTTCTTTAACTGTTTCCTTTAATCTTTTAATCAGATTCAAACTAAACTAAAAACCCTAAGAAAATATCACAAAATACAAATTGAACAATATTTTTAGTTTCTAAATGATAAGCTGCCAACATTTTTGTAATACCTATAACTGAGAAAATCAGCAATGACAACCACCACATTCACAGTTTTGACAAACAGTGTTTGACACAAAAATAAGGTGCACAGTGCCAAACTATATTTTTGATTATTAATCTTTTTATTCTTAGGTAAAATTTATTCTTGGTTTCTGTTATAACTGCTTTAAAAATCCAGATAAAACAACCAAATTTCTCCATGTGGCACCATGAAATGAAACCTAAAAGTCGTAAGAACATTTGCCTAAATTAACGAGAGACAATTAGAGCAAGTGCTATTGTGAAAAGAACAAACATACCTTTAGCTGTACAAGTGCACCCCTTCTCAGCACATCTACATAGTTCTGCAGCTCCAGGATTGCAAAAGTCGACTCTGTAATGCTTATGATCTTTGTGACAATGGCATCACACTGCTGGTAAATTTTTCGATTATACTTCTCAGATGTGGTAGCAACTTTGTTAATTATGATATTAGCCAGCTGGCGGGTATGATCAATCATCCACTGTAAGAAAGCCAGACAACGAGACATCTAATCATTGCAACCAGAGCAGATAAATTTTGTTCCTTTCTTATACGTGTCACAGATTCTATCCCTCCTGACCCTCTACACAGCCATCGACTGTCAAATTTAGATTCAGCAAGCTCCCAGCTTTTCTTTATCCCTGCCTTAGATCTGAAACTCCTGGCTATCAGGAAGACAAGCGTCACCAGCTGTCTCCGAGCAGGAAGGCAATCAGGTGAATAGTACTTATTATCTTTCATTGCTTTCTGAGGAGTGACAAGATTGATTTGGGACCAAAAGCACATCCATATCTCTAGCACAGTGACTAGGGCTTCAAGTTCTGACTGTGGTGCATATGTAAAGCTGTAGTGAGGGACTTCAACCCTGACCTTATTAATAATGCATCTTGAAAGTTTAAAGAATCGAAAAAAATAATCTGAAAATTTACAAAACTCTCTTTTTACAGCTACAGTGGATATTCCCTTCCATCCTCCTCCCCAAAAATATGTGTAGGATGACTGCACTGTTACCCAAGGGATTCTGTTTCACAGTTGGATAGCCTTAATTGGGCCCATAGAAGCAGTTAGCTGCCATTAAAGGCTTCTCTGTAGACATCATCCTTCTCAACTAGTTTGATCGTCTATAAATTCTGCTTAGTGGAGCCTACACTGTGAGAAGGTTAAAAAATGCAAATAAATTATAACCTCATAATATAAAAGTATCCTAACTAAATTTAATCTGATAGTTAATTTCAGCCTTGCTCTAGGAAGCAACACTATGTTTGACCTTTTTTATTTAACAGAAAATTGGACAGCTTTGCATCCTGGCTTCAAGATTGTAGTTAAAAACTAAGCATATTGTGAGGTACTAAAAAGTGAATTAAATAAAGTGGAATAGAAAAAGTCAACAGCATACAAGTAGTGAAAATAAAAAACTAATACTAAACACGGTTGTACAATAATAAAGGTATGGTGATATTACATTTAACAAATTAGGCATAAGTACCATCCGTGATGATGGTCAATTCATAATGACATGCAAACATTTTTTTGGACTCTTCTTTTTACGTTCTAATTTGTAGCATTTACACAGGAACTATAGTAAATCTCTAGGGTGGACTTCAGTTTTGGCCGAACCGTTTGCAGTGAACATTTGACTATTTGGTTCAGAGCCTATTCTCCAAAAAACATATCCTTTCAGAGCTCAGGTACTTAGCTTTGTTTATTCCCTTTTAATTATCATATTGAAAGTCATTTCTTTTTCTTTAAAATTTAAAAAGATTGATAAGAATTTCACACACTTTTGAACACTAGGGAGAAAATAGCTGCAGATAGAAAATGTAACAGTTTATGAGAATATCAGGTATAATCTGGTTATGCTGCCTTGAAATTACAATGTTATCAGAGCTTGCTTTGTCCTTCTAAGTGTGAAATTCTGCTTTTATGCAACTGTCTGATGTGGAGAGTTTAAGGGGTCTGGTTGTAATGATCATTTAGATCTATCTTAATAATCAAAACACAAATTGCCCAAATTGATCCTTGTAATAGAATTTTATCCTGCTATTTATTGGACTAAAAGTAGGCAGGAAAATATTTACAGCCATACAAAATGCTGAAACAGGGACCTCTGTTTATAGAGGTAAATCTTGAAGTAAATGGCAAAACTCCCTTTGACTTCAGTGGAGCCAGGATTTCACTCGATATTTAAGAATCCATTTGTGCACTATGCCTTTTATTATTTATATGTATTTCCTATTGCATATAGGTCCTAATTAGTATCAGACCCTACTGTTCTAGGCACTGTACAAACATGAAGATGAGACAGGCGCTAGACCCAGCACACAACTTGGGTTTCAGACCAGATGCAACAAGCGAGTGTAACAAACAAACAGGGGGAGTGATGGGAGGCTGAGGCAACGATAATATTACTTTAGTTTATTCTTTGCACAGATGAGCTTTATGCACCATATGGTGGTAGCTAAGACTGTCTCATTTTTAATAATATGAAATATACAAACATATCGGTTGTGTCATCCCCACTTGGCTACTTTCCTAGGCTTTGTCAGCTGTCTGTATACGGTAGGCATCACAGCAGAAGTGAGGAGGGATGTGAAGGAGAATAGGTAGTGGTTTAACTGCTTAATCTGGGGGAGCTGTACCATCCATAAAGGGCAGTATGAAAGAATGTTCAAAGTAGTACATCACCGGCATTTAAGTTTGGCCATTGCGTATAAATGTGACAAACTTTTTGTTTTTTTCATTCACTACACAACTGGACTCTGAGGCTGGAGTGCTCAAAGGGGCAAAGGAAGTTAGGCACCCAACTGCTACTGAAAATTAGTGGGATTTAGGCTTTCAACTCCCTTGAGGCTTTGAAAATCCCAGTCTCAGTTGTTCTTCCTATTGACATCTAATATTAAATGGTATCTCAGGAAAATAGAAAATTGGCAAGGAATGTATGGGGCTTGGGGGGAGATCACAGAGGGTATCCACAAGGAGGAAACAGAGGAAGAGCGCTTAGTAGAAGGTGCCAGACATCATGCCTAGAACAGGAGGAGAAAGAAGTTTGGTGGAGTAAAGGGCACAGAAGATGCACGGTAAGAAAAGAATTACAGAACAGACTCTAGGGAAAGAATCCTCAACCAGAAGAAACCCACAGCATAATTACTATGCAGCAGCTCCAGGTTTAGAGAGAGGAAGACACCTCCACTAACATCTCACAGGGACCATAATTGTGACCACCTACATCCAACGGAGACACCTGTTCTGAGCAAAACACATTCCCAACTTTCCACAGAGATTGCTGTAGCAAGCAAGATCCCAGATCACAAAGAAAAGGCAAAACAAGATTAAATAACTTTATGAAGGAACAGGAACAACCAACTAAAGAAAAAAAGCTGTGATGAGTATTTTAAGTTGTTGGATCAAAATACTGTCAAAGCTGCACTGCGTAAGCCAGTTTAATACAGGCTCATTTACTTTTAAATGAAATAAATTTACTTGGTGGTTTAACTGTAAAAATACAACTATAATAAACTTCCATTGTTACAACTCAACACTGTATTGCAGAATATTAAGTGAAATGTAAATGATATAAAATGAAGTATGTACATGATAAATTTAAATAAAAATGAAAAATGTGATTAAATACAAATATTCAAACACAGTAGTTTTAAAAATTATGTCTTTTAGTGTCAAGTGTCTGCCAATTAATAGGTGCCCTAAAATGCTTGACTATGATACAAGGTACAGAGGAGAGCACAGGAGCAATATAAGGGCAAGAAGCCAATGAAGCATGGCACAACTCTGTAGATTTGGAGGAACATATGGGGCAGGAGCACAGATAGATCTGAGAAGGAAACATCTCTTCATGGTAAATGCTTTTCCAAACCCATCAGGAGTTAGTACAGCTCAGTGCTGCATTAATTCCCCCCTTCAAAGTTGCTATCCTCTGTGTGCGACTGCAGAGAGGCAGCCTATTAGAGGTGGTCTGGACTTTTTTGACAAAAGTTGTGTTTTGTTGTCAGTAAATGCCAATACACTGAAATCACTAAGTTTTGTAGAAATGTATTAGTTTTGACAAAATTTTCATAGGCAAGGTTTCTCAGGTCCAGGATAGAATTTCTGGTCAAAATGGGGGAGAGATGGTGACCCACCTCAAAATAGCCAATAGCCAGTGGTTAGAGCACTCACCTGGGATGTGGGAGACCCATATTTAAGTCCCTGCTCTCAGGGGCTCATATTTCCCTTATATTGCTCTGTACCTTGTAGCTATTCCAGGGTGGGTGTGTGTCACACACACCCAGATGCACATACTTTTTCACGAAAAATTTCAAAACATCTGTTTCATTCTAGAACAAAAATAAATGTTGAAACTGACATTTTTTTCAAAAGAGAACTATTATTTTTCAGCCAGCCCTTGAGCCAATGGCAGTTTGGTTCCTGAGCGAGCCAAGAATGAGTTTTTTGTGGAGGGAGGGTACACAACAGTATAGAAATGGGTATTGTTTTTTAGTACTGCAGATCATGAATCATCTTGCCTGACAAAATGTATGTGTATGTTATTGAACAGAAGGAAAACTTCAAATGTTTTACAAAACTCAATCACCTCTGAAATAAATCACACTTGGCATCTTCACTCATAAGCACTGTGAGGGAGACTATATGTTTAGCTAGCACCTAGCCCATTGAGGGCATTACTGTAATACATCCATTCTAGGGTTTGTTTTTATAATGGCAAAAGACTCAACTTTATTCAGTAAGAAGATTGTTGGCTTGAAGGGCTTTGATTTTATTGGGCTGTAGCCAAGACGATAAAGGAAGAGACGAGCCTGAGAGTGGTAAGAAGAGCTTCCTTTGCCTCGGTCAGCCACTGCCCTTTTCTTGTACTGATAAACCTGCTGAAGAGATCTCCTTGGTTACTCTGATATCAGAGGGGTAGTCATGTTAGTCTGGATCTGTAAAAGTGGCAAAGAGTCTTGTGGCACCTTGTAGACTAACAGACGTATTGGAGCATAAGTTTTTGTGGGCTAAAACCAACTTCATCAGATGCATGGAGTGGAAAATACTCTGGATATTCAAACACTGTTTGCACCAGACACAATATCAAGTTCTACTACACTGAAGCAGACTACCAGCGCCAACTGTACTACCCTTTCTGGCTTGCAGGCGTGGGACAGGCCCCCTCTGTCCAGGAGGTGGATGGGCTGATGTCTATTCATCAGGTAGAAACAACGTGCACCTTTTCCCCAACAGGGAAAACAAGCAATGTCACTCCCATTGTAGCTATCTGCAGAACCACTTTCTTGCCTAAGTCATTGCATAATGCCAGAAGAATTTTCATAAACCCTCACCATGGCACAGAAAGACAAAACTCAGTAACAATTGCACACAAAAAAGCAGACAAGTCAGCTCATAACCTCTGTTATGGGAAGATTCCAAGTGATACAAAAAATGAATTGATGCCTACTAAAATAAACACACACAAGCCAGAAAGGGGAACTCTAACTTCTGATTTTGCAGACACTCAACAGTCTTGCACAAAAGAGATGGTACCTGTGCCTTATACAATGAAGAGTGGATGGAAAAGATTTGCATCATCCTCTGGAAGAAGAAATTATGCTTTCCACACAGGGAAAACTTTTATCGGGAATCAAGCATCAGTCCAAGTCAACTTGTCCCAGTCCTATGACCGTAGGCATTGGCATTACTTCTTCCTATAATGGCAGGGCTTACACCATTGTGTGTGGATTAGTAGGTGGAGAGTCATTCTATCATGCCGTTCCCCACAACTTTTGGGTCTGGCACACTTCCTGAAACCCGTGAGCCTCTCCTGATTAAAGGCCAGACCCACACCCATACACAGAAAACTGGAAAGAATTATACTATGTGATGGTAAATATGTGCGGTGAATGATAGATGCACCTAACCTAAATTAAATGAATATTTTTACAGAGATAATGAACATAACCCAGTTTGTTGGGGAAAAAATACTGAGCTGTTCAAGCAACATAGTATTTTATTTTAGATAAATTACTTAATTTTCAAAGCAGCATTTGATATTTTTCCAAAAATAAAGGTGCATTTACAACAGAAGCCTCTTCTCAAAGAAGACATTTTATCTCTACTAAAGTGGAACATGCATAATAATACAACAGGAACATGTGCTAGTACATGACTCTTAATAAAACAGTTGAAAGAACACATCTGCAGTGTTCTGAAGCAAATCAGTATAAACTAAAATATCCAAACCATCAGGAAACAAAGAAGTATTAGAACAGCACATCTGTTGTTCACAAGGATTATCCTCTGAGGAGAAAGTCAAGAAAGCCCAACTATTAATATTTAGGACCTGGATGCACCTAAAGCTGCATCTCAATGAAAGCATCAAACTGTCCACCTCTGACCAGTCAGGGACTTAATAATTCGCCAAATTGTTTTTATGGGCTTCTTAATTTTAAGTCTACTATTTAATTTCCTAAAAGATAATATACTGCACCTGATTAATCTCAGAGACGTTAGAGCAGCAGCACCAAAGGCTCAACAACGATCAAATGGGCCAATTTCAGTAGCTATTTTCTTCAAAGCCTCATTTTCCTTTTCATAAACTCTAAAATGAGGCTCACTGAGAATGAACACATCTAAGTTATTCTTAGTGACTAGGGACAGCAAGCATTTGTAAGATTCCACGGTCAAGCAGTAACAAAAGATGATCAAACCATAAAAGGAACAAAATTGATCAAAATATGTTTATTATACTGTGGGAAAATACACATTTTTTTAAGCGTATCTAATTTCAAAATAACCACATTACAGCACTTTTCTACAGACAACTATACTTATGATCAGCTGTACTTATCCATGACACAGTGACCTCAAGTAAGCACAAAGCAAAATATGATTATCTAAAAAAGCTTATATATATAAGCATTCAGAAACATTTGTGATGTCTGACCAGTTTTATAAATGTGTGTGCTGCATTCAAGGTCTTGGCATACACATAATGGATGGTTCATACGTATGTACTATATGGCTGAGATTTTCAGAACAATCTAGAAGATTTGGATAGCCGACGTCCATTAGTACTAAAGCAACAGGTACCCTAATCAGTTAGGTGGCTTTGAAAATTTTAAGCTATATTTTTAGGGAAAAACATATCTGAAAAAACAGTAAAAGTTTTAATTGAATTAATGTATTTGTGGTGTTAAAAATGAACTGTTCACAATATCTAACGTACAAAAATATTTAAAGAAGTATCAATATTCAGTTGATATACTATACTATACTATAGGCAACATAACTGAAGGACTAACCCATTAGTTCTAAAAAAAAATCCTCCTTCAGACAAGGGCCTGGGACTTTACAGATAGCGCTGATGGCCAACAGACTCAGGCTTTGCCACACCAACCGAGGAAGTGAATTTCAGTGTTGAGAGCACTCCACTAAGAAATGCAGTCCCCAGTTGTTGCCTATTTCCAAGAGATTTCTTAAATCAAACTACGTTCATCATTCTGTGTGGGTGGACAAAAGCAGTAAGTGCATTTTCCTGTAGGTGAGACCTGACTTCAGGTCATTCAAACATTTTGTATATGCTGTTCTGATACATATCCAGGACAGTGCATGACAATCAAATATGCCAGTAAACCCCTCATGAGGAAAGACCCTTTGATAACACTTTTGAGCTTTTGGCTGTGAAAACCCAACAGCTCTTTGCTCACTTGTAAAAGCTCTTGCAGCACTGTACATTACCCACGCACACAACAACTGGACTGTCACAACTGAACACTGACTAAATATTATAGAAAACAAAAGAATTCACAAACTCTCTGGTATAAGCATAAGAATCAAACATACAATTACAAAATGCTACACTTCTACAGTCTTTTAGTTGAATTTAAAGAATAATCTAAATTTCACGTTTCTTGGTTTCATTAAAACAACAAAAGGAATCCCCTATTGTCTGTTGTACTTGAAGCTAAAAACCTGCTATCGATTATATGCAATTTAACAGAGTTACTACATGGTTCTATGAATATTTTTAATCAGAATTGTCGGATGCAGATTAAAGCCATGATTCAGAAAAGCGTCCCTATTCAAGACAACACTTAAGCACTTCCTTAAATTTAAGCACATGTTTAAGTGCTGTCCTGAATAGGGAAGGACTTACATCTAAGTGCTGTACTGAATTAGGGCCTATAGCCTGAAATGTTAATGGGAAATCTCAAGAATGCATTATATATTAGTTCTAGTCTACTGCTAAATACTCTTAGAAATCTGAATTTATGAGACTTTTTAGTTCGAGTGGTGGGCTTTCCCAAATATGTATGAAATTACACCTTCTGTCCTTTCAGTATCAGGTCTGTTAATTACACATATTGTATACAATAATTTGCAAATTTGTAAAGATGTGTACGTCTCATTTAAAGATTCTGATCAAGTCTCTGGAAATGTTTTAAATAAACATGGCTGTCTTGGTCTTCCTCTGTATTTTTAAATTAGGGTGACCAGATGTCCTGATTTTATAGGGACAGCCCCCATTTTTGGGTCTTTTTCTTATATAGGCTCCTATTACCCCCCATCCCCTGTCCAGATTTTTCACATTTGCTGTCTGGTCACCCTATTTTAAATACACATACCAACTTAATTATCATTATATTAAAATTATGCAATCTAGTTCATTGCACATAAAAAGGAATGCCAAAAAAGGAGAACAAAGTAAAATTGATGGATTCAAGTGGAAAAATAAATAAATAAAGCACTAGCTGGAGTTGTGAAGATCATGCATTAAGATGAAAGATGAAACAGATGCAATACACAGAAAGATCAAAGAGTTCCATCAATTCATTCTGAGAGTCAAAATCCAGCTGAGCATCAGAGCTCTGTCCGCATAATAAGAAAGGTTGACTAAAACATAAGGATTAAACAGATGAGCTGTCTCCTGTGAACGCACGGCGGAGAAGCCCTGCTGAGCCACTTTTAAAGACACTCTGGAATTGTACACCTGCTACTCCACAGTCAAACCAACAGGAAGCCAGGCTGGCAGAAAAAAAAATCCACTAATGGACTAAATAGCTATCTTTAGGAGAAATCAAAAGCGTGCATTCAGGACACTTTTCCAAGAAATTTTCAGTTCAGGAAAATTACAATTTATAGATTTGTTCTTTTTACCCTTAGAGTAAGTTGGTTTATCAAACATTTTCATTAAAACATGGATGAAAAGCAAATATTACCATCATCTTCACATTCACTTATAAAGGAAACAAAAGCCTACTAAGAATTGTTCCTCTGATAGAAGCCTAAGAACGCACATAATAAGGTCAGCCTAGAACTCTGTACAGAAATATCAGCAACAATATTTCTGGTTTAGAATCCATTTGCTTACTCTGTAAATATGATGCTAACTGGAAAAACTATCAATGACTTCTTTGGGGCAGAATGAAACTTCAAGATCACTGAAAAAATGACAATTTCTAATAAAGGAATCATTTTAAATAGTATCATATATAGTTCCCTTTCTTGTCTTAACCATCAGATAGACTAAAAAAATTAAAAATCCCAGCATAGGACACCCATTATTTTGCTCTTATTTTTCTCATTGGTAATGAGAAATAAAACTAGGAAAAATATTATAATGCTAAGTAGTGGTCATGACAACAAACCAATTAAGATAACGTTTTTCAAGTGATGCTGGAATAGAAGCTAGATTAATTTTAGTATTAAAAACCTAATTTTAAACTATTTCCTATATTGTCCACAACTTTTATTTCCAAACACAATCCCTACATATAAAAAATTAAGTACAGTAGTAACAATAATTTCAGTACTTGAAACAAAGGGTAAATTGCTGAGGCTTTACAAATTTGTGACATCATCAACATGCTATTCCAGGTCTTACTCAGAGTAATGGATCAAACAAGCTCCAAAGCAAGCCTGCAGTCCATACACTGAAAGTGAGTATTGCACAAAGCAAAATAAACTTACAATAAACTTGAAGTTTTTTAAGGCTTTGATTTGATTTTCACCAACTTTTCAATTAGATTTCAACTTGTTGCCATAGGTGGCTTCTCTCCCTTTTTTCTTTTATATAATGTCACTAACCTATTTGGCCTATGAGTGTTATTTACAATCACATCTTTTACTCTTGTTTTAGCTGACAGGACAATCTCTTCATGGATCTGTGTAGAGCTGATATATTTGATTTCCAGGTTATCTACTGCCTGCAGATACAAGCACTTCGATTGTTTACAATGCAAGAGTAATTGGTAACAGCTAAATAACTCCATCGAGACTGATTTAAGAGTGCTTCACCTACTGCATGAATGTGGGGCTTGATCCTGCAGTCCCTATTCTGGCAAAACTCCCATTGACTCCAATGCAAAACACAATTAATAAAAAAGAAAGAATGAATACAACAATAAGTTAATTATCAATCACACACATTAATTATTAATAACTTTACTTATGTAAAATGGATTTATATTTACAAAACAAATGAAAATAAATGACTTGCCGTTTCCAAAATTTCAACACGTTTCAAAATATGGCTGTAAAAATAAACAGTTTCTGTATGAAATCCTTCAGAACAGCTGCAAAGGATTAGACGGCCCTATCCTCATTCTTCAATAGTTTTAGGGTACGTTTCTATCAGATCCTTTAAACATAGAATATGTTTTTTACACCTCTTTTATTTTTGAAATACCTACATTATTCAGTTTCAGGTAAATTATTCCAAGGGTCAGATTCTATGGGTAGTAAATACCCCCCCCCCGCCGCCTTTTTTTTTTGGCCATTTAATGTATTGCTTCCTCATTGCAGGTATTGGTTCGAAATTTAATTTAAAAAATAACTTAAAAATTGTCAGTGAGCCATAAGCAGCTAAAAATATTGCACTACTTCTGTAAAAAACCAAAGTCTCTATTTTAAAGGGGGGGTAATAGAACTTATTTTAACTTTCACTCTCTGTGGCCATTTTATGACCACCAAAGTTTATTGCTTCACAAAATGGTGTGGCTGTGCAATATTTTTGAAGACAGTTTTTACAGAATTATATTAAGAGGCTACTAAAATAAAATAAGGGCACACAACATATTATACTGCATTATCTGAGAAACAGTAGGTGATCATGTTATTACAGACTCCATAGTAACATGTATATTTAAGGAGGAATAAACTAATTTTGTGCCTGCAACCTCAGTATAATCATTTCCTGAGTTTTCAGAGTGTAAACTTGCAATGTTCATGTACTCTTAACATAATCATAGAATTGACTAGTTTATGTTTTTTGGGGGCGGGAAAGGGGTGTATTTTAAAGAAAAAAATTTCCCAATTTTGGCTCAGTAGAAGATTATATTTCGCTACTTTTACCACTGAAATATCCATCCATTGCATCCTATCTTTCTTCCAGTGTAGCCAGACAATGGATACATTCTTTCACTCTCCTCTCCTCTGAAAACAGCAGGACTTTCTTGTTTAAACTTAAAAAAAAAATCCCCTTTGGGCAGAGACCAGGCTGGGAAAATGTCTACCTAATACATGAAAAGAGTGATTAAACACATAAATTGGCTTCATTGTTATTTTTAATTACTACTGAAGTCCCAAAGAGGGGTGTGAGGAATTGTGGGGTGTTCAGCTCTTGGTATCTGCTACTTATGGACAACCAAATTTTCCATTATAAAATTATATTCATGGTTAAATTTCTTCAACAGATGGAGAAAATCTGACATGTGACTCTTTCAGTGGTGGTTCCTTTAAAGGGAAAGAATTTGAACTTGTTAGTTTTAAAGTTATTATGTTTTGACTATATTTTGAACAACAAAAAAGAAAATCTGAATCCACTTTTTAATACTACAAATTGGAGAAACGTCGTCCACCCATATACCATAGCAGGCTTTTCTTTTTTTATATTTGGTATCTGACTATAATCCCTCTATGTACCAGTTGTTTTTTTAAAAATGCACATTGATTTTGTTTGACAGAAAGTAAGAGCCATGATTAGCCTTCAGTTTGTTAGGCAGGCATGACCATTTTTTTTTTTTTTGAAAACTCATGTTTTCCTGTGTCATAGGGGCAAAACGTGAAATTTCGTAATTTGCTTCCACTGTGACCAAGTTTGCACCTGTATATCATGCACATCCTTTTGCTCAGTGTCTAGATTTCTAAATGTAAAACTTTATTCAAGTACAGTTGTTATTCTTTACATTTTTTCAGCAATAAAAGAATAAAGTTTATTGCAAACTACAGTTCTAAAAAACACTTTTAATAAAGGGGGAAATAGCCATTAACTAGTGTGACTTTTCTTCCCCTTGTCTTATTTTCAGCCTGCCTGTGATTCTCTGCTAAACTGCTATTCACACCTCATTTTAAAAAAAATGTATACGTATAGGAAAAGATAAAATGTTTTCGAAAATGGAAATAATAAGGATGAATATGCAATCATTTTAAACACATTTTTACTTTTACAATATGTATATTAAAAAAGGTATCAATAAGATATTATCAGCAAATACTACATTATTGGACTAAGACAACCAAACAAATAATACACACACGGAATTTAAAATCCTGTCTTAACCTAAATGCCTAGCATACGTTTTGTTGCTATTATAATTCACTTTACTGTGGCATCAGTGCCATGAATAAGCTAACTCTGTGTCAGATGTAGATGCTCAATGTCATTTACACACCTTGCCCCGCTGTGGCCCCACTGAAGTTAATAGTGGAGTAAACTGCTGAAGTGTGAGGGTATAAGAATCTGGTTCAAAGTTAACATGACAATCAGTAAATCAGTATCTAGGAACATTTGTCTATGGTAAATGGAAAAAGCCTTAAAGGAATTAGTTCTTTTTATGCTTAAAACGAATCACACAGCTCAAAAAGCTCAAACTCTTCCCTCCCTTTTTCAGATTTATTTTGTATCAATAAAGATATGACTTTGGTCATACATTATATAATTACATGTGCTTTAATAGACAAAGAAGATTTTGAAGTCCCGTTTAACTTTGGGCTCCTAAAGATTGATTACTAGCATTTTTGCAAATGATTTCAGACACCAGCTGCTATAAATACATTTAAGCTCGCGTCCCCACTCAGCAATGACCATGCATCTACAGTATTTTCATTATCTCAAAAATGCTTTGGCTTCATCAGCAACAGATGAATTCATTAATTTCTTTATTAATTCAAATGATTTTTTTCAATTTTTATATGCCCCAAGGTTGTCTCTGCAAGATGAGCTCCCTCTGTGTTCCATAAAATTGTAATCAATCTCTATTATAGTCATGAAAATGGTATTTGTCACTTTGCTGAGAAAAAAATAATCAATATGTCTTGCAGGGCAGAACAGGCATTTAATACAATGAATTGATGCCTGCTAGAGAAATTTAGCTTGCCAGCAGTTTGGGACAAGCTAATAGAAATCCAGAAAATTCACCCAAGGTTGACAGATGAATATACAACAGACATGCCACAAAAATTAATATTTGGGCATTTTGAATGGTCTATCATTTCATATGTTGGAGAGACCATAGATTTAGACACTCAAATCCCAAAAGAAACCCTTTTCGGTTTTAAAGACAAGACCCCAAAAATTTGTACAAAAAAGGAATTTTTGACTCTGTTATCATTTTCATATTATACTGGAAGAATAAATAGTCTCC
This sequence comes from Lepidochelys olivacea, assembly GCF_965140295.1. NCBI lineage: Eukaryota > Metazoa > Chordata > Testudines > Cheloniidae > Lepidochelys > Lepidochelys olivacea. The sequence continues at coordinate 268,984,625 of NC_140411.1, forward strand.
TCTACTTTAAAGCATTGCTCCAGACAAGAGACAGTATCAAAAGCACTGTTGAGTTTTAAGTAGTAAGACAATACAAAGATTGTGTGGTGGCACTGAATATCTCAACGCTTTGGAGTGCACTGTAAAGCATCAAATAAAGCAGAGAGAGGCCTGCGTATTCACAAAATAGCAACATTCTGCACTGTGGCACTGTTCAAAGATTTCAGGTGGACCATATGAAAAATGCACAAGTAAAATTGTTGTAACTTAAAAGATCTAGAAAAGGTCCAGCTGTAAGTTTAATAATAACTAGTGTCAAATTCTCAAAAGACAATATGTAAAACACTCCTTAATTTTAACAAAGGTATCAATAACTACTTTAGGAATGGGGTCTCCCTTCCTCCCTCCCTTCTACTGCCATCGGCAGAACTGTCAAAAACACGTCATTATTATGCCTTGATTATGCCAGTCTGTTTAATTCCCTTGTTTTGTTGGTTTTAATAAATAATGTTTAAAGTTGCAGCATAAAAAGCAAAAACTGCAACTGCCTGGGACATTGCATTTATGTGAAATAATATTTGATTTTCAATGTATATTAATCTGTCCCATCCTTTGCTTTACTCAATCAGGCAATTATTGACATTCTGTTTAATATTGAAAGGTGTATTTCAGGTTGCAATCATGTTAGAGATTTTTGTACCTTGTAGATAAGTTTGTACAGTGTTTTAAATGTTAGTAGAATTAGCAATGTATTTGGAGGAAAATGTTTGTGTCTCCTTATAAGGCCAACAAAACGACAGAAGAAGAATTTGTGAGACAGCATAGAGAAACCTACCAGAAAATACTGCCACAGTTGGAGTGGTGGCAAACCCAATATCCTCTACAATGGTGATGATTTGCGAGGTTACAAAAAATGGGAAATGGGCAGACTTCTGAGTGTAGAGATGGGGGTCTGCCTAGGCACGTGCACTTGCAGGACTGAGGCCTAAATCAGCCATACAGGCCTGAGTAGGCTGAATGCATGAGGCAGACTGTTATGAGGAACTGAGGATCTCTTTAATTGCTTGATTTGGACAACTTACCCAAGTTGAGAGATAGACCAGGGTTATTCTTATGGTAAGAATTAATTGTATTATGTCTTTCTTTTGTCATTAAATCTCCTTCTGCAAAAATTGTGGCCACTGTGCCAAAACTCATTAAAAGGTGCAAGCATCCAATTTATGGCAAATCTGAAGCATTATCCCATACACCGCAGGAAGACAGACAAGACACCAGGAATGTGGTTTAACCAGGCTGCAACTTTTAAGTAACACATCTGGGAGCTATCTGGGATTAACTTGCCCAATGCAGGTAATTCCTTTGTAATCTATTTCATCTGGTGGAGAGCTGACAGCAGCTAACCTGGTCTCAATGATATTGCTGAGACCCCTTTATCCTCTCTTTCTATGAGGTCTAAGGAGGGTGGGGAAGAGCAGGCTGTCTCCCTACTGAACCCAGACATTAGGAACCCAATTCCCCACTTTCTTTAAGAGATATCTTCTAATCTGCTTCCAATTCCAGTTCAGGGAATCAGACCCCCTTCTGAACAAGTACCTGCACTGGGCACCTACCAAGTTGCAACAAAATAAATTTTACAACCTAACTGAGCCACTGGGTCCCTGGGCTGCTGAGAGGAAGATGAAAAAAACCTCACACCACTCTGGCCAACCTGGCAGTCCAGGGGTAAATTCAGTGAGGCCCCCAAACCCAGTGCTATTCTAATCCAATGGGGGAGGTTTTCTTCCCTGTGCAAGTGGTGCTGCTGGGGCCGGAGGAAGGGTTTATTAGCCCTTCCTTTGAGTGTGTGGGAGTCAATAGGCTTGTGCTGCTCCAGCCAATGAGCCACAGTATCCCACTCCTCAACTCTAAACAGGGGCACAATCCTTTAAGGGAACAAGTTTTCTTTCCTCTGCTGACCCAGACAAATCCCCGCACCTCCAAGTCTGCAGGGCGAGAGACATTAGTGCTAAAACGACATCGTAAAAGTCCTTAATTGTTATTTTTAAAAATATATTCATAGAATGAATACTTTAAATGTGAGTCTCCTATGACCCCTCTCCCCTTCACCCTTGTGTCAGAAATACTCAAAGACACCTTTACATGTTAGGCCCTGCTACTATTGAAATCAATGGAAAAATCTCCCTCTGAGTTCAATGGGGATAAGATTGGCCAAAAGAAAGTATCTGACAATATGGATATGACCTTTTTTCATATTTATTTATTTGTTAAAGCTAGTTTTATGCTAGTTTCTCATTTTGTAAAAGAATTTGATCCTCAGGCTGAAAACACATCGGTCAAGTTTCTTTGTAGCCAAGTAATAAAAAGTTCTTGAAAATCAATTTACATTGAACATGATAATTGACCATTAAACAGTGCAGTCCTCGCAGGAAGCTAAAAAGAATTCAATTAAAAATATCTCTGCATTCTTAAACAACAGAAGTCAAACTAAACAGAAATCCAGCAACACTGACATATGTTTCCCCCCAAGCAATCTGTGTCGTTTCTATTTTACAAATGAGCTTTACCGGCTATTGTACATGTAGTGGCAAGTACTGGTAAGGATGACAGAAGTTAGTGTTGCATGACACTGTCAACATTTATATTTATGCTTTGTGTGAGAGCAAACATTTGTAATTCATCCCTAGGAAAGCTGAAGTTTTATTACAGAAAATGACAAAGTGTTACTACAGATAGTTCAAAACGTAAGACATTCCTGTCTACATTGTCAGGTCTGATGTGTGTCAGATTTACACATATGGTTACAAAATGTATATTATATTACATTATATATATATGTATACATGTATATATAATGCCTTCAAAGACATGAATTTGCATTCAGCTGTCTTTCCTCTTGCACTTTTGTCCAAAATGTAAATGTTTCTCCAACAAACAGGCATTTGAAGGACTTGCACACATCATATATTCCTTATAAATGGATAAGAAGGATCTTTATATGTTTCAGTTGCAGAGATATGAGAGTAATAAAGGTATTAAGTATTAATATTTTTATAATCAGTATGCTAGGCCCTGAGGGAAATATTCTCATTGATTTTTCCTTGGGCTTATTGACATAATTTGCACACTACTGATAACTGAGTTTTACCTGTTTGAAAGCATAAATCCCACTGAGAAAAGGGTATTTTTCAATTAAACTATCTTACATGAGCTTACTGACAAAGTGAAATAAATTTGAACATACCATGAAGATTAAAATAAGATGAGCTTTAACTGGATGTCCTTGGTTTTCAGATGCATAATCCCCTCATTCTCATTTCATCTGCCATATTCTTCATTCACCTCAACAAGGTCAGCCAAAGATTCTTCCTAAGTAGAGTGGATACATATGTTACAACAACACAGGCAAAGAAGTAGTTCATCTTTGTTCCTCATCTTTCCCTGGGTATAAAGCAGTACAGTGAAATGTGATATCATTGCAATGTTTCTAGGTAACAATGCAAATACCCTCTGCAGGAGTTACAATCTATTTAAAGAGTTTTCTTCCCTTTTTTTATAAGAGAATCTAATATACCTTGTTTTCTCTGTATTATTAAATTATTTCAACTTCTAGGTCAACTATTTCTCAACAACAGCAATAAAATTACAACATAAGGGCTTGATTCTGCTTCCATTACAGTTAATAAAAAACTCCCATTGATATGAATAAAGCAGACTTCAGGCCTAAAGTGTTTTTCAAAAGGCAGCCAAAGTGGCTTAGAAAGTGTTCAAGCTTAAATTTACATTTTGCAACATTTGGCTTGATTCTAAATGAGCAGCAGCTGTGATCACCAAACAACGTGTACCGTACAAAGTCTCCAGCCCCACTCAATTTACAACAGCAAGCAAGCTACAGATTCAGAGAGTTCATCCTGCTCAATTTATTTCCAATGGAGAAATACTCTATTTATTTCATGTGACTTTAATATTCCCATAATGGAGGTTTTCCTGCTGAAAACAACTGCCCTGCCTCACTATTTTATTCTGTCGAGAAGTCCTTAATCCCCATTTTGCTATTGACCAGTTAGAGCCTAGTCACAGCTAGTAACAACTTTTGATCACTATCAGTCTGGGTTGGATTTGAACTCGTGATACATAAATCAAAGACTCCTGTAGCTTATCCTTGAGTCATCTAGTTTCCCCTTTGATTACTATTTATTAACATAGCCTAGTCACAGGTAGAAAGAGTACTTTATGTATAAAATGAAAACCTATGAAAACTGTTTTCTATTACTCTTTTTACATATTGTATATGAAGCTAGGTATAATTGTGACTAGTCCTTTTTAATAATTTATTTGAGCAATGTATGACTTTCCCCATTTAAGGTCAGGTTCTGTGACCATGACCCACAATGAAAAGTGCTCTGCTCCACCACAAGTCAAATAAGTGAAATAAATGTGACTGCTTACAGAGTAAAGGGGAGTAAAGGTGACAGAATGTCATTTTCTGTGTAATTCCACCCACAGAAACAGAGAGTAAGAAATGTTGGTGATAAAATCCCTAGCAAAGCATAACCCAAACCATATTAGGCTGACTGCATCTCAGACTATGACAATAAATGTCACTCAGTTTTCCCCCAGCCTGAGTTTTCCTCTTCCTACACATTCCACCCAATCAAAAAGTTTCATAGTCAAGAATGATACTTCTTTTCCTATGTTTTGTCATTTTGTGTTAAGTCCATTGCAAACTCAATTCACTGGCTTGAGGCCAAGGGGTACTGAAAGAATAAAGATGGATATGCAATATCACTGATATTTCACTGCAATGACACACACAGCAGAACTTCACTCATCCACGCTAGCAGGGGACATACCAGTACAGACTAGTTAGGATGCAGAATGGTGATTGCGGAGAGTGCCAGTGGTGTGGAGAAATGAGCATCACCCACAGAGAAGAGCGCACATTTCCTTCCACATCTCTTCCTGGCACTCAGTAAAGACTTGAAATAGGGTTTCTCTATGTACAATTGATCCTCCCTTCCTTCTCTGGTATGTGCTGTTGCTCAAAGAGGCAGGACGAGGCTCTCTCATTCACAGTGGCTACAGGAATTGGCCAGCAACACTGAGCTAAGCGGGCAAGCTTTCAAGAGACATTGCTACAACCCCATACCCCTCCTTTGAGGCTGTGGCTCTTAAGAGACCTGGTTCCATTGCCACCTCAGTTCTTCCTTCAGTATGGCATCCAGATGCGGGAAGATATTACATCTAGTCACAAGCCCTGTCACTAATATGAAAAAAAAACCAGCTCCCAACTCTTCCCCCAGGGTACAGCTTTAATCTCTTCCTGTGGTAGGACTCAGTGCGCTGGACAGAATGGTGGACCCTAAAAGAACTGCCATCACCATGAGTGAAGAAAAGAGGGGCTGGGCAGCAACGTCAGCCTTTGCGTAGGCCTTCATGCACCATGCCATAAACTGGTTTCTGAGGCCTCAGTAGGAACGCTATAAGGCTGCTCCATCTGCCTGAGCAACAGCAGCACTACTAAGCTGGGAGAAGGCCAGAGTCAGAGGAAGAAGAGCCAAATCTAAATAGAAAAAATTCACTTCAGGACTTACAGGGAACTTGACATGACCAAACCTGACCCTACATATGGCATAGCAGCAAAACTTTACATTAGGTGCTCCAGTAAACTGCAAACCTGGAAATCCGCTTTCCTTGTGGCTTGCCAAAGAATACATTAGGTGAGCTTTTTAATGTTGCTGGTATTGACTACTGAAATAAGAAAACCTCTCCCACAAACCGCTCCCATTCTTATCCACAAACTGAAAGAGTAAGATATTATGTATACAGCTGAAATTAGGACCAGTCTGTTATTCATGCTGCCTATGGATGCTGACCAACCAAACCCAAATGAAGTATGAGCGACTACAGTTGACACCTTTCACTTCTCACTGTGTTTCATTTTTTGAACAACACGGATTGAAATCCTAACCACACCCTTTAAAATGGGGCAGCCAGATGAAAATCACAGGTTAATACAGCTGTCTGACAAAGCCATTGCCTTCTTTATTATTAAATGAAGTAATGTGCAGTAATGACACACAAGGAGAGTTCTGATTTGGAGATAAAGAAGTGATACGAACTCTTTGAAAAGACACTGTATCCTCCCCCCACTTGCTTCATCAATACTCTGACTATGAATTTTCTGAAAATGTACCATATGCTAATTAATGTATGAGTTAAAGTTAATTAAAAACTGGGTCTTTTAGGAATTTTCTTCCATATAGTTAAAAATAACTGTAATGTGCAAAGGCTATATTGAAGAAAATAAGTTGTAAGTAAAGTTATTAGTGATTATTTTTTCTACTTGTCATGATATTTTAGGCTCCAGACAGGATCTGGTCAACAACCACTGTGACAGTATAGGTAATTGAACCAATCTCCACCCTTCCTCTATTGCTAATTTGCATGCAACAATTCTATTGATTATAATGCGTCAGTAGTATAAGAGACTGGATTTATGACTCAAGGATTCTCACTCGTCAATTACTTGGCCCAGTCATCACTGCTCTTTAAGGGTATATCTACACAGCAAAGAAAAACCCGTGGCTGGCTCTAGGACCCTGAGGGGTAGGAGAGTCCCAGAGCTCAAACTGCAGCCCGAGTCCAGAAGGGTACACAGCAGTGAAACAGCCCCACAGCCCGAGCCAGAGTCAGCTGGCACAGGCCAACCATGGGTTTTTCTTTGCTGTGTACACATACCCTAAGTGTTCCATGACTGCATGCTAGCTTGGACATCAGTGTTTGAAAGGTTCCTCGTGGCACTGTTGCCTTGGCTCCACTGTGTGCTGCCAACAATATTGCTGGGGAAACGGAGACAGAAGCACTGGGGAAAGACATTAGAACTGAGGGAACTGGCTCCCTCTGCCCTTCCTTCACATAGCACTGGTCTCACTCAGAAAGTCCTCTAAGCCAACAAGCCAATTGCAAGATTCATTAGTATCATTAGTATTAGTATTCATTAGTTCACTTTGGCTGCTTTGTGCTGCTCTGTTTTACAGGTGAAATTGCTCTTAAAAGTTAAAATTAATAAAGAATTTAAGGTTGGTATTACATGTCTTCAAATCATTCAAAATGTCACATGATAGTATTCTTTTTCGGGTTGTTGTTTAGTGCTCATTTATGCAACTTTTAACAATTAATAAACACTCCCCCACGGTATCTAAAAGACGGAAACTATGTTAAAGTGGAGTTAAGGTTGAGAGCACATATCAAAAATGTAAAAGTAAAAAAAACACAGAGATGTAATAATAATCCCCAAACCCAGCATTATAATTCCAGGAAATTCAGAGTTAATTTAAGTTAAAATAAAGAAATCCAAACAGGTTAAGAAAAACACAATCAAACAACCTCAACTGTGCCCTAAAGTGATATCCAGAAGAGGAAAATATGAAAAAATGAATACAAATTTAAGAATTAGTTTAACCTATTCTGGGACCACAACCACTGAATGCCTTAATTATAATTATATGATAATTGCATGGCATCAGTAAAGAGAAGAGTTACATTTTTGGAAGTGTCTCTTTAGTGTTTGGATTTCTTTTAAGTATAACCTCAATTCTGAATTTCCTGGGTTTGTAATGCTTGATTTTGAGATAATTACACCATCTATTTAATGTTTTTAACCCTTACATGACTGATACATACACTTAACCTTAATGCCATTTTAAAGGTTTGTTTTGGGGTTTTGCTGCTGGGTGTGCGCCCAGGCGTGTGTCTTGGAATAGAAAAAAATAGAAGTCATAATAAAATATTTGTTAACATGATTTACCTGAAACAGTTTTTAAAAACTTTTTCATGAAACAACACGAACAGAGCACATACATAAATCTGTAAGTGAAAAAAAGCTCTACCCAGGCAGAGATGTTATACAATTATAGCACTTTATTGCATTCCCTTAATGTAAAAAGCAGTCATTACATTGACATATGTCCTTCATTGTTGCACTACAGGTTTGTTTAATTTATTCCAAAGAGGAGAAGGTTGCTAGAAGTTATGTACTGTGCTTGTGATGAACTCTTGAAATCCTGGTATACTGTACTTATCTTTCATGACAACTTTTGATACGATTGCGCTAGTAAACTGCTAATTATATTATTCCTCTATATTAAACCCTTTTAAAAAAATCTAAATATATTCTTTAAAAAAAAAACAACATTTAATACCTCCCCCCCTCCCACAACACACAACCTATTATGGGGCAGCTGCCTTTATGGGGAGCTAGGGATCAGTCTGCCATGTGAAGGCCTCATCTGGGGATAGCGAACTGCCACAGGTGGCTGATTAGCAAATGAGCCCCTGGAACTAATAAAGTTTACCCCAAGCTCAGTGAAGCGGGGACTCCCAAGGAAAACAGGAGGCTGTTGTGGAGAGAAGATCCCAAGAGATGCCTGAGTCAAAAGGCTAAGCAGGGAACCTGGAGGGTGAGCTCTCCAGGTAACCCACTAGAATGGAGAGTCTATAAGAGGTGCTTCTGGGGGGGGAGCTCCTAGACAGAGGGCTGCATATGGCAGGCATCCAAGAGGGCATGGTCTGAGCCACAGGTCTCCCAGACTCTGCCCAGCAGCCCAGCCTGGCAAGGATCACCCGCTGTCCCTGGAAGAGTCGCAGTGGATGGACCTGCCTGGACCCCTGACTCCAGAGCAGGGTCTTACTCCATAAGAAGCAAGAGGTCTAATACCAGGGGAGGGACTGGAACTGAGAGAACCCCTGGTGAAGAGTCTGGATAGAGGTGAACACTAGACTCAGTTCGGGGACAAATGAACACAGAATGACCAGGTCACCAAGCTAAGATGTGGGAGTCAGCGTTTTGTTTATGGCTTGCCTTGGCTTTTCTGTTAAGAAATGAAACCCTCCAACTTGGGGTGCTCTTTAGCATCTAACAGTCAGTCTGGACATATTGATACCCTGGGTGAGGGAAAAATCAAGTAAGGGCTCACTTGCAACACCATGACTGCCTTTAAGGGGGCAGTCCGGGTCAGCCTGGGATGATGACACGCCTGCTATCACTGCTGTTGGCTGGGCCACTCTTTCCTTAAAAGGTCTGTCAGCCCCAGCCCGAGCTCCAGAAACTGCTCCCAGCTCCAGAAATGGCTGGCTTGCTTTACTCTGGTAGTGGATGTTACTCATAGGGAGATTAAAAAAATGCTTATGACACCAGGGATAAAAGGCGCAGATGAGGGTTTTTCTTTTGTTTCTTAGCAACACCTCCTAAGAAGAGATCAAATGGCAGCCAGAAGAGGCCATAGAGGTTGCATCCCTGTGTGTTACTCTGAGTGAGGATGAAATCAAACTGGCGAAGTGGCAGGCGAGCTCTAGAGGGCAAGAAAATGCTGGGTGGTGACTGGTCATCACCTGTTGGAGTGAGTGAGCAGTAGGAACCCAGAATCTGCGCTGTCATAGGCCGAGCCATAGAAGTAGCAATATGGAAGCATGTGCAAGAAATATATATGGGCAAGGTTGGGAAGGAAGAACCCAAATTAACTGTTATGTAAAAAAACTGAATGACAGAGGAAAGTTATGGTGGCTAATCTGGATGAAAAAGTGATCATCAAGAGAGAACCACCCTGAGAGAAGCTGCTTGAGAGACTGGAACTCTCTCTGTCAAGTGTGAAGAAGAGAACAGACAAGGAGAAGACTGGAGAAGGCCAATTATCTATGTTAAGCATGGCACTGAAGTCATATATGTAATATGACTGACTGACCCATGTAATAATGATTCCATTTTGTTCTGTCTACTGAAATATTGACTTTTACAGCACATGCTGAAAAATCAATATTCCACTAAATGTAACTAAGTGGTTGTAGCAGAGTAGAGCCCTGCCCACCACCTCAATGCAGAAAACTTGCATCCAAAAACTGGATTTTGAGATAACAGAGAAGGTAAAAAGATAGGGACAAGATATTGTAAATGTGGAGAAATGATGGGAAAACAGAGAAAACAGAGGGTGGTAAAACTGGGAGGAAAAAAAAAGACATCATATTTGGTGTAGCCTGTAAAGCAGTGACTCTGAAAAGGATTTAGGAGACCTAGTGGACAAACAACTGAACATGAGCTCCTACTGTGAGGCTGTGGCAAAAAGGGCTTGCATATACATCCTTGGATATATAAATAGGGAAGTAATGAGTAGGAAATAGAAGGTGATTTTACTGCTGTATGCAGCATTGGTGAGACAAACTAGAATAATATGTCCAGTGCTGGTGTCTATATTTTAAAAAGGATTTTGAAAAACTGAAGAGAATTCAGAAAAAAAACATAAAAATCATTTTGAGGACTGGAAGAAATACCTTACAGTAAGAAAATTAAGGTGCTCAGTTTGTTTAGCTTATAAAAAAAAGACAGACTTATTACAGTGTGCAAGTACCTTCCCAGGGAAAAAAATTCCAGGTATTAAAGGGCTCTTTAACCTGGCAAAAAAAGCACAATAAGAACCAAGGGATGGAAATTAAAACCAGATAAATTCAAATCAGAGATAAGGCACTGATTTTTAACAGTGAGGGCAATTAACCATTAGAACAAACCACCAAGAGAAGTGGTAGATTTCCCATTTCTTGATGTTTTCAAATCAAGTTTGAATGCTTTCCTGGAAGATATGGTTTAGTCAAACACAAATTATTGAGCTTAGCACACGACTATCTAGGTGAAATTTCATGACCTGTATTATACAGAAGGTCAAATTGGATGATTTTTTTTTAAAAGAAGCTGAATGGAAATAGAGTTCAAGAAAAGGAAAACTTTATTTTAAAGCTTAATGTAAACATGCTGTGCTATACAGTTTCGAATTCAGATAATTGGCTTTTTTTTGACATGACTTCTTATTTAGCCAGTCCCTTGTATTGAATAACCCATTATATACACAAATGTCTGGAGTTGCTGATTCTGTCTCTATATTCAATAACATTGAGTCTCATGTACATATCGGACTGGTGTGGAAATAGAAAAGAGGGAAGAAATGACTATGGAAAAATAAAAACTAAGAATGGAAAGAAGGAGCTACTACTAGCCTAACTTACACATACTCATGTTACTAAAGATGCAGCAGTGATAAGGGAAAATATTTTGCAGCGATTTCTTCTGTACTCACAAGTAAAGGAGCAAAATTATTTGGCAAATCTAATAATTCCAATACATGAAAGAAATCCTGGCTTTTTTCAACCCAGTCAGTTCCATTCCTGATCTTTTCTGTAAGAGAGCAGAGAAAGCCAAACAAAAACAAAATTTAAGTTAGTTATGACGATAGCTACAGCTCACCAGTATCACAGTATATACACAGCTAACATACAGGAGTTAGGTGGTGCAGTGACTGCGTATAAACTGAGCATTGTTAGAAATTCTCCCACTATTGCTCCATCACTGATGCTGATCCTCCGGTATTAGCACTAATGGGAGTGACACAGTAGACTGATCACAGGCATGTTTATCACTGTGCCATCTAACTCTAGTCAGGGCAGATCTAATTGGCATGCTGATTGAAAATACCTAAAATGCTCAGTGAGGAAAAGACCAGTGACTTAAGACAGCCATCTTTCACCTGTGCAGAATGAGATTCAAATTTAATTTACAAATGTGTCAGAATTTTAAAAAACTCAAATTTCTTTTTGAAAGTTTTCTGAAAATGCCCCCCATATGGGAAAATTATTTCTCTCTAATTTTGCTTCTCTGAAGTTATCATTTCACTGGATCCATGCTTTTGGGTCTTGCGCATTTAGTGTGATAGAAGAAAGCTCCTACAGTACTTTGGCCCTTTGGAGTGCTTAGTTAGTTCTGGGTCTTTAGTAGCAAAGGTGAATAAAAAATCAGATTTATATGCATGAAGCTGCCATTGAACTCCAGGATGCTTGAGTCACCAGGCTATAGCAACAGCAGCTCCAGTGATTAAAACGTTGCTCATTATGGCAATATGCAACTTGACAATCTGCTAGGTCACTTTACGCAAGTACTGAATGAGGAGGAAAGGAAGAATGCCCTATCTATGTCCATGGTGGCCTCTAAAATTTACTTAAAGACCACCAAATCCACAAAATAATCGCAGTACATAAACATATTTGAACAAAGCTTTTAAATACCAGCCCATCCACTTGACAGGAGATATTGCTGTTGGTGTAAATACTGTTCTCACTAAACTAAATAAATAGTAGAATATGCCATTTTCTTCAATTAATTTAGTCAAAACAGGCCCATATATTATATATACAGACAACTAAACCCCTTCCAAATTAGGTTATCTATGTTTTGTTTATTTCTGTTCCCAGACTTTCAGCAGAGATCCCAAAGTATTTCCTGTTAAACTGAAATCTCTGCTGCAACCCTAACTATGGTCTCATGACCACGCATGTATGCAGAATAGCACAGGCCAGGACTTCATGCAGATATGAGTGATACTGTCCAGCACCATCAGGCTATTTTTTTTTGGAAGATTATGTTTTGCTCCTGGCTTGAAGGAGGACCAGAAACAAACCTTATCTGTGGTCAGAGTCACAATGAGCATTCCTCAGCAACAGGTAGCACCAGTGGAGGACCAGACTGGTGGTATTCTGTATGATCATATCTACATTTCAAGATAGGTGATTATTATTTATATTATTGCTTACGTATTAAAAATTGTAGTTGAATAGGAAATAAATTACGGCAAGGTCCGTGTTCTAACTGTCTGTCTGAGACTGATGGTGGCCGTGACATTTTAATTAAATTACAATAACGATAAAGTTAGACATAAGGTCAAGTGATTATCATACACATTAAAAATAAAAGGATAATAGCGAGAAATCCTCGCATAATAATCCCAATTAGAATAAGTAAATATAGAAAAATACTAGTAGGCAGTCACAGCAGAAAAAATAATTTAAATTTACTTAACAGAACGAGAAACCCCATCTTGACAGGTCTCGGATGCATCCCGATGAAGTGAGCTGTAGCTCACGAAAGCTTATGCTCAAATAAATTTGTTAGTCTCTAAGGTGCCACAAGTACTCCCCATCCTGAAACTGGCACAACCATATTTTCTTATTGGAAATCTGAATGTAAAGGTGTAACTGTCTGTGGACAAGTGATTAGAATTGTTCCCCATGAGCCTGGCTCCCTCATGAGTGAGAGGTAAAGAGCTCCCCATCCCCTGAGCATAATTTAGAACCCAAATAAATAAATACACACACGAGAGAGAGAATGAGCATTAAGTCAGTCACTGGAAAATATTCAAGTATGAAGTATGAGGAGAAGGCATGAGGGCAATTATGAATCTTGTCAAATTATAAGTTTAGAGGAGCAAAATAACAGGCAAATAATTTTTCCTTGTCTAAAGATAAAATATTCCGGTTCTTGGAAAGAAGATTAAGAAGTATGAAGGACAGTCTCCACAAACAAATTCTCTAAACTAGAAAGACACTAATTCCTAGGCTGTTTCATATTTCCAGTTGAATGCTGAAATCCCTTCCACAGACAATATATGGGAGAGTTAGGGAAAAACCAAATAGATGGTGAACCACAGGCAGCCAAACCAGGACCGTTAAGATAAAGAGAAGTATCCATATGAATATATTATGCATGGCAAGCTAGATAAATAAAAGGATATAGTCTCCTTTACATTAGTACCAAGTCATTTGCGCCAAACATTAACAGGAAATCCCATAGACTTGTTCTTACTAGTTACCATGAAAGTGGGCAGACTCAGCCCAGAATAATAAGAGATATAGCATATAGGTCAAGTCCCACACAGACATTCAATTGGAACACTGGTTTCAAAATTACAGCAATCCTCAGCTATCCACAGGGAATTGAGTGTGCAATGGAGAGTTTGTTTTCCCAAGGTAATGACAAACTCTTCAGCTGAAGAAAATCAACACCATATTTGATTGCACCTGCAATAATACATAAACAAATAGTTGGAAGTATTGAAAATATCCTCACCAAGTACCTCTAGGTTTCCATTTGACTGCTTTACATCACAATGAATTAAGTCAGATCTAAATGCTGACCATGCAAGCCTTCCACGTCCAAGCTAAAATTCATTGGCAAGGTCTTCAATGCAGGAAGGGACAAATGATAAATTCTCTCTGGTTGAATTTAAGTCAGTGATGTTCATTGAGGCATTGTCACAAGTCTTCCTTTCCACAACCTCCCTTTGGAACAAGTGTCCTTCCTGGTTTCTGGTCAGTGAGGAAAGAACGTGGCTCATCACTAGTCAAGACTGTCAATTCCTTCCTAAGGGAGGGTAGGGCATCGTCTTGTCTTATGGAAGTTGTTGTATGACCTTTGCTCAAGAAACCATCACTTCATGCTGGCAATCTGGCCAACAACATTCATAGAATCATAGAATCATAGAATATCAGGGTTGGAAGGGACCCCAGAAGGTCATCTAGTCCAACCCCCTGCTCAAAGCAGGACCAATTCCCAGTTAAATCATCCCAGCCAGGGCTTTGTCAAGCCTGACCTTAAAAACCTCTAAGGAAGGAGATTCTACCACCTCCCTAGGTAACGCATTCCAGTGTTTCACCACCCTCTTAGTGAAAAAGTTTTTCCTAATATCCAATCTAAACCTCCCCCACTGCAACTTGAGACCATTACTCCTCGTTCTGTCATCTGCTACCATTGAGAACAGTCTAGAACCATCCTCTTTGGAACCCCCTTTCAGGTAGTTGAAAGCAGCTATCAAATCCCCCCTCATTCTTCTCTTCTGCAGGCTAAACAACCCCAGCTCCCTCAGCCTCTCCTCATAACTCATGTGTTCCAGTCCCCTAATCATTTTTGTTGCCCTTCGCTGGACTCTCTCCAATTTATCCACATCCTTCTTGAAGTGTGGGGCCCAAAACTGGACACAGTACTCCAGATGAGGCCTCACCAATGTCGAATAGAGGGGGACGATCACGTCCCTCGATCTGCTCGCTATGCCCCTACTTATACATCCCAAAATGCCATTGGCCTTCTTGGCAACAAGGGCACACTGCTGACTCATATCCAGCTTCTCGTCCACTGTCGCCCCTAGGTCCTTTTCCGCAGAACTGCTGCCTAGCCATTCGGTCCCTAGTCTGTAGCTGTGCATTGGGTTCTTCCGTCCTAAGTGCAGGACCCTGCACTTATCCTTATTGAACCTCATCAGATTCCTTTTGGCCCAATCCTCCAATATGTCTAGGTCCTTCTGTATCCTATCCCTCCCCTCCAGCGTATCTACCACTCCTCCCAGTTTAGTATCATCCGCAAATTTGCTGAGAGTGCAATCCACACCATCCTCCAGATCATTTATGAAGATATTGAACAAAACCGGCCCCAGGACCGACCCCTGGGGCACTCCACTTGATACCGGCTGCCAACTAGATATGGAGCCATTGATCACTACCCGTTGAGCCCGACAATCTAGCCAGCTTTCTACCCACCTTATAGTGCATTCATCCAGCCCATACTTCCTTAACTTGCTGACAAGAATACTGTGGGAGACCGTGTCAAAAGCTTTGCTAAAGTCAAGAAACAATACATCCACTGCTTTCCCTTCATCCACAGAACCAGTAATCTCATCATAAAAGGCGATTAGATTAGTCAGGCATGACCTTCCCTTGGTGAATCCATGCTGGCTGTTCCTGATCACTTTCCTCTCATGCAAGTGCTTCAGGATTGATTCTTTGAGGACCTGCTCCATGATTTTTCCAGGGACTGAGGTGAGGCTGACTGGCCTGTAGTTCCCAGGATCTTCCTTCTTCCCTTTTTTAAAGATTGGCACTACATTAGCCTTTTTCCAGTCATCCGGGACTTCCCCGGTTCGCCACGAGTTTTCAAAGATAATGGCCAGTGGCTCTGCAATCACAGCCGCCAATTCCTTCAGCACTCTCGGATGCAACTCGTCCGGCCCCATGGACTTGTGCACGTCCAGCTTTTCTAAATAGTCCCTAACCGCCTCTATCTCCACAGAGGGCTGGCCATCTCTTCCGCATTTTGTGATGCCCAGCGCAGCAGTCTGGGAGCTGACCTTGTTAGTGAAAACAGAGGCAAAAAAAGCATTGAGTACATTAGCTTTTTCCACATCCTCTGTCACTAGGTTGCCTCCCTCATTCAGTAAGGGGCCCACACATTCCTTGGCTTTCTTCTTGTTGCCAACATACCTGAAGAAACCCTTCTTGTTACTCTTGACATCTCTGGCTAGCTGCAGCTCCAGGTGCGATTTGGCCCTCCTGATAACATTCCACTATCTAATCTTCTATTTTTGTTTAAGACTACAGAGAAAACTGTGGTGAGATAACTCTTAGAGCCTTTAGATGCCTCACATGACCCCTTGTCATTCTGAGTATGACTGGAATAAGAGGACAGAAACTGAGGTGCGGTGTAAATGAAAGATCCTGCAGCCTGGGTAAGGATGAAGATTGGGGTGTCCACGCTGCTATTTTTAGATCCATCAGATGCACATAATAGCAATGATTA
Source organism: Lepidochelys olivacea (assembly GCF_965140295.1). Taxonomy (NCBI): domain Eukaryota; kingdom Metazoa; phylum Chordata; order Testudines; family Cheloniidae; genus Lepidochelys; species Lepidochelys olivacea. The sequence continues at coordinate 269,001,042 of NC_140411.1, forward strand.
CAAAGTTCTGATAACTCACATGAAAAGCATACCAAGTTTGGACACAACTGCTCTGGGACAGCTCAGTTTCTTCCTGGTAGTTTTTCCAGACCTTGTGCAATTGCTCTTCATCTTTAGGAGAACTATCATCTGGATTTTCACAGCATTTCATCTTGTCTCCCCTGTTGAAAGGGTGAGTGAGGAGGTATGGGCTGCAGAGTTATCAATATGGTGATGATGTCAAAGTGTATCAATCTCACCTAACCAAGACACTGCTGTTGAATGTCTGGTCCAGTGTTTGGTTGAGATCAGGAAATGAATGAAACTGCTGGTTGAAATCATTGGCAACTGGCTGAAACTCAATCCAGATAAAACTGGTCATGGTAAAGTAATGCTGGTAACTTGAGGGAAGCAACCAGTAGATATGGCAAAGATACCTTCCATATTATAATGAGGATGTTTGCCTACTTTATATTGAGGATGTGTCTCAGGCATTTGTTAACAGAACTCATAAACTGGTGGGATTGTTAGACTTCAAAATGCTGCTAGATTAACATACAGCAGCAGTTTCAAGAATGACCATTTTTCATCATCACTCGGCCAGGAGAATATGACTTTTTTCAGATGTAGATCCTTGCTGCTCTGATGCATGTCTTTGTTACCTGGAGATTAGACCACTGCAATGTGCTCTTCTTCCAACTTTATCTTAAATCAACACAGAAACTGAAACTAGTGTGGAATGTGGCAACCTGCTTATTAAGTGATGTAATTCTCTGAATTGGCTATCTGTTGGTTTCTAGGTGGATTTTTAACGCATTGCCTTGGATTTATAAAATCCTAAATGACTTGCAACCTGCCTACTAACACTCCCAAATTTCACCTACTGTACTAGACCCTTTCTAAATTATCAAAAAAAAAACCTGAGGAGTACTTGTGGCACCTTAGAGACTAACAAATTTATTTGGGCATAAGCTTTCATGGGCTAAAACCCACTTAATCGAATGCATGCAGTGGAAAATACAGTAGGAAGATATATAGAGACAGAGAACATGAAAAAATGGGTGTTGCCATACCAACTGTAACGAGACTAATCAATTAAGGTGGGCTGTTATCAGCAGGAGGAAAAAAAACTTTTGTAGTGATAATCAGGATGACCCATTTCAAACGGTTGACAAGAAGGTGAGAGTAACAGTAGGGGAAAAATTAGCTTGGGGAAATAGTTTTTACTTTGTGTAATGACCCATCCACTCCCAGTCTTTATTCAAGCGTAATTTAATGGTGTCTAGTTTGCAAATTAATTCCAATTCTGCAGTTTCTCGTTGGCGTCTGTTTTTGAAGTTTTTGTTGTTGGAGAATTGTGACTTTTAGGTCTGAATCTAAGTGACCAGGGAAGTTAAACCTTCAACCTCCCTCATTTTTTTTTTTGCTGATACAGAATAACACATTTACCACTCTGAAACCTTTCTAAATTATGTTGTTTCTGCAACTAAAGCTGTGTCTCAATATCCTGATGACCAGTAATTATAGACTGAGTGGTAAAAATAAATGTTTGTACAACCATGGCCCTTCTTGGAAACTCCCCAAAACCTCAGTGATTTAAAAATGTGTCATTTAAAAACAATATTGTGATTCATTTCAATATTACATGATTACACTGAATAAAAGATATATATTTTTTCTTAAAGTGCACTTTTTACCTAATTACCTAAGACATTATGATCATAGCCCAGAAATTTCAATAAACTGCATTCTATTACTATTAGACAACATACTAGTAACACAATATGAAGATTTACTATGTTAATATTTCTGAACAATATTAGTGCCATATAATGTTAAACAGTAAATATGAAGACAATGTACTATAGTTCAAAAATAATCATTCCCATTTGAGAGATGTGTTAGTGAAAATAGATTGCTTGTAAGTGAGAGTTAGAAGGGTAAAAATATTGAGGCCTAGGGACTCTCATTTGCTTTATATCTTGCACACATTAGGTCTCCTTGCTCCATTGCCCGTTAAATATTACTGGACAAATTTGCTAGCCTTTATTCTCAGGCTTGGCCACTACAGATTTAAATGCTAATTCAATAAATAGACAGCCTGACATTATAATCTAGGTACATTTACATGATGTTTTGATGTTAACTTTAAAACATCTCCATATATGTCATTGTCAGGCATATAGTATATGTATACTTATCAGTTTCATATTTAATTCACTATCCATTCTTTTGTTTATAGCTACTGATTAGTAGTGATTTTTTCACAAGAATAATGTTAATCTTGCTTGATGTTTCCTCTAAACTATTTTATCTTACACTGTTTTTCACTTGATCATAGATCATTATGTACAGCATCATGTATTGTGCGCTACTAGTCAAAGCTGCAGAGTAAGCCTATGCGAATGTAATACAAAACAGAAATATGAATGAGATAATGTATTCATATGACATGGAACACTTCCAGTCATTTTTCACTGCAGAGCTGCTGTATGCATTTCATATTCCACACTTTACAGTTGCCTGTGGAAATATGGAAATGCAAAACTAGCTGAAAAAATAAATAAAATAAAACTGTTTCCTAAGTCTCACCTTATCGTCCTGAGGCATCAGGGATTCTGTGTTGTCTCCGTTTTTATTAATAATGCAACAATAGTCTTTCAACCATTCTTCCTGCAGGATAAATGCTCTTTTTTGGCAACTAAAGAATGTGATTAACTAGCTCATAGGCTAAAACCTGACAGAGGTTCTCAATATCTACCAGTCTATCCATCTGGTACCTAGAGGAGAAGAAATAAATGGGTTATGTATCTATTCAAAGGGGACTTTTACAAAGTCATTACATTAGAAATATGAACTTTGCTCTCTTGCTCATAATATAACAAAACCATTCTGTTACTAATTTAATTCCTATTTGGCTTCAATAAGACAATTTTCTATACCTGGAAGCTGCAAACTAACTAGAATGCTCAACGGGAGAACAAGACTTTACTGACATACTTGCATTAAAATAGACAGCATGTGCATCTCTTGAGAGTAGAAAAGCACTTTGTGCTTAATATTCACACCTTTTGCTATTCCTTATATTGTTTTCTGAAGAAAAACATTTTGACACTCCCACTTTTTTCATTAAAATTTATAATTTGAATAAAGGAGCATTATATCTTTTCATCTGTATGTAACTGAACCTAAATCGGTCTCTTACCTTGTAGGGAAATTGCACAGCTTCATGGATATAACAGGATGAGTGATGTATAAAATGTTTTTCAACTAACTGTGCATGATTTACTCTTTAATGCCAGGAAAACTTCTCTCTATTAGCATTTTCAGAAAGCTAAAAAAAGATGATGATATATTCAGTATAATACCCAATTATATTACTAGAAAACCATAGGAAAAATTAGAGTTGTCAAGCGATTCAAAAAATTAATTGCAATTAATCGCACTGTTAAACAATAATAGAATACCATTTATTTAAATATTTTTGGATGTTTTCTACATTTTCAAATATATTGATTTCAATTGCAACACAGAAAATAAAGTGTACAGTGCTCATTTTATATTTATTTTTGATCACAAGTATTTGCACTGTAAAAACAGCAGAAATTACCATGAACCCAATATCAGTACTGTAGTGCAATCTCTTTATCATGAACTTACAAATGTAGAATTATGTACAAAAAATAACTGCATTCAAAAATAAAACAATGTAAAACTTTAGAGCCTACAAGTCCACTTGGTCCTACTTCAGCCAATCGCTCAGACAAACACATTTTGTTACATTTGCAGGAGATAATGTTGCCGGCTTCTTGGTTACAACGTCACCTGAAAGTGAGAACAGGTGTTCTTATGGCACTGGTGTCACAAGATATTTACATGCCAGATGCGCTAAAGATTCATATGTCCCTTCATGCTTCAACCACCATTCTAGAGGACATGAATCCATGCTGGTGATGGGTTCGGTTCAATAACGATCCAACGCAGACAGGACGAATGCATGTTCATTTTCATCATCATGAGTCAGATGCCACCAGCAGAAGGTTGATTTTCTTTTTTGGTGGTTTGTGTTCTGTAGTTTCCGCATCAAAATGTTGCTCTTTTAAGACTTCTGAAAGCATGCTCCACACCTGGTCTCTCTCAGATTTTGGAAGGTACTTCAGATTCTTAAAACATGGGTCGAGAGCTGTAGCTATTTTTAGAAATATCACACTGGTACCTTCTTTGCGTTTTGTCAAATCTGCAGTGACAGTGTTCATAAATCAAACGTGTGCTGGGTCACCATCTGAGACTGCTAATAACATGAAATATATGGCAGAATGCGAGTAAAACAGAACAGGAGATATACAATTCTCCACCAAGGAGTTCAATCACAAATTTAATTAACGCACTTTTTTTTTTTAAATGAACATCATCAGCATGGAAGCATGTCCTCCGGAATGCTTGCTGAAGCATGAAGGGGCATATGAATGTTTAGCATATCTGTCACGTAAATACCTTGCAACGCTGGCTACAAAAGTGTCATGTGAATGCCTGTTCTCACTTTCAAGTGACATTGTAAATAAGAAGTAGGCAGCAGTATCTCCCATAAATGTAAACAATCTTGTTTGTCTTAGCAATTGACTGAACAAGAAGTAGGACTGAGTGAACTTGTAGGCTCTAAACATTTACATTGTTTTGTAAATCTACATTTGTAAGTTAAACTTTCACAATGGAGATTGCACTACAATATTTGTCTGAGCTGAATTGAAAAATACTATTTCTTTTATCATTTTTACAGTGCAAATATTTGTAATAAAAACTAATATAAAGTAAGTACTGTACACTTTGTAGTCTGTGTTGTAATAGAAATCAATACATTTGAAAATGTAGAAAAACATCCAAAAATATGTAATAAATTTCAATTGGTATTCTATTGTTTAACAGTGTAATTAAATTTTTTAAATTGCAGTTAATATTTTTGAGTTAATCGCATGAGTTAACTGTGATTCATCAACAGCCTTAAAAAATATAAAACTTATGCAGAAATTACATATTCTATACCAAATTATTTTTTATGAGGAATGGGAGAATGATTGGAAAAAAATTAAAACACCTCCAATCATCTTAAAAAAAAACCTAATAGGTACAAAATGTGTACAAGTTTTCAGTCCCATTTTGCTTTCATTAAATGCCTTATGATCAGAGCTCGGCAAAGGTTTTTAGAGGACTAGTTTATTTGCCAAAAATGTGGTTTCAAGTTGACTGAAACTATTCACAAATTCAGGTTAAATTTGCTGAATAGTTTCAGCCAAAAAATGATTTTTTAAAAAAGTCTAAATATTTCATTTTAACGTGTTCAAAACAAAATGTTTTGACTTTTCATTTAGTAATGATATTTTGTTTAGAAATTTATGTAGATTTATTTAAAACAAACAAACAAAACAAAACGGGCAAAAGTACCCAAAAACTAAATAAAATAAAGAAACATTACAAAATTCATTTCAGATCAAATTAAAGGGTTTTTTTGTTTAATTATTTTGGTTTGGTTACCAAACTGAAAAAACAATTATCCACTCAGTGTTAATTATAGTGTGACCAACTTACAAGAACAAAGTAAAGGAATTGTACTGTTTCAAGCAAACCTGCTCACTATTTCTAATAAACTTAAATTGTAATTTGTATTTTATTTCTTCAGGCATGAAAAGGATCAACATTTTCTTTACTTACCTTTGGAGGTATTTCAATGCACAGCCTCTTTTGTTCTCCGAGACCTATGTGATGTAGTCCAATATTCATTTCTTTATTGTACCTGCATAAACGTCCTGTGCTTCCTATGCAACAACATACAGCAACAAAGAACATGCAGTCATTAAAAGCATTAAATAAATGTCACTTTACTATATCACAAAATAACGTGTGTATTAACCTTTCAGAATTTGTTGACAATAAATGATGGAACACAATCTTTGTTGTTTAAGTTCTTTTATTCAAAACTTTGAATATGAGGCCAAAGTATAACAACTCGGGCTTAGTTTTAAGCAAACATCTCCTATGTTTCTATATTAGCTCAGATTTATCATAATTCTCTAAATCTGTCATCTCAGATTGTATCACACAATTGGACTGATAATCACTTGCTTAGTGTTCAAAGAACTGATACATCATCAGCTCAGTGTAAACCTTTTAGTGTATTAGGAACACAAAAGAAATTTAGATGAAAAGTAAAACACTGAAATCTAACTTTATCCTCAAGACAAGGAGACACTGTTCGAAAATGAATATATTTACATTCAAGGGAATATCACACTTCTTTCCTTGATTCTTCAAGAGCACCTTATGCACAGGGGAAAAGAAAAGCCTAATAATGCAATGCTACTGCCCATTCATGCTAATCTTGTTATTCTAAAAAATTTAGAGACTACTAATGGGGAATGGACAGCTTAGAGAAGAGGTAATGGGATTTAGGTCTTGATCCGACAAGCATTCCTTTGAGGTGCCCGGTTCTCACAACTCCTGCTGATTTAAATGAAAGCAAAGTGGACTCAGCACTTAACTTCATTCTAACCTGGAGTCTAGAAGTAAAAAGCTATGAGGGCTCAACTTTGTTAAGACCAGTGGTGACCAAAATATTTTACTATTTGATGGGGCTGTGCAGTGAAAAACCAGTTGGATGCCTTGATCCATTGTCACTGAACATGTGTCTCCACCACAAAATTGGTGTTGATTGTCACCCTTGTAGAGATTTTTAGAAAGGAACTGGAAGAGAATCGACATGGAGGTCTCTCCCCACTCTAATGCGGGTCCTTTATCAAATCTGAGGTTCACTGGCAAAGTAGAGTAGGGAAGCTTGCCAATTTCCTTTCTGTGATTCACATCTTCTGTGGATGGGGGACATCACTCTCTCGAGTTGCTAAGTAGACACTTTAAATTAATACTAAATTCACATGTAAAAATCATAAAAAACAATTAAAGGGAAATATGTGTGCAGGTTTTTCCTCTATGAAAGGCAACAAACAAGGATCAGAGTGGTAGCCATTTTAGTCTGTATCAGCAAAAACAACGAGGAGTCCTTATGGCACCTTAGAGAGTTACTTATAGAAGAGCCACAGTCAACCTGAAAATCCTGGGTGTGATTTACAAAAGTGCTTATTACTGACCTTTCTCTCCTCCCATTAAAGTCAATGGTAAAATGCTCAATGACTTCAATGGGAGCAGAGTTAGGCCAACACAAAGCATGTTTCTGAAAATCCCACCCAAGGTTTTCCACTGAAAATGTTGTACCCAGCGTTGCAGCAACTCACAATATTATGCTGAATCTTGTGATATTTGGCATTTTTCTCAAACATGCAGGCAAATAAATTTGGTGTTGCTTTTGTTATGTTTTTTAAATTTCATCTCAAAAGTTTTTTGAGTCTTGACTCATGATTTGGGTTTAGCAATGGTCTGTAGCTATTACTGACATGAGTGTCCTCTGTGATTATTGCAAGTGAAACAATATTTTCTCTACTTTTCCAGGTTGTTTACTTTGACATATGGTCCTGGCCACTGTTCTCTTGTTGGTGCTTACCCCTCCAGTCACAAGTGCCCCCAACAGGCACTGACCAATAAGGGCAGCAGCGAAGCTGAAAGGGAAACTGAAACGAAGGGAGCAACAGACAGATGCGTACAAAGAGAGAGTAGGGTGAAATGGATCTGAGCATTTTGGTGTTGCTCTTGAGCCCACCCAAGATACGTCTAGTTCTAAACATCTACCCTGAGCAGAAGAAAACCTTATACGTTAAAGGGTTTATTAAATATTTCAGGACATATTAATTAACATGTGCTCTGTCAGAAAACTTCACATTTCAAAAACTTCAGGTTAACAATGTCCCTTTAAACTCAGTGTTTTCAGAGAGGGTTAAGCTATGACCATTATTGTATATAATGGTACATTTCTCAATGGCAATAGTCATTAGAATACTTCCTCCACTGTACTTGTCAAACATTAGTGTAAAACCAATAATGAGTCATCTTCCAATCATTTTTCAGACACCTGTGTTAAATCCTGAAGGGATTTGTTCCAATTGGTGCAGTGTTCTAATGGGAAGTCTGAGTAGTTTCCCTGCAGCCATTCTGCACTAAGCAGACTCACTACAGAAGGGTCAATGGATTGTTCAATAAGCCTGTAGTATCTGCAGAATGAAAATGCAGTGTGAGAGAAAGATGATTTCTGGTAACTTTGCAGCTCGGTCAGCAAATCCTGAGAGAGAGAAAGCATAAAGGTTGTTTTCTGCAATATATGTGACATCCTAGTTTGAAATGACACAGCTCATGTTATTCTGTGACAAGCCCTATATTAAGACATGACAGATAATAAACCCATAAGAACAGCTAACCTGCCAAATACAGATCCACAGATTAATAGATTCCAAGGCCAGAAGGGACCTCAGTGATAATGTCACCTGACCTGTATAACACAGGTCACAGAACTTTCCCAAAATAATTCCTAGAGCAGATCTTCCAGAAAAACATTTAATCTTGATTTAAAAATGGTCAGTGATGGAAAATCCACCATGATGCTTGGTAAATTATTCCAATGATTAATTACGCTCTCCATTTAAAATTTACACCTTATTTCCAGTCTGATTTTGTGTAGTTTAAAAATGTCTAGCCATTGGATTGTTATGCGCTTCTTTACTAGACTGAAGTGCTCATTATTAAATATATGTTCCCCATGTAGGTATTTACCGACTGTAATCAGTCCTTCTCTTAACCTTCTCTTTGTTAAACTAAATAGATTGAGCTCCTTAGGTCTCTCACAAGAAGACATGTTTTATAATCTATTATTCAGTCTAATAGCTCTTCTCTGAATCCTCTCCAATTTATCAACTTCCTTCTTGAATTGTGGGCACAAGAACTGGACATAGTATTCCAGCGGCAGCCACAGGAATGCCAAATAGATAAAATAACCTCTCTACTCCTACCTGAGATTCCCTTGTTTATGCATCCAAGGATCTCATTAGTCCTTTTGGCTCTTTTAGTTAGATATTAAAAACAGCATCACAATGGGAGCTCATGTTCAGCTGATTATCCCCCATGACTCCTACTTCTTTTTCAGTCACTATTTCACACGATAGATTTTCCCGTCTTGTAAGTATCACATAAATTTTTTGTTCCTAGATGTATACATTTACATTTAGGTGTATTAAAATGCATATTGTTTGCATGCACCCAGTTTACCATAAAAAGAAAAGGAGTACTTGTGGCACCTTAGAGACTAACCAATTTATTTGAGCATGAGCTTTCGTGAAGTGAGCTGTAGCTCACGAAAGCTCATGCTCAAATAAATTGGTTAGTCTCTAAGGTGCCACAAGTACTCCTTTTCTTTTTGCGAATACAGACTAACACGGCTGTTACTCTGAAACCAGTTTACCATGCGATTTAGGTTACTCTGTATTACAACCTGCCCTCTAAATTATTTACCGCACCCCCCAATTTCTGTGTCATCCACTAACTATCAGTGATGTTTTCATGTTTTCTTCCACATCATTGATAAAAATGTTAAATAGCATAGGGCCAAGAACAGACCCCTGCAGGACCCAGAAGAAAAACATCCACTCAACAATGACCCCCAGTTTACAATTATATTTTGAGACCTATCAGTTAGCCAGCTTGTAAACCATTTAATGTGTGCTATTTTAATTTTTATATTGTGAGTTGAGCTCATGATAAAGCTTTGACTTGAAATTTTCTTGCTTAACTATTGCCAGAGCGAGTGTTGCTTCATTTCAAATGATAAATTACGTTATACTTCCCTTTATCATCAAATTAAGTCTTGAACACTCTACAAGTTTCAAAATGCTAAGCAGTTTACCTTATGATGAAACTCTGCAGAAACATTCTGATGTCATCATAGGAGTCACAATTATGAAAGAGTATTAGTTAACTGTAATTGTTGTTCTCTGAGAAAATGCATCATAAAAGATCACTCTCTCCTGCCTCCACATCCCTACAACAAGGCCAAGATGGGAACTCCATAAGCTCAACATTCTGAAGCTCTGGTCCCACAATGGGCATGCTTTGCCAACCACTGCAATGGAAGGCATTCGCTCCCTCGTACTTTAGTCATCAGTTCCTTTTAAAGCAAGATGTGAAGTTACTCACACAGGTATTAAAGGGATTTGAATGATAAAGATAAAACAGGCTTTCAAAGCATCAGCTCTCTTCTGGAAGGAGTAGTTGAATGCTGATCTGTTATGATGTTCAGAGGAGAATTATTATAGGGAAGTCATCCTCCCTTACAAATACCCTATAAAATAGATTCATACTCCTGAAGACTTAAGGGCTCTGGGAATAAATATGAATGAAAGGTCAGCAAAAGGCAGTGGAAGGTAAAATCAGGTGAACACTGCCTTTTTTCATCTTTTTATAAATTTAAGAGTTGTTGCTCTTTAAACAGTTCCCACAACAATCAGAAAAAAATAAACAGAGAAACCACCTAAAAAAAGAGAGAGTTTGTGTAACCTTGATCCTGGACCCTGTCTGGAAAGAGGTTCTGTGATACACCAAACCTCAACTCCTATCTCCATAAACAGCATGGCTAAGGAGTAAACTTTACTTCCTATCTGATTTAGATTCTTCCATTTTCTGTTTTGAGGAGCAGGGCTAAAAGATTTAACTCCCTTTAGATCCATGAGAGGTCCCCACAACAAAAAACGGACAATTTGCTGGAGCACCTGGAAAAGACAGAAGATTTCCAAGCCACAGATGGGGAAAAAGGAGATTGTAACCACAGCTCTTAGCCTAGCTGTAATGTTTAAATTGATTGGGAGAGCTGTCATGCAGTTGTACTTCAATGTTACAATACCAAATAGTTTGTGAACCTTCTCCCAGCTAAACAAGGCAGAAAAGTTCATAGCTTGGGTCAATCAGACCCCCAACTTCCTAAAGTGCTTATCATTATAGGAGGTGATAAGGAGGGAAATTACCACTGAGCTATCCTACATTTTAGACAGGGTAGTCACTGCCTCTGTGATCTACCCTCTCTCCTCTACATTAGACCCAGAGAAGTTATCCCTGACAGGGGCACATTTTTTTTGGAAAGGATAGCACATTATATTAAATTTTTTTTTATCCTGGGGAGAAGGGGAGAGGGAATTATTGCGGTATCTAACAGTGTTTCTTGATAGTTCTATAGACCCACCTTGTCAGTAGATGCTGGAACTCTGCAGAGAAATGCTAATTGAGTCTATTGACTCACGGTGGCAGGTGTAGCTACTTGCAGCCCTGGCTATAAGGGAAGAGCAGAGGAATGTAGGGTCTGGGACTAAGCAATCTTCATGGAGGAACGGTAGGAACAGCCAAGTCTAGGGACATGGCTAGGGTTGGAGTTTACATTGTTAATAAAAGCCAAATGAGGAAGCCAGGAAGAGACTGAGTTTTGAACATGGGTGTTCTGGAGCGGAGCATGGGGTGAAAGATACTTGATCATAAAGTCACTGGTATTTCCACTTCCTTAAATGTTGATCGTCATCTTAGATTTGATTAATGCTCATAAGGTCTCATTCATACAACATCTTTCAAGCTGGAGGATCACAAAGCACCACATAAACTATAGCATATAGGAATCACTTGAATGCTGAAATGCCACCATGTTTGGGGTGGTTGATGGCAGCCAGCTGGCTAGCTTGCAAACGTATTATGCAAGAGGCAAACTTCTACTGTTTTGAAAAGGGCCATGGAGTTCTTTCATGTCCACAAATACCAGCCAGGACCTTGGTTTACAAAGGCTTTACCCAGATGCCCATCACAAAGAAAGTTTAATAGAGCTCATATTACACTCCATGGAACGATGAAAGAGTGAATGGTCCCTTCTGGGATTCAAACTCATGGTTGCAGGGAATTTAGGTAGTTCAAAAGTAATTCTTAGACCACTAAGCATTTCCCTCCAATATTAACTGATGAATAATCAATGTTATGCTGAAATGCCAGTATCCTAGCAGCTACTTCTAAAGAAATGTACTCATTGGAATAAACTATAAAAGAATTTAAAGAATCATTATACACTAAATATAGAACAGATATTATGTAAATAAAGCACAGAATATTCAATCAATTGGAAAATAATTAGCACTTATACATCTTAGCTTTATATCTTCAAAGTGCTATATAAACATTAGCTAATTAAACCTCACAACACCCCTGTGAGCTGGGAAGCTTTTACTATCTACATCTTACAGAGAGGTAACTGACTTGCCCATGTCACAGAGTGAGCAAGTAACAGAACCTGGATTTTTAACTCAAGAGCTCCTAATGCCCAGTCCTCTTCTCATTCTTCTAAATATTACTATTGGGATCTTATTATTCTATGAAAATAATGAGATCATCAGAAGAATGCTATTTATACTTAAAACATGGTCAGAAATTATTCTGTCACACAATATGCATCAGCTACAATACTAAAGTTTTTGACAAATGTGAATTACAAAGAAATATATATCATTCTTTTATAACTGTGGAAATGGAAGTTATAGGACTTGTATTAAATTTCTCAAATTCTGAAGAGGTCTACTTGAAAAGGTAAAACAACATTTACTTTAGCTCATAAAATAGAGTTTTCAGATCTTACTGCCACATGCTTGCTAAGCTACTTCCATTTTACATATTTTTGAGTTACTGAAAATTAAGGCAAACACTGTAGAATCAAAAACAATGTTCAGTGGAGAAAATACAGTATTCAGAATAATGTATGTTCATAGGCTCAGAGCTCCCCAAAGTCCTGAAGAGAATATTACAAATTCACAGGTATCTCCGAGTCCTAAATTTTGCATTCTGATCTTTGATTCAGCTTGCAAATGTTTAAAAATGCATGCAACAAGACAGCTCCCTTTTGGCTACATGTCTGAGTAGGCTCAAACATCTAAATTATTCTATCAAAGGTCAACTGTAACAGATACCCAAAACTGGTTTCAAATCCACCTGGGAAGAACTACGGAATACAAAGACCTTTGGTGTTTGAGCATTTTTTTCCATTTTTGACCAACACATATTTCTTTTAGGGGATCTGCTCCCACAGGTAGATACAAGTATTTTGACGAATGGAGGAAACCTGGCAGTATGTAAGACAAGCTTAAATCTTATATGTTTTCAGAGTCACATTCACTTAAAACCCACATCACAAACAGATACACAATGCAGATATGATAGCAGAATTAACTTAAGCACCATATTATGGTATTCAAGTCATAACAGTACTAGAATTTTTCAGGTCATTGGACGTAGATGACATCAATACATTCATGTCTCAACACTGACATCAGAAATGAGGAAAATTACAGCCTTTCTGGGCCTTTAAAAAAATCTCATAACTCTACCCCATTTAATATCATTAAAATACATATGGCAGACCTCTGAGGAACAAGAGACAATTTTGTATTCTGTTACACTGGTGCAATTCAGAAGTAATTCAAGGAAATTCAACAGTTACTCTAAATTTCCACAAGTATAAACCAGAGCAGATTTTGGCCCAAATTCAACACTGGAATAAGGAGGAATAACTCCGTTGACTTTAATAGTGTTGCACGTATTCACTGCTGAAATAATTTTTACTCAATGCACAACTTCCAACATTGTGAACAACTCGTGACTCGAGGAAAGTTTTAACAGTCACACTCAAAAATAAGCTCACACATAATATGAAAGGTTGCTCAAACTGAAAAATGTTTCCAAATGGTGGATGGTACCAAATCTGCTGACATAGGCACAATGCAAGGGTAAAGGAAGAATCATACAGAACTCAGTAGTTTTGTTTTTCAGGGATTCATGTGAACCATTATTTCAGTTTTGATGTATATACGTTCACATCCCTTGAATTTACGATTTGCATGAACCCCAAACCTGAAAGTAAACCTGGATTTATATTTCTCTGAGTGTACAGTGCCCCAGCACTGTGCCAAAAGCAGAATTACCACTGGTAAAAGGTAACATGAAATACAATTCCCCAAACTGAAAACTATCATCATTCTGTGCTGAACATACCACATTTCAAAACTGTTTAAATTGCTATCAAACATTTTAGGGAGATTGGAACATCTAAAGAAAAAGCAAATAAACCATCTGTTTTCTCCAGTATTCTTAATTAAACACGCACTCACACACAAGATATTCTTTCCAATGTTCCTCTAATGTGTTCTAAGTTCCTATTTAAATAGGCTGGTAGAATGTAACATATTTCACTAGGGACATACGATATAATAATGGATGAAAGCACATTCATTTACTTGTTTTTATCTCAGCAAACTGAATAGGTTAATCATATTTTGGCTGTATATCAGTATAACTTAGTTGTAGCATGTCTACATTGGAGGATTTTTTCAGCCAACGAATTACTACAAATGTTAAAATACCTGCACTAAGTACACTTTAATAATTTTTTTTTAAAAATTGACCAACCATATAAAAATTGACCAACCATGTCAACCTGCCATTGACCAACAATTTACAGAACAAGTAAAGAATTTAGAAGAGGTGATTCCTACTGGTTTGAGTATTTCTTCCTAAAATCTCTTAAAAATATACTTAAGAAACCCCGTCCCCCAAAAAATCATTTAAAATAAACTAACAACCACCTCTATTGTTCTGTTCCTCCAAGTTGTTGTTATGACACAGATTCTTTCAGTGGTATCTTCTACCTCAATGGCACAAAGCAAAGACAACTGTGATGAAAATGTAACAGTGTGAGTCTACCAAGAGACTCAGGCCCACATTTTTAAACATGAGTGCCTAAAGTTGGTCACCTAAATCTACAGTTTGGATCCATTACTGCATTGGGAATCTTCTAGTATGCCCCCCTAGGCCTGTGCAGAGTCCCAGTGACTTCCATGAGACTCTGTACAGGCACGGGGATCTACACTACCAGATGCTGTAACAGGGCTTTCAGCACCTATGTAATTTTCAGAGGCACTGAGCATCCTGCAGCTCCCACTGCGGTCTATGGGAGCTGCAGGATGCTCAGCACTTCTGAAAATCAGTATAAACTTAGTTCTATAAGGTGGACTGAATACATATGAACTTAGTTGCACAAATGTAGGCATCTAGCTCTGGAAATAGTGGAATCTGAATCAGAAATATACATATTTCTGAAAGTACATGTCAGCGTGCAACCATAATGATTCTTCACTGGCTACTCAAAACAACTTTTGTTTCTATTTTTCCAAATTAGACTAGTAATAAATTAGACTAGTAATTGTTTGAAGTTGATTAATAAGTAGCAAATTTCTAATTCAATACAGTATTTGATACTCTCTGAGAAAATGAAGTGAAATCCACAATCTATTTATGGTAAAACTTTTTTTTTGAGTCTTTCTGAGCAGATTTATAGACAAATAGGTTTTCAGTAATTTTTTTCTACATCATATAAAAAACCCATTGTCCTTTCTGAGAAAAAAAGAGTAACTACATTATTACACAATTAAGCAAAACAAACCAGCAGCTTATGATTTGTTACTTTTTAAGGATTTAATCCACCATAAAAGATGCACAGACTATTCGGGCACATTAGATCTTGACATCTGTCTATGTCAGTTTTGGACCAGTTTGACCTATACAGGAGACAGACTGTGTAATGGCAGATAAATAAATCAAATCACCCCATGACTGAGAGTTGCAAAGTTGTTCAGGGAGTGAGCTCATATAGGGAATTCTAGCTCCATGATTAGTGTTACTCCCCACTCAAATCTGTGCATTTTCTCCTCACACAAACCACAGGAGTGGAAGACTGAGAAGACCTGGTCAGTTCTTTTGGTGTGTTCTTTGAAAAAAAATGCAGTTAGAGTGAAGTGGAGATCTCCCATCACTGGAGAGAAGAACTGACTGGAGGCAGGAGGCCCTATGTATGGTGTCTCTGAACAGCTCATGATATGAGGAACTTGATGATCCTGTCCATTTCCTAGTTTGCCTCATTCCCCACTTCATCCATTGCCATACGTGTCATGTTGGTGGGGAATCAGCTGCTTGATAGCTCCCCTCCCAAAGCCCCATGAAAGAGCTGTCAAATGAAGAATTTCTTTGGGCCATGGGGCTTTAATATTTTTCCTGACTTGACTGACAGATGTATTAGATATTACTATAACAAAATTAACTATAGTAACTGTAGATGTTGTCACTACTAATTAGGTACAATTACCTCACCAGTTACTTGGTTTTTCTGGTTTAAAATAATTTAGACATCTGTCCTGTCCCACGCTTAGTCTGAAGTGGTATTGCCTCCTCAGAAATCAAGTATTTCCTCCCCCCCCACACACACACACACCTTCCCCCATCAGGGAAAGAGTACAGAAAGAAACAAAGAAATTGACTGGAATGTTTAATTTATAAGGAAAAAGTAAAAGTGCTAAATATGCATCATTTGTCTAAATGATGACTGGGTGGAGCATAATAGTCTGTAAATATTTGAAGGGATTCAGCACTTAAAGAGTAGTGAAGAATTACTTAGGGTGGTACAGGGAGATATAACTAGTAATAATGGGATGAAATGAAGAAAGGGAAAATTAAGGGGAAAATATATTAGGACAGCGGGTTCTATTAAGGTGCGGAACCAGGTAAAAGGCCATGATAAAAGCTCAATTTCTGGGAATATTAAAAACTAAATGCGAGAAAATGCATTAAAATGCATTGGCAACTGGAAGTGGAATAGGCCAGCTAATAGGTTTGTTTCCATCTCCAACGCCAATGATTCTGTAATAAATAGCTGACTAGCCTTAGACAGCCTCCTCAGCAGAGTTACAGAGTCTGACTGGTTACCATACATATAGCACTGTATATGGCTCCAGCACAATAGAAATGATGTTGAAGGGTGCATGGGATTTATCCTAGAAATCTAAAAGACCTCTTCTTTCATTCACCATAACCATTACCTCCCATGATGGCTACGTTCCACTGGAACAATGAAATGGTTGAGGAGTAGAGAGAGGCTAAGATCCATGGAAGACAGAACTTTCACAGGTTTCAGAGTAACAGCCGTGTTAGTCTGTATTCGCAAAAAGAAAAGGAGTACTTGTGGCACCTTAGAGACTAACCAATTTATTTGAGCATGAGCTTTCGTGAGCTACAGCTCACTTCATCAGATGCAGGAGCATTAGGAACCCACTCCTGGCTAAAATAAGAATGATCAACTGTACTGCAATAGCTCTCTTATATGCTGACACTGCAACACTATCACACTTCACATATAAATACACTCATTTTAAAACTACCCCTGCTGGAATGAGTCACACTAAGAAGAAATAAAAGAGTGCAGTTTGGTCATGGGAGGTGCTCAGATATTATGGTGATGGGTGCTAATATAAAAAAACCTAGAGAGGTATATAGATCCCCAGACCACATTCGTCAGGATTTAGGTACTTCTATCAATCTCCCCTGACATTAGTCCCATCATTGCCACTTTGCAGGAGCCTTAAAAGCCAACTGGGCAGAGTCAGTAAGGTAAAATTTTCAAAAGTGGCCAAGGGACTGAAGAATCTATGTCCCACTTTCAAAAGTGACAGGCACTAAGGCCCAGTTGCTCAAAGGTATTTAAGTGCCTAACTTCACCAATGGGAATTAGGCAACTAAATACCTTTGAGGATTTGGGTCTTAGAAGCCTAAGTCTCATTGAAAGAATCCGGAGGAAATTGTAGCTTTAAGTATTTTCATAAGGCCAGCTGCAGTTTTATGCAAACACTTCTGAGAAAGGAATAAAATATAAAAGGAAGTCCTTTTGTGGACAGTATGCAAGGTCGCAATTTTGGTAAAGGTTATTTTAAAGCAGACACATAGTAAGATTTTGAGGTACTTTCATCTATTATAATAGCTATATTATCACGACACACTCGATGCTATTCAGAGAACTCTAGAATCATACCTGTGTGTATGCAAACACACTACGCTATAGCAACTGATGTGTTATTTAGCAGCTAATGATGTTTATAGTTTTAGAAGCATTTCAACAGCTATAAGTACAATATTTCAAAAACTGCATGTCAAATTTCCCGTGCCTCTGGGAAGACAAATCAGTATGTAGAACTGGAAGCACAGCAAAAGCTAAATATATTATAATCAGCAGTAGGAAGGCGGAGTAAATCAAAGGTAAAAATAAAGTTAATATAATAAACAGAACTCAATTATTTCTTTTCTGAAAAATGCTAAATACACTGAAAAATGATTACAATAAAACTGTACTTTTATTTATGCTAAGCTTTTTTCCAAAAAATAAAAATTTAAATTATTATCTGTATCATTGGAGGTGTTGGTAGAGTCTCCATAGCAAAGGTTGCACTGAAATTTGCACTGAAAATGGAACAAAAATTCCTGTGTTTCACACTTCAGTGAATACACTGAAGATCTTTAAATTTGGTCCAATAATTCTTCAGAGGATAACTATATTTTCCATGTAAAATTTTAAGAAAAAATATTTACTAACTTGTGCTGAAGAAATATTTTTAAATGCCACTTTTTGAAATTTTGCTCTGTTTTTTTCCACAATACTTTGGGTTCCTCTAATTAAACCACCAGAGTCCCCACCATCTCCAAACATTTCTCCCTCCCTCTCTCTCACATACACACACACACAGATATCATGAAAAGAAAAGGAGTACTTGTGGCACCTTAGCGACTAAAGTACTCCTTTTCTTTTTGCGAATACAGACTAACACGGCTGCTTCTCTGAAACCTCTGATACCTGTCAGATATCATGTTAGCTCATAGGTACGTCTGACATTTTTTTTTAATTAGACACAAAGATTTATTCCTCTGAACCTGAGTTCGGCCAGATTAGCTGACAGAATTGTCAAGTTCCACTGGCTATTTTGAAAAACAAAACCTAAAATATTAATTTTCATGTTTGTCAACATTTTCTCACCAGTTCTATTCTAGATAGCCATGCTGTGGAAATAACCCAGCAGGCTGGGAAGCAGAAGATCTGAGAGTGGTCTCAAGAAGATATGGGCCTCAGCATGGCCACAGGTGGGGTGAGCAGGAAAGTATGTGTGCGACATGGGAGACAGGGAGAGTGGAAATTTGGGGAGGTCTGGGGGGCCAGTAGCTGTGTGCCAAGGTACCTCTGGCACATCAAGGCAGCAGATAAGGCTAGAGATACATGGACTATGGCTGATGTAATGGAGGTAGTTGAGGCTGAGAAGCGAAACTAATGAGTAGCACAGACAAAATGTTGCATCACTCAGCTGCTTATTTCATTATGTTTTAGGGTTTTCACTGGTGGATTCTGCAATAATAACCTTAACACTAAGCTGCTGATATATTTTGTGTGGGGAGAGAAAGACAGCTTGCTCTCCCCCCCCCCCCATATGTCCTGATTTCTTTTGTTTCAAAATCTCTATTTAAATGACTAAATTATTAAAGAAGGTTGACCATTAGGAAATTCCATCATAATTCAATCCAGAGCTCACATTCTAAAAGTAAACAAAAAAATAGATTTAGCAGCACTCAACTAGCAAAATAATAACAGAAGCAATCTACCAAACTAGAAACAGTTGCTACACTTAATTCAGCCCTGTCATATGCAGATGCATAATTCTCATTGAACTAAATGGGTGCTGAATTTAATCTATAGTCAGTTTTTTAATTTTATACAGAAGATTTTATTACTATAGTCCCCCCACTGTAAAAATATCTTAAATAAAAAAATCAGAACAATTAAATAATAAAAGTTTAGTAATGAATTCTCTTTTTTTATCAATACTTAGTGACCTTCACATGAGATATGACTTGAAAAACTCCAGAAAAATTAACTTGAAACACTATGTAACTGGGGCTAAGAGACCAAGACATGCTAATGCAGGGATGATATTGGCAAAGATGAAAAGGAATAAGACAAATTAAAAGGAATCACAAATTAACCATATTCTCTCTTTTCCACCCAGCCACATAAACAGTTTAGAGCATGGATACATCTGGGTTTCCTCTGAGAATATATGTTATAACTGTATCTATTTATAAAATGCTTGTATTATAAAAGAAGAGATTTCACAATCTGTGAAAAATATTCTGACCGTGCTGGTATCTGGTGTAACTTCACAGGTTGGAAAGAGCTAATATGCCATTCTTGAAGTCATTCCATTCAACAAAGGGACAAAATACCTTTAAAATGCCTTTCACACTTTTTTTTCCTTCTGAAATTACAATTACTACACACTTTATGAGCCTGCAGCTGGTTTTAGCAAACTGGTATTTGCAGGTCTCGCATGACAGACAGCTGATGAAAGTGACAAGCAAGAGTTTTCATTCACTGCTGCTGGCAACCCACTGCCTTTCTGATCCCTTTCTATGGAAACAGAGATTGGTTGTGGGGGAATAAGGTAAAGGGTTATTTTAAAAAGTCCATATTATCAAATCAGCATCCAGCAGCTGAGTCTGAGCTCTTGTTAGCTGCCTCAGCTGGCTTCCATCATACCCTTCTGTTTCCATAGAAACCATAGCAGCAGCATTCCCAATCTCACCAGGACTGCTCTGGAGTTTGCACATTTGGTCATTTCCAGATCCAGCCTGGCCATAACCCTGGGGATGATGGCTGCTGCACTCTGTTAAAGTCTGCATTGCTGGCCTCCCCCCACAAGGGCACGCTGTGCAGACAGGAGGTCAACTAGGGATTCTTCCTCTCACTCTGCGAGCCCAGGGGGACAGGATGGTGCTCAGAACAGGGGCCACCTCTTGAGTCCTTGCCACAGCAGCTGCTCCTTCCCTTCCACTGCTCCCCACTGAGTGGCAGCAACCAACTGGAGTGAGTGACCAAGAGGGAAGAGATGGCACATTGCTCTCCTCCAAAACCGACAGCACAGGGGACAGAAATGCAATACAGTATCTTGGTGGCCAGCACGATGAAGGCAGCTGCGCTGTGGCTCCCTAAGTCAGAGCAGTAGGAAAAGGGATTTTTTAAAAACTATTGCTCCCATCCCCTGAAGAGAACAATGATCAGTCATGGAAAGAGACATAGGGACATTCACCCACTCAAGCAGTCTGATTGGCTGGCCATTCCTACGTGCTTTGTAATAGCACTTTATTATTGTAAAACATCTTTCTAAAGCACTCATTACTGTTGTATCTAGCTGCTCTACATCAGTTACCCCTAGAAAGACACTCCAGTTTAAGACACTTTTTACACAGTGAGGAGGTAGGTGCTAGTGGTCAATTTTCCAGAAGAAACTGCTTTCTGAAAGGGGCTAGGGGGAGAGAGAGAGGGAGGGAGAGAGTGTACTACACTAGAGTGTGTGTTGGGGGGGGGGGGTGCTTAAACACAGATCTTCAATCTGCTGCATTCTCCTCCAGCTGCCTTTAGAGTTGACCCAAAAATGAATATATTGTGAATGTGGAGTCTTGAGCTGACAAATATGAGTCACTGTCATTAAATCAACAACAGAGAGTGACTGCAGCAGAGTAGCTAAAGGTAAAAGGCGGCCTTATTTGCCACTCGTCCCTCCTGGGATTTCAGCAGCAGCAGCAGTGAATACAGTAGGATGCAGAGACTACATCCCTCTGATCAACAGGAGCAGACACATTCAGTGAGATTACTGTTTTAGCCAGTGCCTCAAAATGGTTTCCTCCGCCAACCAACATCACTTCCATCTTATGTAGATTAAACTTGAGCCAATTACTCTTGGCACAGGTCGCATTTTCTCTCGGGCAGTCTGTCTTCAGGGGTTCTGCACTGTCTCTCTGTCGAAACAGAGACATTGAACGTCAAAGGGTATCATCTGCCTATTGATAACAGTGGAGTCTGTATGGCTCACAATCCTTACTAGTGTTCTTACATACAATCAATGTTGAATAAGAGGTGGCAAGAACCATCCTTGTGGGAATCCTCAGGGAAGAGGAGCAACTCTCCACCACTAATGTCTGGGAACTATTTAAAAGAAGTGAGTAAGTGATCTCTATTGTAGATTTTGCTATATTTGAGTGAAAAGTATGGAGGAATTGTCTTCTCTTTGTAGCAGAAGAGGGACTGCCTGCCTTTGAGCTGACAGACCATAGATCTTTCAATCTCTAATGTGCCAGTCCTGCGGCTGAGAGCATGCAGATGTACTGCTGTGCCATGAATAAGCTGGTGACTGGGCCCCATTCTCCACTGAAGTCAGTTGCAGAATGGGGGCCCAATCACTAGCTTAGGACTGAAAGTTGTCACCACTTGATCTGTTTATAAATTAGTATCCTATGTGAAAGTAAATTATCTTAGTCTTGCTGAGCAGAGAGGTGTCTGCATCACAATTGGCATAAGTGACACCCTGGTTGGAACATTTAGGATCAAACAGTATAAAGTCTGAATTGTCCTCGTATTTCAATGGTGGCTCCTTTGGGCCAGGTTCGAGGCATATTGTTGGGAAGAAACAGAAAAATTTACTCTGCTGCTGCCATGTCACACCTGTTCTGTGACCAGAGGACCTCAATTTTAGCACCTTTCATGAGTCCTAGAGAGGAAGGATGGTCTAGTGGTAAGGGTAAAATGGGGACAACGGTACTGCCCTACTTCACAGGAGTGTTGTTAGGATAAATGAATTAAAGATTGTGGAGCGTTCAGATACTGCAGTTATGGGGGCTATATATAAGTACCTAAGATAGACAGAGCCACTCTCTCGCTTTCTCTCAGAAACACATGTGCATGTTTTACTGGTACAGGTTCTCCTCCCTTTACTCTCAGAATAGTGCAATTTCTGAGACGTAGATTCAAGCATTTAAAATGCCAAAAGGCATGAATAAAACATTGATTTCTTTATATTCAAGTCTATGCCCTCAGCAATGAGCACGCTGCTACAATTTTCTGCTGCTGTAGGCCCAGAGGAAGATGGCAACTGCTATTGAAGATAAAGATTATTTTGTAGAAGTGCTTCAGGAATTACGAGTGACAAATGAAAAACTGCAAACTTCTCTTACCTCTCTAGAGGAGAGGTTTGAAAGCAATACAGCCATGATCAGCACACAGGCTAAGAGAGCAAAAGAAGCTGAAGGAAATGCCTTGATGGCCTGGAGGAAAAACCACAAGATGTAAAAAAAAAAAGAGAGAGAGAGAGAGAGAGAGAGAGACTAGAAATTTCACCCAAACCATTTTACTAGTGTTTTCACAATTTGAATATAGAATGGCACATTGAATATGCAAATAACTGAATGCACATCAAGCACATCTATATGCATGGGGTATGAACGGGAAAGAAATTCTGATCCAAAAGACTGAATTGTGGTTGGATCTACGTTTTAAATGTGATAAATGAACTCAGTACACTGTATGGGGAGAAATCTGATCAGATCCTTTTCAAGATCGAAAACACAGAGCAAGAGGAGGGGTGCTGCTGCTGCTGTCTGACACTAGGATCACCAGGAGGTTTGAGGCGAGACACCTGGGTATGCATAGGCTGAAGTGCAGGCAATCCTTTATGCAGGAAGAGGTGAATTTCAGTCTTAGGGCCTAAAGTATTGTAAGGAGTTTGTTTAGTTTTCACATCATCTGTTACAGATACTTTAAGGCTAAGGAATTGTGAGCTAAGCACAGATGGATTCAGGAGCTGTTAACATGAACATCTCTGGATCAAAAGAACTTACAAACGCCAGAAGGCAAATACAGTCAGAATTATTTCTTCCTTTTCTTTTGTGGACACAGCCTCAGAGCAGGCGATGTTTGAATAGTCACCAGTCATGCAGCACTTGAGAAACCATCCAGCAGGTCACTAGCCAAAACGTGTTTCCTACTCACCAACAGCACATACTAAATAAGTGGGGAATGAGAGGAAAGTTGCAGTACTGTGTTACACTGCTCGCCAACTGTGATTTTTGACTAATAAAATTATACATGTATTCAATTTATAAATCACATGGACACTAATAAGTGCCCATCCAAATCATTGTAGCAGCTTTTACCCTTAACACCCTCCCCCACAAAAAACTCAAACATTAAGTGTGAGCAGGGATGCAGATTCACCAAGGATTGTTGCCATGGAATAATAATATCTAGATCTTATATAGTAGATCTCAAAGCACTTTAAAAAGGAGGTTAGTGTCATTATTGCCATTTCAGAGATGGGGGAACCAAGGCACAGAGAGCCAAAGTGACCTGCCCAAACTCAGCCAGCAGCCTAATGGCAGAGTCACCTGATATTGGCTGGTGGAGGGGGGAGGAGAGAATGGGCAGTGAGAGGGATAAGGAAAAAAAAAAAAGAACTAGGAAGACAAAACACAAAGAACCTTGACAGTGCAACATTATAGTTTAGATTTTAAGTGCACAAAAATCATGATATTGAAAGCTATAATTATCATGGAAACTAAATTGGCTGCAGTGTGTGTGTGTGTGTGTGTGTGTGTGTGTGTGTGTAAAAACACACAGAAATGACATTAAAAGAATATTACCAAGGGCAGTCAAGCATTCAAGATAGGAAATGCCAGAATGAAGGGTGCCTGTGCAACCTTAGTCCCGCCCCCTTGTATGTATGCATTATGATACGGTCTTATACCGTATGTAATCATGTCAGTATTTCCAGAAGCCCATTACCAAACTTAGTGCACAGGATAGACCTGTGCTAAATTGGTGGGGATATGGTAGGGCTATTGTACTGAAGGATATTTTAAACAGAGGACCTTGAGAGTAGGGTTTTGTTCTGGAGAATGGAGGAGCAGTGTAATAGCAGCGGGCCTGGCTTTGAAGCCAAATCAAATCCAGCACCCATGCTAGTGAAGGGGCAAGGATCTACAGCAAGCAAGAAGAGAGCGGGATAGGAACCAGACTGGTGATGCTGTAGCCATACAGCCATACAATACATCTTTATTACCAACCTGTGCCAAGTTCAAGCATTTATCTACATGTGACATACCAATCACTTGAGCCACCCAATCCTCTGCAAAAATATCCTATTACAGTGTAAAAGAATCCAGGCCGGAAATTACCATGTTCCAGTAAGTTTTAGGAGAAATTTGTTTCACACAAGTTTTTTATTTTTCTTACAGAGAAGTTAACTTTCTGTTATGGAACTTACTCAGGGGAGGAGTCTAAAGAACAGGCAATCACCCAATAGCACATGTATGTGTCATAGGATAAATATGAACTACACTACGTAACTGACAATTTTCAGTAAGATTATTTTGTTATGATTTGTATATTCTTAAATTTCTCTTCTAAAAATACAGACTCAGAGTCAGATTTTCAAAGGAGAGCACAATGGGTGTATCAAAAAAAAATCCATGTGTCTAAGCTAAAGGTTATATACATTTGCAAGTGCCTACCTGTTTACATATATAACTAGATGATTTGAAAAAGCAAATACAGGTTTCTACAGTGCTGCACCCAGATTTCAAAATCTGACCCTTAATATACCAGTTAATCTAGTCAGAGAGAGAAAAGAACAATGATTAACTGTATTAACAGAGCAGCACTGATTTTATGAGGTTTTAAAAATATTTCCAATTTTCCTGCAACTATCTGCACCTTTGAAACATACCTTAATTACATTATATTTCCAAAGTAGAAAGTCAGTATATTGCTACAGATATTAAAACCATACACCAAATAAATATGACCTGGTTCATAAGCTCAAGGGAGTCCCAAGCACAGAAATCAAAATTCTTGCTGTGGACCAGTGGAAGATGAGTCAGTGGTGAAAATGATGCACTCAGTCTCCAACGGAAGCGTGACAACTGAAACACTTAAACAGCATCTCCTCTGATTAATCAATACTGCTGTATTTGGCATCAGTTAAGAAAGAAGATAAAAGTGTAAAGTGGAGGAATTCTAAGTAGAAATCTAGAAGTTTGAATCAGTGGTATCAATGAATACTTGTATTTAAGTGACACTGCAGAATTACAGTTATAATAAAAGTTGCAGAATAAAAATATGAGTAAGGATATACTGTGGGGCCTGATGCTGCAAATCTTATTCCTGTGAGTCATGGTTACCCACAAGAGGAGTCCAGTTGACACACAACTTGGTTTGGGTGTGGTCACAAATACACATCAGAAGCATTCAGTGGAACTATTCTAATCTCTGTTAAATTGCAGTGGACGAGTGAAATACAAATTTTACATACATCTAATAAACTTGCTGTATTTTTCTTTTTTGAAAAAACAATGTATGAATACTGTAATACCAATGTGGGCAAACTGTAAACTAGAAAGGATGATGTTCTCATTCCTGTTTTGAAGATGAGAATATTACAGATTAGTTATTTAAACTATGTTTTTACATTACATTCTGCTTTTATTACATCTTAAGTGAAAGTCATCAAAATGTCATTAAGGCATTTGTGCTTGGCACTATTTGAATGTAAACATTTCAGCAAGCTTGTTCTGAGCCATGCAATACTGATTTTTACAGTTATAAACATCCAATAAATGAAAACCTGAGTGTTATGATTAGACTTTGAAAAAAAAGATCAACCAGTTTATTTTCTGTCTCCTGTCTTTTACATCATCTTTAGCATTAACTACTAACACAGTGCTACTCCTAGTAAACTAACCCCAAGGAATGTCCTGCCAAATTCTACCATCAATCCAATGCTGAAAAGCAGCTCAATGGTGCAGTAAAGCTCCACCTTACAAATTCCATTTCTTTGGGCATTGATTCTAGTGGCAATTATTACCTGCCTAATCTATTGAAAAACTTTCTGCCATTGCAGTTAATTCTTATTTGAAGTGCTGAGATTAGGAAGACTAAATAATAGTTTCATGTGTTCAAACAAAACACTAACCCCTATTCTATTCTGTTTCTGAAAACAATTAAGCTACATGAGAAAAACATGCATCAGATCTTAGTAACATGAAAAGATCAGCATGCACTACTTTTGTTTTAAAAACAATATTTTAAAGACAATAAACAGAAATTCTCAAATTGTTTGGGGAATTAATTTTGTTCTATCCAAGTAGCATCTCTTTGGGCCATCGTCAGGGCTGCTGAGAGGAGGCGAAAGGGGGATAACTGTAACGGGGTCCCAAGCTCACCCCCCCAACATGTTTAATGTCTGTGTAAATAAAGTGAAATGGCAGGGCATGGGGCCCCAGTGATCCTAATGTACCGGGCCCCAAATTTCTATCAACGGGTTGTGGTTTAGCCATTATTTTTTTCTTACACTTCTTATACAAGCTGGATTTTTTTAAAAAAGAGTAATGACTTTCTTCAGAAATTCTTACTTTAAGCTATTACATGAAGAAAGAGAGGAAAAGCCTCAAACCCACTTTCAGCTTAAAAATGTGTAATTACTGATTAGGTTTCCCTTTCTTTAACAATGTCAGCTACCAGGTACAACACTTAATTTGTCTCATCTCCCCCCCTCATAGTAGTAACCTGTGGTAGCCAATTTAGTACAAAAATTATTAACTCATTATTGAAGAAAAGTACTATGAAGCATTATTCTGTATTTGAAGTATGCTAAAAACAGAAAATGATTTTGCCGCTGCTAATCTGGGATCATTATCACATTAGCCTAGCATGCATACGCCAAATGACAAATCAAACCAGTAATTTTAATATAAGAAACGTTTTACTATTCCTCTCCTAAAACCCACTCTGCATTCAATAACCTCTTAATCACAGTAGTTTCTTTTGAAAGAGATTCTGTAATACATGAAGGTGCAAGCACCATTAACTATCACACAAGGAGAACATTTCTGGTAGTAACAAAAATCTGATACTCTTTGAATTCAAGGTACTTGCCTCAAACTGAAACTGGGAATTTCCCTGAGCTAAGTCACAGTTTGTTTGACTGCATGTACTTTAAGAGTTAGTGATAATGAAGTGGCAGACAAACACTATCAGAGAAAGCACTTCTGACTTTTTACTATCCCTACAGAATAAATACATTCAGAATCTATCCATTATATATTCAGATAGGGAAATGGAATGCTAGCCTTTCATTGTCAATCTACATAGAGTCTCATCATCAGATAGCACAAATGAAATGCTAATGTAAGAAGATGAATGCCAATTTCCTTCACTTTGCTCCAAGTTTCAGTGGCTCTCTACAATAAAAGATAGCTGTTTGTGGAGACTGGCTTGTTCCATACCATTAACTCAGAACAAAACATATTTTTAGTGGGACAGCAGTGTTTACTTGTAAGAACTGATGAATTGTATGCCACCATTTATCACTTGCAGACAAAGACATTCAGGCTCAATTTTGGACATAAATCAAGGTACATGCTCCTAAATAAAAAAGGATTGCTTAAGTCCCTAAAACTGCATAGATTGAGGTCAGATTGGCCATAGCAACCACGAATGGTACTTAGGCCTCCAGCAGGACTTAGCAACCAATAAATGAGCTTAGATCTCTTTTCATCTCCACTGGTGTGAAAGCCAAAATTAAAAAGATTAGATCACCCTGCACCCATCACAATAGGCTTCACAATGAAAAAGTCATTTCTAGCCTTTGAATCACATCAAATAAATAACATTCATCCCTTTTATAATGAACAACTTTCAAAGTAAATTGAATCTCCATAGTGCTGCTTTCCCTTGCTGCACCATATTTACATAACAATATATCACAGGAAGCTCAGAATCGGTCTTGTAAATGGGAGACTCTGAATAAAATGAATCTTTAGCACAGATTACTGTATATTCAGCTTCAAACTGCCTTCCATTTCCCTTCTTTAACCAATATATTATAGATTACAATCAATATAACAAATGCTTTAAAGCTTGCAATATGAAAGTTTATTTCAATATGGGAATTGTACGGTAAATAGATTTTCCCCCTCTCATTTGAGAATTAGTTCCAAATTCTACTTCTAAGTGCCCAAATACTATCTAGTTAATATTTGATTGAAAACAGTGGTACATTATTCCAGTTTATCACAACCTCCTCTCATGCTGTAGTTATTTCACTTTATTCTTTAAATTATTCGATCTGTTCTTTTAAACCCGCTACACAGTCTAGTATTTTAATTTTCTATTTCAACATGAAACATTGTTTTTTGTTCTTGTTCCAGTCTTTGGAACATTAGTTATTTGTAAACATTTAACAAGTGTACAATATCATTGATTGCAACTGTAATAATCTAAACAATTTTAATTAAAAAAATTCTATCAAATATTCTCGTCGTCTCATTACAGGAAAAGCATTTTTCTTATGCTCAACTTGTCCTTATTAAAATGGATCAGTATCCCATTTTCATTGCAGAGTATATAAACTACTGTTTAATGGAAAGTGTTCCAAAAGCAATATCTTAAAGTCAGAAGGTTATACCTACATTAAAAATATGCTGGAATAATTTCTGCCTTCTGCAGCAGCAGCTCATGTAGATAATACTATTTGAACTCAGCAGGCAACCTCATTAATTTATAAAGCTCTCTGACCCCAGTACAGTTAACAGTGTAAAATAATTACAAATTAGGGTTGAAGGAGCACTGTTTTAATATTGCATGGGTCCTGCCAGCAACAAAACCATTTTATTGTGTCCCTATATTTATTATGACTAAATATAATTTTACCTTACCTGAAATGAAGCTTCATGGTGAATTTTAAAAAAGTTGAACATTAGAAGAAACCTTCATTAAACAGCAACTGTAATAGCTACTACGCCAGTGAAGAAACCTTGCCTATTTTCTCCAGTCATTCTCGTAACACAAAGCACTGCAATTACTGGTATATAGGCTAGTAACAGCCTGGATACAGCAGTAAAGTAAAATATTTTAATAACAAGGCACATTTTAAATGTAACAACTTCTAAGTCCTCTAGAAGGATATAAAATACTTGAGTGATGTATAAATATTCTCTCTTACCTAAAACTTGTCAGAAGAAGAGATCCTTCTCATTGTTGTCACCTCCCGTGCCCCCTCTTGCCACCATGGAAATTGGTTCTGCTATGTTTATTGCTCTGTGCCTCAGTTACAGCTGTGACACTAATCTGCCTGCACAGACCAGCAAACGTACGTGTGTGTGTTGGGGGGGGGGGGGGGGAGGGAGAGAGAGAGAAGATAGCCTACTGTCTTCTAGGCTGAGAACCTAAACCTCAGGCCAAGTCAAGGCTGAATGACAATGATCAAAGCTCTGTCCTTCATCAAGAGAGAAGACAGGATTTTTTTCCTCCCAATGAAAAGTGGGACTGTCATTAGGGATTCTCACTAAGAAACCTCTAACAGAGACAGACCTTTTCCAGATTGCTAGTGCCTGCCCAGCAGTCCGTGCAGAATACAGGTAGCTATTGTTCCTGAGACAGATATGTAGCCAGCCACTCAGACTGTGACAGATCTCAACAAACCAGTGAGCCTGCCTTCACTTTAACTCTTTATTTACTAGTACTTTACTTTTTGCTGAAATACAAAGCTCTCCTTATATCCCCATGGGGAAAAATGAATTGTAAATAACCACATTTTGGTTAAGAAATGAGCTTGGTATCTTATACATAGAAATGTTCCCATTTAAACTTAAAAAATACTACCTTCACGCTGTAGCTCATGAAAGCTTATGCTCAAATAAATTTGTTAGTCTCTAAGGTGCCACAAGTCCTCCTTTTCTTTTTACCTTCAGTTCAGGCTCTCTTGTTCTGAAATCTGACTGAGCCTAATGGTTAGACATGGTATAGGAATATTAGACTCCAGTAGTAATAAAGAATTCAAATTATACCAGGTCAATAACTGATGTACTATGCTTTATGGAATGTTCATAATTTAAGGCTAAATGAAACTGTTCTGGATAATCACCGCCATGTTTTTACATGCAAATATTCTAGTTTTTAATAAAAGTGAATTGTCTAGTGACAATGTGACATAGTGCTACATGTGTTATCTTTAACATACAGAAGATTTTCCACTGGAAGTCAGCTCCCAGTTTTAATCTGGGGTGAATGTAGAAATCCCAAAAGGAAACAATGTTAGAAAGGGTTATCTAGGTAGTCATAATATTAGCCATCCTAGGCCCCCCTCCAGTTCTGTCACCTAGGTTTTCATAAACAAGTTTTAGCAAAACAAGCTTCATATAAAATAAGTTATGAGTTTAGTTGTAAAGACAAAAATCAAGAAATAGCTCATAAATTAAGGATAATATTCTGGCTTTTATGCACCCACTTAGGCCTACAGTAGACAGTACAACAATCTGTGAACAACTACTGATTCGACATACCGGGCACCCAGTGAATGGGTTCAGGGCAGGTCAGTATTTTAGCCTTTAAACTCAATTTCCTTTTTCCTCTGTTTAAGCTGGTCTCAACTGTATTTTAAACATTGTATGAATGCACAGGTGAGTGAGTGAATACTTTGGGGGATGGGAGGGAGCTTGTTTGTTTTGTTTTTAAAAAAGGCCAAGTTAAAGTATATAAAGGGTGGGGAACAGAAAGAAAATCTTTCATACCAAGATAAAATATGAAATATAAGATGAACAATTTTTACCACTGATCATAAAAATGCAAATTAGAGATATCACTTGAAAAACATGGATTTTCAACAGGATAGAATATTGGTTGTTACTGTCTGTGGCGTAAGTACAGAGTTTTCTCATGTGTGCTCCATAAAAGTACACTGCACAAGCTTAATGAAATTTCTTTGAAAAACAGTCCGTGGTCATTTTTTAAAGGTGCAGAGTAATATTTTCTACTTGAGTGAGGATTTTATTGTGCTTCCCCATTAATGATAAGGGTCAAGTGGCCTTTTACAATTACCCCTGTCCATCAAGAAGGGAGGGGAGTGCCTTTTTAATAGGAATCAATGTCATTCATTGGAACTCGCCCTGCAGGGCAGAAAATCCTCTGCAGTGCAGGATGCATTTTACATAGCCAGGACTGTGGATTCTCATGCTCTGCTGAAGGTTTACTCCTGAATGTCTTATTTTAGTTTTTCAGAATATCAGTATATAAAGAAAATGTTGAAATAACTTACCTATGTCAACAACTGAAGTATTTGCAGGGGTACGTGAAGAATGTTTTACTGTATACATATGTTAAACGTGAATATTTTCCCCATGTTAAAAAGGACATTTTATTACCAGTTTCTGAGAGTTTTAGGATGATTCCCCTTTCTATTTTATGCAAGTTTATAACAAACGAGAATTTGCCATAAGGAAGAGGTGAAAAATAACTGCTGGGGAAAGATAAAGGGCTGGCATCCTCATCTGGCGTAAATCTGTGTAGCTCCATTGACTTCAGTGGAGCTACACTGATTTACATCCAGTGCAATTCCAAAGAACAGCTCGGCTGTATGTACCATAATGTGGCAATTTCTTTTCTACACAGCGTGAGTGCTACTTCTGGGAAAAGCAAAATGAAGACCACTAACTTTGTATTGTAAAAAGAGCACTCTAAACTCCAGCTGTTTATCATATGGCAAATGTCTGAGTGTGGTCACATTCGATGTCAAGACTTGATTAGACCGTACCCAAGCACATTAGCCTTGAATATTTCATTTTGAACCAAGTCTACCATACTTCTTCCAATACTTGGGTCCTCAACAGAACAAGTCTTGCTGAATTGTTAGAGTAGGTTTTAAACAATTGCATCTTAGCTTATATAGCCATACACGTCAAAAATATCATAACTGAAAGGATGCAGGAGGGATGTGAAAAGAAAAATTTTCAGTACTGAGATATCACTGTGCTGGGTGCATTATAGAAAGATAAACTAGATATATCAGTCTACATTTCCTGCAAATACATAATGTCCATCCCATTATCCTTAATGACATTATAGGAAGAACTCTCCTCACCATGTCCATTACGGAGAGAACATTCTTTATGCTATGAGTAAAAGGGGAGAGAAGTTTCTTATGGAAGTTTTACTACACTTCCCATAAAGCCACCTTAGACACAGAGGAAGGCTCTTAATTCCACCCAAGTCAATCACAAGCACCCAATAATATGCACTTTGCTATAAAACACAAACTCTTGGGTATCAATGAAAAGTGACATAGAGAAGGTGGAGTTTATTTATCTGTAGTAGTTTCCAATGAGAATTGTTTTTTGTAAAAGCACAAAATATGAGAAATGATGTTTAATGTGTATTTTTCTAAGTGTAAAGGGCATTCTCAATAATATACATACGGAATTAGGTATACAACGCCCATTAACAAAATCAGGAGGTATACACCTATAATTCCCTAGGCACAATGTCAATTATATACCCTCAAATATCTACATGACTTGATCTGAAAAATTTGAATTATATTTCCCAAAAGAAGACTGTAAATAAAACAGAACTCCTACTGTATATTACATAATAATCTAGTGTCTGAGAATTTTACCTGAGGACACACTGCTACAGTATTCTCTTTCAGCTAAGTCAGAGTGTTATACATTCAGACACAAAGCCACATACCAGTATCAGGTATCCATTTCCCCCCAGGGATTCAGTGTTTTAATGGTTTTATAGTAAATAGTCATGTATTAAGAAATTATTCATTCCAAATATAACAGAATAAAAAATATCAACTATATGTAGATGTTATATATGCAGAAATACATACAACATCTCAGAGCATATAACCTTAATTAACCTTTTATCTCAGTTTGTACACAAATTATGTGTAAAAAGTTAACTTTACCAGGGACATAAATACTTATGAACTTAACATTTGCTAGTAGATTGATTTGAAAAATGAATAGAAAGTATTCCCAAATGATATAATTCACATTTAACATAATGACTTTGATTTCTTAATACAAAGCAGAACTCTTACTTTTCACTTGTTTATTTTCCTTTTAAAGTTACTTGTTGCAAAACGCACACATTTGTTTAAAGTATTGGTCTTTATTATTGCAGCAAATGTTTAAAATATTAATACCAACTACAAAAATAAAATATGTAAATATTAGAGTGGAGCCAGTACCTATTTTGCTTAGCATTTGGGCAAGTACAACGTGTAGTTTAGAAAAAATGATGAATAAAAATGTGTTCAATTATATTTGTAAATGACGCTATAAAAACAGGTATTCAAGAAAAGTATCATTAAACTCATCAAAGAGACACTTCTGATATGTTACTAAGTTAATACCTTTTTTTTAATATAACACAGGGCTGAAGATCACATAACATCTTTCGTCTGAACTGTTTTCATAGAAACATAATTAGGGTACTGAATTATCAACTAGATTTTTTGTAAAAGCAAATGTCAAAGATTAGAACTCATCAAGACTATTACAAAGCTTCTATATAACAATGTAGCACACTAGTGTCAAATATATATTTCATCAGTTCGTATTCCTATATCAACAAATTATACATTTGATACATGATCTGTTGGTAAAAATTCATTCCAGTTGACATCCTTTTTTTAGCCTGCCAGTTTCTAGGACTTGTGACAGTGTACCCCATCTTCAAAAAACAAAGCTTTTCTTTGCAAGGTTTAGGAATCTTTACTTGCAGAAAATATATTTTACATCTTGTTCTCAGCCACAGTAAAAAACTAAATTTAAACACCTCATTCAGCATTGTGCCTAGAGCTCATATACAGCTAAGTGTTACCCCAAATAAATTGCTACAAGGAGGCTGTATTTGCAGCTTTGTTGGGTAAATGAAACAGTTTCTTTTCCGTGCACTTGCATGTCAATTCTAGTCTTATTCATTTCAATAGTTAGTCAATAAATAAATACATAACCCTAAACAGCATAAGAAAAAATAAAATTCTCCTAAAAATAATGCAAATGTGGTAGACATCAAAGGACAATATATCACTTTCCCCTCAAATATTGGATATAGTATGTTTAAGTAGTACACTACACATTATAATTTGATGATTAATTTATTACTGTCATTGACTTACAGCCAGTTTTGACCTACCGCAGTAAATGCTGTTCTATGGGAGTTGCTCATCTTGAAAGGCCATGTGTACAGTAGCAGGATGAAGGGGGAAAAAAACAAAACAGTCAGAGCTTCTCTTGTTGCTTCATTGTGCCGTATGCAGTTCTCCTCCTCTTAATCTTTTGATAAAAGTCAGAATGCAACATGATTTATTAATGTAGCAAAGGCTTTACAATTCAGAGCTAAAAATATTATTGGACTTCTCCCTAGCTAGCACTGTTTAAGGAAGTCTTTAAAAAAGCAATTTAATTTCATTCTACCAAGTCAAATTTTCTCCACTGATAATTAGTTTTCATCATATGCATAAAAAGCTACAAAGACGCCAATTTTTAGAATTTATTTTTATTACAGGAAGATTTACCAACTTTTGCAAGAAATTTTATTGTCAGTGTTTCCCCATGGCTAATCTACAAAGCTTTATTGTTAATAATATAATACTCCACAGTAGCATTCACCAATGTACCTTAAAATCAGAAAGTACTTGAGATTTTTTTCTGTACTCCCACATCAGTTATTTTTCTGTAAAATAATTTAAAATCATACCTGTTATACATTTAGTATCAATATTTTAAATTGAATCCATAGAAGTTAAAATACCCACCGTGTGTTTTGAAGACTTAAAACATGTGGTTTGACAAACATTTGTGCTTCTCTAGCCATTATCAGCATGTTTAATACTATGTTATTGAGATATACATATTAGGCTTAAATATATAATATGGGTACTTAACCCCAAACCTGTTCACTTTCATTTAGTCAAGGAGAACTATTTGTTCATAAATGCCTCAAAACACCAGGCTAGCAGTGTTTGTAAAATGTCTAAAACAGCATGGGAACACGCATACAACATGAAATACACTGGACATTAATACTGGAAAAGCAAAAATTGACAGGAAATTTGCCATACTCTTAAAAGAAGAATATGCTGTCCCCATCTCCTCCTCCTTTCCCTCCCAAAAAACTTAGGTCTTACTTGAACTAGACACATAAGGCAGAAAAGTATCCATACAAGTTTACAGCAACAAATGTAATGGTAGAGATGTACTTACCAAGAGTCTCATCCTGCTTAGACTTCAGGGTATTTTCTGTGACATGAAGAGTTTTGGATTAGAAGATTTACTGCTGTCCTCCTGTTCTTCTAATTCTTCAGTAGCAGGTACAGAGAAACCACGACTAGTACTGTTTTGAAATAAAGACCGTGGCCTGTGTAAGCCAAGATACTCTGCACTGCCTGAAGATCTCTGCAGTGCTCTTAAACTCCTCCACTGAGACAGGTATTTGTTGCTGTCTGGTGTCCAAACAGGTTCATAGTAGCAGTCACCTTCATTCTTCAGTCTTAGAGGCCCTGTGTGCTGAAAGAAGAGGGGGTTTCCTTTTCTTTAGTATTTATTTGCTTCTGGATTGGAGGAGGAAGGTCAGAGATTTTCAATTTGAGATCAAAGACAGGCATGTAATGGAAATGAAACATAAGTTTTCTGAATTGCATTCAGCTCCCTTAGTTGCTGCATTACTAAAAACCTCACAGTGTTCCTGACTCTCTAAGCCTTGAGGTCTCTGTGATTTTTTTTTTGAAAGCCACATTTTAAACAAATTAGTTTCCCCCACTTGCAGCACTGCAGTCTTTCCATTGTTGAATAGTAACTGTTTCTAAAAAGGAAGCTCTTAATAAAGCTAAGGTCAGACTGCTTAGACCTGGCATTTGCTGAGATAACAAATCAGAAATGATAGCATCATACAGATTTATGAATTTTGTGCCCCCGCAGTCACAAACATCAGACATTTACTTTATAAAGAAAGCTTTTAGATTCTTCCTGCAGTTTCCATAGTGATTTCATTTTTTTCTCTTTTATCACAGATTGGCTGAAGAGCTGCTACTCTTTGTGCTTTAAAAGACTTGTGCTACCAACTGTCGATATAAAGGTACTATAGCTAAAGCACACAAGGAATACATACCATCAAAAGTAATTGAAATGGATAAACGTTGGCAAAAAGGTTTCAGTAATTTCTCCCCCTGTTTCTGTAGAATAGTTTGGTAGAATATTACTTCATCTGAATAAATGAATGTAACTTGAGCTGTACTGCTGTTCTATTTTACCATAAACTATGATACTTCTATTAAAGTACTCGTCATACAAAAAATAATCTCTTCCCAAAAAGCTTTAATATAGCTTAGATCATGCAAAATGCCTGAGCTTGTTAGCCATAAATGAAAGCAATTTCACTTCAATTATTTTAGTCTCATCTACAGACAGTGTTTATGCCAGTGATATTTTTTCTGCCTCTTTCGTAACAGTTTATTCTCTTTAAAAGTGTTCTGTAAAAAATAATTATATTGTTTTTGGCAAAGTATGTTATGCTCTGTACTGCAAAAAATAATAACCTTACAAAACAAACATGAAGAATAGTTTCTGTTTAACTCCTTGATGTAGATGTCTCCTTCACAACACTGAACTCAATCAAGTATACAATTTTATAGTTACCTGCCCTATTAAAATGGAGTTTTAGATTATAAAATGTATATAAAGTATTTCTCTACTTCTCTCTCAAATCTCATTTAACAGTAAGAGGGTACATGGTTAATTCCAGCCATAGTTTGCTCTAATCCTATGAGAATGTGTGTTCTTCTGAGTCAAAGACTGTCTAACTTCTTAGAGATACTGAATTCATATCACGAAGTGATAAATGTATTGCAAATAAACTCTTAGCACTGAAAATAATTTTCTAGTTGGCTCTAAAAATAATGAGATTGCCAATTCAGTATGAAAATAAGAAAAGTTAATGCAAAATTCATATGAACAAATATAAAAAAATAAAACATATAAAATGCAGTAACAGTAAAAACAGATGTTCTCATTTAAAAAGGGAAATACAGGCAACTTTGTTTTGCATATGTTTCAGAAAATAAATGCAAACTCAATATATTATCTAGTGATGCACTATCAAACTCCTTATTTTTAATGTCATCTATTTATGAGGCAGATTGTGCATCCAGCTTTGGTTGATGGATATTAAAATCTACTGGTGAGTATTCAAATCTATTAAACAAGCAATAACTTTGAACATAAAATATGTTAATACTTACTGCCAATACAGGTTGTTGGCATGAAGAGGGTTTTTACCACTTGATAAGTGAAACATTATATTTGAGTGGTTTCCCAACACAGATTTAGAATAGAAACAGACGATTGGTCAGATTCTGCACACTTACTTACACTGAGTAGTATCTTACTCTGCAAATGGTCACAATGAAATCAATGGGGCTACTTACAAAGTAAGGCAGCACACACTGTGAAGAAGGATGGCAGAATCTGCCCCTAACTTTATAATCATTTTCCACAGCAACCTCCATCAGGGTCATTTTGTTGACCGCTGAAGTGCTGTATGCAAATTAGTGTCAGGTGACTCTCTGGTTCTCAATATTTAGAACAACAATACTGCCATTGTTTAGGTTTCTCAGCCTCTCTTCCTAAACTATAAAATATATCCCATGCCAACACAGGTGACTAGATTCCTGTCCTTCCTGTAAGGATTTCAATTTATCACAGTTTCATATGATTTAAAGATTAGGACTATAAAAAAACCACATAGCCACAAGCAAAATGTTGGTCCCTTAACATGTTTGAATCATTTTATAGACAGCTTCCACATGTCTAAGAAAGAACTCTTGTTTAAAAATAAATCAGCAAAAAGAGCATTTTTAATGGCTTTGTCCCAAAACTGTAGGAATGAGCAAATTAACTTTGATAACACAAGAGCCAGCTGAACCTGAACATTTTTAAAGCTTCAGATCACTTTTTTAAACAAAAATTAGAGTTCATTTTCACACACCTCTGTTCTTCCTGGTTTGGCTATGATCAGAGATGGAAATCCTGATACACTTTAAGAAAGGATGGTCTCATGGCTAGAGCCCTGAGTGGATACAAAACTTGTATCCACATCCAATCCACGATCTGCAAACATGGCCTGCAGATATAAAGTGGATATCTGCAGATTTGCAGGACTTTATTCATGGAAGCAACAAAGTAACAGAATTCACAGAGAAATCAAGTTCCCATGAGATTTCCAGTCCAACTTTTCACCCTTTAAGAAGTTTAGATAGTTCATATAAGATTCACAAAAACCTCTGACTTTCTGGGTGCTTATGCAAGACTTTTGAAGTTTGTCTATTCCTTTTTTGAACCCAGGAAACTCTCATGAAATTAAACATCATTAAAATGGAAATAAAAAATTCTTGAGGCAGTAGGGAGCAAACAGGGCATTTAAAATAGACCCTTTACTAAAAGTCCAGATCAAAAAGAACTGTGTGTTCTCTTCTACATATTTCTGCACACTTGCCTTACAGAAAACCTGAAACATCATGAAACTTACCAAATAATGAAACTCTTAGTTGCTATATGTTTGATTACATCTCTTTCCATGAAAGTGACCTCTTCTGTCACATAGTTGAAGGTTGCTCAAAACATTCTTTCCTCCTCTTTATCAAAATTGAAACATAGGTGTAACCCATGCTTACTCAGTGTGGTTCTCTGTTCTCTCTAGTGACTAGACCATATAGACATTTACAATCCTAGCTATCTGTTAGCCTAAACAACAATGGCTCATGCTGAGTATCTGTTATTAATTAAAATATATTTTTAAGAAGCTCACTTGCTGTGCCAAGTGGTCCAGGTCCTTTCTGCAGCAGTTCACTAGCAAGCAGGAAAAAAAGGAACACATAATACACTATAGGAACAATTCACTTCTTCACTTTATGAACCCCACTTGCAACAGAAATGAAAGACACTTCAGATGCTGCACCTCAATTCTTTCCTCTTTACTTTAATGTACATTCTGCTGAACTATCATAAAATAACTTGGGGCTAAATTCTTCTCAGGGAGAAAGGGAAAATCTCTGTAAGAGGTAAGAAAATTCACTAGTTTCAGCTCAAGTAGTTTCCTCCTAATTATTCCATGATTCTGCCACTCTCCAGAAAAAGCAGAGGACTCTGCCCTCTAAACAGCGGATTTCTTGAGATCCTCTTGGATCTTTGTGTAGTTTCCCAGGCTACTCTTTCCCCCCTGGAAGGAAACCACTGCAGAAACCATGACATCTGGGCTGCTATTGCACTTATTCAGACTGAAAACCACTCTGAAAAGTAAACCGTAATACTTTAAAAATGTTTAAAAGTTTGAGATCCTACCTCAATAAAATGTGCATTATCAACCAACATTTTACGGTTCCAAACAAAATCATAACTTCTATTTACCCATCAGTTCCAGGATTCAGGACTCTGGTTTTCTGCCAGTTGGCAGCAACACTAACTACTCAAGGAGTTAAAGGAATATAATTCCTTGCTTGAAGCGTCATCAAAGTCAATACCTCTAAACAGAAGAATCAAAGCCCACCACTAAGGTCTTGGAAGGTAAAAAGCCTTTTAGATCAGCTTTAAGATCATGATGAAGGATATGCCTTTTCAGTTCTGCAGTAAGTGGAACTTATAAAGTAATGGTCTCTTACATTCAAACTGAAAAGAAAGCAACACAGTAAATACAGCAATGCAGCTTACCACTAATATGCACTAATTGTGACCTTATTAGATCTTTACCACATCCTCCTAAAGAGTATGGTTAAACGCATACATTATTTGGGCCCATGTTAGCACACATCAACATTCTTTACTGCCTTGTTTCCACTTTCATTCCATCTTGATAAAATATTGATATCTGAAATTGTGATATTTTATTTATTGGAAACATTCATTAATGAATGAAAGCATCAGATGTGTTAAGAAATATGCCAGCTCTGATCCAGGCTTGCCATCTATGCCAGTTGTATTTGTTGGAGGAGTGCACCTATTTATTTTTGAAAACTGGAAGCTGATGGGGCACAGACTGGAATTCATAGCTGCATTATGTAGCAACTGTATTCACAATTCTCCTTATTTAATGAAAATAAATAAAGGTAGGGGGTTCAGGATGCGGGCTCCAGCCAGGCAGCGCTTACCTCAGGTGGCTCCCAGTCGGTGATGAAGCGGTGCTAAGGCAGGCTCCCTGCCGGCTGCCGGAAGCGGCTGGCATGTCCCTGCGGCGTCTAGGTGGAGGAGTCAGTGGATGCTGTGTGCTGCTTGTGCCTGCAGGTACCGCCCCACAGCTCCCATTGGCCGCAGTTCCCAGCCAATGGGAGCTGCAGAG
The DNA here is from genome assembly GCF_965140295.1 of Lepidochelys olivacea. Classification (NCBI taxonomy): domain Eukaryota; kingdom Metazoa; phylum Chordata; order Testudines; family Cheloniidae; genus Lepidochelys; species Lepidochelys olivacea. The sequence goes on from NC_140411.1 coordinate 269,041,894, forward strand.
GAGGAGTTCAGGCTGCGATAGTGTGCGGCGCTTCACTGTTTACCCCTGTGGTAGGGGCCACAGGGAAATGCCAGCCACTTCCAGGAGCTGCGCAGAGTCAGGGCAGGCAAGGAGCCTGCCTTAGCCCTGCTGCACCACCGACCAGACTTTTAATGGCCCGGTCAGCGGTGCTGACTGGAGCCGCTAGGGTTCCATTTCAAATGGGCATTCCGATCGAATACTGGACACCTGGCAATCCTAGCAAGACTGGAAAATCAGGGAGGAGACCAGTGAAAGCAGCAGCATAAAGGAGGCTTAATCCTGCCTCAGCACAGCATTGGAATTCATAATACAAACAGCTCTGCAAGAGAAGTTGATTTTGGTAGTTCAGGCAGCTGGCGTTGCTGGATCCATAGATCTGAATGATTCTGGATTAGGGTGGTCAGGTGCCCAGTTTTCTGTTGCATGCATATCAAGAAGCCTCAAAGAAAACAAGCGGCAGTATGCTGAAATGGAAAAGGAAGCTCTAACAGTCACTTGGGTTTATGAATATTTCAGGAAATATCTGTTGGGCTTGAATTTTAACACAAACATAGACCACAGGCCCTTAGTGGCATTATTGGGTTCAAAATCACGGGATGACCTTCCATCTAGGATTCAAAGATTTCAACCAGAGCTGATGCAATTTTCTTTCCACACTGAACACCTACAAGGGAAAGCATTCATAACAGCAAACACTATCTAGAGCCCTTATTAGGCAGCCACCAACAGAAGAAGCAGCAGCCAAAGTCTACATTGACCTTGTTCTAGCAGCAATTCTAGCATCTAGCAGCCAACATCAGCAAATTAGAGATGAACTACTAAAGGATGAGACTTGCCAGAAACTGATTCAACTCTGCCAAGGAGGGTGGGGGTGAAGGAGGCCACTTCCAACAAATCTACTACCATCTTGGAAGGACCAAAATGACCTTCACATGACTGATGGCCTGCTACTAAAAAGATGGCAGATTCTTATCCTACATTACTTCAGAATCCATGAGGGACACCAGGGATAAACAAGTGCAGGGCAAAAGCACCACAATCTGTATGGTGGCCTGGTAGGCAAATTCAGAACTTAGGAGAAGGCTGTGAGATATGTAACAAGGAAATAAACTGCCAGAATCATTAGTCTCTACAAAGCTACCTGACAGATCTTGGCAGTGTGTAGCCACAGATTTATGTTCCTGGAAAGAACACACATACATTTTTGTAATCTATTCCTTCTCCAGATATATTGATTTGACTATACTTATGCAAACTTCATTGGCACAGATCATCCAGAGACTAAAGTCACTATTTGCAAGACACGGCAGTCCTCATATCTGATAATGGACCTCAATTCACCGCTGCGCCATTCCTAGCATTTGCACAAGACTTTGATTTTGAACATGGTATTAGTAGCTCACATTCATCTCCTTGTTGCTCTGGGGTTGGGAGAGTGTACACTTCAAAAACACTTCTTCAGAAACCAGTGGAACCATATAAAGCACAACTGCCATAGTAGTGCATTTTGCATCTGGACTACTGTCAGCAGAAACGTCTGATGGGAAGACGACGACGAACACCTTTATCTGTGGCACCAATACAGCTTAAAACTAAATGGGCCAACCTGAAGAAATTTCAAAAATGGGATGCTGAAATAAAGATTCAGCAGCAAAAAAACTTCAAATGTTTGGTACAGAACAAAATCACTAACTGAACTGAGACCAGATGACAAGGTTTGGCTGAAAAGCTCTCAGACATTTAGAAAGGCTGGGAACTTGGCAGAAACTCCCAGATCCTACTGAGCGGAGACTCCAAAAGCACTTCTTTGGAGGAGTCAGGTTCATCTTCCACACTTCCCAACATAACAAAGAGAAGATCTGGAATCTGCAGGTACTCTGTCAGGAAGTGAATTCCCTGGGAACTCCACGGGCAAACTCAACAGAGGTGAGAACAGGGTCTGAAAGACTGATTAACACCCCCTCAAAGACTTGATCTTTAGAATACTGCTCTGGACTACAGGATGGGTTGCAGCGGGGAGTTTAATAAAATGTAGGAACTTCCTGGTTAGGGAGTTCTCTAGTTGCTGCTTAAAACATGGCTTTTGTGTTTATGTCCTCACACTACAGTCTTCTACAACTTTCAAAGCGTGGAAGGTAGATGATATTTCAAAACAGTATGGCCATACAGTAAATGAAAACAAACCAGCCAAAAGTAATCTTTTAGCTGTGTTTTAGTGCTTTAGGAATACAATCAAGGAACTCAAAGAAATCCATATATATGCACATATTCAACTTGAAATCTAAACAGCTAAAAACATAGGTTAGTAGTAGTTCCAGGTTTTTCACCACCAACTGCATGCCTCTATTTAGTTTACGCAGTTTTTTAATCATGTGTTTTGTATTATTTAAATATTTTTTCTCTTTCCTGTTTCTCTGAGATCTGTAACAATAATAAGGGAAACTGAGTAATTAAGTAACTGAGTAACGAAGGCCCTGATTTCTCCAAAGCGCTTCATAAGGGGTACCCCACTACATGCACCTAGAGCACCACTGACTTCCAAACTTAATTCTTGAGCAGGGCCAACTGCTGAAGAAAGGAGGAACCAGTGAAACTGATGATACACAAAGTGCTTTCACAGGGGAACCAGTAAAACTGATGATATGCAAAGTGCTGTCAAATGTACAAAGTAGGTAAAAAAAGAAAAAAAAAAAGATAAAAAAACTACTTCAGTTCCTTTCAGTTGTCACAATCTTATGTGTTACTTGTAAAAATAATACTTAAAAGACTACCAAACAAGAGTATGATTTTAAATTTGATGCTGTTCCTTTAGTAGAAAGTAATGGCTAAAATTAGAACTTGAAGGAAATAATTGAAGAAAATATACCATAAGAAATACATTTCACATTTATTAATATAATAATAAGCATATATTCTTCAAGAGGGTAAGCCTGCACAACATTTGCATTTCAAAGACAATGTCACTCAAGAAAATTTTGATTATGAACAAAGCTCTGTTACCTTTTTGTTGGCTTATTTATTTATTTATTTAAAGAAGAAAGAAATCTTTGAAAAAACAAAATTATTCCACTACAAGTGGATCCTAGAGTAGTATTTCTGTTAAATCCCATATTAAATTTAGGTGATACTTTGTGAATACCTAAAGTAATTAATGTAAAACTTTACCACATTAAGTTATGTGTTAAAATCTTAAACTTGATCTTTTTAGGATGCAGTTGATCTTAGTAAAAATAGTACTTAGCACTTATTAGCTACAGTAATTAATCTTCAACACTCATTTTGCAGACAGGCAAACTCACAGTAGACAGAGGGGTTATATACATTGCCTACTCTAACTAGAAAGAAGAATCTCTTACTTGGATGTGGAGTTCTTTGAGGAGATTGTCAACACATAGCCACACTCTTGGGATGTTCCTGTATGTTCTGAACCAAACCCACTAGAAACTCAGATCACTAGGATCTGTACACTTAGTCTGAAACCAAGGAACACTCCAGAGAAGATTATATAAGGAGAGAAGTGGCTACCAACATGCCCTCAGTTCCTTATATTCCCTCAGAAATCAATATATACTCTGAAGGAGTGGTGATAGAGCTCGTGGGTCAGTAGTGACAATCTACAAATGCCTGGTCCAGTTCAGGGCTTTCAACAGAATTCAGGACATTTTCTTTTTGATTTTCCTAGTCACACTGTAGGTCATGCATCAAGATAGTGTTTGAATGCCTCAAGATAATGGAGGAAATGCTTCAAGATAATGTTTGAATCAATCCAGTAAGAAGACATCTGTCAGGAAACCAGAATTTGACCTCTTCTGAAGCAAAACTGAAGGCAGTTGATGTTCCCTTGGGTAGCAAAGAGATCTACTTACCGACCTGCAAAAGAGTGACTTGACTATTAAGTCTTTCAATGTCCACTTGTGTTCAGTGTTGCTCTTCCTGCTTACTTAATCCAGAAGTGCCATTTGCAACCCAGTATACATACATGCAGCTTTTAAAGGCAGATGACCTCTTGGCACAGAGTCTGAGCTGATGAGGATTTATATAACATATTGCCCTGGTGTTGTGATAGGAAGGAAAGCTCCGAGTGCAAGTCTGAAAGCTCAGTTCCAGTTCATTTCTTCCTAACCTGATCTCCACAGCCTGTGGAAACAGTGAGAAGTTGAAGGTGAGCATTCCAACGTCTTGGAGGCATTGGAAACTATGAACACAGACAGAAGGAGAGGTTATTCACTTTGTGCAGTAAATAGAATTCTTTGAGATGTTCATCCTTATGGGTGCTCCACTTGAGGTGTACCTGTGTCCGATGCACCTTTGATTGGTGATTTTCAGTACATGTCTTGTGCTCCAGACATCCTTGTGCACTGTACCAAGGATATACAGAGCTGTGTGGACAAACCACCCTCAATTCCTTGTCTGTGAAGTCCCATGAGATAAAACTCTGAGGCAGAGGGGAAGGAGGGCACGTAGTGGAGCACCTGTAGGGAGACATCTCAAAGAACTCCAGTTATTGAACAATGTGAGTAACCTCTCTGTTTTCTTCAAGTAGTGTCCCTGTGGTGCTCCTCTTCAGGTGACTCCCAAGCAGAATCCGTGGAAGGAGGAGGGAGCTTCAGAGTCAGATCTAACACTGAAGACAAGACTGTATTTCGAACAGCAGGAGCTGATCTGGAAGCATGAAGCAAGGTATAGCAGCTTTACAAATCTCAGCAACTGGGACATCTTTCAGTAGTGCCACAGAAGTAAACTGGGATCTTGTAGGATGAGCTAATCCCCTAGAAAGGAGGTTGAATGTTGGCAGTCTCCTAACATGAGATAGTACATCCAGAGATCCACCTCATGAGTCTTTGAGTGGAAACTGGATTCTTTGGATCCGTCCAGAAATGAAACAAAAATGTCATACTGTAAGACTTTTTAAACGGTTTTGTTCTTTCCAGATAGAAGACTAATACCATTCTGCCATCCAAGGTAGGGAGGGGAAGCTTCCTCCTTGGTCCAGTGTGGCTTTGTGAAGAAAAAAAAGGAAGATCAATAACCTGGTCAATATGGAATTCAGAAGATAATTTAGGTAAAATCTTAGGATGTGGTTGCGATGAAACTTTTCCCCGAAGAATACTGTAAAGGATGGTTCTGCTATTCAATTCTCCAACTCTTTGAGTGGAAGTAATGGCCACTAAGAAAACCATCTTCATAGTCAGCTGAAGTATGGAACAGGTAGCCAGTGGTTCAAAGAGAGGTTTCATAAGGCAGTTAAGGACCAAGTTTAAATCACACACAGGGGTTGGCACTCCAATCTGCAGAAAAGGATTAATCAGTCCCCTTGATTAATCTTGCTATTGTGGGGTGGAAAAACACTGAGAATCCCTCTACAGATGAATGACAGGCTGTGACAGCCACCAAGTGAATGCTGATGGAACTCATGGAACAACCGGACTTTTTAATTCCAGTGGGTAATCAATAACCATGGAGAGGGAAGAGCAAACGCGCAAAATCTGTTGATAGACACATCAGTGGTGAAATCTCTTCAATTTTTAAGGTAAGCGTTTCATTTAGGTAACTTCCTGCTATTTAATACCACCTGTTGTACTTCTGCCAAACAGAAAGTGTCTATCCCTTAGAACTATTGCAGAGCCAAGCCCTGAGTTGAAGAATGTTCAGATTGGGATGGAATGTCTGTCCGGAATTCTGGGATAGCAGATGAGGAATGGTTGAGAGGAGTAATGCCAGGTAAGATGCAAGACAAATCAGGTAAGGGTACTATATTTGTCTTGGCCAGGTTGGTGCAATTAGAATGAGTCTGGCTTCGTCCTGCTTAATCTTGTTCAGCACCTTCAAGAGGAGAGGTGTGGGTTGATAAACATAGAAGAGGTGCTGTCTCCAAGGAATAAGAAATGGGTCTGCTAGATACTGATGACCGTATCCTCCCCTGAAGCAGAATGTCTTGTTCTTTGTGTTGGCAGCACTTGCAAAGAAGTCCCCTTCTCAGCACCCCTAAGTTAGAAATGTATCTGAGAGTCCCAAGGGTGAAGTTCTCGTTTGTAATCGTGGGAGAAGTGCTTAATCAAATTGTTGGCTATGGTGTCTGGATGTTTGGAAGAGAAGAGTCCGAGAGAGGATGTGGCTGGGTATACACCGGTTCAAAAGTTTTATTGCTTTGGCACAGAGGGACAGGGATCTCGCTCCCTGCTGGCAATTTATATAAAATGGGCAGGCTACATTGTCCATGATGACATTTATAGATTGGCCCTTGATGAATGAAAGAACATATAGACAGGCATTCCTGATTGCTCTTAATTCCATCAGATTGCTATAGAGATGAGCCTCTTGGGCAGACCATTTGCCCTAAATGGTGTGTGTGTGTCTAGATATACTCCCCACCCCACAAGGAATGCATCTGAAGTTATGGTGACAGTTGGAGAAGGTTGGGTGAAAGGAACTCCTTCGCATACTTTGGACGGGCCCTTTCACCGACTGTGTGACTGTTTTGAGCCATCTCTGGAAGCAGCACAGGTGTTACCTGGCATGTTGAGTTACAAAAGTACATACTGCCACATGCCCGAGCAACTGGGGACAGTTTAGATGTCTGTGGAATTATTTGAATCTTCAAAATTAGGTTTTTCAATGTTATAAACCTGTCCAAAGGAAGGTAAGCCCTGGCAATTATGACATCCACAGAGGCCCCTATAAAGTCCATTTGTTGAAGCTGGACTAAAGTGGACTTTCTGATATTGAGTTGAAGTCCTAACCTGTCAAACTGGGACATAGCAGTCTTTACTGCAGAATGAACTTCATCGGAAGACTGGCCTTTGAAAAACAAATTGTTGAGGTATGGAAAGATGATTATCCTGTGTCAACAACATAGGTGGCTTCTACTGCCAGGATCTTTGAGAATGCCCTGGAGCAGAGGAGAGGTCAGAGGGAAGCACCTGATACTGAAAGTGATTCCGATTAACTGTGAAGCAAAGAAAACCTTTTGTGAGAGGGCTGAATTGTGACACAAAAGTACGTGTCCTGAAGATCAAAAACCAATCCCAGGAATCTAGCAATGGAATTATAGCTACAAAAGTCACCATCCTGAACTTCTGTGATTTCACAAATGTGTTTAGGAGTCTGAGATCTAAAAATCAGGCTCCATCCCCTGTTCTTTTTTGGAACCAGAAAATACTTGTAATAGAAACCCTTCCCCCTGTTCAGGACCAGAATTTATTCTATGGCCCCTGTACTTAGGAGAATAATGACTTCCTGTCTCAGCAAAAGTTTGTGAGATTGGTCCCCAAAAAAAGTCAGTAAAGGTCGGGGGGGATGAGGTGAGATGAGATGATGGAGGTAAAATCAATGGAGTTACCTGATGTTATTACCTCCAAAACCCACGTATCAGCTGTATGTTCCCATGGAGATCAAAAATGGGAAAGTTGATCTCTGAAGAGTGAGACATGGGCAGGGTGCTGCAGTTAAAGATTCTCAAAGTGGGGATGTTTCAGGCCCTCAACCAACCCATCAAAATTATTGCTTAGTCAAAACCTGAGTGTGTCTCTTTAATTTTTGTAAGTAGGTTAGGATTCATCTTTGAATTCCAAAAAGAATTTAAGTCCATCAAAATGGAGGTTCTTTATGGTATTTTGGACCTCACTAGGAAAACCAGAGAACTGCAAACAAGATGCTTAGCTCATGACAATAGGGGTGGAGATTGACTGAGCCTCAATGTCAGCTGCACCTAGGGAGGCTTGCAATGAGGTCATTGCTAAGAGCTGGCCTTCTGCTATGATGGGCTTGAAGTTTCTCAGTGTTCCTGCAGAAGGTGTTGAAATTACCATTTATGGTAAATGGTGGTTGTACTTTGCAATCCTGAATTGCAGGGTTGCTGAAGAGTAATTCTTGTGACTGAATAGATCAAGTAGCTTTTGGTCCTTTGCATGGTGCGTCTGCTATGCTCATTGATCTCCTCCACAATTAAATAATTTGCTGGTGGATGGAAGAAGAAAAACTCTGAGTTCTTAGGTGGAATGTAATACTTTTTGTCTGCCCATTTACACAGAAAGGGTGCTGTGGGTCTGCCAGATTGTCTTGGCAGGTTCCAACAGAGCCTCATTTACTGATTACACTATTCATGCTGTCAAGTGTAAGATATCTAAAAGTTTATGTTGCAATTCTTGGACCTTCTCTAAAGCAATTTAGAGCAAGTCAGCAATACACTTCATCAGCTCCTGAAACTGCCTGAAGGTGTCTGCTAAAGTAGGTGGTGGAGCTTTATTACAGCTTTATCTGGTGATGACGATGAGATATTCATTTAAAGTGTCACCTCCTTGTCAACTCTGGCCTCTTCCTCCTCAAAAGTTTCCTCCTGATGCTGAGGCTTTTGAGGAGGAAATGAGGGAACAGCCGAGTGTCTTTCTGTATGCTTCCCATGGGAGTAGCTAGGAGCTTTCAACAACCGCTGGTCACAGAGAGCACCCGGGTGCCAATATGACCATTGAGGGTGACCACAGGGTAGAGGAGGGGGCATCCAACATTGGTCAAACCAATGAGAGGGCACAAGATTATTTCTCCCTTGGATATACCCTCTCAGGGTAGGTGACAAGGGAAATGTCCATTCTGTGGTATGCAGGAGATTCCTGGACAGATCTGAGAATCATAGGAATCATCCTCACCATAGTCCAGAGGTGGGGTGGGCAGTGAAGGTGAAGATGGTTACCTACCTTATGTGGTAGGTACCAGGGGCTGGGAGTTACTAGATAAGGGTGAGGTTTCAATTCAATCAGCAGATCTTGGTACCGACATTAGCAATGGGGACTCTAGCTTGTTTGAAGCAAACAGGCCTCTGGAATATCTGAACTCCGGTGGTACTGAATGTATCTAAGCTGAGGCTAAAGGCCCTGCAGTCAACATTGGTATTGACGGTGCTAACTGTTTCAGTGGAGCCTGTCTGGAAGATGGAGTTTGTAATAAGGACACTGATGCTTCAGCGGAATATCTGGTCAACAATGTCGGTTCTGAACCTATTGACAGCTTCTGGTGAACCAGTGTTGCAGTCTGGGATGCCAGTGCAGTCACTGAAGGTAGCATGGAGGAATCCATGGATGTTACAGGTTTCTTTGGTGAAGAGTGCTTAGAATCTCTGCTGGACTGATCATATTTGATTGAACTGAGGATGGTTTAGATACTGAAGCATGCTTGATACCATGGCTCCTGGAGGAACAAGAAGTTCTTGTTCTGTGGCTCTTGATTCCACCTTAAAACATGCTGTTTGTCATTACAGAAAGGTCCTGAGTCAGCAAAATTCCTACCTCCCTTTTGATTATAGGATCTAGATTTCTGTCTGCCAAAACAACATGATTTCAAAGACATCATTCTCCTTTGGTATGGCATTGGAGGAGGTTGCTGTGACCTGAGAGTACTTTGTTTTTAAAAGATGGTTGATATATGCCAAAAGACGTCACGTATGCAGTATATGTATGCCAGACCTGAAGAAGAACTCTGTGTCTTGAAAGCTTGTCTCTCTCACGAACAGAAATTAGTCCAATAAAAGATATTGTGATTCTAGAATTTCTCCTTCTCTAGCATGTCATCTGTGTGAGATCTGAACTAGGCCTTCAAAAGGGAGTTCTTCCACCTTTCTGTGTGTATCTGGGGAAAGACTAAAGCACTTCAATCAAACTGCTCATTTGACAGTGACAGCTGTGGCTACAGACAAAGAAGCTGTGTCTGAAGCATGATAGGGAACTTTTTGAGAATGCTTTGCCACCTCCTTTGACTTTTTGTCACTCTCTCTCTCTTTTGCCCCCCTCTTGTATTTCTCAGGAGAGTGAGATAACTAGGAATTGATTTTTTTCCAGGCACAGAAATCATACCAAACCAAGAGAGCATGACAGTGTGCCACTCCTGTCTACTAGAGGCAGATGACAATGATTTATGACCAAGAAGATCCATCTTTCTGGTATCCTTAACACTTCCAGGGGGAGGGGAAGGTTATGATATTTGCCATGTCTTGTGTTCTCATTTGCTGCAAAGCCAACCAAGATGATGGGTGTGGGAAGTGAAGCGTAATCAACGTCTTGAAAGAGGACTTGATACAATTGGTCTATCTGCTCAGAAGCTGATGGAGTACATGAAGATATCAACTATAAATCCATAAAATCTTGGGTGTAAAGTATCGGGGTGACTGGCTAAGGACTTTTAATATGGCTGCCTCCCTGAGACGGAGAGAAGTGCATTTTCCCATTTAATTTCTCTCACAACCAGCTGAGAATATTAGAGGTCAGCACTTGAGCTGAGAGAGGGAGGTTGAGAGTGGAGGTGCCTCTCTTTCTCATCTCTTAGGAATGAGAAAATGGCATGGAACAGAGTCCAATCCCCATCTGTGCCCTACCAGACTATAAAAACCCTCCTTGGCACATTGGATTATTTCTTGGCACTGGACTTTAAGGCATCCTGAGGTTGGGATTTCAAAAAAGGGCCCAGAACCAGTTCTAACTCAAGAGCTCCTGGCTTCCAGTCCACTGCATCATACCCATTTCTCAGCACGGATCATTATTTTAAATTATCTGTTCTTACTGTTTCAGGTTCAGACTGTGTAAATGGGCTTACTGTCATTCTGTTTTGATACTTGTGTGTGCTAAACAAGATTACCTTAGCTGTATATTGCATTTGCATTCTGCATACTCCTTCCAGTGAAATAATAGATTAAATAGTTAGCATATAATTTGGGTGCAAATCAGCAAAATGTTTATCATACTCTAAACATTGGCTTCTCCACATTAGCACTGTTGTTAGACTTTGAAAAGATTAACTACAGAAGTGAAATACACTCATTAGCCTTAAAATGATCATAACAGACGGATATCATATCTTTAAATTGCTTTTCAAAGCTTGGTTTCTATTTTCATAATCAATTTTCTAACTAAACATTTGTCATTAAGAAAACAAATCATGTAAGTCATACACATATTTCTGTCTCCTTATGACAGACACTGATTGAGAAAGGAACGAGTAGTTTCCACCTCCAGTAAACAGCTGGTATCCTTAGATAAGACAATCTCTGAACATGGCCAAGCTTCCAATATTGTGAAAAAATAATGCAGTAAGGGAAGACAACAAAAAACCCAACTGCTTAGATGAGACAAGGTAATTTATAACCAACATCCATAACTTAATTATCACATTACTTTTTGTACTCTTTCATTAAATAGCAATCACCACCTCCTTTGGCATCAGTGCATTCATTGCTAGCAAAATACATCACAACAGGAAAGAGCTGACTTTTTGTATGAGAGGATTAAGGGAGAACAGTTGAGGGGTAAACTTATGACATAATTAAGCCTTAATACATGACAGTTCATACTTTGTGACACATTCACATGACTTGGGTAAGCTGAAGAGTCTGAAACAAAGCTCAGGGCCCCCAACCATATAAGTGCATTACAATAGGGGGCTCACGTGTCCTATTTTCATTTTAATGCAAATACTGTTCAAGCAATTCAAATACATTCTACTGCAAAAACATTTGCAATATTTAATATTTCCATAGAAATACACTCCTTTACTCAGCAAACATCTCAATTCTTATATTAGAATAGGCAAATACATTTGACAAAGGCAAACACTGATTGACTGATTGGGCCTTTTTGATGCCACCCCTATGAACTAATCCTCAATGGGTCACAGCTAGAATGCCATCACTGAAAAACAAAATCTCCCACAGCCTTTCTATCAAATTGAATGCTAACTGGTGGTGGAGTCGAGTGAAGATAAAACCAGATGTAGCTTTAGGGTGAGGGATAAAGAAAGGAATCTGGAAAGGCAAAAGAAGGAAGAGCTGGAGGAGGAGAAGTGACAGTTTTAAATGCCCTCCTTTCTCCATAGTGCCAAGCTTCATTTTTGAGCTGCAGTTTGTAGAGCTCCTGCCATTCTGTCTCATTTTCTGTCGTAAACTGGAAACAGTTGGTAACTGTGCCACCCCAGAAGCTGAATCCTCATTCCCTCTCTGGTTCTGTTTTTGCACCGGGGGCCAGTAATCTATACCAGTAGCAGATTACCTACCCTCTCTCCCACATGCTTGCTCAGCTTCACTGGGGAGGGTCAATGCTTCACGATTCCACATTTGTCCTTCCCACCTGTGCAGAATGGGGCACAGCAACTCTGCAGCCCTTTCCCATGCAGTGGCCCATTGTGATGGAATGCAGCCCTGTATTCACACCCTACATATCACTGTAATAATATTGGTACAAAATATGCCTTGTGAAGTATTATTTGAAAACTAATAACTTGCTGGTCAATATCATCATGGTGAAATGTATGTAGCTACATTATATGTAAAGTTATGAACATAAGCTGAAATCATGACTGAAGTGTGTTTACCAGACAAATGTGAGGAGTTGGTAAACCAGTTTCTCAAAGACAAAGGACAAGCTGACGCCTCTAGCCAGGTGTCATCAAAGTTGATGGGCAATCACCTGTCAGGTGGCCATTCTTTGGCAAGGAAGGGGGGCAGGAACAAACAGAGCTGCATCTTAGCAAACTTCACCATCAGACTTCTTGCCTCCATCCTCAGAGAAGGAATGAAAATTATCTAGCGTTAACCCTCAGGAAAATGCATTTCCAAGGGTGACTGAACTATAAAAATGAGGAGCAAAAACACCTAAGTTATTGCTTCCTATCCATCGCTGAGCTCTTTCACCTAAGACAACAAAAGAAACTAGCCCATTTGATTTTGGGAGAGATCTGGACCTGAAGTTTGGTCAGCCCTGTTGCTGCAAGCATGTGGTAAGAATTTTATCTTGAACCAAGTCTAGTTTGTTACATTTTAGCATTAGAAAACATTTTATCTTTATTTCTCTCGTAACCATTTCTGACTTTAATGCCCTGTGCTGGTACTCACTTAAAACCTATCTCCTTGTAGTTAAATAAACTTGCTTTATTCTTTGTTTAAAATTAATCCAACGTTGTCTTTAAACTGTACTGTGTGGGTAACTCCATTTATGGTAGCAAATTGTTGTACACTGATCCCCTTAGAAGGGCAACAGTCCTAATATACCTGGACCGTCCAGGACAAGGCTGGACAGTGTAGAACACTTGTTTTGGGGGAAAATCTGGAACTGGGAGTATGTTGGGGTTACCCTGCAAGTGGTAATCAAGGCTTGCAGAAGCAGAGTGTGACTGGAATGTTGCTGGCAGGCTGCAGCTATACTCAGGCATCTAAGTTTGCAGGACAGGGGTGACACAGCCCCTCACTGGTCTGGATTGCATCCTGAAATGTCATATCAATGCTGCAGGTAGCCCACAGAGGAAGAAAAGAGATGCCAGATTTCCCCCTATGCTGCTGCTCATTGTCATATGAGCCAGTGATAATCTGGCCCTTAACATGCAAAACAGCAGCCAATTGAAAGTAACTGGAGTCAAACTGCTGCTGAAAAGGCAGCTGAGTTATGGGGGGAAAGAGGAAGGCCAAAAAAACCAATAAATACAGCAAAGCTTTAAAAAAATTACAAAGAAAAATCCACACATGTATTCAAAACACCAGGGAACGGTGTTTTTGCTTATTGCTCTTACCCATCTAAATTCATTTTGTTTTAAAAAGACAGAGTGTGCACTGTGTAACCACCAACCACCAAATACCGTTCAAAGGTTTTAGTTATTGTATTTTATTTTTTAGGGAAACTTAAAATGACTGAGCAGCATACTCCAAGAGCAATAAATCTCACCAGCATATGCTGCAGTAGACAACATTCAGCCATAATTCTGAACACAATCATTCATTATGCCATATCTCATATAATTCGCTAGGTGGTTTCTATTGGGATGAGAGAGTTAGGTATCAGATTCCTAATCAGAGGCTATAAGACAGGTTTTTCTGAGATACTGCTGAAAAGATCATTACAGCCAGAGTCTGTTTGTGGGGTGAGAACTGGGAGAGCAGGCCTCTCTCCCAGGTGGAGTCACTGAGCCTGCCAGCCAAAGGCAATCCTACCTAACAAAGGGGGAGCTGCTATTGATTAATCTCTGTTCTTATAGCAAGTATTAAGATAGTCCAGAAGGCACTTGACCATATAAAGCAGTATCAAGCTCTCCCTCCACTGTAAAACAATACAAAAACCCCTCTCCCCTCTGTCCCTTACCTTGGGTTAATTATTAAAAGGGTATCAATTTCCTAATTGGTAAAATCAGATGCGGTTATGCATTGGCATAACCGAGGGTGCATTTGTGTTATCAGTGTAGCTGGTAAAAATGCCGTTATTTTTCTCAGGAATTTTTTAAAAAATTAATAGGAAAAAGAGTTCTGGATTAGCATGGAGATCGAAGCTCTCCTGTGCATTTGTCTGCATGGGCCTGTAGTCTTGGTTACACCCTGGAACGGATGCTGGACAGGTAGGGCCTCGGATTTAAAAATAGGTTGAGGTTAGCCTGGGATGCATGGTAATGCTCTGATTTGAGGATCAAAAGTGAGGAAAGATGACAACTCAGGCCAGCAGTTGCTTTCCCCCTTCAACTGCTGCCAAGACAGGTTGCTTTGAGCAGTAATCTTATTTGAAGTTAAGAGTTTAATAAAGTCTAATTAAGAGTCTAATAAAATCTCACTGCCAGGCACAATGGGCGATTTATATTTTTAGTGAGTGTTCTAAACGCAGCAGTAATTTTAATGTAGAAATTACAGAACTGCAGTTTGTATGTGTGTGTTGGTGTATTATAATTATGGTCAAACTTCACATTGGTTGCTCAGGAGGGTGGAGATATGTCCGCAATGGGTGGTGGAGGGGAGGCAGCAAAGGTTAAGAAGCAGAACTGAAGAGTGGAGTGCAGATAGGGTGCTGGATTAATTAAACTACTTATTTCTTTGCTTTTTATGCTTTGCATTGGAGGGATCTGCAGTCTAGCACATTTAGTTCAAAGTCGTTCTTTTTAAAGTGTGTGTTACTGAATTTAAATGCAAAACTTACACTAACTAAACTTTTAGGTTACTGCTCAATACTCAACATTCAGAAGTTAGGAAGTGAAAATATGATTCTCATATTAATTTAAATTAGGTTGCACATCATATACTTTAATTATTCTTACATTATATTATTATTATTATTATTACTACTACTATTTAGATTGTGATAATGTCCAAAATGCACTAGGTACTTAGCAAGCACAAAGAAAGACAAAGTTCATGCCCTGAAAAGCCCAACAAATGGTAACATCATAAACATGTTTTAAAAATAACAAAAGAAACAAAAAATAGTACATATGTACAAGTGGCTACCTTAACATTACTATAAGAATCTTAATGTTTTCATTTCCCAACTTCTGAGTGACAGGAAAATGTACTTTTTATTAAAAACTAATCCAAAAGACATGAACCACACCGGTTTTTCATTTTCTTTTCTGTGATGTAAACAAGCATTAACCACAGACTGGCCTGACAATACCTAACTTCTGACCTAAGCAACATTTAAATCCAGCTCTTTCCCTGAGTTTTCTTATATTTTTTCAAAAATAAAAATCAAGAGATGAATGGCAACCCATGGGAAGTCATCGCCTTCCTGAATATTTTAATAAAAGGAGAAAGTCAAAAGTCACATTGTTGCAAATGGAACACATTGCTATTGGCATAATGGTCTGGTGCACTTGTTGATCTAAGGTCCAGCTTATGATATGTTACTAAAATGTTGTAGTGGTGACTTAAGAATTGCACATATTACAATTATATATGCTACACTGGAGCTTTGCTGAGCCATCTTGGGAAATCTTCCAGGATCCATGAGTAGAATACAGCCATTTTGGGGCACAACAACAACTTATTAGCAGGTAATAGATAAATCTGCCAAAAGCAGATTTATACCACATTCATCATAATAGTATCTGAGCACCTCACAATTACAGTTAAACATTGGCTGATTCTCACTTTTCATACCAAATGACAGTGAAGCATTCAGGTTTATGTTACATTTTGTAGGGTTCTTTATTAATAACAATTGTTATTGTGGGAAATCTCAGGCATGGAGATGGGTTTTATCATATAAAAATAGGTAATGAATATCGAGCTTGCCATTTAAAAGTCAATGTGTACCAAATTGTGGTATTTAACACACCACAGAATTTCTTTATACCTGAAATAGGAAATAACTACCATGTGTCAGATATCATGGCTTGAATAACTGTTGACTTTTTAATGGCTTCCCATTAAGCACAGAAAGTGTGTTTGTCTCACTTAAACAGAGAGGAAATTTTTTATTAGCTTATGTCTTCTCTCTCTTTGATCCCATCTTTGTCAAAAACAAGCAGAAAGGGGAAACAGAGAGCAAAGATATAGCTCCTAGGGTACGTGAGAGTAAAAAAAAAAGTCCTTGGTTTAGGCTGTTGTATATATAACACTAAAGAATTTATGAGACCACACCAGAATTATACAAATGCTGTAAATTCTACAGCTAAAATAAAGAGATAAGAATCAAATTATTTTGGCATAACAGTTCTCTGTGCCATGTAACCTGAGAAGTGAAAAATATCTTCTTTTCTTTTCACAATTTTATTTCAGAAATATTGTTGCCTTGGCCCCATAAGGGAGCATGAACATTTCATGTATTTCATTGTTATTACAGAGAGATGGAGTGGTGGAATGCTTTATTTATATAAATAACCTAGGCTGAGGATTGAAGTCTGTCATTTCAATATTTTGACCCAGCAGAGCATTCAAAGTGACCAAAATATTGGGTATACTCAGTATACACTTCACTGCACCCATGGTTAGGAATATCCTCATGAGGTATGACTACTACATTTATCCACTCAGAGAGCAGGATTTCCTGATCTTAGGTTATAACACCATTTACATTACATGTCAAGCAATCCTTTAAGAATCAATCAGGCTTTAAATAAAACACAATGTTGCTGCCAAAAAAAAAAACCTGACAGATTTTATGTAGGAACAAAATTTCTACCCTACTCTTGTTTTCTCTTGGCTACAAACACAAACATTTTAACAATTTACGATGAACTCTTTTAGAAAACAGTTTTTAGCCACTGGCAAAACAAAATTCAGGTAAAACACAAAGGTATTTAACATGCTGCCATAGGAAAAGTTATGCAAAATTGTTTTTTGTATTAGAAGCAGAAGGGCAATGGGGAAGATAACCTGTGCAGTGCAGACATAATGTTCCCTTCAAGTTTATTAAAATCCTACAGTCAAATGTGCCTTTAAAGCATCCAAACAAGAACTTAATTTCTCAAGTGCGCTACTTTTATGAGACATTCTACTTTATGGCCATTTTTCTGGATGCTTCATATCACACTGCTCTTTGTAATCACATTGCATATATTCCAGACAAAGGGAAAAGAGCAGCAGTCTGTCAGGTGTGAGAGCTGCACGAGCAGCATACCTATACTAAGAAATGCAAAGGAAGTGGGAAAAAAGTGCCAGAAAACTAAGTAGAAAGGGTAATTGGCCCTGGAAGAAGGGAGAAAGTATATGAATCAAGTGGATGGGGAGAGAGAAGGCAGGGAATAGAAAAGCACATGAGAAAAGAAGAAAGCAGCAAGAGAGAAAACTGATATCCCATATTCATGAGTCAGTATTAAGATTGGTTAAACATTTTTTGTTAAAATGTTTTTTGATGCATAGTTGGATTTTCAACTAAACAAAAACTTTTGGTGAAAAATATCTAATTTCTGTGAAAATTTTCAATTTTTTGTCAAAAAAATCCCCGAATGCCCGAATACCACAATATGTCACCTGAAAACCAAACTATTTCAAGTTAGAGTTCCTGCTGCAGTGCCTCATGGGAGTGGTAAGTCAGTTTCCTCATGTCCCAATTCTGTGTGAGAAGGACTTCCAAGATGAACTACATCTCCCACGATGCACCATGGCAAGGAATTCCCATGATGCAACCATTTCCCCAGCCATGAGGGAAGACCATGGGGGAGTTATAGTCCAACCAGGGAGCCTGGGCCGTATAGAAGAGAATGGGTTCATGAACCACCACAGCAGCATTTCAGAATCAAAATATTTCAGGGTTCCGCTGAAATATTCTGAGGTTTGGTTTTTCACTGAAAAGTAGAACTTTTCCATGGCAAATTTCAGTGAAAACTATTTTTTTTTTCATTTTCATCAACACATTTTATTTGTTAGGGGAGGGGTGGGGGAAGAGGCAGAAAGCACATCTTCCAACCAACCGTAGTCAGTTCCCCACAACATTCTATAATCTGGAGATCTGTCTCTCATTACTGTGGTACTAGGAAGGCAGGAGCAAACTGAATTTTTAATACTTTTGTTCCCAGACAAATTGTCAACCATTTCTACAGCAAGTTAACCATTGTTTTTTGTGGGATACAAGTTAAAAAAATGATCCAAGAATACAAGCGACCCTACTGAAATCAAGAAACTCCCTTTGACTTCAGTAGGACTAGTATTTCAACTGAAATATTTACTTTCAATATATCCCATGAAAAATAAATTTGTTTATTAGCTGCTTTTGCTAGCAGTGTAAATTATTTTGTCACAGCCTTACTGAAAATGATGTTACCTTAGAACTAAACCTGAAATCTTATCTACATTTGGAAAATATGCTTGAAAACAACAATCTTAATCCCAACCAATGGGTTTTTATATTCTTTTATTAATTTAGGTTGTTTATTTTTTTAAAAAAAACTTGATTCTGGAATCTAAATTTATTCTTTTGAGAGATGCTGTTGGGCCTGATTCAGGAAGGTACCTCAAGCATCATGTGCTTAACTTTAAACTCATTAGCAGTTCCACTAAAATCAATGGAATTATTCATGTGCTTAGACACATGCTTAAGAAAGACTCTCCTGAATCACGGTCATTATCAATGATTATATTTACCAAGTGACAATCCTTGAAAGTATTTACAATTGCTGTGTCTTAATAGAAAAACTGACAACATGATGGATTGATGGCAAATTATATATGTATGTGAAAGTTATCTAGGTATATGCATTTGTATTTGAGGTTGAGCAATGTTACTAATGTACATATAGCTGAGTGTGTCTCTGTGAGAAAAAGAATTTGTGTTTGGGATTACTGATAGAAAACTAGAATTATGTTGGGACATAACTATGGTGACTGTTTTGGGATGAAATATACTTTTTAAAAATTGGTATTAAAAAAGTAGTGGGCCAGATCCTCAGCTGATATTGAGTAGGTTCATCTACTTTCCCTCTCATGGGCAGCTGAACCCTATGATTTTACTCAGTCCCTCCACCTTCGACCCCTCCCCTTCACTAGCTGTTAAATGCTACTTTGCCCAATTGTCAGTCAGCCCACACCTAGCCTCCCCATCGCCCTTGTTTAGAGGGCAAGGAACCTGATACCTTTACCAGACAGCAGATCTATTTGTCTTAGGCTTTAGGACACTAGGATTTTTCACAGCCTGCAGCAAGGACTCCTGATCTCTATCCATCACCATGAGAAAATCAACCTACAAAATGACAGGTTTCAGAGTAGCAGCCGTGTTAGTCTGTATTCGCAAAAAGAAAAGGAGGACTTGTGGCACTTGGTTAGTCTCTAAGGAACCTACAAAATGAGACCTGTCTTTGTGCCATCAGACAGCTGACACCCTGACTATCAGTAGTCTAGGACTCAGAAGCATCAGGATAGTCAGAGTTATTTTGCCACAGTCTTCTCCATAATCTTAACCAAAAAGGAAGATTAGACACTGGTTAATAGTTTGATAGCTTGTCAGTGTCAAGGGATGGAATTTTCAGCAGAGGCTGAAAATATACTTCTTTTAGAGCCATCACATCCTGGCTTCTCAAAGAAGGTGTTTACAATCTCACTGGCAAAATACAGTGGGGGAGTGGGGGAGGAACCTTGACACTGACAATTTTTTATTTGCCTTTTCCCCTCTAATTTCTAAACAATTCTAAAGCTGGCTATACATTTTAATCAAATATTTCATGTTGAAACATCTTTGTGGAGGAAAACAAATACCAGCTTTTTGACCAGGCCCGATAATCAGTCCTGTCTTTGTGTATTAGTACATTTTCACAAATCCCTATTCCAATATCAATCATTTATTGTTTCCATATTTTTTACTGCCAGTCAAATTAATTTAGGAGAATACATGTGGACGCACACATGCATACACATACCCATTATATGCCATATAGATAGAGATAAATATTAAATCCATGCGTGTGTAGTTGTATAAACACCTTATTGACAGTTTAGGATTCCTCTAGTATGAGTGATGAAGATAAGGATGAGTTATGAAGATAAGAATGAGTTATATAGATTATCTCAAATGAGTGCTGATAAAACCTGTATGTTACTGAAGTCCATCATGTATTTTATTCCACACTTCAAATAAAGTTTATTTTGGATTTTTTTTAGCATTCTTTAACAGATTTATTGTTACTAATTTCTGTATCCCTTTATTACAAATTTGGATTGCCTTAGTTAACATGCAGAGGCCTCAAATTCACAAAAAAAATAGAATACATTTTAAAATATATACATGTGATCTAAAATTAAATGGCTTTTCTATACACCAGAGATTGAGTTTTAAACACAAAACCTGACACACTACAAATATATGTTCTAAACCTGGGGGTTTGCAACAAATTGGACGTTAAAAATATTTCTACTCCCAGACCTTATACAAAAGATGCAATTTTTAAAAACCGTTTTTACCTGATCCACATTTTTGTATTGGTTCCCATCTCCCTTAACCTTTCCTTTTCTTTTCAATAATAGCTCACTTCTTTAAAGCTGATCAGAGGTTTGGCTTGTTAGACAAACTAGTGAACAGAGTATATCATGATGTAAAAGGTGCAAAATTAATGCATTTTTTCACATGGCTATAGAAATAAAAAGAATTTACTCCATAGATCTTATGACCAGAACACATTTTAAACTTAGAGTAATGCTAGCAAGATTTGCAGGCCTTAAATTAAACATTTGACTGTTGCCACATTTGGCAGCTTTTGCCCAAAGATACAACCACAAATGTACTGCTATTGTATTGGGAACAAACCATCACATACCCTAAAAAGGAGATGTTAAATAGGAAAGTCCTTTTATAAGTTCCTAATGTTTTAAATTTTTTTCACTGCAACAAGTTATGTGCAAACATAGAGGTCAAAGTACATTCTGAAATTCCTAATATATTGGTGAATGTGTAAGAGGTCACAGGGCATATTTCAATATAGCAAGATCATTTAAAAAAATCTTTTTCATCTCTGTACATTATGATTTATCAGTATGTATCATCATGTATAGAGCATGTTTTTCATAGTTGCCTGGCAGGAATACAAAGCTATAAACCATGAACTAATAAATATATAATGATAATATTAAAATTGTTTATTGCTAATATTGTTTGATTGTATGTAGTATCTTTCATATTCAAAGTGTTTTCTTTACAGATTAGTGCAACGAACTAGTTGGCATATATTGGTGCCACTGCACTCTGGTGAATAGTATCATAACTGCTCAGCTGAGTTTGCATGTGTAACTCTGTTTTGGGTGTGTGCCAGTCTGTCCTTGCCCAGGCTCCACTTGGAAGTGTGTACTTTCAAAATTTAGGTCAGCATTTGTCCTGCCCCTTCAAGGTTAACATAATCTTACAGCACCCTAATAACAACATTATATGAAGCAGAGTGGTTAGATTGCATTGTCTTGGTTCATTGTGCAAGTACACCATGTTACAGCTCAATTCTTCATTCTAACATACAGAAAACTGGGACCGATTTCCTTGTGCCCCAACAATCCCCACATCTCCTTTAACAGGATCCTCTGGCAGCTAGTGCAGGGAGAACAGCCTAATGCAGAACAGCCCCAAAACTGTGGAGTGCAAAATGCACTTGTGAATCCCCTGCCTACCATCCCCACTTCAACTGCACCACGCACCCCTCAGCCACCACTGAGAATCTGGCCCTTTATTTTTTTAAAAAAGGAAGGCACGGGTGAACCAATTTGGTTAAAATAAGCACTTGCACTAAGCCTTTGCCACTCTTGTGAACCACAGCCAACCTAACCCAAACCTTTTATTTGAAACTCTTGGAAAGATGGTAGCTTCCTCCATAACCTCTAGGTCAGTGGTTCTCAAACTTTTTTTTTCACAGACCACTTTAAAATTGCTGAGGGTCTTTGGCTGACCACTTAACGATCTTTCCATATGTTGTTTGTACCGTTAGCTAACTATTGTAAAGTGCTTTGGATAAAAGCGCTATATAAAACAACCTTAATAATAATTAACTTTTTTTGTTCTACAAATAAAAGCACACAACTCATATTTTAATATCAGTAGTCTTACCTTTCTAATGCAATGGATGTGCCCTCTCTCCCCTGCCGCAGTAGCCCTCAAGCTGGGCTGGGAAGGAGGGCCATCTCTGCCTGGCAGCCGCACCCCTGAAGCTGGGGAAAGTCGCCTCTTTCTCTGGCTATTGCAGCCCTGCATGTCCCAAATTCCCCCCACCCCCTCTTTTCACCCCACTTCCCCCTACCACCTACCCCATATTCCCCGCAAGGCCACCACTCATCTTACATGTGCATCTTCTCCAGGGTCCAAGCACCTAATTAATGGAGCCACGCCTGTGTGGCTCCACTAATTAGGTGGGTGGCCCTTCATTCTCTCATGTGCAGCCGCCCAGGCGTGCACCTTAGAGGGAACTATCTGTGGACCACCTAAATGGAGCTCGCGGACCACAGTTTGAGAACCTCTGCTCTAGGTGGGGAGACCTGGACCCATTAACACTGTTCTGTGCTGCTTCTCCAGTAGACTCCAGAAGAAACAGCATGCTTGGGAGGCCCCAAATCAGGTGTGATTTGTGGCTTCTCTTTCATCACGTCTGGATGTCTACTCAGAAAACCAGAGAGGTACAAAATTGACAAGCGGACACAACCATTTCAAGATTGGTGACTGCTGTTACTGAGAAAGAGGCTGAGAGATACTCCCTCTCCTCACCCAACACAAAATTATATATGTTGTGGTTTCAGAGTAACAGCCGTGTTAGTCTGTATTAGCAAAAAGAAAAGGAGTACTTGTGGCACCTTAGAGACTAACCAATTTATTTGAGCATGAGCTTTCGTGAGCTACAGCTCACTTCATCGGATGCATGCCGTGGAAACTGCAGCAGACTTTATTTATACACAGAGAATATGAAAAAATACCTCCTCCCACCCCACTGTCCTGCTGGTAATAGCTTATCTAAAGTGATCATCAGGTGGGCCATTTCCAGCACAAATCCAGGTTTTCTCACCCTCCACCCCCCCACACAAATTCACTCTCCTGCTGGTGATAGCCCATCCAAAGTGACAACTCTTTACACAATGTGCATGACAATAAAGTTGGGCCATTTCCTGCACAAATCCAGGTTCTCTCACCCACTCACCCCCCTCCCAAAAACCACACACACAGACTCACTATCCTGCTGGTAATAGCTCATCCAAAGTGACCATTCTCCCTACAATGTGCATAATTAAGGTGGGCCATTTCCAGCACAAATCCAGGTTTTCTCACATCCCCCCCACCCCCATACACACACAAACTCACTCTCCTGCTGGTAATAGCTCATCCAAACTGACCACTCTCCAAGTTTAAATCCAAGTTAAACCAGAACATCTGGGAGGGGGGGTAGGAAAAAACAAGAGGAAATAGGCTACCTTGCATGAGGAAACCTGGATTTGTGCTGGAAATGGCCCACCTGATGATCACTTTAGATAAGCTATTACCAGCAGGACAGTGGGGTGGGAGGAGGTATTTTTTCATATTCTCTGTGTATAAATAAAGTCTGCTGCAGTTTCCACGGCATGCATCCGATGAAGTGAGCTCACGAAAGCTCATGCTCAAATAAATTGGTTAGTCTCTAAGGTGCCACAAGTACTCCTTTTCTTTATATGTTGTGGGTGACTGAGGAGAGTCTCACAGATGGCAGGGGAGCTGCCAAACCTTTACCCAGAAGAGTTGCTGCCACAGGGAGAAAAAAAAAAAGCCAAGAGAACACAACAGAAGGGAGAGGAGAAAGCAGTTCACAAAAGGGAAATCCTCAAAAGACAGCATGGATCCATTTAAGCAGGGAAACTGAAACAGATGCCCAAACCTTTTGAGAATGGAAGGAAGCCATAGGACAGCATGCTAAGGTAGTGTTCCTTGTATCAGTGCACAGGATGCACAGAATTAGATCCACAGGGTTATAGTCATGGGCCCTTTTTGGGACTGAGAGAATACCTTTTATCTATATAAACTTTAAATAACTTCACTACCCTAACATGAAATCTTTGCTTCTTCAAACAGGACTACATTAATGCGAACTAGGAACCTTTAGTTCACACCTACAGCATCCACACAGGGGAGTTATAGTTCAGCAGTTTAGTGCACACTGCTATTCACACTTCCATAGTCCGAACTGTGGGGCAGTGTAGACAAGCCCTACATGCTTAAAATATAGGAATTACTTGTAAGTCACCTCGTCTTATTGAAATTATGAAATAACATACTTTATTAATTATGTAGATTTTCTTATAATACAAGTGTGTGATAACATGGTTTGATTCACGTAACATAAGGATCTTAGTTAGACTCTTTCCTAAATGATATACAAATTTACTAATGAATATATCTTATGTAAATTATTCCAGCTTTTTTTACCATCACAGCTAATACCCTACTTCAATTCCTGTCCATTGCTGGAGGAGTTATTCATGTTTGCAGCATGGGAGCTTACACTCATGCTTGTTTAATTGCAAATGAAAAGGAAGGACAGTCAAAAGAAAATAGATAAAAGATCATTTTAAATATCAAACTCACCTAAATTTTAAATTAGTAAAAAGAAGTAGATGAATTTCATAAGTGAAGCTGACAATGTATTTTAGTGTTTTACAATTAAAACTGCCAAATTAATTTGCATCTCTGAATTAAGGCCCGCTGGAGATATTTTGTTGTAAAAACCTGGAATCATACTCCAAACTGATAATTTACTATTCTCAAAATAGCTCTTCCAAATAAATACTCTAATTCATATTAAAGCACTGGTAAGTTTTCCCTATCTTTCCTCCCTCCCGAAGTGTAACAGACTGTAGTGATGACTAAGACTACAGTTTAGTCATGGGTATTTTTAGTAAAAGTTATGGAGAGGACATGGGCAATAAGCAAAAAGTCACAGTCCATGACCTGCCTGTGACTTTTACTAGAAATGTCCCTAACTAAATCTTAGGTGCTGGGGTAGGGGTGGCGGGTGCTCCCATGGGTGTTCCTACTGAGAAGAGGGGCATGCTCCAGCAGACACTGCTGCTCCTGCGGGGGATGAGGCCAGGGCTTGCCACTGCTGGGGTGAGGTGCTCTGGGGCCCTGCTGATGCTGATGCTCGGGGTGCTGCCCAGGGCCCGGACACCACTGCTGCTGGGGAGGGGGACAGTCCAGGGCTCCGCTGCTGGTCTTGGACCACTGCCCCGGGACAGCGCCCAGGACCAGCTGCCCAGGATCAGGCTGGTGTGGCTGGCCCCAGGGCCACCCAAGCTGCTCGGATAGCCCTAGGGTCAGCCACAGCAGCTGCTGCAGAACTCATGGAGGTCCTGGAAAGTCACCGAATCCGTGACTTTCGTGACCTCCCTGAAAGACTCACAGCCTTAGAATCTCTGGTCGAGTTTGATGGATGTGTTATAGTCACTTACTCTGGATCCTGAGATGAGGCCAAAGATCTATTTCAGACCTGCAGCCCTGTCTGCAAATGTCACAGGTGAAAACAATTGTAGATGAGCGTGCGCTGCTTTAAGTGACATATACCAAAATCCATGATTTTCATCCTTCCACACGCTCACCTCTAAAGCACAGGCTGAATATGTCGAAGGAACACAATCAGGTTAAAACAATATCATATTTTTTTTAAATGTCTTCACATATGTTACAAATACCATCAGATATTACAACATAAAGATAAATAGAGATAAAACTGCAAGAGGCTGATTTTCAGATGGTGGGTGATAGCACTTTTTGAAAACCAGGAAGAGCAGGGACTTGAACCTGAGTTTCCTATATCCTAAGGAAGTTGCCTAACCAACAACCTATTGGCTCTCTGCTCAGGCAGTCTCAATCTTGTTCACTCTTGCTCTCTCTCTCAGGTGTTTTCGTTTGTTTGTTTGTTTGTTTGGAAAGATTTACTTTTTATTCCAATGTGGAACAAATACAAAAGGCTGAAACCTCACTTTTTTTGCAAATAGAATTCTTGTTTTCCAGCACCCCTACTTGACACCCTTTTATTATTTATACTGAATATTTGGCATGTCTCTCAACTTGAAAATGATGAAAAACAAATATAATTTTTAGCCATTTTCTAGTAACCTTCATTTCCAAGTTGTCATGTCCTACAACAATGATTCTGTATTTATGTTGCAAGCTAGTAACAAGATGTTGCAAACACGTAGGGGGATTTTTGCTTTTAAAATCCTGATTGTATAGTTTTGTTTTTCTTTTATTAAGTTGTAGCCCAACATCCAGTGTGCTGCAGCAGCAGCAATGGGAACTACAAGTTGTGGACTACAAACTGCGGCATGTTGGGAGAACTTCCTGATTCCTGCTTGGAAATACCCTTTGCCTTCCCAGCAGGAAGTTTCAGCACTCCTGAAGCTGGGAGCATGAGGCAAACAAGCAGAGAGGAGGCTGCTGAACTATAATTCTGTAAAGAAACAGAACAGAATAAAACTTTTTTCCTGGTGGTCTGTCTGAGTGGGTCTGGTCTGAGGTGAACACACAATGTCGAGCGCACAGAGGAGCCTGAGGCCCAGTTTTGAAAAGTTGTATAAAAAGCCGCAAGGCAGACTTGCCGTGTCATGAGCAACCTCATATTGGGCCAATTAACAGGAAGGGGGCTACAAAGTCATGAAAAACTGTGGAAAAAGTTGTTGGAAACATTACTAAGGAAATTTGAGCTGATTATGTTCCTTTTGCAAGTTTCACTAGGTTTGGAGTTTGTTTGGGTCATTTTTGTTTTGTTTTTTTGGAGAGGTAAGAATTTGATGCACTAGTTGAAACACTGATTAATGTTTGTACAAAACTTAAATTTATTTAAGTGTTAGGTATTATTATTAAATCCAGAGGGTGCATTTTAAAAGTATATAACAACTACCATATCCTGCAAATGGATGTTTCCATTGCAAAATGTCTATCATCTCTCCTTGAAATGCAAAAAACCTGCTAGAGCCCATCCACCAGGCCTCACAAGGAAACTGAATGTTGATGCTTCCTACTAATTCCTTCTCTTCCCACCCACATTTACCAGTATTATTAATAACGGGGAGAAATTACAGGATGTCTCTGTATCCTGAGTCATGCAGATTGCAGGGTCCTCTCTTGGTTCATACCAGTTGGTAGTTCCCCTTTTTCCTACCACGGAATACTGTAATCCTTTCTTCACCCCTACCCTTCTGCTGATTTCCTCAAGATCAGCTTCATGCTGAGAATCATATCCCAAAATAACATCAAATTGCAGAAGATACATTAAGTTGAGCTCTAAACTAGTAGCACCACAATGATAAACCATGTTTTTTCCAAATACAATTTTTTTTTTTGGTGTTTCAGACATGAATTCACCAAAGCTAATGCAGACATCACTTTTCTACAGCTTGATCTAGTCACTAGTATTAACTCCAATACTACCAAACAACAAATCATGGGAGATACCATATATCTATCTAACAGAACCACCAGTAATGACATGCTATAAATTAAATAATAATAATTTATATAAACCAAGTAACCATGCACTACCAAGTGACACCATCGAGACTCAAAAAACTCAAAAAAAATTTAACCCTTAAGTGATTCAGTCCCTTTAGTTAATGGCTTCTGGTACCAAGAAAGATCATCTATCCACTCTATCAATATCACTTTCAGTGCTACCAAAACTCAGTACAGATTTCAAGCACTGGCAACCTACTTTGCTTTATACTGTCCTCATGATCCTGAAAAAAAATACCCGATCATCTTCCAGAAATAAGGATAACAGTATCTACAAAATGCAAGATACTTTATATCCTGCCACCATGTTCATGATGCTGAGTTTCTTTATAACAGTTAAGGTTAAGATTTTGTAAGAGATATTTTTAGTAAAAAAGTCACAGACAAGTCGCAGGCAATAAACAAAAAGAGCCTGCAACCTGTCCTTGACTTTTACTAAAAATACCCAGGGAGGAGAGTGGGGCGCTGACTCTGGATGCTGCTCTAGCCCCATTGCTCCTCCTGGTGGCGTGGACCCAGCCTGGCTGCTGCTCCAGACCCGTGGGTTGCTCCAGACCTACTGCTGCTCCTACAATGGTGGCTGACCACCAGCCTCAGGGGGCTGCTCCTGCTCAACCCAGCAGCCACTGCTTCAGTCACCCGGGAGCTCACCCAACACTGGCCGCTGTTCTGCACCCCCTTGCGGGCTGAACCAGCAGGGGGTGACCCAGCGGCCTCTGATTCTGTGGTGAGGGATGACTGCCGGCTGCTACTCCTGCCCCACCACTGCTACTGGGTGGAGGCTGACAGCTGCTCTAGAGCCGCCACTGTGGCGGGTTGAAGATGTCACAGAGGTTCACTGAAGTTACAGAATTTGTGAGCTCAGTGACAGAATTGGATCCTTAATAATAGTAACCATGCACATACAGAGAGACAGGTTTTGAAGCACACAGGAATTCAGCACCCTGAGTAACTCCCAACATAAAACATGAGCAGACAGACAGTGTGACATATACACAGCCCACAAATCCCATTAAAGCAGAGATAGCAAGTTTTGGCTTACTCATCTTGGCTCTGTCCCTTTAAATCATCTCTTCCAATTTGGGGAAGCCAGTGTTTTGTTGTCTATTCAAGGATCGACTGTTTTCCCTCATCACCTTGAGGTACACCATATTACTGCTCATTTCTTGCAAACCATCTGTTGACATAGCACTGATCTCCTTTTCCTGACCCTCTTGATATATTGTAACCTCACTCTGAGTTCTCGCTAGGTATCTCACTCTACGTTATATGACAGTCTGGAAGGAATCTCTCCATTACAAACAAGAAAAAAAGAATTATTAAAATGCTTTCCATCCATTTAAAGAAAAATAAGATAGAAAATGTGCACACTTTTTCTTTAATGAAAGGGTATTTTATTTTATATTTTAACAAGCTTTAAAAATTGTATTTTGCAATTAGCCAAAGCAGACGTGTGACACTGTCGCTAATTAACTGACAGATTCCCCTCTTTATCTCATTTCCCGGACTCATTGCCCTCCACACAGTCCACAAATCCTGTATAAGATTGTGACCTCATCAGAGCAATAGATTCAAATATGTATTTCTTCCCCAAGACTAAATACACACCTGAAGTATATATTGATCACCACCACCATAAAGATTGCTGTGTCTTATTGAGATTACAACATAGCTGTCTGAAAAGGTATACAGTAATTTGCAATATTTTATATTGCTTTAGAAGTATTATTTCACATAGACTAGCATATAGGGTTTTTTAACATTAGGATTTAATTAAATGTATTAAAATATTTGTACTTTGGGATTCTTGGGGCGTGGGGTTGATGGACTGTGAGGGGAAGAGGGGAGAAATCAGAAGAAATTGCTCCAGCGTGATATGAATCTATACATCAAACACACACCATGAACAAAAAACAGGTTTTCTGGGAATCATCTGGGAAACTACTCCTAAAATTTATTACATTACCACTGCAATAAATCAAAAAATTCAGGAGTAGAACATCTGACCTTGCTCTTCTGGAAGACCTTATAAGATGGTCTGTTGGGATAGGAAATATATTGAATTTTTTGATAGGGTCTACTTCTGATGTAGACCTTGAGAGAAGAAGGTAGCTATTAATATTAACAGATTAAGACTCCAGAAGTTAAATTACAAGAATAGATCCTATAATTATCAAGGATGGGCAAAATGATTTGTATAAAATGAAAACAGACTAGGTGTTGACCATTCCTTGAACCAAACCAAAACATTTTTGTTCCACGTAGTTTAGTTCATGTTGCCTCCACCGCTCACTCCATTTCTTTTAAGTAATAGTGTTTATACATCCTTGTATTTCCTAAGAGGAGTTACTGAAAAACCTTGTAAAAGCAGATATGTTTGTGGCCCATTTGAAAAAAGGGAGTATGCAAAATCGCACAAGAAAATCTCGTGTGATAATTTCCAACCTTCTTTCCAGACCTAAGAGATTCAGTGGAAAATTCAGTCTTTGGGAAGGAAACAACAGACTGCTGGAGGAAGAACAGGATGGAAGAATCACTCCTGGTTAGTTTTTGGGAAATTCCAAAATTCTGAAAAAAATTTGTTCCGTTTTGGAATGAAAAGTAGAAATTTTGAATTTTCCTGTAGAAGGGAAAATCCAAAAAAACTCATTTCAAAATAATCAAAACATTTAGGAGAGTTCACAAAGTGAAATCGATCCTGTAAGCACAGTCTCAGAGGCTCCTGGCTCAGCCCTCGCTCCTAGGACCCTCAGAGTATGTCTTCTTTGGAGCTAGGAGTTATTTTCCCAGCCACGGTACAGATTTGCTCTAGCGGGGCAGGAGCTAGCATGCTAAAAATAACAGTACAGACATTGTGGTTTGAGCTGTGAAGCCTATGGGTTCAAGTAGGCTTGAGAGCCCAGCTTACACCCAAGCCAGAACATCCACACTGCTATTTTTAGCGCCCTAGTTCAAGCCCAACTGACAGAAGCCTTTGGACCCATGCTGGGAGACTCGGTCCCAGCTGCAGTGTAGGCATACCTTCAGGGCTTCCAAGCTCCCTGCTTCAGAGCCAAGAACCTAATTCCTGAAAGGCCCAGTTAGAGCCTGTCTCCCAGGCCCCAGCTCTCTGACAGAGAGTGTGAAAGCCCTAAGGTTCTCTAACCTTGGGGTAGTCTACAGGGGCCCGCCAACAGCAATTCCAGGCCCCAGGACAGAACAGTCAATAGGCCCCCAAGAGAGGTCCACCGGACTTTGGGTAGTGCTGTGCCTGCGCTGGCTGGTGCCAAGCAAGCTGCCAGCTGTGCTGTTGAATGTGCTTTTCTGGCACAGCCAGGGCTTCCACATACCCGCCCGGCTGCCTTTGCCACCACCAGAGCACCTAGGAGCCCTGTGGCCACTTGGGTGATTTAAAAGGCCTGGGGACCCCCAGGCCCTTTTAAATCGCCCAAGTCCCTGGGCAATTGCCCCCTTTCACCCCCACCACCGTCAGCAGCCCTGAGTCTACATGATGGGGCTGCCCCAGAACCATCTAGAAAAACAGCTCCCCAGCTGCCTATCAAGGGAGCTGTCAGGGAACCTGGCAGGTTTCCAACAGAAACCTGCCTGTATTTCAGTGGAAGTTTGCAGAAATATCTTGTTTTTAGCAAAATATTGCAGGTTTGATGAATCAGCGTTTTCTGACAAAAAGCTGTTTTGAAGGGAAATTCCTGACCATCTCTATTCCTGTTAATTTTTTAGACAGATCACTACGAAATAAACTAAGTCTCAATGTTTCACATCAGGAATCATAACATTCAAAAACTGGTAGGAGAACACTTCAACCTCTCTAGCCACTCAGAAACAGACCTAAAGGTGGCAATTTTGCAACACAAAAGCTTCAAAACCAGACTCCAATAAGAAACTGCTGAGATTGAATTAATATGCAAACTAGATACCATTAACTTGGGTTTGAATAGAGACTGGGAGTGGCTGGGTCATTACACATACTGAATCTATTTCCCCATGTTAAGCATCCTCACACCTTCTTGTCAATTCTCTAAATGGGCCATCTTGATTGTCACTACAAAAAGTTTTTTTCCTCCTGCTGATTAATAGCTCATCTTAATTAATTAGCCTTTTACTCCACCCTTTTCATGTTCTCTGTACGTGTATATATATATCTATCTTCTTACTAAATGTTCCATTCTATGCATCCGATGAAGTGGGCTGTAGCCCACGGAAGCTTATGCTCAAATAAATTTTTTAGTCTCTAAGGTGCCACAAATACTCCTGTTCTTTTAGCACACCATTATGTACTTCCTCGAAAAGATTTATCTGCAAATAGCAATGCAGAGGCATGATCTTGGTAAAGAGGAACATACTCTAGTACAGCGATTCTCAACCTTTTGCCGCCCCGGACAAATAGACATTTTCTTGCTATGACCTACCCAGATCTCATGATTTTTTGCTGGCAAGGTTTATCCACCACACGTAATAGGATTATTTTTCAAGGCAGGAGTAACAAGTCCAACATATGGGTCAAATTAATACTGAAATTTGATGTAATGCAGTTCTTAAACATATAATCAAAAACTTGTAGAAATAGATTTTTCTAGAATTAGGCAAACATGACAAAAATTGTGAATTCAAGATTTATTCATATGAAATATGAATTCCATCTGGAATTGTTTTATAATGGGTAAAGATGAATAAAGAATATGTTGAACTTTGAACATCTACTGAGAACTTAATCTCTTCTTCAATTTTCTCCTCATATTAATTGCTTTTCTAGAGTTTTCTTACTATAGCACCCATTAGTAATTATAGGAAATATGATTGCTTTTTGGATAAAATACAGTCTGTATGATATAGATGTCAATACTCTCTTGAAATTCAAAAAGAACCCATTCCTGCAACTCCAGAATAAAATGTCTTTGCTTATGAAATTGGCATCAGCAAACATATAAACCCAGCAATCAATCCAAAATTATATCCATTCTAAATGATTTTTTGAGAATAAAGGATGTTATTATGGAGAGACAGAGCATAAACATGTGAACTTCTTATTGGTGATCTGCTATAAAAATAGAAAATTATCATATCTTCTTAAAGGAATATGAATACATGACATGACTGCACTTACCTTTGCTTATGAATTCTATTTCTTCCTTCTCTTTCCATGGTAATTTTCAAACCCTGATGTAGATATTTTTGAAGCAATGCTCCATTTTGATCTCTTTGTTTCTTCTCATCAGATTGTTTGTGACAGGAAAATAGTTAAAATAATGAACCAAAAACAAAGAAACAAACAAATACAAATCTTCAATTAACCAGAAACCATCTATTAAAAATTTATCATAACAAATTTGCCTCTAGTGTTCCAATATGGAATAAAATTTCAAACCTTTGCAGTCAGTGAAGCATGAAATAGCTTGTCAAATATCTAGTCTAAAATATGAATCATACAGAAAATATAACCAGACTGTGCTTGAAAATGCTGAAAATAAATCTCTTCATAAGAACCAAAACTGCTTTGGATCACACCTCTGATAAAGTTACTTACCCCCTTATAGAAGTTTCTGTAATGGCAAGTGTCCTCTTATTTGACTGTTTGAAAATAAGAAACTTATTTTGTAAGATTGCTCTGAAGGTAGTGCACATTTCCATGATAAGCCAAGCACATAACAGGTAACACGTAACTGCTTTTATTATAAATTAATTAACAGCAAAATATCAAATCTTCCTTATTTAAGCTACCTTCTTAGGAGACTCAGAGTGACACCCACGGGCAGCAAAACATATATGTCCTGCGAAGTTCTTATAAGTAGGCAAAAGTTACTGCCAAAAGGATCAAAATTCCTTTCCTACCCACAGCTTTCAGACTGAAATGTAAACTCCATATATTCTATTGTACTTGGGGTATAACTCTACATGTAATTAGAGGGACGAGAAGTTAAATAATAATTTCTGCTTGTAACAGAATCTGAAAACATCCCTTTCCTCACCAGCATTGTGAATTTTGGACTGTTTAAATTCAGTTATTCCACATTCAAAAGGACGCAAGTGAAAAGGGGGCTACACTTAAAGGGCAATACTTCTCTTATCAGTGTTGCTGGGTTGGGTTGGGTTGGGTTAGGAACTCATACCGCTGTAGATATGACTAATGGGGTTATTAAACAAGCACTGCAGTGAAACACTGTGTAACACCATTAGTTGGCACTTCTGGCCAGCTAGGTTTGATTTTGCCGCTTTTGTCTCATGATTGGCCCACTCCTTCCTTACTGGCTTCCTCTTGCTATCAACAGGTATCAGTATCAAAACAAAATACTGGAACAGATGTGTGAAGAAAAAGAAACAGAAGGGTAACAGATATATGTATCTAAAATGATGTAATCATTATTACAGGACCAAAACAAAACAAACACAAACTTAAAAAGCACAAGCTTTGGACAAAAAAGGTTCCCTCTTGTCTTGACAATCTGTAGAAGAAGTGCATATAAGTTCATCTGTTTAGAACATACTGAAAAAAATAGAATTCTGTAACTAGTAGTTGTTTTAAAAAAGTTACTAAAATCAGAAAATGGGTGAATACGTTTCTAAAGGTTTTAAATGGATAACAATTTAGCGAACTAACCAGAACTTCCATCCACATGGAAAAATAACATTAAGAGTGTATGTTATAGTCATCTGATCATACCTGACAGACTCCAGCACATTTCCTTAGTTTCCTAAACAATCCCTCACTTCTGAATTCTCTGCCTCAATTTTGCTACACATAAAATGGGATAGTGATGTGCTAGTAATATTTAACAAGGTGCTACCTCAAAAATATATCCCCTTAGTCTGTGATAATCCACACTATGCCTGCCATACCTGCAAACAAAGCTGCTTTCTCATAAACAAAACAAACCAATGAAGGTGGAACCACCACATATAAACAAACAAGTTAACTGACCTTGAAGGACATATTTACTGTTTCTGGAACAATACACTGAGTATATTAACAGTTGAGTGCAGAATTCTATACTTGTGTAAAGTGAAGGAGAGGGGTTTGCTCTCCAGAAGTTTTTTTTTTTCCCCTCAGGCCAAGAGATAAGGGATGATTTAGTAGTATCCACGGAGTGTAACTCACCTTAGTTCTAAAGAAACTGTCCCAACTTTTCTTTCACTTTGGTGGAAGCATTTAACATGGAGTTTCTATGTACCCTGTATAGCACATTCCCAGACAATACATATGGGGGTATTGTGAGAATGAAGTAGCAAATGTCCGTAAAATGCTTTGATGATGAAAAACACTTTTTAATGGGATTACTTATTAACAGCAATAAAATTTAAAAGTGCCATATTATCTTGCCATTTGAGCTCAAGATTTAATAAATATACTAGATGAGTAAATCTTTTGCTGTTGAGTTGTAGTTGTTCCCAATGGAATCACGAGACATTAAAAATGTTAGCGATTAACAAAAACATTTAATTACATTTTAGAGTTTGGAACCATGTTGCAATATATGAATTTGTCATACTGCATTTGGCCTCTGTAAAATGATTACGAAGGCTATCTCAGTGAAAATGCACATGCTACTCCAGGAAGTTAGAGCTGAATAATTTATCTCTGTCCCCACCTCTACTGAGTTTAATTTTATTACAATTATAAAAGTAAGCCCTTTGGGGGCAGGGATTGTGTCTTCCTGTGTTTATACACCTACCATGAGGGGTCCCCTTTGGCACTACAACACCACAAATAACACATAATAATAATAACGGAGGAAATATTTTGGTCCTCCTGAGCAAGAATTATCTCTGTTTTTTGGTAACATGTTTCCCCCATCATTAATATTCATATGTTTTGGGCCAGAAGGGAGCTACCATTATAGTAATCTAGTCTGACCTCCTTCATAACACAGGCCAATCACATAATTAGACATGGAGTGTATGATAAGTAGCATGGAGGGTATGACATGAGCTCAGGAATAAGGAGGCAGTTTTTGTTTTTTTCCCCAAACTTTCAAGATGAAGCTAATGAACAGACATAAGAGACTGTTTGAAAGAGCAACGAGATGCAAAAACATTCTTAAAATTAGTAGATGGAGCATTCCAAGAGAATCAAAGGTTCAGAGTTTGAGAACATCATTGTGTGCACTTTCTTCAAAAGATTTGTGTGCTAGATCTGTGGTTCCATATGACTATATCAGCTTATTTGGGGGTTCTGGGTTCAGTGTTGGGGCTCATGAATATCAGGAGGACTATTGAGGGGGGAGGGGGACTGAGTGTTGGTTGGGGGATGAGTGGTTGGTGTGGATTGGTGGTGCTGGTTGAGGGGGCTGGGTTTGTAGCTAATGGGAGTTAATACTACTTGCTTGGGAGTATTGGCTGCTGGGTGTGCGGACACTGATGCCGGGGCTTGTTAGCACTTCTTGCAACCCTGAGTACTTTTCTGGGGGAGTGATACTTCAAGAGGCTGTAAACCGCTGGGGAAGAGGGATGCGGTGGGAATGATTAAGGATGGAGCAGATGGTGCAGCGGGAGGGAGGAGTAGCAAATTGCTTCTTTCCTCTGCTTCTCACACTCCCACTGAGTGAGTCTTACGGACCTCAGGACTTTACTTATTGCCCCTTTACTAGTGAGGAATGGCCCTCTTGCCAATCCTCTGTGGAGCAACCCCACCAGTTGAGAACTCCTGTTTTAGTGGCCTATGTTTCTAGAGCTGCAGGTCAAGGGTTCAACTTCCCAGTTTCCACCATGTGTGAATTATGTACAAACTGGGTCTGCTTTAGACATGATTTTTTCTTACAACTTACCCTCTATGTCTCAACTTCACTATCTGTAAAATGCAGGTAAGACATGGTCTGAGGTGGATAAATCTTTCAGCTCTGGCAAAATGAAACACACTAAATAGATGATAAATATTATAGCTGCCCTTTTTCACTCTGAGTGGCTAGTCAAAGTTTGGGGCCCTGGTGATGTTCCTGTTGAGAGCAGGAATCAGTGATAGGTATTGCTTAGATGCAGTTTTGTTTATTTACAAAAAACGTACAAAGTCCTGTGTCTTTGAATGGAGGAGGAATCAATAACAAAAGGAGCAGTTTCTTATCTTACAGCACCAAGCCTCTTTAGCCAACAGACTCAAAAGCGTGCTCGCTCGCTCTCTGTTTCTCTCTCTAGCTTTTTCCAGGGTCATGCTATAATCCCAGGCTACTGCTTGGCCTTCTTCCTTTTTGCCTCTCTTTCTTACTCTGTTCATCTGTTGTCTACTACTGAGTGTTCTGCCTTCCTTCACCCTTCCCATGGTCACAATACTCAGTGGAACCCTCTGCCTACCTGGTGCTAGTTTCTGGGTAGACTGCACTGGATAGGCCTTGTTTTAGATGTGGCCCCATAAGTGTTTCTTACCAGTATCTTAAGTGAAGAGTGCATTCGCATACCAGTTTGAAAGAGGTTTTAAACTTACCCCATAACAAGGTTTCACCCAGCTCATAACGTTACAATTAGTATATTACTTGCCACAGAAACAATTTTGTTTATGCAATGCAATTTGTAGTCATATTTGTTTACTTCAGAACAATTTATTTATTCAGAGCCTTTAATAAATAATAATACCACCTAGCTTTTATATAGCATTTTTCACCAGTAGATTTCAAATGCTTCATAATCTTTAATGCATTTATCTTTAATCCATTATCCATTCCTGTGAGGCAGGGAAACAACCAATGTTTTATATCAAAGTGTAAATCAACCAAGTTTGTTAAGGAATATTTTGAACACACTTAATAAAAGCCAGGTTCAGTGATCTTCTATTTCTAGCAGGAAGAGAGGAAAAGCACATAAAAAACAGTTTGCATGATAAAAGCCTGACAGCACATCCTCCACGCATACCAAAGAAAATAGCATGCCTATGACATCTACAACAGTAGCAATTTTCAACTTCTTATAGTACCGATGCAATGTGTTTTGCAGTCATCATTCTTGCATAAATCTGTGTCATTTTTTATGTTATAATTTTGTATTTCAACAGATCAGTTTGTATGCCCTATATCTGTAAATGAGCCAGATAATACAGAATGTGAAAAGTGATTTGTGCTATCAATGACATCAGGAGTTTTGCTGCTGTAGTTATTAACAGATATTTTTTCATCCAGCAGCATAGACTAAAATCAATCCTTCTGATAACTAGGCATGGCATGAGCTGTCCGCACTGTCATTTCAATCTGATTAATCACACATACACAGACCTTTACCTTAAAGGAGCAATTGTTCACATTTAATCACAAAGAAACGTTCAAGCATACTATCGTACATTACTAAATTTAACT
Organism: Lepidochelys olivacea; assembly: GCF_965140295.1. NCBI lineage: Eukaryota > Metazoa > Chordata > Testudines > Cheloniidae > Lepidochelys > Lepidochelys olivacea. The sequence goes on from NC_140411.1 coordinate 269,079,845, forward strand.
GCAATTTATGTCCTATGTTTTAGCAAATACGTTTATGATAATATGGCTCTGGCATATAGATATATTGTTTTGCTCATTTTACAAACATTAAAATCTAAGCTAAATAAACGAATACATTGTATTTTGGATCATTTATCATATTAGATTTGCAGCTTTTGAAGTTTCCATTATACAAACATTCTTTATCTGAAGATTTATCCTAATAATCATGATACAGATGAGTTATTAGGTATTATGTCTTCTTCGGTGGAATACCAAATATACCAGATAATAGATATCATCTCAAGCAAGGAAGAAATTTGAGTACATATTATCAAGATTTGTTGTACATTTTATTAATTAGTCCTGCTTTGGTTCTGGGGTGTGGGTGGGGGGGGTGTTAATTCTGGGAACATAGCACAGACATTTACTTGACAGGAGTGTTATGGAAGAGCAGGTATCTTTTTATAGCTAGTTAACATTAGCGTTCCGAAGGAAGCCTAAAATTTTAAAAATGACATCAGGTTTATCCTATCTTAATCCTGAGGAAAACTCTTTGAGAACTTTGTTTGGAGGGAGGTTGAGAGCGAGAGGAAGGTCAGCTGGCGTCTGGGTTTCAACCAGGTAGGCTGGAGTTAGATCTTAACTCAGTGCATTTCAAATAAGCATTGAACTTGAGGTAAACAGTGTGTGCATGCATGTCTGTATATGACATATGGGGACCCCAATTCAACAAAGTATGTATGTAATTTTAAGCATGGGAGTAGTTCCATTTACTTCAGTAAGACTAACCACTTGCTTAAAGTTGCATGCACATCTAAGTATCTTACTGAATCAATCAGGCATAATAAATAAATGTATCGTGCACCTTTGACTTTGTCACCTCTCCTCTGATTACTAATCCATATATATTAAAAACAGATATTAAAGTGGCTAAATATGGTCTAAATCAAGGTAAATAAATTGACCATGATTAACTAGAACTCAGGCAAATAGGATTTTTTCATAAAAAATGAAATTAAGCAGGGTAACAATATAATCATCTTGGCTCTGAGGTACAAAGACCTGACATTCAAAAACATTTCACATCAATATAATCTAAGACTATTTATTTCCACTGATAACAACTTTTAATTTGCCAGAGAAGCATAGTAACTACTTCTACACCTAATTTAAGATGCAGACCTTGCTATCATGGTCATGCCTCTCTCTCCTCTAGATTGGAATAGTGCAATGCACTCTACAGGTGGCGACATCTTAAATCCATTCAGAAGCAGCAGCTAATGCAATATATTGCAGCCCACTTATTAAGTGGAGTATCTTGAAGAGAGCACTGGAGACCAGCACTCTGTGATTGAAAATCTGTGATTATCTGTTGAGTTCTGTAGAAAGACTGGATCAAAACCATAGTCCATCTAGACTAGTCTCCTGTTTCCGACAGAAGCCCCCATCATAGGAAACTGCAAGAAACCATCAGTAAGCAAATAAGGGATAATATGCCTCCATGAAAGTCTTATCCTCATCCCTAATAATTAAAGATTGCTCGAGGCTCCAAAGCATGAAGCTTTTCACTCCTCCAAAACTTTTTTTTAGCATGGACTATTATCTCTCTTGATATCCATATACAGGTCCAATCCTTCAGTGAGCCTTGCTAAATTCTTGGCCTCAATGATATCTGGTGGCGCCGAGTTTCAGAGTCTAATTACACATTTTGAGAAAAAGTATTTCCTTTTATCCATTTTGAATTTGCCACCTTCCAATTTTAATGAATGTCTCCTTGTTCTTGGGTTATGAGGCAGGGAGAACAGAAGCTCCTGGTCCACTTTTTCTACCATTTGTTATTTTATATGCATTTACCATTTCCTGTTTTTGTCTCTTTTCTAAGATAAACGCTCCTAGTCCTTTAAATCTCTCTTCAAATGACTTTTCCATGCCAATCCTTCTTTGAACCCCCTCAAATTCTGTCACAGCCTCTTTGAGATAAAGTGACCTATATTGCCCACAGTACTGCAGATGACGGCATACCATTGATTTACTATGGCATTATAATATAATCTGTTTTATTCCCCATCCCATTCCTTATGCATGCTCACATCTTGTTTGCTTTTTACACTGCAGCTGCATATTCAGGTGACCTCTTCATTGAAATGTCCACAACGACACCAATGTCATCTTCCTGAGGAAGAGACACTGGGATACATGAAAGCTGACCTCTCTCTCTCGCTCTCCATAAGATACTGCACAGGTGCCGACAGTGGAGGTACTTGACCTATCGCTGCTTGTTTATACACAAGGGATCTCTGGATACTGTAGGACAGGCATGCAAATACTCCCAACTGAAGACTGATTGAAGAGACCAAGACTGGGACTGTTTAGTTTATAGAGGAGATGAATAAGAGGTGACAGAACAGGTATAAAAAATAATGCAACATACAGAGAAAGGTGCCTGATTTACCTTTCATCATATGAAAATGAGGGATCATACAATGAAATAGAAAGGCAACTCATTTAAAATTATTAAAAATAAATATTTTTGTTATACAGTGCCACAGGATATCACTGAAGCCAGAAGCTTAACAAGATTAAAAATATATATATTTTTATGGCTTATCGGAACATCCATCATTACTTTAGATTGGATTTAAAAAAATTAGAAGGAATATCACGTCTCATGCTTCAAGATATAAGCCAACCACTAATTGCTTTGGGTTAGGAAGAACCTTCCCAGATGGGCAGATATTTTGTAATGGTTCAATAAAGGGTTACTTGTACTTTCCCATGCATAATCTAGTACTGGCACACATCAAAGACAGGATACTGACCAAGATGGACGAGTGGTGTGATGGAGTATGGTAATTCCTATCTGCATTGTAAGGGCTCTTGATTTTGGAAGACTTTCTGTCTGAAAACCTTAAAATGAGTAAATTCACAAGGTCAGTGGCAAAACCCATTTCTCTTGAACGGATGTTTGGAGAGATCGAAGGTGTCTGTGTTGTGGAGTTTCTTTCAGGGATGGAAGGATGTGACAATCTGGGCTGGTAATATTTTCTTTGGTGGCTGCTGTTTTATGTTGCATGGGATTTATCACTGTTTTTGTTTTTATTCCTAGGGATTGTATTTTTAATTGAACACAGGGGCCGAGAGCCTGAAATAGGCATTTTTTTGTTTAGTTTGTTTGGTTTTTGAAACTGAAATAAACAAATTAAAAATCTCATATCTAGATCTTCTCAGTTGTGCTGACCTTTTTAAAATCTTGAAACATATGAATGAGCTTCCCATGATAAACAACAGATTTCTTCTCCTCTCAGGAAACAAAAAATTACTAATAATTTAACAATATATTGATATCACACATTTTGATAAGAGGATACATTTTGTAGCAGTAGAGAAAATCTAAACTGTGAAATGTTTAATATATCTGGTAAATTTGTAGAAAGATTAAATCCTTCAGAACTATCACAAACTTAAATTCCTTTAAGTTTCCAACCTATTTTTCTCTAAAATAATCACATACATTTTTTCAAATTTCAGAGTAAGGTAAACCTTTATGAACGTGCTCAGCTTTACGTATGTGAACAGACTCATAGACTCAGATGCAAAAAGCTAAGTAAAGTATGAGAAGTTTGCAGAATTAGGGCCTCAGTTTGCAATACCCCATGATGCATTATTCAAGATTGTATGTCTTTCTGAACACACACAATAACTTCCTCCACCTTAGCTATTATTGGAATTCTCGTGTCCATTTTAAAAAAATTAAGTTGATATAAGGAAATAAGTAAAGTCATTTGAGTTTACATCAACCAAAATTGGATTTCCAGACACACTAACACAACATGAGCAACTAAGACCAGCTGGAGTTTACTGTTTCTATCTCTACTCTACTCCAATCCAGATTACAAATATAAATACATGGGTCTCTGATGGCAGAGATTCTATGCAGATTTTTCTTTTCAGGGGCCTTTTAGAAAGTTAAGCTTTTTCCTCTCATTAAGGAAATTCCACTACAAAAAAATCCCACAGGAATAATTAAAACATTCATATTTTTTAAATATATTAGTTACTCCCTATTTCCTCTTAAAATGCTTTGCTCCAAAGGGTGATCTATCCTATGCATCTTCCTATACCCCCTATTTCCACCAAAAATAAAAATAAACAAAGTTAGGGAGGAGAAGGCTCTGAATTCCAGAACTGCAAGCTCTAGTAATATCAATCAGTTGAACACAAAAATATCATGAAGGAAAGAGGTTCTCTTAACTGAATACAACCACTAGAAGAAAATAATGAATCAAGCCAGCAATATTTCCCCAATCTCAAAATCCACAGTCAGTATTAATGTAACCATAAAAAAAGTACAGAACCAGGTCAACATTCCAAAATAAGATATTTAGTTTTATCTGTTCATCATATCATTAATCTGATATAAACAAACAAAAATTTTATACAGCCACAGGTCTTTTCAAGTGCTTTCAATTGCCAATTGGGACATGTGGGGATGCTCAAATGAACCTGTGCGTACAGCTTTTTTCCCCTATTATAATAGCCTTCATATTCCCTTCTTCATCAGTTCATTTAATACATCTGCAATTAGCTTGTTGCCCAAATCTAACATGGAGAGTAATAAAACTGCTGATAGACTGTACATACAATTTGTAGAGAGAAACATGGGCAGGGCCAGGCCCCATGTGCCCTGTGATTATGCTTATACTGCAATGTCACGGCCATAATTTATATTTTTGTCACGTTGCTGCATAAATCCCTGTTTGTGCTGCATAAACGCACAGAAATTCTGCTGTCTTTCAGTGCTGAGCTTCCCCACCTGCCATTTTGCTTTCTTGTTTTTTCATCCCTGTCTGTTCCTTTGTTCTGTGGTTTCACCATCAGTGGGAGTTCTGTGGTTTTCAGTGCCTGTCAACAGAAAAAGGAGCTACAGTATTTGTGGACTATAGACTATTTCTCAGCCATTTAGCAGAACTGCAACTGATTTCAAGATACAGCCCTTAATAGTATACGGCCTTTACTCTCATTTCAAACATAAAACATGTTTTAAGTTATATTACTGCAAACATTCAAATAAAAAAAACATGACCTACATTATGAAGTGACTGAACTTGTGATTTAAAACTACACCACTAATTCTGATATTGAGTAGAGGATATGTAATCTGGTAAAGACCAGTGAAGTTAGTATTCAGGTCTATCCCTTTAAACTACACGTGATCTCTAATCAGAGTTGAATATGGCAAAGCTATTCTCACACTATGCGTTCTCCGTTTAAAATGACTTAATTTATATTCAGTTTTATATTCAAAACACTTCTTATCTGACCTATACCAGCACAGTTCAAGTACTTATTCAAACAAAGTTTTATTTGCATCATTATTCTGTAGAATTAATTTAAATAGACTGTGTTAAGAAACAGTGGTTTTATTTATTTAGTTAGTATTTTAGATTGACAAATCTAAATTTTGTCATTCCAGCACTAAATATGTATGACATCCACTGTGTAAACAGGATTTTTAATGGAACGTTACTTACATAGCATTCACTAGAATACATTTTCCATAGTGCCTATTGTGCTATACATACCTAACCATTATCTTTTGACCAACAGCAATTGCTTATTTAATAAAAAGGAATGATTCCAATGAAGAACTACTGCAAAATTTTGATACTAGAAAAGCAAACAGTGCTATCCCAGTACTCTGCAAATACATGAAGACATGAGATCTCTTTAGTACTAATATTCACATCATTAGAATTGTTATCATTACCTATCTGAGGCTTTCAATCAGAACATTTGCTCTTTGTGGCAGAATCACTGATATGGTTTCTATTAAATTTCTGAATCATCACCTTTTGCTGAATCACTTTATGTTCTCACATTTTTTAAATACTTAAAGAGGTAGAACTTATCTTTAGATGTGGTAGGGAATTGTTAGACAAAACAGTTTTTTGTCAAAATGCCAATTTGTTGAAATTTAATCTTTTCACAGGGAAGGGTCAGTTTCAGCAAAACTTTCATTGGGAACATTTCTCTCATCAAAAGGGAATGGGGGTGGAGAGAGAGAGCACGTGATCAGGGCTGGCCCTAGATCAAATGGCATCCCCCCCCCCCACACACACACACTCCATTTGTTAAAAACATTTGAGTACTTTATTTTTATTGCATTTGTTGCCCGTTTCATGACTCTGATGCACAATTTGCATGCACGATTTATCCCTGTCATATAAAATGATAAATTTGCATGCTAGCAGCTGTAATTCTGTATTTATTCATGCCATGTATAAAAAAATAAAAAAATTAGTTTCTTCTAAGCTTATAGAAATTTTTTAATTTTAAGAATAACTGAAATGTATTAACATCAAGAAATTGAACTGTGCATGAACACTCGGTGGACCAATATTAAATGGTGTTACAATAGGCAACAGCCTTAGAACGTTAACCCTAGTCCTTTAGTCCGTCTCTTGTCAACCATCGTCAATCGAAGATACGTTTTAATGAGCCTGAGCTTTGAAAAGCTGCGCTCACCACTCGCAACTGTGACAGGCAGGGTAAGCAGAATCCTCAAAGCTATCCACACATTAGGAAAAGTGTCCCTCAGCTCTGCATCATGAATGAATTGCTGGCTTTGGAGTGAAGAGTGCTTCCCACGTGAAAAATGTGACAAACGTTGTCCAACTCGATGTAGAGGTCTTTATCATTGATGTCCAAACAGTCGCAAGGTGACAGAATCCAGTGAAGCTCCATACAATTGTTCAAGAGAGTATTTTCCTGTCTGCAAGCAGCTTACCAAGGTCTCACCACCCTCCCCCACCCACGTCTTTTCATGGTGCTTCATTTTTCCAAACCTTTCTTCAATGGACACTGAAGCAGTGTCAACAAGTGAGAAAAAAACCTCTCTTTTGAATTTTTCTTCTGAGCCTCCCATCACCTCATCTCTACCCTTGTAACCAAACTGTCTCTTCTTCTGATGAATACAAGTTTCCTTGAAGACAGGCTCAACTCCTAAGTTTTCCGCCATTTCTTTGGCAGCAGTGATGGCATCTTCAAATCCGTTGTCTGTGTAGGCCACAATGAAATCAAGGCAGCATCTCAAAATAGTAGTGATCATGATGTCCATCAAGAGTTTGTATTGCTTTGGTTATGTTTACTTGAAACAGGATATCATGCCAAACCACAACTGAAACCAGAAATGTTAAGTCAGTGATCTGGTTTGCCAGGCTTTGCCCCTCGTGTCAGATTCTGGCCTTGGCTTTACTCAACTGCGCCAGTTCCATCAGGGCTTCGTAAACTTCAGTCACTTCGTACCTCACTGGCCTGAAACTGTCAGTGTAGCTCTCCAAGCTAGTGTCACTTAGTGGCTTCACAGTCAGATTTTTAAACATTGTCCGTTATCCTTTGAATAACTCCAAAAAAGAATACTGAATCTAAAGAACGGTTTCAGAGTAGCAGCTGTGTTAGTCTGTATTCGCAAAAAGAAAAGGAGTACTTGTGGCACCTTAAAGACTAACCAATTTATTTGAGCATAAGCTTCCGATGAAGTGAGCTGTAGCTCACGAAAGCTTATGCTCAAATAAATTTGTTACTCTCTAAGGTGCCACAAGTACTCCTGTTCTTTTTGTGAATCTAAAGACGACGGGAGTTGAGGGAATGGCAGCTACAAGGCACGAAGAAAGCTCTTAGATTCAGTGCAAGGATCCTTGCCTGGACACCACTGTTTCTTCCCTTCATGTTCACGCTGTTGTCATAGCCTTGGCCATAGCCATTCTGAAGCTTTATTTTTATTCTCATTTCAAACGTTCATAAATGGTTCTTTTAAGCCTTTTCCAGTAGAGTCGTTCACAGACCAGAAACACATAAAGTGTTCCTTTACTTGGATACAGCCATCCTCATAGTCAACAAATCTTGTGTAAATGACATATTTTCACTGTACTAATATTGGGAGTGCAGCCCCTTATTATGGCATAGTACTTTGCTTTGCCGAGCCACATCAAGCGCCTTCCTTGCCATAAAGTCAATCAATTTGTTTTGAACTGTTTTGCTGCAGTAATGGTCAATAGCTTCTTTATGAACTACTCGACGTAGGTGCTCACACATGACCTTGTCGTATTTCCCAAGGAGCTCTACCAAAACGAGGAAATTACCATTATGTTCAGTGAACAACTTATACAATGAGCCCTGGAAAGCCAATTATTCTTTGCAATCAAGAGGGTAGCAGATCAGACGCTTGAGTATGTGCCGCCAATGCTGGGTTTCTACATTAATAATGCGCTGGTTTCCTGCATCTGTGCATTTATTCAGCTTGAGCCTGGACTCAACCTCCATCCATTTGGAGTGGGCTGGAAAATGGCCGAGTGACTTTTCATGTTGCTTCAGCGCATCGGCTAAGTTATGCCAGTAATTGTACCCGGAAAGTGCAAGCAATGATTTGGCATTCTTGTCAAATATTTTTCAACAAAAACAGAACACTTTGTCAGTTGATTTTGAGTAAACTAGACAACGTCGATTCAGTTTCTCACCATTCTTGAGCACTCTTTTGCAGTGTGACTTTGAGAAGTGTTGCTTTCTGCTCATTTACTAGAAATGTCATATCTTCAATTTTAGCCAGCCCTTCAAAACTGTATGATCAATACTGGCAGACTTTAGGATTGCCAGCCATAAAGCAGGATCTAATGTACCGATTTGTGGTGCGCAATTTTTATCACTGCTGTTTCTGTCACCAGGAAAGGCTGATTCTTCATCATTTCTCTCCTTTTCATGTAAACCAGATTTTTCTTTGTCATTACTCTCCTTTTCATGCAAGCTACATTTTTCTTTATCATCACTCTTGTTTGTGCCACTAGGAAAACTGGATGATTCTCCATCACTTTCCGCAGATTTCTATTCCTTATCTTCAGGTAAATCTGATAATTCCTTAGTAATAAGATTTCCATCATTTACACTTTGCTCCTCAATTTCTTCTGCCCTGGGACAATCGCTACTCCCTAAATCCCAGTCTCTGTTGTTCGGTTTCAAATATTTTCCCATCAAATTTGCCCCTTGCTGCAAACTAGATTGCAATTCAGCTTTTTGCTTCCTATACTGAGCCCCTGAAGGCTTCTTCAGGGGCATCTTTTATTTTCTATTGCAGAAAAAAAAAGTTGATGTTCTGCTGTCTTAGAAAGTCGTCAAACATTATGTGTTAAGCATGGCAAAAGAAATAACAGTATTTCTTGTATATTGTGGTGTAGATAGGGGTTGGATAGATATCTCTGGCTTCTCATTAAATATGCCCTTTATTAATCACTACTTGCACTGTTCAAGTCTTAAAACACAAGTACAGTTTCATAATTACACAATAAAACAAGGTATTACAACAAGGTAATATTGCAGATGGGCTTTCACTTCAGTTCATTCTTATATCTCACTGACTGACTGGCGACACCCCGCCCTTTATGTACCCGTGAGGGCATGGTTGACAACATTCTAGGAAGTTCAAGGAAAATGTAGTTCTCAAAAATTCTGGAAGGTTCCACGAGATTCTACAAAGATCCAGAACATTCAAGGAGGTTAGTGAAAAATGACTCCACATACAGAATACCTGAAATTGACTTAATCTTCACAGAGCTCTCTATTCTTCCACATGCTCGTGCGCAAAGCATTCCATTCTTCCACACATGCACACCGCAATCTACTCCTCTTCATGGGCCCAGCACTGAAACTAAGATAATACTTAAAAGATCCCAGGTGGGGGCATTTCCACGACTTTCCTCAAAATGTGATTTGCACAGGGCCCTACACAACACTCCTATTGCCTTCAAAATGCCCACTGTCAGAAAGAGAAGGCAGAAGCTGCTTCATATTTCCACTGTAAATTCAAAGTGGAATTCATTATGTCAAGCAGTCTTATTCCAAACAGAATGGCACTGACAAAATGTAAAGTATTTATGAATATTAAACTGTTTCTTTTATTTTCAAAGCATGCTTATAAGTGTTATACATTGATAAAAGTTCAAAATATGAATTTTAGATGACACTTTTATAGTGTTGCTCCACCTTTTATTAATTTTGTAGTGGCTTTTTGATACTTTTTCCTATGCATCTCTCCCTACTGCTGTGTCTCTCTCTCACTTGCTCTCCCCTCCTGCTGTGTACATTCCCTATTTCCCCTCTCACTCCCACATGCTTGGTTGCCATTTCTCTCTCTTCCTTCCCCGCTCCCATGGTGTGTACCTACTGTCTCCCTCTCTCCTGTGATATGTGCATCCACCATGTCTCCTTCTCTACTCATGCTGTGCACATGCACCATTTATCTGAAGCCCCAACAGGCAACTACTACCATCCTCCTTGTCTGCCTCTGTTTTCCCTCATGTCCTTTTCTTCCCATCCTCTTCAGTCCCCGTCCTATGGCCCTTAGTACTGCTTACCTTGAACCCTCATTTTCCCTTCTACCTTCCACAGCTTTATGTCTCTTTCCTCTCTCATTTGTGTCATTCTCCTTCCCTCAATCCCTTTTCCTTTGTCTCTTCCCCCACTCCATTCTGGCTTCTGGGCCAAAATAAAATATTTTGCTCGTCAGAAACATCATGTGGGTCAGTTTCACTGTTATCTCAGACTTATGCCACAGCCAGTGACAGCCTCCACAATTTTCATAATATTCCTCACTCCCTGCAATATACACAGAGAAAGGCTCCCCAGTACACTGTACTTTCCTTTATTTCCATCTCTCCATGCTGCCACTCCTCTCTGAGTATATCTGAGTAAACCATACTGGTCAGCGTCTTGTATGCCCCATCTGGTCCTTATCCACAGCAAAGAAGGGTCTGTTACAGATCTCACCTGGCAAGCTAACTCTTGAGCTCACGCTGTAGAGACTCATGCTTTCTGCTCTGGATGTCCCCAACTCAATCCCAAACGTCACCCAACATGGTGGCCATCACCTCTGCACCCCCTGGGCCTCCAGTTGCCAAACTGCTGCTGCCAGGTAAACCTCAATCACCTGAGTCAGCCACTGTTGTTGCCCCTAGCAAAGGACAGATTGGAGGGTCCCTGAAGGCTCCAAACATCTCTGGCAATCCACAGTAGGAGGAAAGAGAGTTGCAGAGGCCAACAGTTCTGCCCACTCTCCTGGATCTCTTATTTCCCTCCTTCTCAAATAGGCTGATGATTCTGGTGGCTGAGCCTAGCATCTCCTCCTCTCCCTGGGTGGTTGTCAAGGTTCCTCCCCCACTCTGAACTCTAGGGTACAGATGTGGGGACCTGCATGAAAAACCTCCTAAGCTTATCTTTACCAGCTTAGGTCAAAACTTCCCCAAGGTACAAAATATTACACCCGTTATCCTTGGACTGGCCGCTACCACCACCAAACTAATACTGGTTACTGGGGAAGAGCTGTTTGGACGCGTCCTTCCCCCCAAAATACTTCCCAAAACCTTGCACCCCACTTCCTGGACAAGGTTTGGTAAAAAGCCTCACCAATTTGCCTAGGTGACTACAGACCCAGACCCTTGGATCTGAGAACAATGAAAAAGCATTCAGTGTTTTACAAGAAGACTTTTAATAAAAAATAGAAGTAAATAGAAATAAAGAAATCCCCCCTGTAAAATCAGGATGGTAGATATCTTACAGGGTAATTAGATTAAAAAACATAGAGAACCCCTCTAGGCAAAACCTTAAGTTACAAAAAAGATACACAGACAGAAATAGTTATTCTATTCAGCACAATTCTTTTCTCAGCCATTTAAAGAAATCATAATCTAACACATACCTAGCTAGATTACTTACTAAAAGTTCTAAGACTCCATTCCTGTTCTGTCCCTGCCCAAGACGACTACAGACAGACACAGACCCTTTGTTTCTCTCCCTCCTCCCAGCTTTTGAAAGTATCTTGTCTCCTCATTGGTCATTTTGGTCAGGTGCCAGCGAGGTTACCTTTAGCTTCTTAACCCTTTACAGGTGAGAGGAGCTTTCCCCTGGCCAGGAGGGATTTCAAAGGGGTTTACCCTTCCCTTTATATTTATGACAGTGGTGCTTTACTAAGGCCAGAATGATGGACCTTCTGCTCTCCTTCTCTTCCAGTATCACTATATTTGAAATGTTATGTGCATCATTTGACAGGCAAAGGAGGTTTCATCCCTAAGACTGTCTTTGGTTGCAGCATTGCTCCGTACTTGAGTCAGCTTGCAGTTCACACATACAGCAGAGGCAATACATCTACACCAGGAACAATGGGGAAATGCCACCAACGATGGCCTTTAGAAGGCACATAATGCAGGTTATGGACACATATAGTAATCCCTACATCCTGAGTTTTCTGTTCTGTTTTTCAGATTACCATCTACCTAAACAGATCAGAGATCTCACCATTCAGAATTGCTACAATATTCCAATTTGCCACTTCCTGCCTTAAACTCTTGTGTAGTGTGGCTGTGTACTGCTAAACAGTTGCTACATTCCACCCCAGATTTGGCTTCATTTCAGTCATAAAGGAAGTGATTCCATATGCAGTGTCCCAAGGACTCTGTAGCAAGCCTGACCTAAATTCTGCAGCCAGGCCCCATGGTTTTGTGGCACTTCGGTGGAGCAGATTGGAAATTCTGCTGCAGTTTCAGCTAAAGTTTATTGAATAAAATGTAAGTCAGAACTGGCAGCAGCAATGGCCAGGTTCAGTATCTAGGGGTTCCTTTTCAACAATACAAGACAAAACCATCTTGAGCCCCCACCCAGTGACCTGGGACAATTACACACCACCCCTGGGTGCCGCTAAGCGGCAATACTTACCCTCTCACAAGCACAGAGTCTGAGTGTAGTAAAGAAACTTTTAATAAAAGGAGGGAAGTAACCCAGCATTAATTCGGAAAAACACTGCAAAAAGGGTTCATAAACAGAAACCATGAGCAAAAGTCCCACCCCCAAGTAAGTTGGGCAATGTCTGTTTCCCTCAGGTTCTTAAGTCCAGCAAGCAAAAGTCCCTGTAACATGCCTGGCCCTTCTCTGCACTCCACTCACAGTTGTTGTCCTTGGTCAGGGCAGATCCAGAGTTCACAGGTGCATCGGCAGAGTTCACCTCCCATCCTGGGTGGAGGTAAGGAGACACCTTTCTCGCTTTGCTGCCCAGGTACTCACTTGCCGCTCCTCTTCACTGGCTGCCCTGCTGGCCGATCGCCACGCCTCTCTGCCAGGCTCCATTCCGGTCCTCTCCGCCAGCCACCTTGCTGCCGATCACTAATCTGCTGGGATGTCTTCAGGTCTCACCACTTAACACAGCTCTCAGTGATTTCAGCTGTTAGTGGGGGAGTCTCACTGCTGGTGCACACTGGGCAGTGTCTTGTATCAGAGACACTGTCCCAAAGCAGGTCTAATGCTTAGACCTAGGTATCAGTGATTTCAGCTCTGTGTTGTGTAACAAGATTCTCAACTGAGTCTCAATCAGCTCTGTTTAATCAGGGGAGAGAGGAAGGGTCAAATGGTTCTAGGGCCCACCCCACCAGGTACAAGTACTGTCCCCACCCTCTCTCAACTCACTGGGCTTTGGAACGTTTGTCCCCTGCCTACCGAGTGCCGGTTAGCTGAGTGGTGAGTCCCTCAATCAGGGTATGCCAAGCACAGTTCTGCTGCCCTTGATTCACACAACAAAGATAACAACCCTCTATTACTCCTGCCCCAACAACAAAGGGACTGGGGATCCAACACGAGCTAAAAGTGATCATTTGGTCAAGCAATCCCATCATGCTCAGCACTTAGGCAAGGTGGATGTACCCATGCAAATGAGATCAGCTCCTGAAGTCCTCTTCCACTGCTCATCACTAGATGTCAGCGGTGAGCTCATTCAGACCCTGCTTACAAAAATATAAAAATTAATAATACAATCGTAGAGCATTCCTTGATATTACATTCAATGTATTTTCCTTCCCCACACATAGCACTTTTTGTATTTAAAATGTATAATTGCACTTTACATATATTTTCTATTAAATGTGAATTTTGTTTTAAAAATATAATCAACAATGTCATGGAAGCAGTTGGAAATTCTGGCAGCTGGATAGGGGAAAGTTAAGGGATTTGGTTCCTGGAAATTAGGATTTAGGATTGTGGCATAAGCATTGTATCTACATGTTTCTGTTAAAATGATCATCGGTAAAATGGATAACATTGCCACTTAAATTGTCAACATTAAGTTTAAGACTTAGCACTCCACTGAGCTGATGGGGTGGTCAAACCCCTTCAGAGTTCTTGTTTTAGGCAGTCTACAATCTCAGGAAGACATCACTGCATCAATTAACACTTAGTTCATGTTTGAAAAATTTCCTTTGCAAATGTAAGGATTAAAAAAAAAATAAAGATGCCATTACACAATTATGTGCCCCTGAGTGAATTCTGTAGCCATGAATCACAGATGACATAGATCCCTGCCTATGTGTTTATAAGGTGCTTTCGGATGTTTCAAATGAAAGATGTCATACAGACATAAGAGAACAGCTAGAAAAGATATAAGTAAATGTGTGATGTTCTTTAGCTTCGAAACATACCTCTAATATTTTTGTTATTTGAAATAGAAACCTCCATTTGTACTTGAAAGAATAAGCCACCATGGTAACACAACTAAACTGAAGGAACATTATCTTGGTCATCTAAAATTAGGTCAAAGACATTTTTGAATTTCCTGCCTCCTTTGCCAAATACAGTAAGACCTTCTTCATACAGGAATAAATTTCTAAGCCTCAGCTGAATAAGCTGCTCACAGGAGAGCATTCTAACAAAAATGACTGAGGCTCAGGATATGAATGTAAAATTGATTGCTTGACCTGCTCTGTAACACAGTTCATATCATGCATATGCACCTGAGAAACTATTATGATCTGCACATCTTCAATCTGAATGACTGCTATCCTCGCTATAATAACGTTACCAGTTAAATCACCATCTGTGTCTTAGACTTTCTAATGTTTATGTCTCCCCTCTCTGCCCTACAAAAAGAATAAATCCATTTTCCTCTATTGTAGGAGAGGAAGTGTCCCTACACTTTGCAGGAGAGCGGAGCTAAATTATCCATCTTAACCATCTTTGGGAAATCAAGTTATACAGAGACAGATTGTAGAGTATGGGTGCAAAATGAAATCCACAGGCCTGCTTCCTCTATAAAAGACAAGGGAACCTGGGGAAGGATTAACTGATTTTCCCCCATCTGGAGAGACTACTTAAATGATAATGCAAGAGGCAATAATGAAGGGAAGAAAGACAGATCCCTGATATGTTGGTAATGGAAGTAGCATCACATCTCTAAGCTACTATTTAGGTCCCTAGTCAAAGTAGCCCACAGAAGTTAAATGAGGCTCTCTCCTTGTTGAGCTCGAAACATTAGAAACTGTGAGATCTGTCATTTGTATAATAATCAATCAGACCTTAAAGAGCCTCTGTGTTCAGTTCCTCTCCATTATATAAAAAAAAATATGGAGGTAGATTGTGGCTTGCCTTGTGTAACTGCTCAAAGACGGAGAGGGCACAAACATCCCTACACAAGGCCAATCACAATCTCATTCCTTACATTGTTGTTACACAAATATTACTGGTACACAATTAGCAATGGTGATTAACACCAATAGCAGTGAGAGATATCCCAAAGGTGGTGTTGCATGGTCAGAGTCAGGACAGTTAGCATTATGACGCCATCCATCGGGAAACAAGGAGGCAAAAGAATTGTGTAATCACATCCCCAATCTGTATAAGTGCCCAGTCAGTCCCCATTTCCCTCCTGACAGTGAGCTTCCAAAGATGAATACAGAGAGAAAGCCTGAGAGCAAAGAAAGCTCACACTAGAAGCAGCTCCTTACATCGGAGTTGAGGTGGGCAGAATGCAGGATGGACAGAGAGGAGACTACCACTAACAGAATTACCGGTGAGTAATGTTTCCCTGTTTTATATCATTCGTTTCCCAAACAATGGCAGATTATTCAGGTCAGTCAGTGGATGACTTGAGGAAATAGGCTTACCTTATGGAAAAACCTAGTAATCATTGACCACGAAGTCAAACTCCATCAATAGAGCAGCCTTTCACCAGCTCAAGGTAGGCTCCTCCAGCCTGGTCACAAGCTGTGTGGATACAAGTGCATATCCATTTAGCAATGGGAGCCTTCACTGCTGTTTCACCTGTATTACATCCACTTCTATTGTATGGCAATAGAAAACTAGTGAAAGCACAGGTGTGACTACAGTTGGATCTTAAGGTCTCTTATCCAGACAAGAGCAGAGAGGGTAGCCACGTGAATGTCTGAGACACATCCAGAATGAGCATAAATGTGTCTGACAGTTTGCACCATGTCACATTCGTAGTTCTGTGATTCCCTCACTTTCCATCTATGGAGTAAATATGTGATTCTTCCATGTCGGGTACAGAGACCCCCATTTAGAGCTGTCCATATGCTCCATGGGGAGCGAAGCCAGCAATTGCACAGTTGGGTCATCAATTAGATTTTTGTTTGGTACATCAGCAGCCACTCAGGCTTCAGACCATCTTCTGTGAACATCCTTATCTTCCACAAGAAGGGCTATGGCATGAGACCAGAAGGGTTTTCTTGATTTTAGTCAGTGGCGAGGGTCATGAAACAGACAAATAACGGCTTTGCTTGCCTAAACTCTTGAGCATGACATAAATAAAGTTTCAAAGTACATTTTATGTTCAAAAGGTGAAACTTTTTATCCCAAAAGGATACTGGATTAAGGCTAATACTAGGCAGAATAAGGGCTAAAAAAAATTAAACTTGAATTATGATGGCAAGCAAAAAGTCAACTTCTCAGAGAAAAACTGAAGATAGAAGGGAAATAAACCAAGAACTCAGCTTCTCAGTCCTACCAGAGATAATTGCACTGAGGAAGGCAATTATTTAAAGAAGAGCAGCTATAAAGTGCTCTCTCTAAGGGGCTCAAAGAGAGGTCCAAAATGAACCTAAAAAAAAAAAAACAAGGACAGACTCCATTGTGGGATCACTATATGAAAAGCAGGCCTCTGCAACAGAAATTAGTGAAAGCGCCTATTGACATAAAGATGGGAGCCAATCCTCAATGTGTCTTTCACCTGCAGAACTGCAAGAGGAGAGTACATTGAGCATGCAGACTTTAAAATCCTTATGAAATCCTGGAAAGAGAAAGCTCAAAACATTCTGGAGGGATCATTCTAGAACAGCCAATGTTTCTGGTGACACATGTTCTAAATGAAAGAACGCGTGTGCAAAAAGCAATGGTTTCCTGCTGATAACCAGACAATAGGCCCCCTCAGCTGAAAAACATTCTGTTATAGGAAGCAGCTCTATTTAGCTTTCAGGTAATCAACTTCAAAAGTCAGAGCTGATTGTGTAACACAGGTCTTTGGGACTGAAGGTCCTCTCTCACTGGAAGTGCCGAGACAGGGGTAACTTGCAGAGTCATCAATTCATAAAAAACAAGGAAACAGGGCTACCAAGGAGCCACCAAAGTAACCACTGCTCTGTCCAGCCTGACCTTCTTCAATAACTTGTGGTGGAAGGCAGCACCTCAGGTCCTTGTTACAGGTAAAGGAGAGCTTTAGTCTCGTGCGTTAGGAAACAAAATAAAGTGAGCTTTTCTAATGCAGCAATGACACAATCTGTGGTGCAAGTAAAATTATCTTGAGGCTCCATCCCCCAGGAACAATTTTTTCTGGCATACCCAGTATGTAAAGCATATTGCCCCTCCTTTCTAAATATAGAGGAGGGAGAGAGAGAGAGACAGAGAGGTGGGGGAGTATGAGGTGGGCTTCCATCAAAGGGCCCAGAAGCATCACTTGTCAGAGGAAAATGAGCACTAGAAGCTATACTAGTGGTTCACATAAGCCACCAACATTTAACTGCTGTAATAGGAAGCTGTAGGAGGGTTGAGCAGCAAGGCAGGCGGACATACTGACCAGGTAGTAGGTCTCCAGCCAGGTAGGAGAGCCCACTCACTGGAGCAAGGAGGGCTGACGTACAGCCCTTTGGTATTGGACCTCCCAAGAGGCCTGGATTCTTGGTAACTGCTGGGTGCTAAAGATCCCTGACTGAATGTTCTACCAGCATTCAGTTGCAAACAGAGCTAGTTGTTCTGCCTTCCACGCTTTTCTTCCATGTAGTCCCTTACTCTAGTTTCAGACTTCTTAGTCATCTTCTTTTCTTTCTCTAGTTGTTTGTCTGTTCTTTCTCCATTCCTATCTTCTGTCATTTCCTGAGGAAGAGAGGGAGAGCAAGAAAAAAAAAGAAAGAAGGGACACAGAGCAGGACTGTGTAGATAGCCCCATGCTTGTAAGCAGGAGACAGCAAAAGAACTGGAGGAAAAGAGGAAACTGAGTGGGGTTATATAGATGGGGCAATATTTCACAATTCCTTTGTTTCCTTGTTTCTAAGCAGATGGTGCTATAACTCTGTCCTGACTGCCAGTCATAGGATGGGAGAAGAGCAATGCATGGCAATTCAAACTTCGTATTTTAAAGAGCGAGAGATCCAACACATGAGCACATGGAACCAACCCTGACAATAAAAAAAATCCAATTACTGGTAAAAAACAAAACAAAACGCAAAAAACCTTCAAATTCAACTCCTGAATAAGCTTTCTACATATTTGTTGTTGTTTTTGTATAAATCTAATTTCAGTCATGGCTAATTATCTTGTGAACACAATCATAATACTGCATAATTTATTACCAGATTCTATTTGATCAGAGCCACTGCTTGGCATGATCTCAAAGCGAAAAACTTAATTTTGACTACTTAAAATTTCAAAAAGAAGCAGGTGGTCATTGCACTATTGTTATGTTTTGCTTGTTTATATCAGTAAAGACAAAATTTGGTGTTTTTCAGAAAGAAATGAACTAAAATGGAAAGTTACTACTACGGAGGGAAGATATAATTTTTCTATACAAAACTATATCATAAACTGATTGTAAATACAAAAAACTAAATCTTTAAGCCTACAACTTAAACTTGAAAAAGCAGGGACAATCAGAGTTAAGGCTGCAATTGCATCTTCAATCAAGTTCACTTTCTAGACATTCTGCAGCATATAAGATATCTGTTCTCAACTCCCTGACATACCTAAGCAACATAGAGTGAGGTAAGGGCACAGTGGGAGCATTAACACTAAACTGCTAGGTATTTATTAATGAGCTTTTTGAACTGAGTTTCCTATTGACATTTTATCAAGTCTAAGCATGCTTTAGTCCCAAAAGTATGTATAAAACCATTAGGGAATAAATTATGTCAATTAGTATTTACAAACTATTAGCTGGGGGATCTATGAAGTGGGAACAAAAATAATAAATAATTACTTAAAACTAATGTGTGCCATGTTACTCAAAATCATGTGTTGCGAATGTTAACGTTGCACAATTCAGCATGTGAGATCCAGAAATGCCAAAGTGAAAGTTACAAATACTATCTTAACTCTGTTCCCTCTTGCATATGCATACTTTTAATCAATTTACTTTTTAAATAATATAATATGACACGTTTCTTCTACAAATAAGATATGTGCATC
Source organism: Lepidochelys olivacea (assembly GCF_965140295.1). Classification (NCBI taxonomy): domain Eukaryota; kingdom Metazoa; phylum Chordata; order Testudines; family Cheloniidae; genus Lepidochelys; species Lepidochelys olivacea. The sequence continues at coordinate 269,099,321 of NC_140411.1, forward strand.
TAGAATACTGTAATTTTCTTCTCTTTGTTGAATGCTTATAGCAATTTTGTTACCATAACAGCCCACTGTATCTTACTGACCTAGAGACAAAACCTCAGAGTCTACAGAACCTGTAGCTCCTACTACTGTAACTGAAACACAGTGTGGTTTGGCATGTGCCCATTTGATTGTTGTTCCTTGTTACTATTATTAGTAATTTCTTAATTACCTCTTTCTCCTTGTGTGTCTAAAATTTACTATGAAAGGGGCCATCCTCTCATTTCTGTATGAGCCAAGTCTGGCTATGACTATCACTTGATAAACTGGGAAGCACCTATTTGGTAAGTCAGGCTATACTGGTTTATTTTCTAAAAGCACAGTGCTTGTAAGGTATCTAGGCAGTTATTTGAGACAAATTTCATTTTGGTGAGAAAGACCCCTCAAGTGTGATCAAAAAGATATTATGACACCTGAAACCAGCCCATTTTACTACCAAACAAACAGTTGGTTGTGTGTGCATGTGATCTGGAGGAAAACATGCAGAGACACAATTTTCAAAGTGGTTGAAAGTGACTGGTAGAGGTAAATAACACCTCAAGTGGAAAGCGAAGGGCATTAACCATGAGCTGTCACTTTTTCAATCCAAATGGCAAATGTTCACTTAATTTTTATTTTTTTTTAAATCTAGGAAAAGACAAGGAATAAGCAATTCCCATAAGCAATTTCTTCTCTCCTTTCTGTCAGTATTTCTTTTTCATCTCCTTCCAAAATTGTATTTCTATTTAAAAGCAGAGAGATCCTCAGCGTTTTCCTACTGAGCCATGACAGAAGGTGCCCTCAGACCTGATGTCCCCAAGATCCTCTTCCTTTAATTGCCATGGCTCTTCAAAGTAGGCAACATGAATACCAGCACTTTGAGGACTGGATGCATCCTTGAGTCTTCTCTATAAATACCGAAAGCATTTCAAGGGAAGGATGGATTCCCGGATTGACCTTAATTGGCTATCAGTAGCCCTAAAGTGTGATTCCTTTCATGACCAACAGAAGCCAGTGATATAGCTCCTGGAGTGAATCATATCGCAAAGGTACTAGCATGTTGTGGCTTAGCAAGAAACTGCAAGTACAGCTGCATATGAGAAACAGGAAGAAGACAATGTACAAGACTCTAATATATAAGTTAAGGTCCTGCCTTTTACATTAAGTAAACATTTGACTGGCTAGAATGGGATCATCTAGAAAACTATATACTATATAACCTGTGCACGCACACACGCTATTTTATATATACATATATATTTATTACAGATGCTATGCATATATATCTAGTATTATATCTCTGAGTGTGCAATTTATATTACTATATATATATGAAATACATGTACACCACATGCAGTATGAAGTGTTTAACTGCAGATCCATGTACTAAATTGCATTTATTATGAACCTTTGTCCACCTGCACTATGCTTCGTAAGCCATCTTCACTTGGACTTCTTCTAACATACCAAACTAATGAGCAGCTTTAAACATATGCCTTAAAGAAAAACAGACAGAAAACTAAAAGAAAAACAGACAACAAATCCTACTAGAAAATATTTTCTTTCTTCTGTAGCCTTTTGATTAATTTGGGTGGAAACTGCACAAACCATTCACCAGAGGTTCTTTACTCATTATGTAAATTCACTATGTGTATAATGAGATTGGTGAGTCACATACACAGAGATATGGGGACTTTATTTAGTTCCATATAAACAAGTATAATTGCAATCACAGAAAAATAAATAGAAATATAGATACAGAAATAAATATAGCAAAGCAACCAACAGCAAAGTAACCCTCACTGAATTGTGTACACTCACTATTCTATGGAGACATTAAAGTAAAGATAGAAAAAGTGGAGGAAGCACTATAAGAGAGCTTGATGATCCAATTTTCACCATTCTGTCATCCCGATGTCTCCAACTAGGGGATGGTCTGACCATCTTTTATAACCTTATTGTTTATCTTTCCCTTCATATCTGGGATGATATTTGATATGTGGTCTCAGCCCTTTGCTCATGTTTGTTATTCTGTAAGGCCAAAATTAGGGTTCCTGCTGTTATCATAAGCTATTTGTGTCACCACATTTCCAAATGTTTTCGATACATGAATAAAGTTTTGCTTCATGGTTAAAATATGAAAAAGCCTAAACCTCCATTATTTCACATATAAACTGTTCTTTTGCAGTTTACTTGTGTATCACAAATTACATATGGCTAAATCTTATAACACTTGGTCAAGCAATCCTGCTAACTACTTATGCCTTATGCTAACTACCACGTCCTACAGGCCTCAGAATTACTGCAAGGCCTATTCAAATATTAATACATGTTTTATATTGGCTACTTGTACTATAGTACTAATGGCCTTCTTTAAGCACCCTGGCGTATGAATTGTAGTTAATTTTAGATATAAATCTTTCAAGATCAGGCTGCGGTACCAGACCTGAAACTGGTTATATGATGTATAGAAAAGAACAAATATACATTGACATGTTCATATCATTGTAAACAAGCCTATCACCTCTTTGATGATGTGGGCATCCCCGTGTTTATGCAACTAAGAACATGAGTAGTTTCCACTGACTTTGGACATGAGCTTGTGCTTATTAAGTGCTTTGCTGGACTAAGGCCTATTAAACATGGCAGTATTACATACTGCAAAGCAGAATAAGCCCATTCTTGACTCAGAATTTAAAGGGCAACTCTCAGTTGTCTCAGCTCATTAGCTCAGGGTTCTGTGTCCTGACAGGTCTTTGGAGACTCTATTTCAAGGCCCAGGACATCTCCGTGTGCCAGGTTGGACTAATAGGCCTTTGTCCTCTCTAATGACTCCCAATATTTCTTTAGTGATACATCTCTCAGGTTAATTAGCCAAACTTTTATGGACAGTGTATCCCCAAAATATCAGTATAAATTTTTCATATATGTCCCAATTCAGCAAAGCATTTAAGCATTAAACTGAGGCAACAAATATTACATGAATGTGTAGAAGTTTAATACAAAACTACAGATCTGCTGTCTAGCTCTAGCTGTCAATTGTAAATTCCACCCCCATCCCTGATGAATATTTATACTGGCTACTTTGGAACAACTAATACACTTCATACCTAATTCACACGCAAATGAAAAATGATGTCTAAAGCTAAGAGTCACAATACATTCCAGACAAGGTTAATAATTCACAAATTTTCTAAAACAAAAGGGCAGCAGTAATTCTAACCATAACTTAAACAAATAAACAGAAAAACAAATAACCAAGCAAGCAAGCAAGCAAACAAACAAACCTGTTTAGTTCATACCCGACACTCTGAGGGAAAGCGGATTGAAAGAATTTGCATTTTAACCAATTTATTTTGCAATAAATATCTGAAATGTAGGTATGTCTCTCTATTAGTGATTAAATTCTATTAGGAGAAATTCTTCTCTACTGGCATTTTGGATAAAATTTTAGCACAGTCTCCAGTCTGTCTAATTGCTATGTACTGTAGGCAGCTTGCCTCAAAGCACAGAACATATGGCATCCTCAAAGGATTAGATATCATTTTTTCTTTAAAATGTGCAAGTCAGTTGGTCATTGTTGTCCCTCTGTGGAATTATCCAAACAGCTGCTCCCATCCAACTTAGAAGTAAGGAAATCTTGTCTTTTTTTTTTTTTTTTAAATTTTCACTGGCATACTTCTGTCATATAATGAGCAGCAGTATTAGGATTATGATGCATTTTAATGCTGAATATTTGATCGACAGTGTAAACAAATAATGTGTGTTGAAATATGAGACCTTTTGCAAAAGAACTCTTTTTATTTTGTTGACAAAGTCTTCTGAATTACAGCACACATACTCTTGTATTTTAAAGTACCAGAAAACATTATTTTATCTAATATCTACATTTAAACGAAAAGTGATTAGGTGTTCATGTTGACTGCTGTAATATCACAAACGTGCGATATATCAACTATTTTTTGATATTGCACATAATGTTAATATAGGACTTCTATGACTTTGACTATTTTTACTCTTTCATAGTGAATAGAATTTTTTATCTTTTAAACTCATTTTTCTTTTACTTATCAAATAATGATTTTTCTAAAATGTACTTTTAGTTTATGATTGGAAAGCAGACATGTCTAATGATACTTTGTTCATTCTATATAGAGCAAGGTCATGAATTCCATAGTTTTCCAAGTTCTTATCTTCCACGGTTCACAGATCCCATCTCTCCTTGATCATCAGGGTATCTCCCCAAATTGAACCTGTTTTTTTCTACCTTCTCTCTCAAACCACCAAATTTTTCATTCAGGATCAGAAGATTAATGAAATAATGACTAACGTGAAGAAAGAACAGAGAGAACTACACAATGATAAATGAGTAAATAAACAAATCTCACCAAGTAATGAAGAAATGGAAATGTGAAAGAGATAATCAAAACATGATTATACACCATGAGTGCCGTATGTGAACATCACATGCTTCTACAGATAATGAAGAAAGATTCTTTGCACCCAAAAGATTTTTTTTTTTGAATGTGGTAGTTTTTGCACAGATCATTCTGACTTTAACAAGTCCGATGCCTGAGTTTTATGTATTTCCTCAACATGTTGCTACCTTTCCATTTTCAATCTCACTAGTCCATATTTATTCATAAATAAAACACAAACTTTAATGAATTTGACTTAAAATCCATGATGGGAGAACATTTGCTGAAATAAGCTTCTAGTAAATGTCTCAAGAATTTCCAGATCCAAAAGATAACAAGTGTTACTTTTTATAGCACAATGGCTGCAGTTTTATTACAATTTACTATTCAAAAATAATTTTCATATATAGAGTGAAAATCCCTGTTAAGAACCCAGCTGGTTAATAGAAGGCCACAGTTTCAAAATCTATCAGTTCCATGACACATCATCCTGATCACAGAAAAATCAGTTTCCTTCATATAAGATTAAATGAAGCCTGATTCTCTTCTGTATAATCTTTATTATCCGATAAATGCCAAAAAAATGTGCTTGGTGCTATAGTACATATAAAGAAGGAGACAGTCCCTGCTTTTAGTAGTCTAAGGCAAGAAAATTACACCAGTATAGTTAAAGTGGTACAACTTCCCATGTGGACACAGTTATGTCAGTATACAGATATTTTATAATAAGAAAAGGAGTACCTGTGGCACCTTAGAGACTAACCAATTTATTTGAGCATGAGCTTTCGTGAGCTACAGCTCACTTCATCCGAGATGCCACAAGTACTCCTTTTCTTTTTGCGAATACAGACTAACACGGCTGTTACTCTGAAACCAGATATTTTATAATAGTACACCTATTCCTATATGGAAGAAGAAATAAACTATGCCAGTGTAAGGCACCTTTATACTGACATAACTGCATCTGTACAGTGCTTTTACCAGTTCTATTATTATTATTATGGTTAAAAAAAATCATACCCTTAGCTGAGATATTTATAGTAGCAAAACTTTTAAGTGTAGAGCAGGCCTGAAAACACAGACTGACAAAGCAAAGACAGAATGCCTGACCCAAAGTAGTCAATTGGAGTCTTTCTGTTGACTTCAAAGGGCTTTGGATCAGGCTCTGAGAAACCCAGCAATGGTGTCGACTTTGTTTTGCTTTTAATTACATTGCTTTCTTGCTGCCTCTCTCTCCTCAGATATAACAATAGGGACAGAAAGGACAACAAATGAAGGTATATGTAAATTCTCAGCTGGTGTAAATTGTCTTTGCTTCAGGAGCTCCACTGACTTCAAGAGAGCTATGACAATTTACACCAGCTAAAGACCTTCCCCGTCAGGTTCAGGTCCTGGTCAGAAGCACATAACAACAACAACAAAAAAAACACATTGTCCTACAATACCCCTTCCTCCTTGCCTATAATAATTGAGATCTTGTGCCCCCCATGAATGAGACAGAATTTTTTCCAAAGATTTTCTATTTATCATTTACTGTGACACACACGCTACGGAAAATATTTCTGTTTAATTTTCTCTTAAACATTAACGGTCACCTGGAATTGCTAGTTTCTAAGAGTACCAGCTTCTTGCAACTCTGATCTACTGTTTTTAGAGAACAGATATTAATCCCAACCAAGTCATGAAACAGACACTTCTCCATTATTTGAAATTTCTGTAGCTGCAAAAGATAATGGGCTGTGTGCAAGCATGTGCACAGATGTTCTGTGGTGGACAGATGAGGGGCTCTGTATCCTTTCCATCAGGGCCAATCATATGGCCTGAGAAATCTGTTTTAGAATTACCAATGACATGACCTTCAGTATCACCCCCTTATGATACAGGCAGCTCAATCACCAACACTACAGAAAATTGCTGTCATTTCACACTTTCCAGCTGATGGAAGCTGAGAGCTGGTGAAGGGCCCCCAGCATATACAAGAAGGACATTTCCTTTCTAAAAATCACACTTAAGACTCCTAGACAAGAAGTTTATAATTATTTGCATTTCAGATACAATTCTGGGGAAAGACTGAACATGTCTGAAGAGCTTTTAAAATTTCAGTCACTTAAGCTATCTATTAGAGCACGTGCATGTTTAGTCATATGAAAAATGTGCAAGTCTTGGTGCATTATGAGGCAGAGCACTGAAGACCAACTATTTCAAACACCTAAGAAGTGCAGAAGCATGCAGACAGGAAAGGGGAATGAGGAAGAGAAAGGAGTGCAGCTGATGGAATTACAAGATGTGCAGAGACCAAGCGTGTTTGCTGTGACTAAGTCACAGATGTGTTTCCTGATGAGAACCTGAATGTGTTTCCTCTTATGAGCATAAATGCTACAAACAATGACATCTTTACAATTGAAGTAACTGTTCTTTTTCTAGCACATCACTTCATAGCATGCAGTCTGTCACTAATAATGAAAGAAATTTTGTACAAAATAAGTTTGTTGTGTATTTATCTCCCCTTAGTTTCACCGTATGCCTACCCCCACAACATCTTTGTATGCTATTTTGCAAGAGTGGTGCTTTCTGCTGCACCACCCTCACAATGACTCTGTTACAGCCTGGCTGAGTCGCCTGTTGTGCAGGGTCACCAGACTGCTCCACTGGAACCAAACCATTGGATTTCACGAGCTGCTACGTTCTCTTGATCTAGGAAGTGACTGATCCTTGCTCCTGGTCACTCAGGTACACTCCCCAGGTGCAAACCCTGCTTCTGAAACCCCTGTTTGCAGTGGGACCCCTGGTCTAACCACTTACACCCTGGAACCAGTTCTTCAGACCTCTCAAGGCCGCAGTTGCGTATGCACACCCTTTCCAGAGCTCCACTCCTCATGGGCACTCTGGTTTACTGTTTAACTCTTCAAGCACCACATGGCAGTTGAAGCAAACAACACACAGGCTTTGCAAAGGAACTTCTTAAACACCCACACACTTTAGAGAGCACAAGAGAAGTACAGATCTATGGAAAATCAACAAACATCTCAATGCAAATCCCTCCCTCCAGTGTCCTTGCCACTCCTGAGAGCCTTCTGGGTTTTGTTCAATGTCCTTCAGGGGCCAGGTCCATCTTGCCCCCACTTCTCCTGTTCAATCTTCTACTTCTGGCAGTGGAAAGGCCCCTTACTCAGAAGGCTTGTCTCTTTTTAAAAGCACCTTGTATGGAAGTCAGCCAGAGAAACAGTAAAAAGAAAAGGAGTACTTGTGGCACCTTAGAGACTAACCAATTTATTTGAGCATAAGCTTTCGTGAGCTACAGCTCACTTCATTGGATGCATTTGGAATCTATTAGAGCACGTGCATGTTTAGTCATATGAAAAATGTGCAAGTCTTGGTGCATTATGAGGCAGAGCACTGAAGACCAACTATTTGGAATGCATCCGATAAAGTGAGCTGTAGCTCACGACAGCTTATGCTCAAATAAATTGGTTAGTCTCTAAGGTGCCACAAGTACTCCTTTTCTTTTTGCAAATACAGACTAACACGGCTGCTACTCTGAAACCAGAGAAACAGTACAGCTCTTCCAGCCACATGCTTGGGCCAAGGGGAAGGGATTCCAGCACACACATACCCATTCTCTTCCTCCCTAAACAAGTTTTTGTGAAGAAATAGCCCATTCAAAGGCAGAAACCCCATTTTTCAAGCTGGTGAGAGCCAGTCACTGCTAATGACTCCCTAATGGCTCTGTCACACCTTTCCAGACATGGGCTGTTCACTACGTGCCAGGACCCTGCTAATAAATGGCCAATCGAGATTTCAAAAAACACGAATGAATTCAAAAGTTGACACTGACAGATTCTCCAAACTGTCACAGACTTTACCTCAAAGCCATTCACTCTATTCACTGGCAAAAAATCATAGCTAAGACAGAGTTACACTTAAGAACTGAGTGTACTTTAATCAACATCATAAAGTTTACTTTTAAAACTCCTTTAAACCACAAAGGAAATGTATGGATAAGATTCTAATACAATCCTTAATTCTGCCCCTACGTCTCTGCTCTGTGGAATAGAGACCATTACCCATTGTCACCTGGAACTTAATTCTCCTCTGTTGATATCTGAATCACTTACGATGATATAACCCATGTCTTCCAATCTATATTAGTTAAGGAGTTATATTTGCTACTTACTGGGAGGATATCAGGCAGATCCTTGTAACCATGGGATTCAAGCCATATGCGAGAAAGGGCTGCTGGTAGTGATGATCTGAAGGGACAAAAGGAATACATTTTCTAGGCAAGATAGTGCTTTTGTCCCCATCACATTTTAGAGCTGAATTGCACTTTAAACCTAACTAGATTATGAACATTTTCTGTAAATGAATAGATGATGACCTGTCACTCATGCTTCCACTCAAAGGAAATTTGAACCAAGCTGACTGTTGTGCTTTGGTAATGCACTGATGCCAAAGACTGCAAATAAGAAAGCACAGTCGGAGCAGGGATGCAGAGACATCTTTTGTAGTGGCTGAAATAATCTGCTAGCTCTGTTTCCCTTTCAAGTCAAAAATCTAAAACAAAATAAATACATAAACGTTAATAATAATTGAAAACAGACAGAAAGAAAACAAAAGTCTCAAATAATACTGGAGTGATCCAAATTCATTTCTGATATCATTCCATCACCTTCAGTGGAGTTACACCAAGATAAATTTGGCCCAACAGACCTAGGACAATGCAAACAAACACTAACAAGGATTAGATTATAAACCAAGTTTGCCGTTTTTATATGAAGTTGTTTTTGAGTTATGAGTGGATAAAAAAAACCCAGAACAATTTTTCAAAAGTGATAAAACATCACAATTTTAAATTCTCATTACTGAAACACATTGTCCCAGTATCCTCAAACGAAAAAATCTTTGCAGAAGGGAGCTTCCCAAGTCCTGAAAGTGATGGAAGTAGGAGACTATCAAAATCAGGTATATTGAAAACAGTTGTACAGATTTTGACTCTATGATACACAATAGCACTAATCCCACCTTTGGACAATACAGAATATAGAATTGCTGTATTAGAAAGGATTTGCCATATATTAGTCACTTAATGGGGCAAAGTTAAACAGGTTACACTGAGACTATTAAGACACCCTCACAAGAAGCAATAACTTAGAGAGGGGAAGACAAAATTAGTTAGACCATGTGGACATAATACACAGTGGTCCACATACAAAATGTTTTTCTTCTTTAGGAAACCATTACATAGATTAGTTTAATATACACATAAACTACATTAGATTTAGACAACTAAGCACCTCTCACATGTTCAGCTGATCCTATTCACATTTATCTCCAAAAAGGAAATTCATTATATGACTAATGTGAAAATCTGTGAATGATTTCTTAGGGAAAAAAAATTGGTCTATTAAAAGTGTATATTGTTTTGAGACTATGACAAATGGTAGGTCCAATAATATGCTACACAAGAAAAATGGAGCTCTGATTATGAGGAACTTCAAGCACTGTGATTTTGTAAGTTAAAATAGTGGATTCTTTGAAAGTCTTTTGATAAAAGAGTGACCTTTATAGCATTCATCCAAAAAGGAGAGAACTATGGAATAAAAGCGAAACCAGCAACTCTGAGGCTTGGTCTACACTGCCACCCCCGAGCTATAATGACCTCACCCCTGGTGTAGACAGTGCTATGGCAACAGGTGGGCTTCTCCTGTTGAAATGGCTACCGCCCCTCGAGTAGCAACTAGCGCCTTCACTAAGTGCTGCAGCACGGTAAGCGTAAACAGGCTCTTAGTGAAGACAGTAAGAGGAAATAACAGAACTGTGAAGTATTACATTTTTATACCTCTGATCTGATTCTGTGAAAATGTTTATTCTAAGTAAACTGAACTTATACATAACAAACAAGGAGACAGGCTCCAACTTCCTTACACTAAAAACATGAAAATAGCAATAGATATCAACCATTAGAATAGTCCAGCTGTTCTCAAACTGTGGGTCGGACCACAACGTGGGTCGAGACCCCATTTTAATGGGGTAGCCAGGGCAGGCATTAGACTTGCTGGGCCCAGGGCCAAAGCCTGAGCCCCACAACCTCGGGCTTCAGCCCCCACACCAGTGGTCGTGTAGTAATATTTGTTGTCAGAAGAGGGTTGCGCTGCAATGAAGTTTGAGAATCCCTGGTATAGCCATTCAAAGAAGAGAAAACATAAGAGTGAAGAGCTTTCTGCTGCTTGAGTACAGCACATACCTGCTCAGAATTTTACAGTCATTCCAAGTGCATGTCTACATGGTAATCACTTGTTGTGATTGCAACTCAGGCAGACATACCCAAGCAAGCTTTGATCTAGCTAGCTTGGGTCCTGGAGCAGTGAAGCTGCAGTAGTGGGGGTTCAGCACAGGCTGTACAAGACCACTCTGAACTCTGGGTAATCACTCACAGGGCTAGCCCATGTTGAAACCTGAGCTACCACAGCTTCATTGCTCTGGCACTTGAGCTCGCTAATTAAAGCGAGCTCAAGTAGGTTTCCCCAAGCTGCAATCATACCCTATGATTGCAGTGTAGACATACCCTAAGACAGTGGGAGCCTGACATATCCCATTGTGAAAGAGTATTGTGTAGAAGTTCTAGGTGTTGTATTACCATTCAAGTAATCAAAAGAGCCACTTTTGGGGGGGGGACAGTTTGAACAAGAGGAGATTCAAGGAACTTGGCTTATTTAGCAAAATAACAAAATGAAGGCCGATACACCAGAAGGATAAATAGCAGGGAGGAGGAGGAGGAGTTATTTAAGTTAAGGGCCACTTTTGGCACAAGAACAAATTATATAAACTGGCCATCAGCAAGTTTAGGCTTGAAATTATATGAAAGTTTCAAACCATCAGAGGAGTGACGTTCTGGAACAGCCTTCCAAGGGGAGCAGTCAGGGCAAAGCAGTCAGAGCTTGATACATTTATGGAGGAGATGGTATGATGAGATTGCCTACAATGGCATGTGGCCCATCCGCAAGTGCTAGTGGCAAATATCCTCAGAGGCTGCTGTATGAGGCACAGCTCTCTTAATGGTTTAAACTAGAATAAACGGTGGATTTGCTGTAACTTGAAGTCTTTAAATCATGATTTGAAGAGGGCATTAACACAGCCAGAGGTTATGAGTCTATGGCAGGAGTGACTGGGGGAAGTTCTGCAGCCTGCAATGTGCAGGACGTCAGAGGAGATGATCACACTGGTCCCTTCTGGCCTTAAAGTCTATGATTCTAGGAGACCAGATTGTATAGACATTGAGGCCACAAAACACTGGCAGAAAGAGAAGGAATACCCTTGGTCAAGATGAATTCACAGCTAATACTGCAATGGCCTTCTGAATACATATATCAAAAACTATAAAATGAGAATAAACTATGTCATACAAATATGAACTAAGTGTAAGGGCAACTGCAGCATATTATTACTCAAGATTAGTTTCATTTCCTCCAATGGTGCATTGTGCTATTTTTACTCTCCAAAAACATTTTATAACTGCTATTGCCTCTGTGGCCATTCTGTATTTGATTAGTTGGAGGGGGGGATTTTTATTTACAGCACCAAAAATAAATTATTACCTCTACTTTCTCTAGCATCCCAATCCTCCCTTCCTGGCTGACTCCACACTGACTCCTATCGTGAGCTGGCATCAGTTCTTCAAAAGAGGAAGTGTTAATTCTCACTCAGTAAGGTCTATGAAGTCCCACTATTTAATTTCAGAAACAATGCTGAATCTTTCCTCTCACCTGGGTTCCAGTTCCTTTGATAACTGACCAAACTGATTGATCAGTTTGCGGAAGGCAGTAGTTTACATTGCACATCTGTGCTGATGTCAAATACACGCTACAGCTGGTTTGAAATTTTTAGCTGAAACATTTTTCAGCAAAAAAAATGCTATTTTTGTTTAATTGGAAACATTTCAGATAATATGCCAATTCTGACAAATATTCCTGTCAAGGTTCCTTCCCCACTCTGAACTCTAGGGTACAGATGTGGAGACCTGCATGAAAGACCCCCTAAACTTATTCTTAACAGCTTAGGTTAAAAACTTCCTCAAGGTACAAACTTTGCCTTGACCTTGAACCCTTTGCTGCCACCACCAAGCGTGTTAAACAAAGAACAGGGAAAGAGCCCAGTTGGAGACGTCTTCCCCCCAAAATATCCCCCCAACCCCTACACCCCCTTTCTTGGGGAAAGCTTGATAAAAATCCTCACCAATTTTCATAGGTGAACACAAACCCAAACCCTTGGATCTTAAGAACAATGAAAAAACTATCAGGATCTTAAAAGAAGAATACTAATTAAAGAAAAAGTAAAAGAATCACCTCTGTTAAATCAGGATGGTAAATACCTTACAGGGTAATCAGATTCAAAACAGAGAATCCCTCTAGGCAAAACCTTAAGTTACAAAAAGACACAAAAACAGGAATATACATTCTATTCAGCACAACTTATTTACCAGCCATTTAAACGAAAGGAAATCTAACGCATTTCTAGCTAGATTATGTACTAACTTTACAGGAGTGGTAAGGCTGCATTCCTGATCTGTTCCCGGCAAAAGCATCACCCAGACAGACAGACCCTTTGTTTCCCCCCACCCTCCAGCTTTGAAAGTATCTTGTCTCCTCATTGGTCATTTTGGTCAGGTGCCAGTGAGGTTATCTTAGCTTCTTAACCCTTTACCGATGAAAGAGTTTTGCCTCTGGCCAGGAGGGATTTTATAGTTCTGTATACAGAAAGGTGGTTACTCTTCCCTTTATATTTATGACGATTCCCATGGAAAAAATATTCTGAAGCAAAATTTTTGAATTTCAAAAATAAAAATTTTCTCAATAAACCTTTTTAGGAAATTTCTATTTATGGGAAATTTTGAAAATATTTGGTTTTGGTCCAAACTGGACTGAAAACAAATTTAAAAATTTCCCTGAACTGGAAATTTGAAGTTGTGGCCAGCTTTATACACTATTGCTGTCTGCATAGTTCATTTTCCACATCTGAGGAATAATACCTAAAATACCTTTATTTAAATATATATCAGAGGGTCCTAAAATCCTTCACAAATATTTAAATCTCACAAAATCACTGTGAAATAGTCACATATTATATCACTTTAAAGAGTGTAAACAGGCAGGCAGAGGTTGAGTAACTTGTTCAGAGCCACACAATAAGCCAGTGAGAGAGCTGTAAATAAAACTCCTTCCAGTCACCTGCTACTTGACCACATGACTCTTCTTTAAAAATGAAGGAGCAAAGATTGTTGTTCAAGGCAGCAGAGGCCATACCCTATGTCAACAGTAAGGTTCTTAGCTCATGACAGGCTGAAGTTCCATATTTGTAATATCTCCTTTTGAGCAGTCTGCTTAGACCAACTACAAAAATATTTACCAAGGTCAGGATCTGTCAATATGATGTGATTTTGGAAGCCTTAACGTGATCCTCTTTAATTAATATAGTAGCTTGCAGTCAAGAAACACCGTGCCCCGTAATGCCATGAGGGAAAAAATCTGACATATTTAAAAATCAGTTTTTATCTGTTCCAGGACCACAAATACAAAAGTGCCTTCATCTTAATCATATGGTTATTTTACAGCACCACAACAGGGCAAGGTTAATGTTGTTTGGATTTAACTGCATCTCCATATTTTAAGCTTTGTGGATTCCTTTTAACTGTAGCCTTTACTGAATTTCCTGGGTTTAAAACACTTGGGTCCAGGATCACTACAACACCCCTATAATGTCTTTTACCCTTAAATCACTAATACATATTCCCAATCTTAACTCCATTTTACCATAGTTTTTGTCTCTGGGAATACCGAAGTATGTGAGATTACCGTAATGCATTCTAAACTACTGAAATATTGTAAGTAAGGTGAACATTTCTCTGAAATTTTTACTGATCCAGATATTGTGTTCCCAGCCCTCCACAAAGTCATCAGTTGTTAGAAATACCATTTAGATAAAAGGATACAATGCAGACAGAGTCTACATTGATATACACCATTGTCACATATTGTGAGGCATTACAGACCCTTTAATTCTCAATCACAGAAGGAAACATTTGGGAATGAAAAAAGACCAATAGTGCTTCACACACAATTTGGCATTGGGGACTGTATGTATTATGGCTTCCATATGTCTCAGCCTACTAAATGCATTCTTAATGACAAGCTCCTGTTGAGAGAAATCTGCACAGTAGCTTGGGTATTCTATCTAAAGGAAAAAGTTATTTTGTTCATATTTGTCCTGAACCTTGCCTCAGTGCTGCTTCTAGTTGTCCTCGGAGCCTCCTAGGTGTCACAAAAGGGAATAAAATATCAGAATTCTCTTGCAGACTTCCTTACCACTCAAGATATGTCACAATAAACCATTAGATCAGGGGTCTCAAACCCATGGCCCACGGGGTTATTGTCTGTGGCCCGCCAGCTCCCCACGGCCCCCAAGTCCCCCCAGCATTTACTTAGAGCGGCTCCAGCCCAGCATGCACTGGGGGGTAGGGCAGGCTCCCTCCCTGCCTACCTGCCCTGCCCCCGCACCACTCCGGGAAGTGGCCGAGACCGGGGGGAGGGGGGCGGCACAGGGGTCTGTGTGCTGCCTCCAGGTACCTCCCCCGAACCTCCCATTGGCCAAGGAGTCTGCCCTGCCCCCGGTGCGTGCTGGGCTGGACCCACCCCCTGAGCCCCTCCTGCAGCCGAACCCCCTGCTGCACCCCACACCCCTCCTGCACCCAACCCCCTGCCCTGAGCCCCCTGCTGGACCCCGCACCCCTGCCCTGAGTCCCCTGCCATACCCCGCACACCTCCTGCACCCCAGCCCCCTGCCCTGAGCCCCCTGCTGCACCCCACACCTCTCCAGGACCCCAACCCCCTGCCCTGAGCTGCCTGCCGCACCCTGCACCCTGCCTCCCGCCCTGAGCCCCCTGCCACACCCCGCACACCTCCTGCACCCCAGCCCCCTGTCCTGAGCCCCCTGCTGCACCCCATACCTCTCCTGCACCCCAACCCCCGCCCTGAGCTGCCTGCCACACCCTGCCCCCTGCCCCCTTACCCTGATCCCTCTGACGCACCCTGCACCCCTCCTGCACCCCAACCCCGTGCCCTGAGCCCCCTGCTGCACCCTGCACTGTTCCTGCACCCCCTGGGGGCAGGGAGGGGGCGGAGTTAGGGTGGAGATTTCAGGGAAGGGGTGGGTAGAGGAGGGGCGGGGGCGGGGCCTCATGGAAGGGGTGGAGCAGGGACGGGAGGGTGGTCAGTAGTGCGGCCCTTGGGCCAATGTACTAGTCCTCATTTGGCCCTCATGGTCATTTGAGTTTGAGACCCCTGCATTAGATATTTTACCAATGTCAGGGGAAAGAAATCACTAACTTTATGTCTGAGGATCTGAGCCCCCCAAAATTGAGGACCTCCCCCAGTCTGAGTGGTTCATCAGGATCAATTACCTCTTTTGTATGTTGGCACAAGAAGTTTAATGCACCTGGCCCTTAAATGAGTGTGTTTGGTGCAGTTCTTCCTCAGACCTCTCTAATAAGGAATGCTTTTTATTCTTCAAGACTAAACTTAAAGGCATCAAAGATTCCTAGGTATCATCATTCTTGGCACTGAGACCTGTGGAGCAGAATCATCATCAATGCTGCAGTCTGACTGCTCCGAGAGAATTCACCTGCAATCTCCTCTTCCTCTCTGAGAGAACTCCGCAGATGAACGTGGCACAAATTGAACAGGTCTGAGTAGAATGGCCTTTGCTGAATCAGGTGGAACAAGTAGGTGTGTTGGCTGGCATATAAGGACGTACCATATGGCATATCCTTGTATCAAGATCTCTTCTCCAGGTTAGCCATCTTGAATGACCCACTGACCCAACACGAAATTACTAATCTACCCTCAGCACTAAATTCTGTAAGAACGTATTTCAAAAGATTATTTAGAAATATCATATAAAATGAAGATTCATGTTTCTGCAAATTACAGCTGATAGAAGGAAAGAGAGGAAACAGGGAGTATGGCTCTTTGATAACCTGTGAGGGGAAGGGATCTTTTATTACCTGTCAGAACATTCAGATCCTTCAACTGATATGTTAATTCCCCCTAAGAGTTATTTGTATGCAATAGTTCTGGGACTCCCAAGGCACAGCTTGAGATTCCTATAGTGGGGGATGTACAGAAACAGTGCCCCATAAAGGAGAAATGGCCTCACCTTCCATTGTATGGCTTATCAAAGAAATTAAATACAGATGCAAGCTAAAAGCAAAATTTTCTTACTTCTGGAATGCCAATGACATGATTTTCCTACCCAACATCTGTGATAAAATTCAGTTTGAAGCCCTGTTATAAAAAGTCAAGTTATAAACATTACTTTTCTGCTCATAGAGTCCTGTGAAAAGCAATCATGGTATTACTGTCAACCGTGGTAAAAGTAATCTAACAAATATCCTCTGTGCTTCCCTTTTTATTACAGTGTTGCCTCATTGATACTATATACTATAGTTAAGGTCGAGATGGCCAGTCTACTCTAAACTCCTATTTTCAAAGGCTTTCAATTTTCTTTAAAAAAATTACTTTTTGGGATGAAATTTGTTGTGCTTGTTCAGCCCGTAGGTGATATTTTTTGTGTGGTAGTATATCCTTTCAACTATTTGAGTTATCAGAACAAGAAAATGTTTTGGTTTTAAATACATTGTTAAGATATTTCTGCACTCAGATAATTCCAAAATATTTTCATTTTTAAAATTTCAAACCATGTGCGTATTGTACATTCAGGAATACATGCTTCACTTTTTGGGGGGGGTGGGAGACAGACTGTCAAGATCTCTCTGCATGGATCAGACTGCTGGATTTGGAGTCTCAGTTAGCCACCTGTGATTTAACAAGATTTTCCTTTAAAAATTCTGGGCCAAAATCTGAAGTATTTATCCAATGACCTTCAATTTAGAGGGAGTGAGGGATGGAGAAAGGAGAAGTTTATTGTTGTAACATGGGACCTGGATACGAATCCCCTTTTGTTCCATATTGGTTTAAAAAAATAAAACCCTTACTGATGAACTGTATTTTGCACAGAAAAAAAAAAGAGGGGGAGCAAAAAAAAAACACAATTAGCCCAAATATCCAACTTTGTGGGCTGGCTGTTGTGACATTATATTTCTATTCACCCCATATTCTGACCCCTTCCAGGGCAACTGGCAAAAATCTCAGAGTCATGGTTAAAAACGTATAGTTACTTCTATTTCTGGAGGCTCCATCCCACCAAGTGATGCATTTCCCATGCTCTTTCCAGCAGGCTCAGCCAAGGATCCTCAGTACACTAAAGCTGTACCATTTCAGAACCCACTCCTGTAGTCCATAGGCAGACGAATACTCTTTGGAGTGAATTTTGGCTGCCTATGGACAGTAGGGCAAGGCCCAGTTCCATAGTGAGCATACTGCACGAAGGATTTTACTTTACATTAGCATCATTTTCATACACTACTCTAGATTTCATTTCCTATTCACATTATATTCGCTTTTATTCCCATGCGTATGCTTATTGTACATTAGAAAAGCAAAGCTGACAAAAATATAGATATTTCATAGTCAAGGTATATTCTGAAATCCTATACTGTTAAATGCTATCCTATACAATTAAATGCCTGACAGGTATAATACCATAGAATACTCTGTCAAGACACTACCCTATGTTGGATAATCTGACCCCGAAGACTGGTAGATAGTCAAGATATAAATTGTCTCCTAAAACCACACATCTTTCTTTACTCATATTTAAATTGCAAACTCGCATTACTTTGCCTGTCTGCATCATTGCTCTCAATTCCCTTCTGCTTTACCTCTTGTTCTACACCTTGCCCAATCTTCTTGCCTTGTTTTTACTTTATCTCTTTCTCCCCTGCATTATGATCAGTAGAACTGGAGTCACGGGCCCATGTTCCTTGGAGGGACTGTTATTGAGGGGATAACCAGAAAAACAGGGAGCGTGGGGAATTAGGCTGGAAGCAACTCAGTCACAAGGACAGAGCATGCACAGGCTTTAATAAAGTTCCACTTTTTCAACTTAACCTGCATTCAGCTTCATTATTTGCTAATGAAATATCCCCCACACTGCACCCTGCACCTGAAATGATCTCCCTCTTCCACTGTATCAAACTACCCTGTTCAGTGTTCAACAGCTGATGTCCACTCCATTACTGATTACTTCTTCTCTTTCCCTATCTTTACTAAAACAAAAAACACCAAAAAACCCTTGCAAGCTGTATAGACAAATTAATACAAATTGATTGTATTTGTTGAATCACTTGTCCCATTTTTAACTCATCCTGTCTTTGCTAGTTGTCAGTTCCATCCAAAGTGGCTCCCATTACTATAGTACCTGAACACCTCCCAATCTTTTAATCAACACACTTTGAGGAAGGTCAGGACTATTACTCCCATTTTACAGATTGGGAACTGGGGTACAGATAGAATAAGTAACTTGCCCAAGGTCACATATTAAGTCTCTGGCAGGATAATGAATTGAAGCTGGGTCTCTGGAGTCTCAGGGTAGCACCCTAGACTATTTAGAGGATTTATCTGGCAGCAAAATTAAGTTTGGGGGTCTGAAACCCTTCACAGAGCACCAGATACACTATATAAAAAAATCTGTAGACAAATACCTTTTCAACATGAGGTATTGATCAAATCATAACAATCAGCAGGATTTGTTTAATGGTGTGGAAGATTTTGTGAAGTCATAGGGATAAAAAGATGAATTATGCTGGATTTCCTTTCCATTATCTGCAAGAAATGTTGCAAGTTTTATGGGTTTAAAAAACATATTATTGTAAAGAGAACTGAATATTGTAGGTAATTATTTTAAATGTAAATTATATGTTCTTTGTGTTTGAATATTTCTGACCCTTCTCTTTCTGCCTCAGAAAATACAAAAATGAAATGTGAAAGTGAAACATTTTACTGTAATTAAATAAAACTAAGATTGCTATTATTAAGAAAAACAGGAATTAGAATGAAAAACTTAGAAAACAGGTTTCTTGTCAGTAACCTTTTCAAAAATTCACACAAAAATATCAGAAATAACTTTTTGAGAAGTTGGATTGGTTTTGTTAAGATGACTTTCACTTAAACATGTTGGGCATATTTCTAGCTGGTTTACACCAAATGTATTGAAAATACCTTAGAACTGACACACTGTTATTTAACGGCTTGTCTAGGACTCTCTGAGACAAGGGAAAGTTCATCCGAATTAACTAACAGTGTGAATTTAACTAAACCAGTTCAGACCACTTTAATCCTGAATGAGAGTTCTCACACAGGAGTTTAATGTAATTTAAGTAATCTACTTTAAAATCTCATCTTTAGTTAATTTTGATTAACTTTCCTGAGTGTTCCCAGGTACACAAGCCCTAATAGTTATTTTACTATCAAATAAAACAGAGAATGCAAACAGGCCACATAATATACAGTGCATTCAGGGTCCTACAACCCTAAACTCAGACTTCAGTGCTTGCTAGCCCATTCCCTGAAGGAGAGGACAAAGTATAATACAAAATCGGCTTTTGTAGAGCTTAGCCCTTCTGAGCTGCTCCGTATCTCCTCTCCTCCTACATAATGAAGCTTGATGGCTCCCCTCCAGTCCTGACACTGAAGGTGTAGTCAGAATTAGAGTAGTCAAAGGATTGACAAGGCAACCCAGGGGACATAACTGGCATCCATGTAGCTGGGATTGTACTGTACTATAAATGCATTGTTGCATCTTTTTGAGAGAGAATCAGATTCTCAAAGTGTTTGTGGGGGGTGGAGGCTAAAATGTGATTTAGAGTTCAACGAAATTTGTAATAAAATATATATACTTATTTTCTTTTCCATATTATGTAAGATTTTCATACAAATAGATATGTTTAACTGAGGAATCTTTTTTAATCCAATGACAGAAAAAAATGCATACAAATCGTTGGGCCAAATTCTGATCTATGTTAAACACATTGATTTCAGTGAGGTTGAACATATGTGAGAGCAGAATTTGGTCATCACATTTTGGGTAGGTAATCTACAACTCTGTGATGTATGTATTTTAGTGATGATAACCTCTTCAGAGTAGGGACATTGTTATAGTCTACATTTGGATGTCACCATGTATATTTATAGTACTATATATAAATGAGGAGAGTGATTCAGAAACCAGTGTCATTAAATGAAGAAATAGCCTCAACTTCATTCTAAATCTGAAACTGAATCAGGCCCTTTTCTGATGTTCAAAAGGATTTAGGCAATTACAGCAAGACAGCAAAAAATCCATAGGGCTGTTTCTGTCTTAGGGAAACTCACATATAAAGACCTTTTGTGAACATAGCTAATGAAAACAATGGGATTTCATTTCCAAGTCATCCTTAAAGATTTGCTTACAAAAACTTGCAAAGAGCTCAGTCTCATTTGCAAACCTCTCAGAGTTTAAATCCTCAGTGTAGAGGCTTGCTCAGTTCCAGGTGCACCTCTCTGGGTCTTCATTGCTGAGACTTTTCAGTTTCTCACCCATCAAAAGAGCAAACCATTCTCCAACTCCTTTGTATTTATGCATCTTATTGTCCAATTGTGTTAATATGATGTCAGACAGGGTTGAAAACCTCATCTTCAAAAACTTTTTTGGGATCTGGTGGCCTTTCATCATTTGCAAGTTTGCATTACTTTCCTCCTTCAAGACAGTTTCTCTCTGAACTGCATGGATATTCCTAACATTTCAGTCTGTGAAGCAGCAGCTTCCTTACATGCAACAAAACAAGACCATAATTCTGATAAACCATCTCAAAGGCCACCAAACAAACTGTGATCCATCTGAATGTCAAGATCAGGACTCTGCAATTTGTTTGCTCGCGATGTTAATTTTTGATAACATACCACATCTCAGCCAAGACAAGAAAAAAATCTTTGAAATGTTTTGTTTGCAAGTTACCAGCTTCCAGCTTAAGTTCTGGCATAAGACTCCATGAAGACTTGATCTCATATAAAGGAACAAGAATACCCTGAACCTGATTTTATAGCGGACAGATTGACTCTACCCCTTGCTGACCATCTTGTCATGCTTTGGCATTTTAATGTAATGCTAATGTGCTTTCTTAAACACATTCCAACCACACGAAGAAGTGGAAAATGGGGTAGAAATTTTTTTGAACAATTCCAAACAATGGACCAAATTGTGAAACAACCATTACAGCAGCTTCTCCAACAAGATTCAGTGAGTGGGCAGTGCATGGGATGAAAGATGCATACTGATTTATCTGCTGCATTTGATTTTGAACACCTTTGTATTGCTGCAGCCATGTTAGCTCTGTTGTCTCAGCTTTGTCCTCTGCAATCAATATCTAAAACCATATTTTTTCAGCTTCTCTAAAATAAACTCCATAATAGCCGCACCGACACAGGGGAGGGTATCAAGGAAATCTACAAAGCATTCATTTGTGTTCCAAACTCACTATTTGGGGTCTGAAAAGGGCCGCCTGACCATTCCATTTGGGGAAGTAAACAGACAAGGAGAAGGCCCCGGGACGGAAGAAAATAGCAAGAAGTTAAAAAAAAAAGGGGGGGAGGCGGACTTTTATGGACCTAGGCTAAATTCCACTGGACTCATTTGAACTTCCCTTCACAAATCCCTGCGCCGATGTCATAATTCCAATGACTCTGGCTGCTGTGCTAATCCACCAATGTGGAGATCATGAGGTCTCCCAATATCAACAGAAAAGAGAAACACAGTCCCTTACTTAAGTTTTTATAGAACTTCTCTTCCTTGTAGGATGCTGCTTGTGTCCATACGCCATGCTGCAATATATTCGATTTTCCACTATATGTCAATTACAAAACACAAATTCAATACAAAATGAAATTCAGTCAATAGACTGATATTATTTTTATGCCAGACTGGCCAAAAACTTGTCATTATTTTACATCTGTCATGGGAAATCATCAAGGTATTGTTGTGTTTCTTAGCATCAGTGTACCTTATAAAATACTAATAATATAGCACAATTGGGAGCAACCATTATAGTTAAAGTTGCATGTGTTGCCTGTCTAACGCCTCTTAAATGACTTTAACTTACCTTTCATGCCGAAATTTTCCTTGCCAAAAATAAACACTTTTGTAAAACTTGAGCAAAATTCAAATGTTTCAGCCATTTCTGAGTAGGAGCTGAGTGAGAGAAAGTACATTTTGCCCATAGCAAAAAAAAAAAATCTGCAGTTTTGGTGGGGTTTTTTAAACACAGCTCTGCAGGCCAAACAGCAAATGATAGAAAGTCGAAATTTGACATGAATATACTCCTCACATAAGACAAGTACTTTTATCAATAGCTTCTTCTTCTGATTGGCTGCTGGCTTCACCTCCCTTTTGTCACCTTCCTCAAGTCTCTTAACTTCAGTCTCATTCAATTGCCTTCCATTCACCCTCTTTCTCCCCATGCTTACAGACCCTCACTCACATTTGTCCTGTACTTTGTTTTACTGTATTTTTGTTTAGCTAAAGTGAAAAGCCTCCGAAAATTATTTCAAACAAATAAATATCCAATCAACCAATAGAAAAAAAAATGTAGGACTGACATGTTGGCAAATCATCATTCTGCGTTTATTTTATTGTTATTTATATTCTTTACCCAGACTCTCTGTCTTGTCTATTCCAACTGTAAGATTTTCAGGGCTCTGTAGTATTATTGATGAAGGCTTTATTACATATAATGTTTAACCACGGTGCAAGAAAATGAAACCAATGACTTTCTCCGCTTCATTTTTCAATTGCACAATGTCTTTCACAACCCAAATATTAATCTAGGAGGATAACAAGCGCTATACCTGACAAAAATTCACAATTACGTTATTAATGGGTCAAAGGTACTCTATAATACACCACTATATTTTTCTGTCTTATTTCATTACCTTGTAAACTATATCCTCATCCCAAGAAGGGCCAGTCCTATATCATCCACCCCATCTACACTATATTTTGCCCATGCTAGGAAACCATTGTCAATTTTAAGTGATTTCTGTCAACCAACTGTCACAACGAGATTAGGTGAAGAGGAGCAATTCTGTTAGCATTATCCTAAGTTAGTGACAAAAAGAGAATCTTGAAAGCAGCTAAAGACATAGGAGAAATTAGCTACTGAAGGCATACAATATTGTTTTCCCCAGAGCCTTTTTTCAGCTTGGAAAAAAGATGACTGGGGGGGGTATGATAGAGGTCTATAAAATCATGACTGGTGTGGAGAAAGTAAATAAGGAAGTCTTATTTGCTCCTTCTCATAACACAGGAACTAGGGGGGGTCACCAAATGAAATTAATAGGCAGCAGGTTTAAAACAAACAAAAGGAAGTATTTCTTCACACAATGCACAGTCAACCGGTGGAACTACTTTCCAGGGGATGTTGTGAAGGCCAAGACTATAACAGGGTTCAAAAAAGAACTAGATAAGTTCATGGAGGATAGGTCCATCAATGGCTATTAGCCAGGATGGGCAGGGATGATGTCCCTAGCTGCTGTTTCCCAAAAGCTGGGAATGGGCGACAATGAATGGATCACTTGTTGATTACCTGTTCTGTTCATTCCCTCTGGGGCACCTGGCATTGGCCACTGTCGGAAGACAGGATACTGGCTGGATGTACCTTTGGTCTGACCCAGTGTGGCCGTTCTTATGTCCCGAGCACAATTACAAAAGCCTGGCAGAATTAATTCATGCCAATTAAATGGGTATTTGATGAGGTAGTAGTAGCGATGGCCATATTATTCCAGCAAAACTCCATGTCATCTATTAGGAAAATGTCTACCTTCTGGGACATTAATTCCGCTATGTCTCTGATAGACAAGAGGTAAAAGTCAATGGGATTCAGGCTCATAAGTCTCTTAGGCACTTTTAAAAAATATTACCCAAGATCCTTAAAGCCAACCAATTCAGTTCTCTTGCATTCTAGAGAGATGATGACAACTGAAATGCATATATCTTAACTGTTAGCCTGATCAGGATCTGTACTGGATTTCAATTCCCCTAACTCTCAGATTCCTCATCTTGCAGCCTGTCCTACAGTGTTGTGACCTCTTTTCTTTCTGTTCAAACTAGTCTATCATTATAGTTGGAATGCAATGCACAGAGAGAATATCTTTAGAAGTTCCCTTGTTGTTCAGTGTAAGAGAGTAAGTTTTTATGGTTAATTCAGAGTCTGACATTTATACTGAAGACAACCGGAGTTTTTCTGTATTTTGAATGAAATTATTTTTAAGCCATCTGTGGTAATTAATTATACATGTGCCAGAGGGATCTGATCAATGTTCAACTTCTGAATTATTACCACTATCCCAGCTGTTCCGCGGTTTTGGGTTTTTTATTAATAATCAATAAAAAGTATTTGGAAAATAATTTGATACTATTCCAGAGATCTGGAGGGTAGCCCATCCTTTGCCTATCTTTAAACAAAATCTGATAGAGAATATCATAAGAATTATAGACCAGAGATCCTGGTAATACTGGATAAATTAGGTGAAACAATAACTAAAAAGACAGAATGAAACCCTCCATGAACATTATATAATAGTAGGCTTGCAATTATTCGATTTTTAGCAATAAATGTTAATTTCACCGTACATGCACAAACCAACAAAAATATTTCCATAGATAATAATAGAAATTTTTAAAGGGGCAATGTAAGAAAAAAGCTTCTTGAAAACTTCTTAGAGTTTAATTTAAGGATATTTACTTTGTATATTTTGATATGTGATGTTAACAATTTCTTTTAAGAGTTATAAAAATTGGACCTTTTGAAACTCAGTGTCTATTGAAGTTAAATAATTAGACTGACCCCGACATTGCCAGCCCCTCTCCTAATTTCCCAGAAAAATTTAAATCAATCAAAACTGAAAAATGCTTAAAATAAAATTTGGTGTTGTCTGTTGAAAGAATAAAGGAGTAAAAATTGACTTCTGCAAAGCGTATGTAATAGGGACAAACCAGTAGGACCTGTGTAAACAAAAACTGTATCATTCCTATCTTTCAGAATTCTTTGAACGATTCAAGAAATTTGTAAAACAACAAAATAATTCAAACTAGAAGAGACACTGAGAAACTCCAGAAGGACCTAAAAAACGCTAGTGGACTTGGCAACAGAATGGCAGAAGAAATGATTGCACATATCTGCAAAGTTGTGCATGCTAGGAGGGACAACTGGATTCTAATAAATTATAAAGCTCAAGAAAAATATTTAGGCATCGCTGTGAACAGTTTAATCAAAATATCTGTTCAATGAGCTCCAACAGTCAAGAACAAACAAGATGTACAATTGTATTAAGAAAACAATAAAGAAAAAACTGAAAATATTATAATGAAGTTCTATAAATCAACATTCACCCTCACTTTCAATATGGGGCCCTGGTCAGCACTTCCCAAAAATAATACACAATAGCAGTAATGGGAAAAGTCCAAAGATGAGCAAGTAAACGATCTAGAGACATGGAAAGACTTCCTTTGAAGACATCTTAAAAACATGAGGACTATTTATTTAAGAAAGTAGATGAACAAGGGGTAACAACCACCATATACAAAACAGAGTATGATACAAAGGTGGTCAATAAGGTGACCCTACTTAAACTCAGATAATACAAGAACAAGAGGAGTTGTAGCCGTGTCGGTCCCAGGATATTAGAGACACAAGATGGGTAAGGTAATAATATCCTTTATTGGACCAACTTGCTTGTCTCCCTCACCAACAGAAGTTGGTCGAGTAAAATATATTACATAACTCCCACCCTGTCCCTCTACAACAACAAGGGGTCACTCAAAGAAATTAAAAAGGCGATAAATATAAAAAAAGGATTAAAGAAAAAACGGTTTTGGTTGTTTTTAAAACACAAAACAGTTAGCCTGTGCACTCACTGCAACAAGATGTTATTGAGGCAGAATTTTAAAAAATTTAGAAATTTATATTGATAAAAATACCTGCAGTCTCATTAGATAGTATGAACACTTATCAAGGATACAGCCCTCATGCTTCAAGCAAGAAGCTAATCACTAAAAGCCTTCAGCTGGGAAGAAATTCTTCCCACGAGCATGCTATCGCTTAATTGTCCATTACCGAGGTTTTACTACTTCCTCTGAAGACTAAATTTTGTGCAGAATACTAGACTAGACAGTTTACTAGTCTGATCTACTATGGTAATTCCTACATTCAAAATACAAAAAGGAGAGCTCAACTCCTTTTTTTATTAAAATCATACACTGTAAGACAAAGTGATTGATATCTTTGAAAACTAGTCACGATGTGCCACTGGCTGGCTGGGTGTGCTAAATGAAGGGAAAAGGACAAGGCAAGGGAGCAATCTGACAACAGGGAAGAAGACTGTAACATATTAAAGAATTACTTAAAGCGTTATATTTGTAAATGCTTTGCTGTAAGCAAAGCTAATTGCAAGTGGTTAATGGTCCTGTCTTTCTCGGGCAAGATAAAAAAACTAAATTGATATTACTTTACTAGATGTTTACAGTATAAAGTTTCTTACATATAAAACTCTACAATTAAATAAAAATGCTAGTTCTTAAAAGCCGATAAAACATCAGTAAGCAGATAAAGAAAATGAGTTTTCCTTTTAAAAGCACTGCCCAGTAGAACATACTTTTAGTGACATGCATCAAGCAGAACCAAGGAAGATCATGAATCCTTGCTCTTTAGCAGGCCTTTTTATTTAGGTCCAACTGTATCGAACAAATGCATTTTAAAAGACAGCTCATATGGGCAAGCAGCAAAAAGTCAATCAGAAGCTGGAGAGATCCATCAAATGAGCTCTTCTTTTCCTTCTGCTTAGAACACAGATTTGCTCTTAATTTAGTATTTATCAGTAACTGTCTAGTATATTTTAAAAACTTGATATAAATGCCCTCCTGTTTTAGAAGAAGACTCCAATGATTTTTCAGAATTCCAGATTCCTACAGTCTTGTATGAGAAACAGCAGATTTTGTTGATAATCCAATGGATTTTAAAAATATAATTAATTTTTAATTAAAATTTCAATAGGAAAAGCACACCTTATTGGACTTTTAGGTCAGTTCGTATGTGTATTTAAACATTTTTTGTTGGTAAACTGTTTTGTTGGTATTGATTTTATACACAGACACTACCTGGGATTTTTATAAAAGCTAAACATAAACTGGAATTCAAGTGTTTTGATTAAGTATTCCCCCTTATAATGTGCCAGTGATCTTCTCACAGCCAACTCCAAAGAGGGAGGTCTGAGGGGAGAAGGAAAAAAAAAACAGGAGAGAGGTTTCCAGGCCAGTCAGCCCTACCTTCCAGCTCTCCCCACCCCCCCGCAACTTAATAATGTCACTGAAGATTAGAAGTTTCTCAAAGTGCCCAACCAAACTTGGAACATTTTACAGCCTTCCCCAGTGAATCAGTATCATCCCCTCTTGTTAAACAGCAACAGAGGTTCATGGAATTTGTAAAAACTAACCCCTGCTGCTTTGAGTTATTACTGAACTGATCCCCAAATGGTTGACTTTCACTAAATACAGTATAAACATGGTGTAGTTCTTAACAGCTCATAAATATTGAGCTTTAAAAATATTACGAAACATAAATGGGCATGAAAGTGCTTCAAGAGGATTATGTTTTCTAACATGTCCCTGAATGAAGCCTCTCCACTCCATAGTGATCAGTCTCAGAAATTAGCAGCAAGGCAGGCATGGAAATTTAAAAATATAAAAACTTGAATTGCAGTTTTAAAGTTAACCAAACGATTTGCCTGTATTAAAATGCAACTTAACAGTATTTCGAGCTCCCATACTGTCCCTATGGTTTGTTCATGCTGAATAATAACAACTTGCCAAAAAGTAACAAGAGTGTAGCAGCTTGATAACATTTCAAAATTATCACTGTGACAAGGGTTCTGCATTGCATTTTATTTAGCTATTTACTCATTCAGGTAGGGTGCTTAAATAAACCACTGACATGTAAAATGCTGCTTATTTGAAAGCTTAAAGCAAAGCATTCAGCCTGTAAATTTCATTGTTAGTTTTGATCCTGATGTGCCATTCATAAAATGGTAAAGAGGTAACGTAGATCACAGGTGACTATTATATAACACAAAACAAATGTAAATATGGTCACTGTAGTATTAATCAGACTTCTCCAGCATTATAATATAAAGCTGCACTACATCACAATACCCAGTGCCTTACTGAAATCTCCTTTCATTGAGGAAAGAATAGCACCACTGAAAAAATGGATTAATCTAACTTTTCCTTCAGTTTCATTCAGCATGTAATATATCTCTCTCAGAACGCAAAATGTCATCTCTCCACATAAATGTTTACAAAATTATATTCCCACTCAAAGGAAATATCAATTTGAAAAAAACGTTTCCCCGAAGAACAAGCCAATATGAAAAATTTCCAATGAAAGTAAGTCTGTTTTACAATATATGGTTTTATTCTAAATAATTATTTTCATTTACACACACACAGCTATATTTTTATTCTTTGTACAGCACCTAGCACAAAGGGATCTTGGTCCATGACTGGGGATCATAGGCACTATTCTAATTCAAATAATACAAATAATAAATAAATAAATAATGAAGATGCTTAATAAATGCACTTTATTGAGTACCTTTCCTGCACTTTGTCCACTAATTCATTTTACTTAGGACTTCTTAAACACTTTTCGGAAATTTCACACAGCCACCATTGTAAAAACAACAAATAACTATAAAACCTGGGAAACCCTTCCAGAAAATGTTTTGTTCTTTCCCCCCATGTTCACAAAATCCTTCTTGACTGTAATGCAGGACAGGTTAAATGCCTCATACCAATTGTGATAGAAATGCATGCTACATAATATTGGAAAGGAGAGATTCCAAGCTTTCCAATGCAAGGTGGTGAGGTCCAGTGCTCAATTTAACTAGCTGCAGCACAGGGACTATTTGAAATTATATTTGTTCGCTACGAAGGAAACAAAGGTTTCTTTGTGTCCACCACAGTAACTATGTATTCCTAACTAGACCAGGCCTGTTTGGCCAACTTCTGAGCTGTGAACAGGGATGGATAACAGGAGAATTTAGAGGGAGCTTAGAGAGTGAGGATAAGAGACTTCTACCCTCAATAACGTGATGGCCAACAGTAGTTATAAACGGCAATGGATGCATCATGTTTTCTTTGCTGCCTGAAGCCAGTAGAGATTTCCTGTGTATGAAGTGCAAGTTAGTGGCTCTGCTGGCAGAGAAGAGTCTTACACTAGAGAGGCAAGCACAGACCACAGAGCATTAGAGATGCTGAGGAATTTCTGTTTCGCATGGCAAGCCTGCGAGGGAGGGAGGAGAAGCCAAGTGGCAGCGCGCTTGGGGGAGGCAGTGGTGGTGGAGTGCGCCGCCGCTTGGCTTCTCCTCCCTCCCTCCCTCGCAGGCTTGCGGCGCGAAACAGGAATTCCTCAGCATCTCTAAAGCTCCGTAGTCTGTGCTTGCCACTCTAGTGTAAGACTCTTCTCTGCCAGCAGAGCCACTAACTTGCACAGTGAGCTGGGGTGGGGAGAGGTTCCTCTACCCCCCTGTTACTTCCTGCTTCCCCCCCCCTTCGCTCACCTCCACTCCACCTGCTCCCCTGAACATGCTGTCTCTCCCTCGCCTGAGAGGGATGGGGGAGAAATGGAGCGGCAGCATGTTCAGGAGAGCAGGCAGAGCAGAGGTGAGCTGGGGGGGAGCCGCAGGAAGCAATGTGGGGGGCAGGGGGGAATGTGGCACAGCCGGGGTAGGAGGCGGGGCTGGGGATTTGGGGAAGAGCCAGCCCTGCCTCCATGAAAATTATCTAGTTCTTTTTTGAACCCTGCTATAGTCTTGGCCTTCACAACATCTTCTAGCAAAGAGCTCCACAGGTTGACTGTGCGTTCTGTGAAGAAATGCTTCCTTTTATTTGTTTTAAACCTGCTGCCTATTAATTTCATTTGGTGACCCCTAGTTCTTGTGCTATGAGGAGTAAACACTTCCTTATTTACTTTCTCCACACCAGTCATTATTTTATAGACCTCTATCATATCCCCCCTTAGTCATCTCTTTTCCAAGCTGAAAAGTCCCACTGTTATTAATCTCTCCACACATGGAAGCTGTTCCATACCCATAATCATTTTTGTTGCCCTTTTCTGTACCTTTTCCAATTCCAATATATCTTTTTTGAGATGGGACAACCAGATCTGCACACAGTATTCAAGATGTGGAAGTACCATGGATTTATATAGAGGCAATGTGATATTTTCTGTCTTATTATCTATCCCTTTCCTAATGATTCCCAACATTTTGTTTGCTTTTTTGACTGCCACTGCACATTGACTGGATGTTTTCAGAGAACTCTCCACAATGACTCCAAGATCTCTTTCTTGAGTAGTAAGAGCTAATTTAGACCCCAACTTTCTATATATATAGTTGGGATTATGTTTTCCAGTGTGCATTATTTTGCATTCCGTAACCACAAGAAGCAACAGGACAAGTCAGCGTTCTACATGACTGAAGACAGATGAGGATAGGCAGACTGAGACTACCAGAAAAAAAGAGGACCAGAAGGCATTCCACACAGATAGAAATAGCCAATCAATACTAGGTCCTACGGTGGAAATTGCAGAATATATCTCTGAAGATTTAGTAGTTTGAATGGACTGGAGAGGAGTAGAAATACACCTGTAGATGGCTTCTCAGCTCAACCTGTAAGAAAATCAAGCATACCTCAAAAAGAGATCTCCAACCATCCAAGGAAAACAGACAATCCTTGTAGGGGATTCTATATTAAGAATGGAAAGAACATTTTGAAAGGGACAGTCTGGATGGCGTACTGTCTTCCTGGAGCCGAGATGAGACACCACTCTAAGACTGGACAGATTTCTGAAGTTAACAGACAAGGTGCTGATGCACACTGCATCACAGGATATCTCATAGAATGTAGGTGACTTCAGGAAACTCAAAAGGCACCGAAGGAGAAGAATATCTAAGTGATCTTCTCAGAGATTGTCATAAAGGGAAGGGTAACTACCTTTCTGTATACAGTGCTATAAAATCCCTCCTGGCCAGAGGCAAAATCCTTTCACTTGTAAAGGGTTAAGAAGCTAAGGTAACCGCACTGGCACCTGACCCAAAATGACCAATGAGGGGACAAGAGACTTTCAAATCTGGAGGGGGGAAAAAGGCTTTTGTCTGTCTGTGTGATACCTTTGCCAGGAACAGATCAAGGTTGCAAGGCCTCCAACTCCTGTAAAGTTAGTAAGTAATCTAGCTAGAAAATGCATTAGGTTTTCTTTGTTTTGGCTTGTAAATTCACTGTGCTGGAGGGAATGTGTATTCCTGTTTTTGTGTCTTTTTGTAACTTAAGGTTTTGCCTAGAGGGATTCTCTATGTTTTGAATCTGACTGCCTGTGAGATTATCTTCCATTCTAATCTTATAGTGTTTCTTTTATCTTTGTTTTATTCTTCTAATAAAGTTCTGTTTTTTTAAGAATCTGATTGGGTTCTTAGGGTCCTAAGAAACACAAGCTGATCTGTGCTCAACTTGTTTATTCTCAAGCCTCCCCAGGAAAGGGGGTGTAAGGGCTTGGGGGGAATAGCTGGGGGAAGAGGAACTCCAAGTGGTCCTTTTCCCTGGTTCTTTGTTAAAGCGCTTGGTGGTGGCAGCATACCCTAGTCCAAGGGCAAAAATTTTGTGCCTTGGGGAAGTTTTTAACCTAAGCTGGTAGAAATGAGCTTAGGGGGTCTTTCATGAGGGTCCCCACATCTGTACCCCAGAGTTCAGAGTGGGGAAGGAACCTTGACAGAGATCTTTTCTGTGCCACAGCAAAGGAAGGCAGAAGATTCTGGAAGTAAACCACTGGCTCTGCAAGTGGTATAAGTTAGAGGTTTTGGTGTTATGGAACACTGATCCACTTTCTATGGGGAGAAAGGGAGAAATGTACAGTTTCGATGCATCCATCTCAATAGAAGGGGAACCAGTCTTCTCTGGGACAAGCTGGTTAGTGTGGTCAGGAGGGCATTAAACTATTAGCAAAATACAAGGGTTAAAGAGAAGGAACAAAAGAGCACTCATTTAGCACAAAACCATGAGGTAGAGAACAAAATTAATCAAGACACCAAAGAACATGAACAGAAGAAATTCTTGAATTGCCTAGGTAACAAATAAAAAGAATTGAAATTGAGCATTTATTAGCACAAATTCAATCTAGTTAGTATTACTGAAACCTGGTGGAAAGAGTCACATGATTGGAATGTTAAAATCAATGGTTATAACCTATTTAGGAATGATTGAGTGGGCAAAACAGGAGAGGGAGTGGTATTCTGTAGCAAAAATTACATTACCTGTTCCCAAGTCACCGACAGCTCAGAAGAATATGATCCTGAATACATATGGATCAATGTCCTAACAGATAAAGCACAAGATGGGGTACTAATTGGTGTCTGCTAGAAACTGCCAAATCACACTAGGAAATAGAATGACTTGCTCCTTCAGCATCTGTCTCTAAAGTGTAGGGGTAAAAAGCTGCATGATCATGGGTTACTTCTATCTGAGTACTTGTGGCACCTTAGAGACTAACCAATTTATTTGAGCATAAGCTTTCATGAGCTACATCTCACTTCATCAGAGCTGTAGTTCACGAAAGCTTATCCTCAAATAAATTGGTTAGTCTCTAAGGTGCCACAAGTACTCCTTTTCTTTTTGCAAATACAAACTAACACGGCTGTTACTCTGAATTCTATCTGAATGACACATTCTGGAGGTCTCATGATGTCAGTACTAAAAGTCCTAAGAATTTCTAAAGATTATAGATGATATTGTCCTAACTCAAAAAGTGTTGCATCCAGCATAGGGGAATTCTATATTAGACCTCATCCTGACAAATAAAGAGAAAATTAAAAGATTTTACTATATGCCAAAAAGCCACAATCATACAATCAGGAAAGAAGATCATACTGGTTAAAACATTAAGCTGGTTTATAGGGGAAGTGAAGGCAGCTAAATATATATATCACAACTGTGAGCAAGGGGACATTGATAATAAAGAATATAAATTAGAAACTGGGAACTGCAGAAGATTGATAAAGGAAGCAACAGGACACAAGGAAAAATCTATGGCCAGCAGAGTTAAGGACAAGGAGTGTTTAAAGTAGATTAGGAAGAAAAAGAATCCTAACAGTGGCATTGTCCATTACTGGACAGAAATGGTACAATCATCAATAACAACGCAAAAAAAGGCAGAAGTGTTCCATAAATATTTCCATTCTATATTTAGGGAAAAAGAGATAATGTAGGCATATCATCATCTAATGATGGTGATGAAACTCTCTTCATTCCAGCAGTAATCCAGGAGGATGTGAAACAGAAGCTACTAAAATAGACTTTTTAAAATCGGCAGGTCTGGAAAACTTGCAATCAAAAGTTTTAAAATAGCTATCCATGGAGTTCGATTGAAATTCAACAAGTCCTAGAAGACTAGGAAAGACTGGAAGAAAGCTAATGTTGTGCCAATTTTTAAAAAGGTTAAATGGGACAACCTGGGTAATTATAGGACTGTCAGCCTGACATCAATCCCAGACAAAATAACTGAATGGCTGATATGGGACTTGATTAATAAAGAATTAAAAGGAAAGTAATATAATTAATTCCAATCAA
This sequence comes from Lepidochelys olivacea, assembly GCF_965140295.1. Lineage (NCBI taxonomy): Eukaryota > Metazoa > Chordata > Testudines > Cheloniidae > Lepidochelys > Lepidochelys olivacea. The sequence continues at coordinate 269,133,409 of NC_140411.1, forward strand.
CATGTGTTTATGGAAAATAGATTTGTCCAACTAACTTTTTTATGAGTTTATATGTTTGATTGATAAAGGTAATAGTGTTGATGTAATAGACTTCTATGAGGAAATTTTTTAAAAGGGTACACGCAGTGACCTACGTAATTATAGGCCTGTCACTGTGACATCAATCCCATGCAAAATAATGGAGTAGCTGACACAGGACTCGATTAATCAAGAATTAAAGGAGGGTAATGTAACTAATTGAAATAAACCTGAATTATGGAAAACAGATCCTATCAAACTAACTTAATACCTTTTTTGATGAGATTTCAAGTTTGATGTTGATGTAATATATTTAGACTTTTGATTTGGTACTGCAAGACATTTTGATTAAAAAACTAGAATGATAGAAAATTAACTTGGCACACATTAAATGGATAAAAACTGGCTGACAGGTTTCAAAATATAATTCTAAACAGGGAATCATCATAGAGCAGGTGTATTTCTAGTGTGGTCCAGCAGGGATTGGTTCTTGGCACTATGCTATTTAACATTTTTATTAAAAATGGAAGAAAACAAAATCCTCACTGAGAAAGTTTGCAGATGACACAAAAATTGGGGAAATGGTAAATAATGAAGAGGACAAACACTAACACAGAGTGATCTGGATCGTTTCATGAGCTGGACACATGCAAGTAAAATATATTTTAATATAGCCAATTGCAAAGTTATACACCTAGGAACAAAGAACGTAGGTCAAACTTACAGGATGGGAGACTATCTTGGGAAGCAGTGACTGAAAAAGACTTGGGGGCCTGGTGGATAATTAGCTGCAAATGACCTCCCAGCATTACTCTGAATATGCCTACACAGCAAGTAGGATCCCAGGGCAGCAAGCCTCAGAGCCCAGGTAGACAGACTCAGGCTCACACGGTGGTGCTAAAAATAGCCACTTGGAATTGAATCCACGATGGAATTGAGAGCGAGTCCTGACATCGTCAAAGACAGAAGACAGTCCAAAAGAAGGGGAATGTCCATGTCCTCGGAAGAAGACCCCTCTGCTGGGTCCAGGGGGTGAAGAGTTTCCACTTGGCCTGATAGGAAAGTCTCATGGACTCTTTCCTGCTGCTTGAGAGGATGTCTTGTATTGCTGATCAACATTCTTGTGCTAGTGAAGATGTCCATCCCAAAACCAAGCCTTGAGGTGAAGCATCTGCGGATCGGGATGCCTGATTCTGCTGCTGTATTGCATGAGCAGTTCTGGGAAAGATGGCAGAGGAAATAGGGGAGGCGCTGACAAATGGAAAAGGTGAGGAAACCTGAACTGGTGAGGGCAGACTTATGGTAGCTCTCTCCCACCTGATCTTGTGGAGAGAACACAGCAGCAGCGATTGCAGGGGAAAAGCATAACTAATCTGGTCTGACCAGCCGAGGACAAGGACATCGCATTGGGAATGGGCACTGAGACCCCCCCCGTCAAGCAGTACATGATGCACTTACTGTTGGCACAGGAGGCAAAGAGATCCCTGTTCAGAGTCCCCCAATAGCTGAAAATGTCACTGATTATGGTGTCATGGAGCTCCCATTCGTTGTCTACTCCTGGGGGAATTCTGCACCACTGCACGTGTGCTGAACTCATGTCCTCCACAGATTTGTTTGCTTCCCTGCAGAAAAATGACTTTCTGATTGGGAAGCAAAGGGAAGCTACAAGAGCGGTCACATGCCCCTCCCCAGCAGCATGGGCACGTCATTTCGAGCACCCGGAGCAGCCAGCAGAGAGATAAATCACCATGGGTGGGAGGGGGCTTGGAACACCCTGGCTGGTGGCTCCTACCATGCCCCAGGCTCAGCTGATAGTCCCAGCTGGCTGGGGAGGGCGGGACTTCCTCTCCTCTGCAAGGAGCAGCCAGGTCCAGGTCAGACCAGCCCCAGAAACTTTCCCCAGCTTCAGAAAGCTCTGCATCCCATCCCCCGACCTATTTCCTACCCCATCGCTCCTCAGCCACAGGGGGAGGAGTCACTGTACGGGGAGCTGCTCCCCCGTCCACCCAACCCCCATGCAGCTGGACCCTCCTCCCGCTGACCCTCACCCCCAGCACCTAGAACCCCCCTCTCCAAGCTCCCCGCACCCAAACTCCTACCCTGCCAATCCTCACCCCCTGCATTCGGAGCCCCTCTGCACCCCACACCTGGATCCCCCACACTGAGTCACACTTCCCCTGCATCTGGACCCCTCCTGAGCCCCTCCCCCTGCATCAGAATCCCCACCACTGCACCCAGACCATCCCCCGCTTAGCCCCCCCCCAATTCGAACCCTCATACCACGAAGCCCCACCCCTCCTGCACCTGGACCACCCTGACAAGCACCCCACACCTGGACCCCCATGCCATCAAGCCCCACTATTCCAGCACCTGGACCCTCCTGCTAGACCCTCCACACCCAGACCCCCCCCCACGATGAGCCCCATCACCTCATACCCAGACACCCCCCCCCCGATCAGCTCCAATCACCTTCACCTGGACCCACCTACAGAGTCCCATTCCCCCTGTACCTGGAACCCGCCAACAAGCCCCTGTAGATCCAGATCACCCCTGAACCTGAACCCCACACCGAGCCACCTGCACCCAGATTGCCCCACACAGAACCCTCTCCCCCACACCTGGATCCACCCACACTAAGCCCCTCCACACTTGGATCCCACCAGGATGAGCCTGCTTGCCCCACACCTGGATCGGGGGGCCAGGGCTGGGCGTGTGTGCAAAACATTGTCCCTTTCACTTGCTATCTTGGCGTGCCTGCTGTGGAGGGGCAGGGCTCCGAGGTGTTTCTGGGGCAGGCCTGGCTCTTGTGCTATGGCAGTGTAGGGTGCAGCCTCACCACTAAGTCTGTGTCCCAAAGGGGTGGGAGGGAGCTGCAGGGTGATCCCCACTGCCACGCTGAGCCTCCACATTTATTTATTGACAAATCAAATATGCAGAATTTTAAAATATTGGGTACAGAATTTTTAATTTTTTGGTGCAGAATACACTCAGGAGTAGTGGTCAGCCACAAATTTCCTGCTGAGAGACTCTGCAATTACATTCTGAGTCCCCAGAAGATAGGCTGCCAACAACAGGATCTTGTGAGCAATGCATCAATCTCATAAATGAATCACTTCTGCACAAAACACTTGCGACCACGTGCCCCCTTGTTTGTTGATCTAGTAAACGGTGGTGTTGTTGGGCGTGATGAGGAGCAAATGGATGGGAGGAAAGCGCAACGCCCTCCATACTGCCCAAAGCTCCAGAACATCGATGTGCATCCTGGATTCCCAAGTGGTCCAAGTTCCCTGTGACATGTGATATAGGCACCCCATCCGATGAGTGATGTGTCCATGATGATCGTCGTTTCCGGGGAGGACGGGAGGAAGGGTATCCTGATGCAGACCTGTCCTGGGTCCATCTTCCACTGGAGGGGGAAGAGGACTTTGGGTGAGACTGTCAGCAGGAAGTCAGTGGTATGGTGTATGGGACAATAGACCCTCTGGAGCCACAGCTGAAGGCAGCAAAGACGGAGACAAGCAAAGGTGGTGACATACATGCGGGCTGCCATGTGGCCAAGGAAGAAAAGGCAAGACCTGACTAAAACAGAAGGACTGGTGATAACCTTGGCAATCAATTCCAGAAGGCTCTAGAATCTGTTCCTCAATAGATAGGCCCATGCCAAGACCACATTGATGGAGGCCCCAATGAAATCTAGGGACTGTGTGATATCCAAAGTCGATTTTTTTGCTGTTTATGCTCACCCACAGGGAGGAAAGGAATTTAAGCAACATGGAGATTGAGGCTCGAGCCTCTCCCTTGGATAATGCGGCCAGCAGTCAGTCATCAAGACACGGGAATATAAGGGCCCCTGACACTGTAGATAGGCTACTACTACAGAGAAAAATTTGGTGAAGACCCATGGAGCAATGGTGAGTTGAAATGGTAGGACCCTGTATTGGAAGTGCTGAGGGCCTACCATGAATCTCAAGAACTTTCTGTGGGTCAGATGGATGTCTATGTGAAAATAGGCATCCTGCATATCAAGTGCCATATGGGTGGGTGTGCAAGTGGCCGGGGTGTGCCAAACAGTTTGAGCCGGTTGAAGAATAGCATTGTTGATTGGTAGAACAACCCTGGTTGGTACCTAAGCATGAAGGACATCAAAAAGCTGATGCTGTTTGTCCTGTACTTTCTCCAATGGAACATAGAGGTTCTCAGCCATCCTGCGTAAGAGGCCCTGGAACTGATTAAAGTCAACTGGCAGTGAGGGGGGAGATGAGGACACAGCCGCGTCTGGTGATGTTGATAGGAACCGTTCTTGTTTTGGCATACCATCAGAGCTGGACTAAGCAACTCAACCTCAAAAACTGTTTCTGAATGCCTACTTGAAGATGCCCGAAGTGGGGAGAGAGGTGAATCCTCTCTTGCTGAATGGGAAGGCTCTGACTGTGGATATTGAGGCCATAACCCCCAGTACTGCCAAGAGGATGGATCCATCAGATGTTGTGGTGGGCTCCAGGAAGTTGGATACCAGTGATCTCTCTGTTGAGGAAAGAGAGGGTACTGCCACTGAGCTGGCAGAGCCTTAGGGAACTTGTAATGATGGTAGGGAGAGGCGGACCCTGTGCTTCATCCGAGTCCTCCAATGACGGTAAGTCGGAGCCCAGTTCCAGTGGCGGTACCATCGGAACTGGTGGAACCATATGAACCATAGGAGAGTAGTTGGAAGCCTGACTCAAGTGAGGTAAGTCCAGGGTAGGAGAGCATGTCTCCCTAGGTGCCAACTGTAGAGGAAGGCATAGAGACCTCGCTTCCCACAGAGCAAAAATTCATGGGGCCCAAGCGCTGCCTGCAACCTCCCCGGTGTGAGTGGTACTTGCTCCAGAGCTGGAACCAGAGCACTACTTCAGAATCAATGGTTCCCTTCACTTAAGGGGCAATAACTTGGAAGGTGTATGAAGCTCAGTGGACAGTATCAGCAGATCCGCCAGCCTGGGCAACTTCTTGTCATGTTTGTGAGCCTTGGAATGCACTGCATGGCTCTATTGTCCTTCTTGGGCCTGGAAGAAGAAATTCCTGGTACGACTTGGGCAGGAGAGACGGATACTGCACCTGGATGAAATGTGGCTTCTCCCAATCAGTAAAGGCAATGTTGGTGCTTGTGACTGACTGAGAACAAAAACAGATCTTGAACCCCGGCATCTTTGGCATAATCCAGTACCAGGCGTGGGGCTGGGGGTGGAGGGGGGGAAGAGGGAGACTGAGAAAAAGGAGTCCCCAAAGTCTCTTAATTTCTAAAACTACTACTAAACACTAAAACTACAGTAAAAACAACAAAAAGGACTATGTACGTAGACCCCAGCAACTCTGACTTGGACTATGTGGTGGTGAGAAGGAACTGAGGGCGAGGTCAGTCCGCCCTGCCCTTTATCACTTTGGATGAAACCAAGAAGTGGCGCAAGGGCACATGCGTGAAGCAACAGACACTACTACTTTCAAATTCTCTGGCTCCAGACACATGGCACATGGGACATCCCTCAATGGAATACAATAGGGACCATCACTCAAAGAAAAACAATAGCACCCTAGTTTAAGTAGGATGGGAATAGTAACCGGGCATTTTCAGCAAGGAGCTGCAGAGTCAGGTACTTGCTTCCCTCTGGAAGTGTCCAGGTTTGTTGACCTATGAGGCAAGCTGCAAGGTATACGCTCTCAGACATTTGAAAAAGTGGTGGGTATGCTACCAGAATAAAAGTAGTCCTGTGTCAGCTAGAGGTATGCAGCAAGACTGCAGGCAGAAGGGGTAAGGAGGGCCCACCACTTGCTCTGGCCCAGGGTCCAACAAAACCCTAATCCGCCTCTAATTAACATTAAAACTGAAAAAATAAAAGGTCCAAAATCCCTTAAAGAGAAGATACATTTCCATTTCAAAATTTACACTAAAAGACATGTGGTAAGAGAAAGTTTCTGGTGTAGAAGGATTAAATTTCTGTGATTCCCATTTCTATTTTCAATTTGCACTCATTGTCGAGACTATAAAGAATAATTTAGCTCATCTTTACAGTCACTAGGTCTTATCATAACACATAAGTCACACCTTTCATGGCATAGCTGGTAGAAAAATCGTAGATATGTATCACTAAAAATTTCTAAAATTTTCAGCAAAAAAATCCCAATCACTAAGAAATAAAAATTCAGTTTTCAGTTCAGTCATTCCCTTACTCTGTCACTTTTAAGAGGCAAAATGGAAAAGGGAATCCAGGTGGGAAAAAGTCCAAATTTGACGGCAAAGAGTTACAAAGGAATCTCACTAAACCTGGGTGACTGGGTAACTAAATGGCAGATGAAATTCAGTGTTGATAAATGAAAAAGTAATGCACATTGGAAACCATAATCCCAACTATACATACAAAATGATGGGATTTAAATTACCTGTTATCACACAAGAAAAATGCAGGTTGGAGTCATCTCGGATAGTTGTCTGAAAACATCTGCTCAATATGCAGTGGCAGTCAAAAAAATCTAACAGAATGTTAGGAACCATTAGGAAAGGGATAGATAATAAGACAGAAAATATTATAAGGTCACTATATAAAATCCATGATATACCCACATCTTGAATTCTGCATGCAATGCTGGTTGCCCCATCTCAAAAAAAGGTATTTTAGAATTGGTAAAGGTTCAGAGAAGGGTAACAAAAATTATTAGGAGCATGGAACAGCTTCCATATGAGAAGAGATTAAAAAGACTAGGGCTGTTCAACTTGGAAAAGGAGATGACTAAGGGGGGTTATGATAGAAGTCTATAAAATCATGAATGGTGTGGAGAAAATTAACAGGAAAGCGTTATTTACCCCTTCACATAACACAAAAACCAAATAAATTAATAGGCAGCAGGTTTAAAACTATAAGGAAGTATTTCTTCATACAACAAACAGTCAACCTGTGGAACATGTTGCCAGGGGATGTTGTGAAAGCCAAAAGTATAACTGGATTCAAAAAAGAATTAGCAAAGTTTACGGAGGATAGGCCCGTCAACGGCTATTAGCCAAGGTGGTCAGGGAAGCAACCCCATGCTCTGTCTGTCCCTAAACTTCAGACTGCCAGAAACTGGGACTGGACACCAGGGGATGAATCACTCAATAATTGCCCTGTTCTGGCACTGGCCCATGTTCAGTGGAAGACAGGATACTGAGCTAGATGAACCATTGATATGACCTAGTATCATTCTTATGTCTAAAGAGAAAGGGTGACAAACAAAAACATAAATTTAGTTTTCTATGGGGTTTTTTTTGTTTAGAAAATTTCAAAGTCAAATATTTTCCTGAAAATATTTTATTTTGAAAAAGGCTATTTTTTCATTTTAAAAAGCTTTAAATTTATAATTTTAACCAGCTCTACTGATCATGTAAACGCTAACTCTTTGCTCATACTGTCTATGTGAACCTATCACTACTTCTTAATAATAGTAATGGTAAGCATAATAAATATTTTCTACATTCTGTGAATTATAGATGCTGTGGTAACAACTGTTATAGTTTAGTTTGCAAAATAAGTTCCACTATACCCCCATTTTTAGGTTTCTAGGAGATTTAACACTTGTGGGCTGTAAATTCTCCTTGATTCTTTTTCTGAGCAGAAATAGTTACAAAAAAACTCTGAAACTACCTTCATTTTCCCACACTGTAAACAAAATTCTAACCTGATTCTTTCAGGGTTTTCTTAAACAGGGCTACAGAAAAAATAGCTCAATTAACTATTTCCCCATGGTGGCCTACTACATTTTCTTTGTGTGGAAGTAGAATATATTTAAAAGCAAAAACTTATTAACAAATTGGAAATATTTTCTGAGCTGTAAGATCTAAGGGTTTCCCTTATTTTTTTCTGATTTTAATTGTTCAGCATTAATGTTGGATTATTTTGTTTGTTTTTTGGATTTTTTGCATTTAATATGGAAATAGGTTCGATCAGCTGAGCTTTGATTTTGGTTTTGTCAAATGAAATTAAGCTTAGGCCCTCATCCTGTAACTTTTAGCATGCAGGTGAATCACTACACCTGCATGGGACTCTACTATTTGCATAGGGTTCCACTTAAATGCAGCAATCATGCCAATGTGCAAGAAGCTGCAGCTTTGGAGCCTTCATTTTTTGCCTTTCTAGTAATATAACCAGATTCTCACATGGGTTTGGTTTTTGATTTGCATCTGAGAAAAATGTGGACTATTTTACACTTCCCAGTTTATGGTGCTCATTTATCATTATCATGCTAAAAAACCCTCTAAGTTGGCCTTGCCCTGGATGCAGAGTGCTATAAGGAAAATAGTATTAAAAAACATGAAAACCTCAGGCTTTTCATTACATTTCTGCATGCTGTTTAAGACCAAGTAATAAACCAGCCTGCCACACTGCCAAAATATACTCTAAATTACGCAGTTAGCGTTGAGACTTACTGAAGAAAAGCACTATATAAAAGGTAGGTATTATAATTTAAAAAGCACACACATATTCTTCCCTTTGCAGATCTTAATTTTCTATTACAGTTTGGTTCTTTCAGGTCACAAACTATCTAACCTTTGAATTCTTAGTGCACAGTTGTCATAATATCCATATTTCCCCCCAGGCTTTAGTATAACAAATTCTGCTGTCTCAGAGACAATTTTCTCTCTACATTACTAATATCTAGAGGCTTCAGGTTCCATGTTACCAAGAATTTCTCACATTTCTAGAAATATAACTAACTATATCATTATTTGTCAGAAATACCCTGTCTCTCATATTCAGGAAACATCTGCCTAGAAGATAAATGCATCTATGACTATATAGCAGTTAAAAGTGGTGATTGCTCCAATTCTGTTTCTCGTTCTGTTTCAAATAATAATGACTTTCTGTCTGCACCTTTAAATTAGGATTTCTGGATACCTTGAAGATTTAAAAAAAAGATGGGACACAAATTTATTAGTCTGGGTTCCCATCACTGTCCTGGATTAATAATAGACTTCTCTTACAATAAACTCTCTCATTATTTTTCACTTTTCTTCTGTTCTTCCCTGTCTAGTCTATAACACTGTACCTTCTTTTTCAGCCTCAATCTTTATTCACTTTCTATTTTAGTCCACTTTCTATTTGCCAGTAAGTATCACTCCATTATTTCAGAATGTGGGTTTTTGCCCTTTGATCCCTCTGTCTCCTTGACTTTGAATATCAGCTAACTGTGTAATTCTCAAACCTATTTCCTCTTTTTTCTTTAGATAGTGCTCTTCAATTTCTGTTATTAATCTCATATTGTTCATCTATGGTACTATCTCAGCAACATTCAGCTAACTAGAAATAATTAGTTAAAAATAAACATATATTTATATATCAATCAATTTAAATCCACAATGCATCTACATAAAATATATACGGTAAGTCAGTCTATTAAATGTTTGACTTAATGAAGACTAGTAATTCAATTAAAACAATAACATAATAAGGAAACAGTAAGACTATATAGTATACAATTACTGAATTTAGTCTCCTTTGCACTACATTATTTCTGTCACCTGGAAACTAATTAGCACAACATAATCACATACTTCCTGTCTAGTAAACATACAAGTCTCATAGGAACAAATGATTTGTATCATGAATCACTAGCCACTGCTTATTTGTAATTATCATATAAATGAGGTGCTTTAGGTTGACCTCCAATTCCCCCGTCCTTGTCTGAGGCAGAGAAGATACACTAGTTATGCAAAAACTTGAGGCAATTTAAATTACTTATTTAGCCCCATGTAACATTTTTTGTTTTGTGGAAATTGCTCTAAAAGTAAAATTAGTAAATGTAAGGGTAATTCTGAAGATAAGCACAACAGGGTCCAGATGTTTGACTAGGTTTTCTAAGCACTATGGCAGTACAAATTTAATAAATAAATAATAATAATATAGTCAAGAAAAATGATAAAGTGAAATTATAGAAATGAAATCTCATGGGTGTCTGCTGTGTTATTACATAAAAATCATTCATCTAGTGGTTGCATTAACTTACTAGGAAGACTGAATACTTAACCAATAACTACCTTACTTCAGACAAGTTAACACCTCATACATAATTTTTCATGGTAAACATTTTGCTTGCAATTTTATGAGCAAGTAAGGTTTACCAGCAACATCAGTTCAAGCAGGTCATCAAGTGTGGTATTCTGCCTCCAGTACTGCCCCTTACCTGAAGCAAGGACCAATTAATAAGATATTACGGGATTTTAAGAATCTTAGCCATCCCTGTAAAGTTGATACCACAGCTGACAACAAGCTAGCCAGGAAACAAAGTAGAAGACAGCAATACCAGGCATCCCACTCACAACTGATTGCCGTTGTGACCACCAGCCTTAAACCCCAGAGGGAAGGAATAGGTCATCCCCTGGACTCCTGCCTCGGACCTCAAGCTTTATCCCTAATGCAGGTTGTATTTTGACAAGGAAAGGAGAGAGGAGAGCAACAACCTGAAATGCCTCAACTGGCCACTCACTGGCTGGAGCAGAGCACTAAGAAGGAGAAGCCATGAAAAGGTGTTCACCTGGGGTGCTCATGACCTGGGAGCAGAGTGAAAGCAAGCCGGTCTGGTCCGGTCCAGCGTACTGGTAAAAAAGTGGCCACCGGTACACAGACGACCATATCAGCAGGGCCGCTGATGGGGGAGGGGAGGGCAAAAGGGGCAGCTGCCCCGGGGCCCGGTGATTTAAAAGGGCCCAGGGCTCCAGCTGCTGCCTCAGAGATGGTGGCCAGCCCCTTGGGGCTCCAGTGGCAATTTAAAGGGCCCAGGGCTCCCGGACGCTGCTGCTGATGCTGCTACTATGTCAGCGGCCAGAGCTCCAGGCCCTTTAAATTGTCACTGGAACCCCAGGTGGCATGGGCCAGGCAGCGCTGAAGGGCTTGCCGGGTAGTCTGGCCCCAGAGCTGACCCTTCCGCCCGAGGCTCTGCCGCTTCTGGGGGCCCAGAGCTGCCCCCACACTCACCTTGCCCAGGACCCCAGCTATCTGTTAAGTTACTTTCATCCCTGAAGGCTGGCCACCAGCTCCCAAGGAGGGACAGCCTGGACTCCAGGATCTGGGAGCCAGCCAAGCCGGGATGTGCCCCCACATCCAGACTGAGTACGTCACAGAAGGGGAACAGACCAGAGGACTCCCTGAAATAGAGGACCCAGAAGTTATGGTAGGAAGTGACCGAGGGGAACTTTAGAAGAAAACAGCATTAGTGCTGCACAGAGGCTCAGCGTGTTTCGGGCAGATCCCCACCGAGAGGTGGCAAGGGGAACTTGCCGCTAACAGGGCCCTGGGTGGGGACCCAAAGGAGAGGCTGGGGCCGGGTCCCTCTACCCCTCCCAGCCGCCTGCCCTCTTTGGAGAGGGGGGTGGCCCAGCATGGGATTCACATGGACTCCGACCACTAGGCTGCACTACCACACCTGCAAGGGCGGGTTATATGGACTCTGGCCATTGGGCCACACAGCCCAGGCATTTGGGGAAGGTTACAGGGACTCTGGCCACAGGGCCGCACTACCCCACCTTTGACGGGGGTTAATATGGACTCTGGCCATTGGGCCACACAGCCCTGACGTTTGGGACAAATTACATGGACTTTGGCTGTTAGAACTCACTACCCGGACAAAGGAGGTGATTGTGTGGAGAGAGACCATTAGGCCACATCGGGCCGCCCACAGAGAGACGAGTGCACGGACTTGGGAGTGGCAAGGCTCCGACACCCCACCCATGCCCCAAAGGGGCAGTAAGGTGCTAGGCCCGCCACAGGGAGGATCTATTAATGGAGATTCTCTCTATCTTAGTAAGGAAGAAAGGATGGAAGATGATAAAATACAGGTAGGATCTGATGAGAAACAGTCAAATGAAAAAGAGTCCCATTCAATTACATCATGTAATGGCAGACAGCTAAAATGTGACAAGTTTTTAAAGTGCTTATATACCAGTGCTAGAAGCCTAATAATAAGATGGGTGAACCAGAGGGCCTCATATTAAATGAGGATATTGATATAACAGGCATCACAGAAACTTGATGGAATGGGGATAATCAATGGGACAGAGTAATACCAGGGTACAAAAAGTCAGACGAAATTCAATGTTGATAAATGCACATTGGAAAACTTAATCCCAACTATACTATCAAATGATGGAGTCTAAATTAGCTGATACCGCTCAAGAAAGATCTTGGAGTCATTGCAGATAGTTCTCTGAAAACATCCACTCAATGTGCAGCGGCAGTCAAAAAAGAAAACGAAATGTTGTGAATCATTAAGAAAGGGATAGATAATAAGACTGAAAATATTGTATTGTCTCTATATAAATCCATGGTACACCCACATCTTGAATACTGAGTGCAGATGTGATCACCCCATCTCTAAAAATGCAGCCTCACCTCCAGGGGCAATGCCATGCCAATCTCAGTTGGATAGAATATCAAGGCCTTCTGCAGTCAGGGCCAAAATGGATCACTCACTAAATGTTTGTGAGTGTTGGTGGCACTGTAATTGTCTCACACACACTAGGGATTGGGAGGGTGAGTTCAAACGTGAGAAGACAGACCAAAAATATCTTAAAAAAAGATCACGTGATTCGGAAGCCAGCTCCACGATTTTGGGAGTACTGATTTTTGAACTTTTGGGGTTGGCAATACTGTTTCCTTATTACAGCACAATGTGCAAAAGAACAGACTGTCCATGCTATAGTTTGCTGTAATAATCAATCAATTTAATATCCCACTAATCTTTCCCTTTCCAGACTGAACGAACCTAATACTGTGTTATTCTTGGTATTTTTTGGTTGCTTACTTGTTTGGGGGTTTATTGCCAAATCTCTCAAAGCATATTTCCTGCCACCCTCTAGGCAGCTAATGTGTTTTATTTTATCAATAACATTCCATTTTTATTCATCATGAAAGAAAATATCCACCTATCCCCGTATTGCCAACTCCAACGTTCAAAAATCATAAAGCAGATCACCCAAATCATGAGATTAAACACAAAAAAACCTCATTAATTTCGGGCCAAACATTATACTGTGATTTGGTCTGTGATTTTTAAGTCCCCCTGTGCCCCATCACCCTGCCCCCCCACCCCCGCCAGTGTGAGTATGTTGCAATGCTCCCAGATATATCCAAATGACTTTGGCACCTGCTTCTGTAGCTTCATCCACATATCTGCTCATCCCCCTGCCACTCATCAATTCTGTGACTCCAATTCTCTTCCAGTTCTGCTCCCACATCAATTCTCCCTCACTGTCTCTCCTCCAGAAGCTCTTCACCCCCCACTCCCAGGCCTGTGGGGGCTGCAATGAGGTTCCCCTATCCCCCTTCCAGGAGAGGGACAGCAGCTCCAGGGGCTGTTCACCACCCTTCCTCGTCACCCCTTATTTCTTCCCAGGCCAAGTGTTGCAGGGAGTGGGAGGGGAAGGAGAAGAAGCAGAGAGGAACTGTCCCATTATTCCCAGGAGGGGAGGGGTGATGAGGGAGCAGAGCCACCCTCAACTGCTGGTCTTTTCCTGTTCCCGTCTCCCCTCCTGTGAAGATGGTGTCTATTCCTGAGGGAAGGGGAAGAGAGCTCTGCCCGCTTCCTGCAGCAACTCTGATTGGCTGCTCTCCCCCCGAAGGTGGGGAAGTTGGAAAGACAGCCTATAAGAGAGAGAGACTTCCCCCAGGTAGAGCTGAAATTCACAAGGGGACTGGAGCTTCTCATGTCATCATGAGGCTGGCCTCAGCCTTGGCCTCAGCCCTGGCCAAACTCATGTGACTTGTGAAGAAATAGTGAGAGCTGGCAACATTGATACCACATTTTGAAAGGAGCTGTTGATTTTAAATGTCTCTCTCCCCCATTTTAAAGGAAATGTAATGCTTTGGAAAAGTGCCAGATTGGCCTAATTGTATAATGAAGCCACTACTTAGCCATGAAGCCACTACTTAGCCATAAAGCCCTAACTCAAATAGCTGCTCTGGTTTCCCCATTCCACCTTAAATCCTTAGCCTCTTTGAAGAGACTGACATCTACCACTCCTAGTTGTCTTTCATTCTACAGGACATCCTACATTTCAGCCATTTTTTTATCTGCATCCTGCCATTCTGAATTGTCACCAGCAAGTCCAGCCTGAAGACTCCAAGACAGCCTCTAGAGTCTTTCCTAGCCCTCTCAGAGACTGTTTTCAGCAGTCTGGGTGGTCTTCCCCTGCAGATGCACTCAGTGTTGTTCCTGTGGCACTATATGTGTCACTTTCTGAGCCAGAGACAAAGCAACCAGTGTCTAACCCTCCATTGCTCTCTCCCCCTGCCCTGGAAGGCCATGGAGTGCTGGCTCTGGGAGGGCATTTGGGTACGGGAGGGGTTCTGCCCTGTGGCAGGGGGTTGGGGTGCGGGGTCTGGGAGGGAGTTAGGGTGTGGTTCCGACCTGGGGCAGGGGGTTGGGGTGTGAATGGGAGTGCAAGGTGCGGGGTCTGGGAGGGAGTGAGGGTTGGGGAGGGGATTTCAACCTTGAGCAGGGGGTTCAGGGTGCAGGCTCCAGCCGGGCAGCACTTACCTCAGGCGTCTCCCGGTCGGCGGCGCAGTGGGACTCAGGCGGGCTCCCTGCTGCTCCTGGAAGCGGCTGGCATGTCCAGCCCCTAGGCAGATGCATGGTCAGGGGGCTCTGCACGGTGCGCACTGCCTGCACCTGCAGGCACTGCCCCCACAGCTCCCATGACTACGGTTCCCAGCCAATGGGAGTGCGCGGCTGGCACTCAAGGCAGGAGCAGCACATGTAGCTTCCCTGGCCGCCCCTGTGCCTAGGGGCTGCAGGGATATGCCGACTGTTTCCAGGAGCTTCCCGGAGCCAGGGCAGGCAGGGAGCCTGCCTTAGTTCCGCTGTGCTGCCAACCGGACTTTTAACGGCCTGGAGCCACCAGGGTTCCTTCTCAAATTGGTGTTCTGGTCAAAAACTGGACGCCTGGCAACCCTAAGACCACCATATTTCTCTGAATCTTGACTGCTGACCAGGGTCAGACTTATTTTCTTTAATCAGATTTAAACAATAGTAAATCAATGCCCAGGCAAATTAATGCCCACGCAAAAAGCTGGAAGGGGAGTGAGGTTTAGTGGATGAGGCACTGGACTGGAAGCATGGAGACCTGGGTGCTATTCCTCGCTCTGCCATCGCCCTGCTGTGACTCCTTGGGCAAGTCACTTTATTTCTCTGTGCCTCTTTTTCTACCTCTTGTCTGTCTTGTCTATTTAGACAGCAAGCTCTTTGTGGGCAAGGATTGTCTTCCACTATGTGATTGGACTGTGCCAAGCACAATGAGGCTCTGATCTTGGTTGGGACCTCTAGTCACTACTGTAATATAAAAAATAATAGATGCCCAGAAAATTACACAGTATAAAATATTTGAACAATTGACTCACACCCGAAAAGCACTGTATCCCAAAACTAATTCAGTGGGGGTGAGGGGAGGGGAACCCAGTGCCCCATAATGTACCCTTCTATACAGGTGATAGCAATTCCGTTATTTTCTGACCCAAAGCTAGCAAAAATAGTGTTTTCTTATAGGCCAGTACACAAGCTTTCAAAGTCCAGAAGCTAAAGCAGAGACCACCTTGAGTGCATATCTTATGAGATCTGCAGTGAGCAAGCACAACATTTACAAGAACTACATTTTATAAGATGTGGTGTCTTGTTCTAACAAGATTTACAAGGGTCTCTCTTATAAGATGCACACCCAAAGCAGTGTCTTCTAGAACTCCCAAGCTAGGCAGTGTCCTGGGGATAAGCTTCCCAACCTACAGTAGAATCAGCAGCTTCTCTCCTCCCAGGCCATACAAAAGACCTAACTAAGCAGTCTGATTTTTCAGAGATTCTGAGCACTAACCTCTCCCAGTGAGAAGGGTGTGCAGGGGAAGGCTCCATGAAGACACACAGACACGCCATAACCAAAGTCCCAGAACATATTTCATATGAGACAGCCCCAGTACAAGTAGTCTTTAAAACCCAGCTTCATTCTTACCATAGCTGGACTCTGCCAGGATAGCCACCCCAGCCTTTTCATCCAGGGTGCTGCATACCTGCTCTTCCCATTGCAAACTCTCACAGCTACTCTACTGGGAGCATCCTTGACAGAGGAGCATCCTTCACTACTGCTGATCCTCTCATGGTTTCTCTGGGGCCCAGCTCTGCAACAAGGAGATCTCAGTGGGTAAGCTCCTCTTGCCGTTCCCCTTTCCTTAAGCCCACTCTGATCCTTGGCTCCAGCTCTCTGGCTTAGGCTCTCTCCCTCTACTGTTCCTCCTGCTTCCAGCCCCCTCTAGCCTTGGCCCTCTCTGGCTTGGGTATACCAGCCAGCAAATCCTTCTTTTTGCTCTCCTGCCTTAAGATAACTAAGTGACAATGACTACAGAAATATTCAAGATTAACAGACAACTAAACAAACACATATAAGCCAGCTCCTCAAAGGTACGTGACATTTTTGCATTTCTTAGCTAAGACGTGAGTAGATAAGTATTAATGTTTTTATTTTTGTAAGTGAAGTCAGATTAAATATGACTAAATTCCTGTTTACTGGGTATGAAGATACAGAAAATCAGAAAACTTTGTGTTCTGAGGAATTTACCAAATGAACAGTAAATATTCACCTGCTGCTAAGATCAACTGGTTGTCTTCAATTTAATCTAAATATAATTAAAAAAAGAAATAAAGAGGAGATCAGGATTCCACTTACCAATTTGGAACCAAATAATTCAAACAATCTTTCACTCTAAAGTTGCAGCAGCATAAGAAAGAAAGTCAATGCAAATCCTTTCTTTTACTTCTACACCAGTATTAATTTCTAGTTAACTAACCCAGTCAACAACTTGAAGGAAAGTCACAATAGTTTCATAAATCATTATAGAACAATATATACAGGGGGAGTGGCTGTGCTTCGAGAAATTTCCACAAGTAACTTTTGTAACATACACAAAGCAGTTGGCAAAGTCAACATGCTTCCAGTGGAACCAGCTGCTGTGTAAGTTCTAACAGTTACTTTGTGTAATGGAATGTCTTAGCAATCAGTTAAATTTCTTAAAGGTGACTCTGACAGATTTTTTTTTGTAATTGGATTTATGCCTGTTATTGTTTCTTGATGGTGTATAAAGAAGCCATAAAAGTTTTTCTCTGCTTGTCTTTTTACCTTAAATACGTCGGTGTTGAAACTGGTCTTCCCTAGTTTTAACAGAGAATTTTTGAGGGTATCAGAGATGTGTATTATGAATTCTCATACCTTAACTGAACGGGCAAGCGTGTTGAGCCTTTAATAAAGCCACCCTCTCTCATAAATTTTCATTAGGCACTGAAGCTAAACAAAACTTAATAAAAACAAAAAACAAAATGTAAACACATGGTCTTCTTCCAGGCTCCCCCTCGTGGTCTCAGGGCAGCCCTGCAAGTGGCCCCTCATCTCAGTTTTCCTTCTGAGTCCCCAGTAACTGCAAAAGAGCTTATTGTCTAGTCTATAATCATAGTTTATTAGCAAAAAGCCATAACCAAAAGTCTCAGGACATATTTCATATGAGACAGCCCCAGTACAAGTAGTTTTTAAAACCCAGCTTCATTCTTACCATAGCTGGACTCTGCCAGGATAGCCACCCCAGCCTTTTCGTCCAGGGTGCTGCATACCTGCTCTTCCCATTGCAAACTCTCACAGCCACTCTACTGGGAGCATCCTTGACAGAGGAGCATCCTTCACTACTGCTGATCCTCTCATGGTTTCTCTGGGGCCCAGCTCTGCAACAAGGAGACCTCAGTGGGTAAGCTCCTCTTGCTGTTCCCCTTTCCTTAAGCCCACTCTGATCCTTGGCTCCAGCTCTCTGGCTTAGAGCCAGCAAGCATCTCCCTCTGCTGTTCCTCCTGCTTCCAGCCCCCTCTAGCCTTGGCCCTCTCTGGCTTGGGTATACCAGCCAGCAAATCCTTCTTTTTGCTCTCCTGCCTTAAGCCCTTTTCCAGGAACCACCTTCTATCTAGCTCGCTTGGGCAGCTCTCATTTTCCTCTTTTCCTGACTGAACCAGTCTGCCGTGCCTCTTCTTTTCCCTCACCAGGCCACTTAGGATATGTCTACACTGCAATGAAACAGCCCAGCAGCCTGAACCCTGTGAGCCCAAGTCAGCTGGCACAGACCAGCTGAGGGTGCCTAGTTGCAGCGTAGACATACCCATAAATATGTTCTAGACTCAGGAAGTGTAGTCCTAGGAAATAGAACAATTCAAATGTTTCCGAGTGGCTGTATTAAATGCAGAAAAAATGCCTTGCTGGACAAATCAGAGTTGGTATCATCAACATTAAGAAACAGATAATTTCTATATACAAAATTAACCAGAACTGTTTTTATGCTACAACATGATCAAGAGCCAGACTTAACACACTTAGAGGCATATCACTCAGTCAAGTGGTGATGAGATGCTCAGATATTAGGGTGCTAAGCACAGTATAGAAATCTATATAGAATAGAATACAGACAATTGTTTGGATACAAGACTTTTAAGCACTTTAGCCAGAAATAGTACATTAGCTATTGGAAGGCACATACTCCAAAATCCAATGCAGTTTTTAATTGAGCACACATCTAGTCTAATTTAATGGAATTGGAACTATACCAAAACTTAAAGACAAATCAATAGTTTGTGTAAGAAATGAAGAACTCTAACTGGTACACTGGTTCAGAAGGTCAGCAGGCCAGGAATCAGAAGTCAACATTTTTTCCCCATTATGTTTACTGAAATCTTTTGAGAGAGATACAAGGCATTACACATATCCACAAATACAGTAAAAATTCATGGTAGATGACAGACGAAATAAGGATAATACAATTTAGAAAGACATTACAGGACTTACAATATAATAAGTTCTGAATAATGCATGGAGGATAGGAGCATGGTAGATTTATCTGTGGCAAAACTACAGGAGAGGCAAAATAATAATAGATTCTATATGTAAATAATGCTTTTGATCCTGAAGGATTCTAAAGTTACAAAACACACTACAACAAAAATAGAAAGCAGACACTTCCTATTTGGGGGTAGAGGGTAGGGTACAGTCAATGAGCAGAAAACACAATCAGTAGTGAAGGGAAAGAAAATCTGGTTAAAAGCATGTCATAAATATAAAGGGAAGGGTAAACCCCTTTGAAATCCCTCCTGGCCAGGGGAAAGCTCCTCTCACCTGTAAAGGGTTAAGAAGCTAAAGGTGACCTTGCTGGCACCTGACCAAAATGACCAATGAGGAGACAAGATACTTTCAAAAGCTGGGAGGAGGGAGAGAAACAAAGGGTCTGTGTGTCTATATGCTGTCTTTACCGGGGATAGACCAGGAATGGAGTCTTAGAACTTTTAGTAAGTAATCTAGCTAGGTATGTGTTAGATTATGATTTCTTTAAATGGCTGAGAAAAGAATTGTGCTGAATAGAATAACTATTTCTGTCTGTGTATCCTTTTTGTAACTTAAGGTTTTGCCTAGAGGGGTTCTCTATGTTTTTGAATCTAATTACCCTGTAAGATATCTACCATCCTGATTTTACAGGGGGGATTTCTTCATTTCTATTTACTTCTGTTTTTATTAAAAGTCTTCTTGTAAGAAACTGAATGCTTTTTCATTGTTCTCAGATCCAAGGGTTTGGGTCTGTGGTCACCTATGCAAATTGGTGAGGCTTTTTATCCAACATTTCCCAGGAAAGGGGGGGTGCAAGTGTTGGGAGGATTGTTCATTGTTCTTAAGATCCAAGGGTCTGGGTCTGTAGTCACCTAGGCAAATTGGTGAGGCTTTTTACCAAACCTTGTCCAGGAAGTGGGCTGCAAGGTTTTGGGAAGTATTTTGGGGGGAAAGACGCGTCCAAACAGCTCTTCCCCAGTAACCAGTATTAGTTTGGTGGTGGTAGCGGCCAGTCCAAGGACAACGGGTGGAATATTTTGTACCTTGGGGAAGTTTTGACCTAAGCTGGTAAAGATAAGCTTAGGAGGTTTTTCATGCAGGTCCCCACATCTGTACCCTAGAGTTCAGAGTGGGGGAGGAACCTTGACAAAGCACATGAGCAAACTCATATCCTAACTAAAGTTCCCTGGGACCTTTCATGCCCATTAATAGTAGAAAAAACACATTTGTTTTTAAATCTCATCCACAAGATCCTCCAGAATAAACTGCATAGTGTTTAGTGTAATTATCTCAGTAGGAAAATATGCTGAATTTGCCTTGCTGGAATTTGGGAGGGGAAAAAAAATCAGATAGGTTTCCACACATTCACAAAAATTTCATAAAGAACATCATCTTCTCCACCTTTACTGTCTTGATAAGTTCTTAAAATCAAGCACCAACAATGAAAGGGATGGCATTAACAACATATTGGTCGGGCTTATTTTGTGCACTGTCAATCAGACAGCTGGCAAGAAACACACAGGACAAGGTACCTTGAGAGATACTACATGTCCAGTGTAAGATCCCCAGTTACACAGACTCCTAGAAAGTATCTGCAATATAACAGCAACTTCTAGAATTAATATCCAAACAAGGGTAACATGACTCAGATCTAAACCAGAGGTGGCCAACCTGTGGCTCCAGAGCCACATGCGGCTCCTCAGAAGTATAGGCACCAACTCCAGGGCTGAAGCTACAGGTGCCAACTTTCCAGTGTGCCAGGGGGCACTCACTGCTCAACCCCTGGCTCTGCCACAGGCCCTGTCCCCACTCCACCCCTTCCCACTCCCTCCCTTGAGCCTGCCATGCCCTCACTCCTTCCCCATCCCCCCCAGAGCCTCCTGCACGTCACAAAACAGCTGATTGGGAGGTGCGGGGAGGGCTGCCGGTGGGTGGGAGGCGCTGGGAGCTGGGAGGCTGATTTGGGGCTACTGACGTATTACTGCGGCTCTTTGGCAATGTACATTAGTTAATTCTGGCTCCTTCTCAGGCTCAGGTTGGCCACCCCTGATCTAAACAAATTCCTCTTATCTCTTCCATATGTAAATAGCCATATAAGTACCAAGGCTCAGAATTTCAGACTTGAATGCCTAAAGTCAGGAACTTAGATCCAGATTAAAGTACCTAAATGAAAGATTTTCAGAGATGCTGAGCACCCATAGCTCCCACTGACTCTTATTTAAATGTCTCACTTTAGGCACCCAAGTTTGAACTGTATGGCCCGGTTCTCCTCTGCTCACAGCCACTGGGAGCAGCTAAATGGCTGTGAGATGCCAAACTAGATTACAGGGAATCTGTACCATTCATGATTGCACCAAAAAAGCAATGGTGGGTGAGAATGGTTTTAGGTAGGTCATTATCTCTAAACTACTTTGCCCTGAATTTGTGTGACAACATTAAAGTTTTAAAACCTTGGTGTAGTGCTCCATCTGATAATCCCATATACGCATACAAGGGCAGCAATTGGCTAATATAAAGGAAAATACCTAGCTACACAGGCAGTCACAAGCTTTGGAGTAGAGGAGAAGATGAAACCCATAATACTGAGATCTCAACAGGAACAGACTGGGAGGATGCTAAGAATTCAAATAATAAATGTTTTTATTCTATTTCTAGATACTGAATTCTCACCCAGTCTCTTTAATGAAAGGTAGAGGTAGAAATTTTTCTAATAATAAATACAATTTTTTTGGGTCAAAATATTTTTTTCAAAATAATATATATATTATATATAAACAAAGTGTGCTTTTTCTTATTTTATTTAAAATTGATCAGAAGTATTACTGAAAATGGTTATCAAAATGTTTCATTTACCAATTACTGGGTAATCATTTTGGTAATGCTTTTGATAATTTTTTCCTCCCAAAACAGGCTTTTTTTTAATTTACAAAAAAAAAAACCAATCTATTTGAAATACTTTGAAATGAAAACAACTTCCAAATTTTGAAACTTTTCAAAGAAATAGATTTTAATTTTTTAACCAGCTCTATTCAGAGGTTATTTCAAATCAGTTGAAACACCATTTCTAGTTAAATATCCCAAAAGAGGCTCAGAGGTCTTAACTTATCAAATATAGTAGTAATTTTGACATTTTCCACAGTCTGAGGAAAGAATATAGTTTTGACTGTTATACAGAGGGGCATATAGGAGACATCAAATCTGGAGGGGATCATAAGGTGGAATTATATCTCTTCAGGGACACAAGGTCTCCAAACACTGTAACCTACAATAGCAACAACCACCATCACCATTACTACCACAATTACTTATGCAGACTCATCCGCCCCATTCCAGCTTCATTAGTCACTATAGGTTTGTCCCCTCCGCCGCTATCAAAGGTATACTAGCTGGTAAAGAAATCTCTATGAGAAGAGCAAGCCATCTCAACCCCCACAGAACTGACCCTAGAGCCAAAATGTAGCACACGTATCCTTTCCTGATTGGGAGATGTTTGTTAAAGGATTGAATTCTATTGTCTAAATCCAGTATGGCTCAGCTATTCTGGCCCTTAGGAATCTTCATGAGCTCTAAACATAAATGGTTGCTTAAAGGACTTCATATTTAATTTTGTGATAAGCCTGTGACTACAGACACTTCTTTATTAAAAATATTGTATACGCTAACACAGTCACCAATAGTTCTTCTCCATTCTGTTACTTTATGAAAATAAAAGGATTAAGAATGATTGTGTTGTCTGTCAATATGCTACAGGGGAGATGTCTAATAGCTTCTCACATATGAAATGTGTAGATCTATCATCATCTCTAGAGTATATATTTCATATGGTTTCTTGATAAATTCCAGTAAATAAAGGAAGAGAAGGAGATGATGCCAAAAGCACAATATAACTTGGAAACACAATTCCCACCCACCCACTTTACAGAAAAACTACAAAGGAAGATAAAAGAAAGAAAATTCAATCACTTAGAGCCAGACTCACCCTGACACTGGAAAAACCACCTTGCGGGGCAGAAAACTCACAAGCTGCAACTTACAAACTTTCCTCCTAATCTGCCCATTACAAGTAGATAAAGAAAAGGGATAAACAGTTTTACCCCCACTACACAGAAGGGGCAGGAGGGCTTGTCTACTTAAACCTATGGATGTTCCCACATTACAATCAATCCTGGGACCCTCACATGTGGAGGATAATGCTTCTGCACAGCTGATCTTCAGGGGCTGTTGGCCCCACCAATGGCCGCCTTCAGGCTCTTCCCACAGAGTGGTTTTTCTCAGGGAAAGCTTTCTTGCAAAGTGCATCATCTCCATCCAACTTCTCTGTACCCAAAGTTCTCCATACCCAAAGAGCCCAAAACGTATGTACCTAAGAAGGGCTTTTGTGAGTCAAGACAAATCATGAGACCGTGACACAGAGCTCATCATCTTCCAATTCAGTGACCCCCAACCACTCCTCTATAGGCCTATATCCTGGTGAGACTACATCTTCAAAGGTGCATCATGGCCAGAGGCTCCTCTCTTGGCAAGGGGAGAAGGTGGGCAATGGAAGACATGGTGGCCTCATGGTAGATGTAGTCCAACCAGGGAGACAGGTTTACAGAGGAGAATGGGAGCATGAGGCACACAAACAGCAACTCCCAGAAGGCACCATGGCAATATATCTGAATCAAAATAGTTACGGTTTTTAGCTGAAATTTTTCTGAATTTTAATTTTCTATAGAAAAATGCCCATTTTCTGACCAGATCTACTTCAAACCCTGCCCCTCTGTTTTGTTTTGATAAACTTTCTTCCTTCTCCCCTTGCATATGGAAGGGTCCCCGTCTAAAGTATATCACACAGGAAGGCTCAAATTGGGAAATAAAACAAAGGTAGTCTGCCTAGCTTTGCCCACAAGCCAAGTTTCACCTACTCAGGATGCCAAAATGAGATGTTATTCACAAAAGCTTGTGCGGATGTTTAAAATGTGACCATGTATTCTCTGCTGGCTTCTCAAGCTTCAGCCCTTCTCAGTAGTATTCAGGGTTGGGTTAAAAAAGAGACACAACCAGCCTATGCCTAGGGTCCTATCACTCAGAGTCATGTGATATCAGAATGTACGCTTTGCTCTCATGGTTGCTAAGAAACCTTGAAACTGAGTGCTGGTATAGCTGCAGCAGAGATATCTGTCTGAGTCTTCAGTCTAGCACAAAGGAAGAAGCAGCAGCCACTAGAGACAGGAAGGTAGTTGCCAGGCCTTACATCCCCCATCACAGCAGATCCATGACTCTAGCCATTTTGAAATGGGACAGCTTGGATGCCCTCTCCAGCTCTGAAGTATTGGCTCCCCCTTGTTAGGGCTCAGATGCCCCTCTGGGCTCCATTCCTCTCATCTGGGTGTTTTGGCTTGACAGGTCAATTTAGAAATGATGGTTCTCCCAAGTTTCTCCCAAGTTGCATCTACTTCTGGCACCATCATGAGATGCCACTCTCCATAGATTGTACAGATCTTTACAGTAGCCTCCCGTTCTTTTTATAAATGATTTGATCAACTTTTAAATAGATTAAAGTTACATTATTGCCAACAGGCCCCACACACTATTCATTTCTCAGTGGTATTGTTTCAAGCTGTGGGCAGACATAGGAAGACATCACCCAGTAGTTATACTTGGTTCACATTTTCAAGCTTTCATCTGCATTTATAACAGTTAGAGACTACTCTTTAGAAAAAAAAAGAAAGAAAGGTGAGATTCTGGAGAAAACGATGGCAGCCTTAACTTGCATAACTCCACCATGGATTCACCGCTGGTGAACCATGCAGCCATCCAAAACTCATGTCAGTAAAATCTTTATACTATACCATGCTCTCATGCATTCCATATTTATATGGATTTGACAGATGCGCACGCGCACACTTACACTCACTCTAGAAAGCATTCACTCATTCATTCATTCAGCATCTGATTCCATTTACAGCAAAAGGGGATTAAATATAACCCTTAGTTTTCAAAGAAACAGCGAATAACTGCAGATTACAAGGTTCTACGGTGGCACAAGCCTACTGAAAACAGTCATCACAAAGTAAAAAAATAAAATGTAAATAAAAGGCAGGGGAGGCTGAACAATCCAAAACCCCAAAGATATTACCTGTAATACAGACACTAAACAAAAGAATTAATAATGGGAAGAATCTGAATAGATTAACTCAGAAGCAAGCTTTCTTTTACTAATACTGCATATCTTTTTTCATTCACTTATCTGAACACATTCTTGTCACTGGGCATTTATACATACATACTGTAGAATACCTTAGTGCTTGCAATCAGAGTGTATCCATTATAACAATGGAAACCAAGCCTGAAATATTTCAGCTACAACTGGAGGATGCCTCCACTATGATTGCTTTACAGAATGCTTAGGAACTCTACACTTCATTGAAAGATTTCACATAGCTACCATGAGGTGTCTTGGAGAAGATGTGGGAAAATAAGGATATATACTTTATGTCCATTTTTCTGTGAGACAGAATTCCTGCAGTCGCTATTAAAATGGCTAAAAGAAGATACTCATTCAAAAGAATTTTTGTTCAGTTGGGTTGCTAGGGAAACCTGAGTTGCCTACAACCAGTGAAGTTTTAAATTACACAATGAATGCATGGATCCAGACATGATCCTGCTAGGTTCTGGAAAGAAAACCCATGCTGGATTAAAGGTTTTGGCCGTTAAAAGACATTACTGTACTAGCAGAGATGTTAGCTGAAACTACACAATAAAGGGTGATGGGTTTCATAAAATACAAGGTCTTTTTTATAGAAAGTCATGGAATTACCACATGGTTTGAAAAAGCTTCTTGGGTTTAGAAATGTATGTTTTATATCTAATTACATATGAGATATTTAATTTGGGTTTTATATTTCTTTTTAAATAATTATTGCATAGTATTGGAACCATATATGTATATACATGTGTATCTGTTTTCTGGTGGAAGTCTCCTCATGAGGGAAGTTTTGGAAAGTAAAGTGAGGTATTAAACAATTGTCATAGGCAAAGTCAAATGAGCATTCGATCTGTCATACCAGGTGCTATGGACAGCTCAGCATTTTTGCCATTTTGTAGCCAAAAGTCGCTAGCAACTGTTACCAGCACAGTACACATATGTGCATGTGATTTATGAATACTGGAAAGTAAAGGAAGATATTTTCATAATGAACAAGCTATGCAACAAAACATACCTACTACCGTGCTTTGCCTTTTAGCATAATGTTATTTATATAGCACCAAAAATGTAGTGGATATGTCACAGACACATACCCATATATAGACAATGTCTCTTCCTTAAGGAGTTTACAATATGTAAACAAAAGTTAGGGAAGAGATTAGAAGCAGGTGATTAAGCAGCGATGTTTAGCTGGCATCTTGTTAACTTCAGGGTTTGATTTATTTTTTTCCTCTTCTCTTGAAAAGAAAACCAGGATTAAGAGGCCTAAGGAAAACAAAATTTTTTTAATTGTGCTAATTTAATATAGAATGTATAGATTTGTGATGACATCAAAGGATATATCTGTGTGAAATATGCAAAGAGTGCTAAAAATATAAAAAAATAATCAGTAGAAATATACATCAGATAGCTAACTATGCTATTCTCACATACACAGACTAATATTATTGAAAAGAAAATTTACCTTAGGAAGATTCAGAAGAGGAAGATGTGAAAATATATTTGATTCTTGGCCTACTCCTCCAGAATTTGCATTGTCCACAACAAGACCCTGACAGGGATTCCTATTAGAAAAACAAAGCAATAAGCTATTCAGTACTCCATTTACTTCAAAGTTCCATTTATTGTTTATAAATACCTAAGGACTGAAAGAAAGAATGAATATTAAATATCAGATTAAATGTCTAAAGCTTATTTTAAGATTCCCAAATATATACATTCTCATGTTTTCCACAACACCATCATCCCCTTTATGAGAATGTTCTCTCTCTGGGAATATTTCCTGAATTCATTAAGATTGTCTTCCATCAACCAAGATGTCAGTTTTTTCAAAGCCGCCATCACATCCCATCATGTGAATTTCTCAGCTTTATTTAAAGTTTATTTGGCACCAATTTAAATCTTTAAATCTTTAAAAATGGACTAAAGTTTGAATACATGATTTACAGAATACAATCTTTACAAACATGTTTAAAAATACTCAGAAATTTCTTCCCACACTTAATAAAAAAAATACAAGTTAACAGGAACAACAAATTCAAAGGTTAAAATTAAATTTAGTAGCAAAGTACTTTGCTGCAGTGTGACTTTCACATAATTACTACTGCTTTTAGACTATGAACTAAAGTAACATTTTTACCCTCATTTGTCAATATAAATGAAATGGATGTTGCTATATTAATAATGAATGTGATATAAGAAGAAAAATAAAGATAACATATATGAAAGGCTTCTTGCCTGGAAACTGACCTTTTCAAGTTTATTCCAGTAGCAATTTACTGGCTCCTAATTACTGTTCAATATTCCTCTCCTACTAGCACATTAATAACAATAAAAGAGGCTAGCAGCTATCACAGCTGATTTAGAGGTTCAAATTCTTTACTGTAGCAATGGAGATGGTTTTTAAAAAGGCAAAATGCCAGTCATGAGATCCTATCAGACTATTGGTAAACTACTGACAGCAGCACTACAGCAAATCGATCAACAATGCAAAAAGCTGACAAGGAAAGACAAAAATAAAGACTTGCACGACTTTGCAGTTTACAGGCTTTTGTTATGAAATTGTGCTGTCTAACTAAATTTCAACTCGTATTGTTGCAGGAAAATTCTAGTTTTTGTTTACAGGACAAGCCATCAATATGCAAGTAAATTTTGAAATATGATAGATATTCACAGCTTAAATAACCTTACCTATTACTCTTTTTAGAGACACTGGAGAAAGGAATAACTATGCCTAAAGGCACATATAGTAAACCTCTGAAGACAGTAAGGATTAAAAGTGACTTTTTTAAATGAAGATTTCTGGTCATATGAGTTGTTATTCTACACAAAGCTCACTACCAGTTATTCCAGGTTGCTATTTTTAACTAAATTATTTCTGTTACATTCAAAATCGAGTTGGGAAATAAAAACCTCTCAGGTAGCACTAATTGTCTTTTCCTCACATGCATAAAAACCTGTGTAACTCACTGGATTAGATTACAAGCAATCAGTGTTGTTTTTCATTTTAAACAACCCCCAGTAAAGCTCATTTATAAACAGGCTAGTTGCACTGTTAATTTATTAATGGGTTTAGTGTAGTATATAATGGTATCATCAATACCAAAAGCACTTCTGCTAATCTAACTAATCAGAGTTCTGGGAGCATAAAAATAACCTGACTTTAATCCACGGCAATAAAAATATGGAAAAAAGAAAACAGGCATGCAACATTTAAAAAGCCTTTCAAGATAGGAGGTTGACAAGCTTTGGAAAATCGAGTGTTATACATAATAGTTTTATAAAGCAAAACTGGCATTTAGTACTTTTGACTGTTTTAACTAAAATGAGAACTATGTTAAAGTGGAGGAGAGATGTTAGGTTGTCAAAAGGTAGTATACAGTATTTCCCTTCCCACATGCATATGTGCAAAGTTTAAAGCCAAGTTTAGGTAAAGACTACATCTATTGTTACAATCAATTAACCGAACTAAAAATCATTTTTAAAGATTCTACATGAATTTTAACATAGATTATTATATATTTTCAAAACCCATGATAAGCAGTGGCTTTAACACTTCATTTTAATACATGAATTTTCCTGTATTCATGCTGACTATATAAGTAATAATTAGTTTTTGGGGGGTGCCTTCCTGCAGTCCAACCCCCAATCTTCTGCTAGACCATTACTCCCACATCCTGCAGAGGGCATGGCAGACAGCAGAGCAGGGAATGTTCAACCTCTTTTGCAGCTAAAGTTCACCTCTTCCCACACATGAGCCATAAGAGAATTGTCAAGGAGTTTTTCTCCCTGCAAGAGTTAAGATGTTTGTTTGGCAAGCCTTAGTTGGCTCCTTGGGGGCCAACAACCCAATGCACACACCTAGAAAACCTATTAGGCTTGGCAACAGGCCTAAGAGCTAGCTGACATGGCTTGTAACCCCAAAGAGCCTCCCATGGTTTATTCATTATTTGTATTATGAAAGCAACCAGAGGCCCCCCATCAGGCTGAGGGTCCCTTCTGCCAGACAATGCACAGGTGTGAAGTACAAACACAGTCCCCTTCTCCAAAAACATTACAATCTTTTAACAGAAGGGTGGGAAGGGACGAATGAGGTAACAATTTAATAAGAAAGTTCCCTACTCTGGAGCAATAGTTACAGCTTGCCACCTGGCTAACCACGGTCAGTTGGCAGGGAATTGTAGCAGAATTGTGTGAATAATGGATTTTTTGGTTTACTGGCAATTCCAAAATAATCGGGGGGAAAAAAATCATTTGGCATCAAACAAAATGTTTTCAGTCAATTTCAAGAGCTTAATGTTTTTAATGTATTAAAAATAAATGTGAAGGAAATTTCAAAATTAAAAGTCATTTCAAACTGAAAAACCAAACATTTTTATTTTTTCAGATTTTTGTTTTGTTTTTTGTTTGGGTGGGATGAGAGGGTTCTTTGATATGATCAATATGGCAAAACTGACACAAATTCATGAAACTTTTCAGGGTCACTAAATCTACTTTGGCTGACAATTTTCACCCAACTCTAGTTGCTTTCAGCCCCAAGAAACCAGTCACTTACCCCAGATCAATTAGTACCCTAAATCTTATACCACAGACAACGCCTGTAGCCAATCCTGTAATAAACTATCTTATTTCTTAGTCCCAGTTAATAAAAGTTTAGAGAGTTATTTACAGGTTAAAAGAAGCAGACATATACACACAAATGAATTGCAACCTAAATCATATGAGTGACAGAGTTGCAGTGATCTAACAATTCAAAGTGTCTTTCAGGGCAAACCCAGGGATAACCCTGGGGGAACTCTCACTTCAGTTTAGAGTCTCTGGCCCTGAAAGAGTTCAAACAGCAAAGAGATGAAAAATCTTCATGTCAACTGTTTTTATTTCCCTCTTCTTGTATTCAAACCAATGGTACGAGGCCTTCTGCATGTACTCCTCCATGGGTGGGTGGGACAATTAACAAGGCTTTTGTCCTATGTTGGTCCACTGAATTTTTGATAGTCCTTCTGATGCGCAGAGGGGATCATTCTCATGCCTTGTTCACAAGTACAGAGCAAACATTTTCAAAGTTATAAAGCGAAACTTACATATAACTACATAGCATGGGAGACAGACATTACAAGTGAAATTAGTGCCTGCAGCAACTTACAAGCATTTCATAGAGTCTAAGCGCTAAATACAGTCTTATAAAATTAATACCTATTTTGAACTAAACTAACCTAGTCGCAAGCTGGTTTGGTTTCCAGCTATGAGTTTGCCAGTTCTTAGCTATGCCTGTGACCTTGGCTTGAGCTGGCACTTGATTTACCAGCATCACATGGAGAAGATCATAGCAAAATTCGGTTGCCCGGAGAAATTCATCGCAATGGTTCAGCAATTCCATGATGGTATGCTCCCGCGCATTGTGGACAACAAGTCATCTGAACCATTCCCAGGCACCTATGGAGTCAAGCAGGGCTGTGTGTTGGCCACAACTCTCTTCAGTATGATGTTCTCTACCATGCTTACAGATGCCTTTCATGACTGTTACACAGGGATTCACATCAGATACTGGACTGATAGCCAGCTTTTCAATTTGAGGAGACTACAGGAAAAGACAAAGATACAAGAAGTGATTGTTTTTGATCTTCTCTTCGTTGATGACTGTTCCCTGAATGCCAAATCTGAGTCTGACATGCAGCGGAGTATGGACTATTTCTCTTCAGCTTGTGACAACTTTGGTCTCATAATTATCATCGAGAAGACAGAAGTGATGTACTAGTCTGCACCAAGAAACTCTTATGTACAGCCTACTATCCAGTGAATGGCCAAACCCTCCAGGCAGGGACAAGTTCACCTACCTCGGCAGTACGTACTCATGTGCAGTTCATATGAATGATGAAAACAACGTCAGAATTTCCAAAGCAAGTGTGGTCTTTGGCAGACTACGTGCAAATGTGTGGGAGCACAGAGGCAATAGTCAACAAACAAAACTGAAGGTATACAAAACCATCACGTTTCCAACTCTGACGTTGAAGTGACCTTATGCAACCTCTCTCTTGCCTTCTTTATGAAGTAAGGGCATGATAGCTCCCAGCCTCCTGAGTTACGGGTGAGTTAAAAAAAGCCGGCGCTCCGCGAACCAGCTGAGCGGCGGGGAACCAGCTGAGCAGCGGGGGAAAGCAGAGCAGCAAACAGCAGGAGTTTGCCTGGGAGTTCGCCTGCAGTGAGCCCACTGAGGCTTACACCCTAACGACTTCTCTGAGTAATTACTGCATCTCCTGAGGAAGCTCATAGTAGGAAGGTAATATGGATGGGGAGTGTTCAACTGTTGTGACCTGCACTGGATGTGCCATGTTTGTCTTTCTTCCAGAGGACAGAAGCGACTTTGTCTGTACAAAGTGCAAGCTGGTCTCAATATTGGAAGAGAAGGTTCAAGGTCTGGAGCAACAGGTATCGACCCTGCGTTGCATAGGAGAAACTGAAGATTTCCTGGACAGACGTCAGGATATGCTTCTACAGGCACAAGGTTCTGAAGATTCAGAGCAGGCTGCGCAGCACGGACAGGAGGACAGTGAAGAAATCTGGCAACATGTGACCTCCAGAAGAAGAAGGGGGAACGTCCATGTACCAGCAACGTGAACACAGGTAAGTAACCGTTTTCATGTTCTCTCCACAGGTACCATTGCAGGGAGTGGCCCAGATGATACGTCTGGGGGAAGGGAGCAGAAGGAGACTCCACCAGTTGAAAGGCATGAGATGCCCTGTGCTAAGGTTGGGGGTTCCACGACCACAACTCCCAAGAGAAGGAGGCAGGTTGTGGTGGTCAGGGACTCTCTCCTCAGGGGGACTGAGTCATCTATCTGCCGCCCTGACCGGGAAAACAGAGAAGTCTGCTGCTTGCCAGGGGCTAAGATTCGCGATGTGATGGAGAGTCTGCCAAGACTCATCAAGCCCTCGGACCACTACCCCTTCCTGCTTTTCCATGTGGGCACCAATGATACTGCCAAGAATGACCTTGAGCGGATCACTGCAGACTACGTGGCTCTAGGAAGGAGGATAAACGAGTATGAGGCGCAAGTGGTGTTCTCGTCCATCCTCCCTGTGGAAGGAAAAGACCGGGGTACGGATCGTCGAATCGTGGAAGCCAATGAATGGCTACGCAGGTGGTGTCGGAGGGAAGGCTTTGGATTCTTCGACCATGGGATGGTGTTCCAAGAAGGAGGAGTGCTAGGCAGAGACGGGCTCCACTTAACGAAGAGAGGGAAGAGCATCTTCGCGAGCAGGCTAGCTAACCTAGTGAGGAGGGCTTTAAACTAGGTTCACTGGGGGAAGGAGACCAAAGCCCTGAGGTAAGTGGGGAAGCGGGATACCCGGAGGAAGCACGAGCAGGAGTGTGTGAGAGGGGAGGGCTCCTGCCTCATACTGAGAACAAGGGGTTATCAGTGGGTTATCTCAAGTGCCTATATACAAATGCACAAAGCCTGGGAAACAAGCAGGGAGAACTGGAGGTCCTGGCAAAGTCAGAGAATTATGATGTGATTGGAATAACGGAGACTTGGTGGGATAACTCGCATGACTGGAGTACTGTCATGGATGGGTATAATCTGTTCAGGAAGGATAGGGAGGCCAGAAAAGGTGGGGGAGTTGCACTGTATGTAAGGAAGCAGTATGACTGCTCAGAGCTCAAGTATGAAA
The DNA here is from genome assembly GCF_965140295.1 of Lepidochelys olivacea. Classification (NCBI taxonomy): domain Eukaryota; kingdom Metazoa; phylum Chordata; order Testudines; family Cheloniidae; genus Lepidochelys; species Lepidochelys olivacea. The sequence continues at coordinate 269,166,174 of NC_140411.1, forward strand.
CTGCAGAAAAACCTGAGAGTTTCTGGATTAAGTTTAGAAGCCTGAGCAACAAGGGTGATGTCGTGGTGGGAGTCTGCTATAGACCACCGGACCAGGGGGATGAGGTGGACGAGGCTTTCTTCTGGCAAGTCGCAGAAGCTACTAGATTGCACGCCCTGGTTCTAATGGGTGACTTCAATCATCCTGATATCTGCTGGGAGAGCAATACAGCGGTGCACAGACAATCCAGGAAGTTTTTGGAAACTGTAGGGGACAATTTCCTGGTGCAAGTGCTGGAGGAACCAACTAGGGGTGGAGCTCTTCTTGACCTGCTGTTCACAAACCAGGAAGAATTAGTAGGGGAAGCAAAACTGGATGGGAACCTGGGAGGCAGTGACCATGAGATGGTCGAGTTCAGGATCCTAACACAAAGAAGAAAGGAAAGCAGCAGAATACGGACCCTGGACTTCACAAAAGCAGACTTTGACTCCCTCAGGGAACTGATGGGCAAGATCCCCTGGGAGAATATCATGAGGGGGAAAGGAGTCCAGGAGAGCTGGCTGTATTTTAAAGAATCCTTATTGAGGTTACAGGGACAAACCATCCCGATGTGTCGAAAGAATAGTAAATATGGCAGGCGACCAGCTTGGCTTAACAGTGAAATCCTTGCTGATCTTAAACACAAAAAAGAGGCTTACAAGAAGTGGAAGATTGGACAAATGACCAGGGATGAGTATATAAATATTGCTCGGTCATGTGGGAATGGAATCAGAAAGGCTAAATCACACCTGGAGCTGCAGCTAGCGAGGGATGTTAAGAGTAACAAGAAGGGTTTCTTCAGGTATGTTGGCAATAAGAAGAAAACCAAGGAAAGTGTGGGCCCCTTACTAAATGAGGGAGGCAACCTCGTGACAGAGGATGTGGAAAAAGCTAACATACTCAATGCTTTTTTTGCCTCTGTCTTCACGAACAAGGTCAGCTCCCAGACTACTGCACTGGGCAGCACAGCATGGGGAGGAGGTGGCCAGCCCTCTCTGAAGGAAAAGAAGTGGTTCGGGACTATTTAGAAAAACTGGACGTGCACAAATCCATGGGGCCGGATGCGTTGCATCCGAGAGTGCTAAAGGAATTGGCGGATATGATTGCAGAGTCATTGGCCATTATCTTTGAAAACTCATGGCGATCAGGGGAAGTCCCAGAAGATTGGAAAAAGGCTAATGTAGTGCCCATCTTTAAAAAAGGGAAGAAGGATGATCCTGGGAACTACAGGCCGGTCAGCCTCACCTCAGTCCCCGGAAAAATCATGAAGCATGTCCTCAAGGAATCAATTCTGAAGCACTTAGATGAGAGGAAAGTGATCAGGAACAGTCAGCATGGATTCACCAAAGGAAAGTCATGCCTGACTAATCTAATTGCCTTCTATGATGAGATAACTGGTTCTGTGAATGAAGGAAAAGCAGTGGACGTGTTATTCCTTGACTTTAGCAAAGCTTTTGACATGGTCTCCCACAGTATTCTTGTCAGCAAGTTAAAGAAGTATGGGCTGGATGGATGCACTACAAGGTGAGTAGAAAGTTGGCTAGATTGTCGGGCTCAGCGGGTAGTGATCAATGGCTCCATGTCTAGTTGGCAGCCGGTATCTAGCGAAGTGCCCAAAGGGTCGGTCCTGGGGCTGGTTTTGTTCAATATCTTCATTAATGATCTGGAGGATGGTGTGGATTGCACCCTCAGCAAGTTTGCGGATGACACTAAACTGGGAGGAGTGGTAGATACGCTGGAGGGTAGGGATAGGATATAGAGGGACCTAGACAAATTGGAGGATTGGGCCAAAAGAAATCTGATGAGGTTCAACAAGGACAAGTGCAGAGTCCTGCACTTAGGACGGAAGAATCCAATGCACCGCTACAGACTAGGGACCGAATGGCTAGGCAGCAGTTCTGCAGAGAAGGACCTAGGGGTGACAGTGGACGAGAAGCTGGATATGAGTCAACAATGTGCCCTTGTTGCCAAGAAGGCCAATGGCATTTTGGGATGTATAAGTAGGGACATTGCCAGCAGATCGAGGGACGTGATCGTTCCCCTCTATTCGACATTGGTGAGGCCTCATCTGGAGTACTGTATCCAGTTTTGGGCTCCACACTACAAGAAGGATGTGGATAAATTGGAGAGAGTCCAGCGAAGGGCAACAAAAATGATTAGGGGTCTGGAACACATGAGTTATGAGGAGAGGTTGAGGGAACTGGGATTGTTTAGTCTACGGAAGAGAAGAATGAGGGGGGATTTGATAGCTGCTTTTAACTACCTGAAAGGTGGATCCGAAGAGGATGGATCTAGACTATTCTCAGTGATAGCAGATGACAGGACAAGGAGTAATGGTCTCAAGTTGCAGTGAAGGAGGTTAAGGTTGGATATTAGGAAAAAATTTTTCACTAGGAGGGTGGTGAAACACTGGAATGCATTACCTAGGGAGGTGGTGGAATCCCCTTCCTTAGAAGTTTTTAAGGTCAGGCTTGACAAAGCCCTGGCTGGGATGATTTAGTTGGGATTGGTCCTGCTCTGGGCAGGGGATTGGACTAGATGGCCTCCAGAGGTCCCTTCCAACTCTGTTATTCTATGATAGGCCTTGGTCAGCAATAATATGAACTGCACAGAAAGAAAGATGTGCAACCAGAAACCATGATCTCCAGGCTCCTAAACCAGTGAAGCTTCCCATAGGCCAAAGGGTATTCTGTACATGATGTCTCCCTTTCTCATGACTGACGTACTTTTGTGGGCAGGTATGACAGGACTACCAGATGTGTGACATTATGCAGGTCTGACAGTAGAGTCAATGAGATGAAAATCTATGTACACTGAGTCCCCCTCCTGGCAGCCCAGGGCTCTTTTAAATCGAGGTACAGACACAAACTGATGCATCTTATAACTGAGGAGAATGAGAGACTATAACTTTGCACTTTAGGTCTGTAGCCTTTTGGGACTGTAATTTAGAAACTCACTGGCCATTTTCTTGTAGGCATTATGGTTCATGACAAATTAAATTAAAAAAATGTGTTATATTAAAAAGCAGTGATGGTGAGTTAGCTGATCAGTTTGCAGATTAACTGTGGGTTATTAACTTGTGGAGATTAACTGTGGGTTATTTTTCTTTTCATTATTGGGTTTATTTTTGGTTTTTAATGTTTTGGGTATGGAATTAGGTGTAACCTCTTCCTGTAGTGCAACAGCCAAAAGATCCCTCTTCTAGTACAGCTCAGACATGGTTAGAAGTAACTAGGGAGCAGACAGAAGGCTGATTCTAGCAGCAGGCACTAGGCCAGGAAGGTTTAACGCTTGTTTGTGCTGTAAATTAGCAAATAACTCCCCAAGTGTGCAAGCACAGGGGTAGAGGGAGGGAAGAGAGACATAGATGGCTTTTTTCTTTTGCCCCTTTTAAATCCGTATTTTTTATATATAACCTTGCCTCTTCAATGAAATATTCTGATCTGTCATTTCTATTATTTTTATTGTGTTAACTTCACAATTGAAGTACCTGTGTGCTGTAGGCACACAATGAAATTACAGTAAACTGCTTTTACCACTACTTATATTTATTGGCCCAGCCAAGCGATGATGTCATAATAATACCTTATCTAACCCCTCCAGCATATAGTGTAAGAAATATATTTGGGTTGAGAGCAGTGACAGATTAGCCACTGGGTCAACAGGGCCCATGCCCAGGGGCCTTGGACAATTGGAGGGCCCTGGAAAAATGGGCACCCCTGCACCCTGCTCGGTGCTCCTGCCAGGGATTGGGGGAAGCCCCTGTACCCCGACAGGAGCGCATGATGGGGGGCGGGGCAGGGAAGCCCCCGCACCCTGACCCCATTTCCCTGGCAGGAATACCAGGGGGAGGGCAGAAGAGGGGGGACTGCAGGTGGAAGGAGTGAGGACGGGCCCCCACTTGCACTGGCCCAGGGCCCCGCAAAACCGTAATCCTCCTTTGGCTGAGAGATAACATACTTTAACCCAAACATACCAATATTACTTTAGCCTTGTCTGCAATGATCTTCAGCTAGCCTTATCCAATACATAATCTCATGCAGACACCAGGTCATTCAATCTACTGCACTAGCATGAGAGTAGAAACTAAAATGTAGAGTACACTGAGCCCTCCGATTTACAAGCCTTCTCCCCACATCATCATATACATCTTGAACAGAAGACGTGACACAATAGAACCCTACATGAAAGTGTCCTTGGAGCAGATGAACAATTGCTGAAAACCACCACCTGAGGCTTCTCACAATGAAGAGGTCAGGATCCTAGTTAGAGAATATTCTCTTGTGAAATGTAAATGACATCCCTTTCATCTGACCCATCCGAATGTACCTTCAGTAGCACCAAGCGTAGCAAAACTTCATATCCAAGCCCTTATTCACAATGGCGAGCATCTACTCACTCAAGTAGTTACATTAAGTTCCATAAGTTTATTCACACAGATTTCTCCCCAGGTTGAGAAAGGGCTTCACAGATTGGCCCACTGTGATTTTATAGTAAGGTAAAAGAATAATATATGAATCTTCTGAAACCACAAATGCTATTTTGCACAGACTCTCAGTAAAACTGGATATTCACCTGAAAAGATCCGCCCAAAATGATACATACATAACCAGAGTATATGACAACCTACAGGCTTCAAAACCTGAAACCACAATGCTAGCAGCACAAGGGTCTAGCTTACAGTAAAAACTGGGTAATTTAGATAATAGAAACAAACATAACAAACATGGTTTTAAACAACATTTAAACAAACATAAACAAACATGGTTCTAGACTATTCTCAGTGGTAGAAGAGGACAGGACAAGGAGTAATGGTCTCAAGTTGCAGTGGGGGAGGTTTAGGTTGGATATTAGGAAAAACTTTTTCACTAGGAGGGTGGTGAAACACTGGAATGCGTTACCTAGGGAGGTGGTAGAATTTCCTTCCTTAGAAGTTTTTAAGGTCAGGCTTGACAAAGCCCTGGCTGGGATGATTTAATTGGGGATTGGTCCTGCTTTGAGCAGGCGGTTGGACTAGATGACCTCCTGATGTCCCTTCCAACCCTGATATTCTATGATTCTATGATAAAATTTAGCTGTTTGTGGGCTTTTGGGAGGGCGGGGGGCATGTCCTAAAAGCTCAACCCCCCATCATTTGAATTAAAATAGCTTTTGCAGACACCTCATGGGATGCTAGAGAACAATAAAATAATCACTGAAAGGGTCCATAGCTCCAAAGCCAGCACCTGAAGGCAAATAATGAGTTATTACTGCTAACACTTTTAATTGTTAGAATAGAATTAACATCCTAAGGACCTACACAGAGCAAAGGGGATGCTGAGTTCCAGGGCCAGAAGAGAATGATTAATTACTTTTTCATGGACCATGCCGGATACTGCTGAGACTATGCTCCTGCATTAAGGGCATTGTAAGATTCAGCCTGAGAGCCTAAAAGTCCATCTTCAGAACCAGACAGACAACATTTTTGGAGTGATTTTTGAGTATTATGTAAGTATACAATGCAAAAGAGAGAGGAAGTAGTTTCTCCCACTCATATTATTATTGCCCCTTCTTCTGACACTAGTGTCCTGTTTCGGACAACAGTCTTTGCCAAGCAGTAGTAAAATTCTGGGGCTTTGCAAATCATCTTCCTAGCGGAGGAGAAGTCAGTACACACAGTCTAGGTGGATTCTAAGGGTATGTCTACACTACGAAATTAGGTCAAATGTATAGAAGTCTTTTTTTTAGAAATTGTTTTTAATATAGTCGATTGTGTGTGTCCCCACAAAAAATGCTCTAAGTGCATTAACTCAGCGGACTGCTTCCACAGTACCGAGGCTAGCATTGACTTCCGGAGTGTTGCACTGTGGGTAGCTATCCCACAGTTCCTGCAGTCTCAGCCGCCCATTAGAATTCTAGGTTCAGATCCCAATGCCTGATGGGGCAAAAAAACATTGTCGCGGGTGGTTCTGGGTACGTCGTCAGGCCCTCCCTCGCTCCCTTCCTCTGTGAAGGCAATGGCAGACAATCGTTTCGCGCATTTTTTCCTGAGTTACCTGTGCAGACACCATATCACGGCAAGCATGGAGCCCGCTCAGCTCATTGTCACCATATGTCTCCTGGGTGCTGGCAGACGGGGTACTGCATTGCTACACAGCAGCAGCAACCCATTGCCTTGTGGCAGCAGACAGTGCAATAAGCCTGAACACCATCGTCATTGTGTCCGAGGTGTTCTTGGCCGCCTCTGTAAGTTCGGTCAGGAGCGCCTGGGCAGACATGGGCGCAGGGACTAAATTAGGAGTGACTCAACCGGTCATTCGCTTTACTCCTGCAGGCAGTCCTATTGTACCATCTTATGGTGAGCAGGCAGGAGATGAGGATGGCTAGCAGTCCTATTGCACCATCTTCTGCCGAGCAGCCAGGAGATGGGGATGGCTTGCAGTCCTTCTGCACCGACTGCTGCCAGCCAAAGATGTAAAAGATAGATGGAGTGGATCAAAATAAGAAATAGACCAGATTTGTTTTGTATTCATTTGCTTCCCCCCTCCCTCCCTGCCTCCCTCCGTGAAATCAATGGCTGACAATCGTTTTGGTGAGGTCTGTCAGGGGCACCGTGAAAACTTTAATGGAGATTCAGTCCTGCCTGAAATACCAGAGGGAGGGATAGCTTACTGGGTTGAGCATTGGCCTGCTAAACCCTGGGTTTTGAGTTCAATCCTTGAGGGGACCATTCTGTGTGACAGTTGTTTTTGTTTCTCCTTGATGTAAAGCCACCCCCTTTGTTGATTTTAATTCCCTGTAAGCCATGTCGTCAGTCGCCCCTCCCTCCGTCAGAGCAACGGCAGACAATCGTTCTGCGCCTTTTTTCTGTGCAGACGTCATACCACGGCAAGCATGGAGCCCGCTCAGATCACTTTGGCAATTAGGAGCACATTAAACACCATGCACATTATCCAGCAGTATATGCAGCACCAGAACCTGGCAAAGCAAAACCGGGCAAGTAGGCGATGTCAGCGCGGTGACAAGAGTGATGAGGACATGGACACAGGCTTCTCTCAAAGCATGGGCCCTGGCAATGTGGGCATCATGGTGCTAATGGGGCAGGTTCATGCCGTGGAACACCAATTCTGAGCTTGGGAAAGAAGCACAGACTGGTGGGACCGCATAGCGTTGCAGGTCTGGGACAATTCCAAGTGGCTGGAAACTTTCGCATGCATAAGGGCACTTTCATGGAACTTTGTGACTTGCTTTCCCCTGCCGTGAGGCGCAAGAATACCAAGATGAGAGCAGCCCTCACAGTTGAAAAGCGACTGGCGATAGCCCTGTGGAAGCTTGCAAAGCCAGACAGTTACCGGTCAGTCGGGAATCAATTTGGAGTGGGCAAATCTACTGTGCAGGCTGCTGTGATGCAAGTAGCCCACGCAATCAAAGATCTGCTGATATCTAGGGTAGTGACCCTGGGAAATGTGAAGGTCATAGTGGATGGCTTTGCTGCAATGGGATTCCCAAACTCTGGTGGGGCCATAGACGGAACCTATATCCCTATCTTGGCACCGGAGCACCAAGCCGGCGAGTACATAAACCGCAAGGGGTACTTTTCAATAGTGCTGCAAGCACTGGTTGATCACAAGGGACGTCTCACCAACATCAACGTGGGATGGCCGGGAAAGGTACATGACACTCGCATCTTCAGGAACTCTGGTCTGTTTCAAAAGCTACAGGAAGGGACTTCATTCCCAGACCAGAAAATAACTGTTGGGGACGTTGAAATGCCTATATGTATGTTTGGGGACCCAGCCTACCACTTCATGCCATGGCTCATGAAGCCATACACAGGCAGCCTGGACAGTAGTCAGGAGCTGTTCAACTACAGGCTGAGCAAGAGCAGAATGATGGTAGAATGTAATTTGGATGTTTAAAAGCACGCTGGCACAGTTTACTGACTTGGTTAGACCTCAGTGAAACCAATATTCCCACTGTTATTACTGCTTGCTGTTTGCTCCACAATATCTGTGAGAGTAAGGGGGAGACATTTATGATGGGGTGGGAGGTTGAGGCAAATCGCCTGGCCGCTGGTTACGCGCAGCCAGACACCAGGGTGGTTAGAAGAGCACAGGAGGGCGCGGTGCGCATCAGAGAAGCTTTGGAAACCAGTTTCATGACTGGACAGGTTACGGTGTGAAAGTTTTGTTTGTTTCTCCATGATGAAACTCACCGCCCCTTGGTTCACTCTACTTCCCTGTAAGCTAACCACCCTCCCCTCCTCCCTTCGATCACTGCTTGCAGAGCCAATAAAGTCATTGTTGCTTCACATTCATGCATTCTTTATTAATTCATCACACAAATAGGGGGATAACTGCCAAAGTAGCCCGGGAGGGGTGGTGGAGGAGAGAAGCACCGGGAGGGGTGGTGGAGGAGGGAAGGACAAGGCCACACAACACTTTAAAAGTTTAAAGCTTTAAAACTTATTGAATGCCAACCTTCTGTTGCTTGGGCAATCCTCTGGGATGGACTGGCTGGGAGGCCGGAGGCCCCCCCCACCGCATTCTTGGGCGTCTGGGTGAGGAGGTTATGGAACTTGGGGAAGAGGGCGGTTGGTTACACAGGGGCTGTAGCGGCGGTCTGTGCTCCTGCTGCCTTTCCTGCACCTCAACCATATGCTGGAGCATATTAGTTTGATCCTCCAGCAGCCTCAGCATTGAATCCTGCCTCCTCTCATCACGCTGCTGCCACCTTTCAGCTTCAGCCCTCTCTTCAGTCTGCCACTTACTCTCTTCAGCCCGCCACCTCTCCTCCCGGTCATTTTGTGTTTTCCTGCACTCTGGCATTATTTGCCTCCACGCATTCGTCTGTGCTCTGTCAGTGTGGGAGGACAGCATGAGCTCAGAGAACATTTCATCACGAGTGCGTTTTTTTTTCTTTCTAATCTTCACTAGTCTCTGGGAAGGAGAAGATCCTGTGATCATTGAAACACATGCAGCTGGTGGAGGAAAAAAAAGGGACAGCGGTATTTAAAAAGACACATTTTATAAAACAGTGGCTACACTCTTTCAGGGTAAACCTTGCTGTTAACGTTACATACATAGCACATGTGCTTTCGTTACAAGGTCATATTTTGCCTCCCCCCACCGCATGGCTACCCCCTCAACCCTCCACCCTCCCCGTGGCTAACAGAGGGGAACATTTCTGCTCAGCTACAAGCAAACAGCCCAACAGGAATGGGCACCTCTGAATGTCCCCTTAAGAAAAGCACCCTATTTCAACCACGTGACCATGAATGATGTCACTCTCATGAAGATAACACAGAGAGATAAAGAACATGTTGTTTGAACAACAAACATACACTGCAATGCTTTGTTCTACAATGATTCCCGAGTACGTGCTACTGGCCTGGAGTGGTAAAGTGTCCTACCATGAAGGACGCAATAAGGCTGCCCTCCCCAGAAACCTTTTGCAAAGGCTTTGAGAGTACATCCAGGAGAGCCGTGAATGCCAGGGCAAATTAATCATTAAACATGTTTGCTTTAAACCATATATACTATTTTAAAAGGTACACTTACCAGAGGTCCCTTCTCCACCTGGTAGGTCTGGGAGGCAGCCTTGGGTGGGTTCGGGGCGGCGGGGGGTTCTGGCTCCAGGTCCAGGGTGAGAAACAGTTCCTGGCTGTCGGGAAAACTGGTTTCTCCACTAGTTTGCTGTGAACTATCTTCCTCATCCCCAAAACCTGCTTCCATGTTGCCTCCATCTCCATTGAAGGAGTCAAACAACACGGCTGGGGTAGTGGTGGCTGAACCCCCTAAAATGGCATGCAGCTCATCATAGAAGCAGCATGTTTGGGGCTCTGACCCAGAGTGGCTGTTTGCCTCTCTGGTTGGCTTGCCTCAGCTCCTTAAGTTTCACACGGCACTGCTTCGGGTCCCTGTTATAGCCTCTATCCTTCATGCCCTGGGAAATTTTGACAAATGTTTTGGCATTTTGAAAACTGGAACGGAGTTCTGATAGCACGGATTCCTCTCCCCATACAGCGATCAGATCCCGTACCTCCAGTTCGGTCCATGCTGGAGCACTTTTGCTATTCTGGGACTCAGTCATGGTCACCACTGCTGATGAGCTCTGCACTCACCTGCAGCTTGCCACGCTGGCTAAACAGGAAATTGAAATTCAAAAGTTCGCGGGCCTTTTCCTGTCTACCTGGCCAGTGCATCTGAGTTGAGAGTGCTGTCCAGAGCGGTCACAACAGAGCACTCTGGGATAGCTCCTGGAGGCCAATACTGTCTAATTGTGTCTACAGAACCCCAAATTCGATCTGGCAAGGCCGATTTCAGCACTAATCCCCTTGTCGGGGGTGGAGTAAGGAAATCAATTTTAAGAGCCCTTTAAATCGAAAAAAAGGGCTTCGTTGTGTGGACGAGTGCAGGGTTAAATCGATTTAACGCTGCTAAATTCGACCTCAACTCCTAGTGTAGACCAGGGCTAAGTGTAATTTGCTTTATTTAGATACAGACACCACTAGTCTCTGGAACAGAGTCCTGGAACAGAGACAATCATAAAGAGCATGCAGGTAATCCCTTTCTTCCAGAAATTTCAACTCACAAACCAGTAGACTGTTTGCAGAGAGTTTCTCTGTTCCACTAATTGTCTCCAAATATAGTGAATAAAGCAGAGAGCAAACTTTGCTATCAGTCACAGCTGCACTCCAATGAATACTGAACCAAACAAACAACAATTCAGCATTCTTCAAATACTAGAGATTTGCTCACATACTAAGAAAAATAACTTAAGACAATGTGTAACAGCACCATCTGGTGCCTCCTGCCATAACATTATATATTTAACATTTCTACAAAGTGTTGTAAGAAAAGACAGACAGCAAGAAGAGAAAGAGAGAGGAAGAAGTTAGTGAATGAGAGATAACATAGGGTATCCAGAGGAAAGGAAAACATTCAACCTAAGGTTTCAGAGTAGCAGCCGTGTTAGTCTGTATCCGCAAAAAGAACAGGAGTACTTGTGGCACCTTAGAGACGAAGAAATTTTTTAGAGCATAAGCTTTCATGGGCTACAGCCCACTTCATCGGATGCATAAAATGGAACATATAGTAAGAAGATATATATATATATATATATACATATAGATAAGTTGGAAGTTGCCATACATCAAACTGTGAGAGGCTAATTAGTTAAGATGAGCTATTATCAGCCGGAGAAAAAAACTTTTGTAGTGATAATCAAGATGGCCCATTTAGACAGTTCACAAGAAGGTGTGAGGATACTTAATTTAGGGAAATAGATTCAATACGTGTTATGACCCAGCCACTCCCAGTCTCTATTCAAACCCAAGTTAATGGCATCTAGTTTGCATATTAACTCAAGCTCACCCAAGAGCAGACTACACATTTTTGAAAGCAGTAGATGCTCTAGAAGTTCAAAAAACACAAACTTGTTTGACAGGAGTTCTTTACTGAGGTAAGATAATGGAAACTTGATCCTCTGATATAGGATATGCAAGGAATTCCTGCTCTCCTCCTTACCAGTGCTTGTGGGCAAACTATTAAGCAGAAGTAGATAAACACAAAGAAAGTGGCCTGTGTCAACTGCATCCTGTGCCAACAGAATTTTATCAATAAGAAGAGTATTATTTGCTCATTTGTAAAGTAACTTGCATTTGTATTAACAACTCTACTGCACAAACATATAATAGTAACAGAAATAACATTAAAAAGAAACATTTTCCAAACAAACTTTAAAAAAATAGAAAGCATAATTCATGCATCAGATATGCATGCACATTTTGTATGAGTGTTCCATCAAGTAAGTTGTCCGGCTATACCACAAGGACAGGAGACATTACATATGGTTTTAATCAGGCCACAACTTTATTATTAGATGTCTTGGACTACCCAGCAGATAAAAGTGTACAGTGCAAGTAACCCCATGTTCATTTAATAACTTCTTGGGGGGCTTCCACAAGCCCTTACCCCCATCTTTTTCTATCCAGGTCTCCCCGCCAACCCATTCCTGGGACTTAGCCCACTTTAACGTGATGGTGATAAGAAAGGGGGGTTGGATCTCTGCAGTACCAATCACAGGAGTCCCCGAAGCTTCCCCCCCCATTCTGTTCCTTTAACCAACTTTTCCTTTCAAGTCCTTTACCAGGCCATTTTTATCCAATCACTATATACCTTCCCTATGGAGTACCCGCACTGGACATCCACCTCACTTATATAATGAGTTGCAACACATAGCCTACCTCCCTTCATGCCACACATGAACAAAGCCCTCCCTGATCCCACTGTGGGAAAGGCAAAAAAAAAAAACCCCAACTCCACCTAGGTCAAACTGGTGGTAAGGGAAAAATTCCATCCCCCCACTTAAAGGTGCAGTGTGATCATACTAGCAATGTGAATTTCAAAATCTAAGCACGTGAATAAAGACTATTAAGAATAAAGAAAATTATCAAGAATTTGCTCAATAACGATTAAGAGAGGGACAGAGGGAATTGTTGTAATGAAAACATGAAAAGCAGCATATTGCTGGGGAGGGAGTGTTAAGTTTCATTTAGTATGTAATGATTGTGTTTTTAGGTGAGGTAAAAAGTGTTGTGTGTGTATATGACAGAACTATAAAGTGCTCATTTACTTAATTTCAAACTTTTCAATAACTTATTGCCAGAATATCTTTTCTCACTGTATGAAATATTCAAACTTTATACAGTAAATTCAACAGAGAATTCAATATAAATTTCAAGTCATTTTTATTTTCATTTATTTCTGTGTCCATCCAATGACTTTTCATTTTTGCATTTTCACTGAAAAAATATTATGTAATTTAGTGAGAATTTAACTGTTAATTGTTGTGTACTGTACTTTGCTTTTCTCTAATACCCTAGGTAGGATACAGAAAGATTGAAAAATATCTAGGTCCTTTACAAATTCCAACTCCTCTTTGCCTTTCATGGATTCATGTAGAGGCCTATAATCCCTACATTATTTCTTATTGACTTGTTCAAGGCTCTTGAATTTATCTCCTTGATATTTTGTATTCTTAAGTAGTCCAGAGTCTTGCTCTCTAGCTTCTTATTATAATCCTTCAAGTCACTAATTCGCTCTCATCTTCAGCCTCTTGCATTGACATTTTTTAAAGTTGTTTGAAACTGGATATTGAAGTTAACAGGTTATCAGTCTTTATTTGTAATTATTTCCGGCCATTAGCAGCTTCAGCAAGTTGTATTATGGACAAGTGGCATTTAAGGTTGTCTATTTAAGGTTAAAACTGAGGTATATTATACAGTTTATTTTAGCTCACATCCACATCCCCAAAAACTTTGGCTAGTAAAGTTAGTATGACCTAAGATTTGCTAAGTTTACTCTGAAGTCGAAGAAGAATCCATTATTATTAGCTAAATCAGAAAAAAAACTTACATTTTTGGGCTACAGTATATTAAAAATTACAAATTGAAATTAGCATCTTATGTTTCTCTGTGTCCTTCATGCTTAATAAACGTAAGTTACCCTTTAAAACTGCTCCAATAGTTAGCTCTCTTTAAACTTGTGCATTAGCTACATTTGAAGAAAATGTGTTGTATTTAAATTGAAGTCATTAACTATTTATCTAATTACATTATCTACGGCTTATAATATAGTAGCACAGAGACCTCACACAGAATTAGGGCCCCACTTGCTATGTGTTCTTAAAACACATAGAAAGATGCAGTCCCTGCCCCAAACCTTATAGTCTAAGTGAAATAAGAAGAGCGTGGAGAAAGAGATATAATGAAACAGACAGTTTTTGATATATGTTTGCCTTTTTAAATATTATAAAATAGGTTAAGTTAATGACAACCATCCCTTATTTTGTCCCTAAACTAGTGTTCAAAGAAGATCAAATTAGGATAGGGAAGCTCACCAGTTTTGTTGGCTGCCATAACAGGTGTTCACTTTATGTGGTGACAAAGTATCAGTATTAAAGCTAGTCAATACTTTTTGTGGAAATATTTTTTCAATGAAGTGTGGACTTTTTTTTGAAAATGAAAAGTTTTGTGAAAAATTCTTAGAAAATAAAACTTTGAAAATGTTTGTTTTTTGAAATCCACCAAAAACTATTTTTGTTTATTCATTCAAAATCCAGAAAAGTCCCTAAAAATATTAAAAGAAAATGAAATTGTTAATTTCTGTTACTTTTTTTCAAAAAAAGTTTACCTTTTTTTAATGCCCGTAACCATAAAATCTGAGTACCTATGTATTCAAAAAATATATCTGAATGGAATTAATGTCCTTAAGCATAAGCCACAATAAAATAAGCGCGTGTGTGTGCGCACGCACACAGATGTATGTTTGTGTTATACTCACCCTCGTTTCCATAAGTGCACCATTTAGACCTGCCCAAGATGGAGAATCTGTATTGATGTAAAAATAGGCAAAAATAGGGAATTTTTGCCCTGTAACATTTTGAAATATTCTATGCATTTTCCTGAATTTTACAAGATTTTAGGGCATGTATTTCTGCATCTTTTCCTTTGAAGGGGTTGGGCAGCTAGCAGAGGATCATTGTTCTTTAGAAGAGGGGGACATGGAATTCCTGGGCTAAGACATCTTTTCATCTGATTGGTTATGTTACTGATTCACCTACTCATAGAAAGGGTTGGAGGCCACAAAACTCTTCAGATAGATTCAAAGTCCTCACCCTCTCCAGCTAACAAGGAGAGGAGCTCCCACAAGATCGGAAGAGGGAGAAGAGTGGGAGCTCTCCTACTACATTTAGAAGAAGGGGAGCTGCACCACTCATATCACCGTACTTAAATTTTACCTAGCCATCATTAGTAGGCTGATTTCTTGAGATGGGGCACAAAGAGAGATTTGAAGTAGAGAGCAGTGGTTATAATATAACAGTTTGCTCACTGTTGGCTGCACTTCAGATAGAACTTTCTACACTTAACTCTGAAAGAATTTCCCTGAGCTCAGTCATAGATGGTCAATGTTTTTGAGTTAAAACATCAGGCCTTCCTTCTTTACTGTGCAGGTGTTTGTGATTTACCTAGTAATTATGTGATTCTAGTAATGGATTCATTTTAGAATGGCACCCAACTGTTTTTTTCTGTAAAGTAAAAAGAAAACTGTTCAGACTGCTTATGAGTTATAGATAGTTTAAAATGACCCTGAACACAGCCATCCAGCAGCTGCTACATAAGTTATGTTTCTAACCAGGGTTCCAAAGAAAGCTCTAGAATCACTCCCCTTAATTTCACACAAGAAAAATATTTTTGATTATTTCAAGTTACTCTACAAATGTTTTGGAATAGCCTCATTTGTTCAAAGCATTTTGAAAGTTACTGATGCTTAAAAATGATACTTTAAAACATTTTACTGAAGTGTCACGCAGTTTTGGGTCCCTCTCAGTGAAAAATTCGTTGACTAACACTTGAAACTTTCCATCCAGTTAATGTATCTAGGACAGCATAAAACTGAAATATTTTCTAAGACTTATCTGGCATAGCAATATATATTTTATAAAATCTGCATGGCCTGACAGGTCCTTTATGAAGTCTCTGAAGAGCAAGGAAAAACCAAAGCCCTTGAGATCGCTCCTGAACTCCACAGGCAAGGCACAGGGAGCTGGGGAATTTGTGGGAATCCAAAGTTCTGATGTATCAAGAGGCAGAAGGAGCAGGGCAACCTGCTGAGCTCAGGAGCTCTGCAGAGTAGTGGTACCTGTGGAAGACAGGAGGCTACAGAGAGAGAAAATGAAAAAGATCTATCCCATTTTGGTGATCTATCTGTAATGTGTCAAACAGAGTCGGAGCTCCAAAGTATTCTGGGCATGACCAGTGGCAGTAGCTCCTAAGAGAATGAGTAGAGAAACACCAAGCTAATCAAGGCTCTGATTGGATACCAATCTTCCAGTCAATAGGGTCTATTTTCCCAGACATTTACAAAAAATAAATGTTAATAGCTCAACAGGTTAATAGCTCAATAGGTGATCCATATGGCCCTAGGGCCTGCCAATGTATGAGCTCTGTCTCAGAAGGAATGTATACTTTCATCCCAAAGAGCAATCTGACTGATTTTCAGATTTTCATTATTGAAGAGTGACCTATTACTGTAATCAATGACTTCAATAACCTTAGAAGTTCCTACATGAAAATCCTGAGAATCAAGAAATTACTTAGCTTTTGTTACTGGCTAAGTCAGGTTTGAACCCCAGTCTTTAGAAGTATTCCAGTATGCCACTTACCTTCCCCAAATCAGCTTTTATATTTATACACTATAAATTTCACTCAGTTTAAACCGAAAATAAACTAGAGGGTTGCACACTTAGTTGCTCCTCCATTCCCCCTGACAAGTATTCTGTGTGCCACCCCCTCCCATCCCTCTCTATTTCAGGGACTCCCTATACCCTCCCTCATGCCAGGGATCTGTGTCCTGCATGTCCCTCTCCCCAAAGTCATCGTCCCCCATGCTCCCCTCCCATGCCAGGAGCTGTGTGCTTTCCATTCTCCCCTTTCCCCCCATACCAGGGTCCTCCATTCTCACCATCACCAGTAGTTCTGTGTACCCCCTATTCCCCTCTTCCCCCTACACCAGGGAATCTTTGTGTCCCCATTCCCCACACCCACTTTGAGAGATGAGTCGTTTAGGGGGTCAACATGTTAAACTGTATTGAGAGGATAGGCACAGCTGAAATGGGGAGGTACTTTTATGCTGGAAGGTATAAATGGCTGCCATCAACTGGCTCTTTGAACTGTAGACAGTTTCAGGAGTGGTTTAAACTGCTAGCTTTGCTAACCTGACGCAAAGGGCTCTGTGTCCCCCCTCCCACATTTCCCTGGTTTGTTTTTCTAATTTTCACCAAAATCCATAGAGTTCTGCCCATTGATGCCCAGAACATACCTGAAATTTTGGACTTGATTGAATGCAACATTGAAAAGTTATCATGTTACAGATGGAGAAATGCTGCTGATTTGAGTATAAAACCTCACTTCGCTCAGCCCAAAAAACAACATGTCCAAATATTTTCAGGTTTAGATTACAGTACATTTTCTATTCAAGCAAAAACTAAAAAGAACGCTATGTTGTGAGAGTTCTATGCTGTTTCCAAATGACATTGTTCTGTAATTCGCTAGAATTTAAAATTACACATTTGATAATTGCATATGAAAATTGCTAATGTCATACAAAAGAAAGCAAAAGAAATGCAAGTGAAGGTTATGTAACTTGCATAATCACTAACACCTTCTTAAATTTAAATAGGTCGTTCTTAGAACTGAAAAAATCTAAGGTGAATTGAAAATTCAACAAATGAAAACCAGTGCCAAAACTTTAAAAAGAGTACAATTTTCAGATCCGATCTCTATTATTTAATGTTATATGCTTCAAACTTGCTTGGGATTATACAAAAGAGAAATATGAAAATAGACCGTGCCCCAAAGAAGTGACAGTCTAAAAGATCTATATATGAATAGTCACATGGGGAGGCTTAGAGGAAGATGTTCATTTGTATTTTTTGATAACATTTAATTTCTCTCACTTATATAAGCTTGCTTGACCGCCTGTCATTTTTGTACCAGGGCGCGGTATTTAAGTTGTAGTCAAAGGCAGACATTTATGCTAGCTCTGCTATGACTGTCTCCATTTTGACACTGAAGAAAAAAATGAGCAGAAAGAGGAACAGTATAGTAGGAGACACTGTTTGTGGCTCTAATCCAGTAATAGAGGCTTCCAAAGTGTACAAAGCCACAACCTGTTGGGGTAATGCCCGTGACAATCACATCAGTCGTGTGTGCAAAAAGCATGTAGAAAGCAGCTAACCTGAAGCTTGTTTGAACAAGAAATACTATGGTTTTACAAGAGCCACCCAACTTCATCCAAGTACCATGTATCTTCAAGAACTCAGAGCCCCAAAAAGCACAGCCTGTCCAGAAAATTGTTTTTCCAAAAGAAAAACAGAGTTCACACTTCCCTAGATGAACTAAAGGCTTTGGATGCCCATTCCCACTGTGAAGGAAGTTTGTTTGGGGCTGTTCATAAAACTACTGGAGTCATTTTCCCAGCTCCTCTCTGTTCATAATGTTTTCCCTGATATATATAAGTTCATCATTAAGTAATAATTCTGCAAACATCACTAAATATTAATGTGCCTGTGGACATATGGACAAATTTGCAGAGCACAAGCCTCTCTAGGGCTACTCATTACACTAGCTAGACAACTTTACTAGAATATTTGCTCTGCTTTTTGAGGCTTTTCAACAGAAATCAAACATGGGAAAATGCCATGTGTGACAGACCCAGACCAGTGGGGTATAGGAGTCTGGTCCTGTTGGGATCCAGAAAGTGGGTGCGCAGAGCACACCCACTACTGAAGGACCTCCCCCAGCCGAAGGGGAGGATCGACAGGTCCGGGATTCCAAATAAGTGCTGGGGACAACTAATGAGATAACAGGAATGGGAGTGAGGTCACAGGGCTAAACGAAGGAAATCTGATGGGGACACTGAGCAGAGAACCCCAAACAGCGCCCACTGTTCCTCGAAGGCATCAAGGGAGCCAGCAGATGCCACCCAGAGGAACTCTGCTTGGCTGTGTCATCAGACTGAGGAGTGGAAATAGGCCCCACAGTCGCAGGAAACCCCATCAGCCAACCTCCTCTCCCTGGATTTGTAGATGGCCATTTTGGCCAGGGCCAGGAGGAGGCTGACAAGGAGGCCCCGCGACTTTGTGGGGCCACAGATGGGGAGTGCGTAGATGAACAGGTGAGGGGAAAAGTGCAACCAAAAACAGAACAGTATATCCAAGAGGAGCCAGAATAGGGGCTGCAACCTGGCGCATTCCAGGTACACATGCGCCAGGTCTCCCTCACACCGCAAAAGGGGCAGGTGTCTGGGAGGGGAGCGAACTGCGTCAAGTACATGCCTGTGCTCACGGCTCTGTGAAGGATCCGCCAGTTGACATCCCCGGTGGGCCTCGGGACCAAGGTGGAATATAGGCTGGCCCACCGGGGCTCCTCACCCTCCAGAGGTGTCAAGATGTCCCGCCACTTCGTGACGGGTAAGGACGTGAAGAGTGTGGAGCATGAGCGTGTACTGGTGTTTTCTTGGCACGGTCCAGAACCAAACCAGCTGCAAATCGTGCAGTCGGCTTGCGGTAAAGGGGTAGGATGGCGTGACAGGTCCACGGGGCAGGGCCCGATGAAAAGGTCCAGAAGGCCTGGGGTGGAGGGTGGGTGGGGCATGCCCTCTCACAGGACCCAGTCAAGGAAGACCCACAGTGGGCGGTAAAGCAGCCTTCACCTCCTGTATGCACCGAGGAGTACAAGGTCTGGAAAGCCCCATGCACTGAGCGAGCGTCAAGGGATCCAGCCAATCTCCCCCGTCATAGTCCAGGTCGTCTCCGACACTGGTAACTTCTGCCAGGACCAACCTCTGGCACACCGAGGGGGACTCCGCCACCTGCACACAGAGCTGAGGGTTGTGTAGTAGGGACTCCACAAGGAGATCCACCCCCTCGGTGGCCACCACGGACCTGGTGGCCAAAACCAGTTTCCAGGTCTGGAGAAGGTCCTGGTAGAAGACCGGCAGCCCAGAGAGGTCTCGCAGAAGAGCCCTCGGATGGAGATAAAGGAGCTGCTAGTCACATCGGAGCCCTCAGAAGCAGTGCAGGAAGGCATGCACCAGTACGCTCCACGCCAGACTACCTGCACCATAAAGGAGCCTCTGGAGGTCCTGAAGGCGGAAGATGTGGACCTGAGAGCACAGGCACTTCAGGCCCTGTCCTCCCTCCTCCAGGGGCAGGTGGAGGACCCCTGCAGAGATCCAGTGCAGTCCTAGCCAGAAGAACTCCATAACCGACTTCCGGATGTTGGTCAGGAAATCGGGACCAGGGTGCTGAGCCGGTGCCAGAGCATGGACCAGACTTGCTGATTGAGCACCAGTGCCCTCCCTTGGAGGGAGAAGCACTGGAAAAGTCCTGCCCATCTCTAGAGCCACTCTACCACCCTGTCCTCTAAACCTTGCCAGTTCTCCGGCAGAGACTAGATAGAGTAACGCCAAGATAGAGCAGCGGACCTGCACTCCACTGGATGGCCTGAAGCATGGGTTGGAGGGAGCTCGCCTGCCACCTGTCCCCGACCACAGGCCAGAGCTCTTGACCCAGCTGACCCGGGCAGAGGAGGCCGCCAAGTAGACGGCCTGGCAAGCCTCCACCCGCACCAAGTAGCTTGAGTCCTGGACCACGAGGAGCACGTTGGCGGTGTATGCCAACAGGACCAGCCGCAGCTCTGGTTCCCACAGCACCAACCCCATCAGCCTCCGGTGGAGGAGACAGACAAAGGGCTCAATTACCAGAGTGCACAGCTGGCCCGAGAAGGGGCACCCCTGCCATACTCCCCGCCCAAAGCTGACCGGCTCAGTCAGGGTCCAGTTGAGTCTGACCAGACACTCCACATATAGCACCTGGAGAAAACCCACAATGTGAGGTCCGAAGCCGAACGCTCGCAGAGTGCCTAGGAGTTATCTGTGGTCCACCCTGTTGAACCCCTTCTCCTGATCCAGGGACAGAAGGGCGAATGACAGACCATCCCTACACCCGAGCTCCAAGAGATCCTGGACCAAATACAGATTATCAAAGATGGTACAGCCCGGGACAGTGTAGGTCTGGTCGGGGCACAAATGTTCAAACTGGACCACCTGGGTGCCAGTGGACATGTGGTCCAACAGTCTCAGAGACATTCAAACTGTCACGAAAGACTGAGGTTGCAGATTGAGGCAAAGACATCAAATTGTCTGAAAACAGTTGGTCAGTAGGAATGCTCTCAATGTCATGGAATCTAACAGGCCTCAATGAACTCGATTTTTTGAGTGGGAGTCAAGGTTGACTTTCCACCGTTTAGGATGAAACCAAGACCACTGAGGAAGCACAATGTAGTGCTGATGTGAGTGAGAACTTCCTCTCTGGATGTGCCCATCAGTACCGGTTGGTGATGTACGGGAAGATTTGGATTCCCTTTTTTCTGAGATATGTCATAACCACAACCATCCATTTGGTGAAAGCTCAGGAGTGGAAAACAGGTTGAATGGGAGGACCGTGTACTGAAAGTGCCATTCTCCCATGACTAAGTGAAGGAACTTTCTACAGCTAGATAAAATTGCCACATGAAAATAGGCATCCTGAAAGTCCAGAGTGGCAAACCAGTCATTCTGAGACAATGCAGGGAGAATAGTCGATAGAGTGACCATTTGGAACCTCGTATACCTGATATTTGTTGAGGCCTGTTGAGGATGGGTCTCACCCTTCCCTTGGATTTGGGTATCAGGAATTACCGGGAGGAGCAGCCGTCATCCTGGTGTTTCAGCAGAACCTCCTCCACTGCTCCCAAAGCCAACGGAGAGCTGACCTGCTCAAGGAGCAGTATCTTATGAGAGGGGTACCTGAAGAGGGACAGGGAGGAAGGATGGGGAGGAGGTGTGGAGAAGAACTGGATGGCATAACCCCATCTGGCAGTGTCTAGGATCCAGTTGTTGGACTTGATTGAGCCCCAAGCATTGTGAAAGCAGGCCAGCCTGTCCCCAGAGGGTGGGGTGATGAGGATGGAGAAGCAACAACTGGAACAGTGCTCTGGACCAAGGAGTCAAAATGGGCATTAGAGAGTGCAGGGGCGCATGGACTGGCTGACCCCCAAACCTGACTCCTTTCTCCTGTGGAATCTATTCCTCTTTCTGAGATAGTCCCATTGCTTTGGAAGAGGGAAAGGCTGAGCAAATGTGTATTGCAGGAGATATTACTGCTGCTGCGTGCCATAGTGGCACTTCTGTGCTGCCAGTGTGTCCATCCCCAGGGACCACAAGCTAGCATTGTGACATACCCAGGGTACAACCCAGACTCATACGTAGCTATGTCACTCTTGTCCTATAACCTGGAGTGCACTTTACCCTGTTTTGCTGCCATAGCCTCTAGTCTGGACTGCCCACAAACAGCCTCCAGCATGGCAAGTCACTCCCAGCTATGCCTCTGTGTGTGCTGCAGCTAGCCAGCCACACCTTGGCTCTTACCAGCCTTGGTTATATTTCAGGGTGACCTCAACACATCCCTACTCCTAGATTTCACCCCAGAAATGTATGCCCTATACTGCCTAGCCCTCTCCTGGACAACACAAGCTTATATAAAGTCCATAATTTTATTAATAGAAATGATATGCACATATCTTGTTACCCTGCGTGGACTTTCCCAAACCCTTGACTTAAACACACTGGATTAGATAAAACAAAACAAGTTTATTAACTACAAAGAGATATTATTTGTACTCACTTAAAATCTAAGACATAGATAGAATTCAGAAATAGTTCTACGAAAAATAAAGATTAAATGCAACTGGTGCCTAATTTAAACTATGTTAAATTCAAAGTGAAGTTTTTTGCTATGTGCTCTCAGCAGTCTTACTAAGCACACATTCCTTTATTTGACACAGAACTGTTTGCCAACTTCAGTTTGGAACATGTGTTAAGTTCAACATACAGTGGAATCTTATAACTTCACATAAAAAATATGTGTGGCAGCATTGTCAGGACAATACTGACAAGCAAGTTGAGTTTTCAGAATACGTTACAAGGCATACTTTCTACAAAGATCATTACAACAGTGTGTAGGGTGTAGACACAAGGGTACATTCTGTCATAAGCATATCATCGGTTTTCTCTGAAAACAGAGGTTGGTCATCAAAAGGCAAGTTCTCGATGGCTTGCTGGACACTGGACACAATACCCAAATTCTGCAGCCAGGAAGCCCTCCTCATGGTGACTGAAGATGCCATCACCCTGGCCCAAGATGTCCAAGATATTGAGTGCAGAATGCAAGAACATCTTAGCCACCAAGCAAGCCTTCCATAACAAATGCCTGAAACTCCTCCTGTGAGGTCGTGGGCAGCCAGTCTGTGAACATGGACATAGCTGTCCAGTTAAGAAACGCATATCTGGACAGCAGGGCCAGCTGGTTAGCAATTTGCATTTATAAGGATGAGGACATGTATGTCTTTTTGTCCATAAGGTCCAATTGTTTGGAATCTCTGTCCTGGGGGTGGACTTGGATCTGCCCTATTGGACTCTATGATTCACCAGAGTCATGACTATGGAATTTGGGGGCAGACAGGAATAAAACCCCTAAAACTTCTGCAGGGGACCGAAACAGCACTTCTCCATGCACTTAGCCACCAACGGTACTGAGGCTGGGGTGCTCCAGAGTGCCTTAGCCAGTTCGAGGAGTGCATCATTCATCGGGAGAGTGACTCTCCCAGGGAAAGATGGCTGTAGAGGGTCACCAATCTATGGGTGTTCTTTTGCAAATACTCTGCTTGGATGCCCAGGGAAGCGGCTGTGTGGTGCAAAAGGTCTTGGTACACCTTAAAATCCTCTGGTACTGAAGGGAAGAATGAGCCAGGCAGCACTACGTTATCTGGAGATGAGGATAAGGCCTTTAACTGAGGCAAAGCTGGATCTTGTTACAAGGATGATATACCTGGGAGGGAGTACTCTGGAGGTTCTGCATAGAGAGGGATCACTGGTACCTGGACCTCCCATGGACCTACGGTCAGCACCGCAGACTTGGCCAGCGATTTTGCCTTTGAACGAGACTAGGAGTGGAACTTCTGTGATCGAGGAGCTTCCCACTGAGTCCACCGAGGCCACTGATCGGGCATCGGTGGCCAGTAGGTGCCAGGCCAAGGACCTCCATCCCAGTGATAAGGATGGAGCGAGACCAGAAGGAGCAAGTATGCGGTCTGAATTATCTATCGCCCAGAATGAGGCAGGAAGCAGCACTGCAGATGGAGGCGGTACCGTTGGTACCAAGCATGCAGGTGCCTGAAGCGGTGTTGGTCATGATGTGAACAGCGGTACTGGAGTGACCTTGGAGACATAATGGGATGATTGCCAACACTGAAGAGACTGAATGTCCAGAGGAATTATCAAGAGGGAGTCTATATTGTGAGGCTTGTAGTTCCAGATACTCACGATAGAGAAATCCATTTTTAAGCAAACAGTAAGATGCCAGAAGGGAGGAGAGCAGTTTAGAGAAAGCGCCAGGATAAACTGCTCAAAACTACAGGGCTGCAGCCATAGATCACACATTTGCAAATGGAATTATATATAATCATTTATAGACTACACCCACACATGTTACCTGGAATTATCGCCTTGATCTCTTGTATCATTTGGTGGACTTTCTGATGTGTATTCTGGGATATGGTGGGCTATCTCTAAGTTTGGTTTCTGCCCAGGGGACACACTTTTGATAAGTGTACCCATTATTTTGTATTGCTATCAAGATGTTAGGCCAAACTCTGATTTCAGTTACACCAGTGTCATCCATTATAATTCCACTGACTTTTCAAAGGAGTTATGTTACATGTATACCAGTAGATGATTTGTGCCAGTGTAGATGAGATCAGGCCTATACCACATATATACATAAAAAAAGGGAAACAGCTAGGGCTGTCGCACGATTAAAAAAACAAGAGAATACTATTTATTTTAAATATTTTGGATGTTTACTATATTTCCAAATATATTAATTTCAATTACAACACAGAATACAAAGTGTACAGTGCTCACTTCATATTTATTTTTATTACAAATATTTGCACTGTAAAAAAATATATTTTTCAATTCACTTCATACGAGTACTGTAGTGCAACTCTTTATCATGAAAGGTGAACTTGCAAATGTAGAATTAGGTCCAAAAAATACCATTCAAAAACAAGACAATGTAAAACTTTAGAGCCTACAAGTCCTACTTCTTGGTCAACCAATCACTCAGACAAACAAGGCTGGTTACAATTTGCAGGAGATAATGCTCCCTGCTTCTTGTTTACAATGTCACCTGAAAGTGAGAACAGGCGTTCGTATGGCACTGTTGTAGCTGGCATTGCAAGATATTTACATGCCAGATGCGCTAAAGATTCATATACCCCTTCATGCTTCAATCACCATTCCAGAGGACATGCTTCTATGCTGATGATGGGTTCTGCTTGATAATGATCCAAAGCAGTGTGGACTGATGCATGTTCATTTTCATCATCTGAGTCAGATGCCACCAGCAGAAGGTTGGTTTTCTTTTTTGGTGGTTTGGGTTCTGTAGTTTCCGCATCAGAGTATTGCTCTTTTAAGACATCTGAAAGCATGCTCCTCACCTGGTCCCTCTCAGATTTTGGACGGCATTTCAGATTCTTAAACGTTCAGTTGAGTGCTGTACCTATTTTTAGAAATCTCACATCAGTACCTTCTCTGCGTTTTGTCAAATCTGCTGTGAAAGTGTTCTTAAAATGAACATGCATTGGGTCATCACCGGAGACTGCTATAACATGAAATATATCCTGAATGCAGGTAAAACAGAGCAGGAAACACACAATTCTCTCCCCCAAAGGAGTACAGTCACAAATTTAATTGACACATTATTTTTTAATGCGCATCATCAGCATGGAAGCATGTCCTCTGAAATGGTGGCTGAAGCATGAAGGGGCATACAAACATTTAGTATATCTGGCATGTAAATACTTTGCAACACTGGCTACAACAGTGCCATGCGAACGCTTGTTCTCACTTTCAGGTGAAATTATAAATAAGCAGCAGACAGCATTATCTCCTGTCAATGTAAACCAACTTGTTTGTCTTAGCGATTGGCTGAACAAGAAGTAGGACTGAGTGGACTTGTTGGCTCTGAAGATTTACACTGTTTCGTTTTTGAGTACAGTTATGTAACAAAAAAGTCTGCATTTGTAAGTTACACTTTCACGATAAAGAGATTGCACTTCAGTACTTGTATGAGGTGAACTGAAAAACACTTTCTTTTTTTATCATTTTACAGTGCATATATTTGTATTTAAAATAATAATATAAAGTGGCACTGTACACTTTGTATTCTGTGTTGTAATTGAAATCAATACTGAAAATGTAGAAAAACCATTCAAAAATATTTAATAAACTTCAGTTGCTATTCTATAATTATTCATTTTTTAATCGTGATTAATTTTTTTTTAGTTAATCGTGTGAGTTAACTGCGGTTAATTGACAGCCCTAGAAATAACCCACCACATTTGATCTAAAATGGGATTTTCACAAGTGTATAAGTGAGTTGGGTACCTAACTCACTTAAGCACTTTTGAAAATCCCATCCATAAACTACTGTACTTAGCTAAAATATTTTATCAATAAAATATTTTAGCTAAATACAGTAGTTTATGGATGGGATTCATATACACACACACCCCTGTAAGAGCGAGACAAAACAATTAATGTATAAATAATGTTGTCATATAACGGTTTTATTAGCATGATTTTGACACTGCTAGCTACTCACAAGTGGAGAAGCCACAAGTGAGTTATGCAGATCATCCCAAATAAGTTTCCAGTAAATCTTTGTCAGAATACTGCTCCATACTATCAAGTATCTTCACATGCCATATATTTCAAAGAAAAAGGATTGTAGAAGTATTTTGATTGTTAAAGTAATTATATTAATAATATTTGTGTACCTGCCCACTTATAAATGCCAAGTGCCTTGGTACCATCACTACAGCTGTCTATTGCTTAGGAGAATTAATACTAATATATTTTTAAAACCTCAAAAAATGTATATAAAAAGATTTTCTAGCACTTAAAAATATCAGATATCTCAGGACTTTCAAGAACTAGAAGCAAGTACTGGGTATGCCATCAGGAAGATGGGGATGCTCCCTTTCCAACAGTATAAACCTTCCATTTCAAACCTTGACGGATCATGAACCTTATCTGTCACTGGTCCTGGACTGAATATTGCCCAACCTGGGTAAAAAGTAATGACATTTTTTGTGTGTGGGGTGTATGCACGTGTGTGTTCATGCATGTGGGTGTCAGGTCCCTGTTTTCCTCAGTGGGGAGGGAAGTCTCCAATCCTTAAAATATACACTATACACAAGGGACATTTTGATTGTTTTCATACTAATGCTGAGAAGAACAAAAGAATAATTTATGTCCCCTGCTGACACTGATTTTTCAGTTTCTTAAGCTTTCACAGTTAAAGTTTAATTAATTTTTTTCAGACTTTCGGTTGCTGGAAATGGGGGGTGCGAATTGGCAGCAGTAATCACCAGTTGCTGGCTATTAATGAAAGCACTGCACAGCACTTCTTTAGTATTGTTTTAACTCCATTTAAACAAGACGTCTGGTAGACAATTTTCAAGTGGAGCAGCTGCAGACCTTGCATGAACAATGAAAGAAAACAGAAGTAAGAAAACAGAGGTTAACAATGGACAAATAATAAACTCAAAAATCAGTCTTGTAAATGACATGTAGTTAGTAGATAAAGAAATAGTAAGAAGAGTAAAGTGTGATAAGCTTGCAGCTGCAGCTCTGCTTACTCACCTACTTTGCAGCTTGTGGATTGTTCATGATCTGTACATGGATTGCTTACAAAAATTAACAGACCAATCAGAAATGTATGAGTTGTTCTGGATAAGCTGAGTGGAAAAGGTTTCAGAGGGAATCCCAACAACAATATAAATGAAAACAAAATTAGGAAGACAGAATACTATAAGCAAGTTACCAAAACTTACTATTTCTCTGCTAGTACTGTTTCAGAATCAACTTCCAAAGATCCTGGACTGTCTTTCTCAGAAAGTGATAATCAAAGTAAAGATATGGATATGAACTTGTTCCCTCAGGAGAGGGAAGAAGAAAAGGCAACTGTTCCTGAAATATAAGACAAAAGTAATGATAAAGAGATGACGCATATTTCCTACCATTTGTCTGTACAGAAGGCAGAGAGAATAATAGTAATAAAGAGGATGATATTGCTGTTAACATTGAACAAAATCTGGCTAAATTGTTTTTGATAATTGAGGAGTTGTGACATTATTTGAAAGAAACAATGGACAATGCCGAGTAAAATGGTGACAGTCAAATGGAAGCACAAACATTGTACAAAATGTGCCAACGGGAAACTGCATTTATGAGTATCTTATGGAATGTCATACCAGAGAGGTTTGACAAAACTAGTGTAAAGCTTTAAAAGGCAGGTCTGGATCTTGTCATTGTTGTTAATTTGCTGAGTTCCTTGGAAGAGCTGGTCACAAGCTTACGGTATCAGCTTGATGATTTTGAGGATCAAGTAAAAAAAATGGGAAGTGATGATGATGAGTCCCGATGTCCAGTGATGTGTTCTATGTAGGTGTCCCTTGACCACCTGATGGCATCTGACACCATGAGTTGCCTCATCAGCCAAGCATAGCATTGACCGATTCCGCATTCTCTCAGCACTTGCTCATTACTGGGGTCCCATGAGCCTGAGGCTCCGACGATCAGTGCGTGTGTCTGGACCTGTAACCCTTAGCTCTCCAGGTTTCGGCTAGAGGGGCATATTTCTCTACCTTTCGAGCTTGGGCATGGTGGAAATCCGGGGTCCTGTTCTCGAACGGCACTGTGACCGTCCACCATGATGATGATCTTCCAGTCCTCATTGGTGATGACGATGTCTGGTCGCAGTTGGCTGTCAGTTCCAGGGATGGCGGAGTTTATGGCAACCTTCCCCAGGGGTGGAAGGATGGCTCTGGCCAGGCAATCTTGGATGGCGTTGTGTCGCAGCTGCCAATCTCTCGAATGGGGCTTGCAGCTACACAGGACGTGGGGTAGCATCTCATTGGTGTAGCCGCACTTCCTGCATCGCTTGTCCTGATTCCTGTGGCGGATGACTCCGTTCAGAGGAATGCAGTTGAGCCACCCTGTGGATGAACCTCCAGTCAGCAAATCAGGCGAAGCTGCCCCCGGAGAGGAAGCGGTTGTTGGCGTCCCGCTTGCACGTCACCTTGAACACCTTGCCCTGGTCCGGCTTCCATTTCAGGTTTTCCACGTATTGGCAGCAGATGGCATCCTTCAGGGTCCTCGCCAGCATAGTTCTAGCTCTCGGAGTGATGATAATGTGATCTGTATTCTTCACCTGTGGCACCAGGACTCCCAGCTCCTGTCGTTCTTTGCACCATGTCCAGTGGCAGCCGATACAGTTTGCCAGTCGTCATGTAGCATTGTGGGCACAAGTCCACAATGAAGCAAAGTCTCCCCCGTCTCTTCCAAATTCACCTTCCAGTGAGCTGCTCAGGTAGGTGGCAACATCTTGGTTGGAGGTGGTCCTGGCGATTTGCTTCTTGACGGCATCCTTCAGCACACACAAAGTTCAGCTCATAAAAGAGATCTAAGAACAAATAAAGAGAAATGGAAGTATCCCACCCCTGCAACAGGCTTCTTACAATGATTCGTCTGGGAAAATTCTAAGCATTTTATCTGAGAACGTGGTAGCATCCAACATGGTTGTTTATAGTTACACAAACTATTTCTCTAAGACTAGCGAGTTACTACCTTACATCTCCTGTGGCTACCTTTCAAATAACAAACTTATGGAAGATCATCTTTATCATAGCTCAAACAATGCTAAAACAAACAAACCCACCCTGCCTCCCCAAAAAGAGAGAACCATTGAAACTACTTTCAGACTCATAGCTTCTCTTAGCAAATATCAAAAATTTTAAAAAGATCTAGGTTATGTGAAATGTGGCTCTTCTACACAGCCCTGTCTTCTTAAGAATGAGAGGATCATAGAACAACCTTTTGACAGAACTGTTGATTTCCCCAATATTAAGAGAGAAGATTTTCAGCTTATGTGAAGGCTCCTGGCTGGTACACCTTACTCTTCTTAGCCTCTGCTTGCCTGTTCTTCTTCAGACCAGACACTCCTCTTGTAGGATGCTGCTAATCTATCGTGACAAAAAAAAATTTCAACAAAAACGTAAAAACATCTTAGCACCTTGGAGCATCATATCTGCATGCTGCAGCAAACTCCATTTCAAATTAAACTCCTGTCTCCACCTCCCTTCTCTGTAATAAAACAGGATTTACTTGATTTATAAAAAAGCAAATAAACTGTGTTTTGGTAGTGTATATGATAAATTGGTTTGAGTACAGTTGAAGGATAGATCATCACATTTGTCTAATCCATAAATTATCCAGAGTTTTACTATTTCAGTTTTATACTTTAAGTGGCTTCTGAAGTGCTTCTTCAGAAAGGTGGAGAAGATACATTATCTAGGGGTAATTTACACAGAATGAAACCCTGGCATTTTGCTACACACACGACGACTCTGTTGGCATCATGAACAAGAATGAGTCTGGCAGGTCCCCAAATACTTGATAGGAGTCTGTTTCATTGGTGAGGCTCAACAGGAATTCATTCTCTTCTTTGGCCATGTCTTTGCTCAGATTTCTCCATAAATGGTGATCTGTCTGGCATCATGATCCATGTGGTAAAGTTTTCTGCCTCTCTCTTGCTAGCCTTTTCCCCCTTCTTCTACAAACTGTTAAAAATGAAACTACTATTACCTATTTCTTATGGTCTTGGTTGGGTCTGGGTCCAAGAACTCTGTGTGCCCTCTTTCTCCAGGTTCAAGGAGGCTGCTGTCTATCTAAACCTTCAACATTTCAGTAACGCTGCCATCATCTGTTACTTAATTCCAGATCATCGCTTCATTGGTCTCAGCTTTTTCCAACTGCTTGTCTAAATTATTAAAAAAAAGATTGTTGAAAGAAATAATACCATTAATAATACTAAACCTTGAATGGCCTGGATGGCCAGCATCCATTCACTTGCCCTGATGTGCTGGGCTCTCACTGAAGACTATTGTGAGCTGACAGTCAGACTACATATCTGTAATGGAGCAGAAATTCTTTACAGAATTCCCTGTGCATACCAGACTTTTTCTTCTATATCTCTCCCCCTGCCAGTGAGCCCTCCTTTGAAGCATTATTTCTTTCTTCCCATTTATCTGAAAAGTGGGAGGGAGCAACTATCATGTCAGATTTCTGAAGAACCAGAAACAAAAGGAGAGGACACTGGAGGCACAACTGTCATCCAAGGCTTCCTGCTACCTTGGGCTTTGGGCTTGACTATATGCAAAAGCTGCACCCATTTCATTTACGGTGCGATAACTGTATTCAGCTAAAGTGAAATAGATCTGATATAAACTGAAATAAATGTGTCCACACAGCCTTTAGCACTCTTAAGTAAATCAGTTAAAAAAAAGTGAATTTACCTTAATTTAGTGCAACTTCTCTGTGCATAGGCCTGGAAAACTGAGTTGATAGAAACATTAATTATCATATTTAATTAATATGTAAATCTGTACTTAGCACCGGCACAGACAAACTTAGTTGTGTTTAAAAACAAAATTAGCTGGTCTTTGTTTACACCTTTTCTAACACAATCCACTGTACCAGTGTAAACAAAGCCTAAGTGAGCAAGGACCTTGGGGGACCTTGGATGTGGCAACTCCAGCTATGGAAAAAAGAAGGCTGGTGCGGTGATGGAATCAAAATGTGCCTTGGTCTTACTGGTACTTATTTCTCCTTCCAGCTCTTATTTAAGATGGTAGGAGAGGAAGTGAAGGAGCACCAGCAGTGCCAGCTCTGGCAGCAAGGAAGAGGTCCTGGCATCGGGGGATCAGAATTGCCTGAGCCCCATTACTGCTGATTACCTCTCTCCTACTGCCACCCCACGAAGTCATTTAAGAAAAAGATTTGATTTCAACATGGTATTATAAATAAAATAGCTTTGTATACTTGAGTTTAAAGGCTATTAGGTAAACAGGATCATTCTATCACAGAAAAAGCAACTGGGACATATTCCAAGGGAAAAGAACACTGAAGAAATATGTGAAGACAGATGGTAAAATTCAGAATGGGTAGGTTTCTAGCACTATGTTTTAATTACATAATTACTTTGGTCCCTCCCTATTCTCTGCCTGGGACTCGCATGTAATTTCCTGTGGACTGTAATACTTTGGTTTCAGAGTCGTAGCCGTGTTGGTCCATATCAACAAAAACAAGGAGTCCTTGTGGCACCTTAGAGACTAACAAATTTATTTGGGCATAAGCTTTCATGGGCTAGAACCCACTTCATCAGATGCATGGATACTTTGGTCTAGTTTTGATTATTGGGTTTAGTGTGCAGGTACTAGCTAGTGTTAGTGGCCTGTGACATACAGGAGGTCAGACTAGATGATCTGGTGGTCCCTTCTGGCCTTAAACTCCATGACATTAACCTCTTTTTATTTATTGCTTCTTTAAGGGTGTTTCAGGGAGACTGAAATGCTCCAGAAATGCATGATGGGATAAAGAACCTTTTTCACCAGTATCTGTAGGGTGATTTTAATGCACCCTAGGTCAGTAAAGACCCAAAGCCATTACAATCTGATGGCTCTTTCCAGGCCTATGTGAAAGTGGTTGGTGGTTTTAGTCCTAATGGACACATTTCCACATGACTACAAGTAAACACAAGGTTGCATTGTCTAAAACCCACTATGTCCTATTCCAGACTCCCATCTATACCAACTGGTACATTTTATTACCACTGTTTTTTGGGTGGGGAGGAATACAGATAATATGTCCAAAGAGAGATTTTAGAGGGAGCTAAGGAAATAACAAATGGAGGTTTACCATTAGAGGTTGGGGCGAGGAAGAAAAACTTCCCAGGCAAACAGTTATGATGGAGACAAGTCACCTTTACTCAAATTACTTGGATCACAGAGCTCTCAATCCACAAGATGCAGCTTGTATGCCACATCATGCAACACTGAAGCACATGCAGTGAGCTTTCACACTAGCCCCCTAGCAGCTGCATGTTTTGACCCACACTATTTGGACCAGCTCTGTGTATAAACAGGTCATATATATTTTACATCACAGATAAATAATTAGACAATCTTACTATGCTACATTTAAAAAAAAAATCTTGGAATAGGTCTTCTGTGACCAAATGTACCGCTATATTCTCACTCTACACACCACTGTAAAAATCTGTACAAAATATGCCTTGTGAGGTACCATTCAAAAAGCTCATTGGTCAATATAAACACGGTGAAATGTATGTAGCAACATTATATGTAAAGTTATGAATTCCCTCTATATGATGGCAGCACATGTTCAAACCCATATAGCCCCGAATGGGCAGGGGTGGTTAAGCAGGTCTATCTTAAACAAAGGAATGGATGTTCACCTCAATTTACATATAAGTACTAAACAAGGTCCTTGAGATAGCAAGAGGGAGACAAGGCAAATCTTCATTTCAGCATACACAGGGGAGAAAGAGCATGGCGGCACCTTCACCCCCAGACTCCACTGCCTTCACTATTTGAATAAACTTTGCTGCGAAGGGTAATACTCAGAAGAATCCACTTCAAAGGCAATGGGGGACTGGACCATAAAAATAAAGGGCAAGAACATCTCACCCGGTCCACCTCTCTCTATCTCTCTTTTTTTTTCATGTAAGAACTCAAAGGAACCAACCCTTTGGACTTGGGGGCAGATCCTGATTTGAGAATTTGGTCAGCTGTGTTGCTGGGACCATGTAGTAAGGATTTCACCTTGAATCAAATCAAGTTTGTTAAGATCTAGTTACTAGAAAGTGCTGTCTCTTTATTCTCATAACCATTTCTAATTTTAATGCCTTAGACTTGTACTCACTTAAAATCTCTTTGTAATTAAACTTTTTTGATTCTTTAATCAAAACTAATCCAGCATTGTGTTTAAATTGAAGTGTTTGGTAACTCCAATTAAAGTAACAAACTTTTCCACATTGACCCCTCATAGGGGCAACAGACCTCTAATATCAGAACTGCCCAGGAGAGGGCTGCACAGTGCAGAACCAACTTGACCGGGGAAAATCCAGGACTGAGGGAGTGTTTGGGGTCATTCTGCAAGTGATAACATAGGGCTAGTCTACACTGGCAGCCTTGTGCATGCCTTGTGTGTGCCTTTAACGTGCCTTGTGCGGTCACGGCACAGCGCTGGTAGAGAGCTCTCCCAGCGCTCAAATAAAACAACCTCAATGAGGAGTGTTTTACAGTGCTGTAACTTGCTGCGCCCCAGGGGGGTATTTTTTCAGTGTAAACAAGCCCTAAGGCTCGAGGAAGCCTGAACGTTGACTGAAATGTTGTTAGCAGGCTGAAGCTATACACAGACGCTCAGGGTGTGACCTGCATGCTATTTGGCTGTTTATGAGGGGCCCAGGTTGGGAGCTCTAGCAGCAAAGCATTGTGATGCAATCAAGGTTGCATGGCAGGTAGTGACACAAGCCCTCTCTAGTCTGGATTGCACCCCAGACTCTGATAGCTTCCAAGGGAAGTTGTTGAATCCCCATCACTGGAGACTATTAAGAATAGATTGTACAAAATATCCCTCAGGGATGGTCTAGATTTACTTGGTCCTGCCTCAGAACAAGGGACTTGTTGACTTGATAACTTCTTGAGGTTCATTCCAGCCCTATATTTTCTATGATTCTATAACTGTAAAGTAGAAAGAGAACCAGAGCCATGGATTTAACTTTCCCATTTTCATTGATAAGACTCAATATGACAGTGTAGTACATAAAAACAAAACGTACATGAAAAATAAAGTTGTCTTAACAAGGCGCCTCCCATGCCTCCTACACTATGACAAGCTGGCTTATTTCTATAGTATATTTAGTAGAAGTAGTCCTGCATTCCTTTAAATTTTGATAATTCACTGTGTAGTTTATTTGCAGCTACTTCTGATGTAGGTTGACAAGACAGTCAACCTGTTTGCCCTCTCTATTTTCTCAGCAATAAACAATTCTGGCTAGCCATACTGATAACCATTTAATATAGTATTTCATTTTTCTTGCTACAAGGAATTCATTATGTGAAAGTAAATGAGGCCAATGGGACAACCTATACTCACTCCCATATCATAGAAATAATCTTTATTCTGTCCTAGTACTGCCAAATTTGAGGGAATGTTCAAAAAGAGTTTCTAATTTTGTCCTCTCACTTGTCCCTATTTCAAGCAAGTATAATCATCGTGCAGTAAACATCTTTTAAGACTTGCCAGTGTCCATTCTTAAATTCTTCTTAATGAACTTTTCCAGAATAAGTTTGAACCATGGTTTATCTATACATGTAATCTTACCATAAAGGTTTTATACATTTTGTTTAATTAGCTTTGAACCATCAAAGTTCCTAAGTAAAGAACAGTAATAAGGAACATAATGAAAACAGAAAAGCCTGACACACAAAGGCAAAAGCTGAGGATTTAAAAGGCCTTTAGGTTGGAGCTAGGTATAGCAAATGCTAGTCAACACCAGACACGCCAAACCCACAAAAAAACCCATAGAAATTGGGCTTGTTTTTGGCTTAATTGGCTTGTGAGTTGCTTGTTGGCTAGTTTGTAGCTTGTTGCTTCTTCTTTTTTTTTTTGATTGGCTCCTGGCAAGCAGGAGTGGGACGGGGAGAGAGTCACGGGTACACAGCAGGCCAACCACAGTCCCAGACTGCATGTTGGGGGGGGATCTAGTCACAGAGTGTTGGAGTTCTTAGGGATTGGCTTGTTTTGGCCTTGTTTTGAAATGGCATTAGCTTGATTTTTGGTTTATTCTGAAAGTTGAGGTGCTTATTTACCACGTGAAAGCTGGCAACTGTGGTCAACACTTGGATGTCTACAGATTAGCAGGGAGGGGAAGGGAGAGGGGCACCTACAAAACTATTTTCATAAGTTTTCTTTATTCTCAGAAAGAGAAATTTAGAATTGTTTTTCCTGCATTTTAAACAATAAATAGCTAGTTCAGCAAAATTACAGTTTTCTTTGCAGATAACTGTACACCAAAAATATTTTTAAAGAAACTTTTTGCTGTAATTAAGTGAAGATGAAAAAAACCTACATGCTGAAGTTGTTGAAATTCTTGTGGAATTTATTAACTTCAGTGCAACTGCTAAGACCAAATGAGCTTCTTTAATTTCCATAATGAAATTGTTTTTATAAAGTTAAAAATACTGTAATGAGGCCAAAACGGTGTGCTTTCAGAGGCTCCCATGGTGAAACAAATGAGATTTTAGCTTCTCTAATTGGGCATACTGCAAGCTGGGCTTGATGCTGTCTTCAGCACAGAATGTTTGTTATCCCTAACAAAAAAAAAAAAAAAAAAAAAAAAAGGTCTACAGCTGTCAGCATAATACTATATAGCTTTTCAGAAACTAAATCATCAGGAAGAAAACTGCTGCTCTCTGACTGGGACCACCCAAAGGGAGAGATCAAGTAGAGAACAGCTCTACTTTTCCTTGATTAGGAAGTTATTCGTAAGGTAATTTGTTTACCACTATCAAAGAGAAGCTTTTGAAGGAACTGTTGAGAATTCCCAGAATCCTCTAGAAGAATTTTATTTAATTAAGCAATGAATATGGATATTCTCCCCACCCTCCACCCCTCCCACCCCTGAATTAAATCTTATTACCAGTCAACACAAGCCTTTGGAGTCTTACTGGTCCTGCAGGAAAAAAAAAAGTTAGAGGCATTGTGTTTTGTCCGCATTGCCAAACTCTGCTCGTTTGCTGTCATGTACAACACCATGGTAACAGCCTGTAAATCTTTAAGAGCTTTAAAATCATTTGGATGAAATATTATTTTCATTTTCCCCCAAACATTGCTTTCACATGTAAGATATAGAAAAAGACAGGCCATTCTAAAATGATTTTCAGCATCTGAAGATGTATTATATTTAAGTAAATGTATTCTTTTATCATTAATCATGATTTAATGTTTGATGCAAGTGCAGTGCTTCCACACAACAAATAAAGCACTACTAGTACCGTCTCAGAGGAATGTGACCAAACTCACCTTCTGAAGTTAACATTTACCCCACAACATTTAATTCTGATGTAAAATTAGGAACAGAAGGTATCCTATAAAAGGCAGAACAATAATAATGGTTCTTTACTCAAAGCCTAAACCACCACTAAAAGACTAACTGATTTAATGTGTCAGGAAATTTTCCTGATACTTGCAAAACACAATATAAGCCACTGATATACTTACCTAACCATTAGCAGACAAATTTTACTATTCAAAACTGTTTTCAAGTCATGATTTCTTTGTTAATCGCTGAAGGAATTTATTTGTAAGCTTGCTAGCCACACTCTATTCATTGTTTTAGTCTCACATACAGAATGTTCATGGTTGATACTTTCCTCTGTAGGTTATTATCCCTTCCCCGCTCTTCTGCTTTGTTTTTACTCCCCCAACCATTCAGTTGTCAATGTGCTGTACAGGTGAAGTAATATTGCTCTTGGGAAGATAAAAATCAATGATTTTAAACAAATAAATGGAGATTGGATTTTTATTGAAACTGAACTTTTAAAATTTAAATTAAATACAAATTTATTTTTTTTAAATAAACATTTAAAGTCAATTTATAATTGACAACCTATGTTAAGGGCTAAGCTTATTATAATCTAGTAAAATCATTTAAATTATATATAAAAAACATTAAAACTTGACAGCAAACATGTACTGCTTAAAAAAAATCACACCACTGAACTGGTGGACGTCACTGGCTAAGCAAATGGAACCTGAGGTTACTGATGTGCTAAACCGGTTTGTGATAGCAGTAGCCTCTTTTGCAGGTGCAGGAAGAATATTTTCCTCATTTGAGTTTATTCATCTAGTTCAGTTCAATGACTAGTTCTTTCAAAGTTCAGAAATCAATTGGGAGTTGAAAAAGTAGTTGTGTTCCTCGTCCAATCTATGTATTAAAACTAGGTGTGAGAGGATAGGCTCTACTAGTTCTAAAATCTTCAAGGATATGGTGATCAGAAACAATCAGATCAATATACTGATTTCAGCTAATATTTCTTGTTTAAAAAATAAGCTAGTTTTAAATGCAAAAACTTGTTTTTCTATTGCGTCCAGCACATTTAAGATAGTTTTATTTAATAAAAAAATTAAAATGCTGATTTTGTGCATTTTAATTGAATTTGAATTATGATCCAAATATAGCTTGGCACAAATCACAAGTAAAAAATTAATCTTCATCTAGAAAATTTGTAATGCATCATTCACTAGTTTCTACCATAAACAAAATGTGAAAATTAAAAATCTGAATAAATGTAAATTAAGTTAAGATATATAATTGCTTAAATGTTCATAGATATAGTATATCCTCCTGGTCAGCAAAAAGAAGCACCACATTTAGTGTAAAAGCTCTATTTAGTTACAAAGCAACAAGTTTTAATAGTTACCAACTGATGAAATTCAACCTTTCTTTAGGAAAATAAATAAAGACAACAGATGCAAAACACAATTAGAATCAATTATTTAAATCAAGGTTTCTTGCTTGCAAATTTAAATCACAATTAAAATCAGTGATTTAAATCACACTAATTTAAAATCAACCAACCCTGGTTACCACATGTTCTACAACTTCTTCTTTACTGATTTAGGGTATGTCTACACTACGGAATTAGGTCGAATTTATAGAAGTCGGTTTTTTAGAAATCGGTTTTATATATTCGAGTGTGTGTTTCCCCACAGAAAATGCTCTAAGTGCATTAAGTGCATTAACTCGGCAGACTGCTTCCACAGTACCGAGGCTAGAGTCGACTTCCGGAGCGTTGCACTGTGGGTAGCTATCCCACAGTTCCCGCAGTCTCCGCTGCCCATTGGAATTCTGGGTTGAGATCCCAATGCCTGATGGGGCTAAAACAGTGTCGCGGGTGGTTCTGGGTACATATCGTCAGGCCCCCGTTCCCTCCCTCCCCCCGTGAAAGCAAGGGCAGACAATCATTTCGCGCCTTTTTTCCTGAGTTACCTGTGCAGACGCCATACCACGGCAAGCATGGAGCCCGCTGAGATAACTGTCACCGTATGTCTCCTGGGTGCTGGCAGACGCGGTACTGCATTGCTACACAGTAGCAGCAACCCATTGCCTTCTGGCAGCAGTTGGTGCAATACGACTGGTAGCTGTCATCGTCATGTCCGAGGTGCTCCTGGTCGCCTGTGTGAGATCGATCAGGAGGGCCTGGGCAGACATGGGTGCAGGGACTAAATTTGGAGTGACCTGACCAGGTCATTCTCTTTAGTCCTGCAGTCAGTCCTATTGAACTGTCTTATGGTGAGCAGGCTGGCGATACAGATTGCGAGCAGTCGTACCGTACCATCTTCTGCCTGGCAGTGAAGAGATGGAGGATGGCTAGCAGTCGTACTGTACCATCTTCTACCAAGCAGCCACGAGATGTGGATGGCATGCAGTCCTTCTGCACCGTCTGCTGCCAGCCAAAGATGTAAAAGATGGATGGAGTGGATCAAAACAAGAAATAGACCAGATTTGTTTTGTACTCATTTGCTTCCCCCCCTCCCCTGTCTAGGGGACTCATTCCTCTAGGTCACACTGCAGTCACTCACAGAGAAGGTGCAGCAAGGTAAATCTAGCCATGTATCAATCAGAGGCCAGACTAACGGCCTTGTTCCAATAAGAACAATAACTTAGGTGCACCATTTCTTATTGGAACCCTCCGTGAAGTCCTGTCTGAAATACTCCTTGATGTAAAGCCACCCCCTTTGTTGATTTTAGCTCCCTGTAAGCCAATCCTGTAAGCCGTGTCGTCAGTCGCCCCTCCCTGCGTCAGAGCAACGGCAAACAATCATGCATCTGAGTTGAGAGTGCTGTTCAGAGCAGTCACAATGGAGCACTCTGGGATAGCTCCCGGAGGCCAATACTTGTAAGCCGTGTCGTCAGTCGCCCCTCCCTCCATCAGAGCAACAGCAGACAATCGTTCCACGCCTTTTTTCTGGGCAGACGCCATACCAAGGCAAGCATGGAGGCCGCTCAGCTCACTTTGGCAATTAGGAGCACATTAAATACCACACGCATTATCCAGCAGTATATGCAGCACCAGAACCTGGCAGAGCGATACTGGGCGAGGAGGCGACGTCAGCGCGGTCACGTGAGTGATCAGGACCTGGACACAGATTTCTCTGAAAGCATGGGCCCTGCCAATGCATGCATCATGATGCTAATGGGGCAGGTTCATGCTGTGGATTGCCGATTCTGGGCTCGGGAAACAAGCACAGAGTGGTGGGACCGCATAGTGTTGCAGGTCTGGGACGATTCCCAGTGGCTGTGAAACTTTCGCATGCATTAGGGCACTTTCATGGAACTTTGTGACTTGCTTTCCCCTGCCCTGAAGCGCATGAATACCAAGATGAGAGCAGCCCTCACAGTTGAGAAGCGAGTGGCGATAGCCCTGTGGAAGCTTGCAACGCCAGACAGCTACCGGTCAGTTGGGAATCAATTTGGAGTGGGCAAATCTACTGTGCAGGCTGCTGTGATGCAAGTAGCCCACGCAATCAAAGATCTGCTGATATCTAGGGTAGTGACCCTGGGAAATGTGAAGGTCATAGTGGATGGCTTTGCTGCAATGGGATTCCCAAACTCTGGTGGGGCCATAGACGGAACCCATATCCCTACTTGGCACCAGGGCACCAAGCCGGCGAGTACATAAACTGCAACGGGTACATTTCAATAGTGCTGCAAGCTCTGGTGGATCACAAGGGACGTTTCACCAACATCAACGTGGGATGGCCGGGAAAGGTACATGGCGCTCGCATCTTCAGGAACTCTGGTCTGTTTCAAAAGTTGCAGGAAGGGACTTCATTCCCAGACCAGAAAATAACTGTTGGGGACGCTGAAATGCCTATAAGTATGTTTGGGGACCCAGCCTATCACTTAATGCCATGGCTCATGAAGCCGTACACAGGCAGCCTAGACAGTAGTCAGGAGCTGTTCAACTACAGGCTGAGGAAGTGCAGAATGGTGGTAGAATCTGCATTTGGATGTTTAAAGGCACGCTGGCGCAGTTTACTGACTCGGTTAGACCTCAGTGAAACCAATATTCCCACTGTTATTACTGCTTGCTGTTCGCGCCACAATATCTGTGAGAGTAAGGGGGAGACGTTTATGGCGGGGTGGGAGGTTGAGGCAAATTGCCTGGCTGCTGGTTACGTGCAGCCAGACACCAGGGCGGTTTAGAAGAGCACATGAAGGCACGGTATGCATCAGAGAAGCTTTGAAAACCAGTTTCATGACTGGCCAGGCTACGGTGTGAAAGTTCTGTTTGTTTCTCCTTGATGAAACCCCCCGCCTCTTGGTTCACTCTACTTCCCTGTAAGCTAACCACCCTCCTCTCCTCCCTTCAATCATTGCTTGCAGAGGCAATAAAGTCATTGTTGCTTCACATTCATGCATTCTTTATTCATTCATCACACAAATAGGGAGATGACTACCAAGGTAGCCCAGGAGGGGTGGTGGAGGAAGGAAGGAAAATGCCATACAGCACTTTAAAAGTTTACAACTTTAAAATTCATTGAATGCCAGCCTTCTTTTTTTTGGGCAATCCTCTGTGGCGGAGTGGCTGGTTGGCCAGTGACCCCCCCACCACCGCGTTCTTGGCGTCTGCGTGTGGAGGCTATGGAACTTGGGGAGGAGGGCGGTTGGTTACACAGGGGCTGTAGTGGCAGTCTGTGCTCCAGCTGCCTTTGCTGCAGCTCAACCATATACTGGAGCATACTGGTTTGGTCCTCCAGCAGCCTCAGCATTGAATCCTACCTCCTCTCATCACACTGCCGCCACATTTGAGCTTCAACCCTGTCTTCAGCCTGCCGCTTACTCTCTTCAGCCCACCACCTCTCCTCCTGGTCATTTTGTGCTTTCCTGCACTCTGACATTATTTGCCTCCACGCATTCGTCTGTGCTCTGGGAGGACAGCATGAGCTCAGAGAACATTTCATCACGAGTGCGTTTTTTTTTCTTCTTTCTAATCTTCACTAGCCTCTGGGAAGGAGAAGATCCTGTGATCATTGAAACACATGCAGCTGGTGGAGAAAAAAAAGGAATAGCGGTATTTAAAAAGACACATTTTATAAAACAGTGGCTACACTCTTTCAGGGTAAACCTTGCTGTTAATATTACATACATAGCACATGTGCTTTCGTTACAAGGTCGCATTTTGCCTCCCCCCACCGCGTGGCTACCCCCTCAACCCTCCCCACTCCCCGTGGCTAACAGCGGGGAACACTTCTGTTCAGCCACAGGCAAACAGCCCAGCAGGAACGGGCTCCTCTGAGTGTCCCCTGAAGGAAAGCACCCTATTTCAACGAGGTGACCATGAATGATATCTCACTCTCCTGAGGATAACACAGAGAGATAAAGAACGGATGTTGTTTGAACGCCAGCAAACATACACTGCAATGCTTTGTTGTACAATGATTCCCGAGTACGTGTTACTGGCCTGGAGTGGTAAAGTGTCCTACCATGAAGGATGCAATAAGGCTGCCCTCCCCAGAAACCTTTTGCAAAGGCTTTGGGAGTACATCCAGGATAGCCGCGAATGCCAGGGCAAAGTAATCCTTTCACATGCTTGCTTTTAAACCATGCATAGTATTTTAAAAGGTACACTCACCGGAGGTCCCTTCTCCTCATGCCGGTTCCAGGAAGCAGCCTTGGGTGGGCTCGGTGGGTTCTGGCTCCAGGTCCAGGGTGAGAAACAGTTCCTGGCTGTCGGGAAAACCGGTTTCTCCGCTTGCTTGCTATGAGCTATCTACAACCTCATCATCATCATCATCATCTTCTTCTTCGTCCCCAAAACCTGCTTCCATGTTTCCTCCATCTCCATTGAAGGAGTCAAACAACATGGCTGGGGTAGTGGTGGCTGAACCCCCTAAAATGGCATGCAGCTCATCATAGAAGCGGCATGTTTAGGGCTCTGATCTGGAGCGGCCGTTCACCTCTCTGGTTTTCTGGTAGGCTTGCCTCTGCTCCTTCAGTTTCACGTGGCACTGCTTCGGGTCCCTGTTATGGCCTCTGTCCTTCATGCCCTGGGAGATTTTCACAAAGGTTTTGGCATTTCAAAAACTGGAACGGAGTTCTGATAGCACGGATTCCTCTCCCCATACAGCGATCAGATCCCATACCTCCCGTTCAGTCCAGGCTGGAGCTCTTTTGCGATTCTGGGACTCCATCATAGTTACCACTGCTGATGAGCTCTGCATGGTCACCTGCAGCTTGCCACGCTGGCCAAACAGGAAATGATATTCAAAAGTTCACGGTTCTTTTCCTCTCTACCTGGCCAGTGCATCTGAGTTGAGAGTGATGTCCAGAGCGGTCACAATGGAGCACTCTGGGATAGCTCCCGGAGGCCAATACCGTCGAATTGTGTCCACAGTACCCCAAATTCAACCCGGCAAGGCCGATTTAAGAGCTAATCCACTTGTCAGGGGTGGAGTAAGGAAATCGATTTTAAGAGCCCTTTAAGTCGAAATAAAGGGCTTCATCGTGTGGACGGGTGCAGGTTTACATCGATTTAACGCTGTTAAATTCGACCTAAAGTCCTAGTGTAGATCAGGGCTTAGAAAGCATAAGAATCAAGAAATACAATACTACCCTCTTGGAGGACACAGGAAAGGATTACGATGAACGGTATTAAAAAGAAAATTGGAAGAGAAATAGCAATACAAGAATTAAGGGGTGGAAGAAAAATTGAGGGTATAGGTGAAATCCTAGGCTATTGAAGTCAATGAGCATTTTGCCACTGACTACAATGGAAGCAGGATTTCACCCTTTGTTTAGAGATATATAAAGCAAACACAAAGAATGAATGAGGAATACATGGGATGGGACTGAATATCTCTAAATACCAATATGCAGAATTTTATGGGGTTGGTTTAGAAGGATCATGTTTGATAAGCATCTGAAGATATTTAAGCAAACAAAATTTTTGGAAACTCTTCAGTTAAATTTCTCTTCAACAGGTTTCCAATACCATTATGTGCTGAATTTATATTTTTAAAAGGGGAGGGGAATCAAAGGGGTAGAACAGAATAATTAAATATTTCTATAAGATTCCAGCTCTTACTGACTATAGTCTCCCAAGCAACATTTATAGGTCAGGGATCAGCTTTAGGCAATTAGATATTTTAATTAACCAAAGTCAAACTTAGCTTCGGACTATAGAGAGTTTCTTAAAGTCTAGCAAGTTAATCTGAAAATTTTCAGCAGTAGATACAAGCAAAACAGCCTCACACAACTAGAAAGTTCAAAGGAAGCAGAGATCGAGAGTCTCCTCTGAACACCGGGATCATTACAAGGGAAAATAAAGAACAGGGTACCTATGCTATAGTTTTGACTTGCTGATGAAAGAATATCAAAGAAATTATAAGCCTTGTCACAATGTCTGCCAATAGCAATTAAATAATAGGCTCCTTTGTGTTACTAGACACTAAACAATGATTCATAGCACTAATAACATAATTTATATTTTGTATTAAGAATTATTCATAATATATCCCATGAATGTTTCTAGGTTATGAAACAGCTTCTGCGTTAGAAATTGACTATGTGTGTACCTATCTAACACTGTAGGAGATGCTATTAAGCTCTACATCCACATTACAGCTCTATATAACCTGTCAAAATACTGACAGAATTTTGATCTTCAAACTAGAAGACAAAGGTAAACACTCATATTTAAGTTGCTGCCAAAGCTAGTCACAGAATAGATTATAACTGGCGCCCCATTACCAGTTTTCAGAAATAATTATACTGTAAATACTGATGGTTCAGTTATAAAAACCAGATTACTTTTATTAATTCATTTATCATATTATTTTTCTAGAATCTAAAAATTATTGAAACAGTTAATTAACTAATCAACAGTTAATTTGTTCTTTAAAATACAATTTTCACTATCTTTGTATTAAAAAATAAAAAATATTTTAATAGTAAGATGTCTTTTGTAAC
Organism: Lepidochelys olivacea; assembly: GCF_965140295.1. NCBI lineage: Eukaryota > Metazoa > Chordata > Testudines > Cheloniidae > Lepidochelys > Lepidochelys olivacea. The sequence goes on from NC_140411.1 coordinate 269,210,805, forward strand.
ACCATTCTCCTCTACAGATTATCACAGTGACGGCCACATATATTGTTGCACTGATGGCATATTGAGCAACATTTATCATGACAAGAAGCAAACAATGGATCTGTGTCTCTGTTACCAGTTCCATCTCCTAACAATTTCATTCTCATTATTTTAGTCCGGTAGATTGTTCCATACATACACACACACCCCTACCTCACACTCTACTTTGGGGTTAAATTGCACTTTGGAATTCACATTATTTTGTAGATGTGTCACCATTCATTTAAGTTGCTAGGGTTAGCACTTCTTTTCTATCAGCTGAAGCAGTTAATTTACTTTCATTGACCATCCAGGAGTGTAATCTAACACCTGTTTATTTTCTTTCTCTCAGGCTACACACAAGTCTAAAAAAAAAAAAGGATACTTTTTTTATATATTCTGTAGTTTAAATTCATATGAATGTAATCTTGAATTCTTAAATTCTCTGAGGCAATTTGTGCATAGAAATGTTGGGATTTTTACAGCATCACATCTGTGCATGCATGTTGTGTTTAATAGAAGACAAATCCTTCAGGCCATATTGCAATTGATGCATGAATGCTGAACTTATTTGAAACACAGTGAAATGTAAGTGTATTACATATTTTTCAACTGATGGCTAAATTATTTTTTCCACAGTCAGGGTAGGTTATAGAAGATTAAACACTTTTTTCATTACTATATAAAAGCATCCTTTATGTGAGAGAGAGATTAAGAATGGGGGACCTACATTATGTAAATGTGGAAACAAATGTTTTCTAAAATATTAACATTCCAACAGTTAAATATTTAAATCAGACTTACTAAATCATACCAAAAGGTAAATTAAATATGAGGGGAAAACTTATCTAGTCTCATTCTCTGCTATTTTTGTCCCATTGTAAATAATAAGACTATTTTTACTTCTCTCTAGACATTTATAACCCCACCAAATGCTAATTCACACTTATCGTTGAGAGTTGGAACTAGGAGCCAGAAACATGTTCTGTTCAGTCTGCTGCTTCATTTTGGGTTAAGAGACTGCGGTTTTGACAGTAGGGCCATCTGCTGTTAACTTTCCTTCTCATCATCCTTCTTATTTTGCTAGTCCAGTCAAAAGCAATTAAAAATGTTTTGCCATTATAATATGTAGATAATTATGATAAATTACAGTTTTAAAATGAGTCTAAAATTATGCATATGCTAGGTATTTGCCTCACAGTTATGAATATAAAAATATTCCTGCACTTGTGAAATATTACTATTTTATTAGTGATGTTAGCTCTGTAATGATATACCTACAAGGAAATTTCCTAGGCACAGAGTCTGACAGTCATTAGAAATCTATTTATATCTCAGCGAGATAGTTCACCAAGTGGATAGCAGAGCTCAAACATTCTGTGTTGCTGTTGTACAAAATACACAGCACATAAGGCTCTATGTTGTTATATTTTATGTCACAAAATCAACAACATACTTTTTATTTGTGGTTTTTGTGTAACAGGAAGAAAATTCAATTTTTGGACACAGCATGGTGTTATATAAAAGCTTAATGGTTTTGAGAAAACTGACAATTTCTAAAGCAAGTTATACATTATACCCAATTTCAAACTACTGTACCTTGGACTTTATTAAAATACTCCTTAAAATGAGGCAGATGTAAATAATCAACATTCAGAACTGCTAAATAAAAATATCAGATCTTTTCAAAGAAAAGTCCCCCCATAGTGGTACACTGGAAAATTTCAACATTAATTTATGCTGTATTTTATTTGTGGCTTCTGTGTAATATTTTTGTCTGAAGATTTGCTTTAAAAAATCAATACCCCTTAAATTTTATTGTAAAACTAAAAGAAATACAGTTTATTATTTAAAATTTCCTCTATCTTCCTTTTCTTATGAGTGGACCAGGTTCCTTAGAAACAACAACAAGTCCCTATAATGCAAGCACCGTCCTACTTGCAGTGACTCTGGCTGGACTGATTGATAGTCCAGGGTCTGACACTAAACATATATAATTCTTGCAAGAAGTGTTCTGTCCACTAAGAAAACCTGTTTACTTATTGCAAGTATAGCAATGACTGACAACGCTTGAATCATAGCAGACTATAAAGAGGAAAAGCTAGAGGGATAGGGAGAAAATGTCAAACAACAATTTTGGCAGCGCTAGGACCAAATCTTAGCACTGTTAAGTCAGTGGGGATGGTTTCTGCCTGGTGATGGCCTTATTACTCTCACCTCATTACGACCACACAGAATTCACAAGTCAAAAAGATAAAAGCTGCTTAGAAGAAAAAGTTATCAAGCCTATTGGCTTAATTCCTTAGAGCTCAAGACACAGGCATTTTGAATTGACATTTAAATCGTTCACTGCAGATAGGGCAATGGTATGGTATTTCAGCAGAGTGGTGATATGTAGAGAAAACTAGTAGTCAATGTATGCGCCATTTAAATGCCAGTGACAGATCTTCAGTTGTGCTTGAAATTACCACTTTCTGATCCAGAACCAGATAATACCAATTAAGCAACAAATGCCCTATACACAGAGATACACAAAATTCTTGCAATTTGAAGTACTTTAACATTTAAAAATATCTAAAATTAAGTTCATATTGTTCTCTATCCAAAAGGGTTTTTATATGTCATTTAGTACATGTAATCTATTCATTATCTCCCCCCATCTCTTTATTGGCCTCATCATTCTAGTTAGCACTGCCAGTGTGTTACCATACTTTTTTCCCCCCTTGGCTGGTAGGATTGCCAACCTTCAAGCATTGTCCTGGAGTCTCCAGTAAATACAAATTTGTCTTTGGTTAAAGATTATGTCATGTGATGAAACCTCCATGAATACATGCAACCAAAACTGGCAACGCTATTGGCAGGACAGAAAAATTGCTTCCCGTAGACCAGATGTCAATCAACAGAATAGTAAAAGGTATTCTTTGGGCAAGGAGCATCAATTGTCTTCCCATAAGACTGAATAAATTATTTCCAAAATACTAATTTTCCAATAGACTAGGCCCTGGGGTTACTTGTGAAATCCCCCATTTGTTTTTTTTTAAAATGTGACATCAGGTTGTCCTAAACTTCCATAATTAATTTTAAAAAATACAATGAATATTTTAATTTTGAGAATAGTGCTACATAATTATTTGATTAGGCATTCATCTGAAAAGGCCCTTAATCAAATACTATTGAAGCAAATCAATGTTCAGCTAATGTATTCATTTGCAAGGTTAATTTTTCAAACTAGTCTGAAAATTATAGTTTACTGTTTGGTATAGTACCTGCTGTCTATACTTGTTCTATATATTTCATCAAGAATTTTCAAGGGGACACTCATGATTTCGGGATTCAAATATGACATACCATAAATTTATAACTTGACAAGAATAGCTTTTGAGGCTATAAATTTTTTTTTAAATATTGTTTTATTGCTAACTGCTTCATCTTTGAAAAATTGCAACCAACTACTGTTTTGTGAGTCACATGAAAATAATGGTTTGCACTCTTTTCCCAGTTAATTAACCTATACTAATCAATTAGCTAGTCTAACATCAGTCAATCATGTGGGTGCCTAATAAAAGAGCTCAGAATGACAAAATGCTACTTAAAATTGAAACTGCTTTAGAAATAACCTTGCTAATTTCTACTCCTCTTCCAAAACACATGCATATTTGCCAAGTAGAATAGAAAATAAGATTCATTGAGAAAATTCTTACCTATAAAGTGGGCTTTTGCATCTCCTTACTGTACACCTTCTTCACTTAGTAAAAGGCAGCAAGTAGCATTTTTCTTGGCACAAGCTTTTGGGACTGCCACAGCAGTGCATGGTTAAGTCCATTTCCAGGAGATACTTCCACCGTAGTTAAACTACAAAATGTGCTAACACCATAACTAGAATTAATAACTACTTAGAGCCAACTAGAGGTAACCAATCCCATTAAATGTCAGACACAACCACTGAAGCTACCCTAATGTGGGGTGAGATGTTCCAAACTGGTACTGGGATGCCAATTATTGTTATTTATGCAGTGTCAAACATGCAAAGCACTTTACAGACAAAAGAAAGTCCTTGAACCAGAGCTTACAACCTGTGTTACAATCCAGTTTACAGGTATACACACAGTCTTCTAACTCAGAGCCAAAACACTCTCAGTAGTAGGAAACTAATATACAGGCACATAAAAAATATTAGAGGGAATGAATTCTAAAGAGCCAGGGAGGCTTGCAAAAAACTGTATCTAAAATCTTGGACAACATAAGTACAAGTATCCAACATGTAAAAACTTATGGAAAAAACAAAAAACCAAGAGATGACTAAGAGGCACACTTCTATATCATGTGCCCTAAAACAAGGACGAAACAGGAGAATCTCTGCAGTATGTTACCTGCTTCTTCAATGCCTAGATGTCTATCTCAGAATGAAGATGTGCTCTATGGGATGGACTACATTGGTACTATTCAGACAGAAACCGGAGGTGTCAACTAACACCTAGAGAATGTCACTTGCTCATCCTCAGCCTGGATCTGCACACTGGGAGTAGAGAAGCAAAATTGTTGGTAATGTGTATAAGCCTCATGGAGCTTACCTTGGTTCCTGGTTCTCTCCATGCTGGTAATTCAGGGGGAGGTACACCGTCCCTGGGAGAAGAGGGCCAAAGGGCAGACTCAGAATCCCAGTTGCTATGCAACTGAGAGGGAGAGAAGAGAAACACTATTTCCAGTGATAGGGGCCTCTATCAGCTCGGCGGAGGATAGTAGGAGCACCTGGATGGCCACCAGATGCCTGCTCCCAGGGACAGCATGGCCCAAGAGAAAGGGTGGGTTAGAGTCAAATGACTGACAGGAAAAGGACCAGGAAAGTAGAGCTAGACTGACCAATAAGAAAAGTCCTTGGTGAGATGCCTGCCCCTCGGATCACTGGGATGGGGAGAAGCCATTTTTAGGAGTCTGGAGCAAGCCACTGAAAAGGAAGGACTTACTGTGAGTGAGCTCGTGAGTCCCAGGCCTGAATGCAGGGTTCCTACTGAGACCAGGCCTCTGGGTGCCTGGACACAAAATCTTCAAGCTTGTTCCTTTCCGTGTTCAAGGTAACTCCCAGTTTATTACACGTGGGGGGATTCTGTGGGACTGCGTGCCTGCAGAAAATTCCCTTCCCCGCCCCCAGCAGAATTCCTGTGCTTCCCTGCAGAAAGGCACATTCCCATGGGCAGAGTCTTTTGGGGGGATTACCCCCCCAAACAGAGGGGCAGCTTGGGGGGCACATAGGGTTATGTGCCACTGCCACCCTCATTTCTGCAAGCGCAGAGTTGCCCAGCTGAAGAACGCTGCATCTGGACTCCGCTGACTCTCCAACTGAATGTCATCTCCTGGATTCTAGTGTCAGTCGTGCTCCCCTTCTATGTGCTGGGAGCCTTCTTGTTTTCTGTGCAACAGTGAGTGCCCCTGGTGGGGCTGTGTAAGGGGTGGGGAGAGGAATGTGGAAGTGAGGGGAAGGGGTTGGAGAAGAAAAGGGGATAGGGGAATTGTGGGGAAGCGAGAGCCCGGCATGCAGCATCCCCTCAGCAACAGCTGGGGCTCCCCCATTAAGCAGGCCCAGCGAACGTCCACCCAGACAAGCCCTACCCCGCTACATCTGGACCCCTCTGACGAGCCCCACACACCCATCCCCCCATCCCACTGATCCCCAACCAGCTGCACCTGGACCCCCATCCCATCAAGCCCCACTCCCATGGTACCCAGACCCCCCTGCCAAGCCCCATCTCCCGACACCCATATTTCCCCCGCTGAGCCCCAACCACCTTCACCTGGATCCCCTGCACAGTCCCATTGCCCCTGCACCCAGAACCCCCCAATGAGCCTCTGTGCATCCAGATCTCCCACTGAGCCGCCCGCACCCAGATTTCCCCACACAGAAACTTCTCACCCCACACCCGAATCCACCCACACTAAGCTCCTTCACACTTGGATCCAGCTGGGCTGAGCCTACCCACCCACACCTGGTGCACCAGGCCCAGATAGGCAGGGCCCCGGGGTGTTTCTGGGGCAGGCCCAGCCCTTGCACTGTGTCAGGGTCAGGTGCAGCCTCACTGCCGAGTCCCTGTAGCAGGGGAGGTGGGGACTACAGGGTGACCTCCCACCTCAGTGCAGCCAGTGGTCTCTGCTCCCCACTGTCATGCTGCAGCCACATTTATTTATTGACAAATAAAATTTGCAGAACTTTGTAGAACTTTAAAATATTGTGTACATAAATTTTAATTTTTTGGTGCAGAATTCCCTCAGGAGTAGTTTATAGAGTTTTACTAGGAAAACTCCCCCTACCATCCCAGTCAGGCTGAGTTAGCCCCTCAGCTCCCTAAGGGTATGTCTACACTACGAAATTAGGTCGAATTTATAGAAGTCGGTTTTTTAGAAATCGGTTTTATATATTCGAGTGTGTGTGTGTTCCCACAGAAAATGCTCTAAGTGCATTAACTCGGCGGAGTGCTTCCACAGTACCGAGGCAAGCGTCGACTTACGGAGGGTTGCACTGTGGGTAGCTATCCCACAGTTCCCGCAGTCTCCGCTGCCCATTGGAATTCTGGGTTGAGATCCCAATGCCTGATGGGGCTAAAACAGTGTCGCGGGTGGTTCTGGGTACATATCGTCAGGCCCCCATTCCCTCCCTCCCTCCGTGAAAGCAAGGGCAGACAATCGTTTCGCGCCTTTTTTCCTGAGTTACCTGTGCAGACGCCATACCACAGCAAGCATGGAGCCTGCTCAGTTCGCTGTCACTATATGTCTCCTGGGTGCTGGCAGACGTGGTACTGCATTGCTACACAGCAGCCTTGTGGCAGCAGATGGTGCAATAGGACTGGTAGCCATCATCGTCATGTCTGAGGTGCTCCTGGTCGACTGTGTGAGGTTGATCAGGAGCGCCTGGGCAGACATGCGTGCAGGGACTAAATCTGGAGTGACTTGATCAAGTCATTCTCTTTAGTCCTGCAGTCAGTCCTATTGAACCATCTTATGGTGAACAGGCAGGTGATACGGATTGCTAGCAGTCCTATTGCATCATCTTCTGCCGGGCAGGCAAGAGATGAGGATGGCTAGCAGTCGTACTGTACCATCTTCTGCCGAGCAGCCATGAGATGTGGATGGCATGCAGTCCTTCTGCACCATCTGCTGCCAGCCAAAGATGTAAAAGATAGATGGAGTGGATCAAAACAAGAAATAGACCAGATTTGTTTTGTACTCATTTGCAAATCCCCCCCCACCCCCGTCTAGGGGACTCATTCCTCTAGGTCACACTGCAGTCACTCACAGAGAAGGTGCAGCAAGGTAAATCTAGCCATGTATCAATCAGAGGCCAGACTAACGGCCTTGTTCCAATAAGAACAATAACTTAGGTGCACCATTTCTTATTGGAACCCTCCGTGAAGTCCTGCCTGAAATACTCCTTGATGTAAAGCCACCCCCTTTGTTGATTTTAGCTCCCTGTAAGCCAATCCTGTAAGCCGTGTCGTCAGTCGTCCCTCCCTGCGTCAGAGCAACGGCAAACAATCATGCATCTGAGTTGAGAGTGCTGTTCAGAGCAGTCACAATGGAGCACTCTGGGATAGCTCCCGGAGGCCAATACCGTCAAATTGTGTCCACAGTACCCCAAATTCGACCCGGCAAGGCCGATTTAAGTGCTAATCCACTTGTCAGGGGTTGAGTAAGGAAATCGATTTTAAGAGCCCTTTAAGTCGAAATAAAGGGCTTCATCGTGTGGACAGGTGCAGGTTTACATTGATTTAACGCTGCTAAATTCGACCTAAAGTCCTAGTGTAGACCAGGGCTTAGTAAATCACTTACCACATGGCAAGTACTGCTCCTACTGCTAGTTCAGGGTTGCCCTTCTGCTGTGATCATATCTAAACTCTAGCATAGGAGATTAAGAGAGTAAGAGTTACAATTTTTAGGATACCTGTTGTAATCTGCACTTGATTACTACGTCCCTTTATGGGGAGAAGAAATCTCAGAAACAGAAGCAGCCTGATTCCTGCATGAAGAGGATGCCTGCAACTGAGATGGTCAGTCCCTCTGGTGCTGAGGAGTCTGGATTCAGCTCTGAACCTGAGACCATTTGTGGAATTGCGAGAGCACCATCTTTTAGTTAGATAGGGAAGACTTTAGTTCGTTATTTCCTGTGGTCTGTTAAAGCTGTAGGAGGGATTTACCATCTTATCCCATGTGTGAGTTTTTGGGGCGCTGTACTGGGCCAAGTCAGCCAAATTACTTATTACTGCTACAGAAGATATTGTTTTCACAGGTCATCAAGGACCCCTGCAGAGTATGCCTATGGACAGGATATTAAATTTTATTCGTGCTATACCAGATCACATGACCACAGGGGCAGATTAAGCTTTTGTGGGGCCATGGGCCAGAGCAAGTGGGGGTCCTCCCCACCCCTTCCACCTACAGTGCCCCTCTGCCTCCCCCTCACACTCCTGCCAGGGCTTGCCTGGCCCCCCACCTGGCACTTCTGCCGGGAAGCAGGGTCAGGGCACAGGGGCTTCAACATCCTCAGAGAAGAATTATGGCTTTTGCTAACACTTGCATAAGATGTTTTATAAAAATCAGTGCAAAATTGCAAGGATGGTATAATGAGATACTGGCCCCTTAAAGCCAGAGAAGATAGTTACCCCATTCCGTGTGCCCAGGGAAGTAACTGAGGCAGTCTCTGGGAGAGGCATTTGGTTTCAGGGAGCAGTTAAGTCTGGGAAAGTGAAGGTATAGGGCCATCCCAGACCACTGTTCCTGTAAAAGGTCCTGGGACCAGGAACCGTGGACAGTAGGTGAGCAAGACTCCCTTCTCTTCCAGCCAGGACAGACAGGTGTTTGGGGTTATTAGTCCTATCTAGGAAAGATCAAGAGTCTGATCAGTAACTGAGTGGGTGACTCAAAAAATGGCTTCAAGTCTCGTAAAGGTGTGGGGAGGTGGCAGCATACTGAGACAGCTGCTGGGAGAAAGAAAGCAAAGCGCACATCCCCAGAAAGGAAAGCTGTGCAACCCTTGAACCTGAGAGGGAGACTCTACAGGCCAGGATAAAGAAACACAGACCCCAGGTAGTAAGGGTGTGAAAACACCTGTATTTAAGGGAAGAAGCGTTTGTAGAACAGGGAGGCAGGACTTAAAAGGGCTATGAAACCCTGAACTAAGGGGGGCTCTTTTGGAAGCTGGGCAGTGCTTAATAAGTTAGACTCTATGAGAGGGGGGAAGGTTATTTTAAAGGCTCTGGGTGAAAGAATTATTTTTGGGATGCCAAAGAAAACTGAGGCCTGCAAGACCATCTCAGGCCACAAAGGGGTGTCCTGGGAATGGCACCTGTCTACAGATGGTAATAACAATATTTAGCCAGTTCTCAAATGATAGAAAAATTACAATAAACTCAGAAGTGATAGTATACCCCTCCCCAATTCTTTTTAGACTGGCAGTGGTGAAAGAGACTTGCATAACCACTAACATGCATCCCAATTTTGAGCACTATATACTTTGTTTTTTCATAAATCAAACATTACTTAGGATGAAGAGGAATTGAAAAAGAAGCATAATACAAAACATGGTCTAATAGGATGTTGAACAGATCCATGAATATGGCTTTTGGATCCAGATACCTAATGCTGTACCGCTCTTCACAGAGGTCACTGGATACCAAGAAGTGTGGCATCTACCTATCCTTACCAAACCACCAGCCTCTCAGATACCTTCAAATGAAGAAATACCTCATTAGGAACTTTCCTTCAGCTTGATGTACTGGACTGAGCAGTTTGCAGTCCTGAGAGACAATATATTTTTACTACTCTTAGATGCTTTTCATTCCAGGCCAGAAAAAGAAGACATCTTCGTTTACAAAGATCAGGTTTAAGTTTTCCTAGCTTGGTCATTTCTGAGATAAACAAAGAACTGGTTGATGTTACTATGTCAGTTCCGTGATAGTGCAGGTGCTGAATTTATCTTAGCTCTCACTTGACTGTGCTCATTTTCAATATACTAACACAGCATAGCATGCATCAAGAGAAATGTAATCCTCAGATAGTCCCGAGTAAAGATCTAATAGCACGAACTTTAGATTTGGAGCATAAGAGGCAGGTGCTGTGGAAGACAGAGGAATTCACACAGATTATTTGAAAAATGAAGACAATGTTAAACGCCTCACTCATAATTTACAACAAAAATCCACAGACATCTGGTGCAGATCTGTTGGCAGAATTTGCCCTAACTACTTGTCCACAGCCAATTTCTATTTTGTTTATTCATAGCTAAAAAATTGTTTCACAATAAATATGGAGAGTGACAAAACAGCGCTAATTAAATTAATATGACGTTCTCAATTTAACAGTTTTTAGTTTATAAGGTAATAATATGGTTCTCCAAAATGTCAGTATGGCTCTCCAAAATGTCAACACTGCAGATTACTCATACCTTCTTGTAATGATTATCTATTGCTTTTCTGCTGACGTGCTAAGTATACATATGTTGACAAAGTATTAAAGGGCCAATGAAAAAAAGAGACTTTGAAAATGTATTTTTAACAATATTACATTATAAAATGTAACAATATGAAATGTATTAATGTATAAAGAGGAATTTAATAAATGTACTGTTCTGTCAAATAAATTTAGTTCTATCAAACGAACTCCTTTATCAAAGACACACAGACAGAGAATAGCTGAAGATCAACGGCAATACTCAGATACTGGGATTAGTCATTAGATTTCTGAACAGGGCCCTAAAGTCTGTAAACTACGTCCCTTCACTTTATACTGTGTTTGTCTGTTCCCTTTTTCAGTTTAAACAGTGTGCTAAATGACTAAATAGCTTGTTTCCTGGCTCTTTAACAATCTACGTTGGGGAGACATGCAGTCCAACAATTTTAATTCCAAAGTTAAAGTTTGTTTGCATGGGACATATGTAAAGACAGAAATATACAAGTTGAGTGCCACTTTATTTTTTGTTTTTTTGAGTAAATACCCAGCTGCACTATTGTACTAGATAATCACCACACACATAGAATTGTGTTATTGTCTTATTAGCCTTGAAATAATATGCAGTCAAAGCACTTATAGAATCATAGGGTTGGAAGAGATCTCAGGAGGTCTTCTAGTCCAATCCCATGCTCAAAGCAGGGCCAACACCAACTAAATCATCCCAGCCAGGGCTTTGTCAAGCTGGGCCTTAAAAACCTCTAAGGATGGAGATTCCACCTCCTCCCTAGGTAACCCATTCCAGTGCGTCACCACCCTCCTCCCACTGCAACTTGAGACCATTGCTTCTTGTTCTTTACAGTTTATCAATAATTCCAACAAATATCCACAAGCATCTTTAAACTTATCTCCATTAAAGTTAGATGATATTCACTTTCAAGGTAGACATATAACAGACATATACATCCTTGGGATTAATGTTAACAGATGGCTTTTCTAACTGGCTAAATTCCAACAATACTATTGCTAAACAAATATTCCAACACTAAACACCATTAAGACTTTTTACAGTTGATTTTTCTGAACATTAGAAATCTCTGTGGCGCAATTTTTCTATGAATTCATACTGTCATAGATATTGGGAATGTACCTATCTCCAATATACCTATCTGAGAATCTCACAATTAGTGATTGCTTTATCCTGACATCACCCATGTGAAGTAGGTAAGAATTATCCCCACTTTACAAATTGGGAACTAAAGCACAGACAGATTAAGACCCACATCCTCTAAGGAATTTAGACTCCTAACAGCCATAGAAATCAATAGAAATTAGGTACCAAAATACCTGTGAGGATCTGGGCCTAAGTGACTTGCCCAGCTTCACAGAATCCCTGTCTTTCCTCAATAGCAGGGGTTCCCAAAGTGGGAGTGGAACAGAGGTTGTCTTTTTTTTTTTAAATGGTTTTCTTAACACACACACACCCCTGTACCTCTTGTCCTTATGGTCATAAAGATAACCTCAAAAATGCCTGTCTAATCTGCAGATGGTCTGAAACTGAAACAATAGCTGTAAAAGATGTAAACAGCCCCATTCGCTTTATGCAAGATCCTGCAGACACCTGTTCCAACTTAAGGTCATATTTGAAGAATTCTTCCCTGAGGATTTGAGCCCACTGTTGAGGAAGGGGAATCAATAAAGTCACATTGCTACCAGATGTGCAAGATTTATTGATTGTCTTGCGATAAATCACTGAAGTTGCAGATTGCAAGTGAAGACGGGTGTCAGTTTTGGTGCTCAGTGAAATGCAAATATCTATCACTTTTTTCCCCCCAATAGGATCCAAGAGGGCTTCTTTTGTTTGCTTCTTCATGTCTGCATGAAGCAGGATTTTCAAGCAGTTGCCATTAAAAATAAGTTCAGTCACCAGCTAAGTGTCAAGAATGAACCACTTTTATGCCTGAAAAACTTCACGCTGCTCCTTGAACTGATTTGCAATTCCAGACAGATTCAATCTCATTAACCATTAATGTTAATAAAAGAAAGGCACGTTATTGGATTTAGTTTAAACTGTAGTACATTTTGGGAGCAAATCTGTACAAATATACATTTTTGTGTATGCTGCTAACAAAATGAAGATTATAAATTCTACTCTAGTAATTTATTTGCAGAGTAGGGAAAGTCATTACTAAGAATTGAGGATTCTGAAAAGTCATGAAAACACTGATGGCATAAAAAAGGGTCAGGGCTTTGAAGTTTAAGAACCACTACTCTATGGCTTGGCTTAATAACTGAAGGCCAGATCAAAACCCATTGAAGTCAATGGAAAGATTCCTACTGAGACTTTAATTGGCTTTGGATCAAGCCCTGAATGAGACAGGTGTGAAATTTAAATAATAGAGGCAAAGGCCAATAATTGATTTTGACACCAAACAGTTTCAATGTCATTTATGAAGAATGAATATTCTTTATTATGGTGCTGTAACCATTTGAAATGGTTTTTTTTTTGTTATAAGAATGGTTTTTATATTACATTTAACATCTTAAGAATATTCCATGGCTGCCTTGATAAAGGGAGTATTCTAATTAATTGATGAAAGCTAGTATAATCTATGTGAACCATCCAGCCCAGCAACTGCAAGTTGTTTAATATCACAAAATTGTTTCAAAAGCAATACTAAACAATAACATTCAGCAACAGAAATCTTACATGGAGTAAAAAAAAGAAGGAAGAAATGGAGAAAGACTCCTGTTTGTTACACTACATACAGTTAAGTATGTATTCAAAAGTCAAGAAGCAAGTCCAAGATAGCAAAGAGACCACTTTTGACAATACCTACAGGCCTGATTCTGCAATATTTGCACACCCAATATTTCCATTGGCATCATTAAAAGTTTTTTCAGTAGAAAAGGAAGGCAGGATCAGGATCATAAACTGGAGCCTCATTTGGGTTAGAGACAATGGGTAAAATCCCAGCCCCCACTGAAGCCTATGGAAAAATTGCCACCTGACTTCAATGGAAGCAGGATTTCACCCACTTCCTTTCTCGGTATTCTGCTCACCGCTTGCCTAGTATATAGGTAGCACTCAAGTAAGTAACCATTAGCTATAGTTTCTCTGTTGGTTGCTACTGCTTTTAAAGCTAGTAGTATGAGTCACCTTTTACAAATTCAAGACAAAGTCCTACATTTTCAGCACTTGTAGAAAGCCAGAAAAAATGTAATTTATAAGTTTTCAAGGAGCCTGCTTCCCCATTCTGGCTGCAGTGTCCCCTAATCACCTGGCTACACGTAGGAAAATTTACACACCATTACATCTTTTTAATTGTAACAATTTCTTGAATTTATGATCTCTGATCTGGGCTAATACTTATCTTATGTAAAGCTGAATCATGTTTTCAGATATTCAAAATGCTGAATGGTATGTAAGCTGAGTCTTAGGGTATGTCTACACTGCAGCTGGGAGCATGCCTCCAAGCCTGGGTAGACTGCCTCACACTAGCTCTGCTCAAGCTAGCATACTAAAAACAGCAGTGTGACGTCGTGGCATAGGCAACGGAGTGGGCTACCCATCTGCTTGGACTCAGGGGTTGTGCGGGCTTGGACTCAGGAAGCTAGCCCAAGTTGCTGCCTATGCTGCAATATTACACTGCCATTTTTAGTGCCCTAGCTCGAGCAGAGCTAACACAAGTCTGTCTACCCAAACTGGGAGGCACACTCCCAGCTGCAGTGTAGACATACTCTTATGGGTCAGACAGAGAGGAAATGTGGAAGAGAGGAGGAATACGAAAGAGCACTCTTGTGACCCTAAAGGAAAACATAAAAGTTATTTATACCATGCGGAGGTATAAGGCAGGCAGCATGGTTCATTGTATAGGAGTCTCCTGGAAAACAGAAGAGCTGGATTCTAGTCATGGTTCTGGTACTGACTTGCTGTATGAACTTATGTATTATATTTGAGTCTCCTGTATTTTTCCACAGTCAAGATGGATGTCTGTTTCCAGCTATTCCACAGTTTTATTAATATCATAGGTCTAATTCTCCGAGAGACATTTGTCCTTTCACTTGGGAGGTAGTTCTGTGTGTCCAAGGTATAGTTTTTCAGATGGCTGAGAATAAAGAGAAGACATCTTGGCTTTTATGGCTCCTGAGAGAGCATATTACTTTGGAATAGTTATTGCTCAGATAATAAATTCCCTGATCACAGTTTATTTATTAAACTAGGTCTGTTCTCCTTAGTGATTTATTTAGCTGTTGACTTTGCTAAGTACCCTTCAATCCTTCAATTTATTCCTTGTCTTTAACTGACATTAGGCAGAACCCCACTTGATTAATTTGAAACAGATTAATATGAGACTTTAGGTTAGGTCATAGTTTTAAGAATGATTTGATAGGGTCACTAGTGGCTTTAACTGCAAGGTTTATGTTAGATATTTCAACAGCAATAGCATTTAGCATGAGTCCAGAGAGAGAAGCTAAAGACTAATGGTAACCTTGCTGACAGTCCTCAGGGTTTTTGTTTTCCATCGATTCTTTTGCATCATCCCTTGGCTGATGCTGGCTATGACACATCTCACTGGCCTATCTTTGGCCTCATGTAGTTCTCCTGTGTAGTTTCATAAAAGGTAACAGTTTTGTTTCTCTCTCTTGTCTCTTTGGGTTGACACTAGGTACTTTAGAAAATCCTACTTTAGATGGCTGCCCTATTGTCAAAATCCCCCCCTCCAATTATCGGAGTTGCTCATCCAATCTCCAGACTTAGTGTGTGTATCTACACCTTGCTCATAACTGAGA
Source organism: Lepidochelys olivacea (assembly GCF_965140295.1). Taxonomy (NCBI): domain Eukaryota; kingdom Metazoa; phylum Chordata; order Testudines; family Cheloniidae; genus Lepidochelys; species Lepidochelys olivacea. The sequence goes on from NC_140411.1 coordinate 269,226,048, forward strand.
CTCAAACGCTCAGTCAGCAGAAAAGAACCTCCCTTCTAACCAAACCAGCCGGAGCTGTAATAAGGATGTCTCAATTTCAAGTCACTGTTTTCATAACTCCTATCTGATATTATAAGCACTGTCAGTGCTGACACACTGTTAGACTGAAATTCGGTCACAGATGTCCAGACAATGGCTGCAAGTTAATTCAAATAAAAACTAGGTGATGTTTATGAGATTTTGATGATATTTCAGTTATGCTGGAAGGACACTTATAATACTGTCTGGAACATGTGTATGTGCCCAGAGGCCTTTTGAGAATGATGCATTTCCTCATTTGTCATTTCATTTACAAAATCATTCCATGACATGGACAGTTTTCTAGGTGGATTTATGGTTTGCTCTTCCAAGCAAACATTTAGGAAATGATGATAATCCTTTTAATGGAACGGTGATTGGAAGAACTCTAACAAATTAAAGCATACGTTTTAAACTGTATCTTTAGTACAAGTCTTAAAAGCCCACCAACTACCAACTGACAAAATTAAAATTAGAGACAAGAACAGTACGTAGCACCTGATCCATATAGATGGCAAACTCAGCACCCAGTGTACATTCTGCCTGGTAACGACTCTTCTGTCACACCAGTATATCTTCCTGAATAATGTCTTATAATGACAAAACTTTCCTAACACATGACTCCTATTTGTTTGTGGGAGGGAGTGGGGATACTGGGAGGTGAGAAATTCATGCAGTGTTTTCCACTCTTCCACTAAGTCTCAACTAAAAGTGAAGAAAAATGTATATCCTGAAGGCAGTGACTTATGATCCCCATTTGAACATACCTAATATAAGTTAATATTTTTTTTAATTCCACAGTGCCTTTCATCTGATGATTTCACAGTTCTTTACAGTAATGTCTCCCCGGTACTTCTGCAAGATCCATATGGTTCTACCAGTTTTGCAAAGGAGGAAACTGAAATACATGGAGGTTCACAAAGCATGGCAGAGTTCAGAACAGCCATACTCCTTCCAACCCTTACAAATCTTACTCATAACTAGAGCTGTGTGGACTGCAAAAATTCCATTTTGCAAAGGGTTTTGAGATTTCAAGATTTGGCTTAGTGCCAAATCAAAACAAATCCAAACATTTCAAAATACTGTGCAAAAAAATTCAGGAAAAAATGGTTTTGGATTAATATTTAGTGTAGATTTTGAATTACTCTGAAATACATAATAATACAAAATAAAACGTCACAATAAGAAGTTTCAAAATGTAATACTGAAACATTCCATTCTAAATATATCAAAAATGGAACATTTCAACATTGTCAGAACTTTTATCAACTTTTTTCCCCCCAAACAAAATTTTAGCAAAATAGACACTATTTTGTGGAGCGTTTCAAAATCAGTGGAACCACATTCTCCAACGGAAAAGGATTGTGTCAAAGTTCACATCAGCTGTACTCCTCACCTTTCTGTCCTCCTGGTAAGCATTCTTCCCCAGTCATCCTTATATTATTGCATCAACAGGGGACTGTGGTTTCATTGTAGTATCTTTACAATCAAATGGCTTGAAAGTCAACGTGAAGCTGTAAAACTGTTCCAAACACGCTGTGGGGGGAGGAGACTCAACAAGTGGTAAGAGCTATACTGATAAGTATCGAGACACGGTAATTCTACCCAGTTCCATGAACTGTATCCCAGTGAAAGCACAATATAGGCACCTGCCATATAGTCATACATTATGGTGAGAATTCAAAATTAAATAAAAATCTAGTTAAATCTAAATGATATTGTGTGTGTGTGATAGTGCGTGTGCATGCGTACAACATCAAGCTTTTCTATAGTGTGTACACACACAAAAAGCGTGATATTATTATACACAAATGCACTACCAACATAAAAGAGAAATAGTCCTGAGGAACAAGAATATTGGCACAAGATCTGTATACCATCTAATACTGAAAGGTCAAATGCTGCAACCATTCCTAGTTGGCAATGGATAACTCATCAGAGATGCCTTCTTGAGTGAATTGGGCCCATGTTTAACAAACCATTACGATGCTTCCTTTCTCCATGACATCTCTGAAACCAAAAACTGATACATCAAGAAAGCTGAAGTGCTTAATGCCTATTTTGCTTCAATCTTCAATTAAAAGGTTAATGGAGACCAGATACAACTGCAGTATTACCAAGGGAGAAAGAACACAAGCCAAATTAGGGAAAGAAAAGGTTAAAGAATATTTAGATAAGTTAGATGTATTCAAGCTGGCTGGGCCTGCTGCAATTCATCCTAGGGTACTTAAGGAACTAGCTGAAGCAATCTTGGAACAGTTAGCAATTATCTTCAAGAACTCATGGAGGAACTCTGGGTGAGGTCCCAGAGGACTGGAAAAAGGCAAACCTAGTACCTAACTTTAAAAAAGGGAAACGAAGAGGAACTGGGGAATTATAGACCAGTCAGCCTACCTTCAACACCTGGAAAGATACTGGAACAAATTAAGCAATCAGTTTGTAAGCATCTAGAGGATAATAAGGTTATAAGGAATAGCCAGGATGGATTTGGCAAGAAGAAACCACACCAACCCAACTTAATTTCCCTTCTTTGACAGGGACACTGGCCTACTGCTTGGGAGGGAGCTGCAGGCATCTTATATCTTGATGTTAGTAATGCTTTTGATACAGTCCCACATGACATTCTCATAAGCAAACTAGGGAAATGTGCTCTGGATGAAACCCCTATAAGGTGAGTGCACAATCAATACTAGGTCCTCAACATTCAAACTGTGGAAGATGCCTCTCAAAATCCAGCTAGTCCAAGGGAATGGAGAGCCGTTTAGACATGCCATTGGAAGGCAGCTTGTCCCAACCTGATTGTGATCTTTTCCAAGACTTCTCCAACTATCCAAGGAAGGCAGACGATCTCAGATGGGGATTCAATATTCAAAAGAATTGAAAGAACATTCTGCAAGGGACATTTGAAAATGACAATTGACAGAACATTCTGGCAGATAACAGGATGGTATTCTGCTTCTTGGCGCTAAGACACAAGATATCATTTTAAGATTGAATAGGTTTTTGAAGTTGATTGGAAAGGATCCATTGGTGAAAGTTCATATTGGCACTAATGACACATGTCACAGAATACAGATGACTTCATGGAACTCATAAGTATGCTGAAGAAGAATGTCCAAGACATCTTCTGAGATACTTCTTATCCCACGACCACAGGAAGACAGAAGGCAGAAGACTCTAGAAGTGAACCAAAGTGGTTAGGTAAGTGGAGGAGTGTTTGTGGAACATTAATCCATCTTCTATGCGGAGAGGGAGCTATATAGATTGAATAGCCTTCATCTCAGAAGAAAAGGGACTAATCTTCTTGGGGACAAGCTGGCTAGTGTAGTCAGGAGGGCGTTAAATAACAAAAGGGAAGGGTAAAAAGAGGGACAATATGAGCACTCAGCACAAAAATCGAGATGTTGTGAACAAGTTAATCAAAGAACCAACAGACATGAAGAAAAGAAATTCTTTAATTGCCGATACACCAATACTAGGAGCTTGGATAACAAATAAGAGGAATTGGAACTGGAACTGCTCATTTATAAGGACAAATTTGATCTAGTTGGTATTACTGCTGAGATTCCCATGATTGGAAATTTAAATCAATGGTTATAACTATGGATATGATTTTGTCACATTAAAATTAGACAAAATTCACGGAGCAGTCACGGTAAAAATGTACAAAATCAGGGTATGACCATGGTGGGGCTGAAGCCCAAGCCAGAACCCCATTCCCAAGCTGAAGAAGTCACAGAGATCTGTTAAAGTCACAGAATCCATGACCTCCATGACCAAATCACATTCTTAGTTATAACCTATTTAGAAAGGATCAAGTAGGCAAAAGGGGAGAGGAGGGAGTAGCACTCTATAAAAAAGGGCATTACCTGTTTCCAAAACACTGATAACTTGGAAGAAAATGATCTTGAATGCTTATGAATCTATGTCCTAACAGATAAAGCATAAGATGGGGATATTAGCTGGTGTCTGCTACAGACCACCAAATCGCACTAGGAAATAGACTGACCGGCTCCTTATGCACCTATCTATAATGTGATCATGGAAGACTTCAATTTGAGTGACGTATGTGCAGGGGTTCTCAAACTTCATTGCACTGCGACCCCCTTCTGACAACAAAAATTATTACACGACCCCAGGAGGAGGGGACTGAAATCTGAGCCTGCCTGAGCCCCTTCGCCCCTGGTGGGGGTCCAAAGCTGTAGGGCAGGGGGTCCAAAGCTGAAGCCCAAGGGCTTCGGCCCCAGGCAGGGGGCCTGTAACCTAAGCCCAGTTGCCTCGGGATTTGGCTTTCGCCCCAGGCCCTAGCAAATCTAAGCCATCTCTGGTAACCCCAATAAAATGGGGTTGAAACCCCACTTTGGAGTCCCGATCCACAGTTTGAGAACCATTGTGTTAGAGGTCTCCTACTGGCGGCACTAAAACATCATTGGAATTTCCAAAAGTTATAGATAACAATTTCCTAACTCAAAAAGTGTAGCATCCAACATGGGGGAATTCTATATTAAACCATGTCTTGAAAGATAAAGAGGAACTGATCACAGAATTAAAAACTTATGTATAAGTGATCATGACTTGATCACATTTATAATATTCACACAAAATAAAGAATTTAATCAGAAAAATGTGAATGATAACTGGGAATTGTTTAAGAACACTTTACTGGATGTTCAAAAAAACACAATTCCACAAGCTAGGAAGAAAGCTGTATTCATAAACAAAAAAAATGGTTTACAGGGAAAGTGAAGTCAGCTATAAAAATTAACATACATAACAAATGGAAGAAAGAGGAAGTTGACAGTACTGAATACAAATCAGAAGTTAGAAATGTAGAAAATTGATAAGGGAAGCAAAGGGACACCAGGAGAAATCTACAGCAAAGTTAAGAAAAAGAGATTTCTTTATTTAAGAAAATAGCAAATTATGTCATATGATATGATAACACTTTTTCCATTCCACTTGTATCTCAGCAGGATATTAAATAGCAGCTACTAAAGTTAGACATTTATAATCAGCAGGTCCAGAAATCTTGCAATCAGGAGTTCTAAAATAGCTGGCTGAGGAGCTCACTAGATTGTTAATGTTGATTTTGAATAAGTCTTGGAACCCCAAGGAAATTCCAGAAGACTTGAAGAAAGCTAATGTTGTGCCAATATTTAAAAGGAGTAAAAGGGATAACCCAAATATAATTATAGGTCTTTCAGTCTCACATCAAGCCTGGGAAAGATGATAGAGTAGCTGATACAGGGGGTGGGGGTCCAGGACTCGATTAATGATACAGGACTCGATTAATGAAGAATTAAAGGAGTGTAACATAAATAATGAAAATCAACACAGGTTTATGGAAAATAGATTCTGTCTAACTTTATATCGTCTTTTGATAAGATCACAAGTCTGGTTGATAAATTTAATAGTATTGATATAATACATTTAAATTTCTGTACGGCATTTGACTTGGTACTGCATGACATTTTGATTAAAAAACTAGAACGCTATGAAATTAATATGGCACACATTAAATGGATTAACTGATAGTTATCAAAAACATAAGAACAGCCATACTGGGTCAGAACAAAGGTCTGTCTAGCCCAGTATCCCGTCTAGCCCAGGTCCGTCTAGCCCTGTCTTCAAAGAGTGGCCAATACCAGGTGCCCCAGAGGGAATGAACAGAACAGGCAATCATCAAGTGATCCGGACACCATCCCTATCCATCTTCGAATCATAGAATATCAGGGTTGAAAGGGACCTCAGGAGATCATCTAGTCCAACCCCCTGCTCAAAGCAGGACCAATCCCCAATTTTTGCCCCAGATCCCTAAATGGCCCCCTCAAGGATTGAACTCACAACCCTGGGTTTAGCAGGCCAATGCTCAAACCCCTCTCCCCCGCCAATGGCTAATAGCCATTGATGGACCTATCCTCCATTAACATATCTAGTTCTTTTTTGAACCCTGTTATAGTCTTGGCCTTCACAACATCCTCTGGTAAGGAGTTCCACAGGTTGACTGTGTGTTCTGTGAAAAAATACTTCCTTTTGTTTGTTTGAAACCTGCTGCCTCTTAACTTCATTTGGTAACCCCTAGTTCCTGTCTAAGGAGAAGGAGTAAATAACAGTTCCCTATTCATTTTTTTATTTTATAGACCTCTATCATATCCCCCCTTAGTCGTCTCTTTTCCAAGCTGAAAAGTCCCAGTCTTATTAATCTCTCCTCATATGACAGCTATTCCATACCCTTAATCATTTTTGCTGCCCTTTTCTGAATCTCTTCCACTGCCAGTATTTTTTTTTTTTTTGAGATGGGGCAGCCACATCTGCACGCAGTATTCAAGATGTGGGCGTACCATGGATTTATAGAGAGGCAATATGTCATTTTCTGTCTTGTTATCTATCCCTATCTTAATGATTCCCAACATTCCGTTTGCTTTTTTGACTGCCTCTGTACATTGCGTGGATGTTTTCAGAGAATTATCCACAATGACTCCAAGATCTCTTTCTTGAGTGGTAACAGCTAATTTAGACCCCATCATTTTATATGTATAGTTGGGATTGTGTTTTCCAATGTGCATTACTTTGCATTTATCAACATTTCATCTGCCATTTTGTTGCCCAGTCACCCAGTTTTGTGAGATCCTTTTGTAGATCTTCTCAGTCTGCCTGTGAATTAACTAGAGCAATTTTGTATCATCTGCAAATTTTGCCACCTCACTGTTTACCCCTTTTTCCAGATCATTTATGAATATGTTGAAAAGGACCGGGCCCAGTACAGACCCCTGGGGGACACCACTATTTACCTCTCTGCATTCTGAAAACTCACTATTTATTCCTATCCTTTGTTTCCTATTTTTAAACCAGTTATCAATCCACGAGAGGACCTTCCCTCTTATCCCATGACAGCTTACTTTACGTAAGAGCCTTTGGTGAGGGACCTTGTCAAAGGCCTTCTGAAAATTTAAGTACACTATATCCACTGGATCCCCCTTCTCCACATGCTTGTTGACCCCCTCAAAGAATTCTAGTCAATTGGTGAGGCATGATTTCCCTTCACGAAAACCATGTTGACTCTTCCCCAACAAATTATGTTCATCTGTGTGTCTGACAATTTTGTTCTTTACTATCATTTCAACCAGTTTACCCGGTACTGAAATCAGGATTACCAGCCTGTAATTGATGGGGGTCACCTCTGGAGCCCTTTTTAAAAATTGGCATCACATTAGCTATCCTCCAGTCATTTGCTACAGAAGCTGATTTAAATGATAGGTTACAGACTACAGTTAGCAGTTCTGCATTTCACATCTGAGTTCCTTCAGAACTCTTGGGTGAATACCATCTGGTCCTGGTGACTTATTAATGTTTAGTTTATCAATTTGTTCCAAAACATCCTTTAATGACACCTCAATCTGGGACAGTTCCTTAGATTTGTCACCTAAAAAGAATGACTCAGGTTTGGGAATCTCCCTCACATCCTCAGCCATGAAGACCGATGCAAAGAATTCATTTAGTTTCTCCACAATGACCTTATCATCCTTGAGTGCTCCTTTAACATCTCCATCGGCCAATGGACCCACTGGTTGTTTAGCAAGCTTCCTGCTTCTGATGTACTTAAAGTTTTTGCTATTATTTTTTGAGTCTTTGGCTAGCTGTTCCTCATATTCATTTTTGGCCTTCCTAATTATATTTTTACATTTCATTTGCCAGAGTTTATTCTCCTTTCTAGTTTCCTCACTAGGCTTTTACTTCCATTTTTTTAAAGGATGCCTTTTTGCCTCTCACTGCTTCTTTTACTTTATTGCTTAGTCACAGTGGCACTTTTCTGGTTCTCTTACTCCTTTTTTTAATTTGGGGTATACATTTAAGTTGAGCCTCTATTAGGGTGTCTTTAAAAAGTTTCCATGCAGCTTGCAGGTATTTCACTTTTGGCTCCTCATTTTTGTGTAGTTCCCCTTTCTGAAATTAAATGCTACAATGTTGGGCTGCTGTGGTGTTTTCCCCACCACCGGGATGTTAAATTTAATTATATTATGGTCACTATTACCAAGCAGTCCACCTATATTCACCTCTTGGACCAGACCCTGTGCTCCACTTTGGACTAAATCAAGAATTACCTCTCCTCTGAGTTCCAGGACTAGCTGCTCCAAGAAGCAGTCATTTAAGGTGTCAAGAAACTTTATCTCTGCATCCCGTCCTGAAGTGACATGTCAATATGGGGATAGTTGAAATCCCCACTACTACTGAGTTTTTTATTTTAATAGCCTCTCTAATCTCCCTGAACATTTCACAGTCACTATCACCAACCAGGTCAGGAGGTCGGTAATATATCCCTACTGCTATATTCTTATGATTAGAATATGGAATTACTATCCATAGAGACTCTGTGGTACAGTTTGGTTCACTTAATACTTTTACTTCATTTGATTCTATGCTTTCTTTCATATACAATGCCACTCCCTCACCGGCATGACCTGTTCTGTCCTTCTGATAAATTTTGTACCCTGGTATTACTGTGTCCCATTGCTTATCCTCATTCCCCTAAGTTTCAGTGATGCCTATCATATCAATACCCTCATTTAATACGAGGCACTCTATTTCACCCATCTTATTATTTAGACCTCTAGTATTAGTATATAAGCACTTGAAAAACTGGTCACTTTTTAGCTGTCTACCATTACATGATGTAATTGAATGGGACTTTTTTTCTTTTGACTATGACTCATCAGACCCAACCTGTATTTTATTGTCTTCCATCCTCTTCTCCTTACTCCTTATTCTCTAGGACATAGAGAATCTCCATTAATAGAGCCTCCCCTAAGGGATGTCTCTGTCCAAGCCACATGCTCCTCCGCACCTATCGGCTTTTCCCCAGCCCTTAGTTTAAAAACTGCTCTACGACCGAGGCAGCCCATCCATATAGGTGAACTAGGCGGTCACCTAGGGCACCAAGTTAAATGGGGTGCCAAATTTGAGGAAAAAAAATCAAATTTTAAAAAAAATAAAATGAAAAAAATACAAATAAAATAACAAAGATGTCATTATTTCAATTCCCATGCGTGTACAGAGAGAATATGAATTATAATTCATTTCTCTACATTTCTGAGAATTTATTAATATGTCAAACCTTACTTACTGCAAAAATATATATTTTAGCAAAAAAAAATTTCAATTTGTGACATAGGGTCAAGATGTCCCACTCCACAATTTTGATAATCAATAACTCAGCCACAATGAAACACATCCGCCAGCGACAAGAGCTGCAGTGCTAGTAACACCTAACTCGAATATACATCCAGGTCACATAGCCGAAAATTTATGTAGAGCGGAGATATTGCATGTTGATACATGTCAAATGGTCATTTTAACAAACGTTGCAGGTAGATGGTTAAGAATCAAGTGAATACTGCGGAAAATTGTATTTCTTGGTGCCAAAGAATAATGTCTTTCAGCATTATAAATCCAAAATGTGAGCATATTTAAGCATTAATAAACCTTAGCATTATTACTGGGCTGTATAATTATGAACTTTTCTTTGTTATAACTAGTTCACATGTAATAAATAAGGTCCATAAAAGAAAAGTAACAGCGTTAACGCTTAATAGACTATGAAAGTGATGACATCACACTCCAAGCGGGTAACCGTGAGGAAGGGGATTACTTTCCAAACAACCGGTGTCAGGTTATAATGTCGAAAAAGATCATTTTGTTTCTGTGTAAACACTGTAACTAACTGTTTTAATAGGTAATGGAGTGTATGTTACTAATCACTGAACCTTTAAGCAGTGAAAAGACATGTTGGGATGGCTGCAATGTGGTTTAAATCACCAACCATGTGGTGTGTAAGCCATCCTTAACGCTATAATGCTTGCAGTCAGGAGCACAGTACATAACAATATTCAAATACCCCATGGCAGAAAGAGGAAAAAGAAAACCCTCAGGAGCTGAGTATCGTAAACAAAAGGCTGAGAAGGAGAAGGACCAAGCAAAACAGCAGGGATCCTTCCTGAAATATCTTCTCTTTAATCCAAATAAAGATGGAAGCAGTTCACAGCATCCAGATGAAGGAATTTTACTTAGAGAGGAGGTTAGCTCATATCCGCAAGGAAGCAGTTTGGAACATCAAGATGAAGGTATATTACTTCGAGATGAGGGTAACTCACAACCACAAATAAAGCAGTTTGGAAACTCAAGATGATGGAAACTTACCTCTAGATGAAGGCAGCTCACAGCATCAGACTGATATGGAAGTGGAGAAAATTTATTCACCTTCAGAGATACATGCAGAAATTTAAAGTAAACGAAGTAGAAGGAAGAAAGGATGAGAAAGTTACAAACAAGTTACAGTATGGGGACCCAGCTTCATGGCCCAGATGTGATGACAGAGTGCGGCAAAGTCTCATTAAACATGGACCCAAATAAGTTCATGAATTTCCCTTCCCTAAGGATGGAAATAAAAGAAAATTCTCTGCTCAGCATTACAAGAGGAAACTCATTAATGGGGAAGAAATTCATTGAAATTGGTTACAATATTCAGTGTTGAAGGACTCTGTTTTGCTTTTGCTGCAAGTTGTTTAGAAATCAAGTTGTTTGCATCTGTTCTGAGTGAAGTATCTTGGTTGTTGACGGTTAAACAAGGTGTCTCGTGACCTCTGGTATGGTGTAAAGTGAGGGCATTTGTCAGGGGGTGGTTGTATGCCTAGTGTATGCAGCGCCATTCGGAAGGCCTTCATGGTATGGAGGACGTCGTCTGTTTGAGACGAGAATAGTTTATCCCTATCAAAGGGGAGGTCCTCCACTTTTAGTTGCAGTTCGTTTGGAATTCCCAAAGCCTGCAACCATGATGTTCTTCTTATAACTACAGCTGTTCAGGCAGCTGTGTCCGCTACATCCATTGAGGCTTGCAGCGTTGTGCGGGCTATTAACTGACCCTCGTTGATAATGGCATTGAGTTGAGGACGTTTATGCTCGGGGAGGTCCTCCATGAGCTCCTGTATTTTACATCAAGTGGGGAGGTGTTGCAATCTCTTGGAGGACAGGATTAGAATTCAACATGATCTTGAAGAACTGGGGAATTAGTCTAAAATCCACAAGATGACATTTAATAAAGACAAGTGCAAAGTACTACACTTGGGAAGGAAAAAATCAAATGCACAGATACAAAATGGGGAATAGCTGGCTAGTTGGTGGCACTACTGAAAAGAATGTGGGAGCTACAGGGGATCACAAATTGAATACAAGTCAACAGTGTGAGGCAGTTGTGAAAAAGGCTAATAACATTCTGGGCTTTTATTAAGAGTAGTTTCATATGTAAGACATTGGTATTTTTCCTGTTGCACTCAGCAACGGTGAGGCCTCACCTGGAGTACCTTGTCCAATTCTGTATGCCACACTTTAGGAAAGATGTGAATAAACTGGAGAGAGTCCAGAGGTAAGCAAAGAAAACGACTGAAGATTTAGAAAACCTGACCGATAAGGAAAGGTTAAAAAAAACTAAGTGTGTTTATCCTGGAGAGAAGAATGAGGCGAGACCTGATGATAGCCTTCAAAATACACTAAGAGCTGTTATAAAGAGGATGATCAATTGTTCCCCATGTCTATGGAAGGTAGGATAAGACATAATGGGCTTAATCTGTAGGGAGATTTTGGTTAGATATTAGGAAAAACCTTGTAAATATAAAGGGTAGTTAAAGCTGGAATAGCCTTCCAAGGGAGGTTGTGGAATCCCCATCATTGGAGGTTTTTAAGAAGAGGTTAGAAAAACACGTCAGAAATGGTCTAGATTTACTTAGTCTTACCTCAGTGCAGGGGGCTGGACTTGATGAATACTCTAGATCCCTTCCAGACCTAAATTTCTATTATTCTATTATTTTCATTTGCCTTGCTTACAGAGGGGCACTTAACTGAGCCAGGATTTTACCTAAATATGAGCATCGAATAAATGTGTTCCAATTTTTTAAAAAGATGTTTGCAGAATTGAGGGTTTTAAACATATTCAAGAGAAAAAACATTTGCTAGGGAGGTAAACTATGGAGTATAAGTGGAGCCACTAGGCTCCAAAGGAAAGCTACCAAAGGAAAGGAGATAGAAGAAAGACTTGTAAAACGTGTGGTTTTACAACCAACAAAACAACTTACTTTAAAGGGAATCAGAGTAGCAGCCATGTTAGTCGGTATTCACAAAAAGAAAAGGAATACAGACTAACACGGCTGCTACTCTGAAAACTGTCATTATGCAAGGCACTGAATTTAGCCGTATGGAGTGGAAATCTATCAACTTCATGAAAAAACTTGTACAGATACACACAGACATCATCTTCCTTTCCAAATGCAAACAGATGGACATCGTACCAAAAGGACTGAAGGTAAAAAATCCATTACAATCTACATACCACACAGACTATGCTGACAGCTTGTGCCACACGCTCTCAAAGGAACTGCGGAACCACCTGACCAACATCCTCTACAGCAAACAGGGAAAGATTAAGAATGAGCGCTCAAAACTGGATACTCTCATAAAAAAAAACAACCTTCCACACAAACTTCCTCGTGGCTGGACTTTACAAAAACTAGACAAGCCATTTACAACACACACTTTGCTTCTCTACAAAAGAAAAAGGACACTAAACTTTCTAAACTACTACATGCCACAAGGGGCCACAACAGTGGTTCCCTTAACCCACCCAGCAATATTGTTAATCTATCCAACTATACTCTTAGCCCAGCAAAGAATCTGTCCTATCTTGGGGTCTCTCCTTCTGCCCCTCCACCCCCATGAACATGATACAGTTCTGTGGTGACCTAGAATCTTATTTTCGACATCTCCGACTCAAGGAATATTTCCAACACACCTCTGAACAACATACTAAGACCTTCCTACCAATACTACAAAAAAAGAAGGATTCTGGGTGGACTCCTCCTGAAGGTTGAAACAACAGACTGGACTTCTACATAAAGTGCTTCCACCGACGTGCATGGGCTGAAATTGTGGAAAAGCAGCATCACTTGCCCCATAACCTCAGCTGCGCAGAACACAGTGCCATCCACACCCTCAGAAACAACTCTGACATCATAATCAAAAAGACTGACAAAGGAGGTGCTGTCGTCATCATGAATAGGTCAGAATATGAACAAGAGGCTGCTAGGCAGCTCTCCAACACCACTTTCTACAAGGCATTACCCTCTGATCCCACTGAGGGTTACCAAAAGAAACTACACCATTTGCTCAAGAAACTCCCTGAAAAAGCACAAGAACAAATCCGCACAGATACACCCCTGGAACCCTGACCAGGGGTAGTCTACCTGCTACCCAAGATCCATAAACCTGGAAATCCTGGACTCCCCATCATCTCAGGCATTGGCACCCTGACAGCACGATTGTCTGGCTATGTAGACTCCCTACTCAGGCCCTATGCTACCAGCACTCCCAGCTATCTTGGAGACACCACTGACTTCCTGAGAAAACGACAATCCATCGGTGATCTTCCTGAAATCACCATCCTGACCACTATGGATGTAGAAGCCCTCTACACCAACATTCCACACAAAGATGGACTACAAGCAGTCAGGAACAGAATCCCCGATAATGTCACGGCAAACCTGGTGGCTGAACTTCGTGACTTTGTCCTCACCCATAACTATTTCACATTTGGGGACAATGTATACCTTCAAATCAGTGGCACTGCTATGGGTACCTGCATGGCCCCACAGTATGCCAACATTTTTATGGCTGACTTAGAACAACGCTTCCTCAGCTCTCATCCCCTAATGCCCCTACTCTACTTGCACTACACTGAGGACATCTTCATCATCTGGACCCATGGAAAAGAAGCCCTTGAGGAATTCCACCATGATTTCAACAATTTCCATCCCACCATCAACCTCAGCCTGGACCAATCCACACAAGAGATCCACCTCCTAGACACTACGGTGCTAATAAGCGATGGTCACATAAACACCACCCTATACCGGAAACCTACTGACCGCTATTCCTACCTACATGCCTCCAGTTTTCATCCAGATCACACCACACCATCCATTGTCTATGGCCAAGTTCTACGATACAACCACATTTGCTCCCACCCCTCAGACAGAGACAAATGCCTACAAGATCTCTTTCAAGAATTCTTACAACTACAGTACCTACCTGCTGAAGTGAAGAGACAGACTGACAGAGCCAGAAGAGTACCCAGAAGTCACCTACTACAGGAGAGGCCCAACAAAGAAAATAACAGAACGCCACTAGCCATCACCTTCAGCCCCCAACTGAAACCTCTCCAACGCATCATCAATGATCTACAACCTATCCTGAAGGACGACCCATCACTCTCACAAATCTTGGGAGACAGGCCAGTCCTTGCTTACAGACAGCCCCCCAATCTGAAGCAAATACTCACCAGCAACCACACACCACACAACAGAACCGCTAACCCAGGAACCTATCCTTGCAACAAAGCCCGTTGCCAACTGTGTCCACATATCTATTTAGGGGGCACCATCATAGGGCCTAATCACATCAGCCACACTATCAGAGGCTCGTTCACCTGCACATCTACCAATGTGATATATGCCATCATGTGCCAGCAATGCCCCTCTGCCATGTACACTGGTCAAACTGGACAGTCTCTGTGTAAAAGAATAAATGGACACAAATCAGATGTCAAGAACTATAACATTCAAAAACCAGTTGGAGAACACTTCAATCTCTCTGGTCACTCGATTTCAGACCTAAAAGTTGCAATTCTTCAACAAAAAAACTTCAAAAACAGACTCCAACGAGAGACTGCTGAATTGGAAGTAATTTACAAACTGGATACAATTAACTTAGGCTTGAATATAGACTGGGAGTGGATGGGTCATTACAAAAAGTAAAACTATTGTCCTTTGTTTATTTCCCCCCCCACACACACACCCCCCACTGTTCTTGTGAACTGCTGGAAATGGCCCACCTTGATTATCACTACAAAAGGGTTTTTTCCCCCGCTCTCCTGCTGGTAATAGCTCACCTGAAGTGATCACTCTCGTTACAGTGTGTATGGTAACACCCATTGTTTCCATGTTCTCTATGTATATAAATCTCCCCACTGTATTTCCCACTGAATGCATCCGATGAAGTGAGCTGTAGCTCACAAAAGCTTATGCTCAAATAAATTTGTTAGTCTCTAAGGTGCCACATGTACTCCTTTTCTTTTAAAGGGCATGTTTGAACCACAATGTCTTTTAAATTACAACTTACACTTAAAACTTAAACTTACAAAACCCATGTGCACTGACTTTTGGGAAGGCAAAAGAGTTAAAGAATGTTTTTTCATTAACACTCCCCCAGAGCACTATAGCTCATTCAGAGACAGACATTCCAATAGTATGGTTCTGGGTGCAGTTGAAAGAGCATAGATTTGGTAGAAGTTCAGATACAGAACAGAACAAAACTAGCCAGCAGAGACTGTCTTGCTGTCCTGACACTAGTACAACCTGTTAAAAATATTAATGTTTCCTTCAATATAAATGAATTCAAATATTGTTTTCCTGAATAATAAAATATTTGAAACACACTTCATGGCTTCAAGCATGAGATACCATGCAGTACTTACACCCTAACAGAAGGCATTAACCACAGGGGTGGAAGATAAATTACACCTACAAACCTTTTTTCTTTTATTCTGCTTTTCTGAAAGACTGCAATAAAAAGTCATATAACATGTGATGGGGAAAGAGCAAGCAAAGGACTAAGCAATTAAATTCCACTGAAAACAAATACATCTATAATATGAATGAAAGATGCATTGAAATATTTGACACTTGTTTTCCTGCAAGAAGACTTAGCTTTTCACAAGAATCTTTTTTTTTAAAGAAAGAACAAGACAATGATGACACTCCACAAAAAGAAAAGTGTAAGTGCCAATCAAAAGCTCCATACAAAAGGCAACAAGGTGTGTCCAAACTATTAATGATACTAAGGGATTCCCCACTCCCGCCCACCCCGGCATTTCATTTTTGAAAGAAGTAAATAAACTAAAAATCACCAAATCATTTTAAAGGGCAGTTTCACTCTAAAACATCAAACTCCACAATATCATTTTTACAGTCACAATTTATGGTCTCTCAGTAACTTCTAAATCAAATTTTCCACAAGTCACAAAAAATGTTTTGTTTTCCCAGAAGTGCCAGCACTAAAAACAATCTGGACTCCAAAAATCAAGTAGTGTCCCTTTTCTTTTCTCGTACCACCTCTGGTAACAAAGAATGTTCTGGCAAAACTCAGGTATGTAACGTGTACACAAACCCCAATCATCGGGAGAGAGCCCCAGAGCAGCAGGACTGTCTACAGGAACTTTGTCAGCTGGAAAAGACAAAAGCACTTGTGTTTTCCCACTGTCTTCTTTTCTGTGTCCCTGAGTACCCACCTGGGAACCTCTGCTTTCCTTAGACAAGTTCCTTAGCAATCGGATTATATTCTGAGATTTCTTTCTGAAATAGAAAGAGTTAGAGACTTTAAGAAAGAAAAAAAGCAAGTAAGCAGCAAGCACAGGTCATTTGACAGGCTATACTAAGTAAGCTCGTCCAAATCCCAAATTAAATTCCAAAGCACATAGCTCTCAAAATTAGATTATAATCAAATAAATTTTGGTCCTGAGCACAACATCATGGCATTTCCAGTAAGCTAACTTATCTTTCTTCTTCCTCGTCTTTTGCTAGAGAGAGATCAAAAAGGCTTCTCTCTAGTCCTTTATTTTGAAGGTGTCATGATTCAAAAACCCCTTATCCAATTTACTTGAAGTTTGGGAGAAAAATGGTGTCCTAACTCCACACCTAACCAATATGACTGATTTAAGAGAGGGAGCAAAGCAGTTTATAATGGAAACTCAGCTGCAACTTTAACATTGGAATAAATGCTGTTACTCTGTACTACCACACAATCTATATTTGCAGAAGAATTTACTGGCAATAGCAACAATTAGGTCTCCTAGGGAGCAAAAACAAGGTAAAATGGTATGATGCATGTTAAGAAAATGAAAAGGAACCTGTAACAAGAAAGAGACTTTAGGAGAAATGCTTAACTGAATGACATTAAACTAGTATCAATTTATAGAATACTCCCCTACCAGAGATCAGGATGAAATTAGCTCTTGTCACTGTTAGAGTGAAATCAAACCCCCATTCTTTCCCACTGGCCTTCCTGCAACTACATAAGACTCCTGCATGGTCCAGGAATCATTTCTCTATAGAAAAAATATTTATGGTGCTGAATGAAGGAGAGGTAGAGACCATGGATTTTCAGACAAACTTGTTTTGTTAGCACCTAGATACTGCAGTAATAGGTGAGCC
Source organism: Lepidochelys olivacea (assembly GCF_965140295.1). NCBI lineage: Eukaryota > Metazoa > Chordata > Testudines > Cheloniidae > Lepidochelys > Lepidochelys olivacea. The sequence goes on from NC_140411.1 coordinate 269,243,414, forward strand.
ATAAACATGGCTGTTCAAGTCACAGCTTTCTCACAATGTTCCTTCATGACACTTAGGGGTACATAAACTCTCCCTTATGAAAGTTAAGATCAGATCATCATCTCCTTGGAAAACATAAAGGAAACAACCAGTGGCGGATTAATGATTTTGCCACTCCTGGCCCCTTATGAACTTGTTTTAGTCTTTGTACAAATTCGTTTGAACCCACCGGTAGCTGTTTCCTGCTGCAAGCCTGGGAGGGGGTAGAAGTGGAGCAGCAGTGCACTCGGGGGAGGAGGCAGCAGTGGAGTGGAGGTGAGCTGGGGCGGGGAGCGGTTCCTCTGCCCCCCAGCCCGGGTTACTTGCTGCGGCCCTCCCCGCGCCCCCAACTCACCTCTGCTCCACCTCCTCCCCTGAGCGCGCTGCCGCTCTGCTTCTCCTCCCTCCCAGCACTTTCGTGCGGCAAGCCTGGGAGGGATGAGGAAGGAGGGGAAACGCGGAGCGCCCGCAGGAGGAGGCAGGCCGCGGATTTTGGGGGGCGGAGTTGGGACCAGGGGGGAGGGCACGAGCACCCACCAGCGCCGGGTAAAGTCAGCGCCTATGGCTATTATAAATTTGCCACCCCTGCAAATTTGCCACCTTAGGCCTAGGCCTTGTTGGCCTAAGCGATAATACACCACTGGAAACAACCCTGGCAGAAAAAGGAAGGGTTAATATACTGATAATAGCTACCAAGTTCTCAGACTTATTTTCAGAGATGCTGAGGCCCTCCAGATATCATTGATGTCAATGGGAGTTGTGGGTGCTAAGCACATCTGATAAGGTATGGTGTACAGAGTTTTAAAAATTGTTTTGACTTGGTTACTGTACCTTGAAGGTCTGGAACATTCTGTGCTGGAGTTCAAAAGACTTGTTGGGTGGACAGGGTTGGAACGTGAATTAGGTTGGAAACCTGAACCCAGAAGTAAAGTGGTATCGAATGCAGCCTGTAAATAAGGACCCCATGCTAACTTGGTTTACATTTATTTTATTTTAGCTCCTCCTTATTTCCATAAAATTACCCACTCTAGTTCTTTAAAACGGCATGATTGGCTTATTTAGGTCTTGCAATATAAGTAATTAGTAGAGCTGTCGATTAATCACAGTTAACTCATGATTAACTCAAAAAATTAATTAGGATTAATTGCAGTTTTAATCACACTGTTAAACAATAGAATACCAATTGAAATTTAAATATTTGGATGTTTTCCTATATTTTCAAATATATTGATTTCAATTACAATGCAGAATACAAAGTGTACACTGCTCACTTTATATTAATTTTATTACCAATATTTGCACAGTAAACGTGATAAAAAATAGTATTTTTCAATTCACCTCATACAGGTACTGTAATGCATTTATCATGAAAGTACAACTTACAAATGTAGATTTTTTTTTTGTTATTTAACTGCACACAAAAACAAAACAATGTAAAACTTTAGAGCCTATAAGTCCTACTTCTTGTTCAGCCAATTGCTAAGACAAACAAGTTTGTTTACATTTACAGGCGATAATGCTGCCCGCTTCTTATTTACAATGGCACCTAAAAGCAAGAACTGGCATTTGCATGGCATTTTTGTAGCTGGAATTGCAAGGTATTTATGTGCCAGACACACTAAATATTTGTATGCCCCTTCATGCTTTAGCCACCATTCCAGGGGACATGCTTCCATGTTAGTAACGCTTGTTAAAAAAAATAATGCATTAATTAAATTTGTGACTGAACTCCTTGGGGGGAGAACTGTATGTTTCCTGCTCAGTTTTACCTGCATTCTGCCATATATTTCATGTTATAGCGGTCTTGGATGATGAGCTGGCATATTGTTCATTTTAAGAACACTTTCACTGCAGATTTGATAAAATGCAAAAGTGGTACTAATGTAAGATTTCTAAAGATAGCTACAGCACTCAATCCAAGGTTTAAGAATCTGAAGTGCCTTGTAAAATCTGAGAGGGACCAGGTGTGGAGCATGCTTCCAGTAGTCTTAAAAGAGCAACACTGCGATGCGGATACTGCAGATCCTGAACCACCAAAAAAAGAAGATCAACCTTCTGCTAGTGGCATCTGACTCAGATGATGAAAATCAACATGCATCGGTCCACACTGCTTTTAATTGTTATCAAGCAGAACCCATCATCAGCATGGATGCATCTCCTCTGGAACGGTGGTTGAAACATGAAGGGACATATGAATCTTTAGCACATCTGGCACGTAAATATCTTGCGACACCAGCTACAATAGTGCCATGCAAACAACTGTTCTCACTTTCAGATGACACTGTAAACAAGAAGTGGACAGCATTATCTCCTGCAAATGGAAACAAACCTGTTTGTTGTGGAAGGTTGGACATATGACCAGGGAAGAGTATAAAAATATTGCTCGGGCATGTAGGAATGTTATCAGGAGGGCCAAATCGCACCTGGAGCTGCAGCTAGCCAGAGATGTCAAGAGTAACAAGAAGGGTTTCTTCAGGTATGTTGGCAACAAGAAGAAAGCCAAGGAATGTGTGGGCCCCTTACTGAATGAGGGAGGCAACCTAGTGACAGAGGATGTGGAAAAAGCTAATGTACTCAATGCTTTTTTTGCCTCTGTTTTCACTAACAAGGTCAGCTCCCAGACTGCTGCGCTGGGCATCACAAAATGCGGAAGAGATGGCCAGCCCTCTGTGGAGATAGAGGCGGTTAGGGACTATTTAGAAAAGCTGGACGTGCACAAGTCCATGGGGCCGGACGAGTTGCATCCGAGAGTGCTGAAGGAATTGGCGGCTGTGATTGCAGAGCCACTGGCCATTATCTTTGAAAACTCGTGGCGAACCGGGGAAGTCCCGGATGACTGGAAAAAGGCTAATGTAGTGCCAATCTTTAAAAAAGGGAAGAAGGAAGATCCTGGGAACTACAGGCCAGTCAGCCTCACCTCAGTCCCTGGAAAAATCATGGAGCAGGTCCTCAAAGAATCAATCCTGAAGCACTTGCATGAGAGGAAAGTGATCAGGAACAGCCAGCATGGATTCACCAAGGGAAGGTCATGCCTGACTAATCTAATCGCCTTTTATGATGAGATTACTGGTTCTGTGGATGAAGGGAAAGCAGTGGATGTATTGTTTCTTGACTTTAGCAAAGCTTTTGACACGGTCTCCCATAGTATTCTTGTCAGCAAGTTAAGGAAGTATGGGCTGGATGAATGCACTATTAGGTGGGTAGAAAGCTGGCTAAATTGTCGGGCTCAACAGGTAGTGATCAATGGCTCCATGTCTAGTTGGCAGCCGGTATCAAGTGGAGTGCCCCAAGGGTCGGTCCTGGGGCCGGTTTTATTCAATATCTTCATAAATGATCTGGAGGATGGTGTGGATTGCACTCTCAGCAAATTTGCGGATGATACTAAACTGGGAGGAGTGGTAGATACGCTGGAGGGGAGGGATAGGATACAGAAGGACCTAGACCAATTGGAAGATTGGGCCAAAAGGAATCTGATGAGGTTCAATAAGGATAAGTGCAGGGTCCTGCACTTAGGACGGAAGAACCCAATGCACAGCTACAGACTAGGGACCGAATGGCTAGGCAGCAGTTCTGCAGAAAAGGACCTAGGGGTGACAGTGGACGAGAAGCTGGATATGAGTCAGTAGTGTGCCCTTGTTGCCAAGAAGGCCAATGGCATTTTGGGATGTATAAGTAGGGGCATAGCGAGCAGATCGAGGGACGTGATCGTTCCCCTCTATTCGACATTGGTGAGGCCTCATCTGGAGTACTGTGTCCAGTTTTGGGCCCCACACTTCAAGAAGGATGTGGATAAATTGGAGAGAGTCCAGCGAAGGGCAACAAAAATGATTAGGGGTCTGGAACACATGAGTTATGAGGAGAGGCTGAGGGAGCTGGGATTGTTTAGCCTGCAGAAGAGAAGAATGAGGGGGGATTTGATAGCTGCTTTCAACTACCTGAAAGGGGGTTCCAAAGAGGATGGCTCTAGACTGTTCTCAATGGTAGCAGATGACAGAACGAGGAGTAATGGTCTCAAGTTGCAGTGGGGGAGGTTTAGATTGGATATTAGGAAAAACTTTTTCACTAAGAGGGTGGTGAAACACTGGAATGCGTTACCTAGGGAGGTGGTAGAATCTCCTTCCTTAGAGGTTTTTAAGGTCAGGCTTGACAAAGCCCTGGCTGGGATGATTTAACTGGGAATTGGTCCTGCTTTGAGCAGGGGGTTGGACTAGATGACCTTCTGGGGTCCCTTCCAACCCTGATATTCTATGATTCTATGAATTGGCTGAAGAAGAAGTAGGGCTGAGTGGACTTGTAGGCTCTAAAGTTTTGCATTGTTTTGTTTTTGAGTGCAGGTTTTTTTCTGTACATAATTCTACATTTGTAAGTTCAACTTTCATGATAAAGAGATTGTACTACAGTACTTGTATTAGGTGAATTGAAAAATACAATTTCTTTTATTTTTTTACAGTGCATATATTTGTAATCAAAAATATAAAGTGAGCTCTGTACACTTTGTATTCTGTGTTGTAATTGAAATCAATATATTTGAAAATGTAGCAAACATCCAAAAATATTTAAATAAATGGTATTCTATTATTAACAGCATGATTAATTTTTTAATTGCTTGACAGCCCTAGTAATTAGTAATTGCTTCAAGGAAGCCCTAACAGCCAATGCAAGGGTTGCCTCTATCTGCTTGAGACAGGAAGCAAAGCAGATGTAATTTGCCCATGTAGGTACCAGAGTATCATCCAAACTCTGTTTTTTCCTATCATTGCCTCTAGGAGGAGGGATCCAACCTGGTACCTCTGGATTTTAAAGCATGAGCCTCTACTGCCTGAGTTAAAGGACCCATCTCTGCTAGCCAAGGCTCTAGCCAGCTTATCAACCTCTCTGAGTGTCCCAGTCACCATTAGAAGGGAACAGATCACCACACTGAGTTGTTGTAGATTACACATAGCATTATATATAACTTAAGCAAATTATAAAATTTTCACAGAACATCTGTGATTGTTAATTAAAAAAAAGTAAAACTGCAAAGAAAATAAATCTGCAATTATGTTTCAAAACATCACACTGGAACACAAATTGGAAAAAAAATGTAAGACTTTAACTTTAAATTCCATATTTCTTAGTACCCTTCCCCTCCTTACTGCTCCCTGGAACTCTCAAGTTTGGAGTGAACTCATTCTTGCCATAATTTCTTCACTTTTGTCATTTTGTGATATAAGCTTAGTATTATTTCAGCATAATTGTTGTATTTATGCGTTTTCAGTAACAGTTATGTGGCAAAGTCAAATATCATTTACAGTATATTGAAAAAACAAAAATATTAAAAATCAAAAAAACTAAATTATATCGCCTATCGTCTACTTTCAGAAAGCATCTTTCTTCCTCCTATGCTGTCTTTTATTAAAATCTAATACTAATACCGGGTTAATGTGACAGCTCTGAGTATTCAAACCAGGTTTGGAAGAAAAGAAGGTTTTATTACTTTTGCAAAGAAACATAGATAACTTAAAAGTAAAAGAAGGATGAAAAAAATCTACCAATTCTGAAAATAAATAGAAAAGAATGTATAAGCTAAAAAAATTCCAATATTTCTAGTTAATTAGGCTGTGAAGTTTAAGATAAAAATACTAATTCTCTCTGTGGTATGTTATATAGAGTTCCGTTGCTCCCAGATACCCATCTCTCCCAATATAAATTACCTTTATGCGATTCAAATAAAACACTTGGGTAACATTGAAAATTGTCTGATTTTAAGGATAGCATTATAAAGGTGGTATCGTGTATTAATATAGATATATACCACTAATGAGAATTAGAATTTGGATTCGTCAAACCAAAAAATATACATAAAACAACTCAAAAATAGATTTACTCCTGCTGGAATTCTTCAGGCGTGTTATGACTTCAAATGCAACAGTTGCAAAATTCCAGCTGGAGTTCAGCTTCTTAAAAAGCCATTAGACATCAAAGCATAAGTCATTCTTCAGTGAACATTAAATGACAAAGTTTGGATGCCATTAGTGAAGTTGAACGTTAGGGTTTTTGTAAATCATTAAAACAGACGCAACTCAGTGTTCCAGTTATGTCAACATTTTAGAAAGCTTGGAAAATGATGTATTATTACAAACTTGTCCTTGTGGATGGGCCTTAACAATAACACCAAATCCAAAACAGCCCTGCAGTTTTGTTAAGTTTGAATTCTGAACCAAATTCTCATCTGAATTGCTTAGCTTGAGTCTATCTCTAGATAGGATAACACAAAAGAGATCTTCTTACCTCCTTTTTTTTTTCCTGTGACTCAGTTACGGTAGTACAGGCCCGCACCTTGTCAAGTAGGTGCAATCAGTTGGAACCAAGGACTTTTTAGCCCCCTGAATTGCTACCTTCTCCGCATGATGCTGCCCTTCTATTGAGAAGTGGTTCATTTCAGAACATTGCAGCACATTAATTTCCACAGTTGGAGAGAAATGGATGTTACAGAGTCAAACTGATATAATCTGTTTATTTATCAACGCTACATATGCAAGTTCTGTTACTCAAATAGAGACAGACCAAACTTTACACAGGCAGCTCTGGAATCTCCAGCTCAGTCACCAGGCAACTGTCTCCATTGCTGTCCTTCCAGGTCTTCCATCATCCATCCATCTCCTCCTGGCTGGCTGCCATTTCACCCTCCAGTTGAGAGCCAGTATAGCAGTAGCAGATGCATCACCAACCCCCACTGCCAAACTGCTACTGCTCAGATTCATTGCAATAGCTACACAGGTTACTATTTAGAGAAACCAACAGATAGATAACCAACACTTCTTCACAAAGGCACTAGACCAGTTTGCAAGCCAAGCAAAGTGAGCTGGTGATAGAGTCCTGTAGAATGCTCAGTATATGATGCATTTGAGGAACTTCTTCTATAGAAGAGGTTGTGAAAGAAATAAGCAGTGACTCTGGGCTTGTTCATTTAAAAGAAAATTATAACTTTTGGAAAAGAAAGAAAAACCACAAAAGACAAAAGAAAATATTCTTCCATAGCTGCACATTTCTGCCTGATCTCTACTGAACCAGGAATCAAACTAATTAATATAGACTGAGGAAAAGCAATGCAGCCTGAGGGCATGAAACATTCTGAACAATCGGATGGGAGGGAAAGTGGTAGCCTGATACCTCTACCGTGTATTCCTGAGGCACATAAAAAGATAAATCTTTGTTTTGCTCTCCACTCTTAGCCCTTGTTCATTTCTCTCACTCAGCTTTCTTCTGAGCTCCTCATTAAGTTCTTTTGGATTGTTCTACTTTGTTAATAGTTCCTATTGTTTATTCACTTGCTGCTGCTATTCTCCATCACCTAGTAGCGATGATATTGTCACTAGCATCCATGTAGGGTGATCACCATAGACCATGGAGCCTGGCAAGATAATCAAGAGAAAGGAGCATATGAATTATAAATCAGAGGGAGGATGTCACTCACAACCAGAAGGTGACCATGAACATCATGAATACACAGAAGGGTGGGATGGGTGCAGAATATAATCATAGTTAGGATGAGGCTGAATAAACTTAAGTATCTGATTTTACATAGGGTCCTACAGAACATATAACTGCCCTGGGGAGAAACTACAATATCCACCAATGTAGGTTAATAGCTTATGAATCACAGAACAGACTCAATCCAGTTCATTCTTTTCTTCTTAAAGACCTACTATCATGAGTCTTTCTGTCCTTGAAGGAGCTCATGATATTATCGATACTGGCAATATACTGTATATGGTAGAGAAAGACCCATGTATTTGAATTACTTCCACCAGAAATGCTGGAAATCTTTCAAAGTAAAACACTTTGATATGACTCTCTCATGTCAGTAGCCTGCGGTACAAAGTGTCTTAAAAAAAAAAACAGATTAGATTTGTCTAACTGCTTTCTAAACAGATTCAATCCTTAAAATGGAATGAAATTTATTTTTCATTCTACATTTTAAATAATTTAGTTTTTAAATAATTAAGTGGTTTATTTTAATAAGTTTCTTCTGAACTAAACAGGAAACAACAAAACTGAAAAGTGAACAGAATTTATTAGGAATATGATCGCTTGAGTAGGTTGCAGTAATTTAAAAAATCCATTATACATAATTAAGCAACTTGATTAATATAACTGCAGATTTCCTCAAAGTGTTTTAGTTTAACATATATAGCATATGTAAATAATTACATAGTAAATGGTGGGGGAATTTCAAACTCTGATCGTAGTATGTATATTACCAAAGCCATTCTAGAATGTTCTTAAAATTAGAATTTGGTTTCTCATCTTCATGAATAATTAGCTTTGCACACATACACATATACTCTCACCCCGTTTGCTCCATCTATACAGCTGGATATTAGGATTTTTTTTTAAAACAGCCAGCTAATGTATAGTAGTTGAATGAGATAGATGAAGATACCCAAGAGGAAATGTGTCATTAAACAAAGTAGAGAATAATTTTTTAGAAACTCCAGAATATTTTGTTCTGGGCTCATTTTACAATGAGAAAAGTAAAACTCTCTTACAGCTGCCCAAGGTGGGAAGTTGTGTAAGCAGAGCCACTGAGCCCTTTCACACACTCGCAGCTGTTCAGCAAGGTCAAAGTAACACGCATGCTGAGGGTAGCATCTGTGTGCCAGACCTTCTCAGGTACATTTATGCACCAAAGATTATACTATCTGCTCAGCCTCTCCCTAGTCCTTGCTACTGGGCTTGGACAGGAGCCACCAACTGGATTGAAATCTTAAGCATTAGGCTGTATCTAACCCAATGCAGTGTTACTCAAATAGTTGATGGAACATTCACCCAGTTTAACAAACATCAAGTTTAACTTTGCATGTGCAGGAGTTAGGTAATGAAGCTGTTTAAAAGACTGTCTAAAAATGTTATGATTGCCTATCTTGCAGAAAGGAGACAATTTGCAGCCAAGTAGTTGGTACATTTTCCTAGTGTATTATGTTTCTCAACACATATTACTGTGGGTGGAGATTATCCTCCTTTTTCTTCAACAGAAAAATGACTTGCCTCCGAGAGTAAACAGAATCTGTCATTCTGAGGGCTGATAAATGCTAACCACCTCTGGAGGTGTTCTTTACTAACATCTTAAAAATAGGGAAATAGCATATCATGGGATCCAGGGAACAAAGAAAGGCTGCGGGTGGGTGGGCAGAAGGGTGAGAAATACCACAATTTAAACATGGATATATTTAGTGTCTAGTTCACACTGGCAATGACAAATAAAATACTCTTTAAAAATACAGTCCACTGTTTAATTAACTAATGATGTTTATATTACATAGCATTTTGCCAGTGAAAGAGGACAGAAAAATGTGCTTTACTAATAAACAAGTTATTTGTTCAGTGACGAGCACAAAACGAACATCGATGGTGGTGGTGAAACTAAATGAACATGATAGTTCCTTTCTAGCCTTAAACCTGTCAATCTATAAAGACAGTTTAGGGAAACCTATATATTTGTATCAAGAAAGTGGTATTAATTTTCCCTTTCTCCACCCGAAGGATTCCTGGGAAGCACTTCAAATATTAGCTCCCTTTATACTGTGTTTTGTTCAGGAAGACCAGAATCTAGGAATAGAAGCCATATTGGAATAGAAGATTCATGAAAAATGCCATTGAATACAGGGTCGTGAGTTCTCCACAACACAGGCTTTAACAACACACTAAAAAGGACATTTAGCTAGAAGAGTACAAATCTGAAACCAGTAAAGCATAACTAAAAAGAAGCAAGAGAAACCCACATATAACAAATCTGAAACAAGAATTTCTCGGTCAAGGAAGGCAGTTCTATTTTTCTAATCGTTGCTGCATTCTTCAACTCTTGAAATGCTTATCAAATGCACATCAGGTGCAAGAGAAGTGGGATGCAAGTCCTATTGCTTGGCTCAAACAGCCTGAAGAAAAACAGAAGGAGGACTCCTTATATTTACGGTACCTCATGATGAACCACATCCAGTTCTTAAGCAGCTCCCTCAACTTCCTCACTGCCCAAAGTCCTTTTTAAGTCCTGATCCTACATGATATTCTTGCTTCAAATGACACTTGCTACTTTCAACCCTGTAGTTAGTGTGGAGAATTTCTAAAAGTCTGTAATAAGTTCCATGTTTGCTTTAAATGTCATTCATGTTTGCTGCCTAACTGGCTGGCATGAAGGCCAATGAGAAGGAGAAATAGAGCATTCAAATAGAAGTGGAATGAGACTCAGAATATAAAGGACTATTCTCTTTTATTAATACAGAATGAACTCCAGTGTACTACAGCCACATCCAAAATCCCTAATTTTTAAGAGGTCTCACCAAAAGACCTAGGTATCCCCATAAGTAAGGTTATGTTTTACTCATGGGTATTTTTAGTAAAAGTCATGGACAGGTCAAGGGCAGTAAACAAAAATTCACGGCCCATGACTTTTACTATATATCCCTAACTAAAATTTGGGCGGGGGGGCGAGAGTGCTCTCGAAGAGGTAGCGACCCGGGACCCCCGCTGATGCTGGGGGAGGAGGGAAATGGTGGGGCTCACAGGCTCCCTACCCAGCTCTGCCACATGTCCCTGCAGCTCCTAGGCAGCGGAGGGGCTAGGGGGCTCTGTACACTGCTCCTGCCACAAGCGCAGGCTGCACAGCTCCCACTGGCCGGGAACTGCAGCCAATGGGAGCTGCGGGGGCAGGGCCTGCAGGTGCAGGCAGCACATATAGTGCCCTGGCCCCTCTGCCTAGGAGCTGCAGAGCCATGCCAGTGGGAGCCAAGGAGCCTTCCACCCTGAGGTAAGCACCCCTCTTCATCTCCCAACCCCTTGCCCCTAGCCCCCTCCCACACACCCAAACTGCTGCCTTACCCATAAGTAAAGCTTTTGTAAATCAAAGTTTCTATAGTCAAACAAAAGCACAGACAATCCAATCCAAAGTTTCCTACAAAGAACTGGCAAATCTCTCTATTCATGAAGTTTCTTTAAAACTGTCCCTCAGACATTTAAAACAGTTCCTTTAGTTCCATATCTCTCCACTTAATGTCAATAAGTTCTTTCCCATATCATCTCAGAAGCTGTCATGCTCAAATTCCTCATCTTCACATTCTCATCGAAATTCTATACAAAGTTTCTATAATTCAAAGTTCATTTATACATTTGTATATATTGTATATGTAGCTATCAGTCCCATTGGACTCTTAAAAACTTGAACAACCTTAGCCTTTCACTGATTAAATAACTTTTACAACTTCAACAATAAAATCCACTTCTGTACAAAAATATATTGTAGAATTTATACCAACTCACTGATTGTGAAAGTATGTGCAAATATCTCTTTCACTCTTCATTTTTAACAAATGAAATGATGTTACTTAGCCAGGAAGTAAAGGAGTACTTGTGGCACCTTAGAGACTAACCAATTTATTAGAGCATAAGCTTTCGTGAGGAAGTGAGCTGTAGCTCACGAAAGCTTATGCTCTAATAAATTGGTTAGTTTCTAAGGTGCCACAAGTACTCCTTTTCTTTTTGCGAATACAGACTAACACGGCTGTTACTCTGAAACTTAGCCAGGAAAGAAGATGCTTTATACAGAAGTTGAATGAGAAACTCCGTTCCTTCTTTTTACCTTTTCCTGTAATACACTAAGTTAATGGCCATTAAATTTAGAACAAATAAGAGGCAATACTTCTCTGCTTTGACTGGAATGGTTAACTGGTACCCACTAACCTCCATGTCAGGACTGAAATTCCAAACCTTAACTTAAAACAAGAACTGTGCACAAGGTAGGATTTCCTGGATGGGAGTCAATACAGTTGAGTCCCTCGTAGAAATGCCAATTGCAGGTGGTCCCAAAAATCGAAGATTCCTCTTTTCATCAGTCTATAAACTACTCAGTGTATGGTAGGAGAAAAAGAAGGAACTAGCAAATTTTTATCCTACCCTCCAGAATTTTGAATTTCTCTGCCAAGCCCTCTATAAAGCATCTCCTTTCTTAGCTAAATAACTTTTTTTAAAATAAAGAATTAGTGTCCAATTAAATAAATTAAATTGCACTGAAAGGCACAGGCTTCAGTAAGGCAAGGATGGTATCAGTTTATCCCAGGGCTCTGATTAACTCAGTGATTTGGGAGGCCTACATCAAGATTCTGAGTGAGCTTAAAATACTCTTTCTTGATGGAGAAGACCTTGCTTGTCCAACTCAGAGAGGATTACAATAAATGACACTGACTCCTTTGATGCCTCGAAGTGCTCCACAGGAGTTTGCCGGGCACAAACCCAAATCTTTTCAGACCCCACAGGATTAAGGTCCAGGGAGCTTTTTTTTAAAATCTAGAAAGACTTTGAGCCTACCAGCAAGACCTTCAGATCAGTCCTCTTACCCCATATTGACAACCATAATGGGGAGAGGGGACGTAGCTTGTGAAGCACACAGTCAGTCCCAACCGCTGTCTGAGATCATAGAATCATAGAATATAAGGGTTGGAAGGGACCTCAGGAGGTCATCTAGTCCAATCCCCTGCTCAAAGCAGGACCAATCCCCAACTAAATCATCCCAACGAGGGCTTTGTCAAGCCTGACCTTAAAAACTTCTAAGGAAGGAGATTCCACCACCTCCCTAGGTAACGCATTCCAGTGTTTCACCACCCTCCTAGTGAAAAAAATTTTCCTAATATCCAACCTAAACCTCCCCCACTGCAACTTGAGACCATTACTCCTCGTTCTGTCATCTGCTACCATTGAGAACAGTCTAGAGCCATCCTCTTTGGAACCCCCTTTCAGGTAGTTGAAAGCAGCTATCAAATCCCCCCTCATTCTTCTCTTCCGCAGACTAAACAATCCCAGTTCCCTCAGCCTCTCCTCATAAGATGTTTCCTGTCTGCCCTACCTTAACTCTGTCTTGTGGATGTGGAGGGAGAAGAATGAGGCCCCCTCTCCAAGAGCTGCAAAATTTCAAACGGTGGATAGGGTTGAAGTTCCCAGCCTTCCCTGACCCTTATTTTGTTTCCACATTAGTGGGCCTCAGCCTCCTGGTTGTATCCACTGCCAGGCCAGGGCTCTACTCTAAGGCTTATCCTGGAGAGAGGTCATGGCAGACATCTCTGTTGCGTGATGAAGAGAGGCTGGGAGGGCCCACAGGGTCCGCTATGATTGATAGCGTACCTACTCCACATAAGCATCTTTCTGAGTCTCCTCATCTATGCAACCATCTGCAAAGGTAAAGAAACATGACTGGTTACAGGAAGCAGGCTGAAAAGTAAAAGCCACCAAAATCTTCCTCAGATGACTGGCTAAAAATGGAAGCGCTAGCCACTGTACAGCATCATAATCATCATTTACCTCTTTTCATTACATAAAGATTATTGGAAGGAAACATGCTCAGGTGTTTTATTAATGGATTTAAATTTGTATGTATTATAGGTGGAACTCTTGTGAATAAATATGTGAATAACAGAACAGCGTTTTGCTGGACTTGCTGGAATGAAGGAGACAAAGCTAATGTTGACTGATCAGGCACGAGGAACATGCAAGTAGAATCTTTTCACAACTATAAGCCAAATCCTGCAAAACACATCAATGTATATGGACCACTTATTGCTGCATGGGTCCTCCTCATGGGATTTTATGTGTGAGTAAAGTCTGGTGTGTGTGGATTTGTTTTCAGAAACTTGGTTACCTCAAGCTCATCATTATGTTCCCATGCCTGAAAGCACTACTGGTACTGTAAAGAGTGCATGTCCTCAACCAAGAATTTCAAATATTTGTGGTTTTGTTTTAACCCTCTAAAAAAGGTACTTCTGCTCTAGTCCAGCATCATACCTCAGAAGCACAGGAAGTATCCAGACATGTTAAATATATTAAGACTTCAGAGAACAGCAAGAAAATGATGAAACTGAAGTCAGTAATATTATCCAGTTCAAAAACCTATGTGGTAATTAAGCATGCTATAACTTGGACAAATTTTGGACTGGGGTGGAATTTTGGTCAGTTTCCTAACATAATGAAGGATAAAGAATAGTGCTTCTAGTCTGCCCATCTAAAAGGCCTTAAGAAACTTCACTGCCTTCCCTTAAGTGAGATTGGGATGCTTTTCCATTGACTGAGAAGTTTGCACTATTATTTTCCGCATGTTGATATGGTGCAATACTAGCAGTCGATATTTTTACGTACAAAATTGAGCTATGTAAATCTAACAGCAGCCTTTTGCCATCCAGTAATGGTGTAGTGCTGATTGGATTTAAATAGGAGAATGTCAATGTTAAAACTTTCTGGTATCAGACAGCAGGTTGCCTTATGTATCCAGCATTTTACCATTTAAGCTCACTGCAACCGAACTCAGTTTGTATCAATGTTGATTTATATCAAGCATTGGGAAGACAGGTCATCTCCTAGTGCTGTCTTACAGAATTGTAATCAAGAACACCGAAGCTTATAGTAACAAATAAAAGGAAGTCAGAGAAACAATTCATGTACTATCAAACCCTGTAATGGTCATTTTATTGCTAAAAATATCTTCAAGATATTTTTGTTTATAACAGTTTAGTTTTTGGAGGAAAAACAGCATTGTGAACACCATTTTGAGCGTAAGCTACTCTGCATTTTCATTATTGTCTTTTTACCTTCATCTTGGACTGGGATTCCAAGAGGTGTTAGCAAAGAACTAACAGTGCAGAGCAATCAAGAGTCAATAACCTGGAGGGTCTTCCATTCAAATGGAAGCACCTTAGGACAATAAACTAGCTGATACCAGAGGAACCAGATCAAGCAGGTGAGCTTATAACAAAGCTGCAGAGCACCTTATAAGAGACTTGAAACCACCTGATTTGGAGGGGAGGGTCAGGAAAAGAAGATTTGAACCTTATAAAAGGAAGGCTCTCTCACCCTCCATTTTGGAGGGAGAAGAAACCAGAAGTAGATGAAAGCAAGACTGGGCAGAAGGAGGAGGAAGAGAAGAGGGTCCTGACCAAAGGACACTGACCAACACCCAAAGGTCTCTTGGTGTGGTGAGGAAATTGAGGCAGGGTTTTGCATGAAGGGTTTGTTTTTTCCATAGTTCTTGATATATCTTGCACTTTGTCCATGTGACAAATGTGATTGGTTTAGAGATTCTGTTGCAAAATCTGTATGTCCCTCTCTTTCATTGTCACAAGGCCCCTGAAGGGGAAAACAGTCATTCAGAGGGTCTATGGCTTTGGTGGAACTTTGGGAGGTTTGGATGAGCTGGCACAAGTTTCAGGGTCTAGACAGTTGGACTGCAGAGTCCCCATCTCTCAAGTAGGGGTGCTAGAGAGAGGCTCTACATCCTAAAACTGTACGTAGAAGAGGCTCAGAGACAGTGCCTAGACCCCACCCAGCCCAACAGCAAATGGGATCCAGTGGTTGGATCCAAGTATAGAAATCTGGTGAGTGTCAATCAGTGTTGTAACAATCCAAGTAGAGCAAATTTTGCACAATTCAATTTCTCAACTTATTCAAAAGTTCTTATCTGTTTAGCAAACACTAATAACGTATCTTACAGATTGTTATACACAATAGATGACAGATTACTACTTACTCAAACAAATACTAGCTGTGAATAAACTGAACAACTGTCTTGTCAAGCTTGAATGAAATAGAAGTATTACAAATGTAAGGCCTCAAACTTCCATATTTTGCAAAATGCAAGCCTTGCAAAAATAAAGCTTACGCTTGTGACTTGTGGTCAGGAAACGAGGCAACGAGATCGCAATTTATGCTGACTCCTATGTACTTATCAATCCAAAACTACCCATATTCAAAATCTACTTGGCTACAGAAAATAAATAGGCCTAAAAATTAAATATGCATCAATTATACAATTAGGGCAGCCACATAAGCAATGTGGCCCACCCTGAATGGTTGGTCTGTTCTAAAACACTGCCATCAGACCAGATAAAAAGGACAAAGGCACGGGGCTGGGGTGTGTGCGTGGGGGGGCGGGGTCGGTCGTACCTGACAAACGCCCTCTGAACCGAAGGGACATGCACTTCTCGACTGTCTGTATCTGGCCAGTGCAGAAAACGGCCGACTGAAGGGTAACGTATTTTTCGGACGAATGCAGGGTAAGTCTATGGAGTAAAGAAGTCTGGTCGCTCGAGCCGAATTGATCATAGTCGTATTGATACCATAGTGTAAAATCAATAGTAGATGGCTGACACATAATAGCTTTGCATGTGTTATTGCTTGTCTTTTACATAGTCCTAGCAAATGCATGTAGCACGGTCGTTCATCAGCTTTATGTTGCCTTTAAAAACACCAGGAATATAGGGCTGGTGAACAATATTTTTACCTGTGCTTGTCTTTGGGGCTTTTATTATAACCTGCCAGGACCAACATATGTAGAGTCACTGTTCAGGAACTCGCAAATGGTCCACAATATTACTTGTACTTGCGCTTGTCTTCAGTATAATCTGTCTTTTGTATTTATTCTTATTCAGTGTTGGTCTTTGGTTTTCCTTTTCTTGTTCTGTTTATGCTGTTATTATAGTCGAAAATCATTAAAAGTCTTTCTTGAGGAATAATTAATAGTTCTTACTTATTTTATACAGACACCACTTAACCTCATTACATCTGTGTTGGTGGTGGGAAGTAGCGAACACCCCGGGGTAAAATAGGGCCCCAAGACGTGCCTCGTTCTTCCTTGATCTCTGCATTTTTCAATGACACAGAGGTGTTGGATGTCCAGTGAAAGTCAATTGCAGTTGGATGCCCTAACATCTGCACTTTTGAAAAAGTCTCCCTTTCTACGTCTATCTTACAGATATTCAGCTAAGGAACCCAGTTCAATTATTAATTTTGAACTTTTTGCTGAGGATGACATGGGAAACAGGAGTGTGCATGGTACATATTATCCTCAACTTAACTGTGGTAATAATTATGGAGAACACACCAAAATTACTTCATTTTATCCTTCATGCTGCTTTCCCCCGAAAGCTAGGGTTTTCACCCTGCTCCAAGCACAATGTAAACATTACGTATATGGTCCGAACTTCTCCCTTACTTTGACTTTCCAGGTAACTCAAGCTTCAACCATAAAACCTCAGCATCAACTTTCTTCTCAAGCTTAGCTGTTCCATTCTCTTTTTGAGACACATTCCAAACCTTCTTGTGTCCTTAAAAAAAAAAAACAATGAAAAAAACCACTTTCTTATTTCTAACATGCTCATTTTTTTTTCATTTTAACATTTTAATGTTATATGGACACCAACTACAATGTTGACATGCTAAAAATAAATACACCGACAGCTTACATTAATTAAGCAACAAAAATGTATAATTAGTGTTAACTTCCTTCTTTAATTAAGAGTGATACAAGATACAAAA
This sequence comes from Lepidochelys olivacea, assembly GCF_965140295.1. Taxonomy (NCBI): domain Eukaryota; kingdom Metazoa; phylum Chordata; order Testudines; family Cheloniidae; genus Lepidochelys; species Lepidochelys olivacea. The sequence continues at coordinate 269,260,760 of NC_140411.1, forward strand.
GAATGATTTTGAATAGCTGATGAACCAAGACAGCAGGGTTGAAAATAATGTATTACAGATTGGAAAACGTATACTTTTTTTAAATGACTAAAAACTTCAGAAATCCTAGCTTTGTTTAGTTTTATTTATTGAAATGGTACTCCTCCCAGACTGATTTTCTCTTTCGGTATCTTATTTCCCATATGATTATCTTGTTTTTTGAAGGCTATGGATTAGGAATTTTTTAAATAAGGGCTGAAAACCCTAAAAAAAAAAAAAAATCATCCTTGATAGTTAAGCTCTTGGAAAAGTATTCACATTTTCAAAAGGGGAGGTATAAGATGAATCTGCTGAAAGTTTTTAGTTATCCTTGTTTTACTAATTATAGCCACAGACATTAAACATACGCATTTTTCAACAGTAGTCCTACAAGTTGACTGTACTACAGAAGTAATCCTTTGAAAATAACAAACATCTCCTAATTCTACTTTGCTCAGATATATAGTCTATATTGACCTTTACAAATACAGCCCAATTTTTCAAAGTCACAAAGGTTTTACTGAGTGTTGAATGATTTTCTTCACTGACAAAATGTCTGAAGATTACCAACAGGCCAAAAAAAAAATACCTCAACCAAACAAAAACCCTATTGTTCCATTGCATTCCATTCCTGTTAAATCAACCTGATATACGTGATAAATTAAATCTATACTTCAGGTCAGTGAATTTTCTATTAACTACTTATTATGGAAGGAAGTAAAGCAGCAAGAACTCTACACATCAGCCAAAGCAAGCTGTCACTCTGCTTAACTTTTACAATAAATGTCCCTCAGACCCACACATGTGAGAGAAGAAACACTATTAGGCATTTAAACTTTAGCTGCCAGTGTGCATTAAAGCAGAGAACCAGCGGATTGATTATGCCTCCTGATTTTAAAAGGTCAGGAATTGCTATGGTGGCTTTTTTAGGATTATATGTTTTCTTGATTTACAAACCAATTGCTTTAAAATTGCAAATTCCAAAATTTACACAATGAACAGCATCTCAAATTCAAAATTGTTTCAATCACTCTTACCTCATGCTTAAAGTTCTAATAAGTCAAAGACTGAATGGTACATGAGAAACATACATAAACTCCTTCTGTCTAGGATTTATACTACAATCTGTCCTTGTAATATTAGATGTGGGTGGCCCCTGCATTACATGTAAGCATATAATATTTGAACAATGACAGTTTATATGAAAATTTGTTTTTTTCACTCCCTTCAAATTTACACTAATTTATCTCCCCCTTTAGAAGGGGGAGGAATGCAGACAAAAATATAACAGACAGAATAAGTAAACCAAGACGCTGAATATAATTACCAGGGTTGTCTGCTCTTAAGATGCACCAGCAAAATGGAAGCCTGGCAATCTATTAAAATCAAAATACAGATCTTCAAAAATCAATTTCATGAAAACATTTCACCTTCATCTCTCAAATTTTGCAAATTATAATCAGAAATAGCCACAAACAATTCTATCAACAAACTGAAGAAAGCAGCTACAAACAGACTGCACTTAGAACATAGCTAATTTCTTCTTCATAAGCAACCTAACACTATGGTAATAAACAAATGGAAAAAATAAAGCTTACTACTATAATCAGTAGGAGGAAAATATTTCACAGTGTAGTCAGAGCAAAATAAATAATATCAGCTCGGGAGGGGGGGGCGCTACTTCTGGCCTCAGCTCTGGTGGGGGCCATGAGGTAAAAAGTATGGGGATAGTTTTGCTGGTTTTCAGCACCCCCACTACAAAAAAGCCTTCTAGTGCCACTGTGTATTCAGATGGGTAAGTGGATAATAGAATCATAGAAATGTAGGTCTGGAAGGGACCTTTAAAAGTCCTCTAGTCCATCCCCTCAAGCTGCTGAAGTATTAAATATATCTAAAATGTCCCTGAAAAATGTTTGTCTAGCCATTTCTTAAGAACCCGCAACAATGAGATTCCACAACCTCTACCAGTAAATTACTCCAGTATTTAACCATCCTTATAGTAAGAACATTTTTCTAACATATAGTTAGAACATTAATACCTAACCTAAATCTCCCTTGATGCGGATTGAGCTCATTACTTCTTGTCCTACGATGGTGGACATGGAAAATAATTGTTCACTGTCCTCTTTATAACAGCCCTTAACATATTTGAAGACTTATCAGCTCCTCCTCATTTTTTTCCTCAAAACTCCCTCACGGTCATGCTTTCTAAACCTTTTGTCATTTTTGTTGTTCTTCTCTGGACTATGTCCAATTTGTCCATATCTTTCTTCAAGTGTGGTGCCCAAAACTGGACACCATACTCCAGCTGAGGCCGCATCAGTGTCAAGTAGAGTGAAACAATTAACCCGCGTGTCTTACATATGACACTCCTGTTTAAACCCCCAAGAATATTGGCCTTTTTCACAACTGAGTCACATTGTTGGCTCATATTCAATTTATGATACATTATAGCCCCCATATCCTTTCCAGCAGTACTACTACCTAACCATTTCCCCCCATTTTATAGGAGTGCATTTGATTTTTCCTTCTTAAGTGTAGAACTTTGCCCTTGTCTTTACTGAATTTCATCTTGTTGATTTCAGATCAGTTCTCCAATTTGTCAAGGCCATTTTGAATACTAATCCTGTCCTTCAAAGTGATTTCATCCCCTCACAGCTTGTCATCTGCAAATTTTATAAACATACTTTCCACTCCATAATCCAAGTCATTAAAAATATTGATTAGTATTGGACCCAAGACAGACTCCCTGTGGGACCGCTCTAGATAGGACAGTGAACCATTAACCATTCTTTGAGTGTGGTTTTTCAATCCATTGTGCACTCACTTTCTAGTAATTTCATCTAGATCACACTTCCCTATGCTTATGAGAATGTCACATTGAACTACATCAAAGCCTTACTAAAAATCAAGAAATATCATGTCTGCTGCTTCCCCTGCATCCACTCAAACCCTCTCACAGAAGGAAGTTAGGTCAGTTTGGCATGATTTGTTCTTGATAAATCCAGGTTGGCTATTCTTTATCACCCTATTATCATCTAGGTGCTCACAAACTGATTATTTAATATTTTGTTCCAGTATCTTTCTAGGTATTTAAGTTAAGATGAATGGTCTAATTCCCTGAGTCCTCCTTGTTCCCCTTTTGAAAAAAATGAGTATTATAGTTGCCCTCCTCCAAACCTCTAGGACCTCACCAGTCCTCTATGAATTCTCACAGATAAACCTTTGGAATATGAAGTTACAGCCACACAAAGTGCTTCAATCTCAGTTATTTGGGGAGTTGGTTGAATTTGTGATGCATAAGCTTTCTTTCGTATGGCCCAAAATGAGGGTAAAGCTAGGCTAAAAGGGGGCATGGCTAGGGTAGCCAGAAGTGTGCCACTTCAGCACCCAAGCCCCAATGCAGCAATGCACTGCTATTCCACAAACCACTTAAGCAAATATTTAGCTTTAAAGATATACTTGTCCCACTGACTTCATGTACATCCTTAAGCGTTTTGCTGAACAGAGATAAACTTAAGCATGTGCTTAAATTATTTGCTGACTTCAGGTCCTACTGAGCTCCTAAAAAAAAACAAACAAACAAAACAAACCACATACATCAGCAGCCACTCAGCCTCGTCCCCATAGTACAAACTCCCGTGGAAGGTAATAGAAGTAGCACTACCTGCCCTTATGTGAATCTATCTGTTGCACCAGTTTTCTTAGTCTGGCCTTAAGAGTGTAAAAAGATGTTGCAACATTGTATAAAAGTTATGCATTACAATCTACTGCACACAAAGCCCAGTCCAATTTTCATACTGCTAGCTAAAATTTACAATAAATAGATAAACCCTAAACAACCTGTGCAAAGTGTTGCTTTACAGAACTACTGCTACACATAGTAAAAAAATCACCAGTTTAATCTTATTTCACTAGTTCAGTTAGGACCTATGTTAGAAGAAAACCAAGATGTGGTTTGCTGGGAAGACAGTCAGTGAACAGCACATAAGAAAGCTACTGCCCATTACCAGTGCTCCTATCAAGCTTCATGAAACTGCTATGTGACATATAACAAGTTTAGAAGTAAGAGTAGAAGGTATCCTGTGGCAGCCATTCATTATCATGCTAATTTACTAGCCCTGACTACAGTCTACTTTTAAGTCCACATGTAATACAAAGTGCATTTGTCAGACAGCAAGCTTAGATATCAGACAGTTGCAAATTGTATTGAAATCACAGTGCAGTGTAATTAACGGTAAGAGGACTAGCTCTGAACTTTAGAACAAAAAGATGCATAAAACAAATTAGTCTCGCTTCTCCAAACTTATTATTTTGGAGAGGTTAACCACTTACTCTACACTTACATTTGCATTTCTAAGGATACCATTATTAGAATGCTTATTCTGCTTAAAATTATTAGCTGAACACCTCAGGAGACATAACATTTATAAACTTCTTGTCATCCAACTTGGTTATAAGATTAATTTAAACCGCACTAATAGTTTCTCACTTGCTATATATAAAAGTGACATTTTAGATATTCACATCACCAGTTTTTAGTGCTAAAAGAAAAAAGAAAAAAAAACTTGGGAATGCTTCAGCACTAGCAAAACTATAGATGAAGAATGCAGTCCAGAACTATTCTTACCTGACAGCACATTTTCTAATAATATTACCCAAGCAAACTGCTCCTTTCCTTAGTGAATTATCAGTGATGATATATTGCATAACACAGCTAAAACCACATAATGAGACAGTCGTTTGTGCTGACAAAAGGTAGAATGGGTGTGCAAAACTGGCTTATAGTAGGATTTATAAACCAACTGGTGCACTCATATGCCACTGTACATACACATTCTGTCTTTCACAGGTGCTAAAGATTGTGGATTCAATATCACCCATGTAAATTTGAGGGTATTCTTGAAAATACAACCCCTAAAGATCACCAAGAACAAAAACTATGTTCTCAATATCTATTATTTTGTATTTTTATATGCCCTTTGGCCAACTTTTAATCAGCAGTTCTTAACAAGGGAGTTAGTAGACTTTTGGGAGGCTTCACATATGGATGCAAGTTATGTCTAAAAATATTTGGAGTGGGAGGTGCAAGGAGTCCTGATCTTCAACGTAAGACCTTCCCTACTTCCTGTTCAAAGAAGCAACCATCTCCACAGCTATGGTGATGGCGGCACCCTTGAAGTCTTACTGAGCACAGGCAATCAAAGTTCTCAGCAATTGCTAGCTCTAAAGAATAATCTGTGGCTGTGAAATGCAGCTTGATGCTGCTGCATGGTTGTCCTCCTCTCTTTTGGGCCCGATCCAAAGCCTATTAAAGTTAATGGAGTTTGTGATTTGATAATCAGGAGCTTCGGATCAGGCCCTTACAGCTCTTAACATACTTTTCTCAGTTGTCCCTCCTTACCGGTGCAAGTTTAACTCTGGGCTGTCCCAAACTGGAGTTCCCATAAGTACTGAAAATTGGTTACAACAGGAAGCTGACAGTGCAAAAAGCATTATTAAAGGAATGAATCACATCCATTTGGGCTTCATGATCTACTAATTCTTGTTTCCTCATTTTGTGGTGGTGACGCATGTTTTGCGATGCATTTAGGCTTCAGTTAATGTTATGCATTTAAGCTTTGGGTAACTACAGCAACTATCGGTAGCTGAAGCTACAAAGCAGTCCACTGAATTCAGGACTGATAGTCATTAAACCAGTAGTCATCGACTGGTTGATCGTGGAGCCTCTGCCAGCCGCTTGCGGTCTCCAGCCGCTAAAAGTCCAGCAGTGCAGTGAGGCTAAGGCAGGCTCCCTGCCTGCTCTGGCCCTGCGCTGGTCCCGGAAGCAGTCGGCACATCCCTGCATAGCAGGGGACAGATGGTTTCCGTGTGCTGCTCCTGTCTGCAGGCACTGCCCCCACAGCTCCCATTGGCCGGGAACAAGGAACTGCGACCAAAGGAAAGTGCGGGGGAGTGCCCGCAGGGAGGGGCAGTGCATGGAGCCACCTGCCCCTCCCTCCAGGGGCCGCAGGGACGTGTCGGCAGCTTCTGGGAGCAGCGGGAGCCAGGGCCGGCAGGGCGTCTGTCTTAGCCCCGCTGCCCCAAGGTAAATGCTGCCCAGCAGGAGCCTGCACCCCTCCTACACGCCAACCCCCTACCCTAGCCCTGGGCCCCCTCCCAGAGTTAGCACCCCAAACCACCTCCTGCACCCCAAACCCCTGCCCCATCCCTGAGCCCCCTCCTGCACCCAAACTCCCTCACCCCTTCCTGCACCCCTCACCCCCTCCTGCACCCCAAACCCCTGCCCCATCCCTGAGCCCCCTCCTGCACCCAAACTCCCTCACCCCTTCCTGCACCCCTCACCCCCTCCTGCACCCCAAACCCCTGCCCCATCCCTGAGCCCCCTCCTGCACCCAAACTCCCTCACCCCTTCCTGCACCCCTCACCCCCTCCTGCACCCCAAACCCCTGCCCCATCCCTGAGCCCCCTCCTGCACCCAAACTCCCTCACCCCTTCCTGCACCCCTCACCCCCTCCTACACCCCAACCCCCTGCCCCAGGCTCAGCCTGGAGCCCCCTCCCACACTTCAAACCCCGCAGCCCTAACCCAGAGCCCACACCCCAACCTCCTGCCCCAGCCCGGTGAAAGTGAGTGAGGGTGGTGGGAGCGTGAGTGATGGAGAGTGGGGGGATTGAGCAAGCAGAGTGGAGCCTCAGGGAAGGGGCAGGGTAGATTCTAGGTTGCACTTATATTCAAAAAATGATCTTATGCTTAAAAAGGTTGGAAACTACTGCTCTAAAGACTAACTGCAGTGCTCTCTTGAGGTGAGTCTAGAACCTCTTCTATTGATGGTGGTAAGAATTTTCAAAGATACCTATGGATTTAGGCACCCAGTTCATACTGAAAAAGAAAGAGTTAGACATGGCTTCCTGGGGCTCTTAAAAATTACATCTCATAGTAATAATTCCAAAACAAATAGGTAGCTTCCAACATACTAAAAACTGCTTTTCTGCATCCTCATTCAGCTAAGTATTTAATCTTAAGCATGTGCTTAATTCCCATTGACTTTATATGCTTCAAGTTTGTGGCTTGAAGAACCGGGAATGACTCAAGTACATGCTTAAGTTTAAGTATACACTTTTGTATTTTGCTGACTCAGGGTACAAATGCCCAAATAGAAATGCTAATACTATATCATGAGAATTAGCAGTAGGACACCACTGTTAGGTACCTAATCCATCACCCTGCCAATGCAGGATTGATATCAACTTTATTGGTACCTTTTCTGATGTGATTAGGTCATTTTCAAATCTCTTTTTAAATAACAGAAATCACTATTTTTAAACTACTTTAAAATGTATTTTATATTAGAGGTAGCAATTCTGACCTTTTGCAGTCATAGGAGAAGGAATTAAACTTGGATTCATAAGATTGATGGATTTTAATATATTTTGGTACTTGCCATGATAACTATATTGTCTGTACACAACACAGTTGCAATAGACATATACCCAAGTATACAAAATGAGCTAGATTCATAACTGTCCCAAAGATAGTCCCATATTGTTGCAGCCACAGAGCAAATTTAAAATAAAAAGCTGTACTTTCTCCAGTGAATAATTTATCCATTTTGAATTAGAGAGCTGCAATTTATACATACTATTAAATTTTATAACTTTTTTTCAAAATTGAGACTGTCAAAAATAAAGGAGCAACTAATCACATAGTATTTATATGTTTCAGAGTAACAGCCGTGTTAGTCTGTATTCGCAAAAAGAAAAGGAGTACTTGTGGCACCTTAGAGACTAACCAATTTATTAGAGCATAAGCTTTCGTGAGCTACAGCTCACTTCATCAGATGCATTTATTTAGTATTTATATGTAAATCTGAAAGATATTTAAAGCCTCTAAGTCCCTTCCAGTCCTGCGATTCTGTGATTCTACGAAAGCAATATGGTAGTCTAAATGCTTGCAGTGTAACTATATAGAAGCAGACCCCAACGTGTCTTCTCATGTCCTGTCCAAATGTATCAGCACACAGAATAGTGTAATTAACAAATATGTTTGCAGTAAACAAACAAGTTACATATTAAAAATAACTGAAAACCAGGTAAAGGCCCAATTCAAGGAAGCACTACCGTTGCCTCCAGGAGGTGCCAAGCCAACAACTTTCACCAGCACCTATTCACTTCATATACACACCCTATTTGTAACTGTGTGAGATGGTAAGGAGGCTAAAGGTGTATACATGTAATTTTCTGACAATTCATCTTTAGGGAAAAAGTCAGTTCATCTTAACTTGCTCTGTTGTCTTACAGAGATTAAAAGGTTGCACATGCCGTGTCTCTTATGATTTAAACTATAAAAAGAGACCCCCTAATTATATGCATCACTTGCACAAGAAACAAAGCAAAAATTACTTATATTAATGGAATCAATGCAACAAGACTGTCTTGTTATGCCTGGGCAGTATCTCTCACATTGTTCATGTTGCTGGAACATACATAAATAATAATGCCAGCTCCAGAATGCAATATGCTTACTCACAATTTTTTAAATAAACTTTCTACTTTTTCTAAAAAAGTGAACTCCAGTTTGTTTCTTCACATCATCTACGGATCAGGTGCTCTGCTTCTCTTTGTATCACTGGTTATTTTTAAAAACTTTACATTACAAAACCAATTAGCCTATCACAGCTAAACGCATTTTCAATAGGAGCATTATATTTATCACCTGCATATGCAGCTGTCCACATAGACAGGTGAAGTCTGTCTTTTTAAAATGAGATCTACAATGTAAGTGCCATTTTACATTGCACCAGCATCTAATATTTGGATCTAGAACAGGAAACAGATATACATTCCTGCCTTTGTGTGACAGTGTCTCTCGCTGCAGCCTATCACATTTTTATACTGCTATTAAGATTATTTCTGATGCGATACCTTAGTCCACTGGAGTCAACATCTCATTTTCGACTTTATAATTCACAAGCTACTTATAGCACTTCTATCAGAGAATGTTTAAAACAGCCTCTTGTTTTTTGAAAAGAAGAAAAAAGGCATCAAGTATTCTATTAGGGTTGCCACTTCCAAGATGCATAAAAAACAGCTATGGACCTTCCTCCACCTCAGGCCTGACCTTCTTCTTTCCTTCTCAAGCAACTCCACCCCACCCAGACCCACCTCTTCCCTTCTCAAGTGCCACCTGTCAACCCACCTGACTCTCCCTTTTCTCTCTCAGGCACCCCACCACTGTTACCAGGCTGACTCACCTGGCCCGTAAGCCCCTATTCTACTCCTTTCCAGGAGCCTCAACCCTTGAAGGAGCCCTCCTACCGTCCCCTCCCAGGAGCCCCTGCCTCCCACACTGTGGTCCCCACTCCTTACTCCTCCCTGCTGGTGAGCCTCAGGTCTGTCCATCCTGCTTCCCAGTCCCCAGCAGGAGGAGCAGGCCCTGGGTGTTGCACCGGCAGTGTTCCCAACCAGGCAACCTGCATGCAGTACTTACAAGATTGCTGCCTGGCAGCCTGCACTACCACATGTGCACACAGCATATCACTGGGCGGGAGAGGACCTACAATAAAAGGTCACCTTGCAATAGGCAGAGGAGCTGAAAAGCCAGCCAGGGCAGTGAAAAACCCTTATGTTCTGTTTATAAACTACTCTGTCCACGCTTATGTGCGTAATCTGAATGAGTAATCTAGTCAAATTCAAATGGGTGGTCCATGTGGAATAGCTACTGTATGCTCAACCTCCAATCATGTTGATGAATTATATATTCTCCTGGACTTCTTGCTTTTCCAGATTCTTCCTAGGGCTACCCATGGAATACAAGAATAAAAATCATTTTTGTCTGGCAGTGAGTGCTGAAGACCACTCATTTGTAAAGTGCCAGTTCACCTACAGCTGATGTTAAGGCTTGAGGGCTTTGGTTTAAACCATTATTCATACTGAGAGAAGTAATTTCAAGTTAAAGAAAGGAATTGTCAGTAAACTTCTAAATCAAAGTAGATCAAGATTTTTTTGTTCCAGTCCGGTCAGCATTTTGTCCTTCCTCATCCCCAGATTTAAGTTCAGAAGCCCATATCGTTATGCAACTCAAACCATTGTGGAACTGACTAAGAAAGCTGTACAGAGATAACAAATGGGAAGAGTTTTAAGATTGGAACACTTTAAAGAAGTGGTGAACCCAACAGCAGCTAATTTCTCCAAAAATATTCAGCAGAAATCCAAACAACATACTACCAAATGTTAAAATACCCACTGAAATGTTTTACCCATAATGTTAACAGATTCTTGAATATGAAACTGACTTTTCTTGCTTTGCACAGAGAGAAGTAACATGGGTTACAAAGTCCCAAACCCTTCTTTTTAAAATATAAAATATTCTGCTACACACTAAACAGAACACTAAAGTTAGAAAATATGTGGCTGTATTAAATATTAATATTTTGTAAGAATTTTATCTGCTATTGCAATACTAAATGTGGCCAATGCTCTTGTCCTTATAGCTGCTGAGCAGGTGTGCAGGTAACTGGTTACCAAGACAACATATTGGCAAGGGATTAGGGCAGACACTTGTAGGTGTATAACTGTGAATAATGCAAACATTACTAAGCGATACATTTTTCATGATCTTAACTTCATGTTGTTTTAGGACATCTAATTTTTTTTCCTGTTGAACATGCCCCTATTAAGAACCCAATTCAAACCCTACAAATAGATGCAGTAATCGTTTTAACAATAAAAAATACCGTTTTGTGCATTTGTTACATGTGTTAGATAAGCAGTTATCCTAACATCTGTTCAATTTCCTATGTCACATTTAGAAAAAGTAATTGGCAAGGAACAGATTTTATAAAAACTAAAATAGTTAAAGAAATATGGGAACTTCATCAACTCTAATCATCCACAGATCATCAAGAAACAAGCTCCTTGGAAGGGATGCACCCTCACTGATAATTCTATCTTATTTATTCTAGTGCCAGATTTCAAATTCCTTTTGTAATTTGTGTAGCTTTGTTTTGTTAGGCTCTGGAAAGCACTTTGAAACCTGTGAAAGTGCTATATAAAATGAATAATAATGTTAAGTAATTACGCTAGCTAGTAAGAATATGCACAAATACATAAAGATTGCATATTAAATGGTTTTCTGTTCTTAGTCACAATTTGAAATGCTGCTGTTCATAACACAAAGCTTAATGTATATTAGAATTGTATCTCAGTGCTAACTTTAATTGGGCATTTTTACGCAGCCTGAACACAGGCTAGTTGAATATTCCCTGACAGCTAAGAGGAGAAGTAAACATGATTCACCACCTTTTTAATGGTCATAGGATTCTGTACTATGATATACTAAATGGAAGCCTGCTCCGAACCTTTTGACCTACTGGGGTACACACTGACAAATTCATACAATTTCAAACAGCTTAACTCATTTCTTATTAGCCTTAATATACTCAATGTTATATACTCAATATTTGATAGGAAGGGTTGTTAAATTTTTGTCCCTCACTCCCACAGTGGTGAGAAAAAAAGACAAGTATTTTATCCTCCAAGCATTTAATTCCTAAACAAACATTTTGCCTTTTTTGGTTTGTGTTTTAGGAGTCATTGCAATATATTCTAAATTCCAAAGAGAGGATAATAAAAATTGAGAAATTCTGGCACGTGGACTTAGGAAATTTGCTTTTTTGCTTTTTAAATGCAAGCTAGTGAGCACAAAGACATTTATACTTATGTATTTCCCACTATCCATCATTTAATACAACCGCCTCCTGCCTTGGAGGGTCTATCTTCTACTGTTTAACAGTAAAGGGATATTACAGTCTTGAGACTAAATCCTTAAAGAGCAGTTTTAAAATTAGACTATGATAACATTTTCAAAAAGGTTCCTAAATCATTTAAGCACAAGTCCCATTTTCAAAGTGATTTACAGCCAGATTTTCAAAGGTATTTAGGTACCTAAAGATGTAGGCAGGTGCTTTTGAAAGTCCCAGTAGGTGCATAAGCAAGTTAGGTGCCTAATCTTCAATGGGAATTGAACCTGTTTCAATGCTTTTGAAAATCCTGTTGGGAACCTAAATACCTTTGAAAAATCTGGCCCTCAGGAGCTTAAGTCTCATTGAAAGTCAATGGAATTTACAGTCTTAAGTGCCTGAGTCACTTTTGAAAACGGGACGAAGGTGTTTCTGAAAATTCTATTCCAGGTCTTAAATTTAAGACCCACATCCTGCAAACATGTGTAACTGTGTGTTGTAACAACCAGGCAAGGTACTAACAAACTTCAACAGGACTTTATTCTTAAAGTGGAAACCTCTTTACCAAGCTGCTGCTGCTGCACCCTCGGTAGCTCTCACTCAGCCTCAACTCCCCCCTCTTCCTTCCCGTTTCCTCTCCTTTCAGACTCCCAACAGCCAGTGCTCAAAGGTCTAATAATTACAAGCAGCATCTAAACACCACACTGCGCTCATAATAAGTCCCATTGACTTCAATGGCAACTACTTATATGACCAAATTTGTAGGATCAGGGTCATAATTCTGTTGCAGACATTTGTGAAAAGACGAACATGATACTCTGTCAACCACTTTATTGGACTGAATTACAATTCCCTCTGTTCAGTTTCCTCCAAAGAAACAAGCTCCATCTGCTTCAAGTTGCAAACATTCTTAACATCCCAACCTGGTTTATATTAAAGCTAAAGCTGAAAATCAAAGCCCAAATTATGCAAGTAGCTACTTACTATATATATAGTTACTCCTATAAGAAGCTCATAGAAGTCCATGAAACTCCACAAAGTAACTACATGCACGTAACTGTTAGAAAGATTATGCCCCAAGTGTCCACAAACCATATCTGAAAGGCTCGACTATTTATGCCTTTACGTAATGTCATAAATATAAAGGGAAGGGTAAACCCCTTTAAAATCCCTCCTGGCCAGAGGAAAAATCCTCTCACCTGTAAAGGGTTAAGAAGCTAAAGGTAACCTCGCTGGCACCTGACCAAAATGACCAATGAGGAGACAAGATACTTTCAAAAGCTGGGCGGAGGGAGAGAAACAAAGGGTCTGTGTCTGTCTGTACGCTGTTTTTGCCAGGGACAGAACAGGAATGGAGTCTTAGAACTTTTAGTAAGTAATCTAGCTAGGTATGTGTTAGATTATGATTTCTTTAAATGGCTGAGAAAAGAACTGTGCTGAATAGAATGACTATTCCTGTCTGTGTGTCTTTTTTGTAACTTAAGCTTTTGCTTAGAGGGATTCTCTATGTTTTGAATCTAATTACCCTGTAAGGTATCTACCATCCTGATTTTACAGAGGTGATTCCTTTACTTCTATTAAAAGTCTTCTTGTAAGAAAACTGAATGCTTTTTCATTGTTCTAAGATCCAAGGGTTTGGGTCTGTGGTCACCTATGCAAACTGGTGAGGATTTTTACCAAATGTTCCCCAGGAAGTGGGGTGCAAGGGTTGGGAGGATTTTGGGGGGAAAGATGTGTCCAAACTACATTTCCCAGTAAACCCAGTTAAAGTTTGGTGGTGGCAGTGGAAATTCCAAGGGCAAAGGGTAAAATTAATTTGTACCATGGGGAAGTTTTAACCTAAGCTGGTAAAAGTAATCTTAGGAGGTTTTCATGCAGGTCCCCACATCTGTACCCTAGAGTTCAGAGTGGGGAAGGAACCTTGACACACAATATAAGGACTAATTGCATAGAGTCAGAGTTGCCCTGAAGCTTTGATTACTTATTTTAAAATGTAGAATCTTTATTCCTCCACTAGAAGCACCAGTAGTTATACATTATTCAGTTATATTTCTCTTACCAAAACATATTGGGGACATTGCTAGTCCCCACTGCAGCCTCTATATGTCTGTTATCCCCCTACGTTGCTCAAGGCCCGAGATTATTTCCTTGGCTCAGGACTTTCTTAGGGCTAACAAACACCCTAACACAGCCCACACTTGCAACCCCAAGTACATGGCAGAGCACAGCACTTCCCATACGCAGACTTGGGGTATTGCTCTAATTTACACTGAGGGCCATAATAGCCCATTGCAGCAGCCCAGAATTTGGAGGGCACCCAGGAGGTGCAAAACGTAATCAGTCTCATTGTCTAAATGTCTCCCCTCTTCAACAATAAGTCTGAGAAAGTATGGTTTCTATTATAAGCTTTTACTGAATAATCCCTAAATTTATGACCTTGTTATATCATTTCCAGGCAGTTTCTGGAAAAAACAAACAAACAATTTCTCACATGCATTTACTGCAGAAATGCTGAAATACATATACAGAGTCAAATTCTGAAATCAATGGGACTGCAGGACAAAATTCAGTGCAGCAGAAACAGAATGTGGTGCTGGCAAGATCACAGAACTAGGGTTGCCAGCTGTCCGGTTTTCAACTGGAACGCCTGGTCAAAAAGGAACCCTGGCGGCTCCAATCGGCACTGCCAACCAGTCTGTTAAAAGTCCAGTCAGCGGCGCAGGGGGAGCCCGGTCTTAAGGTAGGCTCCCTGCCTGCCCTAGCTCTGTGTTGCTCCTGGAAGTGGCCGCCAGGCCCTTGCGGCCCAAAAGAGGCTCCACACGCTACCCCTGGCCCGAGTGCTGGCTCTACAGCTCCCACTGGCTGGGAACCATGACCCATGGGAGCTGTGGGGGGCAACACCTGCAGGCAAGAGGATAGCACCCAGAGGCTCCCTGGCTGCCTATGCTCCTCACTACTGCAAGGACTTGGCAGCCACTTCCTGGGAGCCGCACTAAGCCCAGCCTGGAGTCTCCCTCCCACACCCCAAGCTCCTCATCCCCAGCTCCATCTTGAGCCTGCACCCTGAGCCCAGAACCCATAGTCCCCCCCACACACACAAACCTCAACCCCCTATCCCAGCTCAGTGAAAGTGAGTGAGGGTGTGGGAGAGCGAGCAACAGAGGGAGGTGGGAATGGAGTGAGGGAGCGCGGCTTCAGAATACGCAGGGCACAGGTGTTCATGTTTGTGCTATTAGAAAGTTGGCAGCCCTATCATAAAACTCTTAATAGTTTTTATTCATACATCCCTCTCTCTTTTCTAGCTATTTTTGTACTTTTATGTGGTGAGCTTTTCTGACTCACCTATTGAATCTTATGTTTGATTAAGGAATAATTATATTGGTCTTTTGTGTCTGTGTGCATAATAGGGATGTTTCAGTTTCACTGTTAATGAATTGAACCTTCCCCTTACTCCCAAATGTAGTTAGTTTCTTTTGCAAAGACAATCAGCAATGAAATTGCTGCATGGAATCATGCTGGCACTATACAATGCAGTGTGGAAATAATTTGATAAGAGGCTTAAAAAATTGAATTTTTTCCTTTGTAGCACGTCTCTTCATATATAACTGTATACAAAGGGGAACATCTCCATACTGCCCACCATATAGTATCAAGCATTTAAGAATTTTGGGAACAAAGTTGCTTTTGTTCTTTTTTTTTTAAATTAGATCTAGAACGGAGTCCTGTTTGCCTTATTCATGTAAGGAACAGGATTTGAATCCTCATGTTCTGTCACTCTTCCTCCAACAACATCCTCTACTGCTCTTGCTGTTGCTGCCTCTGGGGGCAAAATCACCCATATCTTTATGCTTCCTCTTAAAAAAGCCCGTCTCCCCTTGTTCCCCCTCTTCCCCAACTGATATACACTCACTACCACACTAGCTTAGAGTATCTCAAATTCCTTTACTCTAGCAGAATAAAATGTTCTCTCACACATACCTTCTAATAAATTTGTATTTTCTGTTCACTTTGTTTGTTTTCATAATAAAAGAAATTACCAGGAAAGGGAGAGCACTGAGCTGAAGGACAAAGCTGCAAGGACAGAATAGTTCACTCCGTCTATATTTTTAAAAAAGGAACTAAAATTTGACTTTGTAAGCAAAGTTGGAAAAAAATGCAAAAGGTGATGACAAGAAAAGTGACATGGGATCAGAAGATAAAAACGTATCGCAAACATGTCAAAAATCCACTAATTTACACTCTGCTTATTGTTTATGCTGAAAGTAAACTTGACAAGCTATGAATGAGTTTTCCGAATGTCACTGTATAGTTTTCCAATGATCACAGGACATATGTTAACATTGTTTTTTTGATGGTAAGAACTGGGAGCCAAACAAATTCTCCACTTGTCAATCAGTTCTTTGATTAGCAAGTATTTTCTCTGGGTGTGTAATTATTTCTATTTCTACTATTAGCATTGCCTATGCTCAGCAAATCTTTGGAACCTGGTCTTCAAAAATGGTCTTAAAAATGGAACAACTTAAAGATAATTCTATTTAAACTGTATATTGCTAGATACATCATGTCTCATTTATATGAGTAAGGTACAGAATACACAAATAGCATAGCATCACAGGTGGTGAGAAGAAATCTCAATGAAAATAAACTATCAGGTCCCTTCTGGCTATCTGTATTTGAAATTTATATTAAAATATTCATAAAGGCACACAAATAAAAACTATTTTATAGCATTATTAAAAAGCTTTTACAGACATGATATTATATAGGACCCAATTATGGTCATTCCAGCCTGTTGGACTGGGTTGAAGAGCAAGGAAAAAGAGAAATGGAGGTTCTTCAAGAGGTGGAATACAGATAGGGACCATACATGTGGATACCTTGTGCCCGAGATTGGAGATTTCTAGCAAGTAGTGTCCGTCGGCTGCACCTGTGCAGTTGTTCACCTCGTGCTCCAAACCAAGGGCATAAGGAATAAGGAACCTCTCCAATTCCTTTCCTTACCATGAATCCAGCCATGATCTACAGCAGCGGGGGGTGAAGGGTTGATGAGGGTGTGTAGTTGAATACAGATGGTGACCACACATCTTGCAGGACCTCCAGCTACAGGTAAATAACCTCCATTTCTGCTTTCTTTAAGTGCTCGTCCCTACATGCATTCCACACGTGGGTGATTGGTAAGCAACAGTCAAGCAGGAAGGGGTTTGAGGATATTGTTGGTATAGATATGTGCAGTAGTGTTGTCCCCACAGCTACATCTGCAGAAGAAGCTGGACTAATGTATAATTTTTTGTAAAAGTATTACTTGAACTCCAGTTAGCTGCCTTACAGATGTCCACTACAGGTATGTCTGAAGAGAAGCCAGGAAAGTTGCTTGTGCTCTAGCAAAGTGGACTGGACTTTCACCCACCCAGAGGAGAAATACATGCCAGTTGATAAGACTGATGTAACCGGAGATCCAGTTACAGAATCTCTGAGCAGATAATACTTGTCACTTAGATTGCTTCATTAAAGCAACAAATAGTCTAGGCATTTTCCTAATTGACTGAATTCTCTGCAGACAAAAAGCCAAAGCCCATCGGATGTCAAGAGAGTGAAGTCTTCTCTCCTCACCAGAAGCATGAGGATTTGGAAAGAAGTGAATAGGTTAAATTTCTGAGTTCCACATGAATCATCTCAGTAACGGTCTTCAAATATGTCAAGGGCTACTTTAAAGAGGATGGTGGTCAATTGTTCTCCATGTCCACTGAAGGTGGGACAAGAAGTAATGGGCTTAATATGCAGCAGGGGAGATTTAGGTTAGATATTAGGAAAAACTTTCTAACTATAAGGACAGTTAAGCTCTTGAATAGGCTTCCAAGGGAGGTTGTGAAATTCCTATCATTGAAAGTTTTTAAAGTACAGGCTAGATAAACACCTGTTAGGAATGGTCTAGGTTTACTTGTTCCTGCCAGGGCCCAGGGGGCTGGACTTGATAATTTCTGAAGGTCCCTTCCAGCCCTACATTTCTATGATTAAGATCCCATTGTTGTGTTCGTTTCACCATTAGCAGGAAAGTTCTCTTGAGGCTCTACAGAAATCTGGGTTTTTGTTGTTGGATGAATAAAAAACAGTAGAGCCATCAAATGGGGAATAGAAGGTGCAGACTGCTGCAAGGTGGACCTGTAATGAGCTAACAGAAAAGCCCCATGTCTCAAGAGTGAGTAGGTAGTCTTAAAATAACAGGATTCCCAGAGACTTTAGGGACAATTGGTTCTGTTGTGTCCAAGTGAAGGAATACCTCCTTTTGGTCAGATAGACAGAAGGAACTCCCCCAGAAAATACTACAATCCTGAGAGCCCCTCATTTCCCTCAGGCCATACTGTAACTCATATCAGGCCTGACACTCACTCCTGCACCACATTGATTCTTGGAGAACCTCGGTGTAAGCAACTAAGCCAGGATAACAGTTCATCCCAATCACTCGTCCTCTTGTTAGCATACATCCCCAGCATAGATTTCAGTGTCCCCTTGAAAACTTTCAATAAAACCATTTGTCTCTGGGTGATATAGGGCAGTCTTCAGCTGTTTCACACCACTCATTCTCCAGAATGCACTCAATAGCTCAGACATGAAATTTGATGCAAGATCTGACAAAGGCTCTTTAGAAAAACCTACTCAGCTGAAAATAGATAAAAAAAGAGCTTTTGCCACTGTATCAACTTCTATACTAAACAGGGCAGCTGCTTCTGGACATGTAGTGGCATAGTCACTACCACCAAAAAATGTATTTCTTCCCCCTTTGGGTTGTTCAGGTGATAGGGCCTATAATATCCATTGCCACCCTAAAAAATGCCTTCTTGCTTACAGGTAAAGGTTGTAGGGGAGATTTATGAGACCCTATAGGCCTCTTCCACTTCTGACATAAGTCACAAGACCTGCAATAGTCTGTCAGCTCATTCTGAATATCTAGCCAATAGAAATTCCTTTTTAACCTTTCATATTGTCCTTGGATTCTCCAAGTAACCTGCAAAAGAAAAGTCCTTTTAGCTCCCTATGAAGCTTAAACAGGCGTAACCAGTTGCTTGTCTGATTTCCAGCACTTATTTTTCTCCACAGAAGCTTCTCTATACATCCTTCCCTCCTCTTCCAGAAACCTTACCCCATTCTCCCTAACCTATGCTTTATAAATTAGGGTCTGAGCTCTGTTCTGCTGCAAATTTCTGCCTGCTGTCAGCTCTGATGGCTGCCTCATCCACTGGGAGTGGCTCCTCCCTGGACACACACTGCTTTCTATGCTAGGGATGGGAATGTCTCCCGCTCCCTTAGCTATTTCTCGGTCTTCATAATTCCCCTTCTGGGATTACAGAGCAATATTCCTCTTTACTTTGGGTTAGACTCAGTTTGTCCTAGACGTAGCTAATACATCATTACCTTGAGAACTTCTGCTCGAATGCAATCCAACATACCAACTTTTAAAATGCCTTCTAGACCTCCTCACTCCAAGTACACATTAGCAAAGGCACAGTGGTTTTAAGTTTTCCTATTGCCAGGAGTCCCAAGTTTTCACCAAGTAATAGTCAGTTTCCCTGACCAAAGAGATCTGGGTGCCAGTTTCTCACCACCCTGAGCATTCTTTTCCATTTAACTTTGGCAACTTTAACAAATTCAAGAGCAACCTCTTGTCAGACCCTACAAAATTAATCAGGAGCCCCTCAGGCACCTACGTGGGTCCTGTGCTTAGGACAGCCACATTAACCTTGGTTGGATGGGGTGTGGGCTTAGATTCCCTTTGTTTAAGGCAATCGTCCCGCAGGTTAAGAGGGACTGCAACTGGGATTACCAGAAGGGAGTCAGTTCTGGGAAGATGAGTGTCTGCGCTGCCACTCATGCTCCCTTTTCCCAGGCATAAAAGAAGTCCCCCTTCACACTGGACTTGTGCTCTTCTTTTTGTGGCGTGCACTTACTGAACACTCTGGTTTTGTACATAAAAATAAACCAGATCAGCTACCTCCTGTACAAACCCCAGGGATACATCCCAAATCATCTCTCTGATCTCCTCAGAGCATATGCCCAGAAAGTGTTCTGGTGCAAAGAGGTCAAATAACTGGTCATAATTCTCAGTCCCTTCCTCGTTTACCCATTTTCTCATCAAATCACACATTTTATATACACGTTCTCTGTGGTTCATCTTATTTTTGAGGTCTCTAAACATTAACCTGTTCACTTCAGGGGTAATTTGAAACTTTTGCAATACAACCTTTTAAAACTGAGTATATTTCAAAGCCTGTTCAATTTCCCTTTCATGAAATACAGGCAATGCTTTACCTGAGAGTTTGGAGAGAAGCACTGGAATCTTCTGGTTGTCTAGAGCTTTATGCAATTCACACAGTCTCTCAAAAGTAGTGAAGTATTCTTCAATACAATCCATCTTTTTGTATGTCAGACATAAATTTGCGTATTCTTTGGGGAGGTGGCATACCTGCAAGCTATAGGGTCTGACCATGCTTTTCCCACCAGCTCACATTGCCTTTCCTTCTCTCTTTCCAGTTCCACGGTTTGTTGTTGGGCTTCTCCTGCTGCTGTTTTTCCACCTCCCTGTCTTTGACTCTCAGGTCAGCCTCACTCCTTTGGTGCTCTTGGTTCTTTCCATTTTTGCCAACTCCAAATTTTTGGTCCACTCTGCTATCTCCAACTTCTGTAACTTTATCTCAGCCAGTTTAACTTGCATGACTGTCTCTCTGTGGGCTGTGTTTTGCCCTCCAATCCCTTTGGTAGTCTAGCCTTGCCTACTCATTTTTATATACTTTCCTTTGTTGTGTTTCCTTCTCCAAAAGGAAACTTAAAATAACAAAAAAAACTTGATCTTTTCTGACTGTTCCCAGCCGCCTCAGTCTGAATTATTTTTTAAAAAAAATCTAGCTCACCAGTGCTTGAAGCACAAACCACAGTCAACCAGCAAGCTGTGTGTAAACCCTGCCATCTGTGCCACTGGGATGCTCTGGGCACCCAGAACTGTAAACCACTGTGTTACCCCCCCCCCGCCTCAAAAAAGGAGAGCTTTTTGGGGGCTTAAACTATGTTTCAGGTTCTTGACGTGCCAGTCTGTCTGCCTTGCCAGCAAACTCCTGGAGACTCTGCCAGTCTAAACGTTGCCTTTCAGGTAACAAATCTGTGAACCCCAGTTCCCAAGAGACATCTCCCTACAGTGTCCAGGCCCTCTCCCTTGACACTACCAGAAACTAAAGAAAAGACGGTTATGATTCAGTGCCTATGGATCAGCCAGTGGCTGACCCTACTGTATCACTGGCAGTGGGAAGGTGTAATTTTAAGAGTCCCTCAATGCCACTGGCAGAGGGCCCACTTTACAGCAACTCATATCAGGCCTCACACTCACTACCCTCAACACACTGTTGTCATAATATGTATCCAAAAGGTATCTTGTAAGGTATCCTCTAAACTGATACAAGCTGGTGGCAAATATCATCAAGTGATGTATGTATGGCTCATGTATTAACAGTTGTGCATGCATGCTGGAAACGTGTTCTTAAAACTTATTTTAGAGGCAGCGCTTAAATCAAGTCTGCCCTCGAGAAAGGAATGTAGATTTACTTGTCTGACTGACTTGATTGCAGACAGAGGATAATGAAAGTACATTTATGTATAAGGTAAACAAAGCCAACAAGCTAACAAGCAATGGAGGAAACCGTTTAGTGGGCACACTGGAGGTCAGTCTGCACCCCAAGAAGTCTTCCTGACTCTTGAGGCAGATACAATGGACTTTGGCAAATATAAGGGCAGCAAAAGGTAATTGTAGCTATCCATCACTTAGAGAAGAAAGGGGACAGAATTCTCTGATTCTGTGAAAGTTGGATCCCCTGAAGGGCTGGAGATCCTGGTAACTTGATGTAAGTGAGAAAATTGCTTAGGCAAAGATTGTAACTTGCTAACACTAAGTTTTAGTCACAAGAAAGCATGTTTTTGTTTTGTTTATAATCATACCTGTCTCTTTGTCTTTTGCTTAGTATCACTTAAATCTCTGTTCTTTATTCATAAACTTACTCTTGGTTTTACTATAAACCAACCCAGTACTGTTAAACTAAAATATAGTGTGAGTCCTCAAACTAACAAGCTGGTGTCTGGAGGCAGCAGATTTATTATTTCTCTGAGTGTCCAATGAGAGGGACTAGACACTGCAAAGGGATGTCTCTGGGCAACTCAAGTTCACTGCTTGTTACCTGCAAAGCAAGGTTTAGGCTGGCAGAGTCTCAGGGTTGCTGACAAGGCAGACAGACTGGAATGTCTGGGAGCTGACACACCAGTTTAAGCCCCACCAAAGCTCTCCCTTGTTGAGGCAGAGGGAGTAACACAGTGGCTTGTGGTTTTGGGTGCCCTGAAACAGAGGCAACAACTCTTTGGGTGCTCCAGCTCCTCCCCGTCTCGCCCAGCACCTCCTGCCCACCTGCGGCCCCACTGATCAACTCCTCCTCCTCCCTTCCTATGTCTCCTGCCCGCCACAGATCAGCTGTTCCATGGCGTGCAGGAGGCGCTGGGAGGGAGGACGACGACTCGGGATGGGGTGTACTCAGGGGAGGGGGCGGAACTGGATGGGAAGTGGTGGGCCTGCGATGGGCATGGGGACTTGCAGGAAAGGGTGGAGTAGGTGCGAGGCCTGGGGGCAGAGTGGGGATTGAGAACCCCCGGGGCCAGGAGGAAGCCAGCACCTGTGCCCTGAACAAAGCATCAAATTGCTTTGACTGAAAATAGGTTAAACACCTCCATACATGATTGCTCTAGGTCTAATGCCCAGCCTAATACAAGGCCTTAAGATGAAGAGGGCCTTGGCTGAATGTCTCTTGAGTCAGTAGGTCTAGAAATGGTTGGATAGTGATGGGAGGATGGGTTGATATTCTCAGAAGGTCTGAAAACCAAAATTGCCTGGGCCAGTTGGGTGATGAGAATGACTCAAGTTCTGTTGTGGTAAATCTTTTGTAGAACTTGTGATATCAGTGGAATGGAAAGAAATGCATACCTGAAGTGGTCTGTCCAAGATATCAGAAGTGCATCGCCCTTGGAGACCCAGCCTAGAGCTGGTCTGGAGCAGTAGAGGGAAATTTCTGGTTAGTCTGGGAGACAAATAGGTCCCGGGATGGTGTTTCCCAGTAGATGGCCTTGTTCAGGACAGAACTGTACATCTCCCATTCATGGTCTGTTGTACAGAAGTGTCTAACGAGGATGTCTGCCAGAGAGTTCTACACAGCTGGTAGGTAAGCTGCCAAAAGAGTTATGTGGTTTCTATGTAGCCAACTCTAGGGTCGCTTGTGTAAAATCTATGGTCTTTGTGGGAGTCATCGTGGACTTTTCTATGTTGACACAAATTCCCAAGGATGACAGCAGACAAAGTAGAAATAGGGTTGCGGATTAAAACTCCTTGCTGGATCTGCCAGTCAAGAGCCAGTCACTGAGACACAGAAAGAAGGTGAAGCCATTTTTTCTCATCCAGGCCACCACCACTATGTCAGGATTACAAGGAGAGCCAGGGCCAAATATCAAAGCAGGGGCAAACCTGAAGCTGAGAGTAGCCAAGGAGTTCACAGTCAGGTTCCAGGCTTATGCTTGGAGGGGCAATACAGTTGACTGAGTCCAGTGTGCAGGGGGGATCTCCCCAGCCTGGATATGACTGGGCCTTATGGCCTTCTCCAAAAGACGTTTTAGCCAGAGATCTCGACCCTCACAGGCTCAGGGAGGGAAGGAGCAAAGGGGGAGATGCAAGCCATGACCAGGCAGTAAAAGCAGTGCTGGTGATCATTCACTTATTGCAAAGGAGTGATGGGCAGAATATGCACTTCTTAATCTCCAGGACTCTGGTTATAGTCCTTGTCAGTGGGAGGAAAAAACTCCAAGGTGGAGAAAACTAAGCTATACGAACCATAAAAACTAAAAGTACTAAGACACTAGGAACTATATTCAATATTTTCAGTTTGGGATGAAAAAGACTGAGGGAGTTGTGGACACAGAGGATTTTGACTCAGGCCCTGTGGCAGTAAGAAGAGGAACTGAAGAGGTGTCAGTCCTCCCTGCCCCTTATATTCTTAGTTCAGAGGACGAGGAGAAGCAACTGAGCAGGTGCAGACCAACAGACACTACTTGGTAGAAATCTCCATCTCAGGTAGATGGCGCATACATATTCCTAACACTCATCACCGATGAATCATGTCTCACAAAGGCATAATGCCTTCAGGCACCACCACTCAGACTGTGCACCTCCTCCTGCATCCCAGACACATAACTGAGCTCAGAATAAACTTAAAAATAACACTTAAATTTGGGGCCACAATTTGAAGTTTGTAAAAGCAAGCTTTCACAAGATATATGCACAGAAGTATTTCAAATTGTAATGGAAAGAGGTATTTCAAATAGACATTCCCCTACAATCTTCTGCAATACAAACATTACAGTCCTGAGAACCTAAAGTATAAACTGGTTGCAAACAAAAATGAATACTAAATTGAAATTAATATTTTTAGCCTCAATAGTTTAAAGTGTGTGACACAAAAACCTCTTACTGCCAGCTGGTAATGGGGTTTCAAGAATGTCCTGATTCTAATATGAACATTTTGGTTCACCAAATGAAGTCTCAAATGAAAGCAGAGGTTAGATACTGGTAATTAATATCATTGTGAAATATCACTGCGTAAGGAGTTATGTATATATACACTGAATATATTTTCTTAGATGCTCTATCAAGCTACAAGTCACCAGGATAGGTGAATAAACAGGTTTTATGTCAGACAAGACATATTTATTTATCTCTGTTGTATTAAGTATTGTCAGCAAACCAATGGATGCCCAATTACAAAGTTATCTAAGAGATATGAAGTCAACAAGGAAGCAGCAAACAGGAAAAATAAGCCATGAGAGTTTTCCTGTCTGAGTACAGACAATGAACTTCAGGGAGTAAGAGTTCAAGGCAAAGAAGACACCCCCTGATCCCGCACCTAGGAAGTAAAGGGGCAGTGCATTTACGTTCATGAAAATAGGATCGTAGTCAATCTTAATTGAAACATTGCAGGGGACTGTGGGGCAAGAAATAAACTTTACATATGAGGTTTACCTGTTTACGTTTAGTCTCTAGATAGCATGTTATGATTTTGGTTTTATGTAACTATTTGTTTACAGCATTCTTACTCACTATTACTTGAATATTTGACAAACTTATAACTGTCTTTTTCTACAAATATATCTCAGTGCTGTGATATTAAAAAAGGTGCTGATCCTGAAGTGAATCATACAAGCTGGTATGTACACTGTTCCCTTGGGCACAGCAGACCTGGTATTTTTGTGAGTGTTCAGTGGATAAGGGATTGAACACTACAGAGGAACTGTTCAAAAAGGGACTCGGGTTCACCTGTGGTCAACCTGTAAGGCAAAGTAAAGGTGGTATAGTCCTGAAGAGACTGTTTGGATGGCTAACAGATTGGTGGTGTCAGGGAGCTGACACCCAGTTAAGCACAAGCAAGATGCCCTCATGCTAGGGGGCAACAAGGTGATCCTCAGTCCTGAGTACCTCAAGAACCATCACAAGGCATTATTAATCACCTACATAAAAAACCTGCTAATAATATATGATTTAAGGTGGAAGTATGCATTTACATTCAAATTTAACTCTGTATTTTTAGTAATAAGGGTAGACTATTAAGAGATACACAACATATATTTATAATGTACATTGATAACTATCACAGACCAAATATTATATTATATGACTGCATGTATTTTCTGTGCTGGCTGCCAGTAAACAAAACTAAAAAAAAGTAAAAAATAAAATTCACATTGATGTACATGCATCTTGGCAGCTCTTCTCTTCATAAGTTATACGTTCAGGTAATTTCTGTAACAAGGCAATATTGTCAGATACTTACAGTGAAAATATAATAGTTTATAGTACCATTATGCAGTATAATCTTAATGATTTGTTCAAATCACAACTCATTGTAGTTTGATCTGCTATCTTGTAAGCATAATCTAACTTCCTAAATTGCATAACTCTTTAAATTTCATATCTTGCTATTGATTCTTCTTTAATACAGAAGTACCATAACACTGCTGGTGACCCTTCCCTCATCCTTGTAAATAGCAAGCTCATAACTGTTTATATACAATACCTATAGAATTCTTGATTCCAAAGAGTTAAATCATGTTTTAGCCCTATTTAATGGCTGTAAACTGTGCCGGTGGCATTGGAGACAGGGTGCGTGAGGTATATCTTTTATTGGAGAAATTCTGTTGGTGAAAGAGAGATACACTTTCGAGCTACACAGAGCTCTTCTTCATAGTGCCATTGATCAGTTATCTTCTCTTAGCAATGGAAAAGCATAAGGTAACTATGCTGATATTTTAATATCCATTAGCAGCCTTTGATACTCCAGACCTTGAAATATTGACACAGCTGGGGGTCCCAACAGAAGTGGAGAATGGTGCCATGCCTTCCTTCTGGAAAGAGCCCAAGTATAAGCTATGGGAAACTGCTCATGAATAAGGCTACGTTTATGTCATGGAGGTCACGGAATCCATGACTTCCAGAGACCTCCATGACATTCTCTGCTTCAGCCCCAGGGGCTGCAGGACTGGAGCTGGCAGCCAGAGAAGCAAGGTTCCAGCAACAGGTGACAGACTCCTGAGGGGGTCCTCCTCAGGGTTCCAGCAACAGGTGACACCCTCACGTGGGGGAAGGGGATGCCTCAGGTGAATGACTGGGGGTGTCAGGGAAGTGATTATTCCCCTCTGTTCGGCACTGGTGAAACCACATCCGGAGTACTGCATCCAGTTTTGGGCCTCCCACTACAGAAAGGATGTGGACAAATTGGAGCGAGTCCAGCAGAGGGCAATCAAAATTATTAGAGTGCTGGGGAACATGACTTATGAGGAGAGGCTGAGGGAACTGGGCTTATTTAGCCTACAGAAGAGAAGGGTGAGGGGGATTTGATAGCAGCCTTCAACTACCTGAAGGGGGGTTCCAAAGAGGATGGAGCTAGGTTGTTCTCAGTGGTGGTTGATGACATTACAAGGAGCAGTTGTCTCAAGTTACAGTGGAGGAGGTCTAAGTTGGATATTAGGAAAAACTATTTCACTAGGAGGGTGGTGAAATCTCCTTCCTGAGAGGTTTTTAAGGCCCGGCTTGACAAAGCCCTGGCTGGGATGATTTAATTGGGGATTGGTCCTGCTTTGAGCAGGGGGTTGGACTAGATGACCTCCTGAGGTCCCTTCCAACCCTGATATTCTATGATTCTATACCTAGGTTAGCAATCTGAAGACTCATTTGATCCTGGGGTTGCATTTTGATGTTCAGGTAGCAACAGTGACTAATGGCATTTTATTTCATCCAAGCATGGTAAGAAGAGAGGAACCATTTCCTTCAGCTGCCACTCTGGCTGTGACCAGGTGCTTAGAATGGACCACACTGAGAATGCCACGCTCAGGGCAGACTGCAAGAAACAGGGCAGGCACACCCCAAAACAAGTGGTTTAAACTACAATTAGATTCACAAAACCAGTGACAAAAAAAGAGCTTCTGCAGTACCACACAGTTAACAAGAAGCCAAAAGACTCTCCCTTTTAGGCATTCCAGCCCTTGATTTCCATCCAGACAACTGGTCTTCTACAGTGAGAAGTTACTGAAAACCCAATTCACCATACCAATTGGGATTGGTAGAACCTCACCAAGGTAGAGACACTTGACTTGGGGGTAATTATATATATATATATTTCAGATATCACCCAAATATCATGCTGTCAGCCAATCCTTAGTAAACTAAGGATTTATTAATAAAAAGGAAAGAAGAGAGTTAAATGGTTAAAAGATTATACAGAGAGAGAGGACTGCAAAGTCCTTAGATCAGGTTTGTAGCAGTGATAAATAGACTTTTGGAAGTTACCAGAGACTTGCAAAAGATTGGAAGGTCATCAGTCCATTGTTCAAAATACTCCTTTTAGTTTTAAATCCACAGTCCAGAGAAGTGATGCAGGAATGAGGAAAAATTGAGATGTTTCAGTTGCAATTTATACCCTCTCCCTTGAGTATGGAAGAGAAGGTTATTCACCTGATGCAGTAACTGAGGTTCTTCAAGATGATTGTCCCTGAGGGTGTTCCACTTTAGGTGTCTTGGTGCCCTGTGCTTCTAATTAGAGACTTGTGGTAGCAGTGTCCCAGTTGGCCATGCACGCACGGCAGCCATCTCAAACCACTTCGAGCAGCTACCCCATGCGTGCAGCCAACCACCACCCAGTTCCTTCTCTACCCCAGAGGATCAAGCCGAAACTCCACAGCAGAGGGGAGGAGTGGAGCACCCACAGGGACAACCATCTTGAAGACCCTCAGTTACTGAACCAGGTGAGTTTCTTCTTCTTCTTCAAGGAGTGTCTCTGTGGGTGCTCCATTGTAGGTGACTGACTAGCAATGTCCCTTGGTGGAGAGGAGGGGCTTTGGAGTTTATGTATGTACGGTGGAGAACACCAATAAACCGAAGTGAGCATCTGCAGCTGACTGCTGTTCCAGGGCATAATGTTTGGTGAAAGTATGAAACGACGCCCAGGTAGCTGCTTTACAAATATCCGTGATGGATACATGTTTGAGAAAGGCTATCAGTGTGGACATAGCTCTAGTGGAGTGTGTATGAAGTCCAGAAGGAGCATGCAGATTGTATTTTTAGTAACATAATTGGATAGTTAGAGATCCATTTAGAAAGTCTGTTTGGAAATGGTTTGGCCTCATGATCGTTCTGTTGTGGATACAAATAGCCTGGACGATTTTCTGAATGTTTTTGTTCTCTCTATATAGAATGCCAGCACTTTGTGGATGTCCAGTGTGTGAAGGGACACCTCCCTGTTGTTAGTGTGTGGCTTGGGAAAGAATACAGGTAAGTAAATGGATTAGTTGAAATGGAAGAGGGAGGCAACCTTGAGTATGAATTTAGGGTGTGGGCATAGGATTACTTTGTTCTTGAGCAATGTGATATATTGTGCCATTAGGGCACCCAACTCTCCCACCCTTCGTGCTGATGTGATAGCTACTAAAAAGGCGACCTTCATGGAGAAGTGTAGGAATGAGCAGGTCGCTAGCAGTTTACAGGGTTTGCCCATGAGGGCACAAGGTTGGGGTCTCACATAGAGGTTGGGTCCCTTAATGTGGGATAACTGTTCTCTATACCCTTGAAAAAGCACATAGTCAGCAGAAGGGTGAAGACCATGAGTCCATCCACCTTGTCGTGAAATGTGGTGATGGCTGATAAGTGCACTCTGAGTGAGCTAGTCGAGAGGGCTGATTTTTTGAGTGTCAATATGTAATCAAGGATAGTGGGTAACGGGGCCGACTGTGGAATGATTTGCTTGTCTCGGCACCAGATGGAGAATCTTTTCCACTTGCGTGCATATGTTTTTCATGTGGAGAGATGTCAGCCGTTAAGTAGAATGTCTTGGACCTCCTTGGAACAGCATGTTTCAAGTTCTGTCATCCCTGGATTAGCCATGCCAAGAGACGAAGTGTTGGAATGTTGGAGGCATCCTGTGTCAGCCGGTGAGGCAGGAGGGGAAGGGTTCATGATCTGACAGTCACTTGGGTCAGGTATGGGAACCATGTTTGTCTGGGCCATGTTGGTGCAAGCAAGATGACTCTGAATTTGTCCTGTCTGCTCTTGTGCAGGACACTACTTAACAGGGACATCAGGGGGAAGGTGTACAGGAGAGGGGCCTCCCATTTGAGGAGGAAGGAATCAGAGAGTTGTGTGCCAGTCCCACTCGGGAGCAGTATTGTGGGCATTTGGTATTGTGGATCGTGGCAAAAAGGTCTATAGTTTGCAGAATTTGTGGGTCTAGATCCCACTCGTGCATCCATGAGAAGTTCCTGCTGAGGTCGTCTTCTGTGGCATTCTGGTTTCCATGTAGGTAGGATACTGTGATGTGTATGTGGTTGGAGATGCACCATTGCCAGAGGCGGACTGCTTCACTTACCTGTGCAGAGCAGGTAAGATCGGGCCTCTCCTTGGCCATTTATATAAAACACAGTCGCCAAATTGTCCATGAGAATCTGGATATTTTTTGTTGCGGATTGAGGGGAGAAAGTGTTGGCAGGTGTTTTGAACTGCTCCGAGCTCCAGTAAATTTATGTGGAGATTTGACTCCTCTAGGGACCATCGGCCCTGGATGGTGTTGTGGGCCAAGTATGCCCCCCATCCTACCAGACAGGCATCTGTGGTGATAGTGACTGATGGGGTTTCTCTTTGTAAGTGAATGCCTGAGCAGACATTTGTTTGTTTTGTCCACCATGTGAGCAAGTCTTTCACTCTGCTGGGCATTATAAGCTGTCTGTTGATCGAGTGTCTGTGAGGAATGTATACAATGCGTAGCCAGGTTTGTAGACACCTCATATGCAGCCTGGCATGTTTCACAACAAACATGGTAGCTGACATGTCCCCTAGAAGTTGTAGGCATGTTCTGGCGGACGTTTGTGGGCTGTGTCTTACTGTTGTGACTAGGTTTGTAAAGGCAAGAAACCATTTTTGGGGTAGCTGTGCTGATGCTGTGACACAGTTGAGGTGTGCCCATATAAAGTCCAGTTGTTTGGTTGGGGTCGGGTGGATTTCTGTAGGTTGGTTTGTAACCTTAGGTTTGTAAATAGGGTTAGAGTGGCATGAACTGCCTCGACGTATGTCGGTGCTTTTAGCAGGCAGTCGTCTAGATAGGGGAATGTGGTCACACTCTGCTTGCGAAGATGTGCTGCTGCAACAGCCAGTACTTTGGAAAAAACCCTTGGAGCCACAGAGAGGCCAAAGGGAAGTACCTTGTATTGGTAGAGTAGGTTGCCCAGAGTAATCGTAGGAATCTCCTGTGCGCCAAGTGGATAGCGATGTGAAAGTAAGCATCCTGTAGGTCGAGGGCCGAGAGCCAGTCTCCTTTCTCCAATGCAGGAATTATGGTTACTTGAAGCGCTGTGTTCTCACGAACTTGTTCAGTTTGCATAAGTCCAGAATGGGCCTCCATCCACCTGTTTTCTTCGGAGTGAGAAAGTAATGCAAGTAGAACCCCCAACCCCTGTGCTAAACTAGTACTGGTTCCACAGCACCTAATTGTATTTCCTGCTGTAACAGGTACTCATAAGATGGGTCCTGGAAGAGAGATGGGGAATGGGGGTGAGTAGGTGGAAGGAAAAGAAAGGGTATGGAATAGCCCTTCTGTATAATTTCCAGAACCCCCTTGTCTGTGGTGATGGTTCTCAAGACTGGGTAAAAGGGTGTAAGGCCGTCCCCAAATGGGCTGGAAATTAGAGGTGACTCTGGAATTGGAGAATGTGGGGCTCTCGTGTCCTCGACCAACGCTTCAAAATGTTGCTTTGAAGCGGATGGCTGAGACAGACTACTGCTCCTGCGTCTGACGGCGTCTCATCTGGCGCTGCTTGAGGTGTTGATCATAATGTCATTGAGGCTGAGTGTAAGGGGAAGGACGAAATCATTGGTTGTAGAATCTGCCCTGTTTCTTTTTGTTCACAGGGATATAGATTCCAAGTGTCTTTACTGTCACCTGGGAGTCCTTCAAGGTGGGTAAGGAGACGTCCGTGCTCTCTGCAAACAATTGTTGCCCCTCAAAAGGTAAGTCCTGTACTGTCACCTGAACTTCCCTGGGGAAGCCAGAGAGATGGAGCCATGAAGCCCTGCGCGTGACAACGGACATGGTGATGGAGCAGCCCGCCATGTCGGGGAATCCAGAGAAGCCTGCAGAACAGTTCTGGCAATAAGGAAACCTTCCACTATATCAGCTTTATATTGTTCTTTTTTTGTCAGCTGGGATGTACTCAATAAAAGAGGACATCTGAGGAAAAAATGGTGTGTGTGTACTTGGCCAGTAACGCAGAATAGTTTGCTATGTGAAACTGAAGGGTTGCCGATGAATAGGCTTTCCTGCCGAAGAGGGTCTTGGTGTTTCCAATCTTTATCACAGGGGGTGGTTTTGGTTTGATGTTGCTTCCCTCCTTTGATTAACTGCCTCTATCACCAATGAGTTTGGAGTAGGGTGGGTAAACAAAAAACTCAGCTCCTTTAGCTGGCACATAGTACTTCTTGTCAGATCACTTACAAGAAGGTGGGGCCATGGCTGGAGTCTGCCATATGATTTTTGCTGGGTCCACGAAGGCAGCATTAATGAGTAGTGCTATCTTGGCTGACGGAGAAGTTTGCAATATATCTGTCAGCTTATGTTGAGTCTCTGGTAACTCAGCCAGTGAGTTGTCTAATGAATCAGCTACTCTTTTAAACAAATCCTGAAAGGATTTGAAGTCATCTCCCAATGGGAGGGAGGCGGCATTATTGTTTCATCCAGAGACAAAGTCGGGATGTGGGAAGGTGGGAGGATGTCACCCTCCAGCCTGCCCGCAGATTTTTCAGCTTCCTCCTCCAGCAGTTCTGGGGAAGCTGGAGCAGATGGAGGAGGCGATCGCTGTGTCCTGGACCTAGGTGGATTGGATGGCTGGGTGTTTGGGATTCTGTATAATGCCTAAGGGTCCCAGTATGCCCACGATGGTGGTAAGGCCATGGGAGGGGGCACCCATTGTGGGGGTTGCCAACCCATGCCCTGTGGCCGAGAGGGTCCAGGTTTAGGTGAGGTGTGTCCACTCCTGTCTCCACTTCCTCCTCCTCATCACTGGAGAGAGGAGGGGCCAACCCAACGAGTGTAGTGATAAAGCTTGGCCCTGACCTGGCCAGGGTGCCATCGGTGCCAAAGAGCGGAGTTACCAGGGTGGAAGCAATGAGGAGGTCTGCATGGCTGACAAACTGTTGCGGTACTGGGAGACCCGGTGCCGGCAGCGCAGGTAAGCTCAGGCTGGGAACCAGAGGGAGCGTTGTGGGTGCCGCAGACTTGTCATATTGTATTAGTGCAGCAGGTGGAGCCATAGCGCCGCTCTGTGACAAAGGTTTCTGTTCCCTCAGTGCCAAGCTATGAGGCTTAGTTTTGCTGCTACGAGAGCAAGACCGCCCAGACCTCCGGACATCTCAGTACCAGGCAGTCCTGGTGCCTCGCAGTCCAGCACTCTGGGTGCTGTCAGTACCGGGGCAGTTTTGCAGTTGGGGATTGCTTTTTTTGGAGGCGACTCCTGGTGTGGCGAGGAGTGAGACCACTTTTTTGTGGCTTTGGTAGGACCAGGGTCCTTAGCAGCCATTTTTGCAGAGGACCTCATCTCTGCAGGTGAGGACAGGCAAGGTGGTGTCCTGGACTTGGGTTCGGAGGCATCTCTCCATCATTAAAAGTTTTAACTGGAGGTCCCTGGCCTTTCTTGGCTGTGCTGTGAGTTTCTTGCAGTGAGGACACTTTTGGGCAATGTGTGTCTCCCCCAGAGAATGGACACACTGCAAATGGCTGTCTGTCACTGGTATTGAGAGTCTGCAGATCAGACAGTGCTTGAAACCTGGAGAGCCAGCTATGTCCGAGAGGCTAGCTGAATAAAGAATGGGAACAGTCCCCGTCTAATGCCTCTTCAGTGACTGCCCACCTGACGTGGGAGTGGAAAAAGGGAAAAGGTTTTCTTTGCTTTTGTTTTTTTAAATGTGAAAATGAAAAAAATAAACGTAGAGATAAACAATGAGGAAAATTAACTGAGAAAAGGGCAGAGAGTAAAGGAATATGAGAGTAGATAAGTGCGCTGCTGTTGTAGGTAGATAAGGAACTGGGTGGTGGTTGACGAGGTCGCTGCTCGGCGTGGCGTGAGATGGCTGCCGTGTGTGCACGGCCAACTGGGACACTGCTACCACAAAACTCCGACTAGAAGTGCAGGGTGCCAAGACATCTAAAGTATAGCACCCACAGGGACGCTCCTCAAAGAAGAAAGTTACTTGCAAAGAGAGAGTCTTAGGTCACATGTCCACATCACATGTCCTTACATGTTTTGATGAATCATGGGGTAGCCATTGGCTCCACGCTGTCTGAGGCATCCTCAAGGAGGCTCCCTGGAGAATTGATTCCTCTTAATGGCCCATCCACACCTGAATGGTCCATCAACACTGGGCTGGCTAGACTGGATGTAAATATATCTTGTGGGTGTCAAAACAAGAACAAAACATACGTCTGAGATACAAATACATAGCAAATATTCATAACTTCAGATACAGTACTGATACATAGACCACAACTTTTCCATTTACACCTTTACATAATACACTTTGTACAAGATTTGTTGCTGTTGTATAACAGTGGTAATATCAAATGATATGGTCATCCTCAGTCATACTGCTCCACATTGGCTACATTCCATTGTCATCAAGACTGGACTACTGCAAGGTTCTCTACATCAGGTTAGATCTTGAGACCACCTAAAAACTTACATTAGTACAGAATGCTAAGCTGCTTAAGAGTGTTTTGTGCTGCGAGCACATTAACACCAATGCGCTATTAATTTTCCTGGCTGCCAACTACTTTCTCTATAGAGTTTAGTTTTAACTTAATTAAGCCCTGAATGTTTTAGATTGTTACTGAAGAAACAGCTTCTCTCCCCATGCAAGATGTGAAGGAGTAGGGAGTGGGCAGTATTGACCTGGGAATGTTGCGCGAGAGTTTTACTGGTACTGTCTGCATTGGTGCTAGATGGTGGTGGGATATCAGGGTGTGACTTCACTTGAGGGATGATACGTGAGCATGTAACCTGAGCCCAGGAGGGGGTTGGGGCCAGGTGACACCTTCTCCCCAGGAAACTGGACAAAGGCTGGAGGAGGAGCTGGGGTGTGTGGCTGGGTGAGACTGCTGGAGGGGATTTCAGTTTGGAGCTGGCTGGTGAAACGGAGGGAGGCCCAGCACTGGGGTCTGGGCTCCCTACCCCCGAGGATGGACCTGACTGAGGAGTCCTGTTTCCTGTACCTACAAGCTCTGTTTTGGACTGTGTTCCTGTAGTCTAATAAACCTTCTGTTTTACTGGCTGGCTGAGAGTCACGGTGAATAGCAAGAAGTGGGGGGGGGGGTGTGCAGGGCCCTGACTCCCCCACACTCTGTGACACAATATCACTGCAGTTTCAATCAAATGAAGCACAGTAGCTGAAGTTCCCCTGCTTCAAATAAAAAAACAGGGTTTTTGGTAGAGTTTTTTCCACGTTTGACTGGAACTTGCTCCCCATTTTGGTCTGACAGAACCCTGATCTGTTCACTTTCTAGGAATGCATAAAGCCCATCATTTCTCTCCAACATTTGGGAAGAGACTTGGTTGACCACTATAAGGAGATCTAACACCAACAACTCACAGGGCTATTAGGGTTCTTTGTATTATAGCAGCCAAGTGTTATGTTACTCTAAGGGCAGTCCACTATATGTGATAGGCTGTGAGTTTTATTTTTGTATCTCAACTTTGTAAAAAAGTGCCTAAGAGCTAGGGATAGATACTTAAATATGAATAGGACACATTTTATAATTTTACTTTGATCCCAAAGATAACAAAAAGGTACCGTGTATTAACTTCATAAAGCAGGACCAATAAAGTTTTGATTAATTCAGGACTCAAATCCTTTAGACAGGTTCCTTGCATGCAGCAACTAGAGCTAGTTGAAATTTTTCAAATGAAAAGCTGCTCCCCTCATTCAATGCACAGAAAAGAAAGAATGTTTTGGGAAAAAAAGAAAAAGAAAAACTTCACCAAAAAAAATGCTGATATGTTCACAAATGTAACATTTTCAGTAACCAAGGACTTATTACTGACCAGGGACTTTAAAAAAAAAAAAAAAACAACCCATAGGCCATTCAAAGTCTGTAAAATGGAAAAACACTTCGAATTTTGTTTTCGTTTTTTTGACCAGCTCTAGCTGCAACCCTGATCAGTCTGATTCTGTGATGGGTTCCGTCCTCACAAACTTCAGAAATACAAGTAAACAGAAAAATCATAGTTAAGCTGAATCTTTCTTAAATTTGTTGGGGGCACGATGTTATAGCAAGTGGTCTCTTTCATATGAGCTGTGAAACTAAGATCCTGACCATGTACGATCATTATATTCTAACACACTTTTCACAAGATTAGGAACATTTTTAAAATAATCCCCTCAAAAACTCCCCCCACAATCATCTCCATGCCTTGTTCCTTATGTATGGAATACCTTCTATGAATGAATTCATAAGGCCATTACCCTTTCCTCCTAATCTCCCTCAAAACCCTCCTTTACTGCAATGATTACAAGAAATCTAATCAATGATGCCCAGTTTATGTGACAGTCCAAGGATAACTGGTTTTTGTTCATATTTTAAATTTACACTTGCAACCATTAGCAGCCTTGAAGTTGTGCAAGTGTTACCTATGTAACCATGCTATTTTATTGCCCTGTCCATGCTCCCTCCCTTTTTATCTGTCTCAGACATTTGTTATGACTTGTCTAAATTTAGATTGTCACTTATTAGGCATATGTTCAGGTCCGATCAAAGTGCACACCAATCCTTATTGAGGTTTCTAGTCTCCATAATAATAGACAAAATGGTAATAATGATAGACTACTAGGAAAAGCAGTGGACTCAACATTTGTACAGCTCCCATTAATGGAATCAGGGGAAGGTCTCTGCAACTGCAAGAAGCAGACCTTCACTTTTAGTTGTTTGTTTAAATGGAAACAGATTCTCATGTAATCACTTGAATCCAGGAGCCGGGGATTTAAGAAAAGCACCAAATCCCCTGAGACCGATAGAAATTGCAAGAGTTGGTAATGATGGGCTGGGGATGAGCTGGGTGGGAGGAGCTTGCACTTTTCCAGCCTGCAGCTGATGCTGAATATCCCTCCTTTATTTAAGCACAAACCCACTGTGTCCCACCCCCACCATGCATCGATACCTGTAAGATTGTAAGGAAAGGCAACACCTCTTGTTCATGTTCAGTGAACTGGGACCCATTCTGGAATTTCTTCTAGGTAGGTTGGCTTAGCGCACAAATGCACAGCCTGTGAGTCCCAGAAGACCATGCCCATATAATTTATACAATTAAATATCATCCAGCACCTTTTGGAGAAATTCAGAAAAGGAAAGAGTTACAGAAGACTGTTACTTTTAGATTTTCATGTCCTTGTTTTGCTAACTTTTGTCACAATTTAAATACTACGTAGTGTTTTGTAGGATTTTCTTCTTTGTATTTAAGCCCTCTTTAAAAAAAATTCATGAATAGCTACAAACTACATTAGCCTGAGTAAATATAGACTTAGCCAGTATTATACATAATTAGGATAAGCTAGATCTATAAATCAGTCAGTCATTTTAAGGAGTATCTTTAGTGATATTGTTGATTTTGCACATTAATTAAAAATTACAGAATAAACATTGTAGTCTGATATAAAAAAATTCAAATCAATACTTTAAAGGCAGTGTTTCCCAAACTTGGGACGCCGCTTGTTCAGGGAAAGCCCCGGCGGACCAGGCCGGTTTATTTACCTGCCGCGTCCGCAGGTTCGGCTGATTGCGGCTCCCACTGGCCGCGGTTCGCCGCTGCAGGCCAATGGGGACTGTGGGAAGGGGCGCAGGCCGAGGGATGTACTGGCCGCTGCTTCCCGCAGCCCCCATTGGCCTGGAGCAGCGAACCACGGCCCGTGGGAGCCACTCTCAGCCGAACCCGCGGATGCGGCAGGTAAACAAAGCAGCCCAGCCCGCCAGGGGCTTTCCCTGAACAAGCGGAGGAACAAGTTTGGGAAACACTGCTTTAGGGGCCAAAGAAAAAACGTATAAGCTGTCTCTCTATCATAACTCAGATACTGTCAGGCACTGCCTCCTGGTAATCATGCCTAGTGGTTGGAGTGGAGGTTGACGCCACACATCAGGTTGGGACTGGGCCAAGGGTGGCTCTGGAATAGAGATCTGAGGACAGGCTGGGGTCAGAACCAAGAACAGAATCTGTAGTCAGGACAGAATCGGTACCATAGCTGGAGTCCAGGTGAAAGCCAGGGGTCAAAGCAGGGCAGTCAGAGTCCAGAAAGAAGCCAGTCAGTAGCATAGCCTGGGTCCACATATAGGCCAGAGGTCGAAG
Organism: Lepidochelys olivacea; assembly: GCF_965140295.1. Classification (NCBI taxonomy): domain Eukaryota; kingdom Metazoa; phylum Chordata; order Testudines; family Cheloniidae; genus Lepidochelys; species Lepidochelys olivacea. Next base: position 269,298,507 of record NC_140411.1, read on the forward strand.
CTGGGTCATCAGAGTCCAAGGGTCCAGGGAGAGTCGGGAAATGGAGGCAAGACTGGAGCAGGTCAGTAACAGAGCTGGAGCAAGGACAAGGTCATGACTGGAACAAAGCTTGGGCAAGGCTGGGGCAGGAACAGGAACAAGGTCAAGAGCAGTCTGATACACTGCAAGGCAGCAGGAGGGTTCCAGCCAGGTACTGCTGTTGCAGACTGATCTGCAGCTCTGGTGGGGTTGGGAAATACCTGACCTAGGGTCTGTCAAGGATAGGCTGCTGTAGGAAAGGTAAGATAGTGCAGCTGAGTTGTTGCCACATGCTTGAGTGATGACTCACTGTTGGAAGAGCACCTGTTGAGTTCCTTGGGGCAGGAAGGTGCCAGCCTGCTCACATCTAAAGGCCCCTCCCCCAGCCTATGGCGAGGAGCTACCAAACCCAGAACTCAAGTAAATTTGGGGAACAACAAATAAGAAAAAACAGGGTGGGAGTGAGGGTCACAGGGTCAAAAGCAGGGAGCCAGAGGAGGACATCAAGCAAAGAACCCCAGACAGCGTCCACTGCTCCTTGAAGGTGTCCAGGGAAGCCGTGGACACAGCCCAGAGGAACTCTGCCTGGATACATGACCAAAGGGAGGAATGTAAATAAGCCCCCACAGTTGCACAGCAGCTCCCCATCTAATATCCTCCTCCCGGTATGGTGGATGGCCACCATGGCCAGCACCAGGAGGAGGGCAACAAGGAGGTTTCATGACTCCAGAGGGGGTGGGCGAATATCAGGAGGTGCGGGGAGAAGTGCAGCCAAAATGTGAGAGGGTTCTGCAGGAGCCAGAAAAGGGGCTAGAACCTGGCACACTCAAGGCAGATGTATGCCAGGGTCTCCCTCAGATCGCAGAAGGGGCATGTGTCAGGGAAGGGGGGGGTCAACAATGCCAGGTACACACGCATGCTCACAACTTCATGAAGGAGCCACCAACCAATATCCCTGGCAGACTGGGGGACCAGGGTGGAATAGACTGGTCCCCCCAGGGTTCCTCACCCTCTACTTTGTATCAGGGTGGGATGCAAGGGTGAGCAAATAAAGAATACAGAGCACAAGCTCATATGTTTCCTAGGCTGCAAGTCATGCAGCCATCTCAGGGTGTTGCAGATGGGACGGCCAGGAGGCTTGCAGGGCAGGGGCCCGATGGTGAGGTCTGGAGGGCCAGGGGTGGGCAAGGAGCACCCTCCCACAGGACCCACTCAAGGAAGACCCAAGAGGCAGGTGGTAAGGATGCCCTCTCCTCCTGGAGTATATGCTGAGGAACAAGGGGCAGAGAGTCCCATGTGCTGGTTGAATGCCAGGGGATCCACCCAGTCCCTCCTGTCGTAGTCCAGGAGGTCTCCGATCCTGGTGATATCTGCCAGGACTAACCTCCGGCACACCGAGGGGGACTCCACCACCTGCGCACCAAGCTAGGGAATGTGTAGTACAGTGGCTCTCAACCTTTCCAGACTACTGTACCCCCTTCAGGAATCTTATTTGTCCTGCGTACCACCTAGTTTCACCTCACTTAAAAACTGCTTGCTTACAAAAAAAAAAATCAGACATAAAAATCCTAAATGGCACAGCATGCTATTACTGAAAAATTGCTTGCTTTTTCATTTTGTTTGTATGAAATTAGTTTGTACTGACTTTCCTAGTGCTTTTTATGTAGCCTGTTGTAAAACTAGGCAAATATCTAGATGAGTTGATGTACCCCTGCAAGACCTCTCTGTACCCCCAGGGGTACATGTACATTTGGATGAGAGCCATTGGTGTAGCAGGAGCTCCTTAAGGAGTTCCTCCCCCTTGGCAGCCGGCAAGGGCCTGGTCACTGAGATCAGCTTCCAGGTTCTTAGGAGGTCCTGGTAAAAGACCGGCAGCTCAGAGAGGTCTCATAGAAGACCCCTTGGATGGAGATAAAAGAGCTGCCGGTTGTATTGGAGCCCTCGGAGGAAGATATGTGCCAGTGCGTGCCACACTGGACTACCTGCACCATAAAGGAATCTTTACAGGGCTTGGAGGTGGAAGACATGAACCTGATTGCAAAGGCAGAGCAGGCCTGTCCCCCCCTATTCCAGGGGGAGACTCAGGATCCCCACAAACACCCAGTACAGCCCTGACCAAAAGAACTCCAGAATTTTCTTCTAGATGCAGACTCGGGTACCCGGGGGTGGGCTCAAGGTGTTGAGCCACTGCCAGACCATGAACAAGACCAACTGGTTAAGCACCAGAGACCTCCCCTCTGGCAGTCCCATCCACCTCAGCAGCTCCTTAGACACCCTGTCCTCTAAATCATGCCAATTCTCTGGAAAGGAGGGATAGGTGGAAAGGTAGACACTCGGATGGCCTGGAGCACAGGTGGGAGGGAGCTTGCCTGCCAACCACCCCGACCATCAGGCCAGAGCTCTTGACCCTGTTGGACCTGGGCAAAGGAGACCACAGAGTAGATGGCTTGGCAGGCCACCACCCCCGGCAGGTCGCCCAGGTCCTGGACCACAGGGAGCATGTTCTCAGCATACACGGACAGGACCACCCACAACCTCGGGTTGCCAGGTATCCAGTTATTGACTGGAATGTCCAGTCAAAAGGGGACCTTGGCTGCTCTGGTCAGCACGACCGACCGGACCGTTAAAAGTCCAGTCAGCAGTGCAGCAGGGGCCTGGGGCTAAAGCAGGCTCCCTGCCTGCCCTAGCTCTACACGGCTCCTGGAAGCAGCCACCAGATCCCTGCAGCCCCTAGGCCCTGGGTACTCCCCCTGCCCCAAGTGCTGTTTCCACAGCTCCCAATGACCGGGAACCACAACCAATGGGAGCTGCGGGGTGGGGGGGTTCCTGCGGGCACAAACGCAGCTTGCACCACGCAGAGCCGCCTCGCTGTCCATGCGCCTAGAGGCTGCAGGTACCTGCTGGGCAATTCCTTGGAGCTGGGTAAGTGCCGCCAGGACCCTGCACCCCAACCCCCTCCCTGGAGCTCCCTCCTGCACCCCAAACCCCTCATCTCTGGTCCCACATCCAGAGCCCACCCCCCTGCACTCTAAATCCCTTGGCCCCAGCCCAGAGCTCCCTCCTGCACCTCAAAACCCTCATCCCCGTCCCACCCCTGAGCCTGCATCCCCAGCCCAGAGCCCATACCACCTCCCACACCACAACCCCGACAGATGGGGGACATGGAGCAAGCGGGGGACAGGGCCTTGGAGAAGGGGCAGGGCAGGGGTGTTCAGTTTTGTGAGATTAGAAATTTGGCAACCCTACGGCGCAACCCTGGCTCGCAGAGCACCTATTGGAAGGGCAGCTAAGCTAGCAGCTCTGGTTTGGCTGTGGGTTTGCCTCACAGATACTCATCTCCATGTTATAAAACTGAAATTGCAAATGTGATACCAGCTCTCACATCATGCGTATAAATAGCTTAGATTCTGAATGTGTGTAACTATACCCAAAATGTGTTAAAATTACATATATCATTCAGTTACAAACAAACAGCCAGCCGCAGTGCAAGATTCATAGATTCCAAGGTCAAAAAGGCACAATGAGTGTATAAAGTGGAGTTGCATCTGTAAATGTTGTTCTGCTTTTGGAATGGATGGATACCACATAAACCTTTTTGATTTAACAGGCAGAAAAATCCAAGAAATACCACTGAATTCTGGTATTCTTGAGCTCAGGATGTCCCTTGCTACAGCCTTTAGCTCCAAATGAAGTTACTTCGTCACAAGTAATAAATCAGGTTTGAAATGGAACAAAGACTTTGTCCCTAGAACTATGAAACAAACTAAATTTACCTTAAAGTCTCCCCAATGAACAAGCAAGAGGAAAGCAGTTATTTCTATCCCAATAGAAGTTTTATTAATCCAAAGAGAATACGTTTTTATTAGACAATCAGCATGAGTGATCCCTCAAATTGCTGAGAGATGCAGGGACAACATTTAAATGTAAAAAAAAAAAAAATAATTTCAAGATCTCTTCAACTTTACAACTATCATTACTGAATCTGTAAAGCAATTCCTTCACAGAGAAATGACAAGGAAGCACATGATGCATCCAGCACATTCAGACAATTGAGTTACCATAGAGCTCATCCACAAGTGTAGAAACAATTGTTCCTGGAAAATGTGGCAGGCTGACCCAAGTATTATTTGTACAGTGATTGCACCCATAACCAAGGTTTGAAGGTCCATCCAGCTCAGCACGGTTTATCCATAATGAAAAGACTGTACCTGCCACAAAGAGCATACAATTTACATATATATATTACACACACGCACTGTGTGAAAAGAACACTATTCAGGTTGCAAAGTCAAGCACTGAAAAATTAGAAAATGCCAGAATTAATGTTACCTGTGCAACCTTATTTCACCCACCTTGTTTGTCTGTATTATGATACAGTCTTTAATTACAAGATCACATTTTTCCCCCCATAGGCTTGTTAGCACTGCAGAGCCAATACAGCCTAGGGAGAATGAGCTGGACTATATTTGAGTTTACAAATTAAGATTCAATTTAATGGACAAATTTTAGCCTCTGAACAGGCTTAGAAAACACCATGGTAGATAGGGTCTGCACCTAGTCTACACTAGTGCTTCTACCATTGCTAGCACAGGCAGAGCATGACCAGCACAAGAGTAAATAGTGTAAAAGTCCTACCGAACACAAGGCTAAAACATCTGTGCAACTCCACTGAAGCAGTTGCATGGAGGACTGAATTTGGTCCTCTATTACCATTGATGAAGAACTGTGGAAACATTTTGTCCATATGCTATCAAGTTAGTCAGAGAGGCCTGTCCTTCTGGAATGAAATAGGGTTCCTGTAACCCTACTGGATAACTCTCTAATAGAGATTTCCCCCATAACAAAAAACCTGAAAGTTGGAGACCTAAAACCTAGCCTGAGAAGGAAGCCTGGTGACTGTAAGAATTCAGAACCAGGAAAAGACAAACATCAGCAAAAACTTGGTCTATCAGGCCCATAATCGTGACGCTGTCAGTATTCTATTCAGTTTCAATTCTGAGGAGATTTGTACATTAAAAGCCCATGAGAAAAAAAAAACACTGGGTGAAAGTCATAGAAGTCATCCAGGTAGAGTCATCTTCGCCTAGCATCTACTGCAGAACAACAAAAGTTGTTCACATCAGTAAGGAATTTCAAGCCATCCCATTTCTCCATAAAAGCCCAAACGCTTCAGATTAGAGGGCCCCATTATGCCAGGTGAATTGACAGATGGCTTAATCTGTCCGCTAAGGAGATTCATTTTCCAAGGCAGATGATAGAGCTAGAGTTAGGCAATTCATCTCCTTCCTCCAACTCTTATTTTCCCCCTTTTGCTTGTCACTGTAGACAGTTTACTGCACTACTGTTAGTTCACCCTTGATCCACCTTCCTTATTACCTGGTTCCAAGGGGCTCACTCATTCTCCCTGAAATCCTAGGAGATTTGTATATACTGTTCTCTCTAATCCATCACTTTTTAGTCCAGTTCTGTGAAGAGCTTCCATCAAGGTTCCTTCCCCACTCTGAACTCTAGGGTACAGATGTGGAGACCTGCATGAAAACCTCCTAAGCTTACTTTTACCAGCTTAGGTTAAAACTTCCCCAAGGTACAAACTATTTTACCCTTTGCCCTTGGACTTCCACTGCCACCACCAAACGTTTACCTGGATTTATTTGATTAGGAAAACGTTGTTCGGAAATGTCTTTCCCCCCAAAATACTCCCAACCCTTGCACCCCACTTCCTAGGGAAGGTTTGGTAAAAATCCTCACCAATTTGCATAGGTGACCACAGACCCAAACCCTTGGATCTTAAGAACAATGAAAAAAACATTCAGTTCTTACAAGAAGAATTTTAATAGAAGAACCAGTAAAAAAGAAGTAACAATAAAAAGAATCACCTCTGTAAAATCAGGATAGTAAATACGTTACAGGGTAATTAGACTCAAAACATAGAGAATCCCTCTAAGCAAAACCTTAACTTACAAAAAGACACACAGACAGGAATATCCATTCTATTCAGCACAGTTTAATTTCTCAGCCATTTAAAGAAATCATAATCTAATGCATATCTAGCTAGATTACTTACTAAATTCTAAGACTCCATTCCTTTTCTGTCCCCGGCAAAAGCATCACACAGACCGACCTTTTGTTTTTCCCTCCCCACAGCTTTTGAAAGTATCTGGTCTCTTCATTGGTCATTTTGGTCAGGTGCCAGCGAGGTTATCCTAGCTTCTTAACCCTTTACAGGTGAGAGGAGTTTTCCTCTGGCCAGGAGGGATTTTAAAGGGGTTTACCCTTTTCTTTATATTTATGACAGCTTCCCTTTGTCTTGTGACCACATAAGAGACATCCTGGTACAAAGAAAAGTGGAAGACAAAGATCCAGCAACCCTAAATTGAAAGCACCTTTTTGGAAGAGGCCAACATAGCACTGAGCTGTACTCAAAGTGAGCTCTGCTCCTACTCTCCACTTAACTTTTCAATTCTCTACCCAATCTCTAAGACAGCCTGTGGTACTGCCAAATAAGCCATGGAAACCTCTCTCCAGTTTAAAAAAAAAAAGGGGGGGGGGGTTGGGATAGCTATCTTCTTCACAAATACTGGTAGGCAAATCCTCACCCCACATATACTGATCAGAAATGAAAAGGAGCTGGCAAAGCCAACAACCCCACTGCTACAGACTCTAACGTGGACACTCTGGCTGTTTACTGACAGTTTTGACAGTTAGCTGTTCGCCTGGAGCGGACACAATCATCCCTTGGAAATTTGCACCCTGTGAACTGCTGGTGAAGATAACGTTTTTGGGAGTAGATACTATGGGGATAAAAGGATTTAACTCAGCTCTGAGGTTAACAAAAGCCTGTGATGGAAAATGGGTACAGTGAGGAAGCAAGCCAACAAGGATACATGGAGACAGTTTCAGATGTGTAGTGGGAAAAAAAATGATTCCGAACACCCCACATAAAAACAAATCAAAAATCCCTGAATGGCTTGATGCTAGCAGAGAAGGCTTTAAAAAAAAAATAAGAAGGAATTTTACCCAAAGTGGGGGTGGTGTTAAAAAAACATGTATTACGTTTTACCTTTATTTGCACTATTTATGTTTTTGCTGTATCCCCTGAGCTTGAAATAACCTATTTCTAACCACCCTAGTTTCTATGTATTGTTCTTCTCTTCTTACTGGTATCTAGTATTTACTACAGCTCCTAATTTAGTATCATCTTCAAATTTAACAGGCTGTTTACCCTTTTTTCCTGATTACAATAAATATGTTCATTAACACACAGCATCCCTACATAATATCCTGGATACATTACAATTAGTTATTTTTAATAGTTATAAATTTGAACATTCAAACCAATCTGTGGATGCAATTACATCAACAAAATCTCAGTATTACCAACTGTTTATACTCCTTCATAGTTTTCAATCCATGTAACAATCTTCATATTCAAACCAATGTGAATTATTTACACAAGTAGTATTACATGAGATGGGTATCAAATGCTGTAATGAAATCCAGACATCTACATCTGAATAAAATTTAAGCAGGCTTTCAAAAGTGGATTTTCCTTTTACCTAGCCAACTTTACTAGTTGTGCAAATCCCTTTTATATTTTGCATCAGGAATCCAATGGACCGTAACAAGTGCCCTGTACAAAGTACAGCAAAAACCATAATTCTGCATGTTCATGAGACTGGCATTGAAGTTTATCAAAAAGCCTAGCTCTAGTTTAATAATTCAAGTTTTGTTATTTAAAAAAACCACTTACTTGTAACACATAAAAGTCACAAGCTTTAGTTTACAGTACTCTAAAACTTGTTCTCTGCACCATTTTCTGGTATCTAAGGCTTAGAAGTTACTTCAGTTATTGGTGAAGATAGTAATTATTTAAATGGAGACCTGTGTATTAAGTGATCCAATCTTTTTTTAAATATGCTGGTCTACAGAAGAGGCAAGAAACAGGAATCAATAATGGTGAAGCACTGTAAGTCAACTTCATAATCTGAAAATCATTAAACAAAACCAGTTCAATAAAATTTCATTAAAACAGTCTTTATGCTGGGCGACCTTCATAAAAATTGCTGTTAGAGAAAAATCTCCTCCAACCTATTTCAAAGATTTCTACAAGTGAATGATTCTCAACTGCATATTATCATTACGCTAATCTTTATTTAAACTTGCCACAAACATGTGAACTGCAGATTTCTTGTAGCAGGCATACAACTATCCTAGATTAGATGGATTCTATCATCTGTCATGGAGCACAGAGTGTGCCATGCCTTGTACCCCATCTTGTAAGCACACCTTCCTAGTGTTAGGTTCTGGGCCTCCAATTCACTCAAGGAGGAGTCCCCTGACTCTACCACTCTTTAACTGGGTCTCCCTAGGCTTCAGCACCCATTTCTCACAGTCACTCTTCTAGCAGAGCCACCTCGTCTTTGCTCTATGCAGGAGTTCTCTCTACAGGCAACTTTGTAACCAGAAAATATTTGCAGTGACAAGGCCAACACACCTGAAACTTACCTAAACTTTATTTTCCATCCCCTTGCAAGATTTGGGTAAGTTCCACTCAGCCTGTACACCTTTACTCCTGGCCACAGAGAAAGACAGACTCTTGCAGCATTCTGTGTGCTGCCCTCTGCCAGAGAGTCACCTCCAGCCATGGCTGCCCAGAGTGCCTGCTCACCCCCGTCCTTCCTCTCTAAGGGTACGTCTATACTATGAAATTAGGACAATTTTATAGAAATCGATTTTAAGAAACCGATTGCATATGTCCACACTAAGCACATTAAGTCAGTGAAGTGCATCCTCACTACCATGGCTAACATCAGCTTACGGAGCGGTGAACTGTGAGTAGCTATCCCACAGTTCCCGTAGTCTCTGCTGCCCATTGGAATTCTGCGTTAAGCTCCCAATGCCTCATGGGGCAAAAACATTGTTGCGGGTGGTTTGGGGTACATGTTGTCAGTCGCCCCTCCCTCCGTGAAAGCAACGGCAGACAATCATTTCACACCTTTTTTCCGTGCAGACGCCATACCACGGCAAGCATGGAGCCCGCTCAGCTCAGCTCACAGTCACCACTGCTGTTGTGCCATGCGTGCTGCTGTCAGCAGACGGTGCAGTACAACTGCTAATCATCATCATCCACCACTTCCGCTGCAACTCTACTCTCCTGCTCTTGTAAATGAGCTCAGTCTCAATAGCAAATTGCTCCATGTTGTCGTCATCCACTGCTTCCGCTGCAACTCTGCTCTCCTGGTGCCATAAATCCACCTCGCAGGTCCTCTCGTCGTTCTGTATAAATATCTATTCTCGTGGCATCCATCGTCATCCACCGCTTCCACTACAACTCTGCTCTCCTGCAGACGCCATGGCGTGGCAAGCATGGAGCCCGCTCAGCTCACCGCTGCTGTTGTGAGCATTGTAAACACCTTGTGCATTATCCTGGAGTATCTGCAGAACCGGACTAAGATGCCAGCACGAGGACAATTTTGATGAGGACATGGACACAGAGGTTCCTGAAAGCATGGGCTGTGGCAATTGGGACATCATGACGGCAGTGGGGCTGGCTGGTACAATGGAATGCCGATTCTGGGCCCAGCAAACAAGCACAGACTGGTGGGATCGCATAGCATTGCAGGTATGGGATGATTCACAGTGGCTGCAAAACTTTCGCATGCATAAGGCCACTTTCCTGGAACTTTGTGAGCTGCTTTCCCCTGCCCTGAAGTGCAGGAATACCAAGATGAGAGCTGCCCTGACAGATGAGAAGCGAGTGGCAATAGCCCTGTGGAAGCTTGCTACGCCTGACTGCTACCAGTCAATCAGGAATCAATTTGGAGTGGTCAAATCTACTGTGGGGGCTGCTGTGATCCAAGTAGCCAATGCAATCATTGACGTTCTGTTATCAAGGGTAGTGACTCTGGGAAATGTGCAGGTCATAGTGGATGGCTTTGCTGCAATGGGTTTCCCTAACTGTGGTGGGGCGATAGACGGAACGCATATCCCTATCTTGGCACCAGACCACCTTGTCAACTAGTACGTAAACCACAAGGGGTACTTCTCAATAGTGCTGCAAGCACTGGTGGATCACAAGGGACATTTCACCAACATCAGCATGGGATGGCCGGGAAAGGTGCATGACACTAAAAGGTTTAGGAACTCCGGGCTGTTCAAGCAGCTACAAGAAGGGACTTACTTCCCAGACCAGAAAATTATCGTTGGGGATGTTGAAATGCCAATAGTTATCCTTGGGAACCCAGCCTACCCCTTGCTCCCATGGCTCATGAAGCCGTACACAGGCAGCCTGGACAGTAGTAAGGAGCAGTTCAACTATAGGCTGAGCAAGTGCAGAATGGTGGTAGAATGTGCCTTGGGACATTTAAAAGCTCGTTGGCGCTCTTTGCTGACTAGGTCAGACCTCAGCACTGTTAGGGGCTTATTCCTTCACCCACTTACCTCCCTGGTCCTTCTCACATGAAGAGAGAGCAACAATACCTAAAGGCCAAAGGTGCGAACAATTCGATGTTTTTTGGGGTGAACTTCCAGCAAGAATGATTCCAGTTTCCTTCCTTAGCGTCCCCCTTCCCAGCTCTGACACCACAAAGCCTTACCTGTGTCCCTGTTCCCATTCCCCCCCTTAGCAAAACATGATTCCAGTTTCCCCACTCCCATTCCCTGTTCCCATTTCCCCCACACACACCCACACACTTCCTGATTGACTGCAGACTATACAGTAAAACTTGAGTTCTGCTTAGCTATACCTTAACCAATCATTTTACTGAAATTTAACTAACCAATCCTAACATATTGTAACATGATTATTTAACCAATTATATCCCACCACCTTAATTAGTTTACACCCAGCAAAATTAATTATACAGCAGACAGAAACAATCACAAAACCAGACAGAGACCATGCAAATAAATAATAGCAAAGTGGGAACTATAATGACAAAACAATACAGAAGTGAGGATTTCACATCCCAGCTATTGGTAAGTGAGTTCTTGCCAGACAGGATGCTATCACACTAAATTTTCTTTTACATTTTCTAGGCACTTCCCTTTCTCTGGAGGTGATAGGAATACAATCCTGTCCTGATAATGCCTAACAGCCCAATAGCACCTTATTTCAATGTGACTAGTTTGGAATGTGAGGATGTGACCGTTCGTTTCCCAGCTTATGGCTGCCTCTGCTGCTTAGCCAAAGGCCTTATACAGTCAGACAGTGATTTTGATTCTCTCTTTTATACCTCTAGAACTAGCTAATTGATAAGAATACACCTAAATTAGAGTATAGGCCTTTACAGACAGGCCTGAATATCTATATCCTAACAAGCGCAACCAACGTTCCCATTGTTATTGCTGCTTGCTGTGTGCTCCATAATATCTGTGAGAGTAAGGGGGAGACATTTATGGAAGGGTGGGAGTTTGAGACAAATCGCCTGGCGTCCGATTTTGAGCAGCCAGACACCACGGTGATTAGAAGAGCACAGCAAGGCACGCTGCACATCAGAGAGGCTTTGAAAACCAGTTTCATGACTGGCCAGGCTTTGGTGTGACAGTTGTGTGTATTTCTCCTTGATGCAAACCCACCCCCCTTTGTTGATTTTAATTCTCTGTAAGCCAACCACCCTCCCCCCTTCGAAATAAAGTAACTATTGTTTTGAAACCATGCATTCTTTCTTTATTTAAAAAAAAGGGGGGGAGATAACTGACAAGGTAGCCCAGGTGGGGTGGGGGAGGAGGAAAGTACAAGGCCACATTACTTATTGTAGTCAAGCTACAAATCAAACTGTTTGAATGACAGCCTTCTGTTGCTTGGGCCATCCTCTGGAGTGGAGTGCTGGGTGCCCAGAGCCTCCCTCCCCGCGTTCTTGGGCATCTGGGTGAGGAGGATATGGAACTTGGGGAGGAGGTCAGGCAGTTGTACAATGGATGCAGCAGCAGTCTGCTCTTGTTGGCTTTCCTGCAGCTGTACCAAATGCTTCATCATGTCCGTTTGCTCCCCCATTAGCCTGAGCATCACCTCCTGCCTCTGCTCTTTGCGCTCACTTAATGCTTTCCCAGCCTCTAACACTGAATGCCTCCATGCATTCAGCTGTGCCCTATCAGTGCAGGAGGACTGCAGGAGCTCAGAAAACATGTCATCGTGAGTGTGTTTTTTTCACCTTCTAATCTGCAATAACCTCAGTGATGGAGATGATAGGGAGAGCCTAGAAACATTTGCACTTGGGGGGAGACTAAAAGGGAGAATAAAATTTAAGATGATACATTTCTGAGAACAAAAGGGAGACTCTTTCACAGTGAATCAAACAATTCACAGCAGACAACACATGTGCTTTAGGTACAAAGTTGCATTTTGCCTTTTATATGGAGTACCTGCCGGTATGGTGACACATCACACATGGCTGGGCAACAGAATTCGGTTTCCATGCAGCCATGGTAAGGTAAAGGGTACGTGGGGTTGGCTTCTTATGCCTAACATGTGGGAATGGTTTCAAACTGCAGCGCCATCCTTTCCCATAGCAAGCAATGGGTTGGGTTTCACATTTAGAAGGAGAGGCTGTGGTTTTCGGGTGGATGTGCAGCACACACCTCCCCCTACATGTCTATTCTCCGGGATGATCCCTTTTAGCCAAGCACTAACAGCCCAGCATGAACAGGGTTCTTTTACTGTTCCCTTACAAAAATTCCCCTATTTCAACCAGGTGACCATGAATGATATTACTCTCCTGAGGCTAACAACACAAAGATATAGACCAAATGTTGCTTGAATGCGACCAAAACCCAGGACCATTCGCTGCCATGCTTTGTGTTGCAATGATTCCAGAATACTCTCAGAATACCTCCAAGAGAGCTTCATGGAGATGTCTTTGGAGGATTCCTGCTCCATCCCCAGATATGTGAACAGACTTTTCCAGTAGCTGTACTGGCTGTGAATGTATCCCAATTCTTCAGGGCAAATCAAACATTAAACACTATTGCTTTTAAACCCTGTACTGTAGTTACAAATGTGCACTCACCAGAGGTGCCTTCTCCAGCTTCAGGGTCGGGGATCCCGCCTTTGGAAGGTATTGGCTCCCGGATGATGAAAAGGTCCTGGCTGTCGGTGAGAACGGATTCACCGCTTGCCTGCTGCGCATTCTCCTCCTCCTCATCCACAAAATCCTCCTCCCTGTTGCGTGAGACTCCCCTCTTGCAGGTGTCCACAGACAATGGTGGGGTAGTGGTAGGGTCCCCTCCTAGAATGGCATGCAGCTGATCATGGAAGTGGCATGTATGGGGCTCTGACCCGGAGCAACCCTTTGCCTCCTTTGTCTTTTGGTAGGCTTGCCTCAGCTCCTTAACTTTCACGCAGCACTGCTGTGTGTCCCCATTGTAACCTCTCTCCAAAGTGCCCTGTGAGATTTTGGCAAATATATTTCCATTTCTTCTTTTTGATCAGAGTTCTGCCTGCACAGATGCTTCTCCCCATACAGCAATCAGATCCAGTGTCTCCCTTTCGGTCTATGCTGGAGCTCATTTGAGATTCTGTGGGGACTGCATGGTCACCTGTGCTGCCAAGTGCGCCATGCTGTCCAAACAGGAAATGAAATTCAAAAGTTCCTGGGGCTTTTCCTGTGTGCCTGGTTAGTGAATCGGAGTTCAAAGTGCTGTCCAGAGCGGTCACAATGGAGCACTATGGGATAGCTCCCAGAGGCCAATACTGTCGATTTGCATCCGCACTATCTCAAATTCGACCCAGCAAGGTCGATTTTAGCACTTCTCTCGCCGGGGAGGAGTATAGAAGTCAATTTTAAGAGCCCTTTAAGTTGACGGAACAGGGTGGTTGTGTGGACGCGTTCATTTTAAAAATCGACCTAAAGTGGCTAAATTCGACTTAACCCCGTAGTGTAGACCAGGCCTAAGTCTTCAATGGTTCTGTGTCCCTTTGATCCCAATATCTTGGGCCTAGGGAAAATAAACCTGCTACCCTAGCTGGAACCAGGTGGGTGGGCATGTCACAATTAATGGCTCTCCCAAGTGTTCCCTTAAGGAACCCTGGTATTCTCTCTGAAGGCATCTTCTCTCTGCCATTATTTCATTTCCTGTTTGTTTCCCCCCACCCCACGAGCCTCCTTTGATTTAACTCCATGCAATCAAGCAAATTAACAGTAAGTGAAATGATGCACATAATATTAATAAACACAGAAGTCTCCCACATTCTCCATACCATTATAAATAATTCAAGTGTCCGAGAAGTACAGGCGTCCTGCAAGCTCCTGACACTGTATGATTCACTCACACCTGTTCATCATTTGTAGTTATAACAACTGGTATAATCCAGTTAGATTACTTGATTAGCTGTCCATGCATTGATTCTAGCATGAGAAACGCCTAAAGTGCAAAAGTGGAAGTATTTGAAGGTGTAGCTAAAGTCCTGTAGAAAAGCACTAGTACACTTCTGTGATGGAAAGCGTAAAATAGTTTTGTGGCAAGTTTAGAGTGCACATACTGGGGCACAGTTCATCTGGTGGCCGTGGAATTGCCCATGGAATTCACTCCTTCCTTACTGAACTGCTCCAGAATCTAAGTTTTCATTTAAAATCAATACATGCTCCTTGTCCTCATACTTTTAAAGATAATAAGCATGAACCAAGTACAAAGCAATGCCACATTTTCTTCCCAATTCTGGAGACAGTGGGAAAGGTATGTACTGCCCAGTTCATTTTAACAGGTTAGCTCAAACTAAATCATGACAATCTTATTGTCATTGTTTATTATGTCACAGATTTTTCACAAAAATAACCAGCTAAAATGTTTATCCTATAATCCAATACTGCCTCCAACACCCCCAGTTGCCAAAAGGTGCCAATTCATAGATGTACAGATTCAAAGGCCAAAAGGGATAATTGTGATAATCTAATCTGACTTCCAGTACAACTCAGGCCAGAGAACTTCATCAAAATAATGCCCAGAGCCTATCTTGATTTAAAAATTGCTAGTGTTGGAGAATCCACCACAACCCTAGGCAAACTGTTCTCTTTTCAGCCGTGAGGCTCTCCAACTTCTCCCCACACCCCCATCAAAAATGTCAACAATGTAGTTATGCATTGTCAATATAAAAGTATGTGGCATATGAGAAACTGAAAACATGGGAAGAGTATACACTGAATTTGATATAAACTAAATGGCAGTAGGGAGTGTACTGATTATATTATTCATTTTCATATGCAATTGATTATAAACCTCATTTTTAAATTTTTAAACAAGCTGCCAAAGAATTTCTAGTCTGCTGCACCAGAATGCCATAGATTCCAAAGGCTTTGCAGCAGAATTTAGGTCCAATTTGCAACAGAATACATGAAATGCAATATAACTTACCAGTTCAGTCTTAGCTTACTGCAAACCCTAATGGAAGGGCGCCGAAGAGTAGAAGTACTCAAACTTTACTGCACCAGCCAGTCAAAGAGTAGGCCCTGGTTGTCCAGCAAGTTTATATGCTGTATAAAGGCCTTCTTGTGAACTCAATTACTCAGAACATGCATATATAAAAATCACCCTACGAATACAGAAAGATTACTACAAATATGCAGAGGTTTTATTTCTGAACCCCTTAATAAATCTGATCAAGAACATGTCACAAGAGATGCAATATACACAGCAGTATTTTAGTAGTAATTGGTATATCATTTGAAAATGCATCCTCCAACATCAAATTATGCATTATACTATGGAAATAATGGTATTCCAATCTTTCTAATGAATACAAAAGAAATCTTAGGGCCAAAAATCTCTTTTGCTGTAACTCCGTTTACTTCCATGGAGCTCTGCCAGCAAAGAACATGACCTTTAATTTGTTTAAGGTTTCTAAATAATTTTGGTGAAATGCATGCATGCAAAGGTATTTTGAAATAATTCTGTGAAACTTTATGTGGATCACCATAAACCTACCAAGTTTTAAAAATCATGCTAGTCTACAATATAAACAGGAATCGTTGTCAAGCAGTTCGAGCAGAAGACCGGGTATCAGCATCATTGGGTTCTACTCCTAGATATGCTACCTGACCAGAATCCAGTCCATTAGTTTTGAGTTTGTGGAGAGATATCAATTTTTTTCCCCTGTTTCAAAGGAATCTGTTCTTCACATGACACAGCCTTGAAGATCTCAGACAGCTAGCATCCAGCCACGCTCTTCTATCCAATGCAGCTTCAGTTAACACCACAGACAGTGAATAAAAGCATTTTCATTTTTAAAAGCTGGTGTTCCTTAATGGAGGATGGTGCTCTTTATCCTTTAACTCATTTTTAAATATGGTTTCGGGGCATCACTTATAACAATACCTAAAACAGTTACGTTTAAGGAAATTGTAGGTCTGAGACCCTGCCTCCGCCCTATTTTTAAGTTGCTTTTGTCTTTTGTGTCCTTTGCCCCCATAAATTTGTCTGTCTGTAATCTTTCAAAACTAATAATTGTCAACATTCACATCTACTTCACTATAGCATATAACTTCGTTTTCCTCTCCCTCCTCACATTACTCAATTCTCTTACTGTCCATGCCTACTAGCATATTTTACTTGCCACTTCCTCCTGGGTTTTGCCTACTTATGGCAGCCCTTGTGCTTCTCCAAACTTGGGGCTGTATAGCACCAAATATACAGTGTCTGTTTTCCCTAACACTGCAAATTGATGCTACAAGGATCAACAGTATGAGCATCAAAATGATGCATGTCTCAACTGCCAGTTACTTCTGACAATCTCAAAGATATTAAATTTTAGATTAAAAGATAGTCTCTCCAAGACTATTTTAAAATCAAGTTGGACATTTATGTCCTTGATCCCAGTCATCTGGCAATGAAAAAGACCAAAGTGAAAGGAGATGAGTAAGAGGGGACATGCTAGAGATATAAAAATAATAAATGGTACAGAGAACGTAAATCAGATGTTTTTATTTTCTCTGCCAAAATACAATGGCAGTAAATTTAAAAACAGGCCAAAAAGATTTTTGTTTACATACTACATAATTAACTTGTCACAAGACATTGTTCTGTTGTGGCTTACTGCTTAGCAAAATTCAAAAAATAAATAGTAATTTATAGGGTTAATTAAAACATTCACATTAGTTAAGTTTTCTTTTTTAAAAAATAAAAAGGTATATAAACCCTCTTGTTTTTGATAGCATAAGCCAACCTCCAGCTAACAGGAGTTACCAAGGAAGTACTTTCTCGGCTGGTTATCATACAGTTATACACTCTGAAAGTCCTTGCACCTTCCTGAGGCATCCGATTGTAGACACTGTCAGAGACAGCATACTGATCTAGATGGACTACAGCTCTGATCTCATGCAACTAATCCAATATTCCTGGAACTATTAGTAGGAAAAAGAAAAAAAAAGTACTCTTTCCCCCAGTTTGTC
Organism: Lepidochelys olivacea; assembly: GCF_965140295.1. NCBI lineage: Eukaryota > Metazoa > Chordata > Testudines > Cheloniidae > Lepidochelys > Lepidochelys olivacea. Next base: position 269,315,906 of record NC_140411.1, read on the forward strand.
AGTCTCACTTCTATGAATCTGTTTGTGTCAGTTATTATTACTTTACTTTTATTCAACCTACTTGATGGAAATATTCTGCTTTTCTTCCAATAAACAGAATAGCAAAGCAGCACTCTGCTTAGATTTTTTTTAATAGAAATAGAAGTGATAGTTAAAAGCCAGCACTGTGCTAGATGAAGACCAAATGAAAGCCATATTCAAGTGAAAACCAGATAGAATGAACAAACAAAAATGGTTTTAAATTAAACTTCTACCTTCGCAAAACATGCATGTGCGCTGCTTTTAAACTACTACTTTTCCTATACTCAACTGGAATCATTACCTTCTGCCTTACTTTAATAAGAAGTGAAAATTAAGAAGTGGTAGGGCCAAGTTGATAAACAATTGAAAGCTGAAGCCAGCCTAACAAGAGGAGGAAAAAGTTTGGGAAAGGGAGAAAATGCTTTTAAACACACACAGAGTTAGGAACTATTCTTTGAAATCAGCGGAATATTTCTCCTTTATGGCTGCAGCTGCTTATTTTGACCTACTCTGAAAGACAAAGTAGTCTAACCAGTATTAAAGAAACCAGCATTGAGGCTTAAGATCAAACAAGTTACCACTCTTGCTTTTTCTAAGCAAGCTAATCAATAAGCGGGGGAGGGGAGAAGAGAAAAAGAGTCTCCAGTGCCACTCAATTTCCAGTATCCTAGATCCCTCCCAGTCAGGCTCCAAGCCAGGTCACAGCAGAAAGTCCAGAGCAACAGCTTGTCTCTCTGATAAATTATATTCTCCTTTCACAGGCAAAGGAAATACATCCATGCACATCCTTCTGGACCCCTCTACAGCATTTGATACCACTGATCAACTAATATCCTCCTGACCCAAAAGATGCTGTAAACAGAAGTGTCCTGAACAGAAATATCCTGACATAGCTCTCGTCCTTCCTCTCACTGTGAGCCAAGAGCATTATTATGGGAGAGCAGTCCATCTGCTTAGCAGAACAGGTCACCAGGAATATGTCATCCTAGTTGTCTGCTCTGGATCATGACTGAGTAAGGAGTTAAAGTCTGTCTTGATATTTAAAATCCTTTATGTGATTTACCCTAGCTGTTGGAAAGATCACCCCTCTTTTCATGACCATGTTCTCGCTTGACAGGTACATTCCACTGGAAATAGGAAATGGCATAACATAAGGTACAACTTTTTCTGGAGCTATATCAAAACCAAGAAACTCATGTCTGCAAGAAATATGAATAACCACAGAACTCACCCCATTCAGAACCAGATGCAAAGCTCATCTCCATCTTACCTTTCCTGCAATAAGTCCATTATCTCACACACAAACACAATTCTGAAAAAGCTTAACCAAGATAGAACTATCTGCTGGAAAGGGAGAGAGATAATTTCTTTTTAATTCTTGAGAGATGCTCAGATTCAACTGACAGGCACTATAAGAACCTATATAAATAGAAAATCTTAGAAGGATTCTAAAGAAACTAAATATAGCCATTCCACCGCTATTTGTTTCTCCTGGTGTTAGATCGATATATTGATTTTGTTAGTGTTTTGAAGTTACAATCAGGTGATTAGAAGTAGCTCTGAAGCATGTAGCTGTACTGATTTTTATGACTCATGACCAACTATGATTAGTCAGATAGCAATAATTTCTAACATAATATAATAAGGATTTAATACTATCCAAAGCAATTTTTGGGTACTGTATTCTGAAGATTTTTTTCTGATAGCAACTGATCTCACATTTTTCACAAGTAAAACCCATCAACAAATGCTGTATAGTAATGTACCTTTTTAAATAATGTTGGAAGGATTAAGTCATCTCGGTGGAATATGTACCATCAAAAGTTAGTATTATAGAGCTACAATCCCTGAACTCAAAAGTTTGTCTACCAAAGTAATCAGGAGCATTGTCCCTATATATCTGGAGCCTGACTAGAAAAGGTCTGAGATATCTGAATGGTGGGTTACTATTGCTGACTGTCCTTACACTTGAATATGACTACACTTTAGTGACTAGAAGGATGTTCTTGGTGGAGGGCCTGCAGCTCTGGAAATCACTTCCCCCGCTGAGCCATTTCAAAAGTGATTAGTGATTTCCGGTGCCCAATCTGAGACATTTTAAGGGCCCCTGATTTTCAGAATGTTTTGCGAATTGGCCTTCTGAAAATAAGGCTCCTTAAAAAGACTTGTCAAGTTGGGCACCCCGCAAAAATCCCACACAAAGCATCCAAATATATTTATCATTTCTGAAAATTCAGGCCATGAGCTTTGGTCTGAAGAGGATGCTTATGGCTAACTGAATTCATTTTAGGATTGAGTTCATTTAGTTTGATGTGACCATTAAGTGTTATTGATATTTTGTATTTATCCTCCTAGCATTTTGACTGGCTTTTGTATGTAAGCTAATAAATTATTCCAAATTTTATTATAATTTCATATTAGCTAGGAGAAAATTAAGTTGTAAACTTATCAGTAAATATAGTTTTAAAGAGACCCACATGCTAAAGTGGCTTAAACTACTTCCAATTTCCCCCTGCTCCTTTGTTCTTAATGGAAATCAAAACAGAGACAAATACTTAAGTAACAAGATCATATGATTTTTCCCCCCAGTAAATACTCTCCCCACTAAAAATCCAACCACAACTACCAATAGAGGAGGAAACTCACTAATAACGCTATCTGAAATGTATTCAACACCATAATAATGCTATGATGCAACACCAGTGTGAATTCTGTGTTTGGCATCTCCCGTTTAAGGAGGTCCATAAGAAAGTGTTTTTAGAACAATTTCTACAAATATCAATTTTCTATACTTGAAAACTAAAGCTGGAGAAACATTTTTGTACAATACCACTTACAAAATTTTAGAAAGCCATAGCTGTGAATCACCTGTTTATGAAAACCAAAGATATTGTTTTGGTTACAGCTCAAAAAAAATTTTTTTAAATACACACACACAAACACAAAGTTGCTCTGCCTAGTCTAAACAATCAGAAATACAGTCAAGTCTTTTTGTTTACATCTCAAAATTACAGATTATATATATAAATAAGATGCTACTAAACAGACTAGAATATCATCTTTGGGTGTTTAGACTAGGCAAAGTGAGGGGTTGTGTGTTTTATATATATATATATATATATATATATATGTTTGTGCACACAAAACTCACTCTGCCTAGTCTAAACAATTACAATACAATGTTCTCGTGTCAAAACTTTTGACATTGGTTTTAATATTTTCTCAAAATGACTTGCAAGAGACTTGGAGTTATGAACCAGCCAGCTTAACAACATTAAGGTATGAGAAAATAAGAACTTTAAAAACATATTTATTAAAAAGAAAGTTATTCTAGGAGTTCCACGCGTATACAGTTAGTTGAAAGCTAGTACAGTGCAATGTTGAATGAAGACAAAAGATATAGGATAGTTCTGCCCTCTGCAGGGGGTATAAAGGTATTAATTAAACCGTCTACATAAAAAAGCGATACAGTACTTATGGAAGCATTATACGAACACTTTAGAAACAAAAAGGTTTAGAAAAGTCTTCATGATATATTCTTTATGTAAACTATTAAACCATTACTAATGCAAAGTTTCAGTGCACAGATGTTCAAAAGCATTCATAATATTTGATAATATTTGGCAGCAGCAACTAAAAGCTTCTACTGAGTAACTACTATGTAGGGATAACTGATGGATATTAATTTTTTTAAGTTAACTGCAGTTCAAAAATCAAATACTTTATAGTGTCTACCTTCAAGGTGAGCTTGCATGGAAAATATACCTTTTATGGCCCCAGTCCTGTAACTGCCTCCACTTGACTGACCTCTGAACCAAGACAGAGGGAAGTACAGGATTGGGGGCCTAAGATAGCCTCCCTTAAGACTGATATGAAAGTCTAGACGCAGTGTTTCTCGAATGCGGCCACCATGGCCACATGCCTTTTCTTGCGGCCACAACCTCCTGGGCTGCTATTGGGGGGGCGGGGAGGAGAAAGTAGCTGCCCCTTCCCATTCCTGTTGCTCCTGGATGCACAACCTTGGTGTTGATTGCTGGGGTGCCAGCAGGGACCTGTGGAGACACCTGGGGCACAATGCTGAAGGACCAAGCAGCTGGTGAGTTCCTCACCTTCCCAGGGGCGGTAGGGCTCAGGCTTCAGCCCTGGAGTGATGGGGCAGCAGTCTCTGGCCACAGGGCTTCGGGCTCCAGCCCCCCACTGCCTCCCCCCACCCCCATTGCCCCTAGTCCCCGCTGCCTCCCGCAACCCCCACATCCACATTACTTTGGGGGGGCTCTGCCCTCCCGCTGCACTAGATACCGATTTCTCAACCGCAGGGCTCTCCCGGGAATTGCAGCAGGGAAAGGAGCAGAAGGTGGGGCTGCCGGGCAGCCCCACACTGGCAGCTCCTCCGGCACCACCACTATACCGCCCCCAGACCCACCCTCAGCCCTGTCCTCCATGGGGCTGCCGTACAGACCCCAGTCAGGAGGACTCAGCTGCGTGGAAGGGCTAGGGGTGGTACAGCAGCCCTGCTGGAGGAGGGTTCATGTTCTGCTCCTTTCACCACTGCCATTCCCAGGATAGCCCTGTGGTTTAGGGCTCTCCCGGGAAATGGAGTGGCGAAAGGAGCAGAACGCTGGTAGCACCTCTGGCTTGGCTGTACTGCCCACGGCCCTGCCCCTCCAACCCTGTCCTCCGGCGCGGCTGCTGTACAGACCCCAGGCAGGAGGACTCAGGAAACGCAGCTGCGTGGAAGGACCCGGGGCAGGGCTGGGGTGGCCCCATGTTCTCTCCTTTCGCTGCTGCGGTTCCAGAGAGCCCCTCCAGCCCTTCCTTCAGCTGCATCTCCTGAGTCCTCCTGCCTCGGGTCTGCACCGCAGAGGTCTCCGGCGCAGCAGGACAGAGCCCCCTGCCTGGTAACATGGGATGGATGTGGATCATGGGGAGGGGATGGGGAGAGCACGGGGACACCAGCCTGAGGGTAGGACGGGGGGGGGGGGAGTCACATGGGGAGGTCACATACCCCTCCCCCTTTGTGTCCCTCCCACCAGCACACTAGCAAGAAATGATTTCTACTTGCACCACTGACTGCACTAGAGCAGTTTTCAACCTTTTCCCCTTTTGTGGGCCCCTACAGAGTTCTGACTTGAGATGCAGAGGCCCCTGTGGAAATCTTAGGCAGCCTGCAGACCCCGAAGGGTCCGTGGACCACAGCTCGAAAACCCCCGCACTAGAGGGCACACCAGCTCCCCCGTGGGGGAAGCGCGACTGAAAACAACAGCTGACGACAGCCACCTAGATCGACAACCCCTGTCACGCACCTGTCAAGTGTTTGCGAAGTTTCCTCCAGCAGAATTCACGACAGACCTGGCCTGCACAATGACTGGCGGGGCCACACGGAAACATCCCAGGCTTTCACGCGCCTTGCCACGGCGAGACAGGCTCCCCCCGCCCGGCCCCACCTACCCGCGACCTGCCCGCGGGCCCTCCCGCCGTCCTCCCTTCCGCACGGCAATCCCCGCCAGCGGAGCCTCTCTCTGCCCCGCCCGCTCCAGGGCCCGGGCTGCCGCCGCCGCCCCCCGCCAAGGGGCACGGAGCTCCCTGCCCTGCCCTGCCCGGGGCGTGTCTCCCCCGCACTCACCCTGCGCCGCCCCCGCTCTGACCCTGGGGCCGGGCGGGCCTGTCCCGCGCCGCCTGCCGCCGCCGCCGCTCTGCCGGGGGCCAGAGGCGCCTCCCGCCCAGCAAAGGCGCCCAGCAGCCCCTTTGGCCTCAGGCTTGTGCCTGGGGAGCGGAGCCGCCCCCGCGAGAGAGGAGGGGGCGGCCAGGGGCTGCGCAGGTGGCAGGACGGTTCAATGTGTAACGCCCAACCCCTGAAGTGTCTCTTCATTGGGGGCCAGTCAGGGCCATGAGGCGAGGGACCCGGGGCGATCCAGCCCAACGGGGAGTAGGAAAGGAGGGGCAGGTAGGGCAAAGAAGGGGATACACGGGGGCCCAGCGCATTTAAACTAGTTATCAGGGAACTAGGGCTGCTAATGGAGTCTAATTAGGCCCTAATAATCTTCCAGGGGAAGGGGTAGAAGCTCCCGCCTCCAGATATTTAAACCTAGAGGAGACCTAAGAAGGGCCGTACTGGCTCAGCCCTTCCTACTTGTATTATGTGCTTCCTTTACTTCCAAGTATTTCTTCACACAATGCACAGTCAACCTGGGGAACTCTTTGTCAGAGGATGTTGTGAAGGCCAAGACTATAACAGGGTTCAAAAAAGAACTAGATAAATGACTGTTAGCCAGGATGGTGCCCATAGCCTCTGTTTGCCAGAAGCTGGGAATGGACAACAACTGTCACAATAAAATGTGCCTCCCCCCACGGGGTCCCCTGGGTCTGCACCAGCATGTATATTGCTAACGCCTTTGTATGCATTGGAAAATATCTTCGGAAGGGTTGAAGGTGTGAGTATGGAGTGGAAGATTCCTTTGCAGGTTACAAGAGGCTGAAGGGGGAGGAAGGGAGAAAGGAACGGGTTAACTCTATGATCCAGCTAGGCCCAAAAAATAAGGAACAAAACTGCAGCCCAAGGCTAGCACACACAAACAAGCTCTCTGCTGCCAAACAGCCAGAAGCCTGTATCTCAACCCCAGCCAGCCATGAGAAAGGAGAACTAAGCCAGACAGAACTGAAGGGGTTGCAAAACTAGTAAAATTGTGAAGGACAGTGAGTTAAAAAAACAGTCTTGCGACCCTGAAACTGATGTGTTTTGGGGAAACTAAGGGAGCCATAGAAGGCCGGTTCAGACTGGTACCGAGAGCACAGGGGACAAGGGTCCCTGGATGAAAATGCCCCCGGAAGAACCCGGGGCTTAAAACCCTCCTGAGAGCTGAAGCAAGTCGGAGATTTACAGTGGACCCAAGATGAATTGTGCAGAGGGCAGAACTCTCCTCTACCCTTCCCCCCCTTCTCCTTATTTTACACCCAGGCTTGGCCAGCCTTGGGTTGTGTGTGTGTAAATATGAAAGTGGGTTAAAGGGCTCAGGCACTAACGCTTTCTTCCTCCCTCTGAGTGACATGGGGTGCGCCCAGCACTTACCGCTGTTATTTGGTTCATAAAGCTTTAAACTTAGTCACTTTGTGTGCTCCTTCATCTCCTCCCCTAAAAATCCTGCAACCTCACCATGATCTGAAGCCCCAGGCAGATTGGTAAAATAAGTCGGTCACACAATGAACGGGTCACTTGTTGATTACCTGTTCTGTTCATTCCCTCTTGGGCACCTAACATTGGCCACTGTCAGAGGACAGGATACTGGGCTAGATGGACCTTTGGTCTGACCCAGTATGACTGTTCTTATCCGCCCAATCTCCCTGCATCCAGACCCACTCCCATGCCCAGACCCTTCTGCCAAACCTTACCCCCCTGCATGCAGAACCCCCACAATGAGCCTGCTTCCCCTGCACCTCAACCACCCCAATAAGCCAGCCACACCCAGATCCCCACTCCACTGAGCCCCAACCATTTGCACTTGGATCCCTACCCCACTGAGCCCCACTCTCCCAGCATCTGGACCCCCCACTGAGCTCTCCCACACCCAGACCCCCGCTGAGCTCTATCCCCCACACACCCAGACCCCCTGCTGAGCCCCAAACACCTTCACCTGGACCACCCCGCAGATTCCAATTACCACTGCACCCAGAACCCCACCCCCCAACAAGTCCCTGTGCACCCAGGTCCCCTTTGCACCCAGATCCCCCACTGAGCCACCCACACCCAGATTGCCCCACACAGAACCCTCTCAACCGATACCTGGACCTTCCCCACACTAAGTCCCTCCACATTTGGATCCTGCCTTGCTGAGCCTGCCTCCCATGCCAGGTGCAGAGGGGCAATGCCCTGGGGGTTTCTGGGGCAAGCCTGGTCCTTGCACTGTGTCAGGGTTGGGTGCAGCCTCACTGCTGAGTCCATGTCATGGGGGTGGGAGAAGAAGAGATGCTCTGTGATCTCCCAGCTTTGTGCAGCCAGTGGCCTCTGCTCCCCAATGCTGGAGCCTCCACATTTGACAATTAAAATGTGCAGAATTTTAAAATATTCTCTACCAAAAAAAGTTTAATTCTGTGCACAACACCCAAAGGAGAAAATTAAGCAACACATCACTTTTAATACTTCTAGATCCAGCAGCAGCCTTTAACAGAGTCAAGCATAAACTGCTGCTAAGCTACCTACAAGTTCTGGTTGAGCTTGATGCAGACACAGGATAGTTTTGCTCATAACATGTCTACTACATCCCAAAAATAGCAATAAGAAGTTGCCCCTCTTGCCAGAGTTCTCATTTGCAGAACCCCTCCCTTCTCTCTCCTCTGTTTGACACAAATGTTAGGTTGAACTGGTCGGGAAATGATTCCACAAAGAAAATGCTGAAGAAAGTGAAACAAGTACTGTTTTCATCAAAAATGTCTGGACACTTCCCACAAAACCTTTTGTTTTCTCTAACAAGAAACACACACACACAATTTTCTGTCAAAGTTTGGATGGGAAAGTATTAACCATGCCTTAATAGCATTTCAGTACGGGATATTGTAAGATGCAGCTAACAGCCATCTTCTCTTCTCTTTCTTAGCAGAGAAAGGCAATGGCAATAGTCTGAAAAAACCCATGTCTGAATGAAATAAGCATATGCTTAAACCTGGAAAGAAGGGATGCTTACTGGAAGAAGCGCTTGGAGGAATTGGAAGAATCTATTCCTGAACCCTCCATTGACAGAATTTGCCCTATGGTTATCAAAGTGGGGCAAAGTCTGTGTCCTACTAGAGAGTTCTCCTCAGACACATACACAGCAACAGTGGAAAGAAATATCTGCTTTCACATTTGGCTAGCCTGAAGACCGTGCCCCTTCCTCTTAGCGGTGTGTCATTCCACATCTACCCAAGCCTTTGTTACCTCTAGGCAAAGCTAACACAAAGCATTCTTCTTAGCAGTGGGAGCAAAGGCCCAAAGTAACTTTTGCTCTGAACAACATGAAGCAGACAGTCTTAAAAGGAAAGGAGAAATTATTGTGATAGGCATTATAAAAATAATCAGAATATTTAAGTATAACAAATTGACAAGAGCATATTACATTGGTACTCCAGACTCTCCCTCCATCTCCAGACCAGCTTCAAAGTCATCATCTTTAATGTGGGTTAGCATGTTAATAAGTTAGCTATCTATAAAATTCTCCTGATTCATTCTGAGAATGCTATGATCAACAGGGACCCAGTGATTGACACAGCCCACCCTTAGATGCATGGTTATGCCCTAATCTCCCATCACACAAGTTTCTTGGCACTGTAGCTCATGCAGAGTGCAAGTCTTCTCATGGTCAGAGTATGATACCAGACTCTCCTTTTTGTAAAAGCCTTCTGTCAGTAAAGGAAGCTGCTCAACAAACTGATACCACCTTCCTCATCAACATCCAAACATAACCCTTCAGAAAGGCAAAAATAGGCAAATAGGTAAAGCAGAGGTCATGTTACACATCTATTAATGTTACACATTAGTTACACATCTAATTCTGATATTTAGTGCCTATAGACTACAGTGATGGAATAATTAGAAATTCATAGATAAGGCAAATTTATTGGTGCAGATTTAGGGTTAGAACTGAGATTTTTGACTCCCAGTCTTGCGCAGAGACCCTTAGACATGCCTCCCTTGTCATGTACAACATTACACAAATGGCTAGATGTATATGATGGGATTTTTTCCCCCTCACAGCATAAGCACCAATATTGATCACTGCTGGAGGAAAGGTACTGACCATTTGGACCAATGCTCTGACTCAGTATAGGATAAGTCTTCCTCTGAAGTATGCCAATGCAATGTTAACACTGTTCTAAAACAGTGGCATGAGCCCTAATCAAGTGAAATACTTCAGGCTACCGTAAGTATATACACAACACATGCCTACTTGTAGCTAAAAGTGTAAGAATCAACATTAACTCCCAAATGGCAAGCTTTAGCTGAACTGGCCTTTAGGTAGTGAGAATTAAAATGGGTTTTAAGAGTGGTGAGTTTGCTTGTTTGTTTTTAAAAAAAATTCACTGACAAATAATCCATCGTTAAGGAAATTACTTTTCAACTGATTCCACTCTTATGTACACCTCAGCTTTATAGTGTAGGAAAGAGAGTCTAGTAGGACACGGATAGAACAGTGCTCAACTTTTTAACATTCATACATTTGTTCTGTGAAATCAGACTCCTGCATCCCCACATAAGTTTCCTCTAAGTGCAGAGGCTCACAGCTGCAGCAGGGAAAAACACCCCTCCAACCGCCAGCCCCGAGGTGGGGCGGAGGGGGAAAAGAGAAGTGTAGAGGTGCCCCATCATCTGCGCTGGCCCCAGCACGGACCGCTGGAGCACCTCTTCCCCGGCCCCAAGTTGCTATGGCAAGAGAGGGGGAAGGGGAGACCACAACCAACCCTCTGCCCCAGCCCTGAGCTCCCTGCCGCACCCCAAACCCTTCATCCCCCGCCCCACCCCAGAGCCTTCACCTCTAGCCAGAGCCCCCACCACATGAATTGTTATGTGAACCAATATGAAGGTGATGTGTCACACATCACCTCCACTTTGGTGCACATAACAAAATTCATTCCGCACATGGATGTAAAAAATTAAAGGGAACCCTGGTCCCTGCCTACAGTCATGGTATAGCTTTCCAACCATGAAATTAAACAACCTCACAGGAAGAGTTTAGGGATAGCCACATCAATTATTTCCATGGTAAGAAATTTACTTCAGAAAAGAAGTACAAGGACCTAAAATGAACTAGAGTAAGCAGCAAAAACAACTGACAGCATGGGATGCAGCTATAAAGATTATAATGTCTCTTGTTTTGGAACATTTCCCCATTTCACTTGGGATTCTAGCACTTACGGATAATGTGGTCAACCCAAATGTGTCTCATTGAGGCATTTACAGCACCACCTCTTGTTCACATAGCTTGTTTTGTTCAGGTTTTGCCTTTTTTTTTAAAAGTCTGCTTTTCCCCTTTTGAATTGCGTTAGTTACTATGAGAAAGGAGGTCATTGGTGTGGATATTAATAAACTCAGCTCATAAATGCACTATTGTGATAGGATACACTCACCTGACACAAGCACCCCCTTTCTCAGTTCGTGTGTGTGTGTGTGTGTAGTGGGTCTTCACTGACTCAACCCCCTGGGCTAGTCATACACGGTCTGTGAGGTAAAAGCAAAGCAAACTCCTTCCAGGGTACAAGTCCAACATGGGCCTCTCTCAGTGCCCTCTGTAATGTCTCTCTCAAGTTGTCCCAGCTCTGGTATAGAGCAATACCCCAGGGCTCCTTTGATGGAGACAGTGTCTTTGCTCTCTTAGGGCCTTTCTAGCCCCAGCTCTTCAGCTGGGCCACTACAAGAATTCAGTTCCCCTTCTGGCAATATATCAAAGTCCAGGCTGCTTTCCCAATGGCTGGTGAGTGGGACCTAAGCCAGCCCTCTACTCTGGGTCCTAGCCCAGGCACCCTATAGATAGCAGCCATGCCATGTCCCTTTATCTAAGGCACACTGCTGCTCTAATTCCCTAGGCCACTTCCCTATAGTTCCAGCACATCCTTCACCTTTACTCAAGGGCCTCATCCTGGTGGAGTCCCAGCAGTCAGCCTGGAATTCCTTCATGTTCCCCTCAGCCTCTACTAGCACTTCTCTGTCTAATGTCCTATAGCTCCCTCAGCCAGCCTTCCAGAAAACTTCCACTCTTCCTTTTCCTCTTTTCTGTATGCTTCATGTGAACCTTCCTGAAAAGCAACAGATTCTTCTCTGCCCTGGACATTATTTCAGTAGCCCTGGAAAAGCTTTGATCTCTGGTTACTCCCTGGTTTTGGAAGGGTATATAAAACACTTATACCTCAATCATATATATATTGAAAAACACTTATCCTTCAATCATAAGCCAACCTCTAATGGGAAGTAGGAGACCTCCCCTGTGAGTACCATAACTGCCCACTAGGTGGGTTCTTGCACCTTCTTCTGAAATAACTGGTACTTACCATTATCATAGATATGATACTAGATTTGATGTCCACAATGGTTCAGATCTGTGATCCATGTCTTTGTTTTTGTTCAGACACACTACTGATAGGGTTGTCAAAGTGATCTAAAAGGATGTGTACTCAGTGCTTTTGGTATGCTCCCAACCCAGCAATGCTCATTTCCACAGTGAGTATGTGAGGGTTTAGGAGTGAAAGCTGGCTTGGCTGTTAGCATGCTGTTTCTACTGTGACAGAGTTCCTTCTCTGCCTTGGTGGATCCTGCGCTTACTGGCGGATTTACTTGCCTCAGAGATTCATAGCAGCCCTCAGTTTAGCCACTTTTGCCAGTGTCTCAAACCTGCCATTCACTCAGCTAACCTCATCATTGGCCAGCATGGGGAAAAGAAGGAGAACAATCCCCACAGTCTCTGCTGGCCCACCTAGTGGGTTGCAGGATAGGCCAGAGACCTGCCTCTCTGGTGGGACCCACAGTCCAGGTCAACTCCTCTTAAATCAAATAGGGAGTTGGGGGAACCCAGGCCCATCCTCTACTCTGGGTTCCAGCCCAGGGCTCTGTGGATTGCAGTTACCTACAATGTCTCCTATTACAGCTGTGTAACAACTACAACTCCCCGGGCTACTTCCCCAAGGCCTCCCCCCACTGTACCTTCTTTATCCTCATAACAGGATCTTTCTCCTGAAGCCTGATCACGCTTGTATCCTCAATTCCCCCAAAAGCACACCTTCTCTCTTGCTCCTTGCATGCTGCCACCCCCAGTAACTGATGGGAGGTCCTTTTTAAACCAGGTGTCCTGATTAGTCAGCCTGCCATAATTGATTCTAGTATGTTCTTAATTGGCTACAGGTGTCTTAATTAGCTTGCCTGTCTTATCTGGTTCTAGCAGGCTCTTGATTACTCTAGGGCAGTCCCTGCTCTGGTCACTCAAGGAACAGCAATCTGCTTCTCCAGTGGCTAGAAGCTCTACCTCTGACTACTCTCCTATAGCCCTCTGGCCTGGAGGGAGGTGAGAGGCTGTTAGGCCCTGGGCTCTTGCTGCTGCTGCCTTGGCTGGGCCAGACACTACCCCCTCCTTCTTTACTACCTGGTTACTGGCTGGCTGCTAGACTCCCCCAACCCTCAGTTGCTGCTGCTACAGCCTCTTGCGGGGGCCTGCTAGCCTGATCCCCAGAGGAGGGGAGTGAGGGACCCCAGCCGCAGCTGTTGCTGCTATGGACATCACCACCACCACTACCTGTGAGGAGCCCTTCCTGCCTGGCCATGGGTCTGCTGCCTAGAGCTGCCGGAGTTGCTGCTGAGGAGCTGCTGGAGCCCTGAGGAGGAGAAGACGAGGACAATCTGCCATTGGGGGAGTGCACAGAGACTCTGCAGATCACTGTGGAGGGGGCCTCTAAGACTGAGTAACTTTTGACCTTTGCTCTTGTGGTGGGGATTTTGACTGTGTTTGTGGGGACATGGAGTGTGGCATGGAGCCTGCCTCCTGGTCCATCTGTGTGTCCCCCTTTGCCCCCACCACTATCTCTGCCCCCTCTACCACCCCCAGTGAACACTTGCCATCTGCCTCAAGCTCCTGCCTCTGAGACTCAGCTGCTCACCTGGCTTGCCACGCCCTTTCACCACCTTTTGGGCCTGAAGCAGCAGCTAGCCCAAACTGACTTTTGCAAGTGCACGTTCCCCAATCCTTGGACTGCCCCCGCCCCAGCAAACCACAGCTTTGCCCCTTGCAGCCTTTTGCCCCTCCCCTTTGCTCCAGCCCCCCCTCACTAGCTTCAATTTGTTTGTCTGCCCCACCCGTTTCCCTCTGCTGCTCTGTTTGCCCAGCCCCAGCCTCTGAAGCTAGCCCCTGGGTCTCCTTCCTGGTTGTTCCCTCCCCCTGCTGTCCCCCTGCTTTGAATAACCCCTCGCTCTATATGCCCATGCCCCCCCTCCCATGCACTTGTGCCCCTCATGTCACTGCACCCCCCAATGCTATTGTAACTCCCCCAGTGCAGTTAAAGGAGCCAGAATCGTATCCTGAGTTGGTGACAGACCCCCCCGCCCCAATGTCCTTGATAGCCCCCACTTCCCCCCCAATCCAGCCCTCCCCTTCCAGCGCCCTCCTCCCCTGCCTGCTGCCTAGGGAGAGGAGTGGTTGACCTGTTCCTTTCCCCCCCCCTCCTCCCCCCGCTGTTTGTTCTCCCATCTCTTATTATGGCAGGGGATGAGGTAGGTGGGACCCCTCAGGCAGCCCCCACCGCCCCTCCTCCACCTGCCCCCTCGTCACCCACCTTAGCCTCTACCTCAGCCACCGCTGCCGAACCACCTGCTATTGTCCCCGCTGGGGCACCGGCGGGCAACGGGGTGACCTCCGCTGCTGCCACATCCCTTGCCCTCTCCGATTCTGGGTGAGCCCCCCCCCCCCAGCTGGCAGGAAGGGCCAGGGGAAGAAGAAGGGTAAGGGCCCCACCAAAAAGACCAGGCCCTCCACGGCAGGGGCTGCCCCGACTACCACGGCCCTGCCACCAGCTGCGGCGTCCCTCACCGCTGCCCCCTCCACCCGCTCTGCGGGTGCCCCTCCCCCGGCCCCCAGGGTGTATGCCCAGGTGGCGGCAGACCCCCCCTGCCTGCCGCTAAGTCATCTCCTCCGACCACTGCCTCGGCTACCATCTATAGTGGCCGGGGCCCCTTCCCAACCTTGACCAGGAAGCACAGCGTCCGTTGTCTCTTGGTGCCCACCTCACCCCACGTAGAAACCTATGTGCAGGCATTGGCGAGGGTGGTGGGGCCCACGGCCAGCGTGGCAGCTTCCAAAATATACAGAAAGGTCGTCGTCTTCTTCCTAGCATCAGAGGCTGCCGCCCAAGAGGCAGCGGAGAAGGGCCTGGCAGTGGGGGGGTGGGTGTTCCTCCCTGGAGCTGCTAGAGGACGTGGGCGTCCGAATAGTCCTGACTTCTGTCCCTCCCTCCCTTCCTTCCCAAAGCCGCCCTGTTACCTGCCCTCTCCACCCTGGGGAAACTAATCTCTGTTGTTAGCCCTCTCCCACTGGACTGCAAAGACCTTGCTCTCCGTCACGTCCTTTCGTTCCGCCGGCAGGTGCAGCTTCAACTGCCGGTGGCAGTGCATGACGGAGAGGTGCATGAGGGGTCCTTCATGGTCCCCTACCAGGGGGCCCGCTACCGGGTGTAGTATTCAACGTGGGAGGCCCGGTGCTACCTCTGCCGGACGATGGGGTACCTCCAGAGGGACTGTCCCTTGGCCCGGCACGGAGGAGTGTCCGGGACCCACAAACCCCGGCAGGGCGCCGGCCCTGTCATCGCCGGCACCCCTCGCTGCCCAGCACCTGGAGCCACCCATCCTCCTCCTCAGTCCAGCACTGCTCCCGCTTGGGCCCAAGGGACACCTCCCCCAGTACGCCCAGATGAGCAGGAGAGCTCTGCCTCTGCAGCATGCAATCTAGGGGGGCCTGTGGAGGGGGGTGCAGGGGGGGTACTGCTGGGCATGGGAGACGGCCCGCCCCAGGGGGAATCTTCCCTCCCTTGTGCTGCCCCACCGCTACCTACCCGAGTCATCACCCCTGACCTGACCCCTGCTAGCCAGCCCCTGGATGATGCCATAGAGGGCTGGGCCCTAGCACAGGGGAAGCGGGGCAAGCGGAAGGCTCGGGCTCCGCTCCTTCTATCTGATGCAGAGGCCTCCCAGAAGACCAGGAAATGGGGCACCAATGCCAAGCCTTCTGCCTTGCCCATGGGTGTGTTCCATCCACTGGTGCCAGCTGGGGAAAACGTGGCAGCACCAGAGAGAAGCGCTGCCCCCTCCACTGGAGTCTCTTCCCACGGAGGCCCCCGAGGGAGCTTTCCTGCCCCCTTAAAATCTGGAGCCCCGAGGCGAGCATCACTTCGGGCACTGGTGGGGAGAACGCCGGGGTAGTGGAAGTCTATCTCCCTTCCGTCTAAGAGGAGATCAAGGCCCTGGGTCTGACCCCGGTCACCCAGGGGGGTGACAACCTTCTGCCATCGGGCCTCAATCTGTGTGACCTCACCCTGGCCCTGCATTCCCCATGCTCCCTCCCCAAACCGCTGCTTCTGCTCCCGCCTGCGAGGGTCCCCTGGATTCCTCCATCTGCCCAGCCACAGGTGGCACCCCGCTGATGGCATCTGAGCCTACTGAGGCGACAGTCAGTGCCTCACGGCCGGGGCCCAAGTCACCAGGGGCATCCCTCAGTGGTGCGGGGCAACCGACCTCCTTCCTGGGCCCCACCCAGGGGACCCCACCAAAGATCATCCACCTCCTGATGCCATGGCTGTCACACTCACCAAAGAGCCTGAGCCCTGCAGTGGGCCCTCTTCCTAACCCCCAGACTCCTGAGCCTGACCGAGAGGGGCTACCTCCCAGCGGCCCGGCTACTGGGGCCCAGGATCCCATCCCTGCTCCTCTCCCCAACCCTGTTTCTATGCCTGCCCTGCCCCTATCCCTGACCCTTGCCCTGCCCCTGATGGCAACCCTATCCCTACCCCCTCCACCTCCCACAATGCTATTGCCACCCCTGGAGCTGCCTCCTTCCCTTTCTCAGAGGATGACCCCCAGGGAGCGGCCTTTGTGTTTCCCTGTCCTGACCCACTAGGGGCTGCTATCTTCCCTCCATTAAGCCAGGGTCTCAGGCAAGGCATGTGGTCCAAAGGGCACCATGTCGGCGGTCCGCCCCTTGCCTGCCCGTCTCGGTGGGCCACGGGGCTGTGCCAGGAGCCCTGCCGGAGGACGGCCCCAGGCCAGTCACCACCCCACACACACACGCTGCGAGAGGAGTTGCAGGACTTTCTAGAAGACATCCATGGCTCCTGCAACAAGGTGCAGCTTGCTCTCCAGTGATGGGGGGGATTTTCGTCAAATCCTCCAGGCCGCAAGGACCCTCATGGGGGAGGGTAAAAGGACCGGGAAGCAGGCCACTGCAGCCTACCAGCAAGTCCGCAGCTTCCATGACTCCTTGCTCACCTACATGGCAGGTCATGGTTTGCTGCGCGGCCCAAAGGGGGCTGTGAGCATCCCTGCTGGTGAGGACCCCCCCGCCAACCCTATTCAAGGCACCAATCATCTTTGCAACATTGAACACCCGGGGCTGTAGGATGGGTCTCCACAGGTGACAAGTGCTCCCCTTCCTTCAGGAGAGGGGGTACTCTATAGTTTTCCTGCAGGAGACCCATATGGATCCAGCCGCTGAAGATAGCTGGCGGCTGGAATGGGAGGACAGGGTCTACTTTAGCCATCTCACAGTTTGTACAGCTGGAGTGGCTACCCTGTTCTCCCTCAGCCTATGGCACAAGGTGCTGGGGGTCGCTGGGGCTGGGCCGGGCCGCCTGCTGAACCTCCAGGTCCGCAGGGAGGTGATCGTGGTCAACATCTATGCGCCGACATTGGGCCCGGAGCGGCTGCGCTTCTATCAGCAGGCATCCACCTTCCTTGGATCCTTGCGAGTGCCTGGTCCTGGGTGGGGATTTTAACACCACCCTCAAGGAGTGGGACAGCTCGGGGACCGAGCAGTGCCCGGCCACAATGGACATTTTCTGGGAGATTGTCGACCATCACTCCCTGGTGGACGTCTGGCGCGACCACCACCCAGACGATGTCTTGATGTTCACCTTTGTCCGGGTGGAGGCCTATCGGTTGCATCACTCCCGGTTGGACCACATCTACTTGTCACGCTTCCACCTTTCACGGGCCCACTCCTTCAGCATCCGTCTGACCCCATTTTCCCAGTCTCTGTGCGGAGAGGCCGGGGCTGGCCTATTGGCATTTTAACAACAGCTTGTTGGAGGATGTGGGCTTCGTGGCATCCCTCTGGGAGTTCTGGCTGTCCTGGCAAGGGCAGAGGGGTGCCTTTCCCTCAGCGTGGCGGTGGTGGGACATGGGGAAGGTGCACACCCGGCTCTTCTGCCATGACTACACCCGAGGCCCCAGCTGACGGAGGGATGTAGCGATAGAGCAGTTGGAATGGGAGGTCTTAGAGCTGGAGAGGGGTCTGGCCGCCAGCCCCGAGGATCCATCCCTCTGCAGAGCATGGCTGGGAGACATGGGAGGAGCTCTTGGTCCCTCAAAGACCATCGGACCCAGGGTGCCTTTGTTCGATCCCGCATCCGCCTCCTTCGGGAGATGTATTGCGGTTCCCGCTTCTTCTATGCCCTGGAGAAAAGGAGGGGGGCCAATCACCTGCCTTCTGGAAGAGGACAGCACCCCCCTCACGGATCTGGTGGAGATGTGTGGGAGAGCCAGGACCTTCTATGCAGGCCTTTTCTCCCCAGATCCGACTGATCTTAATGCTTGCAGAGTGCTCTGGGATGGACTCCCAATGGTCAGCGCAGGCGACTGAGACCGGCTAGAGCTGCCTCTTGCTCTGGCCGAGTTTTCAGAAGCCCTCCGCCGCATGCCCACCAATAAATCTCTGGGCATGGACTGGCTGACCATGGAGTTCTACCGCATGTTCTGGGATGTCCTCAGCCCGGACCTAGTCACCATCTGGGCTGAGTCTTTGGAGAGTGGGGTCCTCTCTCTCTCATGCAGGCGAGCTGTGCTCACCTTATTGCCGAAGAAGGGGGACATCTGCGACTTATGGAATTGGCGTCCTGTCTCACTCCTCAGCACAGACTACAAAGTCGTAGCGAAGGCCATCTTGCTGCAGCTGGGGTCCGTGCTGGTGGACTTAGTCAACCCAGACTCAGGTGGAGGGCTGAGGAGAGTAAGTGGCAGGCTGAAGAGAGGGCTGAAGCTGAAAGGTGGTGGCAACGTGATGAGAGGAGGCAGGATTCAATGCTGAGGCTGCTGGAGGATCAAACTAATATGCTCCAGCGTATGGTTGAACTGCAGGAAAGGCAGCAGGAGCACAGACCGCCGCTACAGCCTCTGTGTAACCAACCGCCCTCCTCCCCAAATTCCACAGCCTCTTCACCCAGATGCCCAAGAACACGGTGCGGGGGCTTCCGGCCACCCAGCCACTCCACCCCAGAGGATTGCCCAAGCAACAGAAGGCTGGCATTCAATAAGTTTTAAACTTTTAAAGTGCTGTGTGGCCTTGTCCTTCTCTCCTCAACCACCCCTCCCAGGCCACCTTGGCAGTTATCCCCCTATTTGTGTGATGAATTAATAAAGAACGCATGAATGTGAAGCAACACAACTGCATTCTGGGGCTGACCCAATGCACCAGTAATCCAAGCTCCTGGAGATGAGGCTATGCATGGCCACTGCTGGGAAATGATTGATGCAGTGAAGTTTTGGATTTTTGCAAGTCTGTACCATGGTGGTAAAATTCTGGCAGAACCTTGTCCATTTTGAGTCTGGATAAGCAATTATATGCATTAGGTTCAAAAGTTCTTGATTTTGAAAAACTGGTGGGTATAAATCTTTTCCAGAAGCTGGCCAATTAAGAATGGGTCTGTGGACAGGGAACTGATTTGTATGTTGTCCGTGAATTTGTACACCTGTATAACTCACAAGAGAAAGTTACTTACCTGTAACTGGAGGTTCTTTGAGATGTGTCGTCCTTATCTGTATGCCATTGAGGGTTATGCACATGCACCATGTGTCTGGAATGGGAACTTTTCAAAGTAGTATTGCTTATCAGTCTGTGCATGTGCCCTTGTATTGCTTCTGGTGAAACCACAAGGCAGTAAAGAGTGAGACGGACCAACTATGTTGCCAGGTCCTTCTCCACTGCAGACCTACAGAGCCACACTAAAGGGGAAGGAGGGGGGGAAATGGAATACAGATAGGGACCACATATCTTGAAGGACCTCCAGTTACAGGTAAGTAACCTTCTCTTCTTTTTCGAGTGATGGTCTCTATTGTATTCTACTGAAGGTGATTGACAGGCAGTACCTACCTAGATAGGAGAAGGGTGCAAGGAAGATGGCAGAACTGTAGAACAGAGAACTGTTGCACCAATGAGATATTAGTTGCAGAATCATGTACCAGAGCATAGTGAGAGGAAAAGGTGTGTACCAAACTCTACCTAGCTGCCTTACATATGTCTGCAAGGAGCATATTATAGAGAGCAACTATGGCTGATGCTTGCACTCTTGTGGAATGGGCTTGTATCCCATCTGGTGGGGAGCAGCCTGGTAAGTGATAGCAATGTGTAAAGTACCCTGAGACCCACTTAAAGATTCTCTGGGTGGAAATGGCCTGGCCTTTAATTCTCTGCGCTATGGCAACAAAGAGCCTGGAAGACTTCTGCAATGGGTTGTCGTTTTTATAGGTGAAATGCCAGGGCTCTATGCACATTGAGGGAATGAAACCACCATTCCTCGTTTGAGGTGTGTAGTTTTGCAAAGAAGGTAGGCAGATATGTGGGTTGGTTGAGGTGGAAATGGTGATTGATAAATCACCTTTGGCAGAAACTTGGGATGCAGTTGCAATGACACTTTGTCCTTATGGAATGTGGTGAAAGGGGGGGGGGTTGCCATATCTCCCAGCTCACCAACCCTCCTTGTTGAGGTAATGGCAACAAGTGACCTTCATGGAGAAGAGAGAGAGGGGGTAGGAGGCAAGCAGTTCAAAGGGAGAGTTCATTAAAGAGTTAAGGACTAGGTGGAGGTTCCACTGGGGAGCAATACGCTGAATGGGTGGATATTTATGTAAAAGGCTCTTGCAGAATTGGGCAAAGGTTGGATGAAAATCAAATGCCCTTCCACTGGAGGATGGAAAGTACTAATGGTGGCTGCATGCACTCTGAGCTGAGAGTGAGTCCTGAGGCTTTCAGGTGGAGGAAGTTGTCTAAGAGCATGGAGATTACCACAATTTGGGGGGCAAGACCTTGCCATTTGGCCTAATAGAATCGCCTCATGGAGTCCTTTCAGCTACTGGAGAGGACCTGCTAATGAGCATTCTCATGCTAATGGAGGTGTCTATCCGAAGACCATGCTGTCCATGGATCTGGATGCCATTGTGTTGTGTCAGCAGTTCCAGAAATGTCTGGAGCAGGAGTGGAGGCGGTTTTGATATGTGGAGAAGAGGGAAGCAGAATCGGCGAGGCCAGTGTGGAGTGATCAGAATAGCCATAACTCTCTCCTGCTGGAGTTTGTGGAGGATGAAAGGTAGGAGTGTGGGGGAGAGGGGGAAGGGATAGTTCATCCAGTCTGACCAATTGATGACCAAAGCATTGCCCTGTGAGTGGGCACCAAGGCACCCCTGGAGAATATTGGATGCACTCAGCATTGGTGTGTGATGCAAAGAGGTATCTGATTGGTGTCCCCAAGATGTCAGTGATTATCATGTTGTGCAACTCCCATTTGTGATCAATTGCAAAGTTCCTGCTCAGAGAAGCTATGATCACATTCTGTGCCAGGCAGATAGGTTGCTGAGAAAAGGATATGATGTGCGATGCATCATTCACAGAGGCAAACTGCCTCCATACACAACGCTGGGGATCTCCTGCCCCCTTATTTGTTTAGGTAGTGTACTGTGGCAATAGCGGATAGCTGGCTGGAACATGAGCCCTGCTGCCTCAGGATTCAGCTTCAGCCCCAGGTCCCATGGAGTCCAACGCTGGCCCTGGCAACCCCCTTAAAATAGAGCTGCAACCCACTTTGGGGTCCCAACCCACAGTTTGAGAACTGCTGTTTTAACACACTGAACATAAATCATATTTGGGGACCTAGATTAATAATCCTTATTGAGATCCCAATCATCTGTCCTAGGGCCCAGTTCTGATTTCACTTACTCCATTGATGTCAATGCAGCTAGAACTGGTCAGTTTGAGGACCCAACTCTTTTTTTAAACTCTAGTGCAACAGTGATTATTTCAACTTAGATTTCAGACTGTTCGCAATGTTTGGCTTACTAGCAGTGTAACTTTTTTTTAGCTATAAAAACAGGTGTCATTTGAATGGTCCAGTCATTAGAGGGGCAGTCTTGCATTGTGCTAAAGGTATCTTCTCTGCAACTGTACAGCTTGCTAGTCCTACTGATCCAATGTGTATTTTTTCTAGTAAGAGAGAATTTGTGGCTCTATGTTCTGGTCAGAGTAGTCCTCTTTCATATAGTTAATACCTGGGACCAAATGCAGTCAAATACTGTAAAACTGTTCTCTTGTTTTCTAACCTGCCTTCTCAAATAGCTTAATTCCAAGTCTTGGAACCATTATCTATTTCATCATTAGTGGCTGTGATGGTCACCAAATCATGGTGATTCTACTTTTATAAGTAAAAGAAACATGCATTTTTACATAAATCCACCACTACCATTGTGGGTTCATAAGGCTGAATGTGTATTTTTACCCTACTGTTGAAATAACTTCCTACATTTGAGATTACCCACAGCACAAGGGGCATATCACCTTTACTGAGAGATTATTATATTTGACATTATATATAGAATACATCTCAGAGAACATAGTCTAATTTTACATTGACAATTGTTTTAACATCTTAACGGGTTTCCTTTTTCCTAGTGTAAATTTAGGTTAGCCGTAGCTGCTTAGTACTGATGTCTTTATTACAAAATATTATCTAACAGTTTTTATTCCCGAGAAGATGAAATTCTACTTCATGCTATTATTGAAACAAAAATATTTTAGAATAATGTGGTATAAACATATGACTTTTGGCCCCAAACTGAACGTTACCCCTCCTTTCCCCAAACATCCAACAAATGATCACAAACCACATGCTACAGTTCAAATATTCTGAGAAATATTAACCTTCAAATATAGGTGACAGCCTCTTGGAAAAGTAGTACTGGTTTGCATCTTAGCAGGTGTCTAAATATATTTAGTCAATGACCCTGCCTTTAAGTAAAATCTTTTAAAAAGACTCATTTCTTTGCACTGTCAAAAAATCAGCCTGACACCAATTTTAAAGATGCATATATATTCTATACACTGCTGATTATATTATATATGTCAAATTCCAGAATCCAGGTTCCCAGATGAGAAATACTCACCCTAAAATCTGTCTTGCTATCAACCCAGAGAAAGGGAAAAAATTAAACTGTTTATTTTTTGAAGAGGAAGTATGTATGAGTCCAGGGAATGACTGCACAGGAGGGAGGAGAGTCTAGGATCCCAGACTCACCAGTACCTGAGAAGGGTGGTAGAGAGCATGCACTCTGCCTTTCCCACAAACATTTATTTGAAAATGCTCTTCAGCAATGGCCATCAATCCTGTCATAATTGTTCCCATTTCCAAGTCCGATATATCTATTACTCCAGAATCCCATGGTACAAACAGCATTTCCATAACACCAATTCCTTTAGATACCTGCCAGATTCAAAAGTAGAGGGAGATATGGCAAAGCTAGACTCAAAAAGGGATTCCAAGGTGGGATTCAATGAGACTTCTGGAGCTGACATGGCCCATCCCTAGTTTGCAGTCTTCTTCCTGACTCATACACACATCTACATCATTATTCCCACACACACACAAAAATGGGGGGGTTTAACCACAAGTGCTTTGTTCTAAAAGTTAAAACAAACAATTTTATTTTAAAATACAATTCAGATCTGTGTTCAAGTAAAATATGCTTTTTGCCCCCATAGGGGCTATCAGGATTGCTGGGGTGTCTCTGCTAGTCAGCAGTGACACGTTAATCCTGAGATAAGGAAACAAGCCCTAGGACAAAGGTCAAAAACCTTTTCTTCCTTTAATCACTGTTGTTGCAATGTCCTTTGTTCAGAAGCACAGAAAAGTTTACGAAGGGTTCTGATTCAAAAAGTAGAAGTCTTGGTGACATCTGCAGACAAATACTCAGGATGCTCTTCCAATTCCCTGCTATTTTATGGCCATCCTGGTGTGAACACTTTGGGAACAGTCTGGACATGTTTGGGTGCTACATCAGCTTAACAATGCAGGCTGTAGAACTGTGAAAGATTTACCACACTTTTAACCACCATCTTTTTCACAAGTTTCTGACTAGTAATTTGAATGTCAGAAATTGCTTACTCATCCTACAATCTTACAAAAGCTTTACAAAATACTATGTGATCTGTACATTATTTGCAATAAGTTTAATTTATTCTGCTTCCTTGAATTCAACTCAATATAGAAATACTTTTAAAAAACTTTTGAACATAGTAGCAATAAACTACAAACTGATATTCAAGTCCTGATCATAATGTTGAGGGTTACACCAATATTATTCTATTTTTCTTAGAAGAACAAAATAATTTAATTAGCTTGTAAAAAAAATACAGGAGCCGCTCCCTTATGCTTCTCTCTTTTAAAAAAAAAATCATGTTCAAGATGGTGACAAGATTCAAATAACATTCTTGCATGTTTCAAACTTTGCAATGTATTAAGTAAGTGACAGACTTGTTTTGTTATGGCTTTTTTATTTATTGGAAGAATGTCATGCTGGAGATAAACGTTACATGTTGTAGCTAATGAACTCTTGTGTTCTCAGTATTTTCTTTTTTGAAATCTTCTTTGCAATTGGATCATCATGTAATGGTTGTGGGTATCTTAAGATCTTCAGATCATCATCTGCAAAAGGCACTTGTAGCAGAACCTAATAAGCCCTTGCCGAGGCAACACTTTCACTGGTGTGATTCTGGGCAAAACCCTGGCCTCAATGAAGTCAGTGGCAAAACTCCCATTGACTTCAATAGGGCCAGCATTTCACTTCAGATATTTTGCCTCACTAGGAACTGCAAGAATAGGCCTGGCAGTGTTATACTGCTGGACTAAACAGTCAGTACTGACATGACACATGCAGTCATGTTAGCTTATAGCTAAAACAAATGAATTAAATTTGGTATTCAGCATGGCCAAAAGAAAGTTACAGTAGTGGTAAATAGTACCACTGGTTAAGTGTGTTCACTCAGAACACTTCAAAGGATACAAGTTATAGTCAATGAAACTGGGTAAGTTATTCGATATGCCATTAATTATGTAAATATTCAGACTTATGTAAGTGAAAGGATTCTAGTTTACACAACTGAATTTTAACAAACTCATCCTAAAAATCTAACATTTATAAGCGGGGGTGAGAGAGGGGAAAGCGAAGGGAGAGGAAGAATCAGTGGCAGAAGAGCACACACTTCTCATAAAAACCATTAAAAAAAACACAAGCAAGAGGATGATATCACATTCATTAATATTTCCAAGACTGAACCCAAGTTTTGCTCCATATAGGAAAAGTTTTGAGTTATTTATAACTGCATGTTAAATAATTACTAGTAGATTCCCTGTTTTTTCCAGCTATGCAGAAACAAAACTCTAAATGTCATACGGAAAAGAATGCGGTTTTCCACAAAAATAGTTGAAATACTGAAGCTAAAAAGACTGCTGCTGACAAAAGCGTAAAATAATGTGTCAGTCTACAGAGCTCTGACAGCAGGTATATCTCAAAAATTCTTATGGAAAATACATTTGTCCTGTTTCCTTTTAATTTATAAAAGGCACTTTGTGGACAGCTAAAGCATCGATAAAATACGTATCCTGTTAGCTTTCCTGTTAGACAACACATGTATTTCAAGTCAGTTTACCATAAAGATATGAACACATTCTTTACAGCAGTTATTAGTGCAGATTTGTTAAAAATTTTACAGTTCAGTATTGTCTTATAACATTTATTTTTAAAAGAAGAGGTTTTCTGAGTTCAAGAAAACAATACTGGTCTTCATACAGGATTTCAATGTTTGGTAGATGACATCTTGAAGGCTAAAGTACAAAATTCATTAAGTTCATGCCAACAAAATAAGCTCTGTGTGGACCTTTCAGAAGTGGGTCCTCAGTCTTTTGTTTTCCTCTCGTAGTCTCTCAATTTCAGCTACTAAACTTTCATTTACAGAGTATCTTTCAAGCAAGGCATGCATTTCATTCTAGAGACAAAGAGAGAAAAACCCTCATTATCAACAGCTAAAGTTTACTTTTCAAATTTTGTTCTCTGCAGTTTCCTCTTTTGAACAGATGAAAATTAATGTAAATGACAACAACCTGATAATATACTGTATCTTTTTCACAAAGAAATAAAAAAACCCCAACCTTTTGATAAGTTACTAACATGACTCTTTCTTGTTGGGGTACAGTACTTCTGTCATTAATTCCTTATTCTTTAATGGATATTTTATCAAAGTACACTTTTGTCCCAGTTAAGATGGGGAATATATTTTTCAATTTCCACTAAAAGAAGAATGACCAATGCTGGATACTAAAGATTTTTTTATGTAGGCCAAATAGCAGAAAAAACTTAAAATTTATAAATAGATTAGCTTAATTTGAAAAACAGATTAGACTTTCAATTTCTTAATGTATTTCCTTACTCCATTTCAGCATGTAAGCAACCCCTTCAATTACTAGTTGATTCTTCTGCTTAAACTACCAAAAAAACCCAACGATGTTAAGTGAATTTTCTTATTTTTTTTATAAAACCCAAGATTTGTAATGTTGGATGATTTCAAATTATATTTTGCATCATAGCTTTGTTTTAAAGAGTATGTTCTACAAGTTGCAGGATCTTCATCAGGACTCAGATGCTATAATTATCACAGCAACAACTAATGCAGTGATAATGCATTACAGTGTCCTATTGTAATGGTTGTTGAAAGGAAATTCTGTTGCCAAGGTAACTAACAATATTTATTTCGTGTTACCATAGTCCTTCCTCTCTTCTTCTCACCCAGTCAAGTATCTTTATTTTCATTTATTGGAGCCATGTCTGTGTTAAGGCCCCAATCTTGCAATTTATTGTGCCTGTGCCGAGACCCATGGCGCAATCACTGGAGCTTCATGCATGCCCAGATATCTGCTCACATGAATCCGTTAGCTGGATCTAGCCTAACAGAGTAAAAACGTCAGGGCTATACTGGCATCTCAAACAACCAACTACTCCCTCGAGCATCTAAAATAAAAAAATAATCATGTGCGCCATATTCCAAGTTGCTCATTCTGTCTTCCCACCCTGTTCCACTATAAAGATGTCCCCACCTACACACTGTTTTCCTGTGTGACATCCACTCTAAAATGATCACATGTGGGGAAGTGGTGAAGGCAGGGAGACATTCCCTCTCAGATTTACCTTCCTCCCTCATTAATGGAAAGATTTGTTTCCCCCTCTGCTCACAGCAAAACCAAGACATTCAGACTAGAGGTCTCAGAGTCTCATTTCAAGTTGAGCCCCTGTAAGCTCAATAAAAATATAGTTCATGTGAATTCTTTAGTGTTTGCCCTACAGTAGTTCAGTCAATGGCAATCTCATGAGTCCCAGTGCAGTGCTTTCTCTCCAGATGAATATGGACAAGGTAAGAAATAAATAGTTTTAACAACATAATATGCAAGTAATTAGATCTGTTTTAGGATATTAAGTAGGAAGACCATCACCGTATGGAGCAGTGTTCTGTGTTATACTGTATAGTTAGCATTAGTTCAGAGCATGAAAATAGGTCTGCTTCTGCTAGCATTCAGCAGAGCCTAAAAAAGGGAGGGAGAGAGAAAAAAGAAGCCAATGCTAGTCAATTTCTCTGGTTGGTATCCCATGTATCAAAACATTATTGGTTAGTTTCATTTGCCTTTTGGCAGTCTACTAGATTTCAATACTTCATTTGTTTAGCTTGAAACAGTTTAATACATCTATTAATATGTAGGTGTTTCCCCCTCCCTTCTCTGTATGTTTTCTATTTAGGTTGTAAGGCATGCATCTAGCTTTCAGTTTTATCTGTAAAGCAGCAGGCACACTTCAGCATTACTTATATACATTTTCATATTGTTCTTTGTACATACCAACTGCGTATGGAATTGTTTAATCATCTCCACTTGCAAATTCACAATGTCTCGGTGGCATGCTTCTCTGGGGGAACAAAGTATAAAAAGTCCCAAATGACACCTTTCCCATCAATTCCACAAAGACAGTAGTTCTCCTCTAGTCCCCAAACACACACACAAAACCAAAAAACCAATGGTCTTATAACGCTATAGGATATCCTGGACACAGGAATAAGGACAATGCCTATCCCTACTACTACCTGGTGCAGAAAGACAAGTAGAATTGTAATAAGTCATTCAGGATGGCCCATGTCTTTTGCTACTCCCAAGTTTCTGCAAGAACAGTTCATCCAGTGATTATATGAATCCTTGCTCATGATCCTTGAAAAAGGATTTCAAGAGCAGAGCAATACAGAACATTTGAGAGCTTGTCCTCTGTTTGCTAACAGGACCAGGAATGCCAACAAAAATACATTTTTATTTTTAATCAGTGATCCCAAGATTGGCATTTCATCTGATGCATCATAGGTTTATCTTAGATTTGGACTGTATTTTTAGTGTTCAATTTGAATGTTAACCTTGTTGGAGGAGAAAAGCCTCCTTCAGTCACAGAGTACGATGCACAAAGATGATGCTCAATAAATGAAAGTCATTTACCTCTACTTGGAATTAAAGAAGATTATGAATACAGGTCCACTCTTGTGGAAGGTACCTACAGATTGCATTATGGTCTGGAACAGTGATTACGATGGGCCATGCAGACTTTTCCAAGACCACAGCACATTCTAGGTCAAATGATGTACGAAGGCATGACCTCCTTGTCCTCATTTCCTAAGACTCTACAATAAACTCCAAGAGAGTGGAGAATATGAAACCATACTGATGAGCTATTTGAAGACCTCCTTTTACTGGCAAGTAACCTTCCCCTAACCCTTCTGAGTAGTGTCAGTACAGATCTTTAACTGGAAGGGTTCTTAATCTTTGGCATTGAGTTCTATCTCCCAGCACAGAGAAGTCCCTCAAATAAGAATTTTGCACTTAGCAACCTGAGAATCTCAGTATTGGGACCTTAATGAATCCACTATTCTTAGTTTACTTGGAGATAAAATGGATTCTGGGGAGCAGAGGTGTAATTCCATCTTTCCTCTCTGAATTTCTAGTCTTTGAAGAATACTCAGAAGAGAGTCAGAGGCCTTTCACACCATCCAACCCACCTCAACAGTCAGGATCTCTTGGCACCAAACTTCGAGACATCCAGAGTCTGAGATTTTGAGTAAGGGCTCACAACTTATTCTGACTTAGAATTTCTCCTAAAAAATCTTAGCTGACTCCATAAAGTATGGATCAGAGCAGAGTCTCCCAGTCGAGGCCCCAGTTGATTAACTGTAGGTTTGATGCTAGAAAATGTACTTTACAAAATGGGCACTCCTTAAACCTAGGCTCTTTAAAGGGATCTGCCATCCATAGTAAACTGATGAGCTTCATCTTAACATAAATTTCCAGAGAAACTCTTTTCTTTAATTAAAAAATTCATAGATAAAAACACAAAACAAGCAACTCAGAGGATGTTACATGTAATATTGCTAATGATTTGAAAATATGCAGTATCTTTTAGAGCCAGATTCAAAGCAGCGAGAACACACCGACAAATTAAACATACTTTGCAGATGCTTTGCATTGTCAGAGCAGCACAAACAGCCAGCATGTACACCCCAGTTTCCCCAAACCCTCATCCTCCATAGTCCCCTGCACACATGCCACTGCCCTTCAATTTCATCTTTTGATACCCCCAAATTCCCCTGCATGCACACAAGTATTCCCCCTGTTGAAGAGACACGTATCAATGGGTCAGGATTATTGTAATTTTTGACACTATTTTCATGAATGCACATTACAGGAGCAGAGGAAGAATGATCCTCTTGTTCGGAGAAATCATTCAAAGAACTGCCCTCTTTCAAAATGGATGCCACCTCCTATTATTCTCAAGGAGACAGAGAATGCCCTCCGTTAAAATACCCTCTTTCAAAATGGCCACCTCCTCTTGTTCACAATAGAAGTGATGCCAAGCTGCTCTCTGGCAGCACAGAACCCTCTACGCTGTAAGAAAGCAAAGATTTGCACTGTGTGAAGCAAGTAAATGGAGGCAGTGGCCATCATTATTTATGGCAGCCTGTGCCCTTAGTTCAACTGAAAACATTGGAGATGGCAGCCATTTCCAAAGAGAGCAGTTATTTGTGAGATTCTCTGTAGTAAAGTAATTCTCAACCTTTGCTGAAAGAAACCTTCAGCCAAAAAAACAAACAAACAAACCAAAACCAAACCCAGCAAAAATGGCCACTGATCCTATTAAAAAGTTGTCTAATGCTGCATATTCAAGTGATTTTAAGGAGTTTCAACTATATAGGAAGCTTGATTCTACATTAGTTATTAAAATCATCAAAGACAAACGAGAGTGACATCAAATGCTAAATTTCTTAAAAGATCCATTTAAGTTAAAATTAACTTAAACTAATAGATTTATCTATATATTCTCAGAAAATGTGTACCCAGTAAGTGCTGTAATTTTGGAGAGGATATTATGTATTTTTCATAAATAACAAAGACATTACGTGCAAAAATTCTACAGTCTTAAGTATGCAACAAGTTTTTCCACACAAAAAAAGCTGTGTAAACTCAACAAGAGTTGAGCATCATCAAGGAAGATACATAGGGATTCTGACTAATCTCTACCTGTTTGAGGAGTGGTATCCCTAAAATCATTTCCAAACCTAAGCCTGGAAAGTAACATCACAACGTGCTTCTGCTATTCCAACTGATGCTACTGTGGGTTTTATGTGGGGTTTTTTGTTACACAAACAACTAATTACATTTCAAAGTCTGAAAGTGCAAAGAAAGATGGCCCTTATATTCTATTCAACTACAATTATAAATACATTAGGAGGATATAGTGCTGTAGGCTGGAAGAATGATAAGAGAAATTTGTTTTAATTACTGTTCTAATGGTCAGACTCTTCTAATGATCCAAAGATTTGGATCACAAGTGAACATATGCCAATCTCAGGAACTGACCAAAGGGTTCTGTACCCTCTCTAAGAGGCCAATCAATACATCTACAATAAAAGGGTCAAAACTTCTGGGTCATAGCCCAAGACTGCTTTTCTCCCACTACAAATATCAATGATCTAAAACTAAAGTTAGTGGGAGCTGGGTCGATATACATGCAAATATTTTAGACTTGCATCACAGACAATTATAGATACTCCATTTCTCTTCGATTTCCCCGTTTTTTCAATTTTTTTCCCTTGGCACTGAAATGTTCAAACCAAATTGTATTAAAAGTTAGCTGTGGGAGAGTCAAGCCCTTGGCTTCCACAAACTAAGAGCCTCCCACAGATTCCTACTTTCAGAACCTTTTAAAAGATGCAGAAATAAAAATTTATCAGACCCAAGAGGTAATATATACCATTACATTGTGCGGTTGCTAAAATTCAGTGGCTGAAACAAGAGTGGCAGGTACTCCCCACCCTTCCTCTCCTCACTCAAACATATTCCTCCTGGCACACAATGAGCTTCCACCATTAGCCACCTTGCCTCAATTTCCTTCCATGCTCCCTGGTTTATTTGATAAGGAACTGAAGGTTTTGCTTTGGTTTTCTTCATTTGAGGGATGACTTCCCTAGAGTTACAGAAGAGGAAGCTGAACCTTTTTCTTAAGAATTGGGGGTGGGGAAAGAAAGGGGAAAGACAAGAAGAAGACTGCGAACAGGAGGAAAATATATACATTTTTATTGTATTTCTTGATTAAATCCTGGAGGTTATAAACATAAGCAGCTATGGTATTTTCTCTTGAAATACATAAAAAAAAAGGAGAGAGAGGCACTTCTGGAGTAGGTGGAATGACACTAATCAGTGTCATAGGAGAAGTAGTTTTTGCTAATAGCATAGCAATAGTTCTGTCAAATCACAGCAAAGCCACTGTGAGACCCCAGAAAATGTTTTGAATAATAAAAAAAGAGAAGATTATACAATGTTGTATACATATGAGAAAGACTATCACAAGAACCAAAACAATTTAGAACATTTCTATTTAGAGTAAAGTTGTGTGAAAATTATTAATTTCCATCTATATAATTGGCCTGCAAGTTTTTCAACAGAAAATCCGTGTAGAAATCAGTGCCACATCTCTGTATAAACAGCCTATAGAAATAATATAAAATGACCTTTGAAAGAGACACAAAATAACCTAAGACTTTAGGGAGTGCTATGTAAAAAAAAACAACAAAGGATCTGTTTAAAAAAAATAAAAATTAACACAAGCCCAGGCTCATGTTCGGAGATGTGTGGCTTGAAAGAATCCAAAGTGACATTCTCAGTCCAAGGAGGGGGACCATGGAGGAGAGAGAACCAAAGCCAACACAAACATAAGAGTGCTGGTGCAGGCTGAAAAGAATAAGGAAGACCTGAGGTGATACTGCACAACAAGTTAGACCCAAGTTTGTAAAAGAAAATGGGAGTAAAAGTGGGGGATACAGACACTCCCCACAACACTCCAAAAATTTTGGAATGCAAAGAGAAAAAACAAACCCATCACATCCTAGTTCGGTCCCTCAATAGTCCTCCTTTGCACACGTCTGGTTCGATTGTACCATTGATCACTCATTGCTGAGAGTTCTCAGAAGAACAAAAAACCCATTGGGGTTTTGGAGGGATTAAATTAGGTCTTGTCTACACCTGAGAATTTATGAAAAATAGCTATATCAGAATAATTATCGAAGAGTTATTTTGGGATAAGTCCCTATGTGGATACTCTTATTCTGGAATAAGAGTGCCTTCGTCCAATTTACAAAAGGCACTTTCAGTCTGGAGTAAGTCGTCCCATGGGAGCTTATACCAAAATAACTATCTCTGAATAATTATTCCAAAGTAGCTATTTTGGTAAATTCTGAGGTGTAGATAAGCTCTAAATTAATCCCTCCAGAACCCTGATGGGTTTTTTGTTGTTCTGAGAACTCCCGGCAATGAGTGATCAAACACTTCAGGTTCAAACCTGTGCAAAGAAGGACTACTGAGGGACCAATCTATAATAATTATTCAGGAATAGATATTTTGGGATATTTCCAGGGGTGGATAAATCCTTAGTTAAACTATCTGTCACAGCTAGCTTGAGCCCCTCTAGGAGTCTAAAACCACCTCCTCTCCATTTCAACCCAACCAGGTGTTGTTAAAACCCTACACAACTGTGGAACTTCATGAAGTTACTGGGGCAAGTCTACACTAACAAGTTTTGCCAGCACAGGTAAGTGTGTTAGGGGGTTGAAAAACCCCACCTCTTCCTGACATAGCTATGCTGGCAAAAAACCCTGTCCCTACACAGCTTATACTGCCAAGAGTCCTTTGGCACCCAATACAGCTTCTGTCATTTGAGGAGGTGATTTCAGTATACTGACAAAAGAACTCCTTTTGCTGGAATATGTTGAGTCTACATTACGAGGCCTTGCTGGTATAGTTGCATTGGCACAGCTGTACCAGCAAAGCCTTTGTAGCGTAGACTAGCATTTCCTCTCCTTTCTTACATGCTTTGATGAGCAGTGAAATACCTAACAATGCTCACATTTGAAATATCACAACTGTTATCTGCCTTACCAACCACTAAAATGAATGGGGCAGTTTACACCTCGGAGCTGTATCAGGCTCTTTGCAAACATTGCTGCCTTAGTCACAGTCGGCCTTGTCTAGGCTAGGACTAGACTTGTCTAGGCTAGGACTTGAAGGTGCATCGTTAGCTAACAAATTCCAACTAACTGGTTTTAAAAACTTAATAATCACAAGGCACACTGCCTTTAACATGGGCTAAACTGGTTGAGTTAAAGCCAAAAGCAAGAAAGAGTAAAGGTCAGGCTGAATGTCACACCAGAAAAATTTTCCTCAGTTTCCCAATAGAAGACCGACTCTTCGGACACAAACAATGCAGGGAAGCAACACTAAAAAATAAATTGTAGGGAACAATTTTCTACCAGCAGGGAAATCCACTAGGTCATCTAGTGTTTCTTTTCCTCTTCATTTCCAAAATCTCGAATTCCAACAAATGCAATGCACTGGACTCACGATACAATGAGTTAGGAGGTTTATGGTGAATGTTCCTATATTTTGAGCTAAGCTGTTTAAAAAGCCATTCCTTCGGCTTTTAGGGAGGCATTCTGTTTTCATAAAGTGAGAGAACTTTTAGTAACAGCTCCACACGCACAACTAAATGTATGCCAATCAACGTTCTTCATTTACAATACAGGCTTCATTTTGTGTAGAGCTGCACCCAATACTGCAGTACATAACTGATTTAATAGCTTTACAGTTATCTAGATCCTGAGAAAAGCTCAAAGCATTGCTTTGAACAATTTATTTTCTTGTTTAAAAAAAAATTATATATATACACTGTGATTGGCTCAATAAATTTCCACCAAAAAATAAAAAAGCAGAAGTGAAGGCAAAGTATAAGATACAAAAAACCCTTCAATAGGTCTCAGCAACACCTGACATATTAAAATGAATGCTCTAGTGATCTCTATTTAAGTGCATCATTTCAAAAATGTTAAGATGGTAACAATCTTTCCCACTCTAACTTGAGCCATATCAAACCTGATTTAACTGCAACTGAAGTCCGTATCAGCCTTTCCATTGATTTCATTATGAGTTGGATTGGGCCCCAGAGGGGAAAAAAAAAAAAAAAATCATCTCCCAAAATTGTTAGTACCCAAAGCAGAAACTCCTATTTCTAGAGAAGGAAGAAGCAACAGAAGATTCCATAAAATCTACTAAGGAACTCATCATGTAGACCTTAACTTACCCAAGAAGCATGTAGCTTACCAACCCTGCAAACGTATGTAAAATTTATTCATATGAGTAGTCCCCATTGTGGTATCAACCTATTGAAATCAATAGGACTACTCACATGAATAAAGTTATGCACAGGCTTACAAGTTTGCAATATTGGGACCATTGATACTTCAGTGATAGGAGATACAGAAACTAGGACTGTCGATTAATCGCAGTTAACTCACGCGATTAACTCAAAAAATTATATCGCGATTAATTGCAGTTTTAATCACTGTTAAACAATAGAATATCAATTTAAATTTATAAAATATTTTGAATGTTTTTCTACAATTTTCATATATATTGTACTCTGGGTTGTAACTGAAATCAAAGTGTATATTATTCTTGATTACAAATATTTGCACTGCAAAAATGATAAACAAAAGAAATAGTATTTATACAAGTGCTGGAGTGCAATCTGTCACGAAAGTGCAACTTACAAACGTAGATTTTTTTTTACATAACTGCACTCAAACACAAAATAGGAAAACAATGTAAAACTTCAGAGCCTAAAGTCCACATAGTCCTAATTCTTGTTCAGCCAATTGCTAAGACAAAGAAGTTTGTTTATATGTACAAGAGATAATGCTGCCCTCTTCTTATTTACAATGTCCCCAGAAAATGAGAACAGGCATTTGCACGGCACTTTTGTAGCCAGCATTGCAAGGCATTTACATGCCAGATATACTAAACATTCATATGCCCCTTCATGTTTTAGCCACCATTCCAGAGGACCTGCCTTCCATGCTGATGATGCTTGTTTTAAAAAAAAGCATTAATTAAATGTGTGATTGAACTCCTTGGGGGTAGAATTGTATGTCCCCTGCTCTGTGATACCCGCATTCTGCCACATATTTCATGTTATAGCAGTCGCAGATGAGGACCCAGCTGATGTTCATTTTAAAAACACTTTCACTGCAGATTTCACAAAACGCAAAGAAGGCACCAATGTCAGATTTCTAAACATAGCTACAGCACTGAACTCAAGGGTTAAGAATCTGTAGTGCCTTCCAAAATCTGAGAGGAACTGGGTGTGGCGCATGCTTTCAGAAGAGCAAGACTCTGATGCAGAAAACTACAGAACCCAAACCACCAAAAAAGAAAATCAGCCTTCTGTTGGTGGCATCTGACACAGATGAAAACGAACAAGTGTCAGTCCGCACTGCTTTGGATTGTTGTCGAGCAGAACCCATAATCAGCATGGATGCACGCAGGATTGCCAGGCATCTTGGTTTTGACTGGAACGCTCGGTCAAAAAGGGACCCCGGCGGCTCCGGCCCTGCCCCGAGCACTGACTCTGCGCTTCCATTGGCTAGAAACTGCAGCCAATGGGAGCTACAAGAGTGGTGCTTGCGGACGAGAGCAGCGCGCAGAGCCTCCTGGCCCCCTGACCCAGAAGTTGGACCTGCTGGCTACTTTCAGAGTGCAGTGCGGAGCCAGGACAGGCAGGGAGCCTGCCTTAGCCTCGCTGCGTCACTGACCAAGAGCCGAGATAAGCCCACTCCCCAACCCCGAGCCCCAACCCTCTGCCCCAGCCCTGAGGCCCCCCCAAACCCAGAGCGCCCTCCTGCACCCCAAACTCCTGATTCCCAGCCCCACCCCAGAGCCTGCACCCACAGCTAAGGCCCCCCTGCACCACAACCCCCTGCCCCAGCCCAGAGCCCCCCGCCACACCCTGAACCCCTCATCCATGGCCCCACCCAAAAGGCCACACCCCCAGCCAGAGCCCTCACCCCCTCTTATACCCCAACCCCCTGCCTCAACCCGCAGCCCCCTCCCGCACTCTCAATCCCTCGCCCCACCCCCCACCATGGAGCCACCTCCCACACCCCAACCCCCTGCCCCAGCCCAGTGAAAGTGAGTGAAGGTGGGGGAGACCAAGCCACCGAAAGAAGGGGAACGTAGAAAGCGTGGAACGGAGCCTTGGGGAAGGGGTAGAGCTACGATGTTTGGTTTTGTGCCATTAGAAAGTTGGCAACCCTAGACGCACGTCCCCTGGAATGGTGGTTGAAGCATGAAGGAACATATAAATCTTTAGCGCATCTGGTATGTAAATATCTTGTGATGCTGGCTACAACAGTGCCATGAGAACACCTGTTCTCACTTTCAGGTGACATTGTAAACAAGAAGCCGGCAGCATTATCTCCTGCAAATGTAAACAAACTTGTCTGTCTGGGCGACTGGCTGAACAACAAGTAGGACTGAGTGGACTTGCAGGCTCTAAAATTTTAGATACATGGTTTTATTTTTGAATGCAGTTTTTTTGTACGAAATTCTACATTTGTAAGTTCAACTTCCATGATAGAGATTGCAGTACAGTACTTGCATTAGGTGAATTGAAAAATACTATTTCTTTTTTTTTTTTTTTTTACAGTGCAAATACTTGTAATCAAAATATAAAGTACACTTTATATTCTCTGTTGTAATTGAAATCAATAGATTTGAAAATGTAGAAAACATCCAAAAATATTTAAATGGTATTTTATTATTGTTTAACAGTGCGATTAATCATGATTAATTTTTTTAATCGCTTGACAGTCCTAACAGAAACCCTAATATTAGTAAGACAGCTTGATGACCAATGGAAATATCTACAGCATATTTACCATACTTTAGTTGAAAAGTTGAATTCTGATTATCCAAAACTGAATGATTTGTTTTGCCATCCAGAGTTTGTATTAAATACTTCTTATAAAATTATAAAATTCAGTTTAAAAAAATCAAGTCAATGAAATATTCCAAACACTGCATGAACAGACTTTACCTGAAATCATCCAGCGTTTCCTGTATCATATTTTGAATGAAATGAATTTGAACTGATGTCAAAGGTGCATTTGGTCTATTACTTCCAATGGTGTCAACTATTTTTTCAGATAATGAACTGGCAACTCCCGCAGTGACAGAGGAAGTTATCTTTGGACCTAAAGAAGAAAAATGAAGAGTCTTAGAGTGAATCTGGAGGAGAGTAAGAGAAAACTTCAGTTACTCCACAAAGCATCTGTCTTAAGAGATGGATCACAAACTTAATGAGTCAACAATGTAATACTGTTTCAACAAAAAGCTAACATAATTCTGGGATGTATTAGCAGGAGTGTTGTAAGCAAGACGCGAGAAGTAGCTCTACTCTACTCAACACTGATAAGGCCTCAACTAGAGTACTGTGTCCAGTTCTGGGCATCACACTTCGGGAAAGATGTGGATGAACAGGAGGAAGTCCAGAGGAGGGCAACAGAAATGAGTAAAGGTCTAGAAAACATGACCTTCGAGGAAAATCCGGAAAAAAAAAACGCCCTGTGTTTGTTTAGTCTGGAGAAGACTCAGGGGGGGACATAACAGTCTTCAAGTACATATAAGGTTGTTATAAAGAGGAGGGTGCTGAATTGTTCTCCTTATCCACTGAGGACAGGACAAGAAGCAATGCTCTTAAACTACAAGAAGAGAGATTTAAGTTAGACATTAGGAAAACTTCTTAACTGTCAAGGTAGTTAAGTACTAGAACAAATTACTTAGGGAGGTTGTGAAATCTCCATCACTGAAGGTTATTAAGAACAGCTTAGACAAAACAACCAACTGGAGTGGTCCAGATAATACTTAGTCCTGCCTCTGAGCAGGGTACTGGATTAGATAACATACGTACGGGGGTCCTTCCAGCTCTACATTTCTATGATTCTATGTTGTTGAATATTTTACTCATAAGATTAAGTGACTTGAGAGCCTAAGGGCCAGATCTACAAAGGTACTAATGATATGGCTAGGTGCTTAGTGGGATTTACAAAAGCAATTGAAATATAGGTCTTATTCAGGTGCTTTAGAAAAATCCCACTAACCACCTACCTGCATCTTTAACCACCTCAACACCTTTGTAGATCTGGCCTTTAGGCTCCCAAGTCATTTGGGAGTGTTTACACAGACAGTTTGCTGCAAGCTGAGGTGTAAGTCTGCTGCAGACTAAAAGCTCCCTAGTGCACTTTCAGCTACACGACTTTGAAATGGGAGTAGATCAGAATGCATGAGGGATTTCTTTAAGTGCATGGCAGCAAGGTCCACACAGACAGGTTGTTTGGCAGGTTATAGTTACACCCAAGCTTGCTGCAAACTAAGTGTTCATGTAGACAAGCCCTTAGATGCTTTTGATTATTTTATCACACATCTAAGCAGCTCAAGTTATACTTAGTATACTATAAACAAAAAAATTCCTCACAGTTACTTGCCCTTTTATTCAGTTTTAATGCTAAAGTAACTTCTGTGACAGTTTTCACATCAGGTATCATAACACACAATAACCACTTGTAAAACCAGACAACTTCCACACACTTACTTGCTGAGGTAGTACCATTTACTGGTGAATCGGACATCAAGAGTGTCTGAATATTCTTCCCTAGCCTCTCATTTGCTTCTGGAGTCTTGATTACAGTGGGCAAAAGTGGAGTATTTGAATTTCCAGACTCAGCATTCGATGAGCTCAATTTTGAAAGCTTGTAAGTCAAATTAAAAACAGCAATAATTGTAACACTTCAGTTGTACTTAATGACAGTTTACATTTTAAGATCTACATTGCCTCATGTATTTTTGTGCTTGGAAAGCTGGAACAAATAGTTCTGGCTAGAAAACAAGGATTCCATTTCCCCCCAAATTTTGAGATTTTGGAATTTGCTTTTGTTCTGTTTCAAAATAAAACAGACCTTTTGACATTTTTCACAGAAATGAGAGCACCAATCCCAGAATACCCATTAGCCTAGCAGCTAGGGAACCCCCTGGGATGTAGGAGACCTGCTCCAAATCAGAAGTGCCCTAAACATCAGGTTACACAGATAGGAACATTTCAGAGAGGACTAACAAAGTTTCTGGGGAGAAAAATTGGTTTGCTGAGTTGGCATTTTTTAATGAAAGTGTTTAGACAAAAAATTTCCAACAAACTCTAGTGACTAATGAAAACTAAAATTTAAATACAAATATTTACAGCATATCCTTGAAGCTGACCTCAAAAAAAAAAAAAAAAACCCCCAACAACTTAGCTTTGCATTAATATTAGAATGGTAAAACCCAGTATCTACTTACTATTGTTGAAGGAAACAGACACACTATTCATGACTAATACAGTATTTTCCTCTCAGCAGAAAAAATATGGCAGATGAATTATTCTCTTAGAAAGAGAAGAGCACTATCTCCTCTAGCCAGTAGCGAAGCCATATGTTCTGGTAATGGTGCTACAGGTCCCACGTGAGCCACAATTGCAGAAAAACAGGGAGTTGGCAATACAAGAAAAGCCAAGAGAGGCTTCAGACTCAACAGTGCCCTGGCCACACAGTTCTTGGGCTTACATGTTTATTCCCTTTCTGGGATAGTGCCAAGAC
This sequence comes from Lepidochelys olivacea, assembly GCF_965140295.1. Classification (NCBI taxonomy): domain Eukaryota; kingdom Metazoa; phylum Chordata; order Testudines; family Cheloniidae; genus Lepidochelys; species Lepidochelys olivacea. The sequence goes on from NC_140411.1 coordinate 269,355,826, forward strand.
TTCTGGACCTGAAGACCTCTCAGGTTTTTTTACCTTTGCTCACGAGGGCATGCCTGAAACATCCTCAGATAGAGAACCTGCGTGAAACTCAGGAGACTGTGCCCAAAAGTCTTGTGCTGCAACAGACTTTTTCAAAGCTAAAGAAAACCCTGACATCAAGGGAAAACTTGCTGTGGCTTGTTCCAGTGGAAGAAGATGATGATGTTTGGCAGGTGCTGGCTTAGTACCACATCTCTCTTATCTGGGTAGATCCAGGCACTAACAGAGGACCCATAACAACAGATTCTTGAGACACAAAAATCAGCCTCATAACCAACTGATACTCAAAGCTAGCTACAGAAAGAAAAGAACTGGAGTGACGTGGGCCTTTTGTAAATTCAGCTGTAAAGGTTCAGTGCTGCAAGCATGGCTTTCTAGAGAGTTCCTGAATCTCAACAGCAACAGAGGTGGAAGCAGATTTCATAAAGAGGAGTAAGCAGAGACCACCTCAAAAGAAATGACATTTTCCCCTTTCTAATTCCTAAGAGTTTTGTGGAAAATGCTTTCTAAGTCAAGAAGAAATAGCTCCCAACTATTCAGAAATTAGAAATATTCTGCATGGTAGTATAATTTGTCTTCATTGGTTTCAATGTATTATAATGCCAAGGACTTTTTAAAAAAGGATGTAAACTCGAATATCATGTTGCTCAAGACCACAATAGACTTCTCAAAAGTGATTCATTGTAAGTCAGACATTTAAAGAGATCAAGAATCAGAATGGTCTAAACTGGAGTAAAACAGAGATACCGTAAAGTTATTGTGACATCTAAGGGTTATTTTGCAGTCCTTTTAGAACACATTAGCTGGAACAATTTTTGGCAAATTCCCCATCAGCAAAAAAAGTATTTATTGCAGGTAAAAGGTAAGAGGCATACACTTAAAAACAAAACAAAAAACTATCATTTATGAGAAGAATTAGCGTAGAGTACCTGTTTCAAGGGTTCTCTAGATTCTTGTTTTCCAATACTTATTTTTGTAGCTTCAGCATCTTGATTTGGATGCTCATCTTCTTCTTTAATAGGAGAGCCCACAAATGCATGTAATGGGCTAGAACGTGTCCCTTGCATGCAAACACCTACTGTGTTTCTTTTTATGGGAAACACAGTGTTGAATTGGGGAAGGAAATCCAAACCAGGAAAGTAGGGCTGCAAAGCCAAACCTGAAAGGGAGAGAGAAAACAAAAGGCTTTTCTGGCTTACACTGAAGTATTCATAAACACATAATCAAACAAGCAAACATGGAGAGAAAACCCACATCCTGCACTACTGATTACCTACAGGAATGCTTTTCTTAAAACAGTTATGATTTGCTGTTACACAGCACACCAAACGTTATACACATTGGGCTCTGACATTATTACATCCATTTTATACCAGTGCACTTCCACCGATGTTTGACTGCATGGATGGTTTGGTTTCAATGGAACCATATCAGCATAAAGCTGGCATAATGCCCTGGCTAACCAGGATTCTTCTGTTTTTAACTTTGACGGTAAACAGAAATGCACTGCAAAAGCACTTACCATCTCCTTTTCCTGGAAGATCTTCATTTGTTTTGTAAATGGCAACATCTACAAAATATTGACAAAAATAAAAAGGTCAATTTAAAACTTGTATAGATTGAATCTGTGTCAGTTTTCTATGTCAACACCGTAGTTTAAAAATAAGCAATTAACTGAACTATGAAACAGGAACAACTTCTGTATTCTGAACTCCTGCTTCTGCACTGAGACGTGCTAGTACAGACTCTTGCATAGAGCGCTGTACGGATATAAAGTTTGTATCTGTATCCGATCTACAGAAACGGTCCACAGATAAAAAACAGATTTGTGGGGCTCAAGATACAAAATTTGTTTCTGCAGATCTATAGGGCTCTACTTGTACAGATGCACGACTTCCAATAGGGTTGCCCACAGGTGCAGAGGTCCACATTAGTGCGTGTGCTTACAGGATCATAGCCCAAAGGCGAAAGCAGAGGCACTACTCTGACTTCCCCATCAACATAAGCTCCTAGAAATCAATACAAATAACGCCTCTGATCGTTTGCTTATTAATTTGTCTTCTGGGTACTTGAGCGCCACATTAGTCTATTTCCTACTTTTGTTTCTAATAAGTTTTAAAAATATGTATCATAGGGAAAGAGTCTGAGGTGCGACCAGGATCCCGGGACTTTGGGAAAACTTGGATCTAGACTGTGCACCACAGGCCCATCTCGGACAATAAGTATTCAAAAGACCACAGTGGCAGCGTTTTTATTATCAGAGGGGTAGCCGTGTTAGTCTGGATCTATACAGGCGGCAAAGAGTCCTGTGGCACCTTATAGACTAACACACGTACTGGAGCATAAACTTTTGTGGGTGAATACCCACTTTGTCGGATGCATGTAGTCACCCACGAAAGCTCATGCTCCAATACGTCTGTTAGTCTAGAAGGTGCCACAGGACTCTTTGCAGCATTTTTATTGACACTCAACACTGATATTTTCTTATAACCAACTCTTGCATTTTTACACATATGCTCTGATGAAAGTTTGTTATCTGCCTACTTAAAACAAAATCCTAGTTTTCCAAAGTCTGCAAAAAGATAAGATCCTGTGCAATATGTACAAGACTAAACGCATGAGCCTTGTTATAAGGAGAAGTTCTGCACAAAATGATGCCAGACAGAGCACACAGCGAGAATTCATCTGCACTGTATCTAATCTTACAAGTTTCAATATTAACAACTTACCATCTCTGACTGGAGAGAACATGTCACCCAAACTATCTCGTCCCAGATCATCAAAATTAGTCATATCGGCATTCTTCCCATGATCTGTTTCTTTAGATATAATTACATCCATGCTGCCGCTACGAGGAAAACCTTAAGATAACAACAACATTCAATTACGGATTTACTGATTCATTTAATCAAAAAAAATAAAAGATTCTGCTTGCTTTACAAAATCTCAAACTGAACATCAATCCAAGCAGTTTCCCGAACAAAAGGCAAAACAAAGTTTTCTATACTTTTATTGTACTATCTTATAACAATTCTAATTAGAAAACCAACTCTGATAGCTTTGCCTGTACCTCATTGATGCCTCCAGTCACACGCGTGAGAGAAAAAATATCAGCTGACTTATTCCTTTTATACAAGGAGTCTTGTTAATGGGGACAAATGCTCAAACTAAGATTTACAGGTAACGCTACAAAATGTATTGTTTATTTGATGGATGCAGTCAGGATAAATGGAAATTAGTAAAAAATAAATAAATAAAAAATCCAACACCCCACTCCCCAAAAAGTAAAGTACTTTTATAAGCTTTATAAGGACCTATCAATATTATCCAGCAATAAAAGCAGTCTCTGCTTAAATATCCAGCTGTTAAATTTTCAATTTAAAATTATATATAATATATGCATGCGTATCTTCAAGCTGCTTTCCCCTCCACCTGCCAAGCTCTAAAACTAGTGTTTAGAAAATGAGCAATTAGCGAGGTACCCCTAGGCTTTGTTTGCCAGAAGCTGGGAATGGATGACAGGGGATGGATCACTTGATTACCTGTTCTGTTCATTCCCTCTGGGGCACTTGGGATAGGCCACTGTCGGAAGACAGGATGCTGAGCTAGAAAGACCTTTGGTCTGACCCAGTATGGCCAGTCTTATGTCATCTTAAAGCTGCCACATACTGCCCGCGCCCCAAGCACAGCCCCCACATTTCCCATTGGCTGGGAACCGTGGCCAATGGGAGCTGTGGATGGGGCAGCACGCAATGTCGTCTGACCACGCCTCTGCATAGTAGCCGGAGGGGGGAACATGCTGCTGCTTACAGGAGCTGCTTGAGGTAAGCACTGCCCAGAGCTTGCACCCTTCTGCCCTCCAAACCCCTTGGTCCCAACCCAGAGCACCCTCCTGCACCTCATCGCCAGCCCCACCCCAGAGCCCCCACCCCCAGCCAGAGCCTGCATCCCTTCCCGCAACCCCAACACCACAATTTTGTGAGTATTCGTGGCCTGCTATACAATTTCCATACCCAGATGTGGCCCTTGGACCAAAAAGTTTGCCCACCCCTGCCCGAGGTGCACTCCCCATCCCATAAGGGATACATCTGATGTTATACTAACAGTGAGAGGAAGCTGGATGAATGGGACTCCTGCACAGACTTTAGAGGGGTCCCTCCATCCACTGAGTGAGTCCAATTCATGGTGAGGGACTCATAGGAGCTTGTCTAGACTGTATGTTCAGAATATAGACTGTTTGAGCCATCCTTGAAAGCAGCAAAGGCATAATCTGGTGTAGTGTATTACAAAAAAACATGCTGCCATAAGAACTAACATAGGAAGACAATTTCTTGCTGAAGTCTGGGGACCTACTTGCAGCTTGGAAATGAGGTTTGTTAGAGTTACAAATCTGTCCCTCAGAAGATAAGCTATAGCTGTTATGGAATTCAAAGAAGCCCCTATGAAATCTATTTGCTAAACCAGAGTCAAGGTGGACTTCTCAATACTGAGTTGAAATCTTAATCTATGGAAGACAGACATCATTAGATGGATGGCAGACACACTGAGTTTTGTTGTACGACTGTCCCTTCAGCAACCAACCAAAGTAAGCGAAAACTATTATTCCCAGATAACGCAAATGAGCAGCTACCACTGCTAATATGTTTGAGGACACTCTTGAGGCAGAGGAAAAAAATCAAAAGGGAGTACTTCATACTGCAAGAGACTGGCTGACTAGAAAGCGAAGAATCCTCCTATCAAAGGGGTGAACTGTGATATGGAAGTATACATCCTGATGACTGAGGGCCAAGAATCAATTCCCAGAATCTGACAATGGAATTATAGCTGAAAGAGTCACCATCCTGAATTTTTGTGATTTCATAAAGGTGTTTAGGAGTGCCAGAGCTAATATTGGTTTCCATCCTCTGTTCTTTTATGGGACCAGAAAAAAAAACAAAACTTGGAATTCAAACCCTTCCCTCTGTGCTTGGCTGAAACTGCTTCTATGGCCCCTATACATAGGGGAGAGTTGACTTCCTGACTCAGCAGGTGTTTGTGAGAAGGGTCCCTGAAAAGGGATGGGGAAGGTGGGGACGGAGGTGAATTGACTGTTGTAACGCAGAGTTGTGGCTTCCAAAACCCACTTGCTGGATATGATTAGTTCCCAGGCTGGTTGGAAATGGAAGCGTCAGTTTTCAAAGAGAGGGAGGCAGACAGGATGGTGCAGCTGAAGATTCCTATTGTAGGGATATTCCGTGCCCTTGACCAAATCATCATCAACATTGATGTTTGGAGAAAGAGGACTGCTAGGTGGTGATGGTTGCAGCAATAGTCACAGTGCGTAGTCTCTTCTTTTGATAGCTGGGTTTCTTTTAGGTGGTTCAGTGGATCTATGGGAGAAATAGTATTGAATCAGATGAGCTCTCTATGCAGTGTACAATCGCCTACATTTTCTCTTACTTACTGAGCAAGGCCTTGGAATCTTTTCAAGTGCGAAGAGGTTCATCTGAGGACTCAGAAAAGAGGTTAAGCTCCTAGAAAGGAAGATTCGCTACAGTATTTTGGACCTCCCTAGAAAAGTGAAACAGTTGTAGCCAGATATTCTATGCATAGCAACTACAGTAGAGATGGAATGAGCCACTGTGCTGGCTGCATCTCGGGAAGCTTGCAGAGAGGTTCTTGCCAAGAGCTGGCCCTTGGTGATGACAGCTTTGAACTGATTACAATGTTCTGCTGGGTGGTGATCAATACAATTGTTGAATTTATCCTAATTGATGTAGTTGTATTTTACCACCAGGGCTTGGTAATTAACAGGCTGGAATTATAGAGTCACTGTTAAGTAGCTCGAGTCCAAATAGGTCAAGACGCTTTTGTTCCTTGACACAGTGTATCAACTTCATCTGATGATGTGTGTTATGCTCATTGACAGCTTCCACAACCAAAGAATTCAGTGGAGGGTGGGTCAATGAATAGAAATTCTGATTTTTTTCACCAGTATGCAATTTTTTTGTCCTCCCATTTGCAAGCAGGCATGCAGTGGCTGGACTTTGCCAGATGGTTTTGATAGGATCTAGTTTTGCTTCATTCACTGGTAGAGCCTTTCAGCCAAAAGTTGAAGTCAAAAAAACCTTACGTTGGGACTCCTGGACCTCTTCTGGCAGAATCTATAACGATTCAGAAATACATTTAACCAATTCCTAAAACTGCTTAAAATACTCAGCAAGAGAAGGTGGAAGTGGCATTATGGGCTTGTTTGAGGAGGCTGATGAAATACTAGTTTGTGATGTCACCTCCTTGTCCACTCTGAGGCTGTTAAGGAGAGAGTGATGAGAGGGCAGAGTGTCTCCCTTAACAATCCCCATGGGAGGAACTGGGAGGCTTCAAGAACTGCTGATAGCAGATAGCCCAGAGGTTCCAGTATGGCCACTGAAGTTGACCACAAGGCAAAGGAGGGAGGATACAACGCTGGTCATGCAGGTAAAGAGGGGCATAAGGTTATCTGCCCTCAGATTTCCTGGCAGGATAGAAAGATGGAAGAATGTCTCTTCTAGAACAGTCAGGGGATCCCCATACAGAGATTTGGGAGTCTGAGGAACCATCCTTGATTTAGTCCAAAGGTGGAGTGGACAACCGAAGCAAATGCAACTGCCTGTCTGCTGCGATCTGTACTGGAGATCTGAGATACCGGTGAAAGATATGGTCTTGGAGACCAAGTGGATTTTGGTGTGGACAAGCACCTGGAACCCATTAACAAGAGGGATTATGGCTTGTCTGATATGACCAAGTCTCTAGAATACCTAAATTCTTGCAGTACCAAGTGTAAATGAGCCAAAAATAAATAAAGACTCTGCAGAAATCAGTGTCAGTACCAAGAGAACTACCTGCTCCTGTGATCCCAGCTTGGAAGATGGGGCAGGTACCAATGGCACTGACAGTTGACACACATTCCTGTTAGATGACTCTGGTACCAAGGATGAAGATAGCCTGTCTTCTATGGATACCAACATCTTGGATACTCATAACCAGCACCGACTTCTGTGAAGTAGAGTGTTTGGAGCCTCTGCTAGGTCTATCATGCTTTAATAGTACCTGGATTGGTTTCAGTACCAAGGTATGACTGGTACCATGGTGTTCTGAAGAACTGGAAGTCTTTAAAGAGCTTCAAGTACCAGAGTAGTTTGGAGCCTTTATGAAACTCCTTTTGTGTCCTGAGGTCTCTGGAGCACAGTCGCCGAGATGACCAGACTCTTTTCGATGAGTCTCTCTACTAGGAGAACTAGAACTTCTTTTCTTAGGAGCCTGGGAGTACCTTCTGTAGTCTTTTCTGTCAAGGATTGACCAAGAAATGAAGGTCAACAGGGCAGCAGTAAAGAATACTCAGATGTCAATGTACAGAGGGATTTCCTGGGCCTGAGGCTGGTCACAAAGCCTATTCCCATCGTTAGGAGCTGAAACTTGATTTAATCTGTTATTTCTCAATCTGTTGTTAAAAGATGTGCAGATCTTGCACTCTGCAGATTATGCGAGTATCTCCTAAACAGTGGATTCACCAACAGTGTCTGTCACTAATCAGGATGGATTCCCAGCAGAAGATGGTTTTAATCATGGGGATCCCAGAACACCCCAGCAAAAAAACCCAAAACAAAACCAAACCTCACCCTGCCCCCGAAGCTCTCCGGGTGGGGGGAGGAAATATTATACCAAAACCCCCTGTAAAATAACTAACATATGAAATAAACTGAAATATACTAAAACTAACTGGTTAAAACAAAAACAGTAATGCTAAGCTAGAGACTAAGCAAGATGCAGGCACACTAGATGCTCCATCTCAGGCCAAGGGGAATTAAGAAGGAACAGAGGGCAGCTTGCCCGGGTAAACCTCTCTATATCCTTGGACCACAGCACAAGGAGGAAGAGAGCACAGTGCAGGCTGAATAGACACTCCTAACAAAAATTTCCAATCAAAGGCACATGGGTGCATGTGCATCTGAAGGAAATGCCCATAGGGACACCACATGAAGGAGGAGACATTTACAATTTTGATCCTATCTCTGTTCTGTCCTGGCTGAAGTTGCCATTGCAAATCATCTCTGGTTTTGATTTTTTTGGAAAGGGGTGTGCTGCTAACTTTAAGACTTGGATCAAAAGAAAACACATCCTCAGTGGAATGGGAAACCCATTTTTGGGAAATGGGTTTACAGGCTGAATTAGGAATGTCCTGAGTTTCTGAATTCCATACCCCTGTTCCACTAATTATGAATGCCTAGAGCTGGTCCACCCTGTACACTGAATGAGGCAGGGTCCTGTGGAAAAAATAGTATGTGATCATGTAAATAAAGACTGCATCCTAATACATACACACAAGGGGGCAAATTAAGGTTGCATTGAAACCTTAATTCTGGCATTTCCGAACTTCTGAGTACTTGACTCTGCACTTTTTTTTTCCTGTGTGTAACTGCAGTCAGGGTGGATAAAAATCAATGATTTAAAAAAATTTTTTTTTAAATCTGATTTTTTTATTTAAATCTGATTTTTTTTTAATTAAGATACATTATAGTTCAAAGATATCTCATCATGGAATAGGGACTATACATTCTAATTCTATAGTATGAGACAATATATTCATGTAATGTTTTAAGAAAAGTTTTGTAAATGAGTTCCAATAGTTCATGGATTAGGGACCCAATTTTATGGGGCTCCAGGGGCTTCTGTACAGATTATTTAGGTTAATCTTTCTATCTACCCAATGGGACTCAGTGCTCAGTCTAGAAGATACCATCAGAGAGGCTTAGTTTCGCAGTTCTCAAACTATGGATTCGTGTCTCCAGAGATAACATGCTTGTTAACAGCAAAAATATTTTTAAATAAATCAATAAATAATATATAGAGGTGAGAAATAACAGACCTCAACCCTATTGTCCCTCTGCAAATTTGTGTACACAGAGTCAATCCCTTACCTCTCTCTAAAAGTGCAAAGTTTCAAAAAGTTCAAGGAACAGAAGATTGTTGGGGGGCGGAATAGATCTGGACAAGGAGAAGAAGTCTAGAGATAAATGTGAGAAGGGAGGGACAGGCAGTAGAAACAAAAGGGAAACTGTCTGAGCAGCATATTACAGAAGTCTTGAGGTCTTTCTGACTGTAGCCTTCATTGATTTGAGATCTACCATACCATTCTCTCACTAGAAGGGAAAACCTATAATGGCAACCGGCTGTAAGAGAGACCCAGTTTGGGAATATTTGAATGAAATTCCTCTATCTGTGGGTAAGACAGCATATGTGCAAAATGCCAACAGTGCAACAAAGAAATCCAAGGCCTGGTGCACGAATGAAACAACATCATGAGAAGTGTTCCTTCTCAGGAGGCAGCTATGTTGAAAATGATGAAAGGAACATGTCTGAACATACAGGATCTTCAGGTTGGTAACCTTTCTTATTTCATACTTCTTTCTTAAGGACTGCCTGTCTTCCTTCTGGACTATTCTTGAATTTTCATGTTTGAGCAAAAAAATATAGTTGTTACTCCATGGTACCATCATTTTAGATGCAGTTGTAATAAAAAAAAAATCTGAAATGGACATATCTTCCTTTTACAATTTCACCTTTAAAATAGTACTGAGTGTTACTGAACGCAATGGAGTAATACTAAATGAGCAGTATGGTAATAATAATTAAATAACTGCATTGACTTGTTTTATTTAGGAGAATGCATCCTCAACATACAGGATTCTGAAGACTATCTATGTTCAAGATCACCATCGTTTTCTATAGTTTCAGAGTTATCTGCCAGTGATAGTGTTTCAGTCACATCACATACGTCACATAGCCACAGTATATCACCTGTAGCGAAAAGGGAAAAAAAAAAAAAAAATCTCCATCATCCAGAAACCAATCCCTCTCTAAAAATAAAAATTTGTGATAAGAACCAGCAGATTACAAAAAGAGGTAACTGATGAAAAAATTGCCCATTTTTTTTAATGCAACAAACCGTCCTTGCTGTATGACTGAGAACCCACACTTCATTAATATGGTTCAGTCATTAAGACCAGGATACAGTCCACCCAACAGAGCAGATGTCGCAAGTAAATTGCTGGATAAAGTGTATGAAAGAGAAATTGAGCAGTGTGCAAAAGGCCTAGAGGGTGAAATTGTTAACCTGAGTCTTGATGGGTGGAGCAATGTCCACAATGATCCTGTTGTAAGTGCTTGTGTGACAAAAGAAGAAGGGAATGTTTTCCTTACAGAAGACATTCTGTTAGCTAAAACGAACTGTGAAAAAAAATTCATATGTCTAGTATGCAGCTTGGTCACAGACAATGCTGCAAATGTATCCAAGATGAGAAGAAATTTAGAAGAGAGTCCTAAGCTAATAACATATGGTTTCAGTGCTCATTTGATGCACCTCCCAGCCAAAGATTTCAGTGTTCCAGAAATAAAGGCTAATGTTGTTGAAATTAAAAAATACTTCTGTAACAACCACTTTGCAGCAGCTGCTTTGAAAAGAGTGGAAGGAACCAAGCTAACTCTCCCACAAGATGTGTGACGGAACTCAGTAGTGAACTGTTTTGAACACTATATCAAGAACTGCCCTAATCTGTTTGCGAACGAAATGGTGAAAAAATAGATGGCTCTGTCACAGCCAAAGTTCTCAACACTGGGTTTAAGAGAAATGCTGGACACATGCTTAGTATCCTGAAGCCTATTTCTGTAGCCTTGAACAAAATACAGGGAAATAGCTGTTTTATTGCTGATACTGTTGAAATCTGGAAGGAACTGAGTGCGATTTTAAAAAGAGAAATATGCAATGACAGAGTTAAATTGCAAGCATTAAAAAAAAAAAAAAAAGCCCGAATGTGACAAGCACTATCTCCAGCTCATTTTCTTGCAAATATTCTCAATACTCGGTACCAGGGTCAAACTTTAACTGCTGAAGAAGAGGAGATGGCTATGACATGGACATCCAGCAATCATCCCTCCACAATGCCAACTATAATAAGCTTCAGAGCTAAGGGTGAACCTTCAAGAAATATATGTTTGCTGATGTTTTAAAGAAAGTCACACCAGTGAACTTTGGAAGTCACCTAAACACTTGGATTCAGACACTGTTGAAGTGATAATCTCACTTTTAACAACAATAGCTTCTTCTCCCGGTGTAGAAAGAATATTTTCTTCCTTCAGACTAATTCATTCCAAATTGAGAAATCATTTGGGACCTGAAAAAGCAGGAAAGCTTGTTTTTCTTTTCCAGATTATGAACAAACAGGAAAATGAAGATGAAGAGACGACTGAGTTAGCTGCAGAAGCCAATATTTTAAGTTTCTCATGTTGACCTGACTGACACAGTCAATTAATTTTTTTTTAAATATTTAATTTAACTATTTTAGTTAAAAACAATTTTAACAAAAACAAACCTGATTTTAAAAAACTTGAATGTTTAACTAAATTCAAACATTCATATGCTTGTTTTGTTAAAATATTATATGTTTGCTGTTGAAGAAAAAAAAATCCAGAATACATAACGTTGTAGTTTTAGTTAAATGAAACAATTTAAATGTCTGTCTGGTGATGTCCTCCTCTTAATACAGCATGGCAAGAAAATCCTCCATATATTAATGATTAAACTGTTGAATTGGAGATAATTCACCTCCCAGTGACTTCATAAACATCTGCTTCAATTACCTTTGGTAAATGAAATAACCAATCATTCATGTTCTGATATAGCTGTAAAATTAATCTGACAAGTTTTCAAAATAAATCACTTAAAAAATGTAAAGGGTGTACCGTCTAAAAATGAAACCTACCTCTATCTCTGAGTTGTGAAGAATATGTATTAAGGTTATAACAACCAACAAGAATGCACTTTTATGTAGAAATCTATGATTAAATTGAGTCTACCTGACTAGTAATTTAAATAAAATCCACCCCGTAGGCCGTCATACCTCATGACTGGAGAATTGCTAAATATATTACATCTATTTTTAAGAAAAGAAAAAAAAAGGCCTGTTAGTTTGACATCAACTGTATGTAAAGTCTTAGAACAAATTCTGAAAGAGAGTAACTAAAGACAGAGGTAAACGATAATTGGGATAAAATACAACATGGTTTTATAAAAAGTAGATCGTGCCAGGCCAACCTGATCTCTCTCTCTCTCTGAGAGGATAAGATTTTCTAGACAAAGGAAATACAGTAAATCTAATCTACCTGAATTTCAGTAAAGCACTTGATGCAGTTCCACATGGGAAATTATTAATTAAATTAGAAAAGATGGAGATTAATATGACAACTGAAAGGTGAACATAAGAATGGCCATACTGGGTCAGCCCAGTATCCTGTCTACCGACAGTGGCCAATGGCAGGTGCCACAGAGGGAGTGAGCCGAACAGGTAATGATCAGTGATATCTCTCCTGCCATCCAACTCCACCCTCTGACAAACAGAGGCTAGGGACACCATTCCTTACCCATCCTGGCTAATGGTCATTAATGCACTTAACCTCCATTAATTTATCCAGTTCTCTTTTAAACCCTGTTATAGTCCTAGCCTTCACAACCTCCTCAGGCAAGGAGTTCCACAGGTTGACTGTGTGAAGAAGAATTTCCTTTTGTTTTAAACCTGCTGCCCATTAATTTCATTTGGTGGCCCCTGGTTCTTATATTATGGGAACAAGTAAATAACTTTTCCTTATTCACTTTCTCCACACCACTCATGATTTTATAAACCTCTATCATAGCCCCCCCCCCCTTAGTCTCCTCTTTTCCAAGCTGAAAAGTCCTAGCCTCTTTAATCTCTCCTCATATGGGACTCGTTCCAAACCCCTAATCATTTTAGCTGCCCTTCTCTGAACCTTTTCTAATGCCAGTATATCTTTTTTGAGATGAGGAGACCATATCTGTACACAGTATTCAAGATGTGGGCATACCATGGATTTATATAAGAGCAATAAAATACTCTCCGTCTTACTCCCTATCCCTTTTTTAATGATTCCTAACATCCTGTTTGATTTTTTGACTGCTGCACACTGCGTGGACGTCTTTACAGAACTATCCAAGATGACTCCAAGATCTCATTCCCGATTAGTTGTAGCTCAATTAGCACCCATCATATTGTATGTATAGTTGGGGTTATTTTTTCCAATGTGCATTACTTTACATTTATCTACATTAAATTTCATTTGCCATTTTGTTGCCCAATCACTTAGTTTTGTGAGATGTTTTTGAAGTTCTTCACAGTCTGCTTTGGTCTTAACTATCTTGAGCAGTTTAGTATCCTCTGCAAACTTTGCCACCTCACCATTTACCCCATTCTCCAGATCATTTATGAATAAGTTGAACAGGATTGATCCTAGGACTGACCCTTGAGGAACACCACTAGTTACCCCTCTCCATTCGTAAAATTTACCATTTATTCCCACCCTTTGTTCCCTGTCTTTTAACCAGTTCTCAGTCCATGAAAGGATCTTCCCTCTTATCCCATGACAATTTAATTTATGTAAGAGCCTTTGGTGAGGGACCTTGTCAAAGGCTTTCTGGAAATCTAAGTACACTGTGTCCACTGGATCCCCCTTGTCTACATGTTTGTTGACCACTTCAAAGAACTCTAATAGATTAGGAAGACATGATTTCCCTTTACAGAAACCATGTTGACTTTTGCGCAACAATTTTATTTTATTCTTTACTATGGTTTCAATTAATTTGCCCGGTACTGACATTAGACTTACCGGTCTGTAATTGCCAGGATCACCTCTAGAGCCCTTTTTAAATATTGGCATTACATTAGCTATCTTTCAGTCACTGGGTACAGAAGCTGATTTAAAAAGGACAGGTTACAAACCATAGCTAATAGTTCCGCAATTTCACATTTGAGTTCTTTCAGAACTTTTGGGTGAATGTCATCTGGTCCCAGTGACTTGTTACTGTTAAATTTCTCAATTAATTCCAAAACCTCCTCTAGTGACACTTCAATCTGTGACAATTCCTCAGATTTGTCACCTACAAAAGACAGCTCAGATTTGGGAATATCCCTAACATCCTCAGCCATGAAGACCGAAGCAAAGAATTAATTTAGTTTCTCTGCAATGACTTTATCGTCTTTAAGTGCTCCTTTTGTATCTCGATCGTCCAGTGGCCCCACTGGTTGTTTAGCAGGCTTCCTGCTTCTGATGTACTTAAAAACATTTTGTTATTACCTTTTGAGTTTTTGGCTGGCTGTTCTTCAAACTCCTTTTTGGCTTTTCTTATTACATTTTTACATTTAAATTTGGCAGTGTTTATTTACCTTTACCTTTCTATTTACCTCACTAGGATTTGACTTCCACTTTTTAAAAGATGCCTTTAAAAGGTGGATAAGGAACTGGTTAAAGAGGAGACTATAGCCGGTCATACTGAAAGGTGAACTGTCAGGCTGCAGGGCAGTTACTAGTGGAGTACAAAGATCAATTTTGGGACCAGTCTTATTTAACGTTTTCATTAGTGACCTCGGCACAAAACGTGGAAATGTGCTAATAAAATTTGCGGATGACACAAAGTTGGGAGGTATTGCCAATATGGAGGAGGACCGGAATATCATACAAGAAGATTTGGAGGACCTTGAAAACTGGAGTAACAGAAATTGGATGATATTTAATAGTCATGACCTTGCACTTAGAGACTAACAACAAGAATTTCTGCTATAAGCTGGGGATGTATCAGTTAGAAGCGACAGAGGAAGAGAAAGATACAGGTGTATTGACCACAGGGTGACTATGAGCCGTCAATGTGATGCAGCTATGATAAAGGCCAAAGTAACCATAGGATGCATCAGGTGAGATATTTTCAGTAGACTCTGGGAAGTGTTATTACTATTATACAAAGCACTGATGAGACCTCATCTGGAATAGTGAGTGCAATTCTGGTCTCCTGTGTTTAAGAAAGATGAATTCAAACTAAAACAAATGCAGAGAAGGACTACTAGGATGATCAGAGGAATGGAGAACCTACCTTATGAGAGGAGACTCAAGGAGCTTGGGTTGTTTAGCCTAACCAAATGAAGGCTGAGGAGAAATAGGATTGCTCTCTATAAATAGATCAGAGGAACAAATATGAAGGTGGCAGAGGAGTTATTTAAATTAAGCACAAGAGCAAACCGATTAGCACAAGAACAAACCGATATAAATTGGCCATCAACAAGTTTAGGCTTGAAATTAGATGACTGTTTCTAACCATCAGGGGAATGAGGTTCTGGAACAGTGTTTCAAGTGGCGCAGTGTGGGCAAAAAAAAATCTAAGTTTTTTAGTTTTAGTTTAATTTTTTCAATCTGGTTTCAAGATTGACCTTGATAAGCTTATGGAGGGGATGGTATGATGAGACTGTCTACAATGGCATGTGACCCATCTGCGACTGCTAGTAGCAAATATTTCCAATGGCCAGAGACTGGTTACTAGATGGGAAGGGCTCTAAGTTACTACAGAGAATTCTTTTCCAGGTGTCTGGCTGGTGGATCTCACCAAGATGCTCAGGGTCTAACTGATCGCCAGGATTTAGGATCACTAACTGTTTAGGATTGGGAAGGAATTTCCCCTCAGGTCAGATTGGCAGAGATGCTGTGGGTTTTTGCGCCCCTCTGCAATATAGGGTACAGGTTACTTACTGGTTTGAACTGGACTAAATGTTGGATGCTCTGTAACTTAAGGTCTTTAAATCACGATTTGAAGACTTAGTAACTCAGCCAGAGGTTAAGTGGGTGTGAGAGGCTCTGTGACCTGCCATGTGCAGGAGCTCAGACTACATGATCATGATGGTCCCTTCTGGCCTTAAAGTCTATGAATCTATGAGACAAGGTGAATTATGTAGTATCTTTTATAAGACCAACGTCTCTTGGTTAGAGATAAGCTTTTGAACTTACATAGAGCTCTTCTTCAGGTCTGAATGTCGCAGTTGAAATAGAGACACAATGTGGGTTAGCTACCTTAAATATCCTGGGACCAACATGGCTACAACAATGCATATGCCTATGAATCTATGAGTAAATTAACAACAAATCAGGGTGAAATCCATTCATAGGGCCCCGTCCTGCAAACATTTACACACAAGTAACTTCAATCATGCAAGTAGTCCAACTAAACTCAGTGTAACTATGCATGTGTATGAAAGGTAAGTTACTCATACCCATGTGTGTTTGCATAATAAGATCCATAAACTTGTAATTTGGATCACATTCTGAATTTCAGTTTGATATATTTTGGCATACAGTGTTCTCTCTGAGCTTAGATTCCTTTCCACTCTATCCTACATGTAATATTGCGATAAATGTGTACTATTTCACCTAATAGGTTTTGCTCTCACTAACACCCAAAGGAGCCTCCATAAAACTTAAGCACCGGGTTTTGGCTCATATACAAGAAAGTATGCTATTTTATAGCATTACCCAGGTGCCAATTTCAAGCATGCACTCTTTAAAACTTTTTTTTTTTAATTGGTCTTGTTTGTGTGCTAGGACTCAGTAAAATATTTAAATAGGAATGATGAATGCTTTTAATAAGTGCATGTTGGAACTGGAAAAAAAACAAAAACAAAACCCACTCTCCAGACAGTGCAGTAATGTTGATTAGTGATACTTCTTGGGTACACAGGAAGCATTCTACTTCACCTCATACTGCACTGCATACCCAAGGGGGTTAATTAATCAGTGTCCCTAAAGACTACAGTGGCTTATTGTTTAATAAATGTTGTTAAACATACTTCTCTTTATTTAAAAAGAGGGAAAGTTTAGCTGCATAAAAAAACCATTCAACATTTTTTTCTGAGTCTTGAAACCTTTCGAAGACTTGCTCAATAGACTTGAGAATATTTTTTCAGAACTGAATTTGCTCAAGTTAAATTCCAGTAAGTTATACCTTACAGAGCAATGACATTTACTTCCTTGAAGAGTAAGGGTCAGAAATCCTGCAAAACAGCTGCTAATTAGCATCATCTTCTCCGCCAAAGCAATATACAATGTTAAAAAATAACGCAACAAGGGCACATGCATTAACTGCTTTTGTGGTGAGCTTTATTTTAAAAGAAAAAAAATGTAAAGAACTTCCTGCATCTTTAAGGGCTAACTGTAAGTACTTCTCTCACCCAAAGTACAGGTGTGATGCATAAACTCCAGAGGAATGAGAAAACTCATTTAGCCTTCCTCTTCACTACAAATACTGTGGCATGAAAAGCAAGACAGGCAGTTCCAAGTCTAACACTAGTCATGCAAAAGTAAAGTCAAATAAAAAAAATGGAGCATGCCTTTAAAACAAATATCACAAAATATGCTGCACCATAATTTTCTTCTTTTGTTTTGTTAGCATCGGGCATATATAATCTGATTCTTGAGTAAAAGGCAAAGATCTCCACAAGTCCCTGGGAGATTTAACTAACCTAACTCTCATCCTATATTCCCCAGCTATCTTTCTAGTGAGAGCTGGAAAGCAGAGTCAGGGGGATACAAAAAACTAGCCCGCAAAGCATTCCACGTTTTAAGCCTCTTGGGCAAAAACTGCACCTAGAACAAGACCCTGCTAACAATAAAAAGCTCAGAGGAATGCCTTTCTAGGGAGCCCTCTAAGTGAGACTTAGAAAAGAGATGGCTAACGGGGACGGATGGACGGACACGGGACAGATAGATATGATAAAGGTCTATAAAATCATGAATGGTGTGGAGAAAGTGAATAAGGAAATGTTATTTTACTCCCTCACATAACACAAGAACTAGGAGTCACCCAATGAAATTAATAGGCAGTGAGTTTAAAAAACATACATAAGGAAGTACTTCTTCACAAAAAACCACACAGTCAACCCATGGAACTCATTGCCAGGGGATGTTGTGAAGGCCAAAAGCATAACTGTGTTCAAAAAAGAATTAGATAAGCTAATGGAGGATAAGTCCATCAATAGCTATTTGCCAAGATGGTCAGGGACAACTCTATGCTCTGGGTGTCCCTAAACTGCTCACTGCCAGAAGCTGGGACTGGACAACAGGGATTGGATCGTTTGATAATTTCCCTGTTCTGTTCATTCCCTCTAAAGCATCTGGCACAACCCACCTGTTGGAAAACAGGACACTAGGTGAGATGGACCATTAGTCTGACCCAGTATGGCCGTTCTTACATTTTATAATTTCATGCAGAACCTAAACAGTCTACAGGTAATCTTTTTATCACTCTACCACAGTTAAACTCAACAAGATTAATTATATAAAGTGGACTGTGACAGTCTACTATTATGGTCACCACTTTTACAAGACTATGATAAATTTTGCACAAAGTATGCCTTGTGAGGCATCATTTGAAAAGTCAATCTGCTGAATATCATTATCATGTTAAAATGTGTGTAGCGACATTATATGCAAAGTTATAAGATTCTACTGTATGCTAGTTACTGAAATAAACTGTAATTTGGGGTAACACCCACAAATCAGTTTCAGAGACAAAGACACACTATCACCCCAGACAGGTGCTAAAGGGCAATCACCTACTTAAGCAGCCATCCTCCAGCAGGGGGAAGGTGTAAACAAGAAATTTACATTTCACCCCAGGGACAATTTCAACCTCACATCCACAGAGGATTGCATGTCACCATGACTCAGCAAGGATGTTTCTAGCTGAAGAAACTGAATTCTAAAGAGGAAGGAAAACACTTGATTCACCTCTCCTCCTCCCATCTTTCTGTCTTGACATCAACAACTCTCAAAGAACTCAGATAAGGGGGAATGGTCTCAGGCTGAAAGGAGACTCAGCCTGTGCAATGTATAGCAGCACATGGTGAGACAAAATTTTTTTTTGATTTTAAGTTCACTTAGCTTGTGTATTACTCTTATTTTGTAACCACTCCTGACTTTCATGCATCATCACTTGCAATCACTTATACGTTTTTGAAGTTAATAAAGATAGATTTTATTATGTTTTTATCTTAACCAGTGTGTTGGATTAAAGTCTGTGGGAAACTCCATTTGGGATAAAACTAGTGCATACAGCATTTTCCTTTGATGAAATGACGGACTTTTTATGAGCTTGCATTGTTTAGTAGTGTCCTGGACAATACAAGACGCATAATTCTGGGGTGACAAAGCTAGAACTAAGAATTTGTGGGTGTTGCACTGTATGTAATTCATGAGTGACTAGTCAGAGTGAATTTGCATGCTAAAAGCTGTGTGAACAGGGCAGGAGTGGATGTTCTGACAGCAAAACAGTGTAAAAGACACCTCTGGCTAGAGAATTAAAGGGACACAGCTGTTCAACTGTCCAGATTGTATCCTGGGTAATGTCACATGGACCCAGTGACCTTCTCAGTTCCTTCAGCTCATATATAGCTATTGTATGATAAGAACGTGCAGTTTTAGGGTTGACATAATGGTGATTAAATTGTGGCTGCTCCCAATTTTATGGAAAAACATATCACCATACCTATTATACTGCAGGTTTGTCTAGACTAGCTGTTGGTGCGCAACAAGCTGTGGTGTAAATCTACCTCTCACTAATTGTCCACAGGGATCCTGCTGCTGTGCACTACAAATTCCCTAGCTTGCTTTGATCTATTCTTGTTTCAAAGTGATGTACATCAAAGCACACTAGGGAACTTTTAGTGAGCAGCAGTAGGGTCTACATAGACAGTGAGAGGTAGATTTACAACCCAGCTTGCCATGGACTAACTGTTAGTCTAGACAAGCCCTAAGTAGGCTAGAAAACTTTTACATTCTTTTGTTTTGGGGTTTAACACTGCCTGTATCACTAACAATGTAAATGGGCAAAACGGGCACTTCCTGTACTAAGCTAAATATTATAATAAAAACCCTACAATAAAAAGAAAATTAAGGTTGTGAAGTTAAAAAACTTATAAAATGTTAGAATTAATGTTGCCTGTGGCCTTAATTTGACTTCCTTGTGTGTATGCTATAGGATACAGCCTTCAATTACATGATCTCATACTGTTTCTTCCCCCCCCCCCCCAAGGATGTCTGCCTCATTCAGTGCACAGGACCGACCCAGTTTGGGATTGAATTAAGGTTATCTAGCAATGGGGCTGTTGTTGGTCAATACCTTCCTGATTTGTTGCAGCGGTTTGAAGGCATGTGGTGAATGAGTTAGGGAACTGCGGGAAGAGAAAGGATAGTCTCATGGTCAAGGCAGTTGAATTCAATTATAAACACAAACATATAAAAATAATATTTCACAGTGACATAATGACTTGTGAACTTTCATACTGCAAGGCGGCCAAAGCATGAGAAGTATTGCTCCAAGATCTTTTTTCCACAAACTCAGATAATTTCCTATTCTAAAAAACAGATTCCTTACCTGTTTTGTCCTGAACAACATCTGCTCCTTTACTCTCAATTGTTGACATGGGCTGGGGTGACACTGTAATTGGTGGGTTAGAGGTAAGACTTTTGATGATGCCAGTATTCTGAATTCCTCCAACATTGCTATTCACTTTAACATCTGTTCTTCTGGATGGTGGTTTATTTGAAGAACATTTATTAAAGCTGGACTGAAGAGAAACAGCAAATTTGAGAGGTTATTAGTGCTCCAACTTAAAGGAAAAAAAAATACACAAATTCTTTTTTCCTGTTCAAAATATGGACAAGTTTCACAAAATGTTTAAATTGCAAGAAATTGGTCTAAACAAATATAACCTCTCAGTTTCTGATTACAAGTAGGGAGTCAGAGGTCTTAAAGCAAATGTGGAGAATGTGGGAGATTTCTGTACTATTTCTATTAATATTGTGTGTGCCTCATTTTACCTGCTTGCTATTACTGTGCTTGACTGCATGGAGTTAAATCAAAGGAGGCTGTTAGTGGGAAACAAACAGGAAATGGACAATAGCAGAGATAAAATACCTCCAGAAAGAATACTGACGGTCCTTAATGGACCCACGAAGAAGCCATTTAATAGGGAAATGCCCACAGCCTAGCTCCAGACAGAGTAGCAGGTTTATTTTCCCAAGGTCTAAGACTAGGCTCAACAGGGACACAAAACCATTAAAGACCCCAGCAGAGAGAGAGGGCAGAGGTAAGTGGCAGGAGCAGTTCAAGATAAGTCTCGGACTGAGGTAAAGAGAGAAAAATGTTGCAGAGGCTGACTGTCTCTGCCAGGCCAGGAACAGAAATATCTGGCCTGTGTGGAACTTATCCAAAACGTGCAAGGAGAGAATAAAGTTTGATTAGATTCAAGTTTAGATTAGGCTCAACGGGTAGTGATCAATGGCTCCATGTCTAGTTGGCAGCCGGTGTCAAGTGGAGTGCCCCAGGGGTTGGTCCTGGGGCTGGTTTTGTTCAATATCTTCATAAATGATCTGGAGGATGGTGTGGATTGCACTCTCAGCAAATTTGCGGATGATACTAAACTGGGAGGAGTGGTAGATACGCTGGAGGGGAGGGATAGGATACAGAAGGACCTAGACAAATTGGAGGATTGGGCCAAAAGAAATCTGATGAGGCTCAATAAGGATAAGTGCAGGGTCCTGCACTTAGGACGGAAGAACCCAATGCACAGCTACAGACTAGGGACCGAATGGCTAGGCAGCAGTTCTGCGGAAAAGGACCTAGGGGTGACAGTGGACGAGAAGCTGGATATGAGTCAGCAGTGTGCCCTTGTTGCCAAGAAGGCCAATGGCATTTTGGGATCTATAAGTAGGGGCATAGTGAGCAGATCGAGGGACGTGATCGTCCCCCTCTATTAGACATTGGTGAGGCCTCATCTGGAGTATGGTGTCCAGTTTTGGGCCCCACACTACAAGAAGGATGTGGAAAAATTGGAGAAAGTCCAGCGAAGGGCAACAAAAATGATTAGGGGTCTGGAACACATGACTTATTAGGAGAGGCTGAGGGAACTGGGATTGTTTAGTCTGCAGAAGAGAAGAACGAGGGGGGGTTCGATAGCTGCTTTCAACTACCTGAGAGTACTGAGGTTCCAGAGAGGATGGTTCTAGACTATTCTCAGTGGTAGGAGAGGACAGGACAAGGAGTAATGGTCTCAAGTTGCAGTGGGGGAGGTTTAGGTTGGATAGTAGGAAAAACTTGTTCACTAGGAGGGTGGTGAAACACTGGAATGCGTTGCCTAGGGAGATGGCGGAATCCCCTTCCTTAGAAGTTTTTAAGGTCAGGCTTGACAAAGCCCTGGCTGGGATGATTTAATTGGGGATTGGTCCTGCTTTGAGCAGGGGGTTGGACTAGATGACCTCCTGAGGTCCCTTCCAACCCTGATATTCTATGATTCATGAGTCTAGGCCTTCTCTGTTAATTTACCTTATTTCCCTAATACACTGTTCCTGTTGACTAATAAACAATACTTGGTTTGGTAAAGGTTTGCAGCAACACAAGTCAACATTTTCTGATTATAAAGCTCCCTGGAGAGAAAACGTGTGCAGGGAGCAAACTAAAAGGGCAGAGTCACAGTGAGAAACTGGGATGCTGAAGCCTGGGGACTCTAAGGGTATGTTTACACTAGGAGCTGGGGGAGCGATTCCCAGGTCACACAGACATACTTGCACTAGCTCTCATCATGCTAGTGCACTAAAAGCAGTCGTGTAGCCATGGTAGCATGGGCAGCAGTGATTGGTGGCGTGGGCTAGGCATGCCGTGTACTGTCACACCCCCATGACCCCCCTCAGGGGGTTCCCTGGGAAGGCCGATCAGCACTGCATGTTGCTAACGCTGCTGCAAGCATCGCAAAGCATTTTGGGGAGGGTCAAAGGTGTGAGTGTGGACTGAAAAGTTCCTTTGCAGGTTGCAAAAGGCTGGGAAGAGGGAGGAAAGAAGGAAAAATAACAACCCAAAACACAGGTTAACTTGATGTTCCAGCTAAACCCAAAGATAAGACGCTGACTCCAGCCCAAGGCCAGCTACTACCTGCCAAGACAGAAGGGGGGGGGAAGAGTCCAACCCCCCCAACCAGCCGTGAGAAAGGAGAGTTGTTGAACGAACTGCAGAGGCCGCGAAAAGAAGCAAGATGGCAAAGGCCAGCCAGGGACAAACAAAACAGTCTCACAGCCCTGAAACCGGTGTGTTTTGGGAAAGATGAAGAAGCCACGGAAGGCTGGTTTGGACTGGTACACAGAGTATGGGGAGCAAAGGTCTCTGAAGGAGATGCCCCCAAGAAACCCCAGGACTTAAAACCCTCCTGGAAGCTAAGGAAAATCGGAGATCACAGCAGATCCTGGATGACCCGTGCACAGGACAAGAACTCCCGCCCACCCCTCCCCCTCTTCTTCTTATGTTACACCCACGCTTGGCCAGCCTCAGGTAGTGCGGGTGTGAGTACGAAAGTGGTTTAGGGCACTAATGCTTTCTTCCTTCCTGAGTATTGTGGGGACCCTCCCCTCCCCCGCACTCTCAGCTGTTATTTTATTATTTTATCAATAAAGCTTTAAAACTTAGACACTTGATGTGTTTTGTCATCCCCCCACAAACGATCCTGTGGCCTCAGCCTCATCACCTGATGCCTCAGGCAGATTGGTAACAGAACTCTGTCACAGTACGTACCCATGGGATTCAGGGGGGTTTGAACTCAAGATGGGTAGCCCGTGCAACCACTCACCATGCTACCCCAGCTACACTTCTATTTTTAGCATGCTAGCTCAGTGACAGCTAACATGAGTATGTCTATGCAAGATGGAAATCACACATCCCACTCCAAGTGTAGACATACCCTAAGAATGACATTGACGTGTCACAGGACTCCCCCTTGGGTGAAGCGGAGGCCCAGAACAGCACTATAGCCACACCCAAAAAGAGTTTAAGGGTATGTCTATACTACCTGCTGGATCAGTTGGCAGCGATCGATCGTGGGGGGGTTGGGGGGGATTTATCGTGTCGTGTCTAGACGTGATAAAATCGACCTCCCCCGAGCGCTCTCCCGTCGACTCCTGTAATCCACCGCCGCAAGAGGCGCAGGCAGAGTCGACGGGGGAGTGGCAGCAATCGACTCACCACAGCGAAGGCACTGCGGTCAGTAGATCTAAGTACATTGACTTCAGCTACATTATTCACGTAGCTGAAACTGCATAACTTAGATCAACCCCCCGCACCCCAGTGTAGACCAGGCCTAAGACTAAACTTCACTCATGTTACACAAGACAACTAGCAATGCTGAAACTGTATTTAAGAATGAGAAGAAAATTAAAAGGACAATGTATACAATTAATGTTTGTTTTCTATACAATTTCTCTTGCTCAGTTGACGTATCTGATTCTCCTTTATGTTGATACCTGTAATACATTGACAGTTCAGTATACATATTTCTTTAGAAGACTTCAAGTTAATGGTTTCCTTTTATTAACCTAAGTCTGCGTGATAAGGAGGAAATGTTTTACCTTTGAACAAGTGCTACTGTACTGAAGGCGTATACACTTCACAGAGGTTTTGTGAGCACTGACTGTTTTTACCGGTGATGTCAGCTTTCTTAGATCATAATGGTAAATTTTTCCACGGGAAGAGCCAATAGCCAGGGTAGTGCCATCAGGCATAAAATCTACTGCTGTCAGAGGAGATTCAGCTACCAGAGTTCTCAGTAGTCTTCAGACAGGAGAAATATAGGAAGATGTTATAATTATTTATTTAAAATACTTTTCAAGTCAAGTCACTCTTTTTATTAGACTTTCAAAACAGCACTGAAGAATTACAGCAAACTACATAACACAGACTTTTGTAATTCAACTACAGATTTACAATATATCTATTCTTCTAGGAACTGATCAAATACCTACTTAAGGCAGTGGAAAGGCTCCTATTGACTTCAGTGGGCACTGGATCAAGCCTTTAGTGAAGCTTGTACACTTACATATTAGCAAGATATTATATATACCCTAAAAAGGAATTTAACAGGAGCACAACCACTATTTTCTAGAGAATTCAATCTAGAAGCTATCATTCTTAATACGGTCTGACTTTAAAACAAACACTAACAACCTCTAATCACAGATAAATGTACTTCTTGACGTTACAAGAATTGAGTCAAATTCCCATACAATCCACTGATAGATAATGTTTACCATAAATTATATAATCCTTACTTTTTACTTGAAGTGTCATAGAGAATGATCCTTTTATCCAAACCTATGGTTACAAGTAGCAACTCATTGACAGGAGAAAAGCAGATTTCTGAGGCTGGAGCTTTGTGAGCATTTTCAAAATTATGGTATGGATTTTGACTATTTACATCCCACAACGTCACAGTTCCACTGTCAGACACACTGCCCAATAAAGACTTCTTAAAGGAAGAATATTTCAAGTGTCGAATAGGCTGTAAAATAAACCAAACATGCATAATGCACTATTAACTTAAAATTATTAAGAAGTTACATGCATACAATACATCCACATATAAAGTAGAGGTTAAACAAGTCTAAATCATTCAGACCAAAAAAAAAAAGTCATCTGAATTAGGATGGCAAAAGCTGACTTAATTTAACAAGCCATAAGTCAATAGACTGACATCATGTTTCTTAGACATGATGCTTCAAAGGAAGGTGGCTTTAAAAAACAAAAAAACAAAACAAAAAAACTACACACCGATAGTGCATTTGGTCAGTATTGCAATGCAGTATGTGTGAAGTGAAAATTCCTTCCTGACCACTGTGCTGCTCAGCTTACACCACAGTCAAAAAGTGAGGGTTAAGGAAGCAGCAGCAGAAACTCTTGAGAAAAGTTTCCTGATTTTATGCCAATTACCCTTATAATTAAAGGAAACTTTTAAAAATGCTTGTATCATACAGTTAACTATAAGGCATCAGTTAGTCTATGGAGACTGTGTCTAGACAAGTGAAAAGCAATATTATACTTTTACTACTTGCTACCTTACCAAGAGTGTTGGACTTTTTAAATATACCACAGTGATGTGGACGTAATTTGGTAAAACATGATGAAGAAGAGGAAGTTACAGCTAGCATGTGACACAGCATTTGTAATCTAGGGGGAGAAGACTTGGCTGAATATTTTTACTATTGATGTCCAAGGACACAATGTGGGCACTGTACATTAGTGTAAATATGATAACTGAGGAAATTAAGTTGACCAAGGCATATCCTGTTTGTCTTCTAATTTTGCATGCAAAGTTCCCCCACCACCACCCAGTGACCTCATAAGTGGATGAGTTAGTGCATGATTTTAAGTCTTTGCTCTGGAGTGGTGAATGTGATGTCCATCAGCTTTCTGAGTACTGTCTCTTTAAAATGGAGAGAACTCACTTTGCTGCTGTAAAGACAGTTGCCATTTTGTGTTCAGATGTAGAAGTCACACAGAGTGTCTCTTTCTTATGGAAACAAAGTTTGGGATCTGAGTGTGTAATTCACACCTACTCATGTGGTGCTCTATGCCCCTCTAGTGGTAGCAGGGTCACATAAAGAGGTAGATAGGTTTGATACAGGCTTGGGTTATCTTCTGTGTTGTCCTGCCACTAGACAGGGATGGGGTGTGAGGCAGGTTCTGTAGGGAAGGGTGTTCTAGTGGTTAGACCCTTCTGCCCCATCCCTTCTGCTCCTATCCCTCCCTCTCCAGCTCCTGCCCCCACACGCCTATGCTCCTGCCCATGTTCATCCTTCCCCCACTCCTATCTTCTACCTTTGCACAACTCATCTCCCCTCATCTTCTGTTTCATTCTGCTCCTGTCCCTCTCCTCTCCTGCTCCTATCCTTCTACCCTCCCTCTATCCCTCCCTCCCCAGTACAACTCTTCCCCCTCCTTCTCTTCCTTACCCATCTGCTATTGAGTTAGGCAGCTTCCTGCTTAGGCACTAGCAGGGAAAGCATAAACAGCCCTGTCTCCTGGCCTCACAGCAGCCAAGAGGAGCAATTACAGGGAAGTCCTGCTTAGCTCCTACAGCCCTGGGCTCAAGCATATTCAATGCAGACATAGTTAGGCAGTTAAACTGGCCAAAGATACCAACAAGTCTCTAAGCATGAACTCATTTTCAGAAGCTCTAATCTGGACAAGTTTTCCTTCAAACAGCAAGAGACACATCCCTGACACTAGTGTGACCTCCCCACCAAGTCAAAGTTCAGGTCCCTGCTCCAAAGCACAGAGGCACAAGAGCTTTTCAATGAGACAGTAGTAAGTACAGGAGCAAGGGTGTGTGCAAGAGTGGGCAAGCAGGGGCACCCCCCCCTCTACTCCCTCAATCAGCAGGAACACAGAACTCCCCCAGGTCAGGGACATCCAGCTCCTCCAGCTGCCAGAAGAGAGTGAGCTCCACCAGCCCTGGGACCACAGGGAAAGGGGGCAGAGCCAGCTCCTCCGGCCCTGGGGTGGGGGACAGAGCTAGCCCCTCCGGCCCGGGGGGCACAGAAAGTACCCCTCCAAAAGCAGGCAAATTTTTATTCCAGTGCACGCCCCTGCATGGGAGATTTTTAGTTTCAAGCATGGGCAAAGCAGTGTATTTTCCCCTAATCATTCTCTGAAACAGCTGAACAATTATATCTGAAACTTTCGAAAAGTATTCAGCCTGTGGCAGACACCCAACATGGAAAATTTCACCCTAACAATTACAGTCTGGCCAAGTTATAAGCCACTGAAGACAGGGTCTTAATCATGACGCAATCTGAATTAAGGTGTTATAGCCTGCACCACATATGATGCATCCTAGCTATCAACACTTTACTTATAATTCCTAACACGACAAAGATTAAATTCAACATCATATCTTAGAATGAGAAAGGGCCAACAAAAGTAACACTAGAAACCCCTTACATTTAAAGTTTTGGCATTCCATTATAGCTTTATTACATGGATATATGGCCCACAATGGTAAACAGATTGAGAACCTCTGGTTTAGGCTAATTTCAGTTATTGGAGATTAGGAGGTGAGTTTAAAAAGCGGGTCAGGTTATTCCACATCTGTCTGCTGTGGGGTGTCTTGAACCTTCCTCAGAAGAATTGGGTGCTGATCACTGTTGGAGACAGGACACCGGACTAGATGATCTGCAGCTCTGATCCAGTATGTCAATTCCTGTTTTCCGTTACACTAAATCCAATTGCCTGTATAGTTTCCAATTTATTTAAAATGAAAAACAAGCTCCAGTCTTTCTGAAGCCATGCCTGTTTTGATAAGATTCTTAAATTCTAATTGTATGTCATCGCTCCAGAGAGTCCTCACAACAGCTCTGCAGACTGTTCAATATCTGAAAGACTTTTCTTGTAATAAAGCTATAATGGAATGCCAAAACTTTAAATGTAAGGTGTTTCTAGTGTTACTTTTGTTGGCCCTTTCTCATTCTAAGATATGATGTTGAATTTAATCTTTGTCGTGTTAGGAATTATAAGTACTCCCAACCTACCTCTCTCTATACCAGTTGTTATTTTATATGCCTTTATCATATCCCCTCTTATTCATTTCCTTTCTAAGATACAGAATTTCAATTTTTTCAGTCTCTCTTCAAAAGAGAGTTTTTCCATACCTGTGATCATTTGTAACCCCTTGACAGAACCCTTACTAATTCTATAATCTCATTTTTAAAATAGGGTGCCCAAAACTGCACATAGTATTCCAGGTGAGGCTGCACCACTGATTTATATAACATTCTCCATCCCATCCCTTATACATCCTAGCATCTTGCTTTTTTTTTTTTTTTTTGGAGGGTGCAGATGTACATTGAACTGAGGTCCTTCAGTGAGCTGTCTACAGTGATGTCCAGGTCCCCTTCCGCAGTTGATACAGTTAATACAGAGTCAGGTAAGTTATGTGAATAGTTTCATTTTTCTCTCCAGTGTGCATTACTTTGTATTTATCAACAATGAACTTCACTTGCCATCATCTACCTTAGGGCTTGGCAAGTTCTACTGCCAAGACTTTAAAAAACTATTGCCCCATTCAGCCCTGATAGTAAAGCTTCTTTAATATAGCAGACAAAAACATAAGATCCAATGGCTGGAGGTTGAAGATAGACAAATTCAATCTAGAAATAAGGCACATATTTGTTAATAGTGAGGGTAATTAGAGTTCAGCTAAGGATGTAATGGATTCTCCATCACTTGAAGACTTTAAACAGCTTTCTAAATGACATACTTGAGCTCAACAAAAAGTTATGTGCTTCCATGCAGAAATAATCTGGTGAAATTCTGTGGACTTTTTTTTAATACAAGAGGTGACACTAGTCCTAATGGTTCCATCTAGCCTTGAAATCTATGAAGACACTTATTAATAATAACCATGTGCCTAACATTAAGTCAAGTTAGGCAAATGTTGAAATAACTCGCTGAACTGGGGCCAGAGTGCCCAGTTATGCTTCTGAATAAGAGGCTAAATGATTTCTAGAGTGCTGAGCACCCAGCAGTTCCCCTTTGGAAAAAACATTTCTGCAGTTAGGATGCACAGAAGAGGGCCAAGCCCCAAGACTGAACCCCTAAAAAAAAAAAAAGTGAAGTATGAAGTAAATTGTGGTATCCAGGTGGATGCAACTCCCACTGACTTTAGGGAGCTCTGTACATGGAGGGCTTGCAGAAACGTATTACTAGTGCAAGGCACTAGATTGATAGAAACAGAAAATAAAGTCCTCTATGGAGCCACAAAAAAACCCAGTGCACTACAGGCTGTCACCGCGCAGGCTTCCCCACACCATTATGCCCCAGCTCTGACTGAAACAGAGGGTCTTTGTCGAAGAAAGGGTCATTCAAGCCCAAGCACATTTTATCTCTGGACTCTTTGGCCAAGGCAGCCAACAGGAAACGTGTGTGTTAGAAAAATGTTGGCTCATAACCCACTGCCAAAACCACAACAAAAAACACCCTAACCATAACTCAAGAGTTTAGCATACAAATTAAAAACCAAAACCTCACCTCTTAGTAATTAGCCAACCTTGGAAGAAAACTTACCAAAGGGGGAAAAAAATACAAATAATATAGTTACAGAATTAAATAGGGGAGAAAAAATAACCCAAAGCCAAAACTATTCTAGCCTTATTTATTAGCCTTATGCAGTTACACAATATCAGTGAATAAACTAATTTCTTCCATATCCCAATGGACAGCCTCAGAAAGGGGACAAATAAGGTAGATAAAGTTAGTGGCTGTGGAGCTCATGATTATCGTTTCAGTATATGAAAAGAATAGAAGCCATCACATACCTTCAGAGATCACCAGCTGCTCAAACAGCTAAACTAACCCAGTTGCTGGGAGAACAGTGCTAGGCATTCAAGATTTGAACAAATGTTTTCTTTTGAAACAGACTTCAATACATTCTCACACAGCAAACAGATAAAATCTAGTAGTGTTAATAAAATCTAAAACAGCAGTTGAAGACTCTAGGAGTAGATGGTCTACATACAGCTTAGTGCAAGAACATACAACCCAGTACAAGAACTTAATTCTATTAATGCATGTAGATGTGAATTTACAGTCACAATTAACAGGACAATTCTTAGGTGAAATGCACATTTTTCATATCACTGAAAGCATTATGACCATGGGCTACGCTACTAAATATAGAGCCTATATAGTTTCAGAAATTAACTGGTCAAGAGATTACATTCCATTTTGCTGAATCAGGCAAAGACAAGTCACTTTTATAAAGTTAGTCCGGCCTCAGCTTCACAACAAAGATGCTTAACTCTCTGCAGTTCTTTCCCCTTAATAAGGGTCACCCCTCCTTAGCTAAGCCAAAGGACCTGTGCCAGAATCAAGAGGCACAATACACTGTTTACCCTGGAAAGTTCACCCTTCAAGAATTTGTAGTCCAAGTGTCTAATTATGTGAGTAGGCACTGTCTTTTTAAGCTCGGTAAGAGCACTATATGTATGTTTAAATAATAATATAACTGTATAATTCTGCAATTCTCTACAAGTTCCAAAGAAAATCCAAACCAAAAATAAAACTAGTAGGTATATAGGAGCAAAAAGATTTTAAAAGATGCACTATATGCAGATAAACTGAAAATCTAAATAGCTACCATGTTACATAATTCCCAAACAATTCCATTTTGACACAAAAACACAGCAATCAAGTACCCATCACAGTACCTCATTAGAAAATATTATAGGCCCCTTAGTGAGAAAGAGTACTAGCTATATGCATGCAAGTACCTTCATGTAGCACCAACAATATCTATAGCCATCTTCCAGTCTAGTTGTCAGAGCTCTTGATTTCATCTCTATCAAGAAAATGGCTATTCACTGTATTATTGCTAATCATCCTCAAGCATTGGAAAAACAATCTGATCTCTCTTCAGTGAAAAGTTAAAATATACCTGAATAAATAGCAGCTACAATAAAGGCTTATCAATTTGGCACCTACTGAAAACACCACTTTAACAGTGTAACCCAGCTGAAAGTTTTCCAGCTGCTTGTCACTGGTTCTCAAATCCACATTTCCTGTTGTTTTCACTGTTATGGTCTTAATGACTACACACTGTCCATAAATAACTTCCAAAAATAATCCCCAAGATGAGCTATCTATACAGCTCAAGTATGACAAATTTACTAGCTCTATAGCTGAATTGCTTTTTTAAAAAGCAAACTGAGTATTAAGGACAATTCTGCATGAATATAAATGGTAGATGATAACGATGCCTTGAAGACACCACAACACTAGAAACTGAACTTTTTTTTAAAAAATGATTTTATGTAGTTTCCTTCACCCCAATGTTTATAAAACACTACCTTTTTCCCCCGTGAAAAATCGTATTAGATCTTCATTAAGTGATGCATGTTCAGTGTTAGACATGAGGACTGCTTCCAGCTCTATGCCAGCACAAAAGGGAGGTGAAAGACCAGCTGCAACAGCTGAAAGCAGCCGAGCCACCACTTCACTGGTGCTACGGAGACACTGGGAATCAGCAAATGCCATGAGTAGGGCAGCGTGGCAGAAGTGCCAATTTTGTCCATCCCCCAGGCCAGTGGTTTTCAAACTTTTTTTCTGGCAACCCAATTGAAGAAAATTGTTAATGCTCATGACCCAACAGAGTTAGGGATGAGGGGTTTGGGAGGGACTCAGGGCCGGGGTAGAGGGTTAGGGTGCGGGGGTGAGGGCTACGGGGTGGGGCTGGGAATGAGTGCTCTAGGGTGTGAGCGGGGGCTCTGGCCTGAGGCCGGGGATGAGGGGTTTGGGGTGCAGGAAGGGTCTCCGGGTTTGGAAGGGGGCTCACGGCTGGGGCAGGAGATTGGGGCACGGGGTTACCTCAGGTGACTCCCAGTCAGCGGGTCAGCAGGGGTGCTAAGCCGGGCTTCCTGCCTGTCCTGGCACTGCAGACCACGCTGTGCCCCAGAAGTGGCCAGGAGCAGGTCCGGCTTCTAGGTGGAAGCGTGCAAGCAGCTCTGCGTGGCTTTCACCCACAGGTACAGACACCTCCCCCCCAAGCTCCCAGCCAATGGGAGTGTGGAGCCGGTGCTCGGGGCAAGGGCAGGGCACAGAGTCCCATGGCCCTCTGCCTAGGAGCCAGACTTGCTGCTGGCCACTTCCGGGACACAGCAGAGTGTCAGAAAAGGTGGGAACTAACCTGCCTTAGATGGGCAGCACCGCCAACGGGACTTTTAACGGCCTGGTTGGTGGTGCTGACCAGAGCCAACACAACCCAGTGCCTTCCATTCCGCGACCCAGTACTGGGTCGCGACCCACAGTTTGAAAACCACTGCCGTAGTTAGTCTCTACCTTTATTCAGTGTAATCTCGCTACACCAAAGGCTACATTGCGGGTGGCGAAGAGTCATTCTGCTGATAATTTTTCACAGGAGAAACTTACATGAGGGGGATTTCCCGAAAGAAATCTCCCAGTTTTCCAATTTCTGTAAGCCTGCAGAAATGAGAGTCTACAGCTGGGTCCTTTAAGTGGTGCATAGGCCTTGCATTGGCTCTTTCCACAGGGATGAACTTCACCCTACGTGTATTCAGTCCTATCTACACACAAATAGAAACACATTTTATTTTTACTCCTTTTGAAGAGCTGTGCAGAACGAACAAAATTCTATTTGGACTTGAGTATCAGAATGTTCGCTAAATTCAAAATACAGAGTTATATTCTGCCCCATCTGGCTGATGTTTTTTCTATATTTCTTACAAATTGAGCAAATTTAATCTGGAGGTACTGAAGCCAATATGAATACCCATAACAACTTTTTACAAACAAACAAAACAAACCAAAGAAACAATCATTGAGTAGAAGTGTACTTCAAACTTGTCCAGTTTTGACTCTTCACATTCTACTGCCTTCCATTCCAAACTGGAATAGAACTGAAAGCCTCCATTCTTATCCCCATCAATATATTTATAAAATTTCCAGAAAGGAAATGGTAGGTTAGTAGTTTCATAATCTTAAAATATTACTCTTACTAAAGACTATGCTGATTAATACCAATAAGCAACAAGAGTTCTCAACACATTTTTAAATTCACATTTATGACTTACAAACCTAAAATTTTACAGAACAAAAGTTCACCATTTTACAGTAGTGTAAAATATTCAATAATCTAAGATTAAACTCCATACCCAAGGAAGTTACTACTTCACCATACATATACTGTACCTGACTGCTACCATGACCAAAGGGAGTGCTCGATAAATTGGTAGTAACATTATGCAGAATAATTTCACCACTCATAGATCCAGAAGCAATGTAGCCATCATTCCAATTAAATGTTACACAAGTTACTTCATCTTTATGATCCTGAAAGAGAAAGAAAAACTAAAACTGAGTGCTGAAGAATATTCTAGTGGAAGACGAAATGTTTTTTCTGTGCTATTATAGAAATACTTCATCTTTGTTACAGAAGAGGCAAAACAAAAGCCTGAAGCTGACTTTTTACAGAATTATTTCAGGTTTAACTTGGGCCTTCAAAAAGCATCACCCAAACAACTTGGATTTTCATGCTAGTGTAACAAAAACTGGGAACTTTGATTTACTCGACACCTGATTAGAATTTTCAGAAGGTTCTTTTATAAAACCCAACACGTTCTTCATTAGGGTATCAACAGTATGTTAATTATATAATGTAAAGACCTCTAGCATGCATAAATATCAAAGTAAAATCTTTCAGGGACAACTGCCAGTTTAACAAAGTTATATTAAGAGCAGTCTACTTTTATCAAATTTCCCCCTTCAGTAGCTTTAGTGTTATTGAACATATTTGCTCAACAGTTCTCTCTTTGGCAGTGAAGGCATCATCCTGTCTTTGTACATTAAACTAAAACATCCAGGTATCATATTCCCAGCCCAAAAAGTATAAGTTTGAAACCTGTATCCATTACCCGGAAAGAAAAACTTCTTACAATACTGCAGTTATAAAAGTCTGAAAGTCAGGAAAAATCATTTTTAGGTTTCACCTATAGCAGTACATTTTTAAAGGGCTTGGTGGATGGATGACTGGCACTGATATGGAATTAGAGTTAAGGATGCAGCAGAACCTTAACTATGATTTGAAAATCTGGCAAAACTTCCCTGATTGTTGTGGCTTTTCTTAATTAAAATCTTAATACCATGTGTCTTTAATTTTATAATTTAATTTATAATTTAATTTTATAGCTGATAATAAAAAGTTATTAATATTCCTACTCTGGGGAACTTCACCCCCACATCCAGAATTAAGTTTACACCATAGATTGTAAAAAGAAAACTCACAAAAGCTTATGCTCAAATAAATTTGTTAATCTCTAAGGTGCCACAAGTATTCCTTTTCTTTTTGCAAATACAGACCAACACGGCTGCTACTCTGAAACCTATCATAGGTTGTGTCTTTTATTTCATCTTGGCTTCTCATTTGCAAGACCCAAGCCAAAGTTACTTCAAAAATTATGTTCACAGATTTAAGACATGCCTGCCCGGTCAGACTTTATGATGCATGCAGACTAGCTTGAAAGACTCAAAAGGTTTTCAAGAAAAGTGCGGACGTTAGACTCTACAGATATTATAAAGCCCTTAGCAAGTGACTTCAGCAGTCAGCCATGCAGCCTTTTTCCTTGCCAACCTCTACTGCCTAGAAGCTCTAGCTGCAAACAAAAGTACAGATAAATAAAACAAATTTGGAGTTGGTAGAATGAGTTGTTTTTTGAGCAGTGGCTTATTTAATTGCAAAAATAAAAACTCATTTTCAAACAAATATTCATAATGACAAAACATCTTAGTTAATTAACCTGACTTTTTTTTTTTTTTTTTGACAGTGGAGGGGGTAGGAAAAGGGAAACAAGTGTGGTAAAAAAACCAAACAAACAAGTTACATCCTTAATTATGGAGTTCATATTACTGCAGATCCATAAGATGTCATGGAAATAAATGAGACTATCACAGGTTTTTTTGTATAATGGTTTCACTGTAGGACTGAGAATCCAAAATGGACTGGTAACGGGGGGGGGGGGAAAGCGGGGCGCAAAATGACCTCTCTAACACGTACCTTTGCTCAATAAAGGTACCAATCCTGACAACACTTCTATACATGCATAAAGTTAAGCACATATCTGAAGTTATGTATGTCCTTTTGTATTTGCAGGATCAAGGCTGTAGTAGGGCAGGAATAATAATAGAAAGTGCAGTTTCTGAAATGATTTGTTTTTAGAACGTGGCTATTTGCCAGTTTCTTCCAATATGAAAATCGCACTTAAAACATTTTGAAATCACAAAGTTTGTTATTCTGACCTTGATCCTGCAGAGACTTACACGTGTGCTTAACTTTAGGCCCTATGAGTAGCGTCCCTGATTTCAACAGAGCTGCTTATAGAGCATGAAATTAAGCATATGAGAGTCTACACAGGATCAGGGTGGTAAATAGTATCTTGTTTGCTAGCTCAAAACTAGAAAGTATACATTCAAGATGGTCAACAAAAGCTAGAAAATATGGGATCTACTTTTTTTTCCCCTGTCAACTATCAGAGCCAAAAGAAAAAATAGTTACCTTAAGGCATCGATGTAGTCTTCTAGACTTTAAATCCCAGATATTAACAGTGTTATCAAGGCCTCCACTGACAATATGCATAGAACTGGAATTTAAGCTCACACATGTCTGTTTTGCCTGGTAAAGAAAATAGGCATAAGAAATGTTTATTATTGCAGTCAGTCAGTCCGTCCGTCCACCTGCTCTCTCGCTCTACACCCCCCACATATTATTTATAAATAAAATATCATGTAAATGCTCAAGAGCTTAATCTTTACTAACACAATCAGTCCCACTGACTTCAATGAAACTATTGGTGCACGCAACGATTACTTATATATGTGAGAATTAGTCAGACAGGACTCTAAGTATGTTACTTAAATATTAAACCCATCATATGGGCTCAAACCTCTCACTCCACTTTTTCCTCTTTCCTGTTTATGTTGCCACAACCTCAGTTTCCTTTATTTCAATAAGCATTTTCCCTATACAATATAGCTCCAGAAGTGAGACCATACATTTCTAGTCTCACACAATAGCTACTGTGCACAAATGGGATAACACTTTCAAAAACAAATTCCTTAAAAAGACACTGCAAAGCTGTCTAGGTCTCCAAGTTCATATTCTTTAAACATTACAGAGAATATTATAGTAGCAAGTCTTCCAATTCCACAAAGTGCTTCTTTTTTAAAATAATCACTGCAGCACTGAATTTGAAAAAAACAAAACAAAACAAAAAAGCCACTCTCAATGACAGACCTACACTGAAGACAGAATTTTTTATTAATTATTTATTAATTATTATTATTATTAAAGATTCACTTTGAAGTTCTTGGGTCTGGGAAAGTCCACAGGAGAGCAACAAAAAATGATTAAAGATAGAAAAATTGGATTTGTTTAGTCTGGAGAAGAGAAAACTGAGGGGGAATATGATAACAGTTTTCAAGTACGTAAAAGGCTGTTACAAGGACAAGGGGAAAAAATTGTTCTCTTTAACCTGTGAGGATAGCTTAATTTCAGCAAGGCCGGTTTCAGTTGGACATTTGGAAAAACTTCCCATCCAGGTAGTTAAACACTGGAATAAATTTCTTCGGGTCACTGTGGAATCTTCATCAGTGGTTTTTAAGAGCACCTGTCAGGGATTGTCTAGAGAGATAATACTTAGTCCTGCCTCGAGTACAGGGGACTGGACTAGAAGTCCTCGAGAGGTCCCTTCCAGTCCTATGATTATAGAAGCTACAGTAGTTCGGAACCCGATTATAACAAGTTAGCACTCCAACACAGTTTACTCAAGCAGCCATGTCAGAGTATTACTCTATAAGTGGGTCCCTCTCCCTGGCATAGTAAGTTTTATAATGTATATGGGATGGGATCGAACACTTGTTACAAAAATCGAGTGATTTCACACACACACACACACTTAAAAGAGGCTATAGTTATGACAACCCAGCAAAAATTTAAGAACAAAGTTTAAGTCTCATTTTCTGCTCCTGCAACTAGGTAGCATTTACTGACCTAATGTAACCCAACGATACATTGTGTTGTCCCATTGAACTCAAGTTAATAAAGTGGCAACAAGCTCAACACTATATATCGGGGTGGCCAACATGAGCCTGAGGAGGAGCCAGAATTTACCAATGTACATTGCCAAAGAGCCTCAGTAATATGTCAGCAGCCCCCCAGAAGCTTCCCCCACTCGCTCCCAGCTTCTCCCACCCACCAGCAGCCCCGCTGATCATCGTCCCCCCACACCTCCTTATCAGCTGTTTCATGGCTTGCGGGAGGCTCGGGGAGGGGAAGGGGGAGGAGTGAGGGCACACAGACTCAGAGGGGGGGGAAGGGGTGGAGTGGGGTCAGGGCCTCTAGCAGAGGGGAGAGGCTCAGCAGAGAGCATCCCCCGGCACACTGGAAAGTTGGCGCCTGTAGCTCCAGCCCTGGAGTCGGTGCCTGTACAAGGAGCTGCATATTGACTTCTGAAAAGCCACATGTGGCTCCGGAGCCACAGGTTGACCACCCCTGCTATATATATATATTGCTCAATTTTCTGACACTTGGCATTGTGTGTCATAACCTTAACAGTACTTGATTATAAGTGGTATCTAATAAAGTTGTAAAAAAAGTGAGCAGAGCAGACATAATGCAAATACAAGACAGAAAAAACAAAGCCACAAGTTATACTTACCCCTTCAGCTAGTTCAAAAAGTGGAACAGCTTTACCCTTACAGCTTGAAACAACTATTTTATCACCAATGGTAGACGCAGTGACCAGAAAATTATCTGAATTGGGAGTTAAGGACCATAGAATATAGATCATAAAACTCTGTACAGCTGCTGGCAAGCAAGTGTAGGTACTACCCATCATTGTATCTGTTCAATAGATTGGCTTAAAAAGTACTATACCTTGAAATGACATAGTTGCTTTGAAACTCTGCTCTTTGAGGGGGGGAATAAAAAGATATGGAGTGAGGTTCCTTGCTCCTGATTCTCTTTTATGGAATTTCATTAAGCAGCTGTTATGTAAATAGTTTGCCTTTTCCTGAAGTAGATTCTCCTATATGATGCCACTGCCCCCCAACCCTAACAAAAAACCAAGGCAAATTTGGCGGGGTGCGTGTGGGGGGGGTGGAGGGGGGTATTTGGATTATTTTTGTTGGTTAAATCTCCACCCCGCTAGCCTGTCTACCCTGTCAATATTTCTCTCCCATCTATCCCCACAACATTTTCTCCCTCACTTCTTTTAGCCTCCATCTACCATTAAGCAAAATTCCAATCAATGTTTGTTACCATTAGTAAGCTTATAAATCTAGAGAAAACACCACTTCATGCCAAAAAATCCAATTCAGTGTGCTGTTCCTAGAATATAGCACAGGTTACTATGGTTTAGTTTCCAGTGGTCTTCTAGATAAGGAAAACCATACAATACTTCTAATAAAAAGTTATTTTGTGTTTAGAATTATGAAAATGACTATTTTAGATATTTGTTGCATACACGATAATAAGCAGAATCAGATTACAGTACAAGTATTGTGAAAGGGAGATTTATCATTATCCCACAGTTAATTTTAATATGAAATAAGCTTTACCTAAACCTTTTGAATGAAGAAAAAACTCAAAATAGAGCCCTTTTTGGGGCTTAACTAACACCAGAGCACATTAGCAACAGTTGCAGTTGTTATGACCACAATGCCAATAAGTCTTTTGTCACCCATAGTAGCTTATTAAGGACAAAATATAGTCTGGAGCAAATAAAGATGCAACTGGAGTTAAAGTTTATCTTCACTAGCGATAGCATAACAAAACTCTTTTTAACAGCTCGGGCATACAAAATAGTAAGAACAGCCTTTGACATAAAACAGATATACAAGATGGCATTCACCACTATGCTCTTCTCTCAGAGCATTTGCAGGGAAGATGATCGATGAGTAGAGGGATAAAATACACAGGATCAAGGTGGGTGGAAATGGGAGAAGTATAGCACTTTTCCCCCTCCACCCCACCCCAAGGAGTGCAGAGTGCCCCACTCCTCAAACTTGAAATAACCAGAGTAACTATCCCCTCTGAGACACGTGTCCCTCTTATAGTCATCTCCAGGGCAGTGGATATGAGGATTAGTATCTGAAGTAAACAAATACAAATCTAGTTAGCTGGATTTGTAACCCAAGAAAATTAAACCTCTCCTCTTAATTAAAGAAAATTAAACCTCTGCCATCTGAAAAAGTGCACACATATGGCATTAGGGATGTGGGAAGAAGGGGGACAAGTCATTCCCTAGTTCTGACACTGAGTTAACTCAACTTAAACTTGCACGCAGAAGTATGATTTTTATCATGTATTATTGTTACAAACACCATCTTAGATTAAGGGACTTAAATATTTTTTCCGGTTGGCTTTGTGTATTTGACAGCACTTGCACACAGGCACTTTCATGATTTCCCCCACAATTTCCCTTTTTGCTTATATCTACCTTTCATACAGAAACAAAGGACAAAAATATTTTAAAAAAATTAGGAAAACCTTGTTGTAAAAATCCCATGAAGACTGGCAGAGGGATTCAGAGACAGATGTAGTAACTAAAATACTTTAATTTTGTTTTAAACCGTCTAGAATTCAAGTTGACTATATCCCTTCAGAGCTCTGGTTTAGTATTTGCACTATTTTAGTCAGTCTTTCCTCAATCTCTACTACTAAAATCCTCATCCACACCTTCGTTACTGTAACCTTTGCCTCATCTCTCTCACACACACACACAATTCAAACCTCAGGGGTTCAGGACCCAAAAGAGCCACAGTAGTGTGAATTCATCGTTTCATTTACTATAGTACTATATATTCATATTTAAACAGTATGACAGGGGAAATATTTTGTTTTTATTAAATATGTACTTTTATTCTCACAGCAAAATGATTGACCAAGTATTTTATCAACTACAATTGGTTAACATAATAAAAGCATCCTGATTGGTTAATAATTAAAATCACACTGTGTTTTAAAATCATGTGCTGCAAAGAGCCACAAGACACACATTAAAGAGCCACTTGTGGCTCGCAGGCCTCAGTCTGAGTATCACTGATCTAAACAACTTATTTCCCTGTGTAATCTCATTTTATTCCTCAACTCTAAATAGTTTCTGCATCAGAGGACAAACTCTGCCTAAAACTAAAAAAGCAGTTCTTCAAATCAAGACTAAATGAAAACTGATATTTACATATACTTTAATCCAGAAGTTCAATAGAGCTTTACAGAAATGCACAGATACAGTACCAAACTGACACAGTAAAGGATATTATTATTGCCCCAACATAGTGAGTTGACTGAATGCGAAGTATGTGGGTTGAACTGCTCCACCACTGTTATAGATGAGGAGTCCCAAATTTTAATATCATCTCCTGATGAAGCAAAACGGATGCTTTCCTGCATGGCTGCGCCTATAGGTCTTAAAAAAAAAAAAGAAAAAA
The DNA here is from genome assembly GCF_965140295.1 of Lepidochelys olivacea. Taxonomy (NCBI): domain Eukaryota; kingdom Metazoa; phylum Chordata; order Testudines; family Cheloniidae; genus Lepidochelys; species Lepidochelys olivacea. The sequence goes on from NC_140411.1 coordinate 269,396,579, forward strand.
AAAGCATGGGGGAAAAAAAGTCAGCTCCAGTTCACCTTGTAAATTAAAGGGAAGGATTCCATCCACAGTTACTTACAAAATTTCCTTAATTAAAAAAATGACAAATTAAAGCATCAAGCTGACGTTATACAAACAGTCAAAAAGATGGAATTTGTAGCCTGTGATATTAAATCTGACTGGCTGATAACTCATAACTGTTCAGATTGAAGCACTACAGATAGTAAATTCCCCCACCCACCCTCTTTTAAATGCTTAATTCTTTGAGTTCATAACAGCTTCATTCTGAACCATGAGTATTTTCAGAGACCTGTTTTGAGAAACAGCAGATGGAGCTATTCAGGCTAAAATAAATGAATTGTTCCAGCAAGGATTGGAAGTTTAAACTGTAAGCACTCCAGTGCCTCCCCCATCCCAGATCATATAAAGAGATGGGGGAAAATCTGAAACTGTGGTTTTAGTAACACAGATCATTCAAAAGAGTTTGAAGTTTCTAATTTATTGTCACTATCAATGCTGTTTGGTTTTGTACTACATTCAACTTCCACAATAAAAACAGACTACTCAGTTTCACTTTTGTTTATAATCAGTTTTCTTTTCACCAATTTATGCACTAGCATTTTCTTTTTTGATTTGTTATAGAAACATTTCCATATGATCTTTGGTTGTTGTGCCTAAACAAACTGATACTTTAACTTGATTCAAATTATTTTTAAAAAAATCCACACATGCAAAATATGGAAGGAAAAAAAAAAGACAGACAGACAGACAGAAGACCAAGCCCCATGACACTTGTACTCATTTAAGGTTCCCTAGCACAGCAAACTGGCAATTGATGTACTCTGCCTACTTAAACTTTTCCCTGTAGTTTTAACTGAATTTCATATCCTTTTCCCCTGATTAGCCTAAACTTGTGTGTGTGTGCGCGCGCGCATAATGAAGTGTTGCTGTGTATTGTTTAACTGCTGCTGGATTTCACCCAATATGGGGCTGCGCTTCATCATAAGAGAGGGAGAGTGGTGGTCTTTTTAATACTGGAAATTGTGTATATCTGTTAAGCGTGCAAACTGCTATTTGGTCTTTCTAAATGGAAGATGCTATGAAAGAAAGTTATTATTAGCCAATGGAGATCTCAACGCTTTTTCCTGTAAATGAAACAATACTTCCACAATTTGATAACTAGCATGTGCTTTCCTTCAGTTATCCCTGCCACAGCAATAATCCCTCCTGAGTTTTACTGATTATATCAAATTCCTCTTCTAATTTCTAGAGATAGGCCCACCTGGAATACCAGAACCAAACTCTCACAATCGGAGGGTACGTCAGTGCTAAAGGGGCACAGCTAGGCTGCTGCGGCTGTAGCCCCATAGTGCTGTAGACTCTTCCTACATCACTGGCAGGGATTTCTCCCTCAGAGCAGTAGGGGCTAGATCGATGGGAGAATTCTTCCCTTGATCTAGCTGAGTCTGTCTACATCAGGGGTTAGGTCTGACATTTTTCACAGCCTCAGCGCCTTAAGTAGGTGGATATAATTTTTAGATCTAGATCAGGCCTAAATCTCAACCCAGTTGGCTCCAGCCTTTCACAAAGTTCGGCGGGTGAAGGCTGAACGGTGCCAGTTTTCCAAGTCTGCAAACTCCACCCGCCGTGACATTTAAGCGACGCCCTCGGCGTGCAGGTCTCGGCCCCCCACCCCACCGGGCCTGGGGCGGGTTTCTAGCACGCCGCGCGCCACCCTGGGACCGCGGGAGGCCGGATTTTCAGGGTTAAAAGAGGCTGCAGCCCCCGGAACTTCGCTCGTGCTCCCCCGCCCCCCGGGGCTTTCACCTGCCGGCGAACCGATGGCCACTGCGGACGGCAGAGGGGACTGACCGGGGGAGGCGGCCCGCCCGGCTCAGCGGGAGGGGGCCGCTGCCCAGGTAACAGGCACCTGGCCCAACCACACTCAGACCCCGCCCCGCGGCCCTTTCCGATTGGCTGGGGCACCCCGGCTCAGAGTCCCCTACAGGGTCCGACTCACGGTTCCAGCCAATGAGCGTGGCTAACGGCAGCGGGCCCCGCGAGACACTTACCTGCAAGCGCCCGCCCACCGCTTCTCCCCAGGCGCCGGGCAGCGACAGCGGAATTTCCGCGCCTCTTGCAACTTAACAGCCCATCCCAACAGCCACCGCGAGCCCGCTCCCCGCGCCGACTCCGTCTACGGCGGCCCAGAGAGGGCAAAAGGGTTAGAGAGGGTTCGCGTTCCCTTACAGGTCCAGCAGCGGGGCGGCGCCTGACGGGACGCAGTTGGGTCTGGGCTGCACGTGGCGGCCGGCTCCAGAGCAAGGGCAGGGAAGCGGGGGAGTGGCGTCCGCTGTGGGGGCTGCAGGCCGTGCCGCTCCGGGGGACAGAGAGGGAAGCGGCCCCTAACTCCCGCCTCTGCAGGGTTCCACGTGTGCAGACCCGGGCGGGCAGGGACAGGCACGTGTCACAGGTGTGCACCGACAGGCAGACGCGCACGGACAGGCGGACAGACGCGGGTGCAGGCGGACCCACAGACAGACGTAGGGGTGCAGACGGACAGGCAGACGTGCCCAGGCAGATGGATAGACCCGCGCACACAGACACGTGTGCAGGCAGACACGCACCCACACACACGCAGCTCGTCTGGTGTGCCTGCCGCTGCCCCCCTTCGGCCTGCGGATGCACGGTCCGGGCGGGGGCCGGGTAGCAGGGGCGCTAACGCTGGCCCTGCCCTGCCCTGCCCTTGGCTGGATCCTGGCGCAGATGGCGCTGGAAGGGCCCAGGGTGGCGCAGGGAAGTGCTTATTGATCCTTTCAGCCATTAGCGCATACGTGTGTAATGGGGATGAGCTTAGCCCATGTTGCCAAAACATTGAGGAAATCTGGATCTAGATCCATAAGGACTGGCCTGTATCATCGTAATGGGTCAAAGCCTAATCCTGTCTCCTGCATGTGCCAGTGCCCATTCATTATATGTGTACACCACCTAGCACAGTGGTTCTCAAAGTTTTGTACTGGTGACCCCTTTCACATAGCAAGCCTCTGAGTGCGAGCCCCACCTTATAAATTAAAAACACTGTTTTATATATTTAACACCATTATAAATGCTGAAGGGAAAGTGGGGTTTGCGGTGGAGATTGATAACTTGCGACCCCCCATGTAATAACCTTGCAACCCCCCAACCCCCAGTTTGAGAACCCCTGACCCAGCACAATGGGGCTACTAATCATGACTGGCTTCTAGGTGCTACTGTAAATAAAACCAACCCCAACTTGGAGAAGGTTCAGTTCTTGTACTGAACTTTCCAGCTTAAAGCACCATTTAATTTATTTACAGGACTACAACATTCTACCCCGTCCCCCATTTCTTGGCATGTATACCCTTACTGTGAATATGAATTGCTTACTCCAGCTTCTTTTCTGCTTCAAAAAACAAGATAAACATTGTATGGTCTGTTAAAGTGACAACTGTCAGTTCCTCACAGCCAGTGTTGGTGTTTCACATTGTCTTTGTTCTCTCGCTCTAAATGGTATATTCTTTAATAAAGACTATTACTAGAGGGCTATTAAACACAAAAGCAGCAAAACAAAATGATACAGTGCAGATTCCTTCAGCCCCTAGCTTCCTTGGTATTGGCCTTGCCTCCTAATGAGTCTTTCCCTTATAAATGATCTCAATGTTGCTAAGTATAAAATGCCCATGCCAACTCCATTGCTGATGAAATGTTAATTTGTCTGGTTCACTTTATTTGTCCTGGTCTATGTAAGTGAGCTAAGGTCAGGAAAAAACAAAATCATACAAAATGCCATTACTTTTCATTTTCCTGACAGCCTTTAGCATTGTGTCTTTATTCCTTACATTCATCATCATCACACAAGCATTGTTCATGTTTTATCTTCTGCACCAATAGCTCTTCCCAAGGGACTCCTGTAGCATTAGTCAGCATTAGTCAGTACTCTTTTTCTTCTTGTAGGCTTAAAGAGTCTGATTCTCCTCTCAGTGTGTGTAAATTAGTACCTCCCTTAAAGTCAGGGGAGTTACACAGATGTAAAAGCAATGTGAAAGGAGAGTCAGGCTCATGATCTATGACAGAAATTTCTCCAAGTCTCCCTCCCACCAAAGAGTCAGTTTCTGCCTCATTTACAGGGATTCCAAAAAGCCCCAGGCAGTCCAATAATAAATCTCTCTACCTTTTTGTCTTAATGTGCTTCTCAACTGTCTTGTTTATTTTTGCTGTGCTCCTATCATTGTCTACTACACAGAATGCAAAGCCTTTATTTTCCTTAGCTATTGCCTCAGGCTTTTTTTATTTTAGCTTCTCACTCAGGGATTTAACCAGTTTTATACGGTTGTCCATCCCTACAAGACAGGTTTTCCACTTTGCTTCCAAGAGATGCTGTGATAAATGAAGGGGGGGGGGTAGCTCCCTTTTAGGGATACCCAGCCAGCCAGTTAGCCAGAACATCCCACTTGGTAGCTGTTCTCTACTTGCTTTACCTGTAAAGGGTTAAAAAATCTGACAGCATGCACAGGTAAAAGGAAGTGAGTGGGTTCCTGGCCAAAAGAGCCAATGGGAAGGCTAGAACTTTTAAAAATTGAAACAAGACTCCCCTTTTGTCTGTCTGTGGTGGTTCTCCTGGAGAGAATGGACAGAGCAGCTATGCTGTAAGAAGCTTGCGCCAGGTATGAAAAATAATCAAATCATACGTAGAAGCTACTCAATTTGAAACCCCAGATATCTAACTAGATCAGGAAATGTCTAGGAAGACACAATTAGGTTTACTTCTTTTATTTCTTATTGGCTTGTGGCTCCTCTGTGCTAACCCCCAAATGCTTTTGTTTTGCTTGTGTAACCCTTCTGCCCGTCAGAGTTGGCAGCAACAAGGGCCGGGTTCAATATCTAGGGGATCCATTCCAATAACACAATGCAAACCGGCTCGAGCCCCCACCCAGTGACCTGGGACAAATATATACCACCCCTGCTGGGCGCCTCCAAGAGGCAATACTTCCCCTCTCGCAAGCACATAGTCTGAGTGTAGCAAAAGCCTTTTAATAACAGAGAGAAACAATGTGGCATTATGTTGGGGAAACACCATCAACAGGATTCATAACACAACCCATGAGCAAAAAAACCCACCCCAAGCAAATTGGGGCATGCCCTTTTCCCTTTGGTTCTTGAGTCCAGCAACCCCAAATCACCCAAAGTCCCAAAAGTCCAATGCCCCAAAAGTCTCTGTCTCTGGTCAGGGCAGCCCCAGAGTTCAAAAGTTTATCTGCGGAGCTTTACCTCCCAACCTGTGTGGAAATGGGACGGGGGTAAGAGGCACCTTACATGATCTGAAGCTGACCGCCCCATAGCTCCATAGCGGCGCTCCGCTCCGCCAGCCGCCCCACGAACTCCTTCGCTCAGCTGCGCTCCGCCCCACTCCACCAGCCACCCCACGAACTCCTTCGCTCAGCTCCACAGCCCACAAGCAGCTCCTGCCATCCACAAACTGCTCCGCGTTGAACTGCTTCACCAGCTGGTCCGCAAGGCACTCCAGCTGTCCTGCAAACTGCTCCACAATATATCTTCAGGCTCCCCCAGTACTTAACACAACACTCAGTGATTTCAGCTCTTAGGTGAATTCAGCTTGTAGTAGGGGAGCCCCAGTGCTGGTGCACTGTCAGCCCAAAGTGAGCTCAGCAGCCTATAACTAGACTTCTAATGAAATCAAAATTAGCTCTGATATTCCACAGTGGAGAGAGGAGGAAGTGCAATTAGCATGTAAGGCCCTCACCAAGGGGCCCATGCCACCAAGTGTTAATACTTGTCCCCAACCTCTCTCCATTCACACAGTTTTGGAACCCATGACCCTTGCCTAGCGAGTGCTACTTAGTTGATGGTGAATCCCTCCATCATAACAAAAGGCCACGTACAGTTCCAAGCACAGTTCCCATAATCAGGGTAATAACAATTTATTCTTTCTGCCCCAATAACACAGACACTGGGGATCCCACAGCAGCCAAAGTGACCATTTGGGCAGCTATGGTCTCATTCTAGGCGTGGTGGGTGTGCCTATGCAAATGAGATCAGCCCCTGAAGTTCTTTTCCACAACTTGCCACACCTCACCACCAGATGTCAGGGTGGAGCTCATCCTGACACTGCTTACACTTGTAACCATTAAGCTGGACTTCAAGACAACCATTCTTGATGCTTATTATTATTCTTGATGCTCTTTTTAAATCTAGCAGTAGCCCAAGTTCCAAATGTATTTTCTTTCTTTTTGTTTTTAATAAAATTTACGTTTTTTAAGAACAGGATTGGGTTTTTGTGTCCTAAGAAGTTTATGCATATAACAAACACTCATTTGAAATTCTCCATTTACACACACACACACACACACACACACACACACACACATATATACAATGGGAGGTTTGCATCATTAGTACACCCATTCTGGGGAGCAGGGGAAGAGACATACAGTTGGAGTGAAAGGGAGGACTCCCCCTTCATTTACATGGGGGAGAGACTCCCCTTATTTGCTCTAGTACCTGAGAAAGAAGGTGGTCACACCCACAGTGGGAGTGTGGAAGGAAGAGAAACAGGTGCTCCTCCATTTGCTGCACACTCACATGAGAGAGGAGAGGAGTGGAGCCCCCCCATTTGTTGCACACCCGCCTAGTTCCCACGCCCTGCCAAATTCTAGGTTGAGAAACTTTCCAAACTTTCCCCAGTTGGGTGGTCAGGAGTGAGCGTGGCAGGGAGGGCTGTGAGCTGGGATTGGTTGGGCAGGCAAGGTGCCAGGCTGTGATCGGCTAGGCTCTGTCCCCCTCTTCATAAGGGTGGCAAGCGTTCGCTGGGTAAGCGTCTCTCAGCGGGTTAAATTAAAATCGGCAGTGAGTGGTTTCCACAGATTAAAAAAAAAGGACATCAGGGCTTGTCAAACGGCATCTGGGCACACAAGCTGAAACCCAGACTTTCCAGGTGAAAACCAGATAGGTGGGAACCCTAATTCATGCATTCCTGGAATATCGGACATTCCAGGACTTCTGGGAACAGTGTGAGCCTGCCCCTGCCAATGTGACCCCACTGATGCTAGCATGACCTCGGATGCACAATGAACGTGAGGTTACGCTGCATGGGGGCAGAATGACGCCCCCATGCGGCATGATGTTGCACATGCTGTGCGTGCCAGGCCACACTGCTTGTGGGGGGAGACACCAGGTCTAAGAGCGTGCTGTTCTGTCCCCGCCAGTATGACCTTGCGTGGGAGGTGATGCTTGCAGGGGCAAAGCAGCACAGTCTTCAAAATGGCATCCCCCATCCAATACCCAATTAAACCAATCCAGTTTTGTTTGTCCAGATGGGGGACAAACCCTAGAAAACCAGGACTGTCTGGTTTAATACCAGACAAGTGGCCTGCCTAGCCTTATCCAGAGTCAGAACAGGAGCTGAGGGTCAGACCCAGGTTACTTGGATCAAAGCAAGGCAGGAGCACGCCTGGGTTTGAGACAGGATCAGGGCAGGAACAAGGTCAGAGTAGGAGCTATTGCAGCTATGGGCAAATTCCATGAGCAGTTGCCAAACTGCTTCTGGGCTCAAGAGCTGGTCTGCTGACTCTTCTTGCCAATCAGGCAGTGTAGCCAATCAGGAAACAGGCCAGCTGCACTTATTAGGTTGCCCAGAGACTGGCTCTGCTGCAGACCCTGATTCCTGACAGTCAGGAGGAGAAAAATACAGTGCATGTCTTTTACAAGTATAACTTGATTTCAAAAATTTTGAAACAACTCTATGTTGAGTGGTGAGATTGGTTCAGTCACATTCTCACAATCAGCATATTATCGACTTTAGTCACGCATATGCTGTAATTTTATTGGTTAATAACGGTCTTCATTTCTTATGCTGTAGGAGTGTTGTCATATTCCCAGATATATGGTGGAAGATATGGTCAGGGCCTAGCCCCGATTGCCTGTGCTTTGTGCTGTTGCAGTGCTGCAAAGCAGCCACAGAACTGGCAGATACCTGGAATTCTTCGGTGGTGTAGTCACAGTAACAGCTCCTTTGCCAACTCCCTGCTAGCCCCTTGAGTAGGAGGCATGGCCAGAGGAAAGGATTACGGCTGGGACATCCCTTTGCCCTGGCAGTCTTTGGCTATTGAAATGACCCTGTGTACAACTGGCCAGAAGCAAGATCAACCTTGAGATACACTAACTTCCTCTGGGACTGACCCCCAATGTAAAGGCAGCTTAAAGCAGTGTTTTCCCCAGGAATTGAAATTAGGGGGGGGGTGTTCAAATTTACAGGGTGTGTGTGTCAGGGCCGATGATGGGTGAGACCGTGAGGGTGAAGGTGGGCTGTATGACACCATAGTAAAAACTGAAAAATGTTTCATGATAATTTTATTAGATTTAACTCGTGTTTTTAAATCATCACACAAATTAAAGTTGGCTACTCAAGCCTTCTATGAAGCACTACATCAACATCATTCTTGGTTTCTTGTTATAATTTTGCACAATTCTGCTAATGAACTTCTTGGATGCAATTCATTCATCTTTGGTGGCTTCTCGTGCGTCTGGTACTTCCGTTCCTTCAGTTGATATGCCCATTAGTTCATTCACATGATCAGGCAGACGGTGACTTCTTTAGAACACAAAATTCTATTCAATGATGAAAAAGAACGCTCAACTGTAGCTGTTGTGACTGGGAGTAGCAAGAGATGAATTCCTACTTCTTTCAGCCCACAAAACAGCATAAAGATCAGATCGAGCCACTAGTGATGATAAAATAGAAGTTGAAGACAAATCTTCAGTCATTCATCGTATGATATTCCACTCTGTGTTCAAATTCTCTGTTCTGTCCTGAGCACATGGCAGCCCCATTGCTGGTAGTGCCTCACTCCACTCAGCTGTCAGTGGTTTATAGGACAGGGATCTGTAAAAGCTACGTAGAGGTTGAGTAGAATCTAGAAGTCGCTGTTGTAGATTTTTAAGAATCAAGTCTGTGTACTTTTCAGTTGTCTTAAACACTTCTTGTCCTCTTCACTTAAGGATTCAATATAAATGCCTTAATTAGTCAACTTCTGGACTGAAGTCTTTGCTTCTTCCAGTACGTTTTCAATGGATAGCTCTCTGATTGATCCAAACGTAGCTTCTATTGCTGGACAAAGATCTACTACTGTTGAAGCAGATGCCTAGATGACATTCTTTAATGACCCAAGTGGTTTCAACAATAAACTTACAAGAGAGAGAATGGCAATAGTCTTCTCTGAACGTATTAGCAAAAGTAATCCACCAGACTTGCTACTTAGATCCATCCCATCTTGGTAGATACTTTCCAAAGCCACTAATAAAGGCTGGAGTAATTTTAAGACAACAGCCAAGGATTGATCGTGAGAAAGCTAGAGGGTTTTCCCAGGTTGGATTAATTTGAACTTCAGTCCCAATGTATCTTCTATATTTTCTGAGATATTCGGTCTTTTTGGATTCTTGCTGAAAAAAGAATATAATTAAGACATTACATTTATAGCTTTTTTTCATGTCTTCCGAAGAGTCTGCAGCTCATACTAGCACTAGTTGGAGTAGATGGCTTCTGCAGTTTGTACAGGAGAGATTAGAGTTACACTTTTCTCTGAGCAAAACTTGTACTCCACCATGTCTTCCAGAGAAGTTTGCAGCTCCATCAAATGCACAAGCAGCCATCTGTTTGGGGTCCAATTGACAAGGATTTAACTCTTCTAAGATGTGAGTTGTCACGGATGTAGCCGATGTGTCTTTTATAACTTGAACATCTAGAAATGCATCTACTGGCCTACCACTGACATCAAGATAATGTACACAATGACTTAATACTTGATGCCCATTTGCATCGGTGCATTCATCAGCCATGTATGGAAATTTTTGAATGTGGTGAGAAAGTTCTTCACTTTTTCAACTGTTGAGTCTTTCACTGTTGCACCACATGCGTCTAGCCAGTCAGTTGAGTTTCTTGCAGAAAGATAGTGAGCATTTGCTGGTCTTGTTCGGAACCAGTGTTCAACTTCAGGATGAACAAGTGACAATGCACTTAACATTGGCCTCCAGTTTGTAGTGTGTGGTATCTCTTGCCTACATAGAAAGCATGATGCCACAGCCATGAACTGTGTTGTGTCTCCAGCATTCTTAACAGCCTCATTAACACTCACTGGTGTTGTCCTTGGTCAGTGGAGACTCAGAGGTCAGAGGTGCTTTCACATGAGTTCACTTCCCAGGTGGGGGCAAGAAGGCACCTTGCTTGTTCCTCGAGCTGCTCTCTTCGCTCTGGCCCTGTTGTTCGTTGTGCCACCGTTCACTCTGTCGTTTTGTTGCCAATGGCCCTGCGCTGTCACCTTCTGCTGCCACCTGCCACTGTGACCTCTGCGAATTGGTCTCTTGAGGTTCCACCCAGCTCTCAGTGATTTCAGCTGAATTCTCAGTGGGGAAACCGCACTGCTACTGCAGGCTGGGCCATCTCTTCCACAGAAACACTGTCCCACAGCCAGTCTAAGCACTTAGACCTGATTATCAGTGATTTGAGCTGTAGTGGTCACTTAACAAAACAAAAGACTATTTATGGAGCCTAATCAGCTCTGTCTTTAAACAGTGGAGAGGGGCAGATCAAATAGTACTTGTGACTCAGGCAGACCATCAAGCTAAACACCTGTCCCCACCCTCTCTCTTGATGCCCTCAATCAGCACAGGATAAGTACAGTTCTACTGCCCTTTACTCATACAATAAGAACAACAACATTTCATTCCCCACATTCAAGTGATTTGTAATCCAACCCCAGCCAAAATCTATCACTTGGGCAACACCACTCTGTTTGCTGGATACTTAGGTAGATTAGGTAAAAAGAAATGGAGTACTTGTGGCACCTTAGAGACTAACCAATTTATTTGAGCATAAGCTTTCGTGTGCTACAGCTCACTTCATCAGATGCATACTGTGGAAAGTGTAGAAGATCTTTTTATATACACACAAAGCATGAAAAAATACCTCCTCCCACCCCACTCTCCTGCTGGTAATAGTTTATCTAAAGTGATCACTCTCCTTACAATGTGTATGATAATCAAGTTGGGCCATTTCCAGCACAAATCCAGGTTTTCTCACCCTCCCCCCCCCACACACAAACCCACTCTCCTGCTGATAATAGCTTATCTAAAGGTAGATTAGGTGTGAATGTAAATATAATCTGGTCCTGAAGCCTTTCCTCCCAACCCCCAACTCATCACTAGCTGTTAGGCAGAGCTCAATTAGACTTTCCTTACAAATCATAATTTGAAATTATTAGGTTGGCCAACATCACCGAAATGAATGCACTGACATTGTCATAAAAACAGCTGTATAAAGAAGCTAGTCTACGTTCATACTTTTCAAATCTATTATACTTTTTCAGATACACATATTTTATCATACACTTTATATGCTTTTAAAGTGTGTATTAATGTTTCAATTTCAATTCAGATTTCCAAACAATCACTAAATTGGCAACACTGCATGTAAATAGTTCACAAAACTGGGGGGGAGGGGGGAATTCAGGGGAGGTGTAGGGAAATCCCTGACTTAAAGTCATCCGCAATGACTTGCGGATGATACTAAACTGGGAGGAGTGGTAGATATGCTGGAGGGGAGGGATAGGATACAGAAGGACCTAGACAAATTGGAGGATTGGGCCAAAAGAAATCTGATGAGGTTCAATAAGGATAAGTGCAGGGTCCTGCACTTAGGACGGAAGAACCCAATGCACAGCTACAGACTAGGGACCGAATGGCTAGGCAGCAGTTCTGCGGAAAAGGACCTAGGGGTGACAGTGGACGAGAAGCTGGATATGAGCCAGCAGTGTGCCCTTGTTGCCAAGAAGGCCAATGGCATTTTGGGATGTATAAGTAGGGGCATAGCGAGCAGATCGAGGGACGTGATCGTTCCCCTCTATTCGACATTGGTGAGGCCTCATCTGGAGTACTGTGTCCAGTTTTGGGCCCCACACTTCAAGAAGGATGTGGATAAATTGGAGAGAGTCCAGCGAAGGGCAACAAAAATGATTAGGGGTCTGGAACACATGAGTTATGAGGAGAGGCTGAGGGAGCTGGGATTGTTTAGCCTGCAGAAGAGAAGAATGAGGGGGGATTTGATAGCTGCTTTCAACTACCTGAAAGGGGGTTCCAAAGAGGATGGCTCTAGACTGTTCTCAATGGTAGCAGATGACAGAACGAGGAGTAATGGTCTCAAGTTGCAGTGGGGGAGGTTTAGATTGGATATTAGGAAAAACTTTTTCACTAAGAGGGTGGTGAAACACTGGAATGCATTACCTAGGGAGGTGGTGGAATCTCCTTCCTTAGAGGTTTTTAAGGTCAGGCTTGACAAAGCCCTGGCTGGGATGATTTAACTGGGAATTGGTCCTGCTTCGAGCAGGGGGTTGGACTAGATGACCTTCTGGGGTCCCTTCCAACCCTGATATTCTATGATTCTAAAGTCACCCTTGAGCATCTTTCAACCCCCCACCCCCCTACACTTATATTGTGGACAGTTCAGTTGGACTAAGGAATCTGGCCCTTATTGTTCTGATGAAATCATAACCAGGACATTCCATTTCTTTCCAGTGTCTCCCATTGAGATTTTTGCTGTATTTTGTTGCATACACATAATAAATTTCTATTTGCCTGTAAGTGGAATCTTAATTCAGGCTGACCAGTGATATGAATGAATTATCTTTGGAGTTTGAAGGCTGAAAATTAAAATTGCTTTGGTAAATATTAGATTTCAGTACTTGCCTCTGGACTCTTTCACTTGCTTTCTTTATCTTACTTTTGTTTTACAGAGCAACCTATGCTTAATTTAAAGAGCATATCTGGCAAACATAAATGGAGCTCTTTGCTATCCTAATTCATTTGGTTTATTATCTTGTAATTCTGCAAATTAATCCTAGCCCCATCATTATTCTACTTAAGAAAAATATTTATTTTCTTATTTGACTGAAAAAAGGATTAGGCAACAAATATTCTCTCTTTAATACTGTCTCTTGATATAATAATTTGCATTCCAGAGCATCTTCCATTCAAGGATTTGAAAACATTTTGTGATGTTAATGGATTGTCTCATAACACCCCTCTGAGTTGGGGAAGTACTTTTATCCCTATTAAAGATGGGGGAACTGAGGTACAGTGAGGCTAATCTATGGACAGTCCCACAAGATGATAATTTCTCCAAGAAAGAGGATACGTTCCTAGTGCTAAGCAGATGAAAAGTAACTAGAGTTGGAGTCAGAAGGGACTCCACACAACTTTCACACAATAATCACATACACTTGAAGAAAACTGCGTGAAACAACCAATTTTCACTTTACAAAATTTATTAAATGAAACCTGAAAGTACTTACAAGAAGCTAAGTATCTGTGGAGGTCTGGCAGATCCCATGCAGGCCTTCATTATTAATGTACACATGCATTACATACAAGAAAACTATGGTAAAAAGACATTAAGGTTGCAAAGTCAAGTGTTCAAAATTTCAGAATTGTGAAAATAAAGCTTACTTTGTCCGCCTGGTGTGTGCTGACCCAATCTTTAATTACATAATCACAGGTTATTTTTTCCTCAGGACGTCTGAGTCATTGAATGAAGCAGCTGTTTAATGTTTCTGTCTGTCCTCATCATTCAGGGTCTGGACCCTTCCCCAATTTACTGCACGCCATCCAAGCGCTGCACTGAATATGGAGTATGTTATTTCCTCACTATTGCCTCTCACAATAGTAATGAATTTATCTTCACAGAACCCCTGTGAGATATTATTATTAACCCCATTTTACAGAAGGGGAATTGAGGCACAGAAATATTTTGGCCCAAATTTGGCCACTGTCCATTAATTGTTGGAGTCTCTATGTCTGGGTGTTCAACTTGAGACATGCAGGTTTTTCAGAGCTGTCATAGAAGTAACTAATTCCACGCCTGCACTGCAGGAAAGGGATGATCCTTTGCATGGATTGGACCCTCACTACAAAAGGCCTGGGGGATGCCTGTTCCATCCGTTAGTCTTCAAACTCTGGAATCAAACAAGACATGGTCCCCTGCACCCATAATATTTTGGGGAGGACTGAGGGAGAGCATATTGTGGAGATTTGAGTAATGGTGCAAACAGAGACTTATCTGAGTCTAACAGACTGCAAACCCTAGTCTTCATTCAATGGTAGGGGATGAAAATCCCACCCAAATTCCTATGCTACAGAAAACAAGAAGCAATTTACTTTGCAATTAATTTTATGTTTTACTCTATGAAATTGTTGAAAATGTGTTTAAATACGAGCTTTCTTCCTTACAAGCAGATTGTTAACTAAAGAATTTAATTACATGCTAAAGAAAAATGTTGTCTCCAATGCTATCTTCTGAAACCTGCAATGAATTCTTAATCCTGTGTTTATGAAAGTAAAACCTGCTGCTCTGGATACAATGATATCAAAATTTCAGCATTACCATTCTACTGAAATGCTAAGGAGAGACAGTAGGGCAAAATTCTTATTTCAACAAAAATAACTTTAAAAGCATAAAATATTTAAATATGAATGTGAAAAGAATTCTATTGAACATTTATTTCTCTTTTAAAAATAAATGTAATAGTGGTGGCAGGGTCCAGATTGACAGCACTGAAGAGTTATCTCCTCTGTAATAAAAAACTTTTTACTTATATAGCACTTTTCATCTGATACTCTCAAAGTGCTTTACAACTATTAATTAAGCCTCATGAAAACCCTCTGATATACTTCAAGGTGACCTTCAAAAAGAATAAAGAAAAAAGAAAAAATGAGGTATGTGCCCTTTTTTGGTTTTTATGAAGTCTAAAATATGCTGTTTTTCTACTTCTTTTATAAAAGAAATATGAGGAATGTAAATTTTTATCTTCCCTGTAAGAGTTGGGGGTCTTCCTGGAGGACGGTGGAAGTGTAAGATGGAGCATTCTCAGCCTTTAATTGAAGGGGTAGTAGTTGTGAATCTTTTTTCCCAACTATGTTAGGCGTTTGAGTTAAATATAAGTTATAAGAGAGTTTTAAACAATCTTACTAAAAATACATTCCCTAATTAGTTACTCAAGTTTCACTTTCTTGGTTCCTCTGATGTGATAATCCCAGTAGAACTCCTCTTATCCATAGTGTTATAGGAAAAACAACATAGACAACATCTGAATAATGTAAAAATAAACACTCCTCCCCCCCCCCCGCACATCTCTTATAATAAAAGCAACACATAACTAAAATACTTTCAATCATCCTTTATATATAATAAAGCAAAAAGGACCACAACCCTCTTTTTCCCTTTACAGATCACCTTTAAGTATCATTATATCTATTTTATCATTTGGTTAACTGAGGCACAGAGATACAGTGAAGTCAATGAGAGTTTTGCCATTTAATGGGGTCAGGATTTCACCGTTAAGTGGTTATAGTCACACACAGGAGGCAGAATAGAACCCAGTATTTCTGACTCCCAGTCTCAAACTCTAATCACCAGCTACAACTCAGCTTATTCCCCCACACATTCCCCTGATTCTTTCTGTTATTTGTATTGCTTGTTGCCTGAATTACGATAGTTAGCAATGGTTTTGAGGCAAAATGGTGTCATAGCTTGAGCAATGGCTAGGGACCAGAAACTCCCAAATTCTAATCTTGGATCTCACAGTGACTTACTATGTGGTCTTGGTCAAGCAACTTCATTTTTCTGTGTCTATTTCTCCATCTGTAAAGTTGGGATAACAACACTTACTTCCTTAGAGGAATGTTTTTATGATACTTTAGTTAATGTTTGTCTGAATTTTCAAACAATAACAACACTTAGCATTTATATATATTTTCAATGTTATTTTGTTAAGCATTTTAGAATATTGTATGAAAGATACAATGCCTTTGTACTACACTTATGTAGCTTTTAAATTTGCCTGTTTACAGATTCTCTCTTCAGAATTATATGAAGACATCTAAATACACCTCTTTCTAACAAATCAGTTTCACTGTCAGCAGTATGTAAGAGTTTTTCTTCCTTTAACAAAGACAGAGGAATCTGAAATTGTAATTTAAAAGCAGTGAAATTGTGAAAGAAGGAGTCCAGTGCAGTGGTTTCTCAATGAAGCTCATCAATAGACGCACCCTTGACTAAGTGCAAAAGCAGTTAAAAGTGTGCTGGTATGGTAAAGTTTAGCATATAGCACATGCTTTATGGAAAAATCCATAGTTTATGTTTGAATGTTAGGAGGCTACAAGGCCTGCAGTATCTCAAGGGCAGTCTTTTTGGCCTATTCACATTTTTTAATCAACATGAGCTTTTTGAAAAGGAGAAACCCCAGCAAAATACAGACTCACTTATTTAGGACTGAATGGCTTACATTCTAAATCTTTTTACTGAAAGAAGTTCATATAAAAACATTAATTCCTGAAAAAGACATAATTTCATTTAAGATTAAGATGGAAGAAGCAAAGTTACCTTTTATTTTTTATTTAAAAAAAAATAAGATGACATTTTCCAAAATGTAACTAAAAACTATGCAAATCATTAGGGGCCAGATCTTGGTCCCTTTAAAGTCAATGGCAAAATTCCCATTGGCTTAAGTAGGAACACAATTTGACCTTATAAACTATGAAATTCAGTGTTTGATTAAGTTACCACAGAAAGAAAATTCAAGGGAGCAGAGATACAATCCAGTTGAAAAGGCTTCCTCCTGCTATTGCACATCCATTAGCAGGATCAAACATTTTCTCCAAATTCTTTATTGACTGCAAAGTAACGTCAAATGGGACCTGGCAAAAATAAAAACAGTATTTCTTAAGTAAATAGCTTTTTAATATTACAGTAGGAATAAACTGAGACCTCTTAAATAGTCAAACAGGTTTCCCAACCACAATAGAAGAATAAATTGCAAATATTTGCGGCACATAAATAGGTTTGAGGCCAAAATGACCTCTTCTTACATGAAACCCCATGGACACAGGTTAAGGGGGAGGAAACCTCAGCAAGATCCCTTCACAGAGTTTCTCTTTGATCACTCTGTACCCCTCAAACTTGGGGACTTTGGCATATCCACTGGATGCCAGAACACCAGGACCATCTGCCCCATTCACGTCTTTGTGCCAGCTCTTGAACTTTGGTTCCTTCTGCCCACCATTCAGTAGTGTAACTCCAATGGAGCCATGATGCCAGGGAATCCCACTGGCTACAATTATCCTCAATCCCCCTCCAACCCCCCCCCACCCACCCACACACAATGAGAGGGCTGTAAAGCAGTGGTGGGCAACCTGTGGGCTGCAGATTGCCCACCACTGCTCTAATGGAGAAGAGAGTGCCCCAGGTTATATTACAGTTCCAAGTTAATCTCTGTGGATCTTGTAAGAAGGTGATGCCAGTCCCCCTAGTCCTGCCACCAATTAATGTGAGACCACCTAGTCTATATGAACTAGATCAGTTTTAAAGCTATTGTTTAACTGCATTCAGCCAAAAGGGATTATATTTAGAAATCACTTTTGAAATTTAAAATGGACTTTCCCTAGCATTATTCTTTAAAATTTCACTGGGGCACCTGACTGTACTGACTATATTATTTTTAAACAGATGATCCATCTTCTGTTCTCCAAACCTGAACACTAATATACTCTAAAATGAATGAGTCAATAAAAATGGCCTTTTGTTCTAATTAAGAAGTAAATTCAATGATGAAGCAAATGTACAGGCAGATACTTCAACAAAAGAAAAAAAAAGACAGGAAAATACAATGGGCTGCTAAGTGTGACAGGACAAGAAAGAGAATTTTAAAAGACTACGCAAAATTGGAAACTGACTTCATTCAATTAGCTCAGGAAAAGACAAAAAGGAGGTAAAAAAACAACTGTAAAAGGTTTCTTTCAGAGACTAGGTTCTCCCTGGCTCTGCTGTGAGGCAAGGGTGCACAAGAAGCTCTTCTGATTACATACCCCATACAAGGGAAAGAACAACTGCAGTCCCTGTGCTCAAAGTAAGGCAAGGAGTGTTTTAGCTATGCATCCTGGCTTCAGGGGACAGGTAGGGGTGGGGCTCGGTTTTCACCAAAAGGGGAGCATGCTACATCATCCTAAAGATGTTGTGTGTGTACTCCTCCTGCAGGCTGGAAAACGTGGGTGAGGGATTATACCTCCTGATGCACAATCTCTCCCTGAGCTTCCCCTGACTCCAACAAAGGGTCATCTGTTATGTGCATAGTCTAACCAAAGATGTTTTATAAAATGTACTGAAAGTGTTGGAAATATTGCTCTGAAATATACTTTAAGGAGGAAGGTGCTGAGCATCCTTAACTTCCATTGGTTTCAGTGAGGTTTGAAAATACTCATCCCTTTGCAGGATTAGGTTCTAAATCCTTCTTTAACAAAATCTCCCATGGAAGTTTTACGTGAGAGGATTTGGCCTGAAGCCTCTATTCAACATTTTAAAACAGGCCCCACTGATACAGCCCACCAGGATTGTAAGGAAGTTAGAATGGCTTCTCTTCCTATTCACCTGGCCCAGTTTCTCCTTCCAGGAAAGATGTTTGGGAGGGATTGTTGGAAGTCTGATTTCTGCAGAAAGGAATTGCATTTAGATATGGGCAACAAACTGGGTAATGTAGAGGGATAGGGTCCTTTGGGAAGAAGATGATTTATTTCTCAAAGGGGATATCTGGGTTGGTGGGAAGGGGGAAGGTGATATATACAAAAGGGTTTTGAGGAGCTCATCATTTGTGTTGGTGAATGTTGATCAGCCAGGGTAGGACTGCAGAACTGCCAGATACCATGGACCTTTTCCCCATTATTAGTTGGGCCAGGATCCATAAGAGTCAGCCCTTTGGACAATCTCACTCCTATAGGCAGGACTGCTCTATGAGTACCAGGGAGTACTGTATTTAGTAATGAGGAGGAGGAGATAATGTGATTGAGAAGGGGGAGTGGAGGTGAGAGATCCACGGTTTAATTATTTATAAAGGATGAATGAGGGGGATGCCTTGTGTATTAATCATTATGCTGTGGGCAGCTGTAGGGTAAAGGTATTTGGGGATTAGTGGAGGGATCACTGGTTAGGATGGACTTTGAAGCGTACTCTAGGGATTCTTACTTGAACACCCAGCTGCAGCCACTGCAACACTTTAGGGCCACCTTAATGTAGTCAAGAAAGTTGAATAATAGTGCCTCATTCTGGAGAGCTTTGATGCTGATTGAAGAGAAGGTTACTTACCCTGTGCAGTAACTGTGGGTTCTCCACTTGTAGGTGCGGCAGCATCCCCTGCACCTGGGATTGGAGATCTTCATCAGCAGTGCTCATTGGACTGCACATGTGCACCTCCCCACTCTTGCTCTGTGAGCGGGACCTCTATATAGTGCTGTGCAGTCTGACCGTTCCCAGTTCCTTCTCTGCCGCAGAACTTTGTGTTTTCGGCTCTGAAGCAGAGGGCAGGATAGATAGGTAGTGGAGCACCCACAGGGACACACATTTCAAAGAACCTCAGTTACTGCACAGGGTGAGTAACCTTCTCTTCTTCTTAGAGTGATGTCACTATGGGTGTTCCACTTATAGGTGACAAGAAAGCAGTGCCCCTAATTGGAAGGCTGGGGTTTCAGAGCAACATTTACTGCTGATGATAAGACAGCATGTCCTAAGAGAGTGTCTGCATCATGCATAATAGCATAGTGATGGGCAAAAGTGTCGGTTGATGCCCATTTAGCAGCTTTGCAAATGTCAGCAATGGGGACATTATTGAGAAAAGCTATCGGGGTGGATAGTGAACATGTGCAATGTACTCTAATTGCAGTAGGGGAGTGTCTATTGTGGAGTTTGTGCAAGGGGTCCCTGAAGAGGGATCAGGATGAGGGGGTGGCAGTGCAGGATAGGAAGGGGATGAAGTATCCTTCCTTGACTATCTTTAGAACCCACTTGTCCAAGGTGATTCATCTCCATGATAGGAAAAACAGAGCTAGTTGGTCGCCAGACTGGTGGGATGTCAAAGAAGGTGGGTATGTGCGAGATGTAGCCCACTGCAGAATGCTGTCTAAGTTTGGACGGAGGCCTTTGTTTTCAGTGCCGGATGTCATAAAAGTGCCACTGAGGAATATACTGCAGTGGTCGTGATCACCGGGGGGGAATGATACTTCCACGGGCATCTTTTCGGCACTGGCATGTAGATGCTGAAGGACTGGAGAGTAGTTTGGGAGTCTTTAAGTGAGTGCAGGGAATCAACTAGGTGCACCGAGAATACTTTTTCACCCTCAAAGGTAAGTTTTCCACAGAGGTTTGTACATCCTTAGGAAAGCCCGAGAGGTGGAGCCATGAAGAATGCCTTATGACCACACCAGTTGCAATGGAGCGGCAGTAGTATCTGCAAAGTCTAATGCGGCTTTTAGGTTTGTATGTGCTAGGAAGCATCTCTCAGATATTAGGGTCTGAAATTGCTCTTTCTTGGCCTCCGGAAGGTCACAACAGAGTTCCTCCAACTTGGAATAATTTAAGTACAGTATTCAGAGTAGCAGTCGTGTTAGTCTGTATCCGCAAAAAGAAAATGAGTACCTGTGGCACCTTAGAGACTAACAAAATTTATTTGAGCATAAGCTTTCGTGAGCTACAGCTCACTTCATCCGATGCATGTAGTGGAAAATACAGTGGGGAGATTTATATACACAGAGAACATGAAACAATGGGTGTTACCATACACACTAATGAGAGTGATCAGGTAAGGTGAGCTATTACCAGCAGGAGAGAAAAAAAAGTACTGTAGAATTTCAGATTTATGAATACTGGAGTTATGAACTGACCAGTCAACCACACACCTCATTTGGAACTGGAAGTACGCAGTCAGGCAGCAGCAGAGACCAAAAAAAAAAAAAAAAAGGCAAATACAGTACAGTACTGTGTTAAATGTAAACTACTAAAAAAACAAAGGGAAAGCAGCATTTTTCTTCTGCATAGTCAAGTTTCAAAGCTGTATTAAGTCAGTGTTCAGTTGTAAACTTTTGAAAGAACAACCATAATATTTTGTTCAGAGTTACGAACATGTCAGAGTTATGAACAACCTCCATTTCTGAGGTGTTCATAACTCTGAGGTTCTACAGTCACTGTATTTAGCCATCAGAGCTCATAGTACAAAATTCAGAATTGAAGCATGGCTGATGAATACGCCTTGCATCCAAATAAGTCTAAGCATTTCCAATCTCTGTCTGGATGGCTAGACTGGGATTGGTATTGACGGTCTCTTTCTCTTGCACCACACTGACTACCAGAGAATTAGGGGTGGGCTGCGAGAATAGAAATTCTGCATTTTTTGATGGAATATAGTATTTTTGTTGGCACGTTTGAAAGTCAGAGGGCTGATGGATGCTGCCAGAGCACTTCCGTGGTGTTGAGAAGAGCCTCATTTATTGGTAGTGAGATCTTGGAAGAAGAGGGTGTGTGCAGACTATCAAGCAGCTTATGCTGCTTGTTGCTGACTTCCTCCAAAAGGAATCTGAAGAGAGTCTGAAATCCTGTGGAATAACTCTTAAAAATGTTTGAAGTTGTCATCAGTCATAGGACGTGGGGGCACGATAGCCTCATCTGGGGAAGAGGAAGAGTAATGTAATGTTGGTGTAGCTTCCTCCTTCTGTTCCTCCTCCTGTTCTTCCTCAGGCAGTACTGGCGGAGGCTCAGCCTCCAGAAGGTGAGAGACCAATGAAGAAGGGAGAGGTGTAGGTCTCTGGTTTTGCTCCATGAGAGGTTTCCCAGATTGTGCCCAGTACCTGACCCAAAGGTCCCAATATGGCCAGTGTAAGGGAATGGAACATGTGGTTTCATCCATGGTGGTCCGTACCAAGGTTGTGGACCAGATGTAGATTGTGCGTAGTGAGGATGAGTAGGTGGAACTTGTCTGGCAGATGAGGGTGCAATGGAGCCCTCCTCCTTCTCCTCTTCTTCCTCCTCATCACTGGAGAAGGGAGGTGCCATCCTTGGGGGAGAAAGGAAGGGAGCATCGTGAGTCTGGAGAGGAAGGTGGAAGTGGGTGGAGGTCACGTCTAAGGAGAGGGAACTCAGGAATGTCAGATACCAGCAAGTTTTTAGGATATCTGAAGTCTTGTGGAGGGGGAAAAAGCATCATCGGTGCCGATGTGCGACTCAATGCTGAAGGAGGGATGTGCTCCCCTGAAGAGTCAGTAGATGGAGCAAGAGGCTTGGCCGGTGCTGATGACTTTGCCAGTGTGGACACTTTCTATGGCCTGTCTCGGTCTTCAGAACTGCAAGACAGTTTTTTCATTTTGGTAGGAGAAGTACTTGGATGGGCCCTGGAGCTATGTCCCCTGTCAGATGATACTGAAGCAACTGACTTCTCAGTGGATGGTGTTCTGGCAGGCTGTGCCTCAAAGTGTGAGGAGGGAGCCCATTTCTTTCAATCCAAGCAAGAAAGCGAAGACTTTCTCTCCCAGGGACGCAGGGAATGAGGATTGGCAGATGATCTGGCAGAGTGCAAAGGCCTCACAGGAGGAAAGTCTGGGCTTGGGTCCGATGCCGATTGTAGTGATTTCTCCATGAGGAGAAATTTTAACTGAATTTCCTGGTCTTTACTGGCTTTGGCTATCAGGCCAAGGCAGTGGGAACACTTTTGTGGGACGTGTCCCTCTCCCAGACAGTGAATACACTGCAGGTGGCCGTCTGGTACTGGGAAGGCGACCACGCAAGAAACACACCTCTTAAACCTGGGTGATCTGGGCATAATTGTGAGGGAGAAAAAAGCTTCCTGGGTGGGAAGGATGGGAAGCGGAGAAACGAAAACCTAAACTATGAAATAACTGTAAAAGTAAAGTTACAACAATTTTTTTTAAAAAGAATTTAGATAGAAGAAAAGAGAAGGAAAAGAAGAAAATACTAACTACACTACAACTAACAAGTAACGCACTATCTACTGAGGGAACAGGATAAGCAGACTCTGTTGCGGATTCCATCCCAGACCAAAGGCAGCAGAGAAGGAACTGGGGGCAGTTGGACAGCACAGCACTACATATACATCCTGCGAGACGGGGGAGGTGTGCATGTGTGGTCCGACAGGCACTGCTGATGAAGATCTCCGATCCCAAGCACAGGGGGTGCTGCCACGCCTACAAGTGGAGCACCCATATGTATATCACTCAAAGAAGAACTATTAAGCTTCCATCAGGTAGACTTGAGGAAAAAAATTGTCCTCATCAGTCTATCAACAGTTTTATGAGACTTTATACTAATGTTTTGGCATCTACTATCACAATAGTTGCCCCAGGCCAGCTTCTCCTCACAGAACACCAAGGTTTACAAATAACCTGAAAAAAATGAAGAGAGGCAGGAAATCCCTAGAGGGCTGGTGGTTAAATTGTCATGCTGAGTCTGACTGACCAACAGATTTTTTAACATGGTATGCTGTATCTGTTTTTATTTAATGCAGTGTTGGTGTAGCCATGTTGGTCCCAGAATATTAGAGAATCGAAGTGGGTGAGGCAATATATTTTATTGGATCAACTTCTGTTGGTGAGAGAGACGAGCTTTCAAGCTACACAAAGCTCTTCTTCAGGTCTGGGAACCGTACTCTGGGTGTCACAACAAAATACAAGGTGAAAAAGATTGTATAGCATAAGTAGTTTCAAGGGTCCATTCCCGGTCACGTGGCCTGTCAACACCTCTCCAGTCATTGGGGAAACAGAAAGCTGGGGGTCAGAGGTTAGTGGGTTACAGATTGTTGTAATAAGCCATAAATCCAATGTCTCTGTTCGGTCCATGATTTTTAGTGTCCAGCAAAGTTATCAATTTAAGCTCCCAGGCTCATCTTTTGAAAGTTTTGCGCAGGTTTCCTTTAAGATGAAGACCGAGAGGTCAGATATAGAATGATTGCTTTGTGAAAAGTGTTCCCCCATAGACGATTTGGTATTTTCGTCAGGTTTCAGAGTAACAGCCGTGTTAGTCTGTATTCGCAAAAAGAAAAGGAGTACTTGTGGCACCTTAGAGACTAACAAATTTATTTGAGCATGAGCTCACGAAAGCTCATGCTCAAATAAATTGGTTAGTCTCTAAGGTGCCACAAGTACTTCTTTTCTTTTTGGTATTTTCGTCTTTCATCATTTTTCTGTGAGAGTTCATTTGGGAGCATAGTGATTGTCTAGTTTCACCCACATAGTTGTTATTGGGGTATTTAGTGCACTGAATGAGGTACACCACATGTTGTGATAGGCATGTGTAGAATCCCTGGATTTTGAAAGGTGTGTTATGGGGAGTGTCAATCATCGTAGCAGTGGAGCTATGTCTACAGGTTTTGTATCAGTTGTTCTGACAGAGTCTGGTCAACATCCTGGACTCCACGATCAGCTTCAGCAATGGAACCCTACAGACAACTGCATACAAGAAACCCACAGATCACTACACCTACCTTCACAGATCCAGTAAACACCCCAAACACACCAAGAAATCTGTTATCTACAGCCAGGTACTCAGATACCACAGAATATACTCCAAGGAGAAAGTCCAGGATATATACCTGTAATGGGGGAGGGTCCCAGAGTTTGGGCTGCAACCCAAGCCTGAATGTGTACACTGCAGTTAAACAGCCCTTTAGCCCGAGTCAGCTGGCATGGGCCAGCTGTGGGTGTCTAATTGCAGTATAGAAGTATCTTCTGAGTACATTTCCCAGATCTAAAGAAGAGCTTTGTATAAGCTCAAAAGTTTTTCTCTCACTTATAGAGGCTGGTCCAATAAAAGATATTACCTCACCCATCTTGTTTTTATTTAAGACAGTCTTGCTGGGGACTTGGAAACTGGTAGTGAGGTCACAATCACTCTTTGGATGCCTCCAAGAGAAACTGAATGCTGATCACAAGTGGGGTAACAACTTGAGTATACTGTCATGGACAAAAAATGTACCAATCCACCTCCCCAAAAAGTTGATGGTAAGAGCCAAAAAGGACAAAAGGAAAGCCCAAATGACTGGAGGGTCCAAAGCTAGATGTAAGGATACATGTAGTCTTTATATTAAAAAGTGCTGGGAATCTGGTGGAGCTTATGCAAAGGATATAGCTCTTGGCAAAGGTGGAGAAGGGAAAAATTAGACAAATCTACTGTGAGTATTTTTAGTTTTCTGTTGTATGTAGAAGGAAGTGTTTGTAGCCAAACAACGAAGATATAAAGTTTATAATCATGCTATTGTGGAGGCCTGAGACCTGATCAAATATGCCCCCCGACCCCGGTCCCATATTAAACCAGCCTTGGGTGAAACTCAGGGAGTTCACCACTAAAATTGGAAAAAAAAAATATTAAGATAAGCTCTGACCAGCATTTCAATACTGACCATCTGCATAAATAGAGAAGGTCACAACTAAGTTTATCTTTCATGTCTAAATTGTAAATGTAAAAACTTGGGCAGGAAGGAGGACAGGTAGGTGCCAGTATGTAATTGGTTAAATTTTTGTTATTTAGGAGTGGGGAATAATGTGATAGGTTTAGTAAATTTAATGGAGGTAGCTAGTTTTACCTATATAATGTAAATGAAAAAAATGCTCTTTGGGAACCATTTCTGGGCTGCAGTTCAACATCAAGCTGCCAGAACTCTGACTCCTCTATATGACCATGACGTGCAGAGGCATCGCTGGGAACCCCTAGATTAGTGGATCCTCCCTGGCCATTGGGTGAAATTTGTCTGTATATTGGGAGTGGTGAGCATAAGAGATTTGCTTGGTATATGTATTCTGTGAGTGTTGCTAATAAATAGGTGTTTAGAGCACAGCTGTTTAAAGCTCTTTCACTGGGAAAAGGGGTGGGTACTTAAATTGATTAGGTTTCTTCCTGAGCCCTGTGGGTAAAGATATGTACCTTACACCCTGAACCCTAGGAAGGAAAAGGGTGGGGGTGCCTAAATTGATTGGGTCATGCCTTGAGCTGTGGGTAGGGTATAGGCAGGGTGCCCTAAATTGAGCAGGTAACAATTGTGTACATCAATGCTATTTTGATTGTACAAATCTCTATTAAAAACCAATAATGTAAGAAAGAAAGAAAGACTAATTGATATCATCTCTATTTTAGTTTGACCAAAAAATTTTAGCCTTGAAGAAAAAGAGGGTTTTTTAAAAATCAGAATATCATACCTCAGTTAATGGAGAGGCCAGATCTGGAACAATACACAGCAAAGCTTTTACTTCAGACAAACATTGCTTAAGCATTTCCTATAACAAAATAGGAAAAATCAATGCTGTATTTTACGTTTTATGCTATGAACTATTAGAGAGGATTTTTAAACATTCTTTTTCATTGCCTCACAATTATGGGGTTATTTGTTGTTTTGACAGAATTCAAAGTGTGGGAATGTTTATGTTCCATTTTTTAATACTGCAGAGAAGTGATGCTCAGACATCCTTAAATGTATAAAGTACCAGACTTATAGTATCTACAGTAAATTCATGCTGGTCTTTTCTATAGTAACTCAAGGGCATAATCCTGCAGTCCTTACTCAGGCAAAACACCAATTGACTTGAGGAATGAGCAGGGCCGTCTCTAGGGGAATGCGGGGCCTGGGACAACACCTCCCCCCAGCCCCCTCACCGCCCCCATTCCACCCCTTTCCCCAAGCCCCTGCCCTGCCTCTTTCCAGCTTCCACCTCCTCCCCCAAGCGACACCAGGAGCTGGTGAGGCGGAGCAGAGTGGGGCAGCCTGGGGCCGAGTTGCTCGTTGCTGCTAGTGCCAGGCCCCCTGCTAGCCCCTCAAGCCACCCTGGACCCTGTGTCCCGAAGCACGGGGCCCCCCAAAGCATGGGGCCCGGGCGGTTGCCCCGGTCCGTCCTATGGACAGCACAGCTCTGGGAATAAGCCCCCAATAAGTGTACTTCTGCCACACATTTACTGGAGACAGAGTTAAGCAGATAGGAAGAAGATATTTATGTACATGTAACATACAAAAGAAATGCCACAACCAATTAGCATTCCAGACTGTGGTTTTCAGATCACTGACTTATTTACTAATGAAAGTTTGAACAAAAACCTTCAGCTAATCAGAAACAGTCACTAAAGGACAGCTCTGTCTACCTCCGAAAAACACTGTATTCTCTGATTGGCTGAAACATCATTTGTTCTCCAAGCCAGTCAGAATACAGCTTTTCAATAATAGCACAGTGAGCAATTGTCACTGCTTCACAGCACCCATCAAGAAAAATGACAGCATCTACATCATTAATCATTTCATATAATAGATATAAAGAGAACAGTGTCACATGATAAATGTCTCCCACTTTGAAAATAAACGTCTTCTTTTCCTCAGCATTTATCAAGCAGCAGTTATGCTGTAGCGATATTCTATTCCATTGACATTATCTCAAAGAGACCACATGGAAATCCTGAAATTGCCTCTTTTGTATTTATTTATTTCTGTCACAGAGACATATTCAGCCTTGCTAATAAAAAGAGAGAGCATGGTGGTATAGAGAAAATGAAAAGAAATTCCTTGCCAGTTTTAGTCCTACTCAGTTATTGGAAGTTTCTCTTTTTAGAATCCAATCACTGGCCATTCTGCACTGAAGATGTATAAGCTATTTTGTCAAAAGAGCTTTCGTGTTCATCTGCATATTAGTATAATACCATGGCCAACATTTTCAAATATGGATCACTAAAAAAAGTTAGGTGCTTACAGCCATATTTAGACATCTGAGAATGTGGCCTTTATTTTCAAGGAAGCTGAGCATATTTTATGTCAGGCACACCTGACAAGAAAGGAAAAAAGTTACAAAGTTAAAGATTAGGTGATGTGGGTTAAAATGTTTCAACCTTCCTTGAAGTAGTTGAGGGAGGTCTCAGTTTTTGTCTTTTCTTCCAACTTTCACATTTCCTCAAAAACAAACATGTAAGACATCGGACTATCAGATGTATTTAGAATCCTGGGCATAATTTGTCCTCACTTACTTCTGTTTTTTCATCAAGTTGCACCTTTGCGAGATTAATTTTGGACTTTTTTGAAGGCACTTGTTTCTGTCTTTCACTTTGTACTTGTAAAGGAAAACTTGTAGATGACTGCACCAAAATTTCAATGTGCTGTTTCACATTAGACAATTTCTCACGTAAGGAAATAATTCTAAAAAAGAATAATGTTGTATCTGTTACAAAATGCAGTTATACATTTGGCAATGCTTTGATGTTACTTTTATTGCCATACATAAACAAATTGACATGAGTTGTTTCTCACATAGTTTTGCTACAATGGTTTCTTTCATTTCAAGCCTGATCCTGCAGTTTTGCAAAAACCAAGCTTTCACTGAAGACAATGGAAATATGAAATGTGAAGAAATGCAGTATTAGGCATTTTGTGATTTAAAAGAACCACAACAAAAATGGTGAGAGGAAACATACTTCAAAAATAATATTTTCTCCTTTATGCCATTGCCATTCTGTTGCCTTTGTTGCTATGTTATGTGTTTTGTATGCCAGAACACACCAGGTAAGTTTAACAATTTGATGATCTGAGTTGAATTTGAAATAATACATAAATTACTACTATAGTTGTATAACAAAATTCTGAACTTTGCCGGGCAGGGATACCTCTTACCTACAAGACTATTCCCTTCACAATGTTCTCCAGTGCTTCCTCCAGTTCAGTTCTGCATAGCTCAAACAATACTGCTTCTATTACTTTCCTTGGGACTCTATCCACAGTCTGATATATCTCAAAGTTTACTGATATTCAGCCTAAAATTTATTTTACCTAATTTTATCGCATTACTCCTAGCTATTCCCCCTTGTAGCACCCTATACAACTGATCTCTGTCCTTAGTATTTATAGCCTTCAAATACTAAGTTATATTTCTGAGCAGTCATCATTTGATCAAGACACAAATTATGCATACAGTAGACATTACACACATAATATAGCATGTAGTAATATAACAAGGTCTGTGATTAATTACCTAGTCAGAGGAATCCACAAGTGACCAGAAAACACATTGACTGAATTGAAAGTCTTGATGCTGACAATCTTGACATACTTTATATTGTAAGCATAAAACAGCAAAACCTGTAAAGAAACCTTAGATTGTCAACTCTTTGGTGGAAGGAGTTGTTTCTTTCTACATAGCTATTTGTACAGCATCCAGACTATTGTAGGTGCTACCACTAAGTAAGTAAGTAATTTCTGTGGGTTTGAAAGATTATGCCACATGGCATGACCACCCCGAATGCACCCTGACTTCCTGACCCCATTAAACCACACATTTCAAAACCCAGAGAGTCTTCACCCCATGCAGACTGAACACAGGGCTTCTACCGAATGTGGGTTAGGGGACATGTTACTATTGAAGCTTCTTCCCTGCCCTGGTGTGTGTCAGTCATTTTATTATATCGAACTATTATGGTCCATATAGCAAGCACAATCACCCAGTCTATGGAGTAATACCAACAAGATGAGTTAGGTCAACTTTAGTCCTACTGAATTAATTTGCTTTTGTGGTTGAAAATTTATTTCTTAGCAATAGATGAAGATTTTTGGTCCATACACAGGCAATTTCAGGTGTGTGGCATCATGCACTGTATGTATATAGGATTTATACAAGTTTCAGGTACTGCACTTAAATGCACTTTGTTATTTTTAATAAAAATCTCCAATCCAACTCTTTTTTCATTTTGTAATTATACCATAGTCTCCATATCTTTCGTTCTTTTCTCCAGAGATGGAATGTACCACTGGATGCAAAGTTCCTTGTTTGGAGCAATCGTTGCCTTGTTGTCTAGCTGAATGTCTGTGTCTGTGCTAAAAGAAACAGGGGAAGCTATTCTCACTGTGGACTTCTTATGTGGGGCTCCAGGAATTTCTGGAGACACCTGAAAAACAAATGTAAACCAAAATAATGATTTATAATTTTTTTCCAATATAAAATAAGCTTGGCTAGCAGTTAGTTTTAGACCAGTGGTTTTCCACCTGGAGTACGTGGACCCCTGGGGGTTGACAGACTATGTTTAAGATTTGCAAAAGGGTCCACACCATAATTCAAAATTTTTTAAGGGTCCGCAAATGAAAAAAGATTGAAAACCACTGCTTTAGACAATCTACACTGTCTTTTTAGTCCCATTATAACATCTACTGCTGTATAAATATACTACTTTTATTTATACTGCATCTGACGAAGTGGGTATTCACCCAGGAAAGCTCATGCTCCAATACGTCTGTTAGTCTATAAGGTGCCACAGGACTCTTTGCTGCTTTTACAGATCCAGACTAACCTGGCTACCCCTCTGATACCTTTTATATAGTTATTCAAGTAAATATGCAGCTTTAAAAGAAGCCACACCCATTTTTCTCAGTTGAGCTTTTTAAGAGTTCACATGGTGAAACATTTTTTATAATGAGTAAACTGAAGAGTTTTTAAAAGTGAAGTAGTTAATCAAAATCTGTACTTCTAAGCTCCAGATGGTTCATCCTTTCTAAAAATTATTTGACATGCTGATCATGTGGAAATCCAGTGCTGAGATACTCAACTCACTTCCATATATGTTAACAACTACAGTAGTGACTTCACCATTTGGCCACAAAAAATGTTCGTATATGGTCAATGGGTCCTTGGCCACACAGATCCAAAGGATAAAAAACTCTGAGACAATAAGCACCCATGACATACCCACAATGGTCTCCTGGCAAAGTAAAGCAGACTCTGTTCCTGGGGGTACCCCACACTATACATGGTTCCTCAGTGTCTCTTGGTGCTCTGGCTGTGGCCATGAACTCTTCACCATCCACAAAACAAGGCTCTACCTTTAAGATACTTTTGAGCCCTCAATGCCTGATTAAATCCCTGTTCCCAGGCCCATTTTAGAATGTTGTTGTAAGTTTGTTGCATCTCCATGTTAATGTGTATCTGTATAAAAAGATTTCGTTTTTGATATCTCTATGATTTTGCAATATCTAGTCTATGTTGTACAGTTTAATTAAGGATTTATAGAAATTTCTTTTTACAGTATATATTTCTAATGTACCACACAGGGCTATGTGGCATATTTTGTTTTTAACTGTACAACATCATTTGTTGTGGTTTACATCACATTGAATCTTTCAGAAGAACGATGACACAGCTCCTCCTGTCAAACTGGAGGGTTGCTGGACTACAGACATTGGTATTTATCAACTCAACTTTCTCAAAATCCTGTAAACAAACTATTGTCTTACAGAGTGACATAAAATGTAAGCATGAAAAATTTTTAAAAGGTACATTTTATCAGAGCATTTTTTGAAATTTTAATGTAATTTGTTTGGATTCTTTGTTCAACAGAGCAGAAAAAAGCTTCAATGGATGAAAAAAAGTTATACAGACATGCATAAATGAGGAGATCCTGAATATAACAATGATACTTTCAATAAGTCATCTACCTATTTGTAGTGAAAAGCCACTGAGGTTTACGTATCAAATTACAGGAACAATTTTTTAAAATAATGCATACAACCTGCTGAATGATGAAAGTTTCTAAAATGTTATTATAAAAATCAATGAAGCTTTGAGCAGATAACAAAAAAATCAAACAATTTTATGCTTGTTAGCTGTCTACAACAGTGAAACTAACTCATGATTATGCTGCTTGCACCTGTCACAAACATAACAGTGATCTCTGGAGCTGATTATTCTAGGACAGTGTAACACTAATTATATCAAAAGAAGAGCAGACTGAGTGAAATAATTTTTGATATATGATGGCTGTTATAGATGTCACATATCATATAGTTACAGTTTATTCAGTGGCACAGTTAGCTCTTCATTGCTGGGAACTGGGTAATGCTATGCTGTTTTACATTACAGAAAATTCACCAATTCTAAAGAGCTACTTTCATAAAAGCAGTTTAAATCAGATGGGTAAGAGAACACATTTTTGCAGGCTTATATGAAAACACTGAAGAATGGACAGTAAGATTAACCATAAAGAATAACCTGTTATTTTAATGTTGTAATGGTAATTGTTATTCCTGTTCAGGTGAAGAGTGGGATGGGAAGAAAATAATGTTTAACTTTACATTGAACCTTCAGAGACTAAAATCAATATATATGGCATTGTTATTGCAGACCCTACACTTCCAACTGTTGAAGCTTGCTGTGAATGATATAATGTGAGTATATAGCTTTATTTAGGTTTGAAGCTTGGAATTTCCTTTAATCAACTATATAAAAATAATCTCCAATTTGCATCTCAAACAAGGGGAAAAACTTGTAGGGAAAGGCTCCAGACCCAGCTTGACAAATAACCACATCAAAGAAGTTATTAGAGTAAGCAGAAGACCTACAGTGAATGGAAGAAGGGATTGATCAGCAAAGAAAGCTACATTTTGGAGGTTAAAAAATGTAGGAATAAAATGACAGTACCTAAAAGTCAAGCTGAATTAGCCCATGTTATGGAAAGTAAATAACAAGAGGTTTTTTAGTTATATAAATACAAAGAAAATAAGGAAAGATGAAGTTGGAACTCTATGCAGTGTGGATAGGAAGGGGATTATGGATAATCTAGGAAAAGGCCAAAATCTAAATGAATGCAATGCCTTGGTTTTCAATAAAGATGATAACATGGAAGCACAGCTGATGAAAATGAGTACATAGAAATGGAAATTACCACATGTGAGTTGGAAGGAAAATTTAAAGAGCTTAATGTGCTCAAATGGGGGCGTGGGGTGGGGTTCTGTATCATTTCCATTCCAGATACTGAAAGAATTGGCAAATGAAATTGTTAGTCCAGTAGCAAGGATATTTAATAAATCTATATATTTGTGGGTAATACCATATGGAAATAGCTAACAGTGTACCTATCTTTAAGAAGGGGGGAAAAGTGATCTGGGCAATTTCAGACCTGTTAGTCTGACCTCAGTAGTACACAAGGTTTTAGAGCAAATTGTGAAGGAAAGAATAATTAAATTCATGGAGGTTAATGGTAATGGGGATGTAATGCAACATGGGTTTGCCAAAGGTAAATTATGCCAAACTAACCTGATTTCCTTCTTTGAGAAAATAACTGATTTATTACATAAGGGAAATGCAGTAGATCTAATACACTTGGACTGAAGTAAAACATTTGATATACTACTACATGGGAAATTACTAGCTAAATTGGAGAAGATGGGGATTAGTACAAGAATTGTAAGGTGGATAAGGAACTGGCTAAAGTGGAAAAGGCAACAGGTTCTGCTGAAAGGTGAACTATTGAACTGAAGGGAGATTACTAATGAAGTTCCTCAAGCTCAGTCTTGGGACCAATTTTATTCAATATTTTTTATTACTGACCTTGGCACAAATATAAGAGTGTACTAAATTTGCTGATGGTACTAAGTTGAGAGGCATCATCAATGCAGACGATGATCAGAATATTATATGGAAAAATCCTGATGACCTTAAAGACCTGAATGGGATGAAATTCAATATTACAAAGTGCAAAGTCATGGACTTAGAGTCTAATAATAAGAATTTCTGCTACAAGCTGGGGTTTATCGTTTGGAAGTGACAGAGATGGAGAGAGACCTAGATATGTTGATCCATCACAGGATGACTATAAGTCAACAGTGTTATAAGCCTCTGAAAAATACTAGTGCAATCCTTGGATGCATCAGATGAGGCATTTCCAGAAGAGAGAGAGAAGTCTTAATGCCACTGGACAAGGTACTGGTTAGATCTCATGTGAATACAGTGTACAATTCTGGTCAGGTGCAGAGAAGAGATACTAGGATGGTTTTAGCAGATGGCAGGACAAGGAGTAATGGTCTCAAGTTGCAGTCGGGGAGATTTAGGTTGGATATTAGGAAAAACTTTTTCACTAGGAGGGTGGTGAAACACTGGTATGCGTTACCTAAGGAGGTGGTGGAATCCCCTTCCTTAGAAGTTTTTTAAGATCAGGCTTGACAAAGCCCTGGCTGGGATGATTTAGTTGGGGATTGGTCCTGCTCTGGGCAGGGGATTGGACTATATGACCTCCAGAGGACCCTTCCAACTCTGATATTCTATGATTCTATGACTGGGGGCATGGAGGAATTATCTTATGAGAGGAGGCTCATAGATTTTAAGGCCAGAAGGAACCACCATGATTATCTAGTCTGACCTCCTGCACATCACAGGCCACAGAACTTCACCCACCCACTCCTGAAATAGACCCCATAACCTCTGGCTGAGCTACTGAAGTACTCAAATCTTGATTTAAAGTTACAGAGAATTCACCATTTATTCTAGTTCAAACCAGCAAGTGACCAATGCCCCATGCTGCAGAGGAAGATGAAAACCCCCCAGGATCTCTGCCAATCTGACCTGGGGGAAATTTTTTTCTCAATCCCAAATATGTCAATCAGCTAGACCCTAAGCATGTGGACAAGACCCAGCAGCTGAGACCCTTTTTTCTGGAAAAGAATGCTCTGTAGTAACTCAGAGCCCTGCACATCTAGTGTCCAATCTCCGGCCAACATGGATATATTGCTGATAGCAGTCGTAGATGGGCCATATGCCATTAGAGGCAACCTCATCATACCATCTCCTCCATAAACATATCTAGCTCAGTCTTGAAACAAGTTAGACTTTGTGCCCCTAATAGTCTCCTTGGAAGGCTGTTCCTGAGCTTCACTCCCATGTTGGTTAGAATTCTTTGTCTAATTCCAAGCCTAAACATGTTAATGGGCAGTTTATATCCATTTGTTCATGTGCTAACATTGGCCCTTAACTTAAATAATCATAGAATCATAGAATCATAGAATATCAGGGTTGGAAGGGACCCCAGAAGGTCATCTAGTCCAACCCCCTGCTCGAAGCAGGACCAATTCCCAGTTAAATCATCCCAGCCAGGGCTTTGTCAAGCCTGACCTTAAAAACCTCTAAGGAAGGAGATTCTACCACCTCCCTAGGTAACGCATTCCAGTGTTTCACCACCCTCTTAGTGAAAAAGTTTTTCCTAATATCCAATCTAAACCTCCCCCACTGCAACTTGAGACCATTACTCCTCGTTCTGTCATCTGCTACCATTGAGAACAGTCTAGAACCATCCTCTTTGGAACCCCCTTTCAGGTAGTTGAAAGCAGCTATCAAATCCCCCCTCATTCTTCTCTTCTGCAGGCTAAACAATCCCAGCTCCCTCAGCCTCTCCTCATAACTCATGTGTTCCAGACCCCTAATCATTTTTGTTGCCCTTCGCTGGACTCTCCAATTTATCCACATCCTTCTTGTAGTGTGGGGCCCAAAACTGGACACAGTACTCCAGATGAGGCCTCACCAATGTCGAATAGAGGGGAACGATCACGTCCCTCAATCTGCTCGCTATGCCCCTACTTATACATCCCAAAATGCCATTGGCCTTCTTGGCAACAAGGGCACACTGCTGACTCATATCCAGCTTCTCGTCCACTGTCACCCCTAGGTCCTTTTCCGCAGAACTGCTGCCTAGCCATTCGGTCCCTAGTCTGTAGCTGTGCATTGGGTTCTTCCGTCCTAAGTGCAGGACCCTGCACTTATCCTTATTGAACCTCATCAGATTTCTTTTGGCCCAATCCTCCAATTTGTCTAGGTCCTTCTGTATCCTATCCCTCCCCTCCAGAGTATCTACCACTCCTCCCAGTTTAGTATCATCCACAAATTTGCTGAAAGTGCAATCCACACCATCCTCCAGATCATTTATGAAGATATTGAACAAAACCGGCCTCAGGACCGACCCTTGGGGCACTCCACTTGATACCGGCTGCCAACTAGACATGGAGCCATTGATCACTACCCGTTGAGCCCGACAATCTAGCCAGCTTTCTACCCACCTTATAGTGCATTCATCCAGTCCATACTTCCTTAACTTGCTGACAAGAATACTGTGGGAGACCGTGTCAAAAGCTTTGCTAAAGTCAAGAAACAATACATCCACTGCTTTCCCTTCATCCACAGAACCAGTAATCTCATCATAAAAGGAGATTAGATTAGTCAGGCATGACCTTCCCTTGGTGAATCCATGCTGACTGTTCCTGATCACTTTCCTCTCATGTAAGTGCTTCAGGATTGATTCTTTGAGGACCTGCTCCATGATTTTTCCGGGGACTGAGGTGAGGCTGACTGGCCTGTAGTTCCCAGGATCCTCCTTCTTCCCTTTTTTAAAGATTGGCACTACATTAGCCTTTTTCCAGTCATCCGGGACTTCCCTGGTTCGCCACGAGTTTTCAAAGATAATGGCCAATGGCTCTGCAATCACAGCCGCCAATTCCTTCAGCACTCTCGGATGCAACTCGTCCGGCCCCATGGACTTGTGCACGTCCAGCTTTTCTAAATAGTCCCTAACCACCTCTATCTCCACAGAGGGCTGGCCATCTCTTCCCCATTTTGTGATGCCCAGCGCAGCAGTCTGGGAGCTGACCTTGTTAGTGAAAACAGAGGCAAAAAAAGCATTGAGTACATTAGCTTTTTCCACATCCTCTGTCACTAGGTTGCCTTCCTCATTCAGTAAGGGGCCCACACTTTCCTTGGCTTTCTTCTTGTTGCCAACATACCTGAAGAAACCCTTCTTGTTACTCTTAACATCTCTGGCTAGCTGCAGCTCCAGGTGCGATTTGGCCCTCCTGATATCATTCCTACATGCCCGAGCAATATTTTTATACTCTTCCCTGGTCATATGTCCAACCTTACACTTCTTGTAAGCTTCTTTTTTATGTTTAAGATCTGCTAGGATTTCACCATTAAGCCAAGCTGGTCGCCTGCCATATTTACTATTCTTTCGACTCATTGGGATGGTTTGTCCCTGTAACCTCAACAGGGATTCCTTGAAATACAGCCAGCTCTCCTGGACTCCTTTCCCCTTCAAGTTAGTCCCTAATAACTCTTCTTCCTCCTTGTATTTATCCTTCTGATGTGTTTATAGAGAGCAATCATATCGTCCCTCAGCCTTCTTTTGGTTAGGCTAAACAAGCCAAGCTCCTTAAGTCTCCTCTCATAAGGTAGGATTTCCATTCTTCTGAGCATCCTAGTAGCCTTTCTCTACACCTGTTCTAGTCTGGATTCATCTTTCTTAAACATGGGAGACCAGAACTGCACTCAGTATTCCAGATGAGGTCTCACCAGTGCCTTGTATAATGGTAATGACAATTCTCTGTCTCTACTGAAAATATCTCACCTGATCCATCCTATGGATGCACTGGCCTTTATCACAGCTGCATCACATTGATGGCTCATAGTTTGACCAATACATCCATGTCTTTCTTTTCCTCTGTCACTTCTAACCGATACATCCGCAGCTTATAACAGAATTTTTTGTTGTTAGTCGCTACGTGCAAAGTCATGACTATTAAATACCATCCCATTTCTGTTACTTCAGTTTTCAAGGTCCTCCAAATCTTCTTGTATGATATTCCGGTCCTCCTCCATATTGGCAATACCTCCCAACTTTGTGTCATCCACAAATTTTATTAGCACACTCCTATATTTTGTGCTAAGGTCATTAATGAAAAATGTTAAATAAGACTGGTCCCAAAATCAATCCTTGAGGAACTCCACTACTAACCCCCTGCCAACCTGACAGTTCACCTTTCAGTATGACCTGCTAAGGTCTCCTAACCAGTTCCTTCCCCATCTTCTCCAATTTAACTAACAATTTCCCATGCGGAATTGTATCAAATGCTTTACTGAAATCCAGGTAAATTAGATTTACTGGATTTCCTTTTTCTAGAAAATCTTATCTTCTCAGAGAAAGATATCTATCATTTGTAAAACCATGTTGTATTTTATCCCAATTACCTCTATGTCTTTAATTACTCTCTCAAAATTTGTTTTAAGACCTTGCATACAGTTGAGGTCAAATTAGCAGGCCTATCATTTTCCAGATTACCCTTTCCCCCCCATTTTTTAAAATATAGGTATTATATATGCAATTCTCCAATCCTGGGATATGACCCCCGAAGTTTATGGATTCATGAAAAATCCTTGCTCTTGGTCTTACAATTGTTTGTGTTTTGCTTCAGCTTTCACCTCGGATATGGTAATTTCTACTTCCACACTCTTGCTCCCATCAGCCACCCTGCCATTGCCCCTGAACTCCTCATTACCCTTATTAAAAACTGAGGCAAAGTATTTGTTTAGGTGCTGACCCACACCTAAATTATCTTTAATATCCGCCCCATCCTCAGTGTTTAGTGGTTCCACTTCTTTACTTGTTTTCTTTTTATTTATATAGCTTCAGAACCTTGCACTATTGGTTTTAATTTCCTTTACCATGTCCCGTTCTGCTTAGCTTTTGATAGTTCTCACTTTATCCCACACTTTCTGATCTCCAAGAGTTAGCTTTCCTTGCTGATCCATCCCTTCTTCCACTCTTTGTAGGCTTTCTGCTCTCTCTTAATAATCTGTTGAGATGCTTGTTCATCCAGTTTCGTCTGCAATGCTTCCCTATGAGTTTCTTCCCCTTGCTTTGGATGCAGGCTTCAGATAGTTTCTGCAATTTTGACTTACAGTAATTCCAAGCTTCTTCATATTCAGATGCTTGACCTCTTAAGTTCAGTCAACTTCCCTTAATATTTAAAAGTTCCTTTTGCAATCATGGAACCTAGTTCCAGACCTATTTTTGTTTCTCCTGGAAGTGTTTGGCTTATTTAATCTAGCAAAAAGAAGGCTTAGAGGGTATATGATTGCTCTTATTGGGGAAGGTGGGGGGAAGAAGGGAGAACAAACACCAGGGAGGGTAAAGGGCTATTTAAGCTACAGGACAATGTTGACAACAGACTAAATGGATATAAACTGACTATAAACAAATTCAGACTGGAAATCAGAAAGTTACTAATCAAAGGAGTAAGATTCTGGAACATCCTTACAATAGGAGTTGTGGGGAGAAAAAACTAGATTATTTTGAA
This sequence comes from Lepidochelys olivacea, assembly GCF_965140295.1. Taxonomy (NCBI): domain Eukaryota; kingdom Metazoa; phylum Chordata; order Testudines; family Cheloniidae; genus Lepidochelys; species Lepidochelys olivacea. The sequence continues at coordinate 269,435,383 of NC_140411.1, forward strand.
GTGAGAGATGGACACATGTATGAGTGGGATTGTATGATGGAGTTGTTTGTGATGGCGGAAGACACGGCTCAGCAGACCTGGGTGGGTCTCTTCCAATTTATATATTATGTTCTTAAAAGTTTATGCTTCAGGGCTTCAGCTCGCCACCTGTAAGGTTCAAGAGAGGACATCCCTCACCCTTGCAATGTATTCTTGGGTGGTTTTGTTTGGTCTACTTCCCCTAAAGCATCAGAGATGGTCATGTCTGGAGATGGGATACTGTATGGGTGGGCCAGGGCTCCAAAGTGGCATTGAGCATTCTCTCTCTTAGATGCTTGGCTGGCTTATTCTTGCTCACATGTTCAGAGTCTAACTGATCACCATATGTGGGGTTGGGAAGGAATTTTCCTCTAGATTAGACTGGCAATGACTTTGGGGCTTTTTCTCCTTCCTCTGCAGCATGTTGTGCAGCTCACTCACTGAGATAATCTGGGTATATTTCATTTATCAATTCCCTGCCATTGCAGGGCCTTGGGCCTTGGTATATGTCAGTCCCTCCCATGCGCTGCCTGATTCACATAATAGTTTAGGCTCTTGTGGACTGTAATACTTTGGATTTATTGTGTAGGTGCTGGGTTGTGTTGGTGGCCTCTGATATGCAGAAGATCAGGGTAGATGATCTGGTGGTCACTTCTGGCCTTCAACTCTATGACTGTGAGATTTGGACTGGACTAGTTGCCATGTTTGTTTGCAACCCTTCAGTCCTGAAAGGACTGACTCTAAAACTACTAACTCAGCTGGTCTAATAAGCATATTTACAATTGTAACACACATTTAAAAATAAGCTAAACCTGGAATTAAACACCTCTGCAGTGTCCTCTTTAGACAAATAAATAGAATTCATTTTTTGAATGAAATGTTTCATAATATTGTATGTAACATATAGAATATATACAAAACATATACAATTCTGACAGGATAGTAGGTTTGTACAATCTGAATATGTATTAGGCATTGGGTATTTTTGGTGCGATGCATGGGGATTTGACCAAGGGATAAGACAAAAATATTGGTCTTCTATCAAATAACACTGAAATTTTCTTTAGCTTTTTAAGAAAATTTCCCTTCAAAATAACATTGTTTAATTGCTACTGTTTTCCATGCTATAGACACAATGTACATTGGATGTAATTCACTCCTGCGCAGAGGATCAGCACAAAAGCCTGTGCAACAATTAATTCCTCAAAATAAGGCTTGAGTAGGACTTAAGTGTTGCATGGGCTTTGTGCTGGCCCTGTGCAGTGGTGTGAATGTCACCCTTGTAGAAGAGCTGGTAAGAAACAGAAAATTTGGAGAGTCCATGAAGCTCTTCTTGCATGACATGCTTTGCACTCATCATGCATGTGTGATAGGGAAAATAATTTTTAAAACATACCTTTACAGGAATAGCAGCCAGACTAACACCTGGTTTTTCTAAAACCTGCAGCTGTTTTGGAAAATCTTCAAGACAACAGGTTGAATATATATACAGATGTTTTTTTAGGAAAAAATGCATTTCTGCTAAACGTAGAACAATTCCTGTATCAAAAACAGAAGTGAACAGTGCATCTTCCATAGAAAATGGTCCGGGTGTTGATTTGGAGACAGCTTTGGAAAGAGAAAATCTTCATTAATTTACCATTTGCTATTTAGAAATATAGACTTTCTATGACTGCTTGACGTTTATAAATCCAAATCACATAGTAAATTTAAATAAATTCAGCAAAAATCTATAAATATTTTTTTCAGAATTACTAAACTGATGGTTCTTAATTATTATTGTTTATTTGAATTGTAGCACCTTGAAGCCACAGCCATGGACCAGGGCTGTCTGTAGCTGAATACACATAACAAAAGTAGCTTAAGAATCCTTACAATTCTGTGACAGACTAGAGCACCCACCTGCAAGCATCTCAGTTGGTGCTTGCAGAAAGAAAAGCTTTCTGAGGTGATTTTAAGAGTTGCTCAGTGGAAGGAAGAATCCATCTCTCTCAGGAGCTCAGTTAGGGGCTTACCCCGAGACAACAGCTGCGGAGGACCAAAACCACCCCCGGAGCCTGGCATGTAATGTTGTTTTTAAGTGCAACTCTCACTATCATCTTGACAATCAAATGTTTACTTAGGTCTCCGTAATTAAAAAGAAAGTTTGAAAATTAAATAGGTTACTGAAATAATAATGAGAAACCAATTTCAAGAGACTTATTTGGTGATGCTAAAGAGACATAATATGGTATCCTGAGTCTATGTTCATTTACATTGGTTTTACACTGGCATAACCCCATTGACTGAAGTTTCTCCTGATTTACACAGTGCAAAAGAGCTCAGAATCAGGCTCAGTATTAGGTACTTTGGAGTTAGTTTCAGAGAATAACTCTAATTCCCCTGGCATCAAGAAAAAAGTAAAATTGACAGTTCATACCAAAGAGATGGCTCATATTATATCTTATTAAGTAATTATGGTAGCGGATTAAATGGACCCATGTTATAGTTTGTTTCCTCTGGCTGTCCTTGGAGATATTACATGCTGTTCCTTCACTTTCTATTTGGTCCTTTTCACTTTGTATGATTTCTTCATTTTTGAGAGAAGGGGCCATAAGGTTTTTATAGCGAACCTCATATCCATATCCATCTGCAAATGCAAAAACAATTAAACCTAACTCACACCCATTTTATTCAACCTTGCAATTTGCAAGTTTAAAAGCTAAGGTGTACTTCACAGCAGAAAGAAACTAAAATGCACACCAAAAGGGAGTTTTATTTTCAATGCTATTTCTGAGTCTTCTGCTGAACTTTGTCATCTGCAGCTGAAATGCCATTTGTGACCCCAGCAATGTGGCGATACAAGGGAAGCAACTATAAAGCCTTTTCCAACCTGCTCTTGTACTTGTTTACCAGCCAGGAGAAAATGTTTTTAACATTCAATATTTTAACATCAGGAGTCAGATTCTGCCTGGCCCTTATGTGAACTGAAGCTGGGGTGCGGGTGGGGGGCAGGAGGAGAGGCACACGGCACCTTCAACCTCTTTGCATGGCCCACATGAAGGCCAGGCAAAACTACAGTTCCTGTGCTCAGGGGAGCACAGTCTCCTGAGGACATGGAGACTGTGGACACAAACTGTTTGGGAAGGAGGAGGAACATACTCCCACCCCTTTCTGCACCAGCCTGGGGAGCAGGCTGTACCCAATAAAGGGGGGGGGACCTCTCCTTGAGCTAGAAAGCTCCTGAAAGCAATGACTCTCCCTTGGCCCCCTTGAGGCAGTGTGACTTTTCTTACTCTGGGCTGTGTCTAACAGATGTGAACTAGCGCCAGAGTGCATATAGTTTTCCATGTGATTCTTCCATTATGTCATATTAGGCCATTCCACATTTCCATATTTTGGCTTATTGCCTTCAGTGGGTCCAATCTTCCCATTGGTAGTGCACAGGCAGACTGCTATGTGGGTGTAGAACACTACCGATGTCAATAGGGTTCAATCTGGGCACAGCAGTCCACATGTGCAATCCACTGCAGGATCATAGAATCATAGAATATCAGGGTTGGAAGGGACCCCAGAAGGTCATCTAGTCCAACCCCCTGCTTGAAGCAGGACCAATTCCCAGTTAAATCATCCCAGCCAGGGCTTTGTCAAGCCTGACCTTAAAAACCTCTAAGGAAGGAGATTCCACCACCTCCCTAGGTAATGCATTCCAGTGTTTCACCACCCTCTTAGTGAAAAAGTTTTTCCTAATATCCAATCTAAACCTCCCCCACTGCAACTTGAGACCATTACTCCTTGTTCTGTCATCTGCTACCATTGAGAACAGTCTAGAACCATCCTCTTTGGAACCCCCTTTCAGGTAGTTGAAAGCAGCTATCAAATCCCCCCTCATTCTTCTCTTCTGCAGGCTAAAGAGCAGGCTAAAGAGCTCTTCTGCAGTCCAGCTCCCTCAGCCTCTCCTCATAAGTCATGTGTTCCAGACCCCTAATCATTTTTGTTGCCCTTCGCTGGACTCTCTCCAATTTATCCACATCCTTCTTGTAGTATGGGGCCCAAAACTGGACACAGTACTCCAGATGAGGCCTCACCAATGTCGAATAGAGGGGAACGATCACGTCCCTCGATCTGCTCGCTATGCCCCTACTTATACATCCCAAAATGCCATTGGCCTTCTTGGCAACAAGGGCACACTGCTGACTCATATCCAGCTTCTCGTCCACTGTCACCCCTAGGTCCTTTTCCGCAGAACTGCTGCCTAGCCATTCGGTCCCTAGTCTGTAGCTGTGCATTGGGTTCTTCCGTCCTAAGTGCAGGACCCTGCACTTATCCTTATTGAACCTCATCAGATTTCTTTTGGCCCAATCCTCCAATTTGTCTAGGTCCTTCTGTATCCTATCCCTCCCCTCCAGCGTATCTACCACTCCTCCCAGTTTAGTATCATCCGCAAATTTGCTGAGAGTGCAATCCACACCATCCTCCAGATCATTTATGAAGATATTGAACAAAACCGGCCCCAGGACCGACCCTTGGGGCACTCCACTTGACACCGGCTGCCAACTAGACATGGAGCCATTGATCACTACCCGTTGAGCCCGACAATCTAGCCAGCTTTCTACCCACCTTATAGTGCATTCATCCAGCCCATACTTCCTTAACTTGCTGACAAGAATACTGTGGGAGACCGTGTCAAAAGCTTTGCTAAAGTCAAGAAACAATACATCCACTGCTTTCCCTTCATCCACAGAACCAGTAATCTCATCATAAAAGGCGATTAGATTAGTCAGGCATGACCTTCCCTTGGTGAATCCATGCTGGATCAGACTTTGACTTTTCATTTGCACTGTGCAGTAGGGTCTAAACCCAACCTAATAAGACGTTATAACAAAAATCACTCTGTTCCAGTTATTTCTAATTTTCTATCTTTTGTTTAGCCACTTGTTTTACTTAATCCATGACAAACTCAAAAAGCACATTGGCTAATCTTATTTCTTTCTTTTAATGAAACCATTTAAAGGCCAGATTATTTATACAATGTATGGGTCTCTGACCCTCCTTGTAGAACTTGCTCCTGATTTTGCAAGTGCTCTGAATACTGAACTCTATGAAATCGGCTGGGCATCCTGCTCCCACAATACTTGCAAGACCAAGCTCCTTTTTTGTTATTTCAACCCTGAGGACTGATGGCTGGCAGTCTCCTGCATGAAACTCCTTTGCCAACTTCAAAAAGGAATAACTGACTGTAAATTTCAGAGGGCAGCATCTATACTCAGCAGGGAGTGAGCAAAATGATCAGTGAGGCTAACACTCTACCCTGCTACTGCTGCCCTCCAGGGTAAGAAAAACCCTAAGAGTTAGGGAAGTTTCATCAGTTTTGCCAGTCTTGAGCTAAGTAACTAAGACCCAGAAGTGAGAATCATGCACAGATCTATCTTTAAAGAAGTTATTATTAGCACAAAGCTCTCAGCACAAAAGAGAATGTAATCCTCACAATGCAACAGTAGACATGGAGTAGTAAGTATTACACTTCTATTTCAGCACAGAACACAGGGAATCTTTGCATCTGCAGGCCTGGCAGCACTATCTGAACTATGCCTGATTTAGTCTCTTTTCCAATTCCTTGCTGTTTTCAAAGACTACAAAATCTTCCTCTACATTCTTGTCTGTCTCTTACAACCATTCAAAAAAACCTTTGGTATTAATTCCCAGTGGCAATCTCCCAAACAACAGTTTATGCTAATTATGTGTGCATATAGAAAAATAAGTAATGCCTCCATTATTCCCATTTTCATTGTTAAAGATCATTTCATTGTTAATTGTAAAAACAGAATGTACTTAAAATGCCCACACTGTATATAAATGAAAATTTAACAATTTTCCTCATTAGTGCCTCTAAATCTAATATTTTACATGCTGTGTTGCTCATTTTCATTTCAATTCTCCTTTTCTTATTATGGCTTATTACTTCCTTTCTACATCCTCCATTCTCTTTTGTATTCCCTCTCAAAACAACCAGGACAAACACCTGCAACATTTGCTAAAGAAAAAATGATAAGCAATTGTCAGCCGATGGAACTTGTGCCAGACAATTAAATTAATGGAAGGCTATAGCACACGACCCATCTATTTTTATAAACCAATCACAACACATCTATTTAACAATGGTATAGTAAGCAGTCATTGCTCCACTTCACCATCATGTATCAGACAAAATAATTCCATCTCCAGTAGTCATTTGGAATAACTGAAATTAAGTCATTAGAACAGAATGTTATCACAGCATCAAGGTTTTCTGTTTCAAAAAAATATATACATCTCTGTTTTGCCTTGGTATTTACATAGCATTTCAAAATCATTGTTCCACAGCAACACTTTATTTCACTGAAATTATTTCTTAAACAAAAATTGCCATTTCATCATTTTTAATGAGCTCCATTGTTTGCAGAATAATTTTAGAGGTTGGAGGTAAAAATCTCCCTTTTCTAATTGTATATTTTATCATTCAGCAAACATGGATAATTTTTTACTTTGTTTCTCAAATGGAGCTTGATTTTTAAGGGAATCTTTTTTGTTTATTTTTACTATGAGACTGATCTCTGTGCAGCTCTAGGAACAGGGTTTGTTATGAATCAACCAATGCAAGATCAGAAAACATTATTTTTGGCTAGGTCTTACATAAAATCTACTGAATATAATTTTTTTATTTACTGGACTGGAAAGATAGTGTTGGATAGTGGTTGAGTAATAGAGTATAATAACTGGAATAGATCATTAGGGCTGCAGGTTTGTCACTGTGATTTTTCTGTCTGCCTGTGACTTTTCTCCCTGTCTGTGTGACTTTCCCAAAGGCTGGGTCACTGGCCCAATGCATAGCAGAGGGCCAGGGAGCAGTGGGGAGGTAGGAGCTGGAGAGTGAACCTACCTTAGCCCAGTGAGGAGATATGAAGAGGCTGGAAAGTGAGCCTGCTCTGCATTCACCAGGCAGAGCGTTGCTCAGATTTGGCCCCACTATCCCCGCATCATGGCGGGAGGATAGGTGGGTAAAACTTCATTGAGTGGCATTATGACCTAGCATGTGGGGTCACAGCACCTCTGAGGTTTGGCTCACATGCCCCTCCATCATAATGGGGGAGATGTGGGGTGGTCAAACCTGAGCAGTAATGCAACCCTGCGTGCTAGGTCACAGCAGCTGGAGTGGGACACTGGGCCCAACCCCGTGGGACAGCAGCTGCAGGAGTCTCTGCTGCAGGGTGAGCATGGGGCACCAGGCAGAGTCCTGCAGGACAGGCACTGCAGGAGCTGCCACTACCCAGGGTGAGTGTGAGGCAAGGAGGAAGTTTTTTTTTTTTTTTAAATAAAAAATAATCAGGGAGCAGTCACAATAAATGTAATGACCCATGACTTTTACTGAATTGACCATGAGTGCTCCAGGATTTTTGATAAAAAATGCCATGACTAATCTGCAGCCCTAATAAGTGTTTTATAACTGCTTAATTTCAGAATTCCTTTGAAAAACAAATCAAACAGAACCTTACTGACTAATGGTAATATTTCTTTTTTTATTCCAAATTCAGACATTCCAAGGTAAAACTAACCTTTAGAGAAAAAATCTGTCCTAACTCACCATGTGAAAAGAAGCAATGGTAGCTGACCAGAGGGTCAGGAGCCATCCCTCTGGGCATAGGGCAGGTTGGCTCAGATAATCCTGATTCAGCATGCACAGCTGTCTTAAAAAGAAAAGGAGTACTTGTGGCACCTTAGAGACTAACCAATTTATTTGAGCATGAGCTTTCGTGAGCTACAGCTCACTTCATCAGATGTATGCCGTGGAAACTGCAGCAGACTTTATATATACACAGAGAATATGAAAAAATACCTCCTCCCACCCCATTGTCCAGCTGGTAATAGCTTATCTAAAGTGATCATCAGGTGGGCCATTTCCAGCACAAATCCAGGTTTTCTCACCCTCCACCCCCCCACACAAATTCACTCTCCTGCTGGTGATAGCCCATCCAAAGTGACAACTCTTTACACAATGTGCATGATAATAAAGTTGGGCCATTTCCTGCACAAATCCAGGTTCTCTCACCCCCTCACCCCCCTCCCAAAACCCACACACACAAACTCAGTATCCTGCTGGTAAAAGCTCATCCAAAGTGACCATTCTCCCTACAATGTGCATAATTAAGGTGGGCCATTTCCAGCACAAATCCAGGTTTTCTCACATCCCCCCACCCCCATACACACACAAACTCTCTCTCCTGCTGGTAATAGCTCATCCAAACTGACCACTCTCCAAGTTTAAATCCAAGTTAAACCAGAACATCTGGGGGGGGGGGTAGGAAAAAACAAGAGGAAATAGGCTACCTTGCATAATGACTTAGCCACTCCCAGCCTCTATTTAAGCCTAAATTAATAGTATCCAATTTGCAAATGAATTCCAATTCAGCAGTTTCTCGCTGGAGTCTGGATTTGAAGTTTTTTTCTTTTAAGATAGTGACCTTCATGTCTGTGATTGCGTGACCAGAGAGACTGAAGTGTTCTCCGACTGGTTTATGAATGTTATAATTCTTGACATCTGATTTGTGTCCATTTATTCTTTTACGTAGAGACTGTCCAGTTTGACCAATGTACATGGCAGAGGGGCATTGCTGGCACATGATGGCATATATCACATTGGTGGATGTGCAGGTGAACGAGCCTCTGATAGTGTGGCTGATGTTATTAGGCCCTGTGATGGTGTCCCCTGAATAGATATGTGGGCACAATTGGCAACGGGCTTTGTTGCAAGGATAGGTTCCTGGGTTAGTGGTTCTGTTGTGTGGTATGTGGTTGTTGGTGAGTATTTGCTTCAGGTTGCGGGGCTGTCTGTAGGCAAGGAGGTATTTTTTCATATTCTCTGTGTATATATAAAGTCTGCTGCAGTTTCCACGGCATACATCTGATGAAGTGAGCTGTAGCTCACGAAAGCTCATGCTCAAATAAATTGGTTAGTCTCTAAGGTGGCACAAGTACTCCTTTTCTTTTTGCGAATACAGACTAACACGGCTGTTACTCTGAAACCTGTCTTAAAAAGTAACAGTTTAGCAGTGTGTCCATCCCTCCCACCACACACACTGATTTACTTGCCAACCCCAGTATGCTCACAGGGAGTTAGGTACACAGTAACACCCCTAACTCAGTTGGCCAATCTCCCTTGGTGATATGAAGTGCTGGCAGGTGAGTTAGCTGGCACTAAAACCATTAGGAGTGTAATTTGCCCTGCTCCTGTAAGGGTGTACTGGGCAGTGGCAGATGTTCCCTCATCTTTAAGTCTTGTACTTCTTTGAATGGCAAGGAAGGATTTTGTCTTTACTTTACATGTATTACAAATAAAATGTATTGCAAGCATGAAAAACTAATAAGAAAGCTTTCATGTTTCTTTACTACCAAAAAAACAAGTGATTGAACCTAATACCAAGGTAAACCAGATGATCTGAGTTTACATATTAAATTCACTATAATATTACATGTGATGGATATTTTCCATGGATTATTAAACGCTCTACAGTTGTAAGATATAAAGTAATACCAGACAAAAAATCTTTGTATGAAGCAAGAAGGTCCATAGAAGCAAATTCTGGGATGTTCTGTTGTGTTGCGGCTTTCACTTCGTGGCCTTTAACACTCTTCTTTCCAATTAATAGCTGAGAAGCAAGCATAGCTTCACTGACCTAAAATTAACATTTAATTTAGTCAGAATCAAGTCATTGTTATATTATATATATACATACACACACATATATATACATACACACACACACACACACTAGAAAACAGACTACAAAAAATTAAGCACCCAACACCAGAGGTGACTGGGGAAATCTTCCATTTCTCTCTGAATGGAGTACATATCTCACTTAAATAGGTCATTACTGTTGACAACTTAATTATTACACAAGTGATTTCAAATCAGACATCCTCACCTGGATGCCACTGATGTCTGCCCACATGTCAAATGTGTATGCATACATATAAGGCACTTAATTCCTAGATTTGCATTGAATCAAAGTAAAAGCAACCTGTGTCAGACATGGCCAGGAGAGATGAAAAGCATTGCTCATACAGCATTAATTTTAAGTATTCCAAATAACATGCCTGGCAGAAGTCCCAATGAATTTTAATTCTTGTCTCTCCTATGTTGTGTTGTCTTCACAGCTGGTAGGAGTGAAATACAGGGTATGTTTACACAGCAAAAAAAGCCCTGAGGCAGCGAGTCTCAGAGCTCATGTCAACTGACTTGGGCTCATGGGATTTGAGCTGTGAGGCTATAGCAATGTAGATGTTTGGGCTCAGGCTGGAGCTTTGAAACCTGGCAACGGGGGAGGGCCTCAGAGCCCAGGCTCTAGTCCGAGCCCGAACACCTACACTGTTATTTTTAGTCCAGCAATGCAATCCTGTCAAGGCTAATTTCCTACTCTGGCACTTCCAGTGCAGAAGGTGGGGCCCTGCAAGGATTCTAAAAATTAATACTGGCCACTCCAGGCTTGTATTGAACTCTCAAGGTTACAGCTTCTCTCTGACCTTGGATGGGTAGATGCTGCCACCACCCAAGTGCAAGAACCCCTTTGAGAACCCAGGAAGGCGCACATGGAAATTCCTTCCTGTGGGGAACCCTCAAGCCCTCTACACACACACACACACACACACACACACACACACACACACACACAAGAGCTGAGAAAGAAAAAAAAAAAAGAAATCAGCTATTGCCACCAGCTAGTTAAACAACATGTGCAGAAACCTCTTAAGACACAAAAATCCAATTCTGTTCTTAAAAAAGGTAAATTTTATTAATAAAAAAAAGAAAGAAAACACATCTGGGAATTTAGGCATTTGCTAGATTAAAAAAAACTACAAGGATTAAGTATCAAGAATAGCTTTCTTGAGGTTCAGTTTAAAGGTTACAAGCAAAACAAAAAGCACCTGGGGTTAGCACAGAGGAATCCGCAAGCCATAAAGAAATAAAAGGGATAAACCTAATTGCGTCTTCCTAAACATTTCCTGCTCTACTTACATATCTGGGGTTTCAAATGAGTAGTTTCTAGGTATGATACTGAGGATTTTTCATACCTGGCCCAAGCTTCTTACAGCATAGCTTCTCTGTCCATTCTCTCCAGGAGAACCACCACGGACAGACAAAAGGGGAGTCTTGTTTCAATTTTAAAAAGTTCTAGCCTTCCCACTGGCTCTTTTGGCCAGGTGCCCACTCACTTCCTTTTACCTATGCATAGCAGTGAGACTTTTTAACCCTTTACAGGTAGAGCAATTTGAGAACAGCTACTAAGGGATTTTATAGCTACTGGCTGGCTGGCTGGCCATAAAAGGGAGTGCCCCCCCCCTTCATTTATCACAGAGCCCTGGTCAACTGACCCAGGGTCTGAGACTCACTGCCACAGGATTATTATTATTATTTTGCTGTGTAGCCATACCCAAAAATGGGATCAATATCACACCAACCTGTGTAGCTGCTCTGATTGCAATCCAGGCCTGTGCTCTGTACACTTCAGTTACATGGGAGATTCTGTCGATAGAAGCCAAGTTTTCTTTGGGAGTAGTCTAAAATTTAGCAACAGTTCATAATTAGGTTGGTAGGTTTGCCATGGAAATACATAGTTGGTGGGGAGGAGGTCCTGGAGGAGTCATGGTAATTAAGTTACAGAAATCAGTAACATTTGTGAAAAGTCAGATGTATTTTAAAAACCACCCAAACTATATAAATGGGTCTCCCCTATATTTTTGAAGGCACATCATGATCCCGCGCTTTTACAGAGTTCTAGTATACAGCTTTTTCCATTTTTTGTCAGTAAACATTGTCTTGAGTTTTAAGTGACCTTTCTACTACCTCTTTTTTCCTTATCTACTTGACCTGTATTCCCTGATGGTGTAGTGCTTGTGACTGTACCTTGCTGTACACTAGTCTTTTGTGTCTGCAATGTTGCCCCTCATCTCCAGTTGTAAAACAGTATACAAACAATATACTGAGTAACAGCAGTCTGAAAAATGTTTGAAGATCACTTTATAATGATACTTTGTTTGAGAACCACAAATTCATTAGTACAGAATCTGAAACTAAGCCACAATTTTGGGGTTGTTCTTCTGACCTCAGTGTTTTCCTGTTTATTTGAAACCATTTTTACATACAACATTAACATTGCAAAAATACCATAAACCAAATTAACTAAATTAGAATCCTACCGCTCTACTTTGAGTTAGTATTATTTATTTGTAATATATATTGTGGTAATGTCCACAACGTGCTAAAAGACGACATGGTCCATGCTCTGAAGAGGTTACGATCTAAAAAAAGGAGTACGTACCTTTGTTTTGGATGCCTCTATCTTAACAGTTTGCAAAGCCTCTTCCTTATATGTAGCCAAATGGAAATATAACAGTGCTATCTCCAGGTAGGATTTCCTTATCAGCCTGCAAAAATAAATACACAAATGCACTGATTTTAAGGCCAGAAGGGACTATTACGATTATCCAGTCTGAACTTTTGCATAATACAGGCTGTAGAACTCCAGTGATTCCTACATCCAGTCCATAACTCCAGTTTGAGATATAGCAGATATTTTAGAAAAATATCCAGTCCTGATATAAAGACTTCAAGTAAGAAAGGCATACCATACCAGGCAAGAAAACCTAACAAATGGCATAACTATTTAGGAATATGCAAAATGTATTTTGTGTAATATGCAAACAAGTACTTGGTAAACAAAAAACTGTTTGTCAAACTGATCTGGTTCTATGTACACAATTTGTACACGTTCCTATAAGCACAATCTACTGCTTCAATGTTAGGTCACATGTCCACTGCCTCAGTTTTTCTCTCTCATGGATGGTTGATTTGGGGTATAGCTCTCCAGACAAATCTATACAAAGATCCTTCCTCTTCCAGGAATAAACAAAACATGTCCAGACAAAGAAAACAGCCCCTTCAGCCCTGTACTAGGCTCAGCTGAGGTACGGGGAACGTAATCCCTCTCTCAACTCAAACCTGAGCCTGAGACCCTAAACTTTCAAGCAGCGTGTCCTCTTCACTTTGTCTCTGGGCCATTTCCTACATATCCTTATAATCATGGGCCGAGACTCTATGATTGGAGAGATTCTTTAATATTCATGCTCCCTGTAGGTCATTTTTCCAGGCTTCCTAATTGGCTCTCTCCAGGTCCTCCTGCCACTCTGGACTCTTCCTATGAGGAACACAGTCTCCTGACTATGTAGTCCTCTTTCCAAGCACAGTCACATGCTGAACTGTTGCCAATTCACAGATTTATTGTGCTAAGTTCCAACAGGGACATGATTCTTGTGAAACAAAACAAGAGAGAGACACTAACACACTGCTGTGTAGACTAAGGGAAGCTGCACTAAGCAACAAAAATCAAAGATCATGAGTTCTAGACCCAGCTCTTCAAAACTGTTAATATTTCTGTGCATGTCACAATTCTTATTCTGAGACAACATTTTACATTGTGGGGAATAACTCTCATTCACCAGTTTCACAGATTAGATAACTAAGAGCTTGCACAAGGTCACATCAGGTACAATCCAGAACAGAACCCAGGTCTCTAATACAGAACTATGTCTCATCTACTTCGCCACACATTCTTTCAGAAGGAACATGGCACATTAGATGCTTATGAAACCTACACTAACACAGTATGGTACTGTGTCACCCTCTAGAAGGGAAGCCACATATAAAGGTTTATGCCTCTACTACTGCTTCTGTGCTCAGAGTTCTGATTCTTTGGCTCAAGTGGTAGAGGATCATGTTTTCACATGCAGAGGACCCCAGTTTTGTCCCCACAGAGAACCCAATCAGGGGCATTGCTATATTTGGCTATACTGTATGTAACCATGAGACCACAATCTGCTCCCTGAGTCAGGAATAGAAACTAACAATCTTGATGTCCAGTATCCCAAAGCTGCTCATCCTGGTCCTCACTGCCTGAATCGATTCAAGCCTCTAGGTCCTTCCAGTCTATTGCCAGCTTTTTGCTGGTAACTAATACCAAGGAACACTGTTCTCGTTCCTGTTCCAAGGCACATTTGCCCTTCTCCATCTCCATCTGTCCTTTCGGTTGTTTCTAGCTGCTAACTCTTTTAGCTTGCCAGGCTACAGGCACCTACTCCTCACCTACTCCCCCTGGGATCCCTCATACAGCTGCCCTTTCCCACATATTCAGGCCAAGCTGCTGTTGAAGTCATTGTCTGGAAAGTTCTTTAGGACTCCCAAGCTCTGGATTGGGTTTCCAGGTGCTTAAGGAAGATCCCTTGGGCAATAATAGGGTTCAGATCAGGAGCAACGGTGATAGTGCAAGACAATAGTTTTTACTATGCTATGATGTCAGGCAACCTCACTGAGACCTTGGTAGGTGGCCTGAGCTCCCCCTAGATGCTCATAGCCACTTCACGGCTATTGTTACTCTCTCTAACATAATCAAATAGTCTTCAAGGTCATCACTCGGGCCCAATTTGGCCGGTCTGAGTTGGTTCATGCAGCCTCAGTCAGTTCTGACATTGGCACTGGACCCCTCCAGCAGCCATTTCAGGAGAAGCTCCTGGCCATCCCCGTTCTTCCTCTGCTCTTCCTGTTGCTGCTCATATTGATGTTGGTTGACTTCTAACATTCGCTTCCGGGTCACTAGTTCTGCTGTTCTTGCTTGGTGGCCAGCTGCACTGCCTGCTACAGTTGCTGGTTTTCTATCCTTTGGACGTGGACTGCAATTCATGTTTTTTAAAATGAAATAAAACGATCAACTTAAATTTAGCACTTTTTGTTCCTGGAGCTGAAACAGAGGGTACATGTTCCAAAACAAAACTGAAAGCTCTAACTTTTATCTAACGTAATATTTATGTGTTGGTTATTTCAGTGTTTATGGAAATGTATATTTAATCCCCTGCAACATTTACATTATATAAGAAACTATATCAATATTTCTTTTATCTTGGAATAGACAATCTCTCCACAAAGAGGGAAAGAAGCCTGTCCTTTATAAAAGAAGCATCACAAAAAGTCCCAGAATAAAGCTGAACACTACATAGTGGCACATATCTAAAGTGAGAAAGTATTATGAAAACTTATATTCACAGTTCTTTACCCAAAGTTTTGATCATTTCGCTGGCTCACTTTTATGGCATTCAACAGGGTTTCAGCAGCTTGTGGTGACTTATTGTTACCTGCTTCAATAATCTGGCGCTCTACCTTACCTAAGAAAGAAACACAAAGCAGTTTTGCATGATTTTATTCTTTTCTCTGCAAGACCCAAATTGCTTTTTCCTGCAGGAAACTCAGGTTGCCTTTTTTCTCCTGCTGATAAGCAAGTAATGGGCACATATTCAGTTTTCTTCAATTTGCTTTTAAATGTAATGTATGATATCAGTATGACAAGTTATTCCAAACTGAAGTATTACCCTGTATTGAAATATGTGAAATAGTTACAATAATCAACTTTGGAAACACAGTGACACCTAGATGTCATTAGAATCCAATAATGCATGTCAATATTTCAGATTGTTCTTTCCAATATATATGACTTTGAACCCTACTGCAATTAATTTAACGGGACTCTTATTTAATTCCATAGCATTTTGAAATTTGTCTCAATCCTCTCATTCTCTTTACTGTAGACTGATGCAAAGAAGTCATTTAGTGTCTCTGCAATATCCTTATCTTTCTTGATTGTGCCCCTTACTCTCTGATAATCATTTGTTCACCTACCTAGTTTATCTTCAAAAAATAATGGAAGATAGGAGAAATTCAAGAGGACTGCAAAATGGCAAATATAGTGCCAATCTATAAAAAGAATTAAGACAACGTAGGGAATTACAGACCTGTCAACTTAACTTCAGTAACTGGAAAGATAATGGAGCAAACAATTAAAGAGATCAATTTGCAAACACCTAGAAGATAATAAGGTGATAATAATCAGCATGGATCTGCCAAAAACAAAATGTGTCAAGCCATCCTAATAGGTTTCTTTGACAGGCTGACAAGCCTTGCGGATAGACGTGAAGCAGTAGGTATGATATATCTTGACTTTAGTAAGGCTTTTGATACTGTCTTACATAACTTTCTCATACACAAACTAGGGAAAGACAACCGAGATGGAGCTACTATAAGGTGGGTACATAACTCGTTGCCAAACCATTTCTAGAGAGTAATTATCAGTAGCTCACAGTCAAGCTGGAAGGGCATATTGAGTGGGGTTCTCAAAGGGATTGGTCCTGGGTCTGGTTCTGTTCAATATCTTCATCAACTATTTAGACAATGGCATAGAGAGTACGCTTATAAAGTTTGCGGATGACACCAAGCTGGGAGGGGTTGCAAGTGCTTTGGAGGATAGGATTAAAATTCAAAATGATCTGGGCAAACTGGAGAATGGTCTGAAGTAAATAGGATGAAATTCAACAAGGACAAATGAGAAGTACTCCGATTAGGAAGGAACAATTAATTGCACACATACAAAATGGGAAATGACTGCTTAGGAAGGAGTACTGTGGTAAGAGATCTGGGAGTCATAGTGGATCGCAAGCTAAATATGAGTCAACAGTATAACACTGTTGCAAAAAAAAAAAGCAAACATCATTCTGGGATGTATTAGCAGGAGTGCTGTAAGCAAGACACCAGAAGTAATTCTTCTGCTTTACTCTGCACTGATAAAGCCTCAACTGAAGTATTGTGTCCAGTTCTGGGTGCCACATTTCAAGAAAGATGTAGACAAATTGGAGAAAGTCCAGAGGAGAGCAACAAAAGTGATTAAAGGTCTAGAAAATATGACCAATGAGGAAAGATTGAAAAAACTGGATTTGTTTACTCTGAAGAAGAAAAAACTGAGGGAGGATATAACAGTTTTCAAGTACATAAAAGGTTGTTACAAGGAGGAGGGAGAAAAATTGTTCTTGTCAGGGCTGGATTACCCAGTAGGCAGACTAAGCACATGCTTAGGGCACCAGCAAAGCAGGGGGCACCAAAAAAAAAAAAGTGTTTTTTTAAAAAAGCTTGATATTTGATATTTCAAAAAAAGCATCGAAGTAGTCATCATGGGAAAAATCAGAACTTTGTTAGACTTCCTGACACTCCACTCCACACTTTTCCCCCGTTTTACTGTTCTCTTTTTATTACTTATCCCCACCTAAACCAGGGGGGCGTCCTACTAACGTAGATCGAAATAATGCGAGGAAATCACATTTGGATCATTGCAGAATGGAAGTTTCTTGGGATTGTTGGAGCTTGTGGCTCAGTTTAACCCATTTTAGCAGGCCATATCTCAAAATATGGGAGTGCTGGCAAAGGTAACCCATCATACTTATCCAAGACAATATGTGATTAACTCATTGGTCTAATGAGTGACAAAGTTCATTCAGCTATTGTGGATGAAATATGTACTGCTGGGTACTTCTGTTTATCTGTCGACTCTACACCTGATCTTTCACTTATTGATCAATTGAGTATTGTACTAAGATATGTGTCTCCCACAGATGGAAAACCAGTTGAACCATTTATAACATTCCTCAATTTGAAAAGCCACACTGGTGAAGAAATGGCAAATCAAGTACTGCATTATCTGTGCCAAGTTTGCAAAATGGATTTCTCAAAGTGCAGAGGTCAATCTTATGACAACGCTGCCAACATGTCAGGGCGTTCTCAAGGAATGCAGAAGAAATTTTTAGAACAGAACAAATATGCCATATTCATACCATGTGCTGCACACTCTCTCAATCTTGTTGGCCGCAGTGCTGATTGTTGTCCGGTGGCAGTAAGTTGTTTCTCAACAGTCCAGTTACTTTATACATTTTTCTCTGCCTTAGCACACTGATGGGCAGTTCTTAAAACATATTTGGGCAATAATCATGTGTTGAAATCTTTCTAATACTCACTGGGAGGCACATGCAGTGTCAACAAGTACAATTCTGGAATCCTACTCAAAGATTATGGGTGCATTAGAAAGTATAACTGAAGACCAGTCACAAAAGGGAGAAACTATACGAGAGGCAGAAAACATTGCAAAGAAGAAGCAAGAAATAGAGTTTGTATTCGTGTTGACCATGTGGAATGAAATTTTACAACACTTTTACCACACAAGTCAAGCTCTCCAAGAAAAAGAATTGGATTTGAAAACGTGCAGACCTCTGTCGATCATTAGCACTTACACACTTTGAGGAATGATTTCGAAAGATTTGAAGACATATCAAAAGATTTCTTGCCTGATACTAACTACAGAGAAGCCCAGTCCCACAAGTGAATCAGGAAAAAAAACAGCAAATGATAGCAGTGCAACAGAAACAGCATTGAATCCTACAGACAAATTTTGCGTATCTACTTACTACGCTATAATTGATATACTTGACACTCATATGAAGAGGAGAGGTGAAGTGTACAAAGTAGATTTTCTTTTCTGAATGATATGGACTTATCTGACGAACAATATTCACAAGGTTCCCAAAAGCTAGTTGACTCATACCCTGTTGACTTGAACATGAATCTCTGTGGAGAAGTATGGCAGTTCCACTGTTATATGCATGCAAAATTTAATGAAATAGGAAAAATGAAATTCAGTCACATTGATCTTCATGACACAATATTGAAAGATGGAATACAATGTGATTTCCAAATGTAGAGATCGCACTACATATTTTTTTAACATTGATGATTACTAACTGCTCTGGAGAATGCTCTTTTTCTCAGCTGAAAAGAATAAAAACCCCTCAGAGAACAACAATGTGTCAGGACAGACTTGATTCACTTTCCCTATTGTGTATGGAAGCGGACATGCTTTGTCGAGTCAGCTTCGATGAGCTTATCCAGAATTTTGCAATCAGAAAATCTAGAAAAAAGCTATTTTAATTTCAGCCTACATGTAAGTTTTGTGTCATTTCAAAAAATAAAATGTTATTTTATGATATAGTATTGTTTTTATTTTAATTACATATGGGGGGGCACCATAATCTTTTCAGTGTTTAGGGCTTCTAAAGGTCTTAATCCAGCCCTGGTTCTTGTTAACCTTTGAGGATAGGACAAGAACCAATGGGCTTAATTTGCCTCAAAGGAAGTTTAGGTCGGACATTAGGAAAAACTTCCTATCAGGGTACTTAAGCACTGGAATAAATTGCCCAGAAAGGTTGTAGAATCTCCATCATTGAAGGTTTTTAAGAACAGGTTAGACAAACACCTGTCAGAGATTGTCTAGATAATATTTAGTCCTGCCTTAGTGCAGAGGACTGGACTAGAAGACATCTTGAAGTCCCTTCCAGTCCTAATGATTCTATGAAACTCCTCTTGTATTTCTGAAATGTGTCATTATATACTATACTCTTGTTAAATATATTCAAGTATAATTAAATGCAGTAGAGATATTTTTTATTATTGCAGTAGAGAGTCTGTCAATGTGGGAAATGTCAGGAGCATGTATCCATTCTAAGGCATACTGCAGGCATAAGTATAAGTTGGAAAGATAGTCATGTCACACAACCAGGATTTTGCTTACCTTTCTGAAACAGAATTTCTGCTTCCAAATCTAATTCTCTTGTTGCAGATGTTCTGCAAAGGTCCAATGCTGTTTCTAAGTGACTGAGAACAGGTAACCATTGTAATGGATTCTCTCTTTTAGATGTGCAAGCTACTTCTTGAGCTAATGCATGTGCTGAAAGGAAAACATTTTAGGCAGGCTTTGGTAAATCGTTTATCAAAAAACACAAATACTGTAAAAAGGAAATAACTTCCTGGCAACGAGAATTATTTTACAGTACTAAACTCCAAAAATCTAAATGGTACAAATATTTTCAGTGAGGTCCTGTGGAGCTGAGAGATCATTAAGATCTTTCAAAACAAACCATCCTGGAAAAAAAAAAAGGGACTTGTGGCACCTTAGAGACTAACAAATTTATTTGAGCATTAGCTTTCATGAGCTACAGCTCTCTTCATCCGATGAAGGGAGCTGTAGCTCACGAAAGCTTATGCTCAAATAAATTTGTTAGTCTCTAAGGTGCCACAAGTCCTTCTTTTCTTTTTGCGGATACAGACTAACACGGCTGCTACTCTGAAACCATCTTGCATGGCTCGGTTCACATGGGTCACAGGAACCAGACCTTGCAGAGGACATTTGGAAGGACTGGCAGTGAATCATTCCCTAGTTGCACTTGAACTTCAGATTCTATACAAAACCAACTTTGCCAGGAATCTCCAAATGTCAAAGCCCCTTTTGCACCCTTCAGATCTAGAGGCTTCTTTGACATTTTCCATGGAACTCTGCAAAGCTTATCTATTCTCCTAGGCTTTTCCTAAAAGTTTAGGCTGAAGGGTAAACACTGACCAAATGAGGTCATTATTTTGCTGGGTGATTTATATTGTGTGAACTGGAATTATATGGATGGTAAGTCACTGTACCTGGAACTCTTCTCTTTATTTTTGTATATTTTAAACATTTGTACAAGCACCTTTGGGAATACAACTTTAATGAAGAGAAAGAAAAGAACCGGAGCTACTGAGATTACATCATCATTAAAGTTACAAGATCTTGGTTCCAGTTCACACTGTAAATACCATACTGTAGAGTCAGATGTGCATATAGTGTCTCACATCACATATGGGCAGCTGAACCATCAAATACCATTTGAAACACTGACATTGCATTTCCCGCTCTCCCCCATGGTTATTGTAGGCGGTCACAGTATTGCCACCCGTACTTCTGCACTGCCTTCAGAACTGGGCCCTCGAACAGCAACCACCACTCTCCAGCCACCCAACTCTGCAGGCAGCAGCACAGAGGTAAGGGTGGCAATTCCATATCATGCCATTCTTACTTCTGTGCTGCTGCTGCTGCTGCTGGCAGTGCTGTCTTCAGAGCTGGGCTCTCGGCCAGAAGCTGCCACTCTCTGGCTATCCAGCTCCGAAGACAGCACTGCCATCAGTAGCAGTGCAGAAGTAGGGGTGGCAATAATGCAACCCTCCTATAATAACCTTGCAACTCCCCCACATTCCCCTTTTGAGTCAGGACCCCTTCAGTTACAACACCATAAAATTTCAGATTTAAATATCTGAAATCATGAAATGTATGATTTTTAAAATCCTATGACCGCGAAATTGACCAAAATGGACTGTGAAATTGGTGGGGGCCTAACTATATCATAGCCATCTTTGTGAACCAAAGAGACCACTCTGCCTTGTCCTAAATACTGATATCTGTAATCTACCATGATTCAGATACTACACCAGTGGTGGGCAACCTACGGGCTGTGTGTGGCCCACGGGCCGCAGGTTGCCCACCACTGCACTACACCAAAAGACAATTGGCAGGAGGGAATATGCAGACAAGATTAATATTGTTTGTGTAACTTTAGCTATGAATGTCCTGACTTTTTAAACATTTGGCTTTTTACTGACAGAGGTCCAGTAATGATTTAATTTAATTTAATTTAAACATCAAACAGAGTTTAAAGCTTTTTTCTGAGTATATTCAGTACATTTCCAAGTAATGTGCCAAAAAATATCATGCACTGCTAGTTACACTAGACAAATGAAGCAGAATTTATTTGTTCATTAACAGCTCACACACAGCATTAAACATTATAACTTATTTTATTGAGAGAAGGAATATTGGCCCAGATTATCTCCTATTCTTTTTTAAAAAATGTTTAGTTACCATAACAACTGTTCTCTGAGATGACTCCCCATGGGGATCCATACATTAGGGAGTTGGAATATATATGGGCAATTCTCAGAGAATAAATGCTGTGTGTGGCACTCAGCATGGTATTGTTAACTTCTGCTTGGAAAGAATGAAAGTTATTAATTTAAAACTACACATTGCACTTGGCAGTTGTATACATAACACTCAGAAAAGCAAAATAAATGGATATGTGAATGCAAACTATATGGGATATAGTAACATGCATTATACAAAACTATAATATTTATGAAAAATCATATTTTTAAAATGTTTATGGTTGTTGTAATAGTTGTACCTTGTCTGTATAGTTGTTTTGCTATTTGCAATGACTGTTTCCATTTACTGAAGATTTCAGAAGGAAATATTTTCCTCACATTTTTACCATTACTTAATGAAAAATTGATGTAATTCATACCCCTCTGGTACTATTTCAGTTAATCTGATATTAGTTTTCAACTATTCATCAGACCCATTACTGCAACAATGTACTTGATTTTTCTTACCAATTCTCATTTTGACTTTTGCCAGTACGTTGATAGCTGGCAAGTAATTATTTTTCAAAGGAACCACAGGACTTGTCAATGCAGGGTCTTCTATGCACTGTTCGATTGGTTCTCCAAGGGTAAAAATCTAGTAAAAATGTATTTTATAAAGATAATTATACACAATACAAACCATGTGATCCATATTATATACATCCAGGTTGCAATTCTGCACTTTGAATGTATACAAGGGTCTGCGCTCATAGATCCAAAGACCCACTGACTGACTTCACTATGTCTTATGAAAGCGCACTGAAGAAGGGCTTGATACTCCTGAACTGCTGAATTAACACCAAGTGTCCTCTCCATTGAGAAGAAAGTTCCTCTAAGTTGGGTACTTCAAATTGTATCCCAGATGGGACAGACACAAGGTTAATGAGCTCATGATCAGGTTTACAAGTCTCAGCCTCTGAAACAGGATAAGGGCTCCAGAAGCAAATTCCCTCACACCAGAAAGTCATCAAGAAACAGAACCTCTGATACCTTAGTTCTGGAGATGGAATGCTGCTACTGCCAGACTTGGAGAAAAGATCTTGAAGCCAGTGAGAGACTGTCTCACAATAATATAAATTCATGTGCCAAAACTACAACTTGCGGATGATACTAAACTGGGAGGAGTGGTAGATACGCTGGAGGGGAGGGATAGGATACAGAAGGACCTAGACCAATTGGAAGATTGGGCCAAAAGGAATCTGATGAGGTTCAATAAGGATAAGTGCAGGGTCCTGCACTTAGGACGGAAGAACCCAATGCACAGCTACAGACTAGGGACCGAATGGCTAGGCAGCAGTTCTGCGGAAAAGGACCTAGGGGTGACAGTGGACGAGAAGCTGGATATGAGTCAGCAGTGTGCCCTTGTTGCCAAGAAGGCCAATGGCATTTTGGGATGTATAAGTAGGGGCATAGCGAGCAGATCGAGGGACGTGATCGTTCCCCTCTATTCGACATTGGTGAGGCCTCATCTGGAGTACTGTGTCCAGTTTTGGGCCCCACACTTCAAGAAGGATGTGGATAAATTGGAGAGAGTCCAGCGAAGGGCAACAAAAATGATTAGGGGACTGGAACACATGAGTTATGAGGAGAGGCTGAGGGAGCTGGGATTGTTTAGCCTGCAGAAGAGAAGAATGAGGGGGGATTTGATAGCTGCTTTCAACTACCTGAAAGGGGGTTCCAAAGAGGATGGCTCTAGACTGTTCTCAATGGTAGCAGATGACAGAACGAGGAGTAATGGTCTCAAGTTGCAGTGGGGGAGGTTTAGATTGGATATTAGGAAAAACTTTTTCACTAAGAGGGTGGTGAAACACTGGAATGCGTTACCTAGGGAGGTGGTAGAATCTCCTTCCTTAGAGGTTTTTAAGGTCAGGCTTGACAAAGCCCTGGCTGGGATGATTTAACTGGGAATTGGTCCTGCTTTGAGCAGGGGGTTGGACTAGATGACCTTCTGGGGTCCCTTCCAACCCTGATATTCTATGATTCTATGATTCTACAAGCACTGTTGACATAGGGGGAGTCAATACAATTAGGAACTGCAGTTATGTAGGCTGTAAAACTATTCAGGTTAGCAAGTTCCACAGGTGGAATTCTAAGAGGACAGAGTGGTCCATTTCATTCTTGATCATATAGGTTGGGGGACAACAATTTAATAGTTTAAGCCACTGCATGTCTACACTTAAGGAAGGAGAGAGTTTAATCTGAAAGCTTCTTTTGTGAACCAGTATCAGTAGAGTGGGCAGAAAATGAAGAAGGGCATGTCTACTTCCAAATAACGAAGGAAACAGAATATTGCTATAAACTTATGTTACAGGTGTTATGCCTTTAGATGAATTTTAACTGTATGTAAAATCACTTTATTTACACCATTTCAGTTTATTTTTGTGAATATCTATAAATACAAAATATTGCTATTTTATACTTGATTTCTGGTTTGGTTTCAGTCCAGATTTTCAGAGGTGTGGAGCACACTTTGACTTCAGTGGGAGCTGTGGGTACTCAACATCCTTGAAAATCAGGCCATTTATTTCAGTACCTACATAGGGATTTGGGTGCCTAAGTGCTTATCCATTTCAAAATGACACAGGATAGTATTCAAAGTACAGATTATCTACATCTGCATCTAACCCTTGTTGAGTCTGTAGGAATTTGGTAACTATAATTTTGTACATTGTATAATCTGAAGGAAATTGGATTATATGCCCCCTTTCTTTCCAATGAGTTGCTAAAATCGTTTCCAGAGTATGTCACAAATGAGACCAGTATGAGGAGTTTGCAAATCGCATGAAACTAACATAAATCACAACATACCCTCACCTGTTTAATGGTAAATTTGTGAGCCAGAATTAACAAATTTAATCGTTCGACTGCAGAAGAGTGATGCTCTGTGTCCTCATCCGTTTGTGTTGTCAATATGTCAGCCAGCAGAAGCATACTTTTCACTAGTGTTAAAGAAGCCATTGGGGAAATAAATGGCTTTTCTTGGAGTAAATTGATTATATCCTATTTAAACACAGATAAAATAAACCAATTTAACCAATGTTATTGTTTGTTTATAAAGACACAAATAGAATGAAAAAGTATGTTTATATTCACATTATCTAAGAGGTATTAACTATTTCAGGATTATTTTGTCCTGGCAGCAGTTTTATTTGGCAAAAACCAAAAAAATTAACAACTGTTCTTTGTTTTCATTCAAACCTGCAGAAGAAGCTGAATGCCGGTCACTGGGCGCCTTTCTTGCAGGTCAAGTATAACAGCTTGCACCATCACTTCAGCCTGTGTCTCAATGTCACTGAAGGCCTCTGCTTCTATTATTACTTCATTTATTAGACTTGAGCAATCATTCATGTCATTTTCTAAAACAAATAAGGCGATTAAAAATAAAAGTTATTTTACAGTACCTTTCTCTTCCAAACTTTAAGGTTGCATCCACTCTGAAAAATGACTATAAAAGTGATATAATGGGCTTCCATGTTTATTGTGTTTCACTGATTTCAATATCAAATGTGTTCAATTTACAAGAAAAAATGGTTTGTTTTCAAATTGTCAACATTGCCAACACACAAGTTGGGTTCTTTTCTTCTGAGGTATCAGTACAAGTAATGAAGATTCTGCAAGCCTGAGGATATTCTCCAATTACACCTGCTCAACTCCACTATTGTCTTCAAAAATCTTCTGCCAGTTACAACTTTGAAACTCCATTATCCTTTATATGGGCTGCACAGGTGCAATTCAGAGCAGAGTTGGCCTGCAGACCTATGTTAGTAGAGATGATACTCATGCCAGAAAGACCACAGCTTCAGAGCTCTTGTTGAGCTTGTACGACTTGAAGTAGGAAAAACATCAGCTCAATTTACAACTAAAAAAATTCAGTCTGGAATCAATAAGACACAATAAATGTTCCTGTTTTACAGTCACCTTTCAGAGTGGAAGTAGAATTATATATAAATTGTAAATACATAATTTTAACATATATATTAATGTACATGTATATATAATGCAATATAGTTAACACCAATACATCATTGTGTAACTGATGAAATATTAACTAACAATCTTATGTACAAAAAAAATTCCCTAGCAATTTTGTGCAATTAGTGGCATAAAGTATTTTTATACTGTCATGCTCAAATGCCTGGAAATAAAAGAAACTGGAACAGAACATTTCCATTTATAGGAGCTATATAAAGTCAGCACAGCAGAGGCTTATTTGAGGTTTGTTCAAAATAGAGATATGTAGCAGCAATAAATTTTAAAAATTAAGTGCGCCTATTTAACTTAATTGCTTTAAAGCACATCGATTTTTTTATTACATACTTGATTTTTCAGAAGGTAATGAGCATTAAATGAGCCTTCTTTGATTTAATGGCTTATACTTTATAAACTAGAGGGAAAGACCAAATTCAGAAACAGAATATTTTCCTGGCTGTATTGGCTGAATTCAGTATAAACAGTTGTTTACTGATAGTGCTAACATCAATATTTTATTATTTGTACTGTAGTAGAGATTGGGATCAGAGGACCATTATGCTGGGCACTATGCAAACACCCAAGAACATATGGTCCCTGTCTAACGAGCTTACAATCTAAAATACTGAAGCAAAGACAGTAGTACCTTTCATGTCACAAATGCCACGGATCTGCGCTGTTAGTGCAGTCACTAATGCCATGCGACATCTCAGCCACAGACGTATGTTCATATGTTCTTGTGCTATTACATTGCAAGGCAACGGAGTACTGTCTACATAAGAATCCTGGTCATATTTCCAAAGTCAATAAAAAAAAAATTATTCTGTGAATAAACTACTTTAACACAAACAATGCAGAACTGTTTGTGTTAGTTTCTGTATTTGTTAGTATAATATAAATCAAAATAATACAAATATTTTAAAAATAGCATAGTTATAATTAAAAGTTTATTCAGTTTGGCTCAATCATTTTTATTACAGATGTCAATTTTTGATTTATTAAGTTAAAACCCGATGAAATAATGAAATCTACAATGAAAATTAAACTGTGGTAATGTGAGAACAAATAAATATGTAATATGTGTAGAATATGTGCCAGTGATGAGCACGTGATAAATTCAAGGACCAGGTGATAAAGAGCATTTGTTATACACTTTTGATCACCTCATCTGCAGTCTGCCCATTAATCCACTGAGACTAATTCTAACATTTCAGATGTCTAAGGCACCTCAAGCAGCTGTCTTCCAAAACAAAACCTACCACAGAGTTCTGGCTCCCAAGCCAATCTTGTATACCACCTCCAATCCATTACAAATAGCTTTTCTGAGACTGTGTTCTGCAGCCCAGATGTCAATAGCTTGTGCCATCAGAACACAAGAGATGAGCATGGCCAGAGCTTGTTGTTTAGCCAGTATCACAATTATATACTTCAACTCACATTCTGCTTTTAGTGACACCCATTCAACATAAATGGCTTGCATGTTTGCAAAGATTGATGAAAATTAGATATAAGGCTGGATTTTGACCTTCAAAATCAGTTTCCTTTAACGATATTTTATGTTGAGAGCCTTAACAATTTTAATTGTCACTGCTGGAGCTACAATATGTGGGACTGTCAAGATAATAAAAGACCTCAGTCAAAATTCTGTCAATCCTTAGACAAGTATTGAGAATTAGGAGATTTGATCAGACACTCTAATTTTAGATCTCAGTGGTGATGTGTACTTCTCTCTCAGGCTCTTCCAGTGAAATGCTCTCACTCAATACATTTGCTTATACAATTTACGTATAGTAAAGTCAATCACGTATTTATTATATAGCATCTAAAAGTGTCTGAAGAGGTTTGAAGTTCAAATCTATATTTTACAGTATAAAAGAAAATCCTGGATTTGTATACTGTAGCACAACTACTGGGAGGAGGTTAGGTCAATACAACAAGGTATTTCTCTGGTGGTCTTTTTTCTTGTTTTGCTTTGCTTTTTTTTTTATGGGGTTTATAGGCAGAGGAAATGTTGATGCTAAAATATGCAACATGAAAAAGCATCCTAATTGCATTTACAATACTCCCACAGCATATTAACTACCTATGATGGCAATTAAAAGTCAATGTTTAACAACAGTAACCATACAGAGTTATCAGATATATCAGACCTCTCCTATACTAAGACTAAAAGTAAATTTAATACTTCAGATACCACTGCTTAATAGCTGTAGATAAATGCATGAATGGTGATCACCGCACCAGCATTTCTAAAAGAGGTTCAGCAGTGTGCTCAATTTGACATTTTGATGCAAGACTTTACATAGCAAGCAAACAATAATTTACAAAGTAAATCTGTATCAATACATACTCGATGCTCTGTTTGCTGTATATTTAGCTGAATATGTGGAACATTCTTCCTGAAAATGATTGCATCCTGAAGAAGTCGAATTGCAGAGAAAGCCAAAGCAGCACTGATAGGGAACATATTGTTAAAAAACAAAAGTATGTATCATTTTATGCTTTTATGTAATCATTCTGATGTCTAGACCATTTCTGATTGTGAATCAGCAGTTATAGACTAGATTTTTCTTAATTAATACAAAAAATGTATCTATAGCATATACTGAATTTACAAAAACAATGAGGAGTCCGGTGGCACCTTAAAGACTAACAGATTTATTTGGGCATAAGCTTTCATTGGTAAAAAAACCACTTCTATGCAGAGTTATTTCCTGTGGCCACCAAGCTCCCCTCACCCACTGCCCCCTCTCCCCCAGCGCGCTGCGTCCTGGCTCCTCTGCCTACCTCCAGGTGCTTCCTGCCGCCAAACAGCTGTTTGGCGGCACTTAGCGCTTTCCAGGAAGGAGCGGGGAGGAGACAGAGAAGAGGCAGGGTGGGGCAGGGATTTGGGGAAGGGGTTGGAATGGGAGCAGGGAAGGGGTGGGAAGAGGCGGGGCAGAGTCGGGGCCTCATGGAAGGGGTGGAGTGGGGGCGGGGCCAAGGGCTTTTGTATCTTTGTATGAAAAGGTGTCGGTAATACAGCCCTTCAGCCAATGTACTAGTCCTCATGTGGCCCTCATGGTGATTTGAGTTTGAGATCCCTGGCTTAAAGTCAGACAAACCTGTTAATAGAGGCTGTACCATTTTCTGCATGCTAGGAAAGGAGAGGACACACCCTTCTTCCCTGGTATCCCTTTGTAATTATACCTCAGGCTTTTGCCAAGTCCCTGTAGAGAGGCTTCTCTCTTCCCAAGATTGAACCAAGAGACTTCCTTTACATAGTCTCCAGTGAGCAGTCACATGGTATTTGGAAGTTGCCCCCTCACCATCATTCAACGTTGCTAGAGACTGACTTTCAGTAACCTTTAATATAAAAGGGCTGTAACAGGCACACTGAGAAGCACATACATGCAACCCAAGGCCCAGTGCTCTATGAACCACAGTACTGTGAACATCAAGTGTTCAAAAATCATCAGTCAGCGCTCCCCTCCCCCCGACATCATGAGATTGGCTTGAAAATAATAAATGATGGGCTTTTTTTCTTTGCCTTCTGGTTTCTGAGCCTGTAGACTGCACTTGGGTCACATTTTCAAGATTTTCTTTGCAACCACGAGGGCAATAAACTTCATTTTTAAAAAACCTAAAAGGTAAGATTCTTGTGCAACCTAGTTCTAGCAGTTAGGGCATTAGGAAAAAATATGAGTGTTGGTAACACTCTAATTAAACAGTGCTTCTTTGAAAAAGAGAGGACTTACCAGCTACACTGATATTTTATGACTGAAAAGGAATCTCCAACAATTGCAGATATAGATGGAAATCCCACATTTTGTCAAAAGAATGAAGGTATTTTCAAGACAGGAAAATGTTTGGGAAACTGATCTAGTGGGAAAATCTTTTCTAGCAAATGCTCTTGAGCCAAACATAGGCGCACCCTCCAGAGAATGTGCTCCTTGTAACAGCTGTCCCCAACTTTCTACTGAATCAGAGCTACAAGCAACAATGTCACACGTGTAGTTACACCATATGGAGTTATATGTATTTTTCCAACCTTCCCATCTTTCACCACACTTCTGAAAGGTTATTGCTTTTCTGTGATATTGAACAATGCAAAGTATTTCCAAGCTACCATAACTCAAAAGGCAAAAGCTCCAACTTCTTGTTGGAAGGCATAAAACTATTCCACAAATTAATTGTTCAAAAATGATAAGCCAGGTTAATTTACACTGCGGCCTCTTTGCACAGCTCTGGCAATGTAAAGCTGCCTTAAAGTGAGAGTAAATATAATTTAAGGCCTCTAAATACTGTAAATGGGAATCAGACTGTGAAATTTGAAAAATGCTAGATTGAACGTTCTAGAAGACACAGTCCTTTATTTATGCAGAAAACAGACAAAGGATGAATAGCAGTATTCTAAGATTACTCACATACTCCTACCAATATGTGTCAACTGCACACTGGACTGACTTAATCGATTCAGTACACAAAGAGCCTCAAACAGTAATGAAAACTAAGAAAGCGGTTTTGTAGTACTTGTGGCACCTTAGAGACTAACAACAAAAGCTTATGCTCAAATAAATTTGTTAGTCTCTAAGGTGCCACAAGTCCTCCTTTTCTTTTTGCAAATACAGACTAACACAGCTGCTACTCTGAAACCCGTTTTAGTAGTGCTTAGTCTTCCCACTCTTCCCAACTGAATCCTTAAAGACTGATTTGCCACCACTTTATTCCAGTTTTACATAATGGTGAAGAACTACCTACGTCCTGTACCTTGTGAGTAGTCCCATTGCGTTCAATGGGATTACTCTTGTGTATAAAGGTACTCAAGGCTATCAGTGTTTTTCAGGATAGGGACTGTAATGTGGAAGACACCCAGTGAGGCCAGTGATGGGGCTGGTATGGTACTGGAGGCGAGTTCTGCCTAGACCAGACATTCCAGTCCTTTCACTTGTTATGAGAATGGAAATGGTTCCTGAAGGAGGCCCTGGACTCCCTGAAGTGGAAAAAGAAGGAACTCACTTCAGAATCCGAGGTGGCGGCAGAGAACTGTGAAGCCAGGGTGGTGCAGTACCGGGCAGCATATCCACAAATCAGGTTTGTGATCTATGATGCAACTATGGTACTGGCAGCAGTATTGAGGGTTTCCTAATCTGAGGTGGCGCAGTTACTTACGGTAGTCTCTGAGCCAACACTAAGGAGATTCAAGAAAGCAGTACAGGACTCGAGGTCACAAGGACCAAAACAGATCCAAATGTTGGCGGCAACATATGCATCACTTGTGTGATGGTTCCACATGGCACTGTTGGTCTGGATGGTTGGCAAGGGCGGTACCAAAAAGCTCAGCAGACCTTATGCAGCTTTGTAGGCCTCCAGAGTGGTCAGTACCAAAAGGGGCCTTTGCCCTCACATCCCCACGCTCAGCAATGATGGCTCCACCATCTGCACTGATGAAGTAACTGATCTCAGTGGCCCCAGAATGGGTACTAGAGTCAATGGCTTTGCTCATGAGATCCACTAAACTGCAGTACCGGGGAGTGGTCGGCCAGAGGGCACACTGTACTTTCAATACAAAACTGGCTAACTTCTGCAGCCAAAAAGTCCCGTACAGAGGAGTTTGATGAAGTCAAAGCTGTCCTCTTCTTAGGCTTCAGCAGCTGAGGGTGCTCCAAGTGCTTGTACCTCTTTGAAGACTGTCCTGGTTAGTGGAATTGTCACAAGGTTCATTTACCACTGCTGGCCACTGTGGGGAATAGCTCTGCCAGTCTGCACCCTCCCTCCAGTGGTGTCTTCTCCCATCTTGTCTCATTCTGCTGCCTCGCTCATTGTCAGATCTGCAGCTTCCTCTTCATGGCTTGGCCCTCCAGCCAGATCATTAAAGTCTTCCCCTCTGGAGAATTCAAAGTCCTTCCAGAGCCTGTTGTCTAGCTGGTGTCTCCACTGCGCTGTGCCACTACCCAACGGCTGGTAAGGGAACCCAGACTCACCCTCTACACAGGGTTTCAGCCCAGGGACCCTATAACATGCAGCCAAAGGCTATATCTCCTTAGTCCTTGCTGCAGTTTCATGGGCTTCTTCCTACCTTACTAGCTACTCCCCTCCCTGGGTTTGCCACCCTCCAACTCCCTCTACTCAGGGAGTGACTGTAGCCTACTTCCTTGCAACCCTTTACACCCTTGCAATAGCCAGCTACTTGGTTATATACTGGCCCCACCTGTTCCTAATTAGTGGCCTGCTCCCTGGCTCCTCCTCCAGGTGCACCTGGGGGATTTAAATGGCCTGCCTGGCCACCTTAACCCCTTCCAACCCAGTGTGGGACAGATGCCCTGTCATAGGAATCTCCTCCTGTGTCTGTCTACAGGTAAGGCCAGGGGAGCACTTCTGAAAGGAGTGGTCAAGGAACTCCCTCAATCTGACTGATCTGGTTCTGATGCTGGGCAAAGGGCAGCCTCCATGGGGATGTATCTGAAATACTCTTATTTTTGTTTCCTTGTTCTAGTCTTGAAACCCTGGCAGTCTGGATTCCCGTCCCTGACGTGGCTCTTCCCCAAATACTTCAAACAGCAGGAGTCAGGGTCACTCATAGATTCACAGGCATTGGTTTGTGACCCCTGGAGCAGGGCTTGAAGCCAAGGGCCCTTGGCATAAGCTTCCCAAAGCCCAGATCCACTAACTATTGACATTAAGGATATAAAAGGAAAACAAAAACAAAAGGAAAAAGAGGTCCAAGGAAACAAAATGAGTATCACTAACTACAACTAGGCTAACTACTAATTATCAAAAACTAGAAATAGGAACAAGTACACTCTAAGAACAGACAGTAAGAAGGAACTGAAGGATGGGCAGGGCAGTTCTGCCTTTTATACCCGCAACTCAGAGCAGGAGGCAGAGGTGTGGCACCCCTCTATTGCTTGGGAAAACTCTCTGGCATTGGTGTGCAAGGCACACACACATCTAGTGTAATGGACATATGCAAACATTTTAAGATTAAGTACCGTACTTCCTTCCTGACCACTTTGGATCACTGAACCACCCATCTATAAGGCCGACTGAACATCTACCCCGCATTGGAGAGCCCCAAAAGATAATCAGCAAATGCTTGACACACACTGGTACCCCTAACACCGTAAAAAGGGGTTCCAGTCTGAAGCAAATTGTAAGCCAAGAGAGAAACAATACGTAGTTGGATACTGACAAGAGAGTTTCATAAAACTGACATAGCAATCAAAAGGGTAGAGCAGTCATCGCATACTGGTCAGTTATTTCTCTTGGGGAAATTTACAGCAGCATTAATCTGCTTGACAGGAACAGTGAACCACAAGGATTACATGAGGAGAAATGTCCACAGGCAGTCTACAAGTTCTCATTTCCGCATCTACACTAAATACCTTATTAACTCTGATACAAAAGCACCAGTCCTGCTGCCTGGACTTCAGGGAAACTTCTGTCTTCTTTTAAATAATCTAAAGAAAATTCAGCTGAAAGATTATATAGTTGTGCTATCTCAATGTCTTCAGTTAATTTGTGAACGTTTGTACAGCATTTTGAAGATGGAGAATGGTAGATAAGTCCAATGTATAATTAGTATTAGTCCATGTATTTAAGAGAAAATCTTCTCTTTGGTAGGCTGTGAGTCAAGGCTACATGATGATTCAGCTGGATGACAGACAATTTATTAGAACACCAGAAAGAGGAATTGCAGTTCAGCATGATAATAGTGGGAGAATGGAACGGTAAACTAAAACACGAGTGATTAGCCCATAAAGGGGTGACAAGCTAAGCTTAAATCTCTAGTTAACAGCCCACTGCAATGCAAATACTGTTTACATCAAATAAAAGACCTAGCTAAAGGGAAGAGGTAGACATTATCAAAAACAAATAATACTGTAATAAAATCATCATTCTTATAAAAATAGATTAATCTATTTTATTTTATACTAAGCAGGTAATAAGCAGGAAAATTTTCCCAAATTAAACATTAATGTGATAGGAAGATGATTATACAGAAGCTTCTATGAATAATTTGTATCTCTATTGTGCTTGATATTTCTAAAGTAATGGAAAACCTCAATTTTATGAAGGTCTCAAAGGTCACCAGAAATTTTCACAAAATTTGAGGTTTAGAAATTATGGGGAAATCTGAAAGTCATGAAAATACAACAGTATTCTACACAATACTATTAATTCAATTTAAAAATGCAAATATACTTCAGTGCAATTAATATCTAATTCATTTAAATATATTAAAGCTATATTAATACAATTAGAACAGCTCTAAAATCTAGTATTACAATTCAGATCTAACATCAATGAGTAAATCTGACGTAAATCTGATGTAAATCTGAATGTTCTCTTAGGCCAGGGACACAAAGGCATTTTAAAATAAACCAATTTCATAAATTCAGAAAAAAAGATTTTGCACAAAAAGATGTTCTCTCTATACTAAAATTATACCAAAAATAGGAAGGCATCTGCTAAAATTTCCAGACTCTTATTTTCAGTAAAA
The DNA here is from genome assembly GCF_965140295.1 of Lepidochelys olivacea. Lineage (NCBI taxonomy): Eukaryota > Metazoa > Chordata > Testudines > Cheloniidae > Lepidochelys > Lepidochelys olivacea. The sequence continues at coordinate 269,469,573 of NC_140411.1, forward strand.
ACCCTGGGTGTATTTTTTTTATTCTGCAAAATATTACATCACAAACACTCTATCTGGAGCAACTGATATGTCAAATATTGATGTTTTTTTTAAATGAAATAGACAATAGAATCCTAATGCAATTTGCCATGCACACAAATGACCACACGACATCTTAAGTAGGGGTGGATATTGTCTGGCTTGCTGGGGGAAGGAGTATAGCACTTTATGGGTGCGGGATGAGAGAGAAGCTCAATAGATGCTGCAAAAGTGAGTGAGTCAGCTTGGCAACGCTGACGTGTCCCCCAGGAACTAGAAGGGCTTGGGAATTGATAAAGGGCAAGCCTGGAGGGAGAAGCCTGTTTTCCTCAGACCAGGCTCAGCAGCACCCACATCCTTCCCGTTGGAGGTGGCAAAATGCCAAATTTGGTCAGGACCTGCTGTGGGCTTTGTGCTAATTGTTCCTTTCTAGGGAGTCTGGGAAGGATGTTTTCCCTTACCACAAGATTGGCCAAGGTAGAAAGTGGGGGGGCTTCGCCTTCCCCACAGCAGGCTCAGGGAGAGCTTTGTTATGGTGAATAGGGAAGGAGTTAGGCTATGCTGTCACAACTCATTATATAAGTGTGGGATGGGTGTCCAGTGCAGGTACTCCATAGGGAAGTGACATAGTGACCAGATAAATGGCTTGGTAAAGGACCTTAAAAGGAGATGTTTGTTAAAGGAGTGGAACAGGGGAGGTTCAGGGCTCCTATGACTGGCACGACAGGGAGCCAACCCCCTTATAGCCCACCTTACCCTTCCTTCGGGGGCGGGAGTGGCAAGGTCCCAGCAATGAGTTGGCTGGGGGGCCTGGATGGAAAAAAAGCAGGGAGGCTTGCAGAAGCCCTCAGGTAGATATTGAAATGATCATGGAGTTACCTGCACTGGACACTTATCTGCCGGGTAGTCCCAGACATCTAGTAATAAAGTTGCAGCCTGATTAAAATAATATCAAGTGTCTCCTGTCCTTCTTTTGGTATAGACGGGCAATTATTGTTGTTACTTCCGGTAGCTTTTAATGTTTGAAATGTATGAGTATCTTTGAAAGCAAAGAGGATAGTTGTTGTTTTTTTTGGGTGGGGGGGGAGTTAATCTTACATTCAGCAAGCTGCAATGTATTCTGGTCATTTACCTGAAAGCAGTTTGATGTCTCTGCTGAGAAATAACTGCAAGCTGAAGCTTGGCCTCAATAACAGTCTCTAATTCTACAGCAGAACAGTGAGAAATCTTCCTGTCATATTCATTCTGTATGTTGGCTACAAGAGAGTTAAGCCTTTCTTCAGCTTCTGTCAGTAAAATCCCCTATGAGAAGAACATCACAACATCATGTAATTTCAAGAAATAATACAAATAATAGAAAGACGCTTAAAAAGTTCCCTGTTATTGTCCAGGACTTTCCATACTTTGAAATAGGCCAACATGAATATAAGGCACTATTTCTGTAGGCAAGATTATTTTTTTGATCTGGTTATAAACTCAAAGAACAGGAAGTAGCACTGCATACTTAACTGGCAATATTGTAATTTATGACTCTAAGCACAATACTCTAATTTATTACTCCAAGCACCAGAAGATATAGTACTGTATATCTTAATAAAATATAATTAGAAATTATTCAGTTAAATATTTTTCATTCTTATCTTTATATCATACAGTTCAGGATTCAGTAATTTTCAATTGTAAATAAAATAATAAAAGAGCAATTGTTCATATTGAAAGAAACCTATTATTATCTAAATATAACCTTGTTATAATTAATGAGTACAGTATATATCCTGAAAGTCCCTGAGTAGTTTGCAGGCCCTCGGATTCACATTAAGTAAAGCTGCAGGAGACCTTGGAAAAACCAGATCAGAAAGAAATTTCACTTTAAACTAAAAACTTGTCAACCTCAGGACTCTAGGAAGAGTTAAGTTAAAAGTCATAGGAACATGTCATGCCATCCGTTTTTAAGCAGAACTCCACAATGACCTCAAAAGGGTGCTCTTCTTAAAAATCCATGGTATCATAGGGCTCAAAGGAAACATCAGAAGCGTCAAATCTGTATTATGCCTCTCAAGTGTTTTGTAGTCTCTAAAAGAAGAGCACTCTTCCAACTCATTTAAAAATTATATATGGCATGTTTTCAAGTATGGAGCAGCATAGTATTACTTTCTAGTTGCCAACTAAACAACATAGGAATTGCCCTACTGCATCAGGCCCAAAGTTCATCTAGACAGTTATTCTGTCTCTGATAGTGGCCAACTGTGTCAGAGGTAGGTGTAAGAACCCTGCAGTGGTCAAATAAGGGATAATTTTTCCTCCCACCTCTGAATAGTTAGAGATTGGGATAAACCATGATGCATGAGGTTTAATATCTAAGATAAGCAATAAACAATTAGGTGAGGTAATAAGCAATAGCCTGATTTCCAGGGTAAAGGATCATAGATAGAGGATGATTAATTTGCCAGGAGAGAACAGGCAACTGACACTAGAATGACTACTTTCTCTCACTATCTATTTCTTTACCTTTTCCATGGATTTGGCAGAATTCATACAGGCAGCAATTAATGCCTATCAAGAGCATCAGTAAGTTTATTCAAAATGTTTTAAATCTTTGTTTTTCTTTGTCATATCCCTGGAGCTGTAATTTCTTAAACTACACAACAAAATGAAAATGAAATGCTTCTCTTTTAAAAGCCTTGTCAAAGGTTCTAGAGAATTATTTTCTATTTATCCAGTATATTATCCCATCAAAATAACTCAGATATGTTCTGCAGGGACCACCTCTAAAGGTGAATGGGTACATTAGTTCTCATGTCCAAGTTAGTCCCAAGCCTCTCTGTTGAAACAGAGGGGGCTCCTAGTTGCTAGTCCATGCCAGGCATAGATTAAGGCAGGGGTCCCTGGCCAATTTGGAGGCCCCACAGGAAAAATGGGTGTCCCAGCCCCAGAAGAAGCCCCTACCGGGTCACCCCAAGCCCCAGCAGCAGCCATAGGGGAAGAAGCTCTGAGCCTGGGCACCCAGAGACTGGCTGCAGCCGCGGGACTGAAGCCTCAAGCCTGGGAAGCCCTGAGTCTGGACTGCCCCGAGCCGCAGCTGGAGTGGCTGAGGGTGCAGAAGCTCCAAGCCCAGGCTTCCCCGGCTGGAGCGGCTGGGGGACGGAAGTACCTAGCCCAGGCTTCCCCGACTGCAACTGGCAGGCGCACAAGCCCCTAATCTCGGGGCTTCCTCTGCAGCTCCTATTGGCCGCAAACTGCGGAGGTGGCGCCTGCGGATGGGGCAGTGGACAGAGCTGCCTGGCCACGGCTCCACATAGGAGCCAGAGGGAGGAAATTCTGCTGCTTTCGGGAGCTGCTTCAAGTAAGTGCCGCCGAAAGCTTGCACCCTTGCCCCACTCCCAGGCTGCAAAACCCTGTCCCAGCCCTGATCCCCCTCCCCGCCTCCAAACCCCTCGGTCCCAGCCAGGAGCACCCTCCTACACCCCAAACTGCTATCCCTAGCCCCACCCGCGTCTGCACCTCCAGTCAGAGCCCTCACACACACCTACATCTCCTGCCCCAGCCCAGAGCCCCCTCTAATACTCCGAACCCCTTAGCCCCAGCCCTGAGCCCCCTCCTGCACGTCATCCTTGGCCCCACATCAGAGCCCACACCCCCACCCTGAGCCCTCACCCGCGCACACACCCCACTGCCTGCCCCAGCCTGGAGCTCCCTCCCGCATCCTGAACCCCTCATTTCTGGCCCCACCCTGGAACCTGCACCCCCAGCCCAGAGCCCATACCTCCTCCCACACCCCCACCCCCTGCCTCAGCCCAGACCCCCCCCCTCCCATACTCCAAACCCCTCAGTCCCAGGCTGGAGCACCCTCCTACCCCCCAAGCCCCTCATCCCCAACCCCACTCCAGAATCTGCACCCCCAGCCAGAGCTGTCACACACCCCCATACCCCAACCTCCTGCCTCAGCCCAGAGCCCACTCCCATACTCCAAACCCCTCGGCTCCACCCCCCCAGCCCCCTCCTGTACCTCAAACCTCTCATCCAGGGCCCCACCACAGAACCTGCACCCACAGCCAGAGCCCTCACCCCCTCCTACACCCCAGCCCCCTGAGCCAGCCCAGTGAAAATGAACAAGTGAGTGAGGGTGGGGAGAGCAAGCAACAAAGGGGAGATGGAGTGAGCTGGGGGCAGGGCCTCAGAGAAGGGGTGAGGCATGGCTTGGCCTCAGAGGAGGAGTGGGGCAGAGGTGGGGCAAGGGTGTTCGGTTTTGTGTGAGTAGAAAGTTGGCAACCCTAGTGAGGGCAGAAGCCCAGAGCCCAGGATGCCCCAGCTGTAGCCACTGGAAGCAGAATCTCCAGTCCGGCAAGAGTCACTGCGGGAGGAAGCCTCGAGCTTGGTGCCTGGTGCTGTGGCAGAAGCCACTGGGGACGGCGGAGCGGGGGTGAAACGGAAGCCTGGAGCCCAGCTCCAGGGCTGCTGCAGCGTAGAAGTGAGGGTGTACCACTCTCATTTCTGCGCTGCCTCTGTAGGTGGGTCTGATCTCCCCACCAAGGGCGGCCATGCAGAGAAGGACAATTCCTGTCCCTCCCTAGCGCGGCCGGAATAGCAGCTAGGAGCCGTGGGTTCCCAGCAGCAGAAGAGATCAGATTTCATGGGGGAGGGCTGATTTCACGGTCCATGACATTTTTCATGGCCATGAAATTGGTAGGACACTACCTATAGCTACTAACAGCTTGGGTCACATTAGAACCAGTGACCTAGAAAGTAGAGACTCTTTAACTCATTTCCAGTTCCCTACATCATCTAGTCCCCACAGTATAATTTCGGCTACATAGGAAATATATCATTTGATGAATAGTGGATTGTTTCCTAAACAACAAAATTACCTTTAGCATAGCCATATTTAATTCGTCTTTACATCTGACCAGCTGTATAATAATGCTGCTTTGTTCCTGGTGTCTTGTAACTTCTGCATTAACTGGCAAATAACATTTGTAAAAGCAAAGGATAGCAGTTAAATTCCAAGAAAGACTTCAACTTACAAAGGAGCAGAGCTGAGCAAATAATTCTCAATAATTTGAAGAATCTATCTTATTTTTCTATTCACTGAATATTCATGAGAAATTCATGACTGTTCTCAAACATATTTCTTATTTACATTTGTTCTACCATCCTGCCAAACTTTTTATACTTCACACATCTCAGGTGCAACTACAGGGCTCTCCGTTTAGAGATTGGGGGATTTTTTGGGGGGGAAGGGGGGCGGGGGGAATTTGGAAAAACCTCCAATCCCACAAGAGCTAGCCCCATGAAGAAAAGGACTGAGCCTGCAACTGCCAATGAGGAAGAGTAGAGCAGTTAGGCATAGTTTATATATAACAAACTAAATCCAACAATCTTTGGAACAAACAAAGCATGTCTTTCTCCTCATTGTGACCATTTTGTTTGTTCCCATATCTACTTCTCTGTCTTCAACTTTTTATACTGTAAGATCTTGGGGACATGAACTATCTCTTATGTTTGGAGAGGGCCCCAACATATCTTGGGAGATCCCAGAATATATATAATTAATAGTAATAAGTGAAGCATTCTGACTATGAAAGGAAAATAAATAGGTGACCACATCATGATCTAAAAAGTATCTTCTGGTGGGTAATTTACTAAAAAGAAAAGGAAGCCAGTCATTCATCTCCCAAGATGAAAAAATGGATACTCATTTGGAAGAAAGTGATCAGGAAATGTTAAAACAGTACAAAGCACAAAAAGCCAGAGGATCCACCAACAATAATGTATCTATAAAAACAAGTAAGAATGAAAGGCAACTCTAAATTAAATTTAAATATGAAATTTTAACTATAAAAATTTGAAAACTTATATGTTTAAACTTTCTAAAATAAAAAATAAACGTTTACATTTTCAGCAAGACATAATATGAATATTCTTTAAAATGCATCAGTATAATGTGTACAGAAATGCTAAAAATGATAAAATTATACATGAAACAAGCTGGAGAATAAAATAAAATGATGATCAGACTTTTTCATGACAATTATAATTACTTTTTATGCTTGACTCCATGATTCTGCTTGGCTTTTTTAAGCTAGTGTTATCCACAGAATAGATTGTTTTAATCACTTTTTCAGGAATGCTATTTATTGTTGCCGAAAGACAAATGATGAAATGCATTTTGGCCAAAGTTAATTTATTCATGATTTGTTGATCACACATTGAAACCACAGCTGGAGGTAGACTCCAATTAAATAAGTCTTCTAGTACCTACAAGCAAAGTAAATAATTTGAATTCATATGCAATTACATGCGAACCACCATATTTGAATTCAATAAAAGAAATGTGTACTCCACTTCAATTAATGACATTCATGAAAATACAAGTAGATATGACTATGACTCATACTAGATAATATAATATTTGTCACCATGGAGGAATTGGTGTTTTTCTGCCAAGTGGTCGCATATGGGAGAGCCTGACAGGTGAGTTTCCCGCTGGAGGAGAAAATCAATGACAGAGGCCGGATATTTCCATAATTTGTTCTATTTACAAAGTATGTATCTGTCCTTGAACAGAGGTAGTCACAAATAGTATACAATTAAACTTCTATATCAGTAATCTCAGCCAAAATCCCAATTCTGCTCCCAGACTTTATTCTTGTTAGAGAGATTAAGGCAGGGAGCAAACTCACATTATTTGTAACCCCCCACAGCAAAAAAAACCCCCTGCATCACAAAACTAACAATACTGTGTACTTGCTACACAACTTTGTATTTTTCATTCTACTCTCTGTAAATGCTTCCTTAATTATTACTAATAATAATTATAACTTTTTAGCTCTTCATAAATATTAAATTTTGTATCAAACCTCTGTATATCTATCTATCTTCCTACTGTATTTTCCACTGCATGCATCTGATGAAGCGGGCTTTAGCCCACAAAAGCTTATGCTCAAATAAATTTGTTAGTCTCTAAGGTGCCACAAGTACTCCTCGTTCTTTCTGCTGATACAGACTAACACGGCTACCACTCCAAAAGCTAGAAGAGGTTCTTAATATAGTACCATGAAGTATATAAATAGCAGAACTAACTAAATGAAATCTCAAGATAGAGCCACAGTGATCCTGTGGAGATTCTTCAGCTTTGGTCATGTCAAATCTCTGTCAGTTTTCTCATTTGGTAAACTGGCAATAATAATACTAACTGAATAATCCAAGAACTTTGCGATTATTGTATGTATTTGATTCCTTTAATCAATTTTAAGTCTCTCTTCTTTTCGCTTATAAATAAACCTTTAGATATTAGATACTAAAGGATTGGCAACAGCATAATTATAGGGTAAGATCTAAGTTATATATTGACCTGGGTGTGTGGCTAGTCCTCTGGAACCAGAAGAGCCCTTTGGTTGATGAAACTGGTTTTAAATAACCACTTATCATTAACTCTAGTGCCTGGGAGTCGAAACAAGGACTGGAATACCTAAGGAGGCTGCAGTTCTGACTTCTTGTTAGCCAGTGTGGTAAGACAGAAATTTACTTCTGTTGCTTGTTTGGTATTTCTCATGGAAGAATAACCACCAGTTTTGCAGTGTGTCTGCCCTATTTCTTAGCAGTTTGTCCTGAATCTGGTATTCTCAGTTGTGACACACCGAGGAACGGTGAGACTAACTTCTATCCAAAGAGGCCTATTGTGAAATTTAATGTATATGAAGTGCTAAAGAGTGTTATTATTAACATAAAATAATAAATAATAATAAAAGGAAACATTTACAGAGGCATATAATGGACAATACAAAGTTATATAGAAATCACAGGAATAGGTATATTCTCCAGGTCACATAATTCCTATTGACTCTTACAGGTACTATGCAGGTGAATAATCATGCTCTGAACTAACATTTTAGTTCTTGGAGATAAAGTTGTTTTCTTACCTGTAAGTTTGCATTCGTCAGGAGGGGTTTCGATGAGTCGAATTTCTGAAAAGACTGGAATTAAAATGTAACAATGAATGATGAATGAGTTGCTGATGCTCTTACAAGGAACTTGGGGGAAACCAGTGTAGTGGTACAGTGTCACATGCTATATTGTCATGTAAGCCTCAGTTCAGAAATGCATTTAATCATATGTTCAAATGCAGTTGACTTCAGTAGGGCTGAGCACACGCTTAAGTGCTGCTCTGAATAATGAAGGTTCCCAGAGGGCCAAAGAAAATATCATTAATGGTACTGGTGTCCTTTAAGGCCCAATCTAGTGGGGGTGCAATATGTTCACTCTCTTTCGGAAACACTGGTATCTTACTCTTGCACGACTTTCAGCTTCTTAACCCATGAAGTGTCTCCCTATGGTATTTGTTTGAAAGAAACATTGGAAATTTTAAATAAGATCACCTTTCTGTCTGAACACTTTTCATTTAAGCAATGTTTCATATGAAACCTAAGATTACTACACATTAAAATGGGGGAAAGGAAGATGTTTTTCTCTTTTTTTTAGATTATTTAATTTACGTTTTTGACATTTTGTATATTTTCAGCTTTTTTGTAATCTGTTTTCCTTAGCCCTGATTCTGGTCTCAATAACACTTGTGGAAAGGAAATCAGAATCCAGCCTTTTGTGCATTTGATGTCACTGCCTCTGCAGTCAGTTTCACTGGTTCCCCACAATCAGTCATTTTCCCCTGTTGCCTGTGTTAGCTTTTCACACAAACAGAGGAATAAAACATTTTAAAAAAAGAGGACCATGTAATTGTAATGCTACAAAATTTTCAAGGAACTTGGGGCCACATTTGGTATGTAAAAGTAATTTGTACTCATCTTTCCAGAATAACAGTGGCCCTTTTAAAAGGGCTACAAGCTTCTCCTATAGTGAAATGCTAAAAATGGTAACCAAATATTAATAGGAAGAGAGGAAGCTAATGTTAACTGAAGGCAATTAAAGAACTCAAGTAGTGAAAAGATACGATTTGTAATGTGTTTGTTTATTTTTAATCTAGCATGGGTGATTCTAATCCTCAAATGACAAACAACAGAACTAATCAGGCTATCAGACCTTTGTTTTGGACACCGAAGTATATACACACACTTATACACACACTTCTTTACATGAGATTACAGGAAAGGAATGTTAAAGTTGCAAAATAAAATGTTTCAAGATCAGGAGATGCCCAAGTGCATACATCCTTAACTCTGTCCCTTTGTGCATATGCATTATAAGAAAGGGTGAAATCCTAGCATCACTAAAGTCAATGGGAATTTTGCCATAGACTGAAATAAGGCTAGGATTTCACCCATAGTCTTAAACTACATGGTCACATACTACTTTTCCCTGCAAGACGCCTGCCTTACTCATTGTATAGTCTGGACGGAACTCAGTGAACAAGGAAGGTATTCAAACTTTATTTTTGTCTTCACTGTTCAATGACCGGTTCTCTCCCTCATTCAGTGCATGATACCTAAACTGCTTATTGCGTGATGCTGGAGTACTAGTAATTTCAGGAACTAGTAATGGCTCTACTGCTTGTAAAGGTTTTTGATCATTATAATTCAATGAAGGAGAACCAAGTGTTATAGTTTCGTGGCATATGAGGGTACAAATATAATTCAAGCATGCATATTTTACCATCATTTTCCCAATAAGTCTGTAGCCCGCAGGTACTTTCCAGGGAATTTTTTTGCCATGATTGAGCAGACACAGTTCATGGAAAGCCTCCGCAAAAAATCCTAAGTCTGTAAGTACTTTAATCTTTAAAGAAAAAAGAAACTGAGATTTAGTTTTAGTGTCTTTTCTTAGTCATTCCATTTACTTACAATAAAATATATTAAAAAGGGAAATCGTCAAGTAATTTTGACCCAAATTTTGACCACTGGACACAATTTAATGGAGAATGTTCATTGCTAGACAGCAATCCTGTATGTCTTGTACTGAATAAATGAACCCAAAAGCTGAAGTTTTCATGTAACAACAATAAAACAAACAACCTTTCTCCAAAACTGAAAAAAAAAAAAAACGTTCTCCATAATCCTCATCATTTCCTTGAGTCATCCAAACTCTAGAATAGTTAAGCTTTCACTTACAAGTTATGTTATTTTAAAAAATGCACTCACACTAAGATTTAAAGAACTTTAGCAGGAGTACAAATGAAGTGACAAAACTATTCCAAAAGTTATGACAAAGTTCTTGACGACGTTACTGGTGTTGACAGTGAGTAAGGAAGTGAATAAGGACAGCCACGCCACGTACACGTAACTTTAAAAAAAATTAAAAAGAGCAGGAGAGGGGAAAATCAATGTTTGCCAAAGAAAAAGGCCAGACTCAGAAGGGAATATGTTATGTTCATATTTTTGACTATTGTAGGAGTCTTGATTAGTAAAGACAGTAATAAAAATAAGTGATTTCAATTACAAAGGACTCTCAGTCCATCAAGATGCTCATTGAGAGAAAAATATTGAACAAGAATTCAAGTATAAAATATTTCTTTTACAGTTCATGGCACAATGTTATATACCAAGGAACAGTAAATCAATTACATTTAGTAATAAAGTTAAATGAAATGTTTATTTCAAAATGGAATACGTTGTAGCAGCTAGAAGGTTTATTACATTACCTTGAGGATTCTTCCTTCAATACATTTAACCGGGTCCCGACAAATTTCAGAAACAAAGTATTGGTACAATGTGAACAATGGCAAAACCTGCAGAAAAAAATGTTAGGTGGTCTAGACATAAAAGCCAGAAAGTCTGCCAACACAAAAATACAGTACTGCGAAGACTGTACATTAAAGAAAACACAGGAAAGTAGCCTAAGTTACAGTGGTAATACTTCCACTGCCATCCTGGCTTGACATCTTCTTCAGAACCGCTTCTCTTGTGTTCTGTGAAGAATGGATACTTTACAAAATTCTGTAAATGGCTAAAGCCAATCCTACTATTCTTAGAGCACTATCTTTCATCTGATGAATACAACAGACTTTAAAGTTTCCTCAAAATTATCCTCTTAGCTCAGGCGTGTTTGATGTACCATAGGAGAGTACATCTACTTGAATGAATTTAGTACACAGGGTTGCTCAAATAGTCTGCACTCGCCAAAAATTTTCTAAAACAATAACTAAAAGGATAAAAGTATACCTATGACATTATAAAATATTAAACACCTAGTCAAATATAATAATGTTCTAATTTAAACTATTTAGATTATAATACAAATTGAATCCTGACAAGGCTCAGTTGAGTTGAATCTGCTTATCCAACAGTGAATTTGTCTCTTGATCTAAATTATTTTTATTAGACAAAGTTAATAAAAGGTAAATGCTCGATCCTATAATCTTTACTTATGTGATTAATATTTAACTATCCAAACAGTCCCATTAATTTCAATTCAACTTCTGATCTAAGGGTAACTCACACAAAAAAGTATAATGTACTACGACCCAGTCCTGCAATCATAAATAAACATTGTTCACTATTTTAAAGATTAAAATATACTCAGGTTAAAAATCATATTTGGATTAACATTGAAAGAACTTTTGTAATCTGATTTACTGTTCACCACTTATACTGTTTGTTTTCTTTTTAATTTTCTTTCAGGGTGGACAATGAAAACAAGCTAGGCAGTGTTACTTTGGTTTATAGTTATTTTCTTGTCAATATCACTTTACGGTTCTCATGAACTAGTTTAATAGTTCTGTGTCTGAATTACAAAGTCCTCAAGGGAATCTTAGTCTCTTCTTAAAATGTTTTCTCTGCAAATTTAAAGTATTTCTGAAAAAATATATTCTGTAAAATATTATTTTATCAAACCAAAATCTGGAGCCAAATTTGACCTCACTTTAAGTGTGCTTTAATGGTGTCCGTTGTCTAAAACAGTCCCACAACTGATTACACTGTACAATAGAGTGGAAATGTAGCTCTTGATCTGCTGGTACTGCTATTGCAGTGCCTCTGATCCATGGCCTACTAGCTACTCTACCTGATACAGGAGCAATGTGTCTATAAATGTGCAGAAAGAGGTATGTGATTAGCAATCTGCTCTCTGAGATAGATAAGCAGGTGAGAGTATGTGTTTCATTAAAGTAGGAGAGAAAGAGGCAATCTGTATAGAATAAAATTAACCTGGGGGCTAGGAGGGGACATAATTAAAGTGGGAAATGGGAAAGAACTTGGTGGAGGGCAGGAGTACAGACGAGAGCCTTGCAGCAGGACCTGCTGCCATAACAGTGGAAGCAGGTAAAATGTACTTTGTTACAGGTGCAATTGGGTGGGCAAAAAAAAGAGACTGTGGTAATTTGCAGGAAAACACTAAATCTCCAGTCAGTTTGTCATAAATAGAATTTCAGCAAAGTAAAGCAAGTTTTTCTTTTTTTTTTAAATAAAGGTTTCAATACTTAAATTTAAGCGAGGGATCAAAAGAAATTTGCTGTCTATTATAACAGGAGTTAAAATATTTTTACATAGTTTAAACAAGATTTGTTTTATTCTTTTAGTGATAAAAATTGTGTCTAAATTCCATTTGTATATATATTAACCAACTTTAAAAAAAAATAGCATAGGAGAATCTGTCTTTCTTGTGGGATTTGCGGGATCTAAGATTTTTGTGGGTGAGAATGGGATAAAAACGCAAGAAAGAATGCAGGAGCGGGTGGGAGTGGTATTGTAGGGCAGGACGGAAGCAGGATTAAAGAAACAGTCACTCGCAGGGCTCTAGTAAAGATAATCAATTAGGGAAGGAAGTGGTGAAGACAGATCTTTAAGAGAAGGAAGAGGAAATGAGAGTGAGGAAAATAAAACTAAAATAACTTACTTGCTGAATCTATAATTAAAGTTCTCTAATGTGCTTTGAATATATTGCATCTACACTCACTTTTGAAGTAGAGCGGTTCTTGAAATCACATATATTATGTGTTTTCCTCTGAAGTGCTTAGGAACACAATGCATTTTTGGCTTCCTGTCATGTACAAGTGCCCTATCTATGCTAACCAATTGTAATCCACTGACAACCTGGACACACTGTGAGTGGTAGAAAAGCCAGCAGCTGCATCTACTTAGGAAGACACAGCATAAGCACAGTGGTTGTTTAGCTCTGCAGCGAATTCCATTTGTAAACTGGATAAAATCCTAGTTTATCTCTGCATCTGGCTTCATGTGAAAAGCACTTCTATGCCTGAGCTTAGCTCTACTCCTTGACTACTACTGACACTTTCAAGGAGGGAGGAAATAAATGAGAGAAAGAGAGAGACCATTACAATATTCCACCAACATGGCATGAAATAATAAATCAGTATTGCTGACCTTACACACACAAAATGTACAGACCCTAAGGCAGTCATTCTCAAACTTATTTGATCATGCCCCCCTTCTTTGTGTCTAATAGTTTATGCACTCCCTGCCCCAGGCACCCGGCCAGCAGCTGCCGCGCTCTGGCCACACAGCTCTGAAGTCAAAGCAGATAGCAGTGGCTGCTGGCCAGGTGCCCACCTCTGAAGGCAGCACCACCACCAGCAGCATAGCAGAAGTATGGGTGGCATGGTATGGTATTGCCACCCTTACTTCTCTGCTGCTCCTGGTGGTGACACTGCCTTCAGAGCTGGGCCCTCGGCCAGCAGCTGCCACTCTCTGGCTGCCCAGCTCTCAATGTGTGCAGTAAGATTTTTTCCCCTAAAGCTTCTCATGCCCCCCACCCCCAGAATACATTCTATGATATCCCTGGAGGCATCCCCCTCCTCGGGGCACACACACACCCCGGTTTGAGAATCTCTGCCCCAAGGGATTAAAAAATACAAAACTCTGTGCCATGACCCTGTTGCAACAGTCCCCAGACCACCAGCCAACAAAGATAACAAAGGCTCTCTCCAAAACATGCAGGGTACCCACAACAGATTAAGCATAACAATTTTCTATTAAATATGATGACTTACAATTCATTTATATATGTTTTTCAATAGTACTTACTATTAGATTTTGCTTTGCACAATGCAATTCAAATATAAGGAAACTCAGACTTGCAACTACAGTGGAGACATCAGCTCTGTAGCGATCAGAGAACAAATCAATGCCAGGAATAAGTTTGTGTATTTCGTATTGTGCAAAGTCACAATCAGCTGTGGGATGTGGAATAGAGACTCTAAACAGTGTCTGAAAATAATAAAAATGACATATTTGTAAGTATATATGCAGCTGTGAAGCATAAAAAAGGATGAACAATTCCCAAAGCTCAAAATGAAATTCAGTCAACTTCTATATTTCACCTGGTTCCAAATAAAACCATGCAAAATTGTAGAGGAATGATTAATGTTTTCATGTCTGAACCTTGATCGAGTGAGAGATCCGGCTGTAGATGGATAGAAGAGAGCATCAGATGACACTGAGCAAAGCACAGAAGGAGATCTAGGTCCAGAAAAGCCACAAACAATGTCTATTTGTCTGGATAGGTAAATTATATTCAAAGGTAAATTAAATTCAAAATTACTGCTAATTTGTTTTCAGTGGCTTTCTCTGTGTTGGTCCTCTTGGTCTGATAGGCAGAATGACTATCATCATCAACCAGTATTTTCCTGCTCTCTAATTCTATCCTTTCCTCCTTCAGAATTTTCTGGGAACCTATGCAGTCCCTGAGCAGATTTATAACAACCAGTTGTGTGGCAAAGGGAGAGGTGCTGGTAGTCTTAGTTATTTGTTGACTCAGGACTTGGAGGGAAGTCTGCAACAAACAAACTAAAACAAACACACCCACACCCACATCCATCCCAATAAACAAAATTACCACAAAAGAAGCCTCAGCAAATATGCCACTTCCTGCTAAGAAACCTTCCTAATGGGGTTTAGGGCTCAGCTTTCCAAGTCAGAGCACATCAAAACAAAACTTTAGATAGAGTGGAAGAAGTAGAATAGTAAATCTCCAGAGAGGCTCTTGAAAATATGTCAGGTAACCCCTAGGAGAAGAGTATAAAGCCTCCTGATAGCATACAGCAGGGCTGGCCAACCTGAGCCTGAGAAGGAGCCAGAATTTACCAATGTACATTGCCAAAGAGCCACAGTAATACATCAGCAGTACCCCATCAGCTCCCCACCGCTCCAGCCCCCAGCGCCTCCCACCCACCAGCAGCCCTGCCAGTCAGCTCCTCCCACCTACCATAATAATCTGTTTCGCATGAGTGGGAAGCTGGAGCGGGGGAAGGGAGAGGAGCAATGAGCTCATGGCAGGCTCGGGGGAAGGGGCAGGAGCCTTGGGGGAAGGGGTTGAGTGGGGGCAGGGCCTGGGGCAGAGCAGGGAGTTGAGCAATGAGCACCCACTGGCACACTGGAAAGTTAATGTCTGTAGCTCCAGCCCCAGAGTCAGCGCCTGTGCAAGGAGCCACATATTAACCTCTAAAGAGCCGCATGTGGCTCCGGAGCCACAGGTTGGCCACCCCTGGCATACAGGAAGGAATTAATGACTCATTCAAGCACTTCAGGAGCCAGGGAAAACAAGGAGGAAGGGCTTGTTGAGATTCCTCACCTCATGGAAGTCTTAAAGCATCTCTTTATGGAGAGTATCTTCCCCCACAGAAGGGCTTCTCTCTCTTTTGCACAAGCTCAGCAGGCTGGTTTGGTCTTTTACAGCCTGTGACTCCACCAACTTCCTGCTGCTTCTGGAAGAGTCACTACCACCTTTACACAAGCTAAGGGGCTGGTTTTGTCCGTCACAGCTCAGGACACTGCTTCAGCCACCTCCTTGTTTCACTGAGGTAGGTGAGATTTCTTTCATTGAAAGCAGAAACAACAATAGCCGTCCCAAGGTAAAAATGCTACTGTAAGAGGCAGAACCAATGGGAGGTTTTTTTCCCTTTTTTCTATTATGGTCTTCTTTGGTCACAAGAGAAATGGCTACTATTTGAAGACATGAACGCTACCCTCCTGTGCCTGCTGAGTGAGGGAGGAGTCAAAGTGAAAAAGCTGAAGAGAGAGCCCTAGAGAGTGGGAACATCCTGGATAATGATGGCCGGCATCCTGCCTGCCAGCGTCTTTGCTATGCTAGACCAAGCCACAGAATAGTACTGTTTTTGACATATGGACAGTAAGTTTAAATAGGGAAAATGTGTTTTCTTTGAGTTGTTTACTAAAGTTGATCCATCTTAAATGGATTTTAAGGGGCAAAACTTGTAGAAGGGCGACTATTGTACAAGATAAGAATGTTGTCTCTGAAATTGAAAATTCCTCCTATACAGAGTCTATGACATCACAGTTAGCACTCATGGCCTAGAGACTTGCCGTGTCTACACTGCCACTTATGTCGGCAAAAGCTATGTCGCTCAGGGATGTGAAAAAACACACCCTTGAGAGACATACATTTCACCGGCATAAGTGGTAAACGTGCCCAGTGCCATGTGGGTGGAAGAGCCTCTCCTGCCAATATAGCCACTGCCACTCACGGAGGTGGTTCTATTATGTCGATGGGAGAGCTCTCTCCCATCGGCATAGAACATCTACATGAGTGATCTTACAGTGGCGCCGCTGCATCAGTACAGCTGTGCCACTGTAAGCTCCCTAGTGCAGGCATGGCCTTACTGTTTATATATTCATGCAGCAATGTGAAACACAAAATAGCGAGCATAAACCTGGGACAATAACTAGATTAAAGACTATACCAGAAAGAGGAAACAAAGTTATAAAACAACCTTCCAAACCAAACAAGTTATGGGACTTTATCCTTGTTAGGTACCATGGCAGTGGACTGATCATATTTTGCAGCACACTCCCATCAAGCTACAGCCATCTGAATGAACTAGGACAGATCCTACTCCAGTCATGCACAAGTATTTCCAATGGGACAATACTGCGATGATCGGCTGATACTATTGCTCTCTGATTCGTGGAATCAACATTTTTCACCTTTGTATCACAGACGGTATAGTGCTAATAGATAATTGAAATGCTTTTGCTCAAATGTTAGGATTTGGTTTCTATTCTTGGTGAAGTTAACAGGGCTTCAATCTGGATGGGTTCTATCCTCGTGGATCAGGCTGCAGCATAAGGATCCTAGGATGATGCATGTGATTAAAATAATACTACGAATTTTCTATTCTCCATTTTTTTGGATGAAGCTGATTAAGTTCCTGAGGCTGCATTGGTAACTATTAGCATAGACCCCTTGTGCGTATGAGAAATCCAGTTGACAGGATATTTGTGATCCCTCTTTCAGGATCCCTGTTTTTAGTAAGATAATCTCCATTCCCAGAGTATACAGAAACATCTTTACTCCTGACTTTGTTTCCAAAAGATTGCATTCTTAATTTAAAGATCTTACTTTCTTTCTAAGTGAAATTTTTATTCATTTGAATGCTCTGCCATACCTTTTAGAGGAAACTTCTAACAGCTGAAAATTTAGCATGAATAGTCAATATTTTGCATTACCAAAAGAAACATTCTTCAGTGAATTTTTTAAAAAGTTTCTATACTCCCGGTTACCTAGTTAAAAATGTATGACAATCTATGAAGACTCTGTAGAGATCTGTGACAGGAAGCACCCTGCTGATATTGATAGTATCTACTTCAAGAGGAAAAAATCTATTTGACTGGCAAATGTTTTAGCCATCTTCAGATTACAATATTTTATTTCTTCTCTGGGAGACTAACTTCTTATTGAAATGATAATTTTTGAGACTAAAATACATGTGCATAAGTTGGTATCTACCTTCAATCTTGACTCTACATAATTTGATATGGGAATATTTTTATATCATTGGCCATTTATTGAGTTTTATACCTTGAAAACAATATGCCAACTATTGAATAAATTCTAAATGAAAATATATCCTTACCTTAAAAAGTATAGCAGAGAAAATGCAGCATTTAGTTCTTAGTCTCACATTTGATGTCAATATATACCTAAGTATAACATATAGGTAAGACATTTGAATGTGTTCATTAATTTATGTTAATTAACAAAGCTTTTTTTCCTACTATAATAATTATTAATAATGACCTCTAGCAGTTTTTCAGATTTGAAAATGTTACGTCACATGGCTTAATGAACTACTGGAAGGTTCTCAATATTATGGTCATGAGGGCAGTGTAAGAACCTATATAGAAAAAAGAGAAATAAATAGATATGTGGCTATATCCTCCCTCATAATACCTCACCAGAGATTTCATGATGATTGGCCACTATGGTGTGTATAATATGTGCAAAGTGCTTTAATCTTTTGCATGTTATGGGGCAAAATCCTTACCTCTGCTCCAGTCCCATTACTTTGGGTAAGAGGGCCAGAGTAGCACAAAGGGGCTCTAAAAGCCCTGGAAATTGATGGAGAAGGATTCCCTCAGTGCAGGAATTGAGGAAGAAAGCTGTAAGGCTGCTTTCCCAGGGCTCCCTCACAAGCCCTAGCTGTGACAGATCTGGCAATTTCCTGCAACATCCTTGGGAGACCTAACTGAATTAAATGTAAGTATCTTTGGGGTTCATTGTATAATTATGGGCCAGTGTTGTATGTAACCTCCACGGTGGGGATATGTTTACATATGTGAGACCTGGAGGATCAAAGGACTATATTGAACAATGTGCCAGATAACAATGGACTTGTGGAACAAAAAGTGGTAAGTGGTTTTCCTGGGGAATATCTAGGGGGAGGTAAATATAAATTCCACATCTCTGGGGAATGCAAAAACCCAGCCTTTTGAAAATATGGCCTGAGGAGGGGTCACTGTCTGCTGATCACTTACTACATGAGACCAAGATCAAAGGCCCGTGCTGTAGAAAAGAAAAGGCTGAACTATTCCTGGTTGTTCTGGTTCTGAATCTGATACAGTCATGAACTTAAAAAGAAAAGGAGGACTTGTGGCACCTTAGAGACTAACCAATTTATTTGAGCATGAGCTTTTGTGAGCTACAGCTCTCTTCATCGGATGCACTCAGTGGAAAATACTGTATTTTATATTTTATTTTCAAGTACTCCTTTTCTTTTTGCGAATACAGACTTACATGGCTGCTACTCTGAAACCAGTCATGAACTTGTAAGCACAGGGAAAACCTAGTTGTGAGGTTTGATGGAGTGACACTTATCAGAGCCAGAGACTGGAGTTGGGGTGACCTCTTGAAAGCTTTTTAGCATGCATGTAGATTCTTTTATTATTTTAATATGTTTTCTCAGTAATGCTCTTACCTTCAGAATAAATGTACTTGCTTATAAAGAGCTATACTATAATTCATAGCTGTGGGCCATTAGGCTGTCCATAGCCTTTGAAGAGAAAGCAAACAGGAGATGGTACCCTGTTTAGGCAGTCTGGCTTGCTGGGAATATCAGTGTAGGCAGGGAACTGCACAGCCTGGAAAAATCCTGGTCAGGAGGCAGACAGACAGGGGTTACTACCCAAAAAAGGTGACGGCTGAGGAGATGGGTACCCTTGGTGGACCACGGAGGGGGAATACAGGTGCATTTGCCCCGAACTGTGACACTCACATGGGGTGGAAGTGTACTGGGATTGCGGCCATAGTGCTGCAGAGATTCTGGGTGCACTGTGGAGCAAGGCATCCCAGGGACAGGCTGCTGCTTAAGTTACACCTGGGGCTGCAGAGCAGCTCAGGATCAGTGGCCACAAAAGGTAGTTTAAGCCACCTATGCCCCCACCCCTTTTTTCCCCCCTTGGCTGCTAATTCTGTGCCATGCCTCTTAGAGGCACAAAACAGAATCTTAACTATGGTCTTTTAACAGTATGCATACGATAGCTTGGCTGATATAGTTATTTGTGGTAGTCCGGCATACAACAGATAAAACTTCATCTGACCTAAGACTAATCAGAAAAATTACAATTTTTCCGCATTAAATTTGCCCTGATATATTAATATTCATTAAGAGCACTAACTTGAGAATTTTGATGTTTCTATTGAAAATTAATAAGGATGTAAAGTCCTTTTGGCTACAATTTGTCAATCATTTATTAGATTTTTATGTTTTATACATATATTATTATTCTATTCCTATGATCCCTCCCTGTGCCATGCAGCTGCAGTTAAGATCAGAGGGCAGTGCTTGAGAGAGGGGGCTGTCCGCAGAGTGTTCTCAAAGAGGGCCACTTCCCTTTAGAATACTCTCCACGTGCTGATCTAAAATAGCTTAAATCTGTTAACCTTCTGGGCATGCTACAAAGTTCAAGTGCTTGAGTGGGAACTGGAAGAAGACTGAGGAAGCTGGGGGATTAATTTTTGTTTTAAGGAAAAACTGTGATGCAGTGTGGGAATTTACAGTTATACTGTATTGGGCATGCTCACTGTTAATTAGCAAGGGACATGGTCAGGGTAATAGCAGAAGTACAGCTGCTTTGACTGATTTTGTTTTATAACTCCTCTTTAATGTGTTTTTAAATTTATGTTGGGGCACTCAAGGCCTTAGATGGGCATTTGTTGATGTGGAGTTCTAAAATCTAAAGAAATACATTAAAAAATAAAATACTTACTGAGCTATCTTAGCCGCTAAAACTGCTGCATGCAAGCACCCCCAAATTCCAGCTTGATAAATACATTTCTCACTAAAATGTTTAGAACTTCCATCCGTAAAGTCGTCAGTAACATTTTTTGAAAAGCCATCTAACTCTTGCCAGTTGTTAAGTACATCAGCTATGTTAAGTGTTTCATCAAGGGCTTGACACCAGTATTTAAAAGCAGCTCTGTAACATAAAAAAATGTATCCATCATATTGCTGACATCTTCTGTAGCAGAAGAAGAGTTTTATTCTGCTTTCTATCAGCTACAAATAATTGTTATTCAGACAGAAAATTGGAATCTAGTTTGTAAGACACAAAAAATATAATTTTTGATCAACTCACAAGTTGATCAATATTTTACTAAGATCAAATAGCTGTACGGTAAATGGCATAGTTACTTCATAGAGACGCATATATATCGGTTCCAGAGAAAGCCATTCATTAATGTAGTTAGTAGAGAAAATGGATGGGAGAACAATATGGAAATGAAGACAGCAGGTTAACTCATAGAAGAACTGAAAGTCAGGAGAAATATAGATAAAATTACAAAAATAAAAAGTGTCATTTTTGTATCTACTGTTCATCCAGTGACTATGTACCTCTTCTTTCCTGCATAAAAGTGAAGATTTCCAAGTTCATGTAGAGCCTGCACCTTGAGGTCTCTCTGGTTATTTATTTGAAGGATTTCTGTTTTTCATCAATTAGAAAAAAATCCATTATAACATTAAAACCATTACTGGATCTTGAACAACTTTGCAACAGAAATAGATTTGCACACGGGAGATAGTAAATAAGATTATGAATATTTTATGTAAAGGTTTCTGAGGATTTGGGGATATTTTAATTTCAAATGTGTGACTGTGGACCCAACCCTATTCCTACTAACTCCAACTGGAGCAAGACATATGCATGAATCTCTTTCAGACTGATTAAATGGACAGAACTTGTTTGAAAATAAGCATTCATGATACAAATGCAATTCTCTCATTTCTACAGGTTGCATACAGCAGTTTAAAAAATCATAAACCCCCTTAGCTGTCAAATGGTTTCCTGGGAAAAGTCTATAAAAGGAAGTAAAGGGACACGGTCAGATGATAAAATCATGAGCCAGATTCTCAACTGGTGTAAATCAGCGAAGCTCCACTGAAGTAACATTTTTCATATGAAGAGATAACTACTGAAAATTGTGACTGAGGTATTGGCTTGTTTTGGATCATATTGGGGAAATTATTTTTTATTGCGGGGTGGGGGTAGGGGCTGTCCCATAATCACTATGTGGATGGGGAATACCTGCTGTGAAGACTGTCTGACGTGAAAGGGACAGAGAATAAAACTGCATGAAGAAGAACATGAACATAGGTAAACAGAGTTGTTTGTATTAGCTGTAAACAAAAATATGTAAATATCTTACCAATAGTTTTTTCATATGAAGAGACAACTACTGAGAGCTGTGACTCAGGTAATGGTCTGCTTTCGACCCTACTGGGGAAATTAAATTTTTCTTGAGAAAGGTCATGTGGTTTTGGTAGAAATGTCAGTTCAGCTCCCACACTAAATTCCACTTTTTCATTTGAAGAGATCCGATAGGGTACTCTTCCAAAGGTATCTAGGTCAGAAATGTAATTTACTTACTAAATATAGTTTACAGCCATATTTCCTTCACATAAATGATTCTAAACCATATCACCCAAACAAAATATTTTCAGTGTCTGATTTCTACATTACATTTCTGGTCTTTATAATAGCAGGTTAGAAGGAATAGCCAACTTGTGATTAAAAGTGAATAAACATGGGAAAAGAAAAGCAGGCTGCATTTTTCAGAAACATTTTCTATCCCTGCAGTATATATATTAATTTGCACTGAATAAATGAATAATGACACACTGAGCATTACTTGTACTCTGGATTTAGCCTGAAAGCACTAAACAAACAAGTTTTTAAATGTTCCTATTTGCCCCATATAGCTTTCAAGGAGAAACTTTCCAGGACCAGAAAGTCAGTCAGCAACTCAACACAATGTCAATCCAGAGATATACAGCAAATTAAGTAGTATTCTATTTTACACAGTGATGAATGCTGGAATCATTGCAGACATGATGTTCTGTATGCCAAGTAACTGTGGTTCTTCAAGATGTGCTGTCCATATGCACTGAGGCTGACCTCATACACCACATGGTATAAAAGCTGGGGTGACCCCAAGTGTCCCTCAGTTCCTTTGCCAGTATAGAATCCAGGTGTTATAGGATTCTGTAGTTATGTGGAAGAAACATGGGTTGTGGAATACACCTCTAGAGGAATCACAAGTACAATAAAGTAAGTAACTGTTTCTTCTTCTTCGAGTGCTTGTCCATGTTATTCCACTCCTGGTGCCTTACAAGCAGTAACCTACATCATGGAAGGTGGATGCTCAGAGTCTACCTGAATAGCAACTGCAAGACAGTTTTGCCAAAGTGGGCATCAGATTTTCATGACTCTACTAAGGAGTAATTTTGTGTAAATGTATGTACTGAATCCTATGTTGCTGCCCTACAAATTTTTCAGATTGGAACACTTCTCAATGAAGCTGTGGTAGCTGCCTGAGCCATCGTGAAGTAAGCTATAATGTTGAAGCTGGGTCTAAATTCGCATATTCATAGTATAGCTTAAGGCAAGTAGAAATCTAGTTGAAAAATCTCTGGGTCTAAGTAGCTTGATCTCTTACCCTATCTGTATAAACTACAAAAAGCAACATGTGGAGTTGGTCACATGTTGTGGAGGTTTCCCTCAAATGAGCGAATCATCGAGGTATGGGTAAATCTGGACTCCTTGTTTTCTCACATAACAAGGGCCCTCAATGAAGGCCCTCAGTGCTGCCAATAGACCAAATGGTAGAACACTCTACAGATTTTGGAAAATACCCACTTGGAATCCCAGCAGGATGAGCAGGATGGATTACTATGTGAAAATAAGCATCTTAGAGGTTGAGAGCTGCATACCAGTCTTGTGCCTCAATGAAAAAAAAGTTACAGAGGGCAGTTTTACCACCTAGAACTTGAATTTGCAGCTGAAGGTGGTTAGCTGTGTCTAGTCCAAAAATGTGCACCACTTCCTTTTTTCCTTCAATACTGAAAAGCATTAGGAATAAAACCCCTTCCCTTTGTATTATAGAGGCACTTCTTTCACTGCACCAAAACTTAAAAGGGACTCCACTTCTTGATGTAACACACTCTTGTGAAAGGGGTCTCTGAAAAGGGATTGGGAATAGGGCTGGTAGGTGGGGAGGTCTGGATTTCTCTAGAATACCCCACCTCTGTGATCTCTACATCCAATGGTCTGTAGTGGTGAGGTTCCAGGCCCCACAAAAATAAAACAAATGGTTCTGAAAAGCAGGGGGGAGGAAAAAGATACTCCAGAAAATGTACATGGCTCCCAAACAAGGAGTCAAATTAGCTGCCTTGATGATGACATTGAAAGGTCAACAGATAATGAAGGAGGAGGCAGATGATTTCCTCCTCTGGTATCTTTTTCTCTTTTTAGCAGAGGCCATCTGAACCTTCTGAGTGTAGTAACTAGAGCTGGTTGGGAATATTTCAACCAATTTTTTTTATTGGAACCAAAACTTGTATGTTTCAACAAAACTTTCAATGAGAAGGTTTCTAAGGTACAGAATTGATTTTTTAGGGTGGGGGGAAGAGAGAGAAAGAGAGAGAGACACCCTCCCCCCTCAGAAAATAGCACCATGCGAGGGCACTCATCTGACACATGGAAGACCCAGGTTTAAGTCCCTGCTCTGAATCAGGTTTTATTCAACCAATTTCTGTTGGTCAGAGAGACAAACTGTCAAGTTTACCCAGAGCTCTTCTTCAGATCCGGAAGCTTAAAAGCTTGCCTCTCTCACCAACAGAAGTTGGTCCAACAAAAGATATTACCTCACTGTCTTGTCTCTCTAATATCCTGGGACTAACAAAGCTGCAACAACACTGCATACCGCAATATAGGCAGTTTTAAACTCAAGAGACTACATTTGACCATATTGTAGATATGTTCATAAATGCTGATCTTGGATTTATTTTTTAAAAGTTGTAATTCATTGTGTCTTGAAAAATAAATGTTGTGATGCTGAAAGATGTTAATGGCTGCCATCATGAGGGTCTTTGACCTATAGATAATCAAAGACTGCACTGTCCTAAGTGCTCTTCTTTCAGGCTGAGTAGAAGGAGCAATCAAATGTTCCTCCATGTAGCTACCACAGTAAAATAGGAAGCCACATCCCAAGGCACTTGGGTACAGAACAAGGCCTGAACGCGAACTAATCCAGGGAGAATAAGAGGAGGTTAACTGAAACTATTTGCAAATGCAAGGGCTATTATATTGGTTACAGCTGTATGTCTGAGTGTGAACTGAGAAGAAAGCCAGCAGAAACATGAGAAGCAGTCATGCATATGGCACTGCGAGGAAACCTAGAGACAGAAGCTTTTCTGAGGCACAGTACTCACTGGAAAGGCAGACTTGGATTTCTGAGAAAGGAAACTGCCTGCTGTTCTTTGTTTCTATTATGTTCAGGGAAACAGAACTCTATATACAATCCTTGTAAAAAAAATAGGACTGCATTAGAGACATTCCTAACTCTATCTTCAACTTCTCCTCCTAATGAAAATAACTCATCAAGAGGCCCAAATACTGGCTAACAACTCAGGCCAAAAAAGGGCAACAAGAATTAAATGGATAACGTAAAGCTGTAATGAATGAATGAAGCTGTAATGAAGAACATAAGAACAGCCGTACTGGATCAGACTGAAGTTCCATCTAACCCAGTATCCTGTTTTCTCAGAGTGGTTAATGCCAGGTGTCCCAGTGGGAATGAACAGAACAGGTAATCAACAAGTGATCCATTCTCTGTTGCCCATTCACAGCTTCTGGCAAACAGAGGACAGGGACACCGTCTCTGCTCATCCTGGCTAATGGCCATTGATGGACCTATCCTCCATGAATTTATCTAGTTCTTTTTTGAACCCTGTTATAGTCTTTGCCTTCACAATATCCTCTGGCAAAGAGTTCCACACGTTGACTCTGCATTGTGTGAAAATATACTTCCTTTTTATTTTTATTTTTTTGAAGACTATGGCTGTTCTTATGTTCTTAAAGAGAAAAATGTTTGATTAAATTTTGGCCTTACCAGAGTTCAGAATTTTTCTTTAAATAAAAGTGACTATTATCTTACTCTCAACTATCACTGGATTTTAAAAATTGATTTTCCAATATTTGCTACTAAAAATATGTACCATGTGCAGTCACTTGTTATAGGGGTGGCTTGGAACCACAAACATTTGATAATTAAGGGACACCATAACAAACACCTTACCTTGTGTGTGAGCAAGAAATAGCGAAAGCAATTTTCTGCTGTGTCTAAGTGCTCTGCTGTGGTATTTAGATTTTTCTAGGGTTTCTCTGAAACATTTCAGTGTGTCTGTCACATCAAGAGGGACACAAACTAAGGATTGTGCTTGACTGCCATCTAAAAGGAAGTAGGAATTAGTAACAATTTTTATATTTTACAGTGAAATATAAGAGCATAGATGTAGTTGAACAACTTCTCAACTATTAGACAAAATACATTTAATACACTGGGTTGATTAGATTTCCAATTGGTTTATGAACATAAATCTAAAGCATTAACAGACAGTTAATAACACTACTTTTAAACTTTTCAAATATGTTTTAGTGTTGTAAATAATAGATGGAGCACTGGGCACCAGAAGTGAGAGCAAGGATTCTGTCTTTATTGTGGTCTCAATGTCATCTATTGTTCAGTGATTTTACCCAGCTTCCTTAATTCACCCCCCACGCCCTCTCTTGTATGTGATACCTTGACACATATGTGATATTTAGAACCGTCTTCTTTTTCCTTCTGAAGGACCTGCCAAGGCTTTAAACTTTTCACTATTATCCAATTTTAATAGATTTGAAAGGCTCTTCTTATAATTACAACAGACCTGAACTATCTAGTCCAGGGATGGGCAAACTATGGCCCGGGGGCCACATCTGGCCCTTCAGATGTTTTAATCTGGCCCTGAAGATCCCACGAGGGATCAGGGTCCAGAGCTTGTGTGGCTCCATGCTGTAGCTCCGTACGGCTCCCGGAAGAAGCGGCATCTCCGCCCTCCAGCTCCTATGCGTAGGGGCAGCCAGGGGGCTCCGCAAGCAGCCCCTGCCCCAAGTGCTGCCCCCACAGCTCCCACTGGCCAGGAATCGCTGCTTGAGGTAAGTGCCACCTGGAACCTGCATCCCTGACCCCGTCCTGCACCCCAACCCTCTGCCCTAGCCCTTAGCCCTAGCCCGGGACACCCTCAACCCCTCATCCTCAGCCCCACCCCAGAGCCCGCATCCCCAGTTGGAGTCCTCACCCCTGCCCCCACACCCCAACCCCCTGCCCCAGTCCCGTGCCCCTTCCCAAACCCTGAAGTCCTAATTTCTGGCCCCACCCCAGAGCCCTCACCCCAACCCCCAATTTCATGAGCATTCATGGCCCGCCATACAATTTCCATACCCAGATGTGGTCCTTGGGCCAAAAAGTTTGCCCACACCTGATCTAGTCTCTTTCAAAACAATATTTCTGAAGCACTCATACAGTTGTAAAAACAGAATTCAATAGCTTCCTAATTTCTATGAAAGAGAGATTCTGAGGTAGGGTAAAAATTAATACAAAACAAAACTTTTTGGAGAAAGAAAGGACTGGATTATGCTGGAATGTGTTCTGACCTGTATAAATATCTGGCATCTCAGGAACAAAATGGTGTCCAGAAACTGTCACTTCATTAAATCTGCTGGCAACACGCAACTGTTTTCCAATGAAGTTTCTGCAATTTATCTAAAAAAGAAGGTTTTCCACTTAGTCACTCATTTATAATTAAAATGGCCAATATTTTGTAATGTGGATTCCCCAAGTTAGGCACCTAAATCCATACTTAGAGGCCTAAATAAAAGAGGTCTGATTATCAAAAATACTAACCAGCTGCAATTGCCATATAAATCAACAAGAGCTTCAGATGTTCTGCACTCTGAAAAGCAGGCCTCTTAAGAATCTAGATGTAAAATCACATGCCTAACTTTCAGGCATTCGAGTTTGGAAATTTAGGGCCAAGACATCTACGTACTTAAAACTATCCCTCATTTCTTGCTTGTCAGAATTAAGAGCCATACAATGACATGCAATACACTATTACATATCATAACTTTCAATCTGTCATGTTTCTCATAAAATATTAAGCTTATTGTATTATTAGGATAACTGAGTAAGAATCATGGTATTGTGACAAAGTTCCTGCTCTACCTTGGTAGGTCTTGCGCTTATTGGCGGATTTGCTCACCTTGGAGCTTCACGGCAGCCCTCAGCTTGGCCATTTTTCTGAATTCACAGTCCAGATCAACTCCTCCTGTGTCTGACCAGGAGTTGGGAGGATTTGGGGGGAACCCGGGCCCGCCCCTCTACTCTGGGTTCCAGCCCAGGGCCCTGTGGAATGCAGCTGTCTAGAGTGCCTCCTGGAACAGAAGTGCAACAGCTACAAGTCCCTGGGCTACTTCCCCATGGCCTCCTCCCAACACCTTCTTTATCCTCGCCATAGGACCTTCCTCCTAGTGTCTGATAATGCTTGTACTCCTCAGTCCTCCAACAGTCCGCGTTCTCTCTCTCAGCTCCTCACACACACACACATACCACAAATTGAAGTGAGCTCCATTTTAAAACCCAGGTGCCCTGATTAGCCTGCCTTAATTGATTCTAGCAGCTTCTTGATCGGCTGCAGGTGTTCTAATCAGCCTGTCTTAATGGTCTCCAGAAGGTTCCTTTCTGTTTCAAAAACCTTCCTTGATACCTTACCCAGGGAAAAGGGACCTACTTAGCCTGCTCTCCTGCTGCTGCCCTCTAGCCTGGGCTTTCCTTGCTTTTTGCCCCTGCTTTTGGCTTCCCCCCGACTGGGCCAGACGCTCTCCCCACTTTCTTTTCTTTTCTTTTTGTTTTTTTTTTCTTTCTCTGCTGTTGCTAGCGTGCTGGCCAGCTGCCGGCTGGCTATTAGCCCACCCGCCCTCGGACGCTGCTGCCGCTCCAGCTGAACCCCCCTCCCCCCGTGAGAGAGGGGAGGCCTGCCAGCCCGCTTCCCTGGAGGGGGAGAGTGGAAGGACGCAGACCCAGCTGCTTGCTGTTTGTCTGCAGACCCGTCTCCGGTTGAGAGGAATCTTATCACTTGCTCCGGCATTTCTGGAATGCAAAAAAGAAAACCCGGAACAGACAAAGAAACAGCCATCTACCAGAGGAACACCGCCCGGGGAACTTACAAATCACCGTGGAGGGGGCCCAAGACTGAGTAACTTTCGAACTGTGCTCTTGTGTGGGGGGAGGCCTTGACTGTGTCGTGACTGTGTTTGTAGGGACACAGGTGGTGTGGCACGGAGCTGCCCCCCGATCCATCTGTGTCCTTCCAACCCCCATACTATGATCTTCACCCCCCCACACACTCCACCATCTTTGCTGGCTGTCTAACATCTGCCTCTGGAATCAGCTGCTTGTCCTGATTCCACCGTGTGGGCCAGAAGCACCAGCCAACCAAACAGGACTCTCTGGACAAGCGTATGGTGGTTCATGTGCCCCCCAACCCCGAATTGTCCACCCCACAGCTTGTCCCTTTCTACCTGACCCCAACTCCTGTTAACCACCTGCCACTGCCCCCGCTGGGGCATCGGCAATGGAGGGCACCGGGGTGACCTCCGCTGCTGCCATGCCCATCGCCTCCCCAGTCGCTAGGGAAGCCCCACCAGCCGGCGGGAAGGGCCAGGGCAAGAAAAGGGGAAGGGCCCCGCTAAAACCACCGGGCCCTCCATGGCAGGGGCCACCCCCACTGCTCCGGCCCTGTCACCGACCACAGCCTCCTTCCCCGCTGCCCCCTCCACCAGCTCTGTGGGTGTCCCTTCCTCAGCCCCCAGGAAGTATGCCCGGGCGGCGGCAGCCCCCCTGCCTGCCGCCTCGTCATCTCTCCCGCCCACCACCTCCGCCACCATCAATAGTGGCTGGGGCCCCTTTCCCACCATGACAAGGAAGCACGGTGTCCGATGCCTCCTGGTGCCCGCCTTGCCCCACGTGGAGACCTACGTGCGGGCATTGGCGAGGTTGGTGGGGCCCTCGGCCATTGTGGCGGCCTCCAAAATGTATGGGAAGGTCGTCTTCTTCTTAGCATCGGAGGCTGCCGCCCAGGAAGCGGTGGAGAGGGGCCTGGCGGTGGGGGGGATATTTGTCCCCCTAGAGCCGCTGGAGGACCTGGGCGTCCGCCTGGTCCTCACCTCTGTCCCTCCTTTTCTCCCCAATGCTGCCCTGTTACCGCCCTTTCCACCCTGGGGAAACCTGTTTCTGTTATCAGCCCTCTCCCGTTGGGCTGCAAGGACCCCACCCTCCATCACATCTTTTCCTTTGGCCAGCAAGGGCAACTTCTACTGCTGTCAGCGGCATGTGACAGAGAGGCAATCAAGGGGTCCTTCCTAGTCCCCCACCAGGGGGCCCATTACCGGGTGTATTTCTCCATGGGGGAAGCCCGGTGCTACCTCTGCCGGGCATCAGGGCATGTCCAGAGGGACTGCCCCTTAGCCCGGCAAGGAGGGGCACCTGGGATCCCCCGAGACCCGGCAGGACATCGGCCCCGTTATTGCCGACGCCCCTGGCCATCCGATACCCGAACCCACCCCGCCTCCTCTTCGGACCACCACTTCTCCCGCTCAGGCCCAAGGGGCACCTCCCCTACAAAGCCCAGATGAGCGGGAGAGCACCGCCCTTGCTGCTGACAATCTGGCGGGGCCTATGGAGGAGGGTGTGGCAGAGATACCACCAGGCATGGGAGAGAGCGTCGTGGCGGGTGCCAATGGGGAGAACCCCAGGGCGACGGAAAGTGTCCTCTCCTCCATGTTCGAGCAGATCGAGGCCCTAGATCTGACCCCACTCGCCCAGGGGGAGGATGACCTTTTGCCAGCAAACCTCGATTTGGGCGACCTCACTCCACCCCTCTTTTCCCCATGCTCCCTCCCCCTAACTGCTGTTTCTGCTCCCACCTCCGAGGAGCCCCAGGACTCCTTCATCGACCCGGCCGCTGATGGCACCCCGCTGACGACCACCGAGCCTGCTCAGGTGGCAGCCAGCGCCACACGGCCAGGACACGAGCCGGCAGGGGCACCCCCCATTGGTGCGGAGCAATCCATTTCCTTCCCAGGTGGGGGCCCAACAGAAGATAATCCACCTCCTGATGCTGTAGCCGCTAAATCCACCATACAGCCCGTGCCTGGTATCACTGAGAGCTCCCTCCCTACCCCCTTAACCCTCGAGCCTGCTCGGGAAGCGCCACCATCCAGCTGCTTGCCTCCCTAAACCCAGAACCTCGCCTCTGCCCCTGCCCCTGCCCCTACCCCTATCCAGTCTACCTCCTGCAATGTTATTGCAGCCCCCGGGGCTGTCTCCTTCCCTTTTCCAACCGATGACCTCCAGGGAGCGGCCTTTGCGTTCTCCTGCCCCGACCCATTAGGGGCTGCTATTTTCCCTCCATCACCCCCTATTGCCCCAGAGTTTGAGGTGGGCCTAGACGCTCCAGCCCATCAGGCACCCTGTCGGGGGTCCGCACCCTGCTTGCCCGTTTTAGTGGGCCACGGGGCTGCACCAAGGGCCCCGCCGGGGAACAACTGGGAAACCGTAACCCCATCCCCCCCGATGAGCTGCGAGGAGAGCTGTGGAAGTTTTTAGAGGATGTCCGTGGCTCCCACAACAAGGTACAGCTTGCTCTCCAGCGATGGGGGGATTTTTTTCAAATCCTCTGGGCCACAAGGGCCCTCATGGGGGAAGGTAAAGGGACTGGGAAGCAGAATGCCGCGGCCTACTGGCGGGTCCGCGTCTTCTGTGACCAATTACCTACGGGATGAGTCAGGGACTGTCGCGCGGCCTGCTGGGGGATGCGAGCATCTCTGCCAGTGAGGACCCCCCCAGCGCGCCCCATGACACCTCTCACCATCACAACGTTAAACATCCGGGGTTGTAGGATTGCTCTCCACAGGTCCCAGGTGCTCTCCTTCCTTCAGGAGGGAGGGTACTCTGTGATTTTTCCTGCAGGAGACCCATATGGATCCGACCGCTGAAGACAGTTGGCGGCTGGAGTGGGGGACAGGATCTACTTTAGCCATTCCACGATTCGGAAGGCTGGAGTGGCGACCCTGTTCTCCCCCGACCTACGGCCTGAGGTGCTAGGGGTCGCCGAGGCCATGAAGGGTCGCCTGCTGCAACTCCGGGTCCGTATAGAGGGGCTTGTGGTTAACCTCGTTAACGTCTATGCCCTGACATCGGGCCTGGAGCGGTTGCAATTCTATCATCAGGAAGCGTCCGCCTTCCTCGGCACCTTACATTCTCATGAGTGCCTGGTCCTGGGAGGGGATTTTAATACCACTCTCAAGGAGCGAGACCGCTCAGGGACCGAGCAGTGCCTGGCCGCCGCGGACACACTCCGGGAGATAGTTGAACATCACTCCCTAGTGGACATCTGGCATGACCACCATCTGGATGACACTTCCATGTTCACCTTTGTCTGGGTGGAAGCCCATCGGTCGAGCCACTCCCGGTTGGACCGCATTTATCTATCACGCTTCCATCTCTCACGAGTCCACTCCTCCAGCATTCGGCTGGCCCCATTTTCTGACCATCACCTAGCCACCGTGACAGCCTCCCTCTGTGCAGAGAGGCCGGGACCAGCCTATTGGCATTTTAACTACAACTTGTTGGAGGATGAGGGCTTCGTGACGTCCTTCCGGGAATTCTGGCTGGTCTGCCGAGGGCAGCGGCGTGCCTTTCCCTCGGCGCGGCGATGGTGAGACCTGGGGAAGGTGCGCACCCAGCTTTGCTGCCGCGACTACACCCAGGGCACCAGCCAACGGAGAAATGCGGCGATAGAGCAGTTGGAACCGGAGGTCTTAGAGCTGGAGAGGCGTCTGGCCACCAAGCCCGAAGACTCACTCCTCTGCGGAGCGTGCCGGGAGAAGTGGGAGGAGCTCCGGGCCCTCGAGGACCGCGTGGCGCCAGCCCATCGTGTGCCCCGTCGGGGGTCCGCACCCTGCCTGCCCATCTCAGTGGGCCACGGGGCTGTACCAAGGGCCCCGTCAGGAGATGACCAGGAGACAGTAACCCCACACCCCCATGCACTGTGAGAGGAGTTGTGGGAGTTTTTAGAAGACGTCCATGGCTCCCGCAACAAGGTACAGCTTGCTTTCCAGCGTTGGGGGGACTTCTATCAGATGCTCCGGGCCACAAGGGCCCTTATGGGGAAGGGTAAAAGGAATGGGAAGCAGGCCACCGCAGCCTACCAGCGGATCTGCGGCTTCCGTGACTCGTTGCTCACCTACGGGGTAGGTCACGGTTTGCTGCGTGGCCCAATGGGGGCCGCGAGCGTCCCTGCTGGCGAGGATCCCCCACAGCTCTCCTCATGGCAATGCTCATTTTCTCAACACTGAACACCAGGGGCTGTAAGATGGGTCTCCACAGGTCCCAGGTGCTCTCCTTCCTTCGGGAGGGAGGGTACTCTGTGGTTTTCCTGCAGGAGACCCATATGGATCCGGCCACCAAAGACAGCTGGCAGCTGAACTGCGGGGACAGGGTCTACTTTAGCCATCTCACAGTTCGTACGGCTGGAGTGGCGACCTTGTTCTCCCCCGACCCACGGCCCGAGGTGCTGGGGGTCATCAAGGCTGTGCCGGGCCGCCTATTGCACCTCCGGGTCCGTATGGAGGGGCTTGTGGTCAACCTCATTGACGTCTATGCCCCGACATCAGGCCCAGAGTGGCTGCAATTCTATCAGCAGGCGTCCGCCTTCCTCGGAACCTTGGATCCTCATGAGTGCCTGGTCCTGGGTGGGGACTTTAACACCACACTCAAGCAGCGGGACCACTTGGGGGACCAAGCAATGCCCAGCCGCCACGGACGTCCTCCAGGAGATAGTCGAACACCACTCCCTGGTGGACGTCTGGCGCGACCTCCACCCAGATGACATTTCCACGTTCACCTTTGTCCGGATGGAGACCCATCGGTCGCGCCACGCCCAGTTGGACCGCATCATTTATCACGCTTCCACCTTTCACGAGCCCACTCGGCCAGCATCTGGCCGGCCCCATTTTCTGACCATCATTTAGCCACCATGACAGCCTCCCTCCGCGTGGAGAGGCCAGGGCCGGCCTATTGGCATTTCAACAACAGCTTGTTAGAGGATGTGAGCTTTGTGACATCCTTCTGGGAGTTCTGGCTGACCTGGCGAGGGCAGCGGCGTGCCTTTCGCTCGGCACGGCGGTGGTGGACCTGGGGAAGGTGCGCGCCCAGCTCTTCTGCTGTGACCACATGTGGGGTGCCAGCCGACGGAGAGTTGCCGCAATAGAGCAGTTGGAACAGGAGGTCTTAGAGTTGGAGAGGCGTCTGGATGCCAGCCCTGAGGATCTGCCCCCTGTGGAGCGTGCCGGGAGAAGCGGGAGGAGCTCCGGGCCATCGAGGACCATTGGGCCTGGGGCGCCTTTGTTCGATCCCGCATCCGCCTCCTTCGGGAGATGGATTGTGGCTCCTGCTTCTTCTACGCCCTGGAGAAAAAGAGGGGGGCCAAGAAACACGTCACCTGTCTTCTGGCAGAAGACGGCGCCCCCCTCACAGATCCAGTGGAGATGTGCGGGAGGACGAGAGCCTTCTACGCAAGCCTTTTCTCCCCGGATCTGACTGATCCTAATGCTTGCAGAGTGCTCTGGGAAGAGCTACTTACGGTCAGTGTGGGCGACCGAGACCGGCTAGAGCTGCCTCTCACTCTGGCCGAGTTCTCGGAAGCCCTCCGTCGCATGCCCATCAATAAATCTCCGGGCATGGACAGGCTGACCGTGGAGTTCTACCGCGTGTTCTGGGACGTCCTCGGCCCAGACCTAGTCACTGTCTGGGCTGAGTCTTTGCAGAGCGGGATCCTCCTGCTTTCGTGCAGGCGAGCCATGCTCGCCTTATTGCTGAAGGGGGACCTCTGCGATTTACGAAATTGGTGTCCCATCTCGCTCCTCAGCACGGACTACAAAGTCGTAGCAAAAGCCATCTTGCTGCAGCTAGGGTCCATGCTGGCGGACATGGTCCACCCAGACCAGACCTACACCATCCCGGGCCGCAGCATCTTTGACAACCTATATCTGGTCTGGGACCTTTTGGAATTCGGGTGTATGGATGGTCTGTTGTTCTCCCTCCTGTCCTTGAATCAGGAGAAGGCATTCGACAGGGTAAATCATGGGGATCTCCAAAGCACTCTGCGGGTGTTTGGCTTCGGACCCCAGTTTGTGGGTTTTCTCCGGGTGCTGTATGCTTCCGCAGAGTGTCTGGTCAGGCTCAACTCGACCCTGACCGAACCAGTCATCTTCAGGCGAGGAGTATGGCAGGGGTGCCCCCTCTTGGGCCAGCTGTACGCTCTGGTGGTCGAGCCCTTCCTCTGTCTCCTCCGCAGGAGGTTGACAGGGTTGGTGCTGCAGGAGCCGGAGCTGCAGCTGGTTCTGTTAGCGTATGCTGATGATGTGCTCCTCGTGGTCCAGGATCCAGGCAACTTGGCGCAGGTGGAGGCTTGCCAGGCCATCTATTTGGCAGCCTTCTCCGCCCGGGTCAACTGGGTCAAGAGCTCTGGCCTGGTGGTCGGGGACGGCTGGCACGCAAGCTCCCTCCCACTCGCGCTTCAGGCCATCCGGTGGAGCGCAGGTCCGCTGCTCTATCTCGGCATTTATCTTTCTGCTGCGCATCCCTCTCCACCGGAGAACTGGCACAATTTAGAGGGCAGGGTGATAGAGCGGCTCTGGAAATGGACAGGACTACTCCGGTGCCTCTCCCTTCGAGGGAGAGCACTGGTGCTTAATCAACTAGTCCTGTCCATGGTCTGGTACTGGCTCAACACCCTGGTACCACCCCAGGTTTCCTGGCCAACCTCCAGACATCGATTCTGGAGTTCTTTTGGTCAGGACTGCACTGGGTCCCTGCAGGGGTTCTCCATCTACCGCGGAGGAGGGAGGGCAGGGCCTGAAGTGTCTGCATGCT
The DNA here is from genome assembly GCF_965140295.1 of Lepidochelys olivacea. Taxonomy (NCBI): domain Eukaryota; kingdom Metazoa; phylum Chordata; order Testudines; family Cheloniidae; genus Lepidochelys; species Lepidochelys olivacea. The sequence goes on from NC_140411.1 coordinate 269,505,105, forward strand.
CAGGTCCATGTCTTCCGCCTCCAGGCCCTGCAGAGGCTCCTTTATGGTGCAGGTAGTCTGGCGTGGAGCATACTGGCGCACGCCTTCCTGCGCCGCTTCCGAGGGCTCCAATACGACCGGCAGCTCCTTTATCTTCATCCGAGAGGTCTTCCGCGAGACCTCTCTGGACTGCCTGTCTTCTACTAGGACCTCCTCTGGACCTGGAAACGGCTTTCAACGACCAGGTCCGTGGCGGCCACCGAGGGGGCAGATCTCCTCGCGGAGCCCCTGCTACACAACCCCCAGCTTCACGTGCAGGTGGCGGAGTCTCCCTCGGTGCGCCAGAGGTTGGTCCTGGCAGAAGAGTCGGAGACCTCCTGGATTACGACCGGGGAGACTGGCTGGATCCCCTGACGCTCGCTCAGCACATGGGGCTCTCCAGACCTCGTACTCCCCGGCGCATACTTCAGGACGTGAGGGCTGCTTTGCTGCCCATTGCTCGGGTTTACCTTGACCAGGTCCTGCATGAGGGCATGCCCTGCCCACCCTCCACCCCAGGCCCGCTGGACCTTTCCATCGGGCTCCTGCCCCGTGGACCCAACCGACCCCCACCCCCAGCCCTTCACCGTGAGCCAGCTGCACGAGCTGCAGCCAGTCTGCTTCCAGACCGCACCAAGGAAACATCTATACATGCTCGTGCTCCATACCCTTCATGCCCTCACTCTCGTGTCCTGCCCCGATACAAAATGGCTGGACCTTCTGCCACCTTTGGAGGGTGAGGAGCCCCGGTGGGCCAGCATATATTCCACCTTGACCCTGAGGCCTGTCAGGGATATCAGTTGGCGGCTCCTTCACAGAGCCATGACCATGGGCGTGTACTTAGCGCGGTTCACCCCATCCCAGACACCAGCCCCTTTTGCGGCTTGAGGGAAACCCTGGCACACATATATTTGGAGTGTGCCAGGCTGCAGCCCCTATTCTGGCTCCTCAAAAATATTTTATTATGCTTTTGGTTGCACTTTTCCCCTCATCTTCTTATTTATACACTCCCTATCCGCGGCCCCACAAAGTCATGGGATCTCCTGGTCAAACTCCTCCTGGCCCTAGCTAAAATGGCCATCTATAAAACCAGAGTGAGGAGGTTGGCCAGTGGAGTCTCCTGTGACTGTGGGGCCTATTTCTGATCAGTCCATTCACGTATCTGCACAGAGTTCCTCTGGGCGGCGTCCGCTGACTCCTTTGAGGAGATGTTTCCTATTATCTGACCTGCTATGTGAGTGGAGGCTGCATTTATGCTGGTCTCCTTCTGCCACCTCATGCCCATTTGGTTGGGAGAGAGGGAAGCCTTGCTCTGCCCTCTCTGTAAGGCTCCTGGCCCCAGCCCCTTAAAGAAACAGCAATGGGATTTCCTCCTGTATAAGTCTGACTCCTGGGACAGCTTCCTCTCTCCCAATATTCTCCAGGTCCTGGTATCTATAATCAGACCTTTCAGAGTCTTAAAGGGTCACACTAGATGGACTGATCATTAAGCAGTACTGCCATTAAGGGGCAGAGTACCCTGTCACATATGCATAATATGGTATAGTTGCATAAACTTTGATCTGTATTGTTCATTAATATAAGCTTAAAGATTCCTGTTTGACAACATTATGAGAAATCTTATTGATCTGTTAAAAACACAATAAATTAAAACATTTTTCAGGATTTAGTTCACAGTGAGATTCAGTACCTAAATAAATAAATAAATAGATCACCTTGTCTGCATTATCACCCAGGTATTTTATGAAATGAGGCTGAGGACTATCTGGGCCTCCAAATTGCTGTATTCTCTCCAGAAGTTGTCTCTGTGCATATATCAGCAGTGGAGTCACTTGTTCTGCATATCTCTCACTGGAAAAGGCCAAGTAATATTACAAATCAAAATTACTTATATTTAAATGAATAATCTAGCTTTTTCCTTTCCATACGCCCTTAAGTGTTACTTACTGTGTAATTGTGTTAAAATGCATGGCTATATGTACCAGTGCTTCCCATTTCTTCATTTGGTATAAGAGCTCTATAGTTCTCAGTACCAGACCACATATCCATCTCAAATCAACCACATTGATATCATCAAGAAGGCAGCAAAAAGTAAGATTAGAACCACCGTCCTCATCAGCAATTCCTCCTACACAACTTGGAACACAGAAATCTCCTTCAGGATCAAAAATCTATAAATGGAACATAATATATTATAATGAGCAGTTTCAAAAGTTAATGCAACTAATTGTATTGCAATGAACAACCACAGAGTTAATGTAACTCTTTCTAGATTGCTTTTCTTTTTGCCCATTTCCTTTTGTTCGCCATATAGACTTTCCAACCCCCTCCCCATCCCTTGGCCATTGGGCTCAGTTTTGTTTTCATCAACGGTTTGTAAGGCACTTCACATACTTTGTAACGGGCACTAGAGCCAGTTGGGAAGTTTCTGAAAAACATTTTATTTGTCAGAAAATGCCAATTTATTGAAACCAAAACTGTTCACAATCAGTTTCCCATTTTAAAGATTTTTGATGAAAAAGTTTCAAAATTGTCAAAAAGTTACATTTTTTGGTTTTCATTTTAAATTTTTATTTTCAAATTTCATTCCAATTTTTATTTCGAAATTTAAGTTAATTTATAGTAAAAAATAAAATTTAAGAAGTTGAAATCAAAACAAAGTGTTTCAAAATTTTCTAAATAGAATATTTAGATTGACCCAATCCAAAACAAATTTCAGATTTTTGGTTTGCAAAATTTTCAAGATTTTGACTTTGCATCCTGATTTGAGCTGGGAAATTTTTCAAAATTTTGAACATTCTCATGGGAAAGGAAAACCATTTCCTGCCCAGTTCTCGTGGGCACCATAGAAACTGAAAGATAAAAGGAAAAGGTATCTGTAAAATTGAGGCAGACAGTAATAATAGATGGCTTCAGTTTCTAACATCTCTTGGAAAGCAAGTTTTTAGAAGGTAAGTTATAGTTCTACAAGTTAAGAAATACTTTTCTTCTGTATAGGCTGTATTATGGGCAGTAGTTTGAAGTTACCAAAATCAATGAAAGAAAATAATTCCTCCGATTCTTTTCTGCATTTTTCCACACCATTCAAAGAACTAACTACAATGGACATAATATATGAATAAAAATATATGTTTACCTTAAGAGAATTACTAGTTTGTAGTTCAATTATCATATCAAGGATCATATCTGATGCCAAATAGAATGGCAACCAGATAGTGCTGATAAGAAAATTTCTGGTAATAGGAAATAATCCTTGAAGAGAATGTGAATGCTTGGCAATTGACTGCACTTCTTGACTATAGTTCCAAAGCTCTCGGCAGGTATTTTGAAGCAATGTCCAGTGACCACCACGATGAGCGAGAACCTATATATAATTTTTTCAAAATGTTATATTTTCAAAGTATAGCTCTGAACAAAGATTCATTCCTCTACCTCAAAACTTATATAGAAATAATCCTTTAAAATTATGAAGATTTCCTCAAATTACTCACCCTCAGTAAGAACTTACTTAATACATTTTAAAAAATGATAATCATAGAAGTGTAGGACTGGAAGGGACCTCGAGAGGTTATTTAGTACAGTCCCCTGCATTCAAGGCAGGACGATGTAATACCTAGACCATTCTTGAGAGATGTTATTTTTAAAAACCTCCAATGATGGAAATTCCACAACCTCCCTAGGCAATTTGTTCCAGGGCTTAACTACCATGACAGTTAAGAAGTTTTTCCTAATGTCCAACTAAACCTCCCTTTCTGCAATGTAAGTCCATTGCTTCTTGTCCTATCCTCAGAGGTTAATGAGAACAATTTTTCACCCCCCTTCCTGTAACAACCTTTTAAGTACTTGAAAACTATTAAGTCCCCCTTCAGACTTCTCTTCTCCAAACTAAATAAATCCAATTTTTTCAATCTCTCCTCATAGGTCATGTTTTATAGACCTTCAATCATTTTTGTTGCTGTCTTCTGGACTTTCTACAATTTGTCCACATCCTTCCGTAACTGTGGCACCTAGAACTGGTCACAATACTCCAGCTGAGGTCTTATCAGCAATACAATTTAGAAAATTGTACAGCACCTTCCATTCCAGGTTCTTAATCTACTTTGCAAAAAAAAAATCAATACATTTAGCCTCACAATGTAATAATACATAAGGGAAATAAGTCACATTGCCAGTGATGGAGAATCTACCATGACCCTTGGCAGGAGTGATGAAAAAAATGCTTCCTATTATAAAATTCAAAAGTACACATTTATAACATTTTAGCAATGTCAGACACAGTGGGCTGAATTCTGCCCTAGCAAACTCACTGAAATCAGCAATATCAATGGGGTTTGTTATGTTTACATTTGTCCACTCAGAGGGCTTGTCTACATGGGGACTCTCAGGAATATTAAGACAAACCAATTAAAGCTGTGTAATGTGCATAAGTCAAAACACACTAAAACTTAAGTATGGATGCTTTCATTCAGAGGAAAAGTGGCCTTACTCTGCTGTAGCTTTATCCACCTAGAATTATTTTTATGTGCATTGGCTTCATAGCTTTAGTTGATTTCTCTTAACTTTCCTGAGTATCCCTGTGTAGACAAGCATCTAATTTCATATAGGCAAACAGAAACTAGAAGGTAATGATTTCATCACTGTCAAAGGATTTGATCCTCCTCCCAGTGATGTTTATTACAAAACTTACATTGACTTCAGCTGTAGTAGGACTGAGTTCAAAGTGGGATAGATTGAACCAATGACAGAAATTCTTTATCTGCCAGGACTTTAGTTTTGTGTTTCTCTTTCAAGAGTTGATGCATTCCAAGTAAGAACTTTTTACACAGCTACAAAAATAATTTTTTACTATTTTTTTACACTTAGTTTTGGAGAGTCAACCCAGCACCATGAAAGTGAGCTGGGATTCTATTTTGCCACAGGCAGCAGAATGAACAACTAAATTCCACTTGCAAATATGTTTCAGTCTTTATTTTTTGAGATGTCAGATTCAGAAAGAACATGCCTTGAACTTTCTGATAACTGATTCAATTTGCAGGGCGGACAAAGGAAATAAAATTATAAAATGAGTAAATCTTTGATAAGGTAATCACATATGGAAAGCCCACAATGCCACTTTCAGAATATAACCCCATTTTCAGGAGGAGGGTTTAATCTGTGCATTTCTATCTTTCAGTATTTACAGATAGATAATACCATAGGCAGATATTTTTCAGGTGAACATCAAAGGTTTTATTAAGTATTGTTACAGATGTTTTAGATGTTTGTTACATTATCAAATGTTGCTGCAGAAAAAATAAATCCTCATGAATTCAAGACTTGGCAAATAAAGAAAGAAACAAATTGAAAAAATACTATATTTTAAAATGTACCCATACTTACAGTGCTAGATCTACACATATTCTACTAACGATACAGGCTCTTAAACATTTTTTTTAAATGTTTGAAAAAGCTTTGTATGTTAATAATATTCAGAGCCGTCACTTTTTTTTTAAAGTGAAAGTTTAGGTGAGCTGGGAGGAAGAGAGGGGGTCCCAAAAGAGCTACAATTAAAATAGTTTTTAAAACACCAAGATTGATCACTTATTCACCATGGCCCTCAACTCTTCTAACAAAAGATATAAACAAATAAACTATATAAACAAATAAGACTGGCAATACTTTAAGGAAGGACTTAGAAAATATGGTAAGGAAAAATTATGAAGAAAGTGAAAGATGCAGTAGTTTGTCAAGTATGATAAAGTGTGTATATATATGATATACATTGTTTGAATATTTTCCTCAGGATGAAAAATCACTAGTTTTCTCCCATTTAAAAGTTTTTTGAAGTAGTGTAGTATTTAAAAAAAACTAAATAATATAAAACAGTAGCAAATATCTTAATTCAAAAGTGCACGTTACCACTGCTCTTCTTAAATGCAGAAAGGTTTTTGTGAAATGCTCTAACAGAATGGCATTAGACGTAAGCCGTTCATGTTCTCTGGCGGAAAGAGTAATGGATAACTCTGTATCATTTGTCATTTGAGATCGAGGAGTATCTGCTTCACTAAATTTAATGATGTGCTCAGAAGATTTATCAGAATCTTAAAATGAAAAGATAATTGGTTAAAACGAAGTTAACATTCTCAAAAAACATAACAAAAATCACATCACTAGATTTAAGATTTTAAAGCTGCACTTAAATATTCAAAAGTCAGGAAATGCCAAAGCTAACATTATAATTTATAATTATTTTATAAACAATTATTTTTATAAATAAGTTATATTTATAATATCATAATATATTTTTAGTGAATTGGAGGTCAAAGTAGTGATGGGAAAAATTGGTTGAACCAAAATAGTGTGCCTAATATTTTGTCCATCCTCCAAACCAAACCAGAACCTCTTTTCTATCAAGCAGTCTTCCTCCCTGAAGCCATACAGTTTTTTTTTTGCCATTCAGCAAGCTCCCCAAAATCCCTCTGGTGGCAAAGCCCTCGTTGGAGGGAAAGTGGTGGGGGGAATGAATCACACTCTCTTTTTGTGACAATGCTTGTTGTGGGTAAAAATTACTTAGCTCTGTAATGAGACAAGGTGAGTGATGGAATATCTTTAATGGGACCAACTTCTGTTGCTGAAAGAGACCAGCTTACAGAGAGATCTTTTGAGACCTGCTCTTTTTCAGGTACCTTTCCAACTCCTTAAGAAGAGCTCTGTGAAAGCTCAAAAGCTTATCTCCTTTTGTAGTATGTGTGGGGAAGGAAAACACAAGAGGAGACCTTTGGGATCCAGGAAAGCCTGGGGACCCTTTCCAATCTTCCCCAAATGGAGGTATAAATGACTTGCCCAAGGTCACAAAATGAACCAGTGATGGAGCTGGGAGTAGAATTAGGGATCTCCTGATTCCCAGTCCTAATCTAACCTTGCTATCTCCATACAGTATTTTGTCTATAAGAGGTGTTTCATGATTCTGACAATGTTAAATAAGGTATTGGAGAAAGCTAGGTTAAATAGATTTAGTCTGTTCACATATTCATAACAGTTACCAGTTATTTTTCTGGTACTTCCTGATTGTGTTCTTTTAATCAGCAAGTGACTCAGTGCTCCTATGTTGTCATCTGTTCCTCCTCTCACAACTATGATGCCAGAATTATTTAATGAGAGTATTTCAGGGTCCAGAACATCATAACTGGAGGGGGAAAAGAAATAAAACAATAATTTAAAAATCTAGATACTGTATTAAGGAAGACTTCCAAACACATTCATAATATTCATTCCACCATCACTGAATTTTGATTATTCTTCAAGTACTTTTATAAGTCTTAAATAATGAATTATGGTCAGAAGTTTTAAAGTCTGAAAAAAATAAGACAAAAAGAATGTTCTATTGCACAATTCCAAAACTTTCAATAGACTCAGAAATAGCACTTTCCTGGCTTAACAAAACAAAAATATTATAATAATCACCCTAACAATACAGGGTCACTGTTGTACAATGTAAGATTTGCTTTACCCTTGTGCATAGGGGCTATAAAAATTTTCATGCAACCCATGAAGGGAGCTAGTCATATGACCAAATTGACCAATGGGATTTTAATTAAAAATGTAAGTGTTAGCATTAATAACACATTCCGTGTTTTAAATATTACAGTACATCATACCTGTTCAAATGTTGTAAACTGCAAACTCCGATATTATATTGCTCTTCCAGCCTCTTCTTAAACAAATTGAAGTGAGTAATTGCCATATAAACGTTCATCTGAGACCTCCAGGGCATCTCCTCAAGACATACTTGATGAAACTTTTTTCGTTTTAAGTAATTACTAACCATTGGGTTCAGCAGTACCACCAGGGTGTGAAAAGCTATTTTTTCTAGGTCATCTTGCTGTTTCCTAAACAAAAACATGTTAACAATTTTGTACATTAGCAGAACAAATATTGTGCCTTCCAAAGTTATAATGAAGGAAAAATGATAGTACACAACTGAATAATCCCATTATACATCAACAGACTTCTATACATCTTCAGCAGTGATTTTACTAAACCAGGACAAGGTGTATTTTTCTTTTTCAAATATATTTAAGTTTAGAGATATTCTACAACATGCAGGTCAAATCGTCCTACTCTCTCTTTTGTTACTGATTTCCAAAGGAGTGTTCTCTGAATAACGATGGAAGAATTTGGCTCTGTGTTGTTTATTACAAAACTTACATTGAGTTCAGCTGTAGTAGGACTGTTGTTTAAATACGTCATTGCAGCAAGTACTATATAAAATGGGAAACTAGAAGGTACTTTATAGCCTTTATATCTGATAAAACAATATTTAGCCTTCTATTGCCACTTGTTGAATCCACCACACCAAAAAAAAAAATCACAACTAGATCATGAGTTTCTACAGCAGTTTCAAAATACAAGGCTGAAACTCACTGCAGGTATTCTCATCAATGGGCTGTGGAAGTAATAAAAAGGAAACTAATTGTTTATTTAGTATTCATGCACTAATATTTGCAGAAACTTTTTTAAAACTACAGAAGATATATGCTGGAATGAGATTTTTCGCAAGCCATATTTCCTTGACTGATTTTGCATCTGAAATCCACAACTGACCCAATACATTGCATCTGCACAGGCAGCCACCATTACCAGAAGTTGAAGGTCTTTGGAGCCCAACACTTGTTGGGCTTGAAACATTAGAAGAACCAAGAATCTAATCTTCTGAAATTGGTCCTAGAGTAGGAAATCTTCTAAATTTCCACATGAATGATCTACTAGGATTGATTAAGAGAGCTCTTACTCCAACTGATCATGTTTGTTTATTTATTTAGATATTTTTATATAAAAATCTCATTACTAGAAGAATAGGGCAGGTTGTTTCCCTTTCCAAGGGAGCTTTTTACAGTAGGCTGTTCAAATAGTAATTGACTTGAATGTCCCATTTCTTAATTTGAAGATGATATTACCAGTAGTTTGATAAATATTCTGGGAGCTGATTGACATTCCAAAAGGCATTGATATGATCTGGAAGTATCTACCATCCACTGAAAAACAGAGGAACCATTGATGTCAGTATCTTATTGGGACATGGAGGAAGGACATCCAGGATACCATGAAGTCTATGTGGTCCTCTAGTGATACCTCCTGGTCAGACATACTAAGGTTTACATTCGTCTTACTGATTCATGAATTCATATGTTTTAAGGCCAGAAAGAGCCATTAGATCCTGTATATCACCGGCCATTACATTTCACACAGTTACCTCTGTATGGCGCCCAATAACATATGTGACTAAAATATTCCTCCCAGAAAGGCATCCATTTTTTATTTGAAGACATCAAGAGATGGAAAATCCACCACTTCCCTTCCAGCGGGGTTGATCACCCTCACTGTTAAAAATTTGTAGTTTATTTCTAATCTGAATTTGTCTGGCTTCAGCTTCCAGCCTTTGGTTGTTATTCCTTTGTCCTCTAGATTAATGAGCCCTTTAATGCTCAGTATTTTCTCTCAGTGAAGGTACTCCGTGAAGGGTCTTTTCAATTGTGGTAAGCCCATTCGATTGATCTAACTCAATTGACAAATACAACCCTCTCGCCCATCAAAACAGGGCCTTAGAGAGCTTTTACTAGATGTTTTCTGAAAACTATGACACAGCTGAAAGGATCCTGAATTAGATTTGTCATGAGACAGATTTTGTGACCATGGTTTGAAGCACATGCCAGAATGTTTCACAGAGGAGGGTGATCTATGAACCTGCTGTTATAATCAATCCCTCCTGGAGTTCATTCCCTTTAGCATAAATTTAGAAATGAAGCAGACATCATTACAAAGTAAATTTCCAATAACATTAATTCTACTTTTATGTAGTGAGTATAAATAGTGAATTCGAACCCTGTAAATTTACCTTTGTGCTTCTGGAGATTTCCCCAGACTTGGGTGTCTCAGGAAATATTGTCTAAGACTCTCTTTTCCTTTAAAGGGGGACATTACTTCTTTTCTTGGTTTCTTCAAAGTTGATGCCGCTAGGGGCTTAGAAAAATATTTGCTATGTCACAAACTAATTAAATATTTCATATCTAGCTCTTTAGGCACATTAATTGCATCTACATCACTATTTGCATCCAAAATGTGTCATAGTTCACTTCTGTATAAATGTAAATGGAAAAATAAAAGAAAATATGACAGGTTTCAGAGTAACAGCCGTGTTAGTCTGTATTTGCAAAAAGAAAAGCACCTTAGAGACTAACCAATTTATTTGAGCATAAGCTTTCGTGAGCTACAGCTCACTTCATCGGATGCATACTGTGGAAAGTGTAGAAGATCTTATTATATACACACAAAAAGCATGAAAAAATACCTCCTCCCACCCCACAGGACAGGCCTAACAAAGAAAATAACAGAACGCCACTAGCCGTCACCTTCAGCCCCCAACTAAAACCCCTCCAACGCATTATTAAGGATCTACAACCTATCCTGAAGGATGACCCAACACTCTCACAAATCTTGGGAAAGAGGCCAGTCCTTGCCTATAGACAGCCCCCCAACCTGAAGCAAATACTCACCAGCAACCACATAGCACACAACAGAACCACTAACCCAGGAACCTATCTTTGCAACAAAGCCCGTTGCCAACTGTGCCCACATATCTATTCAGGGGACACCATCACAGGGCCTAATAACATCAGCCACACTATCAGAGGCTCGTTCACCTGCACATCCACCAATGTGATATATGCCATCATGTGCCAGCAATGCCCCTCTGCCATGTACATTGGTGAAACTGGACAGTCTCTATGTAAAAGAGTAAATGGACACAAATCAGATGTCAAGAACTATAACATTCATAAACCAGTTGGAGAACACTTCAATCTCTCTGGTCACGCGATTACAGACATGAAAGTCACTATTTTACAACAAAAAAACTTCAAATCCAGACTCCAGCGAGAAACTGCTGAATTGGAATTCATTTGCAAATTGGATACAATTAACTTAGGCTTGAATAGAGACCGGGAGTGACTTAGTCATTATGCAAGGTAACCTATTTCCCCTTGTTTTTTCCTACCCCCCCCCCCCCGCCCTCAGACGTTCTTGTTAAACCCTGGATTTGTGCTGGAAATGGCCCACCTTGATTATCATACACAATGTAAGGAGAGTGGTCACTTTGGATAAGCTATTACCAGCAGGAGAGTGAGTTTGTGTGTGTGTGGGAAAAGGGGGGGGGGGTGAGAAAACCTGGATTTGTGCTGGAAATGGCCCACCTTGATTATCATACACATTGTAAGGAGAGTGATCACTTTAGATAAGCTATTACCAGCAGGAGAGTGGGGTGGGAGGACGTATTTTTCATGCTTTTTGTGTGTATATAATAAAAGAAAATATGGAATTTCAGAACTATTTGTCAAAATATGCCATTGAAGGAAATATTATGCATCCCAGAAGGTTATCCCAGGAAACTCTTTTTGCAGAAAGAGAGAATACTCCAGATGTTTCAAATTGGGATACTGGTCAGGATCGAGAATAATCTATTTCACTTATCAATGTTTTTCAACTCTGTATCATCACAGTTCTTTTCCTGTCACTTTAAAAGACAAGTTCTGATACTGCAAAATCTCTGGCTTTATTTCCATATATTATAAACTGTAGTGAATGAAAACAGAACTACACCGAAAACTTCTATTAGCTGGATTCAAAGAAACTGTACTGGGATAAAAAATTTCTAAAGAATCAATCACATAAATCACTAATAAAGATGCCAGGAGATACTAATTATGCAACAGAAGCAGGAATTTTAGGAGTTGTATGAAAGCTATCAAATGAGAAATTTTGTTACCCTTTACAAATTCCAAGAAGATAATCATATTAGAGACTTTTGTTTTTAATTTTTATACATATTAGTACTTGGACACTTCTTTAAAATCTCCTTACAGAAATATTTCACAAATTGCTTGAAAAAATGCAGGATAAAGACTTTAATTTTGTTTTAATATATTTCTTTTCTTTTTTTTTTAAGTAATTCCCTGGCAATCTTACACATCTCATGGACTGATCATTACCTCTTGATTTTTGTGAAGGGACACATCTCTCTCAGCAGTGCCAGTAATCTGTTTCAGTTATCTCCCCTCAGAATCTAATGGAACCCAAGCATGTCCACAAGGCTCCAAGGGAGAACATTGTTCTGCCAATAGACTATTCTATCGATAGTTTGATAAAACTGTATAACTCTCTTTTTCAACTATCAATAAAGTGGCCCTTGGTAGTCCTTTTCTCCAGCTCCATCCTTACATGTCAGTATGGGTTACAGATGACCTGCAACAACTAAAGCTAAGAGAGTGGAGACTAAAGTGATGTTACTGATCCATAAAGCCCTAAATGTCTTGAGACCTATCTATTTGAGACAACACCTCTCTTCGAGTGTGATGGTAGCACAGTTGTAATCAGTGGAGGCGCTCATGCTAAAGTCCCTTCAGTTTCAAAGGGAGCCGCTGAAAAGGTATTCTCTGTGAATTTTGGAATTCATTACCCTTCATTGTCTGAAATAGCTTATATCTGTTGGCCTTTAGGGAATATTGCAATGCCCATCTTTTTTCCTGGGCTTTTAGCCCGGGGCATATTCAGATTTGGAATTTGCATCCCAAAGGCTAGGAAATATGCCTGTTTCCATTCCTGATGTTTAATTTTGTTTGTATTATTGAACTTATATTGTTGCTGTATGATAATGATATATAGCTTTAAATAAAAATACAACTCACTTTTTGGAACTCCATTACTGCTGTTGTGTGCTGCTTTGCGTCTTCAGATACACTGAGCTCACTTATTTCCTTTGCCAAAGTTCCCTTGATACCAAGAAAGTGGTTATTCCTCCTAATAAACCAGCAACAACATTAAATGTTAGTAATATATTAATTAAGGATCTGTCTGCAGGAAGAGCTAGGGTACTTGGAATTCCAATGGACTTCAATGGGAGTTGTGGGTGTTCAGAATCTCAAAGAAGTCTTATCCTAGTTTTTTTAAAGTCTTTGCAGACTCTACTGTATATATAAAGGTTTATAGATAGTTTAATTACATCAAACATTATTTTTGTTCTTCCAGTTGCATTAGGCCACTCTCTCCAGCCTAATTATCGGCAGGGATGGTAGCTCACTAATACTAGTGATCCAGGGAAAACTCTCAAAAAGAAAAGGAGTACTTGTGGCACCTTAGAGACTAACCAATTTATTTGAGCATAAGCTTTCGTGAGCTACAGCTCACTTCATTGGATGCATTCAGTGGAAAATACAGTGAGGAGATTTATATACACACAGAACATGAAAAAATGGGTCTTACCATACACACTGTAAGGAGAGTGATCACTTAAGATGAGCTATTACCGGGGGGGGGGGGGGGGGCGGGGAAAGAAAACCTTTTGTAGTGATAATCAAGGTGGGCCATTTCCAGCAGTTAACAAGAACGTCTGAGGAACAGTGGGGAGGGGGAGAGGAATAAACGTGGGGAAATAGTTTTACTTTGTGTAATGACTCATCCACTCCCAGTCTCTATTCAAGCCTAAGTTAATTGTATCCAGTTTCTAAATTAATTCCAATTCAGCAGTCTCTCGTTGGAGTCTGTTTTTGAAGTCTTTTTGTTGTAATATTGCGACTTTTAGGTCAGAGATCGAGTGACCAGAGAGTTTGAAGTGTTCTCTGACTGGTTTATGAATGTTATAATTCTTGACATCTGATTTGTGTCCATTTATTCTTTTACGTAGAGACTGTCCAGTTTGACCAATGTACATGGCAGAGGGGCATTGCTGGCACATGATGGCATATATCACATTCATAGACGTGCAGGTGAACGAGCCTCTGACAGTGTGGCTGATGTGATCAGGCCTTAGGATGGTGTCCCCTGAATAGATATGTGGACACAGTTGGCAACGGGCTTTGTTGCAAGGTTAGGTTCCTGGGTTAGTGGTTCTGTGGTGTGGTGTGTGATTGCTGGTGAGTATTTGCTTCATGTTGGGGGGCTGTCTGTAGGCAAGGACTGGCCTGTCTCCCAAGATTTGTGAGAGTGATGGGTCGTCCTTCAGGATAGGTTGTAGATCCTTGATGATGCATTGGAGAGGTTTTAGTTGGGGGCTGAAGGTGATGGCTAGTGGCGTTCTGTTATTTTCTTTGTTGGGCCTCTCCTGTAGTAGGTAACTTCTGGGTACTCTTCTGGCTCTGTCAATCTGTTTCTTCACTTCAGCAGGTGAGTCCTGTAGTTGTAGGAATGCTTGATAGAGATCTTGTAGGTGTTTGTCTCTGTCTGAGGGGTTGGAGCAAATGCGGTTATATCGTAGAGCTTGGCTGTAGACAATGGATCGTGTGGTGTGGTCTGGGTGAAAGCTGGAGGCATGTAGGTAGGAACAGCGGTCAGTAGGTTTCCGGTATAGGGTGGTGTTTATGTGACCATCGTTTATTAGCATCGTAGTGTCCAGGTAGTGGATCTCTTGTGTGGACTGGTCCAGGCTGAGGCTGATGGTGGGATGGAAATTGTTGAAATCATGGTGGAATTCCTCAAGGGCTTCTTTTCCATGGGTCCAGAGGATGAAGATGTCCTCAATGTAGTGCAAGTAGAGTAGGGACATTAGGGGATGAGAGCTGAGGAATCGTTGTTCTAAGTCAGCCATAAAAATGTGGGGTATGCGGGTACACATGCGGGTACCCATTGCAGTGCCGCGGATTTGAAGGTATACATTGTCCCCAAATGTGAAATAGTTATGGTGAGGACAAAGTCACAAAGTTCAACCACCAGGTTTGCCGTGACATTATCGGGGATATTGTTCCTGATGGCTTGTAGTCCATCTTTGTGTGGAGTGTTGGTGTAGAAGGCTTCTACATCCATAGTGGCCAGGATGGTGTTTTCAGAAAGATCACCGATGGATTGTCGTTTCCTCAGGAAGTCAGTGGTGTCTCTAAGATAGCTGGGAGTGCTGGTAGCATAGGGCCTGAGGAGGGAGTCTACATAGCCAGACAAAAACTCGTACAGATACAGACAGACATCATCTTCCTTTCCAAATGCAAACAGATGGACATCATACCAAAAGGACTGAAGGTAAAAAATCCATTACAATCTACATACCACACAGACTATGCTGACAGCTTGTGCCACACGCTCTCAAAGGAACTGCGGAACCACCTGATCAACATCCTCTACAGCAAACGGAAAGATTAAGAATGAGCTCTCAAAAATGGATACTCTCATAAAAAAACAACCTTCCACACAAATTTCCTCGTGGCTGGACTTTACTAAAACTAGACAAGCCATTTACAACACACACTTTACTTCTCTACAAAAGAAAAAGGACACTAAACTATCTAAACTACTACATGCCACAAGAGGCCACAGCAATGGTTCCCTCAACCCACCCAGCAATATTGTTAATCTATCCAACTATACTCTTAGCCCAGCAGAAGAATCTGTCCTATCTCGGCACCTCTCCTTCTGCCCCTCCACCCCCACGAACATGATACAGTTCTGTGGTGACCTAGAATCCTATTTTCGATGTCTCCAACTCAAGGAATATTTCCAACACACCTCTGAACAATATACTAATCCACAGAGACCGCCCTACCAACACTACAAAAAGAAGGATTCTAGGTGGACTCCTCCTGAAAGTCGAAACAACAGACTGGACTTCTACATAGAGTGCTTCCGCCGACGTGCATGGGCTGAAATTGTGGAAAAGCAGCATCACTTGCCCCATAACCTCAGCCGTGTAGAACACAATGCCATCCACAGCCTCAGAAACAACTCTGACATCATAATCAAAAAGGTTGATAAAGGAGGTGCTGTCGTCATCGTGAATAGGTCAGAATATGAACAAGAGGCTGCTCGGCAGCTCTCCAACACCACTTTCTACAAGCCATTACCCTCTGATCCCACTGAGGGTTACCAAAAGAAACTACAGCATTTGCTCAAGAAACTCCCTGAAAAAGCACAAGAACAAATCCGCACAGACACACCCCTGGAACCCCGACCTGGGGTATTCTATCTGCTACCCAAGATCCATAAACCTGGAAATCCTAAAAGTCGCAATATTACAACAAAAAAACTTCAAAAACAGACTTCAACGAGAGACTGCTGAATTGGAATTAATTTAGAAACTAGATACAATTAACTTAGGCTTGAATAGAGACTGGGAGTGGATGAGTCATTACACAAAGTAAAACTATTTCCCCACGTTTATTTCCCCCTCCCCCCCACTGTTCCTCAGACGTTCTTGTTAACTGCTGGAAATGGCCCACCTTGATTATCAATACAAAAGGTTTTCTTTCCCCGCCCCCCCCCTCCTGCTGGTAATAGCTCATCTTAAGTGATCACTCTCCTTACAGTGTGTATGGTAACACCCATTTTTTCATGTTCTGTGTGTATATAAATCTCCTCACTGTATTTTCCACTGAAGGCATCCAATGAAGTGAGCTGTAGCTCACGAAAGCTTATGCTCAAATAAATTGGTTAGTTTCTAAGGTGCCACAAGTACTCCTTTTCTTTTTGCGAATACAGACTAACACGGCTGCTACTCTGAAACCTGTCATTATGCAAGGCACTGCATTTAGCCGTATGGCGTGGAAATCTATCAACTTCATGAAAAAACTGTCCTCCTGATGTCACTGCCACACACCCAATGGCCATATTGCTGAGTAAAGTCTGTAAAAGAGACAGGCTTGGGCAGCTATTCTTGACAGAAATGGGCTTTACACAGACCTTAGCAAGGGAGAAATATCCCCTCACAATAGGGTGTAGTCTCTGAGGCTGTATAGCTCTTGAGGTCCATGGAACTTTAGCACGCCAGTAGCCATGGACGCAGTATTACCTGGGATGGAGCCCTTATACTTTGTTGTATCTGGAATTCTGAAGACAGAAACCAAAATTATATGTTACTACTGTAATTTAAAGTTACCTTCTTAAGAAATCTTTCACACTGCCTGTCCATTCCAGTATTCGTTGAAATTTCTCTTCATTCAGTGCTTTGTGCAAAACTTGAACAAAGAACTCAAGGAAACGAGGTTTCTTCCTGAATTTCATTACTATGTTAAAAATAAAATAATATGGAATTATCGTATGCTTTCTTGTATTAATATTCTAATTGTTTTCTGAATTCTGCTTTATATTACTACTTTTTATTAGATGATTTCTCAAGGCATATATTTATATTATGTTGCTCATAGAAAAGGCAAACAATATGCTAATATTGAAATCAGATAGTTCAATGTATACAGGATATAATCCATAAAACATTTTACTATCCAGTAGACACTGATAGTAGCAGAACCTCCCAAATTTGCACAAGTGACTATAAGACCTATTATAAATTACTGAATTTTGTGAATTAGAGAGCAAGTGAAGAATAAAAAGCGAGGACAAAATATCACAAATGCATTTTGTTCATTTAGGTTCCAGTCTTGCAATGAAAACCATGTTAGTAAAGGTAAAACACAGTTCTTGCTGCAGGATATAAGTCTTATTTTGCCAATTCTAGATTTGTTTTAATTATTTCTAGTTTACACTCTGTGCTATCTGGCCAGGCCTCTCTCCTCTTTGTTACCAATAAATTAAAAATACCTTTAGTCCCAATTTAGTCAGTGTTAAGATTATGGTGAATTATGTTCATTTTACAGTTTTGCCCCTGTCAAGGTTCCTCCCCCACTCTGAACTCTAGGGTACAGATGTGGGGACCTGCATGAAAAACCTCCTAAGCTTATCTTTACCAGCTTAGGTCAAAACTTCCCCAAGGTACAAAATATTACCCCTTGGACAGGCCGCTACCACCACCAAACTAATACTGGTTACTGGGGAAGAGCTGTTTGGACGCGTCCTTCCCCCCAAAATACTTCCCAAAACCTTGCACCCCACTTCCTGGACAAGGTTTGGTAAAAAGCCTCACCAATTTGCCTAGGTGACTACAGACCCAGACCCTTGGATCTTAAGAACAATGAACAATCCTCCCAACACTTGCACCCCCCCTTTCCTGGGAAATGTTGGATAAAAAGCCTCACCAATTTGCATAGGTGACCACAAACCCAAACCCTTGGATCTGAGAACAATGAAAAAGCATTCAGTGTTTTACAAGAAGACTTTTAATAAAAAATAAAAGTAAATAGAAATAAAGAAATCCCCCCTGTAAAATCAGGATGGTATATATCTTACAGGGTAATTAGATTCAAAAACATAGAGAACCCCTCTAGGCAAAACCTTAAGTTACAAAAAAGATACACAGACAGAAATAGTTATTCTATTCAGCACAATTCTTTTCTCAGCCATTTAAAGAAATCATAATCTAACACATACCTAGCTAGATTACTTACTAAAAGTTCTAAGACTCCATTCCTGTTCTGTCCCCGGCCAAGACGACTACAGACAGACACACAAACCCTTTGTTTCTCTCCCTCCTCCCAGCTTTTGAAAGTATCTTGTCTCCTCATTGGTCATTTTGGTCAGGTGCCAGCGAGGTTACCTTTAGCTTCTTAACCCTTTACAGGTGAGAGGAGCTTTCCCCTGGCCAGGAGGGATTTCAAAGGGGTTTACCCTTCCCTTTATATTTATGACACGCCCCCCAAATCTCAGCTAGGGTGAAACACTGGCTGGGATTTCTTCCTGGAGCTCTAGGAAAACAGAGTTAATAAGACACATGCATCTCTAAATATACTACCAAGTACATAAAGACTAACAATATTTTCCACATCTCAAGGACGATTTTAACCAGTTGATTCTGGGAAACTTTCACGGGAGAGTGCATCAGCCACTTTGTTAGAAGCTCCTGAGATGTGTTGGATGTCGAAATCAAAATCTTGGAGAGCTAAACTCCACCGAAGAAGTTTTCTGTTAGTTTCTTTGACGGTGTGAAGCCACTTTAGTGCAGCATGGTCGGTTTGCAGGTGGAAACGCCGTCCCCAAACATATGGGCGTAGCTTTTCCAGAGCGTAGACAATGGCATAACATTCTTTTTCAGTGACTGACCAGTTGCTTTCCCTCTCAGACAGTTTTTTGCTGAGAAACACTACAGGGTGGAATTCTTGATC
The DNA here is from genome assembly GCF_965140295.1 of Lepidochelys olivacea. Classification (NCBI taxonomy): domain Eukaryota; kingdom Metazoa; phylum Chordata; order Testudines; family Cheloniidae; genus Lepidochelys; species Lepidochelys olivacea. Next base: position 269,524,130 of record NC_140411.1, read on the forward strand.
AGGTCCTTTCTGCATTAAAACTGCTCCCACACCACGCTCGGATGCATCTGTGGTTACTAGGAACGGTTTGTCAAAGTCTGGGGCCCTTAGTACAGGGTCAGACATGAGTGTCGCTTTAAGCTTGTTAAAGGCCTTCTGACACTTTCCGGTCCACTGAACAGCATTTGGCTGTTTCTTTTTGGTTAGGTCTGTCAGTGGGGCAGCGATTTGGCTGTAGTGCGGTACAAATCGTCTGTAATAACCGGCCAAGCCTAAGAAGGATTGAACCTGTTTCTTTGACTTTGGGACAGGCCACTTTTGGATAGCATCCACTTTGGCCTGTAGGGGGCTGATAGTTCCTTGACCCACCTGGTGTCCAAGGTAAGTCACTCTGTTTAGGCCTATTTGACACTTCTTAGCCTTAACAGTTAGTCCTGCCTCCCTTATGCGCTCAAGGACTTTTTGTAGATGTTCCAGGTGGTCTGCCCAGGAATCCGAAAATATGGCCACATCGTCAAGGTAGGCGACTGCATATTCTCCTAATCCCGCTAGGAGACCATCTACAAGTCTTTGGAAAGTGGCGGGTGCATTTCGCAGCCCGAAAGGGAGTACATTAAATTCATACAGCCCGAGATGTGTGATGAAGGCTGACCTTTCCTTGGCAGATTCATCTAGCGGTACCTGCCAGTACCCCTTGGTTAAGTCCAAGGTAGAGATGAACTGGGCCCTTCCCAGTTTCTCTAATAGTTCATCTGTGCGTGGCATGGGATAGTTGTCTGGGCGAGTTACAGCATTTAGCTTATGGTAGTCCACGCAAAAACGTATTTCCCCATCTGGTTTGGGAACTAGAACCACTGGAGATGCCCATGCACTTTCAGAGGGGCGGATTACACCCATCTGTAACATATCCTGGATCTCCCGTTCTATAGCAGTTTTAGCTTGAGGAGACACCCGGTAAGGTTGGACCCTAATTGGGTGAGCATTACCTGTGTCAATGGAGTGGTATGCCCGTTCAGTCAGTCCTGGGGTGGCTGAGAACGTTGGCGCGTAGCTAGTGCACAGCTCCTGGATCTGCTGTCGCTGCATACGCCCAAGGGTCATGGAGAGGTTCACCTCTTCCACACCACCAGCACATTTCCCTTCGTAGTAGACACCTTCAGGCCACTCAGCGTCGTCTCCTCCCTGGGCTGTAAACTGACAACCCTTTAATTCTCTGGAATAAAAGGGCTTTAGAGAATTAATATGATACACCTTAGGCTTTCGGTTGGAGGTGGGGAATGCTATGAGATAATTAACAGCTCCCAGGCGCTCCTGGACCACGAATGGCCCTTCCCACGATGCTTCCATTTTATGGGCCTGGAGCGCCTTTAAGACCATGACCTGGTCTCCTACTTTGAAGGAACGCTCTCTGGCATGTTTATCATACCAGGCTTTTTGCTCTTTTTGAGCATCCTGTAAGTTTTCTCTAGCAAGGGCTAAAGAGGTTCGGAGGGTGTTTTGTAGGTTGGTTACAAAGTCCAGAATGTTAGTTCCTGGAGAAGGTGTAAATCCCTCCCATTGCTGCTTCACCAACTGCAATGGCCCCTTAACCTCACGGCCATATACAAGTTCAAATGGGGAAAACCCTAAACTGGGATGTGGTACAGCTCTGTAGGCAAAGAGCAACTGCTGCAATACTAGGTCCCAATCATTGGAGTGCTCATTTACGAATTTACGTATCATGGCCCCCAAAGTTCCATTAAACTTCTCCACCATGCCATTTGTTTGATGATGGTAAGGAGTGGCAACCAAGTGATTTACCCCATGAGCTTCCCAAAGGTTTTTCATAGTTCCTGCCAGGAAATTAGTCCCTGCATCTGTGAGGATGTCGGAGGGCCAACCTACCCTGGCAAAAATGTCTGCTAGTGCCTGGCACACACTTTTAGCCCTGGTGTTGCTTAGAGCTACTGCTTCCGGCCATCGGGTGGCAAAATCCATGAAAGTCAGTATGTACTGCTTTCCTCTGGGTGTCTTTTTCGGAAAAGGACCCAGAATATCCACAGCTACTCGCTGAAATGGAACTTCAATGATGGGGAGTGGCTGGAGAGGAGCTTTGACCTGGTCTTGGGGTTTTCCCACTCTTTGGCACACCTCACAAGACTGGACATAGGTAGAAACATCCTTGCCCATTTCCTCCCAGTGGAATGACCCCCCCAAACGGTCTTTGGTCCTGTTCACCCCAGCATGGCCACTAGGGTGATCATGGGCTAAGCTCAAGAGCTTGGCCCGGTATTTAGTTGGAACTACCAACTGTCTCTGAGGATGCCAGTCTTCCTGGTGTCCCCCAGAAAGAGTTTCCTTGTATAAAAGTCCTCTTTCTACAACAAACCTGGATCGATTAGAAGAGCTGAGAGGCGGTGGGTTGCTCCGTGCCGCCGTCCAAGCTCTCTGGAGGCTTTCATCTGCTTCCTGTTCGGTCTGGAACTGTTCCCTTGATGCTGGAGACATCAGTTCCTCATGGGATTGTGGACCTAGGCTTGGTCCCTCTGGAAGCGATATAGGGGATGGAGCTGTTTCTGTTGACTGTGAACCGCTCTCCGCTGGTGCGCTATGTTGGGATTCAGGCTCCAGCTGAGCCTCTTGTGTAGGGTTATCGGCTGCTGCCAGTTCAGGTTCGGTGGGGCCCTCTGGTGTTGAGGTTGCAAGTACTGGATTCAGTGCTGACACGGGGTCTGGTGTTGGTTGTTTGGCTGGTTCCGGTTCTGGGACTGGTTCCGTCTGGGTCTCTGGGACTGGATCCACTACTGCTGTTGCAGACATTGGCCTGGGGTCCAGGTCCATCACCTCTGACTGGGTCCTGATAGAAGTTTCCGGAACAGAGCTAGGCCTCACGGCTTGTTTAGCCTGGCTGCGGGTGACCATTCCCACCCTCTTGGCCTGCTTCACATGATTGGCCAAGTCTTCCCCCAACAGCATGGGGATGGGATAATCATCATAGACTGCAAAAGTCCACATTCCTGACCAGCCCTTGTACTGGACAGGCAACTTGGCTGTAGGCAAATTGAAAGAGTTGGACTTGAAGGGTTGAATCGTCACTTGGATCTCTGGGTTGATTAAATTGGGGTCCACTAAGGAAGCATGGATAGCTGACACTTGAGCTCCGGTGTCCCTCCACGCGGTGACCTTCTTCCCACCCACACTCACAGTTTCCCTCCGCTCCAAGGGTATCTGGGAGGTATCTGGGCCTGTGGACCTCTGGTGTGATTCCGGTGCAATGAACTGTAATCTGTTGGGGTTCTTGGGGCAGTTGGCCTTTACATGCCCCAGCTCATTACACTTAAAACATCGTCCAGCTGACGGGTCACTGGGGCGAGAAGGGTTGCTGGAGAACGGGTTGGTGGGACGATAAGGGGTCTGGAGGGTTCTTTGGGAGGTAGGTGGGGCTTTGGGCGGCCCCCGGTAATAGGGTGTGGTCTGGGGTGGTCCCTTCTGGTCTCCGCTCCAACTGCGACCAGTTTTCTTCTTCTCTGCCACCTCCACCCATCTGGCTCCAATCTCTCCTGCCTCAATTACAGTTTTGGGTTTCCCATCTAGGATGTATCTTTCTATTTCCTCAGGAACACCCTCTAAGAATTGTTCCATTTGCATTAGGAAGGGCAAATTTACTGGAGATTCAACACTTGCTCCTGATATCCAGGCATCCCAATGTTTTACAATGTGGTAGGCATGTCGGGTAAATGACATGTCTGGTTTCCACCTTAGGGCTCTGAACCTCCGACGAGACTGCTCGGGTGTTATCCCCATTCTGACTCTCGCCTTGGATTTAAACAGTTCATACTTGTTCATGTGTTCTTTAGGCATTTCAGCTGCCACCTCAGCTAAGGGTCCACTGAGCTGCGGCCTCAGCTCTACCATGTATTGGTCAGTAGAGATGTTGTACCCAAGGCAGGCCCTTTCGAAGTTTTCTAAGAAGGCCTCAGTATCATCACCTGCCTTGTAGGTGGGGAACTTTCTGGGATGGGAAGTGGTACCTGGAGAAGGATTGCTAGGGTTTGTTGGTATAGTCTGCTGGGCCTTTATCCTCTCCATCTCCTCCACATGCTTCCTCTCTTTTTCCTTCTCCTCCTCCGTCAGCCGCATGAGTTCTATCTGTCTTTCATGTTCCCTTTGTTTTTCCTCAGCCTGAAATTTGGCTAATTCCAGCTGTAGTCGAGCTGAGGATTTGCCCATTCTAACCTCTCTGTTTTTAACTAACTTTACACCCGAGGTTTAGAAATAAACAAACAAAACTTGGCTGTAAAATTTTGCTGTGCTGGAATAGAATACCTATTCTCTGATAGTGATTGTCAGCCTACAGAAAAAGACAATTCCCTTGTCTCTGCTCTGGGCCCAAATTAAAGCAAAAAACCTCCAACTATTGGAAACCTGCTTACCCAGCCCAAAGGAAAAAAAATTTCTTTTCAAACCTGTGCTCCTTGTAAAACAAAAAAAAATCAAAATCCTAAAAAAACCCTGCCACTTTTGTCTCCAGGCAAATGGGTAGAGCACACACCCCCTATTTACTTTTAGGAAGAAAAGAAAAAAAAAACAAAAACCTCTGGGTTGGAAGACTGTGAATTTCCCTGCAGGAGTTAAGTACCCTGCCTCTAGGCAAAGAAAACCTGCAATTCACAAGATAATCCCCTTTTGTCTCTGCTTGGCCACAAAGCAGAGAGAAACCAAGCTGCTTTCAGTTTCAAAGCTGCCTTCTGGACTTCCTAAAAATTCCTTTTTAAAATCTGTATTTCTAGTTCAAAAAATCTCAACTGGATCTCAAAATGATTTCAGGTTAATCCCACCACTGTGCCACCATGTCAAGGTTCCTCCCCCACTCTGAACTCTAGGGTACAGATGTGGGGACCTGCATGAAAAACCTCCTAAGCTTATCTTTACCAGCTTAGGTCAAAACTTCCCCAAGGTACAAAATATTACCCCTTGGACAGGCCGCTACCACCACCAAACTAATACTGGTTACTGGGGAAGAGCTGTTTGGACGCGTCCTTCCCCCCAAAATACTTCCCAAAACCTTGCACCCCACTTCCTGGACAAGGTTTGGTAAAAAGCCTCACCAATTTGCCTAGGTGACTACAGACCCAGACCCTTGGATCTTAAGAACAATGAACAATCCTCCCAACACTTGCACCCCCCCTTTCCTGGGAAATGTTGGATAAAAAGCCTCACCAATTTGCATAGGTGACCACAAACCCAAACCCTTGGATCTGAGAACAATGAAAAAGCATTCAGTGTTTTACAAGAAGACTTTTAATAAAAAATAAAAGTAAATAGAAATAAAGAAATCCCCCCTGTAAAATCAGGATGGTATATATCTTACAGGGTAATTAGATTCAAAAACATAGAGAACCCCTCTAGGCAAAACCTTAAGTTACAAAAAAGATACACAGACAGAAATAGTTATTCTATTCAGCACAATTCTTTTCTCAGCCATTTAAAGAAATCATAATCTAACACATACCTAGCTAGATTACTTACTAAAAGTTCTAAGACTCCATTCCTGTTCTGTCCCCGGCCAAGACGACTACAGACAGACACACAAACCCTTTGTTTCTCTCCCTCCTCCCAGCTTTTGAAAGTATCTTGTCTCCTCATTGGTCATTTTGGTCAGGTGCCAGCGAGGTTACCTTTAGCTTCTTAACCCTTTACAGGTGAGAGGAGCTTTCCCCTGGCCAGGAGGGATTTCAAAGGGGTTTACCCTTCCCTTTATATTTATGACAGCCCCCATTAATATTTTGGATTCTATTGTGTTAATCATAAGAGGAGGCACAGCCCAGATTTCATATACCTCATATTTTGCATTGAAAACATGAGCAAATTTGAACTTCAAATTTTAAACTCTTCTTCATTAAAAAGGAGTTTCCAGTTGCAGAAAAGGCATTGCTCTTTATAGAAAAATTAACAAAACATTCTATTTTCAAAATAGGCCCATTTTCAAGTTAATCAGCCAATGTGAAAAAACATCAAATTTTCAGTAAAGTCATAATTTGTTGCAAATATTTCATGCACATATAAATGATCTGCATAAGGAACATTAATAACTATATTGCTTTCAAATGATAAAAGGATAAAAATGGAAAAAATGTTTTCAAGTTGTAAAGTGCTTATTACAAACAATGAAGAATAAAAATAACTTCTTAATTATACCTATTACTTTATCAGTATTGGATTTTAAAGAAAAGAAACGGACAACAAAAGCAAAATCCAATTTTCCTACCTTCCCTGTAGGCATTGTTTGCTGTCCAACATGAAATTATAGGGTAGAGAAAAAAAGGATCTTCTTGTCCTGTAATCTCTGGTCCAGTACCTAGATTGATGACCAAGTTAAATAAATCCATAGGACAACTAATAACACAAAAATGATATGTTTTTTTCTTGAACTGCAGTTGAAGACCAGAAAACACCATCCTTTAGCCCATACTTTATGCTATAAAGATTTCTCACTACTATCACTACTTTTAAAATACTTGTTCTTCTAACCTTTTGAGGAAAAGAGAGGGAAGTTATCTACAAACAGATGAAACAGACTAAATGTTTTGAAGGCAATGTCTTTCAATGATCAACACTGGTCACATTTCCTGAATATGGGACTTACCTTATAGTAGTGCATAAAGGCAAACAACTGTAACTCTTTTATATATAACTGTGACGGGGTGAACTCACCCTGCACTGGACGGGGAAGGGTTAACTCCTCACTGTGGGCAGAGTTCATGTCCCTACTGGGCATGCTCCAGATGTAGCACCAATATAAGAAGGAGCAGTGCATCTCAGTCTGGGCTGACCATGGGAGTGGAAGGATGCTTCTTGCTGGCTTCTGCACAGGAACTACTAGAGCCCTGGACCGCGGAAGCCAAAGGTGCCGAGACCAAGCAGAAGCCCAGCTACCTGGGGATGCCCCAGGGAGATCTGAGCTACAGGAAGTTGCACAGGCCAAGGAACCCTGAGATGCACAGACCACCACAAGTATCATGGTAGGATGTAGCCCAGGGGGGAATAGCCATTGTCCCCAAGATAGTCAGCATGTTGTGGATGGATCCCTGCTGATGCAGCGGTGGACACACTTGCCACTGACAGAGCCCTGGGCTTGGATGTGGTGCAGCAGGGAAGGCCTGGGTCCCCTAGCCTGGCTGCCACCCACCCCAACTGGCCAGTGGGCCACACAGCCCTGCCTGGAGGCAAACCCAGGGTATCTCTATTGACTTTAGTTGCTAGGCCTCACTGCCCTACAAACCCAGGGTATGACTATTAACTCTGGCTGCAAGGCCTCACTGCCCTGTGAGCCTGGAGTAGTAGTTCTAGTGACACTGGCCACTAGGCCTTGCTGCCCTGTGAACTAGGGTAATTCTATGGACTCCGGCTCTTAAGCCTTTATGCCCTGAAGAGAAGGGCTACCTCACTGAATCAGCATGAGGCGCTACTACCCTGTGGATCAGGGTGATTATATAGACTTTGGCCACAAGGCCTTATAGCCCTGCGGATCAGGGTAACTCTGTTGACTTTAACCCCTAGGACTCACTGTCCAGAGGCAGAGGGCAACTCCAAGGATGGGATGAACTCACCCTACACTTGATGGGATCCCCCCACTCATCACAATAAAATTTTAGACAAAAGCAACACCAGACCTCAGGCAAGACCTGATCATGGTTGAGAGTATGGGCTGAGGAGTTTGTGGATTCAAGAATCAGGGGTTAAGACTTCGTGTTTGCAGACTGTCTCTGTGTGTTAGAGCAGAAAGTCCACAGAAAGCTGGAGAAGCAGCTGTGAGCAGGGCACTGAAGGGAAGCAGATAGACAGAGCTTCTTGGAGAGGCACCCTGAGGGATTTTTGAGAAAAGAAACTGCCTGCTGTTTTTTCCACTGAGTTCAGAAAAGCAGAATTATACATCAAAGAATATACCTGGCTTGTATCATCAATTTTTCCTTCTAATGGAACAGGGGCTAACATCTCAGGCCGAATGAGCAACAATACCTATTTTAGCTATCGCCACCATTGCAATACCTCTGAGCACCTCACAATCTTCAATGTATTTATCTTCATAATACTTTTGTGAGGCAGAGCAGTGCTATTATTCCCACTTTATAAATGATGAACTGAGGCACAAAGAGACTAAGTGACTGACTTGATCAAGGTCACACAGGAAGTCTGTGGCAGAGCAAAGAACTGAACATGGGTCTCCCAAGCCTCAGGCCAGTGCTCCACCACTAGACTATCCTTCCTCTCCTATATACATTATCTGTGTTAATGATTATGCTATGCAATTTGCTGTTATAATAGCATGATTCAGGTAAAGACTTTACTTTTCCAATCTATTTTACGCTTAGCTGACTTAAGATGCCCAAGTCTATAAATTCAAAGTTATATTTCAGGGTTTTTTTACATATTGCACTAATGAAGATTTTTGCTTTTCTTTTTTAAACCTTTACCTGTATTTTCCATACACAAATACAAGCAGATAACTATATAGCAAGACCAAGTGCAATTTTTCAGACATATTTTGCCAATACCTATAGACTACTTTCTGTCTTGAAGTACACATATTTGACAGTCTACAAGAATATATTATGTACCTAAACCCAAAAAGGATCTACAAGACAACCCCCTTCCTAGAAATAAAAAGGGTAAAAATTAAATGAAACAGAGATAGGAATGTGGGGAAAGAACTGGCATAAGACTTAGATGCCATAATTACTATGGCATGTATGTCTTTCATACATGATCAGAGATTGTATCTTTTCTAGTTGTTCCTGTTAGTTCAAGTTAGTTTCTTGCTCAGTGCTGGGATAGCTAGCTCTTTAAGCCAGCTGAGGAGGAAGCAGTATCTATTTTCATCATCTGGAAAAGATCCTTTTAGACATTAGAAAAAAGAGGATGAAACAATTTTGATGTTGATTACAAGCACTAACTCTTCTAATACAATCAACAGACACAATCTGAGTGAATGTGGAGAGTTAATACCCAGCACTGATGGAAGCGCTTTAAATATACTGCTTCAGTAATATACAAAGTAGTTTTAGAAAGTGGCATAGGAAAAACTGGCTCTCTGTCTCCACTTCCCTTTGGTGTGTTTGACAAGATCAGCTGTGAATAAGCATTTTGGGGTCCAACAGTGTCTGCTTAAAATTTTAATTTGAGAAAATCTTCAAGAGAGGGAGAGCCTGAATTGTCCTTTTTGTTGTGGCAGATGGTTTCCCAGGTTTCTAGTGAAACAGGCACATTCAGTTCTTGCCCCAATTTCCCTCTTAGATCGTCATCAGGGGGATGCTTCAAGGTGTAGATCCACTTACAAGAATTTCCCTCAAAGTGGTTTTTGTTACCATATTTGTTAATAATGTGCTCTAGCACAGAGCACATGGTGCTGGATGACCTAACTGTATTCATTTGGATAGCTGTTAGCAGGGCATCTAGCATTTGTTATAAATGCAGTCATCGGGAGACTTGTCTATTGCTTTGTATTATGTCTTTTATTCTGAATATCCTTTTTCCTAACCAAAGATTTGTAAATGTTCCTTTATCTTGAATTTTTCTGATTTAGATTTTGTGTTTATTCATTTAAATGTTGCAGATACACCTGCATTACCAAGCACCACACTTTAGAAGCACATCGAGTACTGCACATCAAATTGTTGATCAAAATGCAGTCTTCTTTAACATGGTACAGTATTTTATTAAAGAGCTATTTAATTTGAATTTAACTTGCATACCTCAGTAAGGCCCCAATCCTACAACTTGTTCTGCATGAGAACATGCGTCCATCTCTGTGGAACAAGTGGCAGGATCAGGACCTAGCTGAGCTACATATTTAATTGGATTGCTGTGCTTTCTTTTTCCATTTGTTACAGAGATATTTTCATTGCCAACATGCAAGGAAGCATAAGAAGGTCAGATTTGTAATTAATATGGAACAATCAGTAATGACTCCAGAGTTAGAGTTTTAATCAGGATTTCCATTTCAGGTCCTATTCTCAGACTCGTCTAACCCTCACCTAAACTTGGCACACAAACAAACTTATAACCTAAACATTTTCATTTTTAATGCAGGCTGCACCATTTGTTTAATTGAACAAGCCATTACTGAATTAAAAAGGCAGTGAAATGTAAACAAGTTTGTAAAAAAGAGCAACTTTCTGGGGTGAACATTTCCTTCACCCCTGGCATTTTCAACCATTGCTACCACGGTTTGCAACGACAAACTTCAAAGCAGACAAGGCATCGGTGGCCACCAATGATTTCAGCCACCATGTTGACTAGTCGTCTATACATGCTCTGAGCACAATATGGTGGACAAAATGTTGCCAGTTAGTGACACTTTATCAACAAGAACTCCCTTCTTGGCTATCGACAATGGAGCTGCAATTGTTTTAGGCTTTTACAGACAACGTCACATATAAGCAGCTGCACCTGGGGTAGCAGAGGATGTGCTTGAAAGCAAGAGGCTGTTGCTGCTACAACAAAAGATGACTAGGAAGGGCACAGAAAGGAGAAGCTATGCTCCTACAAGACGTGAGGCGGCCTTGATGGGAGGATAATTCCCCTGAGGAGTACAGCAGGCCTGTCACAGGGAAATCAGCCAGGGCACAGAACTCCCTGCTTTTCCAGCTCGTGTTTGGACAGCAACTTGTAGCTCATCTCTACCTTCTCCTGGAGAGCAGCTGAAAGAGTGGGGAATAAAAACGTATTCTGTGTATTTCTCCCACTCAAGCCTCTAAAAGTAGGGGAAGAAGTGAAGAAGAGAGATTCTGGAAATGAACAGAGGAAGAGACTGACACTTTTACTGATCACTTAATTCACCTTTTAAAACAAAAGAATTAATAAGGACAGAAAATGATTGAGATGAAGAAACAAATCTTCAAATAAGGCTGAGATGTATTCTATTCAAGGAATGTGAAAGAATGAGCGCACAGCACCTTTAAGCAGGGTGAGTGGGTATTTACCTGGCTGGCCGAATGAAGGGAACAGTGCTTTGAGGAGAGAAGAGGAAAACTGCTGCAAAAAGGGTCATCATGGTCGCTGATTCATCCCGTGGGAATGAAGGGTTTAAAAGGGGCAGCTCTGCGTCTGAAGCCTCCCCTTTACACAGAGCATACTGAGGGACATCACAGTTCACATTCTGAGGAATCTAAGCGGCCTTGCTCAAAGCAGCATTCTTAATAGCAATTTTGGTGCTTTTGGGATCAGTGAGCTAATCCCTGGGTTCTGTAGGTGCACTGGGGGGCTGGGAGAGGGAGAGCGGGATTTGGAGTTGTGTGGTATACACTGTCAGGGACAAGCAGGAATATTAAACTTGCAATGGTCAACTGATCAAGGAGGCTGGGGAGCATCTGTTATCTTACAGAAAAGCTGTAAGCTTGGTTCTGCCCAGCAGTGGTGCAGCTGAGTATGGGGGCATAGGCAATTCTGGCAATTGGGCATTGGCATTCAGAAACATATGACCCATGTGTGCAACCTTGGGTGGTGAGTCAACATTAACATGTTGTGATTTCATTCCAGATGTTGGAAGACTGGCCCTGGAGGCGGTGGTGTGGCTCTGTGGGCACAGGATTGGGCGGGGGTGTTTAAGCACATAGGTGTATGTTCTAGTGGCCTGGGAACCAGGGGTCAGTGACAGGGCAAGCCTGCATTGGCCTGGAAGGAGAAGCATTTATTGGGCCAGCTGATGCCATGCTGTGCGCCATAGCAGTCACTGGCATGATGTGGCACACCTTGGAAAAACTATTTGGGAATGTGTAAAGGGGTTCAATTACTGCCCAGAACAAGAAGGGACTTGTTGTCGAACATGCATTAACAAAGGGTCTGGCAGGGAGCCATGGGGTGCCACCTGGTGGACAAGGCATGACAAATGCTAACGGGGGGCGGGGAATTCCTTGGTCATAAAAAGCTCACCAATTTGGACATCTTGGGGGGCACCAAATTATTGAGGGAGGATGGGGTTCCCTTGTAAAGCTTTGGAGCCCATTTTTTTTTTGGCTGGGGCAGTGAGAGATGTCTGGGAACCCAGGTGGGCTTGGGAGGGGGGGAGGCAGCCAAGCTAATTGCTGGCACCTCCTTGTGGCAGATGTCCAGTGCAGGTACTCCATAGGAAAGGTATACAGTGACTGGATGAATGGCTTGGAGAAGGACTTAAAAAGAGGGTTCGTTAAAAGGAACAAATGGGGGGCAGTTGGGAACTCTTATGATTGGTACAGCAGGGAGCCATTCCCTCTCCCTCTCCCCCCCCCCCGCACACATTTTTATAGCCCACCTTAACCCTGTTACGAGGGGGGCGGATGGTAAGGTTCAGGCAATGGATTTGCTGGAGGAACCTGGATGGAAAAGGAGGGGGAGCTGGAAGAAGTCCCCCTGGTATTACAGAATAAACATGGGGTTACCTGCACTGTACACTTTTATCTGCCGGGAAGTACCAGACATCTAATAATACAGTTGCAGCCTGATTAAACTCATGTCAAATGTCTCCTGTCCTTCTTTCGGCATAGCTGGACAAATAATCCTTCCTTAACTGATCCAGTATAAGGAGCAGCTAAACATTTCAGTTATTATTATGAATTATGTATGTACTTGTATGGCTCTACTGTGCTAGGTCGTAGACAAATGAAAAAAGACAATGACCAAAGAGTCACATGTGACTAGTAATTAGTGACGCTAGTTCACTAATAGACTCTGAAAGACTAGACTTTTAAAATTTAGTGTTTTGATAGATTGGGTCAATTATATTTACTGCTGCAGGAACTTAAAATTCAGAATGGCCGTAAGTCATTAGATTCTCAAACTAGATTGCTCTGAAAAAAACCATACAGGCAGTCTGAACAGCTTGAGGTAGAATATAGCGTAGAGCCCCAGTGCAACCGATAGAGCTTTTAAGAAGTGTATTTGCTTGAATGCAGCAACCGTAGTTGTTAATGAGGAATGAGATATTGAAAGGAAGGGAAGACTTGGTGAAAACAATGCCCTATGTTACTGCCAACCTAAATGACACAACAGAAATCATATATTTGGTTGGTTATATTGCATCCCTCATTTTCCCTCTTAAAAAGAACCAAAGAACACACAAGCACTTATTTGGCAAAACCATTCTTGAATGCAAAACCATGAGAAACAGTAGAGAGAAGGTTAAAAAATACTTTGCTAAAACATCTACCTGGTCTTGTCAATTTGAGGAGGTTTGATTCCAGAGCTGCTAGGTTCTCAGCTGCTTTTTCAACTGCAGCTGCTTGTGACTTCTTTTTACTGTAAGGACTCTAAGAATATCAAGTTATAAATTATTAATACTTAGAATTTATGTAGCTGTAGACAGCAGGTCAATGGCAGAGCCAGGAATAAACCCCAAGTCTCTTAATTCCCTGTTTGGTGTCCTAATGTATGTTGTTTATGTTTTTAATGTAATTTTTTCCAGTGACAACTTCAGATATGAAATAAATTTCATGTAAATTGTGATTTACAGATATCGACTTTCTGTATATTGAATTATTTGGGTATAATGAAACTAAACCAAAAGAGAAAGTTAAAATGACTTAGGGTCTTGCCAGAACTGTAATTTTTTAAAACATATTTAGGGGGAAATATACTTAAAAATACTTGTGGTTTCCTGTCCCTTGCAAACCCTGAAAAGTCCAGGATGCTGATAACACGGCAGCTTGCACTATCTAAGCGTGCTGCAGAAAAAAATTCTGTAACAAAATATTACTGACCTGATGAAAGGGAGCTCTCTCATGGGCCTCTAATTTTCCTCATCTGCAGGGGACACACATCCTGCACCAATTACTACTGTCCAAAGGCTAACATGTGAGTCATTTGCATGGGGAGATAACTTGTTTGTATTTGTTTGGCAACTTGGGTAAACAAGAGAGAATCTTCTGCCCATCTGTCAGTTCTGCTGGTGGTGGCAGGCTGCTTACAATGTGTCAGTTGCAGCATCGAGGTTGTTCCCTATAGTTTGTCAAGATGGGCTTTTGTCACTTCTGAGAAGTGTTTTTATAAGGCTGAGGGAGTGACCTTTGGAACCAACTGTGCCCGGTTTCTCTCACTAGCTAACAGATCCCCTTCAGAGCTCAGTTAGAAAGTAGTTGCTTTGAGTTGTATATTTCTTTCCTAACTGAATGTCATTCAGACATCTCGGGAGTCACTTATTTCCTTTATTAAGGCACTGAAGCAGCTAATTGACATATTCTGTGATTCTCACAGTGTCATGGCCAGAAGCTTGATTGACTTATTTCATTTGGGTGGGATAAGCTAACTGCTCCGCTCCCAGTAAGGGAGTGTAGTGGGGTGGTCACCCACTCCTGCCCGGAGGGGCTTAAAACAGCCCAGGAGAGGACTGTGGCTGGGGGCAAGTAGCTCCCAGGCTGACTGGGGAAGTAGGCACAGCTGGGGCCACACCCCAAACAGACCACAGCTGTCCCTTATAAAAGGGCTGTGAGCCAGCTGCTCAGACAGTCTTCTCTAGCTATGGAGAGAGTACTAGAGTAGATGTAGGGCTGGGGAAGGCCAGAGGAGCTGGGAGGCTCCAGGCTGGAAGCCTGGCAGATAGCCTAAAACAGAGTACTGGGGTTGGAACAGGGCAGCCCAAGGGTAGGCGGAGGCAGCAGGTCCAAACCCCCCCCCCCCTTGCCTGTGATGAGTGGCTTGTACCCTGCAGTCCGCCCCAGTGAATGGGGGCTAGGTGGTGACTGGCAATAGCCATCTACTGAGATGAGGTGGGGATGGGGGGGCTCCTGGGGGGGGGAATAGCTCAGTGGTTTGAGCATTGGCCTACTAAACCCAGGGTTGTGAGTTCAATCCTTGAGGGGGCCATTTAGGGATCTAGGGCAAAAATTGGGGATTGGTCCTGCTTTGAGCAGGGGGTTGGATTAGATGACCTCCTGAGGTCCCTTCCAACTCTGATATTTGATGACCCAGAGACTGTGGGGGTACTGCCAAGGGGCAGGACCCAAGGGAAAGGGGCACTGGGGTCAAAGAGGGACATGGGGGGGCCAGCAACAGGCAAGACACCAGCTGACAGGCTAATTCCCTGGATGACCTGCAGGAGACTCTGCCAGGTGAATCTCATATAGCTACAGGGAGAAATCTAATTATTAGTCAGATAATATCTCCCACGAAATGCCTTCCACTCCTCACTTGGTGAGGGGAGGCAGAGTATTAGGGAGGTCTGTGTTTGCAGAGCATTGTGGAAGCTGTAGTCCTGCTAAGGAGCCCAGGGAGAAGAATGGACACCTAAGGCATTCACAAAGCACCCCAACAGCATATTTGAATAGAAATACTTCAGATTTTGGAGAAAATATTTTGGTTTTTGAACAAAAATCAAAAACTTTTAGGATTTTGGACATTTGATTTTTTTGACAAAACTTAAGCTTTCTTCAGAAAGCTGACACATTTTGTATGCTTTGTCGGGGGTGGGGGAACTGCTGGGAGAAAGCAGCCAGAAACTGTCAGCAATAGCAGAGGTAAAAAAAAAGCTGAATCAGGGACCCGGTGACTCTGATGTCATCCTTCTCCAAATCGTTTGTACAACATTCTTCCCCCTGTGCTGACTGGCTGTTTGCTCCTACTTCCTCCAACCTCTCCTTCAGGCTCTTCATTTTGGCTTGACTTCACCTGCTTTCCATAACACTCCTCCTTCCCCCTCCTTTTAATGTTCCATCTACTTTCCTTATCTCTCTTTTCAGTTGATTCCCTTCTCCTCTTCTCTTCTCTCCTCCCCCCCCCCCAAATTAAACAGGCAGAAAAATAAGAGAAACAAAGTTGTGGAACTAACAAGACAGTTACCTGTATATTGTATCTATTCCCTCCAACCTTTTGCTATCTTCTCTATTTAGGTTGTAAGCTCTTCAGAGCTAGGACTGTTTGTACTGTGCCAAGCATAACAGGGTCCTGATCTTTGCTAGGAGCCCCAGGCTCTACTGCAATACTACTACTAACAGGATGTAGCTACAAATGAGGGAATATCCCTCAAATAAGAAGCACCAATTGCAGAGGCTAATTTGGGCTGACCTGACTGACTGTTTATGGTATCAACTGCTGTTATGCTCAGTAGGGGTTTTTTCAGTGGGCAATAATTATAAAAATCAAAAAGCCCTCTCTCCTTAGCTCTTAAATATCACAGTCCAAGGATAGAGAGTTGTAGTCCACAGATTTGAGTCAGCACTTTTCATACCATTAGTGACTGACCTGGAGATGCTCTGTCATAATTTGAGTACTCTGTGTTGACATGCTTATTTGGTGGGGGGAGGTTTATAGGACTATAATGACTTAATACAACATGAGGCTGTCAGGACGGGAAAGAATGGCTCCGGACAGGCCACCTTTCCACAAACAGTTGAGGGCTGTTAAAGGACAATGCCAGGACTATTAACTTGGAAGATTGGTTTGTATCAGGACAAAACAAGCCTTCAGACACAAGAGATCAAAAGACTTCTGGCAGATTTTAAAAGGAATGCTCTTTAACAGGGGGCAGCTGTGTGGGGGGAACCAGGCAGAGACAAAAGCACCCACTGGAGTGTCTGAAGATGCTAGGTTTCAGAGTAGCAGCCATGTTAGTTTGTATCGGCAAAAAGAACAGGAGTACTTGTGGTACCTTAGAGACTAACAAATTTATTAGAGCATAAGCTTTTGTGGGCTACAGCCCAATTCATCAGATGCATAGAATGGAACATATAGTAAGAAGATAGAGAGATGTCTGTCTATATCTTATATGCAGAGAAGGTGGAAGTTGCCGTACAAACTGTAAGAGGCTAATTAGTTAAGATGAGCTATTATCAGCAGGAGAAATACTGAAGCAAATACTCTCCAGCAACCACACAACAAAAACACTAACCCAGGAACCCATCCTTGCAACAAAGCCCAATGCCAACTCTGTCCACATATGTATTCAAGTGACATCATCATAGGACCTAATCACATTAGCCACGCCATCAAGGGCTTGTTCACCTGCACATCTACCAATGTGATATATGCCATCATGTGCCAGCAATGCCCCTCTGCCATGTACATTGGCCAAACTGGACAGTCTCTATGCAGAAGAATAAATGGACACAAATCTGACATCAGGAATCATAACAGTCAAAAACCGGTAAGAGAACACTTCAACCTCTCTGGCCACTAAGTAAAAGATTTAAGGGTGGCAATTTTGCAACAGAAAAACTTCAAAAACAGACTCCAGCGAAAAACTTCTGAGCTTGAATTAATATACAAACTACATACCATTAACTTGGGTTTGAATAGAGACTGGGAGTGGCTGGGTCATTACACACTGAATCTCTTTCCCCATGTTAAGTATCCTCACACCACCTTGTCAACTGTCTAAATGGGCCATCTTGATTATCACTAAAGTGTTTTTTTTAATCCTGCTGATAATAGCTCATCTTAATTAATTAGCCTCTTACAGTTTGTATGGCAACTTCCACCTTCTCTGTATATAAGATATACATAGAGATACATCTATATCTCCTTACTATATGTCCATTCTATGCATCCGATGAAGTGGGCTGTAGCCCATGAAAGCTTATGCTCCAATAAATTTGTTAGTCTCTAAGGTACCTCAAGTATTCCTGTTCTTTTTGAAGATGCTAGACCTTCCTACACTACTATCAGAGGTAGTAAGCCTGCAGGTAAGAAAGAAGTCTGTAGACTGTTTTAAAATCTTTTTTTCTAAATCCTTTGTTCCTCCTGATAAAGAGTACTTTCGATTAAAAAAATCTGTCTGGTCACTGTACATCCCTGCTCTCAGACTCCTGAAGGGAAGCAAAACAAGTACCTGAACTCGGTCAGTCCCATAGGGTAAGCACAATTGATACACCAGTTACTGTCACCAAGGGCCCAGTGGGAAAGTGGAATTGCAGAATTCCCCACCCTGGAACAGACGAAGGCGCAAGGCCCAACACTTGAGGAGGTGCTCTCAGAGAGACCAAAAATGAGACATAGGTGCAGCTAGCCATGTAACTTTGACACCATCTTTTTCCTTCCTGAGAAGGACTTTAAATCATCACCTTCAAGAGTGAGAGACAAAGGGAGGAACAATGGTATAACATTTTATGTCTCTTTGAGGAAAGCTGATAGGAGCCCACACCTCCAGAGGACCATCAACATGACTGATGATTGCAAGGTTCACTCGAGCCTGTGAAGTACTCTGACTGCATGATAACCTCAAGGGAGGGCATATACAGAGCCAATCCCTGTGTTGTTCTCTTGCAGCCCCAGGCAGAAATGCACTCAAGTCTGAGAGGGATGAAGTGGTTTGTGGAGAAGGAAGGTGCCATCAACAGCACCTCTGAAGATGTGCAGCAGCAGCAATGAGAAAGCTAAGTTTTTCTCCAGTTCAGTAAACTTGGGATACTATTTTTTCAGCGTTTCTTTAGCTCAGCAGTTTCACCAGTTATTTATTTCTTCATCAATAGTGTTTCTGAAGACAAGGTATGAAGTGCAGTATTCAACTATGAAAATTGTTTGATTAAAATTAATTTCAACTTTCCATGGATGTAAGTGATCTTCTATGTGATCTCTGATATATTAAAGAATGTATGTCTTTAAATTTCTTACACTCTCCTATCAGCAATGTTTTGATGAGGTGCTAGTATGCAACATCCTACTTATAGAAAAGAAAGGGAAAATGAAAAAAAGATTACCTCATCTTCTGTTTCTGTGTCAATTTGCATTTCTTCAATACTACTGAATTTAGACTGTCCGTGGGATGTTTGTGAGGAATCCAACAATTTTTTCCCATAGTTAATAATAATTAATGCTAGTTCATATTCTTTCCATGAACGCAGTACCTGTTAAACATGTATTAATTAATTTTTTTCTTTTCACATAATAGGTAACATTTACATTTTTCCTTCGTTGTTTAACTGGGAAATATATGACTATTAGAGATATTAGCCAATGACTAAAACTCCACATTTAATAATGTACAGTGCAATAACATCAGTTTATTGATGAGGAATTGTAAACTTGAAGAATTTAGATTAGAATTTTCAAATCTTCCTGTCCAAGTGTCTAAATCTGTAGTTATGAATCTCAGTTTATACACCCTCTTTTGCATGTAGATTTTTTTTTCAAAGCTGTAGTAGGCACATTGCTGTTTTGAAAATCTGATTTGATATGTACACACTAACCCTTTTGTTCCATTACCAGGTGTTGTCTCTGGGGAATGCAGAGAATCTCTTCTTCACAAGTACCTAACAACTTCGGTATGCCCTGAATTGGTCTAACTTTTCAGCCACCTCCTCTGGCTAGGTGCTTTCCCGCCTACTTTAAAAATACTCTATTGTGCTCTTGACCAGGCCCATAATTCAAAATACTAGGTGCATCACACATCCACCCCAAATGTTCCACAGCCTTACAGGCACTTTGAATCAAATGTTGACAAATCATTGTATGCCTATGTTCCACTTCAAGATTTAATTAGGCTCCTCTGTCCCTACTAAGGCATATAAAATGCATTAAAAATTCCAGCCTTAGTTCCAGGTTCTATTTACTAAACCAACACTTTCAAACTAGGGTTGTATGTAAAACTGTTTACCTTCCATCATAGTGGTACCAGAAGGTAGACTAGTGGTAATTTCCACACTAAGATTTCTTACTAGTAAGGCACTAAAAGTCATCTGTTAGACCAGATAGGGATATTTCACACTATAAAAATAAGCACTCCATTTTATGACCTATTATACCACAACTAAGATTTTTCATTTCTAACATACAGTCCAATAAAGAATAAAATGTAAAGTTGGTGAAATCTAGGTATCACAAAGTACAAATGAAAATGAGGTCACTGATTTCATCCAGTAAGTAACAAATAAATCTATGCCCTGAACAAACTACTTTCTAAAGTTTCTGATTTTTAAAACTTCAACAATAACAGTATTACTAAAATGTGCTGATTCAAAATATGCCTGTAAATAGTTTTTATACCACTATTTCTCACTTTAGGCTTTTATTCAAGCGTGCCAAACTTTTCTTAAGGTCAGATCAGTAAGATGAAGGTTTGTCTAATTTTTTCATGTTATCTACTGAGCCTTAAGTCTATAGTCCTAAACACACTAAAGAAAATACCTGTGCTGCATAAAAGGAGGAGCAAGCTATCATATGCTGAATACTTTCATAACAACCAGTCTGTTTCCTCTGTAAGGTAGAACTTGGGACTTCTTGCAGGACTGTTAGACACTTGATGAGGATCTGAAAGTACAAGGATTACAATATGAAGCACTAAATCTGAAGAGATTTTCCAGGGTCAGTGCCCAGCAATGTATCATCTTGTTCTACTTGACTGTAATCCTTAAAAATAGTTTACTGAATACACAGGGTAAGATCCTAGCCCCATTGAAATCAGTAGTAAATGTGACCAAACTTTCACTCACTCTGCCTACGGTAATAGATATAAAAGTGATAGGTATTTTTGCTGTTTTAATTAGTCAGAAATAAAATAATTTATGATTATAGTATGAGATAACATACTCAGATGGCTCTGTTGCAAATTGTTTTGAGCTGGTCAGAAATTTAAATGAAAAGCAAATTCACAATTTTTTGTTTTGCAGTCAGTTCTAAACATAAGAGATGGATTTCTCCCCCCCCCACACACCTTGTTTAACAGATATGAAAAGTGCATATTACCAAATTACTGTCCATTAGAATAAGGATCTGAACACGGAAGCTATGTTTCAATAGAGTGGTTGTGCATTTTGTATGATATCACAGCCAATAACTACCCAACTGAGAGATTATCATTAGACAGATACAGTATGTGAACAGAATCCCTCTGCCTTTTCCCAGTTGCTCTCATCCCATCTCTAGTTTTAACACAGTAATTATTGCTAGCTGTTTTAAGTTATTTAGCTCAGTCTAACTATAAACTGGAATCTATTTTTGTTTTTATTTCTTGATCATGAGTTAGTCTTTGGATGCTGCCAACAATATGTTTAACTGAATCCTTGATGAAACTAAATAGTATTTATGCCAAACACAGAAATGGAGGGAAGGGGGCTCAAGTAGTCCTTCAGTTTTCATTTGGAAGATGCTTGCTTTTGGAAAGGAGCTTTGTTTTTAAAAGAAAACATCTCTCCATTGAAAACAGAAAGTGAATTATCAAGACACCTGTTAGGGGGCTTATTCCTTCACCCACTTTGTTCATGGGAGAAGGACCAGGAAAGTGAGAGCAACAATACCCGAAGTCCAAAGGTGCAAACAATTTGATGTTTATTGGGGTGAACTTCCAGCAAGAATGATTCCAGTTTCCTTCCTTAGTGTCCCCCTTCCCAACTCTGACACCACACAGCCTTACACCTGTGTCCCTGTTCCCATTCCTGCCCTTAGCCAAACATGATTCCAATTTCCCCACCCCCATTCCCTGTTCCCATTTCCCCCACACACACAAGCACCCACTTCCTGATTGCAGACTATATAGTAAAACTTGAGTTCTGCTTAGCTATACCTTAACCAATCATTTTCCTGAAATTTAACTAACCAATCTTAACATATTGTAACATGATTATGTAACCAATTATATCCCACCACCTTAATTAGTTTACACCCAGCAAAATTAATTATACAGCAGACATGAACAATCACAAAACCAGACAGAGATTATACAGACAAACAATAGGTGCTATTGGTGCTATTAGTCGAGACACTACTGCTTGTAAATGGAATATAGTTAGAGGTTATGGCCCAGATTCTGCCATGGTTTAAATCCACCACAGTACCCCATGAATTCAAGGGAATTACTCTGAATTTACACTAGCATATCTGAGAAAAGAATCTAGATTCATGGATTTTAAGCTATACAGTACCGGACATGCATAGAATAAATACTTTGTTTGTTGTGAAGTTATCAAAAGCATTAAAAATTTTGCTCTCAATAAGCTCCTAAGAACACAGAGCCTACAAGTTTGGTTCACCTTCTGTCTACTTCATTATATATTAAATTTTAAATTCAGAAGATTTGTATGCAAGCTGCCTCTCTTTTAAATGATCTTACCTGAACTACTGGCACTGAAGCAATCTTGTGATAGATAATCGGAGCAAGGAGACCATAACATTGAACAACAGATTGCAGGGCATAATTTGCATCATTTAACCAATTACTGAGTTCAATCGCCACTACCATTCTCTCACATTCAGCTAGTCTAGCAACCTGTAAATGAACAAACATTTTTATTCAGATGTAAATTCTGTTTAAATTACTTATCTCAGAGGGTAGAAGAATAAAGATATTTTGTATCTTAAGCAGCAGTATAATTGCTAGGATGTAGGATGTGTGAATTTGGAATAAGCTTTGCAGTGATCCCTGCTAGAAATATATAAGAGAAAGCAGTATTGTCAATGACTCCAAAGGAAGACTGTGATTGTGAACTAATTGTGACGTTTGACTATAAGCTTTCAAAGCCTTTGACTCAATCTCAGTTCCTTTTTCACTGAGCAAGGAAAGAGGCTGTGGCACAAAAAATTTTTTTTAGCAAAGTAGAAATTTCACATGCTAACCTCTCTCATTTAATTGATGGGAAGGTATCAACTCCCTTCTTAACCTGACATTTTAGGTCCCAATTCTGCAGCTCTTGCTCATGTGTGCAGGCCCAGTGAAGTCATTGATATGCCTCACATGAGTAGGGGCTACAGCATTGGATCCTTAGACAAAAGAAGTGCAATGGGACCTGGAATAGAAATGGAGTGAAAGTTGAGTTGATATAACTTTGCATTCTTATCTTCAAGAAATACGATATCACTCTTTTTGGGAGTCAGAGAGGCAAGAAAGAACTCAGGCTAGTATGTCAAAAATATCCTATTACAAGTTTAACAGTAAAAAAAAACAAACAAACAGGTCAAGTCACAAAAACATTTATAAAGAAAAAATTCTAGCAACATTGAAGTAGCACAACATTAACAATGATTTTTTCCTCTTTTTTTAGGACTTGATCCAGACCCCACTGCAGCCAATGGAAGTCCTTCCATTGGTTTCAGTGTGCTTTTCCCCTTAATCAGGGAATAATTGATCTGGAAACAGCCCTTTTACCAAAGATACAAAAATGTCAGCATGTGTTAACAGACCTTAAAAACACACAAAGAAAAGGAATACTTGTGGCACCTTAGAGACTAACAAATTTATTTAGTCTCTCAGGTGCCACAAGTACTCCTTTTCTTTTTGCGAATACAGACTAACACAGCTGCTACTCTGAAACCTTAAAAACACAGAAGATTGTATCTTGATGGATACCATGCTAATGAAGAATGTGAGACACTGCAGTTACAGTTAATACATTGTAAAATATACCAGTGAATTTTGAGATGCAACTGGTCAAATCAAAAAGATAAACTCAACCCCAGCATTAGTTTTAAGCCAAACATACTTGTCCATTGTACAGTATCTCTTTCGAACAAATGGAATCACAGAAGAGTGCTCCTTCCTTAACATTAATCTCATTAATAATAAAAATGCTCCTAAGAAAGAGGTTCAAGAGGATTGGAGAAGTCTGAGATACAGCATCAAGACATAACCTACAAAATACAAAAAAGGAAAAATAATCTTAAAAGTACATAATTACAATATAGACATTCCACATATAAACTGCATAATTTGTGAAAATACAAATTCCAATTGTAACATAAATCAAAAGGATTAATACAGCTGCTGCTGCTGCTGATGCAAATGAGATTAATTTCACTTAACTCTGCCCAGTGATGTCAGCATTGGACTAGAGGAGAAAATTCTCCTGCTTTGGCCTACGCAGGGCAGCTAGTACCCCAGGGTGGCTTTTTTCATTGTTCTTCCTTTTAACATAGTCATGCTATTGTATCATCATCTTTTGACAATTTGGAAGTTACTTCAAGGATATAACAGGCTATTTACTTTTTAATCAGTTTCTTCCTCTATGGCTGTCTTTTATTATTATTATTTTGTGTTGTGGTAGCACCTAAAACAGGGGTTGGCAAACTTTTTGGTCCGAGGGCTATGTCTGGGTATGGAATTGTATGGCAGGCCATGAATACTCACAAAACTGGGGTTGGGTGTAGGAAGGGGTGAGGGCTCTGTGGTGGAGCCAGAAAAGAGGAGTTCAGGGTGCGGGAGGAGGCTCTGGGCTGGGGAAGAGGGTTGGAGTGAGGGCTCGGGCTGAGGTAGGGCTGGGGATTTGGGGTGTAAGAGGGTGCTCCAGACTGGAGAGCAGGAGTGGGGCAAGCCAGCTGGATTAAAACGGCTGGTGGGCTGGATGTGGCCCATGGGCCTTAGTCTGCCCACCCCTGGCCTAAAAGCTCTATTCAGGGATCAGGGCCCCCACTGTGACAGCCATTGTACATACATGCACACTGAAAGCACTATTCGTATACCAAAGAGTTAATTAAGTATTCATAATATTTTCCTTTTTCTGGTTGATGTTTTGGGGCAAAATTCTCAGTGCAGTATTTTTGTGCTTTTTCCAGAGGATTTCTTCTTTTTTAAATCCTTAGCCTGATAGCTTCTAACCTGCATTTTTATGCTATAACGAGTAAATTATTTGCTTCCCTTCACTGATTATGTCTCCTATAACAGTGGTTGTCAACCAGAGGTACCCCTAAGGGGATGCACGAGTCTTCCAGGGGGTACATAAACTCATCTGGATAGTTGCCAAGTTTTACAACTGGCTACCTAAAAAGCCCTAGCAAAGTCAACACAAACTAAAATTTCACACAGACAATGACTTGTTTATGCTGCTCTATATCATATACAGTACAATATTTATAGTCCAATCGATTTATTTTATAATTATATGGTAAAGATGAAAACGTAAGCACTTTTTCAGTAACAGTGTGCTGTAACACTTCTGTATTTTTATGTCTGATTTTGCAAGCAAGCAGTTTTTATGTAAGGTGAAACTTGGGGGTATGCAAGACAAATCAGACTCCTGAAAGGGGTACAGTAGTCTGGAAAGGTTTAGAACTATTGTCCTATAAGAAAGCTGAAAATAAAGGAACGAAGGGTCTGTAGACTTGTTCACATAGCTGACTTTACCAGACATCAACAGAGATTAATGGTGCAAGGCTTGGGTGTTTTTCTCTCCTTTAAACCCCTTCTGCAGTCTTCACTAGCCATTACTGCTTTTAGCCCTGGTCTACACTAGGACTTTAGGTCGAATTTAGCAACGTTAAATCAATTTAAACCTGCACCCGTCCACACAGTGAAGCCCTTTATTTCGACTTAAAGGGCTCTTAAAATCGATTTCCTTACTCCACCCCTGACAAGTGGATTAGCTCTTAAATCGGCCTTGCCGGGTTGAATTTGGGGTACTGTGGACACAATTCGACGGTATTGGCCTCCGGGAGCTATCCCAGAGTGCTCCATTGTGACCGCTCTGGACAGCACTCTCAACTCAGATGCACTGGCCAGGTAGACAGGAAAAGAACCGCAAACTTTTGAATCTCATTTCCTGTTTGGCCAGCGTGGCAAGCTGCAGGTGACCATGCAGAGCTCATCAGCACAGGTGACCATGATGGAGTCCCAGAATCGCAAAAGAGCTCCAGCATGGACCGAACGGGAGGTACGGGATCTGATCGCTGTTTGGGGAGAGGAATCCGTGCTATCAGAACTCCGTTCCAGTTTTCGAAATGCCAAAACCTTTGTGAAAATCTCCCAGGGCATGAAGGACAGAGGCCATAACAGGGACCCGAAGCAGTGCCGCGTGAAACTGAAGGAGCTGAGGCAAGCCTACCAGAAAACCAGAGAGGTGAACAGCCGCTCTGGGTCAGAGCCCCAAACATGCCGCTTCTATGATGAGCTGCATGCCATTTTAGGGGGTTCAGCCACCACTACCCCAGCCGTGTTGTTCGACTCCTTCAATGGAGATGGAGGCAATACGGAAGCAGGTTTTGGGGACGAAGAAGATGATGATGAGGAGGAGGTTGTAGATAGCTCACAGCAAGCAAGCGGAGAAACCGGTTTTCCCGACAGCCAGGAACTGTTTCTCACCCTAGACCTGGAGCCAGTACCCCCCGAACCCACCCAAGGCTGCCTCCTGGACCCAGCAGGCGGAGAAGGGACCTCTGGTGAGTGTACCTTTTAAAATGCTATACATGGTTTAAAAGCAAGCATGTGAAAGGATTACTTTGCCCTGGCATTTGCGGTTCTCCTAGATGTAGTCCTAAAGCCTT
The DNA here is from genome assembly GCF_965140295.1 of Lepidochelys olivacea. Classification (NCBI taxonomy): domain Eukaryota; kingdom Metazoa; phylum Chordata; order Testudines; family Cheloniidae; genus Lepidochelys; species Lepidochelys olivacea. The sequence goes on from NC_140411.1 coordinate 269,550,236, forward strand.
TGCAAAAGGTTTCTGGGGAGGGCAGCCTTATTTCGTCCTTCATGGTAGGACACTTTACCACTCCAGGCCAGTAACACGTACTCGGGAATCACTGTAGAACAAAGCATTGCAGTGTATGTTTGCTGGCATTCAACCAAAATCCGTTCTTTATCTCTCTGTGTTATCCTCAGGAGAGTGAGATATAATTCATGGTCACCTGGTTGAAATAGGGTGCTTTTCTTCAGGGACACTCAGAGGAGCCCATTCCTGCTGTGCTGTTTGCCTGTGGCTGAACAGAAATGTTCGCCGCTGTTAGCCACAGGGAGGGGGGAAGGTTGAGGTGGTAGTCACGCGGTGGGAGGAGGCAAAATGCGACCTTGTAACGAAAGCACATGTGCTATGTATGTAATGTTAACAGCAAGGTTTACCCTGAAAGAGTGTAGCGACTGTTTTATAAAATGTGTCTTTTTAAATACCGCTGTCCCTTTTTTTTTCTCCACCAGCTGCATGTGTTTCAATGATCACAGGATCTTCTCCTTCCCAGAGGCTAGTGAAGATTAGAAAGAAGAAAAAAAAACGCACTCGCGATGAAATGTTCTCCGAGCTCATGCTGTCCTCCCACACTGACAGAGCACAGACGAATGCGTGGAGGCAAATAATGTCAGAGTGCAGGAAAGCACAAAATGACCGGGAGGAGAGGTGGCGGGCTGAAGAGAGTAAGTGGCGGGCTGAAGAGAGTAAGTGGCGGGCTGAAGACAGGGCTGAAGCTCAAATGTGGCGGCAGCTTGATGAGAGGAGGCAGGATTCAATGCTGAGGCTGCTGCAGGACCAAACCAGAATGCTCCAGTGTATGGTTGAGCTGCAGCAAAGGCAGCTGGAACACAGACTGCCACTGCTGCCCCTCTGTAACCAACCGCCCTCCTCCCCAAGTTCCATAGCCTCCACACCCAGACGCCCAAGAACGCGGTGGGGGGGCCTCCGGCCAACCAGCCACTCCACCACAGAGGATTGCCCAAAAAAAAGAAGGCTGTCATTCAATAAATTTTAAAGTTGTAAACTTTTAAAGTGCTGTGCTTAAAGTGCTGTGTGGCATTTTCCTTCCCTCCTCCACCACCCCTCCTGGGATACCTTGGTAGTCATCTCCCTATTTGTGTGATGAATGAATAACGAATGCATGACTGTGAAGCAGCAATGACTTTATTGCCTCTGCAAGCGGTGATTAAAGGGAGGAGGGGAGGGTGGTTAGCTTACAGGGAAGTAGAGTGAACCAAGGGGCGGGGGGTTTCATCAAGGAGAAACAAACAGAACTTTCACAGCGTAGCCTGGCCAGTCATGAAACTGGTTTTCAAAGCTTCTCTGATGCGTACCACGCCCTCCTGTGCTCTTCTAACCGCCCTGGTGTCTGGCTGCGTGTAACCAGCAGCTAGGTGATTTGCCTCAGCCTCCCACCCCGCCATAAACGTCTCCCTCTTACTCTCACAGATATTGTGGAGCACACAGCAAGCAGTAATAACAGTGGGAATATTGGTTTTGCTGAGGTCTAAGCGAGTCAGTAAACTGCGCCAGCGCGCCTTTAAACGTCCAAATGCACATTCTACCACCATTCTGCACTTGCTCAGCCTGTAGTTGAACAGCTCCTGACTACTGTCCAGGCTGCCTGTGTACGGCTTCATGAGCCATGGCATTAAGGGGTAGGCTGGGTCCCCAAGGATACATATAGGCATTTCAACATCCCCAACAGTTATTTTCTGGTCTGGGAATAAAGTCCCTTCCTGCAGCTTTTGAAACAGACCAGAGTTCCTGAAGATGCGAGCGTCATGCACCTTTCCCGGCCATCCCACGTTGATGTTGGTGAAACGTCCCTTGTGATCCACCAGAGCTTGCAGCACTATCGAAAAGTACCCCTTGCGGTTTATGTACTCGCCGGCTTGGTGCTCCGGTGCCAAGATAGGGATATGGGTTCCGTCTATAGCCCCACCACAGTTAGGGAATCCCATTGCAGCAAAGCCATCCACTATGACCTGCACATTTCCCAGGGTCACTACCCTTGATATCAGCAGATCTTTGATTGCGTGAGCTACTTGCATCACAGCAGCCCCCACAGTAGATTTGCCCACTCCAAATTGATTCCCAACTGACCGGTAGCTGTCTGGCGTGGAAGCTTCCACAGGGCTATCGCCACTCGCTTCTCAACTGTGAGGGCTGCTCTCATCCTGGTATTCATGCGCTTCAGGGCAGGGGAAAGCAAGTCACAAAGTTCCATGAAAGTGCCCTTACGCATGCGAAAGTTTCGCAGCCACTGGGAATCGTCCCAGACCTGCAACACTATGCGGTCCCACCAGTCTGTGCTTGTTTCCCGAGCCCAGAATCGGCGTTCCACAGCATGAACCTGCCCCATTAGCACCATGATGCATGCATTGGCAGGGCCCATGCTTTCAGAGAAATCTGTGTCCATGTCCTGATCACTCACGGGACCGCGCTGACGTCGCCTCCTCGCCCGGTATCGCGTTGCCATGTTCTGGTGCTGCATATACTGCTGGATAATGCGTGTGGTGGTTGATGTGCTCCTAATTGCCAAAATGAGCTCAGCGGCCTCCATGCTTGCCTTGGTATGGCGTCCGCACAGAAAAAAGGCGCGGAACGATTGTCTGCCATTGCTCTGACGGAGGGAGGGGCGACTGACGACACGGCTTACAGGGTTGGCTTCAGGGAGCTAAAATCAACAAAGGGTGTGCCTGTACATCAAGGAGTATTTCAGGCAGGACTGCACGGAGGGTTCCAATAAGAAATGGTGCACCAAAGTTATCGTTGTTATTGGAACAAGGAGGTTAGCCTGGCCTCTGATTGATACATGGCTAGATTAACCTCGCTGCGCCTTCTCTGTGACTGACTGCAGTGTGATCTAGACAGGGGAGGAGGAAAATGAGTACAAAACAAATCTGGTCTATTTCTTGTTCTGACCCACTCCATCTATCCTTTACATCTTTGGCTGGCAGCAGACGGTGCAGAAGGACTGCATGCCATCCACATCTCATGGCTGCTCGGCAGAAGATGGTACAGTACGACTGCTAGCAGTCCGTATCGCCTGCCCGCTCACCATAAGACGGTTCAATAGGACTGACTGCAGGACTAAAGAGAATGACCTGCTCAAGTCACTCCAAATTTAGTCCCTGCGCCCATGTCTGCCCAGGCGCTCCTGATCGACCTCACAGAGGCGACCAGGAGCACCTCAGACATGACGATGACGGCTACCAGTCGTACTGTACCGTCTGCTGCCACAAGGCAAGGGGTTGCTGCTACTGTGTAGCAATGCCGTACCGCGTCTGCCAGCATCCAGGAGACATAGGGTGACGGTTACCTGAGCGGGCTCCATGCTTGCCGTGGTATGGCGTCTGCACAGGTAACTCAGGAAAAAAGGCGCGAAATGATTGTCTGCCCTTGCTTTCACGGGGGGAGGGAGGGTGGGAACGGGGGCCTGACGATATGTACCCAGAACCACCCGCGACAATGTTTTAGCCCCATCAGGCATTGGGATATCAACCCAGAATTCCAATGGGCAGCGGAGACTGCGGGAACTGTGGGATAGCTACCCACAGTGCAACGCTCCGGAAGTCGACGCTTGCCTCGGTACTGTGGAAGCGCTCCGCCGAGTTAATGCACTTAATGCACTTAGAGCATTTTCTGTGGGGACACACACACTCGAATATATAAAACCGATTTCAAAAAAACCGACTTCTATAAATTCGACCTAATTTCGTAGTGTAGACATACCCTTAATGTAGTCAAATTAGCCAATCAGAGATCTATGGCTAAGCAAATTGAAACAGGCTGACTAAGATTTAAGGGACTGACCCTATACTCATTTAAGTCAATGAGTGAATTTCTATTAATTTAAATGGGAGTTGGATCTGGAACTGAGGGAGAAGCAAATCTCTAGAAAGCATTTGAGCAGGTATTCAAAACCTACACTTTAAAACTGATTCATATAACTCAAAGTTGGATATAGTTTCATCAAAGTTAAATTTGTAACAAAAAAACATTACGTGTTTAGGAAAAAATAAGAAAGATTTGGAAAAAAGATAATGAAAAACCAGTGCAAAATGGGAGTACTATGGGCCTGTTCAGGTCCCAAAATTTCTAACAAGGATTTAAATTAAATAATGCTTTGTACTTCACAAAAATAAGCTTACAAAAGACTTTATAATGTGTATTTATATGAGACTATTAGATACTCTGGAATCTTTGGAAAGGAAGGAGTCTTGCCAAGTCTGACCCCCCAATTATTTTTTCAAATAATATTTTGTATACTTTCCTAATTTCCTTAATTTATAGCATTGTCTCCTTTATAGGAATCAACTACAATGACTCTGGTCTTGCTGTGGAATGGGAATGTATTATGATTACAATATGAAGAAGACAATTATTTTTTCAAATAATATTTTGTATACTTTCCTAATTTCCCTAATTTATAGCATTGTCTCCTTTATAGGAATCAACTACAATGACTCTGGTCTTGCTGTGGAATGGGAATGTATTATGATTACAATATGAAGAAGTAAGAGCAATATATGTTTTTAGAAAAAGAGTTATTTTCTGTGCTCTGAATTCTTTACATTAGGCTTTTAATGTCCTGGGTTGTTTCTGGCAAAACTGAAGCTTATGAATATTTTATTTATATTTTATTTCAATAGTGATGCCAAAGTTTTCTAATTTACACAATAATCCCTAAAAGAAGATGAGGATGTATACTAGATGTTTTGGATAAATGTTTGTTAATCTATCAGCAGTCGACATACATTTAATTGTATATTGATTTTTTTTTTTTGTATATTACTTTATACATCAAAACGCAATGTGTCTTTTCCTCTTATCTTTTCATTACAGGTTTGCTTGCTTTTGTGACTGTACCTATGGCGTTTTAATGGACAGTTGAATTAAAACTTTTGTAATTATGAAAACCTTATAATACTTATTTCCATGTTTTCCTTTATCACAGTTATATAGTTGGAATTTTATTTAGTTATAGGTAGCATAATTTTTAAAGGATTATTCCTAAAATATTTTAGTATATTAAAAATATACTGGCAGATTTTTTAATTAAAAACAATTTGCAAATATCCACAGATTTTGAGTGCCCCACTTGACACCAGAGACCTGGCTTTCAGCATTTCTTGAGCCCCTGTTGCTCCCATTCATTTCAATTGGAATTGTAGGTGCTCATTCCTAAGCCTACAATTTTGTCATAGAGGTCACAGAAGTCACCGACTCCGAATTTCCAAAGACCTCCATGACTTCAGCCCTGACAGCTGGGAGCTGCAGGGTCCTGCTGCCTCCTGCAGCAGCAGGGAGCTGTGAGGTAATCCCGCCACGTGAGGCAGCAGACCCCCAAACTCCAAGCCTCTGTGGACAGAGGGGGTACCCCACAGCTCCCCAGCCACCATAGGCAGGGGGATCCCCGGAGCTCCCCACTGTGGCGGCAGCAGGGGGATCCCCAAAGCTTCCTGCCACGATGGTGGGGTAGAGGGACCCCCGCAGCTCCCTGCTGCGCAGTGAGGGTGGGGGACCTCCATAGCCCCGGGCCACCGTGAGGAGCAGGGGTGCCCCCACAGCTCTCCACAATGGCGGCAGCAGGGGGATCCCAGCAGCTCCCCACTGCCAGGGAGAGGGCAGGTGGACCTTGCAGCTCTGAGCCCCCACAGATGGTGGAGGCCCCGGATCTCCCAGCCACCCCTGCAGCTGCCCAGCTCCTTCCCATTTTATCATGGATATTTTTAGTAAAAAAGTCAGGGGGCTTCCATGAATTTTTCTTTATTGCCCGTGACCTGTCTGTGACTTTTACGAAAAATATCCATGACAAAATTTTAGCCTTACTCATACCATCTGGAAGTCTAGATCCAGGCGCCTTGTGCTTGGCATCAGAAAATGAGGCTAACAAAATTAATGAACAATTCCTAAAAATTTAACCTGTCTAGACTGAGAAAACACTGTTACAAAGGAAAAATATGCAAATACTAGAGATACCATTTATAATGAAAACTCTGTGCTAATTTCATGACACTATATATTTTTGTATGACAAAGTTAACAATTGTGATTTATTTTTAGAGCATTTTTCATGCTAGGAGTATCAGCACAATTTCACAGCTTGTTACTCTGCAAAATAAAATGGTACACATTTACAATTGACTGCTATTTAAAAATCATTTTTGGCAATTACCTGTTCTGAGATATAGTCAAATTGTTGCTAGCAGAAATAACTGCTAGATCAGCAGATGGTGTTGAAGGAGCCAAGACAAAATAGTCCCACATTGGTGAAAATGCTTTTTTGGCTAATGTATAGTTATCTGTCTGATAGGCAATCTACAAGAAAAGCATAGTTTTGAAATGACATGATTTTTATACTAAAAGTTGTTAGCAAGTAATATCATTATGAATGTGTTAATTCAAATAAAGCTGTTGACTTTCCTTGTTGTTTACATAGCCATACCAAGTCAATTCTCACTACAGTAATAAGCAAGGCTTTAACTCTTGTAATTCTATCCCCTTTCTACATTTCATGGAAGTTTATAACATTTGTGAGAATACTATCAGAACCATATCTGAGTAAAATAAATATAACCTTCATTTGATTCTGCTAGAATTTGTAGGACTTGAGTTTCAGCACTAGCATCAGAAAGGGTGGAACAAGGCCTTGGTCATTCAGCTGCACAGAGTCCTGTATGGGAATCATGTAGGTGTTACTACAGTTTGCGTAGCTGTACTAACTCCTTCTGGGTTTCCTCTACAACTGCTACTACTGCAGCAGCCATGGATGAGGGGATGCAAATGGATCCACAAAAATGAGCAGCCATTCATGTGCACAGCTCTTGCCTCTGCAGATCTAGGAGAACCTTTCTCACAGCTTTCCAAAATCAACAGGGCTGGAAGGTTTCACTCTCTGCCCAATGTGCAGCTCCCTCAAATTCCTCCTTGTTGAGACGAAGTTTATAAGAAGTATAACAAAGTTGCCTCACAGAGTTTTCCTGAAACCTGTTGCTGGTTTCTCCTTTGGAGGGGTTGGATTTAGCTCCTGGAAAGTTTAATCAAATCTTTAATCCCCATTCCTCAGAGTTTCATTTGAATGATCTCCTGCTGTTGGCCTGAACCCCAAAACGCAAAAGGAAAGAGGAGGATGCTAAGGGAAAAAAAACCCCAAGAGACTAAAAGGGGATTAAACAGGAAGCGACCGACATAGAAAAAAAGAAAGAAAAGGACAAGAGACGTAGTCCAAAAACATCTTCCCCCTTAAGATGGTCCCACATCGTTTTTGAAGTCCGAATTAGTAAGAGTGCTAAAGTCTATCGTTTGTTGTTTTAAAGTTGTGATTTGTCCTAATTATGTTTGTTGGCAAGTCCTGAAATTTTATCTTGTAACCTGACTAAAATAAGGTTTGGAACCACCATTCTCAGGGACAGAAACAAATCTTGAACCAAATTAAAAACATGTATCTATTCATTAAAAATCCAATCTACCTGAGTCAGGTATGCTCGAGCAGTAGTAGCAGAAAGTGGTGGATAAGCAAGGATTGGTTTAGTTGTTTCCCCAATGGCATCACCAATAAGCTTTCCATCCGAGGAGTATGCTGCAACTGCAAATATGTACTTTTCATTGGGATCTAAGCCTTTTATTTCCAGAAGGCTTTTTCCATCAGCTGGTATCTGTTAACAAAAATATTTCTAATTATGTGCACTGCATATAACAAAAAAGTAAATAAAATACAGTAAACCTTTATTGTAAGACCTTCTGGGTTTTTTTAATCACTTTTCATATAATCAAAGTTACAACCCATCAAATTCACTGATCCAAAGAATGTACCTAGCCTATAAAATATGTGAAGTTTCCATGGCAGATGTCATGGAATGTTATGATCAGATTATGTTAGTATACTTGGAGAAATTTGTAAGGCAAATAGTCTACAAGCTTCCTTTCTTGAAAGCAGAAAGAAAAAAAGTATTAGGCCCTTTCTGAAGGGTGACTGAGGACACACAGAAGAGCTAAGTATATAGCCTAAAAGGGTTCAAGTTCTCTCTCCCAAAGAATATAGTGGCCTTCATGTTTGAATGTGACAGCTACTGAGGAGTGACACCTTCAAATCTCCAAGAGTGGGGTGAAAATAAATCTAAGGTAATGTCCTTTAAAAAAGGAAATATAGCTCCATCTCTGTTTTTACTTAATAAAAATATCAAAAGAACTACCTTTATTTATTTCTCAAATCTGTTTTAAATTTCTCCTTGTCTATTTCTATATTCTTGTAAGCAGCTAGTGATAGAAATTGTAAATAAATTTTATACTTTCATCTGTTTTATTCTTTATTTTGTAGAGACTTCCTTGAAGAAAACAGCTATAGTAAAAATGGACTCTAATGTAACCATCTCAGACACATTCTACGTATTATTCCAAAAGAGTTGAAGGTAGAGTGTCTTAAGATCTGCAGAACTTAAAACACTTCAAATAAAGATCAAAAATATACCAAAGATTTGGCCAACAAGCTGATTAGATACAGATGAGGAATGGAGGAGGTGATAGATACACACTCCAGTGAAAGCTGTATAGTGAGTCATTCAATGAGGGAGAATGACTTGCACAGGTTTTATCTTGGTCTTACCTTTTCTCCTGCATTTGGAAGATGATGATTATTTAACCTTACTTTTAAATTGCTTCCTGCTGCTATGCAGCCCAAAATACTGTACCAGGAAACCTTTTGAGAAAAAGACATCTACCATTATCTCTAATTTATTAAAATTTACTGTGAGAAGCAATATTGTCTAATGAAGAATTTATGACATTTTCTGAATACGAATAAGGGCTTTAAAGTGAATGTCATTATTATGAAAGTTGTTAGATTAATGGCACTAGAAAATGATTCCACAGTTTAGTAAGAAAGCAGGTACAAAAACACACAGTGACTAAGGCTATGTCAACTCTACAAGCAAGGGGTGTGATTCCTCTGCTCACACACACACATACTCACACTAGCTCAATGAGAATCAGACCCCCTAGCTCAAAGTATAGACATAGCCAAAAACGTACACTGCTGCTCTACTGTCTTTCCAATGAGGCTCATACATGACCCAAGGGGACCACCTCTACAGGTGAGAGAGTTGTTAGGTTTTCATGCCCACTCATTCGGTCCTTTTACTCTCAAATTGAACTGCCAATAAAGGTGCCATTTGTGATGGTGGTTTTAATGATGTGGACACCTGGGCCCTGACCCAGCAAAGTACTTAGACAAATGAGCACGTGAGACTGGACCTTACCCAGAGCCCACTGAAGTCTATATAAAAACTCACATTGACTTTAACAATGTTGAAATGGGCCCATTAACTTCAATACAACTATTTACATGCATAAAATTAAGCTTGGTTAAGTGCTCTACTGGATAAAGACATTGTCCACTAGGAAATGGATCACCTCAGTTTACATACAATAGGCCTATGAATAGACCACAAATAAGACTGAATTCAAATCCATAATCTAAAAATGAAATACTCCACCCCAGAGACCCTTAAAGCATGTAATTATGTTGGCATCACTCAGACTTATTTTGTTTCTCTACATTTCGAGACACTGTGTTATTTTGTAAAAACAAATAATAGAACTAAAGGAAGAACATAACTCCATATATCAGTACTAAATAATCAAAATCACAAATAACTTAGGGCAAGATTCTGATACCCTTACTCCTGTTGAATACTTCATGCCTGGTCACACTGAAATCAACAATTCCACTTGTAAAGCAAGAGGCTACTTCACATGAGTATCAGACTCTGTCTCTTACTATTACAGCTTTATTCAGTTGGTGACAGTTTTCTTTAAAGTTTCACACGAGAATGTACCCTTTTTGTTTTAGGTTATGTTGCACCTTTCTTTACAAAATCCAACAAATTGAGTGGTTACATTTTCACTGTAAATATGCACAATGTTGAACATACCAAACTAAAATTCTCAACAAATATCATTTTACCTGTTCTTATCATTTGCATTTTTGGCTTAACATTTAACTAATTGTCATTAAACAATCGGTTCATTTTCAAGCAAACAAATATATAGTGAAATATGGCAGGCTTTTTTTCATAAAATGAAACCATTTTTTAATTAATAAGGGAATAGATTTGGAGTTGTTTTGACTTTCAATGCAAGAAATGTATGTACCTTTATTTAAATGTAATTTAGGAGAGGATGCAATTTTAATTAACAAGGATTTTTTTTAAATCTCTTTCTGATTTCAATTTAACACACACATGTACCTTCAGGGGGGAAAAAGGGCTCCTGGAAAAAGTCTGTTCTTGAAAAAAGGATAAAAAAAATAAACATATTGCACCATCTAGTGGTGAATACCCTATAAGATCTGTTAAAAACTTACTATGCCATATATTAAAGTGGAATAAATACCCATACCTATTACAAAATGTTAAATATTGGATGCTTTAACTAGTTTTAAAACTTTTAAAAATTATTACTTAGGGCATAAATGGAAAGATATTGTCCCACAGTGAATTCAAAGTTGCAATTCAGTCAATTGGTCATAATAAATATACGAAGTCTGAAAACACTATTTCCAGAATTTTGTTTATAACTCGGAACAGCAATTGAGTCCTCACCATTTCTATACACAGCATGAACATGTTTGAAAAGATTTACTATTAAAATTCATCTCTTGAAAAAACTGCAGATAGTGGTTATTTGGAACATCAAATTGAAGTGTGCATAGTGCCTGCTTAGCAGAAGGATTAGTTTTTGACAGGTAGCATAAACGGATGATATATGGCAGTAACAGAAGAGAACAGACCACAGGAAAAGAAATGTTTCAGAGTAGCAGCCGTGTTAGTCTGTATTCACAAAAAGAAAAGGAGTACTAGTGGCACCTTAGAGACTAACCAATTTATTTGAGCATAAGCTTTCGTGAGCTACAGCTGCGATTACAGACATGAAAGTTGCGATATTACAACAAAAAAACTTCAAATCCAGACTCCAGCAAGAGACTGCTGAATTGGAATTCATTTGCAAATTGGATACAATTAACTTAGGCTTGAATAGAGACTGGGAGTGGCTAAGCCATTATGCAAGGTAACCTATTTCCCCTTCTTTTTTCCAACCCTCCCCCCCCCCCCCCGACATTCTTGTTAAACCCTGAATTTGTGCTGGAAATGGCCCAACTTGATTATCATACACATTGTAAGGAGAGTGATCACTTTAGATAAGCTATTACCAACAGGAGAGTGGGTTTGTGTGGGGGGGGGAGAGAAAACCTGGATTTGTGCTGGAAATGGCTCAACTTGATTATCATACACATTGTAAGGAGAGTAATCACTTTAGATAAGCTATTACCAGCAGGAGAGTGGGGTAGGGGGAGGTATTTTTTCATGCTTTGTGTGTATAAAAAGATCTTCTACACTTTCCACAGTATGCATCCGATGAAGTGAGCTGTAGCTCACGAAAGCTTATGCTCAAATAAATTGGTTAGTCTCTTAGGTGCCACAAGTACTTCTTTTCCTAAAAAGAAAAGGAGTAATGTTGCTGGTAAATGTCAAGTTCACAACAGTGAGTCACCAGTGATGAGAATTTAGTCACAGAGATGAGAATTTAGAATTTATTCAGTTAAAACAACATAATCTACCTAAGAATGACAAAGAGCACTGTGATAAATATGGTATTGCTGAAGCAACTTTCTTCACTGCCACTTATAGTTTCACATCTTTCTTATGGAGTCATTATGAAAAGCATTACCTGAACATCTGAGGTGAATGGGGCTGGTTTAAATGTCATGGAGCAATGTGATCTGGAAAGCAACAGAGGAGGAGGGGGGATTCTGTTTTTCTTGCTAGAGATAGCTTGTTTCAGATTGGAGCACAATGCATTTTGTTCAGCTTCCACCTTCTGAATTAAAGCTAATGCATCCTATGATGAAAAATAAGAATAGAATACAAAATGAAGGTGAAAAACCAAACAGAAGAGAAAAATCAAAACACATTTTATATTTGCAAAACATCTCCAAAATGAATATTACAGTATGATAAAGTTCTCCACAATGCTGAGGCCCACACATAGTGCCCCATCAATCAGTTATGGCCTGGGTTTAGGATTAGTGGGCTTTAAGTGGTGAATGGGGCATCGTGTAAGTCCTCTGTGCTAAACTGAATTTCACAATATACAAAAACAGGAATGCAGGGCTCTTTGATGGGTCACCCCAAGCTGAGGTGTTATAACGGTAGAGAAAGATGTGAGTAATTATTATTGGTGCTGATTAAAGATTAATGCTGGTAGGCAACTCTTGTTAGCTCCAATCAAGACATAAAAGGGATCAAAGGGATCTGAGAGAAGTGGAGAGCTAACTCGGAGAAACTTCTGGGAGGAAACTTTAGGAACAGCCATGCTTGGGAAGGAAGCTTAGGTTGCCCCCTGTCCCCCACTTTATCTCACTGAGTGAGATACAGATAGGACTGGCAGTGAAATAGCTCAGAAAAAATATGAGAGAGTGGAAGAGGACATGCATGAGAATGCAGGATTGGGCCCCTCCTCCTCTTCCATGGGCCCTCCGCTTCCCATTGGCCAGGCAGTGGGGAGGGAGGGTGGTTGAGAGCTGACTGCCCTGCTTTCCCTCTTTCCCCATTAATTTAAACCTCTTCTTGGATTTGGAGGGCCTTTTGTCCACTTTAGCTGCTTCACCCTTCCTCCCTCTAGATGTAATCTAGCACCTGTTTGGGGATTAGGAAGGATTTTTTTCCCATTGGACCAAAGTGGCAGATGTGCAGTGGGATTTTTCACCTTCCCTGCAGCAACATGGAGGCACAGTTAGGGTAAAAGGAGTAGGTCTTGGAAATTTAATAGTAGGATTTTTTTTGGAAAAAATGGTTACTCACCTTCTCGTAACTGTTGTTCTTCAAGATGTGTTCCTTGTATCTATTCCAGTTAGATGCGCAGTCGTCAGAAATGTCTTCCCCTAGCAGCACCCGTCGGGTTGGCTGTGGAGCCCGCTGGAGTGACGCCTCTATGGCACTCAATATATGACCCTGCGGACCCTGCGCCTCCTCAGTTCCTTCTTGCTGGCTACTCCGACAGAGGGAAGGTGGGTGGGTCTGGAATGGATATGAGCAACACATCTAGAAGAACAACAGTTACGAGAAGATAAGTAACCATTTTTTCTTCTTCGACTGCTTGCTCCTATCGATTCCAGTTAGGTGACTACGAAGTCCTACCTTGGAGGTGGGGTCGGAGTTATGGAATGACAAACTGGAGCACTTCTCGGCTGAAGGCTGCATCATCTCTAACATGCTGGGTTATAGCATAATGAGTGGCAAATGTGTGCATTGAGGGCCACGTCGCTGCCATGCAGATTTCTTGAATTGGCACCTGGGCCAGGAACGCTGCTCATGAGGCCTGCACCCTCGTGGAATGGGCTGTGAGAGCCAGGGTTGGAACATTGGCTAATTCGTAGCAGGTGCGGATGCAGGAGGTAATCCACGATGAGATACTCTGTGACAAGACCAGGAGAACTTTCTTATGGTCTACTACCGCCATGAATAGCTAGTTCGACTTTCAGAACAGCTTAGTATGCTCAATGTAAAAAGCAAGCGCCCATCGAACATCCAGAGAGTTGAGCCGTTGCTCTTGGCTGGTCACATGAGATTTAGGTTAAAACACAGGCAGAAAAATGTCGTGGCTGGAGTGAAACTGAGACACAACCTTTGGAAGGAAAGCCAGGTGAGGCCTGAGCTGCACCTTGTCCTTGAAGAAGACCATGTACGGACGGTCAGAAGTGAGGGCCTTGAGCTCCAAGAACCTCCTCGTCAAAGTAATGGCAACCAGAAAAGCAACCTTCCATGATAGATACAGGAGTAAGCAAGTTGCCAATGGTTCAAATGGAGCTCCCAACAGTTTGGAAAGAATCAGGTTGAGGTCCCATGCAGAGATGGGCTACCTAACCTGTGGGTACAGGCACTCCAAGCCCTTGAGGAAGTGGCTTACCATGGGGTTGGGGAAGATGGAGCGCCTGGCCACTCCCGGGTGGAACGCAGAGATAGCTGCCAGGTGCACCTTGATGGAAGAAACAGCCAGATCTTGCTGCTTGAGCTGCAGCAGGTACTCCAGGATGACAGGAATGGGGGCCTGCAATGGTGCAGTATGGCTCTGGGAGCACCAGATCGCAATCTGCCTCCATTTTACCAGATAGGTGGCCCTAGTGGAGGGCTTCCTGCTACCAAGCAGAACTTCCCTGACCAATTCCGAGCACATGAGCTCCATGGGGTTTAGCCATGAAGCTTACAGGCCATGAGGTGGAGAGACTGGAGGTCTGGGTGACGAAGGCGACCACAGTCCTGGGTAATCAGATCCGGGAGCAGTGGTAGCATGATCGGGGTGTCTACCGAGAGCTCCAGGAGCATGGCATACCAGTGTTGATGTGGCCACGCCGGAGCCACCAGGATGACTGCCGCCTTGTCCCTCCAGACTTTGAGCAGGACCTTGTGTACGAGAGGAAATGGTGGGAACACATACATGAGATGATTTCACCATGGGAGGAGGAAGGCATCCACAAGGGAGCCCTGGCTGTGGTTCCAGAAGGAGCAGAACCTTGGGCACTTCCTGTTGCTTCGCGCAGCAAAGAGATCAATATGGGGAGTATATCTAGAAGATGGTGAGGACGACATCCAGCTGGATGGACCACTTGTGGTTGCGGAACGATCTCCTGAGGTAGTACGCCAGCTCGTTCTGTGATCCTGGGAGATACTTTGCCTCCAAATGGATAGAGTGGGCTATGCAGAACTCCCACAGCTGGAGGGCTTCCCAACAGAGGGGAGAGGAACAGGTGCCACCCTGCTTGTTTATGTAAAACATTGCAGTTGTTTTGTCCTTCATGACTCCCACACATTGACCCCTCAAGTGGGCCTGGAAGGTCTGGCACACTAATCAAATTGCTCTCAGCTCCTTGATGTTGATGTGGAGCGAGAGCTCATCTTAAGACCAGAGGTCCTGTGTCTGAAGGTCTCCCAGGTGCACGTCCCACCCTAGCACCGATATGTCCATTACCAGGGACAGGGAGGGCTGAGGTCTGTGGAAGGGGACTTCCTTGCACACGTCTTGTTGGTTGAGCCACCAGCCCAGGGACTAGAGGACGTGACCCAGAAGAGTGACCACAGAGTCCAGACTGTCACATCCTGGGCAGTACGCTGACATGAGCCAAATCTGGAGAGGTCTGAGACGCATCCTGGCATGCTAAACCACGAATGTACAAGATGCCATGCGACCAAGTAGTCTCAGGCAGGCCCTTGCTGTAGTGGTAGGGTACTGTCTGATATCTTGTATGGCATCTGAGATCACTAGAAAATGGGTTTCCAGCAGGAATGCTCAGGCATGCCCTGAGTCCAGGACTGCCCTGAGAAACTCTATCCTTGGAGCTGGTATCAGGGTTGACTTGCTCTCATTGAGAAGAAGGTCCTTGTTGCCCGTGCCTCTCACGTTCATTCACCACCGACACTACCAAGGAGCAGGTCTGTGGGTGGGTGTACAAATACTTCTGCCCCTTAGGGGGGACAAAGTACCTCCTTCCTACACCCTTAGTTGTGGGGGCAATGGAGCCTGGGGTCTGCCACAAGGCCTTCGAGTTGACCTGGATGGTCTTGATAAGTGGCAGGACCACCCTGGATGGACCTTCTGGGGCCAGTATGTCCACAGTCCTCTTGTTCTGCCACCTCCTCAGCCTGTAGACCCATATTGCGCGCCACCCTGCGCAGCATGTCCTGGTGGGCATCACTGTCTATAGGCGGTAGCCCTGAAGTAGAAGTCCCTGGCACTGCCTCGTCTGGAGAGGATGACGGGGATGCAAGCGGGGGAACAGGGTCATCCTGGACCTCCTGATCCATTGGAGCCTCCTGCCCAGCCTCCTGTTCTGAGTCAATTATCCCTGGATCAGCTGTAGGAGCAGGGGCCAGCTCCAGGGGAGGCACTGAGGCCGGAGTCCCCTCAGTGCCCTTGGGGGCAGGGCAGCTGGCCAAGGTTGCTGGCAGCCCAGTCTCAGATACCACTGACCAGGAGCCCTTGGACAAGGTACCCTGGACCTAGTGATATGCCCAGGGGGTCCAAAAGGGCCACTGTGCCAGCCCCTGCCCTTGCGCCAGCCATGGAATTGTGCCCACGTTGGGGCGTCTGTGTGCCGACTGGTGCCAGCTCCAGTGCGAGTATCTGGACCCCACCTCCAAGTCCAAAGACGAGGACCGGGATCTTGACGGCCAGGGCGGTGCCAAGCAAAGCTGGGCTGGTGAGCGGTGCCACAAGGATGGGGAGCTGTGTTAAATGAAGGGCACGGGTAGCTCTCTTTTATGGACACCCAGCCAGCCATTATAAAATCCCTCTTAGTAGCTGTTCTCTAATTGATCTACCTGTAAAGGGTTAAAAAGTCTCACTGCTATGCATAGGTAAAAGGAAGTGAGTGGGCATCTAGCCAAAAGAGCCAACGGGAAGGCTAGAACCTTTAAAAATTGAAACAGGACTCCCTTTTTGTCTGTTGTTTTCGGGGAGAGGCAGACAGAGAGCAGTGATGCTGTGAGAAGCTTGGGCCAGGTATGAAAAATCCTCAGTATCATACCTAGAAACTACTCATTTGAAACCCCAGATATGTAAGTAGAGCAGGAAATGTTTAGGAAGACGCAATTAGGTTTATCCCTTTTATTTCTTTATGGCTTGCGGATTCCTCTGTGCTAACCCCAGGTGCTTTTGTTTTGCTTGTAATCTTTAAGCTGGACCTCAAGAAAGCTATTCTTGATGCTTAATCCTCGTAGTTATTTTGTTGAAAATCTAGCAAAAGCCTAAGTTCTCAGATGTATTTTCTTTCCTTTTTTTTATTAATAAAATTTACTTTTTTTAAGAACAGAATTGGAATTTTTGTGTCTTAAGAGGTTTGTGCACATGTTGTTTAATTAGCTGGTGGCAACAGCTGATTTCTTTTGTTTTTCTTTCTCAGCTCTTCCCCAGAGGGGGGATGAAAGAGCTTGAGGGTACCCCACAGGAAGGAATTCTCAAGTGTGCCTTCCTGGGGCATCAAATGGGTTTTGCACTTGGGTGGTGGCAGCATCTACCCATCCAAGGTAAGAGAAAAGCTGTAACCTTGGGAGTTTAATACAAGCCTGGAGTGGCAAGTATTAATTTTTAGAGTCCTTGTGGGCCCCCACCTTCTGCACTCTAAGTGCCAGAGTGAGGAATCAGCCTTGACAGGAGCAGTGCCGAGATCCATAGTGGCGCCACGAAGACAACAGACACCAAGACCTCAACCAGTGCTGTGATGATTGGTGCAGAGAACGGGACCTCCACTAAGTCAGGGACCTGTGCCGAGATGAGGATCAGTGCCAGGATGGTAAGCAGTGCCGCAAGCCAGACCAGTGCTGTGAGTCAGACTGGTGCCACAGGTCCAACCAGTGCCGCAAGTCCCAGTGTTGTCGTGAGATGGATCAGTGCCTGGACTCAAAGCGGTGCCTCCTTGTCAGTGTAGGAGAGCAGTGCCTTGGAGATGCAGGTGGATGCAATATCGCCAGCTTGCCTTGGGACGGTGCCGCCTTTGGTGGCGCTGGAGGCTGGTCGTGGAGGGCCAGAGACCACGGTGCCATTATGGCAATGAGGTCCCTCACAGCCTCAAAGGTGTTTGGGGTGGATGCAGAGCCCCACCTCTTCCACCACATGGCTTGGGGAGTCCAATGGCACCGGACTCAATGGGCAGATTTGTGGGGCCGAAGTTGACGGTGCCAGCTCCAAAGCTTTCAGTGCCGGGTACTCCTCCCTGGGTCGCGTCCCACTGGCCAACTCCTGTAGTGCCGGGGAATGGGACCAGTGGCCAGAGCCCTTCTGTGGTGCTACTTCTGCCACGGATGCTGGAGCACACCGCACCGATGAACTCGGTGCCAGGTCTTGCTGCGCCAAGGCAGATTGCAGTCTCAGAGCCACCTCAATAACTACAACTAACACTAAAACTACAGCAAACTGAAAGGCTAGGAGAATAAGAGGAGAATTTGCTAAGCAAGCCACCGCAGTTCCAACAACCATCACTGCTGGTAAGAAGAAACTGAGCAGGCGCCGGGCCAGCAGGGCATATATTGAGCACCACAGAGGCACCACTCCAGGGGGCTCCAAAGCTGACCTGATGGGTGCTGCTAGGGGAAAAACTTTCCAACGACTTTGCACATGGCGCACGCACACTTAACTGAAACTGATATGAGCAAGCGCTTGAAGAAGAACATTTAGTTTGTTGCAACATGCAGCCAGTGTTCAGTGCAGAAGAATACTAAAGCTAGTTCCCAGAATAAAAGAAACACAGATTTTGCTGGTGAAACTTGTCCTCTGGGAGGAGGAATAGCCTGAATTCTTCACAGACTGAGGTCCCCTTGTGGTACCCTCTATCCCCATAGGAGGGAGGGCAAGAGGTTTCAGAAGTGAGATGAGTCCAAGGGTAGGCTAAGGAGGGTCTTACCCAAAATATTGGTTAAAATCGAGGGAATTTTATAACCCAGCGGCTCTCAAACTGTGAGTCAGGACCCCAAAATGAGTCACGACTCTGTTTTAATGGAATCGCCAGAGCTGGCTTAGACTTGCTGGGGTTCAGGGCCGAAGCCCGAGCCCCACTGCCCGGGGCCAGCGTATATCTGCCGTGGCCTATCACACTATCTGGGAAGACCATTCACACCCAACCTCCGGTGGGGGAGGGAGGTGAGAAAGAGAGAAGAATCAGTCTTCCTTCCATCACCCCCACTCTCAGCACATGGCCCCATATAACAGGGTGGCTTGTCCCACGAGCCAGAGAGCCTGAGGCTAAAACAACCCTAATCGCAGGATAAGCCCAACCTGCAAGCGATCTGGTGTTTCCCCTATAAAAAGCAGCTGAAAGCTACAGTGAAGAGGCGAAGTTCAGGTAGTTTGTAAGGAGTGAGAAAGACTCCTGCAGGGAAGACCCTAATACCAGAAAAGTGGAGTAGTAAGAACCAGGAGGCTGAACTCCCACCAAATAAAGTCTGGGAGTGACTGTGACAGGACCAAGCTCTGGGAAGGAGGGCTGGGAATCCCTACTTAAGAGGAAAGAGACTTTGAATGGGGTTGGAGCTTGGATGGCCAATGTGTACCTAGAGGACTAAATACATTGGATCCCCTAGAAAGGTAGTAATTCAATTACCTTTGGACTGAGTGCAGGGAAACAGTGACCTCTGACCAAAAGTGGGTGCTCAGGAAATAGCCAGCCCTGTTACACCCCAGGAGCCAGCCCACTTCCCCACCCACCCACATGCACCAGCTTTCTCCTTATGCTAGCTAGGAGGTTGCACGGGCAACCTTAATTCTTGCATTCCTAACTCTTGAGGACCCAACTTGCAAATCTAAATAACATTATTTTTATTTACCTTTTTGGTGTGTGATATATACACAGGAAGAGAAAAGAATATATAATAGTGTGGTATCAAACAAAGTCTTTACCAGCATTTGTTTGGGATGGCCACGTTACTCAAAAGTGGTGGAACTATAGGTGCTCACGGCCAAGTTGCTGGTAAATCTTCACAACACCGCACCCCATTCTGTATTCTGCCATATACCACATATTTTACAGAAAAAATAGTTTAAAATATTTCTAGAGTGTTTTAAAAATCTTATTAGGACCAGTTTTTTCATTCTTTTATCTGTAAAGCCAGGTGTTTTTGTTACCATGGTCCAACTGTCTGGGACTGAAAGGATGAGAAAAATAACTAACATTTTAGAAACGTCTAAAAATGACAGAAAACATTTTCTAATATAGTTGCAAGTTTTAGAGTCCAATATCTTCCTGTTCCAGGGCTAGAAACAAGTACTGTATTTCACTGACAAAGAGAGGATTCTAATGGAAAGGCCCTTGCAGTCAATGGAAAGATTCCCAATGACTTCAATGGGCTCTGGATCAGCCATGCAATGCACTCACCCCCATGAGTTGCACAATACCAAATCTTACACCTGTCATTGATCTGGGAGTGAACATGTCTCATCTTGAATCTCATCCAATGTAGTTTGAGGAGAAAATCCTACATGTGGGACATGAAGGATTTGGGGAGATCTGCAGAGCTGGCTCAGAGTTGCAGGATCTGTGCCTGGATGGCTTGGCCTCCAACCAATCCATATATTTCGGGATGAAACAAATGCCCATTCCACAAGAGTCAAAAACACTTCTTTCCCTCTCCTTCTGTTCCTCCCTCCCTGCCACCTCATGGAATGCTTCAGGGTTTTCATGTTGACTTCAAGTTCCTCAGATCCCTTCCTTTCGGGTGTTTTTGCAAGAAGAAATAATCCAGTCCTGTGTTACATGGAATGTGAAAAACTGATATTTTAAAAAGTAAAGGAGGACTTGTTGCACCTTAGAGACTAACCAATTTATTTGAGCATAAGCTTTTGTGAGCCACAGCTTACTTCATCAGATGCCTTCAGTGGAAAATACAGTGGGGAGATTTATATACACAGAGAACATGAAACAATGGGTGTTACCGTACACACTGTAATGAGAGTGATCAGGTAAGGTGAGCTATTACCAGCAGGAGAGTGTGTGTGGGGGGACCTTTTTGTAGTGATAATCAAGGTGGGCCATTTCCAGCAGTTGACAAGAACGTCTGAGGAACAGTGGAGGGGGCGGGAAGGGGGGAGAAAAAACATGGGGAAATAGTTTTACTTTGTATAATGACCCATCCACTCCCAGTCTTTATTCAAGCCTAAGTTAATTGTATCCAGTTTGCAAATTAATTCCAATTCAGCTGTCTCTCGTTGGAGTCTGTTTTTGAGGTTTTTTTGTTGAAGAATTGCCACTTTTAGGTCTGTAATCGAGTGACCAAAGACATTGAAGTGTTCTCCGACTGGTTTTTGAATGTTATAATTCTTGACGTCTGATTTGTGTCCATTTATTCTTTTACGTAGAGACTGTTCACTTTGGCCAATGTACATGGCACACGATGGCATATATCACATTGGTATATGTGCAGGTGAACGAGCCTCTGATAGTGTGGCTGATGTCATTAGGCCCTTTGATGGTGTCCCCTGAATAGCTATGTGGACACAGTTGGCAATGGCCTTTGTTGCAAGGATAGGTTCCTGGGTTAGTGATTCTGGTGTGTGGTTGCTGGTGAGTATTTGCTTCAGGTTGGGGGGGTGTCTGTAAGCAAGGACTGGCCTGTCTCCCAAGATCTGTGAGAGTGATGGGTTGTCCTTCAGGATAGGCTGTAGATCCTTGATGATGCTCAAATAAATCTGTTAGTCTCTAAGGTGCCACAAGTCCTCCTTTTCTTTTTGTGGATACAGACTAACATGGCTGCTACTCTGAAACCTGATATTTTAAAGGGTACTTCAGAAATTTCACAATAAAGATAATTTATATTACCTCGAGGAGGTGCTTTTGGGAAGAACTGCTTGATCCTTTAGGGAACATCAATGCAGCCTTCTGCATCAGGAAGATAGCTTTGGATAACTTATTCTTTTTGATTTTATTCATTATATCTGATTCTGTAAAACAAATATATTGTTAAACAAGTGATATAATAAGGATTCTTAATTTTTTACACATTTTATAGCAATACTACACTAAACTTTTTAATCAATACATCAATATGCATTACCTGTGAAGAGACAAAGGCAATTTACATCTTTCCCAGGAGACTTAGTAGACTTGAGATTTTTGCCATCCATTTGAACACCTATATGGATAGAAAACACTTCATCATCTTGCTCATTATGATGGTCCTGTTGAAGAGTACTGTCAGAGGGTTTATAGGTAGTTCTGTATCTGAATTCTTACTCTGACAATATATGCTCCTCTCTGTTCTTTTGTTTGGATCATCGGCATTTCTTAGAGTGAGCTGACAAGCAAAAATATTCCATCCCCTTATCCCGACGATCCTAAGGAGCACTGCTAGCTCATGGGGAAAGAGGAATCTTGTGTTATCTAGTGCAGTGGTTCCCAAACTTGTTCCGCCACTTGTACAGGGAAAGCCCCTGCAGGGCCAGTCCGGTTTGTTTACTTGCCGCGTCCACAGATTCGGCCAATCGCAGCTCCCACTGGCCATGGTTCACTGCTCCAGGCCAATGTGAGCTGCTGGAAGCGGCGGCCAGTATGTCCCTCGGCCCACACCACTTCCAGCAGCTCCCGCTGGCCTGGAGCAGAAAACCGCGGCCACTGGGAGCCACAATTGGCCGAACCTGCCAACGTGGCAGGTAAACAAACGAGCCTAGCACAAGCAGCGGAACAAGTTTGGGAACCACTGATCTAGTGTGACAAAGTCAGTCCTGAAAGATATAAGGGCATGGTCAGGGCCGTCCTTCGGATTATGGGGCCCTTCGCAGTATTATTAAACTGGTGCCCCAGCCAGCACTGCTGACCCCAGTGTGTCGAGGGGGCACAGCCATTACTTCTGTCCGCGGACCGCCAGAACCTCCCCATTGCTGACGTACACCAAGCTTCATGTGTGACAGTGGCTCAAGGCAGGCTTTGCGCTGACACATGGGGGTTGCATCTTGCCACAGCCCACAGCCCTCCTGCAGCCCCTAGCCACTCCTGGCTCACCACAAGCATTTTGACAGGAAGTACCAAGAAGTAATAACAACAACAACAATACGTGTGTGTGTGTGTGTGTGTGTATGAGAGCCAGTGTGTGTGAGAAAGTCAGAGGGAGAGCCAGTGTGTGTGTGTGTGTGTGTGTGTGTGTGTGTGTGTGTGTGAGAGAGAGAGAGAGAGAGAGAGTGTCAGTGTGTGTGTTGGGGAGTGTGAGACTGTATGCGTGTGTGACAATCTGTATTGGGGGACTGTGACTTGTGAGAGCCTGTGTGTGTGTGTGTGTGTGTGTGTGTGTGTGTGTGTTTTAGGGAAGTGTGAGAGACTCAGACTAATTAAAGATACCTGAGGGCAATTAAGGGCTGCTAGTGACCTTTAAAAACCCTTCTTCTGGTGAAAGATCAGCGCCAGTGTAGTACAATAACAGCCTGAAGAGGGGAAAGGGGAAAATATTTCTGTTTGTGTTGGGAGTTAGGGTTTTTTCTCGTTTTGCTTAAGAGAACTTCTTTGGCCTAGCCTGCGGCCAACCATGTAAATAAGGAAAAATAAACCACAGTGAAGAGAAAACCCCTCCAGAGTCAGACTGATTTACTCCAGGCCCCTACACTGTCCAAGGGAGAAAGAGGCTGACAAGGTGAAAGAAGTACCCTACCACACTAGGATTTCATGGGAAATCCTGAAGTACAAGATTTATAATGGCTTTTAAATATTCAAAAATGGACCAAGCAGAGTGATTCTTTGGGGCCTTCCATACCAGACTGGGAGAGCAGGTTTCTTGCTAACATCGAGTAGATAAGGGTAAATTGGTAGCACAGAAATTGAGACTACAAATATTATAAAATAAACTATTCAAATCTACTTTTCTAGAGAGAGTATATAGTACAGATGATCCATCTACAGAGCTTCCTCCTTCCTTTATTTTAATGACATTACAGCAATTTGCAATACAATTGAAATCATGTAACTCACTGTCTAGGAGCCAAATACTGGAGTCCATATTAAGATTTAATTCCCACTGATGTAACCGAGCACAGATTAAAGATTGCAGGATATTGTTTGATAAACAGATGTTAATCTCAACATGTTATTTCTGATTGTGTGTGAAATATAAACTGCCCCAAATTTGCTGCATTTTACAAGCATTGATAAACTTTTATGACTTAAATAACATTACAAAAATATACTAGCACACACATTAATCCAACTGTGAAAGTTATTTAGCTTTATTAAACATTACCTTGTTTCATGTTAAGAAGTTTCACAGCGACTCTGTGTTGAGCCTGAATAAGCTCCAAGTGTAAATCCATCACAAAATTGTTTTTTGGGACTGGCTTATCATTACCATATGCTGAAGAAGCATTCAGATTTTGGCCTTTTGAATTCTTCTGATAAAAAGAAATTAATTAAGCAAATACTGATTTAAAGTAAGCCATTTTAATATATTTATTTTGAGATTACTAATAAGAAAATTACTAATTTAGTATGTTGAGGAAGTTTCAGCAATTTGCCATAACTATATAGATAACAAATATTCAGAAATTCATTCTCTTTAAAATAGTCAAAAGCAAACTCAATAATAAAGTATAATACACAGACACAGATAAGAAACATAACACAGATTTCTGAATCTTACAATCAGAAGTCACAAAACTACACTCAAATGAACTATCTACATCAAAAATGAAATAGTTCTATCCATGGTCAACTACTCTACAATAGGTTATGGAAATAATAGATGCTGTTCACATCAGGGAAATGATCGTTTTCAACACGCCTTTTACGTAGGATGAGTGGAGACAATGTGTTTTACAATATGTATGAGCCAAATACGCTGGGAGGAAAAATTTAATCAGAAAAACGTGAATGATCATTTGGAATCATTTAAGAACTTACTAGATGCCCAGAAATATATACATATATTTATAGCTGCCTTCACTTCTACTCTAAACCAGGTCAGTTTAACCAGCATTGAATTCTTCCTGAATTGTGGCATTATATATATATATATATATATATATATATATATATATATATATATATATATATATAATGGCATGTATATATAAAAATGGAGGAAGGGAGAAGTTGATAGTAATGAATACAAATCAGAAGCTAAGAACTGTGGAAAATTGTTAAGGGAAGCAAAGAGACATAAGGAGAAATTTGTGGCCAGCAGAGTTAAGGACAACAGGAATTTTTAAAAATATATTAGGAATTAAAAGAATCCTAACAATTGTATTGATCCATTACTAGATGGAAACGGTACAATTATCAACAATAATGCAGAAAAGGCGGAGTGTTCAATACATATTTCTGTTCTGAATTTGGGGAAAACAGATTATATAGTTTCTACATATGGTGATGATAACACTCTTTCTATTCCACTAGTATCTTTGGAGGATGTTAAACAGAAGCTTCTAAAGTCAGACATTTTTAAATCAGCAGGTCCAAATAACTTGTATCCAAGAGACTTAAAAGAGCTGGCTGAGGAGCTCATTGGACCATTAACGCTGATTTTCAATAAGTCTTGGAGTACTGGGAAGGTTCCAGAAGAATGGAAGTAAACTAATGTTGTGCCAATTTTTAGAAAGGGTAAATGGGATGCCCTGGGTAATTATAGGTCTGTCCGCCTGACACACTACATCTTGAATATTGTGTCCAGTTCTGGTGTCCACAGTTCAAAAAGGATGTTGATAAATTGGAGAGGGTTCAGAGAAGAGCCACGAGAATGATTAAAGGATTAGAAAATGTGTCTTACAGTGATGGGCCCAAGGAGCAAAATCTATTTAGCTTAACAAAGAGAAGGTTAAGGGGTGACCTGATTATAGTCTATAAGTATCTACAGGGGAACAAATATTTAATAATGGGCTCTTCAATCTAGCAGAAAAAGGTATAACATGATCCAATGGCTGGAAGTTAAAGACACATTAAGACTGGAATTAAGGTGTAAATTTTTAAGTGAGGGTAATTAACCACTGGAACATTTACAAAGGGTCATGATAGATTCTCCAGCACTGACAAATTTTAAATCAAGATGCGATGTTCTTCTAAAAGATCTGCTCTAGGAATTATTTTGGGGAAGTTCTACGGTCTGTCTTATACAGGAGATCAGATCCTCTAAAGCAATGGTTCTCAGAGCCGGTCCGCCACTTCTTCAGGGAAAGTCCCTGGCGCGCCAGACCGGTATGTTTACCTGCCGCGTCCGCAGGTTCAGCCGATCATGGCTCCCACAGGCCACGGTTCGCCGCTCCAGGCCAATGGGGGCTGCAGCAAGCAGCATGGGCCAAGGAAGGATCCCAATTGGCCAGTGGGAGCCGCGATCAGCCGAACCTGCAGACGCGGCAGGTAAACAAACTGGTCCAGCGAGCCAGGGGCTTTCCCTGAACAAGCGGCGGACCAGCTTTGAGAACCACTGCTCTAAAGCACTTGCAACACCTCCCAGCTTGGTATCGTCGGCAAAATTTATAAGTGTACTCTGTATGCCATTATCTAAATAATTGATGAAGTTATTGAACAGAACCAGACCCAGAACTGATCCCCGTGGGACCCCACTCATTATGCCCTTCCAGCATGACTGTGAACCACTGATAACTACTCTCTGGGAACGGTTTTCCAACCAGTTTTGCACCTACCTTATAGTAGCTCCATCTAGGTTGCATTTCCCTAGTTTGTTTATGAGAAGGTCATGCGAGACAGTATCAAAAGCTTTACTAAAGTCAAGATATACCATGTCTACCACTTTCCCCCATCCACAAGGCTTGTTACCCTGTCAAAGAAAGCTATCAGGTTGCTTTGACACTATTTGTTTTTGACAAATCCATGCTGACTGTTACTTATCACCTTATTGTCTTCTAGATGTTTGCAAATTGATTGCTTAATTATTTGCTCCATTGTCTTTCCGGGTTCAAAAGTTAAGCTGACTGGTCTGTAATACTTTACCTTTGTACAATAGGTGTCAAGTACTGATTTTCCATCTGGTAAAATGGTCATTAAGCGAGACATGTTCATTCCATTAATTGCTTTTTCAAGATTTTCATAAGCAAAATGTAACTGTTCTGCAGGGCTTTTCTGAAATAAATTCACATACAAATAAACTGAGAGTAGCGCTAACAGCTACATTATATACTATGGAAAACAAAGTGCAATCATTTTTTGTTGTTGCTATTAAGGTCCAATCATATTCTCTTTAGACAGACAATATTCCCATTGGCTTCACATGCTAATTTTGAAATTTTAAAGTTCAGCCATTTATCAGTTAGTGGTAAATATATATATTCTCATTCACATATAACTAAAAACACACATGGACAGATTCTCCTCAAACTTTCTAAAACAACATTCAAATCCGCAAAGGCAAATTTCTCAGAATATGTTTACAATGGAGGTAAAATCTCAGCCATAAATTTAGTATTCCCTAGCAGCAGTTTTACAATATTCTATTAAAAAACTGTAAAAAAAAATATTAAGGTTTCAGAAGCAAGCATTCTAAAGTTAGGATATTCCAGTGTGAAGGATGCTCCCTGTGCATGTGCACTAAGATATAGGGCCAGATTTAGAAATATATTTAGGCATTTATTGG
Source organism: Lepidochelys olivacea (assembly GCF_965140295.1). NCBI lineage: Eukaryota > Metazoa > Chordata > Testudines > Cheloniidae > Lepidochelys > Lepidochelys olivacea. The sequence goes on from NC_140411.1 coordinate 269,577,357, forward strand.
GCTTTTCAAAAGCACCTATGTGCCTAAAGTAATTGATTTCAATGAGTGTTAGGTACCTAGGTGCTTTTCAAAATGCCTACTACATGCCTAAATACCTTTTAAAATCTGGTCCATGGCCCTTAAATTACCTAAAGACATATTATATCTCAAATAATACAATATAATACCATATAGCTTTTTGTCCTATAGGGCTTAGTGATGGAACTTGAATGGTCTCTTGATATAGAGTTTTTTAAGGTGAAATTTCCTAGATTTCTTTAAAAGAAAAAAATGCCATGATCTGGAAGTATTTGCCTGTACAGCACTGCAATGCCCTAAAAGGTAAGGGCTTCAGTGAAGTTATGTTCATTCACACACAACTTGCAAGACTATAGTCGCCTTTGAGGGTCTCACTGAATGAAGCAAGAGCTCCATACAGGACATCTTTTATACAAATTAAATATATTAAATTTGGTAGATCCCAAAAGAATCAAATTACTAATCCTCTCCAAAATCTTAAAGCTGGTCCCATGCACTGCGATCACACCTGTGGGTGTCAGTTCTCCCTTCCCCTTCCTTTCTTCCCCCGTTCTGCCTCCCTGCTACTATGCATAGACTTGGATTAGCTGGGGGCAGTGCCACTTCAAAACAAGAATACAGAATTAACTACACACCACCTGTGTGAGTTTGAGCCAATGAGCGGATGTGGGGCAGGACAGGGAACAGGTACGGGAAAGTTCGAGGAGAGAACAAAAGAAAAGGCAGAGGAGAAGCAGTGGCACTGAGCTGGGGCAGAGACTGAGACAGGATGCAGAACTGGAATCAAGAGCTGCTTGGAGGAGAACGAGCTGCTTGCAAAACGCAACTCTTACAGATGCACAACCTGGAGCTAACAGGACGGCTGCAATCATGTCGCAAGACCCACCACTTTGAGCTCACAATGCAGGTGCCAGTATCAGGAGCTAACTCTGCCCCCCTAGAAGGGAAGGCTGGTGTTTGTGCAGAGACACATGACTGGAACCCAGGACTCCTACCCAAATCCGGGGAACCCCTACCTTACAAGTGGCTCATGAATAGGATTTGGGAAGTTTAAGAAGGGACAATGTTGGGAAGCCGGCTACATCATGAGGAGGTGCTCCCAACGTTGGGTGCTCTAAACAGGGGACCCTCAGGGTGCGGGATCAAACTCTGCAGGGACAATCACTAGGCCCAACACCCAACTGGGAACAATCCAGATTCATCAGCAAGTGTCTGATCGTTCCCATCAACTTCAATGGTGTGTGGATGGATGCCCTGCTGGACACGAGTTCTCAGGGGAGTTCTATGGCACTGGCAGTCATAGGACTTATCTACCCCTCCCAACAACTGGGTTTGGTTAGTTGCTGAGAATGGACTCAACATTCCTTATGTGGGGTACATGCTTGCTGATGTACAAGGCTAGGCTCCGAGACACTTTGCCAACTGGGGATCACTGTAAGTGAAACTGATAACCACACCCTGCGTCCTGTTGTTCTACACATGAACCTGCTCCAGCACTGCTATAATGAACTTCTAAAGGTACTGCAGGGTCATTAATCCTGGATACCCCACAGGGAAAAAAGTGTGGTAGAACACCAATAGAGAAATACAGAAGTAGCAGTGCTTCCCCAACATGCATGGAAAGGCTAAGATCTGGGACACTCGCCCTCTGAGAATAGGGCCAGATACCAAGACCGTTCTCCTGTGTAAGACAAAGACTGACATAGAGGCAAAGATTATACCACCCCAGTGGAGCCCTACCCCGGCACCAGTGCAAACCTGATCATGGTGGCTTGTAGCTTGGCCACTGTCAAGAAAGGGGTGCTGTCAGGAGTGTCCTGAACCAAGCCCATCAGCCTATAAGATTGTACCACAGTCAGGTCATTGCACAGGTCCTCTGCCTTGACTGGGCAGATGTAGCAATTCCCAAAGCGAGACCAGAGGCTGGGAGTGCACCTATTGCCTTGTAGAGTAGCATTAGCGAAGGTTCAGGAGGCCTGGCTCCAGGAGATAGATATGGGCGATGTGGAGATTACCACAGAACAGAGAAAGCATCTGACTTGGAAACATTCTGCCACCTTCTCCAAGAACTTGGTCAACTTTGAGTGTGTGACTCTGTGATGGGCTGTCCACCCTACACAAAGCCTGAAGGGGTTTAGGTGGCTAGATGGGCCAATTAACTCCATAGACTGCACCTGGAAGAGGAGCCAGGGAGCAAGGACTAATTAGAGATAAAATTCAGCTGGATAGAAACACGAGGGGCCTGTATAAAGCCCAGTAGCTGGGACTAAAAGGGAGCTGCAGAGAGAAGGAGGCTGCAGTCATACTCAGGGTGAGAGAAGGAAAGGTAGGAGGTAGTCCAGGTATACAGCAGTAAGGTTCAAGGCCATGCAGATCTTGACTGCTTGTTGTAGGGTCTCTGGGCTAGAACCCAGTGTAGAGGGTGGGCCTGGGTTCCCCTACCAGCCACTGGGCAGTGGTGCCATTAAGGGGCAGTGAGAGGAAAGACTGCCTGGAACAGTGGGTCCCAAGAAACTTTGATACCCTGAAAGTGGAGGACTACATTGACCTGGCTGGAGGGCCAAGCCAAGAAGCAGAAGTAGTCAAGTATGAAGACAGTGAGACTGAGAGTGAGACAGAGTGAGCAACTTCAGGAGGGATGTTGGCCTGGCAGAGCTAATGCCCAAACATGACCAGAAGGAGGTGCTCCACAGTGAGTAGAGCACCCTGTGACAGACTCCTATCCAGCATCCGATTGCCACCAACCACTCCCTGATCTGAGAGAGGTTCCAGATGGTCCCACGTGCCTTATATCAACCATTAAAAGAGATGCTCAATGAAATGAAGGAAGCAAGTATTATCAGAGCAAGCTACAGTCTATGGGCCGCCCCCATTGTCCTGGTAAAGAAAAAAAAAATAGGGAAACTCCACTTCTGTGTGGACTATTGGAAACTCAATGAAGTTATATATAAAGACCACTCCCCTACACAGAGGAAGCATTGACTGCCCTTAAATACGCCTCCCTATTTTCCACCAAAGAGCTAGCTTGTGGGTATTGACAGGTACCAATGACATCAAAGGACCAGGAAAAAATGGCCTTCGTTACCCCGATAGGACTCTATGAATTCATGCACAGGCCATTTAGCCTCTGCAACACTTCAGGAACATTCCAGCAGCTGGTAGAGCATTGCCCAGGTAGTGAGGAAAAAAGGGTTATTTACCTGCTGTTGTGAACATATGTATTCCGCTGCTGATGGTGTTTGTGTACCTAGGGCACTCAAGTCAGAGACTTTTGCCAGCAGTAACACTAAGTGACACATGCACCCCATCTCTCCTCATGCTCTAAGGCAAGGGCAGAAAAGGGGTGTGGCTGCCACCTCCCTCTCTTTTCCTTTACACCAGTGTATGTCATGTCCAAGGTAGCGGGAAAGATGAAAGGACTGTGGAATGTACAGATGCACTACACACCTCGAAGAACAACAGTTACTGTATGAATAAGTAATTATTTTTTCTCCTTTAAGTCATTGTGCACCTATACATTCCACTACTGGTGACTCCATCAGCCCCTTTGAGGTAGAGGGCCTTCAGATCATCTGAACAGAGATTGTAAAGCCAATATGCCAAAATTGGCATCGTTACAAGAGGTTTGAGTGATGGTATCATGAGCTAAAAAAGTATGTACAGATGACCATGTTGCTCCCTTACAGATATCAGCTATGGGAACATTGCTCAGAAAGGCTGATGAAGTTGACTGAGCCCTGGTGGAGTGAACCATTATGCTCAGTGGAGGAGAAACTTGAGCAAGATTGTAGCAGAGCTTAATGCAATCAGAAATCCAATGTGAGATTTACTGAGTTGACACTACATAGAGCCTGGGAGAAGTGCTGAAGGATATAGTGCAGTCAGGTAAAATACCAAATCTCCATGAACATCCAAGGTATGAAGTGTTTCTTTAACTTCAGAAGAATTGGGTTTCAGAGAAAAAAAAAACACTGGCAAATTAACAGTTTGAGTCATTTGGAAATCTGGCACTATTTTAGGCATAAACTTAAGGGGTAGCCTAAGGGAAATCTTGTCTTTGTCAAAAACTATAAAAGGAGGATCACCTAAGAGAGCATGAAGTTCTGAAACCCCCATAGAAGAATTGATTACCACCTGAAAAGCTGTTTTCATAAACAACAATAGTGAGGTTGTAGTGATAGGCTTGAAAGGGGGGTGGTTCCTATGAGTTTGGTGAGGATTACACTGAGATTTCATACAGGTACAGGATCAGACACAGAATGGTAATCATTGAGTTGACCTTTCAAGAATTGGGAAATGAGAGGGTGAGAGCAAATGGAAAACCCATCTACTGGCAGATGTAACACAAAAATGGAAGCCAAGTGACCTCTCACAAAACAAACTGAAAGGCCTGGTGCTTTCAGGTGCCAACATACAGTCTAGCACATACATAACTTCCATGTGATAAGGCAATAAATGTTGAGATCATGTCCAAATTGAAAATCTCTTCCACTTTGCTGCATACAGGGCTCTAGTGTATTCTTTTCTGCTTCTTATCAAGATGGTCTGAACCACTTGGGAGCACAATTGCTCCTGAGAATTCAACCAGAGATCATCCATGCATAAAATGGAGAGATTGGAGGTTAGAATGTAGAGACTTGCCTTGGTTCTGGGACAGAAGATCCTCAACTAGTGATAAAATTATTGGCAACTGGACAGAAAGCTGATATAGGGCCAGGAACCAATATTGTCTTAGCCACACCCATCCAATAAGAATCAATGTTCTTCTGTTTCTTTTCAGCTTCCTGAGTACCCTCACAATGAGAGGAACTGGAGGGAATGCATGTAGGAGATGACTGGATCATGGAAGAAGAAAGGCATCCATGATGGAACTCAGACTGTGGCCTGCCTTGAGCAAAATCTCATGCACTTGTTGTTCAGGTTGGTCACAAACCAGTCTATTGCTGGATTCTCTGAGTGGTGGGAGTTCTGAAGGAGAATGTCCTTCCTGATTGACCACTCATGTTGATGTACACAAACCCTGCTGAGGGAATCTGCAAGTGTGTTTCTCACTCCTGGAAGGTGAAAAGCCTTCAGGGAAACATGATGAATGAACAAATTCCACATGAGGGTTGCCTCCTGGCAGAGTTGACATGATCTTGCACCTCTCTGCTTGTTAAGATAAAACATGGTGGAGGTGTTGACTGTAGGAATTTGTATCACATAGTCCTCGATGGTAGACATAAACAACTTGCTAGCCTGAAGAACAGCTCAGACCTCTAGCACATTCATATGGAGTGACACTTCCTGGCTCGATCAAAGAGTTTGTTTCTGGAGTTGACCAAAATGGGCTCCCCAAACTTTGATATATGCATCTGTTATCAGAGTTATATTCAGTTTTGGGGACAAAAACAGAACTCTTTAGCACAGATAATGAGGATCCAGCCACAAAATCAAGAGACTGAAGCATTCGTGCAGAAACACAAATCCACAAGTCCAAAGAGTGGTTGGACATAGCTAATAGATCCAGACCTATAGACAGTGGAGTTGAAGTTTGTCATGCAGAGTTATGTGTGGGCATGCAGAGTTATGTATGGGGCTATGTAACCCAAGAGCTGAAAGCTGACATGCACTGTTGTCTTAAGGCTGGACTTGAGGCTTCCAGAAAGGAAAGCTATAGATTGATACCTTCCCTTTAGAAGGTAAGTTATGGCAGTCATAGAATCATAGAATATCAGGGTTGGAAGGGACCTCAGGAGGTCATCTAGTCCAACCCCCTGCTCAAAGCAGGACCAATCCCCAATTTTTGCCTCAGATCCCTAAATGGACCCCTCAAGGATTGTACTCACAACTCTGGGTTTAGCAGGCCAATGCTCAAACCATTGAGCTATCCCTCCCCCCAAGTCCTGGCAATGAGGTCTGCTCCGATTAAGATTATGCACTGTGTTGGATGTAATTGCGATTTGCCCAAATTTAGTTTCAGGCTCAGATGGGAGAACAGTTATCTTATGACTAGGATGCTGTTTTGCACCTAGTCACTTGATGCTCCACAAACTAGCCAATCACCCAAGTAAGGAAATATTTGAATGGCCAAGCAGCAGTGGTGGGCTATCATTATTGCCATGCAATTGGTGAAGACTCTTGGGGCTGACGACAGTCTGAAGGGAAGCATTGTGTATCGGTAACAGTTGGTGCTGTTATGAATTGAAGGTACTTCCTGTGCCAAGGATATATCACCATGTGGAAGTATGCATCCTGTAAACAAAGGGCAGCATACCAATTTCCCATCTCTAGGGAAGGGATAATAAAAACATGGGTGAAAATCCTGAACTTAATTTTCTTGATGAAATAGTTCAGCATTCTTAGATCTAGAATAGGGAAGAGGCCACCAGATTTTTGGGGGACCAGGAAATACTGGGAACAAAAGCCTTTTCCTCCATGTTGGTAAGGAACTTCTGCCTTCCTCCCAATTCTAGAAGAGACCATAGTTCTTGAAGTAACACAGACTCTGAGAAAGGTCCCTGAAAGGGATGGGGAAGGCTGATTGGAAAAAGAGAGACAGGTAAATTGGATAACATATCCCTCCTTTACTCTGTTGAGCACTCACATGTCTGACATGATGCTTTCCCAAGCACAGTGAAAAAAGGACAGACATGATCCAAAGAGAGGAGATATAGCTGGTGTGCTGTCCGACCAAGAAGTCAAAATGATTGCTTGGAAGTTGCAGCTGTTTGGTGAGAAAGCCCCCTTCACCCACCCACCCACACCCCGCCCAATGGAGAAGGCTGGCTTTCACTTAGACCTCTGTTGGAATGAGGTTCTGGAGTAAGATTGCAGCCTAAACTGACTCCTCTTTGTAACCAGAATATAAGGTCCTAATGAATGAAGTGTTGCATGAGTCCTTTAGTGTGTGCATAGCATCATCTGGTTAGCAGAAAACAGTTTAGAACCCTCAAAAGGTAAGTCCTCTATTGCGTTCTGCAGCTACGTTAGAATATCAGAAGCCTATAGCCACAAATAACGCTGCACGTAGAGTGCAGTGGCTACAGAATATGAGGCCATATCACTGGTGTTTACTGCTGCCTGAAGGGATGTATGAACCGTAAGATGTCCCTCAGAAACCAAAGCTAAAAACTATTCTTTATGTTACTCTGTCAACTTGTCAGCAAATTTAGAAATTGCAGAGAAATTAATGACAGGTTTCAGAGTAACAGCCGTGTTAGTCTGTATTCGCAAAAAGAAAAGGAGGACTTGTGGCACCTTAGAGACTAACCAATTTATTAGAGCATGAGCTTTCGTGAGCTACAGCTCATGCTCTAATAAATTGGTTAGTCTCTAAGGTGCCACAAGTCCTCCTTTTCTTTTTAGAGAAATTAATAAAATTATATTTTTACAAGAGTCTGATAATGAGAGACTCTCATTGGAAGAGTGATGGTGGAATAAATTCTGTCATATAAATCCTGCTTCATAAATTCCTTAACCTTGGGAGTGGCCTTAGGGTGGGACTGATGGGACCTCTCAGTAGCAGCTGTGATCACCCAAAAGTATCAGGACCTGGATGGGTAAACAGCAGGTCAAAAACTTGTTGACAGACTTGGTATCGTCCATCCACTCACTTGGTCTACCTGGACTACAAACTGTATACAGATGCCAGAAACTAGGGGCTGTACTCTCCCAGGACCAGGAGAGGTGGGAGAGGGCGATAACATATGCCAGCCAGGCATTAAAACAAACAGATTGGAACAATAAAATTACAGCTCCTTCAAACAGAATTCCTGGCTCTGGTCTGGTCAATCACCAAAAAGTTTAAGGGCTACCTGGGACCAACCTGCTTCACTACATACATGGATAACAATCCCCTGGAGCACATCGGCTCTGCCAACTTGGGAGCACTAGAACAATGCTGGATTTTAAGACTGGCCAACTACAATATCTCTGGAATTCTGGTCTGGCCAGAGACACACCATTGCTGATGCCCTGTCCAGACTGCTGACAACGCTGGAACCAGAAGCACTGGATGACCATGTACTGGAAGCCCTGACCGTGAAGTACTGGACTTAGAGATGCCATCCCCATTGAAGTGGTCCAGGCATGCTGCAAGTCAGTCCGAGATTCTACTAGGTAGGGATGACCAATCCGTGAAGGAGTGGTATAAAAACTGCTCAGTCTATACCAGTAGAAGAAACCCAGTGGTGGAGGACAGGGTCCCTGTGACAGGTTCCCCCCACCCCCAGGGGTGCCATTTGGAACTCGGATACCACTGAGCCCCCCGACCGACCAGCCTGAGTTTCCCTTACTCTGTGCTGCTGTGACCAGCTTTCAAGCCTCCTTCCGGCACACATACAGGTGAAGACACACCAAGCTGCAGCTATATTCACACAGATGCTGAGAGCAGCTCTGCATGGGAGAGCACAGCTAAGGAGTTGCCCAGCATGCAAGTGCACACCCCCTGTGGAGTGTAAACCCAGAATTGTATCATCTTGCACTACACAGAGAACCATACAGCGTAAGATCATAAAATTTGCCCTCTTCCTCAATGTGGAGAGAGATATGCAACAGCTCTCTGCCCCAAGTATAAGCTCCACACTGGTTTTAGAGACAAAACAAAACAAGTATATTAACTACAAAAGGTAGATTTTAAGGGGTTTGAAGTGATAGCAAACAGATCAAAAGGAGATTATCTTAGTAAATAAACAAAACCACAAACTGATCTTAACACACTAGATAGGTAGGATATAAATTAGCAAATTCTCACCCTGAGTGATAAACAGGCTGGCAGATCTTAAGGCACAAGTTGCCTTGGCTTTCTCAGGTTTTCATACACAGGCTAAAAATCCTTCTAACCTGGGACCATCACTTCCCACAGTTCAGTCTTTGTTCCTCAGGTGTTTCCAGGTGTGTTGTTGTAGGGAGAGTGAGGACTACCACCACCCCCGATGTCATTTTCCCCTTTTTATATTTTCTTCCCACTTGCTGGAAAGCTCTTTTGCTTTCTAATTGTTGAAAACTGGACATCCCTGACCTTCCCCTGCCCTGCCTCTTCCCATAAGCACAAGGATTGCTGTAGCTCACGAAAGCTTATGCTCAAATAAATTGGTTAGTCTCTAAGGTGCCACAAGTACTCCTTTTCTTTTTGCGAATACAGACTAACATGGCTGTCACTCTGAAACCTGTGTATAATAGAAATCTCTCAGAGATGGCACTACACAATGGGAAATTTCTATTATACACAGGTTTCAGAGTGACAGCCATGTTAGTCTGTATTCGCAAAAAGAAAAGGAGTACTTGTGGCACCTTAGAGACTAACCAATTTATTTGAGCATAAGCTTTCGTGAGCTACAGCAATCCTTGTGCTTATGGGAAGAGGCAGGGCAGGGGAAGGTCAGGGATGTCCAGTTTTCAACAATTAGAAAGTTGCCAACAGCACGCAGAGGAGAAGCAGCAGCACTGAGCTGGGGCAGAGATTGAGAAACCCCAGAGTGCTGGGGTGCAGAGTCACAACTAGGAGCTTCTAGGAGAGGAACCAGCTGTTTGCAAAAGGGGACTCTTATAAACATGCAGCCTGGAGCTGACAGGATAGCTGAGACCACACCAAAAGACCAATCAGTTTGCGCTCAGAACACAGGTGTCAACACAGGTTATATTGATGGGGGATGGATTGTAGTTGCCATGGGACAGAGTCTGTGTGTAGGTGGGGACCATTTTCCTGTATGCGGTAACAAGTGCAGCCCCTGTTAAAGATCCTGGCCTGGGTCTGTTCTGTTTCACAAGTCCTTCCTACAGGATAAGGCCTGCTCTGACTGCAGCACAACAGAGAGAGTACAATGGAAAGAAGTATGGACACGGTATAAAGGAAGAATGAGCTTTAGCACAAAATATCTTTCAGATCACAAAGGACTGTACAAGGTCAGAAAAAAATAACTTCTCTGGGTTTACATGATGAAGATTTGAAGTATCTACAATTTTTCTCTGCTCTAGCATATCGGTGCAAACTGTTCGACTTTATAAAATTAAGTACTACATTTTATAGGAATGTTTCTAACTTTAAAATGTTTAGAAAGGGACATGTGCTATGGTTTCTGAAAATGTTATGCAAGTGGCAAAGAATTATATATTACCTTCAGTATTTCAGGAATGTCACAGATATGAGTTTGTGAAGGTAATACCGATTCATTTCTTTCTCCTGCTGGGTAAGAAAAAAAAGTAAAAGTAAAATGAAAATCAACTGCACTGAATTTATAAGACTAGTAATAATTGACTAGTTCTATTAATAACTGAAGACCTTGGAAGTGGGAGTTTTCTAGCACTTGACTGTGACATTAATCGTATTGTTTTGATTACTGCACATTTTTAATGCTCTAAAACAGGGGTTGGCAACCTTCGGCACACAGCCCATCACGGTAATCTGCTGACAGGCCACGAGACATTTTGTTTATGTTGACTGTCCGCAGGCATGGCGTCCCACAGCTCCCAGTGGCCGTGATTCACCATTCCTGGCCAATGGGAGCTGGGGGAAACAGCTATCTGTTTGGCTTTCTGTCTCCTTCTCACTGGCTATTCTCTGGCTACTTCTCAGAGCTTCGTCTCACAAACAGACATACCTCCATCCAGCAAAACCCAGAGAAACTCCTCTGCCCACATAGCTCAGTTTCTGACTGGTCTTGCATATGGCCTATGTTTTGGGTGGTGGTTCATATTGTCTCCAGCTATCTTACTTCATAAAGGAGCTTAACTGCTTCTTCCATTGATCCTGAATGAAGGGCATCTGTCACACTCACCAACTTAGGTCTAAACAATTTGTATTTTATAGCATTTATTTAAAATAAAATCAAGCATGCTGCTATCAACAACCAACCAAAACAAATAAATATATTCGAAAACCTCAGACTTCAATTCAGAAAATGGCCAACAAAAAAGAAAATTGATTAGCTAATTATACATTATATTTAGATATTCCTTCCATACCTATTTCCAATAACACTCCCATTACCTTGTTGAACATTTTACCTGTTTTTGCAGATTTATTTGCACAGTCAGCTATGTTCTCCAATATCGCAGTCAGACGTAACGTGACCTCTGCAAGTACTACAACATTAGCATCTCCTATGTTACTGCTGTGAATTACTTCATTTATTATCCAAAGTATGTGAACCCACTAGAAGAAAAATATATAAAGCAAGAATCTTAAAGCAGTTCATAAAACTGAATTAAAAATATTCATATTTATGTATTCCAAACACTGATGATTTTTTGCACTCCAAACTGTTTAGAGACACTTGTAGATTGATCATAACACATGGAATATGATAGTACTTGGACCTTGTGAAAACAGAGCACAAAAGGGGGAGGAAATTCCCCATGTACCTGCACAAGAGTTAGGCAAAATATAGGCCGTAATAGTCCTCATAGGAACTTTAATTTATCAGTTATGTGCAGTAACTTGCTTTATTTTTCCAAGTTACGACACTTAGTACTTTCACTTTTCCATGATTCCTCCGACATTCCTTCAGATCACAAGTTCTTTAGTTTGTTTTTTTCTTTCTCTTTCTTTCTTTCTTTTTTTTTACTTTGCAGAGGTTTTGTGCATGTTCTGCATGGGATACCTATTGTACTATATGCTGGTCTGACGGGATGCCAAATCCCATAGCAGATTTCATCAGGTGCATAGAATTTGGAAGCAGTCATTGTAAGGAAAACACTGGTTTTCACCTTTTAGGCATGGAAGCCAGGGGGGATGTGATCCAATGTCGTTTGTGACCTACAGTGATCCTTAGATAGGATGAGATCCTTAACCCCACTCCAGTTCCTTTATGCTAGGTAAAAGGGATGGAGCAGCATAAAGGGATTCTAAAAACCCCAACACTCCTAGCCCAAGCACAGAAAACGACAGCCATAAAGCTGCCGTCCAAAGAACCCCTCTCAAGCCCTCATGTACTTGGGGAGGGAAGGGTGCCTGGGGCAGGGTCACAGGGCTAGAGATATTCTTGGCAGTGTTGCTGTCCACAGGTCAGCCCCAGGAGGCTGTCATAACACCTACAGGCCTCCAGGAGTCTGTGTTTAATTACAGCAGGGGTCTCTTCAGACTTTGGAGCACCCCAAGATCAAGCTGGCTCAAAGCCATCTCTGCCCTCCCACCTTTCCAAGAACTCTTTCTCCTGAACTCCAAGTTTTCTGCTACACCCAGAGGGTACATCTACTCTGCAAAAAATCAATAAACCCACAGCTGCAAGTTTCACAGTCTGGGTCAACTGACTCGGGCTTGTGCTATGGGGCTAAAAATAGCAGTGTAGACATTCCTGCTCAGGCTGGAGCCAGGGTTCGGGAACTCAGCAAGACGGGTTTGTCTTAGAATGCAGGCTCCAGCCCAAGCAGAAATGTCTACATACTATTTTCAGCCCCATAGTGCAAGCCCGAGTCAGCTGACCCAGGCTCAGAGACTCATTGCTGCGAGGCTGGGGTTTTGGGTTTTTTTTGGAAGTGTAGACATGGGTTTTTTTGTGCAGTGGCACACCACAAAACCTCATCCCACAGTATTTGGGAGATTTCCTTGATCCATATGACTTTTCCTTTCAAAAAGAACAAGAACTTTTGTGTGGGAAGTGATTCCCCTAACACTGTGTACACAACCACCTTGAACAATCTGTTATTTTCATTTTGTCTGACTATCCCCCTATAACAGACTGGACTTCACAGAGAAATGGAACAGAGATCTGTTGTCTGCCTTGTCTCTCTCACTTTTTTTTTTTAAGGCGCTATGAGGTGGGAGTGAAGGAGGGTTGTTCTCATATCACTAATGACATTACTAAGAATATGTGTATACATGTGAAGAAAATAGTGTAGAAATGAGAAATACTGTCATTAAAATTAATGCATTTTTTTATACTTTACAATGCATAAGTAACAGTTTGGAATTATATCCCTCACAGAAAGAACACAACTCTCATTTGTAACTAATGGGAGTTAGGTCTTTATCAAAAGGAAAATATACTTCTGCGATTTGAGACCTAAATTTTAACTTGGGTTAGCCATCATAAAATGCATTCATGCGAATGGAAATAGAATAAGAAAAAAGGAGTACTTTGTAAGCTTTGAATTTGTAGATATATTTTAAGTAGGCACTTCCACTCATTTGGATCCGCTGAACTCCTACTTTGCACTTCTGCCACAGAAACATTACTATATCAACAAGTATTTCTTTATCTGGTTGGAGAGTCTGGGAAAAAAAAAGATGTTACAATAGCTGCATAAATGGGTACAGACAAATTAGTTTTTCGTACAGAAAATAAGCCAATTTATACTTTGCCACATGTAGTGTTCTTATATGGGATGCCATCAACATGAAATCTAGCCGATATTTTTTTAAAGAAGAGTTAAAAGTAGTTTCAGGTATAATATCTGTCCTCTGCCCCGACCTGCCAATTTGGGAGGGGGGTATAATCATTTTTTAATAATTTATTTTCTCTTGTTGCTATGTGAAAGATTCACACAAAGAAAAGGGTAGAGTAACTAACTACACAGGGAAACGGCAAAATTGACCATATGCAAAGTGCTGCAACAAGTAAACAAACTGGAAAAATATGAAAAATAATATGGGTTACTAGTTATATTAACCTTAGGAGTTTCTTGAGCGATAGTAAGTAAAAAAATGTAAGTGTGATTTTTAAGTTGAAAGTGTCTTTTCTTCTTTCTGCTTAGAATTTCTGCAGTATAAGCTCCCAGTTTGCCACAAACATTATGGGCTATCATTATGGCCTTATGAAGGCTAGGAAAATATGCCAGCAAACATCTTAATTAAGAGTTGTTTAAAAGCATATTATTTCCTAGTAAAGATGCATTTTAACACCTTGAAATACATTTTATCTGGTTATACCCATATTTGTAAAGGTGTTAAAAACTGCTGTTTAAAAACGTGTTAGCATATAAATAAAACATGGGTATGTCTTCACTGCAGTGTTAACTAAAGTTATCTTCACTGGAGTTATTTCTCTTGAGTTAGCTTATGTTGAATGAGAGCAGCCATACTGAGAAATAACACTTGAACGGCAATGGTGGTGTTGCACTCACTTGTGTGCGATACCAACACTTCTGGGGTTGTACCCCAGGAGTCTTTGCACTGCAGTAAGCTCAACCAATCTAAGATTTCTTTCCCAGTGAATTGTAGGAGAACTTGTCTGTCCTTTCTGGGCACATAGGAGGAATTGTGGGAAGGTAGTGAAGAACTAGCAGTACTCAAGTGGTTTTAACCTGCATCCACACTACAGAGTGGTCATGTAAGCAGCTGACAAGTTGTGCTAACTGGAGCTTTAGCCTATACCCCCTAATTCTCTAGATACATTCCACCATATTTGACACACTTGCTTCCCTGAGTGCAACACAGCAAAAAGGAATTTGGTCTCCTTCCTTGATTATTAGAAAGCTGCAGTGTGCCCGGTAATTTTTGAAAATGGCTTTAATAATTTTATAAAAGTAGTTTAATTACATAGGACCAATCATAATAAAAAGTAAATTAAAACAAGGTAAATCACAATCAATCACATTTCTTATGCATTAATTAATTTCATTTTTGTTGTAATTTGTAAAGCTTGTCAACCATGCATAACTTCCTCTGACCTTGAATTACATATAATGGTACTGTCAGGAATTAGAGCCTGCTGCAGAGCCAGTCTCCAGGCAACCTAATGAGTGCAGCTGAGCTGCAGTAGGCTGCCTGATTGGCTGCGCCAACTGATTGGTTGGAGGAGTCTCTGAGGCCCTGCAGCAGTTCAGAGGATGCTCAAAGCACTTCCTAACACCTCTATTAGCTTCTGCTCCTGCCTTTGTTCTCTCCAGGTAACCCAATTCTGATCCTTGACTCTGATTCCTGACCTCTGACTTCGGCTCTGACCCTTGGCTCTGGCACCTGGCCTTTGACTCCAGCTCTGACCCTGGGTTCTGATTCCTGGCTACCCCAACTCCTGTTCTAACTGCTAGGCATGATCACTGGGCCTGACTCCAGCTCCAATCACTAGGCATGACTGCCCAAGTCCTAGTCATTTGACAGATACAATAGCAAGTACTGCATACAGCAGAAATGTGCTTAATTCTTTTATACCTGCTTAGATGTACATACGCAGGAAAACAGTGCGGTTGCCAAAGTGACAAGATCATCAGAAGGGTCTCCAGGCTTTAGGGATCCTTCTACAGTCACAATTGATAAAGGAGGAAAAAGTAAAATCAAGATATTATTTCCTCATACAAATTTAATAAAAACATGATGTTTTCAATGCAGCTGCTCCAACCTGCACCAGCTGCAATATGGTTCAGGAAATAGTCAATATGAAGGAGAAGCACGTTCCCCATCTTACACATTCCCCACTTCTGTGAAGAAGGCATATTTCTTTTCTGGTACAGGGAAACGTTTTCAAGATGCGTGTAATTTTGTGGATGACAGAATACAGGTTTAACTGGCAGCACACTTTAACAAGTTCTTCTTGTTTAAATTAAAAGAAATCTCAGATGTATGAACAATAAGAAAGTGCAAAATAAAGTCAGACAAGCCTCTTCCATCCCAGGCTCATTTTTTCCCTGGGAACCCCCTGTCTGAAAATATCAGTTAGTGTCTCCCCCGTTTATTGGAAATGTCATTAAGTCATGTTTTGACAAGTGAAAGTAAATAAGGCACAGTTCAGTAGGTCATAATTTCTTAACTGTTAGTTACAGTGGCAGAAAATTGTATACTGTATTTTAAAGAACTTCTCCATAACAAATAACAAAACTTTTGCTATAAAAAATTATATCTGAAATGTGATTATTGCAACTCCATAGCTGTAATGATCTACAACACACCTTGAAGTGCAATTGTTCTTCTTCCAGAACTGCGAGATACTGTGGCTTCCTTGAAACTATGTTCCTGGAGAGAGAGGCCATGTTTAGATCTTCTTGTAGACACGAGAGGCTGCATCGCAATAATAAGCCTGAGTTCCATTTCTGCTTTCTTCCATACTGGATCATCTTGATTCTAACAGTTTAAACAGAAATAGGTAATGGAAATTTGCCTTAATAATTTATGAACCTAAGTACATTTTAATACCCTCATATATACCATATAGTAAATTTGGATTACCTGAAGAAAATTAGCAATCAGTCCAACAGTAGAATCGAATACATCCCACTCTTCATAGCTGAAAGCTAACTTTATAAACTTCATAGCAGCTTCTCCAGAAACACCATTTTTCCCTACAACAATGGCAAATAAAAATATAATTCTTTTTAAAAATATAACATTCAGTAAAATTAAAGCTATTTTTAGCATCTGCATAATACATAACTAAGATTCCACACAAGAATTCTGCAGACATTGAACTACCTTGTGGGTTTCTCAAAAACTCCACAAAATCGACTTTTTGTATTATATTGCTGGATATTTTTCAGTGTTTATAAGACTGGACTGCCATACCTGCATTGTCATGTTACATTCCAAAAGTCCACGTTGCTGTTGAAATTAATGAGTCTTTTTGATGAAGTCATGGACCTAATTCTACCTGCCTCCAGAAATAACCTCAAAATGGTTGCAACCATAGTCCCCACATATGCCCCTCCTTCCAATTATTACTTTTAAGAATGTGAAAAACTTGTGCAAAGATGGCTGAATATTCTCATTGCTAGATCTGCAAATATACATATACATACTGGAGAGCCTCTTCTCCCTACCCTCTCAAGTGAATCCATATAAGAGCAGGGCAGAATAGGGAGTCTCAAGCTCCTTTCTGCCATAGGCAAGGGCCCCAGGTAGTACATTCAGCAGTGTTCCACAGTCCCAAGACAGCGTTCTAGTGAGTGAGCTCCAAAGGGTATTCCTTTGGTTGAAGGTGCTGGGAAGAGGTTTAGATTAATGTTTGGCAGCAGGTATTTTTTTGAAGAATACTAAGGACTGCTCCAAGGCCACATCATTCTGTTCTACACAGATATGATGACTCAACGACTCTCTGCTCAGCCACGTCCACCCCTCTCTCCTCCCTAAGCACATCTCACAATTATAACATCAGAAACTGGCCTTTGATATTTGTAAAGCACTTGAAGATCTCTTGATCAACTGTGCTATCTATGTTCAAAGTAGTAGCATTTTATTATAATGCCTGTATGTTTACAACTTGCTATTTCAGTAAAGCTTGTAATAGCTTTGTAATTAAAATTGAAACAATATTTAATGATTAGTTCTGATTGTCTGAATACTAATAGAAGGTAGGATCTTGCAAACTTTGTAGGCATAGAACTACCACTGGAGTTCGGCGTGCTGAGAGTTTGCATGACTGGGTTCAAAATGCTTTGAAAACCCAAACTAATATACCTGTTAATATCAGCTGCAGAAGTGTCGACGACGCATTTATTACACCAGAAGACTCAGTACAATAACTTTCTTGTGTACTAGCAAAGCTGCCACCTCCTAAAACAAAAGTAACTCATCAGATAATAATAGAATTTATTTGATGTTATATTTTATTTAGTCATAATCAGAAACCAGAATTCCTGTTGTACAGGAAATTTTGAAATTAAAAAAATATCATCATAATGAAAACTCGCAATTTCAAAATTCACGTGGAACAAAGGGAGTCCAAATTTTTTGTTTTGAAAAAATCAAAAAAGACATTCTGTTTTGACTTTTTCCTCAACAAAATTAATGAGTCTCCACAAGCTGCCCAGAGCTCAGGCAACCCATATTCTGGACTATATAAGAACATAAGAATTTAAAAACAGCCATACTGGGTCAGCCCAAAGTTCCATCTAGCCCAGTATCCTGTCTTCCGACAGTGGCCAATACCAGGTGCCCCAGAGAGAATGAACAGAACAGGCAATCATCAAGTGATCCATCCCGTCGCCCATCCCCAGCTTCTGTCAGACAGAGGCTAGGGACACCATCCCTGCCATCCTGGCTAATAGCCATTGATGAACCTATCCTCCATGAATTTATATAGTTCTATTTTGAACCCTGTTATAGTCTTGGCCTTCACAACATCCTCTGGCAAAGAGTTCCACAGCTTGACTGTGTTGTGTGAAGAAATATTTCCTTTTCTTTGTTTTATCCTGCTGTCTATTAATTTCATTTGGTGACCCCTAGTTCTTATGTTATGAGACACATTAAATAATGCTTCCTTATTTACTTTCTTCACACCAGTCATGATTTTATAGACCTCTATCATATCCCCCCTAAGTTGTCTCTTTTCCAAGCTGAAAAGTTCCAGTCTTATTAATCTCTCCTCATACGGAAGCCATTCCATACCCCTAATCGTTTTTGTTGTCCTTTTCAGAACCTTCTCCAATATATCTTTTTTAAGATGGGGCAACCACATCTGAAAGCAGTATTCAAGATGTGGGCATACCATGGATTTATATTGAGGCAATATGATATTTTCTGTCTTATTATCTACCCCTTTCCTAATGATTCCCAACATTCTGCACATTGAGTGGATGTTTTCAGAGAACTATCCTCGACTCCAAGATCTCTCTCGAGTGGTAACAGCTAATTTAGACCCCATCATTTCATATGTATAGTTAGGATTATGTTTTCCAATGTGCATTACTTTGCATTTAATCAACATTGAATTTCATCTACCATTTTGTTGCCTAATCACCCAGTTTTGAGAGATCCTTTTGTAGCTCTTTGCAGTCTGCTTGGGACTTAACTATCTTGAGTAGTTTTATATCATCTGCAAATATTGCCACCTCACTGTTTACCCCTTTTTCCAGATCATTTATGAATATGTTGAATAGTACCGGTCCCAGTACAAACCCTTGTGGGACACCACTATTTACCTCTCTCCATTCTGAAAACTGACCATTTATTCCTATCCTTGTTTCCTATCTTTAAACAAGTTACCAACCCATGAGAGGACCTTCCCTCTTATCCCGTGACAGCTTACTTTGCTTAAGAGCCTTTGGTGAGTGAACTTGTCAAAGGCTTTCTGAAAATCTAAATACACTATATCCACTGGATCCCCCTTATCCACATGCTTGTTAACCCCCTCAAAGAATTCTAGTAGATTGGTGAGGCATGATTTCCCTTTACAAAAATCATGTTGACTCTTCCCCAACAAATTGTGTTCATCTATGTGTCTGACAATTCTGTTCTTTACTATAGTTTCAACCAGTTTGCCTGGTACTGAAGTCAGGCTCACTGGTCTGTAATTGCCTGGATCACCTCTGGAGCCCTTTTTAAAAATTGGCATCACATTAGCTATCCTCCAGTCATTTGGTACAGAAGCTGATTTAAATGATAGGCTACAAACCACAGTTAGTTGTTCTGCAATTTCACATTTGAGTTCCTTCAGAACTCTTGGGTGAATACCATCTGGTCCTGGTGACTTATTATTGTTTAGTTTATCAGTTTGTTCCAAAACCTGCTCTAAGGACACCTCAATCTGGGACAGTTCCTCAGATTTGTCACCTCAAAAGAATGGCTCAGGCTGGGGAATCTCCCTCACATCCTCAGCTATGAAGACTGTTGCAAAGAATTCATTTAGTTTCTCCGCAATGTCTTTATCATTCTTTAGTGCTCCGTTAGTATCTTGATTGTCCAGTGGCCTCACCATTGTTTAGCTTCTGATGCACTTAAAAAAAAAATTGCTATTACTTTTTGAGTCTTTGGCTAGCTGTTCTTCACATTCTTTTTTGGCCTTCCTAATTATATTTTTACACTTCACTTGGCAGAGTTTATGCTCCTTTTTACTTTCCTCACTAGGATTTAACTACCCAGAAGGTAGGAAGCCCAAACAAGCCTGGCTCAAACCGGGGCTTCCAGAGCTACAGGGATCCCAGTTGTGTGGCAGCCCACAATACCAGCAGACAAGCTGTCAGGAAGCCTGCCTGGTTTCTGTTGGAAGATTCAATAAAGCCAACAGATTCCCACAAGATATTTTTCATTTGATTATCAGCATTTTCTGACAGAAAAATGCTTTGTTAGAAAACCTCTGACCAGCTCTAGTCATAATGATCTTGGAAGTAAAATACAATTATTAAGTGTATTTACTTTATACATGTTATTTTATTACCAAAACATCTTCTACTCCATGGTTCTAATTCTGTCCTTATTTACACCTCCATAGAACGCTACTGACTTAAATGTAGAGGCATGGGGTGAAAATCAGTGCAAACTTTGACCCCTCAAGTGTCCTTTTGAACAACTATTTTATGTGGTAAATAAACTGGATTAGATAGAGTCACTCTGAAATTACACTTATGCAACTGAAGTTAAAGGTAGTGGGGATATGTGGGTTTGACTTAGGACAGAAAATGACCAGACCTATATACCCAAACACATGAGATTAAAAATGTTTTAAGCAGTGCCAGGGCAAATCAAAGAAATAGAGATCTTTGGTTTATAATTTGAAGCATTCTAGGCATTCACATAATAATAATCAACTAAGCATTTGGCTGCAAAGACCTACTGCCACGTGAAGTTTGCACAAAAGAGACTTGTCAGCACATCCCAAGAGAAATGTGCAGCCATCAGCTGGGATTTTAATTCAGAGGTGGGCAAACTACGGCCCGCAGGACCGTCCTGCCCAGCCCCTGATCTTCTGGCCTGGGAGGCTAGCCCCTGGCCCCTCCCCCGCTGTTCCCTCTCCACCGCAGCCTCAGCTCACTGCTCCGCCGGTGCAATGCTCTGGGCAGTGGAGCAGTGAGCTCCTGGGGCAGCACAGCTACAGAGCCCAGCCTGACCTGGTGCTCTGTGCTGCGCAGCGTGGCTACCTGTCCTGGTGCAGCCACGCCACCAGCCACCAGTGATCCAGGCAGCGCGGTAAGGAGGCAGGGAGCGGGGGGGTTGGATAGGGGTCAGGGCATCCAGAGAGCAGGAACAGGGTCGTTGAATGGGGGCAGGAGTCCTCAGGGGGCAGTCAGGAAGGGGGGGAGGTCAGGGATAGAGAGCAGGGGGTGGATGGGGCAGAGGTCCCCGGAGGTCCAGCAGGGAACAGCGGGGTTGGATGGGGCAGGAGTCCCGGGGGTGCTGTCAGGGGGCGAGAAGCAGGAGGGGTTGGATAGGGGGTGGGGGCCGGGCCATGCCTGGCTGTTTGGGAAGGCACAGTCTCCCCTAAGCGACCCTCCATACAATTTCAGAAACCTGATGTGGCCCTCAGGCCAAAAAGTTTGCCCGCCACTGTTTTAATTACATGATTAGTTGATTTGTGCATTTTTTTTAAAACAGCAGCTATTTAAATGGTTTTACCAGCAATAAAACATTCTTTCAGCATGAAATTCACTCCTCCCCACACAAAGCTTGACTAAATGTACTTTGTTCAGAGAATGAAGTGGATGTCAAGTGATGGAATGCACCATCACAACCTACAAGCTGGCTATAGGACTGCATCGTAGCCCATTGGAAACTAGCATTCCAGCCCACAGGCTAAAATAGCAACCACAGTCGCTCTCCACATCCTCTATGCTGGAATGACTGGATACAGATAAGCATATATCAAGTGGGTCCTACCTTGGGTCATCACAAAGACCCCTTCCATGCTGAGCTATTCAGAAAAGGTGCAGACTTTCTGTGAAGCACAAGGAGTTACTCCAGATATACACTGGTAAAACTGAGAGCTGAATCTGGCCAAAGGTTTTAACTTAATTATATAAAATTTTGGGAAGGTATAATTTAAAAAAAAAGTAAGTTTGATTTGATCAGTGCTATGATTATAATTGAAACACATACTTCTGCAGGTGAGATTTTTGTTTTATGGGAGTAAGAAACACTGAGGTTCTTTACCAGTGTATTTTCATTTTTATGCCATTACCTGCCAGGATATCCATGCCTGCAAAAAAGAGCTCTGAAACCACATCACGAATCTCAGTTTCCTCAGGAACAGGTGGGGCAGGGCGCAACACTTGTTGATTACTATCAGAGAGAGCTTCTAGGATGGCAAGGAAATGGGCTGCAGTGCCATCAAACATCTCTGTCAGCAGCCGTTCTGTAACAGTACGAGGCCATGGCAACTAAACAAGAGATAAATCTTTGTAAGGTTTTGTCATATTTCAAATGCATTACAATAAAGCTGTTTTTTCAAAACAGCTCTCTGTGAAAAAGTGAATTCAAGTACAAGAAATAACTGCAGTATACAGCGTGGTTGTGAATTCTATGATCCAGAGGTATAGCAAAGTATCAGGCCAAGTTTGTAAGGTACCTTAGGAAGGCATGAATTTCACAATAACTACATACACTGCTGCACACTATTCTAGTTACAAAACAAAACAATGAAAATTATTAAAGGAAAAAACGTATTAAGCCTATGTAATTCAAAGCTATCCAGATCATGTCCTGTAATCACATGGGCTTGATCACTGGGAGCTGAGGACTCTCAGCGCTTCACAGGAAGTCAGTGAATATTGACAATGATCAGCACCCCACAGGACTAAAGCTACAGTCCATTAGGTTGCTTCTTTGGGCTGTACATTTTCCAATCAACATAATGTAAAACATAAGACAATACACACAAAACCATATGCACTATGTTTGGCTGCTAAGTAATGAGAAATCTATAAAATAAAATAAAATAAAATAAAATAAAATAAAATAAAAAAACTGATTTCATGATGCTTTGTTTACATGACTGTTTTTTCCTTGTCAAAATCATTACCAGGTATGGAGCAATGAAGTGGAGACCCAGTATTTAATGGTCACCTGCTCCATGTCATCATCACTCCAGTTATAACAATTTATTTGACATTTTATCAAATAAAAAGCCTTCAGTAAGGTTTCCAGGACCATCTAAACATTATAATGTTAGGGAATTTCCTTCCTGCATTGGTGGAGCCACATCCTTTATTTTAATTTTCAAATTAGGCACTTTAATGCAAGCAAAGCTAAGATGTATACCCAATAAAAAGGGAATAATTTGTGCCGTATATGGCAGCATTTCAGCAATTTATATGCTGATGGATTGTATTTTTATTGTAACATAAATTATACACCCATCTTTTCAAACAGGCTACCTCTTTAGAGGTAGCTACTTATCTTTTGAAAAGAAAGAGCAACCATTTCTACAGGGCGGAGAGTAAATCCACGTTTTACTGGCAACCTCATTCCAAACCAAAGACAAGAAATATTTTTAAACAATTCCTTATAATTATACATGCAGGTTTAAAATTTCCCAAGTACACTACATTGGATTTAAAAACCTAACATTTGTTGCTAAATTATTATATCCCCAATGGTTCTTTCCACAGCATTGAGGAAATAATTACAGTCCCAAACCTGCAACTGACTATATGCAACAGAACCCTGCCCCCACGTATAGTCGTTGACAGTTTATGCACAAAACACAGATTTTATTTAAATAAATGCCTGAGGTTGGGAGGGTAACTATACACAGCAGCGATAGCAATACTGTTTTAGCTGTAAACAGTTCCCTGTGGTGTTTGCAATCCAAATATTACAGCATTGTAGGGGTGAAGGAAAAAATGAAAATTATTAAAAACTATTGTAAAATGAGCCAGTCTATTTTCATTTTCCAAGTTAAATTAAGAGCTAAAAGTACATGGAACTACACACATACTAAAAGTTAAGCGTGCGCTTATATATTTTGCTGGATCAGGACCAGACCACTCAGCACCTTGCAGGATCAAACTCTTATCAGGCATTCCAGTCTAAATATCCCTACATTGTGGCTTTGCTACACAAATGTTTCATTTGCTGCAAGCTGAGGTATAAAACTACTCGCACAAGCCTGCTGTGCACTTAAGTGTCCAGGTGGACGCTGCTGCTGCACACTAACAGTTCCCTAGTGCATTTTGATCTATGGCTGTTTCAAAGCTGGATAAATCAAAGGGCACTAGAAAACTTTTAGTTCATGGCAGTAGGGTCCATACTGACAGAGTGCACGGCACACTAATGCAGGGTAGATTTATGCCCCGGTTTGCCATGAGTGAAGTGTTCATACAGACAAGCTCTCTGTCTTCTTATCATACTATGAGTACTGGACTACACACGTTTTATAATATTAAAATGTCAAAAAAATTGCTTTAAAAGTGAACCAATGCAGGCAAATATAGTCCTATAGATTTTTCTCCATTTATTTGAACATTAGTAAATCTACAAAATGTGCAGAAATATTTCTGAAAATGGTATCGCATTTAATGTTCACAACCCTGAACAAATAATCAAACTATAAAAGCATGTAAAAACAAACAACATGAAAATTCAATACTTCTGTTTGCTAAGGCCAAGAAAACAGGCATGGCAAGTAGTGGACAAAAACGTCACATTTTAAAAGAATTATTAAGAAATTGATTCCTAACGATCAGTCACTTTTAAAACCAGGCATTAAGTAAAGTCCGAAACTGATACAGAGTTATGTGAAATCTTTAGGAATTACATTGTAAACTGAATTATCTCCTGACCCTGACCACAGACTTCAAAGCCTGCAGAAGCAACACCCCCACTAGAATTGTACACCTGCTTCCCCAAGTCCTGCTGAAGGACATCACCCAAAAACAGCTAAGTTTTACTGAGCCAAATCCTTGAGAAATCTGGTAGTCTTTACATATGCAAACCACACCCTCCTGAGGTTTCAGATAAGTGAGGTTTGGATCAACTGGAATGTGCTATATACTCAGCAATTTAATATGAAAGTATACATGACTGAAATCACATATGACCTGATATTGAACCCTTTGGTACTCTTTTATACCAATGTATCATACAGATCACTTAAAGTTTGATCAGAGCAATCAGGTCACATCTGAAATGTGTCAGGATGATGATGTTATAGCTTTACTATTAACTACAGTAAGGCTAAGTTTTTGTCACAGATACTTTTAGAAAAAAAGTCATGGAAAGGTCACTGGCAATAAAATTCATGGAAGCCCGTGACCTGTCTCTGACTTTCACTAAAAATATCCCTGACAAAATGGGGAAGTGGGTTCAGCACCCACTCTTGCTGGGGCTCCCGGGTCCCCCACTGCTGTGGGGAGTGGGAGCTCTGGGGTCCCCCTACTCACAGGGGATGACTCCTGCGGGGTCTCCTTCCCCACAAGATGGATGGGAGCTATGGGGGGCCATCACTGTGGCTGGATAGCTGCAGGGTCCTCCCGCCGCCTGCCGCGGCTGGGCAGCTTCGGGAAGACCCCTGCCTCCCACCGTGTCTGGACAGCTGCGCGTGGAGGATGTCCCATGCCACCCACTACAGCTGGGCAGCTGTGGGGAGGTCCCCCCACCTGCCACAGCTGGGCAGCTTCTGGGGTTCCCCGCTGCCTGCCACAGCTGGGAAGCTGTGGGGGTCCCCCCGCCACTCCACTGGGCTGGGCAGCTGCAGGCTCCCCTCACCAGAGTGGGGGCTGGGAGCTCCAGCCCCAGGCAGAAAATGTCACAGAGGTCAAAGGAAGTCACGCAATCCATGACTTCCTTTGACCTCCGTGACATAATCGTTGCCTTAACTATAAACAATATCAGCTGAGAAATCCCATGAATTCATAATGTTATTTCTGATGGAACTTATTTATATATCTGTTTTTCCCAATACTCAGACTTTTTTCTATTAGTAAAGAAACAATAACATAGTATATACAAATGATACTAATATTTAATAGCATATTATTTTCCAGCAAAAATTATACTCTTCTGATTTTGAATATGACTGGGGTTTATCAAATATAGTGCTTTCATTCTCAGGCTAGCCCAAAGGCACTTTATGAATAAATAAGTTAGATAATGATTGTGCATGTAAATAAAGCTCACCAACAATTCACACAGCTCTGTATATTTGCAATTGACAGAATAAATGATGAGACAGAAATGGGAGTTATGCAAGGAGACATCTAACTTCTGCCTTGATGGCCTCTCAACCGAGACAGAAAAGACCTTTTGTCTCGCATCTCACCCAGAGGATGGTTGTGTAGCACTTACCTATGCCTCTTGGTACTGCTATATTTGCAATGAGTAAGAATGGAAACCATAGGACCAAATTAACCACAGGTTTACAGCACCAAAAACTCTGATGCGGGTCCACAGCATAAAGCCTTCCAGCAGTGGAGGCTGCAATGATGCAAAGTGACTGCAACCTTCTTCCTACCTGGATGAGGGCTGTGTAGTGCCAATGCAGCCCAATAAGTGGAAAGCACTGAGCAGCAAGAGAGAGTAGCTGGAAAGTGTGCTGGTTTGAGCCTCCTGGAGTGTTTCCCATTTGGCAGAGTGGCTATGTAGCCCTAGCAAAAATTAAAGTTGCCCCAACTCCAGATGAAACCACAAGGGAAAAAGCAGAATTACCATCTGCCTTTCTTGGGGTGAATCACCCCTGGAGTGTAAAGGGCTTCTCTGGCTCTGGGAACTGTAAATCACACCTCCCTGCACCAGCGTTAGTAGAAGTTCTATAACCTGTGTTATGGAGGGGGTCAGACTTGATGATCACAGGATCCCTTCTGGCCTCAGAATCTATGAATGTATGAATCTTGTCTCTAGGAAAGGTCTTGAACCCAATGACTTTAAACCTGACTCAGAAGGAAGAGTGATACTCTCTGAGGTATATGGGGGGAACCATTATAAATACACATAATAGTATAAGAATAAATGCGGCTATTAAAGCTAATAAAGTAGGTCTGGAAGTTGTCCAAAGAAAGTAAGTATGCAAAAATATTTAATATTATGAAAGAACGTGTTTCTCTATACTAATTTACAAGGCATCTCCCAATGGAACACTTGGCTGTGGCAACTAAGATTGTTGGCAATAGAATGTGAGTTGGGGAAAATAATGATTTTCATCAAAGGCTATTTCATACTTTGTACTCATTTATAAAGGTCACAGAATCCTAAGGGGGAGTGACGAATCTCTGAAAAACATATCTTTCAAGGTTTGAGAGGAGTACTGCGACACAAAAATCCACTGAAGATTTGTTGAAGCTGGCCCCGAATCTTTAATGTAGTTAAACACAGTAAGGAAAATTCAAGGGGCCATACACCATGGATGAATTTGAACAATATTTTTAAAAATTATATTATCTTTAAATACTGTAGAGTTGTGGCTATTTTGTAGTGTACAGCCAAGAATATTTATCCTACACAAATAACTCACACAGCCACTAAAGAAAACAAACCCTGAATGATCCAATATAACCATATTGCCTATTATAATTATTACTCCCTTAAGTTGGTTCTGAGTCTTAATGGTAAAGTTAATATGTTATTTATAAGGCTGGAAAGGGAAAACAAATCATTCTGTTTGCAGATAATGCTGTATGCCCACAAAAGATGTGTGTTAGGCAAAGCTATGTCATATCATTACTAAAAATAAGTAATAAATAGATCAAAAAGAAAAAAAGATTTACACAAAATTCTAAACTTACATTTTGTGCTTCCTTTAGATTAACCCTTAATTTTGGTCGAAAAAATCCTTTGGGCTTTCTTCTGGATTCATATACTGCTCTCTTGAAAACCATTACTGCCATCTGACTCAAAGAGAAGCATGTGAGTAAAAACTGTATTATGTATTCCACTTGTTCAGCTGTATGTACTATAATTTTTATGAATTGTGACATGTTTATACCTTTATAGTGGCCTCTCTGAAAACTTTTTTTGTTTCTGAATTTTGTGGTGAAGAACTCATGCTTTCCAACTGCTTTAGTTCATCAATTTTACTCAGACCACGACGAGCGAATACCTATATAGCACAAAAATTGGATAAAGAGTTGTTTTACCTATCTTGATATTATAGTTCTGTGCTCTGCTTGCTATGAGAGGGAGAGTATAATAGCCACACCACCTCCTCATCCTTGTGTTCAGAGAACAATAAAGACTGAAATAATAGCCAGCTCCTGTACAACAGATGCAAGGAGAGAGAAACTCCTTACTCTCTCTCCTTTAGTGCAACTGCTGAGGGGCTGGCCACAGTCAAGCCCTGAACACTTAGAATGTTTATGTACATATTAAAATGTACTACTGTGCTTTAATTTGAATTATTAGTTCAATTTATACAGCAAAACATATTGTAGTAGCCTAACTACATTTCTGAATGCAGATAAAAGGCAAATATCATAATAAAATTTAATATTTAAATAAATATGCAGTTTGCCATTTATTGTTACAAATACCTCTCCATGGATGCTGGCTTGGCAGTCATAATAGCAATAACAAACTGCAGTGTAAAGGGTAGTTCTCCATGTCAAATAGTGTACAGCTAAAAGTGGGACTGATGATTCCATACATATGCTGGCCCACAATAGGTATTCCAGCACCTGTGATGGGAAAAAACAATTATAAACAAAACACTATAAAGAACTGCTCAAAATGTATTAACAGTATAAACTTGAAACAGTTGTGTTTTATAGAAGGGCTGAGAAAAGTATTAAGCATTGACATGCATTTCTTATTGCTCAAAGATGCACATAAAAACATGGTCTTAAATAACGGAGCAAATTAGAACACGAAATCACAGAAAGAGAGTTAATATTTCATTCATTTTACTTTCAGTCATTTATGAATTTTTCCACCTAGAACTGTGTTCATTTTCATCTCTAGACCTGAAGAACTCTATGTAGTCTCTTTCATCAACAGAAGTTAATCCAATAAAAGATATTACATCACCCACCTTGTCTCTCTTCATCTTCACCTGACATTTTATGGTCTGAGATATCAAAACAATCCCAGTTCACTACAGAACTGTTTCCTCATTTAGGGCTTGATCCTGCTCTCATTCAAGTCAATTGCAAAACTCCTACTCACTTGAAAAATGCAAGATCAAGCTCTTCAGGCTTTTATTCCGCAAAGCATTGAGCACTTCTTATGACCGCAAAGCACTGAGCACTTCTTATGAGGCGCTGAGCACACTCTATTCTCACTGTCTTCAGTGGGTGCAGGAGGTTCAGACCTTCAGTTTGGGGAAATTCATCCCCTTCTCTAAACCTACTCTTCACAGCAAAGACCTTTTGATATAATTAGCCCTACTAAAAGCCAGGTCTAGCTTGATTTCTACAGAATCGCAACACTTCATCCTACTGAACAGCATTTTCCTCTCTTACTATCTTTGGGCCTGATGCTCTAAGAGATGATGAGCACCCTCGTTTCCAAATGCAGTCAGTTTACAAACTCAGGCCTTCTGTAAATTACTGAACAGAAAATATATGTCCTGAATGTTGCTGACAGTATTTCCTCCAGAAATCATGAAGCACATTACACGTATAATATGAGCTACACTGGCATACAGAATAAAGATACAAAGTCACTTCCAGTTTCAATGCTAAGATGTTCAAATGGAAGATTTCCTTTGAAACTCTCCAGTCACTGAGAGGGATACACTTGCTCTTTATGAAAGACTGAAATAACCATATGTCAACAACAAAAAATATTGGATCCAGGATTGTCCAGTGTCTGCTTACTCCAGGTGGGGGGAAAATTGAAATCCAATTCAAATCTAGATAAGTAAAAAAATAAAGTCCAGGGCATACCAACTGAGACACTCATATGAAAGAACAACGAGGCATCCTTGTGGCACCTTAGAGACTAACAAATATATCACTTGTGCCAGCAATGCCCCTCTGCCATGTACACTGGCCAAACCGGACAGTCTCTACGCAAAAGAATAAATGGATACAAATCTGACATCAGGAATTATTACATTCAAAAACCAGTAGGAGAACACTTCAATCTCCCAGGACACTCAATAACAGACTTAAAAGTGACAATTCTTCCACAAAAAAACTTCAAAAACAGACTCCAATGAGAAACTGCAGAACTGGAATTAATTTGCAAACTGGACACAATCAAATTGGGCCTGAATAAAGACTGGGAGTGGATGGGTCACTACAAAAACTAATTTCCCCCTGCTGATACTCATACCTTCTTGTCAATTGTTTGCAATGGGCCACCTTGTTTACACTGGCCTCATTAGCACTGCAAAAGTGATTTCCACCCCTTCTTGTCAACTGTTGAGAATAGCCCATTCCACTTTAATTGAATTGGCTCGTTAGCACTGACCCCCACACTCCACTTGGTAAGGCAACTCCTATTTTTTCATATGCTGTGGGGTATTTATACCTCCCTACTGTATGTTCCATTCCATGCATCTGATGAAGTAGCTTTTAGCACACGAAAGCTTATGCCCAAATAAATGTGTTAGTCTCTAAGGTGCCACAAGGACTTCGTGTTGTTTTTGCTGATACAGACTAACACAGCTACCACTCTGAAACCTGTCATATGAAAGAAACGTTCACGGTTAAAAAACACCCAGCCACAGGGTGTCACTACAGCTCTAACAAAAAACAGCAAAAGGATAATTCCATTCATGTAAACAAACAGCCCAATATGGCTCAGCTTGCTGATTTATATCCTATTTTAAATAGTGAAACTATAACTACGTATAACAAATTATCCTAACCTTAGTTAACAACAGCTTGCCATTAAGAGTCATTGTTACTATTTGCTTTAGTTAAGCATTTATAGTGATGACAGAGTTACAGTGTAGTATCTGTCACATATGGATACAACATCTGTCTAAAGCATTCTGTTTTATTCAAATTTACAAGTAAGCAGTATTATATGATGGATATTTTAAGAAGATTTTTTGTCAAAATTAAGTCAAAAGGCCACATTCTCAGCTGGTGTAAATCAATGTAACTGACTTCAATTGAGCAACAATGATCTATACCAGTTGAAGATCTGGCCCAAAACATCCAGTGGGAATGAGGCTCCATCAGGGATATCTAATTAAGGACTTGAGAACCCTAAGCTCAACCCTCTGCCTTCCTCACAAAACCAGTTTAAGAATCTTGTACCACCCTTTTTTGATAATTGACTACTTTGGAATCACTACCTTGTGTCGAGATATTAGGAGCCAAAGATTGGGGTGATAAATCATTAAAATGTTGTGCAGTTAAAGTCTGCTTCACTTTTGAAATAAATAGTTTATTAAATTAAAAATGAACTAAATACAACTTCAAGGGGCTTGGATGACTCTTACTCCAACATTCCACAGGGGCTTGACTAATCCCACAGACCAGCAGCCTGGTATGGTGGGGATATATGCTCACAGTTGAATGCCACAGAGGTCCATGAAGGCTTGGGGGATTCATGTTCTCCTGCCCTTCTAATGAGAATCTCTGGATACCAAACTCTTTCACCCCACTGTCCAGGATGGTCAGCGTTACTAGTGCCAGGAAGAGTGGAGTCGGTCAGATAAGATTTACCCAATGTGGACAAAATAAAAAAGCATTTCCTTCTTTTCAGTAAAATTCTGTTTGCTGTAAAACTAAAAGTATTCTTAATAGCTGTACAATATACTAGAAATACTAAATATAAAAAACCTTCCAGTTTATCTTGCCATACCTTAGCAGACTGACCTTTGCTCATCAAATGTCTGCATATGGTGTATATATAAATTGTACCTAGAAGAATAAAAATAAATTAAAATCTATACAAAAATGGATATGAGTCCAACATTTCTACTTCAACTCTATTATGCTAGTTAACTGAAATTTTGTTGTTAGTATTTGGATTGTTAATAAGTCTCTTATTTCAAGATGAAAAACAACTGAAAATATAGTTTTAAAAATAAAAAAATTTACATAATTATTTTTAAATTAGAGAAGTTGAAGCCATTCAAATTATTGTATAATATTCATGTCCACTGTAAAATAAGTAGAAAAACAGCCTCATAAAAATTAAAATATTACTGAAGTCTTAAATGTCCACTAGAAATATTTAATATCACAGGTCAAATCAAGGGATGTGACTATTGGGGGTAGAATTTTCATGAGAAAATTCGTGGAACTTGTGATCTTCAGTCACTAAGGTACTTTTGAAAATCCCACTGTGGAAGTGTAACATGTGTAACAAAGTTCTGCATACACAAAAAGCTAGACAAGCAATAAAACACTCCAGGGTGTATATTCTGTGTAGGAAAGGACATCTATAGTGCAAAGAGGCAGCCAAACGCCAATCAACACAACTAGAAGGGCATTTCATCAACAAGCCACCACACAGCATCCATTAATAGGGTATTGGTATATGCCTTGGATGTGTAGTGAGCCACAAACCTGCTGTTGCTGAGGGAGCTACAGAAAGATGTTCTTCCCATAAGAAGGAGCAGAATCCTGGGAGGAGAAATGCCAAAGTTCAGCCCCTAACCTAACCTCATTTCAGCCAGCTGAAAGGAGCTAATGCTGGTCAAAACCATGCTCAAGACAGGAATCTGGTCCAGAGAACTGGTAATGGGATCCCAGAATGGGATTTTTAGTAGATTTTAATTTAATTATTTTATTGGGTTTCTTTGGCAGTCAAGGGACAGCTGAAAGGGAGAGGTGGGACCAAGAGTGGTCCCAGCAGATAAGTGTGGTTAGAATCTCTAGCCCCATTACAGCTCTAAACAGGAAAGAAGATACCAGCACTTCTTCACCGCCAATTCAAAAGCACCTTTTCTCTCATATGCAATTTTATATTACAATTTAGCATCAAATAATAATCCATTATTTCGGGTGGAAGAAAAAAACAGAATGACCTTTTAAGAACTCTTGATACGTCTCTTTTTATATACCCAAGTCTGTTTATCTGATCTAAATTAAGCCAAGTATGAACAACACACTTACATGGTGGATAATATTAATCAGATACAGATGGAATCAAATTCTTAATCTAAAATGATTTCCATTTTTAAAGGAATTTTTATCATTAAATCCAATGCTGGAGAATATTATTAAAAAAAGCAAACTTTTTACGTTTCAAACAGTCACATAAGTTATGTCCTACACTTCAGAAATGTAATCCTCTTTGTACAAAAAAATCCCTATTTGTAAGTACATTTTATAGCTAAAAAAATTCTCCAGTTTGCTCATGTCTCAGCATTTAATTTAAAAAATGCTTTCATTATGATCTGTCAGAATTAATTACATTAGTACACTCAAAACACTGCTCAACTGTGGTCTATGAATAAGTTATTTCTTTTACAGATGTCCAACACAAAAATGTAATACCATAGAGAAAAATGAAAAATGAAAGTCATTGTGAATTTCAAAATATCATTATTTAATTGTTGAAAAAAATACTTATTAAAAGGGAACTAGATTTTCACTCGCAGTCTTTTTGTTGTCATTACTGAACAAGTATGAAACTTCCTTCCCAAGGCATACTTCGATAGAAAAATATAAATGAAATGTGTAACGTACCATTATAGATAAGCCAACATAAATGCTCCTGAGGTAGAGTCACCTGCATAATGAGTCGTAAAAAGGACAAGATATTGAAACACATCTGCAGAGACTCTTGATTCTGGAGATTTCTATCACTGCTGCATACCATCTGGTAAATGCAAATATTCCTTCCTTGTAAAGCATGGAACTAAAGTGTATGGGAACAGAAGTAAAATAAGAAACTTTCTTTTAAAATATTTATATTTATCAGTTTTCACATTAGCAAAGCACAACAAAATACTAAACATGAGAAAGTAAAGCATATAGCAGAGTTATACCATGACAGTTACAGGCATAGTGAATTAGAGAACAGAGAAGGTGTTATTAAGCTGTGCTTCCATTAGATCCACATGCAGAGAATAAGTTTAATGCACTAGTCTCCTGCATGACAGAGGGGTAGGAAGGAAGGATAAATAAGGCACTGGACTGGGACTCAGGACAAAAGTAGATCAGTGCCTAAGGTCTAACTCTCCATATATATCAATATTATATGGACTAAGCTTTCTAATTTATGCACCTTCCATTTTGAAATTAGGTCCCGTGGCATTTCCAAGGTCCATGAAGATGGACAGAAACTTAACACATGTCGCAAGTTAACTAAAGGAAACCATTTCTGGAACTTTAGATTTATTTTAAAAATTATCTTGTAAAAGCAAAATAAAACAGATTAATGAAATCTCTGACCACATTCCCTTCTTGACGCTGAACAGTTTTTAAATACCAAAACAAACAATAGCTCTCATATTTCCAGAGCACCTTGTCCTGGATTCTAAGCAAGTCACCTCATTCCGTTTCTTCCCGAAAAAAAAATCTAAGGCCCTTTTTAAGGCTCTACTCCTAACTAAGGTCAGCTGTTCCTGGTCATCACAAGTGCAGGCAAAAAACTCACGGCTTATCCTAGCTCAGGGAGAAATCCAAATCCCCACATCAGTGTCTGGTGCAGCAGAGATTCAACAGAGCACTGCTGGGACAGAATGCATTATTTTTGTGATGCCTCCCTCTCACCTTGCCCTGCCTTTCTCATACCAAAGGACCTATCACAAACCCTTGGTCTCTTGAAGCGATAACACAAAGGGATGTTTACATCCTCCCTGAGGTCATTTGGCTTTCCTACAAATTTTCATCATTTACAGATGAAACAAATGACCATATATATCTATTTATCAGTCTATTTCATTTAATTCCTGGAAAAGAATATATTGATAGTAGTGTGATGCTGCTTTGTCATCAAGCAGTTTATGTATAGTATTTTTACACAGGAATCCTGCACAAATTACAATACAAACTTCTAATTGTGTTGACTGCCTTGTTTTCATATCATGAAGGAACACAAAAATTGCCACATTCAATCAGTGACCAGTCATCAACTTTGGTCCATATCCTGTCTTTGACAGTAGTTTAGATCAGCTGTTTTGGAGGAGAAACCCTGGTCATGGAATAACCTGCCCACAGGAAAATTGTCTACCTACCCCCAATTAGTTAGAGGTTGGATTATGCCTTGAAACGTGAGGGGTTATATCCCTTCCAAAACTTTTTTTAAATCATTAATTTTATAACCCTGGATATTCTCAGCATTCAGATAATTGTTAATCCTTTTTTAACCTCAAAGACATCTTGTGGCAAGGAGCTCTGTAGGCATGTGTGTCATTTCCTATTCTGGATATGTGAACAATTAAAGAGCTCCAGGTAGTAAATCTACCTCTCATTAGTGCAACAGTCTGATATACATTTATTGAAGCTTAATAATGGCCTCTTATTTTGAAAACATTAATATTTTTGTTAAAACTCTTTCTTGTTTATACCTACCGTAAGTGCAGCACTTTTATCACCAAAGCCATTTGGAAAAAACATGGACTTAAACTGATTCATGTCTGCTATTACCTCATCAAGGTTTATAGAACTGAACTGCTGAAGATACCGTCCATAGCACTGTAAAAGTGCCATCTTATATTCCTGGAATGTGAAGAATATGTTATTCATAGATTTTGCATTTTATTTTTCTATGCAATTATAAAATGTGTATTATACTTTTTTACACTCGTTTAACAAATGGCAATGTAGAACAATAACTGGAGGTGAAGTAGACTCATCCAGGACTATGCTGAGAAGTCAGGAAAACATTTTGTAATGTAGTTTATAATGATAAAGTCACCCACTGAAAGCATTAGAATCTTTGGAGTAATCAAAGATGAGTCAGGAGGTTTTTTTATTCAGAAACATGACAAATACCTGACAGTGGATTTAAAATATTATGTTCTCACGACAACACAACAAAGTCATGGGCTGAATGTCCTACAGCTTGAGAGGGGTAATCATAATGCTATTACTGAGAAAAGCACTTCAGAACAAAAAGCTTTATAAACTATACACAAGGATTGTTATTTCATCCCCCACTGCAGTGCCCACATCTTGAGCAAAAAGAGCAAACCGTTTCAGAGTTCACACCAAACCCACACACTGCTGTAGAACAAGAAGTGATGAAAACTAATTGATTCCATTGAAACTGCAGAAGGAATTTAGATACCTTAACTGTCCAATACACCTCATTTCATAATCCTACTCTTGTGAAAAATGCCATGGGATCTTTAATAACTACAAGCAGGCAGGAACTCAGACTTTATGTCTCATCCATAAGACAGCCCTTCGGTAGTACAAAGATCCCTTCTAAGACTATGCTGGGACAGTGGTTCCATACTGACTCAGAGGTTGAACTGCCACCTATTGCAGAGGTTCTCAAACAGTGGGTTGGGACCCTGTTTTAATTGCGTCGACAGGGCTGGCTTAGACTTGCTAGGACCTGGAGCCAACGTCTGAGCCCCACTGCCCAGGAGACACTGGGGGAATCTCGCATGAGGCACACATAGCCCCTGCCATGGGAAGAAGGGCAGAATGGGGGACACACTGAGCCCTTTCCATGGGAATAAGAGAATAATGGAAGGCATGTGGAGGATGTGAAAAGACGGGTGCACACAGAGCTGCTGGAATGGGGGACCCCGGTATGGGAGGAGTGAGGAATAGGGAATACACATAACCTCTGTCAGGGGGAGATCGGGAAAGTTGCAAGGAGTCCCTGAAATAGAGGGGATGGCATGCAGGGAGCTTGTGGAAGGTACTGGAGGGATGCAACGAGACCAGGTATGTGCAAGAAGCTCGGCCTAGGAAGTGTGAAACCCTCTAGTCCTATTAAAGTTCAGTTGCAATTAATTACCTTCCAGCCTTACTCCTGGGGGAAATCTGCATCAAAAAATTAAAAATTCTACACACAATATTTTAAAATTCTGCATATATCATTTCTCAAAATAACACAATATAATCACACTGGTATCAATTATTTTGGAAATCTATTTTAAAATACCTGTCAGCAAGTAGGAACACATGAGTTATGAGGAGAGGCTGAGGGAGCTGGGATTGTTTAGCCTGCAGAAGAGAAGAATGAGGGGGGATTTGATAGCTGCTTTCAACTACCTGAAAGGGGGTTCCAAAGAGGATGGATCTAGACTGTTCTCAATGGTAGCATATGACAGAACGAGGAGTAATGGTCTCAAGTTGCAGTGGGGGAGGTTTAGATTGGATATTAGGAAAAACTTTTTCACTAAGAGGGTGGTGAAACACTGGAATGCGTTACCTAGGGAGGTGGTGGAATCTCCTTCCTTAGAAGTTTTTAAGGTCAGGCTTGACAAAGCCCTGGCTGGGATGATTTAACTGGGAATTGGTCCTGCTTCGAGCAGGGGGTTGGACTAGATGACCTTCTGGGGTCCCTTCCAACCCTAATATTCTATGATTCTATGTCTGTAACAATACAGATAATGAAAAAGATTCAGGAAATGTTTTTTGTCAAATAGATTCCTTACTAGGCATATAAATACAGAACTTTGAGTAATTCATTTAAACTACAATACAGAACCATATTTCCCGCCCCCATCAGAAGCAGTGCAAAAGCTTGGGGGAGTCTGGGGTAATGGAAGAGATGAGGGAGAGGAAAGGAGTCTGGGAGTGAACCTGGGGGGTTGTTAGGTGTGGGTGGAAGAAATATGGAACAGATTTTTTTTGGGGGGAGGGGGTTAGGGAGCCTCCCCTATGCAGACCCTGGCTGATCCCTAGCCTCTCCCATTCAGTCAGGCACATCTGCCCCTGACTCCATGTGTCCCTGTCACTCCATGTGTCCCTGCACCTGCTCCTCCATCCCCATGTGTCCCTCCACCCCACAGCCACCCTCCATGTGTCTCTGCATCCCCTCCCTGTCCCTGGATGTCCCTATACCCCTCTGCCAGTCCCCTATCCCCATCCCCATGTGTCCCTGCATCCCTCCTGCTTGTGCAGGACCAGCTCTAGGCACCAGCAAATTTTTTGCTTGGGGTGGCAAAAAACCTAGAGCTGGCCCTGCGCTTGTGCCCATGTGTTTCTATGCCCCCACTCGGCCACCCCCTTCCCCTATATGACCCTACACCCCCTCCCCCTGTCCCCATTTGGCCCAGCACCTCCACTCCCATTCAGCCTTTGTCCCAGTCTGTCCTTCCCCAATAGCCCTTAGGAACCCCAGTCTCTGACACCTCCCCAGCCCCACGCTGTCTGTCCCCCCCATATCCTCTGTTTACTGACTTGGCCCCACAGGCACAGCACTGCCAGACAGGCAATCTCTTCCCTTCCCTATTGGCAACTGGGCCTACTACCCACCCGGGAGCAGCTGCTCTGTTTTAGTGCCACAGTGGCCCCTGGCGGGCAAAAGGTGGAATTGCAGCAACTTTCTGGTAGAAGTTATTTTCTCTGGAAAAAGATTATGCGTGGTACATTAATTATGCATGCAAGCAGTGGCACAGAATTCCCCCAGGAATAAGTAGTACATTCTTGAACTGTCTCTGAATATTGGCTGGGAATAAACCCTCAAAATCCCAGGCAATAAACCGGGTTGGCAGGGCCTCCTCTTAAGGACATCCATGTGATAAGGTTTGAGGTCCCGTTCAGCAGGCAACAAAAGACATGTACTCATCAACACAGGTCCATTCTTTTTACTATTATTAAATATTTTGTATTTTATTGCAAGAGTGCCTAGAGGCCCCAATCAGAGACTGCAGCCCCACCGTGCTAGCATTATACACACATAATGAAAAGATGGGCCCTGCCTCAAAGAGTTTTTAGTCTTAAACATAAGACGACAGACAACAGGTGGACACAAGAAACAGATGGGGGAGCAAAATGCAACATTGAAACAATTATGCTCAGTGTAATAAGCTATGGCCACAATACACCAACTGCAATTAGAGTTATTTTTATTAATTTATCTCACATTCAAAACAGCTTCCAGTAAAGTATAATTAACCGAAACCCCAACATAGAAACACACAATGAATCACAAAAAGACTTGGGAGTAGAATCTTTTCTATTTAATATGACTTACTTTGATCTGAATAAGGAGGTCACCAACTTTCAGAAGTTTTTCATTGTAATACCAATCTGGCAGTCGAGGCTTATACTTGATCCAAATATTAAACAAAGTGTTTGCTCTAAACAAACAGCAGGAGACAAAAGTTACACATTAAAAGCTGGCAACAGACCTGCTACATCAAGTAAATGAATAATAAAACCTCCAGTTATGTTATCCATTAAAGAGCTCTTTCTTCCAAATGCACCTGAAACAATATGAACACTATGAATTTAAAAACCAAGTGATTATTAACATTGATTTGAGCAAACAAGTCAACCATCAAGTTTCACGCTTTTATCACAATGGATTTACTTTAGGATGAATTACCTCCTATAGAAGTACTTATCGAAATGTTCTAACATATGAATCCTTTGAAGTATTCCAACAGGGTCATAAGAGGTGTATAATGTGTCCCACTTTCCCAGCTAGTATGAAAAATGTTGAAAATCACTGTATGTTTAGAGATGTTCAGTCTTAAAAAACTATTTGGTATTTTAAATAAACTCAATGGATTACAATGTGGAAAAATCATTAGATTAGAACAAATGAATGAAAAGGACAGAAAAGAAAAATGTCAAAAGTAATAAAGCATGTCAGGCAGCCATAAACTAAGTAATTAGTGGATCCGGAAATAAAAACCGATATTTTTCATACTATGGCATGTATCACAGGAATAAGAAGAGAACTAACTAGACAGTCTCTGGTATGAGATTGATCTAGCATGAAATGTACAAGAAAATTACAATAGTTGGAATAGATAAGGACATATGTGCTGGGGGTGGAAGAGAAAAAGCAAATGAAAAACTAACTAAAAAAGTATTCTAAGGGTATGTCTACACTGCAGTTAAAGACCCACAGCTGGCCCACGTCAGCTGATTCGGGCTTGTGGAACTCAGGCTGCAGGCTGTTTAACTGTGGTGCAGACATTCAGGAGCCCGAGCCTGAATATTTACACTGCAGTTAAACAGCCCCATAGCCTGAGTCCCACGAGCCCGAGTCAGCTGACATGGGCCAGCCGCGGGTGTTTAATTGCTGTGTAGACATACCTCAGGCAATATCAGATATCATCAGTGGCCAAAAATGTCACCTTCTGCTGGGCCAGGTTATTACTCTCTTATGTTTCAATCACAGACCAGACCACAATTATCTATAGTGCTATCACCAAGGATGATTTAGTGTAACAAACTCCATCTCTGATTAATCCAACAGGTCTCCAGTAAACTGTAATTGATCCTCAAGGGCAGCCTGCCTGCTAAGTAGAGTGCACCAGCTACGTCGTGCCACCACTCTGACTCCTATACTGGCTGTAATTTGAATAATGGGGTCCTTGTCTTTAAAACTCTAAATGGATATGACAGGTGGTCTGAAACAACATTCTCTTTGTACTTAATTGAGAAAGCCACATTCAAAAGGGGACATGATAGCTGGTTGGAAACCAGGTTCATAGTAAGAAGGACAGGGGTTTTCAGAGGAGCACTCCATTAAAGAATTAAATTACGAATCTTCACAATGCCAAACATCTATTTTTGCAGGTAATCCCCTAACAAATCACCTGCAGATCAGTCTCAACAATCATAACAGAGATACTCATAAGTAACAACTTATAAATAAGGAAGAAGAGAGGAGACAGAGAAGCTAAAATTTGAAGACATCCTTTTCACAGGATTCTTACTCCTGGGTCTTGTGCTCTCTAATATGAGACAAATGGAAGTCTCCAAGCTCCAAGGACCTTACAAGGGCCGCAGGAGTGGGTTGCAGTTCAAGCCACCTCCTCTATTGGTCAAATGACATTGGGACCCATAAAGCCACCTTTTTGTAACTTTCCAGTCAGTTCCTGATTTTAGCAGGAAATGAATGCTCCTCAAAACAGAAATTGGCCAATCACATGAAAAATAAATAGTTTGTTCAGATACAAAAATACAAATGTCAAAGAAGAAAGGTATAAATCACCTTCAAATTCCAAGGGGAAAAGGGTGACCTTGGTGTAATGTAGGTCCTCAGCCTTCTATTGGACCCCACATTAGAGCTCAGAAGTTTGTAATATAATAGTTCTAAGGTTTCAGTACTTAACTGTTAGATGCAAAGGCTTCCTGCACTAATGCAAAACCAAGTCCACAACTTTATACACTAGTTTTCAAACTTCCTGGCACTTGTAATGGAGAAGTTTACTTCTCTTCTGCGTGTAAATATATTTGGTATTAGAAGAGTATTCATGTCCCTCTAAATTCAAATAGTAACTATTGTCACTCTTTTCAGAGTAGCAGCCGTATTAGTCTGTACCCGCAAAAAGAAAAGGAGGACTTGTGGCACCTTAGAGACTAACAAATTTATTTGAGCATAAGCTTTTGTGAGCTACAGCTCACTTCATCGGATGCATTCGTGTATGGTAACACCCACTGTTTCATGTTCTCTGTATATAAATCTCCCCACTGTATTTTCCACTGAATGCATCCAATGAAGTGAGCTGTAAATAAATTTGTTAGTCTCTAATGTGCCACAAGTCCTCCTTTTCTTTTTGCGGATACAGACTAACATGGCTGCTACTCTGAAACCTGTCATTATGCAAGGCACTGAATTTAGCCATATGGAGTGGAAATCTATCAACTTAATGAAAAAACTCGTACAGATGCAGACAGACATCACCTTACCTGATCACTCTCATTACAGTGTGTATGGTAACACCCATTGTTTCATGTTCTCTGTGTATATAAATCTCCCCACTGTATTTTCCTGTCACTCTGAACATAATCTACACCCTCACAAGTACCTGGTCTGACAAAATGATAATGGATTCTCGAGTATATACAAATGCCTTAGGAGGCATTGACGCTGGCCATTTTGAGATCCTCACTACAAGAGAAACCAGGAGTACCTTCGCCAGGGCTGGTGTTTCAAACACAAAAAATGGTCCAACTGTGTCGAGAGTTCCAACAACGCCTGATACGAGCAAGGCAAGAGGGAAGCAATACAGCAGCTTTCTAAGCAACCTCAGAGATGAATATCTGTGATCTGGAGAGGTACCTGAATACACATTGCCACTCAGAATTCCTACCTCCATCTCCCTATACTGAATTTGAAGGGAGGATGCTGAAAGTTTTCATGCAATGCTGCCTGGAGCAGGAGGTTTGCCATGGCATTAGGATGCTGGAGTTTTGGAAGTGAGAGCTCTCTCTCCCTACATTTTTTGCTGACATTTCTTACTTGGAGATGATAAATGTCAGATGAACTGTTCGGTACTACTTACTTCAAGGATAAAGACTAAGAGGGCATCAGTTCCTAGCTTCAAGGCGGACAGTGCAGAATAATTGGGATGTGAAACTGCCCTGCTGGGCCTTGAAGTGAGCTGAGTCTGTGCTGATATAGGCAGCACCTGCAGAATCCCAGTTCTTAGCAAATAGAGCTGATTTAGGTTTTCACTTCAAGGATTTCTCCTTTAAAGGATTCTGAAGTGCTGGACTTCCTGGTTTTGCAGGAGGGTGCCTCAAGAATGCCTTTGATGCATTCCCCACATCACTGAGCACTTGGGATGACATTTGCAGACAGATCAGATTCAGTACACCCAACTCCCAATCAAAGGATATAATAAATGTTCATTATTACACACATTTTTCTACGGCACAATGTTTGAAGTTGCTGAGTGGTCTTCCTTCCTCTGAGGAGTCTAGGTGGAGACTGACATTTTAAAAAAGAATAAAGAACAGCCAAAGGAACGAAAGAATGAATCTCTGAGGCAACAAATGAAGGCTTACAAAAGTACCAAAGTGAAAGATGATGAAGCTCTACAAACAGAGACACCAAAGGTATAACATGATTCAATGGCTGGAAATCGAAGCTGAACAAAGTCAGACTGGAAATAAGGTGCAATATTTTAACTGTGAGAGTAATTCACCATTAGAACAATTTCCTAAGGGTCATGGTGGATTCATCACCAACAATTCTGAAATCAAGATCGGATGTATTTCTAAAAGATACACTCTAGGAATTATTTTGGGGAAGTTC
Organism: Lepidochelys olivacea; assembly: GCF_965140295.1. Taxonomy (NCBI): domain Eukaryota; kingdom Metazoa; phylum Chordata; order Testudines; family Cheloniidae; genus Lepidochelys; species Lepidochelys olivacea. The sequence goes on from NC_140411.1 coordinate 269,619,907, forward strand.
TGGGGCCTGCTACAGGAGGTCAGACTAGATGATTACAATAGTCCCTTCTGGTCTTGGAATCTATTAAATCCGCAAGGGAAAAAGTCTGAAACACCAAGTGAAGGTGCCAAAGCACCTAGAAGCCGAAATAAAAGCTTGGTCATATACTTGAACATCCCCAACTCCCTGGAAACTGGTGCACCCTGATGGTACGCCTGGGCCTAACCGTCATCCTGAATGAAAGAATTATGGAAAAACAAATGTATCAATTAAAAACAAAAAACAAAAAAAAAGAACCTTAGCTGATTAGAAATTGGGAAGGTCTACAGCAGAACAGGACACCCAGAGATGATCACTGCTGGGTTGCAAAGTCAGAGTGCCAGATGGAAAGGTTCAGCTGCTCTGGGGAGCATTGTTGCTTCAGTTAACTGAAAAGTTCCAAGAGTTAGAGTTGGGTGATAGGAAGTTGGTTCATGACACAACCACCCCCCATCACTGTTCAGAGGGATGAAAAATGCTGACAGCTTGGGAAGTTCCACCTGCCCCGTACTAGGGTGCTGAGAATTAGAAGTAAGAACTCTGCTCAGGCGGTATTTTTCAGAACCAGCTGTTTCCCTTGAAGGAAAAAGTAAGTGTATATCATAGAGCCTAGATATTATAGTGATGGTCACCATGCAAATATATATTATAAGCACTTATAAAGAGACAGACATCCACAAACGCACACTGTATGAATTGGATATTTTCCTGGCTGCTGCATACATAGTGCATTATATTATTATTTATATTATTATACTATATTATTTTATATTAAATTATAAAAATTTAGAGTGTGCATCCATACACTTATGTGTACCCACACATGCATACACATATAAAGGTGCACAAGTACATATGAACATATGCATAGCTATATGATATATATCTAGTGTTTTTCTTAACCCCCTCCCCAGTCATCTGAAGTCATAAGACTACATGAGACTCAACATAAAAGTTTCTAGACTTCATGATTGTGCAAGAAAAGCTGAAAAACATAAACCCTGACAGCTAAAAAAACAGACGGCAAATAAGAGCCCAACATGTAAGATTTTTTTTAATCTCAATTTTTAAGCAAATTTCATTTTTTGTTTTTAAACACCTGGGGTTTGGAACACTGTAAAATGCATGTGACACTAGGTGGGAATCCAGCACAGTGGCAGGGAGGGTGTCAAGTTGGAGGTGAGGAGAAAATTTGAGCAGATGGTTGGGGGACAGGAAGACTAGAAGGTGAGGGGCATGATGGATGAGAGCTACAAAGAGCAGATAAGAAAGCCTACAGGGGCTGACAGTAACTAGATTGACAGGGTAAAGAGGAGGACCCAGCCAAAAGAGGCAGCGGCTGGGGGAGACTGCCAGGGAAGGGGGCAGCAGGAAGGGACAGTAGATTCAAGGGGATTGCAGGAGAGAGGCAAGGGGCTGGTGGAGAATTGCAGTGGGAGAGATGGGGAGCAGTGGTTGGAAGAGGACTTTTGGGGAGAAAGATGTGGGGGATCAGGAGCCAGACAGAGATTGCAGGGCGTCAGGATCCAGATAGCTGTTGTGGAGGGAGGTGGGGACAGAGTCCAGATGGGGGTTACACAGGGAGGCGGCAGGATCCGGATGGGGGCTGCAGGGAGAGGTGCCAGCATCTGGATGGGGGTCTTCAGGTAGCAGTGGGGGCGCAAGGTCCAGGCAGGGATCTGCAGGGGAGGTTGAGGGAGCAAGGGCTGGATGGCTGTTGGGGGGCACAAGGTAAGGATATGGGGCTGTGGGAAGTAGTGGGGAGCAGGGTTCAGATGAGGCTTGTTGGGGGGAGCTACAGGGGCCCCGGGGCTGGACGGGGTAGAGACAGCAGGGACCTGATGGGGGTTACAGAGGGCCTGCGGGGTCCCTGGGGCAAGACAGGATGGGCAGGGTCTGTATGGGAGTTATGGGAGGGGGGCTGCAAAGTCCCCAGGGTGGGGGGCAGGGTCCAGCTGGTGGCTATGGGGGAGCTGCAGGGTCCCAGGGGGCGCAGGATCCGGATGGAGGTTACAGAGGGAGAGCTGCAGAGTGCCCAGGGTAGGGGGGCAGAGTCCAGATAGCCTAGGTGTTACTGGAGCAGTGGAAGCTGCAGAGTCTCCGGGAGAAGCGGAGCTAAAAAGTCCCCAGAGCAGGGTCCAAATGGAGGTTACAGTGGGGAAGCTGCAGAGTCCCCAGGAAGCTGCAGGTCCCAGGAGCGGGAAAAGGTGGGCAGGGTCTGGATGAGAGTAACCAGGGGGAGATGGCTGCATGGTCCCCGGGGTGGGATGGGGGCCTGGGTCCAGATGAGTTATGGTACGGGGGGTGGGGGAAGGGGCTGCAGGGTCCTGGTATGGGGGGCAGGGTCTGGATGAGGGTTATGGTGCGGGGTGTATGCAGGGTCTCGATGTGGATGGGCAGGGTCTGGATGAGGGCTACAGTGCTGGAGGGCAGCAGGGTCTGGATGAGGGTTATGGTGCGGGGTGTATGCAGGGTCTCGATGTGGATGGGCAGGGTCTGGATGAGGGCTACAGTGCTGGAGGGCAGCAGGGTCTGGATGAGGGTTACGGGGCGGGGAGTTGCAGGGTCCCCAGTGGCGGGGGGGGGAGGGTCTGGATGAGGATTATGAGGGGGTGCAGATTCCAGGTGCAGGGGGGCAGGGTCCAGATGACAAAGGGTTACGGTGCAAGGAGGCAGGGTTCAGATGAGGGTTACGGTGCAGGGGGGCTGTAGGGTCCCAGTGTGGGGTGGGTAGGGTCCAGATGAGGGTTAGGGGTGGGTGCTGCAGGGTCCCAGTGCAGGGGGGGGTAGGGTCCGGATGAGGGTTGGAGGGGTACAGGGTCCCAGTGTGGGGGGAGGTAGCATCCGCATGAGGGTTGCGGGGAGGGGGGCGGTACTGCAGGGTCCCAGTGCGGGGTAGGTAGGCTCCGCATGAGGGTTGGGGAGGGTGCTGTAGGGTTCAGGAGTGCGGTGGGTGTAGTGTCTGGATGACGGTTGGGGGGGGGGGTGCAGAGTCCCAGAGCAAAGGGGATAGGGTCCAGATGAGAGATGTGGGGGCTGCAGGGTCCCGTTGCAGGGGGAATAGGGTTCCGATGACGGGTGGTGGGGGTGCAGGGTCCTGTTGCGGGGCAAAGGGGGTAGGGTCTGGGTAAGAGGTGGGGGGGGCAGGGTCCCGGCATGGGATGGGGGGTAAGGTTGAGTGAGGGTCGAGGGGGGTGCAGGGTCCCGGGGCGGGGGAGTAGGGTTGAGTGAGGGTCGAGGGGGGTGCAGGGTCCCGGGGCGGGGGAGTAGGGTTGAGTGAGGGTCAAGGGGGGTGCGGGGTCCCGGGGCGGGGGAGTAGGGTTGAGTGAGGGTGGAGGGGGGTGCGGGGTCCCGGGGCGGGGGAGTAGGGGTGAGTGAGGGTCGAGGGGGGTGCGGGGTCCCGGGGCGGGGGAGTAGGGTTGAGTGAGGGTGGAGGGGGGTGCGGGGTCCCGGGGCGGGGGAGTAGGGTTGAGTGAGGGTGGAGGGGGGTGCGGGGTCCCGGGGCGGGGGAGTAGGGTTGAGTGAGGGTGGAGGGGGGTGCGGGGTCCCGGGGCGGGGGAGTAGGGTTGAGTGAGGGTGGAGGGGGGTGCGGGGTCCCGGGGCGGGGGAGTAGGGTTGAGTGAGGGTGGAGGGGGGTGGGGGGTCCCGGGGCGGGGGAGTAGGGTTGAGTGAGGGTGGAGGGGGGTGCGGGGTCCCGGGGCGGGGGAGTAGGGTTGAGTGAGGGTGGAGGGGGGTGCGGGGTCCCGGGGCGGGGGAGTAGGGTTGAGTGAGGGTCGAGGGGGGTGCGGGGTCCCGGGGCGGGGGAGTAGGGTTGAGTGAGGGTCGAGGGGGGTGCGGGGTCCCGGGGCGGGGGAGTAGGGTTGAGTGAGGGTCGAGGGGGGTGCGGGGTCCCGGGGCGGGGGAGTAGGGTTGAGTGAGGGTCGAGGGGGGTGCGGGGTCCCGGGGCGGGGGAGTAGGGTTGAGTGAGGGTGGAGGGGGGTGCGGGGTCCCGGGGCGGGGGAGTAGGGTTGAGGGGGGTGCGGGGTCCCGGGGCGGGGGAGTAGGGTTGAGTGAGGGTTGAGGGGGGTGCGGGGTCCCGGGGCGGGGGAGTAGGGTTGAGTGAGGGTGGAGGGGGGTGCGGGGTCCCGGGGCGGGGGAGTAGGGTTGAGGGGGGTGCGGGGTCCCGGGGCGGGGGAGTAGGGTTGAGTGAGGGCGGAGGGGGGTGCGGGGTCCCGGGGCGGGGGAGTAGGGTTGAGTGAGGGCGGAGGGGGGTGCGGGGTTCCGGGGCGGGGGAGTAGGGTTGAGTGAGGGCGGAGGGGGGTGCGGGGTCCCGGGGCGGGGGAGTAGGGGTGAGTGTGGGCGGAGGGGGGGGCGGGGTCCCGGGGCGGGGGAGTAGGGTTGAGTGAGGGCGGAGGGGGGGGCGGGGTCCCGGGGCGGGGGAGTAGGGTTGAGTGAGGGTCGAGGGGGGGGCGGGGTCCCGGGGCGGGGGAGTAGGGTTGAGTGTGGGCGGAGGGGGGGGCGGGGTCCCGGGGCGGGGGAGTAGGGTTGAGTGTGGGCGGAGGGGGGGGCGGGGTCCCGTGGCGGGGGAGTAGGGTTGAGTGTGGGCGGAGGGGGGGGCGGGGTCCCGGGGCGGGGGAGTAGGTTTGAGTGTGGGCGGAGGGGGGGGCGGGGTCCCGGGGCGGGGGAGTAGGTTTGAGTGTGGGCGGAGGGGGGGGCGGGGTCCCGGGGCGGAGGAGTAGGGTTGAGTGAGGGCGGAGGGGGGGGCGGGGTCCCGGGGCGGGGGAGTAGGGTTGAGTGTGGGTCGAGGGGGGGGCGGGGGAGTAGGGTTGAGTGTGGGTCGAGGGGGGGGCGGGGTCCCGGGGCGGGGGAGTAGGGTTGAGTGAGGGTCGAGGGGGGGGCGGGGTCCCGGGGCGGCGGAGTAGGGTTGAGTGAGGGTGGAGGGCGGGGCGGGGTCCCGGGGCGGGGGAGTAGGGTTGAGTGTGGGTCGAGGGGGGGGCGGGGTCCCGGGGCGGGGGAGTAGGGTTGAGTGTGGGCGGAGGGGGGGGCGGGGCCCCGGGGCGGGGGAGTAGGGTTGAGTGAGGGTCGAGGGGGGGGCGGGGTCCCGGGGCGGGGGAGTAGGGTTGAGTGAGGGCCGAGGGGGGTGCGGGGTCCCGGGGCGGGGGAGTAGGGTTGAGTGAGGGCGGAGGGGGGGGCGGGGTCCCGGGGCGGGGGAGTAGGGTTGAGTGAGGGTGGAGGGGGGGGCGGGGTCCCGGGGCGGGGGAGTAGGGTTGAGTGTGGGTCGAGGGGGGGGCGGGGGAGTAGGGTTGAATGTGGGTCGAGGGGGGGGCGGGGTCCCGGGGCGGGGGAGTAGGGTTGAGTGTGGGTCGAGGGGGGGGCGGGGTCCCGGGGCGGGGGAGTAGGGTTGAGTGAGGGTCGAGGGGGGGGCGGGGTCCCGGGGCGGGGGAGTAGGGTTGAGTGAGGGTCGAGGGGGGGGCGGGGTCCCGGGGCGGGGGAGTAGGGTTGAGTGAGGGCCGAGGGGGGTGCGGGGTCCCGGGGCGGGGGAGTAGGGGTGAGTGTGGGCGGAGGGGGGGGCGGGGTCCCGGGGCGGGGGAGTAGGGTTGAGTGAGGGCGGAGGGGGGGGCGGGGTCCCGGGGCGGGGGAGTAGGGTTGAGTGAGGGTCGAGGGGGGGGCGGGGGAGTAGGGTTGAATGTGGGTCGAGGGGGGGGCGGGGTCCCGGGGCGGGGGAGTAGGGTTGAGTGTGGGTCGAGGGGGGGGCGGGGTCCCGGGGCGGGGGAGTAGGGTTGAGTGAGGGTCGAGGGGGGGGCGGGGTCCCGGGGCGGGGGAGTAGGGTTGAGTGAGGGTCGAGGGGGGAGCGGGGTCCCGGGGCGGCGGAGTAGGGTTGAGTGAGGGTGGAGGAGGGTGCGGGGTCCCGGGGCGGGGGAGTAGGGTTGAGTGAGGGTCGAGGGGGGTGCGGGGTCCCGGGGCGGGGGAGTAGGGTTGAGTGAGGGCCGAGGGGGGTGCGGGGTCCCGGGGCGGCGGAGTAGGGTTGAGTGAGGGCGGAGGGGGGGGCGGGGTCCCGGGGCGGGGGAGTAGGGTTGAGTGAGGGCCGAGGGGGGTGCGGGGTCCCGGGGCGGGGGAGTAGGGTTGAGTGAGGGCGGAGGGGGGGGCGGGGTCCCGGGGCGGCGGAGTAGGGTTGAGTGAGGGCGGAGGAGGGTGCGGGGTCCCGGGGCGGGGGAGTAGGGTTGAGTGAGGGTCGAGGGGGGTGCGGGGTCCCGGGGCGGGGGAGTAGGGTTGAGTGAGGGTGGAGGGGGGTGCGGGGTCCCGGGGCGGGGGAGTAGGGTTGAGTGTGGGTTGAGGGGGGTGCGGGGTCCCGGGCGGTGTGTCGCGGGCAGTGCCGCCAGTGGCCGGGCCTGGCACCCTGGCAGCAGGCGGCGCCCTCCGGGAGCACGTTACGGACCCGCTCCCCGCCCGCGCTCTGCCTGTACCCGCGTCTGTGCAGCTCCTGCCTCCGCGGCTCGGCCGCCTCCGCGCTGCACAGCCGGCGCATGAAGCCCAGGAAGTCCCGCAGCTCGGACTCGAAGCTGTCGATCACCGGGTTCCCCGGCTCCAGCGCCCCGAAGAAAGTAGCCGGCGGGGGCTGCGTCCCGTGGCAGGGAGGCGGCGGCGGGGGGGACCCGGCCTCCGCCATCATCCCGCTGCCTGCCCTGTATACAGGGGCGGTTGCGTGGCAACGGGCGGAGGCGGCGTGTGAAGGCTCCTGGCCTGGCTGGTGTTTGCGCCCCGCGTCCTGGCTCCGTCTCGGGCTTTGAACAGACCCGGCACTGGCCGGCGGGGAGAGTATAAGGCCAGGCGGGATGACTAGACGGGCCGGTGTGAGCTAGGCCAATGGCCACAGGGGCTGGGGCTGCGGCAGCCCGCTCTGGCTTGAACTGGTTCCCAATATCGACAGGGTGTAGAGAAGTGGTTCTCACACTTATGTACTGGTGACCTCTTCCACATAGCAAGCCTCTGCGTGCAACCCGCCCCCCCCATTAAAAACAGGTTTTTTGTATTTTTAACACCATTATAAAAGCGGGGCTTGGGGTGGAGGCTGACAGCTCAGGATCCTCCATGTAATAACCTCACAACCCCCTGAGGGGTCCCGACCCCCAGTTTGAGAACCCCTGGTTTATAGTTTGATTCAGTGGCTCTTAGCACCCCCACTGTCAGTATTTGTACAAATTGTTCCAGCACCCCTGCCAATGGCCGGCCCTGCATTGAGCTTAGCCATCTGGGGTTGGTTCATCAGGTCCTCTACAAGGCTGCCAGCATGGAGCTGAAGACAGTTGGAGGTGGCAAATCCATCACTGCCCTTGGTGGTTTGTTCCACAAGGATTATTGTGCCAAGTTTCTAATTTGCATTTGCTGGGCTTTAACTCCCAGCCCTTGGTTCTGGTTATGCCTTTCTCCATTAAATTAAAGGCTACTTTAGACTAAAGTCTTCAGTACACTGCATTTTCTCCCTGTGAAGGCACTTTATACACAGAGCTGGTCAGAGAAACTGTGAGGGAACCATATTCTGTCAAAAATCTAAACACATAACAAAATCAGATCAATTTTGCCAAAATTTCATTGTGGAAGAGAACCACGAAAAAAGCTCCAATAACATTAAAGTGGCCTGTTTTGACACTTTTGGAATAAAAAGGTTAGTGTTTCCATTTTGAAATTACTTAGTTTCTAACCTTTTTTAATTTTTCATTTTATTATAATACTATATAAAATAAAAAAGTCAAACCCAGAATAAGTGTTTAGATCAAAATATTTTGCTCAACCAGAAAAATGTTATGATGAATGTTGGATTCATGCAATTTCCTCATTTGATGAAGAACTCAAAGAGAAATTTTCAGCCCAGGAAAACATAGCATATTTCTTTAAATAAGTTAGTCCTGGAGCCTTTCTTAAAATCTTCTCTCAGCTACCAAAAATGGCAGTGCAATTTTGTTACTATAAAATAATTCTATTCATCTACTTACACATTACTGTAGATTCCAAATGTTTCAGATAATTAACTATCATATTTTTAATCTAGGTAGTCCTTCTTGAAATTTTTTGCATGAACCATCAGTATGTTTGTACAAAAAGCTTTTGCATATCCAAATGCATGTTCATCATAACACTTCTTCTATTATGCATTTGGTTTGGGACAATGACAGAGTCAAAATAGACTCCATGAGTTAATCATTGGCCACAGGGAAAGAAAAAACTAAAATAAATTGCCCATGACCTGGAATATTTTTAGTTTCATGAATTTAGTGCAGACTATTTTTGATTGTTTCACACTATGAATTTTGAAAAAAATGGCAACATCTTTTATTTTTCATTAATATTACTCTATCACCCATTTGCCAGAATGCTTCACTTCAAGGTCAAGGTATCTGTAGATTGGAAGTTTGTTCCGGCAGCTGATGGAAATAGTTTTGGGCAATAGCCGGACGTTGGACTAGAAATCCTTGCATCATTTTATACTGCAGGCATAGAAACTGCTTTAGGGACCCATAGATATTTGTAGCTTTACTGAGCCTTTTTCATGCACAGAAGTTTAAGCATCCTTATCTGCAAGCATTTATTTTGTGAGTTCATAATTTTTAATAATAGATTTCTCAGTATGATTAATATATTTTCAGGACCATTCTTTCTGATCGTTTGTATCTGTAGCAGTATGAGCTTTATCTGCCCTTTTTTATAATATTTTTATAATGGTAAATTAACATTCTGTTTGTGTGTGTGTGTGGTGCCTAGCACAATGGAGCTGGGGCATGTAGGCACGATCACAGTGCAAATAAAAATAATAAATTCTGTATCTTTTCGTACCATTTGATGTTGAAGGATAACATTTTTTATTTATGGACAGTATTTTCTCTATGTGTGTATAAAGAGGGCTGTCAATTAATTGCAGTTAACTCACACAATTAACAAAAAATTAATCATAACTAAAAAAATTAATCACGATTAACCTCAGTTTTAATCGAACTGTTAAACAATAGAATACCAATGGAAATTTATTAATTTTTTTTTATGTTTTTCTACATTTTCAAATATATTGATTTCAATTACAACACAGAATCAAAGTGTACAATGCTTACTTTATATTATTTTTATTACAAATATTTCCACTGTAAAATGATTTTTAAAATTATTTTTCAATTCACCTCATACAAGTACTGTAGTGCAATCTCTTTATCATGGAACTGCAACTTACAAATGTAGGGTTTTTTGTTACATATCTTCACTCAAAAACAAAACATTGTAAAACTTTAAAGCCTATAAGTCCACGCAATCCTACTTCTTGTTCAGCCAATCGCTCAGACAAACTGGTTTAAAGTGTCACCTGAAAGTGAGAACAGGTGTTCACATGGCACTGTTATAGCTGGTGTAGCAAGATAGTTACGTGCCCAATAAGTTAAAGATTCATCTGTCCCTTCGTGCTTTAACCACAATTCCAGAAGACATGGATTGATGAAGTTTTTGGAAAATGTAGGGGACAATTTCCTGGTGCAAGTGCTGAAGGAGCCAACTAGGGGGAGAGCTTTTCTTGACCTGCTGCTCACAAACCGGGAAGAATCAGTAGGGGAAGCAAAAGTGGATGGGAATCTGGGAGGCAGTGACCATGAGTTTGTCAAGTTCAGGATCCTGACACAGGGAAGAAAGGTAAGCAGCAGAATACGGACCCTGGACTTCAGGAAGGCAGACTTCGACTCCCTCAGGGAACTGGTGGGTAGGATCCCCTGGGGGAATAACATGAGTCCAGGAGAGCTGGCTGTATTTCAAAGAATCCCTATTGAGGTTACAGGGACAAACCATCCTGATGTGTCGAAAGAATAGTAAATATGGCAGGCGACCAGCTTGGCCTAACAATGAAATCCTTGCGGATCTTAAACATAAAAAAGAAGCTTACAAGAAGTGGAAGATTGGACAAATGACCAGGGAAGAGTATAAAAATGTTGCTCGGGCATGTAGGAATGAAATCAGGAGGGCCAAATCGCACCTGGAGCTGCAGCTAGCAACAGATGTTAAGAGTAACAAGAAGGGTTTCTTCAGGTATGTTGGCAACAAGAAGAAAACCAAGGAAAGTGTGGCCCCTTACTGAATGAGGGGGGCAACCTAGTGACAGAGGATGTGGAAAAAGCTAATGTACTCAATGCTTTTTTTGCCTCTGTCTTCACGAACAAGGTCAGCTCCCAGACTGCTGTGCTGGGAAACACAGCATGGGGAGTAGGTGGCCAGCCCTCTGTGGAGAAAGAAGTGGTTAGGGACTATTTAGAAAAGCTGGACGTGCACAAGTCCATGGGGCCGGATGCGCTGAAGGAGTTGGCGGCTGTGATTGCAGAGCCATTGGCCATTATCTTTGAAAACTCATGGCGATCGGGGGAAGTCCCAGACAACTGGAAAAAGGCTAATGTAGTGCCCATCTTTAAAAAAGGGAAGAAGGAGGATCCTATGAACTACAGGCCAGTCAGCCTCACCTCAGTCCCCGGAAAAATCATGGAGCAGGTCCTCAAGGAATCAATCCTGAAGCACTTACACGAGAGGAAAGTGATCAGGAACAGTCAGCATGGATTCACCAAAGGAAGGTCATGCCTGACTAATCTAATCGCCTTTTATGATGAGATTACTGGTTCTGTGGATGAAGGGAAAGCAGTGGATGTATTGTTTCTTGACTTTAGCAAAGCTTTTGACACGGTCTCCCACAGTATTCTTATCAGCAAGTTAAAGAAGTATGGGCTGGATGAATGCACTATAAGGTGGGTAGAAAGTTGGCTAGATTGTCGGGCTCAATGGGTAGTGATCAATGGCTCCATGTCTAGATGGCAGCCGGTATCAAGTGGCGTGCCCCAAGGGTCGGTCCTGGGGCCGGTTTTGTTCAATATCTTCATAAATGATCTGGAGGATGGTGTGGATTGCATTCTCAGCAAATTTGCGGATGATACTAAACTAGGAGGAGTGGGAGATACGGTGGCAGGTAGGGATAGGATACAGAGGATCCTAGACAAATTGGAGGATTGGGCCAAAAGAAATCTGATGAGGTTCAACAAGGATAAGTGCAGGGTCCTGCACTTAGGACGGAAGAATCCAATGCACTGCTACAGACTAGGGACCGAATGGCTAGGCAGCAGTTCTGTGGAAAAGGACCTAGGGGTGACAGTGGACGAGAAGCTGGATATGAGTGAACAGTGTGCCCTTGTTGCCAAGAAGGCCAATGGCATTTTGGGATGTATAAGTAGGGGCATAGCCAGCAGATCGAGGGACGTGATCGTTCCCCTCTATTCGACATTGGTGAGGCCTCATCTAGAGTACTGTGTCCAGTTTTGGGCCCCACACTACAAGAAGGATGTGGAAAAATTGGAGAGAGTCCAGCGAAGGGCAACAAAAATTATTAGTTTCAGAGTAACAGCCGTGTTAGTCTGTATTCGCAAAAAGAAAAGGAGTACTTGTGGCACCTTAGAGACTAACCAATTTATTTGAGCATGAGCTTTCGTGAGCTACAGCTCACTTCATCCGATGAAGTGAGCTGTAGCTCACGAAAGCTCATGTTCAAATAAATTGGTTAGTCTCTAAGGTGCCACAAGTACTCCTTTTCTTTTTAAAAATGATTAGGGGTCTGGAACACATGACTTATGAGGAGAGGCTGAGGGAACTGGGATTGTTTAGTCTGCAGAAGAGAAGAATGAAGGGGGATATGATAGCTGCTTTCAACTACCTGAAAGGCGGTTCCAAAGAGGATGGATCTAGACTGTTCTCTGTGGTAGCTGATGACAGAACAAGGAGTAATGGTCTCAAGTTGCAGTGGGGGAGGTTTAGGTTGGATATTAGGAAAAACTTTTTCACTAGGAGGGTGGTGAAATACTGGAATGGGTTACCTAGGGAGGTGGTAGAATCTCCTTAGAAGTTTTTAAGGTCAGGCTTGACAAAGCCCTGGCTGGGATGATTTAATTGGGGATTGGTCCTGCTTTGAGCAGGGGGTTGGACTAGATGACCTCCTGAGGTCCCTTCCAACCATGATATTCTATGATTCTATGACTCTATGCTGATGATGGGTTCTGCTCAATAACAGTCCAAAGCTGTGCGGACGGACTCATGTTCATTTTCATCATCTGAGTCAGATGCCACCAACAAAAGGCTGATTTTCTTTTTTTGGTAGTTCAGGTTCTGTAGTTTCCACATCGGAGTATTGCTCTTTTAAAACTTCTGAAAACATGCTCCACACCTCATCCCTCTCAGATTTTGGAAATCTTGGGTCGAGTGCTGTAGCTATCTTTAGAAATCTCACATTGGTACCTTCTTTGTGTTTTGTCAGATCTGCAGTGAAAGTGTTCTTTAAATGAACAGCATGTTCTGGGTCATCATCTGAGACTGCTATAACATGAAATATATGCAGAATGTGGCTACAACAGGGCAGGAGACATACAGTTCTCCCCCAGAGAATTGAGTCACAAATTTAACTAATGCATTATTTTTTTAACAAGCATCATCAGCATGGAAGCATGTCCTCTGGAATGGTGGCTGAAGCATGAAAGGCCATATGAATGTTTAGCATATCTGGCACGTAAATACCTTGCAATGCCAACACAAAAGTGCCATACGAATGCCTATTCTCACTTTCAGGTGACATTGTAAATAAGAAACAGGCAGCATTATCGCCCATAAATGTAATCAAACTTGTTTGTCTTACCAATTGGTTGAACAAGAAGTAGGACTGAGTGGACTTGTAGGCTCTAAAGTTTTACATTGTTTTGTTTTTGAATGCAGTTATTTTTTGTACATAATTCTACATTTGTAAGTTCAACTTTCATGATAAAGATATTGCACTACAGTACTTGTATTAGGTGAATTGAAAAATAACTATTTCTTTTGTTTTTTACAGTGCAAATATTTGTAATAAAAAATAAATATAAAGTGAGCACTGTACACTTGGTATTGTGTGTTGTAATTGAAATCAATATATTTGAAAATGTAGAAAACATCCAAAAATATTTAAACAAATGGTATTCTATTATTGTTTAATAGCACGATTAATTGCACAATTAATCACCATTAATTTTTAATCGCTCAATTAATCACAATTTTTAATTGCTTGATAGCCCTAATATATGTATATATATATACACACACACACACACACACTTACACTATTTATGGACAGTCTTTTCTCTATGTGTATGTATATTATTTTTATATATTATGGTCTATTTTGTTACATACATAATGCACATACATAATAAGAGACCATTATAAAGCAGTGCAATGGCGTGAAGGAAGGAAAGGTAGTTTCTAGCATGAAGGAGATTAAAACTCCTGCTCAACTGCCAACTGTTAATAAGGATGGGCGGATGTGCAGGTGTTCCCCACAGGAATAGTGACAGCCCTTTTTGGTAACAAGCTGATGATTGCTTGAGGAGCTTGATATATGAGCTTGCTGCCTCCAGAAACTGAGCTTGTGAGGGAAATTTTTTGTAGCCTTGTTACCTGGTTGGCCAGTAAGATAGTGGAGGCAAGTTTTTTCTACACCCCAGTGTTATCGGAGAGCTATAGTTGAAGCAAGCCTTTCTTTATGCTTTGTCCTGAAAGTGGCAGAACATGTTTTCCACTTCTGTTTTTGAAGAAAAACACCACCATGCAGATGCTTCATGCAGTGTGTGCTGAGCCCATTTCTTAACATTCTTAGTGTCTGATACTCTGTGCAAAACTAATGCAGTAAATGACAGTGTGTTTCCATTGCTTGATACAATGCATTTCAAAAGGCTGACATATCCTTTTCCGTTCCTTTGCTAGTTCCCTTTGCTACAGTTCTTTTTTCATGTAGTTTTATTGCACCAGAAGGGTATGTTTTTATTGGGTTTCTTGTTCTAGCTTTCAGGACAGCTAGGTGAACAGCCGTGGCCGTGGCAGGCGCAGGCTGCAGCTGGAGCAGTCTGTCAGGACTACCAGGTAGCTCGGAGTATCCCTAACAAGCTAATAATGTTGACCAGACTGGAGTAGCTGCTTTAATTAGGAGTCTATATACCTGCCTTGGGATCTCCTGCTTAGACCCTTGCTTGTGGATTGGTTGGATACTTAGGACTAGCAGGTAATTAGCTCGTGTGAGTCATCAGGCTCAGAACACTAAGGATCAGGGATGAATCACACTTTCTTTCCTGGGGGATGTGTGGGAGGTAGTGAGTGCTTCTAATGCCCGTTCTTCTACTCCAGCGGTATTCAGACTTTTTGAGCTGAGCCCCTGCTTTGAGTTATAATTTTTGAGTGTGTCTCCCCCGCAACTGAGACAAAAAAAAGAGGTGGTGCTCCCTCCCTAACATCATGGTGGGGAGACTGCCCGAGCCACTTGCTATCATCACTCGCCCTCCTGAACATTATTCTGCGCCCTCTGGGGGGGGGGGGGCACACCCCACAGTTTCAAAACCTTTGTTCTACTCTTAATATCATAATAAATTGTAAAATATCATAGGTTAACTATCTTAGAGATACTGCCCTTGAGATGAGTAGGAAAGAATGCAATCCAGGGGCAGCTCATCAGCCTAAGCAAGGGAAGCACAGCCTCACCATAAATTCCAAAAAGCTACAAAATACATTTTGAATATTCTTGATTTAGTTGATAAATATATACAAATGTAAGGACTAACTGTGATTTGATTTAAATGTTACACCTCACTCTCTCCAGTAGCAAGATGAAACATCAAAAAGTTTGAAGAATATAGCACTGCGGGAGGCTCAAATCTTGGTATGACAAATAGTGCCTCAAGATGCTGCCTTGTTACCATGGCAATTTACCATGCCCAGGAGTCAGTTTATAAGGGCTGTGACGTTGCACTCCATAATGTTTTATGGAAATATGCTTATGAGTGTAAATATGATGTAACTGGAATATGCTTCATGCAAAAGGTCTCTTGTAAGGTATCATTACAAAGCTTATGATCTACTGAGTGTGTTCATCCTGTTTGTTTGCATGTATTATTTCAATTTCTGGAGTTAGGAGAATAAGATATAAACTTGTATTTCTGATGTAGACATATTAAGTGGAAACCATTAAGGGTGCTTCAGAATGAATGAACTGTGAATGGGCTTGTTTACCTGCAAGTCTTTCTGTGTACTTGTCGGCCAGTTCCTAGGTCAGGGGTCTCCAAACTTTTTGAATCGCGCACCCCCAGGGCCAGCTCTCGGGAAGCAAAAAATCGCGCACCCCACTTTGGAGACGACTGTCCTAGCTAATGAAGGAGGTCTTACAGTGACGTGTTCATGTCATCTGAACTGGAATCCATCTTAACCTGGTGCTTTTCCATTTAGAAAGAGGGGTAGGGTTCCAGAGAGACAAAAGATTCCTGCCTTGTGCCAAACCTATAAAAGGGGGTAGAAAAGAACAAAGGGGGCTGCCAGTCATGAGAAAAGCCCTAGTTTCCACCTAAGATGTTTGCTGGAACTAACAAGGACTGTACCAGGGGAAAGGATTGTGCCCAGACTGGGAAGGAGTCTAGTCTGTGAAAGAAGCTTATTGGAATATCTCCGAGGGTGAGATATTACCTGTAATTAGTTTCTTAACGTATTAGGCTTAGACTTGCATGTTTTAGCTTTATTTTGCTTGGTGACTTACTTTGTTCTGTCTGTTATTCCTTGAAACCACTTAAATCTTACTTTTTATACTTAATAAAATCACTTTTGTTTATTAGTAAACCCAGAGTAAGTGATTAATACTTGGGGGAGCAAACAGCTGTGCATCTCTCTATCAGTGATATAGAGGGCGGACAGTTCTTGAGTTTACCCTGTATACGCTTTATACAGAGTAAAATTGATTTATTTGGGGTTTGGATCCCATTGGGAACTGGGTGTCTGGGTGCTGGAGATAGGTGACCTGCTGAGCAGTTTTTGGTTAAAGTTTGCAGCTTTGCGGGTGTGGACCAGACCTGGGTCTGTGTTGCAGCAGGCTAGTGTGTCTGGCTCAACAAGGCAGGGTTCTGGAGTCCCGAGCTGGCAGGGAAAATGGGCTCAGAGGGAATTCCAGCACATCAGGTGACAGTCCCAAGGGGGTTTCTGTGACCGAACCCGTCACAAGGTAACCACTGTTTAGTGAGGCCACAGCAGGAGTGTAGCAGTTAAGCCCAGGCTGCAGGGGGCAGGAATGGGGGCTGCACCTCATTGGTCCCTTCACCCAGAGGCCATGCCCCATGCGTGTGTATAAGAAACCCCTGCCAAACGCTGGGCCTGCCTCATGCTACACCCCTGTGTCGGTCTAGGTAGCAGCAGCAGGGGTGGCACCAGCTCCCCCATGTACTGGCTGCTTCTTCAGTATAAATAAACTATAAAGGCAAACTTTTAATCGTTTTTAAATTATACATTTGGCATGAATGGAAATAACTATTTTGAGGTTTGTGCCTCACCTGTTATGAACTGCCACTGATGCCATTTTATTGTTGTGAAAGATTGTCAGGCACTAGGACCCTGCACAGAAATGTAGATTTATTTCTCCTGACTCACCAAACTAGGTGAGTCTATTAACTCCACCTCATGAGTAAAAAAAGGATTTAAGCATCTTATTGAGGCAGAGTTATTATGAAGTGGAATACCCTAGAAACAAGCCAAATGGAGGTGAAAGTTTAGGCTGAGAATTCTGTTTTGTTGGTAAGTGAATATTAAAAACAAACTCCAAAAAAGGGCTGAATTTGGATCCTGACTCAGAGAGAGAGGGATACAGAGAGCAGAATGGGGATTAAATTCTCACTCATTTGCATTTAGTGGAACAAGTTTGTGTGTATAAACATATATATGTGCATCTTAGTAAAATGAGTAAGATACAGCTTGAACATATAATCAATACATGAATACACAGTATAGAAGTAAGTATAGCAAAAAAAAAAAAAAAAGTTAGTGATTCTGAAAAGTTGCATGATTTAGGTTTGTTGTGAAACAAGAGTCCAAAGACTCAAGTATCTTCAATCAGCAGATTAGTATGAGTATACATAAAATTGTACTGTATGAAGTCTGTTATTGCTATTGTAAAATGGCTCTTCACATTTTTGTATAATGAGCTAATAAATTCTGATCACAGTTTTTATCCCTCAACTGTTAAGTGGACAACTCTCTTCACTATATTGATTTTCTAATGGACTTGGGGCCTTCCGTTGCCTAAAGAGGGTCTCAACCAATGCAGTTGTCTCCCAGTGAAGACCTACAGAAAGAATCCCATCCACTCTTCAAACTCTGATTTTATAATGCCATTTTATAAAACACTACTGATGATAAATTACATGAATTTTTGAAGTACTTGTCACCATTGTGTAAGGCTGCTTTTTACATATTTCATGTTCAAGAGATGACCTAAATAGAATTATTCTCTCTTGTCCCCCAAAATGTCATACTTGAAAGGTCAGACTATAGCCTTGGCTATACTTGGGCATTTTATATATATATACTTGGGCAAATCCCACCAGTGCTCATACTCACATTTAATTGATGTGGTGATAAAATACCAGACCCCTACACAAAGATTTCCACCTATGCATCTGAAGCTGTGGTAGCAGTGGTAGGATCTTTGCTAAAACACCCTTATGTGTACATGTGATTTCCCTGTATTCAGAAAGAGAATAATGTTAGTTGCATATCTTAATACTGTGTAAATTGCATCTCTTTATTAAAAAAAACTATCCTGTTAGTTTGTGCTATAGGACAAAGACAAAAAAAAAGAAACTTAACCTTACATCCCATACAACAAAAGGGTTTCAGAAAAACAAGAAGTATGGAAGAAAATTTCAGAATAAATTCAATACCCTTGAGTAACTGTTACCACATGAGGTTGAGGCACAGTCACATCAAGAATACGGTTTTCACAGAGATGGTAATTTCAGTCCTTAGTGACCTTACACTGCAAAACCTCTTCACAATTTAAAAAAAATAGAAACAAAGTAAAAGCTCTTCTTTCCCTAATTGCCTTCTTGAGATCACTAGATTCCGCACACATGCTGCTGTCACAGCATCCCACACTCTCTCTGTTGCTAAGTGCTTTAGGCTGTTGCAATATGTTCCAGAGGCTCCCCATTTCTCTCCGCTCTCAATATGCACTAACTTTGTCTGACAAGGTAAAAGGGGAAAAAAGGCTGAAACTGTAAAAATTACAGCTAGCCAAGGAGAGAGCTGGCTTCTCTGTACCAAATAATGAGTCTTTGTAATATGACATGCCCATCAGAACACTTGATCAGAACATGCCTACAATTCAGAGCTGTATGTGTAAAATGGCCTTTAGGCTGTGCCTAAACTTTGACAATAAGTGACATATTATGGCAGCACAGCACACACGCTGCACACAGAAACCCCAATCAGGATGAGGTCCCTCGTTGTATTAATTACTGTACGAACATAGAGGTAGATATGAACCCTGCACCCAAGAGCTTACAATTTAAGAAAATGAGCAAAATAACAAGGGTGGATGTAAAGGGGAACACTCACAACCAGTGCTTCCTGGTGGTCAGGTGGGGGTGTGGCAGGTTGACTTCATCCCAGGTGTTCCCCTTTCTTACTACTGCTCTGCCCTGCTGTGGTCTGTCCTTTCAGTGATTCAGCTCTCTGGCAGGTCACATTTTCAAGTCTACCCCTTTTGGTATATACACAAAGAGTCCAATAATGGGAGAAGTCTTCAGGATTAAGTAAGGGATTCTGGGCTTCCCACTTGGGTCAGAGTTTTGTGGTCTGGACCCATGTATCTTCAGTGTCTTCTCCCAATTAGGTTGCCTACCAAGGGATAGGCTTCTGTAGTTGTCCCTCTTTAGGGATTGGTAGGGGAGTCCAGACCCACCCTCTTCACCAGGTTCTGATCCAGGGTGCAATGGTAGGCAGATAAGTCCTGCACCCTCAGGTGCTATGTGGCTGCTTCCCTGGATCACTTCCTACCAGTCCCCTCCCTTCCCACAGGGTAAAGTAAAGAACTAAACACAAAGATTGTCTCTGACCTATAAAGAGTCAGCAGTCCTTCTTTGCAGGCTTGATCAGAACACTCTCACGAGGCCCGGAGGCAGCAAGAGCCCCTGCAGTGTTCCTTCCCAGGAGCTAAATTAGCTCACCTCCACGGTCTGCCTGCTACTGAACTACTCTATCCCCTTTGTAAGCTTCTCCTTCAGCCTGTTCAGGCTTTACACTTCTGGTAGGGTGCGGCCATCTGTCCCAGAGCACTTCCTTAACTCATTCCTCTCTGGTGTGGGATTTGTATACACCATCACATACCCTGCCCCTCCAAACAGGATCCTGGGTCCGATAATCAGCACTGAGTTCCCCGCCCTTCTGAGAGAAAAAAAATCCATGTTTTGGTGGGCCCTCTTAGCTTGGTGTAGTATCTGAAAACTGTATAGTTGTAAGGATAGGCACCACCACATAATTCTTGGGTTGGCACCCTTCATGGTGTACAACCAGCAGAGAGGGGTGTGATCCATTACTGGTGAGAAGGGGATTTCCACAAATAGTATCATAGGGCATACACAGCCTATTTCATGACCAAGGCTTGTTTTTCAATCACCAAGTATGCCATCTCCTGGGAGAACAGTTTTTTACTCAGAGGTCAGTGGGCTCTGCCAGTACGCTTTTGTGTGGTCTAGGGTGGAGACATACTTGGCAGCTTCCAGCCTTTCTAGCAACTTATCGATCTTTGGGCATAGGATAGGCATCAAACTTCATTATCGCATTTACATTTCAGACAGTATCCTGCTTCTTCCATGGGAGCAGGTTTGGGTTCTCACAGACCTGCTGTCCTGGTTCTGTGTCTATGCGATGGTGGGCCAGGTGAGCCCGCTTTGGTAAGGTTGAAAGTACTGCGGGAAAAGATCCAATCAGCTGCGGTATTTGGGCTTTCTGTTCTGGTTGATGCTCTTCAACTGTTGGCATGGATTGGGGCTCTTGAGTGCTTGAGGTCCTAGTTCAGGTTCAGGCAGATAGGTGTTATGAGGAGTCCCTCTTAGTCATTACAAGCCTCCAAAAGGTTAATGTGGTACAGTTGTGTTTCCTTTTTTCTTCACCAGCTGTTGAATTTCGTAGTTGATTAGCCTCTGCATCTCAAATGGTCCCTGCCACTTGGCCACTTTGATTCCTAACTCAGCAGCAATAATAGTACCTGGTCAATGGATCTAAATTCTTGTAGATGGGCTCCTTTATAATAGGCCCTTTATTGAAGGCCCAACAAAACCAAGAAAGTCCCCTACAGTCTTAAGCTTTTCCTCGCAGATGGAGTACGTACTGTACCACATATATTGCCTTTGGTCCTTGTTCCTCCCATGTTTCTTGGAGGAGGTCTAAAGTCCCACAAGGTTGTCTTCCCATATAGCAGCCCAAATGGAGAGAGTCCCATAGACGCTTTCAGAGCCTCTCTGATGGCAAATAACAGCAGTGGAAATAACTCATCACAGTGATGATCTGATGCTATGAATTACATCAGTGTCTGACTGAACTTCTCACTAATCTGTCTGTTTGGGGATGGTAAATTAACTCCAAATTAGGTTGCCTGCCAAGGGATAGACTTCCATAGTTGTTCCTCTTGGGTTGGTAGGGGAGCCCAGGCCCACCCTCTCCACCAGGCTTTGATCCAAGGTGCAATGGTAGGCAGATAAGTCCTGCACCCTCAGGAGGCTATGTGGCTGCCTCCCTGTATCACTTGCTACCAGTCCCTTCTCTTCCCACAGGGTAGAATAAAGAACTAAACACAGAGATTGTCTTTGACCTATAAAGAGTCACCGGTCCTTCTTTGCAGGCTTAATCAGGTCATTCTCACCAGTCCTCAGGCACCAAGAGCTCCTGTGGTGTTCCTTCACAGGACTTCAGAGTATAGATTAGCTCACTTCCATTAGCTACCTGACATTGAGCTACTATGCTCTCCTTTTTAACCTCATCCTCCAGCCTGTTCAGACTTTGTAGGGCAGGGTGGAGCCAAAAGCAGCTCCTTGACCCATTCCTCTCCAATGTGGGATTTGCACACCCCATCACAGTGAAAGAACCAGACCATGCAATATCTACAGTTTTTACTCACATTATGGAACTTCGTAATTGCATCCACAAATAAAAAAATAAATGTTGACTTTACATAACTCCCACACATCATAGCTGTTTAAACATTGGCTGGTTTGTTGTAGGCCTCACAGCAGAAATGTATCTTAAGAAAGCATTTGAAGGAGAAGGCAGTTGTCTTGGTTACAAGGCTAGCTGGATTCTCTCTGCTCCCTGGTTTCTCTGACTTCATCCATCAAGTTTCAGGCCTTGTATCTTTATCTCTCCAGGTGTGGAATTCTGCAGTTTTCCCACTCTCAGACCAGGGCCCTGGGCTACAGTACTTTGTATATCAACCATGCTTACCCTGCAGGTCCAACAGAGTTTGGATGCCTACAGTTCTGCCCTTCAAGAGCCTGTGACTAAACAGCCATCATAAAAATTAAAGTATTATTTATTCTAACAGTAGGAAAAAAGCATTTAGAGAAAAAAAATTTTAAAAACCCCAAACTATCTACATGCACATCTGTCTTACCTAAAGGATTACCATCCAGGTAACTGAGGAAGTCCTAACTTCTTCTGACACCCCAGGGGGTGCCTCTGCTTTGTTTGCCTGAATAGCTACCTCCACACCTTCCAAGACTCATCTTTTTTAAACCTGCCACAATTCTTTTGGTCTTCTGTTTCCCAAGCCTTTTTCTATCCTGGCATTATCTCTTAACAGCTCTCAAGTGTTTGCTGAGAAGTGGCGTATCTTGAGACATCCTTCTTCCTGTTGTGTTTTTCCTTACAACCCCATATTAAACTAAACCAATATATTTATTCAATAAAGCTCCTAATAATCAGGTCAAAATACAATAGTCATAAATTATTACAGAGAAGCTCCTATTCCATCACAGTAGTAACATTATGGATTACTTGAGGGAGAACATTCTAGCGTGGATCTACACGGGGCCTTAGGTGATTGCAAAGGTCAGGGTTGCAACAACTAACTTTTAGTTGCCTAGAAAATCACAGGAACAACACTGAGATCTGCAAAGCTTGAGTTAGGTGCCTAGACTTCCTATACAGTGAATGGGAAGAAATAGGCACCTTACAGTGTGATCCACAAAAGCAAGCACGCTAGGCCAGGAGCCACCTAAACTAGCCAATGAGAGAGTGTGATGAGATGGGTATGTGCGATACCTATTCCTCTCTGAGATAGGTCCGGGCTGCAGGGAGGTGCCTATCTCTGTTTAGCAATTCCCAAACAGGAGAGAAAGAAAGAGTGTGTGAGTCTATGTGTGTAAATGGGCTGCTGGGCCATGTTCTGAGTCTCAGTGGGGGTGGGTGGTGGTTAAAGGGACCCTGATCAGTCTCTCTCACTCTGGCCTCATGACAGGGTGGGGTCCCACTCTTGTCTCTTTGCAAGCAACAGACCACTCAGAGGCCTTCTTCTGGTCAAACACCTCATCATTTATTTTACTGTGTTCTCGCCACTACCTATACAAACCTATATAAGGTTTCCCTACCACCTATGTAAGGATTCTAATAGCATACAATCCTTTGCTCATTTGGCCAAGGAGAGGGGATTTAAGGTATTTTCTCCCTGAAAGATAGAGATGGCTCTAGTTCCAGCTCCAAAAAGCCTGCCAGCCTCTCTCTTCCACGATATGCATCTGAGGAAGTGAGCTGTAGCTCACGAAAGCTTATGCTCTAATAAATTGGTTAGTCTCTAAGGTGCCACAAGTCCTCCTTTTCTTTTTGCGAATACAGACTAACACGGCTGCTACTCTGAAACCTCTCTTCCCCACTGATCACTTCTTTTCTGTGCCTTGTCTGTCTCTTGGGTAATGGACTAATTAGCCTTTTAGGCTTTCCTCAGCCCATACTAATCCACCAATTAGGCACAGCTCTTCCTAATCAGGACTACTCCAGAGCAACTACTTTGTAATTGCAGAGACCAGAGTGCTGCATCAATTGCTGATCCCAGCACTCTGTCACAGGCCCACTAACTAATTATGTATTTATCTACAGAGGAAAAGTCGATGGACCAGAAAGACAGAAAATGGGAATGGGTAGGGCCCTATATGGGAAGCCCAGAGTGCAATCACCCTGCTTCAATGACTCTTTATTTATTTATCCACAGTGAAACAGCTCCAACAGAGCCCCATATCAGAATACCCCATAGCTCAGTGTTTAGAGGATGCTCCTGAAAGGTGGGAGACACCTGTTCAAATCCTTCCTACCCCTCTGGCAGAAAGGAGAAAATTGAACTTGAGTCTCCCACATGAGTGCTCTGACCATTGGGCTAAAAGTTATCAGGTGGGAACTATCACCTCCTCTTCCTGTGGCTGGAGTTTGAATGGGACATGATCTGATAGGTGGTCTCTGAGCAGAGCTACCAGATTGGGCCAGGCACATGAGACAAAACTTGGATTTGGGCATCTAAACCTCAGGTTTAGATGGGGGCAAAGATGTTTGGGGTTAGTAAGTAAGAAGGTCAGAGTTGGAAAGGGCCCTGTAAATTAAGATAAGAAGGGCTTGACTGTGGTACTGTAGAAGAGAGTTTTTTTGAGTGCATGTGGATTTTAAATAAACGCCAAAGAATAAGGCACATGATCCCTAAAAGTGGTGGTTTATTCTTTCATTAGATTTCACCAAGCCAGTAATCAAACAACTTCTGTAATACCTTACTGATTGCCAAGAAACCAAAATCCAGTTCCCTTAAAGCAGCCCAGCCTTATCGTCCCCTCCAGACAGCCAAGGTCTGTATGATGAGGGTTACTTAAAACCTTATTCACCATATATAAAGTTCTATCAGTCCTAAGAGATCAGACGCAGTACCTACCAGGTCAATGAATATTTCAGATCTTACCCAAATACACACTTAGAGGCAAGTCTTATTAACTAAATTTAAGATTTATTAAAAAAAGAAAAGGAAGAGTTACTGTGGTTAAAAGTGTGTCATATATAAGATATGAATAAAGTTCTTAGGTCATTTTCATAGCTGAGATGGTGAGGCTGCTGATTTGTAAAAATCCTTCTGGAATTAATTTTAAAAGTTATAGTCCAGTAAACAGTCCATGTGCAGAGTTTGTTCAAATTCTTCCATGAGAAAGTACAGGGTTAATCCATGACAAACCTGGAAACCTCAGTATTGCAATTTAGACTTTCCCTGACAAAAGCAGATCTGAGATAGTAAGGATTAGGCCCTAAAGTTCCTTTATAGCTGAAGTTCATCTGATAAGCCTCTTGGCAGCAAATTATCACAGCAGGCATTAATTGGATGAAGAATAGGTAATGTACATTGATGCTTTGAAGTAAATCTCTATTTCTTAGGCATACTCTGATAACTAGTTGCATCATTAGCATAAGGCAATTAACTATTGAAGCAGTTCATAGTTTACTGCAAAATTTCAAAGAGAAATAAAGACAATGATAACACATGTTCCATCTAAATGTTAATATCCCCTTTTGATCTCTGAATCAATATAACATAGTAATGAAGTATTATTATAGACAGGAACAGAAGTTTAGCATCTACAAGATAATTAGATCACATTGTTAAACTACTAACATTATATAGGTAAACATAGACAAATACAATTAGTATCTACTTCTGATCCTCTAACAATACAGGCCTACATTTCAAGAACTCTAGTCTATTTAACATGGCTTTGCTAACCATCTACAAGGAATGGCCCTGTTTACCATTTCAGTAATCTTCTAATATGTCCCTAAAGGTTGCTTTCAGTTCAACCAGCTTGCTGGTTGCTTAACCCTTTCTGGCTCGGTGTCACACATACATTTCTCAAGAAATAACATGAAGACATCGATGTGCATAGTTAGTATGTAGCCCAATATGTTACTTGGAAGTTTGGTGTCAACAGCAAAAGCAGTTTTGTATAGATTAATTTCCATCAGTCCACTGCTTATCTGCAAGAAGTACTTTTATTCTGTGACATAAAATAGTGTTTTAATCTTCTGTATGATCTCTGATGAGGAAGAATAAATAGGATGGAAACCTCCTTGAGATAATATTTTAATTCCATACAACCAAATGAAAACAAACATTTCTTACCCAATACCAATTTATATGGATTCCTTTAGGTCAACATTTCCTGAAAATGATACATACCTTCAAGCATGCTACTTCCATTTGTCATAGATACAATTAAAATAATCAAAAGTATCCAATACTATTGCTACCAATAATTAAAAACACTGCACAGCATGTACAGGAGAAATATCTTAATGAAGCCTAAGTAATTACTCCCTTATGAGACTACTTTACTCCAGGTATAAAAAAAATAGGGGAGCTATCATCTGAGTGAAATGCTGTGGAAACTCTCTCAAGTTATTTTTCACTCCTGGAATGCTGTATGCTAAACAATTGGCAACAGATCCTGAAGCTGTGGGGAGTGCAATGCAGCAGAAGGAACTTTCCCCATTACATATGAGAATACTCCAGGAGGCAGATAATTGTTTTTTATCAATATGTTGGTGAACTGACAAATTCTTAGGTCCCTACCACTGACAGAGACCTTGTGTATACTGGGAGCTCTGTCTGTGTCAACAGACAGTTACAAAGGAACATTTAATTTAACTAAATTTATATATTGTCAGAATGTAAATAGATTCATAGATTCCAAGGCCAGAAGGGACAATTGTGATCATCTAGTCTGACCTCCTGCATAACACAGGCCACAGAACTTACTACCCAAAATAATTCCTAGAGCAGATCTTTTAGAAAAACATTTCATCTTGATTTAAAAATTGTCAGTGATGAAGAATCCTCCACGGCCCTTGGTAAATTGTTCTAGTGGTTAATTACTCTGTTAAAATTTACTCTGAAAATAAGGTGTAAATTTTGTCTCGCTTCGATTTCCAGCCATTGGGTCATGTTATATCTTTCTCT
This sequence comes from Lepidochelys olivacea, assembly GCF_965140295.1. Taxonomy (NCBI): domain Eukaryota; kingdom Metazoa; phylum Chordata; order Testudines; family Cheloniidae; genus Lepidochelys; species Lepidochelys olivacea. Next base: position 269,645,768 of record NC_140411.1, read on the forward strand.
GCTAGATTGAAGAGCTCATTATTAAATATTTGTTCCCCCGGTAGGTATTTACAGACTGTAATCAAATCATCCCTTAACCTTTTCTTTGTTAAGCTAAATAGATTGAGCTCCTTGAGTCTATCACTATAAGGCATGTTTTCTAATCCTTTAATCATACTTGTGGCTCTTCTCTGAACCCTCTCCAATTTATCAACATCCTTCTCAAATTGTGGATGCCAGAACTGGACACAGATTTCAGCAGCGGTTGCACCAGTGCAAAGTATAGAGGTAAAATAACCTCTCTCCTCCTACTCAAGATTCCCCTGTTTATCCATCCAATGCTCGCATTCACTTTTTTGCCCACAGCATCACATGGGGAGGTCATGCCCACTGATTATCCACCATGACCCCCAAATATTTTAGTCACTACTTCCCAGGTTAGAGTCTTCCATTGTGTAAGTATAGCCTATATTCTTTGTTCCTAAAATGTTAAATAGTGTAGGGGCAAGAACTGATCCGTGTGGTACCACACTAGAAACATATCCATTCAATGATTCCTCATTTATAATTACATTTTGAGATCTATCAGTTAGCCAGCTTTTAATCCATTTAATGTGTGCCATGTTAATTTTATATCGTTGTAATTTTTTTAATCAAAATGTCATGCAGTACCAAGTCAAATCCCTTGCAGAAGGCCAAGGATATTAGATCAACACTATTACCTTTATCAACCAAATTTATAATCTCATTAAAAAAAATCAAGTTTGCTTGACAGGATCTGTTTTTCCATAAACCCATGTTGATTGGCTTTAACTATATTACCCTTCTATAATTCTTTATTAATCAAGTCCCAAATCAGCTGCTCCATTATCTTGTCCAGGATTGATGTCAGACTGACAAATCTGTAATTACCTGGGTCATCCTGTTTACTCTTTTCAAATACTGGCACAACACTAGCTTTCTCAACGTCTTCTGGAACTTCTCTGGTGTTCCAAAACTTATTGAAAATCAACACTAATGGTCCAGAAAGCTCCCCAGCCAGTTCTCTAAAAACTCTTGGATGCAAGTTATCCTGATTTAAAAGTGTCTAATTTTAGTAGCTGCTATTTATCCTTTTTACTGAGATACAAGTGGATTGAAGAGTTTTATCATATGATATTATATCATCTGTATTTCCCCAAACACAGAATATTTATTGAGCACTTCTGTCTTTTCTACATTATTCTTCATAATTCTACAATTTTCATCTAGTAATGGACCACTGTTAGGATTCTTTTTGTTCCTAATATACTTCAAAAATGCCATCTTATTGTCCTTAACTCTGCTAGACATAGATTTTGCCTTGTATCCCTTTGCTTCCCTTATCAGTTTTCTACAATTCCTAGCTTCTGATTTAGATTCATTACTATCCACTTCCCTTTTCTTCCATTTGTTATATATTTATTAATTTTTTTAGCTATCTTTACTTCTCCTCTACACCAGATCTTATTTTAACCAATATGGTCTTCTTCCTTGATTGTGGTATTATGGCTCTTTGGGAATTGGTAAAATGTTCTTAAACAGTTCCCAAGTATCTTTCACATTTTTCTGATTAGATTCCTCTTCCCATCTAATTTGGCTCATAATTGTTTTCAGGTTTGTGAAACTGGCCCTTTTGAAGCACCAAGCATATATACCACTGGTCTGTGTTTTATTCTGTTTGCACATTATAAATGTGACCAAGTCATGATCACTTGTACCTAAGTTACCATTAATTTTTTGTTCTGTAATCAATTCCTCTTTATCTGGCAAGATGAGGTCTAATGTGAAATTCCTCTGTGTAGGACGCAACACTTTTTAAGATAGGAAATTGTCATCTATAATATTTAGAAATTCCAAGGATGTTTTAGTCCTGGCAAAATGAGACCTCCAGTATATGTCACGCAAATTGAATTACCCCATGATTACACAATTTTTTTCCCTACACATCACAGATAGGTGCATAAGGAGCCAGTTATCTAGTTCCCTAATGTGATTTGTTGGTCTGTAGGGTATTAGTTGGTGTTGCCTATCTTGTGCTTTATCCATTAGGACACTGATCCATAAACATTTAAGATTTTCTTCTGAGTTATCAGTGACTCAGAAACAGGTAATGTCATTTTGACACACAGTGCCACTTTCCCTCCCTTTTTGCCCACTCAATCCTTCCTAAATAGGTTATAACAATTGAGTTTAACATTCCAGTCATGAAAATCATCCCATCAGGTTTCAGTAATACCAACTATATCAAATTTATGCATAAATAAGCAATTCCAGTTCCTCTTGTTTGTTACCCAGGCTCCCAGCATTGGTTTATAGGCAATGAAAGAACTTCTTCTCTTCTTGTCCTTTGGCTCCTTGATTAATTTTGCTCTCGAATCTTGATTTTGTGCTGAGTGCTCATATCTTCTCTCTTTTTACACTCCCCTTCTGTTATCAGTTTAACACCCTTCTGACTACTATATCAAGCCTGCCCCCGAGTAGATTAGCCCCCCCCTTCTACTGAGGTAGAAGCCTTCCAAACTATACAGCCCCCTCTCCCCATAGAAGGTGGACCAATATTCCACAAAACCAAAACCCTCCATGCTACACCACTTACTGAGCTAGAGGTTCACTTTCAGAATCTTCTGCCTTCTATCTTCCTTTGCTTAGGGGACAGAAAGTATGGTTTAAAGGAGTGGTAATGGGTTATGAAACCTTTCATAAGAACGTCCATACTGGGTCAGACCAAAGGTCCACCTAGCCCAGAATCCTGCCTTCCGACAGTGGCCAATGCCAGGTGCCCCAGAGGGAATGAACAGAACAGGTAATCATCAAATGATCCATCCTCTATCGCCCATTCCCAGCTTCCCTGCCCATCCTGGCTAATAGCCATTGATGGACCTATCCTCCATGAATTTATCTAGCTCTTTTTTGAACCCTGTTATAGTCTTGGCCTTCACAACATCCTCTGGCAAGGAGTTCCACAGGTTTTGCATTGTGTGAAAAAATACTTTTGTTTGTTTTTAAACCTGCTGTTTATTAATTTCATTTGGTGGCCCCTAGTTCTTGTGTTATGAGATGCATTAAATAACGTTTCCTTATTTACTTTCTCCACACCAGTCATGGTTTTATAGACCTCTATCATATTCCTCCTAAGCCGTCTCTTTTCCAAGATGAAAAGTCCCAGTCTCATTAATCTGTCCTCTTATGGAAGTCATTCCGTACCCCTAATCATTTTTGTTGCCCTTTTCTGAACCTTTTCCAAGTCCAATATGTCTTTTTTGAGATGGGGTGACCACATCTGCATGCAGTATTCAAGATGTGGGCATACCATGGATTTATATAGAGGCAATATGATATTTTCTGTCTTATTCCTTTCTTAATTATTCCCAACATTCTGTTCGCTTTTTTGAATGCCACTGCACACTGAGTGGATGTTTTCAGAGAACTATCCACAATGACTCCAAGGTCTCTTTCTTGAGTGGTAACAGCTAATTTAGACCCCATCATTTTATATGTATAGTTGGAATTATGTTTTCCAATGGGCATTACTTTGCATTTATAAAAATTGAATTTCATCTGCCATTTTGTTGCCCAGTCACCCAGTTTTGAGAGATCCTTTTGTAGCTGTTTGGAGTCTGCCTGGGACTTAACTATCTTGAGTAGTTTTGTATTATCTGCAAATTTTGCCACCTCACTGTTTACCCCTTTTCCCAAATAATTTGTGAATATGTTGAATAGAACTGATTCCAGTACAGACTCCTGGGGGATACCACTATTTACCTCTCTCCATTCTGAAAACTGACCATTTATTCCTGCCCTTTGTTTCCTATCTTTAAACCAGTTACCTATCCATGAGAGAACCTTCCCTCTTATCCTATGACTGCTTACTTTGCTTAAGAGCCTTTGGTGAGGGAGCTTGTGAAAGGCTTTCTGAAAATCTAAATACGCTATATCCACTGGATCCCCCTTCTCCACATGCTTGTTGACCCCCTCAAAAAATTCTAGTAGATTGGTGAGGCATGATTTCCCTTTACAAAAATCATGTTGAGTATTCCTCCCAAAATTATGTTCATCTATGTGTCTGACAGTTTTGTTCTTTACTGTAGTTTCAACCAGTTTGCCTGGTACTGAAGTCAGGCTTACCGGCCTGTAATTGCCGGGGTCACCTCTGGACCCCTTTTTAAAAATTGGTGTCACGTTAGCTATCCTCCAGTCATTTGGTATGGAAGCTGATTTAAATGATAGGTTACAGACAACAGTTAGTAGTCCTGCAATTTCACATTTGAGTTCCTTCAGAACTCTTGGGTGAATACCATCTGGTCCTGGTGACTTATTACTGTTTAGTTTATCAGTTTGTTCCAAAATCTCCTCTAATGACACCTCAATCTGGGACAGTTCCTCAGATTTGTCATCTAAAAAGAATGGCTCAGGTTTGGTAGTCTCCCTCACATCCTCAGCCGTGAAGACCAATGCAAAGAATTCATTTAGTTTCTCCGCAACGGCCTTATCATCCTTGAGTGCTCGTTTAGCATCTCAATTGTCTTGTAGCCCCACTGATTGTTTAGCAGGCTTCCTGCTTCTGATGTACTTAAAAAGAATTTTGCTATTACTTTTTGAGTCTTCGGTTAGCTGTTCTTCGAATTCTTTTTTGGCCTTCCTAATTATATTTTTACACTTCAGTGTCACTTTCATCAATGTCAGTGACATTCTCCTGAAAGAGGCCATTGATTAAACAGGCACAGAAATTACTATGGCCCTACCAAATTCATGGCCCATTTTAGTACATTTCACAGTTTCAGATATTTAAATCTGAAATGTCACAATGTTGTAACTCTGGGGGTCCCAACCCAAAAGGGGGTTGTGTGGGTGGTGTCCAGGCTACTGTAGGGGGGAATGCAATATTGCCACTCTTACTTCTGCGCTGCTCCTGGTGGCAGCTGCGCCTTCAGAGCTGGACTCTGCAGCCAGGAGAGGGTTCCTGGAGGTGGGTCTGACCTGGTCTTGGAAGTGGCCTGTGCAAGGAAAGAAGACAAAGCCCTGGCTGGGATGATTTAACTGGGAATTGGTCCTGCTTTGAGCAGGGGGTTGGACTAGATGACCTTCTGGGGTCCCTTCCAACCCTGATATTCTATGATTCTATGATTCTATAAGAAGTCCCATCTCTCCCTAGCCCAGCCGGGATTAGCTGCTGGAGCCTGGTGCAAGGTAGGAGCCCCTAGCTGGGGCAACCCCAGCCCTTCCCCTCCCCAACTCTGGGCCCAACACTTGGGGGTTAAAGGGGCTACCTGTGATCACAGTGCCCCCTGCCCATCCATGGCACCCTGCGTAGTTGCCCACATCACCCACCCATAAGGCCAGCCCTGCCCCATGCATAAAGTGATGCCTCCCGCCCCCCCCCCCCACCGCATACCTTGGCACCCTCACTTCTGTGCTGCTGCTGGCGGTGGCATTGCCTTCAGAGCTGGGCACCCTGCCAACAGCTGCCACTCTACACTCTTCAGCCACCCAGCTCTGAACACAGCACAGAAGTAAGGATGGCAATACCTCGAGCCCCCTACAATAGCCAGATTTCATGGTGGAGAGCAGATTTCATGGTCCATGACACATTTTTCACAGCTATGAATTTGGTAGGGTCCTAGAAATGACCTATATCTCACTGGAAGAGGAAGTTCATTCAGAAAGTGTTTAGGCATGTTGCAAGGCAGCGGCTTACACTGTAGACAGAGAACTACAGTCTATAGGGTTGTCAATCCAGGACCTTTAACAAACACAAAATTCTCTTTAAAAAGGTAGCATATACAGCTGTACTGTATATCACAACTCCCTTCACTCTATTCTTGGTATGTTACTAAGATACAGCTGTTTCTATGGAGAATCTGTCTGCAGGCAAACTAAACAGTTTTAATGAAACATGAGAAAAAAGATTTGGAACAAAAACATTGAATTAGATAGGGATATGAAAGGATGCTAATATAGAATCTGCAGTAATACTTCCCTTTCTTATCCCTCTTTATTTAATTTATCTGTTTATTACTATTGTAGTCTTCCTTACTTTTCATTGGAATCTTAAATTCAGTATTTTCTATAAATTGTTTTAAATTCATTTCTATACTGTAAATTACATAAGTAGCTAGGAGCAAAACCTTTAATTTGTTACTTTACAAAAGTGTCAATAGAATGTTTGATTTTAAAAGCTATATATAATTACATGTACAGCATGTATGTTATGAATATCTTCATGACCATCAAGAATTCCACAGTTGCATAAAATGTGAAGTGAACAACAGAGCTTAAAGAGGAGAACAGTAAATGGTAAAGTAAAAATAAATACATTAAATAAAACCCAGCATTTAATTTTATTATACTTTTGTGGCAGCAGCTGGAATCTACAACTGACAAGTAACAGGTATGTGGGGCATGGTGACATTCCTGCTTCTTTCTTGTTTTTGGGTCTAGTTACCATTGTGCAGAACCAGACCTTGAAAAATTCCGTGCTTGATTTAAAAAAACAGAGTAGTTGATCAATCAACAATTTGGCAAAGCTAACTAGAAAAAAGTTGTACACAAAAAAGAGATCATGGAAGAATTCTACAGATACCCAGGTTGGAATTTATGTGGGTGATTGTTTCTTAACATCTGTAACAATGATCTGTTCAAGATGTACTTTATTATTTATACTAGGTCAGGTTCATAAGTATTCTATATATTCCAACTTAGTTTAATCAATTGTCTTCTGTTGCTAGTAATATGTAATTACTACACAGTCTCATCAGCTGGCTTTTAGAGGTGTTTCACTAACCATAATTTTGGGAAGGGACAGAATATTTTGTTAGAGTTTGGTCTTACCCCTTTGAAGTCAATGGAAAACAGGATCTGGCTCTTATTGAGTAGATCAGACAGTGCAAACAGTGTTGCAAACTCCAAATGTTCAAAATAATGAGTCAGACTCCCCAAAATCATGATTAGCTTAAAACACAGGGAATTTTAAAACAGAATAGTGTGGGTGGATGGAGGGGGTTATTTTAATTTACCTTCTGTTTTTTGAGTCTTTAGGGGAAAGCCAACCCACTCCCAAAGTGTGTTTGATCATTTCAGGTTCAAAATTCAACCTTAAATGCACATGCAGAAATATAAAGTTTCCCTGTTGGCTGCTCAGAGGGGGCCTTCCTTTCCCTTCTCCTAACCCTGCTGAGGGAAGCTGCCATCTGTCTCCTTCCTCTATCACTATCATATGTGTCCCTCTCTTTTTACCTCACCCAGTCTTCTACCCACTCACATTCTCCTCCATGCCCCCCAAGTTTCCCGTGCTCAGCTCAACCTGTACACTCACCTATCCCCACAATTTCTCTTTACAGTATCCTATCCCTCAGATTCTTTTCCACTGCTATTCTCCTATACTCTCATCTCCCCTTGCACCTCTTCTCTCCTTCTGCTCCCCACTTTCCTCTGCAATAAACTTCTCTCCTCCCTATATTTCCATAGCCCCTTAGTTTCCTCCTATCCCAATTGTTGCCCTGAACACTCTGAGCCTCCCTTCAGCAACCTACATTCCCCTACACCCACCTCACTCTCTTCCCTGCTCCCGATACTTTTCTGCACGAGCTCATTCTCCCTCCAACATACCCTGCACACCATTCTCTCCTTCCTGTACCCATCTTCTTCTGATTCCACCTGTCCCAGCACCCTTTCAATTTCTTCCTGCTTCTGTTCAGCCTCTCTCCTGCTCTCTACATTACCCAATACCCTTCATCCTCTCTTCTGCTCCCCCTATTCCCCAGTCCACTCATAGTTTCTTGTCTAGCCTCATAATCATAAGATGGCAACCATCTTCCCTCAGGACAACCTGGCAACAATCTAACTGTGAACAATGGAAGTTAGTGAACAGACTTACTTTCAAATGCAAAAACTGTAGGAAAATGGTAGCCATCTTCACTGAGGACAGTTTTATTTCAGCCCCATTAAACATAATGAAAGATGGTAACCATTTTGAATAAGGGAAAATTCACAAGTTTATTGCCAAAAGTTGAGATAATAGGAAACTAGAAAAAAATCCACAAAATATTTTGAGAGTTGGCCACTATGCAACTAGTTTTGGAAGCCTAACTCATGGCATTTCTAATTGATTCAGAAAGTAGACTGTAATTTTGCATGCAATTATTGCCTTGTGCGAGATACCCAACTCTACATCTTTGGGTGTTTGGGTCTCATATTCCTCCCAGGGCACTCATGTCCCACTCTCCTGTATGCGAAACAAGATAAATGAAGGAGGAACATCAGTCCCTTTCCCCCTTCCATTTAATCTTCCTATTCTATACTATCCCACCCAGTTGTTGAAAAGGAAAAGCAGAAACCGGGCAGCATTTCTTAGCTGTAGCCTCAACAGAAAAGAAATAAAGGGAATGTTTTACACAGCTACCTGTTTTCCCACTGGGACAGAAATAGCTTCTCTTCCCTCCATCTTCCTCACTGATCCGACTCCCACCAAACTCAGTGGAAAGACTATTGATTTAAATGGGGGACTAGATTGGGCTCTATAAAAGAGATAAAGGAATGAAGCATGTCAGAGCTGGAACTTGTTTCCTTCAACTGCAAGAGTCCCTCTATTCCCCTTCCCCATCACCATCCCCAAAAAACTTTGAGGGGAAAAAAATGAGTTCAGATCTAGTAGCAAAACCTGGTACGACAAAAAATTCACTCACCCTGCTGAAAAGATATAAGATATAGATATAAGATATAGCCAGTATACGAGCAAAATAAGTCCAATAACATAACAAATAAGATGATTATGAACCACATTCTCAATCTTATATTTGTAAAGTGATTTGTAAAGTTACTTAAGTGGGAACTTGAAGAGTAAGTAATGTAAAAAAATAGCAACAAGTACAGAGGACAATGAACAAAGAAGGAAAAATGGTAAAAAAAAAAAAAGTGGATAAACAGAGGTTTTGGGGAAATAGGTGATAGTCCATTCATCCAATCTACCAAGGGCTAAGACCTATTGGGAATTTGCCCCAATTCCAGTAATTGGTGGTTGGCTAGAAAACTGTAGCTGCACTGTTGCAAAATCTTGTACACAAGGAAAGCGGCAATTTGCATTTTTGGAGCTTACTCCCGCATGACATTGGGGTAAGCTTCACAACTACAAATAGTTTCCCTTGTCTACATTTGGGCATGAGTGCAAATATACCAGTGGTTAATCATCAGTTGCTGAAGTCTGGGCAAATTACTAGTGGAGATAAGACCCCTGTCATGACTGGGTCTTAGGCAATCAGAGTTGCTGATCAGACTAGTTGTGCCAGAGGTCAGAGCCAGAGTCAGCTGTCAAGCCAAGGGTCAGAAATCAGGGGCAGGGATCAGGAGCAAAGTAGGAAGGCAAGAACCAGAAAAGCAGGAGTCAGGTAAGAAGGCAGAATCCAATAAAGCAGCCACCCAAAAATTCACCTTGCTGCACAATTTCCTGTGCCTCCTTCTGGCTTAAAGAGCCCAGCCAGACCAATAGACCTGGGTGCTCCTCCAGTCAGGACTCCTATAAGCCATGCCTCTGATGGAGCTAAGGTAGCATTAGCCATTCAGCCCACCAGTTACTAACCAGCTACTAGATCACGGGTGGGCAAACTTTTTGGCTCCAGGGCCACATCTGGGTGGGGAAATTGTATGCAGGGCCATAAATGTAGGGCTGGGGCAGAGGGTTGGGGTGCAGGAGGGAGTGCGGGGTGCAGGAAGGAGCTCAGGGCAAGGATTGGGGTGCAGGAGGGGTGTGGAGTGCAGGGGGGGTGCAGCAGGGGGCTCAAGGGAGGGGGCTAAGGGGCTCCGGGCAGGGGCGCGGGGTGCAGGAGGGGTTCGGGATGCAGGCTCCAGCCCAGTGCCGCTTACCTCCCTGCCTGCCCTGGCTCCGCGCTGCTCCGGGAAGTGGCCAGCATGTCCAGCAGTGGCTCCTGGGGGTGGGGTGGGGTGGGGTGGGGCAGGCAGGTCCACCATGCGCTGTCCTCGCCTGTTGGTACCACCTCCAAAGCTCCCATTGGCCGCGGTTCCCCATTTCCGGCCAATGGGAGCTGCGGGGGGGGGGGCGGTGCCTGCAGCGAGGGCAGCGCATGGAGCCCTCTGCCCTCCCCTCCTCTCCAGGGGCCACAGGGACATGGTGCTGGCCACTTCTGGGAGTAGTGTGGGGTCAGGGCAGCGGAGCCTGCCTTAGCTCCGCTGCACCATGGACTGACAATCCTGTGGGCCAGATTGAAAGCCCTGATGGGCTGGATCCCGTGGGCGGTAGTTTGCCTTCCACTGTACTAGATGGTGGCTAGGATGTGAAGACTCCCTGGGGAACTCTAAACTAAAATTCAAGATCTGTGGAGTCACTTGTAGAATCTACCAGAGAGAAAAAAAACATTTAGCTTGTTTCTTAAAAGGACAATCTTCCTCATATTGCTATTTCCTGCTATCATTCATTCAAAGATGCAGGTGGTCCTAGTTTCTCAATGAGGTAAAAGAATCCTTTTTACACATGAGGTCTGCAAATCAAACTTTGAATTGAGCCCAAGAAACCTAAAAAAAAATACTTTATGTGAATAAAGGCATGCAATGAGAAAGTAAGACATTAACTACATTTGAGTATTTTAAATTGATTACATTTTTTGCATAGGTGGAAGATTATCCTAATAGAAAAGTGTGTTCTACAGAACAGTATATAAATAGCTCTTACTGAGAGCAGAACAATAGCTGTTTTTTCTATCACAAAGCAGAAAAACAATTAGTTAGAGGATATTGCATTCTTTAAACATTTTTGGCATTCAGGAAAAAGAACGCGTAATATTGTATTTAGCTATCACTTCCCTTTTACTTACCTGCCAAGACTTTCAGTTTTTCCCCTGCAATTGGGCACATCACTTACACTAAAGCACAATGCTTTCCTACATTGTTAGATGTTTGTGTGGTCATTGGTTCCTGCTGTTGAAACACAGAATCCTGAACTTGACAGGAAAGTAACTGCTTTTCACATACTGTATATTGTTTTAAAATATATATGTATTTGTAATGTTTAAATCCACTTATATATTTATTTTACTGATTTGAGATCCATCCATGAGGTCTGTTATTTTTATTGACAAACACTAATAATATCCTACTGCTGTATAAATGCTGAGGAAAAGCCAAGACATTTATATTCAAAGCAGGAAACATTGGTCCCATGACTGCTCTTGTCCTATTCCTGTATGTATATTATACCTAATGGCTGATGTAGATTTCATCATTTTTTCCAGAGGCAGTAGTTCATTCTACCAGCATCTATGTACTGCATTCTGTTTGTTTTAGAGAACAGACCAATTGTGTGCATCAAACACTCAGAGAATACTGTGTCTGTAAAACTAGTGTTTTTTTTAAATTAATGGTCAACTGTACAGAAATATGATTGATGGTCACATATTCCATTTAACTGAATAATAAAGCAAATCAACTAATATAGTTACACTAAAAAGAAAACAAGTCTCCTGACATGAATTAATCAAAATCTGATCCTGACTTCTTTCCTTTTTTCAGTGTCTTGCTTTCTTTCCTCTGTCTTTTGCATAGGTGTCAAATGCTTAATAATAACTACTCAGGGATTTTGTCAAGAGGCATTTCTGATTATCTCCTATACTCACAACAGACCAGGGTGCTGGAACAATTTGTATAATGGAGGTCCTGAGAGCCATTGAACCAAATTGTAAACCCCACATATGATGGAAACCACCTCAAGCCAGGGGGTGTGGCAGCACCCCTAGTTCCAGCACATATGCAAGAGACCATAAAAAACAATTCACAGGAATAATAAGTTTAAATGATTATTCAGAAGCTGTTAAAGTCCTGTTAAAATCACAGCCTTAATTCAATGTGAGGAAAGGTTGGAGTTTCAAAGTTAAGGCTGCACAATTAGAAACGGTATCTGCTTTAATTATACATATCTTGCCTTTTGACAGTTTGTGTTGCAATCTTGTAGTTATTTTTATTTGTCTTGCTGATTTCAGATAAACTTACATTTTAATTTAAGAAAGCAAGTGTCCCAGGGTAGCTGGTCCCTGTAACTGAAGTGGGTCCAGCGCTCCTATGCCAGGACAGGTGTGCCCATTTGGCCAATTAAGAGAGCCGGGCAGCACTTCGGGGGTAAAACACAAGTGAGTTCTAAGAAGACTGACAAAAAGTCTTCAGACAATTGAGAGGAGAAATTGTCCTTCTTCCATGGGACTTCTGTGGTACCAAAGAAGAAGTTACTCACCTTGTGCAGTAACAATGGTTCTTTGAGATGTGTGTCCCTATGGGTGCTCTACTATAGGTATGTCTGTGCCCTTTCACTGCTGATTGAAGAACTTTGGTAGCAGTGTCCGTTGGGCCTGCACATGCGCTGTCTCTCCTTGTTCTGTGCCACGAGGCTAGCCAGCGCATGTGGGCTAACCATCTTCAGTTCCTTCTCTACCACAGAGTCATAAGTGAGAACTCCAAAGTAGAGGGAGGAGGGCGGATAGTGAAGCATCCATAGGCACACACATCTCGAAAAACCATAGTTACTGCAGAAGGTAACTTCTTCTTTGACTAGTGCCCCATGGATGGTCTGCTGTAGGTGACTTCCAAGCAGTACTCCTTGGGACTTCGGAGTTAGGTTAGTTACAGATGATAGTACTGTGGCGCCAAAGATGGCATCAAAGACAGAGTCACATAATGTTCTGCGAAGGTGTTGATGCCCATGTCACCGCTCTTCAGATTTCTTAAAGAAGGCGACAGATGAGAAGGTCGATCTCATGAAATATGTAAAGACCGAATCTGGAGGGGTCATGTTTCGAATTTGGTAGCACTGTCTGATGCAAGTCAAGACCCACTTGGAGAGTCTTTGGTCTGATATCACTGAGCCCTTAGACCTTTTTGCCATAGAGAGGAATAGCCTAGGGAACTTCCTGAAGGCTTTTGTCCTATCGAGCTAGAATGCAAGGACTTTTCTAACGTCTAAGGTATGTAGTATGGTCTCCCTATTGTCTCGGTGAGACTTGGGGTAGAAGGCAGGAAGAGGTATAGACTGATTCATGTAAAATGAGTAGGTCACTTTAGGGATGGACCTTGGATGCAGTCTGAGAGTAATCTTATCTGGGAAGAACACAATGTATGGGGGATGCGCCATCAGAGCTGCTATTTTTCGTATTCTTCAAGCCGAGGTAATTGCTATCAGAAAAACTGTTTCCATCTACAGGTATGCTAGTGAACAGGTGGCCATAGGGTCAAAGGAGGGCCTGGTCAGCCCCTTCAGCACTAGGGGGTAGGAAGCCGAGGTTGAGGGAAGAGGTTTGTTATTCCCTTAAGGAACTTTTTAGTGATTGGGTGCAAGAGTACTAAGTACCCCTCTACAGGTTAGTGAAATGCCATGATAGCTGCTAGGTGGGCCCTGAGAGAGCTCAGGGATAATCCCGATTTTTTTAAGGGTTAGAGCATATTCCAGAGTATGTGGAAGAGTTGCTGACACTGGAGAGATTTGTGGGACATGCACCAAATCTGGAACCTGGACCATTTCTGCAGGTAAGTGTGTTGTGTGGAGGACTTTCTACTGTGCAGTAGAACCTCCTGTGCTTCCTTTGAGCAGGAGCTCTCTAGGTGCTGGAACCACGTAAGATCCATGCTTTGAGGCGGAGGATCCCCAGGTTGGGATGCATGGTACACTCTTTGTCCTGAGAGAGACGGTGTGGAGTGGCTGGAATGGAGATCCGTGGGCACGTCGTGAGCTGCATCAGGTAAGGGTACCAGGTCTGTCTTGGCCACGTGGGAGCAATCAAAATTACATAAGCTCCATCCCTCTTTATCTTTAGTAGGACCTTCAGCAGAAGAAGAAATGGAGGGAAGGCATAAAGAAGGCCCTTGTCCCATGGGAGGAGGAGAGCATTGCCCAGATAGTGCTGTCTGATCCACACCCTGGGACAGTATCATGGACACTTTTTGTTCTGGTAAGTGGTGAACAGATCTGTGGACAATGTTCCCCACTGTGTGAACAAGTTGTGAAGTACTGATGGGTGCATCTCCCACTCATGATTGTGTGGGAATGTGTGACTGAGCTTGTCCGCAATCAAGTTTTGCATGCCCAGGGGGTAAGCTGCAGGCAAGGTGAGGTTGTGAGAGATGCACCAATTCCATAGTCTCATCACTTGCATGTATAGGGAGGGCGATCTGGCCCTTCCGTTGACGGCTGATATAATACATGCAGGCTATGTTGTCTGTTAGGATTTTGGTATGTGATCCTGTTATCAGAGGGAGGAAATGGGTGCAGGCATTCCTGACTGCTCTGAATTCGAGGAGACTGATGTGCAGGGATATCTCTTCAGTTGACTATTTGCCTTGCATTATGAGACTAAATGCACACCCCATCCTATGAGGGATGCGTCGGTGGTAAGGAGTGACAAAGATGACTCCTGTGAAAGGGGGATCCCTTTGCATGCATTGGTTGGGTTCTTCCACCAGTCCAGGGAGTTCTTGATCCTGGTGGGTAGTGGCAGGAGTTTGCACAGACTGTCTCTGTTCAGTCTGTAAACTGAACTGAACCACATCTGTAGGCATCGTATGTGGAGTATGGCATGCGGAATCACCACTGTGCTTACTGCCATATGTCCCAGGAGTTGGAGGCAGATTCCAGCTGGCACTTGAGGGATGCATTGAGCTGTGTCTATAAGAGAGACCAGGGATAGAAACCTGTCTTGAGGTAGGAAGGCTTTGGCCTGTAGCGCATCTAGGTCAGCCCGTATGAATTCCAGACATTGCCCTGGTGTGAGGGTTGACTTCTGGGAATAGATCTGTAGGCCGCGTTCCGTGAACAAGCATATCGTCGCCTTGGTGGCTCGATGAGCCTCTTGAAGCAATTGGAGTCTGAGGAAACAATCATCCAGGTAAGTGTAGATCATTATCCCTTATGATCGTAGATGAGTGGTCACCACTGAGAGAACTTTGGAAAATACTCTCAGGTTCACTGAAAGTCTGAAGAGGGGGACTCTGTAGTGGTCGTGCCCCAGAGTGATCCTGAGAAAATGTCTGAGAGTCGGTAGTATTGAAATGTGAAAGTAGGCATCTTGTAGGTCAAGGGCCAAAAACCTGTCTCCGTATTCCAATGATGGAATGATCGTTGATAAGGTGACCATATTGAACTTCTGAGTTTTGATGAACTCGTTGAGAGCTCTGAGGTCCAGAATGGGTCTTCAACCTCCCTTTCTTTTGGGTGTTAGGAAGTAACAAGAGTAAAATCCCTCACCTTGTAGATGTTGAGGAATTGGTTCTAGTGTTCCTAACTTCAGGAGTCGATCTATCTCCTGGCATAGTAGACTCTCGTGAGACGAGTCTCTGAAGAGGGATGGGGAAGGGTGTTGTGGAGGGGATAAGGAGGTCAAGTGGATGGAGTAACCGGATCTGACAATTTCTAGGACCCATCTGTCCAACATTATATGCTGCCAGGCATTGTAGCATGCTGCCAAACGGTGGCCAAATGGGTGCATGGGCACAGGTAGTAGTGGGGAGAGGACTCGTGGCACCTTGACCTGCCCACCAAAAGTGGTGCTTAGGAGCAGGTGGTTGGGTCGAGGATTGGGAGATGGAAGACTTCCATTGTCCTTTTTTCTTTGGGACTCATAGTGTTGTCATTACAGGAATTGGGACGCATAAGGCCATTGCTTGTACTGAGGGCTAAAACATCTCTTTTGCTTTGGTGTGGTGCAGGGTGGCCTTGAGGGTGGCCTTGAAATCCTTCAAGAAGGTACCTTCTCAACAAAGAGCTTTACACCTTCAAAGGGAAGGTCCTCCACTATGGTCTGCATGTCCTTTGGGAATCCCAAGCCATGAAGCCTGTCTCATCACCACAGCCATGGAGATGGTCCTGGCAGTCCTGTTGGCAGGGTTGAGGGCCGACTGCAGTGATGTTTTTGCCACCAGTTGCCCCTTCTGGATGATGGCCTTGAAGGAGTCCCAGGAGCTCTCTGGCAGTTTATCAATAAAGTCATTTACCTTATTATAATTTGTGTAGTTATATTTAGCCATGAGCACCTCGTAGTTGGCAATATGAAACTGTAAGGTGACTGAAGAGTACACTTTTCTACCAAAGAGATCAAGGTGCTTCCAGTCTCTGTCATAGGGTGTTGCTCTGGAGAGATGTTGTTGGCCATGAGAGTTCAGAGCATCCACCACGATAGAACTGGGTGGCAGGTGGGTGAATAGGAATTCTGATTGCCTCATGGGGACATAATATTTTTTTGTCTGCCCGCTCGCACATCAGGGCCACTGAAGCCGGGTGTGCCACACCATCTTAGCTGGGTGTAGGATAGCCTCATTGATTGGGAGGGTGATTTTTGAAGTGGATGAAATATGAAGGACGTCAATGAGCTGGTGGCATGGGTCTTTAAACTTTGTCCAGTGAAGAGGTGGATGTGGCCTAAGGTGTTATCTCCTCTTCTGTGTCCCCTTCCTGTTCCTCCATTTCTTGAGGTTCTGAGGCCCTCGATGTTGTGGCCAAGAGCATGCCTGGAGGGATCTCGGGCAATGATTGGTGCCCTGGAGACAGGCTGTTGCTGCGCCGCACTGGGGTCCCAGTATGGCCACTCTGGTGGCATAAGGCCTGGTGGGGGTGCCCATGGGTGGCCGTACCAAGATGGTGGGGGTGCCATTTGGTGGCACATTCCTGGACCTTGTTGGTAGTGGGTTCCCTATGGAGCTTGGGAGGAGTAGTGTGAAACGCCCTCTGGCTCACTATCGTATCCCTTGCTTGACAGTGGAGGGGCATGGCATGATTTTTGGGAGATATCCCATGATCTCGATACCAAGGGGCAGAGAGTTGGATGCCTCCAATATGCCTAGGTCACCAGTTTGATGGAATTCCGCCAGTACTGAGCATTCTGGCATCAGTGGTGGTATCGGGGGAGATGGAGACCTTGCTTGTACTTGTCTCTCCCGTGTCGGGTGGGCCAATATCACTGCCAGTACCGATGTTGACTCGTGTATCGGGAGCACTTTAGGGTGTTTGCCCTTCTCTGTACCGAAAATTCAGTGCCTGTGCCCAAAGGGTGTGTGGGCTTAGCAAAGGTGCCAGATACCGATGGTTGCCATGAAGCATGGGTGCCGAATGATCTTGGTGCCAAGGACACAGAGCAAAATGGTGATTCGCTTTCCTGGGTTCGCTAAGGAGACTTCTTGCTCTCTTTTTTCAATTAATGAGAGGAGTCTTTTGACCCACTATCCTTCAAAGTCAAAGGTTGAGGGGAAGACTTATACCCACTAGAGGGCTAGAGTTGGAGAGCTGCATCCATAAAGATGATTTTCTGGCAGAGCTCTCTGTCCTTGCGGGATCTTGGTCAGAGCTGCTGGCAGAGGGAACACTTGTGTTGGATGTGGCCTTCAGTGAGGCAATGGATGCACTGTGGGTACTTGTCCATGACTGGATCACTTCACTGCAAGTGAGACACTTCTTGAAGCCAGGAGAGCCAGGCATACCCTTGTCCGGGCGGGGAGGAAGGGGCCTTTTTTTTTCTTTCTTTCTTTTTAGGCATGGCCAAATAGAAAGTCAGAAGAAAGCAAAAAGGTTTTCAAAGAAGCTAAAATTTAACAAACGAAAGAGTTAACAATCCACTAACAGACAGCTAAAGGCTCTGTCTCTAGGGGTGGTAGAGAAAGCACCTAGGACGGTTAGCCTGCATGCACTGGCTAGCCTCGTGGCGCAGCACAAGGCGAGACAGCGCATGTGTGGGCCCCACGGCCACTGCTACCGAAGTTCTCTGGTCAGCTGCGCAGGGGCGCAGACACACCTACAGTCCATAGGGACGCTAATCAAAGAAAAATCTTGTCTTCAGTTCCTGACAGGTAATATAAGTACTTCAGCAGGTGATATAAGTACTTCAGCTGCTAAAAGTCTATCATGGTGAAATCTTAGCCCCACTAAAGTCAAAGGCAAAACTACCATTGACTTCAATGGGGTCACAATTTCACACTCTGGCTCTAGCACCTGGTGGTTCCCAGGCCCCTTCTGCCCAGCTGTCTTCAAATGCCCTACTCCTCTCAGGCTCCCAGACACCCAGGCTCTGTAACCCACCCCTCCCAACTGCCTTAATTGCCACAGAATTTCTCCTCCTGGCCACCTGTCACTCTCCAAGGCAG
Organism: Lepidochelys olivacea; assembly: GCF_965140295.1. Lineage (NCBI taxonomy): Eukaryota > Metazoa > Chordata > Testudines > Cheloniidae > Lepidochelys > Lepidochelys olivacea. The sequence continues at coordinate 269,663,882 of NC_140411.1, forward strand.
GAGGGAAATAGCACCAGGAAATTCACTTCACTGGCCTCCGCTGACCCATCACACTTGCTCATTTTTCAGCTTCTTTTCTCTCTCTTATACCATAATTTCCCTACTTTCCCCATCACAATATACTTCAAGGGTTGACAAAAATGTGTATAAAACAGAACAGGACCCTCCTCCCTCAGAATGTTTTAAAATATTTGCAGCCTTTAAATAAATAGCACAGCTCTCTGCTCACACACACCCCTTTGTGAAACACCGTTTAGTTGAATACTATTTATTCAATCTGTTTATAGTTGGGTAGTCCAACAGAAAAGATTTCTTATAAAACATTTATACAGCGCTGTACACTTACATGATAATTTACAACCATAACATTCCCTGCCCAGAAGAGTTTACAAATTGAACAAGATAAAGTAAACACTGGTCACCGTGCTACTATTTAGAGTTTAGGAGATCCAGTAAGAACAGTTTCAGGACACTTCCGGTGGTTCCTGACCCTTGAAAGAGTCTGATGAAAGAAGTGCCAAGAAGTGTCAAAGCTTCACTGTCTGCTCTCTGAGTTATTAAAAATCCCACTAGTTTTGTAACAGTAAAAGTGTTATCCTGGTGTCTTGGATAAATATCAAATTGGCAGTCACATTTTGCCTCCATCAATTCCCTCTGCCCTTCCAAATTGGATGGTATTCTTCTTTGTGCCCTAAGCTACTGGGCATTCCACCTCAGATTATGGTACTGCATTAATGAGCAAAGTGAATCCTATGTGTCCTGTAAGAGCTGGTTCAACTCCTGCACTCCTTATTTAGGCAAATGCAACTTATTTCCCTTTGTTGGGGTCCAGATTCTCTACTCTGTTCTGGCTCCTTTGTGGTGCCTAAAAGGTGCGAAGAGAATGGAAAGCAGCCAGGTCTGGACACCTGAGAATTTCCCTGGAGTAGGGGAGCTCTCAGATGACACACAGCCTTGGTACTCAGCTTCTATGCTACCCCACCCTTCACTTGGCCCTTTTGGGTAGAGGGACTGTCCAGAGTATGCTGCATTCTGTGGCTCTTCTCAGCTGCCATATGGTCCCTCAGGAACTGCAGCCAGCTAGTGTAAGTTAGAACAAATCCTAGGCTACTCCAATCTCTACCAGGGCACAGAGTAGCACAGATCCATCATAAGAATCAAGGAACCATAAACAGTTTCCCTGCTTTTTCTCCATCTACACCTACACTGAGCTGAAGCTCAATGAAGCAAAGAATCTGGGCCTATGTTTTGCCTCAGTAAGGAGTATAGGATTTGGCCTAGTACAATCATTTACTAAAGTTTGTAAAATGCAAGTGGATCCATTTTGATGAAAGATGCTGTTATTTGCACTGAACTTTGGCCAATTAATAAGGGAAAACACGCAAACGGACAACAAAAATCAATACTCCTCCCCCTCCCCCCTCCCCCCCCCCAAAAAGGCAATGAGCCCTGAGTTACATCAGTGCAGTGGGTACATTTCCTGGTACTTGCATTTCAAATACTTTTTTATTTGTACTTCACTGACATTTTCAGACCATCAAGAAATCACTAAAATGAAGTGAGATCTGGTCTTTTCATGATACTTCACTTCCTGTATATTAGAAATGTAAAAAATATGAATCAGTGGGGAAGAATACAGAGCCTGCAGTGCTACTTCCTGGCCCTTACTAACCTCCAGGGGGTAGGAGCAGAAGGGTTACAAAGAAATTCAGGGACACAATGGACTGACTGCGAGAAGTAGGGAACTGGAAACAGCCACTGAAAAGAAGAAATGGAGTAGAAATTGTGAGTGAGAGACAGGGAAAAGAAGCATTGCAGGTACAAATATGGGAAGGATGGTTTTGTGACAAATGCACAAGACAAGGGCTCATGATTCATTGTATACTGCTGCAAAAGTCACAGCACTTCCATGTGCCTCAGTTTACCAACCTGCCAAATGGGTGGAATTTCCACCACCACACAGGCAGGTGAAGGGACCTTACCATCTTCAGATAGAAGTTTTTCCAGTAGCAAACATTAATTATTATTAGATGCTGGTAAACAGGCTGAATTAGAAAATGCTCACACTGTTCACACACTTACATGCTGTTAAAATGTCACTTAAGGAACTACTTCGACCTTCAGGACTTGTGTATTACTCAGCATGGTGGCCAGTGTAAACTGCACATCACCTGTGCAGTGTATCTGGAGGTAGAACCATGTGGCTGGGAAAACCTCGGTAGCCTGATGCAGCTCTATCTCCTGAGTATAATCTGTGTTTGGGGGGAAGCTCCTTCTTCTACGAAGGACGTGTGGAGGGACCTTTTGGAGAGGGGGATGCTCCCTTTTGCAGGAAGGGTGTATCTCCTTGGGGGAAGCTCTCTCGGGTGGCATGTGTATAAAGGGGATGTTCTGAAGGGGGAGGTCAGCATCCTAACCTGGTTGTGTGTGTGGGAGAAATATTTTGGAAAAACAGTGGAGACCACTCTTCCATATGTTTTTGGAGGAATGTCTTGGAGGGAGCAGCACTTCTCCTGGGTAGGATGGGATAGGGGAAGGGTTGCTTTTTGGGGGACAGCCCTCTCCACATCGGGTGGGATGTGTGTAGGGGAAATATTTTGGGGGAGCAGTTCTTTACCTGCTGAAAGATGTGTATGTTTTTGGAAGCAGGGGCAGACCCTCTCTCCTCTGTGTGTGTGTGTGTGGGGGGAGGGTGTTTAGGAGTGGTGTGGGGGGGGGAAGCACTTTTCCAGGGGGTGGGGGGATGTTTGGAGGGGAAACCCCGTTCCAGTAGGGGTGTGCGTGTAGGGAAGCCCCTATCTGTGGGGGATGCGTGCGTGGGGGGATGATGTGAGGGGAGGAAGCCCCTTTCTAGGGTGTGTATGTTGGGGGGGGAGTCCCTTTCCGGGGACGGGTGTGGGGAGAAGCCCTGGGCGGGTTACACTTGCTGGCTTACAGCAATAGCTGGAGCCGGCTGCCTGGCGCTCCCTGGGCCGGACGGGCTCTGCAGTGGCCGCCGCAGACACTAGGTGTCGCCCTGGCCCCGCTCTCCCACTGCCCCTCCTGGGCTCCGGCTGCGCCGTCCCCGAGCGAGCCGCTGGAAGAGGCAGAAGCGCCGCCGCCGAGGCCCTGGCCGCCAGCCTCGCCCCGCAGCCGCGCGCCCCCGCTCGCGGCTCCCATCGGCGGCGAGCGACTCCCTGCCGAGGGCCGGGCTCCGGGGGTGCTCGGGGGGCGGCGGCCGGAGCGGGGTCGGGAGCCGCGGAGGCGGCTCGGGAAGCAGCCATGTTGGCGGGGGGAGTAAAGTGACTCTCGGCGGGGAGGGGGAAGCGGCCGGGGCGCCGCAGCGCCTGGGCGGAGGAAGCGGCTCTCGGGGCGGCGGAGCGAGCGGGGCTCGGCGCCCGGAGGCGGCTGCGTCCGGCTGCGGCTGCCGCGCTTAGGAGGGGGAGGAACCGCCCCCTCCCCCACTCCGGACCAGCGGAGACCCGGCGCGGCTGGTGAGTCGGGGCTGCTCTCCCCGGGGTGGGGGTCCCGCTCCCGGGGCTGAGCCGAGCCGGGCCCGGCCCGAGGAAGGGGGCAGCCTTGGCCCTGGGAGGGGTAAAACTAGGCCCAGAGGGAGGGCAGGGGGCTGGGCCCGGGGCTGTCAGAGCAGCGCGGGGGTGACCGGGTGCCTACGTGGCTCTGCCCCCCGGCAGTGACCCCGTGGGGCGGGGGGCGCTGTCCGGGCCGCTCCGGGGGCTGGGACGGGACCGGGTCGGGACCGGGTCGGGGTTACCGCCGCGGAGCCCCCGGCCCCTCCTGCGTTTCCGGGATGTGACTGCAGCAGGCAGGCGGCAGCCCGCAGGGTAACACAAATAGGTCCCGGGGGCGGCCCCGCGGCTCCCTGAGGGCGATGCGGAGACACTGACTAGCGCAGGAAGGACGCGGCGGGATCCTACCCTGTTGTGTGCGGGGGCTGGGGAGGGCAGGGTGCGTGCTGCTGCTGCTGTTGACCATTTTGAAAAATTTGAAGGCACAAGTAAGTTAGGCCTGAAGGAAAAGTTGATTGTCGCCGTGAATGCCTCGTTCCGTGTCTCTGATCTGAATGTTATGTATAAGCGCTCTCTCCTTCCCCCCCATGAAAGATGTTTCTCTCCCTGACAGCTCCTCTCCTCCAGCCCCCACATGTATGACACATGTACTCACATTGCAGGGTTTTTTCTTTTTCTCATTTTTTCCTTGACTAAACAGTGTTTTTGCCCTAAGCTTTGGGAAGGGTTTCCAAATGATAGGATATATGAACACTTATTGACTCTGAACGGCTGTGAACGCCCGCTCTCCCTCCCCTTCCTCTCTGGGGTTTGTAATATCCTAGATGCAGCCTGAGCAAAATAGATCTTCTCCCACAAGAAAGGGGGAAACTACTTGGCATGAATCACATTATATTTTGTGGAAAGTCATCACACTTTTTATAATAGAATTTATAGAAATGGATTAGCTACTTCTCAGACAGTATTTTGCTGGCCTTGATTCCTTTTATCTCTCTTCTCTGTAACAATTTTGGTTGCGGGAGAGAATTTAAAAGTTGCTCTGAATTTGGTACTGTCCTTGGCACCTTGTTTATGACAGTTAACAATATTGCCAGTGTTGTGAGGAAAATCAGGCAGAGGCATATCATAGCCCAGGCCAAAGAATTCCTTTCAGAAACTCTGCATGCTTTCCTCCCCCCCCCCCCCATACTTTATTCAAGGGTACAAAGTAAAACAACAAACACCCCTGCCCCAGACACTTACCTTGTAGTCACTCAGGTTTGGATGTGTGTTGGGATGATAAATGTTCATGTAGCTTTTTAAATGTATTTATTTTTACTTGCATTCATTTGAGTTGGAGAGCTACTTGCCCTGAAATGTGAGGTTAAGAGCTTGGATGCTTTTGGCCAGATTAAAGCATTTATGGAAACTGGGACTTGGTACTAAATTTGGATTTATTTTTAAATAAATATAATTCAGAAAGTAAAGTAGATGATCTGGCATTGTATGCATTTAAGATATTAGATAAAATGAGATGTGCTTTATTGAAATCCCATGTTCTGATTTTGTGACACATCTGCATACTTTTGTTAATGACTGGAGACAAACTGTGTTTTGCCTAATTAACATTAAAATACCAAGTATAACTAGATATTGAACTAAGTCTCTAAAAATAGTTTTGTATTTTTACTTGAAAGGACAATGTAATATATAGAAATAGTTATCACATTAAGCTGGTAAAAGGTCATTAAACTTTCAGACCCCAAAACATACTTTTTATTTTGGTGTAACTATTTAAATAACAATTGTCTTTGCAGTACAGACTGTGGATTATGAGAGCTTCAATAAGGAGAACATGATAGTTAGGTCCCTGTCCTGTAAGCTGTTTTCCACACATGAGTCAGTGGGGCTCTACTTGGGTACAGAGGCACCTCCGCATGGAGCAGCTTGCAGAACGGGACAAAATCATGAAGAAAGTGGAGGGTTGTTTCATCTCTTCTATGGGTTGCGGACGTAGTGTCTTCACTGACCTTTTATTATGTAAAACACTAGAGAGAGTCTCTTTGCTAGTAATAAGCAAATATCTTCAAGATATTCTGGATAATTCCATTTATAGCTCATAATCTAGTTGGGATTGATAACAGCTGAGAACAAAATTGATTTGTTTTCTCAACCATCCTTGCTTTAATTTTGCCATAAATCTTATGAGTCTGAAAAAACATGATTACTGGTTAGTCTGAATATTAAGAGTTAATATTCTGTGTGATTATATTGATGAACGGTGTTACTTTTAGAGTAGAATTGTGCAGAATTTTTTAAAACTTATTATCAAAATTTAAATCCTGCTCATTTCTTAAATTACTGTCTGCTGCTGAAAGGAAAAACTAGGCTTTTAGTGTAGTTTTTTAATTTATTCACATCTGTTTCAAATAGCCTTAATAAAACTAGCTTCTGTATAGTGTATTTAAACAGTCCAATCTGAAAAGTGCACCTTTCTTTTCAAGATGGAAAAAATAAAATATTTATTCAGAGAAGGGTAACCTGGAGAAGAATTCAATGAATTCACTATATTAATCTCTGTTATACAAATACTTTTTTTTTCTTGTTTTCCCTTTTTGGGGGGAACATCGGAAACCATGGGAATGTCACATACTTTTCAGCTTTTACTAAAGAATGGCTAAACAACTCTTTTAAAAAGCACTTAGCTAATACCTTCGGCACTGAATTTTTAGTTCGAATGCATTTTTGAAATGCACAATATAAATGTCCAAACCCCAGAATTTATCATGGAAATACTGTTCCTAGCTTAAATGTTGAGTTGCTGAATCATGGTAAGCATTGTGTTTGTACTATAAATCATTAAAAATGTTTACTTTCATTTGTCCTAACTATAATTCTCTGTCCTCTTCTCCGCATCAGATAACTTTCTTGACATGTGTTAATGGAGGGTGAGATGCCCTTAATATAGAATCTTAAGTGCTTGGTTGTATGCCTTTTACGCACACACCAACCAAACTCTTCATATGTAATTACGAACAATTGGGCATCACTGTATTCCGTGACACTTAAGTGTTTCTGTTAAAGGCCCTAGGATTTATAAATATATTGTAAAAACATTGGTCTACTTAAAAACATGGTATAAAATGCATTTGGCCAAGAAGTTCCAGGAACTTAATGAAATATGTCTGTGCTTCCTAGCTGCTGCTTGCCTGTGGGGTGAGCTTTGATACCCCATTGGCCAAAACTTCACATTTACACTTGAAACTAAATAATCCTCTGTACTTAAATCAATACACATCTGTTGTCATGACTAAACTGCCTGAATAATAGTTCTAGGCGATGTTAGTTTCCTCCTCTCTTGTTAAGGGAGGTGTTAACTTCAAAGCTGAGTTGAAACCACTTAAAAGACAAAAATTCTAAACAACAATTTAAGCCCAAAATATTCTTGGGTTGTGATATTTAACGATTGATGTTGACTCTTGCAATGTTCGGGAGAAAGGCCATAATTAGACTCAGCCTGTCGATTCAGTGCACAAGAATCCAAAAAAATAAAGATAAGAACTTCAGCTTCTTTTTAATCTGGTTGTAACAGGAATGTGTATTTAATCAAAGTACAGTGTAGTCAGCTTGCCTCAAAATAACCTCGATTAGTGGTTCAATTTGTAGTTTTTGAAAAGTGTAGTTTCCTTGGCAGATTCCAAGTGACTGCTGGAAGAACTGATAAATATTAGTTGCTTAATGGAAGTGGCCTTTTAATAAAGTAGGAGCAGAACTGTATTTGGTAGACTTGGGTTGGAAATGTGGGGCAGGCTGAAGAAAGGAGATGCCTTATGAAGGTGATTTTGAATACAGATTGCCCTGCACTTGCCTTTTTTCCCCCTGTATATCTGTACTTCCACTTAACTTTATTGGAAAACGTTGCTATTATTGGAGCGAAGTGTGAAGTCATACAAGAATACAGTTGCATTTTTAGAATTAGGACCAGACCCAGAGTATTAGATATTTATAGAGTTTAAGGCCAGAAGAGTCCACTAGATCATCTGTTCTGACCTGCTGTATGTCACAGGCCATCGATGCCACCCGGCGTCTGCACGCTAAATCCAACAACCAACATTAGACCAAAGTATTACAGCTCACAGGAGACTAAGCTGTTATGTGCCACAGGCAGCGAATAGGTGCACTGATGCTCTTAGTCAGTCTGGAAGCATGTCTATGTTGTTTATCTGGAATTATGGAAACTAGAGATGGAAAAGACCAATTAAGTCATTTAATCATCCACCTACCAATGTAGGATTCTTTTCCTTGGAGATGATTTAGTACTTAGATCTTGTCAGTATTGGAGAACGAACCATACCAACACAAAGTTCTCTGCCACATTTAGAGGTTTGAGTTCTAACACAATTTTTTTTAATTGATTTGAAAACTTGGTTCAGTATGGAATAGTGTATTAACATAGATCTTGACAAATGACAAAGAAGCTTGGAGGAACTGATCTGAGGAAAGTTTAGAAAATCTGTGGATAGCTTGGTCAGGTGACACCTGGGCATGAGGCAGGGAAAGAAAAGGAGAGATGATTGTCTACCTACCATAATTTGAAAAGTAAAAATACCAATTATGAATGGGAGTATAATTCGGCATAATGGAAAGAAATTTTGCAAGAGAAAACTTGATGAACATTAGGAAAGTTTCTAAACAAAAATATTTTGGGGGTTTTCTAAAAAACAACTATGCCTCAGTATGGGTCTTTGAGTTTTCTTTTCTGCCAGTGTGGATTAAAAAAATCATTGTACTATAATCACGTTTGGGGAACAGGCTGGTCTTGAAGAAGGTCTTAATCTGTTCTTTTTTAGAAAGATGTTTGGCGTTATCAGTTAGGAAACCATTTTTTTGTTTTGTTTTACAAGAGATATACAAAAGCTAATGCAATGAACAGAACAGTTAAATACAATTATGTTGATGATAAAGAAATGCTAGCATACAAGCCCTACTGCTTTATGCTTTTAGTTTTTCCTTTTTCTACTGTAAAGAGGCCTTAATGGATGTTGCAGTTAGGAATTTTTCTTATGTTCTCCCTTTCTTTGTTTTACTTTTAGTCCACTGCTTGCAATTATACTCCTGCCCACACTCCCTGTTGGTGTTTTCAAATACTGGTAGAACAGTTACCATCTCTCATCACCTTCCCCTCACACAGCTGATGTATGGTTGTTATAACCACATGTAGGCCCTGATCCTGGATTTACATATGTTCTTAAAGTCAATGAGAATACTTATATGCTTAAAGTTAAGTATGTGCATAACTGTTTGCAAGATCATGACCGTTGCTTCTCTGAAGTATTATAGATTAGGGACATTTTCAGTGTGTCATTACACTGAAGTCGTTACAACACTGCACATTTCCATAATCTAAACAGTGTTTCTTCAGAAAGTAATTTCTCCAAGCATTTTGTTGCTCTTCTCTGAATTCTGTTTGATTTTTCTGATATTGGGGTACCCTCATCTCTTTATGTATTTTATTTAGCTTTAAACCCCAAACATGTCTATACAATAATCTTTAGGAACCTTAACAACTAATCATAGAATCACACTGGAAGGGACTTCGAGAGGTCCAGTCCCCTGCACTCAAGGCAGGACTAAGTATTATCTAGATCATCCCTGACAGGTGTTTGTCCAACCTGCTCTTAAAAATCCCCAATGATGGAGATTCCACAACCTCCCTAGGCAATTTATTCCAGTGCTTAACCACCATGACAGTTAGGAAGTTTTTCCTAATGTCCAACCTAAACCACCCTTGCTGCAATTTAAGCCCATTGCTTCTTGTCCTATCCTCAGAGGTTAAGAACAATTTTTCTCTCTCCTCCTTGTAACAACCTTGTATGTACTTGAAAACTGTTATCCTGTCCCCTCTCAGTCCTCTCTTCTCCAGACTAAACAAACCCAGTTTTTTTCAATCTTCTCTCATAGGTCATGTTTTCTAGACCTTTAATCATTTTTATTTCTCTTTTCTGGACTTTCTCCAATTTGTTCACATCTTTCCTAAAATGTGGTGCCCAGAAATGGACACAATGCTCCAGTTGAGGCCTAATCAGCGCGGAGTAGAGCGGAAGAATTTCTTCTCGTGTCTTGTTTATAATACTCCTGCTAATACATTTCTCCAGTTTGTCCAGATGATTTTAAATTTTAATCCTATCCTCCAAAGCACTTGCGACCCCTCCCAGCATGGTATCATCTGCAAACTTTATAAGTGTACTCTCTATGCCATTATCTAAATCACTGATGAAGATATTGAACAGAACAGAACCCAGAACCGATCCCTGTGGGACCCCACTCGTTATGCCCTTCCAGCATGAATGTGAACCACTGAAACTACTTTTTGGGAATGATTTTCCAACCAGTTATGCACCCACCTTATAGTAGCTCCATCTAGGTTGTATTTCTGTAGTTTGTTAATGAGAAGGTCATGGGAGACAGTATCAAAAGCCTTACCAAAGTCAAGCTATACCACATCTACCACTTCCCCCCATCCACAAGACTTGTTAACCTGGTAGCTTTCTTTGACAGGATGTTTGACATGATTTGGTCTTGACAAATCTATGCTGACTGTTATTTATCACCGTATTATCTTCTAGGTGTTAGCAAATTGATTGCTTAATTATTTGCTCCATTATCTTTCTGGGTACAGAGGTTAAGCTGACTGGTCTGTAATTCCCTGGGTTGTCCTTATTTCCCTTTTTATAGGTGGGCACTATGTTTGTCCTTTTCCAGTCTTCTGGAATGTCTCCTGTCTTCCATGACTTTTCAAAGATAATTGCTGATGGCTCAGATATCTCCTCAGTCAGCTCCTTGAGTATTCTAGGATGCATTTCATCAGGCCCTGGTGATTTGGAGACATCTGACTTGTCTAAGTAATTTTTGACTTGTTTTTTCCTTATTTTAGACTCTGATCCTACCTCATTTTCACGGGCATTCACTATGTTAGATGTCCAGTCTTCACCAACCTTCTTAGTGAAAACTGAAACAAAGAAGTCATTAAACAACTCTGCCATTTCCACATTTTCTGTTATTGTCTTTTCCCCCTCATTGAGCAATGGGCCTACTCTGTCCTGAAGTATGCTGAATGAAATGTATGATAATGGGTTGCCAGGTTGGTGTCTGCTACAGACTACCAAATCACGCTAAGGAACAGGATGACCATCTCTATGTGTAATGTGGGGGGGTGGAAGTTGGCATATCATGGGGGATTTCAATCTGAATGACATATGTTGAAGGTCTCCTCATATTGCCAGTACTAAATCATCCTTGGAATTTCTAAAAGGTATAGATGACAATTTTGCAACTTAAAAAATGTTGTATCCAACACAGTGGAATTGTATGTTAGACCTAATTCAGACTGTTAAAGAAGAATTGATGGCAGAGCTAAAGGTCAGTGGTTGCTTAGGTGCAAGTGATCATGATTTGATTACTTTTGTTATATATAAACACAATCAAGTCCAAACCAGTATATATACTTAGTGCTTTAAAGATTCTAATATCACAAAACTGAAAACAACTATGAATCAAATCAAGTGGGAGAAAGAACTTAAACAGAAAAATGTGAATGATAATTGGGCACTGTTTAAGAACATTTAACCAGAGGCCCAAAAAGCCACAATTGAGAGAGAAGGCTACACTAGTTAAAAAAACAGCCTGGCTTAGAGGAGAAATGAAGGCAGCTGTACAAAAGCAAATATAAATAAAGGAACATTGATAGCAGTGAATATTAATTAGAGGATAGGAACTGAAGAAAATTTATTAGGGAAGCAAAAATACACAAGGACCTGGAAGAAAATAAAACCTCATTACTGACTAAATTTGCAGATAACACAGAGATTGGGGAAGTTGTAAAAAATGAAGAGGACATGTCACCAATACTAAATGATCCAGATTGCTTTGTAATCTGGGCACAAACAAACTATGTTTTTCATTATGGCCAAAATGTAAAGTAATACATCTAGATCCAGAAATTGGAGGACATACTTGAAGGATGTGATCCTTGGATGTATACACAGGAATACTGTTTAATAGTACAGAGGTTAAATTACATATGTATTTGGCAGTGATATGACTGCTACTGAAATTCTGTAGCTGGTTCTGGAGTCCACAATTCAAAAAGACCATTGAAAACTTGTAGATGCTTCAGAGAAAAGCCAAGAGAATGATTAAAGGATTGGAAAAATGCCTGATAATGAAAGATCTAATGAGCTCAGGCTATTTATTTTATCAAAAAGAAGGTTAAGGCGTAACTTATCTCTGTAAGTACCAAAATGGGAAATAGTAATTTGGATCTTCAGTCTAGCAGAAAAAGATATGACATGTCTGGAAATGGAAGCTAGACAAATTTAAATTAAAAATAAGGTGCAACTTTTTAACAGTGAGGGTAATTAACCATTGGAACAGTTTACTAAGGGTTATGGGTAGATTCTCAATCACTGGAAATTTTTTAATGAAGATTGGATTTTTTTTAAAAGATATGGTCTAGTTCAAACAGCAATTAAACGAGGGAAATCCTATGGCCTATGTTATGCAGAAGGTCAGATTAGATTTTGGTCCCTTCTGATCTTCATAATCTATGGAAAAATAACATAACTACCAAGAAGCATAAAATACTTGTATTCTGGCCTCACATCAACTCAGCAGCTAGTAAATCAAAGCAACAGTAAAACCCCTTTCACCCTCACCTTTGGCAACATACCTTCATCCTCCCCTCCCCCAGCCTGTTCCCTCCCCTCAACCCTCACCCCAAACCCTGTTATATGGCTTTTACAGCATGCCTGGAAAGTTAACACATTTGTGTTATTTTGGATGAAAGGAGAGAATAAGTTCTAGGGTGGGCTCTTACAAAGAATACCCACCTATCTTAACTGCCGTTTTGCTGTGCCTTAGAGAGGCCTATTCTCTCTCTGGTCTGTGATGGGATATTGCTTCTGCTGTCAAAATTGTATTGGCTTTTTTTGTATGACATCACATTGCAAGATCACATCTAAATTGCTGTCCACTGTTACTATAATTAATTTCCAATTAATTCCCTTTCATGATTCTTTTTTCCACTCTTATATTTTAAATAGCACTTTTTCATGTTGAGTTTTATTTTATTTCCTTTTCAAATTTCTAACCTCTGGAAGTCCTTTTACATACTTTTTGTGTCCACACTTGTGTTCAACAACTCTTAATTCATTGTTATGTTAATTTACATCAACGTTTTTGTAAGCAGGAGGGATTCCAGCCCAGCTTCAAAACAAATCCATATAAGCTAAATAGAGTCATAATTTACCCGCTAAGGAGTAACCTCTAACCTTAGTGGGAGAGTGCAGAAAATGACCTCCCCCCTTCCTAAGACAGGCACATGATATGGGCTGGGGACAAAGAACCCTTCTCCCCAAAAAGGTGCCTGCACTGCTGTTGGGTAAGAATGGAGGAAAGTTAGTGAAGTGGGGACAGAAGGGGACTTCTGCAGCCTGTAGAATCCAAGGGGTAGAATCCTTGGTATAAATTTGTCATGGTTTCTTTAAAGTCAGTTGAAGATTGCCACAGTTCAGCACAACTGCATCTGTATTTCCCTTCAGTGGTTTAGCAAGGGCACCCAATCTCATCTTCCAGCTTTCTAGCCATTGCCTTTCTGAGTGGAGACCTGTGTGTGTCTCCCTTCAGACTGTGGTATTTCCAGGCCGCGCAGTTCTTTCACTGTGTAATCCCCAGCACAGTCAGATTGCTCAAGAACTTCTGATTGTTTTCTCTTCAGAGATGGTTAACAGGTGTAATTGCTACAGTTTTAAGGTACCGTACACCACTTTCTGCTCAAGCCTACTTAATCATTGCAGATAAAACATATTAAAAATAAGAAATAACCTACACACATGCTAATAAGTTTACCAGAATTAACCCCAACCCTTACATGAGTTGTGTCAGGAGCAGTCTTTCAACTCCCCACCCAAGAGAATTCCTTTGTGGTCATAAGTTCATCACTGCTTTAACTCAGAACAAGCACTCAGTCCTTCCAGCCCTACGCTAAGGATTGGGGGCCCTTAGTGGACCAGGGATCCTGTTAGTTTGCTGGATCAGGAAAAAGGCCATGAGCCAGTTTAAAACCAGGCTATTTAGCCAAAAACACTTTCTTTGTCTTTTGATCTCTGGAGAATTCAGTTTGATCTACTATATGCATACCTCTCCGTGTGTGTGTGTGTGTGTGTGTGTGACTTCGACTTCAAAGGATTGATAATTTAGGGAGTATGTTAGCATCCCCACTCCCTACTAGAGAAGGAACATAAAAGGCCACAACTCATACACAATTACATTTTTAATACAGTGTAACCCAAAGGTGTTAACCCTAGGTCGGTAAGGTTTGACTTCATTCAGTAAAGTTCATTCAGGATATTGCAGGAAATTGTAAGTCTGTGACAATTTACACCAGCTGAAGGCTGGCCCCCAACTGTTCGTGCTGATGATATTTCTCTGTCCCACAGCTGCTTCTCTCTTCAGCGGTTGTCCTTTCTGCTCCTGCTTTTTACAGGAGTACTATATATGCTATGATGTTTAGGAGGGAGTCTTCAGAGGCTCCCTCATAGCAGCTGCAGGACTCCTGTTAATGCAATATATCCTGCCTCCAAAGTTTTCGAAACATATAATTGAGACTTGTTCACTTAAAAAACCAAAGTATGAGATATAGCAATCTTTCAAGGCTCAGGATATCTTTAGTAGGTTTTGAACTTAGATAACTGCACTAAAACATAACTGCGTGAGTGTCTGTGCATTTCCTGTGGTTGTATGTGAATGGGGTTTACAAAATGAGTTTGGGAAAAACAGTAGGATGAAAATACCTTGTAAGGCCAGTTATTAAAATTTCCTGAATAGTTGTTGATGTAAAATTTAATATGCAACTCTAAAGAGTTGAAGGTATTTTAATAATCTAAAATATTATATTAGTACAGTTACAGGGGCATCATGATATAACGTAATTAAAACATTCAAAATATCCAGGAACTAAAAAGTACTTGTTTGTTTGTTCTCAGTTTCATTTAGTAAAGCTCTGGAGTAGAACTCATGTCTAACGTACAACACAAATCTTTTAACAAATATTTTGATCTGCTTTGGTTGTGCAGTCTGGCTATGCTTAGTGTGACATTACCTAGGCTACAGTTTGGACCGTTGAACAGCTGTGTCCCCTCAATTCTTCAACCTCAGGTGTCTTTTATACTATTTGGGCTATGAGAGCTACCACTCTTGGTCTGCTCACACACAGCTTCCAGCATGTATGTTACTCCCAGTTATATTGTACAGTAGAACCGCAGCGTTAACGAACACCAGAGTTACGAACGGACCAGTCAATCACACACCTCATTGGAACCGAATGTGAGCAGTCTGGCAGCAGAGACACCCCCCCACACCTCCCCCCGCCCCTCCCCCCCCAATGGGGCAAGCGAATACTGGAGAGTACAATATTGTGTTAAACATAAACCATTAAAAAATAAAGGGAAAATTTAATAAAAGATTTGATAGGTAAGGGCACTGTTTCTGTGCTTGTTTCATTTCAATTAAGATGGTTAAAAGCAGCTTTTGTCTTCTGCATAGGAAAGTTTTAAAGCTGCATTAAGTCAATATTCAGTTGTAAACTTTTGAAAGAACAATTTCCACAACGTTTTGTTCAGGGTTACGAATGTTTCAGAGTTACGAACAACCTCCATTCCCAAGGTGTTTGTAACTCTGAGGTTCTACTGTGTGAGTGCTATAGCCAGCCACTCTTGAATTATACTGCAGAGCAATGCCAGCAGATTCCCACTCCCGAACTTCCCCAGAAATGTTCATCTTGTACCGCCCAGCTCTCTTCTGGACAATACAAGGTCATACAAAATCCGTCATTATATTAATAGAAAATGATATGCACAAGTCCTTTTATCCCAGATACTTCAATCGAAACACAGTGATTTAAATTAAAACAAATGTATTAACTACAGAAAGATAGATTTTAAGTAGCTACGAGTAATGAGGCATAAAAGTCAAAATTGGTTACAAGAAAATAAAAGTAAAATGCAATTAAGGCCTAACTTAACAAGCTAAATGGAGTCAAAGCAAAGGTCTCTCTCACTGCATGTTTCAGCAGTCTTACTGGCTAAATTTCTTTCAGTCAGCATTCCTCCCCCAGTCCAGTACTACTTCTTTTGTTCTTCAGGTGTCGGGGAAGTCATGGGTAGAGGGAAAGGGAGAAGGCATCTGCTTTCCCTTCTGATAATTCTTTTCTTTGAGAATCATCTCCAGCTGAGATTCAGGAGACAGAAAGTCTGTGTAGATGGGAACCATGGGCTTTGTCAAGATATAGATTTTTCGCTCACACTCTCTTTCTGCCGAAGAATGGCCACTTAACCAGGTGATGGTCCATTTGATTTTATTGACGCCTGGCTGAGGTGTCAGCCTTTTGTCTCTGGGGAACTGGTATGTGACTGCTCTTTAGACTGTGAACATGTCTTAGTAATATCATACAGTAGAATCTTATAACTGTACATACAATGTTGCCACACATATTTTACCAGGACAATAATGCTCAGGAAATTATGAGTTTTCAAATGATACCTCACAAGGCATACTTTATACATAATTTATCATAGTCCTATAAAAGGGATAAGGATAGGGGTACAGACTGTTACAGTCTACTCAGCCCATGGCAGTGAACCTCCCATCCCAGGTCAATAGTCTGGGGTTTGTGGGGCTCATGCTACTGCTCTAAAAATAGCTGTGTGGACAGTGCTTTGAAGCTGCAGCTCAGGCTCTGAAGCCAGCCCCTCCTCCATAGGCTTGAGAGCTCAAGCTCCAGCCCGCATCGTGATTTCAAAGCACTGTCTACTCACCTATTTTTAGAGCACTAGCGTGAGCCCTGCAAACCCAAATCTGTCGACCCAGGCTGGGAGGTTGCGAGCTACACAGATGTATCTTATGACATAACTTTTAGTAGTTAATAGAGCTTTCATTGGTTAGTATTTCCTTGCATATAATTTTGTGTATATCTATATATGTATAGTGTGTATAAATATATGGGAGGTAAATACATTTTGAAATTATAAAGTCCACTTGATTGTTAATGTATCATTATCAGACTCTGAAATTTAATTTTCTTATATACCAAAGTGAAGCTGAATTCTTAATTTAAAATTCAGAAATAAAAATAATAAACATGCTGCCTTACAGTAAAGGTGGTGGTCATACATCTTAAACTGGAAGAAAAAAGTAATCGACCAAATCCTCCTCTGTCCATAAGTTTATGGCATAGTAAGAATAAATTGGTCATGGCTTCCATCCGTATCAGGCTCTAGTTGCAGCAAACAGTAATGGAATTTAACTAATTGAATGGGAGGGAAGTCTCTTTCTCAAATACTATACACAAATTAAAGATTAATATAATTATTTAAAGATTTATGATCAAACTGTGAAATAATTTATTTTTAATAAAGTTTTAGTGTTTTCAGAGTAAATGCACAACGGATTAGCTGGTATTATGTTGTCCTCCCTCCCCCTCCATCTTACTCCAGGAGGTGGGAACCCAAGCACAGGCCTATAGTGCCTATCCCCTATTCCATCCCTGATAAAGTTTCAGTTCTGTACCTGTGTGGATGGGCCCAAACTATATTATAACTGGGTTTTTAAACAATTAGACGTTTACTCATCTTTGTTTAAACAACCATTCTTAGAAAGTGTTTTAAGTGTGGTTCCATTGCTTGAGTAGAAGCCCAGTGTAGATAGTACTCCAGTCACAGGATTTGGCTCTGGGTTCTGAAGTGAGCCAAGCTAGAAACAAGGTTTTAAGGTACCTGAATTACTCTGACAAACAAGGATTTCCATTCTTGAAATAAATTTTGTATAAATCTATGTTGCACTTTTAAAAATATTTTTATTGGGTTTTGCTATATTTGTAAATAGACAAATTCCAGTCAATCTTTCTCTAGTAAAATCAGTGGCAGAGTAAACAACCCACAGTTACATTTGTTTAATTATAAATCTCATGGAAAGATGGAAGGGGAAGTAGACTATGTAGTTGTATTAATTATGAAGAACAAAGGTGTTCACTGTGTGCTAAATATATTCAAAATACCTTTGCTGTTTTAAAGTCTATTAAAGATGACCAGTAATATGGCAGTTTAGGTTCTTGTTTTGATCCCAAGTGAGAGAGAATATAGAAGGTACTTGTTGATAATTTGAATTATGATAAGTAAATTGATCCATGTATAACTTAACTTAATCAGTTTACATGAAGTGAACTGAGATTTAAAAATTGTTGGCAAACGGCATCATGTAATTATTTAAGTGCGTTAATATAGAACTTATGAAAAAATATTAGAGTGAAATTCTTTGTATAAAAACAGGTGCCGTATGTATATACACAATAGTAGAGCTAGGCTCCTTTCCCCCATATGTTGTCTATCAAATGTGACTTAACCCAGTCCTTCTGCAGCCATCTTCTGGTGGTAGTAGTAGTTAACGTTCAACTTGATTCTTTGGTGTCCTTGTTGATATTTCCAGTTGTGATGATTCTTCTGAGGTCAACAGATTCTTTACCAGCTATGAACTAAAATGAAACTATTAGTTTATTTTCACATAGGCCTCTTAGCAGTTGTCAGATGGCAACAGTTTTGGCCATGCGCCTGAAATATTAGCCTCTTATAATAGTTTGTTTCCATATTTTAAAAGTAAATCTAGTGTTGTGAAAGCTTAACTTTTTAAATATACTGCACATTATTTTGTGGTTTATTTGGAGGATTTAGTTACTTTGGCTTTATTGCTGAAACTAATAAATGTAAACATTAAGACCTTGGTATGTAATGGCAGATATTAGTTTTGTCATGTCATCAGTCCTTAATCACTCTTCTGCCATGAAATCCTGCAAAAGATTTAGCCAGAATAATTTAGTTATTTAAGAAAGGTGGAGAAATAAATGATAAAATGATTCTGGATAGAAGATAAACCTGTATTACATATGTGTAGATTAAAATGAGAATATTATAGATGCATTTTTTTCTTGTTGCACCTTTTTTTACTAAAATGCTTTCTGTCTCATTTAAACCTGATCATATAAAAAATTGCTATAAAAAGCCATAAGTATCATGCATGTACACATGCATGTGCATACAGAGAAAACTCATTAGCTAAGAAACCAGTTTGGCAGGTTAGGCAGCTTTCAAGAAACTGAATAACTTAAAATGTAGGTCTTGAGATCTGTATCTGGAAGCTTTATTTTTATTTGAGCCTTCTAATTTTTACCAATTTTCTGGTAAGTTAATTATAGATATTGTGATGGTGTGGAGGTTTTGGCCCATAGTTATTAGGAAAGAGGAGATTAAGGCCCCAATTCTGCTAGGATTTATGCACATGCTTAATTTTAAGCACATAAATAAATATTTGTAGTACTGGAGCATAAGAAGGAATATTATTGAGGTGTGTAAAACTCTGTAGATGACTAAGGAAGCTGAATGTCACAAAGCTGTCTCTGAAAATTAATAATATCTAAAAGCTACAGCACATGAGCTGAAACTGAGAAGACCAGGTAGAAAGAGGTCAAAAGAAATTTCTTGATGCAAAACCTTAATAGAATACAATAGAAAGTAAACAACCTTAATTTCCACTGTGACCATACACCAAAGGAGTACCATGGACAGCTTATACTATGTAATATTCCTTTCTTCTAAATAAAAGATCAGAACTAAAGGAGGATGTAGGAAATTTTTCAGTGTTGGATTCATCCAAAGCTCAGATGAGACCTAAATTATAATGCTTTCAGTTATCCAGTTTCTGAAAATTATTTCCTCTTAGGTCTATGGTACAATAAACATAATGTGCAGTTAAAAGTAAAAGTTCAGTGACACAGTACTAAAAGTTTAGGATTCTTCATGGTATTTTGTTACCTTTGTCTACCAGCTGGATTTACTGTGGCTGTGAAGCCAAATATTTAAAAGCTTATGCTATTTACCTTCAAGATTAAACAAGATAAACAGCTTATCAGGTGCTCCCATTTGCACTAGTCTCAGTATTTTTGAAACTGCAGCTTGTAATGCTGGATTGTTTATCAGGGAATGCAGTTAGTCCTTTTAAGAAAGGGGCTAAATTAAATGCTGTTTATTTATAGAAAACTTAACACATTGTCTAGAATCTCATCTGAAAGAAAAATGTCTGATCCATAAGCCAAAAAAAAAAAAAAAAAGGATCTAGGTACTGAGAAAGGGCATTGAGTGTGAAACCTTATTTTTCTTCTTTGTGCTAAGCAGGGGCAAAGCAGCATAATTATAGATTTTTTTTTTTTTGCCCGTTAAGATTATGCCTTCCTTTTTAAATTATGGAGTTAGAATTGCAACAGCAAGTAGATTATAGTTTTTATTACACTTTAATCACCACATTTTAATCCTTTGAACAGTGTGGTATATTTATTTTTAGAGTGATTGTCTTAAGACCTCTTAAAATTTATGTTCTGCTTCAGCTGATATCAATGGGAGTTTTGCAGTGTGCTTAAATAATAACAAATTTGGGCCCTCAGTCTATAGGAATATTTTGGTTAATCCAAAAGGTGAATTCACTAGTAAAACTATTTGTAGTCATAATTTACAGTCATAGATGGTTAAAAGTTCTTATTTTTGGACCTTTTACACCTTTTGAAATTATTAAATTATTCTTAAATTTGACAGGGACCACATATTTATTGCTTTTTTTCAGCTGTAGCAACAAATACTGAAGGGCTCTATTTTGTTATCATTCAAAAATGTGAAATGCCACTCACCTTTAAAAATCCATATTTAATGAGGTAAAACAATAACAAAATATGCATTTTGTTTATTGAAGCAGCTAATTAAAAATGATCATTTTAGGCCTGCTCCTGCAAGTGCTTTCCACCATTAATAATCCCCTTGAGTTTAATAGGACTAATCTTGTCAGTAAGCCCTACTATATCTCGTAAATATTTGTAGGGTTGGATCCTTAATAAGTAGGCAGTAGGGCTTCCCTCTTTCTTCTTCATTCCAGTTTACTGGTTTTGCTGGGAGTGAAAGTTCCAATCAATAGAGTAATATTGTATCAATTTTAATGTAAAACTTTTATTAGTTGAGCAGTTCGTTGTCAGTCCATTTTCTAATCTGCAGTTTTTAATGAGTTTTATTGTTGCACAGTAATTTCAAATTAAGTTTGCAGAATACAACACAAATTATCCATTTTGTTTTTAGGAAACCAGGTCTTACATCTTGACTTACTCTCCCTGGTTAGAAACTTTAGAAAATATGGGCCCTATTCCTATGAAAACTTAAGTGCGTGCTTAATTTTAGGTTGATATTTATCACTAACATTTAATTGGACTATTCAGTATGCATAGAGTTAAATATGTACATGACTCTTTGCAGCATTGGGGGCCATAGTGTTGACAGCTCGACAATTCTTTCAAATGTCATGCCCCTTTTTTTGTAATCTAAATGCAAATAGTGATTATCTTTTATTTTATTTGGTTGGGTGGTGGAAAGGGACTTGAGAGTTAATTTGCCTTACATGGTCCATATAACTTCTTACTTTAATTACTTCAGTAGTTTTCTTATTATTATTATTTTGGGACACAACAAAGTTCCTTCTTTTTATTCATCAGTCAGTTTTCATGTTTAACAATTTTGTTTAAGATATTCAGAAGTAACTAGTAATTTTGTGTGCCTCAGTTTTTGTTTGCCCAACTTCAAAATCCTTGAGGGTATTTGATTTTAAGGGGTTGTTGAGTGCTGAGCACTTTCTGAAAATTGGGCCTCTTTACATGATGTTACCTTTCGAACAACTAGAAAAGAAGATAATAATCAGTAATTGCTTTTGATAGTCTTGCTGTAAGAGGGTTAAAAAAGTCAGTTGTACTCTGAGAAATGATTGGAAATATCATGGTATTCCATGTTTGTGTCATAATGTCTCTGGATCAAATATGTACAAGTAAAAAGATGTTTTTTCTAAATGCCAGTTCTGGAAGCTGACTGACTCTGGAAGCCCATCTGAGTTCTTATTGCGCATCATCGTCAGTAAAAGAAATTGTGCAATCCAGATTTGGCCCTTAGGTTTTGTCTACCCTAGAAGGTTTTATAGTTAAAGCGGTACTACCTCCCTAAGGTAGATGTAGATACTTATTCCTGTAGGGATGGGGAATAACTGTATTGATATGTCACCTTTATACTGACATAACTGTCCGTGCTAAGGCTTTTACTGCTGTAACTACTTTAGTTTAAAATAAAAATCACACCTTAGCCAAAATAGTTATACTGGTAACACTTTGAAGTGTAGACCAGGCCTAAGTGATACTTGTGCAACCTTAATGTCATCAAAATGGTTGCACAGATGTAACTGGCCCTACTTCAAAAAACTTTGAAAAATAAACGGAATAATTAGTTCTGTTGATAAAGAATGGAATCAAATGTATTCTCTCTGTGCTATGTTGGCTTTGCAGGGTTGCGGGATACAGGGTTAGAAACCTTTGTCACTAACAAAGCACATATGACTCTAACTAGGCACAGGAAGGAAAACTGTTAACTAAGAAAATTCCATTGTTACATAGTCACATTTGTGAGTAGAACCACACTTTAAGGTAGTGTATGTAGTATAAATTTTTTTTCTTCAGAGATTTGAAGTGAATACAAGATTGTGGAATTTTTTAAAGTGTCCTTGAAGTTAATTTATTACGATTGCAGGTTATCTGCCTTATCAGTTTATTAGGGTTTTTTTAAGTAAGTTTCTCATATTTTAATTTTCTCTCCTTTCCTTTTTCCAGTATAGAGGGCTTTTTAATATTTTTGCCAGGAAACTATATAAGTGAGTGTTTCATTTTGTTTCTGAAGGTGGTGCGGTTTGTGATCATTCTGATATCATCTTAGTCCTGGTCTACACTACAGGGTTAGGTCGAACTTAGCTGAGTTAGGTCAATTTTATAATGAATGTGTCTATGCAAGCAACCCCATTCCTAAAGGGCTCTTAAACTCAACTTCTGTACTCCTCCCCAGCGAGGGGAATAGCACTAAAATCGACCTTCCTGGGTCAAATTTGGGATAGTGCAGACGCAAATCAACTTAATTGGCCTCCGGGAGCTATCCCAGAGTGCGCCAATGTGACTGCTCTGGACAGCACTTTCAACTCCAATTCACTAGCCAGGTACACAGGAAAAGCCCCGGGAACTTTTAAATTTCATTTCCTGTTTGGTCAGCATGGTGAGCTCAGCAGCACAGGTGACCATGCAGTCCCCCCAGAATCGCAAATGAGCTCCAGCATGGAGCGAACGGGAGACACTGGATCTGATTGCTGTATGGGGAGAAGAATCTGTGCAGGCAGAACTCCTCTGATCAAAAAGAAGAAATGCTAATATATATGCCAAAATCGCACTGGGCATGATGGACAACAGGGACATACAGCAGTCCTGCATGAAAGTCAAGGAGTTGAGGCAAGCCTACCAAAAGACAAAGGAGACAAAAGTTTGCTTTGGTTCAGAGCCCCATACATGCCACTTCTATGATCAGCTGCATGGCATTCTAGGGGGGGCCCCCACCACTACCTCACCACTGTCCGTGGACACCTGCAAGGGAGGAGTCTCACACAATAGGGAGGAGGATTTTGTGGATGAGGAAGAGGAGGAGGAGGAGAATGCGCAGCAGGCAAGCAGTGAATCCGTGCTCCCCAGTATCCAGGACCTTTTCATCACCCTGGAGCCAAGGCGGGATCCCCCACCGTGAAGCCGGAGAAGGCACCTCTGGTGAGTGCACATTTGTAACTACTGTAGGGTTTAAAAGCAATAGTGTTTAATGTTTGATTTGCCCTGAAGAATTGGGATGCATTCGCAGCTAGTACGGCTACTGGAAAAGTCTGTTAATGTGTCTGGGGATGGAACGGGAATCCTCCAGGGACATCTCCATGAAGCTCTCCTGGAGGTACTCTGAAAGCCTTTGTAGAAGGTTTCTGGGGAGGGCTGCCTTATTTCATCCTCCACGGTAGGACACTTTACCACGCCAAGCCAGTAGCAAGTAGTCTGGAATCATTGCAGCACAAAGTATGGCAGTGAATCGTCCTGGGTTTTGGTCACATTCAAGCAACGTTCAGTCTTTATCTTTCTGTGTTAGCCTCAGGAGAGCGATATCATTCATGGTCACCTGGTTGAAATACGGGAATTTTTGTAAGGGAACAGTAAAAGGATCCCGTACATGCCGGGCTGTTTGTGCTTAGCCACGCAGCGGTGGGAAGGGTGAAGGGATCATCCTAAATAGCCATGCAGAGGGGTAGGGTGAGGTGTGTGCTGCACATCCACTCAAAAACTGCAGCCCCTCCTTTTAAATGACAAACCCAACTGGCATTGCTTGCTATGGGAAAGGAGAGCGCTGCAGTTTGAAAACATTCCCACATGTTATAAAGGCGTTAGAAGCCAAACCTGCGTATTCTTTGGCTTACCGTGGCTGCCTGGAAACCGAATTCTGTTGCTCAGCTGTGAGTGATGTGTCACCATACAGGCAAGTGCTCCATATAAAAGGCAAAATGCGACCTTGTACCTAAAGCATATGTGCTGTCTGCTGTGAATTGCTTGGTTAGCTGTGAATTGCTTGATTCACTGTGAAAGAGTCTCTCTTTTGTTCTGAGAAATGTATCATCTTAAATTTTACTCTCCCTTTTTATCCCCCTGCAGGTGCAAATGTTTCTATGTTCCCCCTATCATCTCCATCCCTGAGGTTATCACAGATTAGAAGGCAAAAAATATGCACTTGCGATGACATGTTTTCTAGCTCATGTAGTCCTTCCGCACTGATAGGGCACAGCTGAATGCATGGAGGCATTCAGTGGCAGAGTCCAGGAAAGCATTAAGTGAGTGCGATGAGAAGAGGCAGGATGCAATGCTGAGGCTAATCCGGGAGCAAATGGACGTGCTCAGGTGTCTGGAGGAGCTGCAGGAAAGCCAACAAGAGCACAGACTGCTGTTGCATCAACTGTACAACCGCCTGCCCTCCTCCCCAACTTCCATATTCTCCTCACCCAGACGCCCAAGAAATGCGGGGCGGGAGGCACTGACCACCCAGCCACTCCACTCCAGAGGATGGCGCAAGCAACAGAAGGCTGTCATTCAAACGATCGGATTTGTAGTGTGGCTACAATAAGCAATGTGACCTTGTCCTTTCCTCCTCCCGCACCCCACCCGGGCTACCTTATCGGTTATCTCCCTTTTTTTTTTTAATTAATAAAGAAGGAATGCATGGTTTCAAAACAATAGTGACTTTATTTCCTTTGCCAGCTGTGATCAAAGGGGGGAGAGTGGTTGGCTTACAGGGAATTAAAATCAACAAAGGGGGCAGGTTTGCAGCAAGGAGAAACACACACCACTGTCACACTGTAGCCTGGTTTTCAAAGCCTCTCTGATGCCCAGTGCACCTACCTGTGCTCTTCTAATCGCCCTGATGTCTGGCTGTTCAAAATTGGGAGCCAGGCGATTTGCCTCAACCTTCCACCCTGCCATAAACATCTCCCCCTTACTCTCACAGATATTGTGGAGCACACAGCAAGCAGTAATAACAGTGGGAATACTGGTTGCGCTGAGGTCTAACCTAATCAGCAAAAAGCGCCAGCGAGCTTTTAAATGTCCAAAGGCACATTCTATCACCATTCTGCACTTGCTCAGCCTATAGTTGAACTGCTTCTTACTACTTTCCAGACTGCCTATATATGGCTTCATGAGCCATGGGAGCAAGGGGTAGGCTGGGTCTCCAAGGATAACTATTGGCATTTCAACATCCCCAACAGTAATTTTCTGGTCTGGGAAGTAAGTCCCTTCTTCCAGCTGCTCAAACAGCCCGGAGTTCCTAAAGATGCGAGTGTCATGCACCTTTCCCAGCCATCCCACGTTGATGTCAGTGAAATGTCCCTTGTGATCCACCAGTGCTTGCAGCACCATTGTGAAGTACCCCTTGTGGTTTATGTATTGGTTGGCAAGGTGGTCCGGTGCCAAGATAGGGATGTGCGTTCCATTTATCGCCCCACCACAGTTAGGGAAACCCATTGCAGCAAAGCCATCCACTATGACCTGCATGTTTCCCAGAGTCACTACCCTTGATAGCAGTAGCTCAGTAATTGCATTGGTTACTTGCATCACAGCAGCCCCCACAGTAGATTTGCCCACCCCAAATTGATTCCCAACTGACCGGTAGCAGTCAGGCCTTGCAGGCTACTACAGGGCTATCGCCACTTGCTTTTCAACTGTCAGGGCAACTCTCATCTTGGTATTCCTGCGCTTCAGGGCAGGGGAAAGCAACTCACAGGAGTTCCAGGAAAGTGGCCTTACGCATTCGAAAGTTTCGCAGCCACTGGGAATCATCCCATTCCCGCAAGACTATGCGGTCCCACCAGTCTTTGCTTGTTTGATACCGAATCGGCGTCCATTGTATCAGCCAGCCTCACTACCGCCATGATGTCCCAATTGCCACATCCTGTGGTTTCAGGAACATCTGTCCATGTCTTCCTCACAATCGTCCTCGTGCTGGTGTCTCTTAGCCAGTTCTGCACATACTGCAGTATAATGCGTTAGGTGTTTACAATGCTCACAACAGCAGCAGTGAGCTGAGCGGGCTCCATGCTTGCTGTGCTATGGTGTCTGCACGGGTAACCAAGGGGAAAAAAAAAGATTGTCTGCAGTTGCTTTCATGGAGGGAGGGGAGACTGATGACGTGTACCCAAAACCACCCGCGACAATGTTTTTGCCCCTTCAGTAATTGGGAGCTTAACCCAGAATCCCGCGGAGATTGCGGGAACTGTGGGATAGCTTCCCACAGTGCACCACTCCGTGAGTCGATGCTAGCCACGGTAGTGAGGACGCACTCCACCGACTTAATGCGCTTAGTGGGGACATACACAATCGACTGTATAAAATGGATTTCTAAAAACTGGCTTCCATAAAATCAACCTAATTTCGTAGTGTAGACATACTCTTAGCTTCCTAGCTGTTCCCTGTATGTACAAGTCTCACTTCTTGTGGTTGATGCTTGTATTGAGTGGAACATAGCTGTCATAGATATTCATGACAACTTAGGCGGAGGTGGTTCCTCAATTAACCCATCCAAATACATAGAGAGGTTTTATTACTGGGAACAAAAACTTGAATTTGCTTAGTATTTTCTGGGGAGTTGATACAGAGAGAAGAGCGTACCGGTGAAGTGTTTTTTGGCAGCTTGTTACTGAATAGGTATGCTGCTGCATTCTGAACCAACTGGGTCTTTTTGGCATCTTGGCAGCTTCATTCCCATGTATTATGAATTGAAGTAATCAAATTTAGATTTCATAAATATATGCATTACTATGACCTAATCACAGTCTGTTAGGGTAGATAGAACATGGCATTTTGGCCAGCTGTATATGTAGCATGGCACGTTTTAGAAGCTGTATCTTACTTAAGCTCCCAAGTGTGGGATGCAGTAGAACGATTATATAGAGCCCAGTCCAGTTCCTGTTGAAGTTGGTGGTGTCCTTTACTATGTTAAGTGAATTTAGGAATGGGCCTGCAGCTCACATAGGTCCTGATTCTGCAGTTGATTGTGTGTGGGAGCACCCTTGTGCTTTTGCAATCAGTTGCAAGACTGGGGCCAATGTGATTTTCTTATGGTTCTGGTACATATTTTGTATCACTGATTAGGAGTTTGAATATCTAATCAGTCTTCCTGACAGTAATGCAAAATCTGTTTCCTTGAAACTGGGATTTCCCCTCCTCTATTTCAACAAATGCTGTGAAGAGGGTTTCCCACCATGCAAAAATTAAATGAAACCTCTGATATTTGTTATAATATTGTGTTTAAATCGTGTGTGTGTAATTTGGACTTTTACGTTGGGATATTACTCATTGTGAAATGCATTATTATTTAATTTTTTTTAGAAGATATCAATCCAACTTTTGCTAGAAGGAATCAAGAATTTGAAATATAGCCAGTAAAAAAATGAGTTTAAAATAATTTTAGGTAGTGTACTTGGCCCTTCAATCTATCTGCCATTTTAAAAATGGTTTTATTATCACATTTTCCTATTTAAAAAAAATTTATCTCCGTTCATGCTGTGTCATAGTTTGCAGTTTTGCACTGCAAAGAATTTGGTGGTATTGACGTCCAAAGCAGGTACATCTAGGGGGAACATACAGTAGAAAAAAACCACAAGAATGTCTGTCATTTTTTTTAAACTGATTTTTATAATCTTGGATTTACAACATCAAAATCCACGTTATAAAACACTTAATGAAACAAACTCTTTGAAATCATCAAATAAAATAAAGGAATTAGGAGAGTTTCTATTTTAAATACACCTTTTATTTTCTATCCTATCAGTAAAAGTAGAAATACTTGTTTTAGTGTGGGTGTAAACAAAAATTGAAACAAAAACCAACAAGTGATGATATTATGTAGGTGATTCTGTTTCAATAAATTCTCTTTGCACAGTGATACTCAGACTGAGACTCACGAGCTGCAAGTGCTTCTTGAATGTCTCTCTTGTGGCTCTTTGTAGCACATGATATTAAAATACTGTGTGATTTGAATGTTGATTGCTTATTTGGCTCCTGAACCACTGAGGTCTGCTCTAGCACTACATTGTGCTGAACCACATAAAACTTTTTTTCCTAAGTAAAAAGAAATAGATTTAACAGGATGTTTGTTGCCTGTTATACTCTGAAGGGACTACATAGCACACTTTCTTGCATTGCAACTACATATTTGTATACCAGAATTATGAGACAGTTGACAATATTTAATTAAATAATCTTATAGAAAAGTGATTTCCTTTGTTTTATTCCATTGTATATGACATTTGTAATAATGGAAGGAGATAACCAAAAGTATTATAGACAAGTTTCATGAGCATAAAGTAAATTAACAGCTATATCAAGTAATATGACAAAAATGGTATTTAATATAGAGAACCTCAGAAAAAGAAAACGAGAGAATATTGTGTGTAAATCCTTTGACGTTTTCTGATTGAACTGTACATATTATGGTTCTTCATATCTTTAATACTTAGTGTTGTAACCTTTGACATGTCAAGTCTACGAAAATTAAATTCAGTTGAGAGCCAAGTTAATTGTCCTGCTTTTTTGTTTCATCAGTGGCTTTTCATAATCAAGCATTTATTCATAGTATGTGGCCATAATGCATTTCACAAAGAGTGCACAATGTACTTCAGTTCAGTGGACAAAAGTGATTATTTCAGTGATACACATAATAAATGAATTGAAGTTGTGCAATACAATAGGATTCTAAAGATTTAATAAGGTTAGAAACATTTGATACCAGGTGCTGCTATTCAACTTTCTCATACCAAATTTTGTATCCTCAGAAATAATGTAATTATGGAAACTGAATTGGAGCTAAACTGTCGGTTTGTCAAATGCCATAAACCACTGTGCTGTAGTGTTGTTTTCAAAAGTTGTTGGCTTATTTACTGTTATCATTTATATTTTTTCTCCTGTTCTGACTTGAGCTAGTTTGCTAAAAATTGCAGAGAGAACATGGTGGCATGGTGACAGTGCAGGCTGGACAAGAGAGTGCATACCGAAATGATTCCGGTGATCTCGTGCAGCCCACCCTGAAGCCCACACCATCGCGTACTCACTGCAATTTTTAGTGAGCTAGCTAGAGTACAGCTAGCATGGGTATGTCTGCACAAACTGCAAATCGCTGGCTGCAGTTTACATTTACACTCTGGCTGCAGTATAGATGTACCCTAAGATCCAACCTTTACAGCTCATACTGTATTGTGTACAGAACACAAGTAGAAGAAGTCTTCAGAATTGGTAATTTATCTGTTTGGGGTTACTTTAGATACATATAAACTTAAATACTATATTTAAATAATGTATCTAACATCCATAAGATGTCATCCTTTTCTAGAGTACAACTTAAGGTATAACAATAAGTCTGTCAAGGTTCCTTCCCCACTCTGAATTCTAGGGTGCAGATGTGGGGACCTGCATGAAAACCTCCTAAGCTTACTTTTACCAGCTTAGGTTAAAACTTCCCCAAGGTACAAACTATTTTACCCTTTGCCCTTAGACTTCCACTGCCACTATCAAACGTTTACCTGGGTTTATTTTTATTAGGAAAGCGTTGTTTGGAAACGTCTTTCCCCCCAAAATTCTCCCAACCCTTGCACCCCACTTCCTGGGGAAGTTTTGGTAAAAATCCTCACCAATTTGCATAGGTGACCACAGACCCAAACCCTTGGATCTTAAGAACAATGAAAAAGCATTCAGTTTCTGAAAAGAAGGATTTTAATAGAAGTAAAAAGTAAAAAAGAATCACCTCTGTAAAATCAGGATGGTAAATACCTTACAGGGTAATTAGATTCAAAACATAGAGAATCCCTCTAGGCAAAATCTTAAGTTACAAAAAGACACAAAAACAGGAATATACATTCTATTCAGCACAGCTTAATTTCTCAGCCATTTAAAGAAGTCAGAATCTAATGCATATCTAGCTAAATTACTTACTAAGTTCTAAGACTCCATTCCTGTTCTGTCCCCGGCAAAAGCATCACACAGACACAGACCTTTTGTTTTTCTCCCTCCTCCTAGCTTTTGAAAGTATCTTGTCTCCTCATTGGTCATTTTGGTCAGGTGCCAGCAAGGTTATCTTAGCTTCTTAACCCTTTACAGGTGAAAGGATTTTTCCTCTGGCCAGGAGGGATTTTAAAGGTGTTTACCCTTCCCTTTATATTTATGACAGTCTGTTTTCTCTTTTTGGTGGTGACGCTTGGAATTCCACCTATGTGTGTTTTTAACAGCATTGAAAAATAAGCAATTTAAAAAGGAAACATTTGTCATTTGAACCACATTTTTTAAAATAAAACAGGAAGGTGAACTTTTTAAACATTTCCTTCATCTACATCATTTCTCTTGTCACCAGGGGAGGTATTTTTGAAAATGTAGGAAACTCGCCCTCAGAGAATAACTAATTAAATGTCTGCCAGACATACATTTCAGAAAGAACTTGTCATTGGGACAACAAACACATTTTTAACCTTTGTTACAATTGTTTATTAGCCAGTCTAACCCTAAATTAGACCAAAAATATGAGACTGATCTATATTTAATAGAATGCATTTAGTATTAAATAGAAAGACAATTAAGGGCCTTTAAAATACTTAAAATGGATGAATGGATGGATAGATGGTGTTTGACTTTAGGGGAAAATTGGAGGAATTTAGAAAGTATGTTATTTATCAATATAATCCCATGTTTAGACTTTTTAATTTCAGTTTTTTTACACAGCTAAACATAAATACATAAACATTACTTTTAATAAATGTGCAGTCTTTTTTCAATTTTTGACTAACCTTCTGTGTTGAAATAAAGTTTCAGAGTGTGATTTACTCTGAAGATGTATAAAAACTTTCAGATGCTTATTTCCTTAGAGTAATATTCAGATATATTGAAAGAAGATTATAATAGCAATTTTATAGCACAGCAAAGCTTATATACAACAAATAAAAGCTAAAGAAATGTAATATTTCATTTTTTTCCACATGCAAGAGCTCATTCTCTAAGCTATTTCTGCAATTATTTTCATGGCACGCTTCTTCGTCCTTAGTTAATGCACAGTGGGCATGTTATGAGTGCATGTCCAGAATATCAGCATGTGATTTATGCTGTGTAAATCATAAATACTTTATTCAGTATTTTCACTGCTCATTACACAGAATCTTCTGGCAGCACTTGAGAGGAGAAGTCAATCCCCTAAAGACCTAACTGCTGTCGTCAGCAGTGTCTCCTCATTAATGCTGTCTGAACCAAAGGCTGCATTTGGACTGCTTGTCTTTTGAAATAATAAATCTGCTGTGTGAATAAAGAATCTTCTGATTTTAGTAATTTCCAGTCCAAAGGTTTTGTTAGAATTAAACCAGAAGCGTAATATAAATATTTAAATTGGTGTAGTATTACTTGTGTAATCCAGATATTTAAAATGTATGTAACAAATCTAGCCATTTTCTCTCAAAATATTCACAGTGTTAATATTGTAGTAGAATTTTTTTAAATGACTGTCTTGCACAATATTTGAAATTGTGTTTTAATTTATGCAGAGAGGAAAATATATTTGTGCTTTTATTCCAATATCAAATTTGCACATTTAAAATTCATCAGGTCTAGTCTGTAACATGTTGCAGTGTTTTGATGCAGTAAGCTTCTAATATCTGGGATGGGTTAGTGAAATAACAAAATAGCTTGGGGATATTGAAAGTACTTTCATATATGTAAGTAAATCAGTGTAGGCATCATGTCTGGATTTAAAAACATCTGTTGGGTTTTCAGAAACAACCTTTATTTTTTGTTAAAAATCTGCAAGTGAGGAGTCATCAGACTAAGAGTATAGTGTTGTTGTTGCTTATATTAAATATTTCTATATAGTCTATTTTCCTTTTTTGGTTTTGTTTGATGCTACTTGAGATGTGCTTCTAAATCTAGAAAGTCTGCAAAGTGTTCTTTAGAAGTGATTATTGTGCTGTTGAAGTGCATTATTGTCCAATTTCCCCAATAGTATGGATTAGCCTCTCTTTTTAATAAAAGACAAACTTCCTAGGACTTGGGAGATCTGAGTTAACACCTATGTGAGGAAGTTCCCCTAGCCAAGTCACTTAATTTATGCCTCAGTTTCTTTTCCCATCTGTAAAATGAATATAAAACTTCCATATTTCACAAGAGTTGCTATGAGAATAAATTCATTAATGGTAGTGAGGTGCTCAGATGCTATGATGGTGAGTGCCAAAGATTACTTTGGAAGTGGAATACACAGGACTTCTTGGTTAACTTTGATTAATTTATTTTATGTTCATTATTTTCTGTTGGGTTTATGGCTTGACTGTGGCCTGGAAAATGCTGCATACAACCGAGTGGAAACTTGTGCTTAGGAAAAAAATAAGCCAATTTGGCCCCTTCTCCTCCTCCCCCCCTCCCCAAGTGTGTGCTTGAAAATGGATAGTGTGGGATCTGAGTTACACCTCCAATTTCTTGTACCTCTAATCTGGTCACAGTACACTTCTAGTTGTGTAGAAGTAGGAAAAATCACACAGTATGTTTTCATTGTTCCACATCACAATACACTAAGGGTATGTCTACACTGCAGTTAGCCACCCTCAGCTGCCCGTGCCGGTTAACTCACGCTTGCAGGGCTCCGAGAGAATGGGCTCTAGCTTGAGCCCGATCATCTACGCTGTAATTAAACATACCATTAGCCTGAGCCCAACTCAGCAGGCACGGGCCAGCTGCGAGTTTTTAATTGCAGTGGAGACATACCCTTAGTCTAAAATAGAATGACGTTTTATGGGGAGCTGGGAGGAGAAGGGAAGAAACTGAATGAAAGGTAGCAAGTTATTTAGAAGTTAAAAGTCCTTTAAGTATTTCAGAAGTTGTAGGGTGGAATGGACATGGAGATGCAGCTACCTCTCATTTCTATGGGTGCTGATTGGGGTGTGCTGGGAGGGTGTTCAGGGCAAGTTTATATTTCTATTGTCTGTGCTGTATCTGTTTTGTGGATAAAGGTCTCTCAATTTAAGAACGTAAGAATAGACCATTGGTCTGACCAGTGCAGCAGTCTAGTCTAGTATGCTGTCTTCTCACAGTGACAGGTGCCAGATGCTTCAGAAGGAATGAACAGAACAGGGCAATTGTTGAGTGATCCATCCCCTGTTGTCCAGTCCCATCTACTGGCAGTCAGATGTATAGGGACAACTGGAGCATGGGATTGTGCCCCTGACCATCTTGACTTAATAGCCATTGATAGACCCATCCTCCATGAACTTATCTAATTCTTTTTTAACCCAGTTATATTTTTGGCCTTCACAAAATCCCCAGGCAATGCGTTTCACAGGTTGTTGTGTTGTGTGAAGAAGTATTTCCTTTTGTTTGTTTTAAACTTGCTGCCTATTAATTTCATTGAGTGACCCCAGTTCTTGTGTTATGTGAAGGGGTAAATAGCACTTCTCTGTTTTCAAACCATTTGTGATTTTTGTAGACCTTTATCATATCCCTTCTTAATTCTGACTTTTCTAATATGAACAGTCTCACTCTTTTTTTAATGTCTCCTCATATTGAAGCTGTTCCATAACCCTAATAATTTTTGCTGCCCTTCTCCATACTTTTTTCAATTTGAATATATCTTTTTTAAGATGGGGTGATCAAAACTATACTCAGTATTCAAGGTGTGGATGTATAATGACATTATGATATTTACTGTCTTGTTATCTATCTCTTTCCTAATGGTTCCTAACATTAGGTTAGCTTTTTTGACTGCTGCTGCACACTGAGCAGATATTGTCAGAGAACTATCCATGATTATTTCACGATCTTTCTTGAGTGATAACAGCTAATTTACACCCCATTATTTTGTAGTTGTAGTTGCGATTATGTTTTCAGATGTGCATACTTTGCACTTATCAGCGTTGAATTTCATCTGACATTTTGTTGCCCATTTGCCCAGTTTAGTGAGGTCCCTTTTGTAACTTTTGCAGTCAGCTTTGGACTTAACTATCTCAAGTAATCATCTGCAAACTCTGTATCATCCGCAAACTTTGCCACCTCACTGTTTACCCCTTTTTTCAGATCATTTATGAATATGCTCATCAGCACTGGTCCCAGTACAGACCCTCTGGGGATCTCACTATTTCCCTCTCTCCATTCTGAAAACTGACCACTTAATCCCTTTGTTTCTTGTCTTTTAAGTACTTACTGATCCGTGACAGGACTTCCCTCTTGTCCCATGACTGCTTAGTTTGCTTAAGAGCCTTTGGTGAGGGACCTTGTCAGAGGTTTTCTGAAAGTCCAAGGATACTATTTCCACTGGATCATCTTTGTCAACATGCTAGTTGACCCTCTCAAAGAATTCTAATAGATTGGTGAGGCATGATTTCCATTTTCAAAAGCTGTGTTGACTCTTCCCCAACATATAATATTAATCTATGGTCTCATAATTCTGTTCTTTACTGTTGTTTCAACCAGTTTGTCTAATACTGTGTACGTACCACAGTTAGTAGTTTTGCAATTTCATATTTGAGTTCCTTCAGGACTCTTGGGTGAATACCTTGGTACTTGTGACTTATTGCTGTTTAATTGATCAGTTTGTTCCAAACCACCTATATTGACACCTCAGTCTGGGACAGTTCCTCAAATTTGTTGCCAAAAAGAATGGCTCAGGTGTGGGAATCTCCCTCACATCCTCTGCAGTGAAGACCAATGCAAAGAATTCATTTAGCTACTTCCCCAGGGCCTTGTCGTCTTTAAGTGCACCTTTAGCTCCTCCATTGTCCAGTGGCCCCACACTGATTGTTTGGCAGGCTTCCTGCTTCTGATGTACTTTAAAAAAAAATTGCTGTTAGTTTTTCTGTCTTTTGATTGTTGCTTTTCAAATTCCTTTTTGGCCTGGGTAATTATACTTTCATACTTGACTTGCCAGAGTTTATGCTCCTTTCTATTTTCCTCAGTAGTATTTTGGCTTCCAATTTTTAAAGGATTTTTTTTTGTCTCTAACTGCCTCTTTTACTCTGTTTAGCCATGGTGGCATTTTTGGGTCCTTATTATTTATTATTATTATTATTATTATTTGGGGTGTATATATATGGTTTTACAGTGTTTTTTTAAAAAGTTTCCATGCAGCTTACGGGTATTTCATTCTCGTGACTATTCCTTTTTATTTTCATTTAGCTAGTTTCCTCATTTTTGTGTAGTTTCATAAAGATATTTTTTAAGTGTTAAGAGTTTAGATGAGTGTTTCAGTGATGAAAGTACTGTTGCCTCAGAAAACAAAGCCTTATACATAACTGCTGTATTGCAACCCATATTTCACATTCTGTATTTACAGTTGCGATCTGTTGAACTCTTATTTCAAAACAGGAGGAAGCTTATACTGTTTTAATGTCGTAGTGGTTTCAGACTGTAGTTTAAACATTTTTAGTAGATTAACTGATTCTTTGTTTTTATGGTTTAACTGATGAATTAGGGCCTGTTGTCAAAGGTTTAGAAACTGATAGTATGAAACTTCTGGAAACTGTCATTATGAAAAAATATTGTATGTTAACAAAATGAGCAGAATAGTGGAAAGAGTAAACAAATATTAAGTGAATATTCCGCACAATAATCAGTAAACTATCCAAGAAAAGGACTATAAAGTGGAGTAGGTAAAAAAGTAAGAACTGATTTTTTTAATTTTGCTAATGTAATATGTTGTGCGTCCATTTTTCATTAACTTCTTTATCTGTGATGCATTTAATTCTGCCAATAACTTAATCCAAAAAATGTTAGAAACTCAAAAATATACTCTTATAATTTTTTCTTTAGTTATAGAGCATAATTTGATTATTTTTGTTTCATGTGCAAAAATATTTGAGAAATAACTGACCTTCTACATAACAATAGGGGTATAAAATACCTTTTTAGGGTATGAGATAAATATTTCTTTAATTAAATGTACATGTCTGCTATTGAAATGAGGTTTAGAAATTTAAATATTCTCTCACTGACTTTGTACATATGAAGGCACAGAGAGAGACGGTGCATGAAGAAAATTAATTTGCTGTGGTATGGTAGCTTTTGGCCTCACTTTACACATTAAAGATGTCTAGCGTGTCCATCTGTGAAATTAAAATAATCACATCTGATCACTTTAGTAAATGAGATTGAAATAATTCCTTGTTTCTTTAAAAAAATCAGTGTTCTTATACTGGACTGCACAGGCTGAAGACCCATAACAATGTGTCCCCTTTATATACATTCTTCTGTAGATGATAGTTTTAATCCAGCAGAGTGTAATATTTTTCAGTTCACTGCTTAGTATGCAATATGATTTGCATCATGATTACTGAAAATTGAAAGGGTTGATTTAACTTGTTTAGTCAAGGCTCTGTCTTTTAGAGCAAGTCTGCTAAACAGCGTTCTTGGACTGAAGATTTGTGCCTGGCAGTGTGGTTCCCCTCCCTCCCCGCTCCTTTCCTTTTTCTACAAGTCAATGGGAAAACTCATTTATAAGCCAGCCCTGGTGGCCCTGGCAAATCTTTTTTGTACCAAGTCAGAATAGATTTGTGTTTCTCAGTCCCACACTGATTTTGGAGCTGAATCAACTTCAGAAACTATTAGTTCTTTTGAAGTAAGGAGTACCCAATTTGAACATTTCTTGGCTCTATTGGCAAGAAAATTATATTGGCTATAGCAAAAGGAATGCATTTTGCTCTGTTTTGCCATCCAGGAAAAACTGTCTGAAAGTGCCATTGTACATGAAATTTACAATAAATAAAAAGAAAGGTGCAGAGAAGTAAATTAGCAAGTGGCCATATTGTGACGTTCCCCTGGTGTTATCCGGACCAGTGATCTGCTAGGTCACTCCAATCCTTGATTCTGGGAGCCAGTCTTACCCTGCTCTGCTGTAAGAACTCCCACTCCTGGGCTGTTCATGCACAGCCTCTGGCATGTAAGCAGCTCCTTGGATTGTGCAACCGAATGAGACTAGCCAATAACTGCGGTCCCAGACACAACCCTAGGAACCTCTGTCTTGCAGTGTACAGTTATGCCTGCTGGACGTTGCAAGCTTATATTAGTTAGTCAATTTAACAAAGAAATTGATATGTACCAGGCTTGTTATCCCAAGGGGAGTCTGTGACAGCTTCAAACCAAATGCACTGCTTCAGGTAGAATAAACAAAGAAATTTGTTAACTATGAAAGATAGATTTTAAGTAATTATAAGTCAAAGCACAATAAGTTGGATGTGGTCAAATGAAATAAAAGTAAAACGCATTCTAAGCTGATCTTAACACTTCCAGTGCCCTCACAAACTTAGATGCTTCTCACCATAGGCTGGCTGGTTGCCCTTCAGCCAGGCTCTCCCCTTTGATCAGCACTTCAGTTGCTTGGTGGTGATGTCTGTAGATGGAGGTGGAAGAGAGAGGAAGAGCATGGCAAATGTCTCTCCCTTTTATCATGTTATTTCTTCCCTTTTGGCTTTGCCCCCTTTCCCTTGCAGAGTTAGGTGAGCATTACCTCATTGCAGTCCCAAACTGACCAAAGGAAGGGGGGTGACTCACTCGAGAGTCCAACAGATCCTTTGTTGTTGACTAGGCCTGTGTCCTTTGTTCCTGTGAGGCTGGCCTGGGTTTGTCCCATACATGCCCTGATGAGGTGTGAACTGCCCCTCTGCTCTTGGAGAGTTTTTGCCTGGGCTTGCATTAAGCAATGAGGACACATTCTCAGCCTCATAACTATATACATGAAATTACAACCTGTAACATTATTATAACATCGATTACTATAACAACAATGCTCAGTGCATCATGACCCTTCCGAAGACACCCAACATGACTAACTTAGCATTGGATACCACACAATCGTATTATAAGGATGAACATGGGGGTGCAGAGTGTTCCCCTGAGGTACAGAACGTCACACATAAATAATGCTGTTTTCCACCCCTCATTCCCCAAAACACTGGTCATAAGAATAGAGTGGAGAAAGAGTTGTTCCAGGGAGCACCTACCTCATTAAAAGGGATTCATGCTGTAGAACTGCAACCTGAGGGTAAAATTCCCCTCCCCTTTCTTAGAGTACTTGTCCCCTTCCCAGTTGTAGCTTGTGCAGTGTAATTATTTCAGCACTATGGCTTAGCTAATGTTCATGATAGCAGTACATGGAAGGCCGAACACTTTTTTTTTTTTTTATAAGTTGTCTGGTGGTCTGCTCCCCACTGTTACCTCTACAGGTCTCTACCATAGGCAGCTGACTGACATCCCTCTTAATAGGTTGCCCTGCTATTCATAAAACATATGTGCTCCAGAAGGCACACATTTTCAGCTGGACAGATCCCTTAATAAGTGAAGTGCTCTCAGCAATATTTTGCAAAATCTGTGCTGTATTTAGATGGGAGGGACAGCTCTTATTTTACTTGATGATTAAAATTAGATTATTCACATAAAATAATTTTCCACATGTGGTGAAATAATTTTCCTGGAGACAAATTATATTAATATAATATATTAAATTATCAGGTAAAACTGTTTTGCCAAGAGTCTAATTTATAACCGTCTTTATCTTAAATTTTGTCCTTTAGTACCATGATTTGGACTTAGTGAGAATTAGGGCAGTGCAGCATTAAAACATCTTGACTTTTGAAATGACTACTCTAATAATCAAATCATAAAATGAACATCTTATTCTATAAAAGTTGTGGAACAAATAGTATTGCTGAATATTAGGAAATACTGGACTGTTTTTAAGTAATGCTGACAAATCATAGTCTGCTTTTTAAAAAATAAATTTCAGTTATATTAAAGTTTCATAAATATTGACCTGTTTAGTGTAATTATATAAATACATTATTTAGTACTTTATTCCTTGTGGGGAACATTGGATCACAGGAATTTACACTAGGGTGACCAGGTGTCCGGTTTTTGACCGGAACACCCTGTCAAAAAGGAATCCTGGCGGCTCAGGTAGTTGACTATCCAGTTGGCGGTGTCGTGCAGGGGGGCTGGCAGGCTCCTTGCTAGCCTCCATGCTGTGTGGCTCCCAAGAAGCAGCTGGCATCTCCTCCCTCTGGCTCCTGCACGTAGCAGCAGGCAGGGGGCTCCGCACGCTGCCCCTGCCCCAAGCGCCGCCCCCACAGCTCCCACTGGCCAGAAACCCTGCGGACAGGGTAGCGCACAGAGCTGCCTGGCCCCGCCTCCACGTAGGAGCTGGAGGCGGGACATTCCGGGTCTTTTGGGAGCTGCTTGAAGTAAGCACTGCCCAGAGCCTGCACCTCTGAACTCCCCCCTGCGCCCCAACCCCCTGCCCCAGCTCTGATCCCCCTCCTGCACCCCCAGCCCCACCCCCGAGCCCACACCCCCAGCCAGAGCCCTCACCCCCTCTCGTATTCCAACCCACTGCCTCAGCCTGGAGCCCCCTCCCGCACTCTGAACTCCTCCTTTCTGGCCCCACCACAGAGCTGGCGCCCCCAGCTGCACCCCAGCCCTCTGCACCCCAGCCCTTCTGCACCCCAGCCCTCTGAGCCAGCCTGGTGAAAATGAGTAAGTGAGTGAGGGTGGGGAAAACGAGCAATGTGGGGCGGGAGGATGGAGTGAGCGGGGTCTTGGAGGAGGGGTGGGGCAGGGCAGGGCAGGGAGCGGGGCAAGGGTGTTTGGTTTTGTGCAAGTAGAAAGTTGGCAACC
Source organism: Lepidochelys olivacea (assembly GCF_965140295.1). NCBI lineage: Eukaryota > Metazoa > Chordata > Testudines > Cheloniidae > Lepidochelys > Lepidochelys olivacea. The sequence goes on from NC_140411.1 coordinate 269,703,560, forward strand.
CTAATTTACAATCTCATTTGCTGACACTTTCACTGATGATGAAACTAGACAAGAAAAACTTAAACCTCTCTCAAGAGGAGAGCAACATAATATTTTAAATGTGGACCCCTTTCTTCCTTGAGACAGAAAAATTCGTAAGTCTTGGTGATGTGAAACCCAGGATTTCTCTTCCACACTTATTTTTAGTTCTCATAATTTTCTATTTGCTCTCTGCTGCAGTGAAAATGTTTAACCTTATATATCTTGACTATGTAAATCCAAGAAGAGGCAGTATTGTCAATCCCAGCTGTTCAGAACCCATGAATCAGACTTTTACAAATAAATTTTGGGTGGTTATTATTTGTCTTCTGGTTTTTGAGCCTTTGGGACTCAAACCTAAGTAAACCATAATTAAAGGCTTCAAGAACTGGGGCTTTAATAAAAGCTCCAAATATTTAAAGATTGATAATAAAATTGAGGGAGTTGACAATATTATAACCCCCACCCCTCCCTTGTCAAATTGTAGAGTTACAGAACCTGTCCAATTATCCTGTGTCCCACAGTATAAAAAATCTAACCAATAAAAGGGAGAGATGTGGCTGCTAACTTGGGAAGGTGTTGCTCCTTCTTGTTGGTTGTTCTCTTGATTGGGTTACAGGGATGTGGATGCGTTCCTTGCCTTCTTGCTGTTGCCCTGCTTATGTTTATCTTGTTGAAGGGGAGAATGGAAGTGGTGATACTCAAAGAGCAAATTTGTTTCGTATAACTTCCAGATTATTTTAAGTTGCTGCTTTTGGAAGCAAGGGCCTGTTTTACACTCTCATCACTAATTGCTGCCTTCTGCTACCTCTTCTGTCAGCAGGGAATGGGATTTCCTCCTCCATCTAGGAAGAAAAGAAGTGAATTAGATGGTAGCCCAAAACAAATAAAAATAATATCTGCCAGGGTTGGTCTCTACTCAACAGGACCCTCACTTGTTTTTCCAAAATAGAGTCTGATATCAACAATCTTCAGAGCCATTCTCCAAAGATAGTATCTTAAGGTGGCTGGATGATAGAGATGACTGGTGATATGGACATATTCCTGCCTGTAGGATATTTGCATGAATTTGGACCAAGTTGACAATGACCAGTAGTTTTTTTTTTTCCATTTGATAGCCTACGTGAAATAAAGCAGTTATAAGTAGGCAAGTGTCTACATTTCAGAAACCACAGCGTCAGTTGCCACCTTTGTTCGCAGTCTTATTAGAGAGGTGAAGGATTGATCAAACTTGGAATATAAATTAACCTCTAAAAGTTAAGAGAGTTCTTCCTGCTCTTTGCAAAGACACATTACTGGGGCAGTGTTGGGAAATCTTCAATGTGGCTACCCATGTCTTATCTGTCTTGGATAACAAGTCAATTACACTTGAATGCAATGTCTTCTTACATACCTTAGTCACCTTCTCTACTTTCTTCGTCATGTTTGCTTGGCGTGATGGTTCTTCACCTACCCGGACTTGTCATCTCACTACCCCTTGCCACCAATGTGTCAGGGAGTCCTCCTTGTGCTTAGCTGAGTGTCAGCTTCCTCATACCACCAGCCTGTTTAGATACTTAAGCACTCTCCTCTGGGTTATGCCAGCCCTTACTTTGACTTGTAGGTTAGCAATAGATGCAGTTCAGTCCCTGAGTCCCTTTGAAGTGTTCTCCTGTGATATCCAGCTCTTGACACTGACTACTCACAGAAATGCTGGTGTGCTGTCCACAGAGGAACAGTATACATACCAGTTTGTAACATTCAGCTCATGACCAGCACTTCGCTTAATACCACAGCACTGAGATATATTTATAGTGAAATCAAGAATAAGTTTATTATCAAAGTCTTAGAGATTTAGGAGATAATGAGTAAGAATACTAGAAAAAATGGTTATATGTAAACAAAATCATAACATACCTTCTAGAGACTAAATTTAACTATCAGGTTCAGTATCTTTAACCTCCTGTCTAAAGAAGTTTCTCATTCAGTCTTTTGCAGTGTTTTCAACTGAGCTTATCTGAGATCCCATTTTCATTAATGTAAATATATTGTCCATTTCCTTCCCAGGTGCAGGACATACCTCCTACATATGCCCCTAAGATCATTGTCTGTACTCAGAGACAGGATAACTACCCCGGGTTTTTTTTCCAGTGTACTGCTTCCCTGTTGACTTCACATCTCTTTGTTAACATTTGACTTTGTGTATGAATGGGCATTCACTGAGTTACTTTGAAACGCTTAATTTGCATGCCCACAGAGAGAGACATTTCTTACTGCCAGTCTGGAGGAAAACCTGCTTTTCTTGTCTGTTGGTGACTAATGCCTTGACACATTCTTTATTTTCTGTATATACACAGGAGGGTTAGCTCAGTGGTTTGAGCATTGGTCTGTTAAACCCAGGGTTGTGAGTTCAATCCTTGAGGGGGCCATTTAGGGGTCTGGGGCAAAAATTGGGGATTGGTCCTGCTTTGAGCAAGGAGTTGGACTAGATGACCTCCTGAGGTCCCTTCCAACCCTGATATTCTATGATTCTATTCTAAAACTCCTTACATAGTATCTGTACATACATTTCACAATGATATTGATGACGCCAGCTTTCATTTAAGACCTCACATGACATTCTTTGAGCCCCAAATATACATACCACTATCGAGATATTCCTGTATCCCTCTTGTTAGTAGGTATTAAAAGGTTCCTAAGTAACATTTGTTAACACAAATATTCAGTTTGCACTGCTTGTTGGAGTTAGTCACAGGTATATTACAAAGTATATATGAAGTTTTATGGAAAACAGAAAGTCCTGCAAAACACAGCTTATTTATTTGATGACATATTCAAAATAACTATCATCCTTACTATTCAAGGGTTACAGTAAATGTCTTGGTCAGGTTAATTACAGGAGTTTTATAATCTTGTAGCTTTTTTTTTTTTTTTAATAAAAGACTACAAAGAGTATTCCACATATAATACTAAGCTCCTCACAGACAGGCTGCTACCTTAATTATATTAAGTAGAAACACTACACTTGCCACTGTAGTTCAGACTCTTTGCTGGTATGTAGTTTCTTCATGCCACTTTGCTGAGGTCATTTATATTTAAACCATTTGTTCTAGGTATATGTGATATTTGGTTTTGCAGAACAGTTTTCTTTTATCACAATGATATGTTAGGCTTAAGAATTAACATAGACTTTTTTTTTTTAATAGTTACAAAGGAAATACATAAACTGTTCTCGTTTTTTCTGTTAACCTAGAATATTTGATTGGGAAGAATGTAATGTTTGAAGACCTTTTTGTTCTTCCCCATTTCCTACAGCATATTATACTAATAGCTTTATTCCTCATGTGGGTAGAAGGCCTGTATCTTCCCTGTGAGCTAAGAGAAGAATGTAAACCTATATGGTCAGAATCTCATCAGGGGACTTTTGTCATAAAACAGACAGTGTGGCATCACTGATAGATGGTATATATAACTGAACAATCAAATCGTTAAAAACTTTCTTACCTGTAACCTGAGGTAGCTTTCTCTTTATGAGGGATTTACAGGTTTCTAACAAGTCATTTGAGCCTAAATGTTGTTACCTCACTTCTGTTCAATGGCTGTGTGTAATAAATTGATGTTTTCTGTCCTTTTGCTAGAGAAATGGGTGTCCACATCACCAAAAAAGGCTGTTATAGTTGACACTCATTGACCCTCTGTTTGCAGTCTCAGTGGCAAGACAAAGGATTAAATGGTCGTGAAGCTGAAAATTAATATTACCCTTCAAGTTGATGCTTCCATGTTCGGGGTCTAATGGGGTGCAAGACAATATGGGGAAATTTGTTCTCCCAATGTCTGTACTGTAATTGAGTAGATAAATAGAAAGTATCCAAATGGAAAACTTTAACCACAAGAAGAATTGTGAGAACACCTTTCAGAAGCATTAAATTCACTAGGGAGAAGCAGGGTAATACACAGGGGTATGGACGATAGTTTTTGCAGTCTGATCCTAAATTAACCAATATTTTTAGATACAAGTTTAACTCAGCTTCACAGATATTTGTATTTGACTGCATAAACTGAATTAGTTCTGTTGTGACTTCAGGGTGTGTGGTTGGGGGGTGGGGGTAGGACTAGGGTTGAGCATACCCATTAATAAATTGAGGATTGTTACAATAGTTCAGATTATTTTTTTGATACTCAAGTAACACAAATTATCAGGAAACTCCAAAGAAAATGAGAACTTTACTTTTAAAGGATTTGATTGTAAATATTTTTACTTTGATCCTTATGCATCCCTTCAGTTTTGCTTCAAACTGTTTGACTTGACTTAAGCCTGGGAACTTCATAAAATTAACAGCTTTCTTGTGCACTTCACAATGCAGCAGTCGAAGTTAAAGATAGACTTTCATAAAGATCAGTCCCTTTTTTGTCAGTTTTCGCCTCTTATTATAAACTGTTCTTTTTGAATGTTGGTTTAGTTTCTAAATAAATCCAAAGCTGATGTTTCAACAAACCTTTAGTATAGTTTACAACGAGATTTGAATCATAGCTAGAAGTGGAGAAAATCAAAAATATGTTTGGACTCCTAAAATTGTACAGCAAATAACTTTTCATATGCTTTTTAGTGGGATTCTCAATAAATTACTGTGTTTTAGATTTAATTTTTAAATGTTTATTGTCATCCTGCTCACTGTTTTCATAGTTAGACATTGTATATTTTTTACTCCTATCCTGAGTGAATGTAACATGCTTTTACCTTTTACCTTACCGTAGGTACCTACTACGGTGACCAGACAGCAAGTGTGAAAAATCAGGACAGGGGATGGGTGTAATAGGAGCCTATATAAGAAAAAGACCCAAAAATTGCATCTGTCCCTATAAAGTCGGGACATCTGATCACTGTAGTGCAGGGGTGGTCAAACTTTTTGGCTTGAGGGCCACATCGGACTGCAAAACTGTATGGAGGGTTGGGTAGGGAAGGCTGTGCCCCCCAAACAGCCTGGCCCCTGCGCCCTCCCATTTCCTGCCCCCTGACTGTCCCACTCAGAAGCCCCGACCCATCCAAATCCCCCTGCTCCCTGTCCCCTCCTGGGACCCCCCGCCCCAAACCGCCCCGCCCGGGATCTCACCCCCTATCCAACCCCCCTGCTCCCTGTCCCCTGACTGCCCCGACCTGTCCACACCCCCACCCCCTGACAGGTCCCCTGGGACTCCCATGCCGTATCCAACCTCTCCCACCCCTTCCCCGACCGCTGACCACCCCAGAATCTCCGCCCCATCCAACCGCCTCCTGTCCCCTCACTGCCCCCTTGGATCCCCTGCCCCTAACTGCCCCCTGGGACCCTCTATCTAATCCGCTGCACCGCTGCCTATGTGCATGCCGCCGCCGCCACCGCCCCCTTACTATGCTGCTCAGAGCGGCAGGAGCTCGCAGCCATGCTGCCCGTGTGGCAGCATGGCTGCGTGGGAGGGGGAACAGTGGGGGAGGGGCCAGGGCGAGCCTCCCGGGCCAGGAGCTCAGGGGCTGGGCGGGATGGTCCCGTGGGCTGTAGTTTGCCCACCTCTGCCCTAGTGCCTGCATACTTTTCACTTGGGATATGTTAGTAAAAGTATTTATTTAAATACAATGTGATGTATGTGTATGATAACTGTATTAAGTTCTGTGCTGGATTATGACTGCTTGATTTGATCTGAAAATTAGCAAGTTTATAGTAGCTTAGACTTTTTGATATGAAGATTGTTTTTTCTAAGAATTTGTATCTTGTTGGAAGAAGCAGATGAATTCTAGTTTATAATTTTGTAAAAACAAAATCTGGAAAACATCAAATATGTAACACTTGACTTGCGGAAAATAGATTCTTTCTTTCTGAGAATCTTTTCTGTGTGTGGTACCTTTCCATGGTAGTATAATATCATTAAATAATCTCTTCATAAACCATGTGCCCTCAAACCTAAGTGATATGCAATACATAAGGACACTTTTATGGTGCTGTGGACCCAAGCTATTTATCGTGCTACATAGAATGGCTGTCATACTGATCTCGCCATGCAGTGGTGGATTAGCTGCTGGGCCAATGGAGCTCTTGCCCGTGGCCCTGGCCAATTGGAGGCCCCCAGAAAAATGGGCGCCCCTGCATCCCGACTCACTCTGCCAGGTGCTCATGCCGGGGAGCAGAGATTGGGCAAAGCCCCCACACCCTGAACCCGCTCCCCGGCAGGAGCAGTGGGCAGAACGGGGCAAGCCCTCTTGTTCCTACCCACTCCCCGACAGGAGCACTGGGCGGGTGGAGCAGGGCCCGGCCCCGCTCTCCAGCAGCACACTGGGTGGGGTGAAAGGGAGAGACTGCAGGCAGAAGGGGTGAGGAGGGGCCCCCACTTGCTCTGGCCCAGAGCCCCCCAAAAGTGTAATCCTCCTCTGTTGCCATGTGCCTGAGAAACTCAACTCATTCTCAAAAAGAAAAGGAGTACTTGTGGCACCTTAGAGACTACCCAATTTATTTGAGCATGAGCTTTCGTGAGCTACAGCATCCGATGAAGTGAGCTGTAGCTCACGAAAGCTCATGCTCAAATAAATTGGTTAGTCTCTAAGGTGCCACAAGTACTCCTTTTCTTTTTGCAAATACAGACTAACACGGCTGTTACTCTGAAATCAACTCTTTCTGTGATCTCTTAAATAAATAAATAAATAAATAAATAAAATAAAGATAGATTAAATGAGTCTATTGGAGCCACTAATAGGTTACTATTTTATTTTTAAGCATTTTGGACTTTTTTATGTTTCTTTATGGAACCAAGATTCAAATAGTTTGCAGCTTGATGAGAGAATTTGCAGAGTGTCACTGCCTATACTGCGTTGGGCTACTCTAATTCTTTGTATAGAGAGGTGTGGCTTTTTATGGCAGGCTCCAGACCCTGATTCAGCAATTCACTTAAGTACCTGCTTAAATCAATCTCTGTTCAGCAAAACACTTAAATGCATGCTTCTCTGCCTCAGGGTTCTTAATCCATTGAAGTCAATTGAAAGATTCCCATTGACTTGAAGTGGGCTTTGGATCAGGCCACATGTTAATGACTTTTAAAGTGCTTTTCGTCATTTGTCATAATAGCAATATGTAAACCACCTGGGCATTAGTTTAATCTTTAAAAATCTTCTGTTAACTTCTAAAATTGTTAGAAAAATAAATCATAATAGATTTGATGATGGGAATGGGGCAAGAAAAGGGATGTTGGAAGCACTTCTCTCTCTTGATACCAGTGTTTTTGCTGAAATTAGAGCCAGACAAACTATATAGAGCAAATGATTTATTCAGTTAATACATTTCTCTATTCTTGAATTATTGACACACTCAGATTTAATTTATTCATTATTTGAAATTATTTGCCAAATAGTTTGTGAACAGATTTCATGTTTCGATTGTGTGAAAAGTCTTCATCCCAACTATTATTCCTAATGTGTGTGCTGTGTGATTGGTCACCTACACCAAATTAGTCATTTTGTTCCGTGATTGGATGGCTTCTAAATTTATAAAGCTTGCAAGATAATCATGCAAATACGGGAAGTGGTAGACATGGTATATCTTGACTTTTAGTACAACTTTTAATACTGTTTCGCATGACCTTCTCATGGGTCAAACTAGGTAATGCAACTGAGATGGAGCTACTATAAGGTGGATGCAAAATTGGTTGGAAAACTGTTCCCAGAGAGTAGTTATCAGTGGTTCACAGTCATGCTGGAAGGGCATAACGAGTGGGGTCCCTCAGGTATTAGTTCTGGGTGCAGTTCTGTACATTATCTTCATCGATGATTTAGATAATGGCATAGAGAGTACACTTACAAAGTTTGTGGAAGATACCAAGCTGGGAGGAGTTGCAAGTGCTTTGGAGGATTGGATTAAAATTCAAAATGATCTGGACAAACTAGAGAAATGGTCTGAAGTAAATAGGATGAACTTCAATAAGGACAAATGCAAAGTACTCCACTTATAAAGGAACAGTCAGTTGCACACACATAAAATGGTAAATGACAGCCAAGGAAGGAGTACTGTGGAAAGGGATCTGGGGGGTCATAGTGGACCACAGGCTAAATATGAGTCAACAGTATAACAGTGTTGCAAAAAAAGTGAACATCATTCTGGGATGTATTAGCAGGAGTGTTGTAAGCAAGCCACGAGAAGTAATTATTCCACTCTACTCCACAGTGATTAGGCTGAGGAGTATTGTGTCCAGTTCTGGGTGCCACATTTTAGGGAAGATGTGGACAAATTGGAGAAAGTCCAGAGGAGAGCTTCCCCGCCATAGCTACTGCTTCCCATGGAGGTGGTTTTATTATGCTGATGGGAGAGGTCTCTCTAGTCGGCATTGAGTGTCTTCACCAGGCGCGTTAGAGTGGCACAGCTGCACCAATGTAGCACTTCCAGTGGAGACTAGCCCTGAGATCGCTTTAAAATTTTTAAAAAGTATAACTGGATTAAAAGAAGAATTAGATAAATTCATGGAGGATAGTTCCATCCGTGGCTATAAGCCAAGATGGTCAGGGATGCAACCCCATGCTTTGGGTGTCCCTAAGGCTATGACTGCCAGATGCTGGGACTGGATGACAGGGGATAGTTCATTCAGTAATTGCCTTATTCTGTTCATTCCCTCTGAAGCATCTGGCATTGGCTGCTTTCAGAGGACAGTATGCTGAGCTAGAAGGACCATTGGTTTCACCCAGTATGGCTGTTCTTATGTTCTTATCATGGGTTAAACATTGAGAAAATGACCCAAAGATAAACTGTATACCTTTTAACTGCAAATCACAATGTATACATAACAAACAAAAATCCTTCCTGTTTCCTAAAATTCTACCACCAGTTCTTAAAAGGTAAAGTACCAATATTGTGCAACTGTTACCATATTTCTCTTCTAAACTTTTCTGAAGCCTGATAATACTAACATTGTAACAGATTTTTATTAATTTTTTAAAATGTATTTGAACTGTTAGATGCGATTGCTTTGTAAACAAAAATGAGTGTGCGTGATCAGTGCTCTGAATGATGGAAGTCTGACATTTTAACATATCTTATAAGCCTGCCTGAGTCATTTTGTTTTGCTCAACTTTTTTCCCCACAAAACTATTCTTTACTTAAAGAAACTGTTAGGCAGAATACAAAATAATTGGAAATAACACCGGGCCTGTCTATTTTAGCTTGAATAATATAAGCTGTATGAATTTTAAATTGGCCATTTCAGACTAAGGGGCTGAAAATAGATGACAGATAATGGCTACCAAATAGCTTAAGGGACCACCCACATGTTGTGGATGAGGGAAACAAATAATTTAAAAATATATAGTCTGATACATGATTCAGATTTCCTTTAAGTTTTCCTAAGCAGGCAGAACTGAATTGCTAATTTATAAAGCATTTGACTTGTCTTTGAGGGTAATTTCAGCTGATAAAATACAGATTGACCAAGTAAAGGAGTATTTTTTCAGTGAAGTGCATACCCAATTTTGGAAATGGTACAATCACATTGCATCAGTAAACAGCATGCATGGAATTGACATTCATTCTGTGCAAGTGTTTTTCATTTGTTTTGTGATAACCACGCGCACATGAATCATTGCATTTGGCTTTCTTACAGCTGCTGAAAACTGTAGAAATGAAGTTGATGACTTGCCCACTGGGAATGAGCAAATCAGTTAGTTCAAGAGCTGCACTAAACTTTAGCTCGTCACTGAGTTAAACCAGATTTTATTTTCAGGTTCAGATGGTTCTAGAAAAATCTCTCCCCATCCCCTAGTTCCTTACCATCTGGTCCCAGTGCTTGCCCTGTCCACCTTCTACCTTCTTGAAGATTGGGTAACTGTGAGCACATCAGTGTTCTGAGATGGAGAGCTGGTGGGCCAGGCATGTGTCTGGGAGGAAGCAAATCAGCCTTAGTGCCTTCGATGGGCACTGTTCCTCTGGACAAATGTCTGGGTGTCAAGGCACACTCTTCGCTGTGTTCTGTGGAATCCTTTTCAGACCACAAGTTATGCCGATTTTTGGCTTCATTGTAAGTGGTTCACCAAAAGACAACACCAATCTCTGAGCCATCAAAGTTTTGTGCCTTCTGGGGGCTAGCATTCCAGGGCTTGCTAATTGGGGAGCCAAAGAGCAATGCCATATTTAATGATAGAGCAGAGAAGGTACAAAATCTCATGATTCAATTAGTTGCTGTTGCCTGGGTTGAAAAGGAGTGGGGAATTAGGAGGCTCTCATCTCCCTCTGAAGACACTTACTGTGGTTGTATGTCTTCCCCATGAAGATCTTCTTCTCATTACGTGCATGAGAAAGTTGTAGGGAACAAGTGAGCTCTAGGCCTTCCGCTGGAAGAAGTTCCTGTCTTAGAGAGAGGAGAGTGGGACTCCTACTGATGAAGATCTTTGTGGGAAGAGTAGTGGAAGACCTTTATAACTACAAACTAGATCAGTTAGTGCTGTTTCCTTTACTGTCACATGCTCATCTCCTTAGGGATCTTTTCAAGAAGAATGCTCTCGTTTGAAGACTGGACACTTTGCAGATATCTCTAATATTGTCAGAGACAAGACTTAGTTAAGAAAGAACATAGTACAGAATGTTGACATTGAAGTGAAAGGAGAGAATGGGATCTTAGGTTTTTGGCGACAGGAGGGACAAAGTTGTAACTCAAAAATGGTCCAAGTGGGTAAAAGGTGCTATAAAAATACCTTTTGTGGTTGGTGACTGGAAAGTTTAGGGCTTGGATACTGGAAAATACCTCTTAATTGTTTTGCTGCGGAGCTTCTTGAGTTTGGGCTACAGTCTAGTAAACTTCACTAGAAAAGAAAGGAAATAAAACATGGTCTTATAGCTGAAACCACAAGCTTCAGAGTCACAACAACTAGATTCTGTTCCCAGTCCAGCCACAAACTTTTGGGTAACTTTGGAAAAGTGATTTTCACCTCTTTGTACATCAGTTTCCTCATTTGTAAACGTGGGGTTATAATACTTTATCTTTGCAAGGTTAAGGTGATTCTGTAACATAGTAGGACAAAAAAACCAAAAAACATTTGCATGGATAACGAGCATTGAGTTACATTAGATAGAATTTAAAAAAATTAGAAGGGATACAAAACCTAATGTTTCAAAGCATAAGCCAATTCCTAAATTATAGCGGTCAGGAAGAAACTTGCCATGTGGGCATGATTGTCCACTTATAAGGGTCTTACATTTTTCCATAAACCATCTAGTATTGGCCACTGTTGGATACTTGAAACCAGTTTAGATGGACCACTGGTCTGAACTGGTATGTTGTGTCCGATGATTGTTTGTAATGTTGTTTGAGATTCTCAGATGGGATGTGTGATAGAAGTGTAAAACATTTTTTATTATTTTTGTGGCAGTGATCTAATAAAAACATCTATTGCCAAATCACCCTTTCATAGGGAGTCATCAAAGTCAACATTTCAAAGTAAAAATATTCCCTGGTTATATGTTTATAATCTGATTAATAATAACAATTTGTTTCTTTCACCATAGTTTAAATATAAAGTATACAGCAGTTTACCTTGCCAGATTAGAGTTGGCATGGCCAAACTTTCCTCTGGTTTTTAATTCATCATTATGATGCTGGCTCAGAAGCTCAGTAACAAAGCAACATTTCACATTATGTGGATTTATAAATGGGCTGTTTGGCAAGGAGGATACTAAACTAGGATTTTCATAGCCCTGGATGCTGTAATGCATGGGTTGTATTTTCCTATGTAATGAAGCAGTTTTTATTAATATAACACTGTTGTACCTTTTGGTTCATAATGAAGTCTTTTTCCTGTCTAGGGATATAAGATTTCCCATTTCCCACTTTTTGTGTGGATAACTTCTTAAATTTAAATGGAGTCTTAACTGCAGAGCTTTTCTCTTTTGTTTAATTTGCTCAGAACTACACCACATGTGCTTTATAGAAATACCATATTTTAATTGACTCTAACTTCACCTAAATCACTGTGTACGAAGCAGCAGAAATTCTATCAAAAACATATTTTGCATGTTCAGTGTTAAATCTGGAGCCTGAAAGGAAGAGAGAGAAGCATAGAAAGATTTTCAAATAGTGCTACTTGTATTAACATAACTTGGCTAATTAATTTAATATTAAAAACATTAAAGTTTCTATACCATTTTTCTCAGACAATTCATAAGATAAATCATTTAAAGCAACAATTCAAGTATATACAGATGTATAATTTGTTTTGATCATGCAGTATTTTAATTTATGTATTTAATTTAATTTAGTTTTAATTTGGTAAATGAAGAGTCGCAATGGTGGGATTTTCAAAAGCTCCTAATGTTGGCCGAACTCTGCTCTCATTGAAGTCAATGGGAGTTTCATCGGTGACTTCAAGGAGATGATAGATCAACACTAGGTGCTTTTGAAAATTGCACCTTAAAATATATTTTTTAATTTTTTTCATTACTAAATTTAGAAATGGGGAAAGGGACTTCTCTGAACACATTTTTTTAAGAAAATGTATTTACCTGTAATTCTGCTTCTTTGAAGATATTCTTTCATTCTTGGGTATTGTGTGTAAGGTTTTTGGGAACTGCAGCTTTTAGGCTTTGGCTAGGAGAATGGCAGTTGAGCACCAGCTAGTCCTGACCCTCTCCCATTCCAACTGCCTACAGTACCTCAATCTCTATTGGGACACCCACTCCCCCCATCAATTCCTTTCTGCTTTTCCTTATAGGTAGTTGTGCTGTGATACTCATTTTTCTTGACATGGTTTGGATTTCTAAATAGCTATTTCTAATAGAAGCAGGTTCTCATATATTGCTTCTAAAATATAGTCATGTTAACTGCTATAATTATAAACGACTGTGTTTTTATAGGGACTGAAATATTAACATACAGATTATTTAATAGCTAATACAGTATGTTTTTCTCTAGTTCATTATTACATCAGAACTGTGCTGATTTGAAATTCCCTAGTACTTCTGTGTAAGGCTACGTTTTAGTAAAAGTCACTTACAGTAAACAAAATTCACGGCCTGTGACCTGTCTATGGGGGGGAGGGGGTTGAGGGAGGACAGCCCGGGTGCTGGCGGGGAGGGGGAGGGTAGCAGTTCACATCCTAGGACCCCCACTGGTGCTGGGGTGGGGCCAGCAGGCTCCCTGCCTGGTTCCGCATCTTTCCCTCACAGTAGCAGCGGAGTTTGGGGTTGGGGCATGTGATGGGGTGAGGCGGGCTCTGGACAGCGCTTACCTGGAGGGCTCCCAGGAGGCAGTGACATCCCCCCTCGCCAATGGGAGCTACGAAGCCAATGCTCTGGGCAGAGGCAGTGTGCAGACCTGCGTGGCCACCCTGCCGCCTAGCAGCTGAGCGAAGGGGATGTTGCCGCTTACGGGGAGCCCCCTAGGTAAGTACCACTCAGAGCACCTCTCACCCCGTTCCGTGCCCCAACCTCCTGCCCCCTCCCGCAGCCAAACCCTGCTGCTGCTGGGGTGGGGGGGGGGGTGGTGGCTCGAGACTGCCCCAGCTGCGGCTGATGACTTCTGTGACCTCTGTGACAAACCCACAGCCTTACTTATGCGTTATGAGCTGCATAATTTATCGGTCTCTCAAATACAATAAAACTTGGAGATTTATTGCATGAATTATAACATATATGGATCAATGAGTGCAGATTAGGACAGTTTCTAACTAGTTAAACTGACCTGTAATTGTCAGAATAAAATTGACAGTGTACATTTTGCTTATGAATAATCTGTGTAGTTTTGTTCACTTGAAAACTGCAAGCAACCATTAATTTGCATTGGAATTCCCTAATGTAAATGATCAAGTCTCTTTTATACTTGGTAAGGCTTCAATAACAACTGATCAGGGTACTTTGTGTTGTGACTGGCTCTCTCTGTGGAGATTAAAATGGGTTTAATAATTGCCTAACTGATTAATTTAGAGAATTCATTTATAGTTTGTTATAGTTTATGCTGGAGATATTTTGAGATGTTATAGTGAAAATAACACATTTTTACTCTAATTTTAGTTGGAGAGAAAACACTTTATGCTTATCAGATGCACTAACAGTCATTGAATTTTCACATGCTTATATACTTAAGAAAATGGATGAACCAATAAGAGAGATCTTCTCCTGTTCAAACAATGTTTTGCATCTCATCCTAGTGAACCCCCTAGTTTTACTTCCTGTTCATTAGTTGCACTGATTCATCACCCTTGTTTTCTGGGTCCTGACTCCACCAGTTCAGGATAGATGAACTACTTCTTTTCCAAATGTAGATTAGGCAGGATAGTCCCCAGTGAGAAGCTCTCATATTGGTGCTCTTCAATTCTCTGAGCACTGTTACCATGCACTGCCTTTCCTAAGTCTTTCATATGCCTTCCTGGGAGGAAGCATTCTACTCTTTATTTTGAGTAGTGATCTCCTATGTATGTATGTATGTGTGTATTTCTACTGGCCTTGCATTGTGGTGTTGTCTGTTGGTTTGGGGGTATTTTTTTGGCCAGAGCTCTCACTTTCAGCATGTCTTCAGAGAAAAAAAAATAAAGGAAGGGCAGAAAGTGAACTGTTTGTGGTAACATTATTTAATCCCCATGGGCAGGCCTCTATTTCTCTTCTTGCAGTGTAGCCTTAGGTCCATTACTTAGGCAGTTCCTGGTAGCATAGTTACTTGGCAGACTGTCTTTGGAGAGGAAAGTCAGCTTTATGAGTGACTAACTTCTAATAGGCTCCTCCTCTGTAGATAAGGAATACCACCCCAAGACCTAAAGGTGGGCTCCAGTCCCTCATTGCTGCTATACACGTAACCTTGGGGTAAGTAGTCCTAGTCCCATGGCATGACTGCTTAGTTGAACAAGGCCTTGTACAGATCACAGGCTCAATTTGAGGAGACATCTTTCGTCTCCTTTCCAGGAAGCCCTCTGACATGAAACCCTAAGAATGGACTCTCTTGCACTGCTTGCCTTCCAAAAGATTGCTCATTTTCTCTGAGCAGGTGTGATGTTGCACTCCATATGTATTATGAAAATATGCTTATGAATGTGAATATAATGTAACTAGAATATGCTTTATGCAAAAGGTCTCTTTCAAGGTATCATTACAAAGCTTAGAATCTACTGAGTGTGTTCATGTATCATTATTGTATCTGAAGCCAGAAATATGAAGTATAAATTTGAGGTCCTATTGTAATTATGCAAAATGTGGGCCATAATGGTGGTTTAGAATCTTGATGGCTCCCATTGACTGGGACGATTGTTTGTAAATGGTTTATTTACCTGCAAGCCTTACTGTGTACATGAGGGCGAGCCCGTGGGTAATGAAGAACAAGGTCTTACAGTAACATGTGACCATATCACCTGGTAATGAAATCCATCTTAAATCTGGTACTATTCCATTTAGAAGGAGGAATAGGGACCCAGAGAGACAAAAGATTCCCGACTTGTACAAAAGCTATAGAAAGGGGCATAGCAGAACAAAGGGAGCAAGTCATGAGAAAGCTCCTGTTTTCCACCTAAGATGTCTGCTGGAACCAACAAGGACTGTACCAGGGGAAAGGATTGGGCCCAGACTAGGAAGGCGTCTAGTCTGTGAACGAAGCTTATTGGAACATCTCTGAGGGTGAGATATTACCTGTAATCAGTTTCTTAATGTATTAGGCTTAGACTTGCTTGTTTTTGCTTTATTTTGCTTGGTGACTTACTTTGTTCTGTCTGTTAGTACTTAAACCACTTAAATCCTACTTTTTATACTTAATAAAATCACTTTTGTTTATTAATAAACCCAGAGTAAGTGATTAATATCTGGGGGAGCAAACAGCTATGCATATCTCTTTCTCAGTGTTATAGAGGGTGGACAATTTATGAATTTACCCTGTATAAGCTTTATACAGAGTAAAATGGATTTATTTGGGGTTTGGATCCCATTCGGAAGTGGGTGTTAGGGTGCTGAGACAGGTAACCTGCGGAACTGTGTTCAGTTAAGTCTGCCACTTTGGGGTGTGGAACAGACTCTGAGTCTGTGTTGCATCAGGCTAGCATCTGACTTAACAAGACACGGTTCTGGAAGTCCCAAGCTGGCAGGAAAAATGGGCTCAGAGGTAATTTCAGCACATCAGGTGACAGTCCCAAGGGAGTCTCTGTGACCGAACCTGTCACACTTGCACTATATGAAGTACTGCATTCTCTTGGACTGAGAGAGGTAACATTACAATAGGGAAATTGTTCGGGGCTGCTATATGACACTTCCTGCACAGGTTGACCAGATGTTAGAGTGAAGATTTTTTTGAAGCAGTCTTTCTTTCTGTGCAGTCATTAGCTTGATCTTCCCTAATCCAGCAATCCTCAATTTGGTTATCTGTTTGGAAATCCAGCAGTTTCTCATGATTTGTTAGTTTCCTGTTCAATTTTGATGGGGAAAGTGTTTGCTTTAGGCTACTGGATGATAGCTAAGGCAACTCTTGTCTTCCTTGATCTGAGGAATGCTAAATAGATTTCATCTATTCTTTGTTGGTGGAATTGGGACTGAAAAAGGAATATTTCTTTAGAGCTACTGCCCTTTAGTGGCCAAGTTTCCAGTGATAGATCCCACTCTGTTGGCTATTATTTTTCATAGTTGTGCAGGGGCCTTTAGGTTTCTTTTTTATGTAACCCTTCTGCCCGTCAGAGTTGGCAGCAACAAGGGCCGGGTTCAATATCTAGGGGTTCCATTCCAATAACACAATGCAAACCGGCTCGAGCCCCCACCCAGTGACCTGGGACCAATATATACCACCCCCGCTGGGCGCCTCCAAGAGGCAATACTTCCCCTCTCGCAAGCACATAGTCTGAGTGTAGCAAAAGTCTTTTAATAACAGAGAGAAACAATGTGGCATTATGTTGGGGAAACACCACCAACAGGATTCATAACACAACCCATGAGCAAAAACAACCCCACCCCAGGCAAATTGGGGCATGCCCTTTTCCCTTTGGTTCTTGAGTCCAGCAACCCCAAATCACCCAAAGTCCCAAAAGTCCAATGCCCCAAAAGTCTCTGTCCCTGGTCAGGGCAGCCCCAGAGTTCGAAAGTTTATCGGCAGAGCTTTACCTCCCAATCTGGGTGGAAATGGGACAGGGGTAAGAGGCACCTTACGTGATCTGAAGCTGACCGCTCCATAGCGGCGCTCCGCTCCGCCAGCCGCCCCACGAACTCCTTCGCTCAGCTGCGCTCCGCTCCGCCAGCCGCCCCACGAACTCCTTCACTCAGCTGCGCTCCGCCAGCGGCCCCACAAACTCCTTCGCTCAGCTGCGCTCCGCTAGCGCCAGCCGCCCCACGAACTCCTTCACTCAGCTGCGCTCCGCTCCGCCAGCCGCCCCACGAACTCCTTCACTCAGCTCCACGGCCCACAAGCAGCTCCTGCCATCCACACACTGCTCCGCGTCGAACTGCTTCACCAGCCGTCCCGCAAATTGCTCCACAATATATCTTCAGGCTCCCCCACTACTTAACACAACACTCAGTGATTTCAGCTCTTAGGTGAATTCAGCTTATAGTAGGGGAGCCCCAGTGCTGGTGCACTGTCAGCCCAAAGTGAGCTCAGCAGCCTATAACTAGACTTCTAATGAAATCAAAATTAGCTCTGATATTCCACAGTGGAGAGAGGAGGAAGTGCAATCAGCATGTAAGGCCCTCACCAAGGGGCCCATGCCACCAAGTATTAATACTTATCCCCAGCCTCTCTCCATTCACACAGTTTTGGAACCCATGACCCTTGCCTAGCGAGTGCTACTTAGTTGATGGTGAATCCCTCCATCATAACAAAAGGCCACGTACAGTTCCAAGCACAGTTCCCATAATCAGGGTAATAGCAATTTATTCTTCCTGCCCCAATAACAGAGACACTGGGGATCCCACAGCAGCCAAAGTGACCATTTGGGCAGCTATGGTCTCATTCTAGGCGTGGTGGGTGTGCCTATGCAAATGAGATCGGCCCCTGAAGTTCTTTTCCACAACTTGCCACACCTCACCACCAGATGTCAGGGTGGAGCTCATCCTGACACTGCTTACATTTATATTGGTTAATTATCAAAGCAAAATTTTTCAACTTGGGAAGTACTCTGAGTATATTTTCACTGCCAAAAAATGGTGGGTCTTTACATCAATATAATTAGTGCACATTAGCTATCTCACTGTAAAATCCTAGTGGAGCTGAGGCACTTTAGTTTTTACTGTGATGATGTAGCTAGGCGACGTCTACATCTTGTTTTCACTAGGGTTTTGCAGCGAGATAACTAAGGCATGTTAGTTACCTCACTGTAAACAAACAAACAAAAAACGCTCCAACCTTTTTTGGCAGTGAAGACGTAATCTGACTGAGGAAAGAGCAGTGAAAGTGAGTGGTGCTTAAGTACATGAGGGTCACCAAAATAAGAATTTCTAATCCTGCTTAATCTATGTAGGAAGAACAGCTCATCTGGTCTATGCTTGTAGAAAACTGGGAGGGACCCACAAAGGAATTAACCTTTGGTTCCTATAATTCTGTTCTGGAATCAGTCTTTCAGGATGAAGTTGTATGTTGTAAGAGCTAGGTTAGCAGGGCATAAGAATTCAAAATTAGTATGTGAGTTTATCAGCACTACCTGTCATATAGCAGCTCTTTTGAAAGGGAATGTTCTTTGAGCTTCTTTGTTACTACCTGGAGCTTTGTTTCTTTGCTTCCTATTTCTGAAAATCTTGCTCTGGTATGTTGAATTTCAACCTTGGAGATAAAGAAAAGAGTTACAAAGGCAAATAGATGCTATCTGTAATTTTAGAGGGTAAAGGGTCAGGGCTTGACTAAGACGCACTAAGTGGGCATTTTTCTTAGGAGCGCTAGGATATACTGTTTGTTTTTCAACACAGCTGTTGTTTCAGTTACTTTTCAAATACTTTTGGCTGTTCCAAAAATCACTAATTCAACATGTAAATGGTGAAAATATTCTGGAAAAGTCAGACCCCGCCACCAGGATATTTTAAAGCAAGGTGGATCAGTGGCCTAATGAAGGCCACACCTGGCTTTTTGCCTTCTGTGAAGCAGTTGGTTTTGTGTATGATATGCTTTAAAAACTTTCTAAAATGATACACTCCCTTGTATAGTAATTTATATTTATATAGACACTTCATAACAAAAGGTTTCCGAGGAGCAGCCGTGTTCGTCTGTATTCGCAAAAAGAAAAGGAGGACTTGGGGCACCTTAGGGACTGACCAATTTATAAGCTTTCGTGAGCTACAGCTGACTTCATTGAATGCACCTGAGGAAGTGAGCTGTAGCTCACCGAAAGCTCATGCTCAGATCAATTGGTTAGTCTCTAAGGTGCCACAAGTCCTCCTGTTCTTTTTTCATAACGAAAGGGTTACATCCTATTTCACAATTGATTTAAATGTGTCCCGCCATTGAAACGTAACCAAAAGACGCTGCCGGTAGTGCAGAGCTTGTTGTGCAACACACAGGCAATAGCACCCGTGACTCAAGGATCTAAGGCCACGCCTACACTACCCGCTGGATCGGCGGGTAGTGATAGATCAGGGATCGATTTATCGTGTCTAGTGTAGACACGATAAATTGATCCCGAATCGCTCTGCTGTTGACTCTGGAACTCCACCAGGGCAAGAGGCAGAAGCAGAGCTGACGGGGGAGCGGCGGCCGTCGATCCCACGCCGCGAGGACGCAAAGTAAGTGATTCTAAGTCAATCTAAGCTACGTCTACTTCAGCTCGTAGCTGAAGTTGCGTATCTTAGATCGATCCCTCCCCCCAGTGTAGACCAGGCCTTAAAGTATTCTGTCTTTCCTTGAATCCAAGATGGAATTCAGTTTTCGCACTGAAATGTAGTACACTTGAAACATGTTTGAATAAGATGGACAATTGAGTGAAGGAATTAGAATGCAAATTAAAGCAACTGCAGGCTATTGTTCATTTCACATTTCATTTTGTTTTGTCCTCAAACAAAAAGGGAAATGTGATGACAGAATTGATTACTAATCTCCATCTGGAGCACCTGGAGAACTGCGCTCAGACTTTTTGGGGAAATGCCACTGGATGATGGAAAATCATTCCCTCCTTTGGTACCGAGGACCCACAAGCCTGACATTAAACACCAAAAGTAACTTCTTTGGAGCAGTTTTCCCATCAGGGATCATATTATACCTTACATCTTTAAGCATTACTTCCCATTGAAATCAGTGTGAATTTCTGCTTAATAATAGATATTTTATTACTCAGGAAAACTTTGTAAGCCACAAGATGGTTATTACAATCAACATCTCTTTGGCAATTAATCAGGACAGACTCCTCAGGCATTATAGTTAACACTGTTGTAATTTACTCATGAGCAGTTAGGAGACATTTTATGTGCAGCGTTTAATAACTGGATCCAGCTGGATGAAGTAGTCTAATGTGCTGGTTTTAGTCTGAATGCTGTGTTTTACTGTTTTTAAAAGCTATCTTTATGGAGTAACTTAGTATTTAAAATTGGAATTCTCAAATTTTTTCTTACAGGGTTCCCCCATTTCTTCAGTCTATGAAAACATTAGAATAAACACAAATCTTCTACATTCTTGCTGTCAAGACAACTTCACTAACCTTTTTCCTTCAGGAACAATCCTAATAAGCATATTGCCTATATTTAATGATCTTGAGAACAGTGAAACATCTCTGCCTGTTTCTTAATTTGAAACTGCTTAATGGTTGCATGGTAAACCAGCATGGGAGTGGCTTCAGCTATGAAACTACAAGACTATTAAATACACAAGCAAGTAGTTTACATTCACAATTAGATTTCTTTATATTTCTGTGTACAATGAGGACATACCAGTACTATTTGCTGCTGATTAACTTGCCATAGTTTTAACAAAGAGCTGCTTATTGTGAAAGGAGTCCCTAGGGTGACCAGACGTCTCGATAAAATCAGGACTGTCATGATATTTAGTTGTTTGTCCTGTGTCCTGACCGATGTAGGGTCGGGAGGCCATTTGTCCTGATATTTTGCTTTGGCGCCACTCCGGCTTTTTTTTTTTTTTTTTTTTGCTTGGGGTGGCAAAAAACCTAGAGCTGGCCCTGGTGGAGGGGTGAACCTGTGGCTGCCCCCCCATGTGTCCCGATATTTTGTTCTTGTCATCTGGTCACCCGAGGAGACCCCTAACAAACTAATGTAAAGGTTGGTTATTTCTACCTTATGTTTCTTTCTTGTAATAGGGTGGTCTGGCCCCTTTAAGGAGTAGTGGGGCTCAAAGCCTGCCAGCCCTGTTCCATGACATGGCCACATTAAGGACATAGGTGTTGAAGGGAGTAGCAGACTAGCTGGGGAATGGGGGTCAGGTGTTAATCTGGTATCAAAAGGAATCTCTTCCCCTCAGGGAAGCATTGCACAGGTCCATGAAGCAGTGCTAAGGAATCCCTTAATCAGGAAAGGGGTTTGGGCTCGAAGCCAAAGTCGAGTGTATTTTTATAGACTTAATAAATTGGATCCCAGGAAAGGGAATATTACTATAAATACTTCAGGCTGCAAACATGTTATTTAGGAGAAGCAAGAAGAACTGAGGTCATTGTGCCTGGTGGACCACAGAGGGGTGTGCCACCGGGCTGTGTGCTTCAGGATGGAGCTGTTCAGTGTTCTCACTACTGTCTTTATGGTTTGAAGTCATGTTGGAGAAAAGCTTCTCTACTGCAATTCAGTTACTGTCTTGACTGGTAGTATTTTCTAATTTGGACTGGTGCATTGTTGTGTCTCAGGTGGGGATCGTTACAACTGCAGATATAAGTAACAGCTCTCTGGCATAGTAGGTCAATCCCTAAAACAACAGCATTGCATCCTGCATCAAGCTTAGTCTGTGGGCCATGCTACAGTCGTATCCTTTGTTTAATAAATTACGAATGTTGAGAGGAAATGGGAGCCTACATTTCCAGCTTCTTTGATCTGTAAAACTCTCAAATGGAGAAGCTTCTCATTAAGGGAATACTTCTGTCAGAAATCAGTTAATGGGACTGAACTATTACTCTGGTGACGGTGATGTATAGCAGCATCTTAAAAAGGTTAGAGCTATCTCAGGCTTGGAAATACTGGCTTTTTCTGCATTTTCCAAGTGTTGGAGGCAAGCAAGAAGTTCCTCTTAATTCTTTTTCTTCCTTCCTTTCAGACCAATGTACAAGTCTGCACCGTCTACACATGTGTTAGGTGAACTGCACCAATGTTACTTCACAGTCTTCTGCCTCTGTGTTCTGATACGGATTTAATGTAGTGCTCTCTGAGGACTCCTTTTCCAGTAATTTTTTGCTATCTTCTACCTCTCCTTCCTGCTTGGTCTCTGTCTGATAGGGAGCAGGGCTTCAGGGAAGCACTTTGAAGAAGGCTGGGACTCCCCTTGCCCTTCCAGTAGATCTCAGCAGTCCAGCAGGGTCCAGCTGACAACATTAAAATGCTCCCTTACCTGTATTCAGCTCTGTGTGCTAGCAACCCACACCCCTCAGCCTCCACGACATCATTTTAGGGGCTTCTTCTCAGTAGCTATCCAATTGTCATTTTCCTGTGTTTAGGTCTTGCTGAGTTTGTTCCTTCTACTCCAGCAATGGTTTTCAACCTTTTTTCATTTGCAGATCCCTAAAAAATTTCAAATGGAGGTATGGACCCTTTTGGAAATCTTAGACATAGCCTGTAGACCCCCAGAGATCCGCAGCCCACAGTTTGCAAACCACTGCACTATGCTGATCAGGGAGCTGTAGATTAGTCAATGGAGGCTGAAATGTGGTTGTGTGGGACCTCTCTCGCCCCCCACTCCCTTCCCCACAGATAGCTCCTATTGCACACAGTGTCCCATGGAAGGCCTAGCATCAATGCCTTTTCACTGCCTCGCTCCTCTGCAGTTTGAGCTCTGCTCTGTCCAAGAAAAATTATCTAAAGACTTCTCCAGGATTGTTTAACCTTAGAATAGTTCCCCTCCAGCATTCAAGCCACAAGTGAGCTACTATTTCAACAGCTTGTTTACATCTGAGGAAGTGTTACAAGTACTTCTGTAATGAAATATAGTAGTGCTTGAGACAATCCCGTTAAAACCTTCCTTTCCACTTTTGTGAGTGTTTTTCTATTGGAATGTATTTCTCTAGTAAAACGAGGAGAGGGAGACACTGTGAATTTGATTCAAGCTTAAGTTTTGAGATGAGACATAAGGGAGACGACACAGGTTTTTAGCCATGGAATGTAGTAGGAAACCATTGTCCTCTGATTTATTAACATACCCTTCCACTCAAAATTTCAAGGTCTTCCAATCCATACTATTAGGCTTACCAGATGATATTTTTTCCTGCCATTTATAGTCTTACAAAATTTCAATTCCAATTTTTTTTTTAAAAGTCAACTGTGGCCACCAGTGCCTGGGTTGGACCACTCTGAGAGTGTCACGCTCAGGGCAGACTGCAAGAAATTGGTCAGACAATCCCCCAAAACTGGTGGCTTATTCTATAATTAGATTCACCAAGTCAGTAACAAAAAGAGCCTCTGCAGTGCCACACTGATTAACCAGAAGCCAAACACAGTCACTCTTAGGCATCCCAGTCTTTGGTTCCCATCCAGACAAACAGGTCTAATATAGTGATAGGTTACTGAAAACCCAATTCACCATATGTGAGGTTCTTACTAATCCCAAAGGATCAGACATTTACCCCCAGATCAATATGCATCTCATAGCTTACTCAAATATCAGACTGTCAGCCAATCATTAGTAAACTAACTGAAGATGTATTAATAAAAGGAAAGAAGAGAGTTATAAATGGTTAATAGATCATATATACACAAATGATTGCAAAGTCTTTATATCAAGTTTGTAGCAGTGATGGAATAGACTGCTGGCTTGCAAAAGCATCTCTGGTAGCTTCCAAAAGATTGGAAGGTCCTCAGTTCATAGGTTCACGATACTCCTTTTAGTTGTAAATCCACAGTCCAGAGAATTTGGAGCAGGAAAGAAGCAAAAAGGAGTTGTCACAGGTGTCTTTTATATCCTTTTCCATATGCGTGAAAATTTACTGTCCTAAACAAAGCCCACAGCCCAGGTGCATGGCAAGTTACTGGCCAAAAATGAAGTCCAGGATCACATGTCCTTATCACATGTCTTTACATGCTTTGCTGACTCACAGGGGCAGCCATTGCCCATATTCTTTCTGAGATGTCTACAGGAAAGGCTTACTGGGTGGGATGTATTTTTTCAGTGGTCCATTGTGAGAGCTGCGTGTCCTTAATGGGACATCAACTCATAGCAGTCTAACCCTAAACTAAATTTATCAGGAGGAGGGGAGTATTTCACCCAGGAATACAACACATGTTTAATATACAAGTACATAGCCAATATTTATAACTTCAGATACAAAGATGGTACATGTATATAAACAGGATAATAATATTTAGCAATTCATAACTTTTCTAATGCTACCTTATGACATACTTTGTACAAGATTTATGCAAATTGTGTAACCGTGGTAACAACAGATATATAAATGGTCACTTTTCTTATGCACTACACAACCCCATTGTTTTAGTTTAAATGTATAGTAAAAATTGAATTTACTTCTGAAGTTAGGAACAATCAGCCTGAAAAGTAACTTGAATTAAAATGTACGAGTCATCTAAAAATAGATTTTAAGACTGGAAACTTTACCTCATCCTTAACTGTAGTGATGCTTTAATGCAATAACAATAGATTGCTACCCTGTGTGGATTGCACTTGTTTGCTTTGAGTAAGCAGTTAATATTTGTAGAATTGTTTGAAAAATGAAGTGTTCTATTAATTCGTAATTTATTTTTAATTACAGAAGCAACCAAAGTTCTTAATCAGGATTACGGTCTTACTGTGCTAGGTATTCCTTTCATGCACAGAAGGAATGGTCCCTGACTAGATAACTTTGCAGTCTAAGGCCTTGATTCTTCAGTGTACAGTGTTCAAGTGAAAAATGGGGCTCCATGTGGACCCAGCCGTCCAGCCACCTGGATTAGCATGCAGGATTTGGGCCTAAGAAGCAAACTGATTAAGGGTGGGAGAAAGGGATGTGCAACACAAGTTATCGGAGTAATGGTTGACAAATTTCATGTTAGATACAGTTTGCATAAAACAAAAACAAAACTGACCTCACAATGTTGAAAGTTGTCAGACACATAGAAGAACATAAATTGTTGCACAAAAGTCAGCATGGTTTCTATAAATGAAAATCATGTCTTACTAATCTATTAGACTTAATTGAAGGGGTAAACAAACATGTGGACAAGGGGGATCCAGTGGACATAGTGTACTTAGATTTCCAGAAACCCTTTGACAAGGTCCCTCACCAAAGGCTCTTACGTAAATTAAATTGTCATGGGATAAGAGGGAAGATCCTTTCATGGACTGAGAACTGGTTAAAAGACAGGGAACAAAGGGTGGGAATAAATGGTAAATTTTCTGAATGGAGAGGGGTAACTAGTGGTGTTTCCCAAGGGTCAGTCCTAGGACCAATCTTATGCAACTTATTCATAAATGATCTGGAGAAAGGGTAAACAGTGAGGTGGCAAAGTTTGTAGATGATATTAAACTGCTCAAGATAGTTAAGACCAAAGCAGACTGTGAAGAACTTCAAAAACATCTCACAAAACTAAGTGATTGGGCAACAAAATGGCAAATGAAATTTAATGTAGATAAATGTAAAGTAATGCACACTGGAAAAAATAACCCCAACTATACATACAATATGATGGGTGCTAATTGAGCTACAACTAATCGGGAATGAGATCTTGGAGTCATCTTGGATAGTTCTGTAAAGACGTCCACGCAGTGTGCAGCAGTCAAAAAATCAAACAGGATGTTAGGAATCATTAAAAAAGGGATAGGGAGTAAGACGGAGAGTATCTTATTGCTCTTATATAAATCCATGGTATGCCCACATCTTGAATACTGTGTACAGATATGGTCTCCTCATCTCAAAAAAGATATACTGGCATTAGAAAAGGTTCAGAGAAGGGCAGCTAAAATGATTAGGGGTTTGGAACGAGTCCCATATGAGGAGAGATTAAAGAGGCTAGGACTTTTCAGCTTGGAAAAGAGGAGACTAAGGTGGGGATTTGATAGAGGTGTATAAAATCATGAGTGGTATGGAGAAAGTGAATAAGGAAAAGTTATTTACTTGTTCCCATTATATAAGAACGAGGGGCCACCAAATGAAATTAATGGACAGCAGGTTTAAAACAAATAAAAGGAAGTTCTTCTTCACTCAGCTCACAGTCAACCTCTGTGGAACTCCTTGCCTGAGGAGGTTGTGAAGGCTAGGACTGTAACAGGGTTTGAAAGAGAACTAGATAAATTCATGGAGGTTAAGTCCGTTAATGGCTATTAGCCAGGATGGGTAAGGAATGGTGTCCCTAGCCTCCATTTGTGAGAGGGTGGAGATGGATGGCAGGAGAAAGATCACTTGATCATTATCTGTTAGGTTCACTTCCTCTGGGGCACCTTGCATTGGCCACTGTTGACAGTATAATCAGAATAAATAATATTGTGACAGAGCAAATTAATTTTTCCCCTTAGATTAGGGAAAGGATTAAGTAAACTCCTTGAAATATTACACACTATTAAAACTGTCTTTGTAGGTCTATGATTTCTCAATATTTTTTATAAGACCATCTCCCTGACTATGTCTAAATCTTTCCTGAGGTCTTGTGAGATTCTAATGGCTGTTGTTTCAAACCTACAGGTCACAGTTCAGAAAGACTAATCACTCTAAAATTGTTAATTTTCACATTTTCAAAATGGTCTAATTTCTCAGTAGTAACACATGGGACATAACCACAAAATTTATAAGAATAACTTTGTCCTAAATCTCAGTTGCTTTTGGGAAGTATTTTCCCATTCTTGATCTATGGAGAGAATCCATTTTCAATTTGCTCTCAATTTTTCCCTTAGTAGTAATGTCCAGTATTTCTTATAATTATATCACTTCTTAGTAGGAGGATGCAGGGGGAGGATGATGTGAAATTCAAAGCTTATATAGGGTTTTCCATAGCAGATACATTTATATGCGTTTCTGCATTTGAAGAAAGTGTATTCCTGTTTCATAGTTCTAGATGTATTTTTGGTATTTTAAAAATACCTTTCTCCTCCTTTCATAGGTGCTGGAACTAGGGGGTTGGGAGAGAGGGGGGCTGAAGCACCCCCTGACTGAAGGTGGTTTCCATTATACATAGGGTTTACAGTTAAGTTTAATAGCTCTCAGAACCCCCGCTATACAAATTGTTCCAGTATCCCTGCCTCCTTTTGTTTAAAGAACAGTAACAGAATAACTTCACTACAGCCAACTACTGACGATAATTTTAGCAGGAGAAGAAGCCAACAATAAAAACAGAAACACAACTCTTGTGTTCGTCCTAACTGAAAAATATGCCTGCTTCCTGTTAATTGAGAACTCAGATTCCACCAGTCATGGCTACACATTTTAATTGTTTTGTTTTACGCAAGGGTATATGCCACTTATTGATGTGACCATCATTGATTTTGAATGCTATCATTACTTTACAGTTTTTCAGGATTAAATATTTAAATCCATAATAATGTTTTACATTATTGTAACACTCAAATTGAAGGATCTTGAGAGATTTAGTAAGGTAGGTTGTAGTATTGCTCTGTATGCAGATGCAGCAGATAAGGCATCAAGATTTTAAGTGACTTGCTCATAACCTTGCAGGGAATTAGTAGGAGAGTTGGAGATTGTCTCTTCATTGGAATCAACAACAAAATGCCCATTGACTTCTTCATTAGCACCAGAATTTCACCCCAACACTTCAACGTGGTCCAAAATACTTGCTTCTTTTCTGATAACACTAAACAGGGTTATGGAGTCAAATATTTGCAAGGTGTATTGATATGAAAGAATATTTGCTTTTTAGATTTTGAAAGATATTTGCATAATCCATTCAGTATTTGCAATATACCTCACCTCGTTCAGACAAATGTAATCCAGCAAAGTTCATTTCAATAAATCAAAATGTTAATTCGTGAATGAAATATAGCTGGTCACAATTCATGAGAACAAATATTTGTTATAATTTAAAATAATAGTTAACCAAAAAATGATAAATGCACACACAAAGCTCTGAGACTTAAGATTTTTTTAAATGAAACTGTAACTTACTTTTAAAAGTTAAATAGTTGTATTTAGTTTCTTGGAAATACAGTAATAAAGATCATTCCCAATTTGTTGCGTGTAGTTAGAAATTAGAGAAAGAGAAGTGCAATAATCACTGATTTATTGTTCTCCATTACTTTAAAAGAAATCTATCCAGTGTCTTTCAGATAATATGGGTAGGGTTTGTCTGCTAGATTGCTGTAGACCAGGGTTCGGCAACCTATGGCACGCGTGCCAATTTTTAATGCCACTAAAAATCCTGCCCGGCCCACTATTTTCCGCCCACCGCAGGGCAGGCAACCTCCCCGCTCCCGCCGCCGTGCTGGGTTCCTGCCCCTCCTTCTCTCCCTCCCTGTGGCTGATCAGCTGACAGCCCTTGCTATGGAGGGGGAGAGGTAAAAGCGGAGCCGCAGCATGCTCTCTGCTCCGGGGACCTTGGGGAAGGGGGTGGAATCAGGGCATATCTCCTTCAGCCCCTTGCCGTGAGCCGCTCAGGGCAAGGGGGCGGAATCAGGGCATATCTCCTCCAGCCCCTTGCCGTGAGCCGCTCAGGGCAGGGGGCTGGGAGCACCCCCACAAGCCCAGCCCACAACCCCAGCCCCGTGCCCTGACCCCTGCACCCCCCCACAACCTCAGCCCGGACTCCGGCACCCCCCCTCCACCTACCCAGCACCCCCCACACCCCATGCCCTGACTCTTGCACCCCCCACATTCCCACTCCCACCCTGAGCACCAAATGGGAGCTCCTGCACCCCTCGCACCAAATGGGAGCTGCCCAGGTAAGCGCTCCACACCCAAACCTCCTGCCCCAAGCCTGAGCCCCCTCCCTCATTCTAGCTCCTGGCCAGACCCTGCACCCCAACCCCCAGCCTGCTCCTTCGCCTCCAGCCCTATTCTCAGCCCACTCCCACCCTCATCTCAGTGCAGAGAGAGGAAGAGAATGGCTAGAATCAGGGAGAAGGTAGGTACCTACTCTCTGTGGACAGGGCCGGGACTCCAGACTGGCAGTGGGCTGAGCGGTGCTGGCAGCCGGGACCCTGGCTGGCAGGAGCCGGCGGACGGAACCCCAGACTGACAACGGGCTGAGTGGCAGCGGGCTGAGCCGCTCAGCCCACTGCCAGTTTGGGGTCCCAGCCACCGGCCCTGCTCAGCCCACTGCCGGTCTGGGGTCCTGGCTGCCAACCCCTTGCCAGCTGGGGTCCCGGCCGCAGGCCCCGCTCAGCCCGCTGCCGGCCTAGGTGAACGGAACCCCAGGCTGGCAACAGGCTGAGCAGGCTGGCGGCATAAGATCAGCATTTTAATTTAATTTTAAATGAAGCTTCTTAAACATTTTGAAAACCTGTTTACATATGACAATAGTTTAATTATATAATATATACACTTAGAGAGAGACCTTCTAAACAACGTTAAAATGTATTATTGGCACGTGAAACCTTAAATTAAAGTGAATAAATGAAGTCTCGGCAAACCACTTCTAAAAGGTTGCCGACCCCTTTGTTTCCTCTCCAGAGTGATTTAACTGACATGCTAAACACTTATTTTTTTATAATGTGAAAAAGAAAATTCAAAGTGATATCCTTGTAAAATCTTAGCAAGCCAGGTCTTAGTTTGGTACTAGTATCTAGGTCACTGACAACAGCAGCAAACATCAAACTCTGAAATAAATTATGATTCAGAAAGGTAATTACTTTGTAGTGGAAGGTATTGCGCTCCCTGCTTGCTCTTGGCAGAATGAGATGGTATAAAGAACAAGTTCTAGTAATATAAGAAAGAGAGCATTATTAATTCAAAAGAAGTAACTTTGGAGACAACAAGGAAATAGAATTTCATTTCTTGACTCTGCTGGGGAAATGGGAGAACACTAGCCCTGCCCGCATTGAACCAGTTGTCAGCTGCTTGGGGACACTGCTCCGCAATGACTACACACCATGTGAGCCCAACACTGCTGCCTCATCTCCCTTCCAGAAGTGGCGGATAAAAATACCTAGATACCCCAGAAGAGCCGTTGTTTGCCACCAGGGAAACCGTTCTAGGCTTGCCTCCCTTAGAGCAATTTAGGGACATTAGGTCCAAGCAGTCTTCTCCATATCCCACTGTACAGTCCCAGAATGGCTCGCTTCCTTTGGTCTTTGGCAGTGGCCTGTAAAAAGGATCCCAGAAGAATCATCACTCTCCTTTGTAACTGCTTTGTGTTCAGAAGTTCTGGAGCCTATCTACATCATCACTAATCTCTGCCTACTATTAGGCACCATAATCTTATCTGTGTCCTATTACTGGTTTCAAGTATTCCTACTAATAAATTTTAGAGACATTTATTGCCTTTCAGTTACTATTTACTAACTACTGATGCCCTGGTTTATTGCCACTGATTGACACTAATTGCCATTATTTTACTGTTTTTGCAATCTACCCATTCTATGTTATTGATCTGACTGACATTTATTTACTGACCAATATTTTTCCACTGCTGCCATTTATTTTCTCTATTGATTTTAGCTGACATTTTGTCACTGTTTGAATTCTGTATGCTATCCTCCACTGCCCTTATCGTGTTCAGGGTGTGAAAACCTTACAAGAAACGTTTGGCTATGTAAACCTATGAGCAGAAGGTAAATATGAAACATAACTGGTGTACTGTGACATGCTTCACTACCTGCCCCATCTCCGAAGACTCCACCTCTTGCAAGACTGCTTAGCCAGGTTCTCCCAAGAATCGTATGACTGAGGGCTTGTTCTGAGCTGAAGCTGTGATGTACTTGTAACCACAGGACATCACCCTTGGGCGGGGGTTTAAAAAGCTGCTCCTCCCAGAATTACAGGTTACATGGGATTAACTCTGGTAAGCTGACTAGCATGCATGTACGTTCTTTTATTGTTTTTAATATTTTCTCTATAATGATTTTTACATTAAGCATAAAGTAGGCTTGGATAGGAAGTGCTTGTGGTACTGTGAAACTGTAGCAATTACACTGTCTCTGAAGAGAAAGCAGTCAGCTGTCTTTGGGTAGCCTGTGTGGGAATAACACAGTGAAGGCAGGGAACTGTGCAGCCTGGAAATACACCTGTCAGAAGGGAGTGAGACATAGGTCACAACCTAAAAAAGATAATGGCTGTGGACCTGGACGCCTGAGACCTCTGTGGGGAAATGCAGGTGCAGTTGCCTTGAACTAACAGATGGTGCTTAGGATTTGTGTATGAATATCCTCGTGTCCAATCTTAATATTAACATTTCTTGGAAACTTTTATTTGTTTGAAAATTATAAGATATGAACCCAAGTCATGCCTCAGGTAACAAGAGCAGTGTTGAAGGGTGGTTGTTAGATTAATATCTGAGAGCAAATTTATTACACTCGCTAATATGTGATGCAAGAAGGATTATCACGTCTCTTTTTGGTCAATGCCCTGTGTTTTCCAATAGTATTGTTGCTGATTTTGTTGACCATACTATTTCCCCCGCAATTTCAACCCAACAGTCTCAGTATTGCTTCAAGCCTTGTCTATATGAACATTTAGTTTGAGGCAAGATTAGGTGTGACTCTACCCCACAGTGCACTACCTATTTTTTAGTATGCTTTGATCTACACCACTTTGAAATGGTGGGAAGTAGAGGGTAGATCAGAGTGCACTAAGGAACTGTTAATGCACATCAGCAGGGTCCATCCAGACAATTAGTGCACAGCAGGCTAGTGTGGGGTAGACTCACGTGCTATTTTGGTGCAAACTAAATGTTCATGTAGAAAACGCCTCATAACATGTCCCCCTCATGGGGTGGGATCTGAAGTTACTTTGCCATTGAATTCCAACTCCAGTCTTGTTTGACCTGAGATAAAATGTTGTTTTCAGTGTTTGTTGTAGCCATGTTGGTCCCAGGATATTAAAGAGACAAGGTGGATGAGGTAATATCTTGTATTGGACCAACTGCTGTTGGTGAGAGAGACAAGATTTCAAGCTTACACAGAGCACTTCTTCAGGTCTGAGAAAGGTACTCAAGCTTGGTCTACGCTACCCACATATGCCAGTATAACTACGTTGCTCAGGGGCGTGGAAAATGCACACCTCTGAGTAACGTAGTTATACCAACCTAACCCCCAGTGTAGACAGCAGTATGTTGATGTGAGGGCTTCTTCCATCAACATAGCTACTGCCTCTCGGGGAGGTGGAATACCTACGCTGACGGGAGACTCTCTCCTATTACAGTAGGTAGTGTTTTCACTACTGGTGCAGCTGCAGAGCTGTAAGCGCAGAAAAGCCTTCACAGTGTCAGAGCTCAATACAATTGTGGAACAGATAAGGAGTTAACACGTTACAAGAGACTATTCAAGATGAAGTAGGCAGTTAATACATTTACAGTCATAGGACAAAGGTCAGTTAGTGCGTTGCAGATTGTTGTAATGAGCCATAAACCCAGTGTCATCGGTTGTGTCTATACTACGCACCTAGAACATAAGAATGGCCATACTGGGTCAGACCAAATGTCCATCCAGCTCAGTATCCTGTCTACCGACAGTGGCCAATGCCAGGTGCCCCAGTGGGAGTGAACCTAACAGGTAATGATCAGTGATCTCTCTCCTGCCATCCGTCTCCACCCTCTGACAAACAGAGGCTAGGGACACCATTCCTTACCCATCCTGGCTAATAGCCATTAATGGACTTAACCTTCATGAATTTATCCAGTTCTCTTTTAAACCCTGTTATAGTCCTAGCCTTCACAACCTCCTCAGGCAAGGTGTTCCACAGGTTGACTGTGCACTGAGTGAAGAAGAACTTCCTTTTATTTGTTTTAAACCTGCTGTCCATTAATTTCATTTGGTGGCCCCTCGTTCTTATATAATGGGAACAAGTAAATAACTTTTCCTTATTCACTTTCTCCACACCACTCATGATTTTATATACCTCTGTCATATCCCCCCCCTTAGTCTCCTCTTTTCCAAGCTGAAAAGTCCTAGCCTCTTTAATCTCTCCTCATATGGGACTCGTTCCAAACCCCTAATCATTTTAGCTGCCCTTCTCTGAACCTTTTCTAATGCCAGTATATCTTTTTTGAGATGAGGAGACCATATCTGTACACAGTATTCAAGATGTGGGCATACCATGGATTTATATAAGAGCAATAAGATACTCTCCGTCTTATTCTCTATCCCTTTTTTAATGATTCCTAACATCCCGTTTGATTTTTTGACTGCTGCTGCATACTGCGTGGACGTCTTCAGAGAACTATCCACGATGACTTCAAGATCTTTCTCCTGATTAGTTGTAGCTCAATTAGCCCCCATCATATTGTATGTATAGTTGGGGTTATTTTTTCCAGTGTGCATTACTTTACATTTATCTACATTAAATTTCATTTGCCATTTTGTTGCCCAATCACTTAGTTTTGTAAGATCTTTTTGAAGTTCCTTACTGTCTGCTTTGGTCTTAACTATCTTGAGCAGTTTAGTATCATCTACAAACTTTGCCACCTCACTGTTTACCCCTTTCTCCAGATCATTTATGAATAAGTTGCATAGGATTGATCATAGGATTGAGCCTTGGGGAACACCACTAGTTACCCCTCTCCATTCAGAAAATTTACCATTTATTCCTACCCTTTGTTCCCTGTGTTTTAACCAGTTCTCAGTCCATGAAAGGATCTTCCCTTTTATCCCATGACAACTTAATTTCCATAAGAGCCTTTGGTGAGGGACCTTGTCAAAGGCTTTCTCGATATCTAAGTACACTATGTCCACTGGATCCCCCATGTCCGCTGCAACTGCACTGCTGTAAGGTCTCCTATGCTGTAAGACCTCTCCTGCTGGCATAATTAACCCCACCCTCCCATCCCCCGTCATGAGCAACAGTAGCGATGTTGGCAGGAGAGTGTCTTCTGCTGACATAGTGCTGTCCGCACTGGCGCTTTTGTTGGTGAAACTTATGTGTCAGAGAGGTGTTTTTTTCACACCCTTGGCCGACAGAAGTTTTGCCAACAAAAGTGCTAGTGTAGACAAAGGCTCTATAAAGTCCATGCTTTTTGATATCTAGCAGAGTTATGAATTTTAGTTCCCAAGCTTGTCTTTTAAAGGTGTTGTGCAGATTTGTTTGAATTCACATGGCCTGTCTAAAACATTTAGGTTGCATTGGAAGCAAGTCAGACATAGTTGTTATTTTTAAATGAAAGGTTATCTTCAGTAATCATGCAAGTATCCTGTAGCTTTTTAAAAGCTTCTAAAATGCACCCTATTGTGATATATAAATATCACAATGTTTAAGTTAAGTTCACCCAGAATGCATCAGATAATAGTTGTATGTACTTTTAGAATAAATTAATTTAAACTTTTGCTAATAGTAAGAACAGTTCAGGTTTCCTGTCCCGATTCCCCCATATAGCTTGATCAGTATGTTTTTAATATAGTATAGGTTATCTATCTGTATTAAAGTCATTCAAAGCACTGTCTGCTTGCAATTTTACAGTATGTGAGTGTTTTGCTAGTGAAGGGAATGATAGTTTGTGTAGGGGGAAAGCAGCCAATTTTGCATTAATATGTGACTGAGCATTCTGAGCTGTAGTGGTATTTTTTCTTTTGGGAAAAATGAATGACACATGTTTACAGCTATATAGAAATGTAGCTAAATAAATTTTAGTCAGCAGTTGACAATTTACATTTGAATGTATTTTACAGAGAAATTCCATAATGAACGTGTGCAGTTAATTTTCGGAAAAAAAAAATTTTTACTATAACCTCATTCACTCTATAATATAATTTTAAATGGCTTCCTGTGTAGCTTTTGATTCTTATGTTACGCTACCAAAAAGCAAGCAAACAAAAAAGGCCTCTAAATATTACCTATTACAACAAGTATGACACTGGAGATAATGGGCTAGTTATCTTGATCATTTTGAATCGTTGCAGCTATTGAAATAAATAAAATCAGTATAAAGGATGTTCATTAATTCAACCAGACATTCAGAATATTGAATTAAAAGGAATCTTTAGTTGCCACTAATGTCTGCAGCCTTATTGAGAATTCTTTTAAGAAATACCTTTGGAACATACATAAAAGAAGATCCCCTAAACAAGTATCTTGTAATCAGACAAAACTTTTCACTCAGTAGTAGCTTTGCTCATCAAGTGGTGGAGTATTTTAGCTGTATTAGTTCAGTTAATTTCTGTAGCACTTTATAATTGTCCTATTTCCCTAGAAAACACCTAGCAAATAATTAGTCTGTTTAAATATATATCTTAATTATCTGTATTTTGGAGAAATCTCTAGTGGGGTTTAGCATATTGTTTTTCTTAAATGTCTGGTCTTACCACATTTCAACATGTGTTTTGTAGAATAGCATTTGTTTGTTTAAATCAGTGTCTCATAGCCGGATCATAGTTATGTTCTGGCATGTAGTCTTATTGGTAGCAAATATGTAGTTTGGGCTGTCTTCTGTTGTATGTCCACAGGTAGAATTTAACCTTGATTTAATCTACTCTCTCTTTTTTTTTAAAACGCCCCTATCAGTTGCTTTAACTTGATATAGTGTGCTTCCATCTTCTTTCAAATACCTTCTCTAAACACAGTCAGAATTATTGTTGAAGAGATTTGTTCTAGTTATAATTACCTTTTGATGTGTGTGTCTTCTGTGTGCCTGTCAAGGTTCCTCCCCCACTCTGAACTCTAGGGTACAGATGTGGGGACCTGCATGAAAAACCTCCTAAGCTTATCTTTACCAGCTTAGGTCAAAACTTCCCCAAGGTACAAAATATTACACCTTGGACAGGCCGCTACCACCACCAAACTAATACTGGTTACTGGGGAAGAGCTGTTTGGACGCGTCCTTCCCCCCAAAATACTTCCCAAAACCTTGCACCCCACTTCCTGGACAAGGTTAGGTAAAAAGCCTCACCAATTTGTCTAGGTGACTACAGACCCAGACCCTTGGATCTTAAGAACAATGAACAATCCTCCCAACACTTGCACCCCCCCTTTCCTGGGAAATGTTGGATAACAAGCCTCACCAATTTGCATAGGTGACCACAAACCCAAACCCTTGGATCTGAGAACAATGAAAAAGCATTCAGTGTTTTACAAGAAGACTTTTAATAAAAAATAGAAGTAAATAGAAATAAAGAAATCCCCCCTGTAAAATCAGGATGGTATATATCTTACAAGGTAATTAGATTCAAAAACATAGAGAACCCCTCTAGGCAAAACCTTAAGTTACAAAAAAGATACACAGACAGAAATAGTTATTCTATTCAGCACAATTCTTTTCTCAGCCATTTAAAGAAATCATAATCTAACACATACCTAGCTAGATTACTTACTAAAAGTTCTAAGACTCCATTCCTGTTCTGTCCCCGGCCAAGACGACTACAGACAGACTACAGACCCTTTGTTTCTCTCCCTCCTCCCAGCTTTTGAAAGTATCTTGTCTCCTCATTGGTCATTTTGGTCAGGTGCCAGCGAGGTTACCTTTAGCTTCTTAACCCTTTACAGGTGAGAGGAGCTTTCCCCTGGCCAGGAGGGATTTCAAAGGGGTTTACCCTTCCCTTTATATTTATGACACGCCCCCCAAATCTCAGCTAGGGTGAAACACTGGCTGGGATTTCTTCCTGGAGCTCTAGGAAAACAGAGTTAATAAGACACATGCATCTCTAAATATACTACCAAGTACATAAAGACTAACAATATTTTCCACATCTCAAGGACGATTTTAACCAGTTGATTCTGGGAAACTTTCATGGGAGAGTGCATCAGCCACTTTGTTAGAAGCTCCTGAGATGTGTTGGATGTCGAAATCAAAATCTTGGAGAGCTAAACTCCACCGAAGAAGTTTTTTGTTAGTTTCTTTGACAGTGTGAAGCCACTTTAGTGCAGCATGGTCGGTTTGCAGGTGGAAACGCCGTCCCCAAACATATGGGCGTAGCTTTTCCAGAGCGTAGACAATGTCATAACATTCTTTT
The DNA here is from genome assembly GCF_965140295.1 of Lepidochelys olivacea. NCBI lineage: Eukaryota > Metazoa > Chordata > Testudines > Cheloniidae > Lepidochelys > Lepidochelys olivacea. The sequence goes on from NC_140411.1 coordinate 269,740,607, forward strand.
TCAGTGACTGACCAGTTGCTTTCCCTCTCAGACAGTTTTTTGCTGAGAAACACTACAGGGTGGAATTCTTGATCAGGTCCTTTCTGCATTAAAACTGCTCCCACACCACGCTCGGATGCATCTGTGGTTACTAGGAACGGTTTGTCAAAGTCTGGGGCCCTTAGTACAGGGTCAGACATGAGTGTCGCTTTAAGCTTGTTAAAGGCCTTCTGACACTTTCCGGTCCACTGAACAGCATTTGGCTGTTTCTTTTTGGTTAGGTCTGTCAGTGGGGCAGCGATTTGGCTGTAGTGCGGTACAAATCGTCTGTAATAACCGGCCAAGCCTAAGAAGGATTGAACCTGTTTCTTTGACTTTGGGACAGGCCACTTTTGGATAGCATCCACTTTGGCCTGTAGGGGGCTGATAGTTCCTTGACCCACCTGGTGTCCAAGGTAAGTCGCTCTGTTTAGGCCTATTTGACACTTCTTAGCCTTAACAGTTAGTCCTGCCTCCCTTATGCGCTCAAGGACTTTTTGTAGATGTTCCAGGTGGTCTGCCCAGGAATCCGAAAATGTGGCCACATCGTCAAGGTAGGCGACTGCATATTCTCCTAATCCCGCTAGGAGACCATCTACAAGTCTTTGGAAAGTGGCGGGTGCATTTCGCAGCCCGAAAGGGAGTACATTAAATTCATACAGCCCGAGATGTGTGATGAAGGCTGACCTTTCCTTGGCAGATTCATCTAGCGGTACCTGCCAGTACCCCTTGGTTAAGTCCAAGGTAGAGATGAACTGGGCCCTTCCCAGTTTCTCTAATAGTTCATCTGTGCGTGGCATGGGATAGTTGTCTGGGCGAGTTACAGCATTTAGCTTACGGTAGTCCACGCAAAAACGTATTTCCCCATCTGGTTTGGGAACTAGAACCACTGGAGATGCCCATGCACTTTCAGAGGGGCGGATTACACCCATCTGTAACATATCCTGGATCTCCCGTTCTATAGCAGTTTTAGCTTGAGGAGACACCCGGTAAGGTTGGACCCTAATTGGGTGAGCATTACCTGTGTCAATGGAGTGGTATGCCCGTTCAGTCAGTCCTGGGGTGGCTGAGAACGTTGGCGCGTAGCTAGTGCACAGCTCCTGGATCTGCTGTCGCTGCATACGCCCAAGGGTCATGGAGAGGTTCACCTCTTCCACACCCCCAGCACATTTCCCTTCATAGTAGACACCTTCAGGCCACTCAGCGTCATCTCCTCCCTGGGCTGTAAACTGACAAACCTTTAATTCTCTGGAATAAAAGGGCTTTAGAGAATTAATATGATACACCTTAGGCTTTCGGTTGGAGGTGGGGAATGCTATGAGATAATTAACAGCTCCCAGGCGCTCCTGGACCACGAATGGCCCTTCCCACGATGCTTCCATTTTATGGGCCTGGAGCGCCTTTAAGACCATGACCTGGTCTCCTACTTTGAAGGAACGCTCTCTGGCATGTTTATCATACCAGGCTTTTTGCTCTTTTTGAGCATCCTGTAAGTTTTCTCTAGCAAGGGCTAAAGAGGTTCGGAGGGTGTTTTGTAGGTTGGTTACAAAGTCCAGAATGTTAGTTCCTGGAGAAGGTGTAAATCCCTCCCATTGCTGCTTCACCAACTGCAATGGCCCCTTAACCTCACGGCCATATACAAGTTCAAATGGGGAAAACCCTAAACTGGGATGTGGTACAGCTCTGTAGGCAAAGAGCAACTGCTGCAATACTAGGTCCCAATCATTGGAGTGCTCATTTACGAATTTACGTATCATGGCCCCCAAAGTTCCATTAAACTTCTCCACCATGCCATTTGTTTGATGATGGTAAGGAGTGGCAACCAAGTGATTTACCCCATGAGCTTCCCAAAGGTTTTTCATAGTTCCTGCCAGGAAATTAGTCCCTGCATCTGTGAGGATGTCGGAGGGCCAACCTACCCTGGCAAAAATGTCTGCTAGTGCCTGGCACACACTTTTAGCCCTGGTGTTGCTTAGAGCTACTGCTTCCGGCCATCGGGTGGCAAAATCCATGAAAGTCAGTATGTACTGCTTTCCTCTGGGTGTCTTTTTCGGAAAAGGACCCAGAATATCCACAGCTACTCGCTGAAATGGAACTTCAATGATGGGGAGTGGCTGGAGAGGAGCTTTGACCTGGTCTTGGGGTTTTCCCACTCTTTGGCACACCTCACAAGACTGGACATAGGTAGAAACATCCTTGCCCATTCCCTCCCAGTGGAATGACCCCCCCAAACGGTCTTTGGTCCTGTTCACCCCAGCATGGCCACTAGGGTGATCATGGGCTAAGCTCAAGAGCTTGGCCCGGTATTTAGTTGGAACTACCAACTGTCTCTGAGGATGCCAGTCTTCCTGGTGTCCCCCAGAAAGAGTTTCCTTGTATAAAAGTCCTCTTTCTACAACAAACCTGGATCGATTAGAAGAGCTGAGAGGCGGTGGGTTGCTCCGTGCCGCCGTCCAAGCTCTCTGGAGGCTTTCATCTGCTTCCTGTTCGGTCTGGAACTGTTCCCTTGATGCTGGAGACATCAGTTCCTCATGGGATTGTGGACCTAGGCTTGGTCCCTCTGGAAGCGATATAGGGGATGGAGCTGTTTCTGTTGACTGTGAACCGCTCTCCGCTGGTGCACTATGTTGGGATTCAGGCTCCGGCTGAGCCTCTTGTGTAGGGTTATCGGCTGCTGCCAGTTCAGGTTCGGTGGGGCCCTCTGGTGTTGAGGTTGCAAGTACTGGATTCAGTGCTGACACGGGGTCTGGTGTTGGTTGTTTGGCTGGTTCCGGTTCTGGGACTGGTTCCGTCTGGGTCTCCGGGACTGGATCCACTACTGCTGTTGCAGACATTGGCCTGGGGTCCAGGTCCATCACCTCTGACTGGGTCCTGATAGAAGTTTCCGGAACAGAGCTAGGCCTCACGGCTTGTTTAGCCTGGTTGCGGGTGACCATTCCCACCCTCTTGGCCTGCTTCACATGATTGGCCAAGTCTTCCCCCAACAGCATGGGGATGGGATAATCATCATAGACTGCAAAAGTCCACATTCCTGACCAGCCCTTGTACTGGACAGGCAACTTGGCTGTAGGCAAATTGAAAGAGTTGGACTTGAAGGGTTGAATCGTCACTTGGATCTCTGGGTTGATTAAATTGGGGTCCACTAAGGAAGCATGGATAGCTGACACTTGTGCTCCGGTGTCCCTCCACGCGGTGACCTTCTTCCCACCCACACTCACAGTTTCCCTCAGCTCCAAGGGTATCTGGGAGGTATCTGGGCCTGTGGACCTCTGGTGTGATTCCGGTGCAATGAACTGTAATCTGTTGGGGTTCTTGGGGCAGTTGGCCTTTACATGCCCCAGCTCGTTACACTTAAAACATCGTCCAGCTGACGGGTCACTGGGGCGAGGAGGGTTGCTGGAGAACGGGGTGGTGGGACGATAAGGGGTCTGGAGGGTTCTTTGGGAGGTAGGTGGGGCTTTGGGCGGCCCCCGGTAATAGGGTGTGGTCTGGGGTGGTCCCTTCTGGTCTCCGCTCCAACTGCGACCAGTTTTCTTCTTCTCTGCCACCTCCACCCATCTGGCTCCAATCTCTCCTGCCTCAATTACAGTTTTGGGTTTCCCATCTAGGATGTATCTTTCTATTTCCTCAGGAACACCCTCTAAGAATTGTTCCATTTGCATTAGGAAGGGCAAATTTACTGGAGATTCAACACTTGCTCCTGATATCCAGGCATCCCAATGTTTTACAATGTGGTAGGCATGTCGGGTAAATGACATGTCTGGTTTCCACCTTAGGGCTCTGAACCTCCGACGAGACTGCTCGGGTGTTATCCCCATTCTGACTCTCGCCTTGGATTTAAACAGTTCATACTTGTTCATGTGTTCTTTAGGCATTTCAGCTGCCACCTCAGCTAAGGGTCCACTGAGCTGCGGCCTCAGCTCTACCATGTATTGGTCAGTAGAGATGTTGTACCCAAGGCAGGCCCTTTCGAAGTTTTCTAAGAAGGCCTCAGTATCATCACCTGCCTTGTAGGTGGGGAACTTTCTGGGATGGGAAGTGGTACCTGGAGAAGGATTGCTAGGGTTTGTTGGTATATTCTGCTGGGCCTTTATCCTCTCCATCTCCTCCACATGCTTCCTCTCTTTTTCCTTCTCCTCCTCCTTCAGCCGCATGAGTTCTATCTGTCTTTCATGTTCCCTTTGTTTTTCCTCAGCCTGAAATTTGGCTAATTCCAGCTGTAGTCGAGCTGAGGATTTGGCCATTCTAACCTCTCTGTTTTTAACTAACTTTACACCCGAGGTTTAGAAATAAACAAACAAAACTTGGCTGTAAAATTTTGCTGTGCTGGAATAGAATACCTATTCTCTGATAGTGATTGTCAGCCTACAGAAAAAGACAATTCCCTTGTCTCTGCTCTGGGCCCAAATTAAAGCAAAAAACCTCCAACTACTTGGAAACCTGCTTACCCAGCCCAAAGAAGAAAAAAAATTTCTTTTCAAACCTGTGCTCCTTGTAAAACAAAAAAAAAAATCAAAATCCTAAAAAAAAAACCCTGCCACTTTTGTCTCCAGGCAAATGGGTAGAGCACACACCCCCTATTTACTTTTAGGAAGAAAAGAAAAAAAAAACCTCTGGGTTGGAAGACTGTGAATTTCCCTGCAGGAGTTAAGTACCCTGCCTCTAGGCAAAGAAAACCTGCAATTCACAAGATAATCCCCTTTTGTCTCTGCTTGGCCACAAAGCAGAGAGAAACCAAGCTGCTTTCAGTTTCAAAGCTGCCTTCTGGACTTCCTAAAAATTCCTTTTTAAAATCTGTATTTCTAGTTCAAAAAATCTCAACTGGATCTCAAAATGATTTCAGGTTAATCCCACCACTGTGCCACCATGTCACGGTTCCTCCCCCACTCTGAACTCTAGGGTACAGATGTGGGGACCTGCATGAAAAACCTCCTAAGCTTATCTTTACCAGCTTAGGTCAAAACTTCCCCAAGGTACAAAATATTACACCTTGGACAGGCCGCTACCACCACCAAACTAATACTGGTTACTGGGGAAGAGCTGTTTGGACACGTCCTTCCCCCCAAAATACTTCCCAAAACCTTGCACCCCACTTCCTGGACAAGGTTTGGTAAAAAGCCTCACCAATTTGTCTAGGTGACTACAGACCCAGACCCTTGGATCTTAAGAACAATGAACAATCCTCCCAACACTTGCACCCCCCCTTTCCTGGGAAATGTTGGATAACAAGCCTCACCAATTTGCATAGGTGACCACAAACCCAAACCCTTGGATCTGAGAACAATGAAAAAGCATTCAGTGTTTTACAAGAAGACTTTTAATAAAAAATAGAAGTAAATAGAAATAAAGAAATCCCCCCTGTAAAATCAGGATGGTATATATCTTACAGGGTAATTAGATTCAAAAACATAGAGAACCCCTCTAGGCAAAACCTTAAGTTACAAAAAAGATACACAGACAGAAATAGTTATTCTATTCAGCACAATTCTTTTCTCAGCCATTTAAAGAAATCATAATCTAACACATACCTAGCTAGATTACTTACTAAAAGTTCTAAGACTCCATTCCTGTTCTGTCCCCGGCCAAGACGACTACAGACAGACTACAGACCCTTTGTTTCTCTCCCTCCTCCCAGCTTTTGAAAGTATCTTGTCTCCTCATTGGTCATTTTGGTCAGGTGCCAGCGAGGTTACCTTTAGCTTCTTAACCCTTTACAGGTGAGAGGAGCTTTCCCCTGGCCAGGAGGGATTTCAAAGGGGTTTACCCTTCCCTTTATATTTATGACAGTGCCTAATAAAGATATATAGGACTAAACATTTCTACTATGCAGCCTATTTTAATCCACCCCTTAGTTTTTTAGTATTACTCAGGTATATTATTTAAATAATTATAATATATGTGGAAGTGTTTGGTCTCTCTCTCTCTCTCTCTCTCTCTAGGTTGTAAGTTCAGTGTAAGGACCTGTTCTCTTTTATATTCTGTTACATCTGTGCTCTGCAGCGCATGCAGCAAATGCTCAAGAATAATAAATAATGATTACTGTGAACTAAGAGGCAGAACTAACATGTCTGTAAGAAAAGGATATATACATTAGAAATTACTCTTACTATGTTATGTGACCAATGAAAACCCATCTGCAGTCTCTGACCTTCTTTATCTTGGCTTTGTCTCTCACTCCAGTATTTTCAGAGTTACTTACCTGGAATGAATGCTGTCTCTTTAGCTCTTGATTGACTATGGAAAATACTTCATTAATATGGTGAGGTGAAAGGCAGGCCCTACTAAAGCTTCCCCAAAAGCTCTTCCAGTGCACCTGAATTCTCACCTAAACAACATCCTTGGTACTCCAGTTTCATGCTTCTCCGTTCTAATCAAAATGAGGCCAAATTGTGTGCCGTTACATTTGTGATGCAACCAAATTAGGGGAACCATAGTTATTGTATTTTAATTTTTTTAATTAATACATGGTACCTGTCACAGTGTCCCTTAAAGCCTAATCCAAAACCTATTGAAGTCAGGATGTAGCTTTCCATTGTGAAGCATCAGCTCAATGTTTTGAGAAGATATTTGAAAAAGAAGGTGTAAGCACCCTACATCAGCAGGTGTGACTACATCAGACATGTCCAATCCCTGTTTGACATACTACAGATGCAGACAAAAGAGAAGCTGTCTCTACCTATGAGCCAGGTTGAGACAGCCAGAGTGAAGGTTATCTGTTGTTCTTCCTTTTCATTCTCATCTGTATGCAAGAGAACAGAGACAATGTTATCCTGTACCAGTTGAGGGACATCAGTCTTTACTACAACATCCTGTGGTAAATTCTTTGGTGCTGTCTGCAGCACAGGAGGGGGTGAGGGGATGGGAAGTCACCTTCTTCTGCCAGGAGAGAAGAATGTAAGCTGTGTGCTTTTGGCAGGGGAGCCTATTCCTATGGCTCACTAGGCCTTCCGGTGGCTGACTATCAAGTCATTGTGTTCTGCTACAGTTACGCTCTGTGGGATGCCATGAGCCCTATGCTGGACTCCTTTCCTGAGGAAGAGAAGGAAGTGGTTAAGACTCTGGTCACTGAGGATTGTACACTCGTGCAGCGCTATGAGCAGCACACAATGACTTAGATGTCAATGCAAGAACAGTGACCACAGGAGCGGCTCTTAGGAGGTACTCCTGGCTGAGATCCTTTTGGTCTTACAGCTGGATCCCGAGGAAAATAGAAAACCTCCCTTTTTGAGAGTACGGGCCTTTTTTAGTGATGAAATCAGTGAAGCCCTGGAAAAGGTTATGGCTGCTGCACCTTTCCTGGGACTAACAGAGTCCTCTTCCTAAGCACAGAAGAGGTTTTACTACCTAACATTCCACTTCCAAAAGACAGGCTTCTTCACAATACCAAGGGATACACTTCCAGAGGTGAAACGAGCCACTCCTTTAACCTACTAATGGAAAACAACCTCAGCATTATTGAAGCAGGATTCCTAATCTCATGCCTCACAGCCCTCAACATCAGCCTCCAAAAAACAGTTTTGAAGATGCAGTCAAGCGCTATGCACTGACTTGCACCAGTTCTCCATGCCTTCTTCCCATCCCAGGGTGGATTTGATTTAAATCAAATTGATTTAAATCACTAGTCAGGAAGACTCTATTTAATCATGGATTTCTACATAAAAGTGCATTCTTGTTGGTTGTTATAACCTTAATAAATACTCTTCACAATTCAGAGATAGATGTAGGTTTCATTTTTAGAAGGTACCCACTATACATTTTTTAAGTAATTTATTTTGAAAACTTTTCAGATTAGTTTTACATCTATATCAGAAAATGAATGATTGGTTATTTCATTTACCAAAGGTAATTGAAGCAGATATTTATAAGTTATTGGAGGTAAACTGTCTCCAATTCAACAGGTTAATCATTAATATTTGGAGGATTTTCTTGCCATGCTGTATTAGGATGAGAACATCACCAAACAGACATTTTAATTGTTTTATTTAACTAAAACAGCAATGTTATGTATTCTGGATTTTTTTCTTCAACAGCAAACACATAATATTTTAACAAAACAAGCATATGAATTTTTAAATTTAGTTAAACATTTGCATTTTTTAAAATCGGGTTTGTTTTTGTTAAAATTGTTAACTAAAATAGTTAAATGGATAAAAAAAATTAAATAGACTATGTCAGCCAGGTCAGCATGAGAAACGTAAAATATTGGCTTCTGCAACTAACTCAGTCGTCTCTTCACCTTCATTTTCCTGTTTGTTCATAATCTGGAAAAGAAAAACAAGCTTTCGTGCTTTTTTCAGCTCCCAAACGATTTCTCAATTTGGAATGAATTAGTCCACAGGAAGAAGATATTCTTTCTACTCTGACAGAAGAAGCTACTGCTGTTAAAAGTGAGATTATCACTTCAACAGTCTCTAAATCCAAGTGCTTAAGTGACTTCCACCAGTTCACTGGTGTGACTTTCTTTAAGACATCATCAGCAAAAATATATTTCTTGAATGGTTCTTATTCCCAAACTGGGTCTCTTTTACAGCCTGCTGCCATTTTAGGTTTTCCCTTCTAGTGAGAATGGTATGTTAGATCTCAAAACAATGAAGGCTACACTCAGAAAGACCTCAAGACTTCTGGAATATGCTGCTCAAACAGTTTCACTTTTGTTTCTACTGCCTGTCCCTCCCTTCTCACATTCATCTCCTGACTTCTTCTCCTTGTCCAGATCTATTCCTCCCCCAACAATCTTCTATTCACTGAACTTTTTGAAACTTTGCACTTTTAGAGAGAGGTAAGGGATTGACTCTGTGTACACAAATTTGCAGAGAGACAATAGGGTTGAGGTCTGTTATTTCTCACCTCTGTATATTATTTATTTATTTATTTAAAACATTTTTGCTGTTAACAAGCATGTTATCTCTGGAGACACAAATCCACAGTTTGAGAACTGCAAAACTAAGCATCTCTGATGGTATCTTCTAGACTGAGCACTGAGTCCCATTGGGAAGATAGAAAGATTTACTTAAATAATCTATAGAGAAGCCCCTGGAACTCCATAAAATTGGGTCCCTAATCCATGAACTTTTGGAACTCATTTACAAAACTCATCTTAAACATGACATGAATATATTGTTTCATACTATAGAATTAGAATTTATAATCCCTATTGCATGATGAGATATCTTTGAGCTATAATGTATCTTAATTAAAACTATCTTTAGATAGGTTTTTTTCCTCAAAAAGCATTTTATAAAAAAAAAAATCCGATTTAAATAAAAAATATCTGATTTTTTAAATTATTTTTTTTAAATAATTAATTTTTATCCAACCTGTCCCATCCCCACTCTTTGGACCTTGTTTCTCTTCCTCTTACAGAGCTTGATGCACAATTATCTCTGATCACTTATTGCTGGACACAGCCTGTGACACATTCCATCTGGTTCTGCACCAGACTACATCACTATCCTGTCTCCTTCCGTCTTCAAGGACCCATCTCTTGAGAACATCTTGTTGGAAGAAGTGGATTCCCTTTTCTGGAAGGGAGCTTGTGGTGAGGCGGTGCCCAACCCCCAGGCAAGATTGGGCTGAACCAGACCTGAGAGGCTGCGCAGACCTGCAGCCAATCAGAGAAGGCCTGGTGAGAGCCAATCAGAGCAGGGAAAGAGTCAGCCAATCAGGGCCAGGCTAGGCCCTATATAAAGGCTGCCCAGGAGAGAAGCAGACAGTCTCTCCAAGACCTTCAAAGGAGAAGTTTGAGCGAGGAGACCAGCACCTGGGACAGCACAGCACAGTGCAGTGCAGTGCAGCGCAGTGCAGTGCTGGGCAGGGTCAGGGTCAGGGTCAGGGGAGCAGAGGGGAACTCCAGCCCAGTACCTTCCGGGCTGCAGGCTACAAGGTGTGAAGGGGCTGAAGGGGAAGCGGCCCAGGGAGGAGAGGCAGACAAGGGGAGCGAAGGAGGGCAGGGAGGCTGTCGCCAGAGAGTCCCTGGCCCGGAGCTCAGAGTGGAGGGCAGGCCTGGGTCGCCCCCTTCCCCATTGTATTACACCTGGCCGTTAGAAGTGGCCATAGCGGACTGCACCCGACCCCTGACAGAAGGGGTAAGACTTTGGGGTGTGGTTGGCCATGGCGGCTGGGGCGAAGCGGAAAGCGGAAATACACACACACACACCCCCGGAAGGGAGTGAGCGTGGACTAGGAGGCAGTGTCCTGAAGAGGACGCCGCGAGAAGGGAGCAACACAGGTCCAGACGCCAACCAAGGGCGAGAGATGGACAGGACACCACCAGCGGAGGGCGCTCCACATGGACTGAGCTAATTCCTGGAGGTACCAACAGGAGGCGCTGTGGTGGTGAGTCCCAACCCTATCACAGAGCTATAAAGTTGGTTCTAGGAGAACACTGAGATAAAAGTTTTTGTTCCTGCTATTCCTGATGTCAAGCAGAGGAAAGATCTGAGACTCATTCGGGACCTCAGAAATCTCAACAGGTGCATAAGAATATTGAAGCTCAAGATGCTTGCTCTAGAGGACATTGTCCCTTCCTTGTTCTGGGGAGTTTGGTATTCGATTCTTTACTTAAGCATGTCTACTTTCATTTGGCAACCAAACATACATTGAGTACTTGAAGTTCAATATGGGTACAAGACACCTACCAATTTAGAATCTTTCATTTTGGCTTGTCCTCAGCACTGTGCGTCTTCATCAAGTGTCGCATGGTGGTTGCTGTTCACTTCAGATGCTAAGGAATATCTGGATTGCTGGCTTGAGGGCAAGCTCTCAACAGCATCTCTCTTCAGCAGACTTGTTACAAATTTTGGGTCTGGTACTAATCAATATTTTCATTAATGACGTGGATAATGGAGTGGAGAGTATGCTTATAACATTTGTGAATGACACCACGCTGAAAGGGGTTTGGAGGATGGGATTAGAATTCAAAAGGACCTTGATAAATTGGAGAATTGATCTGAAATAAACAAGATTCAATTCAATAAAGAAAAGTACAAAATACTGTAGTTAGGAAGGAAAAATCAAATGCACAACAACAAATTGGGGAATAACTGGGTAGGGGCTAGTGCTGCTGAAAAGGATCTGGTGGTTGTAATGCATCATAATTTGAAAGTGAGCCAACAGTGTGACGCTGTTGGGAAAAAGGCCAGTAGCCTTTTAGTACGCCCTATGGGGTGTATTAAAAGCAGGGTCATATGTAAGACACAGGAAGTAATTGTCCCACTGTATTCCGCACTGGTGAGGCCTGGGGTGGAGTATTGTGTCCAGTTCAGGGTGTCACACTTTAGGAAGGGTGCGGACAAACTGGAGAGATTCTAGAAGACAGCAACAAAAATGATAAAAGCTTTAGAAAACCTGACTCTTGAGGGGAAAACTGAGCATGTTTAGTCATGAGAAAAGCTGACTGAGAAGGGATCTGATAAGTCTTCAACTACATTAAGGGCTGTTATAAAGAGGACAGTGATTAATTGTTCTCCATGTCTATGGAAGGTAGTACAAGAAGTAATGGGCTTAATCTGCAGCAAGGGAGATTTAGGTTAGATAGTAGGAAAAACTTTCTAATTAATTACAGGAACAGGTTACCTAAGGAGGTTGTGGAATCCCTGTCCTTGGATGTTTTTAAGAATATATTAAACAAACATCTGTCATGGATGGTCTAGGTGGTCCTGCCTCAGCTCAGGGAATAGACTGGGTGACCATGTGTCCGTTTTAGCCCTACATTTCTATGATTCTATGTGTAGCCTCCTCCGATAACCGGGACTGTTGATTACCTGGGAGAAATTCTTTGTGCAGATTGAAGTGAGGATCACTTTTTTGGAGCAATCCTGGACTCCACTCAGGGCCTTTCTTCCAGAAAAGAGATTTTTCAAGATTTGGGACTCTAACTACTTCAGGGAACAGCCAGTACAAGACTGTCACAATTTAGGGCAACTATACTGTGTTCTCCCTCTGTGGTTCAGCAAGGGCACCTTTTCTTAGGTTTTGGCTCCCCAGACATTCTCTCTTGGATGTAGACACTCGCTCTCTTCTTCCTGACCACGGTATTTCCAGGCTGCAGAGCACCCTGTCTACACTATGAATTCCCCAGCAAAGTCAAACTGTCTAAGCAGGCCTGCTTTACTTTTTTCTTCAGAGATGGTAAACCGTGTAATTGCCACAGTTAAGTTACCACACAGCTCTTTCTGAAGAGGGACATTTATTCTTAAGGTAAAAGCATTACAGAGAAAATATTTAAAACAATAAAAGAACCTCCAAGCATCCTAACAAGCTTACCAGAGATCACCCCTTGACTGCCACAAGGGCCCTGGCCTGTGAAAAGTCCTTTGAACCCCACCAAAGGGTTTTCCTGTGGTTACAATTCATAATCCCTTTTGCTCAGCGCAAGAACACAGACTGTGCCAAGTCCTTCCAACCCACCCCAAGAAGGACTGGGATCATGCTTGGACAGACAATTCCGTCCATTTGTTGGGTCAGAAAGAAGGCCCTATGTCAGTTTTAACTCAGGCCATTGAATCCAGAATCCTTTCATTGTCGGTTGCACACGCGCCAGCTTCTAATTTTCCCTTGGGGTGCTCAGCGCCAGGCCCCACCCCAACTCCACCCTTCCCCCACCTCCGCCCTGCCTCTTCCCACCCCCACTCCACCCCTTCTCCCCAAGGGCCTGCCCTGTCTCTTCCCGCTCCTGCCCCACCTCTTCCCCACCTCTTTCCACCCCATCCCCCGAGCACGCCTGTCTGTGATCCTCCCTCTCCCTCTCAGTGCCTCCTGCACACCGGAGAACAGCTGTTCCATGGCATGCAGGAGATGCTGGGAGGGAGCAGGAGGAGTTGATTGATGGGGGCCCCAGGTGGGTACACCTGGGGGTCCATACTCCATATGAACATATAAAAGCTCAGAGTATTGACCTGGGCCCTCGAGACCTTTCACTTGTCTGTGTAGCACAGGTGCTTACAGACAGCACCATAGCTATGTACTGCATCAACAAGCAGGGAAGTGTGCATTCCCAGCTCTTGTCTGGGAGACAAGGAATCTATGGCTGTGTTACATCCAAACCATATCCATCGCAGTCGCCCTTCACCTAGCAGGAGAGGAGAGCGTGGAGGAAGACTCAGTCAGCAGGTCATCTCGGGATCAACTTGAGTGATCCTTGAAACCCGCGGTCCTCAGAGCCCTGTTTCACAAGTTCAGTAACAGACCTCTATAATACAATAAGACTTACCAATTTGATCCAACATTTGCATGTTTGTGAAGCATCCTGGTGTATTCTAAAATCATCTAGCACGGTGACGGGCAACCTGCAGCCCATCAAGGTAATCTGATTGCGGGCCAAGAGATATTTTGCTGATGTTGACCACCTGCAGACACAGCCCCCCACAGCTGTCAGTGGCCGCGGTTCGCCGTTCCTGCCAATGGGAGCTGTGGGAATCTGCAGCCAGCAAGTCCCTGTGGCCTGCTCTTCATGCCATTAGTTGGGAACAAATAATTTATCCAAATTACCAGTTCCATCAGTGTAAAGAAATTGGGTTATACATTTTTTTAGTGTGGCTGGAAAGGTTTGCAAAATTAAGTTGCTTAATATTAGGTAAATTAAGATTATCAGAAGACGAACCATTCAGATGACATCAGAAAAATAACAGATAAAGTGAAATTAGGTCAGGAATTTTCAAACTCTGTTAACTGTGGACCAGAATTTAAGAGATTATCTCATGACCATTGCCTTTTCTGTTCCTAGTTGTGTGGGCCACTTCCCTTGGTATTTGCAAGCAAATGACATCCCACTGGCTTCCCACCTGATATCAAATTTAAGCTTCTAGACACTACCTTCAAAGCTGTATACAACTGTGCCCCCAGGTTCTCAGCCTAGAGTCACAATGTCTCGGTGTGCTTCAGACATGACCACCCTGCCCTTTTTGATATTGCTAAATGGGAGGGTAGCTTCAGCTGTATGGGAATGGAGAACCTGAAACGGGGAGAGTTTGGTATTACCAGTCTGGGTCATATAGATATGTTCAAATTTTAAGTGAAATAAAGTACAGTTTGTTTTCAGTGTTATGCTCTAGAGATTAAGGCTAAACAATATTGGGGATAAGGGGAAGGGCCGTTACTAGATCTGTTGAAATCCTAATTTTATATGTCTACCTTTAACTCTTATGAATTAATGGTGATGATGATGGAAAGTACATTTTTGTGTATGGAAAAATATTTATAGTCTTACAGCCATTGTGTATTTAAAGCTAAGGTTCAGCAATGTGAGTTGGGGTTTCTCAGGAAACGATAGTGTTTTATTTCTGAGCAAAATATTAAAGGAGTCTTATACAACAGCAAATTGCACATATTCATAAAAAGCAGCAATCTCTTTAATTTAGTGTTGCTTGATTCAGTTCACATTGGCGTATGGATGGAACAAATATGTCTCTGTCAGTTTTGCTGTATCTTATCAGATAAAAGCGGCAAAGAGTCCTGTGGCACCTTATAGACTAACTATAGACTATAGATGTACTGGAGCATAAGCTTTCATGGGTGAATACCCACTTCGGCATCCGACGAAGTGGGTATTCACCCACGAAAGCTTATGCTCCAGTACGTCTGTTAGTCTATAAGGTGCCACAGGACTCTCTGCCACTTTTACAGATACAGACTAACACGGCTACCCCCTGATACTTATCAGATCGTTTGTGTCCTCATTCTGTCTATCTCCAAAAACTAGGATTGCCATTAGTTACATTCAAGTGTGTGTTTTTAATATCTGACATTCCACTGTAGAATAGTTAGGTTGAAGACCATTTGTTCAGTATAGATTTAATATATTCCTTGCATTTTAAAAAATGGAACAGTCATGAATATTATGCTCTATGTTTTAAAGCTCAAAAAATAAAATGACAGTGCAGATTCTTTTTACAGTTGGTTAGGGCTTCAGGGAAAAGAATCAGCAGTCTTGTTGCATTGAGTCAAAACTATTCATTCCAAATAGGTAACTGTAAAGTAACTTAGATTTAAATTTTCGATTTAAATCAGATCTTCTTTGTTTCCTGAAGAAAGAAGTGCTTACCTTTTTTAATTAGGGGAAATTAGAAATGTCATTTAGCAGCCAAAATTCCCCATTAATTTTTTTTTTGTTTTAGACTGAGTGTATCTATTCTCTTGACTACTCCTCAAATTATTGCAGACTTTGAGACCCATGTTGTGTATAGTGGTTGTGTTGGATCATATTTTTGGATTTTTCTCTGAACCCTCATTTTCTCCTGCCCAGGACTAATAGATGTCTTCTAATCAGGTAGGCAGCAGTGAGGAATCAACTAAAGAATGTTGGCATCTCTGGCTCTTAGCTGGTGGTCACTCCCTCCCACCCCGTCTCCTTCATTGATTGCCAGCAATGCAGATTGTCTAAGAAAATGTCTTTGACCACAATAGTAGCGGCAGGTTTTTTATTTTAGAAGTTGAATTCCCATGGAAGGAAGAAGTGACTGAAGAACAGTTCCCCTTACTTCTCCCCCATATTAATGTCTGTTTGTTTAAATTGTTCTGGTACAACTGGTGAAGCCTACTCATCTGCAATATTACTTCTTAACTTGTGGTCTTACGAATAGCATTCCAGGGTAATTACAAGGTCATGATTGTGGTTCCTGTATTCTAGAGCAAGAAGAGGGGACGATATCCTGACTAAATGATTGGCTAGTCTGACCTCTATCCTTTCAAATGCCCCAATATTTTGTGAAAAGTGTCCTTTTAAAATGCCCAGTTCCATGAAGCTTGTAGCAGCCATGATAAAACTCCTTGTAATATTTCACAACTGTATTCATCTAGGAATTTTTTTCCACTGCGGGTCACAGTAGTGTTGCCATCCCAGAATGAGTACAGAAAATTCTTCTTTCAGTGGGCACCCTATTGAAGGCTCGTTCCTTCCTACTCCCTGATTCAGACGCTACACTTTCTGAGACTCTCAGTATTATGTGTAAAGGTGATATTCCCTTGACTGCATCTACCCTTCAAAATGTTATAAAGATTTATTCTAAAAAAGCTCACCCCACAGATGAATAACACAATTATTCTTATACTCATAGATGATAGAGATTAGAAAAACCTTTTAGATAATCTAGCTCAATGGTTCTCAAACTGTGGGTTAGGACCCCAAGGTGGGTTGGGGTCACCAGAGCTGGCGTTAGATTTGCTGGGTCCCGTGGCTGAAACTGATGCCCGAGCCCTACTGCCCAGGTGGTGGGGCTCAGGTTACAGTCCCCCACCCGCACCCAGGCGGCAGGGCTCCGGTTTTGGCTTTGCCTCTCCCCCCAGGGCAGTGGGGCTTCGCCGGGCTCAGGCTTCAGTCCCCCCTTCTGGGGTCGTGTAGTAATTTTTGTTGTCAGAAGGGGGTTGCAGTGCAATGAAGTTTGAGAACTGCTGATCTAGCCCATGTGTCTGCCAGTACAAGAATGATCTATGTAGTATTTATTTATTTATTTATTTATTTTTACTTTTCTGCTTCATCAGTAGGACCACTCATTTGGGTAAAATTGTATATATTCTTAAATCTGTGTAGGGTCAGGGTCCCATGTAAAGGCGTCTTTTATCCTCAGTTTTTGCCCATATGGAAAATCAGAGAGAACTTGTCTGTCTGTCGGACTGCCTTAGGTAGAGTTGTACCTAGATAGGCTGTTCTTTAGATCCACTTACAGGCTTTTTGTGCTTTTTGAGAAGAGCACAGTTTGGGACATACAGGCTTCAAAGAAGACATTAGGATAGTGAACTAAAATCACACACATCTAGTCTGTCCTTTCCCATGAGGGAAAAATTTAGGTCCATAATTTTGGAAAAGAAAAAATAAACACAGAAATGCACATAATTCCAGACCTCTTTTTATGCAATAAGCAAGTCCTGAACAGGAAATATAAATGCTCTCAATGGAATATTCTTAAAATTCATTTTCTTAAAATGAGAATTTCCTGTCCTTGAATGCAAGGTATTAACATCAGTTGAAACAGCAAGTCACTATCCAAGTTTTCCCATACTGCTCTAATGAAGTTCCTTAGTCCCAGCCTGCAAAGCTCCTGCTTTTCTAGACATGGGTCCTCTTGAGCAGAAATTGTGAAGTGGTCAGACCAGTGGTGTGGTTTTGCTGCGTGTACAAATTTAGACTAGGGTAAGAGGAAAAATACTTCAAAAAACTTCTGACATAACTGGGTTTGTACAGTGGTCCAGTATCCTCTTCCCCTCCAACATCCTCCATTGCTGGACTCCTGGCTCTTTCTACCTGTACTGTTGTCATTCCTGGACAGGATCATCTTTCCTTCCTCTGCTCTCTACTACATTGTACCTGGACATGATCGGTTTGTCACTGACTCTCTGCTGCATCTGGCTTTCTCAGACTTCTGGTTTCAAGTCCCAAAGATCCTGACTTTGTCCATGTCTGAATGTACTTACCACAGCGTGTCATCTAGTCTTTCTGTGTTCACTTAAGAACATATGTATGGTTTCCTTTTGTGAATGTGTACTCTCACCAGCACACGCCTTCATCTGATTCTATCCTTTTGTTTAGAATGCTCCATATCAATAGGCAAGAAGGCGAGTGAGTCAGCTTAAAGGGATACCATCCGTTTAAAAGTAATGGTGTAAATAATGTTACTAAAAATGTTATAGATCATGACAGTGACATGATTTTTAAAATCCTGTTTTACTTTGCTTGTTGCATATCCCTCAGTTTAGACAATGAGTATCAATTAAATGTTTTGCCTTTTCACTGGTTTTTCCTGTTTTATGTTTTCTCCTCTATTGCTGGGTGAAAGAGCCATACAAGTGAGGATAAATATATGTACAACAAGGGGAGTAAGGGCTTATTGTGCACATACCTGTAAGCAGCTACAGCTAAATGATTGTCCTAGTCATAACTGCTGCTGTTGTCTCTCTTGCTGCCTCTTTCTGCACAGGAGTTCCCTCCTTCCTTGTTCTCATCTTATCCCCCACCCCTAGCAAGTGAGCCCCACTCCCCCAAATCCAACTTCAAGCCAGACCATCAGAACAGAGAGACAAAACAAAACGCCAAAGAGGCTTAGCAGTCCAGCATCCCTGGAAGTTGGTGCTCAGGGGCACCCCTAGAACCAGCCCTCAATATAAGTATCTATCCATCCCACACACCTTCACTTGTCCCTTCTCCCTGGCACTGTCTCCTGCTGTTCAGTTCTGTGGAGGAGATTGAGTTTGGGGAGTTCTGCACATGTTGCTCTCCCATCCTTGTTCCTTTCTTGTTTCTGTGAAAGGGACAAGGGATAGAGAAACTTGCTGCCTTTTGTCCTAGATCCTATATTAAAGGCTTGATGGGTAGGGTTTCTCCAGGCCCCTGTTGTCCATGCTTCTCAGTCTTAAGGCTTATGTGGAAGAGGCTAGGGCTTACTTCTGCTCCCATGGGGAGAACTGGAGGCAGGATCAGGAGGTTGGGAAATGTTTCTCCAGCATTTACTTCACAGACTGGTCTCTGTTTCTTGCTGCCGTTTGCTTTGGCAGAGGTGGATGGTTCCATTCCTCTTCTGACATCAACATTAGTGATTGTGAAAGTTTACTACTTCCTGCTTTGTTCTGGACTGTTCCAAATTTTTCTTTGGTCTTATGCGTGGGGGTGGGGGAGGGAGCCTTCTCCTTACCTTCCTTGCTGGGTGTCTTCTGCCTTTTCTCCCAGTCCTGCTCGGGGGCTGTCTGTTGGATGCCTTCTGTCTTATTGCTTCTGAAGGACCAAAGGACTAGGCTGCCTCAAATACTGCAAGGTGCTCTGGGCCTCTGCAAAGGTCTTGGGAAGATAAAACGGACTTCCACATACCACTCACTCTGCCCAGCTCCCAGCACTCCCCAGGACTGTGCAGACACTAAATGTAGAAGAATAGCGGTAGCTCTACTATAGTGTCACTGTTAGGATGAGAAAGCACATGAGCTTTCCCCAGAGTGGGAACCGTGTGTCGTACTCGTGCTTGAGATAGGTGAGTGGCAGACACCACTGATTTGGCCGACGGAATTTACCCTCTCTACTTACATGCACATCATACATCATTTGAAAGCTGCTTATGGCTACTTTGAGATGACATATGATGTGGAGCTGTCAGGTGGTACTGTTACCATAGAAATAGGGATAAACGATGACACCATCAACATGTTAAAATGACCACTTTGTAATGTTTGCATTTTTCTTTTAGTTCAATGATTCTGCGTATTATTTCAAGACATAAAATTGTATTTCTTTTTGACCTCAAAGCATCACAACAACAATCTAAATGGTAAAACAAAATCTAATAATTTTGTACCAGTGTCACTGGAATGTAATAGTACTGGTGACATTTCTAGTCAACATGATAATCATTGTCTTGTTCATCATTATAATCTCTGTCAAGAGGGTGTGGATTAACACAGTTTTCATTGCCTTGACATGTACACAGTTTTCTGCAGGGAAGATTGTTCTGACTGCAGACACATTTGACTGTGCAGCGACCCTTTTGGTACAAGGCAGATAAGATCTTGTAGAAGCTCAGATGCCACAGGGCCTTTGAATACAAGAAGTATTTCATCCACATTTTTCTATCCATGTTGCAATGGTGATCCAGTATATGGTTTATCTGTGTGCAAAGACATCGAAATCTTTGTTTGCCAAGATGCTCTTTTCACATACTCTTCCAAACTCTCCTCACATGGTGGGAGTTTGGCCAATGACTTGTCCTTTTTGATGGCTGGATTGAGGTGCAAGCAATTCTGGTTTCTCTGGATATATCTACACTGCAGTTAGACACCCCCAGCTGGCCCATGCCAGCTGACTCAGGCTAAGGGGATGTTCGAATGCAGTATCAATGTTTGGGCTCAAGCTGACCCTCCCACCTCTCAGGATCCTAGAGCTTGGGCTCCAGATGGAGCCTGAATGTCTACAGTGCAATTAAACAGCCTCTTAGCCTGAGTCAGCTGGCATGGGCCAGCTGCAAGTGTCTAATTGAAAAGTAGACATACCCTTTGGGTCTTCTTTTCTTTCTCGCTCTGGTCATACAACTTTGCTATCAGTTTTTTTGCTGCAGAAATTTTGGCTTGTCTGTTACTCTCTCCCAATTTGGCAAGATCTCTGAAGTGGTAAATTCCCTTTGTTTTGACAACATTAAACTCAGATTTTTTTCCCCAGTACCAAATATGAATGAGACAGAGTTGCATTCCGTTAACACGTTCACATCAGTAAGTATGTTACAGAAGTCCGGAGTGAGTGCATCTCAAATTGCATGCACAGGTATGAAGCACCACTTCTCAGTTGTGCTGGTAATGGTGCCTGTTTTGATCCACATGTTATCTGTGTGTTCCATTTTTGGAAAGTAGTGAACAGCAACGACCAAAATATCTGTATTGGATGACCTAATTCCTGTGATTACTTTGATACCAAGAGACCCAAATACCATATTAGTACATACAGCATGCACAAACATCCTTGGGTCTGCTTCTCTTGAGTACCGTATAAGTCTTTGATTCTTCAGCACCTCTGCTGGTGATAGACTTTGTCACTTCACCATTGAAAACACCTGCAGCAAGAAAGTGTGTTTGTGTTGGGTGTGCTCCTGCACTCTCGGATGCATTTTGAACCGTATACTCACAAGGAGTTTTACAAGTCTCTGCTTGTTGGATGTCACATTTAGAAACTTTTTCCTTGGAGAGACAGTGTGTCCACCAAACATCTCATATTTCTTGGATCCAACCTTAGATCCTATCTGATGCTGTCTTTCTGTACTTTTCACAGAGTTACTGTTGTCATATCTGTCAAGACTTCAGTTACAGAATTAGCTTTATCATATCCTTTTAGGACCTGCCTCAAGTGTTCATCAGCCAGTTCATTGAATGTATGGAATTTGTCTTCAGCCATCATTTCTGATGTACTCTATGTTTTCTTTTTTGCATGCTCTTGATTCCTGGATTCTTTCATCTTGAGATTCCAGCTGTTGCCCTAATTCAGCTTTGTCTGTTTTTCTCATTGTTCCACCAGCATGGAAGAGGGAATTAGGAATGGGACCTATTGAGTGACTGAGAACAATTGCCGCTGACACATCCTCTCTGCACCCGACCCACAGATCCAAGTCTGAATCACATCCCCCACAAGCTGCAGGCTTAACTGAAAACCGCTTAAGAACCCTTATTTTGCTTACTTTTCTGTCCCTATTTCCCTTACCCGAAATAAGCAAACGGAAAATAACAGACCAGTAACCACTTTGTCTGTTCTCCAGCCACCACACTTAAAACTCACTTAAAATCACTACCAGTGTCTCAAAGCAATCAGCTGTGCACAGATCCTGCTTGACTACACCACAGTGACAGGCTGGGTCACAGAAACCCCCTTGGGACTGCCACCCGATGTGCTGAGAACTACCTCTAAGCCCATTTTCGCTGGCAGCTTGGGACTTCAGTTCCCTGCCTTGTTGTGCAGACATGCTAGCCTGCTACAAACACAGATCCAAGTCTGAACCACATCCCCACAAGCTGCAGGCTTAACTGAAAACGGCTTAAGGAATTGCTCCTGATCCAGGACTCAGATACCCAGCTTCCAATGGGGTCCAAATCCCAAATAAATCCGTTTTACCCTGTATAAAGCTTATACAGGGTAAACGCTATAACACTGATAGAGAGCTATGCACAGCTGTTTGCTCCCCCAGGAATTAATTACTTGCTCTGGGTTAATTAATAAGTAAAAAGTGATTTTTGTTAAATATAAAAAGTAGGATTTGAGTGGTTCCAAGTAATAACAGACAGAACGAAGTAAGTTACCAAGCAAAATAAAATAAAACATGCAAGTCTAAGCCTAATATAGTAGGAAACTAAATGCAGGTAAACCTCACCCTCAGAGATGTTCCAATAAGCTTCTTTGACAGACTAGACTTCCACCTAGTCTGGGTCGAACAATCACTCTCACCCCCGTAATTACTGTCCTTTGTTCCTGTTTCTTTCAGGCATCTCTTTGGGGTGGAGAGGCTATCTCTTGAGCCAACTGAAGACAAAATGGAGGGGTTTCCAGGGGCTTATATAGTCTTTCTCTTGTGGGTGGAAATCCCCCTGTTCTCCTTTGTAAAATCCGCTCAACAAGATGGAGTTTTGCAGTCACCTGGGCAAGTCACGTCTATGAATGATTCCCCTTTTTGCAGGCCAGTGTCATTGTTTGCATGTTAGTTTGAACATTCAAAGGGAAAGCTAAGATGTGGATTGGTGTCTCCCGTAGTTCATTGTTAGTTAAGTACTCTCAATTACTTGAATAACCCCTTCACACTATGTTGACCAAATCTGCCTTATGTGCTTGCTACAGCAAACACTTTAAACTCAAGCATAGAGCCAACGCTCATAACTTCAGATATAAAAATGGTACATGCATACAAATAGGATGAATACATTCAGTAGAACATAACCTTTGCAAAGATATGTTATGTGGCATATCTAGCATAAAACATGTTCTAGTTATGTCACATTTATACTCATAAGTATACCCCCATAAAGCATTACAGGGTGCCACGTCACATAGGTAATTACAATTTAAAACTTTCTACCGTGCAGACTACATGCTACATTATATGTACAACAACTTACAGATGGAGAGGCATTACATTAGGAATTACCATACATTTATAGTGTTGTAAGCGACACGAGGAGTAATTCTTCTGCTCTACTCTGTGCTGATTAGGCCTCAACTGGAGTATTGTGTCCAATTCTGGGCACCACATTTCCGGAAAGATGTGGACAAATAGGAGAGAGTCCAGAGAAGAGCCACAAAAATGATTAAAGGTCTAGAAAGCATGACGTGTGAGGGAAGATTGAAAAAATCAGGTTTGTTTAATCTGGAAAAGAGAAGACTGAGAGGAGACAACACTTTTCAAGTATGTAAAAGGATGTTACAAGGAGAAGGGAGAATTGGACCCCCCCCAAGGTCTGAGGATAGGATGAGAAGCAATGGGTTCAAGTTGCAGCGAGGGAGGTTTAGTTTGGACATTAGGAAAAACTTCCTGTCGGGGTGGTTAAGCACTGGAATAAATTGCCTAGGGAGGTGGTGGAATCTCTATCATTGGAGATTTTTAAGAGCAGGTTAGACAAACACCTGTCAGAGATGGTCTAGATAATACTCAGTCCTGTCATGAGTGCAGGAGACTGAACGAGGTGACCTCTCAAGGTCCCTTCCAATCCTGTGATTCTATGATAGCTATCAGTTCTTCAGTACAAATTATGCCAGGTAATCTACTGCCACTTGTGCACAGTCTTCAGTATGAGAAAGATCTGGTCAGCAAATTTTAGTTGAAAATATAGAAAACTATTATCAGGAGGAGATACTATGACAATTATGAACATGCAATGTGAAAACATTTTGTGTTAGTATATTGCAAATTGTTGATATTCGCCATTTTTGCTAAACAGCTCATCATTTCTGGAAGTAAATACTAGCCCATGCAACACCAGATTTTTTAATACATTGTCGTTTGCTATCTTTGACCGGAAAACAGAACATTAAGATGTTGAAATTAACTTAAAGTGTAAACTGTAGTCAGTCATGTTGAAGTGTTTCTGCACCAAAAATGACACTTTCTCATTTTGGGTACCATTGTGTCTCCTCAGCTGTTGGCTTACCACACCACTTGATAGTCTCACATCATACCTCATCAAAATGTACATAAAATAAGCTTTCAGATGATATATGATGTGGGTGTGTGTAGGATGGGTACACTAAACTCCAAAAATATTGCCCTTTCTGGAGAATTGTTGCACCTCCGAGATAGGAAGTGCTAAACTGACCTTCAACAGAACAGTGATTCTGACTATGTACAGCGTGTTTCCAAATACACAAAGGAAACATACTGAAAAAGAGAAAATAATATTTTCTCTAATTTTTTATAATATTTGTAGCTACTTGTGTCATTTGTAAATCTAAAAAAAAATTCATATGGAAATATGATTAAATTGACATTTTAAAAAATTTCTCATTGGAATTTTAAAAAACAAAATTGTGGAAACATATTAATTTATTTTGTGGAAACTTGTTTTTAAACTTGTGCCAGGTTTAAGGAGTGTTCTTTTAATAAATATAAATCCAGTGTTTATTCTCCAACTTGTTTTAATTTTTAACAGTAAATTATAGGCCCTGATCTTATCTCAGGATCTGCAAATGCAGAGTCAATGAAGTCAATTTAAAATCTGCCCAAAATTAAAAATAAATAAATAAATAGTTTTAATAAAATCAAAGACTAAAAGAGAGGTCTTCATTAATAATAAAAATGCAAATATTTTTAAAAGGAGACCTCAAATTAAAAATCACATTTCCACAATAGTAATAACCCACACAACTATTAAAGTGAAAGAAATTAGAGAAAAAATATTATTTTCTCCGATTTTAGCTTTTTCAGTTCTTCATTTGTTTTCACTGGGTCTCTGCATGGACACAGGATCTGTACTGGTGGATCCCGATGCAGGATCAGAACCCTAGTAAGATACTGGTATAAACACAAATCCAGTGTAGTGTGCAAATTACATGGAAACTAATATGGGATGTTTTAAAGGTACAAACTATTTATGTAAAAATCACCTACCTTGTAAAACTATAATCTGCAGCTCTCTTCATCAGTTATTTATTTGGGCACATATAGCTTGCTATATCTATTTAGAAATTGTTTTCAGTATTAATTTGGTGCATTATATAGTAAAATAAACAGTGCCTTAACTTGTAAAATTACTCGCTAACAATTTTAGTAGTCATTCTCTGAACATATTTCTAATTCACAAATTCTTAAAATGGTGTACAAATTACTTGATACAATTTTTTGTATATAGGCTATGTAGTAGAAATGGTTAAGTGCTAACATGAGTATTTGTCTTAATTTCAAAACCTAAAATGTGATTTTTTGTATTTTAAATTCCAGTAAAAAAGACATAATAAGCCAAAAGATCATGTGTATACAAGTAAACCATCTGCAATATTTCCTGCATTTGATATTTCATTTATTTATTTATTTATTTTGCAACTCAAGTTTTTATTTGTTTTTTGGATTGTAGCAGTGTGCTCAGTAACTCAGTTCTACTAATATCCTATATTTTTTATATAATAATGGAATTCCACTCTCTCCTTTTTTTGTACAGGCTTCCTTAAGCCAGACTGATCATTGATAGAATGAAAAAGTTTAAGAGGAGACTTTCCCTAACCTTGCGTGGAAGCCAGACTATTGATGAGTCACTGTCTGAGCTGGCAGAACAAATGACAATTGAAGAAAACAGTAGCAAAGATAACGGTGAGTATGTTTCTCTCCTCTTCTTTTTAATTAAAAGGATTCTGTCAAACACGATAGTATTTTTTTAAAATAACATATTCCATTGTTTATAATATTTTAGAAGCTCATTAGATTTTCTTTCCTTTCCATTTTGGCCGACATTAGGACTTTTTGTCCTTTTCGGTTTGCACATTGTATAACTTGCTTAATATTAAAGGTGAACTGAAATATTTTCTCAAAAATTACAATATTTTTTAATGTACTTAATGTCCCAAATAGCAAGTGGTACAGAGACAATTTTCAGTACATATCTAATTTTAAACCATTTAAATATAATTATTTTTGGTCTCCAGCATTTTTTCAAACTGCTTTAAATCACTCTAGCTTCTCAGAGTGATTATTCAATGATTTGCAGTGTTGTTGTAGCCATGTTGGTCCCAGAAGATTAGAGGTGCAAGGTGAATGAGGTAATATCTTTTACTGGACCAACCTCTGATGATGAGAGAGACAAGCTTTTGAGTTCCACAGAGCTCTTCCTCAGGTCTGGGAAAGGTACCCAGAGTGTCACAGCTAAATGCAAGGTGGAACAGATTGTTAACATCAGTGGTAAACACATTCTAAGGGAACATTCAAGGTGAAATGGCCCATTAACACCCCGGGGTCATGGGTAGGGCTATGTTTTAGTCACAGGTATTTTTAGTAAAAGTCATGGACCGCTCATGGGCAGTAAACAATAATTCACAGCGCATGACCTGTCCATGACTTGTACTATATATCCCTGACTAAATCTTGGGTGCTCTGGGGGTGTGGGGGCAGATGGGGGTTCTGAGGGTGCTAGGGGGGAGGTGGCCCGGAGATGCCGAGGGTGCGCGGCAGCATGCGACCCAGGACCCACGCTGGTGCTGGCGGTGGGGGCTGGGGGAAGAGGTTTGGCGGGGCTGGTAGGCTCCAGGCTGGCGGCCAGGGGGCTCTGTGTGCTGCCTCTGCCCTGAGCGCCAGCCCCGCAGCTCCCGTTGGCTGGGAACCGAGACTCGCCAGCCGCTGCAAAAGTCCCAGAGGTCCCGGAAAGTCACGGAATCTGTGACCTCCATGAGGGACTCGCAGCTTTAGTCATAGGACAAGAAAGGGGGCTTAGTGCATTACAGATTGTTGTAATAAGTCATCAGTCAAGTATCTTTATTAAGACCATGATTTTTAGTGTCTAGCAAAGTTATGAATTTAAGCTCTCAGGCTCTTCTAGTGAAGGTGTGCAGGACGAGGACTGAGAGTTCAGATATAGAGTGATTGTTATGTGAAAAAGGTTTATTCAGGGATGTCACAGATACCAGAATTCAAGTGGTGCAATTAAAACTGCTGAGTACCATATCTAATCCTCCGTGGGACTACTCCATTGTGCTGGATAACTTAGTTATCTGTATATCTCTGAACAATGCATTCAGGCGCTAGCCATGTGCTTGTGAGTGAATGTGACTGAAGCATATGTGCACACCGCTAGGAAGGGAGAAGAATAATTCTGTGATCCTACAAGCATCTTGGCCACTGTGAGGTCTTCATCACTGTAGCCTTTCTTCTGCTCTTAGCTGCTTGCAGTCGTGACTGGAAGAGAATCTTCTGCTTTACTCTGTTATCCCAACCTCTGTGGTTCAAGTCCTTCTCTCCAGTTTTCTCAGGCAGCAGCAGAGTAATTTGAAACCAATTTTTGTTGGTTTCATGGTCATTCCAAGTTTCTGAATAGTAATTGTGAAAACTTACAAAATTGTGAAATCTTAATAGCAGCAGAGGCTATGCAGACTTTTAGGTCCCGTGCACATTACAAAGAGCTCCTCTTTAGGAAAAATAAACTATTTCTCACTCTCCATTTAACCTTGCATTGTGAGCCACTATTCTGCCTCCTCCCCAAAGCAGTTCATACCCAACACTTTGGAAAATTCAGCTTTAACGGGTTGAGTTTAATGGGTTGAGTTTTTATCTGTGTCTACACAACAGCTTTTTTTCTAGCACAGTTATTTTTGTGTCCAACTTAGCACTGCCTAACCTTTTAAGGGAGTGCATTCTGGGAAATACTGGGCAGTTTTCCCACAGTATCTCACCTGCGGCTGTCTCTGTTAATGGCTGTGTTTTCTCAGAGCTTTGTATACTTGTGAAATACTCCGTATTGTATACAAGAACTTTAAAGGAATACTTTCAAGTTTGTTCGGCAGATGCTTGTTTTACCTTTATGTAATTTTTTAATTTGAGTGTTGTAACTTTGTTCTAATGAAAATGAATGGTTGCATACCTGAAAACTCGTATGAAAATACGTCTCTGTGTATGAGCTTCATTTACCTGCTGAACCTGTGTGCTCTGCTTCTGTATGAAGGCATTTGTAGAATCGATTAAAACAGGACTCCTGCTCACTGAAGCACGTTTTCAGGAGCAGAATTCTCATGTTAATTTCACTTTACAAGCACTTCCAAACGTGAGTCAAGCCAACATGTCTTGGGAAGTAGAAACAAATTGAAACAGAAGGGAAGAAAGAACACTGTATATGGTAGACAGTGTGTGGGAAGGAGAAACCATATAGAAAAATTTAAAAAAAAATTAAGTAAGCAATAGCACAGGAGGGATATGTTAGACTACAATAAAACCATCTTGAATATGTTGTAAAGCACAAGGCATGAGGTACAGAATATTTAGCCCTGACAAACATCAATATTCAAGGTAGCCTACATTCTAGAGTATGTTGTGTTGATTTTGGGGAAATCATATTTTAGTTTTATGTTTTTAGGCTTATACTGACATTTCATTTTACATGTGGCCAACCATATTAAGACCACAATGAACAGTGTATAAAGAAGATATCTTAAAATGAAATAAGACTTTGAAATGTTCATATACCCCTGTATAGGTTCTCCTTGCATATAGAGGGAATCAAAAATAGCAGCTCGGAATTCCCTCTTATACTTAAAATAATTGGAAATGAAAACAAACTTCTTACAACTTCAAAGGCAACTGTAGGGATTCTTCTTAGAAGTTAGAGGGGGTAATCTGAGCTGCCTGTTGTAGTGTGAGAGATGCATATAAACACCCATTATTAGCTTCCTCTTATCAGAGTAGTTATTAGTCATCAAGACCCTGCCTCTGCAAACACTTCTGCATGTACTTAATTTTACTACTGTGAGTAGTAACTGGAGCATTCGGGGGAGTAAAGTTAAACAAGTGCATAAATATGTGCAGGATCCTGGCCTAAGGTCGCACTATTTATTGAAAGCAGATATAGCAGTTAAATATGTCAAGCCGCTTCCATTAAAAACTTGCTTGTTTTTGTTTAGCATAGGAAATTTTCTTTTATGAAATGACATTCCTCATGAATTGTTACCAACATATGAGTATTAAGAGATTTGTTGATGTGTTTGTAAGCATGCACTGTGTAGCTGTCCTTAAGAATAAAATAAAATAGCCATCTTTGGAGCTTCTGGGATAAAATGTTGGCTACAAAATCCTCTTTCTCTCTCTCATTAAAGAGCAGATTCTTATACGCTTTAAAAATGTTTGCATTAGTTTTCAAGTTTTAATAATTTTGTGTGTGTTTGACTTTCAAGTTTTTGCCATTTGCATGCCAAGTTAATAGGACTGTAAATATGTATACTTTTGGTTGTTCCTTTCACTAACTAAATTTTCATTTTTGTGTGATTGGCAAGGAAAGAAATTTCAGCAACAAATGATTATCATATAGCAATAATATATGACGTGTTGTAATAGTCTGAATAAAGATACTTGAAATGGAGTACAGAATTAAAAAATCATTCTAAAGCTGATTTTTGACTGAGTTTGTATCGGGGTAGAATTAGGAAAACAAAACAATCAAATGGCTCCATTCTCTGAAGAGTTAAAGAACAGCAAAAAATTTGCATTTAAAAAAAAAATACTCGGGACCATGCACTTGAAACAATGTAAAATAATAACCAGAAATAAGCCTGGACCTCGAGTAACTACATGGTCTCTAATTCAAGCAGTTTCAACCCTTTTAGATCAGTGTAGTATATTGAGCATATTATCGATCACTTTATTGTTATGGCTTAATTTGTGATATTTCCAGACCTCAGGCAAATTAGGGCCAGCCTTATCTTTAATCATAATCTAGCTGGTAATATTTATAGGGCACATTTCATTGTATTTAGATTCCTAGGCAATATTTGTGGAAAGATCTTTAAGAAATGCCAGGGTGTGGCAGAAACTGGCAGCATCATTGGCATTTGGCTTTTCCATAGTGAGTGAAAGAAGTCTTGCTTCAGAACAGTGTGCCTTGATCCTTGTCAGTTTCACCCTGTTAATGCTGGGCAGGTGTTGTGTGCAAGAACAGCACTGGCCTAATGCTATGAAAGAAGAAGGGCACTGGTCCCTTGCATCTTAGGTCAGCCAGGGTCTGATTACTGTTGATGTAGTGCCAAAACCAGTAGGACCCCAGAAGTACATGACTGGAGCAAGATTGCTAACTTGAACGAGCTGTATATCTAGTTATCAACGGGAAGATTGTACAACGTGGAACCCTGGGGATGGTGGGGTCAAAAGGAAAAAATGGAGAGGGAACATGAAGACCTCTAGGGGAGCTGAAAGGGGAAGTGGGGGAAAAAAGGAGAGGAGGAATAAAAATAGTTAGGCATAGGAGGAGCTCTTCTTGCTTCTTCTGGAATGAAGATAGGCTAGTTTACTAGTGCAAGCTAATTAAACTAAATTCTCAGTAGAGGTGGAGGGAGGGCATAGAGAATAGTAGATATATGCTTTCTAGGTAACATAGAAGTAAATAAAAGCCAGTTTGGGACTGTATATGCAAATACACAATGTCACAGTGCTGGTGAGACCACATCTATAGTACTGTATGGCATTCTAGGCACTGATATATCACAAATAAGGTAGTACTTACCAACTAGTTGAACCATGCATTGAAAACAATAGAGCTCCCACTTTTGAGGGAGCAAAAGGAACACATGCAGCAGGTAATGAGTGTGCCCCAACTGGATGAAAAGACAGAAAATGAGATGGTGGGTGAATCACCAGGAAAAACTAGATTACTGCAGTGGGAGGAGGATTTCTGAAACAGCTGCACCAAAACTTAAATTCTATGATTGTGGACTCTAGTACTCCTCAGGGCCTTTGGCTTAATCAGTGTAATTATAGACTGAAAAGGAAGTATTTTTAGTGAGATTTTAGTAATTGAGATCTCTAACATGTGCAAACACTTGCAAGCCCTGATCTTGTAACATGACTTTATTAACATTCTATTTAAGAAAAAAAGTCCTGCTAGTTTTACAGCATTAACAAGATTGTTATCATTCAGACTACACAAGTATTCTGACAAGAATATTCCCACTGGAGATTGTTACACCCAGGACAGCTTTAGATCATAGTTTTGGCAGGGATGGAGGAAAGCCCATGACAGTACAGAAGTTTTGTGTCTAAATAAAACCAGGCAAAATAGAAAGATCTTAAGTATAACCATCCATGCAGCCGTAAAGGGATTAATTCATGTGGAAACCATTCTGAATTTTCTTCTGAAATTTGATTTCAAGTATTTTTACATTGAAGGGGGCAAAATTTGCAATGAAAAAATCTAATTGTGTGTGTGTCCCTTGTTCAAGTTTTACATCCTCCTCCTGGTGAGATAGATGCAGAAGTTGAAAACTTAGTAGTTTTCTTAGCACAGAAGCCTATGTTATCACAGTGATCAAGAGTCACTTTTACCCTCTCCAGTTTATTTTTGAAACCTGCTTGTAGTTCTCAGACATGGATCTCACTATGGTTATGCTTTTTATCACATCAGATTACTGTAATGTGCTCCTAATTAGGTTTGCTCAGGAAGCTGATCCAAAACTGCAAATATAGAACACTGCTACCCCCTTGCTTTGCTTCTAATTGTACCAGTCCTTGAGATCTGTAGTGTTATGCCAAAAGATATATTTCAAAGTATAGTATATCAAATAATTCATAAAATAGGCCTTAAGTGATTGCCTCCTGCTCAGCATTTATGATGAGCCCAGTGGTTGCTTGCACTTTGTTTCTAGATTCATACAGGACCAGGTCAGTGGCAGATCTTTGAGTTAAATGTCTTCCTGTAGAACTCCCTTTTAGATGAGGTCCGCTTGAATACTTTCCCAAGCTCTCTGAGGGAAAATTCACTGCGAAATGGGGAGCTCTCACTAATTCTTCAAGTAATGTCTCTATGGGTGCTGTACTTTGATCTAAGGTGAATGTGCATCTGGAGACTTTCGGTAGCAGTGCTCGTTCAGTCGCATATTTGCCTACGCTATCCTCCTGCCCCATACTGAAAGTATGTAGAGCAGTGTTGGACAAACGGCACTCAGTTCCTTCTCAGCCACCTCAGCTTGAGATGGAATGTCTTGCAACGCCTGCTTCATACTAGCTTTTTCTTTAGGGAATAGTTTATAGATTTTCTTATTTTAGATTTCAGTTAGCCCCCTTTTAGTTATTTTTACTAGTTACTATGGTTTTAGGATTTTTTTTATTTTTATTGAGCAGGCTTCTTTGGGACTCCTTGTTCCTCTCCCACCCTCTGGGAGTCTTTGCTTCATCGAAGAATTTTTTTCCCTCACGGCATGGCTAAGTCCCTTGGATCTAAATGTTGCCTTATTTACCAGGGTTCTATCCCAGTTAGTGATGGTCACTCTTACTGTATCTACTGCTTAGGGGACACCCACGTCTCATCAAAGTGTAAAATTTGTTTGGGATTTAAGAATAGGTCTTGAAAGAACAGGAAGATAAAGCTTAGGCTTCTCATGATGGAGTGCTTCCTTTGACCTGCCTCAGACCCAGTCCCTGATACCCTTCCAAGTACAGTGGTCTTCCAATGAGCACAGTGCTCTGTCATCCTGTGCAGCCTGCTCATCCACTGACTAGATCTTCACAGAGAACAAGAAGATGGTACCAAGACTTCCAGAAAGAGGACTTCAAGATCCCCTCAAAGTAAGTTGGTGCCAAGAAGAGTAGGTCACCACAGAGACCTTGTATCCCAGGAAAGGTACTGCTGGGGCTCCAAGCTCTCCTGGTACCAAGAGCCCTGCAGCTAAGGCTTCAGGCACTTCTAAGTCCCTAGGTACCCAGCACCACTCTTTATGAAACCAGCCTTGGTGCCACTTAAGTGTGATCATGGAGCTAGGGATCCTAAGGACTCTGCATCAAAGACAGCGGTACCAACCACAGGGCCTGCTTCCATGTTGCCTGTGGTACCCAATTCTGTGTCACAAATTGATTGCTTAATGCTGTCAAACCCAACGTCACCCTCAGAACCACCTTTCCCTGCAGGGTCCCACCAAGTTTCTGTGCAGATTCACCCCGTACTGCAGGAGTTTAGATTCTCCTGTTTGTCTGGGATGAACCGGAGACACCTCTAGTAATGGATAAGGAAATACTCTTGCTACTGGAGCCTTGTCTGTCACTGGTACCGCCCCATTCTCTGGCACTGCCTGGCTCCTCGTTACCTGCTAAAAGAGACAAGCAGCCTCCTTCAATACCACCCCTGTCTGCTTCTCCCGTGGACTATGAGGAAAATAGTTCTTCAGACTCTCAGATTTCCATTGGAGAATCACTCGATTACCAGCCGAGAGCTACCTCTTCTGATATCTTTTCTGAGAGAGAAACTCCAAGACACAGGCAGCTTCATCACTCCTCATTCTGTCTAATATGATCAGTCCTGGGTACCCCCTCCTTTTCATTATGGCTCCTCTCAAAGGTCATATGGGGACCTGTAAGCTGCTTATTGACAACTGTTTTCTGGAGCACCTAGCTGTACCCATGGGGAGCACCCCAGCAATCCTTTGCTCTTCCCATCCCTCTGCATCAGCCTCTACCTCAGAAAGAATCTTTCTAGGAACAAGGTAAAAGGGCTGATGAGGAAGGTACACCACAAAGTAGCATCTGCTCCTTCTCCTCACCCAATGAAGCACCAGTGTTGTCTCTTCCACCCCCCCACCAGTGCAGATTGTTTTAAACAGTTCCAGGAGCTTATGTAAAGGATTGTTGACTCCCTTCACATCCCCTTCATGAGACCTAACAAACTTCTTGACATTCTCCAACTGCCACCTTGTATTAGGTAGCCTTGCTGCTAAGCCAGGATTTACTTGAATCTGTCAAAACCATTTGGCAAATCCCAGCCATCTGACTTCCAACATGTGAAAGAGCAGATAAAAAGTATTATTTTCCTGCTGAGGATTCTGAATTTCTGTTCACACATTCAATACCTAATTCTTTGGTCATCAGTGTTGTGAACAAGTGTAGCAGGCAACACCATTCTAAAGTAACCCTGCATGATAAAGGCCCAAAATGCCTGGTTCTCTCTGGTCTTAAGAGCTACTCTTCTGCATCATTATAGTTCAG
Source organism: Lepidochelys olivacea (assembly GCF_965140295.1). Taxonomy (NCBI): domain Eukaryota; kingdom Metazoa; phylum Chordata; order Testudines; family Cheloniidae; genus Lepidochelys; species Lepidochelys olivacea. The sequence goes on from NC_140411.1 coordinate 269,774,215, forward strand.
AATCAGCAATTATCAGGGCCTCATCACAAAGTATAATCACTCAAACTATGGCACATATAACTCTCATTGAACTTCTGCCTCCTAAACATCAAGAGGAATTTGAGCATTGCAGAGGTCAGTTATTAGTGAGGGACTTTGTTACAGGCCTCGTTAGATGTGGCCAATATGGCAGGTTGCTCTATTTCTGCAGTGGCTGTCATCTGTCGTGCCTTATGGTTGCAATCCTCAGGAATCCCAAGGGAGGTCCAGAACACCATTGAGGACCTTCCTTTTGATTGCTTCAAGCTCTTCAGCAAGTCCACTGATGAATCCTTGCACTCTCTCAAGGATTTGAGTGCTACTGCCACTCCTTTGTGCAAACAAAAGGAGGTTTAGCAGGTCACAGATGGACCAGAGATCCTACCCAGCGCAATTCCCTCCCTCCACAGACCCCTGGAATTGTTTTAAGAACAGCCCCAGGTTTCAGAAAAGAGAACCACCTACCACCACCACCACTATTACTCAGCCATGATTATCATCTAAGCATTAATGTTTTGGTTGAGGGTCCAGAACCACCTCCCCTTCAGAATCTAAAGCTCCATTAGTCTGCCACCTGCTCCTTCCGCCACACCTTTTGGGGATTATCTCTCTCACTTCTGAATTGCATGGGATCAGATTATTTCCAACAGGTGGGTTTTGGAGATTGTAATGTAGGGCTGTTCTATCCATTTCACCTCCATTACCCCACCTAACCTGCCTTTCCCATCCCTTTTTAGGGACCCGCGTCACAAACATCTGCTGACACAAGAAGTCCTATCCCTTCTCAGCATAGGAGCTGTAGAACAAATACCTGCCCAACACAGAGGGAAGAGGTTCTATTCTAAGTACTTCTGGTTCCCAAAAAGAAGGGCAAATGGAGACCAGTTTTAGATCTCAGATTGTTGAACACTTTCATCAATAAACAGACGTTCAGGATGGTGACACAGCTATAGTACCATCTCTAGATCCAGGGGATTGTATTTTCATATTGTGATGCATCCACCTCACAAGAGGATTCTACATTTCGTAGTCAGCCAGGGGCACTTCCAATATCGAGTGCTCCCCTTCGGACTCTCTACTGCTCCCAGAGTATAAAGATTCTGGAGGTGGTAGGTATTCCACTATGTCAGTTGGGAATAATCTTTTTTCCTTATCTCCATGATTGGCTCATCAAAGTCTCCACAACAAAGTTATTTCTGCAGTGAGAAAAGCTATGGCCCTATTCAACAAGCTAAGATGTCAACAGAGAAAGACCACTTTGACACCACTTCATTGAACAGAGTTTTTAGGAGCCACTTCAGATGCCACAAAATCCAGTGCTGTGCTACCTCCAACAGACAGATTTAGAACACTGATTAACCTGATCTCGCAGGTTCAAAGGAACCCATAGATGTCAGCCAGAACTTGTCTGCAGCTCCTAGGTCACGTGGCAGCCTGCACCTTTGTCACACTTCATGCCAGGTTGCATTTACACTGCTTCTAAGGATGATTGAGAACTGTTTACATGCTCAGCAAATACAGTCTGAACAAATTAGTGCCCATCATTCACCAGGTTCTAGAGTTGCTCAATTGGTGGAAAGACCCAGAAGGCAAGGTCTGTGCTGGATTCCCCATCCTTTGCCTCCCGCCCCCCGCCACTGCCACATATCTCTCATAGGGTGGGAAGCTCGTCTTTGAACACATACTATTCAAGGCAAATGAACTGCTCAAGAATCTATTATTCATATCAACCTCTCCTGGAGCTCAGAATGGTGCAAACCAATTTGCCTGCAAGCTCTTCTTTCTCATAAACAAGGGTCAGTGTGTCAAGATCATGACAGACAACAGAACCAGTATGTATTATGTAAATCATCAAGGAGGAGCAAGACCCCTTTACTTTTGTGCAGAAGCAGAACAGCTATGGAACAAGTGTATAGCCCATCAGATTTTCATCTTCGTCTCATACCTATTCGATCTTCAGAACACCATAGCCGATGGCTTGAGCAGACATTTGTGCCAGGATCACAAGTGGGAAGTCAACAACCTGATTCACCATTGTGTTTCTCATATAGGGTTTTCCAGAAATAGACCTCAGTCCTGTCATCAAAAAGGTGTAGAAGGTTCTATTTGAGAGAGGGTCTTAGACCTTCAATCTCTGGAAGACTCGTTCCTCATCGCCTGGTCGAGGAATCTCTTCTATGCCTGTCTTCTGACACTTCTGTTCCTCAGAGTCCTAAACAAAATCAAGCAGGACAAAGCCAAGGTCATTGTAATTACACCAACTTGTCCAAGGCAAATTTGGTTCCTGACCTGGTTCACCTCAAGTCTCGTCTTCCTCTACAGTTACTGATCATTCTCAACCTGATAACTCAGAATTCAGGGCATGTTCTTCACCCCAGCTTGAACACTCTGTGGTTCAAAACTTGGTTTCTAGATGGTTCTGGTATAGTGGTCTCCTGTTTTTGAGAGTGGTATAAGAGATTTTGTTGAATAGCAGAAACACATCAACTAAAAAATGAGAGATTTCACCATTAGTGTACCCAACAGCACTTGTCCCCTGTCTGTTCTTCCCTTCTGGATGTCTTAGATTACTTGTTGGACTTGAAGAATTTCAGTCTCTCTTGAGTTCCATTAAAATTTGTTTGGTTGCTATCACAGCTTTCCATTCCCATATTAGGGAGTTTTTGGTGTTAGCTCACCTTACCACTTCCAGATTTATCAAAGTATTAGTTAACCTTTTCCTATATGTAAGGAACCCACTGCTGGGTGGGACTTTAAATTTGGTCCTCAGCTTTCTGATGAAGCCATCCTTTGAGCCACTAGCTAAGTCTTCCTTTCTGTGATTGTGTATAAAGTCTGTATTTTTAATAGCTTTCATCTCTGCTAGGAAAATCGGCAAGTCTAGCTGCCAGTTTTTCACCCCAAAGCCTCATCTGATTAGGTAAGAAACCCCCTGCACACCTTGGATATGAGGAGGTATTGGCCTTTTATTTGCACAGGGACTAGCCTCTTTAGGGCCTCTCCTAGACTCTCTCTTTCATGGACAGAATTAAAGGGGCTTCTCTTTCACCCAAAGACTGTCCAAGCAGGTTTCTGGTTGTATCCTTTCCTGCTACGTGATTGCTAATGTCCAGCCTTTTCTAGACTTACAGACGTTCCACCAGACACTGGCCTATTTCCATTGCGCTGATGAAGAATACACTCATTGCAGTAATAGGCAAAATAGTCACATGGGCCTTGGTTCACATCTTCTCAAAACATTATGCCTTAGTACATGCCTCTGGGGTGAATGCTGCCTTTAGGACTGCAGGTCTGCATGCAGTCTTAAACCAGGCTCCAAAGCACCAAAACGTGGTGCACTGCTCAAGAGCCACCTGAAATGGAGCACCCATAGGGATACTGTTCAAAGAAGACTGAGAGGTTACTTGTCTTGAACAGTAACGGGTTCTTTGAGATGTTTGTCCTTATGGGTGTTCCACTATCCACCCTTCTTTTCCCCTGCTTTGGAGTCTTGTCTTGATGGGGCATTGCAGTAGAGAAGGAACTGAGGGTGGTTCATCCAACACTACTGTATACACCCTACGTGCAAGGCACAAGGGTAGCTAAGAGTGCCTATGAAGACTGAATGGGCACTGCTACCAAAAGTCTCTGCTCAAAGGTGTGTGGGGTACTTGCAGACCTGAAGTGGAGCACGCATAGGGACAAGTATCTTGAAGAACTCCTGTCACTGTACAGTGGAAGTAACTTCTCCTTCCCTGATCCTTTTCCCAGAAATCATTGCTGCCCAGCCTATGAGTCCACAGGTCTCTCTGGGAATTGCTCCTTTCCACGATTTCTTCATTCTAACCTAAACCAAGATCAGTGCCATATCTGTACTATAGCCTTCTTGAAAGGGCAGGCGTGTCCTGTTACTATGAGCAATTTCCCAACACTGCTTCTGTAAGCGCTCAGAAAGGAAAGAACAAATCTATGAAGAACCACCTTGTTCACAGCAGCAAGATCCCAGAAGAGATTAAATAAATTGTATAGGTTATCATTATTACAGAAAGTAATCAGTTAAAGAAAAGCATGACAAATGGCACTACTTTACATTTGTATAGCACCTTTCATCCTGAGAAATGTCAGAAGCGCTTCATAAGCTATATGTGTGCTTTTTCTATTACAGTGCTAATTACTCTTATATGGAGGTTGCTAGCATGCTGGCACACAGCATGTTCTACAACAGTAGATCCGAAAAAAGTATGCCCAAGAACAATGGGACAAAATACTTTACTTTTATTTTTTTAACGCATTTTCCAAAAGAACATACTACAGTATGTAACCAATCCTTCTAGATAGCTATTCTATTCCATATAGGTTCTTAAACACTCCTCACCACTGTAATATCTGAATGCCGTCCAGCAGTGCATTAAGTGACTGGACTAATACCTGCCATATGCTGTTTGCTCTCATCCTCTCCCCAGGGGAAGAAGTGTGTATGGTGGAGTGTCTTGTTTTGAGAGGAGGGAGTTTTTTCTTTTGTTTTTCCTTTGTGGGAAAGGAGAGGCTATATACCTGTTCCTGTGTATTTGTTAGAAAAGGCCAAGTCAAAGAAATGTTCCTTGCACTTGGAGCAGAAGGTGGCAAGGTTTATGATGGTCCTAAGTTCTGGGCATGAGCGGCAGGTGTCATAGCCCAGGGGAGGCTAAGCATCCCCAAACAGGCCAACCCACCGCCTTTGGAGTGTCTCCTGTGCTCTGCCCAGAAGACGCCGGTCCTGCTCTTCCCCAGGCCCTGTCGCCAGGCGGAAGGGGAGCTCTTGGGATGGGACCTTGGGGGAGTAAGGATGGAATGTGGGCAGGGCCTCGGGGAGAGGAGGCTGAGTTGGGGTGGAGCAGTGGTCAGGACCACAGTCCCCCACACCCAGCCTCTCCATATGCTGGAGGCACATGCAGCTCCTGATTCTGGGGGGTGGGGCGGCTGGAGTGAGGGGGGGAAAGAGTTCATTCCGTTATGGCAGAGTGACCCCCCAGAAAGTTCTGTCTCCCACACAGATAAAAGCTTTACACTTCCTGTAGAGAGTTCCATTGTGCCAAAGGAAGAGTTGTTGTTGACCACAGTCTTTCTTCTGCACTTTGATGTACTTCCCATTTCACAGGGTAGATCAGAACGTGCTAGGGAACTCTGTGCACAGCAGCAGGATCCAGATGAACAGTTAGTACATGGCAGACTTGTGTGGGGTAGATTTACATCCCAACTTGCCATGGACTAATTGTGTAGAAAGTTTTATCTTTTTGAAATAATTATTGTTTCTTGCCATTGGAATGAGAATGCACAAAGCAAATGAAACTAGCTTAAATACTCTCTAAATTTGGAATGTAGCCGTTATCAGCTAGTGCAAAATTTTACTAGCTGAAAATGGAGAGTATTTTCAAGTTATACTATGTAATAATTGGACAAAAAAAGTAATAGGAAGCAGGCCCTTTGATACAAATTATTGCCGATCTCTCTCTCTATTGTTGTAACCTGACATTATCTGCAAACAATAACCAACTTCTTAACAAATGCTGGAATAACTTTTACTTTTGGAGAGTATATTCTGAGAAACTGTATCCCTTCTAGTCCTGTACTTTCATTCTGTATAGTTAGTGTGTATGTATTTATAAAAATTGAATTTGAATTAAGTAATATCTTTCTTAAATAAATACAAATATTTTCTTGATTTAAACTTTATTAACTTTACTAAATTAAAGCATGCTTCAGATTTAAACTTGATTTAAATCTGAAGCATGCTTTGTGGGAGTTTGGTATTGGGGTTATTGAAGGTGCCTTTTGTTTGAGATTGGCTAAGTCAAATAGATGATTGAGGTAATTCTCAGATAATTGGGGCAAGATGCACATCATCCCCACAGATGCACATCATATATTGCAGTGTTTCTTGGGGTTACTGGTAGATTTTAAAGGGGAAAAATAGTAATTTGGCCATGTGGACTGCATATGTAAGGAGAGAATAATAAGGTCTCTTGTGTTTGAGCGTGTACTGTTAGAAAAAATAGTATCAACTTGATAATTGTGGTTTGTAAACAGTATTTTATTACTTAGATGTTTCGACAGATTTTCTGCTTGGAATGAATATTTTCCGTGTACTTGAGGTCTGCTTTTGCTATCCCAATAAGTAAATATGTTCTGACTACAGGGTGAAAATCCCTTGAAACTAGAAACCTACTTTCCACGAGTGCTGAATTCGACTTAAAAGTGTCTTTGAAATTTGTTAGACTCCCTAATTTTAAAAAAAAAACCCTCTGAACTATGGTTCTGTTTTGTCCCTACATGGAAGAGATCTCTTGTTTTTGGAGTATAATCAGACATCTGAAAAAAATCTTATCTTCCCTATCTCCCAAAATTTGTTTTTTAAACCTTTTTTGTGGTGCTGCTATAAGAGTCACAGTAAACATCATTATAGTGCCATTTTAATCCTTGAGGTACAGGAAGTCATCTGCATCCCCGGCAGAACCCTGTGGAGGATTCAATTTCCACATTCCCACAAACTCCGAAGGCCCTATGTTTCTGTGTACTGGGAACTGGATAGAATTTTTTTCTGGACATTACTATTTAATAAACACCAAAAGGATTGTTAAACAATGAGAGGTATTCCCCCAAACTCCTGCTTAGTTACTTTAACGTTGTTGTACTCAATAGCTTGGACGCTTAATCTTCAGTATTAAATGACTAAGAAAAGTTGTAAATGCTTTAAAACCATAGCTGTAGCTGCAAGAGCAATTTACCGCTTTTCTATATGTCATGTTATATTATTTCATACAGTGGTGTCAATGCAGAACTCCCTGTAAAAGATAGTGGCTAAATTACAGTGTTTTATGTAGTGTTCACCTCAGATCTCCATGACTATAATAAGTTGGCAACTGTATGTCTCTTCTGGTTGTTCTTAGTCTTAAAAATATATATACAAATTAAAATATATTTTTGAAATATTTCTGCTATAGGGATAAACACCTGGAATAAACTGGCTTTTGTAAGGTGAAAGAGTCTTGGAACATAAATCAGCGTCATACAAGCAATATAATGCAAGACACTCAGTCTAAAATAGTCGAAAGAAATATTCAGCTATCGTAATCTTAGATTTTTGCACTCGTAAGGCTTCCGAAGATAAGAAATTAAAGGTTTCATAACATCAGGCTCTGCATTTTCCTATTTCAGTATTACAGGCAGATTATTCCAAATGTTTGGGGTTATAACTCCAAAAGCCATAGTCTGTATTAGGTGCAGGTAAATAAAAATTAATAGACTGGGTCGAGCAAAGGGCATGTTTGGAGATTGTGTTTGATAAGTGAGCATAAGCTCTTGTTGCTAAGTTATGAATAGATTTTATACAATGTGCCTTTGCTTGGAGAGACTTTGCCAATTAAGTCAATTGTAGTGTCATATTGTTCACATATTGTAGGGTCCCAAGTTCACATGTAAATAGAGGCCTGCAGAGTATTATGTAATATTTCTAGCCTCTGTGGTACTACTGTATGTATGCTGATACAACAGCATACCAGAATGGATAATAGGTACTGTAGAACAATCTGCTTCCTTGCAGGCTCATTTAGCTCAATCATAGATGGTTGAAAACAACAATTAATAAAGTTTTATCTCATATGATAGAAGATTCCAATTTTTTGCTTGCACTGGTTGAAGCCAATACTCCAAAATCCATATAGTAAAATCTGAAAGCCATCTAGTTCTTTTTCATCAGTTGAGCTGCTTGGTGGTTGAGGTTGGGTTCTGAAGCTTTTATAAGTTAGGTTAGCAGTGCACCATTCAATATTAATAAATATAATGGAAATATTAAAATTTTCTTCTTCCTCTAATCCACCAGCTGAATTGACATATGTGACAGTGTGTTAGTTGCTAAGGCCCTGCATAAAAATGCCAGGCAATTTCTGCAGACTCACTGGCAACCAGATTAGGAGAGTTTTGTTATCACCAACCCAGAAGAATAAAAGGACTTAGTGTGCTTTACTAAGGGTTTGTCTACACTTGTAATGCTACAGCAGCACAGCTGTAGCGCTTCATTGTAGATGCTACCTACACCAATGGGAGGGATTCTCTAATTAGCCTAGGTAATCAGCCCCCCCAAGAGGTGGAAGCTAGATCAATGGAAGAAGTCTTCTGTCGACCTGGCTCTGTTTACATGGCGACTTAGGTTGGCTTATCTATGCCGCTTAGGGATATGGATTTTTCACACCCCAGAGCAACATAGTTAAGGTGACCTAATTTTCTAGTCTACACCAGGTCTAAGGCAGAGGAACTAGGGAAAATAGGGGCAGGAAAGGGTTCTACAGGGAGCAACTCTAGAAATTGCCAAGGTCAAGAGCAAGCTTTGGCTGAAGTTTGCTGCTACTTAAGCTAACAATAAAGGAAAAACAAGGGAGGGGGTAAGTATGGACCTGTTCAGATTGGGCGTGTACGTACTGTATTAGGAGCAGGGTAGGAATATCACATACTTACTGTTGGTTATTTGCTCTCTGAGTCAGAAAAACACATCCAGATGGAAAATAAAACGTTGATCCCATTGTAAACCTCAACTATACCCTCTCCAAAGTTTTCAGTGCTCAGTTCAGTGCAACAACAAGGATGTTGTGGTTTCAGCAACGGCATCTGGAAAAAAAATAATCCAAGTAACTTTTAAGGCTATGTATTTCATTTCCAAGTGATGCATTTTTGGACGGGGTCAAAAGTAGATAAGAACCTGAGTGGGGGAAGCAGTATTAACATGTAGCTCTTGCCCCTCCCTCTTCAGTGTGGCTTTATAAAAAATTTGACTAGTAATTTGAGGTTATAACCTTCAGAGGTTAGGTCCTTTTCAGGTTCTAGAAAGCAGTCCTTTCCATTTGTAGATTTTAAAATAATCTTTATACGTAAGCTTTTAAAATATAGTATACTTGTACCATATGAAACACACAGAACAATGAGTAAGAATAACAATCTGCTCTACTGATTTTGAAGGCGTATTACAGCAGAGTTTAGGGAAAGCCAACTAGTGGAAAAATTGTACTAAGAGGACTAGAAACTTGGACGAGTTACACCACCAAGGTTATGATTCTCTAAATAAATGGTATCAAGAAACTGGTAATCAATTGTAAGCTCTTCAAGTTTTTAACTTATCTACCTTGGTGTTGTAAAGCACCTAGCACAACAGAGCCCCAACTCTGATTGGAGTTTTTGGGCACTCTTGTGATATAAGTAATAGGTTTTGCATTCTTTTTTCAACAGGTTCAATATCAGAGACAAACTCTGTAGATTATCATCTTTCTGAAGCAGTTATAGTCAGTCTTTTTCTAGCCTATGACGTCATAGAATATTTAAATAGAACTTAATTTTTAACAAGCTGTTTGGTAATTTATTTACCAGAATAACTAAGTCTAATCCTACTACTCTTTCCAAACCCTCTTTACTGCAAAAGCACTGAACCTTTGGTCCTTACTAGAGTGTGAAATGTGTTTAGTATGGAATGTGCTTACTATTTAGAGTAAAGTCTCTAACTAAATCCTCAAACTATTACTTCTAAAATATTTGCTTTATCTGTTAATTTGCCAACAGATTGGCAGGGCTTCAGCCCTCAGTATTCTTATAGAGCCTGATCCAAAGCTTATTGAAGTCAATGGATGTCCTTTGAATCAGGCCCATGACTTATGCATGTGTTCTTTGAGGCAGATTCCTGGATCCTCACTGTTGTCCTTTTCTCTCTACCTTTCCTCACTGTCTTTAGTGTTCAATCTCCAAGCCAAAAAAGAAAGAAGTCTATTATTTCTTTAATATTTTATTGGAAAAAATTGTGTTAGAATAATCAGAGTACAAGAGCAATGAAATTCTAACAAATGTAAAACTAAGCACAGCGTCTTGAGTGAGAAATAAATGTTTCTGGTGAAAATCAGTTTCAAAAAGCAATGATTGCATACGAGCTATTGCATTCTTTTTTTATTAGAGAGGTAATTAAAGGTCTGTTTGCTTTTTTTAAACTCTTGTTGAGGTTAAGCCACAAATGCCAAATTCTGACTCGTGATTTTTCTGTTGTCAAAAACCGTTGTGCCTTTTGCAATCATACCAAGCTTCATGGTTGTAAGGGGTGGTTAGCAACATAGTTTAATGTCTGAGAATTGTTTTCCAATGAGATAAGCAATGTCAGGTTTTCTTCCCAATATTTAGGGTTTTAGTAAGGTTTCACTCTTCTGATATCTCTTAGGGTACAAGTAGGGCCCTACCAAGTTCACGGCCATGAAACACGTGTCATGGACTGTGAAATATGGTCTTTTGTGTACTTTTGCCCTATACTATACAGATTTCATGGGGGAGACCAGGATTTCTCAAACAGGGGTTCCCAATTCAAAAGAAGGTCATGGGGGGTGGAGGGTCACAAGGTTATTGTATGGGCGTCATGGTATTGCCACTCTTTCTTTTGCACTGCCTTCAGAGCTGGGTGGCCAGAGCTCGGCAGCTGCTGGCCAGGCACCCAGTTCCGAAGGCAGTCCCCCACCAGCAGCAGCAGCACAGAAGTAAAGGTGGCAATACTAAACCATGATATCCTTACTTCTGTGCTACTGCTGGTGGTGGCGCTGCCTTCAGAGCTGGGCTCCCAGCCAGCAGCTGCCGCTCCCTGGCCACCCATCTCTGAAGGCTGCACTGCCACCAGCAGTAAGGGTGGCAATACTGTGATTCCCTTACAGTAACCTTGGGACTCTCCCACAACTCCCATGTGGGTTAGGACCCCTACAGTTACAACACTGTGAAATTTCAGATTTAAATATCTGAAATCCTGAAATTTACAATTTTTGAAATCTCATGACCGTGAAATTGACCAAAATGGGCCATGAATTTGGTAGGGCTCTAGGTATAAAATAAGAATATCAAAAAGAAAAGCTAGAAGGATGGGGAGCTACCAAAGGGTATGTGTGCTGTAGCTAGGACTAGGCACATGCTTTGCAGCATGAGTAGACAGACGTGCTAGCTCTGCTGGAGCTAACATGCTAAAAATAGCAGGATAGCCAGGGAAGCACAGGTGGCGGCTCAGTACATAGCAATCTGAGTACATACCCAAGGTCTCTAGGTAGGGCTGTACTCAGCCAGATAGTCCATCTATGCTACACACAGGCTATGCTGATATTTTTAGCCTCCTAGCGTGAGAAGAATTAGTGCATGTCTGTCTTCCTGCTCTCAGAAGCACGCTTCGAGCTGTGGTATAGACATATCCATAGACAGCATTCTCCCATACGGATATATTGTAGTTGTTAATTCTCTCTCATGGGGATCCTCTTTTTCCATCAGGCTTAGAACTGGCTGGGATTTTCAGCATTTTTCAAGTGTCAAAGACAGATAATAGTTCTCCTCCCCCAGTACAGTGTTTGTCTGTGGCCTCGAAAGGTATGCAAAGTGAACTGCACTGACATTATGCCCCTCTCTGCTTCCATGCTTGAAGGCAGAGGTTTGCTCAGCAGCTCTCCAAGTTTTTTGAGGACTTTTTTGACATTGTTTCCTTCGCCCTCTCCCTTTAGCTTTGTCCCTAAACTATGGGACAAGCTATGCCTCTTTGGAATGAAGACAGGGACTCAACCTAGTATAAGATTCTGAGCTGCTTACGCAGCTAAGCAGGGCCCAGTTGGCAACATCAAAGTGTTCCTGTTCCCACATTTGCTGTCATATGCTCTCATTTTCCCCAGCCTAGTTCATTCTTTCTCTACTTCTGCAGCCAGCAAGCCTCAGGTCGGTCAGCAAAGAACTAAATTTGTGCTATGTGGCATCCCCACAAAGTGCCATGGTGTCTAGCTCCTATTGCTAAGAATATTCCAGGGAGGGCCTTAGCACTAGTGCCTTTCACCCTCTTTCTGGACTCACTCTTTTGTATCAACTCTAAGTAGTTTATTGACCCGCAAATGGTTAAAAACCAAATTAATTTTTTGCTGTATTATAGTGTAACTGCTTCACTTACACTATGGAGCTTTACTATCTTTTTTGAAGCATCTTGTACTGGCTACTATTTGAGACAAGCTTTTGGACTAGACAGGCTGTTGGTCCATTTTAATATGGCAGTTGTTATATTTGTATGAGACAACTAAATCAATTAATTATGTACTTCAAGTGGAAATCCTATTAAGAAAGAATTTTTGTTATTGAACCCACAGTTGCTGTTATGCATCAGCAGCTCAATAGTGATGTTAATAGTATACCAACAATTCAGTTTTTAGTTTGATAGGTATAGACTGGCAGAATTCATAGTTTCCTAAGTTGCCAGTGTATGTTTTAAAATTCCATTGGATTTCGATGATAATGCTTGTAAATTTGGTGCTCCCAGTTGATAATTTCCTTAAATATAGACATACGGGTAAAGCTGAGACTGTGGATTAATCATGATTTTTAAACAATATACAGAGTAGCTCATATACAATAGTTTGGCATAGGCAGCATGACACATTTATGGAGAAAATGGTGTGTTAAAGCTGTGGTTCTCAATCAGGAGTCTGGGGTGTCCCTGGGGGGCCATGAGCAGGTTTCAGGGGGTCTGCCAAAATAAACCAGAGAGCAGAGCTGACATTAGACTCACTGGAGCCCAGGGCAGAAAGCTGAAGCTTAAGCCCCGCTACCCGGGGCTGAAAGCCAAAGCCCGAGCAGTTTAGCTTTGCAGGTCCTCCTGTGGTATGCGGCCCCAGGCAGTTGCCTTGCTTGCTTGCTACCCCCCTAATGCAGGCCTTGGCTTTTAATCTACTGGATATGCAGAAAAACAGTTGTTGTGGCACAGGTGGGCCATGGAATTTTTATAGCATGTTGGAGGGGCCTCAGAAAGAAGAAGGTTGAGAATCCCTGTGTTAATGGATGTGTAATTACATTGAAAGATATATATGTTTTGAAGTGGATCAACAATATGCTTTAGTGGTTATTTATTCAAGGAACATTTAGTAAAAAACATCACCTTTTTCTGAAAGAACCACCAGTGTGTTCATTAGCTGTAAATATTCAGTACTATGTACATTATACAGATTCTATTTCATACTATGTCCATAATAGTTGACATTAGTGAGAATGCAGGAGTATGAGAACCTCAACAAGTTAATCCAAGTAAGCTGGGATGGCAGCTATATATTTATATCCAAGTTAAGGTTCAAGGTGATGGAATCCTATACTGCTGATGGCACCTTAGAGACTAACAAATTTATTTGAGCATAAGCTTTCATGAGCTACAGCTCACTTCATCAGATGCATGCAGTGGAAAATACAGTAGGGGGATTTTATATACACAGAGAACATGAAACAATGGGTGTTACCATACACACTGTAACGAGAGTGATCAGGTAAGGTGAACTATTACCAGCAGGAGAGAAAAAAAACCTTTTGTAGTGATAATCAAGGTGGGCCATTTCCAGCAATTGACAAGAATGTGTGAGGAACAGTGCGGGGGGGAATAAACATGGGGAAATAATTTTACTTTGTGTAATGACACATCCACTCCCAGTCCTTATTCAAGCCTAATTTAATGGAAAGGAAATGATGCGCAAAAACATTAATTTCTGCAAAATTCTGCATTGCACAGTAGCGTGGAATTCCCCCAGGAGTAACATATTAAGTTGATATTTTGAAGATCCCCAGAGGAAGGTAATAAAAATTGTTTGAGAGAGTAGAATTTGTGTGGGTGAAATTTTATAGACTGGAATTATTAATTTGAACAGGAGACAAATGAAGGAGATTTGATGAAGTATCCAAAGTACCAGAAAAAAATGAAAACTGACCAGCTGCAACTAGGAGAGACGCATTGGGTTCCTCTTGGGATAATGTCCCAAAATGTATTGTTAAATTTTGGGAGAGTTTATACAAATTGAAATCATTGATAGGTCCCATCACAAGAGTAATCCCATTAACGTAATTGGGACTAATCAGTTATTTAAAATTAAGTACATGTGTAAGTGCTTTGCTGAACTGGAGCCAAAAATGTGACAAATAGCTAGTGGGAGCAATGATCATCCCTCATTATGGAAGTTTTTTTGTTTCTACTGTAAGCTTCCCAGCATGGTGCTCTTTAGTGTGTCTCTAAGATAAACAGGTTTCAGAGTAACAGCCGTGTTAGTCTGTATTCGCAAAAAGAAAAGGAGTACTTGTGGCACCTTAGAGACTAACCAATTTATTAGTTTATTCTGACAAGTATCCATTTATGAAAGATGCTAATGGAGGAAAACAGCAGGAAGGTTTGCAGCAGTGCAGGCCTGTCTCTTCACTACTGTTCACTGTCTAAATTATTTATTTGGATAGTTTTTCTGGAAAGCAACTGACAGGAAGTGATTTTGTGCTTCTATACTATTTCTGTGGAAAGTCAACTATTTCTTAATTTCATTTTGTTTTAATTTATAAGCACATCCTTGTGCAGTTATGTCCATGTGCTTCTTTCTCTCTCCCATTAAACGTACCATAATCAGATAGCCAAAAGTTTTTACTTCCAAGACACTGATTGAATTTAGTTGCTGGATTTTTGCTATATTATTATTTTAGATTGCCTTTGAAACTCTGCTCTCCGTAAAATACATACTCATGGCTAAATCCCTTCAGAGAGAGAGTGTGTCTGTGTTTCCCAACAACGAAGTTCTCAGTTCCCTCCAGAACCAGTTTCTGGCATAATGGAATAGCATCGCAGATTGTGCCCTATCCCAGGAGACGTGTAAACCTTTGTGATGGACATATCTGCCATAGGTGCGTGGAAGAAAGATTTCACAAATTGTACTCAAGCTTCAGTTTCCTATTTGGCAGCACAGTTATCTAATTCCTGAGTGACTATGCTGTGCTAGTGTTCTTTGATCTAATTTGTTCCTGTTAGTAACATACATGTAAATGCAAGAAGAGAACCAGTTAGGGGAAAAGAAAATTGATAGAATCTATAAAGAGACCAACAGTGTACTTAACTCGACTGTATAGGTTCTAGTTATCTCTCCAACATGTAAGTATGCATCTTGTACAAATATGTTATGAAGAAGCAGCTAATTTTATAAACCTTAGGGTATTTTATATTAGAGGGCAGGAGTGAGCCCTGTGTAGTAAAGATTATATCCATGTATGTTTGTTCCACGATCAATGCATTTCTCTATTACTGGGGAAAATTGTTTAAATTGACAATATTTCTCCATTAACTTGGTAAATTAATTGAGTTGTCGGGTGTTGTTATAATCTGTTGTATGATGATATTGTGAATGACTGACTATTATAAGACATGTACAAGGGAATAGACTTGAGGTTGCTGAGGGAACCGTTACTCCTCCCTGACTTTTGTGTGATTGCAATATCAAATATAACATTGTTGAAATAATTTTGTACACTTCTTTTCCTTGTATTTTTTAGATAAAATTAAGGTTGAAAGTATGTGTAAATAATTTAAGGGTAGCAATACTTACAAGAACAGTCCTTTTACTGTGAGTAAATGCTGTGTTCAGTTCTGATCTTCCCATTTGAAAAGCCAAAACAAGTATGACATGCTATTCTTGTGTCACAATGTAAGTGGTTAATAGACTTAATTGTAGCATTGCTACTGTGGTCTGAGAGTGGTTTGGTAGACTTTCAGCAAAGGCTTACAGAAAATCCCCAATTGCAAGGCTACTAAGAGGAGAGGGGCTGACAAACCTCTGAAGGCTCGCTGATGAATTTGCCCCTCGTTCAGACTAGAAATTGCAAGGTTGATATAAACATGATGGTGAAGATGAAGCCATTGCTAAGTAAACTTAAAGGAAATAAATATCTATGCAAACTTTAAATGGGTATCTTCTGGTCTGTAGTCTGCTTTTGATACTTGGGATTTTTGGTTTTATGGTTTTTGTGGTGAGTCTTTTTGTGGAAAACCTACAGTTGTTAAGGAATTGCCTCAATTTCAGATGTTGTGGATCTTCATGCAAGCTCTGGAGTGTTTAACATTTTTTTGTTTGTAATAGTTTTCCAGTAAGGGAATTCCAATAATATTGTGTTCTCCGACTATCTTCAGTACTGAAAAAGTAAAACATCCAGTGAGTGGAGATTATCTGCATAGTAACAATTTTCTCTTCTTTTTCTTCTGACATGTTCCTGAATCTCTCACTTGTTCATCGGGATGAACATTTGGGCCTTGGGAATTATAGAGCCTATTGTGAAGAATGGCAGGCCTCCGACGTCTCACAGTATGCACTCATTTCTTCACCAATACACGGGATCTTTCAAGAAACCCCCTTTACGGAGACCACATAGCGTTATAGGAGGCAGCCTTGGCTCTTTCATGGCAATGCCTAGGAATGGAAGCAGATTAGGTAATTTACTATTTTGATCATTTATATATTAAGATAATATCCATATTGGTTCTTCACAGCAGATACAGTTCTTATACTTTAGTTCTAAAGCTGTTCTGGGAATGCAAAAGTGTTGCTAAGTTTGTCATAGAAACAAGACTTTAAATTGTTGAATGTCTCATTTAAGATTTTAAAGAAGACAATTGAAAAAAGAGCATACAGAGTGTTATTTCATGGAAATCGCCCAAGTATCCCTTTAATGACATGTAACAGTTACAAAACATTATCTATTTTAGTGACATCTAAGGCACCTATGATCACAGTATTTAAAAACTCACAGAAGGTACATTAATTGAACATGCCAGAAATTAAGGGCTCTTTGGCTATTTGAGTTGGAAAAAAAATGTGGAATGTGTTTTAACTTTTAAGAAATCTAAGTAAAGAACCATCAGTTAATTCTTTTAATCATAATCACAGCTTGTGTAAATCTTTTTGTTTTGATCTCAGCAGTTGTTGTGATCTTACTCTTTGTGGCAAATAATGATTTTTTTTAAATTTATTCAGTAGTTTGTTATATTGCTGGCCCTAGGCCACCATCAATTTTGTACACTGGCAAATAAAGCCAATTGCTATGAGCACTTTGTAATAATTTAAATTATTTTTATTGAGTTCTTAGTTGGTACTAGGGCTGTCGATTAATTGCAGTTAACTCATGCGATTAACTAAAAAAACTGTTAATATAATAGAATACCAGTTGAAATGTACAGTATTAAATATTTTGGATGTTTTTCTACATTTTCAAATATATTGATTTGTATTACAACACAATACAAAGTGTACAGTGCTCACTTTATATTATTATTTTTATTACAAATATTTGCACTGTAAAAATGATAAACAAGAAATAGTGTTTTTCAGTTCACCTCATACAAGTACTGTAGTGCAATCTCTTTATCGTGAAAGTACAACTTACAAATGTAAATTTTTTTGTTACATAACTGCACTCAAAAATAAAACAATGCAAAACTTTAGAGCCTTCCAGTCCACTCAGTCCTACTACTTGTTCAGCCAATTGCGAAGACAAACAATTTTGTTTACATTTACGGGAGATACTGCTGCCTGCTTCTTATCTGGCACGTAAATACCTTGCGACACTGGCTACAACAGTGCCATGCAAACGCCTGTTCACACTGTCAGGTTACATTGTAAATAAGAAGTGGGCAGCATTATCTCTAGCAAGTTGTAACCAAACTTGTTTTATCTGAGCGATTGACTGACCAAGAAATAGGACTGAGTGAGCTTGTAGGCTCTAAAGTTTTGCATTGTTTTATTTTTGAATGCAGTTAGTTTTTGTACATATATCTACATTTGTAAATTCAACGTTCATGATAGAGATTGCACTACAGTACTTGTATTAGGTGAATTGAAATATACTATTTCTTTTTGTTTTTTACAGTGCAAATATTTGTAATCAAAAATAAATATAAAGTAAGCACTGAACACTTTTTGTATTCTGTGTTGTAATTGAAATCAATACATTTGAAAATGTAGAAAACATCCGAAAATATTTAAATAAATGGTATTCTATTATTGTTTAATGGCCCAATTAATTGCAATTAATTGTTTTAATTGCTTGACAGCCCTAGTTGGTACTAGGAAAAAAAGGATCAATTGAGAATTAATGCGAATTGTATTAATTTTTTGCTTTTCTCCCTTCCCTTCTGAACGTAGTGCCAAATGAAAGTAGCAGGTTTCTCCAAGGCTAGAACTGTGCATCTTTGAAATTAGAATGGAACTATCTATAGTTTACTGTGTTCTGTAATATTAACTGTTCCCTTTCAGCCTTACTGTTCTGCTCTCTGCCTCTCCCTCCTAACAACACAGTCCAGAGTGTTTCTGCCTCTGACTGTGGAACTGTGCAGCTGGTGCCATCATAGGAGAGAGTAGGATTTCCCTCCTCTGCACAGTCTGCAGGGACCACCTCTTGATGTAGTCTGAGGGCACAAAATGCCCATACTTTTTGCATAGCTAGGGTTTGCTTGAGCTGAATGAAGAGCAGCCCCATGCATCTCATGGGAAGGCAAAGTATAAATATTTAATTCTACGCAGGTAATTAATTTGTGTGGATAGATGCAAAGAAGTCAACTGGTTTGTCATATGTAACATTAAATTCTGCACAATAATAGGATTAATGTACATTTTTGTATATTGTATTTTTTTTATGAAAAAAGAATACTTATTTCTAAAATTATAGGTTTTCTCTGTACATGAGTTGTGAGGAAATACCTTATTCTTCTTCAGACTTTCACTAAAAATGTTTAATTAAATCATTAGTTGCATAACAGAAAATACTTCATGAACATTTATCTTAGAATAGCTAGTTTCAACCTGAAAAGTTGTTATAGTATTGTATTTAGTAGTATTGTGGGGGAATGTATGTCATTGACTTTATTTTTGAGGTGGCTGTTAACTTTTCTATATTAAAATGGAATTCAAAATCTGAGTATCTTAAACTCTGGGCATCATATTTTTTGCATTGTGTTAGAGTAAAACTTATCTGTATTTCCATAGCTACAGCATGGTGGATATGGCAAGTAGGAGCTAAAAGAAGCTGCTGGGTACCAACATGTTCCTCCAAAATAAGAGCTCTTTAGACCTGACCAGCAGCTACATAATTATCTTCTTGAAGTAATACACGAAAGACAATTTTCAGAGCAGTTATTGCTTCTTTACACATATAGTGATGCTGCTAATACGTCAGTTAACATGTTAATCTTGCATTCGGTAATTAGCACTTCGCAGACTTTCAGATAACTTATTTTTAGTTATCTCTTCTCTCTCCTACAGTTTGCTCTCTTTCCTTTTATCTTTGTCTCTCCATCCCTGGGTTCTTTGGAAGTTTTTTTTTTCCCAGCACAAAACAGTAGTCTTTAAAAAAAAGTTGACTTGATTAAAAATAATAATAATAATAATGTACTGGAATTGTACATCCACAGGTTGCTTGCGCGGTCATCAGAGATTTTTGCCTTAGCGGTATCCGTAGGGTCGGCTGTGGCGCCCCCTTGAGTGCCGTGCTCATGCATCGCTATGTCAGGCCTCCCACACCCTCTCAGTTCCTTCTTACCTCCCATGGTGGTTAGTCAGAGCACCTTTCCTTGCATAGCAAGGGCTAGCGTTTTCTTCCCTTCTGACTTAGTGAGTTAGTGTTAAGTAGTTAGATAGAAGTTAGAGTCCCAGTGGG
Organism: Lepidochelys olivacea; assembly: GCF_965140295.1. Lineage (NCBI taxonomy): Eukaryota > Metazoa > Chordata > Testudines > Cheloniidae > Lepidochelys > Lepidochelys olivacea. Next base: position 269,793,715 of record NC_140411.1, read on the forward strand.
GACTTCTCCCCAGGTGGGGCGTGTCCCGATCTCTGGGGTTTACACTCCATGCAGGGCTTAACAGGACTATGCCTGTAAGTGATCTCCACAGCAGCTGCTTCAAGTGCCTATGCCACCAGCACCATGCATGCCACAGGAAGTGGCAAAAGCTCCCTATGAGGGCAAGACAGCTGTTAAGATCTCCCCCTCAGGGAGCAGTGGAGTGCTGCCAATCCCCCGAGTGAAGGCAGTGCTCTCCATCTCCATGTCGCAGATCTACGGCGTTGCAGCCCAGATCCTCTGGGGCTCGCCCCCATACTACCAGCACTGTTCACCCTACCACCAGTTGTCCTCTCGGCGCAGATCTCCATCGCCTGCCCATGGGAGCGCTCCCCCTCAGGATTCCAGTCCCCCCAGCACCAGTCCCCTCAATACCGGCACTGATCCTCCCACTCCCAACACCGGTCTCTGGCAGCGATGGGCAGCAGGCAGACACAGGTGTCGATGGCCCCACCATGGTCACCAGAAGAAGATTCCTCCAGCAGAGGAGGACAGTTTAGCCCCTTGCCGAGACTCCACCAGTACGATTGTGCACGTGAGGCCACGTTGACATGTACGGTGCTCCCTTGGCAGCACAGCCAGTGGCCTTATTGGAGTGCGTGGGGTACCGCTCATCTGCCGCCACCTTGGAACAACAGTTGATGGCACCGGCGGTCAGGGTAAAGGAGACAGCGCCCATCCTAAAAACCCCTTCTCCCACCGTGGATGATGTCCCAGGGCCTCCCCCAGCAGTACAGTTGTCATTCTCTTCCCTGGACGAGGTGCTTGCGGGATCCTGGAGCGCCAGCCCACTGGACAGTTTTAAAGAACACCAGGACTTGCTTCAATGGGTGACCAAGAACTTGGGCCTAGAGGCAGAGGAGATGGCCAAGCACGCAGACACCTTGTTCATTGTGCTCTTATCCTCTACCCCTGCCTGTGTTGCACTAGCAGTGCATGACAGGGCCCTAAAAATTGCCAAGAACATCTGGCAAACCCCATCATCCATCCCTCCCAACTGAAGTACTTTGTTCCAGCCAGAGGGTTCAAGTGCCTTTATACCCACCCACCTCCAGGCTTGCTGGTCATCTCTGCAGCCATTGAGAAGGACAAGCAGGGGCACACCAGTTCAACTCCCAAAAATAAAGAGGCCAATAAAGACTGGACCTTTTTGGGAGAAAAATTTATTCAACAGCCAACTTGCAATTCTGGGTGATGAACCACCAGGCCCTCTTAGGCACGTACAATTTTAACTTATGGGACTCCCTCCGTAAGTTAAAGGAGTCCCTCCCTCAAGGTTTGGCCCAGGAATTAGGCACCCTGGTGGAGGAGGGTACCGTGGCAGTGAGGTGCTCTCTCCAAATGGCGTGGGACGCGGCTGCATGAGGGGTCGCTTCAGCGGTGGTCATGAGGCATAGCTCCTGGCTTCAGACTGCTGGCCTGTCCCAAGAGATGCAGACCTTAATCTAGGACCTCGCATTCAGTGGGAATGGACTCTTTGCGGAACAGACAGATGCAAAGCTGCATGTGTTAAAGGACACTTGGGCCACCATTTGCTTGCTGGGTATGCGTACGCCGCAGTCTCCAAAGAAGCAGTTCTGGCTGCCCCTGCCGCCAAGGCCTTGGCAGCCTTGGCATGGGTCTGCAAGGAGAAGGGATAGACACAAGCTTTAGTCATTGCTGCCCTTCCTCCTCCCGCTCACCCATGCAGCCCGGCCCAGCAAAGCATCCTGGGGGCCAGACGCGCTCATTTTGAAGGTGCACTCAAGAGTGATGCCCCAGTCAACTCCCTGGATCCACCTTCTTTCCTTGACTGTCTTCATCCCTACCATTTGACCTGGTCACCAATCATCTCGGACCGCTGGGTGCTGGGCATAGTATCTTAGGGGTGTACTCTGCAACTCCTCGTTCAAAAGGTCAAGAACCTCCTGCACGTGGGGGCGGTGGAGGAGGTCCCTCGGTACATGAAAGGAAAGGGGTTCTATTCCTGCTACTTCCTAATCTTGAAAGCAAAAGGGGGCCTCAGAGCCATTCTGGACCTGCGTTGCCTCAACAAGTTTCTCAGAAAGATGAAGTTTTGCATGGTTTCCCTGGCCTCCATCATCCCCTCCCTGGATCCGAGAGACTGGTATGCCACCCTCGATTTGAAGGACGCTTATTTCCATATTCCAAGGTCACAGGTGTTTCCTCCGTTTCATAGTGGGCGGATGCCATTTTCAATTCATGGCGCTGCACTTTGTGCAGAGGAACCTCAATCTCATGTGTTCCACCTGTCGTGATCTGGACCTGTTAATAAACGAGAAAAAATCCACCTTAATGCTGGTCCAGCAAATAGAGTTCATTGGGACAGTTCTCAACTCTACACGAGCCGGAGCCTTCTTTCCGGAAGTGCATTTTTGGACCTGATCTCCCATGTGAAAAACCACCTGCTCACCACGGCTCACACCTGCCTGTGGTTGTTGGGCCATATGGCCTCATGTACATACATGATCAGTCATCCCTGGCTCCACCTCCGGCCTCTGCAAGCATGACTGGCGTCGGTGTACATTCCCAACAGGCACGACCTAGTCAGGGTGCCGGATCACATCCGGTCATCCTTGGATTGGTGGTTGGACCCCAGGAAGGTGTTGGATGGAGTATCCGCCCTGGCCCCATCGCTGACCCTGGTCTCCAGTCTTCAGACCTGGGCTCACCTGAGCAAGCTGAGCACCCAGGGCTGCTGGTTGTGGGACAATCTGGCTCTCCATATCAAGGTTAGGGAGCTCAGAGTGGTTCACCTGGCCTGCCAGGCTTTCTCGACCCACCTGAAGGGCAAGGTGGTCAATGGACAATACCTCCACGATGTATTACATCAACAGGCAGGGCGGAGCCAGGTCGGCAGCCCTTTGCCAAACAGCTCTCTGCCTGTGGGATTTTTGTGTGCGGCATGCCATTCATCTGTTAACCGCACACCTCAGCAGGACCTTCTCATCTGGCCACAAATGGTCGTTCCATCCAGAGGTGGTCAGCATAATCTTCTAGAGGTGGGGGACTCCCTAGGTGGACCTGTTCATGTCCAGGCAGAACAGGAAATGCCACGTGTTCTGTTTGATCTGGGGAATGGACAAAGGCTCGCTATCGGACATGTTTCTCATCCTGTGGTTGGGGGCTCTGATGTATGCCTTCCCACCAATGCTGTTGATTCACAGGGTCCTTGTGAAGATCAAGCAGGAGAGGGCAAAGATTATCCTAATAGCCCCGTATGGCCTCGCCAGCACTGGTTCGGCATGCTGTTGGACCTTTCGGTAGCCGCCCCACTACAGCTACCCATCTGGCCGGATCTGCTGTCCCAGAACCACAGCAGCCTTCTGCACCCGAACCTGGCACTGCACTTGACAGCATGGCTACTGCATGGCTGAGCGCGGACGAACGGGTGTGCTTGGCCTGTGTTCAGCAGGTCTTGCTGGGTAGCAGGAAACCCTCCAACAGAGCGACTTACCTGGCCAAATGGAAAAGGTTTGCATGGGCCTCAGAACGGCATATCCAGGCCAAGCAGGCCTCCCTGCAGGAGATCGTGGACTATCTGTTGTACCTCAAACTCCAAGAATTGTCCCTGTTATTGAACAAGGTCCACCTGGCCGCTATCTCAGCTTTCCACCATTCCAAGGCAGGTCAATCTTCGCTCACAACATGACGGCACAGCTTTCGAAAGGTCTGGAGCGTATCTACCCGTGCATCCAGGATTCCATCCCTCCCTCGGACCTGAATCTCATGCTGTTGAGCTCATGGGGCCTCCCAGCGATTCTGGCTTGCTGCTCTCTCCTACTTCTCTCCTGGAAGGTTTCATTCCTGGTTGCGATAACATCGTCTCACAGGGTGTCCGAAATCAGGGCACTTACTTCAGAACTGCCCTATACGGTCTTCTACAAGGATAAGGTCCAGCTGCGACTGCAAGCAGCATTTCTGCCCAAGGTCTTTTCCCAGTTTTATACTGGCCAGGACATACACTTACCCGTCTTCTTTCCAAAACCGTATATACATCGGATGAGGAGCACATCTGGACATGAGGAGGGCACTGGCCTTCTACATAGATAGAACAAACCTGGTCCATAAGTTAATGCAGTTGTTAGTTGTGGTGGCAGACAGAATGAAAGATCGCCCAGTGTCTGCTCAGAGGATTTCGTCCTGGATCATGGCCTGCATCCGCTACTGCTATGAGCTGGCAAAAGTGCCTCTGCTGGCAATCATGACGGCACACTCAACTAGGGCACAAGCGTTGTCAGCAGCCTTCCCAGCACAGGTACCAGTCCAATAGATCTGTACGGCCGCTACCTGGTCGTCTGTCCACACGTTTACTTTGAGCAGGGGGTTGGACGAGATGACCTCCTGAGGTCCCTTCTAACCCTGATATTCTATGATGCTATGATTCATTATGTGCTTACCTAGCAAGCTCAAGATGACGCTGGCTTTGGCAGAGCAGTGCTGCAAGCTGCAAGACCCTGAACACTGAGCCCACCTCCATGGACACTGCTTGTGAGTCATCCAGAATGGAATCAACATGAGCAAGCACTCGAAGAAGAAAAAACGATTACCTACCTTTTCGTAACTGTTGTTTTTCAAAGTATGTTGCTCATGTCCATTCCATTACCCATCCTCCTGCCCCTCTGTTGGAGTTGCCAGCAAGAAGGAACTGAGAGGGCGTAGGGTTGGCGGCGCCTGATATACCGACGCATGAATGCAGCACTCAAGGGGGCGCCACAGCCGACCCTGCAGATTCTTACGGCAAAAATTTCCAACGATCGCGCACATTGGCCCGTGCACACCTAGAATGGAATGGACATGAGCGACAAATATCGAAGAACAACAGTTACAAAAAGGTAGGTAACTTTTTTATGTATTGTGGTAGTGTCTAAAGGCCAGCCAAGAATGGGTTCCCATTTTGTCGTGGCACCATGCAAACACAGAATAGTAGATGTAAGCTCTTTGAGTCAGGGACCAATCTAAATAGACAAAGGATGGGGCAAGGAGTATAAAACAAAAGCAGAGTGAACAATGTGAGGTAGCAAATGCTCTGTTAGTTCCATGGTGTATATGTGTATGGAGGTTTTTTTGGTGGTGGGGGGAGCTGTGTTAGTTAGGAAAGGATCAGCTAAATGGAAAGAAATGGGGGCAAGAGTGGCAGATATGGAGTGAAGCGATGTGGGGAAAGGTTGGAGCAAATAGGCAATCGGCACAGGGCAGAGAAAGTCCATAGAAAGTTTTTTTGAATATCCCAAGGACCAAAGGTCCCTGCCTTGGCTGCTTCTGCTCCTGGCAGCAGGAATCTCTGGCTGGCTCCATTCTGCAATTTCCTCTTTGATTCACAAGGGGGAGGCACCTTTGGGTCCTAGTGCCCCCAGTGCATTTAGGTGGTATCTCCTCCAGAGTTCTGAGTCCAAGAGGATGCTGAGGGGATAGGTGGCACTGGCCCAGTCCCATTTCACCCCTCCCCCCTGTGCAGCAGTCCATGCTTTGGTTTCTTCTGTCTCTACCAGCTGGAGTCTCTGGCTGGCTGAACTTTTGAGGTTTCATGGTTTTCTTGTGCTGTCCTTATTACTGTAGCAGCAGAGAAGTACTGTACATCATGGTAATCAAATAGCAATTACTTTTGTGACCTTTAATTGTCGCAGTGCTGTCACAGAAGAAGCACCCTGCAGATGTTGCTCATCATCTGCATGGGACCCCAGTGGGTGCATACACAAGTTTGTCAGTCCTTTGTTTGAGTGAGAGTTTCCTCACCATACAGTAGAGTTTAATTAATATGAACGAGGTTTCCATTCCATTTCAGAGAGAGGAATCTATTAGTTTTGAAACTTTACTTATGGAAAGCACTGCTCACCACTCTTACCAAGTTACCATCTCAATGTGTCATATCCTTGTTATTGTTTAAAAAAATAAACAACTAATAGAAAGGTAAGTTGGTTGGTTAGTGTACTTGGAAGGAATCAAATGTGGAAGTCACAGTGACTTTCAGCAGCAGAATGGAGGATGTAATAATGGAAGCTTGAAAGAGGGTATCGTGACTTACTATTGACTGATCATGGATATTAATTTAGCTCAGGTGGTAGAACTTTCCCAGTTCAAATTTCTTCTGGGATGGATTGCTTGCAAATTAAATGAGGGTAATCCTTCCTTTTAATTGCACTTCCTCAATTCCCATCCTGTATCCTAATTACTAGTTTTTCATGCCCAGATTTGCTTATCAGTTTAGCTGTTTTAATATTTCATTTGGTTATTTACAATTGGGTATGTACAAAAAATTAACATGAACAGCTAAATAGAGAGTTGCTGCAGATGTCAGTGAGCCCAATCCAATAAAAAAAATTACATTTGTACCAGAGAAGTCCTTGAAGTCCATAATGCTGGTTTTGGGACACACCAACCTATTCAGAGCAAAGGTTAGCCCAAATAGGTTATAGAGGCCAATGTTATTTGATCACCTTATGAAACTTGTCAAATGCATGCACACAAAGTGATAGTTAAGGTTGTCAGGTAGATGCTATTCATTCCTGGCCTTTCTCGTTTTAAAACCTCAAATGTAAGATTACAGTAATTTTTTAATTGAACACACAAAAAAATCTTAATATAAGGGTTTTATTGACAAAAGTACACTTTTATACCATAATATAACAAAGCCAAAGTTTTCAAAAATAGGAGTCTAAAATGTCTATATTTAGGCACCTACTATTTTTATTAATGACATGGAAGAAAACACAAAGTCATTAGCGGTAGTTTGCAGATGTCACAAAATTTGGGGGAGTGGTAAATTATGAAGAGGGTAGGTTACGGATACAGAGTGCTCTGGATCACTTGGTAACCTAAGCACAAGCAAACAATGTGCCTTCTAACACGGATGAATGTAAATATATACATCTAAGATCAAAGAATGTAGTAGGTTATACTTACACGATGGGGGACTCTATCCAGGGAAGCAGCAACTTTGAAAGAGATTTGGGATCATGGTGAATAATCAGCTGAGCACGAGCTCTCAGTGTGATGCTGTGGCTAAAAGGGCTAATGCAATCCTTGGATGTCTAAACCGGAGTAGGAGGAGAGAGGCTGTCTCAACTCTGTATTGGGCACTGGTCCATCAGCTGCTGGAATATTGTGTCCATTTCTGTTTTCCACAATTCAAGAAGGATGTTGTTAAATTAGAGTGAGTTCAGAGAAGAGACATAAGAATGATTAGAGGATTAGAAAACATGTCTTACCGTGATAAACTTCAGGAGCTCAATCTATTTAGCTTAACAAAGAGATGTTTAAGGGATGACTTGATTACAGTCTATAAGTACCAATGTGGGTAATCAGTATTTAATAATGGGGCTCTTCAGTGTAGCAGAGAAAGGTATAACATAATCCAATGGCTGGAAGTTAAAGCTAGATAAATTCAGACTGGAAATAAGGTGTAAAATTTTAACAGTGAAAGTAATTAACCACTGGAACAACTTATCAAAGGTTGTGGTGGATTCTTCATCACTGACCATCTTTATATCAAGATTGGATGTTTTTCTGAAAGATCTGCACTAGGAATTATTTTGGAGAAGTTCTATGGCCTGTGTTATTCAGGAAGTTAGTCTAGATGATCACAGTGGTCCCTTCTGGCCTAAGAATCTATCGATAGTTATGAAAGTTCTGAGACCAACAGTTATGCTGCAGATAATATTTTCAATAATGGCTTCACATCCACCAGCAATAATTTTTCACATAACTCATTATGGTCTGTTTTAAACAAAAGAGCTACCAACTCACCACAAGGAGTGGTATATAGAGCCCTACAAATCTGTTGATAACCGCTTTACATCCACCGATATCCGCGGACCCTTTTTACGGATTGGATGTGGATACAAATTTTGTATCCATGCAGGGCTCTAGTGCTATATTTTCTAAGGGTATGTCTACACTGCAGTTAGGCCACTGTGGCTGGCCCATGCCAGCTGACTTGGGCTAAGGGGCTGTTTAATTACAGTGTAGACCTTCAGGCTTGGGCAGCCAGAGCTCTGGGACCCTCCCACCTTGCAGAGTCATGGAGCTGGGGCTCCAGCTCAAGCCCAAATGCCTACACTATAATTAAACAAACCCTTAGACTGAGCTTCACAAGTCCGAGTCAGCTGGCACAGGCCAGCCATAGGTTTTTAATTGTAGTGTAGACATACCTTCACAGACTTATGAAAGGGGATTAACATGGACTTGAGATGCTTTCTGACCACTTTGGAAAATCTAACTGCTGATTTAGTTGCCTGATTATGTAATTAAGATTCTAACTTTTAGGCATCCATTTCTGAAAGTCTTGTTTTGTATCTTTAGCTCACAACAAGGTGCCTCTAGGTTTTGAACCTGAGGTAAATATTTGTCAGATGTTTCCTGCATGCTGCTTCATTATGCTCAGAAGAGCAGCTCCTTTACTTTCATCCAGTCCAAATCATGAAGGTGAAATACTGTGAACATACCATAGTAGCTTGGATTTTATTAGAATCCAACTTATTCATGCATTTCCATATCATTGCTAAATTCTTCCCCAGGAGACAGTTCATCTTCATGTCAGTATCATGTTTTTTGTGAATCTGTGTGTTTCACTGAAGCACTTTAAGCCTAAATCCACATTCTGTTTTGTGTGTGAATCAGCTACTCTTTTTATACCAATTTTCTATCCTGTAAAAGGAGCTATAGAATCTCCTGGTCTGAAGAAGAATTTGATCTTTTGAAAACGTCAGTCTTGGCAGGTTCTGGTCTCTCACTCACAAATTCTTTTCTAGGATATGTTCTGGGATACCTTAGGTATGTTTTTTATGATAAGCTTTACTTCTCCCAGAGAAAGGCCAACTTTCCAGCACACTGATAGATGGAGCATTCTCCCATCCTTTGTCTTCTATATTGTTTTAATAATTTAGATTGAAGATTAACAATATCTTCAAATATTTTGGGGTGAGATTGAACAGGGTTTGCCTGGCTTTTTGAGATAGCAGAATTTTACCTCTAAAATGAAACAATTTCCGGGGCTCCTCCAATTCTCTTTTGTACTCTGATGGGGGAAAATGTGTTCTCAGGTTATCGTTTTGTTCCTAAATTCAAAGAGGATGCCTCTCTGTCTTTTGAGCCACATCCTTTATTGGATTGTTTGTTCCTTGGGATTCATTTGAGCATAGGCATTTTTTACTATAGGTCTTGGCAGGCAGTGGTGAGCTACTGGATCCTTTTTCAGGTTCGGTGTGCTGTTGGCCTTCAGAAGGAAGCTGCTGCTCTTCTTCATCCCTTATTCCTCCCTCTTCTCTCTGTCAGTAAAGGCATCTTGAACTTCTTAGTTCTTTGCCCCATTTCCCTGCTGGAGCTGAGCATTTTTGGCCTGGGAGAGAGAGCCATTGGTTCCATGTCTGGTTTTTTAGTGATTTTTCTGTAGGAGCTAGGTCAAAAGCTTGAGAGACAAATATTTTATGCAGTTTACATAAAAATTGCACACATTATTAAAATAGGCAGTCCGTTACATAAATCTCCCCCAAGTGAATCAATTTCAGTTTCCCCCTCACCCCCCAAGAAATACGTAATTACATCAAGTTCTCTACAAAGTCCATTTATTCATCCTAAATATAGATTTAGGCACCTGAACAGAACTGGCCTGATCTTTTCAGAGGTTCTGAGCACCTGAAGTTCCCATGCTTGGCACTTCTGAAAATGAGGCCACCTGTTTTTGTTTTTCTCTCTCTAAATATGGATTTACATGCCTAATGTTAGGCACACAGATTTGAATATTTGTGCCTTAGGCATCACATTTTCTAATTAATGAGGTTTCAGATTTTTCTCTCACCTCTCACGATTTCCCTAGAAAATGGAATTTTCCTGTTCCAAGAACAGCACAAAAAAGGAGAAGAAGTGAAACAAGCTCAAGAATTTGAGGATTGAGAGGCATAGGGTGGGACTGGAACTATGTCTATCTTTGTGTTTGGAACATGGATAGCACATGGTGGGTGCTATCACAGCCTAAATGAGAATAATAATGGAAAATTAATACACATTTCTGCACGCATGCATGGTATATTGGGAAAGTATTTTTAAGACTTTATCTTTTTATGCTATTTCTGAGCCATAAAAAGAGAATATCAAGAAAAGTATTGTGATAGTGAACCTCTAGATCTGACAGAAAGCAGTACATAATAAAGGTTACAATACTTCTTCACATATAAGATTTGTTTAGAAGAATAATGATTGACTTTCTTTCATTTAGATATAGTACATGAAAATCTGAAAATGGGATCAGATGGTGAAAGTGACCAAGCTTCTGGAACATCCTCTGATGAAGTTCAGTCTCCTACAGGTGTTTGTCTCAGGAACCGGATACACAGACGGATCTCTATGGAGGTAATCAGTTTTCCCATAAGGATCCAGTAAATTAACAAGTGACTTGGGAATTGTTTAAATTACTTTATATAACTGCTTGTTTTCCTGCCAGTTCACTTTAAAGCAGATGTTTGTGTTCAACATATGAGTTCTTATGATAACAGTAGTCATGACATACATTTTTCTTCCTATTTGTCAGTCTTGGAACCTGAGTAGATATCACTGACAATGTTTATAATCTGTCCAGTACAAAAAATTAAATATTGTTTTTTAAAAAGTATTTGATTTTTAAAAACAAGCAGAGAATCCATTAGCATGCTCTCTTAGATACTAAATGCTAGACATTTAGTGTAGGACTGGTCTTTAAAGTGCTGGGAGATCACATGAGAAAGGCTTTGCAATAAGTACAGGCATTCTAGAAGGAATTGAGGTGTTGGGAAACAAATGAAGAAAATGTGACCATTAGATTCTGAGACGTTCTGTGTATATGTTCAAGTAGACTACTTCATATATCGCTACTCAGGCTCTTTTATATAATGCTGCTTTCTAATCCATGTGAAACTTCAGAAAGTAAACACACTAGGGATGTTCCTGACTGCGTCAGCCTTTTTCATTCTTCCTGTTTTTTAGTGTACGGAACCTTACAGGACAGTAAACAAAAGGAGGAAAAAGTACTTCATGAATAACTGTGCACATAATTTCCTTTATTTATGAGACTCATTATGAATACTAACCACCCTTGCACTTGCTTTGTTGCCCTTTCCCCAGGCAAAAGATAAACAGAACTTTTCACTTTTTTTTTTTTAAATAAGTGTAACAGCTTTGATTATAATAATACCATTTTGGCTGGAATATGTAAAGTTCTTTGATTGGTTTCATTATAAAAATCTATTCTTAGGGGTTTTAAATCCCCATAATTTTTTTTAAAGCATAATATAGAATGCAGGAGTTTGGAAAATATTTTTGGATTATCTAACACTGAGTTTGTATGTCAAAAATAAGTACAGCAAGGCATTTTGTTGTGTTTGTATTATTCAAAAATTGCACTGATTAGTCCATTAATCATCACACACCCTTCGTGGAGGGAGTTATTTTGTCTTAAAAATCCTTAATGTATTTGTTGTTGTTAGTGTTGTAAATTTATGAGCCAAGATTAGGCCCGATCCAAAGCCCACTGAAGTGAAACCATTAACTTAGGCCTGGTCTGTACTAAAAAATTAAGTTGGCTTAAGTACTTCGCTCATAGGTGTGAACCCCCTCCCTTGAACGGCGTAGTTTAACCAATCTGACTCCCAGTGTAAACAGCGCTAGGGTGATGGAAGAATTCTTCCATCGACCTAATTAACACCTCTTGGAGAGATGGATTATCTGTGCTGACTGGTGAACCCCTCCCATTGACATAGGTAGTGTCTACACTGAAGCGCTTCGGAGGCACTACTACATTGGTGCATCTATGCTACTGTAGCATTTCAAGTGTGGACAAACCTTCAGAGGGCTTTGGATCATATCCATTGTGCTTTGAGTCAAGCAGAACACAAAATAAAAGCAGTAGTATAAGAATTTACATGTAGAAGACATTAGAGAGACAAGGTGGGTGAGGTAATATCTTTTATTGGACCAATTTTGATCAGAGAGACAAGCTTTGCTGACTGTTTCCCAGACCTGAAGAAGAGTTCTATGTAAGCTCGCAAGTTTGTCTCTCTCACCAACAGAAGTCGGTCCAATAAAAGATAATGCCTCACCCACCTTGTCTCTCTCATATCCTGGGACTGACACAGCTACAACTGCACTCATGTAAAGACATGACGTACTGGGAAAATCTGGAGGAGGAGGAGATTACTATTATTCATTATTTTATTTCCTGTTTTCTCCAAAATATTTTTAAATAGGAATTTCCCATATGTAGAGCTGCACTTCTGCTGAGTTCTCACAGCATTCTTTTTGGGTTTAACCTCCACCCGCCGCTGCAAACCTTTTAACCAAATAATCAATAGTGTAATAGCTCTTTTAGCTTCTACAACAACTGTAATATTACACTGTCTTAGAAGCTTTGAAAATATTTTTTCCTTTCAGATTCAGTTCCATCTGACAAGCATTAATTTCCTAATTTTTCTCCCAATTCCAAATACTTGTTTCTAATGCAGCTGAAATTAACGTGATGTGGTTTATTTCTTTGTTGACTGGCACAATCAGAGAGGTCAGGGTAGTTCAGGCAACTGTTCCTATGCATCCTGTGAACCAGGCTTTCCTCCTAAATTGTTACAGTAATGACATGGTGGTTTTTAAAGATAAGTTTTTTAGAGTGACCTTTTGTCTGGTAGAGAACAGCTGCTGAATTTTAACAATGATTTTAGCTCTGAATTTCCTTGATTTTTGTGAGTTGATGTCAGAAACTTATGTTTTTAGTTTACTTGTCAAATAGTATTTGTAAGAGGGGAATTTTTTTTACTCCATGTTTATGCAGTTCCTAGCAGAAGGGGAACACTCTGGGCTACTATAACAATTGTGGTACAAATTGAAATAAACACTCCCATACAGGGAAACTTTCTGTAAAAATTCCAGTGATGAGCTTTTTTTGTTTTGTTTTGTTGTTGTCGTTGCCATATGACCTCTGACAGGCTTGTAATAAAGATTTGTAATTACAATAACAAATCTTGCTTGCCTTACTTGTGTGAGCATTTCCAGTGAAGGGATCCTTCGTGTCCATAAGCTGAACAGGATTTGACCTCTGGAGTTTACTAAAATCAGTAGTATTAATTTGATTCAGTGCCAGGAGAAAGGAAAGAAAAGCTCCAGTCTTTGTTAGCAGTTATATTCATGTAGGTTGACCTCCATCTCTTTACTATGCCTGTAGGTAATAGCAAATTAAATGTTATACATAGTTGATAGACTAGAACAAACAGACTATCAGAGACATTTAGCATAATTGAGATCTATTGCAAATTATATTCATATGGTCACACTATTGTTTATGGGAATATATTTAATAAAATATAAGCTGATGTTTCTCTCCCCTCCACTCTTTCTAATGAAATTTGAGCTTGGTATTGTCAAACTGAGCACACCTTTCTGTTCTGTGTGGTTGATACACTGTGTAGTTGTAATATGGTACATAGTCTTTCATAAACATAACCTTGTTTGTTTCTGTGTATCGAACAGGCAAAAGCAGTTTTAGTTTCTTAAAGTAACTGATCATTTAAGGCTGAGAATTTGGACTGACAGGCAGGCTGGCCCTTTTTATTTTTTGTTAAGGCTAGAATGTCAGCTCTTGTATTTCAGACTTGCCCTTGAATTTCCTCTAGGGTTTTGTTGTTGCACTATATATTTTTATGCAAATTAGCAATCCATCATGAAAACAAAAGATATGTTCTATGCATGTTTACTGGAAAACATGTGCAGTCAAATACTTAGCTATGTTCACTGTTAATATGCAGTAACATTTGAGATGTTTTCCAGTTCAGATTATACATGTTCGCATAAAATATATGTTAACAAATGTAACATTGCAGATTGCTGGAGATGGCATTGGCTGTACAGTTAAGCAAGCGGACCACCCCACCACTGTAAGAGATAATTAACTGAATACAGTAAGTTTTCCTGTAATCATAATAGGATCAGTATAAATATGCTGTGAATATGACAGCAATTAAAATTCAGTAACAAAAATTCACATCTCCCCCTTCATATTAGAGTAGTCATTGATCTTGGGTTGAGTCATCACAGCTTGGAATCAGGTGATAAAATTGTTGCTCTAATTTAATTTAATTTAATTTAATTAAAACTAAAACTGTCAGTGAGGTTTTGACACATTGGGAGAACAAGAGGGGCATGCAGATTCTCTTGCTCAGGGTAGTTGAAACACTGAGTTCAGATGTGCAAAGTTTACTTTTATTTTTATTGATTTCCATATGCAAAGATCAGCCTAGACAGATACAAAAGGGAAGACTATACAGTGCAAACATAATCTGCAAATCCAAATCCATGTAGAATATTTTCTTTTATTCAGCACCTTAAATCAGATATGTTTATCTTGAAACTTGAAAAAAATTTATGACAGCTCTTTGTTGAAAATGATAAAGCAATATAAAGTAGAGAGAGAGATGTGAAGGAAAGGAATGCATGTTGTTATATTACTATCTTAGATCTCAGAGACCAGAATCTGGTCAAATAAAAGTTCACAGTGGCCACCCTCAAAATTAATATGTCTCCTTCCTCTAAAAGGGACTGGCCATGTGCTAGTAGGTTACCAAGGGAGGTTGTAGAATCCCCATCTCTGGAGGTTTTTAAAAACAGATTAGATAAACACCTGTCAGGGGATGGTGTAGGTTTACTTGGTCCTGCCTCAGTGGGGTGGACTAGATGACCTCTCAAGGTCCCTTCCAGCCATACATTTCTGAGATTCCCTTGAAAGCAAGCAACAAAGGGATTACTGTATTGCATCCAGATAATAGATGACCTTAGGCATTTTTGATCCTGTGGCAGTCGAAGGACATTCTTCAATTAAGAATGACTTACTAACACTTCCCATTCAAATGAAATGCCTGCTAGCTGCATGGAAACTTTTAAAAAATACCATAACAGAGGCTCAAATTAAATGTATACCCCAAATATAAAAAAACCAGAGGTCCAAAAAAATGCCACTATGGCTTAAACAATAGAGTAAGTGAGTTGGTTAGAAACAAGAAGGCATCCTTTAAAAATTGGAAGTCAGGTGTGACTGAGGAAGATAAAAAGGAGCATGAACCCCGGTAAGTCAAAAGTAAAAGCATAATTAGGCAGGCCAAAAAAAGAATTTGAAGAGCAACTACCAAAAGACACAAAAATTAACAGCAATATTTTTTAAAAGTACATCAGAAGCAGGAACCCTGCCAAACAATCAGTGGAGCCACTGGATGATTGAGGTGCTAAAGGAGCACTCAAGGAAGATAAGACTGTTGTAGAGAACCTGCAAGAATTCTTTGCATTGGTCTTCACTGCAGAGGAAGAGGGAGGGAGAGTCCCACTCCTGAGCCATTCTTTTTAGCTGACATCTGAGAAACTGTCTCAGTTTGAGGTGTCAACAGAATGTGGGTTGGAACAAATTGATAAATTAAACAGCAATAGGTCACCAGGACCAGATGGTATTCAGCCAAGAGTTCTGAAGGAACTCAAATATGAAATTACAGAACTACTAACTCTGGTATGTAACCTATCATTTAAATCAGCCTCTGTATCAGATGACTGGAGGATAACTAATGTAATGCCTTTTTTAACAAAAGCTCCCGAGGCTATCATGGTAGTTACAGGATGGTAATCCTAACTTCAGTACCAGGCAAATAGGTTGAAATGATAGTAAAGAACAGAATTATCAGACACAAAGATCAACACGATTTGTTAGGAAAGAATCAACCTGGCTCACCAATCTATTAAAATGTTTTGAGGAGATCAGTAAACAAGTGGACAAGTGTGTTCCAGTGGATATAGTGAACTTGACTTTCAGAAAGCCTTTGACAAGGTCCCTCACCAAAGACTCTTAAGCTAAGTAAACAGTCATGGGATAAGAGGGAAGGTCCTCTCATAGATCAGTAACTGGTTAAAAGACAGGAAACAAAAGGTAGACATAAGTGGTCAATTTTCGGGGTCCCCACAGGATCTATACTGGGACCAGTGCAGTTCAGCATATTCATAAATGAGCTGGAAAAAGGGATAAACAGGGAATTGGCAAAGTTTGCAAATGGTACAAAATTACTCAAAATAGTGAACTCCACAGCTGACCGTAAACAGTTACAAAGGAATCTCACAAAACTGGATGAGTGGACAACAAAATGGCAGATGAAATTCAACACTGATTAAGTAATTCACAGTGGAAAGCGTAATCCCATCTATATGTACAAAATGATGGGGGTCTAAATTAGCTGTTACCACTCAAGAAAGAGATCTTGGAGTCATTGTGGATAGTTCTCTGAAAACATTAGCTCAGTATGCAGCAGCAATCAAAAAAGCTAACAGAATGTTAGGAGTCATTAGGAAAGGGAATAGATAGTAAGTCAGTAAATATAATGCCACTATATAAATCCATGGTATACCCACATCTTGGCTACTGTGTGCAGTTCTAGTTGCAACAACTCAAAAAAGATATATTAGAATTGGAAAAGGTACAGAGAGAAGGGCAACAAAAATGATTAGGCGTATGGAACAGCTTCCATTTGGGGAAAGGTTAAGAAGACTGGGATTATTCACCTTGGAAAAGAGATGACTAGGGGATATGTGATAGAGTTCTGTAAAATCATGAATGGTGTGGCAAAAGTGAATAAGGAAGTGTTATTTACCCCTTCACATAACACAAGAACATAGGGGTCACTCAATGAAATCAATAGGCCGCAGGTGTAAAACAAACAAAAAAGAAAATACTTCTTCACATAATGCACAGTCAACCTGTGGAACTCATTGCCAGTTGATGATGTGAAGGCTAGAAGTATAACTGGGTTCAAAAAAGAAATAGATTAATAGAGGCTAGGTCCATCGGTGGCAATTAGCCAAGATGGTCAGGGATGCAACCCCGTGCTGTGGGTATCCTAATCATCTGACTGCCATACGCTAACATTCAAATGTTTTGAAGATGATGGCAGTCCTTCGGGGACCTGGTATCCCAAAAGTTAATATGGTTCAAAATGAAATGCAGGGCACTGTGGTTTGCACAAAGAAGCAAGGAAGTACTGTGCTCTGCCTCCTCTGTTGAGATATCCTGCAGGTGTCGGAATGGACTGTGTCTCACAAGGCATTCGAAGTTATCATGTATGTGGTAGGGAGAGAGAATACAATCACTGACAGACTGAATTAATCCTTAATAGAGCCTCACGGGTATTCTCGGAGTCTGAGAACTGGTGGATCAGACCTTTTTCCAGTGGGAGACAGCACAGGTGGATTTCTCTGCCACATATGAAAAAAATGCTATTGGTCTTTTGCTCATGGCACTAAAAAATACCTTATTGGCAAGGGAAGGAAACTTCTGTATGCCTTTCTGCTATTTCCTCCATGTAGCAGAGGTACTTGCAGTGCTCACTAGGAGCATATGTTTTATGAGCCTGTTAGCCCCACAGTGGACTAGACAGATATGACTCTCAATGTATTGCTGACTACTAAAGTCTATCCCATTAGATAGAATTCAGCTTCATATTGTCTGTTAAGACCAGGGCACCTCAATCTGTTCCAACTTGTGAGTCTGCTTCCAACAGGATAGAAAATCCATAGGTATAGTATATTTGATCAGGTGGCTCTCAAAAGCCATCTACCAGAAGAATCTGTGATTCCAAATGGATAAACTTTGCAGTGTAGTGCAATCAAGCCTACTTTGAGACCCCTTTATCTGATTCTCAGAATCTGCTGATCTACTTGTTTCACCTGGCTGCATCTAATTTAAGCACTCACTCCATCCAGCTGTATTCGGCAGCTTCTTCAGCCTTCATGAGCTAGTTGAAGGTAGACCAATATTTATGCAGCCTTCTGCCATCAGGTTCAAGGAGGAACACTTTTGAAACCATTAATTAAAAGCTCCCTGTGTCATAAGATATTAATGTGGCCCTGACAAAGTTGATGGAAACTCCTTTTCAACTGTTTGTCTTATGAGCTTAAGTTCCTTAGGCAAAACATCTTTTTCCTGGTGGCAATGACTTCAGCATGCAAAGTGAGCAAATCCTAGTGACCCATCTTTTACTAGATTTTTGCAAGGATAAATGTAATCTCATCCAAGATTCCTCTCCAAGATGATGTTGGAAATCCAATTTAAGGAGTCTATCATCCTTTCAACATTTGTCACACCGGCATTTCCATCACAGAGAGGTCCTTCTCCATATACTCAATGCCAAAAGGTCCTTGTGTTTCTGTTTGATGACTAGAGCCCGTAGGAAGACCACCAGTTTGTTTGTTTGTTTCATTTGATGCCGACACTGTAGGCAGAATCATTACTATAAGGATCATTGTCTAAATGGGATGTCTTAAAAGCCTGTCACTTTGCTGTGACATTACTGACCTGAGTCAAGGAACCTATATGTAAGGCTCATTTGATTCAGGACAAAGTTGCAACCTCAGCCTTCCCTTTCAAACACAGATGTCTGCAAAGAAGCTCCATGATTATCTGTCTACACAACATACAAAATTAATATTTGGATGCATCCTGCAGGAGGGGATACTATTGTAGACTTGGTGTTCCAGAACTCAGAAGTTCATTGCAGTCAGACTCTCCCATCCCCAGAAATTTTCTTCTATTTTGAGAAGTTCCATGTATTCAGTCAGCCAATTTTTGCACAAGATTTTCCCCCTGTTTCTGCCATCTTGAATGTTGTGTTTGATATTGTATGCAGTGTTGTAGCCATGTTGGTTCCAGGATACTAGAAAGACTAGGTGGGTGAGGTAATATCTTCTATTGGACCAACTTCTGTTGGTGAGAGAGCTTACACAGAACTCGAAGAAGAGCTCTGTGTTTAATATTGGACTAATAAACATTAGCATTATAAAGGCATTTATAGACAGAGTTAGAAAGAGATATTTATATCTATATGTAAAAATTTCACACTGTTGGAATTGGCCTTGTTGTTGCAGTTTACTCTAATTTTTCTTTTGGGACGTCCGTTGAGCTTCTTGCTCACCAGGAGTGAGAATCTTGCCTAGAAGAGAAGAAAGAAGTATTTACCTTCTAATTCTTTCAGGATTTTCACTTACCCACCCACCTCTCTTCAGTGTTTGGACCTTGCCTTTTTTGTGGTGTTTTATTTCTCTAAAATCTTGTTTTACTTTTTTTCTCTGAAGCATGTTTTTCTCTTGTACTGATCATCTTGCATTGTCTTTTCTTTTTGGGAACTTTGCCTCCCACATAATCACAGGAACCAATTAGAATATTCAGAGATCCGCGCTTAAAAGCAGCAGGGGATGGCACATGGTGCCTGGATTGTTTTTTACCCTGCTGCAACTGCCCTCTTAGAGTCAAAAACCTTAAGAACTTAGGAAGTTCATCCTGATTCGTGATAAGGAGCTAATACCTGAATTTGAGAGAATCCTGCAAGATGATGTAGTCAGAGAAACAGAACTGCAGAGAAACAGAAGTTTTTGTTTTCATTTACTTTTCTTTGCATTCATTTGCATGGAGACTGAGCTCCATGAACTTACTAAACAACAAAATAATAAAAACCACAGCATCCATCAAAAACTACTCTGGGCACAATTTATAGCAAAGGTTTAATGTAATTATGCATTTTTTAACCTTAAACTGGCACTTTTAATTGGGCTTTATTGCATATATTTGATCAGAGTTGTGGTGTTTTCAAAATTATTTTTATATAGTGTACTATATAACTTTTTCTCTGATTACAGGCTAGATCATTGAATTAACTGAGGGAGCTTGTACTTGTGGAATGCAGCTTCTGAATGATTGATTATTGTAAGCAATTCCAGTCATCGTAATACCAGTTTGTTACACAGTATAGCATGTGAATCTGTGAGTTAAAAAGAAAGGAAACAATCTCTCTTCCCTGCAGAAAGAATATGAAAGCAGAGTTGGTATTGGGTGGTCAGGCTGTACATAATTGGACTTAAAAATCTTATTAAACACATTGCTAAGACAAAATCATTAAAAATACATATTTTTTGCCATTCAAGTGAAATTTGTTCACAGACTTAATGGAGAATAGTTTTAACTTTGAGATTTTTAAATATTATATATAACTATTATTTGAGGGATATTGGAGTAGTTTTGCTTCAAGGTTTTTCCCATGTCCAAACAAGTAAAACCAAAAGTGTGTGTTTGAATTCTTAGTTTTTGTTTGATTATACTACTTAAGTGGCCACAGTTACTTGAGATGTGGAAGGAAATACCTCCTTAAATTCTTTGTGGTGAGGCCTTTGCTTTATTGATTGTTGCTAGTAAATACTGTAACAGGAAAATCTGATTCTGGTGTTAAAATAGAAATTAAAACTTTTGGTTCTTAATACTACAGTAGAACCTCAGAGTTACAAACACCTGGGGAATGGAGGTTGTTCCTAATTCTGAAATGTTCATAACTCTGAACAAAATGTTATGGTTGTTCGTTCAAAAGCTTACAGCTAAACATTGACTTAATACAGCTTTTAAACTTTACTATGCAGAAGAAAAATGCTGCTTTTAACCATCTTCATTTAAATGAAACAAGCACAGTAACAATTTCCTTACCTTGTCAAATCTTTTTTTAAACTTTCCTTTTTTTAAGTAGTTTATGTTTAACACAAAACTGTACTGTATTTGCTTTTTTTTTTTTTTGGTCTCTGCTGCTGCCTGATTGCATACTTCCAGTTCCAAAATGAAATGTGTGGTTGACCAGTCAGTTCGTAACTCTGTTGTTTGTAACTCTGAGGTTCTGCTGTATCAGTACTTCCTGGGAATAGTTTGACTGTCTTCTCCTAACATCCTCACATCCTGAAGCCAACAAAAAACCCAACCCAGTATATATTGATTTATATATTTGCAGGGGAGCAACAGTTTTTATGTTCAGTGTGTCATTTTTAATCAATTAAATTTTCTACTAAGGAATAGTGTGTGAACCGTGAGGCTGGGTGACAAAAGGTCTGAAAAATCGGCTCACTAAACATATGCGAAAATTGGAAGTCATAATTTAAATAATTAAAGCATTCAACATCTCTGAGTCTTTAGGATCTAATTCACAAAAGCATCCTTATTCAGGAAGGGCACCTCAGCATGTGATTAAAGTTACTACTTTCTTGAATTGGGGTCATAATTGGTTAGGCTGGTTGGAGAATCATCCATACGGACCTGAATTGATTTGCCTGGTGAATATGATCATCTGTAGATGTTGTTTTAAATTTTCTAGTGAGATTTAATTCAGAAATTACAGTACAATCTAAGAAAATAACCCAAATATGTGAGATCCACAACCACATATTTGAATTATTTAATAATTACTTTGTTAAAAAAGAAGAGGGCTTCAGAATATAACTTTCATGTATTTTATTTCATTTAACAGAACATTCAGTAGTTGCATTTAATTTAGCTAGTGCTATCAGGAAAGTGAAGTCATATATGAGATGTAAAACAATCAGTTGTAAATCATCCTGTGTAGGAGAAAAATTCATTTCCTATATGATGGAAGTGTTAGTCACTACCTTTAGTTGGGAGTGTGCCTGACCTGGGAGGATATTACAGTGAACCAATGTAGTGTGATTCATGTTTCACCATTTCCTGAAGCCTATGGTTAGATAAGCATTGTATAGTTGCTCATTAGATACTTTTATTTATTTGGCTTTTTCAAAAATTAGAAAATACTACTCTCTTGTGGATTTATTCATCATTCTGGTGGTGAAGTATTATCTAGATGTTAGCCAGTGTCAGATCACTCTTAATGAGTATAGACTGGTGATACTTTCATTGCCTTCCTCTATCCCAGTGACAGATATTTGTTGTGCTTTGAAATTATTATTATTTGTATTACAGTAGTGCATAGAAGCCAGGGGCGAATTGTGCTAGGAACTGTATAATGTAATAGAGACTGGATGGATGGATTTTAAAAAAAAGAAAAAAATCTTGCAAGTTGGTCACAGTAAAAAAATTGGGCATTACCAAAATATAAACATACACCAATAAGATAACAATTTACATAGACAACCCTCCCAAGATATTAAACCAATCGACTAAAATGCCTATTTGACAAGGTTTTTTAATTAAAAAACAAAAAAACACACAAACAAAAAAACTGTGAAGATTGCACATTGTCTGGAATGAATGGTTTTTGTGTACGTGTAGATTTTGGTTCCTCATTTCAAGGCTGCAAAATTTACTAAGTCTAGAGCACTAAAACTAAAAAATTAAAAGATATCTGTAAATCTGTTCTCTGTGTTAGTCTTTTCTGCTAACTTTTGCCTCTAGCAAATTTATTATATGTCAGGTTTCTTTAGATAATCCATTTGACTATAAGTGTGCCAACTCTGTCATGTTACAAAAATGCGGTGAAATTTGATAAGGCAGCCTTCAAAAACAACTCAATACTGTATAGGATCATAGCAAAGACTAGAAATATATGTGTGTATAAGTATGATATAGGCTT
The DNA here is from genome assembly GCF_965140295.1 of Lepidochelys olivacea. Classification (NCBI taxonomy): domain Eukaryota; kingdom Metazoa; phylum Chordata; order Testudines; family Cheloniidae; genus Lepidochelys; species Lepidochelys olivacea. The sequence continues at coordinate 269,816,145 of NC_140411.1, forward strand.
CTACATTAGTGTCTCGTCTCTCATTTGTACAAATAAATATTTTTCATTTCTTATTTTGCTTCCAGTCTGCATAACATTAAATAGCATATACTATATTATGTCTGTTTTTGTTTGTAAATTGTTCTGGGTGTATGTAAATGTATATAACAGAAATAACCAGGCTTTTAGGGTCAGCTTGTTATGAATTTGAACTGTGTAGCGTAGACAAATTATTATGTGGTTTGTTTGATCTCATTAAGTGTTCTTCAGTGAACAAAAGCACTATTACTTATTACAGAGCAGAGCAGCTTGTGGCTGCAGCTGACATGTTGTCTTGCTGATATTAGCTAAAACTAGTGAGATGGCTGATTCAGGCTGATACTTAGCCCACAAGAGAACAAATCATTTTCGTTTGACCTATTGTTGATTACGTGGGCAATCATACTAACATCTATGGACTTGAAAGTACAGTTCTTTTTCTTGGTGGTCACAGCAAGAAACTTCCGTGATCAAATCCCGTTCATCCTGAAATGTGAACATGGCATTTCATCTATTTGCTTGGTCTGTGCAAACGTGCACTACTGAGAAGGGTAATAATGGTCTGGAAAATAAGTGCCTTATCTGTCTGATGTCTGAATGCAGCCTAAAACCCCAAACAGTAAGAATGGGGACTCTAAATATTACCAGTCAAAGCCAACATAAATCTCTTTGTTTGATGTCTGAGACCAGATAGTTTTGGATGTTAGGCATTTTCTTCAATTCACTTTTACCCTATAACTTGGTTCTGCTGTGCTCCTTTTATTTTCACCTCCTGTTACCTCAATGACAGAAAGAATCTTGAGCATTGTTACTTTAAAACTCCAGTTTTGAGCACACCCATGGGAGGCACAAATGAAAGGAACGGTTCTGAAGAAATACTGTCATTCTAGTAATTGAGAAATTGAGAGCATTTGCAGCCCAGTGTCTCTCGGAGAAGATTATTCATTGTTGCCTTCTGCTGCCAGTCTAAGAGCAAGCAAAAATATGCAAGCTGGCACATTAGTGGAAGACAAAAATGAAAGTAGGCTGGCTTTTTGTTTCTCCCCCTTCCTACTTGAGATGCAGCATGTGACATAGAGGAAGTTGGAATCAGGAATTCTGCAACAAATCCTTCCATGTGGCTCTGTAGTTTCTTTTGTCATTTTGTTAATAATATGTAATATTTCTGATCATCGATAATGTCTTCTGCATTGTATAAAACAGAGAAAAACACTGTCCCAATTCTAAAACAAAGTACACAGGGTGATCAGAAGATACTTTAACATAACAAAAAGAAAAGGAGTACTTGTGGCACCTTAGAGACTAACAAATTTATTGGAGCATAAGCTTTTGTGAGCTACAGCTCACTTCATCAGATGCATTCAGTGGAAAATACAGTGGGGAGATTTATATACACAGAGAACATGAAACAATGGGTGTTATCATACACACTGTAAGGAGAGTGATCACTTAAGATGAGCTAATACCAGCAGGAGAGCTGGGGGGGATGGACGACCTTTTGTAGTGATAATCAATGTGGGCCATTTCCAGCAGTTGACAAGAACGTCTGAGGAACAGTGATCATTCTCCTTACAGTGTGTATGATAACACCCATTGTTTCATGTTCTCTGTGTATATAAATCTCCCCACTGTATTTTCCACTGAATGCATCTGATGAAGTGAGCTGTAGCTCACAAAAGCTTATGCTCAAATAAATTTGTTAGTCTCTAAGGTGCCACAAGTACTCCTTTTCTTTTTGTGAATACAGACTAACACGGCTGCTACTCTGAAACATTTAACATAACAGTGCATCTTTTAAAAATTAAATATTTTACACTTATAGCACATACTAATCTATAGATTTTAAAGCAGTCCAAGTAGCTCTGTAAGATTTATTATTCCTGTTTTACAGATGAGATAACTGAAGCCCATGACAAATCTTCCTTAAGGCTACATGGTAAATTGGCATAAGTCAGAAATATAACCCAACTTTTCTAACTGCCAACCCCATGCTTAAAAACCAGTTTAGCACTGCAGCTTTGGTAGATTAAAATTGATAGACTTTATGAAAGTGTACATTTGTGGCAGGATTTCAATGATGGGGAGGAAGCCTGATCCAGTAGGTGAAAGGGGGAGATTTCCCAGCATATAGTGTAACATAGAAGAAGGCTCACAGATCTAATTAGGAGGATAGTTGGGAAATTTGTGCTGAGCTGGGACAGGGGAAATGGAGATGAGAGAAGCAGTGAGGAAAGGAGCCTAATTGTATAGAGCTGAATGTGAGAAGTAAAGTTTGAGTTTGAGAAGGAAGGCAAGAGGGTGCCACTGGTGCCGAGAGTACCGAGAACGGAGTGTCCTGATTGAATTGCCTATGAGGAAGTTGTATGCGGTGTTTTTGTAGCTGTGTTTGTCCCAGGATATTAGAGAGAAAAGGTGGGAGGCAATATCTTTTTATTGGACCAGTTTCTGTAGGTTACAGAGCCAAGTGTTCAAGCTTACACAGAGCTCTTCGAAGCTCCAAAAAGGCCTTTGAAGTTCCTAATACCTTCCAGTGATTGCATTAGTCAGTTTCCTAGAGAAAGTACATATCTACAATTCCATAATAACATGTACACAATTGCATTTTTAATACAATACACGCCAAAGATGTTAAAATTCATTCAATAAAGTTTAACTTAGTTCAGTAAAGTTCATTCCAAGTATTGCAGGATATTGTCAGTCTGTCACAGTCTACACTTAATTATTGTTAAGATTCTATTCCATTGTTATAGCATGATTGAGAATACACACAATGCATGAGGAGAGGAGAAAAGCAAGATAAGCAGAGGGAAGGGGGGGGAAGTGCTCCTTCGTATTGTGTACCTTTAGTGAAACAACTGGCATGTAGCATGTTCTGGAGATAAATTCAAAGAAGGATGCATAAAGCAGAATACTCTGTTGCTCATGGGTGCATAAATACATGCTCTCGTTGGCCAGTATTTTACCATCTAGCAAACTTAAGTGACACATCTTTTGAGAATCACTCAGATTTTTTTTTAAAAGTACAATCAATCTTCAGTGAACACATTTTCTTCTCTTTTTATCCATGATCAGCCAATGCTTCTGAATTTATTATTTGGAATGATAGCCCCATAATCTAAGATGTTCCTCAGCCTGATCATTTAAAACAAAATTAGACTAAGCGCTACTTGTCTGTAATAATACCATCAGGGGGGCCTCATCTTGACACCAGACCAGGCTACATAGATTTGTTTGAGTGCTGCAAGAAAATAGAATTAAACTGAATTTACAAAAAGATCAAAAAGTAATTTAACTTTTTAACTTGAGCTGTTAAGGTATACAGAGCTGGAAACTGAGAAGAACTGCTGAAACACTGCAACAAGAACATAATTCAGTATTTCTTTATATAAAAAAAAAATTGACAAATATAGCAGATCAATTCTTAACAATTGACCTGTTTCAAAACCAGGCTTACTTGCCAGTATGACTTGTTCAGGGATAAAATATCCCGAAGGATAGTTATGGAAGAATCATAATGGAAAAACTATCATCTTCAAGCAACAATAGCTGGCATAGAAATTGAAGTTAGATAAAGGTGACGTGCAAGGAAAATGCAATTATATTAACCTTCTAAGGTGAAGATTTTTCATTTTATATACAGCATTCATAATCTACATCAGTGGTTCTCAAACTTTTGTACTGGTGACCCCTTTCAAATAGCAAGCCTCTGAGTGTGACCCCCCCTTATAAATTAAAAACACCTTTTAATAAATTTAACACCATTATAAATGTTGGACGCAAAGCGGGGTTTGGGGTGGAGGCTGACAGCTTGTGACCCCCCCATGTAATAACCTCATGACCCCCTGAGGGGTCCCAACTGCCAGTTTGAGAACCCCTGATCTATATCTTGTCTGTGAAGTCTAAAATTTTGAATACTGGTGTCTGGGAATTAGGAATTAATTGAGAATATTTCTGTGCTCGCTGTGTAAATGGAGTCATCTACTATCATCTTTTAAAATACTCTAAGATCAGATGAATCTTGCTTTAAAAATAAATAACTACATAAATAAATTAATTTATCCATCCTGGAATAGGATGTCAAATACTGGTTGCCTTACCTTCAAAATTATAGCAAAAGTTCAAAAGCTGAAGAGAGAGGATGTGAAATAGGTTACAGGGAGAGTGGAACTTGTATGATGGGAGTTGACTAAAACTTTTTTAATATTGTGTAATGGAGATCAGTTTAAGGAACATAGTTAAGGTCCTCAGAATTATAAAGAATGTAGGGGATATAATCAGTCTCCCCATCGTTAATAAAAGAAAGGGGCAGTTAACATTTAAAAAGTAGAGCAAATATTAAGGAAGTGATTATTTAGCATCCAGTAGGTAGCTATTGACCTTTCCAAACATTATTTAAAACCTGCTACAGCAATTCCATCATCACAAAAGAAAGAGAAATATGATTTTTTATTTTTATTTTTTTGCTTTTGGAAGTTTAACATATTGAGTAGGAATTTACTTTTATTTACTATCTGACAACATCAGATATAAACATCAAAATAATGTCTTCTTAACAGATAATTGTGATTTAAAAACAGAAGAAAATAAAAGTATTTTCATTCTCCTGCACATTAGAATTGTTTGCTTACGTATTGGATACATATTTCATTATACAAAATCCATGTACAGATAAAAAGCCACAGTCCAAAATTTTTTAAAAAGCATATTTTTGGTCACTTTTGTGTTTTCCTTTAGAAAAATTTGCTGTTTAGGGACTTATGTGTATAAGGGAGGTGGATTTATTGTTTGTATTAGTATTTTTCTCTCGGATTCCATCGTTAGCCTTCACGAGTGCTTACTTACAAACCCACACTACCTGTATTATGAATTGTCGGCACACTGTACACCAATTTAAAGTTCACAGTTCAGTAAAGTTCATTGAGACTAAGAGTCTCGTAGCTCCTGGTTTAAAAAAAAAGGGGGGGGTAGGAGAGCAATTTTTAAAAAGTTCTCTGTAGGTGTGTTCTTGTAACTACTGTACTGAAATATTTTGTTTTGAGTTCTTACAATAGCCTCCAGAAGTAGTTGTTAACCTTTTTAGGTCCTCTGACCCAAAATTTAGTCAAATAATCATCCCACAATCCTTGACAGCTGCAAAATACTGTAAGATTTGTGCCCTAGTAAAAAAACTATCCATTTTTAGTGGGTGCTGGGGCTTGTGATGTGAGTGGGGTGAAGTTTTTTGGACAAATAATTAATTTCTTGAAAAATGCAATTTCAGTGGACCTGAAACTATTCATAAATTTGACATAAATTCACTGAATAGTTTCAGTGCAAAAAACAAGCAAACAAAAAACCTCCTTTCAGTCTAGATCACAAGCAGACTTTGGTGGCATTCACAAACTGGGATGGTGGTGGCATCCCTCTTGTGACTTTAGCCCAGTGGCTGGACAGTTGCCCAGGATATGGGAGAGGTCTCTGGGGAAAGTGCCTCTCCTGTCTCCCTTAGAACTTTTAGCAGTTGAAGCAGGTCTGCTTTTTATGATATACTTAATACTCATTGAGCCAGAGAAAGAATGACTCAGTGGGCAGGTGGTTAGGGTGTTCTCCTGGTAATGTGGAGACCATGTTCAGCTCCCTTCTCCGTCAGGTGTGTGTATGTGGGGTAATTGAATCCTGGTCTTCCCCATCCTGGCTAAATGCCCTAAACCACTAGGCTAAAAGTTAAGTACTCTTGGGGGGCATTCTGCACCACTGTGTGCGCACAGAATTCATGTCCCCCCCCAGATTTTTTTGCTTCCCCGCAGAAAAATGACTTTCTGAAGGGGAAGCAAAGCGATGCCGCAAGACTGGTCACGTGTCCCTCCCCAGCAATTTGGATGTGTCACTTCAAGTGACCAGAGCAGCTGGCGAAGAGGTAAATCACTTGAGGGGGGAGGGAAGAGGCTGGGGATGCCCTTACGAGTGGCTTCTACCCAGCACCGGGCTCAGCTGCTAGCTTCCTCTTCCCCTGCAAGAAGGGGCTGAGGCCGGGTCAGACACATCCCCAGAAACCTCATCCAGCTGCAGGAAGCTCTGCACCCCCAGTCCCACCCCGCTTCCTTCCCCACTTGCTCCTCAGCCACCAAGGGAGGTGGTCACTGTATGGAGAGCTGCTGCCCTGTCCATCCAACCCCCATTAATCTGGACCCCCCCATACCCAACCAAGTTTCCCCCACTGCACCCAGAACCCTCCTCCCCCGAGACCCTCACACGCGAATCCCCACCCCACTGAACCTCACCCCCTGCACCCAGACCCCACCCCCACTGAGACCCAACCCCCCTGCCTCCATACCCTCCCCCAGACCCCCGACCCCCGCTGAGCCTGCCGTACTCTAAACTCCACCCAGACAAATCCCACTCCACCCCTTGCACCTGGACTACCTTGACGAGCCTGCCACACCCACCCCAGAGCCCCAACCAGCTGCACTCAGACCCCAAACCCACACTCCTCCAGCACCTGTTTCCCCCCCACTGAGCCCCAACCACCTTCACCTCAACCGCCCTGCAGAGTCCCATTCCCCATGTTACCCCCCAGCAAGCCCGTACGCATCCAGATCTCCCACACACACCCAGACCCCCACTGAGCCACCCACACCCAGGTTGCCCACACAGAACCCTTTCACCCTGCACCTGAATCCCCACACACTAAACCCCTCCACATTTGGATCCTGCCGGGCTGAGCCTGTTTGCCCACACCCAGATCGGTTGTGCATGACTGTCCCTCTCACTTGCTAGCTTGGTGTGCCTGATGTGGAGGGGCAGGTCCCTGGGGTGTTTCTCGGGCAGGCCTTGCCCTTGCGCTGTGTCAGGATCAGGTGCAGCTTTATTGCCGAGTTCGTGTTTTGGGGTAGGGGTTGTAGGGTGATCTCCAACCTCTGCAGCCAGTGGCCTGTGTTCCCCACTGCTATGCTGGAGCCTCAACTTTTGTTTATTGACAAATAAAATATGCAGAATTTTCAAATATTGTGTGCGGGGGGCAGGCGGGTTGGTGCAGAATTCCTTCAGGAGTAAAGTTATAAGGAAAGACACCACCACCATCTCATTGTTTTGTGAATCAAGCCCTTTAAAAATATCTGAAAACAAAATATTTTTTGGTCAAATGAAATGAGCACACTTTATTGATTTACCAAAAATTCTGAAAAATTTCAGATTTGGTTTGAACAGAACTGAATTGGGGAGGGGGCTGGAACTGCCAGTGAACTAAAACATTAATTATTCACCCAGCTCTACATGTGAATGCTGATGGGACAATTTCTGGGGATTGGGAGGTATTGTGAGAGATACTGGAGGTGGGCTATATGGTGGGATGTCTGCTCCCCCTTTCCCACACAATTCTTAGCTCTGTGGATTTGGCAATGCTGCTTCAAGGCTGCATAACTAGCTGTGAAGCACCAGTTTCTGTGCTCTGAAGAAGAGTGCTCTGTAGGAAAAGGAGGAGGGGTAGAGAGAGGGTGAGAACTTCTCTGTGTCAGGTGGCAGTAGAGCAGCAATAGCGGGCATGAGAGAGCTTCCCTCCCCGGCATAAACTCCTGCTTGGATTTAAGGACTGCAGCAATATTTCTGCTTTTCTTCCCCTCTCAACTGGTAGAATGTAACTAGCTGAGAATGCCTTCCCAGCATGAGCTGCTGAGTTGTGGCCCACCACTTGAGATGCCCTGGTGTACAGTTTATTAAGATATTTGGTGTCCAACCAGCAACAATCATAAAAGGGAACCAATCGTAAAAGAACACTGACTACAGTAATACTCAGCCTTACTTTCATAAAGTCTGATAATTCAAAATAATCTGACAACCTGCCTCTGTTCACTAGTATGAGATACTATCTATGGAATGATTACCTGACTTTCTGAAAAACCTAAATTCACTGAATATAATGCTTGTGGAAAATGACATTTTGAAAGCATGGGAAAATTAAATTCATGAAAATATTCTGCTTCTCTAGGTAAAATGATGGGTAAATCTTGGCTTGTTTAGAATCCAGTGCCAAGAAGGCATTATGTGAAGCTGAATGCCTCACCTTTCACCCCAAGTTATACACCAACCCATCTGTACAGTGCTATATAGAAAAACAGAAAAACTTTATTGACCCTTATCACCAGAAACTAACAGGAGATTTTATTATCATTTTCAAGATTTCAGCTTATACCAATACAAATGTAGATTAGTAATAAAATTATCCAGGTTTTTAAAACCTAGTCGTAATATTTAATTTAATGATTCACCAGAGTAGTTCATTACATGGGCTGATCTACACGTCATGTAAAGCTTATTTTTTCTAAGTGTAATTATATACAAAAAGCTGTAAAGAAATATATTTAAATTGTAATGTTATGCATCATCAGCATGGATTGATCTCTGCACATACAGCATGGACAATTTGCAGATGACGCTAAACTGGGAGGAGAGGTAGATACGCTGGAGGGTAGGGATAGGATACAAAGGGCCCTAGACAAATTAGAGGATTGGGCCAAAAGAAATCTGATGAAGTTCAACAAGTACAAGTGCAGAGTCCTGCACTTAGGACGGAAGAATCCCATGCACCGCTACAGACTAGGGACCAAATGGCTCAGCAGCAGTTCTGCAGAAAAGGACCTAGGGAGTACAGTGGACGAGAAGCTGGATATGAGTCAACAGTGTGCCCTTGTTGCCAAGAAGGCCAATGGCATTTTGGGATGTATATGTAGGGGCATTGCCAGCAGATCGAGGGACGTGATCATTCCCCTCTATTCGACATTGGTGAGGCCTCATCTGGAGTACTGTGTCCAGTTTTGGGCCCCACACTACAAGAAGGATGTGGAAAAATTGGAAAGAGTCCAGCGGAGGGCAACAAAAATGATTAGGGGACTGGAACACATGATTTATGAGGAGAGGCTGAGGGAACTGGGATTGTTTAGTCTGCGGAAGAGAAGAATGAGGGGGATTTGATAGCTGCTTTCAACTACCTGAAAGGGGGTTCCAAAAAGGATGGATCTAGACTGTTCTCAGTGGTAGCTGATGACAGAACAAGGAGTAATGGTCTCAAGTTGCAGTGGGGGAAGTTTAGGTTGGATATTAGGAAAAACTTTTTCACTAGAAGGGTGGTGAAATACTGGAATGGGTTACCTAGGGAGGTGGTGGAATCTTCTTCCTTAGATATTTTTAAGGTCAGGCTTGACAAAGCCCTGGCTGGGATGATTTAATTGGGGATTGGTCCTGCTTTGAGGAGGGGGTTGGACTAGATGACCTCCTGAGGTCCCTTCCAACCCTGATATTCTATGATTCTATGACATCTACCACTTAAACTAGTGGATTATGTTAGCTGGCAGCAGGAGGAGGCTGTTTCCCAGAGCAGGAAATGGTGGACCATTAATTCTATGTGCTGGGTCCAGGAGGTGGTTGGGGAACACAGCTGAGCTCTCTTCTCCCTTCTATCCTTGAAGCTGGGGAATATTTGCCTGTGTTATGCTCCTGGAGAAGACAGGGAAGGGAGAATGAAATGCTTGGCCCATGTGCTGGATCCTGGATCTCTTGGTCTAATCCAGTGGTTCTCAACCAGGAGTACACAGAAGTCTTCTGGGGGTACATCAACTCATGTAGATATTTACTTAGTTTTACAACAGGCTACATAAAAAGCACTTGCGAAGACAGTACAAACCAGAATTTCATACAGACAGTGACTTGTTTATAGTGTTCTATATAATACACACTGAAATGTAAGTACAATATTTATGATTTATTTTATAATTATGTGCTAAAAATGAGAAAGTCAGCCATTTTTCAGTAATAGCGTATTGTATTTTTAAGTCTGATTTTGTAAGAAAGTAGTTTTTAAATGAGATGAAATTTGGGGGTATACAAGACAAACCACCCTCTTGAAAGGGGTACAGTAGTCTGGAAAGGTTGAGAACCATTGGTCTAGTCCTCCCAAAAAAACGACAGTGTTTAAATTGCCAATGATTAAGATTATTGAATATCAAAGCTGAAAATTATTAAAGAACTGCGAAGCCACCATCTTGCTATTTTGTAGAACTGGAGCTTGAAATGCTGGTGGACATTTCAGTCATCTCCCTTATTCAAATGCTCAACAACACTTCCTTTATTACAAACTGTGTGCCTAATTTCATGCTTCTGTTCAAAATATCAAACACATTTATTTTGAGTTTTCAAACTGTGTCATGAAGTGGCTGTTGGGCAAAATCCTCACTCGCTACAAAAGTCTAGATAAAGCACATAGCATTATATGGGGAGTGAAAAAGAAAGAGGCCTCCTGGATGTGAGCCAAGTGCCAGAAATTCAGGCCTCAGTGGCATCTCACCAAAAATGTGCAAATCCATTGGCCATAATATGTAGCACATGCACAAATGTGAGTCAGTCTCATGCATCCATTGTGGAAATGCCATGAACTGCCGAATTTCATGCAACTTTCTTATATATTTATTCTAGGTACGTAATGCAAATATTGTATAAACATTAAATGCTTCCCAAGCCAACTAGTCCATGAAAACTTCAGCTGTTAGGCAATGTGAGCATAGAGGTAGGCTTTGCAGCATGTCCTGTTGGTCAACAGAACTTCCCTTTGTTGAACCAAGGGGAGGAGCAAATTCCCGAGTCAAGAATTCTTCACTAAAAACATCCTGCTGTCTCATTCTTGTTTAAACATGGAGGCTGTTAGCTTTAGTGCCTCATCTTATCTCCACTGCTGTGAAAACACATGATGAGGGAGGGAGTCTCTGAGGTACCCAAGTTAAAAGCATTCAAGGTTTTTTCTCTGCACAGCCCAGAGCACTGGCTCCTCAGCTGGGTGTATATAGGTAAATGTGCAGCTAGATACTGAACAACAGCTAGATACTGAACATGGAGTTGTTTACCCTGGGTAAACCTACTTTTTTGACAACAATGACTTTATTTTAGGAGATACTCATCTGCCCTCGTGCATCTCAGTATCTCCCGTGCATCTCAGTATCTCCTTCAAATACATCTCTGTCCTGGCAATTGAGCACCTAAAAAGAATATTTGATGTCTCATTTTCTGATATATTTAAGATCAAAACCAAACTGAAAACACCTGTGAAAATCTATATCTCAGAAATATCATGAATTTCTGTTTCAAATTTTGCTCGATATAAAAGAGTTTTTACCCATACTAGCATTGGCTGGTAATAGATATTTTAAGATCTATTGAGCAAAATTTCATAAAAAATATGATTAAAAGGAAAACCCATTTTATTCAGTTCAGCTTTCTAAAAGTTCACAAAGTAAGGAGCGCTTAACAGTAAACTGGTAAATATATTTTTGACGCTTTAAATTGTAATTGTCACATGATTCAAATGAGGGAGGTGGCCATTTTGCTGAAGTGGTTCTGTTTGCCACACTGGCAAGGTAGAAGTGGAACAGATGAGATTGAAAACCAATTTCTAAGTTACTTTAATATTTAACAGAATAAAAACAGAAGAGCAAGCTCTGAAGTATGAGTTCTCTTCAGTCTATATAAGGGACACTTTTGGTTTCATTGTTTTTATGAAAAGAGATTTCCTTACTAGTTTTGGGTCTACCTATTTTCTACATCATAAATTATTGAAACTGAAAATTTTTTAAAAATCTAAATTACTTCTAACCATTTGTATTTGTTTATTACTTACATTTCATTCAGCTTTTTCTATGACAGTAAATTAGTCAGTTTCTGGATCAGTTTCTGAATTTTCTGGATCTCCTTTCTCAGCCACTTGCTGAAGTGTTTGGGTTATAAATATGATGGGAGAATGTAATTTCTTTAAATTAGTAAACTGTTTCCCTTGATTCTTTTTTTAATTGTAGAAATACTTCAATTGATAATCTTTGTAAAGACTTGTTTTAACAAAACCTAATTTTGAGCCCTGAATTGACCTGTGTCCTTTTGACAATATTTACTTATTTCTTCAGGATCTGAACAAGCGCTTGTCACTGCCTGCAGACATCAGGATACCTGATGGATATCTAGAAAAGCTGCAGATAAACAGTCCACCATTTGATCAACCGATGAGTCGACGTTCTCGTAGAGCATCACTAGTAAGTTTCTGTTATCTCTGCTTCCCAAACAAACCTGTTCTATTTGAAAATTGTCAGTTCCATTCATATCTCTATTTTTTCACGTATTTTCATGTTATATATTGTTTAACTCTATTTGAGACTACAAGGTGCTGAGTGCAGCCAAGAGATGCCGACCACCCTTTACTCCATATTAAAATTCATGGGAAAGCTCAGTAACTTACAGGATGAAACTCTAATTTTTTCTCTTCCAGTTTTCTTTATTTCCGTTTTGCAGACTTTTCTCACCATCATTCCTCACTAAGGGCCAGAGCCAGCATTCATTGAAGTCAGTGGTAAAATTCCCACTGACTTCAGTGGTGCATATTTTACCACTTAGGGCATGGCTACATTTGCAAGTTAGTGCGCATTAAAGCAGCCCTGGGCGCCCTAATTCATGACACATCCACACTGGCAAGGCACATAGAGCGCCCGGACTCCACGGCTGGAGCGCTTCTGGTAATCCACCTTGACAAGAAGCATAACGCTTGATGTGCCCCCCAGGCTGGAGCGCCGTGGCGCCGGCGTGGACGCCCTGGTCTATTAATGCGCTCTGAGCGGCCTCCAGAATGCCTGTTCTAGCCACTCTGGTCATCACTTCGAGCTCTACTGCCCTGCCCTCACGTGACCAATCGTCAGACCCGCCCTTTATAGTCTCTGGGAATTTTGAAAATCTCCTTCCTGTTTGGTCAGCAAGGCCTGGAGTGCTCTCAGCCAATCTTTCCAGGTGAATGCCTCCACGTGCCAGGCAATCCCCAGTATGGAGCAATGGCAAGGTGCTGGACCGCATCAGTGTTTGCGGGGAGGAAGCTGTCCAGTCCCAGCTGCGCTCCAACTGTAGGAATTACAATATCTTTGGACAGATATCAAGGGACATGATGGAAAGGGGCCATGACCGGAGCGCACTGCAGTGCAGGGTCAAAGTGAAGGAGCTGCGGAATGCCTACCACAAAGCCCGCGAGGCAAACCGCCGCTCAGGTGCTGCCCCCGTGACCTACCATTTCTACAAAGATCTGGATGCAATACTTGGGGGCGACCCTGCCTCCACTCCGAAGACCACCATGGACACTTCAGAGCCCAGTTCAACAAGGCAGGGAGGAGGAGGAGAGCGGGAGCGAGGGTGCTGAGGAGGAGGGGGACAGCCCGGCATCCCTAGATGCATGGAGCCAGGAGCTGTTCTCAAGCCAGGAGGAAGGTAGCCAGTCGCAGCGGCCAGTGCTTGGGAAAGAACAAACACCAGAGGAGGTGCCCGGTAAGCGGCTTTTATTTTGGGAAGGAAGTTGCTTGGTTCAGGAACTTCGGGCGAGGAGGGTTAGGGTTGCATGCATGCCTAGATGTGGAATAGGGTGTTGATGTGTGCTTTCACATTGCAGTATTCAGCCTCAGTGATCTCTTCAAAGGTCTCATGCAGAAGCTGGGCAATCTGCTTGCGCAGGTTCCTTAGCAGAGCTACTGTGCTCCTTTTCCCAGTAAGGCTACCGTGTCCGCGCGCCACTGTGCCTTGGGGGGTGGGGAGACCATTGCTGCACACAGGCAAGCTGCATATGGGCCAGGGCAGAAGCCACATTGTAATAGAAGACCCTCCCTTGCTTCCCAGGTCACCCTCAACAGCAAACTCCTGTGGAAAATGTGGGGACAGTGTTCAGTATAGGGGCCCCCTGCAGGTGTTGGCTCTCCCCAAGGCATAGAACCCCAGAGAACAGTACGGCCGTGAAACAATCAGTCCCCCTTACCCCTATGCTTAATCACCATTTTGGGGCTCCTGTCGGTTATGTGCGCTCGCTTTTGGGATGGGCAGTTTCTGCTATTGTGTAGACTGTGCTTCTCTACTTTTAAGTACGGCCGAATCATTGCTGTGTCTGGTGTGAACAATGCTGCCTCTGTTAAGTGTTGCATTTTGGCTTTACAGATGCAACCTTGAGGTCTCACCCATCCTTGTTATCAACATCTAAAAGACTCCAAAGAATTACGAAGCGGCCATGTAGAAGCAAAGAGGACATGCTGCACGAAGTAAAGTAGCAGTCCCTTAATGAAAATCAAAAAGCGCATGAGTGGCAGGAGAGCGAAAGGAGGGTCTACCAGCAGAACGCGGCTTGCCGGCACCAAAGCATGGAGTGGCTGCTAAGCGTTACGGAGCGCCAAGTGAACTCGATAGAGACGCTTGTAGCAATGCAGGCAGAGCACTTCCTCCCCCCACTAGTCCCCCCTGCAGCCCTTGTCTGAAAACTTTCCCTTGTGCCCCCCTGTCACCTCCAACCCACTTTCCCCAGCATCCAGGTTCTTATCACCACCAGCTGCCTCCAGCACCTGTAGATTCACCACCCAGCCCTGCAAACTACGACCCTTACCCACTGCACTCAACCCCCATCACCATGCATTTTAGCCAGCCAAAAGTGCAGCACTCATTGTACAGCACTCCACACAGGAAGGCTGAGTATGATAACAGGACATACACAAATCTGTGATTGTACTGTTCCCCAGCCCACCCTGTTGCCCTTTGTTTCCCAAGCAGTTGTGTTTCTTTTCAATAAATGGATTTTTTGGCTTTGAAAACATTTTGTTATTGCATTAAGTAAAAGATACCTTAACCTAGGAAAGCAACAGGCACTGCAAGTCAGTATAGTGCAAACCGATTCCTACTAACATTGGAACCACTGCACTTCACTCCCGTGCAGGGCACCAAACATTACTGGTGGCTTTCAGCCTCAAATTGCTTCCTCAAGGCACCCCTAATCCTTTCAGCCCTGCACTGGGCCCCTCTAATAGTCCGGCTCTCTGGCTGTTCAGATTCAGCCTCCAGGTGTTGAACCTCCGAGGTCCATGCCTGAGTGAATCTTTCACCCTTCTCTTCACAAATGTTATGGCGGGTACAGCACATGGATATAACCGTGGGGATGTTGTCATTGACCAGGTCCAGCTTCCCATCCAGACAGCACCAGCAGCCCTTTAAACGGCCAAAAGCACACTCCACAGTCATTCTGCACCAACCCTCAGCCTATTGTTGAACTGCTCCTTGCTGCTGTCAAGGCTCCCTGTGTAGGGTTTCATGAGCCATGGCATTAAAGGGTAAGCGTGGTCTCCAAGGATCACAATGGGCATTTCAACTTCCCGTACAGTGATCTTCTGGTCTGGGAAGAAAGTCCCAGCTTGCAGCTTCCTGAACAGGCCAGTATTCTGAAAGATGTGTGCGTCATGCACCTTTCCAGACCAGTTTGCATTAATGTCAATGAAACACCGACGGTGATCCAGAAGCACCTGGAGAACCATAGAGAAATACCCCTTTCAATGAACGTACTCAGAGGCTAGGTGGGCTGCTACCAGAATTGGAGTATGTATCCCATCTATCGCCCCTCCGCAGTTAGGGAAACCCATTTGTGCAAACCCAGCCACAATGTCACACACATTGCCCAGAGTCATGGTTCTTCTGAGCAAGATGAGATTAATGGCCCTGCAAACTTCCATCAATATGATTCCAACGGTCGATTTTCCCATTCCAAACTGGTTAGTGACCGATCAGTAGCTGTCTGGAGTTGCCAGCTTCCAGATGGCAATAGCCACCCACTTCTCCACCAGCTGGGCAGCTCTCAATCTCATGTCCTTTTGCCAAAGGGTGGGGGTGAGCTCATGACACAGTCCCATGAAAGTGGCTTTTCTCATCTGAAAGTTCTGCAGCCACTCTTCGTCATCCCAGATTTGCATGACTGTGTGATCCCACCACTCAGTGCTTGTTTCCCAAGCCCAAAAGCGGCGTTCCACTGTGGTGAGTATGTCCGTGAATGCCACAAGCAATCTCATGTCATATGCATTATGCGAGTCAACATCATAGTCTGACTCCTCACTGTCAGTTTGTAGCTTAAGGTGTAACTCGACTGCCATTCGTGACGTGCTGGCGAGACCCATCAGCATATTCCTTAGCACTCTGGGCTCCATTTCCGCAGACCGAAAGAATGGAGCGTGCAGTACGTAGAAAGATGGCACCAAATCAGAAGCACAGGGATTGCTGGGTTGCGAAGTGATGCATCACGGGGTGTTAGGACAGGACCCAGAATGCCCCGCCCCCCCGCCCGCTTCCCACAAGCCATAGTGCCAGAAAGGGAAGAGGTGTTCTGTGGGATAGCTGCCCATAATGCTCCGTTCCCAATGCCACTGCAAGTGCCACAAATATGGCCACGCCAGTGCGCTTCTAGCTGACAGTGTTAACACACTGCAGCGCTTTCCCTACTGCGCTCTCTGAGGGCTGGTTTAACTCACAGGGCTCTACATCTGCAAGTGTAGCCATGCCCTAAGTTAGCACAGCCTAAGGAGAGAACATACTCACATTTTTTAATCATAGTTTGGGAAGAGCAAAACTCCACTAGGAAGTCCTCTATGAACAGATGCTATGAAGATCTGTGTTACCTGTTCAATAATTAGATACTAATGACTGCTATACAAATACACGCACACACACACACATACGTTCTTTTGGAGTTCGGTAAATATGATAACAAATGTTCTTCTTTTCCCACTGTTATGTTGACATGGTGTTCTAGGTTTTTGTTTTATTTAAAAAAATAGATTCAAGTTTAGTTAACAAATCAATTCAAATCATGCAAGATTATATTTAGGTAACTGCTTTTTAAAATAAATATGTTCTTTTTGGGGGGGAGAGCTATGTGTTTATAATTGTGGTATAATTATTATAGGTCTTATCATTTGAATTGGACTTAAGAGTTATAGTTCTGTCTCCTAGGAAATGGACTATTACTTAATTTAACATAGGCCATCAAGTAGCCATCTGAAAAGAAATAACTTTTCAGTCATTACTGATCTAAGTTGGATTCTGACTGTTGACCCAGATATGAAAGAATTTCTATCCCATTGCAAACCAGGCCATTATCAGGAGCATTTTTAAGCATAAAAAATAAAGAAATTGAACAGCTTTATAAATTCTATTTGCTGATTTTATTAATTTGCTTGCAAGAATATCTTCTTTATTAAAGTATAAAATATGTAGATGTGAAAATATCTAAATGTCTCTGCTGAGTTGATTCAATTAGCTATGTAATACCTTTGTTTTAGCTTTTAACAGTCTTTCCAAATTAATAATATATATTACAAAGCCATGAGTGTTTTGTGATCTATTTTTCCAAGAAAAGTAAAATTCAATATGTGGACTAAAACTCTGTTGTGGTACATTATATACATCAACAATATTAAAACAAAAAGAATAAATGAGTCTAAGTGTTGATAAATATTGAAAGCTCTGATAATGCACTAAGTTTAAATAAATAATTGTTTCAATACTTTGTAGATCATTAACTATTTAAGTATTTTGGAGTTACTGTTATTACATCTGTGAACAATACCGTCCCCTGGTAACTTTCTCTTTTCTGAGGTAACAGTGTACTGCAGTAAACTTTGGAGGCCTGGATTATAATATTTAGTGTTATTTTTTTCTCTGCATCTAAAATTCATACTTACTATATATTAGCTCTAAAGCAGTCTGGTCTAGAATGCTCTCTGCATTCTAGAGTGAAAGAAAGAAAAACAGTGCCCTCTAATGAATATAATGTGCATTTGAGATGGTACATCTGTCACAAGTTGTTGTGGGGGTGGATTGTGGAGGGTTTTTTGTCAAAGATTTTTTTTTTTAGTTGAGGTTTTTTTTTTCTGTATTTTGAAGATATTGTCAGGGCTTCTAAGTCTAAAATGAAACCTGCCATCTGCATTTTGGTTTGTGGGCATGCACGAGCTGCTTTGTCCTTCCTCTCCGTCAGTCTGCACTGCTCTCTTGAAATGAAACGAAACCCAATTCTCTGGACTTGTGAGTGAAAGGTTGCCTGCAGAGTAGTAATTACAGTTTACATGTGTTGCATCCTTTGTTTTGAAAGCCCATATATGTTCAAGGATTAGTAGAAATTTTAAAAAATATATGATTGGTTGAATTTTGGAACTGACTGTGCCTCTTTCAAATTGTAACACTGACATCATTGCAAAATAGTTGTGTAATAGTTCATTTACTATACTAATGTGTATTGACAAATACAGTACTGTGAATGCAATAATATAATGTCCTGATACCTTCAGTGCATCTTCTATTAAAATAAGAGGTTATAAATAGAATTTTGAAACCTGCATATATAAGTCCTGATTTGTAGACTTGTATTACAGCAAAACTAATTTACAATTAGTAAATAGCCTAGGCACCCTCTGAAGGAAAAATGGAAACTTACTATGTTTAAATACTTTTTCACTGTAGTTTTTTTCCTTTAGTGTTGTTCCGCTAACATATACCACAACTGGTGCCAAACGATCTAGGCAAGCATTGTTGAATATCTGTCTTGACATATCTCCATTACCCACCCTCTCCTCTAGCCAAGTGGTAGATTTTAATTAATGCTAGAGAACATTTGTCTTACTCTGATAGAATGCTGTATAGCATTTGATCTTTATACACAGTAGCCTAAAGTAAAACAACTTTCAAAAAAGAGTTTAATGCAACATACATTAAATTGGGTAAGTAATGACATTACGTTAACATGTTTCCACAACTGTTAGAACATCCACACTATCTAGTTAGAGTACTAGTTCATATATGCTTTATAGGGAATGTAATAATAGGACAAGGTAAATACCATTCCATGATCCCTGAAACTGCTTACACTGATCTGCATTGTAGCATCATGAATATTGTAATACAAATGAGAAGGAGGCAGATTAGGTATCCCTGCCTCTGATTAATACACTTGTATTGTATTATATTGTTGGCTGCTCTAGATTCTATTCTTAATTAAATAATTGGAGAAAAAGATAAACTAAAATCTGCCAAAATGTACCCAAACTCCTTATGTGAATTAGTCTTGTAGCCTCCAAACACTCAGATTATTTCGTGAATTATCCCTTGAAAGTGTTTTTAAATGCTAGAAACTGTCCATGGACTGTAACACCAGCAACTGGGCTTCATTTGTTCTGCAATACAGAAAGTGGTGATCTGAAGTTACTCCTCCTTTTTATTTCCTGGAAAACTATATTTCTTGTACAGAGTTATGAGAGGAATGAACATAAGGTTTATAATGGAAGCCTGGAAGCCTTGTGATGAAGTGGACAAAAAGCACATGCTGGTCTGTTTGGGAAATAGGGGATGAAGCTAGCTCCACCTCACAGCACCTGCTACAAATACCAAAACTGTGGGGAAAGTCCCTCAATGAAAAAGGAGACTTCAGAGCAGCACTTCCCTGTTAGAGGAATCTTGAGTCTGAGACATAGAGCTGCCCTGAATTAGAAAGTGAAGAAGCAGCCAAACCTAGGAAGTAGGCTTGGATCGGACTTTACTACCTGTGGCGGGATCAAGATTCACCACCGCTGACGCCTCCCACTGGTCGCTCCGGGAATTAGCTCTTGCTTGCTGCGGGGCGTCCTTGACACATGGTAGCTCGCCTGTTGTTTCCGCTCCGCTGTCCTGGGACC
Organism: Lepidochelys olivacea; assembly: GCF_965140295.1. Taxonomy (NCBI): domain Eukaryota; kingdom Metazoa; phylum Chordata; order Testudines; family Cheloniidae; genus Lepidochelys; species Lepidochelys olivacea. The sequence goes on from NC_140411.1 coordinate 269,835,674, forward strand.
CGTGTTGCTCCCTGCTCGGCATTGTCCTCTGCAGGACACTCTGCATCCACTTCAGGACACTGCCCACCACTCTGGTCTCACCCCCTTCCGGGGGGTTTTGTTAACTGCAGTTCTTCCATTTATTCCTGCCTTAGTGGCCAACCACAACCCTAGAGTCTAGCCCCTTGTCTCAGGGGCAGGTCGCAGTCTGTCTCGGCCTGTCTCCTCAATGGCCAGGGACAGTGCAAGAGGGGAAGGGGAGGACCCAGGCCCACCCGCTACTCTGGGTCCCAACTCAGGGACCCTCTAACGGCAGCCTCCTTCTGCCCTCCTTCCTCTCCCCTCTTGCCTGCCAATTTCCCTGGGCCACTTCCCCTTTGACCCTATGCACCTTCTCGACCCGTCTTAGCAAGGGCCGCAGCCTGGCAGGTATCTGGGCCAGAGTCCTGCTCTGCTTCCCCAAGCCTGCCCAGCACTGCTCTGTCCAAGGTGCTGCTCCTTAGCTCAGGAGCCAGTCCTTCTACCTTGCTAGACAGGGAGTGACTACCTTCTCCTCTGCTAGACAGCCTTTATATAGGACCTAGCCCAGCCCTGTTTGGCTGCCTCTTTCCCTGCTCTGATTGGCTCTCCCCAGGCCTTCTCTGATTGGCTGCTGGTCTGCACCACTTCTCAGGCCTGATTCAGCCCTTTTTCTCAGGGGGCGGGGCACTGCCCCACCACACTACCCTATTGATCATTAGTTTATGAATGAAGTCAAACCCCAGGAAGAGCTGAGTTTTGACACTGCACAGGCTATGGGCCCATTTTAAATGTCTGCATTCTGGCCCTTTCGGGCCAGAGCAGTGTAAAGTGGTTTTATTGTAAATAGGAATTACCCTACAGTGACTTCATTGTAGTTACTTGTAGGCATCAAGTAGATGAGTAGAGAAAGGATTTGAAAGAGGAGAAGTTAGTGGGCTTTCAGTCCAACTCATGGGGGGGCATTTGTTGGAAATGCGTCAAGACTAGCATCATTGGCAAAAAGGAAGGGTCAGGGCTGCCAACATGCAAAGAGACAAATGCCGATAAGTAGGGCCAGGTAGAATTATGCAGGTCCTAGAAGGCAAAGACAAAAAGTGGGAATTAGACATGGGGGGATTCAAAGATATGGGGTAACACAGCCAGAATGAAATGTGAGGATCTTACTGGAAGTGTTTTGTACAGACTGAAGGGGGACAAGGTAGGGGTCAGAGAGGACACGATGGCAGTAAGCAAGCCAAGTGATGGGGGCCTGAACAAGTGTTTTAGCTATAGGGATAGCAGGAAAAGACTTGATCTTAAAAATATTTTTGAGGGAGAAGCACGAGGATTTGGATGTGCTGAGCAAGGGAGGTGGTAGAGCAGTCTAAGATGACCCCCATGTTACAGGCCCCACTGATGCTGTCAGCAGTGACAAAATGGGGAGAGCAAAGAGAGTTTGGGAGGGAAGGTAGGGTGTTCAGTTTGTACCTTCTTAAATTTAAGTTGCTAGCTGATTAGAGGTGATGCTAGGAAGGCAGGCTGAACTTCAGGATTGGTTCTTTGGAGACAAGTCCTTGTAATATGATGTGCTAAAATAATTCTTAAAATCTAACAATTTTATAAAGATTGCTTCACCACTTTAGGATATTTTATGAAATGTTTTTAGTTTGTTGAATAAGTGATATATACAGTGAAATACTGCCCCTGATTAATTTTTATGTTTATACTAAATGTACCATCTTTTTGCTTGCATTACAGTCAGAAATTGGATTTGGGAAAATGGAAACTTACATCAAATTGGAAAAGCTTGGAGAGGTTTGTATAATTTTCTTCAGTAGTGATGATAATTTTGACAATAATATATGCTTTCTTTACTTGGAACTTAATTATACGTTGCCGTTGGTGTTAAAGTTGAACTATGTTGTATCTACATATTTGATAGAGCTTTTTCAGCAAACTAAACATATATGTTAATACACAAAGCAATGTCACTGTCACTCAGCTTGTCAATATACATATGTATATATGCATACTGTTACCAAAATGAAACAACAACAAAACACCACCACCAAGCCAAACAGGGCTTCATAGAGCTTGGGAAAAGCAAAACTCCATTAGGAAATCCTGTATGAACAGTTGCTGTGAAGGCCTGTGTTACCTGTTTAGCAGTTAGAGTCTCATGACTGCTATACAAACACACATGCAAAAGCACACACATGTTGTATACTATGTTACTCGACTTTGCAGTTATGAATCTTCTGTTTTTGAGATGCAATGTTTCAGCCCTCTCCAAATGCCTATCATTTAATTCAGCTCCTTTTTATATTGGATGGCTCTATAACCTGATGTAATGTTCCATATCTTTGTGAAAATGTTAATAAATATATAGGGTGATCATCTGCATAGATATAGATGTACTGTATTTCACTTTAATTACTCTATAGTATAATGAACAATACAGGATATGTAACTTTACCTGAGATGATACTGTCCCTTATTTTTGATATTTAATATAAACTGATTGTAGCAATCTGCTGAAAAGGAATATCTTCTCCAGTACCCCATATAATTATGTAACATACATTTACTGGGAGTGTTTTGAAGCTTGTATTGGACTAATGAAGCAAATACCAAAGATTAATAATTCACTGTCCATTATGTCAGCAAAAATGAAAAATTGCGTTTGTTTTACCTGTCCCATTCCTATTCTCCTGTGAAATTAAATGTATAGTGAGCATATTTTTATTCTTTTTGATAGCTTCTTTTGTGTTTCCTTGGCGTAGTCTTAAAAACTTTGGGCCTGACTTTCAGAAGGTTCTAAACTTGAAGCTCCCATTGACTTCATCTAGGGTTGAGAGTGCTCAGACCCTCTGAAAATCAGGGCCTGTGTCTGAAACTCAGTGATGAATTATGCTCATGTCAAAAAAAAGAGGAAAAAATAAATTGTTGGGTCATTTCCAGAAGCTGCTGCCACCAAAATGAAACAACTTGTAGGACCTGTCATGAATCTTATTTGTGTGTGTGTGTGTTGCACTTTCTAGAAAAGAAAAGTTTTAAATGTGTTCCTTTCCCCTTACCACACAGGGTACTTATGCAACAGTATATAAAGGAAGAAGTAAATTGACAGAGAACCTGGTAGCTCTAAAAGAAATCCGACTGGAACATGAAGAGGGGGCACCATGCACAGCCATAAGAGAGGGTGAGGAAAATGTTGTTTCTCTTTATTTAAAATATATTGTTAACTGAAATTATACAGTTAGGCCAAAGAATTGATGCTATTCTCAAGTAAACTGGATATTACAATAACTAACACTATTTATGATATGGGGAACTGCAATCAAGTTAAATTAATTGAGTTGCAATTTTGAGACTCAAATTTCAAATGCATTTATTTCATGGACTGTAATTGTGTTCTCAAATAAATGGAGCTTTCTAAGTGTTAGAAATTATTGAGGCTTTTATAATTGACTGTTAATTACAATAGAAGCAAACAACTTTCTGGAGTTTAGAGTACATAGCATGACATGACTAACTTGTGCATGGAATACTATCTGTCCATATTGTATATGAATTAATTATAACTCTGCAGTTCAGTAGTACGTGGTCTTGTCTTCTTCACAGTGTGCCCTGGACAAACTTGTGTTGTTTTCAGAAATTTTCCTAAGTGAATGTGTGGGTTAACTTAATGTTTTATGAAATATTAAATTTTGAAAACTAAGTTATTTAAATTACCATAGAAATTAAACAAATAACTCATAAATTTGGATTAATTAGTAATTCATTTTCTCCTTAGTTTTCCCCTCAAGTCCTATCCTTAAGCTTTAATTTTATTTTTTTCTCTTTTGCAGTGTCATTATTAAAAGACCTAAAGCATGCAAATATTGTTACTTTACATGATATTGTTCACACAGACAAATCTTTGACTCTCGTCTTTGAGTACCTGGTAAGCATTAAAACAATAATGAAGCTTTATATTGAATGGATCTGTTCAGAAAGTCTTGTTTATTTTTCTACCTAGAGAAACACACACACGATTAACTCAGTGGTGCATTTTAATAAATAAATAAATAAATGACTTGATATTATTCTGTCATCATGCTATTTTCCGACATATAATCCAGTGGAACATGGAAGCAAATAACCTGAAAGCTAGTTATGTTGTCAGACATAAAATTCACTGTCAAATGGTCATAAATTGCTTGGTATAGGTCTGGTTTATAGGTAATTATTAAGAACATGAGACTGGACATATTGGGTCAGACCAAAGGTCCATTTAGCCCAGTATCCTGTCTTCCAACAGTGGCCAATGCCAGGTGCCCCGGAGGGAATGAACAGAACAGGTGATCATAAAGTGATCCATTCCTTGTCGCCCATTCCCAGCTTCTGGCAAACAGAGGCTAGGGACACCATCCCTGCCCATCCTGGCTAATAGCCATTGATGGACCTGTCCTCCATGAATTTATCTACTTCTTTTTTGAACCCTGTTATAGTCTTAGCCTTCGCAACATCCTCTAGCAAGGAGTTCCACAGGTTGACTGTGCATTGTGTGGAAAAAATACTTCCTTTTGTTTGGCTTAAACCTGCTGCCGATTAATATTTTTTTTTGTGAGCCCTAGGTCTTATGTTATGAGAAGGAGTAAATAACACTTCCTTATTTACTTTCTTCACACCAGTCATGATTTTATAGACCTCTATCATATCCCCACTTAGTCGTCTTTTTTCCAAGCTAAAAGTCCCAGTCTAATTATTCTCTCCTCATATGGCAGCCGTTCCATGACCTCAATCATTTTTGTTGCCCTTTTCTGAACCTTTTCCAATACCAATATATCTTTTTTGAGATGTGGTAACCATATCGGCACGCAGTATTCAAGATGTGGGCATACCATGGATTTATATAGAGGCAATATGATATTTTCTGTCTTATTATCTATCCCTTTCTTAATGATGCCCAACCTTCTGTTTCCTTTTTTGACTGCCGCTGCACACTGAGTGGATGTTTTCAGAGAACTATCCGCCATGACTCCAAGATCTCTTTCTTGAGTGGTATCAGCTAATTTAGACCCCATCATTTTATATGTATTGTTGGGATTATGTTTTCCAATGTGCATTACTTTGCATTTATCAACACTGAATTTCATCTGCCATTTTATTGCCTATTCACTCAGTATTGAGAGGTCCTTTTGTAGCTCTGCACAGTCTGCCTGGGACTTAACTATCTTGAGTAGTTTTGTATTATCTGCAAATTTTGCCACCTCAATTATTATACTTCTGGGCCAAAATGCTCACTTAAACCAAGATTATGGATTGTAGAAGAAAGTGGACAGAGAATAAAATAATTGCAGTATTATGTTGAATGATATTGCTACTGTGAGGCATCTAGCATACTTGCAGGTGCTGTAAAACAATAATAGTATAGAAATAACTATTTTACATTCCTTTTGAAACAGAGCTGTTAAATATTATGTCTTACACTTTCAAACTTGAGTACCTACAGTTAGACAGCTAAGTCACTTTCCTGCATGATACAAATTGATAAATCATGTTTTGTTTTAGCTTTTTTTCACTCCATATTACATATATATTTACTGAAGTTATTCTAACCATATCTATGCAAGCTGTGATGGAGCATCTAAAGGTGTAGTGCACAGGATTCATGAAAAATTAATTTTTTTCCAAATAAAGGAATGAGTAATAAATAAAATTTAACATAACATATAGTCTTTGGGGGAGAAAAAATTTAGTATAATAAGTAGAACTGATCTGAAAATGTTGGGAGTTTCTTCATGGAACGCTTTCACTTTCCTTTCTCTCTTTGGGTTTTTGATTTTTTTTATTTAATGAAAACTCAAAATTCTCCACAGCAGACAGATACTTTTTGTGAAAAAGTCCATTGAATCAAAAGCTCAATTTTCTGTCAAAAAACTGTTTTATATTAAACAGTGGTGATGGTTTTTTGACAGGACAAGGACCTAAAACAGTACATGGATGACTGTGGTAACATCATGAGTATGCACAATGTAAAGGTGAGTGAATGTTTTTTAATGATTGATTTCAAACATTTTTTGTTCTGATTTTAAAACCACAGGGAATTTACAACTTAGTTGCTCACAGCTGCTCTTTCTGATAATAGATACAGCCCTATTGAAGAGTTTAATGACACAAATCATGGCTTTAGTAAACGTTGGGTTCTTTTTTTAATATTTTCCTATTGGGAAATAAGATTTTTAACAGAACGGTGTGTCCCCTTTAAGGACAGTTATGTCCTGTTCCAATACCTAGGCCATGTCTACACTACAAAATTTTGTTGACCTAATTTATGCCAGCATACAGTCACCACAGTTATTAAATCGCTTGTGTCTGTGCACACTTAGCTCATTATTTTGGCGGTGCCTATTCTCACTGAGAGCACTTGTATTGATTGTATTGTCGGTGTAGGGCATTGTGGGATGGCTCCTGAAAGCCAGTCCCAGTCGATGTAAGCAACACAGTGTCTACACTGGCACTGCATTGATCTAATTACATCGACCGTGATTCTACGTCATTCATGGAGGTAGTGGTACTAAATCGGCATACAGAGAACGTTTGCCAGCTTCTTCACTTCCACAAAATAATCAACAATCAAAAGCTAGATCAACACAAAGCAGCTTACATCAACCTAACTGTGTAGTGTAGATCAGGCATTCTGAGACTTATACTTTCTCTGGCATAATTGCATGACCAACATGGGGATAAGTCCTTCTGTGCAATGGGAGGAGCCAACTGACATTCACATGGTGGGGCTATAAGATTAAAAAACAAGCCTGTAGCTCATTCAAGGGAGAGATCTTCAGGGAGCAATAGAGTCATGATGGTGGTAGGCCAAGATTCAGGGACAGCCCTGGGAAGGAAAGCTGTGGAGAATCTTGTACCAAAAGGAGGAGGACTGCAGTTCCTAGAAGGAGGGCTGCAGAGGGCAAAAGACTGCTATCGGAAAGGCTGTGGATGGAGCCCAGATTGGGGCTCGAGGTACTCTGTTGAGCTCAGAAAAGAGCCAAGTAATAGTAGGAGGAGGGAAGGAACCTTATTCTGTTGAACCCAATACTGTGAAACAGAAAAGAACTGTGTGTTTAAAGGGGCTTGGGAAGGAACCACTTGTGCTTGGGAGGGCCAAAGGAACTGTTCATATTATTTTGCACAATAGCTTAGTAAACCAGGCCCCAAGAAGCCAGAGCACTATTTTCAATCAGCTTAATTATTTAACAATATGTAATTTGTGTAGAGGGTGTTAACTGTTCACAGAAGGTATTTGGGGAATATTTCTATTCCTGTTGACATTGAACTTAAGTGTACTTAAAAAAACAATGAGGAGTTTGATGGCACCTTAAAGACTAACAGATTTATTTGGGCATAAGCTTTCGTGGGTAAAAAAACTACTTCTTCAGATGCAAGAAGTGTACTGTGTTGCTTAGCAAGTGGTTGTCCTAAAAAACGAAAACAAAACCATGCATGCACACACATGCAGGGAAAATTGGTTTGATATTTGTACAATAGTTAATTGTGGATGATGACATAATGTACAAGAATAACATTTGTTTACATGTGTTTCATGCACATTCCAGCAGAATTGTTGTTCTTGTTTTTGCCTTTACATTATATTATATTGTATTATATTACATTATATTGTAAAGTCCTTTCTTTGTTGAAGTACTGTGGGTTTCGATTTGCATATTGGTTACTGTTTGTCGTTTTGTTTCTTTCTGTTTCCAAGTTAGCTTTAATGTCTTTTGGAGGAGAAATCAATCGTCAACCTGCTTTGTCGTCTTTTTTGTGAGAGAGTGAGGGGAAAAATTATTTTGTGTAAATTCCCATACCTACTTTAAAGAGAGATAGAAAAAGATGAAGAGGACATGTTAAAAAAATCTTAAATGAACATGAAATGAAAGCTCTTGCAGCATGTTTTTGTACTTTGAAGATAACTTCTTTATAAACTATCTGAGAGTGCCTTAATGGCCATTTATAGCCCTCCAACAATATAGGCATAAATAGGTGAGGCAGGACTTAGTGGCCCACAGCCTGCATTTTTAACATCCATGGTCCCAATTTTTCTACCCCTAATAGAGATAATCCCATTGTGATATAAGCAAACCGAGGTTAGACAAATATAACCTGGAGCTTGTCTGTTTGTATGAGTTTGTGGAAGACTTGGGGGTGTCATCTGCTACAAAAATAACCCGTGTTGGAAAATTCTGTTACATAAAAACTTTCTGGTGTTTCCCCTCAAAGGGACTAATGCATGATGAATCTGTCATGCCGGTTGACCTCCTGCTCTGCATAAGTGTACTCTCTAGATTTCCTAATCAGTAATCTTCTGTCTGCTCACGCACCTTCACCAGACTAAGGATTGTTGTGGGACAACTGGTGCTAGAAGCAGCTACCTAGAAGCACCATGCTCACACACAGGCACTCTACACGTGAAGTAATTGCAAAGCAGTATTTATTTATGAATGCCACAGGAAACTGATGAGGCTGCTTAATCCTAGACTTTTTTTTTTTTTTTTTTTTTGCTATGTAGTTGCTCTGTGCACTAATGTCCTTGAATGTGGCGCTACTGTTGCTGGCTTGCCAGCCCAAAGGAATAGGAAGAAGCATAGAGGGTGACAGACTATATGAAGATGCAAACACAGCAAAGGGAAAAAATCAGACACGACTGGTGGAGCATAATTTCCCCAATTATATTTCTTTGATTCTTTAATGTTTAGAGGTGTTGTACCTAATTGCTTCTTCCGGTAGTCACTTTCCCTACCGTACAATAAATTAATTTACTTCACATGGTGGAGTACAGGAGTAGAGTTGCATTTGTAAGAGAGAGATCTGTAGCAGAAGGGAATATCAGTATGGTAATTGAGAGTGTTACATGGAAAGACGTTTAGAGTGCAGTAGTAAATGCTTATAAAGTTAATAGCCACTTGATTCTCTTCTATTATATAGAGCAAATCACTCTCAAAATCTTTGATGTGCTAAGTGTTTCATAATAATTATGTAGCTGGATGGCATAAATAGGTCTTAAATCTTTAAACAGTAGTTATGATATTCAGAATACATTAGCATGGGAAAGTGACTTGCTTGTGTAAGAAGGTTTTTGTCTTGCTTGCAATATAGCCATGTAATTGCTGCTCTGATGGCCCAAAACCCACTGTTATGGGAAGAGTAACATGCTGCTTTGCACATTTGCCCATGAATATTTTTGAAAGTCTAATTTGTTTTTCTTTTAGCTATTTTTATACCAGATTCTGCGTGGCTTGGCCTATTGTCATAGGAGGAAGGTGCTACATCGAGACCTGAAACCACAAAATCTACTCATTAATGAGAAAGGAGAACTAAAGCTAGCAGACTTTGGTATGGACTGAAAAAAAATATTTATTATTTTATTTGAGCAGTGTTTTCTTTACTGAGTTACAGTTTTAAGAAAATCTTTGAAATAAACCAAGGTTTGTAAACCTTGTTGAACCTAGAAATCATGTGTGGGTAGGAGTGTTCATGTACACAAACCGTTTGTAAGCATCAGGGAAATTAATCACTGAAAATACACATTCACACCATTTCTGTGTATACCTTTATCCATTCCAAAGGCTACTGAAGCCAATATTGTGTAACTCTGACTAGCTTTATATAGCTGATGAGATCCTGTCTTCATTTTATTTTTGCTATTGCTTGTGTTCCCATAAAGGGAAAACGATACATTATTTAATTGAGATCATTAGGCCAGCTCCATGCTGCCAGAGGGTTTCTATGGCAGCTGGGATACCTCCAATGTGGTGCATAGTAGGCTGTCACTTGTAGCATGAACTGGCCTGAAAAAATAGATTTTTAAGTCCATTGTGTGCTGGATACCTGTATTGGTCAGCTCAGTGGGGGAAGTCAGCCCACATGGTTTAAAGCTGCTGGAATTTCAGGTTTGCAGCTCATGTCTGACTTTTTGAAAGTCATCCAGATAATTATTTTTGTTTGTTAATCTGTTTTGGGTAAGAGTTTGATTGTTTGACTTCAGCGTTTCTGGTTTGTTGTTGGTTTGTTGGTTTTTTAATTTGTTTCAGCATCCAACCTGAACTATGCCTCATCTTACGGCTCTTTCTGTGCCTCATATATGGGATACGGTGATAAGTGTCATAGTTCTTTGTATATTCTGTCTGCCAGCCACTCCAGTTTTAAGCATCATCTGTTAGTAGTTTTGTTACCACTCACTTTTATCTAGGAAGGACCCTTATACCTGCATTATACTCTCTTATTTGATATTTTAAATTAAGTTAAATAATTTTTTCTCTCCAATATGCAACACCACATGTGTTCACGCCTTATTGGTTTGTTTTATTTATTTATCCCACAGGAATTGTACCATGTTTTCAGAATAAAATACTTTATATTCAGTTACAGCTCAATCCCCCTGCCCCCGACACACTTTCTCTGGCCATGGCAGCAGACCTGTATAAGGCTTCGTCTATGCCACGCAGCTTTTAGCAACACAGCTGTGCCGCTGCAGCCATGCCACTAAAAGCTGCACAGTGTAGCTGCTGTTTGTTTTGTTGGCAGGAAAAGACAAAAACTTTCACCCCCCACAAGCAGCAGCAGCTTTGTCAGCAGGAGAACGACAAAAGTTTTGCCGATGAAGTTCCAGTGTAGACAAAGCCTAATTGAACTGTAATTAATCTTTTATAGGACTAGCTTTCAACTTGGTAGTTAGGACCCCAACCCTATCTTTGTTCCCTTTCTCTGGTTTTCTGATTAAGTCAATTTTCTTAGTCATTTGTGATTTCATCCTTGGACACCAGGAAATATCCCTGCGTATCAATTCCTGTGGTGCTTTTTTTTGAATGAGTGGGAACCAACAGAAAGGATTTCTAGTGATTACAGGCCAAATCATCACCACAGGGCCAAAGAAACTCCGTGAACTTTATCTTGCAGAATTTTCTTACAAATAATTTTGTTAAGATGATGGGGAGGAGCGTTCCCTGCCGGGTGAATTGTCTGGCCCTTCTAACTCATGGATGTTCTAAGATACTTTGGGAAGTCCGGTGAGCATCTACAGTGGATTGGGGCATTCACATGGATTATATTGCTATTAGCCATTATTCTCCATGTCAGTAAAGCTCCACTAGTGGCCATTTTACCATTGGTTCCTCACCCACACCTGGACGAAAATGCCTCCGAAGGTAGCAGTTGCCAGTAGAGAACAGAATGTTGCCTAAGACCGTGCTGACATGGTCTGGCATTATTACTCTGGGAAGTCCCTTTGGACATGGAGGGAGAGAGCAGTTTTCCTGTGGCTCCACCACTTCACTGCCCAACCACCCCCCTCACTCCCAATATCACAGAGTTCCAGATGAGATAGAGCTTAGGGGATTCCATAGACTGAGGTGCAAGATGATGTCACATTGACTCAGTGGGCCCTTCCGCTGATGAAATGTGGGTGATCTCAGCATGTTTTGCTCCTTTTTCCTGCGTCAGTGCTTGAAAGAACAGTGGGCATGATCCAGTCCTATATATTTAAAGGTGAATCACAGTTTTATTGGAAAAATATTGAGCCCTATAAATATATAATTAATTATCCAAATTGGGAGGATAAGAAGTATATTTATCAAGTACGTTATGCTAAACTTGCCTTTTAATAATTCTTCAATTCTATTTAAAAAAATTTCTTAAGCAGTTCAGTACTTAACACTGCCACTACCCTATGCCCTTATTCTACAGGAGTTTCTGATAGCTGTGATAGCCTAAAATTTTAATCGGACTTTATTTTTTTTGAGGATGACTCCCCCTCACTACCCCATCACTATAAGAAGGGAAGGGGGCAGCCTTTGGAGTGATACTGTAGATCTGTGATTTCTCCCTGGTTGAGGTCCTTAACTGAGCCATTACCCAGGGAGAAATGCTTTGGGACAGCCAGCCATTTTAAAATTCTTAATTTACATGCTGATCTGATGTGGTTCTGCCAGATTGGGGTGTCAGTCATTCTCAAGGGCTAGATTGCTCTCAGTTGATTTATATCCCCAAACAGACAAAAATATATTTACATTGATGATAATTGAAATGTATAAAAGCAAGAAAAATGCTGCTTGAAAAGTTATTAGGGTTTGATTTAAGGATATTTACTTTGTATTTTTTGTTATATGATATTGACAGTTTGTGTTTTTTAACAGTTATAAAGCTTTAACTTTTTGAATCTCAGTGTCTGGTGTCATTAAATAATTGTCTAACCCCTCCAATGGGTGAGTCCCTTCATTTCCTGCAACAGTGAAAAGTTAAATCCATAAAAACAAAAATAAAAAAGCATAAAAATAAACATCAATATTGTCCATCAAAATGATAACAAAAAATTAAAATGAAATTTTGCCCAGCCTAATTATAACAATATTTTACATTTATTTCAAAAGTGAAACACTTTTTAAAAAATGTTTGATTGCTGAGTAATAATATCCGGATCTATCACATCACTTACAAAACAGAAGCACTTAAAAGTAAGGAAATGAATAATTAAGACCATTGTAAATCTTACATTGCCCACGTGATAAGCAAGTTATTCTCAAGTATACAGTAATGCATATTTCATAACAACACAAAACTTTCACTCTGAAAGAATGGTATTCCTTTTGGATAAGAACTAACTGGTGTCGTGAATGGTCAGTATGATTTCATTCATTTTTAAGATGCTTGCAATAAGGGCACTGCTTTGCACCATTTAGCCCTGCTTCAGACTAAAAATGAGGAAGCCAAGAAAGCAGAAGCACAAACAAAAGCAAATAGAGGTACACAATATTTTAATTGAGGGAAATGGTAGATACCATTCCAGAAAAAACACATTATATTTTTATTTTTATGAAGGTTTGGCTAGAGCGAAGTCTGTTCCTACAAAGACCTACTCCAATGAAGTTGTCACATTATGGTACAGGCCACCTGATGTTCTCCTTGGATCTTCCGAATATTCAACTCAAATTGACATGTGGTATGTTTGTTTTGGTCAGATTTTAATTTTTGTTCATACTCAAGTTGATGTGTTATAATTGTCCATTAATTCTTGTAACTGAGTATAACAGCTCCCTCAAAATTTCAGACAACTTCTATAGGGTTATGTTTAAGATATGATAAATAAAATTGCTGATAAAGAAAGTTGCTAACAATGCATCAATTGTGCTATTCAATATTTAAATCCAGTTTGACATGATGGCATTATTATATTGATTAAATATTTATTTTAAATGTCTAGTTTATCAGTTGTTCCCTTTGCTTTGTGCGTGTGTGTGTTTTGGAAGGAAAAGATATTATCTATGTACTGCAGAGGTTTTGTTCAGCACTTGTGAACTCTTTGGCTGTTTTTTTTTTTCTTCATTTACATCAGTATTTCCAATAGAGGTACATAGTTAATGGCAAATTGATATAGCAATTTTTTTAACCTGATAAATCACAAAGATATTGAGCAGCTGAATGTTTTAAAGGGTAAGTTTTTTGTTTATTTTTTACTTACTTATTCATCTTTCCTTTTCTTTGCCTTTATAAAGGGGTGTTGGATGCATATTTTTCGAAATGGCATCTGGAAGACCTCTCTTTCCTGGTTCAACTGTTGAAGATGAACTGCACTTAATTTTCAGACTTTTGGGTAAATTGAGTATTGTTACCAATAATATTACACTTATAGATTTACTTCACCATTCTAAGAGAGGGTTTCTGAAAAATAATTTGTAACTATAAGGTACAGAGCAAATCCTTCTTCTATAAAGAGGGAATGAATTTTGAAGTTGCATTTAGATGAAGATGAATAAATACAATGTTACTCATTTTGTACAAGATTGAGTCTGTACATTTTAAACAAAATGACTGAAGTTGTAAAACATTCCTTCCTTTTCCATTGTGGCATGTTACAGGGCCCCAATGCTTAAAATTTATTTCTAAGTCTTGCCTATAATTAATATAACTTGTATAGATTTAATTTCTTTTGATTTAAACACAGGAACTCCTTCTCAAGAAACATGGCCAGGCATTTCTTCCAATGACGAATTTAGGAACTACAACTTTCCCAAATACAAACCACAGCCTCTAATCAACCATGCACCAAGGTATTTTATGTTTCATTACTAGAATTTCTACTTGTACAGTGGCTGCTATATTTGTGTCCACACACCTATTTTTACACAAGAACCAGTTTCCGTGTGTACTGTGCTGTTACATGTTAACTATATGTCCCTTAAAAGATCACATGTCAAACTGTTTTACTGTAGGCTGAAGTTAATGGTATCTAGCAGAGTTCATTAATTTGAGATTTAGCACTACTGAGTTCCTGATTACTTGGAGCACTGTAAATCCAAACACTGAGACTCAATAGTGGCATATATAACTATAAGTGTTATTTATTATGTTTACATAGTAGGACTATTCACACTGCACCTACTAAATTCCCAAAATCCCATCCCATCATGTAGTAGGATTATTGTAAAATCTGAGAAGAATTCTTTGATGCAGTCTCTTCTGTGGCGATTCTAAAGCCCTGGTTAGGAATTTGAAGGGTCTGTATCTAGTACATTTCAAGTATCATTGCCATAACCGAACTTTTCAGCAAAGCCAAACACATGATGAAGCATGTTCCTTTTGATTGTAAAGAAACATAGTTTAGCACTCTTACCCTCCTATCCAATCAGTGAGTTTAGGTTTTAAAAGCTATTGGGAAACCATAAAATTGCTCACATCAGATGACCTTGTCAGCCTATTGAGTCACAGTCCAAGGGTCAGGGTCCTTCTCTATCTCCCCACTGATTTATCATCAGTAAATTCTACAACTCGTGTTTACAGTCAGTCTTTTGAGATGTCGGGATATCTTTATGTATGTACATATGTATAAACACAAACACACAGAAGATGTTCAGGTGTAAGTATTGCTTTAATTTTTAATTAAATTACATTTTGTTTTGAAGTGGGATATCATCTTATGAAATCCACTCCATTCTAACTTTGCACTTGTGAATATTGCTCACTAAACTATTTGGTGTTTTTTGTTATTTCTAGGCTAGACTCCGAAGGAATTGAATTGATAGCAAAGTTCCTTCAGGTAAGATGCTTTCCATGTTTTATCTTTTGTAAAATGTATTTTTAGATTCCTTTTTAAAGGCTCAAATCCACAAAATCAGTTACATCATATATGCAATTGAAGTTTGAGTAGGGCATTAAGTACAGTTGATAACAGGTTCACTGTGTGATGGCTAAGGCTAAGATTTTTTCAAGGTTAGTTTTAGGAAAAGTCACGAACAGGTCACAGGCAATAAACAAAAATTCACAGAGCCCGTGACCTGTCCGTTACTTTACTAAAAATAACCGGGGGTAGGGCTAGGTACGGGGGAGGAATGGAGTCCTATGGGGGGGGGGGGGCAGAGACTGACAGGCTGAGCCCCCCCCCCACCATGGCAGAGGGTACAGCCCCGACTCCCGTGGCTGCGGGGGGGGAGGGGGCACAGCCATGGGGGAGACACAGCCCTTGCTCCAGAAATTGCCCAGCTGCGGGGAACGGGTGCGTAGCCCGACTGCGACCCCAGCCAAGTCCTGGCTGCAGCAGCAGGAGCACACGGTCCTGGGAAGCTGCAGCCTCCGGGGCTGGGGCGCACAGCACCGGCTGCAGCCCCTGCCAAGCCTGGGATGCCGCAGGGCTGGGGCGTGCAGCCCCTGCCAAACCCGGGAAGCTGCAGGGCTGGGGCGCGCTGCTCCCGCCAAGCTGGGATACCATGGGGCTGGGGCGCACCGGCTCCAGCTGCAGCCCCTGGTGTAATCTACAGCGCTGGGGCTGCAGGGTCCTTGTTCCAGCCAGCACCTGTTGCAGGGAAGGAATACACAGTCCCGCATCCTCCTCCTGAATCCCTAGAGGTCACGGAGGTCCAGCAAAGTCATGGAATCTGTGACTGCCATGACCTCTGTGACTAAATCATAGCCTTAGTGATGGCTAACTGAGTGGGTTGAAGTCCACTTACCCCCTAGGAATTCAGGGATTGTTCTCTAATTTTAGATGGCCACATTTTTGTTTTCCTGGCTTTTTATAAAATAAAATGTAATCCATAGCTGAATTCTCACTACATTTGTTAATAATTAAAGCTGAATTCAGCAAACCTAGGCTTGTAGCACATAGTGAACAGCAAAATGAGCCAAGGAGAGAAGAAGGTTAAGATACCCAAGAATCAGACTAAAGTCTTAAAAAAATAGAATGTAAAAAGAGAGCATTTAGGTACAGTAATTTTATTATAGGTATGAATTTAATAAGTATGGTTCTGGCTAACAAGTGCTCTTTACGGTTAGGCTTTGCCTTTCTGTGTTCAGGCAGGAAATTGGGCTGTATGTGTTTCCTTTCCACATTGGAAGTCATTTTCGAAGTAAGCTGAGTCCTAGGGATTATTAGGCTGAGGAATCTGCCCCAAATTATTGGTTGTATGGTGGGAGCCCTGTAACCCAAATATGGACCCAGTTAAATGCGTGGTATGTGAGATGAGTTGAGCATATTCTGCCTCTACTTAGTTTAAAATTCAGAAAGTTGCAGCCTGCTGCTTAAAAACCACCCCAGTATCTGTCTTTTATTCAGCTGTGTACCCTGAGCAAACATTGCCTGAAGCTCGTGCCTGAAGTTTGTTCTTGCATGCTCAACACGTTTTATTAGTGAAATAAACTCATCATTATCTTTGGGGTCCAAAAATGCAAACGCAAAACCAGTTGAGTACACTGTTATGGATCAGGAGTTTGTGTGAAATCCTCTTTAATAGAAAGTGCCACAGCGTAATGCATAGTGTTGTGAAATCTTTTTTAAAATCTAAGAGTGCAAGAGAGACCTCATTTCATTTCAGCTCAATATGAGCATATACAAATAGCCCAATTTCAATCTTTTCATTAATTGTCACTAGAAAAACTGTAAGGAAAGCAAAATTATATTTTTGATTCAATCTTTTGTGTTAACAGTATGAATCTAAGAAAAGAGTTTCGGCAGAAGAGGCCATGAAACACGCATACTTCAGAAGTCTAGGAACAAGGGTACATGCTTTGCCTGAAAGTAAGAGAAATAAAAAAGTAGTAATGTGCCATTGACCTTGGTTGATAATATCTTTATTTTATTAACAGTAGCACAACGCATTATCTGTGATTAAACTCTAAAAATACCAAAGATCTTTTGAAATGGTGCATAGGTATTTAAACAGATAAAAGTATGTTACATCACAAGATGGGTAACTTTTTTAGGCAAAACTCTCAAAGACAAATCAACAGCATAAATTCAAAATATAATGGATTTTCTATTTACATGAGTTGTTAAAGATATTTTTGATTGTTTGCATAGAAGAGAAATATCTTTTATAATGAGTAGATTTGTGAGTTAGACTTTTGTGTGTCTTGTTTTTACTTGCAGGGTACCCACTTCATAAAGAAAACTCATGAGATACCAAGGCACATTAGTGGGTTCAAGATATTTATCAGCATTTTAGGGAAGGTAGTTTATCTACTCCAGATGAGGATGCGCTTTTTCCAGATTTATACTGGTGTGACTGAGAATAGAATTTCGTCAATAAAATTTAATCACATTTGAGTGCAACCTTCATTTTCTTTTATTGTTACAGGTGTCTCAATATTCAGTCTGAAAGAGATTCAGTTGCAGAAAGACCCTGGCTTTCGAAATTCCTCGTACCCCGAGACAGGTATGGAAACATTCATCATGGTATTTCTCATGTTTTCAATCTAGAGTGCTGTGTTAGATGCACTATAAACTGAAAATAATGTGTAAAAAATTATTTTTGTGAATATATGGAAATTATTTATTCAGATTCATAAAATACATATACAGTTAAAGATACAAAAACAAATGAGTTTTACTTGAGATGGGAGGGGACAAGTAGCATGAAACCAGCACTTAAAAACAGTCACTTTTTGACTGCTGAATAACTTATCTGATACACAATGGAAGGAGCACCAAATATATCGCGTCAAAGGACAGAGAATACACTGGACTGCATTAGCAAGAGATTTAATATAGGATCAGATATTACAGCAAAGGACACTTATAGAAACACATCTCAGGAGAGTGCCGTAACAGTGTGTGTTGTAAGAATGCTTCAGTTTCTTAACAGAATTCATGTTATGTTTTAGCACATGGGAAGAACAGAAGGCAGAGCATGCTTTTCTAAGGTGGTAATGCAGTTTCAAGCCCAAGAGTATCTCATCAATCAAGGACTCAGAACTGAAGTTTCTTTCGGTGGACTTGGAATCTCAGTTTGTCTACACTGTCCTCTTCGCAGTGGAGTCTTTTATTTCCAACATGCAGATTATGTTTTTATATTTGTTGTCACAGTGTGACAATTTTTTGTACAGTTGGTTTTAAGGTCTCCTCTGCCATTAGAGCCAGTAGGTTACAGCTGTTGATGTAACTGTAGCTGCAATTTTTGTGCAGAACTGAGAAACACAGTGCATTATTTATTGCGGAATCATTGCTGCTAAACAACTACTGTCTGTATAGTTAACACAACAGTTGAATGCCTAAAAAATTTGCAATGGCTTTAGAATATGTGAATGCATCTGTTTCTCTTCATAAACTGTTTTACTGCTGCAGTTTTGTATTTTTTAAACTGCAGTGTTTCCTGGAATGTAAACATAGCTTTGCTTGACTATAGGTGAATCATCTTTAACGCTCTAAGTTCATAGCACTTAATTCCTTATTTAACATTGGCAATACAGTAGATGAAATATTATAAAGCACATTCGTTTCTTATTAAGAGAGTTGATTCAAACAAGTGAATGGTTATCTATTATTTGCTCTCAGATCTTATATCAGTTACAGGTAAAGGAGATGGGATGATACATTTTGTCAGGAATTACTCTGATTGAAGATATTTGCACATTATTGTGCATATGGCTCCTCCTGATGCAATGACTTTTTTACCTGGTTTTTAACCTAGTTAGAAATATAAATAGTAAAAAGATCATTCATGTACATTATGCCCTGTTTTTCTTTTGAAACTATCTTTGTCTTTACAAGAGAACAGGATGACTAATTACAAGAGCATGGGAATAATGTCCCATTTCCACCCCCCTCTTGTTGCTCCCTCTTTATGACATTATTCACTTGAAATCAACTGGAAAGATGCAAGTACATACTTGATAAGAACTCACTATATACTGGAGACATTTTAAAACATGGGAACTTAGAGGGTTTTTAAGATCTTAGATGTTATCTGTTTACCAGAGATAGTAAACATGTTACTACTATGCTTATGCATCTCAGTGAGTATCATAAGTACACCCTTGGTAATAGTAACAGTATTTTTAAGCATTTGTGTTCACCTTTATGAACCTATTTGTTTAGTGCATCTTAAAGAGACTGTAAATCTTTATTGGTATATTTTGAAATGGTCATGTAAATCTTTGGCTGGTATATCATGAATATAGTCATAGATAACTTAATTTTTTCCTGACATTCACTGTAAAACATTCAGGGGTCCTACCATTTCGGTTCAGGAAATCTTGTAGTTTATTGTTATTTAACAGTATTAAGTGAATTTTTGTATATTTCATTTTAACTTTATTTGTGAATAGTGATTGTGGCATGTTTGGGAGCATTTTATTAATATTTCTTGATGCTGGTAAATTTAATTGGGATTTTTTTTTTTTTTATTTTCTGGAAGAGACAAACTCACGTGTAATGGTGAATATTGGACCACTACTGCTTTTCAGCATTTGTAAACTGGTTTTATGTTAAAGAAATCCTGTAGGCCTAACAAACTGCTGTTGTTTCTAACTGACAGACCTGTATTAATATTGTACTTTTGAAAGTATAAATATTATATGGAATTCCTTGGTTTTGTTTTGAAGTTTATAATTACAAAGGCTCTGTGTTGTTAAAATATGGGTTTGGTGAACTGCAGTTTTTTGGGGGAGGAGTTAGTACATTTTTAGCCAGCTCCATACCGAGCAGGACTGATTGATTCTAAACTTAGCTTATCACTAACTCTCATAACATTGAAGCAGTAGCAGTGGCATCAGCCGGACTCTTCAATCCTAGAAGGGATTTTACAAGGCAAAATGACCTCATTGTAATTACCGAGTGCCCAATTCTTCAGTTAAAACAAACGTCCCACAGATGTCAGGTAGGCGTTTTGCCTAAGACTCAGGGTCCAGTGCATATGTGTGCCTTCCATTGATATCAGTGGGTGAGCTCTACGTACGTCCAAGGGCAGAATTTGCCTGTGAGGAAGAACTGAAAAGATTGTCCCTAGGTAACTTATATTTTTGTACATTCAGTATTGAAATCTGATATAGACTGCAATGTATTAGAAACTTTGCAGGAAAAAAGACAAGTATCACATATCTCCTAAGATAGATATCAGAAGAAACCGTCTAGTTTTGTACATACAAATTAAACAAGATGTGGAATAAAATGCTCAGTGGAGATAGTAAGAATTAACATTAATAAGACTCTAACATTTTAATTATGCATAGATTACAATCATAAGACTAGTAAGTCAAAATTTGGCATTCTTTAAATGATGCAAGGGTAAGAACTTTTTATCAGTAAAATGTTTATATAACTAAGTTTGGAAGCTTCTTGTGGAGTCACAGCTGGCACCTCCATAATTAAGGATGAGTCGTTTTCCACTCAAAGCAGGAATTCAATCTCTTGCTTACGTATGAAAAATATTGTGTATCCTCCATAAAATCACTGCAGTTACTTGGAGTATAGAACAATTTTTCTGAGAATTTACAAGTGAATCCATTAAATATTTTAGGAGTAAAAAATAGGTTCTCTAAGAAATTTAGTATTTGGTGTCAGGCTTTTTTTATTTTTTGGCCCAAATGATGTTAATAACAAAATGATTCAGATTCTTTAAATTGTCCATATAGTTTAAACTCACTGACATATGATGCATAGGCTAGATTTGAAGGGTTTTATTTAGAGTTAGTAGGTATTTTTTTCTGTTCTTCATTATTAAAATTTCTGCTTAAGCAGGAGCTGAAGAATGTTGTGGTACAGGGAATTCCATGGAAGAACTGCCTGTTTTTCAGAATGGCTGCCATCTCCAATTGTGTTTGATGGGATTGAAGCCAGAGGCTCCCTCAGGTGGCCATTTTGAAAAGGGCATTTCTTTTTCATTGTTCTCAATGGGACTTTTGTTCCTCTTTGCCCGCTGGCAGCCTCGGGCACCACCATCTTCATAAGAGCATCTTGGCTTCATGCTCTTTAAGAACAATGGGAGAAGGAGGCCATTTTGAAAGAGGGCAGTTTTTCATGAGTTTCTCTGAAGATTTTATGCACCAGCCTCTGCTGCAAGATGAATTTTCAGTTATGAAAAAATGGCCTTAATTATAAATATTTATTTTCAAAAGCAACCTGTTACAACAGGTCTGCTCAACAGAGAAGGTGTGCATGTTTTGGGGCACATGCAGGGAAAGGTGAGATTTATGACATAGGGGAAAATGTACGTGTGTGTGTACGCGCAGATGTGAGAATGTAGAGAGACCTGGAGAGTGCAGGGGATAAGAGGGGAAGGAGAATTTGGGATGTATGAGCTGGGAAACACAGGAAGGTGCAGAAAGGGAATTTGCAAGACAGGAAGGGTACAGTTCAGCTACTTTGCACTGCTCTAGTGAAACAATGCATTTGTAAATCCAATTTAACTGGCCAGTATACTTTGGCTGTTTTGTTCTGCACTACAGTGGCATAAAGCAGCCAGGGTTTCTTTTTGAATTGGCCTATAGAAGTTAAAATTTAAAAAGGTATTTAAAGTATTGACATACTCCACAACTACAGATCATTAGACACATGATAGCATCCTTTTTGAGTTTCTTATTTAGAATTTATGTATGAAAGTTGTAATTAAAAAAAAAAACAAAACAGGAAATTCCCATACAAAAAAAATGTGAAGATAGAGTTAAGAGTGAGTACATTATCAGTAATTTAGGGCAAAGTGTATTACAGGTATGTTGTAATCATTCCAAAATCAAGTATTATAAATCCAGAAAATTCAGAGTTAGGCTTAAAAGAAATCCAAACCAGTTCAGGTATGGAAATACTGAAAGGGCATGCAAACTACCTTAAGTTTTCTCTGTAGTGATACCATGGGGGAGAAGAAAAATCTAATGTGTCTGTAAAAAAAACAATTTAGCCTAATCTGAGACCACAAAGTAAAATAGTTTAATCATATGGTTATTGAATGGTGTCATTACATAGCAGAGTTAAGGTTGTTTGGGTACCCTGTCTCTTTATTTCAGTACCACAGTTCTTTAAGTTTAACTCTGAATTTCCTGGATTTATAATACTTGATTTCGGAATGATTACAACATCCTTGTAACATGTATTACCTTAAATTAGTGATATGTGTTCTCATCCTTAATTCAATGTTTACATAATTTTTGCCTGGAAAAAAAAATATATTTTTCAGTGCAGTGACCGACTCTGTTTTATGTTTAATACTAACAACATCTGGCACTTATAATTTTTTACTTTCTTCAAAGCATTGTACCTTTAACTGATGGAGCCTCACAGCACAGATATGTGAGTGATGATGGGGGAGATTTTCAAAATGGTTCTTAGGAATCTGTGCGTTTTGAAAATCTCACCCAACAGCTTTCTTATCTCATGAGTTAGAGAGAACAAGCCATTTGTCCAAAGCCACAGAGGGAGCTGGTGTCGGAAGAACCAGGATTAGAGTGTGGCTGTTGTAGGTTCATAATCCATTGTTCTGTCACTAGAACACACTGCCTCTCTGATGCCTTAATTGGCAGGTATAAAAGAGTTTCTTGGGTGTGGAAAATGCATAATTTAAGATTTTCTACACATTGTGATATATTCTCTAGAATCCCAGGTCCACAGTATATGACTACAGTCCCCTTCAGGGTTCTTAAACTTAGCTAGCCTGTTTTCTGTCTTTCAACAGCTCTCTCAGGGGCACACCACTGTAGAGCAATAAATGTCCAAGACTTTTCTCCATCCTCTAGAATCTAAGCTTTCATTTAAGAAATAAACATCTAATCCTCCTCATGTCGATAGCATTCACAGTGCAACTAATCAAATGTTGGCCTTGTTCAGTCTGCCTGCCACATACTGAAACGAATTATCCGCAAGAGAGCTGTGAACTCTCTTTATTTATTGTAACGGGGTGTTACTGCTGAATATTAAATACCAAAACTGTTAACTGGAAGAGTTCTCTTCTTACTGCTTTTCCCTCCATTGCCTTGCAGACCAAAGCGGCGCCAGCTTGCTTCTCTGTCTTCTGGCTGAAAACAAACCAATGACGTGAATATGTCCATCCTACTGCATGTTTTAATGGCATTAGTTTGTTTTCAGAGGGAGTTGCTCTTCGTTTCGGTTTATTCTCTTCCTCTTTCCTGTGTTTCTCCTTAGTCTGCAGGTAAAGAGGAAGCTGTCCCAGACACCTTTTTAGGGGTAGTTGAGGGTGTGTTTTATCTATGTATAATTATTATGGAATGGGCATGAGACAATCTGAAGGCAGCTACTGGGAAAGAGCACTAATATTCCTGGGAGTTGGGAGCCCTTTCCTATAAGAAGCCGTTTCTCAGAGCCCTCCCAAAGATTGCTTTATTACTGACTGCTCCAGAACGCACAGCCGAGGTTTGTTCTCCTTTTCATTTTAAGCAATAAATTGTCCTTCACTGTGCTCCAAACCTTTTACCCCAAAGCAGTGGGCCTGCACCCCCATCACAGTGGTTAGAGCTCTCAAGGACTACGTAGCCAGGAGAGCATTGTTCAGTAAGTCACTTTGTTTGGGACTTAGCATTTTAATGAGAGAGCAGAACATATTTAAAGCTGCACTCTCCAGATAGATTAAAGATAGGTGTCATGATACATTTAGAATGTCCTGTCTCATGGATTCATGTTCATTCCACAAGACACACAGCAACCTATACATAAAATACTACCTGGGCCTTTTTTGTTCTTCTGCTAAGCATTATGGGGTGTAGACCTGGTGGCTTCCTCAAATGCTTTCATTTCACAAGGTCCTGCAATTTTAAGTTCTTCTAAAAAAATATGTATAACTTCATACATGACTACTTTTCCTCTTATATTCTCCCTCTTATTTTACTGTTTGACAATATGGAGACAACTACTGAGAAGTAGCACATGTTCCCAGCATCAGAATAGAACAATTTTGTTTTACTTCTTAATTGGTCTCAAGCAGACATCTGCCAATCTGAAACATCTAGCCCTTTGTTGGTCTGTGTAATTGTTCAATATTGTTTTCCACCTTTGGAAGTTTTCTGTATAACTAAAGGCACCTACTTGTCTCTTAAGGGATGGGAGCCAGGAGGGAAAAAATACATAATTATGCCTCCAGGATGTGGGCAGAGATACTGAGTAGTTGCCACACTAGTGAAAATTCACTCCAATGGAATATTAGCTAACAGAACAAAAATTTCCTAATTCCAGACCATAATAGTCTATATAAAGTAAATAAAAGCACCTCTAAAACAAAACTCTGTTTGCTCCCACAATAAGTTTGAATACAGGTGTAAACCTACCTAAAAAATCATGCTCTAAGCCCACTGACTTACCTAATCAAAACAAGGGGAGAATAAGTCCAACCTGTTTCTGTTTTGATGAGAACATGGCTGCCTCCACCAAGTAATCTCAGAGCCATCTACTGTCAAGGAAATGTTGACTCTTCCATGCATATTTATTTACTAAAATTTCTCTGTGATTTGTATCTACATTTTAAGAGATACTCGTTAATTAAATTCAATAGAAAAGCATCAGCATTTTCCTTGAACCTTAGCATACCAAAAGAAGGCTAGTCTATTTAGTAAGCATAAAAAGTCCATCTTCTGGTTTGGGAAGGTGGACAATAAATCCATGTGAAAAAATGGCAATATGATTCTGTATTATCCTTCAAGTGCATCTTTCTGATATAACACAAACAGTAATCAGATTTCTTGTTCAGTCGACATTTTGACCAATTTGCAGGCCAGACGGTACGGCACACTTTCATTCTGCTAACCTATTTTTGGTCAAATTTAAACTAAATCTGCTAAGCAATAACAAATGTGCTGTACCATTATTACTGTGTTTACTTGTTACTCTTTGCCACTAAGATATTGGAGAAAACATAAGCACCTTATGCCTCCAGGCCTCTCCTCTTCAAAGTTGCCTACATCATGTTTCACTTGGATCTTTCACAATAATTTCATTGCTGAGTTTTTGTCCAAATATAGGTATTTCCTGGCATCAAAAAAACCCTACAGTTTGGAAAGTGTACAAGACTTCACAATTTCTTTCAAAAATGGTTGGTTACTTTCCAAGATATCAGATCCAGTAACAAGGAAAGACATACAAACTAATGAGAATCTGGATTTTCCTTTTGTAGGAGTCTGTTCTGGTCTTTGACATCAGAGAGTCAATAAAAATACACTCCCTCCCACAATTTTACTCTCAATTTTGGTAGAGTGGAGTTTGACAGCATTTTTAATATATATTGCATTTTCACTGATTGAGTCCTAATACTTCAATAGATATCTTTATTTTGTGAGCTAACGAAGATGTGCATCCTCATCTTCTTTGACATCTGAATCTTCCCTCAGCTATCCCAGTGTAAATCAGTAGTAACTCCATTGAAGTAGTTACAGTGGTGCACAATGAGAAGAGAATAGATTCCAGGATTCCCAACACGTGGATATTGTACATATAAGACTTAATTACTGAAATGTTCCAAGCACCTGAGAGGCCATATATATTAAAAAAGAAAGGGTTTGATACAACAATTTAATCTGTAAACTCTTGTAGTTTAATCTCTGCTGCCTCCACTTGATTTTTCATGTGTTTGATCCAACCATTCAGATTGGTTCATTTGTGGCCACCTTTGTTTTCAGTCTGTTTTCACTTTAGCTAGCCTAAAACTTGCAGGATATTTTGTGTAAGAGTCTCATTGCTGTGGTCTGTCATTGGAGTCCTTCCTTTCTAGATGTACATGATGGTGCTTAGTGGGGTTCCCAAATGCTGAAATGCATGATGACAAGATTTTTTTTGTCCCTTGGGAATATATTATTGCTTTGTTTATAGTCACTGGTACTAGATATGGCAATTTCTATTTCATTTCATTAAGATTGGTCTAAGCTACATAGTTGGGTTGTTTTAACTACATCATTCAGGGCTGTGAAAAATTTAACTACATCATTCAGGGCTGTGCTTAGTGGGGTTCCCAAATGCTGAAATGCATGATGACAAGATTTTTTTTGTCCCTTGGGAATATATTATTGCTTTGTTTATAGTCACTGGTACTAGATATGGCAATTTCTATTTCATTTCATTAAGATTGGTCTAAGCTACATAGTTGGGTTGTTTTAACTACATCATTCAGGGCTGTGAAAAATATCATGCCCTGTGCAATGTAGTTAAGCTGACCTAAGCCTTGGCACAGACACTGCTAGGTCATTGTGTCAGCCTAGCTACTGCCTCTTAGGGTATGTCTACACTACGAAATTAGGTCGAATTTATAGAAGTCGGTTTTTTTGAAATCGGTTTTATATATTCGAGTGTGTGTGTCCCCACAGAAAATGCTCTAAAGTGCAGTAAGTGCATTAACTCGGCGGAGCGCTTCCACAGTACCGAGGCAAGCGTCGACTTCTGGAGCGTTGCACTGTGGGTAGCTATCCCACAGTTCCCGCAGTCTCCGCTGCCCATTGGAATTCTGGGTTGATATCCCAATGCCTGATGCGGCAAAAAACATTGTCGCAGGTGGTTCTGGGTACATGTCGTCAGGACCCCGTTCCCACCCTCCCTCCCCCCGTGAAAGCAAGGGCAGACAATCATTTCGCGCCTTTTTTGTCTGCTGCCAGCCAAAGATGTAAAGGATCGATGGAGTGGGTCAGAACAAGACATAGACCAGATTTGTTTTGGACTCATTTTCCTCCTCCCCTATCTAGATCACACTGCAGTCAGTCACAGAGAAGGCGCAGCGAGGTTAATCTAGCCATGTATCAATCAGAGGCCAGGCTAACCTCCTTGTTCCAATAAGAACGATAACTTAGGTGCACCATTTCTTATTGGAACCCTCCGTGCAGTCCTGCCTGAAATACTCCTTGATGTACAGGCACACCCTTTGTTGATTTTAGCTCCCTGAAGCCAACCCTGTAAGCCGTGTCGTCAGTCGCCCCTCCCTCCGTCAGAGCAACGGCAGACAATCGTTCCGCGCCTTCTTTCTGTGCGGAGACGCCATACCAAGGCAAGCATGGAGGCCGCTGAGCTCATTTTGGCAATTAGGAGCACATTAAACACCACACGCATTATCCAGCAATATATGCAGCACCAGAACATGGCAACGCGATACCGGGCGAGGAGGCGACGTCAGCGCGGTCCCGTGAGTGATCAGGACATGGACACAGATTTCTCTGAAAGCATGGGCCCTGCCAATGCATGCATCATGGTGCTAATGGGGCAGGTTCATGCTGTGGAACGCCGATTCTGGGCTCGGGAAACAAGCACAGACTGGTGGGACCGCATAGTGTTGCAGGTCTGGGACGATTCCCAGTGGCTGCGAAACTTTCGCATGCGTAAGGGCACTTTCATGGAACTTTGTGACTTGCTTTCCCCTGCCCTGAAGCGCATGAATACCAGGATGAGAGCAGCCCTCACAGTTGAGAAGCGAGTGGCGATAGCCCTGTGGAAGCTTGCAACGCCAGACAGCTACCGGTCAGTTGGGAATCAATTTGGAGTGGGCAAATCTACTGTGGGGGCTGCTGTGATGCAAGTAGCTCACGCAATCAAAGATCTGCTGATATCAAGGGTAGTGACCCTGGGAAATGTGCAGGTCATAGTGGATGGCTTTGCTGCAATGGGATTCCCTAACTGTGGTGGGGCTATAGACGGAACCCATATCCCTATCTTGGCACCAGAGCACCAAGCCGGCGAGTACATAAACCGCAAGGGGTACTTTTCGATAGTGCTGCAAGCTCTGGTGGATCACAAGGGACGTTTCACCAACATCAACGTGGGATGGCCGGGAAACGTGCATGACGCTCGCATCTTCAGGAACTCTGGTCTGTTTCAAAAGCTGCAGGAAGGGACTTTCTTCCCAGACCAGAAAATAACTGTTGGGGATGTTGAAATGCCTATATGTATCCTTGGGGACCCAGCCTACCCCTTAATGCCATGGCTCATGAAGCCGTACACAGGCAGCCTGGACAGTGGTCAGGAGCTGTTCAACTACAGGCTGAGCAAGTGCAGAATGGTGGTAGAATGTGCATTTGGACGTTTAAAGGCGCGCTGGCGCAGTTTACTGACTCGCTTAGACCTCAGCGAAACCAATATTCCCACTGTTATTACTGCTTGCTGTGTGCTCCACAATATCTGTGAGAGTAAGGGGGAGACGTTTATGGCGGGGTGGGAGATTGAGGCAAATCGCCTGGCTGCTGGTTACGCGCAGCCAGACACCAGGGCGGTTAGAAGAGCTCAGGAGGGCGCGGCACGCATCAGAGAAGCTTTGAAAACCAGTTTCATGACTGGCCAGGCTACAGTGTGAAAGTTCTGTTTGTTTCTCCCTGATGAAACCCCCCGCCCCTTGGTTCACTCTACTTCCCTGTAAGCTAACCACCCTCCCCTCCTCCCTTTAATCACCGCTTGCAGAGGCAATAAAGTCATTGCTGCTTCACAGTCATGCATTCGTTATTCATTCATCACACAAATAGGGGGATGACTACCAAGGTATCCCAGGAGGGGTGGTGGAGGAGGGAAGGAAAATGCCACACAGCACATTAAGCACAGCACTTTAAAAGTTTACAACTTTAAAATTTATTGAATGACAGCCTTCTTTTTTTTGGGCAATCCTCTGTTGTGGAGTCGCTGGTTGGCCGGAGGCCCCCCCACCGCGTTCTTGGGCGTCTGGGTGTGGAGGCTATGGAACTTGGGGAGGAGGGCGGTTGGTTACAGAGGGGCAGCAGTGGCAGTCTGTGCTCCAGCTGCCTTTGCTGCAGCTCAACCATACACTGGAGCATTCTGGTTTGGTCCTGCAGCAGCCTCAGCATTGAATCCTGCCTTCTCTCATCACGCTGCCGCGACATTTGAGCTTCAGCCCTGTCTTCTGCCCGCCACTTACTCTCTTCAGCCCTCCACCTCTCCTCCCGGTCATTTTGTGCTTTCCTGCACTCTGACATTATTTGCCTCCACGCATTCGTCTGTGCTCTGTCAGTGTGGGAGGACAGCATTAGCTCGGAGAACATTTCATCTCGAGTGCGTTTTTTTTTCTTTCTAAGCTTCACTAGCCTCTGGGAAGGAGAAGATCCTGTGATCATTGAAACACATCCAGCTGGTGGAGAAAAAAAAAGGGACAGCGGTATTTAAAAACACACATTTTATAAAACAGTGGCTACACTCTTTCAGGGTAAACCTTGCTGTTAACATTACATACATAGCACATGTGCTTTCGTTACAAGGTCGCATTTTGCCTCCTCCCACCGCGTGACTACCCCCTCAACCCTCCCCCCTCCCCGTGGCTAACAGCGGGGAACATTTCTGTTCAGCCACAGGCAAACAGCCCAGCAGGAATGTGTCCCTGAAGAAAAGCACCCTATTTCAACCAGGTGACCATGAATTATATCTCACTCTCCTGAGGATAACACAGAGAGAGAAAGAACGGATTTTGGTTGAATGCCAGCAAACATACACTGCAATGCTTTGTTCTACAGTGATTCCCGAGTATGTGTTACTGGCCTGGAGTGATAAAAGTGTCCTACCATGAAGGACGAAATAAGGCTGCCCTCCCCAGAAACCTTTTGCAAAGGCTTTAGGACTACATCTAGGAGAACCGCAAATGCCAGGGCAAAGTAATCCTTTCACATGCTTGCTTTTAAACCATGTATAGCATTTTAAAAGGTACACTCACCAGAGGTCCCTTCTCCGCCTGCTGGGTCCAGGAGGCAGCCTTGGGTGGGTTCGGGGGGTACTGGCTCCAGGTCTAGGATGAGAAACAGTTCCTGGCTGTCGGGAAAACCGGTTTCTCCGCTTGCTTGCTGTGAGCCATCTACAACCTCCTCCTCCTCCTCCTCATCTTCTTCGTCCCCAAAACCTGCTTCCGTATTGCCTCCATCTCCATTGAAGGAGTCAAACAACACGGCTGGGGTAGTGGTGGCTGAACCCCCTAAAATGGCATGCAGCTCATCATAGAAGCGGCATGTTTGGGGCTCTGACCCAGAGCGGCTGTTCGCCTCTCTGGTTTTCTGGTAGGCTTGCCTCAGCTCCTTCAGTTTCACGCGGCACTG
Organism: Lepidochelys olivacea; assembly: GCF_965140295.1. Lineage (NCBI taxonomy): Eukaryota > Metazoa > Chordata > Testudines > Cheloniidae > Lepidochelys > Lepidochelys olivacea. The sequence continues at coordinate 269,865,893 of NC_140411.1, forward strand.
CTTCGGGTCCCTGTTACGGCCTCTGTCCTTCATGCCCTGGGAGATTTTCACAAAGGTTTTGGCATTTCGAAAACTGGAACGGAGTTCTGATAGCACGGATTCCTCTCCCCAAACAGCGATCAGATCCCGTACCTCCCGTTCGGTCCATGCTGGAGCTCTTTTGCGATTCTGGGACTCCATCATGGTCACCTGTGCTGATGAGCTCTGCATGGTCACCTGCAGCTTGCCACGCTGGCCAAACAGGAAATGAGATTCAAAAGTTCGCGGTTCTTTTCCTGTCTACCTGGCCAGTGCATCTGAGTTGAGAGTGCTGTCCAGAGCGGTCACAATGGAGCACTCTGGGATAGCTCCCGGAGGCCAATACCATCGAATTGTGTCCACAGTACCCCAAATTCGAGCTGGGAACGTCGATTTAAGCGCTAATCCACTTGTCAGGGGTGGAGTAAGGAAATCGATTTTAAGAGCCCTTTAAGTCGAATTAAAGGGCTTCACTGTGTGGACGGGTGCAGGTTTAAATCGATTTAACGCTGCTAAATTCGACCTAAAGTCCTAGTGTAGACCAGGGCTTAGAGAGAGGTGGATTTACTACAGGAATGGAAAAAACCCCTAGGTCGCTGTAGAAAGTGTCTATGCTATAGCAGGGCAGTTGTGCCACTGTAGTGTTTTTAGTGTAGATGTACCCTTAGACTACATGATATGCAGGAGAGACAAAGGTGGGTGAGGTAATTTTTTCTTTTTTTTTATTGGACCAACTTCTGTTGGTGCAAGAGACAAGCTTTCGAGCCACACAGAACTCTTCAGGTCAATATAATGCAGGAGTAATTTTGGGTTGCAAGACCATGGACCCTCAGGAAGAAGCTTTCTCTCATCACACTCCCTCGCCCCCAAAAATGGCCTTTAAATATCAGAACTTTACTAATAAAATGTTTATTTAGCACCTTTCATCTTGAAGGATTGCAAACCACTTTACAACTAAACACATGCATCACCACTGAAATGCATCCAGGGAGACAACTGGCACACAGCTCACTTCATAAAATTCAAGAAACAGGAGTTTTGACCAGTTACAAGGGCAAAACCCACTATTCACACAAAAAGGGCAGTCGGAACTTTATTGACTAGCTATGACAGAGAGGATCCTCGTTTGGTGGTTTGTTTTGTTGTGTTTTAAAGATCTCATCTGAGAGATTGTAGAAGCAGGATTTATAATTGTACGATAAGAATAGAGGTACTAATGTATGTCTTGATTTCATTTTACCAGCTTTCAAATAGCAGAAAGGAATGACCCTCTGGGACATTGGTAGGAATGCATCTGACAGACCGCCAGTGTCTGTACTGATGTTAAGGCAGGGACAGACCAGAACAATCCTTATGACTGATTATGGTCACCCTTTTGTTTTAGAATAGGTTATTATGTCTACTATGGTTTCCTATATGTATTACAAATTAGGCACTCTAGCTAAAAATACATTTCTTTGTTTTAAGGTTTAGTAAGTAAAAGACAGGATCTTGTATTGTGCCTATGTTAAGGAGTTTCAAAATAAACTGACACTGTTTGTATTCTCAAAGGTCTCTGTAAAAAGACTGTTTGTGTGAATGAGGAATGTATGCATCAGGAAAAGATAAGGTGTGAACGCCATTTTTATAGCCAGATGGTCAAGGAAAAAGGAGTAAAGAGACTTAACGACACCAGAAAATCATCAACGCGCATCCATAATGAAGGAAGGGCAAATTGACGACCCTGAGGTGAAGGCTGGCACCCCTCAAGACAGGACAATTGATTAAATCGGAACCAGGACAGGATAACCCTCTCGGAGGTGTATCGGAATGTTTACATCAAAAGACATGCCAATTAAGAAATAACCGGTCACAAACTGACACAGCAAAATCCATAGACTTCAACAGAGAAAAAAGACTATCAGCACAGGGTGCTTGGCCATGGGACTTTGGGTTCGTCTTGCCACACTCCAGGAGCATCAGATCGCGACCAACAGAGCCCTATTCCCCTCTGCAACCAGTCTGGCTGGCCACTAGATTGATCCAAACTCTGGACTGGTAACTATAAACATCAACTGGCAGGACTCTCTCTCTCTCTCTCTCTCTCTCTCTCTGTGTCTGTGTCTGTGTGTGAGAGAGAGTGTGTGAGAGAGAGATTGAAAAGCATATCCTAACTATTGTATTCTCAATAAATGTGGCATGCTGCCTTCTTCCCTATAAAGATCTGTGTGCTTCTTATAACATTTTTGGTGGAGAATTGTGAAAGGGGGGAAGAGTATATGCGCTGTAATTATTGACAATACTACTAAGTGATTGATCGTTCAGGTGTGCACACCGCCGGTCATAAAGATACCGGGCAGTACAAAGGGAACCAGGTGTGGTTAATATTGTATTCACTGTTGGTATTTTATGAATTGAGAATTTGTATAATTAAGAGGCATACACACCCTTGGTCGTAGAAGGGCTGAGAGACAGGAGAGAGGTTTAGCATCTTTTGCTCCACCCCGGACTGCTGGGGGGAAATAATTGGAGGTGGGTGTACCCCTGGTCCTAGAAGTGCTGAGCAATAGGGGGAGGATTAGAGTCCTCACTCCGACCCGTCTGTCGGAGAAAAACTAGAAAAACGATAGGTGCATACACCCTCCGCCGTAGCATGATTGAGCATAAAAGGAGAACTTAGGGTTTCTCACTGTGCTCGTGGGAGAACTTTTTATATTTGGTGTATGAACCCTCGGTGGTAGAAGGCTGAGCAATACAGAGGGGGACTTAGTGTTTCTCCGTCTGGCCCAGAGTGGGTTAAAATCGTAAGTTCCGGCACTGGCATAGGCAATAGGATGAAGAAAGGAACTTGTAAGCCCTGGCCTGGGCAAACATAAGATCTTAATTTTACACAGATCTTGCTCTGTTAAATCAAACTCTGAAAGATACAGATGTTTGGGCAGTGTAGTATATTTTGAGAGTGATATGGTGGTGATTTCACAATTTTGAAATAAATGTTTAAGAAAGGGGACCAGGAGTGGTGGGGGCTAGTTGAGAAGCCCACCCTCCTTGCTAAATTGGTAGTGGAACAAAGCGTGTGCCCATGGAAAGGGATGGTTCAACGAGAAAAAAAAAAAAAAAAAAACGAAAATCGGGCCCAGACAAGCAGGCAGGCAACAAATTAAAAAAAAAAAAAAAAAAAGGAAAATAGGCATAGTGGCAGGAGTAAGGAAAGCAGTAAGTGTAGACATGAAAAATTCAAATCCCTGAAATAGTACTTAGAATGGCAAAATCTAAGTTAATTAAGATGTCACTTTGAAAAATAAGTAATTTAAGAAGAAAAGAGTAAAAAGTTAACTCTGTAAATGCTGGAGGGAATTAAGCAGTTAAACTTTGTGAAAATGTTTAAAAGGAAAAGTGTTTTCTGAAGGGAAAATGGGCCCTTTTCCAAAGGAATGTCTGTAAATAATCCAGGCAAAGAAAGAATCTGATTAAAATCATTTGACTATGGACAATTTAGTCAAATTTCCTAAAAGAACATAAGGGGTTTCTATTGGAACTTAGCTGCTCTCAAATGTATAAAGGAAATGTAATCTATGTACAGCTATGTAAAAATTGAGCAGTGTAGAAGGGACGTTAAGGAAAAGAAAATGTGTATGTATCTATGTGTGTGTATAAATAGGTAAGGTTCTAAGGACCAGTTGGTTTTCTTCTGTTTTTAATAATGCCACTAAAAATCCATTTGACTCTTTAATTCAAAGTTGCAAAACTGACAGACCTTTTTGCCAGACACAGGTGATTAGTGTTGTTTGGCTTTGGGATTTGGCATTTAACACTTAAGAGGTAACTTAATGCTTTACAAAATTTAAAATGTTTTAAAATAAAGACCAAAGTCGAGGCTGCAGCAGAACAGTCAAAATCAGGAGATCAGGGAAAGATTCTGGATTCTTTTTGTTTGTTTGTAACAAAATAGCAGATGAGAGCTGTAGTAAAAGAATAAGAAATTTAAAAAGACAGTGCCCCCCTGAAGCAACAGCAAGGGTGAGGTGCACAAAACAAAAAGAAGCAAAGTTAGAAACACTGAGCCTTAAGATGGCTCTGAGTAATCAAACTGTCACTTTAATAAAGGTACTTGAAAACTCTGTAAACACAAAAGAAATAGTTACACCTTATGTAAAAATTAATATGAATAATGTTATAGAAGTTAAACTATGAAAGGAATGTGCATTTGCCCCAAAACATGCAGTGTATATTGTAGAAGGGGTAAAAGAAATGCAAACATACCATACTACTTAATTAAAATGCTATTAGGGCTCCAAAGGGAGCCACAATAGGTTGGATTTTCTTTTTCAGATTGCTGTGTGTTTTGAAAGCAGGAGTTAAAAGTAATCAGAACTGGTGAAAGTTGATTGTGTCTCTTTTAAAACAGTCTCTCTGAGCTGCTGATGGCTTTGGATCCAAAAGCAAGCCAGAAAGCGTCTGTGTTAATGCAAATTACCTAACTGATAAAGAAAGCAGCACAAAGGAGATGCAGATAAAGGACATACCTGGTCAGCAAACAAATTGTCTAAATAAAAGGCATGGTATAACAAGATACCTTTAATAGATTTAATGTTAATAAGTACCCCTGTAACAAAGTATAGTGTGTATGATTTTCTTTAAATCCTTTACGGTCATATGGTAATGATGCTTCTCAACTATTACCTGTAAATAAACTTAAAGCTTAACACAGCAGGAAAAACATTATACACTTGGTCTGCTGTATAAGAAGGGAAACTGAGGTACCCCACCTCATGGATTTAATGACTAAACAGTGGGATAATTTCCCCATAACCCTTAAAAGGTAGAAGCCATTGAAACCTGGCCTGCCTATAGAACAAAACACAGGAAAGTATGGGTGTAATTCCTCTGTTTTGCCTGCAATCAGCAAGAATATTTGTAAAAGAAAGGGATATTTTAAGCAATAATCTGCCACCCCAAAAGGGGTAGAAACATGTTCTTTTTGTCTTTCAGAAAATCACAAAAAGCTGATACCACCTGAAGAGCAATCCAGAATACCATGAATCTACGGTCACAATAGAAATTGTGGTTTGTGTTCTATGTTTTGTCTTACAGGACAACCTAATACAGAAACAAATGGAAGTGAAAACCATACTGCTATAGCTATGGGATGTACTGAAATGCAGATACTTGCTTTGTCCACCTTGGAACACAAAAATGTTTTGGGTAATATCAGGAAACACTAAGGTTTGGATACACTTGCTAAAGCAAAGAAAAAAATCACTGTTTGATACTTATCAGTACAAATGAATGCAGTATGTTTCTAGCATAGTAAGGCCAGACCTTTTAATTGGGGAAATTGTTGTTAAAATCACACACCAACTGGCTCTGGAAGCAAAGATATGGAAAGTTAGCCCACTCCCCATATTGCACATGGGATCCTTCTGATTACCCCGGACCTTGAGCCAGTGGGCTGGGGAGGGAGGGAAGCTATTAAACACCAGAGGTTGTACCAAAGTGAACTCCTCAAAAGTGGGTGTACTTGTCCTTGCCTGTTGCTCCCCCATAGTAAAAGACATTTCACTAGGATTGTGTATGTGGAATAAATTAAATAACAAGACCAAAGTACTGTATAATGGGCTATGTGTACGTGTTAATTATTGGAAAGAGGTGTTTTGGGAGGATACAAGTGTTAGCAACCCACCAGTAAACGAATGTATATGTAATGTAAGTACTGTGTTTACCAATAATCACATTGACTATTTGCCACAACCAAAGAAGTCTCCGCTTACTGTGAGCACTGATTTAGCTAAGTTCTCTATCAATCTTGGTGATTGGTAGCTTTCAGCCATTCAGTGCCAAGATTCACATGGATATGATTCTAGGAATCTTGGCATTGAATGGCAGAAGTGAGCTGTAGCTCACAAAAGCTCATGCTCAAATAAATTGGTTAGTCTCTAAGGTGCCACAAGTCCTCCTTTTCTTTTTGCGAATACAGACTAACACGGCTGTTACTCTGAAACCAGAAAGTTACCAATCACCTGTTAAAAGGTAAAGAAGTAACACTGTTCCTAGAACAAACAAAAGGCAATGTGGGAATTCGAACCATTCATATTATACATGCAAACGGGTGTAACCCCCAAGGAGATTACCTAGATTCCTGGGACCCTGTCTGCTGGTAGCTCAGGGAGAGGCCCACTGTCCCTGGGAGGGAGGGGAAGCCAAGGCACACTCAGAGTCTGCCCAGCAACCAATAAGGAGTAAGAGGCCCTCCCAGGGAGTTGAGAAAAGGGGAGAAGCCATTTTGGAGCCAGTCTGGAGCCAGCTAGGAAAAGGGCAGGACTGGCTGTGTTGGGAGCTGGTGAGTCCTGGGCCTGCATGCAGGGTTCCCCCTGAGAACAGGCCTCTAGGGACCTGACAGCAGATCCCTCCGCTGGGTTTTTCCTTCCCCACTGATGATTCCCAATTTGTAGAGTTTGCTGGGAAACTTCCCCAGCCAGGCTGAGTTCGCCCTCCAGCTCCTTGGGTGAGACCAGTCACCGCATGGTCAGCTCTGCTCTGGCTGCTAGGCCAGGGAAGCTGCCTGGTGAGTGTGTGTCTGGAGGCTGGGCTAGGAGGCTACAGTTTGGATGTTAGTGTAGTTGTGTAACCTACACCTTGAGCCCTGCACCCCTTTGTGGTGAGGGGAAAGCCTGGGACCGACGCAGCCTGATCCCTGCCAGCAGAGAGCAGCCCCTCTGCAGTGACTGAGGAGTCCAGAGTCATCTTTGAACCTGAGGATCGTTCATGGAGTTTGTGAGTGCACCATCTTTTAGTTAGTTAGGGAATTTGTTTTGGGGACCCCCTACTCCCTGAACTGTGTCCTCAAGCCAGGGAGGAAGGGTTTGAGGATTTTACAACCTGCCGTGTATTACACCTGTGGAGGGATTTACCACCTTCTCCCATTTGTGAGTCCTTTGGGCTGTAGTGAACCCAGTCAGCCAGGCTGCTAAATCACTGCAAAGAAGAATTTTGTGGTTATAGGTCATCAAGGGCCCCAGCAAAGTACACGTACCAACGGGACACTAATGTTACGTTTGCTACATCAAGTCACAGGTATTTGCAGTGTGGGCACCAGTGACCCTAAAAATAGTGTTTTACCCTGTTATGTTATATTGGTCTCCTGTTTAATATAATTATTGTGTTGAATATATTGTGTTTGTGTTATTTCTTGGAAGTTTCCAACTACCTGGCAAGTAAGTGGGGATTACCCTGTAGTTAGAATTTTCCGCCCAAGCTGCCCAGGGGACCCTGCCCGGAAGGAGCAAGGGGGGGGGGGGGAGGTGGATGCACTGCCCAATAATTTCATAGGGAAAAAAAAGAAGATACACCCCTCTGAGTGGGTGGCGGGATCCAAAAGAACCCGGACCTGTAAGTGGATTGGCATTAAAGGAGGTAATCAGGTGGAGAGGGGGCGCTACATGGGGACATGTTAACAGTTGCCACTGCAGAAGACAAATAGCTTACCATTGGTATGACATATTTTCTGGATGGTCTCCCACAACTACTGACATACTATCTGCAATGTTACACCCCCTAATTGTTTTTGTTTTAAATTGGATTTGTTTAATTGGGATGTTTGGAATCTGCTGTTGGATAAAACAAATGTATGCAAAGCTAGAACCCACAAGCTCAAATTGCCTCTCAATATGTGGCTATGAAACAATTATATAAGATATGACCCACTCAAGAATTGTTCTTGAAGGGTCAAAAGGGGGATATGTAGGAGCAGGATTTTATAATTGTACTCTAAGAATAGAGGTACTAATGTATGTCTTGATTTCATTTTACCAGCCACCCTTTTGTTTTAGGATAAGTTTTCATGTCTACTATGGTTTCCTATATGTATTACAAATTAGGCATTCTAGTTAAATATACATTTCTTTGTTTTAAGGTTTAGTAAGTAAAAGACAGGATCTTGTATTGTGTCTGTGTTAAGAAGATTCAAAGTAAACTGACACTGTTTGTATTCTCAAAGGTCTCTGTAAAAAGACTGTTTGTGTGAATGAGGAATGTATGCATCAGGAAGAGATAAGGTGTGAACGCCATTGTTATAGCCAGATGGTCAAGGAAAAAGGAGTAAAGAGACTTAATGACACCAGAAAATCATCAACGCGCATCCATAATGAAGGAAGGGCAAATTGACGACCTTGAGGTGAAGGCTGGCACTTCTCAAGACAGGACAATTGATTAAATCGGAACCAGGACAGGATAACGCTCTCGGAGGTGTATTGGAATGTTTACATCAAAAGATACGCCAATTAAGAAGTTCACAAACTGATACAGCAAAATCCATAGACTTCAATAGAGAAAAAAGACTATAAGCACAGGGTGCTTGGCCATGGGACTTTGGGTTCGTCTTGCCACACTCCAGGAGCATCGGATCGTGACCAACAGAGCCCTACTCCCCTCTACAGTCTGGCTGGCCACTAGATTGATCCAGACTCTGGACTGGTAACTATAAACACCAACTGGCAGGAGTGTGTGTGTGTGCGAGATTGAAAAGCATATTCTAACTGTTGTATTCTCAATAAATGTATCCTGCTGCCTTCTTCCTTATGAAGATCCTGTGTGCTTCTTACAAGTATAATAAGATCCACACAGGATACCGCACTCAACGCAATTTATCTATCTTAAAAGACAGAAGGTTTGTGTCAACCCTGCCAAGATTGGAATCTGTGGTGCCACGCAGTCTAGGTATTTCTAACCTGACACTTTGAGATGACTAAGCCACCACCTCAAGCTAGAGTGCGTGCTTAATACATGAATCTTTAGGTTGTATACAGATAGTGATGCAGCATTACTTCTGAATCCACAATTCTCAAATACTTGATGTTTCCACGTATACAATCCCATGAATACGGTAGGTCTCTTCACAAGCACAAGGTGTTAATTTAAAGTTCTACAAATTCTGCAGCTTTGGAGAAAGCCTCATATTCTGATAGCTAGGTAGCTGAAATATTCTTCCAAGGGAAGCAGTGAAAGGCATTTGTAACAACTGGACAAAGCAGTTGGAAAACCAATAGAGGGAACAATGCTGCATCAGCCAGGAGGATGGAGAGTACATGATGGATCTTTTCAGCTGTTATTCCAACAATTCATTAGCAATTTATGAAAATAATAGGTATTGAGTGAGTCCTCTTTCTCTGCAGACATGTTTACAAAATGCCATTAAAACATTTTATGAATGTTTAGGACCCAATCCCTCCCTGGTGTAACACTGTTAAAGTCAATGGAGTTACACCAGAGAGGAAAGTGGGCATCAGCATCTGTCTAGCTATGGCTTAGTTATTCTTAAATGCATTTCCTAGACATAACATTTATTATGTTCTTTCAATTCAGCAAAGAAAAATCATACAGCTATTTTTTATACAATTTGGAAGCACTTAATACAAAGTTACATGAATACACTGCATCATTATGGCCTATCTGTGGAAAAAATACTGAAATACTACCATAGGGCTGTTCAATACTAGTTATGTCTTTCAACCTTTATCTTAATACTAGAAAATATATAAATCATTTGCATAACATTATGCAAAAGAAGGCACAGCCGGTTATACTTTACACAAGCACAATGCATAATATGCAGAAAAAAGGGATAAAAAAAGCTTCACATCCTTATTAGATACATTGTTGAAATCCATTAAGAAAAGTACTTCATCAACAACAGTGTTCAACACTTGAGAGCTATGATAAACAAAATTATAATTCACTTAATGCAAAACAGATTTTTATATATATAAAAACACAGTTTAAAAATGCTAACATAAAAGTAGATCCATGTAATGAAAAGTGCAAACCAAAGAAATGGAGGGTTTCACAATGTCCTTCTCATGACACAGGAAAAACTAACCCATGGGAATGAATGTATTAAAATCAGTTAATGAGTCCTTAACGTGATAAGACATCATCAGGATTTCTGAGCATTTGGAGAAAGCAGTACAGGAGAAGAGGCCCCATCCAAACTGGGGATTGGTACTGGTATGTGACCATTGAGCAGAGTTGGAAACTGCAAGAGGACAAAAGGTAAAATTCATTCATTATCTCAAAAGATTACTGCATATGCACTCAGCCCCAGCAACTGAACCCAGATGATTTTCCTTTCAAAGGCTGTAGTTCCTAAATGACAAGCTTTGATTCAAATAATAATGAGTAAAATGTATTAATGAAAGGATATTCTTTTTCTTAAATGTACAAGAAAATATAGCTAGCTAATGCTACAAGACAACTGTCATCAGCTCACAAAATTGAGCAGTATGATGAAAGATTTGTTGATTGTTATGCATAAAGGAAGAATGTTCTGTAATCTTACAAGACATTAATTAACACCTCTGTGTTTTTAAGGTGTCTGAAAAAGATACGGAATGAAGATTCTTGCAAAAATGAAACTAAACTCAGGATACAGTTTCGTGTGTGTGTCTGGGGGGGGAATATATAAGCCTTCAAAATTATGTTGAAAAAGTGTATGTGTATTCAGTAGAATCTGTCAGCTCTCTACAAGGGACCCTTTGTCATGTGGCTAAGGGATATAAGTATTAAGCACGTCACATTTTCAAAGTGCTGTGCAAAGAATATTAACTAAGCTAATACACCAGTATACTGGTTGTACACCCTTGCACCCTGATTGCAGCTTATTTGCACTTAATGTGTATTGACTGGTATTTAAGATCTGAGACTAGCGAGGGAGCTAGGTAGGAAAGTAAGAAAAGCCTGTTACATTATAAGCTCAGAATTAGTTTTTTAAAATGTGCTCAGGATTATATTAGACTATTTTATCGCCAGACTTAGTCCTGAGTCTATGAGGCGTTACTTAAATGGGAGTGCTGAGCACCCTCAACACGCATTGATTTCAACAGGCGTTGAGGTTGCTGGGCCCAAAATACTGAATGACCCAGTCCAGAACTGCCACTTTGTTAAAACTGAACAGCTACACCAAAATGGGGTGGGCGTGTAAGTAATATATACTCTAATATCCTTACAGGACAGAGCGAGCGCAAGCCTCATTGCCACTGTGTTCTACTGCTAACTCCAGGTTTTAGCTAAAGATTTTACTTTTTATCACTCAGTTTGAAATTTGAAAAGCACCACTCCATGTGGCCAGCCTCGGGCAGTAAGGCTCAGTGCACCATGCTGAAGGCTGTATCAAGTGTCAGTACTGATTTGTTTCCTGCAGGCTTTCTTTTTATATCCGCCCGCCAGCCAGCCAGCCACCAGAATCACCATCAGGCCCCTGGAAAATCTTTTACCTGTTTGATTTCAACTGATTACAGGAAAGAACCCTCCAGTTTCTTGTTTTTATACTGTATGCTCTTCAAGAGGGATATGTAACCTAAAATGTCCTTCGTGTGGTTTCTAAGACTAACAAAAGAGAGATGGTTTGTATCATAATTGGCAGACTCACTAGGCAGGTGAGACTACTGATTATTATGGGAAAAGTGCTGTTTTTACTGTAACCTCATCCCCCTACTCTTTTGTCCAATTCTTCCACCTGTTGTGTTTTATGGATGAGATGGAGACTTAGATGGAGCGCTCTCTGGGGCAAAGACTGTCTTTTTTCACTTGTTTGTACAGTGCCTCGCACAATGGGGCCCTGATCCTTGATTGAGTTCTCAGTGCTACTGTAGGACAGATAATAAATAATCAAAGCCAAGAGAATAAAATAGTTTAACTGGGATCACTGAGCAGCTGAGATTTCAATGCAGTTTGGTTGCGTTCCCTTGGGGCTTTATTTTAGGATAAAACCCAGTTATGTACAAGTCTCTCGTTGCCCCAGTTATGCAGTAACTTTCAAACTAATGATGAAAATCTAAAGTGAGTTTAATTACATTCTAGTATTATTTCCACAGGAAGATCTTCCAATTAGGCCAAATTATGGAGGTAAACTGAATGAGGCAAAATTAACGGCAGATTTCAGTGGCTCTTTTCATTTTCTCCAAGGCTGAATGGGCACAATTCTCTCCCCACACACTGGGATGTGGGAGTTGTTTTAGCTGTGTATGTATTCCAGTGTTGTTCTAGTGAGGCACTTAATGGCCGCTTAGTTTCAGAACAAAATATAAAGAGCACTTCATCCAGGAAGAGGCGTGTGCTGATCGCTCTCGCTCAACATGGAGTGCCACTCTCTGCCTCGTTATCCAACAGCCTTCTGCTAGGATGACTGTCCTGTTCCAAAGCCACGGTACGTTAACACTGGAAGAAGCAGGGGTCTAACAAGAATGCTAAGATCCTCCTCTTTTCTCCCTTTTCACCCAACACGGTGTAGTCAGCACTCCATCCTGTTACCACCTAATCCAGTCCAGCTCTTAAGGGGTATGTCTACACAGCCTACGACAGCAAGCCTCCCAACCTGGGTCTGTAGAACCCCTTTGAAGTCCACTCTCCCGCCTCAGCTTCAGAGCTCAAGCTCCAGCCCAAGCCACACTTTCAAAACACTCTCTACACAGCTGTTTTTAGGATGCTAGTGAAAGCCCCACAAGCCCAAGTTTGTCAACTCAGGCAGGGAGGCTAGCTGCTGCGGGCGTGGTAGACATACCTAAGGAGGGCCTGTGAGGTGACCCAGTATGGGCTGTTAGTCAGCGAGAACTACCAGATCTGTCTGTGTACAGTAGCCTCAGTAACAAAAAATCCCCTTAGCTCTTTAGGGCAGAGACTGTTCTTTCTTGTGTGTTTGTACAACACACAGTACAACTGGGACCCATCCTGATTGAGGCCTCTGGGCGCTGTGGCAATATTAATATTAATTAATTATAGCCAAGTCCTGCCTGTTCTCTACTATGGAAGATGCTACGCACCTGGAAAAAAGAAATTGGGGTCTAGTCCTGCTTCTATTAAAGTCAAGGGCCCAGAAAAGGAAAGAGAGAGTCAATTAGCTTTAGGATGTATTACCCTCAGCCCCCACTGCTTTCAGGGTTTCCGCTTCGTGTTTCAGCAAGCAATGAATGTTCAGTTAACCCTCAATGGGAACAGAAAGGTGTCCGCATGAGACCACCTTTTCCTTAGGGCATGCAGCCAGCTCTTTTTTTCTTGACACCTAGATTTGTTCGCTAGAATTCTGAAGGGTGGGTTTGCCCTTGCAGGGACACATGTAGCATCCCTAGTCCGGGGAGAGTTTTACATGTGCAGGTGCGTGAGACAGGAGATTCCCAAGTGACCCTGTCTTGGCTAAGTCTGTTTTTGTAGGGAAGAAAACTCCAACTCAGTGGGTTAGTTCCATTTCAGCTGCTGTTGCCACTTCCTATTTGGTTTGTAAAATAAAACTTTATGCACTACAGATTTGTCACCTTGGCCTTTTTTCTGAACCATGTATTATTCAGATAAGGCCTTTTGGGTCCATCAGATGTGACAGAGCCAAATCCACTTTCACTTCCAGTTGTCACTGTAGGTTGTTCGATGCATGTGCAGTCTCATTACAGGGCAAGTCTTGGAGGCATCCATCTCAAATGTCTGGATGTTTCCAATCGTGTGCAAAATAATAGCACAATATGAATAAATGAGTTTATATGAGGTGAAACAAAGAGCCCTAGAACTGTTGTACGTAAAGTCACATTATAACTGAAAGGAGTGCAGTGGGGGGGGGAGGTATTGTTTCATATTCTCTGTGTGTATATAAAGTCTGCTGCAGTTTCCATGATATGCATCCAATGAAGTGAGCTGTAGCTCACGAAAGCTCATGCTCAAATAAATTGGTTAGTCTCTAAGGTGCCACAAGTACTCCTCTTCTTTTTGCGAATACAGACTAACACGGCTGTTACTCTGAAACCTGTAACCCCAGTGTGGAGCTGGAGTATTTGTGATCACATCACTCCCAGCCCTTGTGACTCTGCTGTATAATATGGCCGCCTTTCTGCCAGCATCTGAGTTCAGGGGCTGGGGTGTCTTTGTTCCCCAACTTCCACACACTGTGTCAGTGCTGGTCTGCCCCGGCACTTGTGGGATTTCATTCCAGGGCTTTTCCTTGCATTCTTTAGCTGCTCTATGACTCACCAGCTTTCTTCCTGCCAATTAGCTGATACGTATTTTTTTTCCTGTGCCCTATTGAATCAGCTGATTGGCAACAGCTCCAGTTGGCCGGCGTGTGGAGGAGCTGATAGCCCCATCCTCTTTCCAGTTTCTGGATGGACACTGGGGCTTTGGATGGCTTATATTCCACAGTGATTTATTCATGTCTTTACTGGGTTTTGTGTGATGCTCTTCACTATGCAATCCAATTTGCTCTCGAAAATTTATTCTCACAACACCCTATGCTGCAGAGAAGTGCTGTTATCCCCATTTCACAGATGAGAAACTCTGGCAAAGAGGGATTAAGTGACTTGTCCAAGGACACACATGAAATCTGTAGCAGAGCTGGGAACTGAGCCCAGATCTCCTGAGTAAAAGGCCCATGCATTACCCACAACTCCTCAGTGACAGGCGCCTTCACATAATAGAAGGATCAATTACTACCTTCTGTACAAAGCTAGGCCTTGGTTTCCATGATTTTTCCAAAGCCTTTTCCATTGCTTTCCCTCCCACCTTCAACAGCTGCAAGGCAGTCTCTTTACTCTGCAGTCTCCTTCGGTGGCTTTTTTTGGTGCACGTACTGAAAAGACAGCAGGGTAACATCAGTACGTGCATCAAAGAAAGCCACCTTTAGAAATGAAATGTGTCCACAAGAAAAACCTACCTGGAACAAGGTGTTTGGTCCTTGCAGCCTGGCAGGACTCAAAGGAGCTACAGGACTAAGGCTGCTCCAGAAGTGAATGCTAGACAGCAGTGGACTTGGGGTCAACAGTAATCCATTTGGGGTCTGGAAGACAAAAATACCAAATGTGTGCCTTGAGGCAGAAGACAATATAGGCTGGACTGTTACAGCTCCATCAACATTTTGCAACAGTTCTGAGGTCCCCTCCTCCCCGCCAATCTACTGACCCTTTCAGAACAGTAATTTAATATCCCATGCTATAAAATGATCTCCTTTTCAAAGTGATTTTATTGCCATTCAGGTTTGTTTAAGAAGATTCAAATCAGAGCCACATGATTTGATGCATATCAGTATCACAGTGTTACAATACCATGCATACCTCATTTTAGACACTGCCTATAAATGTAAAACTCTAAGCTCTGTCAGAATAATATTTGTTTTTTTGTAGACTAACAGTTACTCGCCCTGGCTAGATCTTTTGGACTATTAACCCAATAGTGTTTGGAGTCAAATGATCCACAGCTAGGCTTTGAAGCTCACTCCCCTAACTGGCGCTTCTCTTTCACTCTGTTTGAAAGAAGGCTTAACAAAGTGGCATTGTATTGGTTTCTGCAGTGAAGGGTGGGTTTACAACCAGAGTGACAGCTAAGGCTCCAGAGAATGCAACTAATTCTATGCTAAGAATCTAAATCCATAGAACTAAGAATCTGTGGATTTTCTGTGCTCACAGATTGCTATTTGCAGGGTCATGACTCGGGTACAGAGCTGTGAGTTTTCTCATAGTGTTTTCAAAGTGGAATTGCAGGCTGGACACAATAAAAAAGCATCTGGCAAGCAAATTTCTGTGTTTAAAGAAAAAGAGTCTAAAATCACACGCGCCATTCTGTATCCAAAATAACTTCTAGAATTCCGAATAAGAAAGTGACACAAGTGCTGTGATAAGCTTTGAACACAAGGGTTTGAAATACCTGAGCTAATCTTTCTCAAACCCCAGGGCCCATATTAGCAAATCACCCCTTTTCAGGAACAGATTTAAGCACGTGCTTAATCTCATTGACTTTAATGGAACATGAGCACATGCTTAAAATTGAGCCTGCACTTTGCTGAACAGGAAAATGTTTTGCTGAATGGGGGGCTGGCTGTATTTAAAACCTTTGGGGGAAGGAGAAGAATCTCATGACTCCTTGGGGGGAATTAATGTCCCCCCAGTCAGTCAACTCACATAATCCTACGTGTCTCATACTGTTGTGGCTGAGCTCCTGCTCTCTATTCACCTCCCCTGTGGCCAAGGGTATACACTTTGCCCCCATAAAGGGTCTCATTTGAGTTTGTTCAAACTGTTTACTGTCACATCTGTCTTTGCATGTGCACGAGCACACATTATGTTGCTCAGACACCACAGCAAATGGCACAGTAAAGACTAGACAGAGAGAGACCAGAAGTTAAGGAATTCTAAAATCCAAATGATGATCTATTCGTATTGTGAAGATACCTAAGGGGCCTGTGAGGATTAGAGCTCCATTGAGCCAGGTGCTGTACAAATCCACAGGAAGACTCACACCTGCCCTGACATACCTGCAATCGAATTCGAAACAAGAGGTTCGTTTAGCAAACAGAAGCTGGGAAGGGTAGAGTGGGGCAGGAGATCACACCGTGACCTAGGCTAGCAATGCACACAACCTGAGAGCCGCAACCTATTGCAAAGGTGGGTCTTTAAAAAACGAAAAAGTCTAATTTCTATTCAGTGGCTGATTTCTCACGTGAAGTGGAGCTTGTGGAAAGACTTTGAAGGAGCAGGTAGTGGCCTTACAGCTCACACAGAGCAGGTGCTCCATGCATAAGGGTTAGCATGGAGGAAAGCACAGAGATGTTTGTGGGAGAAACGGACAAATGGAAGTTGAAGGCCAGCCTCATTGGCAGAGCAAGAGGGCTACATAAGAGAGAAAAGCGGATGAGATGGGAGTGGCGAACTTGTGAAGGGGCTTGAAAGGAGATGGATGGCAAGACGCCTGACTTTGGATGCAATGTAAAACTGGGAATCAAAACCGAGGTGATCTTAGCAGCTGTGTGTGTCCGAATTGGAGAGGGGTGTTGGGAGGGCCAAAGTGGGAGGAGAGTATAGTGCTTGTGTTGTGAAGTAAAGGGAGGGGCAGGGGTAAGAACTGTAACAGTGTGAACAAAGGAGAGGTCAGGTTTTGGAAATGTTATGGAAGAAGCAGCAGCAGGATTTGGACACAGCTTGGACGGGTCAGGCCAGGAAATGGAAAGAGTCAAAGATGACCCCCAATTATGATGCCTGCACGCCAGTGAGAATCTCAGTAGTGATGTCAAGAAGGACAAAGCAGATGAGGGAGTGGGAAGGCGATGAGGGGTGGAGACAGAAGTTCAGTTTTGGCCATGTCAAGTTTAAGCTTATGTCAAGACATCTAGGATGAGATGTCGGAGAGAGAGGCTCATGTGCAGGATTGGTGGGAGGGAGGCAGACAGGTCGGTAAGGAGTTGGAAGGTAGAGTTACCAGTCATTGTAGATGTAAAAATGGTAGCTTATGCTGTGCGAGCAGATGAGACCACCCAAGGGAAAGGCTGTAAATCAAGACGAGATGGGGCAAAGGATGGAACCCTGCAGAACCCATAAACAGTGGGTGTAGGGAGGACAATGACCCACTAAAAGAGATGATAAAGGAATGGCCAGAAATGCAGGCGGAGAACCATGCGAGAGCTTCATGATGAAAACAAGGGTGGGCAAGATTTAGAGGAGAGTCTGATCGATGGCTTCCAACGCAGCAGGGAAGTCAAGGAGCAGGAATACACAGTGGAGAGAGGGAGATCTGGCCCTGGGAAGAGTAGTTTCAGCAGAGCAAAGCAGAGGAATTTGGAGGACAGGATTGCAGGTGACATGCATCCGATGAAGTGAGCTGTAGCTCACGAAAGCTTATGCTCAAATAAATTGGTTAGTCTCTAAGATGCCACAAGTACTCCTTTTCTTTTTGCGAATACATTTAGGGGTGAAGGTAAGAAGGGAGTTGAGGGTTGCCACTGGATAGACAAGTGGGTACAATGGTTTTTTTTGAAGACCGGGATACCAGAGCAATCGAGTCCTGTGAGGAAGGAAAGCAGGTGAGAGTGAAATATTGAGAACAGTGAAGAAGAGGAAGAGAAAAAGGATGGAGTGATTGGATGGAAAGGTGCTAGAGGAAAAGAGCAGGCAAGAAACCCCAAGGTTGGTAACAGGAGAGCAGGTTAAAGAAATGGAGTAAGCCACACCGGATCTTACTAACAGCAGGTTGCTAGGTGCTGTTGCTACTAGCATGGATCCAACAGTGTTGACAAGGCCAAAATGTATATGGACGCGCCCTCTCTCAAGGATGCAGTAGCCTCCAAAGCCACTATGCTCTCCCTCACAGCCACATATTTGCCAACTCCCTCCCCTCCCCCATGCTGATTTCCTCCCCTCATCCCAAGTAGCATGCGGAAAGCCCTTGTGGAGTAGGCTGTGCAGAATGTAAGAGGTCCGGGCTCACCAAGCATGCCCCCCAAATCCTGCACTCCCATCTCCCCATGCAACACCACGCCAGCCTCACTGTGCCCGCGGCCCTTATGTCTATGGGGAAGGGGGCAGAAGGGTTTGCCCCTTAAAAGTAACTCTGTCCACTCTCAAACTAAACATTTCTATCTTTTTAAGAACAGCTAATAATCATGTACATGTTGGGTTGTTTCAGATGCCAGCGTGAGTGGTGCTGTTCCCAGGCTGTGTTACTATCTGATAGCCACCCTCCTGGAGTGTATCCATGGGAATTCAGGAGATATGGCAAACGATGTAATTGAACTAGATCAGGATAAACGGTTGGAGATCTATGTAAGTTAAAGGCCATTGTCTTGAAACCAACCATCTCTGCAGCCAGAACCAACACAGTTCAGCGAAGCACACAGTATTACGCAGGCTGAGCTAGCTGTGAGGTCTTGGGACACTGTTCTGAATAAACCCCACATCTGCTTTTACTTCTTCCCAGAGAACCGTCTTAAAGTATATTAGCAGCTCTTATGATCCAGATGACTATGAATACCCAATGACCCAACAGCTTTTTAAGAAGGTTCTTTGGGAAGAAATAAAGAGCAAAAGGCAGGAGGAGGGGCTTATTCAGAATTGTGTCCCGAGGTCTGATCCCTAATAATGGATGCAGAGAAACCTATTTCTCTGAAGTACCCCTAAAGAAGAGCTAGTACTTAAAGAGAGATTTGAAACTGAGTTGTAAACCAGTCAGGTCAATCAATACCTTAAGGTGCCTGACAATAGTACTAAGGTAAAGCCCACACCCTCCGAACAGCGCACTAGAGTTGTCACTTTCAGCTGGAGCCAGTAGCTAGCCACAGTAAGGCTCGAATTTGGTTAATATTTAACACAAGAGGTGCAGGCTGCATTCCAGTCTTCATATCACGGAGGCCATCAGACAGCAGTGAAACCACAGGAGGAATTTAGGGTGTAAACAACAGAACAGAGTCACCTGTCCTTAAATTACATGTGGAAACTGATATCTCATCTCATGTTATGCCCCCACTGACAATATAATCAGTATTGTATTTTAATCCTGCTGGGATGCTATTATCCCAAAGCCAGCAATAACCACACTAGCCCAGATGGATTAGATTTCTCTCAGTCGCAGGAGCACTGCTTTAAAAAAATATTTCATAAAAACGTTATTTATTGCACAAACAGCACTACAGTGAGGAAGAGCAGAGCTCCCACCTTCGCCCCAAAAAGAAGCAAAGTTAGTGTAACCGTTACTTGCACAGTGCATGTCGCATCACGACAGCTGACCCCTACAGAAATTACCCCTTTAGCTCACGTGCTGTAAGGTTTGTAACCATGTTGCTAAAGGTTCCAGCCCTGCAGATGACGTATGCGAAGGGAGGGGCTGTTGTGTACACACTCATTTAATACGTTAAGAATCAGTATATTGTAGAAGTTACAAACTCTGAAGCGGATGCCTCAAGAAAACAGACATAAATCAGCTTTCCCCATTTTCCAGAGAAAGGCAACGGTGCTAGCAAAAACAAAAAGATAAATAATCTGCAGAACAAGCGATGGAACTGGACAAAATACTCAAATTTTGTTATTATTTAAGCATTCCTGTTTTCAAATTCATTAAATGAAAATCCAAAAAAAACTCTACCAAAAAATTGTACCAATTCCTTTTTGCCCTTAAGAGCAAAATTTCCTAATATCTCCACGTCGCTTTTTTTTCTTTTCAAAGTTGAGTTGGTCCTGTTTGGTTACAAAAGTTGTAAGGTCTTCGTTATGATTCTCTGATTGGCTGAGCATTTTATTTATGTGCTCAAGAATAGTTGTTGGAAGCCATTTTGAATCATTTTCTCAGAAGACGTGGCTGCATTTTGTGAGCTCTTGCTGAACCATTCAAATGCCCTGCCTGACTTCTAAAGTTGGGAACAGAGGGCATATATCCTTGACTGCGTCTGGTCCCTAGGTGTCTCTGAGATCAGAATCTGGTATATAAAATGTAGTCGGATGTATAGCACTTGCCGTTCCCAAGTAAAATGAGATGAACTGCAGTGTGCCAACCTAAACTCTAGATCTCATTACTTTCTGTTATAACTTTACTGTTACCTAAATATGGTTGATGTATTTTGTATTTTATTATGTGCTCAATTATGTCAGACTTCTTAAAGATGTAGGATGCTTTTTAAACAAGCCTAAAACCAATTGTTAATTCACAGGAAACAGCTACTGTGCTCCAGTGATGCTGCCAAATATCTGGAGAGCAAATGGCCCCAAAGAGCACACCATGTCTCTCACAGATGCATTCAGTCTCTTACATGATAGGACATGCTGTTAAGGAAGATTTGCTGAACGGTGGAATAAACAGATGGAGACTGAATCACTGATATGTTTGGTAATGGACTACAGTTAGTATCAGTCAAGAAGAGGCCCACAGTCAACTACAAAACAAACCAGGCTCTTTCTAATTTTTCCTTTTTGAAAATCTTGGGCGTTATACACTATTTTATAGATAACAGGGAAGTGAAGTATCCAAAGAAATGGTGAATGAATGGACCAACAAGGAAACAAATCAAAATGGCTGCACTGATTCTGGGTGTGGTATTAGATTAAAGTAGACTTGCAACAGACCTTGCTTTCAGTCTGTCCCATTCTGGACCTGGTATTATTTGTCCCTTTTTGTGCCCTGAAAGTAAAACACTTACCATGGTTATCATCACAGCTAGATACTCTGCATGCTAGTCATTGCATCTCAGTTCGGGCTTGCCACACTCCAGTTCTTCCTGCTAACTGTACTTTACACTTGGAGTTTTTATGATGTGCACAAATGACAGGTAGAGACAAACAAGCTAATATTCATTTGAGACCCAACCTTAAATCATTCCCTTGTGCCCAGGTACTGCGGGGCTCTAATAAAAGGAAGGCATAATATCTGGTGAATTCAGGATAAGGCTTAAATCATAACCCTAGATTTCCTTGCTTTTGTGAGTGAGTTAGCCACCCTGCCATTTGTTGTTTTATTTTTTGTTATATATTCAATAAATTTCACTTAATATTGATTGCATGAACTTTTATTCCTATAGTCTCCCTTTGTGCATATTTTTACAAATCAATTTCCTCTCTAATTTTACTGTGGTGCAGTCAGACACAAATTACTTAGCATGATGCAAGCACTAAATCATCTGCTTCTTGCTGACTTTCCTCTTGTCCTTTGAATTACTAGGTTTGTCCAATGACATTATTTTTAGTGAACTCCACCTTCAGGACAACTATTGTTCAACACTGAGACTCCTACAATTATGTAATTAGTTAACATCCACTTTACAGTGAACAAAAACAAATGGGTATTTCTTAGGCTCATGCAGAAAGGAGACTGCAGCAAATGCTTTATGAACCTGTAAGGCCTTTTGAAATTGAAATTGGCTTAAGAGCCCTTTCTTAGAAACCAAGTAATTTGATCTGCTTTGAAAGCTAATGAAAATGTCACACTTTATGAATGGGTGCAGCAAGTGGTACTAAAAAATCAGCCAAGCATCCCATGACATCCACATCCACATTTTGACCGAGTAGCTACATGTATTTGTTTCTTGGCCTTTTCCTCCTTGTTCTGCATACCTGGAAACTGGTTTTAAACGATAGCTGATCGATGTTAACAGCTGCCCCAAGTGAATGTCTCATTATCCTTCCACCCACTCTGTGAACTGTAATTACTTTTCTCCACATTACTAAGAGAGCGCTGGGAGTGTGTGCAAGAAAGGACTGTACTTTCCACATTTTATATAGGCATCTCCGACACCCTTTTTCCACATGGACTCTTTTCAGTGTGAAAGACATACGCACATAAAACTGACCCTTCATTTAGTCTTGACCAAATTAGAACCTATTTGTCCTAAACAAGAGTATATTAGATAGACATTTCTTACCTGTGCAGTAAAGAAAGCTGGAGTCAGGGATCCCGAAGGAAGTGCTGGGCTGTTGAGGGCGATGGAACCAATATCAGTGCTGGAAAGAACCATGGGCGGTGCTGAGATTTCCAAGCCTTTGGGTTTTTTAGCCTTTGGGGGAAGAGATGGAAATTTTGTCTTGGAACCTGAAGAGAGGTTCAGAGGCTCAAGAGAATCTGAGTCATGGCAACTGGACTCAAGAAAGAGGTTCCTGTGATCTGAAGGGAGCGGTGAGTGAGGAGACAGAGATGGGGACCGTGATGAAGACGGAGAAGTAGTAGATGAAATGCTGGCTGTGGTAGGCAACATTAAAGAAGATATTTTAGCTGACACTGAAGAGGCGAGAAAAGCAGAGCCAGCTGCTGCTTCGGACGTCGATGGCAATGACACAATGGGCCTCATTGCTTGCTTGTCTGTTTTGTTTGTCACAAATCTTATAACAGTCCTGACTTCTTCCACTGGTATGTTTCCCTCCAACTTCTCCTCCAGTTTTTCTGTTTTAATTGGCTTGTGAGTGTCTGGCTGGTTCTGCAGGGAGTTGATGGTGAAAGAAGAGTACAGACCAGAATGGATATATTCATTACGGCTTGTGCTTTTCAGAGCTGACACATTGTGCTTGTGCTGGTCTCTGCCTTCGGAAAGCATCTTACACTCACTGTCCTGCAGCAAGAGGCTCTCTCTGCTGATTTCCACGGCATGAGGATCCATTTTCAAAATCTCAGGAAAGGAGACAAACTTATACACAAACTTCTGTCCAATCACTTTCTTGATGATGTTCTGTGAATACAAAACCACATGCTAACAAGGTTAGTGATCCGGACACACTGAGTGTATTATTATTGTTTTCTATTTGTATTATAATGCCTATGGGCTGTAGTTATGAACCAGGATCCCACTGTGCTAGTGTAACGCCAACAGACCCATGTTGTGGGCGGGCGAGATTGAACCAACAACTTGCTGTTAGCTGAGACTGTAGAGCAGACTCATAATCTCTCTCTAAGTGGTCTCGGTGCCACTAGATGGGACAGAACACCACACCCAGGAGGTGTGTGGGTTACACTAGGCGCTGTACAAGCACAGAACAAAACACAGTCCCTCCCAACATTGCTTACTGTCTCAGTATAAGACGAGACAACAGATAGATCTAGACATATGGAGTACAAATAAATAATGAAACAATATTGGTCAGCATGGCAGGCAGTGGTCGCTTACATGGTTTCATATATATAGGCTGACATTGCTCTTTGCTCGTAGTCAGACAGGCATTTCAGTGAGTTTTCAAACTCTTCCTCTCCTTGGGCCTGACTCCATCCACCTACCTAAACATTTATGTTACATGCCTCCTCATCACATCTAACCAAATTGCCATCTCTACAATATACAGGCCGCAACATGAATTAATCACCTCTCTCTTCCCCTGAAGCAGCTCAGGAATATTTTCTTTCCAATGGAAAAAGAGCATTCTTAGCACCTTGGAGGTCTGAACTCCTTCGCCTTTAGATGGGCTATCACACTGCAGGAAACTCAGCTATAGCTCTTGCAAACCCTAGATCCATTATCCTTAAGGGTTAAGCTTTCCTTTCCAATGTTTGCAAATTATAAAACAAATGTAAGCAGAGTCTGAATGAGCTCTCCCCTGACATCTAGTGGTGAGCTGTGGAAAAAGACTTCAGAAGCTGATCTCATTTGCATGGACACACCCACCCTGCCTAGGTGCTCAGCATGATGGGATTGCTTGCCCAAATGATCACTTGTGGCTGGTGTTGGATCTCCTGTCTCCTTGTTATTGGGGCAGGAATAATAAAGCATTGTTATCCTTGTTGTGTGAACCAAGGGCAGCAGAACTGTACCTGGCATACGCCAATGGAGGGACTCACCCTCAACTAAATATCACTCGCTAGGCAGGGAACATGGGTTCCAAAGCCCAATGAGTTGAGAGGGGTGTGAGTTCTGTTTAAGGGTCTTTGATACCATTTGATCCTTCCCCTTGCCTTTTAGACTCAACTGGGAGTCTTGTTATACGCTACAGAGCTGATTGCTGATAACTAGGTTTAAGTATTAGACCTACTTTGGGACAGTGTCTCTATTACCAGAGACTGCCCAATGTGTACCAGCAGTGAGGTTCCCCCGCTAACAGCTGAAATCACTGAGAGCTGTGTTAAGTCAAGGGGGCCCTGAAGATATCTTGGTGATGGCCAGCCGGGCAGCTGACGGACAGGCATAGCCAGCAGAGAGGCTGGTGGAGAGGGCCAGAGCAGAGTCCTGCAGAGGCATGGCTATCGGCCATTGGGGTGACGAGCAGGTGCCCAAGCAGTGGAGCGTGTAAGGTGCCTCCGTACCCTCCCCCCTTCACACAGAGTGGGAGGTGAACTCTGCAGATGAACCTCTAAACTCTGGGGTTGCACTGGCCAAGGACAGCAACTGTGAGTGGGGTACAGAGAAGGGATGGGCACATTAAAGGAGCTTTTGGGTTGCTGGACTTAAGACCCTGAGGAGAAAAGGACACTGCCCAACTTACTTGGTGGTGGGTCTATTACTCATGGTTTGTGTTTATGAACCTTAATTGCGGTGTTTTCCCAAATTAATGCTAAATTACTTCCCTCCTTTTATTAAAAGTTTTTGCTACACTCAGATTCTGTGCTTGCGACAGGGGAAGTATTGCCTCTTAGAGGTGCCCGGGGGTGGTGTGTAATTATCCCGGGTCAACAGGTCGGGGGCTCCAGCCGGTTTTGTGTTGTATTGTTGAAAAGGAACCCCTAGATACTGAACCCAGCCCTTGTTGCTGCTAGCTCCACCTGGCAGAAGGGTTACACAAAAATCCATGTTCAAATTAGAGGTAGCTCACTAAACCTCTATGCCTGCATACAGGTGCTAGTACGCAGGCTTAGCCTCTACAGTCTTGTGCTACCACTTGACAATGATCACATGCCCTTCAGCAGTCATGAGCTAAATCTGTGACAAATGCAAATGTTTGCACAGTCTTTGATGTCACAAATAAGGAATTACCACCTCAGCTCAGGGGTGAGTACAGGGAAATCTTTTACTCAGACACAAAAAATAAAAGAAACAGAAAAAAATCCCAGCTATGTAAATTGTTGTTAGTACAACTGTTTGCTTTTCTTCATATTTGCCCTAATGAAAGAATTTACTGGCCCAATCACTTTAATGTCTCTGGGGGGTTGACTTTAATGGGATTTGGATCGAGCCCTAGATCCCAGAGCACTGATGTGCTTTATATCAGAGGGGTAGCCGTATTAGTCTGTGCATCTGAAGAAGTGGGTTTTTTACCCATGAAAGCTTATGCCTAAATAAATCGGTTAGTCTTTAAGGTGCCACCAAACTCCTTGTTGGTTTTGATGTGCTTTTGCCCCTCTTATACAACATTTTAGACCTACCGGGTCCTTGTATGAGCTCATATGCAATTACATTATGGTACCAGATAACTTGAGCCCATGAAAACGAAGAGAGCAGTGTGGGGGGGAGGCAAATAAACCTAACCAGCTTCAAAACTAAGTGTGGTACATTTCTGGAGGGGATGAGGAGACTGCCTACAATGGCATGTAGCCAAGCTGCGACTGCTAGTAGCAAATATCTCCAGCGGCTGGTGATGGGACACTAGATGGGAAGGACTCTAAGTTACTACAGAGAATTTTTTCCCAGGTGTCTGGCTGGTGGGCCTTGCCCACATGCTCAGGGTCTAACTGATCACTATATTTGGGGATCAGGATGGCATTTTCCCCCAGGTTAGCTTGGCACAGACACTGGGGGTTTTTCACCTTTTTCTAACACAGGAGTGGGTGGGTGCAGGGGCATCCTTAGGCATACACAGCTGCGTAGGGCACCGTGAAATTTGGGGCACCAAATTGCCCCAAGTTTCATGGTGCCTTAGGCAGCTGCGTGCTGCATACAGGGCAGCACCAGCCCCAGCGACCAGCTCTATCCCTTGGCCAGCCCTGCTGTGGGTTGCGCCCACTGCAAGGGGCAGGGCTGTCCCTAGGGGGGTGTGGGGCCCCAGACAACTCCTTCTGTCCCACCTCTTACCCTTCCCCCCCTGTTCTGCCCCTGGCCCGCCCCATTCCACCTCTTCCCCCAGTGACCCGCACTCACTGGCAGCAGTGGGAAGCGGAACAACCTGGCCCCAGCCCGCTCCACTCCACCAGCTCCCAGCTGCGTCGCTCCGCTTCCCGCCGCAGTTGAGTGCGGGGAGGTTGGGGAAATGATCGCCCCCCTGCACTCACCGGCAGTGGGAAACAGAGTGATACGGCCCCAGCCCGCTCCACTTCCGTTGCCCCAGCCTGAGCCATGTTGCTTGGATTGGGGAAAGGACGCCCCCTGCTCTCACCAGTGGTGGGAAGTGGAGCACCGCGGCTAGGAGCTGGCGGAGTAGAGCTGGCTGGGGCCAGGCTGCTCCGCTTCCCGCCACTGCCGGTGAGTGTAGGGGGGAATCCCTTCCCCCAAGAAACACGGCTGGGGCTGGGGAAGTGGAGTGGGCTGCTCCTGGCCCCCTGCTAATCCCCTGGGCCACTCTGGGCCTGTGGGGCCCAAAAAAGTGCCCCCCCACAGCTCCTGCCTCCCAGACCCTGCGGGGGGAGGCCTGGAGCCCCACACAGGCCCCCAACCCCCCAAGGGGGGCCTGCATAAGGCACCCAAATGGCTAGGGACAACCCTGGGTGGATGAGGTTCTGTGGCCTGCAATGTGCAGGTAGTTAGACTAGATGATCATGATGGTTCCTTCTAGCCTTAAAGTTGATGAGTCTATGAGACCTCCATATCAAGGAAGAAGAGGGGGCTGAGGCAGTTTTTCAGACATTTCAGAAGTGAGTTTTTCTTTTCTTGAGGTCCATGGGTCTGTGACGAAGGATTCTCCCCTTTAAAAACCCTTTCTGAGGAATACCCCTCTCTCTGGTGCACAGCTGTTTCTTATAAGGTAAAACTCTGCTCTGTGGTAAGTAAGGTTGAATATGAACTTACATTATTCCTGTAAACTTAATTTCTTTTTCAGTCAACCATAAATAGCTATTCGAAGACTTGGCAAACAAAGTCTAAGATCACTGTTCTCTTTCATTAACTATTTGTTTTATTGGTTTAAAAAAGAAATTCAGCCTTAATTCCTATGTATGTATCTAGATTCTTACATGGCTTCTATCACTGTCTGCTCTGACAGCCACACATACGTTAGTGGATTTATCCTCACCAAATCCCTGTGAAGTAGGGAACTGTCGTTATCCCTGCTTTACAAATGGGGAGAAACACACAGAGCAAAAGTGACTTGGCCAAGTTCACAGAAGGAATCTCCAGAGCTGGAAATTAAATCCAAATCTCCTAGTGTACTCCTTTAACTGCAAGCCCATGCTTCCTCCCATCTGAGTTGTATGTGTATTTGTCTACATAGATGGAAAATGATTACACAACGACTATTTTTATAGTTCAGAAGATATTTAGAATCTAAATGCATGTGTGTGTTGATTCTCCTGGCTTCATTTTAGGACTTGGTTTATGGTTTTGTCTGCTCTGGTGTAGTTGAAACATTGTTCTCTGTTTTACTTTACCCTGACTCAGTTTTACACCTCATACTAAATTTTTGAATTACTTAAAAAAATATAAAACTCAAGACTATTCCTAGAATAGAACTACTGGTTTTTTCCCCAACATTTTAATTTAAAAACATCTACTTTTGGCTCCTGAGGGTTTGCTGGATCTAGTATTGGCAATGGTGGTTGTGCTTGGAAATTGACTCCTAGCAGTAAAAGATGAAATAAAGTTAAGAGAGGCATTTTACAGTTGAGCAAGCTTGAAACAGGGAAACACTTCTCTAAAAAGCCACTGAATTGGCTGGTGATTTTATGCTTCTTTTGCTATTATTCAAGATAGAATTGTTTTCATACAGGGCCCTCTCAGTACAGCTTTCTCATCTGCATGACCCTGCAGTGAATTCCTAATAATTAATGATGGGCAGAGCTTAAAAGGTTGAGTTCACGTACTCCTCAAACATTTTGGATGCTGCTCTGAAATGCTGACCCTAAAAACCCACCATCATAATGTCAGGGAAAATAAGAATGCAAATTAATTAGCCATTTCTGAAACACCATTGTCATATCTGTAGCCAGAAATGTGCAGATTAACCTTAGCTTTCCTTCACCTTCAGGTTCCCTTGTTTGTTTGTCACTGGCTGCATCCCTTCCAGAAATATGAAAGGTATATCAAACCAGACTCTGAAAGATGGGCAGCAAGGAGAGTATCAGCCTTGGCTACAAGTGCTCGCCAAATGGTTTTCTTTCAATATCAGATAGCTAAGAATGTCTTTGTGCTAATGTCTGCTTCTGCTGAGTTAGGTAACTGTTCACCATAACAGAAGAGCAGTCGTGCACTTGCCCCGCCTTCTGTTTAAATTTCTGATAAATTACCTCAGAGAGAACTCTTGCTTTTATTCACATCTGCTGAACTATCCAGCGGGGTGGGTTAGCGCTCCAGAGGGTGAAGTATGGATAGGAGTAACTGTTGTGTTAGTGCAGTTGGAGCAGCAGAAAACTGGTCCAATGACAGCTTCAGTGCCTCCATCTCCTCAATTTTTGAACTGTCTATTGGCCTTATCAGGAGACAGCAATCTCTCTAGTGTTCAGAGCATGGTCTGGGAGCTCAGACACCAGAGTCCTAGTGGCAGGTCTGCAACTGGCTTATTGAGTGGCTTTCATCACATCACTCGGCCTCTTGGTGCTCCTCTTCCCTCAGCTGCAAATTAGGGATTATATAACACCCAGTTTTGCAAAGTGCGTTGAGATTTTTGGATGACTAGAGCTAAGAGGATCTGTGTCTGTCCATGCCTTTGTGCTAGAATTCCAACCATGTTAGGGAACTCTATTAAAAACATGGCTGCACCTTCACTATGTTATAACATGGCTTAAGTTTTCCTGTGCATACCAGACCAAATCATATAACAACCAAGGGAAGGGAACCTCGTTAGCATATTTCTTTTAATGTGGTCACAATTTGATTTGGTTTAGTCTATGCAGGCAAAACTAAACCATGTTATGATATGGTTAGGACACAACCATGTTGTGGGTTCCCTAATGTATCTGGGATTCTACTGTAGAAAGGCCTAGAGTAATTGATGGGAGCTGTCTGTCTACCCTGATAGCTGCTATTCTCTGGAGTTTTTCCCCTATAGATAGCAGGGTTTTTTCCCCGGGAGCAAATGTACAAACAATTTTGATGTGAATATTGGTTTGGTTGACATTTGGATTTTTCCCTCATTTTGTTTGTTTTCATTCTAACAGATGGACGAGTAAAGAGAATTGTTCAGAAGTAACTTCTTATCATTTAAGGTTTCAAATTACAGAAGTGTTCCAGCACCATTCTTTGATCAGAATGAAGACCACTGCTATTGTAAATTATGATTCACTGCGTACTGCCTTCTGCGCCAGAATAGTTTTAGGGTGTGCCTATGCTAGGTGTGCAGCTAAATGCTGGTAAATAAAAAAAGCACTGTGTGTGAATATGTTTGTCACATTGTATTTCATTACTTTTTTTTTAAATTGTTTAATTCTGTAGCAGATCAAATTCGTTCTTATTGTATGTTTGGAATGAGCTGACGAAGTGGAAGATTTTTACTTAACTGGATTTAGACAAGACTTGGAAGCAAATGTGCGTAACACTGACCTCACTCAACTTTTCACTGTCAAGAAATGTTGCATGAATAATTTTAAGACAATGATTGCAGTCATGAAGTGAGTGAGACTGGAATCTGGAGTATTTGTTATATTTCTGCTAATACCTCCAGCTAACGAGCCACCCTGTGCGGCAATCCAAACATTCAGCAGCTATTCAATTTGATGATGAAGATACTTAACTGAAAAAAGAAAAGGAGTACTTGTGGCACCTTAGAGACTAACCAATTTATTTGAGCATGAGCTTTCGTGAGCTACAGCTCACTTCATCAGATGCTCATGCTCAAATAAATTGGTTAGTCTCTAAGGTGCCACAAGTACTCCTTTTCTTTTTGCGAATACAGACTAACACGGCTGTTACTCTGATACTTAACTGAGTTTCCACAAAATGAGCTGCTTGCTGCATGGGCATTTTTTGTCCAGTATGATTCTAGCACTGTCCCGACTTAGCATTAGCAGCAGAAGTTCCCGTACCAGCACCAGAAACAGTAGTAGTAACAAGGTACCTCCCCACGACATTCTTTGCACAACACTAACCTTCCTCTCTGTGCCCTCCCCTCCAAACTACGGACTATCTGAGGAAGATACATAACTGTGCAGTTGATTGTCCTAAAATCAATGGTAAAATGTATTACGTTACACAAGGCCTGTCTGTACACATGTAGTAGTGATCATTAGTTGTTTTAAATATGAGGTAAAGCAATGCTGGGAAAGAATTTTCTGCTTTGGAAAGATATCCTGGTTCCAGTTATTTACTTTTCCACGTAGTGTTATCACGGGACCTAGGACCCCTCTGCCTGCACACAGAACAAAAACACAGCCCCTGCCCCAAAGAGCTCACCATCCTAGTATAAAGCAATCGATTGCAGATGGCTATCGGCACATTAGGTATGCGTATCAGTATCTATATGTATATTTATTCCTGCCTAAGCAGGGTGGGGGAGGGACTAGATGATCTCTTGAGCTGCCTCCTCCCATATATTTCTGTGATTCTATCATCCTGCTTCCTTCCTCCTCCCCTTCTCTTGCTGTCTCTGAAAGACCCACTCCAGTTTTTTTTTTTTTTTTTTTAAAAATCACAGCCATCCACAGCCTCTTCCTATCTCGCTCCCTCCAGCTCCTTGCTCTCGCAGAGACCTGGATCCCTTCATCTGACACTGCCTCTACAGCTGCCCTCTGAGGGAGGCCTCTCCTCTCTTACTCCCACCCTGGATCAGACCATGGGGAGGGTGTTGGGCTTCTCCTCTCCCATTCCTGCCACTTTCTATCCCTCCCACCTTTCCCTTCCCAGTCTCTCTCTTCTTCTGAACAGCACTGCACCTGACTCTTCTTTCCTTTCCCCCTCCATGCTGCTATGAGCTACTGTCCACCGAACTCCTCCTATCAGCCTTCTTCTCTGATCTCAACTCCTGGATCTCTCTCCCTGCCTCTCTTCACAATCTCCCACACTCATTCCTGGTGACGTCAAATCCCATCTGAACCCTTGCTGCATGTTTTCTTCCTCATCATCTCTTCATTCCACCTGCAGCCCAAGTTCAACACTCCCACGCACCACCAGAGCCGTTTGCTTGACTTGTTCTTCACCCAGCACCATTCTTTTTCTGAGCTCTCTCCTGCTGAGTTCCCCCTCTTTGACCATCATCTGGCCTCTTTCTGCATACCCCATGAGCCCCTGCTCTCGCACCTTGTGACTTGCCCTTTCCGTGACTTGCAGTCCATCAACGTCTATGACATCCTGTCTGCTCTCAGCTCAGACCTCTCTTCCATTGATATGGTTGTTGATTCTCTCCATACTTCCCTCTCCTAGACTCTTTCTTTTGCTCTCCCATAGCGAGATATGCCCTGCCAACCTCCAGCCCTGGCTCCCCACCCCAAACATCCGCTTCCTCCACTTGTGCTCTCAGGCTGCCGTGCAACTCTGGTGGAAATCCTGTGACCTGGCTCACTTCCTCCACGACAAATTTGTCCTCTCCTCCTTCAGTTCTAGCATCTTCCTAGCTGACCAATTCTAATTCTACAACTTAATTGACTCCCACATCCACAGTCAGTCCCTTTTTCTCACTCCTCAAACCCTCCCCTTCTGCCTCCACTGCTTTCTTTGCACAGGTTCTTGCTAATTTCTTCCAAGCGAAAGTCCAAGTGACCTTTCCCTCCTACAACTCTCTTCCTCCCCTGTCACAGATGCAGAAGTTTCTCACCTGCTTTCCTCCCCTAACTCCTCCACTCGCCCCAATGGCTCCATCCCGTCTCCTGAGCTCCCTTGTGCCCCCTCTCATCCCCTACTTTACTCTTCTTCCTAATCTCTCGCTCTCCTCTGGCTCTTTCCCCTCACAATACAAGCTTGCTTTAGTCTCTCCAATTTTTTAAAAATGCCATTCTTGAGCCCATTGGCCTTTCCAACTACTGCCTCTCTCCTGTATCCCTCTAAGCTCACTGAACACAATCCCTGTCAGGCATTTCCCTCCTTCAATTCAATCCTCTTTGGGGCAGGACTGTCTTTTTGTTCTGTTTGCACAGCCTCTAACAGAATAGGGCCCTGGTCCATGAAGGGAGCTCCTAGGCGATATGGTAATACAAATCATCATCATTTTTTGTTCAATATCTTCATAAATGATCTGGAGGATGGTGTGGATTGCACTCTCAGCAAATTTGCGGATGATACTAAACTGGGAGGAGTGGTAGATAAGCTGGAGGGGAGGGATAGGATACAGAAGGACCTAGACAAATTGGAGGATTGGGCCAAAAGAAATCTGATGAGGTTCAATAAGGATAAGTGCAGGGTCCTGCACTTAGGACGGAAGAACCCAATGCACAGCTACAGACTAGGGACCGAATGGCTAGGCAGCAGTTCTGCGGAAAAGGACCTAGGGGTGACTGTGGACGAGAAGCTGGATATGAGTCAGCAGTGTGCCCTTGTTGCCAAGAAGGCCAATGGCATTTTGGGATGTATAAGTAGGGACTTAGCGAGCAGATCGAGGGACGTGATCGTTCCCCTCTATTCAGCATTGGTGAGGCCTCATCTGGAGTACTGTGTCCAGTTTTGGGCCCCACACTTCAAGAAGGATGTGGATAAATTGGAGAGAGTCCAGCGAAGGGCAACAAAAATGATTAGGGGACTGGAACACATGAGTTATGAGGAGAGGCTGAGGGAGCTGGGATTGTTTAGCCTGCAGAAGAGAAGAATGAGGGGGGATTTGATAGCTGCTTTCAACTACCTGAAAGGGGGTTTCAAAGAGGATGGCTCTAGACTGTTCTCAATGGTAGCAGATGACAGAACGAGGAGTAATGGTCTCAAGTTGCAGTGGGGGAGGTTTAGATTGGATATTAGGAAAAACTTTTTCACTAAGAGGGTGGTGAAACACTGGAATGCGTTACCTAGGGAGGTGGTAGAATCTCCTTCCTTAGAGGTATTTAAGGTCAGGCTTGACAAAGCCCTGGCTGGGATGATTTAACTGGGAATTGGTCCTGCTTCGAGCAGGGGGTTGGACTAGATGACCTTCTGGGGTCCCTTCCAACCCTGATATTCTAGGATTCTATGATCATCCTAGACCCATTCCAATTCTGCTTCCACCCCTTGCACTCCAATGAAATCAAACTTTCTCATGACTTCTTCCTAGCCAAAACTCCATCCTCATCCTTCTTGACCTGTCAGCTGTCTTCAATACAATCAACCATTCTCCTTCTCTTGAAATCCTTGTCCTCCCTTGGCTTCAATAAAACTCTGTCCTCTCCTGGTTCTCCTCCTACTTCTCCTACCTCACTCCTTCATAGTATCCTTCAAAGGATCCTCCTCATCCACACCTCTTCAGTTTTCTGTAGGGATTTGTCAAGGACCTGCTCCTAACACAGCACCCTTTGCGGGTGTTGCTGGGGCTGTGCACTCTCTCAGGTCCAGTTACTGCAGTGGGGTGCTCCTAGCACTCTGGTGGTGATGGGTTCTCAGGCCACAGGCTGAGCCCTTCTGGATACTTCTCCCCATTTCGGAGTTCTGGGGAACACACAAACAGCTCAGTAGCCGCAAAAGAAAATAAAGGAAAAGAAACAAACAGGCTGTCCCAGCCAGGACACTGGCCTCTCTTCCTTCAGTGGGGCCCCAAGTGGGCCACAGTCCAACTCAAAGTCCACTGGTTTTCCAGCAAAAATGACAGGAGATACCCTCCCCTCTTCAGCCACATTCCTTTTAGTCCAGGGTGTGGGCTCTGCTTGCTACCAGGCCTCTTCCTAAGAGTTAGGAAGCTCAGCAATCAGCTCCTCACCCACAGTTGCTCTTACTGAGCTGACTGAGTGTCATGCTTTTAAACCCCTCCTCCATTCCTGGCATGACTTGCAGGTGCAACAGGTTGGGGCTACTCCAGCCCAGAGCAGCTCCTTAACCCCTTCTAGACTGGTACAGGGATTATATACTCCCATGTTGAGTCCCCTTATCTTCTCCATCTCCATTTTATCTGTGGCTAATCTCGCCTGCAAACAGAAATTCAGCTACTATATCTATTCCGACTCACAGATCTACCTCTCTTCTCCAGACCTGTCTCCTTCTGTCCAAGCTAAAATCTGAGTCTGTCTCTCTGACATCTCCTCATGGATGTCTAGTTGTTAGGTCAAGCTCAACATGGCTAAAACAGAGCTCTTAATATTCTCCCCCAACCCTCCCTGCTACATTCTTTCTCAATCACTGTGGACAAAACCACCATCCTGTCTGTGACTCAGGCCCATAACCACGGTGTCATCTTCAACTCCGACCGCTCTCTAGGTCGGGGTCTCAAACTCAAATGACCGCGAGGGCCACATGAGGACTAGTCCATTGGCCCGAGGGCTGCATCACTGACCGCCCCCCCGGCTGCCATGGCCCCGCCCCCACTCCACTCCTTCCATGAGGCCCTGCCCCTGCCCCTTTCCTACCCCTTCCCTGAAATCCCTACCCCAACTCTGCCCCCTCCCTGCCCCCGAGGCATGCAGGGTGCAGCAGGGGGCTCAGGTCAGGGTGCAGGAGGGGTGTGGGGTGCAGGAGGGGTGTGGGGTACAGCAGGGGGCTCAGGGCAGGGGGTCGGGGTGCAGGAGGAGTGCGGGGTGCAGCAGGGGTTTCGGCTGCAGGAGGGGTTTGGGGGGCGGGCTCTCGCCTGGCGCGCACCAGGGGCAGGGCAGTGAACTGGAAGACTTTGAAAGACTTTGGTATCCCAAAAGGGGGAACACTGAGTGACCTAGCTGGAGGGCTAAGTCACAAAGGAGATGCTGTGGGTCCTGGAACGAGAGAGGAGCTGTAGAACAGAGAGAGTCGGAGCAACAGCGTGCAAACTGCAAAAGGGGGCGTCGGTCTCAAGAGCTAATCCCCAGAATGACCAGGAGGAGGCGCCAGCGCGGCGGTGAGTGGTGCACCCTGTGACACCTTGCCTTGGCCTCGGAAACAGCCTACCCATTTAGGCTGAATTTTCAAAAAACAAAAACAAAAAAAAACAATTCAGCCTGAGGCAGACGAGTGACATGAAAATTTTCAGCTCAAATGGTTAAAATACGACAAAGTTATAAGTAGCTGTAAACAGGGTCTTATAATGGGTAGTGTGGGGCAACTTTAATAAAAAGCAGCACTATCATCCCTGCCTATGATGTATATTATTTTTAAAATGCCAAAGGGAAAACTATTTAAATGTGCCAATACATGGAAGTTTTCACATGTGTAAAACCAGGAACATCCTGTCAGATCTGCATGAAGGGTGAGTACATGATGCCCTTCTTTAGCAGTTCTTTTTCTGGTGTTTTGTTTGGATGATATGAGACAGACTTTAATTTGAAACTCCAAATTTTAAAAAGAAAATCCAGTGAACCTGCTCCCACAAGTTCTAAAGAGGAACCAGGAAATCGATAGATTATCAACGCATATTTAGCAACTATAACTGTGAAATCAAATGACAAACAATACAATCCACAACACACTTCTCCTGCACTGTTCTGTATGTGGATTTTATACAATTCCAGCTGCAGTCCTTAACAGCACATCATGGTTACTCTCATAGACTATCAGAGTTGGAAGGGACCTCAGGAGATCATCTAGTCCAACCCCCTGCTCAAAGCAGGCACAATCCCTAATTTTTTTTGCCCCAGATCCCTAAATGGCCCCCTCAAGGATTGAACTCACAACCCTGGGTTTAGCAGGCCAATGCTCAAACCACTGAGCTATCATGGCTGATGAAATTGCTGGTTTTTTTGTATTTTTTCCCTCAAATACTGGACTTAATTCACATTTAATCTTAGATGAATCATTTGATGAATTTTAAGACACCAGTGTTACCCGCCCCTCCCCCAAGTAAAATGGCTGAGCCAATAAAACTCCCTTCATCCGGTGAGTGGTCTTCACTTCCCCGTGACGACCAATTTTAAAAATACACCATGCACCACTAGCTTAGCTAATGCTGCTCACACTAGCGGTGTAGGGGTGGAAGCTGCCCAAAGACAGAAAAATCCATCGTTACGTGCTAGCCTCCTGCCTAAATGGCTGGTGGCCTTTGTCACAAGTTGTGGAGCACTTATGTTCTCACCCCACCCTAGTTTGCAAGACCAGCAGGGTTGAGAGTGGGCAGATACTGAAAAGCCCCTCCAGATAAAGGGATGCTGGTCTCAAGCCCTGCAGATTATGCCCAGCAGCTCCCACTCTGAACCCTCCTGCAGCCACTTCGCAGCCATGGCAACACAGCAGATCCAGTGCTCAAGCTAGCATTGGGTACCAGTACAGAGCAGAGTCACAGAGCACACAGCAGTCGTTAATGCACTAACAAAAGGCACTAACTTCCGCCAATTTATCCAACAAATCAGCCACAGTCTGGGGGAGAAGTGCAAACTGCTTAGTGTGGCTCCTCCCCAGCTCTGGCCCTGCCCACTAGGTTGCCAATTTTGGTTGGACTGGATGTACTGCTGGAGGTTTCATCACATGACTTAATCTTTAATTCTTGGAGACTCCAGGACAATCCTGGAAGGTTGGCAACAGTACTGCCCATCGTGTTTTGCAGAACTCAGCAAAGCATCCCATGTAGCCACGTTTTCCCTCCACATGGCCCCACAGGGGCTCTTACCATATATTTTCCCCTTCTGTGCTATGCAGCATGGGAGAAGGAAACATGGGCCAGAGTAAGTATGGGGAGAAAAGGTGTTTGGTACTTGCCCCTCCTCTGGTTCGTTAACATTTAATCCATTCCTGATTGACCTTTCATTTTCCCCTGAAAAACTGAAATTGCATATCCAGAATTACTAGTTCTTCAAACTCTGCAGCAGGCTACCCTGCCTCTTCTGCTTCCTGCCAGCAGTCTACCTTTCCCCACTGCTTTTGAATGAGCATAACAAAACACAGTACATATCACCTGCTAACCTCTGGCTAGCCCACACAGAGAAGTCTCTCTGTTGCTACCAGCTAACAGAGTTACTCCTTTAATTCAAATAGCAGTAGCCCATGGTTTTGGTCCAGGGTTCAAACCCTGCTGATGACATTATATCAGCATCCTGAAAGAGGCACATAGGAGGTACACACAGTCCTCCTGGAAGTGCTGAGTTAAAGCATTTGGAAAGAGAAAATACATAGCAGACAGCAAGCAACAAAGGGAGGATGGACTGACTGAAAAGATGACAAGCTGCAAATGCCATGAAGAAAGACACACAAGAGGGGAAGGGATGCAAGTGAAGGGGCACTGTCACATAAAGAGGCATTATATTTCACTTGGAGAAAAAAGGATTTGGAGAGAGAGCATTAGCAAGGAGAAATGATTTGTCTCTTATTTTCAAACAGCATAAATTCAGCCACTTACTGTATTAAACCATTGGCTTTATTCAGCAGAAGACAGACACAAATGGTTCACTCACCAGCAGGTACTCTGTGTGCATTGATCCTAGTCAAGTTTATAAACCAAGAGGTTGGAGTCCGATAATGATGTGAATTTCCCACGCTGAGCAGGAGCCTTTTAGTACTTAGTGAGAGAGAACTCACCATGCTGAGTGGTTAGAAAATCATATCCTTCTACAATAGAATATCCTTCTGTTCATCCTTTTGTGCTTTCCAAGCCGCCTTCAAAAGGTCTTAAGAAGAGAAAACTTAAATGGGCCTGACTTCATCTCACTGAAATCCTAACATCTTTTTATCGTAGTAGTTATGGCTTTAAAATCCTACAGTGAAGATGTTTCATAGCCTGTTAGATGGATAACTCCTTCAAATCATAGAATCCTAGAATATCAGGGTTGGAAGGGACCTCAGGAGGTCATCTAGTCCAACCCCCTCCTCAAAGCAGGACCTTGGCCTGCTAATCCCAGGGTTGTGAGTTCTAATCCTTGAGGGGGCCATTTAGGGATCTGGGGCAAAAATTGGGGATTGGTCCTGCTTTGAGCAGGGGGTTGGACTAGATGACCTCCTGAGGTCCCTTCCAACCCTGATATTCTATGATTCAATCCCCAACTAAATCATCCCAGCCAGGGCTTTGTCAAGCCTGACCTTAAAACTTCTGAGGAAGGAGATTCCACCACCTCCCTAGGTAACGCATTCCAGAGTTTCACCACCCTCCTAGTGAAAAAGTTTTTCCTAATATCCAATCTAAACCTCCCCACTGCAACTTGAGACCATTACTCCTTGTTCTGTCATCTGCTACCACTGAGAACAGTCTAGATCCATCTTCTTTGGAACCCCCTTTCAGGTAGTTGAAAGCAGCTATCAAATCCCCCCTCATTCTTCTCTTCCGCAGACTAAACAATCCCAGTTCCCTCAGCCTCTCCTCATAACTCATGTGTTCCAGCCCCCTAATCATTTTTGTTGCCCTCCACTGGACGTTTTCCAATTTTTCCACATCCTTCTTGTAGTGTGGGGCCCAAAACTGGACACAGTACTCCAGATGAGGCCTCACCAATGTCGAATAGAGGGGAACGATCACGTCCCTCAATCTGCTGGCAATGCCCCTACTTATACATCCCAAAATGCCATTGGCCTTCTTGGCAACAACGGCACACTGTTGACTCATATCCAACTTCTCGTCCACTGTAACCCCTAGGTCCTTTTCTGCAGAACTGCTGCCTAGCCATTCGGTCCCTACTCTGTAGCGGTGCATGGCATTCTTCCGTCTCAAGTGTAGGACTCTGCACTTGTCCTTGTTGGACCTCATCAGATTTCTTTTGGCCCAATCCTCTGATTTGTCTAGGTCCCTCTGTATCCTATCCCTACCCTCCAGCGTATCT
This sequence comes from Lepidochelys olivacea, assembly GCF_965140295.1. NCBI lineage: Eukaryota > Metazoa > Chordata > Testudines > Cheloniidae > Lepidochelys > Lepidochelys olivacea. The sequence continues at coordinate 269,904,911 of NC_140411.1, forward strand.
ACCACTCCTCCCAGTTTAGTGTTGTCTGCAAACTTTCTGAGGGTGCAGTCCACGTCATCCTCCAGATCATTAATGAAGATATTGAACAAAACCGGCCTGAGGACCAACCCTTGGGGCACTCCACTTGATACTGGCTGCCAACTAGACATGGAGCCATTGATCACTACCCGTTGAGCCCGACAATCTAGCCAGCTTTCTATCCACCTTATAGCCCATTCATCCAGCCCATACTTTCTTAACTTGCTGGCAAGAATACTGTGGGAGACCGTGTCAAAAGCTTTGCTAAAGTCAAGGAACAACACGTCCACTGCTTTCCCCTCATCCACAGAGCCAGTTATCTCATCATAGAAGGCAATTAGTAAGGCATGACTTGCCCTTGGTGAATCCATGCTGACTGTTCCTGATCACTTTCCTCTCCTCTAAGTGCTTCAGAATTGATTCCTTGAGGACCTACTCCGTGATTTTTCCAGGGACTGAGGTGAGGCTGACTGTCCTGTAGTTCCCAGGATCCTCCTTCTTCCCTTTTTTAAAGATGGGCACTACATTAGCCTTTTTCCAGTCTTCTGGGACCTCTCCCGATTGCCATGAGTTTTCAAAGTTCTTGTTTAGGCAACAACAAAAATATCAATCTACCAAATCCTGTTCAATACATAGAAAAGAATTTGATTTCACGTGCAGTGACTGGATTTTTGGATGTTATGTTAACTCTGCTTGCACAGCACCTAACACAAGGGGGACTCCCTAGGGGTTAGTGTAACACAAATAATAAAGGACAACTATAATTTGAGCTCAATTCGGCAATAAATTAGTCTAATTTATCCTGCCATGTGTAGCATGCAAACCTACCATAATCATGCTAAATTTTAGTGTTAGTCACTGCAGGGTATAATCTCATCTCATTTAGCTCCTGGAAAATCAAGATGAGAACAGACCAATAAGCATAACTATACTTTTTAAAAAAAAACAAATTAGCATTAACCCTGTTTTTGCAAAGATTGTACAAAACAGTAAGAATAATAAATATGAGCCCACTGTAAAAATCAATAATTTAGTCATATAAAGAACAATGATCCTGAAATAATACAATTAATAGTAATCCAAGAGTAGCTGGAAAAACAGTGGTCTAACATCCAGATAGGGGAATTGTACTAGATATTTTAATGCCTCCAGTGTTGTGCTGCGCAATAAGTCCTCCTGTAATTTATCTTTCTAGTATCTCGTCACATATGAGAGTTCCCCTCAAGCATTCATCCCTGTGCTATACTCAGTTTATCAAATACAAATTCGGTGTTACCCTCTGTATTCTTTATCTCCACATACTTTAGTCTACTGCTGCCACATCTTACTTAACCCAAGATAGTGGATGACTAGACTGGACACCAACCGAAAGGCCAATAAAGTACTTTCTGTGGCACCATTTACCCCTAATGTTGACCTTATGACCTTCCCAATATACTCAAGTGGCCTGGTTTTCAGAGGTACTGAACATCTTTAGCTCCCATTGATCTTACCTGAGTCGGTGAGTGCTCAGAACTCCTTAAAAAGAGGCTAAAACTGTGCCTGTCTGATCTTAAAAGCTCTAAATAACTCCAAGTAACAATAACCAAGATGTTTCTATTTAGGATTTCATTTTGACAGAGTGGTTGAAAAACATCCGTAGATGAAGCTACCCAGCAAATATTTTGGCACATTATCAGCAGTGAGAACACCGGGCCAAATCTATGCCTACATTCTCTGTGTGAAGCTGACCTCTGGGGATGTTGACATACACTACAGAATAGCATAAATACATACCAGCTGTCAACCGGAACGTATTATACTCAATAAGGTCACTGAATTTCCAGCACAGATACAAAGCGCAAAATCTAAGTCGTATGTAAGTGGATGCCACATCCATAGAAATCTTTGGATCAAATCCAGTAGGAAGGTAAATGATGTAAGTTGGTAAGTAAGCACATATGAGCAAGTGCATGGAGTAAACGTCATAAGTGCATAATTTCATATGTGATGGGGGACTAGCAGGAAAAGCATGATTGGTAAAGCTGGGAAAGCTGTAGTCATACTAGAATGAAAGGTTCTGGGATTCTGCAAATGGATGCAAAGCTCTTCTGTTCACAGGCTCCACCCCGGGCCCTGCCACCGTTCCGCCCCCGCCCTCACTCTGCCCCCTCCCCTCCCCAGCCCCTCCTGCCTGCCACTGAACAACTGATCCACCGCAGGCTGGAGATGCTGGGAGGGAGAGGGAAGAGCTCATCGGCAGGGCCACCAGTGCGTGCAGAGCATCCACTATTTTTTTCCCGTGGGTGCTCAAGCCCCAGAGCACCAAGGGAGTTGGCGCCTACACTTCTATTAACCCACCCTCTTATCAAAAGTTAGAGCCTTGCATAAAGCTTCAATGTAAATTCTGCTGACTCATCTTACATAGTTAATTCTACCAGAATATAGAAGAGGAGGATGTGACTCTCTGTTCAGAGCGAACGAGAGGCAGAGATAGAGAGAATGTGCAAGAAACCCTAGGAACAGCTAGACTTTGAGCAGGAAGCTTGGACTGAGGTTTATGCTCTGTCATTGTGATGTGGGAGATCACTAAAGATAACATTGGGAATGGGAGTAAGTTTCACAGTCTGCAGCTTGTGCAGGCTTTACCTGGAATGGGGTGAGAACACCACCTGCTCATACATGTTTTATCTTACAAAGCTCTGTCTTTTTGTTCTGTGCTTGTATAGTGCATAGCACAATGGGCTATGACTGGGGCTCGCAGGTGTTACATAATACTAATAACAACAACAACAACAACGCACCTTGCTGTTAGTTGCTTTTCTTGTTGTAAATTACACTTGTTCTGCACATCCATAAAAATGTCAGATTGGTGCATGCTGCAGTACTTTACCACTTATGTCTGTTTTATAACCAAATTACACCCAACATGTAATCTAGCTTATTACTTAAATCAACACAGAGTTTCACAAGATGCTTTTACATGAAATGTAAATACTACTTAAGAAAAAGTGGGCATTCATTAGTGGACAATTACAATGAAACTCCTGTGCAGTACAATAGCATAGCCACAGGCATTCTAAAAGTGTTTCAAGAGATTAATGTTCATTGCATTGCAAACCAAAAGAATTAGGGCCCAATCTATTAAGTGAATTGAAAGACACCCTCCCCTCATTGATTTCAATGGTCATTATATCATGCCCTTTATGACTTGCCATTTACTGCACACTGTCACTGGCAGTTCTTAAACTCAAAACATTTTGTAGAAATGATAGGGTGAGACTATTAAATTATTGCCCAAAAACCTCATGTGTGTCTCAACCATGTGTGTCCCTCAGTTGGCTTTGAAAATCTTAACCTCAATGTTTAAAGTGAGAGAGAGAGAGAGAGAGAGAGAGAGAGAGTGTGTGTGTGTGTGTTCACCATTTTTAAAGTTAGCCTGGCAGTGAAGCCACTATTATAACTGTTATAATTACAGCATTGCTACGCTCCATCACTGATCTTCATTGGAGAAAGTCCTAAATATGCTGTGATCACCAGTCTCTCTTTATAATAAACAGCCATTTCATTGTTGTCAACAGTTACAGAGGGTGTTGGCCAAAATTTCTCCTCCTCCCTCACTCTAGTATTGTGCAGTGGTTTACTGAGTGCCGATTAGTTGTCACTCCACCCAGAGGTGGCTGCCTTCAATGGTGCTCTATTTATAAATTTTGTTTTGGGATCTTTAAGAATGAAAGCATCTACATAAAGGTAAAATATTATTTGCATCTCTCAATTAGTCCATTCGGTTTTGCTTCTGTTTTCTTAATCTGCTTCAGAATAACCATGTTTACCTTGTCATAATAGTATCGGAGTGCTCTGCTCAGCTTGTCATAATTCATATTAGTTTTGTTTTTTCTGAGTCCCCACAGCTTGGCCACCTCTTCTGCTTTGAGTAGCTTGAATTCCCCATCGTTGGATGTCCAACAGATCAGGTGCTCATGTTTCTGATCCAGCAGCAATTGCAATAGGAACTGCCACAGTGTGATTGCACTCTCCATACCTACAATGGACAAAAGACAACACTGTGTGAAAGGCATTCAGTAGCACAGATTTAAGCTCTAGGTTCATCTCAGCCCTAATCTTCATGTAGGATTCATTCTACACAGCTAAAAAACAGTTTGGCAAAGGAAGGTGAAAGGCACTAAAAAATAATTCTAAGCACAAAAATACAGAAGACCGGCACTCCCACGTCACAAATCTAGTTGTAGCATTCTTTTTCCCCCCGTTAATTTTTGCTAAAACATACACACCGGAGTGAAGGGAAAGTAAAACACTGTACATGTGGTTCATATAAACCCCGTGTCATTTCCAGGCCCTTAGCACTTCCCATTTCAATTCCTGCATCAACCACCTCTCTCTGGCTTTCTTGTTCCAACATTGCTCCTTTACAATCCATACAAAACATGGCCTCTAAAAATAGTCTTCTTGCCCATCAATCTGACTGGTCACTTGCCTTTTTGAACTCCTCTACTGTCTCCCCCATATCCACTGCATCATGTTTAAATTTAGCCTCATTTACAATGCCCTCTATAACTCTGCCTCTGCCTACATAATCTCACTGCATCTTTGTCACCTTTCCCCCACTAATGACGCCAGTCTTGATACTTCATCAGCCTGCTTTTCCATCTCTATGCTGGTTCCTGCTCTCAGAATTCACTCCCAGGGTACTACCCTCTCTTCAGGAAAACCTCCTGATATTGCAAGGACCACAAGAAGGGAGACAGGAATTAAATTCATTTTTCTATTCATTTAACTAAACATACATGCTGCTGTGAGGTGACCTGCCTTACCATAGTGACTGCATAATCGTATTGCTGTAATCCCTCTCCTTCCTCACCAATCCTCTTTCTCTGCTGCTTTGTCACCTCCTTTGTTGCATCATGTCTGCACTTGGACTGTCAGCTCTTTGGAGCAGGGACCATTTTATCTGCAATGTAAGGAGCCTAGCACACTTGGGAAGTGTAAAATAATTCCCCCAAAGTGATTCACCTTAAACATTCCATCAGTTATGTAAGAAGTATCTTGCCCTTCAGTATCTCAGGTGGAGCTGGCAGCTAGGAGAAAAATTTCAGAAGGGCCCTAAGTCAGTTGGAAGAGTACATCCCATTTTAAAAAGTGATTTAGGAAAATAATCCAAATTAACTAAAAATGTGAATTTGAAGTGGATTAATTAAACCACATCAAACTTCTGTCTGAACACCCTCATTCATAGAATCATAGGACTGGAAGGGACTTCGAGAGGTCATCTAGTCCAGGCCCCGGCACTCACGGTAGGACTAAGTATTATCTAGACCAGTGGTTCTCAACCAGGGTATCCGTCAAGCATGGCTGGCATTAGACTCACAGCCTGTGGCCGCAAGCCCCAACACCTGGGGCTGAAGACAAAGCCTGAGCAATGTAGCTTTATGGTTTCCCCTGTGGCGTAGGGCCCCAGGAAATTGCCCTGCTTCCTGCCCCTTAATGCTCGCCCTGGCTTTTACATGGAGAAAAACAGTTGTTGTGGCACAGGTGGGCTGTGGAGTTTTTATAGCATGTTGTGGGAGGGATGGGTGCGGGCTCAGAAAGAAAAAGCTTGAAAACCCCTGATTTAGACCATTCCTGACAGGTGTTTGTCTAACCTGCTCTTAAAAATCTCCAATGATGGAGATTCCACAACCTCCCTAGGTAATTTATTCCAGTGCTTAACCACCCTGACAGTTAGGAAGTTTTTCCTAATGTCCAACCTAAACCTCCCTTGCTGTAATTTAAGCCCATTGCTTTTTGTCCTATCCTCAGAGGTTAAGAACAATTCTTCTCCCTCCTCCTCGTAACAACCTTGTATGTACTTGAAAATGGTTATCATGTCCCCTCTCAGTCTTCTCTTTTCCAGACTAAACAAACTCAATTTTTTCAATCTTCCCTCATAGGTCATGTGTTCTAGACCTTTAATCATTTTTGTTGCTCTTCTTGACTTTCTCCAAGTTGTCCACATTTTTCCTGAAATGTGGCGCCCAGAACTGGACACAATACTCCACCTGAGGCCTAACCAGCACGGAGTAGATTGGAAAAATTACATCTCGTGTCTTGCTTACAACACTCCTGCTAATACATCCCAGAATTAAAGTGGCCTTAATTCAGTTTACTTTAACTCACTCTGAAAGTGATTCAAGGCCACTTTAATTCTGAATAAAAGCATCATGCAGGGATTAAATACAGTTTAACTAATCCACTTCAAATTCACACCTTCAATTACTGCATATTAATTTTTGTGGGTGTCACAGTGTAGACAGCCACTTCCTTTTATAAAACCCTCTCTTCTATTGCTTATATAGTAACAGAAGAACTAGGACATTTCAGAGAGCCAATATTCTGATTTGCCATATGTGTGCACACACAAATCACGATTCAGGATTGTTAACATTGAAGGTCAGGCTATTTTTACAATCAAAATTTTATTTTCAATTGACCTTTAAACTAGAAAATAAATAAGCAGGGTTTTTCTCATTTTCAGTAATTCTGAAATGTCTCAGCATGTAAATATTACCTCTAACCATTGGTATAAGTATCAGGCCTAGTCATTCAGGCTTTTGTGACTGTTGCTCTAGGTATCCAAATAAATAATTAGTTGCTATCCCTAAATCAGGGGGGGAAAGGAGTGGAAAAGCCACTAATGCCATATTATTTTCTTTTTAGCACTTGCTTAATTGCTTGTTTAATTCTGACCTTGTTTCACATATCTGATACAGATATAAGAATTCCAGTATTATCAAGTTTCAGAGTAGCAGCCGTGTTAGTCTGTATTCGCAAAAAGAAAAGGAGTACTTGTGGCACCTTAGAGACTAACCAATTTATTTGAGCATAAGCTTTCATGAGCTACAGCTCACTTCATCGGATGCATATCAAGTTTACTGGATTTTTAGGAGTATCCATTGTCTACATCTAAGTCCAGCAAACGAAATTATCTCCAAAACAAAATTAGTAGGGTCTAAATCACTAAGGTTCTAATATTATTCTACGGTGCAGCCAGTGTGTTTATCGGGCTTACAGCTGTACAGTTCTGTTTGGTGTGACTGCCACAAGGTGGCACAAGGCTTCTAGCTATTCAACCATGTGAGACTGTATGTACCTGTATAAGCAGTTCACTGAACTTTAGGTTTTCCTCTTCACTCATATACATCAGGGTGCTAATTAATGTTTGTTGCTTTTCACTCACTAGAAAAACAATCCACTACGTCCTATGATAAACAAAATGAAACTGCATGTAGAATATTTAATGACAAAAATAAATAATTTATTCTTCACCAAAGTTAATTTACTGAGTCAGCTAAAGATACTGGAGAATTTAGTGAATATTTTTAGGGGGGAGGCAAAATAAAATTGGGAATTTGCTTTGGTCTAAATCATTTCAAAGCACACACACCAAAAGGGGTTTTCCAAATTTGTCCTTTTTCTTATGACTGCAAAGGCCTCATTTATCCATTACATTTGGAAATTCAATTTGAACACAAAAGGCAGGAATACATAGCCGACGACTCCCAGATGTGCAATGTAACAATAATAAAGTCTACGACAGAGGGCAGAGGTCCATGTTGTCATGGGGAGCCATCCCAGTCTTTTCAACAAACCAGTTGTTTAGTTAAATATAAAACATATATTTAGAATTAAAGGCACAGCATCTATTCGGTTACATATATTTTTATGCAAATTTTATGTATTTTTATACAAATCCTTTTTTACCCAGTGCAGGGTAAGTAAAAGGGTATAAACACATATAAAAATACAGATATTTAAAGTTACATCACGTGCCTTTAAAACAGATATAGTCTACTGGCAGAGGTGAAAGTAAGCCAGTCCGGTCTGGACCGGTCTGGCGTACTGGCAAGAGCCAATACGCTGTGCTGGACTGGACCGGCTTCCCCCGGCTAGCGCTTTAAAGGGCCTGGGGCTCCCCGCAGAGGCTGGAACCCCTGGCCCTTTAAAGAGCCACCAGAGCCCTACTGCCAGAGCCCCAGGGGTAGTGGCAGCAGGGCTCCGGCGGTGCTTTAAAGGCCAGGGGCTCCGGCTGCTGCAGGGAGCCCCAGGCCCTTTAAAGCACTCCCAGCTGCTGGAGCCCAGGGTTGCGGCAGCAGGGCTCCGGCGGTGATTTAAAGGGCCCGGAGCTCCACTGTAGTAGCGGCAGCCGGAGCCCTTTAAATCGCCTCTGAGTCCTGGGGCTCCCAGCTGCTTCTGCAGCTGGTAGCTCTGGGGGCGATTTAAAGGGCTCGGCCCCACCTCTTCCAGTTGAGGCCACGCCCCCTCTCAGGACTCCAGAGTACCGGTAAGTCCTTTAAATTACTTTCACCCCTGTCTATTGGATAAATAAGTATTTAGCCCTCCATGGTGGATTTATCCAAGACATTCTGCTTAATCATGTAGCTCTATTCATCTGACTCTCACATATATACACTAGCCCAAGGAGTTAAAAAATCTGTTTATTTTATTACACAGGGAGCAGGCTCATAACCATATTGTTAAAAATACATTTTTATTTGAAGAAAAGGAGTACTTGTGGCACCTTAGAGACTAACCAATTTATTTGAGCATATAAATGCATCCGATGAAGTGAGCTGTAGCTCAGGAAAGCTCATGCTCAAATAAATTGGTTAGTCTCTAAGGTGCCACAAGTCCTCCTTTTCTTTTTGTGAATACAGACTAACACGGCTGCTACTCTGAAACCTGACATTTTTATTTGAGTTTCTCCCCTATAATTAATAATATACAATATAAAGAAATATCCTGCACAATTTCAGTTTACATCTGGTGCCTCTTTGAAATGATAAAAAGCATCTGAAATCATCAACTTCTTTCACTCTGGGAAATTAAAAATATATTAAACTGTTTTAGACTTTTGTAAAACAAATCTCCTGGGCTAAAATCTTGAAGACAAAATTTCAATTGAAGAAATTAAGAAGGGTAAGGGGTTATGAAAACACCAACACAACCTTCACAATCATGATGACATGAATCATATTACTAGAACAGTTAAGACCCACAATGTGCCTTTCTTTGCTTTTAGAGCTGGACTACATCCTCTTCTCTGTATCAGTGGAAAGTTTAATTGGACCTTAACTGGTACAGAAGTGTGTTTGCTGCAGCAGATTCCTGACCCTTCAGTCCTGACCAAGAGCATGTATTATAGGTGGTACAGGTAGTGACAACTATAGCTAAGGTTGCCCAACAGTTTCCATTATAAAACCCTGTTTCCAGTTGCTTGTAACTTCCACAAACTTAAACTGTACAGGCTGAAATTTTCCATGCCGGCCATCTGCCTCGGGCTGATTTTATTATTATTTTTTTTAAAGTTTTAAATAAAATGGGTCAACTGTTTCCAAGGACGTGGTTAAGGAAGAATATATGGAGCTGTGGAAGAGGCGGAAAGCAGCAGGGGGATAGCAGCAGGGGAGGGGATAGGGCAGGGAAAGGCTGGGGGTGACAGAGTCCAAAGGGTCTGTAATCCCCATAGAACACTCCCCCGCAGAACCTGGAATAGTCTAATCATTCCTTTGCTGTCTAGCAAATAGCTGTGAAATCTACTGGCAAAGCATAGGTGTCCATCCCCTCTAGTCAATTTTGGCTTCTGTCTCTGTCCCTCAGTGGCCATGTGTAAAATGAGCATAATAGCATTTCACCTCTCAGGCGCTGCAAAGATGATTTCATTAATGTTTGTAAAGAATTAAGATACAGTACAGTAGATTCCAAATACTAGCAACCCCTCGGTGGAGAGTCAAAAGTTGCTATTAATCGACGGTTGCCAATAAGCAAAAAGGCGCCTTGTGGGGCTGCAGCCAAGGAACATACCTTCCCTGGCTGCAGCCCCGCAAACCTCCCTGCAGTCAGTGCTCAGCAAATCCCAGTGCTTCGTTCCAGCGCTGTGGCTCTGGAAGGAAGCGCTGGGACATGCAGAGCACCAACCGCAGACAGGTTTGCGGGGCTGCAGCCAGGGAAGGAAGCATTACAGCTGCACAACACCTCTCCCTGCACTCTCCAGGCTGCATTCTGCCCTGGCACTGAAGGCCCAAGCTTGGTACGTCCATGCACTTCCCTGACTGCAATCCCACTAGCGTGCCTGTGGACAGGGCTCTCTATAGGGAGCAGGGGTACTAGAATGTGCTGAGCCTGGACCCACAGCGCCAGGGCGGAACCTAGCACAAGGAGAGCACTGGGAGAGGTACAATGCAGCCCCATGGCCACCAGCACCTTGCTTCCTGTGGAAAGCCACCTCATCCAGCCTCCCGGCTGCCCTGCCTGCAACCTGCCTGAGTTCCACATGTACCAGAGCTTCCTCCCCTGGCTGCAGCCCTGTAAACCTCTGGGTGGCCTGGGCTTTCCACAAAGGAGTTGTCAATAGTTGGCATGCCTGTCGCCAATATCCTGACCAATTAACATTCTAGTCAACTGGACCGAATCGGTTCCAGGCAGAATGTTGTTATTAACAGGTTTACTATTAAGCAGAATCTATTTTGCTACAATAAGAGCCCCACAGAAAAGCCAGAGGAAATTAGTAGAGCTGGTTGGAAATCTCTGTCAGAATGATTTTCCAACAGAAAATGCAGTTTCTGCAAAATCAAAATTTTTGCTGAAAATTTTCAATTTTCTGTCAGGAAAATCTAAATGAAATATTTCATTTTGGGTGGGTTTGACCCAAATTGGAATATTTTGGTTTTTGAACTAAGCCGAAACATGTTGTTTCAAATCATTTCAAATCATTATTTGGGACCCCCATTCTCTCCTATGGGCTGGACTCCCCGGAGAACTACACCTTCCCATAATGCAATGTGGATTTCCCCCAATCGACCAACATGGTGCATCATGGTCAGATGGCTCTGCATGCATTACGGAAGATGCCATCAAGCCAGGAAGCCTAGCCCAGATAGGGAAATGGTGGCATCGAGCTCCCAAATTATAGTTCCTAGGAAGCAATGAGCCACTGTGGGACAATGTAGTTTAATATTGAACTAACTTGAAAAAAAGCATTTTGATACATTTTGACTTTGGCAATGTCAATGTTTACTTTCAATTCAATATGTCAAAACATTTTTATTTTGACATTTCTGAATCAAAATTTTGAAAATTTCCATTCCACAAAAAAAAAAAATCCACTTTTTGTCCCAATTTGGGAAAAAAACAAATGCTGAAATGTCAGAATTTCCCATGGGAATTCTTAATTTTGCTCAGCAAACCCAGAAATTAATAATTTTTTACTCAGTGCAAGGTTTGAATAGTGTATAATAAATAATGCCTGCGGCCACACATTGAATGATGAGTATAAAAAGAAATACTGACATGTAACTATTCAATGAACAACATCTATGCTGTGCACTGAATGAGTCAGGGGCTCTGTGGAAAATATTGTATGTGATCAAATAATTAAAGAATGTATAATAATGCATATGCACAAGGGGGCTGAATTAAGGTTGTACTGGCAACCTTAATTCTGGCATTCCTAACTTTTCAGTGGTTTCAGAGTAGCAGCCATGTTAGTCTGTATTCTCAAAAAGAAAAGGAGTATTTGTGGCACCTTAGAGACTAACCAATTTATTTGAGCATAAGCTTTCGTGAGCTACAGCTCACTTCATCGGATGCAAGTGAGCTGTAGCTCATGAAAGCTTATGCTCAAATAAATTGATTCGTCTCTAAGGTGCCACAAGTACTCCTTTTCTTTTAACTTTTGAGTGTTTGACTTTGCAACCTTAATGTTCTTTACATGTAGGGGTTTCTGATGTAGTACAGTTGTGGAAGGGACAAAATCACCCAGTGATGTTAGAAGTATTAGGTTAAGCTGAATAGTCTAATAAATTTTCCCCCAATGAACACAATCTCCATTGATAAAAATAATTATTGGTATAACAACTGGCTGCCAAAAAATTATACTTGGAAATAGAATATTTTATGGCAAAGGAATAATCTGTATAAAACAGGGATCCACAAACTTCTCAAGCAACTATCACAATTTACCAGACTGAGTGAGAAATGAATAGGTGCACAGCGCTGAGGCCCGAACTTGAGGTTCACCACTAAGATAGGAAAGAGGAGCCTAGAATACCAATGCTGACACTATGTGCCAGTGATTGGGAACCCACTTTAGAGTACACAGACAGGACTTTGATAAATATTATGAAAGATGCCTATCAAACTGCCTATTCTCAGAAATGCTCAGGAGATACAACAGCATTTATTGTTGATGAGCTATTACCAGCAGGAGAGTGAGTTTGTGTGTGTATGGGGGTGGGGGGGATGTGAGAAAACCTGGATTTGTGCTGGAAATGGCCCACCTTAATTATGCACATTGTAGGGAGAATGGTCACTTTGGATGAGCTATTACCAGCAGGATACTGAGTTTGTGTGTGTGGTTTTTGGGAGCGGGGTGAGGGGGTGAGAGAACCTGGATTTGTGCAGGAAATGGCCCAACTTTATTATCATGCACATTGTGTAAAGAGTTGTCACTTTGGATGGGCTATCACCAGCAGGAGAGTGAATTTGTGTGGGGGGGTGGAGGGTGAGAAAACCTGGATTTGTGCTGGAAATGGCCCACCTGGTGATCACTTTAGATAAGCTATTACCAGCTGGACAGTGGGGTGGGAGGAGGTATTTTTTCATATTCTCTGTGTATATATAAAGTCTGCTACAGTTTCCACGGCATGCATCCGATGAAGTGAGCTGTAGCTCACGAAAGCTCATGCTCAAATAAATTGGTTAGTCTCTAAGGTGCCACAAGTACTCCTTTTCTTTTTTAGTAAGTCCCTAGGAATTCGTGTAAATTTTAAAGTCCATGGACATGATTCTGCATATCAACTAAGGTCAAAAGCAGCTGCTACTGACTTTAGAAAGTCCACTGCGGCCTGGGACTGAAAGCAAAAATCAAGGTATGGAACCTGGGTGAACAGATTAGTCAGGGAGGTTGAATGGAAAACCACAGAGGCTGCACAGTCTATCAGAGGCCAGTTAAGTCTGCAAAGCTTGGAATGGCTAACAGTGGTCAAATATGTACATGAAAAAGATTAAAACACAGGCCTAGCCAGAGCAGGGCAATTAATTTCACTAAATACATTAAGAAATTACCAAATCCTTTTGCAACCAGAGCAGCTGCAAAACATACAACTACTACACACGCTCACCCAGCCACCTCTCACCCTCCCATGCACACACGCGTATTTATGTCTCATACAGGAAAGTACTTGTTTTGCAGGCACACGCATTTCTCTTTAAACAGATGTCTTTCTTCTTTTCAACTGGTCTGGAAAAAGAGGGTATATTTTTTGTGTGTTTATTGCCTTTGTATCCTAATTCTGGCTAAGAGCACGTTTCTCTGAGCGGAGTGACGCTGTGCATTGTTAGGTCTCTCATTCACGTTAGCTTTCAGCTTCCTCTATTTCTGCAGGTTACAGGCAGGAAACTGGAAAATGGGCCACAGGAAACCTGGCCTCCTACATCTGTCCCAGTTTGTAATCGCAGCTCTGGTTTTATTTTGCTAAGTGTCTCAGGTTTGTTTTAACCCTTGAGAAGATGACTGCATTAGCTTGCAAAAGAACATGGCTATTTTGCTGTTAAATTACATTATTTTGATAAGGTTCTTTTGTTTTTTGATGTAGTTACTGGATACAAGAAATGATGAGAGAGTTGAGTAAATTTTTTAAACAAGACGATGTCTAGCAGGGGAAAAAAATCATTATGCAAGTTTAAAAAGAATTAATTTTTCACTGAAATGACCAAAATCTTTCAATTTATTGTAACTAACAGCGCTTAAAATAAATAAATATTTTTAGAGAAAAATACAGACAAATGTAATTTCTAGCTCATTTATCTTATCTATATATTTTCAATTTATAAACCTAGTGCAATGGTGAACATCTATATCGAAAGTTAACAACTTTCAGATGCTTTGCTTATGCCAATTTTTTTTTAATTTAATTGCAAACATAAGAAACATGCTGGTTGTGAAAGGGAAAATAAATATTGTTCTTGATAATATTAAAATTAATCAGGTATATTTGTTTTACACACGACTCCAGATGCAAATTTGAGCTGATGTTGATTTTGAGACAGGTTGTGTTTCTAGAATAATTAGCAAAATCATTACATTTTTCCCTTGATATTGGTTTGTGTAACAATCAATAGATCATGAGAGGTTAAAGAAAGTGGCGAGTACTATCCAAACAGCTGCACAGGAACATTGTAAAAGAAAAAGGCAAAAGTCTGAGTCAATCTTCAAATTATATTTCTCAACAGTTATGTTTCAAGGATGTCAAATAGGATGTGGTCAGTGAAAAGTTAGTATTTCTGCCAAAATGAAGAAAAAACAAATATTAGTTTGTTTACGTAGAAATTGTCAAATATTCAGCAAAGGAGATCTTACTACTAATTTAACTGACCTTGAAAAAATAAGCTAGCAAGTAAACGTGTAAATATACGTGTATTAACTTGATGAAGAACTTTCTCTGGTAAATGGCAATAGAACTAACTTATGCTGCAGTACACACCCACAGCACTTTAGGGAACTCTTTGTACACAATATAGTGAGTGTGTTGGTAATTTTTCCATATCCCGCAACTGGAAGGTTTCCTGCTAGAGCATCCTCAGAATTTTTCTATTGTGTTGAAACTGCAAAAACTTTCTAAATCAGGACTTCCTTCTATTATATTTTAGAGGTGTCTTTCTGGGAAATAAAGATTCAAGTCAAAAGGTAGGAATTCCTGCAGCACCACCCAGTGGAAACATTAGAAAAAGTTAAAGATTGACCCAACACAGAAGTTCTGAGATGGCTTCAGAAGAGCAGTAATACTGCCACACAATTAAGGTGTTTTAAGGGTGTGTCAAAAGACACAAGGCTTTGTTGCCTGCAGTGCTCAGCAGTGTTACATGAGATAAGCATGCTTCACCACTCATGTATAAGCAACTAAATAGTTTTTCCTTAACTTTTATTTTTGTAGGATCTTGTAATAAGAATTTAATTTAATAATTTACAGAGCATCTTCCTCCCCCCCCCCCAAAAAAAAAATCACCACCAGTCACTTGGGCTCTCTACAGTTTATCAGACAAAAACAATTAAAACAGCACAAAATAGACAACAGCCACTCCAAATACATTATTAAATAACAAATCTACATAATTATAAAGGAAGGGTACATACATGGGGACTAGCAGTTGCAGAAGAAAAACACTTCTGATAAAGCAACATCTTCAATAGATTTTTAAAAGTAGAGAGGGATGGACTGAGGCAGATGTCTATGAGTTCCACAGGCTTGGTCCCTTGCCACACTGAGGTGTGACGACAGAACCCCTATGATGTGACTGTCTTCAGAGTAGAGACACCCAAAAGGGTAAGCCTCAAAAAGCAGCCTTAACAAGAATGGAATATAAAGCCCTTAACATGAAGGAATGTGGCCTTTTCTTCCCTGTTAAGGGCTTTAATAAACAATGTGTTTAACTATTTCTAAGGCTTACCCATAAACAGAAGTGCATAAATCTATAATGGTTCCAAACATTCACCTTGGGATAAATGTAAAATTAATACAGACTCCTTATATTTCCTTCAGCTGCTCATATGGTGTACATCTGTTGCATGTTGGCAATACACTAAGTTGCAATCCAAGGGACTTCCAGATTCAAAGGCAGCCCTGTATCTTTATTCTCCCCATATGAATTTCTTTGTTACATTTTTGCCTGTGTCAGTGGGGCTCAGTTATAATTATTTTGTTCCGTTATATAAAATCTTTGAAAGTCTCCATTTTAAATGTTGAAAAAAATATACATTCAGTGGGAAAACAGCTAGATAAAGGCAGTGTTACTGCCACGTATTTAGATATTTGTTTGCAGGTGCAGATGCTACTTCTGAGGAGTTTACTCAACATATCCAATGACGCTTACTCCTAAAAGTAAATATGACTTCTTTACCGGTGAGCCTGTACTTTAACTAGTGTTTAAAAGCTTCCAATTTTGTGACAAGGTACAGAAAAAGAAGCTTTTATAATTGATATTGATGACTACAATGAGGAAATGCATTTTTAATAAGTTTATCAATACTGTAAATGTTCCCTGTATATTTACTGCTATTTTTATACAATATTTTTATTTTTAAACCAATCCTCCACTCTTAACTGACTTGTCTTTTACTAGAAACTCAGGAAAACGAACAGGTCTCTTAATACTTTGTCTAGAAAAGGATATGGTCAAAAGGAAAGGGAATGCAATTCTAGTAATTTAGTTTTGGCTTAGTTTGAAGATGAGACTGACACTTGAAACATAGTGAGCTGATGGCAACATATGTTGGCAGATTTAGCTACCCCTCTTCCGTAAATTGGTTTTTCAGAATGTGTTGGCTTAAGAAAGATGAATCATAAAATTATAAAATAGCACAAGCAGGTTATCTGTGTACTTACTCGTTGCACTGGGATTTAGTTGTATGATTATACTAAAAATTGCATGGTCTGATTTAGTAAAAGGCAATTTCTATACATATATAAACATTTGCATACACAGAGTCTCCTAAAAAAATAGCTGATGTTCCTTTGATAGCTATTATAGACTAATCCAAAATCATGAATCCCTTATTCACATTGGTGAGCAGTTACTCACAGGAGTAGTCAAGACCCACAGTTGCTGGTTTCCATAGGATTAGTCCTGTGACTAACTGTTCACCAGAATGAGTAATGGGTTAAAAATCTAGCCCTAAATTAAGAATCACTGGTATGTACTCCCATGTGTCTCAAATTCCAAGAATATTAGTTTCCTTCTCCCTTTCTCAGATACAAAATTGATCCACAAAAGTTCTGTTATGCCAAAAGCTATCCAGGTTCTGGTTTGCTCTAGTGCTAATGCTGAAGCCTAATGAAATAACTAACTTATCTCTTAGTCTGTACCATTTTTCACATACCTAGCACGCTGATAAGACCTACAGGTATCTACAGTTATCACCCAGCATCTTGTCTCTCACTTCATACATTAATATAAACACTAACATAGCTAGTGGGCTATAAATTACAGTTTAAGGTGTACGTTATTTAAACAAAAAAAAAAAAAATCTGATCATTGTCTTCCAGGATTCATAATATCCTGTGTACTTAAATCAATTCCCATGGTTGCTGCAAACTATGAAGAAGAGAGGGAAGGAGCATCACTTAAATTTTTGCCACAAACATCACTATAGAAAAAGTGCCTAAATCACAAAGCTTTAGAACAGGTTTCAGAGTAGCAGTCGTATTAGTCTGTATTCGCAAAAAGAAAAGGAGTACTTGTGGCACCTTAGAGACTAACCAATTTATTTGAGCATGAGCTTTCGTGAGCCGGCCGCATCTTGAGCTACAGCTCACTTCATCGGATGCATTCAGTGGAATATACAGTGAGGAGATTTATATACACACAGAACATGAAAAAATGGGTGTTTATCATACACACTGTAAGGAGAGTGATCACTTAAGATGAGCTATTACCAGCAGGAGAGCGGGGGAGGGGTGGGGGCGGGGAAAGAAAACCTTTTGTAGTGATGATCAAGGTGGGCCATTTTCAGCAGTTAACAAGAACGTCTGGGGGGGGGAGAAGGGGAATAATCATGGGGAAATACTTTTACTTTGTGTAATGACTCATCCACTCTCAGTCTCTATTCAAGCCTAAGTTAACTGTATCCAGTTTGCAAATTACTTCCAATTCAGCAGTCTCTCGTTGGAGTCTGTTTTTGAAGTCTTTTTGTTGTAATATTGCGACTTTTAGGTCAGAGATCGAGTGACCAGAGAGATTGAAGTGTTTTCTTTCCCCGTCCCCGTCTCCCCCCCCCACGCTGGTAATAGCTCATCTTAAGTGATCACTCTCCTTACAATGTGTATGATAACACCCATTTTTTCATGTTCTGTGTGTATATAAATCTCACTGTATTTTCCACTGAATGCATCCGATGAAGTGAGCTGTAGCTCACGAAAGCTTATGCTCAAATAAATTGGTTAGTCTCCAAGGTGCCACAAGTACTCCTTTTCTTTTTGTGAAAGCTTTAGAAATTACATTTGTTCACCAACTAATCTGTTAACATCTCTGCAGCTTTCCAGGACACACAGCAAGAATATTATTATTATATTATATATAATGTTATATATAATATTATTATTATTTCGTGCAACTGTATATTGCATCGTGGATGAGGTATTCGGTCACTCTCGTCAAATAAGATCTAAAGACTATAGCCACTATCCTCAGGCCTTGCCATGCTGCATAGCAAAAGGGGATGTATGCAACCTTTGTACTCCCCCAATCTTGGAGCTGACTGGGGATCAGTTCAGCCACTGTTGTACATTAGAGTAGCCTGGGGCTGCTCTAATTTGCAAACAGCTTTAACCTCCATGGCGCCTGTAGCAAACAGAGATCACTGGAATGAGGCAGTGGTGTAATTAGGCTCCCTATGCCAGCCCTACTCCACTGAAGGATTTTCCTCAACTGACCATTTAGACAAGCTTTAAGTCTACTCTGAGTCACCAGAGTAGGATAAAGCAGTCTTCATAGAGGCCAAGATCTGACCCCTATATCTAGAAGGTAAACCCAGATTCTGATCTCAGTTAAACTAGTGTAATCTGAAACTACTCCTCTGAAGTCAGTGGAGTTTTTCCAGACTCCACTAATGTAACTAAGATCAGAATTTGTCTCTCCCTTCTATATAACTTCTAATATTATTCATTCTTCTATGGCATTACTGTATTGTTTTGCTCAGAAAAGCTGACTGAAGTAGATTGTAAACTTTTGGAATCTGTTTGTACTAGCACAAAGGGGGCCGCTGAACACCATTTCAATATAAATTGTTTAATAGTTGGAATACATACCAGGACCTTTCTCAGAAAGCTCAGGCTGAAAGATACTCAATTAACTCTATTTGTACAGAACAGACTGATGATAAAGGGATATGAGGAGATATTACAGTGAAATGCTGCCACTAGAGACATGTATGTTGTAATAGATCTCTGTTCTGCAGATGTATTAGCACGTCAGTTGTTTCACAAAACTAGCAGGGTGAAACTTTTACAAGACCATATTTAAATAATTTTAACAAATATCCTAAGTAGATGATTGTACAAATGTAAAAATACTAGGTTTTAAACAAACTCCTATTTATGGTTTGGTTTTGCCAGTATTTTCAAGAAAAACTTCATCTTGCAAGATGGCATTTTACACAGAGCTAATACTTAGCCCATCTTCTATGTTAACACTGAGAGAGCCCTTTATACATTTTACAAAATTTTTTAAAGATTGAAAAACATGTGCCTAGGGAGATTGTGACAATGATTCATTACGTGACTTAAACAGCATTTCTGTTAGCAGCTAACACTGTAGTATGTTTAAAAATAAATGCAGGCAACATTTTAAACGGCCATGCATACTGGTATAGAACATTGTGAAGGGTGAGAGAGACAGGATTTTCTCTGTTATTACCCTTGCAGTTAGGATGTTAATAAACCTGAGGTATGACATTAAGATAGTACACATTTCAAAAACCCCAGAAAATGAGTCAGTGTTGCTGCTCTGTATTTGGAACCCTCTGATATGGAATAATAAATTGGCATAGACAGCCCAAGACAAGGTTGAAATGGTTCTGTTCCATGAAACAGGATTTGGGGAGCTCATACAGGGACCAGCATCCTCTGCACGCCACGAAGTTGCTCTGCATATCCTGACACAAGCTTTTGAAACAGGGCTATGACGCACCAGGAAGACCTTTGGCCCCTGTAGGGGCAGGCATAGGAGTGTCAGGATCTACTACAGTCCCACTAAGGGCTACACTAGCAAACACTTTATCATGTGCTTAACTTAAAGCATGCAAGTAGTCCCATGACATTAATAGGAGTAGTCATATACTCAGAGTTAAGTATGTGTTCAAATGCAGTTGCAAAACGGCTTGTGGCCTGCAGAAGGATTCCTTATCCCTCATCTCAAGAAGGGAGTTAGCCAACTGATACGTATCTCTGGGGCACCTCTAACTTACTGCTATTGATTAAATTTGGGGAGCAAAAGAGGCACTTTCTCTGCTGGGAGTTTGCCATTGAGTTTGATAGGACTCTGAGCTGGTTGCTGTGTTTTGAAATCTAGACTTGGTTGCTGACTGTCCGGGTTATGTTGCCCTGCAGTTAGGTAAATTAGTGCCCCCTTTCTAGCAGGGGCTCTTAGAAGTGAGAGCAGTGCAGTTTTTAACTGGATAGAGCAGTGATAAGAGGTGACTGAGAGAGAAGGGTTGAGTCACCCAGTGGCTGGTGAGATGAAGGCAGCTTCAAGACTAAGGCTTGTTCATCAGTGAAGGAACGCAGGGCAGCAGGGTTGGTTTTTTTTCCCCTTTACTTAACTTGCAGGTACTATACAACAGTGGTTCTCAACCGGGGGTATGTGTACCTCTGTGGGTACACAGAGGTCTTCCAGGGGATACATCAACTCATCTGGATCTTTGCCTAGTTTTACAACAGGCTACATAAAAAGCACTAGCGAAGTCAGCACAAACTAAAATTTCATACAGACAAAATGAGAAAGTAAGCAATTTTTCAGTAATAAGAAAAGGAGTACTTGTGGCACCTTAGAGACTAACCAATTTATTTGAGCATAAGCTTTCATGAGCTACAGCTCACTTCACCTTAGAGGCTAACAAATTTATTTGAGCATAAGCTTTCATGAGCTACAGCTCACTTCACCTTAGAGGCTAACAAATTTATTTGAGCATAAGCTTTCGTGAGCTACAGCTCACTTCATCGGATGAAGTGAGCTGTAGCTCACAAAAGCTTGTGCTCAAATAAATTGGTTAGTCTCTAAGGTGCCACAAGTCCTCCTTTTCTTTTTGCGGATACAGACTAACACGGCTGCTACTCTGAAACTTTTCAGTAATAGTGTGCTGTGACACATCTGTATTTTTATATCTGATTTTGTAAGCACATAGTTTTTAAGTGAAGTGAAACTTGAGGTGTGCAGGACAAATCAGATTCCTGAAAGAGGTACAGTAGTCTGGAAAGGTTGAGAACTACTGCTCTACAAGGAAGAACCTGCCATGGGAGGAAAACGGCATGTCACCAACACCACCACTTGCTCTTTCTCTCTCCCTGCATCTGTGGGGTCCCGCATCAGACAGGCATCCTGATCCTGGAGGCTTCCATCCAAGCCCTGGCTTTGACTTACTGGGACTGAGGCCTGCATGTCCCTGTTGACGAAAGACTGACAGGGCAATGACCCGGTGCGAGAGGTGTCTGTTGGTGGAGTCCCTCGGGAAACAGGTAAGAAGAGCTGCAGGAAGATGTAGCATCAGTGTAGCATCCAGGAGTGTGAGGACTTCATCAACAGGACACAACTGGAAACATCTCGGATGGAGGATGTTAGCCAACTACAGATGACTACACCAGCACCAGAGGAAGAAGGAAAACTGGATGCTGTACAGGGAGGAGACTGGCTACTGGCCACCTTGGGCAATAGACAGTGCTTCACCCCCACCCAGGTCCACTGAGGTGAATGAACTGTACATCATACTGGCAACAGGACACAAGGAGAAGAGCTCAATGGCTGAGGAGGAAGAGCCACCTGCTCCCAAAGCTGGGAGGCTCACAGTCACTGCACTTAGGAAGAGTAGGTGTAGGGTGCTGGTGGTTGGGGCCTCCTTTCTGAAGGAGACGGAGGCATCCATCTGCTGACCTGACGTGATTTCTGCAAAGGTGTGCTGCCTGCCTGCAGCCCACATCTGAGATGTTACGGAAAGGTTGCTGAGGCTCATCCATCCCTCTGACCACTACCCAGTGTTACTCGTCCATGTGAGCACTAATGATACTGCTAAGTATGACCCTGAGCACAGGACTCCAGAAGCAAGAGTGAAGGCATGCAGATTGTGTTCTGATCCATCCTCCCGATGGAGCGTAAGGGCCCAGGCAGGAACACATGCATTCTACAGATGAATGCACGGCTATGCAGATAGTGTTGATAAGAGGGCTTTGGCTTCCTCGACCATGGGATGCTGCTCTGGGAAGAGGGTCTCCTGACCAAGAAGGGGAAGAGCACCTTCGTGCACAGACTCACCAACCTAGAGAGGAGGTTTTAAACCAGGTTCAAAGGGGGCAGGGGACAAAAGCCCACAGGTAAAAATTAAAAAAAGGCAACCTTAACGGAGGGTTAGATGTTGGGGGAAGAGGGGAGCATGGAAAATTACAATAGGGTCACAGGAGAAAAAAGAGGGACATCAGCAGAGGAATTTCCTCAATATCTTAGATGTACAAATGCAAAGAGAATAAACAGGAAGAACTGGAAATATTAGTATATAAGCTAAATTAAGTCTTCATTGGTGTCACGGAGACTTGGTGGGATAAGTTCCATGACTGGAATATTGTTATAAAAGGGTATAGCTTGTTCAGGAAGGACGGGCAGGATAAAAAGAGAGTAGGTGTTGCCTTATACATCAAAAATATGAACTTGTTCAGAGATCCAGAAGGAGGTCAGAGCAGACCAATTGATGTCTCTGCGTAAAGATGAAAGAGGTAAAAAGTAGGGGTGACATCATCGTAGAGAGTCTACTAAAGACCACCAAATAACAGAAATATCCCAAACACAAGATCCGGTAGTAATGGGGGACTTTAACTACCCAGGCATCTGTTGGAAATGTAATATGGCAAAACACAGAACTTACAATCAGTTCTTGAAATGTATTGGGGACAACTTTTTGTTTCAGAAAGTGGAAGTAGTAACCAGGGGGTCAGCCATTTTATACATGATTCTGATCAACAGGAAGGAATTGGTAGCAATTTGGAGTGAAAGTGCCCATGAAATAATAGATTTCATGATTATAAGAAAAAGAAGGAGTAAGAGCAGTAGAATAAGGACAACAGATTTTAAAAAAAGCAGACTTTAACAGACTCCAAGAACTGGTAGATAAGGTCCCATGAAAAGAAAATCTAAGGGAAAACAGAGTTAAGGAGAGCTGGCAGTTGCTCACTGAGATAATATAAAAGGCACAACCGCAAACTATCCTGATGCAAAGGAAAGATAGGAAGAATTGTAAGAGGCCAACATGGCTGTAACACAGGGGAGGGCAAACTTTTTGGCCCGAGGTTGCGAAACTGTATGGAGGGCCGGGTAGGGAAGGCTGTGCCTCCCCAAACAGCCTGGCCCCCCTCCCCCTCCCACTTCCCGCCCCCTGACTGCCCCCCTCAGAACCCCTGACCCATCCAAACCCCCTGCTCCATGTCCCCCTGACCGCCCCCTCCCAGGTCCCTAACCGCCCCCTGGGACCCCACACCCTATCCAACCCCCCCGTTCCCTGTCCCCGACTGCCCCAACCCCCTATCCACAACCCTACCCCCTCCAGGACTCCCACGCCTATTCAACCCCACCCCCCTCCTCCGTCCCCTGACCGCCCCCCTCCCCCGAACCTCCGCCCCATCCAACCCCCCCGCTCCCTGTCCCCTGACTACCCCCTCCCGGGACCCCAGCCCCTAACTGCCCCCCCTGGGACCCCATCCAACCACCCCCTGCTCCCTGACTGCTCCCTGTCCCCTAGCTGCCCCCCGGGACTCCCTGCCCCTTATCCAACCTCCTCCCCCCACCGCTCCCTGCCCCCTTACCATGCTGCTCAGAGCCGCAGGACTGGAAGACACAATGCCCAGCTGGAGCAAGCCCTGCGGCGGAGGGGGGACAGCAGGGGAGGGGCCAGGAGCTCAAGGGCCGGGCAGGACAGTCCCGTGTGCCGGATGCGGCCCATGGGCCGTAGTTTGCCCACCTCTACTGTAACAGGAGCTCTTTAATGACCTAAAAATCAAAAAGGAATCCTACAAGAAGTGAAACATGGACGAATGGCTAAGGGGGAGTGTAAAAAAAAAAAAGCACAAGCACATAGAGCCAAAATCAGAAAGGCTAAGGCACAAAATGAGTTACATTTAGCAAGGAACAAAAAAGGCAATAAGAAGAGGTTCTTTAAATACATTAGGAGCAAGAGAAAGTCAAGAAAGTGTAGGTCCTGTACTTAGCACGAAAGAGAGCTCATAACTGATGACATCAAGATGGCTGAGGTGTTTAATGCCAATTTTGTTTCAGTCTTCACTAACAAGGTTAATGGTGACCAGATACACAACACAATTAATATTAAAAACAAGGGGAAAGGAATGCAAGCCAAAATAGGGAAAGAATATTTAGATAAGTTAGATGTATTCAAGTCATCAAAGCCTGATTAAATTCATCCTAGGCTACTTAAAGAACTAACTGAAGCAATCTTGAAACCATTAGCAATTATCTTTGAGAACTCATGAAGGACGGGTGAGGTCCCAGAGGACTGGAGAAGGGTAAACATAAAAAGGGAGAACAAAGAGGTCAGAAAGGAATTAGGTCAGTCTGACTTCAATACCTGGAAAGATACTGGAACAAATTATTAAACAGTCAATTTGTAAGCAAGAGTGGCTACTCAGGCTTAGCATGGGGCACAGAATCTAGTCCCTAGTTAACTTTTTTCACACAGTTTATGGATATACCTCCTTGAAGAATGTAAGTATCAGTCTATGATAAAGTAGACTGCAAAAGCATCAGTAATGCTAGTGGGTCAAAATCAGATATGGTATTAACAGGTGTAACTCCACCGGAGTTGATAAAGATGACTTCAGTGGAGTTCTGCTTACACCAGGCTACACTTGGGCCATTTTGTTCTTAAGTACATCACTTAAGTTAAAGCTGCTACTGAAGTATGTAGTTTTAAAATAGACAGGGAGATACTGGCCATCTCTATTACAGAAACTGAACAGACCAACAATTTCAGGATAGATTTCTGGATTGCATGTCCCACTATAATAATTTTAAAAATCAGAACTTCACTAGAAGAACACATAGGGTCCATATACTGGCATTATATGATACTGAATTAATCAGTAGTTAGTGGGTCAGTGATGTTATTGAATGTAGTGCTTGTTACAGGAATTTTTTTTGTTATATTATGTTGTTTAGAAAACCAACAAAAGTATTTTCCAAAAATGGATCCAAGCTAAAGTCTCTTTTTAAAGATAAACCATTTAAAAACTTTAATTCTGAAGAAGCTACCATTAAATGTAAACATAATGGATCCAAAAATGGATCCAAGCTAAAGTTACCATTAAATGTAAACATAATGGATCCAAAAATGGATCCAAGCTAAAGTCTCTTTTTAAAGATAAACCATTTAAAAACTTTAATTCTGGAGAAGCTACCATTAGACATAAAAATGTAAACATAACCATTTAAGTAAATGCTGAACAAAGACAAATATGCATATTGTTTTAGGAAAGTACACACACAAGGTATACTTTATGTCTCATCTGGTTTGTTTCCATACGTTTACCATTTTATTTTTGTGTGTAGTGAGCTGGACTTTCTGTTCCTACTTCCCAACATTCTGCTGCAAATCGTGACTAATTCTTAAATCATACATAATTCAACAAAATACTTCAACATGAGAACAGATACGTTCAGTCTTTCAAGAACTCTCAACAGTCTCAAAAATATTAGCTGATTCATTACACAAGCTACAGACCAAGTAAACATCTGCCTAATGATTCAGGGTTATATGATTCCTTATTGTGGAAAACAGTGAGGAAAAACTCCATAGAAAATTACGACTACAAATCAGTAGTGGGATCCACAGAATAGTGTTTTCAAAAGCACATTAGCAACAGCCTGTTGTAATTGCCATTGGGTGTGGTCACAAAAGACATGTAGCAGTTGAAAACCAGCAGAAATCTTGTTGGAACTGGCACATAATAGACCCATGTCCTGGAATCAATTTGGTGGCTCTAACAGAAATTCAGAAGTCAATATTCACACGCAATCTAGATTGGAATAAAATCACCATAAGAAGGCTATGTGGATTGATAATCAGTCCAGATTTCAAACACATCCAATCAGTCATGCCTTTATGTGATGGACTGGTTGATCAAACAAGTTTTTTCCATCTCTAGTTTATCTTATTCTGTGACACAGGACTCTTTGGCCCACAGAGGACCACAAATGGGTATACAAACTTCTTAATGATTTGTCACTAACATGTACTGCCAACTAAGACAGGCTTAGCTTACAGTCCCTTTTTCCTAGAAAATTACTCTTTCTACAGATAACATGCATCATAAATAACTGTGTACTAGGCTTCCTCCTCTGTTAGCAAACACCACAATCCCCTTTTTCATCCATAGCCAAATCTTATGTTACTTGAAAGTCTATTGCTTTTCAGTCTCCTGAAACTGGCATGACATCATATAACTGCATTTCCCACACCTAAGACTCTGCACCCATATTTTTCATGCATCTTTGTTACTTAGCTTCCCTATGTATGATGCATTGTATGAGAGCATATCACCCTCAATCACTGCATGGGGCTCAATGCATCTGTGTGAACCAACAAATTAATACAACATTTTCATTGTATAATAATTCTCTCATAACAAAAAACATTTAAATTCTGTTGTACCTCAATATCAGGTTTATAAAATCACCTGATTGCTACTACTCTCCTATAACATTCCCCCATCCTACACACACACCCTGAGTTTGCATCCATTCCAAAAATGGGATTACAAGGTGAGTGTACAGCTGACACAATCAAATTTACTGTATAAAGAAAGACAAAACTTCAGCCTCTGGAGTAAAATACTTACTTTGTAATCATGACTTAAGTTAAATGAAATACCATCACCTGAATGGAGTAAGACGCACTATGAATCAGCGAGTAGTAAGTCTCTCTAATGATTGAAAGTAAAACTGATTGTATCTCTAGAAGTAAAGGATAGGTACGTGTGTAGTGTTTTGTAAACTTATTTGTAAGGAGGATTATTTATTTTATTTATTTGAGATTGTGCTATTTGTCTTGGTCTACTACATGTAAGTGGTAATGTGACATAAAAAGGGTACATGGATTCCCAGTGTGTAAAAAAAATTTCTTTACAAGGTACAGCTCTTGGAAATGTTTCAGTTTATAAATATTCTGAGAAAAAACAAATGTATGCAACTCTGATAGTAGAAATATTAGGTAAATATAAAATGAATAATCACTGTAGGTAATGATATATACTTTTTTCTTAATCACTTTTTTATTTTACAAACAAAATATTTAAGGAATGAGATAATATAATAAATACACATAGAAAGCATTTTTATAATTTAAGGGGAATTGCATTATTCATGAGTGGAAGAAAATAAAATTTAGACTTTTTCTCCCCACACTTGAGTCAATGTATTTTATTTATAAAACACTTGTGGATTGTGCTTTACTATTTATTTCAAATATGTAGTACATACAACTGATATATTACCATTTTCATGAACATCATTATGAAGGCATCAAGATGTTTTCACTTATTCTGAATTAAATCAAATTCATATAATTAACATATACTCTAAATATGTGTAGTCTATATAGACGCAACAGATGGGATTTTGAAATTCCAACAATATTTACATAACCCTGCTAATTAAACTAAAGTGTAGATTTAACAAACAGAGTTCATGTTTAATGTTACAGACAGTCTAATAGGGCTTTTGGTGTCACAGAATATTCACTGGATTATAACTTGTACTGTTTGGTTCCTACCCAACAGACTTTGAAATATTAAATGTTCCCAGTAATATGGTTATCTCTTGAAAACTCAGATTTTCACAGAAAGATGAACTCTCTGAAAAGAGAAATAACACTTACTGTCTGAAGATTATTTTTGATAGCTGACCAGGGATTAGGCATTTTCTATGTTTAATATATATCATCTCTAAAGTTCTAGTGTGACCGCGTATGAAATGAATGTCTCTCTCACTCTGGCTGTAGTGGGCAGTAATCCACCAATGAAATTGCCTTACAGTGTGGCATTGGTCAAAAATCTCTTCTATACAGAAAAACTTAGCACAGGATGAACACAGAAAGTAAAGGAAATGCTGACGATCATCTCAGGTAAAGACGTGTTATTAATTCTTCATTCAATCATCATATTTTTGCACAGTATTTAGTAGCTAAAAGGTGTCAAATGCAGTGTTCATGGCATTACCACGTTTATCATACATATTTTTCTTTTACATACTTTTTGGATATTTTTTATGTCAGAAAACACTTACAACTAACACTTCATTTTCTTTGTTATATTCTTTGTTTGCTCCATGCTCCCTTTGTACAACTTCTTACTTTAAATTAAGTAAGTATTTTTGGGGGCAGGGAGAATATCTTTGTGTGCAATAAGGCACCAATTTTGAATAGCCTTTGTGCCCTACTGCAGAAGACATAAATAATAATAAAGCCACTTTACAAACCACATAAATTGAAAGGCATAAACATGAATTAGATGCCAATTTAAAATTAACCAAATAAAGTGACAATGCAACAAGATTCTGTCCTTTTGTCCACTCACCACAGTTCTAATGTACCCATCACCATAGTGGCCTAGCACCTACCAGCAAGAGTGTAGTTTTTATCTGAAAAAAATCTATGCAAATCCATAAGTTCATCAGAGAGGTCTGGAACATGTTTAGCTAAGTACAACCTCCTAAATATCCCCCTTTTCATACAAACCCTCCCACAACTATCGAATATTTGTAAAGTACATTTATGCTTAAAGTTCTGAAACTAACCAAGATTTTGCAAAAGCAAAATATTAGATGCCTTTTTGTTAGAAATTAAAATGACACCACTGACTTTTTTTTTTTGAAGTTGAAGACTCCCATGCCTGAAAAGATGCTGCACTGAATAAACTGGTCTGAGTCCTATACCCCTAAGTAAATAAACATGTAACTTGTCTTCCTTTCAACTGCAATGGTAGAAAGGCTGACAGGGCTTCACAAAACCCTCCTGTGTTAGGGAACGGAAACTCCTAATGAGATTAGTTGGTGTGTGTGTGCAGACATTACTTAGCCATGACTAAATGGGCTCTCTTCCTGCAGCCAGTGGAAAATTCATGGAACTTTTTCCCCCTGCAGCATCAGAGTCCCTCTAACCTTCAGCAAAGCCAGATCCAAAAACAACTCTCCACTTTCTCTCCCCCCCCCCCCGCGAAATGTATCAAAATGGGCCAGAAGGGCTTCTGGGGAGGGGGGACCTAAGAGAGAGGGGGAGGGCAAGAGAGGAACTCTGAAGACGACAAAGGAAACTGTAAAAAGACCAAATACATAAACCTGAGAAGGAGAAAACCACAGAGTTTCTTTGTGAGCTGCAGTGACTCATTTTCAAGATGTTGTCTGCTGCCAGTTTCAAACCGGAAGCGCATGGCAATTAGTCTTGCTGTTTCCAGACAAGCCTGAAACTCTCCCGACACTTTTTTTTTTTAAATCCCCCCTTTCCAGTTTCTGCAAGAACTCTCCTCCCCCCACAGCCCCCTTCGCCCCTTGCAGAGGCTGCGGGGATCGGCACACACTGCCCCAGCGCCTGGGCGTGTTGACAAACACCCAGACCCCTCCCCCAGTCACTACTGTGATTATTTTAATTTTAAAAATGGCCCACGTGGCCCAGCAGCTGGGACGCCCTAGGCAGCGAGTGAATGCAAAGCGCACCCCAAAGGGCTTCCTGGGCAGTCAGTTATTTCTATCTCTGATTTATGCTCCCTCCCCAGAGAGCCCTGGCAGACAGTGGCCCCCTGCCTCTCGTCCCAGGCAGACCCTGACCCCTTCCTGCCCCCCAAACACAGACACTTCTCTCTCCCCTCGTCTTCTTCCCCTTTTAGCCAGGCAACTATTCCTCGTCTCCTCTCTCCCTTCCCCAGCCAGGCCAGGCAGTGACCCCCTGAACCCCAGTCAGCCCGGGCCTCCTCTGTCCCCAGACAAGGCAGAGACCCCCTTGCTCCCCTCAGGCAAGGCAGAGACCTCCGTTCCCTCCCCTCAGGCAAGGCAGAGACACCCCCCCTTTGCTCCCCTCAGGCAAGGCAGTGACCCCCCCTTTGCTCCCCTCAGGCAAGGCAGAGACACACACCCCCTTTGCTCCCCTCAGGCAAGGCAGAGACGCCCCCCCTTTGCTCCCCTCAGGCAAGGCAGAGACGCCCCCCCCTTTGCTCCCCTCAGGCAAGGCAGTGACCCCCCCTTTGCTCCCCTCAGGCAAGGCAGAGACGCCCCCCCTTTGCTCCCCTCAGGCAAGGCAGAGACACACACCCCCTTTGCTCCCCTCAGGCAAGGCAGTGACCCCCCCTTTGCTCCCCTCAGGCAAGGCAGAGACGCCCCCCCTTTGCTCCCCTCAGGCAAGGCAGTGACCCCCCCTTTGCTCCCCCCAGACAAGGAAGAGACACCCCCCCCTTGCTCCTCTCAGGCAAGCCCCCGCCGTGCTGCCAGGTATCCCTCGCGGGGCTCCGGGCCCTGTCCCCCGAGTTACCACCAGGGATTTCTGCCTTAGAGTCAAGAGTTTGCTCTGGGTTCCCTTGCACGGACTGCCCGAGAAGCTGATGTCCCCGCACCCAGCCCGGGCCCCTTCCAGCCACATTGTCCTTTATCAGCAGATTAAAAGCCAGAAGGGAAACACTCTGTGTGGTGCCTGTGGGAAGAGCAGCCCCTTGGGCCCCGCAGCGCGGCTGCATCCACTCTCCTAGTTGCCCGTCTCTTACAGCTCGTCTGGCTCCCCTTTGCTCTCATTCCCCGCCACCTCCCCAAGTCCCCAAAACTTTGCACTACTTAGCCCAAGCTCAGAAGCACTTTTACATACCCAGAGCCTGGTGGACTTTTCCAATCTCTCCTTGTAGTTTAAAGGAAGCTGGGTAAAATCCCCTGGTTTTCCATGCTGACAGTCTTCTGCAAGCGCTCTGTTGCTCTTGTAATGAGATCCTGGTTTTTTTCTTTCTTTTTTTTTTTTTTTTTTTTTTTCTTTCTTGGTTGGTGTGTATGTGTGTGTGAGAGCAGGAAGTTGGAGCAGTCAGACAGAGAGCCGGCTCACTTCCTTTCCTGCATTATTCCCCAGGCGGTTTGCAGTCTGTGTAAACAGGCTTTTCCTCCCCTCTCCCCTCTCTCTGGCCGCTGATGTGCAGCATTGCTGTAATATAAGACACACACATAGTAAAATGGTAACGGTAACTACACACACACACACACACACACACACACACACAAGGAGCTCCAGCAGCTCCCTCTGACCTCCACCTCTTCCTGTTCTACACCCCAGGGGAGGAGCTTCAAACAAGCTCAACAAACTGGCCCATGAACAGCCTCTACTAAGAGCATAAAGTGGCTTTGCAAAATAATCAGCTTTTCCAAAGACAGTGGCTCAGAGCTGTTAAAGATGAACACGACCATGTTAATATTATTTATTAGTAATTATTACTTCTTGTTAAGCATTAACAGTGCATTGAGCACTCTACAAGACTGCGAGAAGACATGGCGTTTGTCCCAAGGAATGTGTAATCTCCAGATTTGATCTGCAAAGCACTGAGCACCCTCAACTTCTATTGATTTCAGTGGCAGCATCACAGTATTCAGCACCTTGGAAGAGGTTGACCACTTCTCAGAACTGAACCTTAAATAGACAGACACCTCAAAATACATAAACAACACCAAACATATCTAGTGTTAAAAACAAACTGGAAAAAGACAAACAAACCATATTTAAATAATCCAAGTGTGCTCAAAATCTGGATTGAAAATCCCAAATCGGATTCTATGGTTTTTGGTTTGGCTCATTATAAAGACAGGCCATTTGTGAAATTCAGATCTGGGTTCAGATTTTGAACCCATTTGAGGATGTTCAGAACAAGGGTTTTGGTTCAGACTCATCTCTATTAAAAATAATAAGCATACACCATTTGGAGTTTAAATCATCTTTCCATGTATTGCATGTGTCTTTCCTGTACTGTCTTTTTCTGATGCTGATCGTAAACTTCTTCAGTCAGGTCCCACACCTGTAGGGTGCCAAGAACACATCAATGATACTCAGTAATTAATAATTATATATAAATTAAATAAGTACTGCCTTGTAACATCTTTTAAATAGTTAAAAGATTAAGCATTCAACCAGGGTAATTAGAGTTCAAAAATGTTCTTGACATAACATTATTTGGATGTTACATTATTTTTGCTTGCTATTTTTGGGTTATGGCTGCTATATTAATGGTAGGTAATTGGAGTCAAAGAAGCTAACAGGGAATTGTCACAGTTGCCACTGAAAATTAGTCATTAGCATCTTGACATTTAGCAATAGGCATATTGTAGATTTTTCAAGGAAAGTAGGTAAGACTCCAAATTCTGATCCCTTAATGTCCCACATACAAGAGCTTCGGGTAAGGTGAAATGTCTTCGTGCATGCACATGTAAAGGTGTCAATTGTTGAGAAATGCCTTCTGAGAACATACGGAAGTTTAGAGTGTGAGCTTGGGGGTCCACTGAAATCTCATGAAGTTGATGGGGTGGAAATGATGAAATGTTGGTACAACTTTAAATAAAGTACCACTTCTGGAAAAAATATGCATTGGGCATAACCTTTACTTGTTTTAAGCACTACTATAAATTTTTAGAACATAGTAGTCAAACTTCATTTGAGAAGCATACATGAAAACATTTATGCAGGTAGATAATCAATATTAGAGTTGGGTGTGCAAGAGAGGAGTTATCATGGCACCAGCATCAGGAAGATGATTTGCTGAAGTTTGGGGGTGCCAGAATTCCTCTTCTTGAAGTTATGATATGTTTCATTCATTTCTTCTAAGATCTGGGACATGGACTTTCCAATGCTGTCCTGAATTGTTTCTTTTCCATGCTGAAGCAACAGGAGGGAACAAATTGTTTCAAAAAAGGAATTAGGTCTCTAAACAAGCAAGTGATTTATTTTCCCTTTCAAAATATTGTTCTGCCATTTAAAATATTGGTTTAAAAATTAAAGTCCTTTGTTCACCCAAATAACAGTCTAGGACAGGGCTTCTCAAACTGGGGATTGGGACCCCTCAGGGGATCACAAGGTTATTACATGGCGGGTCACAAACTGTCAGCCTCCACCCCAAACCCCACTTCGCCTGCAGCATTTATAATGTGTTTCTAAATATATTTAAAAGTGTTTTTAATGTATAAGGGGGCGGGGGTCGCACGCAGAAGCTTGCTGTGTGAAAGGGGTCAGAATTACAAAAGTCTGAGAATCCCTGGTCTAGGAAGTCTAGATAAAGACTCCAGGCTGAGAGAAAGATGTCATTGGACACTATGTGGCATCTTGAAGCTAACCTGTGAAAAATGGAGACAAAAGTGTGGGACTTTTTTGTTTATTGAAAAAAAGTGATCATGATTTGTTTGAAGCACAGAGATTTGAGGAAGTTCTGTGGGCAGTGGAAAAACTCTGAGGTTTTAGACAGTGTCATTGACACAAATAATACAGATAGATATTTGTTGGAGAAAAATCTTTTTTGAAAAGATTTGTATGTGCTCCCTACAAACATTGTGCTGTAAAGGACTTTGATTAGAGGGAAACTTTTTATCTTGTGTGGATGATAGCAAAATTAATCTAGCCCCCTGATTACCCTGAAACAGTGGTGGGCAAACTACAGCCCACAGGCTAGATCCAGCCCACCAGCCATTTTAAGCCAGCCCTTGACCTCCCACTGGGGAGCAGGGTTTGGGGCTTGCCCTGCTCCAGCACCCCAGCCAGGAAGCAGGGTCGGGGGCCATTCCACGCAGCTCCTGGAAGCAGTGGTATGGCCCCCCTCTGGCTCCTACACGCTCCAATGGCCCTGCTCCAATGGCCCCACTCCAATGGCCCCTCCGGCACTCCAATGGGAGCTTTAGGGGCAATGCTTGCGGATGAGGCAGCGTGCAGAGCCACCTGGTCGCACCTCCGCATAGGAGCCGGAGAAGGGACATGCCACAGCTTCCGGGAGCCACTTGAGGTAAGCACCGCCCAGAGCCTGCACCCCTGAGCCTCTCCCCACACCCCAACCCTCTGTCCCAGCCCTGATCCCTCTCCCACCCTTTGAATCCTCGATCCCAGCCCGGAGGCCCATCCTGCACCCCAAACCCCTCATCCCCAGCCCCACCCCAGAGCCTGTACCCCTTCCCGCACCCCAACCCCCTGCCCCAGCCCTGATCCCCCTCCCGCACATCGAACCCCTTGGTCCCAGCCCAGAGCACCCTCCTACACCTTGAACTCCTCATTCCCAGCCTCACTCCAGAGCCCAAACCCCCAGCCCAGAGCCCCCTCCTACACCCCACTCCCCTGCCCTAGCCCAGAGCCCCGTCCCGCACCCTGAACTCCTCATTTCTGGCCCCATCCCATCCCAGAGCCCACACCCCCAACCAGAGCCCTCACGCCCTCCCTCACCCAACCCCAATTTTGTGAGCATTCATGGCTCGCCGTACAATTTCTGTTCCCAGATATGGCCCTCAGGCCTAAAAGTTTGCCCACCCCTGCTCTAAAACATTGATTCACAAGTAAAATATGGTGAATGAGGGAAGACGTTTATTATGCTATAGAAGGCTTGGTCTGGTATAAAAGTAGTTGCCTAGAGAAAGGGGTCCTGATGGTGCAGGTTTAAAAATACTAGCGATGGACTAGTGCAACCCACTGTCAGTGTGTGTTGCGTGTCTCCATTTGTACCTGATCCACAGGAGCTGTGTCTTCACCGCTAACAACAAAACCTCGCTCTTTACTTCAAGCTGTAGAGATTCATTCTTTCCTCTCTGGAGTTCCTGGTTCAGGGTTCAGTGTTGACCTAGATGGCAGCTGTCACACTAGCAAGGGAGTAGACTGTAACTAGTGACTAGCTCCGTTGCAACTGAGTGAGACATAATACTGCTATATGCTATTGGTGATCTGCCAGCTGGAATGCCCAACCTGATGGGGTGGAGTGAACCCAGGCAAAATATATGCACCCCAGATGTCTCTTAAGTCCCTTTTGTCTAAAGACAATCAAACTTGTGCAAGAAGCCAACTGTTTAAAGCAGCCCTCCCCCCCCCCCCCCCCCGGCCCTGTAGTAAGAGTTTTCCCTAATGCAGCCCCAAATGTACAATGTATAATTCTTCCCCTTTTTTATTAGACATCTTAATTAAGCAACCAATTTGTGTCTGTCCCTTAAGACAGATTTTACTGTGTTTTTAAAGTTGACTATAAATCTTGTGCATTCCTGTAAGCACCCAATCCCTTATTTATATACTAAAGTTCAGGCCAGTTTTACTGTGATTCTGTTCTCCATTTAAACTCTTCAAGGATCGTGTCTAGTTCTGTGTTGGTACAGGACCTAGCACAATTTTGCTCTGATCTCTGGACACTATAAGCGTGTTTTTTCTTAAATCTATCATGATGACTATAAAAATAGCTAATTAATAAGGGCTAGGTTGCAGGCAGATGAGGATAGTTGTCAATTTATTTATAATAGTTTTATAAATGCAAATATATATAAAAAATCATATATATATATATATATATATATTGTATCCCTTCCCCTTCCCCATATTTTGCGTTCAGTTGTCTTCTTAGATTGCAATTTTTGTGGTGCAGGGTCAGTTATTTTGTACTTGCTTGTGTAGCGCCTAGGCCAATGGTTCTACAGTAATATAAATATTAAATAATAATACATCTTTTTATGTAATTCTAACTTGAACAAGTACCTTCCTGGTTACTGGGGTATCCAAGAGGTTTTGGACTATAGGCAAGTAGAATGTAATTACCCAAGTTGGAATGATGATCTAATTTATCTTGGGTTTTGTGCCACACCTGTCATTGTAATATCTGAATGCCTGACAAGTTGCATCAATAGTAATGAATGGTCCACCAACAGACCTGGGTTTTCTCTTCTCTCCCTCTTTCCTGTAGCTGGACATATCTGAGCTCCAAAGCCAGCAACGTTGGTCTTGCCAAAAAATCCCATGAGGTCTTTATTGCTCACAAGTGTCCAGGACCTCAGTTTTATACATCGTTTTAAAGCAATTAAAGTACCACCTACAGTACCTCAAAGGTAAAGCATTGGTTCTATATACATGATGTTTCAAAAGGACTGATTATATGCTGTTCCCATTGGAGTGTTATTTCTGTCTGGGCATTCTGCTGAGCTGTAGAGGATCTTGCAGAGCAGACTTAAGTAGAACTGCAACTCCTCGACTAACAACTAGTTGTCTTAATTAAAATAAAGTTAAACTGCTGGACCACATTCTCAGGGACAGGAAAACCCTGCAAGTTTCAGCTCACAGAGTTTCCTTTTAATCATTCTGACAGAGAATAAAGAAGGGGTAATTGCATCCCCATTCCATGAAACAAGTAAGTGGAACACCAAAGAGAACTAGGGCCTTTGCACTGTTTCCTGGGTTTCCTCTTCCCCTATAGTAGCACCTTCAACAATAACTGTACAGCAATGTGTTCTCTGTGGGTGGAGTTTGCAGGCCCAGAAGGAGAGTTACTGCTGGGTTTCCATTATAAATTTGCCTGCACCCTTAAGGGAGGATTCTCCAGAGAGTGACTGCTCCCCAGCTTTTTCCCTGCCTCATACCCATCCCCCAAGTTCTGTAGTAGTCCTATCACATGGACTTGTAAACATGGGGACTCTGCAGTATTGTAGTCAATGGGGATTATGCAGTGGAGGCCACTGCTGTCCCACTCTCTTCTTCCTCTGGCACATTTTGTTTTCCTCTGTATTGTGTAGCAGAAAGAAGCATTTGACGCCATGTATTTAGGTTAAAGTTGACACTCATATATGTGATTCATTTAGGTTAGCCTGCCTAACTATGTATTTGTAATGGGTTGCCTGTTGCGTAGGATGTGATTGTCTTGTTTGTTATCATTTCAAGAATATTATATGGTGCTGTGTATTGAACGACCATGAAGCACCTAACTGGATTTTCTCACTATGCTTAATTGCTATTTAAACATAGAGAGAAGACTCCAAGAAGCTTAGAGGACCATGGAGTCTAATGAGACCACACCGAGTATCTATTTTAGAATCCAGCAAGCTTCTTACTACGGGCGCTCAGTTTGCTTTTCTGCTCGGTTTCATCTCCAGGCTAATTAACTAAAACGCAGGTTCAGGCTAGAACATTAGTTGCATCTCTCTGTTCTCTCTTACCCATCTGTCTAATTCTAACCTAATCTCTTAATCTAACCTAATTTAACCAAGGTATTTCTAGCACACCCATCACTCTGGTTTCTAGGTATAATTAATCTCCTTTTATGTTTGCAATGTTGTAGCTGTGTTGATTCCAGGATGTTAAAGCAACAAGGTGAGCGGTGACTCAATAAAGACAAAGGATTTATGGTTCATTATAACAATCTGTAACCCACTACTGGGACCCCTTACCCCCTCCCCGCCTTTGTCCTACGACTGCAGAGGTCTTAACTGCCCACTTTACCTTGAATGGTCTCTTGCATCATGTGTTAACGCCTAATGCTAAACAATCTGTTCTGCCTTGTGTTTATCTGTACAGGAGCATGCACCACGGTGGACAAGCAGGGGCACAGGGCACCCCAATAATTGGCGGGGGCCGCAGAACTCCTCTCCCCTGGGGCTGTGGCAGGGAGAGCGCTCTGCCCGCTGCCGCCCCGGGGCTGGAGAAGTTTCACTCTCCCCAAACAACCCTGGGGGAGAGGAGCTCTTTCGCTCTCCACACCGCAGCCCAGGAGCAGGAGGAGTTCTGTGCCCTTCGCTGGGACCCCAGGGCTGGAGGATTTCTGCATCCCCCATGGACCCCCTGTGCAGGAGGAGCTCAGTCTCTTCACTGGAGCCCTGGGATGGGAGGAGTTCAGGGCCCTGGGTCTGGAAGAGCGCTCTGCCCCTCCCCCACTTTTCTATTATGATATTTCCTCCTAACATGTGGTGGGCAAACTCAGTGAGGTCATACACGTATCCCCATAATGTGAGGTTATGGATGAACGTGTGCCTACTTGCACATGTTTGCACATGTTCCCCCCAGAAGGTTAAGGAAAGGTTAAGGAGCCTGTATCCAAGGTGGATTAAAGGTACAGTTTGTTGAAATGGTGACTATATTGCTGTTTATTTTTTGTATATGATGTATGTGTGTGTGTTGATATGGTTTAATGTGTAGAATACGTGTGTGTTCAATATGCCCCATCCCTAACGTGGTAAAATTTAAATTCTTGCACATGCCCCTGTATCTGTGACTCTATCTTTTCCAGAGCTGAAGAACTCTGTGTAAGATCAAAAGTTTGTCTCTTTCACCAGCAGAAGTCGGTCCAGTAAAAGTATTACCTCACCCACCTTGTATAAGGGTATGTCTACACTTAAAAGGCTACAGTGGTGCAGTAGCCACTACCTATGCTGACAGGAGGGCTTCTCCCATCGACAGGGTAATCAACTTCCCCAAGAGGCAGTAGCGAGGTCAGTGGAAGAATTCTTCCATCAAGCTAGTACTGTCTACACCATGGGTTAGGTCAGTATAGCTATGTCTCTCAGGGGTATGGACCAGGCCGAAGACTGAGGGCATGTCTACACTACGATCTTAAGTCTTAGGTTAGGTTGACTTACAGCCATCACAGTAATTACTGTGGTGGCTGATGTTCACACTACCCTCCTTCTGTCCGTGGTGCACGAGCCTGGGCTCTCAGCTTCACGCAGCTCCCCGCCAGGAGGCCAGCTGCCCCCCAGGCTTCTTGCCTCCCCAATCTCAGGAGCAGGGGGGAAGCTGCCTGGGGCTTTTCGCCTCTAACAGGGATCCATGCCCAGACTCTGGTCAGCTGCTGTGCTCCCAGCATGGAATGGAGAGCCCGAGGGGTGGGGGAAACAGCGGGATCTGAGCCGGGAGCTTTGGTGCAGCTGGGCTCCCTGATGGGAGTGGGGAGTTGGGACCCCACAGGGCAGCCGCGCTTCCAGCGGTGAATGGGGAGCCAGGACCCTGGGGGAGAAGGGGCAGGGCAGCACAGCTCTCAGTGGGGAGCTGGGAGCCTGGGTGGTAGCCCGGCTTAGAGTAGAGACCTGGTAGCAGCCCAGCTGTGGAACGGGGAGCTGGGGTTTCTTATCAATTTCATGGCTCCAGCCTGAAATCGCCAAGACAGCCAACAGCCAGTAAGGCAGTGTCTACATTGACACCGCATTGCCCTAACTGCACCGACATAAGCCCTAAGCCTCTTGTGAAGGTGGAGTTATTATGTTGGTGTAGTAGGGCACTTACACTGGCGGAAGCAAGGCTGTAATGTGTACACTGACATAGTTAGGTCAATATAAGCTGTTTTATGTCGACCTAACTGTGTAGTGTAGACCAGGGCTGAAAACTTGTCTCTTTCACAACAGAAGTTGGTATGGTAAAAGTTATTACCTCACCTACCTTGTCACTCTAACCTCCTTTTGCTGTTTTCAGATGTCTAGCTAAATGGAACACAACCTCTCCATTTCAACGAAGCATAGATTCCAAGATGTTCTGTAGTTGGATTAAAGTGTGCAAACGTATGCTAACATGTGTAATTAGATATTTATGTTTTCTAGCCTGAAAGACTTTTCATTTTGACAGCCATTTTTTCCCTAACACTTTGCAATTGCCTCTGAGTGATTGTACGTCTTTCTTTTCTAATGTATTTAATTTATTAATTTATTTTATTTATATTGATAAAAGTGCCCATCCATGCTCTTGGTAATGTATAAGCGTTAGGAAATATAGCATTTAAATAATAAACCTTTTTTTTTAAAAGTCCATCAACACAACAAAACAAGGTATTACCTATTCTCATTCTCCAGAACCATAATAACACAAATCCCATACAGAAGACACTTGAGAAAACAAATTTTCGGAGTGTTCTGAAGGTCACCAAATCTGGGCTCTGGTTGATTCAGGTGAGAAGGACATTCCAGAATCAAGGACCCCTCTTTGCCACATGTTTAAACCATGGAATTGTTTACTAAAGTACATCAGCTGATCTTATCTGCTAGAGCTCGTCCTAAGGTAGTTAAGATCCAAACTACTTAGGCTTTATAAGTCAAAACCAACACTTAAAAGTTTTCAGATAAATCAGTTGTTAGTCAGTATAGATTACTGATCAAATGCCTCTTGTGCTCCTTATGGGGAATGATGGAGAAAGCATAATATGTCATAGCTGCTCTTAGTACACTAAAAAAATCAGTTCTTTAGGGAGGTGTTTTGTTTTGTTTTTTATTAAGAGAGGTAAATAGTTGGATCTACATCAATCTTTTGGCATTATACACACATTTCTCTAACTTGGTGCAATGTACTTTCTTCATGGTTCGAAGGGGTGCCTGTTATGCCTCCTATTCTGCCTTTAAATGTAACTAAAATGTGTTATTCCTCTTAGGCCATCTGGGAGGGAAGTTTAACTCATAGATTATTTTGCTGTCTATTTAAAAATAAATATGAGAACATCATCCATTTTTCCTACTTATAGTACAGATGCACCTACATCTGAATCATTTAAACATGATGTTATTTTGATCCTTCTAAATATTCAACAGATATAGGGCTGCATCCTGAACCTGATCGTATTCCGAAAGAGAGTACAAATCAGCATCATTGTGATTACTATCTCAAGACACCTTCCCTACATGTACCATAAATGTATATAAAGTGAAAACCTGATAAATATGTTCTGGGTTTTTTTGTACTTTCTTCATACCCTGGATGCAGTCATGATCGTAAGAGATAACTGATGTACATCCAGAATTATGGCTACATAAATATTATCTTGACATTTAGGTCCTGAGCGTGAACCAGGGATGCTCAAGAAATGCCACATTTCAATTATAGTTAACAAAGTATTACATAAGAAGCTTTCTTAATAATGTGTATGCTAATTCAGGACCTAATTCATCAAATCAGATAAGCATGATCTTAGTACTTCCCTGTTCATCAAAGCACTTAAGAATATACTTTAAAGTTAAGCATGTACTTAGCTGCTTTGCTGAAGAGGGGTGGACTTAAGCACATGCTTAAATACTTTGCTGAATCAAGGCCTTAGTACTTTATAAAAAGCCTACTGAAGTTAATGGAAAGATTCCTGTTTTCTTCAATGGGTTTTGGATCAGGTCTCTAAGCAGTTATGGTGGAAATGTTCAAAGGGCATAATTTTGTATTAGTGTCATGTGGAAATGTAGCCATTTCCTCTAATATACTGTATATAATAGCATCTATTTAGTGTATAATCTACATATCTGTTGTTTTGACCCTTGGTTATTTCATTAAAATGAGAATATTATGCAAAAAGATAAGTGCTTTAATTGTAAATGACTGTATTTAAACATAACCTGTATAATTTATTTTTAAAATTATGTTGTGTATATAACAGAACAGAGATTACAGAGTTGTATCAACACAAATCATGTATTACATGACATTGCAGTTTAAGGGTACTAGAACATTTAAAGAGAAAAAGGAAATCTAATAAACTGTTGGTAAATTTTTTTGGATGCTGTTTATGTTTGAACTTTTCTCCGTTTTCCTGTAGAAACTTCCGTATCCTGTTCCTGTGTCCCTACAAAGGTTTGTACAATGCAGTACAAGAAATGCTACATGGGCTGTACTCCACCTTTCTCCTTCCTGCAGGGATATCCTTTCCATGAAGAAATGTGAAAAATATAATGTTCATGTTAAAATGTTCTATTATTCTTTATCTCAGTCATTTTCTGCAATAGATGAAACTGACTGCATTTGCAGTGACCCATTGATCTGGTAACTAAGGCACCAATTCTGCATTTTTGTAACGTACTACTTTCTCAGCCAAAGGTGGCTAAAACCTATTAAAAAGTTGCTTGTTCACCAGCGTCTTATCAAGAGTTCATGTCTAAGCCAAACAAGACAAGGATGGGGTGGGTTTTTCTCTTCATTGTTTTAACTGAATTAACAGGAAGGGGGGAGTCCTTTACCTGTCTAACACCAGAGCAATATTCATTAACTCCCACTTTTCACTTGTCAGTCAAACCAGACTCTGTCTACATCCTTGTTGCAATTACACAAGATAAGTTTTTTGACTTCAGTAATAAATAAGAAAGTTAGAAAAGAACTTTGATCTGAGATCCAGTGCCTTAAATTATTTTAAAAAGTCAATATTTATCATTAAAAAAACGCAAGAAACTTTTAGGATCCTAGTCAATATTCTATACACATGTTCCTAAAAAGTCAGTGCATGTTTTAACCATTTTACTGTACCGCTATCTGTCGAAAAACTTTATTTTATAGCCCTGCTGAGATCTCTATATGTTTCTCATTTAGATCACTTAGCAGAATTTGCCTTGCAATAGCAATAAGCACAAACATAATCCATGCTGAAGAGTATTCATTTGTTGCCAGCGGGGTTTGAAACCAAAAGGCAAACTGATAATTCATTTAAAAAGAAGCTTATATGTGCAAAATAATAGAAGATCTACAGAGCTGTCAAGCTGAAATCATTTACAAGAGGGCAACTTAAAAAATATGAGTGAGATTTTAAATGATTCACTGACATCTTTCTTAGTAAGATGTTTTGAAAACTATCTTTAAATTAGTATGGGTCAAAGGAGCATCCCTCTAAATGAGTGAATGTTATTGAGTTAAAATTTACTCTTTGCATCTGTAAAGATCATCAATCTTTGATTTTCCCCTTCACTTTTTTGGTTAATATATTCATTTTATGTATATATTTATTTTCTTTTATACATTATTATATTTTATACATTTTTCTTTTATACATTAACAAATAAAATAAATATATTCATAAGGAATTAAATAACATGAAACAATAATGTAACCAACAGAAATCACTATATAAAACTTTATAACATGATTTGTCTGATTAATAAACATATTGCAGTTTTATGTTTATTATATTCACATCCACCTTGTCACTTGACTTTTCTTCTCATGACAAATGAGTCTCTTAATGCCTGAGCTGTAGAAAGAGAATATTACTAAGATTTAGTAAGACGATAAAGTTTCAAAGACTAGTGCTTGAAAAAAATCCAGTTGCAAAGAAAGCTTTATACGGTGAAATTGTAAAATTGGTTAGGATGTTGTTTTGCAAAGTTAATCACAAGATCATAACTACTGAATAAAGAACTGGATTTTTGAACATGAGATAGACATTTATAATCGTATCAGAGAGTTCTGTGATTGTGGCTAATGGGTTTGAGACCAAATTCTGTTCTGCCTTGCACTGGTGTAAAACTGCACTGAAGGTATCGGAATTATTCTGGATTTACACAAGGCTGGGTAATTAAGGACAGGATCGGACCCTTTATCTATAAAAGCTACAAGAAAAATTCTGTGGTAACAGTAAAATATTGTCTCACTATTCCTAACAGAAGAGACACAAAGTACTTTATTCTGCGGGTTTCCACAGAGACAGATCCCGTCTCCTCTCTTGTTTGATATATATGAGCTTGGATACTAGAAGAGATAGTGAAATGCTATGGGCTCCAATCTCATCATTTAATATAACATAGAATACAATAACCGTATGCAACCCACACCTCCCTCCCAGTACTATCTCTTCTGCTGTGTCCAAAGAGCTCCCTCCAGGGCAGCTACCCCCACTACCAACTTTCTTCAGTTACTGTGCCTATTACACACAATAAGGCTTGGGCTTCCAGTTCCCCCTAGGCTATGGACTATTGAGGACACAAAGCCCTTTTAATGTTTATTAGTAGCCATCTCTCAAAGGTTTACCAGCCTAGCTCAGAGACCACATTTTCACAGACCAAGTTGTCTGGCTGCATCTAGTTTTGATTGAGCTTTTTGTTAAAAGCTTCAAGCAATTATTTCTTTTTTCCAAGAAATATAAATTAACAAACAGCTTGATCAGATTAGTTTTTTTTAAATTGTGTGTGTGTGTGTGTGTTTAGTGTGTCTGTAAAAAGAAAAGGAGTACTTGTGGCACCTTAGAGACTAACCAATTTATTTGAGCATGAGCTTTCGTGAGCTACAGCTCACTTCATCGGATGCATGCCGTGGAAACTATCTGCTACAGTTTCCACGGCATGCATCCGATGAAGTGAGCTGTAGCTCACGAAAGCTCATGCTCAAATAAATTGGTTAGTCTTTAAGGTGCCACAAGTACTCCTTTTCTTTTTGCGAATACAGACTAACACGGCTGTTACTCTGAAACCTGTTAGTGTGTCTGTGTATGTGAAGACTTTATTGAAGGAAAGACACGTCAAAGAGACAAGTTTTACATTTAGTTCCAAATGCTGTGAGGTCACCATTGTTCTCGTATCCCTTTTGGGACAGAGTTCCATAAGTTTTATCTGGCTCCCGTAATATTTGTCTCCTATGCTCATGAACCTCCCACTATTAGCTGACAGATTCACTGGTTCAGTGAACATAGCTTTCAAGGGAGATTAGGGTTGTGGAGAGACAAAAGGACTCCAGGTCTGAAGACTAATTTATTGATCTGTTGGCAGATGCCCTTGCTAATGTGGGATGTTATAAAGGAGGCAAGTTCTTAGATGTATTTCTTTCCTCCTATCAGCTTCACCTCCATCTTGCCTGGATTCATCTTTAATGAGCTGCTCTTCATCCAGGTGCTGATTTTGGCTAGATATTGAGGAAGCTTGACGATGTAGAGTTGGGTACCATCTGTGTACTGCCGGCCCCAACTCTTCCAAAAGTTTCACATAGTTGTTGAATAGTATAGGCAAGAGAATTGAGCCTTGTGAGTGAGTTCTCTGGAGGCAGATGAATAGTTGCTCATGATGATCCTCTGAGTTTTGTCTGAGAGAAAGGAAATGTTACTTACCTTGTGCAGTAACTGTAGTTCTTTGAAATGTGTATCTGTATGGGTGCTCCACTTCAGGTGAGCATGTGCCTCTTTCGCCCTTGATCAGAGAGTTCTAGCTGGCAGTGTCTGTTAGGCCCATGCATGCACCCTGTGCCTCCTCATGGCACACACTGAGGCTATATAGGGGTGCCTGGGTGAAATGCCCTCAGTGCCTTCTCTACTAAGGCATGCCCT
Organism: Lepidochelys olivacea; assembly: GCF_965140295.1. Classification (NCBI taxonomy): domain Eukaryota; kingdom Metazoa; phylum Chordata; order Testudines; family Cheloniidae; genus Lepidochelys; species Lepidochelys olivacea. The sequence continues at coordinate 269,949,703 of NC_140411.1, forward strand.
AGGGAACAACCAAAGCAGAGGAGAATGGGTAGTGGAGCAGCCATGGGGTCACACATCCTGAAGAACTATAGTTACTGCCTAGGGTGAGTAACATTTCCTTTTTCTTCAAGTAGTATCCCTAAGGGTGACTTCTAAGCAGTATCCCCAGAATGAGGAGGAGGAGCAGAGATAGAAGCCCCCTTACATCTATCAGTGCTGGAGTTGAAAGGTCTAGGTGATTTCCTAAAATGCGTAGTTCTATCCAGCTAGTTGGCCAAGGCCCTTCTAATGTCCAGGGTATGGAAATAGGATTCAAGCTGAGAACTAGAAGATTTTGGAAAAAATACTGGTAGATGGATAGCTTGGTTAAGTTCAGTAGGAACTTAGAATGTGGATGTAAAGAGACTTTAACGCTAAAGACCATTGTAAAAGTAAGGATCTGGCATTAAGGCTCCAATCTCCCTGACCCTATTGTCCAACGTTATGGCAACTAAGACGGCATAGATAAATGAAGTAGGGAGCAGGTTGCCTTTGGTTCAAATGCAGATCTCATAAGGCAGTTGAAGACCAGGCTGAGGTCTCAAGATATAGTGGGGTGCGTAATGGGATGTAAGAGATTTTCCAGACCCTTAATAAATCTAGATGATACCAGGTGAGCAAAAATGGAGAATCCATCACCTGGGGAATGAAAGGCTGTTATGGCAGCCAGGTGTACCTTGACTGTACTGATGGATAACCCAGATGTCTTCAAATACAGCAGATAACCTAAGATGAGGGAAAGGGGAATCAATTCAGGCCAGAGGTAGCAATGACTGTATCAATGGACAAATCTCTTCCATTTCTGCAGTAAGGAGTGCGAGTTGATGTTTTCCTGCTCTTTAATAACACCTGCTGCACATCTGTAGATCAGGAAGCCTATATTACTCAGAATTGTCTAGGAGCCATGCCCTGAGGCGTAGAATCACTATGGTGGGGTGAAGTGTGTGACCCCCATCCTCAGACAGGAGATGAAGAATGGTCAGAAGCTTGATCTATTGTTGGTCACAGAGTTGAAGCAGGTAAGGTTACCAAGCTTGTCTTGGGCAGTAGGTACTATAAGGATAAGTCTGGACTTGTCCTGCCTGATCTTGTTCAGCACCCTTAGAATTAGGGTCACTGGGGGAAAAGGCATAGAAGAAACTCTTGTTCTATAGTAGCAGGACAGCATCCCCCAGGGATTAGTGACCCAGACCCCCCTTTGAGCAGAAGAGAGAACACTTCCTGTTCTCAGAAGTGGTAAAAAGATCAATCTCTGGCAATCCCCATCTATGGAAAATGCTGTGGAGAACCTGAGCGTGTAGTTCCCATTCATAGTTGTGGGAGAAATGTCTGCTGAGGCCCTTGGTTGTGGTGTTCAAGATGACTGGGAGGTGGACCACTGAAATCTGGATATGGTGAACTATACTTCAGTTCCAGAGCTTTATGGCTTCTATTCACAAGGAGAGGAATCTCGCTCTTCCCTGGTTGTTGATGTAGAACATAAAGGACATGTTGTCCATCATGACCCTGACTGTGTTGCCCTGACTGCAAGCAATCCTGACTGCCCAGAGCTCCAAGAGGTTGAAGCAGAGACTGTCTTTGTGGGCTCTTCATCTGCCCTGAACTGTGAGGGTGTTGAGGTTGGCTCTCCATCCTAACCTGCATATGTCAGTTGTTAGAGTCACCGATGGGTTTGGGCAACAGAAAGGGATGCCTGCACCGACATTTAGTTGCTCTTTCTACCAGTTTGGGGAGTTCTTTACATGCAAGGGGACTACCACCTGCCTGTCCAAGATGACCCTGCTTGGAAAGTAGGTTGTTCATAGCCAATCCCGGAAGCATCAGAGGTGAAGCCTTGTGTGATTGGTCACAAAGGAGCAGGGTGGAGGGAGTTGTGGACTGCAAGATAGCAAGCAGCATGTGCTGAGGATCCTTGACCTCCTCCAGAAGAATCTGCAGAGTGTCTGCTACCCTTCTAATGAGGTCCAGAAATTGCCTAAAGTCTTTAGCCATAGAAGGTGGTGGAGGCATAACCGCCTCATCCAGCAACAGGGATGAAATGGGAGTCTCAGGGGTGACTTCTTCATCTGCAGTAGCCTCCTGCTCTTCAAACATCTCCTGTGGTGGTGGATGGGTAGTGGGAGGATGTGGAACCTTGGTCTCATTGAGGGATGGTACCAGTGGTCTGTTAAATTGCTGCTAATAGGCAGCCCACGAGTCCCAATATGGCCACTGGGGGGATCCGTAAGGAAGGGGGGTGGCAGGCAAGGCTGGTTCCACCATCCTTGGTGGCCTGCAAGGTCCTCCCTGCGGGAAGGTGGATTCCTGAAGGATAAAAATCAAGAAGACAGTTGGGAGTCCTCTTACTCTTCTCCACATCATTCTGCGTGTGGGGGCTGCCATTGTGGATGAAGGAGAGTCTGTGCCATGGGATGACCGCTCAGAGACTGAGGTTTCAGTACCAAGAGACGCTTGGTACCTGTCAATAATGATGATTCTGGTTCATCCGACACTGAAAGGTCTCTTGAGTATCGGAATTCCTGCGATACCAAAAAGACCCCAGTACTGACGCCACAGCCGAGGTCTCCATAGGTGAAGCTGACAGTGCTGACGACAATGGGCGTACCGCAGGCCCTGTAGATGTCAGATGCTGTTGCTTGCTCAGTACCAAGGGTACCACTTGCACAGGTATCCCTGGGTGAGCTGCTTGCATTGGTACTGGTGGCTGGGTTAACGTGACGGCACCAATGGCTGAGTAAAATGCTTTGGTACTGATGACAGGGCTGAACTTAATTGTATTCTGTATTCTCTCCTTACTGATGGAAGGTACCAATGCCCTATCAAATCTGTGCTTCCTGACCTTGGAGCCTGCTGGCACCTGAGATTCGAGTCCTTGGCCTCAATGATATCCTCAGAGACTGAAGACCTTGATGGGAACCTAGTACATTTTGGAGCCAGCTCGTTAGAGTGAGAGTTTGTGCTCCTCTTTGTGGGAGCCTCCCAGCGGGCTCCAAAGACTTCCCTTTCTTAGGGGAAGCATGCCCCGAGGCTGATGTGGCACTGGATCTGTCCAGCTACAGATATATGGGTGGTGGTGTCTCAGATGATGGTTGCAGGGAATGTTCCAGGGCTTAACAGTCTGTGCTTTGTCTCCCTCTTCTTCCTTGTCCTGGATTTAAGAGCCAAACAGAAGGAACACTTCTGGGAGACGTGGAACTCCCCCAGGCAACGGGACACACTTGGAGTGCTTGTGACTTACCAGTATAGCCTCCTGGCAAGAGAGGCAGGTTTGAAGCCTGGCCAGCCAGGCACGCTCTGTCAGGAAACAAGTCTCCCGGAAGGAAGAGAGAGGGAAAACAATCCTCTCACCTAAAATTAACTAACTATACTAAACACTAACTTACAACTATAAAACTTAACTACAATTAAAAACTGAATGCTGAGTAGGCTCTAGGCAGACACGCTAGGGTTCCATCTCAGGCCGAGGAGGTAGAGAAGAAACTGAGGGTGGTTTGCCTGTTCACCCCTATATCGCCGTGGTGTCTGCCATGAGGAGGCATGGGACACATGCACTGGCTGAATAGACACTGCTAGCTAGAAATGTCTGATTGAGGGCTCAAGAGATACATGGGCACCTAAAGTGAAGCATGGGGCATTACTCGAAGAAGAAGGACCTGAGCCATATCAGGGCATTCCCAGCTTGTTGGAGGTATGAAAATAGTATTTGGCATTCAATGGAATCAAACACCACAGTGTGATTCAGCAAGTAGAGTAGGGATGTCCTTCTGTTCTCTGTGGTTAGGAGGAGACCATCCACCAGAGCAGTAAGTGCTGTTTCTATACCATGGTCTAGCCTGAATCCTGACTGAGACGGAGCCAAAATACTGGCTGCTAGCATTTTACTTTAGCTTCTCAATTAAATTGCTTAGAAAAGGGAGATTAACCTCCACTGGTAAGGTACAGCCCTTGGTATGCCACAGCACTTATATGCCAGCCAGGTGGTTTGTGCAAGAGTTATGGCAAAGGAGTCATTTGTCCATCCTCCAGGGAGTGAGGTGTTAAGTGTATTTGTTACAAGGGAAGGGAGAACTGATTGGGGAAAATATCAAGGCTCAAAAGGGCAAGGAAAACTTCTATCTAAATCCCACCTATGTGGTGTGAAAGGAAAGTTCTGGTTTGAAGAGCTGCTAGGCAAAGTGCACATTCTGTAAAAATGGGATAGAGGAAGGAAACAAAGGGATTTTAATTTGTGTCTGAACTTCTTAAATCCATATGTGCTTATTTCTTAGAGAGTAATAATTGCTTAAATGGTTCCAAATGGGCTTTGAGGTTAATACCTAATAGAAGTACAGTAGAACCTCAGAATTACGCACACCAGAGTTACAAACTAACCAGTCAACCACACACCTCATTTGGAACCAAATGTATGGAATCAGGCAGCAGAGACAAAAAAGAAAATAGCAATTACAGTACAGCACTGTGTTAAACATAAACTACTAAAAAAATGTAAAGGGAAAGTTTTAAAAAAAGACTTGACAAGGTAAGGAAATCTTTTCTGTGCTTGTTTCATTTAAATGAAGATGGTTAAAAGCAGCATTTTTCTTCTGCATAGTAAAGTTTCAAAGCTGAATTAAGTTAATGTTCAGCTATAAACTTTTGAAAGAACCACCATAATGTTTTGTTCATAGTTATGAACATTTCAGAGTTACGAACAACCTCCATTCCCGAGGCGTTTGTAACTCTGAGGTTCTCCTGTACTCAGAGCTTTTTTAGGGTACCAGTGAAACTCTGCTAAAAAACTTAATTGTACGTCTAATCTTAGTTCCAACATTTTGGCAGCCAACACCATGCATTGCATGACCAATGCATATGCAAGAACTCAAATTTGCACCTTCAACATCTTGCATATCCCAAAACTGCTTTTGGGAAAAAGCAGGTAGCAAGTGAAGGGTTTCTTTTTAACCACGCTTAGCTCTGCAGCTTTTTACTCTTTTGGGAGGGCTTGGGTGAGAGGGAGATGAAACTGGGCTTTGGACATTATCAGGGTTCATGGAGTTTAAGGATTAGTTTGATTACAGTTGGAAGTAGGGATCATAACTGTACTGTGTGTTCAACTGCACTACAGGCAATTGAGCACGCCCTCAACCCAATGTTTTTCCAGCTGAGTTTTTCAAGCACTGTTTTGTTTGTGTTCTTCCTTGAAACACTGATAACAATGTCAAAAATTATTTGTGTGGTGTTTGTGAAAATAGGTCAATTAATTTAATTGACTTTAACATCGGTTTCATTAGGAAAAATCTTATCCTAAGGAGCTCATTAATATATTTTTCAAAATATATTAACTCTGCTCAGACACTCTGATAGAGTGTATATATATATATATGGGGTGGTTTATCCGGGAACTTCAAACTGAGTGTATGATTAAAAAAAAAGACATATTTCAGTAACAAAATGATCACTTAAAAGAAATATTATACAATCGCCTCATCAAGGTAAGAGTATATAGAGAGAAATTCTTAAGAAAGATCAATTTATCGCCTTTGAAACGGTAAAGTACTCTCTGGTTTTCTTTCACCAATGATGCAGACATTTTCTTCTATTCGCTTTTATTATGTTGTTTGTTCTTAAGTTGTATCAGCATTTATTTGGTTTCTATAAATCCCCGCTTTGCTCTTCTCATTGATTTTCAGAGCCATGTGGTGCTACTTTTTCGGTTTCTTATAAGATTTTCTTCTCTGTCTCCAAATAAATGTTTTCCTTATTTTGAGAATTTATCAATAAGTCTGGCTTTCTTCTCCAGAAAAATTAGGTTTTCTATTTTACAGATCTGGATTTTATTTGATATTCACATTTAGGAGTTTCGGGTTGGGGGTTTGCTTCCCCTCCCCCATGCGTTTCCTTTTTGTGAGTGTTGTGAAGGAATCACTTTGCCTGTAATTTTTTTCTTTATAAAAGCTCTCACATTCTGTTCAGATTTATTTCAAATGTTTTGCAGTGTTAAAATTGTCTCCAGAATGAAATTCATCCTCATTAAGTACTTGTAACAAAATAAAGGAGAGGGTTTGTGGAGGCAGTCAGGAAGTTGTGCCCTTTTGACCTGGAGAACCAAGAGGAAGGTTGAGAGGAAGATGATAAAGAAAAGGCACAAGGAGGAGGCTATCTGAATGCCCCAGTTACAGACTGTCCAAGTTTTTCAGAATCCCCTTAGGAGAAGAAGTAATATTTTCAGGGAGATTTCAAAGAGAATGTGGGGAGACCATATTATGAGTCCAATTCACTATGTTGCACTGAATCTTTCTCCCTGTGTCTTGGAGTCCAATCCAGACCTTGGAATGAGCTGTTCCAGCAGATTTCAAAAAAGACGCTTTCATAGGATTCTGGTTTCCATGACCCCCTTCAACAGGGTCTTTTCTTTTCTTTTTTTTTTAAAAAAAAAGGGGGGGGAGAGGCACAAAAATGGCTTTATACAGTTGTTTGAGCCTGATCCTGTGAGATGCTCACTGAAATGGGAATTCCAGGCCTCTGCACTTTGCATGATTGGGCTCTTTATTATTTCTTTTCTATACCACCCTTCTCCTTCATATTGTCTTTTTATTTTCATTTCCCCTTGTCCCATTCCATTTGTACTTTCCAACCTTCCAGCTCTTCTTTTTCTCTTTCCTTCTCCTTATGTTTCTCAATTTATATAATACATATATACACTTTCAACTTCCTGGCTGTCCTGCCCGACATTCCTTCAGCATCTTTCTGCACAGAGGGCTAAATTGTCCCTTATCCATTCTGCCAATGGAGAGGTGTAGCAAAGCTTGACTCACTGGCAGGGCGACTCCTGCTGGTCATCTGGAAATTAGTTCTTTTCCAGCCTCAGAGCGCCCTCTGCTGGCCAGTGTCTCACCTGCCTTAGGGCCCCGTGTCCCTTCCAGACCCTGTTACCCCTTTACCTCCAGGTTCTGCCCCAGCAGTACCTCTGTTCTGGGTCTCCCCTCCCAGGGGAACCCCCAACCCTCTACACCACGTTGCCTCAGTGGCTACTGCCAGTCATCATCCAGCCCCTTTCCCTGGGGCAGACTGCAGAGTAATGGCCACTCATCATCGGCAAGGGGGCTGCCTTTGCCTATTCCTGGGCTACACCGCTGCAGCCCCAGTACCTGTTTAGGTCCTAACCAAGGCCTCAGTCTGGGGAGTTTGCCAGGCTGGAGCTCCCCAGCTCCTCTTGCCTTTGCCCAGCACTGCTCTGCCTGGTACCCTGCTCCCAGGCAGCTAGGCCCTTCTCCCTCCAAGGCAGGACAGAGACTCTTCCCAGCTCCTGGCCCCCAGCCCTCTTATCAGGGCCAGCGGGGCCCTAATTCAGCTGGCCACACCTGTGGCTGTTTCCCCAATCAACCTAGCTTGGCTGCTTTTAACCCCTGTTCTGTGGGAGTGGGGCAGTTGCCCCACTACAAGAGGGTAGAAACAGAGGGGATGTAGGTAGGGAGGTGCAAGGAGGGAGTGCTGCTTCCATGGCATCATTTCTCTGTTTCCCCTGCCCTGGAGAAGCTGTCCATAGGAACTAGGTAAGGCTAGGGTATGTGGAGGGGGTTCTTCTTCTTACTATGAAATTATCTCCCAAAATAAGAAATAGGTGTCTCAGCCCTTCCTCTCATTCACAGGAAGCTGAGGTCAGTATGGGTGCCTGATGCTTCTGCTCTACCTCCTGTCCCACTGAGGCTATCAGCATGGGAGGTGTGGATGTGAGAACAGCTGGAAGGGAATTAGAAGTAGGATCCCATGAAAGTCCACACAGCAAACGGACATAGCTTGAGAGCAGAAAAGAAAAATCTGTGGTCATGTTCGGACTATGCCTGATACTTCTCAGAAGCAAGTGTGCATAGTGGGGCTGGGAGGGGTGGAACTACGGTTCTACTACCCCTTGCCCTACTGACCAGTGGCCATGAGTGGGGGGAGTGAGCTGTACCCTGAAAGGGGATGGAGTAAATTACTCCTTCCAGCTACCCTATAAGCAAAAGGGGAGCCTGGGAGGAATTCTGACTCTCTGTGCTTTCCCAAGTTCCCTTTGGGGTGGGGCAGCTGGGTGCTGCTCTTTGCTCAGAGCTAAGTACAAATAACATGGGCTCGCCTGTAATGAAAAGGGATGTCTGGTCCTTTCTCTTAAACTCAACGATGTTTATAATCCATGTTGTGACCTTTTCGTCCTTACCACAGAGTTTTTCAGTAGCTCTAATGTCTCTCATCATTAAATCATTAGATACTGTTACGAGCTGAACTTGTCTTTAATTACACATCTTCTAACCTGCCTCAAAGGTTTGACTTCGTGACCAATTCCCCTAAACTTAGTAAACCAAATTAGATAGCTTTCTCCCTCACAAACCAGTCTGTACCCCTTTATTACTTTGTTGGGATGCAAAGTTGTGTGGACTTCAGGTCCTTATATGAGCCAATTTTATGCCTACTATAAGTCCAGTCACTTGAGTGAAGTTACACCAGTGATGAATTTAGTCCAGTGTCTTCAGATTCAGATAGTAGTGTATACAGGTATGGGGCCCAGTCCTGCAACCACGTACACTCGTGCAATTTTAGTCAGTCTCACTGATTTCTGAGAATTCCCTGTTTCATCACATTCAACATCTTTCCTGTATGTTTGTTTCTTGTTCTAGTCTATGAATAAAATGTACAGTTTTCAATAAAATTGAATTGTGTGTTTCCATTTAACGTAAGTTTACATTCCATGTTTTTCCTTCTTTCTAGAAATGCCTACATATTTTGGCTCCCATGTTTGCAGTACACCTGTACTTAATGCTCTTTCATTTCCTTTGTCTAGTACAAGATGCTGTTATTCTGTGGCATCCCAGGGAGTGTAAAAAAGAGAAAGGGGGGGAAGAAAAAAAACTAATTAAAATAGTTTAAATAGAAGTAAGTCTGCTCCGTCTTTTATCCCAACATCCTGCCCTCCTGCTGCTTTTTATATGACCTTCTGAAGTACATGGAATTCATTACTTTTATAAAGACCACAGGCTTTTTTTCTCTCACAGAAATTAAAATGGATACATGTTCTTTTTATAATGTAGTTAAGACTCCTCATACAAAATATGACATCTTGCAGGAAAGGGGTCTGAGCTAGTGCTTCTTCTTCAATATCAGCTGCATGGGTTTTATATTCAGAACAGCTAAACAAACAAAAAATGCAAAGAAAGAAAGGGGACAATATCATATTTATTTATTTATTTGCCATTTCTGTTGCAGTAATGCCTGGATGCCTAAACAAGGTCAAAGCTGCATTGTACTGGGTGCTGTACAAACAATAAATAACAGTGCCTGTCCCAAAGAGCTGACAATCGAAGGGTATGTTTATCCTAAAGTTTGTGGCCCTATTATAACTTGAGTGAATAGCTAAACTCTGAAAAAGAGTCCTGTGGCACCTTATAGACGAACAGACGTATTAGAGCATAAGCTTTCGTGGGTGAAAACCCACTTCATTGGATGCATGACTACGTGCATCTGACGAAGTGGGTATTCACCCACGAAAGCTTATGCTCTAATACATCTGTTAGTCTATAAGGTACCACAGGACTCTTTGCCGCTTTTACAGATCCAGACTAACACGGCTACCCCTCTGATACTTGCTAAATTCAGTAAATGCTAATCTAGATACCCCAGGATACAAACATTTGTGGTTTACCCCAGCCCGAACCCTAGTGAATTAATACTCACTGCCAGGATAGCAGAAGAGGGGCCTTCGTGTAAATGAGACTAAGGCCCAAAACACTTTGTGTTCCTTAAATGAAAGACACTTTATACACATGTATAGTTACTGTAAGGCCTTTCAAACAAGGTGTAATTATGTAGGCATCTCTGTATTGCTCACATCGGCCAAGGCTAATATTAGAAAGTACTTACTCTGTGGGTGAGACATGTTGGTGCAGTGTTCAGTGCCTGGCCTATGTGTCTGCAATAAATTACTATTCAGACGAACTAGACCAACCTGTATCTTTTCTTAGCTTTTCTAATTGCAGACCACAAAAACTGATAGAACCTAAAATGTTTGCTCAGTCTAGACAGAATGGAGAAATGGAGGCACACTTGCAATTTGCCCTTTGGGTGCGGGGGTGGGGGGTCTTTTGCTCTTGCTAAGGAAGGCACAGTCTAAGCATAACACCAAAAATGTCAGGCTAAGTATGCAAGCTGGGAGTTTTGAATTATTCTTTATAAGTCAATTAAATCAATATGAAATAATCCAGGTTTACATGGGTACCTTTAGACTTCATAAAATATTCTGAAAATGCATTTAGTGCTGCTGAAAGATGCTGGATTGACTATCTAGCCACAGAATAGGAACAACATGTGCAACAGCAGTGCAGCCTTCCCCTGGCTTTCCCAACAATGGGCCAGATTAGCTGCTTTTGAGCTAAAATGGGGAGCTGCAAAGGAGCCAGTTATTCTCCTGTAATTCCGGGGCTATTTTTTCTAATGCTGGTTGATAACTGGCCGCCCAAGGCCATCTACCAGCTGAAGATTGTCAGAAAACATTGCACCCATGATTTTTCTCTTTCAACGTGTCCACTGTGACGCTGTATGGAATATGGGAGACCATTAGTGATACCAATATTATAAAATTGCAATGAATCATGCCAGATATGCCATGTAAGGTCTCTATGAAAATGTTATGATTTGCCAAGTATGATAATCTTGTTTATATGTTTGTATCACCTTTGTATTGTGAGTTATAGATATGTATGGTATATCTGTATTTCCAAACTTGTACTGTGTTTCCACTGAATGCATCCGATGAAGTGAGCTGTAGCTCACGAAATCTTATGCTCAAATAAATTTGTTAGTCTCTAAGGTGCCACAAGTACTCCTGTTCTTTTTGCAAATACAGACTAACATGGCTGCTACTCTGAAACCTGTGTTTCTGGGTGACACCCCCAGACAGATTGGCATCATCGCTACCTAGCCTGGTTGACAGCCCATCGAGGGTCATCAGCTGTACAATGAACCCATTGAAAGGAGCCCGGGGCTACACCTGAGAGTCAGCAAGACATGCAGGGGAATGCCTATGGGCAGAACTCTAAGGCTTTTCCATGCCATATGCTGTGCAGCTTGTGTTTGGACAAAGGAAGTACAGGCCTCATGGAAAAATAATATAAAAGGCAGCTACATCACCTCCATTTTGTTTTCAATCCTGCTTCTTACCTCTGGAGTAACTTTTCTACAAACGAAGCTCTGAACAAAGGACTGAATGACCCATCCAAGCTGTGGATGTATCCCAGAGAGACTTTCAAGCTAGCAAACTCACCAATACTGCTAAGAACCTGATATATGGACTTTGAAGTCTCTGTAGGTATCTGACTGCTTTATCATTTAACAACTCTCTTCTTGTTCTTTCTTTATAAGTGCTTGTTCATGTCCATTCCAATCAGGTGTGTGCGTGCAGTGAGCACAGTCATCGGAAAGTACTCCAGAGCCGGAGCATCCACGGGGAAAAATTGGTGGGTGTGCTGCACCCACTGGCAGCCAAGCTCCCCACCCCCACACCCAGACTCACCTCTGCCTCCTCCCCTGAGTGCACTGTGTCCCTACTTCTCCTCCCAGCGCTTGCCACCCGCAAAACAGCTGTTCTGCAGTGTATCTAGCTGTGGGAGGGACGGGGGAAGAGCGGGAACACGGCGCATTTAGGGGAGGAGGTGGGGAAGAGGTGGGGCCAGGGTGGGGATTTGGGGAAGGAGTCCAATAGGGCAGGGAGGGGGCAGAGTTGGGGTGGGGACTTTGGGGAAGGGGTTGGAATGGGGGCGGGGCAGGGGTGGGAGGTGCGGGGCGGGGGTGGACTTGGGCCAGGGCGGGGGGGGGGGTCGAGCACCCACCAGCTCCAGGAGAAGTTGGCGCCTATGGTTCCTTCTTACCACCAGTGATGGTCGTTGGAACTGTGGTCGCTTGCTTAGCAAGTGCTTCCCTTAGCATTCTTTCATACAGTTAGCTTAGCCTAGTTTAGTTGTAGTTAGTCTTAGTTGCTAGTGTATATATTGTATATACTGAGGTTTGGGAGCAGGGTTTCCCCAATCCCACCCCTCCACACTTGGGCTCTGGGGCATGCTGCAAGTCCAAGGCTTTAAACCCTGTGGAACCTGCCGCAAGCCTATGTCAGCAAGTGACCCCAACGACTTGTGTGTGAAGTGTCTGAGGGAGGCCCACCAAACAGAAAGGTACAAGATCTGCAGGGCTTTCTTCCTCAGAGCTAAAAAGGAGCGAGATTTCCGATTGAAGCAATTGCTCATGGAATCTGCCCTTCATCCCCAGTCTGCTGCAGACCACCAGGACCCCGCACCGAGCACATCCATACGGAGTGCCCCAGCATCAGTACATGACACGGTGCCGAGGAAGGACTCTAGTCTAAGAGACCCTTGGAACTGGTGCTCTCTGGCACCGCAGGATGCATAGACAACCCAGTACCACTCACATTCACCGATGCCGTACAAGCAGCATAGAAAAGCCGACAAGGAGCGCTCACTGGTCCAGAAAACAGTGGGACTTGCAGGTACCAGTGTGTCCTGTGAAGATGCCCTCAGCAGTTCAGGCAGCAAGAGTTGGCGCCGTCAACTTCGGTTCCCACGGGGGGACCTTCAAGTCTGGCGCGCAGCAACTCCCGTGATGGGCAGTGCCAGGTGGAGAAGTTGAAGTTACCCTCCACCCTGGACACTTTTGAAGCCACCAGAGACTTGATAGAGATGATGGCTCCTCAGCCCCCAGTGATCAGAGATAAGCCCCTGGTGCTGCTGCGACTGGCGTCATCTAGAGGCAAGCCAGCCATGATGTGGCGGTCACCCTCTCCAGCCCGGCACTGTTTGCCTCAGCACTGCTCCAGATTGCCATCCTCCAGGCAACGGTGTCCAGCTCCAGACTCCACGAAGAGTTCCCTGGCACAAGCAGTACGATGCTCCCTGGCACCGACAAGGGAGCAGCAGTGATCCCCAACTCTGAGAGAGGACCAGCACTGACCCTCGGCACTGGACCCTCAGCACTGGTCCCAAGCAACAGATCCATGGCACTCGCCCCTAGCACCAAATCTATGACACCGGTCCCCGACACCTGATTCCTGGTTTTGGTCCCCGGCCCAGGCATCTTGACTTCTGTCCCCTGGATCATCAACTCAGCACAGGTCCCTGGCACAGCACTCTGCGGCTCCATCGTGGTCATCTCAGTCGAGATCCATGTCTTCAGACTCGGATGGTGACTCATACTATTCCGGTTGCAGCAGACATAGATCCGACAAGCAATGGAGGGAGGCACCAATGGCGTGGCAACCCCAGTGGCAATTTCTGGTGCAATGGCCTTTTTGGATCCCCTGGGCTTACCATCAGGCCCAGGGATTCCTTTCCAGGGGCTCCCGTTTGGTGGCCTTGGAGCACCAACCACCCCAGACATCCAAAGACCGGCCTACGTCCCGTGCTTCCAAGGTGACCTTGGTGCAAGCCCCACAGCCAGCCTAGGTCGCAGTCAAGGCAATTCCGAGGCATGACCCATTGCAAGGCCAGGCTACTGCCACCTCAGCTACAGTCGCCACACAGGCTCCAGACACTGAACAGGAGGCGGTCAGGGAGCCGGAGGGTCAGGAGAATCGTGTACCACCTCTGGCCGCCTCCTCTTCGTCCCCGGACGAAGTGGTGGCGGGAACTTCAACCTCGGGCCCTCCCACAGTTGACCACAGGGCCCACCAGGACCTTCTATGAAGGATTTCCCGTAACATGGGGTTACAGGCGGAGGAGGTGATCCAGTCCAGAGACCCCATGGTTGACAACCTTGTGCCAGAGGGACCGTCCAGGGTAGCTCTGCCACTAATAAAAACTATCCAGCACAATATTAAGACTCTGTGGCAGACCCCACCTCAGTCCTGCCCACCTCTGGTGGGGGTAGAGCGCAAGTACTTCATACCCTCCAAGGGATCTGAGTACCTGTTCTCTCACCCGCAACCATGTTCCCTCGTAGTATTGGTGGTGAATGAGAGAGAGAGACGGGCAGCAAGGGCTGGCCCCTAAATCCAAGGAGTTGAAAAGGACCTGGACCTTTTCCTTGACCTTTTTGGCAGGAAAATCTATGCGACTGGTGGCCTGCAGCTGAGGATAGCTAACCAGTAAGCTATACTCAGCAGGTACAACTTCAACTCTTGGGCCTCCCTGTTGAAGTTTAAGGAGCTGATTCCACCAGACTCCAGAGCCAAGTTCTCAGCTATCATTGATGAAGGGAAGGCAGTGGCTCAAACCTCCCTCCAGGCTTCATTGGACTTGGTGGACTCAACCGCCCGCATCCTTTCCTCAGGAGTAGCCATGAGGAGGAGTTCATGACTACAGGTGTCCGGGTTGCCCTGGAGCTGCAGCAAACCCTGCAGAACCTACCATTCGAAGGCGCAGGGTTATTTTTGGAGCAAACAGACTCCAAGCTGCACAGTCTCAAAGACTTCCTGACGACTATGAAGTTGTTGGGTATGCACACCCCGGCAACCCAATGGCGACATTTCAAGCCACAACTGCAACAGCAGCGCTCATATCCTCCTCGGCCGAGGCAGGATTTTTATAGGCATGGGGCAGGAACGGCAGGCACAAACCTTCCAGTCCCCCTTCTGGGCAGGGCCAAGGCCCAACCAAACCTTCATTGGGCTCTAAAATGGCCTTTTGAAGGTGCACCCAAGGATGATGCACTTGCCATTACATCAGATCCTTTCCCCTGTTTTATGAATCATCTGTCCCACTTCTACCACGTTTGGTCCCAAATAACATTGGATTGCTGGGTTCTTCGCACGGTAGAAGTGGGATATTCTCTCCAATTCTTCTCCTTCCTCCCTTCCCTGTCCCTCTTCAGGGACCCTTCTCATGAGCAACTCCTTATCCAGGAGGTGAGGACGCTCCTCACTGCAGGAGCAGTGGAGGAAATTCCTCAGGAGCAAAGGGGCAAGGGATTCTATTCCCATTTTTTCCTAATCCCCAAAGCCAAGGGGTGTGTGTGTCTCTCACCCATCCTAGACCTGCGAGGACTCAACAGATTCATGATGAGTGTTCACCAAGTGCATGCTGGTCATAGCAGCCTTCCTCCGGAGGAGACAGGTGCAGGTATATCCCTACCTTGATGACTGGCTACTAAGTGGGTGCTCCAGGGAGCAGGTAGCGTCTCAAGTCTGATTAGTCAGATCCACTTTCAAGAGACTGGGACTCCTCCTCAATGTGAACACGTCAACCTGATCATCGACTCAAAGAATAGAATTCATCGGAGTGGTGCTGGACTCGGTACAGGCAAGGGCGTTCCTGCTAGAAACCTGATTCCAAGCCATAACAGACATTATTCAAAGCCTCTGGTGGTACCCGACCACCACAGCAAGGGGATGCCTGAGCCTCCTAGGCCACATGGCGGCCTGCACTTACGTGGTCCACCATGCCAGGCTGAGGCTCAGGCCACTCCAGGCATGGCTTGCTTTGGCATACTGCCTGGGACATGACAGCCTGGACGTAGCGGTCATGGTGCCAGGGTAAGTACTCAAGTCCTTCCAACGGTGACTTGACCCTTGGGCAGCCTGCAAGGGAGTCCCCTTCAACAGCCCCCAGCCCTCTTTGTCCCTTGAAACAGATGCGTCATCTCTGGGATGGGGCGTGCATTTGGGAGATCTACAAACACAGGGCCTATGGTCACGGGAGGAGCTTCCCCTTCATATCAACATCAAGGAGCTCAGGGCAGTATGGCTAGCATGCCAAACTTTTCTGGCCTGTCTATGAGGTCAGTGCGTGGCAGTGATTATGGACAACACCATGGCCATGTTTTACATCAACAAGCAGGGTGGGGCCCGTTACTCACCCCTATGTTGAGAAGCCCTCCAGCTATGGGAGTTTTGCATAGCCCACTCTATTCAGCTGGAGGCGTCCTGTCTCGCAGGAGTGCAGAAAAAACGAGCAGACCACCTCGGTAGATCGTTCCTCAATCACAAGAGGTCCATCCGTCCAGACGGCATACACTCCATCTTCCAAGGGTGTGGGTTTCCCCAGGTCGACCTGTTTGCCACCAGCAGCAACAGGAAGTGTTCGATGTTCTGTTTCTTCCAGCGTCACAGTCGTGGCTCGATCACGGACGCGTTTCTGCTTCCCTGGGGAGGCCACCTGTTGTATGCCTGTCCCCCGATCCCTCTCGTGCACAAGGTACTTCTCAAGGTCCACAGGGACAGAGCAGAGGTAATTCTGGTGGTCCCGGTGTGGCCCCGACAACACAGGTACACCATGGCTCTGGATCTGTCAGTGGACACTCCGATTGAGTTACCACTTCATCCTGATCTGATCACTCAGGGCCACAGCTGCCTTCACCATCCCGACCTCCAGTCCCTCCATCTCACAGCCTGGAAGCTTTATGGTTAAACCCCATGGAGCTTTTATGTTCAGAACCAGTAGGGGAGGTCCTAGTTGGCAGTAGGAAACCATCTACTAGGGCCACATATCTAGCTAAGTGGAAAAGGGTTACTTGCTGGTGTGCCCAGCAGTGTGCACCTCCACTACAGGCATCTATACCTCCCATTCAAGAGTACCTTCTGTACCTGAAACAACAAGGACTGGCAGCGTCATCCATCAGGGTAGACCTCGCTGCTATCTCAGCCTTCCACCCTGGAGCGTCTGACTGATCTGTATTTGCTAACCCCATAGTAGGCCATTTCCTGGAGGGTTGAGAATGCCTACATCTTCAGATCAGACAGCCTGTCCCAGCGTGGGACCTCAATCTTGTCCTCTCCGAATTAATGGGGCCCCCTTTTCAGCCAATAGCGACTTGCTTCCTTCTCTATCTGTGGTGGAAGGTAGCCTTTCTGTTGGCCATCACATCAGCTAGGAGGGTGTCAGAGCTAAAGGCCCTTACCTCTGATCCACCCTACATGATCTTCCATAAGGATAAGGTGCAACTCAGGCCTCACCCAGCCTTTCTTCCCAAGGTAGTGTCACTCTTTCATACTAGCCAAAATATTTTTCTACCTGTCTTCTATCCTAAGCCTCATGCCAGTAGCCGTGAGCAGAGGCTACAGTCATTGGATGTTCGGTGGGCGCTAGCATTCTACATAGAGTGCACTAAGCCATTCAAGAATCGAACCAGCTGTTTGTAGCGGTAGCAGACCAGATGAAAGGACTCCCAGTCTCATCTCAAAGACTATCTTCCTGCATCACATCCTGCATCCACATGTGATACGAGCTGGCCAAAATACCAGCCCCAGCACTTATGGCACATTCCATGAGGGCACAGGCCTCATCAACGGCGTTCCTGGCCCAAGTCCTGGTACAAGAAGTTTGCAGGGCAGCAATGTGGTACTCAGTGCATCTGTTTACCTCTCACTCTGCTATCACCCAACACACAAGAGATGATGCAGCGGTGCTCCAATCAGTGATTCCTTAACTCCAACTCCACCTCCAGGGTAGAGCTTGGGTGTTGCCTGATTGGAATTGCCATGGACAAGCACTCAAAGAAGAAAAAATGGTTACTCACCTTCTCGTAACTGTTGTTCTTCAAGATGTGTTGTTCACGTCCATTCCAATACCCACCCTCCTACCCCTCTATCGAAGTAGCCGGCAAGAAGGACCTGAGGAGGGACTGGGTTGGCAGGATCATATATTGAGCGCCATGAAGGCGTGACTTCAGGGGGCTCCACAGCCAACCTGATGGGACCTGCTAAGGGAAAACTTTCCAATGGCTGTGCATGCGGTGTGCGCACACCTGATTGGAATGGACATGAACAACACCTCTCAAAGAACAACAATTATGAGACGGTGAGTAACCATTTTTTTAAGACACTAAAGGATTGTCTGGCAGCATGATATTTTGGGTAAGATCCAAACTAATACTGACCTGGTAATGTGGCTGGCCCTTTGCGGTCAGAAGAACATTTTCTATAGTGAGCAGAGTTTAAAAATAACTTTTCACTATACTGGACCTAGGTGTTGATTGGGCGTCAGAGAACTGGAATGCAAAAAAGGGGGCTGTGTGGTTTCTTTTTTTTTTAGCTACTTGATAATCAGTGTGGGGTATCAGAAACACAGTTTGTGACTGGTTGGTGAGTTTAACTTCAGTGTTAACTATCAGTTCTGGGAGTGTCTGCGCTCCCTTTTGCAGTCTTCCCTGACCTTGGCATTTTCAGTGAGGGTTGCCCCAGTCACCCAAGGTCACATCTACTGCATTGGAGCTCTGTAGAGTTTGGCTCCACAGGAAAGTCCAGGTGTCCATATTGCTGTCCAAGCTGAATAGAAGTGGCAGAAGAAGATAAAGGTTCTCAAGGTACTATATAATAAGGCCTGGATGCAAACAGCCACTCTGGTGCAGGGAAGAAAACCTGCCTTTTTTATGAGCTATTAGAGCGTTTGGGCAGTTATGTGGGTATCTACAAAGCTGGACTTGATTGTGTACATCCTGCATTGGACTCTTGAGTGACCGGGAGTCAGAAGAAGACAACACCATTGCTGGGTGCCAGTAATGAACCTGGGACATGGACAAAAATGCTACCGAGCTCATGTGAGTGTCCTAAGACCTGTTCTTGGAGGCAGATGCAGTGAGAGCAGAACTGAGTAAGCTCAGGGGAATGACAGCTCAGGAGACAAGAGGTTCTACTCCAAGTATCTCGCTATCTTTTGTTATTTTTACTGATGTGGATGTAGCCTGAACACTCAGGGCCTGAGGGTTGGTTTCAGGTCTGCATGGTCACTGCCACTGCTTTTTAAAGACCAGATGCAGCCTTCCTGTGAATGAAAAATCCCCTCTTCCCCCTCTCCTTCCCTTACTCCCAGCTCTACTGTAGCAAAAGTAATAGGACCCTTCCAACAGCCTCACCCAACCAGCAAGCTAAGCACAGCAGTTGGCTAAGCCATGCTACGTTACTGAATTCAAAATGGTGGCCAAGCAAGGGAAAGTTCAAAAAGCCTCAATGCCAAATGGTTATGCTCGGTCTGAGAGAAGCTCTATTATGGAGTGGGGAGTGTGTGCTCCTCTGCCTGCCTGTGAAAAGCCCAAAGATTTAAAAAAATATCTTAGTATCATGTACTTTATCTGACCACTTTATGTAAACATTTGGGAACTGGCCATGAAGGGGTTAAAGTAAAGAAAGCATTGGGGAGAGTGCAGCTTTCCCATCTCTTTCCTCTTCTTTGCTAGGGTAAGCAGTGCTCCCTCACAGCTGCCCCTACTCCTTGGCCAATGTGGCAAGAGCACCCTCTCCTGTTTCAGTTTACTTCAACCACTGGCCATGATGATTCACCAAAGAGTACATCACCATACCGCTGTTTTAGATTTGATGCTATATTATTTGGCTTTGGCTTGATGGGAGCACACATGGAATGGGTATATGGGTTCTGCCTGTAGTCCCACCTCAGTTCAGGAAACATGTTCATATTCCTCTGTAATTTGGGGCACATTTGCCACCTTGATAACAGAACACTGCAGCATTTGATTGCAATGCTGCCAGCTCTTGTGACTGTATTGTGTATCATGCTATTTGTGTTTTTTGTAAAGGCCCGGCTCCTAGAGACAAGCGATGACATGAGAAACCCAGCTTTCATTTTATTTAAAAAGTGAGTTTCCACCCCTCATGGTTGCAGAGCAAAGCTTGAAAATGTGACTCAAGTGCACCCTATAGGCTCAAAAACCAGAAGGCAAATAAAAACAACCCCAAATGTATTCCTTTTTAAAAAAAAAATCTCATGACTTTTGCAGCCTGATTTGTGATTTCCGAACACTAAAGATTGGCAGTACTGTGACTGTATTGCCATGCAGCACAACAGTACCCAGAGCGGGCTTCATGTTCCACAGGTGACTGCTGCTTTCTCTTTCATATAGAGCACAGTGACCATCCCAACGGTCTGGAGCTGCAACATGAGAGCCAGCTTCTCACAGAGGTAGAGAAAGGTTTCTTCTCTTGCTTGAAAGTTCTGCAGCCACTGTTCTCTCTCCCAGGTCTTCAGAACAACTCTGTCCCACCAGGCCATTGTATAGCTCCTGACATGAAAGTGACACTCCACCCAGTCAATTTCACATTCAAGCAACTCATGCTGCTGGTTAGCAAGGTGCTTGTGGGGGATAAATGGAGCCTCCATCACTAAGCTGCAGTGTGCTTTCCATTAATTGCTAGTCTTGTTTTTCCCATGTGTATTGCTGAGACACCTTGATGAAATGCTTTGTGCTGTGTTTTCAGGGCTGGAGTCCTGAGCAAAGAGTTAGTTCTGATCACTTAGTCACTTAACTCCATTTTGGGAATACGTTGTGAAAATTGATGTACTTCCCAGGAAATTTGTCCCTTTTTCATATGATTTCTTTGGGCTTCCCAAATGCCTTTCCAACTGCCTCACAAGCCATTGTTTAAGAGAGCTGTGCCATCAACTAATATTCTTCTTTGACAAGGTAACAAGCTTTGTGGATGTGGGAAGCAGTAGGTGTGATGTCTCTCGACTTTAGTAAGGCTTTTGATACTGTTTCACATGATCCTCTTGTAAACAAACTAGGGAAATACAGCCTAAATGGTGCTACTATAAGGTGGGTGAATAACTGGTTGGAAAATCATACTCAGAGAATAGTTATCAATGATTCACAGTTAAGCTGAATAGGCATATCAAGTGGGGTCCCTCAGGGATCTGTCCTGGGTCTGGTTCTATTCAGTATCTTCCTAAATGATTTGGATAATGGTCTAAAGAATACACTTATAAAGTTGTGGATGGGAGACTTATAAAGATTGCAGGCTGGGAGGGTTGCAAGCACTTTGTAGGACAGGATTAGAATTCAAAATGATCTTGACAAACCGGAGCAATGGTCTAAAATAAATAGGATGAAATTCAGTAAGGACAAATGCAAAGTACTTTACTTAAGAAGGAATAATCAACTGCACAAATACAAAATGGGAAATGACTGTCTATGATGGAGTAACAGCAGAAAAGGAGCCAGGGGTTATAGTGGATCACAAACTAAATATGAGTTGAAAATATAATACTGTTGCAAACAACATTCTGGGATGTATTAGTAGGAGTGTTGAAAGCAAGACATGGGAAGTAATTCTTCCACTCCACTCAGCACTGATAAGACCTCAGCTGAAGTACTGTGTCCAGTTCTGGGCACCACACTTGGGGAAAGATGTGGACAAATTGGAGAAAGTCCAAAGGAGAGCAACAAAAATGATTAAAGGGCTAGAAAACATGACGTAAGAGGAAAGATTGAAAAAACTGGCTTGTTTTAGTCTGGAGAAGAGAAGACTGAGGGGGAATTTGATAACAGTCTTCATGATAACAGTCTTCAAGTATGTAAAAGGTTGTTATAAAGAGGAGGGTGATAAATTCTTCTCCTTATCCACTGAGGACAGGACAAGAAGCAATGGGCTTAAATTGCAGCAAGCGAGATTTAGGTTGGACATTAGGAAAAACTTCCTATCAGGGTAATTAAGCACTGGAACAAGTTACCTAGGGAGGTTGTGGAATCTCCATCACTTGAGGTTTTTAAGAACAGGTTAGACAAACACCTGTCAGGGATGGACTAATACCTAGTCCTGCCTCAGTGCAGGGGACTGGGCTAGATGACCTACAGAGGCCTCTTCGAGTCCTACAGTTCCATGATTCTAAGGTACCCAAGGGCAGTGCCCCTGCAATACTTAACTAGAGTGCTGAGTGTAGAGTTGGAGCATAACCCCACCCAAAACAGGATAGCAAGAAGAGCTGCACTGCATCACTGATGCACATACTGGTGCAGTCCCACCAGTTCAACTGGCAATAGGGCAATTACTAGTGTGGAGGCCCCCACTGTGTGGCAGAGCTGCAGTTTAGAAGGCAAACGTTCCCTATTCTCAAGCTTGTGTTTGTTCCTCCACACCAGGCCCTGTCAGTAAAGCTGCCTCAAACCCAAACTTTTGTAGTTAAAAAAGAAATCAGTTAACTCTTTTAAATTGTGTTAGTAATTTGTGTGTGTGTATGTCTAAACTGCCTGTATCTATCTGGGAGCAGGAGGAGATGATTCAGAATACCATTCGAAACACTGTTCTTATGAGCTCTGCAGAGATGAAAGGTTCAGAGAAACAACCAAACTCCTGAGTACCTAAGCTAGCTGACTCTCGGAAACTCTTGAGATTGGCCCAAACACAGTAAAAGCATGAGGCTTTAATGTCTCTGCCTCCCTAGTCAATGTGTAAGGATTACAGACAACAACATGGAAAAGGCTTGCAAGGGTTACCAGCCTGGGACAGGGAAGGGCGGGGAGCGGAAGGCAAAGGGGGAATTGAGGCACTATTACAATCATCAGATCAAGCCACAGGGTGGAGGAGAATTTTCCAGATCCTCTGACCTTAAGTTTGGGGAGTGAGAGGAAGAGGAAGCACATTTACACAGATCCTCTATCAGAGCTTCCTGAGGGAGGGGGACTCTGTCCTTCTGTCCCTGTGCTACATCTAAGGACACACACATACACAGCTAAATAAACATGTGACTGACATTTAAAGTACAAACATAAGAGAAAATGTAATTTGTGGGACTCTTTTATTAATGGAACTGTTCCCAAATCCTTCACATCTTAAAAATAAAGAATTGATCCATGCTGTAAAATGAGTGTATTTACTAGACAGTAATAATGCTTTGCATTCCAGTAGCACTTTTTATAGGTTCAGAGATACCAAGGACAGAAGAAACCATTATTATCATCTGTTCAGAGCCTCTATAGAACACAGGCCATAGAATTTCCCCAAAGTAATTCCTAGAGCAGACCTTTAGAAAAACATCCAATCTTGCTTTAAAATTGTTGGTGATGAAGAATCCACCATGACGCTTGGTAAGTCTGAATCTCTAGCTTCAACTTCCAGCCTTTGGATTGTGTTAAACATCTCTCTGCTAGACTAAAGAGCCCACAACTAAATATTTGTTCCCCATGCAGATATTTATAGACTGTAACCAAGTCGCCCCTTAACCTTCTCTTTGTTAAGATAAATATACTGAGCTCCTTGAGTCTATCGCTATAAACCATGTTTTCTAATCCTTTAATCATTCTTGGGATTACCTTCGGAGGCAGGCCAGTCCTCGCTTACAGACAGCTCCCCAACCTGAAGCAAATATGCACCAGCAACTACACACCACACCACAGAAACACTAACCCGGGAACCAATCCCTGTAGCAAACCTCGTTGCCTACTCTGTTCCCATATCTACTCTAGCAACACCATCAGAGGACACAACCACGTCATCAGAGGCTCGTTCACCTGCACATCTACCAATGTGATATATGCCATCATGTGCCAGCAATGCCCCTCTGCCATGTACATTGGCCAAACTGGACAGTCCCTACGTAAAAGAATAAATGGACACAAATCGGACATCAGGAATAGTATCCTACAAAAGCCAGTGGGAGAACACTTCAGTCTTCCTGGACATTGTATAACAGATTTGAAAGTAGCTATACTTGAACAAAAAAACTTCAGAAACAGACTTCAAAGAGAAACAGCAGAACTAAAATTCATTTGCAAAGTTAACACCATTAATTTAGGCTTGAATAGGGACTGGGAGTGGCTGGCTCATTACAAAAGCAGCTTTGCCTCTCCTGGAACTGACACCTCCTCATCTATTATTGGGAGTGGACTACATCCACCCTGATCGAATTGGCCCTGTCAGCACTGGTTCTCCACTTCTGAGGTAACTCCCTTCTCTTCATGTGTCAGTATATTTATGTCTGCATCTGTAATTTTCACTCCATGCAGCTGAAGAAGTGGGGTTTTTACCCGTGAAATCTTATGCTCAAATAAATCTGTTAGTCTTTAAGGTGCGGCCAGACTCCTTGTTGTTTTTGTGGATACAGACCAACACAGCTACCCCCTAATACTTAATCATTCTCCTGGCTCCTCTCTGAACCTTCTCCAATTTATCAACATCCTTCTTGAATTGTGGACACCAGAACTGGACACAGTACTCCAGCAGCGGTCGCACAATTGCCAAATATAGAGGTAAAATAACCTCTCTATTCCTACTCAAGATTCCCCTGTTTATACACCCCAGCATTGCATTAGCTCTTTTGGCCACAGTATCACATTAGGAGCTCATGTTCCGCTGATTATTCACCATGACTCCCAAATCTTTTTCAGAGTCACTACTTCCTAGGACAGAGTCCTCAGTCATGTAAGTGTGACACGGGCGAACAGGTGCCGGCTTATGCCAAGGCCCCTATGCCTCACTGAATATTGACAAATGCATAGCTGGGAACCAATCTGGCTCAGCTGTGCTTTAGCATTGTTAAAATAGATGTTAAGTTGATAAGAATGTATTTAGTGTTTAGACCTGATAAAATGCTTGTAGAATGCTGCATGTATTGATCTCACTTATAACATCTGTAGCCCCCTGTATAAGGTTATCCTGAGGGGCTACATCGGGGTGGGCAAACTTTTTGGCCCAAGGACCACATCTGGGAATAGAAATTGTATGGTGGACCATGAACGCTCACAGAATTGGGGTTGGGATGCGGGAGGGGGTGAGGGCTCTGGTTGGGGGTGTTGGCTCCAGGTGGGGCCAGAAATGAAGAGTTCAGGGTGCGGGAGGGGGCTCCGGGCTGGGGCGGAGGAGTGGAGTGCGGGGTAGGGGGAGGGCTCTGACTGGGGGTTTGGGCTTTGGGGTGGGGCTGCGGATGAGGCGTTTGGGGTACAGGAGGGTGCTCCGGGCTGGGATCGAGGGATTCTGAGGGTGGGAGGGGGATTAGGGCTGGGGCAGGGGGTTGGGGTGTGAGGGGGTGAGGGATCCAGATGGGAATACAGGCTCTGGGTTGGGGCTGTGGATGAGGAGTTTGGGGTGCAGGGGGGCACTCCAGGCTGGTACTGACAGGTTCGGAGGGCAGGAGGGGGATCAGGGCTGGGGCAGAGTGTTGGGGTATGGGGAGAGGCTCAGGGGTGCAGGCTCCTGGTGGCGTTTACCTCAAGTGGCTCCAAGAAGCTGCGGCATGTCCCTTCTCCGGCTTCTATGCGGAGGTGCGGCCAGGCGGCTCTGTGCGCTGCCCCATCTGCAGGCTCCCATTGCCTGTGGTTCCTGGCCAATGGGAGCTGTGGGTGGTGGTGCTTGGGGCAGGGACAGCGTGCGGAGCGGAGCCCCCTGGCTGCCCCTACACATAGGAGCTAGAGGGGAGCCATACCACTGCTTCTAGGAGCCACGAGGAGTGGCCCCTGACCCTGCTACCCGGCTGGAGTGTGGCAAGCCCCGGACCCCACTCCCCAGCAGTAGTTTGGGGGCCAGATTAAAATGGCTGGTGGGCCAGATCTAGCCTGCAGGCCGTAGTTTGCCCACCCCTAGTCTCCATTGTAAACCTCCGTAACTGTGTAACTCCTCAAACAGAAGAGAAACCTTCTCTAAAGCAAAGGCTGGCTTCCTACAGAAGATGTTAAGTCCTGCCCAATGAGAAGGCCTTTGAAACCAAATAAGCCATTGTGGGACATCATAGAAGATAGACTTTGTTTATTGCATTCCTCCCCCCTGCCCCCACCAGGAAGAGGAGCCCTCTGCATGAACTCATCCCATCAGCTTGGACTCTGGGGATAAAATCCCTGACAAGGAGAAACTAGGTTCTTTTTGCGGCTTGGACTCTAAAGGTGAAAGAAGCACTAAGCACAAGCAAAGACCCCCAGGTGTTTTGCCAGGCTTAGCCCTAAAGGACATATAAAGTTTGCATATTATAGCAGCTACTATCATCTTTTGGAACCTAAGACTGCGCCTTATTTGTGTGTGTATGTTTACTTGCTTTAACCTTGTAAATACCTCTTTCATTTTTCCTAGTTAATAAATCTTTATAGTTTATTATAGGATTGGCTACAAAGCATTATCTTTCATCTGAGATCTGAAGTACAGTTGATTTGGGGTAAGTGACTAGTCCTTTGGAACTGGGAGTAACCTGAATATTGTTGTGATTTTGGGTGTAAGGGGCCATCTATCACAAAGACAGGCTTGCCTGGGTGGCAAGATAGACAGAAGTGTCCAAGGGGACCGTCTGTGACTCCATGTTAAGGCTGTTACAGTGCTTTTGGAGTTCACTCTTGTTATTTGGTTGGTAATATCTAATTATACAGCCAGTTTGAGGTTTGTGCCCTGTTCCTGGACAGTCTGCCCTGAGGTTGGTACTCACGGTCATGACCCATTCCAGACAGCCTGACAGTCTTTGTCCCTAGATGTATACATTTAGCCATATTAAAACACATGTTGTTTGCCTCTGTCCAGTTTACCATGCTCTGAATCAGTGACCTGTCCTCTTCATTATTTACGACTTCCCCCATTTTTGTGTCATCTGAAAACTTTATCTGTGATTATTTTGTGTTTTCTTCCAGATCATTGATAAAAATGTTACACAGAATAAGGCCAAGGCTGAACCCTGCAGGAGCCCACTTGAAATACACCCTCTCAATGATAATTCCCCATTTACAGTTACATTATGAGACCTACCAGTTAGCCAGTTTTTAATCCATTTAGTGGTTGCCATGTTAATTTTATATGGGTCTAGTTTTTAATCAAAATGTTGTGCAGTACCAAGTCAAACACCTTACAGAAGTCTAAGTATATTACGCCAACACTATTACCTCTAGCAACCAAATTTATAATCTCATAAAAAAAATCAAGTTAGTTTGACAGGATCTATTTTCCATAAACCTATGCCGATTTGCATTAATTACATTACCATCCTCTAATCCTTTATTAATTTTTATTTCTAAAGGGTATCAAAATGTTTTACAAAGTATCAAGCCTGACAATACCACTTGGAAGTACAATAAATCCTTAAAAGATGGGGAAACTGAGGCACAGAACGTAAATGTCTTGCTTGGGGTTATGCAGGAAGCCTGTGGCAGAGCTGGGCATAGAGCAAAACTCTTCCAATTCCCAGTCCTACACTTTGGGTCTGATCCAAAGTCTATTGAAGTCAATTGGAGACTTTGCATTGACTTAACTGAGCTATGGATAAGGCCTTTTAACCACAAGTACTTCGCTTAAACAAAAAAACAAAAAACAATGCCTCATTCCTACTTGATTCCCCCAATACAAAGCTCTGTTACAGAAAGGTGTTTTAGAAGTAGGAGAATACCTTAGACTTTCTGATTTTACAACAGTGAATTTCTGCTGGATCTCTCTATGGTATTTGATACTGTTGATCACCAGATACTCCTGCTCTACCATCAAGAAGCTGCATGGGTGAACAGAAATGCCTCTCAAACTGAACCCAGAAAGACAATATTGACAACTGCTCATCTGTTCCCAGAACCCTCTTTCTAGGGCCTCTCATTGTTTCGTTCTGTCTACCATCCTAGTCAACTTCTATATGAAGCCACTGGGCGACCTGATTAGACAATATGGGATGAAACGCCAGCCACATGCAGATGATACCCAGCTCTCCACTGCTTTCACACAGATAATTAGCAGCAGCATCTCCCAGCTCTCCCAATGCCTATTAGAGAGATGAAGAACAGCTGGCTAAAGCTGCACCCAGGCAACTCAAAGGTAAATGCTGGTAGGAAGAGGAAAGTGCTTTGAAGAATTCACCTCCTCCATAACATCCCCTTTTACTAACTGTGTACTGACTAAAAATATTTCTTCACATTTTCATGCCTTGGACTCCTATGCATCTAGGTAGCCAAATAGACATGTCAGCTAAAAATGCTCTCTTCCGCCTGTGGCTGGCCATAAGACTGCACCCTCTTGCTACAGTGATCCATGCATTTGTAACCTTCAAGCTTAGTTTACTGAAACTCATTGTATCTAAAGATTAATCCACTCATGTACTTTGAAAAAATTCATTTGGTACAAAATGCAGCAGCACATCTGCTGAGCAAAGCAGGGCAGCAGGAACACATCACAACCATCACTCAACTCTACACTGGTCCACAGTAAATACAGTGCCCAATTCAAGGTCTCTGTTCTAATATCAAAAGCCTCCATAAGATTGGCCTGAGCTACCTAAGAGATCACATCTCCATCCATGACCAAGACCTCCCTTTACAGCTATGACCTGCTGGAACAATGAAACTGTCGCCCAATAGGAAGAGGCTTACAGGTGTGGGACCTCAACTATGGAATTCACCCCCATAAGAGACAGAAATGACCATATACCCCACAACACCCAGAACCAAAGGCAAAACTAATGTCTTCAACTTAACTTTCCGACATAGCGAATCTGACCCAGTTAAATGCACTCGTAAAAATAGCTACTACCTAGCTGAAATTTTAGTTCTACAGGTGGGGAAGAGAGAGACTGCTTATTCTTGAGGTTTTTTATTGTTATTTTTTAATTACTTGGAAGGCACACAGATCCGATGGTGCTAAAGAGGTAGGCAGTGCTCTCATGTCAGTAGCACTTTGAAAGGAGGGGTTGGTAATCTACCTCTTTCCCCTCTGTGGGTCATCAGCTGAATCTGGAATTCCTTCACATGCTGAATTAGGAGTTTCTGACGGTTCCCAGCTGGCTCCTCAGTTCTCTTTGATGAGTCTGAAACAAGAGGAAATGATCCCACTTGTCCTCCTTGAGCTCAGGAAGGCTGATGTCCAAGTTTTCTGCTGAATGCTTTTGCTCTGTCATGCATGGACCAAACATTCCCATTCAGCTTGTTTAAGTGCCCAAAGGGGCTAAACATACCACCCCAGATGGATTCTCAAAGGTGCCAGCAAGGGGTGAACACTGCTTTTGTCAGGACAAGCTGCACTTCTGTTCTTAACTTAAGCTCTCATTGGAACCCTTTGGCATAATCTTTTTCAC
Source organism: Lepidochelys olivacea (assembly GCF_965140295.1). Classification (NCBI taxonomy): domain Eukaryota; kingdom Metazoa; phylum Chordata; order Testudines; family Cheloniidae; genus Lepidochelys; species Lepidochelys olivacea. The sequence goes on from NC_140411.1 coordinate 269,978,418, forward strand.
CAAATGACTTGCCTGTTTTTACTGCCTCTCAGTCAGAACTGAGCTCCAACAAATACTCAATGACATGTGAGGCTCAGCAGCACCCTCTGGCCTTAGCAATTTCAGCAAATACAGCTCGTCTTCCAATTCAGTGACACGCTGGTCAAACTCTGTGTACAGGGAGACTTGCACTTTGTGGCATACATGTTCTATGCTTTTTAATGTGGCTTCTCTTGTTATATAGAAGGTAAATCCTGGAACACCCCAGTGCTGTTTTATTTGCAGAAGCTGTGGCAGGCCATGGCCCACACTCAGATTCTACCCTGAAAAGAGGAATTATTTCAGGGTGTTCAATGGCCTGTGTTATACGGGAGGTCAGACTGGATGATCACAATGGTCTCGTCTAGCTTTAGAATCTCTGAAACACCAGTTCACACTGACCCACTAGCTAAAGTTTTCAGGTTACAAGAAAATGATGTCTTAAAATAGACACAGTACTACAGGGCTTCTTTTGAGTATCATTTTTAAAAATAATGTTTAATGTATTGAATTATTTTTTGCAAAGTGTTAAATTTTTCATATGACCGAGTGACCACCCCTGAGAGGGTTATGACTCGAGACTTGGGAAATCCTGATCTAATGTAATAAAACAGTATGCAATCTGAAATAATGCAGTGAATTATTCAGTCTCCCCTGCATCCAATGATGTGATTTTTTACTAGTAGTAATGACAGGTTTCAGAGTAGCAGCCGTGTTAGTCTGTATCCGCAAAAAGAAAAGGAGTACTTGTGGCACCTAAGAGACTAACAAATTTATTTGAGCATAAGCTTTTGTGAGCTACAGCTCACTTCATCAGATGCATTCAGTGGAAAATACAGTGGGGAGATTTATATACACAGAGAACATGAAACAATGGGTGTTACCATACACACTGTAACGAGAGTGATCAGGTAAGGTGAGCTATTACCAGCAGAAGAACGGGGGGGGACTTTGTAGTGATAATCACGGTGGGCCATTTCCAGCAGTTGACAAGAATGTCTGAGGAACGGTGGGGGGGTGGGGAAGGAGCGGGGCGGGGGGAGAATAAACATGGGGAAATAGTTTTACTTTGTGTAATGACCCATCCACTCCCAGCCCTGGTCTACACTAGGACTTTAGGTCGAATTTAGCAGCATTAAATTGATGTAAACCTGCACCCGTCCACACGATGAAGCCCTTTATTTCGACTTAAAGGGCTCTTAAAATCGATTTCCTTACTCCACCCCTGACAAGTGGATTAGCGCTTAAATCGGCCTTGCCGGCTCGAATTTGGGGTACTGTGGACACAATTCGACAGTATTGGCCTCCGGGAGCTATCCCAGAGTGCTCCATTGTGACCGCTCTGGACAGCACTCTCAACTCAGATGCACTGGCCAGGTAGACAGGAAAAGAACCGCGAACTTTTGAATCTCATTTCCTGTTTGGCCAGCGTGGCAAGCTGCAGGTGACCATGCAGAGCTCATCAGCACAGGTGACCATGATGGAGTCCCAGAATCGCAAAAGAGCTCCAGCATGGACTGAACGGGAGGTACAGGATCTGATCGCTGTTTGGGGAGAGGAATCCGTGCTATCAGAACTCCGTTCCAGTTTTCGAAATGCCAAAACCTTTGTCAAAATCTCCCAGGGCATGAAGGACAGAGGCCATAACAGGGACCCGAAGCAGTGCCGCGTGAAACTGAAGGAGCAGAGGCAAGCCTACCAGAAAACCAGAGAGGCGAACGGCCGCTCCGGGTCAGAGCCCAAAACATGCCGCTTCTATGATGAGCTGCATGCCATTTTAGGGCATTCAGCCACCACTACCGCAGCCGTGTTGTTTGACTCCTTCAATGGAGATGGAGGCAATACGGAAGCAGGTTTTGGGGATGAAGAAGATGATGATGATGATGAGGTTGTAGATAGCTCACAGCAAGCAAGCGGAGAAACCGGTTTTCCCGACAGCCAGGAACTGTTTCTCACCCTGGACCTGGAGCCAGTACCCCCCGAACCCACCCAAGGCTGCCTCCTGGACCCAGCAGGCGGAGAAGGGACCTCTGGTGAGTGTACCTTTTAAAATACTATACATGGTTTAAAAGCAAGCATGTGAAAGGATTACTTTGCCCTGGCATTCGTGGTTCTCCTGGATGTACTCCCAAAGCCTTTGCAAAAGGTTTCTGGGGAGGGCAGCCTTATTGCATACTTCATGGTAGGACACTTTACCACTCCAGGCCAGTAACACGTACTCGGGAATCATTGTAGAACAAAGTATTGCAGTGTATGTTTGCTGGCATTCAAACAACATCCGTTTTTTATCTCTCTGTGTTATCCTCAGGAGAGTGAGATATAATTCATGGTCACCTGGTTGAAATAGAGTGCTTTTCTTCAGGGGACACTCAGAGGAGCCCATTTCTGCTGGGCTGTTTGCCTGTGGCTGAACAGAAATGTTCCCCGCTGTTAGCCACGGGGAGGGGGGAGGGTTGAGGGGGTAGCCACGCGGTGGGGGGAGGCAAAATGCGACCTTGTAACGAAAGCACATGTGCTATGTATGTAATGTTAACAGCAAGGTTTACCCTGAAAGAGTGTAGCCACTGTTTTATAAAATGTGTCTTTTTAAATACCGCTGTCCCTTTTTTTTTCTCCACCAGCTGCATGTGTTTCAATGATCACAGGATCTTCTCCTTCCCAGAGGCTAGTGAAGCTTAGAAAGAAAAAAATCATGGTGGAATTCCTCAAGGGCTTCTTTTCCATGGGTCCAGATGATGAAGATGTCATCAATATAGCGCAAGTAGAGTAGGGGCTTTAGGGGACGAGAGCTGAGGAAGCGTTATTCTAAGTCAGCCATAAAAATGTTGGCATACTGTGGGGCCATGCGGGTACCCATAGCAGTGCCGCTGATCTGAAGGTATACATTGTCCCCAAATGTGAAATAGTTATGGGTAAGGACAAAGTCACAAAGTTCAGCCACCAGGTTTGCCGTGACATTATCGGGGATATTATTCCTGACAGCTTGTAGTCCATCTTTGTGTGGAATGTTGGTGTAGAGAGCTTCTACATCCATAGTGGCCAGGATGGTGTTTTCAGGAAGATCACCGATGGATTGTAGTTTCCTCAGGAAGTCAGTGGTGTCTTGAAGATAGCTGGGAGTGCTGGTAGGGCCTGAGGAGGGAGTCTACATAGCCAGACAATCCTACTGTCAGGGTGCCAATGCCTGAGATGATGGGGAGTCTAGGATTTCCAGGTTTATGGATCTTGGATAGCAGATACAATACCCCTGTTTGGGGTTCCAGGGGTGTGTCTGTGCAGATTTGTTCTTGTGCTTTTTCAGGAAGTTTCTTGAGCAAATGCTGCAGTTTCTTTTGGTAACTCTCAGTGGGATCAGAGGGTAATGGCTTGTAGAAAGTGGTGTTGGAGAGCTGCCTAGCAGCCTCTTGTTCTTGTCAACTGTTGGAAATGGCCCACCTTGATTATCACTACAAAAGTCCCCCCGTCCCCCCCATCCCCCCCATCCCCCCGTTCTCCTGCTGGTAATAGCTCACCTTACCTGATCACTCTCGTTACAGTGTGTATGGTAAAACCCATTGTTTCATGTTCTCTGTGTATATAAATCTCCCCACTGTATTTTCCACTGAATGCATCTGATGAAGTGAGCTGTAGCTCACGAAAGCTTATGTTCAAATAAATTTGTTAGTCTCTAAGGTGCTACAAGTCCTCCTTTTCTTTTTACTAGTAGTGACATTGCAGGGATAGTGGAATGAGCCCAAGACAACTGTAAAATGAAAAGCAGCAAGTCTAACTCACTACAAACTGAATAGAGAACAGAATACTAATTGAGGGATTACATTCTATGTCAGAGAGAGGTGTGGTTTAAGCAAGGGGCTGGGAATACTGAGCTCTAAACTCAGCTCTGACACTGACCCAGGCTGTAGTCTTGGCAAATCATTCAAAGTCACAAAGTAATAGAGTTTAAGGCCAGAGGTGACCACCAGATCATCTAGTGTGACTCCTGTATATCACGGGCTGTTCGCACCACCCAGCACCTGCACACTAAACCCAACAACCTAAATTAGACCTTAGTATTACAGACCTCAGGAGACAAGAGAAGATGGATCACTTGATGATTGCCTGTTCTGTTCATTCTCTCTGGGGCACGTGGCACTGGCCCGCTCCCAACTCTGTGGTTGGCTTTGACCCTTGTACGTGTTCTTTTCTTCTGGATCTAACCACCAGGACTGACCACCTCTAACCCAGAGCCTCACACTGAGCTAGAACAAGTGAGCAAGAAAGATCAAGCCAAACCAGCCATGCACGCTCTGGGATTCTGACTGGTTGCTAAGTACCTAAATCCCTTTTGAAAATGAGACTTAGGCTCCTAAATTAGACATTGCAATGCTGAGTGCTGCAATGCCTACATACCTTTAAAAATCTGGGCATAGTGGTGAGTAGTTCTAATTCCATCCAGTAGAGGGCAGCAGTACACATATACTAGCTAGCACACTCCAATACTTCACTTCTTGTCAAGGTTGCTGTGAAGACCAATTAGATTAAGTAAAATACGCTGACCATTAAAAACGTTGGAACATAACAGCTGATTAAAGATGGGTCTGAGCTCCCAAGTTCAGGGGTGTTCAGATTTGATGGTTTGGTGACCAGATAGCAAGTGTGAAAAATCAGGACGGGGTGGGGTGTAATAGACTTTGTCTGTATAAGACAAAGCCCCGACTATGGGAAATGTCCCTATAAAATTGGTCACTATAGGTTCAGCCCATTATAAAGAAGGAGGCTAACTTTAAAATTCCGGTATGAGCATTCACGGTGCTTGGGGGTGTTGCTTAATTCTTATTAATTATCATTCATGATTTAGTGTGCAAGTTCCTTTTAAATAATGTATATATATTTAAAAAATCTTACAGAATGTTGTTCCAACACTTACACTGAAAATGTGTGTTAGCTGTTCCACTGCAGGAGACTATAATCTTTCTTGCTATTAGAATGTTCAATTAATCAAATGATTTAACTGGTTGAATATTATTGGATGCTTTATATAACAGATTACAATGCAATTGAATACAGTGTTACCTATGGTGCAAAAGTATTATCTTTTATCTGTAGTAAGGCCCCATAATGGAAATGTAGATAAAAGCTCATTTCACTGATCTTACCTGCTTTCCTTTATTGAATATTTCTGAAATGGAACTTCTTCATCCCAGGGCTTACTTTAGCTTCTACTGGACTTACACTCTGCCCACTTCACAATATGATGCCTATCTTTGACATAATAGCCCCACTGAGATAACTTCATGTTTGCCTGCAAGCCTGCCTCGCTCCTGAGGCATGTTTTAGGTGTTGTATTAGCAAATGTACATTGTGAATTGCTATATGGAGGCTAAATGTGTTGCTGCTTTCAGGATCTTTCAGTTTTGCCAGCATTTCTGATGATAAATGTTCCTTCTGAGCGGTTAAAAAACAAGGCAAAATACAGAGTGTGTGTGAAATAATGAGCACTGCAACCGTAAACTGCATCATTTTACCAGGTATGTAGAGGGTGAGATGCTCAAGGTTACATGTGGGAATACGGAGGAAGAGTTCTGAGTAGAATCTAGATCTCCTGAGTTACAGTTGGGTGCTTTTGCCTCAGGACGATCCAAGAATTGATGTTGAACTGCAGGTAATGTGGGATGGAAGCCACACAGAATTAATAGTTTTAACTATAAGATGCTAACCCATTATGTGTTCATATAATTTCTGAGAACATACCCATTGGAAGTGCTCCCATGAGGGAGTTCAGGGTTAACATTGACCAGCTAAATTGAGGTAAAGAGTGCTCACCTGTGTCTACGTTAAGGAAAAGATCATGGTTAAATTGGGATTAGGTAACAAATCAGATAACCCTGACTTTATCTAGATTATTTCAGGCCTCAGGCCTGCAAGCTTCTGTGTTTGGGCAGAGCCTGTTGATTTGGGGCTCCATGCAAGTGGAGGCCACACGCACAAAGCAGTTTGCAGGGTTGAGGCATATCTATAGTCTCCCGCTTCTAAATTGTTGAGGTAGAGGGCAATCGGATTGATACGGTTTCATGTTTTATATCATCACAAAGAAATTCTGACAAGAAGTATAGAATTATATTGCCTAGTAATGATCTTTCCAGGGATTCTAAAAGCTTCCTACATTTTTAAAGCTCACAATTCATTTCAGATAGGCTTGGATTACAGACCTGTATTAAGACTAAGAAACAATAGCTCTTGCACATTCCTGTTTTCCCAGAATCTATTCTATTTTGTATTTAATTTTCAATAACCTCTCATTTTTGACAGAGGCATTTTCTTTAACAATGGCCTCCAAGCAGACTCAATATTCAGGGCTGCATACTGTGGGTTTGATTCTGATCATTCACACACTAGTTTTATAGTGGTGTGTAATTCCTTGCATTTCAGTGGAATTGCTCCTTATTTATACTATCTTAAATGAGATCAGAATTAGTCTGTCTGTATTCATGACTTGCATTCTCTTCTCAAGAGTACTTGCAGCAGTATCTGTCTTTGGCAGTGAATACATCCATTTTTGTTTGACCTCTAGGTATTCATTGCTTACAGCATGATACTTAAGGAGCCTTTCAGTGGAAAGAAATCCTCTCATTCAAATCCCTCTTAGAATTTACTTATACTGTGTTCTCTACAAGAATTGAGTTTAAAAAAATAAAAACTGAATCTAACTGAATCATCAAGTTGTGTAAGTGCCTTACCGCGTAACTGCTTATTCTTATTGCAACCATTGTCCCAACTCTCTTTTTTCCTGTCTTTTTGTCTGTTACCCTCGGTGGTTGTATGATGTCTGAATACAGCTTGTAAGACCTTTGGTAGGGTCACTCTTTGTTTCTGTGGCGCATCTAGCATCCACCTCGGCCACTCAAAAATGAACAATAAATAGTAATAATAATAGCCTGTGTTGTCCCCTCCTGCAAGATTTCTCTGGAGTGGGTGAGGGGGATTTCAGTGAGGCACTCATTGTGGTCATCCTCCCCTGTTTTTTGGGTGGGTGAGATTTGCCCGCCCAACCACCCCCTACATAAAAAGTTGCAAGCCTTCTCCCAGATTGGCCAAACCCCCAGGGATCTGTGGGAAGCTGGGGACATTTATAAGCTATTTATGTACCATCATACCAGCTCTTGACTGGACCCCACAGTCACTGACAGCATGGTCCAACTGGAACATCTGCCCTAGTCCCTAGCATCATGGTAGCAGGGGAAAGTCACTCCCACCCCGCACTCCTCCCCACTCTCTGGTAGCATGGTTCCATTGGAGCGTCTGCTCCACCCCCACAGTCCCTGGCAGTTTGGCTCCTGGCTATGGACACCCACACGAGTTTCATGTTTATTGAAAAGATAATATAGCCAACAGCCTGAGGGGGGAGAACAATGTGCATCCCTCTGCTGTATCACTACTCTCCACGGTGCTCTCAGTCTCTGCCCCCTACCCCTGTGTGGTAGGGGGAGATCCATGACACCTCCTTGCTCAATTCTGTGTTGATCCTGGCCAGTAAGATGCTCCTTTTTGTGGGTAGGCTAAATGTAGGGAAGTGTGACCAATGGGAGCTTCCATCTCTGTCCCAGGAGCTGTACAAAAACAGTGGCGAGCCCCAGTTGCTTCCCCCTTTTAGATGGCACTGTTGTAGCAGAGCATCACAGTAACAAGATTAGAAAACATCAAAATCTGAAAGTACAAAGCAAGTAAAAACAGAAGAAAAACCTCATCTTGAGACCCCCATAAAGCAGCAATTGAAGCAACAGCTGGCAAAGATCAAGGAGCATTTACTGCTAACCACAGAGGGGCTGAGATGAGTCTGCCATGTACCAGCCATGATGCTGTTTTGCTCTACTCCCCAGCTGAACTGTCTTAATACCCTGCTGCTTTTATTAATGAGTGATTTGGGGGCCAAATTATGCCTGGCTAGTAAAAAACAGATGTAATTCTCCCCCCAAAATAAGTGCCTATAAACAGTTTAATGTGTACTGCTGGGCTGTGCAGAGCTCAGAGAAAGCTTTCCTCATGCAGTGCATTCTGTTGTCTGAGGAAGATGTGTACTGGGGGGATGTTGTTTGGCCAGGGTGTCTGTGTCTGACATGCATAAAAATCTGCCCCACATCCCCAGATTCCTTTGTAATGCCCCATTATTCTCCTCCACGACTCCTACCAAGAAAGCTTTGATGAACGGATTCTCTGTATAAAGAAAAGGAGTACTTGTGGCACCTTAGAGACTAACCAATTTATTTGAGCATTTTTTTCTCTGTATGTTTTCAAGGGACCCAGAATTGGGGTAGCTAGCCCTCTTCTGCTTAATACTGCTTCAGTAGCATGTGTTTCTGAGTTGTTTATCTGGCATGTGCTTAAGTCAGATTTTGGCACATTGGTTAGATACAGATGGAAAGAACTACAGTATAGACAGTCTCTAATCAAATAATGTTACAAAATGTTAGGCAATTGCTCCTCTTGGAGACATAAGAAAGATGTTTACTACCGGATCATTGTGTTCTGCAAACTGTATTGTAAAATCTGCTACTGCCACCATCAGGAGGACAGCAAAATGTAAAATGCTGTTGGTCACATGGCTTTTCGCTACAGACTAGAAAGCAAATCACACAATAAATTCAATAAGAAACATGCCATATGATGTGAATGTTTTTGAACATACATGATAATATGGGTTGAGCTCTACTTGTGTGGGGAGGGAGTCTCTACAGTCAGACATCCATAAGAGAAATCATAGAACATTTCTAGTAATTTGGGCCCTGTAGCAATAATTATTTGTAGAACACATGTACTACTTCAAAGTACTGCTACTATCCAAACGAAATAACTAGTATTCCCAGTTTTCATAAGTACAAATGAAAAGCACAGGTAGCATTCAGCATGTGCCACAATAGAAATTGAATGTCTACTTGAATATCCTTTTCCTTTCTGGTATACAGCAACTGACCTTTACAAATTCTTGTGAACCTTTTATCAACAGGCTAGCTAGCTAGATTGTTTAGTCTGTGGAAGAGAAGAATGAGGGGGGATTTGATAGCTGGTGTCAAGTGGAGTGCCCCAGGGGTCGGTCCTGGGGCTGGTTTTGTTCAATATCTTCATAAATGATCTGGAGGATGGTGTGGATTGCACTCTCAGCAAATTTGCGGATGATACTAAACTGGGAGGAGTGGTAGATACACTGGAGGGCAGGGATAGGATACAGAGGGACCTAGACAAATTGGAGGATTGGGCCAAAAGAAATCTGATGAGGTTCAATAAGGATAAGTGCAGGGTCCTGCACTTAGGACGGAACAGCCCAATGCACAGCTACAGACTAGGGACCGAATGGCTAGGCAGCAGTTCTGCGGAAAAGGACCTAGGGGTGACAGTGGACGAGAAGCTGAATATGAGTCAGCAGTGTGCTCTTGTTGCCAAGAAGGCCAATGGCATTTTGGGATGTATAAGTAGGGGCATAGCGAGCAGATCAAGGGACGTGATCGTCCCCCTCTATTCGACATTGGTGAGGCCTCATCTGGAGTACTGTGTCCAGTTTTGGGCCCCGCCCTACAAGAAGGATGTGGATAAATTGGAAAGAGTCCAGCGAAGGGCAACAAAAATGATTAGGGGTCTGGAACACATGACTTATGAGGAGAGGCTGAGGGAACTGGGATAGTTTAGTCTGCGGAAGAGAAGAATGAGGGGGGATTTGATAGCTGCTTTCAACTACCTGAGAGGTGGTTCCAGAGAGGATGGTTCTAGACTATTCTCAGTGGTGGAAGAGGACAGGACAAGGAGTAATGGTCTCAAGTTGCAGTGGGGGAGGTTTAGATTGGATATTAGGAAAAACTTGTTCACTAGGAGGGTGGTGAAACACTGGAATGCGTTGCCTAGAAAGGTGGTGGAATCTCCTTCCTTAGAAGTTTTTAAGGTCAGGCTTGACAAAGCCCTGGCTGGGATGATTTAATTGGGGATGGGTCCTGCTTTTGAGCAGGGGGTTGGACTAGATGACCTCCTGAGGTCCCTTCCAACCCTGATATTCTATGATTCTATGATTCTAAAAGCCTGGTCTCCCTTTGGCTACCGCAGTTTGCAAGTACACTTGAAGTGATGTGTGAGCAATTGACATCAGAAGTCTAACTATCTGATATGTAGGCACAGTCAGAAAGTAAGATGTCAAAATGACATCTGTTGACCTCCTACAGTTATTTGCACCTATAGTCAGGGAGACCTGATTGAGGACGGGCTGAAAAGCAAACCTGATGGGCCAGATCCCCAATATGTGTAACTCATCATAACTCCATTGAAAGATGGTTTATATCAGCAGTGGATCTGGCCCGCTGTGTATACCTTTTTTGTGCATCTGTTTGTTGTTTCCTTTTCTTTCAGCTATGTGCACTGTGCATATGTTTGGCTTTATCTTGTGTGTATCCTCATCACTAGTGGTGTTTTGGTCTCACTAGCCCATTTCATGGTTTTGTGGCAACCAAATTAAGAATCACTAAACTAGCATTTAATTTAAGGCATTTAACAATAAAGACATGTCCGAGTGGTTTATAATTACAGGTCACCAAGGGTTAACTTCTCTGGGTCTGACAGGATAGAAGCTGCCCTGCTTCTGTTTAAAACTATGGATTATTTTATTCACTAATTCATTATGTGCCTATTCTTATAGAACATAGCATTTTAATCTGTAACATGCAACCTATCAGACATTAAATCAAACCATCCCCAATAGCCAAGGTAAGCAGTCCTCTTTTCCATATCTCTATCTATCTGCCTACCATGAGGCTGTTCAAAAGAGTTGCTTAGCTGTGGCTGCCATGGCAAAGGGGACCAAATTTTCAGCGGCTAGCTGGACATGGCAAATTTAAGACATACTAGTAATATCTAGAGGTGGGATCCACAAAGGGATTTAGGAGTTGCAAATCTGAGCATCACAGATCCTAACTTCCAGGCCCCTAGAAAATCACAGGAACAATTCTGAGAGCCACACCTAGGCTCCTTGTACAATGAATGGAGAGAGATAGAGGAAATGTGTTCTACAAAACTTGCGCTATAAGTGGGGAGCTGCCTAAGCTAGCCAATGGGAGATGCCAACAAGGGGTGGGGGGTGCTTAATCCAGCCATGCAGTTGGATCTATAGATTATAGATATATTGATTACTTAAGAATCCCCAGTTATCACTTTGAGGGTTGACAGGTTCTTGTCCCAAGATCAAGCCCAGTATTGTTTAAATTATTATATAGTTGGGAACCCCAATGTGCCCAGTTGCAACACTCACACTATAGGAATTCTTCTATCTTTACAAATTGTTTATTAATACATTTAGCACAGTCACAAACATCTCAACTCAGAAAGGTAGATACCCCAATATTCACCACTGTCATGAAATTAGGATATGTTTGTACAAAGTATGTCTTAAGAGGTATCATTCTAAAACTCTTGATCTGTTGAACATTAATATCTTGTTGGATTGTATGTGCTATTGGCGTGTCTGAAGTTATGAAGTTTGGCTATGTATGTGTTACTGAAACATGCTGTGAGGTTGAAAACACCCACAAGCAGCCTTTCAGGTACAACAGTAAAAAAGCCAAACAATGTTAATGGCTCATTGAGGAAATGCACACAGGCACAAGGATTACCCCAGGAACTGTGTACAATAGAAACCTCTCGGAGATAGCACTACACAATGGGAACTGTTTGACCCAGGTCACAGCAAAAGAGCTTTCCAGCAAGTGGGAAGAAGATATAAAAGGGGGACAATGACATCATGAGCATACCTCACTCCCTACAACACATCTGGAAACACCTGAGGGGCAAGGACTGAACTGTGAGGAGTGATGGTCCCAGGCTAGAGGGATTTTTAGCCTGTGTATGAAAACCTGGGAAAGCCAAGGCTACTTGTGCCTTATGAATCTGCGAGCCTGTTTATCACTCAGGGTGAGAATTTGCTAATTTATATCCTACCTATCTAGTGTGTTAAGCTCAGTTTGCGGTTTTGTTTATTTACTAAGGTAATCTACTTTGATCTGTTTGCTATCTCTTATAATCACTTAAAATCTATCTTTTGCCGTTAATAAGCTTGTTTTGTCTAAAACCAGTGTGTGTGGAAATAAAAACTTGGGGCAGAAAGCTGTTGTATCTCTCTCTCCACATTGAGGGAGGGGGCGAATTTTATGAGCTTATGCTGTACTTTTCTCTGTGCAGCACGCAAGATGCTATAATTTTGGGTTTACACTTGAAAAGGGGGTGTGCACTTGAGTATTGGGCAGTCCCTTAGCTGAGCCTTCGCATGCCGAGCTGATCTCAGCAACTGTGTGTATAGCTGCAGCTGGGTGTATTCCTACCTGTATGTGTGCTGGTTAAGTGCAGTCTGAAGCCTGAGGGAGGGCTTGGCTGGTTTGCCTCAGAAATACAGTGTAAAGGGAGGTGGGTTAGGCTGGCTCAGCTGTACCTGAGTTCCAAGAGGCACCCTGCGGGGAACCTGTCACAGATAGTACAAAATGTACATCTGACTATCCATATACTCACACCATCCCTTGTAGGACAACCTGAAATATTAGCCATCATGTTCCTCATCACCATCACCTTCTCCCTCACCACCAGTGGCCATCATTCTGGCACCTCCCAAGGACTACATCTCCTTCTTCCACCGCCTGTAGGCTGGGATGCAACTTTTATAATATGTTACATTGATGCCACTATGTTGATGCATATTCAGTAGGGGATTTTCCCCATTTTCCTTATTTGTATTTCCTCACCTTACTAATGTTGGAGTGTCTTTCGTCTATAGGTTAGTATATCAATGATCTCAACTTATTATCAGATACGTCCAGCTCATGAGCTGCATGTGGCTCTTTTATGGTTAAAGAAGCAGCTCACATTGCTCCTCACACTCTCCCTGCTCCATTCTCCACCTACCAGACTGTGGTGGGGAACTCGAGTCTTCTGCCCTGCGGTGGGGTGGTGGGCTAGGGGCTTCTGACTGGTGCCTGCTGGGGAAGGGCACCATTTAAAGGTTTGCCCCACCAATAGCTTGAGTCACACATGCCCCCCTTCCCTTAGTGGCCCCTGCCTGCAGCTGCCAGCTCTTAGCTCCATGTAGAAAGGCAGTGACAAACAGCTGGGAGCTGCAGGGAGGGGGCTGCTGCTTTAGCTCCGCAAGGAGAGGCAAAAGGAAAAGCAGCAGCTCTCCATGCAGCTCTCAGCTCTTTGCCACTGCCTCTCCCCATGGCAGCTCCCAGCTTGCTGGCTCCAGCAGCTGCCGTGCAGGGAGAGGGCCCGGCAGCACCAGGTGACCAAGCGGGCCCAGCAAACCCTGGCAACAATCTGGGGGAGGCTGTGACCCCATGTGACCCCCCCCCACACACACACACAGTTGCCTCTGGCTTCTGCCCAGTGGGGTGGAGAGTCTCAGGGCTTCAGCCCTGCGGGGCACACCTGCCAGGGCTTGGAGCTTCAGCAGGAGGGGGGCTGAAGCCCTGAGCCCAGGCAGGCACGTCCCAGTTCTCGAACTTTTGAAGATTGTTGTATGCAGCTCAGATGGTCAGTAAGTTTGGCCATCCCTGATATACATCAAGCCCTTTTGTGGTTAGGTATCTGCAGATATAGCTCATATACTTGTTATAAGTGTCAATTCATTGCCATGACACTCTTGTGGTTGGGAATGTAGCTTTGGTCACTCTATTTGCAGTTCTCCAATACTTAGGGTTTCCATTGGCTGTTTGTCTGTTCAAACTTTATCTATTCAATGGTCATGGGCCTCAAGCCTTATGCTAACTTGCTGAAGCCAACGTCTTACAGGATACAGGCCTGTAGCTTCCTTGCATTACTGCTGAATATAATGCAAAGCAATGAATATAATAAAGGTAATCTAGCTCACTGGGCTTCAGCCTCTCTTTCCAAGATAGGTGCTTAAGCCTGGGCTGCAAAGAGGCACCTATCTCTGCTGAGAGCTCCACAAACAGGAACCAGCTGCCTGGAGTCATGGGGCTTAGGCATCTCCTGAAGGAACAAGTTAGATGCCCACCTCATTGCATACAAAACAGTGGGGAAGGTAGAGGGGGCCACCTTATAACTTTTAGCTCAATGGTTAGAGCGCTCACCTGGGATGTGAGAGACTCGGGTTCAATTCTCACCCTGCAGAAGTGGCGCTTATCCTGGGAGCTGGGCCCAGCTTCTTTCTCCAGGTGTTGTGATGAAGAGGTGGCTGGGCCAAATCGGAGTGGCGCTGCAACCCTGTGCTCCAGGTTGCAATGCCCAGAGCTTGGAGGTGGGCCCAGCTAGGTGGGACAGGAACCACTGCAGCAGTGTGAGTGCAGGGTGGGCTTGCTCTCCAGTATCCTCCTTCCCCCTATCCTGGGCCTCTGCTCCGCCCCTGTCTTGTATTAGGGTTGCAGTGCTGGGGAAGAGGGCGCATATGTGTAATGATGGGTCACACAAGAAAAAAAGAGGAAATGCAGTTGGTGGGTTGCCTGAGCACATAGTTTGGGAACTGCTGCTGTAAGCACTGAGCTCTGGGCTTTTCTGATGTGGGCCCCCCTCGGTCTCTTCAGTTGAAGCTGTTCCACTGTGGCTAAATAATGGAAGAGTGATAGAAGCAGGAGGACTGCACCCTGGTTCTCTCACCTCCCATGTTGGTGCCGCAAGCACTGGATTAGAGTCATACTCATTCTCTCTAGCTCTTTGGCCCAGGGACTGTTCCACTGTGACTAAATACTTAAATAGTCATTGGGCTAGAGAGAGAGAGAAAAACAGTAAGTGAGAATGACTCTGTAGCCCAGTGATTAGAGGCTCACCCTCCTCACCCTGAGAGACAGGAGACCCCAGGTCTAGTCCCCCGGCTCTAATCACTTTCATTATTTATCTACAGTGGAACAGCTTCAGCAGGAGAGACTGAGGGGGGGCCCCACTTCAAACCAGCCGAGAGCTCAGAGCTCTCCTGTGACAAGGGAGATCCCTTGTTCAAACCCTTTCTCTCCCTTTGATAGACAGGGGAACTGAACCTGTTCCTTTCACATCCCATTACTCATCAGGCTAAAAGTTACAAGTGGGGCACCATCCCCACACCGTCCTGTGGCCAGATTTTGAAGGGGACCCAATCCAGTAGTAATGCTCAGAGGCCACCTACCTCATCAGGCCCTGTGCATGACTTAGACAGCTGGATGCCTATCTTCCCATGGTTTGTTAGTTGCTCTAGGGCTTAGGCAGGAGACAGTCATCCAGATTCCTTAAGGGAGACAGCAGTGCACATGCTCCGAGGCAGAAGCTGAGGCGCATAGGGAATTTCTACCCTGAAAACTTAGGTGCCGAGTGAGCTTAGGCACCTACGAGGTTCAGTGGGAGTTTTGTGGATTGCAGTGGAGTCAAAACTGGAACTTAGACACCTAAACCTAAGACTTGGGCACCCAAGTCTGGGGTTTAGATGTTTAAGTACTTTCATGGACCTGGGCATAGGTTGTTATAGCAGATCCATTTGAGTGCTTATTGCCCCAGATTACCACAGATAACTCAATAAATAGTCCATAGTCAGCCATATCATTTACCAAAAAGATACCCTTAAACTGTTCTCTGAAGATCAGTGCAGCAGTGTGGTGGTCCTTTTAAGGGGAGGCTTTGCCACCAAAATCATAAGGGCATGGCCCTTTAAGGCAAGACAGTTCTCGGATTTGTAGTTCACCTGGGATGGAGCACATGGCTGGTTGGGCAGTCGAGAAATTCTGTATAAAAGGCAAGCCAGTAGTTTACTCAAAAGAAAAGGAGTACTTGTGGCATCTTAGAGACTAACCAATTTATTTGAACATAAGCTTTCGTGAGCTACAGCTCACTTCATCAGAGATGCAAGTGAGCTGTAGCTCACGAAAGCTTATGCTCAAATAAATTGGTTAGTCTCTAAGGTACCACAAGTACTCCTTTTCTTTTTGCGAATACAGACTAACATGGCTGCTACTCTGAAAACTACTCAGAAAGAGAATCTCAAGGAAGTAGGATATCTATGGGATCTTCTCTATAGTGGTTTGCCAGAGAGTCATCAGGCACGATTAGTTATTTCCCCACTAAGGCAGCTAGGGAAGGATTTGGCTGGGTGGGACCCTATAAGGGAGGCCAAGGTGAGGTCTGTGTAGGAAGAGATTCTGGGAAACAGAAACAGGGTAGTGTTGAGTTAAAGACAGACAACCCAATGGTGTTAGGGTCCCAGGGTTGTAAACCAGAGGAGGAGGAGGAGGAGGATGTGACCCTATGATACTATTTCCCAAAGTGGTGTTGTGACCGGAGTCCCATGGGGAGCCACCTGAGGTCAATCAATTAGGGTGAAATGCAAAAAATGGGGCCGACAATCCCCAAAGCTGGTGGATATTTCAAAACTTAGATTTACCAAGCCAGCACAAAACCACTTCTTTATTACCTCACTGGTTGCCCAGAATCCAACAAAATACAGTTCCCTTAAAGTAACCCAGCCTCAGGCCTCCATCGAGGGACCCAAGTCAAAAACGATGAAGGTTTCTGAAAAATCTTATTTTATCATATAAAAGGAAAAATGTTCTATCAATCCCAAAGGATCGGACACTTTACCGCCCAGGTTAAGGAATATTCCAGATCTTACCCAAATACATGCTTACAGCCAATTCTTATTAACTAAACTAAAATTTATTAAAAAAGAAAAGAAAGAGAGTTAAAAGGTCAATATACATACAGACAAGAGTTCAACTCTTGAGGTTCAGATTCATAGCAGAGATGGTAAGCTTTATAGTTGCAAAGAGTTCTTTTAGATTTTAGTCCATAGGTTATAGTCCAATGTCCAATATCATATTCAGGGTGGACCAGTCAACACTGGGATCTCAATCTTGTGGCATCAGCTTCCCCTGCATTGAAGCATCAAGCAGATCTGAGATGACAGAATCAGGACCCAATGATCTTTTATACAGTTTTCTAGCAGCCACTTGACCATACAGTCCTGGGTAAGCAATAGGCTTTTGATGTAACCTTCTGCTTCCTAAACACCACCAGTAGTTAGTTACACAAATTAACATAGGGCAATTTATTCATTAGGCAGTCTATCACAAACTTCAGAGACATATAGACAATGGCATTACTTCACCCAAGATTCATCTAAATGTAAATATTTCCTTTTGATCTCTGAATTAATAGTTATAGTGACAGACAGGAACTGTCTGTTTACATGGATAGCATCTAAAATACACACAATTAGTATCACCTCTAACTTCTAACAACATAGGTTTGCATTTCAAAGTTTTAGCCTATCTAGCATTGAATGGCCCTCATTACCACTTGCATACTTTCTAACGTGACTTTAAAGGTTGGATTTAGGTCATTCAGCCTGCAAGCTGTTTAAATCTTTCTGGCCATGTATTATACTTTGTATAAGATTCTTTGCAATTATATAACAGTGGTAGCAATAATGATTTGCATGATTATATTTTAATTAGACAACGTCACAGGTGTGGAAACACTTTGAATCAACAGCGTAAATTAGAACAGGAAAAGGAACTCATGGAGCCTAGGAGGAATGGAAGGACCCTTGGACCAAGGAACTCAATTAGAGGACTACTGATCTGTGAAGAGGGCAGGAAGATTCTGATTAGTGGAACTCTTATGAAGGGGTTCTGAGAGCTGTTGAACCAGACTGTAAACCCTGTATATGATAGAAACCTCTTCAAGCCAGGAGGTGCATCAGCACCCTTAGTTGTAGCACCTTTGCTCTTATGTTAACCCTGGAAAGCATAGTGTCTAAAGCACATGAGCAGCTTACAAGTCTGTTGAAGACACCTTGAGAAGGGCAACTGAGGCAATGATGTCAGTCAGGTAAGAATGCCATTGCAATTAAGTACAGATCTAGCAGACTGCTCAAGGTAGGGAACGAGGGAGGGCGCTCAATAACTAAGCACATTCTGCTGCCAATAACTTTCCTCCATACCCCCAGGGCAGACTTTTACAGAGTGTCAGGAAAAAATGTCAGTCTGAGCTGTCATGGGGGCCTGAGGAGAGAGAGGTTCCGATAGCTAGGTTCCAAACAATTTACCATACAGTTTTTTATCAATTGGAACCAATACCTTAATTTGCATCCAATGCAAATTCATGCTGATCCCCCATTTCCCCCCCCCCCAAGCAAGCAGACTGTCCCATTCTGTGCTAGATGTAATTTCCAAATGGACTACAAGCCCACAGTAGACCACACTGCAGTACCTCAACTAGAAGGTGACATAGGCATGGATTGCTCAGGTGAAGTCTGCATCAGAAGCCATAACCTGATAGCTAACCACAGGGGAGAAAGTGGTATGAATCACTGCTGCTACCTGGATCTTTGGCTGCTCTTGGACTCCCGAAAGATGGGTACATTCTACTAATAAATCAGTCATAACCTTTGCTAATTCTGCAAGTTACCCCTCTCTCTGACACAAAAGTCTCTTCTAGATTCACCTTCAACTGGTTCATTCTCCTCCAGCTCCTAGAGTGTTACACATTGTAACACTTTTTTATGAAAAGGCATGTCATCAAATTATACTAGCCCCTAGGCAAGTCTAATCTGCACAAGCAGCTCAGCGACAAAAGCTACAGATTGTAGGATATAATAAAAAGATTGTAGTCCAGAATCAGCAGAATGGAGGGTGGGAGAGGGAGGGAGAAAAATGTCCGTATAAGATCAGAGAATGAAATGAAGTCTCTGGAAGGCAGATCTCAAATTATATTATGTAGGAATAGTGGAGGTCAATGAGGTGATATTATATAATATCTGTGATGGGGTGTGCATACCCTGCACTGGGCTGGAAGAGGTTAACCCCACGCTATGGGTGGAGGAAGTCCCATCCCTCAGATTGTACTGGGCATGCTCCACGTGCTATGCTAGTATAAAAGGGAGCAGCCTGGCTCAGTCTGGGTGGACCACCAGGGAGGGAGGGAGGACTTTTGGTGGAAGCTACAGCTAAGGTGCTGTCACAGCCCTTGCCTGCGGGAGTCGGAGATCCTGAGATCTGTGGCCAACAGAGCCCCAGGGAATTACCTGGGCTGAGGAGCCTGGAGACCCCGATGCCCCATGGACTACAGCTTTAGGAAGCATGGCATGAAGTGACCCAGGGAGGGTGAGCAAGTGGTATAATTCACCTGTGTGAGGTCAGCATATTTCAGTGGGATTCCCTGCTGACCCAATGATGGACCACTCTGCCACTGTTAGGGCCCTGGGTCGGGGCCTGGTGGAGTTGTGTGGGCCTGGGCCCCCAGGTGGGCTGCCACTCCTTGGTGGCAGCCCCTTGGGTATTGGCCACTATGTTGCACTGCCCTGTATCTGCGGGCGGCTATATAGATTCTGGCTGCTAAGCCATCTGGCCCTGTACCTGAGGGTTGCCACCTTGACACCTGCCACTAGGCCACACTACCCCGCACTCAAGCAGCAGCTCTTATTGCAGCTGCCAGCTCTTTGCCATTTCCTCTCCCCATGGCTGTAGCTCCCAGCTTGCTGGCTCCAGCAGCTGCTGTGCTGGGAGGAGGCCCCGGCAGCACCATGTGACCAAGCGGACCCAGCAAACCCTGACAAAAATTTGGGGGTGGGCCTGTGACCCCATGTGACCTCCACACATATTGCCTCTGGCTCCTGCCCAGTGGGGTGAAGCGTCTCAGTGCTTCAGCCATGCAGTGTGCGCCTGGGACTGAATGCAGGAATGGGACTGAAGCCCTGAGCTCTGACAGGTGCGCCCCAGCTCTTGAACTTTTGAAGATTGTTGTATGCGGCTAGAGGGTCAGTAAATTTGGCCACCCCGATATAGTCAAGCCCTTTTGTGGTTAGGTATCTGCGGATGTAGCTCATGTACTTGTTTATATATATCAATTCATTGTCATGACATCTTGTGGTTGGGCATGTAGCTGTGGTCAGAACTTCCCTTTAAACACTCTATTTTCAGTTCTCCAATACTTAAGAGTTTCCACTGGCTGTTTATCTGTTTGTCAGTTCAATGGTTATAGGTAGAGCCCTGCCCGGATATACAAATGTGCATCCACATCCGATCTGCCATCTGCAGGATATCCACAGATAACCACGAATTTGCAGGGCTCTACACTGGCGACCGGACTGAGGCTCCGAGGCATCCCCCTGCCAGAGCCCGGTCGGGCAGAGCCACGGGCAGTTGTGGGGAGTCCGCATGGAGTTGCAGACCCTCCACCTGCCCTCGGCCAGGATGCTCTCCTCTTCCCCACCCCCCACACCGCAGGCAGGTGGAGGGTCCACCGTAGCTCCCCACAGCTGCCCACTCAGCTCTTACCATGGCCAGGCTGTGGCTCAGAGCCACCCCTTCCCTGGCCAGAGCCGAGTCAGGGAGAGCCATGCTGGCAGCTGTGGGGAGCCGCAGAGGACCCTCCACCTGCCCTGGGTGGGGGGCCCAAGCAGCACCTGCCCAGTGTCCCTGCTCCCCAGCCCTCCACCAAATGTCCCAGCCCCGCCAGTGTCCCTGCCCCCCCAGACACCTGCCAAATGTCCCAGTCCCTCCGCCCAGTGTCCCTACCCCCCAGTCCCTCCGCCCAGTGTCAGTGTCCCTGCCCCCCAGCCCCTCCACCAGGGCAGTTGGAGGGAACCAACTGCCAGCGTGGCTCTCCCTGACCCAGCTCCAGAGGAGGGGGTGGCTCGGAGCCGCAGCCTGGCCACAGTAAGAGCCGGGGAGGCAGCTGTGGGAGCTGTGGCGGACCCTCCACTTGCCATAGGTGTGGGGACCAAGCAGCACCATGCTCCCACCCAGTGTCCCTGCCCCGCATGCCCCACTACCCAGGGCATGTGGAGGATCTGTGCTGTGGTTCTTCACAGCTGGTCACCGGTCTCTTACCGTCAGAACCCTGCACGGATACAAAATTTGTATCCACAGCTGCACTGCTATCTGCAGAAATGATCCACGATGCAGATATCTGCGGCTATAAAGCAGATACCTGTGGATTTGCAGGACTCTAGTTATGGGCCTCAAGCATTATGCTAACTTGCTGCAGCTAATATCTTACAGGATATAGGTATGTGGGTTCCTTGCATTATTGCTGAATATAATGCAAAGCAGTGAATATAGACCTTGCCTGGACACTACTGACTCACCTCTTCCAGAGATCACACATCTCTGGGTTCTGAGGAATCCTTTTTCCTTCTTTTGAATACTCTAGACTGTACCAAGTTTCAATCATAGATGTGTATATATATATAGATATATACATCACACCCCTAAATCCCTTTCAAAATCTTCACGTCTGTTTCATGTTACATGGCCTGAAAACTGCTTGATCAATATTCTTTTTTGTTGTTGTTCCTAAAAAGAATTTCCAATTAAGCTTTTTTTAACCCATGTCTGCCCAGTGATATTGCTCTCTCCTTTATCATGGTTCTAAGGAAGCAGTTGGTTGTGTGTAAATGAGAAACCGAATGAACAGATTCCCCCAGGCTGTCACTCTGCTCTCCTATGAGCACAGGCACTCAGGACTATCACAAGTTAACTTGTGATAATTTGAGGTAGGGTTACCATATTTGAACATTCAAAAAAGAGGACACTCCACGGGGAGGGGTATTTGCTCACGCCCCCTGGCCCCGCCCCAACTCCACTTCCTCCCTGCCCCATTGAACCCCTTCCCCAAATCTCCGCCCCGGCCCCGCCTCCTCCCCCAAGTGCGCCGCGTTCCCCATCTTCTCCCCTCCCTCCCAGCGGTGCGAAACAGCTGTTTTAAAGTGCAAGTGCTGGGAGCTAGGGGGAAAAAGCAGGCACTCTCTTGAGTGATCAACATTCACTCTTTCTTGAATGATCAACTCTTCTTTGGGGAAAAATAATAATGGCAAAATCCCAGATGATTTTAGATATTTAATAATTCCTCCCGGATGGTGATTTCAGAACTAAAAAGTCGGACATGTCTGGGAAAATAAGGACGTATGGTAACCCTAATTTGAGGGAGCTCCTTAAGAAAATATTGGCAGCCCATTGATGGGCAACACTATGTCCCTCTGAGCTGAACTGCGATCTGAAACATCTGATCTGTTGAGGGGTTGGGTCCCAGAGTAGCAATGTATTTTCAGATGCCCCTTTGTGTGGGAGAGACTCCAACCCTTGGAATCCTACCCCTTTGGATTTGCTTCCAGCAAAAATAATCTTTACATAGCAAGCCGGGGGGGGGGGGCAGGGGTGCTAACCACTGGGTATAGCTGTTCCTCCCACTGCAGTTCAGGGGTGAAACTTTGTGAGATGAAGTGTTGCAAAAGAGGGTTAAATGTGAAAATGTTCATTTTCTTGAGTCATTATGAAACAATACAAAAGGTTTATCAACAACCTACCCAGTGGTGCAAGTAGAAATCATTTCTTGCCGGTACTGCACTCCTGGGACGGACACAAGGGGGGGTGCATGTGACCTCCCCATGTGACCCCACCCCAGGGCCCCCACACTCGCCCTGTCCCCTCTGACACCTCCCTTACCTGTCTGTCTTAGTGGCTTCTAGAAGTTTTGTAGCTTCAGTGGGAGCAGCTGAATTTTTGTGTTCGTTAATTTTTTTTGAAGTGATGTGAGCTGTGTTTTTCTGTTTTTCCCAAAAGATGAAATCTGACATTCAGCCCATTGAGAAGCGGTATGTATGCCTCAAGCAGAGAAAAGCTTTCAACTGGAAACGTGTCTACATGTTCTACACCCAGGTTTTCCACTGGATGCAAACAATCATTTTTCCTTTGGGATTCATCAAATTGAACCTCTGATCGCACAGTTGGGTATTGCTTTTAATCAGTAGGGTTACCCCGTGATTCAGCAGACCTGTCGCTGTCCTCAGGCTGTAGATTTGGTCTTTTTATGGCTTTGTGCAGTGTTGGTGACTGTCATTTTTTTAAAGGCCCTACTTTCTCCCCATCCACCCTCTGCTTTACACTTGAACATTAATGTTTGTTGCACTGACATTGTGATCAACCCTTATTAACCCAACAACCACTTAATTAAAACCTAACTAGCTCGCTAAATTTGGTTTCTCAATTTGACGGTCTTCAATTTCACTATCTGCCCAGATTTTTTATTTTTGTGCCATGCAACAGCAGCATATAACTGAAGTTTAGTTGGGTAGGTTTAGAGTGAAATTGTTGCAGAGCTACCTAGTGGAAATGCAGTTGCTTTACCTTTCTGGAGGAAGGCTGAGAGTTCGAGTCCGGCTCCTGAGATTGTGAATTTAGTTCTTGGATCAGGTTTGTAGCAGTGATGGAATAAACTGCTGGCTTAAGTCAAGTCTTTGGTTGCTTCCAAATCATTAGAAAGTACTCAGTCCCTTGCAATGTTCCCTCTAATTTTTGACAGCCTGTGTGCACAAATAATTTCTTCTGAGCAAATTTTTGTGCGTGCAGTGTTTCGCCGTGTGCACGGAGCTTAGGATCTGCGTGCATGCGCACATGAGCACAGCTTAGCGGGAACAGTGGTCCCTTGGTTAGAATGTTCCCATTAGTATATGTTCATAGTCCAGAGGCAGGAGCAGGAAAGTGGCAAAATGGAGATGTTTCCAGGCCAGGGCCTTCTAGCTTCTGCCACGTGCCAAGTGAAGGGAAATCTGTTCTCTCTGTGAAAGATGGTGTTTGGAGTCACATGGGCAAGTTACACATCTATCACCTCCACCCATATTCTAGTTAGAATGTTTACAGGAAAAATCCATTAAGTGTAGACAGGCGTTTTCCAGGGTCCATTGTGAACTAAGTGTTCCTTAATGGGCCACTCAACTTGACCCTTCATGTGCTGGCTAAATATCTTGTGGGCATTACCACAGGAGCAAATGTAGTAAACATAGCTAATACTCATAGCTTCAGATACCAATATGATTATACATGCATAGAAACAGCATAATCATAAGTACCAGCTATTTCACCTACATGACTATTCCCAAAATCGATGAAGCTGTAGCTCACAAAAGCTTACGCTCAAATAAATTGGTTAGTCTCTAAGGTGCCACAAGTACTCCTTTTCTTTCCCAAAAGAGATTCTGAAAAATCACACCACATACCAGAGACCCTATGTGCCAGCACCATGCCCCACTGGAATTTTGTTATCTGTTATGTAACAACAGAGATGGAGCCAGTGACATGACTCTGTTTAGCCTAAAAGGGAAAGGTTAATTTTTATTTGTTCAGATGTAACTGCACCTTTAGTCAGTGAGGGCATATTGGCTGGCACACATCCAGGTTAATGGGCTTCAGTGTTCGTTTGCAGTTACCAGGTTTATAAACATTAAAAAGTTATGTGCTGAGGTGGTTAAAAGCATGACAGGTTTTTATTTTTACTTATTGCTGGTCATAATGTGGGAGGGTATCCTCTCCATCCTCTGCTCATGAGGTTATGTATGTGCCCTGTAGCACTCTTCTGAACACCAGGTGGAAGGATTTTTTTTTTTCCAGTAAGTGTGGACTGATTCTTTTCTCTTAGAAGGCATGTAACTTTTTCAGGTACACACTGTTTAACACAGAAAACAATTGGAGCTGTTAATCTTTCTTCAAATTCCATAGAAAATTAAGTTCAACTATATTTTCCAGTACAGTGATGAAATGGATGTTTGTATATACAAATATCAACATGCTTAACTACTCATTTCCCCCAGATATGTAGTATTTCAATCTGTTTATATGGGAGTTGGGTCAGGAGCCATTTCAGCATATGTATTTAAAAGACAAATTTTAAGTAGAACTCTATCCTAAATTGCATTATGGTATTTTTGCATTTCATTCAACTCCTTTATCGGAATAGACTCCTAAAACGCTTACTACAAAAGCGGTCCATAGTCATCCAAATAGTCCCATTGTCGTCAATGGGATTGATCAAATGATTAAGGGGATTAGGTTCCAAGTTTGTAAATTGTTCTGGATGAAAACTGACAATGCCTGAGCTGTCAGATCAGAAAGAGCTTCATTCGAATAAAGGTGGGCAGACGTATGAGAAGTCTTAGCTCAGATGCTAAGACGAGGAACATATTTTCAGCCAAGTTCTTAGCAGATTCCAAGTCTGAGGCAGTTGGTTTCAGGCTGTCAGTGTCCGGCATTATAATCTTCACTTATAGTTCTCCCACGAATGAGGAAAATTAGGCATTTGTATTTTTTGTTTTGCTGCTCAGTTCCAGCTAACAAGATGCACGTTAGACTAGTTTGGCTGCAAAGAAGAATTCTATGTTTTTACACTGGGGACAACACCACTGATTCCTGACAGGCTGCAGAACTGGGCTGACATCAGAATCCAAACATCCTCTGGTCAGTGGAAGCAGAGGCATTCCTCTTATGATTTGAGCTTGATGTGATGCAGTCTGAATATCATGGATAATTCAGACCACTGGGGAGAAACAGAATCAAAAACATTGTTTTAAAACACTTTCCATCTCCCCCCTCCCCCTACTTCTCCCCTCCTTGAGGACTCCAGTCCTGACCAATGTAAAACAGCACAATATATATGATAACAAACTTAAGCAAAGCCTTTGTTTAAGTTTGTTATCATATGTATTGTGCTGTTAAAGCCATATAAAGCACTCCTTTGAGCAGAGTGCAGCCCTGCCCCCCCCGCCCCCCGTCTTTCCGGTACCCTGTACCGGCTAGAAATCTCTTGCTGGTACTGCATACTGGAGGGTACTGCCCTACTTTCACTCCTGACCCTACCCCCATTTCGAGACCAAGGACTTGGTTTCTCTGAGCCATTATGCCAGTATTTAACATAATTATCTGCTGTTGACTTATGTTGTCACTTACCATCACATACCTAGCCAGCATTCCCCGGGGGAAACGGCAAGTGGCCAGAAAAACCTGCCGATGAAGAAAACTGTTCCAAAGGCCCTGTCAAGGTTCCTCCCCCACTCTGAACTCTAGGGTACAGATGTGGGGACCTGCATGAAAAACCTCCTAAGCTTATCTTTACCAGCTTAGGTCAAAACTTCCCCAAGGTAACAAATATTACCCCCGTTATCCTTGGAATGGCCGCTACCACCACCAAACTAATACTGGTTACTGGGGAAGAGCTGTTTGGACGCGTCCTTCCCCCCAAAATACTTCCCAAAACCTTGCACCCCACTTCCTGGACAAGGTTTGGTAAAAAGCCTCACCAATTTGCCTAGGTGACTACAGACCCAGACCCTTGGATCTTAAGAACAATGAACAATCCTCCCAACACTTGCACTCCCCCTTTCTTGGGAAATGTTGGATAAAAAGCCTCACCAATTTGCATAGGTGACCACAGACCCAAACCCTTGGATCTGAGAACAATGAAAAAGCATTCAGTGTTTTACAAGAAGACTTTTAATAAAAAATAGAAGTAAATAGAAATAAAGAAATCCCCCCTGTAAAATCAGGATGGTATATATCTTACAGGGTAATTAGATTCAAAAACATAGAGAACCCCTCTAGGCAAAACCTTAAGTTACAAAAAAGATACACAGACAGAAATAGTTATTCTATTCAGCACAATTCTTTTCTCAGCCATTTAAAGAAATCATAATCTAACACATACCTAGCTAGATTACTTACTAAAAGTTCTAAGACTCCATTCCTGTTCTGTCCCCGGCCAAAACGACTACAGACAGACACACAAACCCTTTGTTTCTCTCCCTCCTCCCAGCTTTTGAAAGTATCTTGTCTCCTCATTGGTCATTTTGGTCAGGTGCCAGCGAGGTTACCTTTAGCTTCTTAACCCTTTACAGGTGAGAGGAGCTTTCCCCTGGCCAGGAGGGATTTCAAAGGGGTTTACCCTTCCCTTTATATTTATGACACGCCCCCCAAATCTCAGCTAGGGTGAAACACTGGCTGGGATTTCTTCCTGGAGCTCTAGGAAAACAGAGTTAATAAGACACATGCATCTCTAAATATACTACCAAGTACATAAAGACTAACAATATTTTCCACATCTCAAGGACGATTTTAACCAGTTGATTCTGGGAAACTTTCACGGGAGAGTGCATCAGCCACTTTGTTAGAAGCTCCTGAGATGTGTTGGATGTCGAAATCAAAATCTTGGAGAGCTAAACTCCACCGAAGAAGTTTTCTGTTAGTTTCTTTGACGGTGTGAAGCCACTTTAGTGCAGCATGGTCGGTTTGCAGGTGGAAACGCCGTCCCCAAACATATGGGCGTAGCTTTTCCAGAGCGTAGACAATGGCATAACATTCTTTTTCAGTGACTGACCAGTTGCTTTCCCTCTCAGACAGTTTTTTGCTGAGAAACACTACAGGGTGGAATTCTTGATCAGGTCCTTTCTGCATTAAAACTGCTCCCACACCACGCTCGGATGCATCTGTGGTTACTAGGAACGGTTTGTCAAAGTCTGGGGCCCTTAGTACAGGGTCAGACATGAGTGTCGCTTTAAGCTTGTTAAAGGCCTTCTGACACTTTCCGGTCCACTGAACAGCATTTGGCTGTTTCTTTTTGGTTAGGTCTGTCAGTGGGGCAGCGATTTGGCTGTAGTGCGGTACAAATCGTCTGTAATAACCGGCCAAGCCTAAGAAGGATTGAACCTGTTTCTTTGACTTTGGGACAGGCCACTTTTGGATAGCATCCACTTTGGCCTGTAGGGGGCTGATAGTTCCTTGACCCACCTGGTGTCCAAGGTAAGTCACTCGGTTTAGGCCTATTTGACACTTCTTAGCCTTAACAGTTAGTCCTGCCTCCCTTATGCGCTCAAGGACTTTTTGTAGATGTTCCAGGTGGTCTGCCCAGGAATCCGAAAATATGGCCACATCGTCAAGGTAGGCGACTGCATATTCTCCTAATCCCGCTAGGAGACCATCTACAAGTCTTTGGAAAGTGGCGGGTGCATTTCGCAGCCCGAAAGGGAGTACATTAAATTCATACAGCCCGAGATGTGTGATGAAGGCTGACCTTTCCTTGGCAGATTCATCTAGCGGTACCTGCCAGTACCCCTTGGTTAAGTCCAAGGTAGAGATGAACTGGGCCCTTCCCAGTTTCTCTAATAGTTCATCTGTGCGTGGCATGGGATAGTTGTCTGGGCGAGTTACAGCATTTAGCTTACGGTAGTCCACGCAAAAACGTATTTCCCCATCTGGTTTGGGAACTAGAACCACTGGAGATGCCCATGCACTTTCAGAGGGGCGGATTACACCCATCTGTAACATATCCTGGATCTCCCGTTCTATAGCAGTTTTAGCTTGAGGAGACACCCGGTAAGGTTGGACCCTAATTGGGTGAGCATTACCTGTGTCAATGGAGTGGTATGCCCGTTCAGTCAGTCCTGGGGTGGCTGAGAACGTTGGCGCGTAGCTAGTGCACAGCTCCTGGATCTGCTGTCGCTGCATACGCCCAAGGGTCATGGAGAGGTTCACCTCTTCCACACCACCAGCACATTTCCCTTCGTAGTAGACACCTTCAGGCCACTCAGCGTCGTCTCCTCCCTGGGCTGTAAACTGACAAACCTTTAATTCTCTGGAATAAAAGGGCTTTAGAGAATTAATATGATACACCTTAGGCTTTCGGTTGGAGGTGGGGAATGCTATGAGATAATTAACAGCTCCCAGGCGCTCCTGGACCACGAATGGCCCTTCCCACGATGCTTCCATTTTATGGGCCTGGAGCGCCTTTAAGACCATGACCTGGTCTCCTACTTTGAAGGAACGCTCTCTGGCATGTTTATCATACCAGGCTTTTTGCTCTTTTTGAGCATCCTGTAAGTTTTCTCTAGCAAGGGCTAAAGAGGTTCGGAGGGTGTTTTGTAGGTTGGTTACAAAGTCCAGAATGTTAGTTCCTGGAGAAGGTGTAAATCCCTCCCATTGCTGCTTCACCAACTGCAATGGCCCCTTAACCTCACGGCCATATACAAGTTCAAATGGAGAAAACCCTAAACTGGGATGTGGTACAGCTCTGTAGGCAAAGAGCAACTGCTGCAATACTAGGTCCCAATCATTGGAGTGCTCATTTACGAATTTACGTATCATGGCCCCCAAAGTTCCATTAAACTTCTCCACCATGCCATTTGTTTGATGATGGTAAGGAGTGGCAACCAAGTGATTTACCCCATGAGCTTCCCAAAGGTTTTTCATAGTTCCTGCCAGGAAATTAGTCCCTGCATCTGTGAGGATGTCGGAGGGCCAACCTACCCTGGCAAAAATGTCTGCTAGTGCCTGGCACACACTTTTAGCCCTGGTGTTGCTTAGAGCTACTGCTTCCGGCCATCGGGTGGCAAAATCCATGAAAGTCAGTATGTACTGCTTTCCTCTGGGTGTCTTTTTCGGAAAAGGACCCAGAATATCCACAGCTACTCGCTGAAATGGAACTTCAATGATGGGGAGTGGCTGGAGAGGAGCTTTGACCTGGTCTTGGGGTTTTCCCACTCTTTGGCACACCTCACAAGACTGGACATAGGTAGAAACATCCTTGCCCATTCCCTCCCAGTGGAATGACCCCCCCAAACGGTCTTTGGTCCTGTTCACCCCAGCATGGCCACTAGGGTGATCATGGGCTAAGCTCAAGAGCTTGGCCCGGTATTTAGTTGGAACTACCAACTGTCTCTGAGGATGCCAGTCTTCCTGGTGTCCCCCAGAAAGAGTTTCCTTGTATAAAAGTCCTCTTTCTACAACAAACCTGGATCGATTAGAAGAGCTGAGAGGCGGTGGGTTGCTCTGTGCCGCCGTCCAAGCTCTCTGGAGGCTTTCATCTGCTTCCTGTTCAGTCTGGAACTGTTCCCTTGATGCTGGAGACATCAGTTCCTCATGGGATTGTGGACCTAGGCTTGGTCCCTCTGGAAGCGATATAGGGGATGGAGCTGTTTCTGTTGACTGTGAACCGCTCTCCGCTGGTGCACTATGTTGGGATTCAGGCTCCGGCTGAGCCTCTTGTGTAGGGTTATCGGCTGCTGCCAGTTCAGGTTTGGTGGGGCCCTCTGGTGTTGAGGTTGCAAGTACTGGATTCAGTGCTGGCACGGGGTCTGGTGTTGGTTGTTCGGCTGGTTCCGGTTCTGGGACTGGTTCCGTCTGGGTCTCTGGGACTGGATCCACTACTGCTGTTGCAGACATTGGCCTGGGGTCCGGGTCCATCACCTCTGACCGGGCCCTGATAGAAGTTTCCGGAACAGAGCTAGGCCTCACGGCTTGTTTAGCCTGGCTGCGGGTGACCGTTCCCACCCTCTTGGCCTGCTTCACGTGATTGGCCAAGTCTTCCCCCAACAGCATGGGGATGGGATAATCATCATAGACTGCAAAAGTCCACATTCCTGACCAGCCCTTGTACTGGACAGGCAACTTGGCTGTAGGCAAATTGAAAGAGTTGGACTTGAAGGGTTGAATCGTCACTTGGATCTCTGGGTTGATTAAATTGGGGTCCACTAAGGAAGCATGGATAGCTGACACTTGTGCTCCAGTGTCCCTCCACGCGGTGACCTTCTTCCCACCCACA
This sequence comes from Lepidochelys olivacea, assembly GCF_965140295.1. Lineage (NCBI taxonomy): Eukaryota > Metazoa > Chordata > Testudines > Cheloniidae > Lepidochelys > Lepidochelys olivacea. The sequence goes on from NC_140411.1 coordinate 270,008,769, forward strand.
CTCACAGTTTCCCTCCGCTCCAAGGGTATCTGGGAGGTATCTGGGCCTGTGGACCTCTGGTGTGATTCCGGTGCAATGAACTGTAATCTGTTGGGGTTCTTGGGGCAGTTGGCCTTTACATGCCCCAGCTCGTTACACTTAAAACATCGTCCAGCTGACGGGTCACTGGGGCGAGGAGGGTTGCTGGAGAACGGGGTGGTGGGACGATAAGGGGTCTGGAGGGTTCTTTGGGAGGTAGGTGGGGCTTTGGGCGGCCCCCGGTAATAGGGTGTGGTCTGGGGTGGTCCCTTCTGGTCTCCGCTCCAACTGCGACCAGTTTTCTTCTTCTCTGCCACCTCCACCCATCTGGCTCCAATCTCTCCTGCCTCAATTACAGTTTTGGGTTTCCCATCTAGGATGTATCTTTCTATTTCCTCAGGAACACCCTCTAAGAATTGTTCCATTTGCATTAGGAAGGGCAAATTTACTGGAGATTCAACACTTGCTCCTGATATCCAGGCATCCCAATGTTTTACAATGTGGTAGGCATGTCGGGTAAATGACATGTCTGGTTTCCACCTTAGGGCTCTGAACCTCCGACGAGACTGCTCGGGTGTTATCCCCATTCTGACTCTCGCCTTGGATTTAAACAGTTCATACTTGTTCATGTGTTCTTTAGGCATTTCAGCTGCCACCTCAGCTAAGGGTCCACTGAGCTGCGGCCTCAGCTCTACCATGTATTGGTCAGTAGAGATGTTGTACCCAAGGCAGGCCCTTTCGAAGTTTTCTAAGAAGGTCTCAGTATCATCACCTGCCTTGTAGGTGGGGAACTTTCTGGGATGGGAAGTGGTACCTGGAGAAGGATTGCTAGGGTTTGTTGGTATATTCTGCTGGGCCTTTATCCTCTCCATCTCCTCCACATGCTTCCTTGCCTCCATTTCCCTCTTGTGGGCAGCCTCCTGTACCTCCTTCTCCAGCCGCATGAGTTCTATCTGTCTTTCATGTTCCCTTTGTTTTTCCTCAGCCTGCAATTTGGCTAATTCCAGCTGTAGTCGAGCTGAGGATTTGGCCATTCTAACCTCTCTGTTTTTAACTAACTTTACACCCGAGGTTTAGAAATAAACAAACAAAACTTGGCTGTAAAATTTTGCTGTGCTGGAATAGAATACCTATTCTCTGATAGTGATTGTCAGCCTACAGAAAAAGACAATTCCCTTGTCTCTGCTCTGGGCCCAAATTAAAGCAAAAAACCTCCAACTACTTGGAAAACTGCTTACCCAGCCCAAAGAAAAAAAAAAATTTCTTTTCAAACCTGTGCTCCTTGTAAAACAAAAAAAAAAAAATCAAAATCCTAAAAAAAAAACCCTGCCACTTTTGTCTCCAGGCAAATGGGTAGAGCACACACCCCCTATTTACTTTTAGGAAGAAAAGAGAAAAAAAAAAAAACCTCTGGGTTGGAAGACTGTGAATTTCCCTGCAGGAGTTAAGTACCCTGCCTCCAGGCAAGAAAACCTGCAATTCACAAGATAATCCCCTTTTGTCTCTGCTTGGCCACAAAGCAGAGAGAAACCAAGCTGCTTTCAGTTTCAAAGCTGCCTTCTGGACTTCCTAAAAATTCCTTTTTAAAATCTGTATTTCTAGTTCAAAAAATCTCAACTGGATCTCAAAATGATTTCAGGTTAATCCCACCACTGTGCCACCATGTCAAGGTTCCTCCCCCACTCTGAACTCTAGGGTACAGATGTGGGGACCTGCATGAAAAACCTCCTAAGCTTATCTTTACCAGCTTAGGTCAAAACTTCCCCAAGGTAACAAATATTACCCCCGTTATCCTTGGAATGGCCGCTACCACCACCAAACTAATACTGGTTACTGGGGAAGAGCTGTTTGGACGCGTCCTTCCCCCCAAAATACTTCCCAAAACCTTGCACCCCACTTCCTGGACAAGGTTTGGTAAAAAGCCTCACCAATTTGCCTAGGTGACTACAGACCCAGACCCTTGGATCTTAAGAACAATGAACAATCCTCCCAACACTTGCACTCCCCCTTTCTTGGGAAATGTTGGATAAAAAGCCTCACCAATTTGCATAGGTGACCACAGACCCAAACCCTTGGATCTGAGAACAATGAAAAAGCATTCAGTGTTTTACAAGAAGACTTTTAATAAAAAATAGAAGTAAATAGAAATAAAGAAATCCCCCCTGTAAAATCAGGATGGTATATATCTTACAGGGTAATTAGATTCAAAAACATAGAGAACCCCTCTAGGCAAAACCTTAAGTTACAAAAAAGATACACAGACAGAAATAGTTATTCTATTCAGCACAATTCTTTTCTCAGCCATTTAAAGAAATCATAATCTAACACATACCTAGCTAGATTACTTACTAAAAGTTCTAAGACTCCATTCCTGTTCTGTCCCCGGCCAAAACGACTACAGACAGACACACAAACCCTTTGTTTCTCTCCCTCCTCCCAGCTTTTGAAAGTATCTTGTCTCCTCATTGGTCATTTTGGTCAGGTGCCAGCGAGGTTACCTTTAGCTTCTTAACCCTTTACAGGTGAGAGGAGCTTTCCCCTGGCCAGGAGGGATTTCAAAGGGGTTTACCCTTCCCTTTATATTTATGACAGGCCCATTGGAGGGGGCGGGAGTGGGGGAATGGTCTAAGAGGCACAACACAAAACTCAGGCCATGTGGGAGGAGCGGCTAGGGTGGGTTTAAGACATTTTTGCACCTTCCTGATTCTGGGCTGCTGTTGGAGCTGGTGTGGCCTCTGGAGTAATCGAGGAAGTCTGTCCCAGCAGCACCCCAGCATCCCTACTGTGTCAGTGCTCGCAGTGGGGGGCTCACAAAGAAGTGTAAGGTACTTTGTGAAAAGCCTGCACTAGGGGAATACTCCCCTGGTCAGCTGTGGGACTCTTAACAGCAGCTACACCAGAGAGCTGTGGTGGAGTGGAATATCCCTCCCCTGGAATCTATTTTCAATTTACTTCAAAATTCTGTTATTAAAACTCAGAATTTGGATTAAAAATCATTATTTCTGAGGACTTCACACATGATTTCTTTGAATGTTTGGGGTTAGCAACAGTAATTAAATATGTGCTCAACTTTAAATGATCCACTGCCTTCAGCAGAACCAAAGTTGAAACCTATTTAAGCATGTGTTTAAGTGCTTTGCTGGAGAGGGACCAAAGCTATGGAGGCAAAAACACACTTGTAGGAATCTCTCCAGTCAAATCCCACAGACGTGTTGATCCTGCACTGTTCCAAATGTGAATAAACACAAAGTAAAATGGGGTGAGGTGGACAGAAAACACAGGTGAGGCTAATCCAGCATTGACAGCAGCACATACTGATGCCACCATGTTACCCCGCTGAATAGTCAATTTCCTTTGCATGATAAGTAAGCTTGGAAGGAGTAGACTTTGTCTGTAAATGTTCATTCCAGCATGTGAACACACACAGACAAAACCATATTTCTATCAATAAAAAATTATGGATAGGCAAAGTAAGAAAAATGCTGCTTGAGAACTTAGTTTGATTTAAGGAGATTTACTCTGTATATTTTGATATGTGATCTTGACAATTTGTTTTTTTAATGATCAAAGCTTTAACTTTTTGAATTCAGCATCTACTGTCATTAAATAATTTAACATTTAAAAAGTGAAGCTATACTCTTGTAACTGCATGAAGGAGTAAGATAAAGACCAGCCCTTCTTAACCTTGTTATCTAAAGAAACATATCCCATTTTATTTTATTTTTTATTTAAAAAAAAACCAACACGCCAGCATTGGTCATTGATGAATGAAATGAAAAACACAGTAACATTAAAAAAAAGACCTGTCTTTACAGTATAGTGGATGTTCTGTAGAGCTTTAGTGAAACAAAAATGTTTAAGATACACTACCCTAGTGTATGCGGGGGAATAGTCCTGCTCTTGTGGGGAACTTTCCTGGCTTCTGCACTACCCCGGTGAAGTGGCTTAGCAAAAGGATCTGAGTCCTTGCTCCCACTTCCTTTACCCAGTGGCCTCCCTGCCCGTGAGGACTCCCCTTCCACTCTCCTGTCTGGCAGAGTCCTCGTAACCCCAACAAGGCTGGGCCCAGGATTCCTGGGGGGCTCGACCTCCAACCATGCTGTGGTCACCTAGGACAGGGGCTAGGGTGTCCCCACTCCGGGGTACTCTCTCTGCACTGGCCACTTCTCTGACCCACTGACCATTACGTACAAGTTAAAGCAAATGCAAGTTATTTAATCAACAATTAATTTTAAAAAGAATAAGGAAAAATGGGAAAGGTTAAAGGAAGCACATCAACCTGCTCTGTGGCAGGGAACATCACAAACAGTGACTCTGGAATGTCCGGGCTGTTCACAGCCTGTTCCTTGTAAGTCCCAGGCCTCCTCCTCAGGCCCTGGCTGTGCTGCAGGGATGCTGTGGGTTGGACACTTGCTCTGGTGGTGGCCACACGCTCTCAGGCTCTAAGTGGTAGGACCCTTCTTCCCAGTGTCGCCCCCGCCCTGTCGGGGTTACGATCCAAGCCTGGCCTGCAGAGCCCCTTGGCTGAGGCGTCTCCCTGTGCTGGGCCCGCTGCCCAGGGTCCCCCTCGCTCTCCCCAGCTGCTCACCGCACCCAGCTCTGGACTGCTCCAGCCCCAGCTCCACCACTCTGTCTCAGCACTGCTGCTGATCTGCCTCCAGCTCCCTGGGCTGCTTCTCTGGCCCCTCTGGCTCCGGTTGCTGCAGCTCTGCTCCCAGGACAGGGTCTGCTCTCTCTGGGCTGTTTTTCTGGTCCCTCTGGATCTGGCCCAGCTCTGCTCCCCAGCTTAGCTTGGGCCCCTGCTTTCTCCTTAGCTGGGCCCCACTCTGTCTGACCCAGGCAATTCTAGCTCACACGGAGGACGGGACCTCCCTGGCCTCCTGACTCCCTGATTAGCCTGCCCACCGTGTTATTCAGGATGACCTGGAGCATTGGCCTCTCCCCGCTGTTCCTGGGTCTGTCAGTCTCAGGGTCCTGATTCCCCATCCACCCTTCCCCCTTTTTAGTATTGGGAGCTAGCACCTAAAACACCCCCACTGAATGTTAGTAAGGGGGCAACAGTCCCCTTACACTAGCATTAGCTTATTTTTAAAGTAATGACTACAGAAATTCTTAACCTAACAAAAACTGTTCTTCTTATACACTATAAAGAAAGCTTTACATGTCAGCATATACTATAAAAATCCTCAATTGAGGGGGCTTCCAATCAAATTTTACTTAAAGCACAGTGGGAAATGTCACTATGGATAACCCATATTTACGTATGTGTTTCAACTAAAAACAAAGCTTAAAAAGGCAAAAACCATATGTCAGCACGAATAATTGTGTAATTACTAAGGAGAGAAATGAGCGTGGGGCATGTTTCAATTAGCATGTTTCCCCACATCCCCTTTTGCTTTTTAAAATACTAACTTTTGCAGTGAAAGAATTTTTCATCACAGGATTAAAGCTAAATAAAATGAGGACTGAAATAAAGTGATTAAAAGCTATATTGTCAAATTTTAAAAATAATGAAAGCATTCTTTGACATCTGAAAGAATTTCCAAAAGCAGGAAATAGATTAAGATAATTATTTAGTTATGGAAATTAAATTATCATCCCTGTGACACAACTTAGATAAAGATTTTTTTATACAGTAATTTTTTTGGTCATAATGACTTGCACAGTAAGAGGAAAAAATTCTGTAAAAATAGTTTTCAGGAATATAAATTGTGAAGAAATAAGTTCCTGGAGAAAAAGCAATATTATACAAAATCCTCCTGTAAACCAGGGTTTTACAATTAAAAATAAAAGTAAAAAGACATGTCATAGCTTTCTAAATGTTTAAAGGGACTCTTTAAAAAATAGCGCTAGTTTGCTTTTTAGAGTTTTGCCTAAGTGAAATGACCAGAATACAAGAAAAGCCAACCAAACAAAAACTGCTCTAAAGACTAACCATTTGTAAAGAAAGTTTTAAACATTAGGGTACAGTATAAAACCCACAACTGATAGGTTTTACAATTAAAAAAAAAATTAAAAGACAAAAGCCATAGCTTTGTGATCACACAAAATTCAGAGATAAGGTTATAGCCTATGACTCCGTTATCTGAATTAACTGCCCCACCGTACCTACCCACTCCCTGCTCCTCCTTTTTTAAATTTAAAACGGTCATCTGTTCATGTTCTTTAGCTAAACTTAGAATTTATTATCCTATCAAAGTTTTAAATTAAACTTTAAAAGGTTTAACAAGTAAAACAGGATTGGGGCAATAAGAGAACTGTCCTGGATTTTAGGGGAATATTGATAACTGTCTGAAATCGTTTTTAGTGGAACAGCTTTGTAGGTAGCCATTCTTTGTTTGTTATCATGCTTTAGCACGGGCAAGCGGTTGTCATACAGGAGCATTTCCCCATTTTGTGAGGCTTTATTTCCTCCATTCAGTGGGCTATCAGAAATAAATAAATAAGTCTAGAAGAAACACTGGCGGATTACTTTTTGTGAGGCTCCTAGGGCAACACACATACCCCCTTCCCTCATAAACTAAGTGGTGTAGGACAGGCTCAAAGCTTTATTTTCAGACATAATGTTTACTTTATAAATTATTGCAGTTGCCAGATCACAGATTGTTAGATTGCCACTTAAAAAAAAGTACATATGGTTGTGAAATCTGTTTTCCCATAGGGTTCTTAGTAGCATCCAGTTCTCCAGGGCTACAACACTACAGATCAGAAATGCAACACTCATTAAGCCTATGCAACCTGTTGGCTCAAAGTGGGGAAGTGTTTCTATATGGCAAACGCTTGTCCATGCTAAGGCATTACAACTAACAAAAAATGGCTACCGACAAAACTGTTTCATTAAAAAAGATTTCAGTCAGATATCAATATTCCCCTAACAGCTGAGGCTGACTCCCCTGGCTTTTACTTACAACTACAGATAAAATCAGAAAAAAATGCTTTAAACAGTGATACCCATCAAAATTATTTAAAAAATAATAAAAATCAAATTCTGCCAAACTTAATAAGGATCACACTTAAGTCAGTGTTTCCTCATACACTCCTGTGCGCTCACTCTTGCATAAGAGCATATGTACAAGAGGCATCAGACTACTGCTTAGTGCAGAGGACTATGTTCAGTAGTTAACCTCTCCTGGAACCATGTGTAGTTTCTACTTTCATTTACCACTCTAGTATGTGTGGACAGGCAGGGGGAAAGCCCAGTTAGTGCTGTGCCAGCTCTGCACCACCTCTAAGATGCACCAAGTAGATCTCACAAAGGAGTGAATTCAGCTTAAAAAAAAGTTTTAGGCCTAGGGTACCACAGATTTGGACTGCTGCCTTGAGCTTAGCTAAAACATAAGATGTTATTCCACCCTTTCGGTGTTATAACTAATGAGAAGCAGCCTCCTCAGATGTGAAGCCTCTATGGAGATGTATGTATTTCTACATATTGTACAGGGCCTGTAGGACCAAAACGACTCCACAAAATATTCCTTCTGAACAGCATGAAGTACTTATACAGCTCCTAGGATGTAGTGCACATACTAGGAAATGTGATGGGTCCAGTGGTGATTAAAGGGCTTAATTCTGCAAAGTGATGAGCAATTTGGCCTCAGACCAGCACCGCACTTAAGGACCTGCTTAACTTTAAGCACCTAAGTAGTCCCACTCACTTCAGTGGGGCTTCTCATATGTTTATAGCTAAGCATGTGGTTGAGTGGTCAGTACCTTGCGGGTCCAGTCCCATACTGAGAACCAAGAGACCTAAGTGTTCAGAGATCACTCAAGTACCTTTCTTTGCAGGAGAGAATCGCTGAAGAACATTTCAGTGAATAGCCTTCTAGAAATGTGTTCTTAAAACATATTTTAGTTGGATTGAAGACTATGAAGCCAATAAATCCTGTGTAGACAAAGAGAACTTTTTTTTTAACCACAGTTCATTTCTTCCAAATGAAGTTTCAATCAGCTGGGGTTAATTTTAAGATGCCTGTCAATCTCTTTACTTTTCTACAAGCTTCATGCTGAAGAAATTAGCTCATTAGGTGGGTTTCTGCCATACACTGTCCATAGATGTAAACAGTATAACTGAGAAAAGAGGAACTAGATATGTGCTCATCTGAAAGATTTCACCATCTTGGATTTAACTGAAAAAAACTGAGGCAAGCATAATGCGGAGTAGGCTAATTGTTGTCTGTCTGCACAGCACCTTGCTTAATGAGGCTCTGGCCCTAACCTAATAATAATAATGAAATGTGTTAACAAAAAAAAAGCTGATGGGAAAGCTGAATAATTTAATGGAATGGAGATGGAATTATTGTGGCTTGAAGCTAGGGGCTTTAAAAGCAGTAAGTTAATATAACAGTGTACCCATAGGTTATGAGTCTGCTTTTTCAGAAGTGGCTAGTGATTTGGGGAACTTTAATTTGTAGGTGACCAGCTTGAGACAACTTAAAATGCTGAGCACCTGCTCTCTGAAAAGTAGGCCTCTATAAATTGTCTGAAATTGGGGCACCTAAAAGCAGAGGCATGTGAAATCACTGGTCACTCTTGAAAATTCAGGTCATGTGTACCACTAGGAAACTATGGAGCCAAAAGTTTGATTACATATGGAAAAAAAAAAAAATAAAGGATCAACTATAAGAAGGGACTGGAAAAGCTTCAAAATAGAACTAAAGAAGTAAAACTCACCCTAAAACTAAGGTGGAGAACGAAAGGTGACACTTTTAATAAGCTATTACATTTGTAAAATATCCCCAAATACTGAAAAAATAGATCTGTCTCCAGAACAAATGCCGAGGGTAATTCTGAAAGACAAGCTCTGTTGGAGCAGCTCAGAGAAAAAGGATACTATGAACAAATATTCTAGAGTTGCCCAAGAACAAATAAGTTATTGATATGATGTTAATAAAAATCATACATTTCAATCCTATCTATCTAGAAAAATCAATGACTAGACTGTTCACATACAGAGGCTAAACAGGTCTTTGGCTGCAAAAGATTGTATTTAAACATTCTAAGTAGTGGATATGTCAGGGCGATCAGGGAAAGAGTGGACATCAGATCTACTCTAATCGTGAGCTATTACTGAGACACAGAGGTGGTTGCCCCTGTAAAACGCTAATGTAAGCTGTTGCTGGAATGTCTAATGCTCACTTTCACACGTGTGATTGTTTTAGTACAATATGGGACAGATCTCTGGCTGGCGTAAAGTGGTATAGTTCCAGAGACTGCAGTGGAGTTACAATTTACACCAGCTCAGGATCTAGTCCTAGAATATAAATGTGTTGGAAATAAATTTTAAATGCTTGGGATCAGATTCTGCTCTCAGATAAGTATGTGGCACTCCTTAAAGTTAATGGAACCTTTGAAATGTGTCCCATAACAAATTTAAAATGCAGAGGAACTATGTGGTTTTTTTGTGCTGACCACTATCTTCAGTGCAGCTGTGTTGTGAAAGCATTAGCTGCCAAAGGAAGGAAATAGTGGACAGATGTTAATTGTGATAGGTTGACATTTTTTCATATTGAGATGAAATTCTTCAATGCTTTCTTCCTTCTCGCCTTAGGGAAAACCAGAATCTAGACAGCAGTGGGTAAAAATTAGTCAGTCTATGGCAATGACCAACCTTCATTTTTCTCAAAATACATGTTGGGTAGGCAGACAGAGTTCCTACCAGTATCTCAACTACTGGTCTTAGTGTCCACCAAACATACAAGAAATCATCATGACTCCATGTAGCAAAATCAATAGACAACAGTGGATTAGATAGCTTGTTTCCTAGCTGCCAGTTCATCATTCTTATGCTGCACTTTTCTGGGGGTGTTAAGAAAGCTAGTGAATGCCTTGCAAGTGTCATTCTGACAAATACCAGTGTTAAAGACCATGAGGCAAAATATAATCTGTCATATCTTTGATCTTACTATAATCATCTTTACAACTAGTTTGTTACCCATACATTCACTTGGTTATTCAATATTATCAAGCAAAAATTAGCTGTATGGACAATAATAAATTTAATAATCAATTTCAGAATGGCTGCCTACAGGTATCAGCCCCAGAAACTTGTGAGGATAAGGGACGAGGAGCCATTCAAAAAACCTAAGAACTTAAGTTGAGAAAAAAATGACTCAAGGTGCCAGAAAGTTAAGGTACAAGTGGAGTATAAGGAATGCAGAGCTCATAGCTATCCTCACATTAAACTTTTCATGTGAACAGATTTCAAGAAAAAGAGTTTCAGGAGAACCAAAATGGAATTTGACAGATTCCTAGCTGCCTGCCTGGAAGACTTGTTAGTTTCATTTTCTGCCCCTCTGTCCCACTTCAGGATGAAAGTTTTTTCAAAAAATGCAAAATTTTTCTCAGGAGGGGACTTCAATTTTTCAGCCAGCTCCAATCACATTGTTTATTCACCCAAACTGCACGAGTAGTGAAACTCATAAGTGTTCCTACTACTGTAGACACAATAAGAAGCTTGCTGCAGGGACCACCTTTCCTGTGTGCCTTGGATGGAATTTACTCCTGGGCAGAGGGCCAGCACATGATATAGGCTCTACTTAAATTCCATTTTGAGAATTGAAGCATTGTGTGTGTATCTTATACTAGGGCACTGCATAGGAATAAATTTCATCCCCAAGGCGTTTTGCAGCTAGGGAATGGAGATATACATGCAATCATTACTGTGGTATGTCTTAACTTGAATGCTGAACTGTGCAACCATGATAGCATCTTAATGTCTGTCACTTTTGGTACAGAATAATTTGTTTAGCACTCCTAATTCAGGCAAATTTATTGGGGTAGGGGTGGCAAATTATATTTTCAATGATGATCTGGTGGCTGGGTCTATAAAGTTAAGACAATATATTAGCCTACTTCACAGATCTCCTTGTAGAAAGGTTACTTACATCTTATGGGGGAATCTTTTTAATATTCTCATGCTCAAAATAACTGAACCATTTTTGCTCAAATTCATCTTCAGATAGAAAAAAATCATGGAAAAATTCAGCTCAAAAAGAGTTTCAGAAAACAAGCAAATTAAAATTGGGCGTGTCACTTATGAGCTCCCCCAAAATCCACACAACTCCTGGTTTCATGTATGTCTTTGATCACAAGAGATGACTGGGAAACTGTCTTCCCCTCCCACTAATATGTGAGAGTTTGATTACCTTCCCTCCCCTCCGCATTTGAATGGGACAAAAATCAATCTCAAAAATATTTATGAACTAAACAAAATGAAATTTTGTTTTGGGTCAATAGAAACATTTTGTTTCAATTTTGATTTCAACTTTTTTCAGTCTATTTAGCTGAAAATTTCTAAACAATCATTTTGATCCAGAGAATGGAAATCTTTTATTTTGAAAATACCAAAATATTTCAACAATTTAAACTTTTTTCTCAACACTTTTTTATTTGGGAAATTTGTCTAACTGACCCGGTTTTATGAACAGTTTTGATTTGTGACTAATCAGTATTTTTCAATGAAAAATTACTCGTTTAAAAAAATCTGGACCAACTCTACTGGTCACCTACCTTTCAAAGGTGTTATATATACTATGGACTTGTCTCTGGAGAAGTCTGTCGTGAGGGTACTAAATGCAAATTTAACATGGCACATCGAGACTCACTTCAAGTCTATATAAAGCCTAACTTACACCTTCTTAGATAAACCCTCCCTAAGGTCTAATTCAGGTGCAGTTTTATATTAGAAACAGAAAGTGGCCTGTTAATCATAAATAGGTAGAGTGGATATCCTGGCCTAGAAGGCAGTTAGAATCCTGATTACTTGTTGCACAAGTTCCTTTCGAATTCAGTCAATATACTTGTATTACTATGACTTTGGGGAACAGTCTTTATAATTTGAGTTCTATCTTAAATAATTAAGGTTGAGTTCTATCTTAAGGCTCCTTTTCTCAGTCACTCATAACTGCCCCAAAGATTCCTTTTGGGCTGAAATTTTCCAAGCTTGGTTTCAGGCAAAAGGCAAATGTTTCTGGAAAGTTTAACTAAAACTTATTCAGCTGTCTGTTATTTAGATACAAAAATACTTTCCCTCTATTTTCCTCCAGTTCAGCAGCTGAGCTTGGTAAATTCCTGAAGCTACAAAATGAACTATCTGTGCACACCGATCAATCTTAAAGTAGGCCGCTAAATTTTAACCTTTTCTTCTGTGCACACTTAACCCCCCATTTCCAAACCTTTGTTACATGTATATTTAAAAAAAAAAAATCTGTATTCAGACATTTATTGCTAGTGATCTATCATGTTAGAGGTTTTTAAGTTCAGCTTTTCTGAGGTACCCTCCTGGGGAAAGGGGGCAAGCATGGTTTGAAGAGAAAAAAACCTGAACTCTCAAAAAAGTCTAAAAATCTCCCTTTGAGCAGGCAGCAAAGAAAGTGGAATTTCAGTCCTATGGGGCATGTGAAGCAGGGACTTGGGTTTGGAACTGAACAGGGCAGCGAACCTGCGAAGGGAGCCCTGCTGTTGGGCGAGGTACAGCGCCAAGCACCGGACCCCTGCCCAGCCAGTAACTAGAAGCCAGGTTAGGTGGCTGAGCGCTGCGCTTAGCAGCAGCGATCATCAGCCTCAGCCAAGTCGCTGCATCCGTTCCTGGTTGCTTCGCTGCCTCTGGTTTCATGGGCGAGGGCGCTGCCAGAGCCAGCGCGCGGGACGGCCGTCCCGCCCCGCGCTGCCAACAGGGCGGGGGGCAGCTTTACAGGACACAGCCCGTGCGCTGCACAGCTGGGGATCGGGGCCTTACTGGCTAATGGGCCACCGGGGGAAAAAAATGACACCTCCCCGTCGGGGAATCGAACCCCGGTCTCCCGCGTGACAGGCGGGGATACTTACCACTATACTAACGAGGAGCTCTATAACACCCGTCATGCGTTCAACCCCTAAATCCTTTTCTACTCACCCCCTAGTGGGTGGAGCTCTTAAGTAATCCCTAGTAGCCAACCAAAACTTCCCCAGAAGGCGTTGGGCGCGGCTTCTCGCAAAGCACCACGGGCATTATTGTCCTCCAAGGTCCTTCCTCAGCCCCTTTTCCAGCAGTGCGGAACTACCCTTCCCAGGGGGCCTCGCGCGGCCCCTCTCCGGGAGCGGCCCCGCCCCTGACTCTACCCACCGGCGCTGCCCCGCCGCCACAGCGAGTTCGAGCCTGAGCCATGGCGGAGTCGGATCCGAGCTCCTTCGCCTCCCCCGCCGACCATCTCACGCAGCACCTCTACCTGCGCTGCCGCGTGGACTTCGGCAGCCGGACGCTGCGGGGCACAGCGGCCCTCACCGTGCGGGCCGGGCGGGACGGGCTGCGGTGCCTGGTAACGGCCCGGCCTGGGGGCTGGGGGCCTGGCGCCGGGCGGGCTGCCCGGGAATGGGTGGGAATGGCATTGCCCCCCCCCCCGCCCCCGATGGACGGCGCGGGGCTGGGAGCCTGGGGCCGGGGTTAACCCCCCCGGCTGGGCGGTGAGCGGAGGGTGAGGAGTCCGGGCAGTGCCCGCGCCCTGTGGGGCGAGAGGGGCCGCGTGTCCATCCCTCTCCCCCGCCCCCACGGCGGGGCCCCTCTGCGGGCAGCGCTTTGCCCCCCGCGCCCCGGTCTCCAGTCCGGCCTGGGCCGCCTCGAGGCGCCGGGCGGGGCCCGCGTTCCCTGGGCGCCCCCGGGGATCGCTCTCGCCGGGTCAGCGCCGCGCCTGGTGCCTCCGGGACCGATGTGCTCTGGGCCCCGGGGGGATAACGCTGGCCTCGGGCTGAGAAATCACCGCCAGGTGGGCAGGGCTCTCGATCCCGAGGTGAGACTGAGTGAATGTGCAGCGAGAACCAGGGGGGATAAAAATCAGATTTTTTTTTTTTTAAATAAAAAAAAATGCGGCTCTTGGGTTTTTTGTTTAAATCGGGTTTTTTGGATAAAAGGCTTTGTGAGGAAAAAGCCTGTCTAAAGGTAGTTTTAATTCAGATACGTGATAGCTCAAAGGTATCTCATTATGGAATAGGGATTATACATTCTAATTCTGTAGTGTGAGGCAATATATTCGTGTCATGATTAAGAAAAGTTGTGCAAATGAGTTCCGTAAAAGAGACCCAATTTAGGAATAGTACCATAGAATAACAACTATATTTTTTTCTCAAACATGAGAAATTCAAGAGTAGTCCAGAAGGAAGACAGGCAGTCCTTAAGAAAGAAGTATATGAAATAAAAAAGTTGACCAACCAAAAAAACCTGCCTGTGCAGACATGTTCCTTTCATCATTTTCAATGCAGCTTCCTCCTGAGAAGGAACACTTCTCGTGATGATGTTTCGTTCAGGCAATCAGGCCTTGGATTTCTTTGTTGCACTGTTTGCATTTTGTACGTATGCCGGTCTTACCCACAGGTAGAGGAACTTCATTAAAATACTCCCAAACTGGGTCTCTTTTGTGGTCTCCTGCCATTCTAGATTTTCTCTTCTTGTGAGTGAATGGTATGGTAGATCTCAAATCAATGAAGGCTACACTCAGAAAGACCTCAAGACTTCTGGAATATGCTGCTCAAACAGTTTAACTTTTGTTTCTGCTGCCTGTCTCTCCCGTCTCACATTTATCTCCAGACTTCTTTTCCTTGTCCAGATCTATTCCACCCCCAACAATCTTCTGTTCCTTGAACTTCTTGAAATTTTGCACTTTTAGAGAGAGGTAAGGGATTGACTCTGTGTACACAAATTTGCAGAGGGACAATAGGGTTGCAGTCTCTTTCTATTTTTTTTATTTACATTTTTGCTGTTAACAAGCATGTTATCTCTGGAGACACAAATCCACAGTTTCAGAACTGCAAAACTAATCATCTCTGATGGTATCTTCTAGACTGAGCCCCATTGGATAGATAGAAAGATTAACCTAAATAATCTGTACAGAAGCTCCTGGAACCCCATAAAATTGGGTCCCTAATCCATGAACTATTGAAACTCATTTACAAAATTTTTCTTAAACATGACATGAATATATTGTCTCATACTATAGAATTAGAATTTATAATCCCTATTCCATGATGAGATACATTATAGCTCAAAGGTATCTTAATTAAAACTATCTTTAGATAGGCTTTTTCCTCAAAAAAGCATTTTATCCAAAAAATCTGATTTTTTTTTTTTTTAAATCGGATTTTTAAAATTTAAATTTTTTTTAAAATCATTGATTTTTATCCACTGTGATCAAATTGATTTAAATCACTAGTCAGGAAGACTCGATTTACTTTAAATCAAATCCACCCTGATTGTTGGTGCACATTTTATGCAGTATAAGCCATACACTCCTAGGTTAGCATCCCTTAACTAGCATATGATGGCAACCGTTATTTCAGGCATTGTCTTTGAGTGCATTAAGAACAAGATAAAGGAAAATGTAGGTCCTAGAATGGAAGGTGAGCTGATGACCTCAATATATGGCTGAGGTGTTTAATGCCTATTTTCTTTCAGTCTTCCCTAAAGAGGTTAATAGTGACCAAATACTCAACATTATTAATATTAACAAGGGGGGAGGGTAAGAAATGCAAGCCAAAACAGGCAAAGAACAGGTTATAGGCTATTTAGATAACCTAGGGATGGCTCTAAATCTAGCTTATGGCAAAATGGGGCCCCCCTACCAACATCTCCCCCCCCCCCACATGCCTCCTGCCTTGCCGATCAGTGCCTTCCCTTTCCTCCCAGTGCCTACCGTTTCAGTGCGTCTGGAGGTCCTGGGAGGAAGGAAGGAGGGTGCAGCACACTCGGGGGGGAGGGTGGAACTGGGTGGAGAAGAGGCGGGGTGGGGGCCTTGGGGCAAAGGATGGAGTGAGGGCGGGACCTGAGCAGAGCTAGGGGAAGCACCCCTCCCCCGCCCCCCAGCAGATAGAAACTCAGTGCCTATGCCCCGGGCCCTGCACCCTCCTAGGGACAGCCCTGGCTTGATGTATTCAAGTCAAAAGGTCCTGATGAAATTAATCCTATGGTACTTACAGACAAGCAGAAGCCATCTAAGAACCATTAGCAATGATATTTGAGAACTTCTAGAGGACTGGTCACATTTCAGAGGCCTGAAGAAGGGAAAATATAGAACCTATCTTTAAAAAGGGGAACAAAGAGGACCCAGGGAATTATAGGTCAGATACTGGAACAAACTATTAAATCAATTTGTAAGTTACCTAGAGGATAATAATGGTATAAGAAATAGCCAGCATAGATTTGTCAAAAACATGTCACGTCAAACCAATCTAATTTTCTTTCTTGATAGGGTTACTGGCCTAGTGGATGGGGGAAGCAATAGATGAGCTATATCTTGATTTTAGTAAGGCTTTTGACACCGTCCCACATGATATTCTCAAAAGCACAGTAGAGAAATGTGGCTTAGATAAAACTACTATAAGGTGGGTGCACAACTGGTGAAAGACCATAGTTAAAGAGTAGTTAACACTGGATTACTGTCAAAGTGGGAGGGTGTATCCAGTGGGGTTCCACAGGAGTCAGTCCTGGGTCTCATGCTAGTCAATATTTTCATTACTGATTTGGATAAAGAAGTGGATAGTATGCTTATAAAATTTGCAGATGACACCAAGGTGGGAAGGGTTGCAAGCACTTTGAAGGACAGGATTAGAATTCAAAATGATCTTGACAAAGATCATCTTGGTCTGATATCAACCGGATGAAATTCAGTAAAGATAAGTGCAAAGTACTGCTCTTAAGGTGAAAAAAATCAAATGCCCAACTACAAAATGGGGACTAACTGGCTAGGTGGTAGTACTGCTAGAAACGATCTGGGGGCTTATAGTGGATCACACATTGAATAGGAGTCAACAATGTGATGCAGTTGAGAAAAAGGCCAATATTCTGGGGTGTATTAAGAGGAGGGTTATATGTAAGATATGGGAGGTAATTCTGCTCTGCTCTGAACTGATGGGTCCTCCGCTGGGTATGTCTGCACTGAAATGTCTAGCCATATCCATAGTCTCTCAGTCACAGATGTGGTGAAATTAAATTAATGCATTCCGGGGTGGGGGGGAAAAACAGGAACAGCATTAAATGCAGAGCTAAGAAATTGTGCTGTTGACTTCAACAAATCCTTTTCCACTCTAGATTTAACATGGTTACTAGATATTTGAACTAATTCATTAGGCAGAGACACTTTCAAGAACACCGAGCTGCCCTGGAAAGATATATTTTATTTATGAGTTTAAAGTGTTACTTATGTGTTACTTATGTGACTTATGTGTAGTCAGCACCTAACATTTGTTTGGTTACAGGCTTTGGATACAAAGGACCTTCAAATATCTAAAGTGGCAGTTAATGGACAGGAAACAAAATTTGCTCTTGGACAAAGACACAGTTTCAAAGGGACACCATTGGAAATCACTCTTCCTTTTGAACTGAGAAGGTATGCGTACTTGTTTGTGTCCTCCTCCTCTTTGTACAGACCTGCTAGGGATAGTCTATCTACAAAAGTGGCATGCTAAAGTATTTACTGAAAAAGTGCCAAGTATTTCAAACAGTCTAGCACTTCCCATAAGTGATCACATTTGTAGTCTGGCTGGTTTGTGCAAGTTTGCTTTTGTTCAGAATTGTGCTGATGAGTTTCTTTTATAGTTAACCCTAACCCTAAGTGTTTTCACTCATCAAGGCCTGAATTCTAGCCCTGATGTGTCTCTGCTGCAAGCTTGGTAAGAAGGGGGACTGCCCAAGATTTTCTGCCAACATCACTAATGCCTAAAGTGGTGTATAGAGTTGCAGTCTTTGTATTCTTTGCTCTTTATAGGGGCCTCTTCTTGCATTCCTGGCAAACCTCAAGTTGCCATTGTAGTCAGTTGGGAATATGAGAATACAAAGAATGCAAGTTCAGCTCATCAATTACAGCTGTGCAAATGCAAAACCCTAAGAATCTGAACTCCTCAGGTTTTGGCAGCTCAGTTGAGAATGAATTAGTTTTCAGAAAGCTTCTTTAAAATGTTAAGTGAAAAAGCCACTGCCAAACAACTGTTGCAATGTCTTTAACAACTGAGACCCTACCATATTTGCTGTGTGATGTACCCAAGCTGAAAGCTGTATTTTGTATATTGGACTTGCCTGGTTTGAATTAGACTGGTTACTGAAATTGTCTGTTTTACGTCATCAAAACTGGCCACTATTTCTGGAAACACAAGTTTGGGTCATGGTAATCACTAGGGGCTGTTGATTTAATTGCAGTTAACTCTCACGATTAACTCAAAAAAATTGTGATTAATCACACTGTTAAGCAATAGAATACCAGTTTAAATGTATTAAGTAATTTTGGATGTTTTTCTTTTTCAAATATATTGATTTCAATTACAACACAGAATACAAAGTGTACAGTGCTCACTTTATATTTTTATTACAAATATTTGCACTGTTAAAATGATAACAAAAGAGTATATTTCAATTCACATCATGCAAATACTGTAGTGCAATCTCTTTATCATGAAAATGCAACTTACAAATGTAGGGTTTTTTGTTACATAACTGCACTCAAACAAAACAATATAAAACTTTATAGAGCCTACAAGTCCACCCAGTTCTACTTCTTGTTCAGCCAATCGGTAAGAGAAACAAGGTTGTTTTTCTTTTCTTTTTCTTTTTTTTTTTTTTTTTACAGGAGATAATGCTACCTACTTCTTATTTACAGTGTCACCTGAAAGTGAGAACAGGCATTTGCATGGCACTGTTTTAGGTGGTGTCCCAAGATATTTACGTGCCAGTTGCGCTAAAGATTCATATGCCTCTTCATGCTTTGGCCATTGTTCCAGAGAACATGCATCCATGCTGATGACACTCGTTAAGAAAATAATGTGTTAGTTAAATTAGCGACTGAACTCCTTGGGGGAGAATTGTATGTCTCCTACTCCGTTTTACCCACATTCTGCCATATATTTCATGTTATAGCAGTCTCAAATGATGACCCAGCACACGTTGTTCATTTTAAAAAGAATTTCACTGCAAATTTAACAAAATGCAAAGACCATACCAATGTGAAATTTCTAAAGATAGCTACAGCACTCGACCCAAAATTTTAGAATCTGAAATGTCTTCCAAAATCTGAGAGGGCTCAGGTATGGAGCATGCTTTCAGAAGTCTTAAAAGAGCAACACTCTGATGAGGAAACTACAGAACCCAAACCACCAAAAAAGGAAATTAGCCTTCTGCTGGTGACATCTGACTCAGATGATGAAAATGAACATGCGTCTGTCCGCGCTGCTTTGGATCATTATCAAGCAGAACCCATCATCAACATGGATGCATGTCCTCTGGAATAGTGGTTGAAGCATGAAGGGACATACGAATCTTCAGCGCATCTGGCATGTAAATATCTTGTGATGCTGGCTACAACAGTGCCATGCAAAGGCCTGTTCTCCCTTTCAAGTGACATTGTAAACAAGAAGCAGGCAGCATTATCTTCCGCAAACGTAAACAAACTTGTTTGTCTGAGCGATTGGCTGGACATGGACTTGTAGGCTCTAAAGTTTTTTACATTGTTTTATTTTTGAAGGTAGGTTTTTATTGTACATAATTCTATATTTGTAAGTTGAGCTTTCATGATTGCACCACAGTACTTTTAGTAGGTCAATTAAATACTATTTTTGTCTTTTACAGTGCAAATATTTGTAATTAAAAATAAAGTGAACACTGTACACTTTGTATTCTGTGTTGTAATTGAAATCAATATATTTGAAAATGTAGAAAACATCCAAAAATACTTAAATAAATGGTATTCTATTATTGTTTAATAGTGCGATCCATCATGCAATTAATTTTTTTGACAGCCTTAGTAATCACCTCTCACTCCCTGAGCCAGTGGGTACTGGGCAGATTGTGGAAGTAATGGTCTCATCTTTATTTTTGTGGGTAAAATGGGAGAGAAAGGAGTTGCACAGCAGTGACTCCTTTGGCTAAACATAAACATTATTGATAAGCTTCGAAGAAAGTCTCCTCTGGCTCATACTTCTTGGAAAGCTGGTAGCTGTGGCTTTGGGCTAGACTCTAAGAGAAACAAGCAGCTGTCCCAGCCCAGCTGTGCACTTTACAGCACCTATAGAGAGAAATTGGTTTTAGATACAACCTGGTTTGGGTGTGGGTGATGGGGGTATAACAAAACAGTGATATGGAAGAATGAGCTATAGCTATAAGCAGAAGCACTTAGTCGCATGGTGGATTTGATTTAAATCAAATTGATGAGGAAGACTGGGTTTTAATCATGGATTTCTAGATAAAAGTGCATTCTGGAATATGCTGCTCAAACAATTTCACTGTTGTTTCTGCTGCCTGTCCCTCCCTTATCACATTTATCTCCAGACTTCTTCTCCTTGTCCAGATCTATTCCGCCCCCACCAATCTTCTGTTCATTGAACTTTTTGAAAGTTTGTGCTTTTAGAGAGAAGTAAGGGATTGACTGACTGTGTACACAAATTTGCAGAGGGACAATAGGGTTGAGGTCTGTTGTTTCTCACCTTGATATATTCTTTATTGATTTTAAAACATTTTTGCTGTTAACCAGCATGTTATCTCTGGTGACACAAAGCCACAGTTTGAGAACTGCAAAACTTAGCCTCTCTGATGGTATCTTCTAGACTGAGCACTGAGTCCTGTTGGGTAGATAGAAAGATTAATTTAAATAATCTATACAGGAGCCCCATAAGATTGGGTCCCTAATCCATGGACTATTGGAACTCATTTACAAAACTTTTCTTAAACATGACATAACTATATTTTCTCATATTATAGAATTGGAATTTATAATCTCTATTCCATGATGAGATATCTTTGAGCTATAATGTATCTTAATTAAAATTTATCTTTACATAGGCTTTTTCCTCAAAAAGCATTTTATCAAAAAAATCCAATTTAAATAAAATCTGTTTTTTGTTTTTGTTTTTTTTTTTTTAAATTATTGATTTTTATCCACCCTGCTTAGTCATAACCATGTCTACAATATAATGATTCAAATGAATTTTTGGGTTACTAAATAGTAGTAGTCTATTTGTTCTGATAATACTGCAAACTATTTGGCTGATCTATCTAAAATGTTTGACTAGTTGCTTCAACTTCTCTGAGTTTAACTACCATTCATTTTAATTTATTATTAGGGTTGATTTCAAAGAGATTCACATTTGTGAATCTAGGAACTTTCATAAAATGGGGTAATGATCAAGTACTTCAGTATAACCACTAACAGCAGTGATTTTTATTTATTTATTTTTAAAAGCTAGCATGCAGAAATTGTTCTTTGTATCTTAGATCTCTTGTTAGTATATCAGCATTTGCGTTATCCACTGCTCTTTGCCTTCATTGATTATGAACTGTTGAATCATGAGTTCTGAATAAAATTGGGGCATGTCGTATTTTTTCTTTAATGGCATTAATCAAATGGGATTGTTCATATGCCAGTCTTTCTTCTTCCACCATTCTTTTGCTTATATTTAGTACTTAGGATATTCAGTCTAAATCCAGTCGGGAATGCGGTATTTTTCATTCCGAAGTGCACAAAGCCCACTTTTTTTAAGATAGATGCTACTTGAATGTGTGATGATACATAACAGACTTTATTAACTTCTGCCTGGCTCACTACTGTGTTTCCATACTGAAGTGGTAAGTAGCTTTTGATGGTAGGCCATTAAACAGTTGTGGAAACCTTTGTGAGGCTTCTCGAAGGAAAATCCAATTTCTAGCTCCTTTTCGGTTGGGGAGAGGAGAAATTTCTCATTAGAGGATGAAAGAGAACCCCTCCTGGGAGGGTATTAACATTCGAAACCTAATGGGTAGTTGTTGGTACATTTGTATCCTAGCCACAAGCAAAAAGTGGCTTCCGTACACAACTTCATAGCTTCACTTCAGCTGAGACAGTGTTACGAAACTCTCTGTTGTACAATATCTTCTGGAAGACTTTGCCTTACAGTTCACCTCTCTGACACACAGGGCATGTCAGAAAATGCTTACCTGTTTAATTTGTGCAGGGGACAAGATGTGATTGTGGAAAGTTCTTTTGAAACCTCTCCAAAATCTTCAGCTCTCCAGTGGCTTACTCCAGAACAGACTTCGGGGAAGAGACATCCATTTCTCTTCAGCCAATGTCAGGTTAGGAGGATTTTCTGAAATTAGATGTTGTCTAGATACCTTAATAATCCTTCATAGTTTAAAAAAGGGCAACAGAGGGGAAGACACAAATTGTAGGTTTATTTAGTATAGGCTCTAAGTACTTTGTTCCTAGATGTTCGTTATCTAAAGAGTAGTAAGTGAAAGTACAGCAGTCCACAATTTTTAGTTATTGCCAAAGGCCAAGGATAAAACAGTATGCAAATGGTGGCATTTATTAGTGCTGAGGCTATAAAACTTAATAATTGCAAACTTACTGTCATATCTCCAAACTATTTTCATTATTCAGTTCTCACAATCAGTACATGATGGCGGTTAACTTTTTTTCCTATAGCATTGTCTTCTAGGAAGTTTTTAGCTGTGAAAACTAGCATAGACCATCAAAAAGTAGGAAGTATGGATTCCTATTACAGTTAAACAAGCTACCCCTGAAGAGCATAAACAGTGGAAGAAGTGTGCTTTAAAATTTGGGGTGGGGGGTCAAACCTCCTTATACAGAGAGCTATAGTCCAGAGGAACAGATTAAACTGAAAGCTAGAATGGTAGAACCACACATTTACAGCAGGATAATGATCTCAAGATACACATCTGAGAACCATCCTGCAGAACTCGTGGCAGAATTTGGCCCTTGGATAATAAAACTAAAATAGCACAAAACCGTTCACCCCGGAACAGTTTACAACACTTGTATTATTTTGGCTTTGAACCTTTGCAATTAAAATAGCTAGTCAATTAAAAGCTTTACACTTTTATCACCTGATGGGCAGCCTCTAGTAAGGGATGTGGAAATAGCGTGAGAATTCAATCTGTAGGTATATTGGTAGGCGGGGATTTCATATACAGACTGCAGAATATGGCCTATTATGAAACCACCAAATGGGGATTTACCTTACTATACGTCTTTAACAACTAAGTACTTTTTTACTGTACATATGTCTTTAACAACTAAGTCTTCAAGATCCATGTTTCAATTTTTTAAACATCTCAGACTAGCTCTAAAGTGGCACTGGTTCTTGCTCACATGCTCAGGGTCTAACTGGTTGTTATATGTGGGATTGGGAAGGAGTTTTCCCCTGGATCAGATTGGCAGTGATTTGGGGCTTTTTCACGTTCCTCTGCAGCATGTTGGTATGGTCACTTATCAGGATTATCTGGAAGATCTCATTTAATCATTTCTCTTGCTATTTTGGGGGTATTGGGCACTGGTGCACCTCGATTACTTGTATGCTCTGCCTGTTGCATGAAATAGTCTAGTCTCCTGTGGGCTGTAATACTTTGGTCTAATTTTGGTGATTGGCTTCACTGTGTGGGTCCTGGGTCATGGTAGTGCTGCAGGTCAGATTAGATGATCTGGTGGTTCCCTCTGGCCTTAAATTATAAAACTGAGAAATTGTGCTTCCCTTCTTTGTCATTGAGAGTTTTTTCTGTAATGCTGAAGATGCATTAATAGCATATGTATAGTTCAAAACATACTCCTTTCCCAGTATATCCTTCCATATTACTTGATGCTTCTGCAGTTGCAGTGAAAGTTGCCCTATACCTAGAAACATTTGCTAGACAGGCTTCCTTTTCTGTATGGGAAAGGAGCAGAACTGGCCCTTGAGGAAGGAACTTTTAACAGCAGTCTGATATACAATGTTACAATTTTGCTGGTGATATTACATTGCCCTTCTGTTTGGCTCCTATTCTTCTGTCACTGTACACCATATGTTTTTGTAATGTATTGCAAAAGCTGCATATAAGAAATATCTGTAATTTGTCTTTTTCCAGGCTATCCACTGCAGAGCCATCCTTCCTTGCCAGGACACACCTTCTGTGAAACTAACCTACTATGCAGAGGTAGATGAACACAAATCATGCATATCTGAATGAAGAGCACAACTAGAATGAGAGAGCCTCTTCTAGCTGGCAGGTTTTTCTGTGAACAAGACTGCTTGCAGGAAATTTATTAGAGCATTCAGATTTCACTGCCAGATAGCAACTTGCTTATGTAAATTTTCACTCTACCCTGCAATTAAAATAGTTAGTCAATTAAAAGCTTTACACTTTTATCACCTGATGGGCAGCCTCTAGTAAGGGATGTGGAAATAGTGTGAGAATTCAGTCTGTAGGTATATTGGCAGGCAGAGATTGCTTTGGGGGATTTCATATACAGACTGCGGAATATGGCCTATTATGAAACCACCGAATGGGGATTTACCTTACTATAACTCAGAACTGCCTGTCTACCTGGTGGCATTTCTCTAACTTGTAAGGGGAAGGGATGTCCCTCCTGGGGCACAAGCAGTGCTGTGCTGAATCCCCCTCATATGAAAAGTAGACCATGTTGTTCAGATCAGTGGAGGCCCTTGTTGGTGTGCAGAGTAATCTGTTGAGGCTGCAGTGGGAGCACAGGTTTTCAAAGACCACAAATCAGCAGTCATTTTACTTGAAGTTGGATTGGGAGTTGGGGAAGGTGAGGATGCTGCAGCCACAGAGATTTCATTTTATGTGAGATGTTGAAAAGGGGCTCTTTGCTCTCAAACCATCTGGGGAACTCTGAATATGGAGATCAAGCTACATATTTTGTTCATACACAGAAACCTTTCATAAGCCTGCCTACTCCCTAGGACAGTGGTTTTCAAACTTTTTTTTTCTGGTAACCCAGTTGAAGAATATTGTTGATGCCCGCGACCTGACGGAGCTGGGGATGAGGAGTTTGGAGTGTGGGAGGGGCTCAGGGCTGGGGCAGAGGATTGAGGAGCAGGGGTGAAGGTTGTGGGGTGGGGCTGGGAATGAGGGGTTCAGGGTGTGGGGAGGGGGTTCTGGGCTGGAGCAGGGAGTTGGGGTGTGGGAGGGGGTCAGAGTTCTGGGCTGGGGGTGCAGGCTCTGGGGTGGGGCTGGGGATGAGTTTGGGGGTGCAGAAAGGGGCTTTGGGGTGGGGTGCAGAAAGGGGATTGGGGTACAGGCTTATCTCCGGTGGCTCCTGGTCAACAGTGCAGCTGGGGTACAGAGGCAGGCTTCCTGTCTGTCCTCGGACCACACTTCACCCCAGAAGCTGCTAGCAGCAGGTCTAGCTCCTAGGCAGAGGCGTGCAAGCGGCTCTGCACATCTCTCGCCCGCAGGCACCGCTCCTAGCCAATGGGGGTGCGGAGCCGGTGCTCGGGGCAGGGGCAGCATGTGGAGCCCCGTGGGGGGGACCCTCACCTAGGAGCTGGACCTGAGGGAGACATTGGGGGAGATTCTGAAAGGTTACTGAATAAACGTGGCCATGCAGGCTTCCTAATCTTTTTCTAAGCAATAATTTTGCCTGCAGAAAGAGCACTTATCTGGCATTTGTACACAAAGCATTCCATCTTGAATCTTAGTTGACTTTATAGATAAACTTCCCTTTGGTTTTCCATAAAAGCCTCTTGATTTAGGTAGACAGCTGAACAATGTGGGAACAGTTCTGTGGCCTGGTCGAGCACATTGGGCCTTTCACCAGTTTATGGAAGCCACATCTGCGGAATCCACTGATCTTTTATGATGACTGTGGCCCTAAATATTGGATGGGTGATGGCAATAGAGATTCAGTCCCAAAAAATATTGAATGCTTATAAAGTGTCAAACTTTCTCTAAAAGGAATGAAGAGGTAGTAGGGACTTTTTAAAATAAACACAATTATGAAGTCTTCACAGCCTTACAAATCCTGTGCAATAAGGAAGGTTTGACCTGTGGTACAGACTGATTGCTGAGTAATTCTAAACTAAAAGTGTGGAAATGTTTCAAAATATGGGAATGTTTAAAGCTATAGAGTCAACTTAAAGTCACATTGTGAAAAATCTATTTACAAATAATGCCTAAGATTACCATAGCTGAAAAGTTGAAATAAAAATAATTTCCTCTGTTGATTTCAGCTTGTTTACTTGTGCATTTGACAGCACTCTGTGTACAGTTTTTCAATCTTACCCTGTATATTCAGTCATTTCCCTCTATTCATGTATATTTTTATTTTCACACAGCAACAGGCGGGAGATTATTCAAATCAGGAAAATCTGATTGTAATACCACAAAACTTGGCATGGAGGAGATATTTGAAACTACTCTTAACTCATCTTATGGAAGGGTTAAATTTTCAGTTAACTGTCCCTTAAATTCATTAATCCTTTTTTTTTTTTTTTTTAAGTCAACATATGAACAAAATGGTCTTGGTAGTGGTGGGTTTTTTTCCCCCCCTTTTTCTCCTTTTTGAGATAGTAAAAGCTGGGAATCCATTGAGACAGTGAGTTGGGAATCTAAAAAGGAGAAAGAAACATGCATCATCTAAAGCAACACTTCTGGCTGATAAAGCATTGCTGGTTTCAGAGGGAGGCCAAACTGTCTATTTCTACTTGACGTGAGATTCTAGTTGTGGCAGAGATCAAAGGGGGAGAGAAGCTAAATGTAAAATATTAGCTCCCACTACACTTAGGTTATGCTACTTGCTATAGCAGTTTTGAGCATGTGGTATAATGTTTGAGGGTGGCTAATGCTGTCCAAAGATGACTGATATCATCTCAATTGTGCTGACTTAAACTCCCTCATAATTCAGTATTTCCTCTGTCATTATTTAGGTGTCTGTTCCTAAAGAACTTGTGGCTCTCATGAGTGCCAATCGTGATGGAGAGATGCCAGACCCAGAAGACTGCAATAGGAAGATATATCGTTTCAGTCAAAAGGTAAGACCCATAGTCTTTGTAAATCAAAACTAGGAAACTCTATGAAGCCAGGCACAGTTTTGTATTAATTTAAAGTATTGTGTGCATGAAACCTACGCAAGTACAGATTTGTGTGTGCGCTGTAATTTGTCCTCTTTAGGCTCATGGAAACTTTACTGCACATGTGAACAAGATGAGATTTGTTTTTTTGTTTTTTGTTTTTAAAAAGCAACAGATTCCATAAAACAAATTCTAGTCTGATCATTGGCCCTAAGAAGTAGGCTTGCCAAACTTGTCTAAATATTTTCCCTAGCATTTACTTCCTTGGCCATGAGGGTAAGAGGTTGGTCTTCATTGCACCTTTTTTTCTTTTTTAAGAAAGTTCATGTTCTGTTATCCACTGAGATCTGAAACTTTAAACCATTGGTGACATACCAACCTGCAGTTTAAAGACCTGTTAGAACACAAATAAATGAATTTGAGCATCTGTTCTTGAGTCCTTTGCAGTAAACATGTAAAACACCCACCCCAAAATCATGTGGTGATGTGATCCTTTCAATAGGTAACCATATGATCACAAATTATTTATTTAATGACAATTATAATTTAGTTTGATAACAAATGAAGGATATAATCACAACATGGGAGGTTTTTCACAAGAAGAGGAACAAGAATTACAGCAGTTCATTTTGATCCCAAATACGGAAATTAACTTTGTTTCTGTGGTTGTCTTCTATATTCTTAAATCCCCTTCCTGCCTATGTGGTGGTTTATGAAGCCCGTGTGTAGACTAATCTCTCTAGTGTTGCTCAATGTACAAGATACCATACACTGAACAAAACCCCTCTCTGAGGCTCCCTGGTGTATCTGGTATAACTTCAAACTGCTATGTTCCCATGAAACAGTGACACTTAAAAATGAATTGTTACAACAGTAAAGTATCCTAGCATGTCACTAACATGAATTAATGCGAATGTGCAATCAGACTTTGCAAGAAATTATAGTAAATTTGGTATTTGTCAATATTGAATAGTGCATATTCCGTTTCAGAGACAGTATTCTTAGGTATGAATGTGGAAGAGGCAGGGGATTTAGGCTTGAAAAACTGAGGGAAGGTGTTTGCATCTTTTTGGAGTGGCTAGTTTGGGAAGGAGGAGCATCCTGGAGAAGACCTACAGGAAGAAAGGGGAGGCTGGAAGAGTTTTCATATTGGAATCTGGAAGGAGAATGTTGACCCTTCCTATGAGGATAAGAGCCCCATGGTATGGTGGGGGATTTGTGCTGGTGTCTTTTGCAACCCTTTTTTTTTTTTTTTTTGAGATACTCTTGTTTCAGCAACTGTCCCATCTTCGCAGCTACTGCAGTGTAGTTTTCAAAATGACCACACTGCCATACCCTGAACTGTGGAAGCCTGAGGTTTTTATATACTCCTAGGGAAATTGTGCCTTAATAGTTCTGCACATAATATTTTAAAATTCTGTATATTTTGTCAAATTGACACAATATAATCATTCCAGTTTCAATTTATTTTGGTAATTTATTTCAAAATACTTGTCAGTAAATTTGTCTGTAACAACACAGACGACAAAACAGATTCAGAAACTGCTGACCCCCTAACCTCTCCCATTCAGTTAGGCACATCTCACATTCAGTTAGGCCCCTGTCCCAGTGTGTCCCTACACCCTCCGTCCTCCCTGCACCCTCCCTCAACCACCCCTTACCCCATCCCCATGTGTCCTTGCACCCCCTCCCCCCCCATGTGGCACTGGCTCAGTGCTGTCACCCCACTAGCTCCTGTGCCCCTACCCAAGTCTGTCCTCTCCAGATCCTGTGTCTGTCTCGCTCCCAGACAGGGTGCTGTGAGAAAGCAGCCTCTCCCTCTCTGCACCCGGCTGCTCCGGCCCTGCACCCTCTCCTGGAACCACAGCAGCCCCTGGTGGGTGAAAGTGTAATTGCAGTGATTTGCTGGCAGAATTTATTTTCTGAGGAGGAGGAAAAAGTCTGCAGGTGACATGTATGCACAGTGGTGCAGAATTTCCCCAGGAGTACTGTGCAAGAGAGTGGTCGTGAGGGTTAGGATTCCTTAGTTGCCTGTGGTACTGACCAAAGGAGGGAAGTCAAGGCAGAAAGAAATGGTGTTTTGTTAAACTGGGATTGAGATGCTTAATTGCAATACTATTGCTTTCAACACCCCGATGCCAGGTATGATATAAGCACGCTCCCCGAAGATAATATAGGACACACTGATCTCTCCTAAAGATAAGGTCAGGATGCCAGGGTGATGGATAGAAATGTTTTGATCAAACCAGCATGTACAAGATAAAGGGTGGTAACTAACCAGGTCAGAGGGGCAATTAGTAACTTGTTTGTGTATAAACTTTTTTTCCAGTTTATAAAAGAGGGGTTGTAGAGGAGTTGTCTTTGTCCAGCCAAAGGGGGAATGGAAAGTCCCACCATTCATTGAGCTGAGTCCAGTGCAACAGGCATACATGTGGTAGTGTAACTGTAGACTTTGATCTGGGAATCTAGGACCGTGGTTTGACAATAAACCTGGCTGAGAGCCTTTGCTATGGAACCAAGTCTGTGGTCTTTTTGGGCAGTTCGATCGAGCTCTGCTGGGCCAGCTATCTGCGCACAACTGGCGCAGCACACAGAAAAAACACGCACACACGCAGCCAATAACTGGCAACACGCTCTTGATCTACTTCTTTGGGCTGGGGTTGAAGATTAAGAAGTCTACAAGTAGGTCTGTCACAAACCAATCATTCTCTTTTGAGTTTGGGGCACAATTGTCTCTTGTCCTAACAGGATCCCTCGATGGCCCACAAAAGCAAATGGAACCAGGGTATTTATAGAAAGCCAGGAGGGAAGATGTGACACTTTTGTAACGCACATCAAAGGTTCCCAGGGTGGCTTTTGTATACTGCGAAGCAAGGAGATTCTTTTCCCATAGAATCAGGCAGGCACAGACAATACTGAAGGGGTTTATTCACGGTAGTGGGAAGACTGATAAACAGCTTCAAAAGTGTGGGATTGCAGTGACCAGTTATACCTTTTTCATAGATACTAGATACTAAGGTCAGAAGGGACCATTATGATCATCTAGTCTGACCTCCTGCACAACGCAGGCCACAGAATTTCACCCACCCACTCCTGCGAAAAACCTCTCACCTATATCTGAGCTATTGAAGTCCTCAAATCATAATTTAAAGACTTCAAGGAGCAGAGAATCCTCCAGCAAGTGACCCATGCCCCATGCTACAGAGGAAGGCAAAAAACCTCCAGGGCCTCTTCCAATCTGCCCTGGAGGAAAATTCCTTCCCGACCCCAAATATGGCGATCAGCTAAACCCTGAGCATATGGGCAAGATTCACCAGCCAGATACTACAGAAAATTCTTTCCTGGGAAACTCAGATCCCACCCCATCTAATATCCCATCACAGGCCATTGGGCCTATTTACCATGAATATTTAATTACCAAAACCATGTTAACCCATCATACCATCTCCTCCATAAACTTATTGAGTTTAATCTTAAAGCCAGATCTTATCACTTCTTGTTCTTCCAGAGACAAACATTGTTTCAGAGACAGAGAAAGCACTTAACAGGATACTGACAGAAACAGAACCTACACATCAAAACTATTTTGATTACATAGTTTATCTATAACTGCCAGTTGGTTCCTTAACAATAGAATCATAGAATATCAGGGTTGGAAGGGACCTCAGGAGGTCATCTAGTCCAACCCCCTGCTTAAAGCAGGACCAGTCCCCAACTAAATCATCCCAGCCAGGGCTTTGTCAAGCCTGACCTTGAAAACCATTAAGGAAGGAGAATCCACCACCTCCCTAGGTAACCCATTCCGGTGCTTCACCACCCTCCTGGTGAACAAGTTTTTCCTAATATCCAACCTAAACCTCCCCCACTGCAACTTGAGACCATTACTCCTTGTTCTGTCATCAGCTACCACTGAGAACAGTCTAGATCCATCCTCTTTGGAACCCCCCTTCAGATAGTTGAAAGCAGCTATCAAATCCCCCCTCATTCTTCTTTTCTGCAGACTAAACAATCCCAGTTTCGTCAGCCTCTCCTCATAAGTCCTGTGCTCCAGCCTCCTAATCATTTTTGTTGCCCTCCGCTGGACGTTTTCCAATTTTTCCACATTCTTCTTGTGGTGTGGGGCCCAAAACTGGACACAGTACTTTAGGTGAGGCCTCACCAATGTCGAATAGAGGGGGACGATCACGTCCCTCGATCTGCTCACTATGCCCCTACTTATACATCCCAAAATGCCATTGGCCTTCTTGGCAACAAGGGCACACTGCTGACTCATATCCAGCTTCTCATCCACTGTAACCCCTAGGTCCTTTTCTGCAGAACTGCTGCTACCTTGTTCGTGAAGACAGAGGCAAAAAAAGCATTGAGTAAATTAGCTTTTTCCACATTCTCTGTCACTAGGTTGCCTCCCCTCATTCAGTAAGGGGCCCACATTTTCCTTGGCTTTCTTCTTGTTGCTGACATACCTGAAGAAACCCTTCTTGTTACTATCACTGGCTGATAAATCTGTTACCCCACATCAGGCAGAAGAAAAACAAGGTCCATGGGCTAATGCAAGGCAGAAGGTTTTGAAGAATAAGAATTTACAACTATGCTTATATAACTTTTTTCTTTGATTAACTTGGTGGGTGATAGTTCTGATATTACAACTAGGATTTTAAATAGATAATTTTAATATCTTCCATTAGGTTCCAATACCCTGCTACTTGATTGCATTCGTGGTTGGGGCTTTGGAAAGCAGGTAAGTGTGTATGGTACACATTGGCTAAATTTTATCAATTACAGAAAGTTTGAGAGAGTCTTGATGTTAGTTGGACTCCTGATCCTAATTTGAAAACTCTTGGTCGGTGGAAGAGTGTTAAGATGCTCCTTCATATAACATTCAAGTATGTACTCCCCCAACCTGGAACACTGCTGAGCGTATTAGCTAGTCCATAAGTCTTCATTTATTATTCTCATCTCAAGGAGTATCTAGCCACAACACAAGAAAGAGAATGCTACTGAGCCTGCTCTCTCACTGTAAGGGTAAGAAATGGAATAGAATCTAGCCACTGAGTCTTTGTTCCTCTCTTCCCAACCTTTTAGTCCCGAGAATAATCTAGAAACTAATCACTCACTAGATGAGCCTTTGTCTCCTCCATAAGTCCTAATATACTAGCGTCAACCCCATCACTCGTTTGCACAAAGGTATGTTAATCAGGCTCAGAACGGTGGTGGAGGTGGTGCTGTATTAACACTGTAAAAGCACGAACTTCAGTTTATCCCCCATCTAGATAGTCAATCCAAAAAACATTATTTCCTGTGGATTTTTTTTTTAAACTGCACTTGCACCTCTCCTCTACCTGTCCTCCTGTGGAGGACTAGAACATTAAGTCTAGAAGCAAAGACGTGTGTCTAAAATTAAATTAGTCATTCCTTCTCTCCTCTCCAATCCCCCTTCAAACATAGCAGTGAAACGAGGGTGGCGGAGGTTTCTCCAGAACCTCTCCTCAGTAATATGGGCTACTGTGAGTATATTTAAACCCATCATGCACTATGCTCTGGCTTCCCATAGAACATCAATTCAAGTTAAGTATCTAACTGAAATCTGTACTTCTACAGACAGATTGGCCCCAGGACGCTGGTGTGGGCTGAGAAGGAGCTGGTTGATAAATCTGCATATGAATTTGCGGAGGTTAGTTACAAAGAGTTTGCTCACTATTCACTCACTTTACATAGTATTAAAAATAAACAGCCAATACTACAATTGCTCTCATTTTAATTTTTTCCCCTCTCCTCCCTTCCACCAAAGAGTGTTCTGTTTTTCTAAAGGAACATCAAATAACTGCTGATCTCGCTACACAAATGACAAGTCACAATCTTGCCATTGGTCTGCATGTGGAACTTAAGATGTCTGAGAGATTTGCGTGTGGATCATTAGGATCATACTGATAACCTGTACTTACTAATTGTAATTACAAATCTCATTAAAAATCAATGTTAACTTTTGTTTCAGACTGAAGCCATGTTGAAAACAGCAGAAGATCTGGCAGGGCCTTATGTGTGGGGACAGTATGACTTGCTAGTCTTGCCTCCCTCTTTTCCTTATGGAGGTATGGAGAACCCCTGCCTTACTTTTGTGACACCTACTTTATTGGTAAGTGTGAAACTTATGCACTTTATTCTTCAGCTTTCCATCAGAACCTATTCTAAAATCTATCCAGGTGTGTGCATAGAGCTCTGGACTTATGTTCCTTAAAGAACGATAAAATGATCCTTAGACTATCAGAGCCATAGAACTTGCATGAAACAGATGTGTATAGTGCATGAATTTTGAGTTTAACTTGAGCCAACAAGGTAATTTGATTTTTGTCTATTCTAGGCAGGTGACAGATCACTGTCAAATGTAAGTATAAACTTTATTCAGGTCTTCAAACCAAATACCGTATAACTTTAAGTTAAATCTTAAATCGTTCATAGCAGTGAAAATGTGAGAAATTTCTAAATCTTAAGTCTTCATTTAGACATCCTACTTATTTTCTGTTAACTAGTTACAAAATGGAAAAATACATAGCAGGTCCGTTTAATACCAAGTTGTATTGCAAAAATTTCAGGTTCAGGGAAATCTTGTCCCTATCATTTTTGCAGAACAATACTATCTTTATAGAAGGAATCTCCTTCTTCCCATTTAACGATATTGACAAATGACCCTTTAAAACAGTGTTTCTCAAATGTAGCCACCAGGGGCTTTTCTTGCGGCCATAGCCTCCTGGACTGTGTGCGTGTGTGCTCAAAATAGTGACCCCTCCCATTTCCTGTTGCTCCTGGATGCACCACCTTGTTCTTGCTTGCTGGGGCCACCAGCAGGGGTTAGGCCTTGCTCCTTTCTGGAGACACCTGGGGCACAATGCTGGAGGAGCAGGCAGCTGGTGAGTTCCCCACCTTCCCAGGGATGGTGGGGCTCAGGCTTTGGCCTTCAGACCTGGAGTGGCGGGGGCAGCAGGCTCTGGCCATGGGGCTTTGTGCTCCGATCGTGAAGCTTCAGGCTCTAGCCCCTCTCCAACCTCCCCAGTGTGTCTCCCAGCCTTCCATCCGGGGCTTAATTTGTCCCCAGGCTTGGCAGAGCTGAGCAAGTCTGCTGTGAAACGTGATACTTGTATGTTCGTTAATATCACGTTTCACAACAGACTTATAAATAAATTATAATGATTTGGATGTGCATATGTGTTTTTCCTAAAACTAATTAAGTATTTTCAGAAAGTGTGAGAGTGGCCACCAGCAAGAGTTGGTGGCTGCACTCTGAGAAAAAATATATGCTGAGAACTCCTGCATAAAATCTACAGCTCAGCCATTTAAAGCCTTTGAAAGTTCACAGCCATAATAACACTACATCTTATGAGAAATCTACATTACTACTATACTGAACTCCCAGCCACTGTTCTCAGTTGGTCTTCCTTCTGGGCCATACTAGCATGTATGTTGCTATTGATATAGTTTAATCAGATATGAGGCAGCAAAGTTGAAAGCTTCTGTCTCTGACCCAATGTAAGAACTGAGGGCTACAGATAACTAATCACAAGAATGTTAAAGGGGAGCAGTTTTTAGTTCTAAATAAATCCCACATATTGGAGTTAGGAATAGCCTAGCCGCTGGCAAAGCCATGTTAAATGTAACAATTGTTTCTGGAGAAAAAGGTGGGATTCTTCAGGCTCTTATGCTAATGGTATTTATTGGTCACCTGTTTCTCTGGTATCGAGCCACTAAAACTGGTTGCAGTAAGTTGTGCATAATTTTTTAATTGGAAATTGTACTTCAGTGCTTGTCCTAGTTATATTTTAATGTTTGTCTGGAGAGAGGAGTCTGGATGTCAATTCATCTAATTATTAAATCTTTCCAGTAGAGGAATATAGTCCCTTAAATGAACGTAAGTATTGTAATGCCTTCCAACAGGAGTTCTAAAATTTTCAATGTGGACCACATTTTTAGTATCTCGTATGATTCAGCACCCTATTCATGATTACATGAATCATATCTCCTCCCATTTGTAATGAAAAAACATCCCTGCACTACAGCAGTTGCATACCTGAAAAAGCAATATCAGGAAAGCACTAAAACACCTTAAATAATCTTTCTTTTAATGTGACTTAGCAGTTTAAAACAAGAACAGCCGTCACAGCGCCAAACAGATCAGCGCTGCTAACCAGGGAAGACTCTGTTCACAGACCACAATTTGAAAACTACTTTTTCAAGGGGTGTGTGGTGTGGGACATTGTAACACCTGAGTGAATCTGATATCTAGAGGCTTACTTACAATAAATGGCAATCTGCTTTGTATATATAATTGTTAGCCCATTGTGATTCCTGCTGCTGCCCCTCTCTCCACCAGTTGGCTTTGACAGTGTATTCTCTGGGATAATCTAATGAAATCTACTTCTGACATGGGATGGGTGGCTTTTTTTTTTGTTTTTGTTTTTTAGGTTATTGCTCATGAAATCTCTCATAGCTGGACAGGAAACTTGGTGACAAACAAAACATGGGAGCATTTTTGGTAGGTGTAATACTGAGTGCATTACGAAAAATTGGCTCTTATCTACCATATAAAAGTTCTGAGGAAATGTTTTGCCATCTCACATGAATTAATGTTCTTGATAATTCTCTAGGCTAAATGAGGGACACACCGTTTACTTGGAACGTAGAATTGGTGGACGGCTGTTTGGTGAACAGTTCAGGCACTTCCAAGCTTTGGGAGGTTGGAGAGAGTTGCAAAATACGGTAAACTAGTTTTGGTAGAAGTTTATTGTATGTGTATGTTTAAACTTAACTCATCAAAATTAAGTTGTCGTAACGTTTCCCTGAAATACGCAACAGAAAACAATAATAGTAATGCTCCTGAAAATCTTCGTGTTGGTAGCGGAGTACCAGTGTTCTCTCAGGTTTGTTTATGAACAAGAAGTTATTGTTCAATGTAAACATGACACTGCTAGATTACGGATGATGGTAACATTTTCAAAAAGACCTTAAGTCTCAAGGATCTTTTAAAGATTACAGGATCTTCTGAAAGGCTGAATTTCATCCCAAACTACTCCTGAATATTGCAACAGCTAGTGAATAATAGTGAAACCTTAATGTACAGGAAATACTGCAATAGTATAAGCTTTTAAAGCAATTAGCAATTTAAAGTATAAGCCTTTAAAAACCCTTTAAAACAAGTAGCTTACTAGTGAGCAGCTAAAAGTTGCCTTTTTGTGATAGCCATAGCCAAGGCCACCCTTCTCAAACTTCAGACGTTCTGGAGTGTGATACAAGCAATTGAAATGTCTGAGAGAGAACTGAAATACACAACAAAGCCCGGGTATTCCACATTGCACCAAACTGAGTGCTGAAGATCAGGAATCCTGATACTCAGTTTCTGCCTCTAGGAGGAGAATTTAAGCGGTTGTGGTAGTTGCCTTTTCAAAGACTTTGTCTCTGGCTTAACTTCTTAAAAATTGTCTATTTTTCCCCTTCCTCCAGTGCCTCCCAAGAGAAATGCCTCACCCCTTTAGGATTAATAGTTTTGTTGTTCATCCTGTCAGTGGTAACTTCTGTTGTTGTTTTTTTGTGTTTTTGTTTTTTAGTTTTTTTTGAAGGACTAAATAAACAGTCTATGATTTCTGTAGGAGGAAAGAAGCTGTTGCCATGGCTACCCATCCTTTAATGGGAACAATGGCACAAATGGGAACAAACTAAACATGGGAGCATGATCACAAGGCCAGCATAGCTATGTCAGTTAAGAATGATAATATCTCACCCCCAACTAACACAGCTATGCAGGCAAAATCTTTCAAGTGGATGCAGCCAGTTTAGCATCTGATGTTCAGGGAGGTGGTTTAGCTGTATTGGCAAAAGGACTCTCTTTTTAAACTGGTATAAGCGAAGTCTTCACTAGTGGGCTTTGCCAGTATAGACCAGCCCTAAGATGAAAAGTTGGGCTTGTAATGTGTACTAATTCGGGAACTTCAGCAAGGGGGATGAGCTAGAGCCATGTGCACCAAAGCATGGTAATCTTAGTCTGGGATGGAAGATGGCTGTATAAGATGGCTGCAAATCTGTGCGAATTGTGGAGCCTTTCTGGGTGATTATTTGTGTATAATGTTGTTACAGATAAATACTCTTGGAGACACAAACCCTTTCACTAACCTGATCCCTAATTTGAATGAAGTAGATCCTGATGTTGCATATTCTACTGTTCCATACGAGAAAGGCTTTGCTTTGCTTTTCCATCTTGAACAGCTTCTTGGAGGACCAGGTGAGCATTAATAGTTCTATTTTAAATAGGATTTTTATTTTACTTTGAAACATTGGCTTTATTAATTGATACTTTTTTAACTTAGATGTCTTCATTGGCTTCTTGAAGGCTTATATCCAGCAGTTTGCCTATAAGAGTGCTGTGACTGAAGATTGGAAGAAGCTCTTGTATTCCTACTTCAAGGATAAGGTTGGATGGTGCTTCAGGCTATTTGAGATCCTACAATTGTGTGAAACTGGCAGAATGTATTCTACTTGTGGCATAGCTCAGGAACCTGAAGATACCCCATATGGTCAGAGTAAAATAGGCTGATAAATAAAGTATTACTGCCTTTTTAAAAAGAGATGGCGCTTATGCCTCTTCACCCTCATTCCTATGTAGAGAATATGTAAAGATGTAGCATAAAATCTTACAAACATGGGTTTGGGTTACAGTGCATGTGTTCAAAATAGTTATTCAGAAGTAAACTACATAGGAATCAGCACTTCAGTTTTGGTTTGTAAGACCAGCTTGAGCTAAAGATTTAAACTAAATTTCAAATTGCAAACTCTTTAGAGAAAAAAACGCATAGATGGTAAACTGAATAAAGATCTGTTGTTTGTAGGTGGATGTTCTCAACAAAGTTGACTGGAATGCATGGATGCACACCCCTGGCATGCCACCAGTAAAACCAACGTAATTGTGCTTTCTTCTCTTGTCTTTCTCGCCTAAAATTTTTGCGTTCTTCCCAAACATCAATTAACTATTTGAAAAACTTGTACTAGAGCTGGTCAGAAAACTTCTACAAAACCTTATTTTCTGAAAATATTTGGAAGTTTTTTTGTGTGGTGCGTGTGTGTGTTTGTTTATCTTGGGGGGAATATGATTCTGATACTTTTCCAAACTGAGAGATGTTGGAGAAAGGTATGTTGTTTTTGTTTGGAAAATTGCCACAGAAAATGGAAAAATTTCAAAGTGTGATTTTCCCCTCCTCTCCAATCCCGCCCCCGTGGAAATCTCTGCAAGAAACATCCCTCTTCCCCCCGCCGCCCTCTTCATGCTGTCCAACCAGCTGGAGAGTGTACAACTTCTGAATGTGTTTACGTTCTGAGGTTGACTAAAAGATATTGCTCCATCTGTGGTCAGTAGTGCATGGGGCTATCAATGAGCAATAGCAATATTCACAACAGAGATCACAAATACCACGAAGAGTGGAATTACTGTGAAAAAGGAGAGCATGGAAATACATTTGTGGTGACTCTCATTGTAGAAGATTTTCCACATATTGCATTGCCGTGTGAGGCGCACACCTATGTTATAAATAGGCTTGGCAGAATTTTAATTTTATTTTTTATAACTTCAACAGACAATATTGATGATTTTGTTCTTAGATTTTTATTGATTTTTAAATTTTCACAGTTGTGGAAAATTGAAGGTTTTTTAAGCATTTTTTTCAATTTTTGTTGGTTTATATTTTCACAATTGTAGTAAATTATGGGAGGAATCAGACAATTATTTAGTGACACTTTGAGATTCAAAAAGTTAAAGCCTTATAAACTGTTAAATGCAAATTGTCAAAATAACATGTCAAAATAAAATATTCTTAAATCAACAAGTCATATCATACTATTAATTTCCTAGTCTATTTGTAACAAGCCGCATTCCAAAATTTAAATCACTAGTTTTGACTCTTAAGTTCTCAAACATCATTTTTGCTTACTTTGCCCTATCTGTAAGTTTCAGTTATTGATGGAAATGTATTTCCATTTGGTTTGTTCGTGTACGGTGAAATCTGTTTACCAACACTTACCGATAAAAATCTGATCCTTCCGAGCCCAATTATAGGCCATCTTGCCACTTTTACACAGCCTGTGCTACAATGCCCGTCAAATGCACTTGGAGTTACTCACATTTCTAAAATATAATCCTTTGTTTTTCAATCCTTTTTTAGATATGATATGACACTATCAAATGCTTGCGTTGCCTTGAGCCAAAGATGGAGCAAAGTGAGTTGTTAAAGAATTCTGCAGATGTCTTACAGATATTTTAACTATGACAAACTAGTTCTGTATAATAAGAGAAGGGCTCACATTAAAGAAAGTATATGTCTGGTGAAGGAAATGCTGCCATGAATTTTTGCATTATTTCATTGGCTAAACTTTCAAAAAGAGTCCGTAGAGGTGCTGCAACTTCTTGAAACGAGAAACTGCATTGTACCTGTAAACTAAGTACTTACACCGCTAACTATCTAGTGCATGCAGATAATGTGCAAATTGAGAATCCCATTGTTCATAGTTTACCCTATGCCTTAGGAGTGCAATTTCAAAACTTTTTGATAGGCACAGATATGGAAGTAAGTCTCCATTACTGATTATATCCTCATACTAACACTGCCCCATCTTTTATAAAGCAGGCAGTATGTACTCCTTGGTAAAATTAAGCAAAGCCAATTACAACAAATCATTGCTAATTTGTAGTAATGTGTTTTTAGTTTTGCCAATGAGTGTAGCATCCTTATTTTTGTCAATTTTGTGTGTTTTGGCCCTACTGCGCATTTGCTTCACCTTAATTCTCCTCTTGTCAAAGATTCTTTTTATGAAAAAGTACACATTGCAATTGTTGTACTCAACTTTCGATATTTTTTTAATAAGAATCTCTTAAACTTACTTTGCACTTTTTATTTCATTATCTTTAATAGAAAATGAAATGGTGAAAACAAAAAACCACTCAACAAGCCCCATGGCTTTCCCATTTTTGGATTCTTTTTTGTTTTCTGTAACTGCGGAACTTAAACCCTAACAGCAGTATTTTTACATAAAGTAGCTTGAAATTAAATGCAGGTGTCCATTTAAAAAAAAAAAGCAGACAGATGATGTCTTTGCTGAAAAAGCCAAGTATAAACTATTTGTTTTTTATTTGCTTATTTAGGCCAAAGAAAGCGATTTGTGCTCATTCAGCTCAGCAGATATAAAGGATTTGTCATCCCATCAGTTGATTGAGTTTCTGGCACTGTTACTACTGGACGTAAGTGCAGGCTAGGAGTAGTTTGATCTCCTAAGAATACAAGCAAAGGCACAAATCTATTTTGTAAAACCAGGGAGCTCATACGTTGCCCACACTTCTGAAGATCCTTATTCATCCTACTTAAAATCATTTGCTGTTCTTTGGGACAGCCAGTAAGAGGTCTCCAAAACCCATTCTTTCTTAATTATTCACCTGATGAGTAACATCCAGAGACTTTCAGTCAAGGAGGTATAAACAATATTTGAGGAGTGGTTGGGTTTGTTTGAATTTTAGCTTTTATGTATTGTGTGACTAAGCTTTAAATAAAATTGTAACCAGTTTGGAGTGCTTCAGTGATACTGGGGCTGTACTAAAGTTTCACAGACTTAAGCTATAAGAAAAGGAGTACTTGTGGCACCTTAGACTAACCAATTTATTTGAGCATGAGCTTTCGTGAGCTACATAAATTGGTTAGTCTCTAAGGTGCCACAAGTACTCCTTTTCTTTTTGTGAATACAGACTAACACGGCTGTTACTCTGAGACTTAAGCTATGTCTATACTACAGAACTTGGTCTCCTGTGTAGCCGCTCTGTATTTTAAATCACCCCCCAGCAAGCAGTGAGAGTGTCTCCCACTGACACAGCACTGTCCACTCCAGCACTTTTGTCAGTGAACCTTATGTTGGTCAGGGGTGTGATTATTTTTCACCCCCCAACCAACAAAAGTGCTAGTTTAGACAAAGCCTTAGTAACTATCATATTATCTGTTTCCCCTTCCTTAGTTAGGTGGAGTGGAGCAAAGGGAGGGAATATGCAAGCACTTGCCTGTAGCCATCAGTTTTTTGTTAAATATTCTCTCCCTTGTAGTGAAAGTTGTCTTTCTAGGTTTTGCCTCCTCTCAGAGAACATCGGTTGAAATATACCTCTTACTCATTCTTCTAATTTTGCAACTTTTTTTTAGGCACCACTTCCTCTGTCACATGTAAAGCAAATGCAGGAAGTTTATAACTTCAATGCTGTAAACAATTCTGAAATAAGATTCAGGTTAGTAATAGTATGGAAATTGCTTCATGAAAAGTGTTTGTGTATAAGATAGTATTTTCCCTTATCAATCTGAGAAGTTCCATTCTACAGAAATCTAATAGGACACGCATGAATAGTAATGACCTCTGATAAATGTAATTTTTACATGTGCAGTGTTTCTATGTACGAATTAATGATGAAATGGGAAAATGTATTCCAGTCTGAGCATCCGAAATTAACAATAACACCTAGGTCATCTAGTCTATTCCCTTGCCAGTGTGATTGTACCCTGTAGTAAAAGTCCTAAGGCTTTGTCCACTTAACTTTAGATCTGGCTTTGCCCACAGGGTTTATGCTCTCTTTAAAGTAAACAATTATTAAAACTTAAATGGAAATTTAGGAAAAGCATCAGAGGAAAATATTCCTTTCCTCCCATTAATTCTAGTTTATTCCTATCACTGTAAATTCCTTTGTATCTCATATTTATACACCCTTAAAACATGTCTGAACCCCAAATTATGTTGTTGGAACTCTAAAAGAATATTTATATTGGGAGGTATTATAACTTTTTAAAACGGGCAAAATTGCCCAGTTTGCCATTGTAATAAACTTGCCACAAAGTGTTTTATTGGTTAGGGATTTTGTGTCTTGTCTCAATGTACAGTAACCCTTTGCTATTTACCATTGACAAACCTATATTCTTTAAGTTTAGAATGTAGTTCCCAGTTCATATAATGTTGAGTTCTATTACTTTTGCTTTGTTTTTGTATTTATAACAAAATAGATGAGCTTGTGCAAATAGATGCTTACTGCTATGTAATGACTTCCCCCAAACATACAGCACCCTGATCAACAGGGCCCTAATCAGTGCCTTTGGGATTTATCATAAAACAAATATATACACCATTATAAGAGAAATAATTGCAAAAGTCAGTGTGGGGAAACCCAGTTCAACCTCATTATGAACTTAAAGTACTTAGTATCTGAATGTCATGTTGCGTGTTTGGTAGCATGACCTCTTCATTCTTAGGGTGAAGTTAGGGAACACGATATTAGATATTAGTGGAAGATCACAAATTTGAAAACTACTACAAATAAAAATTGGCAACCAACTTGGCGGAGAAATTCATGTTTAACTACATTTTTTCAGATGGTTACGTGTCTGCATCCAAGCCAAGTGGGAAGAAGCCATTCCTCTGGCTCTAAAAATGGCTACAGAACAAGGCAGGATGAAGTTTACTCGTCCCTTGTTTAGGTAAGACTTACCTACAGAACTTAAAAATGCACTTCTTTTTTTAATAATTGTGGACACTCCTGTATAACACAGGCCATAGGACTCCTTTGAATTAATTCGTTTTTGAACTGGAGCAGGAAGTGACTCACTGTAGAACTTCCAGAGCACTTTGAACATGAATATCTCTACGTTTGCAAGATAAATTGAAGTTCTTATATTTTATTAATATTTTTAACATAAAAACCGAGCAAACTTAAATTGCAGGGTGGAAAACCATTATATAAAGCAGGGTTCGTCAACCTATGGCACCCGTGCCAAAGGCGGCATGTGAGCTGATTTTCATTGGCACTCACACTGCCTGGGTCCTGGCCACTAGTCCGGGGGGCTCTGCATTTTAATTTAATTTTAAATGGAGCTTCTTAAACATTTTAAAATCCTTATTTACTTTACATACAACAATAGTTTAGTTATACATCATAGACTTATAGAAAGAGACCTTCTAAAAACGTTAATGTATTACTGGCATGCGAAACCTTAAATTAGAATGAATAAATGAAGACTCAACACACCACTTCTTAAAGGTTGCTGACCCCTGATATGAAGGATAATCTTAATATAAAATCTTCAAAGTAAGAATAAAACTTTTAGGTGAAAATCTATATTTAGACTAGTTTCTTATTTGTACTTATATTATGGAATTTTTTGCAGGGACCTCTACAACTTTGAGAAGTCTCGTGATCAAGTTGTCAGCTCGTTCATGCAGCACAGAGCGCGCATGCATCCAGTGGCTGCAATGCTGGTGGCCAAAGACTTGAAAGTGGGTCAAGGACAGACTGCTTAATTTCTTTAAAAAGTTATGGCAAATTACTAAAACAGAACTGTAACTCTGCACATTATGCTAACATGCATGCTTGATTATCTGTCTGACTTCGTGTTCTGCTACTGTGGCAATAATTTGGCTTAAATGGATCTTCAAGATGACGTTTAAAAACTTCAGTCTTGTACATGGAATGAAATTTTGGAAAACTGATAAATCCTTTGAGAGATGAATGAATGGCTCTAGTACAAACAAATTATAAAGTACTTAAAGG
Organism: Lepidochelys olivacea; assembly: GCF_965140295.1. Lineage (NCBI taxonomy): Eukaryota > Metazoa > Chordata > Testudines > Cheloniidae > Lepidochelys > Lepidochelys olivacea. The sequence continues at coordinate 270,052,171 of NC_140411.1, forward strand.
AAAAGATGACTTTTCTGAGATGCATTTGTGTTTATCAATCGTGTGGACTTTTTTACAAATTTTGAACAAAGTCAAATCTTTTTTTCATACGAGCTTTCATACAGCAACGCACAGTTGAAGTCCTGAGTCTTTAAATATTTGGGGAACAAAATCTTTTAAATAAAACAGGTAACTTGTCTGGTCTTGTACAATCAACAAGTGTAGAAAGTAAAAATAAAAATGTCATAATAAATAGCTTTTCCTTGCTGACTTCAAATATTCTGATTTCTACAATAAACCTGGAAGAAAAGTTGAATGCGCTTGGAACTTAAAAATCATGTTTGTATAAAAACTGTTTTTGCTTGTGTGGCCCACATTACTTTAGTATCTGAACAATTTTGTTTCTCCTTCCAACTCTGATTTTTTATGTTTTTGTTAACATGAGTTAAAGTATGACATGATTCAGAGTAACAGCCGTGTTAGTCTGTATTTGCAAAAAGAAAAGGAGTACTTGTGGCACCTTAGAGACTAACCAATTTATTTGAGCATGAGCTTTCGTGAGCTACAGCTCACTTCATCGGATGCATGCAGTTTCCACGGCATGCATCCGATGAAGTGAGCTGTAGCTCACGAAAGCTCATGCTCAAATAAATTGGTTAGTCTCTAAGGTGCCACAAGTACTCCTTTTCTTAGTATGACATGAGTTACAGAACATACTGTATGTAACAGCTGGAGCTGATTGTCAAAATTCAGTTTTTTGACAAAAAAGTTAATCACAATATTTCAAGCTGAAATTTCAGTACTAAACTTTCAGGCTTTGTCCTGTGTTCTGTTGACTCACTGTATTTTTACGTAAACAGTCCTGATATGGGCCCTTAATCAGTCAGGCATTTAAGTAAATGAGTAGCCCCTTGACTTTACCTGGCTGGCTCAGGGGCTCTCTGATAGCAGCCTTCAACTACCTCAAGGGGAGATTCCAAAGAGGATGGAGCTCGGCTGTTCTCAGTGGTGGCAGATCACAGAACAAGAAGGAATGGTCTTAAGTTTCAGTAGATGAGATCTAGGGGCACTCTATTTGATACCGGCTTCCAACTAGTCATCAACCCTTTGATCACTACCTGTTGAGCCTGACAATCTAGCCAGATTTCTATCCACCTTATAGTCAATGTTCCCTCTAATTTCTGAAGGCTGTGTGTGCAAAAAATTTCCTCTGTGCAAATTTTTGTGCGTGTGGTGTTTTGCCATGTGCGCAGGGTTTAGGATCTGTGTGCATGCACACAGCTTAGAGGGAACAGTGCTTATAGTCCATTCATCCAATCCATACTACTTGAACTTGCTGGCAAGAATACAGTGGGAGACTGTATCAAAAGCTTTGCTAACGTCAAGGTATATCATGTCCACAGAACCAGTTATCTCATCGTAGAAGGCAATCAGGTTGTTCAGGCATGACTTTCCCTTGGTGAATCCATGTTAACTGTTCCTGATAATCTATTCAAGTTCTAGTTAGAAACTGTTCAATTAACTTGATAGAAAGCTCTCAAACGGAAAGTGATCCCTTCTGAGGGAGCTGCACTAAATCATTATAGTTTTCTGTGGATAAAGCTTTACTGAGGGTATGTCTTCACTACCCCCTGGATTGGCAGGCAGCGATCGATCCAGCGGGGATCGATTTTATTGCATCTAGTTTAGATGCAATAAATTGACCCCCAAGCAGTCTCCCCTTGACTCCGTACTTCAGCGCTGCGAGAGGTGCAGGCAGAGTCGACAGGAGCGGCAGCGATCTACTCACTATGGTGAAGACACCATGGTAAGTCAATCTAAGTACGTCATTCACATAGCTGAAGTTGCGTAATGTAGATAGATTTCCTTCACACCTCTCTTCTTCCCCCCTCCCCCCCCCAGTAGACCAGGGTTAAGCCACCCTTTCCCATCTTATTCCTCAGCGTAGAATATTAATGTCTGGTTGAGTCAGGTGAAAGTAAGCAGGTACGCGCTGGTATGGCATACTGGTAAGAGCCAGTGCGCCGTACTGGGATCGGCTTTCCCAGATGGCAGTTTAAAGCCCTGGGGTAGCTGCAGCGGGGATTTAAAGGCCCCGGAGCTCCAGCCCTCACTACTGCCCTGACCCTTTAAATCACCGCTGCCCCAGGGCTTGGGCAGCAGGGCTCAGGTGGGGATTCAAAGGGCCCCGGAGCTCCAGCTGCTGCTACCCTCCACCCCCTGCCCCTCCCCCGGCGCCCTTTAAATCCCTGTCTGAGCACTGCTGCCCAAGCCCTGGGGTAGCAGCAGTGGCGGGGATTTAAAGGGCGCTGGAGCTCCAGCCCCCACTACCTCCCCACGGCCCTTTAAATCGCTGCCTGAGCCCTGCTGCCAAAGCCCTGGGGTAGCAGTGGTGGGGCTCTGGCAAGGATTTAAAGGGCCCCAGAGCTCCAGCCACTGCTACTGCCATGGGCCTTTAAATCCCCACTGGAGCCCTGCTGCCGAAACCCTGGGGTAGCAGCGGTGGGGCTCTGGTGTGGATTTAAAGGGCCAGGGCGGTAGTGGTGGCTGGAGCCCTGGGGCCCTTTAAATCACCGACGGAGCCAGGCCGCCGCTACCCCAGGTCTCTGGCAGCAGGGCTCAGGTGGGGATTTAAAGGGCTCGGGGCTCCGGCAGCTGCTACCACAGTGGAGCTCCAGGCTCTTTAAAGCTCTGCCAGAGCCCCAGAGTAACAGTGGCAGCTGGGAGCCCCCAGGGCTCCTCAGAGATTTAAAGGGCCCGGGGCTCTGCTGCGGTAGCGGCAGCTGGAGCCCTGGGCCCTTTAAATCGCCCCTGAGCTCTGGGGTTAAAGAGCCCCGGACTCCCAGCTGCCACTACCCCAGCTGGAGCCCTGGTTCTTTTTAAATCAAGATGTAAAGGGCCTGGGGATTTAAGGCCCTGCCTCTTCTGGTTAAGGCCACGCCCCCTGCTCAGGACTCCGGGGTACTAGTAAGTCCTCTAACTTACTTTCACCCCTGGGTTGAGATCATGGCATTTGAAAAAGGATTCTTCCTTTTTCATTGTATATGTTAACTTATGAGGGGGGGAGAAACACTTTCCCCTATTCCTGAGACAGACACACACACACACACACACACCCCACTCCCCAAAATATGGGTATTCTGTGATAGTGAGGATTTTGCTACTATTTCTTTTAGCCCTATGTCTGCCTTGGTTTCCCTATGCACTTGGTACTGCTGTGCACTGAGTGTAAAAGGGAAGGCATTAAGTGTTTGAAACATGTAGCTGTCTGGTTGGATACTAGACACATTCACATGTGTGTGTCCTGTTCCATTTGTTGATGGATGATCAGGAAGAGACTATGGAAGCCACAAGGACTGGGAAGCAGAGGCACACTGGACATGTGAATGCCATAAAGGACAGGTGTGAACAGACTGCTCTTAGGGCTGTTGCTGTGAACAGAGGACAGATTGGGAGAGAGTGTCAAAATGGATCTCAGAGAATCAAGGTCTGGCAAAGCCATTGCTTCCACCAATGTGGTGTCTGTCTTAAGCTTACCTTTCCAATGTTACCCTAAAGACTTGAAGATGTTATATTCCGGGTGACTAATAAATGCTACCTTGGTTTGAGAAGTCTGCCTTACCTCACTGCAGATATCTGCTGTTTGCATTGCTGTCTAAGGTGGAAAAGCCTCTCTCTCTCGAGTGATCTCAGTTGTGTAGGGAATCACCACTGGCTTTGGGAAGTTTGCTGAAACTGTTGTTCCAACTAGTAAACTCAAGTATGTTGTATCTGTATCCTTCTTTAACTTAGAAAATGGGTATAGAAAGTAGATCCATATGATTTCTACAGTGTCCATTTTTAGCCCATTTTCTTCCTAAACAGCGAGGGATATGTTCTCAGATTTGTGAAAAACATTTTCTCTTTTTGAACACTGTAAATTGTTTGGTTTTATGATTTTCCTTGGAGGAAACTTCAAGTGAATTTAATTTAGTCACATTCCACAGATAGTGGGAAATTGACTTCAAATTTTTCTCTTCCACAAATTCCTACAAGTCTATACTAATTAAATGTGATTTGTAATCGCTTCCTAATGGCTTGAAACTATCTGCCTTTCCTCATGCTAACACTGATACAATAGGTAGTGTAGAGTAAAGGTGTTAATATATCTTACGCAAGGTAGGTGAGGTAATATTTTATTGGAGCAGTTTCTGTTGGTGAAAGAAGCATTTGAGCTACATAGAGTTCTCCAGGTCTGGAAAAGTAATCACTGTCAGGGTTACATACAAGGTGAAACAGATCGTTTAGCATAAGTAGTAAATATGTTGCAAGAGACCATTTAAGATGAAGAGGGTGTGTCTTCCTCTTTAAAGGTGAAGCTATCCAAGATTCCTATGCTGAAACAGACATTATACCTAGTATATATTTTACTTGGTGCTTGTCAAGCTGGCATTTTTCTACACCGTATTTTAATCCCTTCCTGCGTCTACAAAGAAAGCTCAATACAGCAGTGGTCTAGGGGTATTCCTAGTATGTCCTCCTGTTCATAGTAACTCCAGTTGCAGGGGAGCCCTCTAGTGATTGATATGGACATGACCAAGGGAGGAAAAGCGCGCTCGCTCTCCCTTTCTCTCTCCATTCCCGTGAACAATTTGTGCTGACTCGGAGTGTACACATGTGTAAAGGGGAGCTGGGAACAGTTTCCAGCCATATCTGGGCAATGATCATCAAATCCTAAGGTTAGCTCCTTATTTAGGCAAAATCTCATTGATGTTTGGACTCTGTGTAAGAAGGGTCACTTATACAATTTCAGAGCTAAGGGCTGCCCGGGCTGGGATTCTCTCTTCCCTCTTTCCACCGCGCCCCCGACTCCCCCCCCGAAATAAATATAATATACTTTGTAAACTACTCATGAATCCTGCCATCTGTAGGTTGTTTTCTTCAACGTGGATTTGGAAAGAACGGCACACCAGTAGGTCACGAAAGAGATTTTCTGCTTGTTCACAGTTTATGAAAATGGCCAAATAGTATGGATTGAAATAAGCTGAAATGCAGATGCTGACTGGACTAGTAGAAATTTACACCTGTATGAGGAGCAGAAAAGAAAGCAAAAACAAGTAACTATTGTATTTTGTAGGAGGAGAAAACTGAATACCCAATAGAGTGTTTGGAAAGGAGTGAGAATGGCTACTGCTCTGCAAATATTTCTAGATTAAACACAGTTGAGAACAACTTAAAACTGACAGCTAAAAAGATCTTTCTCCAGTACATGCTTCCAAAGTTTTAAACGGGGTTTTGATAGGTTCAGCAGAATACACTGTCTTGTCCTAAAATGTTTGGATTTGGGTTGCTATTGTGTAACTGTCTAGCTATTAAATCATTTCAGACAAAACTATCATAGCCAGAGGCATCATCTCCTACATGTTCACACTGGCCCTGCTCTACTCTGTAGTTTGATTGGGAGCTAGAATCTGTTAGAGGCCTAAGAGTGAATGAACAGCTGTTGGTATATCACAGTCTGGGTCAGAGAGAATGTGAGCATTGATGATGGCCATGTCTTTTATCAGCTGCTTTGGAAAATCTTTTCTGCAGCAGATTAAGAAAAGTATCAAAGTAAAAGGGAATTCCTGTAACAAGACCATACTAATTTAATGTGATCTGTAATAGCCTCCTGGTGGCTTGAAAATATCTGCCTTTCTACATACTTGCACTGATTCAACAGAGTATAGTAAATTTGTTGGTATATCTTACGCAAGGTAGGTGAGGTAATATTTTATTGACTCAGCTTCTGTTGGTGAAAGACAATCATTTGAGCTACATAGAGTACTTTTTCAGAATGGAAGAAATCAGTGTCATGGCTAAATACAGGGTGAAACAGATTGTTGAGCATAAATGGTAAATGTTACCCATTTCATCTTAAATGGTCCATTGCATGTCTTCCTCTTTAAAGGTGAAGCTATCCACAATTCCTGTGGTGAAATAGACATGCTAGTATATTTTACTTGGTGCTCTTCAAGTGGGTAATTTTCTACACCATATTTTAATTCCTTCCTGCTTACTAGGTCTACAAAGAAAACTCAGTACAGCAGTGCTCTGTGGTCTATGGATATTTCTAGTATGTCCTGCTGTTCGCAGTCACTCCGGTTGCTGGGGAGCCCTCCAGCGATTGATATGGACATGATCAAGGGAGAAAGTCTCTCTCTCTCTCCCATCTAATTGGATGGTGAAATCTAAATTCCCCAACATAATTTCCACTGACTTGGAGTGTACGCATGTGTACAGGGGAGCTGGGAACAAGTACCAGCAATGCATGGGCAGTGATCATCAAATCCGAAGGTTTTGCTCTTTATTCAGGCAAAATCCTGTTGATGTTTGTTTGGACTCTGTAAGAAGGGTCACTTATACAGTTCCAGAGCCAAGGGCTGCCCTGGCTGGGATTCAACCCCCAAGTGCTCAGTGCTGTTCAGCTTTGCACCTTGCAGAGTTGGGCCTGCAAGGAAATTTGTGTCTAAAGAGGTAGCAGAGAAGCTGGTTTCACCATTTTTACATTAAAAGGTAACGTACTCTTCTGGGATGCGCCAGTGTCCATTTGTGTGCTGCGAGTCTGCAGTAAATATTCCCTTTTAATGAGTGGGTGTAGTGCTTGTAAAAGGGGCCCGGATGCCAACACCAGGAACCAAAGTTCTTTTGTAGGATGCAATGTTACATATTCTCCAAAATACACCAGCCATGAAGATCAGCAATGCAAGCTTCCTCTTGCTGGCCTGCTAATCTACCTTCTTCTTTGAATGATTGCTCATATCTATTCCACAATAGGTGTGCATGCTCGCCACGTGCCCCGGTGCCGGAAGTTTTTCCCCTAGCAGTACCCGTAGGGAGGAGCGTGCCTCCCCCCGCAGTGCCTGTCTGGCATGGTAGAAGAGGGGCTGCACTCTCCCCTATCCTCAGTTCCTTCTTGCCGCCAGTGAAGGTGCATCAGAACTGCTCAGCTCCAGCTTTGCTGCAGCTCGTCCCCAGAACTCTTCGTTTGTTCAGTAGTACCTGTAGTCAGTTAGTTAGTTTAGTCAGTCATTGAGCCTGGGCCGGGACATGCCTTGCACCCCAGGCTTTAAGTCATGCGGCTCTTGTAGGCACTCTATGCCAAGGAGCGACCCGCACGTGGATTGTCTGTGCTGCTTGGGAGAAACCCATATCAGCGAAAGGTGCAAGATCTGCAAGTATTTCAAGCCCCGGACTAAAAAAGAAAGGGACATTAGGCTCTGGGCCATCCTGATGGAGTCGGCGCTGGCCCCAACCCCAGCATGCCGCTCCGAACCGGTACCCAGCACCGCGGCCTCAGTACGCAGAGACCCTCTGGTACCATCGTGCAGTCGGCACAGCTCCCCATCCACGGGGCACGCCAAGAGGACCGGAAAAACTCCCTCTTTGCAATGGAACCAAGGGTAGTCTGGGACAGAGGCTAGGCCCATGTCGGGTAGTCCTCAATCCCCATTGGGCCCTAGGCTTCTGACTCACATTGAGCGGAGTAGCCCAGCCCTTTCGGAGCAGGCCTCTTCGGATGCCATCTACACTGAAGCCCTCCAGGCAGCCAGGAACGTCATGTCCATGCTGGTGCCCGGAGTTCCGCTGATGTCGGCCCCACGCTCCAGGGGCAAACCACTGCTGGGATCACCGCAGTCACCACCGGCCTGGTACCAGTCTCGGTCAAGGGAAGGTTCCTGACACCGCTCACCTCCCAGTGACCATTCAGGGCTCAGTCCATGTGGATTGCCCTCGACACCGGCCAGACTGTCCGGATGGGTGCTATCCGACCAGGACTTCTGGCACCGCTCATCTTCACGAAGCCAATATCCATGGGACTGTGGTAGACGTCGCCAATGGTCCTCATCTTGCAGGAGATACCGCAGTCGGTCGCGGCACAATCGTTGATGCCGTTCCCTCTCGGACTCCCGTTCCAAGTCTCCACCAAGGCACTGTAGCCCTGGGCGTCAATCACCGGCATCTCGCTGACGTGGGTCCGCCTATCGAGGCCGTTCGCAGAGCAGTTACTGCTGTCGGTGCCATTCCTCCACGTCAAGATCGCTGTCCCATGGCTGATGTAGGTCCCGGCACCGCGGATACTCCCAGTCCAGAGGCAGCAGTGGATCATACGCACTTACGGGGTGGGCGCAGAGAGTGCCAACCAAGCTGGAGCGCAGCGGTGGAATAGCGCTATGACTGATGTAAGTCAACAAAGGTTATGTGTAGCTCTGGGAAGGCGGCGATTGGCTAGGTGGGCCCGGGCAGGCTGGGGGCTAAGGGGGGTCACAGTAACAGCATAGGGTTTGCTGTGTGATGCAATTACAACAACTTTGTGCAGCTGCTGGGGAAGTTTGTACAGGCAACAAATACACCCTGTGTGGGCGGGTGGGGGGGACCCTGTCACCAGGGGTGGCAGGTTTGTAGAAATTTTGGTGGCGCCCAGAACCCACCCCCACCGAAACTCCTCCCCAACAAACTCCGCCCCCATCTGCCCAAGGCTCTGGGAGGGAGTTTGGGTGGGGGAAGTCTGGAGTGCAGGCCCTAGGCTGGGGCAGGGGATTGGGGTGCAGGCTTTGGGGATGGGAGGGGGTGCAGAGGGAGGGGGTGCAGGGTGAGGGCTGTGGGGTGTGGCTGCAGATGAGGGGTTTGGGGTATGGGAGGAGCTCAGGGCAAGAGTAGGAGTGTGGGGGGTGAGGGCTCTGTCTGGGGCTGGGAGGTTTGGGGGGTTAGAGAGGCAGAGGGTTGGGGTGTGGGGGGATGAGGGCTCTGGCTGGGTCTGGAGATGAGGGCTTTGTGGTGTTGGAGAGGCTCAGGGCTAAGGCAGGGTGTTGGAGTGCAGGGGGATGAGGGCTCTGGCTGGGACTGTGGATAAGGTGTTTGGGGTGTTGGAGGGGCTCAGGGCTAGGGTGGAGGGCGGTGAAAGCTCTGGCTGGGGGTGTGGGCTCTGGGGTGGGGTGGGGCTGGGGATGAGTTTGGGATGCAGGCAGGCTGCTCCAGGATAGAGGCTGGAGAGGAGGACTCCCCCCAGCCCTTTCCCTGCCGGCAGCAGCGAGCTCTGGGGGAGGAGCCCCCCTTTCTCGCCCCCCCCCAGCAGCACACTCACCCCCACTACTGTCGCGGCATGTGCTCCTAGGTCCCCTTTCAGATCCGTGGGGGGTGCTGCGTGTGCCTCCTCCCCTGCTGTTGCCCCTGACTGTAGCCTCACTGGGGGTGAGGGATGGGACTGCCTCCTTGTCCAGCGTGGGGCAGGAGTGGTGACTGTGGGCGGTGGGGGGTGGCCCTGTGTTGGGAGCAGGTCCCACCAGAAAAGGGAAGGGTCTGAGGTGGAAGAGCAGGCTCAGAGTCAGTCTGCCCTGGCAGTGGAGCTGGGGGGCGCTCGGACCCTGCGGCAGCAGTTGCTGCAGGGAGGCAGCATGGAGCTGCACAGAGGTGTATGGGGGCAGCAAGAGGGGGCTGGGGGAGGCACGGGGGCAGGACGGCAGGTGGGGCTGGGCGGTCACCCGGCCCCAAATAGTGGTGGAGCTGGGCCCCGGGCCGACTCCACTCACCCCGCGCCGCTGGGGCCAGCAGCGCGGTAAACACGGCTCCACCGCCATCGCTGCCTGCAACTCCTGCAGCCTCCTCCTCGTCCTGCCCCCCTACACTCTCCCGAGCCTCCGGAGCCGGGAGGAGCAGCCTTCCCAGCTGGAGCTCAGGGCATTAGCCTGAGCCTGGGCGCACCCAGTACGCCCCGTGCGCATGCCTATGCCGCCCTCCCGAAGTACGAGGCCGCCCACAGAAAGCAGCGGGCCTATAGAAAGTGCCCACAGTGGCAATCCCGGCCTGCCCCCCCTCAGCCTGCATTTTCTAAGGGCAAGCAGGCGGGCGAAAGGCGCTTTTGACAGGACACTGAGGGGTACCCTGCCAGTTCTCAGCAGGGACCTACCCCCAATAAAGCTCCTTTTCTCCAATGGGTTGTGTGCTTTCCTCCCAGAATGGTTGCGGCTCACCTCGGCCCGATGGGTCCTCAACACTATCTCCCGAAGTTACACCCTTCAGTTTACCTCCTCCCCGCCCAACTGCCCTCCGCCCCCGTCTCTTCTGGGGGACCCCTCTCATGAGGCCCTGCTTGAGCAAGAGGTGGGGCGGCTCCTGGACCTAGGAGCTGTAGAGGTGGTGCCCAAGGAGTTCCTGGGCAGGGGGTATTACTCCCGGTATTTCCTTATCCCGAAGGCCAAAGGGGGCTCAGGCCCATCATGAACCTGCGAAGCCTGAACCACTACATGGTGAAACTCAAATTCCACATGGTTTCCCTGGCCTCCATCATCCCCTTCCTGGAGCCCGGGGACTTGTACACTGCCCTCGATCTACAGGATACATACTTCCACATCCACATATTCGAGGGGCACAACTGCTTCCTCCATTTCATGGTGGGACAGAGTCACTACCAATTCATGGTCCTACCGTTTGGCCTGTCCACTGCCCCCACGGTCTTTACAAAGTATTTGGCTATGGTAGCAGCCTACCTCAGATGCCAGGGGGTCCAAATATTCCCATATCTGGATGACTGGCTAGTCAAAGACACCTCCCAGTCACAGGTGAGGGATCATGTGGCGCTCGTCCTGTCCACATGTACTGCTCTGAGGCTGTTGATAAACAATACCACGTCCACATTAGTCCCGGTCCAAGATATAGAGTTTATCAGGACGCTACTGGATGCAACGTCGGCCAGGGCCTCTTTCCCACCAGACAGGTTCGAGACCTGAAAGGTCTCATCGACTCAGTCACAAGGTTCCTGGTGACAACAGCCAGAATTTACCTTCAACTGCTGGGTCACATGTCTGCGTGTACATATGTGGTCCATCATGCCAGACTCAGAATGAGGCCCCTCCAGCTCTGGCTGGCCTCGCAGTTTTCCCAGGCCACAGACAGAATGGACAAAGTCCTCACCGTGCCGAACTCGGTGATCACCTCCCTGCGGGGGTGATCTGTCCCAAAGAACATGCTCCAAGGGGTCTCATTCAGGGACAGGGACCCGTCATTGGAGCTGGTGTCCGACATGTCGGACCTGGGTTGGGGGGCCCATGTGGGGAACTTTCAGACCCAAAGCCTGTGGTCTCTACAAGACCTACCCCTTCATATAAACGTCAAGGAACTGAGGGCGGTGCGACTGGCATGTGTGGCCTTCCCCTTGCACCTGGAGGGCAAGGTAGTCAGGGTCCTCACGGACAACATGGCCGCGATGTTCTATATCAACAGGCAAGGCGGGGCCCGATCCTCTGCCCTCTGCCACGAAGCCCTCAGGCTGTGGGACTTCTGTATAGCTGATGACATCTACCTAAAAGCCTTCCACCTGCCAGCTCCCAGAATGTGAGGGTGGATCGCTTGAGCAGGAATTTTTCCTCTCAGCACGAGTGATCTCTACACCCGGAAGTGACTCACCAGCTCTTCTGAAGGTGGGGTACTCCCCAGGTGGACCTATTTGCAACCCGGCAGAACTGATGATGCCCCCAGTTCTGCTCCAGGGGGGCCTAGGGAGGGGCACTACCTCTGATGCCTTTACCCTGTCCTGGTCAGGCCAACTCCCCTACACTTTTTCCCCATTCCCTCTGATCAGCAGGGCCATGGAGAAAATAAAGACGGACAAAGCCAGGGTCCTCCTCATTGCCCCGGCAACACTGGTACAGGACCCTCTCGGGGCTGGCAGTAGCTCCGCCATGGCAGTTGCCGTTCCGCCTGGACCTGTTCTCTCAGGACTGGGGCCGCTGTCTCCATCCCAACCTAGCAATGCTTCATCTCACGGCATGGCTGCTCAGTGGCTAGGTGGTGAGGAAAGGACACGCTAGGAACAGGTTCAGCATGTCCTCCTCGAAAGTAGACGGCCCTCCACTCGCCATTCCTATGTGGAGGAGTGGTCTCGGTTTTTGATATGGGTGGCAGGCCAGGGTGTTTCCCCAATGGCCGCCCCGACCCAGCTTATCCTTGATTACCTCCACCACCTGAGGGCCCAGGGACTGGCGCCCTCATCAGTCAGGGTGCATTTGGCGGCCACATCAGCCTTTCATACCCCAGTGCAAGGGCACATGGTGTTTTCCCATGCTATGACCAGCTGATTCCTTAAGGGTTTGGACCATCTCTGTCCATATTCCAAGCCCCTGGTACCACAGTGGGACCTAAACCTGGTGCTGGTTCGTCTCACAGGGGTCCTGTTTGAACCACTGGCCACATGTTCCTGGTCTCACCTCTGGTGGAAGGTGGTGTTCCTGGTAGCTATCACATCGGCTAGGCGGGTCTTGGAGCTCGGGGCCCTAACCTCCGAACCGCCATATATGGTTTTTCATAAGGACAAGGTCCAGCTCCGCCCACACCCTGCGTTCCTCCCAAAGGTGGTCTCTGCCTACCACGTGGGTCAGGACATTTTTCTGCCCATCCTCTGCCCCAAGCCTCACACAACTAGTGAGGAATGCTGTCTCCAGATGCTTGACATGAGGTGAACTCTGGCTTTCTACCTCGTGCGGACCAAGCCGTTCAGTAAGTCTTCGCAACTATTTGTTGCCTTGGCTGAGTGTGCGAAGGGTCAGCCGATTTCCACTCAACGGCTTTCTAAGTGGATCACTTCGTGCATCCGCTCCTGTTATGAGCTGGCGGGGGTTCCCCCGCCACCCATTGTGAGGGCACACTCGACTCGGGCGCAGGCCTTATCGGCTGCCTTCATGGCCCATTTCCCCATCCAGGACATTTGTAGGGCCGCCAGATGGTCTTCGGTTCACATGTTCACCTCGCACTAAGAGATCATCTCCCAGGCCAGGGATGACGCCAGGTTCTGCAGGTCCGTATTCCATCCCGAGAACTTGTGAACTCCTAGTGACCTCCAACAGATATAGCTTGGAATCACCTATTGTGGAATACACATGAGCAATCACTCGAAGAAGAAAAGACAGTTACCTTTTCTGTAACTGGTGTTCTTCGAGATGTGTTACTCATATCTATTCCACATCCCACCCTCCTTCCCCTCTGTCGGAGTTGTCTGGCAAGAAGGAACTGAGGGTGGGGGGAGCACAGCCCCCCCTTATACCGTGCCAGGCAGGCGCTCCCCCCTATGGGTACTGCTAGGGGAAAAACTTCCGGCACCGGTGCATGTGGCGAGCACGCATACCTATTGTGGAATAGAAATGAACAACACATCTCGAAGAACACCAGTTACAGAAAAGGTAACTGTCTTTTACCCTGCTCTGGAGAGACTGCATCTTTAGAGGTGAGTTCATAGTTCAGTGTTCCTTCGGTCCTACCAAGAGATCCATTTAGTGTCAATTCATAGTGGTGCGTGTTATGATGTGGGTATCACTCCACTTTATCCTGGGTGGGTTTTTCATAAAAGGGTAGAATCTGTTGCCATTTAGCAAGAACTTGTTGAAAACACAAAGTTTTTAAAACACACAACCAAACGCCCATAAAAACATATTCCAGAATCCTTTGGAAATATCCATTTGGAAATTCTTGATCTACAAACAGAGCTAGCCTTGGATTTAGACTCTACAGTCCAGACCCTCAAAGTTATAGAGGCGCCTAAATACCTTTAAGGAGCTGGTGCTACATCCTTGGCACAATCTCAAAAGGTAACTCCTGTGTCAGCAGTTTCCCATCTCCTGTCTAGGAAAAGGTTTGCTTCCAGGGTTGGCTTTTTAGTAGATAAAGTTTGTTAAATACACTAACTTATTTGTGAAGGTGGGGGTCTGGGGGTGGAGGGAGGATTTTTGCCCTTTTCTGATTGGGACGTTGGAATCCAGTCAGGTGCTGTTCTTCAGGCAATAGTGTGGTAAAAACAAGGCTGATTCACACCACAGCTGCCTTTAGTGGAGGGACAACCGTAGACAGAGGAGAAGTATGCCAAAGTACACAGTGCATGTCCGAGGGGAATGGCTGGCAGTGCCTTGCCAAATGGGCACTAACACAGTGAGATGGCTGGGGAAGGAAGCAGTGAGACGTTACATGAAAAACAAGCCTGATAATGGGGGCTTTGCCTCAGTGGAAGAAGTGAAATTCTGTGTTCGGAGGTGCAAAGGCCTTGGCTTGCTGGATCATGATGATACTTTGGAGGACACACTAGAGGACAATGAGTTTGTTGAAGTTGGTAAGCAAACCTGCAATGACAAATTATATGGTGATTGCACTTGCATAGGAGACCCAAAGTGTGTATTTTCTGTTTACCTTGAAACTTTATATTTCTGTGATATAGCAAATCTAAGATTTAAGAAAAAATACTAAATTGCAAACTCAGTTTTGAGAAGGCTTTTTAGGTCTTCTGTTGTGTCATGCAGTTGATATGAAGTGGGATATGAAGTGTTTGGCTGTAAGTTTTGGATTTTGGGGTATGGTAACTTCATTTTTACTGTACGTTTGTTAAGACATTTAAATGCATTTGGCTGCAAATTAGAATTCTTGTCACTAATTTTTTTCTAGCTAATGAAGAATTCTCAGTAGCAACAAACTATGGGCAATAAGTTTTCATTTTGTTTCTTTGTTTTTCCCATTCTTCATTGTAGTTATAGAAGGAGATGTAATGTCTCCGGATTTCATTGCATCTAAGCTAGAAGGAGTTTATTTGTATCCTTTATTGAGCATTGTTTTGGTTAATTTTTACAATTCTTAGATTTGCTAAAGTTGAAAATGATTAGTACCTTTTCCCCCTTCAAAGGTCTTCCTTCAAAAACTCTAATTAAATGGCAGCTATTTGTGTGGGTTTTGAATGTCCTTTATTTTCCTTTACGTGGCTTCAGATATAGCAAATATCCAGAGCCAGAAAAGGTATGGCTCAATAATGATCTTAATAAAATGTGCCCCAATTCCAATAGTTTTTCATGTTAGAAGGTGACGTAGGGTGAAATCCTCTTATCATGGTGGGGGAAATGGCAGTATTCAAAGAAAACCTATTTTCTCTATTTGCCCATGACATAGAGAGGGACCCCACAGAACATTTCAAATGGAATTGCTGTTTGTGACACATACTATTTGTTTTCAGTAGGACTCAGTAAGTTCCTGCAAACATTTACTACCAAGTGTAGTGCTTTCTATTACTGTGGGTAACCTCACGGAAGCTACAGAAGAAGCACTTTGCTCTGCACTGTTTGCAGGATCATCCATGATAACTGCTTAGCTTGTTACCTCTCGTAAAATAACCTGTTCTTTGCTAATGCTTCTCTGAGATAGTTCTTACTGTATGAATGAGAATGGGGCTGAACTCTGTTGTAACCAAGTTCACTATTAAGCTTTCACTGTATTTATTTAGTTATGATGGTTTAGAAATTGCTGACATATACACAACACTCACTAAAATGCAGTTCTTTTGCATAGTATATTTATTTAGATGGGAACAGCTTAACAACAGAGGACCTGGTCAATTTAGGAAAGGGGCTCTACAAGATCAAGGTAAAGATTTTGAAAGAATCAAACTCTAAATACATTTTATTTAGTTAGTTTTTAAATAGTAATAGAGGAATGAATATTGGCAATATTGTTTTTCTAGCTCACACCTGAAGCTGAAGCTAAAGTCAGACAATCAAGAGAAGTGATTGAAAGAATTGTAAAAGAACAGACTGGTATTTTTTTTTCTTTTCTAACTTAATTTTGTTGTCTGTTTTAGATTAGTTTAGTTAGATTCTCTTCTTTATCTGAAATATCTGTTTCTTTCAGTTGTTTATGGAATCACCACTGGCTTTGGGAAGTTTGCTCGAACTGTTATTCCAACTAGTAAACTCAAGTATGTTGTATCTACTGCCTTCTTTAATTTAGAAAATGTGTATAGAAAGTAGATCCATATTATTTCTATGGTGTACATTTTTAGTCCATTTCTCTTCCTAAAAGGAGAAGGATATTTTTGCTCAGTTTTGTGAAAAAAAATTTCTATTTTTGAACACTGCAAGTTGGTTTTTAAATGACTTTTCTTTCTTTGTAGGGAACTTCAAGTGAACTTAGTTCGGTCACATTCTGCAGGTAGTGGGAAATTGATTTCAAATTTGTTTCTCTTCCACAACTGTTAGAATTAGGGTTTGTAACCTTGAAATTGTTGTCATTGCAGGTGTCGGGAAGCCTTTGATCCCAGAGAGATCTCGCATGCTTTTAGCTCTCAGGATCAATATCTTAGCAAAAGGATACAGTGGGATTTCACTGGAAACTCTCCAGCAAGTTATTGAAGCATTTAATGGTAAAGATATTTAGAAATGAATACAGCTGTTTCATCCTTTGTATTACAACGGTGTCTAGATCACAGGCCCATTGTGCTAGGCACTGCACAAGTACATAGAGTCCCTGTCCCAAGGAGTCTAAGTAGGCAAGATGGGACAAAGGTATACAGCACGCAGAAGATTGGGAACTGAAGCACAGAGAGTTTAGTTGACTTGCCAACATTACCCAGGGAGGCTGTGGCAGAACCAGGAATTGAACCCAGGTCTCCCAAGTCCCAGTCAAGTGTCTTAACTAGAACCCCTACTTTCTTTATTGATTTGTTTTCATTAAGTGTTCATGGTTTTATTAATTCCACGGCAGAATTTGGGGTGGAGGAACAGTGCTGTAGTTTGGGAGGGGAGAAAAAGGCAGCACTTCAGATTACCTTTTGCAATTGTATTACTTTTGTCCCTTTGGGTCATTAGACTATGGTAACACTTCAGCATGAAAATAAACTTCATTGTGTGCATTTAACAGACAATGAAAGCAGAATTAAGAATGTTTGCTCAGGGCTGATTACCTGAGAAGACACTAGGTTGCCATTTCAAAAGCAGCTGAAGGCTAATAGTGAGTGAAAGCTGTTACTTTATCAGTTATTTGAAAAGTGGCCTATGTGAAATATTACACTTTCTAGGTATTTATACCTCATCTATCACCATAGTGACTGCCTGTCTGCTAAGGGCTTGATTCTCGAACTGCTAGGCTTCTGTTAGGGGTTCAGTTCTGCAACAGTTGCTCTTTGATCTGGCTAACACTCATGTGAGCATCTTTGAGTTCAATGGCACTACTTCCTGGAAAAAAAATGATCACATAGGTGTTTGCAGGCCCATTGGGACACGTTTACTCGTGTGAGTAGCTCCATTGAAATCAATAGGAGGGCTCATAGGAATAATTCGCTCTGAGTAAGACTTGCGGAAGTGGGCCCTAACTGAGTAGCTGGCCTGAGGCTGGTTGCTAGTAGGCAGTTAATCATGTTAACAAAACCATCAAAACAGTCAATGCCACTTCTATCATTGCTGGCAGGCTCACAGGGAAGTTAAGGGTGACCTTGGAAACTAGCTACCTTTCATTCCTAGAAATGGTCCCGCCAATGAGAGACGGTGAGAGGAGTTTGCAGTTGTTCTGTCTGTGCTATTATACTCATTCTGCAAATAAACTTCAGTTTAGAGGGTTTTCTTTCAATCCATCATCTATCCTGAGCACAAGATTCAGTGTTTATTTGTTTTTTAATCTGTTTATATGAATAAACAGATTAAAGGTTTTTGCATTGCTGGGGACATGAGGCTAATAGAGGCGCTAGGGTTATACACATCAGGGTGAACTTACGAAGGGGGGGGAAGGAATCAGGGGAATGGTTGGTTTCAAATCCAAACTTTTTAAAATTTTGTCTCACAAAAATGAAAACAAAAAAAGAAAAAAATCACTTGGGATGAAACATTTCTCATGTCGAATTGAAATGACATTTGACATTTTTTATTTTGCTTTGACATTTCATTTTGAAAATGTCATTTTGATTTGATAGTTTCAAAATGGCTGATTTCAATTTTTTCTTCAATAAACTGATTTGACATTTCCAAAATTTTCGTTTTCAGGTTTTTTTCAGCTGAAAAAAATCTGCCAAATTTGCCCTGAATTTGCACATCATTTCGGTGCCCTGAAAAATGCATTTTTTTGATGAATTTACTCTTTACCAAAAAAAATTTCAACCTACTCTACATCCAGTGGCAGCTTGTCACATAAGGGAGCCATGCTGCCTTGGAGAAGGGGGCCTGCAAAGCAGGAAAAACCAGTGCGGTCTTCAGGGTGGCTCTGGCTTCCTGTTGGATTCTGAGGCTTTGCAGTGGTTACTCTTCCTCCCAAGTAGGAGAATAATTCCAGGTATCTGTGGCTTCAAAATGGTGGTTCTTCTAACTTAGTTTTCACCTAGAGCTGTGGGTCTGATGTCAGTAGAACCCTTTTTTTTTCAGATTGAAAAGTTCAAATATATTTGAATTGAAAAGTTCAAATATATTTTAAACATTGGAGAAGGAGCCAGGAGTGTGGCGTAAACCATGTACCACTGGTAATATAATACTCCAGTGTTAGTGGAGTGAATTTAGTCGGAGATTTTACGTGCCCAATTTAAGATTCCTTAAAGGGGCCTGATTTTATTTTTTCTTTTCAGAAAGTGTAGTGAAAATCAGATCTCTTCAATTTGTCTTGGGCACCAAAAGTGGGGTACTGAAAATCACTAATCACTTCTGAAAATTGTGGCCAATGTAATTATAGTGGCTGTGGATCCAGTTGTTGTTGTATTAACAGGCTGGTGTACCTTTGCATTATAAACCCCTATGCCGAGGGTTTATGAAACCCTACTGGAGACAACAGTTTAGGGCTAAAATTTGACATACAAAGTTCTGTCCAGTAAGCAAGTTTTTATCAGCCATTTTTAAACTGTAAGCAATTTTAAAAAAATGTAATTGTTGAATTTCAGGATGATTTTTAATTGAAACTTCTATCCCAGACTGAAGTGACTTCACTGAGAAATGTACAGTAAAACCTCAGAGCTACGAACACCACACACCTCATTTTGAACTGGAAGAACACAATCAGAAAGCAGCAGAGACAAAAAAAAAAGAAGCAAATATAGTACAGTGCTGTGTTAAACGTAAACTACTAAAAACAAAAGCAGGGGAAAGCAGCATTTTTCTTCTGCATAGAAAGTTTCAAAACTGTTTTAAGTCAATGTTCAGTTGTAAACTTTGGAAAGAACAACCATAACGTTTTGTTCAGTTATGAACATTTCAGAGTTACGAAACTGCCCAATCATTCCTAGCATATGTGTGTATATGGGCTGAAGGAGCCAAAATTTCAGACTTGGTGCATAAGTAGCCACTAAATAAGCATTTCCTGAAGTGTGGGGTGCACCCTCCAGGACTAGTGGGGAGATGGAGGGCACAGATGATCTATACATGAGTATGGGTAGGCCTTTTTACAAAATGTAGAAGTGTTGAAAGTGGGGGGGGGGGGTGTGATTGCTTTCATTTTCCTGAATGGGGTTCAGTGTCCAAAGGTCTGGGAAATAGTGCTTTAATTTGATCTGAGGAACTTGAGTCTCCAAATATTTAGTAACATCAACAACTGCAGTAGCTTAGGGGCTAACTTCAGGGCTGGCCTTGGGGAAAACAGCTCCCTGGCTGAACTTGTATTTTGGCATCTCTGGCCCCTGTTGCCTCCCCAGGCTCCCCATCCACCCCCTCATTACCCTGGCCCCTGCTGCCCCTCTGGGCTCCCCACAATGGGTCAGCAGTCCAAGTGGAGGGGCAGTGACAGGAGGGCACCAAAGGGCTGTGGTGGTGGCAGGGAAGCACGGTGAACTGAGAACAGGGGAGGGAACCAGAGTAGTACACAGTGAGTCTCATTTGTGTGGGGCTGCAGGGGGACAGTGACATGGGGACTCCAGAAGGGCAGATCTCTCCCCACACCCCACTACTGAGCATCCCCAATATTCAAGTGCCCCTTCCCAGTCCCAGGGAAGGTGGGTTATGGGTGAGGGAGGTTAAAATGCAAATGCTCCAGTGCAGTGTAGGTAGCTAGGGTGGGTGGTGATGGTGGAAAGTTCACTCCTGAAATATTCCAAATGCCCTGCACTGACACCTCCCTTTGGGATAAGCAAGAAAAAGGGGGAGCCCCTGAGAGCTGGGAGGCTGGGACCTGGAGACACAGTGAGGGAGGCCCCGGGAGCTGGTTGGGCATGGGGTCAGGACCCACCAGACTGACTTGTCTCTTTTCCTTGCAATTTCAGCTCCCTTCCCCTCCCAACCCTGAAGATGCTGGCATCTTCCAACTCCCATTTCCATTGGGCAGCATCGCTCTCATTCAGGCTGCCCATGGAAGGAGTAATGGCTGGGCTGGGACAGTCCCAGAGGGTGTGGGGGGAGGAGGGCAGGAAGAGCCTGCCAGCTCTCCGAGTATGAAGGCAGGATTAGGAGTTGGGCTGGGAAACCAGGTGGAGTGGTGAGCAGGGGCCCTCTGCTCAGGAGCAGTGAGGCAGGTGCTCCTGCCACGCCAGGCTGCATCCCGCAGGCACCGAGGGGGAGCCAGAGCCCCTTGCCTCTTCACCCCAGCACCCCCTGACTACAACGCCCTGGGTGGTCAGCCACATCGCCCACCCCTAAGGTCAGCCCTGGCCAAATCTTACTCTACTTGGGGATAAGCAAAGATGCTGTCTCCTGCATCCTCTTCGATAGGGTTTGTGTCCCTCAAAGGCTGAAACTCATCCCAGTTTTGCTGAGGCAGTGCAAATATATGATGCCAAAGTGAAAACCTGTAGTTGGACCTATATTTCCAGTCAGCTGCTCAAAGGCAACAAACTGTTCAGTGGGTTCCATACTTTTAAAGGGTCCTTTTAGGAGTGAGCCCTTTAGATTTTCTTGGTCCTGCCTCAGTGCAGGACTTGGTGACTTCTCGAGGTCCCTTCCAGCCCTACATTTCTATGATTCTATTCTATGCTATGATGAGCTGAGTAGAAGCCATTCTTGTGACACTAAAAATTTAATCCCGTATCAGGTTTGTTTTGTTATGATTTGTTGGCCAAAAACAACTGGTTTCTTTTTAAACTACAGGAGCTAATTTAGGAAAAATTAACAAATGCCACTTTGCAAGGGGGGTGATGCTTCTCCATTTCACTGCTATTCCAGTATGTCACTTCAAGACAACCAGGGCAGATTCACATGCTTGTGTCTCTGTTTCAAGGAGAGGCTGGATGGAGGCTCTAACCAAAGTCTGATTTCTGCTTTCTTCCTAGCATCCTGCCTGCCCTATATACCTGAGAAAGGGACAGTTGGAGCCAGTGGAGACTTAGCCCCTCTTTCTCATCTCACTTTGGGGTTGATAGGAGAAGGAAAGATGTGGTCCCCAAAGAGTGGCTGGGCTGATGCTAAATATGTAAGATCAATGTGTCTGACTACTAGACTTCTTTGTCTCTCTCCTTCAATTGGCTCTGGCTAGACTATGTCTATTATGAGAGCAAAGGGAACATTTTTCATCAGAACTGTGTGATGGATTCATAACATTTTATATCCTTTGGATTTTGTGTGTCACTTTCTTGTGATTGAAGTATTTGTTTCTGCACTGCTTTAACAGTTTGTCCTATAGGACCGGTACCATGGTGAAAAATGAGGCATAAGAATAGAAAAAAACAAACACCAGGCATCATGATATTGGGGTTTAGATGCCACCATGTCTGGCATATTAGTAATGCCTAGACAGACACTGTCACCTTGCAGTGAAGCAACATGATGCAAGATCCAACACTGATGAGTGCCAGAATCTGGATGGATGGACAAGATGTCATGTTGAACCAGCTCCAAAGATTTCTAAGTGCACCTTCTGTCCTGCAAACATCAGAACTGGCCCACCAAACCTGAGATGATCCCACAAAACCGAGGATTAATGGTGTGGTTTCAAATGCTAAAAGTAAATGGAGACTTTTAGCGGTTTTTCTCTCCTGAGGAGAGAGGGGTTACTAAGATTTCTGTTATGTATTATAATAGCAAGAAGCAGATGTATAAACTTCAGTAAAGCTGAAAACGCATGACATAAATATATAACATTTTCAATAGATTAATTTGGGTTGAAAGGGACCTTTGTGGCATGATTTAGTCTACCCAGCTCTACCATGGCAGAATTGTTTTTTTTTTTAAAATGTATTCCATCCCTAATAGATCAGTGTTTGAGCCAGCCATGGATCTCTCGAATGATGGAAAGTCCATAACCCGCCTTGGTAGCTTGTTCCATTCTTTATCTGCCTAGGTACTGACATGACTCCCGTCAACATCGTATCTGAGCACCTCCCAAGTATGTAGCCTCTCAGCATCCCTGTGAGATAGGGAAGTGCAGTTATCTCCATTTTACAGAAGGGAACTGAGGCACAAAGAGATTAAGGACATTAATCTCATTTAAGTACATTCATTTAAATCAAGCAGTCTGTAGCGGAGTTGGAAATTGAACCCATCCTGCTGATTTCCAGTTATTTGCCCTAACCAAAAGCCATCCTTCCTCCATTCACTAACTGCATTTGCTGTTGGTGGAAAAGTCTTCTGCATCTCCTCTGGGGGCTGGAGCATCTCTTTCCTGCCACTGTTCTTCCTGCTTCTCCCAGTCATCACTGCCTCAGCAGGCCTCTCTTTCAGATTTACCATCTGTCCAGCCGAGGAGGACTGGATACGATTCTAGTCAGAATCAAAGCACTATTTCTCCTTCATTTGCCATAAGAATCTCTGCTTCGTGGTGTGGAATAATACCACCACTCCTTAATGGGCTGCGACTGCGCCACCTCTCAAGCACTCCCAGACTGTGCTGACTCTGAGGAATGACAGCACTGGACTTGAAGCCTGGGTGTGTCATGTGACAGGACAGAGCATGCATTAGTTCAGGTAGCCAGGTTAAAAGAGGGTTCTCAATGTTAGTGCATAAAAAGCGTTTTTTCCCTCCCTTAACTGTGGAATATTCCAAAATGTTTATTAGCAAAAGATAAAAAAGAGGGTTGTATGCAATCAGCGAAGTCGTCCCATCAATATATTGAAAGACATTTTTCACTAATGCCCTGTTCAATAAACTGCTTTACAGGTGCTGCAAGCCCATGGCCTGAAGCCGATAACCTTGAAACCAAAGGAGGTAATGAAAACCAAGCCTCGCCAATCGGCTTTATGCATATGTTGCCTGTATTTTAAGAGTGAGATGAATTAATGATTATTTTAAATCCAGTTCCAGAAGGTTTTTAGACATCTATTTCAGGGAACCCATTAGAGACTCTACAGTAAAGGGTATGTCAGCGTTTCCATTTCACCTCCCATTTATGTGTGATTTAGTTCAACCGCAATAATTTATAGAAGCTCTGTGTACAAAGCTTCAGACCAGGGTAAAACTTAGGTCCAGTCTACATATAAAAGTTCCTCTGGAACTGCCATTCATCCACACACACACTTTTTACCGTCAGGGGTTTCCTGGACATCCAACAGTGGAAATTACCCCAATTCCTATCTAAGGTAAGTCTGCATCAGTGGAAATTAAATTGGTATAGTGCCTGTGTAGACGCATCCCACTTCCATGGCAACTAAACCAGTGCAAATAATCCTCCTCCTGCTGTTGCGTGCTGCGCTAATTACTGCAGAACTGACCTGTCTGCTCTCTGTTCTACATTTCAGTGCTCAGGGCTCATCTCAGCTGGCTGTCACCAGAAGTAGTGTGTTCAGACAAGCCCTTATTTTATGAGATGGGTTTTGTTTAAGAATGTAAAACCTTTAGTAATTCAGATGGCTTTTATCCTGCATTGTGGGGACCAGAAGGCTTTTTGTGTTGGTAGTTTAGAGAAAGAAACACATTTTATAACTTAAACATATTTTGTGATATTTAATAAGCAGTAACTAGCATTAGCATGGCATAAATGTTTGTTTATGTAAGCATATTCATCAATTTATTAAACAAAAACCCAGGCTGATGAAATCTTACCCACATAAACTGACATGCACGTTCTTAGTATGTAAGATATTCCAGTGCTCTTGATCCCACTGATGGTGGACCATAGTAATTGTCATACCTACAGTACATGCAGCAAGATGCCTGATCCAAAGCCTACTGAAGCCAATGGGAAGACTGCCGTGGCTTCAGTGAGCTTTAGAACAGGCCCAAGGTGAGTTAAAACAGAATCTCCCCCTTAAGTCTAACGGCAAGTCTCCCACTGACATAGCACCAGTGTGGACAGAGTGAAACTTGTGCTGCTCAGATGGGAGAAGGGGGCTTTTTTACATCTCTGAGCAACATACATTAGATTGACTTAAGTGGTAGCATAGACCTGCCCTAAGTTTCCTTGCTTTGGTGGGTTTTTTCCACACCTCATCTTCTTCATGTCTAGAGCTGAATTAACGAGGAGCCCGATGGCACCTTAAAGACCTAATAGATTTATTAGGGCGTAAGCTTTCGTGGGTAAAAAACCCACTTTTTCAGATGCGGATACAGACTCACACAGCTAGCCATCTGATACTTAGAGCTGAATTGATTATTTTGTCAAGAAATCAGGAGAAGGGTTACTCTTACAAAGAAAAAGAAATTCTGCCATATTACATGAGGTTTATTTCATGTTACTTCAAACGTTTTTTCAGGGTACAGGATCAGCTTTCTAAGGTACATATAGTGACCAACAGTTAAAAGTAAATTTTTGCTTTAGAGCAATGAAGTCACATCACCATACTGTTTTATTGTAGGAAAAGTACCTCCACTTTTACTGCAGTACTGTAAATGTTTAGTGTTCGCCACTGCATAATATAGTTTTCCTAGGACAGAGGGGACAAAGGGAAGTGTTTGTCATGCCCTTTCTGAGATCTCGAAGTGGATTGTTGCCAGTGATTTCTCCTGTAGTCCTAGTACATACACAACTCCCATTTACTTTAGACAGAGTCTTCTGCATGTTGGGATGACAGGAAGAGTCCTCAGGGCCTTAGCTGTATATCTGGCTTGCTAGGTTTCATCAAACCTATACCAGGAGCCCACTGAGCTGATCAGCGATCATGGCCAGATGGCTATAACTAGCTTCCTAGTGAAACTAGCTATTGGGAAACAACTCCTAGTGAGGAGACATGGGGATGTAACAGATTCAAAGTAGCTGGTGGCTTGTCTGTATCAAAAAATAACCAAATAGCTGAGAACATAGCATCTCTAGCCCTTTTTATGATTCATTTAATGACGATCCAGGAAGCTTAGAAAAGGCCTTTCTTTGACTGACACATGTAATTATGAAAATTACAATGGCTGTGGCATGTGTAAGGCTGCAACAGATTCACTGAAAATAAACACCTGCGATCTCTCTGAAGGGTCTGGCTCTTATCAATGGAACCCAAATGATCTCCTCGCTGGGGTGTGAAGCAGTGGAACGAGCCAGCGCTATTGCTAGGCAAGCGGACATAGTTGCTGCACTGACACTTGAAGTCCTGAAGGGTACAACTAGAGCCTTTGACACTGGTTGGTACTGAATTTTCTGTGTGCACTTTCTCTTAGCTTTTGGAGAGGGCAAAGCAAAAGAGTAACGCTCTTTCATTTGTTTTAACAGATATTCATGCAGTGCGTGCCCATCGGGGGCAGATTGAAGTGGCATTCCGATTTAGGTCACTTTTAGACTCTGACCATCATCCATCAGAAATAGCAGGTGAAATGTCTTTGCTTCCTGCCATGCAAGTCACCTATTTGATTTCCAGGACAGACAGGGAATCAAAACAGTGACGTGTGGCCTTTTCTATAAGAATCTTTCTTTTGTTTTGCAGAGAGTCACAGATTTTGTGACAGAGTTCAGGATGCATATACGCTGCGCTGTTGCCCTCAGGTAAATGAATTTCCCACTCCCTCATACAGGGATAGGCTAGTGGCAGTGAAATCCCAATCCTAGTGTAATGTCAGTTAAATGTTGGTTGTCTCCTTTAAAATAATGCAATTACATTATTTCCCACTCAGCTCAAATAGGGCTTAATTGAGACATAAGTAGTTCCTGGACCTTGTACACAGGAATGATTTTTAACTCTCGATAAACTCAATCCATATTAACGCAAGCAAAACTATTGAAATTGGTGGGAGCTTTGCCTATGTAAAAACTAAAGAGCTGGGGTTTCCCAAGTTTACTTATAATTCCTTAACAATTCCTAATGTACATTGACAAATTAGCTAAGCTTCGAGTACTTTCTTGTACATGTGGCTGAGGGACAAGGGGATGCCAACCCAAACACACAAAGAATTATACATTTATGTTGTCATCATCATATTATAATG
This sequence comes from Lepidochelys olivacea, assembly GCF_965140295.1. Taxonomy (NCBI): domain Eukaryota; kingdom Metazoa; phylum Chordata; order Testudines; family Cheloniidae; genus Lepidochelys; species Lepidochelys olivacea. The sequence continues at coordinate 270,078,145 of NC_140411.1, forward strand.
TCATAATAATAGTAAGTCAAATCTTTAATAAGTACAGTATATCTAGCATTCCACAATAGCAATTTCCCTGGTTATCACATCAAATCAAAATCTGTATCCCTGTGAGTGAGTGCCAAGTCTGGGAGTGGGGGCAAGGCAGAAGTGTGCTCTCAGAAAGTAGAATTGGCTGGATCTATATCTTGAGGATGAACTACAAATAGACTTGACCTGTGGCTAATTGCTATTGTTTCTTTTAGGTCCACGGCGTGGCAAATGACACAATAGCTTTTGTAAAGGACATAATCATGACTGAAATTAACAGTGCAACAGACAATCCTGTATCTTTCTGATGATTCAGTTTCTCTGTAAAATTTTGGTTGGTTAATTTTTCCCTTCTAAATGATTATTAGTTAATGAAGCAGAAATTATGGCCCTGATCCATCAAATCACTTACGTATGTGCTTAGTCAGTGGACTGCTCTTGCTTAAAGTTAAGCACACATTTAAGTGCTTTGCTGGATCAAGGCCTACATGGTTATAAGGGCAGCTGGGAACTTTGGCCACCAATTGGCCTTGAAGGTTGACGGTGACTTGTCAGTTGACACAAGGTTGGCAAAACTTGCATTCTAGAATGTACTTTGAGTTCTACAGAGGGTAACTACAAGAGCTATGCACCACCTTTAAGAGCTGTATGAGCTCATTTTGGGAAGCTCTGTGCACACGCCTTGTATTGGTACTCTGAACAAGGGTGAATTCCACTTTTTAAGAATAAAGGTATGTACAAAAGATGCTCCTCTGTGTTAGCTGATAGCAGTGATGAGTGCCCATCTTGCTCACTATATATAAAATTTCACCTCCACTGGTGAGAGCATCACCGGCAATTGAAAATTACACTAGAAACTGTGCTCAAGTGTGGCTTTGCATTCCTTATAACCTTTACCTGCTGACCGTCCAGCCTGTTTAATAAAATACACTATTCAGCTGTATCTGTATGGTGGGAGAACGGGGCATTGTTTTACATTTTTTCTTACAGCTGCACATGTAGAAGTGTGAGCTACACTATATATGCATATGGATTTGCACATCAATTCTTCTTCCTTTCAGATAGGATATTCAGAGATGTGTGGTACTTCAGTAATTCTTCATTCATGTTTGCACCTTAACTTGTCTTTAAAGATGGTTTTTGCTGAAAGGGGAGAGACCATTTCTGGAGGAAATTTTCATGGTGAATACCCTGCAAAGGTAATTAAGCATTTGGAGAAATATTAGCTTATTTTCTGACATTTTTTTTAAAAATCAGCTGATTCCATCAAGAGCTTCTCTTGTAGGCTCTGGACTACCTGTCAATTGGTGTCCATGAACTTGCTGCAATTAGTGAAAGAAGGATTGAGAGACTATGCAACCCATCTCTCAGTGAGCTGCCTGCATTTCTAGTCACCGAAGGCGGTCTGAACTCTGGTTTCATGATTGCGCACTGCACAGCAGCGGCCCTGGGTGAGTACACAAAGGCCGAAGCAAGAACGGCAAGAGAACAAAATTAGAAAGATCAACCTACATTAGCATTGTGGTAGTTTGATACTACTGATAAAGGAACCCCCAAAAAACAGCTCTCAGCTCCAACTGTAAATTCTCCTTTTCTCCCCATGTCCAGCTGAGCTATCTGATATAGTTGCAGTTCGTTAGACTCAGAGGCCCTGAACCTGTAAAGATTTATGTATGTGTTTAGCTCTAAGCCTGCGAGCAGTCAAGCTAGGGTTGCCAACAGTCCCTTATTATAAGGGATGTCCCTTATTTTTTCATCTCTGTCCAACAAGATCAGGCATTGCTGAATGCTGCAAAAAGCAGCAAGAAATCCCCCTGGTGAATGTAGGTGAGTGGTGTTCATTTATTTTATTTATTTATTAATGATAATATTGGGAGTGAGGTGGGGCAGGAGCGCTAAGAAAACAATTCCTTATTTTTTAAATACAATGTTGGCAACAGTAGGATTACTCAAGTGCTTAAATCTTCGTAGGTTTGGAGTCTGAGTTTTGGAAGGGTTAAGTGCCGCAGCCCCACTTTAAATCAGTGGGAGCTACAGTACCCAGCACCTCTGAAAATCAGGCCCTAATAGCACAACAAAGCTAAAAAGCAAATTGTTTATGTACAAACAATTGTATTTTTGATTCTACACAAAACATATCTCTGTCTGTAGCGCTCCCTTCTGGGGCACCCCGATCCCCGAGGATGGTGTGGAGCCCCTTAAACTTTCCTTCTCAGGGACACAGCAATAGACGCTGGGTGCTTAGTGCACAGTGTCTCCAGCTAGTGGTTGGATGCATAAACCAATAACAAGCCCGAGCCCCAGGCTATCACAATGCACAGGTACAATAAGTCAAACCCAACACACAGCCATTTTATTCACAGAAGGGATGGGGGTAAATTAAAAGAGGTAAAGAGAACAAGCAAAGGAATCAAGGCTGTTAAATAAATGATGCCTCAACCAATCCCACAACAATGATTCTGGTGCAGGGGAGGCCTACGGGCTGAGCTGGCTTTCATTTCTCAGGGGTGCAGCAGAATCTCAGGACTCATCTGTGTTGTGGAGCTGGGGGCTCCAGGGCAGGCTCACTCCTTCTCAGGGGGAGAATCAAAATGGCTGCCTGTCTCCCCTTCTGCTTCACAGAGTAAATCTGAGGCTGTTTCTCCTCCTCCACCCTTCTTTTCCTCCTCCAGTCTGACTCCCTGCAGCCAGCTCTCCCCCTGGTCACAGGTCCCTGCCAAGCTCAGCTCACATGACCCCACCCATGTGCAAGCTTTCCCAGGGTCTGTTCTTGGTATCTTAGGCATGTCTGTCAGACTCTGGCCCATCTTCCACAGGCTGACTTTCCCTCCATCCCAACCCAGGACAGGCAGTCTCCATTGGAGTTCCAGGCTCTGAGTCTGTGCTGTGCTATGTGGGAGCTGCTGGGAGCTGTTTCTCTGAAGTCCCTAGCCTAGCAAGGGGGCTACACTCTCCCCTGTCTACAGACTTTGATGGCCTCATCAAGTTTAAAACAATCCACATGCAAACATACAAAATACAGGAAACACTCTCCTTGGCTATGTAATCTCAGACCTACATAACCCCTGATTCATACAGAGGTGCATACATGAGACTGGGATTTCTGGGACATACCGAGTGTTACACGCCCTATGCCCTGTCCCAGAGGTCATAACAACAAAGCCGCCTTGGGTGCTATCCATTTATGTACCATATCCGTAGGGACTCTCAATGAATCACAGGATAACTTTATGGTGGGTTTAACCTGTCTAGGCTCATCGTGTCGTGTTCTCCATCTTCAAAGCCAGAGTCATTGATTTCTTCTTGACCATGAATGGCCTGGACATTCTCTTCTCCACTGTAGGGTGACCCTATGGGGAGATCAGGCATGACATCATGAACTGGTGAGGCATACCATGATTCTGGGATATTTAACCTGATTGGTTCACACTAGAGTGCAAACAATCTGTTCAGAGAGCTTGGGCTCAGGCACTTTAAAAGTAAATTGCTGGTGTTGATACCCAGTGTTGTCCTCTCCCTCTAAGCCAGAAAGAGCTACTGTGTAAGGTAATTGTGGTCTTCTGACCTCTCAGGAATAGCTGAAGGTTTGTAAAGGAGTAATACTATGAGGCCATTGCTGACCACTTGTCTGTCGAATGGTGTATGTTGGTGGTGAGGTAGTTCTGACAGGCCTCCTCACCACTTGTCCTGTTGGAAGGATGTGATTCCTGTGCAGGGCATTGGAGGGGCCCACACCTTTTACTATCTTGAGTCAATTGACTGGCAGGCCTGGCACTTTGTGTAGGGCTCAGCTTTCCACCCATCTTCAGTATTGTGTGTCCCAAGAATGCCCAGGGTCCTGATGAGAACTGACTTCTATGTGCAATTCCTGGTCTCTGACCCTTTGTTTTGTAAAGCTTTGTTACTTTGATTGTTCTGTGTAGCATTAGTGGCTGTGCTGGGCAGTTTAGAATTGTTTTCTCAGATGGGTAGTATATTGAAGGTGTGTTTCAGGTCGGATTCTATCTACAGAAATGCTGAAACAAAGATCCGCAGGCAGTCAAACTTCTCGACCAAATATGAGAAAGTAAGATGAGTGTCCAGTGTTACAACTGGAGGCGTGTATCAGATGAGAGACTGCTGATTCCAGCTCTGTTTCTGATGAGACTCTCGCGTGCCTAACAGTGCGGGAGAGGAGGCCTTAACAGACTCAGCTGGCTTTCAGTCCTACTTGGTGCAGCCTCATCTTGGACCTCAGACTCTCTGATTTGGAGCTAGGGATACTGGGTCTCAGACCTTCTGAATGGGAGAGGCAAAATGGTTGTCGCCCCTTGTACTGCACAGAGTAACTCTGAGACTGCTTCTCTTCCAAGTCCTCCATCCTGATTCCCTGGTCACAGGTCAGGCTCCGCTCACATGCCCCAGCCATGTGAAGGCTCTCTGGAGTCTGCCATTGGTAGTCCCATCCTAGGCATGCTGATCAGTATATGGCCAATTTTCCATGAGCTGTGTGCGTCCCCCAAGCACAGGCAAGGGAGACAGCTGCTTTTTCAGTCTGATTCTGGGTTGTTTTATATGGGAGCTGCTTCTCTGTGGCAAGAGGGCTACAAGTGAATTTTATTTAGTCAGATTCACAGTGAAAGATCTAGGTCCAGATGAAGTTAGAATACTGTGAATAAGTGCTTCATTACCCCCCTGCTAGAGTAAGACTGCATTTTATAGACAGTCCTCCAAATAACTTCCTGCAATGCTTACTCTGACAAAACTCCATTACTTTCAAGGGAAGTTTTGCAAGTTCTGCAGATGTTGATTGTTGCATTGGTTCACGATCTCTAGGCCTCTCCTCTTAACACCACATTTTGGACAGTATTTATCATGAAAATAAAATTGGGCAAGCCAATCCCTTTTGAGATGTAAAATACCAATGGCCTTAAATAAAGCAATGGCAAGACTCCTTCCCGGCTTTGTACTTTCACTATGAAGCCCACTTTCTGGCTCTTTGGAGCTTTTTTCTTCCTCTGCTTTTATTGCTGTTGGAAGCTCTGTTAGAGCTAGAAGCAGCCAAACCACACATGGCACAAAAGCATTTAAGGTTAGGAGAAGGAGTTGTTCTTGAGTTAGAAACTTGTACAAGAAGATAAAAAGGTCCAAGGGCCACTGTAGAATATAGGACTGGAAAGGTCAAAACTGGGAAATGGAATTCTTTTGAGTATTAAAACATAGATATATGTAGTCCACATTTGAACCAGATATTCCGGTCTGGCCCTGCCAGGCTTGATGCTGGGGAAAGGGAAAGCAATTTTTACACTCCCTAGATCATGGGACCAGCTGGGGGCTGGTCTGACATAAGTTAAGGCATCCTCGGGGCTGCTTTAAGACTCCATTCCAGCAGCTCTGGATTTCAGGGGTGTTGGAATTGCCCAGACATACTATCTTTCTCTTGGGAATGTTCTATGCTGGGGGAGCCCTCAGGAGGATGCCAAGAGCAGAGGAGGATATAGTGGGAGGGAGCTACTTTGCACCACCAGAGCTGGGCTGAAGAAGGGACCCTTGGTCTATTTTAAACAAGATCTTTTCTCTGGACGTAATATTTACCTTTATATATTTGGGTTAATATCAGCATTGGTTGATCAATGTACAACATTACTGTCTTCAGAGGCAAAATGGCTTGAATGTTAGATGTTGCAGATGGCTCGGTCAAGCCATACCATGGGCATGCACTTACCATGGATTGGTCTGGATCCTTCATTGCAGCATTTTACACTCAGCCATTGTTTCTAGCTCCTGTTTGTCCATACAGTACACCATTTATTCACACTGGACTTTTGCAGTTTCTGAGAATAAAGCCTTGTGCCACCCCTCTTCTGTGGATTCTCTCTCAACCAGTGCTGCTACAGAGGACCATGTGTCCATGGGCGGATGGGCTGCACGAAAAGCACTGAAAGTTATTGAACATGTTGAACAAGGTAAAATTAAGACACTGATTTTTAGACAGAGATACTGTATTGTAGCTAAGTTAAAACTAAATGCCTTTCTTCTACGTAAAAAGAAGAGGAGCACTTGTGGCACCTTAGAGACTAACAAATTTATTTGAGCATAAGCTTTCGTGAGCTACAGCTCACAGTCAATGAAGTGAGCTATAGCTCACGAAAGCTTATGCTCAAATAAATTAGTTAGTCTCTAAGGTGCCACAAGTACTCCTGTTCTTTTTGCAGATACAGACTAACACAGCTGCTTCTCTGAAACCTTTCTTCTACGTGGCATCATTTTTTTTAAAATGGACCCTTCAGTCATTTTAAAGAAGTCTTTTAAGATACTGTCTTAAGTAGTTACTTTAATTTCTTTCTAGCAGAAATATTATTGAGATGAATGTAGATTAGTGTGTTCCACTGAAACAAAACCACTTATCAAAGAGACACTAAGCGAAAATTCTTCCATTGTCTCAAAAGATTAAAGTTGTAACTTTGAAAAAATACTAATTTCAGCTGTTGCTGGAAGAACACAACAATACATACCATGAAAACCAGTATGTACGATTTTCTCTTACATGGGTTGATACGTGAAGTGCTTTGAAGCTCTAGAGATCTCTAAAAATACTAAATATTATCGTTTTGCACATTCAGCAAAGTGAACATGTACCTGGAGAAAACAATGTGTCTTAGATAACGTCTTCCTTAGGAGAATTTGGCCCTTGTGTAAGTGAGAGATAAATGCCACTAGACAGGCAGATACTGTGCAAGCTTTTCCAATACATATGTGTCAAGATCTTTTAGTTCTACCAGAGTTTTCATACTAACAAGAAGTGGGCCTGAACCAAACTCCATCTCTGGACACCCCAGCGCACCTGGGAGTTTCAAAACTGGATGTGAATTCTACAGCTTAGGCCCATTGCTACATCTAATTTAGTTCTGGGGAGGGCTGTGATTTAGGATGTCTCTGTTTTGGGGTGTACCTTGGAAGGGATTTTCATGCGTGCTGAGCAGCCCGCTTGCCAGTTGAAGACAACAGGCCTTCTGAGCGCTTAGCGCCTTGAAAGGTCAGGCTCAGCATGTCTGGACATCCAAAATCAGAGACTGTTTTTAAGTATCAGCAGGAATCTCCATCTGTTTCCCCATCTATTAAATGGGTCTTCTGTTTATCTGCTTCAATTAAACTTTGCATAGCACTTTGAAGTTGTGAGGTACTAACTAACAGTAACAAACTCCTTTTAGACGTTTTCCAAATGTAAACGTACAATGAGTTGTACATCCTAAAACCCACTATCCAGCCTTTCACTGTTTGGTTTCCTAGTGTTGGCCATTGAACTTCTTGCAGCCTGCCAGGGCATTGAGTTCCTACGCCCCCTGAGAACAACCACCCCATTGGAGAAAGTCTATGACCTTGTGCGCTCTGTTGTAAGGTAAAATCAAATAACCTTTTCCCAAAAGTTACAGCGTTGAAGACCTGCTAACTACGGTGTTGGTTAATGTTTGACTAATGTTCTCAATTTGTCTCCTTTCAGGCCTTGGCTAAAGGATCGCTTCATGGCCCCAGACATTGAGGCAGCTCACAGGCTGCTTGTGGAGCAGAAGGCAGGTGTTGACACTGGCATTTGTTCAGTAACTCATTCCTTATGAAGGGATCTGCAGTTCTTCTTTCAAAACAGCCCTTGATGCTTCAAGGGAAAAAGAGCTCTTCCTCTCGCATGCATGATTTAATTACCACCTTCTCTGAAGGAAGATGTGTGAAGATTTTAGTTTGTCATAGTCTTTTAAAGGGACGCTTTTAGTTTAAAAATAATATATTTTAAATGAGTCCCCCCCATTGTGTTATTGATAAATGGCTTAGATTATTGAAACTGACAGGACTTTACAAATATCAGCCCAGTCCTGCAATGAGCAGGACTCCTGCATCCACATGGAGCCCCATTAAAGTCAGTACTTGCCGAGTACTATCCATGGGGAGCTCATTGCAGGACAGGGGCCAGGGAGTAGGAGGACAGTCCATATCCCAAAAAGCTTGTTACCCAATTCAAGACCAAATACAACAGAGGACCTAGCAAACCATAGGAGCACACGGATGAGAGAGCAGCAATGAGGATGTGCATTAACACAGCCCTATTGTGTGCTCGGCTAGAGGGTTTGGAACCCACTTCGTTTTTTTACAGTTGTAAAATGTAACTAACAGAAGAATGAGCGAGAGAGAGATGAGGTCCCTACTGACCTATCAAACTATTTGCAGCCATATGGTCCCTAATAGACCACCTGTCTTACAACCCTGCTAGGGGGAACAACAAAGGAGAAAAAGGAAAATTTTCCAACCTTTAGGTTCCTTAGTAAATCTGAGCCCCAATGTCCGGTGAAATCTGCCACTCCTTGCCAGTGCTGCCAATCACTGACCTTTCTTGGCCATGCCAGTCTTCCATTCCATGCTACCCTGGCACCTGCATTACCAGATGCTTTCTATAAGACACCGGGACCCATCCCTAGCAGCTCCTATCCCTCCCTAGGTCATCATCTGGGTAGTAGGAGATGCAATGTCTCCTCCCACCCGAGAAAACTCACCTTGCATCAGTCAGGACAGTAGCCATATCCCATTCCCTTGCAACTGCACCTAGATCCCCCTTTACCCAGCAAAACTGTAACTTCCCAACAGATTCTTACGCTCAGTAGCAGTTTTGAGTAGCAGTGTCGCTCTTCAGCTACCAGCTCTGACCCTATGTCTATTTCAGATGGCCACATGCAATTTATTTCTGAATATCTATCACATTCAGTTAGTTATGCCCTGCTACTGTCTGCACAGGGTGCTCTACTCTTGTGCATTGACATATGACTCAGTTTGAACATAAAATCTTTCAGCCTTCACGTCTGACTCTGCTGTTGCTCTTTCTGTCCTGTAGGTTTGGGAAGTAGCTGAACCTTACATTGAAAAATATAGACGGGAGCATATTCCTGAATCAAGACCTGTTTCACCCACAGCCTTTTCTCTGGATTCATTGAGAATGAATAAATGTGTTGGGACTGATCACAGTGATCAGGAAGAACTTTAATGTGCTATGAAGTCTGGTACATAGAAAATCCTTTTTCAGTGCTTTGTTTGATGGAGATTGTTTTATTATGATACAACATGGTTTCTTCCTGTAATATAAAGGAAGCGTGTGTAGGTAGTTGTCTCACCTGTAAAAAGATCCTGTTGGATTGTAGAGTGGATTAGATTGAATTTGCTGATGATGGTCTAATTTAAACAATGGTCTAAATACAACCGTATTGGTACAACTCCATTGACTTCAGGGGACTTGCTCCCGCTAATGCTGGCCCTGAATTTGGCCAAATGAGATCAAACATGAAATAATCAGTTACAAGAGAAATGCATCAAATCATACAGTCCTTAATCAGGCAAAACTTCCACTGAAGCCAATGGGAGTTTAGCCTAAGAACTGCTTGATTTGGCCTAATATCTTTATTTACTAAAAATATGTGGAATGGACACTTTACATAGTACAGAGTTTACTAACTGCAATGGCAGAATATTACTGGGGTTACCTTTTCCTTACTGATTTAAAAATCAAACTGTGATATTCCTATAAAAAGTAAATTCTTCATGTGAATAAACCTGGCTATTTATGCATATGTAATCCACCCACTCTGCAGGTGGTGAAATAATTTTGCATTAATGTCAGTTGGAGGGGACTGTGTTGCTAAATTCTACCCCCCTGAAAATTAAAGAGGGTACTTAAAGCTATTAATTGGATTGTATTTTTGATTCTGTTTCTATTTAAACATTGTTTTCACGTTGTGCCATCCTTTGGGTACGGATATGGCTTTTTATGTATCTCTAACTTTGTCAATGTTAGTATAACTGAGGATTGGAGCACATCAAGCTAGATTTCATTCTCCTGTGTCTCTTGAGTTAGACCTTTTTGACATGCTGCATTCCAACAGTAGCAAAATTGTCTGATACTTTTATCCCTATCTGTTTTACGTGCACCTCAAACACTGTGCAGATCAAGTGTGAGTTAAACAGTCCTGTGCCATGAGAGAGTATTTTATAGCAGCTTCTTCACAAATCAGAAAAGCTGTATGAACACTAATATAGCAGGGGTGCTGGAAGTAGGGGTGCAGCAGCACCCCCTGGCTTGAAGTAGTAACAACAACCAAATACATGGTTTCTGCTTTCAGCACCCCCACTATAAAAATTGTTCCAACATCCCTGCAATATAGCACGTGGATCGTTGCTCCAGAGCACACCTGCTGCGTCATTACCAATGTAATATGCCTGGCTCACTAATTTTCCAGAGAATATGGAGTCACACCTAAAATAAACATAGCCAATCCCAGAGTCAACTTCCATGCACATCTGTATCTGTGGGGTTTTATTTCATATGTTACAATGAAAGTTTGAAGCAAAAGATTAGCTCGGGGGGGAAAAGGGGTGTGGGGATGGGGGAGGGAGAGAGAGAATGCAAGGGCCAAGAAACGTCACGAATTGCCCATCACAACGGGAAGGCTACAATCTGATTTAGAAGGCCACAATCTAAAATTCTATGGTTCATCAGACATCTGCATGGAGACTTAGGCCCTGATCCACAAAAGTACTTAGGCCAGTGGCTCTCAACCTGTCCAGACAACTGTAACCCTTTCAGGAGTCCGATTTGTCTTGAGTACCCCACAAGTTTCACCTCACTTTAAAACAACTTGCTTACAAAATCAGACATAAAAATACAAAAGTGTCACAGCAGACTGTTAGTGAAAAAAATGCTGACTTTCTCATTTTTATTTGGAATATAAATATTGCACTTACATTTCAGTGTATAAGATATAGAGCAGTATAGTCATTGTATGAAATTTTAATTTGTACTTTTCCTGTAGCCTGTTGTAAAATGAGGCAAATATCTCGATAAGTTGATGTATCCTCTGGAAGATATCTGTGTACTCCCAGGCTCTACACGTATACCCCTGGTTGAGAACCACTGTCTTAGACACATAAGTCCTAAATTCTCTGATTATACCACTCTGTATAAATAGTCATTGGACCAGAGAGAGAGAGAGAGAGAGAGAGAGCATGACTGTAGCTTGGTGGTTAGGATATCCACTGGGAGGTGGGAGATCCAGGGTCCAGTCCCTCTGCTCCAATGACTCTTTAAATATTTAGCAACTTTTGGAGCAACTTCAACAAGAGAGACTGAGGGAGCCCCATATCAGAATATCCCACAGCTCAGTTGTTAGATCACTCTCTGGAGAGAGAGGATTTGAACGGGGCAGGGAGTCACCCTTTTCCCCCTCAGCCAGAGAGGATGGAATTGAACCTGGGTCTGCCACATCCCTGGCAAGTTGTTCCACCCACTCAGCTTAAAGTTATACGGTGGGGGCAGCGGTGGCTACTCCTCCTCCTCCTCCTCTGGCTGTTTTGTGTGGCATGAGGCAGGCACTTAACTCATTCCTGCAAGAAACAACTTAGGAGGTGGGTTCACATTTGTGGATTGCTAAACAGAGATAGGTGCTTCCCTGCAGCTGGGACTTGGGAGCCTGTCTCCATGAGGGGGCGGAGTTTTGGACACCCCCTCCGGTCAGTGTCTCCCATTGGCTAATGTAAGTGTCTCCCTGCCTAGCTTGCTGGCTTTGGTGGATTGCATTCTTAGATGCCTGTCTCTCCCCATTCACTGTATATGGAGCCTAGGTGCCTAATTCAAGCTTTGTGCATTGCAGTGCGGGTCTTGTGATATTCTAGGCGCTGCGATGCTCAGCCGTGCAATGCCTAAGTCCTTTCATTGACCCAGGCCTCAGTGCCACTACACAATTGAGTCCTCACTGCTGCCTGTGGCCAAGACAACCCTCCTATGAGGGAAGCAGCATAAATATGATAGGGTGAGCATTAGCTTATGCTGTAATATTCCTCTTATGCCACCCCTGAGTGAGGGGCTGATGCTTCTGCAGAGCGGACATCCCTGTTCACTCATCTCTGCTCCTAACACACAGAGAGCCAGCTCCACAGTGTACCTGAGCCTGATTCAAATATATTTGGCAAGCTTACTGTGTTGACTTCAACACAATGCTAATTCTGCCAAGGGACTATGTAAAATTGTCACTCTTCTGCTCACTAGATCTGCTCCCAGTTTGTATTCAGTTACGCCTGCTAACAGATACAGGGATTATTTTAAACTGGGCTTCTCTTCTGTGGCAATAACAGCTGACACAGCTGGATTTTGTTCTTCCTTGTGCATTTTCAGAAGAATCTTTTTACTATGTTCTAATCAGTTCCATCTTTGCAGCTCCAGTGAAGGTAAGAGTGTTACACAAATGTCATTGAGGGCATAGCTTGGCTTCTACGACCTTTGTTGGAGGTGATGACAGGTGAGACGGAAAGAGACCAGCTTGACTCACAGATCCTAATTTGATTTGTAGGGCTGGCAGCTAGAAAAACATTTTTACTTGTAAATAGAGCATACTTGAGCTGAAAATCATTCAGAGCCAATAACCCAAAATGTCACTGTGCCACTTTTGTAGCATCACCGTTCAGAGCAGAACTGCATTTTAAATATATTTGAACTAGTATCTGAGACATTCACCAATTGCCTGTATAAATGTTATTTACCAAAGCTGTCAGAGTGATGTTTAAGGAAGAACTGACTGTGGGAGAGCACATGTTACACTGAGATCCACACCCACAGCTGGTATAACGTCTGCTTGCAGTGAAGAATGTCTAATGACAGGCAAGTAATTAAAATATTACACAAATTTATTTTGTTGGCTTTTCCGGCTTTAATAAAATTAGGACAAAGAAATATGACACACTTCGCTAAAGGCTTACGTATTTTTTGAAGTAAATAGAAAAGCTCAAGGCTCTGACAGATCAGAGGTTCATAATAAGGTTTAACTATTCATGTTTGTTGTGGGTTTCAAATATTTACAGGCTGCTCAAAATGTGATTGGCCTCATTAATGATAAAGGGCTAGTTCTCTGAAAGGCTGTCCTTGACCCAGCTGTATTTGCCTTTATAAATAACATTACAGCTACATAGACTTCTAAACGATTCACTTATTTTCATACGTTATCTTCTTAACAAAGTTGAGACCTTTTCACTCTGCAGAAACTGAATATTTGATCAGTCAAATTAGTGGTAGAGCCCTAGTGATAGCAAGTATTGGAGGGAAGAAAACCACATGCTATGCATATGATGGCTTAGACTTCTGGCTGTATTGCCCTCTCCTCTACATACTGTAGTCTATGTGAAGGGGAGAACATGGAGTGTGTATGTGTGTATTTTTTTTATATGGAGAAGCCACACAAAGGCCTTGAAGTTGCAGATGGCGGTATGATAGGATATAATATATTGTAAACATCTGCAAATGAGCATGCAAGCCCCCGGAAAAATACAAAGAGGAAAGGAAAAATGCCCCCACAAAAGAAACCCAAAGCTTCAAACCACTTAAAATTAGCCGGAGTTGGAGGATCATCATAGTCATGATCTGCCCACGATCACAAAAGGCTTATAAACTCAGGTCAGCATTCCCAAACATGTATTTCAGGTCAGATCCAGCCTAAAGTATATCAGAACAGCTGTTTTGCAAAAGTCTGTCCCAAGATTGTGGAAATCTTGGTTTCTGACTTTCAGCGTGACAAATGTCCAGACATCAGCTGAGATCACAAAGCTCCTTCATTTGGGGCTTACTGCCTATGAGAACTGCTTGCAAGATTTTGGCAGCATTGATTTCAAACCCTATCCTGGATTAACCCTTTGACCTCCACTCTAGTCTATTGACAGGTTTCAGAGTAACAGCTGTGTTAGTCTGTATTCGCAAAAAGAAAAGGAGTACTTGTGGCACCTTAGAGACTAACCAATTTATTTGAGCATAAGCTTTCGTGAGCTACAGCTCACTTCATCGGCTGCATACTGTGGAAAGTATAGAAGATCTTTTAGATACACAAAGCATGAAAAAATGGGTGTTTACCACTACAAAAGGTTTTCTCTCCCCCTACCCCACTCTCCTGCTGGTAATAGCTTATCTAAAGTGATCACTCTCCTTACAATGTGTATGATAATCAAGGTGGGCCATTTCCAGCACAAATCCAGGGTTTAACAAGAACGTCTGTGGGGGGGGGAGGGGGGGAGGAAAAAACAAGGGGAAATAGGTTACCTTGCATAATGACTTAGCCATTCCCAGTCTCTATTCAAGCCTAAGTTAATTGTATCCAATTTGCAAATGAATTCCAATTCAACAGTCTCTCACTGGAGTCTGGTTTTGAAGTTTTTTTGTTGTAATATCGCAACTTTCATGTCTGTAATTCCTACCTAAATGTCTCCAGCTTTCACCCTGACCACACCACACGATCCATTGTCTACAGCCAAGCTCTGCGATACAACCGTATTTGCTCCAACCCCTCAGACAGAGACAAACACCAACAGTATCTCTATCAAGCATTCTTACAACTACAATACCCACCTGCGGAAGTGAAGAAACAGATTGATAGAGCCAGAAGTCACCTACTACAGGACAGGCCTAACAAAGAAAATAACAGAACACCACTAGCCATCACCTTCAGCCCCCAACTAAAACCCCTCCAACGCATTATTAAGGATCTACAACCTATCCTGAAGGATGACCCAACACTCTCACAAATCTTGGGAGATAGGCCAGTCCTTGCCTACAGACAGCCCCCCATCCTGAAGCAAATACTCACCAACAACCACATACCACACAACAGAACCACTAACCCAGGAACTTATCCTTGCAACAAAGCCCGTTGCCAATTGTGCCCACATATCTATTCAGGGGACACCATCACAGGGCCTAATAACATCAGCCACACTATCAGAGGCTCGTTCACCTGCACATCCACCAATGTGATATATGCCATGATGTGCCAGCAATGCCCCTCTGCCATGTACATTGGTCAAACTGGACAGTCTCTACGTAAAAGAATAAATGGACACAAATCAGATGTCAAGAATTATAACATTCATAAACCAGTCGGAGAACACTTCAATCTCTCTGGTCACGTGATTACAGACATGAAAGTTGCGATATTACAACAAAAAAACTTCAAAACCAGACTCCAGTGAGAGACTGTTGAATTGGAATTCATTTGCAAATTGGATACAATTAACTTAGGCTTGAATAGAGACTGGGAGTGGCTAAGTCATTATGCAAGGTAACCTATTTCCCCTTGTTTTTTCCTCCCCACCTCCCCCCCTCACAGACGTTTTTGTTAAACCCTGGATTTGTGCTGGAAATGGCCCACCTTGATTATCATACTCATTGTAAGGAGAGTGATCACTTTAGATAAGCTATTACCAACAGGAGAGTGGGTTTGTGTGTGTGTGGGGGGGTGTGTGTGTGGAAGAAAACCTGGATTTGTGCTGGAAATGGCCCACCTTGATTATCATACACATTGTAAGGAGAGTGATCACTTTAGATAAGCTATTACCAACAGGAGAGTGGGTTTGTGTGTGTGTGTGGGGGGGGGTGTGTGGAAGAAAACCTGGATTTGTGCTGGAAATGGCCCAACTTGATTATCATATGCATTGTAAGGAGAGTGATCGCTTTAGATAAGCTATTACCAGCAGGAGAGTGGGGTGGGGGGAGAGAAAACCTTTTGTAGTGGTAAACACCCATTTTTTCATGCTTTGTGTGTATAAAAAGATCTTCTATACTTTCCACAGTATGCATCCAATGAAGTGAGCTGTAGCTCACGAAAGCTTACGCTCAAATAAATTGGTTAGTCTCTAAGGTGCCACAAGTACTCCTTTTCTTTTTACTCTAGTCTATAAATCTGACCTGAATCTGAACACTAGCTCATTGCCTTTGTAGGGTATTTTTGTTCTCTTTGTTTCATGTCTCTATTTCAAGAATGCCTTATGTTAAAGGTATAAATAATAGGTTTGCATTTGCTATGAACGAGGGTTCAGTGGAAATGCTTAGTAAACTTTATTTCAACATAGAGCAAGTAAGCTGAGCATACAAATAATGTACCAGTAAAATAGAAATCCAAGTTGTCTGTTGCTCTTGGGTAACTGAATCAGTATCATTTTGATGTTAATATCCTTCTAAATTATCACCATCTTTCAGTAAGAACTTAGTAGCCCATAATTCCTTCGTTTTTGTAGATAACTTTTCCTTTAACAATAACATACTCAATCAATTCTTGATGTCCCCCAAACTGGTAAATCAAGTGCTCCCATCTAAAAAGACAGTAAAACATTTATGTAATATTAAATATTTTCACAAAAACAGATCACATACAGAGCATATATTGAACAAATGGGCGAGCCTGAATCACGAGAAGCAAGTATTATGTTTTGAACCTTTGTCTCAGTATTAAAGTAAGACAGTAAGCTGCAGATGCACAAATCAGTATAGAATTCCTTGAACTGTTTCCATGTAATAAGTGCTTTCAAAATAGTTGTGGTATTAGGGTTTATGAGTAGATAATCTTAAAAATCTTGGTCCTATTCTCGACTGGAGTTATTTATACCTACTGAAAATGAGTGCAAAGTCAGTGTAAAATGCTACTAAAGTACAGGTGTAAGTGACTCCACAAGGTGCAACGCAGTGGAAAATCAGGCCCCTTATGTTAAATTAGGTTTTAAACAACAATTTAAGTACATACCTTGATGAATTAATGATAATGAGATCTCCCTGTTTGCCATTCTCTATAGAGCCATGTATATGGGATCTTCCAAGAGCATAAGCTGCATTAATGGTGGCAGCTGCTAAAGCCTCTTTCATTGACATTTTCATGTTTACACAGGCCAAGTGCATTACCATGGGCTAATACAAAAATAAAGGGGAAAAGAGGAGTTACCAATAATGAAATAGGCTATCTGCCCATTCTGTAACGCTGGGAGGCCCAAAGCCCCCAGGCAGGCTGACACAGGTAACTGGTCTCCTGCATCTTGTCCATTCTAAAACAAGAACTGGGAACACAGGATGCTCCTTCCTCCTCCATAACTGGCCAAGCCTCCCAAAGCAGATGTGAAAAACGTGAGCCTCTTGGCCTTAGAGGTGGTTCTGGAGAAAATACTCTGAGTCAGATCCTCATCTGGTGTAATTCATCTAAGCCAGTGGCTCTCAAACCTTTGTTCTGTTGACCCCTTTCACATAGCAAGCCTCTGAGTGTGACTCCCCTTATAAATTAAAAACACTTTTTTATATATGTAACAACATTATAAATTCTGGATGCAAAACAGGGCTTGTGGTTGAGGCTGACAGCTCATGACTCCCCCCATGTAATAACTGTGCGACCCTCTCAGGGGTCCCGACCCGCAGTTTGAGAACCCCTGATCTAAGCTGATCTAAGCTGAAGATCTGACCCTCTGTCTCGTTATTAAGAAGACTCCCTTTAAGTGAGCAAGAACTACCCATGTGTTGTGACAGTAGAAGACTGTTAACCATTTCATGTGCAATAATATGCATTAAGAATGGCTTACCATTGAATAACAGTATGCATTAGGGTTAAAATCACTGCCAAGAGCAACTATAACTCCTTCTTTTAACATTTTCCTAGCTTGAGGTTGCTTCAGTCTAGGAAAAAGAACAGATTTGTCAATACAGTACATTTAGCTATTAAGCTTTGAAGTACACCAGGAAAAAATCCATGTATTATTGGGTTTGTATACAGGGTGTAACCAGATTAGCTTATCACGTTGGAAACCAGAGGCAAAATTCTGCTCTCAGCTACCCACCTGCAACCCCATTGATTTTATAGCTGGAATCTGGTACCTTGTGCTTTTGAAGCTGCTGTAATTTTGGTGGCAGACACTCTCAAATTAGTGCGGTGATATAAAAGACCTGACTCATTGTTTAGGTGCTGGTGCTCCCTTTTTTCACTTCCCCTGCCCCTTCCATATTTCTTAGATACACAGATCTGCAGGAGTAAAGAGCTGCTAACAAAGGTCAAACTGAGCTTGTTGTCCTATACTTTAGCTGCACAGCTTGGACTCTTTAGACCAAACCCTGTGAAGTACTGAACAACTACAATCCTCAGTGCAGCCAGTGAGAGCTAAGGGGGCCTGATCCTGTGAGGTGCTAAGTACACCCAGCTACCCTACCAATGAAGTCAAAAGGAGGTGAAGATGTTCAGCACATTATTGGAGGTACTCCCCACTTCTCTCAGTATCAGATCCTTCTTCTGGTGCTAAGTGCCTCTGGCCCTGTATTAGCTAGTCAAATGACGTCCTCAATCCTGAATTTGGCTTCTTGGCAGAATCACAGAGAGTTTTTGTATGAGAATGAAAAGGTGATATACAAACAACAATACAATTCAAATGGTTCTCTGACACAACAATGGAGATATTGTTTGGTTTTGATTTTCAGTTTTTTGCTGGTTAATTTAGGATACGTCCACACTGCAATGGGGAGGTTCAGCTGCAGCACGTTTAGGCAAAGATGCGCTACCTTTGATCTAGCCAGCTCAAATAACAATAGCAGGGAAGCTGTGGCAGCCTGGGCTTGTTGCTTAAGTACACCCTCAGGGTCTCAGGGGGCTAGCCCAAAGCACCACCCATGCTGCTGCAGCTTCACTGCTATTTTTAGTGCATTAGCTCAATCAAAAGCTAGCTTGGACTTGCCTACCACGCTGCAGTCATGCCTCCTCGGTGCAGTCACACCCAGGACCAGCTCAAGGCACCAGCAAAGCAAGCACATGCTTGGGGTGGCACAATTCTAGCTTATCTTCTTTTTTTTTTTTTGCTTGGACAGTTGCGCTCTCGGAGCTTGGGAGAGCAAATTTTTTGCTTGGGGTGACAAAAAACCTAGAGCCAGCCCTGGTCACACCTCCCGATTGCAGTGTAGACATACGCTTGTGGACACAGAGGTTGCCCATTTAATTGGTGTTTATAGATCAGTATGTTAAATATCTGTCAAAAGCAACTAGAGCTTTTGAGAAAATACCTGATGTTGCCTGGGTAAAAATTAAACAAAATTGCTAAAATTTTACACACACCCTTTTCAGCTTGTTAGGGCGATTAGTCATCCATTTCCTTAAGTCAGATATAGAAGAAATTTTTGCAAATGAGCAAATGTATATACTCCAAATAAAATTTGGATTACTGAAAACAAATCCAGTTTGCAAGGTGACATCTTCAGTTAATGCCTAGCTGCTTTAGTTAATGCATCAGATAGGTTAAGACCAATTGTAGATTGGGTTGCTGGGGACCGATGTGAGTGCATCTCAGAAATAGGGCATTGACTAGATTTTATGGGACCCCATAGTAAGTAAGATGTATGGAGGCCCATCTAGCCTTCTTTACGGGTGTGGCCATTTTCCGTGGTCCCTGACTGAATTAAGGACGATAGAACCTTCTGAAATATGAGAATCTTGAGCCAAAAGAATGCTCCTGCTGTTAGTTTTGGCTGTAATTTCCAATCTGTCAAAATGGCATTACCTCAGCATGTAGGCAGTGGTTGGTAAAAGGACAGCCGCACACTTTGCACTTGCCATTGCAGCGATGCCTTCATCACTAATTTCTTCCAGGTGACTTATAGCCTGGGCTCCTAGTTCAGCTCCAAGCTAAGTGGATTATCACGAAAGATTTAACAGAAAAATTACTAACAGATACCAATGAATCACTGAAGCTACGTTCTTACTATCAATCTGCTTGGACAGGCAATTCATTAGGATGCTACCTAAGGCCTATTTACAAAACCCTTGTTTAAAAAATTCAAAGAGTGATCTCTGAAGAATAAGTAATTTTAAGACAAATTTTACTGCAGTAAAACTTTCATGAAGTTATTAATGTAAAGTTAAAGCTATTAATCCTTTTTAAAATGTAATCAAAAGAATCTGGTCAGACTGATGCCCTGAACAGAGTTTTTTACTGTCTCCATGAATATAAACAATAGTACAATTATGGATAAAATTATAAACAGGTTTTGTGCAGAATAGAGTTGGTGGAAACTGATATTCTTAAGGAAATGGAGCAACTGACCTATGCAGTTCTAGAGGTACCCACTGTAAAGAATTCTATATATGTCCAGACCGATCCTCTCCAAATACAACAAAAATAAGCGTTGACAGACTAATGAGGGAGGATTAGAAGGAGGCCCTGCTCAAATGATGATGAAGTATGGACCCTGACACCCTTTTACAGAATTGCTGTTATTTGCTGCTGCCAGCGGGAATGTCTGTACTGTTGGGAAGATATGAACTGCATGACTGAGGAAAAAATAAATATTTTTTAAAATAGTGTATCAAAATCTATACTTTGTACCAGGAATGAACAGGGTCACAGATAGATATCCATCTTTCCTATTGACCTCACTACCAGAGGATAAGCTAAGTCAATATTTGAAAAGCCAGTAGACAAGTTACCAATAAAGGTCAAGGTTCCACATCTTTAACTCATCAACTTTGCACATTGGTGGTACTTGCGATTTATTTCACGAACTACTTATCGTACTTTTCTAGAACAACATATTGATTTGGAATATTGCAAATCTCTCAGAGCATCAGTTCTCCCAAAGGCAAGTCAAAAGCAAAAATGGCTTAAATGCATACAGAATGAAGAAGTACCTCTGCAGATTTCATTGGATGGAGTTCATCACCATGGAAGTTAATCTGTAACCCTATCCCTTTTCCAGCCTGAAGAATTCTTCTGGTACAATTCAGATCAAAGACACCTTTCTCACAAAACACATCTATGTTATTAACATGTATTTCACCATTTAAGTTCAGCTCCTTCAGTTTAGGGAGATGGTTACTGATAATGTCATCTGTGGCTTCAGTAGCATTTTTCCCTCTAATGAAAAGAAAATGTTATAAAGACACAGAATTATTTAGTCTTTGAACCTTGGAATACTCTAAATTCATGTATGTAATAACTATATTAGTTAAAAAGGTGTATATACAAAAAAACCTCAGACATTTAGCATATGACAAAAATACAGTTGACCATATATTTTTATCTATGTTGCTAATGTGTCTGAACATTTCTACACCACTGAATTTTACTTCAATTGCTGCCTTGTTTTTAAGACTAGTGTATTATTTAAATTTTAAAAACAACAATGCAAGAGGAAAAATATTGTAATTCATATAACACAAACATGACTTAATTCTAATATCCTTTTTAAAGGATTATGCTATATCCTCTTATTTGTAAGTCAGATTTCTTTAGATGCCAAACAATTTTTTTTGCCCTTTAAAAAAACATTCCTCTACTTTTCTATTTATACATTCTGAACGGCTTACATTTTATCCTTAAAAGTGACTTGCAGACACTTAAAAAAAAAATCTTAACTCAAGTGGTAGAGACCAGAAATATCAAAGCTAACAGGGGCATTCAGCAAAAAACTGAGTTTAAATTTACTTTTTTTTTTCTTTTCTTTTTTTTAGTCCTTCACAGTCACAGAGAGCTGGTTTTGTCTTATCGAGGCATTCCAGCAAGGGACTATGCTGCTGTGACTGTCACAACCACTTTGGAATGCCATTGGTACATGAAGATTGCCTATAGGAGATCAGTAATGGCCTTTTTAAAAAAAGCTATATAGGGCTTTTTATTTCTTTGTACCTTTGAGACAGAAAAATAATAATTATAGCTACTGAGGCTAAAGACCTGCAATGACATCTCTGCCCTTAATTCAGCCACTGTAAAACAAACAAAAACAACACTGCACCAGCCCTGTACACATGCTATATATGTTTGACGTCTGGAGTTGTCTGTTGGAGTTTTACAATGGCAATAATGTCAAGGAGTCAAATTCTGCTCACATTTACAAATGAGGTTGCATGGCTGTGAACCAGAACAGAATCTAGCCAATTGCCTTTCTTTTGTTCACTTGTTGAAACAGTTGTTGGGGTTGATTTGGCTTTTGCCTTGTCCAGCCTTCTCTCTTTTCCTCCTTTGGCTCAGCAGTTTGTGGAGGAAGGTGGATTAAAGATTAACTCTAAAGAGCCTTTAGAAAAGAGAGAAAAGACAGGTACTTTGTTCTACTTGCTGTAATGCCTGCAAACAGATACACTGAAAGACTGCCATCGTTCTAATAAACGGCATTGGAATTCACTTTCAAAATGTCTGCCCAGTGTAGAAAATATTGCTGACACTAAGTATTCATAAATCATGAGCCAGGGATCCCAAAAATCATGAGATTGAGTTAAAAATCATGATTAAAATAATATGGTGGATTTTTGTTTGCCTTCTGGGTTTTGAGCCTTTACGGTTTTCCAACTTTTTTCCATGAAGGCTGGAAACTTAATAAAAAGCAAAAAGCTGAGATTCTCATGATTCTGGGACCTGGAAAATACCAAATATTGCAAGACTCGCTATAAAATCACAACAGTTGACTACACTTGTTGGCGCAAAGAACCTCTGGTGATGTTTCTGCCATTAGTGGTCATAATTTGTGATGTGATACTAGATTAACACAAATGTAGAAACTGGCAAGAACATGACTTAACAGGATATTACACAATTGCATTGTAACAGCTACTGTGACAGCTCTAGAAGGTTTTAATGAGCATTTCTAACTGTAACTAGGTGACATTATGCCATGGTTTTACTCTGGATTAAGGGAAATTATTCTGAAATGGTTTAAGATCATAAGATTTATGGTAAGATTTTGCTTTGGTTACGTTAGCCTAAGGAGTATTATAGGAGTGGTCTATTTTACATCTGTATAATTAAGAATGATCAAGGAGTGCCTAGAGCAAAGGATAAGTGCTGTTTTATAACAGATGTGTATAAAAGTGTAAGGCTTTAAACAGAGACAGTGGTTTTGAGGTTAGTTCTTTATCTTTGTTTAAAAGTTTCTATAATTTATACATAACTGCACCTTTTTTGTGTGGAATATACGGATGAAAGAAACATGGCATGAACTGAGATAGAGGTCTTGGAAGACAACAGTTTAACAGCCATTATGGTGTAAAGCATTTGAGGTCTGGACCTCAGACCTGCAGAATTCAGGAACTGGAAACTTCTAGAGACAGGAATTGTAAACAGAACTGAGGAAACTCTTAAGAAGTCCAAACTGGGTCACCATAGACTATGCCATGTACTGATTTGGCTTCAGGCAATTAAAAGTTGATTTTCTGAAACCCAGGACTTGATTGATACACTGCTGTAAACCAGAAGAGAATCTTCACTGACTTTGTTGAAGTTAGACCTGATTTACATCATCAGAGCGCAGAATCAGGCCCTGAGGCTTGAAACTATACCCATGTTGACAATGAGAGTTTGTAGCTGCATAACACCTGAGCTATTCTGAGATAAACTACTGCTATCTGGAATGCCAACTGATTAATTTTTAGAGCAGCTTGAAATGATTTTGTTAAAAAAATGTTTTTGACAAAGAATGGCTTTTTGACCATTTTGGTCAAAATTCTCCAGGTTTAAAAAACAAACAACAAAAAACCCATTGAAGAGAAACTGAAAGAATTTTGTTTAAAAATTCTGATTAAAAAATAAAATTACCAAAAAAATCCACCCTTAAAAACTTCTTATGAGAAGTTTAAGAACATACTAAATCTAGGCGAAATAGGTTAATAATTGATTAAAGCAGGAGAAGCTGACATGAATGTAATGGGAGATGGGTAGGTGCCGTTGTGCAGTGAGCTCTTGGAGGTGCATCATTTTAGGGCATTGTTGTATGTGATTTCTACATTTTTATGCATTCTTCTGTTACGTCTGTTTTTCACCAGGCCCACTTCTCAGTTTGTCAAAATGTGCTACTTTTATTTGTCCAAGACCATTTGTCCAGGACATCTGCTGTCATTCTTTATGACATTTAACTGTAATTTAGTGAAGTCTCATAAACCCAAGTAGTTATCTTTTTCACTGGAAATAAAAATAAATTAAATAAAAACTATTAAAGGAGAAATAGTGGGTTGTTTTGACCAACCAGAATGTGTGCTAATAATCCAATTATTTAGATAACCAGACTGTGCTTCCTGTTGGCAGTAATATCTAAACCCCGGGCTCACACTCACTCACAGGATACAGTGATTAACTGGTCGAATGGAAGCACATCAAGTTGTTGTTATACTAAAACTTCTGATGATTAAGTATAATAATATTGTTTTCTCTTAGCTAGTTAAAATGAAAAACAGACAGGTTACGGTCTGATGGCAGTAGCAGATCCAAGCAGAAAGACTTTCTGAAAAGGAGTTCCTGAAAACTTCCATACAGCTTGGAGTTGGTAACCGCAAAGGATGGCTACATGCCTATTGGCTGAATCCAGTTGATTTCTGTTTAAAACCTAATAGTCTGGCTTTTTTCATAACTGACCACCACCACACCAGGATGCTCCCTCACTTACTTCTACGTTCAGTTTAGGAAAGCATTACTTTGTTGAACGCTGTTATTTCTAATATTGTACACTTTGTTGCCATTTTGGGGAGAACAAAAAACGAACCCTCAAAGCGACCAAACAAACTGTGTGAGGAGGCCAAATTCTGCTGCAGATTCACCCCACACCTGGCGCTGTTGCGCCTCATTTATTTCTGTATAATCTGCCACCAATTTGTAGTTTATTCACTCAGGAGCTGCACTCATGTTTTATGAAATAATATGAGAGTATTATTGTTTAAAAGAACAAGAAAAAAATAAATCACATTACTTAGGCACAGAATGAGCTCCACAGTATGTAGAGGAAATGTTGCTATCCAGTAACCGTCTAGCCTGTTCAATCACCCTGAGCATTTTAAGCTCGGTTTCTAGGTTTAAACCATATCCACTCTTGCATTCGACCAAAGTGGTTCCTGTTCTGAGCATACGCAGCAGTCGGTGTTTGAAAGTATTGAACAGCTCCTCTTCTGAGGCTTTCTGGGTATGTTCCACAGTAAAATGTATTCCCCCTCCAGCTTGGTGAATATCCATGTAGGAAGCACCTGCCAGCTAAAAACAAAATTCTCATGAGTGTTCTATTCACCTTCGTCAAGGGATTCTGTGAGGTGCATGTGGCCTAATCCACAGTAGAGAGGGGACAGAAAAACATCCCAGTGATGGAACTAGGAGGGGGAAACTTCATAAAGGGATCTTCCTGAAGATTTCCTTCCCCTGAGTCTGGAAGAAGTTATCAGCTCTAGTCTGGCCTGCCATCACAGATTCATTTTCATGGGAAAAAAGGAACTGAAGTGGAGATGAAGTTGATGAGAAAAGGTAACATGGAAATTCCCCCCTGGGCCGTGGCCCCTTTGCGCCAGCCAAAGCAATGAAAAGGAATACCTCCATGGCAGGAAACTCTCTGGGAGCTTCAGAGACAGCTCTATGGACAATTGCACCTCTCTGGAGCAGCTGGTGTTTTGGGGTGGGCTAGTGACATAGAAATTCTGCCTCACTGCCATTGCACAAGGCACACGTAAGGGCAGCACTCGGGGTTGCCTCAGATCATATAGGGGACTACATAGGGAGACACGTTCCCTGCACCAGTGCTGAATCTGGCCCCCAAAAGACTCTGGCAGTGATGTCATGCTGCAAAAACAAACAAAACAAAAATCTATTTCAGTGCTGAAGTAAGTATTTAACACAGCCTCTTCCAGTAAAACTGGACAAGAGTGTCCATTGTAGGAGGGCAGGACTGTGTCTGATGCTTAGGTTGCACAGAACCATCTCCAGAGATAGAAGAGTTGCAGAAAGGAGTGATGTCATTTAGAACTGTGTTTCTCAGCAACCGGTCTGTGGACCAGTGCCGGTCCTTGAGATCTCCCTGATGCAGTTTAGCAAGTGAGCAAGCTGGTCCCTACTACCAAAAAGGTTGAGAAACACTGCTTTAGAACATCAAATCCCCTTTCCTAAAGCAGATTTAAAGGCAAACCCTAGAATTCATATCTGCTTGTAACTTCGGTGGTTTTAAAACAGGGGACGTGGGAAAGGGAGGAAGAAAGAACCAAGACACAATGAATTGGACTTTGGCCTACCCAAAGTAGTTATTACTATTGGTTTTGTTGTCTATTTTACCGTTGACATGGTTTTACCCAGCAGTTGTATTACTTGAACATTATCATTTTTTAGCAGGACCAGCTTTAGGATTTTGGAGGGGACTCAAGTTAGGATAAAGTCATAGGAGGCCCTTTCACCATATTGTGATGCCATGATTAAATTGTATCATGATTAAATTATCCCTCCCTGTCTTTCCCTCTCATGGAATCAATTACACAGCAGATCTTATCGCTCTAACAGCATCACATGACACCCCTATTCATCTTGATCGATTGGTCCTTCAACCCTCACGGAGAGAGCGCCCGATCATGTCATTTGTGTTCTAGCCAGTCCCTCGGCCACCCGCTGGCCAGGCTGTCAGTGGTGCCAGATGCCCGATTGGCGTAGCGCACCGCAGCCCAGAACCCCTGAGTGATCCGCCAGCCTCAGCTTCCCAAGCAGCTGGGATTACAGGTGCTTGCCACCACACCCGGTGTGACACCCCTATTATTAAATATTAATCATGTTTATTACACTGTTGCCTGTAGGCCAACAGAGAATGCAGCTGCACTGTGCTAGACCCTGTACAAACAGAGTAAGGAACAGTTCCTGCCCTGAAGACCGTACAATCTCAGTAACATATAAACAGCCATAAATTAATCACCCCCACCCCCAATTTGAAATCATACCCTGATATTCCAAAAACAAAGCATGCCACAGAAAAAACAAGCACTGCAGAGCTGGAAACATTTTATTCCAAAGCTATTCAGGTGCTTGCATTTCCTCCTTCCCTCCATCCTATATAGACTTGACATGTCCACTTGGGCTTTCCAACCTCCCCATCCATAATGCAAACTTCTGGCAATCCATCGTAGGCCCTCATCTCCATCTTATACCCCCATTTGGGTTACATCAGAAACAAATTCTAGGTGTATGAGTAAATAAAATAATTTTCATTTTTTATATTATAAGGTTTTCATTTCTTTAATCCCTTCTTTTTTCATTTCCCAATTTCATTCTCATTTTCCTCACTATCATTTTATCTCCCTTTTATAAGTTTTGTTCTCTTACTTCTGTCTCCCCTATTTCATATCCCCTCCGCCACTGGATTGCTCTCTCTTTCCTTCTTCTTCTTGGTCCTTGTTTCCCCATCTCTTTTCCTTTGGCTTCAACCCTCTCTCTTTCTCTGTTCTTGCTCTCCAAAAGCCGTTGCTCCCTCTCCCATCCTAAATGACATATAACTGATCTTACTTTCCAGAGATGAGAAATAGAAGTGTAGAGAAAGCAGAGATTGTTGTGTATGAAAGCAAATATGATGAGAAAAAAAACCCAACAATTCTGTAATTATGTGAAATTACCTTCATTGCAAACTCATGAACCCTGTCACCAGCCCACACTGGATGGGTATGTGCATCTACCAAACCTAAAAAACCCAACAACAATAAAATAAATACATATTGCAAGATTTCATTGTTTGGGAAAAGGAAAAACTTGAAAAAGGGCAAACAAATTAAAGGGACAGTATCAACTGAAGAAAAAAACCGTACTACACCATACTTCTGTTTGAAAAATGTTTTTACCTTATATTATTGCAAAAAACACCTATGATTACTATAATGAAGATATTCAAGAAAAAAAATCTTTTTTTTTTTCAGGGTGTTTTAGTCTATCTGGCAGCACTCGGTGTAGAGTTAAACTGTTTCTCCTGTATAGTAAGTCTGTCAGTCATGCTCCCATTTTGTTTGTCTGGGTCATTTGCACAGTAACAGGAGAGAGAGAAACATTTCTTAAAAACAGGAGAATTGGCAAGAGGATTTACAAGGAGGTGTATACCTGAAATAATTTCAACTAACTTCAAAACAACTGACTAGATTTCATGCTGATGTCCCTTTAAAAGTGCAAGCTGCATATATTGGGCTTGATCCTGTGGCACTTATCCTAGCAATAGACCACTGACTTCAGTGGGAGCTTTCCTTGTGTTAAGATTGTGAAATTAGTCTGGGTGAGTGCCAGAGTCCGTGTCAGAGAACACAGATGTCCAGCAGCTTAAATGCCAGTTCATAAATACAAGACACTTGATTTACTTTACACTGTGTAAAATGTTCAGAAGCACCTATGTAATTTATGAGCCTAAATCCCATTGACTTTGACCCAAATCACCAGTCTGTGTGCAGGGTGGGGAGAGTAGGCTCCACAAGTAGACAGGGAGGGGAACGAAAAGGGTGGGGAATTTGTGGAGCTTTAACTCTGCCACTCCAACATGCCAACTAGCTCACCTGAGCTAGCATGGAGTGGGAAGTAACTTGTTATTGGAACAGGAGAGTAGTGGATAATTAACCATTGGAACAATTTACTAAGAGCTGTAGTGGACTCTCCATCGCTGGCAATTTTAAAATCCAGACTGGGTGTTTTTCTAAAAGATATGTTCTAGTTCAAACAGGAATTCATTCAGGAAAGTTCTATGGCCTGTGTTACACAAAAGGTCAGACTGGATGATCACAATGGTTCCTTTTGCCCTTATAATCTATGGATCCTCATCAGATTCCTTTCCCTCAGAGCAAGAGGGAAGCCAGGAATAGCCCTGTGTGACCCTTTATATTCACAATTACCTGCTTGGACTGTTCCAGAACAGGGTGAGGGGTGGAAATAGCTACATACTGCCCCTTACTCAGGTCTCCAGTGAAGTGCCAATCTAGGCCTTCAGTTATTACATAAAAGAGACGTTCATAGTATTTTATATCTGGGCACTTTACAAAAGTTAAAATAACAGTGAAAACAAATAGGTGGCTGTGAGAGAGCCAGTCACTCGGCCAAACCAAAAATGGGCCAACAGAAAAATAAATAACCCAAGGAGAAAGAACAGCTGAAAATGACAAAAATAAACAGGCCCAAGTGAATAGACTTTGCAACAAGCATTGTAGATGGCCAGAGGAGTAGTCCAAGGGGCGTTCACAGAGTTGCATGGAATTGGTCTCTGAACCAAGAAGGCCCTGCCCTTCATCTGATTCAAGCTGAATCTCCAGAAGGAGAGCAAAGGCACTGTTAATGGTCTCAACTGCCTGGGGATGATGTGAGGGGAGGAGTTAGTTGCTCAAATACCAGGGGCCTAACTTATGTATGGCTTGACCTCTACAAAGAAAAGAAGTTTGGGGAGCGTTTGATTAACTGAGGAACCTGTGCTTTGTCTATACACACGGTCAGCCACTCTGATTTGCACTATTAACGTTAAGAAAATACACCAACCTGGCAATATGCATTTCCCAGAACAGTCAATTATTTTTTCAAATGATGCTTCTGAAAATTGCTGGCGAATAACATCTGCATGGCCTACAGCTTTTACACAGCCATCTCTGCAAAAAAACAAAAAAAAACAATGCACAAACAAGCCTGAGTGAATTTGTTTAAAAAGCAAACTCAGCAAGTTGTATTTAGGAGCTCCTGAGGCATCACCCTTTCAGAGAGGTGATGGGGTCATTGTCTTCAGGACTCTGAAAATGGACAGGGAAGATTGTTTGCTAATCATGTGGATGCCTTGAGATCTATGAGGAAATCCTATGGACCTCAAGGTGTCTGCAAAGCCTGGGTCATCCCTATGCCCTGCCAGCGTGGTTCCCGTAGGATGATAAGTTGCGGGCCCTTTCTGTTTGTGAAGTAATATCTGTATGTATCCTGTAACTCAAAAGGCAAATGCCAATGTATTCATTAGCCCAGTATATTCTTATTACCAAATCAACAGCATCCTCAAGTTGTTATGTTACTGAAATAAGAATGTAAGAAGAAAAAAATGGCCATGCCCCGTCAGACCAATAGACCATCATCTATCCTAGTATCCTGTCTTCCATATATATGTATAACAGAGAAAGAGAAAATATATTTTAAAGATGACCAAAAAATTGATTTTCTTTTTGCCACAAGAGAAATCATTAACTGATGCTTTTCATTTGGCAACAAAATGATATATTACATATAAGATTTAAGGCCTTGGTCTAATGTCATTTTCCATTATTGATATTTTAGTATAATTAAATATCTGAAGGGTTAATGTCTAGCTATTCCACCTGGAAGCAGGCGGGGCACACCCTGACTGTTTCCTAGAAGCAATGCACACATTGCTCTATCCAAGGACAAGGGCTAGATATGAACCCTGAGAACTTGATTGTTTGGACAGCAACTGTGGGAGGTTTCTTTAGCCTGGGCTCAAGGCCTGAGAACCAGGATTGTAGTAGATAGAGGATGGTAACTAAGCATATGAATCAACGTCATACATTCCTTTGTGTAGCAGTGTGTAATGCTTAGGGGGAGAAATATAATAAAAGGAGAAGGTGGAAGGCAGGGGGGGCAGAACAGCCCATCTCCGCTGACCAGCCTGTTTGCTTGCATAAAGCTGTGTTCTGTCTCATCACTGAACCGCAACAAAATATCACATAGCAGCTCCCTTATTTCAATCTCCATGCATGAATTTAGTGGTATTCTTGCCTTGAAAATGCTGTGACCATGACAGGAATCTTACCAAGTGTACCAAGACACTGTGCGCATTCCCAAAAGTGAGAGAAGAAAAAACAGCAACAGTAGAGAATATGTAGTTTCCCCTCTGTACATTTGGTGCATACGCTGCAGTTCTGCTCAGGCAGCTTTAATTTGCTGAGCTGGCAGCTCTGATGCACATTACCTGAGGGCTTATGCAACTTGGCCCATTACAAAGGTTACATTTTTCACTTGGATGAGCTATTTTATATCAATACATTTTTCTTCCTCATCAGACATTCAGGTCTTTGCTATTTTCCACTCAACCTGTCAAACATACTAATTTTGACCATTGCAAGACCCCCTCCCCCCATCTCACTCAATAATTGAACTTTCCATTTTTCTGACAGAATTTCATGGCCATAAGAACATAAGAACGGCAATACTGGGTCAGACTAATGGTCCATCTAGCCTAATATCCTGTCTTCTGACAGTTGCCGGTGACAGATGCTTCAGGGGAAATAAACAGAACAGGACAGTTTATCGAGTGCTCCATCCCCTATCGTCCAGCCCCAGCTTCTAGCAGTCAGAGGTTTAGGGACACCCAGAGCATGGGGTTGCATCTCTGACCGCCTTGGCTAATAGCCATGGACAGACCTATCCTCCACAAATTTATTTAATTCTTTTCTAAGCCCAGTTATAATTTTGACCTTCGCAACATACATGTGGCAATGAGTTCCACAGGTTGACTGTGCATTGTATGAAAAAGTACTTCCTTATGTTTGTTTTAAACCTGCTTCCTATGAATTTCATTGGGTGACTCCTAGTTCTTGTGTTATTTGAAGGGGTAAATAACACTTCCCTATTCACTTTCTCCACACCATTCATGATTTTATAGACTTCTATCATATCCCCCCTTAGTTGTCTCTTTTCTAAGCTGAAAAGTCCCAGTCTTTTTCATCTCTTCTCCATATGGAAGCTGTTCCATACCCCTAGTCATTTTGTTGCCCTTCTCTGTTCCTTTTCCATTTCTAATATAGCTTTTTTGAGATGAGAAGACCAGAACTGCACACAGTATTCAAGGTTTGAGCATACCATGGATTTATATAGTGGCTTTATGATACTTTTTTTCTTATTTTCTATCCCATTCTTAATGATTCCCAACATTCTGTTTGCTTTTTTGACTGCCGCTGCACACTGAATGGATGTTCTCAGAGAACTATCCAAGATGACTCCAAGATCGCTTTGGTGAGTGATAACATCTAATTTAGACCCCATCATTTTGTGTAGGTATAGTTGGGATTATGGTTTTCAATGTGCATTACTTTGCATTTATCAACTTTGAATTTCGTCTGCCATTTTGTTGCCTGGTCACCCAGTTTTCTGAGCTTTTTAACTCTTTGCAGTCAGCTTTGGACTTAACGATCTTGAGTGATTTTGTATTGTCTGCAAACTTTGCCACCTCACTGTTTACTCCTTTTTTCAGATCATGTATGAATATGTTGAACAGTACTGTTCCCATGGGGGACCCTGCTATTTACCTCTCTCCACTGTGAAAACTGATAATTTATTCCTATCTTTTGTTTCCACTCTATTAACCAGTTACTGATACATGAGAGGACCTTCCCTCTTGTCCCATGAGTGCTTACTTTCCTTAAGAGCCTTTGGTGAGGGACATTGTCAAAGGCTTTCTGAAAGTCCAAGTACACTATATTAACTCGATTACTCTTGTTCACATCTTTGTTGACCCTCCTTAGATAGTTCTAATAGATTTGTGAGGCATGATTTCCCTTTACAAAAACTGTTGACTTTTCCCCAACATACTGTGTTCATCTACCACGTATGTGTCTGATAATTCTGTTCTTTACTATAGTTTCAACCAATTTGCCTAGAACAGAAGTTAGGCCTACCAGCCTGTAATTGCCAGGACCACCTCTGGAGCCTTTTTTAAAAATCAGCATGACATTAGCTATCTGCTAGTCATCTGGTGCAGAAGCTGATTTAAGCAATAGATTACATATCACGGTTAGTAGTTCTGCAATTTCATATTCGAGTTCCTTCAGAACTCTTGGGTGAATCCCATCTGGATCTTGTCACTTATTAGTGTTTAATTTATCAATTTGTTCCAAAACCTCCTCTACTGACACCTCAATCTGGGACGATTCCTCTGATCTCTCATCTAAAAAGAATGGGTCAGGTGCGGGAATTTCCCTCACATCCTCTCCAGGATGTGAAGACTGATGCGAAGATACTGATATGAAGACTGATGCAGGATGAAGACTGATGCAAAAAATGAATTTAGCTTCTCCACAACAGCCTTGTCTTCCTTGAGTGCTTCTTTAGCACTTTGATCCTCCAGTGCGTCCGCTCATTGTTTGGCAGGCTCCTGCTTTTGCCGTACTTAAAAACATTTTGCTTTTAATGTTTGTGTCTTTTGCTAGTTGCTCCTCAAATTCTTTTTTTGGCCTGCTGATTACACTTTCATAGAATCATAGAATATCAGGGTTGGAAGGGACCTCAGGAGGTCATCTAGTCCAACCCCCTGCTCAAAGCAGGACCAATCCCCAATTAAATCATCCCAGCCAGGGCTTTGTCAAGCCTGACCTTAAAAATTTCTAAGGAAGAAAATTCTACCACCTCCCTAGGTAACGCATTCCAGTGTTTCACCACCCTCCTAGTGAAAAAGTTTTTCCTAATATCCAACCTAAACCTCCTCCACTGCAACTTGAGACCATTACTCCTTGTCCTGTCCTCTTCTACCACTGAGAATAGTCTAGAACCATCCTCTCTGGAACCACCTCTCAGGTAGTTGAAAGCAGCTATCAAATCCCCCCTCATTCTTCTCTTCTGCAGACTAAACAATTCCAGTTTCGTCAGCCTCTCCTCATAAGTCATGTGTTCCAGACCCCTAATAATTTTTGTTGCCCTTCGCTGGACTCTCTCCAATTTATCCACATCTTTCTTGTAGTGTGGGGCCCAAAACTGGACACAGTACTCCAGATGAGGCCTCACCAATGTCGAATAGAGGGGGACGATCACGTCCCTCGATCTGCTTGCTATGCCCCTACTTATACATCCCAAAATACCATTGGCCTTCTTGGCAACAAGGGCACTCTGCTGACTCATATTCAGCTTCTCGTCCACTGTCACCCCTAGGTCCGTTTCTGCAGAACTGCTGCCTAGCCATTCGGTCCCTAGTCTGTAGCTGTGCATTGGGTTCTTCCGTCCTAAGTGCAGGACCCTGCACTTATCCTTATTGAACCTTGTCAGATTTCTTTTGGCCCAATCCTCCAATTTGTCTAGGTCCCTCTGTATCCTATCCCTGCCCTCCAGCGTATCTACCACTCCTCCCAGTTTAGTATCATCTGCACATTTGCTGAGGGTGCAATCCACACCATCCTCCAGATCATTTATGAAGATATTTAACAAAACCGGCCCCAGGACCGACCCCTGGGGCACTCCACTTGACACCGGCTGCCAACTAGACATGGAGCCATTGATCACTACCCATTGAGCCCAACAATCTAGCCAACTTTCTACCCACCTTATAGTGCATTCATCCAGCCCATACTTCTTTAACTTGCTGACAAGAATACTGTGGGAGACTGTGTCAAAAGCTTTGCTAAAGTCAAGAAACAATACATCCACTGCTTTCCCTTCATCCACAGAACCAGTAATCTCTTCATAGAAGGCGATTAGATTAGTCAGGCATGACCTTCCCTTGGTGAATCCATGCTGACTGTTCCTGATCACTTTCCTCTCATGTAAGTGCTTCAGGATTGATTCTTTGAGGACCTGCTCCATGATTTTTCCAGGAACTGAGGTGAGGCTGACTGGCCTGTAGTTCCCAGGATCCTCCTTCTTCCCTTTTTTAAAGATTGGCACTACATTAGCCTTTTTCCAGTCATCCGGGACTTCCCCCGTTCGCCACGAGTTTTCAAAGATAATGGCCAATGGCTCTGCAATCACATCCGCCAACTCCTTTAGCACTCTCGGATGCAACGCATCCGGCCCCATGGACTTGTGCACGTCCAGCTTTTCTAAATAGTCCCTAACCACCTCTTTCTCCACAGAGGGCTGGCCATCTATTCCCCATGTTGTGATGCCCAGCGCAGCAGTCTGGGAGCTGACCTTGTTAGTGAAGACAGAGGCAAAAAAAGCATTGAGTACATTAGCTTTTTCCACATCCTCTGTCACTAGGTTGCCTCCCTCATTCATTAAGGGGCCCACACTTTCCTTGGCTTTCTTCTTGTTGCCAACATACCTGAAGAAACCCTTCTTGTTACTCTTGACATCTCTCGCTAGCTGCAGCTCCAGGTGCGATTTGGCCCTCCTGATTTCATTCCTACATGCCCGAGCAATATTTTTATACTCTTCCCTGGTCATATGTCCAACCTTCCACTTCTTGTAAGCTTCTTTTTTATGTTTAAGATCCGCTAGGATTTCACCGTAAAGTCAAGCTGGTCGCCTGCCATATTTACTATTCTTTCGACACATCGGGATGGTTTGTCCCTGTAACCTCAACAGGGATTCCTTGAAATACAGCCAGCTCTCCTGGACTCCTTTCCCCTTCATGTTAGTCCCCCAGGGGATCCTACCCATCCGTTCCCTGAGGGAGTCGAAGTCTGCTTTCCTGAAGTCCAGGGTCCGTATTCACACTTGACTATCCGGAGTTTATGCTCCTTTCTATTTTCCTCAGTAGGATTTGACTTTCAAGTTTTAAAGGATGTCTTTTTGTCTATGATTGCCTCTTTTACTCTGTTTGGCCACGATTGAGGGGTGGGGTTTTTTGTTCTTTTACTTTTTTTTTTTTTTTTTAAATTTGGTGTATACATCTAGTTTGAGCCTTTATTACAGTGTTTTTAAAATTTTCCATCCAGTTTTCAGGCATTTAACTCTTGTGACTGTTCCTTTTAATTTCTTTTTAACTAGCTTCCTCATTTTTGTGTAGTTCCCCATTTTGAAATTGAATGCTCCTATGGTGGGCTTCTTTGGTATTCTCTCCCTCCTCCCCCTGATGTTAAATTTAATTACATTATAGTCACTATTATCGAGTGGTTCAGCTATATTCACCTCTTGGACCTGTCCTGTGTGCCACTTAGCACTAAATCAAGAATTGCCTCTCCCCTTGTGGGTTCCAGGACTAGCTGCTCCAAGAAGTAGTAATGAACAGTGTCCAGAAATTTTATCTTTGAACCCCTTCCTGAGGTGACATGTTTCCAGTTGTTACGGGGGTAGTTGAAATCCCCAATTATTGTTGGGTTTTCTGTTTTTATAGCCTCTCTAATTTATCTGAGCATTTCACAAGCACCGTCGTCATCCTCGTCAGGTGGTCAATAGTATATTCTACTATACTCTTTTTATTAGAGCATAAGCTTTCGTGAGCAAAGAAACTGCGGAATCACCTGATCAGGCAGTTTCCACGATATGCATCTGAGGAAGTGAGCTGTAGCTCACGAAAGCTTATGCTCTAATAAATTGGTTAGTCTTTAAGGTGCCACAAGTCCTCCTTTTCTTTTTGCGAATACAGACTAACACGGCTGCTACTCTGAAACCTATACTCTTTTTATTGAAGCATGGAATTTCCAGCCAAAGAGATTCTATGGTACTCTTTGATTCATTTAAGATTTTTAGTATATTTGACTCTATGTTTTCTTTCATATATAGTGCTACTCCCCCACCATTGCAAACTACAGTGTCATTCCTATATATTTTGTACTCTGATATTACCATGTTCTATTGATCATCATCATTCCACCAAGTTTCTGAGACACCTATTCTGTCCCTATCCTCATTTACTACCAGGCACTCAAGTTCACCCATATTAGTATTTAGACTTCTCACATTTGTATTCAAGCATTATAAAATTTGTCAATATTTAGTTATCTGCCTTCATGTGATATAATTGAACCGGACTCTCTTTCGTTTGACTGTTTCTCTTCCGTTCCTATCTGTACTTTATCAACTTCTATCCTCTCCTCTTTACTAGGACATAGAATATCCCCTTCAATAAATCCTCCCTTAAGGGATGTGTCTGTTCCAACAACGTGCTCCTCCGCACCTGTCAGCTTTCCCCCAGCCCTCAGTTTAAAAACTCCTCTTCTACCTTTTTAGTTTTACATGCCAGCAATCTGATTTTGTTTTGGTTTATGTGGATCCCATCCTTCCTGTATTCGCTCCTCCTTTTCCAAAACATTCCCCAGTTCCTAATAAACATAAATCCCTCCTTTGAACACCATCATCTCATCCATACATTGAAACCCTGAAGTTCTGCCTATCTAACTACCCCTGCATGAGGAACTGAGCATTTCAGAGAAACTGTGGTCCTGAACTTTAATCTGTTTTCTGGCATCCTAAATTTGGCCTCCAGGCCTTTCCCTATGTCATGGGTGCCTACATATACTATGACCACCGACTTCTCCTCAGTACTGCCCATAAGTCTATCTACATGTCTCGAGAGGTTTGCATTCTGCATAAGGTTGCCAACTTTCATAGATTCATAGATTCATAGATTCATAGATATTTAGGTCAGAAGGGACCATTATGATCATCTAGTCTGACCTCCTGCACAATGCAGGCCACAGAATTTCACCCACCACTCCTAAAAAAGACCTCACACCTATATCTGTGCTATTGAAGTCCTCAAATTGTAGTTTGAAGACCTCAAGGAGCAGAGAATCCTCCAGCAAGTGACCCGTGCCCCATGCTACAGAGGAAGGCGAAAAACCTCCAGGGCCTTCCAATCTGCCCTGGAGGAAAATTCCTTCCCGACCCCAAATATGGCGATCAGCTAAACCCTGAGCATATGGGCAAGATTCATCAGCCAGATACTACAGAAAATTCTTTCCCGGGTAACTTGGATCTTACCCCATCTAAAAACCCATCACAGGCCATTGGGCCTATTTACCATGAATATTTAATTACCAAAACCATGTTATCCCATCATACCATCTCCTCCATAAACTTATCGAGTTTAATCTTAAAGCAAGATAGATCTTTTGCCCCCACTACTTCCCTCGGAAGGCTATTCCAAAACTTCACTCCTCTGATGGTTAGAAACCTTCGTCTAATTTCTAATCTAAATTTCCTAGTGGCCAGTTTATATCCATTTGTTCTTGTGTCCACATTGGTACTGAGTTTAAATAATTCCTCTCCCTCTCTGGTATTTATCCCTCTGATATATTTATAGA
Organism: Lepidochelys olivacea; assembly: GCF_965140295.1. Lineage (NCBI taxonomy): Eukaryota > Metazoa > Chordata > Testudines > Cheloniidae > Lepidochelys > Lepidochelys olivacea. The sequence continues at coordinate 270,115,629 of NC_140411.1, forward strand.
GAGCAATCATATCTCCCCTCAACCTTCTTTTAGTTAGGCTAAACAAGCCCAGCTCCCTGAGTCTCCTTTCATAAGACAAGTTTTCCATTCCTCGGATCATCCTAGTAGCCCTTCTCTGTACCTGTTCCAGTTTGAATTCATCCTTCTTAAACATGGGAGACCAGAACTGCACACAGTATTCCAGGTGAGGTCTCACCAGTGCCTTATATAACGGTACTAAAACCTCCTTATCCCTACTGGAAATACCTCTCCTGATGCATCCCAAGACGACATTAGCTTTTTTCACAGCCATATCACATTGGCAGCTCATAGTCATCCTATGATCAACCAATACTCCAAGGTCCTTTTCCTCCTCCGTTACTTCTAGTTGATGCGTCCCTAGCTTATAACTAAAATTCTTGTTATTAATCCCTAAATGCATGACCTTACACTTCTCACTATTAAATTTCATCCTATTCCTATTACTCCAGTTTACAAGGTCATCCAGATCCTCCTGTAGGGTATCCCTGTCCTTCTCTAAATTAGCAATACCTCCCAGCTTTGTATCATCTGCAAACTTTATTAGCACACTCCCACTTTTTGTGCCCAGGTCAGTAATAAAAAGATTAAATAAGATTGGTCCCAAAACTGATCCTTGAGGAACTCCACTGGTAACCTCCCTCCAACTTGACAGTTCACCTTTCAGTAGGACCCGTTGTAGTCTCCCCTTTAACCAATTCCCTATCCACCTTTCAATTTTCCTATTGATGCCCATCTTATCCAATTTAACTAATAATTCCCCATGTGGCACAGTATCAAACGCCTTACTAAAATCTAAGTAAATTAGATCCACTGCGTTTCCTTTATCTAAAAAATCTGTTACTCTCTCAAAGAAGGAGATCAGGTTGGTTTGGCACGATCTACCTTTTGTAAAACCATGTTGTATTTTGTCCCATTTACCATTGACTTCAATGTCCTTAACTACCTTCTCCTTCAAAATTTTTTCCAAGACCTTGCATGCTACAGATGTCAAACTAACAGGCCTATAATTACTTGGATCACTTTTTTTCCCTTTCTTAAAAATAGGAACTATGTTAGCAATTCTCCAATCATACGGTACAACCCCTGAGTTTACAGATTCATTAAAAATTCTTGCTAATGGGCTTGCAATTTCTTGTGCCAATTCTTTTAATATTCTTGGATGAAGATTATCTGGGCCCCCCGATTTAGTCCCATTAAGCTGTTTGAGTTTCGCTTCTACCTCAGATATGGTGATGTCTACCTCCATATCCTCATTCCCATTTATCATGCTACCATTATCCCTAAGATCCTCTTTAGTCTTATTAAAGACTGAGGCAAAGTATTTGTTTAGATATTGGGCCATGCCTAGATTATCCTTGACCTCCACTCCATCCTCAGTTTTTAGCGGTCCCACTTCTTCTTTCTTTGTTTTCTTCCTATTTATATGACTATAGAACCTTTTACTATTGGTTTTAATTCCCTTTGCAAGGTCCAACTCTACTTGACTTTTAGCCTGTCTCACTTTATCCCTACATATTCTGACCTCAATAAGGTAGCTTTCCTTACTGATCCCTCCCTTCTTCCACTCCCTATATGCTTTCTGCTTTTTCTTAATTACCTCTCTAAGATGCTTGCTCATCCAGCTTGGTCTACAACTCCTGCCTATGAATTTTTTCCCCTTTCTTGGGATGCAGGCTTCCGATAGCTTCTGCAGCTTTAATTTAAAATAATCCCAGGCCTCCTCTACCTTTAAACCCATAAATTCTTCAGTCCAATCCACTTCCCTAACTAATTTCCTTAATTTTTGAAAGTCAGCCCTTTTGAAATCAAAAACCCTAGTTGCAGATTTATTTTTGTTAATCCTTCCATTCAATTTGAACTGAATTAGCTCATGATCACTTGAGCCAAGATTATCCCCTACAACCATTTCCTCTATGAGATCCTCATTACTCGCCAAAACCAAATCTAAAATGGCATCCCCTCTAGTCGGTTCAGCAACTACTTGTTGAAGGAATCCATCAGCTATCGCATCTAGGAAAATCTGAGCCCTATTATTATTACTAGCACTCGTCCTCCAGTCTATATCTGGGAAGTTAAAGTCTCCCATGATCACACAGTTTCCATTAGTATTTACTTTATTAAAAACATTAAAAAGGGCTCTATCCATATCCAAATTAGATCCCGGCGGTCTATAGCACACCCCAAGCACTATCCCAGGGGAGGCTCTAATAGTTTTCTTCCCCAATTTAATTATTGCCCAGACAGACTCAGTCATATCCATTTCATCGCTTCTTATTTCTTTACATTCTATCTCATCATTGATATACAGTGCTACTCCACCACCTTTACCTTTATTTCGGTCTTTCCTAAACAGCACATACCCTTCAATACCTGTAGCCCAGTCATGACTACTATTCCACCAGGTCTCTGTTATACCTATAATATCTGGTTTCACTTCCTGCACCAGTAACTCTAGTTCCTCCATTTTGTTACCTAGGCTCCTTGCATTAGTGTACAAACATCTTAATTTTTGCTGTTTGGCCTCACTCACATTCTGTACCCTATTAGGCACGGTTATTTTACTACCAGTATAACCTATTAGACTTGTATCTACACTGCCCTTCCTCCTACCTACAGCTGTATCCACTCTTACTTCATTTTCTTTCCACTCTATGCTAAATTCTGGCGTGGAGATTACCTGGACATCTCCCAACCATCTCCCCCAAATTCCTAGTTTAAAGCTCTCTTAATCAGTTGTGCCAGCCTCCATCCTAGAAGTCTATTTCCTTCCCTACTCAGATGAAGTCCATCCCGAGAGAACTGTCCTCTATCCATGAATGCCTCCCAATGGCCATACATCCCAAAGCCCTCCTTATAGCACCACTGCCTAAGCCATCTATTGATAGTCATAATCTTGTCACACCTTTGTTGCCCTTCTCTAGGAACAGGCAGAATCCCACTAAAGATCACCTGAGCCTCAATTTCCTTAAGCGTCCTCCCCAGCCTAGCATAGTCTCCCTTAATACTTTCCAGCGAGAATCTAGCCGTATCATTTGTTCCCACATGAAGGATAATTAGGGGATTCTTTCCCGCTCCCTTTAGAATCCTTTTTAACCTCAGGTCTACATCCCGTATCTTAGCACCTGGAAGACAGCACACCCTCCTATTTTCTGGATCAGCTCTGGTTACAGGCCTATCTATTCTTCTCAGTAAAGAGTCCCCAATCACATAGACCTGCCTTTTCCTAGTGACGGTGCTATTCTCCAGTCTATCCCCTGTTCCCTCTGGCTGCAAGTTTTTTCCATTCCCATTCTCCCTTGTAATCCTTTTTAACCCATCCTGTATCCTCCTGGGGCTCATATTTGGTGTAATCTCCATTAACTCTTCCCCTTTTCCTATAGGACTAACCGCTCTTCTCTTCTTCCTTGCCCTGTCACCTCCAGTGACTACCTGCTGAGCCCCTTCTTCATTTTCCAACTCTGCAAACCTATTCTGAAGCTCTATTTCTCCTTCACTAGCCCGTCTTTTCCTCTGCCTAGTTCTTTTAGTCACATGCTTCCACTGACCACTTTCCTCACCCAGTCTCCCCTCAGAATTCCCTAGTCCTGCTTCCATCTGCAAGTCTGAGCTTTTCCCTTCAGATACCTCATGTCTTTGCTCCATAATCTGCTCAAACCCCTTCCTAAACTCTACCAGACTTTCCACCTGCATCTCCAAACCTCTGATCTTTTCTACTCGCACAAAATGGAAAACCCCTGCCCCACCCTCGGCCCCACCCTCCTTCGAGGCCCCGCCCTTTCTCTGAGGCCCTGCTCCCATTCACTCCATCCCCCCTCCCTCTGTCACTCACTCTCCCCACCCTCACTCACTCATTTTCACCAGGCTGGGGCAGGGAGTTGGGGTGTGGGAGGGGGTGAGGGTTCCGGCTGTGGGTGCGGGCTCTGGGGTGGGGCCAGGGATATGGAGGTTGGGGTGCAGGAGGGGGCTCCGGGCTGGGATTGAGGGATTTGGAGTGCAGGAGGGGGTTCTGGGCTGGGACAGGAGGTTGGCGTGTGAAGGGGTCTGAGGGCTCTGGCTGGGGGTGCGAGCTCTGGGGTGGGGCTTGGAATGAGGGGTTTGGGGGGAAGGAGGGTGCTCTGGACTGGGACCGAGGGGTTCAGAGGGTGGGAGGGGGATCAGGGCTGGGGCAGGGGGTTGAGATGCAGGAGGGGGACCAGGGGTGCAGGCTCTCAGCAATGCTTACCTCAAGCAGCTCCTGGATTCTGCATCATTTCCCACCTCTGGCTCCTATGCAGAGCCGCGGCCAGGCGGCTCTGTGCACTGCCCCGTCTGCAGGCTGCCCCATCTGTAGGTGCTGCCCCCACAGCTCCCATTGGCTGCGGTTCTTGGCCAACGGGAGCTGCAGAGCCAGGACTTCGGGCTTGGGGCAGGGCAGTGCGTGGAGCCCCCTTGCTGCCCCTACGTGTAGGAGCTGGAGCGGGGGATAAGCCGCTGCTTCTGGGAGGCACGCAGCGCGTGGAATGATGGCAGGCAGGGAGCCTGCCTGAGCCCTGCTGCGCTACTGACCGGACTTTTAATAATAATTATTCCAGAATTTACCTTACTTTTCAGCATACTCGTTTAAAAAGAGTTTGTGTGTCCTGTCTCACCTTCAGCACTCCGACACTGAAGTTTTGGGCATAGCAACTTAAGGCACAAGTGTGTTGGCACACTTAAGCCAACGGCTGTCTTTTAAAAACAACAAAGTAACCTTCAGAGAAACAGCCGTGTTAGTCTGTATTCGCAAAAAACAAAGGAGTACTTGTGGCACCTTAGAGACTAACCAATGTATTTGAGCATAAGCTTTCGTGAGCTACAGCTCACTTCATCGGATGCATACTGTGGAAAATACAGGAGATGTTTTTATACACACAAACCATGAAAAAATGGGTGTTTATCATTACAAAAGGTTTTCTCTCCACACACCCCACTCTCCTGCTGGTAATAGCTTATCTAAAGTGATCACTCTCCTTACAAGGTGTATGATAATCAAGGTGGGCCATTTCCAGCACAAATCCAGGGTTTCTCCCCACCCTCCCCAACAAAGCCACTCTCCTGTTGGTAATAGCTTATCTAAAGGTTTCAGAGTAACAGTTAGTGTTAGTCTGTCTTTGCAAAAAGAAAAGGAGTACTTGTGGCACCTTAGAGACTAACCAATTTATTTGAGCATGAGCTTTTGTGAGCTACAGCTCACTTATAGCTTATCTAAAGTGATCGCTCTCCTTACAATGTGTATGATAATCAAGGTGGGCCATTTCCAGCACAAATCCAGGGTTTAACAAGAACGTCTGAGGAGGGGTGGGGGGTAGGACAAAACAAGGGGAAATAGGTTACTGGAAATGGCCCACCTTGATTATCATACACATTGTAAGGAGAGCGATCACTTTAGATAAGCTATTACCAACAGGAGAGTGGCTTTGTTGGGGAGGGTGGGGAGAAAACCTGGATTTGTGCTGGAAATGGCCCACCTTGATTACCATACACCTTGTAAGGAGAAAGAAAAGGAGTACTTGTGGCACCTTAGAGACTAACCAATTTATTAGAGCATAAGCTTTCGTGAGCTACAGCTCAGCTCACGAAAGCTTATGCTCTAATAAATTGGTTAGTCTCTAAGGTGCCACAAGTACTCCTTTTCTTTTTGCGAATACAGACTAACATGGCTGTTACTCTGAAACTTGTAAGGAGAGTGATCACTTTAGATAAGCTATTACCAGCAGGAGAGTGGGGTGCGGGGAGAGAAAACCTTTTGTAGTGATAAACACCCATTTTTTCATGGTTTGTGTGTATAAAAACATCTCCTGTATTTTCCACAGTATGCATCCGATGAAGTGAGCTGTAGCTCACAAAAGCTTATGCTCAAATACATTGGTTAGTCTCTAAGGTGCCACAAGTACTCCTTTTCTTTTTTCAAACTAACTTTGTTTCTCAACTGGAATCCCCCTTGATTAAAAAGCTAAGACTCTGGATTCCAGTCCGCAATTTTTCTTCTGGTCAGAGTTAATGCACAACACGAAGAATAACATTTTTTCCCCTTATTTTCAGCAACAAGCAATGAGTAAAATTTTATTGTGGATTCAGATAAAAAGCCTCCTTTTCAGTGGAATCGCAGTAATTCTAACGCACTTGTGGCACCTGATCACACCAAAATGCCGGGTCGCTGTCTGAATTGAAGGCGAGCCTGCAGAACTGAAGAATTTGCCTTTTCAAAAGAGGTACGGAAGAACTTTATGCACCAGACTTTATTTTCTGAACCCGAGGGCTCCCAGGACAACGGAGAGCAGATCTGGCTGCATCAGGCCAGGTGCCTGCTCAGGTCCGAGCCTGGCCGGGGGCTCAGGGGACACGCGCACAGAGGTCATGCTCAAATAAATTGGTTCCTCTCTAAGGTGCCACAAGTCCTCCTTTTCTTTTTGCTCACAGAGCCGACTTACGTGCCGATCACCACGCTGGCATTGTCCAGCACGGCCAGGTCTTGCATGCCCGCCTGCAGCAGGTACTTCTCGCCTTTGGTGCAGACGAGCACCAGCTGTTGGGCGTTGTCCAGCAAGAGCCTGTGCTCGCCAGCCATGTCGGGGCAGAGACAGGGGCGGCGACAGCCCCCGCAGACCCTGGACCTGCACAGCAGCCGCCGCCAGAGGCAACCAAGGCCAGGAGCAGCCCAGCGGACTGGAGGGGGGGTGCAGCCCGCGCGCAGCTCCAAGTCTCCTGGGCAGCGGCCGAGCGCGGGGCAGCGCTGGCAATAGAGTCCCTTGCCTGGCTTCTTGCCACCCGGAGCGCTGCCACCCTGCGGGCGGAGGGGCCGGGGCTGGAAGCTCCTGGACTGCGCGGGGCCAGAGAAGGGTCCAGCCCCCGGGTCTGCAAAGCCCCTGGCCGCTGGCTTGAGGGCGCGCGGGCTCCCCCTGGCCCCCGGGGCGCGGGACGGGCGCGGAGGGGGAGGGAAGCTGAGGCACGCGGGGGCGGGGGCGTTTCTCGTTCTGCTCAACAGTCTGCAGGCGGGGCCCCGTCCCCGTCCCCGTCCCCGCGGCTGCCCCTGTGCTCGGCTGCGCCCCTCCTGGCCCCGTCGCCCGGTGAGGGAGCTGCGGCGGGGGGCGCGTGTGTGTGTCTAGGCTCTGGCGGGAGCTGAGGTTTGCGGGGGGAGCTTCCCCCCCCCCCTTCCCTTTGGTGCTCTGTGTCCTGCTCCCGCCCGGCCTCCCCCTCTGCCAGCCCGTCGTTAGCTACACGTCCCTTTTCCCTTTGAAGCGCGTAACTGCAGAGAGGCGAGACTAAATGCGCCCCCATTGTCGTCAGCAAGCCCGGGTTGAGGCCTCAGGAGTGGCTGGGGCCGGGCTCGGCTGAAGAGTGGGGGTGGGGATGGCTTAGGTGGCTTGACTGTCAATGGTGCTGCCCAGGGTGTACTTGTGTGACTCTTTGTGTCAGGCCTGGGTTCGGGTAGGGGTCCCTCTACTGCAATTCAGAGCACCACCAGAAGGGCTGTTGCAAATGGTGCTGGCTTGTAATAACCCCAGTGGGGCCGATTGGCCGGTTGGGGTTTGCAAGAGTGGAAGTGCAGGTTCTGGCCACATGTCCTACACTGGCTCTGTGTCAGCTGGAGATTTTCCCTTGTTAGGCAAATCCCACAAGTGGCCGGTTAATCCGGCTTTGTGGTGTGAATGGAAATGCAGATATCACCGGCTTATTTTCATGTTACAGTTAGACTGAGGCGCCCGGAATGTTTTGGTTCTTAATTTGGAATGTTCACCCTTAAAGTTCCTGGCCTGCCCAGAGTCACAGGAACCAGCCCCATGTGCGCCTGATGCCCCTTGCCAAACTTGGTTAAGGAATTATCATTTATCTGATTTCCACCAAGATTAAAAAGAAATGTTCTATTTTACTGCCCCCTATAGAGCTGGAGACGGGAGAATTTTAGCAGGAATTTTTATTCACAAAATGAACATTTTAGGTTTTCTCCTCTCTTCAAAGAAAAGAGAACAATATAATGCTGTGGACAAAATCTTCTAATTTAGGTGTCTAAAGTTAGGTTTCTAATTCCACATTTAGACCGAAATGAAAATGGCCTTATTTCCAGAAGAGTTGAGCACTTACAAATTCCACTGAGGTCAATTGAAGCTCTGCAGGTGCTCAACACCTCCGGAAATTGGGCAATTTTTATTTAAGTGCCAAAATCTAACTTTAAGTACTTAAGTTTAAAATCTTTCACCATGTTCTCCTTGTGCTATTGGTGGGCACAGACCTTCTTAAATGATTACCACCAACCATGTCATGTATAGCTATCATTCGCTCTTGTTCAGGGCAACATGAATGGGATGGCAAGGAATTCAGCAGATAATGGAGAGGGCCATCAGCAAAGGCCTCAGGTCAATATAAATGTACCTTCCTGCCAGCCAATCATCTTCCAGGATTCTACAACATTCTCAAAACTTAGAGGTGGACAAGGTTTATTAGATCATCCACCCCATCTCCCTGTTAATGCAGGATTGTTCCATACCACCCATATACTAGTGCTTTGTCCAGTCTACTTTTAGAAGTCCAGAATAATTGGGCTTTCCCAGCTTCCCCAGATATAATAATTTTATTAAGATAATGTTGAAGTAAAAAGAAAACGGTACAGAGTTTAAGCATAGAAGTTTCTGGTTATCAGGGAATAAGGTACAGATTATCAAGAGGTGCGAAATTCGGTTTAGGAATGGGTGGCGTAAGGAATACGTAATCTGCAATCTCCCCGATTGGGGGTAAAAGTTTAACCGGTCAAAGTACAGACCTTGTGATATGGGGGTATGTTGTCCATATAATGGCTATGTTCAGGTGTGGAGTATAATGAGTGGATACGATGATGGGGATGGATCTACCCTCATTTGGTGGGATTTAATGTTCAGTGAGTTTATGGTTCTAGTTCATATGGTCCAATGGAAAAAGTCTCTCAGTCCCTTTCCCATAGTTGATGCACGATGTTGTACCGGCTCACACCTCCTGGTACTGTCGGTGGCCGGTGATGTGTTCAGTGTAAATGTCCCTGGACCATCGGATGGTGTCCGAGACCATGAGGCGCTGCATGAGCCGTGTGTAGCGTTGACCGATCCCACAGGTCCGCAGCACACGCTCGTTGCAGGGGTCCCAAGCGCCCAGGGCTCCGACGATCAGGGCATCCATCTGCACCTCGTAGCCCTTCGCTCTCAGGGTGTCGGCAGAGGGGCGTATTTTTCCAGCTTACGAGCTCGGGCTTCGCGGAAGGCCAGGGTCCTGTTCTCAAAGGAGACCGTGATGTCGACAAGGATGATCTTTTTCTGGGCCCCGTCGGTGACTACCACGTCAGGTCGCAACTGGCTGTCAGTACCGGGGATGGCGCAGTTCACGGCGACCTCCCCCAGACGCGGTGCGATGGCTTTCACTGGGTGGTTCACAGCCTAACACATCTCACCGGCAGGAAGATTTTCTTGGTATTCATCCTAAATGTTCCACTTCTTTGTTTCAACTTTTTGCTTTTAGGCAGACCCCTGTAGATCACAGTACATCATTTCTTCCTTAATTTGTATGCCCATAAAATATTTGTAGACTACAGTTGCATTCTCCTGTTTAGTCATTGCTTCGTTCTTTTACTTTTTTTCATATAAAGGTCCTGAGTATTTTTGTTGCTTTTCTCTAGACTCCCCCCAGTTTGTCAATATTTTTCTTGTAACATGTAAATTAAAATATAATAATATCAACACATTTTTATGTATATAAACTTATATGTTTATATACACAAAAAGGGGCAGGTGTGCTAGGCTTCTTGGATGTGCCTTATTGAGCTAACCCTTCTTCAGGTGAGACAAACTGTGAGGTAGGGACAAATATTTTGAAGGTAGTTTAAATTCTTTAGCAATTGACAGTGTCTGGAAATCTTTTGTGATGTGGCATCATTCTCCCCAGTGGTGAGCCTGGGCAGTGATGCAGAGGCAGGGCTTCCTTGTAAACATTTTTCCCCTTGAAGCAGACAGCGGATTAGCTGCTGGGTTGGTTGAGGATTAAAGGAGTGTGGGCTAGATTCACAAAGGGGCTTGGGCATTATGATGCTCAGGGTCATAAGACCTAACTTTTAGGTGCCTAGAAAATCACAGGAACAACACTGTGGTTTACAAAGCCTGAGTTAGGCACCTAGGCTCCCTATACAATAAATGGGGAGAGATAGGTGCCTTAGAATGTGATCCAGAAAAGCCAGAATACTTAGTAGGAAGCTGTCTAAACTAGCCAATGGGAGATGTCAACAACGGGTGTGTGCAAAGCCCTGTCCCTCTCTCTCAAAGGTAGGCACCTCCCCGCAGCTTGGACTTGTGCACCTATCTTTGCTAGCAATTCACAAACTGGGAACCCCTCTCCTGGAGTCAGGAGGCTTTTTATGGCATTTTCTTGTGAGAATGAGTTAGGCAGGTGCCTAACTACACACAAATGGCTAGAGGAGGAGGTGCTGCTGCTGCAGCCTGCTTTATAACTTTTGGCCCAGTGGTTAGAGAACTCACCTGGGATGTGGGTGATCCAGGTTCAATTTCCTTGTTTGTCTGATGAGGAGAAAGGATTGGAAAAGGGTTCTCCCACTTCTCAGGAGAGTGGTCAAACCATTGAGCTCTGGGATATTCTCATGGGGGCTCCCCAAATCAAATCCTGTAGAAGCTGTTCTACAGTAGATTAAATAATTAAAGAGTCATTGGACCAGAGAGAGACAGACTAACTCTGTAGCCTAGTGGTTAGGGCACCCACATGGGAGACCCAGGGTTCTGTCTCGCTGCTCGGCTCCAGTGACTGTTTATTCACAGGAAAATTGCGTCAGCAGGAGAGATTGAGGGAGTTCCACTTCAGACTATCCCATAGCTCAGTGATTAGAACACTCTTGAGACATGGGAGAACCCCATTTAAATCCTTTCTTTCCCTCAGGCAGAGGGGAGAGTTGAATATGGGTCTCCCCAACCCTGGGTGAATTCTCTGGTCACTTAGCCAAAAGTTTGAAAGTGGGTGGTGTCAGCAGCATCACCTTCTCCTCTGGCCAGATTTGGAATGTGACCTGAGCAGGTAGGCAGCATCTGAGCACAGCTACCACCTTGGGCCCCTCACACGAGACAGATGGGCGAATGCCGTTAGTGAATCCCTCTGGGGCTTAGGCGGGAGATAGGCACCTGGACACTTAGAGTGAGGCAGCAGTGCTCATGCTCAGAGGTAGAAACATAGGTGCCCCATGAGGTTAGGTCCCTACAGAATAGGGGTGGGAGTTTTGTGAATCACAGTGGAGCCTAACCTGGGATTTAGGTGCCTAAGATTTAGGCACCTAAGTGTGGGGTTTAGGCACCTGAGTAACTTTGTGAATCCCACCCTATGTCTCTGAGCTGTTCCAGGAGTTCTTGCTGGATATTCTGGCAGTCTCGGGTGACACTATTTTATGCATTAAAATAGAAATTGATGAGAGACCCCACAGTGGTATGTACTGCTAAAACTTCTTCAATTGGTCCACAGATATTTTGGGTCCAGTGTTCAACAGGCCTCCGTACTGTGCTCACAGAAACTTGCAAGTACATCCATGTATGTGCATAAAACCCAAATCTGTGTTGTGTGTGTTCGTATTTAATCATGTGCCTTACTACTCAATTTGTGTCTATGCATAGACCGAAAGACAAGCTGGCCTCAAGCCTTTATCAGATTTACTATTCTAATGCTCATGCTTTTTTTCCCACTTTGTCTATTTCAGCAGTTCCGGAAGGAATTTCAGAAAGTAGGGATGGCATCAGTAGCCTTATTTCCACCGTCCCAGTCCCAGACTCCGAGATTTCAGAGCGTTAGTTTTGGTAAAAAAATGTTTTGATTAAATAAACACCATACGTGAATTTTGTGTAATGCTTAACAACTGCGAGAAAGGGCTTGTTGTGCACTAAGGGTGAGATTCGCTGTATGTATACGCAAGAGGATAGGGTGACGGGTGCCAAAGGATAGCACACTCTAATTTCCTGAGTTTGACGGGTTTGAATCACAAGCTTTATGTTCCACTAAAACAGCTTTTTGGACTGAATTTTACATGGTGGTGTTTTAAAAGGTATCAGAATATAATTTTTTTCCCTTTCATCTTTTATAGACTACGACACTGATAATCAAAAGAAGACTCCTTTTACAATTGTGGACTGCAAGCCATTTCTTTACAGAGACATTGAATGTAGGGCCAAAGAAGAGGTATGCATTTGTGTCAGTTTTAATTGCCAGAGCCTATGCTAAGTCTACGTATGTTATTAATTTAATGTACTTTACCTGTAACTGTCAAGTCCCACTGTTTAGGGGGAAAGGAACTCATTTCACCAAACAAAGCAATTAAAGTGGTGAAAAGTCTGCAAATAAATACTCTTCCACACCCCACCCCCTCCAAATTAGGAATAATGTGAGGGAAAATCAGTTTAGTACAATGTGTTAAAATTTTTTGTGGAGGTAAATACTGCATTTTAAATTTCTTTTTGCTGATGATGGATGTGTATATGTAGTATTCCTGCAATAGTTTCTCAAAGGAAGTACATGCTTTCAAAAGAGTGGAAAAATCAGGCTGCCCCAGATATAGTCATCCAGTAGCATATTTCTAGAACGGTCAGCCTAAGAACTGAAGTATGGTTTCATGGGTAAGGCACAGAACTCAGGGTAGAGTGTTCTGAGTTGTAGTCCAGACATTGCCATGGACTTTCTGTGTGACTTTGAGTAAGTCACATAATAGCTCTGTGCCTCAGTTTCCTCATCTGTAAATGGGGTTCATAATGTTTTATTTCCATACTGCTTTATTGTATGGCTAAATTTATTAATATTTGCAAAATGATCTGAAGTTCACTCATACAGGAGGAGACTATGGGAGTCCTGAGAATTGTTTTTTGTTTGTGAGTTTTGTTGAATGGTCTTTAAGCTTGTGTCCTAACTGTAAAAGTATTGTAGGTCACTGACCCATCAGGGCTGACCACAGCCTTTGGGCTGGTCTGAATTCAGAAATTGCATTGATTTAACTAAACTGGTTTCTAAATTTCTGGAACCAATCCAGAGAACAAACGCAAATTTGTTATATACACTCTTGGACTTAACATTATTTCAGACCAGTTGGGTTTTGTGTAAAATTTACTTTCTCAGTGTAAAATATTTTTGTCATAACTTCACAAAAGTAAAACTGATGGAACTCTGTGCCCCATTCCCATTGTGCCCAGAAACTTTGCGTGCCTCAGACCCAGCAGAATAGAAAAAGAAACATTCTCCCTCAGGCCAGCGTTCCAAAGCCACCCCTCATCGTCAAGTTGTCTTGTTCAATTTTTTTGTAGGTCCCCCAGCTCCCTACTGATTTAGATCCCAATTCAGAAAGGAACTTAAGCATGTGCCTAACTTGAAACATGTGATTAGTCATAAGAACAACCATACTGAGTCAGACCAATGGTCCATCTAGCCCAGGATCCTGTCTTCCGACTGTGGCCAAGGCCAGGTGCTTCAGAGGGAATGAACAGAACAGGTAATCATCAAGTGATCCATCCCCTGTCGCCCATTCCCAGCTTCTGGCAAATAGCGGCTAGGGACACTTTAGTTTAGATCATGTTTTTGCATGTCTCAGGGCATGTCTATACTGCCCCGCAGTTTGGACTAAGGGAGTGCAAACGGCAGTACGCACCAAAGTGCTGTGCTGTAACTCCCCTGTGTGGACACTGCAGGTGCAAACTTCCTGCATTAGTGTGAACTCGGGACCTATAAGTTTGTATTTGCACAGTCCACACAGGGGAGTTGAGTTACAGTGCAGCACGTTGTTGCACACTGCTATTCACATCCCTTTAGTTAGACCTGTGTGGCAGTGTAGTCATGCCCTCAGTAAAGTCAATGGGCGTACTTACGTGCTTAAGTATCTTGTTGAATCGGGGCTTTTGTGGTGTCCTGGGTGCCAGCGGTCTGCCCAGCATAGAATTATAGTTCAACCTGTTATAACTCCCAGCAACAGCTGATGCTTTAGTTGCTTCTCAGCTAGACTTTATAGCCTTTTCTGACTGTTGTTCTTAAGAATATGAGGGCTTCAAAAGATTAAAAAAATCCAAATCCAAAAGCTGACCCTAAATAACTAACACAGAAAACAAAGAAACACACACAACTCTTGTGTTGTTTTCCTGTGTATTAGCTATATAACTTTCTAATCAAAGATCAAAAGACTTGTTAGGAGTACATGCTACATAATGTATGTACTGTAGTGCATAATCTTGCACTGGTGAAATGACCAGTTCTTCATCTCTAATTTCTATGTTTCTAATAATAAATAAATTAAATAACTTAAATAAATTTATGAAAACTTATTCTTTTAGTGACTTTTATGCAATGTACTTTAAAGATGAATTCACATAGCATCTTAAGTTAAATATCTAATACGACTATATGTGTATGAATATTCATAGACACTCTGTTCTTCTGAACTGTTTCAGCAAATGGAAAGAGTACTTATATATTAAGGGCCATTACTGTGTACAAGCTAAGGGCCAGATTCTACCACGCTTACTCACACTGAGTATCTTACTCTAACTGTATTGTAGTTCCATTAAGACCAATGGGACTACTTACAGACTAAGGCCACAGGCCTGCAGACTTACACACGTGCTAGACTTTACCACCGTGAGTGGTTCCATTGGAATCAATGGAGCTGCTCATTAGTAAAGTTAAACACATGCATAAATCTTTACAGGACTTGGTAATAAATGGAATATGGGTGACAGAATAGGGCCCTGAGTTATTATTTATACAGTGCCGTAGATGTATGGTATTTTACAGGAAGGTAAGTCCCTACCCAAGAGCTCATAGTGTCATTAATAAACACATTTATCTGAAAATCTATAAATGCAGGATAAAAAGGCTCAACAGAATTTGAAGGTCCATGAAAAGAGCACATTTTCATCAAGAGCAAAGTCTCGAGACTCTGTGAAAAAGATGGACTCAGTCATTGAAAGAGAGACCCGGGCTACAATAGATAAAGGGTATATTACTTCTGGTCCCAACTGGGCTCTTACTTTTGCAAAATGTGAGTACGTTCTTTTAGTTTTACATTTTGTTATACACATGTCAGAGTTGCTTACCTTGGCATAGATTTTCATCTATCATACACCTAAAATCTGTCATTTAGGACCAGATTTTGTAACTGGATCCCTGTCACTGGACCCCTGCACCTGCATAGAACCCCATTGATTTCAGTGGAGCTCCATATAGGCAAAGGGATTTGGTTGCAAGATCTGATTGTTGGGCACGCAGGTCAGTTTTCAGGATTCTGGACAAGGATTTAGACTTGCATCCAAATTTTGAAGAGAGTGAAAATGTTGGTATCCCCATCTCACCACCACCACCACAGTCTGTAACTAATACAGTGGTGCCCAAACTTTTCCTGTCATGCCCCCCCTTACCAGTAATGGAATCTGTTTGTGTCCCCCCTTCCATTACTGCACAGCCATGGCTTCCTCAGCAGAGAGCTTGGGCTGAAGGCAGAGCTGAGGGCAGAACTGGGGATGGGGGAGGAGCTGTCGCTAAAGGCGGAGCTGGCCTGGCGACAGAGAAGGAATGAGGGAAGGGCTGGATTGGGGGCAGAGCAGGGGGCAGAGTGGAGCTGTGGCTGGGTTGGAGCTGGGCTGGGGGCAGAGCGGGGCTGGGTGGCACTCCCTCCCCATCCCCTTTGGGAGCTGACCTGAGCCCCCCATGTCCCCCCCTCCAATATTCCCCTGAGCCCCTTGCGGGGGCACACCCCACAGTTTGGGGGCCACTGTACTAAGAATTAGTCTGCTGCAAAACGTTGTTCCTTTATGTGATGTGCTGTTTTCAAAATTAGAGCATTGGGAAGTCTAGTCAATTAATTCTTTGAAACTAATCCCAGTAAGACTTCTTATAATGCCATTTTTTGCTTATCAAACTAAATAAGATATAAACATGTATTGTAATTCTTTGAATGCAAATGTAATTTATGGGATCTTGTACCGTGGAATTTGGAAGAATAATAGTAACATCATCAGATTAATTTTAACAACATTTAAATTCTCTTAAAAGGTTGCCAAAGTGACAAACAGTCTTTAGCAGATTATATCAAGGAACAGAAGGAGTTGTTTCTGCTGCAGGTACCCTAAAATGTTGTTGTTCTTATGGTTGGTGCTTTCTGAAAAATGTAGTTATAAAAGCACACTACGTGAAATAAAAATAGTGCAAGTAACTAGATTAGAATATTTCTGTTTATCTCTAAGTCTGAATTTTTGTGATGGTAAGAGGCACCTTGACCTGAGGTTCCACATTAGTGTGCATGTCTAACCCTGCAAACACAGTAAGATTACTCAATGTCATCTAAGTCACTGGAACTACTCATGTGAGTAAAACTAACTCACATATTTAAGTATTTAAAGGACTTGGCCCTGAATTTGGTAAAAAAGTTGAGTAAGGCTCACATTCATCATAATAAAAGTGTTTGGATGGGCTGCTTTTTTTCTACAATTACCAATTCAGTGACAAGTCAGACCTTACTTGGAAGTTTTGCCAAACTGATATCACTGGAGACAGAAATTCTCAGTATAGAAGAGCAGCTACATCACAAACTACAGTGCAGGTTTTTCCATACCATTAACTTTTAACTGATGTTCAGGCTGCATGCCTCCAGCAGCACTGCAGCTCTGCCCCCTGGGCAGGGGACCAGCACAGGGTCATTTTGCCAGCTCTGTACTGCCCAAGGAACTCCCTTACACTGAGGATAGTCCCTGGGGAAAGCTCTGCTACCTCTAAGGTCTCGTTCTGTTGCCAAAACTGCATGAAGGGGCCTTAGGACAATGGAGAATCAGGCTTGGTATATGTAGTGAAAAATATAACTATTGGATTCTTGATTTTGTATTTCTTTACACTGTGTTTAAATCTGTACATTTAGCATTGAAATACAGTAATATATTTTGGACATTAATTCATACTGTATTTCCTTGTCTGAATTAGGGCAGCTATTCCTATCTCTCTGAGCATGTCTTGCTGAGTTTACTTTGCTCCCTGAAATAATGAAATACAGATACAAAATACATTTGGACAGCATTTTGTACATAACATTTCCCCACTCTCTTGTTTTCCTAGTACGCAGTAAAAGTAAAAGAACAAACTATAAAGAAGCTGGAGAAATTAGCAATGCAAGCCGAGAAAGAGGCCACTTCTGCCGAAGCAAAGCTAGAAGAGGATACAATTGCATTTGAGGAATTTCTGAAAGAAAATGACCGAAGTTCTGCAGATGCACTTAACATGTTAGAATTGCTATTACAGTTAATGTTTGTTTCAATTTTTGATCTACCGAAAACCGTACACCTATGTCTCTGTAATATTTCCATGTTACTTTTTAGTGCAGCCCAAGAAACTAAATCCAAAATGGAAATGGTTGCAGATGTAAAGTCTGCTATTAATGAACTCTTCGCTATTAAAAGGTGAGACTTTTATGTTATAAATGTACTTCTCTTTTTGTGGTAACAGTGGTGCAGATTCTCCTCTTCTGAAGAACACTCTGGGGGGAGCAAATCTTTGAGGTTCACCCACTGCCACATTGAGCTGTTCTGTAGGTGTACAGTTTGGGCCTGTCCCCCACACCTGTTGATCCCCATGAAGTGAGTTAAGGGCAGCAGAGAGTTTCACAGACCTAACTGTTTTACAGCAGTACAGAGTATGATACTGTATCTTCATTTTAACAGACCAAACTCCTTTAAATGGATAACCAAAGATAGTAATGGGGACAAGTGGGGAGCTGGGAAACTGTACCTTCAGGCCTGTAGGTTTGCAAAGAGGCAGTAGGCAGTGCCAGGATTTGACCTGGTCAGGTCTGTGAGGGGTGATGGTGTTCGCTGCCACCCCAATGTCAGGTGCTGTTTTGCTAGATTGCATTTCTGTGTGTGTGTGTTTGGTGTGTTTTTTTAAATATTTTCTTTGTGTGAACTGTGTATTCAGTAGAGTATGTGTGTGTGTGTGTATGTATGTATACGGATAATATTAGGGATTCTCTCAGCTTGGGACATGCACAAGTTAAGAGGGTGGGGACATAGTGTTGCTAGCAAAGCTGTTAAGCTGGTAAAAAGGACAGTCTGCCCTGGATCTAGTTTGTGAATGTTTTCTGCTTACTATGTAAACTTTAGGTTTTAGTGTGAAAATTGTCTGAAGCAAAAATTGAGAATGGGTTCATAGTTCTTTTTAACAATGGCTCACCAGAGTTGAGATCTGTACACAGAATAATGTATGGGAATTTAGTTCCTGTTAAATAACCCATCATTAACATAATACCATTCACTTTCGTGGAGTTAAAGTAGGAATGAATTTGTCTCTCAGTGCTTCATTTTAAGTCAGTCAAAATATCAGTCATTTTGTATAGCTGATGATAAAAGCTGGAAGATGAAATCACGTGTCAAAATACTTAAGTATAACTTAGTTTTATAGAGTTCTTCATTTCACACTCTAACACTTTTTGAGAGAACTTTACAAGAAGAGAGGCACCTGAGGATTCCACTCCCCAGGAAGCTGAACCTTCATGGGATGATAAAGGGGAAAGTGAGAAATCCATTCTCATGTTAAAAATGACTCCTGTTTACCGAGTAAAGGCCCAAGTGGTCCTTGTTTGTCCTTTCACTACTCACTTGGGTACAGACTCCCAGGGATCTCAGTCAAGTTACTTCCACAGTGAGGTACTTTTAGCCAGACCCCTCTTTGGTTGTGTGGTCCCCACGCCAGGATGAATAGCATGTTACTTCCTCCCTGTAAACAGCCAGCAGTAACACCAAGCATGCATAACAAAAATTTAAAAAAAAAAAACCAGGAAATCTCATTCATTGATATAGACAAATTTATGTTTCTGATGTGAGAGGAAAGAGGAAAAATGTTTGTATTGTACCCAGCACAGTGGGTCCCTGACCTGTAGATGCTACTGTAATACAAGTGTAACCCTTCTGCACATCAGAGTTGGCAGCAACAAGGGCCGGGTTCAATATCTAGGGGATCCATTCCAATAACACAATGAAAAACCGGCTTGAGCCCCCACCCAGTGACCTGGGACAAATATATACCACCCCCGCTGGGCGCCTCTAAGAGGCAATACTTCCCCTCTCGCAAGCACAGAGTCTGAGTGTAGCAAAAGTCTTTTAATAACAGAGAAACTGGGGATCCCACAGCAGCCAAAGTGACCATTTGGGCAGCTATGGGCTCATGCTAGGCGGGATGGGTGTGCCTATGCAAATGAGATCAGCCCCTGAAGTTCTTTTCCACAACTTGCCACACCTCACCACCAGATGTCAGGGTGGAGCTCATCCTGCCTGTGCTTACACAAGTATAATGACAATCACAAAGTTCTGGTAGTCTCAGCTATACTAGAGATTCTCCAGGATGCTTGGTTGGAGTTGTACAACTAAGCACCATAGAAACATGAGTACTGGCCATAGAGGCATTCTGTGGGGAGGCACACTGGCTTCTCCATTTGGGTATCATCAGATGCCAAGATTAATCAGAACGACAGGTTAGACAAACCAATGGCTGGCCTTTCTAGGCACGCTCAGAAAAGCAGGTTTTTGAATTGGTTCGCCTGTATGAAAACCACAGCGCTGTTGTTGAGGAAAAGGCTATTCTTATAGCTCCAGAAATCTTTCTGTTCAAGATAAATTTCTCTTTCCACAATTCCTTGGTCATAGTTCTTCCATCATTTTGTTCTAACCTTTAGCGCTCCTATGGAAAGTTGTGCCATAAATGGGCATTTCTAGTGCTCTAAAGATATATCTCAAGCATATATGGAGTACACATGCCACTTGTACCCTGTTCATCTCATTCTATCCAAAATCCCTTCAGGGAAGGCCGGATTAAGGCATAAAATAACTAAGCTACAGTTTAGGGCCTCGCAGTATGAGGGGCCTCTAAAAAAGAAAAAACTGACTCCATTTCAAATTTTATCAACATTGGTTGATAAATAAAGGAGATATGGGAAAAGAAGATTCTTTCTAAATATAGTCATTTTTGTTCAAATATGACAAAAATATACACATCTGGCTACACAAATACCTTTACCATACCATTACGCTTCACAAATTGTTCATTATTGACAGGCAGGAGGCCAGGGCTTAGAAAAAAAAAGATAACTGCACTTGTAAAATTAGTAGTTCTGCAAGTAAGTCTCCTATCAGCCTCCTAAGGCAGCGGTTTGTTGGTCAGCTGCTACTGGTAAAATTCTGACCGTGCCTTCATAATTTTTTAAAATAAATAAATAATCTAACTGCCGATAAAATCAGGGAAAATGTGATGTCGGAGATGGCAGTGTCGTGAAGCAATCCTGCCAAGCTCATACTCCTATGGGACTCGTCCTTGGAGTGATGTCATGTATAGCATCCCCTTTGGCTGGTAATAGCCAGAAGGCCACCGTCTTTTGTTTACGGTCCAGCACACTCAGTCATAGAGTGCCTTCGTTCCTGTTTTTCTTCATTTTCTTAAGTGTTAGTGTGTTCTTTCTTCTTTTGATCTGTACGTACGTACAATTGTATATTTTAGCGTGCGCACCACTTTCTGCTTCACGCGCTATCCATGCTTCACATGATTGAGTTTGCAGGTGATCATCTTATGGATTTGGGTCTAGTGGATCTTGAGGAGGATACATTTGTGTTGGCTTCCTTCTGTCAGTTTCGGGAACCTTCACAGTAAATATCAGAGAGTGCTGACGAAAGGATAAATAGAGGGTTTTGAGAGAAGTGAAGGAAGATATACATATATATCAAAATATTCTGAGTACTTGGTGAGCAAGTTATTTCAAACTATGTGCATTTATGATTAATAGGCTATTAAAGCCTATAATATTCATTATATTTGCTTGAATATGGGCTAGTTTTTCTCACTTTCTCAATGCCTGTCTAGAGATTACCTGTCTTTTTTCTGGTAAATTCTTTCTCTCTTTCGCACATATAGCTTGTTGTGACTCTGTGTGTCCGAGATGTTTACTCGAGATTAATTAGTGGTCCTGGGGGAGACAGAGGATAGAGAAGCAAACATGAATAGAGATGTCTGCCTAGAAAATTCTGCAAGAAAAGCTATCTGCCCTAAGCATTCTGTGCATCGAAAGTGACACACTCCATAGCTTATCATTTGCTCACCAAAAATCACAGAAGAAAATGTTTTAAATTTCAGTGTTAAAATGAATGTGATGTGCAAACAGACATACTGCAGGCTGTACTGCTTCCGTTAGGTAAGCTGGTCTGTGTAACTGTAACTGCTTTTGTGTTGATGTAGATATAAAGTTTTCATATCTACTAATTAAGAGATCATAGTCGAAAATATGTTAATTTGAAACTATTTTATAATGCAAACAGGCATATTGCAAGATGCGTTTTAGTTAATTATTATTCTATTTTTACAACTTTGCCTTTGTATATATGCAAGTATAAAGATTTTGTGTTTATATATTCAATGTCCTCTCTGTGAAAATAATAAATTTTTTTTTTTTTATGGTATGGGGCTTCTTACACTTGACATAGCTTAGGGCCTCAGAATGTCATAATCTGGCCCTGTCTTCAGATCTCAAAGTTGCTACAGGCAACATGTTAAAATCCTGCACCAGTTGGCATGCTAGGCATCTGGGAAGCTATTCACAGAAGTCCCTAGTGGCACTGGGGGAAAAGTATCTGCACCTCATCTGAGGAAGATTTGCAAAGTAAGTTTCCATTCCTTTGCAGAGGCATCTTTCAGTAGGAAGTTGCTACTGGGCTGGTTCCCACCTAATTCCTTGCTTTATATGAGAGTAACTTCCTTTCCTGCCTATTATTCTACTATAATAATAATAATTAAGACACTACTTATCTTCCTACACTTCTGTGATTCAATTCTTGCTACTTCCCATTGTTGATGAATTAGGAGAGAAGCTTTGCAAGAGAATGAGAAATTTCTTATCCTGATAGGTTTCAGAGTAGCAGCTGTGTTAGTCTGTATCTGCAAAAAGAACAGGAGTACTTGTGGCTCCTTAGAGACTAACAATTTTATATGAGCATAAGCTTTCGTGGGCTACAGCCCACTTCATCAGATGCGTAGAATGGAACATATAGTAAGAAGATACATATACATACTGTGACAAAGTTCCTGCTCTACCTTGATGGGTCTTGCGCTTATTGGCGGATTTGCTCGCCTTGGAGCTTCATGGCAGCCCTCAGCTTGGCCATTTTTCTGAACCCACAGTCCCAGTCGACTCCTCCTGTGTCTGACCAGTTGAGAGGATTTGGGGGGAACGCAGGCCCGCCCTCTACTCCGGGTTCCAGCCCAGGGCCCTGTGGAATGCAGCTGTCTAGAGTGCCTCCTGGAACAGCTGTGCAACAGCTACAACTCCCTGGGCTACTTCCCCATGGCCTCCTCCCAACCTCTTCTTTATCCTCACCATAGGACCTTCCTCCTGGTGTCTGATAATGCTTGTACACCTCAGTCCTCCAACAGTCTGCGTTCTCACTCTCAGCTCCTAGTGCCTCTTGCTCCCAGCTCCTCACACGTACACCACAAACTGAAGTGAGCTCTTTTTTAAAACCCAGGTGCCCTGATTAGCCTGCCTTAATTGATTCTAGCAGCTTCTTGATCGGCTGCAGGTGTTCTAATCAGCCTGTCTTAATTGTCTCCAGAAGGTTCCTGTTTGTTCTGCAACCTTCCCTGTTACCTTACCCAGGGAAAAGGGACCTACTTAGCCTGGGGCTAATATATCTGCCTTCTGTTACTCTCCTATAGCCATCTGGCCCGATCCTTTCAGAATACAGAGAGCATGAAAAGGTGGAAGTTGCCATACCAACTCTAAGAGGCTAATTAATTAAGACGAGTTATTAGCAACAGGAGAAAAAAACATTTGTAGTGATAATCAAGATGGCCCATTTCAGACAGTTGACAAGAAGGTGTGAGGATACTTAACATGGGGAAATAGATTCAATTTGTGTAATGACCCAGCCACTCCCAGTCTCTATTCAAGCCCAAGTTAATGGTATCTAGTTTGCAAATTAATTCTAGTTCAGCAGTTTCTCATTGGAGTCTGGTTTTGAAGCTTTTCTGTTGCAAAATTGCCACCCTTAAGTCTGTTACTGAGTGACCAGAGAGGTTTAAGTGTTCTCCTACTGTTTTTTGAATGTTATGATTCCTGATGTCAGATTTGTGTCCATTTATTCTTTTACGTAGAGACTGTCTGGTTTGTGATATATGCCATCATGTGCCAGCAATGCCCCTCTGCCATGTACATTGGCCAAACTGAACAGATCCCTTTCTGCAGTACTCCTTCCTAGGCAGTCATTTCCCATTTTGTATGTGTGCAACTGATTGTTCCTTCCTAAATAGAGTACTTTGCATTTGTCCTTATTGAATTTCATCCAGTTTACTTCAGACCATTTCTCCAATTTGTCCAGATCATTTTGAATTTTAATCCTATCCTCCAAAGCACTTGCAACCCCCTCCCTCCTTGGTATCGTCCTCAAACTTTACAAGTGTACTCTGTATGCCATTATGTAAATCATTGACAAAGATATTGAATAGAACTGGACCCAAAACTGATCCCTGCAGGACCCTACTTGTTATGCCCTTCCAGTATGATTCTGAACCACTGATAACTACTCTCTGGGACAGTTTTCCAACCAGTTTTGCACCCACCTTATAGTAGCTCCATCTAGGTTGCATTTTCCTAGTTTGTTTAGGAAACTTGCATGATAAGGTCATGCAAGACAGTATCAAAAGCTTTACTAAAGTCAAGATATACCACCTCTACCACTTCCCCCCTTTCCATAAGGCTTGTTATCCTGTCAAAGAAAGCTATCAGGTTGGTTTGACATGATTTGTTTTTGACAAATCCATGCTGACTGTTACTTATCACCTTATTATCTTTTAGATGTTTGCAAATTGATTATTTATTTGTTCCATTATCTTTCCGGGTACAGAAGTTAAGCTGACTGGTCTGTAATTCCCCAGGTTGTCCGTATTTCCCTTTTTATAGGTTGGCACTAGATTTTTGCCCTTTTTCCAGTCTTCTGGAATCTCTCCTTTCTTCCATGACTTTTCAAAAATAATTGCTAATGGCTCAGATATCTGCTCTGTCAGCTCCTTGAGTATTCTAGGAGTCACTTCATCAGTCCCTGGTGACTTGAAGAACTCTAATTTGTCCAAGTAATTTTTAACTTGTTTTCTCCCTATTTTAGCCTCCTCTGAGCCTACCTCATTTTCATTGGCATTCACTACGTTAGTGTCCAATCACCACCAACCTTCTTGGTGAAAACCGAAACAAATAAGTTATTAAGCACCTCTGCCATTTCCACATTTTCTGATATTATTTTTTCCCCCTCATTGGGTAACGGACCTACCCTGTCCTTTGTCTTCCTCTTGCTTCTCATATATTTGTAAAATGTTTTCTTGTTACCCTTTATGTCTCTAGCTAGTTTGATCTTGTTTTGTGCCTTGGCCTTTCTAATTTTGTCCCTGAATACTTGTGTTATTTGTTTATATTCATCCTTTGTCCTAGTTTCCACTTTTTGTAGGACTCTTGTTTGATTTTTAGATCATTGAAGGTCTCCTGGTTAAGCCAGGGCAATCTCTTGCCATACTTCCTATCTTTCCTACACAGTGAGATAGTTTGCTCTTGTGCCCTTAATAATGTCTCTTTAAAAAGCTGCCAACTATTGTTTTTCCCCTTAGACTTGCTTCTCATGGGATCTTACCTACCAACTCCCTGAGTTTGCTAAAGTCTGCCTTCTTGGAATCCATTGTCTTTATTTTGCTGTTCTCCCTCCTATCATTGCTTAGAATCATGAACTCTTATCATTTCATGATCACTTTCACCCAAGCTGCCTTCCACTTTCAAATTCTCAACCAATTCCTCCCTATTTGTCAATATCAAATCTAGAACATCCTCTCCCCTGATAGCTGTCTTCACCTTCTGAAATAAAAAATTGTCTCCAATATATTCCAAGAATTTATTGGATAATCTGTGCCCTGCTGTGTTATTTTCCCAACAGATGTCTGAGTAGTTGAAGTCCCCCATCACCACCAAGTCCTGTGCTTTGGATGATTTTATTAGTTGTTTTTAAAAAGCCACATCCATCTCTTCTTCCTGGTTAGGTGGTCTGTAGTAGATCCCTACTATGACATAACCCTAGTTTTTACCCCTTTTATAATTTTATTGGGGTTAATTAATATATCAGGTAGTTCTCTAAATACTAATAAATCAGTTGCTGGAGTGTTTCTTTTGCTTTGGAAGAACTGTTCTGATGGCTTGGTGGCCTGAGCTGAAGGGTGGTGCTTAGTCCTGCAGTATCCAGCAACAAGACTGGACCACTCCAAATTCCTTGGAGTTGGGGGACATTAACCCATTAGGGATAAATGAGGAAGGAGATGGCTAGCAGAAAGAAAATGATCAGGTAAGAAATTTCTCATTCACTTTCCTTAGAGATCAGCAGAAAGAACTTGTGTTTAGTGTTTCATTGAAAGGCTGTCATCTTAATAGTTCAACACACCTTTTTAGCTCTGCACCATAGTATCTATAATAAGTTTGAGCCCATATGCTGAGGAGGAACTTTGAAGTCACCTCCTGACCCAGATGTGAGGGTTTCTCAGTAACCCACATTTTGAAAAATGCCAGTCTAATGTGTGACTAAGATAATGTCATTTTAAGTTGATATAATTTAAACTTTAAAATTTTTTTGTACATCTGCTTGTATATTAACTGTATACTGTAACGTATTTTTGTAGTGAAATTGCAAATGCCGAATTCCTTCTCATGGAGAGTTTATATTATGAAGATTTTTTGATGAAACTTTCTCCTAAAGAATGGCAAGAAGAACAGAGAACAAAAAAGTTGAAAGCAAGAATAGACAAACAGAGAGAAAGAGAGTGCATGCAGAGAGAAATGATTACGTGTACTTTCACTCCACACCAAGAAAAAGAAAGTGTACGCAAAGAGAAGATAATTTCTTCAGTTTCACGCCAACCACGCCACTGTTCTATTTTTTTAAAGCCAAGTATGTGTCTGAAAATATAAAGTACAATCTATATAAATGTGGTTAAGGCTGAAAATTTAAGCACACACAAGTCAGAACTTTAAAAAATGAAGTGATCAGATGCTGATTTCATTTCAGTGTTGCAAACTCTCATTATTTTACCACAAGTCTCACAATTTCGGTGGGGTTTTTTTCATGAAACCCCAGCTTCTGGAATCCACAGATTGTATGAGAGCTCAGCTTTCAGTTTTTGAAAAAGTAAGCTTCTAGCCCTTTTGGTTACAGAGAAAAGCTTTAAAAAATGAAGCAAGTACACCTTTACGACTTAGAAACCAGAAGACAAATGAAGAGAACCCCAAATTTATTACTTTTTTTTTTAAAAAGTCATGATTTTAAAGCCACTCTCATGATTTTGGAGTCTTGACTCATGGTTTTTTTAACATGTAGGTTTGGAATTCGGGGTAAATAATGTGGCTCACATAAGCCCTCGTTAGTGGGTTGTGTCTTTTGAAGCTTGATGTTTAGGCTAGCAATGTTTATTTTTTTCTAGATTCCTCACTTAGGCGTTGTTTTTATTAAAAGTTTAATTAAAGGTGTATTTTTAAATTGATTTAGTTGAAACAGTGCAAACCTCTGTGTGGATATTCAAATTAATTTAAACCTGTCTTGCATTGATTTAGCTTAATCTGGTAAGGAATCCGCTAAATCAGGTTTAAATCCATATAAGACATGTCTACAGAGGAGTTTGCAGTTAAGCTAAATCAAATTAAAAACTGATTTTAGCTTAACTAGCGCAAGTTTCTTGTGCAGACAAGACCTTACTGTTAAAGGCCTGTTCCCATATTACCATTTGTTTTTCCCAGTTGCAGTTGGAAAAGCTTTCTTGGTTTAGCTGTACCTCAGATAAAAAGTTCCTTTACGTTATTCTTTATTTAGATCCCATTATATTTTCCACTTGCTTTTACAGTAAATCAGAGCAGTAACTTTGTTGTTGTTGTCAGTCAAGACACATTTCTTTTAGGAAAGCTCTTCAGTTATAGTTCTCTTTATATTTTTAGATAGACTCTATGTATCAAATACAGACAGGCGCTTCAGTTCCTTTGAGAAAAGTGCTGGATACAATAGGAAAACATCAGCTGTAAGTGAGAGTTGTCACCAGAGAACAGCAGTGCATGGTAACAAAGGTATGAGGTCTATGCAGTAGGGTGGTGAAGGTATTCCTGTTCACTGATGGTAAAATTCACACAGTCATGGAGGGTTCGTTCCCCTTGGTAGGATTGTCTCTGTGAGGAGCAGGGGCAGAGGGTGCATAGATGAAGCAGCCGGAGACGTGAGTGCACACTACAAAATTAAGTTGACTTAAGTGAGGTTGACATACAGCCATCACAGTAATTACTGCGGTGGTTCCTGTCCACACTATGCCTCCTTTGTCAGTGGTGTGCATCTTCACCAGGAGTACTTCCACCAACTTAACTGTGTGGGGCACTGACAGCTGGATCCCCCACCCCTGCCCCGGGAGGGGGGGCAGCTGTGAGCCTCAAGTGGGACTGACAGCTCAGACTGTCAGCCCCAGGGTGTGTGGGGGTGGCTCCAGCTTTGAGCCCTGCGTGGGGCTGACAGCCAAAACAGGCAAAGTAACAGTGTCTACACAGACACTGTCACCCTGACTACCTCCACCTAACGGCGATGCTGCTTGCAAAGGTGGAGTTATGAGGTCAGTGTAGCGGGCAATTTACATGGGTGGGATCAATGTCTACCTTACATCTTACGACTGCTTTATATTTGTATTTATCTAATATATATTTACAAAGAAACTGTATGATAGTTATAGACAAACTGGTAAAATACACCTCCTTAACATATGGAGACCACTGCTGGTAACATTCCAAGGAGCAAGATAAGAATATACCCCTTAATGTGTAAGTTCATCTTCCTATAGATGAATAATAATATAATTTGGATACGTATTTACTTTCAAATTTATCCTTTTATTGCTTCACATTTTGAAGAAAATGAACGCAGGTCTTCTAGAAAGCTCACAAAAGCAGACTTGAATGAAGAAGTGAAAATGTTAAGTGAGTGCAAATCCATCTTGACTGATAAAAAAAAGACATCACCAAGGTAATAGTATCAGACAAACTTTGCTTTCTCCATTCTCAGTTTGCTTTCTCCATCTTCCTGTGTACAATAAGAAGAAAATATATCAAGTAAGAGAGCAAATAAAATAAGAAATGCAATTATATACCACAGTAAGGAAGTTTATCAATAATTCTCCCACCTCCATAGTGGTAGTGATTTGATAGTGGTACCAATGGCCAAAGCCAGCTAGAAGGATCCACATTTATGTGTTCCTCCGCCCCCAGGTCAGCCTCTGTTCTGAGCATTGACATCTGGTAGATAGAAGGATTTAACAATCATTGGTGCTAGCAACTTTAAATCAACAACTTAGTATTAAGGTGAATTGAGGATGAAGGCCCAAGAATTTGTTGTGATTATTCACACCAGGAGAAGTATGATGACTGAATGAAAATTTTGTCAGTGAACATCTGGAGCCAGACCAGTATCAGGTGAAGGTGCCTGCGATGGGACAGCTAAATTAACTGTCTTGTGGCTGAAGGCTCACAGTTAGGCTTGGCTGTGGGGCTCCCACTGGAGGTGCAGCACTGGTTACAGAGCAGTGGAGTAGAAAGACAAGAGGACTGGGAGAAACAAGGGAGCAGAGTAGGAGGGAATTGAGAACTGTAATTTAGCATCGTATAGTTAACTGTCCTTTTTCATCCTCTTTTAGTTAATGTTGTTTTTCTTTGCAGATAGACGTGTCTGTTTTGCCCATCCATTCTGCCATATTTCTGCCCTTGATTATGTGCTGGAACCTGCTGAAGGCTGTCACAATTTAAAAAATAGATATATCCAAAGCAACGTGTGGGCTATTGAGCTATATTGAGCTCACAATGATTGCTTGGTTTGTCTACACAGTCATTAATACCTGTATATAACACACAACTTTGTGAAGCACTTATAAAGCAGCTATTATTGAAAAGGGCAGAAAATATTCTTGTAGGTTCAATAGAGTCCTGGAGAATCTATAAGTACAGGACAGTGCATTGAAAGAGTTCCTTTGCAGGAATGGGTGTGAGAGTTCCTTTATAAAATCAAATTTAATCCTGTTGGTTAAAGCTTCAGTTCCTCACTTCTCTCCACTGTATGCATATGTGGAGAAGACTAAGGCCTAAGTCTTCAAAGAGCTGAAAACATCTTTTGCAATGATGGGAGTTCCCTTTCCACACACTGAAATCAGAAAGCTCTTGTAGGATTGGGATTTTAGGCTTAGAAACCAGGAACTGACTCTTTTTCTCCTTCCCTTTTATATCAGGTGGGAAAGCGAAAGTGATTGTGCAATTCATGAAGATTCCTTGAAAGACCTGGACACTGATATGGTAATTAAACTAGGCTTCTCGATTGAACATGTGTCCTCTGGAAAATGAGATTTTTTTTTTCTTTTAATGACTTGATTTTTCTTATGCAAAAATTGCAGAAATTCTGGGCCAGATTGTGTACTTGGTTGCACATGTTCAACCCATTGGCCAGGTTCTCAGCTCTGCTTCAGCAGCTTTGCATCACTACAACAACTCAAATCAGCCACAGACCTTTCTTAATCAGCTCCTTAAGATTCCCCCCATACATTTTTCTGTTGTTTTAAATTTTAGAAAGAATTATTTGCAGCAAAACTGAAGTTACCTAACATAGGTGTAGCTCTTCTTCCAGTAAATGTTATGTATCTTTCTTTCCTCTATCTTAGGTGCCAGAAATATATTTCACAGACCCAAAACAGTTACTTCAGATCTTCACAGAGCTAGAGGAACAAAATCTTGCATTGATCCAAAATAACCAAGACTTAGATGAAACTATGGATGAAATTGAGCAGATGGCAAAAACTATAAAGGCAAAACTGTAAGTTATTGAACTAGAGAGAGCAATATGTAAAGCTAGTTGGTACCTCTTCACTGCTGGATATTTAAATTACCTGACCTATTCCTTGAACAGCAAAGCAGAGACATTTTCAACATAGTCATGCTTTAAGTATGGCTCATAAGGTATTTTGAAGGAGCACAATTTCTGAATAAGGTAGATACATAACAGAAAATACCAGTTTTACTACACAAGCTTGGCATTTTTGGGTTGCAAATAGGTAGACTGGGGAGACAAATATCCTCCATGTTGTGTATGTCCCATTTGTAATTAGTAAGGACCATATATAGTCCCTGGCCCTCGTGTGACAGAGTGGAGGAGAAGGCGCTGGGATTATTACCGTGACATTCATTTAACCATAAATCCTTTATGAAATACAAAGGCCAAATGGTATTTATACAATTGCTCTAAACATGCCTAAAAAGCCTAACTAATAAGCAGTATACTACGTCCAAGCTCTAACAGAACACTTACAAGCGTTTGATCAAGATACTTACAAATGGACTATACCCAAGGCTGCTTAGACACATATTGGCCAGCTCCAACATGGTCAGGCAGGGATTAGCAATTAACCCTTTCAGAGTTTATTTTTTGTATACCTCCTTTAACAAACAAGTGATGTCATTGCCAATTCTCAGACTTTAGCTAAGGCCGGATGAAGCAGTTTCTTATGTAACCAATTATTTAATGCACCTGGTACCCAGTTAACCATGGTTTATTTCCGTTACTTCATCCCAAACCTTAAATAAGGTAACACAGGTATTTTGAAGTTTCACTACAAGTTTAACACAACAACTCTTCTTTTTTCATGATCTCATTCTCTTTGGTCACATGCTTTGGGCCTATTGTGCATGCTAATGTCCCAACTCAATTTAAAACCATAGTTCACTCAGATCTAATGAGGGCCTATATTCCTACAGAATGGCACAAGGAGGCTCTTTTCTCCTCCTCCTCCTCCCTCCCCCATTCAAGTGCCTCTGGGGATACTCCACAACCTACAGGGGGGGCAGAAGGAGACAGGGCTGCCCCAATCCCTTTTGCAATCAAGATCCACTTTGGACAATGTGGTGTTTATGGCACTTTTGCTAAATTTCAACGTGGGTAATTAAATTTACTTTACTTACATTTCCATTTTGAGCTGGATAAGAGATTCTTCTTCACTTCCTGCCCCACAGGGTTGTGTAATGTGTCTGAGTGCTGTTAAATAGCTGTTGTGTTCCAACCCCCAGCAAGGTGAAGTGACCCCAATATATTATTTTGTATGCACTTTGGGAGTAAAGCTACGTTATGAGCTGCAGATATTACTTCACAGATGCCTTACGGCCTTTTGTCTAATAATATCCTTTCACAAATGCACAGCTTATTTGTGTTTTATTTTTTAATTAATTTCAAAGTTTTTAAAATCAATTTTTTGTTCATTTTCTCTGTTTAATTGCCTAACTTCTATAGTGCATGATGCTTATTTATTATAGTATCAATTGATAATGACAAAAAGAAAAGGAGGACTTGTGGCACCTTAGAGACTAACAAATTTATTTGAGCATAAGCTTTCGTGAGCTACAGCTCACTTCAAGTGAGCTGTAGCTCACAAAGGCTTATGCGTGAGCTGTAGCTCACGAAAGCTTATGCTCAAATAAATTTGTTAGTCTCTAAGGTGCCACAAGTACTCCTTTACTTTTTACAGATACAGACTAACACGGCTGCTACTCTGAAACTTGATAATGACAGTCACTGTAGTGAAGTCTAAATAATCCCAAGATTTGTTCTAGCTGCCTAGAATGCTTTTGAAATTGTTACCTTATATGAAAAAAAAATTCCTGTCATTTTCTTTCCCCCTTTAAGGGATAAACTGATTTACTGTTTAGACTTTGAAGCTCTGAAGTCTACCTTTGCCTAAAATAGCCAGTTTCTAAGATTTTAGCGGTTGTCTAAAAAGAACATTTTAAACTGCTGAGTGATGCTTACTGCACAACCAAATGAATCCACAGAATATATTACTATGACACAGATCTCTTTTTACCCACAGAAATGAAAAATTAAGTGTTGTTATAGGACACAAAGAAATTCTTAAAGTTTCCTGCATCAGTGAAGAGGAAAAACTCACAGATCTGGCACTAAGAGCTAAAATGTTTTCTTTTGGAGAGTTTAATCCAGAAATCCAGGTAACTCTTCTGTAAAACATGTTTTATATCAAGAGAACAAATTTTACAATTACAGCTTTAAAAAAAATCTTATTCTTATCATAGAGGAAAAAGCTGCTGGAATGGGGATTTTCTCATGCCTTGAAATAAATAGTAGTGTAAAGTATTCCATGTGGTTCCTCCCCTCTCTTCTAATCTGTTCCTGTTCAGATAACAGCATCAATTGTGCAGTGTCTAATACTTTATTATTATTATTATTATTACTTCATTTACCATCTGCAGCTATTCAAGTTGCTGATGTAGAAGTCAGTAAATTCTTCTTTCTAGCTATGGTACAGTAAATCTGACTAGGTAACGTTGTGCGAGGGGAAAGGGATAATATGAGGTTATATTTTTTTCCCTTAGACTATGTATTTCAAGTGTTTGAGCACAAAGATAGATAAATGTAACATGCATGTTATGCAAGTGTGCAATTACTTCATATAAATGTGAGCGAGCCATAGTCTCTGGGCCTGGGGTCTGAGTCTGCAAGAAAAATATCACACAGGCTGTGCTAGAGGAAGATATGCAGAGATCAAGAAGATTCAGTAACAGTAACGTAAACCTTTGCTTTATTCTCTGTGCAAACCTGAATTGTGATACCTGGCTTCCAAAATCCATTCTGTTCACAGCCTTATTTTCAGGACTTGAACATATTTAAATAAATGTGTGTTTGGAAAATAATAATAATGCAAGTTCATTGACAAAAAACTTAGTTAATACAGAGTTAAAGAGGTCTGGTGATATATCATACTCTTCCAGAAAGTTGAATTCAACAAGCAAAATTCAAACTTCTGAAAACCAGTAAATGAAGTGTTAAATTACAGGCCCATGTGACCTTAACTCTGCCTCCCTGAAGCTGGTAATAGACGCGAGGAATTAACTGCCTGCACTCCCGCTGCATTCCCTGTGTTAGCTGTATTGAATTTTGGAGAGATTAGCTGGAGCAGCTTGGAAGAGCTGTGATTGTGATAAACTGAAATCTGGAGGGTATGCCGCTGGGACGGTGATCCCTTCTACCTGGCCCGCATGTGTGTGATCAAAGAAAAAAGGTGCATCTGTACATTTGAGAGATCCAACATGCCTCATTTCAGCACTGTGTTGTGTAGGTTGTGTCATTAGTGGGACACAGGGATCTTCTTGCCAGGGGGCTTGTCAGTAGTTAGGATGGTTTGATGATGGGTAAGTGAAAGTACAGTGTTGGCATCATGTGCATAAGGGTTTCCACCTGAGCAGCCCCTGCTCCAGCCTGCATCTGCTCCTGCCTCAGCCGACCACCCAGCAACTCTGACAAAGAGCATGAGATATCACCAGGAAGTCTTCACTCTGTGTTTTCACAAAGTTTTGTCCGTGAATTTCCTAGGTTTTTTATTAACAGAAAGGAAGGAAGAAAGATTTGTTGTAGGAGTTAGTGGGGATTTAGGCAGTTGTAGTTCTTGCGTAGCTTTGCAGTTGATACGCTGTTGCGCTTTGGTAATAACAAAAAGAGGTAGCCATTACATAGTATTTTTGAATCAGTAGATCTCAAAGAACTTTGTATCATTCTCCCCATTTTACAGCTAGGAAACTGAGGAACAGAAAGGTGAAGTGACTGGCCCAAGGTCACCCAGCTGGTGGATTGTAGCTGTCCCTAAACCCACCACCTTCCCTCACCTGAGGCCCCTCTATCCCCAAAATCCTCTCCTTTCCCTTGCTGCAACTCCGGACACCTCTCCCTGCCACTCTTCCACCCCGCAATATTACTTCCCTCCTAGCAAGTGTTCTCATATTTCATTACATTGTCCCAAAATAACACACACTGTAATAAATGAAGGGGGGGTAGCCCCCCTTTAAGAACAGCCAGCCAGCCAGTTAGCTGTAAAATCCCTCTTGGCATCTGTTCTCTGCTTGCTTTACCTGTAAAGTGTTAACAAGCCTACAGGTAAAAGAAAAGGAATGGGCACCTGACGGAAAGAGACAATGGGAGGGCTTGAACTTTTAAATTTGGGAAAGAAACATTCCCTTTGTCTGTTCTCTCTGGGCTGGAGGGACAGAGCAGCAATGCTGTAAGCAGCTTAAGCCAGGTGTGATCATAAATCATCAGATCATGTCTAGAACTACTTATCTGAACTCCAAATGTGTAAGTAGATCATAATGTTTAGCTAGACGTAATCAGGTTTATTTCTCATCTTGGCTTGTGGATCTCCTTTGTGCTAACTCCAGATGCTTTTGTTCAATATTGTCATTAATGATCTGGAGGATGGCGTGGACTGCACCCTCAGCAAGTTTGCAGATGACACTAAACTGGGAGGAGAGGTAGATATGCTGGAGGGTAGGGATAGGATACAGAGGGCCCTAGACAAATTAGAGGATTGGGCCAAAAGAAATCTGATGAGGTTCAACAAGGACAAGTGCAGAGTCCTGCACTTAGGAAGAAAGAATCCCATGCACGGCTACAGACTAGGGACTGAGTGGCTAGGCAGCAGTTCTGCAGAAAAGGACCTAAGGGTTACAGTGGATGAGAAGTTGGATATGAGTCAACAGTGTGCCCTTGTTGCCAAGAAGGCTAACGGCATTTTGGGCTGTATAAGTAGGAGCATTGCCAGCAGATAGAGGGATCATTCCCCTCTACTTGGCATTGGTGAGGCCTCATCTGGAGTACTGTGTCCAGTTTTGGGCCCCACGCTACATGAAGGATGTGGAAAAACTGGAAGGAGTCCAGTGGAGGGCAACAAAAATTATTAGGGGGCTGGAGCCAAGGCCGTCCTCACCCATATGCAAAGTACACAGTTGAGTAGGGCACCAGGAAAGGTACCCTACACAGCTGCATGCTGCTCCAGCCCCTGCTCTGCCCGAGCCCTGCCTCCACTCCCCTGAGGACTGCAGCAGGGCCAGGCCTGCACTCACTGGCGGTGAGAAGTGCAGACTGGCCCCAGCTATGCCGCCGGTGAGTGCTGGGGGGGGGTTCCCCCATCCCCCAAGCCAGCCCCCCACCACTGGAGGCCTGCCCCCACCCCCTCTGGGGGGGCTGCGTAGGACCCCAGAATAGCTAGGGACGGCCCTGGCTGGACCACATGACTTCTGAGGAGAGGCTGAGGGAACTGGGATTATTTAGTCTGCAAAAGAGAAGAATGAGGGGGGATTTGATAGTAGCCTTCAACTACCTGAAAGGGGGTTCCAGAGAGGATGGATCTAGGGGTACCAGATGATAGAACAAGGAGTAATGGTCTCAAGTTGCAGTGGGGGACGTTTAGGTTGGATATTAGGAAAAACTTTTTCACTAGGAGGGTGGTGAAGCACTGGAATGGGTTACATAGGGAGGTGGTGGAATCTCCTTCCTTAGAGGTTTTTAAGGTCAGGCTTGAAAAAGCCCTGGCTGGGATGATTTAGTTGGGGATTAGGTCCTGCTTTGAGCAGGGAGTTGGACTAGATGACCTCCTGAGGTCCCTTCCAACCCTGATAGTCTATGATTCTAACCTTTAAGCTGAACCCCCAAGAAAGCTGTTTTGGGTGCTTAATTTTTGTAATTGTTTCTTTTAAGATCTAGCAAAAAGCCTAAGTTCCAGATGTATTTTTCCCTTTTTTGTTTTTAATAAAATTTACCTTTTTTAAGAACGGGATTGGATTTTTGGTGTCCTAAGAGGTTTGTGCATGTTGGTTGATTAGTTGATAGCCACAGCTAATTTCCTTTGTTTTCTTTCTCAGCTCTTCCCTGGAGGGGGCGTGAAAGAGCTTGAGGGTACCCCACAGGGAGGAATTCCCAAGTGCTCCTTCCTGGGTTCAGAGGGTTTTTTTTTTCATTTGGGTGGTGGTGGCAGCGTTTACCAAGCCAAGGTCAGAGAAAAGCCGTAACCTTGGGAGTTTAATACAAGCCTGGAGTGGCAACTATTAATTTTTAAAATCCTTGTGGGTCCCCACTTCCTGCACTCAGAGTGACAGAGTGAGGATTCAGCCCTGACACACACACAACAAAGCTACATCTGAAGGCACGGTGCTAAATTCTTTCTTAGAATGCCCGAGGTTGGGCTCAGACTGATACTGGCTGGAAGTCAGGTTCAGTGGGTGCTGTAGATCCCATTGAGGGACCCACCTGCAGTGAAAACAGACACGCTAGAAACCCTGTTGGTTATTATGTTCATGCATGCTCCAAGTAATCCATTTAGTTCCCGCGCATTAGGCATGCGCCTAACTTGAAACTTAACTATCTTGACACTACTGTTTTCAATTTTGCTAACAAAGGTTAGTGGATGCCATGCACCAGTTGACATAAATGTCGGGTGATTGAGATCATTTTGGCCAGGCTCAGAGCCATGGTTTAATCTCTCAGACTGGGCAAAAAAACAAAAAAAGTTGGTAAAATATGTCAACCTTAAGAAAAGCTGTTGTGTTTTTTGTGGGGGGAGGGAGGTGGGCACTATGTCTCAGGAAGCCCTTGGTCCAGTGACCCTAAATTTGCATCACTAACCCATGCCCCCCCATAAGGCACATCATATTTCAGGGCAATCTGAGTAACTGCGGATTTTAGAGTCTGCCTTTAAACAGAAAGCTGGTCTGAACCTTAACTGTAGCAGAGCTGGTATTCAACTATGACGCTGTCACTGCTTATCTCTTGTGAAAGAAACCCACTTCTTGGGTCCAAGGCCATGTCTACACCAGAAAAAAAGACAGGTGTTTGTAATGAGGTAGATTTTACCTGATAGATAACAAATTATAAAATCCTTGTGTAAACAGGATAAATTATAGTTTACCTTACTGTAGCTGCTGCAGGTGATCCCTGGGCTGCCCCTTAGGGGCCACAGTTCAGCCAGGGACTTAAACACATGCCCAGCTATAAGCATGTGAAAAGTCCCATTGACACACATGTATGCATGTACGTAAGTACTTTGCTGAATTAGGGCCGTAGCTCAGGAAAGAATAGACTGAGGTATTTATCACCAAAACGCTAAGGTGGAATTTCCTTGAATTCCATGGCTGCATATTTGTTGTTTTTCATAAGGTTAAACTGCTTCTGTTTTTTCACCATTCACATAACACAAACATCGTCCTCCTATTGATGTGATTACATGTGACTGTCACATTGATAGTAAATACACGTGTATATTGTCTGTTGCTTTAAGGAATTTACAGAAATGCTATTATATTCAAATATCACTCATGCAATATTTTATAGGCTCTTACAGATTTGTTTGTGTTTAATCTAAGGACAAAATGCTACATTCACTTACTAAAAAGGTAGCAGAAGTGTACAGAGTTAGTGTTGGAGAAGTAGACGCATCAAGCATTAGCTCCATTCAGATGTTGAAGAGAATAGAGAATCGAATTGAAGAACTGTGTGAATTGTTGGAGTCAGTTCCAAAAGAAAATATTGAAGCAATTGAGAAAATTAAGATGAAAGAAAGAAGGCAAAGGTAAAGTGAATGTTCAATACAGTAACTCCTCACTTAACATTGTCCCAGTTAACGTTGTTGTTTCGTTGTTACCTCGCTGATCTATGAGGGAACTAGCTTGTTTAAAGTTGTGCAGTGCTCCCTTATAACGTTGTTTGGCAGTTGCCTGCTTTGTCCACTGCCTGCAGGATTCTCTGGAAGAGCAGCCCCTCCTCGTGGAGATTAGAATCAGGGGGGGCCAGGAGCCCTCCCCCCTCATCAGCTCCCCTAAATCCCCTGTCAGGTCCTGTGACTCAGCAGCTGCCCAGCAGCAGTTCAGCTATCCCTCCCCCGACTGTCATGTGCTGCTCCTGTCCTGTCCTTTGCCTTGGAGCTGCTCCCTGGAGCTTCCGGCTTGCTGGGAGTTGGGGGAGGAGGGGGGGTTGAAAGGGATGCTGATATCAGGATGTCCCCCTCCTCCTGCCCCCCCACCCCGCTCCGTACCCCCTCTCCATAAAGCAGAGGAGGGGGACAGGGCTCAGGGACAGAACAGAGGGAGCTTGCTGGAAGCTGTTGCTTCCTGTCTGAACTGACTTATGCTTAAAAGGGCAACGTACTTAAAGTGCAGTCAGCGTACTTAAAGGGGCAATGCACATCTCTCTCTCTCACTCATGCATGCACCCCCTCTCCCCCCCCCCCCAGCACTTTGGAAAGTCAGCACCTGCGGAGCGTGCATGTGCTATTAGGAGAAGGGAGTGGTGCGCTCCAGCTGGATAGTGTGGGCTCATCATCATGTTCCATTTTTGCCCCCCACTTGCTGTGGCCCAGGGCCCCCGGAAACCTTAATGCACCTCTGAGCATGGGATATGAAGGACTCGTATGGTGTCTAATCTCAACCAGTGGTTATTGGGTTTAGCAAACTGAGATGTTTTTACTTTTATTAAATGGACAAAAACGTATGACTTGATGGGCAGTCTTGTCCTAGAATAATAGAGAGAAACAACCAGGGAATGAGGTCAATGGGAGTAGGGAGCCAGACCCTAACCCATGTGTTATAGTGATAATATGACAGAGGAACACCATCAGGTTATAGTCACTAACAATCCACTATAGTTCAACTTTTTGCCCTATTGTACATGGGAGTGTCTGGTTGGTCCTCAGTAGCCTATTATTTGTTATCTGGAGGTACTATATTTGTACAGCTATGTTCCAATGG
Organism: Lepidochelys olivacea; assembly: GCF_965140295.1. NCBI lineage: Eukaryota > Metazoa > Chordata > Testudines > Cheloniidae > Lepidochelys > Lepidochelys olivacea. The sequence continues at coordinate 270,154,333 of NC_140411.1, forward strand.
AAACAAATGGATTGGGCAATTTTTTCTTCCTGTTTTTCCTGTTACTTTTTTTTAAAGAGATAGTGCCAGTGAGATAGTATGAGTTGGAGTTCTCAGGGGAGCAAACATCTTGCCAAATGCTCCTTCTTTGGATGTTACTATATTTCAAAGCTGGGTTTACCACAGGTCAGAAAAACAGTTCATTTAATGTGATATCACACACAAGTTTTTCAAAAAACATAAAAGAAACTGTTTAATATACAAAAACCCTCAGAAATTTGAATACAACACTGATCTCATAAAAGGCCCCAATTATATTTTTATGTTCTAAGCGTTTCTGGAATTATTTTTTCTACTTTTGGTGCAGAAACAGGTCTACACTTGTTTTGTTATATAATAAAAATGCTTTTGTTTTATGTTAGGGAAGTTCAATCATGAGTTAAATATTTATACTGTGGTATATTGGAATATCATAGTTGACATTTTGTATGAATATTACAATAAAAATACAAGTAGCTAAAAGGTTTTTCTTTTCTGTCAGTACACCAGATGTATCTGTTGAAACAAGGACACATTTAAATGTTTCAGGACTAGGAGTTGCTTTTAGTTGATCTATTACAAAAACAACAAAGTGGAGATATGGCTACTCCCCAGCTGCATGGTGCTGGATATCTATTCTGGGACATCAACAGCTCATTTAAAATTAGGGCATGTCAAGCATGTTCAAAACATCACACATAAAAACAAAGTTTGGCTTTTCCAAATAACAGCAGATTTTTCTTTGCAGCTGGAAGCATCCTTCAAGTCCCAAAGCTCCGACTTGTTCTAAACTGCCATAGGGTCCCTGGTGCACTAATTTTTCTTCTAGTAGAAGAAGGTGGCAGTTTCTACCTTTAGCATGCATCAGACCTCTCAGCACAAGAGGAAGGGATTCGGAGGAGATATGCTCCTTGCCATGAATCAGCAGGAAAGCTGGCTTTGTAAGGCAGAGATTCCTTTCCTGATGAGAGGGGCTGAGCATGTTACCTTTGCTGCACTACTTTCACAAAAGCAAGGGACTAAGGCCCTGCTGATCCTGCCAACACACACGAGTGGTCCCATTTTGTTGAGAAACTAGCCACATAGATTCCAAGCCCAGAAGGGACTATTGTGATCATCTAGTTTGACCTCCTATAACACAAGCCATAGAACTTCCCCAAAATAATTCCTAGAACAGATCTTTTAGAAAAACATCGAATTTTGATTTTAAAATGGTCAGTGATAGAGACTCCACCATGACCCTTGGTAAGTTGTTCCAATTGTAAATTACTCTCATTGTTAAAAATGTAATCTTATTTCCAGTCTGCATTTGTCTAGCTTCCACTTCCAGCCATTGGATCATGTTATACCTTTCTCTGCTAGACTGAAGAGCTCATTATTAACTATTTGTTTTCCATTCAGATACATACCAAGTAATCAAATCACCCCTTAACCTTCTCTTTGTTAAGCTAAATAGATTGAGCTCCTTGAGTCTATTGCTGTAAGGCATGATTTTTAATCCTTTAAGCATTCTCAGGGCTCTTCTCTGAACCCTCTCCAATTTTTCAACATCCTTCTTTAAATGTGTACACCAAAACAAGACACAGTATTCGTGCAGTGATCACAGCAGTGCCAGTTGCACTGATTTGGGTTGTGGGAGCATAGATAATATGACAATTAATAAAGCTACTGCTATTGTGTGATTCCACAAGGTGCCATAAAGCAGTAGCTATCTGGGAAAAGAAACTGGCATCTGTTTTAGCTGAATTCCAAAGTTAAATAAATGTCAAGGCAGTTACAGCATGCTTTGTCCTTGTGTTAAATTACCCAGCAAAAACAGAGATAAAACACCTGGCAGGCGTATTATGTTCCAACCTTGACAGTCATGTCTAGTCACCAAAAAATTATTACAAATTTAAGGAGTTTTGTATGAAAATTCAGAACAAACTTATCTGATGTAATGCAGGTAGTTTACCTCCAGTAGCTCATTTTGTTACTGTGGTAATTTTTTCAAATGGTTTCAATTTTTTCAAAAGTTGGTTTGCTCTTTTGAGGAGAGAGGTTGCCTGACCATTCCTGGTAACTTAAGAACTTCTTCATGGACATGAATAGGGGTTTGCAGGATCAGAGCCTAAATGTGGGGCTTGAGCTTTGATTCTCTCTACATGGCAGCCTGTTGTGAAGTGAGTTGGGTTCATTAGGTTTGTTTGGGTTTTTTTTTTTTTAGCAATAATTAAGGATTCCACTGCAAAAAGCCACCATCCTGTTTTTAATTGACACTTTTGCATTAACACTATGATGTAATGTCTAATATAGTGAATAGTTATACTGTACTGCCCCCTTATGGGTTTTATCAGTATATGAGCTACTTAAATAGTATACAAAACTTTTTATGCATTAGCTACATTAGTGTGACCAGAATTTTGTAAAGCCTCTTTGTTTTTTCCTCATATCGTACATTTGGTAACTTACAGTTTGCAGTCTACTGTACACCCACCACAGAAAAGAATAAATAAAGCATACAGCATCAAAAAAGTATGCCTGAAAAAAACAGGACAGTAATGTAGCTGGAAGGCCATTCTTTATTCTGAGTGATTACTAAACTCACACCCCAGCATGATGTGAAGGGACAGATTGTACTTTTGGATGGATGTGCCATCTTTCAAAGAAGACATAAAAGCCCACACCTGAGCACATGTGATAAAGATTTTGTACCCCGTTATGAAAGATGTGAAAGAAAGTTAGCTAGTTCTGACCAAAGCCCAATTTGGTTAACTGTATTGTATCTGCCTACTGCCTTCCCATCCCCTTCCGACATACCTTGCAGTTTCAAGAGGATATGTTAGTATATGCTTCCTGTTCAACCTAAATAATGTCACTGTGCACTGTGAAACTGCTACCATGTTCCACCCTAGAACTGGATAAAATTATTTCAGCAATAGTTCCTAAAGTGTTTTTGACCTATTAGTTATACATATGTATAGTCATTTCTGGGGTAGAATATGGCAACTATCTAACAGTGCACTACTTTTGGAATGTCAGTGTGATTATCCAAGCTCGGCTTTGGCTAGGTCAGTGTTTGGCTAATTTCTGTTTTTCAAAAAAGTGCCATGAGAATTTGAAGGTGCTCACCACTTGTCTCCAAAAGCAACAATTCCAGCAACACAATACCGCTTCTCACCAGTCTGTGGCATTAGTTTGATTTATATGGAGAGGAGAGTCTCGTCCTGTCAAAACACTTTCTATGTCATAAAGTTGTTGTTTAGAAGTATCCCATCTGAATGCTGATTAGGACCAACACCGTATAGCTTGTGAGAGCTGATGTAATCATAGTACAAGACTATGGTTTAAAAAAAAGTCTTAAAGAGGACAAAAAATTTAAAGGCAGTGACTGCCTTATGTGGAAATAACATCATGATACCCTTTCCTTCTCCCCTGCTCTGCAAGTTAGACATGATGCTCTTTTATAAGAAATAAACTTTGCTTCCATCAAATTCCTGAACAGTGACATCTAAAATCTGTTCCTGAATGTTACATCTAAAACAGTAATATTACTCTAGTAAAAAAAACAAGCAGCTATATAGGATCCCAGATTATTTTTAAAAATTCTAATCTGCAAACCTGCCCCACTTCATTCTCCTTAGTCATTTTGCTGGTAGTTCAGGAAAACACCTTCCTTGAACCAAGATAATTAACTACTATTTGAAAACTACTGTTTGTTGCCTCCAAAATTAAATTTAAAGAACAAAAAGAGTTTGTGTTAAAGTTTCAGACCTTTTTGTTCCTATCAATACCTTAGGAGTCACTAGCAAATTTTATTTTTCGCCACTGCAGATTACGTGAAGAAAAAAAGAGACAAGAAATGAAACTTCAGGAAGAACGACTGCAGTGTTCTCTGAAAAGAGCAACTGCAGCACCAAAGAAGAAGGTTTGCATTTAGTTTATTTTTTCTGAAAAGTCTGAGACCACGTGTATTTTTCTTAAGAAAAATCCTGTCCCCTTATAGCACTTTTAAAGTTAAATATTAGTATTAGCTTTACTTTTCCTATGCAGGAGAGAAATTTGCATGTAGTTATGACTAAAACATAAAACACTACTGATCATTAGTCTATTCAGTAAATAAATTTACAAAATTTGCAGTAGTAGTAGATCACTAAAAATAATTAATCCACTATAACTTATTTGACATCAGACAGGCCTTTTAGAATAAGAGCTAACTAGTATTTGGTGAAAACTCAATTATAAAGCACTAAAATATGCCAGCAACCAATTAGTGGAGTAACTGAAAATGTCTAGCCCTTATTTTGAATAGTAACTAATTGAATATTTCAGTAAAATACTACTTGAAGCTGGTTGAGGGAAATTTAAAGTATAATCCAGTTCAAGGTCCTTTTATTTAATTAAGAGGTCACATCATTAGCAGTTAGAAATCAGCAGAGAATTCACATTTCAAGAGCATACTTGAACTGTTTCCATGGCCTCAACTACAATATATAAAATGTACAATTCTATCTGCTTCATATTTTCTGGATGCTAGTACTACTCTGCATTCTGCTAGCATCATTATTCAAACTGAGTAGGCCTGTAAATGTAGAATGAATTATGCAACTGTTCAATTACAGCCAAAAAACAGGGTAAAATCAGAAAACTGAGTGAACATTATCACCTCAACCTTATTTCTTCCCTCTAACTGTATATGTTAAGGTACATCTTAATTATATAATGAAGTAAATGCAGTAACACTAATTACACATCTAAGATTATATAAGTAATTAATTTTCACTGTGTTATACAGTTTTATGTTGTCAGGGTTGTGTGAGAATTTAATGTGGCCCTCTATTAATAAATATGTAAAAACTTGTGCAGTTTCCAGATTGTCTGATTTTATCTCAACCTCCGAGACACACAATTTGAAGCATAGTCTTGTTTTTCAAATTAGGCAGGTGAAATAGCTGTGAGTGCTCTACTTATGCATGTTTTTCTATTTTGAAAAATGAGTTTCACGGAGCAAGCTAATGTACTGCAAATGCTCGTGTACATGGGTAACACCCACAAGTAAAATGATTCATATATTTGTTTGTAAGCTCCAGTCTTAATTGATTGACTGTGCCAGAAGCAGTGCAAGTTATTAGAGTAAACTGAAGAACAGGTAATTTCTAATGTTTCAGTGAGTTGTTTTAGGTGGCATATAACAAAAGCAGGTAAAACTTTCAGACACACAATATTGTTAAAGCTGGGTGTCTTTAGTCTTTTGCAGAGTGTAGATTAATACAAGTTTTGAAAAGTGGTGGTGGTAGATTCCAATTTCTCTCTGTTCTCTACCTCTAATCTTGGTAACAGCAGTATTGTCAGGCCTGCTAACAAGCTAGAATTGGGAGATTTCAGAGTAACAGCCACGTTAGTCTGTATTCGCAAAAAGAAAAGGAGTACTTGTGGCACCTTAGAGACTAACCAGTTTATTTGAGCATAAGCTTTCGTGAGCTATAGCTTACTTCATCAGAGGTGCTTCTTCCAGAGTGGGGAAGGGAGCCTTTCCATAGCCGCAGGCTAGGATCCAGGCTAGGAAATGATTCATTAACTCATGTATAAATGGTAGAATAAAAGGCAGCATACTGCCACAACAAAGAGAAGGCAGTAAGTGCCACATACTGATGCTAGTGCCATGGGAAGGAGCCATCCCAGCCCTGAGCCACTCAAGATTCTCATTCCTGCAAGTAGCTGGTATTTATAGCCTCTTATGTGCTCCAGTTTCTGACAGTCGTGCATTCACACACCCTTCTCTCCTCTACTAATTCTTGTTCATACACCCCTAACACCTCCAGCTGTTTAGTTCTGGTTTGTACTTCGCCTTTCTGAACTAAATCCATAGGGGTTTAAACTCTTAGATGTAATGTGCCATCACAGCCTCAGAAGGGTCATGGTCTTCAGCTGGTGATAACAGCAAAGCAGCTGTGAACTTCAGCCCAGATGCGCAGGCAAGGGTTGAGGACTTTTTTTTTTAAAATAAACTAATCAACTAACATAGTTTTATTCTTTTTAAATTTTAAAGTCCACTTATATTCTTAAGCAAGAATCTGCACGTTATAAACCAGACTAAGGCTATGATGTGCCAGACCTACACATAGCAAGAGACCTTGGGACAGATCCTCACCTAGTGTAAATTGCCATAGCTCCATTGACTTCAATGGAACTATGTAAATGTATAACAGCGGAGGATTATCTCCATTGTGTCACCCATCCAGCCACTGAGGCCATATTTTCTCTATAGGTAATAGAGCAGTCATACTTCAGGCAGCTTTGACTATTTCAGGGCAAAAATGACTCTTGGAATCATTGGGGCATAATGCAACTCTTCCCCCAATATAGAACTGTGAAAGTATTTCACAATGCAGTCCTATATAGACTTAATAGAAAATATGAGTCTCCATAGACGTAAATGTTTGTGTTCAACATTTTCCTTTTCCAACATTTCAGATGGGAAGAAAACTGGTATTTCGCTCACAGCCTCCAGAGATTAGACGGAAGGAGGTGTGCCCGAAAGAGAACAACACAAAAACGCAAGACGACTTGTTATTTTTCACTTGAGTTTAAAAGTAGTTGTACCTCCTTAAAGGTAGTTTTACAGTGCTGTAGCTTTTTCTTCCTACTTAGTTCATCTAGAGCAAAAACTACAGTACAGAATATTAATTTAACAGAACTTACTAACAAAAAGGAGTTATTAAGGGATCCTTATTATAAGTAGAAAACCTACTTTGTATATCTAATGTGAAAAAGCCCAGAATCTCTTCACTGCTTGTTCTGTAACACCTATTACCACTATCAACAGAGAAAAATGCCATTCCCACAACTTCTTCAGTATACTCCAGTGTAGTTAGCTTAGAAAGACAAGCTGTTTGCAACAGTAAAAAAATCCTCACTGACTTTTGAGCTGCTCTATATGACTGCAGTGCAACGAAAGAGATAAGACACCCGTTGCTACATAAAGTGATATATCACGATCCGGTTGATATGCACAACTTTAAAAATAAAATTTACCATGGGAAGCCACTTAGATGCAAGAGTTCACCTTTAAGAATAAAATAAAAGTAGTACACATATTAGTATTTTAAAATGTCATTTCATCCCATCAGCTATGTAATCTTATTTCTATTTCAGACTGAAAGATTTCCTCTAGCATTAATCTTGCAACAACCTTTAAAAAGTTTGACTTTAAATTAGATGGTTTTATACAGTTAAAAGTTTCCGTCCATACGAGAATACACTAAACAAACAAGTAACAAATTTTATATAAATTTGTACAGTAAAACTTCAGACTCCTTAACAAAAGTTGTGAAAAACTGATCTTTATTTTCCAGAAATATACAAACTTATTCTCTCATTTCTCCATCTTCTTCTTCTTCTTCTACTCCTCTGATGTACAGGACATTGTTACATCTGTAAACAGAACCAGAAGTTCTCTTAATTTTAAAGATGTTATTGTTCTGGCTTTCCCCAGATGAACACTAGCTTTTAACTAAGTTATGTGTTTTCCAAATTGAACTTGGACCAGCTACTTAAAAAACCCTCCAAATATCAAGTTTAGCAGGCCAACCTATTAACATATGTTGATTGTGATCCCACAGTCCAAGAGCTTTCCAGATGGTTCATTTTGTAACTGTCCATTATAACAGAGAAAATAAGTTATTTAAAGAATGACAGATTCATCGTACGTTAAGCTAATTTATTTTTAGGCCCAGAGCCTATAAACTTATGCTCATGTTTAACTTCAAGCACAAGAGTGTTTGCAGGAGCCGGGCCTTAATACATATGTAATAGTTTATTAGTACTCTGTTGAAATTCCTCCCTGCCACACACGCACTCTGGAGTCTCTGCCACCTGCTGATTGCTGTGAAACTGTTCAGTGCCTATTTAACTTCCTGATATTAGTAGTGAGATTTTCCTCAGCTACTGACAAAAGATTCTTATAAATATCCAACAAGAACCCAGAGAACCAATGAAAGACATCATTACAAAAGGAGAAATTATGAAACATTTGTGAGTTTTAGTGTTACTTCCCCCACCCCCGATAATATAGTTTTTTAGTGTAATCCTTTAATTGTAATATCTATTTCTATGCTAAACAGTCCCTGACAACGCTTTGTTAATGTCTTTAACATTGCACATTTTCAGGTTGCTTTAGGTTGAGTATTAGGAGTTGAACAGTTATGTCCATCTACAAATGTAATATGTCTACTATGTAATTTACAAAATACTCCAATTTGATAATTACCTTATCAAAACTTCACCAAGGTGTCCTGACAATGCACCATCTATGTATTCTTCTGTGTTTGCAAGCTTTTAGAAAAGAAAGAAAATATTAGCACAATTGTTTGAAAAAAATTCTCAGCCAGCAAGTAGTAAACTATTGTAAGGCTAAAGTCATTCTACAAGGGTTAATGGGCCCTTTTGGAGACTGGGTCTGTTCAATAGTAACTTGTACCTCATTAGAACACTTCATTTTATTATGCATGTAGCTTATTATGTTTTGCTTTTCATTTAGAAATGTGACCAGAAGTATGTAATATATAGCCAAGTATTGCCTATTGCTTTAGAACTAGTCTACAAACTAAACTTCCTGTAAGTGTACTTTTGAGGAAATTAAAACATATGTTTGCCATCAGGCTTCAAAGAAGTAATTACTGCTACTACTTATCAGTTCTTGTATAGCCCTTTTCATAAATTCTCAATCCAATCATACCTTCATCTTGGCCAAGGCTGCTGCGCTGCCCTGTACTGCTCACAGAGCTAAGCAGAACAGGAGCAGTGGGCTCCCTACCTACCTGTCAGATGACTTATTTGATACCAGACAAGTCACTCCCCTGAATAATCCTGACCCGCCCGCACCTGTGGGACCCGCCATCCCCTCTGAACCACCGTGATACACAGACAGACGCACACACCACCCACCTCTGGGCCCCTCTGAGCCCTGACACGTACCCAGCTTTGACCCAGCCCCCTCCAGCTCTGGGGCCCCCCGTCCCTCCTGAACAGCCCAGGCTGCCCGAGGGGAGCGGATCTCCCACAGCCCTTGGGGCCCCCCCGGGGCCGCCGCGTCCCGGCTCCCACTGACCTGCATGTTCATGTAGCCGTCAACAGACACCAGGTAGCCCTTGTACTCCATCCCCCACTTCAGCTTCACCATCACCGGCTTCCCCGTCAGCCCGTTCAGGAAGGGCTTGGGGTTCAGGGGCAAGCTCTGCGGGGCGCAAGTCACCACACCAGGGGGGTCAGGGCGAGCGGCCCGGATCCCGCGCGCCCCCCCCCACCCCGTTACCTACCGCCCCGCCCCTCCTCCGCCCCAGGGCGCCCCCGTCGCCGCCACCCCCCCAACCCCTCCCCGCCGCGGCGGCGGCGCCCCCCTCACCATGGTAACGCGGCCTGGCGCAAGGCAGCGGTAAAAACAAAAATTACTCGCAGGGCCGCACGTGCACCCGCTGGAGTCTAAGAGAAAGGCAGGAAGTGACGCCCGCGCCTCCACTTCCGGGAGGGCGCCCTGACCTTTCGCCTTTTCCCCGCCCACGGAAGCCTGAGTCCCATTGGGCGGGGGGGGGGGGGGCTGGCGCGCGAACGGCAAAGCCGGGCGCTGAGTGGCGGGACGGAGTTGGCGGGCGACGCAGTTCTTCGCGGAGACTGAAGCGTGAATGGCCACGCCCCTTCCCGTGCGGTAGCGGCGACCTGTGGCCGTTGGTTCCGTACCGTAGTCCTCTGTGTGTGTGTGTGCGCGCGGAGGCTGGAATTTGAATCTGCGCTTTCTTAGCGGTTTTATGATGGCGGTGGCGGGAGACAGACCGTCCCCAAGGCCCGGGGGGAGCCAAAGCACGTGGATCCCATTGCAGGGTCCGGGCCTTTCCCTGCAGCTACTTCCCGTGGCCTGGCCCAGTGACTGCTCCGTGCAGTGCTGTGCATTTGATTATTTAATTCATAGGCTTTTCCGTGCCCCATTATTTCTCCAGTTCCCCCGTGGCCAGAGCAGCCGAGTGCCTCACAAACCTGAAGAACTTAGTTCTCTCTCTTCGCTTTTGAAAACTACTCAACCGTTTCGCCTAAAAATATTTCCAAATGATCAATTCGTCCCTGAGCTGAGAAAGAACCTGCTAAAGTAGAGCAAAAAAAGTTTTGGTTTTTTTTTTAAATAAAAAAAAAGAAGAAAGCTCATTGCAGGGTTGGAGTTAGCGGGGTTGTTGCCACCTACTGTACTTAAAAAGAAAAGGAGGGCTTGTGGCACCTTAGAGACTAACACATTTATTTGAGCATGAGCTTTCGTGAGCTACAGCTCACTGATGAAGTGATCTAGGCAGTAAAAGATACTCCCCTCATCCCCATTGTCTCTGTAATAACCTGGGAACAACAGGGTTAGAAATCTGCAAACTAGATTCAGTCTCATCCCAGAATTGAATGTCGTGTGAGTGTATATATTTATCCACAAGGCGGCAGTGCTTAACCTGCATTAGGCCTGTCTGGTGGAGCCTTCTGGTAAGAAACGCTGTTATACTCTCTTTTCATGTAAAGCCAGCTTTTTCCAGTTCCATGTTTCTTGCAATATGTTGAGGTGGAGCAAAGCGTAGTGAACTGGATTTCTTTTCAGAAGAGTAATGTATACGGTAGGATATTTTAATTAATATGGACATGGAATTATCAAAACTAAAACTGGAAAAAAATACTTAGCTCTTCTAAAAAGAAAAGGAGGACTTGTGGCACCTTAGAGACTAACCAATTTATTTGAGCATGAGCTTTCGTGAGCTACAGCTCACTTCATCGGATAAAGTCTGCTGCAGTTTCCACGGTATGCATCCGATGAAGTGAGCTGTAGCTCACGAAAGCTCATGCTCAAATAAATTGGTTAGTCTCTAAGGTGCCACAAGTACTCCTTTTCTTTTTGCGAATACAGACTAACACGGCTGTTACTCTGAAACCTGTCCTTTAGCTCTTCTAGTCTATGTCCCTGCCAGTGCAGGATTGAAAGCTGCCAGTATAGTTTTAAACTTCAAGCAGTAGAACTGCTACTATTTCTCTTGGCACTAGAATGCCCAAAATGCCCTTCCTGGCTTGCTTACACTTAATGAATTTTAGCTGTGTTGCTGTAGTTATAACTCCTAACTCCCTTAAGCCCTAATAAATATTGTCTTTGTAACATTTAGTAATCCGTGTGTTAGCATCACAGTCTCATAGCAGTTGATCAGACAAGAACTTGCCCCAATATATATAGGTCCTTTTGAGACTGAGGCTACTGTACACAGTAAGTATGATTTTATTTTTTCTGCTTAATGCTTAATATATTCAATGAACAACTATACTTCCAAGCAGTGTCCACTCCTCTACGTATTTATATCCCCCCAAATCATTGGCAAATTCCTTCTGTCTCCATACTGTTCAAAGAAATAGTACTATCTCTGATTGAATTATTACTGGACCAAATCATGTGCCCTTCTCTGAGGCCACAGAAATCAAACTAAGAATGGCCATCCTGGGTCAGACCAAAGGTCTGTCATGCCCAGCATCCTGTCCTCCCACAGTGGCCAACTCCAGGTGCCCCAGAGGAAACAAACAGAACAGGCAACATCAAGTGATCCATCCCCCACCGCCCACTCCCAGCTTCCGGCAAACAGAGATCAGGGACACCATCCCTGCTCATCCTGGTTAATAGCCATTGATGGACCTGTCCTCCATGAATTTATCTAGTTCTTTTTTGAACCCTGTTGTAGTCTTGGCCTTCACAACGTCCTCTGACAAGGAGTTCCACAGGTTGACTGTGTGTTGTGTGAAAAAATACTTCCTTTTGTTTGTTTTAAACCTGCTGCCTATTAATTTCATTTGGTGGCCCCTAGGACTGGTGTAATGAGAAGGAGTAAATAACATTTCCTTATTTACTTTCTCCACACCAGTCATGATTTTATAGACCTCTATCATATCCCCCCTTAGTCATCTCTTTTCCAAGCTGAAAAGTCCCAGTCTTATTAATCTCTCCTCATATGGAAGCCGTTCCATACCCCTAATCATTTTTGTTGCCCTTTTCTGAACCTTTTTCAAGTCCAATATGTCTTTTTTTGAGATAGGGCAACACATCTACATACAGTATTCAAGATGTGGGCGTACCATGGATTTATATAGAGGCAATATGATATTTTCTGTCTTATTATCTGCCCCTTTCTTAATAATTCCCAATATTGTTTGCTTTTTCGACTGCTGCTGCACATTGAGTGGATGTTTTCAGAGAACTATCCACAATGACTCCAAGATCTCTTTCATGAGTGGTAACAGCTAATTGAGACCCCATCTTTTTATATGTATAGTTGGGATTATGTTTTCCAATGTACATTACTTTGCACTTATCAACACTGAATTTCATCTGCCATTTTGTTGCCCAGTCACGCAGTTTTGTGAGATCCCTTTGTAACTCTTTACAATCTGCCTGGGACTTAACTATCTTGAGTAGTTTTGTATCATCTGCAAATTTTGCCACCTCACTGTTTACCCCTTTTTCTAGATCATTTATGAATATGTTGAATAGGACTGGTCCCTGTACAGACCCCGGGGGACACCACTATTTACCTCTCTCCATTCTGAAAACTGACCATTTATTCCTGCCCTTCGTTTCCTATCTTTTAACCAGTTACCAATCACTGAGAGAACCTTCCCTCTTATCCCATGATAGCTTACTTTGCTTAAGAGCCTTTGGTGAAGGACCTTGTCAAAGGCTTTCTAAAAATCTAAATACACTATATCCACTGGATCCCCCTTGTCTACATGTTTGTTGACCCCGCTCAAAGAATTCTAGTAGATTGGCAAGGCATGATTTCCCTTTACAAAAACCATGTTGACTATTTCCCAACAAATTACGTTCATCTGTGTGTCTGACAATTTTGTTCTTTACTATAGTTTCAACCAGTTTGCCCAGTACTGAAGTCAGGCTTACCGGCCTGTAATTGCCGGGGTCACCTCTGGAGCCCTTTTTAAAAACTGATGTCACATTAGTTATCCTCCAGTCATTTGGTACAGAAGCTGATTAAAATGATAGGTTACAAACCACAGTTAGTTGTTCTGCAATTTCACATTTGAGTTCCTTCAGAACTCTTGGGTGAATACCATCTGGTCCTGGTGACTTATTACTGTTTAGTTTATCAGTTTGTTCCAAAACCTCCTCTAATGACACCACAATCTGGGACAGTTCCTCAGATTTGTCACCTAAAAAGAATGGCTCTGGTTTGGGAATCTCCCTCACATCCTCAGCAGTGAAGACCGATGCAAAGAATTCATTTAGTTTCTCTGCAATGGCCTTTTTGTCTTGAGTGCTCCTTTAGCATCCCAATCATCCAGTGGCCCCACTGTTTGTTTAGCAGGCTTCCCGCTTCTGATGTACTTAAAAAATTTTTTTTGCTACTCCTTTTTGAGTCTTTGGCTAGCTTTTTTCAGATTCTTTTTTGGCCTTCCTAATTGTATTCGACTCTTCATTTGCCAGTGTTTATGCTCCTTTCTATTTTCCTCATTAGGATTTAACTTCCCCTTTTTAAAGGCTGCCTTTTTGCCTCTCACTGCTTCTTTTACTTTGTTGTTTAGCCATGGTGGCTCTTTTTTGACTCTCTTACTATGTTTTTTAATTTGGGGTATACGTTTAAGTTGAGCCTCTATTATGGTGTCTAAAAAGTTTCCATGCGGCTTGCAGAAATTTTACTTTTGGTGCTGTACTTTTTAATTTCTGTTTAACTAGCTTCCTCATTTTTGTGTAGTTCCCCTTTCTGAAATTAAATGCTACAGTGTTGGGCTGCTGTGCTATTTTCTCCACTACAGGGATGTTAAATTTAATTATATTATGGTCACTATTACCAAGCGATCCAGCTATATTCACCTCTTGGACCTGATCCTGTGCTCCACTTAGGACTAAATCAAGAATCGCCTCTGCTCTTGTGGGTTCCCGGACTAGCTGCTCCCAGAAGCAGTCATCTAAGGTGTCAAGAACCTTTATCTCTGCATCCCTTCCTGAGGTGATATGTACCCAGTTAATATGGGGATAGTTGAAATCCCCCATTGTTACTGAAGGTTTTTTTAAATAGTGTCTCTAATCTCTCTGAGTATTTCACAGTCACTATCACCATCCTGGTTAGGTGGTTGGTAATAGATCCCTACAGCTATATTCTTATTATTCAAGCATGGAATTACTATCCATAGAGATTCTATGGTACAATTTGGTTCATTTAAGATTTTTACTTCATTTGATTCTATGCTTTCTTTTACGTATAGTGCCACTCCCCCACCAGCACGACCTGTTCTGTCCTTCCGATATATTTTGTACCCTGGTATTACTGTGTCCCATTGATTATCCTCATTCCACCAAGTTTCTGTGATGCCTTTTTTATCAATATCCTCATTTAATATGAGACCCTCTAGGTCACCAATCTTATTATTTAGACTTCTAGCATTGGTATATAAGCACTTAAAAAACTTGTCACCTTTTAGCTGTCTGCCATTACATGATGTAATTGAATGGAACTTTTTTTCTTTTGACTGTGTCTCATCAGATCTTACCTGTATTTTATCATCTTCCATCCTCTCCTCCTTATTAGAACATAGGAAATCTCCATTTATAGATCCTCCCCAGAGGGATGTCTCTGTCCAAACCAAATACTCCTCTGCACCTGTCGGCTTTCCCCAAGCCCTTAGTTTAAAAACTGCTCTACGACCTTTTTAATTTTAAGCACCAGCAAGCTGGTTCCATTTTGGTTTAGGTGGAGCCCATCTTTCCTGTATAGGCTCCCCCTTTCCCAAAAGTTTCCCAGTTCCTAATAAATCTAAACCCCTCCTCCATACACCATCATCTCATCCACACATTGAGACCCTGCAGTTCTGCCTGACTGGCCCTGCACATGGAACTGGAAGCATTTCAGAGAATGCTACCATGGAGCATTCATTTTCTTACTTAGCAGCCTAAATTTGGCCTCTAGGGCCCCTCTCTTATCCTTCCCTATGTCACTAGACCTACATGTACCACGACCACTTGCTGCTCTCCAGCACTACATGTAAGTCTATCTAGATGTCTTGAGAGATATGCAACCTTCGCACCAGGCAAGCAAATCACCATGTGGTTCTCCCGGTCATTGTATACCCAGTTATCTATGTTTTTAATAATCGAATCACCCGTTACTAATACCTGTCTCTTCACAATAACTGGAGTTCCCTCCCGCGGAGAGGTATCCTCAGTGCAAGAGGATACCACAACATCTGAAAGGAGAGTCCCAACTATAGGATCATTTCCCTCTGCTCCAGTTGGATGTTCTCCTTCCCTGTGGCTTTTATCCTCTTCAACAGCACAGAGGCTGTCAGACTGGGGGGACCGTTCTACTGTGTCCCAGAAAGTCTCATCGATATACCTTTCTGTCTCCCTTAGCTCCTCCAGCTCAGCCACCCTGGTCTCCAAAACCCGTACATGGTCTCTGCGGGCCAGGAGCTCCTTTCACCAAATGCATACGTACGCTACCAGCCCATAGGGCAGGTAATCATACATGCTGCATTGGGTGCAATAAACTGGGTAGCCCCCACTGTGTTGCGGGACTTCTGCCTGCATTCTCTTTTTACTCCAGAAGTTTGTTCCTTTGTTGTTGTTTTGTTTTTATCAGGGGGGGTTTTGGGCTTTAAGTTTAAAGAAGTTTAAGGAGTGTTAAGTGTATCTAGTCCCCTGGTTCAGACTCCCCTGGAGACGTCCTCGCAGAGCTCCCCTGTTAGTTGCTCCTGTTCACTAGCTCCTCTGGTTGCTTAGGAGGGGGCTTTTTAAAGCCCTGGTCTTCCTGGGTAGCCATATTTTGGTAATATTACATAGCCAAACATTTCAGATTACCTGAAGTCAGAGAATTTGCCACACAGTATGTTGTGGCAAAGCATTTGCAAGATTAGGGTCAGTCGCTTAGGAAGATTTTCTTTGTGGAAGCTACTTTAGTTCTTTCCTGATACGATTGCTAAGGATAAATATGTATCTGTTAATACTAGTATAATAATTAACACTTATATAGCATTTCTCATCTGCAGACATTGGGGCCCAATACGACCATACAGTAGAACCTCAGAGTTATGAACACCTTGGGAATGGACATTGTTCGTAACTCTGAACAAAACATTATAGTTATTCTTCTAAAAGTTTACAACTGAACATTGACTTAATACAGCTTTGAAACTTTACTATGCAGAAGAAAAATGCTGCTTTCCCTTTATTTTTTTAATAGTTTAACAGAGTACGTTTAACACAGTAATGTACCATATTTGCCCTTTTTATTGATTTATTTATTTAGTCTCTGCTGCTGCCTGTTTGCGTACTTCCGGTTCCAAATGAGGTGTGTGGTTGACTGGTCTGTTCATAACTCTGGTTGTTCGTAACTCTGAGGTTCTACTGTATTTGAGCACCCATGTCTCCCATTGACTTCATTAAGAGTTTTGGGGGTCAGGTGCAGGATCAGGTTCCTTCCCATTTAAGCCTCACAATACCTCTGAGAGGTAGGTAATTATTATTAGCTCCATTTTACCGAGGATGAAGCCAAACCAGAAAAAATTAGGTGAGTTGCCCATGGTCATAGAAGGAGTCAGTGTAGGTAGGCTCCCAGTCTCATAATCAGAGCACTAAACCACACTTCAGTAGTATCACTAACTGTACTTTTGAGTCTATTGCCATTTTGTGTGGTGCTGTTGATAAGAACACTGATGGAAAGAGATGTTTGGCCGAAAGTATAGAATGCATCGTTGTATACAATGTCCTACATTGTACTCTTCTGAGTACTCCATAGCTTGGTTGATCTGGAAATGGACTCATTTTTCTCAGTGAGCAATTTGCTGTTTACTGAGTGGATAAAATCATTCTGAGTTGGGCCTTGCTCTGTCCCTCTACACAGGGGTGAATTTCACCCTTTGTCCTCTGTAATTTCCCTGGTTTGGTAACAACTTGCATTCTTCTCTGCCTTTAGGTCAGGATATTTAGGCAAACACTCAACAGGAAATGATCAGGAAAGAGCTTTTGTTTTAGATTAATACAACCCTTGAACCTTATGTGTATGTATGATATTTTATTTCTATGCACAGTGATGGGAAACTAACCCAACTGCCTACATTTTGTTCCTAAGGAAACACATTAAGCAGCAGGACATCCGATGGCAGTGACACTTCAATGCAGAAATACGTTATACTGTGTTATCTATGCAAGTGCAAACCCTGACTGACATCACTCACACACCATCACCCTATAATATCAGCCAGAGAGAGCTAGTTCCTGTTGAGCTCAGCTTTCTCACAACAGTGAGAGCTGTCCAGTATTATTTCCTGGTTGAAGCTGAATTTGCTGAGAAAGAACTACCAGCAATAATCCCATTCTGCCAGCCATAGACTCACTTCCGAGCCACCCAAGTTCCTTTTTCAACTCTTGATCTGAAACTTTATTGTTCAAACAACCCTCCACCTTCCCCAAATGGGGCATCGGTGTAAATAGTAATTTTAACTGCTGCACCTTACTTTCATTTCGAGCGCGTCATTTTTTACACCTGTACAATGCATCTACCCAAGGGGGTTGCAACCATGGTGCAAATACTTTGGTTTAGCTGCACTGGTACAGAAAACCCAGAGTAGATAAGCGCCTGTGGCAATCAAAGGAAAGTAACAGACATGAAGGCACACAGACCTGATTAAAGGGTGGTGCAAAGTTGTGTCATCAGAAGGGGAGCTCCAGCAGGGTACTGGGCCTTCCCAGCATTCATTTACATCAGTGTAAATCCAAAGTAGCTTCACTGACTTCAGTAGAGTTCATCCTGATTTTTACTGGTGTAACTGAGAGCAGAATTTGGCCTTTTAGCTTCATTGGTCATTTTGATTTTGTAACCAAGAATGCAAGGCTTGGGACCTTACTACTTGAGAGACTGCCTCTCTCTCTCCCCATGCCATCCTGCCACAGTTGCAGTCAGCAGAAGCCCTTGGACTGAGTCTCCGTGGATTTAAAAGAGAGTTGTCTGGCGATAAAGCATTCTCCATGAGGGGCCCTCAGTTCTGGAACAAGGTCCCCACCCTGGCCCAAAATAACTCTGGTCCCTTGACCCTCAGGGCAGACTGCAAGGTGCATCTATCTATGTGGGCTGCTCTGGCAGGTGGGATTTGATGCAGTTGGGTGTGGGAGGAGAGTTTGTAAGAGCTGAGTTCTATTTAATTTTATTTTTGTCACTAACTTGTGTTTGGGCTTTTTTAAAATTAAATACATAGAATTAATAAATACTTTTTAATCAGGGTATATTTCTGGGTTATTCCGATAGTCACAGTATAAATGTATTGCTTGGGATGCCCTCTGTAGGCAGACTTTTCTTTGAATAACCCAATCCAAGCATTTGTACAAGGAGAGCAAAAAGACCCCTAGGCATCAGATTTGAAAGAGATCAAGTTGGTGGATGAAAACACTGGCTGGAGTACTAAAGCCTGTCACAAGTGCGGGCTATGAACTGTGTAAGTTTAGTTAGCTGATCTCATTCTCAGAAGGAGCATTAATTCAATTTAGTGTTTCAGCTTCATCTGAACATTTCCCCTTCAGAGAATAAGGCCAAAGTTATTACGGGATTTGTTGCCCAGCTAACAGACAGCGCTACAAACAGCCAGAGAGAGTGACATGGAGGAGAAGGAAGAAAAAGGCTGCAAAGACCAATGGAAAATATGAAGACGGGGAATATTGAGTGGCTGGGCAAAAATAAGAGACTAAAAGGTGAAGTGGAGGAGCATTAGATTATGTGGATGGGGGAAATTCTTTCCCACAATTCTCACTCTTCCATCAGCCTCTCAGTGCACACCAAGTGGAGTCCCAGTCAATACAATCAGAGCGTGGTAGGCTCTCTAGTCTCCCATTAAATTTAGGAGAGGGCCACAGATTGGAAATACTGCCTCTGCCAGGTCTCCACACCTGCATCTTGAAAATAACTGGGCAAGGGGACATTCTGTGAACGAACCCAAGCAGTGTCAGTTAGGAGTGTGGTGGTTATTTTTTGTTGTTGTTGGTTTTGTTTTGTTTTGCAACATTTCTATACCAGCAAAAGCTGTGGTATAGATGAAGTTATACCACCATAAAAGTTTTTGCCATTATAGCTTATTTTGCTCACCAAACTGATATAAGCTAAATTGGCAAAAACACTGTTTTGTTGCTATAAGCTGTGTCACCCACAACTCGCCTAGTGGAATTGCTATATCACCAAATTTTAGGCCTAAATTAGGTCTATATTGCAATCAAAGGTTAGATTGCAGCTTGTGTATGCATACCTGTGTGAGCTTTAATCTAACTGGCATGGCTAAAGGTACCAGTGAAGACATGGTGGCATGGACCCTATCGTGAGCTAGCAACATGAGTATGTACCCAGGGGTCCAGGCAGGCTTGTACAGTTCATGCAGGGGTCGGTGCTGCTGTGTCTTCACTGCTACTTTCAGCTGCTGAGGTGTGATGAAGTGTATAAACCCTGCACTGGTGACGAAGGGGTTAAAAGTTGCCATGGTCCTGCCCTCTGGGCCTATCAATCATGTCAAGGGCGGACTAAGGCTTTAAAAGCAGGAAGTTCCAGACAGTTGCTGGGCAGCTCTGGGAGAGAGCATAGTAGCTCTACAGCTCCCAAGAGGGACTCTGAAAAGCATCAGGGTAACTGTCCTCAAGAAGATCACCCACTCACTGATCTCCCCCACACCTACAAGGAGATGCTAGACTCTGGTATACCAGCCAGGCAGGATAGGTTCACCAAGCCCCAAGGTGAGACGTTAGGCCGTCGGTACTGTTATCCTCTGCCTCTCATGGGGTTAGGGAATCTGAGAGTATACTGAAAGGACTTGAGAAGTGGGAGCCAGGAGTCCCCAGGCCTTTCAAATGCAGTCAGACCATTTGGCTCAATTTTGTATCACAGAGACTCCTGTTGGTGAGAGAGACAAGCTGTTGAGCTTACACAGAGCTCTTCTTCAGGCCTAGGAAAGGAACTCCCAGCATCACAGCAAAATGCAAGGTGGAAAAGATTGTTTAGCTTAAGTAGTTAGCACACTGTACTTTGAATGGTCCCTTATAATATGCGCTAACTGTGGCTCAAAAGCTTGTCTTGCTTATTGTCAAGGTTCCTTCCCCACTCTGAACTCTAGGGTACAGATGTGGAGACCTGCATGAAAACCTCCTAAGCTTACTTTTACCAGCTTAGGTTAAAACTTCCCCAAGGTACAAACTATTTTACCCTTTGCCCTTGGACTTCCACCACCAAACGTTTATCTGGGTTTATTTTTATTAGGAAAGCGTTGTTTGGAAACGTCTTTCCCCCCAAAATTCTCCCAACCCTTGCACCCCACTTCCTGGGGAAGGTTTGGTAAAAATCCTCACCAATTTGCATAGGTGACCACAGACCCAAACCCTTGGATCTTAAGAACAATGAAAAAGCATTCAGTTTCTGAAAAGAAGGATTTTAATAGAAGTAAAAAAGAATCACCTCTGTAAAATCAGGATGGTAAATACCTTACAGGGTATTTACAGGTAAATTCAAAACATAGAGAATCCCTCTAGGCAAAACCTTAAGTTACAAAAAGACACACAGACAGGAATATCCATTCTATTCAGCACAGCTTAATTTCTCAGCCATTTAAAGAAATCATAATCTAACACATATCTAGCTAGATTACTTACTAAATTCTAAGACTCCATTCCTGTTCTGTCCCCAGCAAAAGCATCACACAGACACCCTTTGTTTTTCTCCCTCCTCCCAGCTTTTGAAAGTATCTTGTCTCCTCATTGGTCATTTTGGGCAGGTGCCAGCGAGGTTATCGTAGCTTCTTAACCCTAGCTTCTTAACTTCTTAGCTAGAATCCTAGGTTTTTTAAGAATTCCTTAAGAATCCTAGCTTCTTAACTTCTTTACAGGTGAGAGGATTTTTCCTCTGGCCAGGAGGGATTTTAAAGGTGTTTACCCTTCCCTTTATATTTATGACACTCACCAACAAAAGTTGGTCCAATAAAAGATAGTACCTTACCCACCTTGTCTCTAATATCCTGGAACCAACAGGCTATAACAATACTCAAAACAGAGTAGGCAAGCTGAACGAGGGAAGCTTTCACTGATATGTTTCTACACAAGCATGTATGGGCGTAAGTGTGTGTGTGTAGTGGTAGGAAAGAAAAAACTCTTACAACTGGTGAGTTTTGGACACCATATATGCTTAAATATGAAATCAATGTTTTATAACCTTCATTTGCATGTGCAAATAATGTACACGCAAATTATGCAGCTGCACTAAAGGAAGGCCCTTTAAAAAGTCTCTGAAACACTGGATACTGTGCCAAGTTATAATAGGACTTCCTTAATTATCAGCTATTGTTTTTTGCCTCTGGAAAAGTTTTTTTGTGTTACGTGCTGTTGTTTCTGTTAAGTTTTGACATTAAAGATTTGGAACTGATATGTAGTGGTGAAAACAAAATCATCTGTATGAAAAGTAAAATGGAATTCTTGTGCTAGTCAAAGAAGAAGGAGAAATCAAGCATTGTACAGAAGGAATTTGGAAGTTGCACTTCCACACAAATGTTTTCTCAACAGAAACTCGGAGCTGGCTTCATGCCAAGAGAGCACCAAACAGGATTTTATTAGCATAGGGAATCTAGGTTAGGATAATTCCAAATCTTACAGACATTGGCTTGGTATGATATGTTGGATTATAATTATCTTTTTCTAAAAGGCAGACTAAATAGTTTTAAAAGTCACTGCTCTTTCAGAACTACTGAAAATGAGGTTGGCAAAGTATCCATTAAAATATCAGAGACAATTGTCAGTCAGACTGACAATCACTGTCACATACAAGCTGGTTTTACGTACTGTTGTTGGTTACTCATTTCTAGCTGAAGTAATACTTAAATTGCTCTTTTTTTTTTTTAACTTCCATGATATTTTTTAACCTATATGGTTGATAACTTTTCATTTCCGTTTCAAAGGGCAATCTCCAATGTTAAACAATTGATAAAGCAGACATTTGCTCTTGCTAAAATCACTAAGAATAGGATCTGGCTGCCTCTCCTTAACAAGTGATTCCTTTGGAGGTATAATTAGATGTATTGCCCCTTGAGCAGTATGAATATGGGTCATTTCAAGCATCACATCAGTCCAGAAGTGCCACTCTCCAGGAGAGCTGGATTTGCTGGTAGACTTTCCTCACAAAGCCTGAGGTCTCCCTGTTGTAAATGAGCTGCACTAGAAATTCAGAGTGGGGCTGTATAGTAGTGTTTTGACTCTAGATACAACCAGCATTACATTTGGGTCACATCTTATAATATATTTAAATTTAAACTATATTTATTACAAATCTGTCATTTCATCAGTCACTTTCAGGGTTCCAGCTATATAAGATTTTTGTTAAAGTTACACTTTCTTTTAACAGTGCTGCTGAACAGATTTTTAAAACTACACCACGCAGCGTGGCAATATATCACAAACATTAGTGTAGTTAAACAAAATTGTAGAACTTTTAAAAATATAAGCTCAATTTAAAGTGAGGATTTTTGTTAATTTGTATGAAAAAATTAAGAATTTGAGGGTCTGTTAGTAATTAAAGGGCTGGGTCCTCTGGTGCTGCAGCTCTGTTGGAGCCAATGGAGTTATGCCCGTTTACATTAGCTGAGGATCTTGCACAATACACACACACACACAATATGTTAAAAAGAACTTTGATATTACAAAGTCAAGCACTCAAAATTTAGGAAATGCCAGAATTAAGGTTGCCTGGGCCTCCAGTTCCCTTGTTCCCCTGCCTCCCCATATTCCCCATCCCCACTGGCTCCTACTCCCAATCTGCTTTCAAAAGCTTCTTGACCAATTTCAGTGTCCATCCCCCTTGCCCCTCAGTCCCTTGTCCCAGTCTCCACCCCTGACTCCCAGTCCCAGTTTCCCTCTCCCCCCTCACCAGCCCCTAGTCCCAGTCTCCTGACATACCAGGCTCCTTGTCTCAATCTATTCCACCTTCCCTGTGCCCTGCAGATGCAGCTCTTGTCCTCTCTCCATTTGAATCAGACAGCTTCCTCCTTCATGCTGCCTTGGCCCAGCCAGGGGGGTATTGAAAACAAAGGAAACAGGCTCCCTGCTCTCAGTTCAGGTGCCTGGATCCAGACCCAGCACAGTCCAGTTGCAAGGAAAGACCTACTCACCCCCAGACTAGAGTCATCCTTCCACAAATTTAGCTAAAATCTGAGAAGTATCCACTGAGCACTTGCAAACTATGGTTTTTTCAGAGGCTTATAACTTGGCCAAATTTGGGTGGATTTTCCCAGTGATGGTAAAAGTCATGTCTTTGCCACATCTCAATCCCTGCTCCAAATAATTGGGGCTTTAGAGCTTTTAAAATAAAAGGCCACCTGAATTGTTTCACATGGGCAAAACAATGCATTTTTCTCTAGCCTTGTTCTCGGAAATGACTACGCTTTCTTTCCCTCATGAAATTTTCCAAAAGAGGTCAGCCTGACAGACCCCTGCTATGGAAAATTTCAGCCCAAACTGTTACAGTTTGGCAAAAGTTATAAGCAACTAAAAACAGGTCTAATAATAGTGTGATGATTTGGGGAATCTGACACTGTGCAATTAATGAATTCTGTGTGAGGTTATGAACTCTGTATATATCTTTAACAAAATATAAATTCCATTTTGATTGTAGTCTGCCCTCTCTGCAGTCTGTTTTATCTCCATCTTACACGGAAATTCCAAAGGGTGGTGACACAAGGCTAACAATAGAGGGATGTTAAATCTTGATAGTCTTCTATTCAGATTCACCTTTGGAGAAATATGGTGGACACACCAAGACAGCTGGTTCCCCCAGGTGAGCTAGTAACTAGGCAATGGATCATCTAGTCAGGTAGTTTGAACACCTGAGGGTGTCACATAACAGCGTAAACTGCAGTCATATAAAATGAGAACTCTTTCACCAACCAGTTTAGAGAGAAGAGACCAGAAGCAGAAAGCAAGGCTGTGAATGGCATGTGAACCGCAGGCTGGGGGAGGCTAGCCCCCAGCCCACTCCTTCTGTGCCTCCCACCAGACCCCCCTTCCTCCCCAGTGTAGCCACTGGCTCCCACCCCGGGCTAGCTCTCCCGAGCCCCAGAGCACCGGGAGGGCAGGTGGCGTAGCCTGAGCCGGGGCCACCCCACAGGGAGACTGGACTCCAGCTATGTGAAGTGGGAAGTAGGAGCGGGGAGTCTAGGGCGGAGAATGAGCAGAGCCATGTCTAGCTGTCTGGGGAGGCACAGCCTACCCCAGCCTATGATACCCATCGCCTATGAGTGCAGCAGGAGGGTGCTGGACATCCCAGAGGACTCTGACCTAAGCCAAAGAACTCTCCAGCATGGTGAGAAAACTGAAATAAGGAAAGGTGGGCAAATGTGTTACGGTTTTGCCTGGATCTGCGTGTCTCTTGTGCTGTCGAAAGTAAAGAGCAATTGTGTTAGCATGCAGACTTTGCAAAAGGAATTCTATGACCTTCCACTATCATGTGGGGAGGTCAGCTATAATCCTGAGTGCCCACAAGGTTGGAGCTGTGGGAATGGATGTGTTTATGCAACTTGGGAGGCTGGGCAATCAGCACTAATCCTGGGGGGTCCCACTTCCATTAAGGGATGTAGCCTACCCAGATGCGGGGAATCTTAAAAGTACATGGGCCCAGCGTGGACCCAAACACAGCAGCCAGTTGAGTGCTCAGTAGAGAGAGCTCAACTAAGGCTGTGATGTATGGGAAGTGTCAGGAAACCTTAATAACAGGTAATGCTACCAGCCCAACTTATATCTTTATCTCTCTATCTACGTCTAATATCTATCTATATCTCAGTTTGGATCTGAAGCCACTGTAGCACATTTGCTAAATGATCAATAGCCACTTAAAATATCTGTACACAATTCTGAGCACTACTAGGCAAAGATTTTACATTTTAGGAATCAGCATTGTCTGTTGTTTTTTGATCAATGTGGATTACAATGAAAATAAAAATAACTAACTGATGTGATATTACTCTGATATGATCACTGTGCAGAAGGCAAGTGACTACTTGCTTTGACAGAATGCTTCAGGTATGTAATTAGAAGCGGGGGAAGCTAGTTCATACCTGTGACACTCTATAGATTTACATGCATATGTGGATCAGGTTTAAAACACGTCAGCTCATATTGTGGTTTTGTGGGGAAAGGATTCTTGCCATAAATGTACAAAGAAGAGCTCCTATTCAATCATTCTGCTGGGGAAGGAGATTTAGAGGGTTAAATGATACAATTAAAGATGTAGGTAATAGTAGATGTCAAATCTGAGGATAAACAATCCTGTTTTAATCAGCTGTACTATTGTGTGGAGACCCAAAGAATTTTAATGGCTGAATAATCTCACTTTAAGTAACCTGTCAGACAATTCATTATAAAGTCAGCAGCATAGTAGTTAACATTAAAAAAAATGGTGTGTCAAAGGAATAGTACTGCACTTTAGCTGTACATGACATGAAATGTTAATTAGCTAACATGCATTTAAAAAGCAGGGCTCTTCTCTTATCCATCAATACTGAGTCATCCTCATCCTCCTCTGTCAAGTTACTCCTGCTCCAGACATACTCAGGAGTCATTGCTAATCTATATATATCTGTCTTCCTGTATGTCACTTACCTAGCCACTTAAGGTCTAATTCTGCAGCCCTTACTTCAGCTGAATAGCAGTGACTGAAGCAAATACTGTCACTGAGTCATTGGCTCTGTCTTCCCTGAACTGGCCCACAGAGCTAGCCTGAAATGCTTAAAGAAGCAGGGTGCACTATCCCAAAGGACGGCGCAGGGTGTTTCCTCCCCTGCATCCCAGGAAACTGAGGGAGAGATTGTACCTCTTGAAGTAACATCTAAGGTGATGTGGCTTTGTATCCCCTTGTGCACCCCCATAGAAGGTGGTTATGTCTTTTTCTATTTGCACAACATATGGGGACAGGGAGTAGGAATGGGTGAATATAAGGAATCTCGGATTGAGGGGCAGGGGTGTGAATGGGAGACACTGGCACGGTGGGAAGGGAGGACATGGGGGGAAATAGGTGGGCATGGAGGACACACAGACCCTCTGGCGTGGAGGAAGGGAGAATGGGAGACATGCCAGGATCTGTGTTCCCCCATGGCCCCCTATTCTCTTACTTTCTCCATACCAGGGTCCCATATTCCCCCATATGGGGGGAGGAAGTCATGGGGGACACACACAGACCCTGGCATTTAGCAGAGAGGGGAATGGGGGTACACACAGCCTCTGGCATAATGGAGGTGAGGATGAGGGACCCCGGTATGGGGAGAAGGGACAATGGGGGGCACACAGAACCTCTGCCATGGTGGGGAAGAGGGGAATTTGGGGAAACAGAACCTCTGGCAATGGAGAAGAATGGGACCCTGTAGGGGGGAAGGAAGTGGGGGGAGAATAGGCAACATGGGGGCATACAGTCCCCCTCATGTGGGGGGAGAACGGGAGGCAATTGTATGGAGGGAAGAAGATATGGGGGCATGCAGAGCCTCTGGCATGAGAGAAGAGGTGAAGAGATGCAGGGAATCCCTTAAATAGAGGGAGAGGGGAGGTGTAGAGATATGTTGATAGAAGATTATAATTTAGAGATGCTCCCTCATAAGGGACAGTATTGTGAACATAGGAAGTTAGAGCTGTGCCCTGGCAGGGGTGGGGAACACTGGGTGGCTGTGTGCAGCAGTTCACCATAGAAACTCTCCACACCGTTTTATTAAAAGTTTTTATTCCTTTCTCATTCATTTGGTTTGTTTAACGAACCCCAAGATCGTTACAGGAGGGTGGCACAGAGGGAGCTTGTGGGGGGGAGTGGAGCGATAGAAGGAGCCCCTCGTGGGTGCAAGGAAGCCACAAAGTGTGTGACCCTCTAGTCTTTAAGGTCCTCAGTCAGTTGACTTCAGTTACACTGGTGCTGTCCTCCATTCATGACCCTCAGAAACAAATAGGGTTGCCAATTGTAATCCCACAAACCCAAACACCCTTGCCCCGAGGCCACACCCCTGCCCTCTCCCCATGCCCCCAGCCCCACTCATTCCACCCCCTTTCCCTCCGTTGCTCGCTCTCCCCCCCCCCCCACTCACTTTCACCAGGCTAGGACAGGGGTTTGGGGTGTAGGAGGGGGTGAGGGGTGCAGACTCTGGGAGGGAGTTTGGGTGCAGGCTCTAGGCTGGGGCTTGGGATTGGAGTGCAGGAGAGGGTGCACGGTGTGGGCTCTAGGAGGAAGTTTGGGTGCAGGAGGGGATGAGCGTTGCGGGCTCTGGGCTGGGGTGCAGGAGGTGAGGGGTGCAGGCTCCGGCCGGGCGGCGCTTACCTCAGGTGGCTCCCAGAAGTGACTGACACATCCCTCTGTCAGTGGCTCCTGGGCGGGGGGGGGGGGGGCCTAGGGGGTCTCTGTATGCTGCCCCTGCCTGCAAGCACTGCCCCCGCAGCTCCCATTGGCTGCAGTTCCCAATGGGAGCCGTGGAATCAGCACTCGGAGCAGGGCCAGCGTGCAGAGACCCCCTGCACTTACCCTAGGAGCCACAGGGATGTGCTGGTCGCTTCCGGGAGTAAGTAATCTGCCTTTAGCCCTGCTGCGCCGCCAGACTTTTAGCATCTAAAATTGCCTGGTTTCGATTCAGTAGCCTCTGGGAGAGAGAGCCTGATTCCGGGAAGCTCCCGGCAAAACCAGGAGGGTTGGCAACTCTGGAAACAAAGTAGGTGACAGTGACCAAAGGGAAATTTTAGAAAGCTGGAGAGAGACAGAGGAGAATGAGTCCCAGCCTACCCATTGTCAGGGAATGCTTATCTCTTTGCAAATAGCCAATGAGAGAAGATTAGAATTACTAAAACTGCAGCTACCAAAACAACCCAGAGTACATCTCTCAGGTTTGGAAGTGTTCGGTGAAAGAAGAGAGTTACTGTAGCGATGGGCCCTGTGGGTTCACCTAAGACAAATATTGCTTTTATCAACTCACGTTGGGAACATCAACAGTTTCTGTTATATTTGAGCCACCCTAATCTTTCATTACACCTGATGCAAAAATGAAGAGGGAAAGGTGAGCCCTGTTTACAAGGAACAGCAGTGACTAGGGGTGCCTCCCACAAGGACAAGGTGATAACCCAAGATATGAAAAGTGTCTTTCCCCTTTTATAAAATCAACTTTAGGCACCCTACAGTGGCTGATGTTAATTAAGCCCTATTAAAGATCTATCAAGTTTCTCAAGTAGCTTTCCAAAATCACTATTCAAACGTAGGGTTTACTCTCTAAATCAAAGGTAACCTCTGTACCTATTATGCCTTTATTATTCCTGTATGTTTGCTTTTAGTATTGCTCCCTCTTGTGACTGTTTAAGCTATTTCATCTTTTGAGTACCAGGCATCCCGGGGAAATATGGTACCGGGGAAATAAAAGGAGGAAGCCAGGATGTAGGAGCAGCTAGAGATTAAGCTGAGGCAGAATGTGTTTGGGTTTTAGCATATGTAAAGGGTTGTTTTCTAGTTGAAAAAATACCCTAGTGTTTTTAAAGTCTGTCAGTGTTCACTGACTGTGCATTTGTTCTGAGAGCCCATATTTCTAGAGCATGAACCCACAAATATAGGCCTTTTAGCCCAAGACTCTCTGCAGCAAGCTGGCTGTATCTCCTGTGGCAAGGTCCCCAGAGTCTGTGCCTATCTGGCACAGCAGACTGGGAAGTCTGTGACAGCTTCATGTAATGAATTAAATATGAAAGTAATACTATTGGTCCTTTAGCCCCTGGGTTGTTTATTTTGCTATATGCTGTCCTGACAGTGCCGCGGTTTTTATATGCCACTGATATTTTTGTAGCACCAACGACAGGTGTGGGAAGCAGGCTGAGATTATGGGATAAGCACTTCGCTGGAAGTCTCTGCTCAAATGTACAGCTGTGAAATAGTTAATCATCTGGGCATTTCAATTCTTGGGCTAGATTCTGAACTGCACCTCATGAAAGGTAAACTAAGGGAGATGCAGCCTGGGGAAAAGGGAAGGAAAGTTGGCTTTAAGCCACATTTGCAACCTCCAGATTCAAGGCTGCTGTGGGGCCAGAACCACCTTCTGTATAAGTTACAGTAAGTCCAGGAGTTTCTTTCAGTTACAGCAGACTCCCCAGTGCTACCAAAGGCTGCACCTCCTTTAATTTACCTTTCAGGAGACACAGCTCAGAATTTAGCCCTATTTTTTTCCTCCCTGCTTTTTTTGGGAGCTGTGAGTAGCAATCATTCATCACGTTCACATAGCTCCATGGTAGATCTTGATGGACCTCAATGTCACAGTATCAGGGTAACTGCTCCTGTATTCACCCCTCCGTGGTCCACTCCAAGAGTGCTCAGTCAAGTCTCAGGTGTCCCAGTCTTTAAGAGTGCCCAGTCAAGACCAGCCATCACCTGTCTCTGGGGAGGAACCCTTGGCCCATTCCCTTCTGATCAAGGGTTTTAAAGCTGCACAGTTCCCTGTCTTACACTGTGATATCCTCAGCAAATCCTCAGCAAAAGTCTGCCTAAAGGCCAGTGCCTGCTCTTTGCGTTCTCTCCAGGCACTATGAGCGGTGTATTGCCTACAGATTACTACACAGCGCTTTCTAAGCAAGCGCCTTTATTCTTAATGTAAAAGAATTATAGAAAAAACACTCAGTTCTTCCAA
The DNA here is from genome assembly GCF_965140295.1 of Lepidochelys olivacea. Classification (NCBI taxonomy): domain Eukaryota; kingdom Metazoa; phylum Chordata; order Testudines; family Cheloniidae; genus Lepidochelys; species Lepidochelys olivacea. The sequence continues at coordinate 270,184,024 of NC_140411.1, forward strand.
CCTGCTACTTATACAGTATATTTTCATCATAGCAATTAATACTATTGGCGATCCTACATTTAATGGAGTCTCAAAGGGCACTCCTTCATGGCCAAAAAATAATTTCAAGAGCAACTAACAAATGACACAAAAAATAACAGCAAAAAAGATTTTGAAGGACATTCAACGCAGGAAGCCTGCCAAACATCAGTGGAGGCCACTGGATGATTGAGGTGCTAAAGGGGCACTCAAGGATGATAAGGCCGTTGGTGAGAAGCTAAATTATTTCTTTGTATTGGTCTTCACTGCACAGGATGCGAGGGAGATTCCCACACCTGAGTCAGTCCTTTTAGGTGACAAATCTGAGACACTGTCCCAGACTGAGGTGTTAATAGAGGAGGTTTTGGAACAAATCAAGAAATTAAACAGTAATAAGTCACCAGGACCAATGTATTTACCTTCTGAAAGAACTCTAATATGAATTTGCCAAACTATTAATTATGGTATGTAACCTATCATAGAATCATAGAATATCAGGGTTGGAAGGGACCTCAGGAGGTCATCTAGTCCAACCCCCTGCTCAAAAGCAGGACCCATACCCAATTAAATCATCCCAGCCAGGGCTTTGTCAAGCCTGACCTTAAAAACTTCTAAGGAAGGAGATTCCACCACCTCCCTAGGTAACGCATTCCAGTGTTTCACCACCCTGCTAGTGAAAAAGTTTTTCCTAATATCCAACCTAAATCTCCCGCACTGCAACTTGAGACCATTACTCCTTGTTCTGTCATCAGCTACCACTGAGAACAGTCTAGATCCATCCTCTTTGGAACCCCCTTTCAGGTAGCTGAAAGCAGCTATCAAATCCCCCTTCATTCTTCTCTTCCGTAGACTAAACATCCCCAGTTCCCTCAGCCTCTCCTCATAAGTCATGTGTTCCAGTCCCCTAATCATTTTTGTTGCCCTCCGCTGGACTCTTTCCAGTTTTTCCACATCCTTCTTGTAGTGTGGGGCCCAAAACTGGACACAGTACTCCAGATGAGGCCTCACCAGTGTCGAATAGAGGGGAATGATCACGTCCCTCGATCTGCTGGCAATGCCCCTACTTATACATCCCAAAATGCCATTGGCCTTCTTGGCAACAAGGGCACACTGTTCACTCATATCCAGCTTCTCGTCCACTGTTACCCCAGGTCCTTTTCTGCAGAACTGCTGCCTAGCCATTCAGTCCCTAGTCTGTAGCGGTGCATTGGATTCTTCCGTCCTAAGTGCAGGACTCTGCACTTGTCCTTGTTGAAGCTCATCAAATTTCTTTTGGCCCAATCCTCCAATTTGTCTAGGTCCCTCTGTATCCTATCCCTACCCTCCAGTGTATCTACCTCTCCTCCCAGTTTAGTGTCATCTGCAAACTTGCTGAGGGTGCATTCCACACCATCCTCCAGATCATTTATGAAGATATTGAACAAAACCAGCCCGAGGACGGACCCTTGGGGCACTCCACTTGATACCGGCTGCCAACTAGACATGGAGCCATTTGATCACTACCCGTTGAGCCTGACAATCTAGCCAGCTTTCTATCCACCTTATAGTCCATTCATCCAGCCCATACTTCTTTAACTTGCTGGCAAGAATACTGTGGGAGACAGTGTCAAAAGCTTGGCTAAAGTCAAGGAACAACATGTCCACTGCTTTCCCTTCATCCACAGAAGCAGTTATCTCTTCATAGAAGGCAATTAGATTAGTCAGGCATGACTTGCCCTTGGTGAATCCATGCTGACTGTTCCTGATCACTTTCCTCTCCTCTAAGTGCTTCAGAATTGATTCCTTGAGGACCTGCTCCATGATTTTTCCAGGAACTGAGGTGAGGCTGACTGGCCTGTAGTTCCCAGGATCCTCCTTCTTCCCTTTTTTAAAGGTGGGCACTACATAAGCCTTTTCCTAGTCGTCCGGGACTTCCCCTGATCGCCATGAGTTTTCAAAGATAATGGCCAGTGGCTCTGCAATCACATCCGCCAACTCCTTTTATAACTCTCGGATGCAGCACATCCAGCCCCATGGACTTGTGCACGTTCAGCTTTTCCAAATAGTCTCGAACCACTTCTTTCTCCACAGAGGGCTGGTCACCTCCTCCCCATGCTGTGCTGCCCAGTGCAGTAGTCTGGGAGCTGACCTTGTTCGTGAAGACAGAGGCAAAAAAAGCATTGAGTACATTAGCTTTTTCCACATCCTCTGTCACCAGGTTGCCTCCCTCATTCATTAAGGGGCCCACACTTTCCTTGACTTTCTTCTTGTTGCTAACATACCTGAAGAAACCCTTCTTGTTACTCTTAACATCTCTTGCTAGCTGCAACTCCAGGTGTGATTTGGCCCTCCTGATTTCATTCCTGAATGCCCGAGCAATATTTTTATACTCATCCCTGGTCATTTGTCCAATCTTTCACTTCTTGTAAGCTTCTTTTTTGTATTTAAGATCAGCAAGGATTTCACTGTTAAGCCAAGCTGGTCACCTGCCATATTTACTATTCTTTCTACACATCGGGATGGTTTGTCCCTGTAACCTCAATAAGGATTCTTTAAAATACAGCCAGCTCTCCTGGACTCCTTTCCCCTTCATGTTATTCTCCCAGGGGATCTTGCCCATCAGTTCCCTGAGGGAGTCAAAGTCTGCTTTTCTGAAGTCCAGGGTCCATATTCTGCTGCTTTCCTTTCTTCCTTGTGTCAGGATCCTGAACTCGACCCTCTCATGGTCACTGCCTCCCAGGTTCCCATCCACTTTTGCTTCCCCTACTAATTCTTCCCGGTTTGTGAGCAGCAGGTCAAGAAGAGCTCTGCCCCTAGTTGGTTCCTCCAGCACTTGCACCAGGAAATTGTCCCCTACATTTTCCAAAAACTTCCTGGATTGTCTGTGCACCGCTGTATTGCTCTCCAGCAGATATCAGGGTGATTGAAGTCTCCCATGAGAACCAGGGCGTGCGATCTAGTAACTTCTGCGAGTTGCCGGAAGAAAGCCTCGTCCACCTCATCCCCTTGGTCCGGTGGTCTATAGTAGACTCCCACCACGACATCACCCTTGTTGCTCACACTTCTAAACTTAATCCAGAGACACTCAGGTTTTTCTGCAGTTTCATACTTGAGCTCTGAGCAGTCATACTGCTCTCTTACATACAGTGCAACTCCCCTACCTTTTCTGCCCTGCCTGTCCTTCCTGAACAGCTTAGATCCATCCATGACAGTACTCCAGTCATGTGAGTTATCCCACCAAGTCTCTGTTATTCCAATCACATCATAATTCCTTGACTTTGCCAGGACTTCCAGTTCTCCCTGCTTGTTTCCCAGGCTTCGTGCATTTGTGTATAGGCACTTGAGATAACCCACTGATCACCCCTCTTTCTCAGTATGAGGCAGGAGCCCTCCCCTCTCATGCACTCCTGCTTGTGCTTCCTCCCGGTATCCCATTTCCCCACTTACCTCAGGGCTTTGGTCTCCTTCCCCTGGTGAACCTAGTTTAAAGCCCTCCTCACTAGGTTAGCCAGCCTGCTTGTGAAGATGCTCTTCCCTCACTTAAGTCAGCCTCTGTACCAGATGACCAGAGGCAGCCCTGGCAATTAAAGGCCAATAAGTTTAACTTCAGTACCAGACAAATTGGTTGAAAGTTGGTTGAACATATAGAATTATCAGACACACAGATGAACATGATATGTTGGGGAAGAGTCAACACGACTTTTGTAAAGGGAAATCCTGCCTCACCAATCTATTGGAATTATCTGGTGGAGTCAACAAGCATGTGGACAAGGGTGATCCAGTTAGTATAGTGTACTTGGCAGGGATGGGTGGACTGGATGACCGCCCAGGGTGCGCCTTGCTGAGCGGGGCACCTCTGGAGCTGGGGTGTCCTGTCCCGCCTCCCGACTCCTGCTCTGCAACCGTTTGCAGCCACCGCTGCTCCTGCTCCCCCCCACACCTTGGAGCCACCTATGGCCAAGCTGCTCCTGGGAGCCTCCTGTCTGCTGTGCAGGGTGGGGCACTGATGTCGGGGTGTCCCCATCCCCCTTCACACCCATGGACCCAGTCTCCTGCTGCTGCCTCTGGGTCAGGAATGGGGGCTGCTGCTGCTGGACTGAACAAACCTTCAGTGAGTGGTATGCTTAAAGTGACAGCATGCAGTCTCTCACACTCCCCCCAACACACATTCTTTGTCTCTCTCACACACATGCATACACACACATACATTCTGTCTCTCTCACACTCCCCCAACATACACTGTCTTTCTCTCTCTCACACAGTCCCCCACCACACGCACTCTCTTTGACTCCCCCAACACATACACTCAGTCCCCAATACACACACTTGTGTTATTGTTGTTGTTATTACTTCTTGATACTTCCTGTTGAAATGCGCAATGCACATATATTCTCTGTAATGTTATTCTTTCAAAGTTTGTTAAGGATTATAGTACTGTTGTTTTAGTTTTTTGACTGGTCTGTGCTTTCATAATTTTATTTCTCTCATGTTTAAATTTAATTCTTTGATTAGTGAGTTCTAAAATGCCTAACCTGTGCTGGCTGGAGTAATTACCATTATTACTTTTACTACCATATTGTGCTTTGTCATTCATTAATCAAAATGGAACAATCAAATAATAGTATCCTTCTAGAACAGAGGTGGGCAAACTATGGCCTGTGGGCCACAGCCGGCCCACGGGACCATCCTGCCCAGCCCCTGAGCTCCTGGCTGGGGAGGCTAGCCCAGGCCCCTCCCCTGCTGTCCCCCCTCCCCTGCAGCCTCAGCGCGACGTGATGCCAGCCCTCTGGCTCGCCACTCCTCTCGGACAGCACGGCAGCGGCATGGCTGGCTCTGGCCAGGTCGCAGGGCTTTGCTGCTCTGAGCAGCATGGTAAGGGGCGGGGGTTTGGATAAGGGGCAGGGGGTTCCAGGGGACAGTCAGGGGACAGGGAGCAGGGGGCGGTTGGATGGGGCAGAGGTTCGAGGGGGCAGTCAGGGGACAGGGAACAGGGGTGTTGGATAGGCGTGGGAATCCCAGGGGGGCCTGTCTGGGGGCAGGGGTGTGGATGGGGGTTGGGGCAGTCAGGGGACAGGGAGCAGGAGGGATTGGACGGGGGTGGGGTTCCGGCGGGCAGTTGGGGCCAGGGTCCCAGGAGGGGGTGGTCTAGGGAAAAGGAGAGTTGGATGGGTCAGTGGTTCTGAGGGGAGCAGGAAGTGGGAAGGAGCGGATAGAGGACGAGGGCCAGGCCTTCGGGGTGGCACAGCCTTCCCTACCCGGCCCTCCATACAGTTTCGCAACACCGATGTGGCCCTGGGGCCAAGAAGTTTGCCCACCCCTGTTCTAGAATGTAAATTTAGATTATACTCACCTTAGCAATGCCAGTTTAAAAACAATTAACTAAACACATAACTTTAGGTGTTGTAATAAATTGTCAGTTTTCACAATGGAGAGAGGTAAATAATGGGGTCTTCAAAGGATCTGTACTGGGACCTCTGCTGTTCAACATATCCATAAATGATCTGGAAAAGGGGGTGAGCAGTGAGGTGGCAAAATTTGCAGATGATACAAAATTACTCAAGGTAAATTGTCCAAAGCTGACTGCAGAGTTACAAACGGATCTCACAAAACTGGGTGACGGGGCAACAAAATGGCAGATGAAATTGAATGATGACAAATGCAGTAATGCACATTCAAAAACATAATCCCAGCTATACATACAAAATGACGGGGTCCAAATTAGCTGTTACCACTCAAGAACGAGATCTTGGAGTCATTGTGGATAGTTCTCTGAAAACATCCACTCAGTGTGCAGTGACAGTCAAAAAGGCTTTCACATAACACAAGAACCAGAGGTCACCCAATGAAATCAATATGTAGCAAATTTAAAACAAACATAAGGAAGTACTTTTTCATACAACGCACAGTCAACCTGTGGAACTTGTTGCCAGTGGATGTTGTGAAGGCCAAAAGTATAACTGGGCTGGAGAAAAGAATGAGAAGTTCATGGAGGATAGGTTCATCAACAGCTATTAACTAAAATGGTCATGGACCTAACCCCATGCTCTGGGTGTCCCTAAACATGACTGCCAGAAGCTGGCACTGGATGACAGGGGATGGAGCACTTGATAAATTGCCCTGTTCTGGTCATTCACGCTGAAGTATCTGCAACCAGCTACTGTTGGAAGACAGGATATTGGACTAAATGGACCATTAGTCTGACCCAGTATTGCCATTCTTATGGCCATGAAATACTGTCAGAAAAATGGAAAGTTCAGTTATTGAGTGAGATTTGGGTAAATGGGGGGGGTGTGTGTCTTGCAATGGTCAAAATTAGTATGTTTGACAGGTTGAGTGGAAAAAAGCGAAGACCTGAATGTCTGATGCGGAAGAAAAATGTATTGATATAAAATAGCTCATCCAAGTGAAAAATGTAACCTTTGTAATGGGCCAAGTTGCATAAGCCCTCAGGTAATGTGCATCAGAGCTGCCAGCTCAGCAAATTAAAGCTGCCTGAGCAGAGCTGCAGCGTATGCACCAAATGTACAGAGGGGGAAACTAACTACATACCCTCTACTGTTGCTGTTTTTTCTTCTCTCACTTTTGGGAATGCGCACCGTGTCTTGGTTTACTTGGTAAGATTCCTGTCATGGTCACAGCATTTTCAAGGCAAGAATACCACTAAATTCATTCATGGAGATTGGAATAAGGGAACTTCAATGTCCCATTCAATTATACTAAAAAATCCATAATGGAACAGTGACATCAGACCAAGGCCTTAAATCTTACATGTAATATATCATTTTGGCAAAAAGAAAATCAATTTTTGGTCATCTTTAAAATATATTTTCTCTCTGTTATAATATACATATATAATGTATGTTACTAAACCATTCATTTCAGACTCCAAAAACTCTGGAATTCTATTGTCTCAGACCACTGATTACATTCACAATGGTGAACAGATTAACCATTTAGTTACAGGTATCAGGGTTGTCACTCAAACTGGCAGCACCTCAGAATAACTAAAGCTATTAAAAATTGTCTGGATTGGAAATGACAGCTATACATGCATGAATGCATTTGTACGGCTGGAAGACTGTTGAAGTGTGAAGCGAAGAATTTCACTTGAGTTTATTTTTTAATCATAATCACTGTATATTTCATCAGGGAACATTGACTTGCTACATGATAAATACAAGGAGAAACAGAAATGTCATTCTCTTATCTTTGTCTTCTAAAGGTCAACACATATGAACAAAGCCTATTTACTTAATTCCTCATGCATTTTATATAGCTGTTTACTGTACTCCGCATAAGTGAAGCAGAATAATTTTTTGAGGGCCTAATTAAAAATTGTATGGTAGCAAAACCTTCTGTGATCACACCACCATAACAAAATGAGCTCTCTTTACCAATGTGTGTTGCATTTACTTGGTTTTTAAAAACGTATTTCCCACATTACCAGTGGGGTCTTTTTTAAAAGAATTTTTGCATTCCAGAGGATCCTTAAATGAAAAATATTTTGGGCAAATCATGGATCATTTACCTGGTCCTTGTTTTATCTATTTTAGGCTTTTATACTGCTTCCCATCACTGTAATATCTGAGTGCAATAAAATCGCAGATTGTAAAACCAATAGCAATTAAAACTTTGTGGATAAGGAAAGTACATGTTACTGGCGTGTTGTGTGAATGCAAGCAGCATTATATGCCATACAGTCTCCTTTGGTCCCAGAACAAAGTGCTAACCAGCCCAATTTGGCATACTCTACATTTCTTATCTGGTATGGAATTCACTATTAATGAGTGATGAAGAAGGCTTTGAAGAAGCATAAAATGTAGCTAAATGATTTTATAATATCAGCTGTTTGAGATGAGCAGTTTACTGAGAGAGCTTCAAGGGCAGCAGCATAAAAAGTAGACCTAAGTAAACACAAAGTGAAAATTGCCCAAGCTAGCACAAACCACTCCCGGAGGGAGGATTGCTTCTTTCCACATGTAAAGTGACTGTACTCGATTTTGTTGTTGACATTCTTGATGTTGTTATATTGAGAAGGAAGACTGACAGCTTGATGTGTAATTCGAATTGTGTTCCAACGTAGTTATGAGGTTCTTCGCTGAGAAGTTCTGGATGTTAACTATTTTATCTGGGTGATACGTGCCTGCTTTCTAATGGAAGAGTCAATAGTACTGATTTTATGCATGCTCCAGCAGCTATATCTGTGTGTGAGCTAGCAGGCGGCCATGCTGTTTTATGATAAAGGATGGCTGAACTGTCCCCCAACATAAAATCAACCGATGCAGAATAAAAAGCCATAACTGTTTACACTACAGTCTAGCATATTAAGCATGGGATTGGGAGTTGAGAGACTTGGTTACTAGTCCCAGGCTTGTCAGATGGCTTCGAGCAAGCCTGGTAATCTCTGGTTTTAGCATCTCCATCTGTAAAACAGCATTGTTGTTATTATTTTATTGGCATTATGGTAGTGTCTAGAGGCCCCCAAACCAGGTCAGGACTTCAGTGTGCTAGGCCCTGTACAAACACATAGCAAGAGACAGTGTCTGCCCTGAAGAGATAATAAGATAAAAAGTGGGAGAAAGGGAGCATTATTATCCCCATTTTACAGATGGGGATTGACGGCACAGAGGGATAACACACTACCTGATCTACCTGCTGCATGGGGGTGAGGTGAGGATTAATTTGTTTATGTCTGTAAAACTCTTTGAACACGCGAAGCACCATGGTCCAGATCTTCAAAGGTATTTAAGCACCCAACTCCCATTGATCCTTTGAGGATCTAGGCTCATGTAAATACAAAATCTTCTTCTTCTGTAAGTGGCTGAGTGTCAGTGGAATACAGCATCCCCCATGATTCAAAACGTGTCAGTAGGGGCGAGAGATGGATAGATATGCAACTGTCAACTCCAATTAGTTATGACCTACTGTACTTCTGTTCTATAGGTATTAGAAAAGCTGTTCCGCCCATGAATTAGGCCTTGGTGAGAAGCTGAATTTAAGCCTACTATTGTACGAGAATGTCCACTCTGCTTTACCACACTAAAGACATACAGGCAGGCAGAACACCCTCCTAAGGCTCATTAGGGCATACATTAGAGGAAACCTCACTGAGTTTTCCGTGAACCCATAGAGCTCTCTTAAATGGTAGTCCTGGTGGATGCTTGCATGGTAGGCATGTTCCCACAGCTCCCTGCTGATCCCATGTGAACAGAGTCTCAGCTCCCTGCTGACTAGAGAATGTACTGCTCACCCCATCCTCACCCGCCTCTGACAGCCTTCATAATAATAACCTGCCTGGAAGACGAGTGACATTGCAGAAAGTCTGACAACTCATTAGACTGGGATATAGTCAATTCCTGCCAAATGTCGCCATTGTGATTTTAAAATAATATAGGAAAACAAGGTTTGATGCTGCGGAAGGATGAATGGCAGAACAGTACAGAGAACCAGTGCTGCTTGATAAAACTATCCTTTTCCCTTGGAGAAGAGTTATTGAACACAGTGACTCAGTGAAGAATATTGAGGTTTATATATATATATAGCCATTCTAAGAAATGCACAGGAGAAAAAAATGAGGCCAGTGGGGGGTTGTATGAAACTATGATAAAACCATAATTATTCACTAGGATGTAAGGACAGTGGGTGCTTCCATACACGCACACACATACTTTTTAAGGTTCTGGGTTTACTTTTATTGTGTGTTTTCTCTCTCTCTCTCTCTCTTGCTCTCTCCTTTCCTTCTTTTTGTTGTTTGATCAGGAAAACAAGGTCAGAATGTTAGTGTACAAAAGAAATACAAACAAGCTGATAGCCCACTGATGATATGGCATTAGCCTAGTCTTACAGACCATGTTTTGTCTTTTAAAATAAATATCGTGTTGGGCTAGATTGTGATTTTAGGCCAGCCCAGAACAATAGGTAAGGTGGCTTTTAAGCCCCACCCCCTCAGGAGTGGTGCTGGGAGAAAGGCTCACCTCCTCTGATTCCCAATTCCCCCCTGCCTCCCTGCTTCCCTCCTTGCTCCGGGGGCTGGGGTAGACGTTTTCCACTGGCCCATAGCAGTGGCAAATTATGGCACTATTTGGCTGGTTCAGCTGCACTGGCAAGCAAATAGGGAAGGTGAAGTCAAGGCTTCACTCATTTCTTGCCCTCTTCATGCACTCTCCACCCACCTGCTCTGTGCGATTAGCTAGGAACACAGCGTGTGCTCACTCCTGGGCACGCAGACAGAAGATTCAGGTAGCTCACACAAATGTGTACAGGCATAAGGTTGACTTCTATAATGGGTGGGGGAGGGAAGCAAGGGGCTTAATACTATTAATAATAAGTATAGGTCCAACTTCTGGTTTTGCCAGTTTTTAGTGGTATTTAAATTACAGTGCACTTGCAATCACAAGTACAGTTTATGTTCATTATTTAATCATCCTCAATTTTTTGTTGTAACTTAATTATTTGCCATGTTTACCAGCTACCACTTAAAAATCAACATTGGCATAAAAGCAAATTCTTGTCTAAACCGAACCGAGCACTTTCATGTCTCCCTAGTTTCAGAGATGCATAAACATGCAATGCACACAGCAAACAAATCCATCGCGAGAGCCTGCCCCTTTGCCCAGCTGCCTAAGCCCATTCCACTCAGCTCTAACCTTCCCTGGTCGCTGTCACTCCCGGGGCTTGACACAGCCAGTGCTGTAACTACACAGGCGCTTGGGGAAGCAGCTCAGAGCTTAAGTTCACTTGCTACAATGTTACCGGTGCTGATTAGAATGTGGCACCTGTGTCTCCATGTCTGTGTTTCTGGGGCAAGTCTCTTATTTTATAGGCTAGTAAAATTGAAATGGCCCTGAGCCGGAGCCCTGCTGTGAGGTGTCAGGAGCTGCTCTCCTGCCCTCCCCTTAGGCACCCCACATGGGGAAACTGACCTGGACCCACAGCGCTCCCGGCATCAACACTTGCCCCCCCGAACATTCCTGCACGGGAAGGAAGCAGGGCCAAATAAAGGGAGAAACCTGGGTGCCCCCCCCATGTTACCTGTGTGACATATCCAGTTTGGGAGGCAACGCCCCCTCGTGTTCCTCCTAACCTCTGCCCATGAGTAGGGAGTGTTCTTACTCCCACGTGCAGGCCTGGTCTACACTTAATGTTTAGGTCAACATAGCTGTGTCAGTCAGTGGTGTGAAAAATCCTGCCAATGACTACAGCCCCTGAAATTCTTTTATTGTTTATAATTTTATAGCTTTTTGTGGGGGGGGGATTTCTTGGCATTTCATTGTCTCGACTCTCCTCCCTCCCGGGGGTCAGGTCCTTCGCCCAACAGGTGTGGGAGGCCTGGGGGAATGCAGAACAAGTCTGTCTCGCACTTCATCCCATAGCAGCAGCTCCACACTTTAAAGATTCAGTCTAATTTTGAACTGTGAGGGCGACAATGTGGATGGATAATTCACGTGACGTCAGACATATGAGGTCAGAAGGGCCTGTGGTAAACAGTGGATCATTGCTAGAGCCCCATGTTTTTTGCTAATGTGAAATAACATAAACATGCAATAAAATGAAAAACAAAATAAAACTAAAACCTCATCCCACATGGCAGCAGCTGTAGCTCCACAGGGCTAGGCCCAGCTCCCTGCTCTGGGCACGGACCACAGGGCTGTAGCACTGCCCAGCTGCTGCTCATCATGATGACAGAGGGGGTGGGGGGCCAAATCTGAGTGGGTGGCACTGCAATCCCATCCACCAGGTTACAGGAGCACTCACTCAAGTTTGGCCTGTCTACTCTCTGCATCATCAGGAGCTACAGAAGTTGCTGGGATGAAGTTTTAGTTTTATTTTGTTTTGTTTTTCATTTTATTGCATGTTAATGTTATTTCACATTAGCAAAAAACACAGGGCTCTAGAAATGATCCACTGTTTACTAGGGGCCCTTTTGACCTCACACATCTGATGGCAGGTGACCTTGTCTATCTACATTATCACACCCAAAGTTCAAAATTAAAGATTCAGTCTTAAGTGTGAAAAAAAAATTGCCACGTGGAGCTCCATACTTATTACCTCTGTAACATCCATATAAACCGTGCTTGATTCACAAGTCAGAAGACGATTGACCTAAGTGATAGCATGTTACTGCAATCTGCGACGGAAGTCTGATAGATTGTGCTCCATCATTTGCGTCATCACCAGTAATTCTGATTCTGCAATCAGAGCTTAGCTGATGATTTTGCTGATGAAGCATGAGGCAGAATAGAATCCCAATGTGCTCTTTCCCAACTGTGCTGTTTGTAATGTGAATGAGTAAAACCTGGCTTTTGTCAGTAACAGGTGATACGATCCAACAGGAGCAGGTAAGCCGGAAGTGGTCATTTTTAAACAGCCAGTTTTCTGATTATAACTGTATTTTAACTTTAAGCTACTGATTCACAAACCTTTAAAGTGGGGGAGAGGAAGGAATTTGCACAGGAGTGAATTTCACCCTAGGAATCCAACAAGAATACTGCAAAGTAAAATATTCATTATATATGAGAAAGATGTTTTTGCTTCTAATCCACTGTGAACAGTTACGTGAGACATCAGCAATGGTCACATGCGGTCTTTGTCACATATTGGACTCTCTTGATGTCAATACAAGTTTGGTGCACAGACTGAGGGCCTGAAATATGATACCTGTCACTGATTTAGAAGCTGGTAACAGAGAAGATGGATATTTAATCTGAGTTTGCAGAGTGCAAACTTTGTGGTTATTGAGTACTCTCTCTGGCTCCCTATTTACTCATCACTGGTGGGTAATTAAGGTCTGATGACCTACATCTTGTTTCCTACCAATTCTAACACATACACACACAGTGAAATGGCTTCACTTTTAAGAAAAGCTTTTTTCTTTCTTATACTGTAAAACATTCAATATATAAAAAGAAAAGGAGGACTTGTGGCACCTTAGAAACTAACCAATTTATTTGAGCATAAGCTTTCGTGAGCTACAGCTCACTTCATCGGATGCATCCAATGAAGTGAGCTGTAGCTCACGAAAGCTTATGCTCAAATAAATTGGTCAGTCCCTAAGGTGCCACAAGTACTCCTTTTCTTTTTGCAAATACAGACTAACACGGCTGTTACTCTGAAACCATTCATAATATAGTGTACATATGCCAGTGAAAGTCACTAGCCCTTTTCAGCAGTGCAACCACGCTGAAATTAGCAGCAGCAGGAACATCTGCTGCTGTTCCACTCCTCAGAAATATAGGCTACTTTTCATGTAGGAGGATAAACATGGATTTAAGTGCTTAACTTTAGGCTCCCAAATTTGAAAATGTTGGTCTATACTTGTAGAGAAATGTCAAACCATTCTCGCAAGTATCTTCATTCATTTCCAGATCTTCATTACATTACATGCTGTATTGCAAAATTGACAACCCATTAAGAAAACCAGCTTTAGATGCATATCAAAGAAGAGAATTGGACTCTCCTTTGTGACCAAAGAAATCCTTTGGTTTTTGGATACAATAGCCTTCCTCGGGTTGATTTTCAGTAGTGTTACCGCTAACCTAGATCACAGGAAAATGATCAAAGTTTGCTGTAACTCTGTTAAAAACATCTCTGAAGTGTCCGGTGGCTGTAATTGAGAATTTCTGTCTTTTCAAAGGTAAATAACCCATGTCTATAGATGATTTAAATTAACAGCCTGGGATCAAACCAGGCTTATTAGGCTGGCTTTAAAGAAGATAGGAAGGGCGAGAGAGGCAGCTTTTGCTTACTGTAACTCCACCTGTACAGTATAAACTTACAACCACTAAAATAATACAGCAGATAGAGGTGTTCTGCAACAGAAAATGTATTAGAACTTAAATATTTTTGTGATGAGTATCTATATATGAAAGGAATGGGACAGTAAGAACAAGAAGAATTATTGATAGTAGTAATTATGGCTTAGCGCAAAACTTGTCAGAATTATTTTGTCTTTTGATGGGTATGATCTATAGAGGACAGATAGGAAGGAAAGAAGAGAGTGAGGGATGGCAGTACAATAGAACCTCAGAGTTATGGACACCTCAGGAATGGAGGTTGTCTGTAACTCTGAAATGGTTCGTAACTGAACACGATGGAGTTGGGGCTGCAGTCACTCGGGAGGGTGGGGGAGGGTGGAGTGGTAAGGATTCCAGGTAGAGTTGCCAGTTTTGGTTGGTTGTATTCCTGGAGGTTTCATCAAATCTTTAATTCAAGATTAGTCTTTAATTCTTGGAGACTCCAGGACAATCCTGGAGGGTTGGCAACCCTAACTCCAGGCAGGATTCTGACCCTAGGGGCTGCCAGGATTCCCAGAGGGGGTCCCAAGGCTTTAGACCTGGGGGGAGCTTGGGGCTTCAGCCCCATGGCTCCGTTCCCAGTTTCAGCCTCGTAGGGGGTGCCGGGGCTCAGGGCTTCAGCCCTGCGGGTCCGTCCCTGGCTTCAGCCCCATGGAGGGCACTGGGAATCGAGGCTTCAGCCTGTGGCTTCACTCCCAGTTTCAGCCGTGAGTGGGGAGGGCGCCAGGGCTTGTGCCTTTAGCTATGCGGGGGGGGGGGGGAAGCAATGGGGCTGACACCAGCGCTCCCCTTGCAGCTAAAACCCCGAGCCCCAGTGACCCCTGCGGGGCTGAAGCCAGGAATGGAGCTGCGGAGCTGAAGCCCTGAGCACAGGCACCCCACATGGGGCTGAAGCCCCGAGCCTCAGTGCTTCCCCCCTGTCTAAAGCCCTCAGACCCAGTGCTCCCAAGGGTCAGAAGCCCCCAGACCCCTCCTGCCTGGACCCCGGACCCCCCCACCCCTGTAGCTGCAGCCCCAGCCCCCTGTGGCTGAAGATGTGAGCCCCAGAGCTAAACCCCTGAGGCAGTACAGTATTTGCTGGTTTGTTTGGTTTTTTGCATTCTCTTTTTCTTTGTCTCCGCTGGTAGCTGATTGATGACTTTCAGTTTCACAGGATGTCCAGTTGACCGGTAAGTCTGTAACTCGGTGTTTGTATCTTTGAGGTTCTACTGTACATGATAAATGTCATAAATGCCAGTGAAATACAACTTGACAGTGGTGATGCCAAAGGGGAAATACTGTAGGCTAATAATGGGGGGGGGGGGGAGAAGGAAAAGGAGGAGGGTCGAAAGTGAACTAAAGTGGGCCTTTGCTACAGATCAGCTGTATTGGAGGTAATAATGAATCATTCCTGAATCACACTTCCTGAAGTAATCTAAACCACAAAACACTGCAATCATGAGGAACTCATGTTCCTTGAGATGTGCAATCGCAGAGGAAGAATGACAGGTTTCAGAGTAGCAGCTGTGTTAGTCTGGCCTCTCTCTCTAGGTATTTACAGTCTGTGCACAGTTGTTCAAAATCACAGTGTAAATTTCATATCTCATACGCAGGACTTGAACTATGGAGATGCACAGATATTCCAGCCACTATGGAGACATTCCTTGCACACCAGTAATCTCCCATAGACACTGGAGCAACAACCCAGAGTATATGATACTGAAAGCTTCTGAGAGGTCTAAACATCTTCATTAAAGAGCTGGAAATGGAGACCTGTAAACAGCATAGCAATTAAATTAACCGATGATGCTAAATTTGGAGGTGTTGCAAACTCCTCTGCTGATAGACAACTTTATACCGAGGTAAGTACAGAGCTTGTCAACATGGACAGGAACTAATGGAATGAAATTCATATACAGAAAAGTAAGCAAAATGTACTGGCCGAAGTTCTTGGGTGCAGTGGAGCTGCTTTGGTCCATACCACTAGTGGGCCATAGAGCTGGTAGAACTAGCCACAAAAGGATCACCCTAAGTAGGGGAATCCATTTGTAGCATAGAGATATCATAGAAGCTCTTCAGCCACCTATCCCCTATCACCAGCATAGAGGGCATGGCTGGGTTCTCCCTGTTTCAGCCCCTTGGGGCTAGTGGAGCTGGGAAATGCAATGGTAAGTTTTACTTCCCCTTTACATCCCTCCAGCCCCTAGCAGGCACTATGTGCTCTTCAGCAATGGCAGAGGATCTGGCCCATTCAGTTTGAAGGTGGAATCAGGAAAGCAGTAATTCAAAAAGCGACCTGGGGTGAGAGTAGATAGCAAAATGGATACGTTTGGCTTGTGATAGGGCAGCAAAAGCAATCAATACCCTTTTGAACTCCAGTCCGTTCTAGGACTTGAAATGAGATTGTCGCTCTCTAATCATACTTACAAAGTCATTAAAAAAGCACAGCCTTGTGTCCCATAGTTAAATACACCCTGGCATTCACCCTGTGCAAAGTGCAAGCCAGTGCAGGCCAGTGCAACACTTATGACCCCATTTTGTTCTGGCTGTCTCCACGGTGGTGAATTTCACCCCCAGTGAGAACAGACAGATTATTTTCTCCAAAGATGCTCCTCAACTCCAGAGCAGAAGCTATTTGATAAAAAAGAGCCTGAAATAAACACAAGTGGACATGACCGCGTATACTCATGGAAAAACGTACCGCACGTGACTGCAGCAAGATCAAATGATGTTTCTATGCAGGTGGTCCTGCCTGAGCAAACTCAAAATAGTCTTAAAATTCTGTGCCCAGAATCCATGTCCTAAGCTTATGAGTCTACAAACTCTTGGTCTTTTCTGAGTAGTGAAAACCAAGTCTAGGCACATGACAGAGCAGTCCAGCTCTTTAAGACGAGCACGAGGTCTGCCTTCCCATGGCATATATAGCAATGCTTAGATAAACTTCTGATTGCCGCAGTTCCTAATACCAATGTGTAACAGGTTATATCAAGCCTTCATGGCCACCTGCTGGAGGCCCTGCCATCCTATAACATACCACCGCAGGAAAGGAGCAGCAAAATGGGTCCTCCAGGCCTGCCTAGACTGCCCAGAAGCAGCCAAACAGAGCCCAGCAGGCTCAGATAAAAGGAGCTCAGATAAAAGGAACAGGTCGTCAGTGCCTGGCTGGGAGCAGATGGGCAAGGAAGGATGCTCCTCTCTGGCCAAGGGCACTTGAGACAAAACCAGAGTCTGGTCCTAGCTGCATTTGCTTAAGCTAGGAGAGAGAGGACCTGAGAACTTTAATCCTGAGCTAAGGGTGAAGATAAAGAGGCCAGGTGGGAAGAGGTCCAGGGCAGTAGCAGCAATGAATTGACTTGAGCAGTATATGGCTGCTGTTTATAGGGTCCCTGGGTTGGAACCCAGAGTAGTGGGCAGGCCCAGATTCCCCCACTAGTGAAATGGTGTAAACCGCAAGAAGGGAACAAGGCTTGCTAGGAAGGAAATTAAAGGATCCAGAGCTGGGGCTGAAGACTCTAGTGAGGGCAGATAGATGGTATTTGTTGGACTCTTTGCTACCCACATTTTGACTGTGTGACATGACCAGAGGGCTACGCCACTGAAGACCCACCAAGCAAGATCGATAACCTACAGGGGTGCCAGCAGAAGGAAAAGGACTGCAGTACCACACACAGTCACAGGAGGCGCTCAAGAGGTGAATGCCCCTGTTGTCACATCAAAACTGAAACAGAAGCTAATATTCAAAGGTTTCTGTGCAATAGACCCCACCATTCTTGGTGCCTTTGGGAGCTTATTTTGTTTAGATAAGGAAATATAAAGCAACAGTATTAGTCTCTTGCATAAATAGCTTTGCAGAAAGAATTGATATAAATGGTGAATTCAGTGAGAGGTTCTGGCTTTCCTTGTCTCAAGCAGCCAATCTGTATTGAAACTTTCCAGATTCTTTTCATAGTTATAATCCAGCCTAGAAATGTACAAACCTTATGGGCCAAATTTTTGTTCTGAGCTCTTTTCAGGTGCTTCCCAGTATATGTTATTATTTTGTTCTTCTGACATTAGTGTCCCCCTTGTGACACCAGTATTATCCCTCCGCCAAGTGGTAGCAGAATTCTAGGTCCTTGCAGATCGACTTCCCTGTGAAAGAAATCAGTGATATGGAGTCTGGGTGTATTCTAAGTCAAATTTACTTTATTTACACAAACACACCAGTCCCAGAACTGAGACACTCACAAACAGCATGCGGACAATCCCCTCTTTTCCAGAAATCTCAGCCCACGCACCAATATCCAGTTCCCAAGGAGTACTCTGTTCCAGGAATGAGAAACCAGTTTGGATATAATCATCTCCCGGCTTTTTGAGGCTTCCTCTAAGAAGGAAATCATTCATTTTCCCTAAAGATTCTTGTAAGTTACTCATATTGCTATCAGTCAGGTTTAGAAGGCCATCAGCCTCTGGTTTCGAGAGGCATTGGATTGTTACTACAAACTATCATTTGAAATTGATTTCTGCGCTCTCAGATAGATGAGCTTTACTTGGTGGTGCAGCACCTTACAGTACTACAGCCCTAACGAGAAAACAAACTTCATTTCAAAGTGTCTTGTTCATTTTGTACCATCAAAACTGAAATGGAGTCAAAGTGACTGACAAAATATAAAGCTCAACCAGGCCAAAAACAACCCAAAGAAAAAGATCCAAAGAACAAAGATTGTAGAGTTGCATCTCTGAGCAACTAATGTTAGTGTCTTAGGTGCAACCACCAGGGACACTATTATTTTATAATTTCAAATCAAATGATCTGCACCAATAGCCACCTCATTGTGCTTCAGACCAAGGATTTGCAAGTGAGATGGAAATAAGATCAGAAGCCAAAAGGATGTGGTCAGCACAAAGCCACAAGACAAAGGGTCAATGCAAGACCAGTACTAATGGTCACCTTTCCAAATGAGACCAACACTGAATCGCCTGATGAGCCTTGGGAAACTATTGATAGAGAGAAGCAGATGTTATGTCTATTGGTATATGCACAATTACAGTTACTGGGTGTTCATGTGCTTTAGCACGGAAAGACCAATTTCTGGGGAAGGACTCCTCCCCACCACCACCACTTTACGAGATGGTGGCTCTACAGAAAAACTTTTAATTACTTATGAAAAGTCTCTACAGACAACCACTTGAATGTGCTCCTGTGAAAGTACTTTTCAATAGGGAAAAAAATCTTAAAAGGAGGGTGGGTTTTAAACTCTCTAAGAGATGTTTTTAGCTTTTGTGCACTTTCTTCCAAGACCATTAAACACTCCTTACAGAAATTAAAGCATTTCTTTCATTGTAACTGTCTGAATGAGTTTCAAGAAAATGGGACAGCCCTAAGTTCTCATTGTCATTTCTAACCCCTTTTATAACATTTTAGATACCTTTCAGGATTAAGATATTTCTCTGTTAATCTGTCTGAGGCAAGAACTGCAAAATCACATCTGTAGTCTGTAGAGATCTTTACACACACAAAAAATCCCTGCTCATTATATATAGGGGGAGAATACTTTTCAGACCGCTCTTTATAAGTACATAGCAAATAATTCTCACTAGAACAATGAAAACAGTGTGTGAGTCTTTTAGCCTTAATGATCCGATTTTGCAACAAAAGTCTGGATAGTTTTGAGTGGAGTGGATAGCTCAAATGTAACTAAATCAAATCTTGTCTCTTGTTCATCAGTTGGAATGTTCATTCCCAAGCCCATTCCCCAAACATCTTCAGATAAGTTAGCAAAGGAAAAGAGGATAAAATAAGAGAGAGCGGAGATTCACCTCATTCTAAAAAGGAAATACTGATTAGGGAATTCTAGTAAACTCAGAGTTCTCACTAAGGGTGATAATTGCTGGAACTGATGGTCATTGGAAAGGGGGCCATATTGGCATACATTTCAAGCAGTGTGTTTGTTGCACAGAGTTGCAGAATCCTGGTTTTTAGGACATCCATGGCTTTCTCATGCAGCTATGACTAAAGACACTGCAACCTCTGGAACTTAATACCTCTGTCAGCGTATAGTTTGTGTTTGATCAGGAGCTGATGTCTAAGCTTGTAATCTGACATATTTTACAGAAAGTAATTAAACATTTTTTTAAAAGTTCCTCTCTAACTTACAAAAAGCTTTCGCATCTACTGTATGTTCCCCCATTCTTTTCTCTAACCTTATCATAAAGAAAAGATCAAGTTTTTGCAAGCAAAGTCTAAGTCAGTTAACATACTGCTTTTACATTCTGGGCTATGCATGTATCATTGCTTCCAAATTTGGACTCACACTAAGCAATAGTGATAATTCAACCTCAGGCTTTTGCTCCTCTTTGCTCAGATCTTACAAGTAAAGCATGTTCAGCCCTGGTCAGTGCTTGGGTGGGAAGTACTGGAAAACCCCATGGTGCTCTGGAGAGTGGTCTGGGAAATTCAATTTGTGATTCTTTTCCCCTAAATCAATATTGAACTAATGCCCCAGTCTAATTTGACAGCTCTAAAGGGCAGGAACAGCACCCAGGCACCTCTTTTATTTGTCTGTGTGGCACCTAGCACACTTCTAGGTGCTGAGGGTGAAATCCATCCCTACGGAGAGGGCCAGCACAAGGCCTGGTCACCATTTAAGTACCATGTAAATCCTCAAGCTAGGATTTAGGAGGAATTTAAGTGGCACAGGCCTGTGCTGGCTCTCTGCACAGGGGTGGATTTCAGTGTCCCCCTCTGTGAATAAATAATAACAATGGTGTGAGCAGATGCTGTGCTGCTGAAGATGATCTTTTGAATGAGATGGAAAAATAAGGTCCTGTTCACTTATGGTCATTAATAGCTAGAGAAGGGATGCTAACCACAGTGCCCTGGTTAAATTCCAGCGTGGAGTCATTCTGTTTACCTAAATTCCCCTTGCACTCCTGCTGAAATATGAAATCCTTAGATTCACTTAATTGTGCTACCATTATCCACTTTCTGTGGTGTGGATGACTCACCTTTCTGTAAAAGGTCAGCCTGAGACCTTTCCATCACTTAAATATGGCTTCAGTGGAACTGATGGAATTACGCTGGATTTACAGCAGTGTAACAGAGAATAGAATTTGGCCCTCTGTGGGTTTTGCAAACAGCTTAGTGTTGTAAAGAAACTCCAACCACAAGAGGCACTCTCATTGAAGACTAATGCTCTGCAACTAGAGGAGAAGTTAGAACATGTTTATTTAAAAGCTATGGAGCAAAACATTTGTTACAAAGCCCCAAAGCATATGAAACTCAGCTCAGATGTGGCCAAACATTTACTAGGATTCATGAACCTCTTCAGAAAATCTGAGTCCGGTTTCCAGGAAGCTTGGGCCACTTGATGGTTTTGTGTTGAAACCTCGATTAGCTCATGGTTTCAACTAAGTTCCATTTTGGGTTCACTGAAACTCAAAGCAAAGGTGGGGGGGGAGGGGTCAAACTTACCAATATAAACCAAAGAAAAGTGTTCATGCAAACTCCAGCACACCAAAATGAGCACAATTCTATCTTTTAACTCTGCAAAGAGAAAAAATCATCAGTCATTTTTACTGTGTCAACTTTTTGGCTCTTCACCAGTTGGGAATCAGCAAAAGCCATTAGAATTATTTGCTAAAGACCACAAAATAAAAATCAAGTTTTTGCAAGCAAAGTCTAATTCTGTTTATATAATACTTGTCAGACCTCACAATATCAGTATGCTCCTTACAGCCAAGTCCTGATACTAGATAGGCAGAAACTTTCATGTTACCATTTTAACATTAAAAGAAGCCATCTCTTCTTTGTGAGTAATGTACAGAATTATCAGAGCTTAGCTTATGTTTTTCATTGTTTACTATAATTTCTAGAATATTTGATTGAACATGGCAGTGCACCAGCATAATGTTAGTAAATTGTAATGACAGGTTCACCGGATATGCAATGCTCTAATATTTATTTATTATTTCCACTTCTACTTCTCTACAATATATGAGCACCCATCCAAAACTGGGCACCCATGGCAATCTTAAAAGTACTCTAATAAATACATTCTGTCAATCATCATAATCCTATGAATAAAGGGACTTTTTCTCTTTCTGAAATGAGGAATATTCTTAAACACAGAATAAAAAGAAAAAACATAATATGAAAACATAATATCTTAGTAGTACTCAGAGCTTGACACCAGCATTATAAACTAGCTTTGCTATTACACTAGGTAACCAGGATTTCAGCAATAATCCTAGCTGAGCCAAAGTATGTTTGGGAAAGTATGTATTCCTCAGAATGAGGATGTTTTTGGGTGGAACATGTATCTTGCTACCTGAATCCTTCCAAACAGAGGCATTAGCAAGTTCCTGATACCATTTCTCCAAGTATCACCCTTGAAAGAGGGGTTTTTTGTTTGTTTTGTTTTTGGCATGAGCTTTCGATTCTATTTTTGCTGTTCAAACTGACTCTGTTGCACGTCATATCAAAAGCAGTTGCTTAATGAAACAGTATGTTATGGCACTTCCAACAAACACCACCAGGCAGGCATACTGCATGCTGCTCCTATTACAGCTGCACATGGGCATTTTGCTACCATTACCACTAAGAACATAAGAATGGCCATACTGGGTCAGACCAAAGGTCCATCCAGCCCAGTATCCTGTCTACTGACAGTGGCCAATGGCAGGTGGTGCTCCAGAAGCAGTGAGCCTAACAGGTAATGATCAGTGATCTCTCTCCTGCCATCCATCTCCACCCTCTGACAAACAGAGGCTAGGGACACCATTCCTTACCCATCCTGGCTAATACCCATTCATGGACTCAACCTCCATGAATTTATCCAGTTCTCTTTTAAACCCTGTTATAGTCCTAGCCTTCACAACCTCCTCAGGCAAGGAATTCCACAGGTTGACTGTGCACTGAGTGAAGAAGAACTTCCTTTTGTTTTAAACCTGCTGCCCATTAATTTCATTTGGTGGCCCCTGGTTCTTATATTATGGGAACAAGTATATAATTTTTCCTTATTCACTTTCTCCATACCACTCATGATTTTATATACCTCTATCATATCCCCCTTAATCTCCTCTTTTCCAAGCTGAAAAGTCCTAGCCTCTTTAAGCTCTCCTCATATGGGACCCATTCCAAACCCCTAACCACTGAAACCTAACCATTTTAGTTGCCCTTTTCTGAACCTTTTCTAATGCCAGTATATTTTTTTTAAGATGAGTGGACCACATCTGTATGCAGTGTTCAAGATGTGGGCGTACCATGGATTTATATAAGGGCAATAAGATATTCTCCATCTTATTCTCTATCCCTTTTAAAATAATTCCTAACATCCCGATTGCTTTTTTGACTGCTGCTGCACACTGCGTGGACATCTTCAGAGAACTATCCACAATGACTCCAAGATCTTTCTGATTTGTTGTAGTTAAATCAGCCCCCATCATATTGTATGTATAGTTGGGGTTATTTTTTCCAATGTGCACTACTTTACATTTATCCACATTAAATATCATTTGCCATTTTGTTGCCCAATCACTTAGTTTTGTGAGATCTTTTTGAAGTTCTTCACAGTCTGCTTTGGTCTTAACTATCTTGAGCAGTTTAGTATCATCTACAAACTTTGCCACCTCACCGTTTACCCCTGTCTCCAGATCATTTATGAATAAGTTGCATAAGATTGGTCCTAGGACTGACCCTTGGGGACCACCACTAGTTACCCCTCTCCATTCTGAAAATTTACCATTTATTCCCATCCTTTGTTCCCTGTCTTTTATCCAGTTCTCCTTTTTGGCTTTTCTTATTACATTTTTACACTTAATTTGGCAGTGTTTATGCTCCTTTCTATTTACCTCACTAGGATTTGACTTCCACTTTTTAAAAGATGCCTTTTCATCTCTCACTGCTTCTTTTACATGGTTGGTAAGCCATGGTGGTTCTGTTTTAGTTCTTTTACTGTGTTTTTTAATTTGGGGTATACATTTAAGTTGAGCCTCTATTATGGTGTCTTTGAAAAGTGTCCATGCAGCTTGCAGGGATTTCACTTTAGTCACAGTACCTTTTCATTTCTGTTTAACTAACCTCCTCATTTTTGCATAGTTTCCCTTTCTGGAATTAAATGCCACAGTGTTGGGCTGTTGAGGTGTTCTTCCCACCACAGGAATGTTAAATGTTGTTATTATTACAGTCACTGTTTCCAAGCAGTCCTGTTATAGTTACGTCTTGGACCAGATCCTACGCTCCACTCAGGACTAAATCGAGAATTGCCTCTCGCCTTGTGGGTTCCTGTACCAGCTGCTCCAAGAAGCAGTCATTTAAAGTATCTAGAAATTTTGTCTCTGCATTTCGTCCTGACATGACATGGGAGTGACTCAGCCAGGTCATTTCCCTTTTAAGTTTCGTCTCATGGCGATTGAGTCCTACTGACAGTGCACTGTCTTTTAATCTGCAGCCAGCAGAAGACAATGGCTAGCAGTCATACTGCACCATCTTCTGCCGAGCACCCAGGAGATGACGATGGCTAGTGGTCGTACTGCACAGTCTGCTGCCAGCAAGATGTATAAAGATAGATGAAGTGGCTGATATCTGCTGGGAGAGCAGTACAGCGGTGCATAGACAATCCAGGAAGTTTTTGGAAAGCATAGGGGACAATTTCCTGGTGCAAGTGCTAGAGGAGCCAACTAGGGGGGGAGCTTTTCTTGACCTGCTGCTCACAAACCGGGAAGAATTAGTAGGGGAAGCAAAAGTGGATGGGAATCTGGGAGGCACTGACCATGAGTTGGTTGAGTTCAGGATCCTGACACAGGGAAGAAAGGTAAACAGCACCTGGACCCTGGACTTCAGGACCCTGGACTTCAGGAAAGCAGACTTCGACTCCCTCAGGGAACGGATGGGTAGGATCCCCTGGGGGACTAACATGAAGGGGAAAGGCGTCCAGGAGAGCTGGCTGTATTTCAAGGAATCCCTGTTGAGGTTACAGGGACAAACCATCCCGATGTGTAGAAAGAATAGTAAATATGGCAGGCGACCAGCTTGGCTTAACGGTGAAATCCTAGCGGATCTTAAGCATAAAAAAGAAGCTTACAAGAAGTGGAAGGTTGGACATATGACCAGGGAAGAGTATAAAAATATTGCTCGGGCATGTAGGAATGAAATTAGGAGGGCCAAATCGCACCTGGAGCTGCAGCTAGCGAGAGATGTTAAGAGTAACAAGAAGGGTTTCTTCAGGTATGTTGGCAACAAGAAGAAAGCCAAGGAAAGTGTGGGCCCCTTAATGAATGAAGGAGGCAACCTAGTGACGGAGGATGTGGAAAAAGCTAATGTACTCAATGCTTTTTTTGCCTCTGTCTTCACGAACAAGGTCAGCTCCCAGACTGCTGTGCTGGGCATCACAACATGGGGAATAGATGGCCAGCCCTCTGTGGAGAAAGAGGTGGTTAGGGACTATTTAGAAAAACTGGACGTGCACAAGTCCATGGGGCCGGATGAGTTGCATCCGAGAGTGCTAAAGGAACTGGCGGCTGTGATTGCAGAGCCATTGGCCATTATCTTTGAAAACTCGTGGCGAACGGGGGAAGTCCCGGATGACTGGAAAAAGGCTAATGTAGTGCCAATCTTTAAAAAAGGGAAGAAGGAGGATCCTGGGAACTACAGGCCAGTCAGCCTCACCTCAGTCCCTGGAAAAATCATGGAGCAGGTCCTCAAAGAATCAATCCTGAAGCACTTACATGAGAGGAAAGTGATCAGGAACAGTCAGCATGGATTCACCAAGGGAAGGTCATGCCTGACTAATCTAATCGCCTTTTATGATGAGATTACTGGTTCTGTGGATGAAGGGAAAGCAGTGGATGTATTGTATCTTGACTTTAGCAAAGCTTTTGACACGGTCTCCCACAGTATTCTTGTCAGCAAGTTAAGGAAGTATGGGCTGGATGAATGCACCATAAGGTGGGTAGAAAGTTGGCTAGATTGTCGGGCTCAACGGGTAGTGATCAATGGCTCCATGTCTAGTTGGCAGCCGGTGTCAAGTGGAGTGCCCCAGGGGTCGGTCCTGGGGCCGGTTTTGTTCAATATCTTCATAAATGATCTGGAGGATGGTGTGGATTGCACCCTCAGCAAATTTGCGGATGATACTAAACTGGGAGGAGTGGTAGATACGCTGGAGGGCAGGGATAGGATACAGAGGGACCTAGACAAATTGGAGGATTGGGCCAAAAGAAATCTGATGAGGTTCAATAAGGATAAGTGCAGGGTCCTGCATTTAGGACAGAAGAACCCAATGCACAGCTACAGACTAGGGACCGAATGGCTAGGCAGCAGTTCTGCGGAAAAGGACCTAGGGGTGACAGTGGACGAGAAGCTGGATATGAGCCAGCAGTGTGCCCTTGTTGCCAAGAAGGCCAATGGCATTTTGGGATGTATAAGTAGGAGCATAGCGAGCAGATCAAGGGACGTGATCGTCCCCCTCTATTCGACATTGGTGAGGCTTCATCTGGAGTACTGTGTCCAGTTTTGGGCCCCACACTACAAGAAGGATGTGGATAAATTGGAGAGAGTCCAGCGAAGGGCAACAAAAATGATTAGGGGTCTGGAACACATGAGTTATGAGGAGAGGCTGAGGGAACTGGGCTTGTTTAGTCTGCAGAAGAGAAGAATGAGGGGGGATTTGATAGCTGCTTTCAACTACCTGAGAGGTAGTTCCAGAGAGGATGGTTCTAGACTATTCTCAGTGGTGGAAGAGGACAGGACAAGGAGTAATGGTCTCAAGTTGCAGTGTGGGAGGTTTAGGTTGGATATTAGGAAAAACTTGTTCACTAGGAGGGTGGTGAAACACTGGAATGCGTTGCCTAGGGAGGTGGTGGAATCTCCTTCCTTAGAAGTTTTTAAGGTCAGGCTTGACAAAGCCCTGGCTGGGATGATTTAATTGGGTATGGGTCCTGCTTTTGAGCAGGGGGTTGGACTAGATGACCTCCTGAAGTCCCTTCCAACCCTGATATTCTATGATTCTATGGCTCAAAACAAGAAATAGACCAAATTTGTTTTGTATTCATTTTCTCCTCCCTCCCTCCGTGAAATCAACGGTCTGCTAAACCCAGTTTTTAGTTCTATCCTTGAGGTTTTGAGTTCTATCCTTGAAGGGGCCATTCAGTTTCTTGCAAAGCCACCCCCTTTGTTGATTTTAATTCCCTGTAAGCCAACCCTGTAAGCCATGTCGTCAGTTGCCCCTCCCTCCGTCAGAGCAACGGCAGACAATCGTTCTGCGCCTTTTTTCTGTGCAGATGCCATACCACGGCAAGCATGGAGGCCGCTCAGATCACTTTGGCAATTAGGAGCACATTAAACACCACACGCATTATCCAGCAGTATATGCAGCACCTGAACCTGGCAAAGCAAAACTGGGCGAGTAGGCGATGTCAGCGCGGTGACAAGAGTGATGAGGACATGGACACAGACTTCTCTCAAAGCACGGGCCCTGGCAATGTGGGCATCATGGTGCTAATGGGGCAGGTTCATGCGGTGGAACGCCGATTCTGGGCTCGGGAAAGAAGTACAGACTGGTGGGACCGCATAGTGTTGCAGGTCTGGGACGATTCCCAGTGGCTGCAAAACTTTCGCATGCGTAAGGGCACTTTCATGGAACTTTGTGACTTGCTTTCCCCTGCCCTGAGGCGCAATAATACCAAGATGAGAGCAGCCCTCACAGTTGAGAAGCGAGTGGCAAGAGCACTGTGGAAGCTTGCAACGCCAGACAGCTACCGGTCAGTTGGGAATCAATCTGGAGTGGGCAAATCTACTGTGGGGGCTGCTGTGATGCAAGTAGCCAATGCAATCAAAGATCTGCTGATATCAAGGGTAGTGACCCTGGGAAATGTGCAGGTCATAGTGGATGGCTTTGTTGCATTGGGATTCCCTACTGTGGTGGGGCCATAGACGGAACCCATATCCCTATCTTGGCACCGGAGCACAGCGAGTACATAAACTGCAAGGGGTACTTTTCAATAGTGCTGCAAGCACTGGTGGATCACAAGGGACGTTTCACCAACATCAACGTGGGATGGCCGGGAAAGGTACATGACACTAGCATCTTCAGGAACTCTGGTCTGTTTCAAAAGCTGCAGGAAGGGACTTTATTCCCAGACCAGAAAATAACCGTTGGGGATGTTGAAATGCCTATAGTTATCCTTGGGGACCCAGCCTACCCCTTAATGCCATGGCTCATGAAGCCATACACAGGCAGCCTGGACAGCAGTCAGGAGGTGTTCAACTACAGGCTGAGCAAATGCAGAATGGTGGTAGAATGTGCATTTGGACGTTTAGAAGTGCGCTGGCGCAGTTTACTGACTCGGTTAGACCTCCGCGAAACCAATATTCCCACTGTTATTACTGCTTGCTGTGCGCTCCACAATATCTGTGAGAGTAAGGGGTAGATGTTTATGGCGGGGTGGGAGGTTGAGGCAAATTGCCTGGCTGCTGGTTACACACAGCCAGACACCAGGGCGGTTAGAAGAGCACAAGAGGGCGCAGTGCGCATCAGAGAAGCTTTGAAAACCAGTTTCATGACTGTCCAGGCTACGGTGTGAAAGTTCTGTTTGTTTCTCCTTGACGAAACCCCCCGCCCCTTGGTTCACTCTACTTCCCTGTAAGCTAACCACCCTTCCCTCCTCCCTTCGATCACTGCTTGCAGAGGCAATAAAGTCATTGTTGCTTCACATTCACGCATTCTTTATTAATTCATCACACAAATAGGGGGATAACTACCAAGGTAGCCCAGGAGGGGTGGTGGAGGAGAGAAGCACCAGGAGGGGTGGTGGAGTAGGGAAGGACAAGGCCACACAGCACTTTAAAAGTTTAAAACTTTAAAACTTATTGAATGCCATTCAATACTTATTGTTGCTTGGGCAATCCTCTGGGGTGGAGTGGCTGGGTGGCCGGAGGCCCAGCCACCGTGTTCTTGGGCATCTGGGTGAGGAGGCTATGGAACTTGGGGAGGAGGGCGGTTGGTTACACAGGGGGGTCTGTGCTCCTGCTGCCTTTCCTGCAGCTAAACCATACATTGGAGCATATTAGTTTGATCGTCCAGCAGCCTCAGCATTGAATCCTGCCTCCTCTCATCATGCTGCTGCCACCTTTCAGCTTCAGACCTCTCTTCAGCCCGCCACTTACTCTCTTCAGCCCGCCACCTCTCCTGGTCATTTTCTGCTTTCCTGCACTCTGACATTGTCTGCCTCCACGCATTCATCTGTTCTCTGTCAGTGTGGGAGGACAGCATGAGCCCTGAGAACATTTCATCGCGAGTGCATTTTTTTTGCCTTCTAATCTTTGCTAGCCTCTAGGAAGGAGAAGATCCTGTGATCCTTGAAACAGCTGGTGGAGAAAAAAAAGGGACAGTGGTATTTAAAAAGACACATTTTATAGAACAATGGGTACACTCTTTCATGGTAAACCTTGCTGTTAATATTACATACATAGCACATGTGCTTTCATTCCAAGGTCACATTTTGCCTCCCCCCAGCACCTGGCTAGCCCCTCCCCCCTCCCCTCCCCGTGGCTAACAACGGGGAACATTTCTGTTCAGACACAGGCAAACAGCCCAGCAGGAACGGCATCTCTGAATGTCCCCTTAAGAAAAGCACCCTATTTCAACCAGGTGACCATGAATGATATCACTCTCCTGAGGATAACACAGAGAGATAAAGAACGGACGTTGTTTGAACAACAAACATACACTGCAATGCTTTGTTCTACAATGATTCCCAAGTACGTGCTACTGGCCTGGAGTGGTAAAGTGTCCTACCGTGGTGGATGGAATAACGCTGCCCTCCCCAGAAACCTTTTGCAAAGGTTTTGGGAGTACATCCAGGAGAGCCGCGAATGCCAGGTCAAATTAATCATTAAACATGCTTGCTTTTAAATCATGTATACTATTTTAAAAGGTACACTCACCAGAGGTCCCTTCTCCACCTGGCAGGTCTGAGAGGCAGCCTTGGGTGGGTTCGGGGGGTACTGGCTCCAGGTCCAGGGTGAGAAACAGTTCCTGGCTGTTGGTTTCTCTGCTTGCTTGCTGTGAGCTACCTACAACCTCATCATCATCATCTTCCTTGTTCCCAAAACCTGCTTCCTTGTTGCCTCCATCTCCATTGAAGGAGTCAAACAACACGGCTGGGGTAGTGGTGGCTGAACGCCCTAAAATGGCATGCAGCTCATCATAGAAGCTGCATGTTTTGGGCTCTGACCCAGAGCGGCCGTTCACCTGTCTGGTTTTCTGGTAGGCTTGCCTCAGCTCCTTAAGTTTCACGTGGCACTGCTTCGGGTCCCTGTTATGGCCTCTGTCCTTCATGCCCTGGGAGATTTTGAGAAATGTTTTGGCATTTCGAAAACTGGAACGTAGTTCTGATAGCACGGATTCCTCTCCCCATACAGCGATCAGATCCCGTACCTCCCATTCGGTTCATGCTGGAGCTCTTTTGTGATTCTGGGACTCCATCATGGTCACCTCTGCTGATGAGCTCTGCCTGGTCACCTGCAGCTTGCCACGCTGGCCAAACAGGAAATTGAAATTCAAAAGTTCGCGGGCCTTTTCCTGTCTACCTCGCCAGTGCATCTGAGTTGAGAGTGCTGTCCAGAGCAGTCACAATGGAGCACTCTGGGATAGCTCACGGAGGCCAATACCATCTAATTGTGTCCACAGTAAAACAAATTCAATCTAGCAAGGCCGATTTCAGTGCTAATCCCCTTGTCAGGGGGCGGAGTAAGGAAATCGATTTTAAGAGCCCTTTAAGTCGAAAAAAAGGGCTTCGACGTGTGGACGGATGCAGGGTTAAATCGATTTAACGCTGCTAAATTTGACTTCAACTCCTAGTGTAGACCAGGGCTGAGTCTGTGTTGAGAGCAAACTTAATCCTCCCACTGCCCCACCAGGAGCCATGCAACATATAGGGGGAAATTTAAGGCACAAATAGGACCCATAAAAATACTACCGAAAATTCCCACTTCATCACACTTCCATCCATCCCAAGTCAGGAAAGTACGTAAATTCATGCTTAACTTTAAATACGTGTTGAACTGTGCTCCTGTGCAGGGAGCCTATATTATTACATCACACTGTTTATTATAATTAAATAATACAATTATTCTATTATAGTTGTCACTTTGATTTATAAAATGCAGAGAAATGTACAATCACATCTATTACAGCCTAAGGTGTGTCAGATTAATACAAACAACCCTCCCCAAGCCATTGCAGGCACTCAGTCTCCCCTCAATAGGCGAAAACGATTTGCTTGATCCAAATTTTGCAGCTTGCACCCCATTCTGATTATTAGCTAATACACTGTAACAATAATTCTAGAGAGAGTGGAGATCTCAACCCTCAGTCTTGGGCCTAAAAAAAGCATATACACAGACAGAGCCTCTTGTGTGTTAAGGTCAGATCATCCCCTCTGCTCCCCATTGAAAAACCCACTGGAGGGAACTGAAAAGGAAGAACCCTTCCCAAGGTGTCCCTCACAGAATTTCTTCAGTGGTTGTCCTCCCTGAACCTACAAGTCTTAGAGGCTCATGTACTAGAGGCCAGTCTCTCAGAGGCTGTCAAGGTTCCTTCCCCACTCTGAACGCTAGGGTACAGATGTGGGGACCTGCATGAAAAACCTCCTAAGCTTATCTTTACCAGCTTAGGTCAAAACTTCCCCAAGGTACAAAATATTCCACCCTTTGTCCTTGGATTGGCCACTACCACCACCAAACAAATACTGGTTACTGGGGAAGAGCTATTTGGAAACGTCTTTCCCCCCCAAAATACTTCCCAAAACCTTGCACCCCACTTCCTGGACAAGGTTTGGTAAAAAGCCTCACCAATTTGCCTAGGTGACTACAGACCCAGACCCTTGGATCTTAAGAACAATGAACAATCCTCCCAACACTTGCACCCCCCCCTTTCCTGGGAAATGTTGGACAAAAAGCCTCACCAATTTGCATAGGTGACTACAGACCCAAACCCTTGGATCTGAGAACAATGAAAAAGCATTCAGTTTTCTTACAAGAAGACTTTTAATAGAAATAGAAGTAAATAGAAGTAAAGAAATCACCTCTGTAAAATCAGGATGGTAGATACCTTACAGGGTAATTAGATTCAAAACATAGAGAACCCCTCTAGGCAAAACCTTAAGTTACAAAAAAGATACACAGACTGAAATAGTTATTCTATTCAGCACAATTCTTTTCTCAGCCATTTAAAGAAATCATAATCTAACACATACCTAGCTAGATTACTTACTAAAAGTTCTAAGACTCCATTCCTGGTCTATCCCCGGCAAAGACAGCATAAAGACAGACACACAGACCCTTTGTTTCTCTCCCTCCTCCCAGCTTTTGAAAGTATCTTGTCTCCTCATTGGTCATTTTGGTCAGGTGCCAGCGAGGTTACCTTTAGCTTCTTAACCCTTTACAGGTGAGAGGAATTTTACTCTGACCAGGAGGGATTTTAAAGGCGTTTACCCTTCCCTTTATATTTATGACAGAGGCCCAGTTCCTCTGCACTAGCTCTGGGAAAACCTGCCATCCCTTCAAGTCCCTAACAGTGTAACTCTAATAGAGCTGAGCTGCCAGTGACTCTTCTGCCCACCGATATCACCAGAAACGCCGCCTCCTCCTCAAAGGGGCGGTTTCCATAGTGTGGAGAGAGGCCATGCAAAAATGAACACAGCCTTAGGCTGCAGGGTTGGTGAAGAGATGACTGGCAGAGCATAGGAATTGGACAGCATCCCTTTAAATGGTTTGGAAGCTCTCTAATAGGCCTCCATCTTCTATTCCTGGTGCCTGCAGAACTCTAACAGAGCAGCAGCATGTACACATGTAACTAGGCCATGTATGTGTGTATATAGTTAGCAAGTGGGGTTATTTGGCACCCCGCTGTGACAGTGCTGTTTCCTCATGCCTAATACCAGGTAAAAAGCAAAGATGCTGCAATGATGTGTGGTTCTCTGAAACCATGCCCTCCCACACCTGCCTACTGCCACCCTGAAAGCCACCGATCCCAACCTCCCAGAGAGCTCTCAGCAGTGTCCAGGTGAAGTGGGGATACAATATCATGGGAAGCATCTTGGTACCTTTTCTACACCAGCAAGGAAGTTGTGGGCCTAGAGCCCCTGCGCTCAGACCCCCGAGGCATCCCTTTTTAAGCCGGTGGATTCCATTGGTCTTTGAATCTATAGCACACACAGTACCCATGTCTAAATGTGTCAGTCAGGATAACTTCCTTGACCAGGCAACACATAACCACTTTTTAGCTGGAAACAATACTAATGCTGCAATGTGTTATTGTGCACAAAGTGGATTACACAAGCAGGGCTGTCTGCCTGGCATGATAGTATTATATCAAAAGAATTTCTCTTTCTCCTGAAAAACTTAAGCTCTGTCATCCTTTGACAAAGAAACCTAATGCCAAGCTGCTGCCAGCAGGCACTTCTAGCTAAATGCTGCTGGTTTTCTTGGAAAACACTTATAACTATGGCTTGTTCATGACAAAAACATCAGGGGCTCTGTCATGAGGTGCCTACCCCACACAGGCATAGAAATGGTTAACTATGCCTGTCTCAGAAGGAGCTGGGGAGGCGAGTGCTCCAAGCAGCCCAGAGAGGCTGCATAAGGCACAGCCAATCAGGGAGCGGATACAAGGAGCAACCAATCAGGGCCCAGTGGGCTCACATAAAAGGAGTTGCAGGGCCAGAGTGGGTCAGTTGCTGCTGACAGCTCATGGAGTAAGGACTATGCCCCTAGAGGGCTGAGACACC
Source organism: Lepidochelys olivacea (assembly GCF_965140295.1). Taxonomy (NCBI): domain Eukaryota; kingdom Metazoa; phylum Chordata; order Testudines; family Cheloniidae; genus Lepidochelys; species Lepidochelys olivacea. Next base: position 270,217,560 of record NC_140411.1, read on the forward strand.
TTTAAGCACCTTGGACAGAGCAGCTGCTGGCAGGAACTGGGGGAGCAAGAGGAAGCTCTTGGCTGAGCGGAGTGCCCTGAGGTCCCTTGTGGGCCTTGGTACCCCCCACTTGCCTCTGGGGAAGTGGCTGGACAATAAGACTGTGATATGTCCTTCCTCTCACCACTCCCAGAAGGAGGGGAACACAGATGGTGGCGAGGGCTGAGTCATGAAGAAGATGTGGCAGTTCCTGAGGCTGAGGGAGGGGCCACAGACTGGATGGATAGTCAGAGCAACAGTATGCAAACTGCAGATGGGGGCGTTGGCCTTGAGGTATCCCCAAAGTGACCAGGAAGAGGCACCAGTCTGGCAGTGAGGGATGCACCCCATGACAGGCTCCATTGTGGGGAGAGAGATTTATCATCTGTTGGGATTTATTTTTCCAAATCCTAGTGATAAAAAAATGGGTCATGTGACCAAATACAGGGCCTGATCCAAAGTCCAGGGAAGTCAATGAAAAGACTCCCGTTGGGTTCAAGGAACTTTAGATCAGGCCCACATATCATACTATTGTCCTCCAAAGAATCAATTCTGAAGCACTTAGAGGAGAGGAAAGTGATCAGGAAAAGTCAGCATGGATTTACCAAGGGCAAGTCATGCCTGACTAATCTAATTGCCTTCTATGACGAGATAACTGGCTCTGTGGATGAGGGGAAAGCGGTGGACATGTTGTTCCTTGACTTTAGCAAAGCTTTTGACACTGTCTCCCACAGTATTCTTGCCAGCAAGTTAAAGAAGGATGGGCTGGATGAATGGACTATAAGGTGGATAGAAAGTTGGCTAGATTGTTGGGCTGAATGGGTAGTGATCACTGGCTCCATGTCTAGTTGGCAGCCGGTATCAAGTGAAGTGCCCCAAGGTCGGTCCTCGGGCCGGTTTTATTCAATAACTTCATAAATGATCTGGAGGATGGTGTGGATTGCACCCTCAGCAAATTTGCAGATGACACTAAACTGGGAGGAGAGGTAGATACACTGGAGGGTAGGGATAGGATACAGAGGGCCCTAGACAAATTAGAGGATTGGGCCAAAAGAAATCTGATGATCAACAACGACAAGTGCAGTCTTGCACTTAGGATGGAAGAATCCCATGCACCGCTACAGACTAGGGACTGAATGGCTTGGCAGATGTTCTGCAGAAAAGGACCTAGGGGTTACAGTGGACGAGAAGTTGGATATGAGTGAACAGCATGCCCTTGTTCCCAAGACGGCCAATGGCATTTTGGGATATATACGTTGGGGCATTGCCAGCAGATCGAGGGACGTGATCGTTCCCCTCTATTTGACATTGGTGAGGCCTCATCTGGAGTACTGTGTCCAGTTTTGGGCCCCACACACTACAAGAAGGATGTGGAAAAACTGGAAAGAGTCCAGCGGAGGGCAACAAAAATGATTAGGGGACTGGAACACATGACTTATGAGGAGAGGCTGAGGGAACTGGGATTGTTTAGTCTGCGGAAGAGAAGAATGAGGGGGGATTTGATAGCTGCTTTCCCCTACCTGAAAGGGGGTTCCAAAGAGGATGGATCTAGACTGTTCTCAGTGGTAGCAGATGACAGAACAAGGAGTAATGGTCTCAAGTTGCAGTGGGGGAGGTTTAGGTTGGATAGTAGGAAAAACTTTTTCACTAGCACGGTGGTGAAACACTGGAATGCGTTACCTAGGGAGGTGGTGGAATCTCCTTCCTTAGATATTTTTAAGGTCAGGCTTGACAAAGCCCTGGCTGGGATGATTTAATTGGGGATTGGCCCTGCTTTGAGCAGGGGGTTGGACTAGATGACCTCCTGAGGTCCCTTCCAACCCTGATATTCTATGATTCTAAAGTAAGTAACAGCACACACAGCTGGGCAATGCTGTTAGATGAATATTACCACCACTGATGTCTTCTAATGTTGCACCTGGAAGAGGCCAACACCTGCAGCAGCATTAAAATGATACTTGCCAAGCAAATTCTTTTGCTATTTTAGGCCTGCAGCTCCCTTCCCCCAGATATCTTGGTGGCCTGAGCTGGCCCCATCTGTAGCCAAGGAGTGAGCCAGCTGGCATTAGGGAGAGGAGCAGAGCAAGCATAGGCATCTTCAGCCACAGAGCGGAAAAGCAACTGTGCTGTTGTGTCCTGCTGGGGAAGGTGTTTCATGAAGCATGCCCACCCCCCACACTTGAGAGAAAATTCCCCAACATTTACACACACCCCCAAGCCCCACTCCCCAAGTCTGCCCCTGCCTGACTTCTGTTTCTGAGGAGAGCCCAAGAACCTCATCAGCTCCACCCCTTTCATTAAGGATGCCCCAAGCTGCTCTAATAATGGACAGAAGGCTCGAGAACCTGCCCCATCCCTCTAGCTTTTGAAGATTGCTCCAGCCAGTGGCCTTCCCCCAACGGGGCTGGGGAAGGAAAAAAATTATATTGACTGACTGTGAGGTCAACAGCAGACATAATAATTTCTGTGTTTGAGTTAATTTCTCTCAGCCTTTGGCTTTACTGTATTCCACAGCCTCTGGAACTATGATTTTTTCCCCTTAAGCAATAGTTTACTGCAATTGCCCTGCACTATTTGTTATCTCTGTTTCTGTCTCAGTTATTTATTTCTCATGATGTAATGCTAGTCAAGCTACCGAGAGCGTGAGTCCTGAAGAGCAACATATAAAGGCTAGAGCTGTTGGGCCTACTGCGTGCAGAATAAAACAAACAAGATTCCATCTGGCAGTTTTCCTCTTTTCTTGGTTTAGTGCGTTAGTTTAATCCTTTTATCATTTAAAAATATTAAGAAACAGATGGGATGTCCCAGCAGAAGTAGAGTTCAGGTGGATGTAAGGCCCCCATGCATCTCTGCACAAGAAAACCTGTAGGCAGTATTCCTAGTCCCATGCTGCATGGAATTCTCACACATGCCTTGTTAAAATGCGTGTCATTCCTCTACTTTCATGGGGTAGTGTGGCACATAAGCTGGATGTGCAGAAACAGACTTTTGCTAACATGGAAGGAAACTCCTATTTTTAATTACGCTGGTACAAATCTGGGCTCATTCTTCTGAAATCAATAGAGTTACACCGGTGTAAATCTAGCATAAGCATAAGAATCTGGCCTTAAGGTAATATTTTCAAAATCACCTCAAGGCTTGTTTGTACATGCAAGGTAATCCAGAATTTGGTAGGGTGTGAACTTGAAGTGGATTAAGCTAATTGGAATAAGAGCATCCGCACATTGAGTTATTCAGGAGTTACTCAGGCATTGCTATTCCATAATAACTCCCTATAAAGACAAGCTGTTAGCCGCACTTTCAAGGGTGATTCAGGAGCTTAAATCTCATTGAAAGTCAAGGGGACTGAGGAGCCTAAATGGCTAATTCACAGTTGAAAATGGTGCTTTGGCTCCTAAATCTCTTGGGCATATTTGGAAAACTCCCTCTTAACCTAGAAAAGATTTCACAAAACCTACATTTTTTTAAAATCAGAATAAGAATTTATTTGGAGGGGAAGTTTAGGGGAGAGAAGCTAAAATTAACATCCCCCTCCTTATTTGAAATCTAAACTCTGCAGCATTTTGCTAGCACCTGAGCATTAGAAGGCAAAACCAATCCTGGGGAAAATCCTGCTTCCTTTACTTACAGGAGTAGATCCATAGAAATCAGTCGGGCTTCTTGTACGAATGAAGTGAACAGGATGCAGCCCTGCATCAAATCAGCCTAGCGTCACTTCCCCAGCTGATTGATACTCCAGATAAATCCCTCCTTTCCCAAACAGCCAACTGCTAGATGGCAAAAAAGTAAACTAAATTCTTTCAGTTTTAAACAGTACAGATGTTAATACAAGAGCCTGACTTAAAATACATGGTCACAGGACAGTATATTCAGTGTTTCTTGCCAAGCCTAAAAATATAGAATACCCTTTTTAGATGCATCTTGCCTCACTAAGACACCGAAACACAAGGCCTCAGCTGATACAACATTCTGGCTGGGCTTCTTCCATTATGATGCTTGTTGTAGCTGACATTACTGTTGCTAGTGTCTAATGATTGAGTGCTGCACATGGGAGGCACAGGAAGAAATGGGGTTTCAACTTGCTGATCACCATTGTGAGTACTGGTCAATGGTCAAACGAGTGCTCGCCCTCGCCTTTCTGCTACCACAGCTCAGTGGCCTATGGACCACCTAGTGTAGCTACTGAACACTACCATCCAAGGATGCATTAGGGGAGAGAGAGGGATCTATCTTGGAAACACTTCACCAACATTGATTGGGATGAGAAAAAGAGAAAGGGAGAGCGAGAACTTCCCCAAACACAGTGGGGAATGGAGAATGGGTGAGTAAGATACATATCCTCGAAACCAGTTCAAGAGTAGTGAACAATACAGATTAAAAATTTTAGTGTAAGTATAGGAGAGCCTCACTGATTCATATTATGACTTGGAGTTCTACTGAGAATTACTGAATTTTTCAAATTAGCAAGTAGCTGTATGTTAGAAAATACAGTTTCAGGAAAATATATAGGTGAATAAACAATTCAGATTAAATTCCCTCCTAAGTATGGTGGCAAACTCATCAGTATTTGCAAATATTTGGGTAACTGCCAGAATTCTTCAGAATATTTGTGAATCCCAAAAGTGTCAAGGATTCATACCAGGTGTTCATTAGTCACTATTCACCGTCTGTCATTCTCATGTTAGAAAGTTTAGTCATTCAGAGAGTGATCAAAAGCAATACCATGTCAGCATTCACGCATCATGAATTGCAAATAATGATTAGTCGGTGCTTGTAGTGAACAGTTTGTGAGCCACCCAGAGTTTGAGAATAATTTGCCCAGCTAGTCAGCAAATATTTACAAATAAGTGCACAGAAATCAAGATTGGTTCACAAATGATTCACAAACAAAAATGGCTTAAATCCATTATACAGTATTCTACGAGCTCTGAGAGGGTGTAATTCACTCCTCTGCAGAGGGCCAGCATAAGGTCTATACACATCACTTAATTCCCCCCTAAAAGCCATCTTCAGTTATTAAACAGAACTTCAGTGGTACATCAGGCCTAAGGTCCCAATTCAGCACGGTGCTTAAATACTTTGCGGAATAGGGATAGACTGATGAAGCAGGGCCATTGTAGACAAACACAATGAAAAGCAATGATTATACATCACAAGATGTCATTTATTTTTCCAGTTGTAGTTTACTTTTAACTGACGATAATACGTTGGTATTCTGGTAAATGTAGTATAATATATTTGAGCAAAATACTCTTAGTAATATAGGTTTTTACTACAGCTTTTGCTCTTAAATCTCTGTTCAGGATGGGAGAGAGACCACCACATTTTTGTGCAGCTAATAAGATGTGTGGTTTAGCATGGAAAAGGAACAGAATGGAAAATTGCTCATCTGTGAATGCTATTGTAGAGACCTCTGGACCTGACAAGTCCAAAGGAGAATGCTGATGCTCATTTTTCCCCAAAGACTTAGCTGTTATTGAGTTCTTAAAATATGACTCAACTGCAGAAATGCATTCTCCCACTGGTGAAGAATGTGTTTGCTCCCCAATGTTTCGAGGCCAACATAAACTTGAAAAATGGCAGCTGTTGTTTTATAAACAAGAAATATTAGCCCTCAGGACTCTCTCCCCCTCCTCTCTCCCACCCCCCTGGTAATTGTTGGGTAAACTGTCATGGCAATGCTCACATTTTTTATTTGATATGGAACAGCAAGCTGCATTTATTATAATCTAGTCAAACCAGATGCAAGTTGACTTCTCATGTGTTTCTACTGTGGAGAATATGTTGGAGATTTCTACATCTGATGGACTCATTAATGTATTGATTTCATATTTTGAAATTGGAATGTACTGTACCTTAGTGCTCTCTGGGAATAATAAGGTACTGATCTTAACTGATTGTTTATTATAGTCAATTATTTGCTTAGGCTGAAAAACCTCTGGGTTGATACTGTTTCTAGTACATCTCCCTTGCTGAGATCCAGGAGGAGTTTGGTGGGGGGGCGGGCACAGACAAACTCCCTATGAAGTTGGCCTGTGTTCGTTCTGGCTAGTTAAAGCCAGACTAATTAGGCTTCCACGTAAACTGGGCTGGAGGCTGCCACAGTTGCAAAATATAGTTGCTCTTTTGCACTGAAGCAGGGAAATGTGTCATTCCATCCTAGGGATGCCAATTTTGATTGGACATATTCCTGGAGGTTTCGTCATATGACAATGTTTAATTAAAGAATAATCTTTAATTCCTGGAGATTCCATGACAATCTGGAGGGTTTGAAACCCTAATATTCCTACTTTCCCAGACTTGCATTGGCTATCAATATGCCACAGAATCAAACATGGAGTCTTAGTTTTGTTATAAAAAGTAGAATTGCCAACTTTCTAATCGCACAAAAGTGAACACCCTAGCCCCTCCCCTTCCCTGAGGCCCTGCCCCCCACTCACTATATTCCCCCCCTCCCTCGGTGGCTCGCTCTCTCCCACCCTCACTCATTTTCACTGGGTTGGGGCAGGGAATTGGTGTGTGGGAGGGGGTGAGGGTTCTAACTGGGGGTGCGAGCTCTGGGGTGGGGCCATAAATGACTGATTTAGGGTGTGGGAGGGGGCTCCGGGCTGGGACAGGGAGTTGGGGTGCGGGAGGTGATGAGGGCTCTGGCTAGGGGCGTGGGCTCTGGGGTGCAGGTGGGGCTGGGGATGAGGGGTTTGGGATGCAGGAGGGGACTCCAGGCTGGGGGATGATTTGGAATGTGGGAGGGGCTGCAGGTTGAGGCAGGGGTTTGGGAGGGGGTGAGGGCTGTGGGTGCAGGCTCTGGGATGGGGCTGGGGAGGAGGGGTTTGGGGAGCAGGAGGGGGCTCAGGGTTGGGGCACAGGTTTACCTCAGGTGGCTCCTGGTCAGCAGCGCAAAGGCAGGCTCCCTGCCTGTCCTGGCACTGCGCTGCGCCCCAGAAGTGGCCAGTAGGTCTGGCTCCTAGGTGTTGGGGCCAGGAGGCTCTACGCGCTGCTCGCACCCGCAGGCACAGCCCCCCAACTCCCATTGGCCGCAGTTCCCGGCCAATGGGAGTGCAGAGCTGGTGCTTGGGGAGGGGGCAGCATGCAGAGCCTAGTGCCTCCCCCAGCTAGGAGCCGGACATGCTGGCCACTTCCGGGGTGCAGTGCAGAGCCAGGACAGGTAGGGACTAGCCTGCCTTAGACCTGCAGCATCGCTGACCAGACCTTTAATGGCCCAGTCGATGGTGCTGACTGAAGCTGCAAGGGTCCCTTTTTGACCAGGCGTTCTGATAAAAAAACAGACACCTGGCAAGCCTAATAAAAAGCCCTTTTTGATTTAGGATCTTGTAACATGGTGGCTTGCCATTAAGGGCTGGAGCTAGCCAACCATAGTTACATAATAAGTCATAGTTGGGAGAGATCAGGATGATTGCCATATAAAGTGCAGCAGGAGGCTGTAATAAAGGAGGGAAGTACAGGAAATTGTGAAATGCTTCTGCAGGGACGACTCTGAAGCTCAGGGAATTGTAACAGAGAAGAGCTCCTGCTACAGACGGTCGCTGAGAGAAAGGTTTGGGCCTGGAAGCCAGAACCGGAAGGCTGAGCTTCAGCTCAGTAAGTACTAGTCCCAGCTCCGACTAAAGATACTGATTAGCAGAAGGGTTTGGAGGCCTAGAAGTCAGGGCTGAACTCCACAAAGGTAAAGCCGGACAGACTATGAGTTGGGGCCCAGCTTTGGGAAGAAGGGCTAGGGATTGCCTTACCTAAAGGGAGAGATTGAATGAACTCAGGTTGGGGACCTGGAGAGACAGTTTGTAAGGACTAAATAAATGGGACCCCAGGAGGGGAATGTTTTAAATTACCTGTAAACTGTGAGTTAAGGGGCTCTGAATAGGGGAGAAATTGGTAGTATGGCACAATAGGCAGGCCACGTGGGGCTGCTTAGGAGGTGGCTGGTCCTGTGTACAGCCATAAACACACAAGCAATTGCCTTTTGCTTTATGTCATTGCCTAGCAGTTATGGTCCTCTGAAACAAATCTGTGTTTGGTCCCCAGCTTCAGTTCAAAGCAGGGCTTTCCTGGCTGGGGTCCTCCAGTATGGACTTCCTCCCAAAGGGAGTCATCTCAGTGGCTTCCTTTTGGACATGCTGCATGTCTCATTTATTTTGGTTGGCCTCCATTCGATCATTATAGACTGAACTCTGCAACCCTTACATCAGTGAGCATGCCCAGGGCCTACTTGGGTGAGTAAGCTCTCCCCAGTATGAGGGTTGCACAGTCTAGTTCTTTCTCCTTGGTTTTGTGCAGATGTTACTTTTTTCTCTGTCCTTTGTGTCAGAAAGGTGGTGGTTTCTTTCTTGGCACTATTAGAGAATGTAGGAATGAGTCTGACCCCCATGAATTATCCTCACGCTAGGGGAATCTGCAAGTAGCAGGTCACACCAACTTCAGCAACATTTGGGGATGTTTGGCTCTGCAATGTTGGTATAAGTCATTGTTGTAGAGCCACAAAGTTTGGCTTCAAATCTGGATTGAGATTCAGGTGTGAATCCAGATGTTCAGTGGAAGCCTATCTTTGATTCGTAAGTGCTGCTTTGACAGCTGAAATGTGGAATGATTGGAAGTGTTCAAATTTTAAATGGGGCCTCAAGTATTAAAACTCTTGTGCAGATGTTGGGAAATTGTCCCATTACCAAGTGATAGAGAAGACACAAACATGGATTTGAACTAAATATTTGATTTTTCTCTAGTCATTCAAAAGGAAAAGCTCTAACTTCCCTGAAAGGGAAGAAAGAAAGAAAAAAGCATAGCCCAAGGGAAGGGAGGAAAAAAAGACATTAAAGAACATAAGAGTCAGTATTTCCCATTATGAAAGCGGCTTTTTGGAGACATAAAACCCAGAACTACATTATTACAAGATTTCTTGTGATTTATAACAAATCTCGTAGCTGACAGAAAATGCTTGACATAATTCAGTTAATATTACACCAGGTCTTGGGACAAGCTAGCACAAGCTTTTAACTCATATAAATTAAAATTCTTACACCAAGAACCTATGATAATGTAAAGAAACCCCAAGTCCCAATATTGTTTCTATGGAAACTCTAAGTTGTTTCTTTATGGCTTTATTTTCCTTCTTTAAAGAAATTTTGAATTTATTATACTTAAATAAACCCCAAAACATATTTCATACACACAGAGCCAGTTGCAGTAGCTAATTTTACAAGGTACTGCTTTATGCAGTCCAGTTGTGAATTTGCAATAAATGTTGCTTTTACAAGGTACAGTGCCCCTCAGTATCAGAGGTCAGAATCAAACTCACATTTTAATTTGGAAGATGTATACACAGGGTGTAAGCATTATTCACTGAAATAATCAATCCAGAGATTGGAAATGTGAAGACTTCTATGCTTTCGTAATGCTTTTGCCCGTCAGAGTTTGGAGCAACAGGGGCCAGGTTCAGTATCTAGGGGTTCCGTTTCAATAACGCAATGCAAAACTGGCTTGAGCCCCCACCCAGTGACCTGGGACAATTACATACCACTCCCCTGGCGGCCTCTAAGAGGCATTACTTCCCCTCTCGCAAGCACAGACTCTGGGTGTAGCCAAAGCCTTTTAATAAAGAAGTGAAACAATGCAGCATTATGTTGGGGAAACACAACAAACAAGATCCATGACACCAACCATGAGCAAAAGACCCACCCCCAAGTAAGTTGGGCAGTGTCCTTTCCCTCAGGGTCTTAAGTCCAGCAACCCAATAGTTACCCCCCCCCGCCCAGTTTCTTTCCTTGGTCAGTGCAGCCCCCCCAGAGTTCAGAAGTTCATCTGCTGAGTTTACCTCCCAGCCTGGAGGGAAGTGGGTGGAAGTGGGGGGAGGTATGGGGGGGCATCTTACATGCTCCACTGCTCGGGTCGACAGCCAAGTGCCACACCTCTCCATGGGGTTTGGCTGCAGTCTTCACCGCCAGCTGCACCTCTCCGCCAGCCATCCTGCTATCCGCTCCGCTCCACTCTCTGCACCTCTCCGCCAGGCTATCCCCGCTGCTCCGCTGTCTTTAGTGATTTCAGCACTCAGTGATTTTTAGCTGCTAGTAGGGGAGCCGAAGTGCTGGTGCACCACTAGCCCAAAGTAGGTCTAATGCTTAGACCTAGGGGTCAGTGATTTCAGCTCCGCAGCTTGTAACAAGACTCCTAACGGAGCCAAAATTAGTTCTTTACATAGTGGGGAGGGGGGGAATAGTGTTTCATACCCACACTACTAGGTACATATACGTGTGTCCAACCTCTCACAATTCACTGGGCTTTGGAACCCATGTCCTTTGCCTTGCGAGTGCTACTTAGTTGAGGGCGAGTCTCTCCATCATAAAATGCCAAGTACAGTTCTACTGTCCTTGATTTACATAACCAGAATAACAACCCTTTATTTCTTGTGCCCCAATAACAAAGAGACTGGGGATCCCACAGCAGCCAAAGTGACCATTTGGGGAAGCAGTCCATCCTGCTAGGCAGGGTGGGTGTGCCCATGCAAACAAGATCAGCCCCTGAAGTCCTTTTCCACAGGTCACCACCAGATGTCAGGGTAGAGCTCATTCTGACTCTGCTTACACTTTGAGATAAAGAGTAATGGCACTTGAGAGTGCACAGAAAGGGGCATTTTATTATAAATATAATCTAACAAATCCCACATAAAGTATCACAATTATTTTTTCCCCTAACTTCTGTTCTGCATCTGTAATCCTGGCTCTGCCATTGACTTGCTGTGTACTCCTGGGTAGTTCAATGAATTTCTCTCTATTTCCCCATTTTTACAATACATACAGCACTTACCTGCTTCCTACCCTGTTGTGAGGATTAATGCTATGCAGTGATATGAAGATGCAAACAGCTAGATAAGTCCTAAATGTTCTGCTTGAAAAATTGAGAACAAAATAAACAATTTATTTTGGTCGAAACATTCTGTTGAAATTGGTTCAGAATGGGAAAATGTAGTTTCAAGTCAATCCAAATGAAGAAAATTCACTTCAATTAAAGGTCTCAAAGTTGCTGCCAACACTATGGGGTTGAATGCTTTATGGCGCAAGACCAAGGTCCAGAACCTCAGAGCTAGGATACCAGAACCCCTGGTGCACGTGTGACCAAATGCCATGGAGAGCATTGATGAGTTAAATTTACCTAGGCTGCAAGCAGAGTTCAAATGGTAGAAGCAAACAAGACGTTCTTTGAGAAACAGGTCTCGCTGCCTCCTGCTTGAAGTCTCTGTCTTGCTTATCGACACATAAATGTCTTCACAGTGAGACAAATTTCAGGATCTAAGAAACCTGCATATTACCTGTATTGCTAGTCAGGTCAGAAACGAAAGCCCTCTTACAGTCAGACTCTGAGTTGCTAGGCACATTCCTTATGTGCTGTCAGCGCCAAATCCTTAGCATTAACTGGCTTGACTTTGTAAAAGTAATAATCCTTCCTTTGGTTGATCATTGTACTGAAAACTGGCACTGCATGCTCATCTGCCATGTCACCGGGATGGACAAAAACACCCCAGCACATCATGGTCTAACTCTTCATCGACATGTGAATGGGCACACTCCCTGACCCAATCTGGTGTTGCCCTGGGGAGGACCTCCCCCTGCCAGAGTTTTGTGAATTCACAGGACTGAGCCATATCTGAGAACTTCACTACACAATGTCTGGTGTGATATCATCTACCGTGGCCTCTCTGGCTGGTGCAACACTTCTTAAGTAGCCTAAATGTGTTTTGATGATGCAGAACCTCAGTGTGTACTCAGGGTAAGATTAAGGCAACTGAGGCATAACCTCATTTAAATCCACTTTGGCCCTGCCCTGGTGTCCTGACCAGGCTTCCTCCAGCATGGCCCTAATCCTCCCAGGGATGGTAGCAGTAGGGACTACTCAAGCAAGAGCTGTCTTATTGGGTTGATGGGAGCCAACCAAAGCTGTTTGAGCAGGTGAGCCTCTGCACTACCTGGACCTCTGGTCCATCTCTTCAGGCAGGCTGGGATATGTCCTGGAGGAGGGAGAACTCAGCCCTTATTCACCCCTCTGAATATGGGGGCCCCTTCTGACAATGCCCTGCAGAGACATGAGGGGCTAGTTACAGTGAGGGCACTACACACATAGAGCCCTCTGTTAGGGTATTGTTGGCACAGGGTTTCAGAGTTAACAACCCAATAAGATGAGGCAGGCAGTTGACACTTCTCAGAGCTATTGTTTCAGGCTCTCTGCAGACTCTGGCAGATGCCAGAGCTATTGTTTCAGGCTCTCTGCAGACTCTGGCAGATGCCTCTGTTCATTATTTCCAGATTAGTTCTGCAACTATGAGAGTTAGAAACAATTTTCAATCAAAACTGAGATTTTTTTTTTTTGGTAAATTATCACAGGACTCCAGGAGTTAGTACCCTAGGAATGGGTCCATAGTGGCAGTGTTTTAATCCAGTCCTGGATGCTCTCAGCATTGTGCAGCATTGGTCCTTTTGTTAAATTTCTAACTTATCTTAAACTACTGTGACTCTGCACTCAGTTACCAAATCAGTTCCATATCCATTGAAAAATGATGCCCTACGAGTGCAGCTTGAGTGTTCTAGTCTACTTTGTAACTGAGTCAATCTGTTTTTAGCAATCCATTGCTTCACCCTATCTGACTTCTGTGGCTTTTGCTTAAAACATATCACTAGATTTCTAAATTTATCCTTACACCACACTGACTAGTTTCTAATCAGCTCACTTCTCTCCAGAAGTTTTGTGATTTCATCCCTTAGGCAAAATCATAAATACATTCATATCACCAAGATTACAAGCCTATAAGAAATTTGTAAGCCTAATAAATTCCTGGATCATTCCTAATTTCTTCTTAAACCCTGGGTTAAACTTCCTTCTCTTCAGTGTTCTGGTGCCTTCCTTCTTGGAACTATTAAAGAACATAAGAATTGTCATGCAGAATCAGAAAGCCAGTCCATCTAGGCCAGTATCTTGTCTCTGACTCTTGCCAGCACCGGATGAAGGTGTAACTCTAAACCAAGGGGAGAGAGCTCTCTTGTCGGCTTACTTAATTCACCTCCCTGAGAGGCAGTAGGTATGTCGGCAGGAGACGCTCTCCTGCTGACATAATGCTGTCTACATGGGGCGGGTTAGGTTGGTGTAATTATGTTGTTCAGAGGTGTGGATTTTTCATCCCCCCCCCCCCCCCCGAGCAACACAGTTATACCAATACAGGTCTGTAGTGTAGACCAGACCTTAGTTTCAAAGCCTTGAAAGCTTGCTCCACCTCTTCACTAAGGAGCTACTCTATCTCAACTGGCAGATTATCAGGATTGATAAACATTGTTGATACAGAGAACAGTTTGTAAACTATGTTCCCCACTTTCAGATTAGGTGTTCCTGACTTCTTCTGCCCTACCCCAGGTATGGTCTTTAGAGTAGTGGCTTCTGTGTAACATGATACACCAACAATTGGCCTTCTCTAGTCCTGTGTTGCTAGCACATACACTTTGGACTTTATTTGTCTCACTCACTCTGAGGTAAAGCAGAAATGACTTCATTAAAATCTGTGGAGCAACAACCATGTAAAACTGTTGAAAGGCGAATCCAGCCCGGTGTCCTTAAAAGAATTCTGCCCTTCAGTGGTGTAAATTCTTATATGCCTATAGTTCATTTGTATTCCAAATGATTTTACAACACCAGAAACAATTGGAGCTTTCTGGGCAGCTCTCAACAGTTCATGCCAATTAATGCATGGGCCTATTTGTATTCTACTCAAGGTCTCATACTATGCCCTTCGCTACGGTATGTGAGGGCCTTCTCAAAGTGCATTAATTGATGAGACTAGCATCTGTAATATAGAGTTCATTCTTTCTCCCAGGAGGGAAAATTGTGTGTGGAACTCTCTCGCGAACAGGGGTGGCTAACTGAGGAGTTTTGCAAGGGAGTTCTCCAGGTGAAGGAAGAATGATTACGTGACCCTTGGGGTAAGTTTGTTGTCTGTAGCATGTGTGTTCGTGGTGTACTTGCTGCTTCACTGAAATATGCCATGTTGTCATGTTTTCTAGACCTTTAATCATTTTTTGTTGCTCTTCTCTGGACTTTCTCCAATTTGTCCACATCTTTCCTGAAATGTGGTGCCCAGAACTGGACACAATACTCCAGCTGAGGCCTAATCAGCACGGAGTAGAGCGGAAGAATTACTTCTCGTGTCTTGCTTACAACACTCCTGATAATACATCCCAGAATGATGTTAGCTTTTTTTGCAACAGCATTACACTGTTCACTCATATTTATCTTGTGGTCCACTATGACCCCCAGATCCCTTTCCGCAGTACTCCTTCCTAGGCAGTCATTTCCCATTTTGTATGTGTGCAACTGATTGTTCCTTCCTAACTGAAGTATTTTGCATTTGTCCTTATTGAATTTCATTCTATTTATTTCAGACCATTTCTCCAGTTTGTCCAGATCATTTTGAATTTTAATCCTATCCTCCAAAGCACTTGTAACCCCTCCCAGCTTGGTATCACCCACAAACTTTCAAAGTGTACTCTCTATGACATTATCTGATGAACATATTGAACAGTACCCCGAACTTGTTACAATGTATCAATGTGGGGGAAGAAATTAAGGATGTTATGGACCCCTGCTAAGAAGTCACAGGTACAGCTGTCTCGGAATTAGGATATATCACCTTATTGATCTCAGTGCAAATAAGGATAAGGGACAAGAAAAGGTACTTTTCTCTTTTTGAAAAATAAAAAAGTGCTTTATTTAACATAAGGTAAGTAAATGGACAAAATATCTCAGTGACTTGCATGGGCATGAAGCCCAGAACCCTCTCCCTCTACAAATGACAGACAAAGGTATTTATACTTTACAGATCAAAGTTTATCTGATCGTCTGCCTCGGCCTTGAGATGTTGGATCCAGACCTACCACTGCACTTGGGGATGACAGGTGGCACAGGAGGAACTCAGAACTTTGATTGCTGAACCAGGATTAGGATCAGGATCACTTCTCAGGTAAGTAGCTGTGGTGGTATCTCTGAGATCTTCCGGTGGTTCTTGATCCGATGATGTGAGTGCAGGCTGCTGCTAGGCAGGACAGTACCCTAGAGCCTGTGTGTGGGGCTTTTATATCCTCTAGTCAGATTAGTGACCACCTGACCAGTCCTTTTCCCACCTTTCCACAAAAGAGCACCAAACTCAAACAAAAGGGTGCCAAAGTTCCAAAGAGAAGGGTATCCAACACGACTACTAAACAGCTACTAGCCACAGTTCAAAATGGTGATTTTTAACATTACCATTTCCCAGGTAAATAATACAAGACATCACAGACATAAATCAGAGCATGCATATTAAAACATAAATACATGCATAATGCTTTACAAACTGATCCCTGTGGGACCCCATTTGTTATGCCTTTCCAGCATGACTGTGAACCACTTATAACTACTCCTAAGAACGGTTTTCCAACCAATTATGCACCCACCTTATAGTAGCTCCATCTAGGTTGCATTTCCCTAGTTTGTTTATGAGAAGGTCATGCAAGACAGTATCAAAAGCTATACTAAGTCCAAGATATACCACGTCGACCACTTTCCCCCATCCACAAGTCTTGTTACGCTGTCAAAGAAAGCTATCGGGTTGGTTTGACATGATTTGTTTTTGACAAATCCATGCTGATTGTTACTTATTATCTTCTAGATGCTTGCAAATAGCTTAATTATTTGCTCCATTATCTTTCTGGGTACAGAGTTAAGTCTGTAATACCCCGGGTTGTCCTTATTTCCCTTTTTATAGATTGATACTATATTTGCCCTTTTCCAGTCTTCTGGAATCTCTCCTTTCTTCCATGACTTTTCAAAGATAATTGCTAAGGGCTCAGATATCTCCTCAGTCAGCTCCTTGAGTATTCTAGGATGCATTTCTTCAGGCCCAGGTGACCTGAAGACCTCTAACTTGTCTAAGTAATTTTTAACTTGTTGTTTTTCCCTATTTTAGCCTTTGATTCTACCTCATTTTCACTGGTATTAACGATGTTAGATGTCCAATCGCTACCAACTTTCTTGGTGAAAACTGAAACAAAGAAGTCATAAGCACCTCTGCCATTTCCACATTTTCTGTTATTATTCCCCACCCACCCACCATTGAGTAACGGTCCTACCCTGTCCTTGGTCTTCCTCTTGCTTTTAATGTATTTGTAGAATGTTTTCTTGTTACCCTTTATGTCTCTAGCTAGTTTGATCTCGTTTTGTGCCTTGGCCTTTCTAATTTTGTCCCTACATACTTGTGTTTGTTTATATTCATCATTTGTCATTTGACCTAGTTTCTACTTTTTGTAGGACTCTGTCTCTCTCTTTTTTTTTTTTTTTTAATTCTTATTTTTAGATCATTGAAGGTCTCCTGGTTAAATCAGGGTGGTCTCTTGCCATACTTCCTATCTTTCCTAAGCAGTGGGATAGTTTGCTCTTGTGCCCTTAATAATGTCTCTTTTTGAAAAACTACCATAATTAAATTTAACATCCCTGTGGCAGGGAAAACACTACAGCAGCCCAGTACTGTAGCATTTAATTTCAGAAAGGGGGACTACACAAAAATGAGGAAGTTAGTTAAACAGAAATTAAAAGGTACAGGGCCAAAAGTGAAATCCCTGTAAGTTGCATGGAAATGTTTAAGACACCATAATAAAGGCTCAACTTAAATGTATACCCCAAGTTAAAAAACAGAGAACCGAAAAAGTACTACCATGGCTAAACAACAAAGTAAAAAAAAACTAGGAGAGACAAAAAGGCATCCTTTAAAAAGTGGAAGTCAAATCCTAGTGAGGAAAATAGAAAGAAGCATAAACTCTGGCAAATGAAGAGTAAAAATATAATTAGAAAGGCCAAAAAAGAATTTGAATAACAGCTAGCCAAAGACTCAAAGTAATAGCAAAAATAAATGTTAAGTTCATCAGAAGCAGGAAGCCTGCTAAGCAACCAGTGGGACCACTGGATGATCAAGATGCTAAAGGAGCACTCAAGGACGATAAGGCCATTGCGGAGAAACTAAATAAATTCTGTGCACCGGTCTTCACAGCTGAGGATGTGAAGGAGATTCCCAAACCTTATCCATTCTTTTTAGGTGACAAATCTGAGGAACTGTCCCAGATTGAGGTGTTATTAGAGGAGGTTTGAGAACAAATTGATAAACTAAGCAGTAATAAAGTCACCAGATCAGATGGTATTCACCCAAGAGTTCTGAAGGAACTCAAATGTGAAATTGCAGAACTGCTAACTACTGTAGTTTGTAACCTATCATTTAAATCAGCTTCTGTAACAAATGACTGGAGGATAGCTAATGTGGACCAATTTTTAAAAAGGGCTCCAGAGGTGATCCCAGCAATTGCAGGCCGGTAAGCCTGACTTCAGTACCAGACAAACTGGTTGAAACTGTAGAAAAGAACAAAATTGTCAGATTTCAGAGTAACAGCTGTGTTAATCTGTATTCGCAAAAAGAAAAGGAGTACTTGTGGCACCTTAGAGACTAACCAATTTATTTGAGCATAAGCTTTCGTGAGCTACAGCTCACTTCATCAGATGCATACCGTGGAAAGTATAGAGGATCTTTTTATACACACAAAGCATGAAAAAATTGGTGTTTACCACTACAAAATTGTCAGACACATAGATAAAAATAATTTGTTGGGCAAGAGTCAACATGGTTTTTGATGAGGCATGATTTCCCTTTACAATCTACTAGAATTCTTTGAGGGGGGTCAACAAGCATGTAGACAAGGGGGATCCAGTGGATATAGTGTACTTCAGAAAGCCTTTGACAAGTTCCCTTACCAATGGAATAAGAGGGAAGGTCCTCTCAGTGATTGGTAACTGGTTAAAAGATAGGAAATAAAGGTTAGGAATAAATGGTCTGTTCTCAGAATGGAGAGAGGTAAATAGTGGTGTCCCCCAGGGGTCTGTATGGGGACCAGTCCTGTCCAACATATTCATAAATGATCTGGAAAAAGTGGCAAACAGTGAGGTGGCAAAATTTGCAGATGATGATACAAAACTACTTAGATAGTTAAGTCCCAAGCAGACTATGAAGAGCTACAAAAGGATCTCACAAAACTGGGTGACTGGGCAAAAAAATGGCAGATTTCAGAGTAACAGCCGTGTTAATCTGTATTCGCAAAAAGAAAAGGAGAACTTGTGGCACCTTAGAGACTAACCAATTTATCTGAGCATAAGCTTTTGTGAGCTACAGCTCACTTCATCGGATGCATACTGTGGAAAATACAGAAGATGGTTGATTCATTATAAAAAGTAACCTATTTCCCCTTGTTTATTCCTTCCCCCCCACCACTGTTCCTCAGACGTTCTTGTTAAACCCTGGATTTGTGCTGAAAATGGCCCACCTTGATTATCATACACATTGTAAGGAGAGTGATCACTTTAGATAAGCTATTACCAGCAGGAGAGTGGGATGGGGGGAGAGAAAACCTTTTGTAGTGATAAACACCCATTTTTTCATGGTCTGTGTGTATAAAAACATCTTCTGTATTTTCCACGATAAAATTGCAGATGAAATTCAATGTTGATAAATACAAAGTAATGCTCATTGTAAAACACAATCCCGACTATACATATAAAATGATGGGGTCTAAATTAGCTGTTATCACTCAAAGAATGAGATCATGGAGTCATTATGGATAGTGCTTTGAAAACATCCACTCAACGTGCAGCGGCAGTCAAAAAAGTGAACAGAATGCTGGGGAATCATTAAGTAAGGGATGGATAATAAGACAGAAAATATCTTATTGCCTCTACATAAATCCATGGTATGCCTACATCTTGAATACTGCATGCAGATCTGGTCACCCCATCTCTAAAAAAGATATATTGGAATTGGAAAAGGTTCTGAAAAGGGCAACAAAAATTGTTAGGGGTATGGAACGGCTTCTGTATGAAGAGAGAGATTAATAAGACTGGGACTTTTCATCTTTGACATCTCTTTTCAAAGGGGGGATATGATAGAGGTCTATAAAATCATGACTGGTGTGGAGAAAGTCAATAAGGAAGTGTTATTTACTCCTTCTCATAACACAAGAACTAGGAGCCACTAAATGAAATTAATAGGCAGCAGGTTTAAAACAACCAAAGGAAGGTTTTTCTCACACAACGCACAGTCAACCTGTGGAACTCCTTGCCAGAGGATGTTATGAAGGCCAGGACTATAACAGGGTTCAAAAAAGAGCTAGATAAATTAACAGAGGATAGGTCCATCAATGGCTATTAGCCAGGATGGGCAGGGATGGTGTCCCTAGCTTCTGTTTGCCAGAAGCTGGGAATGGGTGATAGGGGATGGATCACTTGATGATTGCCTGTTCTGTTCTTTCCTTCTGGGGCACCTGGCATTGGACACTGTAGGAAGACAGGATACTGGGCTAGATGAACCTTTGGTCTGACCCAGTATGGCTGTACTTGTGTTCTTATTATTTACACATGGTGTCCATTTTTCTTTATGATAGAGCTTTTAAGGTGAAAACATACTAGTACACTAATTGGCTCAGCATTTTGCGCTTAACTGGGCGTGAAGACTTAGAATCCAGTAATACTTATGCATGTGCTTATCTTTAGCCCACAATGATAGGCCCATTGGCTTCAATGGGACTCCTCACCGTGCCTAAAGTTAAGCATGAGCATAACTCTTTGTGAGATTGGGACCTAAACTACCCTCTTGTCCTTAGAAGTGGTCCTTGCAGAAGTGACTTGAGGGTGAGGCGCTATATGGGATACTTGCTCTACCACTATCACGGCTGTCCCAGTTGTGAGGATAGGGGATTTCAGGGCTGTCACAGGGCACTTTTCACTAGCTCTAAATTCCTTTTTTAAAAAGGGCGTGGGGGAGGAATAGTATTCTCTTTTCTTGTGAACCTAAAGTGATTTGACTTTTGGACTCGTGCCTTATACCACAAAATGAGATATGTAATAATTGCCCAGAAAAGTATAGTCTGTCATGCTTTAATGTCTCTCTTATTACTTAATTGTCTTGTATTCTTTGGCAATAATTGCTCCAACACAATCTCCTAACATAATTTGGCAAAAGAAATGTGGAGGAGGGGAACCCAGGGAAGGGAAAGAGAGAAAGGGAGGGAAAGAATTGGTGCCAGCCCAGGGATACAGAGGGGCAGAGAGACCAGGTGGGGAGCTAGATGATGAGGGAAAATATACAGACCATGGTGGGAGGAAAATAGATGGGGGATCTGGGGAGAGACATAGAAGACGAAGGAAAGACTGGGACCCAGGAAAATAGTGACAATGATGAGAAAAAGACACCGATATGAAGGCTTGCTCACTTCTACTCTCCCACCCACACAGACTGTTTTGGTAGAGGTAGTATATAGATGATACTCTTTAATATGTCTGAGTTTATCTCTAGATTAACCCATCCTATGTACTATTATGTGCAACTGTTGTAGGATGTTAGAACTGTCATGCCTAAAAATGAAGTAGCATCCTGCTATGTATTTTTGGGTCACTCCTAATTACTGTCTGATGTGCTCTTTCTCTTCTCTCTAGTCCCGCTCACAACCCATAAATGTATGTACAATGAAAATGGTCTGAAGTAACAGTCTAAAGGATCATAAAAGTCAGTTGTCCAGTAGAGGCAGCCTTTAAGTACAAGTGGACAAAATTATTCTGGAAACACTGGGTTTACTTTAAAGTGGTCGCTTAGAACATAAGGAAAGGGTTGCCTAATGGAAGTGGTCCTGTATGGGGGTTTCATCATAGAAAATCTCCATGTATTTAAGCAGGCATATTCTCTATGTATAATGGCATTCAATCTGAAGTCTTGATCTAACTCCCATTACTGTCTTTCACCACAGAAGTGGCTGCATTTCAGTCATGGATGAAATGATCTCTGCACTTGATGCCCAATCCTGAATCCCTTACTCAATCACATCTTCCCTTGACTTTCCTAGGAGATTGGATGGGTCAGGAATTCAGGATCAGGCAGGCCTTCCACATGGGAAATGTGGAGCAACGTAAGCAAGGTGCATGAATGAGACTGGTAAACCTCTAATCTATACCACATTATATTCTTCATTCTGCTTAAAGTCATGACTGAAAATCGCTCTCAGAAAAACGTCAGATGCATCATACCATTTCAGGGGGAAATGTTTCCCCACTCCTGTTTCCCCTCTCCTGATAGAATCAGCCAAGCAGCCTCCCTTTGATGCAGCTATCAGTGTAATATATTCAGAGAAGAACATTTTCCTGCCTGTGTCAATTCAAGTAGGATTGAATGAGATCAGGCTGAATGGGTTTCTTCAGAGTTCAAACTTTTCCAAATGTGGTAGGTTCCAAAAACCTGACTATGTCTGGCTGTATGGGGCCTGGCACTTAGCCTCTTTGCCTAAGTAGCCTTTGTGAGTTACCACCTTTGTTGAAAAAGTAAATTTTTAAGGGGCTCGGCGCTTCCAGCCTACCTGCTCAGCTATGGAATATGCTCTGATAGGGGCTTGATTCTCCACTGTGTTGGAGCTGCTTTTGGACAAAGTGGAGGAAGTGGGGACACAGGGAGCGGTTGCAGTTCTGGTTCTGGGGAAAATTAGGCCTAGTCATGATTAAGCCTAATTTAAGCCTCTGGAGAATCAAGTGGTGGAACTCTGTTCTGCAATGCTGCTCCACGCTCTGGGATGCACGTTCGTCGCCCCCAGCAACCCCTTTTTTCCCCTTATGCTGGGTGTGAGGAGGGCAGCTACCATGGGTGACAACTCGGCTGTCACCAGCAGCATTGTCCTGATTGATGGGAGTCCTCCACTGGCTTTTTCCAGCTACAGAAAGGCCACATGACCTTAGTGAGCAGAGAAACTGGCCCGGATGTGCTCCTGCCCACTGTCTTCCAAAAGAGGACCTTACAAGTTGTTGAAAAGCTTTCAGCGCTGTGAACAGCATGACACGCAGCCCTGTCCAAGGTTGAGAAGGGACCTCGCAGATCAACACTCTGGTTGCTGGCAGACAAGTACTTTCCCAGGGAAGTATGAACTTTCATCACATGTAGATACAGACTTTATATATTTCACTGATATCCTCACCAAAACAGGAGGGTACTAGGAGGTGGTTTTAGAGAATTTGCAGTAAAACATTTTAGGTCTGGCTGGTTGCAAGGAACAGAGCTGTGACAATGGAACTAAGATGGCTGCAGTATACAAAAGTGTTCAAAATTGAATGCAGCAGGTAAATCAATAGGCATCTATTGTCCCATGCGCTGCCCACTCACGGCATCTTTTTGGTCAAGCTACTGCCTCGTTTCAAGTTCTATTTTTTGGAATTGTTCATAGATTGTATACCTTGTCTTCTGCTTCTACTAGTTGTTGGGATGTGTTGAAAAAGCATATTAGCATTACACTGAAATGCCCAAGCATGACAAGATGGTTAATAAGTGGTAGAGTCAATCTGTCCATTATGAAATCAGGTTGAGGGTGTTCTTGATGCTTTAGATAAGATCATTGTTTCACACAATCTTATGCCAGAACTTCAGTTGGAAGGTGATAGCATACAAACAAATGTTTCAGAGTTTTTGTTTCGTGCTTTGGCCGAGATGTGGTATACTATCTTATAGAAAATTCACATTTTGAGCAAAAAATTGCGGAGTCCTGATCTTGATGCTAAAATGGCTTGTGGTTTACTTGGCAGCCTTTGAAATGCTTTATCAGAATTACTACCCTTTTTTACTTATTGCCTGTAAGAAAGCTGCTGATTCACAGGCTGAAATATTAGGAATAACCATGCTGTGCAGAGAGAAACTGTCTTGAAGGAAAGTAATGTCAAGTGGAATTGTAGAAGATGAAAGGTCATCAGATCCTGGAACAGTTCTTGAATATGAGGGTTTTCAACCCTATTTTAGACACAATATTAATTCAGTTGGACACTAGGATGTGTATGTACAGTGGAGTCAGAGAAAGGATTGCTTTATTGACTGCTGAGAACCTGAAAAGCCTCAGCAGTGAAGACCTAAAGAGGAACACCTGAAATTTAGCAAGCAGCTACCCTGAGGATCTAAACTCAGTTTTGAGAACAACACTGAGCTCTTTGGCTTGCAAAAACTGGCAATCTTTGAGCATGACTTGGTGCAAAGGCGTCAATTGATCTCCTTAACTGTGTTCACAAAAGGTCTTTCAGATGCAAGTTTTCCTAATGCAGAAATGGCACTATATATAGTGCTGTCTTCCTCTAACTGGCTGCTAATGAAAGGAGTTTCATCAAGCTAAATTTAATCAGACTTGTCTAAGAACATCCATGGGGCATGAAAGATTAAACAATCTGGCAGTTATTTCTGCAGGTAGACTGGGATGGGCTAATTAATGAGACTGCTTCAGAGAAGGCTAGGAAGTATTTAGTGGTGACTGCAGGGTTTTCTCTCCAGCGTGGAGAAGGGGGGCCCAGATCTGAGTCTTCACAGCGTGCCTGGAATGCCCTGGGCATGGCACAGACATGGGGAGTAAAGGGGTGGGGGCATCTAAAGTTAAGGGGGAATTATGGCAGAATGAGGCTCTGCTCCATCCAACACTCTACTGGCATAAAGTCCCAGAGGCCCCCTTGAGCCTTCATTTATGCTAGGGCAGGACAACTGAGAATCAGGGAGCCACGGCTGGCTCCCTGTCAGCCTTCCCTCTTCACTGCACCTGAGCAGAGTTGGGGCACAGTGGAGAATCAAGCCCATTGCAGTTAAGTACCTATAAAATGCCATGTTTGAAAGCATCCTAACGATCCAAGGTTGAACACTATGAATGGTCACTGACT
The DNA here is from genome assembly GCF_965140295.1 of Lepidochelys olivacea. Lineage (NCBI taxonomy): Eukaryota > Metazoa > Chordata > Testudines > Cheloniidae > Lepidochelys > Lepidochelys olivacea. The sequence continues at coordinate 270,241,350 of NC_140411.1, forward strand.
ACTGTACAGGCCGCATATGTGTGTGTCTTATAACTAAGGCTGGGGAGCTGTGGGAGACACGCACACTCCTGCCGCCCGTGGTGGCTGGGGAGCTCCAGGGGATTCCCCGCTGTGGAGGCTGGGGAGCTGTGGGGAAGGGCCCCTCACATCCATGGTGACTGGTGAGCTGCAGGGGACTCCTGCCACTCCAGGTGGCAGTGGAACTGTGGGGGACCCCCACCATTCCGGGCAGCAGGGGTACCCTGCAGCTTCCGGCCACCACGGGAGGTGGAAGTACCCTGCAGCTCCGAGCTGCTGTGGGCTGAAGTCACGGAGGTCTGCAGAAGTCACAGATACTGTGACTTCCGCAACCTCCATGACCAAATTGTAGCCTTACTTATAACAACAGCTATACCCCATTATGGGGTTTATAATAGTATGCTGTCAAAACAACAAAGATACAGTGCATTTTGTGAGGGTTTTTAAGCTAACACACTCTTCTAATATCATGTATGAGAAATTGAGTTGTGTCAAGGTTCCTCCCCCACTCTGAACTCTAGGGTACAGATGTGGGGACCTGCATGAAAAACCTCCTAAGCTTATCTTTACCAGCTTAGGTCAAAACTTCCCCAAGGTACAAAATATTACCTCCGTTATCCTTGGACTGGCCGCTACCACCACCAAACTAATACTGGTTACTGGGGAAGAGCTGTTTGGACGCGTCCTTCCCCCCAAAATACTTCCCAAAACCTTGCACCCCACTTCCTGGACAAGGTTTGGTAAAAAGCCTCACCAATTTGCCTAGGTGACTACAGACCCAGACCCTTGGATCTTAAGAACAATGAACAATCCTCCCAACACTTGCACTCCCCCTTTCCTGGGAAATGTTGGATAAAAAGCCTCACCAATTTGCATAGGTGACCACAGACCCAAACCCTTGGATCTGAGAACAATGAAAAAGCATTCAGTGTTTTACAAGAAGACTTTTAATAAAAAATAGAAGTAAATAGAAATAAAGAAATCCCCCCTGTAAAATCAGGATGGTAGATATCTTACAGGGTAATTAGATTCAAAAACATAGAGAACCCCTCTAGGCAAAACCTTAAGTTACAAAAAAGATACACAGACAGAAATAGTTATTCTATTCAGCACAATTCTTTTCTCAGCCATTTAAAGAAATCATAATCTAACACATACCTAGCTAGATTACTTACTAAAAGTTCTAAGACTCCATTCCTGTTCTGTCCCTGGCCAAGACGACTACAGACAGACACAGACCCCTTGTTTCTCTCCCTCCTCCCAGCTTTTGAAAGTCTCTTGTCTCCTCATTGGTCATTTTGGTCAGGTGCCAGCGAGGTTACCTTTAGCTTCTTAACCCTTTACAGGTGAGAGGAGCTTTCCCCTGGCCAGGAGGGATTTCAAAGGGGTTTACCCTTCCCTTTATATTTATGACACGCCCCCCAAATCTCAGCTAGGGTGAAACACTGGCTGGGATTTCTTCCTGGAGCTCTAGGAAAACAGAGTTAATAAGACACATGCATCTCTAAATATACTACCAAGTACATAAAGACTAACAATATTTTCCACATCTCAAGGACGATTTTAACCAGTTGATTCTGGGAAACTTTCACGGGAGAGTGCATCAGCCACTTTGTTAGAAGCTCCTGAGATGTGTTGGATGTCGAAATCAAAATCTTGGAGAGCTAAACTCCACCGAAGAAGTTTTTTGTTAGTTTCTTTGACGGTGTGAAGCCACTTTAGTGCAGCATGGTCGGTTTGCAGGTGGAAACGCCGTCCCCAAACATATGGGCGTAGCTTTTCCAGAGCGTAGACAATGGCATAACATTCTTTTTCAGTGACTGACCAGTTGCTTTCCCTCTCAGACAGTTTTTTGCTGAGAAACACTACAGGGTGGAATTCTTGATCAGGTCCTTTCTGCATTAAAACTGCTCCCACACCACGCTCGGATGCATCTGTGGTTACTAGGAACGGTTTGTCAAAGTCTGGGGCCCTTAGTACAGGGTCAGACATGAGTGTCGCTTTAAGCTTGTTAAAGGCCTTCTGACACTTTCCGGTCCACTGAACAGCATTTGGCTGTTTCTTTTTGGTTAGGTCTGTCAGTGGGGCAGCGATTTGGCTGTAGTGCGGTACAAATCGTCTGTAATAACCGGCCAAGCCTAAGAAGGATTGAACCTGTTTCTTTGACTTTGGGACAGGCCACTTTTGGATAGCATCCACTTTGGCCTGTAGGGGGCTGATAGTTCCTTGACCCACCTGGTGTCCAAGGTAAGTCACTCTGTTTAGGCCTATTTGACACTTCTTAGCCTTAACAGTTAGTCCTGCCTCCCTTATGCGCTCAACGACTTTTTGTAGATGTTCCAGGTGGTCTGCCCAGGAATCCGAAAATATGGCCACATCGTCAAGGTAGGCGACTGCATATTCTCCTAATCCCGCTAGGAGACCATCTACAAGTCTTTGGAAAGTGGCGGGTGCATTTCGCAGCCCGAAAGGGAGTACATTAAATTCATACAGCCCGAGATGTGTGATGAAGGCTGACCTTTCCTTGGCAGATTCATCTAGCGGTACCTGCCAGTACCCCTTGGTTAAGTCCAAGGTAGAGATGAACTGGGCCCGTCCCAGTTTCTCTAATAGTTCATCTGTGTGTGGCATTGGATAGTTGTCTGGGCGAGTTACAGCATTTAGCTTACGGTAGTCCACGCAAAAACGTATTTCCCCATCTGGTTTGGGAACTAGAACCACTGGAGATGCCCATGCACTTTCAGAGGGGCAGATTACACCCATCTGTAACATATCCTGGATCTCCCGTTCTATAGCAGTTTTAGCTTGAGGAGACACCCGGTAAGGTTGAACCCTAATTGGGTGAGCATTACCTGTGTCAATGGAGTGGTATGCCCGTTCAGTCAGTCCTGGGGTGGCTGAGAACGTTGGCGCGTAGCTAGTGCACAGCTCCTGGATCTGCTGTCGCTGCATACGCCCAAGGGTCATGGAGAGGTTCACCTCTTCCACACCACCACCACATTTCCCTTCGTAGTAGACACCTTTGGGCCACTCAGCATCGTCTCCTCCCTGGGCTGTAAACTGACAAACCTTTAATTCTCTGGAATAAAAGGGCTTTAGAGAATTAATATGGTACACCTTAGGCTTCCGGTTGGAGGTGGGGAATGCTATGAGATGATTAACAGCTCCCAGGCGCTCCTGGACCATGAATGGCCCTTCCCACGAGGCTTCCATTTTATGGGCCTGGAGCGCCTTTAAGACCATGACCTGGTCCCCTACTTTGAAGGAACGCTCTCTGGCATGTTTATCATACCAGGCTTTTTGCTCTTTTTGAGCATCCTGTAAGTTTTCTTTAGCAAGGGCTAAAGAGGTTCGGAGGGTGTTTTGTAGGTTGGTTACAAAGTCCAGAATATTAGTTCCTGGAGAAGGTGTAAATCCCTCCTATTGCTGCTTCACCAACTGCAATGGCCCCTTAACCTCACGGCAATATACAAGTTCAAATGGGGAAAACCCTAAACTGGGATGTGGTACAGCTCTGTAGGCAAAGAGCAACTGCTGCAACACTAGGTCCCAATCATTGGAGTGCTCATTTACAAATTTACGTATCATGGCCCCCAAAGTTCCATTAAACTTCTCCACCATGCCATTTGGTTGATGGTGGTAAGGAGTGGCAACCAAGTGATTTACCCCATGAGCTTCCCAAAGGTTTTTCATAGTTCCTGCCAGGAAATTAGTCCCTGCATCTGTGAGGATGTCGGAGGGCCAACCTACCCTGGCAAAAATGTCTGCTAGTGCCTGGCACACACTTTTAGCCCTGGTGTTGCTTAGAGCTACTGCTTCCGGCCATCGGGTGGCAAAATCCATGAAAGTCAGTATGTACTGCTTTCCTCTGGGTGTCTTTCTCGGAAAAGGACCCAGAATATCCACAGCTACTTGCTGAAATGGAACTTCAATGATGGGGAGTGGCTGGAGAGGGGCTTTGACCTGGTCTTGGGGTTTTCCCACTCTTTGGCACACCTCACAAGACTGGACATAGGTAGAAACATCCTTGCCCATTCCCTCCCAGTGGAATGATCCCCCCAAACGGTCTTTGGTCCTGTTCACCCCAGCATGGCCACTAGGGTGATCATGGGCTAAGCTCAAGAGCTTGGCCCGGTATTTAGTTGGAACTACCAACTGTCTCTGAGGATGCCAGTCTTCCTGGTGTCCACCAGAAAGAGTTTCCTTGTATAAAAGTCCTCTTTCTACAACAAACCTGGATCGATTAGAAGAGCTGAGAGGCGGTGGGTTGCTCCGTGCCGCCGTCCAAGCTCTCTGGAGGCTTTCATCTGCTTCCTGTTCGGTCTGGAACTGTTCCCTTGATGCTGGAGACATCAGTTCCTCATTGGATTGTGGACCTAGGCTTGGTCCCTCTGGAAGCGATATAGGGGATGGAGCTGTTTCTGTTGACTGTGAACCGCTCTCCGCTGGTGCACTATGTTGGGATTCAGGCTCCGGCTGAGCCTCTTGTGTAGGTTTATCGGCTGCTGCCAGTTCCGGTTCGGTGGGGCCCTCTGGTGTTGAGGTTGCAAGTATTGGATTCAGTGCTGACACGGGGTCTGGTGTTGGTTGTTCGGCTGGTTCCGGTTCTGGGACTGGTTCCGTCTGGGTCTCTGGGACTGGATCCACTACTGCTGTTGCAGACATTGGCCTGGGGTCCAGGTCCATCACCTCTGACCGGGTCCTGATAGAAGTTTCCGGAACAGAGCTAGGCCTCACGGCTTGTTTAGCCTGGCTGCGGGTGACCGTTCCCACCCTCTTGGCCTGCTTCACATGATTGGCCAAGTCTTCCCCCAACAGCATGGGGATGGGATAATCATCATAGACTGCAAAAGTCCACATTCCTGACCAGCCCTTGTACTGGACAGGCAACTTGGCTGTAGGCAATTTGAAAGAGTTGGACTTGAAGGGTTGAATCGTCACTTGGATCTCTGGGTTGATTAAATTGGGGTCCACTAAGGAAGCATGGATAGCTGACACTTGTGCTCCGGTGTCCCTCCACGCGGTGACCTTCTTCCCGCCCACACTCACAGTTTCCCTCTGCTCCAAGGGTATCTGGGAGGTATCTGGGCCTGTGGACCTCTGGTGTGATTCCGGTGCAATGAACTGTAATCTGTTGGGGTTCTTGGGGCAGTTGGCCTTTACATGCCCCAGCTCGTTACATTTAAAACATCGTCCAGCTGACGGGTCACTGGGGCGAGGAGGGTTGCTGGAGAACGGGGTGGTGGGACGATAAGGGGTCTGGAGGGTTCTTTGGGAGGTAGGTGGGGCTTTGGGCGGCCCCCGGGAATAGGGTGTGGTCTGGGGTGGTCCCTTCTGGTCTCCGCTCCAACTGCGACCAGTTTTCTTCTTCTCTGCCACCTCCACCCATCTGGCTCCAATCTCTCCTGCCTCAATTACAGTTTTGGGTTTCCCATCTAGGATGTATCTTTCTATTTCCTCAGGAACACCCTCTAAGAATTGTTCCATTTGCATTAGGAAGGGCAAATTTACTGGAGATTCAACACTTGCTCCTGATATCCAGGCATCCCAATGTTTCACAATGTGGTAGGCATGTCGGGTAAATGACATGTCTGGTTTCCACCTTAGGGCTCTGAACCTCCGACGAGACTGCTCGGGTGTTATCCCCATTCTGACTCTCGCCTTGGATTTAAACAGTTCATACTTGTTCATGTGTTCTTTAGGCATTTCAGCTGCCACCTCAGCTAAGGGTCCACTGAGCTGCGGCCTCAGCTCTACCATGTATTGGTCAGTAGAGATGTTGTACCCAAGGCAGGCCCTTTCGAAGTTTTCTAAGAAGGCCTCAGTATCATCACCTGCCTTGTAGGTGGGGAACTTTCTGGGATGGGAAGTGGTACCTGGAGAAGGATTGCTAGGGTTTGTTGGTATATTCTGCTGGGCCTTCATCCTCTCCACCTCCTCCACATGCTTCCTCTCTTTTTCCCTCTCCTCCTCCACATGCTTCCTCTCTTTTTCCCTCTCCTCCTCCCAGCTTTTGAAAGTCTCTTGTCTCCTCATTGGTCATTTTGGTCAGGTGCCAGCGAGGTTACCTTTAGCTTCTTAACCCTTTACAGGTGAGAGGAGCTTTCCCCTGGCCAGGAGGGATTTCAAAGGGGTTTACCCTTCCCTTTATATTTATGACAAGTTGTTTGATTACATAACATACCAGAGAAATTCTTCAAATGCGTACATCAGATGCATGGGAAAAGAAATTCCCCTTGTGGGTTCTGTTATTGATCACAAACTATTCTGCTAGCCTAGTGACACTCACATTCAATAACTTGTACCATAAGATCTAACTACAGTGAGAGATCAAAATAGCTGCTACAGATTGCCTCTAATCTAAGTCTTCTAGTGCATCACAGTATCATAGTCTGTCTCCTGCTATGCAGGAAGTACCATACTGAGGGCATGTCTTTGCTACAGGGCTACATCAGTATTACTGCAATTGATGCAGCGACATTGATTTAGTGGGTCTGGTGAAGACATGCTAAGTTAGTGGGAGAGCGTCTCCTGTCGACACCGCGGTGTCTACACCATGCTGTAAGTGGATCTAGCTAGAATAACTGAACTGGAGTAACTTAAAACAATTTATCGCGATAGCGTAGACCTAGCCTTAGGTTCCTGCACCACACACATTATCCTTTACGTGACTAGAAGACAGATCAGGAAATCTTGGAATATAAAATGGGTGTCTGTTCTGTTTGTGCTAACCCATGTCTTAATAGACAGTGATAGGTGTCGATAGGTGGCCTGTGGGCCGCTAAGGCTTCCTGTGGGGCCTGCCAACTCACCTTTTAAAAAAAAAAAAAAATTTATAATTAAATTCACTGCCTGGGGCTGAACCCCAAGAAAGGGCACCAAAATACAAGTTCACCTGAAGTGCCATTTTCCCTAAGGCCAGCCCTGGACATCGCCCATTTTTTCATTAGTGATGGAAATGGAGCAAAAAATGAATGTGAGTGGGAGTAAACATTGCAAAGTCGACAGCAAAAAACAAAGTTTTAACCAAACTGGAGAGCGGATTTTCTTCTTATCCCACCTCATTTAAATGCAAAACCTTTGTGTCTAATATGCCAAACCTCTGTATCCATCTGTAAGATCATCAACACAAGGCACCACTTTGAATCAAAGCACAGTAATGTCAACATGGCCTATCCTGCTGGCAGTGTTGCAAGATGTGACAAAATTGAAAATCTGAAGTCTTTTTATCACACTTCAGATGTCATTCTCACAACATCAGCAACTATGCATGAAAAAGCAACAGCTGCTTCTCTTTGGATACTGGGGTACTAGCTAAAAAGAAAAAGCCTTTCCTAGATGCTGAGCTCGTGAGGGAGTGTACATTGGAAATGCTGGAGGAGCTTTTTGCAGGAGATAAAAACAAAGATTACATGGTGAACCGTGTGAAGCAAGTTCCCCTATCTGATTCCATGGCAGTGCAAAGATTGGAGGTAATTTACGAAGACTGTTTGTCAGCACTGCTTTCTGATTTAAAAAATGCCAAATACATGTCTCTTGCAGTGGATAAATCAAGCAATTTAAGTGACACTGCCCAGCTATCACTGTTTGTTAGATTTTATTATAGTGAAATTTTCAAGGAAGATTTTTTTGTGCTTAATACCATTAGAAACCTACATCACAGGAGAGATCATTTTTGAAAAGGTAAAAGGCTTGTTGTCTCTACTGATGGACCTTGCCCTTCTGAAGCAAAGAACATTCTTGATTCAACTGATGAAGGTGCCTTTCCATTAGAAATTGTAAGGCTCCAGAGCTCAGATGTCTTGAAGGCAAAATTCAGAGAAATGGGGCTTTGTGATTTCTGGACTCAATATGCTGACCAGTTTCAGAATAGCCAAAAACTAGCCATTTATCTTTTAACGATGTTTGGATCAATGTACCTCAGTGAATCCGGGTTTTCTACAATGAACTTTATAAAAAACCAACACCGCAGTCACCTGCCAGATGAACATCTTCACCAGTGCATGCACCTTGCCCTGACCTCCTACAAACCACTCTTCACAAAACTTGTCAGAGATCATCAATGTCACCTCTCCCTTTAGAGGGTTCCATAAACACGGGTAATAATGTTGATTTATCAACTTTTTTGTTTAAAAATAGAAACACTAATGCTTATGTTGCAGTCAAGGTCTTTATTCGCTGGCAAATGAAGGGTTTTTGTTTTTGTCAGCCTTCTGCATAAATGGCCCTGTCTTGTCACAAATTCTCAAATCAGCCCACAGGTAGATCTAATTGAGTATCACTGGTTTAGCACGTCAAATTTTAAACCCATATTAATCTTTCTAACATTGACTAGCTTTCCTGGAGTCAGAGCTCATGTGGCTTCCTTTCATAAACCTAGTCCTGATCCATGTAGTTATCCCTGGATGCTACTACATTAAAGGGTAATTCATCTGTCTTTTGATCATTTGAATTCCATCCTCTGTACATTTATCAGAGATCAGTTATGCTCAGGGCTTGATTCTGCATGTGCGTAGCATCAAAAAGCAAGACATACAGTATGTCTGGAGAGGCTACCAATAGCCTAAGTGAAAGCTGTGCTGGGATACCGATACTGGGAAAAGGTGCATTGGGATGGACAGGCATCTAACCCGGTCTAACAAGCCTGTGCTCCAAATTCTGAAGACAGGATTGTAACTTGACAAAGTGTGAGAGCTCTTAGCCCTACACACCAGTTATTCACATACTCCTGCTTAAAATTAACATATGGGGGGGTACAGTACATCAGCACTAGATATTTCATATATTGCCTGGGATAAACCAATGCATTTTTGTCTCCTCAGATACCTAGACAGTAGGAAGATACTACTTCACCATATATGATATATTTTATGTTTTCAGAGAATTATACAAACATTAACCAGTTAAGCATTTTTACAGAAGGGGAAACAGACACCGAGCCAAATTCAAGCCTGGTTAAATTAATTGAAATTATGGGTGCTGCAACAGAGATTGATTTGTTCCAGAGAGGTTACATGATTTGCCCAAGGCCACAGAGTGAATCAGTGGCAGAGCCAGGACAAAGTTTCTACTTCTCAGTCCCTAAAATAGTCCCCAGCACCTTGATATGAGCTTACATATTTTCCGCTAACTCAGAGGTCCCAATATATGATCAGTCCCTTGGCCACTTTGCACCACACTTCAGCAAATTCTGGTTGTAAAGCCAATGTATCTGGCCCCAAGAAGATCAGCCAAGTCCAGGAGGAATCCTGTGGTGATGTAGAGTCAGCACAGCAGACCCTATGTCCCTACTTCTGCTGCCAATGTAGTGGGTGTGACCAGCCCCTGCCCCCAGTCTGCCAATCTCTGACTGTGATACTTAGTGCTACAATCGTATATGAATGTTGCCATGGTCTTTGTCTTGAAGCTGACACTAGATGTCACTTTCTCTCACTAGTGGACAAATGAATTCATCTGCACAACAAGGAATACAGTAGAACCTCAGAGTTACGAACACCAGAGTTACAAACTGACCGGTCAACCACACACCTCGTTTGGAACCGGAAGTATGCAATCAGGCAGCACAGATGGGGAAAAAAAGCAAATATTGTACAGTACTGTGTTAGATGTAAACTACTAAAAAAGGGAAAGTTTTTTAAAAAAAGATTTGACAAGGTAAGGAAACTGTTTCTGTGCTTGTTTTATTTATATTAAGATGTTTAAAAGCAGCATTTTTCTTCTGCACAATACAGTTTCAAAGCTGTATTAAGTCAATATTCAGTTTTAAACTTTTGAAACATTTTGTTCAGAGTTACCAGCATTCCCGAGGTGTTTGTAACTGAGCTTCTGCTGTAATTTCAGAAGATTCTGATAAAGACTTTGCAGTTTAGTGTACGAGTGGGGGGCTTTTTTATGGTTCACATAAAGCAGTAGTACCTGCAGAAAGATTTCCCAGCTCAGCAGTATATCATAGACATGTTCATCATGCTGGGTGTACCACATGCTTGGAGGGAAGCACTGTAGGTGTTCCAAGCCCGAGGCCCTTCAGACTCTCTTGCTCTCGGGTGGTTTCCCATAAATGCTCCCAGATTCCCAAGAAATAACTGGGGATTCCTTAATTAAGACTACCTGAGATCAAAGATGCAATTATTTAGTTACAGGTGGCAGCCCTACTTCTATGGCAGCGCAGTACAGGGGAATGAAAGTCCCAGTGTAACCCCTCCACACAGTCCTCTTGCCTGGTACTGCAGCCCTTTGTTCTCCTGCTGAGGCTACTCCTGGCCTCCTGCCAGCAATAGTGTGTCTCTATCCAGCTCTCAAGCCCTCCAGTTCCAGCTCTCGGACGGCAGGCTATGAATGAAGTAAGAGCATGTGGGTCCCTGCACGCTCCCAAGCTGTCTGCTAGCCAGCCTTCCCTGCACAGCCAGCTGCCAAGCTCCTGTCTCTGGCCTGCTACTCTGGCTCTAAGGCTGCTCCCAGATCTCCCCTGACCCAGCTCTCCTCTGTCCTCAAATAGTACTTTCTTGTGCTTGTGGGTGAGCCCATTCCTGGCTGGAAGTTGAACTGGATGGTAACATGCTCAGTAATGACTTACTGAGCAACTGAATTAAAATGTTTGTGTCATAGGTTGTTTTGGCACATAAATTTCATAATCTTTTTGATATTTAGAGGTCAATAATGCAGAAAAGGTAGGGAGCCAGCAGGAGCAAAGGTTACATGAGATCCAAAGAAAATGGTGATGGCCATAATGTAGTGAGTAAATTGTGGATTCTATTGCAAGTCATGTTTACTATCCACCAACATCTTTCTTCACTCCCCCCGCCCCGAATCCATGCGCAGATTAGCTGGTTCCCCTTCATTCCAGCTTGTCCAAAATGTGTGGTAAAGAGGAAAAAAGGCCTAGAGCTATAGTTTGTATATAAAAACCAGCTGCACGTGAAAAATAATTGATGTGATTTTCAAACTACTATGGTTTGGGAAATGAAATGCCTAGTCAGCCCTTACTCTCAGAATGAACAGGGAGCCTAAATTCTCACAAGCCTTGGAAGAGAGCATTGTTTAAATGAAGAAAGAAAAGGAGTACTTGTGGCACCTTAGAGACTAACCAATTTATTTGAGCATAAGCTTTTGTGAGCTACAGCTCACCGAAAGCTTATGCTCAAATAAATTGGTTAGTCTCTAAGGTGCCACAAGTACTCCTTTTCTTTTTGCAAATACAGACTAACACGGCTGTTACTCTGAAACCTGTCATTGTTTAAATGGTTAGCTGTGGACACACAGGGCCTGATTCACCCACAGTCAATGCTGGGGTCTGCTGGCTTAGAACACGGTGGAAGTAGAAATAGGGGGGATATAGGCAGTAGTAAGAAAAGGTGGCCCTAACCTCCCTTCTTAATGGGGTACCTTGTACGAGGCCACCAAAGGCAAAACAATTGGCGGTGCTGGCCAGGGACGCATTGTGGTTATGGCACATCCCTTCTGGTTGAGATCCTATGAAGGCCATTTTAAACTTTCCCTTCCTTGCCAAAAACACTGATGGAGGCCAGAGATGGAAACACTGTCTGCATCCACCCCCAGGAGATGAATCCCCCTTTATGGAATGGAGGGTGCTGGGGCAGCAGGGATACTCTTCTATGGACTAACAGGGCTGATACTGGGCACAAAGTTAAAAGGAGTCAGTGCTTTGGCAGCCCATTTCAGAAGTGGGTCAGTGTGTGATTGATAAAAGGATCATCCCTTTTTGTAGTCACATGCAAGAGGTAGAAGAAGAATTGACACATCCACACTCCCTCAGCTTCGATTCTACATAGAATATATTAAGATTTTGATGGAAAAACTCTGGGATTTCCTTTTCCTCTCTCTTTTCATGTTCCCTAATGAATCTCTACATTTTTCGCACTGGCAGGCAGAAACAGGGTGCATTCCATTCTCATTACAGGCTTCTTAGAAATAGCACTATCATTGCCATAATGTTACTGTGACTTGACTTCCAATTACACTAAATCCCATGAATGGGCTTTCATTCTGCTATGCATGCTGGTCCAGCATGCCAAATACTTTGCTCAAAAAGCTGATCACAGTATACAGTGAAAAGTAAAGTTCTCTGGTTTCTTAATTTATTAGTGGGATTCTGACTAATATCAAAACACAGCTTAGCTTTAAAAAGAACTGAATGAGGAAGTGTGAGTCTTTAGTCACTGCTTTGCATTATCCTGTAGCTAACTTGCTCACAGGAAACTGAAGAGCCAAACTGTCTCAAAATGTGATGAGTCAGTGAAGTGCTTTCTCTACTTGCTTGTTAACAGTTGGAAGAAATTCAGTAATTTGCAAAAAAAAAAGAAAAAAGCACAAGGGTTATAAACCAAAGGCTTTAAAAAATTAGAGATGGGTCTGGTTTGAAAGCCCAAGAGCTAGCTAACTTAGGGTCTGATCCAAAATCCCTGGAAATCATTGGAAAGACTCCCATTAATTTCAGTGGAATTTGATTCAGGCTCTTATTTTCTTAAAATAGGCAAATCTCTAGTCCTAGTGAAAAACCTCTCTGTAAAATGACATACTAATGTACAGACTCTAAAAGCCTCAACTTGTAGCCAGAGGATCGGATTCTTCCCCTTACCTCAGCAGTGGCGTAAGTCTATACGGGACCCAGATCTACCAAAATTTTGGGGGTTTCCACAGAGAAAGACTTTTCCTTCTGCCCACCCCACTATGAACAGAGTGGAATTACTTGCCCATGTGAGGTGGACCAAAGATGTAGCTTCATATGTCTTGTCTACATAGGGGAATTCTCCCAGACATCCTAACCGGGTCCATTTTAAAACCAATTGAAGTCAAAAGCCTCAGGCAGACACAATCATTTTTATAAACCCATGTAGACAAGATCTTAGGGACCTCCTTACTACTCATCCCTTGAGTGTTCAGTTGTAGATAAGTGGGAATCCTCACTCAGAGAGCCTAATTAGTCTCTCATTACTGACACCACAAGTGTTCTTCTTCTAGCACACACAATGAAAGGATAAACCAAGCCACAAAACAATACATCAACCACATATCTTTACAAGTGTAAGAACCCTAGTCTTGTGATCCTTTTGTATTATATTGCAGCATATCACTTCAGTCAAATTACTGAAAGGAGTGGAGAGTGGATATTGTGATGCAACAAACTCCTCGCTTTTCCAATACTTTGTTCACTGCCATTCACACCCACACACCCAACAGTTAAAACCCTTTTTATGTTAGTCACCAAATATTTACAGAAAACACAGTGAAAATATGAGTTAGAAATCTCTTTGGTGTGCTTTTCATGACATACGGCTGAAATTCACCCCAGTGCAGAAGGCCCTGTTCATCACTTTAGCCTTTAATGCAGGGCTTAAGGCAGAGGTTCTCAAACTGGAGGGCAGTCCCCCAGGGGGGCGCGGAATGTATGGGGGGGCATGAGAAGCTTTAGGGGGGGAAAAACAACTTACGGTGAACATTTTCCCCACAGCAATGAATAACAAGCAAAGATGATTCCTCCAGGCATATCAGGTCCTCAGATGGCGCTATGCATTTTGGCAGATTTCTGTTAGGTTTGCATAGCATTATACACGGTCGTTGCCATCTGTACATTTAATATGTTTGCTACAACGCGATGTTGCACATTTAATTGTAAGCATGGACCAAAATCACAATTTTGCTTTTGCTCTTATTACAATGGATCATTGTCTCATTCATGCAGCAGGAAAAAAACCCAACTCAAGTGAAAAACAAAGAAGCCAAAAATGATTCAAGTGAAGCACCGCTGCAGCATATAGCAGTATATGTACTTGTGTGGCGAGGGTGGTGCATAAACTATTACAGACACAAAGAAGGGGGGCGCGATCAAATAAGTTTCAGAGCCACTGGTTTAAGGGTCCTCAAGCGTTCCAGAGGGCACTCTGTGGGCAGGCCTCCTTCTTCTTTACTGACGTAAATTTCACCCTGTCAGAATGCAAACATGAAATAATCTACAACTGGGTGCATAGTGAATTAATCTAGATTCCTTGTGTTTTGCTAGTGCCATTAAGGAATAGTGCAAAAGAGCTGATTAGCATGACTTTCACATGGAAATGTTTTGGAGTCTTAAGACACAATTTATAAGACATTGTCCATTTCGTGGCAGATGGCCTGGTGCTGCAATATCTGATTACCTTTTGGGTCAGATCCTCAGCTGCAGTGAACCAGCGTCTGGCCATTGACTTCTATGAAACTATGTCACTCTAGATCAGATGAGGGTGTGGCCCCATGGATTCTAAAGAGGCAGTACATTTTCATTGCACTATTCCATCCCGCTATAACATCTGCTGATTAATTTTATTGTACCAAATGATACGTTTGTTTTCAGAGGAATGAATGCTGCATAGCTGTAGGACAGAAAAAAAACACGGGCATTCTTGTGGGCGAATGAGATTGTATATCACAATTAAAACATCTGTACTAAAACTAGTTATCCTGCAGTTATGTTCATTGGAAAAGAATGTTCATGTCTGATCCCCCCCCCCCCTCTCTAGTACTAGACAGTGATGTTCCCTTTGAATAACAGTTCTGTCACCGATACAGGATTGAACTTCCCACCATTCTTCTCTCTGGAACTGGGAGTGAATTCACTGGCAGAAGCCAAATGACACACATGACAGTGCTTACATCTGATTACTTTAAGTAAAACTGCACCTCACCCAAAGGCTCTTTGTTAAACTATAACAGGAATACACATACTTACACTGATGCCTATACAGAGAGGGGTGATCTTTGAACAGACTTCTAGTTAAAAAGTAAACCTTATTTTTTTTACTTTTTTTGAGATTTTATGTGAAAATATGCATAGAGTCCAAACTGATTTAATAGTGCAGTGGGGGTCATTTCAGGGAAGTATTTTTCTAAAATTAGCTTGGTATGCATGTCAGCCTCTGATCATCCTTGCCCTTGGAATGGGGCTTAAGGAGAAGAACTTCTCACAAAGAGGCCCTCACAGAATTCCCTTATCTCATCCTATTGGGAGGTCAGGATTTGGTCCCAGCAGCAAAGACTGAAAGACTCTCCTCAAATGTGGGTGAGACCCCCCAAGATCTATACAAATCCCAGAGAAATCACAGGAGGCCAGAACCATCTGTGTGAGTGCCTTTGCCCCTGCACTGATTCTGTTCCTTCGTGGCCCCCACCACAACCTGGCAACACAGCTCCATTGCAGCCACGTTACCAGGGCCTTTCCCTGGCCATAGCAAACCCCACCTCTCCCAGGATGCATTATTTTTTCTGATTAATTTCCACAGTGCTTGAGAGGGGACAATATATATTCTCCTGGCCCTGTGACAGACCCACCCATTCCTGCCACTCTCTGCCCGCTGAGTCTCCGTCCCTTTCTCTAGCATCTGCTGATGAGATGGCTGAGCCCCCTTCCAGGGGGAGGGCAGGAGCTCCCATGTGCAAAGCAGACCCTTGTGTGGAGCTAGTGGGAGACAATCTAGGCCTAAGTCATTAACAAATACATTCAGATTATGTGATTGCTCTTTAAGTAGCTCTGCAATTCCAATAGTGCATTAGAAATACAAGCATGGAGGATAGGTCCATCATATCCACCATTTTGTAATAATATTTCTCAAGTTCAGTAAGGCTTTTGATACTGTCTAAGAGGACCTTCTCATAAGCAAACTAGGGAAATACAGCCTCAATGAACCTACTATAACATGGGTGCACAACTGGTTGGAAAACTGTACTCAATGAGTAGTTATCAATGGTTCACAGTTAAGTGGGAAGCGCATATCGAGTGAGGTCCTGCAGCGATCTGTCCTACGTCCAGTTCTGTTCAATATCTTCATAAATTACTTGGATAATTGCATAGAGAGTACACTGAAAAAGTTTATGGATGATACCAAGCTGGAAGGGATTGCAAGCGCTTTGGAGGACAGGATTAGAATTCAAAATGATCTTGACAAAGTGCAAAAAAAAAAAATTAAATAAAGTGGATGACATTCAATAAGGACAAATGCAAAGTACTGCACTTAGGAAAGAATTATCAATTGCACAAATACAAAATGGGAAATGACTGTCTATGAGGGAGTACTGCCTAAATGGATCAGGGGGTATAGTGGATCACAAACTAAATATGAGCCAACAATGTTATATTGCTGCAAAAACCATGAGCAACATTCTGGGATGTATTAGCAGGTGTTGAAAGAAAGACTGACAATTAATTCTTCTACTCTATTCAGCACTGCTAAGGCTCAACTGGAGTACTGTATCCAATTTTGGGTACCACATTTCAGGAAAGATGTGGACAAACTGGAGAAAGTCCAGAGGAGAGCTAATCTAAAATGATTAAAGGTCTAGAAAATGAGAAAAGAATGAAAAAAAATTGAGTTTGTTTAGTCTGGAGAAGAGAAGATTGAGTGGGGACATAGTTTTCAATTATGTAAAAGGTTGTTATAAAGAGCAGGGTGATAAATTGTTCTCCTTAACCACTGAGGATAGGGCAAGAAGTGATGGGTTTATATTGCAGCAAGGGAGATTTAGGTTAAACATCAGGAAACAATTCCTAACTGTCAGGGTAATTAAGTCCTGGAACAAGTTACCTAGGGAGGGTGTGGGATCTCTGTCATTGATGGTTTTTAAGAACAGGTTAGACAAACACCAGTCAGAGATGGTAGATAATACTTAGTCCTGCCTCAGTGCAGGGGACTGGACTAGATGACCTATCGAGGTCCCTTTTAGTCCTATATTTCTATGATTCTAATAGCTATTAGCCAAGATTGTCAGGGATGTAACTTCATGCTCTGGGTGTCCCTAAACCACTAACTGCCAGAAGGTGGGACTGGATGACAGGAGATGGATTACTCGATAATTGCCCTATTCTGTTCATGCTCTCTGAAGCATCTGGCACAGGCCAGTGTTGGAAAACAGGATGCTGGGCTAGATGGACATTGGTCTGACCCAGTATGGCTGTTCTTATGTTCTGAAGTACTGGACAACGCTAGGAGTTCAACAGATTTTACTGTTAGTCTGTCTGTTTGAAATCATGAAACAAGAAGGTACAAATCTGAAGGATTTGAAACAACTGTTGTACTTATTAAAAGTAATGGAGCATAAATACTGATTGTGTGAAATGCAAGACCGTTGGGGAGAGAGAGATGCTATAGATCAGGGTTTCTCAATCCAGATTTGGGTTGCCAGAATGGGTCAGAGTTGCATGGGAGATCTGTGAGGAGGTGAGGCAAAGAGGGTGGCATGTTCTGCCCCCATGCGGGTGATGGTTCCGGGGGGAGGTTTGAAGAACCCAACCTGCACGCATCCTGCCACAGTGGCTCCTGCTGCTCTAGTCCCATGGGACTGGTTGGGCTCAGCTCCCCACACCAGGTATTGTGAGTAGTGCATGGAGTCTCAGCATCACTCACTTTGGTCCAGCTGCCCCCCCCATGATGTCGGGGGCCTGGCTGGGCCAAATCTGAGTGAGCAATGTTGTGACCCCATTTGCCAGGTCACAATACCATTCACACACGCACAGCCAGCCCCCTGTTGGCAGGAGGGAGGTCTGAGCCAAAGCCAACCAGTGCTGTGACCCTGCAGGTTGCAACACCTGGACCAGGGAGTGGAGGCAAGCCCAGCCAGCCAGTCCTGTGGGACAGGAGGTGCAGCAGCCCCTGCTGTAGGATTTCCAGGCATCCGGTTTTTGACTGGAATGCCCAGTTGAAAAGGGACCCTTGCGGCTCCGGTCAGCATTGCTGACCGGGCCATTAAAAGTCCGGTCAGGGGTGCAGAAGAGCTAAGGCAGCTCCCTGCCTAACCTGGCTTTGCGTGGCTCCTGGAAGCATCAGCCATGTCCACCTCCTAGGCACAGCAGCAGCCAGTGAGGCTCCACGTGCTGCCCCTGCCCCGAGTGCCAGCTCTGCAGCTCCCATTGGCTGGGAACCACAGCCAATGGGAGCTGCAGGGGCAGCACCTGCAGGCACAGGTAGTGCACACCTTGCCGCTGGACATGACAGCCGCTTCCAGGAGCCGCACGAAGCCAGGCAGGCAGGGAGCCTGCCTTAGCCCCGCTGTGCCGCCGCCTGGGAACCACCTGATGTAAGCGCTGCCCCACTGGGGCCTGAACCCTCTTGCCCCAGCCCTGAGCCCACTCCTGCACTCCGAACTCCATGGCCCCTGCCCTCAGCCTGCACCCCCAGCCAGAGCCCTCACCCCTTCCCGCACCCTAACCCCCTGCTCCAGCCCAGAGCCCCCTCCTGCACCCTGAACCCCTTACTTCTGGCCCCACTCTGGAGCCCACACCCTCTGCCAGAGCCCTCACCCTCTCCTAACCCTCTGCCCCAGCCCAGTGAAAATGGGTGGGGGAGAGCAAGCAATGGAGGGAGGGGGGATGGAGTGAGTGGAGAGTGGGGCCTCAGAGAAGGAATGGGTTGGGGCGAGGCCTCAGGGAAGGGGCGGGGAAGGGGTGGGGCAAGGGTGTTCGGTCTTGTGCGATTAGAAAGTTGTCAACCCTACCCTGCTAGGTATACATGATGTACTTATTTAGTATATCTTATGTTAATTTGTATATTATATATTGTGGGTAAGAAATATTTAGTGAGCCAGATGTACTTTGCAAGAAAGCTATTTACTGAGTTGTGACAGACCATTAAGGTTTACAAATGAGGGTCCTGAGTATCCAGAGCTGGAGCATGAGCAGTCAGGCCTCGTGGTTGGAGCTGGAGTCAGAAACCAGGCAAGGAGTAAGGCTGGAGCAGACCAGAGCAGGAAAGGAGCAAGGCTGGGGGGGAAAGGGGGGGTCAGGCAGGCACAGGAGCGATTGCAGCTGCAGATGTATGCTTGGAGCAGCCAGTCACCTGCTACTGCTGCTAAGCTTCAAAGCAGGCCAGCTGGCTCCCCTCCAACAATCAGGCAGTTCTGCTGTAGCTCAGCTGTTGATTAATCTGCCTGGAGGCTGAGCTAATTAGTCCCAGGCTCAGCTGCAGGCCCTTATTCCTGACAGTACCCCCACTTCAGTGGTGCCTTCTTAGGGTTCCCAGGTGTCTGGTTTTTAACTGGAAAACCTGGTTGAAAAGGGAGCAGTGGTGGCTCCGGTCAGCACTGCTGACTGGGCTGTTAAAAATCTGGTTGGCGGGGCTGGCAGGCTCCCTACCTGGCTCCGTGTGGCTCCATGAAGGGGCTGGCATGTCCCCACTCTGACTCCTAGGCACAGGGGCAGCCAGCGGGGCTCTAGGCACTGCCTCCACCCCAAGCACCAACTCCGCAGCTCCCATTGGCTGGAAGCCACGGCCAATGGGAGCTGCAGGGGCGGTGCCTGTGGACGGAGGCAGCACAGAGCGCCCTGCCCCCTCCACCTAGGAGCCAGAGGGACATGTCCCTGCTTCTGGGAGTGGCCCAAGGTAAGCACCGCCCGGAGCCCACACCCCCTCCAATGCCCCAACCCCCAGCCCTGAGTCCCCTCCCGCACCCAAACTCCCTCCCAGAGCCCGCACTCACTCCTGCACTCTGAACCCCTCAGCCCCAGCCCAGAGCCCCCTCATGCTCCCCAAACCTCTCATCCCTGGCCCCACCCCAAGTCTGCGCCATCAGCTGGAGTCCTCACCCCCTTCTGCACCCCAACCCCCTGCATCAGCCTGGAAGCCCTTCCTGCACTCCAAACCCCTCGTTTATTGCCCCACCCCAGAGCCCACACCCCCTCCAACACCCCAACCCCCTGCCTCAGACCGGAGCCCCCTTCTACACTCCAAATCCCTCGGCCCCATCCCCCAGCCCAGACCCCCCCTCGTACACGTCAAACCTCTCATCCCAGCCCCACCCCAGAGCCCACACCCTCAGCCAGAGCCCTCACCCCTCTTGCTCCCCAAACCTCTCATCCCTGGCCCCACCCCAAGTCTGCGCCATCAGCTGGAGTCCTCACCCCCTTCTGCACCCCAACCCCCTGCATCAGCCTGGAAGCCCTTCCTGCACTCCAAACCCCTCGTTTATTGCCCCACCCCAGAGCCCACACCCCCTCCAACACCCCAACCCCCTGCCTCAGACCGGAGCCCCCTTCTACACTCCAAATCCCTCGGCCCCATCCCCCAGCCCAGACCCCCCCTCGTACACGTCAAACCTCTCATCCCAGCCCCACCCCAGAGCCCACACCCTCAGCCAGAGCCCTCACCCCTCTTGCTCCCCAACCCCTTGCCCCAGCCTGGTGAAAAAGAGCAAGTGAATGAGCATGGGAGAGAGCACCAGAGGGAGGGGGATGGAGTGAATGGGGCTCCATACAACCAACGCCACATGCATAAACTGGAACTGAGTTCAGGGAGCAGAAACCAGGAAATGAACAGGAAGCAGGAAGGCAACAAACATATACTAGTTATCACACCAGGCAGGGAGCAGGGCTGGAGTCATAGGCGCCGACTCTGTGGGTGCTCCAGCCCTGGAGCACCCATGGAAAAAAATTAGCGGGTGCTTAGCACCCACCGGCAGCCAGCTTCCCCCTCCCTGCAGCGCCTGTGCCTCCCACCCACCAGCGGCCCCCCTGATCAACTCCTCCCCTTCCCTTCCAGCACCTCCTGCACACCGTGGAACAGCTGTTCAACAGCGTGCAAGAGGTGCTCAGGGGAGGGGGTGGAAAGAGGCAGAAAGGGGTGGGGGTAGGGCGGGAAGAGGCAGGGCAGGGGTAAGGCCTTGGGGAAGGGATGGAGTGGGGGCAGGGTCAGGGGTAGAGCAGGGGTGGGAAGAGGCAGGGCAGGGGTGAGGTCTTGGAGGAAGGGATAGAGTGAGGGCAGGCCTGGAGCGGAGGGGGGGGTTGAGCACCCCCTGGATAGAGAAGAAGTCAGCACCTATGGCTGGAGCGGGACAGGAACAAGGCAAAGAGCAGGGTTGGAGCAAGGCTGGGAGTTCAAGGCAGGCACAGGTTCAATCACAGCTGTGTTGGTAGAGCAGCCAGCTACGTGCTGGCTGAGTTTAAAAGCAGGCCTGGTGACTCCCCTCAACTAATCAGGTGGTTCTACTGTAGCTCTGCTGAGCTAACTAGTCCCAGGCTCAGCTGCAGCCCCTCATTTCTGACTAAAAAAGGTTGAGAACCACTGCTTTGGAGAATAATTGTCTTGTGAGTTATATGATCTTCTACTTTTAAGGGCCCAATCAGCCAACCAGCTCTAAAAAATGAGCAACTAAAACAAAACTGTTTTGTGTGTAGTGTGCACCAATGTCCTGCCTCCCCCAGCCCTGCCAAAGCACTGCAAAACAAGAGGCTATCATTCCTGTCATGTGAAGCATCCATAGTTAGAGGCCCTGAACAGATAAGCATTGTACATTTCCATCCCGCAACTACTGTATATTTATTTAAATGCATTTTTATGGCTCACATCTGACCTCAAGGCAACTGAATAACATGGGAAGCTCAGTGAAAATATTTTTGCTTCCTATGGCCCAGGATGATTACAGAAGTAGCCAGAGAGGGCAAACGGCCCGTTATCAGGCTGTCTGGTTACTGTAGAAGGCTATGCAAAAGAGGAGGGGAGAACACAGATATTTTGTTTGTGGATACAGAGGGCACACCTGCCAATGGCACTTGACAGTAGCACGTGGCAGGCTTATGCAATTGTTAAGGTAAAGACATTACATTGGCCCACTCATTCTCCGTTTGGTGGCTTCGGTGGGATCCACTTTCCAGTGTGTTATGCAATCTTTCCTTTTATTCCTTCCACTGTTTCTGTGCAGTGCTGTACAATGGTGTTCCAACAGTGACATTACCAGTACTATAATGCATCCCCCCTCATCGTGCTGTCATAGTAGATTATGCTGCAGTTAGTTTGCTCCTCTTTCTTGGCCCCCTCCTGCTCTCATTCCCACTTCTCTCTCTTTCTATAATCTACTTGCTGGCTGCTACCCTTCAGAACTATGCAGTGTAGCTGTAGCCCTGTTGGTTCCAGGGTATTAGAGAGACAAGGTGGGTGAGTTGATATCTTTTATTGGACCAACTTCTGTTGGTGAGAGAGACAGGCTTTAGAGCTCCACAGAGCTCCACCCTTCAGAACTGTAACTCATATGTGGTGCTGTCTTCTGACCTCTGTGCTGCAATATTCCCTAGTGCCAGGATGGTGCACGCTGCTCCATGCCTAAATTAAAGCAGATATTTCCTGACTTTTGAGCAAGGGTGGTTATAATCCAAAAAGTGTCTATGGAAAATGGTACCATCCTAACTGCCCAGATAAGTTTTCTGTGCTTACTCAGTCTTATTTGCTGGCCAAAATAAGACACTACTCTGTTGGATCATATTAAAGAAGTTTTGTATTAAAATCACAAATGAGTTTGATTCCCCATAGTTTAAATTCCAGGGTATTACTAATTAAGAGGTCTCTTGGTTTTTGGTACTGTTTCTCTCCCTCTATGTGTGAAACTTGCAAGCTGCTAATTGTGTTAGTACATTCTAAGACAGAGTCTGTTCTCAAAGCAATTCTTTGTAACAATAATTACTCACACAGAGAGAGACTCAAAGCAATACTCTGTAACAACAGAAACAGCACCCAGAGACTCCCCACCCTTTTGTTGTATTCATCTCGCTTTGTTAACAATTGTGATTAAAATAGAGATAAAGGATGTATGTGGATGGATGCTTGGTGTGGATAATAACTGAATGATCAGGGAGGTGCCAGCCTAAGAATCCAGTGTCCATCGGCTGAAGAAGGCTTCAAGTGGAAATAACCAGAGGACCCCCGGAGGGCAGACTGGAATCCACCCAACAGCCTCAAGAATGGGAGAACCAAAGAACAAGATAACATCTGGCAGCACAGAGCCGTCAGGAATGTGCCATCTGCTGATTGATTCAGCAACAGCATGATGAAGCAATTCCCATAGACTGGCATAGGAAGATATTCCTGTAACAATGGACTCTAGAAAGTGAGAACTTTGGGGTCTGATTCTGCAAACCAACTTCCAGGAGCATCAGATGAGTATCTGACAAGGCCCTGCTCCCTCCTCATGTCCAGGCCACCTGGCCAGTGGCTTGGCATGAGCAACTCTAAGGCTGGTAACTATGATAACAACCTTGCAGAACCTGTGTGTGTGTATGAATGAATGTGTGAATAAATATGAGATTGAATGGAATGTTATAGCTATAACTAACTGCTTACTATGATTCTTTCTGCATTCACAATAAATGTGGCATTTTGCCTTTTCCCCTTTAATAAGATCCTGCTGGTTTTTATTTTATTGGTATAACAACTCTTTTTGGTTTGGTTTGGTTTTGGTTTATTTTACTTTTGCAGACCCTGCAGACCAACACAACTGAGAGACAGTGAGCTGGATTCTATTAAATTGAAAGATTGAAAACTGGGGCTAAGTCTTCCTATGAGCATGTACAGTGTCTAGCATATTTGAGGAATACTGCAATATAACAAAATAAAAATAGTAATCCTTCTTATGCATCATCAATAGATTTGTTTACTAAGTGCCATCTAGTTACATTTGTGCAAACCTATTAACAATAATTTAAATGAAACCTGACTGGCTGATGAAAATTCCAATCCTTAAATTATATCCAGGCATCGGTGCTGGGAGTGGCTGCTGCACCCTCCCCCCACCCCTCCTGCCCTAGCTTGAAGTGGTTTCCATTATATACGAGGTTTACAGTTTGGTTCAATGATTCTCAGCACCCCCACTATATAAATTGTTCCAGCACGTCTGTACCCTCATTCTCAGTCAAATATGTCACTCTGACTTTCCACATATTTTTCAGTTTATTTTTTTAATTTGACAGGTTCTAGTGGTAGACTTTTTAAATCATTTCAGGGACAGTAATTTATTGAAGTTGATTCCTTAAGTATTTTAAAAATAGAGAGTGCTTGTGGTCCAAACCATCCACTTTAGTTCTTTGCTGCTTTTCACAAGTTTGGGGACTATTTAAACTTGATCTCTATGATCCACTTATGTTGAAGTGGGTGGAGTGTTGTAATATATGGAATCAGTCTGTCTTAAACAGGAGGCATTTATTAAACACAACAACTGCTTACAGACTCAACAAACAGACATCCACATAACTTGAAATCCAGTTTTGTCTCCTTTGTTTACCAGGGACCAGAACCCTGTCTGGAAATCTAAACAGTACTTAGAGACATCAAGTGATTAAATAATACACTTCAAGTAAATATATTATTACAGAGAGATTCCAGGAGAGGCTGCTCGTGGGCTGGCCTTTTCCCCTTCTGGATGTCCTCCGCTGCTGCCTACCACTTTTGAAATTAATTGAGTCCAGACCCAACACTGACTACATATCCTTCTGATATTTCCTCTTTATATGACTTTTGCAGGACATTGATTTCAAAAGATGCCACTCCCTGTAGAGGACTGAGTGGCTCAGTCCTATACAGGGAAAGGTATCTTTTAAAATCAATGTGGATCAACTACACAGTTAAAGAAATGACTATTGAAAATACAATCTGACTTGTTAAAAAAACAAACCAACCACTATTCTTGATTCTCTATCATTAAAAAGTCTTCCTCTTATTTATTTCAAGTCTGTGTCTGTCACTTCAACTGAAATAAGCAGTCACTCCTGTTACCAACATGGCCAGCAGGGTGCATATCACAGTTTGTCTAGCATATGATACCACCAATAATGTCCATTACCATGTATGACTCAGTGACAGAATCATTAGATGTAGTCTTCTTAATGTCACAGAGAAGAAAAAACACAGGGAAAACACTTCTTATTTAGGATTCTGGCCTTCCTTATGCATTACAGGCCTGCCATCTATATTAATGGCAACACTCTCATTAACTCCAGTCATGCATGATCAGGCCCCAAATAGCAACTTTCCATAGCTAGTAGTTGCATTACTCATTAGCACCCCAAAAAGGGTGGAGGTTATACTTTTAAATATAGAGGTGATTTTTTTTTATTCCTGACATTTAGATCAATTTAAAAGGAGGATCAAATTAGCCAGTGACCAAATTAAGAGAGAAACTGTAATTGAAACACTGGAAATGTTTCTTGTTTCATTGGTTTCTGGTTACTCTGACAGATTATGCAGAAGAACCATGTAAATTTCAAAGGTTTTTCCTACCTTCCTAGAACTAATATGCCATAATATAATTCATAGATTCTAAGACCAGAAGGAACCATTATGATCATGTAGTCTGACCTCCTGTATGTCACAGGTCATAGAGCCTCACCTGGTAATTCCTGAATCAAGTGTATAACTTCGGTTTAAACTACAGCATAATATGTAGAGAGCTCGCTGATCTTGATTTAAAGACTTAAAGTGATGGAAAATCCACCCTGTCCCTAGGAAAGTGGTGCCAATGGTTAATCACCCTCACTGTTAGACAAATTTAAATGCACATTTTTATTTTCAGTTTCCAACCATTTAATCTTGTTATGCCTTTTTCTGCTAAAGAGCCATCTACTATTAGTAATCTCTTCACCATGTAGCTACTTATAGCTCATTCAGGAACAAGCTATTTCTTAACCTTCTCTTGGATAAACTAAGTAGATTGAGGCTCTGAAATCTCTCACTATAAGGCATGTTTTCCAGACCTTGAATCACTCTTGTAGCTCTTTTCTGAACCCTTTCTAGTTTTTCAACATTAGTAGAATGGAATAGATCTTTGAAGAGGAAATACACTAGTAGGATATTATTTGCCTGGACTTTTGGGGTGGTGTAGTGGAAGAGGACAGTTGTGGTGTGCTATGTGAAAGTCTATAGAGATACTTTCTGGACCCATTGTTTATGGTGGAGGATGTGGGAATATTCTTGTAGCCCACCAGCCTTGGCTTTTCACAAAATATATATTTTTCTCAAATAATTACCTTTTTAAGTTTCAATTTCTGATGTTCATTCTCAGCACAGGAGGGCTGGAAGAACCAGCGTGGAAAGCTTCTGAACAATCACCTTTTTTAATTACTTGAATCTAACCTGGAAAGTGAGCATGTTGCAACCGTTACGAAATTTTTCAGCCTTTATTCTTTGCACTTTGAACTTGGATAAATTTATTTTAAAACAACTGCTGTCATATTTAGATCACCTTTCAGCATTCCCCTTCCCAGATAAAAACTGCTTTATAAATATCGCTCCATTGATCATAGGTTTTATAATCCTCATGTGTATGGGCTATCAAAATGCCTCTGGGAGGTATCTAGTCCTGTTATCATCCATTCTGATTGTAGAACTTTACCATTTGCCCCTGAGTATTCAATTATCTCTATTTCGGTAACACAACTAGGCTGATAGTGTTTGAATATCTAATTTTCAGTGCAGATTTACATAACACAAGAGGAGGCTTCTCATTTCCATTGCTGATGTCATTTTCTTTAACCCTCAGCTAGACAAGTGCAGTATGCAAGTGTGTGTCTAGACAGGAACTCACTGTCCCATATGCACCAGGCTAATCTCTTGTGTGCTTACCACTTGACAGTGCTGCAGACGGACTGTCACCTCTCTGAGAGGACTGGATCCAGACTTCTGTGTATCATCCAACTGATGGCTGTTGAGGAGACGGAAAGTCCTAATGATTTCTAGTTCACACTTAGCAGAAGGGGAGGTGAAATGCTGGGGTGGGATGAAGGGAATCACTTACAGGTATGTTATGATGAGCACTGTTTTATGTTGTCACTCTGGTGCAGGGATTATCACCAATGTGTGTGTGTTTAAAGCACAAGCAAGCAAATGACTTTCAGGGCAGTGCAGTCTCCAATCCAGCCCTACTCCCTCCTTATGTCAAATAGGCCCCAGCCGTGTTCAGGTGGGTGCCTAAAGTGAGTTGTCTCTGCTTCATGGGCCATTTGACACAAGGGATGTAGGACTAAAGGATGGCTAAGCTGTGGGGCTGGGGCTTTGGGGGGAGGGACAAGGGATAGGGACTGGGAAGCAAGAGGGGGTGACTGGGAAGGGGGCTGGCTGATCTGGATAGGAGAGGGAAATTGCTGGGGCAAAATGGCTGGAGCTAGCGATGGCTGAAGGAAGGAAGGGGGTGGGAAGGATAACTGAGCTGGAGACAGATGGTTGGGAGAGCTATTGGCTGAGAGGGAGGAAGGATAATGGGTGGCAGAGGGGATGTCTGGAAGGGCGAAGGGCAGGAGGGCTAGCGGGGCTGGGCGGGGAGCAGGGGGCTAGCTGAGCTGGAGGGGGAAGGGGAGAAGGGCTAGCTGGGGCAAGGGGAAGAACAGGACTAGCTGGGCTGGAGGGGGGAGAACAGGACTAGCTGGGCGGGGCGGAGCGGGACAGAGGGGAGGCTGGAGGCTGAGGCTGGCCGGGCGCCCCCTCCCCGCCCCCATAGGTTGCTGGCCTGTCCATCTGACTGGGGAGGCCCCTGGGCACGCTCGGGTCTGAGGCGGGCGAGCCCGGGGCTCCCCGGAACGCTCCCGCCAAGAGCTGGCAGTCGGAGCTAGCCGCTCGCCCCCGGCCTGAGGGAGGCTGCTCCTGGGGGCACAGGGAGGCGGGGTGCGCGGCGGGCGCCGCTGGAGGAGATGTGGCTGGGGGCGGTGTCAGCCCCCAGCCCCCTGGAGCGGCAGCCAGTCCCTTCGCGCTGGCTGGCTCCGTGCTCCCTGTGCAGCACGGCGAGGCTACAGGCTGCAGAGCCAGGGGCTGTCAACGGAGGGGAGAGCCAGCGAGGGAGGGGGCCCGGGAGCCACAGGCACAGAGATCGGGATCAATGCAATAAAATGCACCTCCTGCAAGTGCCCCTTGGGAGGAAGCAGCCGCAGGCGGCGGCGGCAGTCGGGAAGTGAAAGGTCCGGAGAGTTCAGCTTGCCATGCCCTGCACGGGAGCAGCAGGAGCCCGGCGGGTCCCCGCGGGGAAGTGAAATGTTCTCAGCGAGGCACGCGGCTCCCCGGGGGCTGGAGGAGCCATCAGCTGTCCCGCGATGTCACTCCCCGGGGGAGACTCGGGGGCTGGAGCCTCCCTCCTGCCCTTAGCACGCCAGTGAGTGGCGAATGAATGACCTGCCGGGAAGGATTTGCTCTGGAGAACCGTCTTCATGTGCAGAAGAGATTCCAGGCTCCTGGTCCTCCTCCTTGATTCATGCACTTTGACCAGGAGTTTGGCCATGGAGAGCTGGGTCTGGCTCATTGTACTTCTGGGCTGCTCTGCTGTAGCTGCAGGTGGGTCTCGATGTATTTTCATTCCTTCTAAACCTTCTCCCCATTGCTTAGCCTCTAGGAAGGAATAAAGCCCGAAGCTGCTGGGAAGCACAGTTTCAGACTATGAAATCGCTTCATATTCCCTATCTTCCTCCTTCTCCAGCAGTAAATATATGTAAACCGATGGTTAAGGGCAGTATTTACCCTTAACGATCAAAGTTTATCTTTGTAGCCCGATTATCATTTTCAGAGCGAACAAAGAAGAGTTTTACTTGCAATGTGTACACCACCGTGTATATCAACAGACACCCTTGGACTTTTCCCGAGCAGGTTTCGGATCCTAGTGATCCTTCGTAGCCTCTCAAGTAAAAGATGTAACATTCGCTTTTTAAAAATGTGACCGTCTCTTTAACAAGCTCATAAGAGAGTGTGAAAAGTCAAGTGGACTGGGAAAGCCAGGGAAGACATCAGGAAGGTGCAGTGAGTTCAAGAAGGAAAGATGACAATGTAGCTTACTGGTTAATGCCATTAAGCAGCGTTTTTAAACTCAGCCCTGCTTCTGCGTAGGGCTACAGGGAACAGGAGCTTCCTGAGCAGGAAAGAGAATAACCAGCTTGGATTATTTTAGCTACAGCTGGAATGACCTGTAAAGGGGAAAAGTGCTTCTTCCATGGTCAAGAACAGTCAGTGTTGCTGAGAAGTGTCCATTCACACCTCAGGTTCTTTTGTTTGGGTTTTTATTGATTCCTCAGAAAGGGGTAGAATGTCCTACGTTCAAGTCACCTTTCTCCCCCTTTTTCACCTTCCTTTCCCGCTAGTTCCTGGACATACTATTGGATGTATTTCCCAAGTCCGTTCTCGTTTTGCCAGAATTTATTTTCAGGAATGCAAATTAAATTCCACATGAGGCAGCTTGTCACACTGCTTCCCATCCAACACTGCAGATGCACACCAGCCGTCTTGTGTCCATCTCCTCAGTCTCAGCTGTAAGGGGAGTTTTCAAGGGCTAAATAGGTACAGACTGGCTAAGCAACGTCTTAAAGGGGACATAGTGACTGTCTGGAATAGTTTGGAGAGGGATATAACTAGGAGGTAATAAGAATGAAAGTGGAAAAAAAAGGAATATTTAAACAGAACACCAAGAGAAGCTTCCTGACACTGAAAGTATAGGAAGCTCCCCAATGTGAGACAGCCAAAATTAGACTGGGCAAAGCACCAAACAGTGCCCTGTAGCTGCCCTGGTAGGTGACGGAGTGGGTGTTCTGATAAGTGTTTTCCAGCTGTAATTTCTGTGTGCTATCCCTTTATCACATCTGACTCAGAGGGAAAAGTCAGACGCGTGCATTCTTTCTGAAGTAACTGCTATTTCAAGTTTATGCACAAGAAAAGCAATCTAAAGATCTCAAATAAGATAAACGTGCCTGGACTTTACTGACCCTTAGAGCTGACACCCCACAGTGCCTACGCTCATGTTGCTCACAGCACCTTTACCTGAAATAAAGATAAGATAGCTTTCATTCACTCCCTTGGGCTGGCTTATTTATTTAGAAGCTCCTTGGTATCAACATCGCACCACTGAGATTGTTCCTTACTGATTGTTCTGAGTCTTACCAGCTAAGATCTACAAGATAATGTAGCTCTAACAATCTCGGTGTCAGTTACTATCCTTGTGGTGTGGAAACCATTACTTCAGTATTGGAAGGGAATGAGGAGAGCAGAATTCACAATGTAGTAAATAAAGTTTTTAGTCATGCTTGTAATGATCTTTGCAGTACTGATGGCAAAACTAGCACACAGATAAACCAAAGCTTTAAACCCCTTTCCCACCCCTGCCAAATGTATTTAGTATAATAACCACTTTGCACTTGTAAGAACCTCAAAACACTTCACAATTAGGCTTTAATATTGTGTTCAAATATTAATATTTAATATTAATATAAACTGTTTATATAATGTTTTCTTGGAGCGTTTTCCAGCTGAGGGCTGATTTTTCTTTTTGAACAAACCTCATTATTAGCTTGTTATAGAAAAATCATATAATCAATTGCAAGGGTGTAAGTGAAATGTTACAAGGCAAGTGTGTCAACTGAAAAAACGCTTAAACAGGAAGCATATGATAGGCCTGGATATTTTACAGGTGAGTCATGGTGTACCTTGTGTGCTCTTGTCCATTATTAAAGATTGCTGTTCAGTGGTATGTACAGTATATAGGGTGTGAAATAGCATAGGGTTAAGCATAACCATTAAGGGGTATGGAGAGGCACCTCTTTCTGGTAATCGAAGAGCTGACGTGAGTTTGTGGCTGACAATGCGAAAATCTTTATGCTCCAATCTGTCAATTTTGCTGCATTCTTGTGGTAAACAGCACTAAGCCAGAAAACTGTCACATCTCACAAATTGCAACACTCTGCATTGATCTTTCTAATTTTTTTTTCATTTGAAAAAAACCTATTATTCAAAGGCTTTGTTTTTTCCCCCAGTGTAAGAGGCAATGGCTTGTGAATTCCAACAGCCTGAACCTGTTCCCATTGACTCCAGTGGGAGAAGGATCCACTCCCAAATGAGGAATGAAAACTATGGGCCTGATTCAAAGCCCCTGGGAGCATAGAAGTTAGGCTTTGATACTAGCAGGTGCTAACCACTTCTGAGTTTCCTCAAATCCCATGGACTTTAATGGGAGTTGTGTGCTCAGCATGTCATGGACAAGCTCAGACCTCTGCAGGAGAGACAGGCCTACCAAAGGACTACAGAAAGTGTTGTATTTACATTAATCCGTTTGTCAATTTAAATATAATGCATTTGCCTCTGAACAGTTACTGTAAGCTCCTTGGGGCAGAACTTCTAGGTGAAATCCTGGCTCCATTGAAATTCCCATTGACTTTAGAAGGGCAACGATTTTAGTCCATGTTTTCCTCTATATACTATACAATACTGAGCACAAAGATAGTACTTGATCAATATGGATATTAATTAAAAATCATATTGAAGTCCTGACTAAGAACTGACTTATTTATTTAGTCACAAAAGTGCTTTCTATTAGAGGTAGTAATTTGAAATGTAATGGTGGAGGGTACTACAGTAAATATTCACCTGTTTGTTTAACAGGTAACTTCACTACAATAATGTAGCTAAAGAATCCAAGAAAGCAGCCAACACATAAATTAAGTCATCCCATGGTAGACCTAACTGATAACGCAATGGTAAAATACTTCCCTACCTCTCAGGAGAGCTGTGTAGATTAGTTTATGTTTGGACAGTGCTTTGAAAAGGATCTCTATAAGGGATAAGTGTTGTTCTGTGAATTTTACAGTTGTGTTTATTCACTGTTATAGGTATAAGTGTATTTTGTAAATTTGAGATGAGACTGTCTTATTTTAGTTATTGCCTGCAGCTGTCCTTTTTAATGCACTTAATTTCTTATCCCTGTAGGGGATTCATTATTTCACAGAGTATTTTGATCATTAAAATCTTTCCAAGATATTTTTAGCCAATGCAGTCTGCCCATTTGTAAGTGCTTTATAAACAATGTTCCACAGCTTTTCTGAGTAATCTGTATAAAAAACCTGCATAGATCCTTGGTATTAGAAATGGGGGGGGGGAGGAATCTATCAGATCGTTAAGTCTACCCCGCTGCTAATGCAGGATAGAACTCCAGTGCAACTACTATATACCAAAGCTGAATAACAATAATAGCCCCCAGATAAAGGGATGTATTGGCTATTAAACCAAAATGACACTTGAACTTAGCAAAAAGATCAAGAAGAAATCATAATCATTAGTGCATAAAGCTTATTGTGTATGTTTGGCCCAGTGATAAAGAACACATTATGCACCTCAGATGTTTTGGCATGCCCATTTTCAAGTCATCAGAGCTGTTTTGTTTATTTTTTTTAAGTTAAATGGCTATGGGTCATAAAATACAATCTAGTTCCTGACTGACTGCCAGCTTCATTAATAGGTGGAAAGTTTATAATAAAAATTACTAAACCATGACTGTAACTTTGCTAAAGGTTTCATACTGAACCCCTGTGGTGATTTTATTTTCTGTGTAGACACTGTAATTGCATGAGTTTTAAATCAACAAGACTTCTAGACAAACCTGAACAAAAACCACATAGACTAAATTGCAGGGCAACTTGCCAGCACCATTTCAACAGTGGAATTTTTTCTTTACACACCATTAGTGACAAACTTCCAAAATATGAACCAGTGTACTGACTAAATCCTGACCTCTTCAGCACCTAGGGAGGGGATGCTTCAGTGTTCCTACTGTGCAAACAACCTCCAGGCTCAGTAGGAATACTGAAGCACCTTGCTTGAATATCCCTCCACAACTCATCTCCCTGTCTCCTACCGAAAACTCAGCTACCTCATCTGCCCAGTAAGCCCTAGCACCACCCAACCTCCACTAGGGTGACCAGATGTCCTGATTTTATAGGGACAGTCCGGATATTTGGGGCTTTGTCTTATATAGGTGCCTATTACCCCCAGCCCTTGTCCCGATTTTTCACATTTGCTGTCTGGTCACGCTAACCTCCATGCTACTTAGTGCTTTCTTCATGGCCTCCTCCCTGTCCTGTGATGGGATGGGTCTCTTTCTGCAGTCTTGAAGAGAGGGGTTGTATGGCCATACACTGAGATACGAATATATCTTTGTGGGTATTCAGACAGGGTCACTGCCCCACTTTAAATCCTCAGGGTTTTCTGGGATAGCTCATGAAGCAGCTTGGTTTCCCCTAACACAGGGCAGCAAGAGAAGGGAATATTCCCTTTGCCCACTGAGGTGGCTGCGATACCAGGGAGTGCTCCATAATGCTTATTGTGGTAACTAAAAAGCTCTCAAGGTTCCCTAGAAACTACCCAATAGGACTTTTTCCTGCATGTGGTTTCCAGGGAACCCTTGAGCGTTCCTTGATCTACCACACTAAGCATTAGGGGGCATCTACTGCCCCTGGGCTTAACGTAGCATCCACTGCAAAGGGAGAGCGAGCGAGGCTGAGGCAAAGGGGCTCTAGTGGAATAGCCGGGGACATATTGGGACCAGGAGGAAGTATGGCTGGGGATGGCCTGTGCTCCAGGTTTTCTCTGGCTTGCAGGGGCCACTGAAACAGGTGTAATCCTGAGGGCACCCCTAGTCTACAGCAGCTCCCTTCAGCTCCTGACTCTGGGCTTCTCTCCTTGTTCTCTGTGTTGGCCAGTGCAGGATTTAGCTCCACTTGTGTTAGGGTTACACAGGGAGCTGTTTCACATGGTAAACTGAATGCAGTTGTCTGAGAGCAATGCCGTTAAAGATAAATTGCTTTAGATTAACACGTACTTTCCTCCACCTAGGACTGAGCAGTGTTGTCGGAGTTGGGTCCCATTGCGAAAAAGCGTGCAACCCTCGAATGGGAAACCTAGCCCATGGACGAAGATTGTGGACAGATACCACATGTGGGCGCAACTCCACTGAGTTTTACTGTTCATACAGTGTGTATGCAGACCTGACATGCAAGCGGCCCAAGTGTGACAAATGTAATGCTGCTCACACCCATCTGGCTCACCCACCCTCTGCAATGGCCGACTCTTCCTTCCGTTTGCCTCGCACATGGTGGCAATCAGCTGAGGATGTGCACAAGGAGAGGATCCAGCTGGATTTGGAAGCTGAGTTTTACTTTACTCACATGATCATGGTGTTTAAGTCAGCAAGGCCAGCAGCCATGGTTCTGGAGCGATCCCAGGATTTTGGGAAAACATGGAAGCCTTACAAGTATTTTGCCACTAACTGTTCAGCAACTTTTGGTCTAGAGGACGATGTGACAAAGAAAGGAGCAATTTGCACTTCAAGATATTCAAGCCCATTTCCTTGCACTGGGGGAGAGGTAAGTTCACTGGCATGTTAAAGGGATACTGTCAAGTAATGTTGGCCCTGAATTCAGGCTCCTTATAATCCTTATAACCTTTACTCCAGAATTTATATTTCTCATCTTAAAATGCCACTGTCAACTTGAAATCTAGTTAATTTCAAGAAATGAGTTAAAAGTAGTTGCAAGTACTACACCTGTCCCTGATCCCCTCTGCCAATCTCTGAGGTTTTACAATCACATTTTCCTACTTTTAAAAATGTTTCTCTCTCCACTGTTGCTTTGTGAAAGACTCACACAAGCAACAGGTGAATTGACTATACTGGAAAAATGTTGAAACTGGCAAACACACAACGATATTGTTAATTTCAGAAAGTAAACAAATGGAATGGAAGGAGAAAACAGAGAAAAATATTTTTTTCCATTCTCTTTCAGTTCTAGTCATTTTAAATGTTACTTGTAATAATAGGTCAAAATTTGGCAGAAATGGGGTTATTTTTCAACTGATGGTGTCCATGTCCCTGTTAGATAACTACCACTGTCACCAACAAATTAAAGTAAAATAAACCAAAAAGAGCCACTGCTAACGTTGACCCTATAATTTTCCTGTAATTCTGTGGAAGAAGGACATACTAGTTAATTAAGAAACCCCACTCCCTCATATATGCTATGTGCATGGACGCTAATATGAAAAAAAGAGGTAAACAAAAGAAAAGTAGAAGGGAAAAATCACATTTGCTAAAAGAAAAATGACAGTATTGAAAAGAGGTTATTTTTATACATTACAAATAACAGAAAATAAAGAACATATGCCCAATGCACTGTTTCGCTTTGTTGTTTACACTGATAATTCAACTAGTTTTCTGAGAGATTCCCTCTAATGAAACCCTAATACAGAAATTAAGATCTGTTGTGTTGCTATCTCTGGGTTTACACTTTCATTAGTGGTGAGATATCCTCAGTGGACTGTTGGTAAAATCTGCTCCCTCTAGTGGTCTTTCAAGAGTTATAT
Source organism: Lepidochelys olivacea (assembly GCF_965140295.1). Taxonomy (NCBI): domain Eukaryota; kingdom Metazoa; phylum Chordata; order Testudines; family Cheloniidae; genus Lepidochelys; species Lepidochelys olivacea. The sequence goes on from NC_140411.1 coordinate 270,276,254, forward strand.
GATCAGTTTACAGTGCTTTTCAGATGTGTTTTGTTTGTTAAATCAAATTTTTGATTTTCCTTTGGAATAAAATAGAGAATGGAGTGAGCTATTAACAAAAAGAAAGATCAGTTTTATTCTGTAAGACAGTGTTGATTATTTTCTTTGAAGTAAGGCTCCCCATGCCATCATGCGGGAGATCAGTATACTGTACATCTCCAAGTAAATAAGGCTTGTCTACACTACAAAAGCTTTGTTGGTAAAGCTATGCGAGTAGAGCTCTCTAGTGTAGACACAGCGTATACAATAGAAGGAGTTTCTCTGCTGGCATAATAACACCACTTCCCTGATTACACTAGTTATGCCAACAGAAGCATTCATGTCGGCATAGTTGCAGCTACACTGGGGTTTTTGCCAACATAGCTATGTGAGTTAGCGGTATGATCCCCCCCCCCCCCACTTCTAGCCAATTTACCTGTGCTGGCAAAGCTTTGTGGTGTAGACTGAGCCTCAGTAAATCATCTGTTGATATACAGAATCCTCACAGTTTCCCACCCTCATCCCAGCAGTTTCATGATTCAGTTCATAGACATTTAGGGCCAAATTTCTACTCTTGGATATGTTCATGGAATTCACACTGAATTCAGTGAGAATTTTGCTCTGAGATAGCCATATGTGGTTCTCACTGAATTCAGTGAAAATCACATATAGATATCCCAGTGTAAAATCTGACCTTTAAATGAAAGGATCAGATATGAATAAATTAAGTTGTGATTTAGTTTCCCTCAAATTTTGCATTCAAAGGGAGGATTCTTTGTACAGTTTTTTTACTTTTTGTTTGTTTTCTTCACAGAAGAATATGTTAGCTCCATAGCAGGGCTTTGATAGTATTTGAATTTAAAGGGCCAGAACCTCAGCTGGCATATATCAGTGTTCCTTATGCCTGTTTACCCCAACTGAGGATCCAAGCCACAGTCTGAAAGCAATTGCCTTGCTAAACGGTCATAAGGATTGTCACTGTTAAAAATTAACAATACACGTGAAGAGTCAAACAATATCAGCCAACACTGGAGTTATTCAGAGTCAGCTTTCTCCAGGATTGGGCCCCGGTTTGGTTAAGAAAGGAATAAGGAGTACCTGTCCAAAGGAATACATAAGTCTATTCACTAAAATACATCTTCCTATGTAAAAAGTCAAGGGAGGGCAGCAGCTGTTCTGGTCTGGAGAGAAACTTTTAAGTGCATTCTTTTCATTGAAGGAATGAAAGCCTCTAGGCTCACTGAAGAGGCCGGTGTCCTTAGCACTTACTTTATTAATCCAATTAAGGGTTAAAATAAGGGGACCACAAGGGAAAACTGCTTCCTGCTCCCCCTCCTTTGGTAAAACCAGAGAGAGAGCTTCCCCTCATGCTGGGGTTGGGACTCACTAAACAAGGGAATCTGCAGTAGAAGTAGCAGGAGGTGCCAGGCTGAGGAGTTTCTGAGGCTCTCAGCATCTCCACCAGTTGTGTGCCATCTCCATATGGTTATGTAATGCCACATTACCACGTAATGTTGAGCTCTATGACGATAGCCACACCAGGATTGGTGACCACTCCCTCTCTAGTTTGACCACAGAAGAGTGTGATTTATGTTTTCTCATTCACACGATTCCTGGTGAGCCTTTCTACAAGTGATGCTCAGAGAGAAGAAATTCAGCACTGACTTCAGTGGGTTTGCAAAGAGTGTAAACCAGGGCAGGATTTGGCTCATCTGAGGTTGATTCTGTAGCCACTATGTGTGTATACAGTTCCCACTGAAGTCATCCCAGTAAAGTGTGTCCACATAGAGGTGTGCAAATAGAGGCCGAGTCAGTTTACATGCGTGTCAGTGGAATTTCTGCATGTGCAGCAGCTAGGGGATTGATAGCCCCCTGTGTGGACACAAAATTTGTTTCTGTGTCCGATCTGCGATCCGCAAACATGGTCCATGGATATCTGCAGGTTTGCTGGGCTCTGAATATAAAATTTGGATCCACATCCATCCTCAAATATGGTCCACGGACATCTACGGATATAAAGTGGATACCCGCAAATTTGCAGGGCTCTAAGGATTGAGACCCCTACATGTAGAAATCAGCAAATACCTTAGGTAAGGGAAGGAATTCAGTATTATTCCGTGTATTTCAGGTAGCATGCTACAAAGCAATCCATTCACAGAATGGCCTTATTGTTGCAGTGTCTAATATGTTGGCTTCATTTTATTGTAGTTTGTGATAATTGCAAAGAAAGGAGACCTCCAATTCCAAATTGTCTTATTATTTCATATTTTAAAACAAATGTTGAGTCGAGGGGACTGGAGTCCTAAATCATTTGGGAGTTTATGCATGTGGCACACTTCAGTTCCCTGCATTTAAACACCACTTGTATTTACGTGCAAAGTAATAACAGCAACTCTCTGGCAACCAGATGGCAAGCATGCATGCTTAGCATATATCACATTTAATTTATTACAGCGTGCTACATTCCAGCAATTACTTCTAACTGCCAATAGCAATGTGTATCTCACCTAAAGCAATACCAGAGTTTTGTGTGCTGTTTTGAATTATGCACTGCTGACTCCCACTAATCGTAGCACCTAATTTCAGACATATGGAAACAGTTTCAGTTGAAACGGTAGTTTCAAATATGCAGCCATCTTAAAATATCTAGCTTGAAAGGGTATTATTTAATTGCAGCTAAGTTGGGCCAGTATTCTTTAAAACATCAGTGTAAACTCTGAACTGCTAACAGGTCTCTTTAATATAAGGCAACTACTGTATAGCATGACAGCCAACTGCGCACAAGCCCCTTGGAGCACCACTTGAAAAAGTTTCAGTATCATATATAAAAGTCAAGGTACAAAAACACAGGCTGTGTGCCTGTGTAAAAGCAGTGTGGTCTAAAGGTAAAAAGAAAGGGAATGGAAGTCAAAGTACCTGGGTTCTGTTTGTGACTTTATCACTGACAGATGTGACCTTGGACAAGTTACTTGGGGCCAAATGGTTAAAAGTGGCCTTTGATTCTGGGTGTGGCCACTCATATCCTGAGGCCTGATGTAGAGCAGAGATTGGAACCTGGGTCTTCCAGATGAGTGTGTAACAACTAGGCCATAGGCATTCGGATGTTTTCACTGGCTCAACGCCTAAAATGGAACAACTTCCGCAGGACAGCTTGGGTGCTCCTCCTCAGGCTAAACAAGTGGTTAGGGCACTTCTGTAGGAGGTGCAAGACCAGTGTTCAAGTCACTGCCCCACTTCAGGCAGAGTAAGGATTAGAATGTGGGATCTCCCACATCTGAGATCGGGGCTCTAACCTGTGGGATATTGAATTAGAGGGGGGTGTACCATCATCTCATTTTCAATGAGAAAGGCTTAGGTGTCTAACTCCAGGAGAGGGTTCTTGGCTGTGAATTTCAAGTGGAGTCCCCAGATAGGTGACTCCCAACCTAACTCCCTTTGACAGGTGAAACTTAAGACCCCCCCCCACTTCTTGGCATTTCCTACTGGGTGGCTTAGATGGCTTCCTGCTCAATGTGCTGGCTTTTGTGACTCCCGTTCTTAGGTGCTAACTCTCCAGTTCCCATCATTGTAGAAGGAGCCTACACACCTAATTTAGAGCTGAAGATTTCAATGGGCATCAGGGTGCCTAAAATTGGTCATGCCAATACCAAGCCTAAGTTCTCTTTGTGGATCTAGCCTTGAGTACCTAGAAGAAACAGGGATTTGTGATACTGTGTAAGAAGAGCTTGCCTGAAGGTGGTAAAATCAACAAGCTTTTCAACCCTAGATTCAGAAAACAGAACCAGGTAAGCAGTACGGGGGAGGGGTCAGTGAGAGGCTAGATAGAGAGGAAAATCAGGATCAGGCCTGGCTCAAATGGATTAGCAGATGGGCCCTGCCCTGAGGAGCTTACAATTTAACTGAAGATTCTGTGCACTTCCATGCTACGTAAATAAAGGATTTGTTTTTACTCTATACTTTTTATACAGGTGAAAGCCTATTCCAAGTCAATGTCCTGAGTATATGCCAGCGATGGCTTTAGCAACTCAAACCTTTGCACACTCATTGAACGTTTCTTTTTAAGGAGAATCAAGCAATTAATTGGGAAATACAGATTTTTTTAAAAGACAGGGCTCTATGAATAAAAACTGGGCTAGTAACAGGCCTATCCTGATTCTTATGTCAGAAAACCTCCCTTATTTGCATCTTTACCTTGATGCTGATTCTCAAAAGAGATTTATGACACCACAAGAGGCAAAATGCCAAGTCCATAGGTTCATTTTTAAGGCACAAAGCTCAACATTTATGGAGAAATAAGAGATATTGAATTGGCCCTGGGAGCTGCTTTTCATCTTTTTTCTTTAATAGAGCAGCTTTGTGTTTCCCTTTCTGGCACTGGGACTGGGAGCTGAGCACAGGGATGTTGAAAAAGTAACAGGACTTTACTAAGAAAAGAAGGCTGGGTAATGGATGAAGCTTCATTCTTGTTCCAACCCTGCTGGGTAAGTCTTGGGATCCTCAGATGTTTCTTGACTTTAGCAAAGCTTTTGATACGGTCTCCCACAGTATTCTTGTCAACAAGTTAAAGAAGTATGGGCTGGATGAATGCACTATAAGGTGGGTAGAAAGCTGGCTAGATTGTTGGGCTCAATGGGTAGTGATCAATGGCTCCATGTCTAGTTGGCAGCCGGTGTCAAGTGGAGTGCCCCAGGGGTCGGTCCTGGGGCCGGTTTTGTTCAATATCTTCATCAATGATCTGGAGGATGGTGTGGATTGCACTCTCAGCAAATTTGCGGATGATACTAAACTGGGAGGAGTGGTAGATATGCTGGAGGGGAGGGATAGGATACAGAAGGACCTAGACAAATTGGAGGATTGGGCCAAAAGAAATCTGATGAGGTTCAATAAGGATAAGTTCAGGGTCCTGCACTTAGGATGGAAGAATCCAATGCACCGCTACAGACTAGGGACTGAATGGCTAGGCAGCAGTTCTGCGGAAAAGGACCTAGGGGTGACAGTGGACGAGAAGCTGGATATGAGTCAGCAGTGTGCCCTTGTTGCCAAGAAGGCCAATGGCATTTTGGGATGTATAAGTAGGGGCATAGCGAGCAGATCGAGGGACGTGATCGTTCCCCTCTATTCGACATTGGTGAGGCCTCATCTGGAGTACTGTGTCCAGTTTTGGGCCCCACACTACAAGAAGGATGTGGATAAATTGGAGAGAGTCCAGCGAAGGGCAACAAAAATGATTAGGGGTCTGGAACACATGACTTATGAGGAGAGGCTGAGGGAGCTGGGATTGTTTAGCCTGCAGAAGAGAAGAATGAGGGGGGATTTGATAGCTGCTTTCAACTACCTGAAAGGGGGTTCCAAAGAGGATGGCTCTAGACTGTTCTCAATGGTAGCAGATGACAGAACGAGGAGTAATGGTCTCAAGTTGCAGTGGGGGAGGTTTAGATTGGATATTAGGAAAAACTTTTTCACTAAGAGGGTGGTGAAACACTGGAATGCGTTACCTAGGGAGGTGGTAGAATCTCCTTCCTTAGAGGTTTTTAAGGTCAGGCTTGACAAAGCCCTGGCTGGGATGATTTAACTGGGAATTGGTCCTGCTTCGAGCAGGGGGTTGGACTAGATGACCTTCAGGGGTCCCTTCCAACCCTGATATTCTATGATTCTATGATTCTATGTCTACTTGTCTTCCAGAGAGGAACACAAACACTTCCAGCCCTGTATTGTAATACACCCCAGCCAGGGCCGGCGCTAGGTTTTTTGCTGTCCCAAGCGCCAAAAAAAAAAAAGGCCCAGAGTGCTGCCCCTTGAAAAGTGCCACCCCAAGCACGTGCTTGGTTTGCTGGTGCCTAGAGCTGGTGCCTAGACCCCAACCACTGCAGCCTGTCAGCCTTGCCACCAGTCCCTAATCTCCCTGATTTTGCAGCTTGCTCATTTCATTTCTACAATTGCATCCTCCGCTGATCTCATTCTAAGCCTTGTAATTGTTCTCTTCCTCTGTGTCTCTCCTCCTCTTGCTTACTTTCTATTCTGGCAATTACAAAATCACTGGATCTAATTCTCCACTACTTTGCATCTTGTCAATTTAATTACATCCACTCTGGAGAGACAAGGGTGGGACACTAGGGAACAAGCTGGAGAATAAGAGATGAGACTGGAGAAGGAGAGGGCAAAGTGGAGGTAAAATAAAGCTGATGAACGTTTTTTCATTGAGAAGCAGAGGTAAACGGCTTTCCATCGAAAACTGTCATAGAATTTTCATTTTTGATAATTTTTTTGTTTGTTTTTCATGAAAAACTGAAATTTTTGGTAAAATCTTTTGGAGTTTTTTTTAAACCAAATATTTTAAACAAAAGATGGAAAATTATAATAAAAATGTTTTTTGGAAACCAAATATTTATCAGGTTTAGATTTATTTATTTTTTATTAAGAAACCAAAACACTTCTGCAGGAAATTTCAGAGGAAATGGGGAAACAAATTTTTTAATTTCCCGTGAAAAGAACTGGTATATTTTTATCCAGCTGTAATGTAAAATGTTACTGCTGTTTTGAGTGGAGAATTTTAGTTTGGGAATGTTTTATATTCACTGCCATTTACACCTGTGCACAATGTATATGAAACACCACCAAATCAGAATTCTCTGCTCACACTGGTGGGAGCATTTCACGCCCATTTTGCACAGGTGCAAATGACTCCCAAAGGTGCAAGGCAGCAGAAAGTCAGATCCCTACCCTTGGAGATTCTTCATAGATTCTCCCTCCTCCCCTCCAGCCTCAGCTCTTCCTCTCCAGTTTGCTCCCTGCTCTGTCCAGGTACCAGTCTCCTATTCCTTTTCTCCCCAGAGTGGGTGTAACTGACAAAACAAGGTGCAAGCAATGAAGAATCAGGTCCAGTGCAACTCAAAGAAGTGAGTGCATTGGCTCTTGAAGTTCCGTGAGCACAGCCACTGCTTCACTCCTTAAGAAAGTACAGCATGTGGCCAGTGTAGAAAGTGATGGGGCACAGGCTCTGTCTCCTCCCCATCTCAGTTTGGGTAGCTGACACTGGTCTTGTGCAGTCCTTACACTCATATAACCAAAAAAAGACTTTATTTGTGCTCTGTCCCTATTTGGAGTAATAAATTGGGAAGCTTCTTGCTCACAAACTCCTTTGCAAAGGAGCTGGGCACAGTCTGACCTTGTGTGATTTATTGTAAACTATGTAGTTTACTCCTATTTGCACATGTAGACTGTGATAAACTGAAGTGTTCTGCAATACAGTTACTGTAAAGCAAGGCTACTTTCTAGAAGGCCTGGACATACAAGCTCACACCTGAAAAACCCTGAGCTGAGGGAGAGCAAGGGGGAGAAGATCTCAACCCTAATTCTAATTCCACCCAGTGCAGAGATGATGATCTGCAGACCTTCTATGACAGGAGCCCTGGAAAGGCATCACAGGGTGAGTTCTTGGGTCAGAAAGCATAGTCTAGGCATTTTGACAGAAGTAGTCTGGAGCGGAGGGACTGCAAAGGGTACACTGTTGGTGAAAATAGAAGCACACAATATTATTATTATTTATTTCTATACCACTATAGATGTGCATGGTGACAAATCAAAGAGGAAGTCCTCAAATATAGTGCCCATCTATAAAAAGGGAAATAAGGAAAACCCTGGGAATTACAGACCAGTCAGCTTAACTTCTGTACCCAGAAAGATAATGGAGCAAATAATTAAGCAATCAATTTGCAAACACCTAGAAGATAATAAGGTGATAAATAACAGTTGGCATGGATTTGTCAAGAACAAATCGTGTCAAACCAGCCTGATAGCTTTCGTTGACAGGGTAACAAGCCTTGTAGATAGGGGGGAAGTGGTAGATATGGTATATCTTGACTTTAGTAAGGCTTTTGATACTGTCTCGCATGACCTTATCATAAACAAACTAGGGAAATGCGACCTAGATGGAGCCTACTATAAGGTGGGTGCATAACTGGTTGGAAAATCGTTCCCAGAGAGTAGTTATCAGTGGTTCACAGTCATGCTGGAAGGGCATAACGAGTGGGGTCCTGCAGGGATCGGTTCTGGGTCAGGTTCTGTTCAATATCTTCATCAATGATTTAGATAATGGCATCGAGAGTACACTTATAAAGTTTGCGGACGATACCAGGCTGGGAGGGGTTGCAAGTGCTTTGGAGGATGGCATTAAATTTCAAAATGATCTGGACAAACTGAATATCACAGAGTAAGAGAGGGAGCTGTGCAGTCTTAAAACCCGTGGTCAGGAGGGAGAGAGATGTGGGTCTCCACCCAAGAGTGGTGATAGCTGAGAGCCAGAAGCCTAAATTTGGTGCCCTTGAACCACAAAGGCAAATACAGGTGCAGCTGCCTGGAAACTCTGACAGTCCTCTCTCTCTCACTTCTCTGCTTGCTTTACCCTGGGGTAACTTCATTGGCTCCTGATATGCACCACTGTAAGAGGGAGGAGAATCAGGACCTTGAAGTACAGTCTACTAAGGGCAGGTCTTTACTACCTGCTGGATCGGCAGGTAGTGATCGATCTATCGGGGATCGATTTATCGAGTCTTGTCTAGACGCAATAAATCAATCCCCGAATGCATTCCCCGTTGACTCCGGAACTCCAGCTCGCAAGAGGTGGAAGCGGAGTTGATGGGGGTTGACTTGCCACCATCCTCATGGCCAGGTAAATCGACCTAAGATACACCAACTTCAGCTATGCTATTTGCGTAGCTGAAGTTGCGTATCTTATGTCGACGCCCCCCCCCACCCTGTGTGTGTGTGTGTGTAGACCAGGACTGAGAGAAGAACATTTGGAGCTTAATACAATGTAGATTATGTTAATGTGGTAATGATGAAACAGATTTCCATAACAATGGACAGCAGCCTGAATAATGTTAACATCTTTCTGTCAATTAATTAATGTATGTCTAGCGATCACAGTTTATACAACAGAATACTCCAAAATATACACAAAGGATGCACTGATGCATTATAAATAGGACTGCACAATTAAAAGTTAACCATTCTTAAAATATTAAATTTAGGAACATTAATGTTTGAATAAATGTTGACTGAATCTTCATAGAAATATATTGCATCTCAAGGGGTGGAATCAAACTGACAGTAAATTCAGTTTCTTGTAGAGAGTCATTATTAGGCACTTCATTGTTGTCATGATGCAGCTTGCATTTTGCGGTTTAATTGCTTGCTTGCAACATATTTTCATGGGCTTTGCATAATGTCCGATTGCTCTATTTTGCTTCAGCTTGAAAAACTATCTGCTGATTCTGAAGAGTTGTTTATACTTAATCACAGCCCCCAAAGAACATGTGAGTACAAAGGAATAAAAATCCCATGTGGACTGATCCATTATTCTTCAATATAACTTACCATACAGCCACCTTTTATTGAGTGTTGACAAGAAAAAGCTGTCCCCTTTCTCCTGGTTACTGACTAACCTTTTCATGCAAGAAACATATATTAGTTAGTTTAAAGGGACCTGTTGGTTAGGCATGAAATTAAGCAAGTATTGCATTTTCTTCATTTTGGTTCCATCCTGCAGTAAATGAGACCTTTTTCTTGTTTATGAAATATAGGCCTTTCAGTAGAAATATTCAAAATCTCTAAGAATAAAGTCTCACAAAAATGATAGTAAATGGAGTTTTTTGAACCAAGTTGGCATAATTGCACTGATTTGGAACTCACTGATTTCACAAGCTGAGGAGGGTGGTGTGGGGGAGAAAAGCAGTAGCACTCAACTGTGAAAGCATGATAATTATGGAGACTGTCACTGATTAGCTCTTCATGTTAAATATGATTGCTGAAATAAATAAGACTTTTTATTGATCTGTAAAATTATAATGAATCATAATCTAATGAGGGCAGAGGGCATATTCTGATCTCACTTATATCACTCTAGATCATCTTAACGCCAGTGAAGTCAATAGGGTGAGTGTGGAATCATTGCAATGTAAGGTCCTGATTCAGCAATGCACATGAACACATGCTTAACTTTAAGTGCACATTTAAGTACTTTGCTGAATAGGGGTGGACTTAAGCATGCACTTAAGTCCTTTCCGAAATTGGATTCTAAGTGAGAACAAAATCTGGCCTTCAATTTGGTAGCGTGTGTTTCTATTTTCCCACTTCAGTCTGGTCTCAAATAAAGAGGAAGTATTTCACGGGCAAGATAAAACAGTGTATGCTCTAGTGAGCCAAGGAAAGTGTTTTAACTCCTTCTTAAGGAGAAAAGAATGGAAATACGAAGAGGTAAGTGGTGGCCAGCTCCTGCACAGAGTCCACAGATCCTCTCTCTTCTTGTGTACCCTGTGCAGGAACTTGTTTCAGTTGCAGCCCTTGTACTCTTCTGGAAGTTTTGCATGAATAGAAACTGAAGGCCAGATTCTCCTCCTCTGTAAGGGGAATTTTTGGGACTCTACAACCATTGTTCCATCAGACCTGTGCTACCAGGGAGCAAGAAGAGAGGAGGAGCCCTGCACAACTGGTTTGGGCTTCCATCAGATCCCAGAGATCTGCCAGTTTGATGGATCAAACCTCTGGCCAATTCCATGGTGGGTGCAGAGGACAATCTCTGTCCCCAGCCTGGAACAATTTGGTTAAACTCTGTGTGTGGAGGGAAATCTCTGCAGAGTTGCTGACCTCCAATCCAATGGTCTTTTTTCATGGGAGTGGGAAATGTGGCCTTGGTAAAGTGTTCAAGTTTGACCATACGTTATACTTGTAATAAGATTAGTATAAGGAGCCAGGTTCTGATCTAAATCATGCTAGTGTGTTGCAAATCCAGAATAACTTTACTGCCTTAAGTCAAGCTACTGCTCGGTTACATTGATGGAGATTGGAACTGGATGCTGCAGTCAGAGATAGTCAAATACAAATTAAAATGTATTTCCCCAAAGACTCAGCCATAAAATCTTTCAGTTGCATGTTCAGATTGAAAAACCATCTCTAGTGCACATGAAAGTCTTTTTCTCCCCCTCCCATCCACTCCTCTCGCGCCCCCCATACAGGGTCATATTAATACTTCTTAATTATGGTTCTCATCTTAAACTTATCCTAGTCCAGAGCTCAGCATTAAGATAAAAGGCCTCAATGTAGCTGAGTTCCCACTACAGTATTTTAATAAGTTAATAACTTGTATATAATTGTTCATGAATTCATGGGGGTGCTAATAAATCACTTTGAGAATATTACTCATTGTCACTGTGTGCTGTTAGAGAGACTCTTCGGCAACAAATATTGACGCACTAGCATCTTTTGAAGCATCACATATGCACATTTTACTGGTGTGTGTTTGTGTCTTTGAATGGTTGATTAATATTATATATCTGCTGTGACAGATTAGCCTTCAGATGATTTCCCTTGTAGCATTATTGCATCCAGCCGGTCTTCATTCCTCATGGATTTATATACCAGCTCCTACAGATTGTTCCTGGAACTAACTCTGATTAGAACAGAGAACAAAAATAAATGGTGTCCATTTACCCAAGGGCTTGACGCTGCAAGGCACTGGTCACTTTTAACTCCCATTGGCACCAGTGGGAGTCCAGAATGCTCAATGGGATCATGTTTGGATTACGTAAACATCCCACTCTTACCTCAAAAATATTTGCCCATCTCTTAACCCAAACTCGTACCTTCTTTTAGGCTTTGGAAAGTTTGCCTAAGAACCCATCATATCCCTTCTTAATTAAATCCAAATCTCATGTGCTTTGGGACACACAGGCCCCTAGGGCATGGCGAATTTGGATTCAGTAACTTGCCGGACTAAAATGAGCTGTGCAGAGGAGAGGTGGATGTGGCCTTGAAACAGGTGTGGCCTTCAAACCATGAGAGGTTTGCTCATCACTACTAACATTTCTGTTGGCCCCATTTGCTTGAGTTTCCCTTGGCAGCTGGACAAACCCAGAAGACCACAGCGAATGTTAACATGTATGAAAGGAAACGTGTTTTCAAATGTCCCCAGTGTATGCTGGTATTTCACAGAAGAATTTAAACTCACTCTTCCTGATCTTCCATCTTTGGAACAAAGGCACTTCATGCACTACACAGAGGTGACATTACAGGACTGGACACAGCACCCACTTGAGTCAATGACAGAATTCCCCATGGTGCTGGAGCAGGTCTATTTACAGGGTAGTCCTGACTAGGTAAAAAGTAGCTGGGGGCTAGGCACAGCACAACAGTGTTACATTATACCAGAGAGACCAATAGAGGGTGCAGGTACTTAATTCATTTAGAAAAGACAGGGACGGACATAATGATTTTCTAGGAAAGCGATGAGGGGGAGGAAGACATTGAGCCTGTTTAATGGTGTATTTGTTTTCTCTGTGTGAAGTGCCTTGGATGCTATTGACAGACAAGTACTTCGGGCCAGGTGGCGACAGGGCCTATACTGCCCTCAGCGACCTTGGAGCCCATGCTCCTTTGTTATACCTCCAGGGGTGCCCAGGGGAAGAGGCTGGACTATGCCTCACTTGTGGAGAGCAAGCTGCACCATCTAAAGAACAGTGCATCCTGCCCAGTGCACCTTTGCAAGGGGCTCCTCAGATAGGGATTAGGCCTCGGGGAGTCACAGTCACCTTCTAAGCTCTGCCCGGGGCAGTATGACTACACTGCTCCCTACCTAGGCCACTGGCTAAATGCACCTGATCTTCCCCAGGAGCGACCCTCTGCAACTTCTGTTGTACTGGCCTGCAGCATGGTCTTTTTGTCCTATTCTATCCCTGGGTTTTCTGGCATGCACCCAGGTTTATGGCTCTTGGAGTTTGGCCCTTCACTTTACCAGCTGTTGAAATGCAGCCACCTCTGGGATGGAACATGGTAAATGTGTGACTGTGTTCAGCCACACTTACCCAGCGTAGAACAGGAAGCGAAGAACATTGTATCCAGCTGAAACAAGCCCTGATCCCGGGACTACCACTGACAAGTGGCTTGGAATTTTCTACAAGAAGTCAGGCCCTTGGTTTTACATCTCATCTCATAGCTAGCATCTCTTGCAATGTTGTGCGCCAATGGTCCAGTATTACCACACAGGGAAGACTGATTTGCCTATTCAGATTTTGACAGCACACTAATTTAACTTGGAGGGCTCCCACTTTGTAAGATCTAGTGAGATGATAACCCAGATTTTACTGCTGCTTCCCAACAAGACCACCAGTGGGCTGAAGTAGGACCATATCCTGCCACCAAACTATGTGCAAAACTCCCAGTGTTCCACATCCCATGTCACCACCTATGTCAGCAGGTTGGAAGATGGTGGCATCCCACTTCTTTAATACATTTTCATTTTTATCCTTTCATTTGCATTTAACATTTTTTCCTTTCCTATATTAGATGTCACACACCATCAACTGGATGATTCTCAGACTTGCTTTAATCCTGCAAATTATAGTCACAAAACTTCCAATTATATGCATTGACATTCTATATGATATTTCCCAGACCTGAAGAAGAGCTCTGGGTAAGCTCGAAAGCTTGTCTCTCTCACCAATAAAAGATATTCCCTCACCCACCTTGTCTCGCTAATATCCTGGAACCAACATGGCTACACCAACACTGCATATTATACGGACTAGCATATTAAAAATATTTTGGGAAAATGTATTACTCTTGGGTTGCAAAGGAATTCCCTTGATCCCCTGGTCCCCTTGCAGGTGTTCTCACTGAACCTCTCTAACTGAACACCCTATCTCGCAGGCTTGTGAAGTTGTGTGTCATGCTCGGAGGTTATTCTGTGGTTCTGGGGAGCGAGCCAGTTTTTTTTAATGGCACTGTCTCTGAACAAGCAAGTGCAGCTCTCTATCAGTCTCATTCTTGGGATGAAGCTCCAAGCTTAGTTGATCTCACATACACTAAACAGGTACCGCAGGCAGGCCAAACTTGAGAACATAAATCTTACTGGGGGAGGGCAGGGAGGGAAGAGAAAGCTGCCTGAGGGAAGAATATTTAAATATCATTTTTCTTGCCAGGAGACCAAAGGGGTTCTTCTGTGTCTGTTCTTTTTCCTATGCCATACAGTGCAGCCTTGAAAATTGTAACTTTTGAAAAGAAGACTCTGGATTAAAAGACTAACTGAAATTAAAACTTTGCCTTAATTGGTGCATATCTGATGATGCTATATATCTAAAGGGATTTGCAAGACAGGAAACTAAACCTAAGTGTATCTATATGTGTTTGATTTAGTCTCACGACAGTTACAATAAAAAGATCAAGCATTTTTATTTATTTATTTATTTATTGTAATAGTGTCTTGTAGGAAATTCTTGATTAAGCAAACTAAGCCATTTTGGGAACAAACTCTTTGTTCAAGGAGCAACAAAACTTAATCTGAGGTGAAGAAATCCAATAGTTTTGAGCTATCTGTACTGAACTGATATTTCTGTGGTGTGAATGTTATTCATATGTGCAGTGTTGTATCTGTGTCAGTCCCAGTCTATTAGAGAGACAAGGTGGGTGAGGTAATATTTTATTGGACCAACTTCTGTTGCCGAGAGAGAGAGAAAGAGAGAGAGAGAGGCTTTCAAGCATACAGAGCTCTTCTTCAGGACTCAGTCCTGAAGATGATCAGACCTGAAGAAGAGCTCTTTGTAACCTTGAAAGCTTGTCTCTCTCACCAGCAGAAGTTGGTCCAATAAAAGATATTACCTAACTCACCTTGTCTCTCATTTATATACGTAGCATTTGAATGAAGACTAGCATGATGTAGCACTGTGCTATACTGAGATTGTACCAAAAAACCAGCGTGATCTTGAAAGGAAGGGATGAAGAAGAAGTCACCTATTATTACCAGGTTACAGAGATTTCTAGGGAAACCTTGAGGATTTTGTGTAGCTTTTACTCATGCGTTCCTCAGGCAAATCCCTGTTTGTTTGTGTGCATGTGTAAGGATTTTCAAGATCTGACCCATAAATGTTATCGTCTTTGAGGCTGAAAGTACTTTGAGTTTCATAAACGGCATATGGGGTGGTCCTTAGTATGAGTTGCATATATTATTTCTGCTTATTAACTCACCTTGTTGTGACAGCTCCTGATTGACCCATTGCTGACCACCTACAGCCCTGGACAGCTCTGCAAATATGTTATTTATGATACAGAGCATCTGTTACCCTAGATATTTATTTACAAAGTTGAGATATGTTAGTTCCTTAAAACTATGAAAACAAACAAATTCAAACACACAAACTAAATAAATAGAATACTGTGATTTATCTTCTAAAGCCACCGGAAAGATGACTTATTTCAAATTTATGGAATTTGCATCTGATTTTTGTTAAAATTGTTTAACATTTAAATTGTGAGGCAGGAATTATGGTTTGTTTGCCTATTTTTATCTCTGTGTTATAAAGGTTACAGAAGGGATTGGTGGGAGTTGTGTGAATGGTCGTCTTTGTCATTGGATTAAGCAGCCACCTATCATAAAGACCACAAAATGTGTCATCTCTATGGTGTCTCATTGACGGATTTCAACGAACTGCCTTTGGTCATGCAATAGGAATTCTGCTGTGCCGTAAATAGGGGTGCCTGCAGAGATCTAGTGCTTTCCATGAGGCTACATTTATGGTCCACAGTGAGCTTAGTGATTTCTCAAAAAGTGCAATCTGTATGATTAATCAGTCTTCTGATTTTTTTCCCCATGGTGTCCGATCTCTCATTAATAATGCTGAGGTGCGCAATGTGAGTGTGCAAACACAGGTAATATTAATACTTTTCACTGGAAAAAGAGAAGCATCTCTCCTGTAGAGTCCACTTTATCTGACAGGCCGGCAAATAAATCCTGTATTAGAGGAGGACTCTATGAGCAATACCTGCCCACTTTAAGCTCTCTAAACCTCACACATCTTGTTAATCATTTACAGCTTCTGCCAACATTTTTTTTTTTACCCATGATGTACATTGCATAAGTTTCTCTTTTAGTTGCATTTAAAGTTCAGGTGGATGTACCAAGTTAGATAAACCTTTGGTACTTGCAAAGAAAAGTTAATTGCTGAGTGGGAAATGTTATAAGTATTTTATTAATATCAGCATTATTAATGAGAGCAGAAATTCATTAGGTTAAATTTTTGCTAAGACAAAAATGGTTTGACAGGAAAGAACTAAACCAATGTAAAATAAAACTGTTGAGAGATGCTGTTGAGTCAAGGGCAAGATCTTGGCCCTTATCTTCAAAGCACTCAGTGACCTGGGCCCAGCATATCTAAAGTTTGCCTAATGTTCTAAGATGACAACCATGGGTAGGCCCCATGGAGCTTTCAGCCATAAGGGTGAAGCTTGTCTGTGCAGGAAACAGAGTTCTCAGGGGCCGGTCTGAGACTGGAACAAACTCTCCCAGGAGCTAAGGACCATCACAAATCTCACCACGATCTGCTCCAAGGGCAAGGTGTACTTCTTCAACCTGCCTTCTCTAATGTAAACAGTTAGCCAGTATGTACCTTTTAAAAAAATATCCAAACCCTCCCACAATGAAACGCTTCACCTCTGATACCGTGGTGCTGAGAGTAATATAAAAACCTGTGTAAAACAGAATAGAACTATGCTGGAGGAAATCATTTGGCTGCTTTCTAAGAGCCATTTTGGTCTATGGTCAGAACAGGAGACTGACAGTGAGGATGCCTGGGTTCTATTCCTTGATTTGGGCAAGTCACTAAACTTCTGTGAATCAATGTACCCATCTGTGAAAAAGGGAATGATCATCTATAATTCACAGGTGTGCTGTGAAGGATAACAAATTAATACTTGTCAAGCGTTGTGTGATGCTTGGATGAAAGGTGCTCTACATATGTATCCATTACTATGTATTATTACTACAGTGGAAGTCTGGCTCCTGGGGACAGGGTGATGCAGCAGAACTTGGAAGTCATGCTGTTTACAGAAGATGTCAGGATGTCCACTTCCTTTAACAATCCCAATGGAGACTATCATAGGCTTGCTCCTAGGTAAATACCTTACCCCAGCTACATAGTGACCAAAGTGTATATTTTGTGATTGGGGAGATATGTCAGTCCCTGATTTTGCCAGGGCAGAGAAGTCTGCAATTCTTGTCACCCATGATCAAGAAAGATTAATTTAAACTGGAACAGGCAAAGAGAAGAGCTACTAGGATGATCAGGAGAATGGAGAGGAAAGAGGTTTGCTTGTTTAGTCCAGCAAAAGGACAGCTGAGAGGGGATAGGACTGCCCTCCATATTAGTGGGTAAATACCAAGGAAGGTAAGAACTAATGTATATAAGTTGGCCATGAACAAATGCAGGCTGGAAATTTAGAAGAAATTTTCTAATCATCAGCGGGGTGAAGTTCTAGAACAGCCTCACAATAGGAGTCATGGGGGGCAAACAACTTAATTAGTTTTAAGAGCAAGATGAACAAATTTGTAAGTCCACTTGTATGACGGGATTGTGTGTGATGGTAGCAGGGCTCTATAGCCCCAGCTTACTTCTGGTTTATGTCTTATGTTCCTACAAGTTCATGCTTCTGGGTTTCAGGTGGCCACCTGCAGGGGTCAGGAAGGGATTTCTCCCTTCTCCCCCCATCCTTTGTCCCTCCCATGTATTCAGGGAAGGGTTTTTTTTAAATCTTCTTCCTCTGAAGCAACAGGGATGGCCACACCTAGATATGGGACAATGGGCACGTGGGCCAAGTTTCTGAGGTGGCTTTCTCTCGCTCAGGTGTTTGATTGGCTGGTTCTTGCTCACATACTCAAGGTCTAACTGATTGCCATATGTGGGGTGGGAGGGAATTTTCCCCTGGGTCACATTGGCAATGACTGGGCGGGGCGGGGGAGGGGGGGATGTTGCCTTCCTCTGCAGTGCCTGGGTGCAAGTCACTTGCCAGCATTTTCTGTGTACACTCACTTAATCATTTTGCTGCCATTTCAGGGGCCTGAGGCACTGGTGCAGCTCCATTCCTCATATACTCTGCCTGGGGCACATAATAGCCTAGTTGCCTGTGGACTGTAATACTTTGATCTAATTTCAGTTGTTGGGTTTAGTGTGTGATGCTGGTGACCTGTGAGATACAGGAGGTCAGACTAGATGATCTGATGGTCCCTTCTGGCCCTAATCTCTGTGACTCTAAGTCTCAATTCTTGATTACCCAGAGATTTCCCACCCCTTATTTACAACTGTATAGTTTCACTTTTGTCTTTAGTTAATGTGCTGGTAGGTCTATGGTCGTAATTACCGCTAACAGCCAGGTGCAGAGAGAGGAACATGGAAACAATCTCACCTGTGAGGCTATTTTGCGTCTATACAAGAACTAAACAAGAAGCACAGATGTGAGGCCAAACTTACATTTTAATTTGGGGAGGGGTGCAGTAGAGGGGACAGGAACCCCTTTGAAGTGAGACTGCCTGATTGGGATGGGTTTCCCCAGTGTTCCCTCACCATGGTGGCTAAGCTTACATTTTACTTTCTATTTAAAAAGCTTGATCAGTCTTTTTTCCCTCTCGAAATCCAATTTCTTTGATGAAAGTTGAAAGCAGCCACTGCTGCAGGCTCACATTATGTAAAGTTCCCATGAGCACACAGGTTGCACCAAAACAATTACTATTTCTACAAATCACCTTAATTACCAGCTGGGAGATTTTCCATCACGCGCACCCAGGGAGGTGATTACTTTTAACTTTTACATCTCTTTTTATAATAAGAGTTCAATTGGTCCAATAAAATCTCCTGTTTAAGCTTTTTCAAATAAGAAAAAGTAAAGGTTAAAAGCAGTTGCCACTCTGGGCTGTTGCTATGGGGAAACTTGCGTTATTGTAAGAGGAGCTCTGGGATGGGGGGAGGGTGGTATCTGTGGGGCAGCGGCAGAGGAGGTAGTCTTTAGGGTGCAGAGCACTGGGAACCTGATTTTTAGAGGAGCTGAACACCCACAGCTTCAGATGACGTCCTTGGCCAGTGCCTTTTGATACACTTGTGAAGCCCAAGAAGACTAGGATCAGGTGTTTATGGGATTAGCATCAGGACAAATCCAGAGGAAGAGTGCATAGGAGAAAATGGGTTTCAGGAGGAAAACCATGAATTACCATAGATTACTGTGAATTAAATGGAAATACTCAACTTGCTTGCCGGGGCACACTGGGGTGTCATTTATGCTGGTGTATAGGCAGTTTTGCTATAAATTTCCCATCATTGCCATCACTGGTGGTCGTGCCGCTGGTGGGAACACTAGTGTAGAAAGGGCTTCAGCGGGGCGCTGACACTGTAAGCCCCATTGTAATTAACCACATCCACCATGGTAATTAACATGCTGGTGGCTGCGGGTGCCGTGTGCATGGGCTCATCCTAGCAACCGCTGGCAGAAGCAGCAGTGGGAAATGCATGGTAAAAAATCCTAGAGTCGACCTGACCATGCTGTAAACCTGTATTTTTATTGCGGAATGCTGTTGGTATCATCTAAACTACAAAAAAAAAGTCTTGAATAGAAATAATAACCTTACTTAGGGCAAAGCCTGCCCCTCTGTATTGGGGCCTTGGATCGCAGCCGAGCTGCACCAGTACTACTAAGCAGGGAGTGGGAGGATGTGGGGGTGCATGCAGGGGTCTGCACACCCATTCACTACCGAGGAGTCGGGGGGCAGGCCAGGAGGACAGACTTGTGTGCAAAGTATTTGCACTGAACTGCAAGCTGCGTCAAATTTAGCCTTATCTTTACAGGTTTGTGCATTCACAAACTCAAGCTTATGGCAATGCACAGACATAGGCTGGTGCTGTTCACACAGCTGCAGATCCTGTGGCCTGGGGGTAAGGATTCCTTCTTCCCCTGTCCCCTGCAGAATTCCTTAGCACATGGCTGACTTAGTTACCTACTGGGGCTATGTACAGGGCTCAGGGATTTAGGGGGAGATTTTTCAAGGCCTGAAAGGGAGTTATGTGTCAAGTACCCACTGAAAGTCAGTGGGAGATGGGTGCCTAATGCCCTTTCTTTGCTTTGAAAATCTTCTCCTCAGCCGTTATTGCTTCACATGTTCAAGCATTACACAGACTTTAACTAAACTAGAGATGTCACAACAACACGGTGATTAAATGCAGCCCAAAATCGTGGTCAGGTTAGGTATATTTATTCCTAATGCCAGGGTACCAACAAAAATGATAGATTCCTGTAATGTAAACTTGACAATTTTTGTTAAATAATTTACTGTACATTATATTCCCTCTTATTTTTTGGTGTATGTTTCTTATTTCTTCTCTCAGGCCTGGTCTACACTTAAAATTTATACTGGCATAGCAAAGTCAGGCAGGGGTGTGAAAAAATTACACCCCTTAGTGACTCAGCTATGCTGACAATCCCCTAGTGTAAATGCAACTGTGCCAGCAAAAGAGTGCTTCTCTCTGCATAGCTAATGTCATTTGGCAAGGTGGTGTTTGTACACTGGAAGAAAAACTTCTGCCTGCATATGCTGCATCTACCCTGGAAGGCTATGCCATCATAGGCTCTGTTGTGTAGACATCGCTTCTCTCTCTCTTCTGAGAAAATAGAAAATCTTACATACTTTTTTTATTGCAGTTTTTTCCTGTGTTCATATAAGATACATAAAAGGCAATAAAAAAAGAATGAAAACTAAATGGGATCAGCATTCAACCGAACCAAATGCCAAGGATCCAATTGGGAACATCTTTAGTAGAACAAAGTGTTTATATTTAAATTTTCAGCATGATCTTTGTTTACTATTTGGTACAGGTGAGATTACACAATGCTGGCACTTGCCTGCATCCTTTTGGATCCTGCAGCATGCTCCTCCCCATTTATATGAAATACACTGATATGTGCGCAGTCTCTCTCCATTGAGTCTACATGTACAGGACAAGTTGTGAAGAGGAAGGCGCCTGAGGGAGCATGCCGGTCTCTTAAAGTGATGAATCCCGAGATAGAGCATGTGCATCCAAAACCTCAGGGCCCCCATTTTCCCCCTGTAGTATGAATTCCTCATGTTGGTTTCGATGGCAGTCCCTGATATCCTGCCAGGAAAGAATCAGGCCCCAGAAGGTTAGGTTAATGGACGCTCTGGTGACCTAAACACATCTATGATTTATCTGGAAAATCTTGCTAGCTGTACAGTAACTCCTCACTTAGTCATCCCAGTTAACATTGTTTCCTTGTTAGGTAGCTGATCTATTTGAGAACATACTCATTTAAAGTCACGCAATGTTTCGTTATAAGATTGTTT
This sequence comes from Lepidochelys olivacea, assembly GCF_965140295.1. Lineage (NCBI taxonomy): Eukaryota > Metazoa > Chordata > Testudines > Cheloniidae > Lepidochelys > Lepidochelys olivacea. The sequence goes on from NC_140411.1 coordinate 270,297,438, forward strand.
GGCTTGCCCCATTTCACCTGCCCGCCTGGCACTCCTGCGGGGAGCAGTGTTGGGGCATGGGGGCTTGCCCTGCTCCACCCACCTGACATTCCAGCAAATCTTTTGTTGTTTTTGTTGATTTCCTCAAGCGACTTTGACTTCAGAGCCTATTTGTTGTGTTCTCAGTGCCATTTTCCTTGCCACTATAAAAAGCTGCCCTGTTATTGCTTCACAAGTGTAAACATACTTGGATGCTTGCAAAAAGACTTTTATGTATTTGTAAATGGAGATTATTATGGTACAGGCTGGTTACTTGAATGTAGCACATTATCAGACATTGTTTTATTTATATGTTGGGCTGTGTTGTCACATTTGTGGAACTGCAAGTAGATAAGGCTCTTTGTCCATGAAAAAGATGAAATAATCATTAGCTCAAGTGTCACCCATTCAAGGGTGTGAGGGAAAGGGCTGCTCTGCTGCATATGTAAGTGGGGGATTGGTCCCGTTATTATGGGGAACTTTCCTGGCTTATACACTACCCTGGTGGAATTGGCTAGTGAAAGGATCCGAGTCCTCGCTCTCACTCCCTTTACCCAGAGGCCTGCCTGACGTCAAGGATTCCCCTGCCACTCTCCTATGTGGCAGAGTCCTCATAACCCCGACAAGGCTGGGTCCAGGATTCCTTGTGGGCTCAACTCCCAGTCTTGTTGTGGTCACTTAGGACATGGGCCAGGGTGTCCCCACTCCAGGGTGTTCTCTCCGCTCTGGACGTTTCCCTAACCCCCTGATGATTGCCAGGGGCGGCTGGTTTGTATAACCCATTGAGATTATGTTCTGGTCCAACTTCTGCCCCCACAGACTGCCTTGTAAGACTATATATAAATGTAAAAATGTGAGGGCTCTGGGGTGGGGCTGGTGATGAGAGATTTGGGGTATGGGAGGGGCTCAGGCAGAGGGTTGGGGTGCAGGGGTGAGGGCTGTGAGGTGGGGCTGGGGATGAGGGGTTCACGATACAGGAGAGGGCTCAGGGCTGGGGCAGAGGGTTAGGTGCAGGGGGATGAGGGGTTTTGGGTGTGGGAGGAGTTCAGGGCTAGGGCAGAGGGTTAGGGTGAGGGCTCTGCGGTGGGGCGGGGCTAGGGATGAGGAGTTTGGGTTGCAGGCAGGCTGCCCCAGGGCTGGGGCCAGAGAGGATGACTCCCCCCAGCCCTCTCCCCACCGGCAGCAGCGAGCTCCAGGGGAGGGGCCCCCCTATTTCCCCCTGGCAGCACACTCACCTCGCACCATTGTCACTGCATGTGCTCCTAGGGCCCCTCTTAGGCCCAGGAAGCCCCCTGGCCTCCCCTGTGGTGAGTGCCGGGGAAAGAGGGCTGCATCCCATGTGTACCTCCTCCCCTGCTGCTGCCCCTCACTGTAGCCTCACTGGGGGTGGGGATGGGCCTGCCCCTTGCCCAGCGTGGGGCAGGAGCAGTGATTGTGGGTGGGGGGCTCCCCTGTGCTGGTGGAGGGTCCCGCCGGAAAAGGAAATGGCCTGAGGCAGAAGGGCAGGGGCAGCCTGCCCTGGCACTAGTGGATGGGGGGCAATAGGACTCTGTGGCGGCAGTTGATGCTAGGAGCCAGCCAGGAGAGTGGAGGCAGTCCCCAGCTGCAGGGGAGAGGCAGGGATGCTCAGGTGCTAGGGAGAGGTGCGCAGGGGCAGCAAGAGGGGACCGGGGGACACTCGGGGGAAGTGCGCGGGAGTGGCAGGTGGGGCCGGGGGAGAGCCCCGACCCCAAACATTGGTGGAGCTGGGCCCCGTGCCCTGAATGTTGCTGGAGCCCAGGCACCACGGGCCCATATAACTCGCCGCCCTGATGATTGCATATAGTTCAAACAAATACAATTTATTAAACAGCAATCAATTTTTAAAAATAAGGGAAAAAATGGGATAGGTTAAAGGAAAACACATAATGCTGCTCTGTGGCACAGGAACGTCACAAACAGCTGTCTCTGGAATGTAAGGGCAGTTCACAGCCTGTTCCTCACACGTCCCCTCCCAGGCCTCCTTCCCAGGCCCCGGCTGTGCTGCAGGGGTGCCGTGGATCAGTCTCTTGCTCTGGGGGTGGCTAGATGCCTTCAGGCTCTACGTAGCAGGACCCTTCTTCCCAGTGTCACTCCCCCAACCCCCACTGGGGTATGATTCCCCTCCCCGGCTGCCGAGTCTGGCCTGCATGGACTCTTGGCTGGGGCAACTCCCTGTGCTGGGCTCTCTGCCCAGGGTCCCCCTCATTCTCTGTAAACTGCAGCCCAGTACAGCTGGGGTTGGTTAATTTCAGCTGAGCCTCCCTTTCTTGCCAGCCTGGATTTGAGCCAACAGGTTAGTGAAAGGAAGAGCCAGAGCCAGGGGGAAGAGGACATTCACCTGACCTGAGCTCGGCGCTGCAGGGAGCCAAGAAAGTAGGTTTAAAAACAAAAATCCGTTAGCCAGACCCCTTCCCCATCCCCCCGCTTCCAGGGTTTGATTTCTGAAAACAATTGGGCAGCTAACCCTGGCCAAGCCTGGGGAAGGAGTAAAGGGGAGCCGAAATCAAGCTAGCTCCACCTTTGATCCTGTAGTAAGGGCTTTATCTCTGAAGGCACGGTGCCCCCCGCCCCATTGGGCACATGGCCATGTCTCATCCCATTCCACCCCACCTTTCATCTGTGCAACTCTCTTCGCCAGCTAACCTGCCTTCCCACCCACCCCCCGCCCTTCCTGCTTCATTAACCATCTTTCCCTGTATCACAGGGTGCGCTACCTCCTACGGAGCAGCGAGAAAGAACACATTTGGGTAAAAACAAGCCCTGGCTAATGTGCTGCTCTCTCCAAAGTGTGCCTGGCTTTAGCAAAATATCTAATTAGCCTCCACAAACTTCTTTTCCTTGCCTGCAGATTATGGTGATCTCAACCCAAGAAGCCCTGGAATGCGATTCCTTCTGAAGACAGGCTCAGTTGAGACATAATGACATTGACTTGGTGTGCAAAAGAATGTAGTAAGAAGAGTGTGGAATGGATTTTATTAACACTATTGAGCTGCTTGTGAATGATTTTGTGACTATACTTGCCTGGGCACATACACATAGATACAATTCTGTGGAAATTTTGTTTAGAGACATTTTTGACTCCTTTGGAGTGCTTAAACAGCTACATCTAGCGACTTTTCAGGGTTTGCCTGGTGACTTCCAGCTATGTGGAATTGGCAACACTGCTTTCTCCTTAGCTCAGCCCCACTCTGGCCCAGGCAGTTTCAGCTTTCATGGAGGATGGGGCCCTCCTGACTCCTTCATAACCTGCCTACCCTGTAAATCAGGCTGACCTGAAGCATTGGCCTCTCCCCATTGTCCCTGGGGACTGTCAGGGGCAACTCCCTGGGGAGTCCGAAATGCTGCTGCGGTGCATTATGGGAGTTGTAGTTCATGTTCCTGGTGCTCCCAGTTTCCTCTGTGGGCTTGGCTTCCCAGCTGGACTTCACCTACTCTGATACACAACCTCCCCTCACTAAGAGGGTGCATCCTAGGAGATGTAATCCAACCTGGGAGCCTGGCCTATAGAGGAAAATGGGAGCATGAGGCACCAGAACTACAACTCCCATGAGGCACCTCAGCAACATTTCCAAATTGAAATATTTCAGGTTGTGGATGAAATATTTTGGATTTCAATTTTTTGCTGAAACTTGAATATTTTTTTCACTTTCAATAAAATACTCCCATGGGGAGGGGGGCATTTTCTGACCAACTCTGCCATGAGGTCTTTTTAAAAACAGGTTTTGACTGTATGTAGAGGTTGCTTCCAAGAAGATGGAAAATCTCATCTCAATTTCAAAGACTGCTGTATCGACATTGCTTTATATCTCATTTATAAGACTAATGATTCAACAGAAGAATTTCATGTGATGTGGGAGGAATGCATCTCTTATACAAAGAAAACACAGATGTTGAACTGACAGATGCACAAGATTCATTGATTTCCATGGAAATGCTCCAGATTTACACTGGAGGGAGTTCAAAATCAGGCCCCACAATAGGACTGACATGCAGGCAGGAAAGACTCTGCATGCCTGTACTCATGATCCTGGTGAATTCATGCCGCTGGGTTTACGGTTGAGGGTTACCCAATGAATTCAATTTTAATAGTTGCAGTTCTTGTTTGGGGGTCCAGATAAACAGACTTACAGACATGGTGAACGCAGTATTGCCGACCCCAGCTGTTCAAAAATCATGGGTCAGGAACCAAACATCATAAGATTGGTTTAAAAATTAAGAGATTTTTTAAAAAATAGTACGCTTGAGGCCTTTTGGTTTTTGAGCCTTTAAGGGGTACTCAGGTCACATTTCCTCTGCAAACATGAGGCCTGGAAACTTACTTTTTAAAAAAGAGAGTTGAGATTGTCACAACTTGGAGCTGAAAGCTTGAAGGAAAATACCTAACGTCACAAAACTTGCGATGCAATCATGAGCTTTGGCAACACTGTGAATGGAAATGTCTTTATGATAGGTTATATTTTGGGGAGTCTCTTTATTATTTATGTATTATGTGTTAGGTGCTGCACAAAACACAAACATAAAGGAAGTCCCTGCTCTGAACAGCAAACAATGTAAGGATCCAATCCTGCAAATACTATCTATGAGGTATAGTGCTTTCAAACATGAATAGTCCCATTATCTTCACAGTAATGAGCACTATACTGGTATTTAGTATTTACTGAATCAGAGCCTGAAAGACAGACACGCAAAGATGGGATGCATTGGGAAATACAGTGGCGGGCATGGCTTAATAGTGGTTTGGGGTTTTTTATCATTGTTTTAAATTATAAGAGCCCATCTTGTGGGCCTCACTGAATAAGCATTTTTAAGGGAGTCTTGAATACCAAGGCCACCCTTATTCAGAACTGAGTAATACCTCACCCCATGAGTAAGTTCCACTGAAATCAATGGGACAGTCCTCAGAATAAGGGACTATTTGATGTAAGAATGCCAATGTCTAGCTCCCACAGAATGGTCTTCTATGGCTGTGCCCCTTTATTACATAATTTCCCTTTTAATCACACAATAGCCATCATTGCATGAATGCTCGTGGGCGGGACCCATTCTCGTATTTTTTGAGATGGAAGGGTGATTAACCATAACTCCTGCAATAAGAGACTTGCATAGTGGGTGTGGGGAATTTGTTGTTCCTCTCCCATGTCTGGAACCAGTGGTGTCATCTTAGTCAAATGCTGAAATTGTCCTGAGTAAATCAGCTAAGAATAGCAAGATTGGTGTGGAGTTGCACTGTTATGATTTATTAATACTGTGTGTTGTCCTGGTGATTGGGGTACTGTATTACTATATTGGGTTAACTCAACAGGGATGTTGGGAAAACAAGCAAAAAGTGGAAACAATGGTTCATAGTAAGCCACCCACAGTAAACACTTGAGGGTTGTTACAAGATAATGGCAGAACCATTGACTTTGAGGAGTCTGGCTTGACCTCTTGTGGAGCCTACAAAACTGGTTCAGACAAGAAGGACAAAAGCCTGGAAACTCACAAGAACAAAGGATCCCTGGTGGGTTTTAAAGGGACTCCCTCTCTAGAGTTGTTGTTGAGGAGCTGTAAGTCTGTCTATATGGGCATTGCTGGGGCATCTGAAGAAGTTAGGTCTGCCTAGGCTATCATGAGGCATGGGAAGCAATATAGGTAGACCTGCATGTAGATTGTTGTTTTAAAATCCTTTTATCTAAATGCTTTGTTTGTACTGTTGAAATTAAACAAGACTTTGGTTTAAGAAGGCTATGTGGTCGCTATACTCACTTTTGGTCACAAACTCTTGAAGGGGAAAACCTTAGGTGCCAGAACCCAATCAGACCTGCAGGGTAAGCACAGTCAATCCTCCGAATACTGAAGTCCAGGGCCCATTTTGCGAGTTGGAGAATCATATGATTCCATCCCAGAAGTGGTAAAGGTCCGAGGCCTAAGACCTGAGGGGGTGCACACAGAAAGATCAGGAAGGAGACATTGGAGCAGCTAGCCCTGAAAGTGTTACTACAATTACAGGTTTCAGAGTAACAGCCATGTTAGTCTGTATTCGCAAAAAGAAAAGGAGTACTTGTGGCACCTTAGAGACTAACCAATTTATTTGAGCATAAGCTTTCGTGAGCTACAGCTCACTTCATCGGATAAAGTCTGCTGCAGTTTCCACGGTATGCATCCGATGAAGTGAGCTGTAGCTCACAAAAGCTCATGCTCAAATAAATTGGTTAGTCTCTAAGGTGCCACAAGTACTCCTTTTCTTCTTACTACAATTAGTTATTAATGAGACAGGATGGCGTGAACCAAGGGGTACACTAGAGTTATTGCTGAGAGGTGATGGAATTTGTCAAGGAGCTTGACAATTGAACAGAAAAGTCCAGCCAGGAAGTGCATTCTTTTTCTTAATATACTGCATCTGGAGGTTCCAGCTCGATTGGCTAGCACAGAGAAGAGGATTACTGTTTATATGGCAATTTGGGTTTTATTTTGCATTTTATTACAATGAACCTAGTAGTGGGGGGTGTTTATTAAGTTAATGATTTTAAGGCCAGATCCACTAGGATGCGCCAACTGGTCTGCACTGCTCCAATGATGAAAAGCAGCAATAAACCTGGTGTAACTGGCCAGTTAAGCTGAGTTTATGGCTGTTTTGCATCACTGAAGCAGCACAAAGCAGCCAGAGTATACTGATGAATGTGGTCCTTAAAGTCTACTGGGAATTACAGATAGGAGATCATGTTTAGCATCACTATACTCAAGCAATCATAAAAAGAAATGATTGTAACCTTTTAAGAACCAGGATGAAATACTGGCTCCTCTGAAGTCAAAGATAAAACTCCTATTGACTTCAGTTGAGTCAAGATTTCACCTAATAATGATAGGTTTTTTCCCTTTTAATTGTCAGTACTACAGTTGTAAATATTGACCACATGCTTGGTTTCAAATGGGCTTGACAGGCAAGAATAATTGAAAACGATGGGAATAAAGAACCATGCCTATAGCTACGTCTAGGATGAATTCATATTTTCCTCACTACTCTGATCTGAACCAGAAAAGACTTTCAGAAGCTATTTGTGTTGGTCTTTAATCATGAGGAACTCAGTGTTAGTTTTTACTGAAAATTCTCAGCCTGCTTTTTCCATCACCTCAGCTAAAAGGAAATGAATGTCTAGAACCTGGATGTTTTCCAGCCAATTTTCTTTCCATATCTGAAGGCATCTCATGTTCATGAAGCCCCTAAAATGCTATTGTGATCAAAATTAAACAGTTTTAGATTTGGGTAAATAATAAATCCTGGGGATGTGTGCAGGTCTTGACATTGGGATATGTTTGGGTTTGTGTTCGTACCTGCCTGATTTAGTTTTTTCTTCTGGAGGAGTGTAAAAGAGGTGGGGTCTTACTGAAAGAGAGACAAAGGCCTTTTGAAGCGTGTAACTAATTATTTATATCCCTTATCCCAGGCTCAATGCTTTTACTCATGGTGAGCACAACTCACCGACCAGCCTGTCCTCCCACTGCCTCTCCCACCCTAAACCAGTCCCTTTCTTATGGTCTGTTAGGTAAAGGGAATTAGGTGCTTGACTATCTTTAAAGCTGCCAATTGGATGATGCGTTCAACTTAGCACAAATGTACTCTAGACGCAGAAGCAGCACACGCACCATTGTTCACTTTGCACTTGTCAAAGCCCGAGCTGTGGTATTATGCACTTTCTAATGTCCAACATCAGGCACCGGGATGTCCAAATCACTGCTGTTACCAGCACACTGATTGCTGCCACAAATGGCACGCTGACAAGGCGAACAAAGCACACTGCTCAGAATTGTAAAGAGCTCTAAATCTCCTTCCATCCCCTGACAAGGCTTCCTCTGGCTGGAATCTGGCAGTTCTGGAAAAGTGCCAGGTCATGGCCAGGAAGGGAGCCCAGGCAGAGTCTAGAGATGAGAGAGCCAGGAGAGGCAAAGCCAGCAGTCTCATGAGTCGGCAGCACCAGGAGCCAGTATTATTATTTTCTGCATAAAGTCATTTTAAAGTTACAGTGAAACCCTGGTTAGCTGAAACAACAATGTCCTTCAACAACAGTACGGTTGTTTTTTTAAAAAGGCATGGATTATCTATATAGCTTGTTAGCTGATTCTCAATTATCCATCAAGGGTGGAGCCCAGGAAAAAGAGACGGGACCAAGTAAGAGGCAAAGTGCCAAGGACTGTGGGGAGAACAATTTAGCATCTGGCGTACCTAAAGTGCTTCAGCTAGATTGCTCCTCTCATGCATCTTGTATTCTGCCTCTTCTCCAGCTTCTTCCCCCTGAACTCCCCCACTTCTGGGTAATAACATACTTCATGTTTACAGTTGGGGAAGCTGAGGGTTAGAGAACTGTGCTTATTTCCCAAAAGTCACACAGGAAATTTGTGGCATGGCTGGGAATTGAACCCAACTTTCTTGATGCCCAGCTCTGTGGTTAACTGTAAGGCCTCCTTGCCTGAAACCTTCAGAGAATCAAGATCGTACTGTACATTGAAAGCTGATAATAATATTAAAGAACAACAAGCTTCTCCGTCCTCTGGGTTTACCCGTATGTCTGTCTATGTCTGTCTAGGTTAGGCCTGCAGCTGTTGGTATGAAGGCTAATTGCTACATACACATGGACCTCCATTGATTTCAGTGGGGGTCCATCCAAGCAGATTAGTCCACGTACATAGGTGCTATCAATAGCAAGATCAGGATCTGTGATTGTAAGGTCCCTGGGTCAGGTTCTATCTCACATTACATCTTGTCGAGTGCTGAGCATATAGTCAACACTACAGTAACGACAGTGTTCATGATCACACTTTATATTAAGGGTATATGTGGACATTTATGAATGGTTCATAAACGACTAATATCTTATAAGCACGACACATATAGGGGTAGTAAAGGTTATAGATGGTATAAACATATCAGTAAAAAGGTTTTTAGATTTTATAAACAATTGATAAACGATTCATTCAAATATTATTTTTAAAATATTATTCATTATCTCGTTATTTAGAAATGTACCCTTAATATAAAGTGTGATATCATACCAATAGTAATCAATTAATAGATTAAATACCTTGCATGCTTGCTGTTTCTGGTATCACACTGTATAGACAACTACGTTAACAAGTTCCAAATAAACCTCTTAAAGAAAACTAGTTATTTTTATCTAGTGCTCTCCAGTTAAACCAATTTTTGCCTGTTCAGTCCTGTTGAAGTTAAAATAAAGTCTAAATGGTATTTGCTTAAACCTAAAAGGCCCCCAATTTTTCTTTCTTATCTCAGTCCTCTGGGTTATCTTCTTGCTGTCATTACTCACCACACATAATCACTTTCACACTAGGAAGCACCATGGGTCAGACATGAGCCAAATATTTGGAAATCTGCTTTATTTGCCAAAAAATACACCCAGTTTTGGGAGTGGGAGTTAATAAGCCAATGGACAGAAGCTTTTTACATCCTTTTTACATCCAATGCTCATGGTAGTGCTTACTGTTGTGAGTAAGCCCATTGACTTCAATACTATTCATGGTAAAGTACTATGCCAAGTAGTAAGGGTGAAATCCTGGCCCCACTGAAGCCAATGGAAAAATTCCCATTGACTTCAATGAGGCCAGGATTTCACCCTAAGGGTTTGTCTACACTGCAATTAAACTCCAGCAGCTGGCCAGTGTTAGCTGACTCGGGCTCATGGGGCTTGGATTCACGGGGTTGTTTAATTGCAATGTAGATGTTTGGACTCAGGCTGGAGCTCAAGTTCTGGGACCCTACCCCTTGTGGGGTCCCAATGCCTGGGCTGCAGCCCAAGTCTGAATATGTTCAACTCAGTTAAATAGCCCCTTAGCCTGAGCCCCATGAACCCAAGTCAGCTGGTACAGGCCAGCTGTGGATTTTTAATTGCAGTGTAGACATGCCCTAAGTGTTTCCAGGATCAGGCTCTGCCTTTTTAAAAAGATGAACAAAAATGCTTCTCCTCTGGATAAAACTTACTTTGCTACTCCACTTTCTTGTAGACAGGACAGAGCACACTGGGAATCTCATTACTCAACTCATTACTTTCTTTCATGCACCATGGGGGACAGCTGTTCCATAACATAACAGAGGGCAACCTTTCCCCAGGTGTGATCAAGCTCTAAAAACCTCATCACATCTTACTGTCATATCAATTCCAGATGTCACAGACAGTCCTGTAAATCAAACCAGAGGAAAACTTTTCAGAGAGTGCAGTTTGCAGACAATACACTTCAAACCTTTCAAAAGACTCCAGTTCACATCCCCAGTTCTTCTTTATTTATTTGTGTCTGCTTTTCTTTGTTCAGGTTATATACCGAGCTCTGTCACCACCGTATTCGGCTGAGGATCCGTACAGCGCTGAAGCTCAGGCACAGTTGAAGATCACCAATCTTCGAGTGCAGCTGCTTAAGCAACAGGCCTGTCCCTGTCATGGCAATGACCTGAATGCAAAGCCTCAGCAGTTCATACACTATGCAATCTACGATTTTATTGTAAAGGGAAGCTGCTTTTGTAATGGCCACGCTGATCACTGTGTACCTGTTGCTGGATTTATACCTGTCAAGGCGGCAGGAGTCTTCCATGTGGTATGTATGATCTGTGTAAGCTTTACCCTAAGAGAGACAAGAAATACAGCAGAGTTGCTTTTTGTTTTCTTGTTTTTATACATAATATTCATAGATTCCAAGGCCAAAAGGGACCATTGTAATCATCTTGTCTGACCTCCTCTATAACACAGGCCATAGAAATTCCCCAAAATAATTCCTACAGCAGATCTTTTAGAAAAACATCCAATCTTGATTTTAAAATTGTCAGTGATGGAGAATCCACCCCAACCTGTGGTAAATTGTTCCATCAGTGGTTAATTACCCTCACTGTCAAAAATGTACACCTTGTTTCCAGTCTGAATTTGTCTAGCTTCAACTTCCAATGTAATTTATTTGTATAACCCTAGTCAAATGGTATTCCCCAAAATCAAAACAAACTGAACCAAAGCAATGTTCTAATAAGGGATGGCTTAGTGATCTAAGCATCAGGTTTGAACTACTTTAACTTCCTGGTGCCATAGTTGAAAGCTGGGCAGGGTCGATTCAGATCCTCATCCTTTCAAAGAAGATAAATAACTTATCTGCAGTATATTATTGTGTCTCTTTCAGATGAAACCTTAAAAACTAAAGTCACTTCCCGCCCCCCAACCTTCCACCTAAACCCTTACTAAAAAAAGAGGAAATTAATACAATCCAACCAAATAAAACCTACCCAAAGCAGAGTTTAGACTCCACAGAAGACAGAAGAGACAGGGACTCCATGAAGTCTGCTTGGGATTTTGCTTTGCTATTACATGGAAGGCACTCAGATACTACAGTGATGGGTGACAATATAAAACCCTAAGACAGATAGATAAGCTAGATGCTGGCTCTATATAGACTTTAAAATTCATACAGTACTTCTTGTAAGAGTCAGATTTTTCACATTATTCTGCAGCAGGCTGTGCACCAGTTGGCTGCCATCCTCCATCCCAGAGATGGCTGCATATGTGTAGTTTGTGAAAGGTTTTGGGATCCTGTAGCGGCATAGGACGTAGCAAACAGAGCTGTAAACAGGGGAGTTTCAGTGGGAGTTTGTAAGGGGAGTTTGTATTGTGGTACTTGTTTGGGGTTTGTTTTTGCTGTGGGTGGTGGTGTTTTGGTGTGGTTTGTGTTTCCCAGATTAACAGGATTTAGGTGGGAAGGCTATGACAGATACAGAGGCAGCAGTGGGAGTGACTCATGTAGTGGAAGACACAATGAAGATGACTGGATGTGGAAGCTGCGGTATGTACATGATCCTGGAGGGGGTACCTGGTAAGAGTTTTGTCTGCATGAAATGCCATCTGATAGAGCTGATGGAGGAAAAGATCTGAGGTTTGGAGATGCAGGTGGAAAGTCTGGTTGAGTTTAGAAAGGGGTTCGAGCAGATTGTGGAGCAAAGACATGAGGTATCTGAAGGGGAAAGCTCAGACTTGCAGGTGGAAGCAGGACTGAGGAATTCTGAAGGGAGACTGAGTGAGGAAAGTGGTCAGTGGAAGCATGTGACTAAAAGAACCAGGCAGAGGAAAAGATGGGCTAGTGAAGGAGAAATAGAGCTCAAGAACAGGTTTGCAGAGTTGGAAAATGAAGAAGGGGCTCAGCAGGTAGTCACTGAAGGTGGACAGGCAAGGAAGAAGAGAAGAGTGGCTAATCCTATAGGAAAAGGGGAAGAGTCAATGGAGACTACATCAAATATGAGCCCCAGGAGGATACAGGATGGGTTCAAGAGGATTACAAGGGAGAATAGGAATGGAAAGAATTTACAGCCAGAGGGAACAGGGGATAGACTGGAGAATAGCACCGTCATCAGGAAAAGGTAGGTCTATGTGATCGGGGACTCTTTACTGAGAAGAATAGACAGGCCTGTAAGCAGAGCTGATCCAGAGAATAGAAGGGTGTGCTGTCTTCTAGGTGCTAAGATACAGGATATAGACCTGAGGTTGAAAAGGATCCTAAAGGGAGCAGGAAAGAATCCCCTAATTATCCTTCATGTGGGAACAAATGATATGGCTAGATTCTCACTGGAAAGTGTTAAGGGAGACTATGCTAGGCTGGGGAAAATGTTTAAAGAAATTGAGGCTCAGGTAATCTTTAGCGGGATTCTGCCTGTTCCTAGAGAAGGGCAACAAAGGTGTGACAAGATTATGACTATCAACACATGGCTTAGGCAGTGGTGCTATAAGGAGGGCTTTAGGATGTATGGCCACTGGGAGGCATTCATGGAGAGAGGACAGTTCTCTCGGGATGGACTTCATCTGAGTAGGGAAGGAAATAGACTTCTAAGATGGAGGCTGGCACAACTGATTAAGAGAGCTTTAAACTAGGAATTTGGGGGAGATGGTTGGGAGATGTCCAGGTAATCTCCACGCTGGATTTTAGAATTGAGAGGGAAGAAAATGAAATAAGAAAGGATACAGCCATGGGTAGGAGAATGTACATAAGGACGAAGGGCAGTGTGGATACCAGTCTAATAGGTTATACTGGCTGTAGAATGACCGTGCCTAATAGGGTACAGAATGTGAGCGAGGCCAAACAGCAAAAATTAAGATGTTTGTACACCAATGCGAGGATCCTAGGTAACAAAATGGAGGAACTAGAGCTACTGGTGCAGGAAGTGAAACCAGATGTTATAGGGATAACAGAAACATGGTGGAATGGTAGTCATGACTGGACTACAGGTATTGAAGGGTATGTGCTGTTTAGGAAAGACCGAAATAAAGGTAAAGGTGGTGGAGTAGCATTGTAGATCAATGATGAGGTAGCCTGTAAAGAAATAAAAAGCGATGGAATGGATAAGACAGAGTCTGTCTGGGCAAAAATTACATTGGGGAAGAAAACTACTAGAGCGTCCCCTGGGATAGTGCTTGGGGTGTGCTATAGACCGCCGGGATCTAATTTGGATATGGATAGAGACCTCTTTAATGTTTTTAATGAAGTAAATACTAATGGAAACTGCATGATCATGGGACACTTTAACTTCCCAGATATAGACTGGAGGACAAGTGCTAGTAATAGGGCTCAGATTTTCCTAGATGCGATAGCTGATGGATTCCTTCAAGTAGTTGCTGAACCGACAAGAGGGGGATGCCATTTTAGATTTGGTTTTGGTGAGTAGTGAGGACCTCATAGAAGAAATGGTTGTAGGGGACAATCTTGGTTCAAGTGATCATGAGCTAATTCAGTTCAAACTGAACGGAAGGATCAACAAAAATAAATCTGCAACTAGGGTTTTTGATTTCAAAAGGGCTGACTTTCAAAAATTAAGGAAATTAGTTAGGGAATTGGATTCAACTGAAGAATTTATGGCTCTAAAGGCAGAGGAGGCCTGGGATTACTTTAAATCAAAGCTGCAGAAGCTATCGGAAGCCTGCATCCCAAGAAAGGGGAAAAAATTCATAGGCAGGAGTTGTAGACCAAGCTGGATGAGCAAGCATCTCAGAGAGGTGATTAAGAAAAAGCAGAAAGCATACAGGGACTGGAAGATGAGAGGGATCAGCAAGGAGAGCTACCTTATTGAGGTCAGAACATGTAGGGATAAAGTGAGACAGGCTAAAAGTCAAGTAAAGTTGGACCTTGCAAAGGGAATTAAAACCAATAGTAAAAGGTTCTATAGCCATATAAATAAGAAGAAAACAAAGAAAGAAGAAGTGGGACCGCTAAACACTGAGGATGGAGTGGAGGTCAAGGATAATCTAGGCATGGCCCAATATCTAAACAAATACTTTGCCTCCATCTTTAATAAGGCTAAAGAGGATCTTAGGGATAATGGTAGCATGACAAATGGGAATGAGGATATGGAGGTAGATATTACCATATCTGAGGTAGAAGCGAAACTTGAACAGCTTAATGGGACTAAATCGGGGGGCCCAGATAATCTTCATCCAAGAATATTAAAGGATTTGGCACATGAAATTGCAAGCCCATTAGCAAGCATTTTTAATGAATCTGTAAATTCAGGGGTTGTACCGTATGATTGGAGAATTCCTAACATAGTTCCTATTTTTAAGAAAGGAAAAAGAAGTGATCCGGGTAACTACAGGCCTATTAGTTTGACATCTGTAGTATGCAAGTTCTTGGAAAAAATTTTGAAGGAAAAAGTAGTTAAGGACATTGAGGTCAGTGGTAAATGGGACAAAATACAACATGGTTTTACAAAAGGTAGATCATGCCAAACCAACCTGATCTCCTTCTTTGAGAAAGTAACAGATTTTTTAGACAAAGGAAATGCAGTGGATCTAATTTACCTAGATTTCAGTAAGGCATTTGATACCATGCCATATGGGGAATTATTAGTTAAATTGGAAAAGATGGGGATCAATATGAAAATTGAAAGGTGGATAAGGAATTGGTTAACAGGGAGACTACAGCGGGTCCTACTGAAAGGTGAACTGTCAGGCTAGAGGGAGGTTACCAGTGGAGTTCCTCAGGGATCAGTTTTGGGACCAATCTTATTCAATCTTTTTATTACTGACCTTGGCACAAAAAGTGGGAGTGTGCTAATAAAGTTTGCGGATGATACAAAGCTGGGAGGTATTGCCAATTTAGAGAAGGACCGGGATATCATACAGGAAGTTTTGGATGACCTTGTAAACTGGAGTAATAGTAATAGGATGAAATTTAATAGTGAGAAGTGTAAGGTTATGCATTTAGGGATTAATAACAAGAATTTTAGTTATAAGCTGGGGATGCATCAATTAGAAGTAATGGAGGAGGAGAAGGACCTTGGAGTTTTGGTTGATCATAGGATGACTATGAGCCACCAATGTGATATGGCTGTGAAAAAAACTAATGCGGTCTTGGGATGCATCAGGCGAGGTATTTCCAGTAGAAATAAGGAGGTTTTAGTACCGTTATACAAGGCACTGGTGAGACCTCACCTGGAATACTCTGTGCAGTTCTGGTCTCCCATGTTTAAGAAGGATGAATTCAAACCGGAACAGGTACAGAGAAGGACTACTAGGATGATCCGAGGAATGGAAATCCTGCCTTATGAAAGGAGACTCAAGGAGTTTGCTTGTTAAGACTAACTAAAAGAAGGTTGAGGGGAGATATGATTGCTCTCGATAAATATATCAGAGGGATAAATACCAGAGAGGGAGAGGAATTATTTAAGCTCCGTACCAATGTGGACACAAGAACAAATGGATATAA
This sequence comes from Lepidochelys olivacea, assembly GCF_965140295.1. Lineage (NCBI taxonomy): Eukaryota > Metazoa > Chordata > Testudines > Cheloniidae > Lepidochelys > Lepidochelys olivacea. The sequence goes on from NC_140411.1 coordinate 270,313,188, forward strand.
ACTGGCCACCAGGAAGTTTAGACTTGAAATTAGACGAAGGTTTCTAACCATCAGAGGAGTGAAGTTTTGGAATAGCCTTCCAAGGGAAGCAGTGGGGGCAAAAGATCTATCTGGCTTTAAGATAAAACTCGATAAGTTTATGGAGGAGATGGTATGATGGGATAACTTGATTTTGGTAATTAATTGGTCTTTAATTATTCATGGTAAATAGGCCCAATGGCCTGTGATGGGATGTTAGATGGGGTGGGATCTGAGTTACTGTAGAAAATTCTTTCCGGGGTATCTGGCTGGTGAATCTTGCCCATATGCTCAGGGTTTAGCTGATCGCCATATTTGGGGTCGGGAAGGAATTTTCCTCCAGGGCAGATTGGAAGAGGCCCTGAAGGTTTTTCACCTTCCTCTGTAGCATGGGGCACGGGTCACTTGCTGGAGGATTCTCTGTTCCTTGAAGTCTTTAAACCACGATTTGAGGATTTCAGTAGCTCAGACATAGATGAGAGGTTTATTGCAGGAGTTGGGTGGGTGAGATTCTGTGGCCTGCGTTGTGCAAGAGGTCGGACTAGATGATCATAATTGTCCCTTCTGACCTTAGTATCTATGAATCTATGAATATGGATTTAAGATTTTTAAATGTGTGGATTATCATATAAAAGCATGTATCTGCCTTGCCTAGAGTGGAGTAGAACATGGACACACTCAAAACAGGTGACACCTGGATCTGCAAGTCTAACTGGACTCTTTGAATGTTAACTGAAGGTTAAAGTAAATAAGATGTTGTTCACCAGCATTTTAACTATCTTGTCGCCAAATTTAATCTGAAAACAGTGCATTAGTCACTAGAGGTCTGATCCAAAGCCCATGGAAGTCAAAGGGAATCTTTCCATTGACCGCAATGGACTTTGGATCATGCCCTTGCTGAGGATGCCCTCTGCTTGCTATCAACAGCACAACATCTCAGGAAGTATTAGTGGGGAAAGGCAGGTTAACCAAATTCTGTCGGTGAGGAAATCTGGCATCTGGCCAGCTCCTTGAGAAAAGAATAGAACACTCTCATTTGAGTTAAATTATAGCCTCAAACATGAAGAAGATGGCATGTTTCCCCATAACAGAGCTAGTCTTGTCATCTGAAGATCCACAAATCTAAAAGCACGCCACAGTTTGGTAAGTCTGTTTCAAGTAGCAATACTCTGGTCTTCACAGCTGTTTTTAGAGTGACATTCTTTGAAAGGAGCTGTTTCCTTGGGATTATTTTATTACAATATAGTTGTGTGGGAGCATGTCCAAAAGCATAGTTGAGAGTTATAACAGAAGTTGTAGCCATACACACTTCATATGTAAGCAGAGTCTGGATGAGCTCTCCCCTGACATCGAGTGGTGAGCTGTGGGAAAAAAAGACTTCAGAAGCTGATCTCATTTGCATGGACACATCCACCCGCCCTAGGTGCTCAGATGATGGGACTGCTTGCCCAAATGTTGGATTCCCAGTCTCCTTGTTATTGGGGCAGGAGTAATAAAGGGTTGCTATCCTTGTTGTGCGAACCAAAGGCAGCAGAACTGTACCTGGCATACCCCAATGGAGGGACTCACCCTCAACTGAACAGCACTCGCTAGGCAGGGGACATGGGTTCCAAAGCCCAATGAGTTGAGAGAAGGTAGGGACAGGTACTTGTATCTGGTGGTGTGGGCTCTGTTTAAGGGTTCTAGATACCACTTGACCCTTCCTCTCTCCATGGTATAATAAAAGAGCGAATTTAGACTCAATTGAGAGTCGTGTTACATGCTACAGAAATGAAATCACTCATACCTAGGTCTAAGTCAGAGGTGGGCAAACTACGGCCTGCAGGCCTGTCCTGCCTGGCTCCTGAGCTCCTGGCCTGGGAGGCTGATCCCCCTTCCCTGCAGCCACGCTGCCATGCGGTGCAATGCTCTGGGTGGCGGGGCTGCAGAGCCCAGCCTGACCAGGTGCTCTGTGCTGCGTGGTGTGGTGAGACTGCCTGTCCTGGTGCAGCCATGCTGCCGGCCACCGGTGCTCCAGGTAGCTTGGAAAGGGGGCAGGGAGCGAGGGGGTGGGGTTGGATAGAGGGCAGGGGAGTTCGGGGGATGGTCAGGGGCATGGATAAGGGTTGGAGGGCAGGGAACGGGGGTTGAATGGGGGCAAGGGTCCCAGGGGGGCAGCCAGGAAGGAGAGGGCGGTTGAATGGGGTGGTGGAGGGCAGTTAGAGGACTGCCCCCCCGGGACCCCGACCCATCCAACCACCCGGGAGAAGGGGTGGTTGGATGGGTCAGGGGTCCCGGGGGGGCAGTCAGGAAGGAGGTGGGGGTTGGATGGGGCCGCGGGGGGCAGTTGGGTCGGGGAGTCCGGGGGCGGTCAGGGGACTGAGAGCTGGGGCGGGGGGGTGGATGTGGCACGGATCCCTGGGGGACTGTCAGGGAATGGGGGGTGAATGGGGCAGGAATTCCAGGGGCGCTGTAAGGGGGTGAGAAGCAGGGGGGGGTCGCATAGGGGGTGGGGGCTGGGCCATGCCTGGCTCTTTGGGGAGGCACAGCCTCCCCTAACCGGCCCTCCATACAATTTCAGAAACCCGATACGGCCCTCAGACCAAAAAGTTTGCCCGCCCCGGTCTAAGTATTAGACCTACTTTGGAACAGTGTCTCTATTGCAAGAGACTGCCCAGTGTGCACCTTCAGTGAGGCTCCCCTGCTAACAGCTGAAATCACTGAGAGCTGTGTTAAGTGTGAGGGTGGGCCCTGAAGACATCTTACCAAGTGGGCAACTGGTGGAGGGGCGTGGTAAGCGCCCAGCAGAGAGGCTGGTGGAGAGAGCCAGAGCAGAGCCCCGCAGAGGTGTGGCAATCAGCCATTGGGGTGATGAGTGAGTGCCTGAGCAGTGCATCATGTAAGGTGCCTCCTGCCTTCCACACAGGGTGGGAAGTGAACTCTGTGGATGAACCTCTGAACTCTGGGGCTGCACTGGCCAAGGACAGCAACTTTGAGTGGGGTACAGAGAAGGGACAGGCGCATTAAAGAGACTTTTGGATTGCTGGACTTCAGACCCTGAGGAGAAAAGGACACTGCCCAACTTACTTGGGGTGGGTCTTTTGCTCATGGTTTGTGTTTATGAGCCCTAGTTGTGGTGTTTTCCCAAATTAATGTTGAGTTAATTCCCTCCTTTTATTAAAAGTTTTTGCTACACTCAGAAGCTGTGCTTACGAGAGGGGAAGTATTGCCTCTTAGAGGCGCCTGGGGGTGGTGTGTAATTGTCCCAGGTCACTGGGTGGGGGCTCAAGCCGGTTTTGTGTTGAATTTTTGAAAAGGAACCCCTAGATACTGAACCCTGCCCTTGTTGCTGCTGGCTTCACCTGGCAGAAGGGTTACACATATATAAATATATTCTGTAGAAATAATAGTGCACAGGTAAACGTGTGTAATAAGGGAAGAAATCAAAGGCCAAACCAGAAGAACACCTCCCCACAAGTGAATGGGACATTAAGAGCTGGTCTTCACTACGGGGAGATCGACACTGCTGCAATCGGTGAAACAGGGATCAATTTAGCGGGTCTAGTGAAGACCTGGTAAACTGATGGCAGAGCCCTCTCTCTGGTCGACCTGGTACTCCAGCTCTCCAAGAAGATTAAGGTATGTCAATGGGAGACCGTCTCCCGGCGACGCAGCGCAGTGAAGACACCACAGTAAGTCAACCTAAGCTATGTTGACTCCAGCTACATTATTCATGTACCTGGAGTAGCGTAACTTAGGTTGACTCACCCCCATAGTGAAGACAAGCCCTAAATTGACCATTTAAATACACAAATGTCAGGAAATTGAAATATAAAGTTCCTACAGCAAAGTTAACTCTTAGGGCGTATTTTATTAGTCCATTCCAGCCAGCATAGGAGCAGCCACAAGGCTTGCATCAGGCACTGTTTCAGCATCTGGCCAGCCTAGGACAGGGGAGTTGAAAAGATGGTTTAGAAGCACCCATGTGTTTCCCACCAATAAGACCAGTTCAGTTGAGAATTGAGCCTCATGGGCCAGATCCTTATCTGTGGTAAATCAGTTGAGTTCCAAGGACTTTAGTGGAGTTACATCAGTTTACACTAGCTGAGGATCTGGCCTTGTGTTTAATTTTAATATTTCAAAAGGGCCTGGTGTCTGAGAGATTACCTCGGGTGGGTGCGGGAGAGGGGAGGTTTGTGGGGTCTGTGGCTCTTTAGTTAGAACCCAAAGAAATATCAGGAAAATAAATTCATGGAGAGGAAGCATTTTACTTCAAAATGTAGACAGAAAGTTTATGTATGCTCTGAAGAGTTATTGTGCCAAATTAGAAGACAAAATTCAATCATTAAAGTTTGAAACAGAGGGATGTCAGTCCTGCTTTCAGTGCAAATCTTAACACAACTTTAGCCTCATATTCGTCACTAACATCTGCATGGTAAAAGCAGTTACCAAAAGTGAAAATATAGAGGCTTTAGTTTTCCAATAGTACTGCAGAATTTGACACAAAAGCTACTTGTCACAGCCAGAATGCTCAAAAGGGGATGTCTGGAGTTAGGGACCTTCATCCATATTTCCAAAAAGTTTCTTCTTAAGATAAAACTTTCCATGCTTAGAATCTAAGGTGAAGTTTTTTAGGAAGGTTCATGTAGAATCTATTCAATCATAGACATCAGGGGAAATTATACTCTTGCTTTAAAATATTTAGTTGACTTGGTTACACATATATCTTTAAAAAATGGCAAAATTTTAAAACTTCAGACTTCACATGAAGCTAGTCCTCAATGGGAAACAGCTGTTTGGCAAGTGTGAATTTTTGTTTTTTAAATAACAAATTTTAAATTATTTCTAAACTGCTTTTTGTGACTGTGCAGTAAACCATTCTAGTAAGTTTTTTACTTACATTTTGTCTGATTTTATATTATGTATAATATATGTAGTGTAGTGTTTAAATACGCATGTGAATGTATATATCTGTAAATGCACAACATAGTACAGTACTTACTTATATGTTTATGACATGCCATGCATCAGAGTGGTTCACTCTGTAATTGTGTCTGCTGCTGGAAATTGTCAATGGTTTAATCTCATCACCATTAAATCAATCCCATATAGATTATATTGATGAAAATGGGAAAGAAACATTTTCAATTCTACAAACATCTAGGCTTTGTTTCAGCTCCTAGCTAATTATGGCTTTCAAAGCTGGACAGTGATAGAGCAGGATGTGGTGCTGGCAGTCTCTGTTCTGCAGTTCAAGGGGAGTGAACAGAAGAATAACAAATGTGTGTTTTGGAAGCTCAGGGTGTATTTAACAGGTCTCAGATAGATCTAGCAAAGCAAGTTGAAGTATTTCGGTCATGTCACACTCAGCAATCTGGAAGAGATGATACTACAAAGCTGAATTTCAGATGCATGGGAAACTGGTGGACAAGTGCTAAGGATGTAGGTGAAGACTAATATTTGAATTGGTCTGGGATTTGATATGGGACGTGAGGACTAAAATTCAGATTGTTAATATTCCAGTGTGGCTACAGAGCTCCTCCTTATTCCCTGAAAAACCCTTTTTTGTGGCCTCATGAGTTGGGAGCCCAACTTAAAAAAAAAATCTTCTGTGTAGGTGTTTCCTTTTTTGGCTAGAAGGATGGCTGGAAGACTAGCTCAGGGCCCTGGGGGTAGGAACAGATATTGTCAGTACCTGGGTCATGGACATACAAAGTTCATTTCACTCTTGATTGAAGCAGATGTAATTCCACTGAAGTTAATGGAGTGACATTTCTTACATCACAGCTGAATCTGGAGCAGAATAGACTCTGGGTCACTTTTCTACATCAGTCAGGACAATTGACTACTAAGATGGCTAACATGGATATCTGATAAGCTGCTCCAAGAAAAATACTTTCAAGTTAGCTTCTAATATATAAAACAGTAGTCAAGAATGATATAGAACAAGAGGCTGTACTCACAGGTATTCATTTTTGTCTATATGCAGAGATCTGTATGTTCTTCACTGGACACTCCATTAACTTTCACTTTGTGGGTGTTGTGGTAGCCATGAGTTTCAATAATTACTTACAAATTTACCTTACCCAATAGGTAATTTCTCTGACTGCAACTTGGATCAGCTGGTTAGTATTATTCTGCATTCATCTGCTTCTGCTTGCTCATGTAGGGCAACATCACAGGAAGACCTAGGCCTCTTAAAGAGACTTCCATTTAGGTAGAAAGGCTAAGGTGAAAGGCTTATGGTAGATGTACATGTACATAGTAAATAAGAAATAAAGTTGGATATGAAACTATTAGGTCTGTTTGGGATTTAGAAACAGCTTTATTTCAGTCTTAGCATCCAGGACGGCTATGGCTTTGACATGCAGATCAGTATCATGATTTTGGTCATAGGAATGAAGGAGTGTCAATTGATTACTTAATTATTTACCATTAATAAATTAGACCTAATGTCAAATCTGGTTACATTATTACTGCAGATTGACTAATGATTATACGTCTCAAGTAAGTGGCAGTTTTTTTGTGCTGATAATTCTTAATTGTTCAAGCTGACCTATTGATTTTATGAATTATCTTCAATGGTCTACACATTCTTAAAGCAAAGTTGTTCATATCCAGTGTGTACATTTGCTATTGCTCCTACTCTGTTTTTAAAAAGCCTCTGGAATTACATGGAATTACACTCAAGTTTTACCAAATAATCATGGAACTTAGAGACACAAGAGACTTGTTAGGTTATCTAAGTCATTCCTGGCCAATGGAACATAGTTTCTGACAGCACATTTAAGTGCTTGGCACAGTCTAGTTTAAAATAATATAATAATACCTGACTCTTATAGAGTGCTTTTCAACCAAAGCTTCAAAGCACTGGGCAAAGGAAATGAGCTCAGCCCAGGCTCTAGGAGCAGAAAATTCTACAGCCACAAGCCCATCATCAAGACCAAGCTGGACTCAGTTATTATAATGTATACCCAGGGCTCCACCAACCAAAGGGTCCCTGCCAGTTGGATCTGCTATGAGAACCAGAAACTGGGCCTCAGCTTGACAGATAATAAGCAATGAAGAACATCTCTCATCGGTGCTTTGTGCTCTGCATTAGTTATCTGTCCACTCCTGGGTCCTGTTCAAGGTACTGGAGTTCTCATCTGCAAAGCCCTAAATGAACAAGAGCCCAACTGTCTCAGGGACTGTCTTATTCTCCATGATCCAGCACAGCAGTTGCAACTTCTGAGTGGCCTTCGGGGTTAGCCCAAGCTATCAGCCTCCAGAGGTTGGATTTTTGACATGTAGTTGTCACGCTGTCTGGAGTGATTCATGACCATGAGTGCCAATCTCAGGGCAGACTGTCAAAAAAACAAAGCAGACACCCCAAACTGGTGGTATGTTCTATAATTAGATTTCACCAGCCCAGTAACAAATGTGAACTCCTGAAGGACTATTACAGTCTTACCACAGAGTCACAGACTGTCCCCTTGGGCATTCCAGTCTAGCTTGCCACCCAGGCAAGTTGGACTAGAGATAGTTGGTTGCCATGCACCAAAGATCGCAAAATGTTCAGCTTGCTTCCAATCCCAAGAGCCGGTAGTCACTTATCCCATGTCAATTTGTACTTCAGATCTCACACCAAAGACAATGCTTGTAGCCAATCCTGTAGGAAACTAACTAAGGATTTATTAATTAGGAAAAAGAAATAAGAGTTATTTACAGGTTAAAGCTGGCAATGTTTATACACAAATGAGCTACAGTCTATGCTTATAAAGGGTGACAGAGTTGTAGTAATCTGTCAGCACTGAATGTTTTGTAGGGCTAACCCAGGTTGGCCTGGCGATCTCTGCTTTTGTTTTTAGCTCTGGCCCTTGTGAGAGTCCAAACAGCAAAGAGAGAGAGAGAAAATTTTTGTGTGTCCATGTTTTATCCCCTTCTTCCAGCATTCAGGCTGATGGGAGGGGCTTTCTTGCACATAGCACCTTAATAGGTGTGAGAGGGCTATTCACCCCATCTTTGTATCATGGTGTTCAACAATGGCCCACTTGATTTTCATAGTCCTTGGTGGGCGGGGAGCCAGAGCAAGCATTTTTACAGTTATAAAACAAAACTTATATATTACCTTATAGCATGGGAACAGACGTTACAAGTAAGATTAATGCATGCGGCAACTTACGAGCATTTTATAAAGTCTAAATACTAAATACATCTTTACAAGTCTAAAGACTATCTTGAACAATACTATCATACAGATGAACTGGTCTGGTTTCCAGCTGGAATCTGTCTTTGATGTGAATTACAAGGGCCAAAAATCCATCCTTTCGTCAAGTCAGTGATCCCCAAAGAACAAGCAGGATTCCAACCTAAACGCAGTTGTTGCAGCTGAGTTTTGGTCCTTGTAATGCACATCAAGGCTGGATTACAGAGGAAATTTAAGACCAGTGCAGCCTTTGTAGACCCGTCATCAGCCTACAATATGGTCTGAATTAAAGGCCTGATGCTGAAGCTTGCAAGGATCATCCCATGCCACAAAACACGATGCCTGCTACGGACGATGCTGAGCAAGAGGCAACTACATGTCCACTTGGGAAACAAAGTCAGTTCGCCCCAGTTCCTCAACAATGGACTTCCATAAGGCTCAGTACTTGCAATGATGCTTTTCAGTGTTTATATGTTCAATGAAGTCACGCAAATTGGCATATGCCGATGATCTTACCCAGGCAACACAAGCAGCCACCTTCAGCGACATCGAATCCACCTTGAACAGGGACCTAAACACCGTGGAGGAATATTTCCAGAAATGGAGGCTCAAGCTAAATCCTTACGAAACAGCAGTCACTGAATTCCATCTTGATAACAGGAATGCTGAGCACATCCTGAAAGTGACCTTCTGTGGCAACACTGTGCGACGTAACCACTCTCCAACCTATCTCAGAGTGAAGCTGGATCACACTTAACCTTCCAGGACCATCTGAAGAAGGTAGCTGCCAAGACAAAGACAAGGGTCAACCTGGTCCAGAAACTGGCAAGCACAAGCTCAGGAGCATCGGTGTTACGGACATCAGGGATGGCCCTTGTGTACTCCGTAGCCTAGTACTGTGCACCGGTATGGACTGGAAGTAGCCATACTTGACTTGTTGATGTCCAGCTGAACACTGCAGTGCAGTACATCAATGCAGTACATCAAGTGTACTCCAGCACCTTGGCTGCCAGTGCTATCGCACATCGCTCACCATCCGTTCGCCACGATGCCGCAACCCTTTGGGAATTCCAGAGGACCACGGAAAGTGAAGTCTTCCCATCCACCAGGGCCTTAACAACATCCCTCAACACCGCTTGAAGTCATGTTAGCCCTTTTGGACCCAAGCATTTAACCTTCAGCAATGCAACTTCAACCCTGCTGGAGCTTCAAAGCCAAATGGAGTTCACAAGAAGTCACAAATAAACCCTGCGTGAAAGACCCAGCACAGAAGATCCCTGGCTTTGATTTCCCACAAAGCTCATGGGCAACCCTAAACTGCATCTGCACAAACCATGGCAGATGCGGATACTTGCTGCACAAATGGAAAATTAAAGGCTCTCCAGTGTGCAACTGTGGTCACCCAGAGCAGACCATGGAACACGTCATGACTCCATGCCCGATTCACAGATACGAAGGAGGCATCACAGCGATACGCTCTGCTACTCCAGACACAATTCTCTGACTTAACCATCTAAATATAAAATTATAGTTGTTGCTCTACATCTACATCAAGCATATCTACATATGCAAGCTAGCTAGCATAAAAGAAGAAGTGCTCACCTGATGTCTGCAGGTAAGAGCTGGTGTCACAGTAGTGTTTCCAGTGTTCCTCCCCACACAAAATCAGATACCCTTTTTCTTGGGAGCCAGTATTATTCACCATGGTCATCCCTTCCTGTAAGTGCTGCCCATCATCCCCATCTTCCCCTGCATTGCAGTGGGAGAGTAAACAAGGTGGATGTACAGATTTGTTCTCTTATTGCTTGAAGAGGCATCTCTAATAATGTGATATAGTATTTTTATATTTACTCTTAATAAGAGAAATGAGAGACATGCACACGCACAGGATCAGAACAGAGTTTGGCCTTACAACAGTTAAAAATTAATGGTAGGATGAATAATGTACGTTTTCAAAGCTATAATCAAGGTGTTGACCTCATAGCTCTGCTTAATATTCTGAGGCACTATGTCAATCTACCCCAAGGATTTTTTCAAGATGTGTTTCATTTTCAAAGTTGAGCAGAGAAACTGACAGCATCTTTTGGTCTGTCAGCGAGCACAGCTTGAAAACTGCCTGACTTGACAGGTGGAAGCAAACCTACATGTAACACAACAAGGAGCATCAAGCTAGCACCACCCAGCATATCCTAATAGTGAGACACTGAGGGCAGATCCTCAGCTCGTGTGAGTTGGTTTATTTCCATTGAAGTCAGTGGAGCTATAAAATTTCACATCAGCTGAAAATCTGCCCCTAAACCACTGAAAACATGTCTGTTCCTCTGCAAAAGGCTCTTCATTTCCTAGCGAGAACAAGGGAGGCTGTGAGAATTAGGGCACTCTCAATAATAAGTTTAGTTGCATGGGCCCAGGTCTGCCAAGGCTCCTAACTTCTTTCAATGGATCTGGGCCATGGAGTTTAGATGCCAACAATGTAGGTGTCTTGCTAAATACTGAAGATGGATACAAAACCGGAATTGGGTCTCAAATCAGGTCCCGTGGTGATGAGCTAATTATAAATGTCTAGCTAGACTAGACTAGGATAGAGGTCAGAGAATAATTTCAGTAAGTGAACAGATTATAAAACTGAGTGGCACATTAATTAGTGTAAAATGTACAAAAATAAAAGCCATGTTGGAGAATGACTATGTGTTAAACTCTTTTCCTCTGCACTGGCATCTTGCCCTCTTCCTGCAAAAAAAGATATACATTTAAAAATTAAATAAAAGAAACAATCTATTAACGTTTGTTTTCCCTCCCATCCATTGTCCATCTTATCTATTTTGATTGTAAGATCTTTGAGGCTAGGATTTTCTCTTACCATGTGTTTGTGTTGGGCAATGTAAAGTTGGGGCTCTGATCTTGGAGGCACATCTAGGCACTACTGTAGGTATATCTACACTGCAAAAAAAGGACCCACGGCAGCAAGTCTTAGTGCCTTGGTCAACTGACACAGGCTTGCACTATAGGGCTCTCACTTCAGGCTAAAAATAGCAGTGTAGATGTTCCCAATCCCATAAGCCCAAATCAGTTGACCCGGGCTGAGACTTGTTGCCAATGGTTTTGGGTTTTTTTTCAGTGTAGATACAGCCAGAAATACAAATTAATAAATAACAAGTGACCTGACACATAGGTTACTTGTAGACAGCACTTTCTTTTTGCTCACTGCAGTGAATTCTGGAACGTAATAAATCACAGAGAAAGTATTTTATAAAGATTTACCAAAACACAAGCATATTTGCAATCTGAAAAGAAGCATTGGAAGGTATTAATTCATCAACAAAAGGCAATGGATGGAAACATGCCCTAGCCACTGTCTTTGTGCATAGAAATCAGTCGCTCGTTTATCTTACACAAGTCAACTTTTGTAATACTGTTTGCACTGTCTGGCATAATGAGTGACATTACACAGAGCTGTCAAGCTAAGAAGGGAAATAGTGTGAAAGTGAACTAGGACATAAAGACTCCAGGACAGAAAGAAAAATAATGGGAAAAGGAATTTCTGGTTAAATGAACCAATGACTGTGTGAATGCTTGAAGCAGTGAAAGGTATTGAGATTTGTGTTTGTGTATTTAGCAATGCTCCATAATAATCCCAGATGGAAAAGCCTTATAGTTGCAAATGGGTCAGCCCAGGTGTAAGGGGGGAGGGTGTTGTTAGGAATTCTAGTGCTATTAGAGCAGATAGATGAGTCTGGAGGCCTCTGTTTGTCCACAGAATTGTACCACACAGGAAGGACAAGCTTCTCTGCACTGCCGTCCCTGATCTGAGGGATGATCCCTAAGGGTGATCATAGAATATCAGGGTTGGAAGGGACCTCAGGTGGTCATCTAGTCCAATCCCCTGCTCAAAGCAGGACCAATCCCCAACTAAATCATCCCGATAAGGATGATAAGGGCCCTTAAGCCCTTTCAGCCGTTGGCCTTTCAGCTGAAATTGCCAATGGGGGCTAAGTAGTGCCAATTGTGTTGGTGTTTTTGGTAAAGTAGACCCCGGTTCATGCCAAACTAGACAGAGCCCAGCAAACTCATTTCACTCAGGCCCCCAAAGGTGGTAAGAGCTTCCAGTCTCCACTGCCCTGAGCTGGATTTGAAGAATAGATGTTCTCATTTGGAAAAGGGATAATGTAGGGGTGGTGGGAAAGTCTTCTTAAGATGCTCATTCAGCACAACCTGATAAGTCTTGAAAAAGGGGATTGCATGGCAATATGCCCCTGATGCCTAAAGGAACCCCCAAAAAAGGACTCACTGGGAGGAAATAATGGATTTACAATACGGGACAAAGTCAGGACCCAGGGGCACAATTTGAGACTTAGAAGTGTGGAGATTTTAGTGGCTATCAGGAAAGACTTGGTGTGAGATTGAGTTCACCTTGCCACATAGCAGGGGCTGATAGTGTCAGCAAATGTCAGTGGGAGTGGCACAGGTGAGTTAGGGCGGTGTGTGGTCCTACGTTTTCTATGATCTAAGACAGGGGTCGGCAACCTTTCAGAAGCGGTGTGCCGAGTCTTCATTTATTCACTCTAATTTAAGGTTTTGCTTGCCAGTAATACATTTTAACGTTTTTAGAAGGTCTCTTTCTATAAGTCTATAATGTATAACTAAACTATTGTTGTATGTAAAGTAAATAAGGTTTTTAAAATGTTTAAGAAGCTCCATTTAAAATTAAATTAAAATGCAGAGCCCCCCGGACTAGTGGCCAGGACCCAGGCAGTGTGAGTGCCAATGAAAATCAGCTCACATGCCGCCTTTGGCACGCGTGCCATAGGTTGCCTACCCCGATCTAAGATAACAAGTGAGCTCAGCAGGGCTTGGTGTTTCATGTTTTGTTCTGAGACACAGGCACAGCAGCAGTGTGGCCGAAACAGCAATTCCATTCCCCATTCTTTCTTCTTCCTTTCTCCCTTTTCCCCATCCCACTTTCTGGCTCCCCTCCCTCACCCTAGTACCCTGAAAAAGGGTTCCTCCTTTTGTCCATGGAGAGCAGGGCATCAAACACTTTGTCTTTGCAGTCTCACAGCTGTTCTCTTTCTGAGCTGGTGTCACTTCTGTCTGGCTGCAAACAGCTGACCAGCATTGTGACCTCTGACTCCTTCCTCTCTGAGCTGCTGTAATGTCTTGGTGCTTCTGCAGGATAGGCCAATGCTGGGCTGTCACTACACAGGACGATGCATCCCTTGTGCTAGTGGGCTAGTTAAACTGCAACAAGCCTCCAATAAACACACGTACTGCACTGTGATGTCACCGAACAAATCAGGCAGCAGCAGGAGTCTGCTATAGAAGAGAAAGCTTCCACCTCTGGTTAATCAGACAGAGAAAGCGCTGCCAGTGCACCTCAGCTCTCATCAACAATTCAGCCTTTTGCCTCTGTTGTTGCAGTTCTGGGGCTGTCGGAGGCTACTAATTCTACTTCGTGTGGTACTCCCACTGCACCCCCCACCACCTTTCTTCTGTTAGGCATTGTTCGGCATTACTGTTTACCACACAAGAGAACTATGCCTTAAAAAGGAAGTCGGTCACACGGGAGTCGTGCGTCTACTCTGCCACTTTGTCTCTATCTGAACAGGAGTTGTGCCAATTATACCACCTCAAGAGCTGGCTCTTCTGGGGTGCTCATCACCATAGCACCTGAAAGATCACAAAGCAGTTCTCATGACTGCAGTAGAAAGGCCCTCACACTTGCTCCTAGCCCTGGTATTTTACTCCTTAAACTAAGGTTGAAAGCTCATTTAGAAACACTGTAAGCGCAATGAGTGCAAAGTACTTATCTAATGAAGCCATTCAGAGAGCTCTTCTAAACATGACCTGTTTATCACTCTGATCACAACAGTCTCTCTCTGTTATACCGAGGTTTTATGACTGCGCACACTTTCCTGATTAGAACCCTTTTCTCCAAAGGTCAAGTGCAAAGTAATTCAGTGGTTGGCATTCTTGCTACATATACCATATAAATGGACAAGTATTGGGACACACAACCCCATGCTGTTTATCTCTGCCCCTTCTTTCCTCATGTTCTGGCAGCATAATGTAATGTATTAGAAGACACTGACACATACAATTTGTTACAGAAAGGGGGTGCTATACTTTGGGTCCACCTGTCCTTTTCATGGGGGTGGGTGGGCATGATATCTCTTTGTTGAAGTTCAAGGGTGCTTGATCCTTCCCATTATTTGTAACTGCTGTTTTGCTCTACTGTTGTGAATTGTTGGCTGATTGTTTGAGTTGCCACTTTTTTTTTTCATGGCCAATGGGCATGGGAAGAATTGCTGAACACTTAGGCTAGACTGTGGCTTTAGGCACAGCCCTGGGCAAGGTGTGGTACCTCAGGATTATGTGCCCCAGGAGTATCAAGGAGGCATAATGTCTCAGAGACAAATACCAGCAGCAAACCGTGACACTTCCCTACAGCAGCTCAGCCGTGCTGGCTGGCAAGGAGAAGGTGTGTAGCCAAGGCTACACTCAATCTTCACCCACTCCCTGACTGCTAGATCTAGAGAGGTGAATGCTCAGACTGCCCAGGTAGGAGAGTAAGAGAGGTTTTTACACCTTAGTTTCCTGCGCAGGTGTGAAGTCCACGTCAGAATCTAGCCCTAGATAAGTCATCCTCATGCAGTGTATGTTTGTAAAGGTCTGTACGCTAGCTCAACAGTGCTAACCAGCCAAAATGTGGCATCGTGGCTACAAAAGTCCTACAGACTCATCATGCAAAGAGTCTAATCCTGACTCAAGAGACACTGTTCTTTTACCACAGCCACAGAACAGTAGTTTCTGTTATTTCTCTCCCGCCACCAAACACATGCATCCACAGATCTTGTGGCTCCCTCTTCCTTGATAGCTGTATGAGTCACATGAGGAACTCCACTAAACATACTCAAGGATTTCTTTGACACAATCATGGTCTAAGAGGTTAGTTACAGTCTAATTGTCAAACAGTCAAAGTCTTACATAATACTCAGCAATAGAAATATCATCAAAGTGTTACACACTCAAACAAAAAAAAACACAGCCACCAGATCCAGGTAATACGTTTCTCTCACTGTGCAGCTGGATATTTCTGAGACAAACAGTATTTACATAATACCTGCTTGCCCATTCCGTGTGTGTGCCAAGCAGGGGTTGTTTACAGCATGTTCAAGGCCCCTTTCTGATTAGTTTCTTTCAGAAGTACATAATAGTTCCATGTTTACATACACATTTTTCTCCAGAATCTTTTATTTATTGTGAGGCTCAGTGGCAAACAGTGCACTGAGAACTATGGTTATAAAAGCACAAACAAAAGAGTTTAAGGTACCATTTTACAGCAGTAATTAAAAACATATTCAGCTATTAAGCCAGATTCATCAGCACACTTTGACTGCTTTCAGTTGCTCCTGCGACCTAAAGCAACCATAAATCTGGCATAACTAGCCAGTCAGGCTGGCTTTGCAGCTGTTGTGCAATGTTGGAGCAGCACAAATCAGCCAGAGTGGACCAGTGAATCTAGCTCATTATCTTAATAGGAAGTAATCTGAGCAAGCTCGTTTGATTTATTAGCTTCTGTTCTATATAATTTTAAGTGTACCTGAAGAAGGGAAAAAGCCAAGTAATTAGGTGGTGTTCAACTCTCATTTTGAGCAAAAATGAAACATTGAAAGATCTTTTGAGCTTGGATATCAGTCAGACATCTGAAGAAAGACTCTCATTTGAAATGCCCTGAATACTGTTTTACATTAATTTTTCTATTACTGCTCTTGGTAAATTTTTATTTAAAAATAAAACACCTCTGTTTGGTCAACTCAATTTAGATACTAGGAGGCCTTTACAAATTTCATCATATGGAAGTTAGGAAGGGGTTGCAAGCACCCTGGAAGACAGGACTAAAATTCAAAACAAGCTAGACAAACTGGAGAACTGGTCTGAAATCAACAAGATGAAATTCAATAAAGACAAGTGCGAAGTACTATACATAGGAAGGAAAAATCAAATACACAACTACAAAATGAGGAATAGCTGGCTAGGTGGTAATACTGCTGAAAAGAATCTGAGGGTTAGAGTGGATCACAACTTGAATATGAGTCAATAATGTGATAGAGCTACACAAAAGGCCAATACCATTCTGGCATGTATTAACTGGAGTGTTGTATGTAAAACACAGAAGTCTTGCTGTACTAGGCACTGGTGAGGCCTCAGCTGGAGTATTATGTTCAATTCTGTGTGCCACACTTTAGGAAAGATGTGGACAAATTGGAGAGAGTCCAGAGAGAGCAATAAAAATGATAAAAGGTTTAGAAAGCCTGACCTATGAAAAAAGATTTAAAAAACTGGGCATCTTTAGTCTTGAGAAAAGAAGACTTAGGAGGAACCTGATAATAGTCTTCAAATCTGTTAAGGGCTGTTATAAAGAGGATGGTGATCAATTGTTCTCCATGTCCCTTGAAGGTAGGACAAGAAATACTGGGTTTAATCTGCATCAAGGGAGATTTAGTTGAGATATTAGGAAATTTTTTTGACTATAAGCACTGTAACCGGCTTCCAAGGGAGGTTGTGGAATCCCCATCATTGGAGGTTTTTAAGAACATGTTAGACAAACACCTATCAGGGCTGGTCTAGTTTTATTTGGTCCTACCTCAGCACAGGGGCTGGATTTGATGATCTCTCAAGGTCCCTTCCAGCCTACGTTTCTTTTATTCTAAGTGCTCCAAAAAGTATGTATTGATTACAACAGCAAAGTCCTCATCAATGTTTTTTGATAACATGGATGATTGATGAGGTTGCTTCCCATATTAAGAGATATGCCTGGCACACCTGCAACCTCTTGCAGATCACCTTTGATTCATGGGCTGGTTACAACTGAGCACCACACCACATTTTCAGTTTGCAGGTATTTATAAGGCTCAAGTCTTGTTTAACATGTGTCTGACTGCAGTAGCTATCAATGGGCCATGCTGGTATCTGAGCCCTCGTCTACACTACGGGGTTAGGTCGAATTCAGCCGCGTTAGGTCGATTTTAAAATGAATGTGTCTACACAACCAACCCCATTCCATCGACCTGAAGGGCTCTTAAAATCGACTTCTGTACTCCTCCCCGGCGAGGGGAGTAGCTCTAAAATCGATCTTGCTGGGTCGAATTTTGGGTAGTGCAGACGCAATTTGGTGGTATTGGCCTCCAGGAGCTATCCCAGAGTGCTCCAATGTGAGCGCCCTGGACAGCACTTTGAACTCTGATGCACTAGCCAGGTACACAGGAAAAGCTCAGGGAACTTTTGAATTTCATTTCCTGTTTGGTCAGCATGGCAAGCTCAGCAGCACAGATGACCATGCAGTCCCCCCAGAATCGCAAACGAGCTCCAGCATGGACCGAAAGGGAGACACTGGATCTGATTGCTGTATGGGGAGAAGAATCTGTGCAGGCCGAACTCCGATCAAAAAGAAGAAATGCTAATATGTATGCCAAAATCGCATAGGGCATGGTGGAGAGAGGCTACAACAGGGACACACAACAGTGCCGCGTGAAAGTCAAGGAGCTCAGGCAAGCCTACCAAAAGACAAAGGAGGCAAATGTTCACTCTGGGTCAGAGCCCCATACATGCCACTTCTATGATCAGCTGCATGGCATTCTACGGGGGGACCATACCACTACCCCACCACTGTCCGTGGACACCTGCAAGAGGGGAGTCTCACCCAACAGGGAAGAGGATTTTGTGGAGGAGGAGGAGGAGAAGGAGAATGCGCAGCAGGCAAGCGGTGAATCCGTTCTCCCCGGCAGCCAGGACTGTTTCATCACCCTGGAGCCAATACCCTCCGAAGGCAGGATCCCTGACCCTGAAGCTGGAGAAGGCACCTCTGGTGAGTGCACATTTGTACCTACACTACAGGGTTTAAAAGCAATAGTTTTTAATGTTTGATTTGCCCTGAAGAATTGGGATGCATTCGCAGCCAGTACAGCTACTAGAAAAGTCTGTTAACGTGTCTGGGGATGGAGCGGGAATCCTCCAGGGACATCTCCACGAAGCTCTCCTGGAGGTACTCGGAAAGCCTTTGCAGAAGGTTTCTGGGGAGGGCTGCCTTATTTCATCCTCCACGGCAGGACACTTTACCACGCCAAGCCAGTAGCAAGTAGTCTGGAATCATTGCTGCACAAAGCATGGCAGCGAATGGTCCTGGGTTTTGGTTGCATTCAAGCAACATTTGGTCTTTATCTTTCTGTGTTAGCCTCAGGAGAGTGATATCATTCATGGTCACCTGTTTGAAATAGGGGACTTTTTGTAAGGGAACAGTAAAAGAACCCCGTTCATGCTGGGTTGTTTGTGCTTCGCTAAAAGGGATCATCCAGGAGAATAGCCACACAGCTGGGGGGAGGGGTGAAGGGATCATCCCAGAGAATAGCCACCCAGTGAGGTGGGGGGAGGTGTGTGCCTCACATCCAACCGAAAACCGCAGCCCCTCCTTTTAAATGTGAAATCCAACCGGCATTGCTTGCTATGGGAAAGGATGGCGCTGCCATTCCCACATGTTATGAAGGCGTAAGAACCCAACCCCACCTACCAAAAGGCTTACCATGGCTGCCTGGAAACCAAATTCTGTTGCCCAGCCGTTTATGATGTGTCACCACACCGGCAGGCGCTCAATGTAAAAGGCAAAATGCAACCTTGTACCTAAAGCACATGTGCTGTCTGTTGTGAATTGCTTGGTTCACTGTGAAAGAGTCTCCCTTTTGTTCTCAGAAATGTATCATCTTAAATTTTACTCTCCCTTTTTATCTCCCCCCAGGTGCAAATGTTTCTATGCTCCCCCTATCATCTCCGTCCCTGAGGTTATCGCAGATTAGAAGGCGAAAAAAACGCACTCGCAATGACATGTTTTCTGAGCTCATGCAGTCCTCCTGCACTGATAGGGCACAGCTTAATGCATGGAGGCATTCAGTGGCAGAGGCCAGGAAAGCATTAACTGAGCGTGAAGAGCAGAGTCAGGAGGTGATGCTGAGGCTAATGCGGGAGCAAACGGACATGATGAAGCATCTGTTGGAGCTGCAGGAAAGCCAACAAGAGCACAGACCCCTGCTGCATCCATTGTGTAACTGCCTGGCCTCCTCCCCAAGTTCCATATCCTCCTCACCCAGACACCCAAGAACGTGTCGGGGGAGGCTCCGGGCACCCAGCCACTCCAGAGGATGGCCCAAGCAACAGAAGGCTGTCATTCAAACAGTTTTGATTTGTAGTGTGGCTACAATAAGCAATGTGGCCTTGTCCTTCCCTCCTCCCCACCCAGGCTACCTTGTCAGTTATCTCACTTTTTTTTTAATTAATAAAGAAAGAATGCATGGTTTCAAAACAATAGTTACTTTATTTCCTTTGCCAGCTGCGATCGAAGGGTGGAGAGTGGCTGGCTTACAGGGATTAAAATCAACAAAGGGGGCGGGTTTACAGCAAGGAGAAACACACACAACTGTCACACCGTAGCCTGGCCAGTCATGAAACTGGTTTTCAAAGCCACTCTGATGCACAGCGTGCCAAGCTGTGCTCTTCTAATCACCCTGGTATCTGGCTGCTCAAAATTGGATGCCAGGCAATTTGCCTCAACCTCCCACCGTGTCATAAATGTCTCTCCCTTACTCTCACAGATATTATGGAGCACACAGCAAGTAGCAATAACAATGGGAATGTTGGTTGCGCTGAGGTCTAACCTAGTCAGCAAACTGCGCCAGCGAGCTTTTAAACGTCCAAAGGCACATTCTACCATCATTCTGCACTTGCTCAGCCTTTAGTTGAACTGCTCCTTAGTACTGTCTAGGCTGCCTGTGTACGGCTTCATGAGCCATGGGAACAAGGGGTAGGTTGGGTCCCCAAGGATAACTATTGTCATTTCAACATCCCCAACGGTAATTTTCTGGTCTGGGAAGTAAGTCCCTTCTTGCAACTGCTCGAACAGCCTGGAGTTCTTAAAGATGCACGCGTCATGCACCTTTCCCGGCCATCTCTCGTTGATGTCGGTGAAACATCCCTTGTGATCCACCAGTGCTTGCAGCACCATTGAGAAGTACCCCTTGTGGTTTACATACTGGTTGGCAAGGTGGTCCGGTGCCAAGATAGGGATATGTGTTCCATCTATTGCCCCGCCACAGTTAGGGAACCCCATTGCAGCAAAGCCATCCACTATGACCTGCACATTTCCCAGAGTCACTACCCTTGATTGCAGAATGTCAGTGATTGCATTGGCTACTTGGATCACAGCAGTCCCCACAGTAGACTTGCCCACTCCAAATTGATTCCTGACTGACCGGTAGCAGTCAGGCGTTCCAAGCTTCCACAGGGCTATCGCCACTCACTTCTCAACTGCCAGGGCTGCTCTTATCTTGGTATTCTGGCACTTCAGGGCAGGGGAAAGCAACTCACAAAGTTCAAGGGAAGTGGCCTTACGCACACGAAAGTTTTGCAGCCACTGTGAATCATCCCATACTTGCATCACTATGTGGTCCCACCAGTCTGTGCTTGTTTGCCGGGCCCAGAATCGGCGTTCCACTGGATCAACCAGCCCCACTGCCACCTTGATGTCCCAATTGCCACAGCCCGTGTTTTCTGGAATGTCTTTGTCCATGTCCTCATCACAATCGTCTTCATGCTGGCGTCTCTTAGCCCGGTTCTGCACATACTCCAGAATAATGCGCTAGGTGTTTACAATGCTCACAACAGCAGCAGTGAACTGAGCGGGCTCCATGCTTGCCGTGGTAAGGCATCTGCATGGGCAACCCAGGAAAAAAGGTGCGAAAGAATTGTCTGCCATTGCTTTCACGGAGGGAGGGAGGGAGAGGAGACGGACGACATGTACCCTAAACCACCCGCGACAATGTTTTTGCCCCATCAGGCATTGGGAGCTTAACCCAGAATTCCAGTGGGCAGCAGAGACTGTGGGAACTGTGGGATAGCTACCCACAGTGCACCGCTCTGTAAGTTGATGCTAGCCACGGTATTGAGGACACACTCCACCGACTTATGTGCTTAGTGGGGACATACACAATCAACTGTGTAAAATTGATTTCTAAAAATCGACTTCTATAAAATCAACCTAATTTCCTAGTGTAGACATACCCTGAGAATAGTCACACCAAAGTGGTACTCTGGCCACACCCGCTTTCCCTTGGTCACACCTCCAACTTGTTCCCTATGCTAGTGGCTAGAAGAGAGGTTGGTAGAGAACTGACTTTACATCATCTGAGGGTTCCCCTTGCACTAGGCTTTCCAGCTGTTATGCATCACTGGAGCAGTGCAAAGCAGCCTGAAGGGCTGCAGATCTGGCCCTGAGTGTGTACCCATACCTATGACTTTCATATAATGGCACATGATAAACTATGGGAGCTCAGAAAGTATGCTAACTAAAACTACTCTGTATATTAATAATCTATCTGTTCTAGGGTTTTATACTGTCACCCGTCACCATGGTATCTGTGCACCTTCCACATTAAATCAATAGCCAGAGCATCCTGAGTGCATTTCACAGCATCTCTGGTTCTTCTCCCTTTGCAGATAAAAACTCTGCTTCTCTCTCTCTCTCTCTCTCTCTCTGTGTATGGTGGAAAGATTTTTTTCAAAGAGGAAAGTTCTGGAGTGTTTTCAAAAGCCAGTCAGACTCGGGCTTCACCTAATCTCCTCTGGAAGTTCATTCCATAGCCAGAGCCCCTCAACGAATAGTGCTTTGAAAATCACAAGAAGAGTTTGGGATGTTATATATTGGTATATATGGTTGAAAGTGCAGACTATTTACCCAATGACTAGGTTCAGACTAGTGAGGCAGACACTATGCAGGCCCTTTTTCTTTTTTATCCATTATTATTTAACTATTGCAATGGTGCCCAGAACCAGGGTCAGGACTCCATTGGACTAGCTGCTGTACAAACACATATAAAGACACAGTCACTGCTCCCAGAGACCTTGCAGTCTATGCTGTGAATGATCCTGGTTCTGTTTTCCTTCACTAGGTCCATGGAAGGTGCATGTGTAAGCACAATACAGCAGGCCACCACTGTCAGCTCTGTGCTCCACTCTACAATGACCAGCCCTGGCAGGCTGCAAATGGCAAAACTGGAGCCCCAAAAGAATGCCGATGTAAGTAACTGATTGATGAAAGTGCCTCAAGACTGTCAGCATAAATGAAATTCCTTATCACACCCCTTTCTCTGATATTTCAAAAAGGTACCCAATAGCCAGACGACAGACAGCTGTTTGTGAAGTAACTTAGTGAGTAGAGAACCAACGCCAGCACCCACCACGTGTTTAAACATTGGTAACTGCTCTGTTTGCAAAGCTGCTAGCATGTAAATTCTACCAAGAACATGTTAGGTATTTGCTTGGCTTTCTTGTGGAATCAAAGCATAACTACTTGAGATGCTGAGCTTCTATTGCAGGCACAGTGCCGTTAAATAGACTGTACTGGACACTGGATGAGAGACAGAACTACAGATAAAGCGTTGGCACAGCTTTCAGTGTCTGGCTTTTCAGTATAAAGTAGAATCAGCCACAACTAACAACTGTTTGTATAATACACTATAAATTAATGAAGAGGTACTTTTGTTGGGGGGAGGGGAGGCATTATTTTTCCATTTTAGGTATTGCCAGGAGATTTTAAATGTTGGTATTTAATATCTAATGTTAAAGATTAAGGCCAACATTGTTTAAAGAGTCCACTAATTTGGTGTGCATGAAGTTCTGGGTGCCTAACTTGTCACTTTTAGGGCTGGGTTTCAGAGTTTCTAAGTACTCGTATTTCCAAATGAAGTGAACAAGAGCTGTAGGCACTCAGCAGCTCTAGAAGAATCAGCTCTGAAGTGTCTTAGCTGGTGCCACTCAATAAATCCACAACTCTAGTTGTTGCTATATACACAGGGCGTTCTCCAGAAAGGCCTCAGGGCTTCGGAATGTCCTCCTGCCCCTGGTCTGAAATAGCTCAGATTTGCCATCTTGCATGTTTTCCCTAGCTTTTGAAGGCATTGGGGTAGACTGAAATACTGGCCAGTGTGTTGATGTAGTATTATTTGTATTTAGAGCTGCTCCTGGATAGAAGGGTGAGCTGACTGCAATTTGTGTTTCATTTTGGAATATTCAATGATTGGCGGATTTCTCAGACCCTGTGTATGTGTAACCCTTGTGCTTTATACTGCAGTCGTTTATTTTTCAGTCCAAAGTTTCAAAGCCAAACCTTCTGCCCGTGAATCATGTTCTTCTTCCTCCCTCCCTCTCAGTCGCTCTTGTATTTATAACATTTTCTGCTGAGCTCTGGTTGGCTCATGTCTCAGACAGAGATTCTGTAAGACCTGCCTGACCATAATGATGACTTTCTATGAAGATTTAAGAAATCTACTGAATATGCTCAGTAGATACCACATGCTTCTGGATGTCTCTGGACATCTGCTCTCTGAATATGTGCAGAGACACAGATAATTTGGACATATCCATTCACCTTGCCAACACTACTCTCTTTTTCTTTGGACTTAAAAATAAGATGTTACTTTATATAGTATATACTTGCATTTGGGCCGTCTTTTATTGTTCTAAATTGAAAGAAAAAATAAAATAATAATTAAAGAATTTGATGAAAGTGTCATTCTCTAGAAGTAACAAATTCGTGATTGAAAATCATAAAACTATAGAAATGTAGGGCTGAAAGGGACCTCCAGAAGTCATCAAGTCTAGCCTCTGTGCTGAGGCAGGACCAAGTATACCAAGACCATCCCTGACAGGTGTTTGTCCAACATGTTCTTAAAAACCTCCAATGATGGGGATTCCACAACCTCCCTTGAAAGCCAATTCCAGAGCTTAACTACCTGTATAATCAGAACGTTTTTCCTTACATCTAACCTAAATCTCCCTTGCTGAAGATTAAGCCTATTACTTCTTGTCCTACCTTCAGTGCACACAGAGAACAGTTGATCACCATTCTCTTTACAACAGCCCTTAATAGATTTGAAGATTGTTATCATGTACCCCCATCCATCTTTTTTTCTCAAGGCTAATGTTACCCAGTTTTTAAAATCTTTTTTCATAGGTCAGGCTTTCTAAACCTTTTATAATTGTTGTTCCTCTCCCGGGACTCTCTCCAATTTGTCCACATCTTTCCTAAAGTATGGCACTCAGAACTGGACACAATACTCCAGCTGAGGCCTCACCAGTGCCTAGTACAGCAAGACTCCTGTGTTTTACATGCAACACCCCTGTTAATACACACCAGAATGGTATTGGCCTTTTGTGTAACTGAATCACATTGCTGACTCATATTCGAGTTGTGATCCACTCTAACCCTCAGATTCTTTTCAGCAGTATTACCACCGAGCCAGCTATTCCTCATTTTGTAGTTGTATATTTCATTTTTCCTTCCTAAATGTAATACTTTGCACTTGTCTTTATTAAACTTCATCTTGTTGATTTCAGACCAGTTCTCCAGTTTGTGTAGCTTGTTTTGAATTTTAGTCCTGTCTTCCAAAGTGCTTGCAACCCCCCTCCCCCCCACACATATCTTGGTGTCATGTGCAAATTTTATAAGCATACTCTCTACTCCATGATCCAAGCAGGGGTGAAAGTAGCACAGAGGACTTACCAGTACAGGGGCCTGGCTCCGGGCCCTTGGAAGGGTTGGGGCCTCGTGCGGAATGGGCGGGGCTGGGGTGGTCAGCTCCCCCAGCCAGCCCATCTGCGCTGCCTGGCCCACGCTGCCCAGGGTTCCGGCGGTGATTTAAAAGGGCCCAGGGCTCCAGCCACTGCCATGGTAGCAGCGGCAGCTGGGAGCCCCTGGGCCCTTTTAAATTGCCGGGCCCAGGGGCAGCCGCCCCTTTTACCCTCCAGGTCCCTACCAGCAGGGCCGCCGCCCGGGGTTGTGTGTTAGCAATGTTAAAGCACTGCTGCGGTAGCACTTTAACATTGGCAGCATACAGGCCAGTACCGGCAGCCCCTTCTTACCGGTACTCCCAGCCCCTACTGGCCTACTTTCACTCCTGTATCCAAGACATTATGAAAATATTGAATAGTACTGGACCCAAGACATCTGTGAGATCCAACTAGATATACCCTCCCAGTTTGACATCAGAACATTGATAACTACTCTTTGAGTACAGTCTTTCAAACAGTTGCGCACTGACATGATAGTAATTTCATCTAGACCAGGGGTGGAAAAACATTTTGGCCTGAGGGCCACCTCTGGGTATAGAAATTGTATGGTGGGCCATGAATGCTCAGGAAATTAACAATTCAGAGATATTCAAATAATCTTTATTTAATAAAGATACATTTTAGTGGAAATAAACATTAAACCTCACTTACTATTATAAATATACTGTCATAAAGTATTACAATAATTAAACCAAACTTACCTCCTTTCCAATCCCTCTTTGATTAATGTGAACAATGCAGCCTGCACTCCCTGGCCAACTACTCTTTGGTTTATCTTCAACAATGGAAAATTAACACTATTAAAACAGCAGAGTCACCTAAGCCAACAAGTAGCAGACACATGGGCTTGCACCTTCCAGGCTCTGGTAGCACGTTTGGGTTGTGCAGCTGCAGTAACATGCATTCCCTCACGTAGGTTCCACCTGAACATGTGGGAGCGTCGGGCAGGCAGAGCGGGGCAAGCCCCCGACCCCACTCCCTGGCAGGAGTGCCTGAGCAGGGCCAGCTCCTGACCTCGCTCCCGGGGGGCCAGATTAAAAGGGCTGAGGGGCCGGAGTTTGCCCACCTCTGGTCTAGACCTCATTTTCCTAGTTTGCTTATGAGAATGTCGTGTGGGACTATGTCAAAAGCCTTACTAAAATCAAGATATATCACATCAACTGCTTCCTCCCATCCACTAGGCCAGTAACCCTGTCAAAGGAGGGAATTAGGTTGGTTTCCATGTTTTGTGATAATGTGAAAGTTCTTTATATATTTGAATTTATGAAGTTTTTATAAATGAGGCCCATTGTTCTAACATTTGGTTTTGAGTGCTTTATTTTTTATTTGCAAGGACCTTCAGCATACATCAGAATCCATATTATTTTCTTCCATGAGCATTCTGCATGTTACTCAAAACCATATCTACCGAGCCTGAACATAATCCGGTTAAATAAGAATAGGTGTTAATTCTGTAAATTTAAAGAAGTGTACCTAAGAAAATGAAGAAAATAAACAATATTGACAAGATGTTGAAGGACTTAAATTTTATTAAAATATGAATCCCTAATTCATTAGACTCAAACCAACATAACTCGCCTATGGCCCCCCAACAGGGCATGGGTCTCACTTGCAAGATTCCGTGAACAATTAGTTACACTGGAAATGCAAGTGCTGGTATAACTGGGTACTTTTTTTTAAAGACATCTGCTGGCCTGTATGTACATTTGATTTTCTTTGTTGCTTCTGCTACTGCTGTACTGTATGTTCATTTTTCAGCATTTGCATTAATCTTTTATACACACCACAATCTTTCCTCTTTTTAATGAGTCTTTTTGTTTCCTTTGGCTTGATCCCAGCATGTAAATGTAATGGGCATGCTGACATGTGTCATTTTGACATGGATGCATGGCTGGCCTCAGGGAATCGCAGTGGCGGAGTCTGTGATAATTGTCAACACAACACTGAAGGGCAGCATTGCCAACGTTGCAAGCCAGGCTTCTACCGAGATCTCAGAAGGCCTTTCTCTGCCCCAGATGCCTGCAAATGTAAGTCACTGTCAATTAACTGATAAAATACCAACTGAAACTTGAGGGTTAAATACTAGAAGACAAGATCCTCCCATCTTTTATTTGTGCTGCTTTAGCAGAGGGCTATAAGTTCTTAACAGTATATTTATTTCTTCATCTTTGGGTTTGTTTAATGCTATTTACAAAAACCAGTAGAGTTTGCCAGACTAGGGGTCAGCAGATGCTGTTAACAAATCAGCACTCTGGCTCTCTGTAATTTAGTATTATTTATACACTGGATTGGCTGACAGCTGCCTCTTCACTTAAATGAGGATTCCTGAGCATTCTCCTGCTGGAGAATTTTGGAGAACAGATCTCCGTATCGGCACATCTTCTTCATTAATGTTGGCAGAAGCCCTGAAATGGATGGTTTGACCAAAAGTGGATGGAATTAGCAAAAACCAACAACCCTAATTCATCTGACTCTCAGAAGCAGGTGGATCTGAAGGGGGAAATTTCCGTGTGAGTTAACATTATTCCAGCAAGTTTGACTCTGGTGGGACTCCTGAGTTATATAGTCCACAGGGAGATCCAAATGCAAAAATCACCCAGGAACATTCTGAGGATTTGTGACTTGTAGAGAACTTCAAATCCACAAACCACATTCAATGGATTACACTGAGAGAGAAATGTAGTGAGCCAAGTAATGCTCTCAGCTACACAGCTACAAACTCCACTGATTTCACGAGATTTACACTGGCATAAGAGAGCATAATCTGGTGCTGTCACTTCATATGTGGCAGACAGAATCTGGCTCCTGTACTGTTAGTGTTGTTTAAGGGAAAATTGTATCCATCTTCTTCAGAAAGCACTGCAAGAATCCCTTCTCAGAGGAGAGAAATTGGCAGTATCCTTTGAAACTGTAGAGTTGCATTCTGTGGTTGAATATGGCATGTGGCTCCCATTGGCTTCACTTGGAGTTGTGTGGCAACTAACCTTTTCATCTCACTGGGCACTTACTTGTTCCACTGTGGCTTTCTGCTGCCCCAGCCAGCTAGCAGAGGGATCTAGTCTCCTCTGGATGTTTGATTTCACTAACTGGAGAGATGTGTGTCTAGCCCAGATAATACACCTTGTATAGTTTACCAACCTGATTCCTCTTAGAATACAGTTTATGAAAATGTATGTGACCTCAATCCTTCATTACACAGGTAAATAATATTTTCATGTTATAATATATAGACAACACATTTCTTAAATACTTTTACTTCAAATATTTTCCTAGTATCCCTTTGCCTACTTCCATTACCTACTTTGCAGTCTCTAGTCTCTTCATCTGTGATATCAGATATTTTTCTTCAATAATTATTGCCAGGTCATATACAAGGGTGTTTTTGTTTTGTACTCCCATTCAGAAAGTACGGGTTAGAACCCTGGATTCAGCCGCTCACTTTCTAGGGGTCTTTTCCAACTCCCATCTTCACTAGGAAAAAAGGTGCATTCTTACCTCATATTAACTGACACATGGCAACTATCACGAGGTAAAATCCATGAAAAGGCAATTTTCAGATGACAGCAGATCACACTAAATGCTTTGGGGGAACCTAGGATTTATGTTGGCCTGATGTGTTAGAGGTACAACTGCCATGTCTTCACTAGGATTTTACCTCATGTTTGTTACCACACCTTTTTTTCTCGCGAAGACAAGGTCACTGAAGCCAATCTAAGTTTTTGCATTGACTTCAATGGGAGTTGAATGTGGCCTTGGGAGCACTGGAGAAGCAGCAAAATCCACCTTGGAGATAGAAGGAGTGGGTTGTATCTGTACACTGGTAGTGCCCGTTGCTTGACAAATCTAGGAACTGAACTGAAATGTTTTACAAAGAGAGTATCATTCAGTCCTCCCAGGTCTAATAGTTCCAGTGCAAACCTTGCCTAGTTTGGGAAGGGCCATTACTGACTGGGGTCTAGCACAGAGAAAACCTGCTTGCAAAAATAAGTATCAGTGTAATTATTGGAAAGTTCCACTCCAAAATGGAGATCATGATTCAAATGGAAAAATTCCAGTGTGTATAGAAAAAATCAAACTAACAATCAACCGTCATGTCACAGAATTAATTATCTGTAAGTATCACCGCTGACACTAAATCCTAAGAGACTGCTAAGATCCTGGCTAAAAAGCTTAGCAATCTTGGCAGGAGGCAGACTTATGCAGATGATATGATTAATGGATATTTTTACTGACACAATGGTGGACATAAGCCCTATGTCACGTCAGTCACGTCAGTTTCCTTCATCACTGACCCTAACGTTCTACTTTTTTCATGCATTTCATTTTTAAAAAGTGCAAAATGTTATATGCCTGACATCAAGGCTAGGATTTTGTCCCCTAACATTGTCTCTTAAAAAATGTCTCCAGAAAATCCATTTAAAGAACCCTCTATGTTTAGGAACTCTGTGGTATTTAAATCCCAAAGATAATGTATGTTTAAAATAACCCATAAGACAGCAATTATTACAGTAAGACAAAGTCTTAATAATTTACCTTTTTCATTAATAGTGTCTACTTTGCTACTGTTATTATT
Organism: Lepidochelys olivacea; assembly: GCF_965140295.1. Classification (NCBI taxonomy): domain Eukaryota; kingdom Metazoa; phylum Chordata; order Testudines; family Cheloniidae; genus Lepidochelys; species Lepidochelys olivacea. The sequence continues at coordinate 270,342,617 of NC_140411.1, forward strand.
TGAGAACATATTAGGGCTTGTCTACATGGAGATTCAGGAAAATTAATCCAAATTAACTAAAGGTGTGAATTTGAAGTGGATTAGTTAAACCACATTAAATCCCTGTGTGTCCTGAATGCAGTTTCGTTTATTCACTTTGGAAGTGAATTAAGATAAACTGAATTAAGGTCAGTTTATTTCTGAATGACGGCGTTCACTCAGGGGTTTAATGCAGTTTAACTAATCCACTTCAAATTGGCTATGTCTACACTACCACTTAAATCAGTATAAGGGCTAATCTACACTGGCAATGCTAAAATGCTACCACAGCAGCGCTTTAACGTGCCTTGTGTGGTCGCAGCGCAGCGCTGTGAGAGAGCTCTCCCAGCGCTCTAAAAAACCCACCTCAATGAGGGGTGTAGCTCCTGGTCACTGTCTACACTGGCACTTTACAGCCTTGCAACTTGCTGTGCTCAGGGGTGTATTTTTTCACACCGTGAGCGAGAAAATTGCAGCTCTGTTAATTGCCAGTGTAGACAAGCCCTAATTTATGTCGCTCAGAGGTGTGAATAAGCCACCCTCCTCTGCGGCATAAATTACACCAACCTAAATGCCAGTGTAGACAGCACTATGTTGGTGGGAAAGCTTCTCCTGCCAACAGAGCTACCGCCGCTCATTGAGGATGGATTAATTAAATCGACAGGAGAGCTCTCTCCCATTGACTTACAGCCGCTCCACTGCATCGATGCAGCTGTGCCACTGCAAGCTCTCTAGTGTAGCCATAGCCTTAGTTAATTTGGATTAATTTTCCTGTGTAGACAGGCCCTTAGTTACAGAACATTGAGTATTTGTTCAACTCAATAAAATAATTTTGACAGAATTAAGCTGATTTCATGAAGATTTATATAACTTTAGAATGTTACACTTCACATAGGACATTACAACAAACTCAAATTAATAGGGCAAAGGTGACTTTATTTGGGGGAGGCAAAGACTTGAAATCTCCTATAAATGCTCTTCTGGATACCCCACAACTCCAGATTCCCCTTAGTGCTTTCCTTTTTGACCTCCTCCTCTTGGCCAGTTTACTTTCCATTCCAGAACGGGCCACGCAGCTAGAGCTGGGCAGGAAATTATTTTCCCCATCCTGTTAGAGTTTGAGATTTCAGATTTTTTTCTCTCTTCCGGAATGGTACGAAAATCAAAATCTCAGAACTTTTCACTCACTGATAATCCAGATAACTAACTAACTAACTAAATAGATACATTTGGAGTGGATCAATTGGAACATTGTGTTTCAATAATTTTGAAGCATTTTGTTTCAGTTTTGACTTTTTAAACTTTTTTAGAATAAACTACAATTTTAAAACAAAATCATTTCAAATAAAAAAACTAAACTTTTTTTAAAAAAAAATAGAAATGGGGCCTTTTTGATAATTTTTAAACTTTTTTTTTAATTGAAGCAGGAAGTTTGTCAAAACTGACCCTTTCTTGCAAATAGTTTTGGTTTCGATGAATCAGTGTTTTCTGACAAAAAATATTTCTTTGGAAAATTTCCAATCCTGTCTCAGCAACTCCTTCTACGCCCTCCATTCCTGTCTTCACACCCATCAGAGCCTTACAAACAGCCATCTTCATCTGTGGGGAGCTCACAGTGCAGTACTGGGGGATGGGGGACACAGAGAGTGTAATGTTTCAGGTGAGACTGGTGTTTCCTGTATGGAATATTTCAGTGCCCCAAAAGTTTTCAAGAGTCTTCCTCATAGAGGGTTAGTGGTATTTTGGTTAGCTCCAGTGAACAGCAAATGAATGAACATGGTTAGATGAACCTACATAATTCTGATTAAAGTCTGTGCATGAAACGTTTCAAAGTCTTGTGTTGTGCATGGTTTGTAGTAACAAGGGACATGTCTGATAACCTTATATTCTTATAGAGAAGACTGTAGAATGCTGTACTTAGCTCAAATCAACATTATTGCTCAACCACAGAGTAGCAATGAAAATTAAAACGGCACCAAGGTCAAAGTAAATAAAGGAGTTGTTAGGCCATAATCTTTAAAGATACTTTTAGGTTAGTAATGTATAATATTTGCTCAGGAGAAGGTGTGTACCAGATAAAACAAGGCATTCTACCATTTAACATAGCAGTCTGACTGAAGGTAACTCCCTTTCCCTTCCCCTACCTCCAGTTTTATTTTATATCCCTCATGGATTTTGAAGTCCCAGCTACAGTGTAACCAGGGACAAGAAATCAAGTTTCATAATTGCTGAGTTTCTTTTTGCTTTTGCAATACAGGGCTTTTAGGGTAAATATTTGGTGTTTCCAAAGGTCACTGGCAGCTCCAAAAAACAAAACCTTCATTCATAACACAGAGCTAAGGAGGAACTCCTGATCCTCATTGAAGTCAATGACAAAACTCCCATTGACTTCAACAGGTGCAGGATTTCAGCCTAGATGTTTCCCCACACAATCCTATTCCCATACAGCACCTCCCAAGCAAAGACAGGCAGCTGATTAATATTTTCACTTTGTAGATGCTGAGCTCAAAGTATTCTTATGTATTACACTGTGTGTTGCTGTCTCAATGCCACTACGTTTGAATATGAGGAAGAGAATGCTCTGTCTCCTGGTGTATTTCGCCATAGCTAGCCCTGGAGCACAGACTGACAGTCTTGTTGAGGGGGCCAGGTCAGATGACCTAACAGCCTTTTCCCCTCTCTTACTTCCATGATTCTATGGTCCTTTGCATTGTGCATGGTACAGTCTCCGCAATGTGAAAGCCACATTTTACCCGTGTGATAGGAATTCCCCTGAACCATCTCTCTAAGGTTATAAATATATTCTCCAGGAAGCAGCATCCAATCTACCCATGTCCACAGATTCTCACTGCTCCATGCTCCAGTGGCCTCTGCTGCTTTATTGTTTTCCCCAGCTGCTTCAGCTTCTCCAACAGACTTCTGTATTTGGGATAGGATAGTTGGTTGGAGAAAACAGAGTCCAGAAGCAGCTCTAAGAGGAGCAGATCATCAGGCCACAGACAGTAATAGCTGTAACTGCCAAGCTCCAAGTCATCAGTATTGCTTTAGAATTAATTTCCTGCTGTGTCCCAACCCTACACATACTGGGACATTTACCTTCTTCTTTTCATGATGTCCTTGTTTTGTCTGGATATTTAGCTGTTTGTTTGTCTCTGTAATGTGAAGTGTCTCATAGACTCATAGATACCAAGGTCAGAAGGGACCATCATGATCATCTAGTCTGACCCTCTGCACAATGCAGGCCACAGAATCTCATCCACACACTCCTGCAATAAACCTCTCACCTATGTCTGAGCTATTAAAGTCCTCAAATCATGGTTTAAAGACTTCAAGGTGCAGAGAATCCTCCAGCAAGTGACCCGTGCCCCATGCTACAGAGGAAGGCGAAAAACCCCCAGGGCCTCTTCCAGTCTGCCCTGGAGGAAAATTCCTTCCTGACCCCAAATATGGCGATCAGCTGAACCCTGAGCATATGGGCACGACTCACCAGCCAGATACCCAGGAAAGAATTCTCTGTAGTAACTCAGATCCCACCCCATCTAACATCCCATCACAGGCCATTGGGCCTATTTACTATGAATGTCTATTGCATTTATTCTGTACCGTTGTGGGGTGCACTTTATTTCTTTATGGCGTTTCACAGTATGTGCCTATCCTAGGCTCTAATCACATATACATTACACACAGTTATTGTATTTTCAGAACTACATGCAAACTATCCACATTAACTCAGCATCAGCCTTTGTGCTCCCCCCCAATATTGAAACCAGCTGGAAGCTGATTAGGCTCTTAGTGCTACATAGAACAGCTTCAAAGCTACTCTAAATTGCACCATCTGCTCCTGTCCAAGAGAACATTCTGGGATTTAGCCTACACTAGAAAAGTTGGCCAATCTAGCTGTCCTGGGAAACCCTCATAGTGTAGACACACCCTTTTCTGGCAAAGGATGGCTTTAGGTAGCGTAGCTTGTACCAGTTTCCCAAACATGAGCTGTGCCAGCAAAAGCACCTTTTTGCCAGTATAAATGCATGTACATTAGGGTTTTTGCCAGTATAAAAATACCATAAAAATCACACACCCCCAACTGACCTTGGTATGCCAACAAGCAGTCAGGGATCATCAGAATGATGGGACAGTAAAGCCGCATCCTCTTTCCCCCAGTCACACCCCACAGGCTGGGCTCCAGCATAGGAGATGGTGTAGCAAATCCCCAGGTAGTGGGCTAAGCCAGTGTTATAGCTGCTTTCCACTACCAAAGTGGCAGAAGGGGGCCATAGCAGGACCAAGGGTCAGATCCAGCAGGTGTGAAAAAATATTACCGACATGCCAAGGAGGCAGAAGAAGATGTATCTTGGAAGGTAAAGAAGAAAGCAACTAATTACCCACCTCCATTTTATCACACACCTTCCTGTTGCTTTTCTTGATAACTCACCTTCTCCTTCTTGGCCCTGTAACTTACTCATTTTGTGCAACTACTGGGCCAGACCTTGGGGCTCACTTTTTGTGCACCTGGTGCAACTCAGAAGGAAAAGGGTTACAAAGGATTGTAGGACCCTGGGGTGGGTGCCAAGCATAACAGAGAACAGCCTCCTAGGCCAGGCCTTTCCAGCTGGGAATCACCAAGGCATACCCTTTACACTGGGGGCGCTAGCAAGGGGGTGGCTTACGTCACCAGTGAATTCCCCTATGCATGGGGAATTCTCAGGGGGCCTTTCAGATAGGTCTTGTAGCTGTTTTGCACTGGTACGCTGGTACAAAGCAGCCTTAGCAGATAACAGGCCTGATGGTCTGACTCCCTGAATGCCAGATCAGTGGACTTTACACTATTTTCCTGCTTACATCATTTTCTGACCATATTACATGCAACGTGTAGCTTTTGCACAACAGTTTGCTTTCTCCACTGAATTTGACCCTAAGGGTTCTGTGGGAGTTGCATCCAGTTACACCAGGTCTAAATTTGGTCCCATAAGTATGTAATTACCTTTATTCTGTAGTTATAGTAGCGCTGATCTTCATCCTAGTTAAGATTAGCAAAGAATAGTGTGAATTTGCTTGAATAATCTTTCTGGCCCTTAGTCTCTAGGAAATGAAAATATTTCGTTTTGTGGGAGAGGGGAAGTTGAAAGTTTGCAAGGCCTCTTTTATAATTTGCATGGCAGTTTCCCCAGCGTCTAAAGGCAACTCTGACATGTCCAAAAGAGACTTTTAAGAGAACCCTCCCTCAGGTGGCTAAAGGAAAAATGATTCTGCAGTCCAGCTATACTTCTGAGCTACAGTGTCAAGAATACTTGTGAATGCTGATTTTAGGGGCAAATTGCCAGGAGCTATTTCCAAATCTCAAAATATAAATGCACAAAAATGTAGGTGAGCAAATGTGAGGATGAGGGGTCTTTGAAAATTTGGCACTTACTGGGTTGTAATATGGAAGTTAAAAATAAAATCATCTAAATGTGCCTCTCTGATTCAGTCAAGTTCCCTCTTATGCTCAGACTGGATCTTTGCTAACAGCTTTCGAAGGAGTAATTTTAGCTGCTAGCCATGGTATTGCAGAGTCCATTAAGTGATGGGAACTGGGTCTCCAAACTGCAGCTCTTAGGAAAAAATGGAGAAAATTTTGGCTAAAATGTAACATACTCGACCAGATTCATCCCTGGCCTAAGGCAGTACAATTCCATTGACTTCAGCAGAGTTGAATCCATGTATGTCACTGGTAAATTTAGCCCATTGAGTGCATGAGACCAGAAGAGTGTAGGACACTTTCTTTCCCCCTAAGGGGGTTGAGAAATTCCATAAATATCCATGGCATCAAGTAAGAAAATAGCACGTTCGGATGCATGTGTCAAGTGTAAAATACCTGACAGCCTTGAGGAGAAAGATATGCGAGCCTCAGTGAGCACTGCTGAAAACTATGCTATTAGAGGTACTGGAGTCTATTGCCTGCAGCTAGTTATGCAGTTTGTGGAGAGGATTTTTAATCTTATTTTCTATAATTATATTTTGTTTGGGAAAGAAGGGGCGGAGCGGGGGTTATTTTATTTATTTTGGCGTTGTTGGGTTTTGGGGTTTTTTTTGCAAACATTCTGGAGCCACAGTCAGTACTGTCAATTGAGTGCCAATATTAAAGGCTGACTTAGTATGTTAAAACTGCAGTTCAGATACGTCAAAACCTGGAATTTCTGGAAACCACAAAAACGTCATCATGTCAGAATCAAAGATACGTGCATAACAATAAGTGTTCTAAGGCAAAGCATGGCTGTGCTCTATATAGTGCCTTTCTTTGTACTGCCTCCACAGCAGGAAAGGAAAAACCCCTTGGCTGGTTGAAAACGTTCTGCCCAAACTGTTTTTGATAGAAATTTGCGGTTTTGGATAAATGAAAATTTTCACTTTCTGTGAAAAATGTTGATTTTTTTTTGTCAAAAAAAGAATGCCTGAAAACTGAAATATTTAGCTTTGGAAATGATACTGTGGTGCCTAATGGATTTGCCATTCGGTTGACTCATGTCCCAATTCTCCTGTATGGGCTGGGCTCCCTGGCTGGACTACATCTCCCATGGTGCACCACAGCTAGGGACTCCCATGATATACAGCCTCCCCTCTCTCAGAAGACTGTAATGCACCATGGGACTGTAATGCATCTGACCAGGGAGCCCCAGACTACAATGGAGAATGAGAGCATGAGGCATCCAAATGACAAGCCCCATGAGGCACCCCAGCCAGGTGTTTCCAGATCAAATTATTTTGGTTTTCAGCCTAAATTTTTTGGTATTTGAATTTGCACCCAAAAAAAAAACAAAAAACCCCTTGAAAAAAAAATCCCCTATTTAAAACTTTTCCAGCCCTCTGTATGTTGGATGCCAGCGACAGCAAAGGGAGGCCTAGATTACAGATGGAAAAACATGTTAAAGGGGAGAAGAAGTCCAACCCCTTCCTATGTAGAGATTCCTCCAAATTTTTTCATTCTGGAATGTGGGATTTGTCCAAACCGCCCCCTCTCTTTCCCCAAGAAGAAAAACGTCACCTTGCTCTCTAATAATCCCTGTGGTTGCCACATTGACCCACTCTGATGGTCTTCAGAAAGAGCCACATCTAGCTCTTTCCATGCAAATGGAGAGAAGCTGCAATGTGAGGCTGTTTAGCAGGGAAGAGGAAAATGGAAGAAGAGTGAAGAGGACCCTTTCCTTGTTCAATAATAACAATGAGTCTTTTCAGTTTTTTGGCAACAAAACCTTACACAAACGCAGAAAAATCCATGTTTAAAGGTCTGTACAAGAGCTGGATGGCGTTTGTATACAGCCTGACCCTTTGTTATCAGTGCCCTCATTTTTTATTCAGCATTTCAAAATAGCCACTTTGTTTTTAAATGCCAGAAAATAACTAAATTTTACCCATCACTCATCTAAGTTAAAATGACTTTTTCAAAGCTTCTTGCAGCAAGAGAATCATGAATTGTTACTTAAGAAAGCAGTTGTGTTAGGATTCTTTTTTGTAGAATATACAATAATGATCCAAGTCCTGATTCAACAAGGTACTTCGGTGCAAACTTTAAAGTTAGGCATGTGCTTAAGTACCTTGCTGAATTGGGGCCCTGGAGTTATAAGCTAACTGACGTAGTACTTTTCACTTTTGGCAAAACATGACACGAAACCAAGCTAGCTTGACTAATTATAATACAACAGAAGTTAAAGTCTTGTCATTTCTAGAGGGAATTCCTCTGGTCAGGTTCATACAAGTAAGGAGAATAAAGTCCAGAAACAACATGATTATTATTAGAACCGCAGGAGGTTTGGCATGTGTCTCACACTATTTCAAGCAAAAGTTTTGCTTTATTGTCAGGTCACATTTCATGTAATGATTGGAAAATGTCTGTGTTGTGCCAGTCCAGCAACTCTGGGTAAACTTTCAGTAATGTAGCAAACATATTTCCTCTGGTAACTATGTCAGCCTACTAGTCCTCGCTCCCCAGTAGTGTGAAATAATAAGCACATCCAGTTCACCCATGCGTTGGGTGAGCTAATCTGTTTGCTCTGCATTCATATCTAGCATTGCTAGCTTTCCAACACCAATACACTTACATGATGTACCTGCTTTGTACTGCAGTGTGTTCCTGCCACCCAGTTGGATCAGCCATGCTTCCTTTCAGCACTAATACCTTCTGTGACCCCAGCAACGGTGACTGCCCCTGCAAACCTGGAGTGGCAGGTCCTCAGTGTGACCGGTGTATGGTGGGATACTGGGGCTTTGGAGAGTATGGCTGCAGACCGTGTGACTGTGCTGGAAGCTGTGACCCACTCACTGGTGACTGCATCAGCAGGTGCGTGGACAGACATGCTATTTCTCTAGACTCACAAATGCAAATAGATCATGGACCTTCATATCCCAGGTATGTTCAATAAGTGTTGATTATTTTAGATAGACCTTATTGTTTGGATTGGTACTACAGAAAACCTGATGTTACACACAATTTATAAATGGATACTGAGCCAGATTGGCTTCCTCCTATGGAGACACCTATTGGACAGAGTCAGAGAAGACTAAATGCTCCATCTGATTACCTGGCACAGTTTCCTGCGAAACATCTCATGGCGTTTGATGGGAGGGCTTTTGCTGTCTGCAGGGTTAGCAGGGGACAATACCTTCCAAGACTTCAGTTCTAGAGGAGCCACAGGGAAGGAGCCATCTAGATACATGGAAGAAGAAACTATCTGCATGGATGGCTGCCCCGCTGTGTTTCTTTACTGGCCCAACTATCCCCTTGTGACAGCAGGGCAGTAGCTGGAGCTGTGCTGCCATTGTCTGGGTTGCCTTGCTCTATAGCAGTCCCAGAGGGGAGCCAGAGAGTTAGTAGAGCAGGGCTGAACATGGGTGGTGCTGTAAAACTTAGCCAATCCTTGACTCACTGGTGCCCCTCCTGTGTCCCCTCTTCCTGTGCCCATGTGGAACACAGAGCCCATGGATGACCATCAAAGTAGTTTCCATGGAGCCCAGGAGGAAATCCGTCCACCCTGATGTGCATATGCACAGGGGATGTACTGCCCTACCATATTTATATTTATTATATTGTAGGGCCTCAGAGTTCAGCCAGTCACAGTTTTATGGGATACGGAAGCAGGATCTTGGGTTAGAAATACGTTTAAGTTATTAACAATAATATGTCAGGAGAATGGCCCATTTTATTATAGTATCATGGGTCATGACTAAGCCTAACATTTTGTCACAGATATTTTTAGTAAAATTCATGGACAGGCCACAGACGAAAAAGAAAAATTCAAAGAAAAAAGAAGCCGTGACTGTCCCTTCAATGGGACTTTTACTAAAAATATCTGTGACAAAATGGGGATCTGTGGATCCCCATACCGCCTGAAGCGGGGGAAGCTGCGCAGGGGCTAGGAGCCACCAGCAGCAGCTGGGGACTGTGGGGTACCCCCACCACCCACAGCACCGGGGGCCGTGGCTGCTGGGAGCTTGGGAACACTGCCGCCAACAAACTCGGGGCTTCCCCTGCCTGCCGTGAGCTCAGGGATACCCCCACTGTCTGCAGTGGCCAGGAGCTGCAAGGGTTCCGCCACCCATGAGCTCAGGGGTTCCCCCGCTGCCCATGCTGCCAGGCGCTCAGAGGTTCCCCCGTCACTGCTGCCAGAAAGTTCAGGGGTTCCCCAGCCGCCCCTGCCACCTGGGAGCTCACGGTTTCCCTGGCTGTCCACAGCCACTGGGCGTTTGGGGTTCCCCTGCCACCCACAGCGGCCGGGAGCTTGGGGTTCCCCCAGCCACTGCAGGGTTCCCCCACCGCCTGTGGTGGCCAGGAGTTGCGGGGTACCCTACGGCCTGCTGCCAGTGGGCAACCCTGCAGTTTCCCACCACTGAAGTCACAGAGGTCACTGGAAGTCACGGATTCTGTGACTTCCACTGCCTCCGTGACTAAATCATAGCCTTAGTCATGACATATGACTCCCCTTCCTGACATCTGGTGCTGGTACTTTCAGGTTCTTAAAATTTTTGTGCGGTAGGGGGGTTCCATACATTTGAAGGAAGATTGAAGTCCTGTTCCCATTAAAGTTAATCACAAATGTCTCGTTGACTTAAATGGACCAACGTCAAGCCCTAGCTTGTATGCTAGAGAAGAACATATTTTAAATCAAACCATCTCAGGAGGCCTAGGTTACCAATTGCCATCTCTAGGCCAGGCTGGCTGGTGTCTGCCTGGTGGGTCTTGCCCACATGCTCAGGGTCTAACTGATCCCCATATTTGGGGTCAAGAAGAAATTTTTCCCTGGATCAGATTGGCAGAGACTCTGGGTTTTTTTACCTTCCTGTGCAGCATGGGGCACAGGTCACTTGCAGCTTTAAAGCAGTGTAAACAGTGGAGTCTCTGTAACTTGATGTCTTTAAATCATGATTTGAGGACTTCAGTAATTCAGCCAGATGATATGGGACTAATACAGGAGTGAGTGGGTGAGGTTCTATGGCCTGCATTGTGCAGGAGGTCAGACTGGATGATCATGATAGTTCCTTCTGACCTTAAAGTCTGTGAGTCTCTGAGCTGTACAGACAGATCCTTCTGTGGACCTTGTATATTCACTGAGATTATATATTACATACAAATTCTTAAATATATATTTTATACCAAATGTGGATCCATAACACAAATCTGGGAGTTTACAATGATCAAGCTGTCACTGTCTAAAACTATTCATTTTTGTGTGTTTTACAATACCAATAAATCTGGAGAAACTTCATGGTAAATTTCTGAAAAGTGGACTATTCATTGTGTGTAATAATTTTCTTGAATTTGTGGTATTTTCTATTGATTCCATGAGAAATGCCTCACAGTTTCCCTTTATTACAACAGTGCAGACATAGTCTGGCATCATGAAATTTCTGATTTCCGCTCTGTGTTTAACGAGAGTGAGCCAGCTTGGGGATGGGAGGACGAACAAGGATTCTCTGCTCTCCGGCATTCAGGTGAGATAGCTGATTCAAACATATTTCTTATCTCCCCTCCTATTACTAAGAGATTGTTCCTAATGAACCAGAAAAGGGTCTTTTAAAGTGATTTGTGAAAATGCAGCAGAGCGTTGCTTTGGATTAATGCCTTAGCAATGGTGGTAGCGAGGAATGTAATGTCCAACATTCAGTACTGTTCAACTACCAAAAAAAAAAAAGCCTAAGGAACATTGAAAGACTGACTTCGACCCACATACACAAGGATATCTAAAGTCTAGGCAGACAGTCCCATCTTAAAATCTGTGTGTAGGGGCTGATAGCTTGTGTAGGGGTTGATAGTTTGAGTATCTGCCTGGGTTTTCATCCTGAGCTCTGAATTCTCGGGCTTTTGCACATTTACATCAGAATACTTTTAAATGCTCTTTTCTTTTACTTTGTTTTTAATAACTCCTTTATGTGATATTTTCCCAGAGCTGTTATATTCTGTTGGGTAAATTGATGATAAAGTTATTTGAAGAATATGATATTGCCCAGATGAATTAGATATGTAATTAGGGAGTTTCTAAAACAAGAGTGACAACACAATAATTTTCTCAGACTATCATATGAAGTTTGGAAGCTGTTGTGGTTGATGACATGGTTACAGACTACCTCATGGTCCAGCTATGATTTCAACTGGAGAAGTTATTTTCCACTTGTCCTCCTAAAAAGTGTTGTGAAACATTGCTGGACCATATGAAAATTAGTAGGCAGTGTGGCCTGATTGTGCATCTCCTCTGCCTGTGAGCACTTATTCACATAACTAGTCTTAATGACTTCAGTGCACCTACTTTTGTGAGTAAGCATTCACCAGCAGAAGGTTTCCACAACTTGGGCCTTTGTGTTTTGCAGATTGACAGTACACCTTCTTCCTAAAGTCATTCTATCTTATCAAGTTAGTGCAAGTGCCACTTTCTGCATGTGCACTGAATTGCATGATAAAAATTCTGAGGACACATTAAGTGGGGAGAAAAAACCCTAGTGTCTGTCAATGAGACTTTTAAATAATTTTTTTTATTTCAAGAGCACAATAGCAATTAATCAGCCAAATACAGAATAACCATCTGCAACATTTTATTTTAAGCAAATTTTGACTGGTACAAATGCAAAGATAGAATCAGAAAAGACTCACTTCTTATTTTTATACTGTAATTCAAAATAGAAAGGTGGTATTTTTTCCCCTCCCATCAGATTTTATGCAAAAACTACTTCCTCTTAGGCTAAGATCTTCTGAACCTGGAGCTCAGTTTTCTAGCTGACCTCCTGAAACCCAATTTTCAGCTGACCTCCTGAAGATAGGGGGTTGGGCCTTGACCAAGAAAAATAATTAAGCGCTATGCTTAACTTTGAGCATGTGATCAAGTGTAGTTGATGTCAATGTGGTACTACACACAGGCACAAAATTAAGCTCCTGCTTAAGTGCATTGCTGGTTCAGGGGCTTAAAATGAAAACCCTGGCAAACAAATGGCAGCACTATAAGACTGTACTGCAGAGGAGCGAGCTATACTGGGAAGTCCTTGGGCTCAGGACTCCTTGCCTCACTCCTATGGCACGAATGGGGTGGATAGCTGGTGGATCTCCCCAACTGAGCATTCCTTTGGTGCAGGGGAATCCTTGTGTGGCACAGAGCCAGGGCCGGTGGGAGGTTGGAGAGTTTATATTATTAAAAGGTAAAAGTTGGAAGATTCCAATTTTAAAATAAATAAACTTGACATCTAATTAAAGGTAGCTTGGATGTTCTGAAAGACGAGCTTGTGCGTCCATCAAATGAGTGCTTTTCAAAATTGGGGAGATGGGCATGTGCTAGGGAAACGGATGCTCAGTTATGTCTCGCCTGGTGTTCTGTGGGTGTTTTCAAACCTTGTTATGGGCAGAGTTGTGTTAATGAAAATACAAGTAACCATTTGCCCATGCAGTCTGCCTGGGTCTGGCGCTTGGTTACCAATGCCTGCAGCCTTTGCGTTTTCGCTCCCTGTACAAGGCTGCAAATGGTGGTGGTGAGTTGTTCTTTTAAGATGTGCCTCATGTCTGCTGGGAAGTGATGGAGCCCTCAAAATCCTCTCACAAAAACCACTGAAGAGGCAATCATTGGGTAATGACTTTGTTGGCCTGATTCTCCTCTCACTTACTCAACTGTGAAGCAAAGTCATTCAAGGGAGGTCAATGGAGTTACACCATGTAAGGCTAGTGTGAGAGAAGGACAAGGGATGAAATCCAGGCCACAGCAAAGTTAATAGCAGAACTCTCCCTAACTTCAATGAGGCAAGGATTTCACCCCAGTCCCCGTCTCTACCCACTCAGGCTGATCTAAACGAACAGTACTGGAGTGAAAGGCTCTATATCCCATTAGTCACCCCTTGGTCCAGTCCATCCCCTCCCTTTGCTGTACGTTTCAATCTTTGGAGTACCATCCATGAGACACGTTTGGTTTGGTTTGTTTCCACAGGTAAATGTGAATGCAAAGAACAAGTTTTAGGGAATCCCAAGGTCTTCTGTGGAATGAAATACACATATGGTGAGTTACATATTCTTGTTGGGTTGGGTTATTGTTGGCACATAATGGGCAGTTTGAGGAGTCTGTGTAAGACTGTAAGAACAGCATAGCTGGTGCTTAGCCCATAAAATGAATTAAAACAGCAAAAGCTGAAGAAAGGATGTCATAAAATTTACCTCTCTTATTGCAACTTACAGGAAAAGCCAAGTATCAGAGGTGGATTCCCATGAACACTCACTGGGCACATCACTTGGCAGACACCCAGTTTGCCTGTGTTCTGATTATACCCAAGATAATTTTCAAGGAGCAATTATAGAGAAAATTACTTGTTTATTTACAAATTTGGAACTCTACCCGGCATGTCTTGATTTTCAGTGGGAGGACTGGGTGCACAAGAAACACAGGACAGGAGCTTTATTTGATGCAAGTTGCCACAGTATATAGGCAATGCACAAAATATATAATTATAAACACACACACACACACACACCCTCATATATACACTATGCATAACGGCCAAGCATAATCAAGTGTCCTACTCTATTATCCACCCACTAACCACTAGAAAATCCCCTTGGCTGAAGGACCAATACTAAAAGGAAGACCTTGTCCAAAAGGTCCACCCTGCACCATTGCTTAGAGGCCACCAGCTCTGAGCTCTGATAACTCACAAGAGGGAGTGATTTCCATGGGCACAGACCATTCACTGAGAAGACTCTTCTGCCAACCCTTAAGCATTCACTCCTAAGGACTGGCACCCTCTCAACAAGAGCATTTGTTATTGAGACTTAAAGGAGTAAGGAGAAAACATTGTCTATGGTGAGCCGTGCAGCTGAATACCAGTGAACTGTCTCCTTTATACCGTGCAGGGGAAGGAATTCTTTGTATAACACTCCCTTCATTTCATGAGCTTTCAAACTTTTTTGCACCTGCTCTGTCCCGTGCTAGAGTTTAAAATGCATTGAGAGATAATCCATGCCATTACAGACTGCGCAGTGACCCACAAAGAAAAGTTCAAGGGGCCGCATGTCACTGAAATATGGCCCTGGCTTAGCGGTATTAGAAAAAAATCCATCTCTGCTTTGCTTTGCTTCCTGACTGCGATAGTGACAGTGTTTAATCTAGCCAAAGATAAGAAATAAAAGCAAAAAAACAACTTCATAAATCTTATCTGAAGTGCACTCAGGCCTCCCACCCTTTCATTACTCAGTGTTGCAGGGTGTCAGCTAAATTACAGAGACAACAGCTGAATTGTAGGGTTCATCATAAGCGTGAAGTGAGGGGCTGCAGTGTAGAAGGGGGATCTTCTTATATTTTTTAATATGGTCTCTAAATAAAGCAACATCATAAGAAGCTGTTAAATACCATCCCCGGCATCACGGCTCTCCTAGAGGTCATTTCTGCAGCAGCCTGCGTAGCATAGCAGCAGGACTGTACGGGTATGTCCACACTGCAGCTGTAGGTGTAATTTTCAGCTCGGGTAGATGTACATGAGCTAGCTTTGATCAATCTTAGTTCACTGAAAATAGCAGTGTATGTGTAGCCACGGCTGTGTGGGCAACAGGATGGGCGAGCTGCCCAAGTGCCATCCTGACTGAGACCCTAGGAGTGTACTCAGGCAGCCAGCCCAACCCCCCACCTGCACTACCATGACTACACTGCTATTTTTAGTGCACTAGCTCAATCAGAGGTAGTGCGGGTATGTCTACCCAAGCTGGGAATCACACCTCCAGAGCCTGCAGAGATATACCCAGCAGGTTTTGTTCACAACACAAAGTGCAGAAAGAGAAACCGGTTCACAGGTATGGAGACACTGCTCTGCATTGTACGGCTGGCAGACATCCATCCCAGCCTCCTGGCTCCCCAGTGTAAGAGGAGAAAAGATCTGCTGTGAGAAGAAAGTGGGGGTGACTCTGGGCATCGGCAAGCCCAAACGCCAGTGGGCAGTGGCCCTCCTGTTTTAGTTTCATTACTCGGACATGTGCAGGAGCGTTGGTAGCTAGAGATGAGCAGGATTGTTGGGGTGGGGTGCTGTTCAGACACCTGTCATTCTACTTCGTGTGCCTCGACCAAGGTTTGCAAAAGCAGGAGCCTAAAGTTTGGTTTCTAAAAGTATATTGAAGCTGAACAAAAGTGCAGAAAAAGCAGCAGTTCCCACTGACCTCCATGGGAGCATTTCGAAAGTCAGGCCACTCAGCATCTCCTTACCCACTGGTCTTCAGGATGGGCGGGCATCTGGCACAGTTACTGTTCAAATAAAACTAACCCAGCGTTCTGTCCAGCAACTGCAAAGTATTGATTTCTGCATGTCACTAGTCTGACAGTACGACTTGCAGGGTACGGCTACACTACAGTCACAGGGTGTGATTGCAGCTCAAGTGCACACACCTGAGCAAGCTTTAATCTAGCTAGCTCAAGTCCTGGAGCAGTGAAATTAAGGCAACACTCGCGTTGGTGAGGACTAGCCTGCGAGAACTGCTGAGGGATCTTGTTCAGCCGCAGCTGAAGCCCATGCAGCTGCAGCTTCACTGCTACAGCTATCCATGCTAGCTAAATTAAAGCTAGTTTAGGTCTGAGCTGCAATCACACCCTGCGACTGCAGTGGAGACAAACCCACACAGTCTCAGCCTAAATATGTAAACTCTCGGGCTAATTCTGCAGTGTAGAGTCACTTTAGCTGTGTTACTCAACACTGCAGTAGAAAGAGAGGTGGATGTGACCATTTTATCTATTGCTGCTTTTGAAATTGTGCCCTCCCAGTGGTGAAAGCAAAGATTTTATCAGCCCACGACAAAGGCTCCCATGCAGAAGTAAACGTGAAGATCAAGAAAGTATTGAAATCAACAAAGTTTAAGATTCTGCGAGGAAAGCGAACTCTCTATCCGGAATCCTGGACTAACAGAGGCTGCACCTGTCCAATTCTTAATCCTGGTAGGTATATGGCTTTGACTCTGTGAAAAGTATGTCCCCATCAAGTTTATACTGATTTCTTCCTCGTTCCTCCACCCCATCCTCCAGTGCATTTAATTTATAGTCCTGCACTAAGACACTGGATTTTACTCCATCATTTAAACCCCAAGAGCAGTCTCAGTGGAATACTTTTATTTGGTATAGAAAATCCTTATTCACTTCACATGTTGTGAAGTGTGAAACTGCTATTTGTAAAGCAGAATTACAGTAGTACAGCTTTACATAGCTAATCCACAGTCACTCACTGCTCTCACTACTGAAAGCAGCTGCATGTTGAGCCAGGCACCTACAAGATAGAGTTCTTTTCAAATCTAATTTTGCTTTAGATCCATAATAACATGTTCAAGTTTTCAGTTCTAGATATGGTCAAATTACTGTTCTACTGTTATAGCTTTCTCTCAAAGGAGCGCACACCTAGAATGTCTTCTTCAAAAGTAGTGTTGAATTAATTTAGGCTAAAATGACATGGAAGAAGCTCTTTCTTTTGGGGGTGAGTGGGAAGCTTTAGCTTCATCATCTTTGCTCATCTTCTTTCAGTGAACAGCTGTTTAGGTTTCAAATGAAGTGTAATCAATGCTGATAAAACAGTGCATTGATCATCACAGGAATCAAGAAATTCAGAGGCAGAATTTTTCAGTAGAGAGAAACTAAAATCCACCTAAACTATCTTTTTTACTATTCAAGACAAGCGATCAGCTAGTAACTAATTTAAGGGAAACATTTTCTTTTTACAATGTTTGCATATAATTTTAGGGGTTACCTGAACAAAATGTAGATTCCAATACTGAGGATTCCTTTACAATAGGAAGATTTAGCAATAGGAAGATTTTTCACTAAGTGAGAAGAAGGTCATCTGCAAGATTATTACTGTAAGACATCAGATCACTCAAAAAGGTTACCTTGTGGAGATTTTTGCAATCTTTTGTCGTCGTTAGAAATATTGCTCAGTGTTTGGCCTCGAACCTAGTAGACAGAAGGTGGGAGAGATGTACTTAGGAATTCTTTCTAATATACTTCTCATGGTACAGGGGATAGGGTGAATCAGCATCCCTATGCTTAAGTTTATTATTTAAGCACATAAGACCTTGGATTGTCGCAAAAATTCATAAACATTTTAATGCAAGAGATACAGGTTCTTAATGTTTCCATATGCAAAGCAAAGGCAAACAGGAAAGGCGATTTTCTGATCTCAGTTCTACTGGTATAAAGCTGAAGAAACTCCATTAGGGTTGAAGAACAAAGAATATTATAGTTCAGATACTCAACTGGTGTAAAACAGTGAAAATCTATTGACTTCAGTGAAACGTTACTAATTCATACCAGCAGAGAATCTAGCTCTGTATTTCACCAAATTAAAGGCCAAACACAGAGTGAATTAATATAGCTGCTACTCAGACATCTAAGAAGAGTCGGAGATGCGTTCTCTGAGGCAAGTATTCAAAAACCTGCATTTGGTACACATCAATTGTAAATTTATGTAAATGTGCAAATTGCTCTTACCTATGTTAGTTTTCAATAGGTGAAGCTTAGTAGCAATTAAATTGCTGCATGCTGAAATAAGAACTGAGAAACATCTGCTCACTCTGGGGATGTGGTCTGTCAGGGAGAACCATTAGACAAATACCTCTGTCATCTCTGATAGCACATTCACTTCAGCTACTCTTGTGCCCCTTTTGTGTTCATCTTTATGGGAGCATTTGAAAATTTTCCTATCAAAAATGTTTGTGAAAAGCAAAATGAGTGTACGCCCATGGAAACTACGCTTTAATTTTGCACACACGTATTTGTATATACTTCCAATCATGGAACAGAGCCAATTCTATGACTTATGTGGCCAATCACAAGCAACATAGCTCAGATTTTCAGTTTTGTGGCCCTGATCCACCACTGTCCTACTCCAGTTTTATGCAAGTGTAAACCTGGAGTTACACAATGACAAACCATCCAATATTGGGTGAATTGTTTGCAATCCATCCATACTGTAAAAACACTTTTTAAAATTAATTGAATGAGTTCAAGTAATGAATAAATTTAAGGAAATAGTGATATACTTACAAATATTCCCTAAGCAGGAAAAGGGTCTAAGGCCCTGATTCTTCAATGAGATAGCATGAGAAGACCCTGTACCAACACAAAGCTCTGCTGCAGGCTCAGGGATCTGCTTCCATGGAGCTCATCACTGGATCAAGGCTTTTATTTGTAGTCTTGTGATAGCTGATGTTTTTCTTAATGCCCCAGCTCCTGGAGTCCTGTGATTGCAAAAGAATCTCAGCTTTCATTTTAAAAATAGTAAGTTTCTAGCCCTCATGGTCATGAAGAAAAACTTGAAAGCATGAACCAAATGCACTGTTCACACCCACAAACTAGAAGGCAAGTAAAAAAGAATCTGAAATTTAATTTTTGGCCAGTTGGCAGTATTGCATTTGTAAGTTAAATGACCCATTTACTCTTCTCTTAGTGTAGGAACTATAACCTTCAGATCAATAAAAACCACGAACAGCAGGACAAAAAAGTCAAAGCAGACATGAAATGATTTCCTCACACATAACTTCTCAGATAACAACATCTCCTAAAACACGAAAGAGATCAAAGTAGAAAGAGAGAAAAATAGTGTAAAAATATCATGTTTTCATTCTGTCCCAGCAATACGGAGCAGCGGCTTGGATCTTAGAGTTTCCAGCCAGAAAATCTAAAAACACTCATCAAATCGCACCACCCTGGTGCTCAGATGATAAGCTAGCTGAGTTCCTACAAGGAATATTTCCAACACACACACCGAAGTGAACTAAGAAGACAGTAAACACAGAAGATTTAAGTGTCTCAATCACCTTCAAGGAAGCAGACTCCACTTCCTAATTGCAGCACTGCCAAACATAGGAAAATAACAGAGTTCCTCACAACTAAAAGCAAGGAATTTGAGATGAAATTCACAACCTTGAAGAACAGAATGAGACATCTAAGGAAGTGTTTTTGTTTTATTTTTGTATTTGCATGAAGACAGCTGAGCAGCTTTTAAAAAAAAGCAAGTCTACAACATCAACTGCTAAATAAAAAAAAACTTGCTCCCATACTCAGAGCGTCATACCAAGCTGCCTCCTCTAGAGAGATTTTATGATCCTTTGAAAAATGATGTTTCTAACAAAAATGTTGATACAGCCATAGTGAGTGCTCTGCAAATAGCCATACTGTGATATGTATCCTGTGTTTACCTTACAGAAAGATGACTGCCTTTGCCCAAAAACTCAGATGTAACAGATAGTAAATTGTATCAAATTATATAAATATCTGTGTCCCCTTTACTTGTGGAATTGATACTTTTAAAATGGTCTTCGCCTGTTAAAAATAACACTATCTACTTTGGGCTAAATCCGCAGCTGTGCCTAGGGAGTTATAGGTGGCAAAGATGGCTCTAAGCCAGCTTTCTCTTGTCCAGATCTTGAGGCTGGCTGGGACAAGTTAGAGCAGCCACACCCCTGACATTCTACCTTTGGAACACTCCCTACGATGGTTGGGGGAGCCAGGAGAGTCTAGTGCAGAGCCCACTATGCCATCTTTACACTAGCTGTAGCTGTCCATTACTCTGTGTTGTACAGCCCCTAGCACAATGGGGTCCTGAGCTTGGCTGGGGCCTGTGGGTGCTATCATAATATAAATAGGAATAATCATCACCATCCCCTGACTCCAGGAGAATCCTCAGCTACCCGGCTAGGACAGCTTTTAGATTCCTGTGGGCCCTCAGGATCTGGCCCAGTGTTTCTTCACATAACTTGCAGCCTTATATGAAACAGCTAGGGCCTCATTCTGCCCCCACTGGCCCTGACTCAACAAGGTATTCAGAAAGCATGTGCCTAGCTTGAAGCATGTGAGTCACCGCATTGAGTTCAATGGGACTGCTCCCGTGTTTAAAGTCTGGCACGTGCTTAAGCACCTTCCTGAATCAGTGCCAGAGCCAGTAATCTGGTATAAATTAAGCAATTCCACTGCAGTGAACAGAGTTACACCTGTGTAAAATCAGGTGAGTTCAGAATCAGGCCTGTGGCATCAAAAGCATGTGATGGAGCCATGTACCAGGATTCTATGTCACTGCGTTTCACTGGATTTTGGAAGCATCTAGAATTCAGGCAAGATTTTTGAAGGACGCTGCTAACATATCTCTGAAATGTCTGGGTGAGGCAGAATTTAATGAAGCACGTTTTGGTTTGAATGCAAGCCCTCAGGCACCCTCCAGGTGCTCATTCCAGTTCTTCTACTAGCCCCATTGCCTCATTTGGAGTATCTCATAGCTAATTGGGTTCCTAAAGGCACTTAACCTGCAGCTGTGGATGTCCATGACAGGAGAGGAATACATATGGAACTTGCCTTACTGATCTGCAGCAGATCCTGTATTTTTAAATATCTAAAACCTGATAGATAATTTCATTCATTATTGGTGAGAATAACTGCTTTGCTAGGCTACACTATTCTAATCTGTTTAAATTATGAGCCTTAATTCACCTTTAGCTGTAGAGCTAAAAATAGTGGCATGGAAATATTTACCTGATTTTCCCCTTTAATGCCACCTTTATGACATGTATACACACACACACACATTAGACAAGTTGTACACATGCCATGCCAGCTTTGCATGGACAACTGGGGCTCAACAGGAATGAAATCTGCCCCTGTGCAGAAGAAGGTCAACATGAAGCCTGTGGATCATTTATGTCCCACATATGCCCTAATTTGAGAATTTAAGTGGGGTCTGAGTAATGCCTAAACCTTATGCTGGCTGCGCAGGAGTGAATTTAACCCAGCAACTTCTATTAAGTCTGTAAAGAGAGGGTATGAAAATGAGCACCTTTTACCCAGCACCTCCTCTATCTCCACAGCTCTTCCCACATGCCACTTGCCTATATAGTGTAAGTCACCACCAGATTCAGAGCTTGACAACAGCATCTCATGCAGATCTCACTGTCAGTTGGGGCACAGGGCTGACTTTGATGCATCTCTCTCTATATACAGTATTTCTACACAAATGTAGGGTTTTTTTCTTCAGAATAGCTACTTATATTAACTTTCAGTGTAGATATCTTTTTAAGCATTCTGCCATACAAACCCTGACCACTTTGATGATTTGCAGGCTTGGAATACCTTGTGGCAGGGCATGAGGAAGTACGGACTGGGAGACTGATAGTCAATATGAAAAGTTTTGTACACCAGTGGAAATCAGCTCTTGGAAGAAAAGTCTTGGAGATTTTAAAAAGAGACTGCAACTAGAAGTGCACAAACAGGTAGGGCATTTCTTTATGCACAAAATGCAAACTTCACAGACAGAAGACCTCTGAAATGAAAACTGGAATGTAAGAAAATAGTGCCCAATTTGTAGAGTGGTGTTCCGATTCATAGGCTCTGTCTCGTTTAAGCCTTCCAGGTCAGTGTTGGTGTACTCTCCTGGAACTGCTTTGGAAGGGTGCACATATGAGCCAATGTTACATTCAAAAAAATGTAGGGTCTGATTCTCATCTCACATACCCCAGTGTAATTGTGGAGTAACTCCACTGAAGTCAGTGAAGTTACACCACTATAAAATTGGCATAAATGAGAGGAAAATCATGCCCACAAACTAAAGAGGATGGACAAAAAATTGCTGCCAGTCACACCAGTGTAAATCCTGACTATCTTCAGTGAAGTTGAGGGCGTTCCCTGTATTTACACTGCTGTACTGTGACTGAGTCTTGACTGCAGTCATTGGGAGTGATTGCAGCTCAGGCCAAAGTACACAGCTAGCTCTAATCCCCACAGCTCGGATCCTGGAGCAGTGAAGCTGCAGCAGCTCATGCTGCACAAACCTGTCTGCAACCCTGGATTTGCAGGGCTAACGACACTGAAGCCTGCCCTGCCGTGGTGTCACTACTCCAGTACTTGAGCTAGCGAGATTAAAGCTAGCTTGGGTACATCAACTCAAGCTGTGGTCACATCCCATGATTGCAGTATAGCCAGACCCTAAGATCAGACTTTGGCCCACTACTTATAACAGCTTTCTATAGAACTGGAAATATTGTTTGTATCAGTGGGAGAGCTCTGTTGGCAACATGTCATTTGCAGTTACTCTGTAGTAGCACAAGGTCTGATGAGGATGTGCCATCATCAAAAACAGTTGTGCATGCTTTTAAAGGAATGTGTAGGATTTAACTTAGGGCCAAATTGTTTTTTCACTTACACCAGTGTGAACCTGTCGAAGTCAATGGAATGACTCTGTGTTTACACCAGAATAACTAAGAGCCGAATCCAGCCCTTTGTCAGCAATGTTGTTTTACTAAAGAGGTGCAGCGTATGTGAAGTTTTGTCCACAAAGTGTTAAAACTGATCCTATCCAAATGTAAATATGTCATTGTATAAAGCACTTTACTACCTGCCGCTTCATGGTGTGGCAAGTTTAATGTTGTTTGAGAGAAAAAGGGGTGAAGATGGCCTACAAACAACCTATTGAAACAGAAGCACTCCAGAAGACCCCTAAATGTGGACAACATTAATGGTATAAAGGGAATAGTCCTCTTTGGTCTTGGCACTGACCGCTCAGAGAATCCAAGGATGCAATCTGAAAGATAATGTACTTGCACTGAAGTCCCAATTTCAGACCAGAGTTTGAACCCGATGGGTATAGACTATAATGAGACTTCACAAACAGCATAGAGAACAAGAGACTAAGAAGCAAGAATGCAATTGCCAGAGGATAAGAACTCTGCCTGCGGACAAAGAGATGGACTTTTTAAGTGAAAAGAACTCTGTTTCACATATCACAGCCCCGTAATTCATGGCAGATCTAGAGCTTATTTTATTTTCGATGTTAGTATTTAAAACTGAACATTACATTTGTTTTCCCCTGTGTTTTTATTTACGGTATATATGACCATTTTCCATTTTAACAGCAATTTATGGGACATATCACAGTTATTGCCATTTCCAACACTAGATTATACCTTTTCTGTAACCCATCTTTAAACTTCAGTACATAAAGTGTATTCTGTTTATGAGCATGAGGGGAAAAAAGAGGAGGAACTGCAATGCCATAAAAAAATTCAAGTCTGCCAATCTGCTTCACAAATGTATTTCTCTTTCAGGGTCGTGTTGACTCACAAAAATGATGCTATTTTGGTAATTTGTTTTTATATCTCATGTATGTAATAAATATGATATGATTTCAAAAGCCTGATCTTTCACTCTCATTTACATCTCTAGTAATATTGTTCTGACACCCGCAATGCAAGGAAAAAAGAAAGCCATTGTACAGCAGAATTTTATTCTCTTTGGTTTCAGAGTAGCAGCCGTGTTAGTCTGTATTCGCAGAAAGAAAAGGAGGACTTGTGACACCTTAGAGACTAACAAATTTATTTGAGCATAAGCTTTCGTGAGCTACAGCTCACTTCATCGGATGAAATTCATCTTTGGTGAAATTCAGACCTTGTGCAAAGAATCAGCACAAGGCCTAAGTACTATGTAATTCACATTTTTGTCCTATTTTGAGGGGTGTCAAATGTAGGCCCTCTGCACTGGGGTTATTTCATCCTTAATGTCGTTTAGACTTGGCCAGAATCTGGTACTCACAGAAAAGCAATAGCCTGAGTTGGAGAGTGGCTACACATGAATACCAGGCCAGTGATGATCCAAATCACGCTAACCCATTGTCCCTCCAGCTCTCATTTGAAACTGAAAAGGGAAGATGCTGTGGGAAATTAAAACCAAACAAAAAAGGCCTACAGCTAACAAAACAAAAGTAAAATCATTCACAGGTACTGAAAAGGAATGGCCAGAAGGTACAGGCGGTGAACTACTCTATAGGTTTCAGAGTAACAGCCGTGTTAGTCTGTATTTGCAAAAAGAAAAGGAGTACTTGTGGCACCTTAGAGACCAACCAATTTATTTGAGCATAAGCTTTCGTGAGCTACATCGGTGCATCCGATGAAGTGAGCTGTAGCTCACAAAAGCTTATGCTCAAATAAATTGGTTAGTCTCTAAGGTGCCACAAGTACTCCTTTTCTTTTTATTCTATAGGTAACACCTCCTCCGTTAGATATACACATCCTGGGTGTACTCTGTTAATCAGAAACCAAAGGGTTAATTATCTCACAGTGGCACTGATTTCTCTCCTTCCAGTTCTTCCCCAATGGAAAAACATAGAGGACTGGGGTCAGGTCTACTCTCATGAGACTGGGTTTGCCTCACCCGGGAAGAAGTAAGAGTTTTAGCTTCTGGAACCCAGGGAGATCTGCATGGATCTTTGAGTGGGGGAAGATCCCTACAGAAATATGGGGACTCCACACCAACTCTCTTCACCCTTCTGGCTGTCTTGCCCATGAAACCCCATTCCGGCTCCAACGGAAATGTAACAGAGCCTCAAACTATATTAGATTTTCTGCAGATTCTCTGAGCATTGGTGGGGGAATTATATACTTCCCTTTGGACAGCCCCCTTCCTGCACAGAGCTGACCATATGGTCAGGAACAGGGACCAACAGAGCCACAGAGGCTACTGAACCTTTCTCTTCTGCGGGGGCAGGAGAGATGTATGTGCAGAGACTACCTCCACCCACAGATCAACATAGAATGAACTGGCCTAGTTTATGCACAGGGACTAAGTTAAACACAGTGCAGATTGCTGTGTTCGTAGTGGCTCGAGGGCTTTGGCCACAGTAAATGGTGCCCTATTGCAAATGACAATCAAACCAGCCCTTGTAGTCTCATTAGTTAGTCTTCAGAGTAGCAGCTGTGTTAATCTGTATTCGCAAAAACAAAAGGAAGACTTGTGGCACCTTAGAGACTAACCAATTTATTTGAGCATGAGCTTTCGTGAGCTACAGCTCACTTCATCGGATGCATGCCGTGCATCCGATGAAGTGAGCTGTAGCTCACGAAAGCTCATGCTCAAATAAATTGGTTAGTCTCTAAGGTGCCACAAGTCCTCCTGTTCTTATTAGTTAGTCTGGAGACAACTATGCCACTGAGTGGCTTGACAGCACCTGCAGAGGAGGGCTTCAGAGCAGGTGAGGTTGATGGTTAGATCTCTTTTACTCTTCAAAATCCCTTTTTATGCTTAAGGAAAAGCGCAACATTTCATTAAGTGTGTCCAGTAACTAATGACTATATTTACATAGTATTGGTACAGCATTTTAAGTCTTCAGTAAACAACCTGCTTAAATCTCGAAAACGAATTAGAATGGCTGGAGAGGCAGAATCTGCTGTGGGGAAGAGAGATGTCTGCTTACAGTGTATTATCTGGGCCTGTGATTGAGGCAGTCTACCCGTGAGGGCAGGGAAGGATTTATGTTTTAGGGAAGATAATTAGCTTTCCCCTGTGCCTGCTTCTTGCTTAATATTTGCACACACATCAGTTATAGCACAGAATTTCTGTAAAACGCATATAGAGGTCCCCAAGAGTGGGTGAGGGAATATCTTTTATTGGCCAGCTTCTGTTAGTGAGTGAGACATGGTTTTGAGCTTACACAGAGCTCCTCTGCAGGTTTGAATATTTTCAGTCTCTGGTTCTTTGTTGATTGGACAAGGCTTTTGACTGGATTACAGATGTTTCTACTTCTACTGCCAGCCTTCATTTCCCCTCCCAGCTCTCACCTTCCTTTCTCATTACTATGACATCATACCCAATGTGCTTTCACTTCTACTCTCGACTCAACTTAGCTGGTTCTCTTCTATCGTCCCATTGGAATGGTAAGTATTAGGTGACTGGGTGGCCCAGGAGATTGATAATGGCTTACAGAACATTTCCCTTTGCGATCACCAGTTTAAATCCAGCATGGAGCCTCCTTCTCCTTGTGCCTCATCAACAGGCACCAGCCGCAACTGCACTCCTGGTGCATGTGAATGCAAGGAGTCGAGAGAACATGGGTCCATGAGACCGCATCCCTTCTGCACAAGCCAAAGGTGTTGATGGGCCATAGACAGGAGTGCCCATTCCTTAAAGAGTGGCAGAGTGGCCATAGTGACTTTCATGCTTAGGAGCTCCTGGGGGTCCCCAGCAATGGTCTGTGCCTTTGTGCCCCAACTTTGGTTGCTATCCTCACTGTCATATTAAAAGTCCTGTGGCTCTTCCCCATTGTGGGCCCAGTCCTGCCCCCAGCGAAGCCATTAGCAAAACTCCCATTGACTTCAGGTGACCATATTTCCCAAAAGGAAAACAGGACACTGCTCAGGGCTAGCCCAACCCCTTCCCACCCCCTGGCACAGGGCTGGGGTTGACAGACTGAGCCCCACCACCCGGGGCTGGGGCTGAAGTCTGAGCCCACTGCCCATAGCTGATAGCCCATGTCCCTCCGCCGCTGCCTGGGACTTGCCTAAGCCCCTCCTGCTCCCGGTGCAAGGCTGGTCTGAGCCCTGCCACCGGGGGCTGGGCTGACAGCCCGAGGCCTGGCCCCTGGCACTGCGGTTGCCCCCCGAACGTTCCTCCCCCCCTTTTTTGGCAAAACTGGGAATTTTGTCCCATTTATGCTTGCCAGCGATGATCAGTCGGCAAGAGCAAATGGGAACAAATACCCAGTTTTGCCAAAAAAATCAGGATGTCTGGGACAGAGCTTAAAAAAGCTACTGTCCCGGGCAAAACAGGACATATGGTCACTCTGCCATTGACTTCAAGGGGGGCAAAATCAAACACCATGTCTGTCTCAGCTGTCTGAAAGGTTGCTTACCCCTGCCCTCAGCTACAGAACAGTGCACGTTTTATTAGTGAGGGAGGCATTTGTGTAGCACTGACTTCATGTACTGGACTCCAGCCTCTGCTGTACCCTGTGTTTGCGGGGCACAGCAGAGGAGGGGAGCCACAAAAGAGCCCGTGTGGTGCCCTGATCCTGAACACAACCAGGAACCAGTTCAGCCCGCAGCCGACTTTAGAGCAGCCCTGGGGCTGCTCTGAAATATGTTCCACATTCAGCAGCTTCCAAGGGTCCGTCGGTCAGCTGGTGATTGCTAGAGGACAGTGTGTTCTGGCCATGTCCCTTCCTCCTCCTAGCATGCTCTGTACACCAGAACTGAAAGGGGGTGGCATGGGGCAGCTATCCCCCAGCTTTATATCACCTAAGGAGCTCCCCTGCCCCTGATGAATTACCCATTTGGATGTTCAGTCCCAGCTAAATGGCCCCTTTGTGCCATGGGAATTGTAGGAAGAATCCACAACAGGGCTCAGGATTGAGCCCACTGGGTGAGCTTCTGAAATAAACATGATTCTTGTCCCTCTGACCCATCACTCACAATGGAGGAACATGATCTGCCATTTGCAATGGAAAATTACAGGCATGTTTTAATATAATTACATTAGTGGGCTAAATCTTCTGGGATGTGACCATGTTACTGAAAATGACGGAGCATTTGGCACTACAAAACTGTCTAAATATAAATCCAAGCTGGGTCTGGCAAAACATAACTTTGGAACAAATATCTACAGTGTATTTTTAAAATAATTTATTTTTAGTTATCCTATTTACTTCCATATCAACAGTGGCTAGTTTAAAAATCTCAAAAATGTCCAGTGGCTGCTCCCACAGCAGCCGATAAGCAGCTAAGGATGTCGTCAGTCTCTAGGGTTTCTCTGCTGGTGTGTTGATTTTTCAATGACAATGCGTTCTAAAATCTAACCTTGCCCAGAGGTCAAAGCTACGCACAGCTTCTTTCCCACAGTTCAGCATGAAAATATTTATGAATGCACTTAATTGCTTCCAGGAAGGGGAGGGCTGCCCTGAGAAAAACAGGCTGAAAGATGTACTATATATGGAAAAACTTCATGACATATTGAAAATATTACCATGATCTAGAGATGAGAGCACCAAGATTTCTATTTTCTTGGCCCACCTCTGCCATTAACATGCTGTGTGACTTTTGACAACTGCCTTGTTCTGCCTCTCTATCACTTAAGTGCCCATCTATATAATAATAATCCTTAGCCATTTCAGAGATGTGTTGTTAGGCTCAGTTCACACATGTAAACAGCGAAATACCACACTGTACCTGCTTTGCAGCAATCCATAGTTTAAGCCATTTCCAGTATTTTCTTGGATACTTTCTCAATATTCCAGAAGAACAAGCAGAAAACATAATTAGGAAGGCAGCAATCCCCAGTGGCCTCTTTGACGTTTAGCTGCGCTGCCTCACATCAGTTTTAGTTTCTTCTCAACAAACTATGACGTTATTCCAACCCTCCATGTTGCCCCCGCATTTACAGTATTTTCTTCTTAAAGTGGACTCTCAGTAATACATATTTAATGCTTAAGCACACTTAATTCTTAAATACAAGGCCGGAATTTTAAATCAGTTCTCTTCATTTTGGAAGTCTTGCTGCCAGTTGTCACTTTAACACATCAACTCTTGACGGAGGGAGGTGGGGAAATATTTTCTGAAACTGAGACTCAACACAAGCTCCATGAATTGATTAGCTGTGTGCATGAGTAGGAATGCAGCCCTCACCTTTACTTGGAGATTAAACACATCAAGCCTAAAAGCCAGCTAGCCCCTTCCAGCCCAGGGTTTGGGACTCCTTGTGTGTTTCAGAACACCACACAGCCAAGGGAGAGATCAAGATAAAGTAACCGTTCACTAGACTGACAAGTTCTGGTGTTTAACGATAAAGATTGCTGTCTCCATCACCCAGCTCAGTGTGTATGCACCATGCCCATGTATCATCTCTATATGGGTCAGATATGCATATCTTTCAAATATGCTGCTGTAGAAAAATTATACAGAGCTGCCATTGATAGGCTCTGGTTCTCCTCTCATTGGCGTAAATCAGGAGTAACTAAAGACCAGATCCTCGAACTAAGGTGCTTATGTAGCCCCCATTAATGTAAAATTTGAGCACCTCCCAATCATTATTTCTCTTTATCTGCATATGACCCATGTGAGGTAGGCTAGTACCATTTTACAGATTGGAAACTGAGGCACAGAGATGCTAACGTTGGGACTCCACAAAGGTACTTACATTTAGGTGCCCAAGTCCCAGTTTTGACTCCACCGTGATCAACAAAACTCCCTCCAAACCCTATAGGTGCCTAAACTCACTCAAGGCCTAAGCTCGAGCAGGAAGAGTTCCCTAGGCGTCTAGGTTTTTCTTCGTTGAGTGCTTGTTCACGTCCATTCCAATCAGGTGTGCGTGCGTGCATGGCCACCAGAAACTCTTCCCCAGCAGCATCCGTTGGGTCAGCCTAGGCGCCCCCTGGAGTCGCGTCTTCATGGTGCTCAAAGTAGAGCCCTGCCGACCCCTCACTCCAACAGAGGAGTAGGAGGGTGGGTATTGGAATGGACATGAACAACACATCTTGAAGAACAACAGTTACGAGAAGATGAGTAACCGTTTTTTCTTCTTCGAGTGCTTGTTCATGTCCATTCCAATCAGGTGACTCACAAGCCTATGTTCAGGGGGTGGGGTCGGAGTTGTCCACTGATTGGAGCACTGGTCTTCCAAAGGCTGCATCGTCTCTGGCCTGCTAGGTGATCGCATAGTGTGTTGTGAAAGTGTGTATGGAGGACCACGTCGCTGCTCTGCATATTTTCTGGGTGGGAACCTGCACCAGGAACGCCGTTGAAGGGGCCTGAGCTCTGCTGGAGTGCGCAGTGATTGGGGGAACAGGCACACCTGCCAGGTTATAACACTCTTGGATGGAGGAGGTGATCCACAACGAAATTCGTTGAGAGGAGACTGGAAGACCTTTCATCCTATCTGCCACTGCCACAACCAGTTCAATGGACTTCCAGAACAGTTTCGTTCTTTCAATGTAGAAGGCCAGCACTCTGCGGACGGCCAACAAGTGAAGCCTCTGTTCCCTGCCTCTTGAGTGCAGCTTAGGATAGAACACTGGGAGGAAAATGTCCTGGTTGATGTGAAACTGGGAGACAACCTTTGGGATGAAAGCCGGGTGAGACCTGACCTGAACTTTGTCCTTATAGAACACAGTGTAAGGAGGTTCTGATGTTAGGGTCTTGAGCTCAGACACCCTCCTGGCTGAGGTTATCGCTACTAGAAACACCACCTTGTATGAGAGACAGAGCAGAGATCACGTTGCCAATGGTTCGAAGGGCGGACCCAGGAGTCTGGAAAGGACCAGGTTGATCCCAGGCTGGGACAGGCTGTCGGACATGTGGGTATAGCCTGTTGAGACCTTTAAGGAAATGGCTGACCATAGGGTTAGCAAAGATTGACTGGCCCTCTGTGCCTGGGTGGAAGGCTGAAATGGCAGCCAACTGGACCCTTATTGAGGACATGGCCAACCCCTGCTGCTTGAGATGGAGAAAGTTTCCGGCTGCTGTGCACGCAGCACGCACACGACTGATTGGAATGGACATGAACAACGCATCTCGAAGAACAAGAGTTACGAGAAGGTGAGTAACCGTTTCTTTCCTCAGCGCATGGGCACTGCTGCCTCCCTCTAGGCATGTGGGCCCCTCTCTCCTGCTTAAACCCCAGAAGTATTCACAAACCGGGGAAGACAGGTGTTCGTCCACCTAAGCTGCATGTAAGAATTGATAGAGTAGGTGGCCTTTGAGTACACCTGAGAGGTTGCAGCTCCCTATTCAAATTCCTTCTCCTCATCAGGCAAAGGGGGGTCCTCCCGCATCCCAGGTAAGAACCCAAACCTCTGGGCTACAGGTTATAAGGGATTCCAATTCTGCCCCCTCCCACCCTGGCAGCTGTTTTGTTTTGGGCCCCACACATGCCTTAAGCAGCCAAATGCCTATCTTGCCCAGTTCATGGAACCCAACTAGAGGTAGGCGCTTCCTTGCAGCCCGCACTCAGGCCCCTATCTCTGAGGCACGGGCAAGGCGTAGCATGCACAGCACACCCCTCTCGTTGGCATCGCCCACTGGTTAGCTTAGGTGGCTCTGTGCCTAGCGTGCTGGCTTTGTGAAGCGCAGTCGAAGGTGCCTCTCTCCCCATTGGTTGTGGAGGGAGCCTAGGCACCAACTCGGCGTTGTGGATCTGGGCCAAAGTGGCTTGCCCAGGTCACACAGGAAGTCTGCAGCAGAACAGGGAGTTGAATCCTTAGCTCCTGATTCCCAGGCTAGTGGTCTACCCTGCAGGGCCATCCCTAGCTATTCTGGGGCCCTACGCAGCCCCCACGTTGTGACCTATCCAAGGTCACACGCAGCTCTGTGGCAGAGAGGGAACAGAATCGAGATCTCCTGCCTCTCAGTCCAGTGCCATAGACTCTAAACCCCGCTGCATCTCTCCCTGACTTTGGAATACTGGAATTCACTTGGGCTACCAGCCAAATATTTACTTGGTCAAAAGTACCCGGTCTGTAATTTCCAGAGATTATATCCTTACTGTTCCTCAGTTTCCCTTGCTACAAAATGAGGAGAATAAGGCTTATCCACCTTTGTAAAGTGCTGTGAGATCTACAGATAAGAAGACCTGTATAGATGCCAAGCATTATATCATTATTACTATGCAGTCCATTCTTCACCTTTACTCTGTACTAGTGACTGTTTAACTTGGACACGTTAAAAGCAATAACCACCAAATTCTTTTAAGCAAAAAGCATTTATACTTGGATAATGGCCACAAAGTGCCAACTGCTTGGTTGCCAAATGCCTGAAGGAAACCACTAGAATTTTTCCACCCACAGACCTATTATGAAACTGACAACGTCTTGCTCCATGCAATTCCCATTAATTTTACTGCTGTGCTTAAAGATTTATGACAGCTTTGTTGGACACTCACGTTAGACAGGTATTGTTACATGCCAGTTGAACCCATGGAGCAGCAAAGTGTTGCTCTCCACAAATGACTGTATCCCAGTCAAGTCACAGCAGCTCTGGAAGTGTCACCTGCGTGGGTATAAGCAAATAATAGGTTATAATAATACAAAATCCCATTCTTGCTCTCAGCCCTTAGGGAAGTCACACTACATTCCAAAGAACGGGAATCAGAATTACGCAGCAGTAAGGACAC
Source organism: Lepidochelys olivacea (assembly GCF_965140295.1). Taxonomy (NCBI): domain Eukaryota; kingdom Metazoa; phylum Chordata; order Testudines; family Cheloniidae; genus Lepidochelys; species Lepidochelys olivacea. Next base: position 270,375,007 of record NC_140411.1, read on the forward strand.
TTTCTCAAACAGTATATGAACTTAATCCCTGAAAATACTTTAATGCCTGTCGGATCATCTACACTATGTGTGTACTCTGCCTTCATATAAACAGCACCATCCAGGATTTGGAAAAAGTCAAACATGTATTCTGTACATGATCCTGGCACACAGAAGACATGGCCACTGGGAAAAACAAACTCTCATGCATCTTCATTTCATAATCTGCAATATTATTTGTTTAAAAATATTAAAATGGTATCAAATAGGAAGAAAATGAATACATACAAATAAAAAATGGTTGTGCAAGTGTCTTCACCTCTGCAGCTCTTGCCATATTAAACAGCCTTCTGGTATCTGTCCACTTTCTAGCTCATATCAAATCTCAGTTAAGATCTTTTCTTCTTTGTCTTCTAACTTGTTTTGTCCTCTGCTATTATTTTTGATTTTACCATTGTAGCTTTATTTATCGCTGTAAAGTATTTTGGTACACAGTGTGTCTGAAGGCACAATGCAAAATAAAATGGCATTGTTTTCTAACTGAGGTGCAGTTGTGAAAAACATGGCCTGTATGTATGTTTGCTGATGGGCTCTGCAGGTAAATCACAATGACTCTGTGACATCACTATGCTGATGCAACAGCCTCATTCTTATTTGTCTGACAGTAGAGTCTAGCGGAGTCCATGCCTCAAAGAATGTCTGATCTAAAGGTGGGAGAAACGGCACAGAGAGCTTATATGACTTGTCCACAGTGACTCAGAAAGTCACTGGGAAGGGTAGGAAACCGCAACTCTCACTCCAGTGCCCTAACCATAAGACCATCCTTCCTCTCTGATCTCTTACCCATTCCAACAGATTCTATGATATTTTTTTCAAGCCCTTTCTGCTCCATAACCCGTATATTTCTCCATAGTACCTAGCAGCTAAGTGCTGAACAGGAAATTGAGGACCTGATCCAAAGTTTATTAACGTCAGTGGGAGTCGTTCCCTTGATTTCAGTGGGCTTTGGATCAAGCTCAAAGATCTGTAAAGCATTGGCCATAGCAATTGGCCAGGATGGATTCTGTTATTTTCCTTCCCAGGTTCTATTTCTTCTCTGGCTTTGGGGTTTTTTCCCTCCTATAAAAGGGGCAAATGGCAATCTTCCTATCTGTGTAGATGCCACTAAAAATGCGAAGGCTGGTCTATTGTTTGTGCACAGTCATGTATTAAATCCCAAAAACAGAGACACGCTGGATCCTACTAGCTGTGGCTCAGCGATTTTATTCTCATGAGTAGCAGGCTGTTGAGCATTGACCTCAGGTCCACTCCTCTCCTCAGCACCTCTTGGGTAAACACCATAATAATGATGAGCAATAAAGGAGTATTAAAGACCATTCCTTTTGTTCAAGTCAAGGAAATGAATTGGTCAATTAGCTGAAACCTAACATAATTCATAGGACAAAGATTCCTGCCAAGGAATCCACCTTAATCAATTCTGTTACCCATCATAAACCAAGCAATGACCTTCAGGTATTAATACCCAGACAATACACCATTTGTGTGTTTTCTAATTAGCATATTGCTCTGTTGCTGCACATTCCCATAGGTTACATTGTTTTCCATCAGACTCGGAATCACGCTATGTGAGTCCCGGGAATTCAGTTGATTAATCTGACCTTTTCTCATCAATGAAAAAACAATAGATGCTATTTTTTGACATATCTAATGTCCCTTCATGTTATTTTTTCCTTGGTGTTCTCTTATAACAATGATTACTTTATTAAGCGCAGGGAGCAAATTACAACAGTAGACCATTGTGCTCAATATTGGCAAACAAAATATTTTTTTTAATGTAAGAGGCCTGCAGTAAAAGAAACTCTGACTTTGTCCTGTATATTATGCAGCAAAAGAAGACTGATTACTCAGAAGTACGTAAACTGATGCCACAAACAAACAAAATTAAACAGTCAATAAAACCCTCAGTCTGACTTTAGTTACTCAGGTCCAAAACCTGGGAATCCTCTTGGATCTTCAGCTACTTCCGGGTGTTATGGTAGCAGCTGTGAGAAAGACAAGTTTATATCATTGATGCTTGACCAGGATAGTACGACCTTTTCCCTCTGATGCTGACCTTGCTACACTGGTCCACACAAAGTCATCTCAGGTCTTGATTACTGGCATGTGTTCTACATGGGGCTAGCCTTAAGACCATCAGAAACCTCAGCTGGTGCAGAATGCAGCTGCCCATTTGTAATGGAACATTTCCTGTTGTGAGCACATTATACCTGTGCCCTGCACTGGCTTCCAGTTTCATTTCTGGGTACAATTCAAGGTAATAATGTTCGCCGTGGGGTCTCAGCCTGGGGCCCATGACTTCCAGAAGGTTATAGCTAAAGAGGAGGTTGGTCCCAGGTAGAAGGAAGGGGCTCTTGTTATGGAAGAGGTTAAGAATCACTGTATTAACCTATACAATTTTAAGCAATCTCAGTGTTAATAGTAGAGGTAAGTATATTAACAATGCCCATATTATCACTATTAGCACATTTAGGAAAAAATATCCTTCCAATGCTGTGACATAATAGCCTAGAAGAAGTTTGTGTTGAGCAGTTTAAATATTCAGCACCTGATCCTGGGATGTGTTGAACTTCTGTAACTCCCATTGATTCCAGTTCCAAATCTTCAAATGTAGCATCTTGAATGTTTGTAGTGCAAGAGTTGGAAGCATTTTCTCACCATTCACAAACCCAAACTATCTGGAGGCAGGAAGCAGCCAGGTCCTGTTTCTGTTCTCACTTACCCGGGAGTGAACCTGGAGTAGTTCTCATAATTATAATAGCTTTGATGGAGTTCGTCTGGACTTGCATCCAGGTAGCTGAGAGCAGAATTGAGCTATTTGTGCTCTGGACCGTGCTATGGTTCTGGAAGGCTAATTATAAGTTTCTACTAGGCACTCTGCAGGAGGCATGGAACGTGCATACATTGCCCTGCTATTTGCATTTAAAGACTTAATAAAAATTCCATGTTTGTCGGAAAGCTTCCATGAAGTTTATAACCTTGACGTTTTTATCCCCTCCTGGTTGTTTTCTCCCTTTTCTGACCAACCAAACCAATACAAATCAGTATTTTAAAGTATGCAGTTACCAGTCTGCTACTGGAACTATGTAGTTCTCTGGCCGCCAAACTTCACAGGAGGTGAAACAATAAAGTACAAAGGAAAGAATTCACTGCACCCATATTAGCCTTTAGGACACCCATATTAATGACTGCTATTTAAAGGAGAACATTTTCCCTATTTCTTTGTCACCCAGCTTGCTGGGAACAAAAAGGTCAAAACAGAATTTTATTGTAGTGATCTAATAGCAAAAAGACAGGTCAAAAGGGAGGGGCCTAAGTGCCCTAGTTCTCAGCGGTGCTGAAATGAAAGGGAGCCATTGGTGCTCAGCAAGTCTGTAAATCTTGACACATATTTAGGTGTCTGTAAATGGGTTTAAGGCCACAGTTCTGCAGAGTACTGAGGACTTCAGATGGAGCATGCTCAGTTCCTGTTAAAGCTCATGAGAGCTGAGCATCCTGCAGGTTGTGGCCCTAAGGGTCCAATTTTCAAAGGTACATAGGTGCCTAAAGATGCAGATAGGTGCTTAGTGGGCTTTTCAAAAGCTCCTGACCTGCTTAGCCGCCTAACTCCCATTGACTTCAATGAAAGTCAGGTGTCTAACCTCTGTTAGGTATGTTTGAAAATCCTACTAGGTGCCTATCTGCATCTTTAAGTGCCCAAATACCTTTGAAATTCTGCCCATCAGTGCCTAACTTTAGGCACATCCTTTGAAATCTTCGGTCACCAGTTCTCATACACTGACTACTCATATTAGTTCTCCATTTTTAACCAAACTAGTGAAAAAAAGACCCTACACATTTTGCCAGTGTAAGTTACTTTCTGTGCCACCAAGAAAATATGCTCCTTCCTCCCCTCATGTCTCTAGGAATTTGTGAGCAGAGTCAGAAACTTTTGTATTTCTCTCTTTCCTGGGAAATGGTAGCATCAACTCTGGTGTGGTCATTTCACGTTTTTTAATTTCATCTGCACGCCGTTGTCCTGAGACCTTGGTGAACCAGGCAATCAAAGTCTTCCCAGAAAAGCTCCTTCAGGGTGGCATTGGCAGTTTGAAAGCTGATGTGAGAGAGTAGCATAGAAACAAATTTAACTTTGGCTATTTTAACTCACACTTAACATTATGAAATATGCCTGTTGATGAAGAGACTTGAATCTAAACAAGCCAGTCGCAATTATTGTACAATAATAAGTATTCCCGAATGGTTTGTCTCAATATGTAGGCACATAAGCAGAACATTGATTACATATCCACAGGCAACATCTGGGGGGATGAAGCACATTGAAAGTGCCTGAGTTCAATCTTGAGGAAAAAATGCCACATGAGCCAAAATGAAAATCACTTTGCTTTGAAGACTGAGGTCAGGAAGGATTTCAGGGTGATTATCACAGGCACCCTTATCCCTGTTTTAACTGCTTAGGCATTATAGCAGAGGAGTCCACTATGTGGGTGGTGCTTCATCTGCTCTTGCTCTTGCTCTATAACAACAACCAAAATTGAATGTGACAAACGTCTGATATAAACTGGCTCACTTCATGGCAAAAAGTTAACTATGGCAAAGAGCTGCTTCTTCCCCTCTTTTAGTTGAATCTGTGAGCATTCAGTGAATTCCTGTGGGAAATCGCTACCTGAATATACTCACAATAAGCCCAAGCCCAAATCCAAACAAAACAAAAAAATGGTTATGTTGTAGGATCCTCAGAAACCCATTTCAACTGTATCAAAACAAAATGGAATGAAGCATTGCTGGGCAGCAGTGTCACTTGGCACTGCGATAGACTTCACAAGCTAAGCAGAGTCAGGCCTGGAGGGGACACTTCACGCACTGGTGATTCAATAAGTGACACTTTTTCTTCCACATCTAAGCATCTTCCACATCCACATGTAAGTGTCATCTCTGTACAAGGTTACTTCCAACATGCACACTTTTCATACAAGGTGTTCTGGTCCCTTACTGTGTAACAGCGGCATCCAACACTGGCTTTGATCAATGTGAGGTTTATTATAGCAAAAATCCACATAACAATCCATAAACATTCCCATCATACAAACAGGTCTGGTAATGCTTTAATTCATAAGACTCAGGTATCATGTGATTTCTCATGACCTTCTTGATAAGTATAAGGGTTGGAATTGGTAATATACAGTGACATGCAGAGTGACATGTTCCTGCAGGTCACTTGATGGTTACCTTTGGTAGCTACAAAATGAAATCATGACCTCAAAGGCAGAAATAGCCATATGGTTCCTGCATAATTTCCTGGCCTGTAGCATACACCTTGAGCTGTAGTCTTAGGCTGAAAGTTAAAGATACTTCAAAGGGAGGTTTGCTCAAAAATGGTGACAGAATTTAGCCCTATGCATGGGCCATTCAATTCCACTGTAAATGGACAGCAGGCCTTAATTCTCATCTCCAAAACACAGGCCTACAGCAATCATAATGCTTTACAGGGCATCAAAGGACCACAACCAGACAGATTAGACTTATTTCACAACTCCGGACACTTCCCAGAATAGCAAGTTGCTTTCAATATGGACTGTAACTCACCTCTGACAGTGAAAAACTAACAATGCACTTGGAAAAGTACAAGTATCTTTGACCCAATGAACACCTGCATTTCTGAAATATCTCCTCTCACCAGCAATTTAAATATATGGGACAAAAACAGCAAAGTAAAATAGCCTCTACTTTTAAGTTTTTAAATCAGTGCCTATGAGTCCTTTCTAAATGCCTTTAAAAAACAGGTATTTATCACTGAAAGAGAATGTGGTTGTATTTTATTTATTTCAATTTAAAATATACGAAAAGGCCTTATCCCAGACTCTAATTGTCATAACAAAATATTAGAAATGCAATCCATGACAATAAAATGCAGCAGAAAACCATTTTAATATGATAGAAAACCAGCAGCAGAACCCACCAGGCTAGATGCTGTGTGTTTTTCTGCATAGAAGGGAACAAAAATCCCACCCGCCAGTAGCCCTAGAATCCCCTACCCACCCATATGCCTCAGTGATTCCCAAAATCCTCCCTAAAAGATGAGCTTTTCAGCATGCCTGGACAAAGGGAGAAAACCCTGTCAGCAGCTTCTTTGCTGTAAACCTTGGGCACGCCAACTAAAACCTCGCCAATCACAGTTGCACTGATGTCACATAGGGTTAGAGGCAGGATCTCAAGCAGGCAGGGCAGAAGCCATTTAGAACTTTTGAGCTCACAACCAACACTTCAGACGCTTAGCTAGAAGCCGGCACTTCACTTAAATAGAGCATCACATTCTGCAGTAGCTTCAGCTTCTAGAGCGAGCTAAGCAGTAGTCCCATGAGAGCACATGCTGTAGGCCTAGAGTGACAAAGGCATGACTCATGGAAACAAGGTCCATGTTTGAAAGAAACATTTGCAAACTCCTGACTAGTAGGGTTTTTTTAAACACATATATTTGCTGCATTCTCTGCTTCTGCAAATGGGTCCAGCTCCATTGATGTCAGTGGTGTTTTACCCACTTAAATTTACCACAGTCGCTTACTTATTGTCAGAAACTGGTTCTAGAATCATAGAAATGTAAGGCTGGGAGGGATCAGTATATGTATCCAATATTGGCAAAATGCGATTTTCATTACAACCATTCAACTTCATTCAAGTTAATGAGGGTTGTCCAATTGTTGTAACTGAGAGCAGAATTTGGCTCTAGACATAGAAATTAATTATAATCACAACTGCACATAGCAGTGTACAGAAAACATTGGTGACTTTGACTCCACTTCACTACATATGGACTTTCCCCCCCAAATTTATTATAAGCAGGTTCCACTGTACAGCTATTACTAGTCCTAAATGAGAGTCAAGAGAAGAAGCACAGCTTATCGGGATGGAAGAGTTGAAATGGGGGGGGGGGTTGGTTGGGTTTTTTTTGTTCTGTTTTGTTGCACCACAAATAATTATGTCCCCATTGAACATTTTCAAAACAGTAAGATTTTAAAGTGCTTTTCTGTGGGAATTCTTCACAGATTATCTTCCCTTTTTTGTGGGATTTATGCTTCTGAAAAAGAAAATAAATCACAGGATAAAAGCTCCATCCATCTAATTATACCCGTAAGGGGGCTGTAGCCCATCAGCTGTGAGACTTCGTGTTTTATGTCTGGGAAAGACCCTGCTGTTGTTGGGACATAACAGCATGTCTAGTTTTAACACACCCTCAAAATAGTGTTCTTTCACCGGGTTATTTATACAATTTGTGCCAAGCGATTTAAGGAGCAGAAAGTGATAGGGTACATGTGGGAAGGCTTAGTTTATAGCTGGTTTAGCGAAGATCTGTAAATTAAGCCACCACAAAAAATAATAAGGCCTTTTCTTTATTTATCTATGCAACCATGGGGCAGAAAGGGCAGAGAAGCTTAAAAGACCTATTCATGCGAACAGAGCTGGTGCTTTGAGTCAACTATTTACACATTGCAAATGTATTTCATTCACATTCACACAACACTGAGAAAAATGGATGCAAATGAGGTGCCCCCATCTCCATGGCAGTATAGTTCAAAAATGCAAATAGAGACACTGATTTTTAGTGCCTGCTCCTCAGAATGGAAAGCTCACCTAGGTAAAAGTACGGTGTGATTTTTCTAAAACTGATGCAAACTGATGTCTAATTTAAATGTGCCCTGTCCACAGCAATCTTGGATTTTATTTTTAAATAATTAAATATATGAGTCCAATATTAAGGAGAAAGATTTCCCAGATTAAAAAAAAAAAAGAAAAGCAAACATAGTTCAAGAGACCTTATTAGCATTTGCAAGGGTTCCTGAAAAGCCTCAGTTCTCTTGTTCTTGCCAAGTAAACTTTGTTTCGCTGAACTTCAGCACTGCTCCGCCCACTGTTGGTCACTGTTATACTGTTGTCATGGTCAGACATTATTGCTCCAGCTCTCTTTTTGGTGAGAATCTTGCTACAAATATGTACTGACAGAAAAAGCATCACTCTTCTTTGCATGCTAAGTATTAAAGTATTTTTAATAAAATCACTACACTGTAACTGTACTAATGCACCATTTCCCCTAACTAGATCTCTACAGTAAGTCTGAAATGAAGCCTGATTTCAGGAATGAATGCATTCACAAATATAGGCCTGCTTCCCTTGCGCTTGCAGCAGCCTGTGGATCCAGCTGAGGTCAGAAAGACACGATACCGCTACAGTACACTTCCTTTTTACTCCCCAATCCCATAGAAGCCTCTCTATGGGGTTCAAGTGCCAAGAGCCAGAAGGGACAGGACAGGGGCCAGGCAATGGGGATGGCCGTTGTCCATCGCTTCATTCCGCCCTCACACCTGTGGGCCTACCCAGTACAAGCACAGCACGGACTGACTCTGAAAGCCATTTGGAACTGCCAGCAAGTTCAGAACACAGCCTCCTACTTTCTGAATAAGGTACCCCTCCCCCCCCACCCCCCAGGAGCACCTCACCCCCATTCTTTGAACTGGCTGCCTGTCAATGGCTGGCTGAAATTCAAGTACCAGTCACGCAGCAGAAAGGGTCAGATTCTCAGCCGAGATTAAAGAAAAGGCGGGGGGGGGGGGCAGCAAAGGAGCTGGTTGTAGCTTTCTTAGCCTTGGACCACTTCTACGCCGGCCCTGCATCATCAGACTTGAGAGCAGCCTTCGGGTATGTCTACACAGCAGCTGGGAAGCATGACCCCCCAGCCTGGGTAGACAAACACATGCTAGCTCTGCTCGAGGTGGGATGCTTGTGGCTGCAGTGCCATGGGCTGTGGCTCAGGCTCTCTGCCTGAGTATGTGCCCAGGGTCCAGTGGCTTTGTACTCGGACAGCTACCCTAAGCTGCTGCCCAGGCTGCCGCCGCCACACTGCTATTTTTAGCATGTTCACTGGAACAGAGCTAGCATGCGTCTGTCTACACGAGCTAGGAATCGCACGTCACCACTGCTATGCAGACGTGGCGTAAAATACACTGGCTAGTAACAGCGCTCAGGGGGCTGCCCCCCAGTTGGTGATTTCTGGAGCACTGTTTGTGTAACCCACACACCTCCTGGGTGTGATGTTCTGTCCCATCTAGTGGCACCGAGACCACTGAGAGAGAGATTATGAGTCTGCTCTACAGCCTTAGCTAACAGCCAGTTGGCTTTTAGTTCATGTGGTAGAGGCTCATGCACTAAACTCCAGAAGTCCCGGTTCGATCCCACCCACCGACGACTGGGGCCTGTCGGCATTACATTTGCTCCAGCCATGCCCTTTCCCCATCCCTCACTGCCCCAACACCTCCCTACACTTGGGGTTGAGGGGCAGGGAGGGCACAGGCCAGCTGTACCCCAGCAAAGAACTACCCTGTGCCAAGGGAACCCCACCTAGGGAGCTCTTACTTTTTGTGCTGCCACTTCATGTAGCCAGAGCCGGACAAAGCAGGCATGTGGAGATCTGGCCCAAAGCCTTAAATGGATTAAGCCCCGACTACCCTAAGAACTGCCTTGCCATTTCTGATCTCCCATAAAATCTATCCTTATCAGGAACTCTGGGACTCACTATCCCAAAGGTGGAGCTCAGTGCTACTGGAGGGCTTACATTCTTGCTCGCTGCCCAGTATCTTTGAAATTTGCTTACTCCAGAGATATGCTGAAACACAGACTTGGCCCTCCTTAGGAGAACTGCAAGATACATCTCTTTGCCCAGAACTTTCCAATTGACTAATGATGAAATCCTGCTTTTCCAGCTGACTTCCCAAAGTCTTCTCTCATGCCAACAGATTTCAACAAAGGACACGCATTTAAAAGTAATAAAATGAAAGATGAAGACTTCCCAACTGCCTCTTATTGATTATAAATCAAGCCAACCAGTACCTACATTGTTAATAGTGCATCAGATGTCTTAAATGGACACTAAAAATGTTAATACCTTATGCAAAGGACTGGAATTTCTCCTTCAAGTATGATGCCTTAAGGTTATTTGTGCTTCACTCACAATTGCAGGTAAGGGCTTGTTAGGTTGGCAGAAATGTACATTTAATGAAATGTTATTTATAGCCTTATTATATGTAGCAAATAAGGCAGCTCAAAAGACATTTAATTTTAACATGTCTATTTTTCCTCAAAATCTTTTCCTTGGAGTAAACACTCAGGGCCAGATCCTGGCCCTTGTGAAATCTGCTTTATCTCGCTATGGCCCCACAAAGCAGAAAGAAAGCTGGCCTGACCTGTCGGCTGAGGAGTGCTCTTACATAGGGGAACTCTCTCAGTGGCATAGAGCCAACGTGTCCGATCCTCCACCACACTCCCTGCAGCCTCCAGTGAGGATGGCACAGCAGGGCCACGGCTGGAGCACCACCCCTCTGGTGAGTAGCCCTTGGAGGCAATTACAGCCAGACATAAGCCTGTGTGGGAGGGGAAGCCTAATGATGGCTTAAAACCACCTTTGCCTCCCCTCGCAAGCCCTGAATCAAGACCAGTTCAGCTGGAGGCTTGGATTGCAAGGTAAAGCTGTGCTAGCAGATCGTACCCCAGGACCCGAGCCTAAATGTCAATCATTGGCCATGCTGTGCACAGGCCCCTGAAGGCAATGAGATGCTACACAGGTGCAGGGTCCATGCTAGCTGATTGCACTATACGAGTGGGTTTTGGCCAAATTCTCCTTTTAGTTACCTGGGCAGCCCCATTGACTTGGATGGGACCACACCAGTATAACTGAGAGGATAATTTGAACTTTCATGTCTGAATATGTGACATCTATCCAGAAATGGGACTATCATGTTTCCCAAATATCCGGTAAATATGGCACATCTCAAGCTCAAATGGTCATGCTAGTGAAATAACAAATCTCCTGTACGAACCATGGCTCTGGATTAATATGCAAAGAGAAGGAAAGATATTAACTAACTCCTCTATCTCAGCTATTTGGTCATTTCACCTTGGAAGCTCAATCACAGTGAAAAGGAACCCAGATCTCTGTATGATCGCACCAGAACCAAAAGGGTTAACAAGATACAAAGGTGTGACTGCTCCAGTGAGCCTTTTTTGGTGTAAATGGGAGGTAACTCCACTTATGTCAGAGGAGTTCACTGCTGTAAAGCTGGTGAGAGCACCATACGGTGTGTTGCCTTTACCATTCCATTCTATTTCCTGGGGGCCAGATTGTGCCATCAGGAGACAGCCGTGGGTAGCGTAATTGGAGCTGCACCAGGCCAGAGATACTTCTGGGGGCATTGTGCCTAAGGCTACAGCTACACTAGCGAGCTTACAGCTGCCCTGCTGTAAGCTCTCTAACGTAGCCACTCTAAGCCGACAGAAAAGAGCTCTCCCGTCAGTTTAACTACGCCAGCCTGTGCAAGCAGCGGTAGTGATGTCGATGGGAGAAGCTCTCCTGCTGACATAGCGCTGTCCACACCTGTGCTTATGTCTGTGTAATTCTGTCGCCCAGGGGGGTGATTTATTCACCCCTCTGAGCGACATAAATTATGCTGACATAAGCTGTCATGTAGACATAGCCTTAGAGGGCCTGTAGTCCTTTCTATAGTCAGCCAGTTCTAAATTACTATATTTTATCATAAAAACTGACCTTTTAAAAAAATTGTCCCTAAATCTAAGATTCAGAAGTCGTTAGCGAGATTGGAGTAGACCTATCTTGCTAACAACCCAAGAAGCGTAGATTTAGGGACAATTTAAGAAAGAAAAAAAAAACCAACCCAGTGGCATGGGTCTTTCTTGTTTAATTACGGTGGTGATGCATCTCGAGAATCTTGCCAGGAATAGTATACAGTGTACATGTTTGAGTACTGTGCATGTCAGAAACAGAGATGGGAAAGAGGAAAGAAAAACGAATATGTCACCATATTCTCATTACCAAACATTTCTGAAATTTGAGAAACACAGAAGGCACAATTAAAATTAGAGTTGGTTCTGAACCAAGGCTTCACACAGACTTTGATGTTCTAACGCAGACCGTGCAGGACAGGCCAGCTTCCAACTTCCATCAGAAATACTTAGTTTACAGCAGTGACACTTATTTAACAGATACCTTCGGCTTTAGTGACAGTGGGAGAATAACTAGGATTATATGGTCATAAAGATGCACCATTCTTTAACAATTTCTTCCATGTATTAGACACAGGAATTTTTCTTCAACATCTGGGGCCAAATTCTCCCACAGCAGGGTAAAAGTAACTCCCATTCATGGATATACAGGTTTTAGGCCAAAGATCTTCTGATTATGATCATCTGATTCTACTCTGACTTCTTATGATGTAACACAGGCTAAAAAACCTCCCCTGTTGAATTCAATGAGAGTTGTCTCCTGTTCTGCAGCTGGGGACTAGGCACCAGCTCTCCCTCTCTGCCACTGTCTTTTGGAGAGAAGCCTGCTTCAAGACATAAGAGTTCCGGAGTTACTGGCAGCATTTACTGCCTGTCTCCTTTAGCAGGTCTCTTTTTGGAGAAAACCAAGATGCATTATCTTCATCCTGCAGGGTGTCATGAAGAAAATATTTTTGGTTGAGCTAATGAGAATGAGATGTACCATGTTTTCGATAAAGATGATACTGAAAAAAAAAAGTTTTGTTCTCTAATAATACTTAGCACTGCATGGCCCTGATTCTTGGGTCTAGCTGAGCTGCTTCAGTGCATGACTCAAAGAGGGGAAAATGCTGGCTTCACGCTATCTTTCATTCCCCACCTTCCAATTCTGGAGCCAGCCTGGGGTTGGTTTGGCTCCCAGCATGATTCAGAGCAGTCTCCAGATTGCTGTAACCCAGGGGTGGGCAAACTTTTTGGCCTCAGGGCCACATCTGGGAATAGAAATTGTATGGCAGGCCATGAATGCTCACAAAATTGGTGTTGGGGTGTGGGAGGTGGTGAGGGCTCTGGTTGGGGGTGCAGGCTCTGGGGTGGGGTTGGGGATGAGGAGTTTGGGGTGTAGGAGGGTGCTCTGGGCTGGGACCGAGGGATTCGGAGGGCAGGAGGGGTAGGGGTGTGGGAAGGGGTGCAGGTTCCAGCTGTGGGTGCGGGCTGTGGGATGGGGCTGGGGATGAGAGGTTGGAGGTGCAGGAGGGTGCTCCAGGCTGGGATCGATGGGTTTGAAGAGTGGGAGGGGGATCAGGGCTGGGGCAAGGGGTTCGGGAGTGGGGAGAGCCTCAGGGGTGCAGTGGCACTTACCTCAAGCAGCTCCCGGAAGCAGCAGCATGTCTCTTCTCCAGCTCCTACGTGGAGGCATGGCCAGGTGGCTCTGCATGCTGCCCCATCTGCAGGGTCTGCCCCTGCAGCTCCCAATGGAGCGCCGGAGGGGGCCATTTGAGCGCATAGGAGCTGGAGCGGGGCCATGCCACAGCTTCCAGGAGCCATGTGGTACAGCCCCCGACGCAGTGCCCCGGCCGGAGTGCTGGAGCAGGGCCAAGCCGCATGGTGCAACCCCTGACCCAGCGCCTCAGCTGGAGCGGGGCCAAGCTGTGTGCCCCGCACGGAGCACTGGAGTGGGACTAAGCCGCATGGTGTGGCCCCTGGCCTAGCGCCCTGGAGCAGGGGAAGCCCCAAACCCCGCTCCCCAGTGGGAGCTTGCGGGCCAATTTAAAATGGTTTACGGGATGGATGCGGCCCGTGGGGCGTAGTTGCCCACCCCTGCTCTAACCTATGGTTGCCCCCCGCTACAAATTGTTATTCCAGGAGCCAGGAATTACCAGTAGGCAATGGCATTCTAGCTAGACCCCCTTTTCCCCAGCTACATCCCCTATGCTGAGGAGTGGGAGGATGGTAGAAAACAGCTGCTATGCTGACTCTGCTATCTAGGGATTCCCCCATGTACCAAAGCAGCCAAAAGGGGACAAATTATAGAGTCAAATCTGGCTCCATATTTTTAAAGTGCAGTACAAGCATTAACTAATGGACACCATGCTTTTCAGGTAAGGTATTGTATCTGCTTTACAGATGGAAACCCTGCTTTCACTTCCAGACTCAGTCCATTAGCCCACATAGTGTTTCCTCTGAAGGGAAAATATTAATAATTATTTCTAATTGAAGAATACACCTGTGCAATGGTTAATCTCATTTCTATAGACTGGACATGGGAGTTTGCCTTTGACTTCTGTAGGTGCAGGACTTAGCCCTTCATTTTTGTTTGTCTACTAGGAAAGTCAGAAACCGGTTGTTCTTATTTCAAGCCCTCTCGCTTTTACACTGGACCTCTTTAGTTAATAGAACAAACTCCTTCTAAATTTAAGACATGATGTTTTTTGGCAGAATGAATCAAATCATAGGTTTGGTTTTCAACAAACAAAAATACATTTCTACGTGGTAAAACTTCTCTGTGTGGTTATCCCAGAGTGCCCCCTTATGGCAAAACAAAAAACTCTAGAGTGGGAAATAAAACTGGCTTCTTCTGATTGAAAGGTTTTGCAAGCAGAGGTTGAATGTTGGAGGCGCTTAGATCACTGAAGAGAAATCCTGATTCGGTTCTATTTTATATAGGTTCTTATGCCATGCTCATCCCTGTAGTACTGAGTGTCTTCCAATAGTGCTCTGTGCCTAGCATCTGCTACAAGTTTGCTCTCTCATTCTTTCCCCAAGAGGCAGAAATGTGCCCAGTGCAGTGTTTTATATTTCTTTTTATGATCTATATACACATGAACACACGTTCCTCTGTGTTTGTTCGAGAAGGATGGTCAAAGAAATGAGCCTTGTACTTGGAAGTGAACCTGGTGAGGTTTGTAATGGCCCTTGGTTCCTGTGGGACTTTGTTCTGCAGTCTTGGGCTGGCCCCTAAGAAAACTCTCTCTCCCACAGCTTGACCCTCTTGGGAGAAAGTTCCGTTGTGCCAAAGGAGCAAAGTGGTTGACCACAGTCTTCATTCCAGACCCTTCGGTGATCTTTTAGATACCCTGTGCCTAGGTCATTGAGCACCCTTACACTAAGGCCAGAGACCTTGAATTTGGTTCTATATTCAATGGGAAGTCACTGTGGAGAGCAGAGGGCAGGTCTGGTGTGTTCCCAGTAGCCAGTGCTGCTGAGGAGGTGTACTGCAGTGTTCCATACTCACTGGCATTTCCTGAGTACTGAAGGGCTTCGTGCTCTGGTATACTGCCTTGCCAGATGACAAAAGTGTGTATAAGTGACGTCTGGTCATCATTTGCCAGGATAGAATGGAGTTTCCTAGCCAAGAAGAGATTATAGAAATGTTACTCCCAGGTGCTGCTACATGAGACCTTACCATCAGTGAGGAATACAGGAGCACTCATAAGCGATAGATTGAATTGACCAGTTGTGGGTGTGTGCCTTCCACTGAAGGAGACATGGCTGCAAACGCTTCAAAGTGCTTTCCTCTGCCCACCAACATAATCGCTGACTTCCTCAGATTCAGCTTCTGTCAGCTGGTCTTCATCCATGAGCTGATCGCGTCCAAGCAGTGGGCCGTGGTAATGGTATGGTCATATCTGAAGGACCGGTAAAGGATTATTGAACAAAAAGAGAATTTCCGTTAGTGGCTGCTGACTGAGGGCCCAGCTCTGCAGGTAGCACAGAAGTGAGGGTGGCAATGCCATACCAGGCCATCCTTATTTCTGCACTGCTGCTGGCGGCAGTTCTGCCTTCAGAGCTGGGCTGCTGGCCAGCAGCCACTGCTCTCCAGCTGCCAGCTCTGAAACCAACACTGTTGCCAGCAGCAGCGCAGGAATAAGGGTAGCAGAACCGCAATCCCCGCTACAATAACCTTGCGACCGCCCCCACAGATCGTTTTTGGGTCGGGACCCTTATAATTACATCACTGTGAAAGTTCAGATTTAATTAGCTGAAATCATTAAATTTACGATTTTTAAAATCCTATGACTGTGAAATTGACGAAAATGGACCCTGAATTTGGTAGGGCCCTATCTATAAAGATACAAAATTCCTAGATTTAATTTTGGCTTATTTTTTTTAAAAAGTGACCCAAAAATAGTCTTTCCTTGGCTACCGCAGTACATACTCTGCTAAACTTGTCTCAGCCAGAAGTCACCATTTGTGCATCTTACCTGTAGGGCCTATGCCTTCCACAGCTCCACAACCATGAAACAGGCTGAGGAATTTGCCACTAGCAGAGAGTCTACTTGCACATATCTCACCAGGCAGAGCTGGGAAATTGCATTAATCACACTAATTATGCTAACTGGTGACCTAGAAGAGAAAAGCTCCATATCTCATTACCAGTCCCCCTGAGCCCTCCAGTACCTTGGAGACATTTATGATTATATAATCCACAGATGTAATTATACCTCCCAAACAGCAAAATCATTTTTAAGGCAGAATTTTTACCTGATTATAACAGACAAAGAACTGGTGAAGAGCTATATAGACTCTGGAGGGCACTACAACCTGGCTGGAAAGAGTTATTTCCCCTTATGCCTGCTTTATCTTTTGCGAAGTAGAGACGTAAAGTGAACACGTAATTGAATCATCTAATGTTGGTCAGTCAATTTGGCTTCCCAGTCCTCAGCATATGGTACTTTTACTAAAGTAATTTATTCCTGACATCCTTTCATTTGAACATTCAGTTTGGAGTAGCATTATCTCCATTTTCTACTTTTAAATGGGAGTCGTCTTGCTTGCACATTACAATCCTGCTCAGAATGAGAAGTCATCACACTTATATCCACAAACAACATTTCTGAGGATTGGGTCTCTGCAGGCTCAATAGAGATAAATTCAATTAAAATTAGAAACTGGACTGTGTAGCAGAATACCAATTGCTTAAATTAAAAATATAAAAAGTACATCACTGATACGCCATTGCAGTGAAAATGAAGCTTCAACAGAGTTAAGTCACTGTGAAAGCTAAATAAATAATAAGCCAATTTCTTGCTAATAAGCAGGTGTCCATGTTACAAAATTGATCCTCTCAAGAGGGTACTAAATTGCACCCTAATTAGCATTCTAATTAGGAAGTCCCGGATGACTGGAAAAAGGCTAATGTAGTGCCAATCTTTAAAAAAGGGAAGAAGGAGGATCCTGGGAACTACAGGCCAGTCAGCCTCACCTCAGTTCCTGGAAAAATCATGGAGCAGGTCCTCAAGGAATCAATCCTGAAGCACTTACATGAGAGGAAAGTGATCAGGAACAGTCAGCATGGATTCACCAAGGGAAGGTCATGCCTGACTAATCTAATCGCCTTCTATGATGAGATTACTGGTTCTGTGGATGAAGGGAAAGCAGTGGATGTATTGTTTCTTGACTTTAGCAAAGCTTTTGACACGGTCTCCCACAGTATTCTTGTCAGCAAGTTAAAGAAGTATGGGCTGGATGAATGCACTATAAGGTGGGTAGAAAGTTGGCTAGATTGTCGGGCTCAACGGGTAATGATCAATGGCTCCATGTCTAGTTGGCAGCCGGTGTCAAGTGGAGTGCCCCAGGGGTCGGTCCTGGGGCCGGTTTTGTTCAATATCTTCATCAATGATCTGGAGGATGGTGTGGATTGCACTCTCAGCAAATTTGCGGATGATACTAAACTGGGAGGAGTGGTAGATACACTGGAGGGCAGGGATAGAATACAGAGGGACCTAGACAAATTGGAGGATTGGGCCAAAAGAAATCTGATGAGGTTCAATAAGGATAAGTGCAGGGTTCTGCACTTAGGACGGAAGAACCCAATGCACAGCTACAGACTAGGGACCGAATGGCTAGGCAGCAGTTCTGCGGAAAAGGACCTAGGGGTGACAGTGGATGAGAAGCTGGATATGAGTCAGCAGTGTGCCCTTGTTGCCAAGAAGGCCAATGGCATTTTGGGATGTATAAGTAGGGGCATAGCGAGCAGATCGAGGGACGTGATCGTCCCCCTCTATTCGACATTGGTGAGGCCTCATCTGGAGTACTGTGTCCAGTTTTGGGCCCCACACTACAAGAAGGATGTGGATAAATTGGAGAGAGTCCAGCGAAGGGCAACAAAAATGATTAGGGGTCTGGAACACATGGCTTATGAGGAAAGGCTGAGGGAACTGGGATTGTTTAGTCTGCAGAAGAGAAGAATGAGGGGGGATTTGATAGCTGCTTTCAACTACCTGAGAGGTGGTTCCAGAGAGGATGGTTCTAGACTATTCTCAGTGGTAGAAGAGGACAGGACAAGGAGTAATGGTCTCAAGTTGCAGTGGGGGAGGTTTAGGTTGGATATTAGGAAAAACTTTTTCACTAGGAGGGTGGTGAAACACTGGAATGCGTTACCTAGGGAGGTGGTAGAATCTCCTTCCTTAGAAGTTTTTAAGGTCAGGCTTGACAAAGCCCTGACTGGGATGATTTAATTGGGGATTGGTCCTGCTTTGAGCAGGGGGTTGGACTAGATGACCTCCTGAGGTCCCTTCCAACCCTGATATTCTATGATTCTATGATTTTCAGCAGAGAGATCAAAGTTTGAAAAGATAGTACCAATTCTGTATCTCCTCAACCCTGGAGGTGGTCATCCACATCAGCACTGGTGAGGTGAGGGGGAATTTTACTGGTGGGAAGTATAACCCAATTGGCAGAGCTCAAAAGAGCTGGGTTCCTTTCCTAACTGGTGCCAGGTTTGCTGCAGGCCCTTGGTCAAGCCAGTTAATCTCTGAGTCTCGTTTTTCCTATAGGAAAAACAAGAATAATAACTACCTTTCTAAAGTGCTCTGAGACCCTCAGATGATAGGTTCTATATACACTGGAATTATTATCATTCTCATCTATGCTGTGCCTACTCCATGAATAAATGTAGAGCTTCCACCTCCAGGAATGATAGCCTTGGCACGCTTCACCAGCATTAGATCTGGAACAAAAAGAACCCAAAACAATACAAGGTTTGAATATTAAAAACTAGGGCTGTCGATTAATCGCAGTTAATTCACATGATTAACTCAAAAAAATTAATTGCGATGAAAAAAATTAACGGTGATTAATTGCACTGTTAAACAATACAATACCAATTGAAATTTATTAAATATTTTGTATGTTTTTCTATATTTTAAAATATATTGATTTCAATTACAACACAGAATACAAAGTGTACACTGCTTACTTTATATTATTTTATTACAAATATTTGCACTGTAAAAATGATAAAAGAAATAGTATTTTTCAATTCACCTCATACAAGTACTGTAGTGTAATTTCTTTATCATGAAAATGCAACTTATAAATGTAGGGTTTTTTGTTACATAACTGCACTCAAAAACAAAACAATGTACAACTTTAGATCCTACAAGTCCACTCAGTCCTACTTCTTGTTCAGCCAATCGCTAAGACAAATAAGTTTGTTTACATTTACGGGACATAATGCTGCCCACTTCTTAATTATTTAATCTAAATTAATTACAGTGTCACCTGAAAGTGAGAACAGGTGCTTCCATGGCACTGTTGTAGCTGGCATCGTAAGATATTTACGTGCCATATGCGCTAAAGATTCATATGCCTCTTCATGCTTTGGCCATCGTTCCAGAGGACATGCTTCCATGCTGATGATGCTCTTTAAAAAAAAATGTGTTAATTAAATTTGTGACTGAAATCCTTGGGGGAGAATTGTATGTCTTCTGCTCTGTTTTACCTGCATTTTGCCATATATTTCATGTTATAGCAGTCCCGGATGATGACCCAGCACATGTTGTTTGTTTTAAGAACACTGTCACTGCAAATCTGACAAACTGCAAAGAAGATATTAATGTGAAATTTGTAAAGATAGCTACAGCACTCGACCCAAGATTTAAGAATCTGAAGTGCCTTCCAAAATCTGAGAGGGGTGAGGTGTGGAGCATGCTTTCAGAAGTCTTTAAAGAGCAACACTCCGATGCAGAAACTATAGAACCCAAACCACCAAAAAAGAAAATCAACCTTCTGCTGATGGCATCTGATTCAGATGATGAAAATGAAAATGCATTGGTCCACACTGCTTTGGATCGTTATCAAACAGAACCTGTCATCAGCATGGATGCATGTCATGTGGAATGGCGGTTGAAGCATCAAGGGACATATGATTCTTTAGTGTCTCTGGCATGTAAATATCTTGCAATGCCAGCTACAACAGTGCCATGCAAATGCCTGTTCTCGCTTTCAGGTGACATTGTAATTAAGAAGTGGGCATCATTATGTCCCGTAAATGTAAACAAACTTGTTTGTCTTAGCATTTGGCTGAAGAAGAAGTGGGACTGAGTGGACTTGTAGGCTCTAAAGTTTTACATTATGTTGTTTTTGAGTGCAGTGGTTTTTTGTACATAATTCTACATTTGTAAGTTCAACTTTCATGATAAAGAGATTGCACTACACTACTTGTATTTTATTTTTTACATAGCAAATATTTGTTATCAAAATAAATATAAAGTGAGCAGTGTACACTTTGTATTCTGTGTTGTAACTGAAATCAATATTTTTGAAAATGAAGAAAACATCAAAAATATTTAAATAAATGGTATTCTATTATTGTTTAACAGTGCGATTAATTTTTTAATCTCTTGCCAGCCCTATTAAAAACTGAAGTCTGGCTCACCCCATCCAACAGAAAAATTCAGGAGAGGAGGCTAAAGGAAAGGAAAACTCTGAGGTTCCCATTTGGGATTTTTCCTGATTGATCCACCAAGGGCATAGTTTGTTCCTTCCCCCACCCACTGATGGAGACGCAGGTCTACTCCCAAACCTGCAGATCCATAGGAGGCCAAGGCTATTTATAGAGAGGATCTTCAGCCTTCTCCACACCAGCTCTGGAGCTGGTGTTTTCCTCCACCCTCCCATTCCCTAGTAACAAGGCTCCAATGCAGCCATGCTATGAGGGATTATCCCTGGCCATGGCTGCCCCCATGAGCTGCCTGAAAAGGGGTTCCCTTTGTGATTCTACAGGAAAGGCAGGAGAGCCACATGCTCCATATGTATTTACTTTTCTCAGGTAGTCCCCGCAGGGATGGTGCAGTGGGGGCTGTTTCCTCCTCCACCCACTGTTCGTCCCCACAGACAGCAATCCACACAGCTGGACAACTCTTCCCTCTTTCCATGTGGGAAGGGAGAGCTCTATGTAAGAAGTGTTCCTCCTGTGCTTAGATCTTAGAGGAATGACAGGGCACTACGCTGTCAGAAAATGCAAAAGATAAGTCCATTTCTTGGAAATTGACAATATCAGCCATGGCTCTGGTCTCCTTTGGTCTTTCTTATGTGTTCTGTGTCCTTATAAACCAATCTCTCCTATTTAATACCAAAATCCTTGTTTTTGATGAAAGAAAAATGGAACAGGCATACCCATACATAGCATAAATATTACACTGTACCCTAGAAACAGTTTCCAAACAGGTTCCTTATAGAAGTATCTAGGCAAGAAAGAGAACATCAAATGCTCGTGGACAAAATGACAAATTGCATTTGTAATTAATTCAGAGCTGGAAAACTGAATGGAATGTGGTTTGTTGCTGAGAACGGGGGGTTAGGTTATATTCTTTGTTACAAATTGAATTACTGTGTGACCTTGAGCAAATCAAAACCTGACCCTGCCTCAGTTTACCCATTTTTACTGGCATATTTACTTTTACGGGGGGGAGTCTGTGAAGTTTGAGAAATTAACATTTCTCAGGTGTCTTGATAGCCTTGGATGAAAAGTGCTACAGAAATGTGACTTATTAACTCCTTTAGTTGATTTGTTAAAGGCACTAACTCATATACTAAGTGGCCAGTGATCAAAAAGTGTGCTAATGCTTGTCGAAGAAAAACACAGTTCCCACTCTCAGGCTGGGTGCAGCAAATCAGATACACTTTATTACCTCAAGCAAGTGCACAAAGGGAGAGAGTGCACTAGGACACAGAGTTTCCCCCACCTAAACAGGTCTCTCCAAGATAAACAATTAGAGCAAGTATTTATACCTTTATTACAGACAATAATAAGCAACAACTGCAGTTTGTTTATACATATTCCTTCATGAGCTCTTATTTTTCTTACCGTTTCTCTCATAGTCGGCATTCTAGTCTTATCTAATACAAGGTCACAACAGCCTCTTTCACAGCTGTTTGCCACTCGCTTCGCACTATCCCTGCTTCTACAAATCTTGCGTTATTAAAGCTAGAGTTAGCCTGACTCTTGCTCAATATAGAGGCCTGCATCCAAATTCCCTTTATCTACTTCCACATGCTGGAGGGTCCACATCAATTGCCCACCTTCAACCTCCTAAAGTGATAAGTACAGCCATGTACCACTAGAGGCCAGACTACACCAGAAAATAACAATTCATACAAAATATATTTGTTTAATACATTGTACCAAAAAAGGGAAAGAATAATCACCTAAAGATGTTGAACATTAAAAGTAATCCAGGCTGTTAACTGAAGGAAATCTTTTTGTCACCAAGTACAAAAAAATACATGTATTTCCTGGCAGTAGGATAATTCTTTTCTTTCTCCCAGGGACCCTCAACATTTCTGTACAGGGCATGAAAACTCTCATTATTTCTCCTCTCATTTTAAACTGCTTGGTCTTAAAGCTCCTTATTGTAGTCACCATCCCTCTGAGCACAGAAAACTGCTATGGTCGCCATTAAAAAATTGAAGTTTACCATCAGTGACCACTTCAGTATCTAAGACCTCAATCCTTCAATTCATTGTATGTGAGTAGGCTGCTGAACCCATGTGAAGGCCCCCAACATCATGCCTAAGATACTGCAATATTTGCCTACATTACAATGGCTGGGACATTACACAGACCAGTGGTTTTCAAACTTTTTTTCTCGCGATCAAGTTGAGGAAAATTGTTGATGCCGGCCACCCAACAGAGCTGGGGATGAGGGGTTTGAGGTGTGGGAGGGGGTCAGGGCTGGGGCAGAGTGTTGGGGTGCAGGGGTGAGGGCTGTGGGGTGGGGCCAGGAATGAGGGATTCATGGTGTGAGAGGGGGCTCTGGGCTGGGGTAGGGGGTTGGGGGGTGAGGGCTCTGGGCTGGGGGTGCAGGCTCTGGGGTGGGGGTGGGGCCGGGGCCAGGGATGAGGGTTTGAGGTGCAGGAGGGGGCTCCAGGTTTGGGGGGGGCTCTGGGCTGGGGAAGGGGGTTGGGGTGCAGGAGGGGTTCAGGGCTCTGGGCTAGGGCCGGGGATGAGGGATTTGGGGTGCAGGAAGGGGCTCCAGGATTGGGGGGCTGGGACAGGGGATTGGGGTACGGGGTTGAGGCGCAGCCTTACCTCAGGCAGCTGCCGATCATCAGCACAGCGGGGGTGCTAAGGCAGGCTTCCTGCCTGTCCTGGCACTGTGGACCATGCTGCGCCCCGGAAGCAGCCAGCAGCAGGTCCTGCTCCTAGGCGGAGGCGCAAAAGCGGCTCTGTGCGGCTCTCACCTGTAGGCACTGCTCCACCCCACAGCTCCCATTGGCCAGGAACTGGCCAATGGGAGTGAGGATTCAGTGCTCGGGGCGGAGGCAGTGCGCAGAGCCCTGTCGCCAGAGGCCACTGCCTAGGAGCTGGACCTGCTGCTGGTCGCTTCCAGGATGCAGCGTGGTGACAGAACAGGTAGGGACTAGGCTGCCTTAGCTGGGCAGCACCGCCGATGGGACTTTTAACGGCCCAGTCGGTGGTGCTGACCAGAGCCACCACAACCCAGTCCTTCCATTCTGCGACCCACAGTTTGAAAAACACTGACATAGACTGTGGCAATCACCATAGATAGAATTTCCTTTCAAACCTTTCAAATTAATATTGCTCCCTAACCATCAGGAGAGGTTGCTGTTGAGCTACACAAGGAATTCTGGTTTCTCCAAGTGCTTAGTGTGCTGCAACAGTAGCATTTCAAACCCTGTGACTGCAAGTCTGAAGAACAAGAGCCGATACACCGACATCAAACACTGTATGGCTGGTCTGATGGCTATCAGTAGGCCACCAGGCCAACCCAGCACAGTAACTCCTACTAAAACTGCCAGTATGCCTTTCTCAAGGGTCTCCAAAGGCCTGTGTGATGTGGTCTGAAAGGTTCATAATGATACAAAAAATATGTTAAGCAGATCTACTTTATGCTTTAGAAGACAGTGTATTTATCTGTTTATTTCTTGGTTGACTCTTCAGAAGAGTAGTCTGTGTTCTAAAGACTAGATCCTAGAAAGTAACAGTGTTTTGCCCTTTCACCTGAGGATCTCTACAAGCTTTACACACTAAGTTTTACAACACCCAAGTGAAGTAAACATGATACCATTTTACAGATGAGTAAACAGACACAGAGCGTTTTGATTTGCTCAAGGTTGAAGAGAGAGTCAGTGGAAGAATTGGGAACAGAATCCAAGAGTCCTGGCTTTCAGTTCTCTGCTCTAATGATATTTTATTTCTAGGAACCATAATAATAGTATGGTTAGCACAGAGCCTTTTAATGACAAGGTGGAGAGAGAGAGAGAGAGAGGAACTAGTTTCAATACTTTATTCACAGGTCAATGGATAGTGCAAGGTAGGACCTCAGAAAAACACAGCAAGACATATTTGTGCAGGGCAGTTTTAAAAACTTGTACTGATTGTTTTGAAAACATTGAAGCTAAAGGGACACTATCAATCTGAAATCTAGTCAGTTTAAAATAAATTAGTTAAAGGAGCTTCAGATACTATACCTGCCTGATTCGCTCAGCCAATTCTTGAAGTTTTGCAATCCTACATTCATATTTGTATTACATTATTTTTCTCTCCCCTGTTGGGTGAGTCTTTCACATATACAAAAGGGGTAACTGAGTGATTAGAGGAAACACTAAAACTGGCTCCATACAAAATGGTGTCAAATGCATACAGTAAACAGACTGGGGAAAAATGTTTTCTTGAATTGCTGCAAACTTTAGCCTTAGGAGTTACTTGTACCAGTATAGGGTAAATATTTTCAGAAGTGTGATTTTTAAGTTGATGGGGGCCTCTTAAAACAATCCTCTAAAATTGCCAATGATTCCAAGATCACTTTCTTGAGTGTTAACACCTAATATAGACCCCATCATTTTATATGTATAGTTAGGATTATGTTTTCCAATGTGCATTACTTTTCATTTATCAACATTGAATTTCATCTGCCATTTTGTTGCCCAGTCACCAGCTTTGTGAGATCCCTTTGTAACTCTTTGCATCTGCTTGGGATTTAACTATCTTGAGTAGTTTTGTATCATCTGAAAATTTTGCCACCTCACTGTTTACCCCTTTTTCCAGATCATTTAGGAATGTGTTAAATAGTACAGGGCCCAGTATAGACCCCTGGGGGACACCACTATTTACCTCTCTCCATTCTGGAAAAGGAAAGAAATCCTGCTGGATCCAGGGGTGGCTGGGTAGAAGTGTCTTTGTGAGTACAGCTCAGGGCCTAGGCTCCACAGAACTGGGGTCAGAAAGAGACCAGCTCTCTGTGGCATCATCCTAGCCAGGTATGTGGCTATTCCATCAGCAGTGAAATGCTACTTCAAGCAGCATTAACTCCTGCCAGTTGCAAGCAAATCACTCATTGGCAGAGCCTTGTTAGATCCTTGCTTCTGAAGGCTTGGGGAGGGCACTGTAGCAGCATCAAAGAGAGGCAGCCCTTCCACGTAGCTGGGTCTCTGGGACCAGGTCACATATTTTCCTCATTTTCGATGCCCTCAAAAAGCCCTTCTACTGCAGGAGACAACTGCCAGAAAATCCTGCTAGGTAAGCCTTTTGGAGCTCCACTCTGTGGGCACCCACTGCTCTGTCATTCCAGCACAGGTAGGTTTTTCATATATATTCCAATCCAGTCTTAAGAAGTTGAGACCTCTTGTGATATTCCCCCCAAGCTGCCTGCCAGCTCCCCTACTGGCACAAATGATATACTGCACCCATGTTCAGAGCCCAGTCTTCTACCAGCAAGCTAGCAAACAGATTTCTCCTGAGCTCCTCAGAGGGCCCCGTCCTTCCCAGCTGGATTTCAGTCTTCTCCCCATCTCCCTCCAGCCTAGCAGCAATTCTGGGAGGGAGAGGGTCCTAAGAAAGAACTGTAATGGAAGCCAACCATTTGTGAGATGCTCAATCTCTTCTGCTGGTCCAGAACTACACATTGCCCATTCTGATCCTCAGACCTGTGTAATTTGGGGCGGGAGGGGAGGGGGAGAGGGGAGAAATTCCACATTTGGAGTAAAGCAGAAAGATTTCTCGAGCAGAGATTTGTTTGTTTTTCCTTTCTAAATGGTGGCTCTTTGAAGGTCGCTCAGAAGTTTGGAATGTGAGATGTAGCTCAACAGAAATTATTTATTGAACAGAGCACAGGTTAGCCAGGCCAAGACATGACATGGTAAATGCAATGTATTCGTATTTCCTCTCCTTGCCCCATTCACTGTACTGTCAACTTAAATTGTAAGCTCTTCAGAGTCAGCATGTTCCCTTTACAGTGTTGCCAACTCTCATGACTTTGTCATAAGTCTCATGATAATTGTTTTCCTTAAAGCCCCAACTCCTGGAGTCAAGTGGATATGTGATGATTTCAGCCTTCATTCTTAAAGAAAAAGTAAGTTTCTAGTACTTGTGGCTGTGGAGAAGGCTTCAAAATGTGACACCCCTCTCCCAGTGCACCCATAGGCTCAAAAATCAGTTGGCATACAAAAAGGACACCAAATCTATTACTTCTACATAATCTCAGGATTTTAAAGCCAATCTCATGATTTTTAGTGAGCCTGACTCACAATTTTTGAACATTTGGGTTTGGCAATACTGGGTTCAGTGCCCAGCATAATGGGGCCCTTCTCTCAGTTGGAGACTCTGGGCACTACCATAATACACATTTTACGTGATGATTTATTACAAGGATTACACCATCACATGTGAGGGGGAAGAGGGTTTATATACCATATATACATGTGTAAACGTTCTTTTAAGTTCACAAAAGCAATGGGGCGGGGAGGGGGAAGTTACACATATAAAAGCTAAGGACCAATTTTACATTCCTTGCACATCCCCAAACTCATACTGAATTCAATGGGCATTTGGAGTCTGCTGAGTATGCAGAATTGGACCCAGCATGTCAAGTAGATATTTCAATGCTTTATTTACTGGGTTGCTGTGCAATACTGGTCTAATGTGATGCAGCTTTCTGCCCTCAAACATTAATGTTTAGGGGGGTGACATGAGAGGGAAGTAATACCGGGTTCAACTTTAATTGTTTAATTAATAGGTGAAGAGATACAAGTACCTCAAATGGAAGAGAATATTTATTTTATACCACTTCCCGTATACACACAGTATTTTCTGAGAGAGTGAATATATTACCTCTATATTAAAAGATTATATCTGAAACATTTGGAATTTGTGGAACGACAGTACATTTAGCTCATAGTAGAGTGCAGATTTGGAAGTTGATGTGCTCTTGATCCAGTTTTCCTAAAATAGCCACACGAACATTTCTGTAAAGTAACTGTGAAAAACCCACACACTATTAAACAAATTGCCTATGCAGTAGTGTGTGTCTCTGAATTAAAAGTTTATAAAGCTGTAGTCTGCGGTGAGAGCACAGCATTTGCAGTCAGGGAAATTGGATTTTATTGACAGTTCTGCAATGGACTTACTCTGTGACCCTAGAAAAGTCCCCTAACCTGTCAGTGCCTCAGTCTCTCCCTCTGTAAAAGGGGAATAAGAATTGGTGTCTCATATAATCAGCAATTCCACAGCTATGGAAAAGGCAGCAAAAGTGTACCTAGCTGTCAGAGAAATGGTCACTTTTATTGCAGAATTACTGAAATAATGTTGTGCTTTTTTTCTGTGCCCCACAGCTTGTGCAGCTGCCATTTTTTCTCCCTGACTCTCTTTGTGCTTCTCTGTACTTTACCCCACAAGGAAGAAGTGTCTGGACATCCTGTGCATTTGCCCGGGATTATTTTCCTTGAAAGAACAGAACAGAAGGCACGGCAGCAAACTGGGCTCCTCAGATTGAGTACAGAGACAGCAGGATCAGGCCCACAATCCATAAATCAGAAAGACTTTTTATTAAGCTGGAATGGGTATAATTTGGGAAAAATCACACTGCATAACCAGTATTGTCGTATATTTTGGAAAATACCAACAAACAAAATCCAAATGACTAAAATCGTTATTAACAATGAATAAAAAGCAACAAAAGTATGTTTAAAAGGTTCTGGCTGAAAAATAATCAGGTCTTCATTATTGTTATGGGCTGGCCTTGCCAGTTCTGAAATAAAGCAGTTGTGTAATGGACTATACTCTAGGGGTTTAATGTTACATTAATCAAAGCTGACAACCATGAAAAGCATTCATTGTTGTTTTGGAACAGCTAATTTCAGACTGAAATCTAAAACACTCAAGCTCTGATTGTTAACATGGACACTCAGACAAAAACTAAATACAGTCTTTTCTCCTATGGATCACTTTATTATTGTTTTACACTTGGTTGAGGAAACAAATGCAAAGTCTGTAACCAAATCCTACTATATCACTTAAGCATTCTCAATCAAAGACATTCTTTGGCTAAACTTCAGTGAATTGTACTACAGCTTAATTTAAGAGCCACGGTCTCACAGCCATTTACATCTGAACAAGGCAGAAGAACTGTCACTGTGCCTTTCAGAGTAGTTGTAACAGTAATTCCCAAAAGTTACAATTTCTTTTTGCATATATAATTGTTTTTAGTTATAGAAGCATTTCAATCAACTACATCTTGATCTAGCTAGCAAACACAGAGTCAGTAGGGCTGAATCTGTAAATTTTAGCTAGCTGAGTGTTAATTCTTCAGCAAATGCTATTTAACCCAGGAAATGGATCAAAATAAAGGAAAAAAATGCAGTCAGCTTATAAAATGGATTGTGTCCCAACATCTGTTTAATATGAAGCAATAGTCTCCAGATGTTTTGTAAAATTGGACCAAATTTGCCCTCTGTATAACTATTTCAATGGAATTATACCAGGGATAAATCTAGCCATCCCTATGACTTTTGCCGATTTGAAAAATCACAGGTCCAATTGTACTCTTGGATGCAACTTCCACTGAAATCAGTCGAACCTATGGGTATGAATGGGGCCATGAGTCATTCCTGGTGTAACTCCCATTAAGTTAATGGATTTGAATTGATTTGGCCCCTTCTGCTTAGCATTTGAGTACTTTCTGTTCTCCAACATGAGGGCCATTACAGGACTGTAATGCTAATTTGTGCAGACAAATACAACATCCGCTGACTTTAGTGACAGGTTTCAGAGTAGCAGCCTTGTTAGTCTGTATCCACAAAAAGAAAAGGAGTACTCGTGGCACCTCAGAGACTAACAAATTTATTTGAGCATAAGCTCATAAGTGACAGTTCCATAGGACATCTCTCATGGCTGAATTCAGCCCACAAAGGCTTTAGAATGAAGCCAAAATCACTGTCAGCAGAACAAGCACTAAGAGCCCTCCCCTCCTCCCCCGAAAAAAGGGGGGTTACCATTTGGCAGGGCAGCCAGGTCTCATGCTGTGATCATCGTGCTTTGCATTCTGGAGGGAATTTGGGGATGATGGCGCTCCAGGCAGATGGAGAACACACACATCAGAGTATGGGGGTTGTGGGGAAAGAGACTAAGAGAGCGTGTGAGCTGTCTACAGCACTCTGCCACACTGATAATCTAGTATGTGGTGAAGCACTGATGATGGCCTCACAGAAGAAAGGTGCTGTGATGCTTATGGGAGGGCAGCTAGAAGAGCATGAAAAGTGGGCAAAACTGGCCCAGAATTTAAAAAAACCCAAGAGCAACCTTCCTGTGGTCTGCTGCCTCCAAAAGCATAAAGAAATGTGTGCCTGCCAGTCTCTATGCTTAATATGAGATCATATTTAACCCTTTTGAGAATCGTATGCATTAGGTGAGAATCACTACATCCCACATGTCTGTGTTTCAGCTCCTAATCCAGCAGGTCAAGAAGAGAACGACAGACAAGTTTTCAGCAATAAGGGGAACTTCTTCATAAAGTGTGGGGGGGGGGGGCGGTGTTTTGTGTTCGGTTCACAACACTGAGCCCTGAATCACACCATCAATGTTAGAAGCAAGGTACAGTCAGTGTGCTCACAATAGACAATATTTAAGGCCAAGATCAGCCCTCTTGTAAAGCAATCAACTCCACTGACTTTAACAGTTATGTTGTCTTACAGCAAGGTTGTCTTTGGCTTGTTCCAAGGTGTGCTTAATTAGGTTCTGTGGCAGCCTAGATGGAAGAGTCTGAGACGCTTTGGTAAAAATACTAGCATTAGAACAGATATTCTTGAGAATAATTTCACCACAGGCACAGATAAGAGAAATAGAATCGTGTTAGCATGGTCTCTTACTGCATGTGTTTTAAGAAATCTTTCTCTTTTACTTCCAAGCTATTCAAAATAAGACTTAAAAAACAAAAGTTCAAAATCTTACTATGCAGACTTCTGTTCATACCTTTGCCAACAGGTTTTCAGAACTATGAGCCTAAATACTCCTCTGATGTAAGCCCATTGAAGTCAATACAGTCACAACAAAGAAACATTTGCCCCTATTCAAAAAGCCAATATGAATTGGAGAAATGAGAGAATAGATGGGAAATTGAGTAAGTACAGCAGCAACCTTGGTAATGACAGGCTTTACTCAAATCAGCATGAGAATGAATATTTACTGTCTCCTTGATTCTTATGCAGAAAACTCAAGAAGACCTTTGAAAAATATCTAGTGATTCAAATGACCATACTTATTCATGTTTAGTGCCTAATTGGCAGCATTTTTGGTTCTGTTTTTAAAACTGCAGAGCACTTAAAACACTTAAGGTTTTCTAATTTGTATTCCACTTTAGAAGAAACAAACATTTCTTCTATCTTCAGACCTGATCTAACTCTCACCAAAGTTGATAGGAGTTGTTCTACTGATTTTTTTATAGAATTTTATAGAATTTTTTTATAGCTGGATCAAGCCCTTATGTCAATTTATCTTATTGTCAACGACTGACTAACACAGAAGTCATACCAAACTTTTGCTGAATCTGCCTTTTACTTAATGAATATGCTTTTGTTTTTGTAGGGAATGTTAAGCCCCAACCTTGCAAATGCTTGTGCAGGTGCTGAATTTTAAGAAAAAGTATACCCAAAGAACTCAATGACTGTATACGTACACACATTTTTGAAGGAACAGAGTCTTAGATCAGTCTTCTATTGAGTCCTATTTGTCTTTGCTATTTGATTTTCAAATGCTACAATCTAGCATGAGGGAATGAACTGCTTAGTAACAAGTTGTTCATGTTAGCCTATAGAACCATGTGATCATATTGTTGCTGCCCTCAAACCTCCTTTCTCACTTTTCCGCATTGTTTGTTACATATTTTTGTGTCTTGTCTTAACTTAGGTCCATAGGCGCTGGAAATAGGGGTCCTGGGGGTGCTACCCCACCCTTGGCTTGAAGTGATTTCCATTATATACAGGATTTACAGTTTGGTTCAATGGCTCTCAGCACTCCCACTATAAAAATTGTCGAGCACCCCCCCTGCTTGGTCTTGATTCTGCAAATGGTTCCGGCAGGCAGACACCTGTGCCTGCATGAGCACCCACTGACTTCAATGGGGCTCCATGTGGGGTAGGAAGATATCCACCGTCATTGATCCAAAGACAGGATTAGTCTCTAATAAATTGGTTAGTCTCTAAGGTGCCACAAGTCCTCCTTTTCTTTTTGCGAATACAGACTAACACGGCTGCTACTCTGAAAAAAGACAGGATTGGAGACCTAGGCTGCAAATTCTGCAGATTAGGGATTGTGTCTTCCAGTGTGTTTATTATACAGTATGTTTGTAGCACAATGGGATCCTGACTCTGAGTGGGGGTGCTGCGTGCTACTGCAAAACAAATTAATAACAATAATTAGGCAATAGCGAAAACTCAGCTTCAGGGTTTCAGTTTGCTTCATGCTTCAGTAGCACATATACAGCTTCTAACCTGTTTTGTATGTTCTAAATATAAAAACAGATCCAAAGAAACACAGATACTGTGGAGACAAATAGGCACCCTTATTATTTCCTTCTTAATATACTTAGTAGCTTTTTGCTTATACTTTCAGAGCTATTCAGAGGGGCTATTTAATTCATCTATTTGGTGAGCTCAAATGTCAAGGCTGCTTAGTGCTTTATTGCTGTGTGGATATGTGGCAGAGGCTTTAACTTTCAAGCATTTCCTTGCAGCTCTGAAGCCTCCCTCAAAAGAGCACTAAAGCAGCAGCCAAATGGCTAGGTAAATATTGTTTCACTGTTATTAATGTAGTAGGTGCACACTATATATAAAAGTCAATTGCGGTTTTAAAAAATACGTAGAGTCAGAACAATATTTTTCTTCTCCAGAGGTGACTCTTTCTTCCTGCTTTCATAGTAAAAAGGAGATATGAGGTTGTACATTTTTTTAAAAGGTGTATTGCATGTTCTTGCTTTTGGACATCATGCTTTATACTTAGCATTTGTATTCATAAATATATGACAAACTTAAAAATTAATTACATTTGGGAAATTATTCTTGACAGCCTCAATAAATCAAATACATTATAGGTATAATATCTGGATGGTGAAAGGGGATCAGATATTGTAAAATCCCCAGGGCTCAGAAATTCTCTTGACAGCCTTGAATGTTTTTAGTGTGACTATTATTTAATAGAATAAGTGCATTGTTGTATACAGGATTAAAAGAAGGTCAAAAGTTTAAAGTAGAAAGTCATTAAACCTAAATAAGAGCCAATGGGGAATGTGATGCGAATAGCACCAAAGAAGTAGCTTCATCCAAACCCCAAGCCAATGCTTTGCAATAGATTAGCCAACACACAGAAGTAGGGTTTGAGGAGTTTGGGGGCTCTTGTCCCTGGAGGCTGGTGAATGACTAGCCTAAATACCCA
This sequence comes from Lepidochelys olivacea, assembly GCF_965140295.1. NCBI lineage: Eukaryota > Metazoa > Chordata > Testudines > Cheloniidae > Lepidochelys > Lepidochelys olivacea. The sequence goes on from NC_140411.1 coordinate 270,407,810, forward strand.
AAAATGACATGATGCAATGCAGTTTTAGTGATGTGGAAGTGGACCTAATGATGGAGGCTAGAATGTATAATGTGAGAATGTATACTCTCACATTACTCAGAATGCTATTTGTCTTGCCACACACAGAGTGCAAGTGAGACTTAGGCCTGGTCTACACTACAAAGTTAGGTCGCTGTAAGCCTTGCATTGACCTAGTTGGCATATGTCTACACTTAAATTTGTCTCTCACCAATGTAAACAACCCATTACGCCAACATAGTAACACCACCTCCCAGACCGGTATTGAGCCATGGGTAAGGCTGCGATAGGGCTGCTGACAGGGTGGGGGAGACAAAGAGGGCAATTGCCCAGGGGCCCGAGTGATTTAAAAGGACCCGGGGGCTCCTGGCCACCACTGCCAGCACAGTGGGGCTAAGGCAGGCTTCCTGCCCACCCTCACTCTGCACTGCTCCGAGAAGAGGCCAGCACGTCCCTGCGGCCCCTGTAAAGGGGGTCTCCGCATGCTGCCCCTGCCCTGAGCACCGACTCTGCAGCTCCCATTGGCCAGGAACTGCGGCCAATGGGAGTTGCGGGGGCGATGCCTGCGGGCAGCAGCATGCGGAAACGCCCTTGGCCCCCTGCCTAGGAGCTGCTGTCAGAGGAGGTGCCGGTCACTTCAGGAGCTGCCTGACATAAGCGCAGACCCCCTGATGCCTTCCTGCACCCCAACCCCCTGTCCCAGCCTACAGCCTGCACCCAAACTCCCTCCCGAAGCCTGCACCCCTCACCTCTCCTGTACCCAAACTCCCTCCCAGAGCCTACACCCCTCACCCCCTCCCACACCCAAATTCCCTCCCAGATCCCGCACTCCCTCCTGCACCCAAACTCCCTGCCCCAGCCGGGTGAAAGTAAGTGAAGGTGTGGGAGAACAAGCGGGGGGGGGGGGGAGATGGAGTGAGCAGGGGGTGGGGCCTTGGAGAAGGGGCGGGACAAGGGTCTTTGGGTTTGCGCAATTAGACAGTTGGCTATCCTACCGGGCGGGCATGTGGGAGCCCTGGCCGTGCTGGACGGGCGCACACAACAGCGCAGCCGGCAGCTCGCTGGGCACCAGCCAGCACAGGTGCAGAACCACCCTAATGTGAGGTGGACTTCAGCCGCCCGGGCGCCACTTGCACGTGCGTGGGGGCCCATTGACTGTTCTGCCCTAGGGCCCGGAATTGCCGTCAGCGGGCCTGGCTGAGATTCTTTCACGGAGCTCACAAAAGTCACAGATTCCATAACTTCCCCGGGGCCAGCTGCTTGGGCACCCCACGGCCAACCACACCAGCCACGGCTGGAGCAACCTTGGGCCAGCTGCTCCAGCATTCCCCCGGGCCAATCGCACCAGGTGCTGCTTGGGAGGCCTGGGGCCAGCTGGCTCTGGGGACCTCCCAAGCAGCAGCTGGTGTGGCTGTTCCCGCAGACCACCCGAGCAGCAGTCCTGGGGGTGGCCCCGGAGAGCACCCGAGAAGTGGTCCTGGGGGCCGCCCCAGAGCCAGCTGCACCAGCCACTGTTTGGGCAGCACCGGGCAGCTGGCTCTGGGAACCACACAAGCCTCGGCCAGTACAGCTGGTCCCAGGGACCGCCCAAGCAGCAGTTCTGGGGGCAGACCCAGGTAGCATCTGAGCAGCAGTCCCAGGGGCTGCCCCACGGCCAGCTGCTCCGGCAGTCCCTGAGACAAGCCACACCAGCCGCTGGGGAGAGCTCGGCAGGCAGGTCCAGGGCTTTGGCCTTGCACATCTGAATGTTCTGCAGCCACATCCCAAACCTGCATTACAATGTGATCTCACCAATCAGTGCTTGTTTCTCAGGCCCAGAAGAGGCGCTCCACCGTCTGCGGCTGCTCCGTGAACATGACCAATGACCTTGAACTGGTTTTTCCTATGTCCCACAACAATCTGTTCTCCACAGAATTGTCATGCTCCCTGCAGCTTTTCTTGTGGCTCTGCAAATAGTGGCGGATCATGTGCTCAGAGATGGCACACAACAACAACTCCTTTATGGGTTTGTGGATTTTATAAATAGGCGTGATAATTACGGACTAGGGATGACATTATGGGACGGAGAAAGTTGCATGATGGGAACTAGACCACACAGTCCCAGTCACCCTTGCATGACTCATTTCTGCCCCACTATGCATTGCCAACATTTCACAAAAGACAGTGCGCTGGCCAGTAGCAAGTTGCACACTGAGGATACCTATCCATTGTGCACTGCATTGTGAATCGATGCAAGCACTTCTGGTGAGTATGTGCAATGCTCACACAAGGAGCCAAGTATGCACACGCACAAGCAATATATGAACTGCAGCAGCTTTATGCCAATGTAACTTGTGTTGGCAAAAGTTTGTAGTGTTGACATGACCTGAGTGTGTGATGGGAGCTGGCCCAAGAACATACAGGTGTCTGAGGAGTAAGAAGGTTTGTCAGTAAAGAGGAAAAGAAAGAGATGACGGATGAAGGAAAGAGGGGAAGAGAAGAGAATATAGGGAAAGGAGATGGGTGGAGTTGATGACCAGTCTCTCACTCCCTAAATGTGGCCACCATGGCCCCATGCAGCCCCAGGGGTTTTTCCTGCAGCCATGACAGGCTCCTGGGTAGAGATGGGGGAAGGGGCAAAGCCATGGGATTCCAGGGGTGGGCTTCAGTCCCCCTTCCTGGAGGCTCCAGGGGACGGGTTTCAGCTATGGGGCTCTGGTTCTGGGCTTCAGCCCAGGAGGGCAGGGCTTCTTCGGGGCCAGGCTTACTGGGGCCATGGTCAAGAGGCAAGGAGTGGGGTGAGCCTGAGGTGCAAGGCCATGGAAGGGAGGTCAGGGCAATGGGCGGGGGAAGAAGCAGTGGGGCCTGTGGAGACTAGGGGAGTGGATGGAGGCAGCAGGGTCTGGGGGGGATCTGTAGAAGATGAGGGGAGGCAGCACGGCCAGGGGCACCAACCTACAACTGTACATTATTTTTATTACTGAGTTTGCAAAAAAACCCATCCTATATAAATTACAATTTGGACATGTATATGTGCATATTCATTTGTTTTTCCTAAAGTTAATTAAGCATTTTAGGAAAATTTATCAGAGCAGCCACCAGCAAGAGTTGGAGGCCACATTCTGAGGCCACCAAAATTTTTGTTGTGAGAACCCCTAGACCACTGTACGCTGAGAGTCTGTGATGATAATGCCTTAAGCCCATGAAGGTGAGAGGAGGGGCCAAGGAGTACGTCATTCTCCAACAATTCTTTTCATCAAGTCTGCTGTGGTGTTGATCAGTACCAAAAGTAGTGCCATCCAGAGCCAGTGGTATCCAAACACACCCCAGAATTCTTTGTACTGGTGGCTTCATGGGCAATACCATGGCAGCCAGCCAAAAAGATTCTGGGATGGAACTTTTTGATGCTGATGCTAGACACAGAGATTCAGTGTTGGCAGGTCCAGTCAATGTTGTTTTTCATAGTCTGTATCATCATTCCTTTTGTACCCTGTTCTTGCTTCTGTATTTATTCTCATCTACACCGCTCTTAAACCTCTCTGGCCTTTAAATTTGGCCTTTAAACCCTGGCCTTTAAAATTGTCCTTTAAGACCATGAAACTGCTGTATTTCTAGATGTTTTCAGGACTGTATGTTATACACAGGGCCCTGTGTACTAAATAATACATTAGACAGATGGTATGTGGCAATATGGCACTGTCAAATTGGGAATTATCCAGTAATGTTAACTGATTATAAAATCACCTGGTTATCTTTGTGACTCTTAAACAGTAAGATTAGGGGCATGCATTGGTAGGAGGAGTAGAAGTGCTCTTCTGGAGCTTCAGCTCCTCCTGCTGCCACATTCCATTCCTTCTCCCCAGCCACACAGTCCATCTCTAGTGGAGATTCTAAAATGTTAGGTGACAAGCCGATCAGCAGGACAATAGGAAGAATGAAACCTTACTCTGGATTTATATGGCATCTTGGCAAAAAGGAAAATTATAATGCTAATTTCAAAACTTAGATACCATGGTGATAGGTGCTTTAGAAATACGTGAGAAAGATTTGCAAAGGCACCTAATCACATGGCATACTTTTACTTTTGATACCAGATAGTCTGACAAGACAACATTTTAAAATTACAAGATTAGGAACACATGCAGACTGTAAAGGGACATCCGGGTGATGTCCATTTGTTCACATCCACATATTCCTTCACATTAATTTGCTAAAAATGTCAAAGGTAAAGTGTCCTTTAATTCTTTAATCCTTTAATTCTTCACTTATATTTGAAGAAAGGTTGAAATGTTGACACTCTTGGCCAGATTCTACCAAGTTACATTTTTGCAATCTTGATAAAAATCAGTGAGGATTCACAGGTGCGACAGAGCAGAACTGGTCCAATTTTGGTATGTCCCTATGTAGTTCATTTCAAGATTTACATTAAAAACACACTTTCTGCTTTGACACAAATGGAACCCTTTAACCAGATGTCCAAGATTTTAATGCAGTCAAGCAAACACCCTAACATTTTATAAATTTCAAACTGAGAGGGTAACTTAAGATGCTGAAGTGGTGAATCAAACACTCTTTTGTTTTCCCCAGATAACGAGAAGCAAACAGATGTCAGAGACATACACTGCATAAATTCCTTTTAACAGCACAGTGCCTAGTTTCTTAGGATATGTACCCAATAGATATTTTTTAAAACATTGTTAAGTGCAAAACAAAAATTGAAATGATACCAACCTAAGGCTCTCTCAGGCATCTATCCCAAGATGCTGCTCAACACCCACCAATACCCTGGTATGCTGTGTCCAAGGACAAACACAGTAAAAGAAAAATACAAAATATAAGTTGATTATTCAGAAAATGCATTATTGAAAACAAGATAAAAGCATTTGATATTATGTCAGAAAGCTTAGTTTAAAAAGGAAGATGTGCAGATACTTAAGACTTGCAGGTTATGGTATCTGTAGGTTATAAGATAGTATGTTAAAGTATGTCTACACTATGAAATTAGGTCGATTTTATAGAAGTCGATTTTTAGAAATCAATTTTATACAGTCAATTGCATATGTCCACACTAAGTGCATTAAGTCAGCAGAAAGAAAAGGAGTACTTGTGGCACCTTAGAGACTAACCAATTTATTTGAGCATGAGCTTTCGTGAGCTACAGCTCACTTCATCGTGAGCTGTAGCTCACGAAAGCTCATGCTCAAATAAATTGGTTAGTCTCTAAGGTGCCACAAGTACTCCTTTTCTTTTTGCGAATACAGACTAACACGGCTGTTACTCTGAAAGAAGTCAGCAGACTGCGTCCTCACGACCGTGGCTAGCATTGACTTACGGAGTGGTGCACTGTGGGTAGCTATCCCACAATTCCTGCAGTCTCCGCCACCCATTGGAATTCTGGGTTAAGCTCCCAATGTCTGATGGGGCAAAAACATTGTCACGGGTGGTTTGGGGTACATGTCGTCAGTCGCCCCTCCCTCCATGAAAGCAATGGCAGACAATCGTTTCGCACCTTTTTTCCATGCGGACACCATACCACGGCAAGCATGGAGTCCACTCAGCTCAGTTCACCGTCACCGCTGCTGTTGTGTCCTGGGTGCTGCTGTGAGCAGACAGTGCAGTATGACTGCTAACCGTCATCATCCACTGCTTCCGCTGCAACTCTGCTCTCCTGCTGACACCATATCACAGCAAGCATGGAGCCCGCTCAGCTCACTGCTGCTGTTGTGAGCATTGTAAACACCTCATGCATTATCCTGGAGTATCTGCAGAACCGAGCTAAGAGATGCCAGCACAAGGATGATTTTGATGAGGACATGAACACAGAGGTTCCTGAAAGCATGGGCTGTGGCAACTGGGACATCATGGCGGCAGTGGGGCTGGTTGGTACAGTGGAATGCCGATTCTGGGCCTGGCAAACGAGCACAGACTGGTGGGACCGCATAGTGTTGCAGGTATGGGATGATTCACAGTGGCTGCAAAACTTTCGCATGCGTAAGGCCACTTTCCTGGAACTCTGTGAATTGCTTTCCCCCACCCTGAAGCGCAGGAATACCAAGATGAGAGCTGCCCTGACAGCTGAGAAGTGAGTGGCAATAGCCCTGTGGAAGCTTGCAACGCCTGACTGCTATCGGTCAGTCAGGAATCAATTTGGAGTGGGCAAATCTACTGTAGAGGCTGCTGTGATCCAAGTAGCCAATGCAATCATTGACGTTCTGTTATCAATGGTAGTGACTCTGGGAAATGCGCAGGTCATAGTGGATGGCTTTGCTGCAATGGGTTTCCCAACTGTGGTGGGGCAATAGACAGAACACATATCCCTATCTTGGCACCGGACCACCTTGCCAACCAGTACGTAAACTGCAAGGGGTACTTCTGAATAGTGCTGCAAGCACCGGTGGATCACAAGGGACATTTCACTGACATCAACGTGGGATGGCTGGGAAAGGTGCATGACGCTCACATCTTTAGGAACTCCGGGCTGTTCGAGCAGCTGCAAGAAGGGACTTACTTCCCAGACCAGAAAATTACTGTTGGGGATGTTGAAATGCCTATAGTTATCCTTGGGGACCCAGCCTACCCCTTGCTCCCATGACTCATGAAGCCGTACACAGGCAGCCTGGACAGTAGTAAGGAGCAGTTCAACTACAGGCTGAGCAAGTGCAAGATGGTGGTAGAATGTGCCTTTGGACATTTAAAAGCTCGTTGGCACTGTTTGCTGACTAGGTCAGTCCTCAGCGCAACTAACATTCCCATTGTTATTGCTACTTGCTCTGTGCTCCATAATATCTGTGAGAGTAAGGGGGAGACATTTATGGCAGGGTCGGAGGTTGAGACAAATCGTCTGACGTCCAATTTTGAGCAGCCAGACACCAGGGCGATAAGAAGAGCACAGCAAGGCATGCTGTGCATCAGAGAGGCTTGGAAAACCAGTTTCATGACTGGCCAGGCTTTGGTGTTACAGTTGTATGTCTTTCTCCTTGATGCAAACCTGCCCCCTTTGTTGATTTTAATTCCCTGTTAGCCAACCACCCTCCCCACCTTCAAAATAAAGTAACTATTGTTTTGAAACCATGCATTCTTTCTTTATTAATTTTTTTTTAAAAAGGGAGATAACTGACAAGGTAGCCCGGGTGGCGTGAGGTGGGAGAGGAGGGAAGGACAAGGCCACATTGCTTATTGTAGCCACATTACAAATCAAACTGTTTGAATAACAGCCTTCTGTTGCTTGGGCCATCCTCTGGAGTGGAGTGGCTGGGTGCCCGGAGCCTCCCCCCTCCCTCCGCGTTCTTGGGCATCTGGGTGAGGAGGATATGGAACTTGGGGAGGAGGTCAGGCAGTGGTACAATGGATGCAGCGGGGGTCTGTGCTCTTGTTGGCTTTCCTGAAGCCACACCAGATGCTTCATCATGTCCGTTTGCTCCCCCATTAGCCTTAGCATCACCTCCTGCCTCCGCTCTTTGCGCTCCTGCCTCCGCTCTTCATGCTCACTTGATGCATTCCTAGCCTCTGCCACTGAATGCCTCCATGCATTCAGCTGTGCCCTATCAGTGCGGGAGGACTGCATGAGCTCAGAAAACATGTCATTGTGAGTGCGTTTTTTTCACCTTCTAATCTGTGATAACTTCAGGGACGGAGATGATAGGGGAGCCTAGAAACATTTGCACTTGGGGGGAGATATAAAGGGAGAGTAAAATTTAAGATGATACATTTCTGAGAACAAAAGGGAGACTCTTTCACTGTGAATCAAGCAATTCACAGCAGACAGCACATGTGCTTTAGGTACAAGGTCGCATTTTGCCTTTTATATTGAGCACCTGCCGGTATGGTGACCCAGCAAACACGGCTGGGCAACAGAATTTGGTTTCCATGCAGCCAAAGGGTACGTGGGGTTGGCTTCTTATGCATAACATGTGGGAATGGTTTCAAACTGCAGCGCCATCCTTTCCCATAGCAAGCAATGGGTTGGATTTCACATTTAAAAGGAGGGGCTGTGGTTTTTGGGTGGATGTGCAGCACACACCTCCCTCCACCCCACTGCGTGGCTATTCTCCAGGATGATCCCTTTTAGCCAAGCGCAAACAGCCCAGCATGAACAGTGTTCTTTTACTGTTCCCTTACAAAAATTCCTCTATTTCAACCAGGTGACCATGAATGATATCACTCTCCTGAGGCTAACACACAAAGATATAGACCGAATGTTGCTTGAATGCAACCAAAACCCAGGACCATTCACTGCCATGCTTTGTGCTGCAATGATTCCAGAATACTTTCAGAGTACCTCCAGGAGAGCTTCATGGAGATGTCCCTGGAGGATTCCCGCTCCATCCCCAGACATGTGAACAGACTTTTCCAGTAGCTGTACTGGCCGCGAATGCATCCCAATTCTTCAGGGCAAATCAAACATTAAACACTATTGCTTTTAAACCCTGTACTGTAGTTACAAATGTGCACTCACCAGGGGTGCCTTCTCCAGTTTCAGGGTTGGGGATCCCGCCTTCGGAGGGTATTAGCTCCAGGGTGATGAAAAGGTCCTGGCTGCCGGGGAGAATGGATTCACCGCTTGCCTGCTGCATATTCTCCTACTCCTCGTCATCCACAAAATCCTCCTCCCTGTTGCAGGTGTCCACGGACAGTGGTGGGGTAGTGGTAGGGTCCCCTCCTAGAATGGCATGGAGCTGATCATAGAAGTGGCATGTACGGAGCTCTGACCCGGAATGACCGTTTGCTTCCTTTGTCTTTCGGTAGGCTTGCCTTAGCTCCTTAACTTTCACGCGGCACTGCTGTGTGTCCCTGTTGTAGCCTCTCTCCAACATGCCCTGTGAGATTTTGGCAAATATACTTGCATTTCTTCTTTTTGATTGGAGTTCTGCCTGCACAGATGCTTCTCCCTGTACAGCAATCAGATCCAGTGTCTCCCTTTCAGTCCATGCTGGTGTTATACCAATAAAATAAAACCCAGCAGAATCTTATTAAAGGGGAAAAGGCAAAATGCCACATTTATTGTGACTACAGAAAGAATCATAGTAAGCAGTTAGTTATAGCTATAACATTCCATTCAATTTCATACTTATTCACACATTCATTCATACACACACAGAGGTTCTGCAAGGTTGTTATCATAGTTACCAGCCTTAGAGTTGCTCATGCCAAGCCACTGGCCAAGTGGCCTGGACATGAGGAGGGAGCAGGGCCTTGTCAGATGCTCATCTGATGCTCCTGGAAGTTTCGTTTGCAGAATCGGACCCCAAAGTTCTCACTTTCTAGAGTCCATTTTTATAGGAATTTCTTCCTATGCCAGTCTATGGGAATTACTTCATCATGCTGTTGCTGAATCAATCAGCAGATGGCACATTCCTGACGGCTCCGTGATGGCAGATGTTATCTTGTTCTTTGGTTCTCCCATTCTTGAGGCTGTTGGGTGGATTCCAGTCTGCCTCTGGGGGTCCTCTGGTTATTTCCACTTGACACCTTCTTCAGCCGATGGACACTGGATTCTTAGGCTGGCATCTCCCTGATCATTCAGTTATTATCCACACCAAGCATCCATCCACATACATCCTCTATCTCTATTTTAATCACAATTGTTAACAAAGCGAGATGAATACAACAAAAGGGTGGGGAGTCTCTGGGTGCTGTTTCTGTTGTTACAGAGTATTGCTTTGAGTCTCTCTCTGTGTGAGTAGTTGTTGTTACAAGAATTGCTTTGAGAACAGACTCTGTCTTAGAACGTACTAACACAATTAGCAGCTTGCAAGTTTCACACATAGAGGGAGAGAAACAGTACCAAAAACCAAGAGACCTCTTAATTAGTAATACCCTGGGATTTAAATTATGGGGAATCAAACTCATTTGTGATTTTAATACAGAACTTCTTTAATATGATCCAACACTGGAGCTCATTTGCGATTCTGGGGGGACTGCACGGTCACCTTTGCTGCTGAGTTTGCCAGGCTGACCAAACAGGAAATGAAATTCAAAAGTTCCCTGGGCTTTTCCTGTGTACCTGGCTAGTGCATCGGAGTTCAAAGTGCTGTCCAGAGTGGCAAGGCCGGTGCAACCACTAGGCGAACTAAGTGGTCGCCTAGGGCACCAAGTGGTTGGGGGCACCAAAAAGTGGTGCCCTGGCTCGACAGGGAGGAGCTGCCTTCCGGAGGCACCAGAGAGCCAGAGTGGCAGCTTATGGCGGCGGCGAGCCCCAGCCATGGAGGAGCCGGCGCGGCGGAGGGAGGCAGCAGCCCTGCAAAGCAGGGAGGGAGGCAGCAGCCGTGCCCTGGCCCCTCCTGCCCAGGCTGCGTCCTGGCGCCCCCCACCCCGGGACTCCTGCAGGCTGCAGCAGATGCATGTGAGCCGCCGCCGCTGGGGCGTGGGGCCCTGAGCCTGCTCCTGGAGGCGCAGCGGTGGCTCACACACCCGGGAGTCGCAGAGCCCGAGCGTGGCAAGGGGGGAGCTGGGGGGCACACGGGGGTGCACACGGGGGTGCTTGGGTTCTGTGGCTCCCAGGCGTGAGCCACCGCCACCGCCCCTCCCACTGCCTCAGCACTTTGCGGGGGAGGGGCTGTGCGTGTGGCAGCCTGGCAGCGTGTTTTGCTTCAACGGGGAGCGAGCGTCTGACCAGCATGGGCATTGTAAGGGGAGTCCCGGCCGGGGGGCAGTCAGGGAGCAGGGGGGGTTAGATGGGTCCGGAGTTCTGGGGGGCGTCTGTCAGGGGGCGGGAGTGTGGAGGGGGATCGGAGCAGTCAGGGGACAGGGAGCAGGGGGGGTTAGAGGGGTCGGGAGTTCTGGGGGTCCTGTCAGGGGGCAGGGAGTGGTTGGATGGGGCGTGGGAGTCCCAGGGGGTGTGTCTGGGGGTGGGACTGTGGATAAGGGTTGGGGCAATCAGGGGACAGATAGAGGGTAGGTTCCTAGGGGGGCCGTTAGGGTGGGGGGATCTCAGGAGGGGGCAGTCAGGGGACAAGGAACAAGGAGGTTTAGGTAGGGGTGGGGTTCTGGGGGGCAGTTAGGGGCAGGAGTCCTAGGAGGGGGCAGTCAGGGGACAGAGCAGGGGGCAAGGTTGGGGGTTCTGAGGGGGGCAGTCAGGGGGTGGGAAGTGGGAGGGAGTGGATGGGGGTGGGGCTCTCCCCCCGTTCTCTTTTTTGATTGTTGAAATATGGTAACCCTTGGCAAGGGGAAAGCCAGGGGGCACACGGGGGCCGACGCCTGCATGCATCCACTGCAGCCTGCAGGGGCCCCCAGGCTGGGGGTGTGCCGGGCCACAGCCTGGGCAGGAGGGGCGGGGGCACGGCTGCTCCCCTCTAGTGGTGCTGCTGCCTTTGCAGGGCTGCTGCCTCCCTGCACCATGCTGGCTCCTCCATGGCTGGGGCTCGCCACCACCGCAAGCGGGACACTCTGGCTCTCTGGTGCCTCTGGAAGACCGCTCCTCCCTGCTGAGCTGCTGCAGCGGCCCAAGCTCAGCAAAGCCAATGAGTGGACTCAGGACGGGGGCCGCCAGGGTGGGGTGGGGTGGGGAGGGCTCGTGGTGAGGCTGTGCACCCTCCAGGGGAGTTCAGGGGGCGGGGAGGGGGGAACCTGGTCTGGGGAGCAGCCCCTGGGCACAGCTGACCCCTGGGCAGGCTCGCCTCTGGGGTCTATAAAGGCTCATTGGGATTTGCTCCTCAATGAACCAATGTGCAGGGGTGGGGGCGCAAGATGGACGTTTCGCCTAGGGGGCAAAATATCCTTGCACCGGCCCTGCAGAGTGGTCACAATGGAGCACTCTGGGATAGCTCCTGGAGGCCAATACTATCCATTTGCGTCCACACTACCCCAAATTCGACCCAGCAAGGTCTATTTTAGCGCTACTCCCCATGCTGGAGAGGAGTACAGAAGTCGATTTTAAGAGCCCTTTAAGTCGACGGAATGGGGTTGGTTGTGTGGACGCATTCATTTTAATGTCAACCTAACACGACTAAATTCGACCTAACTCCGTAGTGTAGACCAGGCTTAAGTATAAAAGGCTTTCTCTGTTTAAGCCTTCATAACAAAATTACGAAGTACTCATATGTGAAATACAGTCATGGTAAGAACTTCTTACAGAGCATGTAGTTTCAACAGCTCCAGGAAGAGGTGAAACTGTACCATATACCACGTACCATTCTCTACAAAGAACATTGTGACTTAACACCTTACAGCATGATGTCAGAAAGGCAAAGCATAAAGCAGTGTCCATCAGGGTACTGGGAAGTATAAAAACAGAGCCTGAAAGAGCTTATTCTGGCCAAGCAAGAATGATGCCATCAAAGATAAAGCTATCCAAGACTGAAATCTGCAATGAACACAGGAAACAGAATACAAAAGAACCACTGAAAACAAAGGAGCTTCCTAATTGCTCTTGGTCCAAAACTGGTGCGGATGTTGTTGAACTAAACAAGAAAGAACTAACAAGCTTCTTGAGACAAGAACAACCCTTTTGGAAATAAGGATCAGTCTCTTACCAGTACTCTGTATTACTGGTGTAAACCACTCAAATGTCTTAAAGCTGTGGTGTGACTGAGGTGTAAACAGTGTTGCATCATAATACATTTACGTAATGATAATGCAAGCTGCTTAAAGTAACAGAGAGGATGCAAACAAACCTATTTGCCTTGGAAGTTACTGAATATTTAGATGTGATAGAATAGGAATATAGAGGCTTCCCTTGGCTTGTTTTCCTGCTGATACACAGAATCATAGAATATCAGGGTTGGAAGGGACTTTAGGAGGTCATCTAGTCCAACCCCCTACTCCAAACCACGACCAATCCCCAATTTTTGCCCCAGGCCCCCTCAAGGATTGAACTGACAACCCTGGGTTTAGCAGGCGAATGTGTAAACCACTGAGCTATCCCTCCCCCGAGAAAGTGATGCTTCCCCACCTGGGAATCAAACCCCAGTCTGCCATGTGGCAGACAGGGATACCTACCACTATACTAAGAGGAGCTACATAGAGCACTACTTAACAGAAAAAAAAATCACGAAATTTGAAAGCAAAAGATTTTGCTGTAACGGCAGATTTAAGTGACATACAAAATAAGCATGCAACAATCTCTTCCACTTGCTATCTTTAGTATGTAGTAGCAAACAGGGAGGAACTAGATATGCTTAGTGGTGGTATTTTTTCCAGTTTCCTAGTTTGCCTTATTCACTCAGGGTATTTCTGATTTCAGTTACATTGCACCTAATATACACACGGTATTATAGGCATAATCTTATTAGGTTCTTTGGGTAGGTAGGCACCATGTGGCCTATGTGTTTGTAGAGTGCCTGGCACAATGATCCTGACTGGGGCCTCTGGCTGCTACCACAATGCAAATAATACATGGTAAATATTATTACAAAATAAACTTGTAAATAGGATTACAATGACCCATCATATTGCACACAATGGTATCCATATCAGTGCATCACAAGTTTTGATTCCCCTCCGCCCCCCAAAGCCCTGCACACCATCCTCCTGTGTATCCGATGTGTAGATGGATGTGGGATCTCTAGGGCCTGCCAGCTCCCTGGGCAGTTTGTTTCAATGCTATAGAAAAATAGTAGGTTTGGGGTATTTTCTGTGTCAGCTTTATGAGAAACTCATCTCACAATTCTGCCCCGTTGGGGTTTTTAACCTGAGAGGTACACACAGAGACAGACAGACCCACAGAAACAAAGAGAGACACACAGACAGACACACACTCACGCCCAGACCCAGGCAGACCCGTGGACAGACACACACCCAGCGCCACAAACACACCCAGTCCCACAGACCGGCAGACGCAGACACCCCCCTTCCCCAGACAGAGACCCACCCACGCACAGACTCACAGACAGACCCACACACAGACAGACTGACACGCGCGCGCGGACGAGCAGACACAGGCAGCCCAAGGCAACGGGCTGAACGATCCCCCTGGGCCTGCCCCCAATGCCCCGCCCCACGGCGGGGGGCGCTCGCTGAGCCGGCTCCCATTGGGCGCCGCGGGGCAGGCGGAGCCCGTCGCCCGGCCCGGGCAGGCGCGGGGGGAGAGGCCCGGCGGGACTGGGGCCGGGCTCCCAGCGGCGCTGACGTTGTCCAGCTGCCGCGGGAGGCCGCGCAGGCGGGCGCACAAGATGGCGGCGGCTGGCGGTGAGCTCGGGCGCGGGGCTCGGCGCGGCTGAGCTTCCCCTGGCGGGATGTAGGCGGGCGGCAGGGCCGGGCTCCCAGCCCAGGTGGGTGGTGAGAGCCGGCCCCGGGACACCCGTCCCGCGTGGCGTGGCGTGGCGGGGGGGAGACCCCGCGCCGGGGACGAGGAGCTGGCCCGGATTTGGCGCTTCTGGAGGGACAGCGGGGAGCGAGCGTCTCTCTGCGCCGCCAGCCCCATTTCGGGGGGGGGGAGCCCCTCGCCGCCTGGCTGGGCTGGGAGCCGTTTCTCGCGGCGGCGACCGTGGCTCTGTCCACTCCCCCCGCCCCGGCCGTTGTAGGCTCGGGATAAACGCGGTGCCGGGGGAGGTCCCGGGGGACCCGCTCCCCTCCCGTGCGCTGCCGCCCCGCGCTGGGGGGAAGGATGCTGCTGCTGCCGGGAGCGCCCTGGCCTCGGGAGCCTCCCGGGACGCGGCCAAGGGCTTGTCAGTCAAACAACCCTCAGGACCTCTGCGCCTCGGCGCTGCGCTCTGCCAGGGCTGCTCCTCGGGAAGCCAGCTCGTTGCCGCGGAGGCAGGCGGGGTGTGGGGTTTGGCGCAGGTTTTTGTGATGGCTGAAAAGTCAGGTTCATGGTAGCCGTAAAGGTGAGGCCGACGCGCTGCCGGTCTCTCTAAAATAGTCCTTCGTTTTCCCCAAGGAAAGATGATGCACTGCGCTCGTGTAGAAGGTCACTTCAGTTACCGAGCTTGTCTCCAAGCCTTCGCGTTTCTGGGGATAATGCATTCGTGTGAAGGGGAGCTTTGTGGAGCAAGCAGCCAAGTGCAACCTTCAGGCCTCACACTTGAATTCTTTTGTTATGCCTGAGTCACTGACATAGTTGGGGGCTGGAAACCCCTTTGCTGAGGCCCTGGATGCTGAGTCTCATTTGAGAGATTTTCAGAAGGTACCTTTGTGGGGGAGGGACCCTCCAAGAATATTGTGAGCTAGTAAATTTGCTAATGAGTCAGCCAGGAACTGCAATTAAATGCAAATAAGCAAGAAACAATACACTGGCATAAAAGGGTTCACAAAGCAAATCTGTTATTTCTGGTGAATCCTAACGTTTTCCTAATGTTCAACCTGAACAACCAAATTAACAATCACTATGTTTCAAAAAGGTTTCTTCATTACTTACCTCACTGAGAGGAACGAGGTCACTTTTTTGATATGACAAAAGAACAGTCAGTGAAATACTGCTGCTCTTGCCTCAAGTATTGTGTGCACTAATTTGGTCTGATAGAATTTTCTTTATTATGACAGGTTTCAGAGTAACAGCCGTGTTAGTCTGTATTCGCAAAAAGAAAAGGAGTACTTGTGGCACCTTAGAGACTAACCAATTTATTTGAGCATGAGCTTTCGTGAGCTACAGCTCACTTCATCAGATGCATGCCGTGGAAACTGCAGCAGACTAACCAATTTATTTGAGCATGAGCTTTCGTGAGCTGTAGCTCACGAAAGCTCATGCTCAAATAAATTGGTTAGTCTCTAAGGTGCCACAAGTACTCCTTTTCTTTATTATGGTAGCACCCAAAAGCCCCATCAGGACTGGGACTAGGCTCTGTAGAAACATTGAGGTACTTAGAAGAATAATCACATATATAATTGCTGCTTTTAATTTATCATTGGAACAGTCAAGTTTGTACATCTGTTCCTATTTGCTGTGAAGTGTATCCAAACTGGTTAGAGGCACTTCCCCCTTCTGTAAGATTGAAATAAAAACAGGTTCTTGTTCTGATTTAAACACTTTTCACCATAAAGTCGCTGTAACTGAAGTAATTTTACAACTATTTGCGATAAGTAGGCACCTTTTGCCCATATGTCTGTATTGTTTGGCAGTTCCAGTGTCGCTGACACAATAGAGAACTACACTAGAGTTTATTCAGTTGCATCACTTCTGGAAAACAGTACAAACTTCCTAGAGGCAAAAAACCTTAAGGATTAATGACTAATTGCTAACTCCAGATCTGACTGGGTGCAGAATAACTAGGATATAGGGACACCCTAACCAGTGTAATAGGTTACTTCGATGTCTAGGGGGAGATGCTTCGAATAGTTTTTTTAAATGTTACTATTTTCTGTATGATTTACTAGCATAACAAAATTAAAGTTTAGGTTCTGCAAAAAGTTATGTTTGTGCATGTTTTCTGGATTTGGATAAAGTGGAAACCAGTTCAGTGAATTATGTCAATCAGTTTAGGACCCAAAGTGTTAAAGGGACACTTAAAAAATACATACAGTTCACTTCCTTATGTGCTCAGTAACAGATTATTAAAACTGATATTTTAAAATCTAATGTCAGTATTTTACTCTTGCATTTCACTTGGCTTAGACAAAATAAATCAATGGAGTCAGTTGTTGGTTTCACTTTCACTATGTTAGTGCTACCACGTTCAGATTTTAGTGACTGCGGGGAAGTGTTTGTTTTGTTTTTTTTTAACTTGAATTTAAAAGACTGAGTAAAGAGTTTTTTGGCCTTAAAAGACAATTTGTAACCAAATGTAAATTTTAGACCAAATTTGACTGTCCCTTTAATTACAAACCTTTTCATCTCTCCTAGTAATAGGACTAAATAACATTTAAATAGAAATTGTTCTATAATGCAAAACCTTATTTTTATCAATGTTAAAGGCAATACTTCTGAACTTTTATTAGGGAAGAAAATCTGAGTCCTTGATACACTCACTTTTCTGCCAGTGAAACTCAGGGAAGAGAATGTTCTGTAGAGTTGAATTCTCCCTCAAATTTTAGCTAAATGCTTTTTGGTTGGCTTACTGTGTTGCCATTATCTCCTCTGTTACTTTGCTCATCCTTTCTGCTCAGTTCTAAGTGCTGATGGCAAAAGGGATAATTGGTCTCTGAAGTGCTGGTCAATTCATTAATGTTTCTTTTTCCTCCATGCACAGAGAACTGAGTGGTGAGGGAGGACAACAGGGCAAGACACTAACCATAAAGAGGTACTAAATAACTTAGTTTTAGGGAATTTAAACTTGTAAAGTTTAATGGCACAAGTAGGCTGCTTCATCCTCTCCACTCCAGCTGCTAGAGAAGAGAGCTGCAGGCTCTATCAGAGGTCTCTTCTGTGATTCTATTAGTCTTCCTAATCCATCTTTCCAGTTTGAGATTTTTCCCTTAGGTACTTTGACTTAGTGTTTTGCCCACCCTTGACATAAGTGTCTTAAGTTATGTGACTTCCA
Source organism: Lepidochelys olivacea (assembly GCF_965140295.1). Classification (NCBI taxonomy): domain Eukaryota; kingdom Metazoa; phylum Chordata; order Testudines; family Cheloniidae; genus Lepidochelys; species Lepidochelys olivacea. The sequence continues at coordinate 270,425,158 of NC_140411.1, forward strand.
TTGTTTGTTTCTACTTAAGACTATTCTACAGTCTAATAGATACAATTATAGGGAAGTGGCTCCTGATACTGTCTTCCCATTCTTGATTTCATCCCATGTGTTATCTTAAATAATTTAAATCTTATACAAGTATTTGTTTAAAAAAAAAGAAAAAAAGCTTGCTTAATGCCAAGCTATACTTACTATACAACACTTCAAGTCTTTCCTTATAAACAGATCCACTCAGTGCACTAACACTTTTGTTTTTTAGTTCTGAGTTCCCTCAATGCTGTAGAAAAGTGTACTCTTGGCTCCTGTTTGTCTTTATGCCCCATATGGCAATTTTAAAGCAATGTCACCTTAAGCTTTCATAGTCCCATTCTATTACTCTACATATTAAAGGCTTGATCACACAGGCCTTGGTTACCCAAGCAGTCCCTCTGAAATCAGTGTAACTACTTGTGCCCTCAATTCAGAATGTGCTTAACTTTAAGCATGAATAGTCCCATTGAAGACTATTCATGAGCTTAAAGTTAAGCACATACTGAAGTATCTTGCTCAGTTGAGGTCTGGGTAGGAGTGGCAAGTTTAAGCTCTAGTTATATAAAGTATTTTTAGTGACTGTTCAGGTGTCCAGAGGCTTGGTAGTTACATTTATAACAGCTGTAATAATAATCTGAACAACTCTATTCCTCTCTAGTCTCTATCCTGGCTTTCCAGCAGGTAGGTGAGCCAGCAGAAACCAGATAAATTTCCAGTGACATATTCTTTGAAATCAGTGTTGTTCCCATGGACCATTTCGCTTTTCAAAGGAAAATGTCATTGTCAGACTTCCCAGCCAACTCTAATATTAAAGAGAAGACAAAATCACTTCCCCATTTAAGCATTGTTGTCTAACCAAAATACTGTATCCTAACCAAAATCAGCAACCCCTCATTGATCTGACCCACATCAAGGAGTCCCCAATTCCCATCAGTTCCTTCTGATTGATAAGAGATTTAGGGGCTGTGGTGTCTGGCTGCCCAGCTGAGTGTCATTCTCAGACCAGACATAGGGAATTCTGAGCTTAAGTGTTCTTCCTCTAGCCAATGGGAACACTCCCTGCTGGCTTGTGGAGCTTTGGGAAGGAGGAGTGTGGGTGCATGCATGGACCGTACAGCGTTCAGTAGTCTGTAAAAGGACCTGTATGTAGTACTTATTTTCAAAGTATGTATAGTAACTAATTCTTGCAATATCCTTAAGTAGGTATTTTCTTTAAGTATTATTAATATTTGACCTGCTATAACTTCATAAAAGAAATAACATAAGAATTTCATCAGTATGCAGCTTATTTTTAAAATCCCTCATATTTTCATACACCTTTCCCATTGCATCAGGTGTGCACCCCATAGAAAAGAATAGTGGTGCATCTCTGATGGTGTTATAGCTTTAAGGATTAAATTCTTTGGTTTGAAAAACATAATAAAAAAATTTCTTCGAAAGAGTTTTCTTTAAATATTTAGACTTTATAATGTAGGTGTTATCAATAAGTTTACTTACATCTAAATATAAGTAACCTGATTGCCAAGCAGGCATGTTAAGTAATGAGAACAGACAGCAACTGTTACGGTTATATTTAGTTACCTAACTGCCCTGTGGCAAAATCCTCTTCTTTGGTCAATACTACAGTAATTTTATAATTAAACCAAAGAAAACTAAGCTGCTATGTGTTGTAGTTCTGTGTAAAAGCTCTTTAGGTAGAAGCTCTGTAAAACAAAAACTAAATTTACTGGAAATCGTTCAGTTGCAATGTTGCATATGAATGATTGCCAACATAGTGTAAGAGTATAACTGAGTGGCAGTAGTGTTGTGTGCCATTAGTTGAACTTTATTATACAATATTGACATAAAATAAGCGCAACACACTTGGTAAATCATGCCTTTCAGACTGGAGGGAGCAGAGGAAGAGTGGAGTTAGCTATCTTTTTTTTTTTTTTTTTTTTTTTTTTTAAATAATTGCCCATGAAACATCTAGTCTTGGGGATATTTAACTTCCCTATACATAGATAGTATTGACTCTTAGCACTTATGGAAATTAAAATGAAAATTTATCTCAGAATTATACTTGTTACCAAAATGTGAATACTGACTTTCAATTTTTACTATCTAATTACTGAGGTTAATGGGTTATCTTGTAGCATTTTTCATTAGTTATCTCATGAGGAATTAAGGTGAACTGAACGTTTGCGTTAAATACAAAGAACTGTTTCTGATCATAAGTCACTAAGTCCTGAGAGACAGGATGGTCAGTGGTGATGACGCTAGCTGGAGACCTGGATACAATCTCCTGCTCTGCAACAAGCATCCTGTGTGACCTTGGGCAAGTCTCTGTCTCAGTTCCCCATCTGTAAATATCAGTTTAGCTTGCACCTGTAAATTTACTAATGTAAGCTAAACCAATATTTGCCAGGTGTTCATACAGAGTTACACTGGTCTAAGAAAAATATGTTACCATGTTATGTTATCAACATGCCTCAGCCTGGATGTTCAGTCTTCATGCCCATTCAGTCATGGACTTTTCTCCTAAAACTGGTAACAAAGTTGTTGATTGTGACTCTGATTGCAGAATAGTACATCAGTACTCTTTTAAAATAAACCAAGTAGTTTTATTTCCAAGGATGTATTAACTTACTTTTGACTTGCACTATATGTCAAGCTGAACTTATTTTTTTTTTTTCCTCCTTTAGTTTTCAGGTCAGAATATCATGGACAGAAAATAGTTTGGATAATGTGTTTCTCTAGTATTTCTCCAGTATTTCAGTATTAATAATGGATAAGTGTAAGCACATAGGGCGACTGCGGCTTGCCCAAGACCATTCCATCCTGAACCCTCAAAAATGGCATTGCGTGGACTGCAATACTACCGAATCTGTCTGGGCATGCCTTAGCTGTTCACATGTTGCGTGTGGAAGATACATTGAAGAACATGCACTAAAGCACTTTCAGGAAAGTAGTCACCCAGTGGCATTGGAAGTGAATGAGCTGTATGTTTTCTGTTACCTTTGTGATGACTATGTTCTTAACGATAATGCAACTGGTGACTTAAAACTATTGCGAAGTACATTAAGTGCAATCAAGAGTCAAAACTATGACTGCACTACCCGTAGTGGCAGGACTTTGCGATCTATGGGTACAAGTGATGACTCTGACCTTTCACACAATGGTGCCCAAGCCTTGCTTCGAAATGAAGACCGCATGTTCACGGCTCTGTGGCACAGAAGGCGTGCGTTAATAGGCAAAGTGTTCAGATCATGGTTTGAGCTAACACCTAGTGGGAAAAGGATTTTGGAAGAAGAGAGGCGCCAGGAGGAGGCAGAGGAAAGAAGGGACAAAGCTAGGAAAAGAAGACAAGAGCGAAAGCGTCAGTTGAAAGTAGAGATGGAAAAAATGCCTCCAAGGAAGAGTTCTCGTTTACAAAATCAAAATAAAATATCCTCAAAAGTATCACCCTGTTTACAAAAATTACCACAAAATTTGTCCTCTCCTGCAGAGCTGAAAGTAACTTCTACCTCAGATGAAGTAAGATTGAAAAAAATTGGTGATTCTCCAATTAAGCGAAGGCCTACAGTGACTCCTGGTGTAACAGGACTGAGAAACTTGGGAAATACATGCTATATGAACTCTATTCTGCAAGTATTGAGTCATTTGCTTATTTTTCGGGAATGTTTTTTAAAGCTTGATCTGAACCAAACTCAAGAGTTGCTGGCAACAGCAGCCAATGAAAAAACAAGATCCTCTTCTAAGCACCCTCCAATTACTGGTTCTGCATTTTGTGTGAATGAGAACCAAATGAAGGTAAAAGGATCATCTTCCATGAGACGACCCAGTTTATCATCCGGACTAAGTGGAGGGGCATCAAAAAGTAGAAATATGGAGCTTATTCAGCCCAGGGAGCCAAGCTCAAAGCACATTTCTCTGTGTCATGAGCTACATACTCTGTTCCAAGTTATGTGGTCTGGCAAGTGGGCATTGGTGTCTCCTTTTGCCATGCTCCATTCTGTGTGGAGACTAATCCCAGCCTTCCGAGGTTATGCCCAACAAGATGCTCAGGAATTCCTCTGTGAACTTTTGGATAAAGTACAGCAGGAACTGGAGACAACTGGGACCAGATACCCAGCTCTCATCCCCACTTCTCAAAGGAAACTTATCAAACAGGTTCTGAATGTGGTCAATACCATTTTTCATGGACAGCTTTTAAGTCAGGTATGTCTGATGATTTAATAAAACCTCTTAATATTGACAAATCACTGAAAGGAGATTAGTCAGTGATGTACAGTACACATTTAGGGCATTAAAGAGTTGAGGGGAAAAGAGTAGGACTACTTAGTTGAGATGATGAATAGAAAGGGACATGATAGCAGTTTATAAAAATGATAGTACACCTCTAACCTATATAACGTGGTCCTCGGAAGACAAAAAATCTCACCGCTTTATAGGAGAGACCACATTATATTGAATTTGCTTTGCTGCCCCTCCCTTCCTCCCTCCCTGTTCCTTGTTCTCTGACCTCCCCCTCGAGAGATCCTGTCCCTAATCACCCTCAGGACCCCACCCCCTAACCCAATTCCCTTGTCCCCTGACTGCTCAGACCCCTATCCACCCACCCCGCCCCCTGACAGGCACTCACCAGCAGTGGCAGGAAGCAGAGTAACGTGTGACCTCAGCCCGCACCACTCTGCCAGCTCCCAGCCTCGACACTCTGCTTCCTGCTGCCGGTGAGTGCAGGGAGGTTGGGGGAAAAGATGCCCCCCTGTACTCACTTGTGGGGGGAAGTGGAGTGCCGCAGCTGGGAGCTGGCGTTGTGGAGAGGGCTGGGGCCAGGCTGCTCGGCTTCCGCCGCTGCTGGTGAGTGTCCCTCCAAGTCCCCTCCCCCGAGCAACACGGCTGGGGCCAGGGCGATCGAAGCGGAGCGGGCTGCTCCCAGCCCCCCGCTAATCCTCCTGGCTACTCTGGGACTGCAGGACCCCCAAAAGTGCCCCCCCATAGCTCCTGCATACCAGACCCTAGCGGGGAGCCCCTCACTGCCCTCAAGACCCTCTGCCCCTTATCCAACCCCTCAGCCCTGGCCCGGCACCCTTAGCATGCTGCTCAGAGCAGTGTGTCGGAGCTTTAATGCATTGTATACAAACCCGTGTTATATCGAGTTGTGTTATATTGGGGTAGAGGTGTATAAAGAAGATAATTTGAGAACTCCTAATTACCCTCTCAGTGAAAGGAATTGCCTCATTAAAAACTAAAAAGTAAACTTCAATGATGGGTTGAAATACTTTTACATCATATTAAATTGTATAACCCACTCCTACAACATATTATTAAAGCAAGGAGTTTAATCCTCTTTTTAAATCTTAAACACTTACCATCTAGTTACTTTAGGGATATGGAATATGTAACTCATATGTAAGAACATAGGTCAGCCACTAACTGGTAGATTTGGTAAGAAACTTCTCTGATGGGCATATTGGTTCATAACTTTCTACTATAGAGGTTTTACACTTCACTATGCAGTGTCTGGTTGACCACAGGTGGAGAAAGGATACTAGACTAGATAAGCTCGTGGTCTGGTCAGGTATGACAATTCCTGTGTTCATATGACAGGTGCCAACTTGGGTAATTTGTCATGTTATAAGAAGTGGGTTGAACTTGATCTGGAAACTCTGTAATACAGAAGTGATTGCAAGTATGAATTCTACACACAGGAGGGGATGCTGATGTATATATAGTCCCTTCCTCCACACACACCCCTCCCCCCCCAACAGTGTGAGCATAGTTATATATGTGTGTAAGTGCTTGTACGGGTATAGCTTAATTCCCATAAGTGAAGGTAAATAAGCTACACCATTATATGGCATCTTTATATCAGGGTTGCGCTGGTAAAACATCGGGTTTAAAAAAAATCATACCCTTAAACAAAATAGAAATACTAATGCAGTACTAATACAAAAACTGAAGACCTGGCATTAGATCTGTTACAGGAAAACATGTTCAATGTATAATCATTTTTACTTGCAAGGTTGAGGCTTACTTTGGATTACAAACCTCCTTGCAGGTGGTATAATTTTCAGAGCTCTGCAGAGGGTAGACAGCAGCAAAACCTTAAACAGTACCACTACTGCCTTTTCCTATATAAAGGAGGCCAGTGGCAAGAGAACATTCATAGCCTCCTGCATTTGGGGAAGGGAATAGCAAAATCTTTACTGAACAGGAGGTACATAGGATGAAAAATCCCATCACAATGATGTAGTTTTTACCCCTTTGTCCAGAGGGAGAAAAACTAAATGGGGCTCAAGAGAAAACTTGAGAATGGTGGAATCCTTTACTTCTTTGAGCATCACTACAAAATAGCTTGTTTTTATGTACCTTTGATTGAAGTCTGAACAATTCACCCTATACAAAATATACGGTTGGCAAACATGTTTGTTTATAAAAGTGTACGTGGACTTTGGGTTTCTACTTCTAACACATCTCCTCCATATTATTTCCCACTTATTAAGATTCCATGTGTCCTCAGTTAGACAAGCGCCTGACAGAGTTGGCATATCTGGATTTATGAACAGTTGAGGCTGAGAACATGAAGATAGTACATGAAGAAAGAGTGGTAACAAAGCATCACACACAGTACTAGAGATAAGCATGTACAAAGTAATTCAGAAAATGAGTATTCCTCACCTTTTGTGTTTGTATATCTTGCCAAATCTCAACCAAAAAACTCTCAAACTTTCACTTATTTTGGTGTTTTATTTCGAACATCTGGGTTCAAAACCTGTTACACTAACTCATTGTGCTACCTAGCTGTCAGCCATTTAAAAAAACGAACCAAAGTGGAACAAAACAAAGGACTTTACAGGAAAGCTAGTGTACCATGATAAATAGCCAGTTACTATTAGGCTTCTGCTCCTGAAGTGTGAGGTTACATCAGCCTTAGCACTTAGCATGTAGCTTTGTGTTCTGTAGTGATTTTGTTGAATTTAGTAGCAACAGAACATGCCTGGCAGCTGAGATTGCTCAGCTGTCAACTAATTTAGACTTCCTAATTTCTAGGAAATGTAACAAATTCTGTGCTGCTTGAAAGTCAACTTTTAGCTTCACCACTTTCTTTCTTGAAGCCTATATTTAATTAAATGTTTAATATTTGATAGCTGAGGAGAGGTGGGGTAGACCACCTTTTGGGGATTTTAACATTTAAGTAACGAGTTCTGGGAGCTTTCAAAGCAGCTTGTCACTTTTACAGTAAAAGAAATTCTAAAATATATTGGTCTTGGTGTACTGCAAAGATATAAAGTGAGTTGTTGACCATAAACTAGCGGTTGCTATAGAGGGCATGGTGTAGAAAGCCCCTAGTAATAAGGGGACTGTGGATATAACACAGTTGATCCATCTTCAAGGAGAAAGACTGTATATTGTGTAAAAAGAAAAGGAGGACTTGTGGCACCTTAGAGACTAACCAATTTATTAGAGCATAAGCTTTCGTGAGCTACAGCTCACTTCCTCAGATGCATATCGTGGAAACTGCAGCAGGCTTTATATATACACAGAGAATATGAAACAATACCTATTCCCACCCCACTGTCCTGCTGGTAATAGCTTATCTAAAGTGATTTCCAGCACAAATCCAGGTTTTCTCACCCTCCACCCCCCCACACAAATTCACTCTCCTGCAGCAGGAGAGTGAATTTGTGGGGGGGGGGGGTGGAGGGTGAGAAAACCTGGATTTGTGCTGGAAATCACTTTAGATAAGCTATTACCAGCAGGACAGTGGGGTGGGAATAGGTATTGTTTCATATTCTCTGTGTATATATAAAGCCTGCTGCAGTTTCCACGATATGCATCTGAGGAAGTGAGCTGTAGCTCACGAAAGCTTATGCTCTAATAAATTGGTTAGTCTCTAAGGTGCCACAAGTCCTCCTTTTCTTTTTGCGAATACAGACTAACACGGCTGTTACTCTGAAACCTGTATATTGTGTGGTGGTATGACATGAACTAGCCCTAGCATCCTTGGGCTTGGAGGCATCCTTAGATTTGAGTGGACTCACTGATCCCTGTTCCTCTTCCACATGAAACCTTCAGTACAAGTATCCTCCAGTTCCATCCCAGATGAAACCAAGTTTCTGGAGCTGACGGTGGTGTCCTCCAAGGAAAGGGACTAATTGTGAGAACCCTTTGTCTTCTGCTGTTCCGCAACCACAGAATTTGGTGGCAGAATCTAAGCTTTCCTTTTAGAAAAAACAAAAACACCTACTCTTCTGGTGTGAAAGGGTCAAAAGCAAATTGATATATTGTGTGTAAAACCAACTGAAACAATAGCTCTAAGATATGTGAACTGAAACTGTCATCTGAATTGGGGTTTCAATTCTGAAACCTAATTATAAATCAAATTTCAAAAGTAGTCTTCCACACTAGAGAACCTTTTGATAGTGTCAGAACAGGTTTGTGAATTCTGTCATCTTAACTGAAGGAATGTGTGGAGAGGTATATTTGACTCTCTCTCAAAGCGATCTCTTATCCAAAATCAATAATTGAAACTCCATTGCTATTAATAAAATGTTAAGTCTAATTAAAAATCCTTTACCCTTTTAATTGCTCAGCTTTCATTCGTGATTCTTGTTACATTTAATCAATTTACCAATGATGGTGGTCTCCCAGTCTAGGTGGGACTTTAATTTCTAATGTAAGAAACAAGCAGAAAAAAAGCCATGCTGAAACTTTTTCAGGCCTCCCTATAAGCATAAAAGGGCACAAACCTATTTTTTCCCCACCATTTGCAAATCACCTTTAAAGGACATGTGACCACTTCCCACAAGAAAATGAATGTCACTAAGTATGACTGGGTGAACTGGCACATGTTACAAAACAGTTAAACAAATGTTAAGTCTTACCTAATACTTCTAAAAGTAATTCTGAATTGTGAAATCTGATTTGATAACTGAAAGTGAAATCGGAGAAATACAGCAAGTTTAAGAATATTTGTAATAAGCACTTTTTTAACTACATGAAAAATAACTATATATAAACCTGCTCCAAATGAGAAACATCAGAACCTTAAAAGAGGCCATTTTGTGAACATTCTACTGCATTTGAATTTCAGAGACCTTATGCGAAGCTTTTCACTTGACATCCTAGTACAACAAGAGGAAGATGTGGGTCCTTTGGCTCCTCTTAAAATAAAATTGTAACTGAGTGCCTTTTTTTCTTAAGCCAAATTTACCAATATTTATCATTGATTAAAAACAGTTATTTTAGAATTTAATGAAAAACTAGTTTTAGCTACTCTTACTTTGTTTCTGATATATCAGTGTTTCACTTACCAAATACGGTACCAGCAGGAATTAGATCTTTAGAGGTCTCCGTATGGAAATTAATTTTTAAAAATGAGAATTCAGTTTAGTTGTTCATGTTTATTATGGTAGTGCCTAAGGACCAACGATGAATGGGGCTCCATTGTTAGGTGCTGTACAAATAGAGAGTAGTAAACAGCCTGTGTCCCCAAAGAGTTTACAGTCTAAATAGACATGAAAGGAGTATAACATACAAGCAGAGTGAACAATGTTGAAATGTTTTAAGTACTTTGCTATGAATTTAAGGGGAGAACTTTGCAGGAGGGCGGGAAGGAGGATGGCTAGCATACAGTCTTGCCTATGGAAACCAGGGTTTTATGATAGCCTGGACTGGATTTGTCATTTCACAAAATAGCAGGACTTGAGATAGACAGCAAGAGTGTTTATGCTCATAATATATTAGCCTGTACCACTCCACACATTAATTTCTACGTCTTGGTGTTAGTCTCTGAGATTTGATTTAGGGGAGGGGGTGTCTACCGATTCTCAAAAAATCTCCTGTCAATTTTCCAGGTAGGTGCATTTCTCCATTAGGTGACATTCATCTTAATCTATAAATAGTAATTGAATCACTGCTGTTTGCTATTTCTGTGGAGTTTGCTTGTTTGCTAGCAGCATGCAGCTGGGGAAGCAGACAACAATCCACCTTGCAATCTTTTTTTTTTTAAAAAAGTGAATTTAGTGTGTGAAAGATGCAGGTGTGAGATCCCTGCAGCCAAGTTCTGAATGAACTGAACATGTACAGCCTGGGCAGCAACACGGCAGGATTCTGTACACTGACTGATCTCTGGCAGTCAATCTGTTCCTCTTTTCTTCCTCCCATTCCCCCCAGACAAAATGTTGTTGTCCTATCAAAGATTACTCTTATTTTTATTTAATATATTTAAAGTTTGCACAGTCACCTGTGTGCTCTCATAGCATTAAACCCAACAATGAAAGTAAAGAAGAGGAGCGACCATGTTGCTGTGAAGGAGTCCAGGACATCCACCATCAAGCTCTGCCCTTCTTCTCATCTGTTGCACAGAGCAGGGGAAAATGGATCTTTGATCCTGGAATCAACTTTTCCCACAGCAGTGTGCTAGCAGCTTGCTTTCGTCTACCATAGCTAGATTTAATGGTATTCTTGAGGTGGCTGCCTGTCAGAATAAGTCTGTAACCACCATGCTGCTTCTCTAAGGGGCTGCCCTATCCTTCTTGAATCTAGTGGCTGAATCTGGCAATCTCATGTGAGTACATTCTACACATTAAAATTCACTTACGTGGAAAAGGATTGCAAGGCCAATTGTCTGCTTTCCACAAGCAAATTCCTCAGACATAGCAATCAGCCTTTGATTCAGTTGCCACTCGAGATGTCATCTCTGCAGACAGGCCTTTATCTCCTCATATGTAGTTGAGTGGCTTTTTTTTTCCTAGCCATTCATACATAACTAATTGTACGTAATTTTCAAGATATGATTGAATGTTCAGGGTGGAGCCGGTGCAACAGGAACTCCCAGACTGGGTAACAAGGAAACATTCTCACTTGCTCACTTTGCCTGACATTCACTAAACTGTAATCTCACTTATCAGTCTGCTATCGGCTATCCATGTATGTAAATTAATGTAAACAAAACTGTAACAAACATTTCCTACAATACAACTTTGTTTATTTTTCCTTACTATATTCTAGTTTTATGTTTTAAAAGTCAAAACTCTTAATAGTGCAATAAAACATGACACAGTCCTGCCACTAACCAAACCCTTACCTGGAGTAAAATCTCATCCCCTTTGCTATCATGCATACTCATCACATACATTATAAAATTGTACTGTTTCTCTCAAAATACGCAGATATACTGCTGATCTATATCAGAAAGAGGTAAATATACTTATCAGCTCTTACTCTATTTCTTCAGTTTTTAAACTCCCCCACAGTGATTAACTTAGTTACAACAACATTGCATATAATTCTGTTGGTCCCAGGATATGAGAGAGACAAGGTAATATCTTTTATTGGACTAACTTCTGTTGGTGAGAGACAAGCTTTCGAGCTTACACAGAGCTGAAAAGACGAGCCTGGGAGCTTAAATTGATAACTTTGTTAGACATTAAAAATCATGGACTGAATAGACACTGGATTTATGGCTTATTGCAACAATCTGTAACCCACCAACAGCTGTTTTCACCCCCCCTCCCCTGTCTTCCCCCAGGAGTGTGTGGGGTGTGTTAAGGTGCCATTTCACCTTGAATGGTCCCTTGAAATATGTGTTAACTACTTATGCTAAACAACCTGTTTGCATTTTGTATTTACAAGTGACACTTTGGGTTAGTTTTCCAGACCTGAAGAGCTGTGTGAGCTCCAGTAGAAGTTGGTCCAATAAAAGATATTATTACCTCACCCACCTTGTCTCTCTAACTTAATTATATACTCTTCAGTAAACTACATGCTTCTGAAAAACTCACTAGCTGTGCATTTGTGCCATATATTCACACTCTAACATATGAAACCTACACAGCAGAAAAAAAATGAATGTTGTCATGGGTATATGGTGGGGCTATGTTAACTCCACAGTCAAGGCTCTGATCCTACAAACTGATCTGTATAATGACAGGTTTCAGAGTAGCAGCCATGTTAGTCTGTATCCGTAAAAAGAAAAGGAGTACTTGTGGCACCTTAGAGACTAACAAATTTATTTGAGCACAAGCTGTCATGAACTACAGCTCACTTCATCGGATACATTCAGTGGAAAATACAGTGTGGAGATTTATATACATAGAGAACATGAAACAATGGGTGTTACCATACATACTGTAACCAGAGTGATCACTTAAGGTGAGCTGTTACCGGGGAGGGGGGAACCCTTTTGTAGTGATAATCAAGGTGGGCCATTTCCAGCAGTTGACAAGAAGTCTGAGGAACAGTGGGAGGTGGTGGGGGGGAATAAACATGGGGAAATAGTTTTACTTTGTGTTATGACCCATCCACTCCCAGTCTTTATTCAAGCCTAAGTTAATTGTACCCAGTTTGCAAATTAATTCCAATTCAGCAGTCTCTCCTTGGAGTCTGTTTTTGAAGTTTTTTTGTTGAAGAATTGCAACTTTCATGTCTGTAATCGCGTGACCAGAGAGATTGAAGTGTTCTCCGACTGGTTTATGAATGTTATGATGCTTGACGTCTGATTTGTGTCCATTTATTCTTTTATGTAGAGACTGTCCAGTTTGACCAATGTACATGGCAGAGGGGCATTGCTGGCACATGATGGCATATATCACATTGGTAGATGTGCAGGCGAACAAGCCTCTGAAGGGGACAGGGATAGCTCAGTGGTGTGAGCATTGGCCTGTTAAACCCAGGGTTGTGAGTTCAATCCTCAAGGGGGCCATTTAGGGATTTGGGCCAAAAATTGGGGCTTGGTCCTGCTTTGAGCAGGGGGTTGGACTAGATGATCTCCTGAGGTCCCTTCCAACCCTGAGATTCTATGATTCTAAGTGTGGCTGATGTGATTAGGCATTATGATAGTGTCCCCTGAATAGATATGTGGACACAGTTGGCAACGGGCTTTGTTCCAAGGGTAGGTTCCTGGGTTAGTGGTTCTGTTGTGTGGTGTGTTGTTGCTGGTGAGTATTCACTTCAGGTTGGGGGGCTGTCTGTAGGCAAGGACGGGCCTGTCTCCCAAGATCTGTGAGAGTGATGGGTCGTCCTTCAGGATAGGTTGTAGATCCTTGATGATGCGCTGGAGAGGTTTTAGTTGGGGGCTGAAGGTGACGGCTAGTGGCGTTCTGTTATTTTCTTTGTTAGGCCTGTCCTGTAGTAGGTGACTTTTGGGTACTCTTCTGGCTCTGTCAGTCTGTTTCTTCACTTCAGCAGGTGGGTATTGTATAAGTGGACCCTTATGCTTATGTGTTGTCCTATTGAAGTCAGTGGGGCTCTGCGTCAGTGCAGGAGCCATCCTGCACAGATCAGATTCAGTCAATTGTTTATATGAAGAGCCTGTGGAATGAAGAACTGTTTACATACAACCTTGAATAGAAAGGTTTCTACACAGAAACTCACAGAAAAACCTGTACCTCTGCTGCTTCCTAGCAAGAGGGAGGGGATAAAACGCATCCAGGTTGCTTCAGTTGAGCTGTGCTTCTACTGGGTCAGGACTGGTACTAGAACAACAGTACGGGACTCATTGTCCTCTGCAGAACAACTTAAAAACTGGGCACAGACAGACAGGAAAACATGCTGAATTTAAACCTTGAGAACTTGACACAATTGCTTGCATTCTTATTCTTATTTGTGCATCTCATCCAGAGCCTACAACTCTATCTTGTGCATTCATTTTCAGTAAATCCTTCAAGTAATACATCAATTAAATCAGCATTTAATCCAACAAACACCTGTTTGTACAGCAGAAGTTTATTAGTCTATATGCTGTAATTATGCTCAAAGACAAAAATAATCACCTAAACTTTGGCCAGGCCTAGACTCTGATTCCTTTTTAATTCTGAATTACTGATAGTTTATGGCTTTAGACCAGGGGTTCTAACAACAAAATTTTTGGTCACCTCAGGGTGCGGCCACCAACTCTTGCTTATGGCCACTCTGACAAATTTTCCTAAAATACTTTATCAACTTTAAGAAAAACAAATAAATATGCACATATACATGTCCAAAGCATTGTAATTCATTTACGTAGGGATTTTTTTGCAGATTCAATAATAAAAATAATGTACAGTTGTATTTTGGTGCCCCCAGTCCCTACTGACTCCCCTGGCCCTCCATCATCCTCTCGGGCTCGCCATCACCCTACTGGGCCCTGCTGCTTCTCCCACCCCCATTGCTCCCTTCCGTAGCCTTGCACTCCAGGCTCAACTCACCCTGCCCCTTGTCTCTTGACCACAGTGCCTGGCAAGGCCAGCCCTGCTGCACTAGACTGAAACCCAGAGCTGGATCCCTGTGGGGGTGGAAGGGAGGCTGAAGCCCACCACTGTAGCCTCTGGCTCAACCAGGGGAGGGTGGCTGAAGTCTGCCCCTAGAGTCCCATGGGTGGTGGGGGTGGGAGTGCTGAAGATTGCCTCCCCAGAGCCCCTTGGCGCTGTAGGGAGGGACTGCTGCTTTGCCCCCTCCCCCATCTCTGCCCAGGAGGCTGTCGTGGTTGCAGAAAAATCCCTTGGTGGCTGCATTTGAGAAATGCTGCTTTAGACATTGCCAGACTTTGGCATTTATGAAGTGTATAGCTGAATGAGCTCCAACCAGAGTAACTTAAAATGTAAATTTCCTCTCCACAAAGAAAAGAAAATTTTCTTTTCTTAGAACAAAATGGTTATCGGTATTTTTTGGAAATTAAAGCTGTTGGCAACCTTCTATGCTCTACGCTATGCACTAAAAAAAAAAATCAAATTCACATACGTGAGCTGGCTAACACGTAGATCAGCCACTTATTACTGGATACTAGTACATGTTTTGTATTTGCTCTAAAGAATGCCACTCATGAAATAGCTGATTTCAGGACGAATGGCAGAGTTTCAAGTTATAGTGCCCTTTAATATGCATTTTTGGTTTAGTATTTTAAAACCCATTTTCCCTAAAAAAAAAAAAAAAAATTTGAAAAAATGCAGCACTGCAGCGAAGATTAAGCTTATGCTGAACTGTGTGAAAGGAGGTACTGAAGAAAAATGGTCCCCAACACAGTAGTGATCGCTACTACTGATACCGTTTGCCTAACCTTTCTCAGGGTTTTGTTTGTTTTGTTTACGTTTAGTAGCATGCAGTGGTGGTTAAGTTGTGACTGTTCAATTGTGAACAAATTATCTCCTATAACAGAGGTGGGCAAATTATGGCCCCTGGCCCAGGGTACCGACCTTCCCGGCTGATGAGCTCCCAGCTGGGGAGGCTGTCCCCGTCCCCCCTCTTCTTACACCCACCCAGGCTTTCCAATAAGCTTGTCCTGCTGCAGAGCGGCACAGTAAGGGGGCGGGAGTCGTGGGGGTTGGATAAGGGGCAGGAGGTCCCGGAGGGTAGTCAGGGGCAGTTGGATGGGGTGGAGGTTCGGGGAGGATGGTCAGGAGACAGGGAGCAGGGGGGTTAGATGGGAGTGGGGTCCTGGGGGGACAGGGATGGGGGTCCTAGGAAGACAAGGGGTGGGGGTGGGGGTTGGGTGTGTCGGGGGTCCTGTGGGGGTGTGGAAAGGGGTTGGGGCAGTCGGGACAGGGAGCAGGGGGGGTTGGATGGGGGTGGGGTCCCGGGGGCGGGCGGTTAGTGGCAGGGGGTCCTGGGAGGAGACAAGGAGCGGGGGTTTGGATGGGTCGGGAGTTCTGAGGGGGGCAGGGAGAGGGCCGGGGCCAGGCTGTTTGTCGAGTCACAGCTTTCCCTACCCAGCCCTCCATACCGTTTTGCAACCCCAGTGTGGCCCTCGGGCCAAAAAGTTTGCCCACCCCTGTCCTATAGAATTCTGCTGGAAGACTTATTTTGAAAAATTAATTTTAATATTTGCCCTTTTTCATACACGATGAGGCTGTGTTGTCTTCTGAGATGAAGATAGCAAGGCAAAAACAACACAAGAGAGGAAGAGTGGGAATTGCAACCTGCATTAGAGGCGAAATGACCCCTGTAGGGCTGCAAATGGTTGTTTTAAGGGTCAAATACTAGTAGAGCACATTGGGAAAGATTGTGAGCCGAGCTGTCATGAAAAAAAGGAGTTTTTGGGGACATGGGCTGAATTTCCACATTTCTGAAAGTTGGTGATGTATGACACAGCCTGAGATTTCTAGAACTGCAGCACAGAGTGCTGTTTGAGCATTTATGTCTGATATCTTGTTGAGATAATAAATATTCAACTCCCTCCGTTGTTTCTGTGACTGACGTTTTTCACCATATTTTCATGTTAGCTATAGCTTATGGAAATAACCAAATAGGAAGAATGTATTTATGTGGATAATAAATAATTGAACCAATCAACCACTGTTTTGGCTTTTAGTTATACTTCCAGTTACAGACATCAATATGTTTTCAAGTGTGTGGAATTTTTTTAAATAAATGTATCTGTTATAAGAACTCAAGGTGGCAACATGTAAATTGCATGTCACTGGAGCAAAATATGTTTTGAGTCTGTAAATATACGTTTACAGAACAGATTATGTTTGAATTCCATAAGCTCCATAATTTGGGGAAGACTTTAACCATTATATCACAATAGGGTTGTGTCCTGTACTGGAAGTTGTGTCGAAGCTATCCATCTGGGTCCACCTAACAATCAGGATCTACTCCATTGATTTCTCCAAAATATTTGGCCTCCCCAAAATGATGACAGGTTTAGAGCTGACATAGTTAGTAATTTCTGAATATTTATAAATATTGAGAGGTTTTTTCCCAGGTGTTTATTAGTCTGATTATTTGGAAGGCTCTTACATATTAAGTGTAAATATTCCTGTAAGTGGGTTACTTGTACTTTAACCATGTGGAAAACCAAGAGGTACAGATACCTCTTGGTAAAACTCGAAAATGTGGAAGATTTATTTCCAAATGTGCCTTTTTGGCCTTTATTGAGGGTGTGAAACAAACCTATTCAGTGGCCTTTTTTTGGTGTTAGTGTCACTGAATTATATCTGTTATATTCCACATGCAGTCTTGCTACTGCTTCAGGCCCAGATCCTCCAGCTGGTCAACAGGGAATCCACTTGCATATACTGCATATGGAAGGATTATAGAGAAGAACGCTGATGCTGCATGATGTAGTACCTCTCCAAATGCAGCTGACCTTGGCATAGGCTTTTCTGACTGTATTGCAAGTGTATCTGAAATTTGTCTGTTATAATATTCTAGTTCTTTAAAAAAATTCTACAGCTTTTTAGGAACCTTCCTTTCCATTAAATATCTTTCAAGTGAATTATATTTTCCTTAATGCCTTATCTTCCATTTTTCCAGGCAAATTCTCATTTCAGTTTACCATATTTTTATTATTGCTAATCTATTTTAGTGGCTGTCCTTTTTCCTTTAGTGTGACAGGTGGCTGTACTTACTGAAAGAAAAAAAATTTTTTTACCTGTTAAATTGAAGAAGCATGTCTACTAATTCAGGCCTTCCCTGCAAGACTTCCAAAATAAGAAGAATGTGATTTAAAAAAAACTAATATTTTCCTTTCAATAAAACTATATATTACTATATAAATCATGTTAGTTATTGCTTTGTAAGTATTTGTTCTAGAAAGAAATCTCAGGGACTGTTCTTCCTTCTCTTGAGCAATCCCAGACAGATCATTTTGAAACTACTTCTAGTTCACAGAAGAGAAAGATATCAAACACCTTAGTGTAATACAGTGGTGGACATGCTGCTTCAGAGAAAATAAGCTAACAGATAATTTTTTTCTTTCTAGTTAAAATATTTCTTCTACTGTATACATTTGCATCTGTGATCCGAATTCACATACTGTTCTCAGAGCTACATTAAAGGACACGTGTAGAGAAGCAGGTTTTTGGATGTTAGAAACTAACTTAATATTTTGCTTAACAGGTTACATGTCTTGCGTGTGACAATAAATCAAATACTATAGAATCCTTCTGGGATCTGTCGCTGGAATTTCCTGAGAGGTATCATTGCAATGGGAAGGAGATGGCTTCTCAGTATCCATGCCTGCTGACAGAAATGTTGGCCAAGTTTACAGAGACGGAAGCTTTAGAAGGAAAGATATATGCGTGTGATCAGTGCAACAGTGAGTAAAGGCAGTATGTACTCATGCATATGTTCTCCACATAAAATATAAATGAATATAGGCATTAAAAGCATAAGAAAAGGAAAACAGCAGTTAAAAAGAAAGCAAGACAGATTTTAAAAGCATCTGTCATATAAGTAAACATAAGACTTTTACATAAGACTGTTTAATTGTGAAAGGAAATAGTATAGAAAAATCACTCTTCTGATTCAGTGCATCAAAAGTAGGCTTGAAAGTGGGTTTAAGAGCTCAGATTAGGTCTTCAGGCCAACTACTGTTGTTTTTCATTAGAAGGTGGTCTCCAAGAAGAGATGAAAGAAACCTGTTGAAATAAGTCTGACACTATTAAATTAACAGACTGTCTGCACTTGGTCCTGATGAAAATAGCTGAACTGCTGTATATATTTTCCAACATTCAGTTGAATAATCCAGATGTGTACCAAAAAAGAGGCATTTTGCATGCCCAATAAGCATAAAATAATCCTTGCCAAATGGATTCCAAAAAGCTTTCTTATTAAACTGACGATATTAATAAAAAGAAAAGGAGTACTTGTGGCACCTTAGAGACTAAGAAGTTTATTTGAGTCTCTAAGGTGCCACAAGTACTCCTTTTCTTTTTGCGAATACAGACTAACACGACTGCTACTCTGAAATCTGTCGCTATATTAATATATTCAGTAGCCTTTGTTACATTATCTAAATACTCTAAACCATGGGATCAATAAATCTTAAAATGAAACATAAGGATATTTGACAACGAATTTTCGAAGCTGTATTCAAGAGGTTTTTTTTTTTTTGTTAGTGGTATGTTTTTTAAATTTAGCACTTATTTCATTGTGTGTGTTTGGTCACAGCAAAACGCAGGAAATTTTCTTCCAAACCAGTTATACTTACAGAAGCCCAGAAACAGCTTATGGTGTGTCGACTACCTCAAGTGCTGAGACTACACCTTAAACGGTTCAGGTAAGCAGTGCTATAAGCAAGTTAGAAATGTTGCAAACTCTCTTTGAATAGTATATTCCTCCTTGTTCCCGTAGTCACTAATCCTCTGGGCTCATTCAGTGGGTGAACTAAATCAGTTTTTGAGAAATCCCTCTAAATTATCTTCCTTGAGAATGCCCTTAAACTCAATAGTATAAGGAAGAAAAATTTCTGGAAACCCATTTCTTCTTGGTAAATAAAATAGTTAGAATGCGTATCACAGGCAGAGAAGTGAGATTTTTATTCCTGCTACTTCCCAATAATAAAAAGTCAGGAGAATTAAAAACCTCTCCTGAATCTTGAACACTTAACCAGTTTGAGACAAGAGAATCAATTTTCTCTATTTGAAAAAGAGACTTTTGTGGATACCTTTCTGTACACTGTACACAGAAAGGTATCTGTCACATGAAGTATCTCTGATATCTTGAGAAAACAAAAACCTACAGTTTATTGTTTTGAGTTGTGGACTGAAACTGGTACCATGCGACTTTACTAAACGGTGAGAGATCATAGCAACAAACTTTATTTAAAATAGATGATAGCGTTATTCACTAATGCACAGTCTAAGGTTTGCATGCAACCCACCAGGGTGATTGTATAACCTGCAGCTTCACTGACATTCTTAAAAAACCCTTATCTAAATCTGGTAAAGTGTGCTAACATGAGCAGCCAGGGAGAAGAGATTGCATCTGTATGTTGTCTTAGTCCAGCCAGGGGGACAGAGTGACTCCTGAATGAGGAGAGAAATGAAAGTGTGAACCAGCCTCTGGGGTGATCTGTTTTCACTTTAATGTACAGAGTCAAATCTGTAATAAGTCTCTGCAGCTTCTGCATCATTCTTGTGATTTGAAATATTTTTTGATAATTATACGCACTGTCTTTCAGCTTGGGTGACTAGTGAGCACGGGAGAGCAGGCAAATGTGAGGAGGAATATTTTGGAGGCTGAGAGCAGCAGATAGTGTAGGTGAAAAGCCGTATGTGAAGGATTTTTCCCTATGAATGTTGAAATGAAGGGGTAGTGAAAGAGGACATTAGTTAAGGGGGAGCTTTTGAGGGATATAAATTAGCATATACATTTAGTACAAAAGCACTAGCAGGTGAGATGGTTTAGTAGCTCAGAATTCTAACTATGCAGAATTTATATGTGCATAGACTCACTGAAATTATCTATTAAACTGCCTTCAGAAAACACAAATTAACTGAATAATATTCACATTTTCTTCAAATTTTGATATTTTTCCAGGTGGTCGGGACGCAATCATCGTGAGAAGATTGGAGTACATGTTAGCTTTGATCAGATATTAAATATGGAGCCTTATTGCTGCCGGGAGTCCCTGAAGTCCCTCTTACCTGATTGCTTTATCTATGACTTGTCTGCTGTGATTATGCATCATGGGAAAGGATTTGGTTCAGGGCACTACACTGCCTACTGCTATAATTCAGAAGGAGGTATGGACAAGCAATTTAAATCAGAAATGTTTTGTTTTTTTTCAGAAGCTACACTTCTGGTTCCTTAGTTGAATCAATGTAGCCACAACAGGATCCTTACTTTCTTAAAATAAAATGGACCAAGATTTTACTAACCAGACCTACTAGTACCGAAAGAATTATAATGATATAGGTGGTCAATAAAATTAAAGCTAATTGTTTCAACTTACGAGAGAATTTTTTTCATGAAGATTAGACAAATATAATCAGGTGGTGTATACAGCAGAAACATTTCTTATAAAGTATGTGATAGACAATTGTTTCTCTGTAAAACTAAGTGCTTATTCTTCACCCAAAATGAAAAGATAAAATTAGTGAATTTGTGTTTTTAACAAATGGTAGCAGACACGTGTCACCTGTAAAGTACAAGTATCTTATATAAATATTTTGGTTATTTTACAATGGTCTGTTACTTACTTCATTCTAGGATTCTGGGCACACTGCAATGATTCCATACTCAACATGTGCACTATGGAAGAAGTATGCAAGGCTCAAGCCTACATCTTGTTTTACAGCCAGCGAGTTTCTCAGGCAAACAAACACTGTAGAATATCATTTCCTAGCTCACCATCTGAAAACCAGCAGTGTACTGAATTTGTTGACTGTTCAAGTGAAAACAGTAGCAGCTAATCCAAAGCCAATTTACTGTGTACAGTAAAAGTTGACTTGTCAACTTTTATGCGTATTTTTAAAGAGAAAATGCAAGTACAAATTGTATTTTTTTACTTGTGAATCAATGTATATTGTTTATACACTTTTGTATTAGCTAAAGTAAGCACTCTTAAGTGTTAGTATAAATTTATATGGATGGTAGGTAACTTTCAAAGTACCTAGAATTGCTTTACAACTTTTTTTAAAAAAAATGTCCCTTTGAATTTTTAACTCTTACCTCAGGCTGTTTTTCAGCACTGTTTTTATATTTTGATAATCTGATTTGGTTTAGAAAAAAATACTCTCGATGGACAGCTGATGTCTGTATAATTTTCGTTAACTTTCTACATGTGTACGTTTTTATAGTATAATTTTATAGCATCTATTGATTCTTACTGTCTCTGGGAATCAGTCTTCACAGAATATGAAGGTGCACTAACAAAGAAAGCCTCTATTAAATGTCAAGTAATAAACTTTTCTTCATTGGGGTAGGGATTTTTTTTCCTGAATGTCCTTCAAGTGATGGATAAGCTAGGCTCAGATCTACAAAACTGCTACTGAACGCTGAAGATGCCCATGTTTCAGCCTCTGAATGTGCACATGGGTGTGTCCATCTGCTGCCTAAGCCCTAGAGCAATTCACAAACTAAGAATGAGGGGCAGTTGGCTGCCTAAATCGCATAGTCAGAGGCCACCTACCAGATTCAAAAATGGGGGGGAGGGAGGAGACAGGTGGTAGTGCCCACCTTCTAACTTGTAACCTGGGTTTAGAGCACTTGTGAGATGTGAGACACCCAGGCTCAGTTCTCCATTCTGCCTGAAGAGGAAAAAGGATGTGAACAGAGAGTTTTCTACCTTCCAGGTGACTTCTAACCACTGAGCTGTGGAATTATGGGATGGAGCTGCTCCCTCCTGTTGTTGTTCCACTAGGTGTAAATAAGGAAAGAATGATTGGAGCAGAGGGACTGGACTGGACCAACAGTCTCCCAGCTCAGTGCCCAAACCCCTGGTCTACAGACTCATTCCCATTCTCATTGGCTGATCCATCCAATGAGGATAAATATTGGCAGAGAGTGGGGAATTGAACTTGGGTTGCTCACATCCCAGACAAATACCCTAACCACCTAAAACTTTAAGGTAGCTACCCCCAGCAGCAACCATTTTGTGTGGAGTGAGGCAAGCACCTAACTCATTTCCCTCAAAAAGTTTCTTGGGTTCCTAAGTCAGCTGCCTCCAGGTAGCAGGTTCCCCTTTGTGGATTGCAAAGCAGTGCCTATCTCTAAGAGGAGCAGGGCTTAGTATACACCCATCTGGGCAGCACCTACCATGCTGGCTTTTGAGGATCCGTGTTATGGTTTTCTAGGTATCTAACTGTTAGGCACTGTAATGCTAGGCATTGCAACAGCCAAGTGCCTTTGTGACTCCCACCTGTAGTCACTGTTTTTCCCCAGTGGTGCCTATGGAGCTATACAGAAAGGAAAAAAAGATTATAGTGTTTTATTTGTGAAATGTCCAGAGGAAAACAATAGCATATGTGCTTAGTTACATGTCAGTGCATTAGTGATAGAAAAATGTAATAGAGCACAAATGAGGGCTAGGAGATAAAACATGAAGGTTACTTACCTTTTTACAACTGTGATGCTAAACCTAAAGTGTTAATTGGGTTGCTACTCTTGGGGAAATTCCTTAGCTACCAAAAAGATTTCTCTTGCCAAACTGGAAAACGTGAGCCTAGTTCCTTAGAAAGGTAGCATTCCTTCAGTAATCTCTAGCACACATGAATAAAGCACCATAGTTAGTTGAGCAAAACACACTGCATAAAACACAACTGGAGCCTATTTAAATTTGGATGTGTTGTGGGAGCCACACCTGCCATACTTACTGCTCCTTTATTTCTAAACTAGTATTAACAGAGAATTCACCTCTTCCTCATTGCCTAAAAAACTGAATATTTCCCCATCAATTGTAGGTAATGCCAAAATTGTAACGATTAGTTTAAGTTGGTGTGAAGTGTTTTTTTTTCCCATAAAAACCTATGCAAATTACCTCAGTTCTTGGAAAATTATACCTCAATAAAACACTGTGTGGACTAACATTTTTTACTAGGGTTAGTTCCTTATCTCCTTGATTGATATAATGTGTTGCTATTATAAAATAGTTCTTTATGTTGGAAAACCATACAAAACATGTAGAGTGTTACTCTTTATTAGAATATCTTGAGTATGAATCTATAGATTAGACCTTGGTGCAATATTTCATATTTTTTCATTCTGTAGTCCCCTCTCTGGAAACAGTTAACTGCTTACAAGTTTTACACTGATTTTTTAGGGGATACAGGTGATGCTTTTAATGTAAGAGTTTTATATTGCTATCTACCATTGTAGTAACTGAGCATCTTCCACATAAAATTTATTGTGTCATGGAGTCTTTGGTTCTCTTGTCTTGGGGTGTTGAGCTCTCCCCTGTATTTGAGAGCACTGGGCTTTTAAATATTTCCTCTAAATATGAGAGGCAGTTTAGAGTTGGGAAATGGTCAAGACCTGTGGCTATCTACCTATACACCAGGTTCTCTGCCTGTTATGGTGCAAACAGAATGGCAGTTTAGTGCTTCATAGGTTTTAGGATTATTTTGGGGGGGATCCCAGCAAGCAAGAATCTCTTCTCCCCTTTTTATGGAAGGGGAGCCACAGTCTCCGGGCTCTGTGCCACCAATAGAACCAACCACCTGTCAACCTCCCCTCTGTGCTCCACACCCCCATAAAATGAGAACAGAGTAGGCCAAAGGGCTCTTAGCTTTTTTGCTTGCTCTATTTTTAAAACAACCTTAAAGGGAACTCTGCCACAACTGTTCTCAATATTTTGCCAGAAGAAAAGCCTCACTGGAGTCTACACAAATGAGCCCCTAATAGAGAGACTTCAGTCTGTGCAGGTTAGTCTTCTCCAGCTATTGGGGCTCAAAATTCTCCAGGATTAAGGCCCCAGTCCACCTCAGCCCTTCAGGTTCATTAGTGGGTAACCAAGTGATTTTCATTCTTTCCAACTCTCCCTTCCAAAAGGAAAACTCAGGCCTCTTTAGGGATTTTCCTTTGCAGTTCTTCCCCAATTATGTGTCAGGCTTCCCCTCCCCTATCCCAAAGTGCTGATAACAGCTTCAAAAGAAAACACCAACCAAGAAAACCCACCCTAAAAGGCAAGAGAAAAAAAAAAACAGAGCTAGTGATATAGGATAGGAGAGGGGTTCCACACAGTGCTTATGACTTCTGCTTAGTTTCTCCCTTAAGGATGAGGAACTCTTGCTTTTGGATCACAATACAACCCGATCAAAGTAGCAGATGTTCTTTCCCCAGGGAGGAAAGTTGTGTCCATGACTGAAATCCAGCCCAAGGAAGAGGATGAATAATCTAAAGTCAAGGATAACAATTAAACAAACATACAGAATTTGCCACTTCATTTTTTAACAGTGTGTCTCCTTCCATCTTAAATACTGTGGAGCCTGAAAGAATCTGAATCCTTCAATTCCATGGCAACAACTTGGGCAGAAGAGACATATAGCCACACAGGAAGTCTGCAAAGCTGCCACCTGCTCATTCATCAACAACTTTGTAAATCAGTACAGGCATGACCTTCAATTCTCAACAGTAACATCCTTTTGCAAAATGATATTCCAAGTACTCCCAAAATAGACTACTACTAGTTTTAGGGGAGGGATAACACTTACTGCTCAGTACATCTCAACCATGGTGTGCTGAGCGAGGCTTTAGGATCCAGAATGGAAATTTTTTCTTTCCTAATGGCCATTCAGGGACAGACTTTTGTAGTGATCAACTCCCCTGAAAAAATCTTTGTCTTTTTGGTTTCTTATATAAAGCAAAGGGAGGTAGTCCCATAACAAGTGCCATGTAAGTGCTGGGCTACGTAGATTTAGGTATACAGTTAAAGCTAACTAAAGTTACTTGCAGAAGCTTTTTAGTTATTTTAATAAGAATTTAGTGTTACAGTACTAATTGGGAGGTATTCATCTTGGGTGTGGCCAAGCCCCAGAACTGTTTGGATAAGTCTGAACTGCCTCCTATATTCGTGGGGAGACAAGTGTAAAGGGCTGGTCTACTCACTGATTTAGCACAATGTATCTTAGAAACTGATTTTAGAAATTACTTTTGCACACAATGTCAACTTGAAAATCTGTTCTTTTCTGAATGACTGGAGCCTTGCAGAATTGTCAAATGTGCCAGCACTGTACAAAATCTACTTGGTTACCTTTTACCTTGAATCTTAAGGCTGCTGGTTTGTCATGGCAAAAAGTCACAATTTTAGCTGCAAAAATCCTAAAAAAAAAAAAAATCACAGCACACTTTTTCAAGTGAATGAAGTGTTTTTACTTTTAAAAATGTACTGAAACATTTCAATTTATAAAACAAACAAAAAAGTGCCTCAAATTCATGTAGGAATAATCCATAATAGAATACTGAAGAAAAGTCTTATAAAAGCAGTATCAGGCCTTGCCTAAAGTAGGTTATGCATTCCTAAATCACATGGTTTTATCTCTCACCTGTCTTCACTCAACACATTTACACATGAAGAAAATGAACATTCTGCAGAAGCACTATCTTGTTACAGGAAGAGAGCACTTTTCATTTTTAAGGAAAGCTAAAAGATGCTCCACAAAATACTGAGTAGCAATGACATTTTTAAATTGCAAAAGCCATGACAAACTTTGATTAACCATAAAGATAACCTAGGTGGTTTTTCCTCACATACAAAAAATATCTGAAGCAACTAGGGTTTGGCAGAGTTTCTCTAACTCCAACCACCACCTGTACAAACCAGACTAAAGAATTCCAGTAATGTTTACAAATCACAGCATTAAAAAGTTTCTCTTAACTCTTTTAAACTTTGTTTTTGTACCTCTCTTGGATTTTGAAGAGTTTTCCATACTGGAGGTAGTGCTACAAGATCAAGTTGAAGATTTATAGTGAAGAACTGCTGTTCTGCTAAAGAACTAACCACTCTGCGGTTACTGCACTTTGAAGTTTAATCTTTTTTTAAGAGGCACTATCCCATGCCTAAAATATATTCACTTAAGATACATGCTACAGTATGGGTCAGGTTGCTACATATCTCAGGCTCAGGGAAGCCAGAGTGCTAAAACTGCTACATTAAGCATCAAGCAATATAATCTGCAGTAAAGAGAAGTGTGACATTTACTACTGCTCTTTGAGTATACTGAGTACAAAGTTATTTTAAAAAAAGTGGCCCCCTGCTTCCCAATAGAGATATCAGGGTGACAGCCCTTAGCAAGAGCTGAAATTTTATGTGACACAAGGCTGACATGCGACCTGCAAGTCTCCAAGGAAATTTTAGATCAACTATGGACTCTTTGAAAGGGTCAGAATTCACCATTCTTACTCAAGTTGAGCAGTACCTTGGGTATCTGCAAGTATCCCACTGGTTTCAATAGGAATACGCCCAAAATAAGGACTATTCAACCTGGTGACAGACTCTAGCCTTCAGACTGTAAGCTCTTTTGGTCAAGAGCTGTCTTTGTGTATTCTGTGAAGTGCACAGAAAACTACCAAACAGTATATGCAAGGCCTTCAAAAGACAACTTTCTGTGTAATTATGTCCTGCTAATTATACACAGTTTGCACCCAGCAGTTCTATGGTTCCAAAACGTGTTTAAACAGGAAGCATTCTACTCAAGCCTCCAAGCCCTCTATAATCCTTGTGCCTGCCATGTTTCCCAGGCAACACTGCCTAATAAAACAGGAAGTGCCTTGCCAGTTTTAGTGCCAGCTCCTTGCTATAGGATGCACAGTAGTGCTAACATCCACTTTCATCACAGTTGTGGTAGAAACTCACATAATGCAGTGGGCCATGCTTGTGTTCTGGGCCAAGGAGACTATCAAACTAATTTTAATTCTGCAAAATGCGATCAGTTTTCTCTCCCATGCCCTACTGTCTCAGCAACACTACTGCTGGTTGAAGTATGCAGCTCAAAAAGCCAGGGTGCCACAACAACAAAAAGCAGCCATATCTGCCCAACAGGGGCACAGCTGTGTCCTGCATCCCTCCTCATGTGGTTTGGGTGTTGGGACAAGAAATGGGGGAAAACTACCTACCCAGTAAGATTTCAAAGTTATTTTCATATGCTTTTAATTGCTCTGGAAATGATCCATTAGAGAAGCTACAGAAAAAAAGAATGATGTCACTTACAGAACCACAACCAGAAGCCATAAGGCTGCCTGCAGAGTCTCAAGCAGAAAATTAATTGACGAGAACGGTATAAGGAAAATCAAAAGGCAGATCTACACTTAAAACATGACAGTGGAGCAGCTGCACTGGTGCTGTGCCACTGTTGCCCTTCAGTGAAGACACCAGTATGCCAGTGGGAGCTTCTCCCGTCGGCATGAGAGGCGGTGGCTATGTTGACGGGAGAAGCCCTCCTGTCAAGACAGCAGTCCACACTGGGGGCGTCAGGTCAGCATAACTGCATCGGTCAGGGGTGTGGATTTTTTATGCCCGAGTGACATAATTTTACTGAGGTAAGTTTATAGTGCAGACCTGGCAAAGCCTTTCAGCCCCAACCCTTTCCCCAAATAAAGCAATAAAGCTAGCTATCCACTGCTGGTACGTTACTAGTACAAAGGCTAAAAGTCTATGGCACCATCTCTGGTCCTGCCAATACATTTAAAAATCACAATTTAGCTGCCCAACAACCCCATCCATCCCACAGATTCTTTTAAATGCCAATTTTCACTACTGCAAGGTACTCAGTACAGTATGGACAGCATTAGCCAGCATAATGCCATTTTGTGATTTTAAGTTCACAGACACATGCAGATGTTGCTGCCCATTAGCTGGAAATACTTCACAGGATACATAGACTCCAAAGTGGAAACAGATAAACATGAATTAAATAAATGAGTTTATTTCACCCTTTCTATAAGCAACAAATATAAAGTATGGAAAAGTCAGAGATGATTTTGTGGACCTAGTTTCTTTTTGACTTTAGACATTTTGCCATCTTTTGCTCCCCTCCCTCAAAACCGGGGACCAAGAGAGCTGTAGCTCATCTATCAGAGTCCTGGGAGATCAATACACAGCTCCCTTTAATCCAAAACGGAAGAGCTAACAAAATATGTAGTATTTCTAAATTAAAAAAATAAAAAGTTTTTGAAATAAACCAGAGACCAGTCATCTTCATATCTTCGTTAAGAGTTCTGTTTTTCCAAAGCAGGTATGTTTAAGGCACTCATGCTGACTACTATACAAGCTGGCATATTGGTTACCAGTAACTTTATGCAGAATTTTAACATTGAACCACATAAGTAGGCAGTGATGTTATGCCTACTGCAGTCCAAGCCCTAAAAATACTCATGTTTTAGTAAAATAAACATGAATGAGATTCAGCTAGTTATTGTAGCAGAGAGAGAATGATGCCTGTTATACCAAGAAAGTGTCAAGTACTCCAATTCAGTTTGCTCATCTGGAAGAGGATTCAATTACAGACTATAGCTAATGTTTTCATCCTCACTACTGTCCCTAAGTCTTTATAGTCTGTGTTTTGAAGAGGCAGGAAATGAAGATGAGCGAATATTTAATGTTATAAAAGGGGCTTTCAGGTACCAAAGAATCTGAAGTGACATTTTACTATTAAAGGTTGGCAGCAAGCCCAGTGATTGTATAAAGTGAAGCATTTAGCTTAAGAAGGCATATCAGATGTGCCTCCCTACTGAAAACAAAACAAAGGAGTCAGTCAGAATGTACCTGCTAGCATGTTCCAATACAGAAAAACTCAAGACTGGAGAGTGACATGCTCAACGACAAAAAACCCCCGAACGGCTGGCACTGTCATACACTATACACCTTGACCTGGCTCCCAGCATAGATACTACTGTTAAATAAATGATCGATTGTCAAGTTTCACATAAATGGTAGGACAGGCCCAGTTTCAAGACAATAAATGGCAACTGGATATTTTTTATTATTATTTAATAGAGCAGTTCCCCAGCAGACTCCTACCCAGAGTCATAACCAGACTTTTAAAAAGTATATATGTTTTTAAGATCTGAAAATTTGTCTATTTTTTACAAAACGGATTCCAGGAAATTTAAAAGGCAATACCATAGAGACCTTAGGCGCAGAAGTCAGGTGTAATCATTCAAAGCATTCAAGTAGGAATATGGTAATATAAATATTTGAAAAGCATTTATCACCATAAATGTTCAAAACAAAATTGATAACTCATTCCAAACTAAAAACTGAGCTTTATAGCACATATTTCCCTGAACAGAAAAAAATATACGTAACCTTCTCAAATATTTCTAGAGGCATGAAAGCTTTTTCCTTGGTTAGTTACATTAGAAGACTTGCCTTTGATTAAATTCCTTTCTTTCCAAACATGGAAAGTATTACATCGGTCCACTGTTAAAACAGACAATATGTTGCAAATTAATTCTGGTATAACGTGTTTCAACAAAGCCTAGAGTATAAAGGTGTTGAGGTGACACTGAGTTTAATAGTCATCTCCTCTGCTGACAACTTCTTTGCATGTTGGGCGCAATAATATGGTATGCTCAAACTGGGCGGTATATGAGCCTTTAATGTCGCATAAGGGAGGATATGGATCCACTATCCCCAAGTCACACAGGTTCTTCAGAGCCATTAGATATTTACTTTCTCCCAGACGATCTAGCCATCTGCGGCAGAAGGCAAGAGTGCCAAAGTTTTCATTGATAACATTTAGCAAATGTTTTGCTCTTGGAAGCCTAGAAGAAAGAATGCACTGAATTAACTGCGAAGAAAAAAAAAGGTACCACCAAGAAAGCATTTAATACAGAAATAAAAGCCATGTAAAAAGATAAATGTGGGGGTGTTACACAAATGCAAAGCCAGTGATTTTGATGTCTTTTTCACATCACCTAAGGTTCTGTTCAAGGAGAAAAGTTAAAACTTTATTTTTCCACTGAAAAATACAGCTTTCAAAACAAACCAAAAATGCTGCTGCCCTATTGGCTCAGGTTTGCAAAACAGAGGAGAAAAGGTTTGAACTCATGCCTAGCAAGCTCGCCTCAATTCCGGAGAGCGAGATGAAAAGGATAACTTCAAAACCTAATTAGGCTCATTTACATGCCAACATAATTAAGCATAAGAGTTTATTTTTTTTTTCAAGTAAGGAACTGTCAACAGAATTATTCACTTTGTAAACGACAAGTATTCCAAGTCTATCGTCCTGAAGCTTCTAATTTACTAAACTACTTTGGGATTAAGCTTTGACACCGGTAAATATCACTTTCACTTCTGAAAGTCAAATGATTTGTAAAATCTGTAACAAATGTGCAAAATATGTATAATCTTCCATTTTTGTTTTGTCAAGACAGCTAAGAAGTGTACAACTTCAAAACTTAAGTATTTACAGACATGAGCTTTTCCTTTTGCAACCTTAATGTTAATACAAAAAAGCATATAATGTATTTTACATATATACACACAAAACACACGGACACTTACTTCTAAATGTTGTGGATGCAGTAAAAAGACCTGGAAACAGTGCTGTGCATCTAGTGTACCATACTGTTACTTGCTATATTGTGTGTCTTACTCTGATTACCTGTGCTTCAAAAATACTTATCTGTTTCATTTCTAAAAATGCCACGTAATGCAATCCCAGTGAAATCTGGAAATTAGCCTAAATTATTGGAGCACTTCATTTTATGTCAATGCACTGTTCTGAGTTGTTAATTTTTAAATACTCAAACATCCCAGCATCCTCAGCAGATGACGACACTAACAGTTTAACCAGCTCTGTTCCCAAAAAGAGATTTGCTTGTGCTACTGAACCATAAGTCACAGAAGCTCCCGGAAGGAAACAAGAAAAGCATCTGGGGTAGAGAGAAGGGGGAATTGTGAAGTTACAAAAAATATTTATTCTCTCATGCATGTATGTTATGATAGGAATATAGACTACATTTAGAGGGCATCACCTTTACTGATTTTTTTTTTTTTTGCTATTTTCAAGCTCTGAGGTAAGAACTGTGTCATCCTGTGTGTGTGAACAGAGTCTAGTACACACACATATACACAGGTTTCAGAGTAGCAGCCGTGTTAATCTGTGTCCGCAAAAAGAAAAGGAGGACTTGTGGCACCTTAGAGACTAACAAATTCATTTGAGCATAAGCTTCTGTGAGCTACATGCATCCAATGAAGTGAGCTGTAGCTCACAAAAGCTTATGCTCAAATGAATTTGTTAGTCTCTAAGGTGCCACAAGTCCTCCTTTTCTTTTTACACATATACACGTACATATTACAGCGCAGGTCATAAAAGAGCATCATTTACATTAGTCTTTTCAAGTCCCTTGAAAGATCTGATATTAGTTAAGAGGCTTTGCTGTACCCCAGCCCTAACGAAAAAAAGTGACAGCTTCCTCCAGTGCAGTAAAAAGGGCTTCAAAACCAGATCTAACCTTATTGGCACGTGCCCAACATCAAAATTTTTCATATAATGAGAACATTCCATGTCATCATGAACAACACCCTTTCCTGTGCTACCAAAGGTTTCTATAGCATATATTTCACCTTCCTAAAAGAAAAAAAAAAAAAGACAAGTGAACATTATGTAAATACATGAAAAGTAAATCAATAGTCAAACGTTGAAACTTCTTGTATAATTAACAGTTTAAGTCTAGCAAAATATGAACAGCAGGCAAACGTACATTACAAGGAATTAAACATGGATTGGTTCTTTCACTAAATAGCACCCTCAAAACTCTGAAATATTTAAAGTAAACTATGTTTCAATAACTCTTTAATTAACGTTAGGCTGGTCATGGAAATATTCCTTACTCCTTTTCTGCAGGGATCATCTGTAGTGGTAAGATGACAGTTAAATCCTTGCCCTCTTTCTTACACTGCTAACAAGAAAGTCAGTATAGATAACAATTGCACTGGTGCTTTTTGTGATGAGAACATGTCATGACTGACCCAAGTAATTTCTCATAGGCCACTAAACATCTGTCAATAGTAAGTCACCTGATCACTACTGACCATGACTGGATTAGAAGCAGGGACCTAGAAATAAAATTAAAGGCTCCTTATCCCAGTACCAATCTTCTAAACAAGCCCTTGCTTTCTGATCCTGTTATTCCATTTAAAAATTAGATGCAGATCAAAATTGCAACTGGATGCGCTTGGCACCTAATGTAATATACTTATTACCTCTGTGCTTGGAACAACTTTCCTTAACTTGTGCAACCTGTCCTTCAAAATGCTTCTTAAAACCCATCTTTCTGCCAAACCTAGCTAACACTTACCTCCGATTACAGTTTACAAACATGCCTAACTGTTTTGAATCTGTCAAAATTAGACTGCAAACTTTTCAACTAAAAGCAACATGTCCAGCTCTGTTTGCAAGGCATCATGAACAGCTATAATACTACAGAAATAATTCCCATGCAAAAATTCACTGAAAGGATTAATTTTGTAAATACATAAAGTTAAATGACCAATAAGAACAAAGTCTGTTAGTTTATAGTTAAGGTTCCCCAATCAACCTTAGACGACATAATATTAATGCTCCTCATCTTTACCATAAAGGAACCTTTTTTATACCCAGTCACCACACTGCAATGACCTCTTCTGAAATCCTGATATGAAGCACAAACCTTCACCCTCACCACAAATACAGATTTACTAAGCACATCTCAGGGGTCACCAATGCACACAATAACACTTCCCTTCTCATACACACTTCAACAACAAGGAACACTTGTGCTGTATTTCTTATCTTCCATGCACATTCCAAAAACAACTTTACCTTATAATCAAAATTCCACTAGAAACTGGACAGCCTAATCTACTGGATCCACCGTACTTCCGTACTCCAAATGTCCAAATTCTTATTTTAAGTTCATCCTCTAACTTTAGAATTCCTGGCTCTTGTTTTCCTTCTGAAAACTACAATATTCTAACAGTATTACTTAAGTATATGTATTCACAATTTTAACTAACGTAAGTCCATTTTATTACAAGATCCCAGAACTTTAATTTCAGAAAAGTGACTGGTAGCTGGAATAGTGGAGTCATGAAGACGAAATGCCAAGCTCCAAAATGATGTTCAATATTTCACAAAAACTGTACTATGCATAGCAAGGTCAATTCCATTATTTTCCATGTGGGCACAAATACTACACACTTGGACAATGCAAGAGATGACATATTTAGAAAAAGTTACCAAAAGAAAACTAAGTGGAAGAGAGTTAAATACTTAAGATCTCTCAGTGTACCTCCATTCTTGTTGCTTCTCCTCCCTTCACAATGGGCACAGTTTTTCCAGCATGTATCCTATATGGCCCAATTGAATGTCCATTCAGATTGCGAATTGGTTTCACTATTACAGAAAACAAAGTAAAATATAAATAATTAGGTAAGTCACTAAAGGATGTTTAACCCTTCAATGCCAGTGATATTAGCCCACACATGGAGTACTGGAAGCGAACTGAAAGACCCATACATATTGCAGAAGGAACAACAGAAAATCACTCTGTTCTTGTACAAATTTCAGCCAGGCAAGATCCCAGCTTATTGTATATATGGAGTAATGGCTTATTACTATGAGTGTCATAATTCAGGCCTTAAGGAAACTACTTAATAATTCTAACCAGTAGATATTTATTTACTATGTATTTTGCAAACAAGAATTATGAAAGGCTGTTCTCACTTTTCACGTCTGAGTACAGTAAATGCCAGATGTGGTGCTTTTGACAGTGTTTGTTGAGTATAAACAGTGAGTTCTCAATCATTCAGGGAAAAGTTCCTTTAGGATACAGTTGAGGAAAGTGATCATATGAGTATGTATAATGCAAGTTACTTGTAACACACACTTATACTACCACGAGCAAAGATCACTTCAACAGCTAGGAATAAAGTAGGATTTGTACAAACACTCCCGGGATAGCTATTTCTACATACTCTAAAGGAGAGAGCTTGCCTTGATATGTTTTGCCATCAATTTCGACCTCATAGGACTCCATAACTTCTTGGATGGCTTCACCAACATCACAGAGACGAACATCTATTCCAGCACACTGAAAATAAGAGATAAACAGAGAAAAGTTTGAAAATCTATTATGAGGGATTTAGCTTGTGTTTAAATTTCAGAACCCAGTAAAAATTAATTTTCATAATTAGTTTACCTTTATACCAGTATTAGTAGCATCTTTTACTGCTTGTAATAGTCTATCATATTTTGGATTGAATGTAACAGTAAAAGCACAGTCAATAATATGACCTGAAATCAGAACAAGAAATTAGATTCGTACAATGTTTCCATCCAATGAAACAATCCAACAATATCATAAGGAATCATAAGGAAAAAACCAACCACTAATGTGTGTTCCAAAGTCTATTTTGCAAATATCATCATATTGCAATACTGTAGGATCTCCAGCATTGGGAGTGTAGTGGGCTGCACAGTTATTCAGAGAACACCCAGTGGGAAATGCAAGACCTGCATTTAAACCATTTTCTTTTATCAGCTTACGTGAGCAGTCTTCGAGTTTTTCACTAGGAAAAGAGAGATGTTTCTATTAAAATCACACAATGTACTAAGACAGTTAATTTTAAAGCACTTGTTTACAAATGTGAGAACATACAAGACAAAGAAAAGCATTAGCCTAAACATTTAATTTCATTTTATTTGTAACATACAATCAGGAAAAGGTACAGAGCCGAAAAGTAAGCCCAGTTAGTAATGATTTAGTTCCTTATTTTATTCTAATCTGTTTTGAGACTGTTTAATTCAGTCCTGTGTTTGACCATATTTATTTGTTTTCCTAATGTTTTTACTCAAATTTGAAAGAATATACTTTGCAAAATATATTTAACTAGTCAGGGACACAATATTCACAATATAAATTCTGGGCAAATGAAACTGATTTATTTTAGTACAGTTACTTATAGCACAGAGACTTTATAGTCTCAGAACTGTTTAGTAATGTGATCAAACAGATTTTCCAACTACTCAAAAAAGGTAATTCAATCAAAAAATAATATACTATTTCCATATATTAATAGCTAAGGGGGTAAAATTAAAGCTTGTTGCATTATGTATATTTTCTTGGGCCTTGCCAACACTGGTTTTCTTAGCCACTGGTTTAGCTACAGTGATACAGCTACATCAGTGCAAGCCCTCATGTAATCCCAGCCCTCTGGTGTAAACCATGACTCACATCACTGTAGTTTATCCCACATCCCAGTATCAAATACCAAAGACTCAGAAGAAAGATTACCTGGATAATTATTTCTTTTTAACATTAACCCTGACAATCAAAAGTTTTAATTTCTGAGCTCCCAGGTGAGAATGTCACAGAAGGAGGATTGCGCACTTGCTTTTCCAGCAGAAGCATGACCAGAATGAAAACGATGCTAGTGAGGAAGCAGTAATATGCAGGAAAGATAGTGCTGTGGGGGGTATGTGTATACATGCTAGCTTTGTGCCTCTTTTCCCATTCCTAACAGTAGACTGCACCTATGCTGCTCCTACACACAGTATTTTACTGGAAATGCTGGCAGGAACTGGGAAGAGATGCTTGTGACACTATCCGAGTCACATGCTGCTTCTCCTGGCACCCTGAGGAAGTTTTCTGTACAAGAACAGCAGAGGCACAGAACCGAAAAAACATACAACTCAGGTGCTAAAGTGAGAAACAGATAAACACAATGGTCAAGTTAGTATGGGAACTCAATACTAAGAACTCCACTGACTAAAGAAATGGTGCTGATGGACTCTATAGACAAGAGGAAATGAAAGGAATAAATGGGAGACATTGAAAGAACCCACCAAAAAGTACCCTTAACTCAGAGCATACAAAGTGCAATCAAATTAAGTGAGACATTTTGACAACCCCCTGGCTACAAAATGTAGTTTTTATAATAGTGTCTTTCAAGAAAAATGTCTTTATCCTCACCAGATTTCTATCATTGTCATTCCAGGTTTGATCCAGCTCATAACATATTTCCTCACTTGTCTGTGTGCCTCAGCAGCCTCCCGAAAATCATTCCAAATCTCTTCACTGGCTTGATCTAGTGCTTTCTTTTCATCGCTTGTAGTTCTCCAAGCAGCAGTTCGCCTTTAAAGTAAACATGATGTACAAGTGTTAAAATTAAAACCACCACCAGTCATCACCACAGTATTTATTAGAACTCTGATCTGAGGATTGCAAAATGCTTACACAGTCACTTAATAATTAACTCTCAATGTCCCTTTGGGGTATGAAAGATACTTATTTTTGTTTTAAAGACTACAGGAGGCCCACTAAAAAAAAATCTCTAGGCACCCAAACAATTAATTAGACTTACAATCCTATATGATCATCCAGCAGTGAAAAAAATCATATCCAAATAATGAATTAACTCAGTCAGCCAGTAAATCAACCCCCCTTTAGTCTCCCAGGAACTTATGCTCAACTTTCCCCCAAACTCCATGAAATAAACAGTTTTTGTGACATCTTTTAGACTGGCAGGTCAGAGACCATTTAGAGCTTTACACGTCATGATCAACATCTTAAATTCTATCCAGAGACTCAAATAAACCCAGTGCAGATCTCAGAGCCATGTGCTCTCAGCAACATGCTCCACTCAATGAGTAAGGTGCTACGTTCTCCATTAGCTTCAGTCCTTAAATGGTTTTAAGCCGTAGCTCCATGTAGAATGCACTACAACAGTCTAATCTTGAGGCTAGAAAGACATGAGTAACAGTTTGTAAGGACTCCTTCTGAAAGTAAAGTTGCAGTCTTCTGCCCCATTACAGATGGTGAAAAGCCAGCCTGGTTACTGCTGAACTATAAACATCTAGTAGAAGCTGAGGTCTGATGTTTAGCCAGAACTTGCAAACTCTGATGACTGGTGGCAAATGTACTCCCTCAAAAGGGCTATTACCTAAGTCATCTCCTCAGTCTGCTTACCCCAACCCATCACCACCTCCTCATCTGGTAGGCTCAGCCAGCACGATATCATTCATCAGAAATTTAGGTATTACTTCTCCCATTACTGTAACAGCCAGCTCGGGGGTGGGACACAGCAGAGTCACACAACAGTTCAAGAAAGGAAGTGAAGAAAAATACTGCAGCTACAGAAACTGTCTATATTTCAGAGTAGCAGCCGTGTCATAGTCCGTATCTGCAAAAAGAACAGGAGGACTTGTGGCACCTTAGAGACTAACAAATTTATTTGAGCATAAGCTTTCGCGAGCTAAAACCCTATATAAATTCACACTGCAATTATTACAACTGGAAGTTAGCCAGAACACCCTGATTCTTACAAATATCACTACGGGGTCTTTCAATAGACAAGTAGTTTGGACTTCAGTTTTATGCTATTGAAAAGACAGCACTTTCAACAACATCTCATCCTATTCCGTCCTGGGATGGAACCCCTCCAAAAGAGAGGGAGGGGGAGTCTGTAGGTAAAAGAAAAAGCCAGAGAAACAGTCAATGGGAATGGGGAGTGCTGTTTACAACCACAGGTCCTGAAACTTATCTGCCAATGAAATGCACCTACCTACACCTTCTCCCCAGTAACGAGTTTTTAAATACATCAGAGGAAAAAAACAGCTCTGAGTACAAAGAAATCTCTGAAGTTTTTTTTTTCAGCTAATAAATAAATAAATCAAGCTTCCTGCCTCACAGGGTCTTGACTACCTCTACCAAATTCAAATCCACCGACTAACACAGTGACATTTCCACAGTATTTCCTTGCTTTTCATTGACGTATATAGAACAGAAGAGACTATCCCTCCCTCCTCAGGCCCTATGCTACCAGCACTCCCAGCTATCTTCGAGACACCACTGACTTCCTGAGGAAACTACAATCCATCGGTGATCTTCCTGAAAACACCATCCTGGTTACTATGGATGTAGAAGCCCTCTACACCAACATTCCACACAAAGATGGACTACAAGCCACCAGGAACACTATCCCCGATAACATCACGGCAAACCTGGTGGCTGAACTTTGTGACTTTGTCCTCACCCATAACTATTTCACATTTGGGGACAATGTATACCTTCAAATCAGCGGCACTGTTATGGGTACCCGCATGGCCCCACAGTATGCCAACATTTTTATGGCTGACTTAGAACAACGCTTCCTCAGTTCTCGTCCCCTAATGCCCCTACTCTACTTGCGCTATATTGATGACATCTTCATCATCTGGACCCATGGAAAAGAAGCCCTTGAGGAATTTCACCATGATTTCAACAATTTCCATCCCACCATCAACCTCAGCCTGGTCCAGTCCACACAAGAGATCCACTTCCTGGACACTACGGTGCTAATAAGCGATGGTCACATAAACACCACCCTACACCAGAAACCTACTGACTGCTATTCCTACCTGCATGCCTCCTGCTTTCACCCAGACCACACACACGATCCATTGTCTACAGCCAAGCTCTACGATACAACCGCATTTGCTCCAACCCCTCAGACAGAGACAAACACCTACAAGATCTCTATCAAGCATTCTTACAACTACAATACCCACCTGCTGAAGTGAAGAAACAGACTGACAGATCCAGAAGAGTACCCAAAAGTCACCTACTACAGGACAGGCCCAACAAAGAAAATAACAGAACGCCACTAGCCATCACCTTCAGCCCCCAATTAAAACCTCTCCAACGCATCATCAAGGATCTACAACCTATCCTGAAGGACAACCCATCGCTCTCACAAATCTTGGGAGACAGGCCAGTCCTTGCCTACAGACAGCCCCCCAACCTGAAGCAAATATTCACCATCAACACCACACCACACAACAGAACCACTAACCCAGGAACCTATCCTTGCAACAAAGTCCGTTGCCAACTGTGTCCACATATCTATTCAGGGGACACCATCATAGGGCCTAATCACATCAGCCACACTATCAGAGGCTCATTCACCTGCACATCTACCAATGTGATATATGCCATCATATGCCAGCAATGCCCCTCTGCCATGTACATTGGTCAAACTGGACAGTCTCTATGTAAAAGAATAAATGGACACAAATCAGATGTCAAGAATTATAACATTCATAAACCAGTCGGAGAACACTTCAATCTCTCTGGTCACTCGATTTCTGACCGAAAAGTGGCTATTCTTCAACAAAAAGACTTCAGAAACAGACTCCAACGAGAGACTGCTGAATTGGAACTAATTTGCAAATTGGATACAATTAACTTAGGCTTCAATAGAGACTGGGAGTGGTTGAGTCATTACACAAAGTAAAACTATTTCCCCTTGTTTATTCCCCCCCACTGTTCCTCAGACATTCTTGTTAACTGCTGGAAATGGCCCACCTTGATTATCACTACAAAGGGTTTTCTCCCCCCCCCCCCCCGCATCCTCTCCTGCTGGTAATAGCTCATCTTAAGTGATCACTCTCCTTACAGTGTGCATGATAAACACCCATTTTTTCATGTTCTGTGCGTATATAAATCTCCTCACTGTATTTTCCACTGAATGCATCCGATGAAGTGAGCTCTAGCTCACGAAAGCTTATGCTCAAATAAACTGGTTAGTCTCTAAGGTGCCACAAGAACTCCTTTTCTTTTTGCGAGTAGTAAAACACTGGAGTTCTTCTTTAAGCTGGGCAATGCTGTCATGACAGAAAAATTTAGAGATGTGTCACCATGGACAGGAAGTCCCCTAGCAGAAAGTAGCTCTTAGTGGCAATAAGATGCGAGGGCTGGCTCCACAGCCAACTGTCCACCCTGGTGCGGAGATGGAAAGAAGTACACCTGCGCATCACTGATTTTCAGCTAGCATATGATCCCTACTCAGACGGTGTAAATTAGAGCAGCAGAAGTGATGCTTCAGCTGGCTCACTTTGGGGTGGGCCAGCCACAGAATCAGGAAGCTGTGACTGCTGATAGTGCCCTCTCTTGTGCCATGAAGAATCTCAGCACAAGAGAGAATCTAGCCTAGCAATTGCTACTTCTGCAATGAAGACAATTTCCTGACCTGAGTGAAAATAAGGTTCCCACAGCAACAGTAACTATCCATTTATGTGTATGCATATATGGTCCTTTGTTACATGTGCAACAATACAAAAATGCTATGTACTGTGTGTGTAACGAATGCTAAAGTTACTTGATTGATATTCTTACTCTATTTGTCAAGCAGGACCACTGCCCAGCATTTTGTAATTAGTAATGATTCTACTGAAGTGTCAAAATGCAAATGGACAAGTTAAGTGTGGTCTGGCAACTTTTCAGACATTCTACTAGATTCTCAATTTAATGCTGCATTAGCAGCTTTTTGTTGTTTCCTTTTTATCCACAGATGCATAAGTATCACAGCAATGAGTGCAATATAAGAACCCACAAAAAAACCCAATCATCATATGAAGCATTATCAAATGTCTTTCAAAGAAATGGAACAAAAATTTAACAGTTGCTTGCGTATCTAATTGGGATCTTTCATGCTCTAGGGGACAGTGCACTGGACTCAGTCAGGATACTAGGGTTCTAATCAGATGGGCCACAAGCCTGCTTGAGCAAGTCATTTCACCTCTCTGTGCTGCTGCTGCATCCCCTCCAATCCTTTGTCTATACTGTCTACTTAAAACTATAAGCTCTTTGGGAAAGGGACCTCTAGACTCTATTATAATACAAACAATACTTAATGAGTTATATAAAATCTGTTATACAATTAGCTTTAATTGCTGTGCAAGTGACCTGTCAAGATACTGTTAATGTGGCAAACAAAGCATACTAACAGGTGCTCCAAGTTCAAAACTCTGTAAAGGCCATATAAGTGATCTGGATATTTAGTCAGGTATGAAATTCTCCCCATCTGAATGCCCGTGAGGTCAAACAGGAAGGATAAACATTTTTTTAAAAATATTTTAAATTACTGGGTTTTAATTAAAAATCTACTTATTTTTGTTGCTAGTCCTTCAGCAATTTAAGACTATAAAATGGGAAGAAAGTAAAGGTGGATCTTCTTAACTTGTTTATATGTAATAAAGTTTTTCCTACACTTAAAAGCCTCATCTATGTTGAAAAGACAAGTGCAGAACCACATTAACATCATTACTATGAGAATAATGTGAACACAACATTGATAAAGCAAAAATCCTAGCAAGTAAGACCATCTTCTGATATACTGAACTTCTTTTACAAGTCAAGAACACTGCAATGCTTCTGCCAGGCTCTATTCCCCCATAAGAATTTGCAGTTTGAAGTCAACGGGATTTGTACTGCTAAGTAACTTAGGTGCTGCTGAAAAATCACTCTCTCACACTTACTGGCAGGAGCCTGCCTTTCAGCTCTTATTCTTGAAAATTTGGGCCTATCTGTATAAATGCACAGTAAACTTTGTTAATGTATTGAATGTTTAACTTTTCACTGTTAACACTGAAGCAATTTTGTTCTGAAGTGCTAAAGACTGGGATACTAAGACAAAAGTAGTAAAAATATAATTTTAGTTCCTAATCCTGCAAGCATTTATGCACACACTTAACTTTAAGCACAAGTAGTCCCATTGAAGTAATGGGTTATTTGAGTCAAGTTACATATCTGCTTGTGTTTTCTTCCCCCAGGATCAGGGCCTTCATTTTCAATATTTTGGTTATTTATATCAATTTTGTAACATTAAATTAAGATACCCTACCAGCATTTATAAAATTTAATTCATTATACACTTTAATCTAAAATTGCAGTCACAAATTTTCAAATTAGTTTTACAAAGCTTCAACCTCAAAAAAATTGTTCCAGCCTGCATGCAAATTAATGTATGTACAAAAGCTCAGAGAAATCCATTTTGCCACGTCTTCCTGAAATTCAGGGAAAACAATGTATTTAGGATGCCAGACATGCTGTTTTCAAAACTCCATAACTTAGTTATTTCAAAATCCAAGTGCCTTGAAAGTAAAGATAAAAGTCTTCAGACAGAACTAACAAAAGCCAAGTTTAAAACTTAAAAACAAAGCCACTGTTAAATCAAACAAAAAAAAATTCATCATCTGGTAGATTTCCCCCCCTAACTTCAATTAGCCTGTTTTGCTCTATTAGTTAACTCTCCACACACAAAACATACATTCTAGGTCGCAATAAGAAAACCCAGTCCAAAATAAATTTTTGAAAAAGTATCTAACAGCAAGGGTTAAGAATAAAAGTGCAAAATCACGCTTAAAGAGTCAGAGTCAGCTTGAAAATCATATTTTCATAACAAAATTCTGTACCTAGATTAGAGAATATTCTTTTTTTCAGTTTGCTGTATGCATTTGGCAACACTGCATATCACATCAGTTTCCCTATTTTGCTAATATTCAGTTGTTGTTCTTATTGCACACACTAGCATGAGGACATCACTCCCATGCACAGCTC
Organism: Lepidochelys olivacea; assembly: GCF_965140295.1. NCBI lineage: Eukaryota > Metazoa > Chordata > Testudines > Cheloniidae > Lepidochelys > Lepidochelys olivacea. The sequence goes on from NC_140411.1 coordinate 270,467,671, forward strand.
TGAGAAGAGCTCACATGCACTCTTCACCACAAGCTCTCCAGGAGTGTTTTAACAATAACAGTGGCAAAGATTAAACAAACTGAAGCATCAGCAGGTAGGCACATAGACAGCACACTTATTCCGCGGCACATGCATTATCCCCCTGGGAAGAGAGCCATATCAACAACAGCAGAAAGAATCTTATAAAATTAATTTAAATTAAAAAAAAATCTGTATATGCCCTTTAAATGGTGCTCTATCAGGCAACCAAATTATTTTTTGATTACTCAACTAGAAAACATTTGAATTGACAGCATTTCTTTAAATACCATATTATAGGTTGCTACAATATGGGAGATGTTCCTGCTCCCAAGGAAATCAAAGGAAAAAACTCATTGACTTCACTGGAAGCACGAGAAGACCTATGATCAAGAAATAATCTTGCTTCTTCATGTATAAAATGAAAATAATTACCTGTTATGGGAAATGTTCTGACATGTACTTTATCTAGTTCAAAGCAGATTTAAGTTATAGCTAACTGCTTAAGCCAGAAATGCCAGATCAGCACTTGGATTTTAGAATATCTAAATAAAAAATAGGAGTGCAATTCAAGAGTAGATTTGCTGAAAGCAAACTATGTAAAGGAACTATTTCTAGTTTAGCAAGCCTTGCTCCTCTTCAATAGCAGATTGTTTTAGGTACAAAAGAGATGCATCACTAAAATAGCTTTTACAAATAGTCATATATAAAGGCTAGAGAAAATTGACCAAAATACTTATTTATTGATTCTTCAATACTTGGCTATATTTCACAACTCAACAAATGATAAAACAGGATGCCATTTCTTAATAAATTAGAAATGTTGTCCAAACTTTTATAATCTGTATTCTCTGCGTCAGCCTGTATGTAAATCTGTATCTAGAGATTTAATTCCTAGAGAGTGGGAGGGTCATTTCTCTTGGGCCATCAATTCATATGCTCTGGGTAAACCTTATTATTTGTATTATCTAGTATGCTAAAAACAACTTAGGTGAACCAAGTGGTCATTTTATCAATAAATTTGAGCATGTCTCTGACCAAGGCTGGTAACATTCACCTCCACAGAGGTGAATCAAAAGCTATATATGAAGTGTGCCTGGTTGGTTCTTCCAATGGACATAAAGAATCTGTTTACACTGGAAACCTAGTAGTCCTCCATCCTCCTACTCTAACTGGATTAACAATAATAATCCCTTTTAGGAAACTCTTTTATACCACGAACTGAAGTGAAATACCTTATTCAAATGACTTTACCTTGATACTCACAATATATTCAGTAACAATAAGTCTCAGGGTTATAGGACATATTGAACTCCTATTCATACCTATGGTGCTTGTTATAGTCTATATTAGTAATAGCCATTGGCTGTGCACAGCCACTACAAATGCTTTTCAAAAATTAGAATTAAAAAAACACAAACATTTCACATTATATGAAAGGTAAGCATCTCTTAGAAGTGAGCAATGCTATATGAAATACATACTTCAGTAACCCCAGAAAAGGCACTTTGCCTTGATAAAACAATCTATTCTTTTATGGATTATTCCCAGGCAGTTTTACAAGTCATATAATTTGTCTTTAAACCACAGTCTTTTCATACTTAGAGTCACAGCAAGACCTTTCACAATATCTAACAAATATATAAAATACAAAACTAACAATGATTGAACTACAAAACCTCATAATCACAGGTTATTAAAAACTTGCAAAAGCATGGTGAAAGAATTACCAGTGAGAATACATGGAGACACAGATCTCAGTCCTATTCGATTAGGACATTATGCTTATTTTGTTATCCTGCACAAATCTAAGAAATTCAGTTCTGCACGTTGAACAAGACCATATGGACCTGATGGCCTATCTCTCGAAGGAAACAAGGAGCCCAAGTTATTTACTCTAGCAATGTTTAGATCTTTTCTTCATCTTTCACACTGATTCGGGAAATGAAATGGCCTTATAGGAACCAGAGGATACTGATACTGGTAAAGTTTCAATATGATTGTGTCTACCGAATACAGACAAAAAACTGTGTGGTTGAATACTGGATGCTCTTAAATTACCATCTGGATTATTTTCCATTATCCAATCAGATCAGATGCTCTAAACGTTTTGTGTAATGTTATTTACAAAGCAAAGATGCTCTTTGTAGAAAGGTATTTTGGAGAGAGAGAGCGCATCACTGAAGGGGGGAAAAGGAGGAAAAGTTCTCTCGGATATGTTTTGAAAACTCAAGGTTCTCATTCATTTTAGTTAGCTCATACTCAGTCTCTCAAAATGAACTTAAATGTCAGAACTACAGGACAACATTTAATAGGTATGGAAAATGCAGACACGAGAATAATGGCAAAAAGCTAATGTAACAGGGCAAATGCGTTCATCCTCATGCACCAGTGACAGCCCTTGGGCCCTGTAGATGCAGGTCATGTGCTTGCTCCTAGTCATGTGCCTACAGGTAATCACATAAGGATTCCTGTCTCCTCCACAGTGGAGCAGACTAGACACCAAAGGTCGGGGGGAGGGGGTGCTCCAAACCTTAGGGCAAGGGTCTGAGGGGAAGACACCAGCAGAAAGCAGGAGATGGCTGGGGAGGAATCCTCAGCTAGCAAAGGCTGTGAAGCTCTAGAAGGGCCGTAAGGACTACGAAGCACTTTGATACAAGCACTAAAACAAGACCAGAGGTGCAAAAACAGAATTTTTTTTCTTTGGTCTGAATCTTGGTTTCTAAGTTAATAAAGAAAAGCCCTGAGTAAAAAAAATTGAAATTATACTGTTTGGAGCACAGTTTCAGCCTCCCCAGTTAATGAATCAGCCAACCAGCACACAGCCCCATCAGATTCAAAGTAGGCAACTGGATGCACAAAACAATACATCATTTGTGGTGCTAAAACAGAAGAAATTTTAATGGAACCAAAATCCCGATCTAACTGGGCCAGATCAGAATCAAAAATTTAGATAATCTGGACAATGGGAAAGTACAAGGCTGCAGCAACAGTAGAGATCATGCATTACTGGACCTGTGTGCACTGGCTATTTGGTTAATATGGAGAGCTGGATAAACAACATTCCACTGTATCTGGACAAGACTAACTGAAGAAACTGAAAACCATAATTTAAGTAACTATGGGCAATAACTCAGCAGAAACTGCTCTAAATGTTAAAACAAGCATAAAAACCGAAACATTCAAACATTTAAAACATAAGATCTGGATGTGCTGGACAAAACGACTTAATTTCATTGTGAAGGACTTGGTGCCCACAGCTCAAAATCAGAATACAGACATTAACACCCTTTACATGAAGTGCACAAACGATACCTTATTATGGGAACCTAACAGAAAAACTAGGTTACTAGTACACACCAGATCTATAAGTGAGAAAATAAAAAGACTTTTTGCTGGAACAAATCAGAGAAACAGAATTTCTCCCTACTCCATTTTATATATGAATACATAAATGCTCTAAAGGGCATCCAGGATTTGATTGCTCTTGCTTATTCTAAGTTTATACAATTGAAATTTATTTCGTCTATTAGTTCTGAGGATTTAAGAAAACAGTGAGTAAGGTATATGGTCTGGGCAGCTGTTTAATGTCCCCCAGAGACCCAAGTTATCCTAATTATCTGCTTCTCCCAGAAAGTGAAAGAAAAAAGGACATTACAACTTTGCCTTAATCAGGCGTAGCAACGTAAGGAAATTGTGTAGTTTGATTTGTTTTTAAATGGTCCTTTAGTAAATACTAAAGTCTACTTCTCTATGTTATGCTTACCATATTTAGAACTACTGCTAAAATAGCATAAATATTGTAGAAATCAAATTTTCTGTAAAACGTGTGGATTTCAAAAAGCCTTAAAAGTTTTATATAAGAGTTTCAAAATTTATAGTTAAAATTGAACATGTAAGGCATAAAGAACGCACAAAATACAACAAATGTGAATATGAACTACAGTATTCTCATGTACTGGTATTACGAGTTCCAAACTGAATCTTGTCAGTATTTCAAAGAAAGTGTCGAACTTTATTATAGCAGAATGCCAACTTTAGTATACATAAGGTTGAGAAGCATTTTTTGTTTAAAGGAAAACTCTTAAGTTCTCTGAAATCCCATGCTTACTCAGATTGTCTTGATATTTGCTTTGCCTTACGGGATGCTGGGTAGTGTTAGTGGTCCAAATTTGGGATCATTTGAGAAGTGGTCCTGACATACAACCCTTCCCCACAAAAAATAGTATTTTACAAAAATCAATGGGTTCTTAATAGGGCTGTCAGTTAACTGCAGTTAACTCACACAATTAACATAAAAAATTAATCACGATTTTAAAAATTGCAATTACTCGCAGTATTAAATTAATTGCATTGTTAAACAATAGAATATCAATTGAAATTTAGTAAATATTTTGGATGTTTTTCTACATTTTCAAATATATTGATCTGAATTACACAGAATCCAAAGTGTACACTGCTCACTTTATATTATTTTTTATTACAAATATTTGCACTGTAAACATTATAAACAAAAGAAACAGTATTTTTCAATTCACCTCATACAAGCACTGTAGCGCAATCTCTCTATTGTGAAAGTGCAGCTTATAAATGTAGATTTTTTTGTTACATAACTGCACTAAAAAACAAAACAATGCAAAACTTTAGAGCCTACAAGTCCAATCAGTCCTACTTCTTGTTCAGCCAATCGCTAAGACAACCAAGTTTGTTTACATTTACAGGAGATAATACTGTCGCTTCTTATTTACAATGTCACCTGAAAGCGAGAATAGGTGCTCGCATGGGACTTTTGTAGCCGGCATTGCAAGGTATTTACCTGCCAGATATGCTAAACATTTGTTTGCCCTTTCATACTTTGGTCACCATTCCAGAGGTCATGCTTCCATGCCGATGACGTGCGTTAAAAAAATAATGCCTTAATTACATTTAAACTCCTTGGGGGAGAATTGTATGTCTCTGGCTCTATTTTACTTCCATTTTGCCATATATTTCATGTTATACCAGTCCCGGATGATGACTCAGGACATGTTGTTCATTTTAAGAACACTTTCCCTGTAGATCTGACAAAACACAAAGAATGTACCAATGTGTGATTTCTAAAGATAGCTATAGCACTTGACCCAAGGTTTACGAATCTGAAGTACCTTCCAAAATCTGAGAGGGACAAGATATGGAGCATGTTTTCAGAAGTCTTAGAAGAACACCACTCCAATGCGGAAACTACAGAACCCAAACCACCAAAAAAATAAAATCAACCTTCTGCTGGTGACATCTGACTCAGATAATGAAAATGAACATGCGTCGGTCCGCACTGCTTTGGACTGTTATTGAGCAGAACTCCTCATCAGCACGGACACGTCTTCTGGAATGGTGGTTGAAGCATGAAGGGACATATGAATCTTTAGCACATCTGGCATGTAAATATCTTGTGACATCAGCTACAACAATGCCATGAGAACACCGGCTCTCACTTTCACGTGACACTGTGAACAAGACGCAGTCAGCATTATCTCCTGCAAATGTAAACAAACTTGTTTGTCTGAGCAATTGGCTGAACAAGAAGTAGGACTGATGAACTTGTAGGCGCTAAAGTTTAACGCTGTTTCATTTTTGAATGCAGTTTTTTTGTACATAATTCTAGATTTGTAAATTCAACTTTCGCGATAGAGATTGCACTACTGTACTTGTATTAGGTGAACTGAAAAATACTATTTTTTTTACAGTGCAAATATTTGTAATCAAAAATATAAAGTGAGCACTGTACACTTTGTATTCTGTGTTATAATTGAATATATTTGAAAACGTAGAACACACCCAAAAATATTTAAATAAATGGAATTCTACTGTTTAACAGTGTGATTAATCGCAATCAATTTTTTTAATCACTTGACAGTCCTAGTTCTTAACTGTTTTTTACACACACCCAGGGCTCTGGTGTGATTCTGATGTCCCCCAACAGATCTCAGTTATTCAACATTTACAGAATCATAGAAATGTAGGGCTGGAAGGGAACTCAAAACTTCTTCTAGTTCACCCCTGTGCACTGAGGCAGGACCAAGTTTACATTTGTCCAAAGTCGTTCTTAAAGATCTTTCTAATATCTAACCTAAATCTCCCTTGCTGCAGATTAAGACCAGCTGTTTCTTGTTCTACCTTCAGTGAACAACCCTTAACGTATCTGAAGACAGTTACTGCCCCCTCAGTCTTAATATGCCAGTTTTTTAAACCCTTCCTCATAAAGGTTTGGAAAATATGACCTATCATTTTTATTGCTCTTCTCTGGACTCTCTCCAGTGCGCCCACATCTTTCTTAAAGTGTGGCACCCAGAACTGGACACAGTACACCAGCTGAGATAACTCCCAGTGCTGAGGAGAACACAACAATTATCTCCCTGACATACAAGACTCCTGTTAATACACCCTGGAATATCAGTTTTTTTTCGCAACTCCATCACACTGACTCGTTAGTGATCCACTATAACCTCAGCTCAGTGGTTTGAGCATTGGCCTGCTAAACCCAGGGTTGTGAGTTCAATCCTTGAGGGGGCCATTTAGGGATCTGGGGCAAAAATTGGGGACTGGTCCTGCTTTGAGCAGGGGGTTGGACTAGATGACCTCCTGTGGTCCCTTCCAACCCTGATATTCTATGATTCTATGATTCCAGATTCTTTTCAGCAGTCCTACCACTTAGCCAATTATTCCCCATTTTGTAGTTGTACATTTGATATTTCCTTTTTAATTATAGTATCCTGCACTTGTCTTAATTGAATTTCATCTTGTTGACTTCAGACCAATTCACCAATTTGTCAAGGTCATTTTGAATTCTAATCCAGTCCTCCAAAGTGCTTGATGTCCCGTCCCGTCCCCCTGCCCAGTTTGAGGTTATCCACTAGTTTTATAAGCATACGCTCCACTCCATTATCCAAGTCATTAATGAAAGTATTGAATAATCCTGGACCCAGGACAGAATACTGAGGGATCCAAGCAGATACCTCCTCCCAGTTTGACACCAACCATTAATTGTTCTTTGAGTACAGTTTTTCAACCAGTTGCGAACAAACTTTATAATAAGTTCATCTCTGGACTATATTTTCCTTATGAGAAAGTTTGCTTATGAGAATTCATGAGGGACTGGGTCAAAAACCTTACTACAATCAAGATATAGCTCATCTACAGCTTCCCCACAATCCACAAAGCCAGAAACCTTATAAAAGAAGTAAATTAGGTCTGACATGGTCTGACATGATTTGATGGGTTAGTGCAGTGGCTTTTTTTTAACTGGTGAATGCTTTCACACCGCAAGCCTCTGAGTGCGACCCCCCCATATAAATTAAAAACACTTTTTAATATATTTAACACCATTATAAATGCTGGAGGCAAAGCGTAGTTTGGGGTGGAGGCTGACAGCTTGCGACCCTCCATGTAATAACCTTGCGACCCCCTGACAGGTCCTGACCCCAGTTTGAGAACCCGTGTTAGTGCATGGCACACACTGCCCCTTTGGGTCCAAAAATGGGGAGTAACTGTTTTTTTAAACTTCTGGAAAATGGGCCCTAATTTTCACAGCTAATTTGGAAGGGGTTCAAACTATATACAGAAAGTTAATAATTTATATACTTTCCACAGAGAGGCGTGAAAATGATTGCTGGGTGTGTTGTGACTTTTCCATCTGGCAGATTACTACAGTAGAGCACCAGCACTAATCAATCAATTAGCACTGATTAGAGAGAAGATGAAGGAGGATTAGGAGTGTCTCCTGAACCCACCTGAATGTGCTTAAGATCAAGGGCTCTCCCAAGCCCCCATAAACAGGAGGTACTCGTAACGTGCTTAGATTCTTAATATTTTTAATGCAGACCTAGGTAATATGAGGGGACCGGGGACTGGCACAGTGAGGGAGAATGTGGATGCATGTGTGGACTGGAAATTTAGACTGGAAATTAGACGAAGGTTTCCAACCATCAGAGGAGTGAAGTTCTGGAAGAGCCTTCCAAGGGGAGCAGTGGGGGTAAAACACATATCTGGCTTCAAAACTAAGCTTGATAAGTTTTTGGAGGAGATGGTATGATGGGAAAGCCTAATTTTGGCAATTAATTGGTCTTTGACTATTAGCAGTAAATATGCCCAATGGCCTGTGATGGGATGGGATCTGAGATACTACATAGAATTCTTTCCTGGGTGTCTGGCTGGCGAGTCTTGCCCACATGCTCAGGGTTTAGCTCACTGCCATATTTGGGGTCGGGAAGGAATTTTCCTCAAGGGCAGATTGGCAGAGGCACTGGGGGGTTTTTGCCTTCCTCTGCAGCATGGGGCACGGGTCACTTGCTGGAGGATTCTCTGCACCTTGAAGTCTTTAAATCACGACTTGAGGACTTCAGTAGCTCAGACATAGGTTATGGGTTTGTTACAGCAGTGGGTGGGTGAGATTCTGTGGCCTGCGTTGTGCAGGAGGTCAGAGTAGATGATCATAATGGTCCCTTCTGACCTTAAAGTCTATGATTCTATGCCTGGGAGAGTGCAGGGATGGATGGGGAGATAAATGGGGACGCGTGTCACAAGAGATGGGTTGGAAGCCTCAGGCCAGACAGATGGGTAACAAGGACATGAGTGACATGGAGCCTGAGAGCCCCACATTCTTCCCTCATGTGTGCGCATGGAACTGGAGTGCCCAGCCCTCATTTCCCTTACTTCTCATGTGAGCCAGGATCTGGAGAAGTCCTGCTTCTCTGCATGGGAAGCTGAAAACAGGCCTGTTCAGCGCATGTTCCAAGCCCATGGTGCTGAGACGAAAGTGAGGAGTTGAGAATGGGCACGCTTGCTGCATATCACAAGCTCAGAAAAGAATAGGAACACCCACTGACATGAATTGCACAGTTCGCACACCTTAGAGCTATTGTTTTAGGCTTTATTCCCTTGGGGTGTTCTCATTTAACTGAGAACATATTGAGATGAATGGGCCACTTCATACATCTCTGAGCCTCCTAAGCTGCAGATGGATGTATAAAGATTCTTTCCCCTACATTAGGCCCAGATCTGGGGTAAGAATGTTCCATCTCCACTCTCCTGCCCCTTCCTGATTCCACGTGTTACAGGCATTCCTCACAGCCCCACCACTTTCCCAGTGCTCCATGGGCCCGTCAAATTTAACAGGGACATGGAGTGGCAAGGAGGAGGATGTAGCTGGTACAGGCATGAGGGGCTCAAAGCAGTGGGAATGCACATGAAGGCTCAGAACAGTGAGCAAGATGGATGAAATGTTGGAGGGATGACTCAGCAGCTGGGGGCACCTCAAAAAATCAGTTATATATGTACTCTTATTTTTGACATTTTCATCAGTAACATGGGATAGGAGAAAGGGGTAAAGAGATTTTGACAGCATGTTAATCAAATCTCCCCAATGTCACATCTTGGTATGTAAACAGCAGAGAAGAGAAATTCTTGAAAAGAAAGTAGAGTTTAGAAACACAGGCAGGAAATAAAATGAAATTCAGCATGGAAAAATTCAAAATTAATGTACGTGATAAAAAGTAATCCAAAATCAATTATTCACCCCCAATTAACATGAGAGTGGACAACAAGTTCTATGAGCCTGCAATACAACATGACACCAAAAAAAGTAATGCCATTTTATGCTGAAAGTGCCCAGGCATCACTTCAGGGGCAATAACCCCTTTCCATAATAATCTCGCAAGACCACACTATATTATGTTATATTCAGTTCTGAGAATCTCAATTGCAGGAAGAAAAACTGAAGTAGTTTCAGAGAAAAGAAAAAGAAAGCAGAGGAAAATTTAGCCTGAGTAGAGGTTAAAAAAACTACTGATGAGGCTCTACTGTACTGTGGAATAGTCTTTAAAGTGACTTAGAACATAAGAATGGCCATAATGAGTCAGACTAATGGTCCATCTAGCCCAATATCCTGTCTTCTGACAGTGGCTAGTGCCAGATGCTTCAGAGAGAATGAACAGAACAGGGCAACTATTGAGTGATCCAACCCCTGTCAGCCAGTCCCAGCTTCTGGCAGTTGGAGGTTTAGGAACACCAAGAGCATAGGGTTTTGTTTTCCACATTTTCTCTTATATCATCTAAAATTACCCAAATGTATCCAGTAGGACATAACCCAGCTCTGATAGGTAAGACTAAGATTTAGTCGTGGGCATTTTTAGCATAAGTCATGGACAGGTCATGCGAAACAAACAAAAATTCATGGCCCCATGACCTGTCCTGACCTTGTATTATAAATACCCCTGACTAAATCTTTGGTTTTCTCGGGTGCTCCGTGGGGCGCAGCTGCTGCTCTGGAGCGGGGTCTCCGGGGCACCCGCTGGTGCTGGGGGGGGTAGGGGGGACATTCGGGGTGCCTGCTGGTACTCAGCGTAGGGGCTCTGGGGCACCTGCCACCGCTGGCAGGGGACAGCCCTGCTGGCCTGGGAACACCGTACTGCTGCTGCAGCGGCGTAGGACTGCCACTGCTGCTGGTGCGGGGCAGCCCACGAACACTGCTGTTGCAGGGGGGCGGTGCAACTGGCCTCAGGGCTGCCCCAACAGCCCTGGGGTCAGTTGCACCTGTCGGCTGCAGAAGTCACAGAGGTCCCGGAAGGTCACAGAATCTGTGACAGACTCGCAGCCTTACTGATCGGTAACAGTGGGTGGGTAAATGAACTAAATGACTGCAAAGTTCCTTATCTTGTTTGATTCAGTTTGAAAGCCACACCTATTGTGTATGGGTCACTTTTTAAAATGGGAGAGTTATTTCATCTTCCATTGTTCAAGGAGTTATGTCCGTCATAGCCCTGAAAAATCAATTATCCATTCACAAATACTGCAATATTTATTGACTGTGTTCAAACAACACCTTAGAATTTCTATACAGTTCTCTGCCCTCAAAAAAGTTGTTCACTTGAGCCTGGAAAGCCACAGGAGGCAGCCCCACTGAACTTTCAAGCCTTTCACAAATCAAGAATTTTTTTTCCCTTTGTTGGGGTCAGATAATCATCCCTTGTTAAACAAAAGAAACCTAACAATTGGTAAATTTTTGCATTTAGCTGGCTAAAACATATCAAATTATTAAAATCTATATGTGGAACCAACTGAAGAGAAAATCGCTTTGAAACTATGTGGAGTTGTTTTGAGTAGGAGCACATGAGTGGAGAGGCACAGGATACTCAGTCAAAAGAATATGCTTTGTATTTTGACTTAAGACACATTTTAAAGGAAGACTATCAACCTGAAATTTAAGCAATTTCAAAAAATAAAGCTACTTTTCATTTAGGTACTGCACCTGTCCATGAGTTCCCTTACCAATGTTTGTGATTTTACAATCACATTTTATTTTCGAAACTTTCACTTCTACATTGCTGTGACAGACTCAAACAAGTGAAACTGGCTATATAAAGTACAGAAAGTAAAAAGTACTACAGGTAGTTGACAGCACTCCATAAAAGTAAACAGATACAAAAATATTTCTCTCTCAAATCTTTCAGTTACAGTAAACTTAGGCATACTTATAACATTGGCAGGCATAAAAATTAGTGTGATTTTTAAATTTAAATGCCATTTCAAAGAGATGTTGCTAGAGCCGTGAACATAAACAATGTTTTCAACAAATTTTACCTCATTTTCTGTTAGTTAACTGAGTGTGTGTGATGGTCACTTAAGTCTCATGGCATTACTTCTGCTACCTGAGCAGACAAGTTTTTTTTTTTAAACAAACAGGAAGAGGACTTGACATCAGGGCGTAAATATTCATACATTGGACACACTTTTTCCGTTAATGTTACACCTAAAAAAAAAGTCTGCTCCTAAGAAAGTCTGCGGATAGCAAGTAAAAGATTGTAAAAATCACATTATTTGTATGTGTTCAAATACTCCCCCTGCTCCTCCCACTTTCTGTGTTTTTCACCCAACTCCAGTCATCACTATGCTCCACAGCTAGCATCCTATTAAGAGGATCAAGGAAGTTCACACATGCTACTGCAGTTATTTTAGAATATTTAGGGACTCCACAAGAAAGCAAGCTACACAAATATTTGAGTAAAATATAAATTCAGTCCAATGGAGTTTAAAGGGTCTGGAGGGAGAACATTTCTGACCTGACAACCTCTGTGGAGGAACTTGTTAGATGATCCAGTAAAGAGGCATTACCATCAATTTTGTTCACAATCTGCATTAAGAATTAGTCAAGCAAAGCAGCAGGAAAATTAAGTCTTTCATTGCATATCAGAAGTTCTTTCAGATCAGATGTATTTATTTTTTAAACTTAGTTATTTTTTAAGACTTAAAAACAGAAACAAAACATTTACCCATCTTGTGTTGGTGGATATTCGCATTCTTCTCCTTTTGGAAATATGCTACTGGGAAATAGATCACATATTGGAATAGAAGGTGGATCTGTCTGCACCTTAGCTGTTGAGTAAACATTTTAAGAAGTTTTATACTGCAAGCTGTAAATTATTATCAACTGCAAGAAAAGCAAAAATAGCAAAGCATATTTAAGAGCCTCCTGCCAGAATTTTGGCTTATCCCCAGAACACCATGTACCATGATGCCCTCAAGTCATCTGACCTGGCTAATGCTCAGTGCAGCATTCAGAGGCACCAGAGAGAACTTTCAGACTGCCTTGGCCAAGGATCTACATTGTGTGCCATCCCCCATGATATTTTTAATTGGACAACCATAATAGAGTAGGATAAGTTTAAGTGAGAATATGAGAAAATTCCCTTTATTATTGTTGTAATTGACACCTACGTCCTCTCTTCTTTTTCTTTTTCTTCTTTTTCTTCCCTGTTGCTCCATCTCCTTCACCCTCTCCGTCTGTAAAAGATATGTGTTTATATATACATACAAACCCTCAAAGAGTTAAATGTAGGACAAAAATTATCATGGCACCTTACTGAGAAACTACCAGGTAAAATGGCTTAAAGAACACTCAGAAAATTGATACCTCAATTTTATACAAATTATGAGACAACCTGTATCTGACACCTGAGTTTACAGCTTGTACAAAGCAATGAAAAATCAGTTTTATACAAACTCTGTCTGAAAGTTAAACATCTGACTTCAATTAAAATGTGTACATCCCTTTTAAACTAAGCCACAAGCAAACAGAAGAATTTGAGTTTTGAACCAGGTACAACACTGCATCTGGGACCAATGCTGCTTCTACCTCAGCTGCATTGAACATGATGTTGTTCAGATTTGTTACAAGTCCCCAAATCCATAGATTCTACAAACTTTGAAGAAAGCTGAATAGGTAAGAGACAGCTAGAAGCAATCACCAACAGTTTCAGATTCCTTCCCAACTCCAGATTCAGATATAATATTTCTGAAAGTACCACTGCTGATAGCGTACCTCTGAATAGTTCCTTTATGTTGGTGGCATTTTTAAGAAGTGAATCAATGAAAAAATATGAGGAATTTGTTAGAAATAGAATACTTTCCATCCCAAATCCCATTCTCTGAATCTAGCTAACATGAGGCCTCTGCAGAAAAGGGGTTAGAAAGAATCATATCGGACAATACAGCTGGAAAGAAGTGACTACCAGTTTAGTGAACTGTTACTTTCCTTTACCAGAAAAAGAAAAACAGTGATGACAGAACTCACAAAAGTCAATGTGGTGTTCACCACATAAGTTGTGCAGAAGATATAAAAGACAGGTACCCCAGGAGTGGGACTAATATTCATGGTGCTCCTTCCTACAAATTTTCAGAGCTTGAAGAGAGAGGAGCACATGGCATCAAAGCAGCAAGAAACAACAGCTGGAGAGTGATTATAGCATGGTTTGACTCTATCCAAAAACAGTATTTACTTAACATGATGTGGCTACATCTAATAATGTTTACCTACTCCATGTGTGCAAAGATTATTTAACATTGTACAATATGTTTAGCTGAAGTGCTGATCACTCTGTACATCTATTTGCCCACACCTTCTAGATTGGGGCGGGCAAACTTTTTGGCCTGAGGGCCACATGGGGTTTTGGAAATTGTATGGAGGGCTGGTTAGGTGAGGGGGTCGTGCCCCGCCACCTGCCCGGACCCCTGCCCCATCCAACCCCCTGTTCCCGACCGCCCCCCCCGGACCCCTGCCCCATCCACAACCTCCCGCTCCCTGTACCCTGACTGCCCCCTGACCCCCGCCACCCCATCCAACCCCTCCTCTCATTCCTGACTCCCGCCCCGCCCGACCCCTGCCCCCATTCAACCTCCTGTTCCGGCCCCGACCCCTATCCACACCCCCACCCTCTGACCACCACCCTGAACTCCCCAGCCCTCTATCCAACCCCCCCCACCCCCCCGCTCCCTGCCCCCTTACTGCGCTGCCTGAAGCACCGGTGGCTGGCGGTGCTACAGCTGCACCGCCTGGCTGGAGCCGGGCCACGCCAACACCTCCACCGCGCAGCACAGAGCACCAAGTCAGGCCGGGCTCTGCAGCTGCGCTGCCCCAGGGGCTCACAGCCCCGCCGCCCAGAGCATTGCGGCGGAGCAAGGAGAGGCTGGGGGGGGGGACAGCCTCCCGGGGCAGGAGCTATGGGGCCGGGCACGAGTGTCCTGCAGGCCGTAGTTTGCCCACCTCTGTTCTAGATCCAAATACTAGCCACTCCCAACTCTCCATGTTTTAGTTACAAAAACTGATTCCAGAAGTTGTCTCAATTTCTTACAAATATAAAGTGTTGCTATTTTCGTCATATTTACTCAGAACCCCATATTTGCTCATCTATAAAAATTGACAGGGCATTCCTTGGACAAAAATTGGAATCACTAGATCTCCATGCCTTTCAAATGGCAAATGATTTATGTAAAATGGTCAATGTAATCTGAGTTGTTAAATAGATTGGTGATTTTTAGATCATTGCAGCCCTGCAATGGGTGTAGATTTTAGTCCGCAAAAGAAAGTCCAGTTTCTGCCTTAAGTATCTCGTTTTAGCATCTTTAAGGATGTCTTATAGATACATACAGCTTGTTGTTTCTGCTTTCTAATCTGTCCTGCCAGGTTCTCAATCAAAAATGTATTTAGCATTTAGGTGGTCAATCTCTCCGAAGAGCCTGTACTTATTTCTTTCAATCACAATAACTGTGTCACACTGATCTTGACCTTGAACTGTGCTTAATCCATTAACACTGAATCAGAAAAACTCGTAGCCTTGGCATATAGTTCACTAACTCACAAAGTCAGAGCATCTTCCAGGTCCCTATGCTAACCACTGCAGACACTGGCAAAATTCAAGAGGTCAGTAGCTAATCTTATTCACTTGCCAGCTAATGTCTTACCCTGCACCCGTCCACACGACAAAGCCATTTACTTCAACTTAAAGGGCTCTTAAAATCGACTTCTGTACTCATCCCCCGAAGAGGGGATTAGCGCTGAAATCGACCTTGCTGGGTCGAATTTGGGGTAGTGTGGTCGCAATTCAACGGTATTGGCCTCCGGGACCTATCCCAGAGTGCTCCATTGTGACCGCTCTGGACAGCGCTCTCAACTCAAACACACTGGCCAGGTAGACAGGAAAAGGCCCGCGAACTTTTGAAACTCATTTCCTGTTTCGCCAGCGTGGCAAGTTGCAGGTGAGTGCAGAGCTCATCAGCAGAGGTGACTATGATGGAGTCACAGAATCGCAAAAGAGTTCCAGCATGGACTGAATGGGAGGTACGGGATCTGATCGCTGTATGGGGAAATGAATCCGTGCTATCAGAACTCCGTTCCAAAAGACGAAATGGCCAAACGTTTGAAAAAAATCTCCAAGGGCATGAAGGACAGAGGCTAGAACAGGGACCTGCAGCAGTGCCGCGTGAAACTTAAGGAGCTCAGGCAAGCCTGCAAAAAACCAGAGAGGCAAACGGCCGCTCAGGGTCAGAACCCTAAACATGCCGCTTCTATGATGAGCTGCATGCCATTCTAGGGGGTGCAGACACCACTACCCCACCCCTGTGCTTTGACTCCATCAATGGATTATCATGCAACAGGGATGCGCATTTTGGGGACGAGGAAGATGAGGAGGAGGAGGCTGAAGATACCGCACAGCAAGCAAGCGGAGAAACCATTTTCCCCAAGAGCCAGGAACGGTTTCTCACCCTAGACCTGGAGCCAGTACCCCCCACGAACCCACCCAAGGCGGGCTCCCAGACCCACCAGGCGGAGAAGGGACCTCTGGGGAGTGTACCTGTGTAAATATAATACATGGTTTAAAGCAAGCGTGCTTAACAATTAATTTGCGGCCAGTACAGCTACTGGAAAAGTCTGTTAACATGTCTGGGGATGGAGCAGAAATCCTCCAGGGACATCTCCATAAAGCTCTCCTGGATGTACTCCCAAAGCCTTTGCAAAAGGTTTCTGGGGAGGGCAGCCTTATTCCGTCCTCCATGGTAGGACATACTACCATGCCAGGCCAGTAGCAAATAGTCTGGAGTCATTGCATAACAAAGCATGGCAGCGTACAGTCCCGGTGTTTGCTGGCATTCAAGCAACATCCATTCTTTATCTCTCTGTGTTATCCTCAGGAGAGTGATATCATTCATGGTCACCTGGTTGAAATAGGGTAATTTTATTAAGGGGACATTCAGAGGTGGCCGTTCCTGCTGGACTGTTTGCCTGTGGCTAAACAGAAATCTTCCCCACTGTTAACCACGCGGTGGGGGTGGGTGGGGTGGGGGGGTGAAGCAATCATCCCAGAGAATTGGGTGTGTGTGGTGGGGGGAGGAGGGGTTAGTTGGGTTTGTGCTGCACGTTAACCCGAAAACCGCAGCCCCTCCTTTTAAATTGCCAACCCATTTTAAATGGCCAACCCAACGGCTGTTTGGTATGGGAAATGAGGGTGCTGCTGTTTGAAACCATTCCCACATGTTATGAAGGTTAAAGAAGCCAAAAGACTGGCTTACCATGGCTGCCTGCAAGCTGAATTCTGTTGCCCGCCGGCCCTGCGTGTGTGATCTCTCTCACCAAACCAGCAGACCCTCAATATAAGAGGCAAAATGCAACCTTGTACCAAATGCACATGTGCTATGTAATGTTAACAGCAAGGTTCACTCGAAAAGAGTCTACCCATTGTTCTCTAAAATGTGTCTCTAACTACTACTCTCCCTTTTTTTTCCCCTCCCGCAGCTGCAAATGTTTCAACGCTCACACTACCATCGCCTTCCCAGAGGCTAGCGAAGATTAGAAGGCGAAAAAAACGCACTCGCGATGAAATGTTCTCTGAGCTCATGCAGTCCTCCCACACTGAAAGAGCCCAGCAGAACGCATGGAGGCAGACAATGTTAGAGTCCAGGAAAGCACAATATGAACAGGAGGACAGGTGGCGGGTTGAAGATAAGTGGCGGGTTGAAGATGATAGGTGGCGTCAGCTTGCTGACGGAAGGCAGGAGTCAATGCTGAGGCTACTGGAAGATCAAACTAATATGCTCCGGGGTACAGTTGAGGTGCAGGAAAGGCAGCAGGAGCACAGATCGCTGCTACAGCCCCTGTGTAACCAACCACCCTCCTCCCCAAGTTCCATAGCCTCCTCACGCAGTCTCCCAAGAAAGCGGTGTGGAGGGGGAACGGGGAGTGTCCTCTGGGCACCCAACCACTCTATCCAGAGGACTGCCCAAGCAACAGAAAGCTGGCATTCAAGTTTTAAAGTGCAGCGTGACCTTGTCCTTCCCTCCTCCTGGGCTACCCTGGCAGTTATCCCCCTATTTGTGTGATGAATGAATAAAGAATGCATGAATTTGAAGCAACAATGACTTTATTGCCTCTGCAAGCGGTGATCGAAGGGGGGAGGGGAGGATGGTTAGCTTACAGGGAAGTAGAGTGAACCAAGGGGCAGGGGGTTTCATCAAGGAGAAACAAACAGAACTTTCACACCGTAGCCTGGACAGTCATGAAAGTGGTTTTCGAAGCTTCTCTGATGCGCACCACGCCCTCCTGTACTCTAACCGCCCTGGTGTCTGGCTGCGCGTAATCAGTGGCAAGGCGATTTGCCTCAACCTCCCACCCCACCATAAATGTCTTCCCCTTACTCTCACAGATATTGTGGAGCACACAGCAAGCAGTAATAAACAATGGGAATACTGGTTTTGCTGAGGTCTAACCGAGTCAGTAAACTGTACCAGTGTGCTTTTAAATGTCCAAATGCACATTCTACCACCATTCTGCACTTGCTCAGCCTGCAGTTGAACAGCTCCTGACTACTGTCCAGGCTGCCTGTGTATGGCTTCATAAGCCATGGTATTAAGGGGTAGGCTGGGTCCCCAAGGATAACTATAGGCATTTTAACATCCCCAACGGTTGTTTACTGGTCTGGGAAGAAAGTCCCTTGCTGCAGCTGTTGAAACAGACCAGAGTTCCTCAAGATGCGAGCATCATGTACCTTTCCCAGCCATCCCACGTTGATGTCGGTGAAACGTCCCTTGTGATCCACCAGTGCTCAAAGCACCATTGAAAAGTACCCCTTTCGGTTTATGTACTCCCTGCCTTGGTGCTCCGGTGCCAAGATAGGGATATGGGTTCCATCTATCGCCCCACCACAGTTAGGGAATCCCATTGCAACAAAGCCATCCAGTATGACCTGCACATTTCCCAGAGTCAGTACCCTTGGTAGAAGCAGCTCAGTGATTGCGTTGACTACTTGGATCACAGAAGCCCCCACAGTAGATTGCCCACTCCAAATTGATTCCCGACTGACCGGTAGCTGTCTGGCGTTGCAAACTTCCACAGGGCTATCGCCACTCGCTTGTGAACTGTGAGGGCTGATCTCATCTTGGTATTCTGGTGCTTCAGGACAGAGGAAAGCAAGTCACAAAGTTCCATGAAAGTGGCCTTACGCATATGAAAGTTTCGCAGCCATTGGGAATCGTCCCAGACCTGCAACACTATGCAGTCCCACCAGTGTGTGCCTGTTTCTTGGGCCCAGAATCGGTATTCCACTGCATGAACCTGTCCCTTTACCACCATGATGTCCACACTGTCGGGGCCCATACTTTGAGAGAAGCCTGTGTCCATGTCCTCATCACTCTCCTTACTGTGCTGCCGTCACCTACTCGCCTGATTTTGCAGGTTCTGGTTCTGATTCTGCATATACTGCTGGATAATGCGCGTGGTGTTTAGAACTGTCATAACTGCCACGGTGATCTGAGCGGGCTCCATGCTTGCCGTAGTAAGGCGTCTGCACAGGTAACCCAGGAAAAAAGGCACAAAACGATTGTCTGCCGTTGCTTTCACAGAGGGAGGAAGGGGGACCAGATGACATGTACCCAGAACCACCCGTGACAATGTTTTTGCCCCTTCAGCCGTTGGGATCTCAACCCAGAATTCCAATGGGTGGCAGAGACTGCGGGAACTGTGGGATAGCTACCCACAGTGCAATGCTCCGGAAGTCGATGCTAGCCTCGGTACTGTGGACTCACTCTGCCGACTTAATGGTCTTACTTGGGAACACACACAATCGACTGTATAAAATCGATTTCTAAAAAATCGACTTCTATAAATTTGACCTAATTTCATAGTGTAGACATAGCCTCAGAAACACAATAACTATACTTTCCATTATCTCAGATGAGCTAAGCTGCAAGCCCAATTCAGAATGCAGAAGAACCGTACTGAATACTTTCCGAACCCTTCTTCCCATCCAGTGGGCAGTGTTAGGGTTACCCAACTGTGGAGATGGCCAAAAAATTGAGTATTTTTTTAAAGAAAAACGAACAGGAACAGATTTTAGGCACAGTCTCTATGCTATTTCCCACAATTACACAGATTTCAAGTGGTGTGAAAAGAATGGGTCAGGCAAAAGACACCAAAGGCAATCAAAAAATTAAAAATTCTGATACTTGTGTATATTGTAAAAGAATTTACAAGTAATTTTTACAGAAGAGAGGGAGAGCGTTATTTCAGTGAGAATAGCACTTTAAATTTAAGGTTAAGTATTGATAACTACACTGTAAAAGAGACAGAGCACAATGAAATTCAATGTACTAGTTTATCTATGAAGAAAAACACTCTCCCCGAGATAAAATATCCAAGGATTCTAATCCCCCCCCCCCAGGAATTCCTTTCACTATGAAGCATTCACTATTATTCTCACTGAATTCTGACTCAACAGCCATCATCGTAACAACATACACATTACATTAACATTAATATTCCTTTACCCCACCACCTGAAGTAAGCCATCAGAAATCCAGTTTTATCAGAACATAGTACTATGAACAGCAATTAAATGGCCTTGGATACTGTACATACATTCAGAATCAAAGGTTATTGTCTAGTACTATATGCACCAATGCAATTGTTTTTTCGTCTTTCTACTAAGTGTTTTTGGATACTAATATCCAATTTCATATGTTCTGAAACCTAAAGCTCCAGAGGTAGTTTGCCAAGAGATGAATTTAAAGATGATCACTTTAGGATATTGAGCCAACTTTAATGATAATTCAGCAGACAGGTGCTAAATGCACGGTTTTATTACAGAGAAAAATGAATTTACTAAACAGGTTAATTCTATTTGATTTTCAAACATGTAGTATGTTTATAAGATAAGGTATGTTTAAATTCAGATTAGAAACAAAAAATGATTCACAAACTACTTGTTTAGAATCTGTATTGGCAACAATCAAAAGCGTGTACCTGTACTGCAGTGTGTTTCATATTTCTTTAGTTGGGTTTCTGTGCAACAACTAGGATTACAGGTAGAATTTTCTTCAGTGACGAGAAATACACACATTTTATAATAGTGTCTTATTTATTTTAGCATCTCCTCAGACTCTTCCTCCAGCATTCCCCTATGTTATTTGTTCTATATCAGACTAAAAGATCTCTTTTGTGGTATAAATCAATAAGGATAAAAACCAGCTACAACTTTTGCTATTAGCTTGCACAATATGTTTGTCTGAAATTTAACCTCTTGCTCAAGTTACATAATGTTGCTTAACAGTGACTGAGGATAGCAAATTACTGAATATGAAGAAAGATACTGCAAATTACAATTTTGCATGAAAAAAATTACTTAAACTGGAAAAAACTAGACAGCTGTAGAAAATACAATTTCAAGCACTTCATAGACTTTCATTTTAGATGTTAAAAAAAACAAAAA
The DNA here is from genome assembly GCF_965140295.1 of Lepidochelys olivacea. Classification (NCBI taxonomy): domain Eukaryota; kingdom Metazoa; phylum Chordata; order Testudines; family Cheloniidae; genus Lepidochelys; species Lepidochelys olivacea. The sequence goes on from NC_140411.1 coordinate 270,488,754, forward strand.
TATTACACTTGCCTTCATCATCATCATCTTTTTCCTTCTCCTCCAGTGTTTGTTTATCCAACTGTTTTGCTAGATCATCAAGAGCACCTTCTAATTCTCTCTCTGTTTCTTGTTGTCCTGTTTGCAAGATAAAGTGTGATTTAACACAATAAAATGGCTCTGAATTATGATATAAAAACCTAAAAAAATTATCTAAATATTTTTACCACCCTCATTATGAAGATATCAGAGCACTTCTCACCTTTTCTAAAGTAGCAAACACGTAATAACAACTCTTAGGTACTATGGTGACAGGGGCCATTATAAAAACCTGCACATAAAGGTAAGATTATCCAATAGTTCAAATAACTACAGTTCTTTTCTGTCTGTATAACTCTGCTGTCCCTAGCACCAGCCTGCTCCAGGGAGATAACACAAGTGTTATGAAAATAATGATAAACATGAAGTATCTTCATCTCCAACTTCTAGCCTGTTAAAAGAAACTCAGATTGTGATTTCCTTACACTATTTACACAGACTCACCTCAGACCTCTATGTACAATATTTGGGAGGTTAGCAGGGAAAGGCTCCCTCCTGTGGGATAAACTTTAAGGCAACAAAATTATGCTCTTTATCTCTGGCAGTAGGGGTGGATACTGCTGTGTACAAAACAGCATTCACAATCTCCTTGCAAACTGTCCCAGAAATAGGCTGGGAGCTGAAACACACAGGAACTTTCTCTCTCACACAAACATATGAGCAACCAACAGTCCCTGTGCCAATTATATGACTCTTTCCATCTTTACCACTATTTTGAGTGATCTTCAGGCACCTCACATCACCTGACTCAAAGACAAGCAACAGGAGCAGAGAGAGTGAGGGAAACAACAGCAAGGCCACAAAGATACTAGCCAGTTACGGTATCAGTCTCATCGTGGCCCACCACTGACAGACTGAACCCAGGGCAGACTTCCCCGTCCCAGTGGCAGCCACGCTCCCAGAACCCCCTCCCAGATCAAGGAGAGACTTGTCCCCCAGTCCCGCCACAGCCACACACACACACACCTCCCAACCCCCCCTCCACGGCCGCTTCTCGCACCCCACCCCCACCCACAGACGGCCCCCAAAAGCCGCTTCACGAGCCCCGGCCCCCGCCGTCCCCCGCCAAGGAGGCTTCACTCCCGAGCCCCTCCCGAGGCAGCCCCCCTGTCACACGCCGCCCCCAAGGAGGTTCGCCCCAGTCCCCCCACACTAACTCTAGCCCCTCCCCCGCCCGCCGCGGGGCCCTGCCCGGCTCCGCTCCCTGCCCGCGGGAGGGTCTCCAGGCCCCGCTCCGGCCCCCTACCCGCGGAGGCGGCTTTGCCCTTCTTCTTTTTCCGCCGCTTCTTCTTGGCGCCTTCCTCGGCGCCGGGCCCCACCGCGCCGCCCTCCGCGTCCTCGGGCTCGGGCTCCAGCGGCAGCTCCCCGTTCAGGTGCTTCGCCGCCTGCTCCGCGCCCGCCATGTTGCCGCGGCCTGACACCGACGGAGAGCCCAGCGGGACCGCCCCCCGCCACCAGCGCCGCGCTCGATGGTACAGCGCGGGGCATGCCGGGAAGGCTCGAGCCCGGCCGCCGGGCGGGGCGACGGGACGCGTGCTGCTGGGAGGGGGAGGGGGGAGGAGTCTGTGCGCGCGCCCCCTGGCAGCCTGGCCGGGCCTTGGAGCGGGGCCTGCCCCTGGCCGCCTCCGTCTCCCTGGTGTCAGCCCCGGCCCGTAGCATATCGGAGGCAGACTTGTGTGTCGACGGGGAAAGCGTTTTGACACCGTTTGCGCAGGCGCCCCTCCCCCTCCCGTGTTCTGACCGCTTACACGGCCTGCAGAAGTTTTTCAAATTTCAGAGTTGGGGCATCTTCCTTCAGTCATATTACAAGTATTGTCACCTCTCTAACCCAGCTGGCAAAAACAACCACCCCCCACCCCCCTGATCCCCCTTCCCTTGCTTTGTTGTCTTGCACAGTATGGTGACTGTACATAACATTTGGACCAAAAAAAAGGCCTGGTGGAGCCATCTTTCAACTCCATTGCCATTGTCTGAACCACTTGGGTGACTCCAGATACGTTCAGAGAATTGGGCTTCTGTTTGGAGGGGATCAGTGGATCAGGCAGATAGGCTGGCAACTCATTGCAAAGGACAGTGGTGTAGAAGCCAATAATGTGGACACTACTGTACGTTCCCCCACAAGAATCTTTTGAAGGGCTATAGCAGAAAACAAAAGACTATACATATAGACTATACATAGGAGCAGTTCCTACTCAAAGGGATAATTGTTATGAATAAGTTCATAGAATCACAGAAGATTAGGGTAGGAAGAGACCTCAGAGGGTCATCGAGTTCAATCTCCTGCTCAAAGCAGGACCAACCCCAACTAAGTCATCCCAGACAGGTCTATGTCAAGCCTGACCTTAAAAACCTCTAAGGATGGAGATTCTACCACCTCCCTAGGTAACGCATTCCAGTGCTTCACCACCCTTCTAGTGAAATAGTTTTTCCTAATATCCAACCTAGACCTGTTCTCTGCAACTTGAGACCACTACTCCTTGTTCTGTCATCTCCCACCACTGAGAACAGCCTAGGTCCATCCTCTTTGGAACCTCCCTTCAGATAGTTAAAGGCTGCTATCAAATCTCCCCTCGCTCTTCTTTTCTGCAGACTAAATAAGCCGAGTCCCTCAGCTTCTCGTAAATCATGTGCCCCAGCCCTCTAATAATTTTCGTTGCCCTCCACTGAACTCTCTCAAATTTGTCCACATGCTTTCTGCAGTGGGGGCCCAAAACTGGACACAATACTCCAGATGTGGCCTCACCAGTGCCAAATAGAGGGGAATAATCACTTCCCTCGATCTGCTGACAATGCTCCTACTAATGCAGCCCAATATGCCATTAGCCTTCTTGGCAATATGGGGACACTGTTGACTCATATGCAGCTTCTCGTCCACTGTAATCCCCAGGTCCTTTTCTGCAAAACTGCCGCTTAGCCAGTCGGTCCCCAGCCTGTAGCAATGCATGGGATTCTTCTGTCCTAAGTGCAGGACTCTGCACTTGTCCTTGTGAACCTTGTCCGATTTCTTTTAGCCCAATCCTCCAATTTGTCTAGATCACTCTGGACTTAACCCTACCCTCCAGCATATCTACTTCTCCCCCAGTTTAGGGTCATCCACGAACTTGCTGAGGGTGCAATCCATCTCATCATCCAGATAATTAATGGAGATGTTGAATAAAACCGGCCCCAGGACAGACCCCGGGGGCACTCCGGTTGATACCAGCTGCCAACTACACATCAAGCTGTTGATCACTACCTGTTGAACCCGACAATCTAGTCAGCTTTCTATCCACCTTATAGTCCATTCATCCAATCCATACTTTTTTAACTTGCTGGCAAGAATACTGTCGGAGACCGTATCAAAAGCTTGCTAAAGTCAAGATATATCACGTCCACCACTTTCCCCATATCCACAGAGCCAGTTATCTAATCATAAAGGCAATCAGATTGGTCAGGCATGACTTGCCCTTGGTGAATCCATGTTAACTGTTCCTCATCACCTTTCTCTCCTCCAAGTGCTTGAAAATGGATTCCTTGAGGACCTGCTCCATGATTTTTCCAGGGACTGAGGTGAGGGTGATCGGACTGTAGTTCCCCGGATTCTCCTTCTTCCCTTTTTTAAAGATGGGCACCATATTTGCCTTTTTCCAATCGTCCGGGACCTCCCCCGATCACCATGAGTTTTCAAAGATAATGGCCAATGGCTCTGCAATCACATCCCTTAGCACCCTCGGATGCATTAGATCCGGCCCCATGGATGGCTCAGCTTTTCTAAATAGTCCTTAATCTGTTCTTTCACCACTGAGGGCTGCTCACCATCTCCTTATACTGTGCTGCCGAGTGCAGCAGTCTGGGAGCTGACCCTGTCTGTGAAGACCAAGGCAAAAAAAGCATTTAGTACTTCAGCTGTTTCCACGTCATCTGTCACTAAGGATCCCACCCTTTCCCTGACCTTCTTTTTGTTGTTAACATACCTGTAGAAACCCTTCTTGTTACCCTTCACATTCCTTGCTAGCTGCAACGCCAATTGTGCTTTGGCCTTCCTGATTACACCACTGCATGCTCGAGCAATATTTTTATACTCCTCCCTAATCATCTGTCCAAGTTTCCACATCTTGTAAGCTTCCGTTTTGTGCTTAAGCTCACCGAAGATTTCTCTGTTAAGCCAAGCTGGTCGCCTGCCATATTTGCTGTTCATTCTACACATTGGGATGGTTTGTGCCTGCGTCCTCAATTAAGCTTCTTTCAAATACAGCCAGCTCTCCTGGACTCCTTTCCCCCTCATATTAGCCTCCCAGGGGATCCTGCCCATCAGTTCCCTGAGGGATTCAATGTCTGCTTTTCTGAAGTCCAGGGTCCATATTCTGCTGCTCTCCTTTCTTCTTTTTGTCAGGATCCTGAATTCAACTGTCTCATGGTCACAGTTGCCCAGGTTGCCACCCACTTCTACTTCCCCTATCAATTCTTCCCTGATTGTGAGCAGCAGGTCAAGAGGAGCAGGAGCCCTAGTTGGTTCCTCCAGCACTTGCACCAGGAAGTTATCCTCAACAATACCGTATCTAATACTTAGATACAGTGGGTGAGGTAATATCTTTTATTGGACCAACCTCACCCACCCTGTCTCTCTAATATCCCGAGACTGACATAGCTACAACAACACTGCATACAACAATTATAACACTTAGAGCTGTTATGCATTTTATAACTTCAGTATACTGAACAAACTAATTAACCCTCTCTGATGGGTCTTGAGGTATCTAGGACTGTGAGTCACCTTTTTACCTCCTGCCTCTACCAAGAGGGAATCTTGCCTGTGGCAGATTGTTGTTAGCTCCCTGATACCATCAGCCTGTCAGCCACTCAAACACTCTGTTCTGGCCTATGCCAGCCCTAATGTTGCCTTGCAAGTTAACAAGAGGTGCACCCCAGTCCCTGAGTCCCCTTGAACCTGAGTTCCCCTGTGATATCCAGCCCTTGACACTGGCTACATCAAGGAATCCAGATCCCTTGCTCCCAAAGAAACAGTGTACCCCAGTTTACCAGGTGAACCTTAAATCACCACTTGTATATAATACACAGCACTTATAATAAAACTAAAGAAGGTTTAAGTAAGAATGGTGGTTCCATTAGAAACAAGAGAGAGTGATGGAAATAAATGGTTACTATAAAATGAAATAATAAAACGTGATCTAGGGCCTACACTTATTAATAGTTACCTTTCTTAGCTAATAAGGTAGGTTTCCTCTCCAAAGTTCAGTCTCTTGCCAAGGGGGCTGGTTTCACAGGAACTAGGATCAAATCTTTCATTTGACCACTCAACAAGATGTCGCCTCATTCAGTAAATGGATGAAGAGTGTCTTTCTCCACACTGTTATATATGATTCAGTCTTTTGTCTTTATTCACAGACCAGTTGATCCCCTCTCTGTTATGGTATGCCTTTCCCCTCCAAGTGGTTTTGGTTGTTTGTAGTTGTCTTTGCTGGTTTTCCATTGACTGTTCTGGGATCAGGCAAGAATAGACAATTGAACAGTGCACTACATCACTGGCTGACCTGAGAGGGGTGGTAACTGCCTCCCACTTGAATCATTACTGAGACATACAATTTGCTGGTGACTAACTTTTACTTCAAGTCATAATAAGGTATAGTTTTCAATATAGTTACATTATTGCTGAAATATTATCCATACACACATCTCACAATGATTATGAGTATTGATAAGTTACAATCTTTCAGTACCTGTCATGGATAAATACCATGGTGTTTAGATATAGTAGTGTATTAGGTATAGTGAGTTGTCGGCTCTGAGACAGGAGTTGCTTGGAAAGAGCAGTGAACCCTTAGCCTCACAAGAGCCTGATTTTAGAGTTAGAAAAGTGAGGAAGAGAAGTTAAGTAATTTGCCAAAGTTCACATGGAGCAAGAGTTATACACAGAGCTGAGATTAGTATACCCGAGATCCTGGTTTCTAATCCTGCTGTTCAGAGGGACCACTAGTCCATCCTATCTTTCACAGGGACAGACCAGATAGACTATTCCAAATACAAAAAATCTTTCCATTGTTTCTATCGCTATAGCCCTTGTCCACCCACCAGTCTTGCTTGCTGGGGATGGAAACAATGTGAGGGAAATGCCATACATTGAAATTTGTAGAATTCCCACATCCTTTGCTTGTAAAACACAATATAGATGTAAAGTAGTATAAAAACAAAAAGGGAGAACAGCTGTGCTGCCATTCATCACCACTTCATTAATTAAGTCAACTTCATTCCTGATACCACTAGGCCTGGTCTACCCACAGTTTTTGTACTGGTATAACTATGTCAGTCAGGGGTCTGATATTTTTCATACTAGAATATTATAACTATACCAGTACAACCCCTATATGGACAGAGTTATGCCAGTAAAAAGCTGCTTTATGACAGTATCATTTATTTCCCTTCCTGTACGGGAATAAAGTATACTGATATAAGCATATTTATACTGGTATAACTGTATCCACTGAAAGTTGTACCAGTATAGTTAAAACAGTACAACTTTTGTGTGTAGACAAGGCTGCTAACTTTTTAACACTGTTCCCATTTCTGCTATTCTGTTATTCATGCTCCCTGATCAGGATCTCTGCAGTGTGTAGCTGATTAGGGTAGGCCACAAAGGATCAGCCTTTCGTTTTATTAACAATATATTGCATAGCTATATATATAATGTTACTACTGCCTCGGACAGCTTTAATCTATTTCTTTGCTGTGTGGTTTTCTAATTAGATAGGAGGGAGGATGCACAGAGCAGGTGTTTTTTGTTTTTTAATCTGGACAAGCCTTCATTTTTATTTATTGTTTTTATTTGTGCATATCATCTGTATTGTGCCTATTATAGTCCTGAGGGTCCATAACCCTTTCCCCTCCAAGTGGTTTTGGTTGTTTGTAGTTGTTTTTGCTGGTTTTCCATTTACTGTTCCCATTTTCCAGTACTTTTTTTGTTTTTCAGCTTCACATGTAGCCATTGTCCCTTCTGGGGAGCTGAGGGAGGCAGCCATGGTGGACTGGGACAGATGCACTGAGTGGTGCTCCCTATCCTGCTCCTTAATTTTTCATAAGATTAGGAAATTTTCCAGCCCATTTGTTTTCCCAATTACATAGCAGGGGTTAGAGATAATGGAGGTCTGCAAGTTTATGGAAGCCCAGTAGGTCAGGAGGGGACTAGAGAGGAGGAGATGATATTGAGCAGTGGTGGAGAGAAGAAAAAGTGAGAGTAATAACAATGCAGAGCTGAAAATCCAGAGCATGAGAACACAAGCCACGGTGAATAAGGGAGGGGGTGAGAAGAGCAAAGTAGCACATGTGTGATAGGAGAAAGAATCAGTGGCAGTAGTAGTTTACAAAGGTGACAAGAAATGAATACAAAAATAACAGAGGAAATGAAATACTGTAATGAGTTAAAACTGGCATGACTAACTCATTAGTGGCAATAAATGGCAGGATGGCATGAATAATAGAAGACGGTAAATGGGAACCACATTTTTAAAATAGAAGAATTAATAAAGTGATATAAAGAAATGGAATTGACTTAATAAAGTGATAACAAATCATAAATATGTATCAATAACTGTATGCTGGAGAGCTTGTCCTGCTCCTTTGGGACTGATCCCCAAGGTTTAAGAAGAGCTCAGTGCTATCCACATCTTGAGGGATTCACTCACTAACTCGCGTTTGGGCCCTTTCTCCGTTAAAGTCAGTCTCCTGTTGTTCGTGTTTAAACTGCATGATGTTAGGTAATCCTGTGTTTTGAAATATGACATTCTATTTGACAGTAGCCAAATAAAATGGATGGTAGAGCCAGTGTAGAGTCTTGAGAAAGAAATACATGAAAACAATTTTTGGGGGTGGAGGAAGGGACTGAAAGCTAACTCTCCAGACACAAGCATACATGGGCTGGAGAAGTTAAGAAAAGGGATTATAGTTGAGTACAGTCCAGAGTATGTGGTTACTAAGCAACAGGACTTTAAACTCGGTGTAGAAAGACAGCACATTGACACACCTCCTTTTCTCTCTTTCTAAGGAGGCAGTTTGCATTTGCATCTTTTTACTAGCAAAAGAAGTTCTGTTCTTCAAGGAAAGGCTTCTTTCAGGGTATGTTATGCTTTTTTCTTCATTCAATTCTTATATTTATGCCAAGAAAGGGAGATGTCCTTTATGTGTTTATTGTACGAGGGAAATGGAGGGGGAATAGGCAATGAACAGTCTACATTCAACTCTGAAGTGGAGTATCAATGTATTTATCAAATGTACTTCTGTTGCTAATTTCATTCATTCAATTGCATGTTTATGAGATTTTAGTACTTCTCTTCCAAGCTTAGGGCCCAAACTTGCAGCCCTTACTCACATGTAAACCCACTGAAACTAGTGGAACTATTCACATGAGTAAAGGCTTCAACATCAGCACCGAAGATTGGAGATGTCTGACAAAGTAAAAGTAGATGTCTGACAAAGAAAGCAGCTTACTATACCAGAGAAAGTGTCTTTTATATACTCATTCTGAGAGAGAGAGAGATTCTCTCCTCACCCCATTTCTGAACATAGAGAAGGGAGGTGGGTCCTACACTTTGCCACTAGATTCTCCTTAACTAAAATAATCAGTAATATTAATTATGAGAGTTACAGATATTGTTAAAGATATCTGAGTTTGTAGCATGAGCAAAATAAATGTCTCTTTTTATTCTGAAAGTTCCCTTTCAAAATTTGTATTTAAAACAGAAAAAAAAAATATGCAATCAAAGTTAAAAGTGACACGATTGACAGAAGCCAAGAAACTCAGACTTAATCCTGGCAGCCTGTTTTCCTAAATCCTGGCCATTGGCACATACCTTTTTCACCAAGCCACAATTTACGTGCAGCCTGTCAGCATGAATTCTGAATTTCCTTTCTTGTATCAGTTTTGTCATAATCTTAATGTCATTTTGAGGCCAGATTTTCAAAGAGCTTGAGTGTATCTGTGAAAATTCATGTTCCCCTATCTTGCTGCAAAAACCATAAGTTGGAGTGCACCGACTGTCATTTGTACACACAAACCGGGGCACATCTACATGCATGTTCAAATGCAGATCTTTGTGTATTCAACAGGTCAACTCTTTTGCAGTTGCACCCTCCCTTGCATTTCATTTAAGAACAATTGTTTTTAAAAGGTGATAAGATTAATGTTACATAACTGAAAAAAAATAATTTCCAGTCTATTGTATAGATCTACACTTTTAAAATTCCCAGATGGTTTACTTGATAAATAGTTATTTCAGTATATCTACATCTCCACACAAACATGTTTTAGGCCCTGCTCCTATAAAGTGCTCCATGCAGTCAGACCCCTGCCTCCAAGCAGAGACCCATTGACTTTGTATGGCTGCAGGCGTCTACCTGTGTGGAGCTCCTTCCAGGATCAAGGCCTTAGACTTGAAACAATATTTCTTGAATACATATTTAAGATACCTGTTATATATCTGTGAAAAAGGCATAATAAAAACCCTATTTGGTGAAGTTTGCTTGTGTACACACAGGGTGATAGTCACTTCTCAAAATGACACTGGCTGCCATTTTTACATTTTTATCCACATAGTAAACCAAAGAAAAGTCATTACAGATAATACGCCACAAGAAGTTGCTGAAGCTAGTGTGGAGCAATACGAACATGAATGTGTCAAAAATTGATAAACTGAATTTTTTTGAACTTCATATAATTTTTAACACAGCTAAAACATTTTAAAAATTAATTATGCAACATTTTGTTGCTGTTCCTAAGGCGGTGGTTTCTATGTTAACTGGATAGGATTTTCAGGGTCTCGCAATGAAAACAATAATGTTACCTTAATCATATTGCAGAAAATACTAACACTTTTCATTCCCACTTTCTGTTGGCATAACCACATTCTCATCCTTCTAGGAACAAAGGGAGAAAATGCCGCTGCCGGTAACCCTGGAGCCAGGACCCATATATTTCTTTGACCAGGTATTTCCTTTCATCTTTAGCACAGTATTGTTTCTTTTCCCCCCAGCATTTACATGTTTAATCCAAAATATATATTTTGTTTTAGCTGAAATCTAGAACAAAAGAACGGGGCAAGAAACTACCAGGAGAACTAGCCACTGATTTCAATTCACTCACCACAAATTCTCATCCCACGGGCTTTATTCCCAGGTAAGGGAGTTCATATGATGCTGGTGGCAATACATGTGATTCAGTTTCCACCAATTAGTAGTTGAGAAGAAAATTTTCAAAGGCAGAAATGGGTGTAAAACACCCAACTTCCCTGGATTCCCATTTGTGCCTTTGAGAAATCTCCCTTTGAGTTTGTTTCAATATGATTAATTGTTTTTAACTTAAAAACAATCTAAAAAAACTGCCAGTAATGGCCAATGATAACCTAAAATTTACTTAAAGTAAAAAGAAAATGAGTTTGCACCTAAAATCTTTAATGGTTACAATTCAGCTCTGCAAATTTAGGAAACGTTCTCCTAAGTACCCCAGAGAAACACACTATATGATGATTGCAAGCTCTTCAGGGAAGAGACTGTTTCTTACTCCAGCTTTACACAGTAGCTAGCAGCAAGTGGCCACAGGCTTGGCTGGGATATTCAGGCACTACCATAATACAAATAGCAGATAATAATGACGACAAAAATATTCCTGCCCTATGGACCTTACAATGACATTGAGAAGCAGCGTGGAATGATGGATAGTTCACAGCAGTGGTTCTCAACCAGGGGTTCGGGGCCCTCTGGGGGAGGGGGGACCGGGAGCAGGTTTCAGGGGGTCTGACTTGCTGGGGCCCAGAGCCTAAAGACAGAGTCCCACTGCATGGGGCTGAAGCCTGGGGCCCTGAACCCTGCCACCTGAGGCTGAAGCAGGAGTCTGAACAACTTAGCTTCACAGTGCCCCCTCTGGCATGGGGCCCTGGGCAATTTCCCAGCTTGCTACCCCTTAACGCCAGTCCTGGCTTTTATATTTAGAAAACCAGTTATTGTGGCACAGGTGGGCCGTGGAGATTTATAGCATGTTTGGGGAGGCCTCCAAAAGAAAAAGGTTGAGAACCCCTGGTTTAGAGGACTGAAACCCAGGAACCCCTAAATTCTAATTCCTGGTTCTGTGATTAATTTCCTATGTGACCGTGAACAAGTCCTTTAACTTCTCTGTGTCTCAGTTCCCCAATCTGTAAAATGGAAACAGCACTGACCTGAATTGTAGGGGTATTGTTCACATAGGTGCCTACTTTCTGACGTTTGCGGGGGGGGGTTCCCCCAGCTCCATCCCACCCCACCCCTTCTCCCAAGGCCCCAACCCCACCCTGCCTCTTCCTCTTCCCTTCTGGGAGGGAGAGGGAGGAAGTGATCGGCAGGTGGGAGGTGCTGGGGGTAGGGGGAGGTGTTGATAAGAAGAATGCCGGTGGATGCTCAGCACCCACCATTTCTTTTATGTGGGTGCTCCAGGGCTGGAGCACGCTGGAGTCAGTACCTATGATTGTTCAGATTAATGACCTAGCGCTAGGTCTTGTAACCGGATCTATGTGAGTTGTCACTGGCAACCCACTGAAGTGACTGGGGTGTCACTTCCACAGGTCCAGTTGCAGGATCTGGCCCTACATGTGTGCATGGCTCTTTTTGTAAATATAAAGCACTATGGTAATGCACATAATAAATAATAAAAATACATGGTACAATTTGCTAAATATAATGATTATCTTTAGTCAGTGTCAAGCTATCAGAAGGATTATTTTAAATCATTCCTTACCATCCTGGATGCAACATGCAGGAGGTGACAGGAGCACTTTCAAAGTGTACTTTTATTATGGTGTGCGTCCATTAGGTCAAACCAGTATAATGTGGTGCCCCTTGATGGGATAGCTACTGATCTCATAAAACAAACAGATTTCTGCTCTGACTACTCATGACCTGGGAGACCTCCAAGGAAAGCCCGGGTGTTACAGGAAGTGGGGTAGATGATTCAACAGGTGGCCCTTTCCCTCCAAGTGATTATTGAGCGATGCTCCGCTATTTATTTCTAAAAGGTGAAATCACTACCAATTTGCTGATGCTTAAACAAGTACAGATGCTTCCTTAATTTGCATGGCACTATCTGAATTTCATAAAGTCTCATCTGCTGTCTGATTCACTAGGAGGCAATAAATATCAGCATGGTTCCTTAGGGGAGAGGTGTAAATATTTTGAAAGATGTGAATTAGTTTTTGCTGGTGGATTCTTTAGGCAAGGTGCATCACATAAATATTTGTTTTGATTTTTAAAACTGATATTTTTCCTGCAGAGAGATGGACACACCTGCCTGGAGAACCCTATTAGTTGGCACAAATTAATGGGAAATCTCCAGCATTAGCATGCTAATGAGCTCCTTATCAGTTTAGTGCGCCTTTACAAGTCACTTTATACCTTGTAAGTGATTTATGAAATTCTTTTTGAATGATGCTTCACTGCCTTGCTACAGATCTCAGTAGTGGCCATTAACTTTATGGCACTCCAGACCCCCTTGGAATTATTGGCTATAAGCGGTAAGGTTGCAAGAGTTAAAGGTGAATTGGAAAGAAATAAAATGGTCATATGCCTTTTAAAAAATACTTCTTTATTAAATATAAAGTTACAAAAGGTTGGATAGGGATGGTAATTTCAAAAAGACGGGGTAGATGGCTAATTGGTTTTAGCATTGGAAATTCGGGTTTTGTCGGTCCTGGAAGACTCTATGGTGAACAGAGAACTAGTGAAATGTTGACATCACAAGAGTCACGAGAGTAAAAGTTGAGCAACGGAGAGGGAAAGAGATTTTTAGTCAGAGGATACATTTTTCAGAAACACCAAAGTGACTTAGGAGGCTATTTGCTTTCAGTGAGACTGAAGCTCTTTAGCACCTAAGTCATTTTTGAAAAAGGGATTCAGGTTCCAAAATCACTTTGGTAGTGCTGACAATTTTACCCAGGTTGTTTAAGGCCTTGGCAAACATGTACGCTCACGATTAGCTTTAAGTATGTGAGACATTCCCATTGAAACTAATCATGCTTGAAATTAAGCACCTGCAAAAGTTTGCAGGACTGGGTTTAAAACCTTCTTTGTTAATACCTATTCTGAATAAAAGACATCTTTGGTAAAGATTGAACACCTCCACCCCTTCAACTAAGGTGTGAGAGTTCAAAACAAGTATGCTCCAATACCTCCCACAACCAGGGAAGAGCAGAATTGATATTTCTCATACATATTTCTAAAGTGAAAAAAACAAACAACCTGTGAAGCCCTCTTTGGACATCCAAAGCCCAGTTTAATGGAAGTCACCCTTAAAAAGCAGAACCTTGAACTTATTTGATATTAATTTTATTTATGAGAGAGGAAATCGTTTACGAAAACAATGACCGTGTTGTGTCATTATTAAGAGGGGCAGGCATAGTTGTTGTAAGTGAATTTATTTTAAGTGATCCAAAGCATACTGAAGTCTATAGAAAGTCTTTCAGCTGCTGCTATAGCTGTGTTAAGTTTCACCATACAGCCTTGTCAGTGTTTCAGCTTGACCTAGAAGCACCGCTTCTGGGGGTGAGAAAGTAGCGCAGTGTCCATATCGATTCAATCATTGGCCTGTCTGCTGAGGCTGTAGGCAGGAATGTTCGCTTCAAGGTGGACATCTTTCTGCTGTATATACTCCCTGGTTATATTATTTAACAAAAATAATTGTTACTTAAAAGGTATAATATCTTTTCCCCAGCCTGGTCAAATGCAGGAATCCTGGTTGTACAGCAGAACATGTGGAAGGAAATGAAGACAGTTTCTTAAAAGATGATACAGCCAGAAGAGAGAAATATCCATTTCTGCCTCAGATATCTGGCTCTTCCCTATGCAAAACTAGCAGTGAAGTTCCCAGCTCAAAGCCCTCTCAAATGCCTTCAATCCTTCCAGCAGATGAAGAAATACAGCCGAGCCTGTTGGATGAATATAAGTACATGGCTCCCACCATCTTACATGAACTTGGAGAAATATTGCAGCTCTTTGCTAGCTATGACATTATTTTCCCTCAGGGAATTGTAAATCTCCTGAATGACAGCTGGAAGGAGCTCACTGAAGGTGCTGATTACAGTAAAAGGCACCAGCAGTCCCTGAGGTACAAAAGCATAAGATCAGGGAAAGGCCAAGCATCAGAAGATTGTGACAAGATGGCACCGGGGTCTGAATATATGGATCATGAAATGACTCAATGTGCAAAAAGTCAGTGCAAGAAGAGTGTTTTACCTGCGGATTGTGCAAAGGAAAAAAGGAATCCTGAAATGGCACCAAATAAGCCTGTAGGAGACAAAGGCAAGTAGAATGTGCAACTGTGTTTTGCTCTAATATTTAGGTTAGAGAAGGTGGCCACACTGGCGCAGCTAGAAAAAAGAAAATTCTTCATGTTAGGCTAGAGTGCCTGTTGGCTGTGCAGGGATGTGTTATGACTCACTGAGAAATATTGCTTTAGAACATTGCGAAATAGCCTTGCGGCTAAAGTTAGAGGTACAAACACTTAGTGTAACAATGACAGCGAAACTAGGCAATGTTTCAAACCATTCATCAAAGCACTTACTGTTTCCCATTTCAAGGTGAGTGAAACAGCAATGAAATATTGGGCCAAGAAAGTTCATCGGTATCACAATAATTAGTGCCGAGCCATTGGTCTTGGACAAGTCTTGTTCAGCTCTTTGTATAAAATTGCAGTCTTTCTGCTTAAAAGAGAAAATCTTTTTTAAGAAATTGGCTTGCCCCATGTTTACAAGCACTCTGTTTCCCTTTTCCTCTTGTTTAGCTCCTGTTACACAACATGATATCCACTTACCTGTCACAATCAGTTTCTCACTGTCATCTAAACTGTCTGAGGAAAGAGGTAAGGTGCTCTGCATACAGAAGGCTAAAATCCCACAGTGAGTAGATATTTTTGGAGGAAACTGTACACCTGTATCTTTGGTGTTAAGTGTTTGTGACAAGCTGGTCAGAACAGCAGTAAAACAGGCAAGGGATTCTGCATGCTTGAATTGAGTTAAAGCCCCGGTGTGGGTGAGGTTTGTTATAGAAGAACAGAAAATTTCTGCTCTCCTACAAAACATTAAACAGAAGGCTTGTCACAGCCATTGACACTGCCTCAGATCAAACCCTCACTTCCACTGTCATACAAATCAAGACCCAACAAGCCACCTAGATCACACTCTGCCCTAGCTCCATGCCTGCAGGTTTAGATACCCAAACCCTCCACAATAAGTTGCCCACTGCCAATGAGACTCATCAGCCTTCCTTTGAGAAGCACTTACAGATCCACTTATCTCTGTTGGCAGAAAGCAGGACAGTTCACTGTTTTGGGACGAGTTTTTAACCCTCTTTCTGCTAAAACCTGCCTGGTCCTTTACGCGTTCCATAACTTTTTCACTTAAGGGGATCTGTAATGCACTGACTTTAATGTAAATCACAGTATATTTTATGGCCCAATAGCATAATCTGAAGTGAAGCCCTGTTTTACTTTGTATTACTCATTAGACTTCTTTAAAAATGTTGCTCTGTAAAAAAGTGTCATTTTACCCACTTTCTTCCCCTCACCTCCTGTGGAGTTCATCTGGTGGCTTCTTGACAGTGACTCTCTGCATGTGATCCTTACCTTCTGCACTGGGCGAGGCTGAACGAACCAGCTGCAGAGGCTGCACGCTCAGCCTCTAGGACAGGGAGGATCCATAAATATCTATGTTGTGGGGTGGGAAGAATGGGCCCCACTATCCTTTTCCGAAAAGCCCAGAGTCACTAGATATTCTGGCATCACGCATCGTGAACATAAAGGAGTCATCATGATGAGCCAGCAAGGGTTGCACCACCATGGAGTGGCATCCATTTCTGTTATTATGCTCTGGGGGTTAATGAATTGCTGGGTGCACAGAAAGGGCACTTGGTTCCTTGCATAGATAAGCAGCCCACTTACCCAACATTCGCAATGATCTCTGGATCGTCTGCCATCTTGATCGCACACCCCTTCAGCACTTAATATATTGTTCTGAAAACAGTATCTACTGTGGATTTCCCAACCCCATACTAATGCCCAACCAATCAGTAGCTGTCTGGGGTAACCAGCTTCCTCAGGGCAGTCACTACCCTTTTCTGTGGGGAAAGGAACTTCCATTTAGCTGGTCTGTTGCTGCAAGTTTAAGTTCTGCAGCCATCGTTGCTAGAGTACCCCAAACCATTTAATCTCACCATCCAGTGCCTGTAGTTCTGACCCAAAAGCAGCTGTCACCTGGCTAACTTCACCGTGAAGTGGTACACAGAATCAGGGCAGCTGAACTTTGCCAATGAATTCCATCTGTTGCTGGGCTCATTGTCTGGCTGTCTGTAGCTACATACACCTTCCATCACCTCTCCTGGGCCTTCTGGGGCTCTCGGCTATGATTTTACTAGGAGCGCCAGAAGAAAATTGTCTGACCAAACAAAGATTAAACTCTGACCATTCTTCCTGTTCCTGAGAAAATGCTATGGAAATGGCTGAGCGCCTCAGGGAGTTGTGTGTGTTTTATCTCTTCTCTCACAATCCCTTGAGCTCTAATAAGGCCCTTTGCAACTACACCCACAAACTAATGCTGCAAGGAGCTGAGCTGGGAACTGTGCAATAGAGACACAGAGAACAGTGCAGCTGTAGTGGTGGACACCAGATAGAAATGTATCCAAAAAAGAAAAGTAGTATAGAGACTGCCTCGTTGCTGTTCATAGCACTGCACACTACTGATTCAATGGCGTAGATGTGGCTTAGTTCTCCAATGACTTTTTCTAGCTAAAGCTTGGGGTATTGTCTAAGGACTCAACTGGGTGCTGCATCCAGCCCATCTGAGCAGCAGTGCCAGGCTGCTCAGGCTGTGGGGAAAATGAAAAGTGACTGATAAACTTCAGAGGGTTTGGAGTTCAGATAAAGTGCTGAACTGAAGCTTATCTGACTTGTCCAGTCCTTTGAGGCCCTCAGTCTCTATAGATATCTTTGTTCTTTGTTTTTCAACTAAAGGAGTTTGGAAGGCACTTTCCTGCCTACTAACATGGTATTCTGCAAAGTAAATACGCTGATTGAGAACATAAACAACTCCTGAGACGTAATCATTTTTTAAAATAATGTCAGTGAGCCTTACATGGTTATTGCTGAATGCCTTACAATAGGAATGACGCTTAAATGCAACTCTGTCCTTTGCTATATCTAATTCTGAGCTCTTGTGTTGTTTCTTAAGGTTGGAGTTTCCTGCATTCTGACTCTAAGTCTGAAGATCTTGAATGGAAAGTGCCTTTTGCCTGGGCGGTGGAGAGACTACGACAAGCTCAGATACAAATGTATCAAGCAGGGGTTTCTGTGTCCCTTTATTCATACTGGGGATTAATATATATAGCAATAGTATTAGAAAGTGAAATGATGGGAGATGTTTCAAACAATCTCAACTGAGAGCATTATTTCTCTGAAAATTCTGAGAAACCAACTGAAACTTCACTATTCCTATAAAGGAGTAATCCACTTTTATTTTAATGTTCATCTTCTAATAACAATAACTCCTTCAGCAGAGGCATTTCTTGGGCATTAATGACAGGTCACGATTCATCTTTTCAGATTATCACTAATCTCCAGCAGCAGTCCTGACAACTTGTTTAGATACATTTTACAATCTTGACTTTTAAATACCACTCTGGGTTTCCACAGCTGTGCCATAAACTCAAGCCTGCTGTCCTTAATCAGGGCCTCAGAAGAACTGCAGGATTATATCCCAAGGGCTGGATTCTCTGGTTCAGCTAGGCCTCTTTGTTTTGCTTACACTTGACACTTCTGTGTTTTACACAGCACAAAGTGTCCTTAAACCCCTGGAGATTCCAGCAGAGTGTTTTTGCTGTTCAGGGGGAATCTTTGCTGGCATAGAACTTGTAGCCTTCTCCTATATCAGCCATCTCCCAATGGCCAGCGTAAAATGGAAGCTGTGAGGTTACAGGGTGGACTGGAAACAGGAGGTATCTGAGCTCTGTTCTGCCCTTCTGCTCCAATTTACATCACGACTGCTGGGTGGCCCTGAGTCAGGGAGCTGCAACTAGCTTCCTGTAGCTGCCACATTTAGACACAGTGGAGAATTGGGGTCTAAATGTTTTAAATAGTAGGTACTAGTTTTATAAGCCAGGCCAGATTTAATGACGAGTTAAGATAATTACTAAATATAAATACTAATTGTTTATAAAACAAACAATTAACTGCTAAAAAAAAGCAGTTAACGAAGGTGTGTGTGTGTGTGTAAATCTGTAACTACAGCACAGTTTCAATATCTGTTATATATTTTAATATTCCACTCACAATTCAGTATATTGACTATTGTCATATATTATACATCTTTAGATTGAATAAGGCTTGTATATCTTAGATAAAATGATTATTAAGACTAGGTTTATGGGGTTTTAGCAACTAGTGTATGTAATAATTATAATAAATGCTAGGGATTTTAAATTTAAGTGTTTTACAAACACTAATTAATCCTCATGTTGTCATTAAAAGGTTTGTTGTCACTGTTTTATGGATGGGGAAACTGAGGCAAAATTCAAATGACTTACCCAAGCCCCTTCGCGAGTTGGTGTAAAAGCAAAGATTAGAATTTGCTTCTAGTGCTGCACTCAGGTCACTAGACCAATAGCTATAGACCAATCTCCAATAACTATATTTTATATGTTTGCAAAAATGCAAAGTATGAGTTTTCATATTTAATGTTACTCTTATAGGTCTCCTATATATTGATACTTAAGTGATATGTGCAGCTATACTTGTTTATGGTGCAGCTGGTAGAGGGTCTACCCCTTGAGTGCCCCCACCCCCTTGCGAAGTGGGGCCAGCTGACCTGTCCATCTGGCTGCGAAGAGCAACTATGTATGCTGCTCTTCAGCAAACAGGACGGTCTCCCGCACCTGCAGGGCAAAGCATTCCCTTCCATAGGAGCTGAACATGGTTCCTCTGTAGGGTTTGCAGACCCTACTGGCCCATCAACTTGGAACTGAAATCCTGATCCCCATGTTGCAATACATTGTGCTCTCACCAGATTTCTGGCCAAGTGCTATAGCACTTGATGTAATGTTATTGAATGTTTATACTTAGCCTGATCAGCAAAAAGTAATACTGAGCCCTGTTTTGTTACATAACTTTAAATGTAAGAAAACTTGGTTTGGAGACAAGAATACTCCTTAGATGTCTACTAGCTAATGTTTTGGTACCTCTTTTGTAGTGCCTTTCCTTCTTAATGACTTTATTTGTGTAAAGCTTTTGAGATAACATGCTCATTTTAAGATCTTCTCCAAGTGTAATATATAAAAACAACACAAAGATTAGTAAAATAATGTCAAAAGTCTGATTTAAAAGAATGTGGGCTGAAGGCTGGTAGGACTAAAATTTATATCTACTCATTCTGGTTTAGTTTACCCACCCACCCTGGCTGTGATTATCTGCTCTGCTCTTGTGATCAGTTAGAATATTGAAATATACAGAAATCTTGTCAAAAACAAAGAGTACCATTTTTTATTGTTCTTGGTCACAAGATTAAAGTAAGCAAGTAGAGTGAAAGCTAAAATAAGAAGTACATGGAAACTCAACACTGATTTAGTGACTAACAGGCAAGAATGGGGGTCAGGAGATCTGGGAACAGATCCTCAGCAGGGGTAAATTGTCATATCTCCCTTGAGGTCAATGGATCTATGACAATTTATCCCAGCTGAGGATCTGCTCCCTGGCTTCTTTCTAATTCCCTCTCTGCCAACGGCCTGTATGTGATCTTGTGTAAGTAATCTGAGCTCTCTGTCTTTCCCGTATGTGAAATGGGTTTAATAATTAGCTTGTGAGGCTTAATTCATTCAAGTTGGGAAGCTCCTTAGATGGTAGACTACTTAGAAATGCAAAGTATTACTATTAACTGTAAAGAAATCTATCACCCTGGGTTGAAGGGGGAGCTGGGAATCTGGCATTTTATCTTGACCCCACCTACATCTGGCCGGGTTGACAAATTCTTCTGCATCGGAAGGGGGACATAGGAAGGGAAAAGGAAAAAATAGGGCACATTTTTCTGATACTATAGGTTAGTATTGGAGAAATATAGAAGCAAATCCTATAGCTGTTACTCTGGACAAACATTTTTATATTAGTGGAAGTTTTGCCTGGGTAAGGCTGGTGGGATTTAGCCCTCTGAGAAATTATCATTATTAGAGGTCTGATTTTTTTTTCTCCCGTCTAAACAGAAACGATCAGATATCTAAGCTGAAAGAAGCAGGATTTGACCGACCAGTCATTCTCCGGCATTATGGTGATACTGTTAAAGAAAATATTTCTAAGAAATTTAAGAAGCGGACCTGCAGGACCTTATTTGAGCTGTTGAATGGAAAACCCCAAACACCAGCAATCAAGCAGGCAGACCCAGCATTACGAAAACTACATTATGGGCTGATGGATGGCTCATCTTTGATTTAATATCCTTTAAGTTCATACAGTACAAGTGAGTTATAGCAATGGTTAGAGGGTTTGGAACGGGTTTCAAAAGGCAATACACAAGGATTCAGAAGTTGTTTAGTTGAAGCGTTAAATCATAGGTAAATTTAAAAGAGCAAGACATCATCATTTTGTTTATCTGCTTCTTGGCCTGCACTGAAATAGTAACAGTGATGTGTACAATAACAGAGTCACACCTGGATGGATCAAGTGGACATCTGCCTTGGTGGGCTGGTCCTGGGCCCTCCCATTCCTTCTCCCCACCAAAAACGTGAGCACTATTACCAATGTGGTGAGCTGCTTCTGGACTCTGGGCCCTAATACCTCACTCACTCCTCCCCTGAGTACATGGATTCTACTGCCTGAGTGATCATTGAGGAGGGGTGAGAGGAAGGTCCTGGACCTCTGGTTACATGGAGGTCATGACGAGAGGGAGGGAATATTCACTTGTTAATGATTAGAAGGCAGCCTGCCTGGTGCTGTGTAGCATGAGACCAAAACTCAAAGACTTCCCTTCCCATTTCCCCAGGCCATCAGACCTGGACGTTCACCAGCCAGCCATAAGCCTCTGGGATGGTGAGAGAGATGGAGGAACAGAGGAGCCTACCTCCTTCTCCTAGCTCAGAGTTGGACAGGCTGGAGGAATCCTTTTTACTCACAGCTGCTGATATTCAACTGACTGGTCAATGGGGGGATAAGATGAGGGAAGAGAAACAGGTTGGAGCTCCAAAGTGGGTCTTCTCCTGCCCATCCTTCCCACCTCTTGATGTGGGTGAAGGAGAGGCCTTAAGGCTATGGCACACAAAAGGGTTTGCCTGGTGACTAGTCGAGGAAAGGTCCCTTTTTATGCAGGGGGTTCCGTGTCTTGTTCATGCTGCTGGTGGGGGCGGCTGAGTGTTGGACAAATGCCACTAAGTTCTGAACCGGACTGAATGCTATTTGAGCTGCTAATCAATAACAGGGAGGAGGGCAGGCTGTTGGGGGAGAGTTAAGGAGGAAGAAAGCAGATGTGTGAATGGATCTATAGCTGGAATCAATGGATAGTGCTCCAAATTTTGAGACGCCAAAAAAGGGGGAAGGAAAGTTTCTGAGTAGGGAGCCTAATGGCCTTAACTTTTTCTGTTGCTCTGGTCTGAGGAGAAAACATTGTTCGTCACAGTTACCAGCCAATCCACCTAAACCATCAGGGAAATGTTTTAAAAACTTGCCCCTTTCTCTGTACTGTGTGCATGGGGCGTAGGTAAAACTATAACTCAAAGAAATGTTTCAGAGTAACAGCCGTGTTAGTCTGTATTCGCAAAAAGAAAAGGAGTACTTGTGGCACCTTAGAGACTAACCAATTTATTAGAGCATAAGCTTTCGTGAGCTACAGCTCACTTCCTCAGATGAATATCGTGGAAACTGCAGCAGGCTTTATATATACACAGAGAATATGAAACAATATCTATTCCCACCCCACTGTCCTGCTGGTAATAGCTTAAGAAATGTGTGGCTGTAGGTGAGTTATACCCCATAGGGGGATAAGGCGGAAAAGGTGGATAAAGTATGAGTAGATAAAGGGGCTATAGCCGAGACTGGGATGAGAGTTTTGGACGAAAGGGGCTCAGATAATCAGGTTTTTATTGTAGCTGGGACTCTGTCTGCTTTTTCTGACTACTGTGGAGGTTGGTTGGTTTTAGATGATCACAGGGCAGGAGATCAGAAGCCTTGTCTTCACACACTTTCCTATGTTCATTAGCAACAAATGAAAGGAAATTTAATAGCAAAGGCTTTTCCCCCTCTCCATCATTTTGGGCTGCCATTGCCCTTGTCCCCGTTTTTATAGCTGTACCAGCTGCATGGTTTTCTAATCAGTCAGAGGTGTGCTATGAGCAATAGAGCTCTTTTACACCACCAACTCAGAGACATGGAGAATATCCCCTCAGAGGGGCTGCTTTCCACGTATACAAGGCGTACTATTGCTTCCCTCTCCAGGTCTCCCACAGGGTGATTCGAGTCAATAAACCATATGAATAGTAGTAGTGAATTGCTCAGTGAAAATAAATTAATCCTCCAGGCGATACAATGGAATTCATGAAAATGTAATCCTATGAACATGAAGAGATAGAGCTTTACCAATTATACTTTGGGGGCTAGATTGTGATTTTAGGTAGAGCTAAGGGGCGGTGCAAAGCCACCCTGTCCCTGCAGAAGCCCCAAGAGGCATTTTGCATCAGAAACTGAGTCACAAGTCCTCCCTTGTTTCCTTATTGCTCGTGGGACGGTAGTAGTTTAACACTGGCCTCTACCAACCGTAAATTTTCACCCACCCTCTGCTGGCTCAGGCAGCAGGGTGGAGTTTTGAGTCAAGGCTCCACCCATTCTCCACCGCTCCTTGCGCCCTCCCTCTGGGGAAGGGATAAACAGACAAGCAGCCCCACTTACTCCTACTGAACCCAAGATCTAGACAGCCCAAGATCTATAAGGAGGGTGGGGTTTTTAGCCTCTCTTACTCCCAGGCATATAACCCAAGTCACAACTGAGGCCAGAGTTGCATTATCAGCCAAAAGTAAAACTCGTTGACTGTACCTTCAGCTATCCTTCTGGGCATCCTGCAGTCTGCCAAAGCTATTCCGATCTCCCAGGTGGTGGTGTGTACACCAATATATTCACTGCCTCTCCAGATCAGACTATACTTGGAACCTTTACACCTTTTGGACATGGCAGTATTTGCCTTCATAACAGGTAGGGAGATATATTTCAGAGCACTTGCTAGCGTACTGTATATTAAGGTTGGTGCTGCAGTAAGAGGTGCTATAGAAGAGCCTAAGATACTGCTCGAAGCCATGAATGAGACTGTATGATACAACTTGATTTCACAGCCACAGACATGGAGTTGAATCATCCCTTGCTTTATGCCACTGTTTTTTAACTATTAAAATTATATTCCATTCCCCCAAAAGCAGCCACAGTTTTGGGTAACTCAAGTTTCTCTGCACCTAAACTCTTGATTTGCTCACACTGATGGAATGACAGTGTATACAAGTCAGAGATTTTGGGCTACCAAAAACTTCCATCAGCCAAATTTTGAAGCTGAATGGAGGTCATTGAAAATTTGGCTCCTGACTTGTACTGTGATATAACGACCACCAGCCAAATCTCCAAGGGCAGAAGGCACATGCATTTACCAGAAAATCTACCCCCAGCAGTGGAGACATCGGGCAAAAGTTTTTCATCCCAATCCTGGCTCCTTCAAACACTTGAAGAAAGGCAGCTCTGCAAACCCTCCATGACATTGGTGGCAGAGAGACATGCCACAGAACACTGTCTGAGTAATCATTCCCTAGCACAGTTCTTAGGAAAGCAAACACACACACACCCCTGCCTACCTAACTTACACTGTTTCATGAATATCAGAGAGAGAATTGGTCAAATACTATTTGTTAAATGCATTTTTTGATTAATGTTCATCCGAAGTATCTGTCAAATCACAGATAATCGGTGTGCCTTTGTGGAAGGAAGGAGCGGGGTTGTTGAACCCATTTGGAAGTATTTACTGATTGGGCCACAGTGGGGCCCTTTGTACTAAGCTAAATATTTTTGTAGAGTTGTTGAGCCACATCTGTTTTGAATAACAATGGTAATTGAGACAATTTTTAGTAAAACTCAATTAAGTGAGACCCTTAATTGAAAATATTTCCCATATTGTCTGGGATGTTGATTTTAATTCTTACTTCTGCTATTTGTGACATCTTCTCAGAACACTACATTGAAGCAGGTCAGCTGATGTGTTTGTGCCAGGGATAAAGGTAACTGTGGGTTTGTTGTTGCGAATGAACACTAAAGAAAAATCGTAGAAGTGTGACCCCCAAAAAGCAACTCAGGAATCTTAACAACATGGATTGATTGGTTGGATTGATAAACGTGACTATCTTTTCCTTATTTTCTTCTTCTTCCCTCCAATTTGCGCTGGCAGCTGAAGAATTTTTGTGCTCTTGATAGTGCACTAGAAATAAGTATTAAAACTCACCAAGTATTAGTCATCAGTTTCTCATACATTCTCCTATTTCATTTTAATTATTAAAACAGCCCTTCAATGTCTCTGGGCCTCACTGCTTCACCTGTAAAGCAGGGCTAGTATAGATCTGCCTTACAAGTATGTAGCGTGTGAAAAGCACAATGGCGTGCTGCATGTGCAAAGTTATTATGCTAATTAAAACCACTTAGATCAAAGTAAAGTTCTTGGACTGCTCACATTTTACGAACGTGAACCATTAAACCTGGCTTTCTGTTTCTGGTTGTTGTTCACAGTAACATCATAGCAATGATGTTTAATCAGGAAGGAGGCATGGTGACTAATAAAGATGGAGAAATAGTCAGAGAATGGATATGGCCTCCGGTGGGAAAGCTTAGTGATCCAGTTTTAATGCAGGTAATATTTATTGGCTTGATTTTTCTGTTTTGGTTTTCTCCTTTTGCAACAAAATTGCCCTTTGGAAAATTTCTTCATTGCAAGGATAATAATACTGCACTTTCCATCTTCTAAATGCTTTGCAAAGAATAGCTAAGTAACACTCCCAACAATCCAGGTGTAGCAAGGTAAATATTGCTGTCTGTATTTTACTCATGTGGAATCTAAGACAGGGAAAAGATAAGTAACTCGCCCAAGGCTGCAGAGAATTGTGTAAGGGCTCATGATTTCCTGAGGCCACCAGACTATCCATGCACCTAGGAGCAGTGTTTTAGAACATTCTCTCATTACTCTTTTAAAATACAAGTGAGTTCTCATTTAATTTATCTTTTGTGTGTTTTTAATAGCAAACAACTGCTGAACCTGACGTTAGGACTGATCCAATTCTCATTGACGTCAATGGAAAGACTGCCACTGACTCCAGTGGTTGTTGGATCAGGCCCAGAATGCTAAAAGATACTTGAAATTAAGGTAAAAATCAGGGATACATTTGGTAGAGAGGCCCTGAAAATTACACAGAACACCCAAGCGTAAGTTTGAGGACACTTGCAGGCAGTTGGTAGGAAAAGGGGTGTCTTCTGAGATTTTTTTTTTAACCCAGTTGCATGTCAGTTTAAACTTTAAAGTTTCGTACACAGAAAAGCTGTCAATTCCATTTAATACTGCCTCCTAGAGGATGACTGGAAGGAGAGGAGAGGAAACTGAAGTGACACTTCACTTGTTCCCCTGCCTTCCTTTCACAGACCTCACCTGCTAATAGCAACATCTTCTTTCCCTTCCTGGAAGGTTCCTAGTGTATACCTCACTTACTCTGTACCCTCCCATCCTTAGCAGCTTCCATCGCCTTCCCAAATCCCATTCATAATTCAGTCTGTATTTAAGAAAGAAGAGAAAACAACCATCCTTTAAATCCATATTGCTAGTCTGAAGGATAAGTGTCCACTCCTAATATCTAATGGCCTCTTAAAGGCACACTAATGCTGACATGGCAATGGAGAAAAAGTAGCTTAAATGTGTTGATAGCTTCTTAAATTAACTTGTCAAAAACCTAAGCATCATCGTAGAGAGCTGAAAGAAAATATCTTCTCAACCCACAATTGTAGTCAAGAGAGCACATAAGATGTTGGGCGGTATTTAGAAAGGGACAGAGAATAATACTGAAAATATAATGTCGTTATATATGCCAATGCTACACTCTCTCGTAGAATACTCTGCTCATTTTGGTCACCCTATTTCAAAATGGATATAGGAGGAATCAAAAAGGTCCAGAGAAGGCCAGCAAAGACTACTAGAGACACAGAAAGATTTCTGTATAGCAAGAAATTAAAGTGATTAAGACTATTCAATTAAGAAAGGAGACAAAGAGGTGACATGAGACCATTACGTGGTTTAAAGATCAAGTGGGCACCCCATTTACCCTTTCATAATAAAATAACAAGGAGACACCCAAGTACACAGAAGAAAACAATTTTTAAAAAATAATTAAAGGAAATATTTTTCTATGCAATGCAGAATTAACCTGTGAAACTCACTGCCACAAGAAATTATGACTTTAAAAATCGGACATTTCCTTGTATAAGAATATCATCCACATGTGCTCTCTGAAAAACTCTCCTGGAACATTTTCATACAGCTCAATGGAGTTATGCTTTACTAAGGAGCAGACACCCTAAACATTTGCTAGCAAAGCCCTTAAGTGTGCCTTGAAGAAAAGAATTTGTAAAGGCACCACCACATACACGCCAGGTCAGATTTTGTTGCTTGTTACTTGATACACAGCTATTGGCAATGTGATTAGTACTTTATACAAGGTATCCATTCAAGAGCACTGACAGAATGTCAGGTAGCCAACAAACACAAGTAGTTTCTTGTTTCTCAGTTCACCTTACCTTAGGTGGCAGCCTAAATGAGGGAGCAGCTGGGAACAATCACACACAACATGTGTGATAGGCCTGGTACAGCTAACAGATTGCCTTTTATATAGGTGGTACAAACGTGTGGTTTTGTAGCGGGTGGTTCCGAGTTCCCTCTTTGCTGTTGCCATGATGTTCCAGTATAATGACAACAATGAAGTCCTAGGAGACCACGGATTTGTGACAATATACTGTATGACTGAAAAGTGCAAAACAAATTCTAGACACCGGATACTGTCTAAGTTCTGCTCATCCACACCTGCAACCAAGCTCAAATGCCAAGCATAGGGTAGAATGTTTCTTGCTAATCTGTGCCTGATTCTGTAGGTCTTATACATCAAGAAGCAAAGGCACTTTCTTGAGTCACCTTAAAAGTTGGGGGAGTTTCTCATATGTTCCCTCACTAGACAATGACTAGTGCATACCTTCCTGCCTCTGCATGATCCAGATTAGTATGTCCTGGACAAGAATAGTCTGGGCAAGGGGCCGTTTCTGGCCAGACTTCATATGCATACAGTATTAACTAACTTTACATCATTAATCTTTGCTTGGAGACAAAACCAGAATTTGGCTCAACATTTAACTGAAAAGGCTGATCACTAACCATCATTTGGGTTGGCTAATCGCAATCTTTCCCCGTTTTAACATTGGAGAGGTCACACTATGCAGCATCTCCCACCTGGGCCACAAAAATGAAGATTGGGTATAGAACATGACTGCCCTTTGTCTTACTCCAGGTTAATGACTACATCACTGTGAGGATTGCAGGGCGCTTTGCTATTAGCTTGGTCTACAAGTGGCAACATGAAAGCGTGCGATTGTCTTTGTCACCACTACAAGGTGTGGCTCTTCCGCAATTAGAAGAACTGGTATGTTGCAACTGCTTGCAATTAAGGTTCATTAAAAATGTCAGTCTGTCTACAGCCTGTGAGACTAACGAGTTTTCACTGAGTCAGTAACCCTTAATATTATCTCTTTCCCCCTTTGCAGTACCTTCTAATAGGTATGGATAAATATAGCTCTACTAGGAGCCTCTATTTATTAGCAGTCTACCCCTGACTTCACTAGAGATGCACACTGACTCAGTTAGAGGAAGAAATATGGAAAAAGTGAATTCATAAGTGCAACCACTCACCCTTAAATAAAAAGAAAAGGAGTACTTGTGGCACCTTAGAGACTAACCAATTTATTTGAGCATAAGCTTTCGTGAGCTACAGCTCACTTCATCGGATGCATACTATGGAAACTGTAGAAGATCTTTTTATACACACAAAGCATGAAAAAATACCTCCCCCCACCCCACTCTCCTGCTGGTAATAGCTTATCTAAAATGATCACTCTCCTTACAATGTGTATGATAATCAAGTTTGGCCATACCAACAGGAGAGTGGGTTTGTGTGTTGGGGTGGGCGGGTGAAAGAAAACCTGGATTTGTGCTGGAAATGGCCCAACTTGATTATCATACACATTGTAAGGAGAGTGATCACTTTAGATAAGCTATTACCAGCAGGAGAGTGGGGTGGGGGGAGGTATTTTTTCATGCTTTATGTGTATAAAAAGATCTACACTTTCCACAGTATGCATCCAATGAAGTGAGCTGTAGCTCACGAAAGCTTATGCTCAAATAAATTGGTTAGTCTCTAAGGTGCCACAAGTACTCCTTTTCTTTTTGCGAATACAGACTAACACAGCTGTTACTCTGAAACCTGTCACCCTTAAATATCTATTTTGCAGTGGAGTTAAAATCAGACTGTAAGCATCTTTCAGATTGTTTTAGAAATTAACCCTTTTTGATATATGTGAACAAACAGTCGTTAAAAAGTACAAAAAAAAAAAAACCCAGGTAGTTTTGATTCTTATCTAGCAATGTAACTGGCTTGATTGTTTTCTAAGAAACAATTTTTATTTTAGAAAAAATTCCACATATGTGAGCACTTAATAGGGCTTTATTATTGGCAAACAGCAAAAATACAACTATCAACAGCTTGCTCTTGGCAGGGACTGTCACTTACTGTTATAGATATATGTGTTTGTTAGCACAGAACTGCCTAGAGGTTCCAGTCAGAGGATTGGGGCCTCATCTTGCTAGGCAGCCTACACACATATACCAAAAAGGTGCATTTGTAACACAGTCTGACCTGAATTCTGATTGGGGCGTGTCTACACTGCATTGTAAACCTGAATCTTTGGGACCTGGGCTTGCAGACTTGGTGGGTACATCTAACACTAAAAAAAAAAAAAAAAAAAAAATCCCGCAGCAGCAAGTCTCAGAGCCTAGATCTACTGACTCTTGCTCATGGGGTTCACACTACAGGGCTAAAAACAGCAATGTAGATGTTCCCACTTGGGCTGGAGCTGGGTCTGAGACCCCCTCACCAGGTCTCAGAGTCCAGACTCCAGCCCGAGTGGGAACATCTACATTGCTATTTTTAGCCCCACAGTACAAAGCCTGCAAGCCCCAGTCAGTAGATCTGGGCTCTCAGACTCGCTGTCACAGGTATTTGGGGGGTGGTGGTTGTTGTTTTTACAGCATAGACATACCCAAAGTTTCCAAGCCCAGGCTTGAGTGTCTACACTACATTGTAAACCTGGGCTTACCATTATTGGACCTGGTCTCACAGCCATGCTAACACGTCCATATTGCACTACACACACCTTCTGACTTGGGTCTGCAACTTGAGCTGCAGACACACTGCAAAATGACAGGGCTTGGACCTCAGTCACAATGAGACTAAGGCTCTGACCCAAATCCCTACCAGAGTCCGAGGACCTGGGTCCTGAGTGCTTGCTTACCCGAGTCAGACTGATTTGTGTGTGGACAGAAGGGATCAAACCTTTGTGTTTATCCAGCCCTTAGTGATTGTATAATATATAAAAAAAGTTTTATACTTTTCTCTCTCTTTTTTCCAGGGCCAGATACTCACCAGAGTTAAACTTTCATCCAAATCAGCTAAAGAATTCTCTAAAGTAAGCAGGAAAAAATTGAGAGAGAAAGAAACAAAGAAGGTTCTAAAGAAAGAAGTAAGCAGCAACCAAAAACTCAGTACTAAGACAGCTAACAATCTTACTGGAATATTTTTTGCATCTCTTTCTTTTCTAACAATTGCTTGTTTGCAGCTGTGTTTAAGTCCTTCCCACACAACCATCTTGACTCTGAAACGTAAAGATATTCCTCCCCAATTTTTTTTTTTTAAGGCCTATTGAGAGTAATGCCCTAAAACTGTAAGGCCAGATCCTCAGCTGGTGTAAATTGACTTCAGTGGAACTCTGCTGATTTACACCAGGTAACGATCTGCCCCATTGCCTGTTATGGAAGTGTCCCTTACTATGTACTAGTTATTGTACAAATACAATGGGCCCAATTTCTGGTTGGGTTTTTTGGATGCTGCTATGACACAAATAATAGTCTATTCATGATTAATCTATTGTCTGATAACCCTCTTGGATAATAAAGTCCAGTTAAGTATGTCATCCATTTCATCCACAGCTACAACTACCATTGTAACATATTTTGATATTCATTCTTGCCAAGAGGGACTGGCTAAGCATTAGCTATGAAATACCTACACTCTACAGGTTAGAATCCTAGGAGTGTTGACTCAGTCCTTCTGTGGTAGATAAATGAGGGGCAGCGGAACAAGGGGGCAGTGGGAGCTAATGCCCCTGATCTATGTTTCTGCACCTGTGCGACATTCCTTGCAAGTGGCATCGAGGTGAAAGCAGGACCTGGAAGCTGGAGTAGATGCTATAATGCCCCGGATCAGGCCAGGGAGCAGGTAGGAAAATGCTCCCACTGCTGAGGCTCAGTAGCTCCCCTCACTCCTCCTCCTGTCCGTGATACCCCGACCTCCACCTGCTTCTCATGTAGAGGGCCACTACTCGGCACCCCCCACTCAAATCACACTTCTGCTGCCTCCGTGATAAACTGAGGTCCATACAGAATGGAGATCCTGCGTATGAGAGTTTAAAAAATGAAGTCCTGTCTCTTATTTGTGGACATCCTTTGCTTTCTGCAAGAGGAGAGGGTTCCCCTATTGTCCTGAGTAAAATTCTCCCACACCTTGTTTTTGTGCAGAATGCAGCATGCTGGTTGACCACCTGGCTTGACCATCCAACCAAAATGCTGCATTCCTATAGTACTCTATATAAAAGTCTTAAATGCCCCACTGAACTCAGGATAGATGGTCTTTGTGTCACAAAATGTGTTATCATGATCAGGGGGTTCACAAGTGAAGGGATTTGTGGAGTCAAAGTTGGAAAAGCAAAAACAAAACAACCCCCCCCCCAAAAAAACCAAAAAAACAAAACAAAACAGATTTTTGCTTAGTGTTGACTTCCATTTATATTCCATTTTGTATAAAACATTTAACTTAGAAAGTTCAGAAATGTATTTTGAGAGTGATAAGATCCAGGTAAATGTGTAAATTAATATTTTAAAAAGAAAAACAAGAAGTTACCACGAATCATTCTGGGGAGTTAAATTAACCTGACATTTATTCACCAACACTAACATAGAGGGAGAGAGAAGACACCTTGTTCCTTCTAACTAACTTGAGGGCAATGCCCATTACAATAATATCTCTACCCCTTAGCAATGCCTGTCAGATTGCCATTTGAAATGCCACCAAAACAAGATCTGCAGAGAGAAGAAGATAACGGAGCAAGGAGGGGAATGCAGAACTAGGGGAGGATGAAGCACTGGGAGGAGATGCTTAAGGGACTTAAGAGTCTAAATCTCCTTTAGGAAAGTGACTTAGGAGCCTAAATTGCAGTGAGACTTGGGCCTTAAGGCCCATATCCTCAAAGGTATTTAGGTACTTAACTCTCATTTAAATCAATGGGAATACAGTTGCAGATCTGGGTCTGCGTGCTTAAGTCACATCTGAAAATGGGACTTTGGTGCTTTTGAAAATTTTATCCCTGAGCACAATTGCATCATGCTAGTTAGTCGATTACAGTTTTGGCTTTTAACCAGCTTCTGGACTTATGGACAGAACTCTAAAATATTACTTTCGGTTTTATTGAAAACAAGTTTTTTCTGCATTTTGAATTTGTGTTGCTAAGCAGTTTATGCAAATAATTTTGGTTCATTTTTAGCAGTTCAGTTAAGTACAGTAGGAGTTATATTAAATGGATGAAGCTCTTTTCTTGTCTGTAATTCCAATTAGCTTACAAAGTGAGCTAGTCAAAAATTATAGTTTAAGCTTCCTGTGTCTAAATTGGTAGATGCTATATGGGTTTCTCGGCAATGCTTAACCACTGCACCAAAAACACTCACATTCACTCACTCTGTCTTGTGCTTCAAATCTCTGTATTGCTTTTGGAAGCAACAATTCAGATTTAGAGATAAGTACAATGCATCATTACCACCTTGCTCAGAAAGCTATTTTGCCAT
Organism: Lepidochelys olivacea; assembly: GCF_965140295.1. Lineage (NCBI taxonomy): Eukaryota > Metazoa > Chordata > Testudines > Cheloniidae > Lepidochelys > Lepidochelys olivacea. Next base: position 270,521,081 of record NC_140411.1, read on the forward strand.
CTGTTCTTCTTTGAAGGGTGCATCATGTGGGTAACACCCATTAACAATTAACATTAATACTCACATTGCCACTGATGGGAAAATACACTTTTCATTGCAACTGTGTCTACATCAGACAACTTAACCAGTACCATAAGGACAGCTGTAGTGTAAATACTTACATTGTACTAGTGATGCTATTCCGACTGTAGTTTTACCCACATCCACACTAGCGCTGTACTATGCTACTGCAATTGCATTGTGCTCCGGGTATCTATCCTGCAGTTCCCAGCACAGTTCACTTGAGAAATTCTGAAAGACTGTCTGGGAGCCCAGCGGAACTGTGGGGAGAAAGGTCACATTTCCATAAGTTCCCTTGAGTACTCCCCATTAGACCCCAGGTATCGGTGTAATTTTAAGAGCTTTTTTTCAAAACGGAGGGCAGGATGACCATTTAATCCCTCCCTCCTGGCTCAGCAATGTTTTACGCTTCACTGTTTCTGGATCAGCTGCCTTATAAGATCTCACTCCGACACCGGGTTAATTAATAAACTCCAGCCTTATTGTGGCTGCTTACAACATGGCTTCTTCAGCCTCATGGCTTCTCAGACAGTTCCCCAGGAGGTGTCATTTCGAAATAGTTCCCCCTCAGAAAACAGTATGCGATCTGCTGGCACTTTCATATTGTTACATCCCTTCTCTTTTAAAAAAAAGCTGTTAAACACTCCAGCAATAACTGATAATGTAATCTAACGTATTCCTTTAAGATGCTGACCATTCTTGCAGTTACTTCATTCATCACTTTATCAGTCTGTCTCGCTACACAGTGGTACAACTTGGAAGTTCATCACAAAATCCCTCAGATGAGCAGGTTTTATAACAGTCCATCCTCCTCTAGTATGGTATGGTTCACTGGTGCCTCCTTGGTGATGTCTTACTCCCATCTGGTCAATAACAGCCTCTAGGCATGGTGTTGCTTGAGTCTGTCAAAACACCCTCTTCCTTCTGTCTTTTCTCTGGCATGCCCCTGACGTTGTCTGCTTCTAACAACTCTGGCTCAGGATTTTCCTGCTGTAGAACCCGAAGACATTTGTTGTCCATCCTGTCTTTAGAGATTTTTTATTTTTCTGAGGTGCCTATGGTTTTGCCTCACTATCTGTCCATTGTCTATTTGCACTTGACATGATCTTTGGTTTCCTTGTTGCACTAGGGTAGCTTTGTGGCAGAACTTTATCCTGTTTTGTTAATGGTTGTTTATATACTTTGTTGCCTAGTTCCAGATCTGTCAGATCTCTTGCAGATGTGTTGTAGTAAAACACTTGTCTTTTTTGTTGGCTTCTCCATATTCGCCAGGTGAAACGCCTGAGTACCAAGGGTCTAAAAACCTTCTGCTTGTTGGCAAGAGTGTCTTAGGTCTCTGGCTCATCAATCTTTGTGCGGGACTAGAATTTAGGCCTTGCAAGGGAATATATCTGTGATCTATTAGTGCTAAGTATTGGTCAGCCTCTGCCATTTTTGCTTTTTTCAACAGTTTCTAATCAGTTTTTACTACTGATTCCAGTTTGCCATTGCTTTGATGATACCCCAGTGAAGATGTTATGTGACCAAAATCCCAGTCCTTTCTGAACTTCCAGAACTCTCCTGAAAGAAACTGAGGTCCATTATCAGAACGCAGAATATCAGGTATCCCATACTGTGCAAAGTGTGCTTTTATCTTCTGCATGACTGTTATGGATCCTGTAGTCTATAGTCTATCTCCCAGAAATTGGAAACATACTCTACAATCATCATGTATCCTTTGTCTCCAAAGGTAAACAAATCTACTCCCACCTTTGCCCATGGTCTTTCTTGGAACTTTGTGTTGCCACAGGGTCTCTTTCGGTTGTCTTCTTAGGGTCTGCATACATCACACTTTTCTATGAATACCCATAATTGTTCATTCATTCCCAGTCAGTACATAGTCCTTCTGGCTCACCGTAAGCAACCTTCAATTCCCAGATGTGATGAATAAACTTTATGCATATTCTCATTGCTAAATAGCTGCTAGAATAACTGCTCTTTCTCCCTTAAATATAATGTCGTTCTGTATACATAACTTATCTCTTATCTGAAAGAATGTGTTCTCTCTTTAGGTACTTGATCTTTTGTCACTGGCCATCCTTGTAGGATCATGAGTTGCAATTTCTGCAGCATTCTGTCTTGCTCTGTACCTCTTTCAACCTTTCTTCCAAGATAGGAAAGTACTGTACCCATATTAACTGTCTCCACCTCGGCCTCTACGGATCTCTCCTGGCTGGGTTCTGGCAAGTATAAATGGCTCAAGGTGTCTGCCAACACCAAGTTGCTGCCTGGGCAATACTTGATCTGTACATTGTAACTCTACAGTTGCATCATCACCCACTGTAAGTGTTTTGGTGCACTGAGTAATGGCTTTCATGAGGGTTATGGCAGATTGTACATCCATGGTGCAACTGTAAATGTATTGGTGACATTTTTGCATTCCAAAGAGTATTGCTAACAACCTCTTTTTCAATTTGAGCATAGGCTTTCTCTGTCACGGACAATGCTCTGCTTAGAAACGCAACAGGTTGTCCTTCTTGCAGCATGGTAGCCCCTAGACAGGACTCGGATGTGTCACATTGCAGCATCAGGGTTCCTCTGCGATATAATGTTTCAAAATGAGAGCCTTCTCAATCATCTCTTTTGTTTTCTGGAATACTTGCTTGTGTTGGTCTGTCCACTCCCATAAGGTGACTCAATGTGTCAGCTCTTTCAGGATCTTACTGCTCTCAGATAGATCGCTGCAAAACTTGGCTAAATAATTGACCATTCCCAGGAATCTTTGGACTCCTTTAATATTGCTGAGTCTTGGCATTTCTCTAATTGCCCTCACTTTCCCTGGGTCTACTTTCAGGCCTTTGGAGGTCAACAAACGTCCAGTGTAGGCCATCTCAGTTACTCTCAACCTGAGTTTGTCTGAGTTCAATTTAATATTCTTTTTTCTGAATCTCTGTAAAAAAATGTAGTAATTTGCAATCATGATATTGTTGTGCTTGTTCTGGATCTTCACCCTCAATCAGCACATGCCAGAATTCATTTTCTACACTGCATACTATAAAAAGTCTCACTTTAGACAGATCTATTAATATGTCCTCAATTATAGGCAGATGGAAATAGTTCTGTTTCAAAGCTTTGTTTAAAGGCTTTAGGTCTAGGCATCGTCTCAGTTTTCCAAATGGCTTCATTACCACCACAAGACTGCTTATCCAGTCTGTGCTCTTCTTGACAGGCTGTGTAATTCTCCAATTTTGTAGGCTCTGCAGTTCGTCTTTCAGTGGCTGTAGGTATTGCAATGGGTACTTTTTTTGGCAATTTAACTGGCTTCTCACTGGTGTCAATCTCTATTTTATAAACACCATGTAGTGGTCTGTCTCCTTGAAACACGTCCCTATAGTCCCTCTGTATCATCTCCTGGTCCCAGGTAATACCATCCAAGGTATCTTCAGTCACCCTGCTATCCACTTCCATTATGTTTTGAACTGTATTTTTATCAGGTTCATGGCTTAGGCAGCCTTGTTGCCCAGAAATGGTACTCTTGTCTCATCATCTATGACCACAAAATCCAGACTTCCTTTTTGTTCCTTCCGTTTTTAAATTTTTATATTTTCCTCACAGGCTTTAATGTGGTATGGTTGTACATTAACCATCTGTTAACAGTCTCTTCCAACCCTATGTCCGAGTTTATCAGACAGATCAGGATAATGTTACAACTTGCACCACAATATAATTGAAATTGTATCACTTTCTTCCCAGGTAACTTGGCTGCATACAACGATTTCTGGTGCTTACTAGGGTCTTCTTGCACTGTGTTTACCATCTGTTTGGTCACCCACATAATGGCCTCATACTCACTGTTGCACTCTTCGGTTACTGTGTGTACTTTAGATTTGTTTTTCTACCCTCTGGACAAACACTTGGTTGCAAAATGATTACATTTGTCACATGTATGGTATTTTCCCCATAATCTAGACACTTTTTTTTCTGTCTTGTGTTTTCTCTACCGCAGTATTTGCATGTGTCTGTACTCTAATCATCTACTAATGTTGTATTGGGTTTTGATTTCTTCTTTATGTATTGCATAGACAGTTTCTGCTGACTGCTCTTCCAGGGTTCTAATCCGCTCTTTAGATAGCTGTGCAGCCCTGCATATCTCTTAGCTTTCCCCCCAAATTAAGGCAGCTTCCCCTAGCAACCAGTCTCGCACTTGTGAGTCTCATATCCCACATGCTATCCGGTCTCTTATCAATGAATCGTTAATATTCCTAAAATTGCAACTGGCTGCTACAACTTCTAAATCAGTGCTGTACTCATCTATCTGGCCCCTGCAGCTGCTTGATCCTAGGTAAAGAAATTATATCCTCCCACCACTTCATTCTTCCTAGGGGGGGTCTGTCCTGGTGAAAACTGGACAGTCCAGGGGAGGGCCATGGCCCGCTGACCTTTCCTGTTCCGGCGCCACTGATTTGCGGGTTTAATGTCTCTGGAGGCTTCAGTGCTTCCATTTTCTGTTATCAGCCTTGTCTTGTAAAACAAACGGTGTACTCACAGCAGTATTCTGCTCTCGGCAGTGCAAGTCTGAACAGTCTCTCCCGCGGTCTAGGACTCGATTAGCTCTGCCATTATGTTTTATGCTTCACTGTGTTTGAATCACCTACCATATAAAATTTTACTCTGACACAGGGTTAATTAAACTCCAGCTTTATTGTGGCTGCTTACATCATGGTGTTTTCAGCGTCATGGCTTTTCAGAAAGTTCCCCATGAGGAGTCACTTCTAAGCAGTTCCCCCCAGGAAACAGTATGTTGCCTGAAAGTGTCTGCTAACGCTCAAGCAACAGGTTTCAGAGTAGCAACCGTGTTAGTCTGTATTCGCAAAAAGAAAAGGAGTACTTGTGGCACCTTAGAGACTAACAAATTTATTTGAGCATAAGCTTTTGTGAGCTACAGCTCACTTCATCAGTCGCAGACCACACCACACGATCCATTGTCTACAGCCAAGCTCTACGATACAACCGCATTTGCTCCAATCCCTCAGAGAGGAACACCTACAAGATCTCTATCAAGCGTTCTTACAACTACAATACCCACCTGCTGAAGTGAAGAAACAAACAGATTGACAGAGCCAGAAGAGTACCCAGAAGTTACCTACTACCGGACAGGCCTAACAAAGAAAATAACAGAACACCACTAGCCATCACCTTCAGCCCCCAACTAAAACCTCTCCAACGCATCATCAAGGATCTACAACCTATCCTGAAGGACGACCCATCACTCTCACAGATCTTGGGAGACAGGCCAGTCCTTGCCTACAGACAGCCCCCAACCTGAAGCAAATACTCACCAGCAACCACACACCATACCACACAACAGAACCACTAACCCAGGAACCTATCCTTCCAACAAAGCCCATTGCCAACTGTGTCCACATATCTATTCAGGGGACACCATCATAGGGCCTAATCACATCAGCCACACTATCAGAGGCTCGTTCACCTGCACATCTACCCATGTGATATATGCCATCATGTGCCAGCAATGCCCCTCTGCCATGTACATTGGTCAAACTGGACAGTCTCTACGTAAAAGAATAAATGGACACAAATCAGACGTCAAGAATTATAACATTCAAAAACCAGCCAGAGAACACTGCAATCTCTTTGGTCACTCGATTACAGACCTAAATGTTGCAATTCTTAAAAAAAACAAACAAAAAAAACAACAACTTCAAAAACAGACTCCAAGGAGAGACCGCTGAATTGGAATTAATTTGCAAACTGGATACAATTAATTTTGGCTTGAATAGAGACTGGGAGTGGATGGGTCATTACACAAAGTAAAACTATTCCCCACCACCACTGTTCCTCAGATGTTCTTGTCAACTGCTAGAAATGGTCCACCTTGATTATCACTACAAAAGGTTTCCCCCCTGCTCTCCTGCCGGTAATAGCTCACCTTAAGTGATCACTCTCATTACAGTGTGTGTGGTAACATCCACTGTTTCATGTTCTCTATGTATATAAATCTCCCCACTGTATTTTCCACTGAATGCATCCGATGAAGTGAGCTGTAGCTCACGGAAGCTTATGCTCAAATAAATTTGTTAGTCTCCAAGGTGCCCCAAGTCCTCCTTTTCTTTTTGCTCAAGCAACAGCAATTTGTGCTGAAGTTTTCTAAAAATCTGTTATAAGACTGCTGAGGCAGCTGCATCAAGGCACTGGAGAGTGTTCCTCCTGCAGTGATTCAGAAGCTGAGAACAGCAATAGGTAAAGTTTTGCTGCAAGAGTCACTCTTCTCCCCACCCCTTCTAAAGTAACCTATTCTGGCACTTGAAGTTGATGTTAATCAGTTGAAGTGCTGCTTTTGGGCCAGATGTAGCCCCAGCCAAGTGGGTCTGTGTGTTTTCAATGTCAAGTGCCAGCAGTAATCACTGCTTTATTCTGTTGAAGCTAATGCTGGGACTCATTTGCCCCTCCCAACAAATCCAGGAATACATGAACAAAAAGGATGGTAAGGCAGGTCTTGGTGGGCCATCATAGGAAGGAAAGTGCATGGTGTCAGAATTTTCAAAAACTCTGGACCTTCTCAGAGTGGGCAGAAGGGAATCCTTGTCCCACCAAACAATATTGACGTTAATGATGTCTCCATCCATGTTGTGATTCTGGGCAGTTCTGCCTCCTCACACTTGTTATGCCTCACAAAACCACTCTCAGATTAAAAATACCCAGAGAGATGTCAGTAGGTACAGCAGGTGTAAAATAGAGGCAGAGCATGCTTTTGGGAGGCTGAGAGCCAAATGCAAATAGCTGCTGACTTACAATGTTAATTCAATGACTAATCAAACCATTATAATGTCCTCCTCCTGCACTTTACGCAATACTTGTAAAACCAAAAGGGAGGTCTTTGAACAACGGAGTGAGGAAGCAATGGGACTGGCAGCAGCCTAGCCAAACAAACAAGCTGTGGCAGACTCCAGTATAATTTACAGCATCCGCACCCTTCTTCTCTCATCCTACAACGAGGACTAAGAGTATGTGTTATGATGCCAAACTAGATTACACAGTATAATGGATCAGACTAGAAGATGGTGACATTTACTAGTGCCTGCTAACTTCCACTCATAGTGTATTGGATCCATTCTTCCTCTCGGAGACCCTAGTCTGATGTGAATTTGAAATGCTCATTGTGGACTTCAGGAGAGGCTGTGATGTTACTTTATCTTCTACTGAACAGTTATGAACAATCAAATTTAATTTAACACGCTGGCTGCACAAATGCGTGAACTTGCTTCTGGGTCACTTTCACAGGCGGTCTCGTTCTGATGGGCTGAATTCATAAAACAGATGTACAAAATAAATCACAGACTGGAAAAACAAACAAACAAAACAAAAAAAAACTTCCACTCATGGGAAGTTTGAAAAAGTCTTCTCTATCCCCTCACTCTACTGATAACTTATATTCAAAATATGCTTTTAAATTAAAGGTCTCATATATATTATAATTAGGGCTGTCGATTAATCACAGTTAACTCACACGATTAAAAAAAATTAACTGCGATTAAAAAAATTAATCACAATTCATCACTGTGTACGTGCTTGCTTTATATTCTTTTTTATTACAAATATTTGCACTATAAAAATGATACACAAAAGAAATAGTATTTTTCAATTCACCTCATACTGCAATCTCTTTATCATGAAAGTGCAACTTACAAATGTAGATTTTTTTTGTTACATAACTGTTTTGTTTTTGAGTGCAATGTAAAACTTTAGAACAAGTCCACTCAGTCCTACTTCTTGTTCAGCCAATCGCGAAGGCAAATAAGTTTGTTTACATTTATGGGAAATACTGCTGCCTGCTTCTTATTTATAATGTGAGAAAGCGAGAACAGGCGTTCGCATGGCACTTTTCTAGCCGGCGTTGCAAGGTATTTATGTGCCAGATGTGCTAAAGATTCATATGCTCCTTCATGCTTCAGCCACTATTCCAGGGGACATGCTTCCATGCTGATGATGCTCATTAAATAAATGTATTAATTAAATTTGTGAACTCCTTGGGGGAGAATTGTATGTCTCCTGTTATGTTTTACCGACGTTCTGCCATATATTTCATGTTACAGCAGTCTCGGATGATGACCCAGCACATGTTGTTCATTTTAAGAACACTTTCGCTGCAGATTTGACAAAACGCAAAAAAAGGTAGCAATGTGAGATTTCTAAAAATAGCTACAGCACTGGACCCAAGCTTTAAGAATCTGAAGTGCCTTCCCACATCTGAGAGGGACGAGGTGTGGAGCATGCTTTTAGAAGTCTTAAAAGAGCATCATGCAGATGCGGAAACTACAGAACCCGAACCACCGAAAGAGAAAGTCAACATTCTGCTGGTGGCATCTGACTCAGATGATGAAAGTGAACATGCGTCGGTCTGCTCTGCTTTGAATTGTTATTGAGCAGGTCATCAGCATGTCCTCTGGAATGGTGGTTGAAGCATGAAGGGACATATGAATCTTTATCGCATCTGGCACGTAAATATCTTGCGATGCTGGCTACAACAGTGCTATGCAAACTTCTGTTCTCACTTCCACATGACATTGTAAATAAGAAGCGGGCAGCATTATTTCCTACAAATTGTAACCAAACTTGTTTGTCTGAGTGATTGGCTGAAGTAGGACTGAATGGACTTGTAGGCTCTAAAATTTTCCATTGTTTTATTTTTGTATGCAGTTATTTTTTGTACATAATTCTACATTTGTAAGTTCAATTTTCATGATAAAGAAATTGCACTACAGTACTTGTATTAGGTGAATTGAAATATACTATTTCTTTTGTTTTTCACAGTACAAATATTTGTAATAAAAATAAATATAAAGTGAGCACTGTACACTCTGTATTCTGTGTTGTAATTGAAATCAATATATTTGAAAATTTAGAAAACATCAAAAATATTTTTAAAAATGGTATTCTATTTTTATTTAATAGTGCAATTAATTGTGATTAACTTTTTAATCGCGCGAGCGATTAATCACGATTAATTTTTTTAATAGCTTGACTGCCCTAATTATAACATTATTTCAAGGCTGTTTTGGCAGCATTAAACATCAAATATAGTTTTTAACTGTGTTTTTTCTATTTTTCAAAAAAAGCCAAAGTTATCAGAGTTGGTGAAGACACTTGAAATCCCAGAGGAGAACATAAGCCATATAAATGACTTCAGTGCAGCCAGAGAATTAAGAAAACTACAGCAGAAGATCAAGACTATTTTGGATGACTGGCTGCAACATTATCGAATGGCTTTTGGTCAGTCACTGTAGAAAAAAATTTTAGTGATGATTTTAATAGTTTTCAGTTTGCTTTTACTTCAGCAGGTACCACAATGGACAAAATAGCTCAAGGCCTGTCCTTTCTCTTCTTGATCTGCAGTTTCAGACTTAATTTTATAGAGTGGCTTTCTGGCTTTAAAATACTGTGCATTGAAACAGATAGAAGGGCAGACTGTGAACTTCTTAATCACATTGGTGAACAGTTAATCACATGAAAGGGTCCGGTGAAGCCAAGGTGACTGTGAAGTAGGGTATCACTCAAGATGAGCAAGAGAGGTGGGTTCTGGCCTTTAATGAGGAAGGCATCAATGACAGTGTCACTTCCACATTTCTCTGGGTCAGTGGCACTGTAACTTTTGCTAGTGTTTGGGGTTTGGGAAAGAAATAAGTTTTTAAAAAAACAAAGACTATCTGAATGGGTTTCTTTGGAGCTAGATATTCCAAACACATTTGCTACTACATTTAAGCAGTACCTTATAATAATACATTAATTTATATTGGAATTCCTGTCTCTGCATGAAATTCATGTCGAGGCATTGGGCCAAAGTATGAATTATGCACCGCTTAAGCCATATTTGGTCATTTAAGAGGAACTAAAGTGATGTATAGACCTCATGCTGGTCCTTTGCATGGGCATGAATTTCACCCACTGAGCACTGGCTGCATAAGAGATATCTTAAACTAAATCCATGACACCATGGTCTTCTGGTTCAGTATAATCTGGCAATGCCTGTATTTTGTAGTCTCTGTATTTGATTCCCTCCAAAGAGAAACATTCCATAATATTTGAGCCCTCTTGTAAGGAACATGACCTTGAATATCATCTTCCTTAGATATTATTTCATTTCTCTTATATCTTGTCCATATTGTTAATCCTGAGGATTTGTATCAGTTCCCATGCATAAAAGTAGCCACCAGTAGAGCAAAAACATAGGTTTGGTTGCAGTTTTTACCCCCAACCAAAGTTACATCTGGTACAATAACCAGTCCTGCACACTAAGAGCAAAATCTCTCTCAAAGCTGCCAGGTCCCGGAGCATGTGAAAAATATTAGAACCAAGATCTGCTACCTGAGGGAAGAATTTAGACTTAATTTCATAGTTGGTCTTGTGCTCCTGAATACGCAGTAGAAGAGTTCCACTTACAGGCACACGAACACAGCTAATTGCAGAAGAAGGGCTTAGTTTTTGGTTGGTTTGTTTGGGTTTTTTTGTCTCCTAAGACTGACATCTAGGGTGTGATGGTGTATTTCAGAAATTGACTCGCCACACATTCACAAAATGCCTGGCCTTCCTCAGAAAGCTTTAAGAAAACGCCCAGTGCAGTCTGCAGCTGCTTCCCTGGTTACCTCAATTGTACAGAGAGCACAAGAGAAGAACAGAGAGGACAGTGGAGCCCACGAGTCAGACAGCTCTCTCCTGCTAGCTCGTTTTCAGTCAGCTCCTGCTCACAACATGCAGGGGGAGCTGTCGCCTTATTCTCCCAGGTAAAAAAAAATAAAATAATTTCTGACTGCCCACTGAAATGTTTCTATGATGAGAACTTAATTGTGCATTATGGTGAATATTAGGTTATTCTAATTAAGCTTAATTATCAGTGGCATAGAACCAATTCTTTCACTGTATCCCCCCGTGGCATTGTAAAAATAACAAGAATAAGTTAGTGACAGGAAAACCATGAAAGGTTTGGGAAAGTATCCTGAACTGACCCTAGAATACAGTTTATATAAAACATTTTACTGGATTATCATCATAGCTTTATATTACAATACTATCCAACAGCTTCATTCAGGAGTGGGGCACCATTGTGCCAGAAAGAGATCTTGGAGTCTTTGTGGATAGTTCTGGGAAAACATCTGCTAAATGTGCAGCAGTAGTCAAAAAACCTCACAATGTTTGGCACCAGTAGGAAAGGGATAGAGAATAAGACAGAAAATATCATAGTGCCACTTTATAAATCCAAGGCACACCCACACCATGAATACTGATTGGAAAAGGTGCAGAGATGGGCAACAAAAATTATTAGGCGCATGGAACAATTTCCATATGAGGAGAGATTTAAAAAAACTGGGACTTTCAGCTTAGAAAAGAGACGACTAAGCGGGGGGATATGAGAGGTCTATAAAATCATGACTGGCGTGGAGAAAAAGTGTTATTTACCCTTTCACACAACACAAGAACCCTGGGGTCACCCAATAAAATTAATAGGCAGGAGATTTAAAACAAAGAAAAGGAAGTATTTCTTCACAGAAGGGAAAGGAGTACTTGTGGCACCTTAGAGACTAACCAATTTATTTGAGCATGAGCTTTCGTGAGCTACAGCTCACTTCATCGGATGCATACCGTGGAAACTGCAGCAGACTTTATATACGCACAGAGAATATGAAACAATACCTCCTCCCACCCCACTGTCCTGCTGGTAATAGCTTATCTAAAGTGATCATCAAGTTGGGCCATTTCCAGCACAAATCCAAGTTTTCTCACCCTCCACCCCCCCACACACAAATTCACTCTCCTGCTGGTAATAGCCCATCCAAAGTGACAACTCTCTACACAATGTGCATGATAATCAAGTTGGGCCATTTCCTGCACAAATCCAGGTTCTCTCACCCCCTCACCCCCCTCCAAAAAACACACACACAAACTCACTATCCTGCTGGTAATAGCTCATCCAAAGTGACCACTCTCCCTCCTCAGGCCCTACGCTACCAGCACTCCCAGCTACCTTCGAGACACCACTGACTTCCTGAGGAAACGTCAATCCATCGGTGATCTTCCTGATAACACCATCCTGGCCACTATGGATGTAGAAGCCCTCTACACCAACATTCCACACAAAGATGGACTACAAGCCATCAAGAACACTATCCCCGATAATGTCACAGCTAACCTGGTGGCTGAACTTTGTGACTTTGTCCTTACCCATAACTATTTTACATTTGGGGACAATGTATACCTTCAGATCAGCGGCACTGCTATAGGTACCCACATGGCCCCACAGTATGCCAACATTTTTATGGCTGATTTAGAACAACGCTTCCTCAGCTCTCGTCCCCTAAAGCCCCTACTCTACTTGTGCTATATTGATGACATCTTCATCATCTGGACCCATGGAAAAGAAGCCCTTGAGGAATTCCACCATGATTTCAACAATTTCCATCCCACCATCAACCTCAGCCTGGTCCAGTCCACACAAGAGATCCACTTCCTGGACACTACAGTGCTAATAAACAATGGTCACATAAACACCACCCTATACCGGAAACCTACTGACCGCTATTCCTACCTGCATGCCTCCAGCTTTCACCCTGACCACACCACACGATCCATCGTCTACAGCCAAGCTCTGCGATACAACCGTATTTGCTCCAACCCCTCAGACAGAGACAAACACCTACAAGATCTCTGTCAAGCTTTCTTACAACTACAATACCCACCTGCGGAAGTAAAGAAACAGATTGATAGAGCCAGAAGAATTCCCAGAAATTACCTACTACAGGACCGGCCTAACAAAGAAAATAACAGAATGCCACTAGCCGTCACCTTCAGCCCCCAACTAAAACCCCTCCAACGCATTATTAAGGATCTACAACCTATCCTAAAAGATGACCCAACACTCTCACAAATCTTGGGAGACAGGCCAGTCCTTGCCTACAGACAGCCCCCCAACCTGAAGCAAATACTCACGAACAACCACATACCACACAACAGAACCACTAACCCAGGAACTTATCCTTGCAACAAAGCCCGTTGCCAACTGTGCCCACATATCTATTCAGGGGACACCATCACAGGGCCTAATAACATCAGCCACACTATCAGAGGCTCGTTCACCTGCACATCCACCAATGTGATATATGCCATCATGTGCCAGCAATGCCCCTCTGCCATTTACATTGGTCAAACTGGACAGTCTCTACGTAAAAGAATAAATGGACACAAATCAGATGTCAAGAATTATAACATTCATATACCAGTCGGAGAACACTTCAATCTCTCTGGTCACGCAATCACAGACATGAAGGTCGCTATCTTAAAACAAAAAAACTTCAAATCCAGACTCCATCGAGAAACTGCTGAATTGGAATTCATTTGCAAATTGGATACTATTAATTTAGGCTTAAATAGAGACTGGGAGTGGCTAAGTCATTATGCAAGGTAGCCTATTTCCCCTTGTTTTTTCCTACCACTCCCCCCCCCCAGATGTTCTGGTTTAACTTGGATTTAAACTTGGAGAGTGGTCAGTTTGGATGAGCTATTACCAGCAGGAGAGTGAGTTTGTGTGTGTATGGGGGTGGGGGGGTGAGAAAACCTGGATTTGTGCTGGAAATGGCCCACCTTGATTATCATGCACATTGTAGGGAGAGTGGTCACTTTGGATGAGCTATTACCAGCAGGATAGTGAGTTTGTGTGTGTGGTTTTTGGGAGGGGGGTGAGGGGGTGAAAGAACCTGGATTTGTGCAGGAAATGGCCCAACTTGATTATCATGCACATTGTGTAGAGAGTTGTCACTTTGGATGGGCTATCACCAGCAGGAGAGTGAATTTGTGTGTGGGGGGGGTGGAGGGTGAGAAAACCTGGATTTGTGCTGGAAATGGCCCAACTTGATGATCACTTTAGATAAGCTATTACCAGCAGGACAGTGGGGTGGGAGGAGGTATTTTTTCATATTCTCTGTGCGTATATAAAGTCTGCTGCAGTTTCCAAGGTATGCATCCGATGAAGTGAGCTGTAGCTCACGAAAGCTCATGCTCAAATAAATTGGTTAGTCTCTAAGGTGCCACAAGTACTCCTTTTCTTTCTCCCTACAATGTGCATGATAATCAAGGTGGGCCATTTCCAGCACAAATTCAGGTTTTCTCACCCCCCCAACCCCATACACACACAATGCCCCTCTGCCATTTACATTGGTCAAACTGGACAGTCTCTACATAAAAGAATAAATGGACACAAATCAGATGTCAAGAATTATAACATTCATAAACCAGTCGGAGAACACTTCAATCTCTCTGGTCACGCAATCACAGACATGAAGGTCGCTATCTTAAAACAAAAAAACTTCAAATCCAGACTCCATCGAGAAACTGCTGAATTGGAATTCATTTGCAAATTGGATACTATTAATTTAGGCTTAAATAGAGACTGGGAGTGGCTAAGTCATTATGCAAGGTAGCCTATTTCCCCTTGTTTTTTCCTACCCCCCCTCCCCCGAGACGTTCTGGTTTAACTTGGATTTAAACTTGGAGAGTGGTCAGTTTGGATGAGCTATTGCCAGCAGGAGAGTGAGTTTGTGTGTGTGCGTGTGTCCCTGTGGGAAAAAAAAAAAGGGCGGGGGGGTGAGAAAGCCTGGATTTGTGCTGGACATGGCCCACCTTGATTACCATGCACATTGTAGGGAGAGTGGTCACTTTGGATGAGCTATTACCAGCAGGAGAGTGAGTTTGTGTGTGTATGGGGGTAGGGGGGTGAGAAAACCTGAATTTGTGCTGGAAATGGCCCACCTTGATTATCATGCACATTGTAGGGAGAGTGATCACGTTGGATGAGCTATTACCAGCAGGATAGTGAGTTTGTGTGTGTGTTTTTTGGAGGGGGGTGAGGGGGTGAGAGAACCTGGATTTGTGCAGGAAATGGCCCACCTTGATTATCATGCACATTGTGTAGAGAGTTGTCACTTTGGATGGGCTATTACCAGCAGGAGAGTGAATTTGTGTGTGTGGGGTGGAGGGTGAGAAAACCTGGATTTGTGCTGGAAATGGCCCAACTTGATGATCACTTTAGATAAACTATTACCAGCAGGACAGTGGGGTGGGAGGAGGTATTGTTTCATATTCTCTGTGCGTATATAAAGTCTGCTGCAGTTTCCACGGTATGCATCCGATGAAGTGAGCTGTAGCTCACGAAAGCTCATGCTCAAATAAATTGGTTAGTCTCTAAGGTGCCACAAGTACTCCTTTTCTTTTTGCAAATACACACTAACACGGCTGTTACTCTGAAACCTTCACAGAAGGGGTGTCCCGAGCCTTTGCCAGAAGCTGGGAGTGGACAACAGGGGATGGATCATTCAATAATTGCCCTGTTCTATTGATTCCCTCTGAAGCCTCTGGCATTGGCCGCTGTCGGAAGACAGGATACTGGGCTAGGTGGACCATTGGTCTGACCGAGTGTGGCCATTCTTATGTTTCTATGGGTTATACAGACACACGACAACTCAGACCCTGACGTGAAGATCTTGCCTTTTAAGGCCCCAATCTCCCAAATGACTTCACATGGGCAATATTACTTTGCATGAGGCCTAAGAAAACTTGAGATTTAGTTCTGCTCTGCCTAGAGTGCCAATTATACAACTCCCATTAACCTATTGGAGCCATGCAACTAAAACCAGAGAAATGTAAGGGGTAATGTTTGTTCTCTGTGTAATCCATAGTCCTTACTCTTGCAGGTGTATGGTTCTGAATCCCTTCCTACTACCAACTAGATTGCTTCTTTTGTTCACACCAGTACATAACAGGTGACATCATTATCAGTTAATTGAAAAACAGATTTCACCCATGTATATGCACCATATATATGTACTGCAGAACACTTATCTGCTTTGTTTTCCTGGCATTTAAACAACTGATTATTTACTGTTATTTTCTCTTGCAGAATTTCTTCTTTAGTAAACAGCAATATCAAACCAGATCAGCCAAATGTGCCTCAGTTCAGTTTAAATAAATACACCCCTGTATTACAGAACTCCTACGTATCTGGGTAAGGAAATCTGAGCATGCACCAGACAAGGTTGATTCTTAGTGTCTTACTGACAAGCCATTTCTGGAGCTGGATAAACATCTTACGAACACTATTTGTTTTTCCTGTGATTCAACACCATTACATGTGATTTCATTATAATACATTAGGAATCATAGTAACTCTGTAAACCAAAGTAATTTACTGTTGTCATACTTGAGATATCTGCAGACAATGAGATGATGTATGATGAGACTGTCACATTCCACTGCTTCTCCCTGTTGAGGATTTGCTGCCATTTTTACTGATGCAGAGGTGCCATTAGCTATTTCCTTAAAGAAAATTTGCACTGTATTTTTCTTTTATTTAACTGAATATGATACACAAGCTCAATGATACCCCGCCTTAGGTAAAGCAAGTAAAGGAACAACATATTCAAATGTACACATGACCAGCCTGTAATTCCATCAGCAGTCTGATATCATGAAGCATGACACCAAAGCTCAAGTAGTTTCTTTCTGACTCCAGAATGCCAACATGGAATAATAACCCTGTTCTATGTTTCAGAGTAGCAGCCGTGTTAGTCTGTATTCGCAAAAAGAAAAGGAGTACTTGAGGCACCTTAGAGACTAACCAATTTATTTGAGCATGAGCTTTCGTGAGCTACAGCTCTGTAGCTCACGAAAGCTTATGCTCAAATAAATTGGTTAGTCTCTAAAGTGCCACAAGTACTCCTTTTCCTGTTTTATGTCTATACAAATGTCTATTGTCTTCCTCCTGTATACAAGATCCCCTCTTCTCTTGACCCTCCTTCACACTTGTTTCTTATCCTTCTGTTAGTTCCCTAAAAATCAGGCCTTCCACTCCTTACACCGTACAGTATACAAGGTATAAGTATCGGATTCAAGCCAACATTTACTCATAGCTCTTTTCATTGCAATTCCTTACTCCTGGTACACTCATATAGGGACTGATCCAACACATTCTGAAAACAACGGGAGTCTTGCCATTAACGTCAATGGGCTGTGGATCAGATCCGTGGGCTTCAAAATTCTTCTTGTTTCCTGCACCTCAGAAAAGATTTGCCAGCTGTGAGGAAATCATGTTGTGAAGCGGGCGTGGCAGGTTCTCTTTTTTACTAAAGTTGTGTGCAAGCCTGCAGTGAGATAGTTCTTTGGCATTTTACCAAGAAATAGGATGATAGGTTCGCACTTCGACAGCACATCTCATCCAAGGACTTTTCAAACATGATCTAAGCTTCACACTACCTTTGTGAGACCAGTAACACTCATACCCACACAATCCATGCTTAACTTCTGTGACTAAATGATTAAAACACAAATACACTACAACTGGCTGTCTAAGGGCATGAGGTGCATGAGAGACCTGCAGAAAACCAGGGAGACAGACCAGCAGACTTTGAAGTCTGCATTCAGGGTTGAGCAATTTTCAAAGCCTACTTGGCCAGCTCATCCAGTTAGGGAGAGCACCATCCAGCTTTCCCCTCTGGCAAGCACAGCAGCTCTGCTCCTACAGAATTCAGGAACACCACAGCATCAGAGATTCTGTCACAGCTTTGGGAACGTCAGCCCTTCAACTAGCTGTGCATGTTGATTAAGCAGAGTTCAGAAAATGTAGGTTTGACCCTGCTGTGCTGTTTATAGATTATGGTTTAAAAGATGCTGTCCTCTGTATTCTGTTTATTTGACATTCTATTTAACTGGCTTCTGTTTTCACTTTAGGACCAAAGCCATGACTTGTCCTCTAATTTCCCCCCCTTTGCTTTCTGTTTCTCATGACAGTGATAAGCTATTGTTTACGTCCCACAGTGCTTGCCCTGTTGTCCTTCGGAGAATACTGATGGGGCAGGAAGGAAAGAGATGCAGATGTAGTAATCATCAGATTCCATATGTATCAGACCTGGAGTATGATCACCTTATTAACAACCAGATGTCTGCCCTGGAACAAATCATGGTGGTCTGTGTGTCTTCTTCCTTGAAAACAAATGGGGATCCAAGTGAAGACAAATTAGAGCAGCTCCACGAGAGGAAGAACAGGAACCGAAGTATGCCGTGTATTCAGGTGGGTTTCATGGGAGTTTAGCACATTTGAAAATAGTTTTTTAAAAAATAACCCTTGGATCCATTTGCTGTTTATCCTGTCACCAAAGTTAGAACAGTTTTCTCACCGTTTGTGTACTCGATACATTTGCATGGCTAGGAGAATACGGAGTAGTAAATTAATCTAAAGACTTTCTCTTCACATTTATGGGATCAAGTTTAGTATGGTATAAGGCAGGGGGTTTCCTTTTTCTTTCTGAGCTCCCCCCAAAACAAGCTATAAAACCCCCCACAGCCCACCTGTCCCACAACAACTGTTTTTCTGCATAGGCGTTAGGGAGTGGCAAGCTGAGTTGCTCGGGCTTTGGCTTCAGCCCCATGTGGCTTGGGCTTTCTGCCCTGAGCCCCACAGAGTCTTAACACTGGCCCTGCTCTCCGGTTTATTTTGGCAGACCCCCTGAAACCAGCTCGCTGTCCCCCAGGGGGCCCTAGACCCCCAGTTGAGAACAGCTGGTGTAAGGTACATGTCACAAAGTGGGCATGAGCAACTCTATGTTGATGAAACTTGTGTACAAAGGGACTGGAACAAGATGTTAGTTAAAAATTGGAGACAGAATAGTGCATGGTGGCTACTTTAACTTACACACTTTTATTGCTGTTTCTTGCGTAATTTTTCTCCCAGTCTCGAGGGCCTTGTCTGCACTGAGGATTTCCTGATTTTTTCCCCCAGCAATGCTGGGAACGAAGCACTAGCAGAAATCTGATCCAGATGTTTCTATCATCATGTTATCTAGTCTTAGATGGCATGATGATAAAAATAAATGCCAGGGACTGAGCTACAGTAATGCTTCC
The DNA here is from genome assembly GCF_965140295.1 of Lepidochelys olivacea. NCBI lineage: Eukaryota > Metazoa > Chordata > Testudines > Cheloniidae > Lepidochelys > Lepidochelys olivacea. Next base: position 270,540,077 of record NC_140411.1, read on the forward strand.
CACCATTACTAGCTTTGCTGAAGCTGCTGGAACAAGATTGGGAGGATTTCAGAAAATCCCACATAGTTGCTGCCTGGATTGATGTGTACATAATACCCGTTTAAGCACCTGAACAGGTCCTTACTGATGTGTAACTTATAACCCCTCAGCAATTGGCCCCATAGTATATATCAATTTTAATTAATCTATATTTGGAAAAAATAGACCATAAGGGGTGAAATCCTGGTCTTATTGAAGTCAATAGGAGAACTCCCTTTGATTTCAGTGGGCCCAGGATTTTCATCCAACAAGTTTAAAAGTGGAAGCCTGGATCAAATACAAATTTAATATCTCCAGTCTGCAAACAGGAGTAGTACTGGCACCACTCTTAAGTATCTGCTAACAATTTCATGTCAGGGTGAGTCCCATACATGTGGTTCCACATAAAAGAGAGGGAAGGAGAGGCTCCTGGGTGCAGGTGTATTCAGGTGTGCATATTGCTCTTCCCTTCTGGAGACCTGGGTTCCAATCCCACTTGAATCTCCAGTAAAAATGGGGTTTTGTGTTTTCCATCCTAGTCCTCGGATATTTGTCCACTTCATAAAACCCTATACTGCAGCCTTCTAATTAGTTCCTCCATGCTAGCGGTAGGATTACTAGTATTTTGAAAGTCAGGACTCCAGTACATCGAGAACTAAATGAGAAGCTTGCACCGTAGCTGCCTGCCATCCGTCCTTTCATAAGCACTAGATTTAAATTTAAACATACAGGTATGGCTTCTTTGAAGAAGTGGAAAATTAACCTAGAAGGAGAAATCCAACAATTATGAATACTATCTCCAAAAACAAGTGTGCTCAGAACAGCTGCCTTCCTCAGTCACGAAGAAGAAGATAATTAGTTCAGTTCAGCTCATCAGGATTTGTGCAGAGGGAATATTATGCACTGATGATTGGTAGAATAAGATTTATAGCCTACATATTTCTATAATTGCTCTTCCTATGTTGCTTCAGGGTCGCCTGGACTCCTATCGTCTCCTCAAGTATGACATCACCTCTGCAGATGAATTTACCGGTCATAAAGGTTCATTACTGGTGCAAAGACATAATGTTGCTTCCGGCATGTTTTTGGTATGTTAAAACTGTTACCATTATCTACATATACAGCCAAATATTTTACTTTTAATGATATTACCACTATATTGGAACAAGACTATGACTTCTGATTGTCACCATGCTGCACACTGTGTCTATTCAGACCGTCTTGGCAGTAGCCATAGCAGTCTTTCTTCAGAAGCCCAGGGCCCTGCCACTGTCATGCCTTGATCTTAGCTATTCGCAATATAGCACTTGCGATACAAATTGCAGTATTCTAATTCTGCCTAGCAGAGGACTGCTGTACACATGCCACTAACCAGTTCTTTAGAATATGAACCATGTTTCCCTTTCAGTTTCAATTTCAGCAGTTCGTTTTTATCATGTTTCTATTAATGTGGCTCTATTTCATCTATTGCAAAAAAGCTTTGAAGGCATATCAAATAGGGTATCTCAGTCTTTAACAAGGGAAAAGCATGACCTTTCAATCTTATTGAAAACCTTTTGCAAATCAGGAAGGAGTTTAAATCAAACATACACATTGGCTAGTTTTCGGTTTAATATAGTATTGTGCCAGGTTTGAATTCATTAGACCCAAGGTAGAAGACATACTAATCCTTTAATACTTGAGCGACTGATGCAAAAATTTGGCCATAATAATGTATGTTACAACTCAGCAATAGTTATAAAAACTATACAGAAGACTTGATTCTTCAGCCCTTTAGTCCCATGCAATATTTGGCTAAGGATGGATAAATATTGTTGACCAGCACTCCTTTATTATTACACTGGGATCAAATTTATTCTCCATGTAACCACCACCACAAATGCTTCTTTTCCTTCAGTTATTCTTTGTTTCTTTCTTTTAACAAAAAAAGTCTCCATTAATGATATAGTGGTTATTTCCTGTAAACCTGTTACTGATAGGGAGCAACAACAACAATCATTTCCTTCATTTGCTCAATATGAATTTTCAGCACTTGCTATGGCATTCAGAGTATAGGAGCTTTAAATGTATTCTCCATTCCTGAGAAGAGTAACATTAAAAACTGTTTCCATTAGTGAGACGCCAATTATTACTTTTAAAACAAAGGCAAAGAAAAACATTCCACATGAATATGCCCATCCGTGATCAACTTATCCGTCCACTGGGTGACACTATTGATCCATACAAAGTTACTAGATTGCATCTAAAACTGCAAAAAGTGTGTCTAAGGAAGATAAAATTTAATATTTGACATTTAATTTCTCTACACAATATTGCCGCATGTAGCATTTTGCATAAAATATGTTAACTTCCTCCTTGATGGTGAAGGGTAAATTTGTCAGATTAATGATATAACTAAAAAGTGGAAAAAACAAAGCCTCCACTCTATATTTACAGAGCTGATCGAATCAGTGAAAAATAAATTGGTCATTTCTTAATGAGTGGAAAAGGAGACAATACGAGGTAGCTGAGCCCATTGTGTAGTCCATTGGGCATCACCACACATGTGCCAATGGAAAAACATGTATGATAAAACATCAGAGTCTGAATGAGCCACCAGCTTGTGCTACAGATGAGCTCTGCTATAACAGGGCTGAGTAAAGATGCTAGCCAGCTACACAGAGATGTTTTGGCTTTGTTCCATATGACTGTTTTTGCATTTCCATATGGAAGTGGTTTAGTGAATATGAAAAAAGTTAGGAGGATAATGTAAAGCTTTATGATTAATGTTAATCCAGATGTTTACAGCAGTTCATGAACTTGCCTAACATTCACAGTCATTTAGAACGTGTAGACAATGAATAGATAGCAGTGTTCAATCTGACAGAATGAAATTTCTCCTTATTCTAGAAAGATGAACCACCACTGTGTGTTCAGTATCAATTCTATAGCCAGGTTGATAGAGATAAAAGTAGTATATGGAGTCCAAATGCAACTGGAATTGGTCTACCTGTATGGCCTTGATTATTCCTCCTAGAAATAGGATGTAATTAGCAAGGTTGCTAACGTCCAGAGATGTTTTCTTAAACAAGGACCTAACCACCACATGTTTAGGCATGGCTGGCAGCTTAACTTTCTGAAAGTGGGTATTAACAGTCCTTTTCAATAACAGTCCCAGCGCCTTTCCACTGGCAAAACAACCAACCAGAAAAGAGATGTGTCAATTTCATAGATGGCGGGTTACAACTCCCTAAGCATACCCAAAATCTTAAAAATGAAACTGGGCAAAAAACAATCCATACAGATGGTGCCTTCCTTACTATTCCTATGGAAGCATTCAAACTACACTGAATCAACTGATTTTAAGAAATAAGTTGATGATTCCTTATAGCAAGTACCAGGTGACTTTCCATGCTGAGTCAGTGCAAGTTAATCTACCAAAAAGACTGGTGGCAATTTAGGAAAGTTTCACCAATGTGTTTTGAGTAGTAAACTTTGGGAGTTTGCTAATTATCTGAAATGGTAGACAGAAAAAAGAAATCAGTCAGGGGAACTGCATCAGTTACAAAAAACAAGTGGGGCAGAGAGAACTTGTGATGAGCATAAAAACAACACTTTTATTCCTTTCATCAGCTAGAGAAATGCAGAAAATACATAAGTACACCGCTATTTTTGTTGCTTAACAGCTCTGTTGGAAAAAAAGAGATCCAAAAGACTAAGATAGGTTTCCGAGTAGCAGCCATGTTAGTCTGTATTCGCAAAAAGAAAAGGAGTACTTGTGGCACCTTAGAGACTAACCAATTTATTTGAGCATAAGCTTTCGTGAGCTACATGCATCCGATGAAGTGAGCTGTAGCTCACGAAAGCTCATGCTCAAATAAATTGGTTAGTCTCTAAGGTGCCACAAGTCCTCCTTTTCTTTTTGAAAAGACTAAGAGGAATTGATTTGGAGACATACAATGCTTACAAAACAAACCCACAATCGCCAATAGAACACTTTGTATTTGAGCTTGTTTCTGTGTTTTTGACACACAGTACTGCCTTTTTTCTTTTTAATGTTCTAGCTCACCTTTGACCCTTTAAATTTAGCAAAAGTAGGGACAGAAGAGGAGGAAACAAAAAAAGATGACAAAACAATCCTGTTTGCCCCAGCTTGTTTGTTATGCCCCGCTTAGGAATTTCAGTTTGAGGCCATTTTTTCCTCCTTTCAGGCAATTAATTTGCCAGAGCTACGTCTGGAACACTGTGGGGGGAAAAAAGGCACCATCCAAAAACTTCTGATTGCCTCCACCAGGGGCTCTAATTCAGCAAGTTGTTCTCCCTCCACTGTGATGTCTTTATTTTCCAGGGAAGATTTGGGGCTAGATTCCGAGCTGGTATAAACCAGCATAGCTACACCCATTTACACATGTTGAGAATCTAAAATTCATTGTTGAGCAGTAATTGCTTCTACAGAGTCACAGTGTTCTGGCTGCTTCAGCTCAAAGGGATAGGCACACCTTTGCTTTTTCTACTTGGAGACTATAAAGGGACACAAATTTGAAAGACAGCACATTTCAGACAAAACTTGGAAATCCTTATTTACTCCACATATAGCCAGCCTGTGAAAAATCACATACACCAGGAGGCCATGAGGCAACAAGAATCACAAGATTTTGAAAAGTGCTAAATCATTTTGACCAGTAACATTTGTGCTTATGGATCGAGAGGTTACAAGTGTGGACAAACTTGATGCTTGAAGGCATAAATTGATTGCTTTTGTGTGAGGGATGAAATTCCCCCAAGTCATAGCATTTCACAACTGGCCAGGTATATTACAGGGGGAAAGAGTTGCATGCCTCTGAAGCATCACTTATGGTCACTGCCAGAGGCAGCACTGGAAGATTTGTCAGATCTAGAGTGGTATAACAATTCACATGCTCTTAGGAGAGTTTCACTGCATTCTGCATTAATTGCTCTGAATTCATCTTGGAGATGGGAGATTTACCTACCCTTCTATCAAAATCCTAATTTGATATGATTCTGGAAAATACACATCTGTACCAGAGCATCTCATTGTTCTTTTTAGTCTTCCAGAACGTACTGTAGGGCTCAATCCTGCAGTGGCAAGGGGGATGGACAATATAACCTAGAAGGCTGCTTCTTTAGCTACTTTCCATGGTTCTTATATTTTTACCAGCCCTAGACAGAATCAGAGTTCTAAATGAGCCAACATAACTGGTATAGCCTACTCTAGTTTTTGGCAGTAGGACAGTGCTAATAGTCCCTTGGGGAATAGTTGCTTTCATGACTAATTCCAGCCAATGTCAGATGAGGATTGCTCCCACACATAGTTAGTGGACTTGGCAGCAATAGGTGCCTGCATTGGATGCCTCATTACCTCAGGGCTTGCAGTAGCAGGAAAAGACCAAATGCAGAGTTTGCACTGAGGATCCCAAGAGCAGGAAAAAGTAGCAGGTCGAAACCACACAAACATTCCCTGCATAGGGAGCAGGACATGTAATCTGGGTCTAGGGTGGCTGACGTCTGCTGGTACATGTTGGGATAGGAACAGAAAGAGCAGAAGAAAGAACTGTCAGTGGAATGAGGAAATGAAGAGGCATGAGAAAGGATAGTGCTCAGATAGCAAAAGCTGAGGTAGATAGGCTGGCAGAAAGACATGAGAGGCAGAGGAAGGAATAGGAGAGAGAGAGACAGACAGACATAGGAAGGGGAAATGGAGAGGTTGGTGGCAGAAAGACAGAGCCGTGAAAAGAAAGAAAAAAAAAACAGGGATGCAGAGAAAGTGTAAGGAAAAGACTGAAATATGGGGACCCCATAGAAGAATGGAGAGAGAAAGGAGGAGAGCTAGGGAAGCAACAGACAGGAAGAAAGAGAAAAAGCAAACAAAACGACGCAGGAATCAGCAGAGCAAGGAGTGAAGATGGGGGGAAGCAATACAAAAAATGTTTCAGGTTACTATATTTTAGGTAATTTAGTCATCTTCTTCCATGAACAATGAGAGGGAGTCCATTGGAAGGGGAGGGGCTGATTGCAGTCTAGTGGAGAAGAGTCAGGTAAAGGCTAACCAGGGGGAATGAGCAGGTGGACAACACCAAGGCTCACATGTCCCCTGTATCCTCAGTGCTCCAGCCAATGCTCTAAAGATTTTTATTAGTTTCAGTTACAATATGCACATTATTACAAGAGCCCTTTGGACTGCGAAGAGAGAAACATGTACGTCGTGCTGCTGCTCCTGACAACATTGGGCTTCTAATGGAACCCAGAGTGGCCTCGACTTTGTGTACCTTTTCAGTGAATTCTGTGATCACAAAGAAACTCACAAAACTTTGACACGGTGTTGGCAGGAAAACTAGGAGAGAGTCATTATTCCTCTTCAGGATACCTGAGGCAAAATGTGCATGAAGAGTTTGCCTCGGGTTTCTGCAAGGGAAACATGGTCCCAGCAGTTTGCAGTTAGCTTGCAATCAGTGCTTGAGGTGGAGCATTGTTGCCCCTCCCTCTTTCATACACATCATGGCCAAAGAGAGTTAAAGACGAGAGAGGATCACCAGATGGAAGGGGAGTTCCTTTGGTTACAAAACTTATGCTGCTTAACCCATATAGTTTCGGAAACATAGAGACGAAGCAGTGCCAGGCATGACACTGCAATGGTGCCCAGCTGCCAGAGTAATTCTCTGCTTAGGCTTCCAGATGCATGTGTGTGAAGAGTGACCCTCTCAACAATGGCTTCAGTGCTTTTTGCTAAAGGAGTCCTTCGTGGTATCGACACTACATGCTTTTTGACTGAAAGAAAAATGGGTCACCAATGGGTGAAACAATATCACTGTCTGCTTTCACCTACGAAATTAAAAATGCCTGAGATTACCAAGGGTTTCTCCCATTTCTCCGTTAAAAGTGGTGTCCCGTGTTGTGTTCTTCACTGGTTACATTTCAAATAAATAAACCTTGGTTTGAGCACAAAATGAAGAAAATCCTGTAACCCCAGGGATCTTCTTCCAGTGAATACACCCATTGTTACTTTAATATGTGTTACACTAAAAATTCAAAACATCTTGACTAGGAGTGTGTTGCCTGCTGAGAAGCTTCCGTGAAGCGAGCCAGATGTTTCCAATTGTGAACCATTTGGGACTTCCCACAACATGAGCAGTTTGGGATATACCCTGAACTTAGCGATTTGTGTTATTTCAGTGTTTTAAGTCTGTGGGCCTAATTCTCATTTATACAAGGCCCCAGAATGGTGTGAAGGGCCTTACTGAGAGACTCAGACCCAGAATGCTATCGTCTATCATTAAGACAAAGAGAGAGAGAAAAAAAACCCAAAGAACAGCTCCATCCTTATTCATTTTGTAGCTGATATCTCAGTAGGCTTTTCTTAGAGCCCCATTTATAAACCATTCACAGGCTGGCTCAATGAAGAGCAGCTTCGGCAATTGGGTAAAAAGTATGTGTCTTTTATGTATCTGCTGTGATGGTATTCACTTTCAAGATACTCGAGTACAAAAAACGTAGGGCACTGTCCTGTGAGGTGCTGAGTTCCCCCTGGGAAGTGCCAATTAGTGTCAGTTTTCATGGACTTCTAGAGGTGTTGTGGGTGCTCAGCACATAGCAGAATCAGGCTGTTGCTCATTACAAAAAAAAAAATCTTCACTTTTATGGGTGACCCAGGCCATGGTAAGCCCCTCCCATCCCTTTTCCGTGCCAACTTTCCATGTTGGGAGTGCAGATTAAATGCAGAGGGTCATGGGTTTGGCTCTAGCGGCATTTTGTTAACACCACATTGTTACTGATTTAGAGGGAAAACATGTAAAAAATTCTGAGAGGAGTGCCTTGGCCACAGCATGCGGACCCAGTCTTGCAGAGGTTGGGCTGCATTCAGCACTCTTATGATTCCACTGATTTCATGAGGTTCTGCTAGCTTTTCATTTGGTTCATTGTGCCCAGTATATAAGGTCACTTTTACCAGCAGACAAATATTGTAACTGAACACAGATTCAGCCAGCATAAAAGTTGAGACCTAAACCCACAAAAGAAAAGAAGGCCTGCAAGGGGAAGTTGCTGCTACATCTAGTTAACTCCAGTCCAGCCCCTGCATTATAGCACATATTAGACTCTTCTATTAGATGCTGTTCATTCTGGACAATGTTACATATCCTGCATGTATTGCTCTCCTTCCCCACTTTCCAAACAGATTGTAGCACAAATAAAACAAACAAAACCAAAACTCTATCCTTGTCTATCCTACATCACCAAAAAGTTACACTTTACTTTGCTTTTACTATTGTTAAAATATTAAAACCAATTCCTACTGTTTCCCTCACATATAGTGCACAGGGAAACGGGCAAACTCCTATTCATACAGCAAACTATTATACATGGAGGTTTTGTTACCTGCGGAATGTAAGGAGTAGACAGTTAGTAGCACATAAGTAAAAGACTTCTGTCAACCAGAGTCTAGTACAGATGGTGCCATACAACATGATTTTGGTGATTCAAACTTGATTTTCAAAGCAGTCTCTCTCACACGGACTGAAATATTAATCACCATCATTAAGATCTTACCAACATTTGGTGCTTGCCAACCTGTAGGACTCTCAGTCCTGAGAAACTGAGGTAGTTATTCTCCTCTTCAGCCCTCATTTGCTCTCATATTTTGAGCAAGTCAGTTTATCGCTCTGTGCTATAATTTCTCATTGGCAAAACTGGGATAATACTTCTCTTCCTATGTAAAGCAGTTTGAGATACTTGGATGAAAGATGTTAAGGGCAAAGAATTACTATCAGAGCCAATCAAAAATTTTCTAATCAAGTTTTTTCAAAGAAAGATAGCCTTTTTGCAAAAATATTGGTTTGCAAATTGTGGTCTATATATTTGTAAACAAATACTGTGTGAAATTTGTATCTATATATAAAATTTGCAAACAAATATATATTATACATTTTATGTATATGTAATTTCATTTTTTGAAGAAAATTGGGGCCTCTTTTTTAATTGAAAACATTAATGAAAATGTTATCAGTATTTTTCCATTTACCAAAAACCAGGATTTTCAATAAATGCTGGAAAACACAGCTTTTGGTAAATGCAAATTGTTGATAATCATTTTGATAACACTTTTGATAATGTTTTCAATAAAATGTTAAAAAGTTGCAAAAATATTAAACATGGTTCATCTTAGAATATTTCATAACTGAAAACAAGTAAAAAATTTTGAATATTTTTAAAAAATAATACTATATTTTTTATTTTTGAACAGCTCTAATTACCTTTATTCTCCTGTATTAGTTATCAAGGAGAGATGATTCCAAAAGACTTAGTTTATGCCTGGATCTGACTTTAGATCTGAAGTGTGTCTGTGAAGCAGAAACAGTGCAGTCTAAATCCTGCAAGTCTAAAGCACTTATTGTGTGACCTTGGTCAAGTCACTTACCTCTTTGAATTCCAGTTTACCCATCTTTCAAATGGGGTATAATACTTACCTAATGAGTGTAGTGTGAGGTCTCATTAATGTTTGTAAAAGGTTGAGGAAGAGGTTGCACAATTTTCCATTCCTGTCCTCTCTAAAAAGATTTATTAAAACACTGAACTAACACGATGGGTACAATGCAAAACTAAATACCCTCATGACATTATATTGTGCCAGTTTCCCTTCCATTCACGCTACTTTCCTTATGCCATATCATGCCTTACCTAATCTAGATTGTAATGTCCCCAGGGAGGTAGCTGTGTTGTTTGTTAGTTCGTGACGCACCATACAGAATGTTGTCCTGTATGCAGAGGAGTGAAGTGCTTTGAGATCCTAGCCCTAAGACACTTCAGAAGTATGACATTTTAAATAAAATAATGGAAGGTCAAAGCTCAAAGCAGCAATTCATGTAAATAGCTAGGTTATTTCAGAGTCATGCTTTTCAGTTCCTCAACCTAATTTCTTCATTTAAAATAACAGGTTGCTGTTCCCATTTTAATATTCTGGACTTTTTCTATATTCCTTGGCAGATGTACATTCAAGGAAAGCTGCTCTTTGCCAATTATATTTTCAATGGATATAGCAAGTCAGCTAAAGACCTTCAAAAACAAATAGCAAAGACCAGGAGTGATTACCATATGGGCTACTGTCTACCCAACGATTTCAGATTCAGGTATTTTGCTTTTTCTGTATCTAATCACCTCATTCTGAGAGCTTTGGTTTCTTTGTCCAGTTTTTTTAAATCTAATTTGTTGCAATCCAAAACAACATAGGCAGTATTTTCAATATCAAAGGGATGCTATTTATGACGAGTATCGGGGGTAGCCGTTGTTAGGGGGCTTATTCCTTCACCCACTTACTTCCTTGGTCCTTCTCGCATGAACAGAGAGCAACAATACCCAAAGTCCAGAGGTGCAAACAATTTGATGTTTATTGGGGTGAACTTCCAGCAAGCATTATTCCAGTTTCCTTCCTTAGTGTCCCCCTCCCCAGCTCTGACACCACAGAGCCTTACCTCTGTCCCTGTTCCCATTCTTGCCCTTAGCAAAACATGATTCCAATTCCCTACCTCCATTCCCTGTTCCCATTTCCCCCCCCCACACACACACACTTCCTGATTGACTGCAGACTATATAGTAAAACTTGAGTTCTGCTTAGCTATACCTTAACCAATCATTTTACAGCAATTTAACTAACCAATCCTAACATATTGTAACATGATTATGTAACCAATTATATCCCACCACCTTAATTAGTTTACACCCAGCAAAATTAATTATACAGCAGACAGGAACAATCACAGAACCAGACAGAGATTATGCAGACAAACAATAGGGAAATGGGGACTACAGTAACAGAACAAACACAGAAATGAGGATTTCACATCCCAGCTATTGATAAGTGAGTTCTTGCCAGACAGAAAACTATCATCCTAAATTTCCTTTTACATCTTCTAGGCTCTTCCCTTTCTGTGGAGGTGATAGATCGGATCACCTTCTTAACAGCCCCATATTGACTAGTTTGGAACATGAGGATGTGATGTTCACTTCCCAGCTTATGGCTGCCTCTGCTGCTTAGCCAAAGATCTTCACCTAAGAACAGGGCCTCAGACTGTCACAGTGAGAGAAGGCCCTTACACCGGCAGACAGTAATTTTGATTCTTTCTTTTATACCTCTATAACTAGCCAAGTGATAAGAATACACCTAAATTCTTACAGTATAGGCCTTTACAGACAGGCCTGAATATCTATATCCTAACAGCCGTGTTAGTCTGTATCCACAAAAACAACAAGGAGTCCGGTGTCACTTTAAAGACTAACAGACTTATTTGAGCACAAGCTTTTGTGAGTAAAAACCCCACTTCTTCAGATGCATGGAGTGAAAATTACAGATGCAGACATCTCAGTGGTTTGAGCATTGGACTGCTAAACCCACGGTTGTGAACTCAATCCTTGAGGGGGCCATTTAGGGGTCTGGGGCAAAAATTGGGGATTGGCCCTGCTTTGAGCAGGGGGTTGGACTAGATGACCTCCTGAGGTCCCTTCCAACCCTGATATTCTATGATTTCCCAGATACAGTGTACAGCCCTTTGCTGGGAAGATTTTAGCTACCTCTGACAGATACCAGAGGGATCTGTCTTTTTTTATACACATTTAGCTTGTCATGCCAATAAAATCTCATTGAATTTAACTGCAAAATGGTAGAAAATAGCCGCCAGCTTGGTTAGGTCATATTTTCTCGGACGTAAACTTGTCACTTCACATGCGAACAGCCAGAACACATACTGGAGGAGGAAAGGGGTTAGGGATAAGGTATGGCAGATAATTAATGGTATGTTTTCAAAAGCACTCAGGACCTGACTCTGCTCTCATTGAAGTCAATAGTGAACTCCCACTGACTTCAACAGGAGGAGAATTAGGCAAACACTGATTTAGGCCGGCCGATGCCTACACTAGAGAGCTTACAGCAGCACAGCTGTACTGCTGTATCTGTGCGGCTGTAAGATCCCTTATGTAGCTGCTCTATGCCGGCGGGAGAGCTCTTCCATCAACATTGAGTGGCAGTAGCTGTGTCAGGGGAAGATGCTCTCCTGCTGACACAACGCTGTCCACACCGGCACTTCTGTCAGCGTAACTTACGTCACTCGGGGGGTGGTTTTTTTTCACATCCCTGAGCGATATAAGTTATAGCGACAAAAGCGCTAGTGTAGACATAACCTTAGTTAGTTCTCTTGCTATCTGGGCAAGGTAGAAGTCACCAAACATGTTATGTGCATCCATGCTGTCCTGTCCTGAACCAAAACTGGTGCATGACAAGGTAGAATGCCTGTAAGGGACAGGTTTAAGAGTAGTAGGTTGTGGGGGGTGGGTGGGTGGGGAAGCTTTTCCATCCTGCTTTCATATGGCCAAAGTGATGTTTCTCACAGGGAAGTTGGTAGGCATTTGGAGCAAATGACCATACCGTCTTAGAGAGTGTTGGGCGACCGTTTGAGAGAATGGGGCCTGCTTAGTTAGAACACTGATCTCTTAATTCAACTTGAATTCAAACCATTTGATGTTTTCAGTCACACAGAGATGCTTTATCTGAATGGAGTCCAACTTCTTTTCTTGTCCAACTTCTTTTCTATCTTGACAGTGAGGGGCCATGTTTCAGTCTCATAAATCAGGATGACTCACTACCGAAGCATTGTGTATCCTCCGCTTTGTCTCTCTACTTACCAGGGTGTTTGAATTGCAAAAGATGTTCTTGATGAAGTGCTCCATTACTGACTATGCTTTTGCAAGGCTGAGTATTTTTGAAAATCTCACTCTGGGAAAAGGAGTACTAGCATGGACACGCTGCTGATGTGATGTCACCTAGACCAGCTCTGAGCATGATCAGTTGACATATTTGTCAGAGTAGCGGTGGCTGATCTATATTTGAGCTCCCAGTGTTGCTGCCACTTATGGTAGTGCAAGGTTGGGGCATTTTTAGAAAAATGCTAGGACAGAGACAGCTTACTATGGGCTTGATTGTCCATGATTGGAGATCAATCCACCTCCTGGAAGAACCTCTGGGAGGGGAAACTTGCACAGGATGCTTTGTGGGTTTGCCAAGGGATGATGCCCCAGCTGTTCCCCTTAGTCACCCCACCTTCATAACCTGTAGATTCCCAACGGTGCAGGGAAAGAGTGTGTATGCCATGTTAACTGTCTTTCGTCTCCCTCCCAATACCTTTTGGCCCACTGGAGTGGGATTTTGACTATGTTCATCCCCTCCATGGTGTGAAGTGGAGAGAATGATGTCCACACACAGTTTCTACAGTTGGGAAGATCAGACGAACAATCTGTGACACCAGTGGGGATTAGGATTGCGAATGAGCAAGCTGATCCAGGCAGATTGCAGACGTTCTCCACCCAAACTCAAACTGAACTTTTTGGAACTTTGCATTTCTCCTCACAACCTCTCCCCTCTGCCCCCAATTTTTACATGGGTCAGTTGTTTCTAAGTGCTGGGCAGAAACGGAAGCAGAATACCAAGCCAGAGGCTGTTCTTTTAGCGTTTCCATCCCAAATGAAAGCAGAAGCTACTAGAAACATTGCAAGGAATTGTTCTTTTAAGCTTTCCAGCCTGGGTTTTAATACACAGATCCAAGAGGTCAAGATATTTCAGATACCCTTTGGATTAATACAGTATATGAACCCTAGGATACACACCCAGAATAGACCTATTGTACAGAACTAATTAGCATGGAGGAGAAGGGACAGAAGTTGTTCGAGATAGAAATGACCTATGAGATCAAAATTTCATGCCCAAGATAGATAAGATAGTGCCCTTCCCCAATACTTCCAGTTCCCTAAGAGAGAATGTATCGAATGTTAAATTAACAAGAAATCTTACCCAAAGAGCTGGAGAAAAGTGCAGGAGATGGAATGGTACTGGTGTGGGGGTGCCTTTTCCAGAACTGCCTGCTCGTGCTAATGCTGTTTTCTTTATTTGAACCTAACTAATCAGCATCTTTGCCACACAAATCAGCATTATCTCTGAAACGATGATAAGGCTGTGGAAAACTAAGCTCTGTGTGCGTCACTAGGCTTAGAGCAGCTGGAGGGGGTCTGTGTGTGCATTTATGTAATTAATATAGCTTCCAGATCCAACAGTTTGCCTCTTTGTAGGTTACCCAACAGTTACATGGAGTGTCTGAGTTCTCTTTTCTACCGTAGTAAATCCCCCTCCCCAATAAGGTCTCCTCCTGCTCCCCCCTCCATTGGTGCTGCATCAGCACCATGACCCAGGCTCATGACTTCCATATAATTTTTTCAGTTTCTATTTCCCTGAACTTCCAGGAAGTGCCCAATCCAAACTGGGTCTCTCTCCACCATGTTAAGAATCTAGTACTTCCTTGCTTCTGTTTCCATCACTAAAGTGCCCCTCGACGCTTTGCACATCTTCTGCCTGAGCTACTGCATCCTTTTTCTCTCTGGCCTTTCACCTTGCTCCCCTTTCCAGTCCATTCAGAACGCTGTGGCTGAAAGTTAAAAATTTAGTTCTCTTACCTGTAATTTTGTCTTACGGGGAGGCAAAAGGTTCCTTCTCTCCTTGTTAGGTCGGTCTGCCTGTTAGCACCCTCTACTGGCATGCCTGGTAAATGGCATTGATGTTGCTTCCCAGGTTAGGTTGCCAAAGCTAAGAAGAATGAAGAAAAAGCTAGAAACTACAACTATTAGCTCTTGAAAAAATCAGGCTGAATGTGCTTTCCCTCTCCTCACAATGTGTGAAATAAAACCAGATTTTCCACAGCCTCTGTCATAAATACAAGCCTCTCTCCCCCACCAGAAAATCTGAATAGGACTGTTTACTATCTCCACATGGCAAAACATTCACAAGTTGCTAAACACAATAAACCTGGTGTATGATTCCAATTCAAAGGAGGCAAAATCATATGTAAATAAACTAATTTTATCCTTCTCTGTCATGTGACTCTACTGCTCCCTTGGACTGGTAGCAGTTGGGAAGCAGCAAGCGGTAGAGAATGTCCAACAACAATCCAGAGAGGGGAAAAAGTCCACCATGGTAACATAATATCAAGCTAACTGTGGACACATTTCTTTTAAAAAAACAAAAGGGTCTTTAAGAGGGAGCACCAAAGGATGACTGAAGGAGGTCTGAAGGAGGCATAAAAAAAGCATGTCAGTTTTGTAGCTGCTCAGTTAACCACTTTACACAGGATTGTGTTTCCCTGTCCATAAAGTAGCGGTACCTATGGATCCTTTACCTTCAGGAGCATCTCAGTAAGAGAGTTGACTTACACTACCTAGATACAGAGGTTTTGATGCTTTGCACCCCTTCCTACATCCCCCATATAACACCAATACATCAGGCTTTCTACACAGTAGAACATTACCACCTTCACCAAGCCTAAAACATTTAATTGTTTTTCTAGGGTGTGGGAAGATTTAGGATCAAAAGAGGGCAAGGAACTGACCGGTGTATGTGGGGAAGGCCAAACTTTTCTTGGAAATGACCTAAGCATTGGTGTGGACAGTGCTATGGTCAGCAGGAGAGCTTCTCCCACCGCTCGTTGGGGGTGGATTAATTCAGTTGATCGGGGAGCAGTCTCCCAGTAGCTTAGAGCGGCTACACGAGACAACTTTACAGTGGCACAGCTGTATGGTGCAGCTGCACTGCTGTAAGCTCTCTAGTGTAGCCATAGCCAATGTTGGGGACTTGCCTCAGAACTATTTTATCTGAAAAAGAAAAGTAAAGCTGCATGATGAAAAAGGCCCCAAGTTCTCTAAATTTTCTCAGCTGATGTGATGGCAAAAAAAAGGGCAAATTTTAGAATGAGAAACTAGGACAGCACTTCCCTCAGTGGATGAAGAAGGTGATTTACCAAGAGCTTGCAGTACTAGACTGAAGTTCCACTCCTCATCAGATCAGGGATCTCTGAAGTGATGTTGCTTTCAGAAAGCAGGAGATAGTGGATGAAGCAGTAGGCTAGACATGGAATGTATGGGATGTACGTCCCTCAGGGCTGAGACTTTCACTTCCAGGAAACTAGAGCTCAGACCCTTATGAAAATCATCTATTGGGAAGTCTAAAGTGTCCTTTGTGAACAATAGCAGGATGTCTGCCTACCTCTTCATGCCCTTGTAAGCTCAGCAGGAAGAAAGCTGAGATTTGAAAAGTAAATCATCCTTTTCTTGATTTGAAAAGGAAATCATCTAACTTTTGAGAGTAACCATGTTCAGGGAGACATGAGCCTTAGGTTCCATGGTACAAATCTCAGATGCTGCAAATCTGGATGGGTTGAGGTCCCAAAACATTGGCAGTATCCACAACTTGCACATTGACTTGTGTATCAGTTCGGGAAAACTGAGGAAATTTGGGTCAATAAGGGGTGACCAAAATTACTGAAATGTGATCCTGGCTGCTGTTTCTGGGCACCTTGCATCTGAGGGCAAAGGAATAACCCCAGAGACCCAGCAAGGAGAATGATAGAGTGTCCACTCTCCAAGCCTGTAGATACTAATGCCAGGCGCATAGTTTTGTTATCTTCCTATTATTACTAGTCATTGGGTTGCAAACAGGTTTGCTTGGTGCAATCTGGTTGGAAACGTGCTTGTTTAACCATCTCCAACTCATGATGGCTGAGCTACTCAGCCTGACGGCTGGTCTTACCACCAATATGTATAACTCCAAGGAATATACCCAGGTGTTCTGGTGTCTCTCTCCAGCCTTTTGCTCTGTTGTGGTGGGTGGGATAGGCCACAATGGTTCTATTTCCCATGTGAATGGCTACAATTCCCGCTGGGACCCTTGGGAGGAGGGTGACACTTCAATTCCTCACTGCCCACAACTCCAAAGAGGCTAATGCCAAGCTGGCATTCCCAGGAGGACCATTTGCCCTGTGCCACGTGAGGTCTCATCTGAACTCCCCATCCATCTAGGCTGGTGTTGGTTATGGTACAGAATCTTTAGCCCAGGGTTTGCCACTGGAAATATGACGGGGTTGGTGCCATCACTATAGATAGGCCCATCTTCTGAGTTTGGTAGCTGCAGTGCTTGCTCAGAAAATTGTGAAGGGGTGGAGGTGGAGAACTTCCCAGGGGGATCATTTTATCAGCTGAAGGCCCTGGTGGTTGGTGTGCTGATGCCTTCAGGGCTGAAAAACTACTTGATGAAGACTTCAATTTGTTTGAATTTCTTCTTGGTTAATACCACGAGGTCCAGGCTCGTTTTGAATAGACCCACCCTCGATGTAAGCATACCCAAACTAGAATGAAGGCGCTTTCCTGATGACTCTCTATGAATCTATAAGGTTCCAGGAACTGGATGGGTTTAGGAAGCACAGCAAGCTCTTATCTCATGGGATTGCATCTTCAGCAGTAGATCATTCAGGTTGTGGTAGATCTGGGTGACAGGATGACGATCAACATCATGAACATCAGTGGCACAGATGTCAAGCTGAAGAGCACTGGCTGGAACCAATGACGGAAGCTCACAATCACAAAATGTAGGAACCTTTGGTGGCAGGGAGGTATTGGAACATGAAGCTAAAAGTCCCATTGAAATGTATGGAGGCTAAGAAATATGGGGGGTGAAGGGGGAGAGAAGAAGAGGGGATAGTTCTTGGCTCAGAAGAGCTGAAGCCACTATCCTGAAATACATTTTAAACACAGAGTGGTTGAAGGTGGACAGAAATGGAATGGGAGCTCCAGGCCAGAACCTCTCTCTTGAAGGGGCCAGGATTATTGCTCCGAGATGAAGATTTGGTACAAAGTGCAGGGACCATGGTCTTTTCACATGGGCTTGGGGCAGAGAACACATAAGAAAAAAAAAAGTAGAAGAGGAGGATGTTTACAGTCTATGAGGAGGTCTTGTCTGAACATGTCAAGACCCATCTGTCAGAAGTGGTACTGGCCAATATTGGAAGAAATTCTTGAGCCTTTCCTTCCTTCCTCCCAAGGGAAGATTGGCCTCATATGGCAGAGCTTCCCTGTCTGGAAGTGTCTTCTGAAGAATCTCCTCTAAGTTTGATGCCAAACCCAGGAACGGGAAACCTTTGATGATGAGGATGGCTGTACCCTGATCAACTGCTGGGGAATCTATTGCTGAGGGATTCCTAGCCTACCTCAGTGCACTTCCCTGAGGACATTTTCCCTGCCAGACAGAGCAAGCTGGAGGGAGAAGGAAATTTGGCAAAAATTCCTAAGAAAAAGAGCCCTCAGAGACAACTGCTATGGAAATCTCTGCTTCAGAGCTCAGAGGCAGAAGATTGAGGTGTGGTTCACGAAATACGTCTGTAGCGTATTCTAATAGTCAGACTGTCATGTAGGGAGAGAGGAAGAAGAACGGAACTTCTTTTCTGCCTTTAAGTTGGGCAAAAGCCAGAAAAAACCCAAACATTTCCAAGTTTAATGGAAGTGCAGATTCACACTACTGAGAATCTCTTTCTTGCCTGCTGCTCAGACCAATCCTTTCATTGGCTTTCTCTCATCTTTGATATGGAGTTCAAGCTTCTCTGTCCTCCCTCTCAACGGTTAGCATAACTCTTCCTCCACCTCAGTCTCTGCTCTCATTTCTGATCACTTACCCCCACCTCACCACTCCCTTAGGGTCTGTCTCTCATGCTCATGCCTTCTTCCGCAATCACCTATTCCTGGAACTCCCTTCTTATCCCACAAGTGTCCACCTTTCCTTTTCCAAATCCCACCCCAAAACTTGCTTCTCCCATAAAGCCTAAAAGTACTAATGCACACCAGTAAAAATGCTGCCACCTACCCTTGAGACTAAAGACCAAATTGCTCTAAGACAGAACCTTCTTCTGGGTTTTAACTCCCAGTACATTTTATTGTGTGTCATCCATCTACTTAGACTGTAGCTCACCAAGACAGGGATCTTCTTCTGTGTCTTGTACAATTTGTGTACAGTGAGTACTTTGTCAAGACTTAAATAGAATAATAGAAGCACAGAACTGGAAGGGACCTCAAGAGGTCATCTGTCCAGTCCCCTGCACTCGTGGCAGGGCTAATTATCTAGACCTGCTCTTAAAAATCCCCAATGATGGAGATTCCACAACCTCCCTAGGCAATTTCTGCCATTGCTTAACCACCCTGACAGGAAGTTTTTCCTAATGTTCAACCTAAACTTCCCTTGCTACAATTTAAGCCCATTGCTTCTTGTCCTCTCCTCAGAGGTTAAGAAAAACAATTCTTCTTCCTCCTCCTTGAAGCAACCTTTTACGTACTTGTATGTCCCCTCTCAGTCTTCTCTTTTCCAGACTAAACAAACCCAATTTTTTCAATCTTCTATCGTAGGTCATGTTTTCTAGACCTTTAATCATGTTTGTAATAATTTGATTAGTTGTACTAAAGTAATATTATACAGCCCTAGTACAGTACCCTAACTGTGACAATATTACAGATTGCAAACATGGTCCTTGTTACATATGGGGCTCATAGCAGCAAGGCTGAAAAACTGACATTTAAACTCTGGGCCAGTCCATGATCATGTTGGTAACAAAAGAAGCACAGAAGACGGATGAGGAAGAACAGGTTTTAATGAGAGAAAGGAAGAATATAGTATACAGCTGATACAAAGGAGTACACAGTATAAGACAAGTGTCTAATATATTAATAGAGAACTTCAGAAACAGAAAATTTCAAATGGTTAAAGGAAGTGACTTGCTCAAAAGTTACAATCTTATGTCTTCATATATATACACATTCCTGGCAGTATAGGAAACATGTTCAGGTCTTACATAGAAAATCTTGACTGTCCAAAGTGGTGGTATCACTTCCCAAAGAATATTTGCATATGGTACGTTATGAAGAATACACAGAGGCAGCTCAAAACTTTCTGAGAAGAAAAGAAAAATATAAAGAATTTGGGGGGGGGGGTAAATGATCGCTCTCTCTAACAGCAGCAATTTGATCTGTTCCATATTCAAGATCAAAAGTACTGGAAATGGCAAGTGATAATAATAATACCTAGCTCTTATATAGTGTTTTCATCAGTAGAA
This sequence comes from Lepidochelys olivacea, assembly GCF_965140295.1. Taxonomy (NCBI): domain Eukaryota; kingdom Metazoa; phylum Chordata; order Testudines; family Cheloniidae; genus Lepidochelys; species Lepidochelys olivacea. The sequence goes on from NC_140411.1 coordinate 270,560,044, forward strand.
TAAGCAAGATCTTTTGTACTATGCAACACATTAGAACTAAATTATACACCAAGGCCCAACACAGCAGACAATCCCTCCTACAAGCCTCCTTTCCCTAAAGAGACCAAGCAATTTCCCCTCCCCCAGCCTGCTGCCATAAACCAGCTCTATGCTTCCCATCTTTCCGGGGGACATGTGGCAGCAGCCAGGAATAAGTCGAGGGATATTTCTGATGAGTCATACCTGGGTGGAAAAAGGCTCTAGGAGGGGGCTGGCAGCTGTTAACCTGAAACCCAGGTGAAGGAAAGTTCACAGAAAAAGGGGGCTGCCCTGTGGAGCTCCTACCACCATCGGGGCACAGCATCTGCCTTCACCGCACGCTAAGCATGGGGATAAGCAATCACAGGGTCAGTTAAGCTATTGTGGTAGCCTAACCCGCAATAGCATGACCCCAGACTGTGCTGCCATGCCCCTCATCGATTCTATTACTGTATCTGGTTGTGACATGGAATACAACTATCTGGGCACATATCCCAAGGTCCAGCCCAAAGCTGCACCAAGATTCACATATGTTCATATGGTCGTGTGGCTACACGCTAAGATACAGCCTCGTTAGGGGGAATTGTTCTGCTGTATCAAGCAGGGGAGAAGGGTGAAGCTGGAGAAACTGCAAGCAGGAAGCTGAGCAGAGTGGAGGAAGGAGCTGAGCAGAGGCAGACTGATAATCCACCTCTGGTCAATGGGTTTATGGGAAGGGATCGGAGACCATCATGTCTCGATTGTTGTGAGTTCCCAAGGCTGTATGTCTTCACTGCAGCTACCTCAGGGAAGCAGTACACATTAACAGCTACTTTGGGGTCTGCACTATAGCTCAAGGAGTGGTGGCTACCTCGTCGTGAAGCACTGACAGAGTGACACATGTGGATGTGCCAACATGGAGCATGTTAAGGGAAAACCCCGCAACTGAGCCTGAGTTAAGTCTGCAGGGAAGACAAGTCCATAGTCTAGGAACAATGTGTGGGAGCCACGCCCCCAGTGGCATAGCTCCCCTCCCTCGCTGTCCTGTCCCAGCTCTTTGGGAGCCCCCAGGCTGTAGAGAGGAAGTTCCATTTTCTGGGACTCTTAGGAACTTCACAGCTGGGGAAGGCACCCGCAGCTCTCCTGAGCCAAACTCTTGCTCCAAAAGCCTCCCCCTGCTGCCAGCCTCCTCAGTTGATACCTTGTCTCCTCTCTACCAAGCCCCCATGTCAGCTATTTATGTGACACAAAGGGATTTTTGCAGCAACTTGACAAAAGGGAAGTGAGGGCCCTACCGCATGGTCATATAGTACATGGGGCCTTGTCAGAGTAAGGGAAGGTGCAACAGAGAGCCCACATTATGTAGAAAATCACTCTTCAGTCATTTGGTATATGGCCAGAAGTAACCAGTGTTCATTACTAAAGTGCTTGTATCAATGAGCCAGCACTATATACTGCAGAAACTAGCTATTGCCAAGATATCTAGCAAGAAATTCATCTTCAGGGGAAGGTCAAATTATAAGCAGACTTCCACATAAATAGAACAAAACCGCAGTGCTAATAGAGCATGTCCACTTTGCCATTTTCCCCACTCATCCAATCACAGCTAATCAAAGGGTAAAAGTACAGGCAGCCCTCATGAATAGAGGGGGGAAGGTGGTGGTGGTGGTGGTGACAGCAGGGGAAGTGGTTGGGTTACATATGCTAGAGAGAAAAATAAGAAAAAATATAAGGGTAACCAGAAAGACTTTCAAAGTGGCAAATGTTGAGTTCCACAGAAGAAAAAATTCCAAAATGGAGGGAACTCACCCCAAGCAGAATATAAAGGAAGCCCTTAACAAATAGTGAATTAAAGAATACAGGAAAACATGTGACAAAGATGCCATGGCCTGCTTCACAGCTACGGGAGAAGGGATGGGGATAAATAAGATTGGAGAAAAAGGAGAAGAGACACAAGAGCAATTGGGAAAGGGCCACAGGCAACAGACACCATCACAGAGAAACTGGTATGAAAAACTCACCAATGCAAGGTGGTTGAAGGTTACTCAACTCACTGGCCCCTTCTACACAAAGGAATTTTTCCTGTTTCCCACTTTTGCTAATAGCCATTCAGCTCCCCAGTATCAGCAATGCTGGGAGCTCTAAAGCAGAAGGCTGTAGGCTGCAGATCCTTTTCTAAGCACCTTGTCATATAAACCTGCTCAGAGCCAATCTCATCAAAACAGTTCTTAAACCAGTGTCAGTGGCTGGCAGGCTACCTACATGAGGGTTCCCAGTGGAGTCGACCCACTGTTACTGTTATGAATGATCAATTTATGGTGGTCCCCTCATGTTCTAGGTGCTTTTCAAACACCACAGAAGGAGTGCTTCCATTGAGAACTCCCAACCTAAGGAATAGATAAACTCTAGACAGAGTTTAGAGGAAGAGGAATAACTGACATAACTTATATATAGGTCATCTTAGTGTCTGCTATGCTGCTGACAGTGAATCATCTTTAACTGGAACTTAAGTGTGGACAGGGTAGGGGTCTTGAAGATGAACTCAGGGATGCTGGGGCCCAACTGCTCAATACAGAGATTGAAAAGGACTTCTATGGTGTCTAAATTGTTTCCTGTCTCCACCTCACAGTAAAGGGAGTGGGAATCCTGTCAATGCCTGGGAATTTCACAGCACAGGCTCGTTTCACAAACGGATCCACTCCATACTCCCTGCACAAATTAGCCCCATTGGCAATTTCTCACTGCAGTTTGTTCTTTTGTCAGGATGTTCCTCTTACACTTGGGCTGTCATTTAGTTTGTTAATAAATAAAATAATAATAATAATCAAGACTTTCAGGATCCTTTTCGTTCCCTGGCTTCCCCTTGGCAATCTATACTGTGGCTATGGCTTTAAGAACCCTTTTAGGGAAATACAAGAGCTAACAGCAAGGCCAGGAATCAGTGGGCAGGAAATGCAGAGGAGCATTAAAGGCTTGATAAGGGTAAACAAGATTAAATGGCTTTTCCGATTACATTTGTAACATCAGTTTGCATTTCAGATACATTCATACAGCCTGCGTAGCAATCTGCTCAAGTGCATCTCTGTTTTCCTTCCCTTACTTAATTTTTCTTGTGCGGTTATCTATTTGTTTGCCTCCTTCATAAGTAACCGTAAGGTACAATATGGGAAAGAACACACACTACAGCTTCCCAGCCAAGGCACTTGGAGTGCTACATGGCAATTTAAAGTTATATAAACCATCAGTATAAAAAAACATACAAGACCCAACAATGCAGCCTAATTAAAATGGGGGAAGGTCCTATTCAGGGCAGACATAGTAAAAAATAAAACCCCACAAACCTCCTCTGGAAACACATTTCCTAGATGCTCTTTTAGAAGCATGAGAAACTGAGGCAGATGACCCGACAAAGCAAGTTCCAATCCCTGAAGCTCCTAAAAGTAAAAGCACAAACACCTGCTGAGCCACACAGCTCAAAGGCAGAATGGTGAGACAGCGGGTGTTGTCAGAGCCTGTCACAGGGGGTGCTGGTTCTTTTATCGGGGTTAGGGCTCAGCCTCATCTATGACAGACTTAGCTCACCTCCCCAAGGTGTGGAAATTAACAAAAGGAGCACATGACAGGGAGCATGTGACTAAGAGACCTGCTGGGAGACATGGGCAGCCTGTGGTCAGTCAGGAGGGAGACTCCAAGGAAGGGAGTGCTCCAGGAGAGAGCAGGAGACCAGCTGGGAAAGGGCCAACAAGGAGGCCAGGCTGAGCATACAGGAAGAGGCCCTGGGAAGAAAAGTCAGGGCAGTTCGGGTTACAGGGCAGAGTTCACAGAGTTCTCAAGGCTGGAGACTGGTAGCAGAGGGTGGACATAGGTGCCCCAATGCTGCCACTCTATGGAGTGGTGCATACACCCTTGTCAACAAGGGAGAAGAAGGGAGCATTTGAAGCCTAGGAAGGTTGGCAGCTGAACCAAAGAGAAGAGCTAAAAACTGTTGAGGGAGAAGACAGACTCTCAGAAGACTTGTGCCTAGCGAGAGTCTGGGGCAGAAGAATGATTGTGTTTCCTTTTGGACCTTAACTTCGGAAGAGTAAAAGGGGTGAGTCACCGCAATAACCTAAAAGTCCTGGATGACTGCTGAGAGGGGAAACCGAAGCAGCAGATGTGCACAGGGGCTGAATATTAGCCAGGCAGGGGACGAGGTTTCGCATACAGCCAGGGCCTTAAAAACCAACAGGACCAGCTTAAAATCCACCATCAGGCACCACAGGAACATTGCTCCATGAGTTCAAAGTCCAACTGCATCAATAAAAACTTAAACTTAGATGTTAAGGGAAGAATGGAGACTGAGAACTTACGATGTCTTTAAATTGCAAATAGACTCGAGAACAAGTGGCCACCATACCCCCTGGCATCCAGTCTTTCTACAGCCAAGCTTCAATGTGTAGTCAAAATAAAGCTGACAACAAAAGGAACAGTGTGCGCTGTACAGCTGCTGGGTTTGAGTCTAGAAGGTCTATTTAGTTAGATGAGTTGTAATGAAACCAGAAACCAGGGGAAAGAATATGAAATGGAGGCTGCATGCAGACTTTAGTTACAGAGTCAGGCTAAGACTTTTCATGCAATAAGAAGGTGACAATAAGTGGGGGCACTTACAGAAATACTGGCTGGAGCTCAGGTTAGAGGCAAAACTGTGTGATTAGCTTACTGTCTGAAGTAGACGGGGAAGACGGGATTGGATTTATACAGCCCTGGCTCCCTATATCTCCCTACTTACACAAGGATGACCCAATTTATATAAAAAAGTTCTTCAAGATTTTTCAGAAATAAAACTATTAAAGGCATATACCAACACCTGGGTTAGAGTGAGAAAAACTGCTGCAGCCACAAACATGATTAAAGAAGCAAAAATGCTCCCTTAAACTAACAGACTTCTCCTAGCTGCATTACCATTCCTGAATTATAAAGTCTAGATTTACATTTTCTGGAATACTTGGTCAGCGGAGAGGTTACTGAACAAGATGATGTAAAGAAGAAATAAAATTGGACACAGATTCTTTGTCACTAAGCTGGAGGACTTATTAGAGTGGAAATAGACTATGGAACCTCTTACCATCACCTCAATAATAGCCCAGTCATTTCCACATGATTGCTGTTCAGTGGGCTGTAAGAAATGAGTGGTGAAGAGGCCAAAGATTGAATGGCCACAGAGACTGAAATTCCCTCTCAATCCAAGGAGTAGTCCCTTCTCCAGGCCAACTACTGAGACAAACTGATAGGGCAATATGAGGATTCACACTGCTGTATCCCCTCTGTGGCCAAAGAGAGGATATTGGTTTCCAGGTCTAAAATGGAATAGTTTCACAAGCAATAAATCCACTTAAAACAAGTTACATGGAAAATAATATACATCATCTGTTAAGGATCCTAAAGGGAAATAACCGCTCAGCTGAATTTAGACAAGAAGCATTCTAACAGTGCTAACATTCAGTGTCTGTCTACACAAAATACTTGACCGACTAATACTAGGATATCACAGAATATGCTGTTTTACATCCACACTGCACAAACCAGATTAATTCTTTTCAGTAATTCAAAATTTTAATTATAAAATGCTCCATTAGTGAGTGAGCTAAAGTTAGAATGTCCTTCCACCACCTACGGTACTTGTTTCATGGGCCCTGGGATTACACTTCCTCATTTTTTCATTGTAGCACATATAACTTCCTTCCACCAGCTGTCGCCTTTCTAACTGCAGACTCAGTAGAGAGGCCAAGAACTTTAAGAGCCTTTTAGGACACTGTGAGGGGGAAGCTTGCCCTGCTGCTGCCCTGTAGATGGAGGCCCAGTCTACACTTAAAACTTAGATTGACATAACTACAGTGTTCAGGGGTGTAAAAAATCCATACACTGGACAGCATAGCTATGCTGACTTAACCCCTGGTGTAGATGCAGCTTGGTCGACGGAAGACCGATTCTGGTGTCTTACTTACTGGTGCTTAGGGAGGTTCAGAAAAACCCTTTCCATTGCTGTAGTCTACATCTACACTATGGGGTTAGAGCAACATAGCTATGGTGAAAAACTACACCCCGACTACACGATGAGAAGTAAATCCATACAATTTATTCAGAGCTGGGGTTCGCAGTTGCAGGGAAATTATCTGTAAATATGCAAATTAGACCATTAATTTGCATAAGAGGACACATGGAGCAGCACAAAACTTGACAGCTATGAGCTAGTTTAGATTTTATCATTTGCTAGTTTAGATGAGAGACTGTGGGGACAATCCTGATTACTGGCTTTCATCCCAAGGCATATAAAATTGTGCAATGACACACGGAAATCCATTCTTTTTTTAGGATCAGACATTAAGAGCAGCCCTTAATGTTCCGATGCCACTGCCCAGCCGCGACACTTCATTCTCTGGTAGATGCGACTTCTGATGAGGGATTTTAGGCACTGATTTCCACTCCCTCTCCCACCCTTTATTTATTTAGTAATCAGCCTGTTCTTAACAGGAAAAAGTGAAGGAAAGTATTGGTCACTTTCTGTTCAGAAATGTAAGACTGTTTGCAGTCCTCTGCCCCCAGCTGAGAGGGTCAGGACCCAGTCTTTAAATACTGAGATGTGGAGGGAAGAGGCCAACAAAAGCGACTCACTTATTTTGAGACTTGACACTAAAATTGCTGTTACTTCCAGACTATACCCAATGTTCACTGTTCTTCCATAAGTCAGAATTACTACGATATTTGTAAAAGCCAATATGTACTTCCAAAAAGCAGTGTAACTTGAGCTGCAGTACATCTTGATTTCTGTTTTGAATGACATACTTCCAGTATGGTCTCTATTTTATGTTTGTGTTTCAGTTTCCTAGAGGACAGCTTGCAGAGTTACTCTTGACATAAAAACCCATGCCAAAATGGAATTCAGAACATGTTTCTAAACTTATTTACTGAGTCACTGACAGGTAGGGAAAATATCAGGTCGTGTGACGAACACTTGCGCAAAACTGTTGTGGTATATTTTAAAATATGAAAATCTTGGTTGCATTTTTTTTTAGGGATCTGATTATTCTCTCCCAAATGTTTAAACGGATTTAGAGACATTTGTAAAAAAAGGGCAACATGGTAACTAGGGCCTCTATTATAATTAAGATAAGTTAAGTTGTCATGGAGGATATAAAACTCCTGCTGAGATTATTAAAAGTTAGTATAATGTGTCATTGAAATGGCTGTTTTTACCTTTTAGTGATGGAGTGGGAGAAAACTGATGGAGCATCAATCATCACACAGCCAATAAGACTTAGGAAATCAATCGATTGCCAGGTGGACCTCATCTGGGAACTGGCAAATTATAGGGTCTGTGGACAGTCACTAAGGAAGATGTGAAGAAGGGAGTGTTTCTGGTCTCCGCATGGAGGGGTTGGGTCAGGATTCTAAGAAGGATCAAGGGCTTTGCTACACAGCAAGTTACTGCATAGCAAACCAGGATGTGCATCTAGAGTGCATCAGCTGCACTACTGCACAATGAAAGTCCCAGAGCGTGGCATGGCTTACAATGCTTTCAAGTAGTAATACAGCAAGCTCCAATGGGGGATTTTTACTGTGCTGTAGCAGTGTCCACTTATGACATTATTGCTCGGCAAGCTTCTGCACTGTACTGGCTTGCCAGGCAGTAAAACACTGTGTAGACAAGCCCCAAGTCCTGACCAGACAGCCTGCTTCCCCATCTTTGATACCCATATATTCACTGCTACTAAACTTGTAAGTTTAGTGTGTGTATAGTAACTGATCATTCACAATATGTTGTGGTAAAGGCTTGTTCATCAGAGACCAGATCCGGGGTCTTAAATGTTCAGCTGGTATTTAAATAAGTGCCATTTGCCATTCATAGAGTGTTTTAGGTCAGGTGGCAATTGCTGAAAATAAAACTAGGTTTTATTTTGATTCAACAACTTCTTGTTTTGCATAGTAACGAAAAACATTTATCAAATAAATCCTGTTGAATATAAATACTTTTTTCGCTCCACCAAGCCAAATATTTTCTTTCATTTCATCTCATCGCAGCAGCTAGACATATGGGACAGACAGACAACTAGTCTGCATTACAATGGGAAAATAAAGTTCAGTAGTTCAAAAGTTTGTTGACTTGCTTATTTGCAAAGAAATTAACAAAACTGTGATGCACTTCTGCTATTCACATCCATCCAAAATGTCCAATGAAATCAATAAAGCGTTGGGTGTGCAAGAAGCACAGGCATAAGGTACAGCTTGGAAACTCAATAAAACCAGTTAGTCTTGACCTAGTCCATCAGTATTTCTCCTTCTATGTGGATTAGTTGATTTCAAGTCTGCAGTGAGGAGTAGGAACGATTTATCAGGAGCTCAATTACTGTAACACCAACAGAGGGCTTGGCAACTGCTGATCTTGCTTCTTATTGATACAAAGATGTTCTAATCTACTTTTAAAGTTGTACATGGTTTATAATTCACCAAACCCACATGCGTTAGTGTATGGTTTTTCACTTTATTATGTACAATAAAAAGTGGTGTTCATCAACAATAAATATTTCTATCATCGATATCTGTCTATATTCAAGTGTTTACTTGCTACTATAGCTGTAAAACTTAAGGGCAGAAATTAGATGGGCTATCAGATTACAATCAAATATAGGAAAGTGAGTTTTGCCTTTAGGATTCCTTCTAGCTGGGTCTGGTTGAGAAGAAATACCTTGGACATTACTTAACCATACAGAACTGTGTGCGCCTCCAAAACTTTATGAAGGCATTAATTTTAAATGGGATATGGAAAATGTAGCTGCTGTCAATTCTACTCACTGCAAAGAACACTGGCTACCAATATTCAATGTGGATGCCATGCTAAACACGATCAGATTTAAAAATTAAACAAAATCTAAAATGTAAGAACTTTGTTCTTATTAAGATCTCATTCTGCAGTTATCTATCAAAGAACACTTATCAGCTTTAGTTCTCCAATATGCACAATATGTTAACACAGCGCCTGGGTGCTAATGCAGACCACTGTAAAATTTATAAATTTGTAAAATGCAGCAAGAAATGTAGATGGCCAAAAATCTAATAAACTGCTCAAGAGGTTCTACAGCTTGAAAACAATGACTTTTCAACAGACATCATCATGAGGAAATTTGGACTATAAGAGTCTATTTATAGGTAGCTGGGAGCAAGTTATCAAATCAGAGGAAACCATTCTTTGGGTGCAGTGGGCTGTTAACCAGATTTTTCTTCAGGGAGGATATTAAATAAATAGCCATTAAAGTAGATTACCCACTAGTACAATTACATGTGGCATCTTAAATGGATGCAAATGTAAGAGTGTGTGTGTGGTTTTTTAAGAACACACTAGATAAGTTTGCCAATTTTATTTGCATTTAATAGTCAGTTGATTTACTCATATAAAATTTGTATTTCTTTGAATGATGATGAAAGCTAAGATTGCTCCATAGGTTCACTCTTTTCTCACACGTTTAATTCCAAGTGCTCAGCCAGAGTCTGTTCTTGGGTCTTTAGCCCCCCAGGTCTGCAGTAAACACTGCAGAAATTACTGGCTCAAACGAAAGATATGGGGTGTATTTTTGTAGCTAACAGAGCACCTGCAGCTCCCATTAACTTCAGCTGAACTTGCGAGAGTAGTGAAAATCAAGGCCCAGATAATTTTGTAAGGATTTATCACAATAGATTAGAGTGTTGTTGCAGCTGTGTTGGTCCCAGGATATGAGAGAGACAAGGTGGGTGAGGCATTATCTTTTATTGGACCGACTTCTGTTGGTGAGAGAGACAAGCTTTTGAGCGTACACAGAGAGCTCTGTGTAAGCTTGAAAACTTCTCTCTCTCTCTCTCTTTCTCCAGTCATTTAAAGGATATAGGATTCCATTATTTGGATTTAGGAAAAAGAGATAGCAATGTTGGGATACACAGAAGGTCATGAGATGCTCATGGATGAGCTGATGGAAAAAGTATCAGTGAAAAATAAAACCAGATAAAAGGAAGAATTAGCTTAAAAAAACTATCAGGGCACTTGGTGAACTTGAGAGTCTTAAGTCAAGGGCAAGGAAGACTTCTTTTCAAATGGGAATGACAACGTTCCACACACTCCCAGTCTACCTAAACCAGTTCTAAAATTAGAAAGACAACTGCCTACCATAGAGAGAATTGCATCAACGGTTCCATTTTCTCAGTAGTCCCCTTTCAGGGCTGGGGTAGAACCGACTCCACTACCAAAAGGGATGCTTAGCTGCTCAGTACATCATGGTTGAGCAGAGGACTATATTTCCACAATGTATCCTAGGCATCATTCATTCTATAGCCTCCACCCACATACGGCTAAATAAGGGCACAGAATACACTATCACAGGCAAATAAAGCATTTAAAGACATTCCCGTCCCTTAATCAGAGTGCAAGGGAGCAGAAGAAACAGGGAGAAGACAGCAGAGGATACACTGTGTAAACTATGATCCTGAGCCACTTACTCCATCCGTTACATGTTAATATTTCCCCATTTAGGAGCTGTGAAACTGCACATATTTACACCCACAGTGTTTCCTCAAAATCAATACCAGGGGAGGAAGAAGGTTGCAGGGCAGGCTTGGTCTTGTTACAAAATGACCAAGGGGATGTTGTCTCAGGTGCGGGAGCATCCACTGAGCTCCCCCTTTGCTCCACATTCCCTCATGGCAACTAATACCCTCAGGAACTTTACTGCCATTAAGTCTCTGCTGATGGGTGCACCAAACCCCGCACCCAAGAAGTTGGCGGATGCAGAGAGGAGTTATCAGGAGTAATTACTGGCCTGATTTCTGAATTAAAATCCATCCATGTCCAAGAGATCCACAGTGTGTGTCTGCTCCCTCTCAGCCTGAGCCATGGAGCCTTTACTCTGAGGATGGGCTTCCTTTGTGTCAGAGGGCAGGAGGCCAATGCCATGAAACCATTACTCTCCCCTTCTACGTCACAGTTCACTGCTCTCTAAATCAGTGCTGCAGAGAGAAACAAATAGCCCCACACTATATGTTTAGACTCAAGTGTCAACTGGGTTACAAGATACAGCTTAATTTGAAAGGATGTAAGTGCATGTTCTCTGCTTGTCTCTTTTAGACAGACACGTTATAGCTGCGATACAGAGAAACATGAAAGAACATTAGGAAAAAGCAAGTTTAACATTCAAACAAAATTACTGTACATCATTTAAAAAAATACACATTTAACTTGCTTAAAAATTTACTCCAGCATCGAACCACAGCTCTACAAGAGAACAAATGTACACAATACTGTACTTTGTAACCCAGTGTAAATAACCTAAGTCACACCTATATTAAGGTTTCACTTACAAAGGGCCAACAAATCTTTAATAGGTGTTTTAATAAATGGTAAAAGAATTGGTATATATTGTTATAAAGTCCAACAGGCTACTTCTAGCCATCTATATACACCTACTGATGTGATTATAACCATCCATAAACACAGACTACTCATGTCTATAACTTGCTTATAACATGTATTAATCACTTATTAATCCTTTATACACTACTTATAAATGGAACCTTAATATGAAGAGTGACTAACTTCTTACTACTTTAGCCCAGTACTCCAGGACACATCAACTTTCACATTTTTATTTAAAATTCTGCATTTTAGTTTGGGAGGGTCTTTAACCAATGAAATTACAACTACGTAAGGTTGTTAACAAATATATAGCAGACACTAAAGGCAAAGCAAAGGAGGTGTGGAAGACCATATGACACAGTTTATGTTTTTCAAAAAGAATCACTTTCACTAGTGTTATAATTAACACTGCTACTATGACAACAATATCAGGAAATGACAGAATATGCTGAAATTCAAGACATCATTTTCTCTTCTTTTTAGGAAAAAAATCATATAATATAAATAAATAAACATAACTATTTAGGTAAGTTCCAAAACCCACCAGTGGTGTCATCAGAAGAAGACAAAGGACTACTCCTGGGGTCCAGCCTCTATCTCCTTAGCTTACCTGCATATAATCATCAATATATTGGGAAAGCCCTATTGAGAGCTTCATACATAGGGAACAGTAAGCATTACATTTAGGTCTCAATTTTTCCATCCAGCATTTTCATCTCTGAATCCGTGCCTGAGCTATTTCAATCACATCACCTGCCTTTTATGGAATTCAAGTAGGCAACACAATGTTTAACAAAGTTCAGGTAGGACTTAGAATCCTCTTTCACTTTTAAAGCCTCTGTCTTCATTCTTGTTCTCTTCCACATGGTTTTCATTCTGTTCTGTCTTATCCTTCTGCTCGTCATCGTCATCTCCAAAAGTCTGTTCTTGCATGGTAGTAAAAGTAAGTGATCTGGCGGCAACCTGTGCAGCCAGACCTGATGTGAAGTTGAAATCTGTTGATATATGAAGCTGAGCCAGCCTTTGCTTGATGGAGGATTGTAATGCGTCCCTCAAAGGGGGCTGTAAAACCTCCATTCCGTCCACACCAGTTGTCTCCACTTCATCTCCTTCACCCTGACACTGGTAACATGTTGTTTTTACAGCCATTGGAGAGCCACCTGCATCAGCAGCAATGTCTTTGTTTTCATCCTTCGTAGGATCTTCATATAAATATTCAGTACTGCTTTTCTCATTCACAGTGACATGGGCTTTTGGGCTAGAGTCTCTCTCTTCAGAATCATCGCTAGTTTGGCTACAGTCCTGCTTTCCTGCTTCTGCATTCAGAGGGGATTCCAAAGTATGTATGGGTTCCACTGATTCTACAGGAGACAATGGCTTCACTGCAGCTTAAAAAGAACAAAAATATAATTATGACTAAAAAAGTGACCTTCCGTACCTAACTCAGCTACATGTGTCTTAAGAGATGGACCTGAGAGTTAAAATAGGTAAAATAAAGATGTATTTTCTGAACAGGATGCTGAAAATGGAAGGTAATGGCTACTAGTTCGACATAGTCTTTAAAACTCATGAGACATACGTAAAAATCATCTCACATAGAGCGAATGTACTTTATGGAAATTACAAACAGAATCAATTGCTGCGTCTCACACAAATTTGAACTGTCTTCCTTTAAACAACAGCTATCTAATCTAGTAAAGATAAGTGGAACACAATAAAAAATGTCTTGTAGGTAATAGCTGATTTTATACATCACAACATATAAATAAGATATGTATGCATACAGTAGGATCCGTTGTCCTCACAAATAAAGAGTGGTCTAATTTAGCCTCTCGATGTTAGTAGTAGCAGCGAGTCCCATTGCCAACAACGGGATGCTTGCCAGGAAGTCTCTCCTCCCAGTGTTAGGGGTTAGTACAACACAATTGCTTCTTGAAGAACAGACGTCTTTCTTTATAGTAAAACGATACAGTGTCCATTTCCAACAAACAGATCCCTAAACTGTAGTAGCTCCATTAGAATAGCAGCACGAACATACATAAGAGCAGCAACAGCAGGTTCCCATGTGGCATTCCCTTTCTAATTCCATTCTGACTTTACCCCTGTAAGCAGAGATGAAAATAACTCTGGAAAACACACCAAACTTTTTATGGGAAACAAGATTACTGTATTAAGTTTTTTCCATTGCATTATATTTTAGTAGTATTTATTTTCACTAACTGAACATGGGAGTGTTTTTATGCTTGTCACATTAGTAATTATTTTCATTTAACACACTGAAAACTTATGCTTCAGGATTTACATTTGAAAAAACAAACACACACATAGTACAGTGTAGCAGCAGTATACCAATTTGGCCTCACCTGTTAATTGTTCTTCTAATGGAGTGGCCCCTTCACCATTCTGAAGAGAATCACTGTGTATCTCTACCAACTTGCTTCCGGAGGCAAGAATATGCAAATTTCATAGTTTAAGTTGCAGATGGAGGTGGCTGCCACTAGGGACCAGCACTGTCAGCCCTAGGGCTGAAAGAATGCACACCAGTGTACATAAAAATAATAATGTGTAATAAAATAAATTAGAAAAGAAAAAAAATACAAAATAAAACACAGCTAACAAAAGCCAAAGCTGGCCAAAACACCAGCCACGTGCTGCTCCCACTAAAAGGGAACCTTGCCACTATCTCATGCTTCACATTTCACATATGAACTACCAGGGTTTGAATTAAATTTTTGTATGAAACTGGGGTGGATTTAAAACCGTTTAAAACATTTAAAAAATAAAAATATGAAAAACTCAGACATTTTATTTACAAGGTCATTATTCATACTTGCCCTGCTTGGCCTTCCCTGCAGGCAGAGAGGCACAGACACTCGGATCTGGACCAACTGTTCCCCCAAAAGACTGGGCCAACTCTCCAAATCGGACCAGACCCACATCCCTCCCCACAGTGACCCCTCCCTCCGGGACTGGACCAGACCAACATGCCACCCCAGACCAACATTCCTCCCCAGACCAAAACCCCCAAACTGAACGAGACCACCTTCCAGCCCAAACTGGATCAGACCCTCTATGAACCAACCCCTCTTGACCTGAACCTCCACACTGCCTACCAGAACAGGGCTTCTCCTGAACCTCTATTCCTGAAGCCGACCCCTTTCTACGATCCGCAGTTGGGCCACTCTCGGGCACTCCACTCCAGAGCCACCTCCTGCTGTCAATCCAACCCTGTTCTCTGAAGCAAACTGGGCCAGACCGCACCTGGCTGCAGCTTGGCCAGATGCAGCTCGGACCAAGGTTGCATCCACTCAACTCATCCCTGGCACCCAGGGTGTGCGTGACTCCACTCTCCTGAGGTCTGGCTGCTCCCTGATTGCCTCCTGCTCATCTGGCGCTGGAAGGGGCAGTGCAGTGGGGAGGGTCAGGGTGTGCATCTGGGCTTAGTGCTGACTCCAGCAGTGGGGCTCCCTGGCTGCAGGGGGTGCCTGAGCTTAGCCCCTGGACCCCCCACAACTGATCCGGGGAAGGGACTGCAGTGCCCGCAAAGGGCAGAGAGGACGCAGGACAGAGAGTTGGGGGGAGGGGAGGCTGCCCCCCCCCCCCCGACCCCGCGCCAGGGGCTGGGAAAGGGCAAAGCCACAGCAGCAACTCCAGAGGGAGGGGCTCAGAGCTGCGATCTGTGCCCCGCAGACACTGAGCAGAGTTCAATGACCAAGGGAGCCAAGCCCCGGAGAGTGGAATGTATGCCCCGCAGAGCAGTGACCCCAGCCCCATGAGTCGGGGTGTGGCCACCTGAGGCTGCAGAGCTCTGGCATGGTCCCCTCGCCATGGCTCTGCTCTTGCTACTGCTGCTCCTGACTGCCCTGCTGCAGCCCCTGGATGGATCCGGCCCCTTCGCCAAGCCCAGGGTGCAGCGCTGTGGGGTGGCTGCGGTGGGCCACCGGTAGGCGGCTCTATGCATCCCACGGGGCAGACTCCTGTCCCAGCCTGAGTGCCAGCCCCGGTGCCCGCTGGGGTCTCCCTCTACACGTAAGAGGAGGGATGGCGCTTGATACCGCGGCACCATTGGCATCATTGTAAACCTGGTACTGGATAGACCAATTCTATTTTGCCTGTTTCTTGGTTATTTTCACAGAACACTCCTCCCCTAGTCCAGAAAGAATTGCTGGGAAGTAGCAAGCAGTAGAAGAACAGAGGTAGAGAGACAGGAAAAACCAGTCAAAGCAGTTGCAAACTATCCAGTAATTGACAGGCTAATTTTTTATTTCTGACAGAATCTAAACAAAAACAAACAGACACAGGCTACTGGAGAATTTATTTATGGAGGCTGCACCACCAATTCTCTGATACTTGGTGAAGAAAAAGTGACTCACATCGTAGCTTTACAGACCTCTTCAGGAGAGGCTCTGTTCTTTCGGCGCATGTTAGTGCTAAGGGAGCGCAAACAAACTCCAGGAGAATTTTTAAAAACTCAATGTTTCAATGGGGGGAGGGATAGCTCAGTGGTTTGAGCATTGGCCTGCTAAACCCAGGGTTGTGAGTTCAATCCTTGAGGGGGCCATTTAGGGATCTGGGGCAAAAATTGGAGATTGGCCCTGCTTTGAGCAGGGGGTTGGACTAGATGACCTCCTGAGGTCCCTTCCAACCCTGAGATTCTATGAATGTTGGGTTCTTTGTTAGCTGCCTTGAGCAATCGGGAGACTGTAACTTTAGATTCTTTTTGACCATATTTTGTAGTAACTACAGGTCATCAAGGAGACACATGATGTTTAGAAGAGGACTGTCCTGTCAAGTAGGATTTGAGAGCTCTGACTACGCCAATGATAGGGCAGAAGGAAGGAATAAAACAGTCTTCAGATTGATGTGCAAGGGAGAATACACTTGAGGTAAAATTTCAGGGGCTAAAACCCAAACCTATATGGAAATACCTGAAAAAATGGTTCCTCGCAAGAACATTCTCTTACTTTCCCGACCCTTCTCCCAGAAGAAACTGCCATGAGGAATGGGACTTTGATAGAAAGGAAGCAGTGGAAAACTTTTCTAAGTGGCTTAAAGAAGGCCTCAGTGAGGACAAAGGTACACGCTGAAATTCCATTTAACTAGCTGGTACCTGAGTCCTGAGACTGGTCTAAGACTTTTGATTACCTGAGAAAGCAAGAGATGTGAGGATGAACTGCCAAGGTGTCTTCATAGTTAATTAGTGGTAGGTCTCTGAGGGCTAAAACTTATATCTGTAAGGAAATGTACTAAGGCCCATACCATAGCTATCTAGGAGAAGCTGTAGCATGGATTCAAGGAAGACTTGAAGATGATGCAAGTTTTTGGCCTCCCAGCATCAAAAAAAATATTCCCCACATTTTTGAATAGGCCCAGACACTTGAAGGCATCCTACATTGAAAAAACAGCTCTATCATGCAAGAGAACAGATGAAGGACTGCAACATCAATCCGTCAGTCTCCAGGCTGTCAAGTTGACTTCTGACAAAGCACCAATCCCTGCCATAGAAGTTCCTTAGAAAATGGGAGACTAGCAATGATAATTATCTTCACTCCCCAGATTTTTCTGGCTATTGCTGTGAGAAGGTGAGAATGGCAGGAATCCATCCATTGCACTGACCACATGAATGAAAACATTCCTGCCCCCAACAAGCCAGAGAATCTCTGTTCCTGGAACAACAGGGATGAACTGCTATCGGAACAGGCCCACCCAAGAGAGGTCCCAGGCTGAAAGTATGTTGTTGAAGATTACAGGATTCAGCTGCCGTTGCCCAGGTGAGAGTTGTTCTGTTGTGCCAGTCTCTTGATATTTCCAGTTTACCTCGGATGCAGGCCCAGATGGTCTGATGAACCTTCCTTCATCACTTTGGAAGAGATGCACAGAACCTCAGTCCCAAGTGTTCCATAGAGATTAATGTATGCAGCAGATGTCCAACTGCCACATTTTATTTCCATTGCTGGATTAGAAATGAAGGGAAGAAGCTGATGAATGACTTGGCCCATTGCTCTTAGTTCAAGGAGGGACATACTCATGCTGGACTCCCTCCTGGACTCCCAAGCAAAGCCCGAGAAGGCCTGGTGTCTATGTGAGTGCCCCATCCATGCAGGCTGGCATCTGCTGGTGTTCTATTCAAAAGCGTATCCAACACAGGCTTCCCTTTATTTTACAACAGCCATTAGCCCTGAGACCTCTGGACTTGGGCTGGGAGCCTGATCAGCTCAGACCAACTTCCTCCTTGTTTTTTTCAAACTAAGAGGAAGAAGGCCTGAGAGGGTCACATACAGTGGATAGTCCACTGCACTGTGCCTGCCAAGGAGAGCGTAAGACCCCGTAGGTGCAGAGCAAGGATGAGTGTAGAAAAGAATCATGTGACATCACGAGGCGTAGATCAAGGATAGCGAGGAAAACTTGCTCTTGAGAAGTGTCTGAAGTGTTTTGGTGCCTTTGCTTTTGGACTTGACTTGAATTGTAGCTTGATGGACCTGGGAGAGGGAGTGAGAGATGCAATCACACATGTGGCTTTGAAGGCAGGAACAGAGGCCTCATAATTGCATCTGATGTATTACTGAGCACTTGTCCACAGGATCTTTGAAGGAGGCAATATACAGGTCCTTCCTTTTCTGGCTAGTTTGGAGATTGAGCCTTTCATCTGGGATATACAGCCAAACATGATGGTTGGATTTCTTGATGTCATACAGTTTAAGGTAGGTGTTGGACTGCTTCTGTGCTAGACAGGATCACTTGAAAGTGACTGTCTTCACACACTGGGAATTCCAGATCCTTAGACTTGTTTGACTTGCAGAAATCCTTTTTAGGGACATCTGTCTCCTCATTGGATCATCCAGAGTAGATGACTGTCAACAAATCTGGCCAAGTCCATGATGTGAAAATGTCTTCCACTTGTCTGAAGCACTGCAGGCAAGGACAAGGGTATTTCACCTTCCTCTGAAGTAGAGCACCTAGATTTCGTAGATTTGTGCTTTTGCACTTTTTTTAGTGCTTTTCCTTAGCCTTCTTTTAAGGGAAGGGAAAGGAGGAGAATTGAGAGAGAAGACCAGAGAAGGAAAAAAGGCAGAAGAAAACAGAAATATTCACAATAAAAATAGAGAGAAACTGCACTAAGCTGCTAGTTTTACTGCTAGAATCAGGCATATGGTATGCCAAAACTGGCTCTTTAAAAGCCATGCACTGTTGCCTGGAAAGAAAAATTTGCATATACCTGCCTCCAGAAACAAGTGAGTAGAGTTGCCAGCAGTCCGCTCCCGACTGTCAGAGGGCCACTCCAGGAGAATCCTTTTTCTACTTACAAATTAGATTGTTGGCTTTTAAAAAATATTTTCTGTCTGTCTTTCTTGGAATAGATACCAAAATCTAGCCTGTCACTTCACTCTATGTCTCTCTGTAATTCTGGGATAAAATTGAAAAAGTATTTCTTCTAAACCTGAAAATGTACTATCGTTTACAAAGATTCTAAACAATTTGCTGCCTGGTTGAAGAGCAGATTTGGTGGAGAGCAATGAAAAAGCATACAGCAATTCCCTGTACGCTATGCTTAATTCTCTCTGCTCCAAGAGACAAATTCTTAGCATCATGAAGTTCGTGGCCAAACTCCCTTTCCTTGTTTTTTTTTTAATTGGAAAGTAAAATGATGCTAACAAGTCATATGAACAGATGGAGCAACAAATTAGGGCCACACAGATCTATCAAAGGCACTACTACAGTTGAATGCAGTATGTATTCTAGCAATACTATGTCAAAAGTTGATTGTAACCAGACACACACCCTTACTTAGAGTCAAATTAATTAAAAAAAAAAAAAGACAGTACTTACCATGATCACTAAATAACAGCTGCTTCCATTTCTGTCTCTCTGCCTCGGAAGCTCTAAATCCCAGCACAGATTTCAGTTCTTGTAACACTCTCTTGGATTCCTCTCTCTCACGTTTTTGTCTCTCTCTCTCTTCCTGGGAAAAGCAATAAAAGTCCTCCCTTTTGTATTCATTGTCTGTATCTGTATCTTCAACATATGCTTCCAATTCCTACGGAAAAAGAATAAACTGCTCTTTTGATCTGCATAGTCCTCAAGGGTCAAGCCGTTTGAGGTACTGCAGTATTTCAGCACTTCAGCAGGAGGATTGGGCCCCAAGTCCATAGTCACCCACATGATTCGCATGGCAGGAGTTTGGGGGCCTGACTCTGCTCTCAGTTACACTAATATAAAACTGGAGTAAGGACATTGATAAAGTCAAGATAATTGAAGTCCGCAGAGTCACTTCAGATTTACTCTGGTGCAAACAACCAATACAAAAAGGAGATTTTGACTTGGGGATGGGGATCACTTTTCCCATAATTCCTATTGGATATGACGACTATCGTTTTTTTACTCTCCCCTCCTGCAGTTCATTCAGGGGTGGGTATCGTATTCATTTTATCAGTGGTAACTGTTCAACCAGGTAACTTCAGAAAGGGCAGAATCAACACGTTGAACACAGAAAAGTTTGAAGTGGTGATGAGGGGGCGGGGAAGGGGGCTCATCTTCTCTCAAATTGTGCCCATCAATTAATTCTTGAGTTGAGGCCGACTTTTCTTTCCAGTTACTTTAGCCTTCAAATGAGTGCCCTTAAACTGAGAGAGAAAACAACGCACCGAATTGTTTATGTTAAAGCATATTTTAAGTGTTCAGAAATGCAAAGCCTATGGAAACCATATAGGATTAGTTAGGTTAATGCAAGTAAGAATCAATTTAATATATTGCCTTTTAACCAATGTATATCTTCATCCACATTTTTTTTTAGAGATGTCTTTATCTGGTTCCAAGGTAGCATCTTGGATTCTGGATTCAATGCAGAAACTGGATTCAAAATTGCAGGAACTGGATTCAAAATTAATTTCAAAGCTCTTTGTTCCTGGGTGGGGAACACCGCCATGTGGTACACATAGGTACTATATACCCTGTCTGCAGTAGAGTAGTTCATAAGTCTGTTAACGAAAGGGCATTGGCTAGCTGCATTACATACCTTGCTGAAGGAGGTAAGGTCATTGCTTAAGCAGCTAAAAAAGGAAATGGGTGAGGGAAATATTTTTGCAACACAAAATTCATATATAACTTTGAAAGCATCCACTTATTCTTACCTGCTCTTCAGGGATTGGGTCTTTGTCCTCTATATGCAGGGCAGGCTGTAGTAATGGTATCATGGGGCAGTGTGTGTTATCACAATATGATTCAGGTTTGCCTGGAGGTTGGGGGAGGAAGGGGGTGGGAGAAAAGAGATTAAAACAAAAAAAGATTAAGTGTGGAAATGAACAGATAACTGATCTTTAAGAGTTCAGTGTGGTACTGAGTCAGAGCCTGACTCCAATGCAAAGGACACTGATACTCACTCCATTACCTTTCTGAGCACACTGTAAGGACTAACATGCTAAAAGCTTCAGGGTATCCCCTGAGAATCATCAGCAACTTGGCCGACATACATTATGTTCCTATTTAAGTTTAGAATGTTGAGTGGTTTTGCCAATTTTGCTTTTTAATTATTAGGTTACCAAGAACTGAAAGTTTGTTATGAAATATTTACAGATGTTAACTAGAATTTCTAACAACACCCAAATATTTAGAATGCTTGCCCAACAGGAGTGCTGCTCAGAAACTAATGACACTTTTAGATGTCTCCACAGCACTGAATTTTTTAAAAAGAAGTTATTAATAAATCACACCTTAGGACGGTGTGCACAATGGTCTTTTTCAAATAAAATAACGTTATTTTGGGCTTAAATTCATGGATTTTTTTTAAAGATACTTGATTTATGATAATCAGTAGAAAGGAAAATATATTGTAATATTCATTTGTATTAATCATAATTCCTTTAGGCATGTTGTGAAACACAGATTGAAAATCAACACATTTCTGGGAAAGTTACAGGACAAAATGGAAAGTGAAAAAACTATGGCACTCCCGATTCCCCCCCGCAGCGTACCACCACCCCGCAAAAAAACCCTCATTCCCCCATAGCAATTTTTGTACAACGTTGTCTCAAAAAAAGGGGGAAAAAAGATTGAATGAATTGGCTAGTGTGCAACTGATGAAATCCTATTCAGTAAATGCCTAAAAGTTAGTGTACTAGACCAGGAAAAATATTCACATTTTGAGGTAAAAACTGGATGTAGAACTGGAACCTAAAACAAGTGTAAAGGAAAATTCCTCCTTCCAGAACAAGAGTACTACTAGGCCCTATACTAGGATAGTGTATTGAAACTTAAAAGCAGGATTCTCAAGTTTACTCTATTAGACTCCTATTTCTGTATAAAGTGATTTACTCATCCATGAATTAAACAGTCATTGAAAAAAATCTGGACAGTTATGTCAAAACCCTTCTCTCTTTTCATTATTTAAATAAAAACGTATTTAAATGAGAGTCTAAACAACAAAAAACAAACTTCTGAAAGTTTTACACACAAAAATGTACTGGAAGAACGCCAAAATTTTTGGTTTCAGATTCCAGTGGTTAAGTCACTGTTAGTTTCTAGGGATCTTATCTCAGATCTTTTCTTTTGCCTAGACCCTACACTAGCATATTTTTCCCAGAACAGACCTTTTCTTTTTCAGGAAAAGTAAGTGAATATCTAACACATTCTTGTGATCACCATGTATTCACTTCTTGTACAATTTAAAATGTTGTTTGGGAAAAGACAAACAAGTAATTTCTGCCCTGTAAGTTATTTTTAAGTGACTCAAGAACTCATTCTCATAATAATCCTGTCCACTCACATACAGTCCATCTTTGGAAAGAAAAAGTTCACAAATAAACAACTTGTGTTATGTTATCAGGTTGGCTCAATCTGAATTTGTGCCTAGTACACTTTTGAGCACTCAAAAATAACAACTATACAAATTCTTTTGCCGGTCAAAAGCTTCAAAGTCATCAAGGAGAAATGGGAGCGACATGTTAAACTGGACACTTTGGAAAACTATCTGCAACAGGAGGTTAATTTACACAAAACTCAGCTACATGTTTAGAAAAGAGCCTTGGAAATGTAAACGAGACAAATCTCTTTAATCACATTCAGTCAGCTGGTTGCTAAAAGAAGCTTTTCAACGTACCCTTTTTATCCGGGTTTCTTCGAACCATTTTTTCCACCTGAGAAATGGCCTCTTCCCAGCAGCTGTTGCTTGCCTGGATGTGAGGCTGAATCAGCTTTAGTTTCTGTTCTAGGACTTGATAGGCTTCTAAAGTTAGTTCTTGTGTCTCCTTAGAGCTAACAAGTTTTTCAAGTTCATCCTCAAGAATTATTACCCTAGATGAATGGGAAGGAAAATATCACACTAACATATCTGAATCTCGTACTTCATGATTTCTTCAGGCTTTGAATTTAATTGGTATCCTGTGTTACTCCTGTTTCCTCCATGTTCTTAAACTGTAGTTTAGCCAGCTTCATATGTTTTTAAAGCCAAACTCCTCCTCTCCTCCATTCTCATTATGGTAATCCATTAAATTTAGATGGCTTTGTGTTTATTTCACTAACTGTACCAATGAAAAATCTTTTTAGGTATATAACATATAATTATTGTGTGTTGAATATTCTTTCAAAATGTTTGGAATTTTGTTGCAAAACAGACAAAACTGAACCATGCTTTCAGGTTCATTCAAAAAGAGGGACTAAAGAGATGGAGGGTTTTAATGAATCTTTTTGCCTTCTAGTTCACCTTCAAGGGGGTGGTAGCACCACAGAATATCTAAAGATTAACCAATCAACTACAGTAACCAACTCCATGTAGGACAGAGAGATTTTGGCTTCACAATACTTGGCAATGCGTGTGGCTGTTATAGTTTAAAGCTCAGATCCTATGGTGACGGGCACAGTATCAGAACCTGAATAGAACGGAATCCTTCAATTCCAGTTGAAAACTTCTAATTCCAGTCATCTCCTCTTAAAACGGATGCAGGCTGCTCTGAGCAACAGTCACCTCAATTAAATAAATTCTGTAACAGAACAGACTTGTTATATGTGCAATCGCTTATACGAAAGGGAAAGGCAGCTGGTCAGACCCCTCTGGATTCCCAGAGAGCTGCTAACATTGACCCTATTATATAATTCTTCAAAATATCTAATTCACAAGATTGTACCTCACTCATGTTGCTCCTTACTAAATAAGGGACACTACTTAAATATCTTCCTCCAGTTGTGGAATATACACCAGAATTGTTTCCCAGTTGGCAAACTCTGTTTAATATATGGGCAGGGAAGCAGAAATATAACCCAGTCTACATTAACAGATGTACCCCATCCTTTATGTTGCATGGCTGCAAGCCTCAATTTTGTCTTTTATTTTCCAATCTGGGATATAAACCAACAATCAAAGCAGCGCAAGACTGAAGCTTTCTAACTACAGGCACATTCTTTCAAATAGTATAAACTTACTCATTCAGTAGGGCCTTGAGATGGAGCTGCAAGCTGCGCACGGCTGTGTGAAGGCTGTTCAGAGCTCTTGACTTGGGTTTTGTTTTGGTTGCACATTCCAAGCCTAACTGATGCTGAGTTTCAAAGTACCGATAAAACTCATAGCTTCGCTTAAGCTCTTCTAAGCAGGCAGCATGAGTTTGAGGTAGACTTTGAGTCACATCAGACAAAATACAATGAGGCAAACGTTCTGGAGTGATCAAGGGCTTGGGGGATGCATTAACTGGAGAGAGCAGCAGTGCTAATCGTCTGAAGAACTCTGAACTCTGTCCTACCCACAGCTGAAACAGAACCTACAAAATACAGAAAGGATCAAATGGTCTTCATTGTTAAAAAACATTAGCATTTCTTCATTCACTTTTAAAAACATTTTGTCCCCTTTTTAAACAATTTTATCTTCTCCCACAGAATATATGCTCAGCACTGTGTGCCAGGGAGCATACGAGAAGGTCATATTAGTCTGGGTGTCTCACACTTTATGTGACTGTAAATTCCTTCAGTGAGGGTCTCACGTGCTCCCTTACACACAAAAGGCTTTCAGGGGTCCAACGCATCATATCCCCACTTTGGAAAATACTCCTTTGCCCATATGCCAGACTCACTAGTTAGGACAGTCTCTGACTACCCTAGGACAGATAAGGAGTGGCCAAGATTCCAATAGCAGGATGTACATTGCTCTGAAGAAGACTCTTCCCTCATAACTTGGAGTTGTCATTTCTATGACGTTGTTACTGACTACTATATCCCTCCCCCCAGCATTGAAATGATAATCCATTAGCACTATATATTAACAACATATACTTTGAAATCCTAAGAAATCTGAGCTGTTGACTTACTGTTTTATGCACAAAACTGAGCAACTTCACAAATACTATTAAAATGTGGAAACATTGATAAAGGCAGAACAATGGAATAATCTCTTCACATCATTATTTATGGTAGCTGTCAGGTCACTCACTCTGGCAGTGAAAAAGAGGAATCGTTCTGTTCACATTTCTCCAGAATCTCAAATTGAATTATGAAGCAAAACCCATTTTTGTCGTACCCTTGAGTGCTCCTCTGTATGTCTACAGAGAAGCATAGGTTACTTCATGACCAGCCAACATTATTTTAAAGGTGTTAAACTGTGTCTACACTAAGTGCTAATGGGGATGTCAAATCATCTTACATAACTAAAACAAACAAAACGTTTTCCTAAACTAGACAAGGCCCATGTCTCAGAAAACTGTCACAGTAGCACCTTTCTGGGCAATGCCTTTTTTATAAAAAGGAGGAGGATAGTACTTTTAACCGTTACACCAGCCCCACACACAGTCTATGCCTACAATACCACTTATGCCAGTGATGCTTATAGAATCATAGAATCATAGAATATCAGGGTTGGAAGGGACCCCAGAAGGTCATCTAGTCCAACCCCCTGCTCAAAGCAGGACCAATTCCCAGTTAAATCATCCCAGCCAGGGCTTTGTCAAGCCTGACCTTAAAAACCTCTAAGGAAGGAGATTCTACCACCTCCCTAGGTAACGCATTCCAGTGTTTCACCACCCTTATGTTGCTTAGCGGTGTGAAAAAAACCCCACATCCCTGAGCGACATAAATTTTGCTGGCGTAAGTGGTAGTGTGCACAGCGCTATGTCGGTGGGAGCGCTTCGGTACAGCTGTGCCACTGTAAGCTCGCTAGTGTAGACATGGCCACAGAGATCAGAATTGGGCTAGTATGGAGTGTGATCTGAGATTGATTCCCAAGGGCCACAACTGGTCAAGTTACTCAATCTTATTTTCTCATCTGTAAAAGAGGGACAATATTTAGTTCACAGGTAATGTTCTCTAACCTTCTGATATTCTGGGCGGAAAGGCCTTATATGAGTGCAATTATAGATCATTTCCAGTTGTAAATGGGTAGTGGTCTTTCCAGTACATCAACTGTCAAAAGGAAAATGTCCGTAATAGTGACACACTTAAGGATATGCAACCACCACATATGACCATGTTCAGTGTGGTAGCTATATTGGTTGCAGAATATTATGAAGTAATATCTTTTGTTGGACCAACTTCTGTTGGTGAGAGAGAGAAGCGTTCGAGACCTGAAGAAGAGCTCTGTGTAAGCTTGAAAGCTTCTCTCTCTCTCACCGACAGAAGGTGGTCCAATAAAAGATATTACCTCATCCACCACGTCTCTCTAACGTATGATCACAGTCAGGGGCTCAGATACCATGGTGATGAGCACCATTATAAGAACTTAGTTGGTTGGACTGATAATCATTCCAAAACACACATCTTCCTAATAGCATGAATAACTTTGGGGAGCTGCTGAGCAATATATTCACCTGGAAAACAGATTATTGCTCTGTAATATAAAGAATTGAAAAGATGACTGCTTCCAGGTGTAGGAGTTATCTGAAGGTAACACTTAGAAAGATATGAATTTAACACAGGGGCAAGTGCTACACAACACAAACTTCCTACTCATCGCTGTATTCAACACTGGGGTTTGGCTGGGTATTATAAAGAATGCCAAATGAAAAGGAGGCAGCCTGAGGAAAGAGTATCATCACACAGCTCAGAGCAAGAAGTCAGAGCTTAGGAGTTAAACATAAAAGGAGGACAGGCCCATATAAACAGAATATAAGGAGAAAATAGTGAATGACTAACAGGCAGCCCACAAAAGTAGAGAACTTTGGTAAAAGAGCAATTCAAAACCTACCTGGAAAAAGGCATGTGGGCCAGAGAAAAGGGAATCCAGAACATGTTTAGGGTAGCAATTGACCTTTCTAGTCAAGAACAAGCTTTGTCTCTTTTTATTGGCAGATATTTGGTTGCTAGGACGCAAAGATACTTGCCCCAAATTACCCTAGATACTTTCCTCTGGATAGAATCAATGTTTTGTTTTGTGATGAGGATTTATTCACATACCAAGTACTTTTACTCTGTCAACTGTTCTTGTTTGAGGAGAGTTTCCTCACCCACAGGCTGAGACACAACACAAAATTACAGATATAGGTTAGACATGCTTGAATGACAAAGAAACATTAAAAGATATCTGGATGTGTATACATATTTTGCTGAAATGCACTATATTAGAGGTTTTCTGGAGGAAGCTAGCACCCAAGAGGACTATGCACAAATTTAGGATTCGCAACACAAATGTTGAACTGATTTTAGTAAAATTGTTTAAGTCTATTTTGTTACACTGGTGAAAATCCACATACGGAAGCAAAATTGGCTTATATTGATACATTTTGTTCAATTATTTCACAG
The DNA here is from genome assembly GCF_965140295.1 of Lepidochelys olivacea. NCBI lineage: Eukaryota > Metazoa > Chordata > Testudines > Cheloniidae > Lepidochelys > Lepidochelys olivacea. Next base: position 270,587,162 of record NC_140411.1, read on the forward strand.
CCAGGTTACAAGATGATTGGTTAACGAATTAAGCTAAAATTGATATAAGACAGTTATTAACTGATTTTAAGTGTCCACAATGGGGTTTGCAGTGGTTTAAATCAATTTAAAAATTGATTTTAGTTAAACCAGTGAAAGATGCATATAAACAAAGCCTGGGTTTGGAAGCATTTACAAATTATGACAATTATGGCTTCTGCTGCCCAACGAAGAGTGGAAAAGTAACTTGGTCTGCATAATTCCTACTAGAACAGCAATTTATGAAAACCAAAGGCTACCATTTAGCAAAGCTGTCTATTCAAAATTAAGCCTCAAAGCTTATCAGTCTCTATTACTGACAATATTTACTGCCAGGACAAAAGAAATTAAGTTCTGAGATTACTGAACAAAATATAACACAATAAAACTCACACAAAAGTCAAACAATAATGAATTTTTTTCTAAGATAATAAAACAAAAAAATGCCTGATTTGAAAATCCGACTTTTGAAGAGATGGGATCTTCTTTCAATAGCACACATTTACTCATGCAGACTTGGGATATTCAATATCTCAAAAGAAGAAAGACTCAGACTCAAAGGCCAGAAGGGACCATCATGTCATCTAGTCCGACTTCCTGCAAATTGCAGGCCACAGAACTTCACCTATCCATTCCTGTAATAGGCCCATAACCTCTGGCTAAGTTACTGAAGTCCTCAAATTTTGATTTAAAGACTTCAAGTTACAGAGAATCAAACATTCATTCTAGTTCAAACCTGCAAGTGACATATGCCCCATGCTGCAGAGGAAGGTGAAACCCCCCCAGGGTCTCTGCCAATCTAACCTGGCAGAAAATTTTTGGTGATCAGTTAAACCACGGTGATCAGTCAAATATGGTGATCAGTTAAACCATGAACATATGGGCATTACCCACCAGCCAGAAAACATGGGAAAGAATTCTCTGTAGTAACTCAGAGCCCTCCCCATCTAGTGTCTCATTTCCAGTTGTTGGAGATATTTGCTAATAGCAGTCGCGGATGGGCCATATGCCATTTTAGGCAATCTCATCATACCCTCCTCTCCATAAACTTAATAAGCTCAATCTTGAAACAATTAACCTTTTTTGCTCCCACTGCTCCCCTTGAAAGGCTGTTCTAGAACGTCACTCCCCTGATGGTTATAAACCTTTGCCTAATATCAAGCCTAAACTTCTTGATGGCCAGTTTATATCCATTTGTTCTTGTGCCAGCACTAGCCCTTATCCTAAATATCTCTTCTCCCTTCCTGGTGTTTATCCCTCTGATGTATTTGTAGAGAGCAATCATATCTCACCTCAGCCCTCATTTTGGTAGGCTAAACAAGCCAAGCTCCTTAAGTGTCCTTTCTTAAGGCAGGTTGTTCATTCCCCTAATTATCCTTATAAACCTTCTCTGCACCTGTTCCAGTTTGAATCCATCTTTCTTGAACATGGGAGACCAGAACTGCACACAGTATTCCAGATGAGGTCTCCCCAGTGCCTTGTATAATGGTAATAACACTTCCCTGTTTCTACCAGAAATACTGCACCTAATGCATCCAAGGATTGTGTTAGCTTTTTTCATGGCCACAGCTCACAGTCATCCTGTGATTGAACATCTTTCTCCTTCTCTGTCGCTTCTAGCTGATAAGTCCCCAGCTCATAGCAAAAACTCTTGTTAATCTCTCAGTGCATGACCCTGAACTATTAAACTTCATCCCATTTCTATTACTTCCAGTTTTCAAGGTTGTATGATATTCTGGTGCTCTTCCATATTGGCAATATCTCCCCAACTTTGTGTCATCCACAAATTTTATTAGCACACTCCCACTTTTTGTACCAAGGTCATTAATGAAAATGTTAAATAAGATTGGTCCCAAGACTGAACTTCGAGAAACTCCACCAGTAATCTCCCTCCAGCCTGACAGTTCACCTTTCACAGAATGACTCATTTTAGTCTTCCTTTTAACTAGTTCCTTAAGCACCTTTCAATTCTCATATTAATCGCCATCTTCTCCAATGTAACTAATAATTTCCCATGTGGAACTGTATCAAATGCTTTACTGAAATCCAGGTAAAATAGATCTACTGCATTTCCTTTGTCCACAAAATCAGTTATTTTCTCAAAGAAAGAGATTGGGTTGGTCTGAACGATACCTTTTGTAAAACCATGCTGTATTTTATCCCAATCATCATTTACCTCTATGTCCTTAACCACTCTCTCTGTCAAAATTTGTTCTAAGACCTGACATACAATTGAGGTCAAACTAACAGGCATTACAGTTGCCCAGATCATGTATTTTCCTTTCTTAAATATAAGTACTATGTTTGCAGTCATAGGGTATGATGTCCAAGTTTATGTATTCGTTGAAAATCTTTCCTATGGGGCTTGCAATTTCATGTGCTGGTTCCTTTAATATTCTTGGATGTCCCATTAAGCTGATTGAATTTGGCTTTTAGCTTGTATGTGGTAATTTCTACTTCCATATCCTAGTTCCCATTAGCCATGTTGCCACTGTCCCCAAACTCCTCATTACTCTTATTGAAAACTGAGGCAAAGTATTCATTTAGGTGCTAGGTCATACCTAAATTTTCTTTAATCTCTACCCAATACTCAGTGCTTAGTGGTCCAACTTCTTTTCTTTCCTTGTTTTCTTTTTATTTATATGGTTAGAGAATCTTTTATTGTTGGTTTTAATTTCCTTTGCAAGGTTCAGCTCTGCTTGGCTTTTGGCAGATCTCACTTTTTCCCTACAACTTTCTAACCTGCAAGAGGCAGTTTTCCTTGCTGATCCATCTCTTCTTCCATTCCTAGTTGGCTTTCTGCTTTCTCTTAATAACCTGTTTGAGGTGCCTGTCCATCCAGTTTGAACAAATTTAACTTCCCTATGATTTTTTGGGTGCAGGCTTCAGATACTGTAAGTCAAAGTTCCATAAGCTAACTTCAAGCCTCCTCCACATTCAGATACTTGAGTTCTTCAGTCCAGTCCACTTCCCTTACTAATTCCCTTAATTGTTTAAAGTTTGTCCTTTTGAAATCAAGGACTCGAGTTACCGACCTATTTTTGTGAATCCTTCCATTTCGTTTAAACTGAGTTAAATCATGATCATTCTAGCCAAGGTTGTCCTCTACAGCCAGTTCTTCTCTGAGGTCCTCACTACTTACCAATACTAAATTCAAAATGTCATCCCCTCTTGTTGGTTCAGTGACTATTTGGTGAAGAAATCTGTCAGCTATCATATCCAGGAATATCTGTGCCCTACCATTATTAGTAGCACTTGTCCTCCAATCTACATTTGGGAAATTAAAGTCTTCTATAATCACACAATTCCCAGTAATATTTATTTAATTAAAATATTAATGAGATCTCTTTCTATATCCAAATCAGACCCTCAGGATCTGTCGCAGATCCCAAGTGCTATCCCGGTGGAGCGTCTGTTACCTTTCTTCCCTAAAGTGATTTTGACTCAAAACAGATTTTGTTTTATCCATTCCATCACTTCTAATTTCTTTTCAGTCTACTCCTCATTAATATACAACACTACTCCACCACCTTTACCTTTATTTCTGTCTTCACTGAACAGCACATACCCATCAATACCTGCCTTTCAGTCATAATGGAAACATGGTGGAATATGAGTTATCACTATAATATCTGGTTTCACTTTCTGCAGCAGTAGTTCTAGTTCCTTCATTTTGTTACATAGGCTCCTTGCATTGGTGTGCAGACATTTTAGTTGTTTCTGCTTGGCTTCATTCAGATTCCTCACCTGATGAGGTACAGTCATTTTACTACCAGTATCGCCTACCTGGCTATTACTGTCATTGGGATTAACACTATCTTTCCTCTTGTCCATTCTCCTACCCTCTGTTTTTCTTCTCTCCATTGCTGTATCCTCTTTTACTTGATTTTCCTCCCACTCAGTATTAGAATTAGATGTGGAGATTAAATGAGCATCTCCCAATCATCTTGCCCAAATTCCTAGTTTAAAGATCATTAGATGTCTGCCATTCTGTTTACTTAAACATTTTTCAGAAATCAAAGTAGCACACTGATTCATGATGCTTATGAGTGTCCAGCTTATGAACCCTACAGCATAAATAAATGCGGCTTTTTCCATTTTCAATTACCAGCAATGTACATCTTTGGAATGTCTCTCTTTTTGTTCAAGTCAAGATGAGTAGCAAGGGATTAGCCAAGGGACATGTACAAATTGAGAAATTACTTTATGGACTTTTTCATCATCACTGATTAAATTAAATCATAGCTTTAAATACAACATTTGGGAAGAGACTGATTTGTGAATGGCAATTTTTTTTATTAAATAAAAGAATGATTTAGACAACTCAACACCCCATTCTGCACTGCACATCATTTCTTTAATTAAATGTTAAATGAAATCCTCTGAAAAGCCCATAGTTGTAAAAATATGCAAGATGAGCTTCTGGAGCATTCACGAATCTCACTCAGGGCTCTTTAAATGTATTCTATTACTACAGACTGACACAAGTAGGGAGAGAAAAATCAGATATCTGAAACAAGAAACAGCAGGGCATTGTCACAACTGAAATGGATTTGCATGAGTCTGTATACGTAAGCATGCACTCTCCCTTCTAGGATGGATTACCTTGAGTGCAGGCAGGCTGAAGCCATCTGTGAGGTTGTGCGCCTCCTCTTCGGACACCTGCTCTTCACTCAGACCCAGACCCAGTTCCTTAAAAGGAACTACACAGATATAGTTGGTCACGTTGTCACTCTCCGCATTCAGAGGGTAGGTTTAGTCAGAGTTAAAGCAGTTAACAAAGAAGCCTTTGTACTAAATGGAGGGTGGGGAGACAGGCAAAGCAACTAATAACCTCCAGTTACTAAGGATCTTTCTGGCAAGTTACTGGAGAACACATGCAGTCCAAGTCCAGTTTTAAGTGATCATCGTACAACCTTACTCATTGTATAAGTTTTAAAGGCTCAAATGTGTACAATAAGTTGTAGACAAAGGTACTGAAACAATAAAGATAATAAACAGCTAATAAATAATCGCTGCATTCCTTTTAATTGAGGAAATCTCTGCCAAACCACCAACAAGCTAGTTCACAATAAACTTTAATGACAGCCTTAAAATTAAAAAGTACACGTTCAACAAGTTAAGAGCAATACTGCCAGAGACAAGAAAATTTTGGGTAATGAACGTTTCATGGTTTGTGTGTTTTATAGAAGCCAGGATAACCAGGATAGGAGATTTCCCTATGAATTATTTTTTGTGGAGAATGATCAATGTTAAAGCAAATCACATATCTGCAGGGTTTTAAAAAGTAATTCTTTGAAATTTCTTAATGAATAGTAGACAAACCCAAATTTTTACATTGCTGATGCATAAAATTGATCAGTCTCACAAATTTCTCAGCTATAACATGGTGTATAGTAAGATTGCATATCACTAAAACTTAATTTAATACACTTTGTGAACGTAGTATACCAGAGTAGCTACTTCTGTAGTAGCTACAATATATTATTGTCAAACGATAAGTCAAAATAAATGAAAGCATATTTTGTGATGCAGTATCTTTGTTACATTATATTCACCTACTTAATCATTTGCAAAATGAGGTGATTACCAATGGGTTTCACAGTTATCAGCATGATCATACAAATACTTAAGAACGTGCTTACCCTTATACATGTGGGTAATCCCATTGAAGTAACTGCTCAAATGAGACTTCTCAGAGGCACAAAGTTAAGCACACAGAAAAACACTTGCAGGCTTGGGGCCTTAAGGACTGATTCAAAGCACACTGAAATTAGTGGGAGTCTTTCTATTGACTTCAATGGGCTTTGGATCAGATCCAAAGGGTTATGTCTACACTGATATTAAAAACCTATGGCTAGCCCATGCCACCGGACTCAGGCTAAGGGGCTGTTTGATTACAGTGTAGACATTTAAGCTCTAGTACCCTGTGAGAGCACAGGGACCCAGAGCTCAGGCTGCAGCACAAGCCCAAATGTCTACACTACAATTAAATGGTCCCTTGGTCTGAGCCCTGCAAGCACTAGTCAGTTGGCTTGAGCCAGCCAAGGGTTTTTAATTGCAGTGTAGACATACCCTTAGTGAGTTTCTACTGTAATACTTATATCTGCAGGTTCCCTGTCTCAACACCAATTACTCAGGTTTCTCCAAAAATAGCATGTGTGCCTGTTTTTTTTGTTTGGGAAGATGAGGGGTACAAAGTATATCAGAGAATCATGCTACCAGGTTTATGTCACCAGAAATACAGGTGTTTTAATGTACCGTGAATAGTGAAGTTGGGCATAAAGGGTGAGGTCTCTGTTGAATGAGGCTATAGTTATGCAGTCACATTTTAAATTTTCCTTCTAGCAAACAAGCTATTTTCCACTTGATTTTTGAAAACTTAAAATACTTAACTCTGCTAAAGACAGTAATGGGCTTCATAAACCATCTGTGCCAATTTATAGGAAACTGCTAAGATCGTCCAAATTCCATAGACTACATAATAGATGCAGTACTTTTCAATGTATTGTATTGCACAGAAAAAAGAACATACCTTCATCTACCAAAAAGCCTTTGTAGGAAAATATTCTTACGAATATAGAAGCTAAATAAAGTTTAATGTCAATAAATACAAGAATGGTGAAGTAGAAGTAATGAACCATAGCATTAAAGGATGGCAAATCCTCCATAGGGTCAATGATACTATACAAATCTGAAGTAAACATTTTTGTGGTAAGTCAATGGCTTCACTACCACAAAAAATTTAGGAACAGCTGGAAAACTGGTCTAGGGTTTTGCGAGGCTATATATAGACAAGCAATGATGCAAATAACAGGATATCAAGAGTAACATTTCAGTTCCAAATTATATCAGGTTACAACCACAATACTGAAGTAGCACCCTATAGTCCTTTTTTCAACTGCAAGGCTTTAATGTTATCAAAAAATCACAATATAGATGTTGAAGTACCTCACAGCAAAGTCATATTGTTTTGGGTTATATTAGTCTATGAAATCTTGTCTTTAAAATGAAGTGAATCTAACACCTTTGTTACTAAGGGTAATGTACTTTCTAAAAATGGAACAAAACAGTATATTCACGTTAAATCTGTATACAAATACTGGCATCTTGACTATTCAAATTCTGTTCTATTCTGCACTATTTTAAATAGGTTCTTATTCTGCTCTCAGTGTACACACATATCTGAGCAACTTCCAGTGGTGTATTACAGGACATGACTTCCATCTGTCACATGTGGTTCATTCTCTCTCATCCTCTCCAAAGCGGGAGGTAAGTTAGAGAAGGCAGGTTGAAGAAGTGCACCTTGCTCTTGGAGCAGAAGGTGGTGAGGTTTGTGATGGTCCTTAGTTCCTGTGAGAGTTTGTTCCAGTCTCAAGCAAGCCTCCAAAAAAGTTCTGTCTCCTGAACTGACAAGCTTTACCCTTATAGTAGAGAATTCCACGCCTTAGGACCAGAGTTGTCAACCATGGCCTTCATCCTGGAAACATAGGTGATATTTTAGGTATTCTGGACCCAGGCCATGGAGTACTTCGAGGGTAAGGACTCAGAACTTGACTTGATATTCTATGGGAAACTAGCGTTGAGAGAGGACAACAATTTGAATGTGTTTGTGGTAGCCTGTGTTGCTGAGCAGACATACTGCTGTATTCTGTATTAGTTGGAGTTGCCTAAGCAATGAAGGCTTCATACCCAGGTTGTGATGGTGCACCTCATAAGGCTTTATAGAAATATGCTTATGAATGTATATATGACATAACTGCAATATGTTTTATGCTACATATGCCATGTAACATATCTATGTAAAGGTTATGATCTACTGAATAGATTCATCCTATTTGTATGCATGTGTCTTTGTTATATTCAAAGTTATGAATATTGGCCGTATACTTGTTTGATTTTAAATAACCTTAATAAGGTATTTGGTCAGCTTCTTTAGAAAGGAATTTGCAAGTTAAGTGCCCAGTCAAGAAGCACTTAACGGACAATGGATCTTGGAAGGCTCCAATCCACATAGGAAGTCTATGTGAGGACGTTCACGGTAGCATGTGAACCATGGCTGCTACCTGTACGTTTTGAGTCATGAATGGACATGTGACTTGCCCACGTGACTCCAAAACTTCATCTTGTAGCTGGAATTCTACACAGAGGGAGGGAGGGGTATCCACCCACAAGAGAAAGTCTATTTAAGTGCCTGGGAGACCCCTCCATTTTGTCTTCAGCTGGCTCAAGAGATAGCCTCTCCACCCCCCAAAGGATACCTGAAAGAAACGGGAACAAAGGACAGTAACCTCAGGGGATGCGAGTGATTGCTGGACCCAGACTAGAAGGAGACTAGTCTGTAAAAGGAAGCTTACTGGAACACCTCTGAGGGTGAGGTGTTATCTGTATTCAGTTTTCTTACTGTATTAGACATAGACTTGCGTGTTCTATTTTATTTTGCTTGGTAATTCACTTTGTTCTGTCTGTTAGTACTTGGAACCACTTAAATCCTACTTTCTGTATCTAATAAAATCACTTTTTACTTATTAATTAACCCAGCGTATCTATTAATACAGAGGTAGGCAACCTGCGGCACGTGAGCTGATTTTCAGTGGCACTCACACTGCCCGGGTCTGAGGGGGGTCTCTGCATTTTAATTTAATTTTAAATGAAACTTCTTAAACATTTTAAAAACCTTATTTACTTTACATACAACAATAGTTTAGTTATACATCATAGACTTATAGAAAGAGACCTTCTAAAAACGTTAAAATGTATTACTGGCACGCAAAACCTTAAATTAGAGTGAATAAATGAAGACTCGGCACACCACTTCTGAAAGGTTGCTGACCCTGTATTAATATGTGGGAAGAGAGGGGCAAACAGCTGTGCATCTCTCTCTATCAGTGTTATAGAGGGGGAACAATTTATGAGTTTACCCTGTATAAGCTTTACACAGGGGGAAATGGATTTATTTGGAATTTGGACCCCATTGAGAGTTGGGCATCTAAGTGTTAAAGACAGGAACACTTCTTCAGCTGCTTTCAGTTAAGCTGGCAGTTTGTGGAATGTGGTTCAGGCCTGGGTCTGTGTTTGTGGCCGGCAAGCGTGTCTGGCACAGCCAGGCAGGGCTCTGGAGTCCCAAGTTGGCAGGGAAAGCAGAGACAGAAGTAGTCTTGGCACATCAGTTGGAAGCCCCAAGGGGGTTCTGTGATCCAACCCGTCACACAGGTATCTTGCATTGCTGCAGTCCAGAAAGGGGTTGACAGACATTTGAATAGCTGAGGCTAAGTCACAGTCCACCAGGATGCGACAGAGTCTGCTAGCCAACTGGAGAAAGCGTTACTCACAGAGGCTGCTATGTTAGAGATTAATGTCAGCCAGGACTACTGGAACATGCCTACACTAGAGTCTGAATTGATCAATTGTGGATATGTGCTTTCAACCCAAAGGAGAATGCACCGTGGCTACAAACTCTTCTGTGTGCTTTCCTCTGCCCACCAACATAAACTCTGTCTTACTCAGATTCAACCAGCTGTTCTTCCATCCATGAGCTGATTTAGTCCCACTCCTGGGCTGTCTTGGTGGTGGCTGTATATAGTAAAAGATAAGTAGGTCTGAGTGTCATCAGATACATCCTGCTTCCTCTCCCCATGAGCCACAAAGAAAAAAAAAAAAAAAAAGAGAATGTGGGTTATGAGAACATAATATGGAAGCCACCCCCATGGGCAGCAGACATTTTAGATATACTATACCCTATGTACAATAGCCTCATTTCACCCCACCACCTCCTACCAAATCACCAGTTCCAGAATCCCCTTCTCTCCTGATGCCCAACTTTCTTGCTCACTCAGTTCCATGCCCTCTGTAGTAGATTTGGGGGCCAGGGGCGTACTGGTGGGTACATGGTAATACTTTTATTACCAACCCTACTACTTGGTATTCTTTGAACACTGAAAGCTTTCTATTAGTCTCCTCCCTAGTGTTTGCCAGTCCTGTGCTTCAATATTTTTAGGATTTTGAGTTAGAGGCTTGAACAATTTCAAACTTTAATGAATGCCTGCTCTTTTCAGAATATGTTGTATACATTACATGCACTGAGTTTCTCTGATTAATCTGTGCTTTGTAAAAGTTGTAAAAGCTGCTGGAGTTGAGATTGCATGAGAATCTCAGCTTCCAACAAAACACAACAGCAAAATGTTTTCTAGCTTTTGGATGTGGAGAAATGCTTGAAAAATGCAAAGTGGATGTAAGCTAAACGCCCCCAACCTAAACAGCAAACAAAAAGATACCATGTTCTTTTAAAAAACAAAACAAAACCCCAAACGCTCATGATTTTAAGCCTATATAAGGACAGAGCTTTGTCATATATATATATATATATATAGTGACAAAGCTCTGTCCTTGCCTCTGTGGGTCCCGTGTTTCCTGGCGGATTTCGCTACCTTCAGAGGCTCAATGTGACCCTCCACGTAACCCGTCTCTCTCTAGAGACAAGGGTCACAGTCTACTGAGCCATTTTCATCATAAGCCAGTGAGGGAGTTGAGGAGAAGCTATCCTTCCTTACATAGTCTCTGTTGTCTCCCAGTCTCAGTGATTAATCAGGGGTCAAAGCGGGGGGAGCCCAGGCCCACCCTCTACTCCGGGCTCCAGCCCAGGGACCCTAATAGTATCAGCTATGGTAGCTGACCTTTTAGAAACATGACATGTTCAATTCCCTGGGCTACTTCCCCCACAGCAGCCCTCACTTCCTCAAGCTCCACTTCCCCCTTTCCTCAGGGCCTCCTTCCTTGTGCCTGATATGGTGTGTACTACTCAGTCTCTCCAACAGCGCAACTTCCTCCCACAGCTCCTGACATGCACACCCACCAGACTAACTGGGAGACTTTTAACTAGTTTCAGCCAGCCCCTGATTGGCTTCAGGTGTCCCAATCAACCTAGCCTTCTCCCTGCCTTCTGGAAAGTTCTTAAATGGCCCCAGGTGTCTTAATTGACCTGGAGCAGCTGCCATTTCACTTATCCTGGTACCAGGGATTTGTTTAGCCTGGAGCGAATATATCTATCTCCCACTACTTTTCTATAGGCATCTGGCCTTGCCCTGTTACTATATATATTTTGTGGGTGGGTGGGTGGGGGGGATGACTCATGATTTTTTAGCATTTAGGCTATCTGGTCACAAAATAGAAAAGTTTCAACTGCAAATACTGAATTGCTATCATACATATACAGAAACCTTTATCCTGCAGAACTCTGAAAATGTTTCTTTTATAAAGTCCTAAGGGGAAAAAAAGATTTAATTCAAACCACGTTTCTTTAATTTCTATTTTTATTTGGGTTTGCAAACGCAATGCTCCCTTCCTCTGGGATCATATAAGGCACTGGTCTCCTGCCCAGCTGGCTCAACTGTTTTCTGGGATAGTTAATTACAAGTTCCACCCTTTCACTCCCAGACTCAAATGATTTTCCACCTGTTTAATTCTCACAGGATTAAAAGACTAATATCTGCTTCAGAAAAGAATTTTACCACTTGAGCAGAAAAAGCAGTGCCTGTAATGAAGTTTTGGTGGCCCATAAGAAAGAAGCATTGAGTGTGCACCTCCAAATAGGCAGAACTTCATTTAAACTTTTTCAGTAACCTAAATTAGACAAAAGCCTAATTACTGCTCTTCAGACATCCCAGTAATAGGGCAAAGAAAAGCCTGTAATGCCAGTTACCCACAAATGTAGTATGTTGCAATCAGTTACTGACTCATGTAAACATGTAGGTGTTAGCAGGATCCAATGTTTTAAATTAACCCAGGAGGATAGTCAGGAGGTGGAGTACTGGGATGACCATGCCTACCCTTTCCTGAGACGGAAAAAAAATCAGGCCACAATCTTTAAGATTGAACATTTGAAAGTTTCAGTGAAGTTCCTTTTAATCTCTCTCTGCAGTAAACGTTCTCTAGCAGCATGAACATCTTATAATGCAGGTTTAGTAATGTGATCTCAATGTATTTCTTTTTTAGTTCATATGAAGTTTTGTACTCTGCATAGGATTAATAATGGCAGGCTGGGAGCAAGAGTGGATTCTGACTCATTTTAAAGAAAACATTGCAGGAGACAATATATTTAACAGTAGGGTTGTACACAGAATTGAACATTAGTTCTGGATTTATATACCACTACTCTACAGTGCCTTTCAGAGTTGAAATTTACAGTTATCTTTATACAACTAAGGCAAGAAAACAGGGTATAATTACAAAAGCATCAGCGTCTTCTAATACAAATTAATCTAAATTTATTTTTAAAAGAAGGTTGTTTAGAATCCCAGTGAGATATTAAACAGATCCACTAGATTGCAGGAATGTTAATGCTAATTTGATAAGATCAAGATGAAGCACCGTAATGGTGACTTTAAATTATTCTAAAATGAAATGAACTTTAACTATACACTTTACAGTTGAAAAATTCTAGGAATGACTAGAACACTCCAGAGACCACTGTATTTTACTTTAAATTATGTTTCAACATAAAAAGACTGGAAGCAATCCTAGAAAGAGTCAGGAAGCAATCCCATAGTAAGGATACCATAAGATAATTGAACTCTTGGGGGGATCTGTAATCATACTTTGCTGACTAACATGACTTATTCTTCAGTGCATGCTGATTGACTGCACATCAATCCCTTAAAAAAACTCTTATACACAGATGTGTGTGGGAGCAAAGAAAATACACTAGAGAAGTTTTATTTAAACAATGTTCAGCTTCCACTTCTGTACCCATTTTAAGGAGACATGAGATTTTTAAACAAAAGTTGTTAAATAAAAATGATCTTTCACTTAACCTGGAAATGCATAATTTATTATCCCTAAACCATACACAATTTTACAATACTGCCAATCCCTTAGCATTCAAAAATCATGAGTCACCCCCTCCTCAAAAATAATGAGATTTGCTTAAAAGTCATGAGATTTTAAGAAAATAATAAAATGTGGTAGTTTTCTTTTATTGGTCTTCTGGTTTTTGAATGTTAAGGGTACAACTGGGTAACATTTTCAAGCTTTTTCACCACAACCACGAGGGATAGACACTTATATTTTTTTATTAAATGAAAGCTGAGAGTCTCACCTAATCACAAGTCATCAGTAGCTAGGGAAAAAACCCCAAATATGAGGAAATTTTTGATAAAAATCTCAATTACCAATAATGAATATACTTCTTGAACATACTTATGTAAATGTGTTTGTTTCAAGGGAAAATATCAGCTATTGATTCCTATCAAAGTCAAAATTCAGTAGCTAAACTAGGTAGCCATGCGTGTGTACACTTTTCCATGTATTTGTACAACATTTTTATTTCATTAATCTATTTACCTTATTTCATTAACAATTTGGGAGCAAGAGAAGGCAAAGTATCTTGTTAAAGCAAAACACAGTACACAATTTCTAATATATAGTGCAGATTAGTCAGCTAACCTTCAGGGCAGCAACTTCATCTTATTTGCCTATAAAGCACCATTCTCACTAATGCTGACACATAACAGTATATAAATATGAATACTCGGCACTTAAAAAGCAATTTTCGTGAAAGGAACTAATGCACTTCATAAATGGGAATTGGTGAAAATGTTGTAAGACTGAACAACTTCACCTCCCACTGCGCCTGCCTTGCATCAACAACTCCACTGAAGTAGGGTATTGCTCATTGACTTTTCTCAGAGTTGAGCAAGCTCCATGTTCCGCCTTACAGGAGGCGCTCAGCATGTTGCAGAAGATACTTTTGTTTGGGGCTTTTTATCCAATTGTCCATATCACTTAACTTCTGTATCAGATACTTTTAGCAATTAGTTAAAAAAAAATGCAGTAAAACTATGCACTAAGCATTTACTTATTCGAGGTGTTCTGTACAATAGTAAACGTGCCTATTTTTGTACAAATGGACCAAATTATACTATGTATACAATATTAAACAAAGAATTTTCAAGATGCCATGACCATGTTTGAGTTAGTAGAATAGCTATTGCACAGAAAAAATCCTGTCTTAACACAGACAGTAACTCATCACCAAATGGGTGCATTTTCAAACATTTAACCTACCATTTCCTTCATTTTTATTTAAAGAGTTAAACAAACTTGCACTGTGTTTTTTCAGTGTTTCTTGATGCAATAACTAGATTTTCATAAAGTAGTAGTAATAGGCATAATAGAGCAAAAGTTTAAGTCTCCCTGAACTCAACACAGCTGAGAAATATATAACACACTTGTGTTTCCATATGTTGTGGTAAGAGCCTATTCCGTTAAAATGTTATTTCCTTAATGTCACGACCGGCTGAGCTTTCAAGCTGAGAAATGATACGCATAGGATGCAAAAGTACTAGGGGCTAAAATAAAATGAAAGCGGGGTATGCAGCAGTAGCTTGGAGTCAGATTGGGTCTAAAAGGCCCCAAATACCAGAATCTCTCACTGACCGCAGTTAACTCACCACATTGCACACATGGCACCGCTGGCAATGTCGGTCTGTATGTAACCTAGACATCTGCCCCACTGATAGACTTGTACAGAAGTGTATTTGCCAACAGTAGACAGTTAACAATATGGTAACAAATAACAAACAAAACCTGCACTTTGGTAGCACTTAGCATCCCAGAATGTCAAACAACCTTACAAACTTTCAGGAATTAAACTTCACAACATCCATGTCAGATAGGTAAATGTTACCACACTTTTACAGGTAAAACTGAAGTAAAAAGACATTAAGAGACTTGCTCCACAGTCATACAGCAAGTTTATGACAAAGTTAGAAATAAAAAGCCAGATGTCTTGCACTTAGCAGCTAGACAACACCTTCTCTTTTGCTACTGAATTGTTTGCATTTTGTTACAAGAGAAGGATTTCTCCCATTTATAGTAAAATGAAAGTTTCAGAGATTCACATGGCCAGCTCTGTGGAGGGTGTAAACTGGTACAGCTCCACTGAACTCAGTAGCACTACACTCATTTACATCAGCTGAAGATATGGCCCAAAGAATTTTAAGGCAAGAAGGACCATTTACAATTGTGTAGTTTGACCTCCTGCGTAAGAGAGGTCATAAAATGTCACCCATCCAATCTTAATCCTGCACTCACTGAAATAAGTGGAAAATCCCACTGACTTCAATGGTGTAGATGCAATCCTTATAGATGTCGAGCGAGGGAGAAATCCCTTTTTCTGAGTAAAGAGAAACCTTCTCCACATGCAGGTATTTGCTTCTATTATTGAGAAAGTACCCTTGTGGAAGTAGTGTACCCTTTGTTATGAATGACTCAGCTTTGAAAAAGAAAGACGTGACAGGATGCCGTTATACATTGTTCCCACAATGCAAGACTGACATTTAACATAATAAGTACAGAATACGGGTGGAAGATTTTCCATCTCAGAAAAAGTTACTGGTCCATCAAATCCAATATCAAAGCTTCACATAAGCAATAATTCTTCTTACATTTTAAATTAAAATTTAACACTGCTTAACACAGTTATATTTTATGCCACAGCAAATTTTAATTATTTAGAGATTAATTTATTTGCACTAATAAATACAATGTTAATGAAGGGAGTTGTAAGCTTTGACATGTTAGCCTTAGGTATATGTTGCTAAATCTCCAGTCTAATCTGACTGAATAATGACACAGGAGCAGGTGTACACAATCTGTGCTGCTATGAGCAAAGCTATGTATTAACTTTTTTTAACACCCTGTAATATCATCATGTGGGCGTCACAGGAATATCCAAAGGAATTTAATCCTATCACAAAGACTGCAATAACATTAGGATACAAATAAGACAAGTGTCTACAATATGCTGTTTGGTCTGTCACAGCCAAATCTGTTTCTGGTCCCCATAAGGTGCTTTTGGGGGGGGGGCCTCCAAGAGACCCTAACTTGCATAACATTTGGGGGGGGTAGGGGGGGTGCACATTTAATAATACATACCAGAAATGTCTGAGAAGGTGACAGCCATGCGATAAACTACATAGGTGTGGGATATATTTAATTATTCACCTTTATGCAAACCGCTGCTCTTTGTCTACTCATCTATCGCCCCAGGATTCATTCATACTTTTCAAATAGCCACCAAAAAAAAAAAAAAATCTATCAGTCATGTTGTTAGTTGAGCTCCTCTGAAACACTCCTTTCAGCCATGCCTCTTCTATAATATTTCTGTTTGAGAACTGCTCTCTACTTTTTATTTATATAAAAATAGAGTGCCTACAATTTAAAGCAGCCATGCTGCATATATACCATGACAAATTTGTATTCAGATATGGCCACTCTTACTGAAATGAATGCAAATTATGCACATATATCTGATCATAGACATGAATCAAATATATCAAGTATATTATGTGTCAACATAACAACATTAGTGGTCAAAAATACAACATCTCAGTGAGCAATGAGAGTAAGCCAAGGTTACTGAAAGAACTCTAAATTTTATATTTCCTGACACAAGCGTTCAAAATTGTCAGTGTTACATCAATGCAGATTTTATCTCTTTTATAGGCCAGAACCTCAGCAACTGTAAGTGGACATGTAATTAAAATGAATGAAGCTGTGAATATTTACACCACGTGAGGATCTGCTCCCTCTTTTAAATTTTATCACTAACAAAATGAGTCACTCCTTCAGTACTGCAGGCAGTTAGTTGACAGCATTTCAACATACTATCATTAACTCTATGAGACAGTAAGTTTTATTTATTATATTCACACAGTTATCAAGATAAAGTGTCCTTCTTCAAAGATAAAGAGGACTCACAGGTAGAGAATCCAGTAGGAGGACCAGTCACCAAATAAAATGGAATTAAACTTTTAGCTTAACTATATTAGCTGGAGTGCCGAGTTTCACTTTCTTTTAAAACCAGAGGCATTTCTCACACATTAAAATTTCAGAATGCTGTACTGAACAAAATGGATTCAGTTTTTCCCCTGCTTTGACACAGAGATATACTCTTGATCTGGCAACAAAATGCAGAAGTAGTACATCCAGTGCAATAAAAAAAGTTTATTCAAGTAGAGTAAGCAGTTTCTTCTGAGGACATTTGAGAAAAAACAGAAAAACTAAATTTCATTTCAATGATCTTTTGAAACTTTATGCCAAAGGTTAAGCATGTTTTTCTAAGAAAAAGAACATTAGATTGCTATAAGTGGTGTAAATATTGCATCAATAGTACTACTAAGTTCCTGTCTTTCACAGTGCTCACAATAAACACCTTTAAATACGGATTAAATCATACTCGGACAGCTTATAGGCACTACAGTGTAATGCACGGTCTGATTTTCTGTAGGAAATTTTTTTTAAAACCCCAATTTTGTTCTTTGTAGCAGTGAAAATCTGGATTTCAACTTTTCCTAATATTCAGCGGTAATTCCTTTCCTTAATTTCATCACATCATTCCCTAATTATACACAGTCAAGCTCCTCTAAATCTTTCCTTTCTCTGCTGTGGGCCACTCTGGTGGCACAAAAGGCCCCTTAAAGCTGTCCTAAGTAAGCAGCTGAAAATCCCATAATAAGAGGAAACCCTTTGCTGATGAAGACAGCTCTATGTACTCCCCAATACTGGAGGAGTGAAAAGGGCAGGGAAGGCTGTGGTTGGAATGCGCTACATTCAAGCAATCCCCGGATGACACAACAGCCAGTAGGGTCTATTGCAAGCCAGAGTAACTTGGGGCAATCCTCAGGCTTCTTTAAATTATCCTGGTGGGTGTTAACTCCCCCGCTAAAATCAACCCTCTTATTCTCACTTTTCATACATTGCACAGATCCAACTGCTCCTAAATCTCAACTCCTATGACCTACATGCTGTCTGTGCTCCCTGCACTCTAACTTTGTGCTTTTCCCACGCTGCTCCCTTGGCCCAAAATATCCCTTACCTGTGTGTCAAGCATCCCTACACACCGCCTTCAAATCCTTCCTCAAAACCCACTTATTTTGTCCAGCTTTTCGCTAATGATTTCCATGGCTGTGCCATCTATTTATCTTTTGTTACCGGACAAACTCCATCTTAAAACCATACAAAGTAAGGCAAAAGTAAATGCCAAATCTTCTGAGTTAAACAAAAGATTTCCTTCTTCCTCATTTCCTAATATAAAGCTTACTCAACCACCTTTTCCAGTTTTGAAGCTAAGAGGGTGGCAACCCTTCTGCTGAAGTGGATCCAGTCTAATCCAAACCAAAACAGTTCTGTAGAAGGTAACCCTCTCTCCCACCCCATTGATCTTTACACCAGTTAGTATCTAATACTGAGCATGCTTTTTTTACACTCTGGTACAGAAGGATCTCTGAGAAGACCACATGTATTGTTCCCATTTTCAGCTCTCTTCCCCACTCCCTAAAGTTATTCTGGTTATATCCAATCCAGAGTTTGAAGTTACTTTTATAAAATTGTTTCAGTCACTCCGGATACGACTGGTTACATTTCCCTTCCCATATACAGAAAATAAATCTATTCTCCAGGGCTATCTCAGGATATGAATCAGTGATGTCTTGAGCACAAAAGCAGGATTCACATCCCTAGATAAATGATCCACGAACAAACACTTATTTCCTTTGAACTGGAGTATCCCGACACCTGTTACACAAACACACACACATATGCAGGAGTGCTATCAATATTAACCAAACCACATATTCCAGGAAAATATAATAATTGGTAATGACAGATTCTCACAGTGTTACCATGCACATTTGTTTCCAAGCTTGGGATTTTTCTGGGGAGGTAGAAATATAATCAAATATATTTGAATGCAATACATTGGCATTTCTGATATTTTTCCCAGCTATGGCACAGATATAGCACAGCCATCAAGTAACCCTACTGCTATTTTTTCAATGGAATATGGGTTCACGCTTTGGCAAACAGAGTTTGAATTGGTTGTGAGAAGTGCCGCATTTAATTTTGGAAGTAGAAAATCCTCACTGTTCAGTGTGCCTCTTGACTAACCTATGTTGCATCAGTGCCATTCAGCTTTCATGAAATAGGAAATCACTTACCCTTTAACCTGGAGACTACATATGGCAATGGAGACACAAAATGAGAGGGCAGGTAATTGAGACAAAAGTTATTTTGGAAGGAGGGAAATAAAGCTGGGGAAGAGCAATAATGACAGGGAAAGGACTGAATCACACATATCAATATTCACACAAAAGGCACACGTTTGCAAATCATTGTAGAGGACTCTTATCTTAGATTGCACAATGACACAAAAGTGAAATATTTTAAGAATGTGCAATCTCAAGCATAACTCAAAAAAAGACACTTTGCAGCTCTTTCCCTTCCTTCTTACATATATTTAACTAGATACCACAAGTTTCTACTGGTGCCAGCTCTGTTCATTAGGACAATTAAGCATCCCATCTATATGGATAGATAATTCATTCATAAGTGTCTGCATTTGTGGGTTTTTACAAAAAGGATATTTTTTCAGCATGTACAGAGTAGCTAGTCTTGAAGCTCGAAAGTTGGCTCTGACAGATCGATAAACAGCTTTCCGAAGACCAATGAGATGCTGACTAGGATGCTGTCCAGCTTTATTAAATGGGCAAGCAGCACTGACCCTGTCAAGCAAACTTGAAAAGTAAAATGTGATACAACTGTACAGATGTCCTAAAGAATTTAAAAAAGACAATACATCAATTTCACTTTCATATCCCTTATTTACAAAAGACAATCCTTTTTTATAATGGGTCAATACATATAATTAAAGCAACAAAGTTTTACCGCATGAGTGATACATTTCATTAAAAAATTTAAATGAAAAAAGAACAACAACTCAGTAAAGTTCCTGATCCTACTCCTATTGGAGTCAATGGCAATATTCCTATGGACCTCAATTGTACAGGATCAGACACACTGTAAGGCTAATGAACTCTGACCTGAACAGAAGTCCACTGTAAGTTTTAAAAATACATATATTTAACGCATACCTCTCTACATGAAACTAATTCCTTAGCTCTTACACATGATTTTGCAGATCGGCAGTGCTCCGCTATCTATTTAGATTAATCTATATTCCCCTCCCCACAATCAGCATAAGGAATGTTATCCACTTTGAGTAGAAGGACAATTTACCATAAAAACTACAGACTGCAGAAATTCTTGTGGCACTGTTACAGCTAGAAATACAAAATGAAGCAAAGATTCTGAAATGCACGTACATATACTAACATTTTAAAATATACATTCATCTCAACATATATATATATATATGCATATCAGTGTGTCACTGTGTTATTTGCTTGTGGGAACAGACTGCAGGAGCGCTGTAAGAAAGTGCCATTATAAAAAATTATCTATTCTGTAAATAAACTGAAGTGCACCTGTGTGAATTTTAAATATTTGCATGTTAAGTTGCAAAAACCAAAATAATTAGTACAGACTAGTCTTCTGTTAGTGTACAGTATACTTAATAATGTGAAAGGTATTTATTAAAATAACATTGTACACACTAGCTATAAAAAGTCACACCATATTAACATACAAGAGTAATACTTACACATGATCAAATAAAATTTTATGTAAAACATTTTTCATTATAAAAGAAGCAAAAACTGCACTAGCTTGCAATTTTACAAAAGCAAAATTAATATGTTTGTCCAGTTCTGTGTTTTCACTGGAACCTTAAAATGAATATCTGTTACAGATTCGCTCTTAAAATTTCTATGGCTATTTGAACGCAATTGCCAACGTTCATAGGTGAACTCTCATTTCAGTCTTTTAAACCATACACTTCAATGGGTTGTAAGAAGTGTGTCTGGAGAAGCTAAGGAGTAATTTAAGAAAGCAGGCAGAAAGCTACCAATGTTTTCTCCACAGCAAGATTGTAAGCGCTTGCAGCTTTAGTACAAGACACCCACACATCACCCATGCACCTGTGTAGAACCAACGCCTTGAAAAACAGGGTTGTTTTGTGATTTGTAACATTTGTTTCCATGTCAGATGTTCATCTCAGCAGTTTGTACAAATGTATAGGACTGAATTTTTCCTTTCTTTTTTCCTGAGAAAGATCAAACCAGCATCATTTGCTATGTTTCTGAACATACCAGAGATACGTCATCCCAGGATCTCTGTTAAATGTTACCGGACCATGCTGTGTAGCAGCAGTGAAAGGCAAGAGGAAAAAGTGTTGAGGATGAACTTCCTTTTCTCTGGAACCCCGACCTGGGATATTCTATCTACTACCCAAGATCCATAAACCTGGAAATCCTGGGCGCCCCATCATCTCAGGCATTGGCAGCCTGACAGCAGGATTGTCTGGCTATGTAGACTCCCTCCTCAGGCCCTACACTACCAGCACTCCCAGCTACCTTCGAGACACCACTGACTTCCTGAGGAAACTACAATCCATCGGTGATCTTCCTGATAACACCATCCTGGCCACTATGGATGTAGAAGCCCTCTACACCAACATTCCACACAAAGATGGACTACAAGCTGTCAAGAACACTATCCCCGATAATGTTACAGCTAACCTGGTGGCTGAACTTTGTGACTTTGTCCTTACCCATAACTATTTTACATTTGGGGACAATGTATACCTTCAGATCAGCGGCACTGCTATGGGTACCCGCATGGCCCCACAGTATGCCAACATTTTTATGGCTGACTTAGAACAACGCTTCCTCAGCTCTCGTCCCCTAATGCCCCTACTCTACTTGTGCTATATTGATGACATCATCATCATCTGGACCCATGGAAAAGAAGCCCTTGAGGAATTCCACCATGATTTCAACAATTTCCATCCCACCATCAACCTCAGCCTGGTCCAGTCCACACAAGAAATCCACTTCCTGGACACTACAGTGCTAATAAACAATGGTCACATAAACACCACCCTATACCGGAAACCTACTGACCGCTATTCCTACCTACATGCCTCCAGCTTTCATCCTGACCACACCACGCGATCCATCGTCTACAGCCAAGCTCTGCGATACAACCGCATTTGCTCCAACCCCTCAGACAGAGACAAACACCTACAAGATCTCTGTCAAGCATTCTTACAACTACAATACCCACCTGCGGAAGTGAAGAAACAGATTGATAGAGCCAGAAGAGTTCCCAGAAGTCACCTACTACAGGACAGGCCTAACAAAGAAAATAACAGAACGCCACTAGCCGTCACCTTCAGCCCCCGACTAAAACCCCTCCAACGCATTATTAAGGATCTACAACCTATCCTGAAGGATGACCCAACACTCTCACAAATCTTGGGAGACAGGCCAGTCCTTGCCTACAGACAGCCTGCCAACCTGAAGCAAATACTCACCAACAACCACATACCACACAACAGAACCACTAACCCAGGAACCTATCCTTGCAACAAAGCCCGTTGCCAACCGTGCCCACATATCTATTCAGGGGACACCATCACAGGGCCTAATAACATCAGCTACACTATCAGAGGCTCGTTCACCTGCACATCCACCAATGTGATATATGCCATCATGTGCCAGCAATGCCCCTCTGCCATGTACATTGGTCAAACTGGACAGTCTCTACGTAAAAGAATAAATGGACACAAATCAGATGTCAAGAATTCTAACATTCATAAACCAGTCGGAGAACACTTCAATCTCTCTGGTCACGCAATCACAGACATGAAGGTCGCTATCTTAAAACAAAAAAACTTCAAATCCAGACTCCAGCGAGAAACTGCTGAATTGGAATTCATTTGCAAATTGGATACTATTAATTTAGGCTTAAATAGAGACTGGGAGTGGCTAAGTCATTATGCAAGGTAGTCTATTTCCCCTTGTTTTTTTCTACCCCCCCGACGTTTTGGTTAAACTTGGATTTATGCTGGAAATGGCCCACCTTGATTATCATGCACATTGTAGGGAGAGTGGTCACTTTGGATGAGCTATTACCAGCAGGAGAGTGAGTTTGTGTGTGTATGGGGGTAGGGGGGTGAGAAAACCTGGATTTGTGCAGGAAATGGCCCACCTTGATTATCATACACATTTTAAAGAGAGTGGTCACTTTGGATGGGCTATTACCAGCAGGAGAGTGAGTTTGTGTGGGGGGGGGGGCGGGGGGTGAGAAAACCTGGATTTGTGCTGGAAATGACCCAACTTGATGATCACTTTAGATAAGCTATTACCAGCAGGAGAGTGGGGTGGGAGGAGGTATTGTTTCATGGTCTCTGTGTATATAATGTCTTCTGCAGTTTCCACAGTATGCATCCGATGAAGTGAGCTGTAGCTCACGAAAGCTCATGCTCAAATAAATTGGTTAGTCTCTAAGGTGCCACAAGTACTCCTTTTCTTTTTTCCACAACACCAAAATCTATCTCAATTATAAGATACTGCAATTTAAAGCTCTCTGTCTCAAGCTAGATTTTAACTAAGGTTGAAATAGGATTTGTGTGTCATAGGCTCATACTGCCTCATATTAATAAAATCAGTTACTACACATGAGCATGGTGGTAGTTCTATAAAGATGCTGTGGGCATCAGTATACGCTTGGATATTTCAAATTGGAATCAAGCAAGAGCAATAATAATATTTGGGAAAGCTCATTACTGAAGTGCCAACCAAATAAATAGTCCTCATTCTACAAAAGAGTGGAATTTCACTATATATTTTTACAATTTGCATTTTACAAGGGGCAGGGAAATGGAAGCATTTTCAATAGCTAGTAGGAATTCCAAGCAGTGACCCTAGGCAGGACTACTTGATTGGAACTCATTAGCTTAGTCAGTGCCTTTCAAAACAAACAAAAACAAAATCTTGTTTTGAAAGGTAATGACTACACCTACACCTAATTGCAAAGAGAATTTAGGGCATTGTCCATGTTTCTCTCTAAAGGCATCCTGCTGTCTGATGGAGGATAACCAGTTGCATTTGAAATACTTAAGGTAAAGGAGCTCCAGCAGGTTGGACGGGAGGAATTCAAGGTGGGATGATGTTTTTACAGAATAAAACAGATCCAACAGGAGCTTTCATGTTGCTGAGACAATGAACAAATGACCAAAATTTTGTTCTTAGCACTTACTGGGACATATTGCTACAGTAGCATCCCTATCATCTTATAGGGTGAGTTCCTGACCCAGTTGACATCAATGGCAAAGTTCCTAAGCCTCAGAGCTGTAAAATCGCACAGAAAGACATCCCTTAACTTACTGTAACGATATTCAGTGTCACTTGACTCCCTTTAGCGAACATTAAAGCTACTTTACTACATTACTGCTAGAAGACATATTAAGCTTTTTCTCTTAAGGTCTATTAGCAGGAAACTACACTATAGCTCAAAGCAAAATCGGGAGCAACAACCACCATACAGAGTGCTAACTTAAGTAAATAATTTTCTGACTGTTCCTCTAGAGCATATTATATGTATAGGCCTGCTGAGGAAAACACTCTAGAATTAGTTAAGGATTAAAAAAAAATAAAGGTCATAGACTTGGTCCATATTGGACCATTACTTCAGAGATCCATGTATTGAGCGTACTGTCTCAGTTACCTTCAAACCCCCTGTGATACAGCATGGAATTGGGAAGACACTATTAAAAAATTGCAAGGAGTCATGCCAGATATGCCATGTAAGGTATCTGTGAAAACGTTATGATTTGCCAAGTATCATAATCTTGTTTATATGTTTGTATTGCTTTTGTATTGTGAGTTATAGATATGTATGGCATATCTGTATTTCAAAACTTATGCTGTATTTCTGGGTTCCCCCCCAGGCAGAATGGCATTGGTACTAAGCCTGCTTGATGGCCCTTCAATGGACATCAGCTGTACAATGAACCCATTGAGAGAAGGCAGGGACTACACCTTATGAGTCAGCAAGACATGTAGGGGAATGTCTGTGGACAGAGAATGCTAAGGCTTTTCCATGCCATGTGCTGTGAAGTTTGTGTTTGGGACAAAGGAAGTACAAGCCACATGGCAAAAGGTATAAAGGACCGCTGCATCATCTCAATTTTGTCTTCAATCTGCTTCTTATTTCTGGAGCAACTTTTCTACAAACAAAGCTCTGAACAAAGGACAATGACCAAACCGAGCTGTGGATGTGTTCCAGAGGGACTTTCAAGCCAGCAAACTCACCAATACTGTTAACAACCTGATATATGGACTTTGAAGTCTTAGGTATTATCTGATTGTTTTACCATTTAACAACTCTCTTCCTGTTCTTTCTTTTTTCTTTATAATAAATCTTTAGTTTTAGATACTAAAGGATTGATTGGCAGCATGATATTTTGGGTAAGATCCAAGCTAATACTGACCTGATAATGTGGCTGTCCCTTTGGGGTCAAAAGAACATTTTGTACAGTTAGCAGAGTTTTTAAACAACTTCTCACTGTACTGGACCTATATGCTGATTGGGAGCCAGAGAACTGGAATGCAATAAAGGGGGCTGTGTGATTTCTTTTTTAGCTTCTTGATAACCAATGTGGGGGACTAGGAGCACAGCTTGTGACTGGTTGGTGAGTCTAACTTCAGTGTTAACCACCAGTTTTGAGAGTATCTGTTCTCCTTTTGCAGCCTGCCCAGACCTTGGCATTTTCAATGAGGGCTACTACCCTGGGTCACACCCCCATCCCATGCACACCAAAAGAAATCCTCTCTTAAAGGTTACTAAGGGCAGGTCTTCATTACCCGCCAATTGGGGATCGATTTATCGCGTCTCATCCAGACGTGATAAGTCAATCCCTGAACGCGTTCCCCATTGACTCCAGAACTCCTGCCTGCGAGAGGCGGAAGAGAAGTCAAAGGAGAAGCGGCAGTGGTCAACTCGCCGACGTCCTCATGGCCAGGTAAGTCGACCTAAGATACGCCGACTTCAGCTACGCTATTCGCGTAGCTGAAGTTGCATATCTTCGGTCAACAGCCCCCCCCAGTGTAGACCAGGCAGGGCTAAGATTTAAAGAAAAGGGGACATAAGATCAGGAGTCAACTTGAAGCTCATCTATTGTTTTAAACAACTAACTTTTAGATATGTAATTAAAAAGCAATCAGACCACAGATTTGTTAAAATTAGAAGAAAAAAATCAGATGTTTGTCTCAATCTGGACAAGTCTTAATAGTAAATTATTTTTGCGATTCTTTTTTGTGAAGATAAGACTGAATATTGCTTAATTGTATTCTGGCTCAATGAAAACATATCTAGGCTGACTTAGGACATGCTTAAACACTCCAAAAAGATAATAAAATATGTCCTTGGCAAAACATAATGTAGGTATCTCATCATCTAAAGTTAGGAAATTAATTCAAACTAGGTAGGGTACAGTTTCAGCCATGAATGTAGCATCATGTGCTCAAACACAATACAGTTTAACTGGTAGGAATAGCATAATGTCTACAAATACAGAACAAAGTTCTCTGTGCATATTAGGGCATTCAAGTCAGAAATGTACACAGATCCCATAAATCAAAGCAGAGAAAAAGAGGTATTTTATTGATCTTAAAAAGATGACTGGACTATTTTTTGCATTTTCCTCCTTCTTCCACCCAAAGTTCTATAAGCACAACGTGTTGCTAGAAATTACATTGACTTAAAACAATAGAAGGGAAGGACAATGCACAGGTGCAAGCATGTTGGCTTCAAGATCAGTACACGTGTTCAGTATGTCACAATGTTCATTCATCCAAACCAGGAAGAAAACATACAAGAGCCAATTCAACTGTAGACACCAAATAACTAGGATCAGAATATCAAATCCCATAAGTAGGAAAAGACAAATTCTGTTGGCAAAGAGTTCTGAGTTTTAAGTGTCTGAGGGGCAATAGATGTGAAAACAATATTTTCAACCTATGACCTTTCATAGCATTTCTTTGATTATAAGTAATGTGATGAAAACAAAATTATTATTGCACACCATACAGAAGGAAATACCTTTTCACATAATCTTTTGTTATAAAATACTACTGATTACTTGCAGGCAAAATAATGTTAGAAAACATTTTTTGGTAATCTAAAATGCTAAATAATTTCATCAAAATAGTGAAATATAATTTTAAAATACTACATGACCCTTCAAGAACTGCTCATTAAAGGGGCTTAGAGCCCCTTTGTCTCTCCCTACTCCTCCCCATAAATAATTACTTGTTTATGTTGTCAGTAGTGTAGGAGATTTTCAAAAGGTACAAAGGACAGTACGGTGCCCAAATAATAGAGCTGTTGTGCCTCTGAAAATCTTTATAGTGAACACTTTTAAACAGAACTGTCAGACTTTGAACACCTGCAATGTAATTATCATGGTAGTTACACAAGTTTGTCTGTAGAAATGTCAATCTTAATAAAAAAATTAAAACGTATAATGTTTTCCAACAGATTCCATCTGTCATTGGAGATAACATTATAGAATTTTAATACTTAATTGGCTTGAATGAATCCATATATAAAATGAAATAAAATAAAGACTCACAGGGTAAATCCTCTGGAAATGACTTCAGTCTCCTGAATGAGTCGCAGAGCTTTTCTCACAAGATTAGTAAAAGCGCGGCTATTTGCCACTGTCTCTTCCAGCTGGAGTCTGTATTTTCTCAGGGACATTTGCAGCTTGGCTATCCTCCATGTGCCTAGAGCTCGTGTGATCACATAGACAAACAGAACTAGTCCCCACACCAGCCAGAATGATCCATTCCACCATGAAGGAAGTATAATCAATGCACTGACAAAGGCAAGCAGCAGAGACGCATCCCTGCAAACAAAGGAATACACAAAGTTTCATCTACCACCGATTCCTAAGATTAATCAACTGAGGAAAGTCATGAGATCTCAACTACAATGTTGTTTACATTTAATTACATGGACTTTTATGTAGGCTTTTAAGAGAGCAATAAACAGCAACAAGATCACTAAATGGCAGATTTAGGTGTTTTTATATATGGAATTAGTCCATAGAGCTACGATATATTTTCTTGGTTTAAAACAGCCAGTGGAAAAATAATGCATCAATTTGAAAGGTCAATCTTTAAAACATAGGACTTAAAAAAAATGTGATTGCTCAGCATTAAAAGCAAGGGTGGATGGGAAATGTATGGTCTTCACTTCCAGGTTCAAGAGGACAGTGGTAAAGGGTATAGTTCTTTTCGGTAAGCAAACGTTCTAAGTAATGACAGTTTTATTTTTCCAGATTCTGACTCATTTAACCTGGACATAACATACTACAAAGTTCTAACAAGCTTTTAAAAAGCTGGCTGTGGAAATCTTTTTAGGCAGCCCTGAGAACCTTTTCAAATTACCTGGAACGATAGAAGCTAAAGTCTCATTTCAGCTATGTTCAAAAGCAGATTTTTATTTTTTTTTTTTTTTTTTGCAAAATTGCCATTTTTCTTTTGAAAGTTTTGACAGAAAAATTGGTCTATTAGAAAACAGAATGTGGGCCTTTGTATTTAATCTATAATTCTGCAAAGCTATAAGCTTTTCAAGCTTCAAATAACTTCATACCTATTTATTAGAGCTGACTGGGAAACAGACTTCCAGTTGATCAATTTTTTTTTTTTTTTTAGTTTTTGGAAAAAATTGTCTTGAATCATGACAAAAATCCAAAAACTTGAAAATTTTTGCCCAACTGGAATTCTGCAATATTTCAATTGGGGAATGCCAATTTAACGTTTCAAAACACTTTAGGTATTTCTGAAACAAAATATGCTGTCTGGGCTTCCAGGAAACTTGGAAGGCAAACCCAGAAAGATATGAATACAGAGATCCACAATAAGACGACCAATTTTAATGTAGTATAGTACGTAATTCTTTCACACTATTTACTGATTTTAGAAGAGGCCCAGGGTTAAAGAAAGCATTGTGCAGTGTACAAACATTCTGGGTAGGAAATTAATTTTAAGAGGACAGTCATAGGCTTAAAGGACAGGCAACTTTTATAAACAAGACCTGTACACCAGTGTGAAATTCATTATCCTTCTGTAACTTCCCTGCTATATCTAATAGACTTCCTGCTGCCCTGTTTACTTCTCACGGATGACTACATCACTAGCAGCATGAATGCTATGCAAATGTAATGAACTCAGTAGTATGATGCAGTCTAGGAAACTTTTCATACATTTCACATCTCCTAGTTCTCCTCACCACTGTTACCATATGGCAGCAAATTCTCCAGACCTGCCTCTGTTGCTTCATTTTTGAGACACATTAGAAGTGGAATACAAATGTATCTTTTTAAATTTCAAATAAAGATAAAAGTTTGGCCTGAAGAAAACCAAAACAGGAATGCTAGCGGCTCCAACAAATTGTTTAAAAATACCAAAAAAAATAAATTAATACTGCAGACTTTTCAACTCAGAAAATCCAGTCTCCAGGTTAGTGTGCCTATACTAGACATGTACCAAAGCCATCAGAACATCACTTTAGAAGTTGAAGAACTAAACAACCTCTTTATTTAATAAAATATGTCAAAACATCCATAGTGCCCATCATGTGTTCTGGGGAGCCTATCCCATAAATTAAAACATAAAATGTAACATAAAGGACTACATGTAACTATTCACCAGCCTTCAATCCACACACTCCTCAAAAGTCTGAGGGGAAAATGGGCTTTCAAATGTGCCCAGGAAGTTAAAAAATCTGGGCCTGGAAGACCAAAGGGGAGTCAAATAATCTAAATCAAAGATTTTAGAGGAGAAAGGACAAACTTTTTGGTAAAGTCTCTTATGCAAAGAGCATGCTGATAGTTTCCCCATCAATGTATCTAAATAGTCACAGGCATAGGCGTTTTCTGGACAGTACCAAATATTAGGAGTTGCTAGGGAGCATAGCGTTGGAAGGTGTCCATTTTTCTGTTGCTTGGACTGCCCTGCAGACAGGATACTGGGGTCGAGTAGCTCAATCAGCTCCACATCCTCATGTAGCAGAACTTCCTGTTGCAGGATGGTATAGAGAGAGTCTAGTCGAAACCCAACATCCTTAACATGAATGAGTGAAAGAAAAAGAAAGCATGAGTAGAGATTCAGTTGTTAAAAAATAATAGAACTTTATGGTTTATAGTTCTGAAGACTCCAGCACTTTAGACATGCTACAATTGGCTATACCACCTCTCTTAAATGTGTTTCATTCTAAAACTACTTCTGCCATCTCATCTTTAAAGTTGCTTGCATTGAACTCACAACCTGGTCCTAAATGAGGACAATGTGGCTGAATTGGAAACATGCTACAGGTTGTATGAATGTATTTCCACAGGAATGCGCGTAGGAACTAGAATTTACCAGCAGAATGGAAGTCAAACTGCAACCTGAAAAGTCTGTTGTGTTCAAATGAATCTAGCTTTTTTCTGTAGCATCTGTCATTAGCAAACAAAAAGATGTTAAGATAGAGACATTGCAAATCAGTCAGTTATAAAAATTGGCTGTGGACCAGTTGACAAAGGAAAGGTCAGTTGGCTGGAATTAGATTCCCCATCTGCAGTGGGATTCTCCAAGAGAGAGCCACAAGACCTTTCCAAAGGAACCTGTGACTCCACAAATGAAACACCATGGGATCCTGTGGACCTTTGACTTACCAAACCTAATAGGAACTTTGGGTGGTACCAATCATTTTAATGCCATCACAAACATTTGCACTTCCCCTTCTTTAACTAGAACGTTTAAAGAAAAAAATCTCTACGGCTATAGTAGCTCTCTGAAGTCTTAAATCAGATACTGAAGCAAACCGTAACTCTAAAACACCAAAAGTTTCTCAATTAAGAGTGTTCAAACACACCACAATGAAAATTTACCATTAGCATGTGGTCTAAAGCAAGATGTAAGTGTAAAAAGGGAAAATACTTCTCTTCTGCAGCCAAAAGCTGTGAACAGACCTCAAGGAGTTTGTCACTTCATTGCCAAAATCTTTTTAGTTTTAATCCAACTGGTACTATTAAAGCCAAGATAAGTATTTCTCATTGACTCAGTGGAGTAATCTACCATGAAGACAGTAGGAAAATAGCTATTTGAAGGCCCTAATTCTTTAAAATAAAACAACAATAAATTAATGATACTCAGTATTATCTTATACCCTCCTGCATTCAGTTTTTATTGGCGAAGACTTGATGCAGGAAGCTACAGAGCAGACTATGTGTTGAAGTGAATTCAAGAACACTTCTCTTGAGTCTGTTCAGTATCCTACAGGTACTGCTTTGCATCATCTTGCAGGGTTGGCTAACTACCTCAGTTTCTTGGTTTCCAGGATAACAGGGCTAGGATGGCTGTGGAGGTAGCATACTCAGCTTACGTGGGGGCAGGAGAAGAGTTCCTTTCTTTGCCTCCTGGGCAATTCCAGAGCAGTGTTGCCAGGCTGTAAAGGAAATCTTGACCTCCTAGGCTGAGGAAGTGGTGATTATGAGGAGTTGGGATTGGAACTGGCAGATCTCTGAGGATTCCAGGAGGGATGGGGACAGCGTTAATAATAATAATAATAATTCTCCCAATTATTTTTAAGGCTGTATTTAAGGACAGCGTTCTTATGTAATTTCGGCATATTTCAGTGAAAACAGAAGGCATAAAAGAACTGTCCTGTGTTCGTCCTGCTATATCTGGAGAGGTCAGGTGCCAAGTCTCTGAGTGAAAGGAAATGTGGACCCAATCCATCCCTGCATCTTGGCTCCTTTATGCCAATTTTACCGGCTTATTCAAAGGACAACAATGCCAGTGGATCTGGCCCACAGGTAATTCCTTCAATGCTGTGGGCATCCTGGGCTGGTAGACAGCCACCTATGCATCTGGTTCCAGCAGGAACCCATGGTGCACAGGGCCCACCAGGTGTGCCCGGGTGCTGTTACAATCTATCAGATGCAGTTAAACCTAGGGGGCCACTGGCAACTGGCCACAAGTTATGTCCAACCTCATGATGCTATAACCTGTGCTGGTGGCTGAGGTATGCCCCAGAAAAGGGAAGATGCAAAGGTGGCATGAAGCCACCTTTAACTCAGTCCCCCAATCTCTATGCCATGTTCAGCTCTGGCCTGAGGGTGATTTAAGCCCTATGTGTTTTTCCAGCTTCCATCATGGAAGAGATGCTTGCAAACCAAGCGACAAATTTGAAGGCTCATTCATATAAATGATCAGGAGCATAATTTCTGATGTAAGCAAGTGGCTTTGCACTTAAAACCAGATCTTAATTGTTAGAAAGCAATACATACATGGTATGGTATTTTGTCCTGAACTTTCTCTACAGCTGAATTGGATCAAGAAGGTAGGACACTATATTCAGTCTCCTTCATTTTAAATAACATCTTCACTTTTTGTCAAGCTTTCCGAAGGTAAAATTACCTTATCTACATTTAAAAACCTTTATGCTTCATTTCCAAACCCTTCATGTTGTACACAGTGAGCTTTGCACTGTTCCCCAATAACTGATGAATTTTGAAGAATATGTCAATTCCCCATTGGTCAGTCTTGCTGACTAGCACTGAATGAGGCAAAATATAGATCAAGGAAAGGTGTAAG
The DNA here is from genome assembly GCF_965140295.1 of Lepidochelys olivacea. Classification (NCBI taxonomy): domain Eukaryota; kingdom Metazoa; phylum Chordata; order Testudines; family Cheloniidae; genus Lepidochelys; species Lepidochelys olivacea. The sequence continues at coordinate 270,619,567 of NC_140411.1, forward strand.
AAACAGGAAGACACAGGGGATGGGGAAGGAAATAAAAAAGTAATTACTTACCAATCGGTAGAGTAGGTCATCTTTTTTCTTACATGGTGAAAAAGGAAATGAGCTTTTAAAGAGCTCAGCTAGTTTTGACAGGATGCCTTGCTAAAAGGAACAAAAAACTGAAATTACAAATATAGAAGAAACAATAATTCATTTACTCCTGCTTCAGTTTCTCTTGATAAATCAAATTCCAAGTACCTGAGACTTAGTTTTCACTTACTCTACCTGGTCCAACTTCAGAGTATGCTAAGGGAATACCTGTTTCTGGTGACTTGAAAATTTTGCCAGCATAGAAGGTGAAATAAAGCTTTCATTAACCCCTTCATTCCAAGGTGCTATAAGTGCTACATTGTTAAAGCAAGTGTAATTAGGATTAGCCTATTGGTCTGAGGGTTGTAGTTGCTGCCTGAGCATGAAAGAACCCCTCTCTCCTTGAGGATAGGAAAAGAACCAAGCAGGATTAATGGTCTAAGGAACCCAAATGTAAAAAAAGGACTCAGAATGAGGAGCTGTCTTTACTTATGCAGGTGTCACGACTGGAAGACAGGGATTGAGGCTGGCCGAGTGGACCCAGATATTGAAGGTGCTGAGGCCCAGTGATGACAATTGCAGTAACTGTTCCAGAAGCTCCATGTCAGATTAGCACTAAGCATCATATACTCTTATCTCCACGCTACACCACACGTAACTTAAAACTGGGCTTTTAGCTTCATTTGTGAGTTGTAGACCTCTAATTAGGGACAGACTCTGTCCTCATGGATTTGAAATAACTACTAATCCAGGCCAATAATCAACAAGTATTTCTTTAAAATATGACCCAACAAAGAAACCAGGTCTTGCCTGAACCTGCAATTATTTAAAATGGAGTGAGATGCTTATAAACGCATACCGTATATCTGCTTTCCACATCTCTTTGTAGAGCTAGTAGAAGGTAGTTTAAAAAATATTTATATGCATTACATGAATTTCATGACTACACCTCTGAACCTTCAACCTGCTAATATGCAATACAAGCGATCAATCAAATTGTGTCACAAATGACTGAAATGTGGAAACTGTTTAGTTGCATACTGCATCGTAAATCATAGATAAGAATGGATTTTTTTAAAATGTAAAACATGGTAAGGGTATTTTCTCACGGTGTGAATTCAATAATTCATTTCTTAAACAAGAAAACTGGTAAAAACAAATTCCATCATTTACAACAAAAAGAGCCACCAGATGGGTTGGCAACAGGATTGTGAGCTGTGGACCTTCACATGGACCACACGAGCTACAGAAATGCCTATGTCCTATATGTGGAGCAACCACTAGAGAGGAAAGCAACACAAACTTCGCCAGTGAGTTACAGAACAAGTAGTAGAAAGCAGTAGAATGATTTTGGGGATCAGAATTCCTGAGTTGTTACTAATATGGGGATGGGAGTATAGTCTAATAGGTAGAGGGAGGATAGCCAAGCACATAGATTTAACATTTGTCCTGAAAGGCAGTGTGACACTGACTTGATGTGACAACCCAGAGATGAAAAGCTTTAGCTATCCAATTAACATTATCCAGAGCCATTCAGTTACATGGGACATTTTTTTTTTAAATAATAAAACCAACTCATTGCTTAAGAAGTGGAAAACTTCTGATTTATTTTTTTGAAAGAATTAATGTGACTCAGTTTCCCCTCTCACTTTGTATTGTAGCCTGCTGTAGATGAAGAGATTCTTGAAGCAAGACAAGCAAGGCAGTAACTGTGGGGGTTAGGCCAGTCACTAAGCATAAATGAACTAGCAGGAACTAACAGCACTAGGGGGTAATTGTTGCAAACCTCTAGACAAGTAAACAAGTCTGCAAAAGTACCACGCCCTGGGAGAGATTGCATAGACCAGTTTTGGCAGGACTTAAGAGGCCCAGAAGACAACAAACAAAGAAGTGAATAAAATGGAGAGCCTGCTACTGAAGGGGGGGTTCACCCTCACTCAACCCAAGAACTGGCATAATTTAACCTAGAGGACAAAACCCTACTGGAAGGGTTGGAAGGACTTTGAAACCTGCTATGCTCTCCAAGTGGAAGATGGGGGACAACTGGTCAGACAGGCATGCATATATGTTGTTTATCACTTTCAAGATATGTTTTCTCTGTACTGCTTTTGTTCTAAAGAAATACTTTGCTTTAAGAAGATGGGCTGGTCACTGGTTAACCCTGTCATCGTCCTTGGTAGATAACAGGACCATAAGTCCTGAAGTAACCTCAGGCTTGTCTACACTAACAACTTATGTTGTCACACCCCAAGTGATGCAGTTATACTGACCTAGCTCCTGGTGTAGCCAGCGCAATGTTGACGGAAGAAACTCGACATAAGCTATTGTTTCTCAGGGAGGTGGAGCACTATGCCAACAGGAGAAGTCCTTCTATTGGCGTAGGTAGCATCTTCAGTGAAGTGGTGCAGCTGTGCCGCTGCAGCCTTTTAAGTGTAGACAAGCCCTCAGATTGCTAATATGATTACAGTGAAGAGCACGACGAATTGCAGGCTAAATACACTGTCTGGAGGAAGAGGAACACCTCACCCCAAGCAAGGTGACAGCTAGACACCCTCAAGGAAGTCATAAAGGGATCACAGGTGCAGTTACCCCAGAACTGTGATAACTGGGTCCAACAGAGTAACCCAAATGATGCTTCCATGTATATATGAAATCTGTTTCTATGCCCGATTGGAGCTATATAGCCATATCTGAGGGAAGTATTAGTGAGGTTAGGATGATATAACGGACCAACACATCAGATATCACAATGACAGTTCTTCTGGCTGTACAGTTATCATCCTATCCCAACAAGGGGAGCTATCTAATTAGACTATGAAAAAGTCCAAGGGAAGCATTCAAAATACTGTCATTTGAGGTACTGGAAACTAGAACAGGCAACATGCTAGAAATGTACTGTACAGAGCAATCCTGCATTAGCCAGGGGATGCAGTAATAATAAGCTAATAGGTTTGTTCCAGCTCTAATTTCTATTATTACAGCTTGGAGTTCCTGTTGCCTATGACAGTAGGAGAAGGGAAAGCTGGTGACAAGCTAAAACTCTCTTTACCTACAGAACATTCTGAGGCTGCAGAGAGGCAATGGCAGTAGACTGTCCATTTAGAAACACCACTGAAAACAATAAGAAGTATGTCACAAACTATAGCGCTACAAGAATTGCATTATAAAGAGCTCCCTAGTCATGAAGCAATGCAAAGTAAAGCAAAATGCCCTCTTGGTAATGAGTAGAAGCAATGGGTGGGGTGTAAACAATGGCCCTTGAACTACATTTGACTGGTCAGATGGATACTTAATTTAGACTAGTACCTCTGCTCCCAGTGTATTGAAAGTACAGTATAGAAACATTTATTATTTCAAGAACAAGTTTTGTTTTAAGGACAATAAACTTTTTAAATTACTTTCATCTTCCTGAGTCTTCAGCTCTTGATTGCACACATTTAAATCAATACCAAGGACAGTTTTAATTAATGACCATTAAAGTCAGAAAGAAAGCACTGTTACCAGCTAATGTAATCTGTTGAGTTACAGACTAAACCAGCTTGGCTTGCTGTATAAATTATCTTTTGGTTCATATTCCTCATTTTGATTTTAAAGAAAAATCTGAGCTTGCATAAGTGCAAGACAGACAGGCCAAAGCTTGAAGATGTAAAACAAGACAACCCACTGTTTTGGGCTGTGAACCAGTGGTGTGCGGTAACACATTAAATTATTCAGATATCTTGGAATGATGTTTTATAGTCTTTATTCCCACTGGAAGTGTTCCTGACGAGTAAAACAGTCTTCATCAACACACAAGTCAGGTCATGTTTCCTTTGATGACTCTTGAGTATTCTCCTTGCTACTTTAGAACAAAAATAAGTTAAATGGGCTCTTTGTGAAACATATAGTAAAATATGTATCCCCTATATTTTAATTTATGGCAAAGGCACCTATAGCTTGGGATAGTCATGCTTTTATGTGCATTCATTTAAAGCCAAATAACTAAAATATTTACTTTAGTATGGGATGAACTTAAGATGGCATTTATAGTATCTTGCATTTATATAGCACTTTTATCCCAACACATTTCACAAAGTGAAACTAGGGAGAGGTTACTTTTACCTAATATTAAAATATAATCACATCTGGGGTTAAATGTGATGCACCAACTATTTAATAGCACTCGGAAACACACACAATAGTTTAGGATAGGAAGTGGAGAAAAATATCCTACACAGTTTAAATTATGGAGGAAATTTAAATAAGATGAAAGCCAAATGTAACTACCCAAATTGGAAGTAAGCCAGGAAACTGGGCCTATGAACCCTTATTCTAACAAAGGCCTGGTCTATACTACAGAGTTAGTTTGATGTAAGACAGCTTTCGCTGACCTAACTCTGTAAGCCCAATACACCAAATTAATAACATCACCTCTGCAAGAGGTGTAGCGCTTAAGTCGAAGTAGTTAGGTTGACATAGCAGCAATGTAGTGTCTACACTGACAACGTCGAATGTTGCTGCCTTTCAGAAACTATCCCATAATGGCAGTTAAATCAGTACAAGCACTCCTGCTGAGGACATGCACCACCGACACAAAGAGCTCAGTGTGGATGTGTAAAACCGATTCAATTACTGCAATGGCTGTACGTCAACGTAACTTAGGTCAACTTGGATTTTCGGATAATAGTCTTTCCTTCGTCAATCACTCAGGTGGCAGCCTACAGAAAAATTAGCATTTTTGTTGTCCTCCCGTGCCCCAGGAGCATAATTCTCTCCTTTTCCAGGCAGTTAGATTCCTACATCTAGCAGGACACATAGCCATAGGGAGGAGACCAGAACCAGATGACGCTGGAAGAGATCCTGTAGCCTCTTGGAAGAAGAATCCAGCTCTTGGGGAAAAAAACACTATTTCTCATGCCTGGGTGTTTTGGAGGAGTCATTTGGGACCTCACAGTTGTCCACCAACCCAGGTTCAAAAAGCTGGAAACACCATTATGTCCTCAGTTGTTCATCTAGGTTTTTGGCAGCAATGAATTGCATTTAATGGTTTTCATTTGAAAGCAATGTAAAGACTTGCTTTTATGGTACTTGCAAGTCAAGGTTACTCTTTGGAACAGGATGGAAAAGAAAAAGTGCATTGGTGTTCCTTCTGCAGATATACACAGTGAGCATCAATTACCATGTCTTTCCATTCCTCATGCGAGTATATATTTGCATTAAAGTAGCACTCAACCAAGACCAGGGCCCAAGTGAGCTAGGCAACGTAGTCCCTGCTCCCAAGGGCTTACAATCTATATACACTAGACAGATAAAGGGTGAGAACAAGGAAGTATTAATCCCATTTTAAAAACGGGGAACTGAGGCACAGAGAAATTAAATGATTTGCCCAAGTCACAGAGAAGTTATGGGCAGTGCTGGGAATTGAACCCAGCTCTCAAGTAGCAGTCCAGTGTCATAACCATAAGACCAATCTTCCCCTCACCACACACTAACAAGAAGTCAGTTCCCTTCAGAGATGACACTGAAATGGGAAGGAGAAGCAGAAATTAAAGGACAGAAATAGACTATCTGGCATCAGAGAGACAACAGAAAAGCACGAAAGTTTCAAAGCCAGTACTGATTACCAAGAATGATTACATCAATTCCAATTCACAATATCCTGTAACTCCAAATTAGCACGTGGGTTTTTTCCCTTCCCTTCCTCACACTCTCTCATTTGAAAACAGATGAGACAAAGCAGACATAATTGTGGTGCTCATGAGTTGCTCAGGTGAGCTTGATGTACAGATATATTAAACACACACACTCTCTGCCCTTAAGTTTCAAGAGAACCCAAGATCAATTGCCTCTGTTATTGACAACACCAAAGGAGGAGCTCCTAAGCCAGGGGTGGGCAAACTTTTTGGCCTGAGGACCACATCTGGGTATGGAAATTGTATGGAGGGCCATGAATGCTCACAAAATTGGGGGCTGGGGTGCAGGAAGGGGGTTAGAGCTCCGGCTGGGGGTGCAAACTCTGGGATGGGGCGGAGGGTTTGGGGGTGTTCCAGGCTGCGACTGAGGGATTTGGAGGGCGGGAGGGGGATCAGGGCTGGGGCAGGGGCACAGGAGGGGGTCAGGGGTGCAGGCTCTGGGCAGCATTTACCTCAAGCAGCTCCCGGAAGCAGCGGCATGCCCCTCCTCCAGCTCCTATGCAGGGGGCAACCAGGGGGCTCTTCACGCTGCCCCCGCCCAAAGCGCTGCCCCTGCAGCTCCCATTGGCCGTGGCTCCAGGCCAATGGGAGCTGTGGGGGCAGTGCTTGGGGCAGGGGCAGCATGCGGAGCCCCCTGGTTGTCCCTCTGCGTAGAAGCTGGAGGGGGGAAATGCTGTTGCTTCCGGGAGCTGCACGGAGCCATGGCACGCGCAGAGCGGGGAAAGCTCCCAACCCTGCTCCCCAGCTGGAGCGCTGGACCAGGGACCCTGCTCCCCGCACGAGCTCAAGGGCTAGATTAAAACATCTGAAGGGCTGTATGCAGCCCCCGGACTGTAGTTTGCCCACCCCTCTCCTAAGTCAATAAAATGAGTAAACTGCTTCAGAAGAAGTGAAAGATAGAAACAATACACTTTGGGGAAAATGGTAAAATACATACATACACATGCAATTAGATTGCACACATTTTCTGCCTTTCATAAGACCACGCATATAAGGGAAAGTAATGTAGCTAACTAGAACCAACCTGTGTACTACTTCAGAACAATGTACAGGTATCAGCCAATCAGGTATCACTTTTTATTGACCTAAATTTCAATAAATAAGAGTTTTAATTAAAATAAATCTCATTGCACAAAAGCAGAAATAGGTCAGTTAACTGCAGGTGCATTCCAAATGCCAATAACTTGAAAGGGAAAACATAGCTTTTATGAGATTTCTAGAGGAACAAGTCAGTCACAGCTAGTGTCCTCAGTTTCACAGTTTTGAAAACCAATGGAAATGGACATAATATATTTAGGAATCCTTTTAATGTTGTGTTAACTTAAAGCAGCATTAGTCCCTAATTAGTGTCAGACTCTACTCCATGAGCACTGAAAGAAACCAGCAGTGATTACTTCTAATTCATTAGCTAGCTAGATGAACGTTTACCAGAAAACAGCTCACATATTAAATATAAAAAAATATATTTTAATGGCACCTTTGGATTGAGAAAGTAGGCATTCAAGTGTGAAGAAACTCCAAAAGCTAAGCTCATTCCCACAACAATAAATCTGCCACTTGTCCTTACATGCTCTGCAGCACATGGGACAGAAATTCCACAGTAAGATGCTCCGGTTTCTACTGACACCAACGCTGAGTTCTACGACAAAGTGGAAACGTTGTGACAACAGGACTGAGCGACACAAAGCAGCATTAATGTAATCAGGGACTTTTATTTAATTATGGGGGTTTTTTTATTATGGTAGTGCGATAGCATGCTAGAATCTATCAACACAGAAAGACTTCCATAGGAACTAAGGACTACCAAAAACCTCACTATCTTCTGCCTTAAGTGCAAGACACATTTCTTTCACCTTGCCTTCTGTAACAAACATATAGCAACCTCTGTGTGTGTGTGTGTGTGTGTGTGTATTATAAATTAAATTTCAAAACAAAATAATGTGTAAATCCCTTTCCGCTCCCCAGGAAAGGATGAGAAAACAAAGGCATAACACGTTAGTCATGCTGCTTAATGCATCATTGGAAGGTATTCATATACTATAGTGATGACCATGGTAGAAGAATCTATATAGACTAGAACAGACTTGATATCAATATGGTGTTATTAGTTTACTTTCATTAGAGCCTGTTTTTGAATGCGTTTCCCAGACTGTTGCCCAACTTGCAGTTTGTCACAAGATCCACCACTGGTAGGCCACAAAAAATCAGAGAGCCTCGCTGCGGCATGTAGGCTAGTATCATTCTCTCTCTCTTGCCTGCTTCTAAGAAAGGATGTGGGTGCACTACTCATTCCACTTCTCACTAATGAGTGGGGTGTGGAAGCAGGAAAGCAGCAGTGGCCAGGAAGGGGACTGCAGGTTGGGGAAGCTGTTGGAAAACAGCAAAGTGTTGTGTGTAAAGGCGACTGAGCACTAGAGGACAGTGGAAAGCAGCAGTGGACACTAGTGAGAAGCCATCAGGCCATGGACATAAGCAAATGAGTGCAATGCTGCAGCAAGCAGAGTGGGAAAGAAACAGGGATTTTTCAGATACAGGGAATCATCGAGTCTCTGGAACCTTGTTCCAGCTTCTTACCTTTATAGTGTTGGGGGGCACCCCACCCTGCAGTGTTCTGGGCAGAGAAGTCTGCATAGAAGTCTCTTTTTTCCACCAGGCTCTAGCTTAGCACATAGCTGGAGCATATCCATTGAAAAGAGAACTCTCCACTGTGGAAGAGAAAGATGCAGGCAGAAAATAACTGCACTGAGCATGCTCCAACTAGGTGCTAAAGAGAGAACAATATAACAACTGAATTTCCACAGCCAGCAGGGGGATTATTCCTGTAGCAGCTGCCCCAGAAGAAAAACCCTGTGGCCAACTCTACAAGTGTGGCTTCATGGATTCACAGAGCTGTGGTATACGTTGTTAACAAATACATTAATCAAAGTGTATAATACTACATACGTACTGCATGCTCAAGTTAACATTGTGGAAACAAACTTAATTTTTGGAATATCCTAAATTCTAGGTCCTTGATTTGTCAAGCATAATCCAAATGTAAAACTCCCTTGAAAAACCTACTGATCATTTCCCTGTTTTTAAAGTGCAAAAAGTCTGAGCTGTTCAGCTCCTGGTGATTATCCAGTCTACAGGCTTGTGGAATCTATAACTTAGAGCGATTAGGCTTTATTCCTCCTGACCTCTACCATTCTTAACTAAAGCTCCCCAAGCCAAATAAACTGCTTAACCTACTGCAGAGTGGCATAATCATTGAGGCTGGAATTTTCAAAAAAGCTGATGGAGTTAGGTGCCCAAATCTCATTGAAACTCCCTTACTCTCATTTGAAAAACTTAGCTTCAAGCCATTGTAATATCAAAGAGCAGTTTAAACTGTTTAAAGACTTAGAATTAAATTGCTTCGGATGCAGTAACAGATATAGTGCTCTCTTAATCAAAAGGAGCCATGGCTGACAACAATAACTGATCCTCCCTGACCTATAGTGAACTAGGCCTGAAAATGGTTTGGCCCCCAGTATAGGGCAGTTAGGCCAAATCACTGAAATGTTCATTACAGAAAGTGTGCTAGACCCAAAGTGAGTCAGGCCCATAAGGAGAAGTTAGGAACACCAGTCACTGTTATTTCTCCATAAACTAGTATGGTTCTGGTGTCTCAGGGACAACTGTTATCTTACCTCTACTTTCCAGCAAGAAGTCCCACCTGTTGTATACTTGCTACATATTAAGTGGTGTTTAGCAACTCAACACATAAGCAAAGCTGGAAACTTTCCAGGCTGTATTAATCCCATATTAAATTACTATAAAAATATCTGGTAAATAATATAAAACTTACAGCTCTTTAAAAATTCGCTGTCAAAGTCTCCTGCCTCTCTAGTGCATTTAAATCCTGAGTGGCATTTCCTCAGCCTCAAACTATATCAGCAGAAAGGCAAAATAAGGCAGCTACTAGTTCTAATAACTTTTTATATAGCAAGAGTTTATATAATGTCTGTGATTTTATATATTTTTTAACATAGCTTCAAGGCCAAGGTGAATGCTCACTTTCTGGGTGGTATCTTGTTCTTGTTGCCCCTCCTCTGCTGTGCATTGTTCTGTCTTCTGTGATACAGCTGAACATATTTCAAAATCTGTATGGCCCAAATCCTGTAAATACTGGTAAAGTGGAGAATTCTGAAAGAGAATTGAAAAAGACCAAATGGCCTCTTTAACACTTCTCAGAAAGAAAAGCCATGATTACATAGCCACAAGTACGGTCAAGCCACACAATTGCCTACGAAGTACACAACAGGAAGAAAGCTCAGTTTTCAGAGTCAGAGTCCCTGAGTATATCAGGAGTGTAGGAAGGCGGGTGACAGGGCAGGAAGCATCCAGTGAAACAAGTGTTAAGGGCATAAAAACAAAATTCTACTGTACACACATAGTACTATTTGCCAATCCACATATTTTAACATTCACACAAACATAAAAATACCTGTTTTCCAACACTCTCAAAGATATTACACCAAAGAGCTGTAAAGAGGTCTCAGAATGCTAATATTTAGATACTTTAAAACACATTTATGCCACAGAAGGGAATATCAAACTGAAACTACAGGTGTCAAAAATAAGTTAATGACAAGGCATCACAAAATGAGCTTTTTTAAAAAAAATACTGTTTGTTCATGGACTTACTTGATAATTCATAAAATTAATTTATTTGCACTGTTTTCCAGACATCACTGCAAATTAATGAGGTTCTATCCTATACGTATACATTTGTATATATGCAGCAGATGGATAAGATTTAACAGAAAACTGTACACAATCTATAGTATGACTCTAAAGGCAAAAGGGATCTACAGTACTAAATGCTTACTCCTGCTTAGTGGAAAGAAAAAAAACCCCAAGGTTTCCAGGGTAATACATGATCATAGAAAAAGAGATGGAAAAGTTCTGCGAGTTCATCTAGTCTGTCACTTGCCAAAGCAATATGTTACCATACTTGTGCAAGTGAATCACAATGTCAAACAACTTCTGTTTTACAATTTCAAAAGCAAAATGAAACGTATAACAGAAAATTACATCAACATTTGTTTCTTTCAGTAACCTTTTCCTTGTCCCACTTGCCGCTAAAGAGATGGGTGATGGATAGAGCTGGGTAATGGTGATGTGAGTCTCCGATAGTGATTGAGTTTGTGGTTGATTAATTTCTACTACATTTATGTTTTCACTTCGTTATCCGATTTGATCTGGGGCAACTGATGGGTTTGTTTATTTGTGCATTTTAAAAAGAATGTCGAGGGTGCCCAAACTGCATGGATGCTCTTATTGTAGCTTATAAGGAACGGAATAATTTATACTTTTTACCCTTTCCATCTGAAACAAACCTCCAACAAACCATGGTCTAAACATCATAGTAAACCGATGAATAGAGCCCTGCAAATCCATGGATATCCGCTTCATATCCACGGATCTCTCTACTCACTGGTGGCACCTGGCCCGCGGCATCCGGCTCAGGCAGCCCCGGGGCGCAGCATGCTTTAGGGCCGGTGGCCAGCAGCCAGTGACTGGGGCCAGGCAGCAGGCCAGAGATGAGGCTGTCCAGCACCCGTTTGCAGTGCCGCTTCCTGTCCAGCAGCTCGGGGCCCTTGGACAGTGCCAGCGTCCCCGCCATAGCCCGGCTCGGCAGCACTCGCCACTCTCCTGACCCTGGGTATTCCAGCGGGTGGGGCCGTGGCACCTGATCCCTCTGCCCTGCTGCAATGCAACATGCACTGCTGCTGACGTCACTTGCAAGCCCCTGGAAGCAGCACACGATACGATATCCCTTCCCTCCAGCCCCCACCCCTTCTCCTCGAGATCCCGCACCTGCGCCACCATCCTCCTCAAGACCCCACCCGAGTCACCCCTTACCCCCAGTCCCCGCCCTCACACTGCCTCTTCCCTGCAAGACCCCACGCCCCCCTCTCACTCATCTGCACCCTCTCCTCTCCCCGTCCCCATTGCTAGCCCATGAGAGACGGCCTGCTGCTGCAGGTGCGGATGCAGACACACACAAAAGACGGCTAGCGGATCGGATGCACCTTGATTCTAGCAAATGCAGATCAGATGCAAATCCACATTTTTGTATCTGCGCAGGGCTCTACCTATGAAGTAGGTACGTATTATTTTACAAAAGTGGGAAACTGAGGGAGAGACAGGCTAAGTTCTAGGTCACACAGGAGTCTGTGGCAGAACCAAGAATATGTCTCAGATCAGTTTTCCAATTGTGTGCTTTAACTTTAAAGATGTCCTTCCCTTTTAAAGGTATTAGTACTTCTCCCAACAGAGCACCACAATTTTTGTTTTAAAAAGCCTAAATTTTTAAAGATATGTCACTTTAAGAAATAAAGATCCTGTTTCCATGAAAAATTCTTAGCAATAATGACTACTAGAAAGAAGTATGGAATTATAGGAGTAAAATATTTTATACATTCTTTTCAATATCTTCAATTTAAAATATATAATTTCCTTCCTTTCATCTGTACCATAAAACTAGAATAGCTTAATAATTATTTGTTACCATTCACTGTACATCAATTAAAGTTGACACTTTCCATACCAATAAGTTCCTGTATAAATAGCAATGAACAGCTGATAAACATTTTGTTCACTATCTGTGACCATAAGATAATTAGTTGAAGAAAAAGAAAAGCCACTTGTGAGATTGCGAAATTGTGGATATTTTAGTTCTGCCAATCCCTCTTTTGAAGAAAGTGCCAAAGAATTGTCCTTTCTCAAAAATCATAACTTTGGAAGACCCTACAGTTGGCTAATGTTAACCTCCCTTGTATTTATAGGGATCTACCCAAGAAAGCGGGGGGGGGGGGGAGCATTCTTCAGATATCCATATGGTGCAGAATACAACAAACATAAGAAGGACCATACTGGGTCAGACCAATGGTCCATCTAGCCAAGGATCCTGTCTTCTTACAGTGCTCAATGTCAGATGCTTCAGAGGGAATGAACAGAACAAGGCAATCATCAATTGATCCATCCCTTGTCATCCAGTCCCAGCATCTGGCAGTGAGAAGCTACGGACACTTAGAGCATGGGCTTTCATCCCTGACCATCTTGGCTAATAGCCATTGATGGACCTATCTTCCAAGAACTTATCTAATTATTTTTTGAACCCAGTTATACTTTTGGCCTTCACAACATCCCCTGGCAATGAATTCCATACCTTGACTGTGTTGTGTGAAGAAGTACCTTCTGCTGCCTATTAATTTCATTGGGTGACCTCTAGTTCTTGTGTTATGTGAAGGGGTAAATAACACTTCCTTATTCACTTTCTCCACATCACTCATGTTTTATAGACCTCTGTCATCTCCCCCCTTAATCATCTCTATTCCAAGATGAACAGTCCCCATCTTTTTAATCTCTCCTCATATGGAAACTGCTCCACACCCTTAATTATTTTTGTTGCCCTTCTTGGTACCTTTTCCAAATCTAATGTATCTTTTTTGAGACGGGGCAAACAGAACTGCACATACTGTTCAAGGCATATCATGGATTTATAGAGTAGCATTATGATATTTTTTGTTTCATTATCTGTCCCTTTCCTAATGGGTTCCTAAGACTGGTTAGCTTTTTTTGACTGCTGCGACACATTTAGCAGAAGTTTTCAGAGAACTGTTCACAATGATTCCAAGATCTCTTTGTTGAGTGTTAACAGCTAATTTAGATCCCATCATTTTGTATGTATAGTTGGGATTATGTTTTCCAATATGCATTACTTTTCATTTATCAACATTAAATTTCATCTGCCATTTTGTTGCCCAGTCATCCAAATCTTAAATCCTTTCTGTTACAAGTTTAATTTTTAACATGTTATCTTTATGCCTGAAACACAGATGGAAGAGAGTGAGTACATGACTATCTGACCCAAGAGGGTTTTCAATTTACACTAAGTAAACAAAATTAACATCCTCAGCACAAAACCAATCAATCTTCTAAGCCCAATGCCCATACAAATACGTAAAATCTCTTATGTAACAGATTTCACAGAGCCAATACCTGAGAAAAGAAACTTAAAGACTTTGTTGCCCTGACTCTCAAACTCAACAACAGAATTTTTCTTTATCTGAGCTCAAGACAGGCTTGAAGGAATGGAGATCTATAGGCACTTTGACTCTGTTCACTAAACATAAAATTGTCTTGGGCTCCTCTAAATATGTTTCGTTAAAAGAGAAACAATCTTGGATAGCACAGATAGCTAGATATTCATTTTTCTTCCTCCAAATGTTTAACAATACTCCATAGCTCTATTGTGTTAGAGAGAAAAATAAGTCAACTCCCTGAAACCCTTTCCCCCCCATGTTTTTAGCTTTTGTAAGGAGTCTCAAAACGGCCTCTGTGAAAGGAGCTATTGAAATCATCCATTTAAATTAGGGCTGTCGATTAATCGCAGTTAACTCACGTGATTAACTCAAAAATATTAATCGCAATTAATCACAGTTTTAATCGCACTGTTAAACAATAGAATACCAATTGAACTTTATTAAATATTTTGGATGTTTTTCTACATTTTCATATATATTCTATTCTGTGTTGTAATTGAAATCAAAGCTTTTTTTTATTACAAATATTTGCACTGTAAAAATGATAAAAATAATATTTTTCAATTCACCTCATACAAGTACTGTAGTGCAATCTCTTTGTTGTGAAAGTGCAACTTACAAATGTAGATTTTGGTTACATAACTGCACTCAAAAACAAAACAATGTAAAACTTCAGAGCTTACAAGTCCACGCTTCAGCCAATCACTAAGACAAACAAGTTTGTTTACATTTACAGGAGATAATGCTGTCCTCTTCTTACTTACAATCTCACCAGATAGTGAGAACAGGCATTTGCAGAGCACTTTTGTAGCACATCTGGCAAGGTATTTACGTGCCAGATATAAACATTTGTATGTCCCTTCATGCTTCAGCCACCATTCAGAGGATATGCTTCCGGGCTGATGATGCTAGTTAAAAAAAAAAAAAAGTGTTAATTAAATTTGTGACTGAACTCCTTGGGGGAGAATTGTATGTCTCCTGTTCTGTTTTACCTGCATTCTGCCATATAGTTCATTTCTAGCAGTCTCAGATGATGACTCAGGCCATGTTGTTCATTTTAAGAACACTAGTGCAAATTTGACACCAATGTGAAATTTCTAAAGATAGAAACAGCACTTGACCCCAGATTTAAGAATCGGAGTCCCTTCCAAAATCTGAGAGGGATGATGTGTGGAACATGCTTTCAGAAGTCTTAAAAGAGCAACACTCTGATGGAGACTCAACAGAATGCAAACCACCAAAAAAGAAAATCAACCTTCTGCTGGTGGCAACTGACTCAAATAATGAAAATGAACATGTGTCGGTCCGCACTGCTTTGGGTTGTTATCAAGCAGAACCCGTCATCAGCATGGACGCATGTTTTCTGGAATGGTGGCCGAAGCATGAAGGGACATATGAATTTTTAGCACATGTGGCACGTAAATATCTTGTGATGCTGGCTACAACAGTGCCATGAGAATGCCTGTTCTCACTTTCAGGTGACACTGTAAACAAGAAGTTTGCATTATCTCCTGCCAATATAAACAAACTTGTTTGTCTGAGCGATTGGCTGAACAAGAAGTAGGACTGAGTGGACTTGTAGGCTCTAAAGTTTTACATTGTTTTGTTTTTGAGTGCATTTTTTGGTACATAATTCTACATTCATAAGTTAACTGTCATTGTAAAAAGAGATTGCACTACAATACCTGTACTAGGTGAATTGAAAAATACTATTGCTTTTGGTTTTTTTTACAGTGCAAATACTTGTGATCAAAAATAAATATAAAGTAAGCATTGTACACTTTGTATTCTGTGTTGTAATTGAAATCAATATATTTGAAAATGTAGAAAAACATCCAAAAATATTTAAATAAATGGTATTCTATTATTGTTTAATAGAGCGATTAAAATATTTTGATCGCTTGACCTAATGTAAACCTCATTCAGTGAGTGACAAGAACATGAAGCAGATTCTATTAGATTTTTTCCAGAGACTTTTTTTTTAAATGCTGAAGTTTCAGACTCATAACAAAGGAAGGATTAGTCCAGTGGTTTTCTAAGGGGTCTGCAAAATGTTGTTACCACAGAACAGTGGTTTCTACATATGTCTAAGATTTCCAAAGGGGTCCACACCTCGATTTGAAATTTTTTGGGGGGTCTGGAAGGGAAAAATGGTTGAAAACTACTGTGACAAAGCCCCAAGCCTGTATTGGTGGGTCCCACGCTTCTGGGCGGTTTCAGTGGCCTCAGAAACTCGGTAAGGCCCCAGTGTGACCTCCCTTTCTCAGTGTAGTGGCAAGAGTCACAGCCTATTGAGTTACTTTTATCACCGGCCAATATGGGAGATGGGAAGGGGGAATACCCCAGTCTCTGTTGCTCCGTAGAGCTAAGTAGGCGCAGTTCTGCCTCCTGCCTGGACTGAGTCCTACTTCCCTTCTCCAGGGGATCTCTGTAGAGCGTGGGGAGGAGGGTAACCTGGGCCCGCCCTCTACTCCAGGTTCCAGCCTAGGGACCCTAATGGTAGCAGCTGTTGATGTCTTTCCCTTCACCATTGACTCTGCTTTGATTCCCTGGGCCACTTCCCCAGTGGTCCCCTTTTCCTAGCTTCACCCTTACCTTAAGGTTCAGCAATGCTTCCTCTCCTCCAGCTCCTTTCACTTCAGCCTCCTGGAGGGCACTGGAAGGAGAGCTTTTAAACAGTATAAGTGGGACCTTGATTGGTTCCAGCTGTCTCCATTAGCCTAACGGCCTTAACTGGTTAATTGGCGTCAGGTGTCTTAATTGGCCTGGAGTAGCCTTTGTTTGGCTATCCAGGGAACAAGGGCCTGCTCATTCTGAAGGTTGATATACCTGCCTTCCAGCTCTCTCTTATATTCTTCTGGTCTGAATCTGTCACACTACTTAGCCAATAAGCGAAGAATGCACCCTATTTCAACTGTTCAGCAAAAAGTCCCTCTGGAGTATTTATTAAAAACTTCCGTAAAATGGCAGAAAGAAGTCTTGCTGAAGCATATGAGTATTTTACTAGATTACAATTCACTCATAACACTAATTAAAGAGGAAATTTACTGAGTGGAAAGTCAAGCAGACATGTCACCAGTAAGAGGCCAGAAATGTTCTTCAATCTCAAAACTAATATGATTTTCCCAAGTAAAAAGTGCATACACAAACTTCCAGGATTATATGCAATGCATCTGTGAAGAGTTTCACAAATCTCTGCATGAGCTTTGGGAAACTGACCTAAGACCTAGATAAATCTTTAAAATAAATTGGTACATTAATTGCCATTACCTGCTGCTAGCATCATCATCTGAATTAAGTCAAGGAGAACTAGATTAAAATACCACGACCACTGAAGGTACATAATTTGCAGCTTCAAAAGACTTCTTGCCATTTAGCAAACACTTATTTCAGTCACTGTTTCTATACAAACAACTTAACCACTTGCTTTTATACAGTGTAGGTCTATAACGTGGTAGCTACCGTTATTTTTACTTCCATTTCCAAAGTACTTCCTCAGTCATTGGCATCAATTTAAATCAAACCATATGCATACTTTGGCATGTTCTCCTTCAATTACTCACAATGGCTCATTGTTCACTCACTACCTGAAACTCAAACACAAATTCTAACAAATTCATGAGTCTATTTCTAAGGCATCTCGATTCAAAGCTCTGTGCAGACAATTCCCTTCACCCACAATGATGGACACAGTACAAGACTCTGGAGTAGACAAGTGACTCAGCTCCTTGTGGGGAATTTTCCAGTGCAACAGCTCAATGGCATTTTCTTCAAGTGCCCTTCCTGTTAAAGAAGGATACCTCTTCAAATGCAGGTAAATCTGGAATGTATCATCAAAGCGTCATGCAATTCTGAATTCACTGGTAAGAAAGTACATTTTCCTCCAGGTAGAGTATTCCACCTAAGCAGAAGTGTTTAATTTAACAGGAACAGTAAGTGCCACACAGTAGAGTATGATTTTTCTAAAAAAGAAGAGGAGGACTTGTGGCACCTTAGAGACTAACCAATTTATTTGAGCATAAGCTTTCGTGAGCTACAGATGAAGTGAGCTGTAGCTCACGAAAGCTCATGCTCAAATAAATTGGTTAGTCTCTAAGGTGCCACAAGTCCTCCTCTTCTTTTTGCGAATACAGACTAACACGGCTGCTCCTCTGAAACCTGTGATTTTTCTGTTTTTAAAAATGTAACGTTAAAATTTGTTTAAAATGTCCTGCAAGCACGAAAACTCAGGAGAGAAAGGGATAAACCTGGGCCTTGTTTGAGCTAAACATAATTTGGTGTGCTAACAACACACCTGTAACAAGCTTCCTAACAGCACACTGGCACTACAACCATTGTTTGGACTGCACTTGCCTCAAGCAAGGCTAGTCAGCGATACAGTGCCAACATGGAGGGAAATAGCCGTTATAACAGCCTCAATAGCGCAAACACGTTTTCCACTGCCATCCCAAGGCATGCATGCCCCTACTTCGGTAGCCTGTCTGGTCTACTTTCTTCACTACACTGCACAGAGGTGAAGTTGACCAGAACCCATCTACCTGTATGCACATGCTGGTGAAGGTGACATACTACTTCTGTATGCAGTAGAGCTGTAGCCACGTCGGCCCCAGAATGTTAAAGAGAGAAGGTGGGTGAGGTAATATCTTTTATTGGACCAACTTCTGTTGGTGAGAGAGACAAGCTTTTGAGCTTAAAACAGAGCTCTTCTGCGGGTCTAGGAAAGACACTCTGGAGCCATAGCTAAATACAAGAGGGAAGCAGCATAGGTAGTTAGCCCATACTCTGAGGGATCATGCAAGGTAGAGTGGCCCATTAACACTAGAATGGACTCTCAGAACATGTGCCAACTAACAGACGTTGATCCAAAAAAAAGATATTACCTCACCCACCTTGTCTCTCTAATGCTATTTCTGTGGAACGGTAGTAAAAACACCAGAAGCTGCTGCCACCTTGGCTATGTCTACATTTCAGAGCTTACAGCAACACAGCTGTGCCACTAAAGCAGAGGTGGGCAAACTACGGCCCGCGGGCCACATCCGGCCTGCAGGACCCTCCTGCCCGGCCCCTGAACTCCTGGCCCAGGAGGCTAGCCCACGGCCCCTTGCCTGTGGTTCCCCCTCCCCCGCAGCCTCAGCTCTCTGGGCGGCAGTGCAGCTGCAGAGCCACGGCCTGACCCGGTGCTCTGTGCTGCATGGTGGCGTGGCTGGCTCCAGCCGGGCGGCTCGGCTTCCTGTCCTGGTGCTCTAGGCAGTGCGGCTGTAGTGCTGCCAGCCACCACGGTAAAGGGGCAGGGAGCAGCGGAGATTGGATAGAGGGCAGGGGAGTTCGGGGTGGTGGTCGGGGGTGGGGGTGTGGATAGTGGTCGGGGCAGTCAGAAGCCGGGGAATGGGGGGTTGAATGGGGGCAGGGTCCCAGGGGGCAGTCAGGAAGGAGAGGGGGGGTTGGATGGGGAGGCAGGGGGCAGACAGGGGCAGGGGTTCTGGGGGCGGTCAGGGAGAAGTGGCGGTTGGATGGGGTGGGAGTCCAAGGGGTGGGAGTCCAAGGGGGGGCAGTCAGGAATGAGATGAGGAGGTGGATGAGGCTGTGGGGGGCAGTCGAGGCAGGGGATCCGGGGGCGGTCAGGGGGCAAGAAGTGGGGGAGAGGTTGGATAGGGAGCGGGGATCAGGCCACGCCTGGCTGTTTGAGGGAGATACAGCCTCCCCTAACCAGCCCTCCCTACAATTTTGGAAACCTGATGTGGCCCTCAGGCCAAAAAGTTTGCCCACCCCTGCACTAAAGCCTTGCTGCTGGAAGACATGCAGCATAGTACTCTTTGTTGGCAGGAGAGAGCTCTCCTCCAGACAAAATAAAACCACCCCCAATGAGAGGCGGTAGCTTTGTTGCTGGGAGCTTTTCGTCGTCAAAACTTTTGTCGGTCAGGGGTGTGTTTTTTTCACACTCCCTGACCAACAAAAGTTTTAACCACAAAAGCACAGTGTAGGCATAGCCCTAGTTTACTATCGGGCCCTCATCTGTGAAGTTGAACCAGCGCCACCACAGATGGGATTTTGTTGCTAAAATCCTCTAGTGTAGACATAGTCACTGCAGATGGACTGAGCCCAGGTTTGGAATAAACCAATTAAATGGATGGGAAATGTGAACTAGATCTTTAATTACTGACCCACATTTATCACAGAGGAAGTTTTCAGTATGAAACAAAAGACTGAAAACTACTTACCTTCAAGGAACAAGAAAAGAGATATTTTTATTCTGACAGTATGATGTCACTTCAAATGTGCATAGCATGAAAGGGAATGATCCCAGAAGGAGATCATTTTAAATAAACTAATCGCAGCAACTGGTCTGATGTCATCTGGATTGACTGGCAGTTCTCACAGAAAAGGAGGGAAGGGAGGCAAAGGGTATAAAAATTCCTATCACACTACTTCCAGATACTCTACCCACCAGAGACAGGAAAATCTAGGTAAGATATTACGCTCTATATTTAATAGGTGAGGCACTACATAAAGGGTAACTGAATTCTTCTTTTGTAACTCAATTCACACCCACATTATCAAAACGTTGTAGCTAGTTTTAAACGATATATTTTCTGTATAATCCAGTTTATTTTCAGTAAAAATAGTAATAAATAATAATATAATAATCTTCACTTTGAATTTCAATGAGAAAAGCTCTTAAGTATGTAAGTCACTGGACAACGGGATTTAGGTGCTTTTTAAAACTCTCTGTCCTCTATTGCAGTGATTTCAACTTTTTTTCATTTGTGGACCCCTAAAAAATTTCAAATGGAATTGCAGATCCTTTGAGAATCTATTCCCCTTATACACAGTTGAATTCTGTTAAGTCATTTTTGTCTTTCATGTCTTTCACGGAGCCCTTAGACACTGTCCGCAGACCCCCAGGGGTTTGTGGATTGCAGGTTGAGAACCATTGCTCTATTGTGTTTTGACAATAACCAGTGTAAAATACAGATCATATTTTTTTGATTGCACTGAGTTTCATTAGAGTTTCTTCTGGTGCACTTCTTGAAGGTTTTTTTATTATGTGTCCATTATGGGTGGATCTGTCAGTTTCCATTAGCTTGGACAACCTCCCGGAGCAATCCAATGGCT
The DNA here is from genome assembly GCF_965140295.1 of Lepidochelys olivacea. Lineage (NCBI taxonomy): Eukaryota > Metazoa > Chordata > Testudines > Cheloniidae > Lepidochelys > Lepidochelys olivacea. The sequence goes on from NC_140411.1 coordinate 270,640,496, forward strand.
AAGAAGTCCCATTAATTTTAAGTAAAAAAAAAGAATTTAGCACCGCTTTATAGTGAGTATCCATTAAAAGATTACAGGCTATGTCAAAGGACAAGCAACGAATAGGCCTGGAGGGGTGAGGCCACTGGGAGAAGAGTGGTAAGAATCATAATGAGTTAATGCATGCTCTCATTCACAGTACGTGTGGCAAAACGTTCAGCTTCCCAGTCCTCTCACCCATAACATTCAAAGATGACACTTGTGCTCCTAGAGATACCACTAATGGTAAGAATGCATTTATGGGGGTGAGGGAAATGACCTAGATATGGTCTGATTTTAAATGATACTGACCAATCTGTCACTTGGACAGTTATAGGGTTTGTATAACTTGTCTGGGATTTCTGTACCAGTCTGTAGAGAATCTCCCCCACTCTCCCCAAATGACACATTTTAACCAGGTAATAGCTAGAAAATCTAGTAAGGGAATTATAAAGCTGAGGAGTACATTTCTTGTGTGGGAACATACACATGAAGCTTTCAGTATTTTGATGAAAGATTCCAAAACCCATCATTTGTGCAACTTCATCATTAGAATGGGATCCTGTTAAAATGGAATCCTCTTATATAGATTGTGCCCCTTCAAGAGAGACAGAAATATTGTCTTTATTACTTACATAGCATTTTTCATCTTCATGAAGCTTTTTAAAAAATCAGTAACTAAATCTCTCAATCTATCTTCATTATAATGCAAGTTCTAACTCAGATAATTAAATAACACTTCTCACTCATTTCATTTTATGCAAAGGGAACACCAAAGTTTACATACATACACATACTCTCTCTCTCTCACTTTCAGCCATGGGAGTTATTGTTAAGAGCTTCTTTTGGTTAATGTTTTCATTCAATATCAGTGTTAGGCTGAGATGCTTTCACCTAAAATAGCCATGTTGAAATAAAACAGTTTGCTTCCTGGGGTCTTTCTCTTCTTCCTCTCACCATCCCCTCTATGGATTTTGTACATTGCTTCTTGTAAATAAATCAAGAGAGAAAAAAAAACATCCTGCATCAGTGAAAAAAAAAGTGTTGATGATTTCCCATATTATGGGTAACAACCACTGGGCTTGTATTCTGATAGCCTGGGACAAATCACAAAGTCCATCCTTGCACTTAGCATCAGGTTGTAATTTTACAAATTTTATTCGCTTTTGAGAGAGAGCCTTCTTCATGTCAAAATGTCAGATGATCATCTAAAATAGGGTGACCTAAAAGGGACATGTCAAATTAAAATATTAAAAATATTCCTTACAGCTAACACAGACTTAGATTATTAAAAATGAAAGTATTTTTAAAACTTTATTTTTGATCATTTACACTTTCGCATTTTTCTCAGCCTGGACAAAAACTAGAGTAGTCAGTATCATTTTTGTTTCTTAATTTCATTTTCTGGTTACCATAAGTAACAGGATGTTGCAATGTTTCAGATACAAAACTTCAGGAGAAATTATTTTACATTGTTTATTATTTATTTTTATATGTTCAATTGCACAGTGTGCCTGTCACAATATCTCTAGTTTCCAATGGGACTATAGACAATGTAGGGTAAATAGTAATATAATAATCTTCACTTCAATGGGAGTAGGGTTTATTTTAGGACTAGATTCTAATACAAGCTGTATTTGTTTGTGAAGTTCTTCTACTTCCAGGCCACTCACTAAGACTTTCTAAATCACTTGTTCCCTCTTTGCCCCTGAAAACGGAGAGCAAACTTACTTTTAAACATATTTTAAGAATAGTTAAACCTCTGATTCTTGCTCAATGGTTTGCTTGAACATGTCAAGGTTCAGTAGGTATACATTGCTGTAATCATAAAACATTGAGTATTACATGCATGAAAAAGGTAATTTTACTGTGATAACTGCAAGTAGTGTGTGTTGGAAATTGAAAACAATTCTAGGATTACCAAGAAACTTTTATATTCCTTTGATGCACATATGTAACTCACACTGATGTGTTGCCTCTCTTTCCATTCTAATTTGTCCCACGCAGTCAAGTGCAAGCCATGTTTGCTGTCACCAGCAATGAGTTGGTTAAACACTGTCTAAACCAGTGGTTCTCAAACTTTTGTATTGGTGATCCCTTTCACATAGCAAGCCTCTGAGTGTGACCCCCATCCTTATAAATTAAAAACACTTTTTAATATATTTAACACCATTATAAATGCTGGAGGAAAAGCAGGACTTGGGGTGGAAGCTGACAGCTCATGACCCCCCCCCCCATGTAATAACCTCGCGACCCCCTGAGGGGGTCCCGACCCCCAGTTTGAGAACCCCTGGTCTAAACTGAGAAGACCAACTCTGAGTCTTGTGTGCAACTGAAACTCAGATTAAGCCTACAGTAAAAAATGAATAATAAATAAACGTAAAAATTGAAGGCAGATAAGAAATCCAACAATTGTGCAACGTTGTGTGACAGGAAGATTATTACAGGAGGGAGTTTCCTAGTTCCAGAAAGCAGACAGTAAATCAGAGGTGAGCTGTCTCCCCAACAATACATAAATCTACTGTAGCTTTTCATAATAACCACATAGCACTACAGTGTTCTTTGCAAATTATGACAAACAACATAGTAATAACAAATGAAACTACCATGCTAAAAGCTTTCCTTGACTTATTACAATAGCAACTAAAATCAGGTTATTTCTGCTGATGCATCATGAGGCAAATGACTCAGGGTTTCTCCAGTAAATCTCTAAAATATGGGGGCTCTTCGATAAAACTAACATTTTCTATTACCACAATTTTACTACCCAGAAAAATCTTCTCCAGTCCCAATCTTCAATTTTAAGATTTAGCTAACTGAGCAATATCACTTTAAAATAACATTTAATACCTTCTCCAGACTAACATGTTTTAAGAGCTTTTCTTAAAACACTGGAATGCTGGAATGCTTTCCTCCAAAGCTGAAGATGCTGCTATGTGAAAAGAACGCTACCAGAGATTACATCACCTTGAGTACAGCCTTTAAAAGCACCCTCAATAAAAACATTACTGCATTTTCACTGTAGTGACAGCAAAGGCCAAAATGAGCAGTGGCCAAACCCAAAGCAAAACAATTAATTTTTAAGTCTATATTAAAAAAAAAAAGTTAAAAACTCACAGAGAGTGCAGTCTTTGTCTCCCGGAAAAGGGAATTCCATTTCTCTCCCCTATACTCTTCCCATGTGAGAATCTCTCCCACCTCCCTGTTTCTTTCCACTTGTGCCTCCAGGGTGACCCACGCAGAAGATGAGAAGTAACAGTCAATGTAATTGCACCTGTGCTCCTGCACAGTAGCATTTTCCAGGCAGCATCAGTAGAAGCAGTTTGAAACTTACCAGGACAGTGCAATTTTTCCTCTCTAATGTTGCTTTATAACTGGGGGAAGGGAGAAGCGGATGATGGATTGTTAAAAGCTTTTAAAAAGATACTGCTTAAAAGAATTACTGCACTTCAACGTTAGATAAAAGCCATTAAAAAGGCTTTCCAAGCAACAGTATTTAAAAGTATTGGTCATACTCTGTTGGCTGGTAATCATCTCATTTGATTTGATTGTCATCCAGCAAATCGCTCACAACGCAAAGCTAATATTAGACAATGATTTTGAGACAGCGAAAGAAAGTCATTTAAATTTACTACTCCATTTTGTCTGTAATGGGTAGTATATAGTACTTTGTTTCTTCAGTACTTCAGCAGAAAAGCTAAAGCAATATATAGCTTAAATGCAGCATCCAAAGCAGTCCTTGGATCCATTTACCTTTCCTCTCATTATTCCAGGAAAATTTCTGATATACAACATACCTCAATTACATGGTGTGTCTAACTGCACTGAAAGGGTTAAGTAAGTTCCACACCATTGTAACTGTGAGAAGATAAAGGTCTTGGAATTTTTCCTTACACGGATTCTGCAAGTAGCTGCATGTTATTGCCACCACAGAAGTACCTTATAAAGAAATGTTAAGATAATGTATATTTAAGGAATACAAGACAGAGCTCTCATATTCATTAGCACTGAGGCCACAATACTATTTCCCCACTTAAAACAGGGGCTGCAGGGTACAGTCTGAAGCTTTCATGACAAAGACATAAGTGGAGAATCATAATTAAAAGAGTACAACAAAAAGTGCTAAGTGCATCATTGATAGAGGGTAAAAGGAACAGAGGCAGGTAAAGGAGGATACTGCTGGATGTTCCCAAAATCTGTACCTGGGGCTTGATGCAAGAAGTTTAGGAATGTGCAAACATCCAACCCCATATTCCTTACATGAGCAAAACTCAACTGAGTAAGGAGCCACTGGCTAGTTTGCAGTAGCTCGATGAGCTGAACTTTTTTTAAACCGGAGTCAGTCTAAACCAACGTAACACCTTCTGAGTCTGCAGACAGCATTAAACAATAGCTCTGAGGTGTGACCTTCCCTTATCCATCTCAGTTGGTATTAACTCTGAATCCCAACAATCAATTAAATTTCAACATTGTTATCAATTTCACTATTAAGCAAAACACATGAGAAGAAAGAGGGACAATCCCATTATGATGATTAAGGTCTGGTCTACACTACAGAGTTAAGTTGACCTAATTATGTCAGTAACTACACTACAACTTTGCTGCTACTGATGTAAGTGCCCTGCTACACCAACATAATAACTTCACCTCCAAAAGAGGTGTAGGGCTTACGTCGGTGTAATTTAGGGTGACACAGTGTCCGTACATAGACTGAGGATTATTTACATGGGCTGTTGGCTGTCATTCTTGTCAATTTCAGGGCTCTGTGCTGGAGCCATACAATTGACAAGAAAACCTGGCTCCCAGCTCCCCACTGGGAGCCCAACAACTGTCCAGATTCTGGGTGCAGAGCTCCCTGCTGGGAACCAAGGCAGCTGCTGAGCTCATGGCAGGAAGCAGGGAGCTGAGAGCCCAGGAGGGCAGCTGTGCTCCTGGCAGGGAGCCTGGGGGACAAGCAGGCTCCCAGAGGGGAGCAGGGAGCCAAGACACCAGGATCTCAGCCTCCCACACTGCCCCTCTTAAGTCAGTGGAAGCATTCCTTGTGAGGATGCGTGCCACCAACAAGAGGGTAGTGTGGACATGAACCACTGCAGTAATTACTGCTCTGACTGTAAGTCTACCTAACATAGGTCGACTTAAGTTTGCAGTGTAGACATGTCCTTATAAGGGAATGTACTGTGAGTGCTGTCTCACCATGGTGTTGCAAGGAAGCAGATGTGTTGGTAGCACTTGGGAGAGCACCATTATTTCTCTCCTCCCCAAAATTTGATCCCTGAGGATTGAGGTCTAACACACTGGTATCATTGTTAGGATATAATAGAGATCCTGTGCTGCAAAATATAAGCTATTACAAAACATAGGAGGGTTGGCAAAACAAAGAGCCAAAAAAACAAAAAAACACCAGCAGAAGCTTTCTGGAAGGTTAAACAGCCAAGCAGGAAATATCTTGCAGGGCCCCAAACTGCTGTTACCTGACCTAGTGCCTCAAGGCAGGCATTTTTCAAAAAGCACACATCTAGGAGGATATGTAATATCTGCAGCCAAAGAGCTAAAGATGGATTCTCAATTGTCTACTTCAAGAACACAGAAACAGTTTTTTTCAGGGGGTTTCTGAATTTGATTTAACTAGAATATGAACCATTTCATTCACATCTGAAATACAACCAATATACTATAAGCACAGAAAAGTTACAGAACTATATGCCAAAATGTTTAATTTAGCAACAAGCAGAGTCCTACTAACTGCTAACCTTTGCAGCCCCTGAGGGCTAGGTGTCCCAATGGATTGCACAGTGTGTAGTTTTGATTGTATAAGAAATCCTGAGAGAAAGAGCTCAGGTTACATTACTGTTGACTGTTTCTGAGAGGGAACGAGACAAGGAATAATACCTAATACATTTTAGATTTTTATATATACCTCTAACATTTTTCCCATCTCTCTTCCCTTTGAGAGTCTACTTGTAGAAAATTCAGCTTAATAGCTAGTCAATTTCAGACCGTGAGTTAAAATAGTTCAAGTACTAAACATGCCTCTGAATCCTCCTGCCAATTTTTGTGGTATTAGAATCACATCTTCTAATATTTAAAACTTGTATTTACCTTATTTTCTCTCCCTATTGCTGTGTGAAAGGTCCACACAAACAGGGCGAAATGACTGCCTAGAAAAAGAGAAACCATGAAAACCGAATGCACACAAAACACGGTCAAATGCATGAAGTAAACAAAACGGGAGAAAAATAATTTTTCCCTTCTTTCAATTATCATAATCTTAGATGATGCTTGTAAGAATGGTCGGTAACACATTTTTTACAGAAGTGTAAATTTTAAGTTGGCTTTATTTTGTTATGGAATCCTGCAATGGGTTTATAAAATGGGAAGAGAGCAAGATTATTTCTTCCTTATCCTTTCTAGTATGTGGTGTCACCATAAAGCGACCTACTGAGGTCCCTTCCAGTTCTATGTTTCTATGACATCATAAGACTCTTATAGTTAGTGTGCTCTCAACTGCTATTGTTAAGATTTCCATCCCTTCCAATCTTGAGACTCCTTCTGGCTGAAGATTTCTATGTTTGGTTTCTGTCAAAAAGAGAACTCTTTTGAAGCTGTGAGCCTAACAGATTTCAGGGATTTTTGAATGAGAGGCGGGTAGTGTAGACTTTCCCCACAGTAATAAAAAAAATCTTGACTTGTTTTAAAAACAAAACAAACACCTGTTCTAGCACAGCTGAAACTGGGTGGGAAACAACTTTCATTGGGAATAGTGTGAGTGGGTTGGTAAAAACTGGTTTTGACTGAACAAGTGATGAGGGATTCAAAAATTCACTTTATCCACTAATTGCAGTTTAACCAACATTTTAACCAAAGGAAAGCTGTGCTGCACATGTGCATGGCTATTTTATCTATGTAGAAAACATGTACATCTTCAAAGGGGGTGAATTAAAGCTTGCTCCATTATACCATGAAAAGGTAGAGCCTTACACTAGGATTTTTCTGAATTTCACTAGGATCCAATAAGCTTTCTGTGACAAATGAATATCAAAATGTCAAAGCTGCGCTTCCACCATGTCAATCAACACCATGTAGTTTCCTGGCTGGATGCTTGAAGTGTAGCCATCACAGTGTTCTTCTTGAACCTATGATATTTGGCATATTTGTCTAGCTTCTCAAGGTATAAATATTTTTGGATTTCTTGAAAGCTGCAAAAGAGATGGAATAGACTCAAATTTTTCAGATTACAGAATAGGCCTTATATTTCTACAGGAAAAGAAAATTGATGGCAGTTTATATCATGATTTACAGGCTTTGCTTGAATTAAATGCGGTTTTGGATATTCTATACATTCTATGGTATGGCATTCTTTTATCCATTGTTTTCAAGACTGCGAAGAGGGTCATTTACCACCAGCGCCACCCAGTGGTCAGGCAGGACTTGGCAAATCCTCTTCTTTCCTGGAACTCCTGTTGATAGCCGTGATCTGGCCCTGCAGTAACTCAGCCATCTGGCCAGGTCACACATTCCAGCCCATGAAAGAAAGTAAGTCTTTGGATGCCTGAAAGAGCTTTGGGGCCTTCTTCTTAGGTCAGGGACTTGGGGTCTGGACCCTTGTGTGTCTAGAGCCTTCTCCAGTTTGGTTGCCTGCTGAGGATAGACTCCTACCGTTGTCACCTCTTTAGGGATTATTTGGGGAAACTGGGCCCACTATTTCCTTTGGGCTCTGATCCAGGGCTCAATGATTGGCAGCAAGGTCCTACACCTTGGGGTGCTATGCAACTGCCTCCCCGGATCACTTCCTACTGGAGTCCCATTTTTCCCCACAGGGTAAATTAAAGAACTGAACAAACAAACAAAGTTTCTGACCTTCAAAAATAATCATCAGCCCCTCCTTTGCAGGCTTGGTCAAGTCAGTATTGGCAGGCCTCAGTTAGCAAGAGCTCCTGCGGTGCTCCTTCCCAAGAGCTCAGAGCACAGGTCTGTTCCCTTCCACTATCCACCTCAATTGAGCTGGCCTGCCCTCCTTTTGAGTTCCTCCTCTAAGCTCTGCATACATTGCAGGAGTGGTGGGGTGGGGCTGCCTGGACCCAGGGCAACTACTTAACTCCTTCCTTACTGGTGCGGGAGTTGTATGCCCTGTCACAAGGACTCATTTCTGGTGGTGGGTTTCTTCCACTCCTGCAAGAAGAAAGAGAGTTTCCTCCCAGTCCTACAGATTTCTTTTCTGCACACAGATATCTATTTTCCAAGGTGTATGAGTCTGTCTGTATTAGGAATAGGTCTGAACTAAAATATATAGCTCAAATGCAAGATCTTTTTAATGGGTGGAGTTCCAGATGTGAACTTGCATGTTCAAAATCTCACTGCATAGCCAAACTTCCTCCCAGTTCAGGGGGTTAGTGTTCAATTATAAAATGAGGCTTGAGCTGTGAACTTTGATTTGTGGTTTTGATTCTCTGTACCCAGCTTCCAAAACTTCTCTTTGATATAGAATAGACTTTCCTCTGGGATCTGAGCTGTGATAGGAGAAAAAGAAATCTTACACATCCATACAACCAAAGTGTAACAGTTGGCGCTTGATGGAGGTAGCACATAGTGGTTAGAGGATAGTAGGGGAGCCCAGGCCCTCCCACTGTACCAGACTCTGGCCCAGGGCCATCTGAGAGTAGCCAAGGTCAGGCACCCCGGAGCACCTTAAGACAGTCCTCCCTCGGCCACTTCCTACATCATTTACTTGTAGGGCCACTTCCTATGCACTTTCAGGCATACACTCTATAGTTCAAGCTTTTTCAGTCTATAATCAAGATAACACAAAACAAACACAATGCCTTTAGTCTGCCTGATTCTAGCGCAGCAGCTCTCAAACTTTTTTTACTGGTGACCCTTTCACACAGCAAGCCTCTGAGTGTGACCCCCCCTAATAAATTAAAAACACTTTTTTAATATATTTAACACCATTATAAATGCTGGAAGCAAAGCAGGGTTTGGGGTGCACGTTGACAGCTCCTGACACCCCATGTAATAACCTCACGACCCCCGGGGGTCATGGCCCCCAGTTTGAGAACCCCTGTCCTAGTGGGTCGGTTCCTCTCTTCGCAGAGGAGCAGCTTCTGCGTCCTTCCTCAGGAGCTCCCAAGGCCAGGTTCTTCTCCCTGCCTGGCCAGCTCCCTTCTGAACAGTATGGGCACCTTTTAAGTCCCACTGGAGTAGGCTCTGTAGGGGCAGCTGGGTGGGGTTGTCTGGGCCCAGAGTTGTTCCTTAACCTTTTCATTCCCAGTGCGGGCTTTATACATCCCATCGCAGAATGTTTTTACTCCCTCCTCCAAACTTTGAGGTTGAAGAGGGGACAGGATTATATCAGTTACATGAAACAATTAAGTCTGGTACGAAGTTGTATTATCTAATTTGGGGATTCTGAATAAATTAACAGTGAATACTAGACTAGACAGAATTAAAGTCGTATTGCTGAACAGACATCCACTAGATCTAGAATAAGAGTTCAGAGTTTTTAATTTGTATTTAAGCAGTAAACGGAGTCAGCAAGCAGAAAGGAAACAAAAGAAGCTCCAACAGATGAGGAAAAGCAGCAGAAAATATTCTTTCCTATAGATTCTCTGTCTCCAGAATCTCAGCTGGAAATATTTTCCAAGGGTGGACTGACACTATAAAAAGGGAGGGACAAACACCCCAAGGACCCCTCCTCTCTCTCTGTCCATCAATTCACTGCACCATAAAGGACAAAGGAAGCAGCCAGTGAACTGCAGAAGGGGTTCTGACCTAAAAAGTCTGGTCAAGACTGCTAAGAGCATGTGGTGAGAAAACCATGCTTTGAATTTAACATACTTTGCTAAGTTAGGCACTAGTTGTTTTAGCTTTTGTAATAAATATAAAGGGAAGGGTAAACACCTTTAAAATCCCTCCTGGCCAGAGGAAAAACCCTTTCACCCGTAAAGGGTTAAGAAGCTAGGATAACCTCGCTGGCACCTGACCAAAATGACCAATGAGGAGACAAGATACTTTCAAAGCTGGAAGGTGGGGAGAAACAAAGGTTCTCTCTGTCTGTGTGATGCTTTTGCCGGGAAAAGAAAAGGCATGGAGCCTTAGAACTTAGTAAGTAATCTAGCTAGATATGTGTCAGATTCTGTTTTGTTTAACTGTCTGATAAAATAAGTTGTGCTGAATGGAATGTATATTCCTGTTTTTGTGTCTTTTTGTAACTTAAGGTTTTGCCTGGAGGGGTTCTCTATGTTTTGAATCTGATTACCCTGTAAGGTATTTACCATCCTGATTTTACAGAGGTGATTCTTTTACTTTTTCATCAATTAAAATTCTTCTTTTAAGAACCTGATTGCTTTTTCATTGTTCTTAAGATCCAAGGGTTTGGGTCTGTGTTCACCTATGCAAATTGGTGAGGATTTTTATCAAGCCTTCCCCAGGAAAGGGGGTATAGGGTTTGGGGAGGATTTCGGGGGGAAAGACGTTTCCACGCGGGCTCTTTCCCTGTTATATATTTGTTAGACGCTTGGTAGTGGCAGCAATAAAGTCCAAGGGTAAAAGGTAAAATAGTTTGTACCGTGGGGAAGTTTTAACCTAAGCTGGTAAAAATAAGCTTAGGGGGTTTTCATGCAGGTCCCCACATCTGTATGCTAGACTTCGGAGTGGGGAAGGAACCTTGACAGCTTTATATTTCTTGTAACCATTTCTGACTTTTATGCCTCATTATTCCTACTCACTTAATATTGCTCTCTTTGCAGCTAATAAACTTGTTTTATTGTTTTATCTAATCCAGTGTGTTTGAAGCAAAGTGCCTGGGAAATTCCATTTAGGGGAAACAAGGTGTGCGAATATCATTTCTATTAATAAAATGACAGACTTTATATAAGCTTGCATTGTCCAGAAAAGGCTGGGCAGTACAGGACCTACATTTCGGGGGTGGAGGAAATCTAGAAGGGGTGCGTAGGGGTTATCCTGCAATATAACCGAGGCTGGTGAGAGCCAAGGTGTGGCTGGCTAGCTGCAGCACACACAGAGACATAGCTGGGAGTGACTTGCATGCTGGAGGCTGTTTGTGAGCAGTTCAGACTGGAGGCCACAACAGCAAAGCTTTGTAAAGGGCACCCAAGGTTAGAGGACAGGGTGACACAGCAACTCATTAGTCTGGATTGTACCCTGGGTATGTCACAGTTAGATAAGAAAGATATCACTAAAATATCCTTTCCCTAATACCTTACATGGACAACAAGATAGTGTCCCATTCCTCAAAACCTGAGGCGATGCAGAGCTCCTAAGGTGCAACAGAAGAGGACTCCCTCCAGACCTTACAAAGAGCAGAAGCCTTCTACACTTTATAAAATGTGCAAGAATCCTGACTTCAGACCCAGATGTCCCTATTAATTCACAGCAATATATTTCGCTACACAGCTAAATCAGTGTGATGGAGTCCCTAGGCTGAAACCTGAGCCCTCTGACCCACCAACCTGGGGTATTCCTCTCACACTGTGATGCTGTGACAAGCTATAAACCTCTGGGAGGTACTACACTTACAAACATCCACAGGCAGGGACACACTCAGCTGGGTGACATGAATGCTTTGCCAGCTACTCATGAACCAACAATAGAGAAGCTCCAGCCAATTCCCCCCATCTCCCCAGCCTTGCACCCCAGAATTGTACCATCTTGTCCTGGTCAGAAGCCTGACCAGTGTAAGTTCATTGCCTAGTCCACCCCTTCCTCAATGTGGAGAGGACACACATTAGCCTTTGTAAACTGAGCTGAGATTTCCCAAGAACATCAACCAAAACACACTGTTTTAGGTAAAATATAAAACAGATGTATTAATTACATAAAGATAGATTTTAAGTGATTATAAGTAGCAAACATAGAGATCAAAGTTGGTTACCTAAGAAATAAACAAATTCGCACTCTGAGTTCCACAAACTAAACAGGATTTGAATAAAGCAGCGACCCACCCTGACAGATGGTATAGTTCCTCAGTACACAGCCTGGGACTCCTTTCCAGACTGGTACCACCTTCCCGAGTTCAAAGTCTTTGTCCTCCAGATGTGTTTCCAGGTGTTGAGTTGGGGTAGTGAGGCCAAGTCATGATGTCACTTCCCCTCTTTTATAGTTTCTTCCAGCTTGCCAGAAAGATCGTTTGATGTGGGGATCAGGCAGTTCTCCCTAAGAAGTTTTCTGGGACAGCCGTCAGGAGTGGATTCCCTTTCATGGGCCATCAATGCATCTGGCTATTCCATTGTTGTACCTGAAAGGCTGGTTGTGGGTGTTCCCAACCTCACAACATATTTCAGTAACACACACATAGCAAAACTTCATATATAATGATAGCACATACAATCCAACAGGATATTAATGTTCAAAAGATCAAGACCTTTAAAATGATACCTCAACAAGGCATTCTTTGTAAGACAGATATTATTATATGATAGTGGTGAATATGGGGGTTCCGGGGTGCTGCTTTGAGGAACAGACTGCCACAATCAGCCACACATGCACGTACAGTGAATAATTCTTAGCTATGCATATTACAAAATTTTTCAAAGGCTCCTAACTCACTCACATCAAAACCAGTTTTCTTCAGAACAACCATAGGCACTTCCCCTCAGTGAGTGCTACATCCATTCTAAATTCCAACTTTTAACCCACAGCTTTTTTAAGCTTTAGAGATGTTCAAAGAAAAGTCGCACTTTAAAAAACAAAAAAACAAAAAAAACAGGGTAAGTATTTTTCCACTCAGATGTTCCTAAAAATTTACCTTCAGAGATCACATATCAAAAATTTCAGTCTGAAAGCTGAAATTCTCAAAGTAATGAAATTTGTGCTAGAATAGAAATATAATGTAACTTTAAACAGAGCAGTTGCTGCCACTCATACTAAAATATTAAGCAGTGTTACTGAAATAGTGAAAAATCAGCAGATTCAATGACTAGCTGGCAAAGAGTAATAAACCCAATTGCGGCAATCCTGTAAAATGACATAACTATTGGGTGCCTTCTGGGGTACCATCATATTCTACATACTTTATATTCCTATCATAAAATTATTATTTTTAAAACTTGAGTGCTGTGATATTATTTTTGAGACAAATCAAAAGTACAAGTTAACACCACCTTTTCATTGAAGTTCCTGAAGGAAAAAGTTAGAGATGATAGCCTGGGAGAAATCAAGATTTGTGTATAAAGAAAAACAATGCTGTAGTACAACTGCAAGTAATCAATAATCTGATGCTCTTCATAAAAAACTTCAAACTGATAATTTTAAAATTGTTTCTTTTCCATCCTTTAATGTTTATTTACTTACTGCATTTTACACAGCACGAACCAGTAAGTTAAGGGACCATTTCTGGTTACTTTCTGGTCACTTAAATAAAAATGTTTTCAGCAATTAAAAAAATTATTCGTTTCTTCACAGAAAGAAGCCACAACATTTTAATTTTGTGCCTAAATGGTTTAAGAGCATTTAAAAAAACGCAAACCCCAAACGAAAAAAAACCAGACCCAAATTGGTGTAATGTGGTAACATGGATCTTATTATTTCTGTATTTCTTTGCAGTATTTCTTTGCAGCCAGATTTAGGAGGTGCTGGGTGAAAAACTCTTTTGAAAAATTGACACATACTGAATTGTTCCTGTAAAGTGAGATTTAGAATGGCAAATTATTGTGTATTGTGTATGTGCTTTAATGTGTATCTCAATATAAACAAACCTGTACACATGCATTGTAACAAGAAATAGGACACACTTACATCAGAACTAAGGCTGCGATTCTGTCACGGAGGTCACAGAAGTCACAGATTCTGTGACTTTCTCAGCTCAGTGACTTCTGCAGCAGTTGGTGCTGGCTCAGGGATGCCCGAGGTGGGCAGCTCCTGGGCTAGCACCAGCAACAGTTTTGGTGTGTGGGAGGGGGCTCAGGGCTATGGGCAGGGGGTTAAGGGGTGTGGGGAGGGACGCTTAACTCAGGGTGAGGGCACGGTCTTGCAGCTCCTAGGCAGTGGAGGGGCGGAGGAGGGGGGCTCTGCGCTGCAGTTCCCGGCCAATGGGAGCTTCGGAAGCTGGCGCTTGTGCCCCTCCGCCGCCTATGAGCTGCATGGGCACAGAGCCGGGTAAGGAGCCCCTGCCAGCCCCGCCAACTCTCCCCCCACCAGCACCAGCAAGGGTCCCGGGCCACACACCAAAGCCTGGCATCCCCCCGCCCCAACCCAGCACCAGCGGTGGGTCCCAGGCCACCTCTCCCAGCACCTGTGGCATCCCCTGACACACACACCCCCGGAGCACCTGCAGCCCTCTGCCCAAATTTTAGTCACAGGTATTTTTAGTAAAAGTCAAGGATAGGTCACGGGATGTGAATTTTTGTTCACTGCCCGTGACTTTTACTAAAAATACCCGTGACTAAAACGTAGCCTTAATCAGAACACGTAAGTCAGTCCTATGTTTTTGTGAGGTTTGTAAAAATTTCCCAACATTAAGGAAAACTGAATCCAAATTACAAATTCACTTTAAAAAGCACCTGAATATCTAAGCCCAATTAACTACTCTAATGTTTCCAATTTTAGCATATAGATTCATTGACAGTACATAAGAATGCCAATGCTTCCGAAGGAATGAACACAACAGGGCAATTTTGGGTGATCCATCCCCTATCGTCCGGGTCCAGCTTCTGGAGCATGGGATTGCATCCCTCACCATCTTGGCTAATAGCCATTGATGGACCTATCCTCCAATAACTTATCTAATTATTTTATTAACAGTTATACTTTTGGCCTTCACAACATTGCCAGCCAATGAGTTCCATAGGTTGCCTGTGCTTTGTGTGAAGAACTACTTCCTTATGTTTGTTTTAAACCTACTCCCTATTAATTTCATCAGGTGACCCCTAATTCTTGTGTTATGTGAAAGAGTAAATAATTCCCTATTCACTTTCTCCATATCCTTTGTGATTTTATAGACCTTTATCATATCCCTCTTTAGTCATCTCTTTTCAAAGCTATGGAAACTGTTCCACCATCAACCTCAGCATGGACCAGTCCACACAAGAGATCCACTTCCTGGACACTACGGTGCTAATAAGCGATGGTCACATAAACACCACCCTATACCGGAAACCTACTGACCACTATTCCTACCTACATGCCTCCAGCTTTCACCCTGACCACACCACGCGATCAACCGTCTACAGCCAAGCTCTACGATACAACCGCATTTGCTCCAACCCCTCAGACAGAGACAAACACCTACAAGATCTCTATCAAGCATTCTTACAACTACTATACCCACCTGCTGAAGTGAAGAAACAGATTGATAGAGCCAGAAGAGTACCCAGAAGTCACCTACTACAGGACAGGCCCAACAAGGAAAATAACAGAACACCACTAGCTGTCACCTTCAGCCCCCAACTAAAACCTCTCCAACACATCATAAAGGATCTACAACCTATCCTGAAGGACGACCCATCGCTCTCACAAATCTTGGGAGACAGGCCAGTCCTTGCCTACAGACAGCTCCCCAACCTGAAGCAAATACTCACCAGCAACCACACACCACACAACAGAACCACTAACCCAGGAACCTATCCTTGCAACAAAGCCCGTTGCCAACTGTGCCCACATATCTATTCAGGGGACACCATCACAGGGCCTAATAACATCAGCCACACTATCAGAGGCTCGTTCACCTGCACATCTACCAATGTGATATATGCCATCGTGCCAGCAATGCCCCTCTGCCATGTACATTGGTTAAACTGGACAGTCTCTACGTAAAAGAATAAATGGACACAAATCAGATGTCAAGAATTATAACATTCATAAACCAGTCCGAGAACACTTCAATCTCTCTGGTCACGCGATTACAGACATGAAAGTTGCGATATTACAACAGAAAAAACTTCAAAACCAGAGTCCAGTGAGAGACTGCTGAATTGGAATTCATTTGCAAATTGGATACAATTAACTTAGGCTTGAATAGAGACTGGGAGTGGCTAAGTCATTATGCAAGGTAACCTATTTCCCCTTGTTTTTTCCTACCCCCATCACCCAGAAGTTCTTGTTAAACCCTGGATTTGTGCTGGAAATGGCCTACCTTGATTATCATACACATTGTAAGGAGAGTGATCACTTTAGATAAGCTATTACCAGCAGGAGAGTGGGGTGGGGGGAGAAAACCTTTTGAAGTGATAAACACCCATTCTTTCACAGTCTGTGTGTATAAAAACATCCTCACTGCATTTTCCACTTTTATGCATCAGATGAAGTGAGCTGTAGCTCACGAAAGCTTATACTCAAATAAATTGGTTAGTCTCTAAGGTGCCACAAGTACTCCTTTTCTTTTTGCGAATACAGACTAACACGGCTGCTACTCTGAAACCTGTTACAGAACAATGAACCCATTGCCAGTTGGCATTGAAGGGTTCTCAGCATCACAGAGCGAAATGTGTATGCTAGAATATTTAGCTATTGCTTTTGTCAT
This sequence comes from Lepidochelys olivacea, assembly GCF_965140295.1. Lineage (NCBI taxonomy): Eukaryota > Metazoa > Chordata > Testudines > Cheloniidae > Lepidochelys > Lepidochelys olivacea. The sequence continues at coordinate 270,656,988 of NC_140411.1, forward strand.
TGAAATGCATCATATATGTTTAACCATTACTTTATAAATATATCAGGTCCACACTAGCTACTGTATATTAACAGAACTAACATAATATGCAGCTATGTAAATGAAAAGTTTCTAGAGGCCAGACACAAGTTCCACAAATACTACAAAATGCAGAAGAGAAAGTAGCTTTCAGTAGGTGATGTAGATATTACATAGATCTAGCATTTACATGGACACTTTTGTAAGAATTATGTTGATTTATAAATAGGATTTATTAGATACAGAGGAGGAGCTCCTGATCCTGCAATTCAGCAGTGCTCCACTGAATTCAACATATACATGTGCTTAGTTTTATTGTGTAGTCCCACTGAAGTCAAGCCTAAAGGATGGTATTGTTACTAACCTTACATATATGGTGGATAACAAGTACTTCCTACTTTTTGTAACTGCTGTTGGTGAAGAACTAAATTAATAGATTAGCCTGACCGCATACCAATGTGTTTAATTTTAAACAGTATTTTTGTACTTATTTTAAATTATTAAAATATAAAAAACGTACAGCATCAAACAAAAATGGTCCTACACATAAGTTGCTCAACTTCATAGTTCAAAAGTTCAAAAGTGATACCATGTGCAGAAGTGATACCATGTGCAGAAGTGATACCATAAACTAAAGGATCTTGCTCTGCTTTCATCTGCTACAGTAGCTCCCAATCTTTTCCAACAACTGTACTAGTGAGCTGCAGCTCACGAAAGCTCATGCTCAGATAAATTGGTTAGTCTCTAAGGTGCCACAAGTCCTCCTTTTCTTTGTACTACAGCAGTTTCCCAGACTAAGACCTCAGCTACAACAGCAAATTAATTGCATCTCCCATATGATTTTGGGATCTGAATTTATCTAATTAGGTATTTCTAAAACACCAGCCCCTATGGTAGGTGCACTGCTTGTTATCCAAACTGCATGGAGTTAAGGTTTTTCCAAATGCGAGCCTTACAGCTCAACTCCAGACATTAGGTCCTACTGGGCCACTACAACTGCCCACTTCCCAAGTCCGTACCACACACAATGGAGCTCGAGCTGCTCCAGCAAACCCACCTCAGCATCATCCTTCGGCTGCACTACACCTGGTGCACTACAGCCAGAGGTGGTGCCAACCCCTGCCCACCTCCCATGCACCGACACAGAGCACTCCAGCCCGGCGTGCCCCGGTCTCACCCCACCCTGGGTCCCGCCGTATCAACCCCTGCCCACCTCCCACGCACTGACCCGGGCGCTGCAGCCGGGCGAGGCCGGCCTGACCATCCCTGGACTGCCCGCCGGTGCCCGCTCGCAGCCCGCAGGCCCATCCCCTGGGGGCCGCCAGCGCAGCCGAAGCCCCGGGAGCCAGGGCCCGGCCCTCGGAGCCGCCTCGCACCCACCTCAAACACCACTTCTTCGTCAAACTCCGGTGTCATCCTTCGCCATGACACCCGCCCCGGGCACTGTGGGAAACCGAGTCCGACCAGCCCTTGGCGACGGCTCCCCACCCGGTCCAGCCCTCGGTCAGGGAAAACTACAACTCCCAGCAGGCAGCGCGGGCGCCCGCTTCCGGGAAGGGAGGGGGCTCTAGGCTGGGCTGCGCTGATTGGCGGAGCCCGTCGGGTTCCCTGTGGCGTGGGGGTGGGGCAGGCGAGAACTCGGCCTTTGGAACGTTGCCCGGTGATCCCGCGCTGGGGGCTCGCGGCCGCTAGGGCGCGCTGCTCAGCCCAGACCGCGGCGCAGGGCTGGGAAAGCGGCTGCTGCCCGGGGCTCAGTCGGAGAGGAGCTGCGGGACCTGATGGAGGAGCGGCCGGGGGGCGCCTTGCGGCAGTAGCACGGCGGCACAATGGGCTTGTCCTCTTCAGCTCCGCGGGGGGCTAGGGCTTAAGGGGCGAGGAGGAGGCAAGAGAGGCGCGTGGGTGGCACCATGAGCTCAGCCGGTAGGTGCTCAGGGAAGAGGGGAAAGTTTGGGGGGGGGGGGGGTTTGCTGGTGACTTTTCTCTCTGCTGCGGAGCGCTGCCTGCCCAGCCCCCGAGGCACAGCTGCGGGATGGGTCTCTGCCGTTCCTTAAAGGGCGCCCAGAGGCAAGGAAACCCCCTCCCCCCGCCCTGTTTCCCCTTTAGTAAGTGCAGCGAGGGGGGTCTGCGCGTTTCCCGAGAAGCCTTTCAGCGTGTCCTGGGCTGGTGGGTCTGTGCAGCCCGCGCCCCCAGGCTGCTGTTGGCTGGCGTCTCTCTCTGGGAAGTTACATTCCCCTCGCTGTGCGTGCGACTGACATAGTTGGGAAAGTTTCTTCTGGACTACGGTAGCCAATAGCGCGGCTCTTCTGCCCCTCGACGAGCTTGATTCTGCCTTTGCGCTCCCTGCCTGCTCCCTCCGGCTTGCAAACGCCTCCTTAGCGCGGAGGGAACCAGGGCTGGAGATTTGTTGCGCTGAAAACGATTCCAAGGGACTGTTCTGTCCTCCCTGTTGCCCGAGAGGACAATGAGGCGTACAGAGGCAAGGCTGTGAGTGGAGATGCTGTTGCCAAGAGAAATCATTCTGTCTTCCTTTGGATTTTCATCTCCTTTGGATAAACCATGCCCTTGGTTCCTGTGGGTGGACCTCAATGAGATCTTGTCCCCATTAAAATGGTCGGACCTATCTTTTCCTTTTGTTGGAAGCCCTGGCTTGCACTGGAAGGAAGGGGAGAAAACTTGCAGCGAGGGGAGGGTGTTATAACAGCTGACCCTTTTTTGTTTGTTTGTTTCCCAACGGAGTGAATGGGGGAGTGTTTTTCCCTCTTTTTCTATTTTATTTTGGTGTCCAGCCTTTTAAAAACACTTTTGCAGTTGTCTTCTAATATTCTGTGGAAGGTTTCCTCTTCTTAGACAACTCACCTCCTAACTTTTTGTCATTGTTACACTTTAACAGTGAATTTTCTTTTGGTTCAAACCCGTTGTTTTTAAAACCGATACAGTGTAATTAGAGTCATGTGAGAAAATACTTCTCAGGTAGTGTTTTGTTTTTTCTGCTCTTTGACCTGTTTTTGCTATGATTCGACCCCTCGCTGTCAAAATTAGCCCTTTGATGTTTTGAGAGAGAATCAGCAGAAAAAATGTAGATATTCTGCAGTATCTGTTTGACATCAGCAACAGGGCACAAGATGATCAAAATTAAAAAATAAACACTTATCCTTATTCTCCAGTTACATTGTAGTGACAATTTCATACTTCTCACTTCCTTCAAACTATATACCTCTGTAGTAGAACCCCCATACTTTGAAAAATATTAGTCTACAGAAGATCAACCATCTTTATTGGTCGTATTTATAGTGACATATAATAAAAGCATCTTGCTAAGCTCTGGTTATTGTCATTTGTCACCATTAAGAATACTGTGCTCCATGGCGAAATGTCTTTATAACCAGACTAGTTCACTGTAATTTATTTTATTTTTAAAGTGTAAACACACCACCACATTCTTAGATTCTTTTTTCTTGTGGCAAAGCAATTCTAAATATCTATTCTTCACTCTAAAATAAATATTCATCTGTATGTTCTGTTATCACTTTGTATAACCTTAACACAGTTGCTAATGTTAATTGACATCTACAGTCAGTTTTACCTCAAGAACTTACCAGTCTTACCAGTATGATCACATATGCAGACATACATAGTGAGGAGCATTCATTACAAACACTTAGCTTGACCTAACCCACATTTGTGTTCTTTTGTTCTATTAAGTATTATTAATTTTATGGCTAAGAAAGATGCGAAGCAAATGCTTGGTTTAAAACAAGAAAGCTTCCTGTATTTTAGTGAGTTACTCAGGGTTTTTTTGGTTGTTTGGTCATATAAAGAAGCATTGTCAGTACTTTTGTTCGCCCATCTGTTAGATTAGCAGGCTTCCTTTCTTGTGCCTGCATGAACCAACATGCATGAGAGCTGTTTTTTCCATTGAATAAAATTGTGTATAAATTATGCTGATGAACTGCTTTATGGAACTTTTTGAAGGCATCAGTTAAATACAATGAAAACCTTAAACAACAAGATGTTTCCTGTGTGGGGGAAAAACGTGGTTCTACAGGATCTAATTTAATTCGTGTGTTTAAAATAAACAAAAAAACAAAAAAGCACACGCACACTTAAACAAACAGTAACCAATGTATTGCACTTTTCAGTGTTGCACAAGACGAGCTCTAGCATATAGAACTGCTTAGCTAAACAAAGGCAATCTAATGGTCCTATAGTTAATCATGCCTATTTAAAAATAAAAAACTTATGAACACACATTTCTTCCCTATTTATTGTGTTCCCATTTTTTAATTACTTGTAATACATTGTTTGCCTAATAGATTTCTAAGTGACTCTATTTAGAGCTGGTGAATTAAGAAATAAAGCAGGAGAGTATGTATATTTAACCACTGACTAATGTGTTCAAGTTTCAGAGTAGCAGCCGTGTTAGTCTGTATTCACAAAAAGAAAAGGAGTATTAGTGGCACCTTAGAGACTAACCAATTTATTTATGCTCAGATAAATTTGTTAGTCTCTAAGGTGCCACAGGTACTCCTTTTCTTAATGTGTTCAAGTTACTTAGTAATATTTCTGGGACTAGAGTTCCTTACCTTGTATTTTTTTCTGAGAGTTAAACAGCTGGGCAAATAAAATAATTGTATTATGGAGTGCTCATGAGATCAGAGCTTGACTATTGAAGTAAAATTCAATATAGTACTAAGATCCAGAATGCCAGATTGTTTGGCATTGGGAAGCTATTATTCCAAGAGTTTTAGAGATTTGTGACTTTCATGAAGCTGTGCATCAGTGCAGGACCTGAGGGCCCGTAGGTAGATAAAACACACAACAGGAAAGGGAAGATACAGTGTGGGGAATTACTGGTTAGGAGAAGGTAGGAAGGATTCCTGGAAAACTAGTTTTATGGAGGAATTTGGAGGAGGAGAAGTGTGAGGAGGGGGGGGAATCTGTCTTGGCAAGCCCAGGGGGGCTGAGACACAAGGGAGCATGTTGAAAGGTGTGTGGGCTAAAAAAAGCACTAATGTGAAAGGATTAAGGGGAGTGAAATGGGAGTAGGAGAAACAATATCAGTGTATGTAGGACAAGATTATAAAGGCCTTGGTAGTGAAGATGGGGAGCTTTAACTTGTGGTAACAGACAGGAAATCAACAAAGAGACTTGTGTGTGGGAGGTAGTATTTTTTTTTATGTACATTTTTATTTTTTACATAATTTTACACTTAATCCCATAAGTATTAAAATAATGTAAATTGTAAATTTAGCTGTCATTCTAGTCACAGTGAGCCTATACTGTTTAAAACTACAGGGCATCATTCAGCTGTTAACAAGCAGTGTTTCCCATTAAACAGTGCTGTGAAGCATATAGAAAATTTGAAATATCAAGATGTCGCCCATTCTTGGTTCAATTTAATGTAAATAATTTGAGTGTTTCCCTTGGGTATCATTTTAATGCATCTTCAGAATGAAGTAGTTTGATAGAGAACCCATCCGTATTGATTCTTGTCACTTCTTAATTCTGCCAGGAATAGATTGAAACACCTAGGAAATGCAGGAATAAGTGTCTCTGTGTGTGAACTTCTTCCCTCTGAATGAGGCACTGTATTGTTGGAGGATCTGTGTTTTGGAGGTGGTTCCAACCACTAATAGTCGTTATAGATCTGACTTTTTGTGTGTGTGTGTGTGTGTGTGTGTGCGCGCGCACAAGAGTGGAAATGTAAACCCTGACCACCTGTCCAAATTTCAGCTCACATTCTGCCTTTTGAAATACTCAATGCATGTTCAGTTCGCTACTGTACAGGGGTGCTGGAACAATTTTTATAGTGGGGGTGCTGAGAGCCATTGAACCAAACTGTAAACCTTGTATATAAAGGAAACCTCACTACAAGCCAGAGGGTGCTGCAGCATCCCCCGCACCTCTAGTTCCAGCACCTATGCTACTGTATTCTTTTTTGTTTCCAGTACTAAATTGTTTTGGCGTAGTGTTATATGCCATTGAATTTAACTCCAGAGTTGGTTGTATTTCAGTGATGGGTGAAGTGATCCATATATGGTTATCTATTAATTTGTTTATAAAATATTGTGTTTAGTCAGTATTAAAAGAGGCTTTTAAATGATTATTGAAAATTAGTTAAAAACAATAATTTCCTTATTGCAGTGATCACACTAAAAATGCTTAAATGTGAATATGCATGTATTTTTTATAGGAGAGGGAAGACACAAGTTGGAAGTTGAGATTTGGTTTAATCATCGCAGTGAAAGAGTAGGTGGTTTATTTATTAGCACAGAAACTACCTGCGGCGGCGGAATTGCAGTAGAAAGAAAACCAACATGACTTTTCCTATCAAACTTTATTACTTTTAAGGGCTGAAAACATGAGGCCTACAGGATTTAGTGTCCTTTTAACCTTAAAACATGTCAAATCACATTATATTTACTCAGCTTTATCTCAACAAAATCTGACTCAAAGAGCTTGTTAGGTTCTTTAGTCATTTCTCTTATATTCACTTTAAAGTTATCCCAACTTTCCTGTTTTCCTTCAGCAGATCACTAAACAAACTGAAGTTTTTAATTAATGTTTTCCTTTTGGAATTTGTTTAGCTTATTTTATAAAAATCCAGCTGCTAGACAACTAATTTCTTTCGTTGCATTTTAAAAGCTACATATGTTATCTTCCGGGATGTTATGACTCGCTTCCTATTTTGTTTAGTTTGTAACATTTGGACACCTGAAAAATCACAGTCTCTATGTAAGTATAAAACAAAACATGGAGAAAAAACTACTACTGTTTCAGGCTTGGGGGAAAGTAGAAATTAGATCATGTACATAGAACTCTTCTTTTGAATTTTTATTTTAATTTCGCACCTAATTTTCTGTAGGTACAAAATTGATGCTGAAGGTTTATTGGCATAAGTGATTTAAGATATTACTCAGGCTACAATGGCCTTTGTCATTAAAATCACTAGATGGCTTTTAAAATAATTTGGAATCTATGTGGTGACCTAAGTATAATATTAACCTCCATCATAGCCTCTGAGTGCCTCCTAAGTATATATAAATAGAAATAGCAATAATAATTTCTCTTCCTACCTACCTTATAGGAGCTGGAGTATTTCATAGTGAGGTTGTTATTTTATGCTAAATTCTTCCACCCCGGTCATGAAGAGTAGTACATTACTCCAAGAATAGTGCCTAGAGGTTTCAGTAAGTCCACTTGTGGAGTAAAATTCTGTTCTACATAACTAAAGGTGATACAATTGCATTGTTACATAGGCAATTGAAGAACTTCTCTTGAATAAACTAAAGAGATTAAGCTTCTTAAGTCTCTAACTGTAAGGCATCTTTTCCAGATCTCAGATTGTTTTTGTAGTTCTTTTCTGAACCCTTTCCAATTTTTCACCATCCTTTTTTAAAATCTAGACTCTAGAGCGGGATGTGGTGTTCTGCTAACAGTCTGTCTAATGCTCTATGAGGAGGTAATCCCAGCCCCCTACTCCTGCTTGGTATTCTCCTACTTATATATTTGAAGACTGTTTGCCCTCTTAGCTGCAGCATTGCACTGGAAGCTCAAGTACAATTGGTTGTCAATCATAGCCTCCAAGTCCTTTTCAGAGTCACTGCTTTCCAGGATAAAGTACCCCATTTTACAAGTGTGAACTAGATGTATGTCCTTGCATTTGGTGGTGTTAAAAAGTATGCTCTTCAAATGAGACCACCTTACCAAGCAATCTATTTGTTAAATATCTTTTAAATTTTTATTGATGCCTTCACCTTCCCTCTTAACCATGATTTTTTTAACCAAAGAAGCTTTCTTGCATAACTGTGGCATATTTAAACAATATCCAGTTATCATTCACATTTTTCTGTTCACATATTTCTTCCAAATTTATTTTTCTCAGAATTATTCTCAGATTTGAGAAATTGACTGCATCAAATATATATGAGTTGGTTTATATTCTGTTTGCACATGACAAATGAAATTAGATTGTGATCACTTGCACTTGGACAACTGTCAGTTTTCAGTAATTGATTAATTTATCTTTATTCGTCAGAAAGACATCTAATAGAATTAGAATTATCCTGAGTATTTATTGCATTAGAAAGTTATCAGTAATTTTTGGAAATTCCAAAGTTGTTTACCACTGGCAACATGAGATCTTCAGCATGTGTCCCCCAGATGGGAAAATTGGATTATCATTGTGGATTTCATTCTACATGTTATAGATAAATTTTAAGGAGCTGCTTGTTCTGTTCCCTTGTCTGAGTTGGTGGTTTATAGCAGACCCTCCATCCATACCCAGTCTTGTGATTTATCAGTTAGCACATTGATCCACAAACATTCCTGGTGATGTTCTTTTAAATTGTCAGTAACTCTGAAACAGATAATGATATCTTTAATGTAGAGTTAAAATTCACCTGTCCTCTTCTGCCAATTCTTTCCAAAGCAAGGTGTATCAGTGACTTTAACATTCTAGTCATGTGAATCATCCCACCAGGTTTCAGAAAAGCCAAACGTATCAAACTTCTTTTAATAAATGAATATTTCTAACACTACTTTTTTTGTTTATTATCCAGGATTCTAGCATTGTTACCTAGGCAACTGAAGAATTTCTTTTCTTTACCTTAATACTTTGGTTCTTTACATTCTGCTACCTTGAGTTCGAGTTTGATGTTTAAGCATATGTACTGTGTTTACCACCTTAGCATCCTCTCCTGTTGATGCTAGTTGAAAGCCCTCCATGCTACATTAGCTAGTCTGCTACCCAGAAGATTCATTCCTCTTCTGTTGAGTTGTAAATGGACCAAGCCATGCATCCTCCTTGCCCAACAGAAGATGGCTCAATGTTCCACAAAACCAGAGCCCTCTATTTCTCATCACCAGTTTCCCTCCATTATTTTCTGCTATCTATCTCGCTTGTGGAACAGGAAGAATCCCTGGGAAGATCACTGATACTTTCCTCTCGTTCAGCTCTTGATGATCTGCTAAGCCTCTTCTGAGGCAGTGTCATTCGTGCCAATGTGTAACATAAGCAACAGATCTTTGCCCCTAATCTTCATAAACCCATCAATGATATATGTTTTGTTCGCTCTGGAAAAATGGTAGTCAGTCCTGCTGTCCTTTTATCCACTGAAGAATGTTTTATCCACCACCTTAACACTGAGTCCCTGGTGAGGATTGTCTATCTTCTTTAGATTTTCTGTGGTCTTCAGTCATGCTTGATGTTTCTAAGGATTGGGCTGAGCATCAGTCCTCGGGTGTGAGAGACCCCTTTTTCTTGCCTCCAGCTGAATATTTCAGTGTATTCTTTGCACTGCTGCACCACATGCTTGTAACTAGTGAATTTCTCTTGGTCCCCTTTTCTCTGGTGGTCTCAAATTGTCCTGCTTCTGGCTCTGTAGACTGTCTAATGTTGCTCTTTCCTCACTGTGTCACAAACTGCCAAGCCTCCTCTCTGTCTTCCTTTCTTTTCAGCTTCCTTGAAACCATTCTGTTCTGTATTTGGGCTACGGTGGTGCTACCCAAATCTGGTTGTCCAATGTTTTTTCTGCCCTCCCAGACCTCAAATCTTTTCCTGCAGCACAGCCATCAACTTGCAATTCATGCAGAGGAAGTCACTATTTTCAGGCAGGAAATGGATACAGAAAATGTCACATCCTCTGCAGGTCATAACTGTTCCGTTGCTGGTCATCCTTGTTGTGTATGTAGAGCTGTACGTCTTGAAAATATTCCTACAAACCTTCCTGTAAATTCCTTTAGAAACCCCCCTGCTAGCCTTTCCTCTGCCTATTCTGAGTTCACGTAGCAAATGACTTATGTATTGAGCCTCACAGGTCAGCTTTGACCCCTTGCCAATGGGATGAATAAAATGATTCCTTGCAGCAAGAGGTGCTAAATTTTGGGGCTGAGTAGAGGCAGTCTGGGCTTAGATATAGTGATTCACAGCCCAGAAAAACACATGGCTTTCCTGTTTTTATGGCAGAAGAGTTGTCTGTCTTTCTCTATCTCCTTTAGACTGAGCACTAGCACAGTTTTATAGAAATCCTCCCTCTGAGTCTCTCAGCAGATGGCACTTTCTACTTCTAGGAGCATGACTACACTAGAAAGTTTACAGCGGTGCAGCTGCACTGCTGTAAACTCTCTAATGTAGCTACTCTAAGCCAATGGGAGAGAGCTCTCCTGGCAGCTTAACTACTCCACCCCGGCAGTAGCTGTATCAGTGGGAGAAGCTCTCCTGCCGACATAGCACTGTCCGCACATGGCTTATGTCGGTGTAACTTATGTCACTGTTCACGCGCCTAAGCAACGTAAATTATGCTGACGTAAACTGTAGTATAGACAGAGCCTAACACTCGGTCGTCTTTCTCACTTTTCTACAGTAAGGCAGGGATTATAGTTTAGCATTAAAAATGAAAACACCTCATGGGTTTGCAACAATATTGTAATTTCTAGTCAGTGGGCCAAATGATCTCTTCAGATATGCAGCATGTATGAGCATATGTTACTGAGGCTTTTAAAAAGCATGTACAAGGAAAGTGGAAAATACGCAGTGATATGTGTTCAATAATGGAGGCAATGTGTAAAGAATTTGCTGCTAAATGAGAAACATTGCAGTTGAATTGCATACATTACCTTTCTTGCATCAAGATCATTGTGAGAATTGGTTATGATGGGATATCTTTTTAGATTTGTAAATGTCATAAATAATCTCTTGCATGTATTAAAATGTCCCATCAGTGAATACTTAAAAAAAAAAAAAAAAAGTGATTTATAGTAGTGTCAGATGGATCATAAGCCATAATCATGATGACAGCTTCTAATTGATAGAAAATGGCATGCCTTGGGATGGAAAATTCAGTAAGACGTGTATTCTCATTGTACTTCTTGGAATGCACTTCACTGCTAGAGAATCAGTTATCATCCAAACTTCACTCTTCAGAACCCAAAACTTATAACTGGTTATAGTGGCAGATTGCCATTAGTAGATGTTTCTGCAAAAATAAAGGGGAAAAGGACACGGTCAGGTTAAATAGTTGCATATTAAAGGTGAAGGGGGGTTATTGATTATTGAGGATTATAATAATAGACTTGATATTACAGTAAAATTTTTAGTCTCCTTTAATTTTCACTATTTTATGCTTTTTTTTTTTAAAGTACTTTTGTATGATGCTCCACTTAAACTGCAAAACTAGGTTAGTAGACTTCAGTTCTCCTCACACTTCAGCATCTTAGCAAGCAAGAAATTCTTTTTAAGTACTTTCTGAACATTTTTTGATAAACATTTCTAACAGGCTTTAGGTTTTGAAAAACCCTTGTTTTAGAAAAACTAAGTTTTCCTCCCTAAACTACCTGAGTGTTTCTACTGAAAGGAAGAAATGCTGGTATAAAAAAAGTATGGTAGGTGGTAAAGTGAAGTAGTGTAAATAATTGAATAGTTTAAATTTTATAAAAAGTTGAATCTTTTAAAAGTACTGTAATACAAGATAAGTTGTTTTGTAGGCTCATAATGAGTACAATTTTTGTTTTTTCCTTTCTAGAAATTAAGAAGCCACCAGTGGCCCCAAAACCAAAATTTGTGGTAGGACACAAGGCATCACCTCCCCCTGTTGCACCTAAGCCAGATGTTGTGTTTGCTGGAGTTATACAAACAACAAAGAAAACTAAACCAGCGATAGCACCAAAACCAAAGGTTTTCAAGAGTTCATCTGTTCCTGAAGTTAGACCACCATCATCTTTAAGAAAAAGCACAAAAAGCCTAGAAGAACACAAAGGAGATTCTTCTGAAACTGTAGACCACCTGAATTATAAAAATGGAGACTCCACAGAAAACACTGAGGATACCACTTACATTATACCAATGTGTTCTTGCAATTTTGAATGCATTCATAAGCTTGGAAATGGGGAGAACACATGTAAAACTCAAATAATTTTTGAACACTTAGAGAACTTAGAGAATATCAAGATAGGTGAACAAATTGCACCATCTATAAAAGGTGGGACAATACAGGAGAGTCATAGTGAAAAAGTGGCAAATAGAAATCGGATAGTTTTAAAGGCCAACCTTCTGGAAGGGACACTCAAAGATGTTCTAACACAAAGTGTATTCCCTAATAGTAGCTCTTTGAGGCACAAGTGTCCAGATAAACTTGAAAGGGATGATAGTAGTAGTTCTAACAATGAAGTTAAAATAGAGTGTACAGATCTTGTGCAGTTATCTGGTTCTGAGGAAGCTACAGGCAAGCCACAAAATAACCACAATAGGAGAGATGCTGATGAAATCCACATGTCTAAAACTTGTTTCAGTCTGACTGAAAGTAGCCACAATTGCTATTGCTCCTTGGACCAAGAAACCCTGGAAGATGTCAATGTAAATAGTGATAGTACATTTGCAGGTGGAATCTGTATGAAAGGAGATGATGTTAAAACATCACCTTCCTCTGGAGCATGTTCAGCACCCAGCTCAAAAGTGCATCCAGTTCCAAAACCGAGAAAGCTGCGTGCTGCGTGTCTAGTCCGTCAAGATGGTATGGATACTTACGGGGAAGGAACAAGAGAACCAATTAATTCAAAGTGTGATTCTGCTGGATCTTCTGAGCACATCTTTAATAAAAAAACAGCAAAAATTAATGTTCTTGGTCAGAGTGTTTCATATAATGATCATCCAGAAAAAGTGCATCAGACTAATCCGTTTGAGATTCCTCAAAATCTTGCTGAGAAAATACACTGGGTCAAGGACTCTACTGATACCGAAGAATCAGCCTCACAGCGTATCTTGCCTCCACTTCTGCAAGAAGCTTCTTTCATGACAGAAAATGTTGAATGTTCCTTGGATGAAGACCTTAATTTAACAAGTCCTGCAGATGAAATGATAGATGACACTAGTATATTAGCTGCTGTGGACAAAAGGACTAGTTTTATACAAAGCAGTACTCTGTCCATGAGTTTGCCTAAGCAATTAAAATTGACTTGCAATCAGCACTTGCCTGCCTGCAGTAGCCTTGATGTTTCTTCTCAGAAACCAGAAGATAAAGAGATTCATGTAAAAGATGAAAGTTCACCAAGGATTGTTCCTAAAAAACCTCAAAGACACAGCTTGCCTGCTGCTGGACTGCTGAAAAAAGCTGCATCAGAGGAGCTTGTTGAAAAAAGTTCTTATGTTTCCAATGAAGATAAAAAAACAGAAAATGTTCTGGAAAGAACTCGTTTAAGGCATATATCGGCCAAAGAACAAGGTACGTCACCTTATGGTGACATGCCAAAACGTTCTTCAGAGAAACCTGTCTGGAAGTTACCTCATCCTATCCTGCCATTTTCAGGCAATCCAGAATCGTTAAAAACTGCCACCATTGCCACAACCTCTGAACTTTCAACTGCTGTGATCAAGCCTAGAGCTAAATCTCTATCTTCTGTGGATATGGAAAGAACAGACAAGCCTTGCAAAGACAGTCAGAAGAAAAATACTTTAAAGAAATTTCTCAACATTAAATTGTCTGTTTGCATAATGAAAAGTGACTTCCAGAAATTTTTTTCCAAAGGCAGCCAGTCCATGGATGGTGCCATAGCTAGTCTTTCCACTGGGGAAGGGAATGGTATTGGTAACAACTGGAAAGTAACATCCCTAGCAAGCGAAAGGAAAACTAAATCTGCCAAGGCACGTTCTGCAGAAATAAGTAGCCCAGCATCACAAAAGAAAAGACAGAGACATAGGAGTCAGCAGGATATACCAAACAGTCAAAGATTAGAGTCTTCAGATGAACAAATATTCTCAGGGAAGCAGTTGTCACAAACACACCTGAATTCTCTTACAAGCGATTATCCACCAGAATATGAGAATGTGCGCCACTATGAAGAAATTCCAGAGTATGAAAACTTGCCTTTTATTCTGTGTTCTGATAAAAATCCATGTTTTGAATGGCAGAATTCCAGCAGCATGGTGGAAGACCGTGACACAAATGTATATGAGGTGGAAGAACCAGATGACGCTACAAGCAGCCATTCAAGACATGGCAGGTAATCTAGGAGGAAAGTGTGTGTAAAATAGATACAGCTCTGTGTGCTGGGTACAGACAAATTGTTGTTTGTTGTTGTTTTTGGATGGTGAATTTAGGAAATATGCTTGTTTTATTATGTGTTGGCAAAACAATCTAATACCCCTATGTATTTTCACCCATATATGTTAATTTAGTAGCAATTTGTGACCCAGAAGGACTTTTTCTTGGTGAAATAACTCTTGGATCTACTTGCAGAATTTAGTATCAAGGAAAAGGCAAATTTTTATCATTCCCAATGTCTAATCAGACTTAAAGATAAATACTTTGCTTTGGAATTTAGAGTATTCTTAAACTGGAATTGATGGTAATATCTAACTGTTGCTTGTATTCAGTCTGGAAAAGCTCCTGTAAATAAAGACCAAGTCCCAGAGTGAACTTGCTTAAATGCTCTAAGCGAAGCAGTCCAATGGAAAGCTCTCTGTGTGATGGACAGCGCTTAAAGATAGGCTTTGGTGACTTTTAATAATAAAGGTGGACTTTTGTAGCGTTTTAGGGTTTGGTAAATGCATGTTCAGATTTTGAATGGAATATGTAGTTATTTGTAGCTCAGTGCCCAGCAAGCTACTTTTTGCAATTCCTTGCACTATAGTTTTGTAATGTGATCCTTATTGAGATGAACTGCAGGGCTGGTGTATGGACCAAACTCTGTGAAGACAATCACAACTGCTCTTATTTTACATGTAGAGTACAAAGGCTTTGACTTTTTTTTATGCATCTCACCAGTGTGAGAACTTATGTTTTGCAATGAGATGCTTGTTGTAAAGGGGGAGAAAATATTTGAAATGGCATCCTTATAACTGTAAGCAGAGTCAGAATGAGCTCCACCCTGACATCTGGTGGTGAGGTGTGGCAAGTTGTGGAAAAGAACTTCAGGGGCCGATCTCATTTGCATAGGCACACCCACCCTGCCTAGAATGAGGCCATAGCTGCCCAGATGGTCACTTTGGCTGCTGTGGGATCCCCAGTGTCTCTGTTATTGGGGCAGGAAGAATAAATTGTTATTACCCTGATTATGGGAATCAAGGACAGTGGAACTGTACTTGGCCTTTTGTTATGATGGAGGGACTTGCCATCAACTAAGTAGCACTCGCTAGGCAACGGACATGGGTTCCAAAACTGTGAATGGAGAGAGGCTGGAGACAGATATTAGTACCTGGTGGTGTAGGCCCCTTTGTGAGGTCCCGAAACATCGATTGCACCTCTGTCTCTCTCCACTGTGGAATGTCAGAGGTAATTTTGGGTCTGTTAAGAGTCTAGCTACAGGTACTGTGCTGAGTTCACTTTGGCCTTATGGTGCACCAGCACTAAGGCTCCCACTACTACAAGCTGAAATCACTGAGCACTGTGTCAAGTAGTGGGGAGCCTGAAGATCTAGAGCATAGCGGAGCCGTTTGTGGATGGGCTGGTGGAGCAGTTCATGGGACGGTGGGAGCCACTTGTGTGACATGGAGTGGAGCAGCTTGTGGAGCGGATCTGAGTGAAGCCCTGTGGAGCTGCGGGACAGTCAGCTTCAGGTTGCGTAAGGTGCCCCTTACCTCTCTTTCCTCCCCCCACACCCCCAACGCACATTTTTACCCAGACTGGGGAGTAACACTCTGCAGATGAACTTTTGAACTCTGGGGCTGGACTTTTGGGGTTGTTGGACTTTTTGGACTTTGGGTGATGTTTGGATTGCTGGACTCAAGAGACGTTTGGGTTGTGGGACTCAAGAACCCGAGGGAAAGGACATGGCCCAATTTGCTGGGGTGGGTCTTCACTCATGGTTTGGTTGATGAACCCTAGTTGTGGTGTTTTCCCAATTTAATGCTGATGTCGTTTACCTCATGTTATTAAAAATTCTCTGCTACACCGAGACTCTGTGCTTGCAAGAGGGGAAGTATTGCCTCTCTGAGGCACCCAGGGGTGTGTGTAAGATTTTCCCAGGTCACTGGATGGGGACTCGAGCCAGTTTTGCGTTTGCTTTGATGAGAGGGAACTCCTGTGTATTGAACCCGGCCCTTGCTACTATCAACTCGGCCTGGCAGAAGGGTTACATAACATTTTTAGGAAGTAAAAACTTGTATATTGAATTACTTTTCATCTACATCAAGTTACTTGCCTTTGTAGGAAGGTAGGAGTCTTTTTTTGTGGGAAGTAGTCTCATTAAGCTTCATAATGTTGAATGTGACATCTTGCGCATTTACCCTCACGTATTGGTCTTATGAACTGTGTACAGTATTATTTTTGTTGTTGACTGAAGTACAGTGCTTGCTTCTGTGCTTGGCATAGTTTCCTTTTAGATGTTAGATTAGAACCAGAGTTATTTGTTGTTGTATTTCATTGTCACTTAGTCTTTCTGTGGTATTCATGAATAGTTGAAGACTTTGAAAAGGAGAGCAGCGTAACACTTCCAAGCAGGCTAATACCCTGGATTACATAAACCTAGTATATTGCATGTGCACTTGCCCCTTTCTATTAGACCACTTTCCCTGAAATTTCCATAGCCTGGCATTTGAGATTTGTTAGTAGCAATCCTTTTTATAATTTAAAACTGCAGTGCAAAAGAAATTGTACTTTGAAACACAGCCTCTAGGTTGAAAGGGCTGTACCTCAAACATTACTACTAAAGCACATATACAACCTAACCACAGGAACTCAAGGCTTGATGTACCTGAATAGATTATGGGTCAGTTTAGTCCTATGTGCTGTCAACTTATCCAGTTTCATGTGCTCTAGAGGAAGGCCTAAAATCTTCATAACAGTGGTGCCCACGCTTTTCTTGTTGCACCCCTCCCCCCTTACCGGTAATGGACTCTGTCTGCTCGCTCCCCCCCCCCCCGCCCCGCGTTACTGCACAGTTGGCTCAGCGAAGGAGCTTGGGCTGATGACGGAGCTGGGGTTGAACTGGGGATGGGGGTGGAGAGGGAATGAGGGCAGAGCTGGGCTGGGGGTGGAGAGGGAATGAGGGCAGAGCTGGGCTGGGGGTGGAGAGGGAATGAGGGCAGAGCTGGGCTGGGGGTGGAGAGGGAATGAGGGCAGAGCTGGGCTGGGGGTGGAGAGGGAATGAGGGCAGAGCTGGGCTGGGGGTGGAGAGGGAATGAGGGCAGAGCTGGGCTGGGGGTGGAGAGGGAATGAGGGCAGAGCTGGGCTGGGGGTGGAGAGGGAATGAGGGCAGAGCTGGGCTGGGGGTGGAGAGGGAATGAGGGCAGAGCTGGGCTGGGGGTGGAGAGGGAATGAGGGCAGAGCTGGGCTGGGGGTGGAGAGGGAATGAGGGCAGAGCTGGGCTGGGGGTGGAGAGGGAATGAGGGCAGAGCTGGGCTGGGGGTGGAGAGGGAATGAGGGCAGAGCTGGGCTGGGGGTGGAGAGGGAATGAGGGCAGAGCTGGCCTGGGGGTGGAGAGGGAATGAGGGCAGAGCTGGCCTGGGGGTGGAGTAGGGGGCAGCATGGAGCTGCAACTGGAGCTGGGCTGGTGGCAGTGTGGAGCTGGTGCTGGGCTGAAGATGGAGTTGGACTGAGTGGCACTCCTTCCCTGCCCCCTGTGGGAGTTGGCCCATGTCCTCCTCCCGAATGTTCCTCTGTACCCCCCATATGGGGGCATGACCCACGGTTTGAGGACTACTGCTTTATAATGTACCCAATGGTACTATATCATGTGAGAAATTTTTTCCTGATCCCATTATGCCCAAACCATGAGAATTAATAGCTCTTGCAATTTTATCCTAATTCAGATGACAGATTACATTGAGGCACTTTCTCCTCTTTCGGTAACCTTCTAGAAGAAAATTAAAGATCCAGTGGCCATCTTGGAAGATGAGTGCTGTAGTTAGGCTATTTAAGAGGAGAGCTGCTTTCTCAGTAAAATATTCTGGAGTGGGATTTTGGCCTATCTTCACTTCCACTGAAGTGAGTTGGCATGAGTGGGAGTGGAGTTAAGTTCATTACACCCTTAGCGTCCCAAAAATGTGTGAGAACCACTGAATTCATATTGTATGCTGTGTTTTACCTATACAGTTAACACATTACTGGTGTCAAACTCGCTCACTTCTCTGAAATGTTCTGTGGGATACCCTGAGAAAGGAAAGTAATGAATAGAACTAATAAATGAAGATAACTTGACTTTGGATCTTCTGTCATGGGAACAATACCGAAAATCTAATTCCAAGAGCAAGAGTCTTTAATATAGATCATTGGTTTTCAGACAAATCAGGACAAAAGATTTTAAATAGGGTAAAGAAGGTGAATGTGTTAACTTCTTGTTTTGTTGAGTTTTAGGGCATTTCATTTTTTGTTTAATTAAAATATAATGAGAGAAGAATGGTGACTGGGAAGGAGAGGGACAGAAATTGTATTTCTAAATGCATGCCAAGTTTTAAATTATCATAATTACCAGGAGACAGTGTAAGCAAGGAATGAAGTAATTGCCTATTTTCTAAGAAGTGAGCGTTCAGGTTTGAAGCATTACTAAAAGCTAGTGCCTTTTATGCATCTCCAAAGTTCCACAGCAACATTTCTTTTGACACTACCGTAGGAGATGTGTAACAACAGCTCAGTTACTTCAAAGTAATAGCACTTATTTGTATTTCTCTTAGTGAATGACAAAAATCATAAATATTTTTCTTTCTCCTTTTTATAGTAACAAACATTTACCAAAAAGAGGGCAAAAACTTCACTGGAAACAAGTTGAAATTGAGTGGAAATTTGCAAACAGTCTCTAAACAAACTAAAGATGCAAACAGAAATTAAGTATGACTTAAAGCATATGTGATATGACAAAAGGCACAGACTTAAACTTTCGTGCATCTTTGGGGACCCCTTTTATTATTATTTATTATTTATTATTATTATTTGCAGTTGCAAAGCTGCTGTCTTGTATTTCAGACTCAGTTATTCTGCTCCTCCAGCTTTTCGTGGATTAATATACTATGTTTCCTGAATATGTTGGCAATGTTTCCTCTGAGCTTCAGCAACCATACGTGATTGCTAATTGATTTTGTTTGAATGTAGAGCTGCCTGTAATTGTTAGCATAATTTCTGATTGCATTACTCCTTGAAACACATTGCCTGCTAGGAGGATTTTTCTTTGAGAGATACTTTCAGCGCTCTACATGAGTACAACTACATAGTTTCCTTTTTATTTTTTCCAGTGACCTGATTTAGAATTACTGTTTGGAAAACCAGAAAGTATGCTGAAGTATAAATAAATGAACATGAAGTTAAGAAACAGAACTGATTAGGAATTTTAAAACTGTGTGTTGTTGACGGAATCCTGAGGTTAGATGCCTTCTCATGGAAACTTTACCAAAATGTTGTGTACTGGATATTGCCTACTTGGGGGTTGAAATCTGCCTACTTGGGGGTTGAAATCTGTCTTTGTGGTTAAACTCCATCTTTGGTATGTTCTTGTGTTCACTATGGGCTTGATTCTGCGACCATTGTTTGTGCTGAGTGGCCTGTATGGACTACTCACATGAACAATAGGGACTACATAACATCAGTGAGGGTTGCAGGGTTAGGCCCAGAGATAAATGTTAATTTGATGGTCGGCTGTCATGAATAGGCTGTCATCACAGGTGGACAAAGCAGGCTTCCCTGAGAAGTTGGCCATATAGGATAATGTCTCCTAAACAGATTTGCATTGTCTATGCTAAGTTCTTATTAGGAGAACTTTGAAATGTGGCTTTTTTGAACAGCTTTCCAATATTTTTAAGAAGTTTCAGATATCTGAGATTTCTTGTTTGCTGGGCTCTGGAAAGATGCTCTTGCTTATCCTATTGTAAAACCAAAGAAAATGCTGTACAGTAGAACCTCAAAGATACAAACACCAGAGTTACAGATTTACTGGTCAACTGGAACCAGAAGAAATCAGGCAGCAGCACAGACAAATAAATAAATACATTAAAAAAACAACCCCACCCCTCTCCAGCAAATATTGTACTGCCTTCGGGGTTTGGGGAGGACTCAGGGCTCCAGATAGGGGTGGGGGCTTCTGCCCCTCGGGAGCATCAGGGCTTTAGCTGTGGGTGGGAGCACTGCGGCTTGGGGCTTCAGCCCTGTGGCTGCGCTCCCAGTTTTAGCCTCGTGAGGGGCAACTCTGTTCCTCAATGGGCCAGCCGTGGCCCAACCCAGTGCATGCATGCTGCCTTGGGAGCCACCGCTTCAGGGCCAGGCGACAGGCTGCCACTTCCCCCCCTGCCAGCGGTAACCAGACTTTTAGTGTCTGGTCAATATATCTGACCAGACACTGCCCAATTCCTTTTTTGACTGGATTCTCTAGTCAAAAACCAGACACCTGGCAACCCTAGCGGGGCACCAGGGCTCAAGGCTTCAGCCCCATGACTCTGCTCCCGGTTTCAGCCCTGACTACCCTCCCCCCCCATCTCACTCGGAGCTCTATCCCCCCCACACATACCCTGCGGCTGTAGCCCCAAACCCTCCCCTCCCCTCCCCTCGGCTGAAGTCTCATAACTTCTTGTTCAGAGTTATGGAACATTTCAGAGTTACGGACAACCTCCGTTCCCGAGGTGTCCATAACTGATGTTCTACTGTATAATGTAACTAAGGGCCAGATGTGTGGATTTCACCTGCTTTTGTTTTGTTTTGTTTTAAAAAAAAAAGGTCACTGTTTTGTGATTAGTTCTTCTGGAGAATGTGTGTTAGGGAAGATAGAGAGGGGCCCTCTACATCCTTGACTGCTTTACAGACCCTCTGTCTTAATTTTCCCCCTTCTTCCTTGCCCATCCTTGATATAAGCCTGTTTTTTGCCACTCTTCCATGTTGAACAGTACCATGCTCCACAAGTAATCCCATGAAAACCAATGGGACTACTTGCTGAATAGGGAACTAGCCAACATAATTAAGGGTAGCAGAATGACCTTTATTTCCCATCCTCAAGTCTTCTCCATCCCCATTCCCTCAACGTTTTGAAACTGTTATCCTTTTGCCTTTGCAGCTTATGAATGCCACTTCTTTGACTTTGCTAGTCACGCCTCTGACTAGTTAAAGTGCAAATCTGTTCTCAGTGGTAGCTGATGACAGAACAAGGAATAATGGTCTCAAGTTGCAGTGGGGGAGGTTTAGGTTGGATATTAGGAAAAACTTTTTCACTAGGAGGGTGGTGAAGCACTGGAATGCGTTACCTAGGGAGGTGGTGGAATCTCCTTCCTTAGATATTTTTAAGGTCAGGCTTGACAAAGCCCTGGCTGGGATGATTTAGTTGGGGATTGGTCCTGCTTTGAGCATGGGGTTGGACTAGATGACCTCCTGAGGTCCCTTCCAACCCTGATATTCTATGATATCTACTCTATTCCTTTCTATATGCTGAATACAAAGAAGTCTCAGCACACCCAGCTCTAGCGAGCTAGGAAGTTGGGTCGGAGAATGGAAACTGTAGCCAGTGCCATTCTGTGCAACCATGCAGAAGGTCTGTGCCACCCCACTGACACAGTTTGATAGTTTATGAATAGTAATGTGTTAAATTTTGTAATGAAATATATATAATTAGCTGGTTGTAAAATTAGAGACCAACATTAAGATCAATGTGAGACTCTCACTACAAATGTTAACACTCAACAGTGTTAGTCTCTGGGCCAAAATGTGAGCAAGCAGGAACTGGGTTTGTACAGAATGCTGGGATTGTGCTGCTCTTCTGAAGGTGCCCCCTTTGGGGACAGATTCAGTCAAGATGCTTGGGTCTAGTTACTCTTCTACGTCACATGCATTTGTGCTCTGAATAGTTATTTTAAAACACTTTGTGGGATGTAGCATATGAAGGCATTTTAAGTAGACAATCATTTGTTTGGGAAAATCATGTTTCTCTTTTGGAGGACTCTTGATGCGAATCCTTGTCACTTTGCTTTACTTTCCCTAAACATTTGTTTTCTGTAATATAAAGGGACACTGTCACGTAGTTCAGGTCCATAATTTAACTCACTGTATGATTTGGCATAAAGTGGCCCCATCATTTAAAATATTTAAAATCATCACTCTGGTGCATAGGTATTCACTCCACCATTTGGATTGCTCTTGTTCTAAGTAATACTAGCTGTGGTGCCATCCAACAGCATCACTTTCTACCCATAGACTGCTTTTGTAGACAGCAACAATTTAGCAACTGTGCCATTCTAGTTGGTCTTCTCAGTGCTACAAGGATATTCCTGTCCGTCCTCCCAAAGCACTGGCTCTGACCTGTCAGGCTGGATGCATGCTGGCCAAAGAGCAGCCTTGCATGGCAGAGGCTCCACCTGATTCCCAATCCTTACCTCCCCCAATTAAGGTCACACTTCAGAGCAGCTGGGGTAGGACTTTACTGCCTTCAGTATAAAGCAAAACACAACTTTAATAAACTCAATCTTTTAACATTTTTTTCACCCGAGGAGATTCTCCAAACAAAGAGACTCAGTGACAAGTTAGTAGACACCCCCCTCCACTCCACCGCAGCCCACCCCCCCCACATTATGGTTTGCACATATTTTCACCTGCTTCCTCAGCAACATCTACTGCACTCCACATGCTGAAAAAGAATGAGCAGTGTGGTTCTAATATGCTGCATTGCAAAACTAACGATCTTTCAGAAAAATCTGATGTTCTGTCACTGTTTCACATGGAGTAATATCGCATATTATGGTATTCTTGCTTGCCCACTGCACACTCTCACTGAGTTTGATTCACTTCTTCTTTAGGAAGCTGGAGAAAGTAGGCAAAATAGGCAGAATTTCAGATCTGTGCAGTATGACCAGAACCACTCTCTGAATTTGATTATTCTTTTTAAATAATCAAAATATACTTTGAAAGGCTGTCATGCTAATTATTTTATGATCAAATTTTTTAGTTGTAGTTCATAAAGGCCCCAGTGTTTTACAAATACAGATAGACACCACCCTTGCCTCAGAGGGTTTACAACACACTGTCTAGCCATCTGCATGCCCCTAGATCAATGATTCTCATCTTTCTCTGTATTGGAGTCTCCCCATATTAGCGTCATGGGAAGGGCAGCATGGTTGTGACCGCCAGGTTAAGAATCTCAGTTGCAGATTTAAGTTTAGCCCTTCTAGTAATTAATCCTTATATCCAGATCAGATTTCAACATTGTAAGATTCTTTAAAGCCAGCAGGATATAACCAAGAGGCTTATGGGTCAAAAAAAAATTTTAACCTTAAAATTAATTATAATCTGCTGTTGGAAAATTCTGCAAATTGTGATGTGCAGATAATTTTAAAAGGTCTGATTTTTGGTGACTACTACAAAATCATTGCCGCATCTGTTAACTTAAAATTCTTCTCAGAGTAACAAACAAGGAAGTAAATGGAAAGGCATCCCGTTTAGCCCTGTTCGAATTTTCTCTAAGTATAAGACAGCCTCTTGTACTCCCTGTTAAACCTTCATAATAGAATTTCAAATTCTGGAAATTTGATCTCTTGAAGGGTAACAGATGCAGTCTTTCCCTCTTTTGTGTTAAACCCTATTCCCTTGCTTTTCACTTTTTCTTCATTTGAGCGTTCTTTCTACATCCATCCATCTTGTCATGTTAAGGGAAGGACCAACTAGAGTTCTTTATTCTGACTTTCTCCACCATGACTTCCTGTTTCAGACCCACCAATAGTGGTGTACTTAGTAAATCAAATGTCTTCCAACTTAATGCAGAAGAGCACTATAACATAAATATGGAGCGGAAAGTCGGACATGAAATGAGAATTGATGAAAGACTCATTTACATGGCTTGACAACAGCCTTTTCCTGAAGGTTATTTTCAGCATTGGCTCAGGAAATGTATTCCTAAAACTCTTTGATACATTTCTTTAGGTCTTACTATGGCAAACATTTCACCTTATCTAATCGTTTGTATTATGTATGTGAAATAAAAACACATTTGAGTTGGATTTTGACATAAAAATACATTTTTGAAGTGTTAGGAAAGAGTAAGGCCAAAATTTTGACTTAAAATGTAATTTTGTTCATATTTTAATTCAGTACATTTTAGTCTCTCTGTCTGCATGCAGAAATTACCAGTTATTTTAGTTGTACTTGATTATGCACATCTAACTACAGTATTACAATATTGTACATATTGTACACATATATTATGTGTCTCTAATGTGTGTAAAAAGCGGGGGAGAGGAGAGCATGAGTAGGTCCAACATTATGAGAAATAACTGAGTTGTTTTTAGTGGTCCATGTGTTTGGCTTGAGCCAAAGTGTGTCTCATCAAGTATCTTTGTGTGCCACTCAGGGAGCTATGTCAGCTGATACTTGTACAAACAGCACTGCTTTTAAGAGTTAAGTCACTCCATGTTTGTCTTTGATTTAATTAACTATTCTTTTCAGTACTATTCAGCTATTTCTTTTGTTGGCTATTGTCCGAAATGTAAAATTTCAGAGAGCCACAGATTTAAGGTTACTTCCAAACTATGTGTCACATTTCTTGAAGGGAGATGATATATAAAAATAGTGATCCATAAACACAGAATAGTTTTTGTGGTTTCATTTTTTGGGACTTGGGTTAATTCTTATTTCAGAGGATGAGGATTTAAGCACCAGGCCTTCATGATACCCTTGATGCAGTAAAGTAGCTTTTATGTTTTAAGTATATATTGTTAAGAGCTCATGTTCTCATTTCGTATGGTTTCGTTCCCTATCTGAAGGTGTTGTGCTTGAGATTTCAGCACAGACTGTTACAACCTTCTAAAATTCTACCTACAGTGAGTAACTTGTTTGGTTTGTTATTTAGCTGGCTGGCAAGTAAAATACTACTTTTTTCCTTGGTGTCAGTTATCGTAAAGGACAGGCAAATATATTTTTTGTATTGGGCTGGTAAATTTTCATGACAATTCAGAAAAGCTGGTGTGTTAGTGTACTTCTAAACTGCAACTAGGAGCCTGCCTCCTTGCCTGGGTAGACAGACTCATGCTAGCACCACTCAAGCGAGTGCACTAAAAATTAGTGGTCTGGCTGGTGGCTTAGGCTAGCCACGTGAGCTTAGAAACAAGCTGCTGCCCATGCTGCAATGACCATACAGCAATTTTAGCACACTAGCTCGAACAGAACTGGCTTGAGTGTGTCTGCACTGTGAAGCACACTGCTAGCTGCAGTGTAGACATACCCATAGGTGGGAAAATCATGGTTTTAAGTTAGCTCTGTGTTTTAGAGGTCTTGTTTTTTGCTCGAGTTTCTAGTTGCTTTTTTTCCCCCCTTCCTCCTCTAAGATCTTCTTTTTTAGGGGTCTGTGACCTCTGACATAAGAAATGTTGATATGCAATGAGTTTCTATCTGTACAAAACTAGAACGAATCTTCATACACCTGTTATTAGCAAGGAAGGCAAAAATACCAGTACTTCAATACTTCTCACAGAGACCTCTCTGCCTTTAACACCAAATGGGGGGTCCCTGTTGGCCACAGTCACCTATGGTAGCAGGAAAGCCACTGCTTGCTTCAAGAGGCGAGGTAGTGGACTCCCTAACAGCTTCATATGGATGGCCCCAAAATAGTGGAGGTATTTATTAATTCTAATAGGAGACAGCCACACTGCAAGGGTCCCTCCAGGAGAAGTGTGCCTGGAGATGGCCTTTAACTGGCCCTAGTGAGGGGAAGATCTGGGTATGGAGGATCTACGCTCTGTGCAGGTCTGGAGGCAATGATATAGGTCACTCTCTATTTTGTCATTGCATATTGAATTTCTGGTAATCATGCTTGATGTTGCTTCAGCCATATCATGTCAGATATGCACATTGTAACATGCATATATTTTGGCATGCTTCATTACAATGGCTCCTGTGGAGTTGTTTCAGTGTACCATGGCTGTGGACTCTGCTTTTCATGGTTTGTGCCATGGTGCTGAGAGGCTGAATTGGAACACCTTAGGACACACAGTTTTGGCTTAGATTTACATTTTGTCAACATTCTCTTACTGTACGTAAGTTTAATGACTTTATTCAGAAAGGGTGTTAGTTTAAAAAAGAATCTTGTCAGAAATTAGTTTTAACTGAGATTTTAAAATATGTTTCTTGTATGTAGAGCATGGAACATCCGAGACATGCATGCATATTTATGTTGAACGCTCCAAGAAATGCATAGAGGAATCATCAATCAGAGCTCTAACAGAAAAATGAAAAATGCTTATGCAACTACAGGAGGATGACAGCCTGCTATGAGAGTTGTCATTATGTACTTCTGGAAGCCGTAGCTTGTATTTGATATCTGAGTTAAATAGCAGGGATAAAAAATACCGTTAGTTTGGTTTTAGTTTTCCCTTTTTAAAAGATTTTTCTTTCTTAGGAGTTTTTAAAGGCAATGCAATAATGCAAGTGCATATATATGTGAGGTATGATGATTTAAAAAGTGGCATAGTAAACATTTTATACAAGTGCATAACCACCAAATACGCATCAATCCAGAAGAGATCTGAGAGAGAGAGAGAAATGCCACAAAACATTTATCTAGAGTGGGGAGACAACCCCCTGCAAATCCCCACTGAAGAAAGAGGATGTGCAGTGTCCCTGATCTGAGGTCAAAAATAAAGTCTGCTAGTTAAAAAGACAAGATTATGTTCTAGTTTCTCTACTGTGGGATTCTTGAAGTTTTCTAAAAGGGTAATTATCAAAACTGCCATGGTTTTTATGGAAAATTCCAAAGTAATATCCAAAATCAAATTGCTCAGGTGCTTGATTTCCCCCTCCACCCATTCCGGTCATGCTGCTTGAAGGATCTCTGAGACCTTGTCTACACTGCCATTTTACAGCACTGCAACTTTCTTGCTCAGAAAAAACACCCCCCTGAGCACTGCAAGTTTCAGCACTGTAAAGTGGCAGCGTAGACAGTGCACGCTGGTAGCTGCCCCCCTCATGGAGGTGGGCTTTTTTTAGAGCGGGGTGCCGCGACTACACAGCCATGTTAAATCGCTGTCACTGCAGCGCTTTAGTGTTGCTAGTGAAGACATACCCTAAATGTTCATGCACTGTACTCCTGCACTCCTTAATCCCTTCTGTCACATTCTTTCACAGAGAGGAGAGACTGGACCCCACAACAGTAAAGATAGCGTGAATCCTCACGGCTGCCTTGATCTATTTCTTTTAGAAGAAATCTTCTACAGAGGTCTTTCTATCCTTCAGCGCTCTAAGTGTCTACAAAGGCAGAGCTCAAACCACTTTTCAATGAAACTCGGAATTGTAAACTTAGTGGCAAAATAAAGGGAAGATCAAAATTATCTGATTGGTTGCGTTGTGCTTTGCCATAATGTCAAGCCAACAAAACTATCTCACCTATTACCCTTTGTGCTGGGGCAAGTCCCACTGATACAAAGGGCTCACTCTATGGACTTGTCTTCGCTGCAGTATTAACTCATTGTTTACTGCTTGTTATAGTTTGAGCTTTGCCCCTAATCTAGTCCTTTTCCACACACGCAAATCTCTAGCTCTAGTTAAGTGGGGCCTTAAACTCCAGCTAGCTGGCCCACCCAGATGTAGGTGGAAGCTTGAGTGCAGCTGATGATCAAGCTGGTAATGCAGTGGGGATACAGTAGCCTGAGTTGCAACAACTCATCAACTACTAATTCAATCTGTGTAGCCCTAGTGTTGTTTCACAGTGTCTGCTGCTTTCACTTGAGCTAGCCTGTCTTGAACCAAGTAACTTAAGTGTACCGACTCTAGCTAATAGGTGCAGTGAAGACAAACCCTATGGCCATATCTTTGATGAAAAAAGAAAAAAAAAAGAGGGTGGTCGGGGTTACTAACAGCTATCCTCCTCTAAAATCCTAGAGGAGACCAGTGCTAGCACTAAGCATAAGCAGACTAAGCAATTGCTTCGGGCCCTAAACAGTTTATGGGGGGTCCCCTATTTGCTTTTTTATGGTTTTGCAGGGATGGGGCAAAAATGTTCCTGCTTAAGACCACAAATGGACTAGCACTGCCTCTGGTGAAGACAATGCATTTTAGTTATCCTGCAGTGAAAAACCCATGCCTTTTTTAGCAGTGAAGACAAAGCCTAAGTAACTTGTATGCAGTGACATGACTGGTTCAGGCAGAGAACCTAGAACGTCAAACAGTTACAACAGTCCCCATTAGGACTCAAACACTCTGTCTGGAGAGGAAAGAAGTGGTCCTAAGGTGAGCTCATTCTAGAGACTGGGAGTGGTTGGGTCATTACAAAATCTAAACTTAATTTCCCCAATACTAATTTCTCTCTACTGTTACTCATGCCTTCCTGTCAACTGTCTGTAATGGGCCACTCTTACCACTTCAGTAGTTATTTTTCCTCCTTTGGTATCCTGCTGTTAATTGATGTGTCTCATTAGACTGACCTCACACTTGGTAAAGCAACCCCCATCCTTTCATGTATTTATACCTGCTCCTGTATTTTCACTCCATGCATCTGATGAAGTGGGTTCTAATCCACGAAAAGTTATGCCCAAATAAATTTGTTAGTCTCTAAGGTGCCACAAGGACTCCTCATTATTTCTGCTCATTCTTTCTGTGTATCGTCATTAATGCTTAGCGGTTACCGGTGTTTTAAAAATAATGAAGATTAATAAATCATGTTGTAGCAGATACAAATATACTGTACAGCAAAAGACACAAAATAAGACAGATCTGGGACAAGACTTGTTGAGTGATCTCTGTGACTTAGAGTGGCAGACTGTGATTCTGAATGAATTGGGAGCTGAGACCAAAGTTCTCATTGGCTGTAAATATGGCTCAGTGCATTTTTTTTTAAAGGCAGGGATAAAGTTATAGTATCAGTTCAGCTATATGTATTTTCTACTTAACTTTTCTTTTAGGATTCTTTCTGTTTATTTTCAATCCTGGGCCAAATAACCTTTTTCCGATATCTGTAAATGGAGGCACAGGATATCAGGGGACAAGTAATGTGGGAAAGAAACTCATTCTGGAGGGAAGGACACTGTCTTCAGAATTCAAAGGCAGCAGTAAGGGAGGATTAACCGTCTGTCCAAAGCTTGGTGCAGTTGGCCCTTCTCCAAAAGGAGGTGTGGTGTAGGCTGGTGTGGGTATGAAGAGAGTTTAAAGAACTGAAGAGTGCTAAACATGGATACAGAAGGGGAATAAAAAAACAAACCAACCCTGAGTTCGAGGAGAGGCAGGATGATTAAGGCTCTGGACTAGAACTTGGGAGATGAAGGTTCAGTTCCCAGCTCTGCCCTGACATTTTTGCAGCCTTGGGCAAGTCATTTAATTTCTCTGTGCCTCAGTTCCCCATTGTTTAAATGGGACTGTTAATACTTCCACTCTGCTGCCTGTTTTGTCTATTTAGATTGCAAGCTCTTTGGGGCAGGAAATGTCTCTCATATGCCTAGCTTAATAGCGCCTAAAAGTGAGGCCCTGGTTTGATCTTGGTTGGCACCTGTTTTATCATAATACAAATTAAAGGCAAGGCTGGATGTCTGCCTCAAGCTGATATTTAATTTCAGCCAAAATGGTGTAGCTGTTTCCCACACTAAGGCTAGGGAAAAAACATTCTGGTGACTTTTTATTTGGAGAGCTCCTACGCTTTGAAGGAGGGAACTGTAATGTAGTAGAGGTTGTCCTTTGTGTCAGGGGCCAGTCCCCATTAAAGTATATCCAAATTTGCCTAAGTTACTAGCCTTTGAAAAATTGTAGTTCGCACATGCTCAGCAGAGACTTGCTGGAGTTTAACCGCTGAAATCCATGAAGATTCTGCCCTCTTTGAGCATTGTCCATTCTCTCACAGCTCCTACATGTGATTGGCCTGAGCATGCACCATCCCCACAAAACAGCAGAGCATATTCCAGCCCGGGGCTACAGAATTGAAGCCAGAAGTTCTTTTAATGTAGCCTTTGTGTATAATTATAAATAAGTAAAACTTTTATTAAAACTAGGGCTGTTGATTCATCGCAGTTAACTCACATGATTAACTCAAAAAAGTTAATCGTGATTAAAAAATTAATTATGATTAATTGCAGTTTTAATCACACTATTAAATTATAGTGTACATTGAAATTTATTACATATTTTTGTATGTTTTTCTACATTTTCAAATATATTGATTTCAATTACAACACAGAATACAAAGTGTACATTGCTCACTTTATATTTTTTATTACAAATATCTGCACTGTAAAAATGATAAAAGAAATAGTATTTTTGAATTCACCTCATACAGGTACTGTAGAGAACTGTCATCTCTTTATCATGAAAGTGCAACTTCCAAATTTAGTTTTTTTTGTACATAACTGCACTCCAAAACAACACAGTATAAAACTTTAGAGCCTACAAGTCCACTCAGTCCTACTTCTTATTAAGCCAATCACTAAGACAAACAAGTTTGTTTACATTTACAGGAGATAATGCTATCAGCTTCTTATTTACAGTGTCACCTGAAAGTGAGAACAGGCGTTCACATGGCACTTTTGTAGCTGGCATTGCAAGGTGTTTACGTGCTAGATATGCTAAACAGTCATATACCCCTTCATGCTTCAGCCACCATTCCAGAGGACATGCTTCCATGCTGATGACGCTCATTAAAAAAATAATGCGTTAATTAAATTTGTGACTGAACTCCTTGGAGAAGAATTGTATGTCTCCTGCTCTGTTTTACCTGCATTCTGCCATATATTTCATGTTATAGCAGTCTCAGGTGATGACCCAGCACGTGTTGTTCGTTTTAAGAACACCTTCACCACAGATTTGACAAAACGCAAAGAAGGTACCAATGTGAGATTTCATAGCATCATAGACTTTAAGGTCAGAAGGGACCATTATGATCGTCTAGTCTGACCACCTG
Organism: Lepidochelys olivacea; assembly: GCF_965140295.1. Classification (NCBI taxonomy): domain Eukaryota; kingdom Metazoa; phylum Chordata; order Testudines; family Cheloniidae; genus Lepidochelys; species Lepidochelys olivacea. Next base: position 270,687,768 of record NC_140411.1, read on the forward strand.
CACAACGCAGGCCACAGAATCCCACCCACGCACTCCTGTAACAAACCCCTAACCTATGTCTGAGCTATTGAAGTCCTCAAATCGTGGTTTAAAGACTTCCAGGTGCAGAGAATCCTCTAGCAAGTGACCTATGCCCCATACTGCAGAGGAAGGTGAAAAACCACCAGGGCCTCTGCCAATGTGCCCTGGAGGAAAATTCCTTCCTGAGCCCAAGTATGGCGATCAGCTAAACCCTGAGCATGTGGGCAAGACTCATCGGCCAGACACCCAGGAACGAATTCTCTGTAGTAACTCAGATCCCGTCCTATCTAACATCTATTTCTAAAGATAGCTACAGCACTGGACCCAAGGTTTAAGAATCTGAAGTGCCATCCAAAATTTGAGAGGGACGACATGTGGAGCATGTTTTCAGAAGTCTTAAAAGAGCAAGACTCCAATGTGGAAACTACAGAATCCAGACCACCAAAAAATCAACCTTCTGCTGGTGGCATCTGACTCAAATGATTAAAATGAACATGCGTTGGGTCCACACTGCTTTGGATTGTTATTGAGCAAAACCTGTCATCAGCATGGACGCATGTCCTCTGGAATGGTGGTTGAAGCATGAAGGGACATATGAATCTTTAGCACATCTGGCATGTAAATATCTTGTGACGCCAACTACAACAGTGCCATGCAAACGCCTGTTCTCACTTTCAGATGACGTGAACAAAAAGCAGGCAGCATTATCTCCTGCAAATGAAAACAAACTTGTTTGGTCTGAGCGATTGGCTGAACAAGAAGCAGGACTGAGTAGACTCGTAGGCTCTAAAGTTTTTCATTGTTTATTTTAAATGCAGTTACTTTTTGTACATAATTGTACATTTGTAAGTTCAACTTTCATGATAGAGATTGCACAACAATACTTGTATTTGGTGAATTGGAAAAATACTATTTCATTTTTTGCCATGCAAATATTTGTAATAAAAATATAAAGTGAGCACTGTATATTTTGTATTGTTGTAATTGAAATCAATATATGTGAAAATCTAGAAAACATCCAAAATATTTAAATAAGTTGTATTCTATTGTTTAACAGCATGATTAATTGCAATTTTTTTAATTGCTTGACAGCCCTAATCAACACTTATTTAAAATACTAAACCAACTACAGATATGATTTATTTAATAAACTATTAAAATAAAGAGACAAGTTTGAGATTTGCGCACACAGCGAATTGGGTGGAAAGCTGTAACCAGGATGGAGTTGACATGGATGTACTTCACAGGGAAAAAACTTATGTGCAAAGCATTTGGCACTATAACCATAACATTTTCAGGTGCGTTGTTTATGGCGGTGCTTAAAGTTTAGAAGTCCATATCATACTGACAAGCAGTTTTTGTTTCGTGCCAGAATTGCGTTGTCATAATTTACAAAGAATTGCCACAGTATCTCTTACCTTCCATTTTTTGTGTGACATAAATAGTGTTACAGGTTCATTTATTGGTTGTCTTACTCAGCAAGGAATAAGAAAAATCTAGTATTACCATTTTAAATAACCATTAAAATGCTACGTTATCAGACAAATCCTACATAATCTTAAGATTATGTAAATAACAAAAAGTTGAACCACATCTATCTATAGACGGCTGGCTCACATGATATGGCAGGATATTCTTACTCAAGGAACAGTGTGATGAGTTAGCAGTGAGGTGTTTCACATGACTGATAATGCAGAAGTTTCTCATACCAAAAAGCATATTAATGTTGGGGCCCTGGGCAAAGAATATCTGACAAAGAGGAAACAAGATCAGGATGGATATTTTGGGAGAGAGTAGGATTACAGAAGTCTGTGCGGATGCTTAACACAGAACAGAAAAAACTACTCCATGAAGAAAGCTTTGACATAAAATTGAGTTATTAGGGGGAATTAATACGTGGTGGCGGAGTTTTTAAAAAGAGGATAAGAGGGTAGAAAAAGAGAAGAAAATTATGGCACATGGGCAGAGAAGCTAAAATGGCCATGAGGCATACAATTGAGGCATACGATACAAGGGAGAGTAATTTTCTAAATGAAGTTGCACTCAAATTTCATTAAAAAACTTATATGTATAGGACTGTCTTGAAGATGTGATTAAGGTACCAAATCCATTAAATTCAAATATTGAAATCTTCAAATCTCTCGGAGGGGGGGGGGGCTGATCAAAAGCACATGGAAGTATTTTCATTCTGAATGGGCTTGCCATTGGGTCCATGAACACTCGAGATATTTGTGTCTACAAAAGTTGCTAAATGGGGATTGATTTTCGTTATTCATCTGTAGAGAAGTATCATCCCAATGTTAAACAACTGAGGTAAAAGAATATGAAGGGTTATGTGTTGCGCAGTGACCCACTGAGCTGGGGAAATGGGAGTAGCATGATGAATGGACTGTAAAGATGAATAGGAATTACTCTGAGACACTATGGCAGCTGGGATGGCTATCGCTTTTTTGTTTATAACTAAAATGGCCATAAGAAACATTCCTGGAGCACTCTTCTGTGTCCTGATGGTCTCAAAGAGACCTTTAGAACTAGAACAGATACTCTTGACTTTCCTATACACTCAAGAAGCTGAGATGTATCTACAATCTGAGGCATGTTCCAAAATACAATGGATGACAAAAAGGATGTGTTTCTAATATGGTTATTTATATTATTGTACAATTTAAACTGCTTTTTTTATATTTGGTATAAATTGTGTTATAAATGTTATGTCCATTCTTTTTCTCATTGATGAAGGATCCAGACAAACCTTTGTCCAAGGGGGAAATTTAATATAAGTGTACCACGGGATTGAATTTGGTAATCTTCTCAAAATGTGAAGGACTCTGACCCCTTCAAAGTGTCCAGTGGTGACTTGGGCAGCCCTGCGATCATAGAATTTCAAGAAACCTATGTTTAAAAGTTCTCAATCTCATTTGCTATAAAACATGTAATTTATCTTGCAGCGTTATTTTGCTCTACCTTTGAGATAAACTGATCAGTTCAAATTACATTTTACATAAAGTCAAGAAATTATCTGTCACATACTGTAGCTTGAATATTGAGGACTTTGGATAAATTACAGTAAAAACATAAGGACTGAAATTTTCAGAGCTACCTAGAGGGATTTCAAGCCTCCAGATTCCCTGTGGATCTTCGAAAATCTCATCCAAGAAGTAGAGCAAAATATTTTTAGTACAGATTTCCCAGTTTGACAGAATTATACCATATGCAGGGCATCTGGGTAGAAATATGGAGGGATTTAGACCACAATCTTATGACAATAGCATGTTACCTCTTGGTTTTGGCACAGAATAAAACAATTTCTTGTTTTCTGTTCTCAAGAGCTATAGATATGCTGTCTGTCACAGTTTTGGGGTAACTGCACCTTTAATCCCCTCTGTAGTCTGTTTCAGGAATGCCCACTCAGGCCTCTAGTTCTCACCTTTCTCTGAGCAGGGATCCACATCCCTCTCCCTTCTCTTTAGACTTAAGCTATAACTCCTCTGAAATTCGTGTTGCTTCTCTTGGCAGGTCTGACTAATGACCAGCCCCTGTTCTTTTGTTTCTCTCCAAGAGCGATGACCAGTGAATGACAGTGGTCATGAGTAACATAACCACATTCTTCTTTCATTTACTTGAGGACAAAAGCATCCAGAGAACATATAAAACAATAAAAGGATCTAAACGCTTTACCAACAGCTCTACATCAGTCCTATGGAAACCCTGGCAGGTTCAAGGTCTTCCAAGCCTTCAGCAGGGTTGGGTATCTTCTACACAAAAGGTCATCTGTTTTTTTGCATCAAAATGAAGGCACCTCTGCCAGGTTAAACTCAGCCTTCTATACCAAAAGCCCTTTCTTTGTCTCCTTGGGCCTCTGAATCTGAACTTGTATACGCAAACCATCTTAGGGGTGATATTTCTCTAAAGCAGTTCACGGTCCCAAGGACTGCAATAATCTCTCTCCCCCCCTTGCGCACTCCCCCCACCACTGTTTTAAGTTCCTGGAGGTGCTGTGGTAATCCTCCCCCAGGTAGTTACTCTAGCCCACAACAATCGTCCCCAAAGATACTGTTTGGGATGGAATGAGACACACAGTTTTAAGAAGCGGGAACAATAGAAATATCATTTGACTTAACTACACCCATGGTTTTTGTTTCAGAAGTGTATAACGTTGTTCTAGACTCTGCTGTGTGAAAGCCTAACTCTGCAAAGTTCTGAGCACCAATGTGATCTTATCCAACCCTCTGGACTTAGTATCGGTGGCTAGACACTCCACCTGCCATACAGAGCTCTTTAGTATGATGGAGTCAAAACCTGTGGGCTTCAAGCCCTGCCCATCCTGTGATGGACTAATCCATTTAAAAGGCAGGCACAGTAGGTACTAGTTCTGTCTAGGAGAGTCGCACATACCTAGCAGATGCTTACTTTGCCTCACGTTTTCTAGGCAGATGTGGAAGTATTCACCCCTACCCAGGCTTCTTGGTCACATCAGCAGTACAGGAGAAATTGAAGTGTCCTTGGGGGTACTCTTGGACTAAAGGCCCAAAACAACTCAGCCTCTTTGGATGAAAGTCATATTCTTCTGCATGTGGCAAACTGCCAGGCCTTACTGGCCAAGTATGAGTTCCTAACCTGAGACCAAGTGACACGCTTCCTCACAAAGCTTCTGCAAGACAGCAAGAGGAACTAAAAGATAATTAAGGAAAGTCAGCTGGTGGCCAGGTTGGCACTACTCATTGCGATGTATGCCTCCAACACCATTGCAAAGTCTCTAGCCACCATGGTAATGAAACACAGTGTGATGGCTCAAAGCATTGGGTATCGCACGAGAGGCACTGGCCGCTGTTCAAGACTCACACTTCAAGGGCAAAGAGCTATTTAGCAGGCAGACAAACAGCACTCTGCACTTGCTGAAAGACTCAAAGGCCACCTTATGCTCTCTAGGGATTTATATCTCAGTGCTGTACCATAAGCCTTACTGCCCTCAGTCCCAGTTGAAGCCATGGGTGCCGTCTCACAAACACAGGCATCTTGAATACTGGGCCAGGAAAAGGACAAGATAAAACAGAGGGCACAGCCTTTCCACTTCCTCAACAATGCACCCCAATCCTACAGCATGCCAGTCAACTTGACAGCTTGGTCGAGAGCCCATCCAATCCAGTGAATGAGCACTACTTTCAGAATCTGCCTCCCTCCATTCCACCAGGCATGATCAGTTGTAACAGGATGATCATTGCCCCTGGCTCTCCCATCCAGTTCCACTCATTACCCCCTATACACACCTCTCCTCAGGGAAGCCTGCTGCAATCAGAAGTGGCCTTGTTGCTTCATCTAGGAGCCATAGAGGAGGTTCCAACAGAATTCAGGGAAAGAGGCAGCTTCTTCTGATATTTCCTCATTCTGAAGAGGAAAGGAGGTCTTCATCCTATCCTAGAGCTGAGGAGACTGAACCAACACCTACACTGTCCTGACGTTCAAGATGGTAATGCTTGCCTCTCTCATCCTGTCTGTCCAAGCTCAAAACTGGCTCATCTGTTGGAGGAAAGGAACTACACAGTATTCAGAGCTTTATAGTATTACCTTAATAGGACCAAGCCATTTTTGCTGTCTCCCAGCTTCTTTGTAGCTCATTCTGGCCAGGGCATCTCATCACAAAGAATCTCCAAGTGGAGGCATGCAATGCTATCAGTTGGCTGATGAGCCCCTCTCTTCGGACATCAAACCACACTCACTAGAGCATCTTTTGCTTGCTTCCGAAATGTGTTGATCTCTGAGATCTGCAAGGCTACAACATGGAGTAACCTGCTGACTTTGATGAAATATTATGTCCTTGACATGGCTGCCGGGATAGATGCCAAGTTCAGGAGAGTGGTACTTCATTCATTGTTTGACTGATTCAGCTGGCGCTCACTGCCACTGTCCTGAGGGTATGCTGCTGGCCAGCCACCAACACTGGGATGGTGCGTCCCATATGGACATACTCAAAGAAGAAAGAATGGTTACTTACCCTACGGTTAATGTGGCTCTTTGAGATTTATATAAATGTGGATCACAGGACTTGTGCTCCATCCCCACTTTTTGGAATCCTCACCAGCTTGGGTTTTGAATTGAGGGTATGAGGGAAGTTCATGAGAGGCACAGGTTACGTGCACAGCCCTAATGGATGCTGATGTACAAAAACATCCAGTGTCACTTACATGAGGCATGTACGCACCTACAGTGGGATCCTCGCTGACTGTAACATCTTGAAGAACTCCAGGTACTGTAGGGTAAGTAACTGCTCTTTGTCCATGTCCATTGGAGTAAATGGGACAGGAGGGCATTCAGTACCTTGCTGGCTTTGAAAGCTGATCCGATGAATGGTGTATTGATTTGGTATAACTTGAAATTATTAACTACTTAATTCCATAGTTGAAAATGTTGCTATGCCTTTATCTTTCTCTCTCTCTCTCTCCCTCTCCCTTCTCTACCTACCCCGCCACCAGGCTAAAGTAAATTGGCATGTTTCTGTGTGAGTTTATCAGAGTGTTTTAGACTCTGAACTCTGTTCTTATAAGAAGCTGCTTAGTAGTTTTACAATAGTCTGTTTGCCATTTGTATCTTCCTTGCGCTCTCTTTCCTCGTGAATTTTCTTCCTGTGAAACATTCTTAAGGCCTTTACTGAAGATGTCAAGGTAGGTTAGAGGAGGGGGGTAGTTCATAGGATCAGCATGCATACTTGTCGCACAAAATCTCTACAAGTTACAAATATGGCTAAAATTAATGAGAACTGAGACCTCCTGAGACTGAGACTATTAATGAGATAATGCATGTACAGCTAAAGAGCCTAATTATATTTTATAGTTTTGACAGTTGTCTAAAAGGGATATCACTGTTTTTATTTTCATTGATTTTATGGATCACCAAAATGTACATTCTACAGCCCCCCCCCCACTTTTATTTTTTAGGAAAGTGGGTATGTATTGAACTGACTCCCTGTGACATTAGTTTCAACCTCATGTAACTATTTAACTAGTGCATGCCTTAATAAACAAGACTGAACATTTATTTAAAACAAAACCCCCAAAACAAGGTTGTCAAACTGAGCATCATGTACAGAACGAACCCCAGTGTCATTAGAGAGAGAGCAGAGCAAAACAGAAACAACAATGACTATCTCCCTTTATCGCTCTGGACACATGAAATAAATATATTATTTATATATACACGCTAGCAAGAGGGGATGGAATTTCAAGTTTTGCCCTGGATGATGGCAAAGATAAACGCTGGCATCTGTGAAGGGTGTAAAGAACATAAAACCCTTTTGACTATTTTATTTGTATGGCACTCATCTGCTGTGGCAATGAACATTGTGTAAATACCAGTATAGATACAGCATTCCAGAATCATTAGGTCCTCTATGGAAAATCCTGTTCTATCTTCTCCAGGGCTCTCAGCACTTCTAGTAGCAGTTAGCCTCATTGCTCTGATGGATAGTTTTTCAAAGAAAAATTAAAAGTTATGCTAATATAAACCAAATATGTATTTTGGGTTTTTTTTTTCCCTTGTAGGACATCAGAAGATCACAGTGATTCCAATGCGTTGATGGGAGAGGTTCAATCAGATGAAGAGATTATCAACAGCTCTGATGAGGAAGATGACACAAATTCTGATTCTAGCAAAGGGGAGCTTGATCTTCAAGAATATAAGCAGGTGTATTTTGATTTTTAAAGCTGTGCTTAGTGTTTTTTAGTTTCCCATATAGTTTGTAAAGGGAATTTGGGGAATATTTACATAAGAGATGTCTTGTTGTATAAATGTAAACCATCATTTTTCACATGCTTTTTGCGTTTGAAAAAAAACAGTAATTTTTTTTTAAAGCTTCATACTTGCTGTGGATTCACAAATGTCCTTGATGTGAAGAACCCATGTTTAGAAATAGTCATAAAAAGTGTGCACTGCTCAGTCCATTAGTTATTCTTAATGCCTCAAAGAGTTGTGGGCCTGTAGTCCTACACACCACGCACCTGTATATGTAGAGTTCCACAAACTGAAGTAAAGTGCAAAAGAGTCAAACTTGACTGCTTTGTCTGCATGTTTTAGACTGCACATTTACTAAAGCTCTTAATCTCATGCTCTGGACCTTTGAGTCCCAGAGTTTCCTGCTTTCTGCAGGGTGAACTGAAGAACATTGGAAACTGATTACCAGGAGTGGAAAACAGGTCACTAGAACTGCTGAGGCCCTTCCCAGTGCCATCTCATTGGTGTTAGGAGCATGGGCAGATGAAACTATTGTGATATAGGAGTCTTCCAGCCAACTGTTGAGGAAGGAAAGGCTACTTTTCAGTGACAATTTCTGGTTCAGTGGAACAACATTCTTGAAGTTGCATGTCCAGCCACACAAGCCTTTCAAATCAGTAAACTGTCTTGGGGTATGTGCGCACTCCACAAATTATTAGCTTCCTTGGACTGAAACATATGAGATCCTGCCTTTTAACCAGTGCTCACTGCTCCTTTCCAATGACCAGAGTAGACATGGGGCCCAACCTTCGCCCTGTTTTGGGGATAGTGTAGGATTCCTGTTTCTTGGATTTAAGAGTCACTACTCTGGCCCACACTACTCTGCTTTCTTGATTGTATCTACTCCATCAAATGCAGAGGCACCCATTAAAGAGGGTTTTCTTCTCTCTGCTAGTCCTGGTTACCTAGCTGGCACATTACCCATTTAAGCGCCTCAATTCAGTGCCTTCAAAGTGATGAGGTACAGTGTTCCTTTTCCTGATCTCCACAAGATCCTTCTTAGCAGGCTTGTTCTGCTCCAAGTGCCCTGGAGGCACCTTAGCCATAATGCCTAGGTTCTGGTTCTCTCTTCACTGCTGTGTGTGCTGGATGGCATGTCTTTGGAAGACACTCCCTATGTGATTTTCCCTCTTCCCATCCCTCCTTCAAGCCAAGGGTGACTGGGTAATAAAACAACCTTTTTGAATCAGTTGATGATCTGGAGTTTCATCTCCTTTCCTAGGGGCTTCCTTTGTCATCTTTTCTTATAAGTATTAGAGGTTTCTGTCAGCTTCCCAGCACCCCTGAAATCTGCGTGGCTGTAGATTCTGGCATTGGCTTTCCTTCAGACCTGCGGGGACTGCTGATTCTTCATCTCCTTACAGGGCAAGTATCTTTTTGCGCTGTGGTGGAATGTTATGTCAGACGCCTGCCTGCCAAGGAGAACTAGATATAGGATTTCCTGTTGCCAGAAAAAAAAGAGCTCCAAGTTCAACAAGGTGAATGTGTTGTGCAACAGCTTTGAATTTCCTCATATTTTTCTGCTAGTGCCCTGAAAGCTTGATCTTAATAAATCAACTTTTCACTTGAGTAAGTTGGGGTGTGGGGGGAGTCAGCAGCATAGTCTGTTCTTGTGTAGCTAACCAAAATTGTGTGTGGGTATATCAGCTAACATCCCAATGTAAATATCTTTCTCACAAGATTCAGAAGAGCATTCCTAGAAACACACAGCGCAATGCTACTTCGCTCATGAAACGTCTTGTTTCATAGAATATACTCTTGCCTTCATGTAACTCGGAATTGGTGGTGAACCATCTGGTTTTTAACTTGCTCATCTGGCCTGTGGCGCGTGGACTCTCACAGCTGCAGATTAACTTTACCAACAATCTGCCCCTTGCTTGAAACTTCTAACAGTTCCTGCAGCTGCAGGGGAAAATGAAACAATCTCTGCATTGGTAATCAGCTGTTTGGTGGGTTTTGTTTTTCTTGGAAAACATATCCAGTCTCTAATGACGTTTCTCACCCACAACAGCGGGTACAGTAAACAACTGCTGAGAAAGAACACCTCAGTTTTTACCCTTTTATCACCTGAAAATAGAAAGAACTCAAGGCCCAAAATTTGAAGACAATGCTTCAAATTCTCCTGCCTTCCAAATGAGTGTCTTCTGACTGAACAAACACCGTGTGGCATTTCCAGTGCCCGTTGATCTGAGAAAAATTTTCTAAATGGTGTTCAAAAAACAAAGGGGCAATCTCTCAGCTCATGCTTATTTTGCATTAGTATTTTACTACTGTTTAATCGTTACTTTTAAATTAGTTTGGAACTGTCAGTTATAGTGTTGCCAGTTATTGTCTTGCAAAATCACAGACTGCATGTGAGTTTATTCCCATAGTGTTAGCTATGCTCTCCATAAAGAGAGAGAGAAGGATGTACACCATATCCTTGTATAAATATAAATGTCCTGAATTTGGTTGGTTTTAGTGAATATTTCTAGACACTAATATGGGGGTTTTGCCAAATACAAACCTAATTGATAAGAATGGGAGAGCTAGGATTTCACTGCTGAAATCGTCTTGTTTCAGTGTAGTACAAAATACTAAGGCCTAGCTGAGGATTGTAGAAACTGCAATTTGGTTTCCAGCTCTCAGTAATTTATATGCTAGTTGCTCTTCAAAGGAGAACTGCAAGTACAGACCAAAACTTGCAGCATGAGTACTTTGGTCTAGCAATGCTACTAATGCCAGTAGGCACTAGTGGGAGACTATCAACTGAAAGTGAGGCCTCCTGGATTCTGTTCACAGCTGTGACCCTCATTTGTGTTGTGACCTTGAGCAAGTTGCTTCTCTGTGCCTCAAGTTCCCCATCTATAAAACAGGGCTGATACCTACATTTGTAAAGCGCTTTGTGGTCAGTGGATAAATGGCACTGAGTAAGTGCAACATGTTACTGTTGTTGTAGCTTCACTCATTCCTAGGGTTGCCAACCCTCAAAGATTGTCCCGGAGCTTCCAGGAATTAAAGATTAATCTTTAATTAAAGATTATGTCATGTGAGGAAACATCCAGGAATATGTCCAGCCAAAATTTGCCACCCTACTGGTTGGGTAACAAATTGCTCCAACATTCAGAATTTAACTTCTTAGATTTTGTAGTCCTGTAGCTTGATATCTGTGGTCCTTACCTTTTGTTTGGATTGGATAGTGCCTGGTATATCAGAATAACAAACATACAGTGTATGACTTCTGAAATTCTTAGAGATCAGCAAACCATATGAAGTGCCACTTGAATTATTGATGTAACACCATCCTACAATACTGATAGAAATGAAATCGCATGGGATTGCATCTGCATTACAATCACCTTTTTGAAATAAGAAAAGCAGTACTTGTGGCACCTTAGAGACTAACCAATTTATTTGAGCATAAGCTTTCGTGAGCCACAGCTCACTTCATCGGATGCTGTAGCTCACGAAAGCTCATGCTCAAATAAATTGGTTAGTCTCTAAGGTGCCACAAGTCCTCCTTTTCTTTTTGCGAATACAGACTAACACAGCTGCTACTCTGAAACCTGTCTTTTTGAAATAGGAAATGAAGCAATAAACCTTTCAAAGAGAAATGTTGCAACCTTATTTCAAATATCATTAACAAGTATGCAGCAATGTAATAAACACAGCTAAGGTTTTTAAGGTAAATCACTCAGTGTCTGGTCTTTTACTACTGTTCTGCATATGATGTCACCAGAACTTCAGCTTGATACTGTTTGTTCTCTGTGTTAAATACCTGCTTATCTATGATTTATTTTCATTTTATCTCTCCTTTAACTCCCCATTGTAATGGAAAACCTACATTGATAATAGACATAGTGCCAGCTGATAACAGCTAGGCCGGTGGCAAGCCAGGACTGCTACTATAGAGATATATTTAAAAAAGAAAAGGAAACTGTAAACACAAACTGTGCAAAAGCATCTTTGCACGCCTGTCATCTTTTCCTCATTTTGTTTGCTGCACCACATTCTTGGAATTGGTATTAAGTTTTGGCCCTGATCCTGCAAGCTGCTCTGTCTAGGTTCATTCCTCCACCCACATGGAGCTCCATTGACTTCACTGGAGCTCATCACAAGTCTATCACAAGGATTATCATCTCTGTGTTGTTGGGTGACAGCTTGCAGGCCTGGGGCTCAGATTGTAAATTCTTTGGTGCCTTTTGTACATGTTTGTACAGGATCTAGCACAATTGGACTGTAATGCAAATAATTCCACATTCCATTTTATTAGCCAGTATCTTAAATATTCATATTCCTGTATTTTTTTTCTGACTCGCATAAGACTGGGGATTCAGTATTTCACATTTATTTAGCACTTTTCTTTTTGAGGGATCCCATAACAATTAAAGGATTAAAATATCAGATGAGATAGCTGGGTGTGGGGGTTGGTTGTGAGAATTCTCATATTTTTGACTTTGGAAAAAATGAGAATTAATGGCATTCTAGTGTGATTGGATTCATTCAATCCCTGTGCTATCATATCATCATGTTGAGGGGTATGTATGCATATATTTGTGTGTCTGCATGTGTTTCAGGACTGAAATCTTATTTTACAAAGATTATATTTCTTCTATACAGTAGACTTACTAGCTAAAGAAATCTGATTGTAGTTAATTTTAGTTCTTTTTTTAGATTTAATAAGGCAGATTCTCAATAGTTTACTTTTTTCTTTTCAAAGTAATACTATTTCCTATTACATTTTTGTCTTTATTAAAAGCATGAAAAAATTAGTGTTCATCTCTTGACAAATGTTCCTAAAAACCATTTGAGTTTACTGCACATGTGTATACCGTATTCACAAATGAGCCAATAAAATTGATGAATATGGATATAGAGTATTAACCACACTCCAGTTCCTTCAATAGCTGACAGCTGTCACTTTCAGTATGGGCTCTGTTGCTTTCCAGAGTTTCTAGACAGGGAGACTAGTGCTTATTTATAGATTAGCATTTACACATCATTCTATCCAATTCTAAATTCAATTTCACACAAATTAATCTCTAAATACCAATAGACTTTAGAGCAGTATAAAGTGATATTTTTTGTAGGAAATTTGGCTTGAAGTTGATCTTTGCTATTTGTTTGTGAGTACATAGTGTAACATGTAATTTTATCTGCAGAGCAAAGCAGCTGGAAAGAAAACGAAAGTTTACCATATTGCCAAGGAGATCATGAGCTCGGAGAAAGTGTAGGTGTTAATGCTAAACTCAAAATACTTATTCAGTTTATTTTAATTCTGCAGTTCAAATGTAATTATTTGCTTTTTATTACTTTTCTAACAGATTTGTGGATGTGCTAAAGCTCTTGCACATTGTAAGTATCTAATAAAATTTTTTATGTTCTTTGTTCTCTTAAATTTCAGCATTTAAACAGTATTGTACTGAAGTGTATTTTCTTTAATATTTCCTCATTTAAAACACTGAATAAACCTAATTAGGCAGTAGTATAAAAAAAACCTAAATTGCTGGAATTTTTCCCTAACAAGTATAGTGGGTAAATGTGTGGTAGTATCCCCCTTGATGCTCATGCAAAACTTCCATTTAAACTATTGGGATTTTGGATTAAATATTAGAATATGCCCCTAACTATAGCTCCTTATTTGTTAATGAACTATCTGGTTGTTTGGCAAGAATAATTCTTTCTCCATAAATAGTAGTATGAAAATTTTTGAATAAAAAACCTTTTAAAATTATTGTTTTTTTTACCAACTTGAATATGTACAATGTATGTAAAAATATTTTACCTGATTCTTAGATAATCTGTTTAAATCTGGGCTTTTGTACTGCAGTCATCGTCGTACTGTATGTTTTGAGCTATAACTCTTTACAGGTATGCATTTTGCATTCCTTGCTGTTATGGGAGCATATACAATACCAATGTCCACTAATGGAAAGGTGCAAATTAATATTTAGTCAAGTATATTTGGTACGTTGGTATCAAACCCTTGATCTTGTATGCTAATTACACAATAAACAGGTATTCTGTTAGCTACTGTAGAAGATGCTAGAACTAGCAAATGAGGAGTTTGGCTTTCCTGGGCATGTGATTTTGCTGTCTAATACATTAGAAGACATACAGCAAAGGTATTGGAAATGGATTGTATAAACAGAACTACTAAGTTGAGAGTACACAATTTTTTTACATCACAAGAGTGTACTGATAAAGTTTATAAGAAATCATATTTTTTCTCATGTACTGATTTTCAGTTTTCTTCACTCTACCTCTCCTGAGTAGTTTTTCCCCAGGAAGGAGAGAGAGTTCTAAATATTAAACATTTCTGCTTTTACCTAATGAGTCTCTTATGCAGCGCGTTCTGCCAGATTGGAAACAAGGATACGTTTTTTCTGTGCCTGTAAAACAGACCTCCTCTCTAACACAGGAAACGAAAATATTACTACACCACCTGTTGATTTTTGTTATATTTTTGAGTGATTGTTTTCTGAGTCTGCTAGGGCTTGAACTTTAAAAGACTGTGTCGGATAGTAATGGCAAATTTATAGTTTACAACCAGCATTGTACTTAGTCCAGGCACCAACCATCTTAAATACCTGTTTGGGGAATTGAGCATAAGGCACTATGAAGAGAGTGTGTTTAAATAGCAAAGTTATACGTTTTTAATTAGTTGCTAGCTGTAAAGTAAACTGCATGGCAGAATGTTCTCAAATGAATGAGGACTCTTGTTGGCTCAGGGACAAATATCAGAACATAAAGGCAGTGCAGTGTAGTGGAGAGGATGCTGACCTGAGTCTCAAATCTGGGATCTAGTCTCTCCTCTGCCATTGATCTGTTGTGACCTTAGGCAATCAGTTCAGCTCTCTCTGTGTTTGTCTGTTTAGATCATAAGCTCTTTGAGGCTGGGACTGTGTATGCTGCCTATCATTAAAAGGAAAATCACCATCCCTATTGGCAGAGTTTATGGAAACCCAGTGTTGTGTTTAAATGTAACAGTACTCCCAGGGAATCTGACTATCCACAAGAATGATGCAAAGCCACTTAAAAGACAATTATGAAAGTGAGGTTCTATGTGGAAAGTAACTTTGCAGCACTGCCATTGTGGGATTTCACTTTTATTGTGTCCCAGTAGTTTTTGTCTCACTTGTTTAGCTTGCTGACTGCCAGCCAAGCAACTCAGCTTGGGCTCCCAAAGTGACGCCTGGGCCCTTTTCACCCTGTGCTTCATCACCTGTAATAAAGGTTCTGCAGGCCAAATGAGGCTGTGTGTTTCTTCAGCTGCAGCTACTTGGAGTTGAGTAAGCAATTCTGTGGATGGTGTGTACAGAGTGGAGGAATATTTAGCTCACTCAGTCTTAGCAACATTGGCTCTGCAGCACTAACAGGAGTAAAGAGCAGTAAACTCTTATTTTTGTCACTGAAATCAACAAGTATAATGCTGACTACACCCAGGGAGCAGATCTGAGTGAGAAGGTGCCATTTTACACACCCATTTTTAAGAGCACTTGAAGTGAAAGTTAAGGTAATTGAGGATGCGGATATAGGTGGAGGCTGGCTATACATAACCAAGTCTAATTTTGCTTGCATTTTGTTGATTATATTAACTAAATTGCTTTAGATGAAACAACTCTCCCAAGCACTCAAAGAGCCCATCTGAAGGTTGTGGGGTTTTTTTATTTAATGAGAAGAACAAAAAATAAATACTTAAGACACAGTGTTTGATCATATAGAAAATGTTTTGGTTTGGGATCAGTTATATAATATCATGAATTTAATGTAAGCATTGTGTTGGCTATAAAGGTGCTGATTGAGATACTGGCCTTCAATTTTGCACAATGAAGTTTGCCAAAATGTGTAGAGTCAGTGGAGTTGCTCCGGACTGAATGACCCATTTAATTGTAATCCTGTCTCCTCGCTCCTTCTTTGAAGGATGAAATTCTATTAAAGTGCAGAAACTTCACTCTCAGGAGCTGCAAAAAACAAAATACTTAAACCAAAACAGTGTGCAGCTTGGGGTCAGTTTATGGCTGGCCTGTGGAGGGGTACACTCTAGCCCGGGGAGGACGCAAGGTACTTCCATAGAAGACAACTCTCATCTGGCTGCAAAGCATTATGGAGCCCAAGGAACAAGCAAGTTGTCCACCACTGGCTGAAATGTTCCATACCCCAAAAGGTCAGAGGGCCTACACACCCTTTACCGTATGCATTTGTGAGCCAGCACCCTTTCCCACCCTCCAGTATCCAGGAGGTATTACATATTGCAAAGGCCAAATGGCTCTCTCCACACCACTCAGTAGGTGTATGGGTGTGCCCCCTTACTAGTGCCCTCCAGCTCTCAAAGCCTCATTTAGCCTTCTGAGTTTTAGAGTGAACAAAATTAAAAAGTTAACATTAGGGGTCTTCCATTTGTTGAATTTCTGTCCGCGTTTTGTCTGCTAGAGTCTCTGGGTTAGTCATTTCTTGGTTATCTTTACCCATATGCCAGTATAATGCGTTAGATACTCTCTGTAGAACAGGGAGTGTGTCTTCCAGGGTGCTTGTACAATGCCTCGCACGACAGTGACTGATGGAGGTCTTTGCATGCTACTGTAATATAAATAAACTGTTTGCTACTGGTGAGTTATAAGAGCTAGGAGCTGGTAAAAAGAAAACTGGCAGCCCATCAGCAAACATTAAATCAGCATTTTTTTAATGGCAGATCTAGCATGTCACCTGCTGTGAGCTTGATGGATGTTGAGTTTAGAGCATGCTAGCTAAGCAGGGCTTGCACACGCCATTTGTAATTTGAGCTTTCACTAAGCCAAAGTGAATTAATGCTCATGACCCTAGTTTTCCTTTAAGATTTACACAAGGCTATAATAGATTATGCTGCAGGGTCAAGATTGTCATAAGTGATTTTCAGTGCCTCGCTCTGTGGGGGCCCAACTTGAGACATGGCAAACGGGTGCCTGATTTTCAGAAAGTGCTGAGCCATCGATCTTCTGTAAATTGGGTCTCTTTAAAGTATTTCAGGTTGGGCACTCAGTCACGAGTCACTTGGCCTTTATCTTGTACACAACAGGAAAAATTCAAGGTGTCTCATCTTCCAGCTCCTAACACGTGCATGCATGAAAAGGCGTCTTGAAATGTTGACATGTTTGACAGGTTACATACAGGAACAAATTTTCAAAAAGTGGCCACTGATTTTGTTTGTTTGCAGACTGTGTGTTTAGGCACAGAACTACAGAGCTACAGTGACTGCATATGCAAGTGGTAGAAGCCAGTTGAATCTGGCTGAAAATTGGAACCATAGATAGGGAAATAGCTGCTTCTCATACATGTAAGTAATGCACAAATGCATCCTGACAATATGTGGGATTTATTTTAAATTCTCTAATTCAGTATGCAGCATAGGCTAGCTCAGTAGCCCTGAACCACTTTTTGGTGGAGTTACCCTCCTGTGAAGAATTGCCAGAGGAGTGTTACCTCTTTTTATCCCCATCAGCCATGCTCACATATGTTAGCTGCCATTTCTTCTTCTTCTGTTCATATTCTCTCCTTTCCTTTTCTGCCTCTGGTTGGTGTATCTCTGCCTCCCACTTCCCCCTCCTTCCCTCTTTTTACCGTCTCTGTGACTCCCAGTCAACAAAAGGCTACAGACTGCTTAGAATAGGGGCATCTACTTGGTTGCACTTAAGGCCAGATGCATATGCTCTTGCAATGTAGCTGAGTGCTGGGAACAGAGGAGAGAAGCTTGGGCCTGTGGGTTGCTGCCTGGGCCTGTAGCCCCATCCCTATGAGTTGCTCCTATGTCCATTTGCGTTAGGGGCCACTGCTATAGCAGGAAGCCAAGGCAGGTGGCTTTCCAAGAGCCGCCCACTGCATTACCCACAGCAACAAGCACATTTGTATTTTGAGAGGTGTGGATCTGAGGTCAAGCAACTTTATCTCCGCTGGTGCACTCTCGCTGAGCTAAAATGGGGCCATGTTCACCAGGGAACTCTGGGTTAGCTTGTTGCTGTTTTTGCAGCATATTTACACTGTAAAAATACTTCATTCTCTTAGAAATCTAAAGATTAGACTCAGACTTCACAATGTAAACTAAATTGCAGTCAAATACTACAAGGAAGCAATCATAATAGATCTGGGGGAGCAGAATGGTGTACAGCAGTAAGCACAAGGCTGGGAACGAGGAACTCCCGCGCTCTAATCCTAGCTCTGGCCGTGATTTGTTGTGTGGCCTTGGTCAGTTCTCGGAACCTCTCTGCCTCAGTTTCTCTGTCTGTAAAAAATAAATAGTAATATTTACCTTCCTGCCAGATGCAAGGTGAGGATGCCAGTACAGCTCTCTAAACTACTGGAGTGCTTTAGAATTGCTGAATGGCCGTGCCAGATCTGGTCGAGACATTTAATAATGAATTACAGCTGTAGCTAGATTACAAAGAAATGTTAATGAAATAAGTTGGTCTGGCAGGGAGCACTGGTGGGTTATCTAGTCCGTTCTCTGCATTAGGATATTGTGAACATCTCCCCAGTCAGATAATTGACTATGTTGTAAAAATTAAGTATCTTATGCTATTAAAGACCTGTGAATTATTGTACTAGTCATGAAAACGACATAGAATTACTTGTCAGCTTTCTAGGACTGATGAGGTAATTTGTGTACTTGAAAAACCGTACAATCAACGTGTATTGACTTCATTATAAAGTATCACTGATATAGTTAAGCGTATGTATTGACCTTTTGTATTAAATATGTGTTTGCAAGATCTATTACATCTATGTCCCATGCAGTCGTACTTGCAGTTTGCCATGTTGTGGCAGCGTGGCCCTTTCCTAGAATGTGAAAGTTGGGGGGTGGGGGTGTGTGTGCCTTGAAGAATGTGCAAATGCAAAAAAATTCCTGACACCAAACTGATATTTGAGCTCTTTGGATTTGTACTTAAGCAGGAATTGCACATAAACTGAAAGATGTTTCTGCTGATGGTGTGTTAATGTATGATAAGAAGTATGCGACTACAAACCAGGGTGAACATGTGAATGGAGCCCAAGCAAAAGGATGCCAGGATCAGCATTAAATTATGCAGTTGTCTGTCTTTTTTTTTTAAATTGCAATTTTTAAAAAAAGACTATTTCTCTTTTCTGACACATCTTGCTTAAACAATGTCTGTCTCTCTCCCTGTGCAGTCAAAAAGCTGTCTCATCCATGCTTTTCTGAATAGTGGAATGTTAATTTCACAAATTTTAAATGAACAATATATGTGCAACTGTACAGAAATCTGAAGCCCATATGGGCTCAGGCCAGCAGTTTAGTGAAAGTTCAGCATGTCGTTAAGGTGGATCTGAAATTGGGTCCACATCTTTTCCCTTGTTCCCCAGGCTAACACAAAGTTATGGGGTCATTTGTTGTGGCCTTGCACTTGCAACACTCTAGTGAGAGGGATGCAAGTCACTGTGACACAAGGCCTTTCTGGGAGAGAAGAAGGGTTTCTGTTGATGAAATAGCGGTGACCCTATTATGAATCATTTGTCAAGTTCCACAGTTGCCTAATTAGCTGAGGAAATAGTGTCAAAGGATTTTTGACTCCATAGTAGCTCAGACATTGCTACAAACTGCTGGCAAGGATGTAGTTTAAAAAACAAAAACAAAAGGGCAAGCCCACTCATGCGTTTGTTAGGAGTGTCTTGCCAGACATTAACAGAAAAATGAAGTATTTGTAAGTAATTTAACACTTACTGGAGTAACTGAGCTCCCTCAGGAGCCACTGGTTACTCTACTGGATAGTGACACTTGAAGCAATCTGTAATAGATATGGATGCCATTGTGTAACACATTCTGGTGACAACCAGATGTGCCTTCATCTCAAAGTAGGGAAATGAAGGTCATCTCTTTTGTGTACACAATGAAAGGAGACGCAAGAAAATTACAGTTGGACCAGAATATAACAACATAAAGTTGGATCCTGCAAACAGCATTGCATGAAGCAGTTTGAGCATCTGGGCCATTGTTATTTATTTACTTCTTTGAAAAAATCATCCTGTTGAACTGCATGTCAACATACCTTTTTTGTTCTCACACATACACACGCACACACAATATTTATATGCTTGTCACATCATGTAAAACTTCTGTTTTGTCACAAATGGTACTATTCAATTGAGTAAATGTCTCATTTTAAAAAGTGAATATTTTAGCTTTTTTTAAAAATACAGCATGAGTAGAATTCAGTTTTTTATTTGAGAAGTGTTTTTAAATACAAAGTGTGATTCTTAAAAATTCGCTTTAATGTTGCTGCTGCATTGCTTCAAACAGAACACGTTGCCTATGGCAGCTAGGGTGATGGCCTTTGAACAGTTCAGTGCAGGAGGAGGCTTTAGCAATGTTTATGTTCTGGTATAACTATAAAATCTGTGAGTGTAATGCGGATTATTTCAATGTGATCGCATGTGATACTGATCACTGAGTGCCAAGTATACATACATATGTTAACTTTTAACAGTGATGTTAAGGAAGTTGGCCATGTTTTTCTATTTAGTAGTGAACAGATTAGCTTTAGAGGGAAGCAGGCAAGTGCATTTAATTAACCTCACTGTAATTCTTGAATTACTGCTCTTCTTTTAGGAAAAAATTATCCTTGTACTGAATGACATGCATTTTTTTTGGAGTGAAGTTTCATTTTTCTCTCTTTTTATATTCTATTTATTTAACTTTATTAAAAATGCAGCCATTATGGGCTCTCGCTACACAGATACAATATTAATGAATTTCATAATCAGAGGACCAATAGTTATGAACATAGACAGTCACGGCATTCTCCTATCTATTTCACTCTTCTCCCTCCTATCCCCACCCTCACTCCTCAGGCTTATGCTGTCTGCCTTCAAATCTTTTTAACTTCAGCTCAAGATAAACCTCAGGAGGGTTACTTAAAAAGAGCTGCCAGGTCATAAATAAATTTTTAATATTGTTATTGTAACCAATGCACAGTGCATGTTCAATAACAGTGATTTGATAATTCCCAAGAAATCTGAACCTTTTCTCCTTCTCATTTTTGTTTCATTTAGCAGTCTGGTTTGTCACCATTTGTAGGTTTAATTTGATTTGCCTTGTATCTCCTATATTACCTCTCTTTCCTCTCTGCAGTAGTTCATCTGTTGACTTATTAGGGACTGGGCTGACAATCAAGTATCTTGACTGGCTGTTATTTCGATGATGAAGTCACATAGTATGATCCAAAGCTCACTGGAGTTAATGATGACCTCAGTGGGCATTGGATCATCCCAGAGAGAGCACCAGGGTCTCCTGTGGCCAAATACATGCCAGAGTCTTCATATGCTAAAACAGTAACTTAAATAAATGGTGTTTAAAACTGACTCCCTACTCCTCTTCCAGTGTCTTGTCAGGAAGGAGCTTCTTCTGCCGATTGCATTGTATACAAACAAGCTTTCATGCACTGTGCCTTACAATGTTCAGATAACCTATGCCAGAGGACAAAGCAAGAATTTTATGTTGTTTTGGGGAAAAGACTCCATCCAAGGCTGAGCTACAAACAGTGAGATCCAGCATTTACTAGTCTCATGCTGGCTTATGTATTAGACTCAGTAACTGTCTGCTCTTGCTAAGTGTACCAGTTACAAGTACTAAACACAATGTATTTTGCCCAACGTTCTTCAGAAGTCCTGTATTTGGGCTGTATTAGTCATTGCAATTCCTTGTATCATTTCAGCATTAAGCAGTGCTCAAAAGCAGTGTTTCCCAAACTGTGGGTCCTGACTCACCAGTGGGTCATAGGAAGATTCTGAATGAGTCATGGGCCCAGAGCAGAGGGGAGGCCTGGGGGTGGGGGTGTTGGAGAGCAAGCCCACCCCGCATTCACCCCACAGCAGCGGCTCCTGTCCCAAGAGACTGGGCCTGGCTCTGCACTCCAGGTGTTTCAACCTGGCACACGGGGTCACAACGCCACTTGGGTTTTGGCCTGGTCACCCCTCCATTATGATAGCCAGGCAGCCGGTGCCTCTTCTCTACAGCAAGTTGGGTTGTGATACCAGATTGGAGGGTGCTGCTGCAGGTGGTCTGTGCCTCCTCAGCAGAGCAAGGAGGAGGCTGTGGAGGGGAAGGAGACTGCTGTATGATTTTTGGTGATCCCCTCTCCACAGGAATTTGGGCCCTAGGCACGTACTTAGTTTGCCTATGCATTAATCCAGCCTTGGTTTGGACAAGCAGTACCCCATGTGACAGCAGTACCCCATGTGACAATTTTTTCTTAATACAATACTGTTTTTATGAAGTTTAATACAAAATCTATCCTACTGTTGCACCGTTACAGGATTTAAAAATAGTAAATGGGGGTTTCTGTATAATATATGTATAGTGGTGGGTTGCAAAAAACAGCCACAAAATTCAGTTGGTAGGTCATCTTAGTAAAATGTTTGGAAACCATTGCCCTAAGGTCAGGAAACCCCATAGATGCAGCTGATAGTAAGCTATGTGACACTTGTCTGCACAGATGATGTGTGAAAGAGCATTTCCATATGAATAAGGCCATCTGCTTTGTTTTTTTTTTTTTTTTTTTTTAAAACTTTAATGCGGTAGTTCCTGACCTTTCCTTTCTACTCCCTGCCCAAAAACCACCTGCAGTTTCTTGCCACAAACTACTGAATCCCAGCCTTTTGTGACCCATGGAACCATGCGATTGAAGCTTGTGGGGATATTGCTGGGAGATGGTGACAGGGACGTTTGGGTGGATGGGCCTAGAGAGGTTAACTGAGAGAGCTGGTATGGATGGCTGTGACGTGTCCTCTCACCCTCCTCCACCCCAGCAGCACTCGCCTCCAGGGGAGAGTTGTTCTGGGAGGCTATAGGAGCCTAGTGCCTGTAGTTCAGATTTTCCTCCCTGTGACATCCTAGACATTGACTTAGCTCATATCCTATAGAGTTATTCAGCAGTTTAAGTAAGGTACACGGGTGTTACAAGATTTTTAAAAATTGTGTAAGTTTCATTGTAAGTGGTGGAAAAGGTACTCGGGACCCATGGGTGAAATCCTGGCCCCATTGAAGTCAATGTCAAAATTCTCATTGACTTCAGTGGGGCCAGGTTTTTCACCCTATATGTTCAGTGAGGACCAAATAAACATGATAGCCTGGTCTGTTCGGGAGGCTTTTGTAGCATAGAGAATGTACCACCTTCTGGGATGAGTGATCAGTGTTCCCAGCGTAGGTAAATATTGATTGTACCAAACTATTTATGATATTAAAAAAAGAACAAACAAGAAAAACCTGACAGCTCTAGTGTCATTTGGTTGGTTTTCTCTTAGGCCTGGCTTACACTACAAAGTGAGGCTGACGTAAGTTGTCTTGTTGAGTCGACAGAGTTGTGCATGTGTCTACATTCAAACTTGTCTTCTGCCAACGTTGGCATCCTGTTACGGTGACACAGTAAAACCACCTCCCTGAATGGCACTGAGCCATGGTCGATGTACTGTGGTCAATGCAGAACAAGCGTAGACACTGCACAACCTACATTGATGCTAACAGTCCTCCAGCAGCTGCCCCACTGTGCCCAATAGTGACCACTCTGGGGGTCATGGAGACTGTAAGCCACCCGTCATCATCCCTCCCCCCCCCACCCTAAAACCACCTGCATATGTTCGAAAGGGCTTTTTCCTGATCGTCCCACTTGGTGAGCACACCGAACAGCTCTCCTTTGTTATGTGCAACTGCCCAACCCACTCTGTTGGCTACACATTCTAGACGCACTCCTGCCTGGAGCAGACAGGAGAAATTGAATCTCTTGGGCCTGTGGGGAGAAGGGCCTCTGCAGGCACAGCTACGGATCAGCTGTAGAAACATTGACCGCTACGAAAAGATTGCACAGAGGGTGGATACAGGTGAAAGAGGATGACAGGGATCAGCAGCAGTGACACATGAAAATGAAGGAACCTGCAACAGGCACACCACGAGACCTGGGGAGCCAACAGTCAGTCTGGTGCTGAGCCACAGACCTGCTGCTTTTACAATGAGCTGCATGCCATCCTTGTCGGAGACCCCCACCGCCATCCTCAGACCAGCATGGCTGCCTCGGAGGAGTATGTGAAAGATACCCCTGCTGTGTACAGTGAGGAGGAGGGACACGTGGCAGGTGCTCCAGCCATGCAGTGAGCCAGAATCTCTTTGAGACTCCATCTCATTCTAGTCCTGCCAGCCAAGCATGGATGACCCTGATCTAGGGGCAGGAACCTTGGGTAAGTGTGTGCATGCATTCACCCTTAAACCTGAAAATGGCACCCGACCCAGCCCCATGTTGGCAGGATGGAGATACTTGCTTTCCATTTTCTTCCTAGGAGAAGAGAGAGAGATACAACAAACAGTGGTAGAGTTATCATCTGCTTTTCATTCCCCTGTAGGGTTAAGCCGGGGGAGAGGGTGGGAGACAGATGTGAAGCAGCTTGTTTATGTACACAGGGATGTCCCTTGTATCCTCCTGAGAGTTGTTGTTGAGATCTTTCACGGAGGAACTCCGCAATCCTTTCCTGAAGGTTTCTGGAGATGGCTGCCTTATTTCTTCCTCCTCTGTAGGACACTGTCCCATTCCACTCCACTATGACGATCACTGCAGTAAACAGGCTAGTGGCGTATGGGTCCAGTGGCTTGGGGATGCCCAGCAGCAGCTATGCTGTGTGCCTTTGTTATCCTCAGGAATGAGATATCGGCTAAAATCACCACCGCCTGTGGAAAAGAGTGCTAGTATTCAGTGCATTGCCCTGTACTTGTGGGCCGATTTTTTTTATTTTTTATGCAACTGAATAATTCCCTCCTCCTCTTCCCCCCAGCAGGCCATAGTCACCATGGGTGTGGCAGCTAGGCAACAGTGCTGCGCAGAGGCATTCAAACCTGAAGTGTCAATAAGCAGGTCTGATTTTACAATGTTATGGGAATAAGTTCAGCACTCCCCTCCCTTATCTTTCGCTTTTTGTTGTGATTATAAATACAATGATATCTGTCTGTTTTTTTTGTTGCTGCTCCTTTTAGCCTTGAGGGGTTCCCCCTCCACACCTGCGGCATGCCTGATCCGAAAGAGAAGAAAGAAGCGGACGAGGGAGAACATGTTCTGCAAGATCCTGAAAGCCAGTGCTTCACTGGATCTTGATCAGAAGGCCTGGAGGGTGAATATAGCAGACAGCCTGGAGAAGGAAAGTGCAGACAGGAGAAAGTCCCAGCAGGAAAAGGAGCGGGAGATGCACCAGGGCATAATGGGGGTTCTCAGTCAGCGAACACAAATGCTGCCAACTTCTTGACCGATGGGTCCAACGATCCTGGGCTCACCTTCCTTTGCAGTCAGTGAGGAATTAATTATATTTTCTCAGCTCCTTACCCCAACTCCCTCCAAACTTTCCACATGACATCATGGGCCACATCCCTATCCCTGCCACCCCACGCCAGGGGACAGTAAGGAAAATCACAGCTTCGTATGGCTGGTGTACGTTTGACAGAAATGGACTGAACTGGACATGAATGTTTTTCTAGCCTTCTAATTTTAAAGTTCTGTTCCATTTATTTTATAAGTTTGCATTGTATCATTTTTAACTGCACAATAGTCTTTGCACTGTTTTTCTTATGCAATAAATTTTTATTTTTTGGAAATAATTTGATCTTTATTACTTGATAACATATACTGCAGAATGCCTAGTGCTACGGAAAGCACCATTAATTGTAATTGAACCAGGATTTCAACATCACCAATAGTAATCCGCTGGTCAGGAAAGAATGTCTCTGTTTGCAGCTTTCTGAACAAGCCTGTGTTCTTAAAGATGCAAGTGTCACACACCTTCCCTGACCTGCCCACATTGATATCGGTGAAATGTCCCCCAGTGATTCACCAATACTTTCATAACCATGGAAAAGTAGCCCTTTCTGTGGATGTATTCTGGCACCAGCCCACCTTCCTACAAATGGGGATATACATGCTGTCTGTCGCCCCACCACAGTTCGGGAACCCCATTGCTGCAAATCCATTCACTGTTTCCTGCGCATTGCTGAGAGTCACAGTCCTGTGTAGCAGGAAACAATGGCCCCATACACTTGCAGGACAATGGCCCCCACTGTAGATTTTCCAGCTTCAAAATGATTTCCCACTGACCAATAGGAGTCTGGCATTGCAAGCTTCCACAGTGTGATCACAGCAATTGACTTGCTTCTCAACTGTCAATGCAGCTCTCATTCTGATGTCCATGCACTGGAGGGCTAGTTCAAACTCAGCACATGGACCCAGGAATGTGACTTTTGCGTCCAAAAGTTCTGGCGGCACTGGGAATAACTCCCCTTGTTGACAGGCCCTGAGTTAAAGCCACACAGTAACATAAAACAGATGGTACCATCTCACCCTCTGTAATGGGTAACGCTCCACAGCATTTCTGCAAGGGAAATACTGTCATATGTATTGTTGCCGGAAGGCCAGTCTCTCAGTGAGGGTTGTTTTTTTTTCTCTTTGTACTCCAACAGGATTTCCGGGATGCAGTGGCACATGCTTCCAGGCAGCTAGGAAAGCCAGTGATTGAGGAAAGGATCCTGAATCAGATCCTGTACTACCTACCTCAGCTGTATGAACTTAATCAGGACCTCCTCAGAGAATTAGAAGAGAGACTGTCTCACTGGTAATGATCAATAAGAGTGCAATTTTTTTCCATGGTTTTAAAATTTAACTGTGGAGTAAAGTGAATTTTACATTCAGCAGAAGTTTGCTCTTTTGTAATCTATATGCTTTTTAGACTCCAGAGCTGACTTCTGAGCCTAAGGACCTAATTTTCAAATGAGGACACCTTAACTGGGCATCTAAATTCCACATTTAGATGCTGGAATTGACATTTGGGTGCATTAATTGTACATATGCATGTAAATGCCTATTTGAGCAACCGGATTTTGGACCAAAGCTAAGTTCTTCAAAAATAGAAGCCTAAAGTTAAGCTTCTTTGAATCTGCATTTGGGCATCGAAGTAAGTGGCCTGATTTTTTGAAAGTGCCAAACATTCACACTTCCATTGGCCTCAATCTGGTGCCTAAATGTGAATCCAGGAGCCTGATTTTAGGTTCCTATTTTTGAACATTTTGGCCATAGGCACATGACTAAATTGTGAGTGTTTTGAAAATTGAGTTCCCTATTTCACTTTGCAGGATGAGATACCAGCACGTCAATGCTTATCTCATTTGGAGAGGAGAAGCTAAGAATTTACAGCAACAACAAAATTAACCTGCACATTTTGGTTTGCCTAGTGAGATCAGCACTAGCTCAGTGGTTGACAACTTGCAGCCCTTCAGGGTAATCCGCTGGTGGGCCACCAGACAGTTTGTTTACATTTGCACAGCCGCCCGCAGCTCCCAGTGGCCGTGGTTTGCCATTCCTGGCCAATGGGAGCTCGGGAAGCGGCGTGGGCCGCAGGGAAGTGCTGGGATTTGCGGGCAGCCGTGCAAATGTAAACAAACTGTCTGGTGGCCAGCCAGCGGATTACCCTGACGGGCTGCTTGCAGCCCATGAGTTGCAGGTTGCCCACCACTGCACTAGCTGTTTAATAAGCCTTCTTTTTAATCCACTACTGAGCTCCGAAAGTGACTGAGAATGTTAGCTTTGCTGGTTTCTAAATCACAGATTTATTTTTATGTAGCTATGTGCTGTTTTAATGACTTTGTTCTCTTTTTCAGGATTGATTATCAAAGAATTGCTGATATATTTGTGAAAAAAGGACCCTACTTAAAGATGTATTCAACTTATATCAAAGAATTTGATAAGAATGTTGCGCTGCTAGATGAACAATGCAAGAAGAACCCTAGTTTTGCTGCTGTGGTTAAAGACTTTGAGGTATCATCTTCTTTTGCAAGAGAGATCTTAATTTCTTGTTTCTTATCTCGGGTGCTCTTTTGTAAGGCTGCAAAGATTTAGTTTTTCCTCTTTGTTTCTAGGTCCCAGTTGGGGACCAGTGGGTAGGACGAAGGAGAATTTAACCACTGTGGCCTACGTTTGCAAAAATGACTAGTGGTTTTGGGTGTCCAATTGGAGACACATCAAAGGGACTTGATTTTCAGAAGGCTCAGCACTTTCTAATAATAAGGCCTCTTTAGTGTGGTTTAAGATGGACAGCCAAAATCATTAGTCGCTTCTAAAAGTTTAAGTGTCTGGGTCAAATTATGCACTGACTTCTACCATTGTAAACTCATTGATTTGATTGGGGTTGCAGAGTAAAAATGAGGGCAGAATGTAGTTCTTCAAGTCCTGTGTTTGGTTTGGAATGGAAACCTGGGAAAGCGAATTTCTTGAGCTGCAAACCTGAAAATAAAACAAACCAATTCCTCTTCCAAAATGCCCTCAAACTGAGCACATGCAATAATCCTGCAAAAGCCAAGTACCCCTGCCAGCCTCTCACTTTATTCCCTGGAAAACCGATCAGAGAAGAGGTGTGAACTCTAAACATGCAATCCAGAATAAACATCACTGAGCACTTGTGAGGGTTATTCATTATTTTGACAGAGTTTAATTCAGTAATGAATGAATTTTTGAGACTGACATAGTAAACAACTGCTGAGCTCAGTACTGTTGTAGTTCCTTTCCAGCAGAGAAGTCATAACTTAGCCATAGCTATCTTCTGGTCACAGAGGGCCTGTTTCTCACCAAGCCCCACTAGGTGAGCGCGCACAAATGTAAGCCTGCTTTGCATGGCCAGCATCAGGTGCTTCCAGGCATTGCTCGATGTGTTGGGTGTGTGCGTGGCTAGATAAGCTACTTGGGAAGCTACAGGGGGAAGGAGGCTAAAGTGTGGAGGAGAAGAGAGTAAAGAAATGTAGGAGAGAGAAAAACAAGACAGCAATTACCAAAGAAAGAGATAAAACCTATCCCTGTTAGTGAAGGTGCTTCTTGTCAGTGTTCCTCATGTACGAGTAGCATTAATAAATGATTTTCAGGCGATTCGAACTGGAAGAAGTGATGAGAGGGCCAAATCACCCAACCTATGATGATTAAAACATAGAATCATAGAATATCAGGGTTGGAAGGGACCCCAGAAGGTCATCTAGTCCAACCCCCTGCTCGAAGCAGGACCAATTCCCAGTTAAATCATCCCAGCCAGGGCTTTGTCAAGCCTGACCTTAAAAACCTCTAAGGAAGGAGATTCAACCACCTCCCTAGGTAACGCATTCCAGTGTTTCACCACCCTCTTAGTGAAAAAGTTTTTCCTAATATCCAATCTAAACCTCCCCACTGCAACTTGATGTTGGAGCATGACCCTTTAAAAAGGTTTATCTCTCTGTTGTGTCTTTGGGCTTTGTACCACTTAAAGAGACTTCTGTAATGAATGCTGCAGCCTTCCCTACAGTTCTGTCTGATTGATAAGAATTGCGATGCCACCAGGTTACCTTCACTGCTAGCTGGCAGGTTTCCCTTATTTCTAGGGAGATGCATAACATTCTTTTCTTAGAACAAAGACAGATGTTTTGATTTTGCATAGAATTCCAGTGTTTACCTGTTACGTATCTTCCTAACTTTTGAGACATACTATTTTTATGTGTGTTCTTCTGTGTGGAGGAATGATCAGATCTGGCTACTAGCAATACTGTAGCATGTGGGCCTACAGATAAATGTTACTTGTGCATAGCTGAGGGCTGACTTAGGCAGCTCACCTTTATATGTACTGCTGTGGAGTTAAGCAGGATAGCAGAATGCATCCCTTTCCAGCACACGAGTAAAAGTCAATTGTTTAGAGGCACAACTTCTTTGGGTAGCAGATAATTGACTATTAGAGGACTGTGGGTATTTATTTTGGGTGTTTGTCTTTCAGATGAGTCCTCGCTGTGCTAGTCTGGCACTCAAGCACTATCTGCTCAAGCCAGTTCAGAGGATTCCCCAGTACAGGCTGCTTTTGACAGGTACTGACAAGCTGTTCACAAGTTTAAAAGCCAGTCCTCACAAGTCCCAGGAAATTGGCATCTAGGCCATCACAACACTTTGCAAAGGATATTTACTTGATTACAGATGTATGAAACTCTCTTAAAATGTACTGTGCAGCTAGAAGTTCTACTCAGTAATATTGGCAGTCATAAAATACGCAGGAAAAAT
The DNA here is from genome assembly GCF_965140295.1 of Lepidochelys olivacea. Lineage (NCBI taxonomy): Eukaryota > Metazoa > Chordata > Testudines > Cheloniidae > Lepidochelys > Lepidochelys olivacea. Next base: position 270,717,602 of record NC_140411.1, read on the forward strand.
GCAGTTATTCCCAGCCACGTGATACGTTTTCTGGTAGATAAATTCAGCAGAAGTCACAAACATCAAACCTTGTTATGGTTTGCTCTGTTTCCACAGCTGTGGAATCCAATCATGTCATTAGGAGCAGGGGAAGAGCATTGATTTCAAATGTGAGAAGGATGGGGAAGGGAGAAAAGGGGTCCTTACAATTGAAAATAAAAACATTTTTCTTTTAATATAAGTTCTAACCCAAGTACTAAATCCTCTAAGCCTGTTTTTTTTCCTGAAATTAGCCATGATTTTAAAGAAAATGTTTTGTGTGCACTGAAATCTTGTCTTTCTCAAAAATATAACCTAATTCTTGTTTTCTTGTTAACAAAAATTACAGGGTTTAAGTTCCGTTGCTTGGTTTATAAAGTTATGTGTTTTAGGAATGTAGGGAACATGCATTATAAAGGACAGTGTCAAGGATTTAGAATCTTCTCGAGTTCTTAAATATTTAGTTTTTGTTTTTTTCATGCTACTGTCCCTTGCTGAGAAATTTAAAAATAGTATCTGTATATGTAGTAACTACAAAAATAAAATGCTCCATGACCCTTTTCCAGCTCTGCAGCAGCTAACCAAGAAATGCCATTTCTCCTGCAGTATTTAAATCAGTGATGCTGCTGCATAGTACAGATTAAGCTTATTACATTGCAGCCACAAAGTTATGATTAAAAATAACCCCTTTATTTTCAGTTGCATTAAAATCAAAGAGGGAAGGCAGGGAAAACCCTATGAAAACAGGTTATTTGTAAGTGGGAAATGTTTACATCTCTTACAATACAAGGAAAAGCAAAAGCTTATTAAAAGGTATCTGATCATTTTATTTTAAAAGGACACTAACTTTAGACATGACAGGGGGACTGCTATTCATTCCAAATTCAGTGGTGGTGTCTCAATTTCTAAGAGACCAAAGGCATACTTAAAAGGGGTGGAACCAAAAGGTAGGGAGGAGGAAAGACCTTTTTGATAAATGCAGTTGCAACAGAAACCCCATAGCTCAAAGGCTTTAAAATCCTCATTATCGTTGGTTCTAAATGCAGGAGGTGAGGGAGGAAGTTCATAGAAAACACTAGTCTTGTAAATCCTCTTCTATCTGGCTGATACCATAGGACCCCAGTCATGCAATTGGATCTGTGAAGGTAGATCTTGTACCCATGTAGAGCTTTGTTGATCCTGTGGCTGCCAGCAGGGATCACACTGCAAGATCAGGGTCTTGGTTTCTAAACAGAATTTTTCTCTGTTCCATGGGAGGGATGAAAAGCTCAAAGATCAGACTCTCATCTATGCTGATTATTTTTTAGTAACAGTTCTTGGAAGGAACAGTAAAATAACTTCAAAGGGAGAGCTATACTTCCCTTGCTATTGCTCAGCCTGCAATATCCATCCACATTGCATTATATTTGCCTTGGCCATAAAATGGGATTATTTGCCCCTCCCCATGTGTAGCTAGATGGTCTGTCTGTCCATTTAAAGCACCTCTGCTTAATACTGGGTGGTCTCCATGAAAATGCTGCACTGCTGGGACTTCAGAACACACAGAAGGTACTTGGGCCCAGCATCAGAATGCGCTGGGCAGCATGAGTGAAACAAGAATGAAGGTAATTTTAAATGATAAAGTTGCTGTATTCAAAGCCAATGGCAAAATTCCCTATTCTGTAGATGCATAAGGAAACAAAGTGGGCAAATTGTGGCAGGGAGAGGAAAAAAATTATCAGTGAAATGCAGCTGCTGGGCCTCTTGGTGTCGACAGCTGGTTTTCTTTCTCGATGTTATCTAAGCACTCTGTGTCAGTAGGCTAGCCTTGTTTTTATGATACATTTCCACTTTCCTGTTTCCATGTACCTTTGCAGTAGCATCAATTTACAAGATGATTGCTGCCTCTTGATACTGTTACTCCTGAGCTGTCAATGTCAGAGGCAGATGGGCTCATAAATCTGCAAAAGAGAGGAGCATCTCATCTGTATTCCTGTCAAATTATATGGTTCCTCCATTTGCTCACGTGGGCTTTCACTTCTCTACACACTAATCGTTTGATTCTTGCATAACAAGTATTAAAAGGATTACTTACTGTGACGGATAGTTAGAAACTTCTGCTGTCTAGTAAGAAAATAAAGGAGTGAAATTCTTCCCTACTGCCCCTTTCCCAAATCCCTGTATCACTCGAGGCTGTGCAATATTCACGTCCTCCATGCTGTCCTGGGATGAGCCCTCTTCCTTCTTATCGCTTCATTCATTTTCTCAGCCTTTCCCTTCTCTCTTCCTCATTCCTTGCTGATTCTGTCTCCGTTCAGTGCACATCCTCACCCTCCATTTCTGTGTTTTATGGTTGTCTTTGTACTATGCCCTGCTGCTGTATCTATCATCTCTCAATTGTCCATCATATCAAGGAATAACCATCATTGTAGACTCAAATGTGTCTCCTGCACAAACTTGCTGCTTATCTCACTTAAACCCACATCATGTGAGGAACATAGAATAAATATATTTTTTCTGTTTGCAAATTAGGGCCTTGGCAAGTTGAGAGCTAAAAAAGTAGGTTTCAGCGATTTATATTTATGCTTCCTTTAGCCTGTCTCAAGTCAGGCAATAGGAAGGAAGAAGAAAATTAGACCATATCTCTCATCCTTCCCCTCTTAGAAATTCCACTTACAATAAATAGTTCATCTCTGGTTGCTATATTTTGTTCTAAGTATTCTGTATATCTTCTGTAAATAATGCTTGATTTTGACTTATTCAGATTTTTTTGTTTAAATAGTGATCACTAGTCATTTTTTTTTTAAGCTAAGAGATTTAGTTTCATTGATTGGATTTTGTTCATATACTTGTTCTTATTAAGTAAGTTTGTACTAAATTATAGTGTTTCAGCAAAATATAATGGTATCCATATCAATAAAAACCTTTCTGTGTAATAGTCTGATGGCATTAACCACAGAAAGGTTAATGAAGTGAGCTGTAGCTCACGAAAGCTTATGCTCAAATAAATTGGTTAGTCTCTAAGGTGCCACAAGTCCTCCTTTTCTTTTTGCGAATACAGACTAACACGGCTGCTACTCTGAAAGGTTGTTGTAAGCACAGAATTTTCAGTGTGTATTCATGGAAAATGAGAGATTAGAAACATCTGTTCAAAACCTACTTTGAAGCTATAGATTTTAGCCACGAACAGAGGCTATTAGCCAGATGTGCAAAGGAGTGTTAAGTTCAAAATTACATAAATATTATTTCAGCATTTAGCAGCTGCAAATTTAATTGGATACTCCATAGAGCCCTAACATAAGAGCAAGACTCTAATTTTGACTGCAGAGTTTCAAATAAATAAATTTATGCTGAAACTTGTCTTAAGTCTCTCTGACACTTTTAGTTCTCTGGCACTTTTAATTCTAGTTTTGTCCGTGAATGAAAGTACCTGTCAAAAGAATTGCGCCATATAAAATGTTTGCGAATATAGACTAACACGGCTGCTACTCTGAAACATATAAAATGTTGTTCATTTGTTTATCTTGGACAAAACTTTAATGTATGCCATAAAGCATGTATATGCCAAGAAATATTCAGTTCCCTATTTGGGTCCCTATTACACGGGGAATTTAAGATCACTTTTGGGTCTTAAATTTATGTTGCCATTCACAATGGATTGTTTTCTTAGGGTGCTATCATAACACAATGGTCAGTGTGCATTGTGTCCCCTACTGTACCTGGTCCACAGAGGATACAAGTTTGTTACAGCTGCCAGTTGCAAAGCCTGGCTCTTTAGTACAAACTCATGCTTTTAGTTCAGGAGGTCCCGAGTTCAGTCCCTGGTGATGGAAACCCACACTGTATTTCAACTCTGATTTGTTATTTTGGATTATAGTAGTGCACAAAATATGCACAACGTGTATAGGAAAACACAGTTCCTGCCCTGGAGAGCTCACAGTCTATGAAGATGAACACTATGCAAAGGTTGGGAGAGAGGGATAAAACATGCAACCAACTTTTAAAAATAAATGACTACTATCCCATAGGGCTTCTACCTAGCCATTCTTTGGCCTTGTCTGTGCAGTAGGTTGCTCTAGTTTAGCTACAGGTGTGTGCATTTTTAAACCAGTTTGGTTAAACTGGTTTAAAAATGCTATGTGGCTATTAAATTGGTTTAAAAATGACATTATTTTATCTTAAGTTGATTCCTTATTGATGTAAGCTACATCAATTTTAAAAATGGCTTTTTAACTTATGTAGGTAAGGAATCAATTTCAGATAAATTGGTTTAAAAATGGCTGATATGAATTTAAAATGTTCTCATAGTGGTTTTCACCAGTTTAACCAAATTGGTTTAAAAATACAAGACTTGATTAACTATTTTGTGTAGCTATCACAGCAAAAATCTCTCTTGGAATATATAAAGGAGGAAGGAAATAACTTGGTTTTTTGTTGTGGGAGAGAGTTTAGTGTCATGGAAGAGACAAGTACTAAAAAAAACAAACATTGGCTGGTGCCCACTAATGGTAAAACAAAACTTCAGGTTCAGCAAAAAATGGTGGTTTTCCTCTGATCTAGCTGGATCAATCTTTTCTCTTTTTCTCCCTTCCTCTAGAGTAGAACCTACCTACTACTGCTCCTTCTCCACACCCTCACCTGACCTTTATGCCTTACTCTTCACTACATCCTCCACAAAACTTTCAGGCCAGAATGCAGATATGTTCACTAATTAAATATATATATATAAATATTTATTATCATTTATTTATAAAAGATTGTATATTTTTCTGAAAGTTTCTATTGCATCTCTTCTGCACTTTAACCACTTTAGAATATATAGAACAGATGCCTACTGCAAATGTGACACATGCAGTGCCTTTGGTGGTACATTATGCTTTCTGATTAAATATTGTAGGAAATGGAATCTCCAGGGGAATATGTTTGGTTTTCCCAATTTGGCATTTAAGGTTAGTTTTAGTGATTTTAGCAGAAAGAATGAGTACTTGTGGCACCTTAGAGACTAACAAATTTATTTGAGCCTAAGCTTTCGTGGGCTAAAGCCCACTTCATCAAATGCATGCAGTGGAAAATACAGTAGGAAAATAGGTAAAATGGGGGCTGCCATACCAACTCTTAACGAGACCAATCGATTAAGGTGGGCTATCATCAGCAGGAGGGAAAAAAAAATTTGTAGTAATAATCAGGATGGCCCATTTCAAACAGTTGACAAGAAGGTGTGAGTAACACTAGGGGGAAAATTAGCATGGGGAAATAGTTTTTAGCTAGTGTAATGACTCATCCACTCCCAGTCCTTATTCAAGCCTAATTTAATGGTGTCCAGTTTGCAGATTAATTCCAGTTCTGCTGTTTCTTGTTGGAGTCTGTTTTTGAAGTTTTTATGTTGAATAATTGCTACTTTTAGGTCTGTAATTGAGTGTCCAGGGAGGTTGAACTGTTCTCCGACTGGTTTTTGAATGTTATAATTCTTGATGTCTGATTTGTGTCCATTTATTCTTTTGCGTAGAGACTGTCTGGTTTGACCAATGTACATGGCAGAGGGGCATTGCTGGCACATGATGGCATATATCACATTGGCAGATGTGCAGGTGAACGAGCCTCTGATAGTGTGGCTGATGTGATTAGGTCCTATGATGGTGTCCCCTGAATAGATATGTGGACAGAGTTGGCAATGGGCTTTCTTGCAAGGATAGGTTCCTGGGTTAGTGTTTTTGTTATGTGGTGTGTGGTTGCTGGTGAGTAAGTAAAGATTGAAAACCTCAAAGCAAGAAATATTTTGTGGATTCGGTGTGCCATCTAGTGGGCAAAGACTAGATTTATCATTAAGAAAAGGAGGACTTGTGGCACCTTAGAGACTAACCAATTTATTTGAGCATGAGCTTTCGTGAGGTACAGCTCACTTCATCGGATGCACACAGCTGTAGCTCACGAAAGCTTATGCTCAAATAAATTGGTTAGTCTCTAAGGTGCCACAAGTACTCCTTTTCTTTTTGCGAATACAGACTAACATGGCTGCTACTCTGAAACCTAGATTTATCATTGATCACAACCAAACTAACACACACCAAAATTTGGTAGTTTATTTTCCTTTATTGGAACAAAAATTCTTCCACATAATAAAACAACCAGAACATTCTTTTGCCTAATACTGATTATTTATTACAATCAGGTTAGGTACTAACACACAACACAGTAACATTTGTAATCTTCAAAATCTGTCATGACCCATACAAAATTGAACACAAATAAGTGCATGTGGTCTAGCTTTGTATAGATGCCTTTTGTCACACTGAATAATTAACGGATAACTGCTGTTCATCGATTTGTTCTGAAATATAACACCTATACCAATTATGTCATTTGCCTGAAGACACTGTTTCTGTGAACTCTCTCCCTGAGTATAATAGAACAACACATTTTTTTACTTATTTCACTGCTCATCATTCCTTTTTTTACCTGAAACATTCAGTGTAAATATTGTGTTGTGCACAGATACTGTGTAGCTGGGCTGATGTTGACATTACATTTTCTGTTACACTCCAAAAACAAGTATTTTAGTGATATTTCATCTGATTGTTTGTTTGTTTTTAATCCATTAGGGGCTATAGTTTATTGCACACATCTACCCAAAAGAACATTTTTTCCAGCAATTTTTATGCTTTTTTTTCCCCTTTTTATAACACTGGTTCTTTCCCAACATATTTATGTAATATTTTTTCTTTCTTATGCAGATTATTTAAAGAATCTTTTAGAAGACTCAGCAGACTATAGGGATACTCAAGGTAAATGTATTTCTGTAGATTAAATAAAGAGAAGGTTTGTTAAAGATGAAAAATGAGAATATTTCTAAACTTTAACTTTCGATGCATATAATGTAGTGAACCAGTAAATATATTTTTATTCAGTTTTATGTTACTATGAAAAGAGACGTTGAAGGGTTCCGTGTTTTTTTTCCCCAAAAAGAATGTTCAAAGTTTACAAGTAAAAACAGCTGTTCCTGTAAAATGAATTCAGGGACTGAAATTCAAGCTCTAGTTCTTTCCTCCTTGCACTCTCATCATCACCAGGTTTGGCTCTGCAGTGTTAGTAGAACTAAGAAGGATCTATTTTTATGGTTTAAGCAAGCAAATAATGACTCTGAATATACAAAGGGAGCAGCTTTTGGGGGGGCAAATAGGTAAAGATTGTTTCACGTCTTCATTTTTTCAGTGTTAGCTGAGCCAGTAACTTCCATGCATTGATAATAGATATGAATAAACTAGCACTAATGCAGGGATCTCAAACTCAAATCACCACGAGGGCCACATGAGGACTAGCACATTGGCCCGAGGGCCACATCACTGAAACCTTTTCATACAATGATACAAAAGTATAGTCAAAAATGAAAAAAAATAAGAGTAATATTGTATGCTAATCAAAGTCAATGTATTAACTTTTTTAGAACTGTAATGCGAAGAGGGATTTTAATAAAATATAGACATTCAGTAATGTTTGAAGCTTGGCTGCCAGTGGAGTCGGCGCCTATGGCAGGCCGCAGGAAATAACTCCAAGACGCATGTTTGAGACCCCTGCACTAATGCAACACTGGACACTTGAAATCTAGTCAATTTCAAAAAATGAGTTATAAGTAGTGTCAGGTCTGCACCTTCTCTTGAGTCTCCTCTGCCAAACTTGTGTGCTTTCAGCAATCACATTTCCTTATATTCTAAAATGTTTTTCTGTCCTTTGTTGCTATATCAAAGACAAATAGGGAAACTTAACTGTAGCTGTACAGGGGAAACAATGAAAGAACTGTCAAATGTTATGAAGACGACAAACTAAATCTAGATATGAAAAAATCCTCTCATCTTTCATTTTTAGTAATCTAGGTGTTGCTTGTGACAACAGTAGGTTAAAAAACAAGTCAAAATGGAATAGTGAAGTTGGCTGTCTCCCTTTAACTGTGTAAATAAAGACCTATCTGGGCTAGGTGTCTCAAAACTATATCTGCAGGTCACCTCAGGGACCTCTGTGCTTTCTTGTAGATGAGTTACTCCTTATAGGTAGTGCAACATTAGAAAGTGAGAGGAGCCTTCTTTCCAAAAACAGTTTTCATACCATTTCCTACACCTGTTCACTTCATGTATTATTTACTCTTGAGTATAGTTATTAGACTTTCAAAATCTTAAGGTTTATTTTGGAATCACAATACCATAAAAGATAATGTGACCTTAAATCTTCCTCTGTGAATCCCAGTCAATTTACCATAGGATTCATCAGTCTTAATTTTTCCTGAAGTCAATGAGTGAATACGTTGGCGTGGATTTGTTTTCATACCAGATCTCTGAAGGCGGTTTGAAGAAATATTCAGCCACCTGTATCTTATTTGGAGCCAATTCATTCCAGCTTTCCTTGGATAGAGAATTCCTGTGGCTCAGCTTCCAAACGTGCAGCTGACTCTCTGAGAGGCCCTAAGTTTAAAGACCTCCTGATCTTGCTAGTATTATGTTCATTGGGCGTGTTCGGTATTTCCATGCCTTTTGATTATTTGGAAGCTGTATTTGTTTCCTATGTGAAAGACACTTGAAACAAAACCCCAAAATGCTCCTTACATCAATCTAAGTGGGAGCTTCTAGTTCATGCTTCCACTTAATTCCCAGCTCAGGCCTTAAACACCTCTGTACCTTTTGAAGTTTGGCAATTGCATGTTTTAACCTATTTTCTGTCTCGCTAAGAACTGAACAGTTCTGGATGTGTATGTCCAGGAACTCAAGTGCTACACTGATGAGACCTGTCTAAATACCAGGATAGAAAGAAAAAATAGTGTTTTGGTTTTAGTGGCCTAGTGATAGTATTTCTGGACATCTCTAAACCTATAAAAGTTCCATTATTTGGGATGCTTAATTGCATTCAAATGGTTCAGAGGGTGATCTGTATCTTAGTCTGTCACCACATAGTTATTTGTGCTAACTTTCAGTAAAGTGAGTTTATCTGTTTTCTGCAGTTAAATGAATTGCAGATTTGAATTCTGTATGAAATGCTGCTGCTCTGTGCAGTAATTCACATGCTCCTTTCATCCTATTGCAGTAATTTGAAACACTTTTTTCCATTGTGTAGGGGTTTTTTTCATTGAATACAGAGATACCAAACTGCCTTCCATCTTGGGTAACTCTTCCCTTTTAGAGATTTTACATTTTCAAAACCACTTGGGTACAAAACATTTGACACTTAAAAAGAAATGTGTGGGATTTTAAACTTGAAAATAATCTTAGTCAGCAATAAACCCAAAGACAGAAAATTGAAAATACAGCGATAGCTCCACTGGAAGTCCTCTGAATTCTGTGACCAACATTTCAGGGAAACGTGTGCAATGGAAAAAGATGGTTATTGGCTGAGTCCCTGTGCTGAGTGTACACTGGGACTTAATCCTGCTCACATTATACAATTATTTACACAAGTGGTCACCTTGAAGTAAAAGGGACTAGTTGTGTGAGTAAGGCAAGCTGAGTGTGAGCTTAATTTTGTTGGCAAAATGAGTGCCGTCATTTCAGTTAACTTTAAGAAATTTGGTGGCTAACATGGCAGAAAAGCGCTGCCACAATGGATGGTGGTTTGCAAGGACGCAGCTTTTATGACCTAATCCAGAGACCACTGAAGGCAACGGAAAGACTCCCACTGACTTCCGTGAGCTTTGGGTCACACTCTTGAGCCCCTTAGCACCAGCTGAATTGGGCAACATGTTTTTGAACACTGAACCGCTGGCTAGATTGTATACCTAAATTCTGTTCCTTCACACTTTAGGTGCTCTGGCTGTTGTCATAGAAGTAGCCAACCATGCCAATGATATCATGAAACAGGGAGTAAGTATCATAATTGTGGAAGTTGATGTCTGCTAAAGCTGTCTAATGCATTTTCATTAAATTGAAAGGCAATTCTATTTTTGTGTGTTTTTTCCCACATAGGATAACTTTCAGAAGCTCATGCAGATTCAATACAGTTTAAATGGGCATCATGAGATTGTTCAACCAGGAAGGGTAAGTTCTGCAAAAGAGCATTCAGCAGATAGCAGCAAGGAAACTGTACACTAAAGTGATACTAAGTATATATAACTACTGTTAAAGCAGGGAGAACTGTGTGCATTTCTGGTCTCCCATGTTTAATAAAGATTAATTCAAACTGGAACAGGTGCAGAGAGAGGCTACTAGGATGATCAGAGGAATGCAAAACCTACCTTATGAGAGGAGACTCAGAGTTTGACTTGTTTAGCTTAACCAAAAGAAGGCTGAAGGGAGATATGATTGCTGTCTATAAATACATCAGAGAGATAAATACCAGGAAAGGAGAGGAGTTGTAAGTTAAGCACTAATATGGACACAGGAACAGATGGATATAAACTAGTCATCAACAAGTTTAGGCTTCAAATTAGAGGAAGGTTTCTAACCATCAGAGGAGTGAAGTTCTGGAACAGCCTTCCAAGGAGACCCGGGGGGGGGCAAAAACCTAACTGGCTTCAAGACTGAGCTTGATAAATTTATGGAGGGGATGGTATGATGAGACTGGCTCCATGCCATTGTAGCCAGTCTCATCATACTATCCCCTCTATGGCTTCAAGACTGAGCTTGATAAGTTTAATCTGCAACTGCTGGCAGCAAATATCTCTGAAGGCCAGGAACGGGACACTAGATGGAGAGGGCTCTGAGTTACTATAGAGAATTCCTTCCCAGGTATCTGACTGGTGGGTCTGGCCTGCATGCTCAGGGTCTAACTGATTGCCATATATGGGGTCAGGAAGGACTTTTCCTTCAGGTCAGATTAGCAGAGACCCTGTGGAGCTTTCAGCTTCCTCTGCATCACAGAGCATGGGTCACTTTCACGTTTAAACTAGAGTAAATGGTGGATATTCTCTGTAACTTGAAGTCTTTAAATCAAGATTTGAGGACTTCAGTAACTCATCCAGAAGTTAAGAGTCTATTACATGAGTGGGTGGGTGAGGTTCTGTGGCCTGCAATGTGCAGGAGCTCAGACTAGAGGATCATGATGGTCCCTTTCGGTCTTAAAGTCTGTGAGAAAAATGATCCCTTGCTTAGTTGGTGCTGATGGTGGAATAAGAGTCCTTACTCCCAAGACATTTTCCATTTAATTTTTGAGGAAAAATTTTTTATGAAAACCTAACAGTTTTCGAACATGAAGTCCTGCACACGTACACATGTGGAGATAACTGAGCCATTAGCGATTATTTTTGAAAAATCATGGAAGATGGGTGAGATTCCAGAGGACAGGAAAAGAGCAAATATAGTGCCCATCTATCAGAAGGGGAATTACGGACTAGCCAATTTAACTTCAGTACCCAAAAAGATAATGGAGAAAATAATTAGGCAGTCAATTTGAAGACACATAGAAGATAAGGTGATAAGTAACAGTCAGCATGGATTTGTCAAGAACAAATTGTGTCAGACCAACCTAATAGCTTTCTTTGACAGGGTAACAAGCCTTATAGATAGGGGGGAAGCAGTAGGTGTGGTACATCTTGACCTTAGTAAAGCTTTTGATACTGTCTCGCATGACCTTCTCATAAACAAACTAGGGAAATACAACCTAGATGGAGCTTCTGTAAGGTGGGTCCATAACTGGTTGGAAAATCATTCCCAGAGGGTAGCTATCGGTGGTTCACAGTCAAGCTGGAAGGGCATATCAAGTAGGGTCCAGTTCTGTTCAGTATCTTCTTCTGTGATTTAGATAATGGCATACAGCATATGCTTATAAAGTTTGCAGACAATACCAAGCCAGGAGGGGTTGCAAGTGCTTTGGAGGATAGGATTAAAATTCAAAATGATCTGGACAAACTAGAGAAATGGTTAGAAATAAATAGGATGAAATTCAATAAGGACAAATGCAAAGTGCTCCAGTTAGGAAGGAACAATCAGTTGCCCAAATACAAAATGGGAAATGACTGCCTAGGAAGGAGTACTGCAGAAAGGGATCTGGAGGTCACAATGGATCACAAGCTAAATATGAGTCAACAGTGTAACGCTGTTGCAAAAAAAGCTAACATAATTCTGGGATGTATTAGCAGGAATATTGTAAGCAAGACACAAGAAGTAATTCTTCCACTCTACTCTGCGCTAATTAGGCCTCAACTGGAGTATTGTGTCCAGTTCTGGGTGCCACGTTTCAGGAAAGATGTGGACAAATTGGAGAAAGTCCAGAGAAGAGCAACAAAAATGATTAAAGGTCTAGAAAGCATGATCTATGAGGGAAGAACTAAAAAATTTGGTTTGTTTAGTCTGGAGAAGAGAAGACTGAGGGGGGACATAAGTTTTCAAGTACATAAAAGGTTGTTATAAAGAGGAGGATAATAAATTGTTCTACTTAACCTCTGAGGATAGGACAAGAAGCAATGTACATAAATTGCAGCAAGAGTGGTTTAGGTTGGACATTAAGAAAAACTTCCTAACTGTCAGGGTGGTTAAGTACTGGAATAAATTGCCTAGGGAGGTTGTGGAATCTCCATCGTTGGAGATTTTTAAGAGCAGGTTGGACAAACACCTGTAAGGGATGGTCTAGATAATACTTAGTCCTGCCTTGAGTGCAGGGGAATGGACTAGAAGACCTCTTGAGGTCCCTTCCAGTCCTACGATTCTATCGTTCTGTGCATTTTGTTAGCAGTTATACTGCAAGCTTTGTCACCACATTGTTGCTACTTTAGTTGGAACATGAGAAGTCAGAGGAAAGACTTAAAAATAAGTTAGAGCAAACTCCACCCTCCAGTGCAAGTACACAATCCCTGTGAATTTCATTGGGGGTTGAGGATGATCAGCTCCTCTCAAGTACAGGATCGAGACCTTTGTCCCAATTACATTTTAATAGCAGAAGCTTGGTAATTACAGTGGAACCTCTTAGGATTTTTTCTTATTCGAGATTTAAATTGATTCATAATGTGACTTGTACAACACTAAACAAGTGAGATACAGATGTCAGGACCCATCTTTATTCTCTCAATCACCCTGCCATGAGCAGTCCCACTGATCTCAGTGAAACTACTCACATGAGTGAAGTTACTTGTTCTGATGTTTGCAGAATTTTGTCCATAAGCTGCAATTGTGGGAGCACTGTTGCTCAGCCTCTGAAAAGGGTATGAGCAGCTCCATATGTGATAGGTTAGCAATTTTATATGATTTAAACATGGAGTCCATATCTTCTGGATGTTGCATGTTGTCTGCAGTTAAGGATCAACTTCTCATAAGAAGCTAAGTCAGTTGATAGTGAGGCCCTTTCATTTATTGCAGATGGGACCTTCTTCCAGTGTCCAAGTATTAGTTTTATATTTTGCTAAGCAGATCTTCTAATTCCAATAAATTCCTCTTTTATTAATCCATTTATATTTACTGTATTTATAAAGATACCTAGGGCTAATTATGCAGGAGTACATTTTTAATAACAGGTTTATCAAAAAGGCTAGTCTCCAAGTTTTGTATTCCAGAACAGGAAATCTTTCTTCATGATCATTTGTGCTTGATGTGTTTTACTTCGTGTCTTATATGAAATTTTAAACACATCTATGGCACTAAATGAATAAGAATTTTAAAGAGAGAAGCTTATTCATGCAGTTTTTGTGCTCTCAATAGCTAAGTTTTGCAATATTTGTTTATCTTCTTTAACTTGCCAGGTCTTTCTCAAAGAAGGAACGTTGATGAAGCTTTCCAGGAAGGTCATGCAGCCGCGAATGTTTTTTCTGGTAAGATGCCATGTACATTTCTATGTGCCTAATGCCAGAGTAATTCAATAGTGGTAGAAACATTCACACCACAAATATAAATAACTGGCAACTTCAGCTGACTGTTTAAAAAATTGAGCATTTTATATGCAGTTTGTATCACTGTTTGGTGTGTTCAGTGTGGTTTAGCAAAGTGATTTGTGTACACAAAAAAATAAACAAAAAATCCCAGTTATAAAATTATTTCTGTTTGACCAAAATTCAGTCACTGTTTTTAAGAACTTTTTGAGAAAAGAATCTGAGGTTTTGAAAAGCTGAGACTACTACTCTAGTCCTTTGAAGTCTAATAGATTTGAAAATCTGGTGTCCAGAGCATTACTTGTCACATTTTTAAAACGTTTATAGTATATCTTTGGATTGGGCACTGGGTTGGGGAGTCAAGGGTCCTAGATTCTATTCCTGGCCTTGCTGCTGACCTGCTCTGTGACCTTGGATAAGTCACACAGTCTCTCTGTCTGCTTCCCTCCCCATCCTTTGTCAGTTTATGTCTAAATAGACAAGACAATTTGAGGCAGGATCTGACTCTTCCTATATGTTTGTGCAGTGTCTGGCACAACGGGGCACCATCTTAGCTGGTGCTAGTGTAATACAAATAATATAGCAGCTCCTCAAATTTAGGGCTTGTCTACACTACCGTGCGGGGTCGAGCTAAGATACACAACTTCAGCTACATGAATAGTGTAGCTGAAGTTGACGTACTTAGATCTACTTACTACGGTGTCTTCAGCTGTCGACTTAGTGCAGTGATGCTCTCCTGCCGACTCCGCTTGCGCTCCTCATTCTGGTGGAGTACCGTAGTCGACGGAAGAGCGCTCAGCAGTCTATTTATCACATCTATACTAGACGCAATAAATCGACTCCCGCTGGATCGATCACTGCCTGTTGATCTGGTGGGTAGTGTAGACAAGCCCTACGTGAAGCCTTTTGCACTAATTCCGACAAAGTGCAGTCCAGAATACCATATGAAGTACCACTATGTGCTCTTCATTGTTTATATTTGTTCAGCATTCGTTTGTGATGAGAATAACTAGAGATGCATACACTACCCTAGGCACAGGTAACCTTAATTCTAGCATTTCCTAACTTTTGGGTGCTTGACTTTGCAACTTTACTAATGTTCTCTGAATGCAGGTTTGTGTGTGTGTAATATAACTTTTTATTTGCAAGAAACTGTTCCTTATGGGTTTCAATGGCCTATTCCCTGAGATCAGTACTCCCAGTTTGCCCATAAATAATGTGCTTTTCATTGATAAGTAGCTTTTTTATTTTGGGAATTTCCTTTCAGCTTTTAAAAAGTCTTTGTGCAGAGAATGTGACAAAAATGTTTACATAACTAAAATGTTAATAGACCTATATTCTTACCTACGTTGTATACATGAAAATTTGTTATAAGTAAATAGAACTCTCTTCTCAGAATCCAAACTAAAGTAATAACATGTAGAGGACACATTTCTAGACTCTAAATTTCTACCTTCAATGCATGTGTATCCATTCTATACAAATTTCATACATTTCAGTACACTATAGTTCAGAGGTGGGCAAACTATGGCCCGCAGGCCACATCCGGCCCGCGGGCCCGTCCTGTCCGGCCCCTGAGCTGCTGGCCCAGGAGGCTGTCCCCACTCCCCTGCAGCCACGCCGCCGCGCGGTGCAATACTCTGGACAGTGGGGCTGCAGAGCCCGGCCTGACCCGGTGCTCTGTGCTGCGCGGCTGGCTGTCCTGGTGCAGCCAGCCACCGGTGCTCCAGGCAGTGCAGTAAGGGAGCAGGGAGGGGGTTTAATAGAGGGCAGGGGAGTTCGCGGGGTGGTCAGGGGCGTGGATAGGGGTCGGGGCAGTCAGAGGGCCAGGAATGGGAGTTGAATGGGAGTAGCGGTCCCAGGGGGCAGTAAAAAGGAGATGAGGGGTTGGATAGAGCAGCGGGGGGCAGTTGGGGGGAGAGGGAGCAGTGGGGTGGTTGGGGCAGGGGTCCCGGGAGGGGCAGTCAGGAAGGAGGGCAGGTTGATGGGGAGGGGAGTCCAGGGGCAGTCAGGGGACCGAGAGCAGGGGGGGTGGATGGGGCAGGGATCCACGGGGGACCGTCAAGGAACAGGAGGGGTTCAATGGGGCAGGAGTCCAGGGGGGGCCATCAGGGGCAAGAAGTGGGGGGGGTCTGATAGAGAGCGGGCCATGCCCGGCTGTTTGGAGAGGCACAGTCTCCCCTAACTGGCCGTCCATACAATTTCAGAAACCCAATGCGGCCCTCAGGCCAAAAGTTTGCCTGCCCCTGCTCTAGTTGAAACTATCTTTTTATTATTTAATCCTTTAGCCATTTGAAAGTGTGTGTGTTTTATATTGCAGTTTAATGATGCTCTGTTATATACAACTCCAGTACAGTCTGGCATGTATAAACTCAACAACATGCTTTCATTGGCTGGAATGAAGGTGAGTCTCTGAGATCTCTGCTATGGCAACTTTTTGTCGAAACTTATTTTAACTCCTGCATGTAATTTTTCCATAGACAAGTAAGTTTATTGTTGGAAAGAAATATTATAAATTGCTTATATTAAAAGCCGTGATAGACACACAACCTTTGTTGCATGGTGTGGACTTTTGGGCCATTAATAACTGTCCTTTTAAAAATGCATTTATTGTTGGGGGCCAGTTGGAAGAAGAGGAGAATTGTAATTCTATCAAAGAGGAGAAACAGAGAGAGAGAACTGCCTAAATACCTGATTAGTGTTGGCTGGCCTAGGAAGGCTTTCTCAGGCAGTTCTACTATTGCACCTTAATGTTAACCACCTTGGGTCCAGACGTAGGCTTCCCTGAAACAAAGGCTGCCAACTTATGTATGTATGGCTGCTCCTCCCCTGCCTCATGGCCATTCTGACCTTTTTGCCCGCTCTCAAAAAACACACACCTCTGATTGCCTGAGAACTTTCTGGTGAGCAAAATCCTCCACAGCTGGGTTTCTCCAAAGACTGCCAATCCTAGGGGAAAATACAGGCGTTAAGAGGGCTACAATCTGAGGCCTTCATGAAAAGACCCCAAAGTTGACCTCCTCCCCTCTTTTTTTAACCGTACCTTTCCTATAACCCCTCTAAAAAAGTGTTGTGTCCAGCCGTCGCCCAGCTGGAGTATCCTGAGCTGTATCAAGAAACATCTATTATGTACACAGACATAAGCAGACACAGCTGTTAGGGGGCACTGGTGCAGTAGGACAAACGCCTTCTGCTCCTGCTCAGCAGTAAAGTGTCTTATCCATGATGCTGCCAGAGAAGAGGGCCAAGTTCAGCTGGAGGTCCAGATTCACAGGAGACAGCATGAGGGACTATTTACAAGACTGCATGCTGTGTTTTGGGATGTCAGCAAATGTTCTGGGGTGGCTACATAAACACTCAACCTATAAACTCAGTTACACTTGAAACTCAGGATTTCAGAAGTGATGGGCTGGTGCGTGAGCTCCTACTGTTGTGCTATTTCCTGTCCACTTTTTCTGCAAGAGAAAATTCTATTGCTTTAGTTCGCCTGTTACAGGTATCTCCTTGAAGTCATATTGATTCATTTTCATTAAGAGTTGTTTTCTATGTCCATTATAGGTTAGAAAACCAACCCAGGAAGCTTATCAAAATGAGTTGAACATAGAAAGCGTAGAGCGATCTTTCATACTCTCAGCAAGGTAAATATCCTAAGCAAATAATGTATATTAAATAGCACACATTTTTCAGATACAATACATAAACTATGGAGCTGCATGTTGTCTAAGCTTACACTCATTGTTTTGTATTTGTGCTATGAAAGTTGCTCTCATTTACAATAGTAACTCTAGAAGCATGGAGAATTTGTAGAGGGTTCCTCAAATGAAGACAAACTAGTTTCAATTCCCTTCTCTTCATGTTATTTAAGTTGTGGTATTTTAGATGATCATGGAGTCATAGCTAATGAGTTTTTAAATTCATGTAATGCCACCGTTCTGCAGGTCACCTTGATTTCTAGGGAAAACTTCCCCCAAGTTCAGATTCTGTACCAAAGGAGGTTAGTCTTTAAACTGTCTGGGCAATGACTACCATTTGTATCAGAATTTTGCTCACACCATTACAATTGTTTAACTGTTCACCAGACTGAAAAGACAGAAAGTATGAGTTTTATTCAAGTTACCCAATACCCTATGAGAATTATTTCTTGCTACCTTTTGAGGAGAAAAAATGCTGCCCCTTTTAAAAAACATAAGTCTAAAAATGTTCACTTAAGTGGTTTTATTTTAGGCTTTGAAAAGAGAGATTTAATTTTGACCTTTTTTTCTGTTTCTGCTTCTCTTCGAAAGTTACTGCTAAGTGACGACATTTCTCTTTTTAGCATTAACAAGGGGAGACATGAAATCCAGCAATAAAATACTGATGTGATAACGAGGGCTTATGATATAAGTTTGAGGGAGAGGGTCTTCTAGCTGTAGCACAGATGTCATTAGAACAGGAAACAGATTCTATTTTGAGGCTGCAAAGTAGAGGTGGCATTAAATTATTGAAACATATAAAAAACAGAGACAGTGTGGACTTTGGCCAAATCTTCTTTCACATTTTGGCTCCCACATATATTAATCAAATCAGTGGCTCTAGGAAAATATGTCAGAGTATTCACTGCCACTAAATTACTGTAGAAAAGCTCTTATCTGCCTTTGTGAAGCTGTCTTTTCCAAAGGCTTGATTCTCCTATTCTAGCTGTTTAGAGAATTTGAGCCATGAGTGTTGTACATTCTCTCCGCTGTGACAATACTGATGTCAATGAGCAAAGGTACATTCCCTCTTCTTTTTGCAAAACAGCATTAGTGTGGGCTTTGTCATTCTCTGTGACCTTGCATCTGTTGACTTCAGGATGTCTGCACAAAAACAGTGTTTCAAATAGAGTGGGACCCGACTTAGCATTGTCCAAGTAGCCAAAGGAAGTAGCACAGTTGTGCCTGAGTAATTTATAACTGGGGATTGAAAAGAAGTGGTGTTTGTATTTACATTTATCTCTAATGCAGATATTTTTCATATTGGGGGAAAGATGCATTTCTCAGAGTATAAGGCTTGATTCTGCACCTGTTGAAGTCCGTGACAATTTTGCCATTGAACGCTGCAGTCAGTGCAAATTCAGATGTTTGGTGCCTAGGTGCCAGAATGACTGAGCACTTCGCAAATATGTAGGAAGAGCCTTGACACAAATGCAGGATAGGACTATGATACCATCTCTGCTCTGGCTAATATGATGCTCTATGGAAATAACACTGAATTATCCTTAAAGTTATTGGGGTGCCAAATGAATATACATATAATTGAATCTTAACATTTGAGATTATGGGTTTGTTTGGTCTCACTATTCAGGGGAAATTAACATTTCAGAATGATGCATGGGAATGATATTTTCATTGTAAGTGAGAGGAAATAAACTGAGACTCCTCTGCATATATAGACTAGCTTTGGCTAAGGGGTTGTGATTTTTTTCCATGTAAATGACATTATTATAAAAATAGATTATAATTTCCAAAGGCTGAATGCATCGCATTTATTTCTTCTAACTTTTGTGCCCAAAAATTGTTTCTATCAAACTTGGTGAAGTACTTTATATAGAAAAAATTTGGTGGAATCAAACTGTTCCCTAGCAGAAAGGTGTTAACAGTTTAATAAAAAAAAAAAAAAAAACCTCACACACCTAAACAAACATGCTACTGCTGTAATAAGTGCTGATTGTGGTACTCTTTTTCGACAACAAGCATTGACCTCAATTGCGGCTAGGTCCTTAAAATTTAACCCTTAGAAGTGGCCCCACCATCTCTGAATTAAGACATATTGATACTTGAAATGCTGCTTCTGTGTTTCTATAAAACTTCATTTTCTAGTGCTGTCATTCTTGCTTCTTTGGGAGCATTCAATTCTCTTCTTTTTTTAAAATAAAAATAAATCCAGTGCTTGTCTGGCTCATTTAAGCTATCTAGGTAAGAATCATGATTTAAACAATAATGATAGAAGCACAAGGCATTTACTAAGGATTAATGACCAGTTGGGAGAAGATGTCCCAAGGTGCAGTTGAAGATTTCCAGCTGTAATTAATCCTCAGGAAATGCTCAATCCCAAAGCCATTATATCTGTTATAAGATGAACAGGGGTGTGCGCGCCAGGGGAAAAAGGTATATGGATTTTTTTCAATGACTGATGCAATTTCCATCAGTATGTACAATGAATGTGTGGTAAATCAGTCACCTACATACAGACTGTATGTCTCATCTTTCAGTATCATTCATCTTATTATATCTCATTCTAATGGCTTTTGCCTCTCATTTGGTAATTTAATATGTTTCTAGTGTGCTCATTCTCTGTGTGTTACGAAACAGGTCAAATAAAATTCTTACCAGACTTTAGAGAGAGAGGCTTCCCTTCTGTTGTTTTCACTGACAGCCATATTCAGTATGTTCAATACACACAACAGAACTGAAGTTTGAAAAGACTCTTAAGGAAAAGTTAAATTTTTACAAACTTAACATAGCAAAACTTTGCCCATTTCCTAGGGGAGATATAGATGTAAATAGATATCTTGCAAGTCTTATGGCCAGTTTGGTCTAATGGCTGTGTGAAAGTCTAGACAGCACTTCGGTTGGTCTGTACAGAACTCCAGAATTTAGTTTTTGTAGGTTAATAATGAGAACACTATGGCCCTGATTCTGCAAACATGTAACACATAATTGATTTCATTTGGACTACTAAAGTGAGTAAATGCTGAATGTTTGCAGGATTAGGGACTGGATTGTGCACTCATGTTAGTAGTCCCACTGAAGTCAATGTGCACAATGGATGCTCAGCCAGCACCTCTGAAAATTGGGCCACTTATAATTTAGTTGCTTAAATACAGATTTAGCAGGGTAATTAAAGGCAACCTAATTTTGAAAACTTTAGTCAGAATCTCTGAGCCATAGAAGTTGACTGGAGACATGAATATTCGAAAACTAATGCATAATGTTTTTTACTCACTGGATAAAAAAACAACATAAGTAAATATTTGGATTTGGCAAAATATTCTTTTCCCAAAGGGAAGGGTAGTCAAAGGGCCAATAGTACATAGTTCTGCTCCTGCCTATATCTTGTCCCATCTTTTTCACAGATTAGACCAGCATTCTACTAATTCTGATGCTGTCCTCTTTGTATCCCCCATGCATGAGGGCCTCCAGGTTTTCTTCTATGTTGCCCCTTACATCTGGAATTGTCCTGCCTGATCCTATGTATCGCACAGTTGCCTTCAGATCCATGCTCTAAATCTCCTTCTCTCTCTAATACTCCCACATCAACCTAATATAATCTAAACTAATAGTCATTAAAAACAAAAAAAGAAATAACGTGATTTGTGCCTAGCAAAAACCATGCCATAGCCAGAGTCAGTTTTTAGAAATGTTTAATGTTAACCATACTTCAATGTCTTTGACACCAACAGTTCTGCTACAGAAAGAGATGAATGGCTAGAAGCCATCTCCAGATCAATTGAAGACTATACAAAGAAGAGAATCACATTTAACCCAAGTAAAAGTCTTGAAGAGGTATACCACACCATTCTCTTTGATTTCTTTGGGCATGAATATAATTTCTACTAAGTATTAAAATTTAGCACAGCACTTTAGAAAAGTGGCAAGTAATAATAAAACAGAATTTGAGATGTATATGTTCCATAGTTTCGTTTGTTCATTAAGAAAAATTCAGATGTAGGTTCTCAGTAATCCTAAGAACATGAGAAAAAGGGTTAGATATCCATTCTAGTACTTCAAATAGAGTAACTCTAGCTAAGACAATGGATGTAAACAAATTGGAATATCTTGGAACTAAACAAGCAGAGCAGTGGTGCCAATGTGGGCTGCGAAAACTCCCATTCCCCCGCCAAGGTTTTTGCACTTGCTGAAAGTGACCTAAGCAATGGAGCTGAGGGGTGAGGCATGATCTGATCACTTAAGCAGTAGTCCTGTACTAAATAAATACCGCTGCGGCTTGAATAGTCCCTAGCATTGCTGCAGCTGTGTGGTCTAAATGCCACTGAAATCTGACCTGGCCACCCCTCGGTACAGCTGGAGAGGTGGCTGAACCAAATGATGTTGCAACGTGGTATGCAGGGAGGGAGTCTGTTCCTGTATGGTGGAGTGCAGTGGAGTCCATCGAGAACTCAATTCCTGGTGGCACCAGCTCATGCCCTATGTGGCAGGAGTTGGGAGACGAGAACAGGGACCAGAATGGGATCCCTGGGTATGGGGAGGAGAGAGAGAAATGCCGGAATTTGCCGGACCTCCCTTCCCTGGAGATATTGAAGATATTCCCTTCAATATCTGAATTGGCAGCACTGAAATAGAGCTTTATTAGCATCTGTATGACCCAAAGAAATAATTTCACCATCTTCTTTTAGAGCTCAGTTGTGATAATGTCGCTGGTGAACCAGCAGAGAATCTGTATTTAAGACACTGACCAGTTACGTGAATGGAGAAACATTGGGAAACAGAATACTTGTATTTAACCTTGATAATTCAGTGGTGAAAAATACATTACTGTTTGTAATTTAATGGAGTTCCACCTCCATTTTCTCAGGCTGATCCAGAGAAAGAGGATGAAGATAGTCCTCTCGGATCAAAGGCTCCCATCTGGGTTCCTGATACTAGAGCCACTATGTGTATGATCTGTACTAGTGAATTCACGTTGACCTGGAGAAGACATCACTGCAGGGCATGTGGAAAGGTTGGGTGATCTTGTAACTTCCTTCTTTTGCAAGAGTCATTCAAGATTTTTGTTTCCATATAGGGAGAATTTGATTGCATTAAAACACATTGACAATATTGCTATAGTGGGAGAACATTGTGTCTTAAATGAAAATAACAAGGATATTTAGAGTAGGAAATAATGTTGTTAGTCCACTGCTCTAGTTAAACCTACTCAGTCCTCCTTGTCATATTTTACATTTCAGGAGAAAAAAATAGTATATGTCCCTCACTCCTTCAGTAGCACAATGCAAACCAAGACAAGTAACTTAAATATTCAAAATATCTTTTACTGATTGAGAGTTAAGGTTGGACCCATTTTGAGAGACTTCAAAACAATGCATACCCATGAAACTAGAAAAAAAACTATTGTATATTTCATTGCTGTCTTGGAATAGTCATATTTCACATCTTACTTTTTAGTCAAATGGGAATTCAGTCTTCAGTATAGTTGAAACACATCAATTTCTCCATAACACAGACAAGAGGGTAATATAACTAGATAGATATTGTGATGATCTAAAAATACAAGTTTTTAAAAACGGAGCATGTTTCTTAGTAAACTTGTAGATGAGATTTGACAATACAATAACAATTTGCTAATTTACACCTTGCTAGTCCATAAATTTGATAGTTCTCACTATTCCAGTAGTCTCACCCCCCATTCTCAAATTTTTATTTATTCAAAATGTTCTGTACAAAATCAGAAAATGATATAACGATAGAATATTGTCAGTCATGTAAAATCAGTTCTGGAAAGAGTGTTTTGTGTGGAACATCCCTGTGAATTAGCATACGTGTTCTTCCAAACCCTCATGTTGTAAAATTGTACTTGTTTGGGGCTTAATAGCATGGGCTGAGAGAAACTCAAATATAAGTCTTTAAGGGATTGGCGTGCGTGTGGTTGTAGATGCTATATAATAACGTTTTACATGTTTTCAGATTGTCTGCCAAGCGTGTTCCACAAATAAACATGGCTTAGACTATATGAAAAACCAACCAGCAAGAGTATGTGATCATTGTTTCAAAGAACTACAGAAACAAGGTAAAAGAAAACTTTTTTTATCTATCTCTCTCTGTCTTATAATTATATAGCCCCCATTTCCACAGTATCTGAGCACCTCACAGTCTTTACTACATTTATCCTCCCAGCACCCCTGTGAGGTTGGGAAGTACTAGTAACCCGTTTTACAGAAGGGGGAACTGAGGCACAGAGACACCAAGTGACTTGCCCAAGGTCACACAAGACTTCTGTAGCAGAGCAGGGAACTGAAGGCAGGTTTCCTGAATGCCAGGCTAACACCTAACCACTGGTCTGTCCTTCCTCTTGGACCCAGAGATCAGTGTTGTTGATATGTGCAGTATTATGAGTTTTGTGATCTCAGGGTGACTTTTCCAGGGCTCTTGTTGTAAAGCAGAGGCTGCACAGGAGCTTTGCCTGGGCCACCTGCCGTTTCCACCTTCAGCTGCTAGTGGATGCTGTGCTGCAGGTAGCTGTAGCAGTTGTCTAGTGTACTGGGGCACCCTTTGCATCCTGAGCTGTGTCAGTCACAGAGCAGGTGCAGCAGAACAGAGCACCCTATCACTTCCCACCCTGCTTGAATAGCAGCCTGTCATGCTGACCAGTATTGTCATTGTTTCCTAGTACTCCCCTGTCTGTCTGCCTATATCCATCTGTATTGTTTTGCCTTATACTTAGATTGTAATCTCTTTGGAGCAGGGACTGCCTTTTTGTTCTGTGTTTGTACAGCACCTAGCACAATGGGGTCCAGGTCTATGACTAGGACTCCTAGGCACCAGAGTAACATACATAATCCATACTAATAATAATCACCACCCCTCAACCACAAGCAGGAAGGGGGAGTTAATGGAGGTAGAACCCCGGGACAGCCCTCTGACCTGCAGGCTGGCCACAGGGAGCCACTATTGATGCCTGGGGAATGGAGGGGGGAGGGTGTGGGAGCCTGTAGGATCTTGCTGAGGAGATTGGGGGAGGGGGCCTGAGTTGGGGAGAGAAAGCATGCTCAGGGAGTTGGGGTCTGCAGGACCTGGCTGGGTGGGAGTGGAGAGCAGCAGGAGCCCCTGCCACTGGGTTTTTGGGTAGTGGGGAGGAGTCAGGAAGCAGCTGCAGAGGGGAATTGGGGCCTGCATTTTGTGTGTGGGAATATGTTGTGTGTATTTAAGGTTGAGTTTTCACCCTGTAATTGTCTTGTACACATGGGGGAGTGGGCAGGGGGAGTTCAAAAACAGGATTTATACTTTTTTTTAAATAAACTTCATGATTTTTTTGGTTCAATCTCATGATTTTGGGGGCTCTGAGTCATGATACTGTAACTTTTGGCAATACTGAGAGGCAAAATTCCTGTTGAGTTTAATATGATTCGGAAATACAATATCATATGCAGTGTTTCAAAGATTAACTGTGTTTTTTTAAAAAAATGACCTTACACCGAACAGAAATTATAGCTGTGTTTAAAACTTTTTGTAAGGAACACTATGCATATGTTATATGCGTCTGCAACATAAAAGCACTGTGCATGCTATATACATTTTAGATAACCACTTCACTCCTAAGAGCGGATCCCCAGTGAACCATAAATCTCCATCCAGTGCCTTGTCTACAGTGTTACATAGTATTCCGTCTGGAAGAAAACAGAAAAAAATTCCTGCTGCTCTCAAAGAAGTAAGTGTTTTCCTTAAACTTTACCTCTCATCAGTGTTAAACCATCCATGTTTAATAACAATAAAATAAACTGTTCGGTGATCCTTTTCAGACACTGCATTTAAAGGAAAGGGGAGTTTTTCTGGTGACACAATGGCCATGTGTACGCGTACAGCGCTGCAGTTGTACTGATCATAGCTCTCCTGCCACCATAGGGCTGCGCACACGAGCACTTATGTCACTCGGGGCGGGAGGGGGTCTCACCACTGAGCGACGTAGGTTATGCCAACATAGGCTGTAGTGTGGACAAGGGTTCCCGCTAATTTTTTACAGAGTAAAGTGCGGAATGAATTTTGTTATGTACACCAATATGGAGGTGATGTGAGACACATCACCTTCATATTGGTGCCCATAACAAAATTGATTGGGCTGAGGGGTTTGGAGTGTGAGAGGGGGATCAGGGCTAGGGCAGAGGGTTAGGGTGTGGGGGGATTGAGGGCTCTTACTGGGGATGAGGAGTGCGGGAGGGGGCTCAGGGCTGGGGAAGAGGGTTAGGGTGCTAGGGGGTGCAGGCTCTGGGGTGGGACTGAGGATGAGGGGTTTGGGGTGCAGGCTGCCCTGGGGCTACGTTGGGGAAAGACGCGCCCCTCCCCCCCAGCCCTCTCTCGCCGCAGCAGCTCAGTGCCAAGAGAGAGGCGCCCCTCCCCAGCCGCAGCACCTCCAGTGGACCTGGACCGGCCGGGAGGGGCCGGCCGTAGCAGGTCTGCACTGGGGCCGGCGGGGAGGGAATGAAGGTGTAGACATAGCTCAATAAAACATCTGAAATTTAGTTATAGGGTAGACTTGGGGCTTGATTGTGACTTTAGATGGAGCCACAGCACCCCAGGAAGCATTGTGGTCAGATACTTTTGAATCAGAAATTCTCCCTTGATTTTCCTCCCTTCCAACCCCCTCCAGGGAGGTACTAATTTACTGTTGGATTATACCAACAGCAAATTCAACACCACCACAGACCAACTCAGCTGCCCTGGCCAGTACATAGAGGGGAGGGGATGGAGCCCATTCCCCACCCACCTGCACTGGAGGGTGGGATGGTATGGGAGTAAGCGAACACCCTATTAATTGTATGTGTATGGACTCAAAGTCCAGGTAGCTCACATTACCTGCTGGATCGACGGGCAGCGATCGATCCAGCAGGGGTCGATTTAGTCTAGACTCAATAAATCAACCACCAAGCGCTCTCCCATCGACTCCGGTACTCCACCAAGGTGAGACACCACGTAGCTGAAGTTGCGTAACTTAGATCGATACTGCACCCTGCGCGCTCCCGCCAGTGTAGACCAGGCCCTAGGAGTGTTCTGACCTCTTATTCTGGTGCACAGGCCTATATCTAACCTCCAGTGATTACAGAAGTCTTCCTTCCAGCCTCGATGGAGGCGCATCGTCCATGTAATTTTTGTAGCCGTAATGAGTACTATATGGAGTTGAGTGAGTTAGCAGCTGTATTTTAGGATCAGAATGGAGGCTGGGTCTCTGCAAGTGCAGGGCAGTATACAGAAGACAAAATGGGGAGGCAATGTGAAAAGCTCTAGTATATTTATTAAAATGATGTACTGTGGAAAAGTGCTACATAAGAGCTAGGTGGTGGCATTGTTTGTTATTATGGGTGTGCTAACAATGGGTAAGACAGCCTTGTTCTTTGTCAGTAGAACTGTGATAGAAATATATATGGTTCACCTTGTTTCTCTTCGCTTAGCTACTAGTGTTGGCTTTTTGGCATTTTAACAATTTCTACCATGATGGTGTAAACTACAAAAACAAAACTTCATTTCAGTCATGGCTGATGGCAATATGCAAATTCTTTGCTCTATGAGGTCAACCAAAAGGAAAAATTTTTTTCTAAAAATAAAAGCAGTCCTGCACCACTGGCAAGCGGCAGCATGAGTTTTACATATGTAGATTAACTCCATCTGCCAATGGCAGGGATCATTTAGAATCCAAAGGTGTGTTTGCATGTTATTTTATGTATTGGTTCTCATGTAGGCCTCCTGGGACATGCAAACACAAGAAGATTTGATGGATTACATCTAATAATATGATTTTATTTTCAGTTTTTCTTAGGGGCTCAAATGGACATTATGGAGTCACTGCATTTACATTGTTAAAAGCTTTGCTCATTGACGTTAGCTTCACGAGATACTCGACTTGTTTTCTGTGAGTGTCTCAAGGTGGCAGTCATGCATTCCAACAGAGATCAGTGAAACACAAACAACACAGAATATATTAATTGGCATCTAAAAAGGCTGCCTATATTCCACTAAAACCCTTAGTGTTCTGTGCAATATTCTGTGTTTGAAGGATGCCCAAAATTTGGTCACACCATCTCCCAGTCTTCCAAGGGTGAGAATCCCTCTCACAGTCTTGGATTTCCCCTCCTAAAGAGGGAGTGCATGTGACCTGGAAACAGCACCATATGATACATGCATTCAAATTCACACTGGCAGCGGTATCATTTTAAAACCTGAGGAAAATAGAATAGATTCCTGGGTAGCAATGACTGACCTAGGAACAGTTCCTGTGTTCCTTATGCACCCAAAATTCCCTTTGGATGCAAAGGAAGTTTTTGGTGCACAAGAAATTCAGGATTGGGCTCTGAATTTTTTTAATACCACTGTACCTCTCAGAGAAACTGAGGTGAAGATATTTTTAGATCACTCTTATGAGGGAGAATCTTTTCCTGTCCTTTAGGAAAGAGCAAAAGGGTGTAATGGATTTCATGCTGTAAAAACCAAGCTACCGCTGCAAGGGCTGGAAAAAATTTCCTTGCTAAAACATAAAATGTAGTTAATCTAATTTATTGCAGTTTGAAATATATATATATATATATTCATTCCTTTTCCTGCTGTGGGAAGCCTTCTTAGCACTGCCTGCAGCTTTGAGTTGCTCACGTTTTGATGTATCCCTTCGTAAGCATCTTGTAAGAAATTTTACACAAGACTTTCAGTATATTGCCCGTCATTCTGCTGCGTCAACATTCCACGTGAGGTTTGGCTCAGACAGCTAGGGCCCTCCTTAGCACCTGTTAATTTTTCTTTAGACATGTTCCTTTCTAGAAAATGTCACCGAAAGTACTACTCAGAGCTTGAATGGTGTGTGAATGCTGTAAATATTTGAACTGGTAATGTAATGTTCATCCAGAAAAAGATCTGTTACTTGCAAAGATAATTGTTCGAATTGAGAACATAGTTTAAAATTGCACCACTTCGCAACCTGTTTTCTGGATAGGTATGTTGAATATTAGATCCGCAATCTAATGTCAGGCTGTTTTATGGTGGAAATATGAACATGCTGTTTAATAAGAAATATTGTTAAGAATGTAACTTCCTCAGGGTTTTCATTTCTCAGTTTTATCAGTTGATAGGAATTTCTGTTGTGTTATCCCCATGTTCAGAACCACTAGGTAGCATGTCCCTGTGTTTTATTGGCTTTCTACCTGTTGAGTTCCAATTATCCACACTCCTGAATGTCTGAATATATTTCGTATTGTCTGAGTGAATTGTTCATTGGGATTGTGCTGTACCAAGAAATCTTAGAGTTTGGGAAAGACAACAGCTTGAGAAGCATGTTGAAATGCTGTGTGGCAAATTTTTTGCTGGTGTAAACTAGTGCAGTTCCATTTGGGCCAGTATGTGTCTTAGTACTCCAGTGGCTGACCAGTGGATTCCACCTTTGCATGTGTGCCATAGTGGTATCATGGCTGCATTCTGTTATTTCATATGCCTTGTTAAGCACCCAATAAGGTTTAGTATTAGTATCATGGGCAGGCTGACTGCACACTGATGGAAGTACAGTGATGCCTTGTGCAGTCTACTTATAGTCACCACAGTTTCAGTGGCATAATGTGATGGTGTGCTTTTCCTATTTTTTTAAAATCCTAATTTGTGCTGCGTACATGTCCTGTTCCTCAAGTAGCCCTATTAAAAAATGAAGGGGCCACTTGTGAAATAAGCCACTATTCAATAGGGGTGAGGAGGGCCAAAGTGTTCTTCAGTGGGATAATGGCCATTGTTGTTTGCAGTGAACAACAATTCTTGGTTGCAACATATGAAAAAAACATCTATTGCACATCTGGGATTTCTTATAGATCTTATGTAAATCGGAAATAAAATGAAAATCTCTGGAGACTGTGTGCATGTGCGTGTATGTAAAAAGCAACAGCAACTAAAAAGTGGAATTTTGTAGGTCACGATATCAGAACTGTCAAGGCAGTTTTATGAACCACCACTAGGTGGGACACAATCATATCTGTTACCTACCCACAGACTCCTCAGTTGCTCAATCCTAATGTCTGGAGGGAAAAATGTCTGATTCACACAATCTTCTAATTTTGTATATTTCATTATCTAAAGTAAGCGAAAAGCATAAAATAAAATGCATGCCAACAAATCAGATTAATCTATGAAACTAAAAGCAAAGGAGAATCCATTAATCAGAGAGTGGGTTAATGTTAGATCATAGAATCAGACTAATTAACTGGTTGATTAAATCACATTAAATAGCAGTTGTTAATAAGCTTTGTGTGATGATTTGGAGTTCTTAAGGCAGCAGTCTTCTTAGCTATCAGCCCCCAAAATAATATGGCATTATCAATCTTGGCTCTGAATGATATATTTATATTCCACCTGAATGGCTGGTACAGGGAGGTTCAAATTACTGCCAGGTTGAAGTCAATGTTGAGACTATAGCTCTGATGCCAACTAATGTAGTCTGCCCAAATTATAGGTGGTTAGGCAACAATCTCTCTTCCCCCTCTCTCCAAACTGAGTTATATGGAACATTGCAGTACAAATCAAGATGTGCTAGATTGTTACATTTAACTAGCTAACAAGAGTATAGGTGAAAACAATTTTAGGATTTAAGCATACAACTCCTAATGCATAGGAGGTGTGTGTGTGATATTTTAGAAAGTGAGTGGGCAGGGACCAAACCAAAAAGGTCAATACTTACATAAGATGGCTGAGTAATTATTTCATTCAGCCTCAGGAAAGTAGTACGTGGTTGAAAAGATTAGTAGTCAGTGGTTTTCTTGGTTCTGTCATTTAATATCAATGAACTGGCTAGCAGGTTAGAAGGTATTTGCTTGTAAATGTCAAATATTTGGTGTTGCTAGACTGTTACCCTGTGGCAGCCAGCCTGAGTGGTGGAGGGAAGCAATAACCCTCTTTGTCAAGCAGGATGGCATTGCATAGCCAGCAACCATGACCAGCAGCAATGGATTCTCCTTTGCTTTTAGTTTCATAAGGTGGTCCCTCTTGGATCTCCTCATCAGTAGTCCCTTGGCAAACCAGAATGGGGCACTTCCCTTCTGGCATCACTCACTGGGGATGGATTAGACCACTTCAATGCAAACAAAGAGACTCCCATTCCAATAATTTCAGGCTCAAAGTCCATGCATCTCAAAATATATAACCAAAGAGTCTGCAGGTCCAAATATTTTAAGACAGTTGAGGTCTTGGGTCAGTCCACGAACATTATCTCAACTATCTTACAAAAGTCCAAACTCTCTGAAATAATTTCTTTTAAATTGCAGAGCTAGCAAAAAATTGCAGCTGAAATAATAGGAAAACAGCAATTACTCATCTGTGCACACAGAGGAAAGTTCCTCTTTCTTCAGGTGTTCTGTTTTAAGGACAGTTGTTCTAATTTCTCTTTTATAATTTGGCACTCAGCAGTTAAATGCTGAACAGTTTGGGTGAAAGGCTTAACTGTGACAGAGTGGAAAGTATCTGTCTCAGAATCATGGTTTTGGGGAGGGGGGTGGCTTTTCAGGCAGGCCTGTATCTGCCTCATCCCTATGAGCTCGGAGATTTACCAATATAGATGTTTTCCTGGGGATATGATTTCCTAGGTGCTGGTGATCGAGCAATGGTTTAATTGGTTCTTACAGATCTGCCAACTCTTTCACAAGTCAGCTCTATTTTTTTTAATTCTACTTTCTCCAAGTACAAATTGTAAATTTGGGATCATTTTCACTGATTTTTTTTTTTTTGGAATATCTTCCTCTTTAAATTTAAATTAAAGTAAGTTGAAATCATATATCTTTTTTTGTTTTCATGATATTTTATGGACATATGCTCTACTGGCTTACCAATTAATTTTTCAAAAGACCCAGATGTTGAAGTTTGTATGCAGCAAATCAAGCTTTTCAATTATAGCTGGCTTCACATCTGGTAAACTTGGTTCCAGAGATTTCCCAGGCCTCGGAGGAAAATGTGCAGCTGTTCTCCTTGAAGGCTGTACAGCATAGCCTAAAGTGTTAATCTGTTAAGGGCTGAATCTTATTTATGGCATATTTGAACTATATTCCTGTACCGCCAAAAGACACAATCCATATCTCAGCAATTGCAACAGCTGGTCCTCTTGATATAGTACCTAAAAAAAACATGGGATGGAGGGCTGAGCATAATTGGTTTCCTTTGCCTTGTTTATGCTGTACTTATTGTCATGGTCTCCGCTGAATAAAAACCTGTATCAGTTTCTTTTCGGGAGAAATTGAGGGTTAGGTGCTTAGAGAGAGGTTTAGGTGCACCTAGTAGTATTTAGGGTTATAGGAGTATCTTAGAAATATCAACGAAGAACTGTGTGCTGAAAAAGCCAGGTACCCCCACACATCCTCCATTTGTTTTTATTTCAGGTTTCGGCAAATACAGAAGACTCCTCAATGAGTGGCTATTTATATAGATCAAAGGGCTGCAAAAAACCATGGAAACACCTGTGGTTTGTCATAAAAAATAAGGTGCTATACACGTATGCTGCTAGTGAGGTAAGGAAGCATGGAATTTTTTTTTCCTATTTTAAAGGAATGCTCAGTAATGAGACCCATAAATTAGTCTATCTCACTGCAGTATAGCACTTTGAGTCTTCCCTGAAAGAGATGGAAAAATCTGTGAGGTGTTCAGCTGTTAACTAGATGATGCGCCTTTCTGAAAACATGGTAACTGAGTCACAATAGTGACCTTTTCAAGTAGATATTATCTGTTTTGCTGCATCAGTTTGGAATAATGGCAGATGCCAACAGCATGCAAGCACACTGGAGCATCTCAGCTTGTTGCTTCCACCTGATGTACTTGTGGATGTTTGGAAAGAGCAGACTTGAATACACCTGGCTTCTCAGCCTGCCTCCTCCACTCTGCAACAGTCTCCTAATGCCTGGTGCTCCAGCTAGAAAAGAGAAAATGTGACAACACTTATGCCATTTCCATTTTGCTCAGCAATGTGTTAATCTTATTGAAGCATGGATGTGAGCTCCATAAATTTCAGCCCAGACGAAGGAAGATGGGTGTTTGTCAAGTATCTGTCATGTACACTACCTCTTTACAATATTGTCCAAATACCTTGCTGAAAATTTTTTAAAAACCTTGGTTTTTTAAACCTTTTGCAATTATTTATAAGTCAGTTATGGAGCAAACTATAGAAAGCACAGTTGCCATCCATCACAGTTACCAGGCAAATTGCACCTCTGACCCTTCCTGAGCACCTCTTCCCAGGTGTCAGGCTCCTAGCTGTCACCTGGTTCTGGATAGAATCACACAATTCTCCTACTCTCAGGCCAGGCCCTGGGTTACAGTCCTCTAGTACCAGTTGTAATTTGCCTGAGCAGGTCTGATTTACGCCGAGACCCTGCAATCCTGTACTCTGTGCGGCAATGAAAGTGGTAATCAGTGACCAAACAGCCTCCTGAAAGCAAAGTATCATTTATTTGGAACGAAGCATTTCAGAAAAATCAGACCTTAAAAACAATAAAAAAGACTATCTAGCTTACCACCTTTAACCATCTTCCATGAGGAGACCCTGGTAGGACTAACTCCCTGTAGACTCTTGCACAGAGAGCCTCTCTCTGTCAGCTTGTCTTCCTGTTGGAACTTGCTGACATTCTCTGCAGAGCCCCAGACTGATTTCAGACCTAAGGAAATAATAATCTTCAGAAAGGTCATATCCAAATGGGAACTTTGAAGTTTATAATCTAGTCCTTCCTTCCTCAAGAGTAGTTAAGTGTTCTCAAATGTAGATATTCTTCTATCCAAATGTCGGAATTTAGGAATTGCCATACAGAGTCAGACTAAATCCATTTAGTCCAGTATCCTGTCTCTGGCAGTGGCTAGCACCAGATGCTTCAGACAAAGGTGTAAGAACCCCATATTAGACAGATGGGGGATGAGACCCACTCCAAACTCTCACCCAAATCTCCCAATAGTTAGAGATTGGTGTGGAGGTGTAATATCTAAGGTTGTCCCGCAATTAAGAAAATTAATCACGCGGTAAAAAAAAATTAATTGCGCAATTAATAATAGAATACCATTTATTTAAATATTCTTGGATGTTTTCTACATTTTCAAATATATTCAATTACAACACAGAGTTCAAAGTGTACTGTGCTCACTTTATAGGTATTTTTGATTGAAATAATATTTCAGTTCACCTCATGCAAGTCCTGTAGTGCAATCTCTTTATCATGAAAGTTGAACTTACAAATGTAGAATTATGTACAAAAAAAACCTACATTCCAAAATAAAAGAATCTAAAACTTTAGAGTCCTACTTCTTGTTCAACCAATTGCTCAGACAAACAAGTTCGTTTACATTTGCAGGAGATAATGCTGCCGGCTTCTTGTTTACAGTTTCACCTGAAAGTGAGAACAGGCCTTTGCACGGCACAGTTGTAGCTGGCTTCGCAAGATATTTATGTGCCAGTTGCACTAAAGATTCATATGTCCCTTCCTGTTTCAACCACCATTCCAGGGAATATGCTTCCATGCTGATGATGGGTTCTGATGGATAATGATCCTAAGCAGTGTGGACCAACGCCTGTTCATTTTCATCATCTGAGTCAGATGCCACCCAGCAGAAGGTTGATTTTCTTTTTTGGTGGTTTGCGTTCTGTTGAGTCTCCATCAGAGTGTTGCTCTTTTAAGACTTCTGAAAGCATGCTCCACACCTCATCCCTCTCAGATTTTGGAAGGCACTTCAGATTCTTAAATCTGGGGTCAAGTGCTGTTGCTATCTTTAGAAATTTCACATTGGTGTCAAATTTGCATTAAAAGTGTTCTTAAAATGAACAACATGGGCTAGGTCATCATCTGAGACTGCTAGAACATGAACTATATGGCAGAATGCAGGTAAAACAGAGCAGGAGACATACAATTCTCCCCCAAGGAGTTCAGTCACAAATTTAATTAACGCATTGTTTTTTTTAACAAGCGTCATCAGCATGGAAGCATGTCCTCTGGAATGGTGGCTGAAGCATGAAGGGACACATGAGTCTTTAGTGCATCTGGCATGTAAATATCTTGCAACGCCAACTACAACAGTGCCATGTGAATGCCTGTTCTCACTTTTGGGTGACATTGTAATTAAGATGTAATTAAGATGTGGGCAGCATTACCTCCTGTAAATATAAACAAACTTGTTGTTTCTCTTAGCAATTGGCTGAACAAGAAGTAGGACTGAGTGGACTTGTAGGCTCTGAAGTTTTACACTGTTTTGGTTTTGAGTGCAGTTACATAACAAAAAAGCCTGCATTTGTAAATTGCATTTTCATGATGAAGAGATTGCACGACAGTATTTGTATGAGATGACTTGAAAAATACTATTTCTTTTGTTTATCATTTTTACAGTGCAAATATTTGTAATAAAAATAATATAAAGTGAGCACTGTACACTTTGTATTTTGTTTTAATTGAAATCAATATATTTGAAAATGTAGAAAAACATCCAAAAATACTTAATACATTTCAATTGATATTTTATGGTTTACAGTGTGATTAATCACTATTCATTTTTTTGTTAATTGCATGAGTTAACTGCGATTAATTCAACAGCCCTAGTAATATCCCTTCCAAAATTTTGTTGTTGTTAATTATAATAACTGGATATTCTTATAGTCCATATGAATGTCTAATCCCTTTGTGAATTTTATTAAGTTCTTGGCCTCAAAAACATCCTGTGGCAATGAATTTTACATTCTGTGTTCTGTGAAAAAGTATTTAGTTTTATCAGTTTTGAATTTGCTCCCTTCTAATTTCATTGAATGTCCCCCTGTTCTTGCATTGAGTCAGGGAGCTCCCATCTACCTTGTTTAGGCCCTTCATTATTTTATATACTTTCATCATGTCCCTTCTGAAAAGTCCTTTTTTCTAGATTTACTTTGATAGGTTAAAATGTCACACCTTTTTGTCTTAGAAACCATGAATTGGGGAGTTCACCGGATGTTTATCAGTGTCTAGGTACACTTCTTCTTCTGTGATCTCACTTGCATGTAGTGTAGGAGCTTACTTGTTGGCAGTGTAGTTCAATGCAACTTTATTTTTTGTCGTTCGTCATGCAAAATCTATTCTAAACTGCTCTATAGAATTATTAAATTAGAGAGAGTACCTAAGGGGAGGATGGAGTTGAGCAGTATGGGGAAGGGGAAAAGGATACCTTTAAGCCAAGATTTGAAATGGAATGAAGAGATACAAGAAGGCTGTTCCATTCCAGATAGTGTTAAGTATGGTGGTGAGACTGTAGCAGGACAAAGAGATCAGTGCTAGATGACAAGAAAGTGACAAGGAGTTAGAGAGAAACCAAATCTGTGAGGTTTGCTGTCTCTTGTTCATTAAATCATGTATGAGGAAATGACAAGAAACACGGTTTTGTGGAATATGAACTGTAAATTATTATAAACTTAAAATAACTGGATGCAATAGTGTGGTGCTTAAAGATTTATAAAATATCACATCAGGACTGTAATATTATAAGAGCTAATTTTGTGCTTGTGTGTTTAAATTAGGATGTTGCAGCACTGGAGAGTCAGCCTCTACTGGGATTCACAGTCTCTGAAGTAAAGGATGAAAACTCAGAGTCTAAAATATTCCATTTACTGCACAAAAACACTTTATTTTACATATTCAAAGCAGATGATCCTCAGTCAGCTCAAAAGTAAGTAACCATTTGAATTCAGTCCTGCCTGTCACTTTTTCCCCAGGGAATGTTTCATATGTCATTTCTTTAATGTTCACTCTGTCGGCGCGCACGTGACAAAGCTCACTTATAATGTGCAACTTGTTTTTAAGAAATGCTTGGTTAAACATCAAAAATCTGTAAGGCTTGCAATAATGTAATTTCAGTTGTTACATTTACATATAAAATAATTGGTTTCATGGAGATTTACGGTCAGATCTTTGTCAATCAAAAGTGAGTGGAGTCAGTCACCTTTCAATCAAAAGGCTTCAAAAAGATAAGCAGACTACATGCTGGGCTGAGGAGTGAGGGTAAGAGGAAGGGAAAGTATAGCCTTTATGGAAGAACTCCTCTTTAGTTACGTACCATCATAGTTCCAAAGGATTAAAATAGGAGGCATTTTGTGCTGTTTTAATTTAATTCCTTCATCTCTAAATCTATTTAAAATAAAGTTCAATGATAAAATGTATTAATTCAGGAAATTTTTAACACTAAGCTAAGTCTATATCTTAATTATTTCTTTTCTTCCCAGCTAGTTTTATAAGTCCTATCGATTTTTTGCATGGCAAACTGAGTTTTGTTAGTATGCTCTTTCATTGTAGAAGCAGAATGATTTACCTGTATTCACTGGAATTGTATAGAGACTTTTGTTTGTGGTCCTTATTTGATTAAGTTTTAGGATTTACCCCCATGCAGCAAAATGGGAGGTGACTATGCAAATACATCTAGTGTATCTTGCTAATAGATCTGGCTGGTTGCTTTGTCTGGTTTCACAACAATTTCCCAGAATTAATTTTACTTGTAACAGAGTAGCCATTAAGCGCTAAATATTCCGATAGAATATTTTAAACATGCAGTTAAGCCTGAAGTTGTTTGTAAATGCTACAAACAGGAATATTTCAAAACTGTAATTTAAATGTCCAGAGCAATTAACTAACTGAGCACATGCATAATACTGTTTTTCAAAAATATGTCCAGAGCAATTAACTAACTGAGCACATGCATAATACTGTTTTTCAAAAATCTGAGAATGTTTTCTTCCTTGCAAATGCAGTTTGATCAATCCCTCCTTATTAGTTAAGACAGATGTCATCTTGTATTTGCACTATGCCTTTATTTGTACTTATAAACAATTTATAACTACTTTCTTCCCTATTCAGATAATGGCTTTTTGTAACTGGATGGAAAACTAGTAACCAGCAAAAGTCTGTTTTTACTGATGCTGAGATCCTAGTATTAATTACCTTACAAAGCAAGTTTCCCCCAAATATTTAATATCCCATAGAGATTTGTCTGTCGAAACCAAACCTGTGGAATACATGCTCCTCTGACATTATTAAAAATTAATCTTTTTGCTCGTGTTCCCCATTTAATGCCTACTCTCTTATTTTATTCTTCTTAACCCCTAATGAAGAAACATCTAACACTGGTATTTGTATAACACATTACACAGTTTTTTCATTCACTTCACAAATAACATGAAGTTCATTAAATTTTAGTAACTATTTTTTATAAAGTTTTAATATAAGACTCAATGTAAAGTTGTTTAAAGGAAAATTAATAGCTCTGATATTTCTATAATGTGCTTATTCTAACTGTCAAGGTATTTATTTATTTGGTATGATTTATTCTGAATTGCATTGGTCATCTTTATTTGAATATATTGTTAAATTGGAGAGAATAGAGTAAAAAGCAATTCAGATGATAAATGGAAAGAAACCCAAAAAAGCTTATATATCTATGTGGCAACTGACAAAACTACAGTTTTGTTTGTCTTGAGAAAAGTTTAAGACTTGCCAAGACTGACAGACATCTCGTCTAGCTTAGGACTATCTAAAAACTAAGCTTTATGGTTTGATGTCAGAGAACAGTCTAGGAGCAGAGGTCTGAACTCAAGGAGTGGGTGTATAGACTAGGGCTGTCAAGCAATTTAAAAAAATAACTTTTATTTTTTATTACAAATATTTGCCCTGTAAAAAAAAAACAAAAAGAAATACTATTTTTCAATTCACCTAATACAAGTATTGTAGTGCAATCTCTTTATCGTGAAAGTT
Organism: Lepidochelys olivacea; assembly: GCF_965140295.1. Classification (NCBI taxonomy): domain Eukaryota; kingdom Metazoa; phylum Chordata; order Testudines; family Cheloniidae; genus Lepidochelys; species Lepidochelys olivacea. The sequence goes on from NC_140411.1 coordinate 270,755,803, forward strand.
GAACTTAGAAATTTCCTGGTGCAAGTGCTAGAGGAGCCAACTAGGGGGGAGCTTTTCTTGACCTGCTGCTCACAAACCGGGAAGAATTGGTGGGGGAAGCAAAAGTGGATGGGAATCTGGGAGGCAGTGACCATGAGTTGGTTGAGTTCAGGATCCTGACACAGGGAAGAAAGGTAAGCAGCAGGATACGGACCCTGGACTTCAGGAAAGCAGACTTCGACTCCCTCAGGGAACGGATGGGTAGGATCCCCTGGGGGACTAACATGAAGGGGAAAGGAGTCCAGGAGAGCTGGCTGTATTTCAAGGAATCTCTGTTGAGGTTACAGGGACAAACCATCCCGATGTGTCGAAAGAATAGTAAATATGGCAGGCGACCAGCTTGGCTTAACGGTGAAATCCTAGCGGATCTTAAACATTAAAAAGAAGCTTACAAGAAGTGGAAGGTTGGACATATGACCAGGGAAGAGAATAAAAATATTGCTCGGGCATGTAGGAATGAAATCAGGAGGGCCAAATCGCACCTGGAACTGCAGCTAGCGAGAGATGTCAAGAGTAACAAGAAGGGTTTCTTCAGGTATGTTGGCAACAAGAAGAAAGCCAAGGAAAGCGTGGGCCCCTTAATGAATGAGGGAGGCAACCTAGTGACAGAGGATGTGGAAAAAGCTAATGTACTCAATGCTTTTTTTGCCTCTGTCTTCACTAACAAGGTCAGCTCCCAGACTGCTGTGCTGGGCATCACAACATGGGGAATAGATGGCCAGCCCTCTGTGGAGAAAGAGGTGGTTAGGGACTATTTAGAAAAGCTGGACGTGCACAAGTCCAAGGGGCCGGACGAGTTGCATCCGAGAGTGCTAAAGGAATTGGCGGCTGTGATTGCAGAGCCATTGGCCATTATCTTTGAAAACTCGTGGTGAACGGGGGAAGTCTCGGATGACTGGAAAAAGGCTAATGTAGTGCCAATCTTTAAAAAAGGGAAGAAGGAGGATCCTGGGAACTACAGGTCAGTCAGCCTCACCTCAGTCCCTGGAAAAATCATGGAGCAGGTCCTCAAAGAATCAATCCTGAAGCACTTACATGAGAGGAAAGTGATCAGGAACAGTCAGCATGGATTCACCAAGGGAAGGTCATGCCTGACTAATCTAATCGCCTTCTATGATGAGATTACTGGTTCTGTGGATGAAGGGAAAGCAGTGGATGTATTGTTTCTTGACTTTAGCAAAGCTTTTGACACGGTCTCCCACAGTATTGTCAGCAAGTTAAAGAAGTATGTGCTGGATGAATGCACTATAAGGTGGGTAGAAAGTTGGCTAGATTGTCGGGCTCAACGGGTAGTGATCAATGGCTCCATGTCTAGTTGGCAGCCGGTGTCAAGTGGAGTGCCCCAGGGGTCGGTCCTGGGGCCGGTTTTGTTCAATATCTTCAAAAATTATCTGGAGGATGGTGTGGGTTGCACTCTCAGCAAATTTGCGGATGATACGAAACTGGGAGGAGTGGTAGATATGCTGGAGGGCTGGGATAGGATACAGAGGGACCTAGACAAATTGGAGGATTGGGCCAAAAGAAATCTGATGAGGTTCAATAAGGATAAGTGCAGGGTCCTGCATTTAGGACAGAAGAACCCAATGCACAGCTACAGACTAGGGACCGAATGGCTAGGCAGCAGTTCTGCGGAAAAGAACCTAGGGGTGACAGTGGACGAGAAGCTGGATATGAGTCAGCAGTGTGCCCTTGTTGCCAAGAAAGCCAATGGCATTTTGGGATGTATAAGTAGGGGCATAGCGAGCAGATCGAGGGACGTGATCGTCCCCCTCTATTCGACATTGGTGAGGCCTCATCTGGAGTACTGTGTCCAGTTTTGGGCCCCACACTACAAGAAGGATGTGGATAAATTGGAGAGAGTCCAGCGAAGGGCAACAAAAATGATTAGGGGTCTGGAACACATGACTTATGAGGAGAGGCTGAGGGAACTGGGATTGTTTAGTCTGCGGAAGAGAAGAATGAGGGGGGATTTGATAGCTGCTTTCAACTACCTGAGAGGTGGTTCCAGAGAGGATGGTTCTAGACTATTCTCAGTGGTAGAAGAGGACAGGACAAGGAGTAATGGTCTCAGTTTGCAGTGGGGGATGTTTAGGTTGGATATTAGGAAAAACTTTTTCACTAGGAGGGTGGTGAAACACTGGAATGCGTTACCTAGGGAGGTGGTAGAATCTCCTTCCTTAGTAGTTTTTAAGTTCAGGCTTGACAAAGCTCTGGCTGGGATGATTTAATTGGGGATTGGTCCTGCTTTGAGCAGGGGGTTGGACTAGATGACCTCCTGAGGTCCCTTCCAACCCTGATATTCTATGATTCTATGAAATGTAGAATTACGTACAAAAAAATAACTGCATTCAAAAATAAAACAATGTAAAACTTTAAGGCCTCCAAGTCCACTCAGACCTACTTCTTGTTCAGCCAATCACTCAGACAGACAAGTTGGTTTACATTTGCAGGAAATAATGCTGCCCGCTTCTTGTTTACAATGTCACCTGAAAGTGAGAACAGGCGTTTTCATGGCATTGTTGTAGCCTTCGTCGCAAGATATTTATGTGCCAGATGCACTAAAGATTCATATGTCCCTTCATGCTTCAGCCACCATTCCAGAGGACATGCATCCATGCTGATGATGGATTCTGCTTGATAACAATCCAAATCAGGGCAGACTGATGCATGTTCATTTTCATCATCTGAATCAGATGCCACCAACAGAAGGTTGATTTTCTTTTTTGGTGGTTCAGGTTCTGTAGTTTCTGCATCAGAGTGTTTCTTTTTTAAGACTTCTGAAAGCATGCTTCACACCTTGTCGCTCTCAGATTTTGGAATACACTTCAGATTCTTAAATCTTGGGTTGAGTGCTGTAGGTATCTTTAGAAATCTCACATTGGTATCTTCTTTGTGTTTTATCAAATCTGCAGTGAAAGTGTTCTTCAATCAAACAACATATGCTGGGTCATCATCCGAGACTACCATAACACAAAATATATAGCAGAATGCAGGTAAAACCATGGAGTAGGAGACATACAATTCTCCTCCAAGGAGTTCAGTCACAAATTTAATTAACGCTTTTTTTTTTTTTAACAAGCATCATCAGGATGGAAGTATGTCCTTTGGAATGGTGGTTGAAGCATAAAGAGACATATGAATGTTTAGCATATCTGGCACGTAAATACCTTGCAATGCTACAAAAGTACCATGTGAACGCCTGTTCTCGCTTTCAGGTGACATGGTAAATAAGAAGCAGGCAGCATTATATCCCGTAAATGTAAACAAACTTATTTCTCTTAGCGATTGGCTGAACAAGAAGTAGGACTGAGTGGACTTGAAGGCGCTAAAGTTTTACATTGTTTTGTTAGGGAGTGCAATTATGTAACAAAAAAATCTACAGTTGTAAGTTACACTTTCACAATAAAGAGATTGAACTACAGTACTTGTATGAGGTGAATTGAAATATACTTTTTCTTTTGTCATTTTTACAGTGCAAATATTTGCAATAAAAATATAAAGTGAGCACTGTACACTTTGTATTCTGTGTTGTAATTGAAATCAATATATTTGAAAATGTAGAAAAACAACCAAAAATATTTAATAAAATTTCAATTGGTATTCTATTTAACAGTGTGATTAAAACTGTGATTAATTTTTTTGTTAATGGCGCGACTTAACTGTGATTAATCGACAGCCCTAGTATAAATATATATAAAATGGACTAAAAACCTACATTAAAAGAACATTGTTAAGGTTACAAAGTCAAGCCCTCAAAAGTAAAGAAAAGCCAGAATTATGGTTGCCTCTGGAACATTAATTGTGGGCTCCATGTGTGTATGCATTATGATAGTTTTTAGTTACACAATCACATTTTTTCCCCACATGATCCATTCATAGAATGGATGTCCAGTTAATGAGCAGCTGTTCAATATTTTGTTTTCTCCTCGTTCAGAATGGTCCGAGTCCTTGTTTAATGCACAATATTCAAACCCTTTTTTCAAGACCCTTATTAATTTCCTTATGAGCTTTTCTATCGCACTCATCACTACAGTATGCGATCACTTCACAAACATTACTTTATTTTCACAGCTTCCCTGTGAGGGGTGTGTGTGTATGGGGGTGGGTGGGTTATTTTACAGATAAGGAGCTGAGGCCTAGAGAGATTAAGGTCAGAAGTTTTCACTAATTTTGGATGCCCAATTTGAGATGCCTAGGACCTGATTTTTTGGAGGACTTCGCATTATGTAGCACTTTATATGTTATAAGCACAGCTCCCATTGACTTCAATTGCAGCTATAAGTGCTTAGCACTTCTGCAAATTGGACCCCAAGGACTCAAGTCAGGTATCCAGGAAATGAGGAACGCACAAGTAGTGACAACCTATGAAAAGTTTGGTTTAAGTGACTTGCCTAGCATCACAAAGGATCTCTGTGGCAGACACAGGGGTAGAATCCAGTTCCCCAGAGAAGCGTTCAGCTGTCTTGACTATGAAAACATCCTTTTCCTGCTTCTTTAACTACACTCTTTCTTTCCCACTTCTGCAACAAATGACGCAACAGTCTCCTTCACTGCACAACTTTAATTCATCTCCAGAGCAGGTCCATCCTATGAACTGAGTGAATCAAGGGTGCTGTGGGAAAAATAATATGTGAACGTGTAACTAAAGACTATTGTAATGCATAAACATAAGGAGGCCAAATTAAGGTTGCAGAGGCAACCATCATTCTGACTTTTCTTAATTTTTGAGGGCTTGACTGCAATCTTAATAATCTTCTAATGTAGCTGTGGGTGTCATTTCCTAGAATTCTAAAAAACTGAAAAATCAAACTGTGTCATATGACAGCATACTGACACCCAGGCGGGTCATCAGCAGAGTTGGAACCAACTATCAGAGTAACTGATAGAAGATGACAACCTACTAGTGCTATGTGCAGGAGATGAGACACTTTGTCAGTGGGGTCGCAGATATTATTAAGGTTGTCCAACATTTGCTAATATAAGATCCTGTTTTCAGTCGCTTGTAACTTTACCAAACTTTATCCGGTTTGTCTGAACTTTTCCATGCAGGGTGTCTGCCTCAGGCTGAATTTTCCTGAGAAAATTTCAGCCAAAACAGGCTCAGCTGTTTCTGAGAATAAAGCTAGAGTAAAATACATTGTTTTGCCCATGTTAATTCTGGTGACATCTGAGAAGTTCTAGCATCTCTACCTTGCGGTTTGCAGGGGGAGGTGGCCTTTGTGTCAGGGATGTGCCTTTTACCATCTCTGTGAAGAGAGACCAAAAACTGACCAAATTATAAGCCCCTGAAAAATCACAGCTCACACATGCTCAATAGGGCCTTGCTAGGGCTTCACAGCTTAATTTCCTGATAGGTGCTTCCCAAATACAGATGAAGAGTCTTTACCCCTATGAGAGTACAGTTTGAAAGAATTTCCATAATGCGCTACATTGCCATATCTGTTGTTTATCTAAACCGAATGCAGGATTTAAGGCCATTTAATAGTGATGAACTACATGCTTTTTAATGGATGAGTGAAATTTTGAACTGTTGCATATTTGAAAATGTATTGATAAAAATTTAAATAAGGTAGGTTTTGAAAATACGCAAGATCAAGCGAAATCTAACATTATTTCTCTTTCCAACAGGTGGATAGAAGCTTTTCAAGAAGGCACCATATTATAGCTGCCTCAGCACCATCTCTGAGCCTAAAAGAGCAAAATTTCATCAAAGGATGACAAGAAATGGAGTACAGCAATTTTGTTTAAAAATGGACTCTACCAGCTTCAACCTAAACACAATTTGTATATTTATGAGAATTAGGAGTTGTTGCCTTTTTTTTTTTAGGTGTAAGGTAATATTTTTTTAAAGACATTTGTGTATTTGTTGTTTTTTTCATACAAAATGTGTTATTTATTAAATTCCAATGTTTACTTAATGGTCAGAATCATTTCTAAGGTTCGCATTGAATTCTAAAGTGCCCTTGTCTTTAGAATAGCAGACGGCTTTGTCAGAAAACACACACGCTTTATTGCAGCATTACAATTTGTACAGTTCTTGAGTTGCTGATGATCATTTTGCAATTTAAAAAGAACAGTTCAAAGAACTACATATTTCAACAAAACTTGGGGACACGTGGTCAGCTATGTTAAAACTCCTTTGAGCAGATGACTGACAGGCTGCTGCTCCTCTTGATACAATAGGTCAAGTTTTGTGGACTAATTCAATTAAAAAACACAGCCAGCTTTTGAATCACAGAAGCCCTAGAATTAGCGCTGCTACTTGTTATTTAAGCTTCCACAACACAAAGGCAAACATATTTCTAATGCAATATGGATCCGTTATTAAAGCAAGCTGAAAGGAAAAACAGGAAAAATATTTTTTTCTTTTTCATATTCTGCAGTTGCTGAGATTATGCTCTACAGCTGTCCTCAAATTATCAATGCCAAAGATATATTTAAATATACTATCTTAACAAAAAAAATGAAGAGGCAGATTATTCTTTTAAATTGCTAGTAGTAATATAAAGCACAGGCAAAAATTGTTTGGCATGCAGGAAAAAAATCAAATATCCGATCATCGTCTTTGTTTAAAAATCCCTTTGATACCAATGAGAGTTCCCCATACAGTATGAAACATGGATAAATTACAGTTCTAATAGTTTAAGGCTAAATAAGTATGTTGAAAAATCTTACAGTATTGTACATTTTAAAATAAATGTTTGAATTGGAATTGCCCTACCAAGAAAGCACAATGTTCTTCGTGACAATGGCATAGAAAATGTGTGCCATTCATTCCAGTACATTTTGCTTACATTATTTGATGTTTTATTTGACGCTTTAAAACAAAATCTTTCTGCTGTTTTTAGAAATTTGTCAGTAGACCTCATTAGGAAACACATTGATGATTTTGGTGTATTTATTCTATTATTGAACTTTTGAAAAATCATGTTATATCACTGTATAGAATAAATGGAACAAGCACTGACAAAACATGAATAGGCCAGGGTAACAGTGTTTATATATAAAATAGGATGTACATGTAGTCGGCCAGTTAATTGTTACGGTAGGTAAACTTGGTAATAGGATTAACAGCTGTTCACCTACAGGTCAAAATGGTTCAAGACTATGTTAATAGTGATTTGCGAGTTGATACTAACTATGGCCTTACCTACACAAGGGAATTTTAGGAAAGAGACTCTTTCCCCGGACTTATCACTGGTTCCCCTACTCTGGAGGCTTCTAGTGTTTTTATCATGGTGTTAAGACTCTAGTTCGGGGGTGGGCAAACTATGGTATGTCCCCCTTCTGGCTGCTATGTTTAGGGGCTGCCAGGGGCCTCCGCGTGCTGCCCCCACCCCAAGCGCTGCAGCCAGGGTGGGGGGGGGGGGAGACATTACACTGCTTCTGGGAGCTGCTAGAGGTAAGCGCCACCGAGAGCCTGAGCCCCTCCTGCACCCCTGCCCTAGCCCTGATCCCCCTCCTGCCCTCCGAACCCCTCGATCTCAGCTTGGAGCACCTTCCTGTACCCCAAGCCCCTCATCATCACCCCTGAGCCCCTTCCCACACCCTGAATTCCTCATTTCTGGCCCAGCCCCAGAGCCCACACCCCCAGCCAGAGCACCCTCACCCCCTCCTGCACCCCAACCCCAACTTCATGAGCATTCACGGCCCGCCATACAATTTCCAAACCCAGATATTGCCCTGAGGCCACAAAGTTTGCCGACCCCTGCTTAGTGCAACAAAGTGCTTCAAGATATGCCTAATTTCAAGAATGTAAGCTACCCCACTGACGTCAATGGGACTAATCAGATGCTTGAAGTTAGGCACATGCCTATGTATCTTGCTGAATCAGGGTCTTAACCAGGGTTTGACTGACATAATGGTAAAAATACTGGAAGCCTCGAAAGCCTTGCCTACACTACAGCTCCTGCTGGGTGCAGATGAACTGATGGTAGCACTTGTGGGATTTACACATACACACCTCCCACCCTCAAAGATTCCCTAGTGTAAATACAGCCTATGATTTTTTGGTAATCTTGCACTAGTTCTGTGCATGGGCTAACCTTACGAAAAATACAACTAGAATGAACACCCAGTTACCTTGACAGAAGGGTCAAAGATGAACATGGAAGCTAAAATATTCTCTTGCTCCTTAGAAGCGGTCTCTCAAGACATATTAATTGGGCAGTGTGAGGAAGCTTGCCTTGTCACAACCCTTGTTCTGGTGATAGAGGGTTTCAGGTACCAATTCAACAAGGTACATAAGCACTTGCCTAACTTTAAGCATGAGTAATCCCACTGACTTCAATAGACTCAAGTTCTTAACATTAAGCATGTGCTTGTGTACCTTGCTGAATTAGAGCCTTAAATTATTAAACTCTTCAGTCTGACCCCTTTCATGTGCAATCGAGGACCTGCTTCAATTAACTTTGAAGTTCAAGGGGATTAAGGCCTTTATTTGAACAATTTTTAAGTTTTTTTTAAATGAGAACTAAAATATGCTTTACGTATTACATTTTCTTCTCTTGTCATACATAGGGGCTTTATACTTGGTAGTTGTTCAGCAATGCAGGTGCCAGCTGAAGGCTAAGTAAGTTATGTCTCTTGCAAGTAGTTTCCTAAATGCTGTAACTTTAGCATCACAGTTTTACTCAGCAAAAACGAGGAGTCCTTGTGGTACCTTGGAGACTAACAAATTGATTTGGGCATAAGCTTTCGTGGGCTAGAACCCACTTGATCGGATGCATGGAGTGAAAATACAGGAGCAGGTATAAATACATGAAAGGATGGGGGTTGCTTTACCAACTGTGAGGTCAGTCTAACGAGATAAATCAATTAACAGCAGGATACCAAGGGAGGAAAAATAACTTTTGAAGGGGTAACAGAGTGGCCCATTGCCATCATGTGCCAGCAATGCCCCTCTGCCATGTACATTAGCCAAACCAGACAGTCTCTACGCAAAAGAATAAATGGATACAAATCTGACATCAGGAATCATATCATTCAAAAACCAGTAGGAGAACACTTCAATCTATCTGGTCACTCAATAACAGACCTAAAAGTGGCAATTCTTCAACAAAAAAACTTCAAAAACAGACTCCAATGTGATGCTGCAGAACTGGAATTAATTTGCAAACTGGATACCATCAGATTAGGCCTGAGTAGAGACTGGGAGTGGATGGGTCATTACAAAACCTGAACTTAACTTCCCAATACTAATTTCCCCCTACTGTTACACCTTTTTGTGAACTGTCTGTAATGAGCCATTCTCTTACCCCTTCAAAAGTTATTTTTCCTCCCTTGGTATCCTGCTGTTAATTGATTTATCTCGTTAGACTGACCTCACAGTTGGTAAAGCAACCCCCATCCTTTCATGTATTTATACCTGCTCCTGTATTTTCACTCCATGCATCCGATCAAGTGGGTTCTAGCCCACGAAAGCTTATGCCCAAATCAGTGTTAGTCTCTAAGGTGCCACAAGGACTTCTTGTTTTTGCTGATACAGACTAGCACGGCTAGCCTTACACAGGTTAACATACGTAGGTGGTGTGGCTGTTCTGGTTGATGTCACAGCAAGGGAGATAGTTAAAGCTTTCTATAAGGACAACCACTAAAAAGAAGAGATCTGCTGCACACAAAAATAAATCCATTCCAGGAGGCAATTGTTAGTTTAGTTTCATTTTGGTATCACTTCCCCTCTGCAAAATAGAGGTAGCCAGTGGTGCTGGAACAATTTTTATAGTAGGGATGCTGACTGGCATTGAGCAGAACTAAATCCTGTGTATGATGGAAACCACTTCGAAGCAGGGGGTGCTGCTGCACTCTAGTTCCAGCCCCTGTGAAAGTAGCTTGATAAAAAGTTAATGCCCAGCCCTCAGATGGGGAAGGGGGACGTACGTTTGGCCTGATGAGGTTTTATGGCTGGCTACAGAAAATGAGCTCCATCTCCTGATGCACTACATATCCCTGAATGATGGTGCAGAGTGAGATTTGTTTTAAAATGTTAAAATGTCTTCTATGAGCCAGTTGACTTCTTGCTGAAGCAGCTGATTGAATCCAGAGCATTTCTGAGATCCACATCTATTTATTTAAATAGAGCCCTAAAAACAATTGTACAAATGAAGCTATCTGGTTATGAAATGAAATAGATGGGATTTTGACATTGTAAACACTAACTTGATAGTCATTTCTATCTTTCCCAACATATTTGTGCTTTATGTCATGTGCAAAGACAACTTCTGAGATGTTCAACAGGAGCAATTTGATAAGAGTTCTCAGCCAATCATATTATTTTTCCAAGTTACACTACCCTGTTTTCTTCCAACTTAAACTATCCCTAGCTTCATGGTAGTTCATGCTCATCATTATTATTTTTAAAAGATGCTTTTAGGAAAACTTCCATTATTAGGTAAAAAAACAAGGAGTACTTGTGGCGCCTTCGAGACTAACCAATTTATTTGGGCATAAGCTTTCGTGGGCTAAAACCCACTTCATCGGATGCATGCTGTGGAAAATACAGTAGGAAGATATATATACAGAGAGAACATGAAAAAATGGGTGTTGCTATACCAACTGTAATGAGACCAGTTAATTAAGGTGGGCTATTGTCAGCAGGAGAAAAAAAAACTTTTGTAGTGATAATCAGGATGGCCCATTTCAAACAGTTGACAAGAAGGTGTGAGTAACAGTAGAGGGTGGAAAATTATCATGGGGAAATAGTTTTTACTTTGAGTAATGACCCATCCACTCCCAGTCTTTATTCAAGCCTAATTTAATGGTGTCCAGTTTGCAAATTAATTCCAATTCTGCAGTTTCTTGTTGGAGTCTGTTTTTGAAGTTTTTTTTGTTGGAGAATTGCAACTTTTAGGTCTGAAATTGAGTGACCAGGGAGCTTGAAGGAACCTCACTCAATAGTCTCTAAGGCCACAAGTACTCCTCGGTTTTTTTGCTGATCCAGACTAACACAGCTACCACTCTGAAACCTGTCATTATTAGGTAGTATCTCATTAATTTTTAACAACGTCAGTGAAACGTTTTTTGTTTACATTTCTATGCAATGTTAGCTACCAAACTGTCCATTTTTGTGTTAGTCTTGTAGACAATCAAAAAGTTAAATTGAATATCTTCTTTTCATTGACCAAGCTAAACAGAACAATAAAAGTGGCATAAATGGTTAATGTATTTTTATTTCAGTTTTAATAATTGGAACAATTAGTAACAGATTAGGATAATCTTTTCAATACTAATAACACAGGTTAGGATATTCCTTTAAAAAAATCTTTAACCTGTTTCCTGAAGTATTACATGTTCTAGGATCCACAGTAAAGTGTTGATCTAGCATATCTTTAATTCAGTTCCATCAAAGATGCCACATTCACTTTTCATTTGATTATTGTACACCAATCAATTCATTAAGCAAGGGTTGCAAAACCAGCATGAAGTGAGCTGTAATTCACGAAAGCTTATGCTCAAATAAATTGGTTAGTCTCTAAGGTGCCACAAGTACTCCTTTTCTTTTTAAAAACTGGCTATCTCTACGTAAGAGACCTAAGATAATAGATAAGATTGGTTAGTACAATGCATGATGAACACTGGCATTGACTATTTTATTTTCTAACATTATTTCTGGGCAAGTAGAGGTCTTTAGGCAGTCTAAGAAAACTTTGAGTTAAAAACTTACTTTAAAAATCATTACAAAACACTTGTTAGGCAAGGATTACTGAACTGTTAGCATCTGAGTAAGTTTTTAATGACCCCTTAAAGAATACTGGGGGGATGGTTCCTGAATAAGCTTACGTTCTATCTCTTGAAATAGGGCAGTGTAGTAGTATTAGAGGCATTTAATTAATTTTTGCCATAACTGCTGTTCGTTATAATTATTTTCCAAATACACTTTATTTGAAGCCTAGTTTTTGTCTGTGCTGTCTAAACAGAATAGTAGAACCTTTATTTTATAAATTGAAACAGCTGAAATTCATTGTAAATAGATGTCAATATGTATCATGTTTGTACAAAATAAATCTGCAATAGTTAATTTTAGTAGTTTTTTTTTGCAGTGCTCTTTTATCACCAGTAGCTTAGGTAGTCCATGATTCCTGGACTGCAGAGTTGTCAGAATCTTTTATTTATTTAAATTATGTTTCTAGCCCTTATGGTTGCAGGCATCATCTTGCAAAGGTGAACTGAGCACAAACTCATACAGTGATGTTTGGCTGAGTTTGCTGACTGCTTGAAACCATATTTCTAACATGAACTGTCATTCCTGTAATTTAGGGCACTATGGAATTCTAGCGCACGTGTGTGTGTGTGTGAGAGAGAGAGAGTTGGTATTTTGTTGCAGCCAGATGCTCAACGTTTTATTTTCTGTCCCCCCACCCCCTCCACTCCTCCCTTGGAACTGCCTGCAGCTGCCTCCTGGCTGCTAGTTTTCCCACAAAGGTTTGTTACTTGGCTTACAGTTCAGGCTCCCTCCTGTGTTCCATAGAGGAGTGGGCCGGTAAGCTAGTGCTGGAGTCCAGCTTGCAGATGGGGTGGGAATGGGATAAGCCAAAAGTATTGGCTGGTGAGCTTTCCTGACAGGTAAGTGGAGAAATGAACCCCTGAAGCAAGCTGCAAACTACCCCTTCTCTGGGACGTGGAGAGTAGCAGTTCTGAGCTGGCTGCCTGGACAACACTGCAGGAAGTGAGGCCTGAGGAATGAAGTCAGGCTGCCTGGTGAACACAATGAAGAAGAAAACATCTTCAGAAATCATATTAGAAAACCCATAATTGAAGCTTTGTACATTGAAGTGAATTTCTTCCACTATGAATCACGGTTGTGTTTGCATAGGAGTGAGTGGGAGGTGGGAATGAAGGATTTAGTAAATTAACACTGACAGAATTTAGTCCCGTTGTGCTGCAGAGTACATGGTGTCCTAGCTATTACCAAAGAACAGCTATTAAAATGCTGAGAGTCTTCAGTGACCCTTCAGCTCTTACCATTGATCAATCCTACCCAAAACTATCTTTACTGTAAGTATCTGGTTGGCAATATCTCCTGAGTTCTACTGGAATTCCTTCTGTCATTTAGAGAAAGGATGTGCACCCATGTCTGATTCCTGGAAGCGTCAGGTATAGTAAACTGAGACTGCAACTAGCTTGTAAACTTTCAGGAAATGTTTAACAGGTGAATCGTCTTAGGGGGAAAATTGTTAAATATAAATGTGCATTTTGCTTGAGACAATGTGTCTGATCAGAAAACAAGAAGTGATGATTGCAAAGATACAAAGCTAAGATTGTAGCAGTGGAGGAATTGGGAGGGGATATTTTCAAGGGTAAACGAAGAAAGCTGAGGGGTTTTAATTCAAAGAATACAAGTAACAATTGCTCATTTTTCAATGACTTCATGCATTTCTTTCCTGGATATTGATGCTGACTTTATCCAATGGGAAATTACATAAACTGATTTGAGTTTATATAATTTAATTTTATTTATCACAATAGTGACCTCGTCCCAAAGATCCCATTTCTCTATAAACATGGCTGCCCAATCTTGTTGAATTAGCAGGAGGGGGCTAGTAAAGAAAAGCAATAAAGTACGCTATTGAATTAATATTTTTTCTAGGGCTGTCGATTAACTCACAGTTAACTCACGTGATTAAATCAAAAAAATTAATCACAATTAAAACAATTAAGATTAATTACAGTTTTAATTGCACTTTTAATAGAATACCAATTGAAATGTACTAAATATTTTTGGATGTTTTTCTACATTTTCAAATATATTGATTTCAATTGCAACACAGTATACAAAATAGACAGTACTCACTTAACATTGATATTTTTGATTACAAATATTTGCACTGTAAAAATGGCAAACTAAAGAAATATTATTTTTCAATTCACCTCATACAAGTACTGTAGATCAATCTCTTTATGGTGAAAGTTCAACTTGTAAATGTAGATTTTTTTTTTGTTACAATAACTGCACTCAAAAACAAAACAATGTAAAACTTTAGAGCCTACAAGTCCACTCTGTCCTACTTCTCATTCAACCAATCCCTAAGACAAACAAGCTTGTTTACATTTACAGGAGAAAATGCTGCCTGCTTCTTATTTACAATGTCACTTGAAACTGAAAACAGACATTCGCATGGGACTTTTGTAGCCAGCATTGCAAGGTAATATTTATGTGCCAGATATGCTAAACATTTGTATGCCCATTCATGCTTTGGCCACCATTCCAGAGGACATGTTTCCAGGCTGATGATGCTTGTTAAAAAAAGAATGCATTAATTAAATTTTGGCTGAACTCCTTGAGGGAGATTTGTACATCTCCTACTCTGTTTTACCCGCATTCTCCCATATAGTTCATATTCTAGCAGTCTCAAATGATGACCCAGCACATGTTGTTTGTTTTAAAAACACTTTCACTGCAGATTTAACAAAACGCAAAGAAGGTACCAATGTGAGATTTTCAAAGATAGCTACATAACTCGACCCAAGGTTTAAGAATCTGAAGTGCCTTCCAAAATCTGAGATGGACGAGGTGTGGAGCATGCTTTCAGAAGTCTTAAAAGAGCAACACTCTGATGCAGAAACTACAGAACCTGAACCTCCAAAAAAGAAAATCAACCTTCTGCTCGTGGCATCTGACTCAGCTGATGAAAATGAACACGCGTCAGTCTGCACTGCTTTGGATGGTTATCAAGTAGAACCCGTTATCAGCATGGACGCATGTCCTCTGGAATGGTGGTTGAAGCAGGAAGGGAAATATGAATCTTTAGCACGTCTGGCACATAAATATCTTGCAACGCCGGCTAAAACAGTGCCATGCGAACCTCTGTTCTCACTTTCAGATGATATTGTAAACAAGAAACAGGCATCATTATCTCCTGCAAGTGTAAACAAACTTGTTTGTCTGAGTGATTGGCTGAACAAGAAGTAGGACTGAGTGGGCTTGTAGGCCTTTACATTTTACATTTTTATTTTTGAATGTAGTGGGTTTTTTGTACATAATTCTACATCTGTAAGTGCAACTTTCATGATAAAGAGATTGCACTACAGTACTTTTATAAGGTGAACTGAAAAATAAAAATATTTGCACTGTAAAAAAAGAAATAGTAATAAAAAATAAATATAAAGTGAGCACTGTACACTTTGTGTTCTGTGTTGTAATGGAAATCAATATATTTGAAAATGTAGAAAATATCCAAAACTATTTAAATAAATGGTATTCTATTATTGTTTAACAGTGTGATTAATTTTTTTAATCGTGTGATTAATTGTGATTAATTTTTTTTAATCACTTGACAGCCCTAATTTTTTCAAATAAAACCTGTTCTCTTAGGGTATATCTACATGGCAAAAAAACCCAAAAATCCTGCAGTAGGGAGTCTGAGTCTGGCTCACTCTATGGCACTAAAAATATCCACCTCGACATTCAGCCTGGAGTTTGAGTTCTGAAACCAACCTCCCTCCCTGGGCTTCAGATCCAAGCCTCAATCCAAACATTTTTAGTACTGTAGCACAAGCTAGAAACTGTAGACCCAGGCTCTGTGACTCTCTCCCTCCCTCCATCCTTGAAAGCAAAGGCAAAGAATCGTTTCATGCCTTTTTTCCTGGGTTAACCGTGCAGATGCCATGTCACGGCAAGCATGGAGCCTGCTCAGCTCAGCACTGCTGTTGTGAGCATTGTAAACACCTCGCGCATTATCCTGCAGTATGTGCAGAACCTGGCTAGGAGCCGCCATCATGAGGACAATTGTGAGGAGGACATGGACACAGACATTCCTGAAAGCACACAATGTGGCAATTGGGACATCATGGTGGCAGTGTTGCAGATATGGGATGGTTCCCAGTGGCTGCGAAACTTTCGCATGCATAACGCTACTTTCATGGAACTTTGTGAGTTGCTTTCCCCTACCCTAAAGCGTAGGAATACCAAGATGAGACCTGCCCTGACAGTTGAGAAGTGAGTGGCGATAGCCCTGTGGAAGCTTGCAACGCCTTGCAACTGACTGCTACCAGTCAGTCGGGAATCAATTTGGAGTGGGCAAATCTGCATGGGGGCTGCTGTGATCCAAGCAGCCAGGGCAATCAGTGACCTTCTGCTAACAAGGGTAGTGACTCTGGGAAATGTGCAGGTCATAGTGGATGGCTTTGCTGCAACGGGATTCCCTCACTTTCATGGAGTGATAGACGGAACACACATCCCTATCTTGGCACCTGACCACCTTGCCAGCCAGTACATAAACCACATGGGGTACTTCTCAGTGGTGCTGCAAGCACTGGTGGATCACAGGGACGTTTCACCGACATCAATGTGGGATGGTTGGGAAACGTGCATGACGCTCGCATCTTTAGGAACTCCAGGCTGTTCGAAAAGCTGCAAGAAGGGACTTTCTTCCCAGACCAGAAAATTACCATTGGGGATGTTGAAATTACAATAGTTATCCTTGGGGACCCAGCCTACCCCTTGCTCCCATGGCTCATGAAGCCCTACACAGGCAGTACGGACAGTACTACAGGACAGTAGTAAGGAGCAGTTCAACTACAGGCAGAGCAAGTGCAGAATGGTGGTAGAATGTGCCTTTGGACGTTTAAAAGCCCGCTGGCGCTGTTTGTTGACTAGGTTAGACCCTCAGCACAACCAATATTCCCATTGTTATTGCTGCTTGCTGTGTGCTCCATAATATCTGTGAGAGTAAGGGGAAGATGTTTATGGTGGGGTGCGAGGTTGAGGCAAATCATCTGGTGGCCAATTTTGAACAGCCAGACACCAGAGCGATTAGAAGAGCACAGCTAGGCATGCTGTTCATCAGAGAGGCTTTGAAAAACAGATTCATGACTGGCCAGGCTATGGTGTGACAGTTGTTTTTCTTCTTAATGCAAAACCGCCCCCTTTGTTGAATTTACTTCCCTGTATGCAATCCCGATCCCCCCTTCAACCACAGCTGGCAAAGGAAATAAAGTCCCTATTGTTTTGAATCCATGCATTGTTTATTTATTAAAAAAAAAGAGAGATCACTGACAAGGTAGCCCGGATGAGGTCAGGAAGGAGGGAAGGACAAAGCCACATTGCTTATTGTAGCCACCCTACAAATCAAAGCTGTTTGAATAACAGCCTTCTGTTGCTTGGGGCATCCTAGGTTACCTAGGGAGGTGGTAGAATCTCCTTCCTTAGAGGTTTTTAAGGTCAGGCTTGACAAAGCCCTGGCTGGGATGATTTAACTGGGAATTGGTCCTGCTTCAAGCAGGGGGTTGGACTAGATGACCTTCAGGGGTCCCTTCCAACCCTGATATTCTATGATTCTATGATCCTCTGGAGTGGAGTGGAGTGGAGTGGCTGGGTGCCCGGAGGTCCCCCGCCCCCGCGTTCTTGGGCGTCTGGGTGAGGAGGATATGGAACTTGGCGAGGAGGGCAGGTGTTTATACAATGGATGCAGCGGTGGTCTGTGCTCTTGTTGCCTTTCCTGCAGCTTTACCAGATGCCTGATAATGTCCGTTTGTTCCCCGATTAGCCTCAGCATCTCTTCCTGCATGTTCTGATCACACTCACTGAATGCTTTCCTGGCCTCCATGCATTCAGCTGTGCCCTATCAGTGTGGGAGGACTACCTGAGCTCGGAAAACATGTCATCCCGAGTGTTGTTTTTTTGCCTTCTAGTCTGTGGTAACCTCAGGGACAGAGTTGATATGGGGAGCATAGAAACATTTGCACCTGCAGGGAGGATAAAAAGGGAGAGTAAAATTTAAGAAGATACATTTCTGAGAACAAAATTCTTTCTTTCACAGTGAATCAAACAATTCACAGCAAAGACAGCACATGTGCTTTAGGTACAAGGTCGCATTTTGCCTTTTATATTGAGCACCTGCTGGTATGGTGACACATCACACACCACTGGACAACAGAATTTGGTTTCCAGGCAATCATGGTAAGCCAACGAGTACATGGGGTTGGCTTCTTCCACCTTCATAACATGTGGGAATGGTTTCAAACTGCAGCGCCCTGCTTTCCCATAGTATTGGCTCCAGGGTGATTAAAAGGTTCTCCGCTTGCCTGCTGCGTATTCTCCTCTTCCTCTTCCTCATCCACAAAATCCTCCTCCATGTTGTGTGAAACTCCCCCCTTGCAGGTGTCCACGGACAGTGGTGGGGTACTGGTAGGGTCCCCCCCTAGAATGGCATGCAACTGATCATAGAAGCAGCATGTATGGGGCTCAGACCTGGAACAACCGTTTGCCTCCTTTGTCTTGTAGTAGGCTTGCCTCAGCTCCTTAACTTTCATGCGGCACTGTTGTGTGTCCCTGGTGTAGCCTCTCTCCACCATGATCTGTGCGATTTTGGCCTATCTATTAAAATTTCTACTTTTTTATTGGAGTTCAGCCTGTACAGATTCTTCTCCCCATACAGCAATCAGATCCAGTGTCTCCCATTCGCTCCATGCTGGAGCTCATTTGCGATTCTGGGGGGACTGCATGGTCACCTGTGCTGCTGAGCTTGCCATGCTGACCAACAGGAAATGAAATTCAAAAGTTCCTGGGGCTTTTCCTGTGTACCTGGCTAGTGCATTGGAGTTGAAAGTGCTGTCCAGAGTGGTCACATTGGAGTACTCTGGGATAGCTCCCAGAGGCCAATACCATCGAATTGCACAACACTGCATCTGCACTACCCCAAATTTGACCCAAGAAGGTCGATTTTAGCGCTACTTCCCTCGTTGAGGAGTACAGCAGTCAATTTTAAGAGCCCTTAGGTTGACGGAACAGAATTGGTTGTGTAGCTGCATTGCTGATACAATCTACCTAATGCAGCTAAATTCGACCTAACCTCGTAGTGTAGACCAGCCCTTAGTGGAAGCACTGACAAGTTTAACCAGCAAAGTTATTCCCTACTGGTCATCACTCGCCAGGAAGGTCGTAGTTCCAAAGCACTGGTGGTTGAATGAATTGCTCCTAGCACCACTATGAGCAAAGCTGGATGACATTCAGACCACCTACCATTTATCTCTTCATGATATTGTAGATTGTTTTGAATCTGCAAGGTAGAACATGTTACTCACAATGGTAGGCACTTAAGTGAGCCACTGAGCATTGACTGGATTAACCAAGCTATCCACATCTCAAAACACATCCTTTGATGCTTTGCCTATGCTATAATCACGGCAAAGATACTTTTGTACTTTTTGATATAACACTGGACTGAGCAGAACTGGATTCTATTTCCCCCTCTGCCAGTTGCCTGCTAAGAGTTCTCGGGCAGTCATTTCACTGCTCTGTGCCTCAGTTTCACCATCTGTAAAATGGGGATAATGATCTGTCCCCTAGGAAAGCGCTTTGAGATGTACTGATGGAAGTACCACATAAGAACTATTTGTTGTTTCGTCTATTCAAGAGGTTCTCAAACTGTGGTCCATGGACTCCATTCAGGTGGTCCGTGGATAATTCCCTCTAAGGTGCGCACCTGGGTGGCTGCACATGAGAAAATGAAGGACCACCCACCTAATTTAGTGGAGCCACACAGG
Organism: Lepidochelys olivacea; assembly: GCF_965140295.1. NCBI lineage: Eukaryota > Metazoa > Chordata > Testudines > Cheloniidae > Lepidochelys > Lepidochelys olivacea. The sequence continues at coordinate 270,775,324 of NC_140411.1, forward strand.
CATGGTGGTGGCCGTGGGGGGAATAGGGGGTAGGTGGGAGGGGGCAGTGGGGTGAGAAGAGGGGGTGGGGGGAATTTGGGATGTGCAGGGCTGCAGCGGCCAGAGAAAGTGGTGATTTTCCCTAGCTCCAGGACTGTGGCTGCTGGGGAGAGACAGCCCTCCTTCCCAGCCTCAGCTCTGTGGCTGCTGTGGCAGGGGAGAGCCCTCCCCTTCTTCCCAGCCCCAGCTCAGGGGCTGCTGTGGCAGGGGAGAGAGGGCATGTCCATTGTATTAGAAAGGTAAGACTGCTGATATTAAAATATGAGTGTTGTGCTTTTATTTGTAGAAAAAAACCATTTATTATTATTAAGGGTTTTTTTTATATAGCGCTTTTATCCAAAGCACTTTACAATAGTTAGCTAACGGTACAAACAACATTTGGAAAGATCATTAAGTGGTGCGCTGAGACCTTCAGCAATTTTCAAGTGGTCCATGAAAATAAAGTTTGAGAACCACTGGTCTATTGCACAGCTTTGGCATGAGAATTCAAAATATATTTGAGGCAATCATGCAGGTTCCCAGTGAGATGACTGCCAGGACCGTGTAGCCATCTTCCCTCTTGCTTCAGTTCAGCCAGGTCAGTTGTAAATCAAGATGACTTGTGAGAATGAAGCTGAGGAAGAGAACAACTTAAGCCACTGCTCTGATGCCTGAGGACGAACCTATTACAGCTGACTGTTTGGAATGTTCATGTTTCTGGTTGCTCCTTGCACGGCTTCTGACTAGGAGCTGGTTTTTCCTGCTTTGGAGAGCTCCAAAGCTGTTCTAGGCTGCATTTGTATATTTAGGGCTGCTGTAGTAGAATCTATATAATTAGAATCTTCCAGAACTTCAATGCTACAGGTCTTGTTATGGTGTCTTTCACCCAAGGCCGGCTCTAGGATTTTTGCCACCCCTAGCAAAAAAAAGTTTGGCCACCCCCGCTTTTTTTTCACCCCCCCCACTCCCGGCTCCGCCCCAACTCCGCCCCTTCCCCAAATCTCTGGCCCCACCTCCTCCCCCGGGCGTGCCCCATTTTCCACCCCCCTCATTGCTTCCTTTGGCTCCCCCCTGCAACCTCCTGCCCTAGCTCACCCCCACTCCACCTGCTCCCCTGAACATGCCGCCACTCTGCTTCTCCTCCATCCCTCTCAGGCGAGATGAGCGAGGGTGGGCGGGGGGTAGAGGAACAGCTCCCTGCCCCAGCTCACCTCTGCTCCACCACCGCCGCCTTCCCCGAGCACACCACTGCTTGGCTTCTCCTTCCTCCCAGGCTTGCCGTGCGAAACAGCTGTTTCGAGTGTGGCAAGCCTGGGAGGAAGGGAGGGGGGAGAAGCGCCTGAAGGGAGGCGGCGCACTCAGGGGAGGAGGAGGAGTGGAGGCGAGTTGGGGTGGCGGGGGCACATTTCTAGGGGTGGCATCGCCGGTGCCGGAATGCCGCCCCTAGGAATGTGCTGCCCCAAGCATCTGCTTGTTTTGCCAGTGCCTAGAGCCGGCCCTCCTTTCACCAGAGATCCAGCCTTGAGAGCATAGTTCGTGGCCAAGGACTCAGAGCTATGGCTAAAGGGAGTCTTGGCAGTATTCTAGCCATCTCTTCTTGCCAATAAGGACATGGGAACAGTGACTGGATAACATAAGCCTGGAAGCAGCAGCTGGAGACCAGCCCTGCCCCCAAGCAAAGGGCTGCTATTTAAAGGAGCTAATTCACAATCAGTTAAATTGATAGGCAGCAGGTTTAAAACAAACATAAATACTTCCTCACACCATGCACAGTCAACCTCTGAAACTTGTTGCCAGGAGATATTGTGAAGGCCAAAGTATAACTGGGTTCAAAAAAGAATTAGATAAATTTATGGAGGACAGGTCTAACAATGGCTATTAGCCAAGATGGTCAAGGATGCAGCCCCATGCTCTGGATGTCTCTACACCCCTGACTGCCAAAAGCTGGGACTGGATGACTGGGTTAGGGTAAATTGCCCTGTTGTGTTCACTCCTTTTAGAGGATAGGACACTGGCCACTGTCAGAAAACAGGATACTGGGCTAGAGAAAGCCTGTATGGGCCTGATCCAGTATGGCCATTTTTATGTTCTTAATCAAATTAAACAAAATCCAGATTAGGACATGAAGACATTTGCTTACATTTGCCAATTTCTGGACCTTCACTCTTAATAGGTACATTTGAGGACACACATCCTACCAAAGCATTGATAGAGCAGTCCATTGGAGCAGCATTCTCCGTCAGAGCAATTTGGAAAAACCAGGTTAAAACATGGATGCCAGCAGGAGATGTGCGTGCCAATGCTGAAGCTCCACAGGTAATGATCAGTATGGACCTGGTTAGACCGTCCAGTAGGTTGGCCCATGCTGGTTGCCCACAGGATGTTAGAAACAGATTCAGCTGGAACAGCATTCACGTGGCAAAACGTGGTTTTTTACCTTGGATTGGGGGCTGTGGGCTGACTACATATTCCTGAGGGAATTCTGCACACAATATTTTAAAATTCTGCACATTTTATTTGTCAAAGTAACACAATATAGTCATGCCAGTTTCAATTATTTGGGTAATTTATTTCAAAATACCTGTCAGCCAGTACGTCTGTAACAATACAGAAAATAAAAAAGATTCAGGAAATGTTTTTTAATAAATAGAGTTCATACTAGGCGTATTAATACAGAACTCTTGAGTAATAATTCATTTAAACTACAGTACAGAAATGTATTTCCCACACCCCTCAAAACAGTGCACAGGGCTGGGGGAGTCGGGTAACAGAGGTGCTGAGGGAGAGGGAGGTAAATTGCTGGGAAGGCACCTGGGAGTGAGCCTAGAGGGGTGTTGGGTGTGAGTTGTACAAATGGGGGGCAGGGCGGCGGTTCAGGGTGCTGACTGGAGCCACCAGGGTCCCTTTTTGAGTGGCCGTTCTGGTCAACAACTAGACCCCTGACAACCCTACCAGTCAGAGGTGGGCAGGACTGACTAATGGCTACCCAGAGCAGCCCCTCTCCCCGCGTCAGTAAGGGGCTGTGCCGGGAGGGATGCCACTGCTCTCTGCCCTGCGTTCCTCAAAGCAAGCGGCGCCCCACAGCCCCGCCCCCTGTTCATGGGGTTTCCCGGCCGCCGGGGACCGCGCCGGGCCCGGCTCTCCCCACCCTCCCGCCTGCAGAACCACACGTGCCGGGGACAGGCCCCGCCCAACGACCGCCCGTGGCTCCCGGGGCCTCGCCCCCTCCACTGGTCTCCTCGCCCCGCCCACTCTGGCCTCTTCCCGCTCCCTCCCACCGGCGTCCCCGCGCTGCGCGCTCCGCACGCGCCCCTCCCAGCGGGCTCGCTGTGTGCGCAGGCGCGAGTCGGGGACAGGCGCAAGGAGGGCGGAGCGCCGCGCGGAGCGGAGGGGCGGGGTCACGAACTCTGACCTCCCGGAGCCGGAGCCGCCACCGACAAATAACCCCCCAGGAGAGGCCGCCGGGAGCTGGGCCCGCCAGGTGAGAGCGGCCGGGCTGGCCTACAGCCGCTTTCCTCCCCCGGGCTCGGCAGCGGCTCATGCGGGGCCTGGCCTAGAGGCGCTGCGCCGGCTGGGGGCGGCTCTCACCCCTCCCCTCCCCTCCCCTCCCCAGCCCGCGCCGCGTCCCGTCCCGCAGGAGCCGGGGAAGCGGCCCCATCTGTCTGTCCCGGGGCGGGCGGCTCCGTCCTGGCTCCCCCGGGCGGGCGGCGGCTCCGCGCTCTCCTGACCTTTCACCTAACAGGAAAAGCTTGTGTCTCCCCTCCCCGGATCCCGGCCGCGCCCCGGGGCCCGCTCCGCCCGCCCGCCCGCCCGGCAGTGGGGATGGGGGGCGGCTCCTGTGCCGGGCTCCCCGCGCTGCGGCTTTGGCTCCTCTGCCCGCCCGAGGGAGTGTCTGAGCTTCTCCTTTCCCCGCCGGGCGGGAGCCCCCAGGGGACGCTGGGGAGGGCGGAGGCAGGGAGCGGGTCTGGCCCGTTAGGTTGCGGGGCGTTAGCGCCCGGGTCTCCCCTTCCCCGTGAGCTCACAGGCGCCCGCAGCAGCCATTTTGTGTGGGGCCGAGCGTCCCGTGCGGGTTTGACCGCGGCCCCTCGGGCAGAGGAGGCGGCTGGGCCCTGCCTCGGTCCCCCCGCTCGGTAGGGAACTGTCTAGCTGCAGGCCGGCCCCAAGGGCGCTCCCGACCCGAGCTGCATGGGCCCCGTACTCCGCCCTGGGGTAGAGGCTTGTCTCACGCCACCTTTCAAGTGACAGCAGTAAAGGCCGCGCCAGCCACTTTCCCTGCCGGCGGGTGTGTGTGGGGAGGTGTCAGGCGAAAGCTGTCCCCGCCTCGCCTTTTGTCTACTTCATCACAGAAAAAAAGCTACCCGCATGGGTGGGCTGTGAAATGTGCTGGCTGAATATCAACTTTCTAATGGAAATAGAGAACAAGTTCATTCCTGGTAGCAGCCATTTTACTAGAAAGCGGCAGCGACTGCCCAGGTGTATGACTCTGCAACCAAGACTCCTTCAACTTAGAGACCTGTCAGAATGAAGGCAGTGTTTTAAGGCTTACATGGTACACAGGAAAGTTTTTTGTTTTCTCTCCGCCCACGTTCTCCCCCCTCCCCCACGAACTTATTAACCTGGTGTTTGTCTGACAACCCTACAGACTGAAAAGTTCTCCAAGTACAGTATAGGCCATTCACTGGCAATATTCTTCCCTATTTTATCCCATCACTGTATTAAACCTGATTTGAAAGCTCTTTGTGGGTGCTGTGGCAAGTTTCCTCGGTAGACACTCCCACTCAGTGTTTTGGTTGATACAGTCAGGCTGCAAATTGATGTGGACGCTAGTGTGAGCTGGACAGACTATCCACTCACTCCAGCTAAGACACTAGATGTTAAAGCTGGGTTGGTTGATGAAAATTGTTGGTTCAGATCTGTTCCAGACAAAATAGTAACCAAGATTTGGAGGGGGCAAGGCTTCATTCCATTGACAGTCCCCTGACTGTCCACGTTTAGTGAAAATATTGCCTCACTCACTTTGTCTCTGTATGATCCTGAAAGCAACAAGCTACAACTACACTGCATGCAGGTTTAGTGAAGACTGGTATTTTTCTTTTTTAATACAGTATGAAGGTAGAATCATAGGACTGGAAGGATCCTTGAGAGGTCATCTAGTCCAATCCCCTGCATTCATGGCAGGACTAAGTATTATCTAGACCATTCTTGTCAGGTGTTTGTCTAACCGGCTCTTGTCGAATCTAATGATGGAGATTCCACACCTCCCGAGGCAATTTATTCTGGTGCTTAACCACTCTGATGGTTAGGAAGTTTTTCCTAATGTCCAACCTATACCTTCTGTGCTGCAATTTAAGCCCATTGTTTCTTGTCCTATCCTCAGAAGTTAAGAAAAACAATTTTCCCCCTCCTCCTTGTAGCAACCTTTTACATATTTGAAAACTTTTATCATGACCCCTCTGTCTTCTCTTTTCCAGACTAAACAAACCCAGTTTTTTCAATCTTTCCTCATAGGTCATGTTTTCTAGACCTTTAATCATTTTTGTTGCTTTTCTCTGGAGTCTGTCCAATTTGTCCACATCATTCCTGAAACTGAACACAATACTCTAGTTGAGGTTTAATCATGCAGAGCAGAAGAATTACTTCTCGTGTCTTGCTTACAATACTCCTGCTAATGCATCCCAGAATGATGTTTGCTTTTTTTGCATGGAAATTGCCTTACAAATTCTGACCGGCTGCTATATAATTGATATGGCACACTTACTCGTTTTGCCCTAGTGTTTTCTTTTTATTATTATTATTAGTTGTCCCCATTAGTGCCCAAAATGTGCTAGGTACTGGTCAAATGCAAAAGGCACAGTCTGTACCCTGTAAAACACGTATGTATTTTGTAATAACTGTTTCATTTTTGCCAAAATACATTTGTTGAAGTGGACATTGACTTTAGTACAGGGTAAGGCTAGCCAGACTTCTTGCCAAACACTGAGATACTCATTGACTGCATATTAAATCATGTGTTTGTAACTGGTAGTGGCTACTCTTGAAAGGAGATATGTGTGCTAATATTGTAAGCACTGGCACTATTCTTATTTATTTGTATTATTGAAGCATGTAGGAGCCCTAGTTCTGGATCTGGACCCCATCATGCTAATGTTTGTTTATTTTAAAAAAATTATAGCTCAACATTTTAGTCAGTTGGAACTGGGCAGTTCTTCCACAGAAAACGTTGTTAAAAATGAAATGTGGAACCACTGCAGAGTCAGAAGAAATGACCTTGTTCTGTGGTGTTTTTCTGTTTACACTTTTCTTTGTAGTTTTTCTGTTTTGGGGAAAATTAATTTGGCCATTCCCTGTTGCTCTTGCCACATCCTATAATTTGAAATGGCTTTCTGGAGGGGATGTTTCCTGTCTGAAAAGAGTTGTTGTGTATAATTCTTAGACTATTGGAAAGAGACATCATCTTAAATAGGCATAGGCATCTGTCACCTTAGTATCTGAATGTCTCGGGGAGAACACAAATCACTGTAGGCCAATGATCTAACTATCCTCTGTTTTTTCCCAGGACTCCTGGGGCTATCTCTTAACAGATTTATTTCTCTTCCTCCTTTTCTCATTCTTTACTGTTTTTACTTGTAGCTGTGAGAAAGCTAAATCAAATACATATGTTTTATTTTTCATTCTGAAGGCAGTGCGTTTTGTGGGCATTTTTATCTTCTCTAATGAGTTCCATAGCTTTGGTCCTGGTGCCAAAAAAGCTGTTGCCTGCTCTTATAGGCTTCACCCTTGAGGTTGAACATCATGGTTTCTACAGAATAGAGCTTTGATGGATGATTCCAACTCCTCTATCTTCAGTTAACTCTACATTTTTCTTTAGATTACTGAAAAGGAGCTCTTTTAACTGATGGCTCAATAATAATGGGACTGTAGTTGCTATTGACAAAGTTTCTGTCAGTATTGCTCGGATGTGAAATGTATTTACAGAGTATTTAGATTCAAAGTTATCTGTTTTGTTAATATCGATTTCCCTATGTAACATAAGATTGAAAATATTTATAGTGACCAAATGTTGAATATTACATTGCTTAAATTTTGTATGTTGATATATGTATTTTTAGTTGTTTTACTTACTAGTTTACTGTGCATGAATTGTATTGGTTAATGTGTAATAAACATACAGTTTCTCCATCTAATAAAGTTGCTGTAGTTTTACCACAGTTTGTGAAGCAAAGTTGTCACATGGGAGAAAAGATAAGCTATGGTCTTTATATTGATTATTTGATTCTGAAAAAGTAAGACCAATTTCCAAATACCGGGGACTCATCTCTGTGTCAAGATTCTAAAATACTGTCAAGTATGTGCTTATTCTCCTGGCTTCTGAGCCACAAGTAGTTGAGGTTTTGTCATCTTGATTCTGCAAAGCTGAAAACAAATACTGTAGGATTTCACAGCATCTTGAAAAAGAAAAGGAGGACTTGTGGCACCTTAGAGACTCTAAGTACTCCTTTTCTTTTTGCGAATACAGACTAACAGGGCTGCTACTCTGAAACAGCATCTTGTGTATATTTGGTGAGAAAATGGTGTTGGCTCTCTCACGAGAGAGAATGAAAACTACATCTAGTAAATGTGAGAAAAAGAACACTTTGTACACTTAGTGTATAGAATATTAGCCTAAGGAAAACTATAAATTGTCACTGTTCTTAGCCATGATACTCCATATATACACCTCTACCCCGATATAACGCTGTCCTTGGGAGCCAAAAAATCTTACCGTGTTATAGGTGAAACCGCGTTATATTGAACTTCCTTTGATCCACCGGAGCGTGCAGCACCCCGCCCGCACCCCCCAAAGGAGTGCTGCTTTACTGCGTTATATCTGAATTCATGTTATATTGGGTTGCATTATATTGGGGTAGAGATGAAGTTTTAGATGTCTTCATTTAATCCTAGAATCCTGTTCCAACATGTTTACAAAGATTATGGGGGCATTCCACTGTCTGCTAAAAATAGTAGTGATAGATGGGAGGGCATGGCTTGGGCAAGTAGAGAGCCATGTAGGGTATGTACTCGCACACATACCTCCACCCTTCAGGTGTGTCTACACTATACTTGCCTAAACAGTGCCTCAGTGGTTATACTGCTGTTTATACCCATGCTAGGGGCTCTCGGCTGTCAGCCCTGCCTGGGGTGGCCGGGCTGCAGGCTGTCAGACCCGCACTTACATCGCCTGTAGCACTTATGTTTCCCCACGGTGACAGCTTGGGCTTTCAAAGGCAGCAACAGGGGATGTAAGCATAAATAAATAAAAAGATTTTTAGTCCCTTCAAAAGTGTCTGGCGGTCCGGATTTCGCCTGCAGTCCGCCTGTTGACTACCCCACTGTAAAGGGTATACAAGGACCTCTATTTTGTATCTTCTGCTTTGCATTAGAAATTCAGGTCTAGTCTATGTGGTTGGTTTTTTTTAGCTCCATGGACAGCTAAAGATCTAGTAAACTTGACATTAGACACAAGTGAAACCTGATTGAGGGGGAAATTATTCAGTCTGTTTAAATCTTTTTCATTTCCCATTTAACCTGGGAATTACAGGCAAAAATATCTTTTAAACATTAAAAATGCTTACTCCTTCGATCAAAGGTTGCAAGACCTCAAAATTCAGAGGATAACTGAAAAGATCACATTGTAAGCTCTTTGGGACAAGTTATGTGTCTTCCTTAATTTTTGTGTACTACATTGTGGACACCACTATAAATACCTACTATTTGTAAGGGAAAGACAAGCAGATTTTTTTTTTTTTTTAGAAAAATCAAGTTTTTTTAATGCATAGGAAGCAAAAAAAAAGTATGCCCATCATTAGCAGTATATTTTCAAACTAAAAAGAAATTCCTGTACAAATGGAATTAGTGAAAATCTGTATGGAAGATTTACTTTTTTTACACTGTTTAGAAAGGGGAAGGATGTCACTATGAAATATAGGACTTTGAATGCAGCAGGGAATAAGATATAATAGGTTAGTTCCACTAGCCTGGCAAAATACCATATTTTAATTCAGTGCTTCTAAATTTTTTTTCCAGAGGTGGATTCTTTCATCGATCACCTTTCCTAGCAGTCCTGTTCCCTTATCTTTCCTCCAACTGCAGTGGTTAATATGAAAAATTAATATCAGGGTAGCATTAAAGTTATGAGGAAAAGATGCTTTAATGTGACTGGTGCAGATATAAGCCTGGTTGCTTCTTCCTCCACATTTTATGCTTACAAGTATCAGATCTCCCCTTATTTGCTTGTAGACTCATCTATTTTAAATTTCCTTGGTTATTGCTGTTGTCTGTCTTTCAGTTTGTCTGACTCTCGTAAATGTTGATGTGTGCAAATACGATCATATAGAAACGATATACAAAAACATGAAGCACCGAAGAGGGGTGTGCGTAGTTGCTTAAGTAATTTTTGTTAGACAAAAAACCCCAATTCTCTGGTACTCTTCAGAGTTCTGGATTGGGCTGCTGCTCATAGGAAATATTAAGACTCCTTTGCCGTTGTGAGAAATGTGGCTCTTTGGACTACAATTTGAGAACTGCTGGTTTAGATTTTTGTGCTGCTTGAACTTCCTAGTATTAAACTACTGAACTAAGTTTTGTAACTTTTTCAAGGAATGCTTCTGAAGCCACTGGTAAAGGAGACCAATTCTGCAGTGCTTTATAAATAATAAAAATGAAGCAAAAAATGTAAAATATATACAGTAAGGTTAAGTTGAATGGAAACACAATCAGGACGATGATACAAGTGGTAAGAGAGGCCACCAATGAACTGACAAATGCTGAAGAAGTGCTGGAAGGAGCATTCTGACAAAGTGCTGAACTCTGTAGTTCATCCAGATGCAAGCATTCTATGTACGCTGGATGAACAGGGCAGCTTGCAAGGCAGAATAGATATTAGCACTGAATCACCATCAGAAAAAGAAATAGAGCAGTGAAGCAGTTAAAACAATGGGAAAGCTGCAGGCATAGATAATATAATAGTTGAGCAGCTAAAACCTCATGGGACAAGTGCTATCAAAGCATTAGGAGAAATACTTTAAAAGGTATGGGAGCATGAGGGAGGTACTGGATGACTGGCTGAAGGTAATAGTTGTATCAGTGCTGAAGAAAAGCAATCCTCCCAATCCAAATAATTATAGATGTACAGGCTTATTATTAGTACCAGGAAGAATGATGAAAATAATTAACGATTTAAGGGTCAGTTTTTGAGGATGTAGCAGGCGAAGAACAGTGCAGCTTTAGACCAGGTCAAAGTTGCATTGTTCAGATATACCCACTCTGACAGTTATTTGAGGGAGGGTAAGAACGGGAATTGAAGATGTTTGTTGTTTTCATTGACTTCAATAAGGCGTTTGGTTTGGAAGGATGCATTATGGAAAGGAGTAAAATCCTATGGAGTTCCACATAGGATAGCTGCAGTTATAAAAGTTATGTATGGAAACTCCCAGAGTGCCATAAGAATTGGTGGTAAATTAAGCAGCTGTTTCAAGTCAAAGTTTGGTATAAAATAAGGGGGCCTGAAATCACCATGGCCTTTCATCATGTTCTTAAATTGGATATTAAGAATGGTAGATGAGTTGGAGGGCATGACATTGGGTGATCTAGAGTTAAGCTCTTCAGCTGATGTAGATGACATCCTACAACTGTCAGACACATTTGAATTGATGATGGTACTCTTTCCTACATTGGAAATGGGTGTAGTTGACTTGGACTTACAATTACTTTCTTGTCTTGGCACTTATTGTACCTTGGAAAAGGGACAATATGTAGAAATGCAGCAGTGGTAAAGTCATAGAACAAATAATACCTTATGTGCACTTAGGAAGCTTCATCTGTACTGATGGTTCCAGCAAAGTTGAGGTTAAAAGGAGATGTACATTAGCTATAAGTGCTGCTCAGAAGTTGACGAAATTATGCACTGATAAAAATGTGTTTGGTACGAAAGTGAAAAATTATCAAACCAGTATAACAATGGTATTGTTTTATGGTCTGGAAGCAGCACCATTAAATGAAACAAACATCAGAAGGCTGGAGACAATAGAGATAAGAGTTTTTTGGAAGATGGCAGGTATAAAGTGGAATGATTTTAAGACACTTGAAGTTAGGAGGAGAGTAGGATGTGAAACTAAGTACGGGATTGGCTGCAGTCAAAAGATTACAATGGTGGGGATGCTGTACAAGGCAAACAGATGATAGGCTCTCACAGAAAATAATGCAAACACAACCAACATCAGTCAGACCTAGAGGCCAACCACCGATTAGATGGCAGGACATTGCACTCAGGGATTTGACCAGGCTGGGTTTAATGGAGGAACAAACCATGGACAGAAGTGAATTGTGATGCTGTACTGCTTGCTCCCTGTGTCTGCAAAGATGCTTCTGGGGAAGGGGAGAGGAGGAGGAGAAGAAACATGCTGCTTAAAAACAGCTTAGAAAAATAAGTACTTAAATCTCTACTTATCTCTAGTTAGCACATTTAATCATAGAGGATCTTAAAGTTCTTGACAAACTATGATGTCTATTTATATATAATCAGCAAATTTGGAGTAAATTATGCCACCCTTCTAATGAGCACATAGTAACACTGGGCCCTAATTTAGGAATGAAAATGAAGAGCAGTGTTTCCGTTTTCAACTGAATAGGGGATTTAGGCAGAATGATCCATGTTAGAATAGCAAAAAATGTTGGAATTTATACCAGCTAGAAGTTGGAAGCTTTGTTTAACATCTCTCATGAAAGAGGGCAACATCCCATATTGGGCAATTGTTTCATTACTGATTCAGAGGAAAGCAACCATCTACGAATTGTCATCAATTGCTGTAGTCCCCATGAGTTTTCCTTGGAGGTCTCTCATTTAAAGAATTAGCTCCATCACAGTTGGTTTCTGAGACCTAATGAAGTCTCATTGTGAGGTGTTATGACTGTCCAGGGAAACGAAACAGTCTTTTCACCAAACTTCCCATAATATTAACTTTTTGTTGAGTGGGTGATAAGCTTTCCTACAATGGTTTACAGATGTCTGAGGGATACACAGGAGATTTTTCCAATAATACCTGGAATAGTTATACTGGAATAAACTTATTCCACAATAAGGGTCATTTTTGTAGCTTAGCTTAAATCACTTCTAATACAACATAAGCTAAACCAGAAAAAGGTACTCTTATAGTGGAATATGAGTGCCCAGACCGGGAGTTACACTGGTATAACTATAACAGTTTAAATTCACACCCTGCCTTATACCAGTATAACTTCCTGTGCCAGAAGTCCTAGTTGAAGTATAGGTGTACATACAGTAATATGATTATTATGTAATATTTACACATCCTTGTAAGTATGTTCCCAAATATAGTAAAACTTGGGCTGTTGTTTAAAGCTTTTAATGTAAAATGAATAGCTACAGAATGCTACAGATTTCAGGTGACAATCTGACATAATCTGATGAAGTTTTGTGCAGACTTTGATTCCATATAATAAATTAGAATTAAGAAAATATATTAATATAAAAAATTAGGTATAAAGACCCATCTCTATGTGCACGGCTTACATTAGTATAAATAGGAACTGAGGGCTTGGTGTTTAGTTTTCTACGGTGTGTTTCCCCCATGTGGTGGTAAATTTTCATTTACATTGCCTATAATGGAGCATTGTAATGGAAATTATCATTAAACATAAAGCATGCATGAGTGTGTGAATTGTTTTTGAGTTTACTGGTGAATCTTATAATTTCTGTCATAATTTTAGAAGTTGGTGTCCGTTGAATGAATAGTTTAAGAAACAAACTCCTGACATACAAGTATCAGCATAAAGAAGGACATGAGAGAATAAGTTTCAGAGTAACAGCTGTGTTAGTCTGTACTCGCAAAAAGAAAAGGAGTACTTGTGGCACCTTAGAGACTAACCAATTTATTTGAGCATAAGCTTTCGTGAGCTACAGCTCACTTCATCGGATGCATACTGTGGAAACTGCAGAAGACATTATATACACAGAGACCATGAAACAATACCTCCTCCCACCCCACTCTCCTGCTGATAATAGCTTATCTAAAGTGATCACTCTCCTTACAATGTGTATGATAATCAAGTTGGGCCATTTCCAGCACAAATCCAGGTTTTCTCACCCCCCCCCCCCCACCTTTCAAAAAAACACACACACAAACTCACTCTCCTGCTGGTAATAGCTTATCCAAAGTGACCACTCTCCTTACAATGTGTATGAAAATCAAGGTGGGCCATTTCCAGCTTGTGCCACACGCTCTCAAAGAAACTGTGGAATCACCTGATCAACATCCTCTACAGCAAACGGGGAAAGATTTAGAATGAGCTCACAAAAATGGATACTCTCATAAAAAACCAACCTTCCACACAAACTTCCTCGTGGCTGGAATTTACTAAAACTAGACAAGCCATTTACAACGCACACTTTGCTTCTCTACAAAAGAAAAAGGACACTAAACTTTCTAAACTACTACATGCTACAAGGGGCCACAGCAATGGTTCCCTCAACCCACCCAGCAATATTGTTAGCCTATCCAACTATGCTCTCAGCCCAGCAGAAGCAGCTGTCCTATCTCGGGGCCTCTCCTTCTGCCCCTCCACCCCCACGAACATGATACAGTTCCGTGGTGACCTAGAATCCTATTTTCGACATCTCCGACTCAAGGAATATTTCCAAAATACCTCTGAACAACATACTAATCCACAGAGGCCTCCCTACCAACAACCAAAAGAAGGATTCTAGGTGGACTCCTCCTGAAGGTCGAAACAGCAGACTGGACTTCTACATAGAGTGCTTCCGCCAACGTGCACGGGCTGAAATTGTGGAAAAGCAGCATCACTTGCCCCATAACCTCAGCCGTGCAGAACACAATGCCATCCACAGCCTCAGAAACAACTCTGACATCATAATCAAAAAGGCTGACAAAGGAGGTGCTGTTGTCATCATGAATAGGTCGGAATATGAGCAAGAGGCTGCTCAGCAGCTCTCCAACACCACTTTCTACAAGCCATTACCCTATGATCCCACTGAGAGTTACCAAAAGCAACTACAGCATTTGCTCAAGAAACTTCCTGAAAAAGCACAAGATCAAATCCGCACAGACACACCCCTGGAACCCTGACCTGGGATATTCTATCTACTACCCAAGATCCATAAACCTGGAAATCCTGGGCGCCCCATCATCTCAGGCATTGGCAGCCTGACAGCAGGATTGTCTGGCTATGTAGACTCCCTCCTCAGGCCCTACACTACCAGCACTCCCAGCTACCTTCGAGACACCACTGACTTCCTGAGGAAACTACAATCCATCGGTGATCTTCCTGATAACACCATCCTGGCCACTATGGATGTAGAAGCCCTCTACACCAACATTCCACACAAAGATGGACTACAAGCCGTCAAAAACACTATCCCCGATAATGTCACGGCTAACCTGGTGGCTGAACTTTGTGACTTACCCATAACCATTTTACATTTGGGGACAATGTATACCTTCAGATCAGCGGCACTGCTATGGGTACCCGCATGGCCCCACAGTATGCCAACATTTTTATGGCTGACTTAGAACAACGCTTCCTCAGCTCTCGTCCCCTAACGCCCTACTCTACTTGCGCTATATTGATGACATCTTCATCATCTGGACCCATGGAAAAGAAGCCCTTGAGGAATTCCACTATGATTTCAACAATTTCCATCCCACCATCAACCTCAGCCTGGTCCAGTCCACACAAGAGATCCGCTTCCTGGACACTACAGTGCTAATAAACAATGGTCACATAAACACCACCCTATACCGGAAACCTACTGACCGCTATTCCTACCTACATGCCTCCAGCTTTCACCCTGACCACACCACACGATCCATCGTCTACAGCCAAGCTCTGCGATACAACCGCATTTGCTCCAACCCCTCAGACAGAGACAAACACCTACAAGATCTCTGTCAAGCATTCTTACAACTACAATACCCACCTGCGGAAGTGAAGAAACAGATTGATAGAGCCAGAAGAGTTCCCAGAAGTCACCTACTACAGGACAGGCCTAACAAAGAAAATAACAGAACGCCACTAGCCGTCACCTTCAGCCCCCGACTAAAACCCCTCCAACGCATTATTAAGGATCTACAACCTATCCTAAGAGATGACCCAACACTCTCACAAATCTTGGGAGACAGGCCAGTCCTTGCCTACAGACAGCCCCCCAACCTGAAGCAAATACTCACCAACAACCACATACCACACAACAGAACCACTAACCCAGGAACCTATCCTTGCAACAAAGCCCGTTGCCAACTGTGCCCACATATCTATTCAGGGGACACCATCAAAGGGCCTAATCACATCAGCCACACTATCAGAGGCTCGTTCACCTGCACATCTACCAATGTGATATATGCCATCATGTGCCAGCAATGCCCCTCTGCCATGTACATTGGTCAAACTGGACAGTCTCTATGTAAAAGAATAAATGGACACAAATCAGATGTCAAGAATTATAACATTCATAAACCAGTCGGAGAACACTTCAATCTCTCTGGTCACGCAATCACAGGCATGAAGGTCGCTATCTTAAAACAAAAAAACTTCAAATCCAGACTCCAGCGAGAAACTGCTGAATTGGAATTCATTTGCAAATTGGATACTATTAATTTAGGCTTAAATAGAGACTGGGAGTGGCTAAGTCATTATGCAAGGTAGCCTATTTCCCCTTGTCCCCCCCCCCCCCCCCGACGTTCTGGTTAAACTTGGATTTATGCTGGAAATGGCCCTTGGTTATCATGCACATTGTAAGGAGAGTGGTCAGTTTGGATGAGCTATTGCCAGCAGGAGAGTGAGTTTGAGTGGGGGGGTGGTGGTGAGAAAACCTGGATTTGTGCTGGAAATGGCCCACCTTGATTATCATACACATTGTAAGGAGAGTGATCACTTTAGATAAGCTATTACCAGCAGGAGAGTTGGGTGGGAGGAGGTATTGTTTCATGGTCTCTGTGTATATAATGTCTTCTGCAGTTTCCACAGTATGCATCCGATGAAGTGAGCTGTAGCTCACGAAAGCTTATGCTCAAATAAATTGGTTAGTCTCTAAGGTGCCACAAGTACTCCTTTTCTTTATGAGAGAATAAGGATGCTTCTTAGAAAGATAGTTTGCGTTTCAAAAGTCAGACCATCATATAGTAAGAACAAGTGACCATGCTTGTTTCTTTTAAGGTAATAGTTCTTTTTAGGTCCTTGCTATATGGCATCGACTGATTTGTAAAGATGGAGAGCCATTGATTTGAATTTTGCTCTTCAACAGCAGAATAAAGGCCTTGTCTGCTCTGACAAATTGCACAATTTTAACTACATTGATATAGCTGAAGGGGTACAACCCCTCCAGTTGTGAATACAGTGGTACTGGTATAAATGTGTTTGTACTGATATAGCTTGTTCGTATACAGGAAGGGAAACAATCTATAATGGTATAACTGCATCAATGCTAGGGGTTGTACCAGTATAACTATATCGGTTTACAAAAAAGAATGATTCCTGAACTAACGTAGAATTCTGTGCCAGACATGAATTCTGCATGTGTGCAGTGATGCATAATTCACGCAGGAGTAAGTGCACCAGTGGCCTAACTTCTCAAGTTTTTTGTGTACATCCTTGCAGAGGAGAGTTTTCTGGAGGGATTAGAAGGAGGATAAAAAGGAGATATGGGGATGTTTACCGGGAATTCTTTGCAATTGCGAGGGTTGGCATGGGAAAAAGTATGAAGGAGCTTGTTTGAAAATGTAATAAATGGACAACGGAAGCTGACATCACTACTCTGTTTATCTGTGGCATTGCTTTAAAAGGCTAGTAGGGGGCAATATGTACATTCTGGAGCAAGAAACAATCAGCTATCACTAATGTTTTTATTATTAATATAGAAAACAAAATATGTATAAGGTGTGCTCTTCAGAGCAGGAAGTATGCTTTAGAAAGCACTTAGCATGTTGTGGGCATGCTGCATAGATCATAGAAGCCTGGAATTAAATAATAGGAATAGGAATAAGAATATTACTGAAAACAAGGAAATTCAGAGTTTAGGCTGAAACTCTTTAAGGAGTACATTCAAGTATTTAAGCCCAAAATTCAGACTCTGAAATATTCATATTTTGTAATTATTTCCCTTCAAAATCCACTAAATTAATTATTAAAAATATTTCTCTATCGTGAAATTAAAATAACTATTGCTTATTCTCATTTCTTGAGTATTTAAAATACTGCTTTCTTACAATGTCAACTGCTTATAGGTGCAATAGCAAAAAGCACAGATTCTTTGGGGGTGGGAGGGAAGGTGGATGAGGGACAAAAATATTTGAATGATCTAGAAATCTGTCTGAGCAACAGGGTTTTACTCCTCAGTGTAGTGAGAACTCTTCAAGAGAGAGGTAGAAAGATTCATTCATGTGAAAGAAAGTGGTGCTTACTGTACCTGCAGGAGTCATAAGGTTAGCAATAAAGCAGAATATATTTTCCAATTATCAGGGTTTATGTAAGAGGCCAGAATCTATAGAAAATGTATGAGATTATGTAAAGTTGCGTGATTTAAATAAGGGGAAAAAATGGATCACGATACACTTGGTAGGGCACCAAAGCTTTGCTGTTGAAAAGCATTTCTATGTTTGTTAGTTTCTCAGGAGTCTTGGGCTTTGCTGGCTGGCTGTTGCTGCCATTGGTGTTATAGTTCATGTGCTTGTGGGAAAACTTGACATGAGTTCAATAGCTGGATGGCTTCCAAGCTGAAGTAGGGATCTTCCATTAAGTATTGATCCACTATTGGCCTAATGCTCAGATTAGTCTATTATTTTCTGCATCAGTAGAGCAGCTGGCCCAACAGTACATGTGAAGAAAGTAAAATGCTTTGGAGTGGCCTTACCTATCTCATGTGAAATGTAGCACTCAGGCTTTGTCTACATTATGCAGCTTTTAGCGACACGGCTGTGCTGCTAATAGGCACGCAGTGTAGCCGCTGTTTGTAGGCAGGAGAGAGCTCTCCCGCCGACAAAAAACTTTCACTCCCAACGAGCGGCAGTAGCTTTTTCGGCAGGAGAGTATTCTTGCTGACAAAGCACTGTTCACACTGGTGCTTTTTGTCAACAAAACTTAACACGTTTGAATGACAAAAGTTTTGTCATTCAGTTGCCAGTGTAGACAAAGCCTCAACGTTTTGAGAACAGTATTTCCCATTTTCAGATAGAAGCTCTTAATACTAGTTCAGAATTCATTCACATTGAAAAAATATTGAATTATTCATTAAAAAAATCAGCATTTTTACCAGTCTAATTCATGGATAAGAGTTTAAAAATGCAAAATTATTATGCTAAATCTGTAAACCTGTATAATAACATCTACAAAACTGAAATCGTGTATCTTTTGTTTAATTCAGCACAGGAGTCTCCACAGAGTGATTATGCATAGGAGGTGTGAACTGTAATCTAGGTACCATAGGTAAGTTAAAGGTGAACTACAACACTTTGTACATATGTATCCCAAATTTTTTTCTTTATTTACTTTCTCAATACTTCATTCAGGTTTCCATGTTTGCTCTGTAAGATCTGGTAGCTTCAAAATTGTCTGAAATATTGCTCAGTGTTGCTTCAGGTGATGTTGATGTCACCAGTTGTTATAGGGTAAATCTGGAACACTGAACTCAAGGCTAAGGCTACAAGAAAGGTTTACCAGTTATACTGTTATAACCCTTGTGTAGACACTTTTACTTTGGCATAAGGATGGGGTTTTTTTGTTTCGCTTAAGCTCCTTTCCAAATGACATAAGCTAAACTGAAGAAACTCACTCTAAGGCTATGTCTACACAACAACTTTTGTCGGTCAAAGGTGTGAGCAACATAAGTTTCAGAGACAGAAGCGCTGGTGGGGACAGTGCTATGTTGGTGGGAGATGCTCTCTTGCCAACATAGCTATCTCCGCTTGTTGGGGGTTGTTTAATTATGCGAACGGGAGAGCTCTCCCATCGGCATAGAGCAGCTACACTGGAGACCTTAAAACAGCACAGCTGCAGCAGTACAGCTGTGCCACTGTAAGGTCTGCAGTGTAGACATAGTCTTGTACTGAAATAAGAGTCTCAATGTGGGAGATTATACTGGTGTAATTACATTGGTTTAAATTTGTATCTTCGGCTATACTGAAATTTTTCCTATGTAGTTAATGCCTAAAGCACCGACCCTGTAAATGCTGACACACATGTATAACTTTATGTACAGCAAGTAGTCCTGTTGATTACGATGATACTATTCACAATGAGTAAAGTTAAACACACGTAAGTCTTTGTTTTATTTGAACCATAGCAAGTGAGTAAACAAGGAATGAGTTTTAATAATTTTTATTTTAGAATATAGTTGAGTTTGTTTCACATCTATATATTTTAGAGGCATTGGAGTCAATGGAACTAGAATTATTCAGCATCTTTTGAAAATAAGGCCACTCATTTTTAAACTGTAGTTTTATTTAAATTCATAAAATCTCAAATCTTCACCTTTTTAAGAATAGTGTTTCAGGTTTAACTCTGACTTCACCGATTTTGAGCCACATTGTCATATAATTTACACATAAAATGTACTCAGCCTTAAAATTGTTTTCATCTGTCTGGGAATTTTTTAAGTTAATTTAAAATGTACTATTTAGTCACAAAACAGTAACAGGCACTTGTGCAATATATGCACAGTACCCTTTGATGCACTTCTGTTGGTTTGTACAGAAGAAGCTGCTAAAATTGACTTGTGAACAAGAATAAAGATAGGCTGGTGTGATTTTTAAAATGTTTTCTTAGATGTGTTAAGATGGCCTATGGGTGTGAGGTTTGTTTTGTTTTATTTTTAAAAAGTTCAACTTGTTTTTTACATTAAAAATGCAGGTCTTCTCTGCTTTGTTTTTTCTGGATGGCAGAAGAATTAGTAGGGTTAAGACATCGTTTACCAAGAAGGATTACACTTACACAGCTGAGGCCTTGTCTACACAAGTTCCTGGTTTAAGTTAAATTAGCATAACATCACACCTTTAAAAGAAAAGGAGGACTTGTGGCACCTTAGAGACTAACCAATTTATTAGAGCATAAGCTTTCGTGAGCTACAGCTCACTTCCTCAGATGCATATCGTGGAAACTGCAGCAGGCTTTATATATACACAGAGAATATGAAACAATACCTATTCCCACCCCACTGTCCTGCTGGTAATAGCTTATCTAAAGTGATTTCCAGCACAAATCCAGGTTTTCTCACCCTCCACCCCCCCACACAAATTCACTCTCCTGCTGGTGATAGCCCATCCAAAGTGACAACTCTTTACACAATGTGCATGACAATCAAGCTGGGCTATTTCCTGCATAAATCCAGGTTCTCACATCCCCCCCACCCCCATACACACACAAACTCACTCTCCTGCTGGTAATAGCTCATCCAAACTGACCACTCTTCAAGTTAAAATCCAAGTTAAACCAGAACATCTGGGGGGGGGTAGGAAAAAACAAGAGGAAACAGGCTACCTTGCATAATGACTTAGCCACTCCAAGTCTCTATTTAAGCCTAAATTAATAGTATCCAATTTGCAAATGAATTCCAATTCAGCAGTTTCTCGCTGGAGTCTGGATTTGAAGTTTTTTTGTTTTAAGATAGCGACCTTCATGTCTGTGATCGCGTGACCAGAGAGATTGAAGTGTTCTCCGACTGGTTTATGAATGTTACAATTCTTGACATCTGATTTGTGTCCATTTATTCTTTTACGTAGAGACTGTCCAGTTTGACCAATGTACATGGCAGAGGGGCATTGCTGGCACATGATGGCATATATCACATTGGTGGATGTGCAGGTGAATGAGCCTCTGATAGCGTGGCTGATGTTATTAGGCCCTGTGATGGTGTCCCCTGAATAGATATGTGGGCACAGTTGGCAACGGGCTTTGTTGCAAGGATAAGTTCCTGGGTTAGTGGTTCTGTTGTGTGGTATGTGGTTGTTGGTGAGTATTTGCTTCAGGTTGCGGGGCTGTCTGTAGGCAAGGACTGGCCTGTCTCCCAAGATTTGTGAGAGTGTTGGGTCATCCTTTAGGATAGGTTGTAGATCCTTAATAATGCGTTGGAGGGGTTTTAGTTGGGGGCTGAAGGTGACGGCTAGTGGCGTTCTGTTATTTTCTTTGTTAGGCCTGTCCTGTAGTAGGTAACTTCTGGGAACTCTTCTGGCTCTATCAATCTGTTTCTTTACTTCTGCAGGTGGGTATTGTAGTTGTAAGAAAGCTTGACAGAGATCTTGTAGGTGTTTGTCTCTGTCTGAGGGGTTGGAGCAAATGCGGTTGTATCGCAGAGCTTGGCTGTAGACGATGGATCGTGTGGTGTGGTCAGGGTGAAAGCTGGAGGCATGCAGGTAGGAATAGCGGTCAGTAGGTTTCCGGTATAGGGTGGTGTTTATGTGACCATTGTTTATTAGCACTGTAGTGTCCAGGAAGTGGATCTCTTGTGTGGACTGGACCAGGCTGAAGTTGGTGGTGGGATGGAAATTGTTGAAATCATGGTGGAATTCCTCAAGGGCTTCTTTTCCATGGGTCCAGATGATGAAGATGTCATCAATATAGCGCAAGTAGAGTAGGGGCTTTAGGGGACGAGAGCTGAGGAAGCGTTGTTCTAAATCAGCCATAAAAATGTTGGCTTGAAGAGTGGTCAGTTTGGATGAGCTATTACCAGCAGGAGAGTGAGTTTGTGTGTGTATGGGGGTGGGGGGGATGTGAGAACCTGGATTTATGCAGGAAATAGCCCAGCTTGATTGTCATGCACATTGTGTAAAGAGTTGTCACTTTGGATGGGCTATCACCAGCAGGAGAGTGAATTTGTGTGGGGGGGTGGAGGGTGAGAAAACCTGGATTTGTGCTGGAAATCACTTTAGATAAGCTATTACCAGCAGGACAGTGGGGTGGGAATAGGTATTGTTTCATATTCTCTGTGTATATATAAAGCCTGCTGCAGTTTCCACGATATGCATCTGAGGAAGTGAGCTGTAGCTCACGAAAGCTTATGCTCTAATAAATTGGTTAGTCTCTAAGGTGCCACAAGTCCTCCTTTTCTTTTTATAAATAATGTTGATACACTCACTAATAAGGAAATAAACAAATAAATTTCAATCTGTCAGATAGATGGCTGGAGTTGCAGCTGTAGAAATGTGTCAGTGTTTGCCAACACATGAACAATAACCAGAAGGAAAAGCAATTTTATTTTTAAGCTTCTGAGAGAGTGTATTGAAGTGATATTGAAAACAAAGTATTAAAAGTTTATCAATTCCCACTCCCACGCCCCAAAGTACTTCTGTTTAGGCATGAGACTTTTAATTTTATTTTCACACCTTTTATTTTCCAGCATTGAAGAGAAGCTAATATAGTCTTTTTTTCTTAAGGTCAATTTTTTTTAACCCCATTGAGCTTTGTCAGTAAATGCCACATCTAAAGAGAGGCAGCTAGCTGCTGTATTCTAAAACGTTCATGAAAATGCTGAAGAGCTGACTGTAATCAGATGGTCCTCAATATGCACCTACATTTCCTCCCTCTTATATGAGACAAAACGGTAAGGGTCCTGAGGGACAATATTGTCCATCATGTTATATAGAAACCCCCAGGCTGGAGCGCATTCCCATTCCTTATGCACAGAGGCCTTAAAAGTATGGATCTGGTGCATAAAACACAACATCACTATGACAGCAGCATACCTCCTGGGTTGACTGAACATAATGGCAGACACATTAAGCAGACAGTTTTCCCAAGAGCATGAATGGGAACTGAACGGCGAAATAACACATCATATTTTACACATGTGGGGATCCGCACATATAGACCTATTTGTTACGCCCACTCTACGTTCACCTGAAGTGGAGCACCGACGGGGACAGCACTCGAAGAAGAGAAGATTATTCACCTTGTGCAGTAATTGAAGTTCTTCGAGATGTGTGTCCCTGTAGGTATTCCACTACCCACCCTCCTCCCCTCTACTTCGGAGTACGAGCTAAACACTCCACGTTAGAGAAGGAACTGAAGGGATCGGGGCGTGCCTGTGCTAGATGGGGCGCCAGCGTCACCATAAGACTGCTACTGTGCACCCGCGCACACAACCAGACGCTGCTACCGAAAATCTCTGATCGATGGCACTGGGACGTACTGACACCTGAAGTGGAGCACCCACAGGGACACGCATCTCAAAGAACCCGAGTTACTGCACAAGGTGAGTTATCTTCTCTTCTTTTTTGTTAGGTGCTCTTCTGGCATTGTCATCTTCAAGTCAGCAGATTTGTCTCCTTGTTTGGGAACCACATGCATTTCTTGAAGTATCCTTTTCTTTCCCTCCATTCCCATAATTTTTGTGGGACCTAGCGCCTTATCACTGCAGACCAGTGGGTGCTGGAATTTATAGGTGGGGTACTTCATCCAATTCCAGATGTTCCCCACTCCTTCTCCATCCCTATTTAAGGACTATTCTCATGACAACATGCTGCATCAAGAGGGGAAGTCACTTTTAAGTCTTGGAGCTGTGGAAGAAGTGCCTCAAGGGGGTTTTACTCACATCACTTTCTAATACCCAATTTAAAAGGGGGGGTTGGTGTCCAGTTCTTCACTGGAAACAACTGAATACCTTCATTTGCATGTTCAAGTTCAGAATGGTAACCCTGGTCTCTAATTTCCTTCCTGGATCCACAGGTCTGGTGTGTAGTTCTGAGTCTTCAGAACATCTACTTTCATATAGCTAGTCCTCTTGCCCACAGGAAGTATCTAAAGTTTCAGGTGGGCAATTCCCTTTACCAATACAGGGTTCTGCCTTTCAGTCTATAAGTAGCACTGAGAGTATTTACCAAATGCCCGGCAGTAGTGGCACCAACTCAGCAAAAGCTGATCTACCTAAGGACAGACTTGGCACTGTAGTAGACGTGGTCGTTCAGCTACCGGTCCAACCTCTGGCTTCAGTAAGAAGCATGTGTCTGACTTCTAGGACACATGACCTCCTGTTTATACATAACTGAGAGTGCCAGACTTCACTTTTGATGCATGCAAGAGTGATTGAAGTCTGTAAATTGGCCCACTGGTCATCATCTGGAGATGAAGATGCAGGTCCCACAGGAGTCCTGTCACCATTAAACTGGTTGAAGGATCCTCTAAAAGTAAGTAAGGAAGTACCCTTCTCTCCATCATGACCATCAGAGACACTGATGTCAAGTGTCTTCACTTTAGGATGCGGAGTTCACCTACACCATCTTGTACACCAAGGTCTCTGGGTGGCTCAGGAAGCTCACTTATGCAAATGTCCTAAACAAGGCTATTCATCAGGCTTGCACAGTATTGCTTCCAGTACTGAAAGGGTTAACTGTTCAGATTATGGCAGACAAAACCACAGCAATGTTTCATATAAACAAGGAAGGCAGAGCAAGATCCAACCCACCCCAATATATACATGCACACCTTTGTTGAGAAGCTGAGAATCTGTATAGAATTATGGCATATGACACAATTACTCCAGTAGCTTTTCATCACATACCAGGCTTGCAAAATGTTCTGTCAGACCTTAGCAGGAAGCTCACAAGCAATCACAATGACAGGCCCCATCGTACAGGAAATATTCACCACGGTGGGGTCAGTATTCCATCAAGGTGGATTGATTTAAATTAATGCAATTTAAATACCTGATTTTAATAATGATTTAAATCAACAAGCTGGAAACATTGATTTAAATAATTGAGTTTGATCATGTTTTTCATTGGTACATAATTATTTTCCTAACGAGAAGTTGGTTCTCAGTGGTTGATAACAAGTAAAATGTGTATTTGCAACTAAATATAGCCTTTACACTGTACTTGTACACATTTATTTAAGTGATTACATAGTTTAATTTCCATGTATTCTGATTCCTAATTCTTCCTACTTTATTTATGCAACAAATGGGGAATGATGTGTTTCTTATTTAGTATGGATGGAAATTTACATTCAGTTACAAATGCACAAACAGCATTTTAAGATTGATTTTTACTAGTTAAATAAAACTACCTTAAATGTGCTGGATACATCAGAAAGAAATTAGCAAAACATGTTTTGTATTTAACTGATTTATTAAACAAAAAATAGTCTTATCTATTGTTAGTGAATTGAACTGATTGTTCAGTAATCTGCTTCAGGATTTTAGAACTAGGAGATCTCATCTTCTCACTCCTAATTCTTTTATTCATAGGTTGGAAAAGGAAACCAAGCTTTTCTGCTTTTTCAACTCCCAATCAATTTCTTAATTCTGAATTAACTAATCACTGAACTGAATTAGTTCAATAAATGGAAGTGAAGAAAATAGTCTCTCTGCAGAAGAGGCTAATGCTTTCAAAAGCCGGTTTAGCACTTCAGCAAACTCTGATTCAATATACTTTGTCAGCGACATCCACCAATTCAGTGGGTTGACTTTTTTAAAACCTTGTCAGCAAGCATTGGCTGCTTAATATTATTTTTGTTTTATTTAAACGATTTTAATATAGTAAGTTTAGGCCTGAACACACATTGTCATTATTTCAGTTTTAGTTTTAAATATTTTTTTTTTATTTTAACTTTTTAAAAACATGTCAGTTTTTATCCACTCTGGCCTCCATAGACCTGTTTGCAATGAAAGAGAACAAGAAATGTCTCCGCTTTTGCTCCAGAGGCCACCAGTATTAGGGTTCTCTGTCAGATGCATTCCTGATCCCTTCGGTTCTAGAACTCTTTTATGCTTACCTGCCTATTCCACTGATTCCCAGAGTCATCAGGAAACTCCGATAAGACTCAGCCAAGATGATCATATTAGCTCTTCCAGGGCCAATGCAGTTCATTTTTCTCAGACCTAATCAATCTCTCTGTTAGATATCCAGTCCAATTATCTCCCAACACAGATGTAATTTCCCAAAGAGAGGATCCAGCTTCCCTGTCCTTGTAAGCATTAATGTCGGCTGGTTAACAGCACTGGAGAGCAGCTGCTCTACAGAGGTCCAGAATATACTTATACACAATACAAAAGGACTCCACTAGGCTTACATCATCTTCCAAGTGCAAGAGATCTTCTGTCTGGTACCAAGGACATCACTTATCTCCATACCTGACTAGACTACCTCTTGTCCTTAAAGAATTAATGACTTTCTACAAGCACCTCCTTTTGGTCACTTACAAGGCTACTTTGAGAGAATCTCACCAACATGGTTTAAGGCTCTGTCCAAGCATTGCTGCTGTCATGGGGACTTCAGACATGTTCTTGGTATGCACACCCTCTGTCTTGCACCTTCCCCTGCGAACTACGACGATATGACCCACTGCCCCGCCTCCTGGAATCAGTGCCTACCCCTCAGACTCTTCCGAGGCTTAAATAAACACGCTCCCAGAACTCCATCTGTGTAGGTGTTCCAGGCCCACAGGTTAACTTCCTGGGCATATGGCAGGTGTAACTCATGAAACACACATACGCTTTGTACAGGTTTCTAACATCATTGCTCTGCTTAATTGCATGAGAAATACACAGATCTATACAGAACTAATAAACCGTGCACACATTTCCCTGTCTCAGTTTTTTCACAACTCTAGAGCATTCTTTGGGTTGGGGTCAGAATTCTCTGGGGCTAGCCAGAGTCCTTCTGCTACAGTGCATGGCTTATATTCTGAAATATGGAGCCTTCTCTTAGCTTGGCTGGTTCATCCAATTGCCTTCTTGTACCCAAAGGTTCCTGTGTGGCACTGAGAGTTTTCCCCTCCATGGTTTTTAAAGGCTAACAGCAACACCTTGCTATCTGTCCTGCATCTGGGAATTTTTTGTTCTCCAAATACCGGCCCCTTGTTGCGGGAGGTTGGAGAGAACTGATTTCCTCTAGAATGCAGTTATTCTTTTGTTCTCAGAAAGGAAGACCTATTCAGGTGCATATAGTCCTTACTGGTTAGCTGTTGCTCCTGATCTAGGTGAGACATGCTTAAAGGCTTGTCAGCAATGATGGATACACAGGCCTAGAGGCATTCCCTGATACAGCAGTTTTCATCAAACCAATTTCGTAATATCAACCAGAATTCGTAAGTTGTACAGATAGACTCCCTCAAAAGCTCTCTCACCCATTTCAGCAAACCATCCCTCCCATTCAGGGTCACTCAGTATTCTCACACCCTACAGTAGATAGATTCCTGAAATGGCTTATGTGTGTGTATTGTTGAAACAGGGACCTCCTCCTCTTCCTTGGGATCTCAACCTAGTGCTGATAGAGTTTGAGTTATCACCCTTGCATATGTCTTCTCTTTTCTACCTATCCATCAAAGCAGCTTTTCTAGTAGCAGTATAATCTGCTAGAAGGGTCAGAGAAATACAAAGCATTCATGGTGGGACATCCATACACTGCATTTTGTAAGGACCGTATGACCTTGAAGTCTCACCCAAAGTTTTTTTGCCAAAGATCGTCTCTGACTTCCATCTTAACCAAGTAATATACCTTCTTGTTGTCTTTCCCAAGGGGAATCTAAACTTTGCACATTTATATGCTTAAGGTGCTATCTGTCTGTCTAGTTAGGACTGAGCTTTTTATGGTGGCCACTAGGTTATTTGTAGCTTGTGCAGATAGGGTAAAAAGTCAGTCAATATCGACATAGAGACTATCTAACTGTATTCTGTCAGTATTAAATTATGCTACAAAATAGCTATTTTACAGCCAACTCCACTAGGACTCAAGCAGCTTCTTTGGGTATGTCTACACTACGAAATTAGGTCGAATTTATAGAAGTCGGTTTTTTTGAAATCGGTTTTATATATTCGAGTGTGTGTGTCCCCACAGAAAATGCTCTAAGTGCATTAAGTGCATTAACTCGGCGGAGTGCTTCCACAGTACCGAGGCAAGCGTCGACTTCCGGAGCGTTGCACTGTGGGTAGCTATCCCACAGTTCCCGCAGTCTCCGCTGCCTATTGGAATTCTGGGTTGATATCCCAATGCCTGATGGGGCTAAAACATTGTCGCGGGTGGTTCTGGGTACATATCGTCAGGCCCCCGTTCCCACCCTCCCTCCCCCCGTGAAAGCAAGGGCAGACAATCATTTCGCGCCTTTTTTCCTGAGTTACCTGTGCAGACGCCATACCACGGCAAGCATGGAGCCAGCTCAGGTAACCGTCACCCTATGTCTCCTGGATGCTGGCAGACGCGGTACGGCATTGCTACACAGTAGCAGCAACCCCTTGCCTTGTGGCAGCAGACGGTACAGTACGACTGGTAGCCGTCATCGTCATGTCTGAGGTGCTCCTGGTCGCCTCTGTGAGGTCGATCAGGAGCGCCTGGGCAGACATGGGCGCAGGGACTAAATTTGGAGTGACTTGAGCAGGTCATTCTCTTTAGTCCTGCAGTCAGTCCTATTGAACCGTCTTATGGTGAGCGGGCAGGCGATACGGACTGCTAGCAGTCGTACTGTACCATCTTCTGCCGAGCAGCCATGAGATGTGGATGGCATGCAGTCCTTCTGCACCGTCTGCTGCCAGCCAAAGATGTAAAAGATAGATGGAGTGGATCAAAACAAGAAATAGACCAGATTTGCTTCCCCCCCTCCCCCGTCTAGGGGACTCATTCTTCTAGATCACACTGCAGTCACTTACAGAGAAGGTGCAGCGAGGTAAATCTAGCCATGTATCAATCAGAGGCCAGGCTAACCTCCTTGTTCCAATAACAACGATAACTTAGGTGCACCATTTCTTATTGGAACCCTCCGTGAAGTCCTGCCTGAAATACTCCTTGATGTAAAGCCACCCCCTTTGTTGATTTTAGCTCCCTGAAGCCAACCCTGTAAGCGCCCCTCCCAGCGTCAGAGCAATGGCAAACAATCGGGCATCTGAGAGTGCTGTCCAGAGCAGTCACAATGGAGCACTCTGATGGGGCTAAAACATTGTCGCGGGTGGTTCTGGGTACGTGTCGTCAGGCCCCCGTTCCCTCCCTCCCTCCGTGAAAGCAAGGGCAGACAATCGTTTCGCGCCTTTTTTCATGAGTTACCTGTGCAGACACCATACCACGGCAAGCATGGAGCCAGCTCAGGTAACCGTCACCCTATGTCTCCTGGGTGCTGGCAGACGCGGTACGGCTTTGCTGCACAGTAGCAGCAACCCATTGCCTTCTGGCAGCAGACGGTGCAATACGACTGGTAGTCGTCCTCGTCGTGTCCGAGGTGCTCCTGGCCACGTCGGCTGGGAGCGCCTGGGCAGACATGGGCGCAGGGACTAAATTTGGAGTGACTTGACCAGGTCATTCTCTTTAGTCCTGCAGTCCTATTGAACCGTCTTATGGTGAGCGGGCAGGCGATACGGACTGCTAGCAGTCGTACTGTACCATCTTCTGCCAGGCAGGCAAGAGATGAGGATTGCTAGCAGTCGTATTGTACCATCTTATGCCAGGCAGGCAAGAGATGAAGATGACTAGCAGTTGTACTGTACCATCTTCTGCCAAGCAGCCATGAGATGTGGATGGCATGCAGTCCTTCTGCACCGTCTGCTGCCAGCCAAAGATGTAAAGGATAGATGGAGTGGGTCAGAACAAGAAATAGACCAGATTTGTTTTGTACTCATTTTCCTCCTCCCCTGTCTAGATCACACTGCAGTCACTCACAGAGAAGGCGCAGCGAGGTAAATCTAGCCATGTATCAATCAGAGGCCAGGCTAACCTCCTTGTTCCAATAACAACGATAACTTTGGTGCACCATTTCTTATTGGAACCCTCCGTGCAGTCCTGCCTGAAATACTCCTTGATGTACAGGCACACCCTTTGTTGATTTTAGCTCCCTGAAGCCAACCCTGTAAGCCGTGTCGTCAGTCGCCCCTCCCTCCGTCAGAGCAACGGCAGACAATCGTTCCGCGCCTTTTTTCTGTGCGGACGCCATACCAAGGCAAGCATGGAGGCCGCTGAGCTCATTTTGGCAATTAGGAGCACATCAACCACCACACGCATTATCCAGCAGTATATGCAGCACCAGAACATGGCAACGCGATACCGGGCGAGGAGGCGACGTCAGCGCGGTCCCGTGAGTGATCAGGACATGGACACAGATTTCTCTGAAAGCATGGGCCCTGACAATGCATGCATCATGGTGCTAATGGGGCAGGTTCATGCTGTGGAACGCCGATTCTGGGCTCGGGAAACAAGCACAGACTGGTGGGACCGCATAGTGTTGCAGGTCTGGGACGATTCCCAGTGGCTGCGAAACTTTCGCATGCGTAAGGGCACTTTCATGGAACTTTGTGACTTGCTTTCCCCTGCCCTGAAGCGCATGAATACCAGGATGAGAGCAGCCCTCACAGTTGAGAAGCGAGTGGCAATAGCACTGTGGAAGCTTGCAACGCCAGACAGCTACCGGTCAGTTGGGAATCAATTTGGAGTGGGCAAATCTACTGTGGGGGCTGCTGTGATGCAAGTAGCTCACGCAATCAAAGATCTGCTGATATCAAGGGTAGTGACCCTGGGAAATGTGCAGGTCATAGTGGATGGCTTTGCTGCAATGGGATTCCCTAACTGTGGTGGGGCTATAGACGGAACCCATATCCCTATCTTGGCACCGGAGCACCAAGCCGGCGAGTACATAAACCGCAAGGGGTACTTTTCGATAGTGCTGCAAGCTCTGGTGGATCACAAGGGACGTTTCACCAACATCAACGTGGGATGGCCGGGAAAGGTGCATGACGCTCGCATCTTCAGGAACTCTGGTCTGTTTCAAAAGCTGCAGGAAGGGACTTTATTCCCAGACCAGAAAATAACTGTTGGGGATGTTGAAAAGCCTATATGTATCCTTGGGGACCCAGCCTACCCCTTAATGCCATGGCTCATGAAGCCGTACACAGGCAGCCTGGACAGTAGTCAGGAGCTGTTCAACTACAGGCTGAGCAAGTGCAGAATGGTGGTAGAATGTGCATTTGGACGTTTAAAGGCGCGCTGGCGCAGTTTACTGACTCGCTTAGACCTCAGCGAAACCAATATTCCCACTGTTATTACTGCTTGCTGTGTGCTCCACAATATCTGTGAGAGTAAGGGGGAGACGTTTATGGCGGGGTGGGAGGCTGAGGCAAATTGCCTAGCTGCTGGTTACGCGCAGCCAGACACCAGGGCGGTTAGAAGAGCACAGGAGGGCGCGGTACGCATCAGAGAAGCTTTGAAAACCAGTTTCATGACTGGCCAGGCTACGGTGTGAAAGTTCTCTTTGTTTCTCCTTGATGAAACCCCCTGCCCCTTGGTTCACTCTACTTCCCTGTAAGCTAACCACCTTCCCCTCCTCCCTTTAATCACCGCTTGCAGAGGCAATAAAGTCATTGCTGCTTCACAGTCATGCATTCGTTATTCATTCATCACACAAATAGGGAGATGACTACCAAGGTATCCCAGGAGGGGTGGTGGAGGAGGGAAGGAAAATGCCACACAGCACTTTAAGCACAACACTTTAAAAGTTTACAACTTTAAAATTTATTGAATGACAGCCTTCTTTTTTTTGGGCAATCCTCTGTGGTGGAGTGGCTGGTTGGCCGGAGGCCCCCCCACCGCGTTCTTGGGCGTCTGGGTGTGGAGGCTATGGAACTTGGGGAGGAGGGCGGTTGGTTACAGAGGGGCAGCAGTGGCAGTCTGTGCTCCAGCTGCCTTTGCTGCAGCTCAACCATACACTGGAGCATTCTGGTTTGGTCCTGCAGCAGCCTCAGCATTGAATCCTGCCTCCTCTCATCACGCTGCCGCCACATTTGAGCTTCAGCCCTCTCTTCAGCCCGCCACTTACTCTCTTCAGCCCGCCACTTACTCTCTTCAGCCCTCCACCTCTCCTCCCGGTCATTTTGTGCTTTCCTGCACTCTGACATTATTTGCCTCCACGCATTTGTCTGTGCTCTGTCAGTGTGGGAGGACAGCATGAGCTCGGAGAACATTTCATCGCGAGTGCGTTTTTTTTTCTTTCTAAGCTTCACTAGCCTCTGGGAAGGAGAAGATCCTGTGATCATTGAAACACATGCAGCTGGTGGAGAAAAAAAAAGGGACAGCGGTATTTAAAAAGACACATTTTATAAAACAGTCGCTACACTCTTTCAGGGTAAACCTTGCTGTTAACATTACATACATAGCACATGTGCTTTCGTTACAAGGTCGCATTTTGCCTCCTCCCACCGCGTGACTACCCCCTCAACCTTCCCCCCTCCCCGTGGCTAACAGCGGGGAACATTTCTGTTCAGCCACAGGCAAACAGCACAGCAGGAACGGGCACCTCTGAGTGTCCC
Organism: Lepidochelys olivacea; assembly: GCF_965140295.1. Classification (NCBI taxonomy): domain Eukaryota; kingdom Metazoa; phylum Chordata; order Testudines; family Cheloniidae; genus Lepidochelys; species Lepidochelys olivacea. Next base: position 270,807,617 of record NC_140411.1, read on the forward strand.
TGAAGAAAAGCACTCTATTTCAACCAGGTGACCATGAATTATATCTCACTCTCCTGAGGATAACACAGAGAGATAAAGAACGGATTTTGGTTGAATGCCAGCAAACATACACTGCAATGCTTTGTTCTACAGTGATTCCCGAGTACGTGTTACTGGCCTGGAGTGGTAAAGTGTCCTACCATGAAGGACGAAATAAGGCTGCCCTCCCCAGAAACCTTTTGCAAAGGCTTTAGGACTACATCTAGGAGAACCGCAAATGCCAGGGCAAAGTAATCCTTTCACATGTTTGCTTTTAAACCATGTATAGCATTTTAAAAGGTACACTCACCAGAGGTCCCTTCTCCGCCTGCTGGGTCCAGGAGGCAGCCTTGGGTGGGTTCGGGGGGTACTGGCTCCAGGTCTAGGGTGAGAAACAGTTCCTGGCTGTCGGGAAAACCGGTTTCTCCGCTTGCTTGCTGTGAGCTATCTACAACCTCCTCCTCATCATCATCTTCTTCGTCCCCAAAACCTGCTTCCGTATTGCCTCCATTTCCATTGAAGGAGTCAAACAACACGGCTGGGGTAGTGGTGGCTGAACCCCCTAAAATGGCATGCAGCTCATCATAGAAGCGGCATGTTTGGGGCTCTGACCCAGAGCGGCTGTTCGCCTCTCTGGTTTTCTGGTAGGCTTGCCTCAGCTCCTTCAGTTTCACGCGGCACTGCTTCGGGTCCCTGTTATGGCCTCTGTCCTTCATGCCCTGGGAGATTTTCACAAAGGTTTTGGCATTTCGAAAACTGGAACGGAGTTCTGATAGCACGGATTCCTCTCCCCAAACAGCGATCAGATCCCGTACCTCCCGTTCGGTCCATGCTGGAGCTCTTTTGCGATTCTGGGACTCCATCATGGTCACCTGTGCTGATGAGCTCTGCATGGTCACCTGCAGCTTGCCACGCTGGCCAAACAGGAAATGAGATTCAAAAGTTTGCGGTTCTTTTCCTGTCTACCTGGCCAGTGCATCTGAGTTGAGAGTGCTGTCCAGAGCGGTCAGAATGGAGCACTCTGGGATAGCTCCCGGAGGCCAATACCATCGAATTGTGTCCACAGTACCCCAAATTCGAGCCGGGAACGTCGATTTAAGCGCTAATCCACTTGTCAGGGGTGGAGTAAGGAAATCGATTTTAAGAGCCCTTTAAGTCGAAATAAAGGGCTTCACTGTGTGGACGGGTGCAGGTTTAAATCGATTTAACGTTGCTAAATTCGACCTAAAGTCCTAGTGTAGACCAGGGCTTTGAGAAGTGTTCAATCTTGGAAATTTGTAGGGCAGTAACATGTGGTTTCAGTACCTACTCTATCCAACATTACTCTATAGTGGAAACATCAAGATTTGCTGCTAATTTTGGCAGAGTTGTCTTACAATCATTGTTTAGGTAGATTCCAAGCACCCACCTCTAGTCACTTAAGTCATTCCTTCTGAGTCGTCAAGAATGGAATATTTGTAGACAAGAACTGAAAGAAGAAACAAGTTACTTACGTTGAAGAATCAGCTACTGTAAAGTATGTTTACCATATATATATTCCATAATCCTTCTTGCTAATATAGAGTCATATAACACCTGGTTTCTGCATTGGTGAAGGAATTGATGGTCACTGGGGGTCGCCCTTTCCTTTATGCCTATGGATGGGAGGCACAAAGACACTCAGAGTACAGGTGCAGCCCCAAAGGACACTGCTGGCCAAAAGATTCTGAACATGAGCGCATGAGCATGTGCACCAAGAGTGGAATATAAATGGACAACACATCTCAAAGAAGCACACTTGCTGTATGAGACAACCATTTCTTCTAGTGCATAAATACACGTTTTGTTCAGTACATCAAGAATGAATACTTGTAACGTGAGTTGGCAGTCATTCTGTAAAAAATTGAGAGGTGCATGAAAAATCAACTGAAGCCTTAAAGAGACTATGTCAGCTTAAACTCGTATTGTTATACATTTATTTACCTGTGTGTTTCTAACAACATTTTAGGTTATTCAAAGGAGGGGTGGAAGGGATTGAAAAAGTAAAAATTTATTTTTTCCCATTTATATGCTGTTCAGTTCTTGGATTTTGTTGAGACACTAAAACCTCATCCAGTTTCATTTGTAAGTGTTGAAACATTGAGGTTATGTCTACACTAGAGAGCTTACAGCGGCACAGCTGTACAGATGCAGCTGCACTGCTGTAATATCTCTGGTGTGGTCACTCTATGCCAACTGGAGAGAGCTCTCCCATCAACATAATTAAACTGCCCCCAATGATCAGCAGTAGCTATGTCAGTGGGAGAAGCTCTTCCGCCGACAAAGTGCTGTGCGTACTACCACTTATACCAGCATAATTTATGTCAGTTGGAGTGTATTTTTTCACACCCCTGAGTGACTTAAGTTTGTAGTGTAGACATGGTCTGAGTTGTGATCAGTGCAGGTCAATTTGCATTTGTTTAAAAACTGTTCTTACTATTTTCTTTTCTTTTTAAGAAATCATAAACTTTTTTGATGGTGTTAAGTGTTATAGAAACTTGGTTTTTTAAAAAATTTAACTTTTGGGCCAGTTTTGAATAAACATTATCCTTCTAAGTTGTTAGAGAATTTATGGACTTACTGACTGACTCCATGTATCTGTGACATGAAGTATGCAAACATAAACTGTTTTTCCCCTCAACCAACTGAAACAGTACCCAAGGATATGGAAATGTTTCTCATAGAACTGCATCTGCAAAATAGTAGGGGCAAAAATTGTGTTGTAGTGTCAGGCTACTACTAATCATCTTATGTAGCACCATAAACTTATCTAGAACTTTGCAAAAGAGAGTAAGGCCTGCCCTTAATGTCTTCTTATCTGCATAACATAGATTTAAAAATAATTACTAAATAGGGGGACAAAATTTTAGATTGGGAAGGATGTGGAGTGAGTAGATATGAGGACGTCTAGAGTGCTCAGTATGAGAGGAGGAGCAAAGTTGAAGACAGGTGTAGATGAACAGAGCAGTGAATTAAAAGCAGAGGAAGGAAGAGCAAAAGTTGAATAAAATGAAAGTAGGACTTTTAAGATGGGGACAAGGAGAACAAATATGATGTGATAAGCTATTTGCGGGAAATTAAGGACGGGGGCACTATAGCTGTAGCAATGGGAGAGGATAACTTGCAAAAAGAGTAAAACAAATAATAGCTACCAAATATGGCTGGGAAATGGTTTGATATTAAAGAACTCCGGTCTGTATACAGCCAAACTGTGAAATATAACATTGAAATTGATTTTATGGAAATTGACAATTCAGTATGCTAAGGAAGTGAAAATCTAACTCCTTTTATGTAGTGCATTGTGAAAGTTAATTGTGGTAAATCTCAGATGCCAAATTATTAGGACCTTTTTGATAATGAGACTAACATGTTATTACTGAACTGTGTTATTTTTTGGAACATAATTAGTCTTTTTGCAATCTGTAAACTGTTAAACTATTTTGTATTAATACTAAATTTTGTTCATATACACGAATCAATTTTATATAGAGATGAGCGTGTGGTGAGCTCCTTGAGTACAAATGGTTGATACAGTTGCCATGAATACTTTATATTTTCCATTTAGATTCACTGTTTTTGAAGAAGCAAACCTGAGACATTAGGTGTTAGTCTTTTGTCTGTGAAGTCCTGAATTAAGAATATGTTAGGTTCAAAATGATGTCATTTTATAGTTTTTACATCACTCATCACACACAGCTTAGAGTGAGAATTCTAAATATGTTCTGGCCGTGCAAATTAGTAAGAAATTTTCATTGTATATTTATAACTATATTTCACAACACCACCAATATAGTCATCATTCTCATCTGAAGTCTGCAAGTCAAATAATGTTTAAATAGCAGGGTTTCATTTAGTAATGTAGTTTATTTCAAACTTCACACAAAATTATTTTACATATTTATACTCCAGAAATATAGGACTTATCCAGAGCACTTGAATTTTATATCATGTGCAAGTTCAGTATTTGACCATAAGCCTTTGCAAAGACAAAAGAAGAACTGTCCACTTCCTTCTCATTGCATTACATTGCTTGAGAGCAGGTGCTGCTGGGTTGATGGAGGGTAATTAGCAATTAGTATTCAGTATTTGCATCAGAATGTGCCAGTACTGCAGGCCAAAACATCAAAAGGTTTGGAAGAGATATAAAATGAAGAAAGTTAGAGCAACTATAGTGTCTGTTTCTAAATAAGACTGATATGATTGTTATCCTGGAGGCTTCACTGTGGAAAGAATGTAGTCTTTCTGATGGAGGAATAATGACCTTGGCTTACTCTAGATTTCTTTAGGAATAAGAATGAGGAAGATGTGATAGCTGGTAACCATGACATGGAAAATGTTGATCACTAAATAAAAAGTTTAGCTTTCAGGAAAAATGTATTCTCCACTTAATTTTACTAGACTAGTTATTATTGATGGGTAAAAATTGCCTGAACTATTCAGTATGAACTTTTCTAGTATGCTGTTTTTTAAACTAGAAACACAGTGGAATAAAACTCTCATTTAAAATTATGTGCAATCTCTTGTTCACATAAACTCTGCCCACTTGATGATAATTATGTAATAGGTATAGCATGCTAAAGGTTTTTCAGATATTTAAAGTGGAACAGTTAATTTGAAAATCATATTTCTTTTAAAATTTTGTGCATTTGTACAAGTAGCACCTGAGACAGTGGATTTTAGTGTGTTTACTCTGCATCTGACAGCAATTTGTGTAAAGTAAGTTTCAGATTTTTCCCTGTATAGTCAGTTTCTCCCTTGAAGAAGACATCCTCAGCCATGAAGAAAAGAGAAGGAAATAAAAGCTATTTTTTTAGGAAGGATTTTTAAAAATCAAGACAAACTATATAAAAGTGCATTATGGAAGCTTTGAATTTTTTGATATTATTCAATTATTTTAAAAAATTCTAGTTGAATTTTTATATCTTCAGATAGAATTTTATCTACATTTTTTGAAAGATTTTCCTCTTGTGCTATGGTTCTAATGTAATGCCATTTATTTAAGGGCAAAAACTTGACTTTAAAATTGCAGTCTTATGGGAGTATTTTTCAGATTCTTAATAATATGTCATTCCTCAGAATATTATATACATACATTATCTATCAGGAAAGATCCAAAAAGATTTACAGATTATGGGTGTGGTTCAGGCACCAGAGCCCTTTATAGCAATTCCATTAACTTCAGTGGGAATTCATGCAAAAAAACATATTCGATTAGGCTCTTCTATATAAAGGACTCACTTTTTACACTGAAGTCTAGCCAAAGATGGGATGGCAAATTTGACTAATTTAAAAAAGAATTCAGTTTCTGATTGCCTTTTTAATAGTATGTTCTAATTTTTTTAAATTAAAATCATAAGGGTTTTCCAGCAGGGAAGAAGCTGACTGAAAAAGTGCAGTCAAATGCACAGTAAACAAACAGAATTTTTGCTAATTTCTGTTATAGTAATTTTAGGTGTTGTAAGTCTAGATACAAAATTCAGACAAATGTGATTTTTAAATTGGTGGTGTCTCAGGACACAACGCTATTAAATTATATTTAAAATGATGAGAATGTCAAGTCTTACCTGAAAAATTGCATCTCCTGCTGAATATAGTTCTCTAATCTCAATCCGGTGCATTGGTTTTTATTTATGGAATCAGTTACAAAACTTCTGGCAGCCCATATACTATTCCATTATGGAGAATATTTTATTTAAAACAGAAAACGGCGATGTTTATATAAGACCTAACTTGAAAAAGACTGGATTTTGTGATCCAGTTTCACTGTGTGTGTAATGTGGATAACATAGTTGTCCTACAGAGGAGTTGAGACAAGCTATTAATGTTTGTAAAGTGAGATTATATTTTTTAAATACACACCTGAAGAAGTTTGGATTAGTCTTTACTCTTCCCTCATTTGTACCTAGTAAATTTGCTGGTGGTTTAGAAGTGCGCTGCAAAGTGAAAACATGTTTCCATTTTCTTTCTTCCTCTCTGTCAGCAGAGCTAGATATGCTACAGTGCGTGCTGGTGGGGGTTGAGGTTCTCTCACTATTCAAAAAGGAACAGTCTGTTTAACTTCAGGCGTAGAGTTGGCTCCAAAATGAATCTTTGGCTAGTAGTTTGGTCATGATACAGTGCCTCTGGGACAGGGGATATGATGTGGTGAGATTGCAGCAAGGATATATGGGAAGTGAGAAAAAATGGCCTACGTATCTTAAGCTTAGTCTACATTCAGTTTTAGTACTGGTATGATTATTTGGTATGGGGTGTGATTTATTTATCTATTTAAACCAAAATATTAAACCGGTACAAATTCCTTGTATGGTTGCAATTATACCAGTATAAAAGTACCTAATACCAGTGGTTCTTAACAAGGGGTATGCTTACCCTTGGGGGTGCACAGAGGTCTTCCAGTTGGGGTACATCAGCTCATCTAGATATTTGCCTAGTTTTACAACAGGCTACCTATAATGCATTAGCGAAGTCAGTACAAACTAAAATTTCACACAATGACTTGTTTATACTGCTCTATAAGTTGTACACTGAAATGTAAGTACAATATTTTTATTCCAATTGATTTATTTTATAATTATATGGTAAAAATGAGAAAGTAAAGCAATTTTTCAATAATAGGGTGCTGTGACACATTTGTACATTTATATCTGATTTTGTAAGCAAGTAGTTTTTAAATGAGGTGAAACTTGGGGGTACGCAAGACAAATCAGACTCCTGAAAGGGATACCGTAGCCTGGAAAAGTTGAGAGCCATTGCCTTATACTCTGTATGTGCAGCTTATTTACTCTTCCTGTACAGGAATAGCTATAATGGTGTAAAACACCTTGATATCAGGGCAACTGTATCCACACTAGGGAGGTTATAATGTTTAACTATACTAGTATAGTTAAAGCAGTACAACTTTTGAGTGTAGACGAGGCCTCAATATAAGTGTATTGGCTTGGTACATAAAGCAGATTCAATTTCAAGTGCTCAATCGACTTTAATTTAGGTTTTGACATTAATTTAAACAAGTGGTTGCAATGCTTCACAACTCTTATGCACCGCACCCTTCTTACATATTGACTAATGTAAAGATGTAGATATGTGACCAAACCACCCTTACATATGAACATTTAATATTCCATAACAGTGGTTTACACCGTGTAATGATCACAGTTTTGTCACTGGGACTACTTTGCACACTTCACACGGATGAGGGAGCAGACTTGAATCTCAACCAAATTTCTGCTTTTTAAAGCATACTGTGGCCACTGAAGTGAATATGATATTGGCATCATCTTGTTCCACAGATCTGTTTTCACGTAAGAAATGTCTTCTTTTAATGACAAATATACATTTTTAATTACTCCTGTTAGTGCTGCTAAACCAGTACAACTTCAGCAGAGCAAGCTGTACAAGTTGACTGGTACAGCAATGGAAACATTGGCTTAGTTCTAACTGAGTAAGTTTTTAATTAGACCTTCAGTGGATCAGAATTGATGGTAATGATGTAAAAGCCAAAGAGAACTCATTAATACTTTGAAAACTTGCTGTGAGTTGTAGTTCTGCTGGAACAAAACACCAAAAGTAACCTAAGAAACAGCAAAATTATATGAAAGCCCTTGAAACACAAACATGGATCTATCTGATGCCATTTCTACAGAGTCCTGTTTAGAGCATAACCACACTTTAAATTAGTTGCTGGGCTCACTTCAGTAACTGTGGCTATAATTTATTTATGTAAATAATATTTTCCCCCAGATATTTTCATCTTTAAGGTTCTAGATGTTAAGAATCTTCTTCTTTCTTTGACAGGAAATTCTGGTGATTAAAGATCATGGCAACCATAGAGGAACTGGCCCATCAAATTATTGAACAGCAAATGGGAGAGGTACATATACATATATCTATATATTTAGTCCTATTTGAGACAAGTTGGACAATAAAGCATAATACTGATATGTAAAGATCAAAGCCACAAGAGAGAATGGTCTCTAGTGGGCCCAAAGCTCCAGAAGACCCTCCCATAGAAGATTAGCAGGAACCCTGTTCTTGCTATCTTCACGTCATGATGCAAAACTTGAATCTTTGTCAAAGCATTCCCCAAAGAAACTGAGCTTAAAAAAAAGTAGCAATATTTTCAAAGGTAGAAATCATTGACTAAATCAGTGGTTGTCTTCATAGAGCTGTTTAGTCATATGAGGCAAGCTTTCCTTTCTTCTAGCATCAAAACTGCATTCTGGATACAGTGCCTGAATATTACAGTAATAGGTGCTTTTGGAAATGTATGAATAGATAGTAAAAATTAGTGTTGTCAGGATGTGTGTGTGTATAAATATAAAACACTTAAGGATTCATTACTATATAGTAAGGTTACTATATGTTCTGTTCAAAATCAGTACAAGTGTGGTTATAAGAAAAATATATAAAAATGGCACCTGTTTACTGGAAATTTCTGCTCTTAGTTAATTTAGATTTGTCTTACTTTACAGTCAAGTTAAGTATTCCAGGTGATTTCAAGTTCAATTTATATCAGTTTTAACGTTGACTAGAAAGGTTTCCCCCTTGGATTGCTAATTTTATATATGTTCTTATGCTACTCTCATAATTAAGTGGCATGACTGACATCTGTCATGTGTGGTTTATCCTTTCTCTCATCCTCTTTCCAAAGGGAGGGGGGTTGGTGTGTGTTTAGGAGATTTTGAGCGGGGTTGGCTTAGTTTTGTTTGAAGGTACACCCTGGGTACATGTTTATGTTAGAAAAGGCAGGTTGAAGAAATACATTGCACTTTGGAGCAGAAGGTGGTGAGGTTTGATCTTAGCAACTGTGGGAGTTTGTTCCACAGTCTTGGACCAGCCCCTGAGAATGCTCTGTCTCCTGAACAAACAGGCTTTATATGGTAGCAAGTTCTCTTGTGTCTGAGGGATGGAGATGTTGACCTAGTCTTCATACAGGAGCTTTAGTCAATCTTTTAGATATCCTGGGCCCAGGCCATTGAGTGCCATGAACTTAAGGACTGAGACTTTGAATTTGACTCCAGAATTCAGTCAGTCTGTGAATTTTTAATATATTTTTTTTAATCTCTCCTCCCTGAATCATCCTTTTCACTGTAGTAATAAAGTTTATATCCAATTCAAAAAGAGCAACAAAAGTCAAACTCATACTCAACAGATGGGGAGAGAGAAAGCCAGCCATGCTGCTTGTCTCTCTCCTTTTCTTCTTCAGTGGAGAGGCCACTTTAATTAGAATAACAGGCCCTATTTGCTCTTCCTGACAGAGACCTGGCCTGCTATTCTATGTCAGTTCTTGTATTTTAGTTTGTTTAGTAAGAGCACACCTGTCTTCCTTTATCCCACAGTTAAAGTAGAGGAAGGGAAGCAATTGAGCTGTTTGCACCACTGCTAGTAACCTCTTTTCTTAAACTTGTGTGGGTTTGATTGCTTTGGTGTGCGAAATAGGTGGAGCTTGTTTTTGACTTCTGACGTATTACCAGTAGGTCCAAACAGGCTTGTACGTTGCTGCTGCAGCTTGCCTTTGTAAAGACAGACTTCTAGCATAGTAAGCAAGTGGTGCTGAAAACATTACTCTCTAGAGGATTTCCAGATACTAATAACTTAACCTTTTATTGTCCAGTTTTTAACTACCACTGTTAGATAAGGTTAGTGAGAAAGTGGTATTGGTGCCAATATAAAAGAGCCTAGATCTATTGAAGAAACTTTCAGTTATGTCTTGATCTTGTAGGTGTATCTTACTAGTCTGGTGTCTGATGTGACTAGTATGGAGACTGTGCTGTTATCTATGGCTGACTACCTATTGATGGAAAGGATATTCTGTGGATTGTTTCTCTGAGCGATCTCAAAGAGTAGCTGAGTATTTGCTCTTCCTCCTTAGGGTCACTTGCATATGAGGCTCTATCTTGTTACCTTTCCAGTTCAATGTGTATTTATGGTTGCTGTCATAAATATAAAGGGAAGGGTAAACCCCTTTGAAATCCCTCCTGGCCAGGGGAAAGCTCCTCTCACCTGTAAAGGGTTAAGAAGCTAAAGGTAACCTCGCTGGCACCTGACCAAAATGACCAATGAGGAGACAAGATACTTTCAAAAGCTGGGAGGAGGGAGAGAAACAAAGGGTCTGTGTCTGTCTGTAGTCGTCTTGGCCGGGGACAGAACAGGAATGGAGTCTTAGAACTTTTAGTAAGTAATCTAGCTAGGTATGTGTTAGATTATGATTTCTTTAAATGGCTGAGGAAAGAATTGTGCTGAATAGAATAACTGTTTCTGTCTGTGTATCTTTTTTGTAACTTAAGGTTTTGCCTAGAGGGGTTCTCTATGTTTTTGAATCTAATTACCCTGTAAGATATCTACCATCCTGATTTTACAGGGGGGATTTCTTTATTTCTATTTACTTCTATTTTTTATTAAAAGTCTTCTTGTAAAACACTGAATGCTTTTTCATTGTTCTCAGACCCAAGGGTTTGGGTCTGTGGTCACCTATGCAAATTGGTGAGGCTTTTTATCCAACATTTCCCAGGAAAGGGGGGGTGCAAGTGTTGGGAGGATTGTTCATTGTTCTTAAGATCCAAGGGTCTGGGTCTGTAGTCACCTAGGCAAATTGGTGAGGCTTTTTACCAAACCTTGTCCAGGAAGTGGGGTGCAAGGTTTTGGGAAGTATTTTGGGGAGAAGGACGCGTCCAAACAGCTCTTCCCCAGTAACCAGTATTAGTTTGGTGGTGGTAGCGGCCAGTCCAAGGTGTAATATTTTGTACCTTGGGGAAGTTTTGACCTAAGCTGGTAAAGATAAGCTTAGGAGGTTTTTCATGCAGGTCCCCACATCTGTACCTTAGAGTTCAGAGTGGGGGAGGAACCGTGACATGGTGGCACAGTGGTGGGATTAACCTGAAATCATTTTGAGATCCAGTTGAGATTTTTTGAACTAGAAATACAGATTTTAAAAAGGAATTTTTAGGAAGTCCAGGAAGCAGCTTTGAAACTGAAAGCAGCTTGGTTTCTCTCTGCTTTGTGGCCAAGCAGAGACAAAAGGGGATTATCTTGTGAATTGCAGGTTTTCTTTGCCTGGAGGCAGGGTACTTAACTCCTGCAGGGAAATTCACAGTCTTCCAACCCAGAGGTTTTTTTTTTTTCTTTTCTTCCTAAAAGTAAATAGGGGGTGTGTGCTCTACCCATTTGCCTGGAGACAAAAGTGACAGGGTTTTTTTTAGGATTTTGATTTTTTTTTGTTTTACAAGGAGCACAGGTTTGAAAAGAAATTTTTTTTTTCTTTGGGCTGGGTAAGCAGGTTTCCAAGTAGTTGGAGGTTTTTTGCTTTAATTTGGGCCCAGAGCAGAGACAAGGGAATTGTCTTTTTCTGTAGGCTGACAATCACTATCAGAGAATAGGTATTCTATTCCAGCACAGCAAAATTTTACAGCCAAGTTTTGTTTGTTTATTTCTAAACCTCGGGTGTAAAGTTAGTTAAAAACAGAGAGGTTAGAATGGCCAAATCCTCGGCTCGACTACAGCTGGAATTAGCCAAATTTCAGGCTGAGGAAAAACAAAGGGAACATGAAAGACAGATAGAACTCATGCGGCTGGAGAAGGAGGTACAGGAGGCTGCCCACAAGAGGGAAATGGAGGCAAGGAAGCATGTGGAGGAGATGGAGAGGATAAAGGCCCAGCAGAATATACCAACAAACCCTAGCAATCCTTCTCCAGGTACCACTTCCCATCCCAGAAAGTTCCCCACCTACAAGGCAGGTGATGATACTGAGGCCTTCTTAGAAAACTTCGAAAGGGCCTGCCTTGGGTACAACATCTCTACTGACCAATACATGGTAGAGCTGAGGCCGCAGCTCAGTGGACCCTTAGCTGAGGTGGCAGCTGAAATGCCTAAAGAACATATGAACAAGTATGAACTGTTTAAATCCAAGGCGAGAGTCAGAATGGGGATAACACCCGAGCAGTCTCGTCGGAGGTTCCGAGCCCTAAGGTGGAAACCAGACATGTCATTTACCCGACATGCCTACCACATTGTGAAACATTGGGATGCCTGGATATCAGGAGCAAGTGTTGAATCTCCAGTAAATTTGCCCTTCCTAATGCAAATGGAACAATTCTTAGAGGGTGTTCCTGAGGAAATAGAAAGATACATCCTAGATGGGAAACCCAAAACTGTAATCGAGGCAGGAGAGATTGGAGCCAGATGGGTGGAGGTGGCAGAGAAGAAGAAAACTGGTCGCAGTTGGAGCGGAGACCAGAAGGGACCACCCCAGACCACACCCTATTACCGGGGGCCGCCCAAAGCCCCACCTACCTCCCAAAGAACCCTCCAGACCCCTTATCGTCCCACCACCCCGTTCTCCAGCAACCCACCTCGCCCCGGTGACCCGTCAGCTGGACGATGTTTTAAATGTAACGAGCTGGGGCATGTAAAGGCCAACTGCCCCAAGAACCCCAACAGATTACAGTTCATTGCACCGGAATCACACCAGAGGTCCACAGGCCCAGATACCTCCCAGATACCCTTGGAGCGGAGGGAAACTGTGAGTGTGGGCGGGAAGAAGGTCACCGCGTGGAGGGACACCGGAGCACAAGTGTCAGCTATCCATGCTTCCTTAGTGGACCCCAATTTAATCAACCCAGAGATCCAAGTGACGATTCAACCCTTCAAGTCCAACTCTTTCAATTTGCCTACAGCCAAGTTGCCTGTCCAGTACAAGGGCTGGTCAGGAATGTGGACTTTTGCAGTCTATGATGATTATCCCATCCCCATGCTGTTGGGGGAAGACTTGGCCAATCACGTGAAGCAGGCCAAGAGGGTGGGAACAGTCACCCGCAGCCAGGCTAAACAAGCCGTGAGGCCTAGCTCTGTTCCGGAAACTTCTATCAGGGCCCGGTCAGAGGTGATGGACCCGGACCCCAGGCCAATGTCTGCAACAGCAGTAGTGGATCCAGTCCCAGAGACCCAGACGGAACCAGTCCCAGAACCGGAACCAGCCAAACAACCAACACCAGACCCCGTGCCAGCACTGAATCCAGTACTTGCAACCTCAACACCAGAGGGTCCCACCGAACCTGAACTGGCAGCAGCCGATAACCCTACACAAGAGGCTCAGCCGGAGCCTGAATCCCAACATAGTGCACCAGCGGAGAGCGGTTCACAGTCAACAGAAACAGCTCCATCCCCTATATCGCTTCCAGAGGGACCAAGCCTATGTCCCCAATCCAATGAGGAACTGATGTCTCCAGCATCAAGGGAACAGTTCCAGACCGAACAGGAAGCAGATGAAAGCCTCCAGAGAGCGTGGACGGCGGCACGGAGCAACCCACCGCCTCTCAGCTCTTCTAATCGATCCAGGTTTGTTGTAGAAAGAGGACTTTTATACAAGGAAACTCTTTCTGGGGGACACCAGGAAGACTGGCATCCTCAGAGACAGTTGGTAGTTCCAACTAAATACCGGGCCAAGCTCTTGAGCTTAGCCCATGATCACCCTAGTGGCCATGCTGGGGTGAACAGGACCAAAGACCGTTTGGGGGGGTCATTCCACTGGGAGGGAATGGGCAAGGATGTTTCTACCTATGTCCAGTCTTGTGAGGTGTGCCAAAGAGTGGGAAAACCCCAAGACCAGGTCAAAGCTCCTCTCCAGCCACTCCCCATCATTGAAGTTCCATTTCAGCGAGTAGCTGTGGATATTCTGGGTCCTTTTCCGAAAAAGACACCCAGAGGAAAGCAGTACAGACTGACTTTCATGGATTTTGCCACCCGATGGCCGGAAGCAGTAGCTCTAAGCAACACCAGGGCTAAAAGTGTGTGCCAGGCACTAGCAGACATTTTTGCCAGGGTAGGTTGGCCCTCCGACATCCTCACAGATGCAGGGACTAATTTCCTGGCAGGAACTATGAAAAACCTTTGGGAAGCTCATGGGGTAAATCACTTGGTTGCCACTCCTTACCATCATCAAACAAATGGCATGGTGGAGAAGTTTAATGGAACTTTGGGGGCCATGATACGTAAATTCGTAAATGAGCACTCCAATGATTGGGACCTAGTATTGCAGCAGTTGCTCTTTGCCTACAGAGCTGTACCACATCCCAGTTTAGGGTTTTCCCCATTTGAACTTGTATATGGCCGTGAGGTTAAGGGGCCATTGCAGTTGGTGAAGCAGCAATGGGAGGGATTTACACCTTCTCCAGGAACTAACATTCTGGACTTTGTAACCAACCTACAAAACACCCTCCGAACCTCTTTAGCCCTTGCTAGAGAAAACTTACAGGATGCTCAAAAAGAGCAAAAAGCCTGGTATGATAAACATGCCAGAGAGCGTTCCTTCAAAGTAGGAGACCAGGTCATGGTCTTAAAGGCGCTCCAGGCCCATAAAATGGAAGCATCGTGGGAAGGGCCATTCGTGGTCCAGGAGCGCCTGGGAGCTGTTAATTATCTCATAGCATTCCCCACCTCCAACCGAAAGCCTAAGGTGTATCATATTAATTCTCTAAAGCCCTTTTATTCCAGAGAATTAAAGGTTTGTCAGTTTACAGCCCAGGGAGGAGACGACGCTGAGTGGCCTGAAGGTGTCTATTACGAAGGGAAATGTGCTGGTGGTGTGGAAGAGGTGAACCTCTCCATGACCCTTGGGCGTATGCAGCGACAGCAGATCCAGGAGCTGTGCACTAGCTACGCGCCAACGTTCTCAGCCACCCCAGGACTGACTGAACGGGCATACCACTCCATTGACACAGGTAATGCTCACCCAATTAGGGTCCACCCTTACCGGGTGTCTCCTCAAGCTAAAACTGCTATAGAACGGGAGATCCAGGATATGTTACAGATGGGTGTAATCCGCCCCTCTGAAAGTGCATGGGCATCTCCAGTGGTTCTAGTTCCCAAACCAGATGGGGAAATACGTTTTTGCGTGGACTACCGTAAGCTAAATGCTGTAACTCGCCCAGACAACTATCCCATGCCACGCACTGATGAACTATTAGAGAAACTGGGACGGGCCCAGTTCATCTCTACCTTGGACTTAACCAAGGGGTACTGGCAGGTACCGCTAGATGAATCTGCCAAGGAAAGGTCAGCCTTCATCACACATCTCGGGCTGTATGAATTTAATGTATTCCCTTTCGGGCTGCGAAATGCACCCGCCACTTTCCAAAGACTTGTAGATGGTCTCCTAGCGGGATTAGGAGAATATGCAGTCGCCTACCTTGACGATGTGGCCATATTTTCGGATTCCTGGGCAGACCACCTGGAACATCTACAAAAAGTCCTTGAGCGCATAAGGGAGGCAGGACTAACTGTTAAGGCTAAGAAGTGTCAAATAGGCCTAAACAGAGTGACTTACCTTGGACACCAGGTGGGTCAAGGAACTATCAGCCCCCTACAGGCCAAAGTGGATGCTATCCAAAAGTGGCCTGTCCCAAAGTCAAAGAAACAGGTTCAATCCTTCTTAGGCTTGGCCGGTTATTACAGACGATTTGTACCGCACTACAGCCAAATCGCTGCCCCACTGACAGACCTAACCAAAAAGAAACAGCCAAATGCTGTTCAGTGGACCGGAAAGTGTCAGAAGGCCTTTAACAAGCTTAAAGCGACACTCATGTCTGACCCTGTACTAAGGGCCCCAGACTTTGACAAACCGTTCCTAGTAACCACAGATGCATCCGAGCGTGGTGTGGGAGCAATTTTAATGCAGAAAGGACCTGATCAAGAATTCCACCCTGTAGTGTTTCTCAGCAAAAAACTGTCTGAGAGGGAAAGCAACCGGTCAGTCACTGAAAAAGAATGTTATGCCATTGTCTACGCTCTGGAAAAGCTACGCCCATATGTTGGGGGACGGCGTTTCCACCTGCAAACCGACCATGCTGCACTAAAGTGGCTTCACACCATCAAAGAAACTAACAAAAAACTTCTTCGGTGGAGTTTAGCTCTCCAAGATTTTGATTTCGACATCCAACACATCTCAGGAGCTTCTAACAAAGTGGCTGATGCACTCTCCCGTGAAAGTTTCCCAGAATCAACTGGTTAAAATCGTCCTTGAGATGTGGAAAATATTGTTAGTCTTTATGTACTTGGTAGTATATTTAGAGATGCATGTGTCTTATTAACTCTGTTTTCCTAGAGCTCCAGGAAGAAATCCCAGCCAGTGTTTCACCCTAGCTGAGATTTGGGGGGCGTGTCATAAATATAAAGGGAAGGGTAAACCCCTTTGAAATCCCTCCTGGCCAGGGGAAAGCTCCTCTCACCTGTAAAGGGTTAAGAAGCTAAAGGTAACCTCGCTGGCACCTGACCAAAATGACCAATGAGGAGACAAGATACTTTCAAAAGCTGGGAGGAGGGAGAGAAACAAAGGGTCTGTGTCTGTCTGTAGTCGTCTTGGCCGGGGACAGAACAGGAATGGAGTCTTAGAACTTTTAGTAAGTAATCTAGCTAGGTATGTGTTAGATTATGATTTCTTTAAATGGCTGAGGAAAGAATTGTGCTGAATAGAATAACTATTTCTGTCTGTGTATCTTTTTTGTAACTTAAGGTTTTGCCTAGAGGGGTTCTCTATGTTTTTGAATCTAATTACCCTGTAAGATATCTACCATCCTGATTTTACAGGGGGGATTTCTTTATTTCTATTTACTTCTATTTTTTATTAAAAGTCTTCTTGTAAAACACTGAATGCTTTTTCATTGTTCTCAGACCCAAGGGTTTGGGTCTGTGGTCACCTATGCAAATTGGTGAGGCTTTTTATCCAACATTTCCCAGGAAAGGGGGGGTGCAAGTGTTGGGAGGATTGTTCATTGTTCTTAAGATCCAAGGGTCTGGGTCTGTAGTCACCTAGGCAAATTGGTGAGGCTTTTTACCAAACCTTGTCCAGGAAGTGGGGTGCAAGGTTTTGGGAAGTATTTTGGGGGGAAGGACGCGTCCAAACAGCTCTTCCCCAGTAACCAGTATTAGTTTGGTGGTGGTAGCGGCCAGTCCAAGGTGTAATATTTTGTACCTTGGGGAAGTTTTGACCTAAGCTGGTAAAGATAAGCTTAGGAGGTTTTTCATGCAGGTCCCCACATCTGTACCCTAGAGTTCAGAGTGGGGGAGGAACCTTGACAGTTGCTAAGGGAAATAGTGAGACTGTTCATCCTGGTACAGATGACACTTGTATATTTTCCTTTTGTTATATCCAGATGCAGCAATATCTGTTGTTTTTTCCAATGTCTGAAAGAAATGAAGTAAATGGGAACAAAACTGGCCTCAGAGTCAGTGCTAACAGGTGGAGGGAAATATCTTGACAAATGAACTGCGTGCCGAGTGCAGATTCTATTTTTGTGTGCACTCACCTTTGCCAATATAGTTTGGAATTTGGGAATTATGTTGAATCCAATGTTGTTCTTGGGTTTTCAGGTAGCAGCCTTTTTCATCTATAGTTTACCTACAGGATGCAGCTATTCTTCTCTCTGGTTATACTCATGCTGGATGCAAGCTTGTGACTTGCCCTTGGAAACCATATTTGAAGCTGCTTAGAAGTTGAGTCAGTATTTCTAATAGCACTTGTAATTCACCTGAACATTAATTTTCACTGAATTCATAAGCAAAATCCAGTTTGGGGTATAGGTGCACAGAGACCTTTTTTCCCTACCTTTTAAGAAAACTGAGGATATTCACAGACCTGATTCATTAAGATATCGGAGTCACTAATAGCAGTTAGGGTAGAAACTAGATAGTAACTAGATCGGAGGTGGGCAAACTGTGGCCCATGGGACCGTCCTGCCCAGTCCTTGAGCTCCCGGCCTTGGAGGCTAGCCCCTGGCCCCTCCTCTGCAGTACCCCCTCCCCTGCAGCCTCAGCTCGCCATGCCGCCAGCGCTCTGGGCGGCGGGGCTATGAGCACCTGCTGAGCAGCATGGTGGTGTGGCTGGCTCCAACCAAGCAGCGCGGCTGTCAGTCCTGCTGCTCTGAGCGGCATGGTAAGGGAGCAGGGGGTGGTTGGATGGGGTGGAGGTTCAGGGGGGGCCGGTCAGGGAACGGGGAATAGTGGGGGTTGGATAGGCATGGGTGTCCCGCGCCTGTCAGGGCTCGGGGCAGTCAGGGGACAGGGAGCAGGGGGAGTTGGATCGGGGCGGGTCCCGGGGGGCAGTTAGGGGCGGGGCTCCCGTTAGGGGGCGGTCAGGGAACAAAGAACTCGGGGGGGGGGGGTTGGATGGGTCAGGAGTTCTGAGGGGGGCAGTCAGGGGGCGGAAAGTGGGAGGGGGCGGAGAGGGGGCAGGGGCCAGGCTGTTTGGGGGGCACAGCCTTCCCTACCCGGCTCTCCATACAGTTTTGAAACCCCAATGTGGCACTCAGGCCAAAAAGTTTGTCCACCCCTGAACTTAATTATTGTTCATAGACCATTTTAGAAATGAGAAACCTGTTAAGAGCATGATCTTTGGAATAGATTGCAATGATGTATTTTGCAAAACCTCTTAAATGTATGCAGATTAGAAGCAAAAGAAAGTTTTTTATTTTTAAAAAAATTCTGAGTTACTATTTAAGATTACCTATATGAAGCATTACATAGAGTACACCGTCTCATAAATCTTTTGCCCGACACTATCCACTTCCTACCAGGAATGGGGTAGTTCTTATTCCCAAAGCATGGTCAGGCATTTCTGCCAGTCAAGAACTTGTAATAACTGTCTCTCATAATTTGTGGAGCTGTAAAGTAATTACATAGTAGTTTATCCATTTCCTCATTTGCTGCCAAATTCCAGTTCCAGTTAACATCTGTGTAAGCAAATAGGTATCCACCACAAATATGTAAAACTTGATATTTAACAAATACACTGGTTACACTGTGACAAATAGTATTGAATGTTTTTGTTAATGTATCCATGAACAATATCAAGTTTCTTTCAAAGGTTTAAAGTCATACTGCTGTATGTCAATAATTAGCAGTTTCATCTTCTGTAAAGTGTATCTTTGAGAGCTTTAAATAAACAACTGTAATTCAGTCCTGGAATAAATAAGTAATTCTGTAGCTACAGTTTAGGAACCATCATTGCCAGTATAAGAGAACACATATGAAGAAGGACCACAGAACACTAAAAAGAAAAGTCTAGAGTAAGAAACATCTATACAAGGTATCAGGAAAGCATCATCTGCCTGTAAATTACCACCAGTACAGGTCATTTGGAGGATATTTCAGAAAATTTTGCCTTAAAGGGGTCTTTTCTTTGCAATTATTATATAAGTCTAAAATATTATGTATTTGTACTCTATTATAATATCAATAATGAATCCTCTCATTTCTGCTTGAAATTTCTTCATTATAATCTTTAGCCAAAAAAGTATTTTGGGAAGCCTGAAATTAGAGAAAGTGTTTAATTTATTAGAGGCTGTAAAGGGGTTTTACTTTTGTAAAGTCTGATTTTTTTTGTAATGCAGTATTGCAAAAATGAGTTGGTTTAGAAACTTAATTTTTTATATATTCAGTAATCCTAGGAGAAATCTAGTGAATGGAGACATTTTTATTAGACGAGTTCAAATCTTGGGCATTGCTATTAACTATAGAAATATGAACATCCAAGAGCTCTTGGCAGAGTTTATAGACCCATTGATCAGTTTTATGGAGTTTACAAGCTCTGCAGACAAACAACAGAATTTGTAAACTGTATAATCAAAATAATTCCAGTATGAAGAGTTTGGAAATCAACAAAGATTGTAAATTCCTTAAGACAAATAGTTGTATGCAGCGGTGTTGTGGTCATGTTAGTTTTAGGATATTAGAGAGACAAGGCAGGTGAGGTGATATCTTTTATTGGACCAACTTCTGTTGGTGAGAGAGACAAGCTTTCAAGCTATACACAGCTTGATTGGTCCCTTAGAATTTGTACTAACTACTTCTGCTAAACTATCTGTGTGTTCTTGTATTTAGCTGTGACACTCTTAGTACCTTTCTCAGACCTGAAGAAGAGTTCTGTGTAGCTCGAAAGCCTCTCTCTCTCTCACCAACAGAAGTCGGTTCAATGAAAGATGTTACCTCACTCACCTTGTCTCTTTAAGTAAATAGTTCAAGTTTAAGGAACTTGGAAACTCTAGAGACACAAACTTCCTCTATTCCACTGTAAACTAAAAAGTCCAATCTACCCTGACCATCCTCACTACAGAGATGAGATATAGCACTGTAATTACTAACCTCCTTGATGTGCAGAACGTTAAATAAAACCAAGTAACCAGCTTGATCTGAATTAGGCAACTAATGACCTTCTCTATTCCTCGGAAAGGACAGAGAGTTGACATGAATACCATGTTATGTTTCATTGTTTAGAATTTCAAAATTTTTAAAAGTAGTTGAAATACCTACCATAGTTGCATGTGTATGTTATATAGATTAATGGTGATGTGTGGCAAGGTTGTTTGCAGAGATGACCCTTGCCTGCTGATAGTGGGGGCGGGGAGCAGAGTAAGGGCAGCCAGCTTCAGCAGTGTTACTGAGCATGCTCAGTGGAAGCTAAGCAGCAAATCTTGGGGGACATGTGACCCTGCATGCTCCCCCATGTGTTGCCTCTGGTTGTTTGGTAACCTTAATTCATAATTTCTTGATTTAAAAAATAGTTTTTTGTTCTACAGTATTTTAGTTAGATTTTCTTCTCCAAGAAGTAAAAGTGTGTATGTGTTTATAAACTATGTGTGCTGTACAGTTACATGAGCCATGTAATGCATTTTATTTATATTATAAACTGCAGAATAATGTGATAAATTTATAAGTCACCTTTGGCTACTTAACCTGTAAACTGTTCTCCAATTCAGATCTACCAGGTCTACTTTCTCTAGTACAGACCTCTGAGCAGATTCAAATGGCCATTGTTGCTGGATTTTTTCTTTGTTTTTTTCTGAAACAACTTGTGAAAAATGTGTCTTCTCTCTCACCTGAATATGGCATGTATCTTCCCCAAAATTACCCTTACCTGAACGACAGGACGGGGGTATTCAGCTGTACAGCGGTGACAGGTTTAGGTCTGCCAGCTTGCAATTCTTTAGGGCTAGTTTTAGGAACTTTTATACTTCTGGGAAGAGAAAATTGCCAGTGGAATCCAGCACTTGTTTTGAGCTATAATTTATTTTTAAAACTGTTATTGCCTTTGAATAAAGGTGTATTTTATCTTCCATCCTATCTTTTCTCCCTTTTAATTTTTTGCCAAACTTAATGATTTCTGACCTTCACTTAGAAAACCACTCATAGCTAGGGTCACTAGAGTTCGCAGTGGCTCCACTGCATGAAGGCAGGGTATACAATTCCTTTACTGATGACAGTAATGTTGGAGTTTTCAGTTACGGAGATTTACTCCTCCAGTCTTAGAAGTCCTTGTTTCAAATAAAGTGCATACATCTGTTTGAGGATCTTGAGGAAATTTTACGCTGTGAATTCTGTTTTGATGATGATACTTGGGCATAAAAATGAGAAGATACACTTTAAAAATTTGCTATTTTACTGTATTTTCAGTGATGTGCACGGTCAAAGTTATTGGATACATGATTTGAAGCACACTAATGCGCATTTAAAAAAAAAAGTCTACATTCATATTCTAAGAAATTGAACAGTGACCAAATCCAAAGGGGAACTGTGTGGTGAGATTTTCTAGTCCAGGGGTCTCCAAACTTTATGAGATGAGAGCCATATTAGATTTTTGAAGGGGCTTTGCAGGCCGAAGCAACTATGAAAGAAATTAAATACATGCAAAATATATGCAAAATCATTAAAAAAATGACACTACTCTACTCTGTGTCAGTGTTGCATTAAATTCTAAATCAGGTATAAAAGTTAATTGATGTAGGTACTGTGAAATCACACAAAATATTTGTCAATACATTAAAAATAATTTCACATTATTTTTTTATTTCTAAAAACTCACACATTTGTATCCTACAAATACACATATTAAAAATAAAGAAATATTTTAGAATTAGTGAGAAGTATGGTACTGATGTTTTTCTGACAAAATTCCATTTAGTTGTGGTTCAAAGTTAGTGTTCCCTATCATCAAAATTGATTGTAAATGTTCATCAGACAAGGTCGATCTGTAGTTGGATTTCACATATTTCGTCATAGAAAATGTTTTTTCACACACATAAGTAGTGCCAAACACTGACATTAATCCACAGACAAAGTTTTTTACATGAGCATATTGATCACTTGGCAGGCATTTATAGAACTACCAGATTTCCTTCCTTATATTTGTCCTTCAACACGTCATTCGATTGCAGGTCAATTCAGGTGTCAGTTTTTCGAGATCGCATTCAAATGGGTTTTGGAAGATCCGTATTCCTTCTGCATTTCACATCAAGGTCACTTCACTCATCTGCAGCCTACCTGTTTGCTTCTCCTTGTACTTGCTCGGGTGCAGCAGCAACTCTCCACTAAGTTGGCTCCCCTTTTGTGTGGGACACTGGTTCCGGGGGGCGCGCACAGCTCAGCTGAGCTACCCCTTTCCCCGCGAGCTGCTGTCGGCAGCCCCCTGCCTGCTTGGCATGCCTACTCAGCTGCAGCCTGTCTGCTTTGTGCTGATGGGTATCTATGCCTGCCTGTTTGCTTCTCCTGCTCGGCTGCAGCAACGACTCTCCCCTAAGTTGGCTCCCCGAGGCACTCATCCCTGCGCACAGCTCAGCTATGCGGCCGCCTCCTGTGAGCTGCTGCCGGTGGCCCCTCCCCCTGCCTGCTCGCATGCCTACTTAGCTGTTTGCCGCCTCTCCCCTGTTGATTGGAGGGCCGGACAAATGGAAGCCCCGGGCTGGGTGCGGCCCGCAGGCCATAGTTTGGAGACGCCTGTTCTAGTCCGTTGCTCATTGACAGCAGTGATGCCACTGGCCTTAGCAGGGCATTCAGAAGTCTATTATTTCTTTATGTATTCTGAGACAGCCAAAAAAGACTTCCATTTATTCTCAGTGGATGAGACACCATCTCACTGTTGTTGCTGATGAGAGGCTTTTTTTTTATGCCTCTCTGCATCATAGTGTCCTGTCTTTGAGAATACATAGATAAGTAGATGTCTTTTTGCAACAGATAATAGTCATACTTAATCAATGTTAGTTATTATTTTGCTGGAACAAATGATCTAAATTGTGACTAAAATTCTTAAATTCTAGGATTATAAATAATTATTTCTGGCTCAGATTGGCTTGGTAGATTTAATTATAGATAGATTTCTAGAGGGGCAACTTGTTGCAGTCCTGATTCTTTATTGAGAGCTATATATATATGCAACAATGTAGTTTGCAGTAGGATTTATATTTTAATAGCTCAAATGGATCATAATTAGGGCTGTCGATTAGTCACAGTTAACTCATGCCATTAACTCAAAAAATTAATTACAATTAATCGCACTGTTAAACAATAGAATACCAATTGAAATTTATTAAATATTTTTGGATGTTTTTCTACATTTTCAAATACATTGATTTCTATTACAACACAGAATACAAAGTATACAGTGCTCACAAATTGATTACAAATATTTACACTGTAAAAATGATAAAAGAAATAGTATTTTTCATTTCACCTCATACAAGTACTGTAGTGCTATCTCTTTATTGTGAAAGTGTAATTTACAAATGTAGATTTTTTTTGTTACATAACTGCACTCAAAAACAAAACAATGTAAAACTTTAGAGCCTGCAAGTCCACTTAGCCCTACTTCTTGTTCAGCCAATCGCTAAGACTAACAAGTTTGTTTACATTTATGGAAGATACTGCTGCCTGCTTCTTATTTACAATGGCACCTAAAAGTGAGAACAGGCGTTCACATGGCACTTTTGTAGTCAGCGTTGCAAGGTATTTATGTGCCAGATGTGCTAAGCATTCATATGCCCCTTCATGCTTCGGCCACCATTTCAGAAGACATGCTTCCATGCTGATGATGCTCATTTAAAAAAATACTGTGTTAATTAAATTTGTGACTGAACTCCTTGGGGGAGAATTGTATGTCTCTTGTTCTGTTTTAACTGGATTCTGTCATATATTTCATGTTATAGCAGTCTCAGATGATGACTCAGCACATGTTCATTTTAAAAAACACTTTCACAGCAGATTTGACAAAACGCAAAGAAGGTACCAATGTGAGATTTCTAAAATTAGCTACAGCACACTCAACCTAAGGTTTAAGAATCTGAAGTGCCTTCCAAAATCTGATCAGGACGGGGTGTGGAGCATGCTTTCAGAAGTTTTAAAAGAGCAACACTCCGATGAGGAAATTACAGAACCCAAACCACCAAAAAAAAGAACAACTGCTGGTTGCATCTGACTCAGATGATGAAAATGAACATATGTCGGTCCGCTCTGCTTTGGATCGTTATTGAGCAAAACCCATCATCAGCATGGACACATGTCCTGTGGAATGGTGGCTGAAGCATGAAGGGACATACGAATCTTTAGCACATGTGGCATATAAATATCTTGTGATGCCGGCTACAACAGTGCCATGCAAACTCCTGTTCTCACTTTCAGGTGACATTGTAAACAAGAAGCGGGCAATATCTCCGGCAAATTGTAACCAAACTTGTTTGTCTGAGCGATTGGCTGAAGTAGGAGTGAGTGGACTTGTAGGCTCTAAAGTTTTACATTGTTTTACTTTTGAATGCAGTTTTTTTGTAGATTTTTTTCATGTAGTTCTACATTTGTAAGTTCGACTTTCATGATAAAGAGATTTCACTACAGTACCTGTATTAGATGAATTGAAAAATACTATTTCTTTTGTTTTTTACTATGAAAATATTTGTAATAAAAAATAAATATAAAGTGAACACTGTACACATTGTATTCTGTATTGTAATTGAAATCAATATATTTGAAAATGTAGAAAACATCCACAAGTATTTAAATAAATGGTATTCTATTATTGTTTAAGAGCACGATTAATCGTGATTAATTTTTTTAATCGCTTGACAGCCCTCATCGTAATTGAATTGTGCCAAATAATTGATTAAACCATCAAAAGTACTAGAAATAGTCAAAGCTCTGTGTTGTGTACATTATACTTGACCTAACGTATGTGGAACTTTCACCGGTCTAGTTAGTATTATGTTCGTTTGTTTTTTACTTTAAATTCAAATAATTTTGCATTGCCTCCAAATTTTAAATTTAATGTGCTGCAGATTTTTATACTAAAACGAGTAAATGACTGGTAGAATTTGTCAGGGGAAAGCTCAGGATTATAACAGCTGAGTAGAGAACAGTTGGCCCCAAGGAGATGTGCGAGGTGGCTTTGATTTTTTTATTTCTGGGAAGCAGTTGAGGAAAATGGTATTGGAGAAGGGATGCATCTTCTCTTTCTCTACTACTTTTGAGCAGAGGCAGGCGATTTAAAATTTTGAGGGGAGGAGCTGAGTTTCCATTTCTTAACTTCTTGAATTTTGGAAGTAAAGAAACAGCAAATCTGGAGACCAACATGATATAGAGTGCACACATGAAGTAGGATATCAAAATTAAGATGAAGAAAGGTAAAATACCATTATTTTTTCCCCCTCTCTCTTTTCTCTTCTTGTGGTGTCTCTCAATATCCTTCTCTTTTGTTCTTTCTTGTTGTTTCTTCTTTTCACTGCTTTAGCTGACAGCTGAACAGAAATGGACTAACACTGTGCTTCTGCACATAAGTGCTTCCATCAGTTCTACTGAGCCCGTAATTTAAAGGTGCTTCCATGCCAAAGCATGTCCCTACTATAAAATCATAGAATCGTAGGACTGGAGGGGACTTTGAGAGGTCATCTAGTCCAGTCCCCTGGACTCACGGCAGGACTAAATATTATTCTATGTCAGGGATGGTCTAGATGAATATAAACAAATAACACAAGTATGGAGGGACAAAATTAGAAAGGCCAAGGCACAAAACAAGATTAAACTAGCTAGAGACATAAATGGTAACAAGAAAACATTCTATAAATATATTAGAAGCAAGAGGAAGACCAAGGACAGGGTAGGCCCGTTACTTAATGAGGGGGAGAAAACAGTAACAGAAAATGTGGAAATGGCAGAAGTGCTAGATGACTATGATTCATTTATATCTGTCCATTCTTGCAGATACAAGCTGGAGCAAACAGGAAAATAAGCAGCTTGATTAAAGTGTATTCTGTATTTGTTGATCAACAATTAATTTCCCCCAGTCATGTTTTGCCATAAATATATTTCTGACCTTTGGATCCAAAATTGTGAAACGGCTTTAAAAGCGTGGAACCAGTAGAGCTTTCTAATGTACAAAAGCTAGCTAGTAAAATTAGGTTTCATGCTGCTACATTCCCAATACAGTACCAGTGTCTCACTTTGAATAATATTTTGCTGACACATCTGAAGCTGGTCAAACCTTAATTAATGTGGTACAGCAGTATTTTCACATAGCTGTCATTCCAATTATTTATTTGTTTGTTTCTAGATTGCGCATTCCCAAGGAACTGTTACTCAAACACTAATGGATGGGACAGCACAAAGAATACAAATTGTCCCAGCGGATTCAGGTCTCTCTTTACCACAACGCATACAAGTATGTTTAAACTAAAATATTTTGAAAGAATCTGTGAACTACTTTACTCTGCCTGTTTTTGTGCACCCTTCCTTTTGTGAACGCTTAATAATCTTTTCTAAAATGTGAAAATTTTACCTTGGAGGCAGAGACTCCTCCTTTGTCTAGTGGAGCTGTAGAACAATAGGGGTGGGGCTTCACATTGTTTCTTGCTTTCTGAGATGAAGACCTGCATAAGAAGCTTACACAATCAATCAAATCAAGCTTACACAGTGCCTTGTGTGTCACTCATAGTCTCCTTCAGCCAGTAACTGAAATGATATGGTTGGAGTCAAAGCTGGCTACGAGGTCTATTCTGTGTTTTAAAAAAAAGAAAAAAAGATACCCAGTTTCTACTCCAAGAGTTTACCTGTTGAACACCAAAGAGGTGGTTCAGGCTGTTACAAGGCATAATGTAGTAACACTGTTAAAAGGCTGAGTTATTTTTACATTTGGTAATTCAGCATATACGTTTGAAAGGCTTTGTGGTGTATCTTTGGAAAATACTTGTAGATCATAGCAAGAAATATATTTTTCTTTATATTATCAGTACACCATGAAAATGTGTTGTTGGCCCACTTGTTAAAGCATATTGGTAGGGAATTTTTTTGTTGGTTACACTGAGAAAAATCCCCCACTCCAGTAAAATACCTGATAGTGTGTCCATATGACATGGTCCCCCCCCTGCCAGAATTGAGGCTCCATTCAGGGTTAGCAGGCCACGCTCACCGGCTGCTGCTGGGGCAGTCTCCCCCCACCCCAGCAGCAGGAGTTTTGGCGGGGGCCTTCAGGGCTAGGGATTGGGGTGAGGGGCGGTGCTTACCTGAGTGGGAGGCTCCCCTCCCTCAGCTCCTAGTTGCACGTGCTGCCTCTGCTGGCAGGCACCACCCCCGCAGCTTCCACTGGCTGCGGTTCCCAGCCAATGGGAGCTGCAGAACCGGGGCTTGGGGCAGAGCAGAGGCTGCACGTGTTGCTCAGGAGCCAGGTAGGGAGCCTGCCCCAGCCTCATCAGCCCACCCCCCCTCCCCTCCCCGAGCACCCATGGCGCTCACCCCAGCTGTGTCCCTCCCAGCACCTGTGGTGCCCCCCGAGCCACCCCTCCCCTCCCCCCAAGTTTTAGTCAGGGGTGTATAGTAAAAGTCATGGACAGGTCATGGGCTGTGAAGTTTTGTTTACTGCCCGTGACCTGTCTGTGATGTTTACTAAAAATACCCATGAGTAAAACGTAGCCTTAACTAGAGAGGACCGGAGAGCCACACTTTGTAGGAATGACTTATGCCTCCAATAAATCAGTCAGCCCGTAGAAGCTTGGTTGCGTGTCATGTTGGGGGCTTGCCGGGGTTGGCGGGGGGAGAGAAGGGTTGTGTTTAAAAAAGTTAAGTATTTTCTGGAACCTTCAAATTATATAGTAGCTATCTAGTGTAGCTGGGTGATGTTCTTTTTCTGTCTCCGTCACCGCTTCCTTTCTCTGGTTTGTCACTCTCACTTGTTGCATCTTATCTCTAATTAGACTGTAAACTCTTTGGAGCAAGGACTGTCTCTGCTATATGTTTGTAAAGTACCTAGCACACTGGAGTCTCTAGGCATTACAGCAGTATAAACAATAATCAGTAATAAATAATTGGAGCTGGTTGAAAGTAGTTTTTTTCCATTGAGAAATGAAGTTTTGTTGAAATTGTCATGTTCTGCAGGAAAGTGTCAAATTTTGATAAAATCAACAGGCAAAAGTTCAAATGTTTTGTTTTGACTTTTTCGGTTTGATTTGTTTTGGTTTTACTTTTATATTATATATATTTTATATGAAATAATTTAATACAATATAAAAATCTAAATAATGTTTTTACACCCTGGAAACACTATGGAAATGAAATGTTTTGATTGTCCCAAACTGAAATATTTCAAAATTTTCATTTTGTGAGAAACTTCAGAAATTTTTTTTTTTAATTGTCAGAATTTCCTGTGGTTCCCAACCAGCTCTGTAAATATTATGTCAAAATAAAATAAATTGTATTGAAATAATCCTTTACATTTGAACACATTATTTCCTAAAACAGGCACATTGAATGACTTATGTATGTCGCTAGTTTTTTCATAGGGCAGTTTCACAGATAGGTTAAATTACTGTCCAAATGGAATCCAAGGTCTCCAAAGAGAAAATATTGTTAAAAAGCAGCTTGAGGATATAAAAAGCAGCCAAGAGAAATTTAGCCTGGAATACCAGAGATGTGTAAATTAAACATTACATGAGAAAACATATATTTTAAACATAAAACAATGAATAATTTCCATATTTAATCAAATAAATACAATGGCAAAGTTCAGTTTCAAATAATTAAGAAATATGTTGTTATTGAACTCTAACAAATTAACATTAGAGGACTAGTGTGTTAAGGCTTTATTCTGGTTACTAGATGTTCAGGTCATGATACTGCATATTGTTCTGCCAGGATGGTCCCCTGCACTGAAGCAGAGCCTCATTGATTTCACTCGAGTTCTATGCAGTTGCAAGGATCCCACATAGAATAAGTTGTGGGAATGGCACTTTTCATTATTAAAATTGTCCTTTTGTATAATGCATTTTTCATTTCAAGGAGTAGGGTTTGCGGAGGGGAGCTTTTTTGTAGACTTAGTGTTCTTGTGTAGACATTAAAGTAAGATATGGTAGAACTCTATTAAAGTACTGATCATGCAGTGAGATCTGTCTGGGAGCCCTATTGAAGAATTGGGGCCATATTCACAATAAAAAGTAATTTGTGAGTTAGCAAGTTGGTAACAAAAATAGAGGAAAAAAGCAAACATGCATCATAAAATGCACTTCTGTTCGTTTATTTGTCAACTGTAATTCTTTATGATGATGCTTTTATAGGATACTAATAAATGTACTTAGTAGTGTAAAGTGCCTGCCACACTTTTGCGCACTGCAGAAATAATGCTGTAGTATATTTTACAACAATAATAAAATCCTAGCAATATTAAGGCAGCTTTTGTAAATTTTAAGTTGTTTATTACTGTGTAAGAATTGAGGAACATTGCAGATTTTGATAACAAAATGAAAACTTCCCCATTACCTACCACACCCCTTACGCCACCAGACACACTTGCACCTATTAAAAGTATGGAAATAAACTATGAAGGTAAGGTAGGTAAATATTCAAATACACTCAATCTCTTAAATTAACATGATATACATATTTGAAAAACAACGTTAATCCTGCCCAGATTTGCAAATTAGTGTTTTGAATTTAGTGGGTTGTTGAATTAGCTTTTTCTTTAGAATTCAGTGGTATTTTACTGTATCTAAAGTTTTAAAGGTTTACAGTCAAGCTGTATTTAGCTAGCTGTGTCTATGCATAGCCTTCATGTACAAGGCTATAGATCAGGGAGCCCATGTTGTTCTTCTCTACTCCTGTGCACTCTGCTCAATATTACATGGCACAGGTGGATGTCCCCCAGCATCACATAGCCTTGTGGAGAGTGAAAAATGGGGATGTTTAAAAGTGTAAAATTTGTATTTATATATATAAAATGAAGAAAGGGTATTACCAAGTTTGTCAGAAGATGATAAACTATGCAGTTTAGCTAAGGGCAAGTCAGTGAGGCTGTACTACAGTCTTTATTTAAAAATAGGAAAGAAATGTCGTAATGATGCTGTTGATCTGTTCTTGATTGTCAAATGAAGAATAAAGCAAAAGAAGTTGTTTTTGTTTGTCAAACAAAGAAAAAAAGGTGGCAAAGAGAAGGGTTAGTGTTCTGTTCTCCTGCTTCAGTTTAATTTTTCTGTTTGTGGTTGTAAAAGTATTAAACTAATATATTCAATTGAAATAAAATAGTTCCTTGCCCTTATTATTCTAAATTAATAAAGTCAGCACTGAAGTGTACAACCTGGGATTAGGCAATGAAGATAACTCATTAAGGACCTAAACCTATGAGGTGCTGAGTATCACTTTGTGGCATGCTGTGTTCTCAGCTCCCATTGAATTAGGAGGGAGCTCAGCACTTCAGAGAACTAGGGATTGAGCCTCAACATTTATATCCATATTTTGAACACTTCATAATTCATAGCTGTTAGGATCTGAGGTTTTTGTTTGGCCCTCTGTAAAAATATGGGCCACTTGCAAAATTTGAATGTGTATTCAGGTTCAGAGTTCAAACACTGTTACAGTTTGGGGTTTTTTAGATTCAGGGTTTTTGCTTGAATTTACCTCATTAAGAGGCCCAGTCCTGCAACCACAGAAGTCAAAGGCAAAACTCCCATTGACTATGATGGTGCAAGAAGGGGTGCTAAAAAAACATGATCTTGAAAGACCATAACAATTTGAGATAAATGTATTATCAGATTGTCACAGATCAGCAGACGGGCCAGAAGATTCAGATTGTTACTGCACTTGATCAGAGCACAGCAGGCAAGCAGTTCATCTTAACAAATCATGATGGCTCTACCCCAAGCAAGGTGATCCTTGCCAGACAAGATTCCACTCCAGGAAAGGTTTTCCTAACAACTCCAGATGCTGCAGGTGTCAACCAACTGTTTTTTGCATCCCCCGATTTATCTGCACAACACATCCAGGTAGAGGATCCACTTTATTTCATAATATTAATTCAGATGGGATAGAAAGAGATGTTTTTCTTTCCAAATATTTTCTGTGCTGGTTCTATATTTTCAGTATTCTTGCTGTTTACATTTCCCTGATAGCAAGACTTGGAGTTGTTGTTTAGAAACATTGAAGAAAATGATTTGTTCCTTGAAAGTTATTATTTTTGAATTTGTATTTCATGAGCCAGGATATAAAAAAATATAAATGCGTAGTTTTATTTGTAATGTTCAAGCCAGAACCTTCTTGTCACAGCTCTTGGGATAGCCTTTTTGTATTTCTGCCTCATTGACTCTCCATCTGTTTTAAAATATCATTTGAATACCATTTTCTCCCTTGCCTTTACTACTTAATATTTCATTCCTCTTGCTTCCATTTTTATTTGCCATTGTAACTATTTTTTAACTGAGTAAATAATTGTTAACTTAGACAACATGTAGACAAAGGAGGTGGGAAGGGTAGGAGAGAGTGTTACTGAGATTATGTGGTGAACTTCAGCATGTGTTTTGTTGTGTCATTTTTTGTATTTTTTTTTTAAAGTAAACCTCAGCAAGGGTAAGTGTCAGTTAGATAAGGTTTAAAGTGATTCCAGCATGAAACAGTTTGAGAAGGGATTTCAGTGGCATAGCTACAGTGGTGTAAGTGGTGCAGTCACAGCCAGACCCACGAGGTTATGGGGGTTCAACCAGACAAGTGATGCTCCCACACTTCAGCTGATGCACAGGTTTGCAATGCCACTCACTCAAATTTGGCTACGCCAACCTTCCATCTGATGGAAGGACAACAAGGCCAAATCTGATTAGCGTTGCAGTGTAATACATGGGGATGCAGCGCGACTCAGGTTTGGTCTGGCCGCCCCTCCTTCATGACAAAGGGGTGGCCAGGCCACATTTGAGTGGCGCTGCTACCCTGTGTACCAGGTCGTAATGTCACTCATTGCTCAAATTTGGCCTGTGCCATGTGAATGCAGGGTGGGCAATGGGAGCCAGCAGAGCTAATGGGCGGCTAGGATCGGGAGTAGCCTGGGATGGAAACAGAGCACAGAGCTGGGGGTGCGCGGTGGGTGCTGGTGAGTGGCCAGGAAGGTCACTGGGGTGAGGGGCTGGGGGGGCTTTGGGTGAGTGGGGAGTGTAAAGGGGCTGCAGGGGGAAGGGTTGGGGGTGAGTGGGGATGTTGGTGGTAGTAGGTTGAGTTGTGGGAGGCACTAGAATAGGTTGAGGGTAAGAAAAATTTCCAATTTTAGAATCTGGAAGGGGGCCCTATTACTATTCTTGCACCAGGGCCTTGCTTTGTTATACCACAGTGGGATTGAAAGGATAAGAAGGTGGAGGAATGTCAGACTGGATTAGGGAACATGATCTAGTTGTATGGGTAGTATGGAAAGGGGACATAAAGATGGGATCTAATTGTGTAGCTTATACAGACCAAAAGAATTGGGGAGGCAGTGGAAAGAATATTTTATAATTTTAATGCTTTCACAAGCAAACATGTAAGGCCTATGGAGTATATGCATTTCTCTGTCATTTTCTGTTAGGGCTGGTCTACACTGTACATTAGTGCATACCAACTGGGGTATAAATTCTAGTGGGCATCAGTGTGTTACACACTGACTGACCCATGTGGACCCTGCTGGCACACATTAGAAGTTCCCTAGTGTGAGCTGATGTAGTTCTGTTTCAAATAATACTGCATTCGTGCATGCTATGGAATTTTTAGTGCATACCAGTAGGGTCCATGTGCGCCAATTACTGTGCGACAAGCTGTGCACAGTATAATTTACATCCCAGCTGGTGCATACTAATGCATCATATAGACAAGCCCTTAGTGAAATGTGCAGTAACTACCTTTTAATGGGAAGCTAGCTTTTAATTTTCCATTCACTGGACATGGGGCTTTCATTTAATTCTAGATACTCGTCATGTTCTCTCATGTCTTTTCTAACTGCTCCTCCCATTTGCAGTTTTGCACAGTCGTTATTTTACACCTTCATTTGAAGCAGGCTTCCATTTCCTGTGCGCACGCACACTGTTCCTCTTTCAAATCCTTCCTTTAAATCCACATATTGTGGAACGCCTTCCTTGATTAATTGTTTCATCAGTAGTGGCTCTGCATCTTCTTGAATGGCAACTCTTGTTCTGAGTGTCATGTTTGTCCAAGGAAAATTTTCAGCTCTTTTGAGCAGGGACTTTCCCTCCTCTTGGGCCAAATTCTGGAGTCCTTTCGTAATCAAAACTCTTTATGACATCAGTGCAGATTTTGTCTACAGAAGGACTTAAGGAATTTCTTTTATGTTATGTATAATTTCATGCACAATTATAGCACTAAATAATAATAACAGATGAGGTGAAATGAGAAATTAATAAACCGGTGATGTTTTGTCATTGAGCCAACTTTTTCTTTAAGAATGTTGATGTTAAATTAAAAGAAACTTCAGTGATGTGTAATAGCAGTAAAAGATTAGAGGTAATATCTTAGATGCTGTTGCTAAATAAACATTTACTTATGGGGAGTCTGAGAGGAAGAGAATTTTCAAAGCACTTTTTAGAAATTCTTGTAACATTTTCATTATTTCTCTTCATAGAATAGGACTATCACCTTCCTCAGTAGAGCTTTTCTTAATTATATTTATCTTCAGAGCCCCTGTTTTGATTATGTGAAGCAGGACTAAAAGAATCAACATTCTTATCAGGAAATGGGAAGTTTCAAAAGTGCTTCTAATTTCCAATGCTTTTAATGGGAATATCAATTCTTTCATTCCTGCTTTGCATTGTGAGATTGTTAAAATGATTCCTAGTTGTGCAATCATATTGTCCTTTTTAATTGCAAGCAGTGCTTTATTATTATTTATAACTTTTACAATATCTCAGCGCGAAAGATCTTTTAAAGAAGAAATAGAAAGGTATGATTCCTACCCTGAAGTGTTATTGCTATGAGTCTAATTTTAGACGTGATATAGTGAATGAGGGTAACAAATATCAGATGGGGTTGGGGTGAAGCAAGACAAGTTACAGTAATAACATCACAGTTACTCAGTTTAGAGGCATTAGTGCCTCTTGGTAATGAGTAATTCAACTAAATATATTGTGTTTTCAAAATACTTAATCATTGGTTCACTCTTGTGAGCACAGTGAAAGAAAAGAATGCTAAGGAAAGATTGGAATGCCTGTATGACCAGAAGGCTTGACAAATGTAGTTTTCAAAAATATAAGTGCTTTCTTCAAAAATCTTCTCTGGGTAAGATTTGTTTTAATACTTTTAAAAAAGATTTTGATAGTTAAGTTTAGGACCCATCCTGAATAGGGATCTGCATTGGTGCAGCAGGCAATAACACGCAGTCAACTCTTCGGGCCATAAATGGTAATTGAGGGGACTTGGTGCTTCACAGGATTGGGCCCTTAGTTTAGAGAGAGGCATTTTAAGGGAGGGGTTGGCTTTTATTTTTCATATTTTTAGGGTAGAGAGAGAAAAGTGAAATAATTTTGTACTTTCTTCCAGATTTTAACTGACAACACTTCCACTGAACAGACCCTAAATAAAGTATTTGATCTCTGTGTCGTATGTGGAGACAAAGCATCAGGTAAATTCTTCAGCAGGACCACTTTTTAAAAGCAGTTTCAAGCTATTCATTCTTCAGAAACAACGTAATTTTTTAAATACACACTTTTTTCACTGGTTAGTTACTTTTAAATAAAAAGTGGATACAATATAAAGACATACCTAATGTAGTTGGACTGTGTGTAGATGGGATTTATTAATTTTAGCTTTAATAATTTGCATTTGTTTAAACAGTCCACTTAAAGCAATTTTCATATGTAGTTTAAGCCTATCCAGGTCAGTATTATATTTTTATACAACTACAGACACTGACCAATCAAATTACTTGATTGGCTGCAAATGCATTCTTAATTGACTGGCCATTCTGGCATTTTTGTAAAAGAAATGTTGTACAGTGGACTTGTCCATTGTTACTTTTAAGTGAATTTTTATTATTATTCATTTTAAACTTAAGATATTTGTGAAAAACCGTGCTAGCTGTTTATAATACAAAACAGACGCAATCAGGGAAGATCATAAAAATGTATTATAAAGTGCTCTTATGAGTTTTTTGTGCTAAGCAGTTTGAGTCATCATTTTTGGAATTGCCCAAACGCTAAGGACACTTTATAATTCCACTAAGGTAGGGTGTGTGGGGGGCGGGGTGTGTATGTGTGTGGGTGTTATCAAAATGGAATGTTAAGATAAAAGGGGAAAAGCCAAAAAAATGCCCTTTGAAACAGTATTAGGGGACTGAAGAGATGGAAGGGGGTAATGAAAGTAGGGAACCAAATGCCAAGTGTGCATTGGGGGCCAGGGAGTCTGTGGAGAGCTGTGCTGCCTATCCCAATCCTGTGCCAACTCTCTCTTCTCCCTATCTTTGCTTCCCTCTGATTCTCTGGGATGTGTTAAGCCTAGCAGCATGTTTTCCAGGGTCTGTCAGAGTTGGACTGCACTCAGGCATACCTCCAAAGGCTCACTAAAGGGAGAAGCTTCTCTTTAGTAGAGATGCAAGCCCTGTTTCTCAAGTATGGTTTGACTGCAAATTTTCCCTCACTCTCTCTCTGCACCCTGGAAGAGGACATGGAAAGGGAAGATTTTAGCCTAACTTCTGTGAGAATTGGCTAGAATTAGCTCCACTAGGGAAGCCATTTCTCCATCTGGCAGTCTGTCTGATTTGTCAGAGCAGGGGAGGCTAAAGGAGAATTGATAAGGATGCGGAGGGCAGGGGGGTGTCAGAGAGGCAGCTAGAGTTAAGAGGCTGCTCAGGTCCTTAGCTTGGGAACCAGGGAGAGAGCGACAAGGCAGAATGTCTCGAGCAGGGGTGGGCAAACTTTTTGGCCTGAGGGCCACATCAGGTTTCCAAAATTTTATGGAGGGCTGGTTAGGGGAGGCTGTGCCTCCTCAAACAGCCACACGTGGCCCGGCCCCCAAGCCCAATCCGACCCCCCCCCTGCTTCTTGCCCCCTGACATTCCCCCTGGACTCCTACCCCATCCAACCCCCCCGTCCCCTGATGGTTCCTGTCCCCGGAACTCCTGCCGCATCTACCACCCCCTGTCCCCTGACCGCCCCCGGAGCCTTCCCACCCCTGACTGCCCCCCGCCGCCCCATCCAACCCTTCCTCTCATTCCTGATTGCTCCCCCAGGACCCCTGCCCTATCCAACCACCCCTTCTCCCTGTCCCCGGAACTCCTGCCCCCCGCCGCCTCCCCATCCAACCCCCCCTCTCCTTCCTGACTGCCCCCCCAGGACCCCCACCCACATTCAACCCTCCCTGTTCCCCGCCCTCTGACCACCCCAACCCCTATGCACACCCTCGCCCCCTGACCACCACCCTGAACTCCCCTGCCCTCTATCCAACCCCCCCTGCTCCCTGCCCCCTTACTGCACTGCCTGGAGCACCGATGGCTGGCGGCAGTACAGCCACGCCCCCAAGAGCACCGGGTCAGGCCGCGGCTCTGCAGCTGCGCTGCCCGGCCGCCCAGAGCATTGTGCCAGCGGCGCAGTGAGCTGAGGCTGCGGCAGAGCGGGAACAGCATGGGAGGGGCCGGGGGCTAGCCTCCGGGGCCGGGGGCTAGCCTCCTGGGCCAGAAGCTCAGGGGCCAGGCAGGACGGTCGCACAGGCTGGATGTGGCCCGCAGGCTGTAGTTTGCCCACCTCTGGTCTAGAGACTCAGAGAGGCTGTATCAAAGAGTGGAAATACTCTGCAAAAAAACAAAACTGTCACCCTCCAAAGTAAAAAATAGAACTAGTATGATAAACCATTTTATTTATAAGTATTTATTTTGAAAGCTACCTTATTTGTAGTGTGAAACTCTGTATGAAATGTCATGTGTGTGTGAGACATTTGAGATGGTTATGTTAGAGGGATCTGAAAAAAAGTTAGAATCTCTGGAAATCTCTTCTAGACATCTGAATGGAAGTCTCTAAAGAATGAGTAAAGTACCTATAAAATTAAAGTTTATCCTTGAATTAGTCCACATTTGAAATTGATTTCTGTGAATTGTCCTTCTTAATTAAAGGCGCAGCCATAATACCTTCATAATATGTATTTTTGAACATTTCTGTGTGGCCTTGCTTTTTAGATTTTAGTTCTGGATTATAAAATTAACAGTATGTATAGTAGCTGTGTCTAAATGACCAAGAGTGCCTTAATCTGTAAATGTAGTATTGTTTTTATTTTTTTCAGCTAAGCAGGTTTTAAATAATGATTTTAAAAGAAAAATCTGAATTTTAGGAACATAATAGCACAATGAGAAAAGCTGTGGAAATGTTGAATTTTTGATTGATTTAGCAAATGTTTTGTTTACTTGCATCACTGAATACTTTCATTATAAAAGAGAATTATGGTTTTATCTTTAACACAATTTAAAAAAACAAAAATCGATAGTTTTGAAATAGTAACAGATATTGTCATCAGATGCTTAAATACATACTGTCTCCTCTTTACATATGCAGTCTTTCTGTCATCTTTAAATCGTGCAATTATGCTGCTAAATTCTATGATAGACAATAAAAGAACTTGATTTGAGGGTCACTGAGAAAAATTAGTAAAGTATGTGTAATTCAAGAAACTAAAGTAGCTCATCCTAATGCTCTTGGGGAGGGGGAAGCCAGTTTTTTGGCTTGTCTGCTATTGCTAGTAACAAAGACACTGGAGTCAAGGAGTTGTTAAACTATCACTGGCCCATTTGGAAATGGTCATCTTGCGTGAGTTGTTTAAACCAGAGATTTGGTTAGTTTGCTTCTCTGTTTTGATTCTCTGGCCACTTGGCAGTATCTTCATATCTGTAACTCATTTAAAAAAGTACATACATGCCTTGTCAATGTAAAGTCATACATACTCTCTGAGTTGTCTAAATATAATTTCTTTTTAAAAGAGGGAAAATGTTGTTAACACTGTAAGATTAATGTCCTGACTTATGCTGTTCTTCAACTAGGACGTCATTATGGAGCAGTAACATGTGAGGGATGCAAGGGATTCTTTAAAAGAAGCATACGAAAGAATTTAGTTTATTCATGCCGAGGGGCAAAAGACTGTGTCATTAACAAACATCATCGAAACCGATGTCAGTACTGTAGACTGCAGAGATGCATCGCATTTGGAATGAAACAGGACTGTAAGTATAAATTAAGATCTATAAAACTGGTAGGGTATATATCTCAGGCATATAAAATATAGCAGGCATTCATGAAAAGGTTTGTGCTATGGAGAATATACTGTTACTTATGCATGCAAATCGGGCTTTACCTTCATTACTGTTAGGAAATATTTAGATCAGCTTCTCCTTAAAGAATTGTAAAAGTCCAGTGTGACTCAAACTCTGAATTTTGGTAATTTGTCAAAGATTGAAATAACCTTAAAAACACACAGCACAGAGTAAATAAGGATAAAGTGTTGTTCCTAGGCAGCAGGCATCCCTGTGATAATTGTCTGGTTATAATTTAACAGCTGAAGAAATTTTTAATAACTCCACCTTCCCGTCAGTTTATCCATCAGTCATGGTAGCAGCAGTTTCTGCACCCTGCCTAGTTTGCCCAGTAGAGGGAGGTATCTCCCAGGCAGAGATTAGCAGGCACATATAATTTAATTCTTGCAGATCTAAGTTCTTTTTTGAAATTTCCTTGTGCTGGCAGATTTTAAACATGTACATGCCCGAAGACAATGTAATTTTAAAAGTTATGGATTAATGTGATCATGTTTATTTTTTAATCCTTCCTTTTTGAGACTTTTATGGTCTCACTACCTTAAAACGACAGGTTTCAGAGTAGCAGCCATGTTAGTCTGTATCCGCAAAAAGAAAAGGAGGACTTGTGGCACCTTAGAGACTAACAAATTTATTTGAGCATAAGCTTTCGTGAGCTACAGCTCACTTCATCGGAATGCAGTCCTTTTCCTTTTACCTTAAAATAGTCCCACAAATGGAATCCCAAACTTGTATTAAACATTACGTACTTATATGTAGCATGTAATGCTGTAGGCCCTAGGGGTAAAAATGGCTTTAACGTGGCCAGGTGCATTTGAGCCTATTTTAATTATGCATTGGGTTAATCCTACAGTTTACTGGTCTCGGTCACCACGCTCTTCCATTGTGTAACTCCATTGAAGTAAATGGATTGCACCATCTTAAAATTCATGTAACAGAGTGGAGAATAAGACCTTACATATTTTAAGGAGTTCCATCTCGTAAACATTTTTAGTACGTGTTTTGGTTTTACAATGACAAAACTAAATTTGTTGTAAGTATATAAGTAGTTATTTCCTCATAAGGAGAAGTTCTCCCTTTGAGTTCTTAAAATGAAGTTGTGTAAGTAAGTTTCCAGTTGGCTTTGTTGTTTGGAGTCAGATTTCCCCATGTGGTAGAATATTTTCCAGTTTATTTTAATGTTGCCATATTTGTTGGCATGGAACCAAGAGGTTGAGTAGTTGTGGATTAAATTTCCAGAGGGAGCATGAAAAGGAGACACTGTGACCCCTTCCCAAACAGGGAGGGGGCATGTGGGCTTAGCAGACAAAAGGAGATAGACTGCGACAATATGAAGCAAACAAGCCTCCCTATGAGGATCCAGACAGGTGAAAACTCCCGAGGGGGCACTTTTAATTTCTTCATAAATTTAAAATTATTGGCCTTTATATGTTTGATCTTCAGTCTTTGACTCCTTCACCATTTCAGTAACTATAAAAACAAATGTGTTTATCCAGAGTTAGAGCTAATGATTTTTATGCACTTTTGTTGTTCAATATAGCTTCTATATAAAATCACAAATATATAAACTGCAAGCTTTTCCAGCAGTAATTGGAAAAACAGGACACAATTTCTTAAACGCTCTTGTTTGTGATATCTCCATCTGACTGTTCGTGAATTTTGGGTTTCACCTAATAGTTACACATCATTTTGTTAGCTGTTCAGTGCGAGAGGAAACCAATTGAAGTATCACGAGAAAAATCTTCAAACTGTGCGGCTTCTACAGAAAAGATCTACATCCGAAAAGATCTGCGGAGCCCACTTGCTGCAACTCCAACTTTTGTAACGGACAATGAAACAGCAAGGTATGTAAATAGTGCTCCAGACTAATAGTTTCTTGATCTCAGAAACATCAGAAGACTAAAATTTGTACTTTTTTTTCCCCTTCAGATCAACAGGACTGCTAGAGTCAGGAATGTTTGTAAATATTCATCAGTCCGGAATAAAAAGTGAGCCTACTGTGCTTATGACACCAGATAAGGTATGTGATGACATGAATAAAAGACTACAGCTACATCTACCATACAAGCTAGAGGTGTGATTCCCCAGCTTGCATAGACATATTTCGTACACACACGTGTTCTTGGATGGCGTTTCTGAATCATGCATTTTTAATTACATTTCTGCATTCACGTG
This sequence comes from Lepidochelys olivacea, assembly GCF_965140295.1. Classification (NCBI taxonomy): domain Eukaryota; kingdom Metazoa; phylum Chordata; order Testudines; family Cheloniidae; genus Lepidochelys; species Lepidochelys olivacea. Next base: position 270,848,143 of record NC_140411.1, read on the forward strand.
CTGATTATTTGAAAATATAAATAAGGTTGGGTGACCATACCGAGGTAGCTATGGCTCTATCTGAATGCATTTCAGAAATACCTTTAGTAGTAGTATTCTTCCTGATCCATGTATACTCTCACAAAACTAAGTACTGTTTCAGAATTCACAACATAGTCATTGGGGTGGAAAAAGAAATATCGTTTCTTAAATTCGTCCAGAGATGTTGACAGCACTGGACAATGTTGGGGTGTTGTGGTTAATGCGCCTATTCAGTGTTGTGTGAAAGGCAGGTGCAGTACCTTTGGACTGGCAAACCGGGGTGGTGGTCCTGAAAGGAAGCCAGAGGGTGTGTTCCAGCTATAGGGAGATCACACTCCTCTGCCTCCCTTGCAAAGCCTATGCCAGGGTGCTGGAGAGGAGATAACACCTGTTAGTTGAACCTCAGATTCAGGAGGAACAATGTGGATTCTGTCCCAGTCGTGAAACAACAGACCAGCTTGTTGCTCTCTCGCAGCTATTCGAGGGGTTGTGGTAGTTTGCTAATCCGGTCTATTTTTGTTTTGTAGACGTGGAGAAGGCATATAACTGCGTTCCCCAAGATGTCTTGTGGGAAATGCTGTGGGAGTATGAGATGCCAGTGCTGCTTTTGCATGCTATCCAGTCCCTCTATTCTCAGAGTGAGAGTTGTGATCGTATTCTTGGCATTAAGGCGAGTTTGTTCAAGGGGGGCATTGGACTCCACCAAGGGTGCATCTTGTCCCCACTCCTGTTCATGAGTTTCATGGACAGGATGTCAAGGCACAGCTGAGCTGTGGAGTGTCTCCACTACAGGTGGCATCTCTGCTGTTTGCAGATGATGTCCTTCTTGCTTCTTCAGACTGTGATTTCCAATGCTCACTCGAACGTTTTGCTGCTGGGTGTGAAACGGTTGGGATGAGAATCAGCACTCTCCAGGTGAGGGGGGAGTAGCTGCCCTTAATGGAACAGTTCAAGTATCTAGGAGTTTTGTTCACGAGTGATGGTAAGCAGGAGCGTGAGATGAACCAGTGGATTGATGTGGCGGCCACAGTGATGCGGACACTATACCAATCTGTGGTGGCACAGCGAGTGCTGAGTTCTTGGACAAAGCTCTCGGTTTACAGGTTGATCTACGTCCCCATCCTCACCTACTGTCAATAACTTTGGGTAATGACTGAAAGGAGGAGATCGCGGGCATAAGCGGCAGAAATTAGGTTTCTCCACAGGGAGGCTGGGCTTACTCTCCGAAACAGGCTGGTGGGATCAGCTATTTGGGAGAGCCTCGGAGTAAAGCCGCTACTTCTCCAGATCAAGAGGAGCTAGCTGAGGCAGTTCAGGCACCTTATAAGGATGCCCTCTGGGAAGCTTCCTTTGGAATTCTACAGGGCATGTCCCACGGGGAGGAGGCCCCGAGGCTGACCCAGGACACACTGGAGGAATTATATCTCCTGACTGGCCTGGAAACTTCTCGGGAGGAGCTGGAACCTGTTGCAGAGAAAAGGGAGGTCTGGTCTTCCCTACTCTCCATGCCACCGCCATGACCCTCACCAGGAAACGCGGCATAAAGGAAAAAGAAGAAGTTGTTTCTTAAACTTAAACAAAAGACAGGTCAGGCAGCAATTCAAACCCTTTAGTCACTCAGTTAATAAGAGATAACTAAACAACATGCTTATTCCTCATGGATTTTTTCAGGCAGATTTTTACCTGTTCCCACTTTCATCTGAGTTCTGTTGGTTTCTTCATTTACTCTAACACCTTTTTCTTTCTTCAACTGATGTCCAATTTCCTTATTCTGTTCTCATGCACTTTACTCTGCTTGCTGCATCTGGCAAAGGTCTAGTCAAAAGACAGATCAGTGAAAATGAGATTATTAATAAGTAATTAAATAAAATGTGGCATACTTGAGAGGGCAGCTTTGTTGTTGCCTGCAGGTAAGCATGCTCTTTTTCTTAAAGTGATTTTTAATGAGGAAAAGGTTGCTTTCTGGCCGGCTACTGGCTACCTTGTGGGCTATTTAGCAGCAAAATCAAGAAGTGAAAAGAAAGTATACCTTGTTGTAGTGGTATGGCTTCCCTGCATGCCTAGGCTGACATGACTTCTCATCCATTCCCTCTTCATAAACATCCTACCTCTACTTCTGATTGGCTTACAAAACTGCAGAACATACCAGGGAAGTTTTACAAATGAAATGCTGAAAAGATCGTATTCAGTTACATAGTCCAAGTGCCAATGGGTATTTGAACAGTGACTCATGGTGGTAGAGACAATAATTGTTATTTATTAGCTACACTTTTACAATTAATCTGTAATTTATCTCGAGGATCACAGTGATGGGCACAATACAAACAGAATAATAAATGAAGCTACCCTGAATTGTGCACCCAATTTTCCTGCAATTTTTTTTTTACATTTTAAAATACGTTTGTGCCAGTTTCACCACTTTCCCCATATTTTTCATATCTTTCTGCTCTGTATATTCAATTTTGACTCTGCACCATTCCAATACTGTGGTGTACATCAGACCAGATTCTATATATACGTACTATTTCTGGGTTAGTTACACCAAAGAAGAGTAGCTTACTACTGCTTCTAATTATTCTCAGTAACTAGATGTAGTGTGTGTAGAAATTGTGTTGATATAACATGTATGAAAGCCCTGTCTACTATAGAAGAGTGATCCATTGCTGACCCCAGGAGGGTTATTGGGTAACAAGATTGTTGTAAAGAGCTATAAATCCAGAGTCTTTATTAAGTCCATGATTTTTAGTGTCTTATTAAGTAATGAATTTAACCTCCCAGGTTCATCTTTGAAGATGTTGTGCAGGTTTCCTTTGAGGATGAGGACTGAGAAGTCAAATATGAAGTGATCATTTTATGACACGTGTTCACCCACGGGTGATAAGGGGGTTCTTTGCTTTTCTCATTTTTCTGTGTGAGCTCATTTGAGAGCATAGCAATTGTCTCATTCTTCTTCAAGTGATGGTCCCTATTGTATTCCACTGATGATTTACACACGCTCACCATGTATCTGGAGCCGGAGAATTTAAAAGTGGTAGTGTCTATTGGTCTGCGCATGCACCCTTGCCTCACCTTAGGGTTTCGGTTGAGCTGATAAATGGCAGGGATGTACTGACCACATCTCCAGTTCTTCTCACTGCCTTGTGGTCCAGGTCAGAACTATTCGTGTTCTCTTGCATATGACACACCTTTAAAAAGAGTATAGTTATATATAGTTAAATTTTTTTAGTATTTAGCCATTTTACTGTTTTTGCATAGTTTTTAGTCATTTTAGTAGTTATTTAAAGTTGATTTGGGACTTTTGAGGGAATCTGTTTACTTGTAAACACCTATGCACACACAGGTACTGGACAATGCCAAAGACCCCAATCTTTAAAATCTGCAACTCCTGCCTGTGTTCCTTCTTGATCAGTGATGAATATCAACACTGCCTCTACTGCTTGGGAGAAGTCCACATTTCATCCAGGTGCAGTGTCTGCCAGTCCTTCCCAAGCCATACCCAAGAAATCCAGGGTGTCTGCCTCAAGAAGCATCTCATGGAAGTCGCTATGAGACCTCAATCAGACCCAGGCCGGAGAATCCCCCTTGTATGTCGGCCTGAGACATCCAGGAGTGCATCTCCAGCTACAGAGATTGAGTTCAGCTCTGGCGGTACCACCACTATGGACTCTGTGCCGGGGCGGGGAGGTCAGGAATCATGCACATAAGCATGGCAGTAAGTCTTTTTCTAAACCAAAGAGAGGGGACGATCCTTCCACGAGTTCCAGCCACAGGGAAGCAGTGTGCTCCAAGATCCATAAATGTGACAAGAAACCGCACAAACTGGCAGATTTGCCGCTACCAGGTACCAAGCCCCACACACAGTCAAAGTCTGCCTCCTTTAAGGTATGGACCTGTTGGCCCTGGGAAAGTCCACTGCTCCAGCACCAGTTTCAGCTGTGGAGAGGGTACCATTAATACCACAGAGGTCAGAGAAAATGCCAGAGCCCCAGGAATTGTTTGCCCTCGAAGAACCAAGATCTCCACGCCTTCTACTACCTTCCACCTTTAGAGGCCAAATCTCCCACCCAAGACATATCGCATTCAAGGCACCCATCACCACCTCCTCCAGTGGCCTACACACTTCCACCAGCTCTGACATTAGTGCCAATGGAACCGGGATCCGAGTTTTCAACCTCGGAGGATTCAGTTGAAGCATGGGGGCTCTCCATCCCTTACCGCCACTATGAATACCCAAAGAGGCCATCTATGGCATGGCAGTATCCTCCTCACCAACTGCAGAGGAGACTGGTTTCCCACACCCTGGTGCTGCCACAGCACCCTCCAGATCTGTCATGCTGGCCTTACTGGGGATCCTGGCCCCAATACCCACCCATTCTGTGTGGGAGACTTCACCTCTCCCTCATCTAGAACACCCTCAAGTAGGTACTCTGAACTGATCATGTAAGAAGACCTGCTCAGTCGGGTTCCCACAGTACTGCTGAAGCAGAAGCACTTTCTGTCTTTCTCCCAAGATACTGCAGTGACTTTGGCTTTCTCCTTGCCCCCAGATGACTTTTGTTAATTCCAAGATCTCCTGTGTAGGATGGCGGGTGAACTTCACATCCCCCTGGAGGAAGTACAGGACACACAACAACAGCTCCTGGACATCCTTCACTCATCAGTACTAGGTAGGGTTGCCCTGCCAATCAACAATGCCATCCTCCAGCCAGCTCAAACAGTTTGGCATATTCTGGCCATGTGCACGCCTACCCCCAAGGGTACTGGCTAAGGAGACTGAGTACTGGCTAATGAGACTGAGTTTCTTTTCTCACACCCCACTCAATTCCCTTGTAATTCAGGCTGGAATGGTCCAGATAGCAACACCCATGCTCCACTCCGGCTGATAAGGAGGGCAAATGGTTGTGAAACAAGGTCTTCTCAGCAAGCCTCCAGTTCAGGATTTCAAACTATCAAGCATTGCTTGCCAAATAAGACTTCTTAAACTATAGCAAACTAGAGGATTTTGCTGAGAAACTGTCACAACAAGATCGGGCCTGGTTCCAATCAATCTTGGAGGAAGGGGAACTGGTGGTAAGGAGAGTGCTTCAATCAGGTGTAGAAGCAGCGGGCATAGGTGCCAACTCTGGGGGTGCTCCAGGGCTGGAGCACCCACAGAAAAAAAATGGTGGGTGCTCAGCACCCACTGGCAGCCCCATGGATCAGCGCCGCCCACCAATCAGATTCTCCCCCTCCCTCCCAGCGCTTCCCACCCACTGAGAATCAGCTGTTCAGTGGCGTTCAGGAGGCGCTGTGGCGGGGGTGTGGAGGGGCAGGAAGAGGTGGGGTGGGGGCACGGCCTGGGGGGGAGCAGAGGACGAGCACCCCCTGAGATCTGAGTAAGTCAGCGCCTATGGCGGCAGACACTTCCTCCCGCTCAGTGGCTACAAGCATTGTCATGCAAAGGGAATTGTAGCTTCATTCCTCTGACTTCCCCAGGGAGATACAAAATACCACTGAGGACCTCCCTTTCAATGAATTTCATCTTTTTAATCAGAAAACAGATGATTCCCTCCACATCCTCAAAGAGTCAAGAACCATACTTCACTTGCTGATATCTACCCGCCAGCACCCAAGCATAAATTCTACTTCCCACCATCCACATCCAGTTTTTCCACAGGAGGCTGTACAAACCACCGAGAGACCCAACGATCTCTCCCTCCAGGTCCACCTTCACAGCCTTCCTCCTCACACATGCAAATCTCTCAGAAAAGATATTTCTGAGGAACCATCAACCACACCATCCCCTTTGGCAGTTGTCTAGCACTCTTTCTACCAGCTTGGAGTGCAATAACAATGGACAAGTGGATGCTAACTGTCACCCATTATAGTTATATGATCAAATTCATCACTACCTCATACACAACCCCCTCCCCAATTGCTCCTTAAGGACCAATTTCATGACAGCATCATTGCCCTAGAAGTGGACTCCTTACTACAAAGAAGGGCGATAAAGTAGGTTCCTCCAGACTGTCAAGGGACAGGGTTCTATTCAGCTTACTTCCTGATTCCCAAAAAGAAGGGCATGTGGAGGCCAATCCTGGATCTCCATCATCTCGGTCGCTCCATCCATACACCCAAGTTTTGTATGGTCACCTTAGCAGCCATCATCCCATTGTTAGAAAAAGGCATCTGGTTTATGCCTCTCGATATGCAGGATGCCTGTTTTCACATATACATCTCTCCGGCCCACAGACGATAACTGAGGTTCATGGTAGGCTATCAGCATTTTCAGTATAGGGTCCTGCCATTTGGACTCTCAATTGCTCCAAGGGTCTTCATCAAAGTTATTTCTGACATGGTGGTCTACCTCAGGCATTATGGGATCCTTATATTCCCCTATATCAACGACTGGCTACTAGCAGCACAATCCAGAGATGAAGCTCGAGTCTCGACCTCCATGTTCTTGAGACTCCTTTCCTTCCTCGGAGTCAGTGTCAATGTTGAAAAATAAACTTTGGTTCCCACACAGTCCCTAGACTTCAGGAGTCCTCCATCAGCTCAATCACAGCACGAACTTACCTACCAAGGGTCAGATTCTGACTCCGCAAGAACTTGTCGCCCAAGAAGTCAACAGTCCGTTGGTCCTAGCCAGGACTTGCCTGTCCCTCCTTGGCCACATGGCATAATGCACATATGTCACTGTCTTCACTCACTTTCACCTTCACAGCCTCCAGATGTAGCTCCAAAAGAGTTTATTCACCCATGTGACATACCAGGGACCTTATGCTGACATTTCCCCCTGAGGTACTCTCATCCCTCCAGTGGTGGATGGACCCATGACAGGTCTGTGTGGGGATCCCCTTTTTCCCATCCTCCCTGGATGGGACAGTCATCACCAATGCGTCCCTCGTAGGGTGGGGAGCGCACGAGAGATCACATGACACAAGGAACACGGATTCCTTGGGAATCCAGGATGCACATCAACGTTCTGAAACTCCGGGCTGTAAGGAAGGCATGCCAAACATTTCTCCCATCCATCTGCTCCGATCACATTCTCATCATGTCGGACAACACTATCACTGTTTATTACATCAACGAAGAAGGGGACAGGAAGTCAACCACTCTGTCTGTGGAGGTAGTCAATCTATGGAATTGGCACATCACCCACAAGATCCTGCTCTCTGCAGCCCATCTTCTGGGGACTCAGAATATGATTGCAGACTCTCTCAGCAGCAGATTTGTGTCTGATCATGAGTGGAAACTCCACAACACCGTAGTAAGTGACATCTTGGTTCCTACCAAGCCAAATAGAACCGCTTCACCTCCTGGGCCCAACAGAAACTGCTTTCCCCAGAGGAAGTGGAGATTCCCCTTCTTTTGGATTACCTCCTATCCTTAAAAACATTGAGGCTCACCCTCAAAACCCACCTAGCAGCAATTAGCACCTTCCAGCCCACCCCTCTCCATGGAAGGGCACTGTGTATTTACATACTCATTGACTGCTAGGTATTGAAAAGATCTCATCCGAACTTTCCCACATGCACAACCTGTCACTCCCCAGTGGGACCTCAACCTTGTTCTATCAGCACTAATGAAACAACCCTTTGAGCCACTGGGTTTGCTTTATGTCCCTCTTTTCACTCTCAAGTTTGTACCAAAAGTTGTATCCCAGTTTCATCTGAATTAACCCATCCACTTACCTGCTTTCTTTCTGAAGCCTCATGCCTTGGAAGAGGAACAATGACATCACTCACTCAACCTCCATCAGGCTTTGACCTTCTAACTGCAGAGGACAAGACTGATCAGGAAATCTCCTAGATTGTTTATCACAGTAATGGAGAGAGTTAAGGGGCATGCAGTCTCTACACAGAGAATTTCCAGTGGATTTTGGGGTGCATTACACTACGTTATGAGTTGTCAGGACTGCCTCCACCCCTGGGGGTGAGGGCCCATTCCACAAGAGCCCCAGGTTCAACCATGGCCACTCTCCATGAAGTGCCGCTTTGAGACATATGTAGAGTGGTCACGTGGAGTTCAGCACATACCTTCGCTTCGCATTACACTTTGGTGCAGAACTCTGCGACGGATGCCTCATTTGGTGCGGCTGTCCTGCACTAAACCGTTCCATCCTCCTCTTTGCACCCTCCTCCAGTTTAGGTACTGCAGTGGTTCTCAAACTTCTGTATTGGTGACCCCTTTCACATAGGAAGCCTCTGAGTGTGACACCCCCTAATAAATTACAAACACTTTTAAATATATTTAACACCATTATAAATGCTGGAGGCAAAGCAGGGTTTGGGGTGGAGGCCGACCCCCAGTTTGAGAACCCCTGAGGTACTGTTTGTTAATCACTCTCAGTGGAATACAATAGGGACCATCACTAGAAGAAGAAAAGGAGGTTACTTATCTGTAATTAGAGATTCTTTGTGCAGTCCTTATCTGGATTCCACTTCCCGCCCTCCTTCCCCTCTGCTGCGGATCTCTTGGATTTGCGGTGGAGAAGGAACTGGAGACATGGTCGGTATGCCCCCCCTTTATCACCTCAGATGAAGCCATAAGGTGAGGCAAGGGCACATGCGCAGAACAACGGACGCTACTACTTTCAAATTCTCTGGCTTGGGTCACATGGTGCTCATGCATAAACCCTCAATGGAATACAGATAGGGACCACCCATCTTGAAGAACCTCCAGTTACAGGTAAGTAACCTCCTCTTTCACCCATATAGTTGTTGTTCAGGTATTTAGTGCACGAGATGAGGGATACCACACACATTGTGATAGGCATATATAGGACCCATGGATCTTGTAAGGAGTGTTGTGGGAAGTATTGATTATCGTAGCAGTGTAGCTATGCGTGGAGGTTTTGCATCTGTTGCTCTGGTGGGGTCTGGTGCCACTTTGAATGTGTTTGTCCTCGTCTATTGGGAGCTTGCTTCTGATGAGCTTGGTGACATTTGGGAATTGTTTGAAGGCCAGAAGAGGGGGTTCAAGAAAGATTTATTTCAGGATGTGGTCACCATTGAGTTATTGTTTAATGAAATCCTGTATGGGTTCCAGTGTTGGGAGGCAGGTGACAACTAGGGGTGTGTGGTCAGAGGGTGTCCCCCCACCAGCTATTGAAGCAGATTCTCTTGGGTATCTAATATCCCTAATATCCTAGGACCAACATGGCTGCCACAGCACTGCAAACAAACAAAAAGGCAAGTCTCAGCAAAGCTTTCTGCAGTTGTGCTGAAAAATTTGGCCGTAGTGTACACTATGAAAATTGAAATGCTGTTCAAAATGAATGAAGTTTAAAAAAAATTGTGAGAGAAACAAATGGGATTTATAAAGCTGAGAAATCCTAGTCACTGTGCAGTTCAACAGTGTAAAATACCAATAATTTTGCCGAGTGAAGCAAGGTCTTACACTCAACTGGATGTTTGCTGTGTTGCTGTAGCTGCGTTGGTCCCAAGATATACTTTCTCACTCAGCTTAATGGCATTTCTCTGTTTGGGTGCAATGTAGTAACTTTTGAATGTTGCATCCAGTCATTTCAGGGAATGTTCTAGGCATCAATGAACAAAATCCTATTGATTTTGGTGAAAATCGAAAAACTAGAAGAGGGAAATGGGGGAAATGTAGAGCCCCTTGCATCTTGTTAGCAGATGCAGCAGCTTTACCATCCGATGAAGTGAGCTGTAGCTCACGAAAGCTTATGCTCAAATAAATTGGTTAGTCTCTAAGGTGCCACAAGTACTCCTTTTCTTTTTGCGAATACAGACTAACAGAGCTGTTACTCTGAAATTTACCACCTCTGTAATTGTCAAGAGATCAAAGAACCGGTTGATGGCAGCCATTAACACCTTCCAGCATAACAATTCCCGCATCTCAGCTCTGCCAATCCTCCCAATACAGTTTAACATGTTGACACCCTTAATGACTTTTCTCCCAGACAGAAAGAAATTTTATAATAATGGTGGGAGTCATAGGGGGGCGTCCAGAAACCCTGGCCGGGGGCGGGGGAGTGGGGGACCCTAGCATATGGGTGGTTGCAGGGACTTCCAGAAATAGGGGGAGATGGGAGGATGGAACACAGGGAGCTTGTGGGGGGAACTGAAGGGATGCAAGGAGCTCCTGATGCATGCAATGAACTTGGCCTACAGAAACTAGTAAGTGTGCATGTCCCCCATCCCCTCCCTCCCACAATTAAGAATAATTTAAAAGCAGCGGGTCTTTCCATAATAATTGTTGCTTTTTGGAGTACTGTTCCCATAAAAATATGTCAACTACTGGTAAAAGTTCATTTTTGAAAAAATTGTTTCAAAATTAACATGTGCAACCTCTAATTTCTTCATTTTAATTAATCTGTTCCTGAAAGTCACTTACTTTTCATGGGTTCTGTTTGCAATCCCATGTCTTTATTTGTTAGTGTGAAAGCTGAATTTTTTCCTTTACAAAGTCAGGTTTTGTCAGTGTGAAAGGATTAAAGCTATCCTTTTTTTCCCCTAGGTTGAGGCATGTCAGGGGGATTTAAGCACACTGGCAAATGTGGTAACATCATTAGCAAATCTCAGTAAGTCCAAAGACATGTCTCAAAGTAGTGCTGAGCTGTCTATGATTGAAAGTTTAAGCAACGGAGATACATCATTGTCTGAACTTCATCAAGAAGAGCAAGCAAGTAGTGATGTTACCAGGTAAGGCACACTACAATATTTACATTTTTTAAATATAATTCTTTTTGGTAATCTCACTCAAAGCTTACACAATCAAACAATGCAGACAGTTCTTCAGTAAAAATCATTACATTAACATACAGAACTTGTGATGAAGAATAACCATACAGAAGACACTAATTGAGTTCTAAGTAAAATTTTGCAGTGAAAAGTTCCATTTAGAAATAAATGTGAGTAAATTATATTTGTGTTTGGAAAGAATTTCAATGTAACCTTGGTGGCTGATTTATATTCCCATGATCATCATCAGTAGTAGGCCTTGGTCCACATATTATATACTGTATACTCTTTTAGTACTTTGTTCCACATAGGAAAATTTATTGTTCATGAGTCCCATCTACACAGGCAGCTGAACACTGACAACTCCATTTCAGTCCCTTGGAATGCACATAAAATACTTTCTGTGCATAGAGAAGTGCTTCATAGATCCTTTCAGTATTATTACAGTGGCATTCACTCAGTACATTTTACAAATCCTTTGCCTTCATTGATTTTAATATGAACCTTTTCAGTGCTAGTGTAGGTAGGATAAGCGGGTAGTACAGCAGTGCTGGTCCAGTTAATCCTTCCAGCAGAATCTTGCCAACCCTTCAGCTCAAGCATTTACCCAACAGCAGCCAAGGTAGTAGTAATTCACTACATACTATCCATCCTGTACGCTCAGAGCCAAAAATTACTGTATTACACCAATGTAAATTTGGAGTAAATCCATTGGATAAACTAGTCTAGCTCCAATTAATGCAGCTGATGATCTGGCCCCTAGGCATTAGTTTGCTTTATTCTGTATTGACTCTGTTATTGCAAGCAGAATTTATGTACACCTTCCTCTTTCAGTATCTTAATCTAATTCTTATTGAAGTCGGTATGTCTCTTTCCATTGACATCAATAGGAACCTCATAGAGCCCTCAATCTGTATACCATATGAGACAGGACTTTGGAGAATATAATAGTTTATGATGATGTGCTTGAAGACTGTAATGTACAAATGCACAAGGGGATAGAAGTAAGATGGCACAGGCAACCTTCACATTTCCTTACACTTTTCAGTGCCTAACTTTGCACCCTTTAGTGTTCTTGTACAGATTTTTTTTTTAAATTGCATTCTATATAGTGTATATTAATGAGCAAGATGGGAGAGCTTTGACCTTACTTAATACATCGTCCCTTCTCATAAGTCATCAAAGGGAGTTTCCCTTCAGATAATGCATATTAGAGGAAAAATAGTTTCAAATGTAAAATTGAAACTTTGATCGAAGGCCATGTCTACACTAGAAAGCTTTACTGGTAGCATTTCTGCTGGCATACAGCTGCCAACGTGGCAATTTCAATAGAGCACTTGCACACATGACTGCCTTTAACGGTGCAGTACATCCTCATGGTGAGAGATTGTATCAGCAAAAGGTGCTTTGCATTGTGGGTTGGCATCTGAGTGTGTCCCATGCTACCATCAGCACACTGCCTTCTGGGATATTTTGGAAGAGTGTTGTGGAATACCAGTACTCTAAAGGAATTGTGGGAGCTCGAGGCCAAGTTTCCACAATTCCTTCTGTTCCATCCCATAGTTTTCTTGTTCTGTGCCATTTTAAAAATACTTTCAGTTCCTCATGCTGGTTTTCAGACTTTCTGCCATCTTGCTGGCAGAAGCATGGATGCTGAACAGATCAGTAGAGTTCTCATGTCTATTTTAGTGACAGGCGCCTGATTCTTCTGTGATCTTCAACAACTACCACAGCAGCTAGGTGTGCAGCTATAAAATTGAGAAAACTGAGGGGAGGATGATGCAGACAGTGAATGAAAATGTGTTTGCTGAAGGTATTTACTAACCAGCTGCACATGGTGAAGTGATGCTTCTGGGCCCATGAAATGAACACCAAGTGGTGGGATTGGATTGTCATTCAAATCTGGGACAATCCACAGTAGCTGCAGAGCTTTTGGATGCAGAAGGCCACATTCCTGGAGTTGTGTGTCAAGCTCATCCCAGCTTTGCAGCACAGAGACACCAAATGAGAGCTGCTTTAACAGTGGAAAAAACGGGGGCTGTGACGCTATGGAAGCTTGCAACCCCAGATTGCTATCAGTTGGTGGGGCTAGGTGTTTACTGCAGGAAAGTCTGTGGTGGGGGCTGTCATCTTCCAGGTGTATAAGGCCATTAAGCATGTTCTGATGCACAGGATTATGACTATGGGCAATATACTGGAAATAATAGATGGGTTCAGTACAATGGGCTTCTCAAACTGGTGAGGCAGTAATAGACAGGACACATCCTGATTCTGGGAACCCTGCCCTTACTTCTGAATACATAAACGGAAAGGGATATTTTCCCCTGGTTATAGAAGCACTAGTGGTTCACTGGGGATGTTTTACTGACATTAACATAGGATGGTTAGGGAAGGTGCACAATCCTCACATTTTTAGGAATATAGATAGTCCTTTTTGAAAAAGCTACATGAAGAGACACTTTTTCCTGGACTAGCACATTCATGTTGGTGGGGTTGAAATGTCAACTATGACTCTCAGAGACCTGTCCTCCTCTTTGCTTCCCTGGCTCGTGAAGACATATAGAATCATAGAATCATAGAATATCAGGGTTGGAAGGGACCCCAGAAGGTCATCTAGTCCAACCCCCTGCTCAAAGCAGGACCAATTCCCAGTTAAATCATCCCAGCCAGGGCTTTGTCAAGCCTGACCTTAAAAACCTCTAAGGAAGGAGATTCTACCACCTCCCTAGGTAACGCATTCCAGTGTTTCACCACCCTCTTAGTGAAAAAGTTTTTCCTAATATCCAATCTAAACCTCCCCCACTGCAACTTGAGACCATTACTCCTCGTTCTGTCATCTGCTACCATTGAGAACAGTCTAGAGCCATCCTCATTGGAACCCCCTTTCAGGTAGTTGAAAGCAGCTATCAAATCCCCCCTCATTCTTCTCTTCTGCAGGCTAAACAATCCCAGCTCCCTCAGCCTCTCCTCATAACTCATGTGTTCCAGTCCCCTAATCATTTTTGTTGCCCTTCGCTGGACTCTCTCCAATTTATCCACATCCTTCTTGAAGTGTGGGGCCCAAAACTGGACACAGTACTCCAGATGAGGCCTCACCAATGTCGAATAGAGGGGAACGATCACGTCCCTCGATCTGCTCGCTATGCCCCTACTTATACATCCCAAAATGCCATTGGCCTTCTTGGCAACAAGGGCACACTGCTGACTCATATCCAGCTTCTCGTCCACTGTCACCCCTAGGTCCTTTTCTGCAGAACTGCTGCCTAGCCATTCGGTCCCTAGTCTGTAGCTGTGCATTGGGTTCTTCCGTCCTAAGTGCAGGACCCTGCACTTATCCTTATTGAACCTCATCAGATTCCTTTTGGCCCAATCTTCCAATTGGTCTAGGTCCTTCTGTATCCTATCCCTCCCCTCCAGCGTATCTACCACTCCTCCCAGTTTAGTATCATCCGCAAATTTGCTGAGAGTGCAATCCACACCATCCTCCAGATCATTTATGAAGATATTGAATAAAACCGGCCCCAGGACCGACCCTTGGGGCACTCCACTTGATACCGGCTGCCAACTAGACATGGAGCCATTGATCACTACCCGTTGAGCCCGACAATTTAGCCAGCTTTCTACCCACCTTATAGTGCATTCATCCAGCCCATACTTCCTTAACTTGCTGACAAGAATACTATGGGAGACCGTGTCAAAAGCTTTGCTAAAGTCAAGAAACAATACATCCACTGCTTTCCCTTCATCCACAGAACCAGTAATCTCATCATAAAAGGCGATTAGATTAGTCAGGCATGACCTTCCCTTGGTGAATCCATGCTGACTGTTCCTGATCACTTTCCTCTCATGCAAGTGCTTCAGGATTGATTCTTTGAGGACCTGCTCCATGATTTTTCCAGGGACTGAAGTGAGGCTGACTGGCCTGTAGTTCCCAGGATCTTCCTTCTTCCCTTTTTTAAAGATTGGCACTACATTAGCCTTTTTCCAGTCATCCGGGACTTCCCCGGTTCGCCACGAGTTTTCAAAGATAATGGTCAGTGGCTCTGCAATCACAGCCGCCAATTCCTTCAGCACTCTCGGATGCAACTCGTCCGGCCCCATGGACTTGTGCACGTCCAGCTTTTCTAAATAGTCCCTAACCGCCTCTATCTCCACAGAGGGCTGGCCATCTCTTCCGCATTTTGTGATGCCCAGCGCAGCAGTCTGGGAGCTGACCTTGTTAGTGAAAACAGAGGCAAAAAAAGCATTGAGTACATTAGCTTTTTCCACATCCTCTGTCACTAGGTTGCCTCCCTCATTCAGTAAGGGGCCCACACATTCCTTGGCTTTCTTCTTGTTGCCAACATACCTGAAGAAACCCTTCTTGTTACTCTTGACATCTCTCGCTAGCTGCAGTTCCAGGTGCGATTTGGCCCTCCTGATAACATTCCTACATGCCCGAGCAATATTTTTATACTCTTCCCTGGTCATATGTCCAACCTTCCACTTCTTGTAAGCTTCTTTTTTATGTTTAAGATCCGCTAGGATTTCACCGTTAAGCCAAGTTGGTCGCCTGCCATATTTACTATTCTTTCGACTCATCGGGATGGTTTGTCCCTGTAACCTCAACAGGGATTCCTTGAAATACAGCCAGCTCTCCTGGACTCCTTTCCCCTTCAAGTTAGTCCCCCAGGGGCTCCTGGCCATCCGTTCCCTGAGGGAGTCGAAGTCTGCTTTCCTGAAGTCCAGGGTCCGTATCCTGCTGCTTACCTTTCTTCCCTGCGTCAGGATCCTGAACTCAACCAACTCATGGTCACTGCCTCCCAGATTCCCATCCACTTTTGCTTCCCCCACTAATTCTACCCTAATATACCGGGAACCTGGACCGCAGCAAGGAAAGATTTAACTGTTGTCTGAGCTGGTGCAGGATGTGCATTTGGTAGATTGACAGGATGCTGGAGATGCCTTATGACTAGGTTGCATGTTGTGTTTTTCACAGTATTTGTGAAGCAAAGAGAAACATTATTAGTGGGGTGGAGGAGGGGAAGGTGGAAAGACTGCTGATATTGAACAGCTGGACAATTACAAGAGCCCATCAAGGTCTTGTATGGCTAAGGGAGGTCTTAAAAGCGTATTTTAACTGTGCAACCCATAGTCTGAGTGTGGTGGTTTGTGTTAATTTGTCACTTCATGATTAAAGTGTACTTGACTTGTATATTAATTTTAGATGAATTCTGAATGCATTTTATGAATCCAGTGATCGAGGTCACAAAGCTTATTTGCAAGACAACATAAATCTTGATTTTCGCAAAACAAAATTTTGAACAGTAATAAACAACAAAAATGGTTCTAAGAACATTTAAAACCATTTAAAAAGAAAGTGCAAGGTGCTGAACTTCTTGTATGAATCACAGGCCAGCGTACATACAGTCATAGAAATACTGCTTATTTTCCACTGGGGTTGAGAGCAAGGGATTACTGTGACATACTATGCTGACACCTTGATGAGGGAGGAATTTATAGGCCAAGCTGTGGAAACAGAATTGTCCATGTAGTGCAGTGGCTGGTGGGGGGTAAGTCTTTATTGCTTAATGCTTTATAGCATCTTCCTTTGCTATCCCAGGAGCTGCATAATGTCTTGGTGGACTTACCTATGCAGCTCCTCATACTTGTGCCTTTCCTCCAGCATGCACTCCTTCCACTTTCTTGTCTTGCGGTCCACAGACTCTGAGCTCCTGAGGAGATCTGAGCATGTTCTCCCCTGTCCTTCTGATCAAGGTCAGTCTTTTAGCAGGTGTGAAGGGGGCCCCTCTCAATGATACCCCAGCTGAAGCTGCTGATAAACAAGACACTCAGACATTGTTAGAGTTAAAGGGTTAGCAGGTAGGAAATAACTGAGAAAATTGCCTAAAATGTTGCCATAACAATATTCATGGAAGTATGACATGGGTCAGACTTGCTTTAGGACAGTTTAGCAGCATGGTGAGTATATTGGGGCACTTTTCAAAACCTGTAGCCATGAAGAGTTGTGGGGGGTGGTCTGCCCTATGTCCTGGGTAATACGTTTAGGGATAGTGCAGTAAATATTGCTAAACTTATTACAGGCAGTGGTGATTCTGGCTGATGTATCACTCATGCGGGTACCAAAGGCCCCGAGGAGGCAACTGCTCAAGTTCCATTTGCTGCCATCCTCTTCACACCAACACTGCTGCAGGAGCTTGTTATGGGGTGGCATGGAAAAGTTTCCTATCATGGTGGAAGAAACAAAGCATCCCTCCTGAGAAATGTTCAAGCAAAATTTAAATCCTACAGTATTTGAAAACTTTATTGAGATTGTGCCAAATGATAAAAGAGATTTGTTCCAAGATCAACCAAAAACTTCAAAAGAGGAGAGGGTAGTCACTGCTGCCTAGCTGTGCAAAGTCAATTCAAAGCCACACCCCCTAAGCCAGAAATAAACCATCTCTCCCTCTTTCTACCCCTGAATTCAAGCACTTATGCAAATAATTGTTTTTTTATTTGAACTCTTAAGATTGGAAAACTATAGTACTGCATTTTTCATGTTTTATATTATCTGTTAACCATCCAGTTTTAGTCAGAAAAAAAATCATATAGTCGGAATAAATATTTACTGGATTGCTTCTAAGGATTATTTTAAATTTTCTGTGTATTTGAATTGAATGCTCAAGTGTTGGTTTCACTACTTTTTTTTTTTTTCCTGCTTGCAGTGCATCGATTTATATTACTAAAAATTCTATCTGTCCACCCTGGCAAAAGGATACATGTGGGAATGTTTTTGTGTTGCTTATTTTATAGTGTTCTCTTATTTTTTGCCTGTGACTGCCAGTTCATGTTGTTCAAATAAACTGTTTACTTCAAAAGGTATCCTTTGTTTTTCGCCCACATATGTTCAGCCACCAGTTTTAGAGGTGGGGATGAAGGAGGAGAGTTCCAAAACCTATGAATAAAGTTTTTTTTAAAAGTGCAGTACACCTACCTGAGGTCTTTGCCCCTTTTTCAATGGGTTCCTCTTCTGGGCAAGTCAGAGTTATGTTTAGCAGGCTCTTGAAGAGCTCCTTGGTCTGTTCAGGGATTGCATCTTCCACATCCCCCTCCACTGTGAACTTTTCATTGCTCTCTATTGCTGGGGTTCTTTCTTCTGGGTCTTACGAGGTGTCCACTGTCACTCGCAGGGTTATATGCCCAGTATGGCATCCAGTGCCACATAGTTGCAGCCGGTGTGGGAGGGAACTCCAGATTTTCTGTTGGCCTCCTTTGCCTATTGGTAGGACTGCTGCACTTCCTTCTCCTTTGCCCACCATTGCTGCTTTTCCCTGTCATATCCCAGCTTTTGCATCCCTTCTGCAATGTCTGAATAATCTTTATTCCTGCAGCAATTCCACAGTTGGGTTTGCACTGCATTTTCTCTCCATAGGTTGAGGAAGTCCAGAACTTCTTCCTTAGAACAGGCCGCAGTGCAAGCGTGCCTGATTCCCTGCCCCCACGCTCCTGTTAGCTGCAGTTTTACCTCATGCCTTACCTGTGTGTGTGAAGGCAGAAAAGGTGGTCCAGTAGGAAGAGAAGCATTTCCAAAACATGCTGAGGATTTTAAAAGGGGGTGGACTTTGATCACTGTGACCTTCAGGCAGCAGAGTTCAAAATCGGGACCAGAACAGTGACTGGGAAAGGGTCATTGTGGGATTGTTTCTGGAGGATTGTTTGTACTGGTATAGGTAATGGAGCATCCACACGGGCGTTATACCCATAGAACTGTGCTCATACAGGATTTATGTTGTTTTGTGGGACGTGATTTAACTTGACTGACAGAAAGCCAGGGTTTTACTGACTGGACTCAGAATTGCGCATGAATGCACCCAAACATGAGTTAACATAATGCAACCTTTACTGGTGAAACTTAGTAGTGTAGATCAGACATAAATCTCACATAACTTCCTCCAAATATTACACAAACTTATTCTAAGAGACTCATAAAAGTATTTGCTAAAGAAAGTGAGGTTGAGGCCTTTCAAGAAGGCGCACTGATTTTCTAGTCATTTTTCTTTCTGTATCTTCTGTTGGGTGTGGTACTCACAGACCCAAAATAAAACCTTTACTTTCCTACAATAAATTTAAGCCACACTTTAAATGGCCTGTGTCTAAGTCCCTTTATGTTGCAATTTAGTCTATTGCTTTTGTTTCCTAGCTGGATAACAGCCTAATTGTACATAATCATTCTTCCCTACTGCTTGATTAGATCTGTATAGCCATCAGTGAGTGAGGGAGATGGAAAGGACCTGAAATTACTCAGAATAAAGGAAATCCATACTATGCGTAAACTACTCAGAACACACCTTGTCTTATTTAATGAGTTATGATTTCATTTTTTTTGTCCACACTAGAAATTTATTCTAGACATTCCTTTTTTGAAACTTTATCTTGCAATCTTTACTCATGCTAGTAAATGTTGGAGATAATGGGACTTCCTGCATGAACAAGGGCTACAGGACTGGGCCCTTCGGGCAGGGGTTTTCAAACTGGGGGTCATGACTGCTCAGGGGGTTGCAAGGTTATTACATGGGGGGAGGGGGTCACGAGCTGTTAGCCTCCATCCAAAACCCTGCTTCACCTCCAGGATTTATAATAGTGTTAAATATTTTTAAAGTGTTTTTAATTTATAAGGGGGGTTGCACTTAGAGGCTTGTTGTGTGAAAAGGGGTCACCAATACAAAAGTTTGAGAACCACTGCCTTAGGGTATGTCTACACTGTGATTAGACACCCGCAGCTGACCTGTGCCAGCTGACTCAGGGTTCAGGGGTGTGTAATTGCAGTGTAGACATCCAGGCTCAGGCTGGAGCCTGGCCTCTAGGACCTTGTGAAGTAGGAGGGTCCCAGAGCTCAAGCTGGAACATCTACACCACAATGAAACAGCCCCACAGCTTGAGCATTGGGATCCTAGTCAGCTGGCATGAGCAGTGTAGACACACCCTTAGGGAGCAAGGTTTGTAAAACTTGGCTTATTGTTGCAGAAGGAGTTGAGGTGTAGAAGGGAAAAGGATTTCCTTGGCGATAAACATTTAATGTTTGAGTATTGAAGCCTTATTTCCTTTCCTAAAGAAGGGATGATGGGTGCACACATTTCACCACTACACGGCCCAAACTGAAGTGGGTAGGAGAGTTGAGGCAGATCAGAGAGCCCTCGGGACTGCTTTGGCTTGCTCTCCCTGACACCATCTCTGGCAGCAGTAGTGTTATTTAGCCCCTCCATATAAACAGATGTTTTGATAGGGCTCTGTCTCTGCCTTAACTCTCCTCTTTGTGACAGCTGCTCCCTTACCTGCTAAGTATTTTGGTGGAGAGATGATGGCTGATTATTGTTGTGTTAGCTGTAAGGAGCCCTGAAAAGGCTCCCAATGATGGCAGCCATTGGGCTACTGTTCCTGGCGGTGCCTCTCTCCCCCGCCCATTGCTGCTAGGAGGAAGCCCCAGGGATATGCTCCTTAGATGTTATAGCGGGAGGCAAAGCTTACTTCTGCCTTGGGGACAGGGATTCCCAATGATTCTGTGCCACACAACCTTCTCCTCCACCCCCCAATCTTTGTTTTTAAAATAATGCTTGTAGCAGCAAAGTAAGGTGTTGGGATAGAGCAGTGCTTTAGGGATTTTCAAATTATCACACTGGGGAGCAAAATGGAATATATTTGGAAGTACAAGCCTATACAGATTCTGTCTAGACTGAAGCCTACACAGCCAAGATATTACATTTTCCTTGCTTTTGCTGTATAATTTGACTGAACTCATAGATGACAATGTCTTCTGATAGGGCATTTGATACTCTTGCGAAAGCACTAAACCCAGGAGAGAGTGCAGCATGTCAGAGCTCTGCAGAGACTGTTGAAGCCAATGTACATCTGATTGGTGGAGAAACAAGCATGAATATCGTTGAAATAGAGGGGCCGCTTCTCAGCGATGCACATGTCGCTTTCAGGGTATTTTATATGTGTTTAATGTTTTTGACTTATAAACATTAAAACTAATTTCTTAGCCATTTTAAAGGTTCAAGAATTTGGTATGTACTTTATTTGTTTATTTGTTTAAATTTCTTAAGGAATAACCAGGTGTACTTAAATATTGTCATTCATGTTCTGAGGAATGCACTGCTTTTGTTCAATGGTTAGCTATTTCTTGTTCAGGAAAATTAACATCCCTCCTGAGTGTTTTTGCAGCACGGTTTATTATATAAACAGCACTCTTCACTGCGATCTTCTCTGTAGCTTATTTCCCTCAAAATCAGTCTGTAATCCATGCTACTGGATCTACAGCACTATGTAGTTACAAAAAAACAGAGATTCGTAAGTATTACAATGTGCCATATATACAAACTCTTGACATATGAGCCAAGCATGCAGGATTTAGAACTGAGGCTCTGGACCTCATTTGTGACAGGACTTCTCCTTTGCTTACCTATCTCACTGCTTCAGGATATTAATTGACTTTAACCATTGTGGTTCTCTTGCCATTTTCCACAACCTTTTTTGGGAGAGGAGCCAAATACTTCATATTTTTATTTCCACTTTATGAACCTATGGAATTTCCTCCATCTTTTTCCTCTTCAACTCATAGCTACCACTTGAGCAAATAAAAAGACTGCATATATGAACATTTCAGTACAGAGCATTGCATTGGGCTTTGTCCTCTCCAACCAGCCCACTCTTTGGTCACCCTTGTAAATATAAATCTAATCCTAATCCTAGAACACAGTTTCTACATTTTAAAATAGTTATCTTAGTCAAAACTATTTTAATTCTATTAATTTTATATATATAGCCAATTATTAATCTCTGGGAATAGAACTACTGTGTTATAATTAAATATCCATTTTGGATCAAATCGTGCTGCCCTTACTCATGCAATAAACCTGTTAGTTCCATTGAAGTCAATGTGTGTGAGTCACTTGGAAGGTTTGGCCATTTATGTTTAATGTGAGCAGTGCTAGGATATCAGGCAGTTTATATATGCTGAATATCAGGTGTAGCATGTTAACATACTAGAATAGTATATTTATTTATAAAATATTAATTTTAAAAACTACAAACCAAAGAATTTTTGTAAATATTTTCCCCCCTAAAACTAATAGTTTTGGCAATTCCACTAATTTTTCAGGCCATTTATTCCACTCCTCTGGGGCAAGCTATGGAAAGGTATGATACCTCCCAATTTGTTTTTTTTTTTTATATCTATAGCTGTAAGTGTAAGCAGTTGCATCAAAATAATCCCACTGACAGTGTTTCTTCTAAGGTATCAGTCTTCTCAAAATGTCTCAAAGGATTGCAATGTAATTTACTTGGGATGCTCATAGCTAATTTTTTCAAATATATGATCATCTATATAAAGTGTGGAATTCAAATAAATTTGCCCTGTTTCTTCACTGCTCTGTAATTCTATACAAGTTTAACAATTGTGACTAATGAACAAAGGCAGTCATGCAATTTATTTCAAGGCTTTATCTAATTCATGTTATTTTTTAAAATACACTACTTTCCTTTTTTCCTTGCAAGACATTACGTCAAAGACTTTTTTTTGTAATTACAATTTTTAACAAGCAATAAAATAACTAATTTTACAATTCCTTTTTGCATCAGCTCACCATGCCTTCTCCGATGCCTGAATACCTGAATGTTCATTACATCTGTGAATCAGCCTCCAGACTACTCTTTTTGTCCATGCACTGGGCACGCTCCATTCCTTCCTTCCAAGCTCTAGGGTGAGTGTTCAAACATTCTTTGATATAATCAATGGACTAAATAGACCATTTGTCCTGGAATATACTCTTATATCAAGGGAACACTGGAAAACATAATCCCAACTATACATACAAAATGATGGCGTCTAAATCAGCTGTTACCACGCAAGAAAGAGATCTTGGAGTCATCGTGGCTAGGTCTCTGAAAACATCTACTCAATGTGCAGCAGCAGTCAAAAAAGCGAACAGAATGTTAGGAACCATTAGGAAGGGGATAGATAATAAGATAGAAGATCTCATGCCACTGTATAAATCTGTGGTACACACATACCTAGAATACTGCATGCAGTTCCAGTCTCCCCGTCTCAAAAAAGATATACTAGAATTGGAAAAAGTACAGAGAAAGGCAACAAAACTGATTAGTAGTATGGAACAGTTTTCATAATGAGGAGAAATTAAAAAGACTTATGTCAGAAAAGAAACGACCCGGGCGGGGGAGGCTGGCTATGAAAGTGGTCTATAAAATCATGTGGAGAAAGTGAATAAGGAAGTATTGTTTACCCCTTCACATAACAGAAGAACCCGTGGTCGCTGAATGAAATTAATAGGTAATAGGTTTAAAACAAACAAAAGGAAGTACTTCTTCATATAAAGCACAGTCAACCTGTGGAATTCATTGCTGGGGATGTTGTAAAGGCCAGGGTTCAAAAAAGAATTAGCTAAGTTCATGGATAATAGGTCCATCAATGGCTATTAGCAAAGATAGTCAGGGATGCAACCTCATGCTCTGGGTGTCCATAACCCTATGACTGCTAGAAGTCGGGACTGGACGACGAGATGGATCACTGGATAAATTGCCCTGTTCTGTTCATTCCCTCTGAAGCATCTGATACTGATCACCTTGTCAGAGGACAAGATATTGGGCTAGATGGACCATTGGTCTGACCCCGTATGGTCATTCTTACGATCTTGAATTAGGTTTGGATTATCGTAAACTTGTACTTTTGAAAAATCACTTTCATATTGCTTTTTAAAAAACATCCCCAACAATACATCTAAACAATTAAATGAATTTGTTAGAATTGCTGAGTACTCGTCATTATAAACATGAAGTGTAAAGTAGGCCTGTCAATGAATCGCAGTTAACTCATGTGATTAACTCAAAAAAATTAATTGCGATTAATCGCAGTTTTAATTGCACTGTTAAACAATAGAATACCAATTGAAATTTATTAAATATTTTGGATGTTTTTCTACATTTTCATATATACTGTATTCTGTGTTGTAATTGAAATCAAAGTGTATATTATTTTTTGATTACAAATACTTGCATTGTAAAAATGATAAAGAAATAGTATTTTTCAATTCACCTCATACAAGTACTGTAGTGCAATCTTTTTGTTGTGAAAGTGCAACTTACAAATGTAGATTTTTTTTGTTGTTGCATAACTGCACTCAAAAACAAAATAATGTAAAACTTCAGACCCTATAAGTCCACTCAGTCCTACTTCTTGTTCAGCCAATCACTAAGACAAACAAGTTTGTTTACGTTTACAGGAGATAATGCTGCACTCTTCTTATTTACAATGTCACCAGAAAGTGAGAACAGGCATTTGCATGGAACTTTTGTTGCTGGCATTGCAAGGTATTTACGTGCCAGATATGCTGAACTTTCTGTATGCCCCTTCGTGCTTTGGCCACCATTCCAGAGGACATGCTGATGATGCTCGTTAAAAAATGTGTTAATTAAATTTGTGACTGAACTTCTTGGGGGAGAATTGTATATCCCCTGCTCTGTTTTACCCACATTCTGCCATCTGTTTCATGTTATAGCAGTCTTGGATGATGACCCAACACATGTTGTTCATTTTAAGAAAACTTTTGCTGCAGATTTCACAAAACGCAAAGAAGGTACCAATGTGAGATTTCTAAAGATAGCTACGGCACTTGACCCAAGATTTAAGAATCTGAAGTGCCTTCCAAAATCTGAGAGCGACAAGGTGTGGAGCATGCTTTCAGAAGTCTTAAAAGAGCAACACTCCAATGCAGAAACTACAGAATCTGAACCACCAAAAAAGAAAATCAACCTCCTGCTGATGGCATCTGACTCGGATAATGAAAATGAAAATGCATCGGTCCAAACTGCTTTGGACTGTTATCAAGCAGAACCCATCATCAGCATGAACGCATGTCCCCTAGAATGGTGGCTGAAGCATGAAGGGACATATGAATCTTTAGCACAGCTGGCATGTAATATCTTGCGACACCGGCTACAACAGTGCCATGAGAACACCTGTTCTCACCTTCAGATGACGTTGTAAACAAGAAGCGGACAGTATTATCTCCTGCAAATGTAAACAAACTCGTTTGTCTGAACAAGAAGTAGGACTGAGTGGAATTGCAGGCTCTAAAATTTTACATTTATTTTTGAATGCAGTTTTTTTTTAACATAATTCTACATTTGTAAGTTCAACTTTCATGATAAAGAGATTGCACTACAGTACTTGTATTAGGTGACTTGAAAAATACTATTTCTTTTGTTTTTTTACAGTCCAAATAGTTGTAATCAAAAATAAATGTAAAATGAGCACTGTACACTTTGTATTCTGTGTTGTAATTGAAATCAATATATTTGAAAATGTAGAAAAAATCAAAAATATTTAAATGTATTCTATTATTGTTTAATTGCACAATTAATCATAATTAATTTTTTTAATTGCGCGATTAATCACAAATAATTTTTTTAATTGCTTGACAGCCCTAATATAAAGTGAAGGTTATTGCATTACATTAGAAAATGAAAACCTATGTTTGGTTGTTGGCAGAGAGCTGAACTTGTCTATGCATACCATCATTTCTTGAATTAGTCATTTTAACCTTTTAACATCTCATGATTTCCTGTGGTACATGAGTTGCAAGTGGTGAGATCGGACTCAGCCTGTATTTGCAACTAGCGTGCGATGGTGATGAAAATCACCAAAGAAAGGTAGAGAGAGGCTGATACACAGCTACCTGTGTGCCTTGGGCATCAGATGTTGTTCTCCTTTTGCAAATCAATTACTGGTAGTCACTGTACCATTATTAACGTATTCTGGAAAATAGTGAGAAGTATTAGTAACATTTATCAGACATTGAGAGGTGGGGGGTTTTTTATTGTAGAGCATGCCAGTTACCAGAAATAAATTGCCTCTTGCAGCTAAAACCAGTTTTTATCATTCTCTTTATATTTTCTTAAGAGCTTGCACTCTGTGCAGCAAAATCCATTAGCTCTCTTAAATTTCTTAGCTCTGATATAGTTCATGTAGTTCTGCATGACATGAGGAAGTGCATTTAATTCCAAGACAAAGAGAAACATCTTGTGTGTACTCTGTAACTTTCCTGTCAGGTGTCATTTTATGAGACAGAGTGATTTCAGAACATACTCTTAAAAAAAAAATCAAATGGTTAAAAATACTATAGCAACTATGAGAAAAAATGGAGAAAATGCAAGTTAACCTTCATCCATATATAAGTCATATTGGTCTCTGCACACGTCTAAAATGCCTTGGATAAATTTTTTGTGATTATCTTGCATAATGTCTCCATTTCCCCTTTATGACTAAATCAAATACTGAAACAACTGTTGACTTTCAACTAAATTTATTTAAAAACATAATCCAACAACATGCCAGCTTTAAGGTTTTTTTTTTAAAAAGGCCTTCAGCCTGCCATTCAGCATCCTCAACACAGGAGCCATCTGAACTTCCGCCACTGCATGTAAATATTGTTTAAAAACTAGTGTAAACCCTGAGCAAATTAATGTGATAGGACATGCATTGAAAATGTAACTAATGATGTCTACCAGCTTGCTTGTGCTAGGGAGGTGTAGAGAGACAAGGTGGATGAGGTAATATCTTTCATTGGACCAACTGACACCGAGCTTTTCTTCATGTCTGGGAAATATACTCGGAGCATCATAGCTAAATATAAGGTGGAACAGATTGTTTAGCATAAGTAGTTAAAATACAGTTATGCAAGGTGAAGTGGACTGTTAACACCCTTCCAGTCACAGAGGGAAAAAGAATGAGAGGAGACCTCAGGGGCAGTTGTTAGTGATTTATAGATTGTTGCAATAAGCGATAAATCCAGTGTGTCTATTCAGTAGATGATTTTTAGTGTCTAGCAAAGTTATGAATTTAAGCTCCCAGGCTCATCTTGAAAGTGTTGTGCAGGTTTTCTTTGAGGAGGAGGACCAATAGGTCAGGTATAGTGTGATCACTTTGTGAAAAGTGTTCACCCAAAGGTGATACAATGTTTTGTCTTTTATCATTTTCCTGCATGAGTTCATTCAAGAGTGTAGTGATTGTCTGGTTTCACCCACAGAGTTGTAATTGGAGCATTTAGTGCACTGGTTGATAGGCACGTGTAGGACCCATGGATTTAGAAAGGTGTGTGGGGGTGGGCATTGATCATTGTTGCAGTGGAGACCACTGGCTTAGCCAGGTGGAGAAAACAGGGGGAGCGGAGATAAAAAAAGGCACCACCCGCTAGTACTCACCCGGCGGCGCTCCGGGTCTTCGGCGGCAGGTCAGGCGGCGCTCTGGGTCTACAGTGGCACTTCGGCGTCGGGTCCTTCACTCGCTCCGGTCTTCGGCGGCACTGAAGACACCCCACACACACCCCACCAAAATGCCGCCGAAGACCGGAGCGAGTGAAGGACCTGACGCCGAAGTGCCACTGAAGACCCGGAGCGCCACCTGACCCGCCGCCGAAGACCCGGAGTGCTGCTGGGTGAGTAAAAATTAAAAAGGCGCCAAAAAATTAAAAAGGCGTCACTTCTACTCAGTGGGAGAGCGACCACTGCCCCGCTCCCCTCCTAGCTATGCTCCTGGTGGAGACACGTTGGCAGGTTTTGCATCTGTTCTGGCAGGGTCTGGTGCTACTTCGAGTTGGTGTGTCCTCTCCTGTCTTTGCTGCTGCTGCTGAGCTTGGAGAGTTGGTGGGTTGTTTGAAGGCCGGAAGAGGGGTTCAGGAAAGATTTCTTTTAGAATGGGGGTCCCCATCGAGTATGGATTGTAGTTGTTTGATGATACCCCTTAAGGGTTCTTGTGTGGGGAGGTGGGTGAGAACTACACAATTGGTGTGCAATTGGAGGATGTTTTATTTCTGTATTGAAGCAAATTCTCTCTATTTGGGTGGCCTGTTCTGTGATTCAGACTATTAATTTTTAGTTCTTTAAAAACAGACCAACTTCTATACAAATGCTACTTTTAACATAAACGTGGGAATTTTAATTCTAACATGCAAATACAGATATTTTTGATCTGGGTCTTGATTTGTTGAAAGTGGTAGTAATGGCTAAACTAGATTAATTGTTACTATTTGTATTGTGCGCTGCAGATGTGAAGCACTCTTTAATTGCAAGTAAACAATTTCATTGACCGAATTTTTTTGTTCCTTTAAATAGGCAAGATAACAGCATATCATTAGTAAAAGCCTGCTGGAATGAACTTTTTACACTTGGTCTTGCACAGTGTTCACAAGTGATGAATGTAGCAACTATATTAACTGCATTTGTTAATCACCTGCATGGTAGCTTACAGCAAGGTAAGATGCATCCTGCTATTTTTCAGGGTGTAGATGGGGAGTTAATTAACAGCATGAGTTAAATGTCAGTGCATAATTTTTATACTGTGCAGAAGTTTATTAGTTGTCTGCGAATTGTTAATGGAAATTTATTGTGTACACAGTTGAATGGCCACTATTGAAATAATAATATAAAGTCCGTGAAAAATGTGGAAAATTTTGTAAATCTACAGAAGTCAGTCACATTTAATAATAATAAAAACTGTATTTTAATGTGTCCCCTTCCTTTTCGTTTTCCCTCCCCCTCCCAGAAAATTTGTATACAAATAATTGTTCTAATTAAAAACGCAAAGTTCAGTAGGACATGCTGAACAACCTCAAGGAAAATATTGCAGTCAGAATTGACTTGCATTCTGCACTCAGTCATCAGTCTCTATAAAATTGTATTGGAAGTCTTGCTGTTTTGTATGGTATAAAGCAAGACTAAATTCTGAGTTTCTCTAGAATTGAGATTTCACAAGCTTAGTGGGCAGCGTGTAGCTTATGTATTTTGAAAGAGTAATAAGTTGCAAGTTTTTAGCAGTGAGGGCAATTAATCATTGGAACAATTTACGAAGGGTTGTGGTTGATTCTCCATCACTGGACATTTTTAAATCAAGATTGGATGTTTTTCTAAAAGATACATACTCTAATTCAAGCACAGCTACTGTTGATTTAAAGAAGGAATTAATACAGGGGTGGCCAACCTTTGGCTCCGGAGCCTCATGTGGCTCTTCAGAAGTTAATATGCAGCTCCTTGTATAGGCATGGACTCCGGGGCTGAAGCTACAGGTGCCAACTTTCCAGTGTGCCAGGGGGTGCTCACTGCTCAACCCCTGGCTCTGCCACAGGCCCTGCCTCCACTCCACCCCTTCCCACCCCCTCCCCTGAGCGTGCAGTGCCCTCGATCCTCCCCGTCCCCTCCCAGAGCCTCCTGCACACCACAAAACAGCTGATCAAGAGGTGTGTGGAGGGAGGGGGAGGCGCTGATGGGCGGGAGGTGCTGGGAGCCGGGCAGGGGGGAAGCTGATGGGGGGCTGCTGACATATTACTGCAGCTCTTTGGCAATGTACATTGGTAAATTCTGGCTCCTTCTCAGGCTCAGGTTGGCCACCGCTGAATTAATACATGGATATTCTATAATTTGTGTTATGTAGAAGGTCAGACTAGACAATCACAATGGTCCCTTCTGGCCTTAAAATCTATTACTGTACAAGACCCATTATGGCAAATCATGTAAAATATGTTCCTAAAACTAGAAGCAGATTATAGCGTAAGAAACTTTTAGAGTATTATTTTGATTCTCCATGTTCCTGGAGACTTAAGTATTTTTTCTTTAGTTGCTTCTTTTCAGTCCTAACTTTAAAATGTACTTGAATTTGTCTGAAATTTATTATGGAGAAGGGAAAGGTTACAATATTTTTTTCTCCTTCATGAAGTGAGCCTGTAGATTCCAATTGTAGGTATCATGACACAACTCATGATCCATGGAGCTATGCTAGTCAGGGTTCTATTCATAACTGCCACATAATTGTACCTGAGAATTTGTTTTAACACACACACCCTCCAAAAAACGACGACAACAATCGTTGTGCTAGTGAGGGGGGGGAAAAATCCTTCTGAATGTGAACTGGATGCAAACTGATTCAATGATAGCTGCCAGAGGGTACAGTTAACTGTAAGGGTAGTTAAGCACTGGGGCAAATTACCTAGGGAGGTTTGTGGAGGTCTTTAAGAACAGGTTAGACAAACACCTGTTAGGGATGGTCTAGATCAGTGTTTCTCAACGACAGGTCCATGGACCGGTTCCGGTCCCTGAGATTTCCCTGATGCAGTTTAGGAAGCCAGCAAGCTGGTCCCTGGTATCAAAAGATTTAGAAACACTGGTCTAGGTAATACCTAGTCCGTCTCAGGGCAGGAGACTGGACTAGAAGATTTATTAGGGTCCCTTCCAGTCTTACATTTCTGTGATTCTGTTCTATGATTCTGTGGTAATTATGTAACTGCTGATACCTTTAGCAGAAATATCAAGCTAATTGTAATTTTGGGGCACATTAGTAGATATTGGGGTGGTGTGCAATGAGGCTGGTAGTTGCAGTCATGGTTTTCTGGGAGTGGAAAATGAGAAATTCAAAACACTCCTTTCCCCACATTTTAAGTCACTTCTGCCCCTGCCCAAGATAAGATAAATCCATCTCTGCAATACAAAAAGCCTTATCTGTCTCCTAGATATTACAATCAGCTCTCACGTTTTGCAGTGTTCTGAAAACTGTGTCCCCCGTTCAGCTTCCAAAACCTCTAGCTTTCCCAGGACAGCTTCTACAGCATAGTTACTCATTGTCAGTACAGAAATCTCCTATTCCAATGGTTTCTACGCTGGTGCCGCCCCCTCTCATCACTTGTAAACTTTTTTTACGCCATCTCGTTCATACTGAGTCCTAGAGTTTTTTTGCTTGACCCAGTTCTTACCTGGATCTGGTTTCCCCCATCCCAGTCAAGAGGTTTGGAGGTTCCTGTTTCTTTTCAAGGCTCTTGCAGCCGTGAACTATTCAGCTGATCCTAGCTGATTTAAAGTTGCAGGTTTAATGTGCAAATCTCAACAACTTTCACAGACATTTTACCACCTCATCTTACTCCTATCTGATACTGAGTCTTTGAAGAAAAATTGCTTGTTCCTTGGACTACACCTGTTGTTTGGGGTTAACCCTATGATAGCTCATCTCATAGGGCTTGTACAGTGTGTCTAGAGTGGCAACAGACCCAGTCCAGCAAACTCACCATTCACCAAGGCATTGTTTACACTGAGAATTTTAGGAAAGTACCTTCCATTGCTTGGATACAGTGGTAAAAATGCCATTGGCCAGTCTACATCAGTGCCCCCACAGTTACTAGCACTAGTGGGGCTGCACTGATGCTAGAGCAATGGTGGAGGATTTCCCTACAATTCTGTTTTTTGATGTGGTTTCATCCCTGTTTGAAGCTGTACACATACATGGGTGACTGGTGCAGCCTTTTCAGAAGGCAGTTCAAGCCCTGAAAACAGCTGCTTGACTGGGTCTCTGTCAGTATGGAAAGATCTGTGATGAGACAGTCAGATCTAACATTTAAAAGAGCTACTTTAGACTCTATGAGAAGAAGAGCAATTCTTAAGAACATTTCAGTCTTTTCTTGTTCTGGGAGGTTGGAGGTGACCTTGGGCCTTTAGGTGAGTTGCAGTAACAACAACAACAAAAGAATAAGGTAAAGAAAATGAAACCTGAGTTGACTGAATTATTTAATGAGTGGAGGTCTCTGGAATGAAGCAAAGCACATCCTCTCCATCTTGCTCCATGGAAGATTACAGCAGGAAAAAGGGAAATTCTTAAGGCTAGAGTTTTCAAAAATGAGTGCCTATGGTTAGGGTCCTAAATGAGAGGCCTGACTCTAAAAGTTGTTGTGCATCCAGTGGCCTTCATTGATTTCAGGAGGATACTCAGGAATTTTGAAAATCAGGGTTTTTATTCAGAAAACTAAATTTAGACACCAATTTTTGAAAATTTTTCCCCCAAAAAAATTCTTCAAAAGAGATCTGCAAAAATCTTATATCCCTCAGAGCTGGTCGGCACCACACAGGTTGACATAAGGCAGCTTATGTTGGCCTAATTATGTCAGTGTCTACACTGCAGCCTTCCTCCCACCGATGTAAGTGCTGTACTACACCAGTATAACAACTCCACCTCCATGACAGGTGTAAGGCTTATGTCAGTGTAGTTAGGACCACGCAGTGTCTGTGTAGACACTGCATCCTTTACATCCACTTTCTTGTCAGTTTCAGGGCAGAAGCCATGAAATTGACAAGAAAGCACCTGCTCCCCGGAGAGCTGGGCGGCTGGACCCTACTCCCCGCTGAGAGCTGGGGTGAGAAGCCCAGGGGGCTTCCCCCCGCTCCTGGCTGGGAGCCAGGATGAGAAGCCCAGGTGAGCTGTGAAATTGAGAAGGTTGCCCAGGTGGGGGTGGGGGTGCGGAGACACCAGGGCAGCTGGACTCTGTTCACCGATGGTGAGAAGCCCTGGGCGGCTTTCCCTTGCTCCCAGTGGGGAACAGGGTAGGGAGGGACAAGAAGCTCCAGGCAACTTCCCCCGGCTCCTGACAGGGAACGCGGAGCAACGAGGGGGCTTCCTGCCGGGAGCCTGTGGCTCAGCCAGGTTTATGGCAGGGAGCTCCCAGTGAAGTTGAGAGACCGGGCTCTCAGCTCCCCATACTGCCCCTCTTAGGTTGGTGGAAGTGCTCCTGGTGAGGATGTGCACCACTGACCAAAGGAGGGCAGCGTGGACATGCACCACCGCAGTAATTACATGGTGAGTTTGTAGTGTAGACATAACTTCATAGGTATCAGATATAAGCCCCTTATATTGAAACATCTTGTTCCACGATACTTTGTTGTTCAACTCTACTTTAAAAAAAAAATGAACAGGGCTGTAATTGCTTGTGAGATACACATAGCATCTCAGTCTTTAATACTTTGGACTTCAGTGCCATTCTATGACTTTTCTCTATCTAAAAAGAAATAGATTTGCTTTAATCGTTTTACAGTTATAATAATTAGATTGGGGCTCAAGTTACTTTAATTGTTCTAGCATGGGCAAGACTCTTGTGGTATTAAATTCATATACCTCTCCAGAGAATTCCCTATATTCCTCCTAGTAGTGTTAGCTCTCATTTTCTATCCAGATCTTGAATGGTTTTGTATGTCTTCACCTAGCCGCTCGGTTTGGATTCCTAAAAATTGACTCATCTCACTTTTAAAAAGGGGAAAGTAATCGTGCTGCTATCCAAAAAACCTTTCCCAGTGCAGTCACGTATTTATACTGATAGTTTAGGAATACAGCTAAGACAGGCATGGGGTGGATCCTTTTACAGACTTTGATTCTAGAACATTCAGATCCTAAAATGGAGGAAGTGCTCTTTAATAGATTTGCTGCTGCTAACGCTTCTGTGATGAGTGAGCATGGCACATGACTCTTATGGAGTACATCTGCAGGGGAGTAATACATTCAGGGAATTCCATTTACTGCTATGTAATCTTCTTCCCCCTTCTGGTGATTAATATTTCAGATGCCAGTCCACCTCTGATCATTGGACTCTCTTGTAGGATTATCAGACTAATCATGAAGTGGGTTTAAATAAATAAATAAACATTCATTCATTCATTGGCCTGTAATTTTTTTCCTTCAGAAGAAGAATATGGATTCATATTACCAGCTATATGAATCATTTAGAAATCAGGAGTAAATTTATCCAGAAAATCCATTCTGCAATTTTTTTGTGCTAATCTAGATAAGCTGTCTACAGATAGAGGAAAACTAGTCATGGAGCATATCTTCAAACTGCAAGAGTTCTGTAACAGTATGGTTAAGCTTTGCCTAGATGGCTACGAATACGCTTATCTGAAAGCAATCGTCCTCTTCAGTCCTGGTATGTAATTATTTTTAACTTCAAATTTTGTTCTTTTCTGTGACAATTGAGATATGAGTATTTACAGTGTATTTAAAAGTTGTTGTATTTTCTAAAATCCAAGCTTTCAGTTAAGGTGTGGGGGGGAGAGTGATTTCGTATGTAAGTTCATGCATTTCTGACATTGTAGTTCAATAGCTGCAACAAATCTGTGAACCTGTTTTTATTTTAATTAGGTGCTAATTTAAAATCTAAAAGTCCCCTCTTCTCCCAGTCTACCAAAGGTTCCATCTTCACTGAGAATTTTAGGCATTTCTCCCGAAGTTGCTGTAGCACCAGTGCAGCTCAGCAATTGCTAGCAATGCTAGAAATGATAAGGCAGACTGACCACCAGTGTTTTTTACCATCATGTTCTCTAATTCTGCTCCTCGAGAATCAGTTGGAGCGGGGAGAGACTGGAAGGAAGGAAGACTTAGGGGCCAGTTTGGCAGTTGGGGGGTGACATTAGATAAGTAGGTGAGGGGGCAGGCAGGACTAGGAGATTGGGACAAAAAGCCTTTGAGGGAGGGAGATTGAGATAGGATTGGGCGACACAGAGATCAGATGAGGAGCCTGGGAGCGAGGGCGAGAAGAGAGGGGTTGTGTATTAAAAGAATGTTAAGATTGCGAAGTTAAGCATTCAAAAGTTAGAAAATGCGAGAATCATGGTTGTCTGTGCAACCTTGATTTAGCTGCCTTGTGCATATGATACAGTCTAATTATATGATAGTGTACTATTGTTTCCACAGTACACCTGCCCCATTCAGTGTACAGGGTGGACCTGCTCTGGGGATGATTCAGTGTTGTGTAGTAAAGGATACCATTGTCTGTAGGACTCCTGCCTTATTTGTTGTGGCAGTTGGAATTGATGTAGTGAATGAGGCAGGGGATAGCAGGAAGGGAAAGGATAGTTTAATGGTTAAGAATGTTGAATGCTGTCCTAGAGAATGGGATTCTGTCCCTGCCTCTGTCGCAGTTACAGTGTGGTGGTAGACCGGTCACTTAAACCAAAGTTTTCACAATTTGTCACTAATTGTGTGTCCTTATTTTCTGGAGGCCCAAAATAAGACCATGGGGCCTGAGTTGTGGAAATACTGATCATTCTCAGCTGCCACAGAAGAAAGCGGAAGGTGTTCTTTGACTGTATAAACTGTTATATAATGCTCTGAAAAATCAGGTCCTAGATATGTCAAATGGGCATTTAAAATTAGTGGATACTTCTGACCTTAATCATTCTGTTCCTCAGTTCCCCATGTGTAAAATAGGGGGTAACACCACTCCCCCATCTCGCAGGGAGGCTGCGAAATTAAATTAAATTAATGTTTGTGAAATACTCAGATAATATAGTGATTAGCAACATAGAAAACCTCATGAAGAAATAAATAATTCTGTATTCAGAGCCAGGGTTGGAATAGTGTAGAGTAAGTAAGGAGGGGAGGAGATGAAGCGGCACACACTGAAAAATGAGGATGAAATAAAATATTGAGTAGCATGGTCTATCATATTCACTGTTTGAGGCAGAGGTCGTGTGGAAGTAATGTTTGATTAGGTAATTGAACACTGTATCATATTACATACACAGAAGGGAGCCTAATTAACCTTAATTCTGGCTTTTCCTAGCTTTTGAGCGCTTGACTTTGCTACCTTAATGTTCTTTTAATGTAGTCTTTTGTGTGTAATTTGATTTACACCAAGATACTACCTCTTGGCCCCAGGACTTTCATCCATTGTTTACAGATCCAAAGATTTATAATAAAAAAGAAAACAAACAACATTGCTATACAGAAACATAATCTGCCAGGTATTTTTCTGTATTTAGAGCAGTTTTTTACTCTGATACTTGCTGAGCAAGTCTGTTCATTTTTCTCATAAATGTTCTAAACGCAACAATAACAAATATGTCTTCTCATTGCTCTACCTTTCCTGAAGCTGATATCCAACAGAGGTGAATTTTAAAAAGTCACTAAAAATACCAGTATCAGTAGTATCAAATGTCAGTAGTATCATAATTTTAGCATCTATCCTAATAGCATCATAATTTGTATCCTATATTGGCATACTATTTTGGTGACAGTGAGGGCTTTGTTTTATTTCAGTAGATTGTGAGTCTTGAGGAACAGAAGGCAGCTGCTGTGCAGCCTTTACTATGTGAGCCATATCTATGAACATAGACAATAAAGGCAACAGTAAAAATACAGTGGTTATATCTGTCATGCAGTACTTCATTATATATTATTTAAACAGCAGGAATTCATTATAGTTAATCATTCATCACTCAGGCTGGAAAACATCCTATTTTCATGTTAAGGTTTTTCCATTGTCTTCAGCCTGTCACACCCAACACTACATCCACACATGGACAGGCACTGGAACTCTGAGTTCAGGCAACAGGAACCAGGAAACGAAGAGGAACAGGAAGTAATAAACAGGAAGGCCCTCCACTACCTCCTCTCCACACCAATCATCATACGGTGCCGCTACGTTCTTCATGACATTACCTATACAGAGCCCCAGTGTAGGAGTCACATGCCTGATCCTGGAAGCTTTTCAGACAGCAGATGGCAGTATATGGGATGCACTCAATTTCCTCAAGCCCAATGTTTCATAGACCGCAGATATAAATATCCTCCCTCTTCAGATTCCACAGTCTGCTACCTGGAGAGTGACAGAGCCAGACTCTTCCTTTTCTTTAATCTTATACATGCAAATCTAGTTGTAGATAGTTGCATTGTTAGAGTTAGGTTTAAGGGTTTTTTTCACTTGTCAATTTTTTTTTATATATATTAAGTCTCCTTTGGCCTTACTCACGATGGGAGGCACATCTAAAAGAATGGGATTTAAAAGAGATTCCTCTTATCTCACAAAAAGTTCTGTACTTAAGATAGGCATGAAAATGTCCCAAAGTACCATAAGACTCTACTCTAGAATCTGCTGCTGCAAGAGGCTTTGGTAATGCAAGAGTCTGATAGACCTTCCCCTGAAAACTTCCTATACACAAGTAATGTGGACAGTCAGCCTTCCTTAGTGCTAATGCCTACCATAAAATCCCAGGCTGATGAAACACATTCCCCTAGGTAAAGACCTGAATTCTTCAGATGGAGCCAAAGAAGACGCATCTTCTGGCACTGGTCATTCTAAAAAGCTGTACTGTGAGAGAAAGAGGTCCTCTGGCGAGGATCCCACAATGAATCTGCCCAAGGTTGTCATATGGAGGAGCCATCGTTGGATTCATGGTTCCTGCCTTTTCCAAGATTGGTGCAGTAGTTTTCCTTGAACTGAGAAAACCAGGTACTTTCCCAATCTGCTGCAGCTCCACCTCAAAGGGAACTTGGTTTAGGTACAGGAAAACTTTTGGTACCTCAGTTATCAGCCTGGACAGTTCCAAAATTAAAATTTTACCCAGTTGTCATCCATACATGTACTGGGTACCTTGGGGCTTTTGGTCCTGTGGTTCCCTTCCTCCTTAAGTGGCCTCTGTGATGAGATGATGGAAGACCAACATTGTCTCCTCCCCCATGCAAAGGAAGCTTTCTCCTACAAAAGCGGTAAAGAGTCCTGTGGCACCTTATAGACTAAAAGACGTATTGGAGCATAAGCTTTCGTGGGTGAATACCCACTTGTCGGATGCAGGTGATGGCCTCTTCAGAGGTTCCTGGGATTCCTCTACTTTAAATCTTCAAGAGCGGTAGTTGTACCTGATTTGAAATCAGATGCATTCTCTCTGAGGAGCAGGAACTGGTGAGGTAGTCCTAGGAATTCCTCTTCTGTAAGTTATGCCAAGGTCTTTCAGGATTTGGTGGGTAGAATGGCTGTGATATTGGTATTCCACTGGCAGTTTTGTCTAACAGACCACATACATTTTATTGAAATCCTGGCATACAAAGAGAAAAAAACAGTACTCCTCGTCAATGAGCTGGTTAAAGAGGTCTGGAATCACTCTTCCTCTGCTGCTTCTGCCTCAAGGAAGCCTTATACCAGGTTACCAGTGTGGGTTATTTTTCCAATACACCTGTACCCCGATATAACGTGACCCAATATAACACGAATTCGGATATAACACGGTAAAGCAGGGCTCCGGGGGGCGGGGCTGCACACTCCGGTGGATCAAAGCAAGTTTGATATAACGCGGTAAGATTTTTTGGCTCCCGAGGACAGCGTTATATCGGGGTAGAGGTGTATTTTACTCTGGGCCAGTTGTGAATTCTGCTGTAAATGACAAATCTAGAGCTGGGACAGTGTCATCAAAACATGGGCACACAGAGACCAAATTGCTAGAGTTATGGCCTGATAAGATGTTTTGTTCTAGTCCAGAGCTGTTACTTGGACTAGAACAAAACATGTTACCCAGTATGTTCCCCAAACCAAGGAATTTCTGGTGTTATACCAGAAAAGCTAGTTGTCCAAAAATTCTCTGGAGGCGTCACTTGATATCATGGACACTACAGCCAGGTCTTTGTCATGGTGAAGAGAGATTTCGGGCTCAGGAATGATGGTACCAGCAAACACAGAGACAATCTGGGAAGCCCTTTTGTTTTCAGAAGAGAGAAAAGGTGTTCTTTTCTGCCTCAGTAGTTTCATCTACTGGTGGCGCTGCATGTAGCAGCAAGTTTGAGGATGTGCCAGAGAGCCCTGGGTGAGTTTCAGGGGACCCAAATCCTCATCCTTTCTCCTCTTCTACCCAGTCTTTTAGTATTCTTTGTTCCAGTATTTACCGGAATGACAGGCCATTTCTTCATGTAGCTGAGTCCTAAAGATCATTGAAAGGGGTACTCCTTGGAGTTCATAGCGTGACAAAACTTTATCTACCTTTTTTTTCCTTATTTTTTTTTATCCCTCTCCTGAAAAAGTAGTTGGAGAAAAGGACATGTTGGAAATGGACACCACCCTGGAAGAAAGGTACTAGAAAGAAGTTCCAAAAGTAAAGGCCTACCCCTATTTTGAGCTCCTTATATTGAACAAATACAGAAGGAAAGTAAAATTACCTGTTTTCTCAAGGGAGCATAATCCTTGCTCTGGAACTTCAAGGCTGATTTGTGTCCTTGATATTTAATATGCTTGCTTTTACATTCAGATAAGAGCCACAGGAAGCACCTCAGTTTCATGAGAGGTTCAGCAATTGCCCCCATCGTATTCACCAAGTGCTTGATGGTATCTGCAACTCATCTGACTCATCAAAAGTCTTCCTATGAACACAACTGGCTCATAAGAGCCTAATCTTGCAAAGGGGTAGTTCGTGCCTTGTGGTAGACTTGCTTCTCTATCCAAAAATTATTCATTCACCCTCCCTGTGTTGATATATCTTGCTCCAACACAGCGACAAGGTGATGCAAATATGCCTCAAAGGCCTTTACTTGACGGCATGACTGCTAGGTTTTAGGATAGGATGTTTTGTCCTTGTCTGAAGAGATCAAGGCAGTGGGAGTCTAGAAAACATTTCACTAGGAAGTTTTACACTGTCAAGTGGAACAGGTTTTTAAAGTTTGCTCAAATGTCAAAGGCTTGACCTAGTTTCCTGTGTGTTTCCAATTACTGTCTCATGACACTTGTGTTGTTAGAAGTATCCCCAGAAGTCTTTTCTAACTGGAAAGGAATGTTCATCCCGTCAAGTTATGAACTAGCTGCTGTTTCGGTGCCTTCAGTGTCTCAAGGCTAACTGACCTAGTGAGATGGCAGCTTCAGGGGGAATCTATTACAGTATGCCCCTATCTGACATCTGTATGGCTACTACATGGAGTTCAATTCATATGTTCACAAATGGCTTTTCTTTCTACATGGTATCAAGAATACGCGTTAGTATCAGCAGGCCAGTGCTTTAGTCGTTGTTGAACTAGCAGAGTTCCTCAGCCTGCCTTTTTAGGGAGATCATTACTAGCTAACCTCCTATAGTTGGGCTCTGAAAGTAATGTCATGAAGGAGAAAAAAGAAGTTACTTCGGTCAGTAACTCTTGTTCTCAAAACACTATTCCTCTACGCAATCACACTTGACCTTCCCTTCTGCTCTTTACTTTGGAACCATGCTTTATAGATGTTTATGGAGTTAAGAAATTGAGGGATCACTAGAAAGGACAGGATGTTTATACCATTGATCTATGAAATATTGGGTTTGAGGGAATTGTAGCACCTTCCAACCCAATCCAAACCTGATGGCACCTGATTACAAGTGTCGGGTTCAGACTGGGTATAAAAACAACCTGATGCTCTCTGGGTTGGTCCAGGTCATCTCTGATCTCCTCTTCCTGCCTGTGGGGTTGGTGCAGTGGTGGCTGTGTGCCCTACTCGTGCTGGCTGAGGTCACTTCACTCCACAGCATGCACAGCAGAGTGAGGCAACAGTGGCTGACAGGAGTGGGGCATGCAGCTGCCACTGCAGTGACCTCGTAGGCAGGAGGTAGCTTCAGATGAATCGCAGGCACAGGGCAAGGGAAGCAGGAAGCCCCGAGCATGCCAAGCTCACAGGACAAGGCATCAGCACTGACTCAGGCTCGAGGGGAACTGGCCACCCTTCACGTGTGCAGAGCTGAACCAGTGCAGGGAGCAGACAATGGACTGGAAGGAATTGGTCTGCAGGAGGGGGAGATGGACTGCGGGGGTAATTAGCTCCGGCAGTTCCAGGGAAGAAATAAAGTAAAGAAAATGTAGTCTGGGATGGCAGCTAGACTCCATATATTGTTTAAGCGCACAACTGTCCAATGAACTGTCAACATAGCAGAATAATGCTATGTTCAGTTGCAACACAGTAACTGGAGACAAGATCAAATGTGAATGAGATTATGTAAATAGCTTTACACATGGCAAGAACTGCATTTGCTTGGACTCCTAGAGAAGTTTAATAGATTCATCTGAGCACCGTAAATGAAATAGATCTCCGTCATTTAAGAAAATAATCCAATTAAGGCAAGGTACCCAGCATCAAAATTGTCAGAAAACCCCCAGAAGTTGCTACAGTAGCAAAAGAATTAATCGGATGGTTGCCCCAGATGGGCTTTGTTGTTTTTATTTTGTGCATCTTATCCAGAGCAGGTATAACCATATAAATTGTGTTTCAGATCATCCAGGTCTCGAAAATGTGATACAGATTGAAAAGTTTCAAGAAAAGGCTTACATGGAGTTCCAAGATTATGTAACAAAAGTATATCCAGATGATACCTACAGGTATGTAAATTATATACATCACATGCTTGATTTTTCTTTCATTTCTTCAGCGCTTCAGTTATTTGATTTGAGAAGTATTTCATTTTAAGAAATGTGAGAATCAATTAAGTGAAAAGTGTTGACAAGCCTTAGTCCCACTCTTAGGCCTGGTCTACACTAGAGGGGGGATCGATCTAAGTTATGCAACTTCAGCTACGTGAATAATGTTGTCTTCACTTCGCTGCACTCCCCCGTCGACTCTGCCTGCATCTCTCGCAGCAGTGGAGTACAGGAGTCGACGGGATAGCACTCGGGGGGTCGATTTATCGTGTCTAGATTAGACTCATTAAATCAACCCCCGCTGTATTGATCACTGCCTGCCGATCCGGTGGGTAGTATAGACATACCCTTAGCCACTTTATGTGTATGACTTCATTGTTACTTCCAATAATTTTCAAAGTAACTTAGTGCATTTTACATTTAAAAGTTAAACTTTATGAAAATGTATTTAAATTTTTTGAATTGTAATTACCTGACTCTTTGAAGCCAGGTCTTCCATTTGTTTTCTTTTGCCTGCTGCAGGCTGTAGCAGGTTGTGCAACTCACATATATTGAAATGCCTATTAAGATCTGTTTGCGCTAATGTCAAAGATGTGACTGGTTATAAATTAAATACTGGAATAATTTAAAACTTGATCTGTCTTCCATACCTACAAAAGCTTACTACTAAACCTCCTAAGAGCTGAGCTTTTATTGAACCATGACCAAAAGTGTAATCCTTTATATTTTTTTTTTTTATTGATAACTGGATAACCTCAAAAGGAAGCCTTGCTTTGCCTGTTAAACTGTAACGCTCTTTTACCAAACCTGTTTTTCAGGCTATCTAGGCTTCTTCTCCGATTGCCTGCCCTCAGACTGATGAGTGCTACCATCACAGAAGAGTTGTTCTTTGCAGGACTGATTGGAAATGTTCAGATTGACAGCATCATCCCATATATCCTAAGAATGGAGACAGCGGACTACAACTCTCAAATTATTGGTCATTCTGTATAAAGGTGGAAAACAAGGATTCTATGCTGTGGTGACGTAAATGTACATCACCATGGCAATCATGGCATACTGTCTCCAAGAGATGGCAAGAAGCCTTCCCTGGCAACTTTTAAAAATTTAAAGAAGGCTAAAATTTCTCCTTTCCAGTACATTTGGGAAATGCTGCAGAGTGTTTTGAGGGATACAGGATGACTTCCTTTTTTCATCTGGTTTTCAAGGACTTGTAAATTATCTGGCATTTAATGAAAATCAAAAATTATCCACCATATTTTTGTAGATAGATGAACCTGGAATATTGTTTATGAAGTCCAAAACGAATAGGAAAATCCAGCCTGGTGAAGAAGACTGTTGACTGAATTAAGGTGTCACCACTTAATTTTAGAAAAAAATAAATTAACCTTCTTCTCTGAGTTGTGTTTTCAGTGTTTTGCTATAATTCATTCTCACTGATTCAATGGAACATGATGGTCAGAAATACTAAAAAGGCAAAAATATTTCAATTGAAGTGAGACCTTTGTAATCAACTTCGTTTTCCTTTCAGCTACTTTGAAAAGAGCTGAAGTTCTTGTTTTATACAGCAGTTGGTACCATGAAAAAGGCAGGGAAATCATAGAAAGCACGCAGATTTTTTTTAATATTCTCTTGATACCTCGATGCAGCTGATCATAGTTCACCTCCATTATTGGCAGTAAGATTGATGCTATTCTGGATGTCAAGAATTTAATATGTTCTAGTGGTGTGTATTGGCAGATACTAGCTATTTGTATTATACAGTGGGAAACTGACTAAGAATAAACTATTTTCCAAAATAGTTTATTACTATGTCAGATTTCAGTTGTATTTTTCTAACTAAATAAGTTTCTAGTACTGATTGAGTCTAGAGTACATGTTGTTCTGTGCCTGGGGGGTCGTCATTCTTCTATTTATCATGACCTGAGGCCCCATAATGCAGGTTCTTCTGTTCTCTCCACCACAGTCTCTCCCTCCCCCAAGGTTTGAATAAATTATTTTCACTTCTTGTAATATAAATTCATGCTTCTGATCAGGAGCTGGGGGGAGCTGAGTTTTCTTAGTAGGGGTAATCTTAATAAAACAGATAAATGAATAAAGGGATTGTTTTATTTTTATATTCATTTTGTTCATTTACCAGCATTTATTTTAACGGTTACAGTTATCATTGCACTTTGGAATCTTACTGGCTTTTTTAAGGAATGAAGCTTGCTTTGAAGTTTACTGCTGCTCAGATAAATGTACCAGGTTTAATGAGTTTCAGCTCAAGCCCATAACTTTTTTGTCTAAATAGACACATTTTTCTGATCAACAGTGTCCACAGATTCTCACATCATTGCCATTCTGATTGGTTTTGGTTTCATGCTGTTGAATAGCTTCTGCTCTCTGCAGTTAAATTTTTCCAAGCTATGTTGATGTTGGATAGAAGGTTGGCCAATTTCATTCCCATTTTGTTACAGTCCGGTAACATCAGTTGATCTACTACTGAAAATTAAACTCTGAAAATTACTACATCATGGGCATTAAAGGTATTTTTTAAAATTCTCTAGCTTGACAAGTTTTGGGGGGATGTCCCCCACAACACATACTTTATTTATTTTCAGCATTCAGTCTTCACCAATCTAACTAGTTTGCATCTAGTCAAGACTTGTCAACTTATGGTCTTTACCAGCCAATAAAGAATGGCCTCTTTGCCAGCTAAAGGATAAAATTATTTGCAACAGGTTTATGATTTTTGATTTAAGGAAAAACTTTGATTTTTAGTATAAACAGTTTGAATGGAAAAGTGAATAGTTTTATACATTTCAATTAAAGATGGGAGCGCTGTTCTAAATAATGAACTGGGTAGTTCAAAAATAATTTTTTCTTAAAAATATTTATTGTACAGTGTGCTAGATTATGTTTCTTACTGGTATATTTCCTGGTACAGCTTATAGTTACATTTTGAATAGTTTCAAAAGAACTTCATTGTAATGTCAACTGCATTACAAACCAGTCCTGTCCTCTTAGTACATTTGTTCTGTGTCCTCTCTCTTCAGTATCATTGGAAGTCATTTGTTTGCTTATTCCATCCCACATCTACATCTTACTGGTAGTTCAGTTTTAATGTAAGCATCAGAATGTCGCAGTGATTGTCTTGCTGTTGTATAAAAGCTACTGTAAATGTCTTGAAACCTGACTAAAATTGTAAATTCTATTTTGGCTGTATTTTTAAAATAAATTGTAACTTTTTATTATAGAATAACAATTGCAATTACCTATCAATTTGTAGTATTTTATATGAATTGATACATAGACTGTGACAGTGTATTCAATTTCTTATAGGTTGTCTGGGTACACGATTGTTGTGCCATGTAATATTGTCAATTATAAGACATTGGGACAATGCTAGTAGTTTGGTATTTCTAACTTTGCCATTAACACTTAGTTTCTCTATCACTTAGCTTTTAGCTTATGAGTTTGCATACATAATACAGTACATCTGATAATTTATTGTAAAACTTTGACTAAGCAGTATCCTTTGCTTTTAAAGCACTATACATTGATAATTTATAGAAACATGCCATTATGAGTTCTGGTAATAGTTGTTCATGTCACAAATTATAATTTATATTTCAGGATGTTTATTCAATGCCATCAGAACTAAAAGACTGTTGAATCAATTTTGGATAAGAAGTAGGGCATTGCTGGATTGGAAGGGTTTTTTGTTTTGTTTAAGAATGTATTACAAATTACAGCAGGATTTTGATTTTGGTCTTGGTTTTATCTCAGTTTTAAGTGTTCAAGGGACACAATAGTTCTTGGAGAAATCATTAAAACACTTGGAGTCCCATATTTACCATTGTGGAATTGGCCTCAGGATCCCTCTCTTGTTACAGAATTTAGCTTCTCACTGGTAGCTTAAATATTTTAAAAATTAAACATCTATTCCTTTGCAACCAATTAGTCTTCTGAATGTAAACTAATGTGGTGTCCACCAGAGTGTGCTGATAACCTGAAACAATAGCCCCAGGGAACGAATTGCCATTTATTTCAAGGACTGTTAAGTCTGAAATATACTTATGACAATGTTAATGTCAAAGCTACCTATATTGCTGCCCATCATCTTTGCAGAAACATCCAGTTAATGTGTTTGTTCATCATTTGTGG
The DNA here is from genome assembly GCF_965140295.1 of Lepidochelys olivacea. Classification (NCBI taxonomy): domain Eukaryota; kingdom Metazoa; phylum Chordata; order Testudines; family Cheloniidae; genus Lepidochelys; species Lepidochelys olivacea. Next base: position 270,892,993 of record NC_140411.1, read on the forward strand.
GGGACAGTGGTGGATGTTGGTGTTTGAGTGCATTGCCTGATTGCAAGAGGAGGAAACAAGGAATCTTCCCCCCCCCCAAAAAAAAACAAAAAAAAACAAAATTAAATCTGTGGCTTACTCTGGCCCCAGTGCCCACCTGATCTCAACCCTGCTGCCAAGTCCTGTTCTCCATCTCTGCCAGTCTCTATACCTTATCTTTCATCCCTGCTTCCTAATCCATTTTCCCTCACATAGCTTTGTGCTCACCTAAGAAGGGAAGAAATGAGGCTGGAGAGGAGCTTTAGGGAAAAGAATGATCCTCTGGTGAATCATAGGAAGCTTGTTGGAGTGCAGCTTCTCTCCAGCTTTTTCTCCCCTGGCATCTTTCCTTCCTCAGTGGAAACTCCACAGTTTCTTCCATCAGAGGGTCTGTGTCACACATATACACTCTCCCTCTATACCTCCCCTATTTATTCCTACTCCCCCTATGACTTCCCAAAATATTTTCTACATCCTCCCCATCACATGCACCTTGCTTTCTCCATGGATTCACTCCTGTTTCTCTAATACAATACACACACAACCCACACCAATCCACGAATGCCTCTGGACAGCTCTCGTCCCCCCTCTGTGACCTTCCTCATACAGCCCTGCTTATCCTACCCCCAAGCACTCAAATGCAAAGCCCAAGCTTCAACCTCATATTTGTTAATGTACAAATAACACATCACAGACTTTTTCACTACATGCATGTCCATACGAACTATATCGTTATCTGAAGACAGTTACGGTTTTGCGTTTCAATGTAATTGTGAGGTACTGGATATGTGCATTGTGGTGTGATTGTGTGTTGCAATTGAAAAGGAGTCTGTTGTACACATCTGGAATTTATTGTTATGCTTGAGTATGGTAATGTTGAAGTTGAAGGTGCTGTGGCTGTTGATACTGGCTTAACTAGCAATTGTTCTGATTTTTAGTGATTGGGTTGTTAGTAAAGGTTGCTCAAGTTAACTTCCTAAATTAACTAGGTGTGTGGGGATGGGGTGGGAGCTAATTAATACAGCTCATTTCATTTATAGCAGAACACATGAATTGGGTATGGGGATTCTCCTTGTTAAATATTCTGAAGCCTTCAGATAGTTGGAGTTTTAGATAATTGAGAGAGCCAAACTGCCAGGCCTGGAAGCCTGTATTCACACCAGCTCCCATAATTAGAAATTATTTGATTATATGATTAGATTAGCAAGATAAGGTGGTTGAGGTAATACCTTTTATTGGACTTACATCTGTTGGTGGGAGAGAGAAACTTTCAAGCCAGACAGAGCTCTTCTTCAGGTCTGGGAAAGATACTCTGAGCACAACAGGTAAATGCAAGGTGGAACAGATTGTTTTAGGATTGCCAACTTTCTAATGCCTGAAAACCGGACCCCCTGCACCGCCTCTTCTCCCAAGGCCCTGCCTCCTGCTCTGCCTCTTCCCTGGCTCGCTCCTCTTCCTTCCTTCCTCCCCCTGTCTTTCGCTGCTCTCCCTCCTCTCCCTTCCTCCTTGCTGGATCTTCTCCACCTCCCTCCTCCCCCAGCTGGGCTCCTTCTGCTCTGGGTGCTGCTGCAGCCTGACTCAGAGCCTGCTTCCTGCCTGCCCAGGAGATGCAGGTATGAGGTGGCCCCAGCTGAGCAGGGATAGTGCTGGTTTATGACCTGTTGCCTTCCCTCCCACCCCAGTAACCGATTTTTTGGTATCCAGCCGGTACATCTGACCGGATACTGCCAGGTTCCCTTTTCAACTGGAGTTTCTTGTGGAAAATTGGATACCTGGCAACCATAGATTGTTTAGCACAAGTAGTTTAGCACATATTCTAAGGGACCGTTCAGGGTAGAGTGGTCCTTAACACCTCTGGAGTCATAGGAAAAAAAGGAGGGGGAGGGTTATGGGTTACAGACATTTGTAATAAGCCCTAAATCCATTGTGTCTGTTCAGTCCATGAATTTTAGTGTCTAGCAGAATTATGAAATGTAGCTCCCAGGCTCGTCTTTTGAAAACCTCAAAGGAAACTGTCACAACACTTTAAAAAATGAGCCGGGGAGAGAGGGGAGGCTGAAGCACAGCGCCCACCCCCAGAACGCTGCAGCTGAAACCCACTTCTGGAGTCCTGCAGCTGAAGCAAGGGGGGACTAAAGCCCACCCCCAGAGCCCCACAGCTGAAGCCGGGGGCGATGGGGCGGGTGAAGCCTGGAGCCTCTGGCTGAACCAGGGTAGGGGGCTGAAGCCCACCCCTGTAGTCCTGCAGCTGAAGATGGGGGGCTAAAGCCCTACACCAGAGTTCCTGAGGATTGCAGAGAGGGACCACTGCTTTGCCCCTTCCCCCATCTCAGCCCAGGAGGCTGTCATGGCTACAGAAAAACCTCCTGGTGGCCACATGCAGCCATGGTGGCTGCATTTGAGAAACACATCTGTTCCACTCTGCATTTAGCTGTGGTGCTCGGAGTATCTTTCCCAGACCTGAAGAAGAGCTCTGTGTGGCTTGAAAGTTTCTCTCTCTCTCTCTAGCAGAAGTTGGGCTATGTCTACAGGGCACTTTTGTCAGTCAGAGGTGTGAAAAAACCACACCCCTGACCGACAAAAGTTTTACCAACGAAAAGTGCCAGTTTGGACAGCACTTTATTGGCAGGAGACGCTCTCCCTCCAGCAAAACTACAGCCCCTCATTGGAGTTTTATTTTGTCGGCAGGAGAGAGCTCTCCTGCCGACAAAGACCAGCTACATTACATACCTTACAATGGCACAGCTGTCCCGCTGTAAGGTGTGCAGTATAGACATAGCCTTAGTCCAATACACCTTGTCTCTTTAATATCCTGGGACCAACACGAAAACAATTACACTGCATAAAACATATTAGATTGGCAGGCAACCCCAAAACTGTTAATTCTGCAGCTTCTATCGTGAAAAGTTTTAGATGCTCCACAGGACTGAAGCTCATTCCCTGTGGAGCTGCTTAGAAGTTGTGCCCTGCTGAACTGCACAAGAGCTCTGATCTTGTGACGCTTCATTCATTTTGGAATTTCACCAGGTAACATACAGGATAATCAAGGATTGAAAGTTAACTGGGATAGGGCCAACTGAGATCAAACCGTGCAAAACAGTGACGCTATGAGTCTCTTCCATGTTGACGCTATTGAAGTTCTCGTATTGGAAAGTGAGGGCAATGGGGCAGAGTTCTGTTTTGAATTGGAACCTTAAGAATTTCCAGACTACCTGACATATGATTTTAGAACTATCAGCGAAGTATTAATTTTAATTTTTCAAACATTTATTTTTAACATCAAATCCAAATTTTCTGACTTTCAAACAATTGTGTGTTTAACTACAACATTCTAATTATGTTTCAAATTAATGACTGTATTCAAAAACAACTACCTAAATGCAGTTTTTGGCATGGAAATAGATTTATGTTTAATGATGCCTACATATAAAGGGATTGTGTAGCTTTAATTCATGTTTGTAAAAGTACATGGAGATCTTTGGATTAAAGCTACTATAATTTCAAAGTGTTACTTGTAGAGTTCTTTGAGTTCCTATCGCCCACAGGTGAACCCTTCTTTTAGATCTAATGTGCCAGCACATTTGTATGAAATAGATTTGGAAATACAATAAAAAATTATCTGTTTTTATTTAAATTTGCATATAAATTTGTTTAACCACTGCAACAAGTAAAAGATGCACAGTATATTTCTTTCATGTACTGAGCTCTTCCACCCTATTATTTTTGAGTGTCATTTGCTGAAATTGTTTCTCGCCACCATAGCAACAAGGGGGAAAGTGTTCTGTCTGCTAGCATCTGTGATGAGTTTAAAAACACAGTCTTGTCAGTTCCGTTGTTAAACATTTATATAGAAATAAAGGGTCACTTGTAAATATTTCTACAATGACAACTGATTCTTCCTTTCAGAAGCCTCGGATCCAGGTTTACGAATAACACAGGGTTTGGGGAGACTTCTGTCTTTATAGAAAAAAGTTATTTTTAGGTTTTTCTATTTTTTTTAACTTCTGTGTCACTCAAATACTTAAATGAACATATTTGAAAGGTTTTTTTTAGATACTATAAACATTACACTTTAATTTCAATCTTTGAATGAATCCACTTAACTTTTTAAAATAGACACAAATGACAAGAACATCAAGGTGGTTCTTCTGACTGTTGGGAAACCATGTGAAAGCTACAGAACTGTCTTAAAACCTAGAGGAAAAGTAGAATGGGTGGAGTCATTTGATTGGAGAAATAGCCATGGTTAATGAGTGGAATTAACTGTCACAGGATATTGAAGAGAGAAATGAGGGGAGTTGTGATGTTTATAGGGGACTTGGTTCACTAGCTTCTTGAAAGTTCAAGAGGGTGTGCAGGACATGTGATAATGTCTTATTTTTCAGACTTCAGTGTGTCTGAAGATAGTTGTTTCTCAGTCTAACCAGTAAATATTAAAGCTACTGATTAATACTGCAAAAGAGACTTTAGTGATTGGCAGATTTCACAGTGAGAATTTATCTGATTTAATGTGCCTAAAGTTAGTGGTAGGAAATAAATAGTAGAATGGGTGAAACAATGAAAAGTTGTTTTAAAATAAAATGTAAATGTTATCTAGCATTGGTCCACAGTGACAGAGAATCTCAAAAAAGTGAAGAAAATTTAATTTACTTATTCTTTTCTAGATCAAATATGCCACTGCATAAAATGCCATTTCAGTGGAAGAGCAGAACACACAGGATCCTATGTGACTTTTTTCATGGGATTAGTCATAAAGGCATGGTAATAACTTAAATCCATATTCCAGGCTTTCCTGGAGCGCATCATCTGTTTCATTCAGAAGTAACTGTTCTTTGAAAAATATTCCTACTTAATGCAATTGATTCTACATCTGAAAACAAAACCACAGGCTATTGTGTCCAGCTTGCTGAAGATACCATTCAAGAATGCTGAGAAAATTATGTCAAGTTCTTTACCATTTGCTCAGACAACAAAAATAAAACAAACCCACCAAAAATGGAATTTAAGTGCAATTATATTAACATTCTGAGGTGTTGGTGTTTGGTATACTCTGTAAACCTTTTTGAAAAAGAGGTAATACCTAACAGTCTTGGAGCACATTGCAGAAGTTCAAAATTTCTTCCAGAACCACCATCAGACTTACAGTTGGTTTACTGACAAGGGAGCATTGATACTCCAGATTTCCAAAGACTGTGTGCCGGCATTTGCATTCAGCTACTTTAAATATGCTGAAATTTCCACTGAGCACAGGAGGAATTTGAGCAAAATAATACCATGCATTTTCCATGCTCTGGACAGGCATTAAAATTACCAGCAATTTAAGGAGGTTTTAGAGGGACTAGAGAAATTACAAACAGATCATGCTAAAGTCACAGTCTCTAGAAATTTGGCTTGATCTAATTAGAAAGAACTAGCACAAAGAGAAAAATCAAAATATGATTTAAAGAAGCTATAGGACCTTTTTGCTGATTGATCCCAAATATAAACGTCAAAGGCAAGAATAGGAGCAAGAGGCTGAAATGTTGTTGGTGCCACGTGAATCTGAGTTCTAGTATTTAAAATTGGAGATCCATATTTGTAACCCAAATCTGGTTGTGCCACAGTTTGTTGTACCAAAACTGGGGAGAACTGTAAACGTAAAATTACAGAAGACAGAATACTCCAGAATGTTAATTTTAACAAGACCTACATTCCTGCCCAGTTAGTTTACAATTAACTGAGCATAGTTTTAATACATTCAGATTGTTTCACGAAAGCTTCATAGGAGGCTTAAATCTAAAAATGCAAATAATTTGATATAAGTGTATTAGTGTCTATGGGAACAAACAAGAGTATGGGTCTCTAGTTAGTGGAGTGGGCTCTTCGGTGCTGTGTTCATTTTTCAGAATCAGAAGCATAAATTTTGACAATATTTGATTTTTTTTTTGTTTGTTTCAGGAATCACTGCTTATAAACTAAGGCTTTGTCTACACTAGCACTTTTGTTGGCAAAACTTTTGTTGCTCAGGGGTGTGAAAAAAACACTCTGGTAAGTGATCTTTTTGAGTTGATGCTGCTTGGTTACATGAGGTAGAGCTGTCCTTTGCTTTGTATATTCTAGAAGTGGGTGAAGGAATAAAAATATACAAGACTAGCTGTGTTTGAGTGTGCTCCACATTCCCCTGTACAGCTAAGCAGTGCCATTATTCACACCAAGATTTCACAGGAATCCTCCAGAGAGATCTCTAGGAAACTTGGAGGTATTTGCCAATCCTCTGCTGAAGGTTCATTGGTAGAGCTGCTTTGTCCCTTCTCCCATTGTAGAAAATTTTCTTATGCAACTCGACAATCACTTGTGTGGGGACCAAAGCGCACACAGGCAAGCCGCCTAGGGACCGGGTCTGAAGCCGCACGTGTACAGGAGATGCACCCAGGAGTGAGATATCAGCTTCAGTAACACCTGCCTGTGTAAATGGTGGCAGAATTTACTATATTGTTCCTAGTTGCCTGCACCAATCCCCTGCCCCATCTTGAACAACCAAAACCCCACCCATGCCGAACTCACCATGTTTAGGGTGTTCACTGAGATGTGTGCTTGCCAAGGGACAATGAGAAAGCGATTGATATGTTAAAAGAGGTGCATTTTACCATAATGATTCAATGCTGCATGTGAACTAGCAGTCATGCTTCTGTGTATTGTTGCTTATGCTCCTGCGGATGTGGCCTTCAGAGGAAACCCCTACACCAGCGGAGTGCTTCCGCTAGATAAGGAAGCGATGAAGGCAGAGCAAGCAGGACATGTTCCAAAAGGTGCTCCAATCCTCAAAGGGTGAAAAAAGAGAACGGAGGGAGTGGAGAGAGACCCTGAAGGACAAATTTAAAATAGAAAGGCAGGACAGAAAGGAGAGTGATGGAGCGCATTGTAAAGGGCCAGAAGCAGATGATAATGGAGAAAACAGAGATGTTGAAGTCCCCAATCATGCTCCAGGAAGAACACATGCATGCTCATCCCTCACCCCACTCCCCAGCAGCCAATAAGAACTGCTTTCCATGCCCTCCCCAACTCCTCTCACACATTCTTTGCAACTTCCTGGAATGTCTCAGTACCCCGTTCACTCCACTCCTTTGGACAGCTTCCATAATGATAGTTGGATTTACACACAGCTATGACAGCCTGCACTGTTATCTCCCTTCTCACCAAGCCTTTTGTGAGTGTAAATTGGTATTTAATAAAAACAAACAATCTTTGTTTGTCTCCTACATGTGGTGGTTGCTGCTGGTAGTAATACATAGTGGCAATTTGACCATTTGCTGACTACAAATCCTGGTCAGGACTCATAATAATTTTTATGCAAGATGCATGTTAACAAAACATGGCAGAGTGCTGTATAGAAGGACATTACTGGTGCTCATTGTCAAAATGTTGCCTCAAAGCCTCCCTGATTCGAATAGCCCTCTGTTGTGCCCCTCTAATAGACTGGTATCTGTCTGCTCAAATTCAGAAGCTGGGTAATCTGCCTCGGCGCTTCACTCTGGGGTAAACTTTTCACCCTTAACCTCACAAATATTATGGAGCATGCAGCAGGCTGCTGTGACTAGGGGAATGTTTTCCTCATTTAGGTCTAACCTGCCGTAAACGCAGCACCAGCATGCTTTTAATCTGCCAAAGGCACATTCTATGGTAATTCTGCATCTGCTCAGCCTATTGTTGAAGTGCTCCTTGCTGCTGTCCAGGTTTCCTGTGTAAGGCTTCATGAGCCATGGTAGTAAGGGGTACACTGAGTCTCCCAAGATCACTATGGGCATTTCAACATTCCTCACTGGAATCTTCTGGTATAGAAAGAAAGTCCCTTCCTGGAGCTTTCTGTACAGATCCCTGTTCCTGAAGATACGTGTGTCATGGACTTTCCTGGACCACCCTGCGTTGATGTCTGTGAAATGCCCATGGTGATCCACAAGCACCTGCAATACCATAGAGAAGACGCACCCCTTTCTATTGATGTACTCCATCGCAAGATGGTCTGGGGCCAAAACAGGAATATATATTCCATCTATCACTCCTCCGCAGTTAGGGAATCCCATTGTTGCAAAGCCATCCACTATTTCAAGCACATTGCCAAGAGTTACAGTTCTTCATAGCAGGATGCGATTAATGGCCCTGGACACTTGCATTAATGCAGCCCCAAGTGTAGACTTCCTGACTCTAAACTGATTTGCAGCCAACCGGTAGCAGTCTGGAGTTGCCAGCTTCTACACAGCGATTGCCGTGTGCTTCTCCACCAAGAGGGCAGCTCTCATTTTGGTGTCCTTGCGCTGCAGTGCTGGGTGAGCTCTGCATTCAATTCCAGGAAGGTGGCTTTCTGCATCTGAAAGTTCTGAGCCACTGCTCATCATCTGAGACCGGCATAATGATGCGATCCCACCACTCAGTGCTTGCTTCCCGAGGCCAAAAGCAATGGTCCACCATGTTCAGCTGCTCCGTGAATGCCAAAAGTAATCTGGTGTTGTTTCTTTCCAGGTCAGGCAACTCTGATTCCTGTTCAGATTGGGAGCTCATGATGTAATGCATGACCATCTGTGATGTATTCATAAAAGTGACTACAACAGTAGAGGGCAGTATGGGATCTATCGGTGGGAGACAGTGGGTGCACAGTAAACAGGAGCTGTTGAAAAATATCAGAAAATGCAGTTAAAAGCCCATGGAGTGCTAGGACAGAAAGAACTGTACCATGGGACTTTGAGCCCACACACGATGCACTGCAATCCACTCCACCTTCCCACAACTTCTAGCTGCAGTAGAGTAGCATTGAGTAGCAGCGTGGGATAGCTACCCACAGTGCACTGCTCTCATTGTTGATGCTAGAGCACCACATGTGGATGTGCTCTGCCAACAGAAGGAGCATAGTGAGAAAATGCACAAGCAATGTATTTATACTGGTTTTTGATTGTCGACTTAACTTGCGTTGACAAAACTCTGTAGTGCAGAGAAGACCATATCCTAAGTCACCTACTACTTTGTTCTTTTTCTCCCTAGCTGGAAAAATAAAGGGATTTCTCATGCTGAAGAAAGTCACCAATGCTCCTCCGCGCTCTCATGGGCAGTTTGTGATAGACATTTTAGCTCTGAATTTCTGTGGCTGTATGAAACTGACTATGAATATTGCATTGTACTGGCATCGTATTCTAGTTGAAGGAAAGCGGGCAGTGCTCTTCTACGCCCTCGGCTTAAAGTATCTTATTCTGTTGTCTAAACAAAAGCAGGGGACGTGCCGGTGAGGTAAGCACATGAAATTGGTCCCTAGAGTTGGCACAGTGCGGTTATAAATCATAGGTTTCAGAGTAGCAGCCGTGTTAGTCTGTATCCGCAAAAAGAAAAGGAGGACTTGTGGCACCTTAGAGACTAACCAATTTATTTGAGCATGAGCTTTCGTGAGCTACAGCTCACTGCATGCATCCGAGGAAGTGAGCTGTAGCTCACGAAAGCTCACGCTCAAATAAATTGGTCGGTCTCTAAGGTGCCACAAGTCCTCCTCTTCTTGAAATCAATCCTAGGGGCTGCAAAATGGAAAAAGCTCCGGGCGGGGTTTCGGTGACGGCAGACCTGGATGCCCGGGGCAAACGCGGCCCCGCAGCGGGCTGGCTGCGGATGGATAAAGAACGTCCTGAGCGCGGAGATGAAGCTAGGGCCTGATACAAACACTAACGTGAGCATCGACGGGCCTCTACGCTTCCCCGCCAGCGGGCTCCCCGATCGGCCGGCGCGGACGGACGGGAGCCCGTGGCACCGGACTGGCTGCCCAGGAGCGCTGCCGGCGCCGGGCCGCTAGTCAACGGGCAGCGCGCCTGAGTCGCGGCCAGGGTAGCCCCGGCCCCAGTCCCGCCGGGCAGGGTGAGGGGGGCGCGCTCCCCTCAGCCGCCGGCCCGGCTACATCGGACTTGAGGGGCGCGGCGGGCGGCGCTGCCTGCCCCTGCCGGAAACCAGGTCGCCCGGAACTGTCGGTCGCGGCTGCGTCCGGGCCCAGCGGCGGCCGCCCGCCAAGATGGCGGAGTACGTGCGGGTGCTGAGGCGGGCGCTGCAGCAGCTCGGGGGTCATGGCGGCCTCCGCGGCGCCCTCTGGCAGCTGCTCAGGTACGAAGCGCCCTTTCCTCCCCCCTCCCCCTTCCCCGTGTCTGGGGCCGGCTAGTGACACCCCCGGGAACGTGAGTGACCTTGAGGCAGGGAGCCCTCGACCTCTGGTGCCCGGGGAGCGGGGCTGTCCCAGCCCTACGGGGGGACTGGAGCGTCCCCGGGCTGCGCGGGGGGGCTCGTCTGTCTGGGGAGGTGCCTGCCGTGCTGGGGGCCGGGGGGTTACTCGCTTTGGCTTCAGGCGCTCCCCGCCCCCAGGGAGCCCCGTGGAGTGGGGTTTGGGGGCTTGTTATGGAGCAGCCTTGAAGTACCTTCTTCCCCCCTCCCTTAGCCTGGGCGAGTAACTCCTTTGGACTGGTAAATGAACTATCCTGGTAAGGGAGGGTAAGCGAGGTCTGTGTTGGCGCTGCTTTGTGGTGCTTCCTGCCTTGAGTGCCCTATTTTCCTGCTTAGGTGACTACTGAGGTCCCTTCCAGTCCTACACTTCTTTGGCTATATCTAAGCAACAGCTTATGTTGTCATAACTTATGTTGCCCAGGGGGATGAATAAATCATTCCCCCCCCCCCCGAGTGACATATGCTATACCGACATAAGCGCCGGTGTGGACATAGCCATAGAAGTGTAGGACTGGAAGGGGCCTCAATAGGTCCTCTAGGCAGGAAAACAGGGCACTCAAGGCATACTCTTGTAAGCTTCAAGATAGGGTCCATTAGAGTCAATTGTTTTCTGTTGGGCATAACCGAGAACATTTTCTTTCTTCATGTGACTTCATAGAGCGCACTGCTGTAAGACTTGCCACAGCACCTTTTAAACAGTAGTTGATAGATAGCAAGTGTGCACGATTCCCTTGAACCCAACATTTCACAGACCAAGGCTATAAAATACTTTGAAACAATTTTTAAAAGGCCTAACAGACATTCCCAAGTGGGAGCCTACTGATTTTCACAACTTGAATTTGGTAACAAATCTAATAGGAAGTTCCTGTTAGCCCTTGGGGTCTTGCTTTCTGTAGCACCTCTTAACACTACTCATTTCTGGTAGCCATTACCACAGCCAACATGATCAGAGAAAGGGTTCGGACAGCCAAGCTACCTTATACAATATTCCATAATGTTCAGGCCTCCAGCTTTCTGACTTGAATTGTATTTTTCTTAAAGGTTATCACTGTCTTCCTTCAAAAGCCCCAGAGCCTTAAACATCCTAGGTGTTTTTAGCTACTATTAAGACAAGACTAAGCTGTTTAGAAAGGCCAGAAATGATTTGTGGCTTTTGGAGACGTCTGTATGTCCAGCCATTTCAGCTCAAAGATGAAGTGGAGAAATGATGCATTCGCTGCTGAGTACCTATATGGTGTTCTTGTGCCTGAATATCTTAGGACTCCTTCAGCTAGGGGAATGACAGTCAATGGCATGCATCTGAAATGTCCCTTTATCTAAAATCTGTTGGCCTCCTATGTGGGGTTTGGTTCCTATCTTCATGGATCATTATTTTCTTGATATTGCACCAAGAGCACAGTAATTGCTGTTGAACTAGTACGGGTCATCAGGGAAGGTGTGAGGATCTGTGGGGCTAGAACTTGGGACTGTTGGTCCCTGAGTGACAGCTGCATCCGGTCAATGGGCTGTGAGGCTTGTGGGGCCAAGCTCCACTAGTTGTCATGCCCACAGATGTTCCCTGATTGGCTCAGGTGTGCTATTCAAGGTCTTGAGGAAACACCTGCAGGCTATCTGTTCAACTAGGCAGATCCATGTTTTGGTTCTGCAAATGGACCCTGCTGTGCATTCCTGATACCTTACCTTACTCCTGGTTTTTGGCCCCAGCCCTGATCCTGAAATCTGGTCCTGCTTTTGATTCCTGGTCCCCTGCTCTGCTCCTGACTCCTTGCCCTGACTCTGTTCCATTAACCCTATTTCAGCTGACTCACTTGGCTCTGACCAGTGCAGCTCATTGACCTCAACTCCAACCTGATCCTATGGTGTGACACTGGAACAGCTTGTTGTTTTTTGCCTTGATCCTCTAGACTGAATTTGGACCATGTTCCCTCTATCCCAGGCCCCGGCCTTGACCTGTGTCCTGTAGCTGGGGTCCTGACAGATGGTCACTGTTAGCTGGTGATCTATAGCAGGGCTCTGTGGAGGCAATGCCATGAATGAGAAAATTGGATGATTTTCCCTCACTGAGCTACTGTGATGCTCCTCCTCCCTTCCTCTTTCTGGAAACAATCTTTAAATACAGATTCTGGAGGTGGAGAGGAACTAAGTCAATTAAAAGGGGTACCCCATAATTGCAGGCTGTTGCTCTAAAAAGGTTGCAAGGATGCCTGGCTGTGCCCTCCACTTCTACAGTGTTGTCTCCATGGACGCAGTATATTCAGTGAACAGGGAAGTTGTGGAGATAGTCTTTTTGAGTTAAAGGTGAAAAGTATTGGAAAATTATTTCTAAGCTCCATGTTACCTAAAATAGATTTTCCGTGCAGTGACAGAGGAATTATCTTCAGAGTAAAATAATCATGCTTGTTTCAAAGTATTATGAATCTTGTTTGAATGTTCATGAAGGGCTTTGAGAACTTCATCTGAAAGGCACTATATTCTTTATTAGTATTTGTATGTTAATCTTGTTTTTAATAGGATCAGTTTCAGAATCCATTCTTATTGACGAAATGTATTTCAAACTGTAGTTTTCCTATAATATTTTTCATTATTGAAAATAACACATGCTGGGTACTATCAGTATACTAATAAGGACCTGGATTGGATCATATAAATGGACTAAAATTAGAGGAGAGCATACAGTGTTTTCCTGATACAGGATGAGGAAACTTGTAACTGTTTTCTTTCATTATACTACCAACTTTGTATCTTTGCTGGGTTTCATATGATTCATAGATTTTTATGACCAGAAGGGACCTTTAAATCATCTAGTGTTTCCTTCTTTGTAACACTGGTGATAGAATTTCATCCAGTTACTCCTCTATTGAGCCCAATAGTTTGTGTTTGACTAAAGTGTATCTTTCAGAAAGGCATCCAGGCAAACGTCAGGAGATAGAGAATCCATCACTTCCTTCAGTAGTTTCAGCCAATGATTAATCAACCTCACTGTTAAAAATTTGTGCCTTACTTATAATTTGAATTTGTCTGGCTTCAGCTTCCAGCCGTCAGTTCTTGCTGTGCCTTACTCTGCTAGATTAAAGAGGTCTTTAGTACGGTGAAGGTAACTGTACTCCATAATTAAGTAACCCCTTGATCATCTTCTTGGTAAACTAAGTAGATTGAGCTTGTGGAGAATGTGGTGAATTAATGTTATTTTACATATGGGGTTGTGCAAAGTAAAACCTGTGGTTGGACATGAGATGGGGTCTTAACATCTTAGGACTCCCTGTAAAGATCCATTTGGATACCAGGAGCCATCAAGGAGAGTTGGGGCTTGCCAGCTAAAAGGGTGGTTTTCTGGGACCTAGCTGAAGGTGCCAGGAATGGATTCTCAGGATACCAGACAGTAGTTCATCAGGGACTGTAGGCGTCCAGGCTATCAGGAAGGTGGAATTGAGACCAAATTCAGAGGACGTAGGATCCAACAGTTTCTGAGAAAGAAATCTGAACTTGGATCTGTAGTAAGACTTTCCTGTGCTTGAGAGAGTAAAAGGGAACCTCTAGATGAACAGCGAATGAGTTCTTCGTGAGCTTAATTAGAAGTAACACAGTAAGAGTTTGCTAACCAAGTTTGGAGTGGAGCTGTAGTGACTGATTTTTTCCTGCAGTGGCCTTCAAAGAGCACCTAGGGACAGAGTCCTTGCAGTAAGGAAGCAGAGCGAGGGAGCCTTCCAAGTGCAAAGGCTGGTGATGGCAGCAGTTATAGATTCCAAGGCCAGAAGAGACCATTATGATGATGTAGTCTGACCTCCTGTGTAACACGGGCCATAGAACTTCCACAAAATAATTCCTAGAGCAGATCTTTTAGAAAAACATTCAATCTTGATTTAAAAATTGTCATGATAGAGAGTCCATCATGACCCTTGGTAAATTGTTCCAATGATTAATTACTCTCCCTGCTAAACGTTTACATCTTATTTCCAATCTAAATTTTTTCTAGCTTCAACTTCCAGCCGCTGGATCATGTTACACCTTTCTCTGCTAGGTTGAAAACTCCATTATTAAATATTTGTTCCCCATGTAGATACTGATAGATGGTAATCAAGTTATCCCTTAACCTTCTTTGTTAAGCTTAATAGATTGAGCTCTTTGAGTTTATCACCATAAAGCATGTTTTCTAACCCTTTAATCATTCTTGTATACTTCTCTGAACCCTCTCCAATTTATCAACATCCTTCTAGAATTCTGGGCACCAGAACTGGACACAGTATCCCGGCAGTGCCAAATATAGAGGGAGCACCTTAGCTCTTTTGGCCACAACATCACACTGGGAGCTCAGTTCAGTTTATTGTCCACCACAACCTCCAATTCTCTTTCAGAGTCCTTGCTTCTCAGCTTAGAGTCCCCCATCATATAAGTATGGCCTACATTCTTTGTTCCTAGATGTATACATTTATATTTAGCTGTATTAAAACACATATTATTTCCCTACACCCAGTTTACCAAGTAATCCAGATTGCTGTGAATCAGTGAGTTGTCCTCTTCATTATTTACCACTCCCCCAATTTTTGTTTTCTCTGCAAACTTTATCTGTGGTGACTTTTTCTTCCCATGTTATTTTAAAATAGTGTAGGACCAAGGACCGATCCCTCCCAGACCCGCTGGAAATACATCTGGTTGATGATGATTCCCCATTTGTAATCACATTTTGAGACCTATCAGTTAGCCAGTTTTTATCATGCTGCACATTAAATGGATTCATTTTATATCATTCTAGTTTTGTAATCAAAATGTTGGGCGGTACCAAGTCAAAGTATATTATGTCAACACTATTACCTCTTCTACCAAACTTGTAATCTCATTTAAAAAAAAAATCATTTAGTTTGATAGGATTTATTTTCCATAAACCCATGTTGATTTGTATTAATTTCATTACCTTCCTTTAATTCTTTAGTAATTGAGTCCCATATGAGCCACTCCATTATCTTGCCCAGGGTCAATGTCAGACTGACAGGCCTAGAATTACCTAGGTCATCCCATTTACCATTTTTAAAAATTGGCACAACATTAGCTTTCTTCCAGTCTTCTGGAACTTCCCCAGTGTTCCACGACTTACTGAAAATCAACATGAACTGTCCAGCAAGCTCCTGAGCTAGCTCTTTTAAAACTCTTGGATGCAATTTATCTGGACCTGCTGATTTAAAAATGCACAACTTCAGAAGCTTCTGTTTAACATCTTCCAGAAATACTAGTGGAATGGAAAGTGTTATCATCATCCTATAATGAGACCTTTATCCTCTGTTTTTCCCCCAATACAGAACAGAAATATTTATTGAACACTTCTGCCTATTCTGAAGTATTATTGATAATTCTACCATTTTTATCTAGCAATGTACAAATACCATTGTCAGGACTTTTTGTTCCTAGTATACTTTAAAAAACCTCCTTTTATTGTCTTTAATGCTGTTGGCCATAGATTTCTCCTTGTGCCTCATTGCTTCCCTTATCAGTTTTCTACGGTTCCTAACTTTTGACTTATATTCATTTTGTTATTTATGTATCTATAAAAATTTGCCATTTGGCTCATAATTGTTTTCAGCTTCGTGAAATTAGCCCTGTTAAAGCACCAAGTATATATATTGCAGATCTGGACTTGATTCTGCTTGCACATTATAAATGTGATCAAGTCATGATCACTGGTACCTAACCACCATTAATTTTTAGTTCTGTGAACAGTTCCTCTTTGTCTATTAAGACAAGATATAATAAAGAATTCCCACATGTTGGCTGCAACACTTTTTAAATTAGGAAATTGTCCTCCATAATGTTTAGAAATTTCAAGGATGTTTTAGTATTGGCAGCATGAGACTGCCAGCCTGAGACTACCAGCATATATCACTCAAACTGAAGTCCTCCATGGTCACATGGTTGGTTTTTTTTCCCCCTCTGCACATTATAGACAGCAACTAGTACCCCAACTTTTGCTTTATCAGTTAGGACATTGATCCATAAGCATACATGATAATTTTCTTCCGAGTTATCAGTGACTCGGAAACAGATAACGCCATATTTGAAAGAGTCCCCCCTCCCTGGCCCATTTTGCTCACTTGAGCCTTCCTAAATAGGTTATAACAATTGATTTTAACATTCCAGTCATGCAGATCATCCCACCACCTTTCAGTAACACCAACTACATCAAATTTATTTTCATAAATGAGCAATTGCAATTCCTTTTGTTTGTTACCCAGGCTTCTAGTATCGGTGTATAAGTAATTAAAGAATTTCTTCTTTACATGTTCTTGAGCATCTTGATTCAATTTGTTTTCAACATCTTGATTTTGTGCTGAGTGCTCATATCTTCCCTCTTTTTACCCTCCCCTTTTGTTATTAGTTTAACCCCCTTCTGAATACTCTAGCCAGCCTGTCCCCAAGGAGGTTGGTTCCCCTTCTACTGAGCTGGAGGCTGTCCAAAATTATACAGACCTCTCTTCTCATAGAAGGCAGATGAATGTTCCACAAAACCAAAAACCTCCACCTTACACCACTTACCTAGCCAGTACATCACTTTCTGAATCTTTTCTCTTCCTTCACTAGTGGGACAGGAAGGATCTTAGTGGCGATTGCTTGGATATTCTTCCTCAACGTTCCTTGAAGTAATCTGTTATCCGAGCCCAGGCTGTAGGAAACCTGGGGGCTGTGACAGAGCTTTTTAAGTCTCTCATTTTAAGGCATTTTTTCTAGCCCTTGAATCACCTTTCTGGCTCTACACTGCACCCTCTCAAATGTTTCAGCAATTTTTTAAAAATGTGAACACCAGAATTGTACACCGTATTCTAGTATCGATATCACCAGTGCCATATACAGAGGAAAAATCACCACCCTATTCCCATTTATACATCCTGTTGAATTGCTTATCCACTATGACCTTTTAATCCTTTTCAGAGTTGCTGCTTTCCAGGATGTAGTCCTTCATTCTGTTTGTGTGGCCTGCATTCTTTGATCGTAGGTGTATGTCCTGGCATTTGGCTCCATTAAAATGCATTTTGTTTAAATGGTCCCAGCTTAACAAGAGATCCAGCTCACTCTGTATGACTGTTCTGTCCTTCTCATTTTTCATGTTGAGGTTCACAGCTCTATTACAACAGAAAGAAAAGGAGTACTTGTGGCACCTTAGAGACTAACCAGTTTATTTGAGCATAAACTTTTGTGAGCTACAGCTCACTTCATCAGATGCATCACGAAAGCTTATGCTCAAATAAATTTGTTAGTCTCTAAGGTGCTACAAGTACTCCTTTTCTTTTTGCGGATACAGACTAACACGGCTGCTACTCTGAAACCTATTACATATTACAACAGGTAGTTCAGCCTGCCTGCAGCTTGGGGCAGAACTAGACCTGTCCGTTACTGGCAGGAAAGGACTGCCCCACTCCCTGAAGTTCCCTCCAGTTTTTCTGCTTTCATAGCTGCAGCTGGCTCAAGCAGGACTCCCTGCTGCAGGGCTTTTTGTGAGGGGAGTGAAGCTAGAAGGTCAGCACACCAGATGGAAGATCATGCCTGAATCCTGGTAGTCCCTTCCTAAGACTGTGGAGCTTAGCAACCTCCTTTGTTTTCCCCCTCCAATTCCCTGTGAGTCATGGATGGAGACCACCGGACACAGCATAGATGCTGACAATGCTGGAAAGTGCAGAATGATGTCTTTGGGCCTAGGTCCCTCCTGCTCACACCACTACAAGGGTCTGCCTTTCTGCACACGGATCTCTACTCATATTCCAGGCTAAGACTGCCAAGAGAAACAGACCTATCTGGCCTATGTGAATTCCATGCAATAGAGAGGCGTAGACCTTCTAGGGAGCCCATTCTGGAGCCCCAGGCCAGGGAAAGCCAAGTGGGGAGACTAATAAGCCCAGCCTCTTTGAGGATGGGATCGCTAACCGCCATTCTGAAAATATTTCTGATCTCGGAGTCCAATTTTGCTCCCCCTCTGAAGCATGATTAGGGGGACAAATTTCCAAAAGCAAAATAAAATCTCTGCTGTTTCCCCTGCTCTCCTTCACTGTTTGCAGCAGGGCAGATAAGTGCAGAAAAGACTAGGCCATAGACGTGCTGATTCCTCTAGATGTGCATATGCACACCACCACAAAGAGAAGCCTTCCTCCTTCAGGGAGGAAGGTCAGCAGTCCTAATCAAGTCAGAGAATCAAATAGTAAAATATTGTTTAATAAAAAACAAACCTGCGGATAGATTCTTTCAGGCAGGAGTTGTCTCTGGAAACCAGTAAATAACACACCTAATGGCTTCTCTGTGTCAGGACATAGGATATGAGGTGGTGAATGGCAGCTCTCAGGACAAGAAAAAAATATGAGGGGAAAGCAGAAATTGAATTTATGTCTTTCTGGCTCTGGTCTCAGGCCTGATTAACCCGCCATTCAATCTTTGGATGCCTCTGTGTCACAGAGGAGGTCCTCTATTGCAAGATTAGTCCTCCAACAAGTTTAGAATGTATACTTGGAGGAAGTTATTCTTACATAACCTAAAAGAAAAGTCAACAAATAACTTATTCTACTGGCTGGTGCAAAGTCCATAGTTACTTACCATATATAACTAGTAAAATAATAGTTTTGATGCCCGTGGGAGGGCTTTATTGTTGGTGTGTAAGAATACCCAAACAGGTCAAATCTCTGTAGTATAATGTTCTCAGCATGTTAAAGAAAAAGATTTTATACAAATCCCAGCATTGAATACTTCAAATCATCAACCTTACTAAAACCCCACTAAATCATAGAGCATGACTTTAGAACCTCATTCTTCTTCTTGCAGCACTACCCAGAAGGAACCTCTGCATGAGGTGGTGGTACACTTCCTATCCATTAGAGTAGGCCTTCTAATGGCTACTATCTCCAGTCAGACACGTTGTTGTTGGTTTTTTAATTTGAAGTTGGAAGCTTTTTCTGATGGGACCCAATATTGTATTTTTAATTCAGGTAGTTGCTACACCTTAGTAACCAGGAGAAGATAAATATATTTATACATAATTTTGGATATCCACATTTTAAGGTGCCTTTGTACTCTTGGAGACACGTTGCTATAAAAATACTATTGAAATTGATCTATGGACCTTAGCATAAAGAATAGGAAACTTTAATCCGTGCTTACCTTAAAATTTCCTTTCTTTGAGTAATAAGATCCACAGATCAAGCCAACTTGCAGACAAAATGGATCATCAGAACAGAGATGGAAATTGACATCCAAAGACCTGGGTTTGTTGACAGGTGGAATTTACCATCCCCTGAAGTAGAAGAAATTTCCCCCCCCCCAAGTATATTTAACACAATTTTTAATTGGGGAAAGTAGATTTGAATTATTCTGATTGTGAAAATTATCTCAACTGGAGGAAACTTCAGAGGCAGGGCATTCCCTTGTGCTAATAACTGACAGGTTGTCTTCTGCCACCAAGCTGCAAACGAGCTGAAGAACTGATTGTAACAGATTTGTGGATATTATTACTTCAGGAAAGGAATCTTTCATGTAAGCACAGATACATTTTCCTATTTTGTATGTGTATTAAAAAAGCTATTTTTTTTTCATCCTAATCCTGGGCTCTTCATAGGAAGCATAACCTTAAATTTAAAGTATTAATTGATAGAGCAGGGGCGGGCAAACTTTTTGGCCTGAGGGCCGCATTGGGTTTCCGAAATTGTATGGAGGGCTGTTTAGGGGAGGTTTTCTCTTCTCAAACAGCCAGGCATGGCCCGTCCCTCGCCCCCTGACTGCCCCCCTAGGACTCCTGCCCCCATTCAGTCCCCCTGTTCACCGCCCTCTGACCACCCTCCAAACTCCCCTACCCTCTATCCAACCCTCCCTTCCCCCTTACCATGCTGCCTGGAGCACCAGTGGCTGGCGGCACGGCTGTTGTGCTGCCCCAGGAGCTCACAGCCCCGCTGCCAAGAGCATTGCGCCAGCGGCGCAGTGAGCTGAGGCTGCGGGGGGAGGGGCCGGGGGCTAGCCTCCTGGGCCAGGAGCTCAGGGTCCGGGCAGGAGGGTCCCGCGGACCGGATGTGGCCTGCGGGCCGTAGTTTGCCCACATCTGTGATAGAGGCAGGCATTTAAATAGGTATTTTAGTCTGGTAAATTTGGTTCAGTTGTCTTGTAAAGCTTTCTGGAGAATATAGAAGGTGGCGTACTTTGAACAGACATAGGAAACATTTACTTGCATAAAACTAACACTGAGTTTAGCAAACAACCCCCAACTGTTGGACATTGTTTCAACATAGACCCTGTGCTATAGAAAAATCCATTTGCCTATTTCTGACATTCTTACAGCATATTTTTATCCATCTGGTCCAAATATTAGATAGCTAAATCAAAGGTGTAAATCTAGAAGATTGAAAACAAAAATTGTATCATGAAATTTTTCTCTTCTATGAACAAAAGACTGAACTTTGTCAGGTGAAATATTTCTAAAGATTTTTGAGGCAATTCAATACCAATTAAAAGAATGAAGCTGCTTCAGCATATATCCCGTGTGTCTGATTCTTGGTGATACCTCATTAGTGTGTGGTGCTTTATAGCCTATACACATAAACGCTTTCTTGTGTGATTCTATTTAGCAGCATTCAAAGAAAAGGGGAAACTAAAAATGTTCAGTTTAAGGGGAATGGTACCTCATCACTGCATGTGGGAAAACACATCATGGTATACATCTATTAAACATGGAGTTTGTTCCTTCTGGCTATGCCTGATCTGTTGAACTCTAAATGCCATTTTAGATATTGTTACACTGCAATTTTAAGTTTTTGATATTACATGTAATAAAATGAGTTTACTATTTTTAACCCAAAATTACTCCTTTCCACTCAGTAGTTTAGTTGTATATTTCTATAATCTACCTGCTGATTTAAAAAAAAAAAAAAAATTCTTACCAGACTCCCGAATCTTACTGTTCTGCTAAATAAAATGCAGGAAGTTCCCTAAAGTGATACCGTCCGTTTAAAAGCACACTTCAGTCTGAAATTTTATTTCCTTTTATTTACAGGCATCACCTAAAACAGCTATAACAGAAAGCTTTGTTTGTGAATAAACTCTCAGATAGCACTGAACTAAGCTCAACACAGTTTATTTGAATTTGCTAATTTAATCTGGTTAATTTTTTAACCTACTATATCAATCCTTCCATAGTTCTTCAGTGTCAGCAACTACAACACAAAGCAAAATGACTGCATTCCACAACTCTTTGAGAACAAAGTTTTGTATAAATCAAAACATCGCATCTATATAATTAGATACTCTCAAAATGTTAAAATGAAAACTAGATCCCTTGAAATGTCACAAGATTAAATTGAAACTCTAACCGTGGATCTCCCTAATGGCAACTCCTGGCGGTCCTAGTAATGAATTGTATTAAACCTTTGGGATCCCTTTTTCACTGACTCTGCCATACAAATTTTCTCACTTCCTGGACAACACAGACTTCCAAGTATGTCAGATAGTAACTATTGCCATCTTGGAATGGGCAAAAAACTTTTAGACACAAAAATGAAATTGTCCCTTTAACCTGGGTTTAAAGTTTTTAAGGACCCAATTCTGCCCTCTCGGTTGAAGAGAAGGCTGAATAGGCTTGTGGCAATTACAACAAAAGTTAGTAATTGTAGCCCAGACTAATCCCAGATGTAATTCCACATAAATCAATTCATTCTTATATGTATGGAAAAAAAATTCTAGCGAACCTGTTCTGAAGATTTTCTTGTGTTAAAGGTGTGAAGTTTTTCAACAAAGTTATGGAAAAGGTGATAGTCACCATGTTTTCACGTGTTCTGGAACAATACTGTAAATGTGAAGATGGGACAAAACCCAATAATTAAACCATTTAACAGCAGTTGGGTGTACCTAATTCTGACAGTCATTGTCAGCAACAGTGCATTTTCCTACTGTGAATGGTTCCATAGAGGCTAAGACTGTTTTCAAGGCAGCACAGTGAGACAGTGACAGAGATGGGACTAGAGTTTAGGATTTTTGGCTCCTAGGTCTATGCTCGGTCCACTAGAACTCACTGTTTCCATGATGGAACACATCAAGTTAGTTTGCTGCTAATCATTCTTAACATGATACAAAATTATCTCTGTTTTAACACATAACCAAATAAACAATTAAAAGTAGGTTTCAGAGTAGCATCTGTGTTAGTCTGTATTCGCAAAAAGAAAAGGAGTACTAGTGGCACCTTAGACACTAACCAGTTTATTTGAGCATAAGCTTTCGTGAGCTACAGCTGACTTCATCGGATGCATTCGATGAAGTGAGCTGTACCTCACGAAAGCTTATGCTCAGATAAATTGGTTAGTCTCTCAGGTGCCACATGTCCTCCTTTTCTTTTTAATTAAAAGTAGATGCACTTTCCTAAAACCAGGTCATATCATTTAACTATAGAATATAAATCACTTGGAAGCCAGCTACTTGCCATTGCAATTTATATCATACCTTTAACTTTTCCCCCACCATTTTACATTTCTCTGTATGTTGCCAGGTAATTAAAGACTATACATAGACCTACAGCACAGACTTCTGCTACTTGAGGTACCAGACTAACTGATAACAGTAGTCAGGTTGTCTTCCTCTATGTGGTGAAGACAGTAGGGCGAGTTGAAGCAGACATTTTTCCAGTGGATTTCACAGCTATTTGCTGGCAGAAGAAAAATTTTTAATCTTGGGGTCTATTCCACGTTCTGAGTGGAGTGGTCCCTAGTGGTTACAGACATACTTGGACACCCCCTTTCTCCCCCGCACATAGACACTTCTGCTTCTGGTCCCTCCGACCTGTGTTGTCTCGATACCTCCTTCACCCTTGATACCCCTACACAGGCCTGGTTCTAGTTTCTTCTGTATTCCAGTCAGGCTGTTGCCTCCTCCTTGCTGCCTAGGTACCAGCAGTGGAGAGCATCTCCCTGTTCTCAGTTTCTGTGCCTGTCCCCGTAGTGGCTCCTGGCTGCAGGAAGCATTTACATGGAAAGTTCTGCTCAGCCTTGGGCTGAAGCATACTCCAACCAAATGGAATATTTGTAGAATTTAGCTGCCAAAGTCTAGAAAGTCTCTACTGAACATATGTGAACTTAAGATTTTTCGGAGGCTTACAACTTAACCAAATTTGGGTGAATATGCACTAGTATGGCAGAAGGCATATCCCTGCTAAATGTCAAGTCCCTGCTCCAAAGCATAGAGCTTCTCAATTAAACATCTGAGGGTTTTTTTGAAATTGGGAAAATCCTATTTTTCCATAATTCTTCTGAGAAATGCCTGAGCTATTTTTGCTGAACTTTTCAAAAACATTCTGTAAGGCAGACTACCCGCTTTGAAAACATCAGCTCAAAGGGTTAGTTTGGCAAAGTTTTAAGCCACTGAGAACTGGGTCTTATAATGGAAAGTGTCAGGCAGCCATAAGTGTAAGTGATTTTAGTAAAGAGGAAATAATCAGTGAAGGCATGTTCCAAACTATGTAACTCATGTTTGTGATTTTGATCTGAACAGTATGCAAGCCCTACATTCAGTTAAGTATTACAATACTGGTAAAATGTACTGTACTTGATGAGATATGAAACCAACGTCTTGGCCAGTTGTGGCTATTAAAGGTCCCGTGGTATTTTTCATAAGACATGGGAAATGAACCCTGGTGTCTTAGCTATATTCAAACTCTGCTACGACCCTTACTACCCTCAGGTAGATACAGTATTTTTCATGTCCTCCAAAAATGTTGTGTAGTATCGCTCTTTGCTGTGTAACAGTGGCTTTGTGTCAGAGGTGGCTGCACTCTAATGGATGGTAAAGTCCTGCAAAACCTTACCTGTGACTCTTCCTGTGGAAGTCAATGGGATTATTCCTATGGTTAAAGACTACTCATGAAATAGACTACAGGCCAGATCCTGCAAGCCGTCAGTTTGAGTTGCTGATGTGCTTTGGGATCCTTCAATTTTAAAGGTATTTCACTGTATAAATGTGTGTTCTAAATTCACCTGATTGTAAACTATTTTTGCTGTATTCTAATGAAAGATAATGTGTTTTGTAATTTCTTCCAATTGAAGTGATTGTGTCTTGGGAATTCACAGGGTCAGCGATTTGAAGATAGGTGCCCTAGTAGGTGTTGACAAATATGGAAACAAATACTATGAAGACAAAAAGTATTTTTTTGGTAAGTATACTAAACTGAATATCCTAGTAACTTCATATAGTTTATCTAGATTCTGCTGGTGAAATGGAAATGAAATATATTGCATGGTTTCCTTATGCATGACTTGTATGTATTTTTGATACCACTCCCCCTAATTCAAACACTTCACAAAGAAGTTGCAGCCAGCATCATAGTGGGCAGATTTAAGCTAATTGGAGTACCTTAACTGTGAGTTTCCATTGATTTAAAATGATTAGGTTTCTTATTTAATCTTAACTGTGAACGTCATGTCTTTTTAATGGTGTTTTCCCACTAACTACAGCATTCCCTTAAGATACTGATAGATATGCTCTCAATTTTGACTTCTCATTAACCTTTAAGAAAAAAAATTGGTTTGGGAATTTTTTATTTAAAAATAGTCATAATTTAGGATTGTGGAAAGGTGAAGTTTAGGGAAGCATTCTCCTTTCCTGATCATTTCTCTGAGATCTGCAAAAGGAGACCCAGGTGCCTGTGCACCTCCTCAGATCCCTCCTAAGAAAGGAAGCCTATCTTTTGGGAACCTTTTGGAGAGGCGTAGGAGTTAGGGCTCTGCTTAGGTAAGGTACATCAATACCCTGGTGAATCTTAAAAGGTTTGTGGGTGGGAAGGTCAAAATCCACCTCTTGCAAGCATCAGTCTCCTAAACACCCGGGAGGTTTCTGGAGCCTCCTTGAGTGCAAACACTCCAATTGTCTTCCCATGCACAGCCTCGGTAGGATCCTCTTCCCCAAAGAAGCTAAAATAGGCTTTTTTAGGACTTATCTGCACATTGAGGTTTTTGGGAGTGAAGTGGCTTTTGATGAGCTTCCTAAGGGTTTCAGATGGCTTTCTGGCTTTAGGAGGCCCACAAGAAGGGGGGCAAATGCCCTCTGTCATCTTCCCCACAATTCCAGCCCATTGCTCTATCGAGAGCCTCCTTAAGCAGTAGCTAGCTTAGTCTCATGATGGTTGGGTTCCCTTTTTGTGTATCGTAGATGTACAGGAGTGTGTGTAGGTTTGTCTACAGTAGAGTTCTTGAATTGCCAGTTAGCTTGTTAGCTAATGTGTTTGTAAAGTGTCCTGACATTTACAAACACTTGTTCTAAGTGCAAGTTGTCAGTCACCCATGGTAAACAATCAGTTAATGTGAGTTAAAAACTCTAGTGTAGACAATTAGCAACCCCTCAGTTGCCAGCAAAGAGTTGCCATTATCTAGCAGTTGCAGATAAGTGAATGGCCAGTTTGTGGAGCTGCAGCCAGGGAAGAAAGCGGTGGGGTGTGCCTTTGCTGGCTGCAGCCCTGCAAACTTGCCTGCATGAAGTTAGTAGAAGGGAGTAGTGCTGCAGCCCAGATGCTGGGGCTTTCCACAGGGAGTGGAGACACTGGGGTCCCACAGAGCTGCACAATACTGCTCCCTGTGCTCCCCAGGATTTAAGGCTCAGCACATCCCTGCGCTACCTGCCTTGAGTGCAGCCCAGTGAGCACAGGGAGAGTTACCATGAGGCTCCAGCGTTTAATAGATTAATATACATCTATATTAATCCAAGAACGTGTGTCCATAATGGTAAATAATCTGTTTATTAGCAAAAATAAGCAAATAATAAAGAGAACTGGCACTCACGCTGAAACAATAGGCAGTTAGCAGCTCTATGTAGGTTGCTCTCTGGCAGAAGCTACAACCTCTGTGTCACTGAATGTCCACACTCCCTGTGACCTTTGGTTTCTGGCTCTGGTCTAAAGGGGACATGTCTATGGCGGCTTCCACTCTTTCATAACTTTGCTTAAGTTTATGTGCTGAAGGTCTTGGCAAGATGGTCACAGGGATCTGAGAGAGACATAAGGGCCCTGGAGCAGCTACCCAGATTTCCAAGCAGCCCTGTTTAGGGATGGCCTGCTTGCCTCGTGTGAGAGTGGCCAAAAAAAAGTGAGGCAAATAAGCTCTGCCTCATTTTTTGTTTAAATCCTGGCTCAGCTGTTTTTATAAATAGAATTGCTTCCTGGAATATTTTGACTTTGATCTGAATTCAAATTTGAGGGAAATGGCTGTGCTGAGTAACGAGCTTGCAAGTTTCAGAATTGATATTGCATCTCTTTGGGAAACTTGGCTCTCAGACGGCTTTATAAGGGAGAAGGACTATGCTATTTCCTGGCATGGCAAACCTGAAGGAGTAAGGAGAGAGTGTGGTGTAGGTTTTGCTATCAGAAATGAACTTATGTCATTGTGTGAAGGTCCGATGGCAGTGTCCATATGTATCATGATACTTTGTGTAAATCTAGAACTCATCCGTGCATACACCATGCTCTGTAAAAAGCGATGGTGCCATTGAGCAAAAATAAAATATTGCCTCTGGTGAATTGGGGTTCTGTCTGTACAACATGCTATTGAACTTTTAACTATAATTATCTTCCATTTTTTATTTTGGGAATAATTATTTTTAGCTAATACAGTGTTGTTTGTCTAATTTAAGGTCGTCATAGATGGGTTGACTATACTACTGAAATGAATGGCAAAAATACATTCTGGGAAGTGGATGGAAGCATGGTGCCACCGGAATGGTAAACCAACTAGTCTAATAATAATAATCATTTTGTGTATGTTGTATGATTGCATGTTGCAAATTCTTCTACATAAATACTTAGTTATAAAGCAGATGGAGGTAAATCTGACCTTAAGGCAGCATAGTTTTCCTGGACTCTGCCTTTCTGTATAGGGTGAAAGTCTTTCTGGCCAGATGACTTTTATTTTTAGTTAGAAAACGTCTTAGTTTATGGGTTTGAGAGCACAAAGGGAGTGGCACCACTGAGTTTCCAGGGGAATGTTTCTTTAGAAAAAGGGTCTCCCTTCATGAACCCAGCCATGTCCCCAGTCTTCTCACCCCTCCAGAACTATGGATCCCCAAACATGCAAGGTTACAGCGCTGACGGGAACCAGGGGCACATGTGATTACAACTGAAATAACTAGTGATAACTATAGTGACATAGAAGAGTTGATACTACTACTGGGTGTACTGAGACTCTGGTTAAGGCCCCAGTCCTGCAAGCTGCTCAATAAGGCAGACCCCTGTGCCCACACAGAACTCAATTGAATTTAGGGGGGTCTGCTTAGGTACCAGAGGCTGCCCATGTGGGAGAGCTTAGAGGTTCAGGGCCCAACTTGTTAAATGCCTCTGGGACATGTAGGATCTTCTGAAAGTCAGAGTGGGCTCTCTCTTTGTATGGACAAAATATGGACCCTATTACCGACTGGGGCCTATAGGCAAATAACTTAAGCTTTAAAATTAATCTCCCCACTCTCCAGGCTTCCATCTTCTTTCATCCCCTATTCAGCCAAAAGTGGAGGAGAATTTATGTATGCATGGAGAGTCCAAACTGATTTTTAAGAAGGTGTGCATACGCTAGTGCTTGACTCCTTTTTAAAAAAAGTGTCTGAACTCAGGGCAGTGGGAGGCCCCAAGGGGCATTGCGGGAGCTGGGTGAGGACCCAGAGAGCTGGGGGTGATTCTCTGCAGAGCCTGTCCCATCCCCACCTCCTTCCTACCGGTGCCTAGCTCCTACTCCCTGCTGGGAACTATGCTGTCCAGGTGTCCCTGCTGCCCAGCTGTATCTCTGCCCCAGGCTCATAATGGCCCTCACTCCCCTGTCTTGTCCTGGCTGCGGCGTCCCTGGTGCCCTCTACTCTCTTGCCACTGAGCACCCCAGCCTAGCTCCAGCACCATCACCTGATGGCTCAGAGAATGCTCTGCAGCTAGTGAGGCAAAGGAGCTGCCTGGCCCACAACTGGCAAAAATACCAGTATGCCATTCTAGCTTCCCCAAAAAATACTGGAACACTGTTCTGGAGTGTTCCGGCATGATTTGAGTTTTGTGTATGTGGTTACCTCCTGAGGAATAGCTGCATTATAAATTTTGTGGGGTGAGGGAAGCTGGGTGGAAAAACTCATTTCCCTTGTACACAGTGTAGGTTTTTGATTAGGTTTTAGTTGGGTAATTGTATTTTGTGCATATATCAAGTAAAACAGCTTTAAACTTTATTGAAGTAATGGAAAACACAGTTGCACAGCTAAACTCCATAATGTCACTGCTATATTTTTTTCTATCTTAAAATGAAATTTCAGAAGAATTAAATGCAAGAACTTACACAGTGCAGTTATAAGTTTTCAAATTTGAACATACACTTTTCCCAACTTTGCAAGTTCAAAAAGCAACATTAATTCAGTGTGTATGGAGTATTTTAAAATACTGGTAAGAATATTTTTAAATTGTATACTTAACATATTATGTCCAACGTGTTTTGAGTTAATGTTTCTACTGGAAACTTAACACAAGTCTGGAAATACAAATTTGCACAGTATTAATGTAGGGTTTTGCATTTAATACAAAACAATTTAAACCAACATGTCAGGATAGATCATTCAGTCCATAATCTGAGGCATTTC
Source organism: Lepidochelys olivacea (assembly GCF_965140295.1). Classification (NCBI taxonomy): domain Eukaryota; kingdom Metazoa; phylum Chordata; order Testudines; family Cheloniidae; genus Lepidochelys; species Lepidochelys olivacea. Next base: position 270,921,814 of record NC_140411.1, read on the forward strand.
TGATCAGCTACATCACAAATTGAAGATAACATTCTGGGATTTGCAAACATGAGGGCATTTTTCTGCAAATAGAAGTCTTCTATTTCAAATCCTATAGTTGGTTTTGAAAAATGGGCCAAAAGAAGTTTTTCTGTTAGCACATAAATCAGTTGTTGGCCACTCTTGGTAATCTGTTTAATAAATGCTTTGCTGCCAGCAAAAGTTTTGGAATGTCTCACTTTTGTATTTACTGGTGTGTACTTTTCATTGTTGGGTATACTGATCCTTTTGATTATGAAGGCAGCTTTGCTGAAGACTCTTTCCCATCTCCCCTCAGAGGAAAACAAAAAAGGATTCTGCATCCCTGCTCTTGCTGGTTAAGGCACTGTGCCACTAGTCATCAGTTCAGTGCCTCTTATTGAGTGCAGTGATTACCTTTATTTCTCTCACTTAGGCTGTGATTCTGCATCGTGCTTTGTGTAGAATCGGTAAACTGCCCTTGCAGATCACAATGTAGGATCAGGGCTGTAGCTCTCTATTCTTCTACTGGGAAATAATATTCTTCTGAGAACTGTATTTGGGCCAAATCTCTGCATTGCCTGGGAATCCCTATAATCCCCAGGTCTGAACCAGCACTGGACTGAGCAGCCTGGCCTGTACCTAACATTTTACTGCTATTTCTGAACCAGGCATTCACAAAGGCATTCATCCTTACTCTCACCAAATTGACGTTATTGTGAGCCCCTGTGCAATGAAGGGGAAACTGGTACTAACTTTGTTCACTGTGACCGAAGTAGTGCCTCTGCACTCTGTCACAGTGATATGGGTGAGACTTGTATGGCGAACGGGACTGAGAAAATTCATTGCTGAGTTTTCTGGGACTGTTAGTATTGCTCTGTGTTGGACTTCATCTATTTCATTTGCAGCAGAGCAGAATAGATGTCTGCTTCGTATGGAGAGAGTCATGAGAACTAAATCATTTTGAATAAAACAATTTAGTTTTATCTGGAATGTAGGTTTTCCCCTCTCTAGCAATCTCTCCCATATATAATGGTATCACCAGTTAGGCTGATGAAGTGGGTTATAGCCCACAAAAGCTTATGCCCAGATAAATTTGTTAGTCTCTAAGGTGCCACCAGGACTTCTCATTGTTTTTGCTGATACAGGCTAACACAGCTACCCCTTTGAAACCTGAATAATCTGTTTCCTCTCAAATAGTCTAACCTATAGTCTAACCTCTCAAATAGTCTAACCTAATAGGCTTTCTAACCTATTCATAGTGTGGTCTGCCTGAGAAGAGTCATCCTTGTGCTTGCATGACTTTCAGTCTTCTGTTGTTTTTTATTCCTTCAGTACTGTTATTCAATACTGAAATAAGTAATGTACATGGTTACCTACATACTAAAGAGTCCAAAGAACCAATGTTTGTAGTCTAGTCTAAAATGAGATGTCTGGATAGAGATTAGTGAAGACACCAAGGTTGCTCTCAACTGGTACCTTTTACGATGACCAGAACTGAACATGTTCTCCTTTATGGATTCCTATTAGACAAACCTGAAAATAAATTTATTCTGGCAGTTGTTTCCAATGGGCAGATAAGTATAAATGTCTTAGTTGCCTCTGTGATATATGCTCTGAAACTTCCCATTACAGTTCTGTAGCTGTGTAGAACTTGTATTGGTACAGCAGCTTTGAAGGTTTATGCTTGTATTAAATCTGCCCTGAAATGAGGACCTTTTATGTCGGGGACTAGATTGCACAATGGGTTAGGTCATGAGAAATGAGTTTGATGGTCTTGCCCCAGTCCCTATTTATGCATGTCACAAAAATCACTGCCTAATGAATTCGGCACAATTGGCAGTCTTTGCTGAAATGCCTGTGAGTGGGTAACTAGAGAATTGCAGACAAAAACTAAAGTATAGTGGCAAAGCTGTGTAGGCAATTTTGCTGTGTACATGCTGATGATACCAAGCTGGTTTGAAGTCTGCCCCATCTGTTGCTTACTTTCACAAGCACTGACTTCACTCATCATTTTACTGTTTTGGTTTTCTTTTGTAAAAAAATCACTTTCAAATGAGGGCACATTTTTATGTGCTGAACTTTCTGTGGGTTTCTGAATAAAAGTAATAGGAGAAGATACTTTTTACTGTCTGTTGATCTATAAATTCTTTTTTCATTGCATTGGGTTGCCTAGTATTATTGTTTAGTCTTTTTCTTATCCACAGTCCTAATCAGTATGTACATTTTTTTGAGGGTGTGGAAATCATCTTGCTGAGTTTTAGGCTTTCCATCTACTCCTTCATCCCAGGCCAATGCTTTGCTCCTTGACACTCCATTCAGTTTGCCTTTCCATTGGCTGTGATTGCATCTTCTGAAGGTAAAAAAAAGTTTACAATAGTGTATTGCTGCCTCGTGTGGTCTATACATCTCTATTCCTAGATACAAGAAGCATGATTTAAAGGTTTCTTGTCCTGGGTGGCCAGTTGTATTATTTGAACCTAGCCACTGATGTGGTAGAACAACATTTCCTGTTGCTCAGCTACTGTCGGCATATTTAGCTTAAATTTGTATACTCTTTGCCTTTCATATATTTAAAGAATATCACAGAGCTAGGTGGGCATTGCCTTTATTTAATGTTTACCACTACTTGAGTGATTTATTTATATATGAAGTTTATACTTCCATTGTACAAAATATTGCTGCTGTTCATGTATTACAGTGTGTATAAACTGTAATTACATCCAAAATAGGGATTCTGATGCTAATATAAATTACCCCCTGGGGATTAATCAAATAATTTGACTTTAGAGCTGATAACAGGCACAGCTGATTATCACAGATTTACCAGCAAAGCAAGATATAACCAGCAAATTAAAATAAGATAAATACATTTCAGAAATGGGCCAATTAAGAAAAATAGGTTAAGGCACATAAATCTGACTCATTTCTAAATGTGATTTTAAATTATTTAGTTTAGATGTGTTAGATTAGAGGTTTTTCTTATTTAAATATTACACCTACCCTGTGAATGCCTGAATGTCATTGATGTATCTGGCTTATTTTAAAAACTGTATCTAAATATCAGTTGACTGTTTGATTTGATTGACACATTAATGATCTGGAGGATGATGTGGATTGCACCCTCAGCAAGTTTGCAGATGACACTAAACTGGGAGGAGAGGTAGATACACTGGAGGGTAGGGATAGGTTACAGAGGGACCTAGACAAAATAGAGGATTGGGCCAAAAGAAATCTGATGAGGTTCAACAAGGACAAGTGCAGAGTCCTGCACTTAGGACGGAAGAATCCCATGCACCGCTACAGACTAGGGACCGAATGGCTAGGCAGCAGTTCTGCAGAAAAGCACCTATGGGTTACAGTGGACAAAAATCTGGATATGCGTTCACAGTGTGTCCTTGTTGACAAGAAGGCCAATGGCATTTTGGGCTGTATAAGTAGGGGCATTGCCAGCAGATCGAGGGACGTGATCGTTCCCCTCTATTTGACATTGGTGGGGCCTCATCTGGAGTAGTGTGTCCAGTTTTGGGCCCCACACTACAAGAAGGATGTGGAAAAATTGGAAAGAGTCCAGGGGAGGGCAACAAAAATGATTAGGGGACTGGAACACATAACTTCTGAGGAGAGGCTAAAGGAACTGGGATTGTTTAGTCTGCGGAAGAGAAGAAAGAGGGGGATTTGATAGCTGCTTTCAACTACCTGAAAGGGGGTTCCAAAAAGGATGGATCTAGACTGTTCTCAGTGGTAGCAGATGACAGAACTAGGAGTAATGGTCTCAAGTTGCAGTGGGGGAGGTTTAGGTTGGATATTAGGAAAAACTTTTTCACTAAGAGGGTGGTGAAGCACTGGAATGCATTACCTAGGGAGGTGGTGGAATCTCCTTCCTTAGAAGTTTTTAAGGTCAGGCTTGACAAAGCCCTGGCTGGAATGATTTAGTTGGGGATTGGTCCTGTTTTGAGTAGGGGGTTGGACTAGATGACCTCCTGAGGTCCCTTCCAACCCTGATAGTCTATGATTCTATGATTTCTTCACTGAGTTATGGAATTGCTTTCTGCAAATCACCAGAAGACTTTAAAGCTTGCTGGTTTTTAGCTGCTAAAGCACAGTGCTTCCATTTTAATAGGACATCAATGGCATCCTACCTTTTCTAGTGTGCTCTCACTTGCTGCAGCAAAACTCCCTAAATTGAGTAATGCTGTATCAATTTCAGTGTATTGCTGGCATAATATAGTTGGAGTAAAATAAGATTTTGAAAATTTCAAGGGATCTGAATATGGGGAGAAACATGGTGAACCAAGATGGGTATCTTTCTGAATTGTCATCTATTACTAGTACAAGGACTATGAACACACCAAATAGAATGTAAAGAGATGATTGTCATCTTAGTCACTTTGTTCCCCAGCTATTTGAGAGGTGATCTCTGCTAAGTGCTTGAGAAAACAAATACCACTTTAGGCATAGGGAAATAGGAATGTGATGGTGGTTCGTCGTGTTTGGGTGGAATAAAGTCAGAAAGTTCGAACAATATTTATTTTCTCTTGTGGTGGTTTTGGAGTTGAGACTGAGATGAATAATGGATTCTTATGGACTTTAAAATGGAGTGTCTTAAATTATGGTGATTGTTTTATGCACATTTCAGTGAAGGGTGGGTAGGCGAAAGTTATCTATGTAGTTAATACATGTTACTAACCCTGCACAGCGTCATGCTGTGTTTTCCTGTGCAGACATAGTCTAATCATATTAGACTTTCTTTTGCTGTTTTTGAGATCATAATCTGATTTTGTTTTCTCCAACTGTTGGAGTTTTGCTGGTCTTAGAAGGAATGATGTGCTAGTCTAAAATTAGAAAGGGTCTCCGCCAATGCAGAGTTTTCCCTATTGTATATGCAATAGAACTGTCATATAGGTGCCAGGTTCCCTCCCCAATTTACTGAAGTTTATCAATTTCAAGATTAATCTTATTTTGGAATCCTACTGGATTTTTGTTTACTATTTCCTCAGACTGAGTCACTAGTCATTTGGTAGAAAAATATTTTCTTAGAATACAATAGTTCCATAGATCAGAGTTGCACTCTTGTGTTTAGGTAGTATTTATAGGTCATCTAAACCAGCGATGGACAAGCTAGTCCTCCTGCTATTGCAGAATTGTTTTCTTTTACTATATATTTTAGTTCACTCTACAGTCTAATATAAAATGTTATAAGCAGTGATGCTCTTATTGTTTCTCTTGGGGAAACAGTTTCCCCAATCTAATAGATTTCCTGCTAGGAAACTCGTATGTGGCATATTTTTCTCTTGTACTTTTTCTGATGAGAGACCCGATGTACCTTATGGCTTGAACTTAAAGTCTGCAGGAAGATTCCTATATTTTGTGGTACTTCAGTGACTCACTCATAATTTCATACCATTTTAGGTGCATTTTAAAAAACTGAAGTTTCATTAACAAAATATGAGAGAATAAAATCTGTAAAATTCCTTTATTTTGCTGTTCACTTCAATTTTACTAAGTCCCTAAATTTTCAGTATGTCAGTACAAAAATCTGTGGCAATAAGCAGCATTGGGGTTTTTGCAGCTGTACAGGAAACAAATGGGCCTTTTGGTACCCAGGAATGTGTGGAAGGTGGTTTAGGATTGTGCGATAAGCATATACACTCTCTCTCTCTCTAAGGTACTTATGTTGTCCCCAGTACTACAGCGAACCTCCTCATACCCCCTCCCTCAGTGTCCATATCATCTTTGGTTCACAGACTTCCTCCGGCTCTCCACTGACCCTCTGCTCCACCTTTGCATGCACCCAACCCTCCTCAAGGCCGCTCCAACACCCCAAACCCAGGCCCGCTCCATCTCACGGCTTGGTATTTGGATGGGGCTTGCACATAGGCATGGCGTGCTCTTCCCCTGTGTGTAATATCCTCACACACAGCAGACGAGCCTCCACCAGGGACTGTTATCAAGCAAAATGGAAATGATTCACCTCCTGGGCTCACTGCCATCAATACCCCCTGGACACTATATCCATTCCTATTATACTGGACTATCTCTTCCAACTGAGGACGTCAGGCCTCTCCCACAGCTCCATACCAGTCCACTTGGCAGTGCTCAGTGTTTTCCTCCCCCCAATAGATGGTGCCTCCATCTTCACACACCCAGCCATTGTTGTCTTCTTTCTTTCTGCCTGCCTGCCTGCCTGCCTGCCACATTTCCTTGTGAGGGTCATGGCAGCAGTGTGGAGAAGAGTAGGGAAGACCAGACCTCCCTTTTTCCTCCACAGCAGGTTCCAGCTGCTCTTTGGGGATTCCCAGGCCAGCTGGAAGATATCATCCCTCCAATGTATCCTTGGTTGGCTTCGGGGCCTCCTCCCAGTGGGACATGCCCAATAGAGTTCCAAAGGAAGCCTCCCACCGGGCATCCTTATCAGGTGCCTGAACTGCCTCAGCTGGCTCCTCTTGATCTGGAGAAGTAGTGGCTCTACTCTGAGGCTCTCCTGAATAGCCAAGCCCCTCACCCTGTTTTGGAGAGTATGCCCAGCCCCACTGTTGAGAAACTTCATTTCCGTCACTTGTACCTGCGATCTTGTCTTTTCAGTCATTACCCAAAGTTCATGACCATAGGTGAGGATAGGGAGGTAGATTGACCTGTAAACCGAGAGCTCCGTCTGAGAACTCAGCTCCCACTTCATCACCATGGATCGATACAGCATCCGCATCGCTGCCACCACTGCACCAATCTGCTGGTCAATCTCATGCTTCTGCTTACTGTCACTCCTGAGCAAGACCTGTAGATACTTGAACTCTTCCCCTAGATACTTGAACTGAATCTCTCCTGAATTATGGATACTGGGACCCACCCCTGGAGTCAGGCCTGGGGGTGATGTTAGGGGAGTGTCTGGTGGCCAGGCCACCCATATAACCTAGCTAGGCCCAGTGCAAAAGGCGATGTGGATCTGCTCCATTGGCTGACCTCCCATGAGGTAAAGGGTAAGGGTCAGGTGCAACTCCAGGATGACAGCAGGAGGAATGGACCACAATGGATTGGCCCTCTGCAATGGAAATCCAACCACTATTTGCTTACTAAAAGGTCTGCTCTACATCTTTCCACCAGTACTCAAACCTACCCCTTCTTGGGACCTTGACATAGTTCTTTCTGCCCTCATGAAACCACCCTTTGAACCCCTCAGCGAGACAAGTTAACGAATTAACAGCCATGGTGGCCGATCTCCCTTACGCTATCTTCCACAAAGACACAGTCTCCTTGCGACGGCAGCCAATATTCCTTTTGAAGGTGGTGTCTGAATTCCACTTCAACCAGTGCATCCATCTCCCAGTCTTCTATCCCAAATCCCATGCCTCCCACAGGCACAAAACGTGACACACTCTTTACTTCTGGTGTGCACTAGCTTTCTAACTCCAACGAACCCCTGCCTTTCATGTTTCACCTAAGCTCATCCATACCTTGATGTCTCACTATCCCATCGCCTGGCAGCGGCTGCAGGTGCAGCCATAGGCCACTCCGTACTACAGAGTATACTTTCTCATGAGTCCTAGCACCCAGCTCCATGTTGATCACTGATCATTACTCACCCACATTTGGAATCCATATAGGGACCATCATTCGAAGAAGAGGAGGAGGTTACTTACCTGTAACTGGAGGTTCTTTGAGATATGTAGTCCCTATTTGAATTCCAATACCTGCCCTCCATCCCCTGCTCTGTTGTGGACTACACTACTTAGCAATAAGAGGGATACTGGAGCGATGTCAACCTATACAGCCTCTCATAGCCTCGGCTGCAGACAGAAGGGTGACACACAACGCACATATGGGTCAACAGACACTGCTACAAAATTGCTTTGGTGCATGGCGTGCATGCGCACCCACGTTTTGGAATCTAAATAGGGACCACACATCTCAAAGACCCTCCAGTTACCTCCTCTTTTCCCATTTTCTCTTCACGTCGTCCCCACTCCCTTGGATTAATTCTTCATAATATACACACAGTATGAACCTATCTGTACTCTTGCTCAACTCCTCAACTTCTGATGAAAGAACCCTTATTTCAGAAACATGAGGAATTGCTACTTTTGCTTTAAAACTGCTGTTGCTGCTGGAGTCTTCCAGAAAATAATGATAAAGCAAGGGATGGGGAAGAGATGTCAAAGAATGAAAAACACTTTTTTTTTCCAGAATAGGAACGGTAGAGTTTCATCCATTTGCTAACTCCACAATAAACTACATGTTTTGTGACTGAGTCTGACCCTACTGCAGTCCTATTAGCTGCCATGGTTACCACCCTATTACTCTACAATAGAATAGTAGCTTCCACCAGCGCAACAGAAGTGAAATGAAAATGGAAACAAGGGGGAGGGGGGGAAGGTAAATGCAGACAGAAGCCATCATCAATTAATCCTAACAGAAATAAGTGTGGTGTCAATTTCATTTCTCTCTGTTCTCTTCTCCCATAAGTGGGCAAAAACACAAAAGAGTAATTGGAGATAATCTCTTTTCTGTCCGCTTTCACTGTAGTCAAAAATTAAATCCCAGATTTGCCCTCCATTACAATATTTTACATTCTGTTAATGCATTGTAAATATGATTCACACACTGGCTTTAATAAACACCTGGCTGCTCTTTTATCTAAATGCAGAATTGCATTAAATGCCCTACCATTGTTAATTTTATTTAATTTCTTGAGAAAAATGGCATGGTCTTTTGAACCCACACAAGTGGTATCTCAGCCTTGCAATTACAAGTACTATATTAACTACAGTGTTATGTAGTCTTAATACCTGTTTGACCACTTGTATGTTGCATACTTGGCTCTAATCTCTTGTGGCTTCACTTTGAACTATCCTTACTTTAAATTTTAAAAGAATATAAAAATTAAGTGCTACCTGATCTTAGGGAAACTTGACTGTTTTTAGCTCTTCAAATTAATATCTATTTCTCTTTCATCCTTAATTCATCTAAGCAGAGTTCTAGAGGCCTGACTAGCCCTAGGCTGCTCTGCAATATGCTGCTTTTCTTCTAGTATGTTTCAGGAAACTGTCTCAGCTTTTTAAAAGCTTCTGTTTGCCCTCTTGTATCTCCTCCTGCCCATATAACTTGTCAATTTCTAATGCAGGTTTAAAGTGATTAGTCATTTTTGGGTCCTTTTATATTGTTTCATATAGAAAACCCATCAGGAAAGAATTTGCACAGAAATCTGGCTACATCTGAGGTACATTATCCAATGTAGTTCATAAAGAGCTTTCCTTGAGGTCTTGGAAATAGAGTATACAGACTTTTTTGTATTTCAAAAGATTATTTGAGGAGACTGCTGAGGAGAGGTCTTCCCAAAATAAACAGGGTGGGTCATTTTCCACTTTTTCCACAGGTTAGCCTAAGGGATACCATTAAAGTAAGAGCCTTACTTGAGACAACAAAATTAGTCATCTAAACACACAGTAGTGTGTCATTTTGGTCTCGCATGTATAGGTTTCATGACTGTGCTTTCAAAGGAAAGCTGCAGTGATTGTTTATAATACCTTTAAACAAACAAAAGTGTACTGAATAAGATACTTGAGCTTTCAAAACAGCTTGTAGAAATAACTGTTTGTGCTTCAGTTCCTCTATAACTGCACAGTGCTGGTGTGTCTCTGAGAACTAATGGTTTTCTTTATACTTCCAAGCAGAAAGTCCATTATGATGTGGGTTTTTAAATTATTGAACTTAAGTGTTAAATTTGAACTGTAAAAGTTTCATGCTGATCTTCCAAAGTTTCCAAATATCTAGGTAGCCTAGCAGTGATTTAATTATTTCAAAATATATTTAATATATTTTTAAAAGATCTTACTGATTTACTCCTTGATTAAAAAAAGAAAAGGAGTACTTGTGGCACCTTAGAGACTAACAAATTTATTTGAGCATAAGCTTTCATGAGCTACAGCTCACTTCATCGGATGCATGGAACACTGCAGTAAAGTGAAGCTCGGGAATAGGGCAAAACTTGAATGTTTTCTAGTTTTCTGTGGACTGAGGTACTTAAGAGACTATTCCATGAGTTTATCAGACTATTAAAAAGTATGCATATCACACACCCATACAGATTCAGATGTTAGACATTATGCAACTTTTAAATGACACGGTCAGCTTGAAATCTAGTCACTTTAAAATGAGCTAAAATAGGTTTCTTGTACTGCACCTGTCCAGGTCTCTCTGCCAATATTTGTGGTTTTACAACCACATTCCAATCACTTTTTTCACCTGTGGCTCTGCAAAACTCCCACAAAGCCATTCAAGAAAAGGAAATCGACACGCAACAGTGTTAGATATAAAGTAAATAAACTGAAAAATATTTTTTTAATTATATTCTTAGGGGTTATTACTCATCACGTTAGGTTAAAAGTAGTGTGACTTCTACGGTGACTGTACACTTACGATTGTCAGCAGAGCTGAAAAGTGAAAATACAAAATATTCTGAAAGGTACTGATATTGGAGATCTATCAGTTGAAAACTTGACAGTTCCTTTCCTGTGACATACATTCATGAACTGCCATATCTGGGCACAATTATTTCGCTTGTGATTCCAGAAAGAATGGTGGAGTCCCCTTTTTTTCTTCCCCTCTTTGTCTGACCATGATTGAGTACTGAAATGATAATGTGATGTTTTATTCCGTACCAGCTAATTACCTCTGTACACAAGTTCATACAAATGAAATATGGCAGTAAGGGGAAAAAACATGAAACAAAGTTCAGCACCTCGCTTGTTTATCCTATTGTCTATAAAACTGTAACTAAGTTGGCTAACTTCAAAAAATTCTACTTTCTGATAAAGTACTCTTTAAACTGTGTGTTCTGTTCTGCTTCCTTGTTGATGTTCCTGAGGGTCTTTTCTTCTAGGCAGAAACAAATTCACTATATGGACAACCAGCAAATTAGAGTTTGCTTAAGGCTGCGAGGCAAACCTGCAGCTAGACCAGGGCTGCTTACTCGGTTGCCCACCGGGGGATGCTAGTTGTCGGCTCCTTCACGGAGCTGTGAGCACAGGGCGTGTACCTGGTGCAGTTCACAACCTCCTCCGACACCTGCCCCACATCTACGTCAGGTGTACCAGGTTTCAGCCCCTTTTCTGACTCCTCCAAAACCACCTCCTCAGGTTCTGGCTTCACTTCTCCGTACACCTCCTGATCCATGAGCCCATGAAGTTATGAGACCTCCTTGTCAACCTCCTCCTGGTACAGGCCAAGTTGGCCATCCACCATAACAGGAGGCGGAAACTGGATGAGGAGGTGCTCTGTGACCGTGGGGCCTATTTCTGATCCTCCCTGAAGTCAACTCTCCAGGCAGAGTTCCTCTGGGCTGCATCCACTGGCTCCCTGGATGTCTTCAAGGAGCAGTGGGTGCTGTCTGGGGTTTTCTGCTTGGTGTTCCCCCTCTGGCTCCCTCCTTTTAACCCTTTGACCCTCACTCCTATCCCTGTTTTCTCATTTGTTGTCTCCCAAATTCACTTAAGACCTGGGTCCTGTAGCCCCTCCCCTTAGGTTGGGGGGAGCAGCCTTTAGATGTGGGCGCCCATTCCCCTGGAACCTCAATAGGTACCATGACTTGCCATTCAACAGAGCCTGCAGTGACCCATCTCTCTGGCATGCAGCAGCATATACCCAGGCAGGGCCTGGGTCAGATAGTATTTCTCTGACCCACACCAGAGCTGTCTGTGCAACTGCACTTCTTAGCCAGGAACCCTCTTGCTGACTCAGTGTTAAACTCCCTGCGCTTCCAACTTGCCCTTGATCCAGTTCATGCCCAAAACTTGTTCAGTCTTGCTCATTCCCTACTCAGACCATGCGCCAGCCCTGTTATTGATCTGCTCTAGCCCTTCACCCTGCTGCTGACCCCCCAGACCCTCAGACTGACTCCCACCCAACTTCGACATGTGTTTGGATTCTGATTATAATCCTGATTTGGCTTGTCTATGGACTGTGATCTTGGTTCTGACCCGTGGACTGTCTCTGACCTCAGTTTCCACATAGCCCTCAGCCCAGTCCTGACTTTCCAGTCCTCTTCAACCCCTGAACCTATTCTTGACTACAGCTCTAACCACCAGGCCTGACTGCCGTGATCCCAGAGCCTGACAGTAGCCATATCAAATTCACAAACTAGGAAAAAAGGTTTTTTTTTCTCTGTTATGATGATGATGATAATAGGTGTCAGTTAATTTTAGAGCATACAGAACTTTCAGACAGAAGTATAACTTTCAAGTGGATGGTTTTCCCTTAGGAGCCTTTGTCTATATTAAACAACTGCAAGTAATAGCCTACTTTAAACATCTTGTTAAAAATAAAATTAATCTTCCCTCCAGTTTTGTATTCCATTAGCAAGGACATTTAGAAATGAGGGCACTGTTTACTGTACCTTTACTAGAAATTTAAATAATTTTCCAATCAAATTCTAGCTAACTTATTCTTAGCAATTTTTAATCTCAATTTGGACTCTTTAGTTAAGGGTATGATTCTGAGATTTTTGATAAGTCTAACTGATTTTGCTAAAAATAGATTTTAATATCTCCTATTAAAGAGAGAGGACTTTATTTTAAATGCATGGCTAAGAGCAATTTGACTGAAAAGGCAGTCTCTTAGCTGAGAAGCGTGCCCCAAAGCTGCAAATCCCTATAGGGGGATGAACTCAATTATATAAATATTACTTTTTCCATTCCCTCCTAGTTTGATCCTTTTTGTGATGCTACATGAAGAGAAATGGCAGATACAACTGGAACAGAAGACCTTTCATATTTAGGTCAAGTGACAGCTGACTGGCAAAAACCTCATTAATTCCACACCAGAAAGCTTGCCAGCATAACTGATAATTTTGTTATAATTGTACATATTACATTTAGCATTAAGTATGAAAATATATGTTCAGGTTTAAAGATTTTTGGGGACTGGAATAGGGACAGACTGAAAAACTTATAGTTTATATACTTTTTTGTTTTTTTTTTCAATAGGTTACTATTGAAATTTTTTCACTTGCTTAGATTAACGTAATTTGCACAGAGGAGGCTTGGTATCATCTAGTTTTATAGGCCAGGCCCAGGGATAAACACTAATAACTTCATAGTTACCCAGAAATAATTATTCTTTGAATGAGAATCCATATACATATTCCACAGCTAGTGACCATGTGTCTAGTGTGCACTCATCTGAGAACTTTCAAGTTAGCAGTGCCTGTGCTCTTCAATCCCTCATGCGCTCAGTAATGCTATAAAAGGCAGAGCCACCACCCCTACCTTCAGTACTCTCTTGCCATGATGGTGTGTGTCGGAGCAGCTCCATTTAGAGCCACTTGCCTCTTTTAGTTGGCCTTGTGAGTTAGTCTTTTGGGGACTGTCAAGACCCCCCATTCATCTACAGTACTGGGACCATCTTTAGTTCTTCGTGGCAGACCACAAGTCCCCAGGCTTAGAGCACTGCCCATCTTGTGAGGCTGTTATGCCTTTCCATGACAGCCACACAAGATGTCTCTTCTGCCTCAATGAGGGACAAATATTCTGAACCGGTGCAAGATCTACAGATCCTTTTCAAAGTGGACCCAGAGTTTAAGGGAGTCTCACTTGAGGGCCTTTCTGCTGGAGCAGTCCATGCATCCAGATTAATCTTCTGACAGTTGGGGTATCAGAGGTCCTCAAGGCTCTCACCTGAGGCTTCTTTGAAATGGTCCAAGGTACCCCTCAATTCTGCCTCCATACTGAGAAAACACCAGGATCAGCCAGAGCAGAAGTCATCAGGCAAGAAGAAGCACAGAATACCTTCTCCAAGTTTGGATGTTAATCACGAGATTGTCCTATATCAAAGGTGCTTCAAAGCTGAGAAGATCTCTAAGCACAGGAGCCAGCATGACCTGAGGTGACCTAGATATGCTGCAGCTCTCACCTACCACTGTATCAGCTATACTGGCATCACTGGTACCAGCTCCACTTCACAAGGTGCTGACAATAGCACAAGCAGGACCACAGGCTCTGTGGCCCAGGATCGGAGTCTCCCCCTGCATACATATGGAAGCCTCCTGGTGCCTTCCGGGGTCCTAGCACTGTTGCCAATGCCACTGTCCAGATTCCTGGTTCTGTTTTCACCTTTAGGAAGATCTTATATTACCCTCAGTGCCACCAATGCTAGGGAGAAGCCTCCTGGGCAATGGCAACTGCACTTGATGATAGTTTTCATCATGGCTGTTCTAGGCAGTTCTGAGGAAGGTACTGACCACAACCAAGGACCTGCCTTTGAAGGTTGCTTTTTGACAGGACAGGTGAGGTATGAGGTTGCTTAAAGACTGTCGGGCCATACTCAGATCCCTGGGGGGTCTATACTCCAGCCATCATGTCTCAACAGTTTTACAGGCAGGCCCACTGCTACCACTATATACCACCTGAGTGTGCCAAAAGAGGCAGAAAGCTTTAAAGAAAAACCCCTCAGAAGGGGCCACCACATCCCGCTGTCCCTCCTCCTCTGTGTTAAGGCAGCAGATTTGACTCCACAGCCAAGGACAACATACTACTCTCTACCCATCCCTGGCCTTCCCCTCTTTTGGCAACCATCTGGTGCATTTCCACCACGTTTGGTCCAGCATCACTTCAGACCCTTTAATATTGGACACTGTAGAGAGAGGTGACATAATTCAGTTCCTCTCCTGTCCCCTCCCTGTCCCTATTTGGGGACCCATCTCACGAGAGTGCTTTACACTGGGCGGGTCAGTCTAAGCTCTTGAAGCCATAGAAGATGGCTCCTTTGATCACTGGGTTAAAGGATTTTACTCAAGGGAGGGTTTATGAGCTATCCTGAATCTACAGGGTCTGAACACGTACCTCAAGAGGCTCAAGTTCAAGATGATGTCCCCAGTATCCATCATCCCATCCCGAGATCAGGACTGGTATGCTACCCTCAATCCCCAGGATGCGTTTCCACACTCTGATATACCAGGCCCACAAGCACTTCCTGAGATTTGCAATAAGACACTATCCTTACCAGTACCAGGTTTTGCTGTTTAGCCTCTCAGCAGCACCCAGAATATTTATGAAATGCCTGGCAGCAGTGGCAGCCTACCTCAGAATGAGAGGTGCCCAGGTATTTCCCTACCTCGATGACAAGCTAGTCAGAAGTCACTTGGAGCCCCTGGTGTAGGCCTTTACTCTCTCGCTGAGAGCATGAGGGACCAACAGTTTCGTGTGCTGCCCCCACAGACACTGCTAACTGGAAAGTTATCTGCATGTGCACTGGACAATGTAATCTCTAGCTGTGGAATATGTATACGGACTACACATCTCAAAGAACATCCGTTACTGTACAGTCTTTTTATGTTAATCACATTATGCAGTCAGCAAGCATTTATGTGGAGAGGTTGTGTCTACGTCAAATCATTATCCTGTTACCTCAAAACTACTTATTACTGTGCTTGAAAAATAAGGAAGGCTTTGTAAATGGCATTGTAAACAGTACTGCAAGTACAGTAGTTTGTACACAGTCTTTTGATATTATTTGAGTCCTGTAAAATCTCCTCCAAATACAAAGCTTCTGTTTGTTTGTTTGTTTTGTTTTATTTGTACTGCCTGCCTAGAAGCAAGGGCCCAATTGTGTTAGGCATTGTACAAACCTATAACAAAAAGATGGTTTTTACCCAAAAGAGCGTATAATCTAAATTTTAAAATGAGACAACAGATGAGGGGAGCACAAGGGAACATTGAAACAGTTATGGACAGTGGAGTAAGCCTCTGAGACCATACCCTGTCTCTTTAATCAAGAGTTTTTTGTCGGCATCACAACATAGGTGGGTTTTAAGTAGAGATTTAAAGGAAGAAAATTGATAGTGTAATTCTGTTTTTAAATGCTATTTCAGCCAAACATTTATTATTTTTAGTTTCTATTTACATTAAAACTAATAAAGATGTCCAAAAATAGACTGATAAATTAATTGTAATAGAAGGTACTTCAAAATGCTGTTCAGAAAATAACTCTATGGCCTCACAAAAGAGACTTATCTTAATTCTAAAACCTCAGTTATCCCTGGTTTTTAAATTTAATGGAATCGATTCTTTCTAATCCAAATGTGATCTGAAGTCTGTCCTGCATTTTGGCTGGTGGAAACTAGAAGGTAAACTACCAGCAATCAAATTATTAAAAATATATTCTGAATGACTACTTACCACAGCATAGTGTAATATTTCACAGTGGATTTAAAATCTAGTATATTCTCAGTTGTTCTGTAATGGAACTCTTATCTATCTAATTGACTATTTGATAGGAGACTTTAGCTGAATACCGTGAAATATGCCTTTTTGAATATATCAGAATAGATTAAAGTTTTAAAGCCTGAGTTCCAAAACTAAAAGCCAGATATTAAAAAAGTTTCAGAGAAAAACTCTTCCAATTAAGGAAGAGGATTTATTATAGGAGATCATATAGCAACTTTTTAATAACCAGTATATATATATTTTTCTCTCTTCAGGCATTGTTGGCTTCACTGCATAACTGAAGACCCTCCAACTACTCATCCACCAGCTGCTCGTAAATTCATTTGGGAGAACCACAAATTCAATCTGAGTGGCACTCCTGGGCAATATGTCCCTTTCTCTACAACGCGTAAAAAGATACAGGAGTGGGTCCCACCTACGACTGCTAACAAATAATTGAAAAGCCTGACTTGCCTAAAACTAGGTTCTCAATGTGAACTGTACCTTCATTGTTTGGTTGGTTTAAAATAAAAGCCTCTGACAAAAGTAAAAGTTCATTTTTTTTATTGGGATTGAAGAACATTTTTACGAACAAAAATAGGGAGTGTTTAAGAAAAAAAAAGTGGGTAAAAGGCCAAGTAAAGAATATAGTGTTACCTTCAAATATCATTTTTATCAGATATCTTCATGTGCTTTTTTCTTCTCTGTGGGTTTTAAGTAAACCTTACTTTTCTAGTATTTATTACATCAAACTGTTGCTGTGACAGTCATTTCTCCTCTTTATAATATCCAGATAGATTTGAAATACAGTAATGTTCCTATGAGGCTGAACATACAAATAATATAATGGGGCAGGATAAGGAATAATGGACCATTCCCAACACTATACCTAAGTAGTGCTCCCAGGACTCCTTTCTAGGAAGCCATCTCTTAAAAATAATAATAATAATTATATTGCAAGTGAGAAAGGAGTGCCAATAAAGGATCTTAGCTTTTTCTTTATGAATACTTTTGGTATTCTACATATACGTACGTGTGTGTGTGTGTACATGTACACACACATTATGCTATAGCATGTAATGTAACAATATAAAATATTTTAAAATTTCTACAGTAATCTATATGGTGGAAGTTCATCAGGAGGAGAAAGAAAGGGCTGAATTAATGGGACAAATTTTCATACGCAGACACTTAGGCTGTAATTTACATTTCTGTATCCACAAATGTGCATGCAATGCAGAATTTTTGGACTAAGCCTTTACTGACTGCTTTTGAAAATTTGTTCCAGTGTATCCACATACATTAGTGGTCATTACATAGATGTCCCAAGGTATTGTCTGCTTATACATGGAATATTGTTTGCAATGTTGTAGCTGTGTTGGTCCCAGGATGTGAGAGACAAGGGTGGATGAGGTAATATCCCTTATTGGACCAACTTCTTTAGGTGAAAGAGATAAGTTTTTGAGCTCCACAGAGCTCTTTTTCAGATCTGGGAAAGGTAATCATAGTGTCACCACTAAAGGAAAGGTGGAACAGATTAAGCATAAGGCTTTAATACGTTGCAAGAAAATATTCAAAATGAAGTGATCAGTTACCACCTCTGTAGTCATAGGACTGACGATTGACTATGAAATCCTTAACAGATATTGCATTCCTCCACCAAGAGGACAGCTGTACAGTCCCTGAAATCCATCCACCAAATAGTGATCAAAGCAGCAGACAAAAAGGTTTCCATCATAGTTCAACTGAGATGACTGTCAGTGAGGCAAACTGACAACTCGGACACCACCTATTTTAAAGAACTCAAAGAAAAGGGCGGGAGGGATAGCTCAGTGGTTTGAGCATTGGCATTCTAAACCCAGGGTTGTGAGTTCAATCCTTGAAGGGGTCATGTAGGGATCTGGGGCAAAAATTGGGGATTGGTCCTGCTTTGAGCAAAGGGTTGGACTAGATGACCTTCTGAGGTCTCTTCCAACCCTGATATTCTGACACCACACCACAATTCACCCAGGAGTTCAAGGATATCATCAAACTCTTCCCCAAACAACTTCAAGAGAAGCTTTGTAACTTCATCCCCCAAGGATCTTCTACATGCTTCCCAAGATATACTAACAAGGAAATTTAGGAAGACCCATCTGGCTGTGGCACTCTTACTGAAGGAATATCTGTACTCCTAGAAACCATTCTCAAACAACTCACCTCACAACGGGGCAGTTTCTTCAAGGACACAACCGACTTCCTCCCGAAATTCCACAACATCAACAACCTCCCTCAGAACACCATACTTTGCTACCATGGATGCCCCTTCCCTACACACCAACATCTCTCACCATGACAGCATCATCCCTACTTCGAATATCCACCCCAAACATCACCAAACTCATCCATTTCATCCTCACCCATAACAATTTTACATTCAACAACAAACACTTTATCCAAACCATGGGAATAGCCATGGGATTAGGATGGCTCCCCAATATGCCAACCTCTTTGTGGGCACTTTTGAGGAAGAATTTCTGTAAAAATGCAACACAAAACCCATGATATACCTGAGAGATATCAATGATATTTTCATCTTCTGGACAGGTGACCTAAACTCCATCATAGATTTCCACCACAACTTCTACAACCATCCCCCATCCATAAAACTCTCTAGAACACTGCCACACCAGCATAAACTTCCTGGACACCACAGTTAGTTTCAGCATTGGAACCCTACAGACAACTGTATACAAGAAACTCACAGATCCCCACGCTTACCTTCACAGATCCAGTGGCCACCACTGTGACACTGATTCCTCTTTCCCAGACTTGAAGAGGAGCTCGAAAGCTTCTCTTTCACCAACAGAAGTTAGTCCAGTAGATGATAGTACCTCACCCACTTTACCTCAATATGTGGCATAAGCAACCTCAAATCTTGGCACCCTCTTCTCACCCAAAAAGAAACATTTCTTCTTACCTAGAACCAGTACCTTAGATGGTGATAATACATAACCAAGAGAACCATTTTAAACCCAAAGGCATAACAAACTCAGAAGATCCTAAGCCAATTGAAAAGGAGAATATAGATACTGTCCATGTAGAGTGGTAGGCCACAAGGGAGTCCCACTGGGTCATATCCAGCTGTTGAGAGTAGTAAAATATCTGGATCACTAGAAGCCCAGGCAAGAGACTGAAGGAGCATGTCCCAAGTCCCACTGTTCTTTGTACTTTCAAAGGATTGTGGGATATGGTGAGTCTTGGGCCGCCATCTTACCCCCTTTTTTTTTTTTAAGTCACATAACAGAACACTAAGCACTGAGAGCAAGTGTTAATGAATTTGAGATGTAAAAATGAAAAGCTGGTCACAGTAGAGCCCTACTGGGATTCTAGAGATGGAGATAGGATGGGGAAGATGTATACATGAGGGGGTACCCTGAATTCCTGGATGTCTCCTCAGCCTGAGCCCTCTTTCCTGCTCTCAAAAGCATATACTAAAGTTCAGGATTGCAGGACTGCAAATAGAGAGATTTCTGACCCTTTTTATTAATTGTGAGACAGATAATGGCAGCTGGAGAAATGGAAGAAAGACTGACAGGAGCTGTAGGGCTAAAATCTCAGAACCATTCCCACACGTTATCCTCCCAGATGGTTCTATGAGGGAGTACCAGTCATCCTACAATATGAGTATTTGTGCCCTTCTTTTATTGTCCATTGCATCAATTTGGGCTGTGAAGTTTTCATTTTCCTTGGCTAAGCTTGCTCTTGGAGTGCTGTTGCTTAATGTAAATTCCAAATCAGATTGTTTCTTGTGCACATGTAAGTCATGAGCCCAGCCTTTTACATTTATGTTCAACGGTACTGTGTCTTATAATGAATCCAACGTTTGTGTAATTAGCTCTGCTTTTTGCCATCCTACTGGAGCTTTTAAAAGCTCAAATCTTTATCAGGGTTAAGAGTTGAAACACATGTCACAGTTGATGCAACAGCTTGTCCTGGCGCCGGTGTAAACTGAAAAGCTTGCTGCTTCATAACCAGCTGGTTATTCCGTTCCTTAGGTGTTGTGGGTTAGATTCACTGTCTTGTACTTTTTGTGTTCTGATTTTCTGAAGTGTGCTCCACCTACTGTACTTTGCACTGTTGTAGGAGGTGCCGGCTCAGTTCCCTGCTGTTTCCTGTGTGACCTTGGCAAGTCACGTCGTGTGCCTGTGCTACTGAGCTCCTCCTCTGGGAGATGGGGATCACAAGTACTTCTCTGGCTCAGCGGAATGTTCTGGGGGGCTCAGGTGCTACACTAATAGACGCAGTGTAGGCATTTAGATAGGGCAAAGGTGAATTAGGCCCTGTAAGTTGTTCAAAGGAGAAATCAGGAGAGTGAAGTGTTCATTTTGGTACCTAATAAATTCTAATGGGGGAATAGGGAAATCTCTTGTGCTGTACCTCAGCTTCTCCCTGCTGGCATAAAAAAGAATGACAGTTACGAGCCTGGTAGATAAAAAACACCCTTACAAAGCTAGGGCCTCTCTGGGCTGGTACATTAACAGGGTGTCTACAATACCCCGGCTAGCTGATATTTCAAGAAAAGGAGCGAGTCTCTAAATAGTATTTCAGTTACTCACCCAGCTAATGTGTTAAGTGTGGCTTTATGCCTTCGGGAGCCAACTACGTGGGAAAGATCAAAGTAACAAATGACAGCAGACACATACTCACCAGAGCTTTCCGTCTGCTGAACTGTCAAGCGTCAAACTGTCATCCTCCAACTCTAAGTATACCAAAGAGGTGAGAGTAGCTCCTTCACACATATCAACCAATACTAGCTCCAAATTCCAAAGCAGCCTCCAAAGAAGAGATCTTGTTGGGACAGCTGCTTGTGTGTGTCCTTTCCACATGAGCGCTTACCATGTGATATGTTAATTTAGATCAGGGGTTCTCAAACTGGGGGTTGTGACCCCTCAGGGGGTCGTGAGGTTATTACATGGGGGTCATGAGCTGTCAGCCTCCACCCCCAAACCCTGTTTCATATTGTTTTTAATTTATAAGGGGGGTCACATGCAGAGACTTGTTGTGTGAAAGGGATCACCAGTACAAAAGTTTGAGAACCACTGATTTCGATGGACAGTGGTCAGGAGTTCTTTTTCAACACAGTGGCTGGTAACAGGAATGGCCATGAAGATTCTCCTGTGTTAGAGAAGTCAAAGAAAGGAAGTTCTGATTATTTCCTTTTTGATTATAAAAACTCTCATTGGCTGATGCTAAATACAGTCCATGTACAGTGTTTAAAGTTTCATAACCACAAGCTTATTTAGGAGCCAGTCAACACCACTCCTCAGACTGCCTCAGTGACATAAGGCATTCCTCTATCTCAGGGGTGGGCAAACTTTTTGGCCCAAGGGCCATATTGTGGTGCAAAACTGTCTGGAGGGCCGGGTAGGGAAGGCTGTGTCTCCCCAAACAGCCTGGCTCCTGACCGCCCCCTCCCGGGAACCCACCCCCTATCCTACTCTCCCCCTGTTCCCTGTCCCCTGACTGCCCCCCCAGACCCCATCCACACCCCCGCCCCCTGACAGGCCCCTGGGACCCCAGCCCCTATCCAGTCCCCCCACTCCCTGCCTGCTTACCATGCAGCTCAGAGCAGCAGGAGCTCGCCCGGCTGGCCAGAGCCAGCTGCGCTGCCAGCATGGCCGTGGGGGAGGGTCCGAGGGCTGGCCTCCCTGGCCAGGAGCTCAAGGGCCAGGCAGGACAGTTCTGTGGCCCAGATGTGCCCCACAGGCTGTAGTTTGCCCACCTCTGCTTTATCTGGTAAGGCAGAAAAGAGAGACTTTATCATAACATCAGAATTATCATTCACTGGCTAAAGAGCCTGAACGGTATTTTAAGCATTAGCTGGAAAAGGCGGCATAGGCCTACTACCTAGGATATAGGAAAATCAGGTAATCAGAGCAGGAGCAATCCTTCAAGGGATAGACATAAAAAATTATTTTGTACCTACAGAATATTTTAACACTAGTTCTGAATAAGAATGCTATGCAAAAGTCTTTCACATTTTACACATCCATAAAATGACCAAATTTTAGAGGGTAATTTATTACATCATTAATCTAAGGAGATTGCCTTTAGAAACACCTGCTAAATTTTAAAGTGCATGCTGTAAGGAGTTCATGTTCAGAATTTTACTACAAAAATCTGATATTTAAGTTAAACTAGCACAAACATTTAACTGCATTTAAGCAAAAAAAATCTGAAGAAACTTCTGTTTTGTATTAATCTGTAATGCCTAGACCAAAGCATCTGTGTATTTTATTCATCTTCTGTGCAGCAACTTCATGGTCATTCAACTAATTTACTACTTCCCTTCACTGTTATATGTATTTTCATATTGGTTTTTGGCCAGGTTACTGTAATACTGTTATCATACTTCCATAACTCAAGAGATTTATAGTTGAAGAAATAGATCCATCAAAACACAGCTTATTTATAACAGAGCTGAAATTTCATGCAGTATACCATTCAGATACAAGACTATTAAGAATAGTGATACGAGTTACCTGTGTTTGGATGGATGTAACAGAGCTGAAATTTCATGCAGTATACCATTCAGACACAGGCCTATTGATACAGTGTAGGTTTTTAAGGAGGTTAACCAACCTTATAAAGTCAATGAGGCAACAAAAAATAAAAAATTCAGCATTAACTCGGCCCTTGTGGTGCTTCCCTTGTGTCCTACAGCAAAATGAGGGCCACAGCGTGCCAGACGATCTTAGCAATTTTTAATTAGAAGTAGCACTGCTACAGAATAATTGGTTGCTGTAATATTGATGTTTGTACCTTTGCAGTTGAGTGAACTGTTTCGCTCCTTCATTCTTTTCCCTTTGAGATGCCAGTGCTTGAGCGTGCGCTTTCTCTTGCCTGGGGATGAATGCCAGAGAGGTTCTTCCCTCCATGAACCAGTGATGCTGCAGACAAACGTTGGTCCAAGTGGGATGTTTTTATTGTTTGGTATCCCTTTATTTGGCTCCTCTGAGCATTCTCATTATAATCCAGACCTTGTTCTTTCTGATTCTGTCTTGACTATGCCTGTAGCACCTGCTGACAGCCACTGAGCAAAACACATGAACACTGGGCCTTCTGTCCCCACAATTCTACAGTGCCTTCATGATTCTGCTAGCACCTGCCAGCACGAGAAACTAGAATTCAGAGTTGGGCTTCTGAATCTGGATAACCAGCAGAATAGTACGTTGTGGGCCAAGTCTGAATAACTAGTATGACACATTGCCCCATATTCTTCATAGAGATATTATTATGATATAATTATGGCATGACTATGATGTACTTAATGCAATATAGGTCACGTGAGATATCACTGGAAAGGTTATGATTTACTGAGTATGATTATCCTATTTGTATGCATGTATCATTTTGGTATCTGAAGTTAGGAATATTGTCTATTCATCTATTACAAATGTATTTACACTTGGGGAACACCCACTAGACAGAATGCAATCAGTCTAGATGGCTGGCGGGAAGGGCCATTAGGGAGAACAATAGGTCTTAGAATATGCTAATCTTCCACTGGGGAGCCTTTCTGAGGATGCTACAAACAGCCTCTGAGTCATGGCTGCTATGGCCCTACAGAGACATGTGACCAAGTCACCTTGTACTGTACTCCATCATAGAATACTAGGGTTTTTCCACTGACTGGGTGTGGGAATCAAACTGGGATACAAAGTTCCCACCGTACGCAAAAGCTACTTAGGGCAGGGGAGTGACATCATTATGCTGCTTCTTCACTGACTCCCTGCCCAAGATGACAGCTGGAAACACCTGAGAAACAAGGACTGAATTGGGGGAGAAGGGTTGAACACAGGCTAGAGGGATTTCTAGTCTGTGAAAGGAACACCTGGAGTTTTAAGCTGTAAGCAAGTGCAGCTTGCCCTCAAGAATCTCTCCAAACTGTCTAAACCAACAATTAGGGTGAGAACTTGCTACTCATATCTGATTTCTTTAGTGTATTTTAAGCTTAGACTGTGTTTTTGTTTATTTGCTAGGTAATCTGCTTTGATCTGTTTGCTATCCCTTATAATCACTTAAAATCTATCTTTTATAATTAATAAACTTGTTCTGGTTTGTGTAAAACCAGTATGTGGAAATCAGAACTGGGGGCAAAAAGCTGTTGCATATCTCTCTCCACATTGAGGGAGGGGGTTAATTTTATGAGCTTATGCTGTACAGTTCTCTGTGCAGCGCAAGATGGTATAATTTTGAGTTTCCCCTCCAGAATGGGTGTGTGCCTTAGGAACTGGGAGGTGTCTTAGCTAAGCCTTCCCATTCAGAGCTGATTTCAGTATCAGTGTGTGTAGCTGCAGCTGGGTCTCCCTACTTGTGTGCTGGTGAAAGGGTGAGCCCGGGAGCATGTCTGCAGCTTGTCACAGCGTTACCAAGTGAGTGGGAGCCCAGGCTGGTGGGTCAGAGGCCTCAATCATACCCCAGTTCCAATTGGCACCCCGAAGGGGGGAACCCATCACAACTAGAACTAGCTAATCTATCTATCTTTTTCACCAGTGTAGGGTGCCTACTGTATACTAACAAAAATGAGCATGTATGTATTATGTTTCAAACAGCTTCCCTGGTCACAGGACTCAGTGCAAGATCTAGAGCTAGTAGCTCTTTTGAGTTTACTTTGGATTCTTTATTCTGGATATTGTTCATGGACATGTAACAGAACTTACTCTTCAGACAGCACATAGAAAGAGGTCATGACTATACAAATTATACAACTCCTTCCCACCTTGTGTTTCAGTGGCTTCCAACTAGCATTTGGCTAGTTGACAAGTAGAAAGAGGGTACGTTGCAATGTAAATCCAAGGTTAGTAGAAGTCAAGTTAGCAAACCCTGGGTTTGTTGGTCTAAGGCTTGAGCATCTGTACTAATTTGTAACCCCAGGTCAGGAATTATTGAACCCTGGGTTCCAGCATCTACACTGCATTATGCGGGCTCAAGTCCAACCACCCATATTCCAGACTTCCTAGCACCCTCCCAAAATATAACTACTCTAGCCCATTTTTCGTGTTACAGTGTGAACAAACTTGGCTGTCCACAGGACAAAGAAAGTCAGCCCCTGGGATTGTGGGATACTTTTGGTGGACTCCCAGAGCACAAGTCTAGAGGGGATGGTGTGGCTCTGGGAACCTGGCTTAGCACAATTTGTGTGTAGGTGGAAGGGGAGTTTAGGCATGAGCCTGAGTTTGAATCCTGGACTTACACTGCAGTGTAGACACAGCCAGAGACTTTCTAACTGCCAGTTATCACACTCTGTCCAGGATATGAAAGAAGATATGTTTTCTTTAGCCTACACATCATAGAGATTCTGCAGTTGGAACTTGGTAAACAAGTCAGAGTCAGAAAATAAAGCAGTTCTCTCACCATACCTAAATCTGCTAGTCACTGCCAATAGGTATAAAAAAATCAAAACTTATTTTTGTCACTAAATTATGCCGATACAATGTAGAGTATAGTGAGCATATCCATTGAGCAATAAGCTGCCATTTGTATAACTAGCAGAGTTAAATAGGTACTTTAAAGCTTCTTAATCTAATTTCTAACAAATACATAGGAAATCTGGATTCAGTTTTCTAATATAATGGCTCTGTCAAAATCTCTTAAACTTTCACTTTTGGGGGAAAGAAATTAAAGCTTTGGAAATGCAGTCTCTACTGGCTCAATCTGGTCTGCTGTGAGAGTTAGAACCCTAAGAAGCATTATAAAATACATCTAACAAGTCCATCTGTATTCTGTCCTGTCATCAAGTCAGAGACAATGTCAAATTAAAAATTATGGGCTACTGGGGTTGCAAGTCAGCAAAATTTGGCGGTGTATTTAAAAACAAAAATTAACAGTATTACAAATATTCCTTATGTGCTGGCTGAATATCTTATTTTATCTCAATTTCTGCTGTTTACTCCTTGCATTTTCCTCAATCTGAATAACTTTCACCTTTGCACATAGTCAGTTGCAATTTCAGGCTCTCCATGCTGCAAATACTGCAGGGAGATGTGAATTTGTGTGCGTTCATATTTTATTTTAATTGGTTTCCAGTGGAATTTTTGAATTAAGAAAAAATCTCTGGGAAGCATTTCTGTTACTCTGAGGATTTATAAAAGCTCAGTTTTTCAAAATGTAAATTTTTCACAAATGCAAATTTGATCTAATAGCATCACTTTAAATTGTGTAGTAGGTACCTTACATCTCTTCAAATGTGCTTGTTTAAAAAATTTAAAAACGGAGGGCAAAGAAAATCATTCAGCATATAATAAAAAATAAGAACAGTTAATACTTTCATTAACTGAATGAAGAGTTAAGCCACAGAAGATTTTTAATTTAGATCTGATCCAAAGCTCATTGAAGTTAATCAAAAGACTCCCTTTGACTTCAGTGGGCTTAAAGTCAGACCCTTATTTTCTAGTGCCTACGTGAGTTGAAGTTAGATCTGGTAGCCCCCATGGGACTGCGGGCAGGGGCAGCGACAAGCATTCTTGGCATCTTGTCTATTATTCACTGTCTCAGAAAATAGATTCTTATGTTTAATCTATTTTAGGTACTTTGATGGCTGCCTTTACCATAATGTCTGAGCTCCTCATAATCTGCAATGTATTTATCCTCAGAAGCCCTCTCTGAGATAAGGAGTATTACCCCTATTTTACAGTCAGGGAACTGAAGCACAGGGAGGCTAAGTGACTTACCCAAGATCACATAAGAAGTCTGTGGCAGAGCAGGGAATTACTCTCCTGTTTTAAGAGAGAGAAGCTAGCACCCTCATCTCTTGATCATTTTTCCTCTCAAATGCAGTGAGTTATTCCTGAGTTCGTAGTAGCTGTAGGGGTTTGATACAAAATCACGGCCCCTACCCTATTTACATGTATTTAAATGTGCAATGCATTAGTTGTGTAATATTTATAATCAAAATAACTGCATCTAGCTCCAAAATTGATTTAGACTTATTTATTTGGGTCTTAGTGCCTAAAAAGGAATGCACAGACCTAGGCCTGAGTCTCTGTCTTGAACAGATATGGGCAAACTACGGCCCGTGAGTTGTTTTAAGCTGGCCCGTGAACCACACCACTCAGCTCAGCCCCATTCTGGCCAGGGCCCTGGGTCGAGGCCACACCACGTGGGTCAGCCCCGCTCCAGCTGGGGCGCTGGGTTGGGGGCTGCAAAACACAGTTCTCGGAAGCCACAGCATGGCCCTGCTCCGGCTGCTACATGCAGTGCCTGCAGATGGAGTAGCTTGCAGAACCGCCTGGCTGCGCCTCCATGTAGGAGCCAGAGAAGGGACATGCCACTGCTTCCGGGAGTCACTTGAGGTAAGCGTCGCTCTGAGCCTGCACCCTCAGCCTCTCCCAACACCCCAACCCCCTGCCCCAGCCCTGATCCTCCTCCCTCTCTCCAATATCCTCAGTCCTAGCCCAGAGCACCAACCCCACCCCAGAGCCTGCACCCCCTCCCGTACCCCAATCCCAATTTTGTGAGTATTCATGGCCCACCATACAATTTGTATTGCCCGATATGGCCCTCAGGGGAAAAAGTTTGCCCACCCTTGGTCTAGAACCAGGTGTTATTCTTAGAAGATGACTGTCATAATTCTTAGTACCTAATAGTCTACAGTATTTCTAATAGTTTTGCATTGCAGAATCACAGACTGCAGTTTCAAGGATGAGAAATAATAAACATGGCACTTGATTATCTCTGCTGTTTTTAGATGCTGTCATGGCTACAGAATAGAGGACAAGAAGTAATGACATCATTCAGACGTATGCAATGGTACAATACTTACTGCTTTGTTAGTAGATGCTGCTTCTATGTTCTTCAGATTATGTTGGTGTCCTATAAATTATATTTTTGGTTCCGATTATGGAAGAGAAGTGCAACCTGGCTTTCAAAAATCTCACACCAAAATAACTAGTGCTCCCACTATACCGATAGAGTAGTTGGCTTTTCCATCTCTCTCATGTGTGTATATAGAGTCATTTACCATTTGTTTTCTTTAATTTTTACTGTAGATTCATTTATAAAATAAGCAAAATAAATTGAGTAAATTTACTTGCTAATCATCTAAACAAGCAACAACATAATATTGTATATAAATATAATTGTACTATATAAAAAATACACATTGTAAATGACGGTGTATCAATGCAAGCCTAATTTCAGTGACAGCCTTTTACCCATCTATCTAACACCACACTGTGCAAAATTAAATCACCATTATTCATACCCTCTTGTCATGCTGATTAATAATAGAGTATAATTAACTTTGTGCAATTTACAAAAGAAGGAAGCAAACACCTTTCATTATTCACCGTTTGCTGCCTAGGATTGGACGTCTAAAAGATACATTAAGTTAGGCATTTTCATGGATTATAACTCAGACAGTGCGTATGGCACTTTATAGATAGATACAACATGGTCTCTTTCATGAGGCACTTACCACTATGAATATATAAACTGTGTTAATTTTTAATGAGATTCTGCATCTCTCTCTTCCCCATCCTCTTCCCTCTACCTAATATAGTAATGTTGCAATATCAGAGAAGTCCCAAGTCTGTCCAGGTACAAAGGAACATATGCATTGGACAGTGATATCATAAAGACACCATTGTCCTCCCACAGAGAATGTGTATCACTGCCCCCTCCTTGATAGAATACCTGATCTACTCAAGCATCTGGTTGTCTTTCAATAGCTGCACCCTACAGTGGATATATGCCTTAATATTACTATATAGGGCCATGGTCTCACCTCTGTCTTTGCATTGAACCCTCACTGGTGTTAATTTATCCCAGAAATCCTTCGCTATGGGATGTGGCAAATCAACAGGAATAAAGGCCAAGCAGTGTGTAAATGCTGAGTTTTTAAATTTTACTATTTTCTTCAGCTTTGTCACAGCTTTTTATGACTTTACTTGTTGTTGCAGGCATCCTGCATCTTTCAATTCGAATCAAATCTGATCTGAGAGAATGTGAAAAGTGGAAAGCCCTGTAGTGGGATTTGTAAGATCCTGAAGACAATGAAGAGAACCTGCATTACAATATGTTTTCCCCATCTTACAGAACCTGCAGAAGGCTTAACAAAATACTAAACTACTTCACCAGTGAAGACTATAGCACACAATGGGTAGAAGATAAAATGCAGATAAGACCCAATGGCTCTGTGCTGGTTTCATATTTTTAATGGTTTACTAAAGCAGGGGAGGGGAATCCTTTCCAGCCGTTTTTTTGTTTGTTTGTTTGTTTGTTTGGGTTTTTTTGTTCAATTTTCATTTCCTCTGTCCTAAATAGGATCTGCAATAACCTGGGTAATTTCACTTCCCCACTCCCCATCTCAAAACCACCTCAGTATTTTTGTTGAAATGCTATTTTATAACTATTTACAACTATACTCCAGTGACTCACGACCTAGTGAGCCTCACTAAATCCCACTAGGGGCTAAGATACTCACTGTGACCAGGACCGGCTCTAGGCACCAGCAAAGCAAGCGCGTGCTTAGGGCGGCACGTTTCCAGGAGTGGCGTTCTGGCCATCCTTTCCCCCTCCCCACCCCGCTCCCAGCCCTGCTCAGTCAGCCAATGAGCCCCTGCGTGGGGGCGGGGCAGTGAGCTCAGCGTGGGGGTCCCGGCCGGGGGTGGTCCCTGCCCTGGCCTCCTGCTGCTGGGGGGAGTGGGGTGATGCAGCTCCCCCGCCCACCCTGCCGCATGTGTCACAAGTGGCGGAGGAGCTGGAGCCAAGCGGAGCCCGGGATCGGAGCAGGACCCACGGCCAGTAAGGGACCCGCTGCCCCGACCGGCTCAGTGCTGGGTGGGTGCCCCTGGTCCTCCCCCGTCCCCACGGCTGACCTGCTCCCCAGCTGTTTTGTCGGTTACTGTCCCCTCTGCGGGGGTGGGGCTGGGTCTGAGATCGGGCTGGGGGCCTATGGGCGGGATGTACAGCCCTGAGCACCTCACTCCAAACACTGCTATAGCATTACGCATTCTTTTAACATTACCAGTATCAGTGGCTTCTGGTGAGCGCAGTTTCTCAAAATTATTTGAGGTCCACCATGTCTCAGAATCGTTTGTCAGGACTCGCATTAACTTCACTTGAAAGTACCATTGCAAAAAATTTAGATTTCACTGAATTATTAAAAGACTATGCAAGTATAAAAACCAGAAAAATTCCGTTCATATAAATTCTTTTAATTTATGAGAAACTGGGTGCACCGGAAGACACTAACGTTTTTCATTACAGTGTATAGTTGAACCCAAATTGTTTTAACTGTGATTTTGTTAAAATTAAATGAATATACTAGTAGGGAATTGTTTTATTTCACTAACTACAAATTCTCTGTTTTCATTTTTTTTATTTTAAACAGACAAAACAAAAACATTGCAAAGTGCAAATGTGTAAAAGCCAAAATAAGGGGTGGCCAAAAAACTTAGGGTATGTCTACACTACGGAATTAGGTCGAATTTATAGAAGTCTGTTTTTTAGAAATCGGTTTTATATATTCGAGTGTGTGTGTCCCCACAGAAAATGCTCTAAGTGCATTAAGTGCATTAACTCGGCGGAGTGCTTCCACAGTACCGAGGCTAGAGTCGACTTCCGGAGCATTGCACTGTGGGTAGCTATCCCACAGTTCCCGCAGTCTCCGCTGCCCATTGGAATTCTGGGTTGAGATCCCAATGCCTGATGGGGCTAAAACATTGTCGCGGGTGGTTCTGGGTACATATCATCAGGCCCCCGTTCCCTCCCTCCCTCCGTGAAAGCAAGGGCAGACAATTGTTTCGCGCCTTTTTTCCTGAGTTACCTGTGCAGACGCCATACCACGGCAAGCATGGAGCCCGCTCAGGTAACCGTCACCGTATGTCTCCTGGGTGCTGGCAGACGCGGTACGGCTTTGCTACACAGTAGCAGCAACCCATTGCCTTCTGGCAGCAGACGGTGCAATACGACTGGTAGCCGTCATCGTCATGTCCGAGGTGCTCCTGGCCACGTCGGCCAGGAGCGCCTGGGCAGACATGGGCGCAGAGACTAAATTTGGAGTGACTTGACCAGGTCATTCTCTTTAGTCCTGCAGTCAGTCCTATTGAACCGTCTTATGGTGAGCAGGCAGATGATACGGTTTGCTAGCAGTCGTACTGTACCATCTTCTGCCGGGCAGGCAAAAGATGAGGATGGATAGCAGTCGTATTGCACCATCTTCTGCCGAGCAGCCATGAGATGTGGATGGCATGCAGTCCTTCTGCACCGTCTGCTGCCAGCCAAAGATGTAAAAGATAGATGGAGTGGATCAAAACAATAAATAGACCAGATTTGTTTTGTACTCATTTGCTTCCCGCCCTCCCCTGTCTAGGGGACTCATCCCTCTAGGTCACACTGCAGTCACTCACAGAGAAGGTGCAGCGAGGTAAATCTAGCCATATATCAATGAGAGGCCAGACTAACCTCCTTGTTCCAATAAGAACAATAACTTAGGTGCACCATTTCTTATTGGAACCATCCGTGAAGTCCTGCCTGAAATACTCCTTGATATAAAGCCACCCCTTTTGTTGATTTTAGCTCCCTGAAACCAACCCTGTAAGCCGTGTCCTCAGTCGCCCCTCCCTGCATCAGAGCAACGGCAAACAATCGTGCATCTGAGTTGAAAGTGCTGTCCAGAGCAGTCACAATGGAGCACTCCGATGGGGCTAAAACATTGTCGCGGGTGGTTCTGGGTACATATCGTCAGGCCCCCATTCCCTCCCTCCCTCCATGAAAGCAAGGGCAGACAATCGTTTCGCGCCTTTTTTCCTGAATTACCTGTGCAGACGCCATACCACGGCAAGCATGGAGCCCACTCAGGTAACCGTCACCCTATGTCTCCTGGGTGCTGGCAGACGTGGTACTGCATTGCTACACAGCAGTACCAACCCCTTGCCTTGTGGCAGCAGATGGTACAGTACGACTGGTAGCCGTCATCATCTTGTCCGAGGTGCTCCTGGCCACGTCGACCAGGAGCGCCTGGGCAGATATGGCGCAGAGACTAAATTTGGAGTGACTTGACCAGGTCATTCTCTTTAGTCCTGCAGTCAGTCCTATTAAACCGTCTTATGGTGAGCAGGCAGACGATACGGTTTGCTAGCAGACCTATTGCATCATCTTCTGCCGGGCAGCCATGAGATGTGGATGGCATGCAGTTCTTCTGCACCGTCTGCTGCCAGCCAAAGATGTAAAAGATAGATGGAGTGGATCAAAACAAGAAATAGACCAGATTTGTTTTGTATTCATTTGCTTCCCCCCACCCACCCGTCTAGGGGACTCATTCCTCTAGGTCACACTGCAGTCACTCACAGAGAAGGTGCAGTGAGGTAAATCTAGCCATGTATCAATGAGAGGCCAGACTAACCTCCTTGTTCCAATAAGAACAATAACTTAGGTGCACCATTTCTTATTGGAACCCTCCGTGAAGTCCTGCCTGAAATACTCCTTGATGTAAAGCCACCCCCTTTGTTGATTTTAGTTCCCTGAAGCCAACCCTGTAAGCCATGTCATCAGTCGCCCCTCCCTCCATCAGAGCAACAGCAGACAATCGTTCCGCGCCTTTTTTCTGTGCGGACGCCATACCAAGGCAAGCAAGGAGGCCGCTCAGCTCACTTTGGCAATTAGGAGCACATTAAACACCACACACATTATCCAGCAGTATATGCAGCACCAGAACCTGGCAGAGTGATACCAGGCAAGGAGGCGATGTCAGTGCGGTCACGTGAGTGATCAGGACATGGACACAGATTTCTCTGCCAATGCATGCATCATGGTGCTAATGGGGCAGGTTCATGCTATGGAACGCCGATTCTGGGCTCGGGAAACAAGCACAGATTGGTGGGACCGCATAGTGTTGCAGGTCTGGGACGATTCCCAGTGGCTGCGAAACTTTCGTATGCATAAGGGCACTTTCATGGAACTTTGTGACTTGCTTTCCCCTGCCCTGAAGCGCATGACTACCAAGATGAGAGCAGCCCTCACAGTTGAGAAGCGAGTGGCAATAGTCCTGTGGAAGCTTGCAACGCCAGACAGCTACCGGTCAGTTGGGAATCAATTTGGAGTGGGCAAATCTACTGTTGGGGCTGCTGTGATGCAAGTAGCCCACGCAATCAAAGATCTGCTGATATCAAGGGTAGTGACCCTGGGAAATGTGCAGGTCACACTAGATGGCTTTGCTGCAATGGGATTCCCTAACTGTGGTGGGGCCATAGACGGAACCCATATCCCTATCTTGGCACCGGAGCACCAAGCCGCCGAGTACATAAACCGCAAGGGGTACTTTTCAGTAGTGCTGCAAGCTCTGGTGGATCACAAGGGACGTTTCACCAACATCAACGTGGGATGGCCGGGAAAGGTACATGACGCTCGCATCTTCAGGAACTCTGGTCTGTTTCAAAAGCTGCAGGTAGGGACTTTATTCCCAGACCAGAAAATAACGGTTGGGGACATTGAAATGCCTATATGTATCCTTGGGGACCCAGCCTACCCCTTAATGTCATGGCTCATGAAGCCGTACACAGGCAGCCTGGACAGTAGTCAGGAGCTGTTTAACTACAGGCTGAGCAAGTGCAGAATGGTAGTAGAATGTGCATTTGGACGTTTAAAGGCGCGCTGGCGCAGTTTACTGACTTGCTTAGACCTCAGAGAAACCAATGTTCCCACTGTTATTACTGCTTGCTGTGTGCTCCACAATATCTGTGAGAGTAAGGGGGAGATGTTTATGGCGGGGTGGGAGGTTGAGGCAAATCACCTGGCTGCTGGTTACATGCAGCTGGACACCAGGGCGGTTAGAAGAGCACAGGAGGGTGCGGTACGCATCAGAGAAGCTTTGAAAACCAGTTTCATGACTGGCCAGGCTACGGTGTGAAAGTTCTCTTTGTTTCTCCTTGATGAAACCCCCTGCTCCTTGGTTCACTCTACTTCCCTTCAAGCTAACCACCCTCCCCTCCTCCCTTTAATCATTGCTTGCAGAGGCAATAAAGTCATTGTTGCTTCACATTCATGCATTCTTTATTCATTCATCACACAAATAGGGGGACGACTACCAAGGTAGCCCAGGAGGGGTGGTGGAGAAGGGAAGGAAAATGCCACACAGCACTTTAAAAGTTTACAACTTTAAAATTTATTGAATGCCAGCCTTCTTTTTTTGGGCAATCCTCTGTGGCGGAGTGGCTGGTTGGCCGGTGGCCCCACCACCGTGTTCTTGGGCGTCTGGGTGTGGAGGCTATGGAACTTGGGGAGGAGGGCAGTTGGTTACAGAGGGGCTGCAGTGGCAGTCTGTGCTCCAGCTGCCTTTGCTGCAGCTCAACCATACACTGGAGCATACTGGTTTGGTCCTCCAGCAGCCTCAGCATTGAATCCTGCCTCCTCTCATCACGCTGCTGCCGCATTTGAGCTTCAGCCCTGTCTTCAGCCCGCCACTTACTCTCTTCAGCCTGCTACCTCTCCTCCCGGTCATTTTGTGCTTTCCTGCACTCTGACATTATTTGCCTCCACGCATTCGTCTGTGCTCTGTCAGTGTGGGAGGACAGCATGAGCTCAGAGAACATTTCATCGCGAGTGCGTTTTTTTTTCTTTCTAATCTTCACTAGCCTCTGGGAAGGAGAAGATCCTGTGATCATTGAAACACATGCAGCTGGTGGAGAAAAAAAAAGGGACAGCGGTATTTAAAAAGACACATTTTATAAAACAGTGGCTACACTCTTTCAGGGTAAACCTTGCTGTTAACATTACATACATAGCACATGTGCTTTCGTTACAAAGTCGCATTTTGCCTCCCCCCACCGTGTGGCTACCCCCTCAACCCTCCCCCCTCCCCATGGCTAACAGCGGGGAACATTTCTGTTCAGCTGCAGGCAAACAGCTCAGCAGGAACGGGCTCCTCTGAATGTCCCCTGAAGAAAAGCACTCTATTTCAACCAGGAGACCATGAATGATATGTCACTCTCCTGAGGATAACACAGAGAGATAAAGAACAGATGTTGTTTGAACGCCAGCAAACATACACTGCA
This sequence comes from Lepidochelys olivacea, assembly GCF_965140295.1. Classification (NCBI taxonomy): domain Eukaryota; kingdom Metazoa; phylum Chordata; order Testudines; family Cheloniidae; genus Lepidochelys; species Lepidochelys olivacea. The sequence goes on from NC_140411.1 coordinate 270,957,041, forward strand.
ATGCTTTGTTGTACAATGATTCCCAAGTACGTATTACTGGCCTGGAGTGGTAAAGTGTCCTACCATAAAGGACACAATAAGGCTGCCCTCCCCAGAAACCTTTTGCAAAGGCTTTGGGAGTACATCCAGGAAAGCCACGAATGCCAGGGCAAATTAATCCTTTCACATGCTTGCTTTTAAACCATGTATAGTATTTTAAAAGGTACACTCACCAGAGGTCCCTTTTCCCCCTGCCGGGTCCAGAAGGCAGCCTTGGGTAGGTTCGGGGGGTACCTGGCTCCAGGTCCAGGGTGAGAAACAGTTCCTGGCTGTCGGCAAAACCGGTTTCTCCGCTTGCTTGCTGTGAGCTATCTACAACCTCATCATCATCATCTTCTTCGTCCCCAAAACCTGCTTCCGTGTTGCCTCCATCTCCATTGAAGGAGTCAGACAACACGGCTGGGGTAGTGGTGGCTGAACCCCCTAAAATGGCATGCAGCTCATCATAGAAGCGGCATGTTTGGGGCTCTGACCTGGAGCGGCCGTTCGCCCCTCTGGTTTTCTGGTAGGCTTGCCTCAGCTCCTTAAGTTTCACGCAGCACTGCTTCGGATCCCTGTTATGGCCTCTGTCCTTCATGCCCTGGGAGATTTTGACAAAGGTTTTGGCATTTCGAAAACTGGAACGGAGTTCTGATAGCACGGATTCCTCTCCCCATACAGCGATCAGATCCCGTACCTCCCGTTCGGTCCATGCTGGAGCTCTTTTGCAATTCTGGGACTCCATCATGGTCACCTGCAGCTTGCCACACTGCCCAAACAGGAAATGAGATTCAAAAGTTCGCAGTTCTTTTCCTGTCTACCTGGCCAGTGCATCTGAGTTGAGAGCACTGTCCAGAGCGGTCACAATGGACCACTCTGGGATAGCTCCCGGAGGCCAATACCATCGAATTGTGTCCACAGTACCCCAAATTCGACCCAGCAAGGCCGATTTAAGCACTAATCCACTTGTCAGGGGTGGAGTAAGGAAATCGATTTTAAGAGCCCTTTGAGTCGAAATAAAGGGCTTCATCGTATGGACGGGTGCAGGTTTACATCGATTTAACACTGCTAAATTCGACCTAAAGTCTTAGTGTAGACCAGGGCCTAGAGCCGGCCCTGACTGTGACTTACTGAATTATGCAACTTTACTTTTCTAGGTATTCTTGCTGTGCGCCTTGCTGTGGTATCTGAGAACCCTTCATACTTGCAGGGAGAAAGGTCGGTGAGGTAATCTTGTTTTATTGGACCAACCTCTGTTGGTGGAAGATACAAGCTTTCAAGCTTCGCAGAGGTCTTCTTCAGGTCACTTGCATGTACTTTGTCCTTGCACAGCTTGTCTAATTAAGGTTGATCTGATCTCTGGTTCTCTTCCCCCTACATCCTGAGCTACTGGGAGGTTGTATTATTATTTATTAGCATTAGAGACCTAAGAGGAAGAAGTGAGATTTACATTTTGTCTTGCTGCTATGAGACTGGTGGCTGTTCTAATTTCCTGCAGAAATTAGTTCTGCTGCTGGACCACAGCCGTAGAAAAGATTCCATCTCCCATCCTCACTAGTTTCACTGGCACCCACTGTATTCAGCAGAGTACTGTGGTAACTTACTCTTGTCAGCATGTGCTAGTTTATAGGGAGGCAGCTGTGTACTGAACCACCTGGAACTCTTCCATGGTCTGTCAACCTACCTTCTTGGGTACAGTACACAAACCCCAAATCTGCATGTGAAAGTGGCACCTGCGCAGCACTTTCAGTTGAATCAGAAGCCTAACCATCTGACCAGGACAAATGCCATGTGCATATTCAAATGATGATGTGTGCAAAATCATAAGCACAGATTTAGAATGTTCAGAAATTTGCCACTTAAACTGTGTAACCCACTCAGAGCAGTAATGATGGTTGGGCCACAGCTAGAGGTTGATGAGCCTGCTACCTTCTTAGCTAACAGATCTGGGTCTTCTAGCTCAGACAGCAGAGGCTCATTCTTTAGGTGCAGAGATGCCAAGTTCAGTCCCTGTTGCTGATCATCCACCCAGGAGTACTGGGTTACAAGTGCAAAACAAAAACTGTTATGGAAATTACAATGTGTATGTGATTCTAAGAGCCCCTCAGTGCTGCTGGCAAAGGGTTAACTGTTCTCTAACAGCAACACCTATCAGGCCTGACAAATTCACTACACCTAACACACTGCTTTCATAGGATTTACCCAAAACAGATGGTGTCAGGTGTCTAATAAAAGCTTATGTCTCACTAATCCTCATAATCATTGCAAGAAGTATGTACAGATATTTAAGGAGTTGCATATATGCCCTGAAAATACATTTTAAAGTCTGTGTCCTACACAGAATTGACAACAAGGTTGTGCCAGACAAAGCGATGTATGTTCACTTGGCTGCCTAAGTTCATATGTAGATGAAGCATTGTAAATCAGCACAATGGAAGCCCATTTTGCATGCAGTATCAACATGAGTTTGTGAAAACAACCTGAAGCCAACACACCACCAAAGAAACCACAGGGGTCATCCTGACTCTGGGACAAACCAAGGAGAAGCAAAAGGACACATCTTTATCCTTCACTGAGGAAACAAAAAGGACAGTGCTTTTTGCATTCATGAAAGTTGGATCCCAGCCATATCGGTTGGTGATGCTGGGAGATTGCTTTAGGTGAGAATTACTTTAGACAAGGCTTGTGGCCTTTATAAGTTGCATTTAGAGTCTAAGAAGCATGTTACATATTGTGTTTAATGTAACCATTTCTGTTTCCATCATTATCCTTATTCACTATTTCCTAATTCTTAGCCTTTGATGATAAACTTAATTATTTTCACTATAAATGTATCTCAGTGCTGTGATGTTATAAAGGATCTGATCCTGAGTTGTACCCGTCATGCTGTGTGTATATTGTTCCCTTTGGGACAGCAAACCTGGAAATTTCTGTGAGTGTCCAGTGACAGGGCTGGATACTACAAGGGACAATTTCAGAGGGGTTCAGGGGCTGGGTACACCTGTTGTTACCAGCAAGGCCAAGTAAGGGCTGGCAGAACCATGAATAATTAGGTACCTAACAGACTGATGGTGCCAGGGAGCTGATATCCTGCAAAGCACAAACATGTCTCTTTCTGAGGCAGCGGGATAACAGTGTATGTAACAGGGGACACCATTTTTAAACTTGCTAAGCAGGTCCTGAAGATATCACCAGATGAGTTGATATCAGGGTAGTCAGAGAAGCTGCCAGTCTGATGTGAGAGGGGATTGCTTTCAAGGGATTAAAGCTATTGACTTTTCTTTTTAACTTTGTAATGTGGCTGAGAATGCCCCATCTGGTTTAGCTTATGAGAGGTATCTAGAAGTGTCTAGAAATGTTAAATGAACAATTTCTTTAGTTTAAATTACATTGTCTTTTTTAATAAATCTTGTTTTTGTTAAGATACCGTGATTCATGGAGTTTAATGATCTAATGGTCCCTTCAGGCTTTAGTCTGACTTCCTGTATATATCACAGGCCATTAAATTTCACCCAATTACCTGTAACATCCTCCTCAGTTACTAATGGACTGTTAAGTACTTCATCATCCTCATATGACACAAGTATATCATCACACTGCTTTCCAAATACAGGACAGAAATATTTATTGAACATTTCTGCCTTTTTGGCATCATTATTAATAATTTTAGCATATCTCTCTAGGAATGGGTCTATACCACTGCTAAGATTTATTTTGTTCCTAATATAATTAAGAAACTCCATCTTATTGTCCTTAACCCTGCCAGCTGCCCTGCAGACATTCCCAAAGAGAAGAGAACCCCATTACCTCTCAGGAGAGGTGCTGAAGGGTAAAGTGTTTATTGGCCCTGTACCACCCACTCAGTCTTGGTGAAGGGGCGTGGACAGAGAAGTCCACTTCCTGTGATTTGTGTTGCCTTCAGGCTGCAGCAGGTACATGTAACCAAGGAAGAGAGAAGAGTTGGAGCAAGTAGGGTTACATATAGGCTTCCATTTACCATCAATCTTTGATTTTCTGTGAATCATCTCAGCTCCTGGAACTCTACATGCAATAGCTTTCTACTTCCTGACTGCCTCTTCATGGCCTGGGGTGGATCTGTAGTACCCTGCCTCAGTTCCCCCTTCACTTGGGGCTCTTCAGTAACTCCACAGAGCATTATGTGTCCAATAACAACACCCCTTTGTGGGGATCTGGTTTTATTAACATAGTATTCCAAAAAAAACACAGTCTCCCCCCGTTCAGGCTGGGCAAAGCCGCTCCTGCCTGAGGTCTGTCTGCTGTCAAGTTTCGAAGTTGGACACAGCTTTTCAGCCCTTCCCAGGATATGCTCAGTCTCTCCCCTTAGCCCACCCTGGGCTCCTCCACCACTCCCTGATCTCTTTTGAGCATTCACTCTCAGATCTTCCTACCTGGAGTCTTTCTCTGCCCTTTATCTCTGCAGAAACTCCTAGGTCTTTCTAACTGCAGTTTTTCACAGTGTCCAAGTGGCCCTTCAGCCCCAAACTCTTCCCTCAGTAGAGATTCTCCTGCCAGGGTCTCCTGTTCACTGCAGCCTCTGCCCCAGCTTCTTCCTCCTGTTTCTTCTTCTTCTTTGGTTTTGTAGCATAGCAGACTCACTTCCTGTGTCTTTGACCGCCGTGCAGTACCGCCCCAGCCCTTCCACGCACGGTATCCTCCGTCTGTATAGCAGCCCCGCCAGAGGACAGGGCTGGGGACGGGGCTGGGGAGGTACAGCCGCGCCAGAGGATTAGATGAACATCTTCAACGGTTGGGCATACTTGGAATTGTCCCCTTTTGTTTTGTTTGCCCACATTTGATGCCATTCCTTCCTTCGCTCATTTTTTATTAGGTGTTTAAATTCTGGTTTGCTTAAGGGGATCCCTAGGTTAACTTGTTAATGATTAATAGCCCTTTTTGTCTGTTTGTCCTCCAGTTCATTGTCTGCTATCCCTACGTGCTCTGGGATCCATGCTAGTATTTTGGTTATATCCAATTGCACCAGTTCAGTTGTTAGCAATAATATTTCATTCAGAATGTAATTTCTGTTGTCAGACTTGCTATTGTAAATTGCCTGAAACTTTGATAAGGAATCAGACAGGATGGCCACGGCAGCTGGCTGCACACCTAAAGCCCAATTTAGTGCTAACATAATCCCTGTCAGCCAGAGACAACCCATGCCTGCCGATAGTGGGGGGAACAGAGTGAGGGCAGCAGCCAGCTTCAACAGGGTTACTGAAGCCAGGCAGCAAATCTGCGGTGGCACATGAAACCAGCATTCTCCCTCCACACACACACACCTCGCCTCTGCTGTCAGCTCCGCTGTAAAGACCGATACAGAGTTAGTTAGCCTTATGGCTTTCTTGAGTCCAACTGAAGGCATGCAGAAAGCTGTTCCTGCTCTTCCTGTTCCTTTCTCTTTGAAGCAGTCTGTATAACTTTGGCAATAGCATCACCACTTCTCACGAATGTACTGATTTGCTATCTCTTGTGTATTTATCATTCTTTTCCTTTTATTTATGTCATTATTCCACATGTATTTCGGGGGGGGGGGTGGTTTTCAGTGATAGAATATTTTCCGATAGCTATAGATTTTGGTTTCTTTCAATCCTTTCTTTTCATTAAGATCTTTTATCCACTTCTGTACCCTATTTACACGGGGGAATTTTGAGTTTTTGTCCTACCCTGCCTCCACTTAATTCCCAGAAATCATTTTATATGAGCTTAGTGTTGTCACTTTCGCTATTACCTGGTACTTTGGCCCAAAAGGTTAATTCTGTGAGCTTCATTCTACGAGTAATAAGCATTTCACTGGGTGCTATCTGTAGTACACACAGAGGTGTTGTAATGAAGACACCACATGCGATAGGCAATGCCTGTGCTTAGATTTTGTCTAGTTTTTTAAAATTTGTGTTCACTGCTGACCTAAAGGCGTGGATTCCATGATCAATAATTGGTCTAATTAGCACTTTGTATAGCATTACATCATTTTCTTATCTGCTCCACAGGATGTTTCAGAGATACTTTGAACTAAATTAATTCTCCCTTTGCACTTTATCTTTATTTTCAGTATGGTCCCACCAAGTGAGCATGTTATCAAATATCACATCTAAGAATTTGTAATTTTTCACTATAATCTTCTTGTTCCGATCTGACTCTTTATAGAGTGTTGCGGTTCAAATACAAGACAGGACAAGCTTTAAGCAAGCAAGCAGGCTGGTCTGCCAACGGGCTGGTCCGCCTGTCAGCTTTTCCACCCTCTCCTTTATTTCTCTCTCTCCCCCCGCGCATTACATACTCCAACAGATAAAAGGAATACACTGGCTTTGTATAATATTCTTATTTACCAATTTCTATCTACTGCATTCCTTGCTCTCGAGCCTTGAGCCTGGTCCTGGGAGGCTTCCCACGGTTCATGTCATCTGGGCGAGATTCCAAGGTTCATGCCCTTGAGAGGAGCCGTGTGTGCACTGCTCCTACACAACACTCTGGGTGTGCCCTGAATGTTGCCAAGTGCATGAACCTTGCATGAATGCTACAATAGAGACCAACTGCTCTCTGTCAAGCCCATCAAGAGGCTGTTAATGAGGCAAAGGTAGGCTGAACCAGTTCCTTCTTAAAAGGCCGAATCCACCTTGTGACACTACACAAAAGCATATGGAAACTGGTACAAATGTGAGTCCAGAATAAGTTAATGTGTTATGGGAAAAAATTTAAATAGGCCAAAAAACACATTCCTTAAATTTTAACTTTATTTAAATCTTTTGATTCTCAGTTGACTGGGAATAGTATACAATAATTCAGGCTATTTCCCACTAGGATTACTGGGAAGACTTGTAGTTCATGGGCAACTTTTTAATTACCTTAGTACAATCAAGCTACCTGTAGTTTAATGTTTGTTAGTCATATGAGTGCCAATCAAATGAGCTGCACTATCTCAAAACATTATGTAATGCACAAAGTAGTTAAAATGAAGAAATTACTTCAACCAAGAGCATCCAAACTTAGCAGCTCCCAGCGTGATGTTGTTAACTTTCCGTTAGTTGGGGAGCTACACCTAATTAGCACATTGTAGGGACCACTGTGGCTGCTCTCACCTTTCAATAGGGAGACATCATCCACAAAGACTGAAGTTCCTAACATGTGATGTTCCATCCTGACCCAAGCAGAATCCATAAGGCAAAAGCATGACCACCAGAGTTCTGCAATGCATTCTTAGGACTGCCTTTGGCAGAGTCATCTCAGATCAAAATGGAACACTGCATTCTGGGACTTGCAGTCTCTATCTACCACACTTCCCTAGTAAAAGACAAGATAGGACATGAGTTTATGTGACTCAGGCCACCCGTGCCTATAATCTGACCATGATATTAAGTGTGTCCTCTCTGCAGGAATTTGTTTAGGAATGACAAAAACTGTCCCCCACTTTTGGCCTTTCAGTCTTTTCAGTGCTTTCCAGCAGCTCCTGACAGTCAGCTTCAGGAGGATCACGTACCCTGAATATGAATGACTTATAGAATCATTTATTTAACCATTAATTCTAAAAGGAGACCAGAACAATATCTTTACAAGCTGACACAGCCAACTCTTAAATACCAATTTAGTTAACACAAAAAAGCTGATATTTGAACCTTGGCATGGTCAGAGTCATTGATAAGAACTGATGCCATTGGATTGTTTTGGAGGAAACATGAAAAGAGTTACAAGCAAATGGAAACCACACTTCATGGTCTCTGGCTGTCTCCTTAAGATTATAACAGAACTTAAAGGGACACGGTCAAGCTAAAAACCACATTTCCATCGAAAGTCTTTTTCCTACTGTTGCTTTACTACCCCAAAGATCATTATAATTAAAAGAGATTAGAAGGAAAATGTTCTTTTTCTCTTCCCCCTTTACCCCCTAAAGCTGCTGTTTGTGTATTTGACAGCACTTTGTGTGTCATCAGTTTCACTGTTTTGTTGAGGGCCAGTTGCACTTCTGGTCTCATGTTCTAGCCTGATGATATCAATCTTGTGCACAGGTGGTGGTGGGGGCGGTGGTGAAATCATAACACGCACACTCATCCACAGTGCATGCAAGAGGGGGTTCACCAGTGCCATCAGACAGTACCTGCAGACAATCGTGCACAAGGAGGGAGGGAATGGGCCTGAGCATATTTAACGTTGCCACTTTCAGGCCCACTCCAAAGACTTCTAAAATAAGCAGAGATGCAAAGATACCCCTCTTTTTTTTTTTAAGGAATTTTTCTAAAAAATGCCAGGAAATATTGTAGGACGGATGCTGTACCTGAGACTTGCTTTTAAAAAAAATTAGTCCCTTTTACAACATCAGCTTGGCAGTGTCCCTTTAATAAAGACTGTATCTGCTTTGCTGTCACCATATGTTTTTTTCTGCCTCCCCCCACCCCCCTACAGACACACCACATAGTCCCGCTGTGACTATTTACATTAAACACACACACAAAAACCACCCTCTGCACCTTCATTCAACCCCCTCCCACATTCATGCCTTATCAGGGATAGGAGAACATCAAGGGTATGGGGGAAACGCACAACTTTTAAACAAATACAAATAAAATCAGAGTCCACAATTTTAGGGTCTGGTTGCAACTTTTCTGCATGCTAGGATAGTCTTCAGATTTTAAGCTTTCAGTTAAGAGAGAAAAATCTAAGAGCCTAATTCTCTTCTTACATAGGTTTTTATTTCCTTTATTTCAATGGAGTGACTCTGATTTACACCAGAATAAATTGCAGGAGATTCAAGTCCTAATTTTCTGCTTTACTGTTACAAAGATGCAGCAAAGAACATAGTTTGTGTGTGGCTTCAAGGCTAAAATTAGATCTCATTCATACATTACATGAGAAATCCCCATGCCACTTCCAAAAAAAGACCGTCACATTTTATTACCCTTTTGAGATGTATGGGTTGTAACTCCACAAATAAGTCTATGAACCGGAAACCATAGCAGTCGTGCTCTAGGAAGCCTTAAGGGGAAATGAACTGTGACTATATTTCTTTTTAAATGGCATGGTGATTTTTCACCTGTTATAAATGTAATCCTAATTCAGTTGGTAGTTTTACATAGTTTTACATACTTTTACATAGTTGACTGTCAAAATTCCTGCTAACTGTATATTTAAAATACAATGTTTTGTACCTTTCATGAAGCTTTAGGACCTGATTTTTCAGACACCCCCAATTTATACTGGTGCCACTCCACTGCTTTTGATGGAATTATTACTGTGTGAATGAGGCGAGAGCAGAAATCAGGCCTGTACTGTCTTGCAGATGCTTCCAAACCAACCAAATATTACATTTAACCTATCTTTGACCATGATAAATATTATTAATATTTATTATCACCAACCCTGTTTCATGCACTATTGGGATTCCAAATTATGAGTTTAACGGAGAGCCCAATAACCCCGTAATTCAGTATTTTTCATTTAGACAGTACAGTGCAGCCAACGTGACTGTTCCCTCATCACTCACCACTTTTATTTTTTAATATGTTTGATGCTTACGAAAAGTGTCTTCCAGATAGCTCTGGAGCTTGCACCCTCCTCTGTTTATCAGTGCCTGATAGGTACTAGCATTACACGTTGCTGACCTGACTCAAACATGGGAGACCCACTTCTAGTCCCAGGCTCCTCCACAGAGTTTACTCTGTGGGTTTGCAGTCAAGACTGACAGGAAGGGGCCAATTAGTAAGATCTTTTTTTGAGGTAGACACCTCCTCACTAGGAACTGCGCTGAGATCACCAACTCATTGCACTAAAGCCATTGAGCAGCTATCTGATGGTAACAACTGTCCAGCAGTCCTGAGCTACTCCCTAACTGATCCAGTAGGGTGAAAGTCTTTCTCACATTACCAGTCCCCCAAACCAATCAGAACCTCAGACTGGTTGTTTTTTTTTTCTAATTATAGGTAGTAATGGTCATCTGTTCCTGGACTGACATCCTATCTCAGGATGTGCCTTTTGCTTCTTTTCCCTTACTGGCCACAAAACCACAAAGGCCAAATCATAACAACATAGGATGCTACAAGAGATTTATATGAATTTGTTCAGGCCTGGAAAATAGAGTAAAGTGTGTAGAAGCAATTGTTAAAAGTAACATTAAAAAGCACAGGGCAGGACCCATGGTGTTTAACTTACTGTTCTAATATTTGACTTGTACTGTGTATGCTACCAGCTTACAGAGGAAAAAATTAACTTCATGGCACAGCCTATGCTATGGACAGCAGTTTTGCTTTCCAGATAGTAAATGTAATAGAACCAGGGGGAGTCAAACTCATTGGATAGAGCCACCCATGGCGTTCCATTGTACTGCACGTTGCCTCTGTCCAGCCTAAATACCATGGGTAGCATACTGGGCTGAGTTAAAGGCCATAATGAGGCCAGCTAATAAATAGCTCTTGTCCAGTCTCTCACTTTTGAGATGTTGATATTTTCAATGCTTCTAGCTGGTTTCAATTCATGTTGCTCAACTTTAAATGGAAACAAATTATGTTGCTGAAAGACCTTTTATAATCTGTAAGATTCTTAACTTTGTATTGGGCGACTGTGTGTCTGTGATGGGGTAGTCTGCCCTTTAAGGGCAGAAGTGCCTGCTGGTCAGTCCTCCTTGTTGCATGACATGACCCTTTAAGAGTTGGGGATACAAAAAGCCTGAGGAGATAGGGGGAGAGAGACACTGGGTCCCAGGAAAAAGTAGCATTTAGAAAGAATCTCGTTACCGGGACCTGAAGTGGGGCAGGCTGACTCTCTCACTCAGCCAATAAGGAATAAGCTGGGAGAAGGGGCCAATATAATTGTTGCTTCCTCGTAGCATGGTGGATGACTGCAGTCAATGAAAGGAGTCCAAAGGTTTCTGCAGTGCCTTGAGTTAGCAGGGACTAGACAAGCCCTAAAGAGGGTATTTTTGAGTTAAGCATCACAAGTGCCTGAAGAAAAGTTATTGGCTTCCTTAGCTGGGAAACTGAGGTAGGGGGTATGTGCTGTGCCACACTAACTCAGCAGGGAATGCTACAGGGCAGGCATGCCCTACAGCAGTGTTGTCCTGAGATTTTGTGTATTTCTTTCTCACTACACTGAATTTTTTCTATTACACTGGAATCTACAATGTGACAAGTCTGTTTGATCTGGTACTGTGTATTTGTATTTTCTCCTGTGCTGTGTGGTATGTCACTTGTAAAAATTGTTAGTTGACATTTGATGGCTTTATTTGTTCTTGAAATTTAAAGAGACGTTGTCACCTCAAAACTGAAATGATTTCAGAAATGAAGCTGGAGGTACAAATGGGTTTTGGATATTACACCTGCTGCTGAGTGCCCTGGCTAATTTTGATTTTTACAGTTGCCTTTTCCTACTATTTGAAATGTTTTTGTCTTTTGTGTTGTTGAGGAAAGCGGAGGAAATTGACTAAGAAATTGGACGAATGGGTTCTGGACAAGCTTGTGTTTTTGGTCTTGGAGGCCTAGTACAGCACCCCTATGAAGTGTCTGGTCTCTACTGCCTAATGAGAGAGAAACCATGTAAAATCATTCAACAGATCACTAAAAACAAGACATTGGGATTGCTCATGTGATTAAAGTTATGCACATGCTTAAGTAATTTGCTTGATTGGTAGCTATTTCCTAATAACTGCTAGACGCTGATGCTAAATGCTGTTACTAACATCACAGTTGCTGTGTTGTAATAATTTCGATCTCATCATGACTTGCTGCTCATTTTCAGATGGTTACAGTGAATGAATCAATACATCTATCATTTATTATCATTCACATCTCTTTCATCAATTTCTCTTGCATTTTACTGATGACAGCAGCTTCTGTTCTATTCTGGTTAGGTTCTTATAGCCCTGCAGATTCTGGTGTAGAACCAAATGACAACAAAATGGGTTAGTGAGACAGTACATTTTTGCATTTATTTGTCCTACAAATGAACTTAAATACACATTTCTATTTTAATGTAATGTTTATTTGACAGAGCTGATCACTGTTTTTTCTGCTTAAATTAGCTTCAACAAAAATATTCACTTAAATGTGATATTTTCTTTTTCTCGCCAACAGGCAGATCCAAGGAATGAAAAGTCAATTACATAATCCCTGTTAGACTGCTGCCCTTTATTCTGGATTATTAACATGTTTGCTAACTCCTCTAAATTCCATGCAAAATAGATAAGCAAACAGATCATTTTAAGCCAATCTAGCTGTCCATGAGTGAAGTAACTGAACAAATAGCATGTGTATGGAGTGGCAAGTACCATTGCTTTATCTCCTGCTCAACATAATCAGTTGCAGGATCCAGGACACAAATGTAACTGGATGTCTGAAAAGCATTCAATGCAAGAGAGAGGTTTTAATGCAAAGGGTCTTAGTGAAATTAGCGTTTGAGGATAACTTCTTATGATGGGTTATCTGCTATTCATGCCAACTCCATATGCTATTTCTATGTGACTAGACGTTCTTTTTCCCTTTACACTCATGGGATTGCTCTGCTTTCCCTACTGTATTTTGATGGCTAGTTGATCTGGGGTTTGTAGGTGAATGAACACAATCATGTATCTGAATGGATGATTTGTTTTATTTATGATGACTAAGGACTGTAGCAGGCATCTCTTCTGGAGCGGTTAAAGATCACAGAGTCTTGTGCCACAGAAGTCAGGAGGAATTAATTGTAGCATCTTTTCTGTGGGTAGATAGATTTTAAAATCTCCATTAATAATATGGGCACTCACAGTCTGGTATTTAGATGTGTTCGTAACAATGCATCTTCTCAAAATAAGGCTCTAGTTTTAGTCTTCATGCGTGAAGCTTTGGATTGGCTGCAGTGGGAAACTGTATCAGTAACTGATAGCAGAATTTGGTTCTATGGCTCTAAAATGGTCAGACAAAATAGCAGCAGTAGCAATAAAGCCCATTCAATAAGTAGTAGAAGGGCGAGAGAAACCAAACCTATTATGGTCCTGGACATACGTGGGTGAATAAAAGGATCAACCCCCTCTTTTTTCTAGTCCTACGTCACCACGATTGCAATAGTATGGCCAAGAACAAACACTTGTTTGGTTTCGACAAGCATTTACACCAGAAACTTGATTGTAAGAGTTATGCTCATCCACTCAGGAAGAGAAACAATATCATGTGACTTGTGACCTATCATTACTAGTCAGCGTAGCTTGTATTCTAGATTCTCAGTAACACAACAGAGTGAAAGAAATTCATAAAAATATTGTCAGTCATAAAAATATTGAAATTCATAACAATTTTGAATGTTTATAGAAAATAAATAGAAAAGGGCTACATTGGAATAGATAATTCATTATGAAGTTGCTTGGTTCTAACTTAAACTATGAGTGTGAATAGCAAAACAACTGAGACTAGTACCATACATTGAAATACTACAAATGTTAAAAAATAACTGTTCAAAGCACCACGGTGCCATTTACTAACTAATCCTCACTTCACTATTGTAAGACAGGTAGTTATTACTATCCACATCTTAAAGGTGGAGAATGGGATTGGGAGAGATTCAGTGACTTGCCCAAGTTCGCACAGCAAGACAGTAGCAGAACTGGGACTCAGACCCAGCTGCTCATGGATCTTAGCCCTGTGTTCGGCCCAGGAGAAAAAGGACCTCATTTCCCAAACTGATTTTGTTTTCATTTGTTCAATCAGTCAATAGCTCACAAGTAAATTAAAATACAGTTTGTTGATACAGCTAATATGTAGTGTGAAATAGGAGGAAAGAACTAAATCAATTTAATCATAATATCCTCTTTTAAATGTTTGTAGCATTTGACTCACCTACACATGAATGGAAATACAATAATTCACTATTAATAAGTGATTGAATTGTCAATCTTCATTGCTGTTTAGTCATTCTAATAAATGAAATCGCAGGCTTTTCAATCCTAGTTTATAAACACATGCCTAATCCCATCTCTTTGCTTATTTAAAAATAAACTAAGTGTGCGCACATGCTTGTGCATGCAATATAATTTGAGCATCATCAGTGTTCTCTTTCTGTGTACAGAACATAGAACAGGGGTGGGCAAACTATGGCCCACAGGCCGGATCCGGCCCATCAAGGCTTTGGACCTGGCCTGTGGGATTGCCACCCCTGGGGTGCCGCAGGCCCCGTGCCGCTCCCAGAAGTGGCCGGCACCACGTCCCTGCGGCCCCTGGGGGAGGGCTCCGTGCACTGCACCTGCCTGTGGGTACTTCCCCTGAAGTTCCCATTGGCCAGGAACAGGGAACCGCGGCCAATGGGAGCTTTGGGGGAGGTACCCACAGGTGCATGGAACTCTCTGTACCCCCCACCCCCAGGGGGCTGCAGGGACATTGTACTGGCCACTTCCTGGAGCAGCGTGAGTCTGCGGCCGGGGCCAGGGCCTGGGCAGGCAGGGAGCCTGCCCTGGCGTGCACCACTGCCACCCCAGAGCCACTCCAGGTAAGTGGCGCCAGGCGGGAGCCCTCACCCCAACTCCCTGCCCTGAGCCCCCTGCCTGCACCCCAACCCCTGCCGCACCCTGCACCCTTCCTGCACCCCACCCCCCTGCCCTGAGTCCCTTGCCACACCCCACACCCCTCCTGCACCCCTCCCCAACCCCCTACCCTGAGCCCCCTCCCGCACTCTGCACCCCGCAGCCCTCCTCTGCCCAACCCCTTGCCCTGAGCCCCTTCCTATACACTGCAACCCCTCTCACACCCTGCACTCCATCCTGCACCCCAACCCCCTGCCCCAGCCCTACATTCATGGCCCTGCAAGCAATTTCCCCACCCAGATGTGGCCCTTGAGCCAAAAAATTTGCCCACCCCTGACACAGAACAAGACAAGGGTCACGGCCTTGAGGATCTAACAAGCTAAGCTGCAAGCTAACAAGCTAAGCTTGTGTCTGTATTAGGAAAGTTGCACTGCTGTAATTAAATCGATTTAAACAGGAATCAGGCACTGTTATTCCTTACTTAGAGTGTCCACACATGCAGTTACTCAGTAGTACTCAGCTGTTGCTCACGAAAGCTCATGCTCAAATAAATTGGTTAGTCTCGAAGGTGCCACAAGTACTCCTTTTCTTTTTTCAGTAATAGCTGTTCCTGAATTACTCCATGTGTAGACAAGTCCTAAGGGTGTTGCAGGCTGTGGTTCTAAGATATAGACCGAGTGCGGCTTTTGCTCTCAGCCCATCTCGTACAGAGAGTGCATGCCGAGGGTCTTAAATAGTCATTGGGCCAGAGAGAGTGAGAATGACTCTATAGCTCAGGGGTTAGGATATACAAGTTCCTGTCCCCCTGCTCCAATGAGCAGTTATTTATACATAGTGGAACAGCTTCAGCAGGAGGGGGAGAGAGAGCCTTGCTTCAGAATAGCCCATAACTCTCTCTCCACCACGCAGATCAACCCAGGATTTTTAAAAAGATGACAATAGCTACACTTCACCCAAGCAGTCAATACAAAAGAGAAAACAACCAGATTCATATCAGAATATTGGAACACACAAATAACCCTCTCACTGGAAAAAAAAAAAAGGTCATTGTCAAGATCACTTGTTTCTATAATGCAGTAAATCTACACAGTGTTTTACAAAACAAGGAAGACTACGTGTTAAGAGTTTACAGTCTAACAGAGAGAAGGTCCTGGGAGGTGAGGGACCCAAGTTCAATGGCTTTCTTCACATCAGGCGGAGGAGGGATTAACCCTGAGTCCCCCAAGTTCTGGGTGAGTGCTCTAACCACTGAGTGAAAAGTTATAACAGCAGTGTGGGTGGTACCTCCTCCTCTGGCTCCAGCTGGTTTAATGTGGATTTAAGCATGCTGTGAGCATGCCAACTACGTAGGCAGGAGAATGCCTAGCTTGAGGATCCCTCTGGGGCACAGGCATGAGATTAAGCCCCCAGGCTCTTGGCTGAGGCACCTGGGTGCATGCTTGCTTGGCAGAAATTTAGGGTCCATTTACTTTGCAAAAAACCCCACGTGGCAGAGCCCAGGGCAAGTGACTTGGGCTTGCGTTGCATTGGGTATCTAGGTCCTTTTGTGGATACTGAAGTCCAGGTAAGATGGTTATAGATAACTTCATCATGCATGCAATGTACAGCATGGCAAATAGGTGGAAAGTGGGACTTTGTTTTTCCTTTAGTATAATATGTTTAAATAGGTCACCTAGACTAGACAGGTGAATGTTTGAAAGCCCTCCCACAGGAGCTGAAATTCACCTAGTGCAGAGAGCCAGAACAAGGTCCCTACCCCATTTCCTTGGGCCCACTTTGGCTGAGCAGAGTTTTAAGGGGCCCTGAGTATGGATTCCAGCATAGCTATTTTGGTAACAGCACTTTTTTTATAATGTCTACATTAGGAGGGTTTTGCTGGTCAAATAATGCTGGTAGTGGTATAGTTAAACTGGCAAAACTTTCTAGTATTGCCTGAGCTGAGAAGGAGGCACAGGGGATCCCCAACAAGAAGCTTAAATGGAGTTTGCAGTATGTTGGTTTTTTAAAAAAAAATATAAACCCTTAAACGGGTATTTTAAAAACATATGTGAAAAATAAGTCAGAC
Organism: Lepidochelys olivacea; assembly: GCF_965140295.1. Taxonomy (NCBI): domain Eukaryota; kingdom Metazoa; phylum Chordata; order Testudines; family Cheloniidae; genus Lepidochelys; species Lepidochelys olivacea. Next base: position 270,973,609 of record NC_140411.1, read on the forward strand.
TGAGTGTCTCTCTCTCAGTAAACAAGCAGGGATGACCCCCGCTCACCCACAAAATTTTAGGACAATATCCTCAAAGTAAAGACTTTAAAAACGTAGCACTCTTAAGGAAGGTGATGGTTATGGTTCACCTGGTACTGGTAGGGTTCACCCTCTCTGAACCATCACATCCCTTTGCTGCTTGGATTTCTTCCCCAGTTCTCTCGAATCTGTTGCCCTGCTTTGATTTTTCCCTGTTAGATTGTAACTTCAAGGAAGGAAACATGTCACCTTAATTATTTTCTAAAACACTGTGTAAATTTATAGTGCTATAGAAACAAGGATGATCTGACAAAGACCTTTTATTTTTCCAGTGAGAGGGTATTTGTTGTTTTCCACCATTCTGTTGTCAATCTGGTTGTTTTCTCTTTGGTATCTATGAAGTCTAGATATTAGTGATATTGTCATCTTTGTTTAATTCTGGGTTGATCTGATCGGGTGGACAGAGGGTTTTGTTCCCATAGCAACATTTTTCTATGACACTTGCAGGAAGAGGACGAGTTTCAAGTGTTTTCATTGTGCTTATATTGTACTTGAAAGGCTTGTGGAGCTGGGCAGCCTCTCACACTGTGATGTCAAGCTACAAGCCTCTGATGGCCACTCTGTTTACACAGCCATCCATAGGCAGGGACACACCCAACTGAATTAATCTCCCAGCCACTCATGAGCCATCAATAGGGAGGCTTCAGCCAATTTCCCCCAGCTCTCCAGTCTTGCAACCCAGAACTGTACAATCTTGCCCTGGTCAGAAGCCTGGCCAGTGTAAGCTTGGTACTGTTGGCCACTTCTTCATAGGAAAGTGGACATGCACTAGCCTTTGTAACCTGAGCTGAGATTCCCTCAAGCACTTCAACCAAAACACACTGGTTTAATAAAATATAAAACAGATTTATTAACTACAGAAAGATAGATTTTAAGTGATTATAAGTAGCAGGCATATAGATCAGAGTTGGTTACCTAATAAAAATAGAAACACAGCCTAAATTCTAACTTAACAAGATTTTAATCAAGTGGTGTCTCACCCTAATAGATGGTACAAGCAGGTACGGTTCCTCAGTACACAGACTGGACCACTTTCCAGCCTCAGACCAAACTTCCCCAGTTCAAAGTTTTTTTCTTGCAGATGTTTTTCCAGGTGTTGAGATGGGGGGCAGGGGAGGGGTGAGTGAGGAGAGGCCAAATGATTGTCACTCTTTCTCTCTCTCATACTTTCTTCCAGTTGCTAGAAAGATCCTTGCTGTGATGTGGCTTAGTCCGCCCCCGGGGCGTGTGTGCGCCTTCTCCAAGAAGCCTCTTGCATAGTGGATTGTGTGTTGATGGCCAGACAGTTGTTAATGGCTCAGTGATGGCTGCTCCTTTGTTGTAACTGAAAGGCTGGTTGTGGGCGTTTCCAACCTCACAACATATTTCAGTAACATACACAGCAATACTTCACAACTTCACACACAATGATAGTGCATACAATCCAACAGGATATTAATGTTCAGCAGATCAAGACTTTTAAAATTATACCTCACAATGCATATTTTGTACAGAAGTATCAATTATGACAGTGGTGAATATGGGTTACTCTGAGGTACAGAGTGTCACTCACACACACATACACACCTCCTTAGTTTACAGCAAACGCGTTAGTCATTGACTAATGCAGAGGCAGCGTGCTCAGGGTCCTCTTTAGGTTTTAACCATACGACTCCCAAGTGTTGCTAAACATTGTAGCGTTAGCCACATGTACTCCTGCGAAGTTCTGTGCGCCTCTTAACACTTTGTAGATCAGTTTGATGATCTCAAAAGTTAGCAAGTGTGCCTTCTCTGGGTTGCTAAGAAGCATCTTTTTGTATCAGTGCAGCATTGTTAACCCTTCTGCTTTTCCAACTCATTTTAACTAAATGCAGATATTAATGGTTTCTAGAGTGTAAGTTATCTTGGTATTTAGCCATCAATGCCACGAGGTGGTGCGCATCAGTTTCCCCTTCCGCCCAGCAGACCAGGTTTATTACAGTTTCTCTACTGTGCCAAGCTTCAAGCCTGTTTACAGTTATTAGTTGAGAAGAAGCATTACCCTAAGGCAGGGGTCTCAAAGTCCTGGCCCGAGAACCTCCCTACTGCGGCCTGTGTAGGAGAGATGCAGACAGACACACTGCTGGCAATCTCAACTACAGAGGCCCCTCCCCCACAGCTCCCATTGGCTGGGGAAGAGAGACTGAGATATCATCACCAGTTGCTGTGCAGAGTCAACCATGGAGGTAGTATCACTTTTTTCCCCACAATGAATACAAGTCAAACTACTGACCACAACTATCTGATGCCCACCTTTGTGCAATCCTGAAGATTTCAACTGCTCAGTCAAACATCCACAAACTGACAGAACTGAAGCTTTGCCAGGTGGCTGGCCAACACTAAAAACTCTCTGGGAGGTGAAGAAGTTGTATGACAGTTTTATTATTTCTAAGAAATTTGAAATAAAAAATACAATATAAATGTTTTCTTTTCCGAACACCATCTTCAGTGACATTATTGGCCCGCTGGGAGGATTTGAGGACTGACACTGGTCCTAAAGTAAATTGAGTTTGAGACCCCTGCTCAAGGCTTCTTAACACAGGGTGTGTTCTTATTTACTACTCCTAGCGTGTCCAAAATCTTTTCCCAAAAATTGTGTACATTGCACCTTTTCAGAGGATTTAACATCAGTACCAAATTCTTTGTCGTAAAGTTTACCGTTAGCATTAAATTTTTATCATGAGATTTATCAGTAACACCAAATCCTTCATCATAGGTAGATGTTTCCAAATATTTTTATCATACCACGCCTTCTGTTTAGACAATCTGGTTTGTTCAATACCCATTGTGTCTTCCAGCTCCTTCCTGAACCTTAGCATGTGTTCATTTACTCATTTTTCTTTCCTTTCAGTGTCCCCTTTAGTATGTGTCCTCAATCCAATCATATCGTTGGGGCTTTGGCACTCCAGGGTCTGGTGCTGTAAGGATGTAAGGGGATTCTGCATATGGGCTTGCCCTCTGTGGAGCTGTCTCCCAAAACCCTGGGCTATGTACATGCAAAAAAATCCTCTCCCCTGATCACCATTCCCAGTACTAGTACCTTCCCCATCCCTTTTTCCTAGAGGGTTGTGATCTGTGCTCGCTGGGTAAAGAGTTTCTACTCTTTGGTCAGATGTACCTTTTCCCAGCAGCTCTGCCTCAGCTACTTTGTGTCTTACCAGCCAGGGGGAAGACCCCCTCCCTTCATCTGAATTCTCACAAACAACCACCACCTGGAAATTTCCTGGACTCAACCAACTCCTTGGCTATCACAGGCATGGGAGCTGCATCTTGACTTAAAGAGACAGTTACTTTTCACAAGCATGTCAGGACCAGTGTGTCCTGGAGAACTGGGACCTGGAATGGAGTACCCTCTGTCACTCTATTCTCTATCCCCAAAGACTCAGCTGTATGACTGATCCCCCTCGGGAGGTCAGTTACACAGTGCCCTGTCTGTACCAGTGTTCTAGGCTGCATGCCTGAATGCACAGGCACTGAATCAGCCACTCTGTCCTGGGCTTCCTCTCCCAAGTGACCAGTGAGGAAACATCCATGTGCTCCCACTAGTCCTTCCCCAGTTTCCTTCTCTGGGCCCCCCTTTAAGACACATCTCTCTATGCTCTCTAAAGTGGGATCTATGCCTTGTTCAGCTGCAATGTGGTAGCAGCTAACAACCTAGACAGTTTTCTTAGTGATAAGGCACCCTACCTCCTTCCTGAAGACATGTTGCCTTCAGCTGTAGTGCAGTTGCTGGTCTCAATCTCCTCCACACCTGGAAGCATGCTGCTTCCCTCTACTGCAGAGGAATCAAAGAGTCTTTCTCCCTTTTCTTCAGCAGTTCCTGAGTCTTTACACTTTTCCTCAGGGGTCCCAGCATAATATTCCTTCTTGCTATGGGCAAACACCTTAAAAGCCTGAGCCACATGGAAAAAATCATTTTCAATAAGCATGTCAACAGGAATATGGTCCACCACGCCCACTGTTAGAAACTGATGGGTTAGAAAGTATATTATGTGCATTTTGGCCAAAGGCACAAGAATCCTGACACCTCATACTAACAAAAACTCTGCCCTTTATCCTGGTAATATGTCACCTTCCTGAATTACATTCTGCTTAACCACAGAAATTTTTGCACCTGTGTCTTCCCATCCTAATTATTCCTTGCCATTAATCTTGACAACCTTTGTGTGCTCTATGTCTCGTTCTGCAGAGGCAAATCCCACAAAACCAGTATGATAAGTGCCAGGCACCTGTTAGGTTTCTGAGTTGAGGACAGCAGAATTAACATGCACTATTAGTTGCCTGCTTCCTCCCAGCACAGGGGATTTATTCTTCAGGTGATCAGTAGAATTACAAAAATAACGAGGAGGCCTTGTGGCACCTTAGAGACTAACAAATTTACTTGTGTATAAGCTTTTGTGGGCTAGAACCTACTTCATCAGGTGCATGGAGTGGAAAATACAGGAGCGGGTATAAATACATGAAAAGATTGATTTGCCTTACCAAGTGTGAAGCCAGTCTAACAAGACAATTCAATTGACAGCAAGATACCAAGGGAGGAAAAATAACTTTTGAAGTGGTAATGAGAATGGCCCATTTCAGACAGTTGACAAGATGGTGCGAGTAACAGTAGGGGGAAATTAGGTTCAGGTTTTGTAATGACCCACCCATTCCCAGTCTTTATTCAGGACTAATCTGATGGTGTCCAGTTTGCAAATTAGTTCCAATTCTGCTGTTTCACATTGGAGTCTGTTTTTGAAGTTTTTTTGTTAAAGAATTGCCACTTTCAGGTCTGTTATTGAGTGACCAGGGAGATTGAAGTGTTCTCCCACTGGTTTTTGAATGTTATGATTCCTGATGACAGATTTGTGTCCATTTATTCTTTTCACAGGAGATTGGGGATTAGAGGAATGGTTTTGGGGAGGTGAGTGCCCAGCCTCCCAGTGACCCTCCTTTTTCCCCACAGGTGAAACAGGGCCCCTGCTTCCTACAAGATTTAAACCCCTCTTTCTGTGGTTTACTCTCAACGGCTGCCTCAGTTTGCTCAAAGTAATCAGCTAGAGATGCCATCTCATCCACAGTTTTCATCTTTTTGTCCCACAGACACTGTTTCATGTCATCTTTACACATGCTTAGGAAATGCTCCTGAGCAACAAGGTCAAACATTTCTTCAAAGCTTGCAACCCCTTCCCCCCCCCCCCATTTTCCCATCAGATCTTTCATCCTGTTTACATATTCCCCATTAGTCATACCAGCATTTCTCTTAAGATGCCTAAATTTCACCCTATATGTTTCAGGGGTAATCTGAAATTGGTTTAAAACTGTTTCTTTGAATGTAGAGTAAGCTAAAGCATCCTGAACTAGAGTTTTATTTAATATATTCAGAGCTTTACTAGTTAACTTTGGAACCACAGTGGGGATATTTTTGTCTTCAGAATCACACGCATTGGTTCTGCTTTTCTAGTAAGTCCATTTGGTGTGTTTTGTCCTCTCTCTCTTTCCTCAGGCTCCTTGGTTTTCAGTTCTAGGGCATGCTGATGTGCCGCTGCTTCTCTGACAGTCTTGGCTTCTTTCTCCTTTAAGTCTCACAGGTGAGCCTCAATCTCCAGCAGCTTTAGCTCCAAGATTTGCTGATGTTCTTTCTCTGTTTCTGCCACCTGCAGTCTGTACAGCTCTAACTTTGCAACTGCATCACTCTTGCCCATCTTTCTGCCTTTTCTGTTCTACCTCCCTTTCCTGAAATAAGCAAACAGAAAATAAACTTGTAACCTTCAATTTGACTGTTCTGAGCCACCACACTTAAAGTCTCACTTAAAATCTCTACACCAGTGTATGAAGTGGAAATCTCACTCAGAACAAGCTGTGCATTTCACCCTGCTCTCTGTGGTAGTGAATATGGGGGTTCCAGGGTGCTACTTTGAGATACAGAGTGTCACAGGTAAAGACCAGGGGAGAGAGTCTCAGCTGGCGAAAACTGTCATTACTCCACACAATGGAACTATGACAATTTCCATTAGCTGAGGATCTGCCCCAGATGAGGCATCTCAGCTAATCAAAGCTTGGCTCTGGCCAACCAACAAAGAGCTGTGTTGTTGCTTGCCACCTTTCACTTTGGGCCCTCTCCACCCATGAAGCCCACATTCTACCGTCATCCACCCCTGTTCCTGAAGTAGGGAGTAAGTGCTTAGTTCGTAGTCTTTTTCTTTTCTTTTTTTAAATACTCTTTAGAACTCAAGCGAGGCTAAGGGCACAATAGAGAAGGCACCTGTGTTTTAATGATCATTTCTGTAGAAACAACAGATGCCCAAAGGTCTGTGACCCACAGCCACTGCAGCTGTTTTCATTCCTCCTAATTATTCTGTTCCATCCTTTTACAAAAGTGTTAATTGAATTAGCCCTATCTGGAAAACCATCTGTAAAAGGGAGGCAAGCCCCTAAGTGACAGAATGTGCAGCAGAAGGGAAAGCGTGTGTGAGAACTCATGTCAGAACCAGTAATGTCAGCATATTCAGGGAGAGGTGAACATGTAGTCCAACAAGGCTACTGCTGACCACGGGTCAGTGAATGATCATATGAACCATAACAGGTGGCATTTTTGAAAGCACCTAAGCGACTTTGGAGCACAATCCCATTGAATTTCACTGGGACTTGTGCTCCAAAGTCCACTTCAGTGCACTTGAAAATACCACTTATATCTTTAACACAGTGAGATCTTGACAAAAGCATGGAGTCTTTTACTTTAATAGTTTACAGAAAGCAATCAAACATCTCAGATGGGAGGAAAAGTGTCCTGAACCAAAGAGGATTAATACATAAACTGATAGGTTGCAGCAGATGATTCCTGAGGAGCCAGTGATCAGCATCTGATAATGCAGAGGAGCCAAGAAGCAAACACCTCAGAGGCCAGTCTTGACCAGATCCAAGGAGAGCAAAATAGTATTACCCTAAGATGTAATGAGACAAGTCTGGGTCAGCATGAGAAGAGAAGCTCAGAGGATTTGACTGACCATCTATCACCTAAACATGGTGTCTGTGTTACAGTATTATATAGTAGTCTGTGATAATCTATTAGACCAGTGGTTCCCAAATTTGTTTCGCCGCTTGTGCAGGGAAAGCCCCTGGCACGCCGGGCCGGTTTGTTTACCTGCCGCATCCGCAGTTTCGGCCGATTGCGGCTCCCAGTGGCCACGGTTCGCTGCTCCAGGCCAATGGGAGCCTGGACAGATGTACTGGCCACCGCATTGACCTGGAGCCGCGAACTGCGGCCGCTGGGAGCCGCGATCGGCCGAACCTGCAGACACGGCAGGTAAACAAACCGGCCCGGCTCGCCAGGGGCTTTCCCTGCACAAGCGGTGGAACAAGTTTGGGAATCACTGTATTAGACCTCTTCAATTACAGTTATGAAAAATGAGCCTTAAAGTAGACTGACTAATCTAATTAATCATGATGTTTAGAAAGAGTTTTGTTAATCTGAGAAAATGAAAGATGACCCTTATTTAATATTTATATTGTGCAGTAAAGTTTCATTCAGCATGAATATCAGAGTCTGGCTCAGTACACAAAACTTATCCTCACTCAAAAAATAATGGTCTCTTCCCTCTTTTCAGCAAAAATTTAATAGCTGAGTCCTGTAATGTTTCCTACTGTGAAGACTTCATTTGCTATACAAAATACATCACAGAGCGCTTACTAGTTCACTGGTATCATCAGTCACTTAAACAAAACTGCTCTTGTCAAATAAATGAATAAAATGCATTTCGTGATGACTTGCCCTGACTTTTGTTGTGTGTTTTGCTAGACCGCAAATTTGCAGAATTAATTAGATTGCAACAGGTCTCCTGTGTATTCATGTGAATTAGTGAAATTCTGCTGTAATACATGGTGTTGAAATTATTATGGAGGATACTGCCAGACACTAATTTAACCATAAATTCCTTTATTAAATCCGGAGGCTGAATGGTATTTATACAATTTCTCTAAACATGTCTAAAAGGCTAAATAATAAGTGATTACTACATCTAAACAGTTACAGGCATTCATAAGTATTTGATCAAGATACTCATGAAAGGGCTAAACCCAGGCATGCTTAGCCCCAGGTTGGTCAGCTCCAACTTGATCAGGTAGGTATTAGAAATGAACCCTTCAAGCACTTACCCTTTTATACCTTGTAACAAACAGCTGGAGTAATTGCCAATTGATAACTTTAGCTACAAAACAGAATTGGGGTCACTACTCTTTCAACCTGTCCGATGCACATTCCTCCTTTCTAATTAACCATCCTTGATAATTGGGGCTGCTCTTCTATCTTATCAGTTACCTTTCAAATCCAGTTTTTTTAATTAAGCCATATTCTTTCCTGGCCTTTCCAGGATTGCTAACAGACCTGCACTTTACATGAGCTACAAAAACATATATTTTTATTTTTAAACTAATTCAATCTTTATATTACTTAAACTACAAAACATTTTTCTTCCTTCCTACACATGGGAAACTTTATAGCTTACTATATTACAGGATGACACACGCATCATGCAGTGTGCGTGACTGTGATGATACAATGCATTGTTACAATGTGTGACAGCAGTCTAAAATGCTTGCTTCTGCCCTTCCAATGCACTGACACAATTTGTTACTTTTACCCTCCACCATCAGTAACTGGGCATTTGTATGCGCATGATGGGTAAGCGCTGATTAGATAAAATAAGCAATGATTCACGGCCATACACTGGAGGGCAAGAGCCACAACCTTTAATTATCATTTGAATTTATTTTTTAATCAAGGCTGAATATCTTTCTAAACTTCCAGATTAATTACTATTTTAACATGAGCACTTTTAACTTAGACAAAAGCATTATTAATAGTAAAAGATGTGAACTGTTCACTGAAATATATTGAAGTTGTATTAGGTGCCATTTGTTTTGTTATTAAACTGTTACAGAAATGTAGAGTTTAAGGTCAACAGGACTGACAGATCATTTAGTCTGACCTCCTGTATATCACAGGCCACCACCACCCAATGCTTGAAATTAGGCCAAAGCATTACAGCCCCCAGGAGACTAGAGTATTATGTGCCAGAAGCAGAGAATAGGAGGAACTGAGCTGCACCAGTGCCTGAGGCTCCTGCAATGGCAGGGAATTCATTAAGTGAGCTATATCCTGATAACCTTGACAAGTGACCTGCACCCTATGCCATAGAGAAAGGCCACTGCCACTCTGATCTGGGGGGATATTCCTTCCAGACTCCACATAACTGCATACATAATAAAAGTGATTTGTTTCTAGCTGATGGTGAAATGTGAAAACCTTTCGGTGCTTCTTGTCAGCAGGGACAGGCTGGGCAACGGAGTGCACAGGTTTAGTTTCTATGGTCTCGACTCAAGCAGGTACTTAAGCAGGTGCCTGGCTTTAAGCCTCAGAAGTTGCCTTCAGAGGGACTACTCCTCTGCTCTGGGCTAGGTACAGGGCCTAAACATTCTGCTGGAACAGGTAAAACTCTTTAGGCCAAATCCTCAGCTTGTGTAAATCAGGGCCTCATTGAGCTGTATTTTGGCAGTGGGTTAGACTATTGCAGTCCTTTTTAACCCTATGGTTCCATGATCTGGTCCCATATTCTTTCCAGCAGGGCTGGCCCTAGGATTTTTAGGGCCCTGTATGAAATAAGAGATGAAGCCCCACACCCCTGGGCCTGCTGCCAGCAGCACTTTACAAGAGGAAGCACAAGCAGGCAGCTCCCATCCGTCCACTTTGACCCTTCCCCTAGCTGGCTTTCTTCTTACCTAACCCATTCTTGACCCTAGTTCTTCTCCTCCCTAGGCCCCAGGCTGTCCAGCTAGTCCTCACTCCACCGCCTTCTCCCCTATTGCTCCAGCTGTTCTACCGGCCCCAATAGCCCCTAAGGCACCAGCTGTTCTCTCCTTCCAAATCCAAGCTGACCCCTGCCGGGCGTGGCCAGAGGCAGGTCTCTGGGGGCTGACTGCAGAGGGTTTTGGGTGTGATCTGGGCGAGAGGGGAACTGAGCACTGCCCCTGCAAGGAGAGGGACCCTGCAGCCTCCTTCCCGCTAGATCCTCAGCTTCCCGTAAGCGGCTGAGCTGCAGCCGCCTCCCGGCTTCACCACCGGGGCCACCCCTGCTGCGGGAGAACAGGCGGCGTCTCCGCACGGGGCTGGCGATCTGCGGAGCAAAAACGCGGACCTGCAGCTCTGCGTCCCTGGGTCCCCCCGGCCCGGTGCTTGGAGGAGCCCGGCGGCTGCGCGGCGCGGCGCGGCTCGGCTCCCTCTCGGCTGCTCGCTCGCTGCTGTAGTGTCAGGCTAGCCCAGGGTCCTAGAGCTGCGAGTCGGTGTTGATTGCACATAACGGCGCCCTGCTTGCTTGGGCACCTACACGGGGGTGCCACACGCATGTGCGAGCGGAGCGGGCTTCGGGAGCGCCCCTAGAGACTCCGGTGCCTGGGGATTCAATGTGCGCTCGCAAGATCCCCCTGCAAGAAATGTGCCGCTGCCGCGCCAGGGAGTGAGAGGGCAGGGGAGCACATCGCCGGTGCGAGGAGCTCGGCCCAGGCTGCCCGGCATGCTGCGGAAGGTAGGAGTGCCCTGCCCCGCTCAGCGGGCTGGGATCGCTGCAGGGTAGGGAGATCCCCGGCCCCACGGCTGCCCGCCTGCGGGGGTGTCTGACGGACCGGGCACCGGCAGCCAACGAAAAGGGAGCCCAACAGGCAGCTTCTGCTCGGATCAGGATGACGCGACTCAGGGGTCTTGATGCTGGGGGGGGGGGGAGTTAGCTGCGGGAGATCTGGGCGCTCTGCCCCCCCGAAACGTGCTCACGGGGGTCCTTTGGGGCCGAGCCCTCCTTTGCACGCCGAGTTTCCCCGGGAAGGCGCGCTCCGCACCGGCTGCAGGCAGCCTGGGTCAGGGGGTGTGTGTGGCGGGGGATGGGTCTCCGGGCCCCGGGGAGGGAGGAGCTGGCGCGGGAGCGGCTCCGCGCGCGGCTGTGAGCGGCGCTGCTCACCCACCGCCAGCACGCGGGACTCTGCGCGGAGCGGCCTCCCGGCTGCCCTGTGCGGGTCTGGCCGCTCGGGGGCTCTGCTCCGCTGAGTTCAGCAGCCCAGCGTGAGCCTCTGCCGGAGGCGGCTTCCCAGGCGTTAGCGGCTCGGGCGCTCGGTTTAATGGGGTTCGGGGGGAGGTGTCGTTTCTACACGCAACTAACTCCGGAGTGAAGGCGCGGGGCTCTGCGGGGTGCAGTTTAACCTCAGGTCACTGCTGATCCCCAAGCGCCGTCAGGAGCTACCGCATCGCGTGTGTCTGGACTAGTCCCTCCGGGGCTGGTGGGTGGCTCCGGCTTGCCGCGCCGTGCTCGCCAGCCCCGGGGGGGGGTGTAAGTGGGGGCCCCCGTGGGTGCATTTTACGCATTGCAAAGACGAGCTTCCCCGCCTACTTCGCACTGGCTGAAGTTTCTGCGCCGTAGAAGTTTTGCGGAAGCCCTGGAGGGTCCGGCTCTGGGCCGGATAACGAGTCCCGGGGTGCGGGGGAGGCGGCGGGATAGACCCCCACCCCGGCCTGGGGGTTGCCGGCGCTGGTTTTCCATAGCCAGCCTCCGCGTGGGCAAAGGCGCACGCCTCCTGAGCGCGCTAAAGCGCGGGAGCCCCGCCTGGTCCCCTCGCCTTTGCGCAGGACCCGCAGCGCCTCTTCTCCGCTCCCGTCCCGCGCTGCATCCCCAGGGCTGCCGGGCGCGCGACCAGCCCGAGCAGGGGACACCCCGCTGGCTGCTTTAACGGGGCCGGGAGCGGAGCGCGGCCAGGGGCTGCAGGGCCAGCGGGCGGTGTTTGTGGGGCCCCCCTCTCGGTATAGCTCTCATCTGTTCTGAAGCCGCAGCTGGAAGCGTTGCTGGGCTGGCTTGGGCTGTTGGGAGCCCTGGTCAGGTGGGGTCAGTCTGTGCGAGCTGTTCCCCGTGTCTGCTGGAGCACTGTGACCGCCGTCAACCTCGGAGGCCGGCGATTGTGCCTGTCTGCAGAGCGAGAGCAGGTGAGCAGGGCAGAGCCTGAGCATTAGCAAAGCACGCTGTCTTCATAGCAGCCCCCAGTCTTGCAACGTGTCACTTCCCTCTAGAACAGCAAATGAGTTGTGCTATGTGAAATGCACCCGGTAAGCAAAGGGGGAGGGGAAACAAAAGGCAACGGGTTAACCCGCAGTGCTAATGCCACCATGCTAATCAGGTGAACCAGGGAGAGTTTCTCTGCGCTGCACAGTTAGTCCTGGTTTTAGCCTTAAACTCCCCCCTGCTGTCCAAACAAAAACATCTGGCCTGGGTTGGAGATGCATTAAGCACTAGAGTAGCTTGCCTGGCTGGAGGTGTGGGTAAGAGCCTGGCTCTGCCTTAACTCAGGTTAGTAACCCACCCATTGTGCAGTGAGGGACCATGCTGAATCACTCCAGTGCCTTCCCATATTCCCAGTGGTCTGAAACAAGTGTGTGTGGGGTCTGTTGTCATCTGGGCCTAGCAGTTCTGGTAAGAGGGTCCTTAAAGGTGGCCCTGCTGAGACCCAGCTTGATTTTGTATTTATGTATTGAGCCAGGCCTGTGACCCAAGCCTTGGCACCCCATCCCCTGTTTTAAGCACTGACAGTTCCCCTGGAAAGACAGGACTTGTTCTTCTGCAGTTGACCCAACTGACTGAGAGAAATTTCTGGAACATTTTTGCAAGAAGAACCATGGAATATGCCCCCATGGTGCCTATAGAAACAGCGAGGACCCAGTAATGTGGGTAGGACTTTATGGGGACACTCACACCCAGGCTAGGCTAAGTTGGGTGCTCAGACCTGGATGCCAGTCACCTGTGTTGACTATGCAGTGTAGACCTAACCAGAGGTTTGCTTAATGTGAACTCTCCAAAATCATCAGAGGAATAAATATTTTTATAGAACTAGTTCCGTACTTAAACTAGGAGATTCACATTATCAGAGATGAAAGTGTTGAGGGTCACTAAAGCCATAGTAAACCCACAAGTCTGATGATAGTGAAACTTTCCCACTCACATCTGAAGCCTCTTCCAATTAGTTCCTTTTAGATTTTAGTTGCCATGACTGCAGGTACTGAAACTGATGTTACTTTTGCAGGGTCTGAGTCAGCTTGGCAGCACATGCTATTGCTTATGGCATTTAGGAAGCTTGAGAATGTGAAAAGGGCTCTACCTCCAGGCCCCACAGCTGGCTAAAAATCTTACTATAAATGGGAGGCAAATCCAGCTGGTCAAGGGCTTGGTGTGGCATGACTGGAGTTGGTGAAAGCTGCTCCTGTGAGTGAATTGCTGGGTAGGAGAAGATAAGGTCTTGAAGCAGCCATCTGCAGGGACTGTTGGGGCATGGCCTTTCTGCATGTGTCTGTTGTTTGTTGCACAGCCACAGATTATTTCATTTTTGTAGTAGCTCATGTATGAAGAGATTTCAGGAAATTGGACAGCTCTTCATTGCTCGTGCTGTGCAATAGATGCTTGCCAGCTAATGCCATTTACTTCAACGTGCACACAACGCGCATTTTACTGTTAGTGGAGAAGGAGAGAGGTAGAGAAGAATAATGTGCAGGTGTGAATTGCAGCTTGATGCTGCTGCATGGCTGTCCTCTCTTTTGGGCCTGATCCAAAGCCTATTAAAGTCAGTGGAGTCTTGTGATTTGATAATCAGGAGCTTTGGATCAGGCCCTTACAGCTCTTAATTTATTTTTCTCAGTTGTCCCTCCTTATTGATGCACGTTTAACTCTGGGCTGTCCCAAGCTGGAGTTCCCATAAGTACTGAAAATTGGTTACATCAGGAAGCTGATAGTGCAAAAAAGCATTATTAAAGGAATGATCACATATCCATTTGGGCTTCGTGATCTGCTCTTTCTTGTTGCCTCATTTTGTGGTGGTGATGCATGTTTTGCAATGCATTTAGGGCTCAGTTAATGTTATGCATTTAAGCTTTGGGTAACTACAGCACCTATCGGTAGCTGAAGCTGCAAAGCAGTTCACTGAATTCAGGACTGTCAGTCATTAAACCTTTTCTGTACCTGCTGTGCGGTGATGATGAAGGTATCCTGGTGTCTTCTCCAGCACTTTTCTCTGTACTAGGCTGGAGTTTGATGGTTGCACTCAGTCTGGCAGTGCATAGCCAAGGCAAAACAAACAAGATGATTGAGGCTATCTATTTTCATTGTTTGTTTTTACTTTCCTAGCTTAGGGCAGTTGGCACATTCTGCTTCACTTCCTTCATTCTGAAAAGGCACCCTCCGCTTTTACAGAATCCTGAAATGTGCCAGTAGTAACCTATTTTACAAATCCCTCCAGGGTGCATTTTGTATCATTAAAGTGTAGCTCATGGACAGATTGGACAAGAGAGCTCTAAAAGAAAGCTCACTAATTCTAGCCTGTCAATGTGATTAATGTGGAGCAATTAATTCATTTGTTGAATTTCTCCTCCTCCCCCCCCACCCCTCCACCTCCCTTTTTCCTAAGAAAGAAATGCAATTTTAGGCCCCTAACTTTAAATTGTGAACATCAAAGTCCAGATCCTGGGTTTGGCAAAGTGAACTGCATGTAGCACCGGGGGGAGTTATGGGTTATGTCAAGGTTCCTTCCCCACTCTGAACTCTAGGGTACAGATGTGGGGACCTGCATGAAAAACCCCCTAAGCTTATTCTTACCAGTTTAGGTTAAAACTTCCCCAGGTACAAACTATTTTACCTTTTGCCCTTGGACTTTATTGCTGCCACCACCAAGCGTCTAACAAATATATAACAGGGAAAGAGCCCGCTTGGAAATGTCTTTCCCCCCAGAATCCTCCCAAAACCTACACCCCCTTTCCTGGGGAAGGCTTGATAAAAATCCTCACCAATTTGCATAGGTGAACACAGACCCAAGTCCTTGGATCTTAAGAACAATGAAAAAGCAATCAGGTTCTTAAAAGAAGAATTTTAATTGACAAAAAAGTAAAAGAATCACCTCTGTAAAATCAGGATGGTAAATACCTCACAGGGTAATCAGATTCAAAACATAGAGAATCCCTCTAGGCAAAACCTTAAGTTACAAAAAGACATAAAAACCGGAATATACATTCCATTCAGCACAACTTATTTTATCAGCCATTTAAACAAAACAGAATCTAACGCATATCTAGCTAGATTACTTACTAGCCCTTCACAGGAGTTCTGACCTGCATTCCAGTGTTCTGGAGGGTGACAAAGTTGATGGTGAACAACTATGTGAAGAGTCTTTCAACAGATCATGTTCTTTTTAATAAATACTTTTGGTTCGAGTGTGTGGTGTCAGAGGAGGGCTTACATTTAGAGCTTAGATGGCGTAATTACCTTTCTCTCCTGGCTTTAGGCTGGGATTTTTGGTGTATTTTATTGTATTTATTAACAGAGCTGGTCTTTTTACAATTTAAATAGAGAGAAACTTAGTACATACACAATTATAAATTGGCCTGTGGAAGTCCCCCTACCAAGTCGCTTTCTTTGTTTGTGATAGTGATCATATATTGTGGTTGCAGCTTTTCTTCTCAAGTCTCACTCTTCTGCCTTGTCAGCTGATAGTGTCAGTCTTTCATTGTCTTGTGATTAGATCTAGAATTCTGCTTTTCTTACATTTAGATGCATAATGTATTTATTAGTTGTCCTGTCAAAACTCTACACAATATTAAGATTTCTCCTTTTTTTTAAATCCCATCTCTTTCCCCTATTTTAATAGCTTGACTTTAAGTTTAATTTTAACTGTTGTTGAAGGAGTTTCTGCCTTCCTTGGTATTCAAAGAAAGTTCTCAAACTACTAGGTTTGGTGGTGGGTGATGACTCTCTTCCAGCAAACTCAGAAGTCTGGTGGAACTCTTTTGAAGTAGTTATCTTTTTCCCTTCTACCATGTAAGACTCTGACTTGAAGATTTTCTAGTACCAGAATTTCCCACACTCTTTGATACAAATTAACAGATTTAGGGAAGTTACTCCTTTTCCACCACCTCACTATAGTAAGTCTAGCAGAAGCTAGAAAATGAATGATCAATTTTTATGGCTTTTATAAGATGCATAGTTTTCAGGATAATTTAATAAAAATACATTATCTGACAGGGGGATAAAAGGGTGTCAGCTTATGGAGTCTCCGACAGCTTTCCAAAAGGTCTTAATTTTTTGGCACATCCCCCATTTATGGAGAACTCTTCCCATTTCATTACATTCTCTCCAGCATTTGCTAATCCCTGTACTGTAACTTAATTTTAAGGGTAGTTGGGTACCACTGATAAAAGAAAACTACATTAAAATTCTATTAATGTGTTTAAGTGTGGGGACCATGGTGCCATATGTTCTCTCACACCTCAGTTACTGTCTGTCAACTTTCCATCATTTCATGAACATAGTTTTGTCCTTTTACAAAGCAATCTCTAGATGTTACTTATAGAATGGAGAGTAAGCCATTTTGTTTTATGGATGTAGTGAGTGTTTTTCAAATTCTGTCATTTTATGTTTGCCATTTTGTGAAAAATGTCTAAATTGTAGGTATTGATATACTGAAATTTTGGTGTCTCTTGCAAGTTGTATTTCATCAAGTGATCTAAATATATTGTCTCTAAACAGTAGGCTGAATTTTGATATACCTGTGAGGTCCCAAACGTCTCAACTTCCCAGGCTTTCGGTTTAAATTCTGTATTATCTACTATGGGTGTTAGAGGTGATGGGTATGGGCTTAGTTTTTTAAATAAACTATACCAAGTTTCTGCTGTTGCTTTCATAAAAAGGTGGTTATATTCATTTTATCCCATGGGATTTCTTGATCCAGGCGATCATGTAGAGTTTGTTTGCACAACAGTGAATTTGTTCTGTCTCTACTCACTGTTTACTAGGGTTTGGTGTTAGCCAGTAACTTAACTTTCTGATCTGACTAGCTTGATATTAGTGCTTAACGTGTGGTAAAGTCTCCCTTTTGCCATGGCCTTTGAATAAAGCAGATTGCTTAACTCTGGGTGTCTAATTTTCCCCAAATTAATTTATCATGGATTGCAATTGATCTAAGTAACTTCCTGGGACTAAAACTGGAAGAGTTTGGAAAAGGAAGTTAATTTGGGGTAAGAGATTCATTTTAACTGCTGCAATTTTGCCTAACCATGAAATTATATATATTGACCATTTTTCAGATATGTTTTGATTTTTCTTAATCAAAGGAGTATAACTAATATATGTCTTGCTGTCTTTTAGAAATGTGCATTCTCAGGCACCTCATTGAAGTCGTTATCCATTTGTATTTGCCCTTTATATCTTTCTGTAGATCAGAGCCCACATCTATATCCAGGAGTTGTGATTGTCATAATTTATTTTAAACCCAGATACTTTGCCAAATTTTAAGATGACCTCTTGCCTTTCTAGTAGTCCTGTGAGCTGGATTCATAACAAATACTATGGCATCGTCTGCACGGAACACTAATTTGTGTTCCCTGTTTCCTATTGTAATTCTATTTGCTAGGATTATTCCTGATCAATTGGGCAAATAACTTTTTGTTACCATAGCAAAAATAAGAGACGATAAAGGGCATCCTTAATATGTGCCTCTATTTTCTGACAGATATCCATTTACTCTTATCGTAGCAGCATATGGGTTGGAATACAAGACAGAAATCCAGTTTTAAAATTTAGGGCCTAAGCCAAATGTATCAAGAGTGGTTTTTAAGACCTGCTAGTTTACTCTGTCAAAAGCTTTGTCTGCATCTAGTGATAAATTAGGTGGGGGCTTAATGGTAGAGTCTGCAAAGAAGATCAGGTCTAAGGACTCTGAAAATTGTCCAGTAGCTAGCTGCCTGTTTAGTACAAATGCTCTCTGGTCTCTGTTAATATAGCTAGATAAATACTTTTTCAGTCTATTTACCAGAACTGAAGCATAATTTTTTGCACTTTGATTTAATTATATTGGCCTTGTTTTGCAACTGCATCACGTTGTTGACTCATTCAATTTGTGATCCACTATAACCCTCCTTTTTAGCAGTGCTCAGTAATTCCCCATTTTGTATTTGTGCATTTGTTTTTTTCTTCCTAAATTGTAGTACTTTGCACTTATCTTTATTGAATTTCTTCTTGTTGATTTCTGACCAATTCTCCAATTTATCAAGGCTGATTTGAATTCTAATCCTGTCCTCCAAAGTGCTAGCAAGACTTCCCAGGATAGTGTCATCCACAAACTTTATAAGCATACTCTCCACTCAGTTATTCAAGTAGTTAATGAAAATATTGAATAGTACTGGACCCAAGACAGATCCCTGCAGGATCCCACTAGATACACTCTCAGACAAAGTGTATCATTGATAACTACTCATTGAATACAGTTTTTCAACCACTGGCCCACCCACCTTATAGTATTTTCATGTATACCACATTTCCTTAGTTTTCTTATGAGAATGCCGTGTGGGACTGTATCAAAAGCCTTACTTAAAATCAAGGTGAATTGTGTGTACTGCTTCCCTGCATCTGTTACACTAGTAAGCCTGTCAAAGAAGAAAATTAAATTGGTTTGGCATGGTTTTGTTTTTGACAAATCTAGATTAGCTATTTCTTTTTACCCTTTTATCCACTAGATGCTACAAAGTGATTGCTTAATAATAATTCTAATGGTACTTCTAGGTACACTTTTGGTTTTTTTAATCCTACTTTGTTATGATTGCCAGAAATTCCTAAGGGACTTTCACTTCCTTATTATTTCAACACTTTGTTTTACAAACCACTTATTACTTTAGTCTTTTTCTCTGTCTGTAATTTCTAACCCACCGGCCAGGCCTGCAGTCAAACTGCAACATAATGAAATGCTTGGCACCTGTTTCTTTTTTAATTGAGAGGTTCTTGGGTAGGACAGTGTCTTGTCAACAATGAAAAATAGGGATCAGGGTGTAAAAGCAATGATTGCAGTGCATGCTGGGCCAAAGATTCTAGAAGATGTGGATCCAGGCAAATCTGGATATTTTTGACAGTAACGAACCACTTTGATTTCTGATACACTGCAGATACTTTCAATTTTGGAAGCCGCTGAGTTGTGTAACCTGGGAAGCGAGAATGAGGGAAAGGCCTACCCCCTTTAAACTTTGGAAACGGTGGTAGAGAAAGTATTGTCTATGTTTTCAGAAGTGATTAGTAATTTTGAGTCCCTCATCGTCTGCGTGCTGAACTTGAGACACTTCGAAGGAGTCTGATTTTTCAGAGGGTGGATGTGCCCTGTATTTCTGAAAATCAGGCTCCTTTAACGTGTCCCAATCTGGGCACCCAAAATCACTAGTGACCTTTGAAATGTTATGGCTGTATAATATTTCCAAACCACACCTAGGAATGAGACAGTAGCCGCAATCCTACCCTCTGTGCCCAAAGACTGGCCGGATCAGGTAAAGCTGATGTGGTAAGCTTTTCACAAGTATTTCTTATGCTCTTTTTGTGTACAACACATGCTTTTGTATATGTAATATACAGATGTGTGTATCTATTCGAAGTATTTCTAAGACCCCCATCACCTTGATATCTAAACAGTGTGAAAATGGACCAGTTTCTTAGCTGTTCTAAATAGATGTATCCCCACTGATTTCAAAGAGGTACACAAGTTGAAGATCCTCGCCTATGTCTGCCCCAGTTTCCTGTAGATTCGACCCCTCCCAGATAAATGTACCAAGAAAAAAATATTGAAATGGAGAGAGTGCTGCCCCCGTCGCATGAGCCAAACATATCGGTGTTCTCACTAATAGTCAGGTCACCCAGTGAGAGATGCTAGATGGAATTAACAGAGAGGAATGGAGAAACTGGGTTTTCCAGGGAGCCACAGAAAAACCAAATTCTCAGTCCTCACTCTTCTCATTTCTTGGAACTTTTCCCCCAGCTTCTTTCACTGGATGACCTACCTGTCTGAATTTAGCTGAATTTACTTTATTATAGGCCAGTTTGTTTAGCTGAGGCATTCAGACCCCCAGAACACCGAGCTGCATTTTGGATTTAAATTCGCATTGGCTATTGCCTCCCTGTTTGGCATTTTTCCTGTGTGTGTCTCATTTGTTTTCATCTGAGAATAGAAAAAACCTGTTCACATAGTAAATTCTGTTACAGCGATTCATCCTGACAAGATGTCATCAGCTGATGAGTGGTATAGATTAAATCCATTCTTAGAAAAGAGATTGACAAGAAATGAATATTTGGGAGGTGGGGGGAAAAATCCTGTTGAAGATCAAAGCTGGATTGAATGAAAATGTTTAAAAGGCATGAGATCAAGGTTGCTACTTCTGTGCTTATTACCATTTAATATTCTTAGACTTTCCTACCCAGTCTCTGTCCTGACTCCTTTAAATATTAACAGCTACTCCTGCAGGTGGAAAATGGGGTGAGAGAAAGAGAATAGTTTATCTGTTGAGACACAGTCTGTTTTCTTAATTTGTGAGTCAACTAGGTACAGCAATGATGGACATATAGGCACCTAGATACATGTAGCAGAGGGGTGCTGTGTTATAAATCAGAATGAATAGATACATACACACAGGGTTGGCTGCAGAGGGGGGAATCTATTTTTAAAATAAATCAGGAATGTGTAGGATTAGAAGGGATCTCCTGGGTCATTGAGTCCAGTCCCCTGGTATTATGAACAACTCTGTCATATAATGCTGTTCATAAAGTTATCAAGCTCCATCTTAAAACTAGTGAGGTTGATTACTTGATTAATGCTTGCAGTTGGCTTTTCTTCAGAGCCTGTTGTGTAGAGCTGCACTTTTACTGCCACTACATGGGAAACTGGGGGTGGATGCTGGTGCACCTCTGTTAAGAGAGAGAGGTGCTATTTTGTCATTCTCACGTAGATGTTTGTGGAATTCTCCAGGAGCGTGTCAGCATCATTAGAACACTGGAGAGGGAACTTTCCGATCAGGTAACATTGAGACTTTAATCAAAAGCCCCTCGTTTATGTCTTCTGAGGGGACCTAGAAATGTACTTTCAATCCAGTCCATGACCATGCATGAGCATATTTGAGCATTAAATTTAATAGGACTAACATACAGGCAATATAATTTTGTAAGAAGCAAGCCCAAACAATGGGTTCCTAACACTGTACCCATCACCAAAGATTCTGTAAGGATCTTCATAATGTCCATTCTGTGCTCAGGGAAAATACCCATTTAAGTCATATTTCTAGATTACGAAGGTATTAAGGTAAAGAAGTTCCATTGAAATCAACCTGAAGATTTAAATTACCTCTTTTCGTAGATCCCCTGCAATGCAAAGTACTAGTGTTGCCAATATATATTGAATATTCCATGCCTCCAATTCTGCTAGGACAAAAGGCTTTTTTTTTTTTTTTCCTCAAGGACCCTAATTTCTTAATGGCCCAGCTTTCCCATCCATCCTGCCATTCTTTTTCTTCACAGCTCCAGTCACTGGTAACGGGTCATGAACTCTGTGCAGTACTTTCCTTTGTTCCCTCTGCCAAGGCTGTGCATTGCGTAAATGTGTGCGGGGCAAAAATCTCCCAAGATTTGAAGGAAGCAGTGGCAGCCATGTGAGGAAGGCTAGGGGGATAAAGCAGTAGCTCAAGAACAGTGGTGATGGGTGCTATCAAAAACCTGTAGTGAGAATAGAAAAGAAAGTCAGTGTGCTCTGCATTATAAACAGAGATCGTTAGTGCTGGACAGTTACTGCTACATGTATGATAGCCTTGAGCTGGAAACTGGGTAAACTGGCTTACATTAAACATCCTAAATATATCCACACCGACTACCATCCTTTTTATGGGTTGAATTCCCTGCTCCACCACAGACTTCTGTCTGACCTTGGGCAAATCACTTAGCCTCTCTGTGCCTCAGTTCCTCATCTGTGAAATGAGGATACTACTACTTACCCACCTCACTGGTGTTGTGAGGATAAATACATGAAAGATAGTGAAGTGCTTTGAGATCTACTGATGAAAAACACTATGTAAGAGCTAGGCAGTGTTATTATTTAACTCTACATGCTAAGAATTGTTTTCCTATGTTTCTGGAGTAAAATTTTCAAAAGTGACTTAGGCCTAGATCCTCTAAGGTGTCTAAGTCCCCCATTTAAGTGCCATTGAAATTTTCAGAACCACTGCTCAGCTGATACCTAACCATGTGGATGCCTACGTTTGCACTGCTTGACATTTGCAAAGCCGCCTAAGCCCTGACGCTGTTCCACAGCTAATGAGCAGCTCTGAGCCTGAGCTCAAGCTGAAAGCCCTGAAATAAGATTCTCAACCTAGGAAGGGGCATGCCTATTTTGCCGGGGGGTCCAATCCTGTGGGTGTGCTCTGAGCACACCTTAGACGTGATACCTGTCAGAAGCAGCAGGAGGGCTGGATGGAGACCACTCAAACTCATCTGCACAAAAGACAGCTGGAGGCACAGGGAAATGCATCAAGTGAGTGTGAGAGAGGTATCAAGCAGGAGAGAGAGAGAGAGATCTTTGGCTGCTAGGGCATGGGGTATATAAGAGGTTGTGACCCAACTTAGGTGCCTAACTCCGAGAGGGTTTGCAGCTGAAGACACCAAGTGGAGAGAGGTGCCTATCTCTGGCCCATCAGCCAGGTGCACTAGTCAACCACTTAGTCACCTAAGCCCTTCTCCTCTCCTCTCCTCACCCATCTCTGGTAGTTCACTCCTTGCTAGCTTAAGCTGCTTAAGCTTAAGCTAGCTGGCTTCTGAGGATCCCTTTCATAAGAACCTAACTGTCCCCGTGTATTGTATGTGGAGCCTGAGTGTCTGGCTCAGGGCTGAGTAGCCCACTAGGCAGCTGGGCAACTGGGGTTAGGCATTGCATTGCTAAGCGGAGCAACACCTAAGTACCTTTGAGGCTCTGGGCCTTTGGGTTGCAATGCCTAACCTCTAAGTCACATCGACTTTCAGTGAGACTTGGGCCACTTGAACCGAGCTCCTCAAAGGTATTTAGGTGCCTAATTCCCATTGATTTCAAAATCTTTAAGGATATGGGCATTAAGTCACATGTGCTTTTGAAAATGTTACCCCTGGTCTCTCCTTACCTGCTTGCATTGCTGGTAAGGAAGCATGGGGGAAAGTGAGGAGATTAAATGAGCATTTCCCTTCTTCCTCTTTGTTGTGATGTAAAGTGGTGCTTCTGAGAGCTTTGATAGGACACACTGAACTTTGTTCTATATTGAGATGGCTAATGACAGTACAGTCACACGTGTGACTCACCTGGTTCAGTGAGTGGCTCAGCTAGGGAAATGGGTAACTAGTCTAGAAGAGTGTACAGTAGACAAAAGATGTGGAAAAGTTCTGAGGGAAAACAATAAGTAGGTGTGGGAAGATAAAATTGTACATCTATTGGCTCTGCATGGCTAAAAAGAGTCAAAACCATTAAAACATATTTTAGTTCCTTAAGTTGGCAGATATTACTGACTCTACACAGGTAGCATCTAGATTTGTTGGGTAAGAAAGTGCCTTTTGTAGAGGTTTCTAAGAGTAGAACCACACTCTAAACTGCTGTATCCCCCAGCAGATTTAAAGGGAAGGACAGAAGTGAGCCTGCTAACAAAGGGTCAAATGCACTAGCCAGCGTGGCTGTGACAGCACTCTGGGATGTCCTACTTGGTGCAAAGGGGAACCTGAGACATAGACGGCGAATCGCAGTAATGAGTAGGGCCTGTGTTTTCTGGAAATTGCTGATATTGCAGTGTTTTTTTTCTCAAAATTATCTTTCATTTCTGGAATCATCTGTTCCTTCCGATTTTCTGCTTTATGCTTTGGCTGTTGGAGTTGTTTACTACCAATGCCTAAAATGGTTAAGCCTGAGGGTAGCGTTAAATAATTCGGCAAGGATGTGCTGCATGTGGATGAAGGGAAGTTATTTTGTACAATTTGCAGCAAAGTTCTTGATCACGTTAAAAAGGACTGCATAGTCGACCACATTAAAGGTTCACATTGTGTTGTAGCAATAGAGAAAAGAAAATGAAGGGCAGAGAGGGGCGATGTGACAGCAGCAAAAACAACTCCTCACAATTACTGGTTTGCTTGCATGACACAGTGAAAATCAGAAATACAGGGAAAAGATAGTACAAGACCGGGTGGAGGCCTGTTGCAGTGCAAACATCCCACTAGAAAAAACAGACAATCCCCAAATGCGAGAATTCCTAAATGAGCACATACAAAATGGGGGCTGGATCCTGCCAGCAAGGACACTGAGACGAGTCCATCTTCTCCATGTCTTTGAAGTAAACAAGCAATAACTGATCGCTGGATTGAAGGATCAGCATGTAGCTGTAATTGTGCATGAATATGTAGACGGCCTAAACCGGTATATTGCAAATATTGTAATACAACTGATGCAGGTTTCAGAAGGTTGTCTAGCTGCTGCCAAGCTTTGTACAAACAATGGAGTTAGAACTTGTTAACTACTCTACAGTTGCACAAGTTGTTATAAAGACCATTGTACAACATGAAATTGACTTTTCAAATGTAGTGGCTTATGTGACAGATAATGCAAAGACCGTTTAAGTGGCATTTTAACCAACTCAATTCGTGTGATCAGCTGGGCACACATTACAGCTTTACTAGGCGAGTGCTGGCACTGTTTGTATACAGAAGTGGACCATCTGTGTTCTCTAATTAAAAAGCTGTTCTGCAAACCCCCACTCAGACATGCACGTTACAGAGAGTAGCTTATCGACCATGGAGTTGAAAGCCCGATATTACCTTCGGACCTGGTTGTAACAAGATGGAATACTTGGTTTAAAGCTTTAAACCATCTCAACCATCATGTGGAGCACTACAAGTGATTTGATGCTCAGGATGTTGAAGTGGAGGACACCACAGCTGGTTTAAAGGAGTTATGTGTTTTATTGCAGAGTGAATCACTTGTGGCAGATTTAATTTTAATCCAGGCAGAAGGAACTTCAGTTGTTCAGACACTACTTACGTTTGAATCGTGGTCGGCATTACCAGTGGAAGTGTGCAGCTTTCCATCTGATCTGCTGGCAATACTTCAGTACAAAGGACAGAATGCACTGAACAATCTCAAGTGTCAAGTTTTTCAGAGTTGTGCAGAGAAGCTGCAGCGATACTTAAATACAGACAACCAACCAGCATATAGATTTTTTTGCTATGTGAGAATCCTTGATCCCAAGTCAGTTCGTGTACTCTCTCACAACTTCAATGACTATGAACAGAGTATTCCCCTGCGGAGTTCTGTACCTGAGGGTGAGTGCAACTCGAACGTTGCAAATGAACTTCATAGTACTGATGACGCTTCTCTCTCTAGTTTTTGAAAAAGCATGGGCAAATGTTTGACAAGACTTAGCCGGTTTGCATGTGTTGTTTTGGCAATCCTGTGCTGATGCTGAAGCCAGTTTCTCCACCTTGAGCAAGGGTTAAGCCTGCAATGTTACTGTATGTCATTGGAAAATATGAAGATATATGTCCAAATGAGTTTTAATGTGTCCTAGGCATGTGTCAATGAATATTTGTGTGACGGGTTGGATCACAGCAACCCCCTTGGGACTGCTAGCTGATGTGTGGAGACTACCTCTGAGCCAGTTTTCCCTGGCAGCTTGGGACTTTAGTGCCCTGCCTGGTTTGAGCCAGACATGCTAGCCTGCTACAAACACAGACCCAGGTCTGAACAAAGTCCCCCAAAAGCTGCAGGCTTAACTGAAAACAGCTTAAGAAGTGTTCCTGTCTCCAACACTTAGATGCCCAGCTCCCAAAGGGGTTCAAACACCAAATAAATCCATTTTACCATGTATAAAGCTTATACAGGATAAACTCATACATTGTTCACTCTCTATAGCCCTGAGAGAGAGATGCACAGCTGTTTCCCCCACCGGTATTAATACATACTCTGGGCCACATTCTTAGGAAAGCCCAGATGGGGATTGGCGTCTCAAAGTTCATTGTTAGCTTAAGTGTTTCTTGATTGGGCACTTACTGATAATAGTCTTTTCTCAGGAAGATGATCAACTGCTTCACTGAGGCTACTTAAAATTAAACAATATTAGCCAATATTCATAACCTCGAATACAAAAATGGCACACATACAAACAGGATGAATTTATCCAGTAGATCATAACCTTTGCAGAGATATATTACATGGCATATCTAGCATAAAACACATTCCAGTTATGTTATATTTACACTCATAAGCATATTTCTATAAAGCATTATGGGATGCAATGTCACAATTTGTTCGCTGATATAGTGCAGGTTCAGGGTTGGAAGATCAACTATAGACATGATATCTTCTCTGCATCAACTCCAAGAAAAGGTCAGAGAGCAAAACCGACCATTGTACATTGCCTTTGTGGACCTCACCAAAGCATTTGACACAGTCAGCAGAGCAGGTCTATTTGCAATACTAGAAAAAATAGGATGCCCACTAACCATGTTAAGTCTTATACGTTCATTCCACAACAACATGAGAGCAACTGTCCAGTTCGGGTCTACTATGGACAACTTTGAGATGAAGTGGAGTGAAGCAAGGATGTATTCTTGCCCCTACATCCTTTGGAATCCTCTTCTTGGTACTCTCAAACTGTGCATTTAAGGACATGAGAGACGGAGAGTATCTCCACACAAAATTGGATGGGAAACTCTTCAACCTGTCATGACTTAAATCAAAGACGAAACTCAAAAAGGTGCTAATCGGGGAACTTCTATTTGCTGATGATGTTGGCCTCGTAGCCCACAATGAAGACCTACTACAAGAACTCTTGGACTGCCTTTCAAGTGCTTGTCAGGCATTTGCTTTCACCATCAGCATTAAGAAAATGGTTGAATTAGGACAGAGGGTTCCACAAGATCCTTCAATCACCTTAAATGCAAACCAGCTAGAAGTAGTCCAAAAGTTCAGCTATTTAGGTTCTACAGTGACCGCCAACCTCACTGGATGAAGAACTAAATGTTTACATTGGAAAGGCTGCCACCACCTTTAGCAGACTAACTAAAAGAGCATGGAACAACTCAAAGCTTACCATCAAGACCAAAATGCTAGTGTACCAAGCTTGCATCCTCAACATTCTCATGTATGGTAGGGACACATGGACAACTTATGCTCATTGGGAGAAAAGGTTAAACAGTTTCCACCTATGCTGTTTACGCCACATTCTCAACACCAAATGGCAAGATAAAGTCACCAACACAGAGGTTCTTTGAAGGGCAAGTTTATCAAGTGTGACAGCCCTGCTCAAGCAAAGATGACTGCACTGGCTGGGGCATCTGAGTAGATTGGAAGACAGATGCCTATCCAAGGACATGCTATATGGGGAACTATCAGAGGGAACAAGAACAACAGGACAAAGCCCTGGCTGGGATGATTTAGGTGGGGTTGGTCCTGCTTTGAGCAGGGAATTGGACTAGATGACCTCCTGAGGTCTCTTCCAACCCTAATCTTTTATGATTCTATGACATCCCAAGCTTTGCTATAAAGACGTGTGCAAATGAGAGATGAAGGAATTTGGAATGGATCTTGACCGATGGGAAATCTTGGCACCATTGTCTCCATTAGGGCATCAAAGTCCATGACAGGAGCTGGCTCCTACAGCTTGAAGAGAAAAGAGTCTGTAGTAAGCAAGCAGCTCCCAACCAAGATGCATCCATTTGCAATAACTGCCAAAGATCGTGCAAATCTCCGATTGGACTATTCAGTCACAAGAGACGTTGCAAACCATCTACATCATAGGCTGCAATTCCCACCATCTCTTTCAGATGAAAGAATGCCAACACACAGCAATAAAATATTAGTTTAAGTAGAAATGTAATTATTCCAAATTTCCCTGTGTTGTTAGATCATTGCATAAAACAATAGTCCAACTTTTATTTTAATTTTATAGTCTTGCATAGCAAGACTTTTATTTCGTGTTTACAGTGATGATCACTTAATACATTCATCTTCTAAAATTGACAATTTCAGTTGGGGAAAAAAATTAGTGTCTGTAAACATTGTAGTGTAGGCTACAGCATTTTCGTGATGTAAAGGATTACATATTGCTCATGTTTGTCAAGACGTGTTTTTTCTTATATTCGTATAATACATTTTCAAAATATAAAGCTTTGGAACTTCGGAATTACTCTGTTTTTTCATTGCCGGTAAACACTGGCCCCAGTGATGATTCTCTGAAACTGGTTTCGCTATCTGCAGACCTGCCAAGGGCACACGTGCAGCCATTCGCACACATACCCATAGCCCTTACTGAATATCTCACATCCAGATGGGAGGCAGGGTGGGTCTGCAATCGCAGCAAAGCCTCTATGGTGCCTGCTGCACTTCTGTTGCTTCCCTTGCTGGATCTGGAAGGGGAAAGAGCAGCTGGGAGGAGCAGCCAAGCAGTGTTGGCAGCAGCAGGCTCAGTATTGGCTCTGGCTCTCCTACCCAGAAACCAGTCATTTGTCATCCCTCATCATCGGAGGTAGGCCCCTGCTTCCATCCAACCTTAAGCCACTGCACCCACTTGTCACCATCTTCCCCCAGGCCTTCCCTGTCCCCAGCTGTCACAGAGCCATTGCCAGCCACCCTCCTTTTCTCCAATCCCCTGGACAGTCTCCACAAACCCAGCTGCCCCAGACAGCCCTCGCCCAGCACTCACCTGCTCTCCAGACATCCTTCAGCACCCCCCTCCTGCCACAGCTGCCAAGTCTTATGCAGCTCTACATCCTACCACAGCCTCTGCTTGGAGTGGGGTGGGGTGTATTGACCTTAAGCTGAACTTTATGGTCCTGTACAAATTATGTGCAAAATATTTAATGAGCCGATTTGCATGAAATGTCGCACATGGAGCTGCACCAAACTTGGCAGCTGTGTGACAGCCTTGTTGCTCTGCCCTTAGTTCTGGGCTTGTGACAAAGCCACTGTTTAGCCCAAAAGATTGCCTCAGCAAGAAATGAATAAAAAGCAAACCCTTCAAATCACAGATCAAAAAGAGCAGGAGTGGAACAGAAGGCTGGGGAAGGAAATTGCCTCCTTTACCTGGAAATGTTGATAGGCTCTACTAGATCATGAAATCACAATTTCATCAAGTTCTTTTGTTCCTGTTAGCTAGGGAGGAGAATTGACTGGGCTGAGGGGCCCAATGAACAAAGTTAGTTGGTTCAGCTTGGGATAAATTCCTTGTAATTAACCCACATCTCATTATTTTTGTCGTGTCATTCCTTCCTGAAGTAGGTAGCAATTAGAGCAAAAATGGACTCCCTCACACTGCCCCTTCAAGTAGCTACTTGTGCTGAGTGCTGAAATGTTTTTGTATGTGAGGTTGCTGCCTGTCACCTCTGAGAGGAGAAATGGATCCTCTTCTTGTGAGAGCACTAGCTTGCATGACCCCAGGACAAATGAGTAAAAAAAATCAAAAACTTCCTCCCCAAGCAATTCAGCTCCGATCAAACCAACAGAGTATCTGTTTGGCACTTTAAGAGGATAAATGGATGGTTACCTTGTTTCTGCTGTGGTAGAATTAAGCCTTCTAACAGCCAATGATGTATCTCTCTCACTGCTTGTCACTGCTATTTATGGGAATGACATGTCTCTTGAGTAAATGTGAGCTCAGCCTGTAAGATGCTCTTTACAATGTGTTATTGTAGGGGTGGTAGGATAATCTCGTGGATTGACCACCAGACTGGGAGTCAGGAGATGTGTGTTCTGTTCCCAAATCAGCCACTGATCTGATGTGTGACCTAGGGCAAGTCCCTCCAGCTGTTTCCCCTTCTCCTTTTGTCCTGTCCTGTCTGTTTAGAGTAGAAGCTCTTCCTTTATTGTGCTTATACAGTACTTAGTACAGTGGAGCCCTTAGCTTGGGTGCGGTTTCAGAAGCTTCTGTAATAGAAAACTTTTGACTGGCCCTAGTTATTTTTGTCAAAATTGCTTTTAAGTGGAAAATTGGGTTTTTGATTAAACAAATATTTTTGTTGAAAGTACCTGCTCTCTGTTGAAAATGATCACCTTTTGGTCAAAGAACCAAACAACAAACAAACCCCGAAGCTGAAAATAATTGAAAATGTGTTTTTTTTTTTAATTAAAAGTCAGTTTTCTTGGGGGGGGGGAAACCTGTTTTCCAGCCCCCTCTCATAATAATACTCAATAGTTTGATTCAGACAGCCTCCATTTTTGAAAATTGGTCAGTGCACACAATTATATTTATTCCTTACTGTCTTCAAACACACGTGATTATCAGGAATTCATTTCCCAGAGCCTCACTAGTTAAAGGTCTTTTTCTTATAGGCTATACACATCTACAAAGAAGCTCTTTTCCTCTGTCATTCTTTTCCTTTCTTTGCTTTTTTTATTTTTTTGGACAAAATAAGCACAACTTCCTTCATAAACTTCAATTATCTTTCCTTTTTGTATGGCCAAAGTTTCCAGGTAACACCATTAATAAAAATTCATTAACATTTAAATAAAGTGTCCCCTACTGGCAGTCCTTTGGTTCTCATCCTAATTCAGTTAATGAATGCAGAGGGATTTAGTTTAAAGCTGACCTGCAGTGGAATTAAATATACATTTATAACCTTTATATTTCTCCGCGATGTATAAAGGAGGGTTTGTGAGGGGGAGAATTGCTCCTTTTCCTTAACTTTAGAAATTCAGGTCTTGTTTCTCTGGTTTTCCTGGAAGACTCCATGGCTGACAGATTTTGGGGGCTGTGCAGTGAGTCAGTTTCTCGTTGGGAACAGTTGCACACAGTCAGAGAATTTTCTAATGTGATTTATTTATTCACAAACTGTACACAAGTCTCTATTTACTTTGAACAGAGATGACCAAAAAAACAAAACTGCACACAGGCAATTCCACTTGCATAAACCCCAGCTGAGATGCTACTGTGTCCAGTCTTGCAGCCACGAAGCAGTGCCCTATCTCAGCTCTATGGTGTCTGTTTCTTTCTCTCTTTCTCTCCTTGCCAACACACTGTCTGGTTCTGGGCCCTACCCTGCCATCTGGAAAACACCTAAGGCTGGTGAACAAATGAAGCTAATTGTTATCCATACCTCGCATGGGTTAGTTCAGGCATCCCTGGCCATGAACCTTCCTTTGGCTCAGCTGCTTTGTAACACAAAGGGAACTTCTCAGACAGTTTCTACTATAACCAGTGTCTATTAGTGTCCGTTTATCTACTACTATTCATTCAGACAAACTAGGACTTTTGTCCACTGCAAAGTTGACTCCAGTGTTGCCCCTAACTCAAGTCTAGTCCACAGACAAACTCTTAACTTGACTGTGGCTGTGCTTTTAACTCAGAATGATGAGGCCACCTGAGCTGGCCAAAACCTGACTGGTGCTAACTCTCAAGCTGCTAACCATGACCACTCTGTAATGTGGATCCAATAGCATCACATGAGTGCTGCTGATCCTCCAATCCCTTACTATAATTTTTCCCCGTGTACCCAAAAGGCATAGATAAATTCTCTCACAATTCGATGGGAGGGAATTTATGGAATTTATACAGCAGGCTCTCTTCTCTCTCATGCTCCCTGCTGACGGACACTTGCCCTGTGGTGGTATCTCGTGCTGTATCCAGGTCACACTTTAAGTCCATTCGTTCCAGGGTAACAAAGCCCAGCAGAACAGAAGTCCCAATGTCCTGACAAAAAGGGACTTTGACCCTACAACTGAGTCCTTTTGTCCTCATACCCTTCTCTCAGGGCTTCCTGTTATCTGTATGTCCTTCTCAGATGCTTCACCCTACTTCTCAGGTGGCTGGGGAGGAATCTAGGCCCGCCTTCTACACTGGTTCCAGCATGGGGATCCTATAACCAGCAGCCAAGGTCTGCTGTATTTACAGCCGTATTGCTGCCTCTCTAGACTATCTCCTGTCACAGCCTTCCTCAGGTCTTCTGCCCCACAGCCTGTCTAGATTCAGCCTTCTCTCATGGCAGGACTTGCAAGGCTTTCCTCTGCAATCCCCCAATAAATCCTAAACCAAAAGTACAACATAAACCAACTGCTGCCATCCTCAGGTTTGTCCTTTTGTGCCTGTTCCCCGGCTCTGTTCCTACACTGAATGCCTCCCAGGACTCGCTCCCTGAAAAATCTGGATTCTGCCCTTTTATCGGGGCTCACCACTCTGCTCCCAGTCTCTGCTTTGTCTCCCTCCTGACCTTCGGCTAGACTTCTCTACTCTACAGAGGATCCCAGGGCAAACTCTCCCCTGGGCTTCCTCTTTGACCCTGCTGGTCTCTCTCTAATCTCAGAGAGTGACAGTAGAGTTCCTTTCTTTCCTCCCTGCAGCCCAGGAGCACTGAGTTATGTGGGCCTGTGGGGCCAGATTGGCGCTCGTGCCCCCTAAAGAGAAAAGGCCCCAAACAGTGGAGTAGGCCCATCTTTGAACTCACAGCCTGGGGGAAGGGGGAAGATCGGGGTCCCACTGGCTCAGCACTAGGATGCCCCTGTCCAAGTAGTCACCACCCCATCCTGTGGTGGTGAGAGGCTGAGCAGTCTGCTGCGCCCAGCCCCAGCCCACTTGAATTCCACTGCTAGCACCTGCTCTCCTATGGTGGTCTGGCACCACCCACTTGTGGTGGCACAGACCACCATAGGAGAGCAGGTGCTAGCAGTGGAATTCAAGTGGGCTGGGGCTGGGCGCAGCAGACTGCTCAGCCTCTCACCATGCTGCCTGTGGCCATCAAGAAGTGGCTGCACCAGCCCAAGGTGGGATCCTGGACTCCAGTGCCTACCCCCTGGGATGGGCTGTCATGGCCCCTTCTCCCTGGGACTCCATGTTCTCCCTTTCTTTCCCAATGGAGGCTGGAAGGACCCCCTTCTCCAGGGGAATAGTCTATGCTTTCCTGTGCTCTCCCCAGGGATGGCAGGGACATCACGCCCTGCACCTGGGCAGCCGCTCTGAGGAATCACTGAGGAGTGAATTGGGGCTGGGGTGTGTGTGGGGCAGGCGGGCCAGCACCAAATGGTTGCATCTGTGACTTGCAGGGACTCTTGGGGTTGCAGGGAGACACTGAACAAGTAGTGCTGGGATGGGCCTGCTAGGGCCCTTTGCCCCCAAGTCTTGCCCTGTTTAATAGGTGCACTGCTGGGCCATGTGAGTCCTAGGCTCTGCCCTGGCTATGGAATGGAAGCTCCAAAGACCCCTCTTGGGTACCCATCAGCATGGCTGCATCAGTGATAAAGGGTATGGCCACAGGGCTCTCTGGCTTAAGGGCCCAGGTCTGAACCAGGTATGTATCTAGCCTATCCCTCCACCTGGGACCATGGAGGAGCTTGTGTGCTATGCAGTATTGTCCAGCTTACCCCCTGGCCTGGGTCTCCTGACAGCACCCAACCTTCCTAGGCAGGGCCAGGGGGCATGGGAGTGGCCAACAGGCTCTTGTGGGGGCACCAGGTGGCCCTTGCAGATGTGCTCCCAGTGCTGGGGCACGGGAGGTTCTGAATTGCTGGCGACTCCTTCCATTGGGTCTGAGGAGAGGCAGGCATCACTGAGTCCCTGACTTAGTGTGGAGAGATGGGCTTATGGAACTTCACATTCCAGGGGCTGGGCTGACTTGCCCTGGGGGATGGAGCGTGGCGCTGATGCAGTGATCATGGCAGGAGAGTCTGAATAAAAGAGAAACCATTCCACTATTGACCTTCTCCTGCTGCCTTCCCAAGGGACTCCATTTCCTGGTGCTCTGGGGGCATTCCTTTAATCAATGTGCTAGGAGAGCCCAGAGAAGAGCATCATTCCTGATTGTGGGACTGGGCCAGA
The DNA here is from genome assembly GCF_965140295.1 of Lepidochelys olivacea. NCBI lineage: Eukaryota > Metazoa > Chordata > Testudines > Cheloniidae > Lepidochelys > Lepidochelys olivacea. The sequence continues at coordinate 271,007,354 of NC_140411.1, forward strand.
GCTGTGGGGAAAGATATTAAAAGAGCAAGTCTAAGAGGTGCCTACACATGCCTGAAGAGGCCAAACAGCAAGGAGGGAGGGAGGGAACATTTACTGGAGTTCTGAGGGCTGGAACTAGGGGTGAAGAGATGGTATTAAAAAGGAACAATGGCGGTGGGGAGACTCTTGAGACCTGGGAAGGGGATGGAGCTCTGTTACGTGGGATGCTGAAATCTCAACTGGAAAAGTACCAGGAAACGCACATGAGGGAAGATGCCTGCAATGAGCCTGGGGGCACAGACTAGATGGGAGAAACTGGTTAGGTCTAATATCTGAGTGCCTCTCTGTGATGGGGCTGGGGAAGGAACAGGAGAGCATAAATGACCCCAGACTATAACACAGCACTGCCACTTCAGCTTTCCCCTTGAGGAAAAACCATAGGGAAGCCAAAGGCTGGGATTTCCATGGCCAGCAGCATCTGGTCCCCTGCTCCATGTGTCGGATTCAGTGTGGTTACACAGAAGAATGGGAAGACGTGTTGGCTGCAGTGGAGAGTCTGGATGTATGAGTCAATCAAAGGGCAGCCCAGGTGAACCTGTCAAGGGCAGGTAGACACCTTGCTTGGTTGGGCTGTCATAGCAGGTGGGCTGATGTTAAACATTGCAAAGAGAAAGCAACATACAGCTGAGCAGCAAGTATGCCCTCATGAGACTGTCCCTCCAGAGGTGCTGAGGGCAGGACAGGATGGCATCCGTGCGAATGGAAGAGCTGCAGATGGCTAGAGGGGCTCTGGAGTGAAGTCCAATCACTGTCCAGGCTTCTGTCTCCTCTTCCCCACTCCCTGGAAGGCTGATGCTGAGCTGCGGGTGTCCTATGTTGCTGGTGCCGTGATCATTGAGAATTCGGGCTGAATGCTGCTGTGTGTGTTTGTCCTCTTTCTCCAGAGTGATACTTTGATGCCCAAAGGGTCTCTCTTTCTGACCTTGTTCAGTCTCACTTTTACACCCCCACTGGGCCCTCCCTTGGTACCTGGCACACTGCTCCTGTTTTTCTGCAGCCCTCTAGGTGCTCAGCTAGGGATGTCTCTCAAACTAGGGGATGAAGCAGGATGGAAATGCTGTCCTCTTCCCAAGTGGCAAGTTTAGAGTCAGTTTTGTGAGTTCCCAGAGAGGCTTCAGAGAAGCAACACAGTCCAGAGCACTCAGTGCAGGACTTGGGGATCTGGACTCCTCGGGACAAGTTACTCCATTGTGTGCACTTGACTGAGAGCTGTACACATATGTGATGTGGATTGATGAACAACGTGGTTCACCTCTCTGCCACTGACTCACCGTGTGGCCATGGGCAAGTCACTTTCACTCTCCCCACACTTCCCCAATGATACTTGTATACTTCTGGTGAGGAGGCATTGAGTGAAGGGGGGGGGGGTTCCATCCCTCCTGCCACACTAAACCTGCAGGTCAGCCAGACTGGATATGCAGGGTGTGTGTGGACCAGGGCCATACTGCCTCTGCTACCCCCCTATCATTACTTACCTGGTGGTGCTGGTTTGCACAGTGATGAACATGTGGGTGAAAGCTGTCATTGAAACCTGGGACTTGCCATCCACTACACTGTTTTCCTTCCTTACACCTGTGTTGTGGGTTTTGCTCCTGAGCCCTACCAAAAATTTTGAAAACCCATTACCTATGCCTGCAGCCCCCTTCTGCTTTCAGCTTTACTCTGGGGGGAATTCTGTGCAGAATTCATGTCCCCTGCAGATTTCTTTGCTTCCCCACATAAAAATAACTTCTGATGGGGAAGCAAAGGGAAGCCACAAGAGCTCTCATGCTCCCCTCGCTGGCAGCACAGGGAGGTCGGTTCAGGCACCCAGAGCAGCCAATAGAGACGTAAATCACCTCTGGGAGTGTGTGAAGGGATGGGCTGTCATGCATGAGAGAGAGACTCTGTCCCTCTTGCTCACTATTGTGGCACTCAGCATGCAGGGGCAGGGCTTCAGGGTGTGTCTGAGAAGGTAGGCATGGCACAGACTGTCCCCTCAGGCAGAGCAGACTGTAGCAGCCTGCCCGCTTAGTGAATTGTTCCCACTGTTGTGAATTCCCCCAGGAGTATAAAACAGGTGTAAAAGTGTTAAGGCTCCTTTATGTTGCCAGAGTGGTGGAAAGGACAGTTTGGCCTTATAAATGCTTATGGTGCTTTAGTGATTAGAACTGGTCTAAATTTTTTGAGTGAAAAAATTTCGTATCAAAATGTGCTCCATAAACTATTTGCTACTGACCTTTCTGGAGATGGTCAGTAGCCAATAAATTTTGAGTTTGATTCCCCAGCCCTCACTTGCTTTTCAGTTGCCTGTGATGTAAAACTGAGCATATGGCTGCATATATTTGTTGACTAATAACTAGATATAAAGGGTCAAACCTAGTTAGATTGCTATTAGGCAAGGTGTTTGGGGATTTCCTCCAGTGCTCGCCACTCCCATTCTCCATCCATTGTACTGTAGGTTAAATAAATTACCTAAATAATTGAAACCAGCATGATTATATTGCGTTATTTTGACAAATAAATTATGCAGAATTTTGCAGACTTTTAAAGTATTGTGTGCAGAATTTTTAATTTTTTGTGCAGAATCCCCACCCCGGAGTACAACTTCCTCTGTTTGTACTAACCACCCGGCTCCTTTCCCAGCCCTGGCATTCAGCATTAATTAAGCCTGGCCCACCCTCCAAGTGTAGTCGGGTAGCATAATTGCCCTCTCAGGCCTACATTAACTCTTTCTGAGCCTGTGTCAGCTACAGACCCCATCACACCCTCTTTTTACCTTTTCTATGGAGAGTTTCATATTGAGTACTTCTATATCAATAACTGATGATATGCATTTCATTAATAACTATGTCATACAAAATAAGTAATCAGCTTCATTTGTAGCAAGGGAGGTTCAAGTTAGATATTAGGAAAACCTTTCTAACTATGAGGTGAGTGAAGCACTGGAGCAGGTTACTTAGGGACATTGTGGAATCACTGTCATTGAGGGTTTTAAGCACAGGTTAGACAAACGCCTGTCACGGGTGGTCTAAATTTACTTGGTATGGCCTCAGTACAGGGGGTCTGGACTAGTGATCTCTTGAGGTCCCTTCCAGCCCTACATTCTTATGATTGCTATATAGATAAATACTAACCATAATGTATGAAGATAGAACTTTTTTAACCAAGTATCTCAGAATGTTCCAGTGAACTCCTTTTTGAGCACAGCACAAGTTAAACCATGGTGTGCAATTCCTTCCTTCAAATAGGATATTACTGTGCAAAATAAACAGCCAGCAACAATGCTAATATTTGCAGAATTAATTAACTCCAGGTTTCCTTTAGATGTGTATATGTAATCTTTGCTGTCAAAGGGAGTAATTGCCTGTGAATCAGACAAGAAACTTTGTAAACATGTTTAACACCTTTCACTATAAATTTACTAATATGAAATATTAATTGTGTTAGTTAAACAGCATGCATAAGAACAGGGAGCTACAGACAGGGTTATAAACAAAAATAGTAAGGATAGTAGGGAGGAATTTTCAAAGGTGTGAAGGGGAGATAGGTGTCCAACTCCCATGGACTTGCAATAAGAATTAAGTGCATGCTTAATTTCCATGTTTGCCTTTGACTATACCCCTATAGATATTTTAAAAAACTTTAATTTCTCTAAATTTTTCTTTAGATCTCATGAATGGTGCCAGCCTATTTGATGGTATTGATGGGCAGAGCAGTGGAAAGCAGTGGAAGGCCTGCCCCTGCAGGTGACAGAGGGGCCAGACTGACAGCCACAGACTGAAATCCTTTATTTGCCCACAAAACAGAAGTAGTATTAGCTGTAATAGTACCAGTCCCATCCCACCAACAAGCCTCAACCCCGACTAGGAGGAACCAGGTGTTAGTTTGAAAAGGGAGTTCAGTCTCCCTATTCATTCATTCCTTGAGCTGTCTGCTGAAACTGCCAAAACAGATGCCAATTCCGGTGATGATGGTGTAATATTTTAGGAGGGGGACATCAGTCTATCAGGAATTCTACTGACCTCACCAGCTCATTTCACAGATGCCACAGGCTACCAGTTAGTGTGGTCTTTGGGTTACTACTGACTTGGGCTGTTGCTGCAAAAAAGCCACAAAAAGAATTATGTAGGCAAAAATGAAGGCTTACACATACACTGTAGTTTGAATAATGAAGGTATTAATAGCATTAGATGGCTGAAAAGTAAACAGGAAGAAAGCATTCTTTTTTACTGGAACGGGGGGACAGTCATGTGACATTCAAACTTAAATTTAAGGGCCCTGACTCAACTTCCATTGAGACCAAATGGAAAGACTGTCTCTTATTTCAGTTGGTATTGAATCAGCCCTAAACTGCTGATAGCAATTTGTTTGCCATCCAGGGCCACCCTCCAGCAAAGAAATGCATCGTGCGTTTTATAATTTGTACACTGGAATTGTTAGGCATAAGCACCATTTACTGAAAAAGCACAGTCATTATTATCGGAACTGCGCTAACGCCCAGAGGCCCCCGTTGTGACTTGGGTCTCATTGTGCTTGTCACTGTACAGACACATAGGAAGACATTGTCTCCGTCCTGAAGAGCGCTCAGTCAAATGGGTAGGTGTAATCTGGCAAATATAATAATGGTTTCACAATGAGACAAGAGTAGCAATACATTAAAACTGCATGGTAAATAGAGGTGCTTTACTACCTTTGATTAAACAGTAGGCCAGGGAGCTTAAGACCTGTGGGGAATCTGAACACTAGAGCCTGCAAGTCTGCAGATATCTGCAGAGCATGTTTGCAGATCATGGATTGGATGCAGATACAAATTTTGTATCCACCTAGGGCTCTCCTGAACAGTTTTTTCTGTGTAATATGTATGGTGTCACTGGTATTTTAACTGCTCTAATAAGAAGTCAACAATCTAAAACACGAATGACCATAGCAACCAACCAGGCAACATTGCAGTGGCATTGTAGAGTGGGTACTTATCTTAAATAAGAGAGATGATCTGATAATTTTTTCTCAAAGGCAGAGATGAATTACAGGTAGAAGAATAACTCAGGCCTTATAATAGCAACCATTGTTATGTACAGTCAGCTTACTAAACAAAATACAGAGAGAAGAGATACTGGCTTCTACAGGAGCTGTAACTTCCTAGGGATATCCGCAAAAAGAACAGGAGTACTCGTGGCACCTTGGAGACTAACAAATTTATTTGAGCATAAGCTTTCATGACCTACAGCTCACTTCATCAAATGCATTCAGTGGAAAATACAGTGGGGAGATTTATATACATAGAGAACATGAAAAAATGGGTGTTACCACACACATTGTAACCAGAGTGATCACTTAAGGTGAGCTATTACCAGCAGGAGAGCGGGGTGGGGTGTGGGGGGAACCTTTTGTAGTGATAATCAAGGTGGGCCATTTCCAGCAGTGGACAAGAACGTCTGAGGAACAGGTTGAAGCAAATACTCACCAGCAACCACACAACAGAACCACTAACCCAGAAACCTATCTTTGCAACAAAGTCTGTTGCCATCTGTGTCCACATATCTATTCAGGGGACACCATCATAAGGCCTAATCACATCAGCCACACTATCAGAGGCTCGTTCACCTGCACATCTACCAATGTGATATATGCCATCATGTGCCAGCAATGCCCCTCTGCCATGTACATTGGTCAAACTGGACAGTCTCTCCGTAAAAGAATAAATGGACACAAATCAGACGTCAAGAATTATAACATTCAAAAACCAGTCGGAGAATACTTCAATCTCTCTGGTCACTCGATTACAGACCTAAAAGTGGCAATTCTTCAACAAAAAGACTTCAAAAACAGACTCTAATGAGAGACTGCTGAATTGGAATTAATTTGCAAACTGGATACTTAGGCTTGAATAAAGACTGGAAGTGGATGGGTCATTACACAAAGTAAAACTGTTTCCCCATGTTTACCCCCCCCCCCCAGTTCCTCAGACGTTCTTGTCAACTGCTGGAAATGGCCCACCTTGATTATCACTACAAAAGGTCCCCCCTTCCTCCCCCCGCCAGCCCCCGCACGCTCTCCTGCTGGTAATAGCTCACCTTAAGTGATCACTCTGGTTACAGTGTGTATGGTAACACCCATTGTTTCATGTTCTCTGTGTATATAAATCTTCCCACTGTATTTTCCACTGAATGCATCCGATGAAGTGAGCTGTAGCTCACAAAAGCTTATGCTCAACTAAATTGGTTAGTCTCTAAGGTGCCACAAGTCCTCCTTTTCTTTTTGCGAATACAGACTAACACAGCTGCTACTCTGAAACTTAGCTTTCTTGGCACTGATAACAGTTTCTGCCTCCTTTGGCATTTTGAAGATAGAAACCTGACCTCCAGTTTAGCTGCTTACAAGACATCTACAGCTCACTTTGTTCCCTGAAGATATCACTTGGTGGCCAGGCTGATAGGTCTAAATACTGATCTGCCTTGACTGTTGTCCTGTAGTGTAGCTCTTAGTTTAACAATTTTAGAACTGTCATTTTTTAAGCTGTGCTTCTTGCTAAGTATGCATTAAAAAGGCTTGTCGTGAGGTGACACTCACTGAAAAAATCCCACCGTAGCACGTATATGCTACAGTGCTTTTCATCTTCAAATTGCTTTACAAGCATTAGCTAGTTAATCCTCATAATACTGCTGTGGAGCAGAGTATTTTACAGATGGGAAGGCAGAGGAAGTGGGGTTAAGTGATTTGCCTAAAGTCACAGAGGGAATCCGTGTCAGTACTAGTAGTTCTTGAATCTTAGGCCTTGTCTACACTACGAAATTAGGTGGAATTTATAGAAGTCGGTTTTGTAGAAAGCGTTTTTATACAGTCGATCGTGTGTGTCCCCACACAAACGCTCTAAGTGCATGTAGTCGGCGGAGTGTGTCCACAGTACTGAGGCAACCGTCGACTTCCGGGGCGTTGCACTGTGGGTAGCTATCCCACAGTTCCTGCATCTCCGTCGCCCATTGGAATTCTGGGTAGAAATCCCAATGCCTGATGGGGCTAAAACATTGTCGCGGGTGGTTCTGGGTACGTATCGTCAGGCCTCCCTCCCTCTGTGAAAGCAACGGCAGACAATCCTTTTGCGCCTTTTTTCCTGGGTTACCCGTGCAGATGCCATACCAGGGCAAGCATGGAACCCACTCAGCTAACCGTCACCATATGTCTCTTGGGTGCTGGCAGACATGGTACTGCATTGCTACACAGCAGCAGTTTATTGCCTTTTGGCAGCAGACAGTGCAGTATGACTGGTAGACGTCGTCGACATAGTCCAGGCTGCTCTTTTAACCAACCTTGATGAGGTCAGGGGCGCCTGGGCAAACATGGGAGTGACTCAGCCAGGTCATTTCCCTTTTAAGTTTCGTCTCATGGTGATTCAGTCCTACCGGCAGTGCACTGTCTTTTAATCAGCAGCCAGCAGAAGACGATGGCCAGCAGTCATACTGCACCGTCTTCTGCCGAGCACTGAGGAGATAACGATGGCTAGCGGTCGTACTGCACCGTCTGCTGCCAGCAAGATATATAAAGACAGATGAAGTGGATCAAAACAAGAAATAGACCAGATTCGTTTTGTATTCATTTTCTCCTCTCTCCCTCCGTGAAATCAACGGCCTGCTAAACCCAGTTTTGAGTTCTATCCTTGAGGCGGCCACTCTGTTTCTCGCAAAGCCACCCCCCTTGTTGATTTTAATTCCCTGTACGCCAACCCTGTAAGCCATGTTGTCAGTCGTCCCTCCCTCTGCCAGAGCAACGGCAAACAATCGTTTCGCGCCCTTTTCCCTGGATTGCCCAAGCAGGAGCAGACACCATAGCTCAGCAGGCATGGAGCCCGTTCAGCTCACCGCAGCAGTTATGACCATTGTAGACACCTTACGCATTATTGTGCAGTGTATGCAGAACCAGCACCTGAAAAACCAGGCGAGGAGGCGATGGCAGCGCGGTGATGAGGACATGAACACACTTTTCTCTAAAACCGTGTTCCCCTGCAATTTGGAGATCATGGTGTTAATGGGGCAGGTTCATGCTGTGGAATGCCAATTCTGGGCCCGGAAAACAAGCACAGACTGGTGGGACCGCATAGTGTTGCAGGTCTGGGATGATTCCCAGTGGCTGCGAAACTTTCGCATGCGTAAGGGCACTTTCATGGAACTTTGTGACTTGCTTTTCCCTGCCCTGAGGCACAAGAAAACCAAGATGAGAGCAGCCCTCACAGTTCACAAGCAAGTGGCAATAGCCCTGTGGAAGCTTGCAATGCCAGACAGCTACCAGTCAGTCGGTAATCTACTGTGGGGGTGGCTGTGATGCAAGTAGCCAATGCAATCATTGAGCTGCTGCTATCAAAGGTAGTGACTCTGGGAAATGTGCAGGTCACACTAGATGGCTTTGCTGCAATGGGATTCCCTAACTGTGGTGAGGCCATAGATGGAACCCATATCCCTATCTTGGGACCGGACCACCAGGGCAGCCAGTACATAAACCTCAATGGGTACTTTTCAATGGTGCTGCAAGCATTGGTGGATCACAAGGGACGTTTCACCAACATCAACATGGGATGGCTGGGAAAGGTTCACAACGCTCGCGTCTTCAGGAACTCTGGTCTGTTTAAACGGCTACAGGAAGGGATTTACTTCCCAGACCAGAAAATAACCATTGTGGATGTTGAAATGCCTATAGTTATCCTTGGGGACCCAGCCTACCCCTTAATGCCCTGGCTCATGAAGCCGTACACAGGCACCCTGGACAGTAGTAAGGAGCTGTTCAACTATAGGCTGAGTAAGTGCAGAATGGTGGTAGAGTGTGCATTTGGACGTTTAAAGGGTTGCTGGCGCAGTTTACTGACTCGCTCAGACCTCAGCAAAACCAATACTCCCATTGTTATTGCTGCTTGCTGTGTGCTCCACAATCTTTGTGAGAGTAAGGGGGAGAAGTTTATGGCGGGGTGGGAGGTTGATGCAAATCGCCTGGCCACTGAATATGCGCAGCCAGGCACCAGGGCGGTTAGAAGAGCACAGCAGGAAGCGGTGCGCATCAGAGAAGCTTTGAAAACCAGTTTCATGACTGGCCAGGGTACTGTGTGACACTTCTGTTTGTTTCTCCTTGATGAAAACCTGCCCACTTGGTTGCCTCTGAATTCCCTGTAAGCCACCTGCCCTCCCGCCTTCGATCACAGCTTGCTTGCAAAGGAAATGAAGTCACTATCATTTAAAAAATATGTATTCTTTATTAATTGATTATAAAAATAGGGAGATACCCCACCCAGGCTACCTTGTGAGTTATGGGAGAAGAGTAGGAGGGAAGGAAAAGGCCACTTTAAAACTTGTTGAATGCCAGCCTTCTGTTGCTTGGGCTGTCCACTGGGGTGGAGTGGTTGGGTGCCCGGAGCCTCCCACCCCGCGTACTTGGGCATCTGGGTGAGGAAGCTATGGAACTTGGGGAGGATGGAGGGCGGTTAAGCAGGGGCTGCAGCGGCAGTCTGTGATCCTGCTACCGTTCATGAACCTTCACCAGACGCCAGAGCATGTCAGTTTGATCCCGCAGTAGCCCCAGCATTGCCTCATGCTGCCTCTGATCTTCCTGCCGCCACCTCTCCTCACGTTCATCGGCCACTGTCCTGTACTCTGGTATTGTGTCCCTCCACACAGCTCTGTCAGTGCCGGACGATTGCATGAGCTCAGAGAACATCATCGCATGTGCTTTTTTTTCGCCGCCTTATCTGAGATAGCCTTTGGAACGGAGAAGGGAGGCTTGAAACATTTGCAGCTGCTGGAGGAAAAGAAGGGAGTGAAGTATTTAAAAAAAATACATTTTACAGAACAATGGCTATATCTTTCACAGTGAACAACGCTATTCACATTACATGGCACATGTGATTTTGGTACAAGGTCGCGTTTTGCATCTTCTATTGAGTGCCTGTGGCTTTGGTGTTCGAGATCACACATGCAGGGCCGGGCAACAGAATTCAGCTTGCAGGCGGCCATGGGAAGCCATAGGTTTTCGGCTTCTGCAACCTTCATAACAGCAGCCCCCTCCTTTCCCATACCAAGCAAAGCCCGTTGAGTTGGCCATTTAGTGCTGCAGTTTTCCTGTTAACGTACAGCAGCAGAAACCAAACTAACACCCTCCCCCCATCCAATTCTCTGGGATGATCGCTTTTCCCCTCCCACCACTGCCTGGCTGGTATCAGGGAAGATCCCTGCTCGCCAAACGCGAACAGCTCAGTGCCAATGCCCTCCCCCACCTCCCACATGGCTAACTGTGGGGAGGATTTCTTTTCAGCCACAGGCAAATGGCCCAGTAGGAACGGGCACCTCTGAATGTCCCCTTAATCAAATTCCCCTATTTCAGCCAGGTTACCATGAACGATGTCACTCTCCTGAGGATAACACAGAGAGATAAAGAATGGATATTGCTTGAATGCCAGCAAAGACCAGGACCATACGCTGCCAGGCTTTGTCATGCAATGATACCAGATTACTTGCTACTAGCATGGCGTGGTAAAGCATCCTGCCATGGAGGACGGAATAAGGCTGCTCTCCCCAGAAACCTTTTGCAAAGGCTTTTAGAGTACCTCCAGGAGAGCTTCATGGAAATGTCCCTGGAGGATTACTGCTCCATCCCCAGACACGTTAACAGACTTTTCCAGCAGTACTGGCCACGAATGAATCCCAAGTCCTCAGGGCTACTTAATCATTAAAAAAACACTTGGTTTTATAACATGTATTATATTTAAAAAGGTACACTCACCAGAGGTCCCTTCTCTGGCTTTGTTGGGTTGGGAGGGTATTTGAGTCAGGGTGATAAAAAGATCCTGGCTGTCGGGGAGAACGGTGTGCTCCCCAAGCTTGTCGTCCTCCTCCTCATCTTCCCCATCTGCAAAATCCTCAGCCATGGAGGAGAGTACCCCATCATCAGAGTCCACGGACAGGGGTGGGGTAGTGGTGGCGGCCCCCCCTAGAATTGCATGCAGCTCAGCGTAGAAGCGGCATGTCTGGGGCTCTGTCCCGGAGCGTCCGTTTGATTCTTTGGTTTTCTGGTACACTTGTCTGAGCTCCTTAAGTTTCACTTGGCGCTGTGATGCGTCCCTGATGTAGCCTCTGTCCCTCATGGCCTCTGAGATTTTTTGAAATGTTTTCGCATTTCATCTTTTGGAAGGTAGTTCTGATAGCACAGATTCCTCTCCCCATAGAGCGATCAGATCCAGTACCTCCTGTTTGGTCCATGCTGGAGCTCTTTTTCGATTCTGGGACTGCATGGTCACCTGTGCTGATGAGCTCTGCATGGTCACCTGTGCTGATGAGCTCGCCTGGCCAAATAGGAAATGAGATTTAAAAGTTCCCAGGGCTTTTCCTGTACACCTGGCCAGTGCATCCGAGTTCAGAGTGCTGTCCAGAGTGGTCACAATGATGCACTGTGGGATAGCTCCCGGAGGCCAATACCTTTGAATTGCGTCCACACTAACCCTAATTCGAAACGGCGATGTCAATTTCAGCGCTAATCTCCTCGTTGGGAAGGAGTAGAGACATCGGTTTTAAGAGCCCTTTATGTCGAAAAAATGGCTTCGTTGTGTGGATGGGTGCAGGGTTAATTCGGATTTAACGCTGCTAAATCCGACATAAACTCGTAGTATAGACCAGGCCTTAGTTTCTTTTTGAGACAACCAGACCCTGCCTTTCTATGGCCCTGATTTAGAAAAGCAAGTATGTGCTTTCCTTATTAGGGATGTCTTCCTGAATCAGGGCCTATGATACCAGTGCATCCTTAGAATACTTTAACTACTCCATGTGGAACAGCGGTCAAGCTACTCTCTAAGATTAAGCATAACAACGTATTTCCCAGATTCATAGAATTTAAGGCCAGAAGGGACCATTAGGTCATCTATTCTGACCTGTATATCACAAGCTTTGTCTCCTTTGAAAAGGCCCAATTCTGCAGTGTGCTGAGCTTGGTTCAAACTGAGCACTCTCAACTCAGCATTTTATAGGATAGTCCCCTAAAGAGAGCAACAAGTATTAATTTAGGTGAAGCCATCTTTCCTTTTGCTTTTAAACTCCTGTATCTAAGAAAGACAGTGCAGGTCTGCAAGTGGTTTGGAAAAGTTCTGATACCCACTAAGTGGTGGAAACTGGATAATTGGATTCAATTTAATATTTAATTAAATATTATCAAATATTTAATCCTATCTGAAAGAAAACGAGTACTTGTGGCACCTTAGAGACTAAGTGCCACAAGTACTCCTTTTTGCGAATACAGACTAACGTGGCTGTTCCTCTGAAACCCTTAATTCTATCTGTCTGTTAAATCCATTTTATTGTGAGCATATTGTTTCATTTAACCAAAGATGAGACAAGCGTGACTTATCCAAATGTGTTTTTTTCTGGATCATATACACTGGAACAAACTGTGTTTTCTGATCAATGGTAGTTAAATCTTGAATCATATATAGTAGCCAGAGATTAAGTAAGAATGAAATCTTTGATTCTTGCAAGACAAATACATGGATTTAGGGCACAAATAGGACTCAGAACAATCAGCTTTATTTTCTGATCAGGTTTATGGTTTCTGAATGCTGAGTCCTGAGGTACCTGTTGAACCATGAGACTAGGACCATCTAAATGGCATATCACACACCATTTTTATCTCCACTGTGTTCAATCCGCATCACAACTGGGGGCCCTCTAAAGACTTCAGGTTTCACAGTCTGTCTCAGCTGGCCCTGTTTCTAAGTCTTGGCCTTGAAAGGGTTACCTACCAAGGGAAAAATGTGAAGATATGCCAGGGAGGATAATAATAAACTCGGTTGCCCACAGTAGCTAATTTTCAGAAGCTCTGAGTGTAAATAAGTACTTTCTTCTTCCTCCTCCCTACTGCATAAATCATTCGGTGATGATCTTTAGCTTTGATCATTGCAATCTCTTACCTCTCAGTCCTCTTGCGTCTGGTCCTTAAAGTCTATCCAGAATGATGCTCTGAAGATTATCTCCAGCCACTTCGGCTCAGATTGCCCTGCTCTTAGATTTGGATGGGTGCCTTCCTCTCCATTTTTGAGATCAAACTTGAGCTCCTTGTCCTTCTTCTGGAAGGCTCTGTACAACTCTGCCTGGTCGATTTACTTGTTCTCCTCTCCCTTGCTCCTTTAGTTCCTCCCAAATCTATCTCAGTTGCTGCCTTTGTCTTCTTCTCCAACTCTTTGCTTCGTACTATCTTTCGTGCCGTCCCTTTGACTTGGAACAACCTTTCAATCTGTGTGCTACTGAGCCGTGGTTACAGTAGCACTTATGTTGGCAAAACTTTTGTCACTCAGGGATGTGAAAGAAACGCACAAACTCGTGTGCACAGTGCTATGTTGGCGGGAGATGTTCTCCCGCCGACACGGCTATTGCCACTTGTGGAGCTGGTTTTATTATGCCGACGGGAGAGCTCTGTCCCGTCGGCATAACATGGCTGCACGAGCGCTCCTACAGCGGCACAGCTGTATCAGTACAGCTGTGCCGCTGTAAGCTTGTAAGTGTAGACGTGGCGTGGTGTGATACTTTCCCGCTCCTTTCTTTCTTTAAATCCCACTTCATTCATGAGGGCTTCCCAAGTGGCTCTCCGTGCACCTTCACAAATTTTTGCACTTTGACTCTCATGCAGGCTAGTGTGTCTCAGAATTTCTGTTCTGTGCCATTGTTGTGGTGCTCTGTAGATTGGCTGGGTCTTTCACACCAGGTTATATCTCCAAAGCCTTTTAACAGCTCTAACTAGAGTTTGGGTTAGGCTTGTACTGCCCACATAGCCCCCTCCTAAAAAACAAACAAACAAAAACCAACTTCTCAATGTGTGTTATAGGGCTAGTGTTACTAGACGTTCACCCAGTCTATTATCTGAGTAGCTTTAGTCTTATTCTAGCCTTGGTCCCATCTCTATGGAGTTGGGTCTTTGAGTTGTTCTCCATTGCAGTCTGTCTTGAAGCAGTTCCTTGGACACTTTGCAGCTAATCAAATCCTTTTCTATGACATCTGTCCATCTAGTTTTGGGTCTTCCAACCCTTCTCTTACCCACAACTTTCAAGTTTAACACTTTGTTTCTTATATATCCTTTTGATCTTCTTTTCACAAGCCCAAACCATCTAAGCCTGGATTCCCTCCAATTTTCTATAATTGGTACCACCTTCACACTTTCCCTAACTAGTTCATTCCAAACATGGTCCATTCTTGTAACTCTAAGCATCCATCTAAACTTTTTCATTTGTTGTATTCGAGGACTGATCCTGTCTGTTACTCAGTGCCCAGCATTCAGAACCATACAAAAGTGCAGGCCTAATTTCCATCTTATAGATTTTACTGTTCAGTTTTAGATTTTACTGCTCACTTCTCTCTGTTTAGTCCAGGGGTGGGCAAACTTTTTGGCCTGAGGGCCACACCTGGGTGGGGAAATTGCATGCAGGGCCACGAATGTAGGGCCGGGGCAGGGGTTGGAGTGTGAGAAAGAGAGTGTGAGGGGGTGTGGTGTGCAGGAAGGGGCTCAGAGCAAGGGGTTGGGGTGCAGGAGTGGTGCGGGGTGCACAAGGGGGCTCAGGTCAGGGGGTTGGGGTGCAGGGTGCATGAGGGGTGCGGGGCCCAGCCCAGTGCTGTTTACCTGAAGCAGCTCCAGGATGGCAGTGGGACTAAGACAGGATCCCTGCCTGCCCTGGCCCCATGCCGCTCCCGGAAGCAGCCAGCACCATGTCCCTGCGGCCCCTGGGAGAGGGAGGGCAGAGGGCTCCATGCGCTGCCCTCGCCTGTGCGTACCTCTCCCGAAGCTCCCATGGGCCAGGAATGGAGAACCACGGCCAATGGGAGCTGTAGAGGGTGGTGCCTGCAGGCGAGGGCAGCACATGGAGCCCTCTGCTCCCCCCCCCGCCCCCTGTGGCTGGATCCAAAGCCCTGATAGGCCGGATCCGGCCCGCGGGCCATAGTTTGCCCACCCTTGGTGTAGGCTATGCCTTTCCTGTTTTGCTTATAAGTTCACCATTAAGTTCACAATTTTTCTGTATTATCAAACCTAGATACTTGAACTGCTGCACCTTTGGTAGTGGCTGGCCTCCCAGATTTACGGACTTGTCACCTTCCTGAAGGGTATCATCAAATCTACAGACCATGTCCTCCATTGTATTCTTTCTGCTTTTCATGCCATTTCTTTCATTATCTCCCACCTGGGTGGTCTTCCTGAGAACACTACAGACAGCCTCCGAGTAATGGCTGCTGTGAAAATACAAGGACATGTGATGAGACTCCGTGATGCTGGACTCCATTTTGGGATGTCAGTATTTTTCCACACACTGGTCTGGGAACCAAGCTTTTGAACAAAGGGTTCTCACCATATGCAAAAGCTATATAAGGCAGGGAGTGATATCATCCATGGTTCTGCACACACACACCCTCCCCCCACACACACCCCTTCTGCCCCCCAAGAAGACTCCTGGAAATACCTGAGGAACAAAGACTGAACTGGGGGAAGTGCTGGACCCAGGCTAACGGGATTTCTAGCCTGTGTGTGAAATGCTTGGGGATTCCAAACTGTAAAGTAAGTGCAGCTTGCCCCTTAAGAATCTGCAGCCTGTTTGTATAATCTCTTAGGGTGGGAATCTGCTAATTCACATCCAATCTATCAAATATATTAAGCTTAGTTTGCTTTTTTTGGTTTATTTGCTAGGTAATTTGCTTTGATCTGTTTGCTATCCCTTTTCACTTAAAATCTATCTTGTATAGTTAATAAACTTGTTTTTGTTTTAATCTAAACCAGTGAGCTTTGACTGGAGTGCTTGGGAAAAATCTCTGCTTGGTCACCACAAGTGTGCATTGCCCTCTTCACACTGGGGGAGAGGCAGACCAGGTATTAAACCCATACACTGGCCAGATTTGACCAGGGCAGGACGGTACTGCTCTGGGGTCCCAGGTTGGAAAGCTGGTGGTCAGAGAGCCTGTGTGTAACTACAGCTGGGTGTGTCCCTACCTGTATGAATGCTGGTGAAAGTGCAGGCTGGAGGGTTTTCAGCTTGTCACAGCAGTACAGTGTGAGAGAAAGCCCAGGCTGGTGGGTCAGGGGGTTCAGTGGTACCCCAGTTCCAGGTGGCACACCAGGGGGGACCTGTCACAATGTTCATCTCTCTAAATCTTCTTTTGCTTTCTCTGTGATCCCCCCCATGAGCACTACATCATCTGCAAAAAGCATACACCAGCATGCCACTCTCTGAATATTTTCTGTCAGTGCATCAAGCGCCAACATGAACAAAAAGAGGCTTAGTGCCAAGTTTTGATGTACTGTGACTCTTACTAGAAACTGTTCAGTTTCTCCACATGGTCTTCTGACTGTGGTAACAGGACCCTCATACTTGTCCTGGATGAGTCGCATATAGTCTCCAGATATTTGTTTCATTCTCAACCACCAGATGACTTATTTCAGAATGTGTTCATAAACCCTCTCATGATCAACGAATACCATGTGCAGAGTTTTCTGCTTTTCTCTAGGTTGCTTGTGCAACAATCTTAATGCAAAGAGAGCATCCATTGTTGCCTTTCCTGGCACGAATCCAAACTGATTGTCACTGACCTTTACTTCTTTTCCTAATCTCTTATCCGCAACTGTCTCCCAGATCTTCATTGTGAGCAGCTTTAATACAGTTACAAATATGTGGCTACTTAAATTGTAATGGCTATCACTATGCTGCATTTGATTTTAAGTAGACTCTGTTAGTTCCTGCAGAATAGGGTTTATGACCACAGTTTAGGCATTCTGATTCTGTTGACTAGAAGGCAGTGGTAACCATACATAGTTGATTCATTACTGCATGGGGAAAAAATCAAATTGGATCAGTTTAATATAGTACAAACTGTATTTTGCATATACCGTATAAACCTCAATTATCATATGTCCTGGGGGACAATGAATAAACTTGGATAATCAAGGTTTCAAAAAACTGAGGGAATATTCAGTGTAATGAATGAGCATTGGGGATCCTGACCCTGTTTCAGATGACACCAAGGTTCGGAAAATCAGGGTGATTCTGTATTTGATTTGAGTCTATTTATAACATTTAGCATGTGGGCTGTTGTCCAATCCACTTTACTAGAACCCAACGGGAAAAAGAATCCTAAGAACTTGTGATAGGTCCAGCTGCTTCTCACTGCAGCAGCCCCTCTTCAGTTAACTATAGTTGGGAACAAAGATTAGGGAAAATTGACAGCATGATTTTCAAGCAGATATATTTGAAGAGGTTAGTGCCCTTGTTATGCTGAGTGGCTGGCTCTTAGACGACTGAAATGCTAGATTTGGTAATGGCTTTAGCATACTCTGAACAAGGCATAGTTTGATGTTAAATCCTCAAACATTTGCAAAGGATTAGAGATTAAAACTCCAAGATGGAATCCTTTTCTGCTTATTACAAGTAAACCCTTCTTGTTCGAATCACTTACTGCTCTGCCAATTAATTTTGGGACCAAGTCAAATGTAAACACACAAAAGAAGCCTGTTCTACGCCGAGAGGTCACAGTGGTATAGCTTTCGTTATATCAGCGAGAACTTGTGTGTCCATATAACCCACTGGTGGATGTGTTACAGCTCTGCCTCTGTGCTGATCCAGAGAGGATATGAGTTGGTACAGTCACTAGCTGCAGAGGCTTTGCTCTTTAGCTCAAACTGTTGCTGTTTATGCTTTTAGCTCTGGAGTTCCTGGGTTCAGTCCCCAGTGTGTCAGCTAAGGTGGTGAATCATTGTCACATACACATGCAAACTTTCTCTAATCTGGCTCTCTGATTTTAAATCAATAGAAGTCACTCTGGTTCACAACCAATGTGGCTCTGTCAGTGGGAGTTAAATCAGTTTAGTGCCAGTTTGGGTGAAAATAAACAGGGACAATTATATGAGCTCTGTCTCCGTTCGGTGGACTGGTCCCTTTGATCTCCAGATCTCCTTTTGGACATATATCAATCTAGACAGCGGCTCTCCCAGTGCTGACAGGAATGGCCAGTTCAGCTAGTTTCTCAGGTTTGCTTCTATCCACTCTGTCTTGAGCAACAGCTCTAGTTGTTCTAGATGACAGTAAAGTTCATTAGTTTGTTGGACCTCTCCTGTAACCTCACGCCAAAAAAATCCACCATCAGTATTCGCTTAAATACAGTTACTGCGGTGAACTCCACCATAGACACCTGGCTAAATGTTTTTTAAATCCTTGGCCGCAAGAGACACCTATAGGCTGCAAGTCAGGTTTTCTTATCGCAAGGAATAAAGAAGAAACATTAAGAAAAACCAAGCTGAAAGGATGAGCCTTAAGAAAATAAAAGAAGAGAACCCCCCCGCCCCCCCAAAAAAAGTAAAAAAATGGAAGAACAAGCACGAGAGTGGTAGATGAAGGGAGACCAAAGGAGCCAGTCCAGCAAACAAAGATAGAGATAATGTAGCTGTTCTGTAAAATTCTGAACCAGTCTTGATCAGTTACTTGTACCATTTGAGGTGCATTGCAAACTTTGCTTACTACTATCCAAATTACATAGTTGGTTCCTCAGCGGGCGCAAATTGGAGTAGCTCAAATGAATGCAGATTAAAGTTGCATCAGCTGAGGATCTACGTATTTTGAAACAAGGAAATGATAAAGTCTGCAATGTGCCTTAAACTGTACATGTTCAACATCACCACAAGGGAACTATGCTGGTCTGATCCTTGGCTTTCAAAGTAACACTGGTGACTGTCACATGGAGCTTGTGAATTCAGCAATAATAGCTTGGCAGCCTCTACCAGAAATTGCTTCTGTCTTTGCTTGACACACATTTTAGATGGCTGACATTTCCCTTGCATCCCAACAAAGCTTTGTATAAAATACTCACTGCTTTTTGTTATGGAATGGATTTAAGTGAAAGGGATGTTTCTCTGTAAAGCAAATAAAAATGTTCCCTTTGATAAGAACAATCTTTCAACAAAATCTCCTCCCTTTTGGAGAGTTTTCTCATCCTGATCCATGATACTTTATGAGTGTAACTCAAAGACACAAACCACTGGGCACAAAATAAGGAGATAGCCAGTGGATTATGAACCAAAATTTCAGTTTGGTTACTGATAAGTGACTTTCAGTGAAGATTCATTTGAGCTACTGAAGTTTATAAACTTAGGTCTTATAGGCATTTGTAGGTGTTTTAACAAGCCTATGGCCACTTAGGATTTTACAGTTGTCACTATGCTGCATACTGTGGCAACTCAGATACTCAATAGAGATACCCGTGGTAGAACCAAAATTTCCCTGCTTTGTAGGCATAGGGCCTTACCACTTGAGCCAAAGAAGGAACTTCATTAGCAGTATAAGACCTATGACACAGAGGTGAGCTGCTCTGATTCTGCCCAGAAGATGGCAATGGTATAGCCCCACACTGCAACATATAATAACGGGAATGGATTTACCTCTGTACTGTTTGATAAGAAGCATGGGCATGCTTGTGAAAAACTGGATTTGAAATAATGTGCATACTTTAATGTAAGTGGCTACTTTGGGACACTCTTGCAGGTTTTGGTTTTTGTTTTTTAAATTTTGAAGTCATTTGAATGTTGCTAGCATTTTAAGCATGTAATTTCATTTTATTCTTGTTTGGATTTCATGTAGAAGAGTTTGACTCTTTCTTTTTAAGTACATTTTATTAAGAGTCAGTAAATCAGTTTTAACCATTCATGCTCATTTTATTGTTAAGTGTTAAAGAGACAAAGGCGATTAACCTTTTCAAAGAAGATAGAACTTGGCATTTTCTTTTAATGGTGGGGTTCATTGTATGAACAGAAAGGCACACTCTGAAAGGAACAGCAGCTGTCTGGATTGCATCTGATGACACAACTCCAAAGACTATCGTGATCAGGTTAAAAATTGTTTCTAGTGACTCCTATGGTTTAGAGGTGGCTGCTGGTCAAGTATTTTCCAGTAGGACCTTCCACACAGAATCCTTTGTGTTCATTTTCTTCACCCAACAACCCCCGATTGAACTTTCTTTAAAATCTTAATGATGATTCCAGGAGTGAAATGGTGGCTCACTAGTTCTCAACCCTCTGCTAGCTCTTTATGGCCAAGTTTAAAGGTGCTGAGTACCCACTGGTTCAGCTGACTTCAACAGATCCCGCAGATTCTCAGTACCTCTAAAATCAAGCCATGCATACTTTCCTGCACCTGCTCCCAGGGAGCGCTCACCACTGGAGGTTTGCCTGTTCTGTTTATTTTTATATTTTACAAGCACTCAGTCTCTACACAGGATGACGAGATTCAAAACCAGGTAGCTTTCTTGCTAGCAAGTATTTTCTTGATCCGTCAGAGCCTTGTAATTTCTGACACCTAAACTGTGATCTGCTTCCAGCCCTAATTGCACCATCAATATACATACCCACTGCTTATATTTTTCAAATGCATTTGAAGTCTTTGCACTGTTCTTAAGAGAAAGACGAAACTTCCATTTTAAAGAGGCACTGCTTTGAAAGCTTTTTTCTCTAGCCTAAAAACACAAACACACACACATACACACTCTCTTTTTGTGTCTCTCTCATCTGCATTGGGGAAAAAGGGATTAAGCATGTGCTGCAGGGGATGATAGAGTGTATGTTTAAAGGCAATAAGATGATGAATTTTACTTATTTTGCTTGAGAGTTCTGTTTTGACATGAAATTTTAATTTTTCAATATAATTAGTTGTATTTGAAAAAAATGAATTCAATTGAAACTATTCTTGTTTCATATTCCGGGGCTAATTATTGTGACTGCGGGAAGCAGTGTGTGGGGGCAGGGTAGCCTTAACTAACACTATGTAATTAACATTACACAGACCTTTATGCTTGCATTGACCCTGTGGTAGGATCAGTGCCTGACTCTGATGGGGCTCTGTGTGGATGGAAGGATGGATGGGGCCTAAGAGACTGGATGCAATATAAGGCTTTATGCTCTAGAGAGCTCTGAGCAGGGCTCCCATCACTGTGCTGTTGAGTACTGTCTGCTATATTGTCCCCTGTCATAGAGGCCTGCCGTGGTCAGCAGGGGTGCATTAGGATAGGACCTTTGGATGCCTATGTTTTTGACCTTGTGCAGCAAACCATTAGCACAGGATTGAGCATAAGGACTGCTTTCGCAGACTGCTGGGGAGAGACCATAGTGGAAGCTGAGTTGGCTGAGACAAGGAGGTCAAGGAACCCATGTTAGTCTATTGCCATAACCCAAAGAGATTCAGTTTATAAAAGGAATAATCCAACTTGATACCACCCTCTGCATCGACTGGTGTATCCAGTCTGATTTGTGTGTATCTTCTATCTGGGATTTGTGTCCTGTACAGAACTACAGGCCCAATCCAAAACCCACTGAAATCCATGGAAAGTTTTGGATCAGATCCTTAATGCACTGAACAAATAAATAGTAATTCTGTTAACCTTTTGGGAGGTTTGAAAGGGTGGGAAGAGGTCTGGCAAGTGATCAAGGGATGAGGAGTTGGCTTCGAGGAAAATCTATGCAGCATTGGATTGGGGTAAAGGCTAGTGCCTTAAAATTGGAAACGGGGAGGTTGCAGAACATCTTTGGAAGATACATTGTATGTTACTTTGCTCCAAGACCTCGTGAAAGGAAAGTCCTCCCCTCCCCTAAGAGTGTGATTTTGATTCAATAGCCCAACTTGCCCCCTATTGGACAGGGCAATGTGACAACCACATCTCTCTTTGGGCCTGATCCAAAGCCCAGTGAAGTCAATGGGAGTCTTTCCATTGCTTTCAGTGGGCTTTGGATCTGGCCCTTAAACTTTTTTCACCCACTATTCTGCCTGTGCCCTAGTTTACGAACATTCCTATACAATACACAGCAGTATCTCAGACACGGTCTGTAATAAACTACCTGGTCACCAGAGGAAGAGGGGAATAATAGGAAGAAGGTGAGGGATTGGGAAACTGTCCATAAAAGGATTTTGCTCTGCAAAGTGGATTATAGAATGAAGTGTTGGCAAATCCCTGGTAGACACATGAAAGTGTCAAGAAATCCAAGGAAATGCCCATATTTAAAATACTTGACATGAGCCTCATTACACACAGCCCTTCACACCCCACCAGTAATGTGTTGTGAGCACTTCAAAAAGGGAAGGAAGGGCTGTCACGGCACAGGAAGGAGGGAAAAAGATGCTGGCAGTTGATCTGAGTGTCCACTGGTGCAAAGACAAATATAAGTAGCTACACAGTGTAATACCTGGGAACTCTCACTGCTGGTTTCCAGGCTCAGCAGCAGAAATACTGAATTATTTACTATGCTACAGACACATGATGTACAGGTAACTTATTCGATAGCTCGTGCTGAATGGCAGGTATGAGATTGTGTAGCGTTTAACATGACTTAAGAGAGTAATAAAGCTCTAACATGCTGTTGCTGCTAAAAGAAACTGACATCTTTGTTTTGTTAATTGGACAGATCATAGTATTCTACATCTAAAAGAGCTCAGAAGGGGGCTGGAGTGTTGAGAGACTAATTTTGTGTCGGCATCAGCAGTATTAAAATGCAAGGCGATGCCATATTAAGTCACTACCCACAGGAACAGTTCATTTGTTAAGTCTACTGTTATGTATCTGCAAAAAGAAAAGGAGTACTTGTGGCACCTTAGAGACTAACCAATTTATTAGAGCATAAGCTTTCGTGAGCTACAGCTCACTTCATCAGATGCATGAAGTGAGCTGTAGCTCACGAAAGCTTATGCTCTAATAAATTGGTTAGTCTCTAAGGTGCCACAAGTACTCCTTTTCTTTTTGCGAATACAGACTAACACGGCTGTTACTCTGAAACCTGTTATGTATCTAGCTCAGTCAGACTCACTATCTTATTTATTACTACAGTATAGAATACTTGTTCTGTTTTCAACGTTGGATGGTGATAATCGAGGGGAACCTGAATACAGAATGGAATATACACAGGGGTAAATGGCTGCATGTTCTATTTAGTACTAAGTAATCACAAAGTAACATTTGACACAAATAACAAATATACAGCATGTGAACGTTAGCAAAAGGCTGAGGAGAGCTGTATGTACTGTATTTACATAGGGAGAAAAACATCCGATAGGATTAAAGATGTTGCTCTCCATTCTTTTTTCCTCTCAGAAGTTGTAGTGTCAGCATGTAGATATAATTGTGTGTTTCATTTTTTATTTGATTTGGGCCCTGCTCCAATCCCCATTTGAAGTCAATGGGAGTCTTAATTAGTTTCAGTGAGCATTTTATCAGATCCTTTAAAGCAGATAGGTAGATTACACATATCTATTTTAATTTTGCTAAACTACTACTGCTGTAGCATGGAAGAAAGCAAAGCTTTAGCTGAAGAATGACAATGCAGCTGTCTGTTTTCAGCAATGAAATTTGACTGGATTCTTGCCTGTAAGGTTTCTGCCTTTGGTAAGAACTGGGATTGAGCCACACAGTTCAGTTCCAGGTCCAGATGTTCCCAAAGAGCCAGGCTGTCTGCATTTGGTGTTCAGCTCCGTATAAAGATCAGCCACAAAATTTGGGCCTAGCTCTGAATTTCCATAATGCTGGTCTGTATTTGGATCATGGTTTTTTGGTTTGAGCTCAGGTCTAGGTTATTCACAACTGAATCAAACCCTAGCTCTGTCACCATCAAACTTTCCTCTGTTTGTCACTTTGGTCACTGATGGGTAAGAGTGAGGAATAACATGAGACAGAATGTGCAGTTGCTATGAGATATCCGAAAGCCTCAGGTGCATGGAGAAACATAAAGGCGAAGGCCATGTGCCTCCAGTGCCTGTTGAGAAGTGTGGTTCACTGGCTAAGAGCAGACCTTGGAGTGTGATGTTCTACTGAGAAAATGCACGTTTAATTTGTGTCTTAAAGGCGCAAGGGGACTCTAGGATGTTAAATCCTAAGGTCTCTAAGGTGCCACAAGTACTCCTTTTCTTTTTGCAAATCCTCCAGTGTCACTGAAATGACATCATTAGCTTAAGTGCAACATTTGCTTTGTGAGGTCTTTGAAATAGCCATAGCCTGGACTAAAACCACTCTGACACTCAACAGAAACACCAGCTGTTTGTGGGAGGGAGAGGAAGCCTGCTGTGAATAATCTAGAAAAGGGATTTTCCCCCATTCAAGAAGTAATTCAGTTGAGTTGCTGAGAGCAGCTTTAGTCCAAAATAAGCAACTTCAGAGGCCTCCCACAGCACATGCTGCACCCCCCTGCCCAAAAAATGTCACAGATTTCAGTAGGCACTGGAGGAGAAGGTAATAATGAGCATTTATAGAGCACTTCCCATTTTTCAAAAGGCTATGCACACATTCACTAAGAGAACACAAGCACAACCAACCCTCGGACCATGTGTGAAGTAGACGAGGAAGGTGCTGCTCCCCCATTTTCAAGTGGTGAAATCAGGGGTACTGGAACAGTTTGTATAGTGGGGGTCCTGAGAGCCATTGAACCAAACTGTAAACCTTGTATATGATGGAAACCACTTCAAATCAGGGTGTGTGGAAGCACCCCCTGCATCCCTAGTTCCAGTGCCTGTGGGTGAAATTGAGTCAGAGGGATGAATTTTTTTTAAAGTTTCCTGATTTTTATTGTGCTATGTCCTTATGCACCAGAAGAGGCCACTATAATCAGCAGTCGCTAATCCCCTCCCCCTGCATTTGTTTAATAACAACATGGGCTGGAATCACTGCCAGGCTCAAGCCTGCCTATTCACTAAAATACGTTAATTTACCAGTTCCCCTCTCTGGCTAGGGTTTGGTTCAGATTCTCAGGTGGGGAAGCGGATTCTGGCATGACTGTTGCACTTGATGGGGCTAGTAATTCAGTCACAGTAGGGAAGCAGGGTGATTTAATTATTTGAAGCACAAGCCTTGGAAATAGAAGATCTGAGTTCTCTCAACTCGTATTGACCCACTCTGTGAGCTTGGATAACTCGATTGCCCTCTCTGTGCATCATTTGCTCCACACCTCCTTCAAAATGTGCACAATACTTACTCACTGTTGTAAGTGTTTTGAGATCCTCAAACAAAGGCATTGGGAATAAATGGAAGGAGGTGACTGTGTTCAGATCCAGATTAGATTTAGGCTGCATTCAAAGGCTAACGAGGGCTAGAGTTATGGTGCAGAATCCTGGCTTATTGCATGATTGGTGGTCTAAAAGTACAGCAATATAAATCTACCAAGATCACTCCAGCTTTCCTTTATTGTGAACAGTGGAAATAGTTTGAGAGTTTTGCCACTGAGGTCTGCATCTGAACCAAATCAGGAAAATAGCAGTGTTAGATCAAATCTACACTTAAAAGTACAGGGTTGGGTTAAGGTCTGGGGGTTCCCTATCCTGCCCCTGGAATTCAGAGGAGAGAGGCTCAAATAGCAATTTCACATCTGAAGCAATCTCTAGGCGCGCGCACACGCACGCACACGCACGCACACGCACACACACACACACACACACCAGTGCAGAGTGGTGGTGTTGTTTTCTGCACCTGGCAAGGAAACTTATGGACATTTTCAATTTTTGCTTCATTTAAAAAACAGCAACAAAAATCTCACCTACAATATTTCTGTTGAAAAAGGTGCAAAAACTGCTAAGTCATCAAATAAATCAGAGCCCACCAACTGTTTTCTTAGGATCTGTGTAGGTTTTAGTAAAAAGAAAAGGAGTACTTGTGGCACCTTAGAGACTAACCAATTTATTTGAGCATGAGCTTTCGTGAGCTACAGCTCATGTCATCTGATGCATACCGCGGAAACTGCACAAGACATTATATACACACAGAGACCATGAAACAATACGCCCTCCCACCCCACTGTCCTGCTGGTAATAGCTTATCTAAAGTGATCATCAAGTTGGGCCATTTCCAGCACAAATCCAGGTTTTCTCACCCTCCGCCGGGCACCCCCCCCCCACACAAACTCACTCTCCTGCTGGTAATAGCCCATCCAAAGTGACCACTCTCTTCACAATGTGTATGATAATCAAGGTGGGCCATTTCCTGCACAAATCCAGGTTCTCTCACCCCCCTCCAAAAACCACACACACAAACTCACTCTCCTGCTGGTAATAGCTTATCCAAAGTGACCACTCTCCCTACAATGTGCATGGTAATCAAGGTGGGTCATTTCCAGCACAGATCTAGGCTTTCTCACACACACCCCCCCCCCGGGGAACACACACACACACATAAACTCACTCTCCTGCTGGCAATAGCTCATCCAAACTGACCTCTCTCCAAGTTTAAATCCAAGTTTAACCAGAACGTCGGGGGTGGGGGTGGGGGGGTAGGAAAAAGCAAGGGGAAATAGGCTACCTTGCATAATGACTTAGCCACTCCCAGTCTCTATTTAAGCCTAAATTAATAGTGTCCAATTTGCAAATGAATTCCAATTCAGCAGTTTCTCGCTGGAGTCTGGATTTGAAATTTTTTTGTTTTAAGATAGCGACCTTCATGTCGGTGATTGCGTGACCAGAGAGATTGAAGTGTTCTCCGACTGGTTTATGAATGTTATAATTCTTGACATCTGATTTGTGTCCATTTATTCTTTTACGTAGAGACTGTCCAGTTTGACCAATGTAAATGGCAGAGGGGCATTGCTGGCACATGATGGCATATATCACATTGGTGTGATTCAAGAATAAATAACTAAATGATGTGGGTATTGCCTAAGGTTATTTGGTGAGCTGCAGGGCAACTGCACTAGCAGAGAAGTTAAGCATATTTATTTCTGCACAGAAGGTGCCCAGTGGTTAGCCTAACGCTGCCAGGGCTCTCTCCTGCTTCTGATTACTGTTGTGGAGAGAGCTAAAAGAACTGGGTCCCATGGTTGTAGGTGCCTGCTTGTGGCAGGCTGCTAGAGGCAGAGGAGCAGATGGTAATGCATTGCCCAGCTGATTGCTGGTGGCTGACTGTCCGCCTGCTGGGGTGGGGTGGGGGTGGTTGGGCTGCCTGAGCTAGTGTGAAGATCAAAGATTCAAGAATGAGGGAGGCTGCAGTTCATTGGTTGGGAGGACCCTGAAATTCT
The DNA here is from genome assembly GCF_965140295.1 of Lepidochelys olivacea. Lineage (NCBI taxonomy): Eukaryota > Metazoa > Chordata > Testudines > Cheloniidae > Lepidochelys > Lepidochelys olivacea. The sequence goes on from NC_140411.1 coordinate 271,034,387, forward strand.
TGTGGGTCCAGGCCTCTGGGTATGATTTCACAAGAGAACTCCTCTGTACATGAGAGAAGAGTATGAATGGTTGGTCTGTAATTCAGGCTCAGGACTGAGAGTTCAGAGACCAGCATTCTACCTCAAGCTTTGCCACAAACTGCCTGTGTGATTTTGGGCAAGTCACTTAACCTGTCTTTGCCCCATCATCAATAAACTGGGGGAATCAGACCCTCACCCCAAGGAACTGTGAGGGTAAATTCATTAATGCTTGTAAAGCACTTTGAGTTCAGAGGGAAAGTGCTATAGAAATGCAAAATATTGTTATATATTATCTTACACACTAAAATATATTTTTCGTAAATACTTCCTCTTTAAAGGGATGCTTTTGTTAGAATCCAGTTTAAAATAGGGCACCTTTTTCATATGCCCTTTAAAAGGTCTGTTCTGCTCCTCCCTTGATGTTTCTAATGGCCTCTTCAGAAAGGGAGACACTGACTGATTGTACAGGAAAAGCTCTGAAACTGATGAGACAAAATGATGTGAAATGCACAGAGTAAACTGAAAAACAGAGACAGTCTTATTTGCGGCAAGCGTCTTTCAGCTCTGGTAATCTTAGGTGTCATTTGTAACTGTAGCAAATACAAAATGTTCAGACAGAAGTGTGATCTTTTTTCCCCCCTTTCATACTAATGGTGTTTAACTGGCAGGAAACCCCATTCCTAAAAAGTTGCTGAACCTGATTGAAGCAATTTTAGTGCGTCTCTAGGATTTATTAATTTAAATAGTACATTTGACAAATGGGGGGAGAACTAATCTCTGTTTATACCTTTAACATGTGTGCTGAGTCTGTTCTGTCTCCAGATCGTTTACTTTGGCAAAAGTGATAAATACAGGCCCACAGACATGAAGATATAGTGGGAGTCAAACATGACAAACAACAAGAAAATAAGGCTGTATGCTGCCATTTATATGCACCAACATACCTTGTAAAAGTAGTTGACATACTTTAGATGTGTTTGCAAGTGTAGGGACTACTTTTACAAGACATACAACATTAGTAGCCCACAGAGCAGAAAGCAGATGTAACGTAGACCTACAGAAGTGTAGAGGTGAAGAAGCCTTAGCTGTGAAGATGAATTAAGTTTTTGGAAGATGAAAAGTGCTATTTAAATGCTAAGTCCTCGTATGAACTCAATCTTATTGTGCCTAAACAGTACAGCAAAGGTGGGTACTTGACATGGGTTCAGGGACATGGTCCGTCCTTACAGGGGACTAGCAGCCCATCCTATGGGTTTCAATGGCAGGTGAGGGAGGGCACACAGCATCTTTTGGGCTCAGACTGCAGGGCTAGAATTTTTCAAGAGTGGCATCCGATTTGTTGGCACTTCAGGATTTTTTGGTGTCCACCTACCGTGTCTCAAATTGGGCACCCACATTCAGAGGCCAGTTTAGAAAATTTTGGCCTAAGCATTCAGCTCTCGGTTGGCATGTTGGCAATGAGCTAATGATGTGCTTGCTTGTGTTTATTTTAGACCCTTAACATTTGTTTTAATATCACGTTGATGGTTTCATTTATCACAGCCATCTGACTTCACTTAGAAAATATCGTGTCCCTCCCTCAGCAGAAGACTAAGCAACGTCTTAATTAATTAAAATAATTTTTTACAAGCACTCGGAATGACACTTTGCAGAAAAAGATTGAGCCTCAAGGGGTTGGAACGTATGTGGGGGGGGATCCCCACCGGCCCCTCTGAATGCCGTTCTCGGAGCACTAACCAAGCGCCCCTAGAAATCAAGCAAATGTAAAATGACTCTTTTCCGAGAAAATGGCTCATCAAAATGGTTTTAATTGCAATGTTGCTGTATCAGCGTGATGCGCATGCAGTTGCGGTAGAGTGAAAGTAATGTGTGCCATCTAGAGCCTAATGAGCTGTACAGATCACAGTGCAGCCTAACCACAAAGGGCCAGGGGGCGAGAGGATGGGAGGGAACAGTGCAGGGGTCTGAGTATAAGCTCACGTGCTCAGGCAACATCTTTACTGTGTTCATCTTACTTGTGTGTTCAAAGTAACAAAGCTTCGCTTTGTAATTTTCCGTTCTCCTTTGGGCGGAAGAAGGGATGAAGTGGAGGAAATAAGGCTGATCATGTGCATCACTTTTTGTCTCTAGCAGTAATAGATGGCAAGGCACAGAGCAGCCTCAGTCTCTTGGGGACAGCAAAAAACTAGAGCTATAAGATGGGTCTGAAACAAGGCAATATCTGGTGAGAAGGCATTTAATCAAGTTCTCCAAGCCCTAAAATTCAGATTACAAACTAATTCAATTCCATCCTTGTGGAAAGAGAGAACTAGCATTTCTGGGAGACCACTTTAAGCCCTGGGATCTATTGCTGTGCTTCTGGAAAGTAAAGCTTTAAAATTAATAGCAACAAGAGGGCTTGTAGTTTTTCTTACGTTTTCCTCAAAAGGCACCTAACACCTTTCTCAAGCCAGAGAACCAAGGTTGTTTGGCTTCTGATTTCATCTTCCTGAATTATTTTACCCTCATATTACAAACTGTTACCTCCTCATGCTAATTGGCCCAGATTTCTCAGTAGTAAGCTCGAAAAGCATCTGTAGGAAAGGGGTGAACGTTTGAAAGAGAACACTGTGAGGACTGGTCTACACACAAAGTTTGCACCAGGTCAGCTATAGCAGTTGAGTTACACTGGTACAGCTTTGTGTGTGGACGCTCGCAAGTGCAAGGTAAACCAATGTGAGTGTCCGCGCAGGAGTTTAACTAAGGGCATATGTACAGTATGGGCACTACAATGGCACTGGTGCAGCGATGCAGCTATGCTGCTGTAGTGCTGTAGTATAGACACTCTCTGCATTAACAGAGGGGCATTTTCCTTCCATGTAGATAATCCACCTCACCAAGTGGTGGTAGCTAGGTCAACAGAAGCATCCTTCCGCTGACCTAGCCATTCTGTACCAGAGGTTGGGTTGGCTTAATTACAGTGCTCAGGGTCACATAGCTAGGTCATTTTAAGTGTAGAGCAGACCTAAGTAATTTTTAGACCAATTCAAACTAAACAGGTGCAACTTTGGTGTGTACACTAGCCCTAAGACTATGTGCAGATTGTCTGGAATAGGCAGATACATACATAAAAGGCATAAAATTAACATACAGGGCCTAAGTCCCCACTTCCCTGTGGACTTATTTACAGCTGTGAAGAGTGAGTGTAAAATTCAACTGCTCTGATGTGGTAGTATTTTACACCCAGTTTACACCTTACACATAGGTGTAAATGACAATGTGAGATGCATGAAGCCCCCAAATTCATACATTCTTGGAGTCTCTGTTGCTCTCAGCAGAAGGAAGCATGCTGGATTGAGTTGGAATTTTTCCATTCAGACACAGACCTCCCCATTCTGAATTTCCAGACTTGATCCTGATACATCACCCAATGCTCTGAAGGATGACAACGAGGAAAGAGTTGGGGATGGGATACGCTTGGCTTGGAAAAAATGTCGCTCAGGTGACTACTCCTTACTTTGAGACACTTCGGTCCTTTTACAAGTTTAGATCAAGAAATGTTTCACTTTGAATCTTTTAGGAACAAACTTCAGAAGAGAGAGAGCGAGAGAGAGCACTCTTTTGTTGTTATAAGCAGAGCTCTCAGAAGGTGCTTGGCTTTGGAGTCACCATGCCTTGTCTGAACATGAAATTGCTATTAGCAGTGGTCTGAGGAATTAGGTGAACTTTCACTTTTGCATTATTTATTTAACTTTCCAATTCCATTTGTCAAGGGATAAAGATGAACCTTGTTTTCCCCCTTAGAATGCATTTATTCCAGGATTGGGATGGAGGTCAGCTGGTGTCCTCAGTTTGCTTATAATACTGATTAGTTTGTTGTGTGAAATGTTCTGCGTCTGCAGAATTTAAGAACGCCCAACAGCTATTTAGACTAGTTTAAGTCTCTTTCCTGCCTTGTTTGTTGGGACGGTCATCTCTTGATTCTAGATAAGTGCATCCCAGTTCAGCAAAATATTCCCCTGGTACGTTTTTACACACTTTTCAAGCGGGCTAGTAGCATTACTTGACATTTGCAGGCAGCCATGTGGATGATCCTGCTGGACTTTTCGTCATTACTGTTGAATGCCAGACAGTCTCATCTCCTAAAATCTCAACTGTACGTAGCAACACCTGTCTTTGTGTTCGTTCCTTCTCGCAGTTATAAATCTATCACCGGTCGTGAGGGAGAATAACATAGAAGGAAATGAAGGTTGCTCGCTGTCATCTCTCTAAACCACAGCAAGGGGGCGATGTGGTTCAGAACGTGTCTCGTTTGTCTAGATAGGCAGTTACCTGATCTTTTATCTGCCTCATTTCTGCAATACATTATTACTACTAATTATGGGTATACCACTGAAAGTGTGCTAGATGCCTTACAAAAATACTATTATTATTATTATTACTATTTGTTTGTATTACAGTAGTGCCTAGAAACCCCAACTGAGGTAGGGGCTCAGTTGTGCTAGGCACTGTATGATACATAGTGAGAGGCATTTCCTGTCCAGAAGAGATTACAGTCTAAACAGACAAGATTGACAAAGGGGCGGGAAGGGAAATAGAAACACAGAGAGGTAATGGGACTTGCCTAAGCTCGCAGAGCAGGTCAGGCAGAGCTGAGGTATGGACAAGGCCCTTATCCTGAGGCACTTTCATTCATAATGGGTTAAGGTCAGCAGTGATCCAGTAAAGAGTCAGAGCTAGATGAGACTGAGCGCACATTGCCCTGCTGAAGTTTAGTTATTCAAGGGCAGGTAGTTGCCTCATGCCAGCCATTAGGAGATTATTCACCAGAATGTTTGCTTCTGTAGGAGTGTCTTTTCTCTTCCTGAAGACTTGACAGTGGAGGGAAGATGAGACAAAGCAAGGGGAGAAGAGGAAAGGAAAACAGACTGATATGGGGATGAGATGATTAAGGGCCCTGAAGGTGAGGACAAGGAGCTTGGTTTCGATGTACTGTAGTAAAAGAAAGGGAGTGAGTGACAGTATTCAAGAGGTGGAGGGGGGGCTGATGACCCAGCACACTAAGGGAGATGATTTTAGCAGTGGCACTTCGGAGAGAAGTTGGGAGGGCAGGGAAGAGGAGGTTACAGTAATAAATGCCTGATGACCAAGGCGTGGTATAATAAGGGGGTCTTTATCTGTTAGCATCCCCTTGTGGTGGGACAGGGAGCTACATCGACTTGGCTGCACCCCCCCATGATGCCAGCACACCCGACTCTACATTTTTCAAGTCCTTGTCAAGGACCGACCCCTCTTGGCCGGGTCCTCAATAGTCTCTGTCCCTTGTAGGATAATGGGGAAGTGGAATTTCCCTGGCTTTAGTAGGGGCTCATCAGCACTAGTTCCCCTGAGTTTAGAAGGTTTTTCTCTCAGGAGCCCTGGCTGGGTAGGTAGGGGAACCCAGGCCTGCCCACTCCACTGGGTTCCAGCTCTGGGCCCTTGTTTGGAACAGCCAGAACCAGTCCCTTGTGGTTTCTTGAGCCACTTCCTGCCTCTGTCTTCCCCAGCCACTTGCCCTGCTTCTCCCTCTTTGGTGGGCAGGGGTCTCACCAACCTTCTGGAGGGATCCTCTCTGCAATCCCTCTGTCTCTCTGGCAGCCACAACATCTGCCTGCCTTACAACCTTTTGGCAGCCCCACAGCAGCAGAATAAATTAGCTCTGGCAGAGCAGGCAGGCACTTGCTTTGTTAACCCTTTGGCTGCTGAACCAGCATGGGTGTATATAAGTCCCATGACAGATGGGCAAGGGCCTCAGCATCAGGAACAGAGAGGAAAAGGCAGATTTGGGGGCGTGCAAGAGCTTGGATGTTGGGAGAGATGCTGAGAACCACACCAAAACAACTCCCTCTTCCATCTCCCCTCTCACCCTCATTGCATGTGTGAAATCAATGTCTCATTTTCTGAACATTGTCTCTGGTAGATTATTTGTTTGTGTTGCACCTTGAGTGTCTTTCTGAGGATCGTGGGACCATAATATAAAATTGTGATTACATGAAAACTGTCTTATGCAACCTCTCAAGGAGCTGATATCAATTGATTCCTTAATTGAGAATACCCTTGAGTGAAGGTGTAGCAGAATTATACTTAATACTTGAGAGGACACTTTGGAGTGGCCTCTTAATGAAGGAAGTTGCCTAACAAGGGTAATCTCTGTAATACTATTGTTGTTGTTTAAAAATAAGACACAGTTGCCCCGATCTTTGAGTCCACTGTGGTGCTTGATGCTGAAACAAAGGGGGCAGTGAGCAGAAGTAGCTGTATGTATGTCACGTTTGCACTCCACCAGTCCCAGGAGCTGCTGTGGGCCAGCAAGTCTGAGTAGCCTTACAGCTGCTCCAACTTAAGCTAGCTGGTGATAGCTCCCCTGAGGCCTTTATGCCCACTGGGGGTCACGAGGGCACAGCATGCTTTGGCCCCACACTCCAGGCTCACCTAAGTCACACCTCTTACTCAGGAGAGGATGGCACTGAGCTGACTAAACTGGTTTGAAGGCCTTTAAGGAAATTCCCAGCTGTCTGGACAAGGCAGCTTTATCCTCTGTGTGCTGTGTCAGGGACAAGGCCCATGGTATCTAAAAGTGAATTTACTGGGATGCGGGGAAGATGCTCTCTTCCAAGATTTGTAAATTGTTTTCCTAATTCTTCCTCATTTAAAAATGGCTGTTGATAGACTATACTGAAATGGTCACATCTCCCGTGGTAGAAAGTACCATTCCTTCCTGCTTGCATGAATTGCCAGCCTTGGAGAATGGCACAGTGCTGGCTTTTTAGAGAAGTTAGAAGACTTTGTTTGAAAAATGTCCTTTTTGGGGGGGAGGGGAGCAAGCGGGGGAAGGGAAGAGGAAGAGAAAATCAGCCTGACTCAGTTATGCATTTCAGTGACGCAAAAATCTACATTTTTATGTTAATCAGAGGTACTTGGCTGCACACAGACCTATACATATAGTTTTCTAAAACTTAAAAAGGTTCATTTGGAACTAAGATAGTACTAAAAACAAAACTGCGAGACTTTCGGTGAATGTGACGCAGAAGTCAAAAATCCTTATCAGCTTGTGAAGCTGATACTGATTTATATTCAAGTGGAAATTCCTAGCCTTTCATAGAGTGTCTGCTGATAGACACATCCTTTCAACTTTTTTCCACGTACACTATCACTCTAGTCTGGTGAGTAAAGTCATGCTGGAACCTATTGTTAATTCTTTCAGTTGCAGCACGATTTTCCCTGCTGCAAGACAGTTCCACTGTAGCAAATATATTCAAATCAAGAATGTTTAGTTTCCACTGGAATGAGATTTTTTCTATGTCCCATCAGACAGACTCTCTGGTTTTAGTGAGTTCAGCTCTTTTGTTGCACTCTAGAAAAGAACCTGTTTTTTCCATTCATTATTTTCCCCACGCCTATTTCTCTGGGACTGACACAGGGACACACACAATCTTCCTGCGCGTTTGCTATAAGTCTTCTGGAGTGAAACAAGCATCCGATGAAGTGAGCTGTAGCTCACAAAAGCTCATGCTCAATTAAATTTGTTAGTCTCTAAGGTGCCACTAGTACTCCTTTTCTTTTTGTGAATACAGACTAACACGGCTGCTACTCTGAAGCTTAAACAGACAACTTAATGCTGCAGCTTTTGTCACAAGTTGTCTCTCCTCCTACAGATAGTCCCTTTGATATCAAAGATAATGGTTGCAGAGCTGGGTTCAGGTACACCCAGAACACAGATTCATTCCCATGTGGAACTGTATCAAATGCTTTACTGAAATCCAGCTACATTAGATCTACTCCATTTCCTTTGTCTAGAAAATCGGTTATATTCTTAAAGAAAGAGATCAGGTTGATGTGCACGATCTACCTTTTGTAAAACCACATTGTATTTTATCCCAGTTACATTATCTACATCTACTGAAGTAGATCCTGCCACAGAACTTCAGTGGCGGAAAGTCTGCCAGAAGAGTAGACTGCTGAGGCACAAAATGGCCACAACCTGGCCTCTGCTAGAACCACCTGAAAGTGGGTCAGGGCTGCCAAAGAAGAGGGTTATTTACAAACATCACTTTCCACTATAGGGACTCATATTGGAACATAGAGATGCATCTCTCTCCCAAACGAGGTCAGGTGACAACAATGCTGCCTACTCCTTCCTGAGCGATTGTTTTTGTTTGAACAGTGATTCATAGTAAACCGTTTCTCTGGAATGCTGCTTTAAAATGGGAGTTGATTAATTTCTGGCTCATCATGGATTAGAAAAACTTGGCTGTAGCAACTGGTGAGAAAACACTCCCCTTGGCAGTTTCTGCAATTGGACAGGAAAACAACAAATCATTCATTGCGTGAGAAGTCATGTGACAGATGTTTTGTTACTTTGCTGTCTTCAATGGCTTTCAAAACTCAGCATGAAATTGAATAACTTAGTTTTAAAAAAAATTACTTTCCATGAAAACACCTTGTATTCAAACTTCACCATTTTTTAAAGATACAGAATATAGAAACCACCATATGAAAAGTAATACTGAAAGGCCTACAAAGCGCAAACATATATGTAAATATGATATGAGCACGTACACAGACTCATGCATTCTGACAGCCACGTCCTGTTCTCCAATGTGCATGCACTGCTCCCATATTTTTTTAAGAGTAGCATAGATTTGAAGATACATAATAGAACTAATTTGGGTAACGTATCCTAAAAGACTATTGCTGAGAAGCCACAGATGTCATTCTTTGCAGATATGTGTAATTTAATATTGTCAGATTATTTTAGTCCTTGTTCTAGTTTAGGCTCAGATTCAGCAAGATATGTAAGCACATATGTGACACTTTCTTGGGGTGTCCAGAACTGTAAATCACCATTACCTCTTTGCCTCAGCATAAAAGGGATCTGCTAGTGCTGAACAGAATGACAACTCCCTGCCGCTCCAGTTTGTTAGCCAGCCCCACAGATTCCTCAGGATCCCAACAGTCCTAACTTTGCCTTGCAGGTCAACCCATGGTGCCCCAAGCCCTCCAGAAGCATTTCCCTGCAGCATCCAGCCCATCACTGCTCATAGAAATTACCAAGTCTGCTGTCTCTAAAGAGACAGTGTACACACCAGATTGCTTAATTTAACCAAAAATTGACGCTCTTCTGCTTAATGTAGCGGCTCTGAGATGTACTTATGGTAAAACAATGAGCACTGAGATTTAAGTGATACTAAGCAAGAATAATAGCGACAAAAATGATTACAAATAAAACCAAGGTATAACATGCTTCTGAATCACTAAAACTTAACAGGCTGCAATCCTTGACTAAAGAGAAGTCTCTCACCTGAAGCAACCTTTCAGCATCACCCACCCACACTGCAAAGCATTCACCATTGAAAGATACAAGGAGAGATGGCCTCTTTGTCCCCTCAGGGATGGATAACTATGATGTCTTTTTGCGTGTCCTTATGTTCCTCAAAGTTTATTGTCTTTGTCAGCAGATGAACCCCTGGGGTTCAGACTCCAGTGTCTTCCCATGCTGATTTCACATCCTTACATTATTTTGTTCCTCCTGTTAATTTTCAATGCCAATGAACTGCCCATTGCCTCTGCCATCACCATGCTCAGTTTACATTAGAGACAGGGAGATAACTATCTTCCCCCTTGTCTGGAAAAAAAATAATCTGTTTTTTCCCTTTTGTATGGTTACAGGCTTTAAAGCATAGTATCAGTATGTATCCAGAATTCCTTATATAGTGTGAATACATTTCACAATGATGATTAATGACCAGTGTGTCAAAGGCTTTCATTAGATATCTCACATGACATTCTTTACAGATAAATATCATGACAACAATGTTAGGTGTAGTGAGTTTGTCAGGCTTGATATGGGTTGCTGTTACGTGACAGTGATCCCTTTGCCAGTGGGCATGGAGGGGCATTTAGGGGCACAACATGCATAACTTGTTAAGCACATGAATAGTCCCAGTGACTTCAACAAAACTACTCCATCCTGAAGTACCTTGCTGAATCAGGGCCAGAATTGTTCAATGGTGTGCCATTCATATGGATTTATAGACTGGCTTCCCAAAGCCTGCCCCAGCTCAGGCAGCACAGCCACCCTGCTTCTGCAGGATCTGGGGTCTTCTGTAGCTGTGAAAGAGGAGACGGAACATGCCCCCAAAGTAACCAGCTAGAATGGGATCAGAAGGGATAACATTACCTTTATTTTCACAAGTATTTGTGTATTTAATTGCATGGAAGGGAGGTGTATTTAATTTCATTCTTTGTGGAAATCTCTCCTGCTAGAAGTAGGTAGGTCTCAGTTGTGTGTGTGTGAGTGTGTGTCTGTAAGAGAGAGAGTGAGAAATCAAAATTCAAGAGCTTGTTCTTTTCTATTTAGTAGCTAATCTTTAATGACTGCTGGGAGAAAGTCTTTGCTTTAATATGTTTTCTTTTGCTCGTTACATATTGCTTTCAGAGTTACCTTTTGACACATTGTGTGAGAGGTGCCACATAAGTAGAGCATGGAGTGGTAATAACTGGATGGAAAAAATAAGCAGACTTAGGAGATCTGTAAAGTGCAAACACCATTTTGAGCTAAATTACTAGTCTACTGTTTGGAATAGGCAAAATGATATGTTTTGGAGTAATTTCCTGGTATTCAGACATACACTGGAAGACTCCTGCTATTAAAATATTGACTTTGTGCTTCAATTGAATAGAATCCAGCAAATGTTTTGTTCCAATTTTCCTTATTTTAATTCATACAAAACTCAGTTTCATGTCCATTATATGTAAATTATATATATTCTGTAATGGTTTCCTCCCTTTATTCTGTTTATTATTTTATGTTTTATTATATTTAGTAATTATTGAAAAGGTTTACTACCTTTCTGCAGTAATAGTGAACAAGAAGACTGCTGTTTCCCTGTGTTATTCTCACTGAGTTAATTGCATCACTTCATAAATAAATTCAGTTAATTGAGGATGTAGTGTGACATTTTATATTACAGAGACTGCTAGTCTAGTGTCTGAGCAAGCACATAGATTCTGCTGCTCAGAAGGAATTACAGATTTGGTTCAGGCTCCCTGGTATTGGTTGGTTCTGCTACAGTGTTAGTAATCACATACAGCTGAGCACACTCATGGCTCTCTGGTCTTGCTTCTTTGGAACAGGAAAAGAAGGTAGAGCGGAAAGACCTTTTGGTACCTTAGTAGAACTGTGCCAGTGTATGTTACACAAAAATGGCTACTATAAACTGGGAAATAGCATCAATAGGGGAAAGACTACAGTGGAATCAAGCCTCCCCTCCATCTCCAATATGTGTCTTCTCCCAACAGAACATAAAAATTCATTATTAACAGTACCGACTCACCTGTGTGTTTGTACACATTTTTATTAGGCAATGTTTGTAGCATCTTTGGTGTTGGAAACCATGAAAATTAGAGGGGCACTTGATTTGCAATTTATACAGTTTTTTAAAAAAATGTGTTAAAAGTAGATTCCAGTGCTGCTTTTGCCCCTGGTTCTTCTGACCCTTTTTTCGGTTTTACAGCCACATTTTTCTGTTTTTCTCTCTAGTAATCTTTGATGTTATAAGTAATAGTAGTAGATTTACTAAACATTAGAAGTGTGAATTTTAGTTTGGCAGTCTGTTCCTTTAAACACAGTGCAACAAACTCCTAGTGATTTTGAGTGGATAGCTATTGTCCTAATTCTTGCACAGATTTTGCTGATCTTTTCTAGCCAATTTCTTCTACCTCCAATGTTTGGGTGCTGCGTACTGTTTTTTTTTTTTTTTTTTTTTTTTTTTTCAGCTCTAATCCTTGTAAAATATTGTAGATTTGGCAGACATGCAGAAATATGCTTTCCAATATGCCAAGTACCGTATGCCTTTCATTTATCACTTCGCAGTTAAACACAGTATTACAGAATGTTTCTTCATTAACAACCGGGCTAAAAAAACAGAACAAGAGAATTTCCTTGTTGATCATCTTGGGTTTGAAAATTGGACACAATGAAAACAATGGTGGCAAAGAAAACAATTGAAAGTTCTGTCATTAAGATACTTAATAGCATTAGTTTGCAAAAATCCCAGAGGGCAAGCAGACAAATGGCAATTCATTTCATGATAGACTTTTAATTTGATGCTACTGCCATTGCCTTTAGTGCTTGTTATTGTAGTGGCTTTCAAACGATGAAAGCAATGGTGTGCATTGTGCCTTTCCACCATCTGCAATAACTCAGGAGTCTGCTCTGCACATGTCACTGTTGAGAGGACATTGCTGCAAATCATTGAAACGAGATCTGTACGCTCCCCAACTTCGCCAAGTTCCTCTTGATCCTTACAAATCCTGGCTCTTTTCTCCTCTGTTCTGTTACTCCCTTCTTCTCAAAGGGCCTACATCACCCAACCCTCCCTAGACCTACCACCCTAGACAATCTCTATGTATTGTGTGTGGTGCCATATGGTACCTCTAGACCAATGTATGGTACCCATATATCCAATCATTCCATACTCTTATTACAGGTTTGCTTTCTTTGACTCCCACACAGTGAATGCCTTCATATTTGCATTAGGGGTCTGCAAAATGAGAGAATAGTGCCCATCAGAACAAAAATTTAGTCCATGGCCATACATATGTAAAACATGATTATTTCCCCTTATGTATCCACATTGCTTGTCTATAAAAACGTCACAGGAAAGGTACTTGTTTATCATATTTACTACTGATCTTTTTTTCCATTTGTTGTTTCTGCCCACATTGGTTTGTAAAAGGATCTCTCCAATATAAAATCAATTGTAAGTTCATTTCAGATCATTGACCAGAACTGTATTGGTGACAGCTATATTTTAAACACAGTATTTATGATTTGTTAAAGGTTGAAATCATTTCCTTTGCCCATCTGATGAACTGAATCAGCGTTTCCCCCCCCCCCCGTCCCCCCAGCCCAAACATGAATAAATAAGAGTGGAAGATAATAGGAATCCCACTGCAACCCCAGCCCCTCATCATGGCTAAAATGTTCTGTTGTTGGCTTTATCAGGTGTTATTATCTGAAGGAAATAAAATAATGGCTTCTAAACTAATCTAGCAGGCATCTGGTACAATACATGCCCAAAGACTATTCCTACGGGAAGTGCTATGGCCTCTGTGTTCCCTCTGGATAAATTTCTTCTCCTCATGTTTACATAAGCAAACAGGATGTGGCCTTGACAGAGTCACTGTTTGGGCACATTCCCTCTGCCACCATAGGCACCAAGGGTGATGGGGCCGTAGGCTACAAAAGAGAGAGTGCAGCCTGCGTGTCTACAGACTACAAAGGGTCATAGCCTATTAGTTCCCCTCCGACCATACAGAGGAACTCTTCCTATGCATTCCTCTCAGCCTACCCTCCTTAGCTTTAGTAGTACAGCCCGTTCCATCATTGTGCTACCATTGGATAATAGGGCAATGGCTGCATTTTTTTGGAGATCCCTTATTGGAGGAGAAGGGTCAATGCTTCTTTGAACAGGAGTAAGTATGGAATGGCGTCGAAATGAGGAAATGCCAGACAGAGCAGCTCGTCTATGATTACTTCCCCTGTTGCCTGACGTCACGCCCTTTTCTTGTGGCCCATCTATCATGCTCATTTTGGTCTTGATCCAGGGAGTTTTTCCATTGACTTCAATGGTGGATTGGGCCCCTATTGCAGAGGAGCTGGTGGTAGATTTGCAGAGTAACTTTCTGCACAGTCCCCTTTTCTTCTTAATGAGGCTTGTGGAGGACAGGGGTCATAAGCATGATGCAGACAGATTGACCAGGTTTTATTGGGCATACCTACACGACTTGAAGGTTCTGTGACATTTGCTTCGGGGCTCCCAAATAAATAAATATTCCCCGGGAGAGCCCAGGATGGCAACGGAAGGAGGAGGGAACATGACATAAGAAATTGCTTCACTTCTTCACAGCCATCTTCCTTGGTGAGGAGCCTGTCAGCACCAGACCTTAATTGGCCACAGGTCCCTGTTGAAGTGGTGGTGATTTATGCCCTCCAGAGGCCAGATGTATCCTCTCCAAGGTATTTCCAAACCCAAACTGTCCAGGAAGTGGGAATCCAGAGCCAAGATTTTACCTTTTCTGGCCAGCTCTTTACAAAATGTACTGTTTTTCTAAAGAGCAGACATTTAGTGAGCCTAAATGCAGGTCTTTCTCTGCACAGCATTGTAGGATAATGACAAGGCCATTTAATGAACCTGTTAACTGTTTTGTATACTAATGAGCCACAGTAAGCAAGCAGACATTATTCTGTGTTGGGCTCCTGTGAATTCCCCATGCCTCCTTAAAGGCATTTGTTATTTCTTACTGCAGTTCTGTTTGAATTTGAATATGCTTGGTTGATATTGATTTATGTTTAAAAGAGAAAGAACCCTCTAAAATCTCCTTTGGTGATCAGTGTATTAGAATTGCCAGTGACTGTGTTTGGATTCCCCAGGACTTTGTCAAAGGAGCAGCTAGGAACAGTGGTGGTTTTTAAAATGATAGCAGCTCTTTTCCCAGTCCTTTAGGTCATTCTTGTTGGCTCGGTACATTTGCTGCTCTCACTCCCCATCTTCTCTCTCACCTTTTCTCCTGTAATTTTTCTCTCCCTATCACTTTCCAGCAAGCTCTCCTGCCTTCTTTAATTCTGATCTCCTTGCTTTTGGCAAAGAAGTTCTGGCTCTCCATTAAATCTATCACTGAGAGAGCGGCCGAGAGGTCTGTGAGGCCCCTTCGTTACTCCTGAGGCCCCATCAAGCTGTTAGTTTTGTGTGCATAACCCCCATTGAAATGAAGGAGCATTGAGTGTGGGTCACCGATGGGACGATCAGACCCCTGAGCTCTAGTGTTAGTTCTGGTATTGATTGTCCCTGTGGCCTTGGGCAAGTCATTTAAATGCTAAGCATCAACTTTCCCACCTGTACAATGGGTACAGTGATACTTCCTTAACTCACAAGGGTGGTGTTAGTATGCCAGGTTCTGATTTCATTGATAGTGGAATAAACCCTGAGGCCTTGCCTACATTAGGGGAATAGCATTGGTCTGGCTACATTAGTGTAGCTGCACCAGTGTAAACCGTGAATTACACTAATACAGCTTATCCTGGCTTGAAGCAGAGATAAGCTTCATCTATATGAGTCTGGGTTTACTGTGGTGAAGCTCATCTAGACTAGTGATTTTTACCAGTGGTGTTACACCAGTGTCTAAAACATCTGCCACTATTAAATTACCCTGGATTTCCACCGGCAGTAAGGAAATCAGAATCTGGCGCAAACTTTTATCTCACAAAGCACTGTGGGAGCATGAAGTTTGATTATCTTAGAGGGACATGCACATTAAAGTCTCCAAAAGGGTAAAACCAAAAGACAGTTCACAACTGGGAGTTTCAGGTTGATTCCACCTGAATCAGAATACTTTGTTTTGAACTCAGCTGAAGTGTTTTGTTCTGAATCAGTTCAGCAAAACATTAAATTGTTGTATTTCCTAATCCATGCATTGCCTCCTGGGAGTTGTAGTTCAGCCACCTATTCTCTCATATGGGCTGAGCTTCCTGGAGGATTTCATCTCCCATAATCCAAAATGGGGACTCCACTCTGACTCTGTGTGTGGTGCATCATGGGAGTCGTATGACTCTGAGTGCCTTATGGGAAATGTAGTCCAGCCAGGGAGCCTGGCCCATAAGGGAGAATAGTAGTATCCAGCTCCGGAATTACAACTATAAGGCAATGTCACAATGAAAAATGCAATTTAATGTTAAATTGACTCAAAATGGAGTGTTTCAGGTCATTTCAACAAACTGAAGTTAAACCATTTGATCTGGGAGTGTCAAAATATCTTGTTTTGATTGCATATGTTGAAACAAAACATTTTGACACTTTGCTCCAATTTGGGACAAAATAAAATGTGGAAATTTCCTGGAGGAGAAATTCCAAATTTTTTCTGCTCTAAATGAAATACGGGTTTAATCAACAAAATATTTGATTTAGATATGTGTGATGAAAAATGGAAAATTTTGATTCTGTGGAAACTGCATTTTCAATTGGAAAAAGAGAGATTTTAAGTGAGTACATGTAATGAGTTGGAAAAATCAGAAATGGTTACAAAATAAATAAAGATAACACTTACTGATACCTAATTTAACAAACTACATTAGATTCAAAGCCAAGTTTTCTCACCACATTCTTTCAGTAGTCTTACTGATCAGGCTCTTTAGGTCATGACCCCTCCACCAGAGTCCAAAGGCAGTTTCCTTTGTCTCTTCAGGAGCAGTGAATGCGATGGGAAGGTACAGAGAGAGAGCAGTGCCTTGTTGTGTTTGTCCCTCTTTTTTATAGTTTCAGTCCCCCTCTTGAAAAACATTTTCAGCTGAGAACCAGGAGCCAAAGAGTCTACGTGGAAGGATGTTCCCTGCTGTTCTTTTTCATCTGTTTTGAACTTCATCTTTCCTGCTTGCAGCTTTCCTGCTTGATGACTCTGGTTACTGCTTAAATGCAAATTAAGCAGCGCACACATTTCTTTGTTTAGGGCAGATCTGTTTGCCAACTTCTGTTTGGGCAGAAGTGGAGTTTGGAACATGTGATAATAATAATACCATACAGGGGAATCTTAGAACTTCGCATAGTGTTGCCACACATTTTATCAGGACAATACTGACCAGCAAATTATGAATTTTTAAATACCACCTCACAAAGCATTCATTGCACAAACTTTATTACAATAGTGTGTAGAGTGTGAATACAGAGGTATATTCTGTCAGAAGACCTACCTAGAACTCTAGGCAAGGTTGACATGCATGTGAACCTTTTGTTTGAAAACCCTTTTTCTTTTATGTTATCCTTTGTTCCTGTAGTTAAGGTTAAACAGTACTTTGTTTTAAGACGGCTGTCTAGGGTCAATGTATTATGTACTGTTCATAGACTACTGCTGAAGTGAAGAACTGCAGTTGGATCTGCTGTGCAAGCATGATTGGTACACTGGGTACTGTGGCCTGGGAACTGGTCTAAGAGTGGGAGAATCTCAGGATTCCACATTGGAAAAGTAAAGGTACAAGGCCTGAGGCCAAAGGATAGACTCGGAGAGATGAGAGAGGGGTCAGGGATGCTCCTGTTACTATGACAGAGTAGTTAGAAGAGCGCAGTCAGTGTAGGTAGTTAAGTTGACTTATTTAAAACCATTCCAGTTAAAGACAGAGCAACGTTTAAATAGTATGTCCTGAAATTAAAAGAAAATAAGTAATCAAGATTTTTTTCCCGTTTTTGGATGTGTCATAAATATAAAGGGAAGGGTAGACACCTTTAAATCCCTCCTGGCCAGAGGAAAAACCCTTTCACCTGTGAAGGGTTAAGAAACTAGGATAACCTCGCTGGCACCTGACCAAAATGACCAATGAGGAGACCAGATACTTTCAAAGCTGGAGGGGGGGGAAACAAAGGGCTCTCTCTGTCTGTTTGATGCTTTTGCTGGGACCAGAGCAGGAATGCAGGTCAGAACTCCTGTAAAGAGTTAGTAAGCAATCTAGTTAGATATGCGTTAGATTCTGTTTTGTTTAAATGGCTGATAAAATAAGTTGTGCTGAATGGAATATATATTCCCGTTTTTGTATCTTTTTGTAACTTAAGGTTTTGCCTAGAGGGATTCTTTATGTTTTGAATCTGATTACCCTGTAAGGTATTTACCATCCTGATTTTACAGAGGTGATTCTTTTACTTTTTTTCTTCAATTAAAATTCTTCTTTTAAGAACCTGATTGCTTTTTCATTGTTCTTAAGATCCAAGGGTTTGGGTTTGTGTTCACCTATGCAAATTGGTGAGGATTTTTATCAAGCCTTCCCCAGGAAAGGGGGTGTAGTGCTCGGGAGGATATTTTTGGGGGGAGACGTTTCCAAGTGGGCACTTCCCCTGTTCTTTGTGTAACACTTTAGTGGTGGCAGCTTTTAACCTAAGCTGCTAAGAATAAGCTTAGGGGGTCTTTCATGCAGGTCCCCACATCTGTACCCTAGAGTTCAGAGTGGGGAAGGAACCTTGACAGGATGTTTAAATTTTTCAGCCAGGCAGAAACTGAGTAACTAAAAAGGGGAACAGCAAAACAGACTGTAATGGCACACAGTGCGGTCAATAAATGCTCTAAGTAAACCAGCTCAACAAAATATTGTTTTCCTACTAATATTTCAGTTTTAGTGATCTCAGCTGTTATTTGTAACTATAGTAGGTATACATGTTTTAGCCATTGTGTGATATTTTTTTAAGTTGCCTTTAGAATTGCAATAGCCCACCGAGAACTTGAAGTAAATTTACAGCACCATTTGATCAGCCCTTTAAAAAAAATAAGAGTGGAGAGATGATAGAAAGTCACATCTTTTAAATGGAAAAACACAATCCAGTTGTCTCAGACAGTGCACCATACAGACCTGGATTCTATTCCTGCCTCTGCCATAGACCTGACGGGTGACCTCAGAGAGTCATAAATTCCAAGGCCAGAAGGGAACATTGTGACCATGTGGTCTGTGTCCTCGTGCAACACAGGCAACAGAACTTCTCCAGAATAACTCCTAGAGCAGATCTTTTAGAAAAACATCCAATTGTGATTTAAAAATGGTCAGTGATAGAGAACCCACCATGACCCTTGGAAAATTGTTCCAATGGTTAATTATTCTCCCTGTTAAACATTTACGCCTTGATTCCAGTCTGCATTTGTTTAGCTTCTACTTCCAGCCATTAGATTATGTTATACCTTTCTCTGCTAGATTGACGTGCCCATTATTAAATATTTGTTTCCCATGTAAATACTTATGGACCTTGTGCAAGTCATTTAATCTTTCTGGTCCTGATCCTACAAATACACACGTGCTTAACTTGACCGCCATGAGTAGTCCCTTTGAAATGAATGGAGCTACTCATGTAGTAAAGTTAAGCACATTGGTGTTTGCAGAATCAGGGCATCTGTACCTCTGTGTCTCTTCCCACCTATTGTCTTTGTCTATTTAGATTACACAGATCTTCAGCAGAGGGACTCTCAGTATTGCCAACTCGCAGGATATTATCATGAGTCTTGCAATATTTTTTCTCTAAGCCCTGTTTTCCAGAATCTTGTGATTTAAGTGAGAATCTTAGCTTTCATTTTAAAATAAGTCCATTTCTAGCTCTCATGATTGTAGAAAGAAACCTTGAAAATGTGAACCCGAAAGGCTCAGAAACCAGGAGAGAAAGAGAGAGAGAGAGAAACCCCAAACAGCCCAACATTTGTTGTTGTTGTTATGCTCAGAGGTACTCATAACAGCTTGTGGCACCTTAGAGACTAAAAAATTTATTTGAGTATAAGCTTTCGTGAGCTACACCTGTAGTTTACGAAAGCTTATACTCAAATAAATTGGTTAGTCTCTAAGGTGCCACAAATACTCGTTTTCTTTTTGCGAATACAGACTAACACGGCTGCTACTCTGAAACCTGTCATAACAGCTTGGGTCACGAACTTCTTTGATAACTGGTGTGGCTGGATGTACCCTTCAATTAAGAAAATTATCAGGATTAATAACAAACCCTGTACCTCAGACAAAAAGGGTTTGTGAACCTGCCTGGAATTTTGGACTGGGTCGGTGGAACAGTTTTGCTGAGGGATGTGTATGCAGGCAGAACACACAGAACAGAAAGAGAGGCAAAGATAAAAAGCAAGTAAATCAAGTGGCAGCCTATAAGCATGGTGTGACCCTAGAAAAATTTAGAGAAAGAGCTTTTGGGTCTATTGGCTAAAGAGGCTTGGGCCTATAAACTAAGAAACTGCTCCTTTTTTAATTCTTTGTTCCTCCTGTGTTCAGAGACTCAGGACTTTGTATGTTTCTTGTAAATAAACAAGACTGCATCAGAGAGAAAATGCCAGACTCCATCAATTTCTACTTCCAACTGGAACATCCCCAGGGCCCCAAACTTAGACTGGCCAATCGGGTCAAAAAGAGGCAAGCTTATGTTAAAGCTCATGGTTTTTAAGCCAGTCTCATGAATTTTGGGGTCCTGGTTCATATTTATTTTAATACTTTGGGTTGGTGATATTGGTCACTTACTATGTATTTGTACAGTGCCTAGAATAATGGAACCCAGACTTGGCTGGAATCTCTAGACTCTACTGTAATAAAAATATTGAAGTACTGACATGTTAAGATGGCAGTAAGGTTAAACTAGCTTTAGTCTTGTGCACCTGTCTTGACTGATTGGATTGTTTGGCTGTAACTAAACCACTTACAGTACTTCTAGTGAGAGAACCTTTGCCACAAGCAATAAGGGTAATTTCCTGGTCAGTAGGGTAAGTCAAAATGTTATTTTTTTTAGTGTTAAATAAATGGCAGTGCCTTCTATTCTTTTTCCAAGCCTTCGAAATAAGTTGATTACACAAGTGCTATTAAGACAACTTGTTTAATTTCTCACACTCTATTGTGCAATCTGGCAGTACCAATTATAGCTTGGAGACTTCTTGAATTGTTTATGAAGATTTTGCATTGCTAAGCAATCGCTTAATAAAATCAAAGTTCCTAGGCTGAAGAAAAATATTTTATTTGGAGAATAATAGGACAGATGCCACACAGATACTTGTGAGTCGTGCAGAGACAATAAGCATGTAATCAGAGTGTTTCCTCAATAGAAGATATGTTACAAAATACATTGTAATGGATATGTTTTATTTAGTCAGGCTCGAGTCACTGGTTTTATGAGTGTGATTGACATGGGAATTCAACATCCTTTAAGACAGCAGTTACTTTATTATTTCCATTTCTCTGACTAGGTATGACATAAAGTCACCTGGATTACAGAATTTAAGAACTGCCATGATTCAAGGGTTAAATGGTCACACACCTACTGTTAGCAACAACACAGAGAAGCAAATACCACTTGATAGAGGGAAAAATTAGGAACAATCCGTATCTCCAAACTAGGGTCTTTAGTGTAGTCTCTGCATATTTTTCCTTCACCAGAACCTGCCCTACTCTACCTTCCTTCTGCTAACTCTCTGCTTTTCTAACTTCGAGAAGGTTCCCAGGCTGCTTTGCTCTTAAAGGCATACCATCCCATCACAAACTTTATACTCTCTTCTCCCTTGTTCCACAAATCTGACTTGACAAGGTTAGGTATCAGTTTAATACATATTATTGATTAGTTTAAGATGCTGATTTTCACCTGTAAAGCCCTAAGTGGCTTAGGACCAACCAGGGAGATCACTTCTCTTCTTGTGTGATACGGCTGCACTTGGTACAGGTGTGAGAGGAGGCTGCTATCTGTCTAGGTACTTTATCTCGCCCTTATCACCATGTTATGGGATCATTAATGGGTTTTATCCTCACAGGACCCTGTGAGTAGAGAAGTACTGTCTCCATTTTACAGATGGGCACTGAGGCACAGGGTTGATTAAATGACCTGCGCTAGCTCACACAGGAGGCCTGTGGCTGAGCCTGGAATTGAATCCAGGTCTCTTGAGTCACAATCCAGTGCTCTATCTTCTAGAGAATCTTCCTATCCAGGGCATTCTCTGTGCGCCCCCCTTGGCTTTGGAACCCACTTCCCTTCTTGGTCTGAGAGAGCCAGAATCCAGTGACTTTCAAAGGATGCAGCAGTGCTCCTCTTTCTTCTGAGCATTTGCCAATGGGGAAGAATGACACAGGTGGTTAGTAGTTAGAGAGGGAGGACTGTTCTAAAATGTCTGGATATATGGAATGGAAATGTTCCATTTCCATGGAAGGAAAGACTGTGCATAATGGAAGGATTTTTTAAAATATTTGTATTAGGGCTGTTAATTAATTGATTAATTAAAAAAAGTTTACTGCAATTTAAAAAATTAATCGTGACTAATCGCACTGTTAAATAATAGAATACCAATTGAAATTTATTAAATATTTGTGGATGTTCTTCTACATTTTCAAATATATTGATTTCTATTACAACATAGAATACAAAGTATACAGTGCTCACTTTACATTATTATTTTAGATTTCAAATATTTGCACTGTAAAAATGATAAAAGAAATAATATTTTTCAATTCACCTCATACAGGTACTGTAGTGCAATCTCTTTATCCTGAAAGTTGAAGTTACAAATGTAGATTATTATTTTTTGTTACATAACTGCACTGAAAAACAAAACAATGTAAAAATTTAGTGCCTACAAGTCCACTCAGTCCTTCTTGTTCAGACAGTCGCTCAGACAGAAAAGTTTGTTTACATTAACGGAGGTACTGATGACTGCTTCTTATTTACAGTGTCACCTGAAAGTGAGAACAGGTGTTTGCATGGAACTTTTGTAGCCGGAGTTGCAAGGTATTTATGAGCCACATATGCTAAACATTCATATGCCCCTTCATGCTTTGGCCACTGTTTCAGAGGACATGCTTTCATGCTGCTGATGCTTGTTAAAAAAAAATGCGTTAATTAAATTTGTGACTGAACTCCTTGGGGGAGAATTGTATGTCTCCTTTTCTGTTTTACCCACTTTCAGCCATATATTTCATGTTATAGCAGTCTTGGATGATGACCCAACACATGTTTGTTTTAAGAACACTTTCACAGCAGTTTTGACAAAACTCAAAGAGGGTCCCTATGTGAGATTTCTGCGGATAGATACAGCACTCAACCCAAGGTTAAAGAATCTGAAGTGCCTTCCAAAATCTGAGAGGGATGAGGTGTGGAGGATGCTTTCAGAAGTCTTAAAAGAGCAACACTCGGATGCGGAAACTATAGAACCTAAACCACTAAAAAAAATCAACCTTCCCTGGTGGCATCTGACTCAGATGATGAACATAGAATCATAGAATATCAGGGTTGGAAGGGACCCCAGAAGGTCATCTAGTCCAACCCCCAACATGCTTCGGTCCGCTCTGCTTTGGGTTGTTATTGAGTAGAACCTGTCATCAGAGGACGCATGTCAACTAGAATGGCAGTTTAAGAACAAAGGGACATATGAATGATATGAATCATCTGGCAAGTAAATATCTTGTGATGCCGGCTACAACGGTGCCATGCAAAAGCCTGTTCTCACTTTCAGGTGACGCTGTAAATAAGAAGAAGTCAGCAGTACCTCCTATAAATGTAAACAAACTTGTTTGTCTGAGCAATTGTCTGAACAAGAAGTAGGAATGAATGGACTTGTAGGCACTAAAGTTTTACATTGTTTTGTTTCATTTTTGAATGCAGTTATTTTTTGTACAAAATTCTACATTTGTAAGTTCATGATAAAGAGATTGCACTACAGTATTTGTATGAGGTGAATTGAAATATACTATTTAGTTTTTTGCAGTGCAAATATTTGTAATAAAAATAAATATAAAGTGAGCAATGTACACTTTGTATTCTGTGTTGTAATAGAAATCAATATATTTGAAAATGTAGAAAACATCCAAAAATATTTAAATAAATTATATTCTATTATTGTTTAACAGTGCGATTAATCATGATTATTTTTTTTAATTTTCTTGACAGCCCTAATTTGTATTATAAATTATACTGAGGGTGCCTAAGAGGAAATTGGTACACACTCCTATTCATTCTAAATAAATCAAATTAGGATGTGATGTCACCATCACCAGCCCCAAGCATTAGTGTTAATTGGGGTTGTGTTAGTCCATCCAGAGGTGATTATGCAGTATAGGGTTAGTTTTGTTTGGCCTGAAGCAGGTGGCACAATGATAATCAGCTTGACAGGAAATACTACTCTCTGCTGTCAAGATACTACCGTTGACTGGAAAGGTCATTAGGGCACCTGACAGGAAACAGTGCAGGGGAAATGTCAATTTTAAATTCAATTAAAATGAAGTCTAGGAAGAGGTGGAAAGAGCAGATTAAAGATAACACTGAGAGAAAATCCACTGACTATGTTTTAGCTCTCTAAGGTGCCACAAGTACTCCTTTTCTCTCAGGTATGGTTTGTGTTGAAGGTACAGTCTGGGATTGGTTTGTGACCAACATAGTAACGAGCTCAATTTTAATGCAATGCAATGGCTAATACATTTGTCTCCGAGAGCTGGTTTTATAAAATGGGGAAGAGGCACAAGAAGTCCTTGATGTGGTCAATAAAAATGGAATCGGTTCACTAGTAGTATTAGAATGATTGTTAATTAGAACTAACTTACTTAAGCTGGAGTTGAGTGGGTTAGGGGAGAACCTACACGCATACCTAGGACCATCATGGCCATAAGTAGAGGAAGAGGGAGATAAAGTGGCTGCCCTTCTTTGGGGTCTGATTCACCAAGGCGCTTGTGGATGTCCCTAACTTTAAGGATGTGAGTATCCCCAGCGAAGTCAATGGGATTACTCACATGCTTAAGTACTTTGCTGGATGAGGGCCTTTGAGCTTATTTTCTTATTGACTGTGCAAGCTGAAGAAGTATACTATGTAATGCAACTTTTCTTGTTTAAGATGAGAAAGACCAGCTCTAAAGCAAAGTGACAGGTACAGTGTTTTACTTCTGAGTATTCATTAATAATACTCAGTGTTTGCACCTAGCAGACATGAAACTAATTAACCAAGAAAAGAGTTGTCATTAGGTTCTTTGGCCTATGACATGCAGATCAGACTAGATGACCAAAATGGCCCCTTTTGGTCTTAAAAGTCTATGGATTCTATTAATTTCATTCATCAGTTATCTTTTTTTTTGAAAAAAGGCACAGATAACTTTAGATCTGTTCTTATGGAGAGAGTTCCGTTTGGTTTTCCCATATAATTATAGTTACTGCACAGCGGCAGATAGCAATTTTGAGTTTTGCTGTTTTTCCAGAAAGCGTGGGGGGGTCACACAAGGTATGGTAAGTGGAAGATTTAAATATGTCAGGGTGCCTTAAAAATCAGGAATCTAACAAATAAGGCTGTATATATCAACATGAGCATGGAGAGGGCTTTTAAAATGTTACTCCATCATATGGGGTTATGGTAATTGTGTGGGACTGGGAATTGCCGGAACTCCATGACGAAGGCCCATGTGGTGCCACAGTTCTCCACAAACTCAGTCTATATCTGTTGTTCCATGAGCTCCCATGATGCAACAAATCTGGCTTTTTAATGTCTCCAAGAATCATTTGTGACACCAAAGTAACACAAGATCTGGCCATCGCACCAAAACTTATTTCCTGGATGGCCAGAATACTGGAAAGCAAAATCTTGTGATTTTTGGTCCCCAAAATGGATCCTTTTGTGTTTGAAAAAGCCTGTGGAAAAATGTTCAATATTTGACATTACTACGTTTCTTTATCCAAGTTTATGTGAATAACAGTGTTTGTGGTTTTATTCAGATATCTGCAGGATTCAAATACACAGCTGTAGCTCACAAAAGCTTATGCTCAAATAAGGAATGCATCCGATGAAGTGAGCTGTAGCTCACGAAAGCTTATGCTCAAATAAATTTGTTAGTCTCTAAGGTGCCACAAGTACTCCTTTTCTTTTTAGTCTTAATGAAGAGTGTATTCCTGAAGCAGAAATGCTACGAGTGTTGTCAGTGACACTTCTGAGCCCTTTTATGGCTAGGGATGTGCTTGTTAAAGCTATATATCTAAAGCAGCCAACACCGGAAGAAAGCTGTTTGATCTCCTCCACTGACTTGCAGGGTGATTATATTGCACCTAGCCATTCAGCCAAGCCTCTCTCCCACAGCCCCTGGGAGATGTTCCCTCTCACCAATTGTCTGAGGCCTTGGAAAGCAAAAAAGATGACTCAGTAAATACCTTCTCTAGATGCTTATCCAGCCAGGATCAAACAGTGAAAAAAGTAAAGCCAAAGGAAAAAGGCATAAGAGCCAGCTTCAGCTGTAATCACCCTGTGAGCCTCTCCCTCCTCATTTATAGGAGCATTCATGAGGAAGCTTCAGATCAGACTGAGAGCTGATCTTATCAAGTGAAATTCTGAAATCTGTATTCAGAGTCCCTTGCCTCCTCCTGACTCTGGTCCATTTTTAGCTTTAGAGTAATGCAGTGCTTGTATGATTATTACACAAAATGTTCTGCCAGCAGAAAGGATCAAGAGTAGGTGGGTCCTTTACATTTGTTATCTAATTCTTTTGAATATTAGAGGCTCTTTAAAAAGCCTTTTTCATTTGTGTGCCTGGGCTTTACATTTTATACTGGAACTGAAATAACATGTGCAAAAGCTATATGGATAGGTGGTGGAACTAGGGCTGCTGCGGGTGCTGCCGCACAGCCGGGCTTGAAGTGGATTCCATTATAAACGGGGTTTACAGTTTAGTTCAGTGGCTCTCAGCACCCCTCAAAATTGTACCAGCACCCCGGCTATATGACCCACATCCCCACACAGAGGGTGAAATTTTGGCAATGTTTAAATCAGTGGCAAAACTCCCATTGACTTCAGTAGGGCCAGGATTTTATCTGTATTATCCTCATTACCGGAAATCTTGATGCCCTCCCAATACTACATGAGTGGCCAGCTAGACTTCTAATCTACTATTTTCCTCCTTGTCTATAACAACCATGGTATCGGAAGGGGCTGAGGCTGGCTGAATATGTATCACCTTCACTGCTGTTCTGCCCAGTTCCCCCGTGTTTCCCTTCTGCTATTTTTAAAAGTGTATTCCATTGAAGTCACTAGAGCAGTTATACAAAATCAGGTTTTACTGCTGGCAGAGGAGGTTCATGTCTGCTAGATCAGGCTCTGGGTTCTAGAGGGTCAGACCTGGGGATTGAAAACAGCTACAAGAGTCAAAGCCGGAGGTAGAGTCAGGACTGGACCAATGGCAGTGCTGAAAGCTGGGTCCAGGGCCAGGCTGTGGGTCAGAGCATGGGTCATAAGAACATAAGAATGGCCACACTGGGTCAAACCGGTGGTCCATCTAGCCCAATATCCTGTCTTCTGACAGTGCCCAGTGCCAGATGCTTCACAGGGAATGAATAGAAGAAGGCAAAAGTAAGGTGATCTAGTCTCTGTCATCCAGTTCCAGCATTTAGCAGTCAGAAACTTAGGGACATCCAGAGCATGGGGCTGGCTAATAGCCACTGATGGATCTGTCCTCCATGAATTTATCTAATTTTTTTTTTAATCCAGTTATAGTTTTGGCCCATTCCCTTGGCAAGGAGTTCCACAGTTTGACTGTGCTTTGTGTGGAAAAAATACTTCCTTTTGTTTGTTTTAAACCTGCTGCCTATTAGAGTCAGAGTCTGGAGACAAGTCAAATGAGGACTGGAGTTGGAGTCTGGATGCAGGCCAAAGGTCAAAGCTGGGTTGGAGACCATCCAAAGGCCTGGGGGTCAGGAGGCGAGTGCAGGCCTGGAGCAGCTCAGGAACGGGGCTGGAACAAGGCTGAAGGGGGCTACAGCAAGGTTGGGGCAGGAACAGAGACAGGATGGAGGCCAGGCTGGAAGCCTAGGGAGTCTGTAATATCACAATGCAGCAGGAGGGTTCCTAGTTGAGTGGTGCTGTGGCAGCTTTGACAGTGAGAGTGAAATACCTGTCCCTGGGGATCACCTGCAGTACTGCCAACTTCATGAGATCAAAAATCATGAGTCGGACCCCTACAAACCATGAGATTGGCACAAAAATCACAAGATTTTTTTTTTTAAAGATTGTATTATGTTTCTTTAGGTCAGTGTCTTGATTTTTAACTCCCCCTGCCCATCCCATGGGTGTGTGCCTGTGGCAATTAGTGTTGCCTGCTCTCCATGTATTGGATAAGGTGATTTTGGCCCTTGCTACAGGAGCTCTCGCCCCCCACATCTGCCCCTTTCCTGCCCGGCAATTAATCCTGTCCCCAGACCCTCATCGGTTCTGTTCCCACCCAACCCCGCTCAATTCAGTGCCCTTCAATTCAGTCTCCCAGCCCCATCATCACCATCCCATCAGTTCACCCTCCCAGCACTCACCCCATCAATCAGCCCCCACCCTGCTGCAGCCGTCAGGCCATAGTTCAGCCCTTCCAGCCTCACCTCTCTGCTCCTCTTAGGGTTCTTCATGCTCCCCAGGCCTGGGGGGGCTGCAATAGGGTCACCTCTCCCACTTCCCAGGCTAACCGAGGAAGTCCCCGTTATGCCTGGGGGCTGACAGCGGGGTTGAAAAAATCCTGACATTTGAGAGTTCTATCATGAGAGAGACTTAATTTTATTTTAGAAATCGCATCTCTCGCAATAAATTTGCAAGAGTTGGTGTGTCTGTACCTGACCTGAGCCCTACCCAGGGATAGGCTGCTGCAGCACACCTGGGAAATGAGTCACTGCAGGCTCTGCTGGAGGACAAGTCATGGCACCTGAGTGCAGCCCTGGTCCGGCTGCACTTTGCAGGCTCTAGTCCCTAAAGGGCCAAGCTCACTGCTAAATCTGGCCGCATCGGAGGAGTGCCCACTATATGTCTGTGCTACAGTCAGAGGTGTGATTGCAGCTCAGGTCGGCTTTCCTGCACCAACTTTAACCTAGCTAGCGTGCTAAAAGTAGCAGTGAAGATGTAGTCATGGGCTTCAGCACAGGCTAGTAATGAGAATATGTACATGGGGTTTTGGCCGGCTTATGTAGCCCGTGCTGGAGTCCATGCCACTGCACCTTAGCTGCTATTTTTAACCATGCTAACTAGATTACAGTGAAACCTAGATTAAAGCTAGGCATACCCTGTGTGTGGGTGCGGCATCTGGAAACCACAGGAAGAGCTTCTGCCCCGCTGGTTTGTACCATTGAGTTGGGACCTCTGGTATCATAAGTGGGTATACATTTGACTCTCCCATCAGCTTAGCTAGTATGTCCAGCAGCAGGGCTCTCCTTAGGATTTATGGGACCCTATGCAGTATTATTAAACTGGTGCCCCTATGCCTGACGGCAGCCCAGGCTTGCAGCCCGGGGTGGGAGGGACAAGGCAGCAAAGGATACCAAGCCGCCCGGCCCGCCTCACAGTGGTGGAGAGTCACAGTTCCCCGCAGAGAGCCCTGTACCCTCCCTCACGCAGAATGCGCCGTGCCAGTGCATTCGGCTCTGTGAATACGGCCCCTGCCTAAGGAGACTGCGGCGCGCACTGGGTGTGACCCGCTCTTACCTGCTGCCATGGGCAGTGGGTGAAGCTGCCACTTGGGGAGGCTAGCTCCCCAGCCCACCTCTTCTGCGTGTGGCCCTGCCAGTACTCCACTCCTGCTTTGCCCCAGGCCCTGCCCCACTCCTCTAAGGCCCTACCCTCTCCCCAGTGTCTCCCTCCTCTCTTCTCTCCCCCTCCCTGATCACCCCCTTCCTGCCAAATCCCTGAATGCAAATGAAGCAAATAACATTTGAAAAAAACGCTCTTCCGCACTTTCTTTCTAAAGAATATGGAGCGTTTTCCACTGTATGCTAGATGGTGAAGACTGGACATGCAGAAGGTACCTAAATAAAAGCACAAAATCTGGGAATAAAAAATGTCAGTCACACCTTTTTTGATATACCTTGAAGTTTGTCAGAGATTTATTTGCAAAAACTTTGTAGTAAGGGCAAGTCAGCTGTCTTGCTGAATACAACCTTAAATATTATGGAATACATGATGCAGCTCTTCTCTGTTTTACATTTTCTTAATATTTCTAAGCTGATTTTGTATTTTATATGTTCTCTTAAGCCTTCATAAAGTAATCATTCCAGATTACTACTTATTTAACTCACTGAAGCAAAAACATTCTTTTAAATTAATCAGTCGCAGAGGTGTAGTGTGTTCATAAAAATGTTCATTGCTTTTAGAAAAAGGGAACACTAATTTACTTTGTGTGATCTCCAAAACAATAGACATGTTTATGAAGTTTCACCAACTTTAAAGAAAAATGTTTCCAAAGATTTTAGGCATAACAAAGGATTTTATATCTTACTAAGGTACTGATTTTGCTGGAGGGTTCTCTTAAAATTAGTTCATTAAATAAGTCAGAAGTAAAGAAAGGGAAACTTGTTTGTCCAGCTATCTGGAAGGAAAGGGGTGTTGCCCCTTTAAGTGCTCTCTTCAGCTGCAGGGTGAAGGGACAAAAGGAAGGACAGGAAGACTTTGGAAGTAAGTTTTTTGTACTACAGTAATTAAAATTAAAATGTGTATTTTAGAGAAGGGTGGTCTTTCAAAGGATTTATTTACAAAACTATATGTCTGAAGATCCAAGCATTTAAGGCTAAAGAGGAATACTCAGATTGTGCATCTAAAAACCTATGCAAGGATTTTTTAGCAATGTGATTTTATACTCTTTAGCAATCTTCTAATGAAATATTTTTAAAGCAAATTTTAAACTAAAGTCCCCTAGACTAACATGTTCTGAGTAAATGTTACAGTAATGCACAACTGTTTTTGTCAGTAAATTCAGAAACTGACAGTATATACCGTGTTTCGGAGTGGCAGCCGTGTTAGTCTGTATCCGCAAAAAGAAAAGGAGGACTTGTGGCATCTTAGAGACTAACCAATTTATTACTCTGAAACCTAACAAATTTATTTGAGCATAAGCTTCCGTGAGCTACAGCTCACTTCATCGGATGCATTCCTATACCATGGGGTTGGCAAATGCCTGGCACTCAACGTTCACACCTGCTGTTGAAAAGTTTTGTATTAAAGTTGAAAAAACAAAAACAGACAAATCCTGCAACTGGTTTGAAATTCAATACTGGCTCTGAACAAAGGCTATGAAAATGCTCTCCAGATTCAGAAAAGGTGATTCAGAGGCAGGGACTGGGTACTTTACCTGGTCTTCTACAAAAAGGAAGAGGGGTTAAACCATTGAAACCAAGACTAAAATGTAGTAGATGAGACAAGGAAATCAAGCAGTTAGCCTGCGTAGGTGATTATTACATAGGAAGGATTTCATTTTGTATCCACACTACAGAGAATTTGGCAGTAATAATCACCAATAAATTATATGATCTGGTCTCCATATGATAAAGTCAATGTTTTCTGAAGTTGTTGCTATTTTATGTCTGAAGCAGACACAGGATAAAAGATACTGGAGGATGCCTCTATGAAGCCCCATATTTGCAACACTTCCAACCAAATGCAGTGGTTTGTGCTGTAGGGACTTCACTATTTTCCTTCTAATTTGAACAAAATAAATCCAAATCTACATTTAAGATGTCAGTAGCCCCAGTTCATAACGTTATTTTTGGAGCTGCCAATTTTGGGCATTGATCTACCATTTCATATGTTCCAAGTCAGTAATTGACTCGGTCTTTAATGTTTTATTGTACATTTTAAGAATTGGCCAATGGGACCAACTATCTGGCAGTGACTTAAATGTACAGAAGACAATGTCTATGGTGAGCAAAAGGTTTATCCTAAATTTATGCAACAACACTTACATTACACCGTAATGAATTCTGAACCTAGTGAAACAGACTGGATCATCACCAGCAAAGAAAGCTTCTGTAAATGATCGGGTGCATAAATAAATATCCTGGCTCTTTGTTCAATGGTAAATCAATAGACTAATTTTTTAGACTCTTAGAGATGGTTGAGATATGTTGAAGCATTTATCTATACTTTTAAATTGTAATACAAAAAGAAAAGGAGTACTTGTGGCACCTTAGAGACTAACCAATTTATTTGAGCATGAGCTTTCGTGAGCTACAGCTCACTTCATCAGATGCATACTGTGGAAACTGCAGCAGACTTTATATACACACAGGTTTCAGAGTAACAGCCGTGTTAGTCTGTATTCGCAAAAAGAAAAGGAGTACTTGTGGCACCTTAGAGACTAACCAATTTATTAGAGCATGAGCTTTCGTGAGCTACAGCTCACTTCCTCAGATGCATATCGTGGAAACTGCAGCAGGCTTTATATATACACAGAGAATATGAAACAATACCTCCTCCCACCCCACTGTCCTGCTGGTAATAGCTTATCTAAAGTGATCATCAGGTGGGCCATTTCCAGCACAAATCCAGGTTTTCTCACCCTCCACCCGCCCACACACAAACTCACTCTCCATATAAAGCCTGCTGCAGTTTCCACGATATGCATCTGAGGAAGTGAGCTGTAGCTCACGAAAGCTTATGCTCTAATAAATTGGTTAGTCTCTAAGGTGCCACAAGTACTCCTTTTCTATATACACACAGAGATCATGAAACAATACCTCCTCCCACCCCACTGTCCTGCTGGTAATAGCTTATCTAAAGTGATCATCAAGTTGGGCCATTTCCAGCACAAATCCAGGTTTTCTCACCCTCCACCCGCCCACACACAAACTCACTCTCCTTCTGGTAATAGCCCATCCAAAGTGACAACTCTCTACACAATGTGCATGATAATCAAGGTGGGCCATTTCCTGCACAAATCCAGGTTCTCTCACCCCCTCACCCCCCTCCAAAAAACACACACACACAAACTCACTCTCCTGCTGGTAATAGCTCATCCAAAGTGACCAGTCTCCCTACAATGTGCATGGTAATCAAGGTGGGCCATGTCCAGCACAAATCCAGGCTTTCTCACTCCCCCCGCCCCTTTTTTTTTCTGGGGACACACAAACACACACACAAACTCACTCTCCTGCTGGCAATAGCTCATCCAAACTGACCACTCTCCAAGTTTAAATCCAAGTTTAACCAGAACATCTGGGGAGGGGGGGTTAGGAAAAAACAAGGGGAAATAGGCTACCTTGCATAATGACTTAGCCACTCCCAGTCTCTATTTAAGCCTAAATTAATAGTATCCAATTTGCAAATGAATTCCAATTCAGCAGTTTCTTGCTGGAGTCTGGATTTGAAGTTTTTTTGTTTTAAGATAGCGACCTTCATGTCTGTGATTGCGTGACCAGAGAGATTGAAGTGTTCTCCGACTGGTTTATGAATGTTATAATTCTTGACATCTGATTTGTGTCCATTTATTCTTTTACGTAGAGACTGTCCAGTCTGACCAATGTAAATGGCAGAGGGGCATTGCTGGCACATGATGGCATATATCACATTGGTGGATGTGCAGGTGAACGAGCCTCTGATAGTGTGGCTGATGTTATTAGGACCTGTGATGGTGTCCCCTGAATAGATATGTGGGCACAGTTGGCAACGGGCTTTGTTGCAAGGATAAGTTCCTGGGTTAGTGGTTCTGTTGTGTGGTATGTGGTTGTTGGTGAGTATTTGCTTCAGGTTGCGGGGCTGTCTGTAGGCAAGGACTGGTCTGTCTCCCAAGATTTGTGAGAGTGTTGGGTCATCTTTTAGGATAGGTTGTAGATCCTTAATAATGCGTTGGAGGGGTTTTAGTTGGGGGCTGAAGGTGACGGCTAGTGGCATTCTGTTATTTTCTTTGTTAGGCCTGTCCTGTAGTAGGTAACTTCTGGGAACTCTTCTGGCTCTATCAATCTGTTTCTTCACTTCCGCAGGTGGGTATTGTGGTTGTAAGAAAGCTTGACAGAGTTCTTGTAGGTGTTTGTCTCTGTCTGAGGGGTTGGAGCAAATGCGGTTGTATCGCAGAGCTTGGCTGTAGACGATGGATCGTGCGGTGTGGTCAGGGTGAAAGCTGGAGGCATGTAGGTAGGAATAGCGGTCAGTAGGTTTCCGGTATAGGGTGGTGTTTATGTGACCATTGTTTATTAGCACTGTAGTGTCCAGGAAGTGGATCTCTTGTGTGGACTGGACCAGGCTGAGGTTGATGGTGGGATGGAAATTGTTGAAATCATGGTGGAATTCCTCAAGGGCTTCTTTTCCATGGGTCCAGATGATGAACATGTCATCAATATAGCGCAAGTAGAGTAGGGGCATTAGGGGACGAGAGCTGAGGAAGCGTTGTTCTAAGTCAGCCATAAAAATGTTGGCATACTGTGGGGCCATGCGGGTACCCATAGCAGTGCCGCTGATCTGAAGGTATACATTGTCCCCAAATGTAAAATAGTTATGGGTAAGGACAAAGTCACAAAGTTCAGCCACCAGGTTAGCCGTGACATTATCGGGGATAGTGTTCTTGACGGCTTGTAGTCCATCTTTGTTTTCTCTTCATTTTACCTGCTATAGTATTTGACCTGCTCTGATTCCCATGTAACTGTTCGTCTTTTTATTTGTCTTGCATGCAATAAAAATAAAATTAAAATACTACTGTTAGAGGAAACAAAATGGGATTTATTTCCCAGGGAGCTAGAACACATCCCTGGATTGAATCACCTCTTTAAACTGTGTTTCAGCAGTAGCTCAAGATACAGTAGTAGTTGCTAATGCAATAAGCAATGGTAATAGGGGTAGAAGTGTGGGCCTTTGTCTGAGAGAAAAGGATGATAATTGAAAGAGAACAAGTTATCTTGAGTCATTTTAATGTTACTGAGTTGTTGCCCAGAACAGATTGATTATGCTTGGCATGCTAAGACTGATTCTTTTAAAGCATCCTAAAGCAATGGCTGCTGGAGTAATTTCTGTGGACATTTGAGGAGTCCAAATGACAGAGAGTGGCTGAGATAAATGGAAGAAAAATCAGAAGACTAGAAGTATAAAACACATGAATGGTTACACTTAACAGAAAGATATGTTCTTTTTGCGTGCTGTTAGATATGGGGATCTGGGAGATCTGGACTGAGTTCCCTGCTTTGCCACATCCTTCCTGTGACCTGGTGCAAGGCACTTATTCTCTTTGTGCCTCAGTTTTCCATCTGTAAATGGGAACAATACTATTGTTTGTCCTCATAGGGGTATTGTGAGGATAAATACAAACATTGTAAAGTGCTCAGATACTATGAGAATGGGTGCCATCTGAGAACCTAAGATAGGTATAGAAATGTGCAGAAGACATTGTGAATAGCACGGCGGGTGGGGGGGGGGGAAATGTCTGGGCTTGTGATAGGGTTTGTAGAACCTGTTTCCTCCCCATACTCGCTTTTAGGAGGTGTGTCATGCCACCTGTTGGCCAATCCCAGAGTTTGTTAGAAATGCTGGGATTGACCCTTGGGAGCCCCTTTTGTTGACAGGCACCATGAAGCTGCCCAGGGAGGATGGTATGCCCTCCTACCCCCAGCCCACAATCGGGGCCAGTGGGGAACTCCAACATCTTATTTCTCTATTGCTGTGAGGCTTTTGTATTTTAATATAGTAACTAAATAATGAATGTCACATCTGACAACTTGTGGCTACACATAGTTGTCAGCATAGCACAGCATAGCATCGCCGTAATGCTGTAGCAGTTGCTTCTTGTAGAAAGTTTGAATGGGGTACGGGCAAAGTCCCTATACTGAAGCAAAAAGGAATAATCAGTTTTCACTGGCTAATCTTTGTCTCTGAATGAGGAAGTACCACTTATCAATTAATAGCGTTTGTTATATTTACTCACTGCAGCACAGTGTCATTTTACACCTACTCACTGTTTTCTTAAAAATGGCTTCTTACTCAAGATAGCTGCTTACTAGGGAAAAAGGGATGAGGGAGTGGGTTATGTGCATGTGAAGGAGGGAGAGGATGAAGTAGTGCTTCAGAAAGAAATGATAGGTTTGACAGTCCCACAGTCCAATCTGAACCATCCTTAAGTCTGAAGTCCTGGCTTACAGGTAGCACATCAGTTCTGAGCTGAATACATGTGGGTAAGAATTGT
Organism: Lepidochelys olivacea; assembly: GCF_965140295.1. Lineage (NCBI taxonomy): Eukaryota > Metazoa > Chordata > Testudines > Cheloniidae > Lepidochelys > Lepidochelys olivacea. The sequence continues at coordinate 271,069,845 of NC_140411.1, forward strand.
CCAGGACCTCTTGGGAGGAAGGCCCTGGTACTCATGCACAGAAAAAGCATATGGTCACCTTTCCTTTGAAATATCGTCTAAATTATACTCCACTTTGCTGTTGTGGTCTGCTTCCAAATGTAGCTCTGTAACATCACTGCACAAAATGAAAACCCATACCACTCAGTATTATCCTATCAAAAGAATTTGGGAGAAGCCCATAAAATAAAAAGCTATTAGGTGTTTCCTTGTTTTAAAAATAGCTACACGTGAAGTGAATGAGCAATCCTTCAATATATCTTCCACCCACTGCTAATGAGGGGGACTCGCTTTCTGATTCTACAGGATCAGGGAGCTACAACAGGCTCTCAGTTGCTCCTATCAAACATTACATGTTGTCTCTGGACCACTGTCTGCTTTGAGGGGGGCTGAGTTTTTAAAGGTATGTAGGTGCCCAACTTCCACTGAAATCTCTATGCAGGTGCCTAGATACCTTTAAAAATCTGGCCCTACGTGCTTTGCTGTATTGGATCCAGAGCACTTAGAACCTTGCGGGATCAAACTCTTTGGGCAGATGTAGGCACGATTACCAAAAGTGCTCCATGCCCAAATAAAGATTTCAACCCAGAAAAAGGGGACAGACCCAGTGTGCTGCCTGTATAATGGGCAGCCCTTGCACATCATCATGGAATGAAGCATGTTAGCTCCACCTAGCCACCCACTAGGCAGTCACAGGTCATTTTCTTCCAGATGCTCTTCGTAGTACACAATCCCAATGGTGCACAGTGGAGCTGCTTTGCTTTATGCCCTCAGTATTATTATTTGTTAAGCCTCAAAAGAGCCTTCCTTACTTCAGGTTTTTATTCATGTTTAGGAAAGGAGCAAATGATTGCAATTCATTTCACACTGACCGTGTCTCCGTTTTCTGTGCCCAGGTCCACCTTTCTCCTAGCATGCTAGGCCTGCTGTGCACATCCGAGCAAAACTCAGCGCTCAATGGGAGCGTAGCAGTACTTCATGTTCATTGTATTTTGCACTGCTTGGGACTGTGCCTGGGTGAAATTCTGTGGCTGTGTTATGCAGGTCAGACTAGATCATCACAATGACTCTTTTTGGCCTGAAAAAAATATGAATTGATGAGAAAGTTGCTCATAAGGAACCACATGACAGGTGGGATAAATAGACCCCCTCCAGGGGACAAGGGTTACTAAAGGGTTTCAATTCTCCTTCACATTCTTAATTGGTTTTCTTAACAGGAGTGATTTAGGAATCAGACCCTGAACCTGCAGTAGGGAATGATAAATTCCTGCAGCCGGTGCATTTAAAATATGCAGGTAAAGAGGAGGCTATAAAAATCGTACAGAGATTGCCCTGATTTGTGGTTGGATACTGAACTTTTGTTTAACCTGTTTTAATTATGTTATCAACCGGACTTGCCCATCACTTCCTACCATGCTTTGTAAAGCAACCCGTATTGGGAATAATGAGACTGTATCATTTACATCAGTTGCAATCCAATTTCTATCAACCACTCCAAGAGCCTAGGAGCTCAGCAGTTTGGAAACTTGAGTTTAAAAACAATAGGGTGCTTGAGATCAATCCTGGGGGATAAGAGTTCAATGGATTAGCACCTTAGGCTTTTGCTTCTGAGGATTAAGATTCAAATTGTGATTTAGGTCATATGTTTGGGAGTTTCATCCTTATCTCAATTTATGCACATCAGAGAATCATGCTCTGATTAGTAACCCCCATTTAAAAATCTAAAGGGTTAAAAATCAATATAAGGCATGATATGCTTTTCTAAAAGACAGGGGGTCTGATTCTCATTTACACTAAGGCCTCTTTTTACACCTCTCTGGCAATTTAAAGGAACCATCAAATTGATGTAGGGGATTCTTAGTGTAAACAAGAATCAAGTCAATGATTTAATTTAGCTGATTTAATTTTAATTTAGTAAATTACTGAGTTCAATTTTGTTCACTTTACTAGTATGGAAGAATGATTCCCTTCACTGCAAGAATTTCTGGGTGAATTCTCCAGCCTATGTTATGTAGGAGATCAGACTGGTTGCTTGCAATGGATTATTCTGACCTTCAAAATCTATGAATTATGATAGTAAGGGTGTGACTGATCACGATTGGTAGTCTGGTGTCAGAAATACTTACATAGCGTATAACTTTTATGTCTGGCTCAAACCAGTATTGTACCATAAGGAGCCATCTTGAACCCAAGAAAGGGTAAGATATTAATGCAGTCCCTTATTGCTTTCCTTTTTAGTGGATAGAGTCTTGTAGAAGGGGGAAAAAAGTTTGACAGTTTTTAGCAGGTATTAACTGTCATTTTAGGGAAGAAGAGAAAGTTGTTTTAGATCAGGGGTGGCCAACCTGAGCCTGAGAAGGAGCCGGAATTTACCAATGAACATTTCCAAAGAGCCACAGTAATACGTCAGTGGCTCCCCCATCAGCTGCCCTCTCCCAGCGCATCCCACCCACGACAGCCCTCCCCACGCCTCCCAGTCAGCTGTTTTGTGGCATGCAAGAGGCTCGGGGGCCGGGTGTGTGTGTGTGTGTGGAGCGAGGGCACGGCAGGATCAGGGGAGGTGGTGGGAAGGGGTGGAGTGGGGGCAAGGCCTGTGGCAGAAGCAGGAGTTGAACAGTGAGCACCCCCCAGCACATTGGAAAGTTGGCCCCTGTAGCTCCAGCCATCAAGCGGCAGCCTGTGCAAGGAGATGCATATTAACGTCTGAAGAGCCACATGTGGCTCCGGAGCCACAGGTTGGCCACCCAGGGTTTAGATGGTTTTGAGCTGTTGTTGTTGAAGTCTGATCCTGGGTTTTTTTAAAGAGGACATGCAGCACGAGAGAACGAAAAGGATAGTAAAGACTGAGAATGCAGCTCCTGTCTCTGATGTTCACTCTCAGTTGCAACCTTGCTGCTACAAAATTGTTGGCACAGCACATCAGCCTCTCTCTGAGATCTGGCAAACTTTTACTGGTTACAGGCTGTTTTAAGGCATCACTTTTAGCTTGGATTCTGGTCACAAGCTCACAGTGATGTTGCAAAGGGTGGAGACGATTCAGCCACTGAAGCCAGGCTCCTGTTAGACATACAACAAAAAAAGAGGACGCTGGGACAGAGGGCTTGCCTACATGGCACAGCAAAGCGCACCACAGGGTTGTGATTTGCGCTATACTCTAACTGCCGCGTGTAGATTCTGCTGGCATACTCTAAAAAGAGCCTCATTCCTGTGGACCTAGAGTGGTTGGAACACAATGCATTAGAGCACTTTACAAATCTGTGCCACATAGACAAGCCCAGAGGAGAAATAAGGCAGGGAAGGAAATGACACACAAAGGAGAGGGTAGAGTTGCCACCCCTCCAGCATTGTTCTAGAGTCTCCAGGAATTAAAAGATTAATCTTTAGTTAAAGATTATGTCATGTGATGAAACCTCCGGGAATACGTCCAACCAAAATTGGCATCCCTAGGAGAGGGTGACCGCAGGAACCTCAGATTTCCATTTTAAAGTCCAGGATTTAGCTGAAGCTGGTTGATATTGGGTGTGGTTTGGTTCCCTCTCTCTGGCTCAGTCTGGGTAGGTCAACTTTCAGTATCAGGATGATGAAGGCTCAGTGGTGTCATGGTGGATCATGGAGTCCCAGGAGACAGTGGGGGAAGGAGCAGCCATGATGGTGAAACGTGCCCCTTCCAGACCACCCATGCTGCTATTCCCTTTGATCTTTTAGTGACCTCCCTGCTCCCCAGATAAAAATGGTTCAAATTGGGGTAGTGACCTCATCTTATTAAAATTAACCAATCATAACACATTTTAGTGATTTCAATTATAAAAGTTTCCTCACATTTCTAGAATCTTTTCATTCCTTGTTACGCCAGCCCTGTTTGCCAGAAGCCTTGAAGCCAGTTTTTTTAAATGTGAACAATGCAGTTCGTACTGTTCTTTCTATTTCCAGTTTTGGCTTGCTTTTATAATCAATTTTATATAATGGCCTGAGTTGCACTTTTGTTACCTTGGGCACTTACAAGCTTTGGCACAACACCCTAATTTATGTGAGGAACAATACTAACTCATGTTTTCTTAAAAATCAAAAATAATAAAATGCAAGATCTGAGCAAACTTATTGGGTATTTTGCCAAATTTGGAATGGTAAAGTGTGTGATTGCATTATTTCGTGGATGTTCTGTGGTGGAATGCTCAAGTAACATTTGGTTAATTTTTGTTTTTGTATAGTTCCTGGGTCAGATTCAGCTCCATGGTAATTGCATCTTTACGCACTGGTAGGTTTTGATGTCTTTGAGCAGGCCAGTGTTGTATTTATGTATTGTTTTGCTTTGCTACAGAAAACCCAGGACTATTATCATCCTGCTGTTAACACATTAATTAGTGTTCCTGTGCCAAGAAAGATCTTCGGAACAAATTGTGGATAGCTTTTCAGCGTCAAGCCTGCAGAAATCTCCGGGGATTTTAGGCAAAAAAGGATAAACACTAGTAATAGATACAGGCAGAATCTGGAGTTTGTGCTTTTTCCAAATATAAGGTCTGATCCAAAACCCATTTGAAGTGGGATTCTCTCCATTGACTTCAACTGGCTTTGGATCAGGCCAATATATTGTGCATCAGTTTTTTAAAAGATAGGCCAGACTGTTAAACATGGGTTTGTGGAAAACAATTCAAGCTCACTTGATACCTTTTTTTTATAAGATTACATATTGAACAGGGTTGATATAATATAATATACTTAGACTTCTGTAAGTCATTTGACTTGGTACCGCAAGACATTTTGATTAAAAAAATAGAATGATACAAAATTAACATGGCACATATTATGGATTAAAAACTGGCTAACTAATAGGTCGCAAAATGTTACTATAAGCAGAGAATCATCGGGGGAGGGGGTGTTTCTAGTGGGGTCCCACAGGGATTGGTTGTTGGCCCGTTCCTTTGTAACATTTTTTCAATAACCCAGAAGAGAATGTAAAATCATCTTTCATAAAGTTTGCAGATGACACAAAGATTAGGGGAGTGGTAAATAATGAAAAGAACAGGTCAGTGATACAGAGTGCTTTGGATTGTTTGGTAAACTGGGCACAGGGAAGAATGCATTTTTATAGGGCTAAATGTATGTCTGGCTGCTCCAAGATATATACATGATGGGGGACTCTATACTAGGAAAAAGTGATCTGAAAAAGATTTGGGGGTCATGGTGGATAATCAGATAAAAATGAGTCCCTAGCACTATATTGTGACCAAAAGAGCTAATGTGATCCTTGGATGCATAAACAGGGGAATCACAAGTAGGAGTAGACAAGGTATTTTGCCTCTTTATTTGGCACTGGTGTGACCACTGCTGGAATATTGTGTCCAGTTCTGGTGTCCACAGTTCAAGGAGGAGATTGATAAATTGGAGAGTGTTCAGAGAAGATCCACAAAAACGACTGAAGGATTAGAAAATATGCCTCATAGTGGCAGCTTAACAAAGAAAAGGTTAAGATATGACTTGATTTCCATCTTTAAGTACATATATGGGGAACAAATATTTGATAATGGGCTCTTCAGGCTAGCAGACAAAGTTATACAAGAGCAGTGGCTAGAAGTTGAAGCTAGACAATTCAGACTGGAAATAGGTGTACATTTCTAACAGTGAGGGTAATTACCCACTGGAACAATTTACCCAGGGTTGTGGCAGATTCCCCATCACTGGCAATTTTTAAATCAAAATTGGAGGCTTTTGAATATATATGCTCTAGTTGAAAAGGAATTGTTTTGGGGAAGTCCTATGGCCTGTGTTATACAGACGGTTGGACTAACCAGTCTGGCTTTGGAATATATGAAACTAAGAGGTAAAGTAAGAAAATAATGGAATCACTGTAAATTAGAGATGGAAAAAAACCTGCTGGGTCATATTGTTCATCTCTGACAATCCGGGATATTTCCCCGTGATATATTCTATGGTTCTTTTCTAGCCTAATTGTAAATCAGGCAATGAAGCTTTCATCAGTTGCTGTAGGAAACTGTTTCACAGTTTAATGGACCTGTCTGTTAGAAATATTCCTGGATATTCATCTTCAATTTTCATTTTCTTAGTTTAACCCATTATTCTTAATTATACCCCTTGGCTGAAAGCTGGACTATATTGTACTGGGAACCTTGGAGAAACTTCACAGTGATTTCTGAGGGCATCGGATTGCCTCCTGGCAGTAGCTTGTAGCATATATATATATTAAAACATTGTCTTAACCCTTCCCTCACAAAGATTTCCCCAGATGGTGCCATCAGAGGAAAGGGAGTTTGTCCCTGTAAAACAAGCAGGGGATTTGGTGATCAAGCCCTGTGTATCCCTCAAGATCTGCAAGAGGTCTTTGCATGGAGACCATGTGCCTCTGCACCAGGGTTTTGTCTTATACAGTCACCTTTTACCCCCACCTGATTTTTCACCCTTGCGATCTGATCAGCCTAACCCTCAGGCCCTCTTGAGAGTCTTCAAAAGTGTTGTGGGTGAGGGAGATACATTACTACCAAGCTGACTGACCTACATAGGAGTCATAGAGTTTAAGACCAGAAGGGACCACCAGATCATCTCTCTGGCCTCCTGTATATCACAGGCTACCAACACCTGCACAGTAAACCCAACAACCAAAAATTGATCAAAGTAGTACAGCCCACAGGAGACTAGACTGTTATGTGCCACAGAGATTGCTGTTTACTTGCTGTTGTCGGTAATTGTAATGTTAAGATAAATATTGAAAAAACCACCCTAGCATAACTAGGTATTCCAGACATAAAATGATATATCTGAAAACAACTAAAACTGGAAGAATTGCATTTTTCGTTCCAAGTTTGTACAGCACCTAACACAAGTGTGACTGGAATGCCTCGGAGCTAATGCAATACAAATAAAAACAATAACCAATTGCTATTATTTTCTCAGTTATACCCTTTATTTGCAACTCTGCAAATTAGCGAACATGCTGACCCTTTCTACGTTTTCACCAAAAGGTGGCGCCATCCATTATGACATCCTTTTGCAGCAATATAAAACTGAAGTCATTTATAATAATGTAAAGAAAAAAATCAAACAAAATAGCTAGGAGCCCAGATAGTTTACAAGTGTCTACACAGTTTGCCTTGATGTTTTCCAGTCTGCTTCAGGCAAGTAAGATAGCGAGCTAGGGATTTCACATCCTGATCCAAATATCCCAATGTCTATGAGGTTTAGATAGAGTCCAAGAGAAACACAGGTGTAAATAGAGTGAGCCACATACCGTCAAACTTACCACAAAATCTATGAAGTGGCAATAGTAAAAGGGAGAGATTTCAACGCTGTCAGCCTCTACAAAGGCATCAAGTTGCTGAAGATATCCCCTGTTATCAGTGTAGAAGTTCTCTTCACATTGACTCCTGAAGGCTCTGCTGAGCTATTTGTATTATCTTGCTGTGGGAGTTTCAGACAAGAGAATTAGATGCCTGGGGATTTTTGGTGTTAATGTCCTGCAAACACCCACTGCTGCAGCTAATGGGACAAAGTCTTAACTCAAGACAAAAGTACACATGAGATGTAGGGTCAATATTAAATTCTCTGTATCATACAAGTGAATTCTGCCACTTTGCTTTTGATTTGTGATGTAATTTTTTTGTTTAAGTATTAGGAGGAGATGGCTTTGTGGCTAAAGCAAAGGCCTGATGATCTGGAGGACTAGGTTCTCATCCCAATTCTGCCACAGACTTTCTGGATGGCCTTGCGTAAAGTGCTTCTCTCTGCCTTGGTTTCCCCCTCTGTACAATTGGCATGATGGTACATACTCATCATTTTGACAGGTTTCAGAGTAGCAGCCGTGTTAGTGTGTATTGGCAAAAAGAAAAGGAGTACTTGTGGCACCTTAGAGACTAACAAATTTATTTGAGCAAAGCTTTCGTGAGCTATAGCTCACTTCATCATTTTGTAAAGCACTTTGAGATAGATGAAGAGTGCTACCTAAGTACTAAATCCTCCTCTCCCAACCCCCACATCCTGCTTTCTCCTTCCAATTCCCTCTGTCCCTCCCTCTCCCATAAAGTTTTCATGTTTCACTGTTGAAAAGTTGTCATCCACTTCCACAAAATTACGTTTATCCCTGCTAGCTGTTGTTTCCTCAGCTAGATGAAAGATGTATCAGACCTTCTGATGGTGAGATTCTCTTTCAAAGCGTCCTTCTTCAAGAGAGTAGCAATTTTGACCTGGAATATATCTTTATATAGATCTCAGTAAAAAGAAAAGGAGTACTTATGCTCAAATAGATTTGTTAGTCTCTAAGGTGCCACAAGTACTTCTTTTCTTTTTGCGGATACAGACTAACGCGGCTGCTACTCTGAGATCTCAGTAAGTTTTTCTAGACAGATGTTTCTGAACAGCTTGGAAATTATTTCCATGCTTAATAAATAAACCAGTATTTTAACAGAGGAATGCCACTTTTCTTCCTGATAGTCCCTGATACTTTCAGTCCATTCATATTCAGTTAATGTCCTTCATCACTGCAAATACATAGGAATATGAGGCATTTATTAATTGAAGTGAATGAGTTTGCTGATGTTACGGGTTAGCTGCTATTATGGGTTACCATGTGCATTTACTGTAAACCAGCTTTGTGTTAATAAAAGATCATGTGATTCTTTGAGCTACAAAATATGAAATAAGAAGGAACTATGCCATGACGTTCTCTTTCCATAAATAAGAATTCTTATTCCACCATAGAATCATAGAATATCAGGGTTGGAAGGGACCTCTGGAGGTCATCTAGTCCAACCCCCTGCTCAAAGCAGGACCAATCCCCAATTAAATCATCCCAGCCAGGGCTTTGTCAAGCCTGACCTTAAAAACTTCTAAGGAAGGAGATTCTACCACCTCCCTAGGTAACGCATTCCAGTGTTTCACCACCCTCCTAGTGAAAAAGTTTTTCCTAATATCCAACCTAAACCTCCCCCACTGCAACTTGAGACCACTACTCCTTGTCCTGTCCTCTTCTACCACTGAGAATAGTCTAGAACCATCCTCTCTGGAACCACCTCTCAGGTAGTTGAAAGCAGCTATCAAATCCCCCCTCATTCTTCTCTTCTGCAGACTAAACAATCCCAGTTCCCTCAGCCTCTCCTCATAAGTCATGTGTTCCAGACCCCTAATCATTTTTGTTGCCCAGATGTGACTCTGCTCATATTTCCAGGAGATAATTTCAGTGGGAAATTCACTGTGTGTGGATTGAGAGCAGGATGTGCCCAAGACTCTGTCTTCAGTTAAAGGAAGGTCATGAATTATTTTTATCTAGCATAGTTTTCCCCACAAAAAGGAAGATTAGGATGTTTATTTTCTCGTCTCTTCAATAAATCCCACTAGTATCACTATTGTTGCCGCACATTTCAGCCCTACAACGTAGCAGAATGTTATCTGTTTAAATAAGAGCTCCAGAGACCTCTTAAAAAGAGCAGTTATATGCTGAGAAGTGACTGTAAAAACAGTGTAATGGGGTTCTGTATTTCTTGTCTTGCAACATTTTTAAGCTAAATTTGCTCACTTATATATACAAATACAGGAACGAGAACTGTTAGGATCAAGGGAATGAAATAGCCCCAAAATTTCTGTGGGCCAAGTCTTACTTTCAGTTACACATGTGGAGTGAAATCCTGGTCCCACTGAAGTCAGTGGCAAAACTCCCACTGACTTCAGTGAGGCCAGGATTTCACACACAAAACCCATTTGATTTCCTAGAGATAGAGCTCTGTAAAATCATGGCTGCTGTGGAGAAAGTAAATAAGGAAGTGTTATTTATTCCTTCTCATAACACAAGAACTAGGGGCCACCAAATGAAATTAATAGGCAGTAGGTTTAAAACAAACAAAAGGAAGTATTTTTTCACATAATGCAGAATCAACCTTTGGAACTCCTTGCCAGAGGATGTTGTGAAGGCCAAGACTATAACAGGGTTCAAAAAAGAACTAGATAAATCCATGGAGGATAGGTCCATCAATGGCTATTAACCAGGATGGGCAGGGATGGTGTCCCTAGCCTTTGTTTGCCAGAAATTGTGAATGAGTGATAGGGAATGGATCACTTGATGATTACCTGTTCTGTTCGTTCCCTCTGGGGCACCTGGCATTGGCCACTGTCCGAAGACCGGATACTGCGCTAGATGGACCTTTGGTCTGACCAGTATGGCCGTTCTTATGCTCTTCTGTTCAGTGAGGTTGCAAGCTGAGAGCAGAATTTAGCACCATGTGTTGACAAACATGCAAAGTACTGTGATTAAGTTAACCTGAACAAAGCCCTTATTTAGTTATGCCTTAAAGTGAGTATATGTAGTTGTCTAGCTTATTCCATTTTTCCTTTTATTTAAGTATGTTATATGTTTATGTTCCCAGTAGGGCTGTCAAGCAATTAAAAAAATTAATCACGATTAATTGTGCAATTAATCGCACCGTTCAACAATAATAGAATACCATTTATTTAAATATTTTTGGATGTTTTCTACATGTTCAAATATATTGATTTAAATTATAATACAGAATACAAAGTGTATTGTGCTCATTTTATATTTATTTTTTATTACAACCTAATATAAGTACTGTAGTGCAATCTCTTTATAATGAAAGTTGAGCTTACAAATGTCGAATTATGTACAAACAATAACTGCATTCAAAAATAAAACAGTGTATAACTTTAGAACCTACAAGTCCATTCAGCCCTACTTCAGCCAATCACTCAGGCAAACAAGTTTGGTTACTATTTGCAGGAGATAATGCTGCCCACGTCTTGTTTACAATGTTGCCTGAAAGTGAGAACAGGCTTTCCCATGACACTGATGTAGCTGGCATCGCAAGATATTTACGTGCCAGATGCACTAAAGATTCATATGTCCCTTCATGCTTCAACCACCATTCCAGAAGACGTGTCTATGCTGATGATGGGTTCTGCTCAATAACGATCCAAAGAAGTGCGGACCAATGCATGTTCATTTTCATCACCTGAGTCAGATGCCACCAGCAGAAGACTGATTTTCTTTTGTGGTGGTTCGGGTTCTGTAGTTTCTGCATTGTAGTGTTGCTCTTTTAAAACATCTGAAAGCATTCTCCGCACCTTGTCCCTCTCTGATTTTGGAAGGCACTTCAGATTCTTAAATCTTGGGTCGAGTGCTGTAGCTATTTTTAGAAATCTCACGTTGGTACGTTCTTCGTGTTTTGTCAAATCTGCTGTGAAAGTGCTCTTAAAATGAACATATGCTCGGTAATCATCTGAGACTGCTATAACATATAATACATGGCAGAATGCGGGTAAAACAGAACAGGAGACATACAATTCTCCCCCAAGGAGTTCAGTCACAAATTTAATTAATGCATTTTTTTTTTAACAAGCATCATCAGCATGGAAGCATGTCCTCTGAAATGGTGGCCGAAGCGTAAAGAGAGACGTGAATGTTTAGCATATCTGGCACGTAAATACCTTGCAACGCCAGCTAGAAAAGTGCCATGCGAATGCCTGTTCTCACTTTCTCATATTATAAATAAGAAGCAGGGAGAAGTACTTCCCATAAATGTAAACAAACTTGTTTGTTTTAGCAATTGGTTGAACAAGAAACAGGACTGAGTGGACTTGTAGGCTCTAAAGTTTTACAGTGTTTTGTTTTTGAGTGCAGTTATGTAACAAAAAAAAATCTACATTTGTAAGTTCAACTTTCAGGATAAAGAGATTGCACTACAGTACGTTTATGAGGTGAACTGAAAAATAGTATTTCTTTTATCATTTTTACAGTGCAAATGTTTTAATCAAAAATAATAATATAAAGTGAGCACTGTATACTTTGTATTCTGTGTTGTAATAGAAATCAATATATTTGAAAATGCAGAAAAACATCCAAAGTATTTAATAAATTTCAATTGGTATTCTATTGTTTAACAGTGCAATTAATCATGATTGATTTTTTTAATTGCAGTTAATTTTTTTGAGTTGATCCTGTGAGTTAACTGTGATTAATCAGCAGCCCGAGTTCTTCCTTGTGCTATTAGTTAAAGGGTGTTGATGTTTTTACTTTTGTATTGACAAAAATATATAATTTAATAGCTATCAAGAAACAGGATTAAGCAAATGAGTGAGAAGAATATCTGTTGTTACCAGTGCTTTTCAGTACTTTAAACAATTTCATTGAAGACCATTTGATCTCCTGTCTAAACCCTGTGTTTATAGGTATAAATAATAAAGATGTGACTCTATAACGACAAATGGGAGAGTTCTTCTATACTTGCATCAATTTGTTATCACCATGGGAGAATGTTGAAATTGGTTACATATGCAGAACTCTTCCTCATAACACACGGTAATGGTGTCATGCTGGAGTATGTGACTTTGAAAATAGAGTAAGATAAATCAAAAGAATAACATTTGTTTATTGATTTAATTACTTAGAGGTTTTTCTGTAATGCTCATCACCTTTAGTATTTGATTGTCCCACAAACAATTAGTGCATTTACCCTCACAATACCTTTGTGAGGAGGAGAAGTATGTTAATGCCCATTTTACAGTTAGGGAAGCTAAAGTATGGCAGGGGACTAGCCCAAGGCCCTACAGGAAGTCTTCGTCAAATCCAGGAATAGAACTCGGTTCTCCTGCCTTCCAGTCCAGTGCCTTAATTATTAGACCATCTTTCAAGGAAGACAAGGCCATTGAGGAGAAGCTAAATTGATTCTTTGAATCCTCTTTACTGCAGAGGAGGTGAGGGAAATTCCCACCTGAGCCATTGTCTTTAGGTGACAGATCTGAGGAACTGTCCCAGAATGAGGCATCACTAGAGAAGGTTTTGAAACAAATTGAAAAACAGTAGTAAGTCCCCAGGACCAGATGGGATTCACCCAAGAGTTCTGAAAGAACTCAGATGTGAAACTGCAGAACTACTAACTGGAGTATGTAACACTTCAATCAGTTTCTGTACCAGATGACTGGAGAATAGCTAATGTGAAGCTGATTTTTTTAAAAAGGTTCCAGAGTCAATCCTGACAATTTCATACTGATGAGCCTGACTTCAGTACCAGGCAAATTGATTGAAACTATAATAAAGAACAGAATGATCAGACACAAAGATGAACACAGTTTGGGGAAGAGTCAACGTGGCTTTTGTAAAGGGAAATCATGCTTCAACAATCTACTAGAATTCTTTGAGAGTGTCAGTGAACATGTGGAGAAGGGTGGTGAAGTGTGTCACGGAGGTCTAATGGAGATCGCAACTGTGAATGCCAGTATTAGGTCCAAACTGGACAACCACTCCCAAACTGGTGGTATATTCTATAGTTAGATTTAACCAAGCGAACAATATTTGTGTGATCCTGGGTCACTTTACTTGCTCACCATAAAGCCACTGACAGTCCCTTTAGCGTTCCAGTCTCATTTACCACCCAGACCAACTGGACTACTGTGATGAAAGTTTATTAAAACCAGAAATCACTACACATTAGGTTCCTGGGTGCTGGAACAATTTTTGTAGTGGGGGTGCTGAGAGCCATTGAACCAAACTGTAAACCCTGGATATAATGTAAACCACTTTAAACGAGGGGGTGCAGCAGCACCCCTAGTTCCAGCACCTATGATTAGGTTACTCCCAATCCCAAAGGATCAGTCACTCACCCCAGGTCACCAGATGCTCATAATCTCACCAAAGACAAGGCTGCCAGCCAGTCACTTCAATAACTAACTATAGTTTATTAGCTAAGAAAGAAATGAGAGTTATTCAGAGGTTTAAAACAGGTAAATAGGTGAATGAAAGCTTGTATATCCAAAATGCTAGCAGGGATGTTATATCTGCTAGTTTTTTATCAGTCTCTCTGGATTTGCCCAAATAGTATTGGGGACCTCAGACCTTTGTTCGGAATTTTCCTTGTGAAAGGTCATCATTCCAGAGATGAGGTAGGAAAGAGGTAATCAGAGGCCTTTGTTCTTGCCTTTTATATCTTGACCCCTTTTCTGGAAAAATCCTGGCTGTGCCATGGAGTTAGGCCTTCATTGGCTACATGCTGGGTTACAAAGCTCCAAAGTGTAAGTGCTCTTCCACCAGCCCTTCATTTGAATTGCAAATCTTTGCCTGCCTCGTCTGTGTGGAAGTGATGTAGGAGGTGTATCTGTGACTGACAAGCAGGAGGGTTTGTTTATAGAACTTTTGATACTCTGGAAGAGCTAACCTGTGGGCGTTTCCCAGACTCACAATTGGTTTGAGTTACAACCACATAGAAAAATTTCATAACTCCATACACAACATTGAAATACACCTTATAACTAGATAATAATACACAGCAGATTGTAACTCTTCCAGTGATACCTTACAAGGCATAGTTTGTACAAGTTTTATCACACTTTTGTAAAAGTGGCAACCATATTAGTGTAGATGGCCAGCTTCTACAGTATATAGCATCATAAAATGGATATACTGTACTTGGATTTTCAGAAAGTGTTCGACAAGGTCCCTCACCAAAGGCTCTAAAGCAAAGTAGGCAGTAAGGGGATAAGAGAAAAAGTCCTCTCATGGATCAGTACCTGGTTAAAAGATAGGAAATAAAGAGTAGAATTAACAGTCAATTTTCACAGTAGAAAGAAGCAAATAGTGGGGTTGACCAAAGATCTGTACTGGGACCTGTGCTGCTCAACATATTCATAAATGATCTGGAAAAATGGGTAAACTGTGGGGTGGAAAAGTTTGCAGATGGTACAAAATTACTCAGGATAGTTAAATCCAAAACATACTGCAAAAAGTTCAAAAGAATCTCCCCAAACTGGGTGACTGGACAATAAAATGGCAGGTATTTAGTGTTGATAAATAGAAAGTAATGCATATTGGAAAACATAATCCAACTACACATACAAAATGATGGGATCTAAATAAGATGTTACCATGCGTGAAAGAGATCTGGGAGTCATTGTGGATAGTTCTCTGAAAACATCCGCTCAATGAGCAGCGACAGTCAAAAAAGCTAACAAAGTTAGGAACCACTAGGAAAGGGATAGATAATAAAACAGAAACTATCATAATGCCACAATATAAATCCATAGTATGCCCGCACCTTGATTACTGAATGCAGTTCTGATTGCTCTATCTCAAAAAAATCTATTAAAAATGGAGAAGGTGCAGAGAAGGGCAACAAAAATGATTAAAGAACTGGAACAGCTTCCCTACGAGGAGAGATTAAAAAGACTGGGACTGTTCAGTTTGGAAAAGAGATGATTGGGGGGGGGGGCTATGACAGAGGTCTATGAAATCATCATAAATGGTGTAGAGAAAAATGAATAGGGAAATGTGATTTACCCCTTCACGAAACACAAGAACCAGGGGTCACCCAATGAAATTAATAGGTATCATGTTTAAAACAAACACAAGGAAGTACTTCCTCACACAACGCACAGTCAACCTGTGGAACTGATTGCCAGGGGATGTTGTGAAGGCCAAAAATATAAGTAGTGTCAAAAAGAGTTAGATAGGTTGATAGAGGACAGGTCCATCAATGGCTATTAACCAAAATGGTCAGGGATACAATCCCATGCTGTGGGTGTCCCAAAGCCTCTGACTGCCAGGTGCTGGGGACTGGACGACAGGGGATGGATCACTTGATGATTACCTGTTCTGTTCATTCCTTCTGAAGCACTTGGCATTGGCCGCAGTTGGAAGACAGGATACTGGGCTAGATGGATCATTGGTCTGACCCAGTGGGGCCATTCGTATGTTCTTCCTGGTCAGAAAACA
Source organism: Lepidochelys olivacea (assembly GCF_965140295.1). NCBI lineage: Eukaryota > Metazoa > Chordata > Testudines > Cheloniidae > Lepidochelys > Lepidochelys olivacea. Next base: position 271,085,581 of record NC_140411.1, read on the forward strand.
AACATGCTCAATTGAACTTTTCCTCAAAACTTTCGATGACAAGATGAAATTTGGTTTGGCTGATTTTTCATTTTTAAATATATTTTATGTATTAACTACTGATAGTGTGTTCAAGAGAGAAATTCTGAAAATACTTAAGGTGACACCAACCAACTTGGCCCTGGGACTTCTGGATCTTAATACATGAGCTGCAACTGCCTGAGCTTTCTTACCCATGGCTGTAGCAGGCTCATAAATCTCTTAACACTGGATGTGGACAAAGTGACATAGTGAGTAGGCATATATTATAAAACATGTGAGTAATTTTGCTTGCATGGATAATCTCATGGAACACAGGAGGACTACTCATGTGAGTCCAGAAGCACAGGTTGACAAGCATTTGGAATCACAGAACGTCGGGCTAGAAGGTACCACAAGGGTCATCTAGTCTAATCCCCTGCCAAGATGCAGGATTTGCAGGACTGAGTCCAAAATGGAGATTGTGCCTGGCCATTGAAAGTCCAAAAATAAGACTTTCTGTAAGAAAAATGTTCTTAATAAAGGGTGTCATTCACTGCTCTCTCAGCTCTCAGAGCACCAATATTCCACTGCAGGCAGAATTCAAACGTGTTATTTTAGACACAGTATAGTTCTTTCATATGCTGGGGAAAAGGGCATATTGGGCAGGATGCAGAGAGAACCAGCAGGCATTGTTCAAGCTTTAGTGGGAGAAGCGGGGAGACTGTCATTTATTCATTATTTATCTATTTTTGAATATTAATGAGTAATTCTAATGGTAATCAATCACTTTCTCTGGTTGGAAAAAACTGGCATATGATAACAACAGGATTAGATCTTTAGGGAGTGCTGGGTTTTGGTCAATAGAGACATTAGGAAATGACTACTTGAGCATTGCTAAAATGTTGTTGGGTAAATAGCACACAGCAATGCTATTTCTTTATTCAGATGAGCAGTTCAGTCATTTTGACTGATGCAGCCCATTTTGCCATATCCCGCAGTGTCTGGGAAAAACCTGCTTTCCCAGGAAATATTAACTCTGTGTGTGTGTGCGTAGGAGATAGAACCCAGGGGTCAGTTTCTGAGCTGTACCTTAGACCCACGCTGTGAAGCCACAGCCACTGGATGGGGATGCAGGAATTTAAGGCGCTGTTTTGTGCTGATTGTGGCTCCTTTCTGAACCCAGAGGAAAGTGCTCTGCAGGTTTCCCCCAGACCTGAACCACAAAGGGGTATTCCAGAGCAGGGTTAGGACACAGGGGGCATAACCCCATATACTTATGCATGCACACCCCATATTGGGCAGACAGATTACTCCTGCTCATGACAAGCAATTGGCATGGGAAGCGGGGGTAGGGCTGCAGCTAGCCAGATGACAAGCAAGTAAATAGTGTGTGCCTGTTGGAGGGTATCTGCTCTGGAGCCAGAAGAGGTACTGCATACACCCCTCTGCATGAGCAGCCAATATGTGTGTGTGTGGGGGGGGTGCACTATCCTGCTGCTTCCCCACCAGGTGGGGGCGGAGAGGGGGAGCAGAATATGCCCACCAGGGTGGGCAGAGACTAATTGTGACCATCTGCTGGGCAGCTCCTTGTGCCCTCCCCCGTGCAAGGCAAGGGAGTAGCCAAGTACCGTCTATCATAAATGTTTACTTTCAAGCCATCAGCGAAGCTGATCTTTCATCTCTTGGCTTTCCCTCAAACCCACCACATGCTCTGCTGTCAAAGCCCCAGTGGTTCCATATCTGTCCTTTAGGGTGGCCACCTCTGAGGTACAAAACCCCAGGCTATCCAGGAAGGTGCTGAGCCCAGTTCCCTCAAAAAACAGACAATCCTGGGAACACCTGGGCAGGTGGCAACCCTTACTGCCCTTCGGCGTTTGTTTGTGTGGTTTAGTCCCTTGCCTTGTGCTCTCCCTTTTCTTGTCCCCACTCCACATTTTTCTCTGCTTCTGTCATCTCCTATCGCTGTGTCTCCTGTTTCTATTCTCATGCCCTCCTCACAGTCCTCCTTCCACCCCTGGACTCTTCCTGTATCTCTTGTGCTTCCCCGTTCTGAGGTGATTTAGTGGGGAGGAGGGCACCTGCTGGCTTTTGCTCTTTGCTTGCTGGCTCCTATACTCTGCACCAGTGGTAAATGACCTAGCTCCATTGAAGCCAGTGGAGTTATGATGACGTGTACCAGCTGAAGCTCTGCCCCAGTTGGAGACAAATGGCATGGGAGTGGGGCAGCCGGGAGACAGTACACAAAGGAGTCAGCTAGAGGCTCCCAGCAGCAGTGGAAACATGATACCAAATGTGGGCAGGAGAAGAGGGTTTGCTGAGAGCTTTTTGACAGGGGCTCCATTGCAGCAAATCCAACACTTGTTTAAGTGCGGGGTCTAACACTGTGGTATAATCTCCTCGGGCTTGATGAGCTATGGAAGCTATGAATACAGCTTCTTTAGTAGGTACTTTAGCACGAATGCTGCTATGAAGAGCTTTTCAAATAATGATATGCTGCAATTTCACTAATGATTTAAAGAAGCTCTCTCCTTGTCTCTGAGTATGAGATCGAGATGGTGAAACCGTGTTCACAATGGCATCCCACAAAGTATTAGCTTTACAAGTACATCTTGTTCCTGGCTCATTCCAGAAATCTGCTCTTTGCTTCGCATTCTAGCCCTTCAGCTCTGCTACTGTCTGTCTGTAATTAGTACCAATGTTACACTGTCATCATTGTGTTCGGCTTATTGGTTGTCTATTTCTGGGTATGACTTTGCTCAGTTTTACATAACTTGTTTCTGATTTCATCAACAGGCAGAACTCTGGATATAAAATAACTGTTTAGGACTGTCATTGTAGAACCATACAGATGCTGGTTAAAAGCTATTTAAGTAGAAATAGCTGAAACAGAGAGAGTAGGATCCTCCCTTTCCTACTCAATTTGGGCATGTCGCAGGCACAGAATCGGAGGGCCTGGGGCAAACATGGCATGGGCACCTCAGTGCCCAGAGCAATTCTGATGAAGACAGACATTTCAGAGCTAGTTTAGTCGAGTTGGGGACAGTTGCGGACTTGCAGATCCTGTAGTGGGGTCAGGTAACATGTTCTTTCTGGTAATTTCTGTGTTTCTATGTAGACCCAAGGTAAAATATTCAAAAGCTCCTAAGTCCCATTGTCCAAAGTGACTTAGGAGCCTAAGTTTTATTGAAGGTCAATGGGAGTTAGACTCCTAAGTGCATAAATCACTTTTGAAAATAGGGCGTAGCCTCCTAAATCGCTTAGTGCTTTTGAAAATGTTATCCCCTATTGCATCCAAAGGGGAGTGGTATTTTAATAGGTGCTCCATTTGTTGAGCATCTTACAGCTAAATTGTTGGGAAATTATTGTTCTTCTCAGTTTTTGGATGAATAAAGCAAACACAAGGGCCTGAGTCTCCTTACAGTCTCCCTGGTGTGAATCAGGAGTAAGTGTTTAAGCCAGTGGAGCTACACCAGTGTAGAATGGGCATGACAACAGAATCAGGCCAATAATCAATCAGGTTTTACCAGTTTGACTCTTAACATGTAAATAGATCTCAGTTTGAATTTAGGAAGAATCTCTGAATTTTAATTCTCAGATGATTGTTTTTCTTAGTTGTCCTTGATATATTTTCATTGCATTTGCTGAAAAATATGGAAGCTATCTGGTGGCTAATATACTACTATTAAATTTCTCTCATTATTATTGGGATTTAGAACCCGACCAAAAAACCCCTGAAGTTAATGGAAAAACTCCCATTGACTTCAGTGAGCTTTGGATCGGGTCCTTCCTTATCAAGCTGATAGTTTCTTTAAATAGATAGAGCAAATGAAGCAAACACTCTAACCTAGCTGATAAAAGACCAAGTGTATGCCATGTGTAGCTACATTAATTTCCATGCACTTACATTAAGGATGAATTTTGCCAGTGTGTTTACCTTACTGCTGAAACATGTTCAGTTACTTTGGGGATGTTATTTTGGTTAAAGATTATTCATATCTATTTTCTCATGTACTGTCAGTGCTTAATATCGTCACCAGGAAATGTTCTCCATACAAGATCACAATATCCTCCCACACGAGCCCACTGGAGCCCTTCAGACAGGCCTTCCTGAGGTCTGCTGTCTGGGCTTGCCTGCACCCTACCTATCTGCCATGGAAAGGGTCTCTATGCTTGTCCTGCATAGTCTGGTGTAGAAAGCCACTGTGGAGGTGGGCCAGGAGAGAGGCTGAAAACCCACATTTATGTGGATCCAGTGGTACAATCCCTAGCTCTGAGGGATTGTGGTCATTATTCCACTCCATAGGCTGGGAGATATGGAAGAAGTACTAAACCACTGCCTTGCTTATGGGCCCTCTGGCAGGCAGGTGGTTGAATGACATTTTCCCAACTACTTTGCTCTCCACTGCATAGAAGCCAGATACTCAGTCATTATGCAAGTGGAGTGAAATAGCATGCAGACTAATTTCCTGACTAAGGAGCTGGATCTGATCTAGACATGCACTGTGTTTGAACTTGACAGCTCATGTTTTGCATCATTCTCAATATACTTCTGTATTAATAGCAAAATACGGTAGCCCTCTAGTGGCTGTAATATCTCAGAATTCCAGTAAGTATTCAACAAAAGACTGTGTAGTTTAGTAGATAAGTGGCTTCTTCACGTTTCAAAGGGATTCTTCAAATCCCATGAAGGTCTGAATTGTATTTAAAAGTCCTATTAATCTTTTCTCCAGTTGTCATTATAGAGTAATTAATTCTGCTCACATTTCTAAAACATAAAACAAAAAACAAGACTGATATCTGTTACTAAACATGTAAAAAACCCAGCACAATTGGAAAAGAAGCAGTCCAGACATATGAAGATTTAGACACTGATTCTGAAAGCCTTCCTGATGAGGAACTCCCTTTGAAGTGACGGGTACTTCCTCATATGAAGCTGTGCAGGACTGATCTCAGCTCTTTCTATCTATGACAGAAACAGTTTGGCCATTTAAATGCTCAAGATAAACAGGAACATAATTAGGGCAAAATTAGTTACTTCTTCCTAATTCACAGTTCTCATGTGTATGTTTAAGAACCCAAAAAGTGGACAAAGTTGAGTGGTTTTTAGAGTTGAGTTAAATGGTGCAGTGGATGGAGCACAGAACTAGAAAACACAAATTCTGGGTTCCAGCTCCAATTTTGAAAACTGACTTCCTATATCACCTTGAGCATGTCACTTAATTTACTAGAGGGATTAGGAACATCATCAGAAAATAACAAAATGATATTCATCCTGGAAAAATGCAAGGTCTAGGGCAAAATACTCTGGAGCAGTTTTGTTAGGAGACAGAAACTAGGGAAGAAGAATGCTGAAACATATCTAGGAATGATAGTGGAAAGTCTGCAATTAATATTAATTATTTTTAACATTAGCACCCTGAGATTTCAATAATAATACATCAGTACTTAGATTTTTCTATAGCATGCATCCCTGTATTATTTAAACAAGTCAGTCAGCTAATTTTTGCCTAACTCTCAGGAGTATGAGACTTAATTAATTGATATTTGCAGATAGCTATGATATTCTCTGCTAGGAGATGCTGTAGAAGTGAAATTTTAATTTCATTATAATTATTTGGCAATTAGTTTTGATGATTTTTAATTGGGTGCCATAAGTCAGTTGATCTTCCCAACACACACACACTCTCTCTGACTTTTTCCAGGTGTCAGTACATATGTTAAGTGTTCATGCCCAGTAACTACTTTTCAGAAGGAACTTTAGTGGCATTTATAAAATTGCATTGCCAGCAACATCCATTGTTCAAGTCATGAGTTCACTTTGCTAGGGAAGATGACAGGCCATTTGTAGACTGGCACTGACATTCTATATCCTTCTATCAGAAGGGAAAATGTCTTCTATGATAGCAGCAGCTGGAGGTAAGAAGAAATAAGAAAAATTGAAAGGATAAAAATTCAGTCTGAGAAAATGGGGTTGGAAAACTCTTGAGTGCTGCTTAAGCATCTAGCTGCAGCAATTGCTGCCTGCCTTACCCAAGAGTGAATCTCTTACAGCAGCAAATATGTGAAATTAATAGCACTAATAAAGCTACTATCTTTTACACACTTGAGTAAGGCCATGAAATGCTAATGCAGTTGCTTACTAGAATGAAAACCTGTATGACTTAAAAAAAAAAAAAAAGGAGACTGCCAAAAGGACAGAAATGTTTATCAAGCCAGCTTTACTATCTCTAGTTACTTGTACAGCTGCCCATTTACAGTAAAGGAGAAGAAAAACCAGCCGTAGAAACTTGTTTACTCACTAAATATAAGTATAGATTCATTTTTCTTAAAATAGCGTTTAGCTTCTCTGATCTTTGGGAAACCATAGACTTTTTCCAGGAAATGCCACCGAGCATCTCCTGATCATAGTTTTCAGTGATGTGTGATTAAACACATGCCTTTCAGTTTCCTGGGGCAAAATCAGCCTTCTTGCAATCCAGTTGGCTTCACTGTCTTGCTCCACTTGAATCCCTTGCCCGCTTCCACCTGCGTTGAGTTTGTCTGTCAGTTGCTATGCTTCTCTAAATTGTATACCACTATCCTGGGTTAGGGGATTACTATGCATTATGCTGATTTATTTTTCAACCTTCAGTCAGATGAGTAGGATGCTGATGGTAGAACTTTGTGTGATGCTGGCTGATTGCAGCATGAAGATGTTTAAACTCTTATGCTGTGGCAAAGGAGAGTGTGAGGATCCACGGGACTAGAACCTGAGCAACTATTACATCTACACCACCGCCTGATATCTGTGGCAGAGCAGCAATTGGCTGTGACCCTTGTGGACCCAAGCACCACAGGATGTGCCCCATACAGAGGGCCTGATTGGCCGTGCTCCCAAGGTGCCTGCGTGGCCCAGGTGCACTACCTAAGCCTGGTAAGAACACCAGGAAGTTGTCTGTGCAACTAAGTGGGTCCTCAGTAGACTGCTGTGACACACCCTGCTCCTTCATCTTGCTTTGGTTCCTGGCTTCTCAATCCATCTCTGATCCTGGCTTCCGACTCTGGCTCTGACCGTTGGTATGGTTTCTGATTCTGGCTCTGACCCTTGGCTCTCTGACCTTACCCATTAGGCCCAATTCCAGGTTCATTCACTAAGCATGACTTAACCAGCCTCAGCCGTGACAAAGAGGTTCTTTGCTTTCACCATAGCATCCACATAATCTCAATAACCAGCTGATTTCTTCTGAATGTCTGACAGCCTGTTTCATACTGGCTGTATACTTGGTGGCCACTGAGAGTTCCTTCCATTGTGAGGATCTTGCTAGTCATTTTGAGGAGAAAATAGCTTGGATTTGATTGAACAGTCTGTGTCCATGGAGGCAGAGTATGTGTCATGCAAGGAACAGATGCTACATATTCTCTCTTTGAATTTTAGCTAGTTAGGTTGTGGTGGTGTTGGAGGAATTTTTTGTCAGAACCTGTACTCTGGACTCATGCTTTCCTGGCTGGTGGACACTAATGTAGAAATGCTGGGACCAGTGCTAATGGAGAGTCGCAGCATCTACCTGAAGAAAGGCAGGCTTCTGGCTTCACTTGGTGTGGCCTAGGCCCTAAAAGCTATCACTTGGCATTGACAATCTGGCCTACTATCATTCTGTGTTAAATATAGTTTTGGGGTTAAGATTATTGAAATGGCTGTGATCAGATAACTCACAGTATCCACATGCCTCCAATTTCCTTGACTCGTGCTAATCTGTGTACCAACCTGGGTATGATGCAGAGATTGTGCTAGTCGCACTGATTGATGATTTCCTCCTAATGATGGACAAAGATCAAGCACCATGTTGATGTTAGTAGAGCTGTCAGCTGCCTTCAGTACTGATGGTCATGGAGTGCTAGTGACACACCGATGCACCTTGAGGAATGGATGAGTTTGCTTGCAAGTGGCTTCATTCCTAGCTCATGGGAGATCCCAGAGGGTGGTGTTGAGCAATTGCTCCTCTTCACCAATGGGACTGTCATAGGGAGTTCAGCAGCGTTCCGTCTTCTAGTGCAAATTATATATGAGGCTGTTTGATAAGCAAGGAATGCTTGTTAGTGGGCTTCAGTGTCTTCCAAATGCATGGCATTTTGTATGTTTCTGTCTCTTAGAGCTTGGCTGGTGCAGTTGAGCACCTCTTTCGGTGTCTGAGATGGGGCATGGATGACAGCAAGCCGGCTGCATCTCTGTCTAGATAATACAGAGTTAGGAAAAGTAACCAGAAGATATGAACATATCTCTGCCCCTCTGACTGAGGGAGGGTGTTTGCCCACCACTTGTTACTCGTGGTCATAGCTTGAGACTTTGATTAGGCTCCCAGTTATTGTGGATAATCAGCTTTCAGCGTTTGAGACCTGTTTCATTTGCATCTGCCAGGAGGCGGTGACCTTTCCTTTCCAATGTAAACCTTGTTAGCATGATTCATTCCTTTGTCATCTTGAGACTAGATTATTGTGATGCGTTATGTTTGGGACTGCATCTTAAATCCATTCAGAAACTGATGCTAGACCAGATAGTGGCAGTCCACCATTAAGTGCAGTATTGCTGCAAGCATATTGCATTGACGTTTTGTTATCTGCACAGGCTGCTCCTGGCTTTCTAGGTGGAATTTAAGGTATTGGTTTCAACCCTAAATAGTCTGGTATCAATCTACTTGAGAGAGACCACCTGTCTTCCCATGCCACATTGACAGAGTTGAGAAAGTAGACACACCAAACAACTATGAGTCATTTCTTCGTTAAACCAAGGCCATGGGTGTATTGGTGTGGTCTGCTAATCATTGAGAAAATACAAGGGGTCAAGCTTGTTGCTGTTACACTTGAACCTATGTGACTGTTTGTGCTGTGTAGCAATGGTCAGTTCTGCGCTCTAGCAAGAAAAGGTGTTAAATGATTAATTTACTGACAGCGTGGCTGTTCTGTCCCGTGGTTAGATCTTTGTGCTCCACATTGATACCCTCACATTCAGCCAGGTCAACAGGCTTTTTAGAGGTGATATGGGAGGAGTTCCCTTTGAGTTAAATATTATTTAACTGATATGGAATTACATTCTAAGAGTACATGTGGCATGAATGGGTGCAGCAGTTTAAATAAAGGCACATAGGAATTGCCACTTTGGATCAGACCAGTGGTCCATCTAGTCCAGTCTCCTGTCTTCTTCAGCAAGGTGTAAGAAACCCTGCAGATGGCAGTTATTAATGTGCCCACAGAGAAAGTTTCTTCCTAGCCCTCCTGAAGCTTGAGGGCTTATACCCGTGACAAACCTCTTTAAATGTTCTTAAATATTATTTTAAATTCATGCTTTTATAACTGGATGTTCTGTTATCCATATACCAGTCTAAAACTTTAGCCCTAGAAATTCTGTTGGCTTCCCTGGTGAATGTGACGCCAATGTGACAGGTTGGCAGGTGCTAAAACCCAGCATGAAGCTGCAGTTATTTGTGCTGACTCATGCTGGAAAGTGGGTCCTGTTAGCTCTGTCCCAGGTATAAGATGGTTGGAGCATCTCTTTGAGGTATAGAGAACTCGAGATTGGAGAGAGAGGGGGGTCCTGTGAGGAAAACCCTACAAACAGACAAACTCAGGAGAAAGCTTACACTGAGATTTGTTTTCTTGTTATTTATATTAACAGTACTTAACTTATTCTGCTTACGGTGGCACATTCCTGTGAGTTACTGAACGGGCTCTCAGAGCACAGTGATACCTGTGTACTGAGGAAGTTGTCTAAGGCTGAGTGACAACACCTTTGGAGCCTGTTGCTTTTAAAGGCACCAGTTAATCATACTTGGGCTCTGCTAGCAAACAGATTTAGGGGTGAGTAGGATCTGCCATGCCTTGCTGTGTAACATGCTGACTCCGAGTCAGCTATTCAACCTGCTACATGCCTCACAGTAAGGGAGCTGCTTAAAAACATTTTAAACAGCCCAAGTGAATATAATGGGTGTCCCAGGTACTTATCGTAACCAAGCCTATTTGACTGCCAACCACAAAGGACGTGAACTTTCTTTGTGTTCTCTGTTAATCAGACTTTTTGTTTATCAACAGGTATTACCTGCTGTATTGAGACGTACTGTGACAGAGGAGGTACTAGTCGTACAAGACATGGCATGTGCAGCAATGTACAGGCTGTCCATCCGTAGTAAACATAACATAGCCCTTAATATCAAGTTCAGTGGGCAAACTAGGCAAAATGATTAAATGGTTTAAGCTCTGAGCAGTCAAACAACACAGGCATAGGTGTAGGTATCCGAGAAACAATCAACCTTGTCTGTGAGAGTAAGGGCAGGTCTACACTACCGCTCATATTGATATAGCTTACACTGCTCAGGGTGTGAAAAAGCCTGCCTCCACCCCGAGCGATGCAAGTTACACTGACCTAAGTGCCGGTGTGGACAGCGCTATGTTGGTGGGAGACGCTCTCCTGCTGACAAAGGCATCGCCTCTTGCGGAAGTGGAGTAATTTTATGCTGACAGGAGAGAGCTCTCCCATTGTCATACGGTGTCTTCACCAGATGTGCTAATGCAGTGCAGCTGCACCAGTGCATCTGTGCCAATGTAGTGCTTCTAGTGTAGACTAGCCCTAAGATTATGTTTGGAGAGACCGGGGTCCCAAGTCCCAAACGAGTCCTGTCCTGTCCTGGGGCTGTGTGTCTACCACGAGTGGACTGTGTCATTGCTAGTTAATTTGCTGGGATGCTGATTCAGTTAACAGCAGGAGCCAAGTTATTTCATTCATCCACTGTTGCTGACACACACCCACTGATTGGAAGTAGATTATCAAGGAATTGGGACGAGCACCCAGGAAAGGGAGAACTCAGACATGAAGGAGATCAGGAGGGTAACCATTAGTGGAACTATTTATGGAAGAAGTGGACTTCGGGGGGAGATTTGAAAGAGGAAGGGCTGAATGCTTGGTGCACTGCTTTAGGGAGCATGTACCAGAAATGAGAACACAGGAGAAACAAGAGTGGGAAAAGGATACAGTGGGAGTAGATGGGCATGGGAAATTGTCAGAGGGAAGGGAGCAAGTGGGAGCTGGGAAGAAATTGGATCAGTGTAGTCTAGAACTTGGTGGTGAAGAGTCTAGTAGGGAATGCAATGAGTTGGAAGCAGAAGACAAGTGTTAGTGAAATTCTTAAAGAAAGGTGAGTGACATGGTGAAAGTAGCAGCCACAGAGGATGGTTTTAGCAGCAGTCTGCTGAGTGGGTTTGAGGTCAGAGTCAAGGAGGCCTTAGAAGAGCAAGGTCCAATATTTAGCTATTTAGAACCTAGTTAGGTTCTTATCAGGTGCTCATCACACACATGCATAGGTGCCGACTCCGTGGGTGCTCTGGGGCTGGAGCACCCGTGGGGAAAAATGAGTGGGTGCTCTGCACCCACCGGCAGCCAAGCTCCCTGCCCCACTTCACCTCCTCCTCCCCTGAGCGCGCTGTGTCCCCACTCCTCTGCCTACCTCCCAGCGCTTGCTGCCGCCAAACAGCTTTAGCAAGCTCCGGGAGGGAGGAGCGGGAACGTGGTCCGCTCAGGGGAGGAGGCGGGGCCGGGGCGGGGATTTGGGGAAGGAGTCGGAATAGGGGCAGGGAGGGGGCGGAGTTGGGGCAGGGACTTTGGGGAAGGGGTTGGAATGGGGGCTGGAGGGGGTGGGGCAGGGGTGGAGTCAGGCGGGGCTGGGGGCAGAGGGGGGTCAAGCACGCACTGGCGCCAGTAGAAGTTGGCGCCTGTGCACACACGGGCATTTGAGTTAAGGCAAGAGATGACCGAATTGTACACTGAAATTTGATGGAAAGGCTGGAAGGAGAGATTGCAATAGTAGTGCAAACAAAAGCTTGGATTTGTGGGGAATAGGAGAGGGAGAAAGGCTGCTCTGGTGGTTAAGGCATTGGATGGGGATTCAGGATATGTTGGCTCATTATCCAACTCTGCCACAGACTCTCTGTGGGACATTGGTAAAGTAAAGAGTATAGAATGGGAATAATACCACCACCTTTCTGCACAGGGTATCATGAGGATACTGTCATTAGCTCTTAGAAGCTGTTCAGATAGTACAGTGATGGGGCCATTTAAGTGTCTGGATAGAGTATTCAGCTCAGGATGTGGCCTAAACCGAAGGGTGAAGGAGTGGAGTTCTGATTCTTTAGTGGTAGAAGTGATGTTTCCTGATGTTTGTTATATAAAACCCATATGCTGTCGGGAGGCTAGATACAGTAGATAGATCAGCTGGAATGGGTACACTGTGTGTAGCTGCAGTGCATGTTGCTTCACCAGGATCTCCACCTTGACATGGAGAAGACAAATATCTGTGTCTGTCCAGTGTTGGCCTCACTAACAAGGTTGAAAATGAATGACACTTAACGGTGGTTGTTTTTTGTGATGTGGACATTTGTTCACTAGGAACTGGAGACCCATGATTTCCCACAGAAAGAATAAGACAGGAACTTCTGTTTTTCTCAGAGTAAGAACTACGCTGGAATAGTCTGATACTGAGCACCAAATGGTGAGTCTTGAGTCCAAGTTAAAGAAGTCCCTAAAGTCCCTAAAAGATCATTACAGCATCCATTGAGCCATGATTGTGTTATGACCCCTGACTTACTATGCCCTAAAGCATATTCCTCTCCTAAATGCACAAGGAGTAATCTCCATCCCTTTTGATGAAGATGTTTTCCAGTATCTACTTGGTGTTATTGAAATGAGCAATTATCATATAAACTGCTGTAAACGAGGCAGTCTGTTTAATGACTGAAGAGCAAGAAAAAGAAAACAATATACAACTAATCTGTACCCAAAGTGCATGCCTATTATGTAATGATATTTCAAGGTCCTAGATTCATTTGGCATATTTTTAATTAAGGCCTAACATTGCACTGTGCTGATACCCCAATTAACTTGGACTGACACTAATGAATTTGCTAAGTGTTTTTTTTAATATAATATGTTACTATCCAATTGCTGTAGGCACAGAATGAGCAGGAGTGCTAGGAAGGAACATATGCAGTTGCACTGATAATTGTGCCTAATTGTTTTGACGTTATCTAGGGGCCTGATCCTGCAAGGTCAAATCACTGAAGTTAATGAGAGCTGAGGACCCTAAGAACTGGACAGGGTCAGGCCCATAATGAACAATCAAGTATTTTAGCTTTCTAAAAACATCAAACATTGTTCATTGTCAGTGAGCACTTAGGCAGTACCGTCTGCTGGTTAGAGCAGACAACTGGCAGTCAAGACTCTAGGTTCTATTCCCAGCATTGCTGGAGCTGTATGACCTTGAGCAAGTGACTATGGCCAATATTTTAAAAACATCTACTACTTTTAGATGCATCAGATTGTGGCTGCAGCATGTGATATACCTTGGGCCTGATTTTCAGAGGTGTCAAAACCCCTCAGCCAGTACTTCCAACCCAGGTGCCCCAAAATCATGTCATGAAATTGACATACAAGTAATGAGATTTTGAAAAATGGATTCTTCACCATCTGCTTTGTGAGCCATTAGGTTACCCTCAAGTCATGTTTCCAAGGTTTTCTCTGCTGCCATGAAGGCTATAAATGTATTTATTTATTTTAAATGAAAGCTGCAATTTTCACCTAATCACATCACCCCGAAACCAAGGCTTTAAGTAAGATACCAAATATCATGAGATTTGCAATAAAATCATGAGTTGGCAACACTGAGTTAGCTATATCTAAAAGTGGAAGTGTTACGTGGTCAGTTCCTCTTTAGGATCTGCACATTAAAGAACGACAATCTCTTTAGGATGTACACCCAACTCCCAGTAATGCACATGGATGAAGTTGTGCCCCAGCACATTTCCAAGGCCCAAGCATCATGGAACTGATGTAGTTCCTCTGTGCTTGGATGCGGGGAAGGAAACAAGGATGCCTGGAGCAGACCCTGGGCACTTTTCTCCAGGACAGGGTACAGGATGGCTTTAGGAACAGGGCAGGAAACAGGCTGGGGACTGGCTAGTAGATCAATGACTGTATGGAACCACTGACCTCAAAAGCCTTTTTCCCCTTAGATTTCAGAGTAACAGCCGTGTTAGTCTGTATTCGCAAAAAGAAAAGGAGTACTTGTGGCACCTTAGAGACTAACCAATTTATTAGAGCATAAGCTTTCGTGAGCTACAGCTCACTTCCTCAGATGCATATCGTGGAAACTGCAGCAGGCTTTATATATACACAGAGAATATGAAACAATACCTCCTCCCACCCCACTGTCCTGCTGGTAATAGCATATCTAAAGTGATCATCAGGTGGGCCATTTCCAGCACAAATCCAGGTTTTCTCACCCTCCACGCCCCCACACAAATTCACTCTCCTGCTGGTGATAGCCCATCCAAAGTGACAACTCTTTACACAATGTGCATGACAATCAAGTTGGGCTATTTCCTGCACAAATCCAGGTTTTCTCACATCCCCCCCACCCCCATACACACACAAACTCACTCTCCTGCTGGTAATAGCTCATCCAAACTGACCACTCTTCAAGTTTAAATCCAAGTTAAACCAGAACATCTGGGGGGGGGGGTAGGAAAAAACAAGAGGAAACAGGCTACCTTGCATAATGACTTAGCCACTCCCAGTCTCTATTTAAGCCTAAATTAATAGTATCCAATTTGCAAATGAATTCCAATTCAGCAGTTTCTCGCTGGAGTCTGGATTTGAAGTTTTTTTGTTTTAAGATAGCGACCTTCATGTCTGTGATTGCGTGACCAGAGAGATTGAAGTGTTCTCCGACTGGTTTATGAATGTTATAATTCTTGACATCTGATTTGTGTCCATTTATTCTTTTACGTAGAGACTGTCCAGTTTGACCAATGTACATGGCAGAGGGGCATTGCTGGCACATGATGGCATATATCACATTGGTGGATGTGCAGGTGAACGAGCCTCTGATAGTGTGGCTGATGTTATTAGGCCCTGTGATGGTGTCCCCTGAATAGATATGTGGGCACAATTGGCAACGGGCTTTGTTGCAAGGATAAGTTCCTGGGTTAGTGGTTCTGTTGTGTGGTATGTGGTTGTTGGTGAGTATTTGCTTCAGGTTGCGGGGCTGTCTGTAGGCAAGGACTGGCCTGTCTCCCAAGATTTGTGAGAGTGTTGGGTCATCCTTTAGGATAGGTTGTAGATCCTTAATAATGCGTTGGAGGGGTTTTAGTTGGGGGCTGAAGGTGACGGCTAGCGGTGTTCTGTTATTTTCTTTGTTAGGCCTGTCCTGTAGTAGGTAACTTCTGGGAACTCTTCTGGCTCTATCAATCTGTTTCTTTACTTCTGCAGGTGGGTATTGTAGTTGTAAGAAAGCTTGACAGAGATCTTGTAGGTGTTTGTCTCTGTCTGAGGGGTTGGAGCAAATGCGGTTGTATCGCAGAGCTTGGCTGTAGACGATGGATCGTGTGGTGTGGTCAGGGTGAAAGCTGGAGGCATGCAGGTAGGAATAGCGGTCAGTAGGTTTCCGGTATAGGGTGGTGTTTATGTGACCACTGTTTATTAGCACTGTAGTGTCCAGGAAGTGGATCTCTTGTGTGGACTGGACCAGGCTGAGGTTGGTGGTGGGATGGAAATTGTTGAAATCATGGTGGAATTCCTCAAGGGCTTCTTTTCCATGGGTCCAGATGATGAAGATGTCATCAATATAGCGCAAGTAGAGTAGGGGCTTTAGGGGACGAGAGCTGAGGAAGCGTTGTTCTAAATCAGCCATAAAAATGTTGGCATACTGTGGGGCCATGCGGGTACCCATAGCAGTGCCGCTGATCTGAAGGTATACATTGTCCCCAAACGTGAAGTAGTTATGGGTAAGGACAAAGTCACAAAGTTCAGCTACCAGGTTAGCCGTGACAGTATCGGGGATAGTGTTCTTGACGGCTTGTAGTCCATCTTTGTGTGGAATGTTGGTGTAGAGGGCTTCTACATCCATAGTGGCCAGGATGGTGTTATCAGGAAGATCACCGATGGATTGAAGTTTCCTCAGGAAGTCAGTGGTGTCTCGAAGGTAGCTGGGAGTGCTGGTAGCGTAGGGCCTGAGGAGGGAGTCTACATAGCCAGACAATCCTGCTGTCAGGGTGCCAATGCCTGGGATGATGGGGCGCCCAGGATTTCCAGGTTTATGGATCTTGGGTAGTAGATAGAATATCCCAGGTCGGGGTTCCAGGGGTGTGTCTGTGCGGATTTGATCTTGTGCTTTTTCAGGAAGTTTCTTGAGCAAATGCTGTAGTTGCTTTTGGTAACTCTCAGTGGGATCAGAGGGTAATGGCTTGTAGAAACTCGTGTTGGAGAGCTGCCGAGCAGCCTCTTGTTCATATTCTGACCTATTCATGATGACAACAGCACCTCCTTTATCAGCCTTTTTGATTATGATGTCAGAGTTGTTTCTGAGGCTGTGGATGGCATTGCGTTCCGCATGGCTGAGGTTATGGGGCAAGTGATGCTGCTTTTCCACAATTTCAGCCCGTGCACGTCGGCGGAAGCACTCTATGTAGAAGTCCAGTCTGCTGTTTCGACCTTCAGGAGGAGTCCACCCAGAATCCCTCTTTCTGTAGTGTTGGTAGGGAGAACTCTGTGGATTAGTATGCTGTTCAGAGGTATTTTGGAAATATTCCTTGAGTCGGAGACGTCGAAAATAGGATTCTAGGTCACCACAGAACTGTATCATGTTCGTGGGGGTGGAGGGGCAGAAGGAGAGGCCCCGAGATAGAACAGCTGCTTCTGCTGGGCTGAGAGTATAGTTGGATAGGTTAACAATATTGCTAGGTGGGTTGAGGGAACCATTGCTGTGGCCCCTTGTAGCATGTAGTAGTTTAGAAAGTTTAGTGTCCTTTTTCTTTTGTAGAGAAGCAAAGTGTGCGTTGTAAATGGCTTGTCTAGTTTTAATAAAATCCAGCCACGAGGAAGCTTGTGTGGAAGGTTGGTTTTTTATGAGAGTATCCATTTTTGTGAGCTCATTCTTAATCTTTCCCTGTTTGCTGTAGAGGATGTTGATCAGGTGGTTCCGCAGTTTCTTTGAGAGCTTGTGGCACAAGCTGTCAGCATAGTCTGTGTGGTATGTAGATTGTAATGGATTTTTTACCTTCAGTCCTTTTGGTACGATGTCCATCTGTTTGCATTTGGAAAGGAAGATGATGTCTGTCTGTATCTGTACAAGTTTTTTCATGCAAGTTTTTTCTGGGCGCCCCATCATCTCAGGCATTGGCACCCTGACAGCAGGATTGTCTGGCTATGTAGACTCCCTCCTCAGGCCCTATGCTACCAGCACTCCCAGCTATCTTCGAGACACCACTGACTTCCTGAGGAAACGTCAATCCATCGGTGATCTTCCTGAAAACACCATCCTGGCCACTATGGATGTAGAAGCCCTCTACACCAACATTCCACACAAAGATGGACTACAAGCCGTCAAGAACACTATCCCCGATAATGTCACGGCAAACCTGGTAGCTGAACTTTGTGACTTTGTCCTTACCCATAACTACTTCACATTTGGGGACAATGTATACCTTCAGATCAGCGGCACTGCTATGGGTACCCGCATGGCCCCACAGTATGCCAACATTTTTATGGCTGATTTAGAACAACGCTTCCTCAGCTCTCGTCCCCTAAAGCCCCTACTCTACTTGCGCTATATTGATGACATCTTCATCATCTGGACCCATGGAAAAGAAGCCCTTGAGGAATTCCACCATGATTTCAACAATTTCCATCCCACCACCAACCTCAGCCTGGTCCAGTCCACACAAGAGATCCACTTCCTGGACACTACAGTGCTAATAAACAGTGGTCACATAAACACCACCCTATACCGGAAACCTACTGACCGCTATTCCTACCTGCATGCCTCCAGCTTTCACCCTGACCACACCACACGATCCATCGTCTACAGCCAAGCTCTGCGATACAACCGCATTTGCTCCAACCCCTCAGACAGAGACAAACACCTACAAGATCTCTGTCAAGCTTTCTTACAACTACAATACCCACCTGCAGAAGTAAAGAAACAGATTGATAGAGCCAGAAGAGTTCCCAGAAGTTACCTACTACAGGACAGGCCTAACAAAGAAAATAACAGAACACCGCTAGCCGTCACCTTCAGCCCCCAACTAAAACCCCTCCAACGCATTATTAAGGATCTACAACCTATCCTAAAGGATGACCCAACACTCTCACAAATCTTGGGAGACAGGCCAGTCCTTGCCTACAGACAGCCCCGCAACCTGAAGCAAATACTCACCAACAACCACATACCACACAACAGAACCACTAACCCAGGAACTTATCCTTGCAACAAAGCCCGTTGCCAATTGTGCCCACATATCTATTCAGGGGACACCATCACAGGGCCTAATAACATCAGCCACACTATCAGAGGCTCGTTCACCTGCACATCCACCAATGTGATATATGCCATCATGTGCCAGCAATGCCCCTCTGCCATGTACATTGGTCAAACTGGACAGTCTCTACGTAAAAGAATAAATGGACACAAATCAGATGTCAAGAATTATAACATTCATAAACCAGTCGGAGAACACTTCAATCTCTCTGGTCACGCAATCACAGACATGAAGGTCACTATCTTAAAACAAAAAAACTTCAAATCCAGACTCCAGCGAGAAACTGCTGAATTGGAATTCATTTGCAAATTGGATACTATTAATTTAGGCTTAAATAGAGACTGGGAGTGGCTAAGTCATTATGCAAGGTAGCCTGTTTCCTCTTGTTTTTTCCTACCCCCCCCCCCCAGATGTTCTGGTTTAACTTGGATTTAAACTTGAAGAGTGGTCAGTTTGGATGAGCTATTACCAGCAGGAGAGTGAGTTTGTGTGGGGGGGTGGAGGGTGAGAAAACCTGGATTTGTGCTGGAAATGGCCCACCTGATGATCACTTTAGATAAGCTATTACCAGCAGGACAGTGGGGTGGGAGTAGGTATTGTTTCATATTCTCTGTGTATATATAAAGCCTGCTGCAGTTTCCACGATATGCATCTGAGGAAGTGAGCTGTAGCTCACGAAAGCTTATGCTCTAATAAATTGGTTAGTCTCTAAGGTGCCACAAGTACTCCTTTTCTTTTTTCCCCTTAGAGGTATTGTGCAGGATGTATTAGGAGCTCAGATATGTAGCAAGGCAGGGGAGTTACCACACACAGGGTTTTGATAAAGTATGGAATGAACTTAAATTTGACCAAATTCAGTCTAGATCAGCGATGCAAGAGGCATTACACTGTGAAATGTACACACACTCCTCCCTGTGTCTCTCTGTCTGGAAAGCATTAATGCTATAAATGTTCCGCCTCCCTTGCGGGAAATGAAAAGGCGGTTGGCCAGCACAGCCATACGTTTGACAAAAGCATTCCCTTTATTTCTTGCTCTCTGCATCTATTAAAAAAAGCAGATCTGCTTCTCCCCTTTTGTCTTGCTCCTTCTGTGAGGAGCGGTATGGCCGTGAGGCACAGGCCTGGGAATCACAGGCCCTTGAGTTCTCACCCTAAATGCCATCAATTCACTGCATGGCCCTGGGCAAGCTGCCTCTAGATGAATGATGTGGGACACCCAATATTAGAGGCGGCTTCCGAAAATATGGACCTCAGTATTCACATTTTAAAAATAAGGCTGTTAACACTTAACATCGCTGTGAGGTGGATAGGTATGTGGAATAGTTATAACTTCTTATTGCAGAGCGCTTTGCAGATGCAGAGTACGATTAAAGGGCTAAGCATCATTATCCAACTGCCCTTCCTGTCACGAAAACTCCACTGGCCAAAGTGAGAGAGAATCAGGCTTCTACACTGATGCATACAAAGAAAACAGTTTTTTCATAGTATGATTATGCTGCATGTTACTTGTTCTTGTCTGACCCACTCCCTAGCACTAGACAAAGAATCAGTGCCCTCTCATCTACACAGGCTGAAAGAGTTCCACAAACCTTACCGATTTGAAGAAGCTCTGATCCTGAAAACACTTATGTATGTGTTTTAAGTTCCTATTTATGTTTAATGGGACTACTCGCATGCTTAAAATTAATGACGCATGTAAGAGTTTGCAGGATCAGGACTTCAGGTGGGATTGTAGGGATACAGACCAGAAGAACATTACTTCTTGCAGTGACTGGTACTTTATTAGACCTGTAGGCAGACTCCTTGTGGGTTGGCTGGTCAAACAGTACCTTGGGTAACATAGGCACAGTGTCATGAGACATTGGTTATACTGAGATCCTCTCCCTATCAGGATGTCTGCTGCCTCTGTACAACCATAACCAAGAATGGCATGTGCTTGCTTACTGCATATACCATAGACACTACACAATTTGCATGATGGTTGTTTGCTAGGATACAAAACTAGTGCTTTGTTTAAAAGTGGTAGTTTAGTTTCCTTAGCTAGAGGTGAATTCATTACTCAGAATGGATAAGCTAGTAATAATTATCCATGACTCTCCTGTGATAATTACTATTGTGGTTCACAAAAATTATTTCTGTCATGGGGCAATTTAATCCGTGGTTACTTCCTAACATACCCTGACACCATCTTCTAATGTGCAGTGTTACCAAAAAACCCTTTGCAATCCCTATATGTAAAAGCTTGATACGCCATAGCTGAATAGTCGAGACACAAAGCTTTGGAAACTACAGATCTAATGCATTTACTTTTAAATTTTGTTTTCTACAAATATGGTGCAACTTATAGTAATAAATGATTGATGGCTCCAGTAAAGTCTGCTGGGATCAGGGTAGTCTGTGTGGTGTAAGCTTTTGTTTTGAAGGACCAGAATGGAAATGAGTTGTCTTTAGAGTAGGGCTGTTGATTAATCGCAGTTAACACATGCGATTACCTCAAAAAAATTAATCATGATTAATTGCAGTTTTACTTGCACTACTAAACAATAAAATACCAGTTATTAAATATTTGGAGCTAAATATGTGATACGTTTCCCCAGCTCTCTGAAACGTGTAGGCAATAATAAGGTAAAATTAGGAAGGGTGTATGTGGAGACCGAGTTTATTCACAATAAACCACCACAGTGTCTCAACTATTGTAAAATAAAAGTTAATTAAAAGGTCTAAAAGCTCCCAACTTTAAACTCTGACAATAGTGGATTGCTTTCTTATGTCCCTGGTCATCCTTTTTGATCATGTAAGAAAAGCTAAACTGTGGTGGATCTGTATGTCTTCATATTACTATTACTCTTGGTAGAAAACGGTGTTAACAGTTAATAAAATGAAAGCACTTTGTTTCTCACAATTTGGAATATATTTAATGTAAGTCTTTTTTGTCACTTATGATCACATTTTACTTTAAAAATAGGCTCGCCTTGAAGTTCTGGATTTGCAGGTATGTAGAATGGTCACTTACTTTAAAATTAGACCACTTGCATATGATGAAGCCATACATTTCTATGTCGATGTGTAATGTTTACTCACATAACATTAATGCACGATAAAAGGCCTGTCAAGTAAATGTTTTTTGATTGGGCTGAATACATTTTGTATAGATACATATGCCGCACTGGTTTGTTTTCAAAACAAAGATATCACAGTTTTTGTCTATGGAATAATTAATAGCATCAGCTGCAGCTTAAGCATTAGTCACAGTGATTTAGTTTTGTCAGTAATTCTGTAAATAGGGGTTGATTTTGATCTTACTTAACATGGTACAAGGATTAGTGAGGCAAACTGGTTTTTAAAAATTGGTTAGGGGTAGGAGAATGAACGAGTCCTGCAGCTGCATTGCATGTGCAGACTTCAGAACAGCAAAAAGTTGGAGAAGACACCCTCCCCCCACCCCGTGGTTGCACCTAGCCATCCATCAAAGGAAATGATGTTACACTATATTGTAAAACCAGGATAAGTTAGAGCTGAATCAGATCCCTACTTGGAAAATGTTGGCCTGTGTTGAAACAGGGTTATCTAAAGTTGGGCACCTAAATCCATATTTAGGAACCTAAGTGAAAAATAATGTGATTTTAAGAGGTGCTGAACACCCATAACTCCCATTGGCTTCTAGGGTGTAATGAGGATAAGCACATCTGAAAACTATGGTGCCTTTACTTAAGCATTTAAACGGGAATTCAAATTATTATTATTAATTTATAATATTGTGGTATCTAGGAGCCCTAACCATGGAACAGGAATGCATTGGGTAGGCTCTGTGCAACCGCTGAACAAACTGACAGTCCCTGCCCCAAGGAGCTTACAGTCAAAGGCTTTGACATACTGGCTTCCCTTCTACATAGGGAAACATGCTTTAGTATGCTAAGAAAACAGCAGCCACATCTCAGAGGGCACATCCTATTATAAACTGTAGTTTGAAGATTCCGAAACCAGAAGAGCATGAATTTTAGCAGAGGTCAGAGCCAGCACCACTTCTAGGATTTTTGCTGCTTGGACACACCTGAAAATGGATGCTCACTGCCTACTATCCCTTGAATATCAAATGGCCACTAATTAGTTTGCTGTCCTAGACAATTGCCTGTTCTAGCTACATGATACAATAGTCACTCATCTCTGCTAAAGTAAGGTAAATCTAACTTATTTTTCCTTCGGCTAAGCAGAATTTCCTCTTTTCTCCCTTCCCATCAGTGAGTTTTTGATCTGATTTCTTTGAAATGAGCAGTTGCAGTAATAGGACTCTAAGATGTCTAAGTTTGTTATACTTCACTTAATGTTTGCAGTGAGGAGAAACAGGATCAGTGGCATTATGCTTTCAACTAGTTATGGGATGACAATTGAATTTACCAGAGTAGACAGTCTACAAGGCAAAATGTTTTCCTGAATTCTCATTTGCATGGAAGGAGGAAAATACCCATAGGTAGCAGTAGTACAGAAGCAACAGCTTGTGTGTATATATATGGTGTTCATCGCTTGTGTAGGTTATGGCATTTAGGCTTGAGTAAACCTTCAAGTTAGTCTTTCTTTACCATTTTAACGTAATGACTTGGTTTATTTGTTTTTGAAGACCAGGGCATGTCATCCCTGATGCTTTTCTGATTCAGAAATCCAAGTGCCAAACTCTCCAAGGCTGTAGTGTTGTTTATGGTGGCAGATTATTAGAAACTTTTGGAAATTATATTCATGAGCATCGATCACTTTAGCATATGGAGCTATAGGCTTTTCCCCTTGACGTTGACACAAGCTTTCTAATGCTGGTGTAAGGGGAGTGTTGCCCCCTTACTAACATTCAGTGGTGGTGTTTTAGTTGCTAGCTCCCAGTACTAAAAAGGGGGAAGGGTCAATGGGGAATCAGGACCCTGAGACTGACAGCCCCCAGGAACAATGGGGAGAGGCCAATGCTCCAGGTCAGCCTGAATGACACGGCGGGCAGGCTAATCAGGGAGTCAGGAGGCCAGGGAGGTTCCTCTGTGTGAGCTGGAATTGTCTAGGTCAGACAGAGTGGGGCTGAGCTAAGGAGAAAGCAGGGGCCCGAGCAGAGCTGTGCCAGATCCAGAGAGAGCAGACTCTGTCCTGGGAACAGAGCTGCAGCCCCAAAGCCAGAGGCACAGCCCAGAGAGAGCAGACTTGCCCTGGGAAGAAAGCTGCAGCAACCAGAGCCAGAGGGGCCAGAAAAGCAGCCCTGGGAGCAGAGTCACACAAGCAGCCTGCAGAGCAGACCTGTCCTGGGAGCAGAGCTGCAGCAACCAGAGCCAGAGGGGCCAGAGAAGCAGCCCAGGGAGCTGGAGGCAGATCAGCAGCAGTGCTGAGACAGAGTGGTGGAGTTGGGGCTGGAGCAGTCCAGAGCTGGGTGCGGTGAGCAGCTGGGGAGAGCGAGGGGGACCCTGGGCAGCAGGCCCAGCACAGGGAGATGCCTCAGGCAGGAGGCTCTGCAGGCCAGGCTTGGATCGTAACCCCGACAGAGCGGGGGCGACACTGGGAAGAAGGGTCCTACCACTTAGAGCCAGAGAGCGTGTGGCCACCACCAGAGCAAGTGTCCAACCCACAGCATCCCTGCAGCACAGCCAGGGCCTGAGAAGAAGGCCTGGGACTTACAAGGAACAGGCTGTGAACTGCCCGGACATTCCAGAGACACTGTTTGTGATGTTCCCTGCCACAGAGCGAGTTGATATGTTTCCTTTAACCTTTCCCATTTTTCCTTTTTCTTTTTAAAATTAATTGTTGATTAAATAACTTGCATTTGCTTTAACTTGTACGTAATGGTCAGTGGGTCAGAGAAGTGGCCAGTGCAGAGAGAGTACCCCGGAGTGGGGACACCTTAGCCCTTTTCCTAGGTGACCACAGCAGGGTTGGGAGTCGAGCCCCCCAAGGAATCCTGGGCCCAGCCTTGTTGGGGTTACAAGGACTCTGCCAGACAGGAGAATGGAAGGGGAGTCCTCAAGGGCAGGGAGGCCACTGGGTAAAGGAAGTGGGAGCAAGGACTCAGATCCTTTTGCTAGCCCACTTCACCGGGGTAGTGCAGAAGCCAGGAAAGTTCCACACAATAGCGGGGCTATTCCTCCACTTACACTGGTATCAAGGAAGTGTGTTTTTTAATTAGTTTTAATTTCTTAAAATAAAATAATAAGTGCAGGTGCAGTAACAATAGTTTATTGCAAACAAAGATTCACTCAGCATACTGGAAGGATAAAGAATGTTATGTACATTAAGTAAAGATTACTCTTATTAATACCAGAAGCAAAGGGACAGACTCCAGCCTTTGCTACAGCCCTTCCTCACTGCTCCTGTGTGGAATGGCACCCTGTGAAATTTCTGCAGTGTAGGGTCTATGCAGCAGGCCCCATGATGCAGGGGCCAGAAATACAGTTCGTAGTAATAGATCCAGGGGCATGTCAGAGGTAAGAGGGGGAGTGGCTGGTATCGTTTGCTCTCCAGGTATTCTGGACTGCAGAATAGATTATAGGCAGCTATGCAAGGTTGCTGTAAGTTAGAGCACCCCTGGGGCTGCTCTAAAATGTCCTGGGAGCTCTTCTGAACCTCAGGTCAGCCCAGTATCTAAGAGCCACATAGGTTGCTCACAGACACCATACCCTTCCCCCTGCTTGAGCTGTACCTTCTGTGTTGCACTTCCTGTGAGGTGCTGCACCAAATCTGGCACAAAGTGTTCATGCTATGTTCACTTCATTATTAATTATTACAGTGGTGCCTAAAGGACCAATCAAGAGTGGGGCCCCCATTGTGCTAGGCACTGTACAAACACAGAGTAGCAGACAGTCCATCTTCTGAAGAGCTTAGAATCTAAATTACTCTTCCTTTCCTCATCCTTATTATTATTTAGTGGGTTACTTAAGCAGGTTCTAAAAGTTAAGTAAAAATACTAGCAAGACATAGGAAATGGAGAAGCTAGTAGGAGACAGAGATAGAGAGAAAAGTCGGTAAGAGAGGTATGGCCATCTGGGAAGAGAGATGATGTAGCTGTATCTTGTTAGGAGATATTTATGGCCTTATGATATAGTATCTTATAGAAGCTCTCTCAAGAGGAAAAGATTGCTTTACCAGTGAGTTATTTTCTAAAATAGAGTTCATGGAATAATGATCAAAACACATTGACACTATGATGTAAAGTATTAAAGTATGATGTAAAGTATAGGTAACTTACTATTCGCTGTTGCTATTTGTTATTACGGACAGAATTTTCAATAAGGGGGTGGTTCATAAGTGTAATTCCGATTCTTAATGACTGAAAAATTATGTACCATTTAACCTTGCCCTTAAGTATTTGTTTCTGTAGTGTTTTCGGAAGTTTCTTACCAGTCTCAATAACAGCAGCAATATAACTCTTCTTTTTTGTTGTACTTCATTCAAGGCAAAGGAAATAGGTTTCTGTACACTCAGCATATATTCTATTTATCTCTTTGGTTCTAGAGTTACTACTCCAGCCCTAATGGTTCCTTCAATTTTTGTCACAATTTTCTTCATGAATTATAAGTGAGGCTAAGTTTTTGTCAGGGATAGTTTTAGTAAAAGTCATGGACAGGTCACAGGCAATAAACGAATTCACGGAAGCCCATGACCTGTCCCTGACTTTCACTAAAAATATCCCTGACAAAAGGGGTACGTGGGTTCAGCACCCACTTTTCCTGGGGCTCCTGGGTACCCCACCACTGCAGTGCATCCCCATACCCCCAGGGAGCTGGTAGCTGAAGGTCCCCCAGCCGCTGGCGGGAGTTGGGCAGCTGCGGAGGTCCCCTATGGCCCACCCCAGCTTGACAGCTGCGGGGAGTGCCCGCTGAGACTGGGCAGCTACGGGCGGTGCCCCGCCGCTACTGAGCAACTGCACGGGATCCGCCCACTGCAGCTGGGCAGCTGCGTGGGGAGTTCCTGCTGCCCGCGGCTGGTCAGCTGCAGGGAGTTTGCAACTGCCGGCCACGGCTGGCACGGGGTCTCCCCACTAGGGCGGGGGCTGGGAGCTGCGGGGCAAAAATGTCACAGAGGTTAATGGAAGACATGGATTCTGTGACTTCTGTGACCTCCATGAGATAATCGTAGGCTTAATTTTAAGCCAGTACATAATGAACAGTTTGAGATAATCAGCCACTCACTTCCATCTTTGGGTAGAACAAGAGTCAACTCTACAGAAAGTGATAGATATGCTCTTAGCAAGTGATGGTTGCTAAAGGATTTTATAATGTGAACAATTTTTAATCAGATCATTTAAAGCAAAAATCTTCTATCTTTATTTGAACATTGAAGCATATGTTACTTATCCTCTCTGGGTACAAATTACATTGATGCTTTTCCTATTATACTGAATCTTTCACCTTTGAAAAGAGCTGCATAATCAGTCACTTCATAGCAGTGGTTCACCAAATATCTGATTATTCATGATTTTATGCTGCCTCATCAGAATGTATATGCTTAACTTTAAGCATGTGCTTAAACAAAGAGTGAGCGCTTTGTAGAATAGGGATGGACTTAATTACATGCTTAAAGTTAGGCAGTAACAGTACTTGCACATAATCTCATTGTTCATTCTGCTTGTACGTTATATCCCTTCCCTCCCATCCTGTGTCTATCTTGTGTTTAGATTGTAACCTTTTTAAGACGCAGACTGTCTTTCAGGTTACCTGTATCATATCTGGCACAATAGGGTCCTGATCTCAAGTGTGATCTCAAGGCATTACTGAATATAAATAACAGTAGCTGCTTAATGGATCAATGCAGGTTGAGTAGAGTAAACATACAGAGTTCTATTTACTGTGTTTTATTTACAAAGCCATTTGTATTAATTCCACAAAAATAGGGAATAATTTATTTAATGATATCTCCAGTTGCCCCCAATGTAGTCATCTGTCCAAAATATTATTTCCTGGACGTGTCCAATTTATGTATTCCAAGTGCCCTGCTGGCTGATGGTAGTTTGCAATAAAGAGCTTTTGCAGTGTCTTAGTCACTGTCCTAAAGTTACAAATCCTGATAACTGAGAGGAAATTGTTCATTCAAGTTTCTTGTAATTGTCCTCCCACTTTAATTGGCAATCTAGTTGACTCTCTTCAGTCACCCTATCAGCCTAATAACTGAGACCACCTATATGACACATGAATTCACTGACTAAATTGAATTTGTCAAGGAAGAAACAAACTCTGTGTTAAATGTACAGAGTGCCATTTGAAATAACTAAGTAACTGCAGAAACTAAATAAATGTGTGAAATCCAATTGTAAGTGAGGCCAGCCTTGCTGTGAAGTGGAGAGTGGCCGCTCTGAGGATTCTGTGACCTGCTTTGCCATTTTGGTTATTTGCATTAGTCATTCCGACAGTCGAAACCCAAAATTCCTAACTTTCTGATATTGTTCCTGAAATGCTTTTAAAGGAAATATCATCATCTGCCTGACTTGACAGAGTCTGAGGCCATGATGACAAATTCAGCATGGCACAGACTGGTGTTTATTTTTGTGTGATTCACTTGTACATGACTAGACTTGTGTGATTAGCAAGCTGGTGAACATGTTTTCCACATGAGGAACCTTGGTGTTACCTCCCCTTTCTTCTCCCAATACTTCCTGCTCTGTGAAGGACCCAGGCCTTCAAGGTGCTGACCACCTCCTGTAATTACTTAAGATAGTTAAGTCCAAAGCAGAAGAGTTACAAAGGGACCTCACAAAACTGGGTGACTGGGCAACAAAATGGCAGATGAAATTCAATGTTAATAAATGCAAAGTAATGCACGTTGGAAAATATAACCCCAACTATGCATATAAAATGATGGGGTCTAAATTAGCAGCCTTAGATATGAATAGCAGATTCTCACCCTAACTGATGGTACAGGCAGACCTGTAGATTCTTAAGGCACAAGCTACACTTGCTTTGCAGCTTGGAATCTCCAGGTGTTTCATACATGTGCTAGACATCCCTTTAGCCTAGGTCCAGCACTTTCCCCAGTTCAGTCTTTGTTTCTCAGGTGTTTCCAGGAGTCGTCTTGTGTGAGGAGTGAAGAACCATAGATGATGCCACTCCCTGCCTTATATAGCTTTAGCATATGGCGGGAACCTGTTGTTTCAAAACTTGGTTCCCAGACCGGTTCATGGAAAAATACTGACATCCCAAGATGGGGTCAAGAATCATGTGGCCTGGTCACATATTCTTGTAGAGTCATAGCAGCCATGACTTACAGGCTGTCTGTAGTCTTCTCAGGAAGGCTCACCAGATGGGAGATAAGCTTCTCCTAAGGCCTATTGTTTTCCCTAATGGCTCATTGTCCTGAATAGGCCCTTCCCAACCAGCTAGCTAGACTGCAAGCTTCTTGTCTAGTGGGCATTACGCAGGGGTAACTAAATTTGAAGTACAGATACATAGGCAGTATTTATAATTTCAGATACAAAAATTATACATGCATATAAATAGGATAATCATATTTACCAAATCATAACTTTTCCAATGACCCTTCACATGACTTATCTTGTACAAAATGCATCATAATTATGCCATAACCATATTATAATAATATTACTATGATGAGTATGGGGTGCAGTGTCACAATAACACATCTAACTACTTGGTCTTTAGGCTTGGGGATTAAGGAGGGATAAACATTTGTAAATTTCAAGAGAGGGAGTTCTGCTCTGATGCTCTGTTCTGCTGAGAGTAGCTGGTAAGATTCCCTGGAGAGAGGCTTCCTTCTGTCATCCTCCAGAGAGAGTACTAAAGAGGGACTCTCTGCTGTAAACGTCCTACAGTTTGTGGGGAGAATGTTTTGGTGGTTTCCAGCCAAGTAGTTACAGATGATAGAATTTATACATGCTCTAACCAATTTAAGTAGGGTACCATATGTCCCATTTTGGCTGGGACGGTCCCTTTTTTTAAGCCCCATCCTGTCTGTCCTGACTTTTGGCAAAAGTGGGCATTTGTCCCGTTTGCTCTTCCCAACTGATCAAGTTGGCAAGAGCAAACGGGAAAAATGTCCACTTTTGTCAAAAAAGTGGGGTGTAGAGGAACATGCCAGGGGTGAGTGGTGACGCCAGCCCCACGCAGAGAGGGTGGCGTGGCTCAGGCTGGAGGCAGGCAGGTCTTGAGTGAGCAGTGATGCCAGCATCAGCCCCGGGGAGAGAGGGGCTCAGGCAAGCGGCTCAGGCTGGAGGCAGGCAGGTCTTGAGTGAGCAGTGATGCCAGCATCAGCCCCGGGGAGAAAGAGACTCAGGCAAGCGGCTCAGGCCGGGTGGGGAGGGGAGAAGGGGAGTTGGGCCAGCCCTGCACAGTGTCCTGTTTTCCCTTTGGGAAATATGGTCACCCTAAATTTAAGCCATCACAGCTCTGAAGTCCTGGCATGTGAAGTGCTGCCTCTTTTATGTATCTTCATTTTCCATCTTCTTTCTTTTTAAAAAAAATATTCTAGGAAACTCCACATAAAAAACTATGTTATAAGAATGTTACAGTTGCACCATTCAACATTCAAATGTCAGGAAGGTAGTACAGCAAAGGCTGCATTACAACCGCTGTGCAAAGGTACTATGATATTGTCTTTACTTAATCACATACTATTTCAAATGCAATATAAAATGCACATTTTTCCCTACGGTCTTTGATAAATGAACCTTGCAAAGGAACAACATTACAGACCTATAACTTTGAGAAATATGTAAAATGAAAGCCTAATACATGGGATTGGAAGTCTGGATTTTACACAGCCTCTGGAAGGTATGGGGCTAAAAGACTTCCTGAACAACAGAAATACAGTGGGTGTCTACTATCAGTGCAGAAAGACCCAGAGGGATGGGAGGGCAATGTACTTTGGCTCTTCTGAACTCAGTTAATTACCTTGTTATTCAGGGATCATAATGGGGAAGAGGATTGGAAGAACTGCTTTCTTGCTGATCTTGAGTAAGCACTGAGATAGAAGTTAACAGCAGACCCAAGAAAGAAGTGTTAGTGTGTGTGTGTGTGTGTGTGTGTGTGTGTGTCTTTTAATTTCTTGAAATATATACTATGTGACTGGGCTTTTCTCTCTCTCCCTCTCTTCCCCCCTCCACCCCACCTCTCTCTCTGAGACATTTTAAAAATTCACAAGAGACTTTAAACTGTAGATAACTATTATCCTAGGCCATATAGATGTGTGTTCTATACATACATTCCAGTTTATCTGAGTTTTACAAGATGGGCGAGGGCAAGCATATGTTAGGGAGCATGTATTTTTAACTTCCTGGTAGCAAGATTTCTTCTGGCATCTAACAGGATATTTATGTGTGTTCGTCAGGCCTTTTATCAACACATAAGAGTGAGCTATCACACAGAGTCTGTTCTATAAATGTTCATATTAGTCCATCCCGCAGTCCAGGTGAGCTGTACTCAGTGCTGGGCCTGAGCGGGGTTTAAAGTCACTTTGGCACTCCACACGGTATCCCCTCTCACCCCAAATTTAGGATGAGCCTTGTTGCTACCTTTGCACTGCTCCATGGCGTAAAAGGGATGTATCGGGGCTGAGGGTCTGGTTCATTGTGTGTAATGTCATGTCTGCTTTGAGAGACTGTGGGGGAGGAGTGATGGTGTCATCCTCTGGGTCTGTTACCATGGCACAGCTGTTGTGTGTGCCCTCTGCACTCCTTCTTACAAACATCACTTCTGTAGGTATAGTGGGAGAATCAGTGCTCTTCCTAGCGTCTTTCCACCTCCGCATAGCAGAGGGGAAAAAGCTCAGTCTTCGAATCATTGCTGCAGGTCCCCTTCCTAAATCTAAATCTAAGGCACCTATCACTGGTGTATCCAAGAGCTGTACATATAAATCCATTTCACATTCAATTTATCCTCCTGTGATCTCATCTATAGCTTGCCTTGATTGCAGCAGGAAGGATTCTTTCTTTTGTCTTCCTACTCGTGCCATCCCTGTTGGGGATCTATTACTGGAAGGAAGGCTTTAGGGGTCTTGAGCCTGATCTGAATATAGCCTGTCCAGGGTTGAGTCTGAGCCCCTTTGACATGAAGTTCCACATCTGGGTCCTGCATTAAGCATTAAGCAAGTGTCTGAAGTCTGAATCTGGGTTTCAGTAACTGCAAGTCACTGATGATAAGGCATCCCTGACATTCTGTAATGCAGTGTGTCATCAGGACTTAGAAGTGGCAAAGTATCACAAAGAGAAAAGGGGGAGGTGGGTGAGGAAAGCAAAAGTAAACACCCAGCAACTCAAGAACATGTACACAAAGGGAGGAAATCCTTTAGAGTTAACTGCTTCCCAGAATAGCAGAACTATCCTCTGCTAACCTCTGTCATGGAACAGCAGGGCCATCCCACTGAAAATTGAGTTCTGCTTGTGTAGAACATACGTGATAGGCACATTGTCTAATAAATATAATCAACCTATATCAATATTGGCAGCTAAATAGTAAAGCGAAATCTTAAGCATGAATGTATAGTAAGTTTCATAGCACTGAAAAAGAGGGAGTCCCACTAGATATACCCACGCTGTGTTTCTGATATTCCCAAACTCTTCTACAGTCTTCTTCTGAGACTAGAGAGGGTCTAAACTTTCCCAAAGCAGGAGTTGGGTGTATAACCAGGACTTTGGAGCAAGCTATGGGCCCACCTAAAATATTTAGGGAGGGTAGGATTATTTTCATTTAAGCTTTCAAGGGGTCCTTTCTTTCTTCCCTTTGCTCTCTAATCTGTATTTATAAAGTACTAATCACCATAGTATTAATGTAACGCCATGTCTATAATTTTGCAGCGGGTTTGTGTAGAATCTTTACCTGCCTCCTCTCTTTCCACGTATTCTGTCACTATAGCTGTGGACCTCTACTTGTTTCACTTCCAATGCAAACTCCTTGGGGTCTGTGGAAAACTTTTTTGGAAATTGCAGATGTTACCTCAGGCACCAGTCCACGGATATTAGGAACCCCTGAGTTTTGGCCAGTAGCTTAGGGATAGGACCATTTTTTTAAAAAAACCTCTCCTTTGTAAGAGAGGGGAAAACTAGGGACATATTTGGTTGCAACGGTCTGTGATTTCTTTTAAAATAGTCCCCAGCTTGGGAAGTCTGTATTCATTGAAGTAAATGGGAGCTATTGAGCGCTCAGCATGTTGGAAATCAGGCCACCTATTTAGGTATCTAAATATAGATTTAGGAGCCTAATTTTGGACATCCACTTTTGGCCCCCTAGCTCTGGGACTTACACCAAAAGATATTGAGAGCAGTAGTTACAATGTCACTATACATTGTCAGTGGCTTTGACTGATTTTTAGTCAGCACGTCTTAAGTGAATCCAGTTGTTTTGTTTCCTTGTAAACTGTAGGAGCATACTGGTGTTAAGGAGGCACAATGGTGGTTTCTTGTTACACAAACTCTAATGTGCCAATGTAGACAGTGCAACAGCGCGAGGAGCCGCGCTCTGACTGCTGGTAGCTACTCCCCTCGTGGAGGTGGGTTTTTTTGACGCTGTGCCATGACTACACAAGCCACATTAAAGACTGCCGCAGCCAGCACTTTAACGTTGCTAGTGAAGACATGGCCTTAGATACTGTGATCAGTGTATTAGCCATGTCTGTATAGATGCTGATACAGGTGCATGTGGTTGAATACAAATTTTGTCCCTACTAGAATATGAAAGATGTGAGATGGTACAATTCAAGGGACTGATATGGGGATAGGGAAGCTCTTGGTTACTGGTTCAAACCAAGTTTGGGACAACAGTGTCCAGAAAAAAATGACTATTTAATGGTGTGACATTGCACCCCATAATGCTTTATAGAAATATGCTTATGAGTGTAAATATGACATAACTGGAATATGTTTTATGCTACATATGCCATGTAACATGTCTTTGCAAAGGTTTTGATCTACTGAATATATTCATCCTGTTTATATGCATGTATCATTTTTATATATGAAGTTATGAGCATTGGCTCTATGCTTGTATTTAAAGTGTTTGCTGTAGGAAGCACATAAAGCAGATTTGGTCAACATAGTGTCAGGGGGTTATTCAAGTAATTGGGAGTACTTAACTAGCAATGGACTTCGGGAGACACCAGTCCACATCTGAGCTTTCCTGGGAACGTTCAAACTAACATGTAAACAATGGCATCAGCCTGAAAAAAGCTGAATGATTGGTAGACATGTGACTTGCCCAGGTGGCTACAGACTCCATCTTGTTGCTGTGATTTTGCACAGGAGAACAAAGGGGTTTCCACCCACAAGAGAGAATATAAAAGGCCCTGGAAACCCCTCCATTTTGTCTTTAGCTGGCTCAAAAGATAGCCTCTCCACCCCAAAGAGATGCCTGAATGAAACTGGAACAAAGGACAGTAACTATGGGGGTATGAGTGATTGCTGGACCCAGACTAGGAAGGAGTCTAGTCTGTGAAAGAAGCTTATTGGAACATCTCTTAGGGTGAGATTTACCTGGATTTAGTTTCCTAGTGTATTAGGCTTAGACTTGCGTGGTTTTGTTTTATTTTGATTGGTAATTTACTTTGTTCTGTCCGTTATTACTTGGAACCACTTAAATCCTACTTTTGATACTTAATAAAATCACTTTTTGCTTATTAATTGACCCAGAATGAGTGAGTAATTCCTGGGGGAGCACGCAGGTGTGCATATCTCTCTATCAGTGTTATAGAGGGTGGACAATTTATGAGTTTACCCTGTATACGCTTTATACAGAGTAAAACGGATTTATTTGGGCTTTGGATCCCGATGGGAGCTGGGTATCTGGGTGCTAGAGACAAGAACACTTTCTGAGCCGTCTTCAGTTAAGTCTGCAGTTTTTTGGGGATGTGGTTCAGACCCTGGGTCTGTATTGGAGCCGACTGGCATGTCTGGCTCAACAAGGCAGAGTTCTGAAGTCCCAAGCTGCCAGAGAAAACGGGCTCAGAGATAGTCTCAGCACATCAGGTGGCAGTCCCAAGGGGGTTTCTGTGACCCAACCCATCACAAATGGTTCTTCAGTGGCTTATGTAAAATGGTCTCTTCTCAGTTCCTAAGGGGAAGATGAGTGTCCACATGAAAAGAGTCCTCCATAACATGGGACAGGACACAGAAAAAATGTTCAAAAGCATGTTTGAGGCTGGCTGGCCAGAGAGGAGAAAGTTGAGGCCAGCCACTGGGGACTGAATTTAGATCAAGGACCTGGGTAGAGCTGCCAGGATGGGTCACAAGGAGAAGACTGTAAGGGATCTGCTAGGCTGGGGGCAGTTAGCGAGATGTGGTGGAGGGCAGAAAGAGTCTGTTGTAGGAGGTTTATCTTGAACTAGTGGGGCCCATCACTTCTCTGGATCGGGGCCTCAGTTATCTTCAATCCTCTATGG
Organism: Lepidochelys olivacea; assembly: GCF_965140295.1. Classification (NCBI taxonomy): domain Eukaryota; kingdom Metazoa; phylum Chordata; order Testudines; family Cheloniidae; genus Lepidochelys; species Lepidochelys olivacea. The sequence continues at coordinate 271,120,255 of NC_140411.1, forward strand.
GCACACTGGCAGGAAACTGTAGGGAGGGTTCCCTTGTATCTGTCAGCTGGGTACATGATTAGACGAGATAGTCTCCCGGGTAGGCAAACTGAAATATTTTATGAGCATGAATTTCCAAAAATAATTTTTTCAGTTTGCAATTATAAGGTCTTGTCTATATGAGAAGCTGCACAAGTTTATTTAAATTGATTTTAAATAGATCTAGTTAAACCAGTGTGAACGCTCCTCTAGATGCACTTAACCCAGTTTAGCTTGCATTAGTAAATTACCAAATTAAGCTAAAGCAGTTTAAATGCATCCATATTAGGGGTTTGCACAGATTTTAACTAGCTCAGTTTAAGATTGATTTACTTAAACTGGCACTGCTTTTTTCACATAGACAAGGCCTATATTGAAAATAACTTTCTTCTAACGGAGAGCCTCCCAGCTCACAAGCAGATTTTAATTTTATTTCCCCCGCACTCCATTAAAAAACACTTACAGCTGTGGTTGTGAAATGTATGCCCTTTAAAGAAATTTCAAATCTAGGGTGCTTTCCAAAGTCCTGTGTAAACAGAACCACAGAGAGGGGATATTGAGGGAAGAACCAAATGTGAAACAAAGTAAAATGTAATTTATAGGAACTACCTTGTATCTTTATCCTTATCCTGGTGCAACAAACTCCAATTTTGCTACAGCTGATAAATGAGCCTAGAACATGGACATGGTACACTCCCCTATTAACCCACCTCACCTCTATTTATTAACATGTTCTCTTGGGTTATCCCAGTTAAGGTGAACCAACTAGTTTACAATGGATTCTTGCCCAAGAACGAGTTTAAAGCAGCATGTGCTACCACGTTGCATTACAGCATGCTAGCAGAGGCAGTTTGTTCAGTACATGCCAATATACATATGTATCTTGTAATTTATGTTTAAAAATTACTGGAATTTACTGTAGAGTGCTTAATAATTGGCTTAGCTCCCTCTGTTCATATGTTTTTTAATTCCCTTGAAAACTGCTTGCGGTTCAAAAATATTCCAAATTGCTGATGCTGTTACAGCTTTTAAATGGTACAGTGGAGTCCAGACACACCATTTGTGATGACAAGCAATTTCCACCATTGAGCCTTCAACGAAAGAAGAGTCCACACTAGCAACATCTCTTACTTGAGATTACTTTCAAATGCAGCCACCTGAGCCCTCCATCCAGTTTCTTCACTCCTTCAGACAGGCTGACAGAACTGAGATTAGTGTGGAAAAATCTGTAGGAAGAGAAAAATTAATATGGTATCTTCTGCATAAACATGTGCATGACAGTAGTCCTGATCGTGGCTTGGGAGACTCTATTCACAGAAATGTAATCAGTGCTTATTTATAGGGACAAACTAACACCACTGAGGGAAACAGGATTGAAAGTGACACATCGTATGGTGCTTGAAAGGCCCACAGTATGCTCCTGGTGCTTCAAGAAAACACCATGCGCCACACAATCAAAGGCTGCGGAAAGAGCAAGATTTAATATTCATGGAATATTGGAGTCCATCTGCGACAGAAGGTCATTGCAAACCCCTCATTTAGCAATCTTAGCATTGTGGGCTTATCTAAAGCCTGACTGAATTTTTTCCTAATTGTATTACCCCACCACACCCTTCTCCTGGATTTGTAATGGAGTACAAAGAAGACCAGAGAGCTCAGCTGAGAAAAGTGTAAGCTTTATAGCCATTAGTGCCACTACGACAGCCTTCAGTGAGAGAGAACTCTCAGAAAATAGCAGATATGTTCGTAATAAAAGGACTTACGTTTTCTTTATAAACCTCACCATGAAGGACTGATTGGCCCTGGACTAAGTCAATAGCTTGTAGGTGCAATTATCTCTATAAAAAGAGAGTGTGACAGATTTAAAATCTGCAAGATAGAAAAGGGTCAGAACTGTTTGTACTGTGATCTTTCTAGGCACAGCAGAATCTAACAGGGTGTCATCTTCTTTCTGAGATTAACGTATTTATCAAAATATTTTCAGAAACATTACAATGTCCCTGCAAAATAATCTACATTTTCAAAATACTCGAGGTAGTTCTGAATAAAATGTCCAGTTTTTTTTTAAAAATCCATTGTAGTTGGTAGTATAACTAGCCCTGGCATGGTTTACATCATAGATAAGCAGAGAGAGAAATCAAAAAGTATTAAAAGAACTGTATGACCTGCAGGATCAAATACAACTGTGATGTCCCATGATTCTACCAGTGACACAGAGCCTTAGGGCTACACCCACAAAGGGACTTAGGCGTTGTAATGGTGAGTGTTGCAGCGATAGCTTTTATCCACAGCACTGAGTTGGGCTCCCTTGCTCCCTATGCAATGTATGTGGAAAACAAGGTACCCAAAAAACCCAGCAAACTGAGCCAGAAGCCTCCTAAAATAGCCAGTAGGAAATGGTGAGGAGGGGTGTGTGGCCTAATCCCTGCTTCGCAAGGAGCGTTAGGCGGCTGTCTCCACTTGGTATTCTCAGTCAGGAACCCTCTCCTGAGTTAGGTGCCAAAGTCAGGAGGAGGTGATGGTGGTGCCCCTCTGATAACTTTTAGCCCCATGGAAAGAGTATCTCCTGGGAGAGGAAAAACCCAAATTCAAATCCGCCCCCCTCCTCCTGATGTGAAAAAGGGTATTAAACCCAGGTTTCCCACATCCCAGGTGAGTGTCCCAACCACTGGGCTAAATGTTATAAGGCAGACAGCACCACCACCTCGTCCTGTTTGGTGTGGGATAAGACATGCTCTGAGAATGCCTTCTGGCTTGGGCCCTGCACAGGAGATAGGCAGAGGAAGGCCCAGTTTGAGGATCCCTCTTGGGCTTAGTTGCCTGAGTGCCTATGCCTACCCAGAAGTGGCTATGTGCATGCTCACTGAAAGAAACTTAGGAGCCCAGGGGACTTTAACCATGGAAATTTAGGTACCTACAGGGTTAGGCAGTAACTGAATGGGATTTCAAGGATCTGAGTGACACCTAAACATTGAACTTAGGTACCTACATCTCTGTGGATCTTGCCCTTAGCTATTAGTGGATTATCATATGACCTCAACAATGGTTTTCATGCTACACTATACTCTTTACACTGACCCCAAACTAAGAACCTAGCTACTTGGGCTCCATGCTAGTTCCAGGATTTGGCCTTTAGTAAGATTTATTGTGTGGTTACTTCTTTGTCAGCCCTCAAACAGTGGTGGCATAAAACTGAATGTAGTGTAGGATGGGACCCATTTTTTCCACAAAGAACATTTCGCTGTAGTCTAGTCTTACTCCTCTTTGTTTGCTCTAACAATTAGATATCGTCTCCTCAAGCTCCCAGACAGTTCATTGGGAACTTTCCTAGTGGCTTTTAATTTAATTTTAATTTAACTTTAAATTTTGACATTCAGTCATTTTTCTCCAAATATAATATGACTCCATAAGTATTGGGATCAATACAATCCCAGGGATATATGGTGAATTTGTTGATTGCATTAAGGATTTTCAATAATTTTTTTTCAGCCTTTTCATTTTGAATTCATTCTCATATTTCCTATTAACTTACCCTTCCTGTTTGATCACCTGCACAGTTTACTAACTTTCAGTCTTTGCCTTCATTAGCATGCACAGACTCAGCTGTTCATTCACAATGATGTGAGTGTTTGGGCAAAGACTTGCCTTAATTAGTACAAAATGATGCAGAACTATAAAATAGCGTTCCTTGACTTTTGTGATCTACACTTGAATTAATTCCTGGTGCTCTCCTCGGAAATGGAAAAGCTCAGGGGAGCATTGTCAGTAGAGGGATGCAGTGTGAAATTACAATGAAGAGCATCTGGATTCTTGAGGCAATTTGACATAGAAATCTCCTACGTCACAAAAGATAAAGGCCTGAGCATCTCTGAAAGCTATTAATTCCTCCAAAATCAACTGCATACTGCTCAGTAATAATCTCATTAAGTTATTCATGTTCAGCATCTGCTTCCTTTCCCTGTCATGTTCCTCTAGGATCTGTTTTGGGGCTTCTTCTTTTAAGTATCTATGTTCTTCCAAATGATCAGTCTTAAGGTAATGTAATCTGCCCTTTCATTTGTATGCAGATGACACTCGATTGTTCTTCCTCCTATCCCTTATTGTGTTGTGATTTCTCATATGTCTGCCCTGGTTTGCCCTAACATTCTTTTAAACTGAATCTGAACACAATGGGAGCTCTAGTTATTAGCTCCAAGTGGTGGCTGAGCAAATGCTCCCATCTTGATGATTCTGTTAGACAAAGTATTACCGACGTGAGCCTCAACTATAAAATATCTGGAGGCTGTCGTGTCTTCAGTTTTATTAATGGACATGCATCTTTGGTCTACGACTGGAGCCGAATTTTGATGTCTACAGATCATCTTCAGGCTGAGACCATTGCTCAGCACAGTAAGTTTAAAGAGTTACGGACAAACACCTTTGTTTTTTTTTCAAGGCTAGATTGCTGCTGTTCCTTATCTTTTAGAAATCTGTGCTGGTATTACAACTAGGATGTAGTTAATTAAAAACACAGCAACTCGCGTACTTATGGGAGCATGGCAGGTCGCGCACATTGCCTGTATTCTAAAAACCGTGCACTGGCTTCCTCTTAAATCTTGTGCTGGTTGTAAAAGTCCTTGAACTTACATATATGGATCTGTATAGCTGTTGGCCCAGTTTATCTAGTCAATTGTTTATCTCTTTAAGTTCCTGTTAATTGTGATCTGAACCAGAAGGCTATTTGGTTTGCTTCAGTCAGTAGGAGCTAGGACACTTGCCAAGCTTATGGAATTTTCTTGTTTACAGTTTGGTAGATCCCATATGTGCCATCATTTTAAGGCGACTGGGATAATGTTCACAAAAACTTTTAATTCTCCCTGTATGGTGTTAGTTTAATCAGAGTGATTTGGACAACATCCTGCAGTGTATGAAGCATACTATATCAGATCCATCTAAAATTTAAACCCTGCTGATTTCAGAGACTAAAACCAGTGTTGAGTAATTGGTTCCAATTGGTTCCAACCCTGCTCTCTGTTAATTGTGTGTTTACAATCAATTGCTTTCAGTCGGTTTAGTGGAACAGAATTTGGCCCTTGAAATATATTAAATTTATCTCTTCTTGCACAGGCAACTTTACTATAGATATAGAAGAGTCAATGGTCAATGTTTAATGATTGTACAAATTGTCATTGGCTATGAGGCATGAATTGTTACTAGTTTGCTCAAAAGAGCAAAAATGCTAGAGGAGTTAGTGGGTGTTCAAACTTCATGTATTACCAAGACTTATTAAACAGAAACTTATCAATAGTAATTGAAGATTCTGGGGCAGATCCTTAGCTGGTGTCAATTGGTGAAACTCCACTGAAGTCAATAGGCCAGTTTCATACCACCTGAGAATCTGATCCAATGACTATAATTACTAATTACTAAGAATCAATTCAAACTCTGTTTGTATTAATTTAGATGGCATATATGAGCTAAAGAAGTTAACACAAACCATTCACTGTCCAACATTAAACAGTTTTAAAGGAGGTTTGGGGTTTGGTATGCAGAGACCTCAGCCTGCTTAATACCATGGCAAACACACCATTAAACATCCTTTAAACCTTTTATTAAAGATACAAAAAAAGAAGGAAACCAGCTAAAGCATTTGAAATGTAAAGTATTAAGTAAGGTTTTCATTTTAACAACACCCCTTGTTCCCTTTAGCTGGAGAGAATTTTTAGAAGGAAACAATCCCCCCACCCAGCCCTTCCCCATCCCACCCCACCCCTTGTTTGAGAGTAATAACCTTCCTCTGGGGGAAAAGGGAAAATGTGAAGCTGGCCTGGAGCTGCTGCTGTTACTACTTCTGTTAAAGTCCAATCATGTTTCCTAGAAGACAAGACAAGACAAACATACACAAGAGTGGGAAAAAAGAACAGCAGAGATATAAAGTGCAGCTTCTGCTCTGTTGTTGACTCTTATTTGCAATCTCTCTGCATGGTCTTATCAGCTACTCTGGATATGTCTACACTGCAGAGAGAAACCCACAGCACCGAGTCTCAGAGCCTGGGTCATCACTGGAAGCTTTGAAAACAAGTTGGACAAACACCTGTCAGGGATGGCTTAGGTTTACTAGGTCCTGCTACAACACAGGGGGCTGGACTTGCTGACTTCTCGAGGTCCTTTCTAGCCCTACGTTTCTATGATTCTATGCTTGGGTTGCAGCCCCAGCTCTGAAACCCAGCAAGGGAGGGTAGTTTGTCGTTTCACCCCCATAGCGTGAGCCCCACGAGCCCAAATCAATTGTCTTGGGCTCTGAGATTCAATGCCATAGGTCTTTTATTGCAATGTAGACATACCCTCTGAGACCTGGCAAACTTGTACCAGCATTGGGTTGTTTAGGGCATTGCTTTTAGTTGCCCATCTGGTCACAGGCTTACAGCATTGTTGCCAAATGTGCAGTCTTAGCTGGCTAAGCAGGACTCTTATTAAACAGAAGGAAAAGGAGAGAGATAGGAAAGAGAAGAAATAAGGCAGGGAAAGAAAAGGGCACATGAGCGTGGCAGGGGGATGGCAGTGTAGACAAAGACTCACATCAGAAGTGATGTTCAGGATTTATCTGGAATCGGTGAAGGTGACAATATCATCAGAGGCCCTGTCTCTGGCCTGGTCTGGTCAAGATATCTTTCAGGATAAAGACAAAGAAAGTCTGGTGTCCCAGGAGATGATGGGGAATGTCAGCCATGATGGTAAGGCTAGTTCGCTTCCACTCTTTCAGTTAGTTGTCGTCCCGCCATTCTCATGGTCCATTAGCTTTTCCCCCAAAGTCTCTTCTTGAGGACCCCAAAAGGGAGCGATGGGCGGAATAACCCATCCGCTCATTCTTTTGTCCACCAGTTAGGCCTAACTTCTGACAGACCAATTTTGATTCACTGATTTCTGATCCCACACTCTTCTTGTTTACCAAACATGATATTAACGCAGTGTTTGATTTATATCAGTAGGCCTTTTTGTTTGGGCTAGTTCAGTCTTTATGTCTCGCTTTTGTACCTTTTCCCATGAGCATTTGTTGGTATGGGTTATTATGAACTTTCACTCACTTTTCACAGTTGAATTCACAATTAGGGTAAATTTGTAGGCCCAATTATCGTAACTCCCCTAAGTAACCAACCAGTAACATGCAAAATGAGTCAACTTATTCTGCTCTTTGTGGGGAAGAAAATACCCTCCTTCATGAATAGCATACCCTTCCTTCTGTGTCCTGAGATTGATTCTCTTGCCCACCGTAGCATTTTGCTGTTTGTTCTTCGTCTAACATAGCCCCTGATTCTGTACTGTTCAGGGCATGGGTAGATTGGAGTCTACAGGGCTTGGTTTGGGTATAACACTCCACCTGCATATCGCACTATGCCGAATCTGTACTCCAAGTGGTTTTTGCTTATCTACTTGTAAAATGCCATACTGTAGTGATAATACATATGTGTATGAAATATATAAAAATAAAGTGAATAGTGAACAAAGACTAAGACATCTTCCACAATATATTTTAATATATGTTTTGTTTTTAAGTTCTTGACATTTTCTAACTAGGACATGTTTAATTCCTGGGATTGTAGGCACTCAGATATTATGGTGATGGGTGTGATATAAAATGCTATTGAAGATAGCATTTTCTCACTGATTTACTGACTGCTTGGTTGTTAATGAATACTGGGCTGCTGGCACTGTTTTGCAAAGGAATATTGAAAGATTAAGAGAAACATATTCATACAAAGAACTACAGTCATAAAGGGATACAGTGGATCAAACTCTGAATCTCTGGGGGGACAGCCATTGGTTCAATAGGAGTCTTGTCAAAGTAAAAAAGAGTGTAAGGATTTCAGGATTTGGGCTCTAGGTATGAAATAAAAAAATATGTCCATCAATAAAATAACAATATGCCCTGTTGGGGGATAGAGGGCAAACTTTAGGCCTGCTAACCTTGAATATTTTTAAATCACTGCATGACTTTCCGTGAGCCAAACCACATCTTGTTCAATGCAATGATCACAATTTATTTGTTTTTTATTCTGATCTTAAAGGAGGATGTATTTAAAGCTATTTAAATATTTAGGGACAAAGTTTAATTTTGAAATGTTTATTCTGCTGGCTTGTCCCTGTTCAGTGCATGGTAATGTGAGTGTTCCCTACTGGTTAGACGTAACTGATCTGCCTCTTTTCCATGTCAGTGAAACTGAGTGACATACAGATGTGTCTTTGACTTATTTATTACCATTTTTTTTATAAACTTTCATTATGATTTTGAGTAGTGGGCCAACAATGCCTGCATAATCGGCGGAATTTTCCAGCTCAGTAACAAAGAAGGAATTTTTACACAGATTTATTGAGACATCTCCAGAAGATGACACAGATTTAGAGAACAGAAGGACATGGTTCTCCTGCTAGGTCACTTGTTCTGGAGTTATATGTAAAGATTTTTTTCTTAACTATTCCAATTCATTCTTACAGTAATGTTTTAGATTTTTATTGTGTGGCTATAAATAGTTTTTGTCCCCAAACTAGAAAGCTGTTTCAACTGTTAGCTCAGATGCTTTATTTCGACAGACTTAGATTGGCAGTGTCCTTGATGCCTCAAGAATCCCTATTAGTTGTCTCCTCTCTACTTCTATAACATCAACTCTATGTGCATGACGACAAGTGTTCTCCCAGACACAAACTCTGAGTAACTCATCAACAGAGCTCCTTCAGAAGTTCCATACCTGTTCCTGAAGGTCTGTCCCTCTCCAAGGTCTGAACATAATTCTGTCTCGACTCATAAATCTTTAGATACAAATAAGAAGATAGGATTTGACTATGCCAGACCTGTATTGAAGTTCTATTTGGAAAAGTGGCTCTATTCTATGGTTGGTGGTTCCCGATGCCCATACTTGTACACTTCCTAATAAATAAAACTAAGAAGGCTTCAATGATGAATGAATTGTCATTCTCCTTCTTCTTGTCGGCTCGCTAGCCCTTACAACCATAGACATTATGAACCTTTGGATAGGAAAGTATCCCCCACATAGGGCCATGACAACTGAAAGCCACGAGGCCTGATTCTCAAAAGCGTTGAACAGACCTGGCGGGAGAAAGTTTGCACAAGACATTACATTTCGGTTTTGATATTTTTTAACAAAAACATTTTTTGGTTACTTTTAGTTTTCAAACTCCAAAAAGTGTTGGGTATTTTGTTGAAAACACTGAAGAAAATGAAAATGTTCATTTAGGGGAAAAAGGCTGATCTTCACTGATCAGTTGTAGTGATGAACATGCAGCTGAGGCCCATGGGAGCGGCAGCTGCTCAGTAACTCTGAAAAAGCAGGTGCTGTGTACGTGAGGTAACAGAAGCCAGTGGAGCCACTTGAGAGACAGAACAGGCACCACTGCGCCAGAATTTTCTGTTACACGTACACCCCCAAAAATCGTTTGTCTTTTGAATAGTTTGTATTGCTCTGTTGGTTGTGAGTTCTACTCCGTTAAACCCTGAGAATGACATATTGCATTATTTTGGCAGGATTTGTAAATGCCCAGTAACAAAGAAGCCTGGTTACTTAATTCTGTTTTTCTAATGACTCCACTAATTACCAAAACCTCAGAATATGATGTGTCCATAGGCTGTTATACATCTGGCTGTAGGATTTTCTACTAAACAAAATTCACAATGACAAATATATTAGCCTGTAGGTGCTAATCAGCCTATGTCTTCAAAACAGGAAAGCTGATGCATTCAATTCCCTCCTTACAATGTTAATAAAAAAAAAAAAAAGTCCATAGGGGTGTGTAATATATTAGTTCTTAACATATGATCTAAATGGAATAATTTGACTGGCAGACCTATAATTAGATTTACCAACTTCGTATTGATTTACAGGCATGTACATGCAGGATTCTTGTCAAGAATTACATTCTTGTCTACAGGTCTCGAAAAATTTCCCAAAGACCTATTAAATTTGCATGCCTGAGGTGGTTGTAAAAAAAGTGAGATGGGGAGCTGCCCTAGCAAGATCAGCGGCAGTGCCCTAGTGAGAAGCTAAGGTGATGACCATGATGATTGTAATAATATAATACTTAGCTCTTATAGTGCTTTTCACCAGCAGATCTAAAAGTGCTTTACAAAAGAGATCAGACCAGCCCCAATCCAGCAACCAAAGCTGTTGAAGTAAGCGAGGGATATCTGTCCTTCAGAGCTCCATCTTTGGCCTTTGATAAATTTGAAGCCCCACACATTCTGGCCTCAGAAGGGAGAAGGAGCGTTCTGTCTTGTCTTACTCCAGAGCCTCCTGACTGCTGCTAGATATCTCCTACTCTGTATCTCCCCAGGAGCCTTCAGGCTTCTGTAAAAAGGGATGGTTCTCCACTACTCTGCCTCTCTTAAACCAGGTCTACCCTTAAAAGTTTTGCTGGCATAGCACTGTTGAAAAAAATCATACCCCCTAGCTGACATAGCTATAAACTGGCATAAAAGTGCTTGTGCCAATATAGATTATTTTGGTAACTGGCATAAAATATACTGGCCAAAGAGCCCTTTTACTGGTATAAGATGCGTCTCCACTAGTTCACTTTCTAATGTAGACAAGGCCTCAGGTTCCTGGTGTGAACTCCTGACCCCAGGGGGAAATTATGGACTTCAGTGGAGCCAGTATTTCATCCCAGGTTGTTGCAAGTGGCCGCTGAAGGTACTGCAAAATATGTCCAAACCTGCAAGTTGCTCCCAAAATACAAGGGGCTGGGGGGAGGGGGAAGGAAGAGATCTTTACTATACTAGATCTAAAATTCAGTGGTTGTGCAAGAACTAAGGGGGAAGGGGGAGCAGCCCTGAGTTTTAATAGCTTAGTAACTTTTGTTAGATGTGCAAATGTTGAACTAACTACTTACCACTGGACTGAAAGGTACTTTTCCCCCTATCTACCATGTTTTCCTCAATGGAACCACTGCCAGCACTGTCTGAAACATTTGTATTCATTTCTCTCCTAAAGATCTCCTCTTTGGCACAAAGGTTCGTTTACATACTTCTATGTTTTTCTTTTCCTGCTAAATTTAGTTCAAAAGGCAGCTTTAAGATCTGACCAGCAGCGCTGAAATAGAAGGTCAGTCAGGAAATATTGCTTTTATAAGCAAGTTCAGGAAACATGATGCTTTATACTTGAGACAGAACAAAAGGACAGATCCAGCTCCTGGACCCATGCATGGAGGGTGTCTCCCATGAGCAGATCTTCCCCTTCTCAGGAAGAGGAACTTAGTTACCTGCATGCTGTCATCATTCACCACCTCCTCCCCCCTGCTAAAACTCTGCTAATGCCTCTAGGCTGGAGACTGCATGTGAAGTGTGGGTAGGATGGGGACCCTGGGATCTACCAGGTTTGGGGCCTAGCCCAGCAGACTTTTCTGTGGAAGGGCATGCCCTACCCCCCATGGAATGATTGTCTGAGAGGGAGCCATGGATAGTTCCTTCCCCAGAGCCTACTCTCTCAATTTTTTTCATTGGAGAGAATAATTTGGGTTGACGTTCTTAACAACAGCTAGAATTCACTGGTAAATTGCAGTAAGCAGGGGATGTGAACTGTATTGAGACTGTTAACTCCACTTCATCAAGGAGGACATAATTTTATACTGTTAGATTCCTAAGCCTTGCATATCAGAAAAGAACTCTAGGAATTTCATATGAGCCTTCAACGGGGCAAAGAGCTAACCAAAAACAGCACTGGATTAAATTTTAAATATAATAAATAATTCATATTCTCATGATTATTAGTATTGTGTTTAAATGTCATTTCCTCTAGCCGAGATTTCTTTTGGTTTCTGTCTAAAATCTTTATTAATTCCCAGGCTATCTGAATATAGGTTATGGTGCCCGGGTGGAATGAGGCAATATCTTATCACTTTGTGGTGAACCAGACACATTTTTAAACTTCACCATTTCTAAGTCTGTGTGACTGTGTCAATCAGAAATATGGCCCTGCTTCAACAAAGCACTCACACACATTTCATTTGAAACACCAGAGTAATCTCATAAGAGTACTTGTGCATTAAGCTATGCATCTTTATAGGTATTGTGGGACTGGGCCCTTAATAGTAAGTGAATTTGTAGTGGAAATATACAGAAACAGAGAGAGAGAGAGACCCTGGCCTTCGTAAAGTCATTGGCAAAACTTCTATTGACATCAGTGGGGCCAGGATTTCACCCACAGAAATTTCCTTTTACATGAAAGTAAAACAAACTTAATTCCAATAAACAGCCTTGTAAAGGCCCAAAGAAAACAATGCAAAGCATCGTATTAAATAAAAAAATACGATAGGATTATATAGTCATGGCTCAGATCCCTGTGGCAACTTTATTGTAAATTGCAGAGTTCAGATGAGTAATATAGAATAATATTGTATATTTTTAAAAGGCATTTGTTTGGGGATGGGATGGAGGAAATGACTTCTGTTGCTCAGATTAACATTATATTTGCACTGGACTTTTAATTATGCTTTCTACCTGAAATGCACATTTGGAATTATTAGAGTATTACAGAAAACAGGCAGGACTGGGCTTCTATATAGTTTTCCATTTAGTCAATACAGCAAGAACAAATTGTCCCAAGGGTAATCAATAGATTGCTTTGGGGGCCAAGGGCCAGATTTGCACCTCATTTGCAGAGGCACAAATCTGGAGTAACTCTTCCAATTTCAGTGCAGCTACTTCATATTTACACAGGTGTGACAAAAGCAGAATTTATCCCTAATTTTTTTTTAGTTAAATTAGCTGTCAAGAAAACTGTATCCTGGGTCTCTGAGATACAATACCGCATTAAGAAGAATGGCTCCCCTTCGTTTGAGATACCGATTTACTTACTCCCACACAGACTGCTGCTGCTGTTTGTTACTGTTGTCATTTACTAACTTTAAAAAGTCATGGAAGTCAGGTTATTGGGAACTTTATGCAGGTTAAACATAATGGATTTGCGTGTTGGCCTCTCCCTTATTAATAGCTATCGCTTCAGGTCCTTGTCTCACAACTCAGAGCCCTATGTCACATGTTTAGGCCTTGGCTGGTTAAGAGCTGCAACTGATGAGGGGCAGATAGAAATGTCCTGTTTTGATTATGCTGATTTTAAATGGGCTATTAGACACATTTATTTAATGGCTCATTAAATAGCTTATTAGCCTGCTAACTTACATACTTAACATTGCACTGTGTTCATGTCATTTTAAAGGAGGGCTTTTGTACCAGAGTCAACTAAACTTGGAAGAGAAAACTGTACAATTTGTCATCAGTGTTCCCTTTGTTCGTACTAAAGGAACTTGGGTCTTATTCTCCTGTCCCTTACTCGAGTTATTCCTGATTTTACACTGCACTGAAGCCAGTGGAGTTGCATCCATTGTGCACGACTTAGTGAGAGGAGATTCAGGCTCACTTACGTTGCAAAGAAGTCCTACTATTGTATTTCACGTCATTGTCTATTGCTATGGAAATAATTGATGTCATACATTTAGCACTATATTATTTATGCAGTACCATGGTACTTTACAGAGAAATGAATTTGACATTCCCTGCCTAGAAGAATTTACAATCTAAGTCCCCAATCTTGTGAACATTTTGGTTTAAAGTTAAGGACATGCCTAACAGGATCTCTACAGTACAAAATTAAGTCAATTTGAGTTAGGTCGACCTAGAACTGCCGCAGTAATTAAATTGGCTCTTTGTGTCCCACCTTCTGTCAGTGGTGCACGTCCTCACCAGGAGCACTTACACTGACTCATGGGGTGGCGGGGCTCCAGCTGTCAGCCCCCAACGGTGTGGCAGGGCTCGGGCTGTCAAAGGCAGCAACAGGCAATGTCAGCTACACAGTGTCTATATGGACACTGCGTCGACCTAACTACATGGACCAAAGAGCTGCTACTCACACGGAGATGGAGTTACTAGGTCGGCATAGTGGGTGAGTTAAATTGGCAGGAGGAACATTGTGGTGTAGTGCCTTATGTCAACCTAACTCTGTAGTGTAGACCAAGCCTCAGTGTTTGCAGGACCATGGCCTAAATTCCAAGCATTCTAAGTTAGTGTGCCTCTAATGCTACAGCCTTTTAGTGGTAGGGTGTGCATAGGGATGTGCTGCTGTTCAGGCATAATGCCTTTGGGAGCTCAGACAAGAGTTGCCCCCAGCTTCATCATTTCAAAGGTGCTGTTTGCAGTTCTCCAAACCTTGGGCAAGCTCAGAAACCTAGCGGGAAGGAAGGTCTGAATCCCGCTGGGGCACCTAGCCTCATTGTTAACACTTCCCAGGAGCAGTTCTTGTGCCCAGGGGCTACACTAAGGTTTTTGTTTGTTGGTCGTTTTTCGTTTGGGCTAAAATGTCCCATTGCTACTACCACCAGTTCAGCTCTGCCAATGGTAGCAGCAGTGGGAGTGCTAGTGTTGACAGGATTCCAGGCAGCGCCTCATGTTAAGCACAGTGTCATTTAACCCTGCTCAGCACAAGTCTACATTTCAGTGTTTACAATGCTAGTGGGTGCTGGCACCTGGTCTGCACGAGCACCACTCCGACTTTTGCTACCACTGTGGGTAGCAACAGTGGGGAATTATTTAGCAAAAATATCCCATAGGAAACAAGGCCAGGGAGCACAAGAACTGAAATTGTGACAAGGCCCACACTGGGGCACAAGGGGTGAGGGGCGGGGAAAGGGATGGCTTATTTCACTGTCCTCTGTATCTTCACGCTCCTTCCACACACCTGAACAGGAGTTAGGCACAGTCCAATTGTATGAGTTTACTACCGGGTCAGATAGACAATGGGCACTAAGGGTTCAAACACTCGTGTATACAAAAATAGCTTTGGTGAATGGAAAACACAGTAAGAAATTCTTAATCCAAAAAAAGCCTGAAAGGAAATAGATGCAAGGTTTTAGTCTGACATATCTGAATTTTCATCAGCATCAACATTCCAAAGCAACAAAGTGATTAGTAGACTTAGCCTGGCTTCATGGCAGCTGGACTGTGCACTGGTAAGAGAATATCTCATTTCTAACGGGTGTAAAAGGCTCACACTTTGGCAAACACAAACTGGGAATGCTGCTAAAACCACATGCTCATGGATAACTGGATGTATGGCTTATTATATCAAATTGTAACCCAGTAACCCCTTGTGATGGGTTCGGTCACAGAAACCCCCTTGGGACTGTCACCTGATGTTCTGAGACTACCTCTGAGCCCATTTTCTTTGCCAGCTTGGGGCTTCAGAAACCAGCCCGCTGTAACTTCAGAAACCAGACATGCCAGCCTGCTGTAACACAGACCCAGGGTCTGAACCACGCCCCCAAAGCTGCAGACTCAACTGAAAACAGCTCAGCAAGTGCTCCTGTCTCCAGCACCCAGATACCCAGCTCCCAATGGGATCCAAACCCCAAATGAATGTGTTTTACTCTGTATAAAGCTTATACAGGGTAAACTCATAAATTGTCTACCTTCTGTAACACTGATAGAGAGATGTGTACTGCTGTTTGCTCCCCCAGGTATTAATCACATACTCTGGGTTTATGAATAAACAAAAGTGATTTTATTATGTAGAAAAAGTAGGATTTAAATCGTTCCAAGTAATAACAGACAGAACAAAGTAATTTACCAAGCAAAATAAAACAAAACACATAAGTCTAAGCCTAATACATTAAGAAACTGAATACAGGTAAATCTCCCCCTTAGAGATGTTCCAATAAGCTTCTTTCTCAGGCTAGACTCCTCCTCACCTCTGGGCCCAGTCCTTTCCCCTGGTACCATCTTGTTAGTTCCAGCTCAGGTGGAATTCTAGAGGATTTCTCATGACTGGCAGCCCCCTTTGTTCTGTGCCACCCCCTTTTATATCTTTTGCACAAGCCAGGAATCCTTTGTCTTTCTCTGGGTTCCCACCCCTCCTTCTAAATGGAAAAGCACCAGGTTAAAGATGGATTCCAGTATCATGTGACATGTTTACATGTCCTGTGAGACTTCATTACCCACTCACTGGCACATGCGTATACAGGAAGGCTTACAAGTAAACAGAGCCATCTTCAACCAATTGTCCTAGTTAATGGGAGCTATCAAGATTCTAAACCACCATTAATAGCTCACACTTTGCATAATTACAATAGGATCTCAGAGTTATGCTACATATTCCCAGTTTCAGATACAAGAATGATACATTCATACAAATAGGATGAACACACTCAGTAGCTTATAAGCTTTGTAATGATACCTTACAAGAGACCTTTTGCCTAAAGCATATTCCAATTATGTCATATTTACACTCATTAGCCTATTTCCATAAAACATACGGAGTGCAACATCACACCCCTCCACCCCTTTTTGTCCTTTGACTACAAGGATGTTAATGGGCCACTTCAATTTGAATGGTCTCCTAGGCTATGTGCTAACTACTTATGCTAAATTATCTGTTCCAAGGCTTTGGGAGTCTTCCCAAAAGTTGGGGGCCCAGGGACCGGGGGCCCCGTCACCCCGCCCTTGGCCAAACCGGAGCGGGACCAGAGAGCCCACCCTGCCCACACTTGGGTGGGGGCTGAAAGCAGCCCCTTGACTGTGTCTCTGCCCTCGGGGTCCCTCACCCTGTGCAGGTGCAGTGCATCCCCACAACTGCCCCTGTGGCTCTGACCATGACCTGGCTCTGGCTGGGGAAGAGGAAGCCTCGGAGTCACAACCTGGCCATGATAAGAGCCACTCATGATAAGAGCCATGGTGGACCCTCAACCTGCCCGCAGTGCAGGGGGCCTGAGTGGAGCAGTTCTCAGCTCATGTTCCTGCCCCCTGGGCCTCCCACCCTGGACAGATGAAGGGTCCACAGCTCCCCACAGCTGCCTGCACGGCTCTTGTCATAGCTGGGCTGTGGCTCCGAGCCCCACCCTACCGAGCAGGCAGCTGTGGGGAGCCATCATGGACCCTTCACATCCACATGCCCTGTGCTGGGCGGGGAGCCCGGAAGGATGGAACATAGGCTAGGGGCTGCTCTCAACCCGTGCCCGGGTTCCCCTGCCAGGCTCCATGCTGGTCTGGATGAGGGGTGGGGCCTTGGTGGGAAGTGGAGGTGAGGTCCGCCCCTGCCCTCCCGCCCCCTTTTGGTGCCACTGATCTGATCTATTTTGTATTTAGCTGTGACACTCTGAGTACCTTTCCCAGACCTGAGGAAGAGCTCTGTGTAGCTTGAAAGTTTCTCTCTCACAACAGAAGTTGGTCCAATAAAATATATTACCTCACCAACCTTGTCTCTGTGAGTCTTACGTCATTCCGCTGAGTCCCATTACCTGTCTGACTAGAAGTGGCACTGATAGACTCCTTCACATAAACTTTTTGCTGGAGATGGTTGCTTCAACTGATGAGCTTTTGGGACAAGGCTTTTGAGTGCATGTTAAAACTCATATGAATACTCAGTACTCTGTGTAGGGAACAAAAGTTCCTATTGTGGGAGGAGAGGAGACCTCTGCCTTTCCAATGATTCTGCCTCTGCCAATACTGGATACTGGGCGTAACATTTCTTCTGCCAATAATAAAGTACTGCATATAATAGCACTTTTCATCCATTGATCTTAAAGGTCTTCACAAAGTAGGTGCTATTGTCCCCACTTTACAGATGGGGTAATGAAAACACAGAGAGATCAAGTGATTTGCCCAAGGTCAAACAGCTGAAGAGGTGGGAACATAACCAGTGTGATTTCCAGTCCATTCCCATCCACTGGATCACCCAGCCGTCCATTTCTATGTAGTAAGGATTCCTCTTTGCCAGAGAGAATCTTCTGCTGCCCCTCCAGCTACTTCGTGCTCGAGAGGCAATACAAAGCAGCTAGAGCCGGGGCTGAAAATCTGCCCTTCTGTGTGTAGAAATACAGAATGCGGGTTCCCATTTATGTGCTTTAATATCCTTTAGGTTTCTCCAAACATCCTGCGTGGCATTTGTAAATCCTACTCCCATTCCCAATTCATTTATTTTTAAAAGGTCACTTCTTGAATAGGCGAGAAAAGCAGTGGAAGTGTCGGGAGTTATGAATTGTGGATAGTGTCAGTAAAGTATTGACAAGGGAGAAAACTGGAAAATGATGAAATTGGAGTGTATCTTTGAGAACAGTAAGTCAGTGAATGCTTATGAGAAATTTGAACTTTAAAAATGACATGATGGATGGCTAGGATGATTTCACATTGTTTTTTCATAAACATCACCATACAACTGAATTTTATAAAGTAGTTGGCGAAAACTACAGGAAGATAAGCGAATTTATCTACTAGTCATTAGTACTATACATGCCAAGTTTAAGCTAACTTCATGTTCTTTAAATGATGTTGCCAATATCAGGACCAAAAACGACACAGATTTACACTGAATGTGAATATACAAACTGAGAAATGAAGTGTGGGTTTTTTTAGGATAATCCAGAGATAATGTTTCTGTGGGAAATTCTGTGTTCATTTAACTGCTGTGTTAAAGAGTTGTAGCTCTACTTTAGGGGTGGGAAAGGGGTATTGCACAAATGGGGGTGGGGTGGTTGGATTGGGGTTTTTTGTCTGTACTCAGCCAAGAAAAATGAAAGGTATTCAGTGAATATACTGTAGGATAATGGAGTCCAGGTGTCTATGCTATAGCACATGGAGGATGTAGTAGTACAGGTGTGAGAGCAGGTGAGGGAGAAGGAAGAAAGAGCGGCATTAGATTGGCTAGAGCAGGGGTGGGCAAACTACAGCCTGCGGGCCGCATCTGGCCCGCCAGCTGTTTTAATTTGGTCCTTAAGCTCCCACTGGGGAGCGAGATCTGGGGCTTGCCCTGCTCCAGCCAGGGAGCAGGGTTGCGGGCTGCTCCGCATGGCCCCTGGAAGGATCAGCACGTCCCTCCTATGTGTAGGGACAGCCCAGGAGGCTCCGCTCTGTATGCTGCCCCCACCCCAAGTACCGCCCCTGCAGCTCCCATTTGGCCAGGAATGGCGGCCAATAGGAGCTGCAGGGGTGGTGCCTGCAGACGGGGCAGCACGCAGCAGAGCCACCTGGCTGTGTCTCCATGTAGGAGCTGCAGCGGGGACATGCTGCTGCTTCCAGGAGCCGCTTGAGGTAAATGCTGCCCCGAGCCTGCACCCCTGATCAACCCCCAACCCCCTACCCCAGTCCTGATCCCCCTCCCGCCTTCCGAACCCCTGGTCCCAGCCCGGAGCACCCTCCTGCATCCCAACTCTCATCCCCAGCCCCACCCCAGAGCCTGCACCCCCAGCTGGAGCTCTCACCCACTCGTGCCTCAACCCCCGCCCCAGGCCTGATCCCCCTCCCGCCCTCCAAACCCCTCAGTCCCAGCCCGGAGCACCCTCCTACACCCCAAACCCCTCATCCGCAGCCCCACTCATAGTCCTCACCCCCCCTCCCACACACCACCCTCCCTGCCCCAGCCCGGAGCACCCTCCCACACCCTGAAATCCTCATTTTTGGCCCCACCCCAGAGCCTGCACCCTCTCCTGCATCCCAACCCCAATTTCGTGAGCATTCATGGCCTGCTGTACAATTTCCATACCCAGATGTGGCCCTCAGGCCAAAAACTTTGCCCACCCCGGCTAGAACCTTAAATGGTACCTCTCGACTTGCTTGCATTATGAAAATATAGTCTGGAACTCGCCTCCTCCTTCCATCTTCTTTCAAATGGAGCTGATGAAAAGAACTACTTACTAGATCTGATTGGTAATCATGCCTTTAATGCAGTTTCTAGGTCCTGTGGAGCTAAACACATTATTCTGTCTCCTCATAATCCCCTTTACCAGAAACACTGCTTACTTTGTGCACGCATCATTCCACCAATGAACACTGCCTGCAACATGCACGTGTTATGTATTACTTGTGTGGTGCTGCCCTGTCTCCCTCTTTTGTGGAGGTAATTGTAGGTTCCATCATTTTGTGGCCTCTTAAAACTTTTGCATGAACTAGGAATAGAACAAGTCCTATATTGTTAAATAGTCTGGCACTTGAAGCTTTCTGCATGTCCTTTCTCAACTACTTATCTCCCAAACACTTTGCTCAGCTGAATTTGGGAAGAGCATAAGTTCCTGCACGCTTCTGAGGAAACGAAGAGGACTAGGAAATGTGGAAGCTCCTTCCTTGATTCTGTAAATTGCACAGTCTGCTTCAGAAATGCATGGTTGTGGACTTTGCTATGAAAATCTGGGAACTAATGCTTCTTCCATTATTATGTATTTATTTGTATTACCATAGCGCTTAGGAGCCCCAGTCATGGAGCAGGACTGCATTGTGCTAGGCACTGTGAAAACACAGAACAAAAAGACAGTCCCTGACCCAAAGAGCTTTGTCCCCATACCCTAAACCACCACCCCCCTCCAAAACATGTTTTGGATAATGAACCTTAATTCTATGTTAATGTTGAGGACCTGAAGAAAGCCTATGCTTATTTTAAAGCATCTGCCTAACAGCCTTCCAACTTCAACTACTGCCTTTGTCTTATAGCTACATAAAAGCTGTGGGGTGGAATGGCAGATAAGCACTTATGTACAGGTATACTGTATGATTTTGCTTCCATGAATAAATCTATGGAGCAAATTGTGCTCCTTCTACACTAGAAGACCCATTGACTACTGGATTTGGCTCTATATTGGGAGATAACTGAAGAAAAGGAGGAGTTAGCGTAACAGAAGTAAAACCTACCAAAGGAGTGAGTTCTAGTTCTCTTTTCTTTTTATTTGAGATTCCTAATATTTTACAACATGAAAACTAACTAGGCTCTTGTGTCACATAATTAACCCTCAACACCAAATCCTGTTTCATACACAATGCTACTGAACGTAAGGTTTAGCAAACAAAAGTTAAATGATTATGGGAATCTTTTAAAATGGGCAATAAATCACTCAAGGGTGTGCAAAAGTAATGAGATGTATATGTGTGCAGGCCTCAGGGGTGCTGTTCCCTGAAGCTTGAGAACAAAGGTGGTGTGATGCCAGCGCCAAGAAGTGCATTCACATGCATTTCATGAGAACAGAACGTGAAATCTTGCTCTTGTCACTACAGTGTGAATCTGAAACAACTCCAGATTTACACTAGTGTAACTTGGGGCAGAATTTGGTCCCTGAGCTGTTTCATTATTGCACTGGGGGAGGGAGAATTGTAAATGCTTCCTGCAACATAAATGACAGGTTTCAGAGTAGCAGCCGTGTTAGTCTGTGTCATAAATATAAAGGGAAGGGTAAACCCCTTTGAAATCCCTCCTGGCCAGGGGAAAGCTCCTCTCACCTGTAAAGGGTTAAGAAGCTAAAGGTAACCTCGCTGGCACCTGACCAAAATGACCAATGAGGAGACAAGATACTTTCAAACGCTAGGAGGAGGGAGAGAAACAAAGGGTCTGTGTGTCTGTCTATATGCTGCTTTTGCCAGGGACAGAACAGGAATGGAGTCTTAGAACTTTTAGTAAGTAATCTAGCTAGGTATGTGTTAGATTACGATTTCTTTAAATGGCTGAGAAAAGAATTGTGCTGAATAGAATAACTATTTCTGTCTGTGTATCTTTTTTGTAACTTAAGGTTTTGCCTAGAGGGGTTCTCTATGTTTTTGAATCTAATTACCCTGTAAGATATCTACCATCCTGATTTTACAGGGGGGATTTCTTTATTTCTATTTACTTCTATTTTTTATTAAAAGTCTTCTTGTAAAAAAACTGAATGCTTTTTCATTGTTCTCAGATCCAAGGGTTTGGGTCTGTGGTCACCTATGCAAATTGGTGAGGCTTTTTATCCAACATTTCCCAGGAAAGGGGGGGTGCAAGTGTTGGGAGGATTGTTCATTGTTCTTAAGATCCAAGGGTCTGGGTCTGTAGTCACCTAGGCAAATTGGTGAGGCTTTTTACCAAACCTTGTCCAGGAAGTGGGGTGCAAGGTTTTGGGAAGTATTTTGGGGGGGAAGGACGCGTCCAAACAGCTCTTCCCCAGTAACCAGTATTAGTTTGGTGGTGGTAGCGGCCAGTCCAAGGACAACGGGTGGAATATTTTGTACCTTGGGGAAGTTTTGACCTAAGCTGGTAAAGATAAGCTTAGGAGGTTTTTCATGCAGGTCCCCACATCTGTACCCTAGAGTTCAGAGTGGGGGAGGAACCTTGACAGTCTGTATTCGCAAAAAGAAAAGGAATACTAGTGGCACCTTAGAGACTAACCAATTTATTTGAGCATAAGCTTTCGTGAGCTACAGCTCACTTCATCGGATGCATTCAGTGGAAAATACACTGGGGGGATTTATATACACACAGAACATGAAAAAATGGGTGTTACCAGACACATTGTAAGGAGAGTGAGTAACTCTACAAAATGCTTTTATTTCTACATTGCTCCTGTTGTTAAATTATTAGTTTAAATGTATTAATCTAATAGGGTATTCAAAGCACTTCTGGACTAGGTATGCTATACTGAGATGTCACTGGAAAGTATATTTTCCTTAGATTTGCATAAGGCTTGCAGATTTAATCTTGGACTTCTGTTTTCTATTATATGTCAAGATTTATAACCATACTGGTAATGTACAGTGCTGATAAACAAGAAAAATATCAATGCAAGTTAGGTGCCTAACTCCCTTAGGCTCCTTTGAAAATCTGTGCCCTGTTTATTTTGTAGATTTACTAGACTCTATCAAGCAGGTGTTATATTAAAATGAATGGCTCCTGAGTGCTCCACAGCAGTGGCACTGAAATGTTCAACAGAAGTCAGTGTTGCCAATGTCACGAGATCAAAAATCATGAGTCAGGCCCTCAAAATCATGAGGTCTTAAAAAATAATAAATGTCAGATTTTTCTTATTTTTTGCCATTTTTTGTCCACAACGGTGAGGGCTTGAAACTTAACTACTTTTTAAATTTTATTTTAATGAAAGCTGAGATTGTCACATAATCACTGGCCTTGTGGGGCTGGACCTTTCAGAAAAATTCCAAATATAGTGAAAGTTGACAACACTGGGAATGTTGTTCTTACCTTAGCCCATCTATGACTACAAGAGAAATTACCACACTGTCTTTTTGAAGGGAGACACAGAGGACAAAATAGTAGCTGAGCAAGAGTTAGGATATGTCTACATTATGGAGAGTGCCCCAGCCTATGGCGCCAGAGCTGTACAGGCATAACCCCATAGTGTAGAAGCAGCCAACACTGATGAAAAGGGTTTTTCTGAATCTTTGGGAACACCACCTCCCCAAGCAAGAACAGCTATGGCCTGTCCTACGCTAGAAAGTTACATAGTCCTAGCGACATCATTCAGGTGTGAAAAATCCACACCACTGAGTGATGTAATTAAGCCTAACTCCTGGGGTAGACACTGCTAGGTTGGTGGAAGAATTTGCCCATTGACCTAGATACCACCTCTCGGGGAGGTGGATTAACTACATCGACAAGGTGTTGCTGTAGTGAGTGTCTACACTGAAGCGCTACAGCAGCACACTGTTTTTAGAGCGTAAGAATGGCCATACTGGGGCAGACCAATAGTGCATCTAACCCAGCGTCCTGTCTTTCCTTCTCTCCACTATGAAAACTGACTGTTAATTCTGCCCTTCATTTCCTATATTTTAACCAGTTACTGACTCATGAGAGGACTTTCCCTCTTATCCCTTGATTGTCTACTTCGCTTAAGAGCCTTTGGTGAGGGACCTTGTCAAATGCTTTCTGAAAGTCCAAGTAAACTGTATCCATTGGATCAGCCTTGTCCACATGTTTGTTGACCCCCCCCAAAGAACTGTAATAGATTGGTGAGGATGATTTCCCTTTATAAAAGCTGTGTTGACTCTTCCCCAACAGATTGACTTCATCTATGTGTGTAATAATTCTGCTCTTTATTATAGTTTCAACCAATATACCTGCACTGAAGTTAAGCTTACTGGTTTGTAATTGCCTGGATCACCTTTGGAACCTTTTAAAAAAATCAGCATCACACTAGCTATCCTCCAATCATCTGGTACAGAAGCTGATTTAAGTGATAACCATCAGGGATTCTCATGACAAATTTTTTGGTGGCCTCAGAATGTAGCCACCACCTCTTCCTGGTGGCCACTCTGAAACTTTTTCCTAAAATACTTAACTTTAGGTTTCAGAGTAGCAGCCGTGTTAGTCTGTATTCGCAAAAAGAATGGCACCTTAGAGACTAACCAATTTATTTGAGCATAAGCTTTCGTGAGTTACAGCTCACTTCATCAGATGCATTCAGTCATTTAGGAAAAACAAATATGCATATATACACATCCAAAACATTGTAGTTTATTTATTGCTAGCTAGTATGTTTAAAAACCGATATCACTTTTCACAGCAGACTTGCTAGCTAGGAAGTCTGTTGTGAAGTTTATGCTATTAGCCCTGACACATTCAGTGGAAAATACCTAGTGTGCTTTGCGAATACAGACTAACACATCTGCTACTCTGAAACCTCTCACTCTCTTACATGACACCATTACAGTGCCTTACAAGGAAGAGTTCTGCATCAGTAACCAATTTCACACATGCTTCCATAGTGATTACAAATTGATGCAAATACAGAGGAACTCTCCCATTTGGAGTTTCATCTTTATTATTTATAGTTACAAACACAGGGTGTAGACAGGAGATCAAGTAGTCTTTAATGAAATTGTTCAAAGTACAGAAGAGCACTGATAATCAGATTTTTTCTCACTCGTTTGCTTAATTCTGTTTCTTGCTAGCTATTAAATTGTATTTTTGTTAATACAAAAGGTGAAAAAGTCAACACCCTTTAATAGCACTAGGGAGAGACTTTCAGCTGGGAATGTAAGAGGACTTGGCCCACAGAAATTTTGGGGCTATTTGATTCCCTTGAACCTAACCGTTCTTTTTCCTGTATTTGTATGTATAAAGTGAGCAAATCTGGCCTGAAATTTGTTGCAAGAGGAAACAAAGAACCCTATTATACCCTTGTTACAGTCACTTCTCAGCATATAACTGCTTTTTTAAGAGGTTTCTGGAGCTCTTATTTACACAGATAACATTCTGCTACCTTGTGGGGCTGAAATGTGTGGAAACAATAGCAACATGAGTGATAATAGTGAGATTTATGGAAGAAATAGAAAATAAACATCTTAATCTTCCTTTTTGTGGGGGAAACTATGTTGGGTAAAAATAGTTCATGACCTTTTAAATGGAGACAGTGTTGGGCATATCCTGCTCTCAATCCACACACAGTGAATTTCCCACTGAAATTATCTCCTGGAAATATGAGCAGAGTCACATCACTGGCAGAATAAGAACTCTGATTTATGGAAAGTGAATGTCATATGGCATAGTTCCTTCTCATTTCATATTTTTTAGCTCAAAGAATCATATGACCATAACATCAGTTGACCCATAACATCAGCAAATTCATCCCATTAGCTATCCACCAGTCATCTGGTACTGAGACTGAGTTAAGTGATAGGTTACATACCATGGTTAGTTCTGCAATTATATATTTGATTTCCTTAGAATCATAGAATATCAGGGTTGGAAGGGACCTCAGGATGTCATCTAATCCAACCCCCTGCTCAAAAAGCAGGACCAATCCCCAATTTTTGCCCCAGATCCCTAAATGGCCCCCTCAAGGACTGAACTCATAATCCTGAGTTTAGGAGGCCAATGCTCAAACCACTGAGCTATCCCTTCTTCAGAAGTCTTGGGTGAATATTATTTGGTCCTTGTGACTTGTTACTGTTTGGTCTGTTGTGAATAGTGATATTAACAAACATACAAATATCACTTTTCACAGAAGCAGACTTACTAGCTAGCAAGTCTATACAAACAAAAACCAGAAACCAAAAAAGCAAAAGAAACAACAACAAAAGACAAGAACATGCGAAACACCTTATTTGTGTTTCTATTCTGTTTCCCTCCAGTAAAGAATAGGGACAACTGTATGTAGTTATTACTGAGTCTGCAAAAAAACCACACCCTACATACATAAATTACAATGATTTGGACAGGGATGTGTGCATATTTATTCGTTTTTCCTGAAGTTAATTAAGTTTTTTGGAAAAATTGCCGCACTGTGAGGCCACCAAAAAAATTGTCGGGAGAACGCCTGGTCTAGGTCACGTCTACACGGAAGCGCTATGGTGGTGGTGGTGCTGCAGCGTTTTCAGCGCGGACAAGCCCTTAGCCCTGGGTGGGAGAGGCGAGGAGAGAGGGTGGCTTAGCTAGTACAAGTCCTGCCTAGCCAGTGCCTCTCACCCAGGAGCACTCAATGACCCCAGATTTAAAAGGTTTGAAAGGCAAAGGCAGGGCAGTGTTGGGATCTCCTCGCCGGCTGAGTGACAGTGCGGAGAGACTCGAATGAAAGCGGGAGCAGATCAAGGGCCCTCGCCCCTGCCTCCTGCAGGCTGAGCCTTTGGGCTGCCCGGGGCTACCCGAGCCCGCCAGAAAGCAGGGGTTTGGGCCCCTTTTGTTTTCTCCTTTCGTCCAAGCGCCTCTGTCTTTCTCCCCGCGGCAGCGCCCGGCCCCCGCCGCCGCCTCCATCGCCCTGGCGCAGGGAATCCCTGAGCGGCGGGACTGGTTTGCCCAGGGAGCGGCCCCAGCTCTCTCGGCCGCTCCAGGCAGGGGCGCGGCGCGGCCGCCGGAGGGTTAAAGGGGTTATGGGCGGGGGCAGGAGGCGCCGCTGCCGGGCGTGCCCGCCGGTCGCGCACCCGGCGGCAGCCCGCGCCGCAGCCGGGGCGGGAGGAGGCACAAGCGGCGGGACGGCGAAGCCGGGCTCCGTGCTCGGGCGCAGCTCCCGCGGGGCGCTGCTGGCTCTGGGGCGGCCCGAGGGGAACAGGGGCGCGGGGGCACCATGCCTGGAAGCGACACCGGCCTGGCTGTGGACAGGACTTACTCGGACCCGGAGAGGCACCAGCGCGCCAAGACCCGGGTAATTCCCCTCTCGCCGCGCAGCCCGCGGGGGCTAGTTGCTCCCCCGCCACTGCCGCTCTCGGCTCTTCCGTGTCGCAGCGTCCCCAGGGGCTTGTTGCAGGAGCCCCTGTCGCCTCCCCGGGGATCTGGGCTGGAAATGGCTGGGGTTCCGCTCAGGTGCGAGAGACCGGTTTGTCTTGGGGGCTTGACAGGCGCCCGTCGCCTTGGGAGCCAAACCCAAACTGTCCCTGTAATCTCAGGTTTCAGCTCCTCTCGCCCCGAAGCAGCCACTGGGCGCCTGGGCAGAGAGCACACCTGGCCCACGGCTCCATTCCCCTGCGCGCTGCGCTGGCCTCCGAGCTGTGGCACTGGATTGCACTGGAGGTGGTGGTAGCTGCGAAAGCTTAGTGGGAGCGCTACGGATGAGGGACTCATGGCCGGCGCTTGAGACACTTAGCTCCGGTCTAAAGGTAACGAAACAGCTTCTTTTGCTCCTCCTGATGACTACAAGCGGCAGCAGTTGTGGGGATGACAACTGTGTTTTTTTTTGAAGTGAGGGCAACAAGTTGAGAGACTGCCTGAGGAGCTACCATGTAACAACCCCTCTGCATTTCTGTGTAGAGTGTAAGCAGTAAGAAGAAAAGGAGGACTTGTGGCACCTTAGAGACTAACCAATTTATTTGAGCATAAGCTTTCGTGAGCTGTAGCTCACGAAAGCTCATGCTCAAATAAATTGGTTAGTCTCTAAGGTGCCACAAGTCCTCCTTTTCTTTTTGTGAATACAGACTAACAGGGCTGTTACTCTGAAACCTGTCATAGTGTAAGCAGTGTCAGTCTGAGCCATGAATTCAGATGTGCCTTTGAAAGAAAGCCTGCTGACCAAAGCATAGGTTCTCTATTTTAAGTAAATCTCACAAAATAGCTATTTCTATGGTTATTTTTCTTAACCTAAAGGAAAACTTTTAATAAACTTTCCCATTCAGTGTTTATAACCCAAATGTTGCTTCATTGCCCTGTTGCCTCAGAAACTGAAAATGAATGACTGTTGACAGACTGTAGAAACTGCAGATCAAGATAAATTCACTAAAGAAACTAGCTCAAGCTGAGAGTAATGGAAAACTACAAAAAGTGAACAGAAAACTAGCTGTTTAATTCTTTGAATATTAACTGTTCGTGCTTAGACACCCCTGGGATGTCTCCCTCAGAAATCCTTAGGTAATACAAGCAAAGGCTCTTCTTTTGTTTTAAATCTCCCTTAAAGGGAAGATCTGCAGAGCAAATGATTTTTCTGCAGCAGGGAGCAATTATTACTGCTCACTCCATCCCCCCTCCCTCCCTTGCTCGTTCTCCCCCACCCACGCTCACTCATTTTAACTGGGCTGGGGTGGGTCCATTTTCGACCTGGTGTTTAGTTGAAAATGGGACACCTGGCAACCTACATGCTAAAACTACTTCTAAGAGGGTTGGAGCAATACATTTATATACTGTAGTGTCCGTGAGGTACAATTTCATTGGGGCAGTTTTTCTCACGGTGCAGTGGCAGGTTAGATTTGTCTTTGATTATTTTGTGACTTTTTTTTAATTATTTTTTAATAGCCTGCATGATATCTGAATGTAAAAGCACCTGTTATATTAATGATCATAATATGTGTGTGTAATTACATGTATGACTACACTATGGATGGGACTGATGGGTTGGCTAGTTTGTGTACAAATTTCAAATCTCCAGCTACCTGTTTGGTTTAAGCAGGTGAAGTCCTCTCTGTATTTATGACTCTGGTTAAGGAAAAGAAAGCAAAGCTGCTCTTCAGGGTATTGTAATTTCCTCTTGCTGGCTCTGGCTGTGGGCAAAAATAGCTGTTCTGCTTTCTCTCTTCTACTGAGACAAGATATTTAGTGCTTCAAAATAAATGAGCTTCACAGCTTGAAGTACTTGGATTATTTATCTGTGGAGGAAGACTGCTTCCTTTCCCTACATAGAATGCTGGTCTTTCTTTCCACCCCTCCCATCTCATTAAATGGCACTGCTAGACAGAAGAGAGTGTGCTTCAGATTGTTTCTGCATAATGAAATGTTTTAAATTAAGTAACCTCATTCACTGTGGCCTTTACTGTTGGTATGCTATCCGCATAGCTTGGCCGTTGCACTATACGTTTGACACACGTTATACATAAACCAACAATATTGATGTCTACTTCTTTGTATACCGTTGAGCAAATTAGTTTTATACCTCCTAATTCTTCTCTTTCTGGAAGGTAAACATGCTATATCGCTTAGCATGATGACAGAAGAAAACTTTTTATCTTCTTGATGTGTCTTGATTTATTTGAGAATTTAAACTGAAGTCTCTTCAGTCCAGCAGATTGACTTAATAGCTGGGCCAATTTTCAGTATTGCCAGCTCCAGGTGTTCAAAAATAATTAAATTTCTTTTTTTAAGAAAATGTTGGGTCCTTTTTATTTGCATTCTGATGCCTTAAACACCAGGGTTCACATTTTAAAGCTTTTCTCCGCAACCATGAGGACTAGAAACTTACTTTTTTATTTTTTTAATGTAAGCTGAAACACTGATCTAATAACATGACTCTAGGAGCTGAGGCTTTAAGAAAAATGCCCAATACAAAGAGACTTGTGATAAAATCAAAAGAGTTGGAAAAAACTGAGTCTCTTGTGTAACTGGATCGTTTTATGCATCATGTGGCTGGAGGTTGGGAAAAACTCCGCTTTCACTTACCTAGGACAAGTAGCTTTTCCTGATGAGTGAGCTGGATAGGTTCTGGCTCATTCCCTGAGAATTGGGAAGGGAAGGAGCAGAGTAGTTCAAACTCTATCCTTTAGCTGGAGGGGTTGGGGTGGGCAGGAAGCAGAGCAGCAAGCCATGCTGCTGCTTTGCAGTGAAGGAGGGTCATTTCGCCTTTTAAGAGAAGGGGAGTGGGAAGGAAGAGCAGAGCAACCGAGGCTGCTGTTGCTCCTGGCAAGGCAGAAACTGACGTCCAGCAGTACTCCAGAATGGCTGCATTCCCTCGGACTGCTCCTTCGCTGATGAACTGAGGCCCTTCTCACTTAGCCACCATTGTAGCTATTGCTTTGGTTTGGAGTCAAGGATTTCTCTTTCTCCCAACGAGACTGAGGTGGAATGCAACCAGAACACAGAAGACAAAGGGTTTGTCAAGCAGTTTAGATCCCAACTGTAGCTTTCCTGCCCAGGGAGCGCCGGAGCCCAGCCACCGCCTAGACGGGGGCTGCCCAAAGCATGCTGCTGCTGCTTTTCCTGGTGGGGCATGGGAGTGAGAAGGAGAGCAGCCCATGTGGAAGGCCAAGGGTTTCCTACATGTCCAGAATGGCAGCAGCCCTACAGAAGCCCTGCAAACAAAATTAGGGAGCCTGGAATTAATTAATTAGGTGTATGTAGGTGGAGGGGGTGATAGGAGGGAAGGAGATGTCAGGACTGATTTTTATTAGGAGGACCTAGGAGCATGATGGTGCAGGACGTTTTAATCTGGACTGACTAAACATAGTCCTGTGGAGATCAGGTGTTGAGACTTTTCAAGTGCTACACATCACCACATCCATCTTGAACTCTACTAAGGATAATTCAGATTAGAAGGTGAAGGAAAAATGAAGTCTATTTTTAAGAGGGAAAAAGTCTGCTGTCTGTTCTGGAGGGGGAAAAAACCCAGCAGATTCAGTTTGTACAGAAGTTAGAACAATTCATTATGAAAGGGCTCAACGGGTAGTGATCAATGGCTCCATGTCTAGTTGGCAGCCAGTATCAAGTGGAGTGGCCCAAGGGTCGGTCCTCGGGCCGGTTTTGTTCAATATCTTCATTAATGATCTGGAGGATGGTGTGGATTGCACCTTCAGCAAGTTTGCAGATGACACTAAACTGGGAGGAGAGGTAGATATGCTGGAGGGTAGGGATAGGATACAGAGGGCCCTAGATAAATTAGAGGATTGGGCCAAAAGAAATCTGATGAGGTTCAACAAGGACAAGTGCAGAGTCCTGCACTTAGGATGGAAGAACCCCATGCACCGCTACAGACTAGAGACCAAATGGCTAGGCAGCAGTTCTGCGGAAAAGGACCTAGGGGTTACAGTGGATGAGAAGCTGGATATGAGTCAACAGTGTGCCCTTGTTACCAAGAAGGCCAATGGCATTTTGGGCTGTATAAGTAGGGGCATTGCCATCAGATCGAGGGACGTGATCGTTCTCCTCTATTCGACATTGGTGAGGCCTCATCTGGAGTACTGTGTCCAGTTTTGGGTCCCACACTACAAGAAGGATGTGGAAAAATTGGAAAGAGTCCAGCGGAGGGCAACAAAAATGATTAGGGGACTGGAACACATGACTTATGAGGAGAGGCTGAGGGAACTGGGGATGTTTGGTCTTCAGAAGAGAAGAATGAGGGGGGATTTGATAGCTGCTTTCCCCTACCTGAAAGGGGGTTCCAAAGAGGATGGATCTAGATTGTTCTCAGTGGTAGCAGATGACAGAACAAGGAATAAAGGTCTCAAGTTGCAGTGGGGAAGGTTTAAGTTGGCTATTAGGAAAAACTTTTTCACTAGCAGGGTGGTGAAACACTGGAATGTGTTACCTAAGGAGGTGGTGGAATCTCCTTCCTTTGAGGTTTTTACGGTCAGGCTTGACAAAGCCCTGGCTGGGATGATTTAGTTGGGGATTGGTCCTGCTTTGAGCAGGGGGTTGGACTCGATGACCACCTGAGGTCCCTTCCAACCCTGATATTCTATGATTCTAAGGGGAATATCAAGATGGTAGAATCTCAGGGAAGGAAAGTAATTTTTAAACTCCACTGTAGTTAACATGCCAGAGGCTCTTCCTCCATTTCATTTTCTCCCTGAGACCACTTAGAGAAGCAGTCAGACCTCCTTGGCTTGCCTGCCAGCTAAATAGCAATGACACCAACCTGGGGGTGTGTGTCTCATTTTCTGTATAGTCAACACCATCACAAAGATCCCACTGCCTAAAAGCACTTGAATGAAGAACAGCTGGTCAAGCAGAAGCAATGTTTTGAAGAATTAGCTAGGCCACTGGTTTCTCCTCCTTTCAAGGTGCATTTCCCTCCCTAATCCATCGAAGAGGTGCAAAGCTTCACGGTCCTGCAGAATTTACTATCCCTGTCAAGAAACTCTGTTTGCTAGGAGACTTTGACCCATCCTCCCTAGTGAGGATCTGGCCAAAGCAATCCATGCATTTGTTGCTTCCATACTGGATTACTGTAATTCTGGGGTTGAAGGTTGAAGTGATGCAGAAATTCCAATTGCACAGAATGCAGCAGCTCACCTTCTCAACAGGAAGAGCTGCTATGAGTATGTCATCCCTGACTGTGAGCTCCACGTGCTCCACTGGGTGGGTCCTACTCCACTTCTAGGCCTTGGTGAAGACTGGGGTACATCAACAACTGCATCTCCATCTGTAATCCACTAAGACAACTGAAGTCTTTTGGAACAATGCAGTTAACAAAAGCCAGGCAAAGAAGTACCAAGGATCTCATTGCTTCGACAATGTGCTTCAAGACCATCCTTTTTGGGAAAAAAACAAACTTTTAAAGCATAACCAGATAGGGATTGCCCTACTCAGTCACATCCGTGGTCCATATAGTGAGATGCCCTGTCTGGCTGACCAGTATCAGATGCTTCATAAGAAGGTGCAGGAAATCCTAATTACTGTATTTCCTACCCATAAGAGAAGTCTCCCCTCACCCCCCTTAATCCCCATCAATTAGTGGCAGTAATTTTTGATGAATGATTTTATCCAGTGCTTAATTTGTAATGAAAGACTTGCCAAGGCTCAAGCAATTTGGTGATGGGGCTCAAGCAATTTTTTTTTTTTTTACATTGATAATTGATGCAGCAAGCCCACAAGTGCCGAGGCTATGAACTGCCAAGCCTAGAGGTGCCTGGGCTCAGCTCTGGCAAGCCCTATCACAAATTAAACACTTGAGTTTATCCTTTTATAAAAATGTAAATCTGTCTAATATAACTGGATGTTCTCATTACTTGTATAAATGTCATGTGGTTACAAAAATTCCTTTTCTTGCTTAAGTCTAGTTAGTCCCCTTCTTTTTGCATTATTAGAAAAGGTTAAAAAAAAAAAGCATTTGATCCACCTTTGCTGCAATCATTCACACTGTTTGTATTCCTCCCTCATGAGCCCTTTCATCCAGCTCAGCTCAGTCTTTTTAATCTCTCCTCATATGGAAGTCTTTTGTGGCCTCTAATCACTGTCATCACCTTTTTCTTCTAGATAACCTGTTTTTCTGTTATATCTTTCCTTGGATTCACTAAGAGGGTTGGAGGAGAAACCTGAAGAGACCTAAAGAGATTGGAAACACAGGGAAAATGCAACTGTATGAGATTCAGCTTGGAAAAATGCAAGCTAATGCTGCTGGAACTAATGAACTAAGTTTCTGTACCTGGCTTGGAGATAGGACCAGAAATAATATAATGTCTGGTGTGAAGATGGAATGGGGTGTGGGGTGAAGTAATGTGACAGCTATGAAATGTGTGTAACCACAATCGGAATGAAATTAATACTTGGTGTAACTCCATTTAGTTTCAGTAGGTTTATGCCTGGGTGAATGTTGTTCACTGTTAAAACAAAAGGAGGACTTGTGGCACCTTAGAGACTAACCAATTTATTTGAGCATAAGCTTTCATGAGCTACAGCTCACTTCATCAGATGCATGTAGCTCACGAAAGCTTATGCTCAAATAAATTGGTTAGTCTCTAAGGTGCCACAAGCACTCCTTTTCTTTTTGCAGAAACAGACTAACACAGCTGCTACGCTGAAACCTGTGTTAAAACAATTAGTAGATATTTACCACAGTACTAGTACCAGTACCTGGTGAGTGAAGTGTTGTAAGGTAGCTGGTAATTCTATATGTTTGAATGTTCACTGCCCATATTCTTAACTAGTGTACATTTTAAAGCATTACTGCGTATCCAAGGGTTGTATGTTTGTAGGCCTTTACTAACGCTGAACCCACATTTTTTTTTCTTAGCATTATTTTAGCCATGTTTTAAGAAACCGTTGAGGACACCTCATACCCTGTGTAATGCTAACAAAAATTATAGCAGGATGGTACTGGAGATTCAAGAATATTTTTTAAAAAATCAATGACAAGTGTCTGCTTTTAAAAATTATTTCAAACAAGTGACAGTCTCGCTACAAAGTTCAGATCTGGTTTTCAAACAAATGCAGGTGTTCAGATTTGGGGATTTACAGCATTTTAGGTAGAGAAATGGATCTGAACAAAAATCCTCAGTGGAACTTTATGCTACAGTAGCATAAGCAGAATGTACATTTTCTGTTTATGATCAGTTTAACTGGCTATTGTAGGTCCCCTGCCCACACTAAGTGCAGTGCAAAAGTAAACTGCATATATGGTGAAAAGGAAACCACCACTTTTAACCTGTTAAGTTTGATAGCCTAAGTTGTTAATAGATACACAAGTTCTTTTACAAGTGTATTTTCAGAGTGCTGGATATTATATTTTAATAGAAATCCTCATTTGTTACCATCACAGAAAAAATATTTTATGTACTTTGTATGCACATTTTATGAAATGGTCTATTGACAGTGTCCCTTTAAATATCAAGATATTTCTAATGAAAATATTGTAAAAGAATCCCTCAAAAATATTTTGTGTCCAGACTACTTGAGCATCCTTACAAATGTTCCTCTATTAGGGGAAAAAAATTCAAGATAACGTGATGAGGCAGAACACTATTCACATCTCCTTAAAAGCTGATATTGCTATCATTACCTCACAGCATCTCTGAAGACTTGGGTGCCCCATCCTGAGGTACCATAAAATGATGGGATGCCTACTGCCAGGATGCTAGAAATCGGAAGAAGAAAATTTAAAACTGCAGGAAAAAAAGAAAAGATAGCTAGGATAAAATCAATGCCTTTTGTTTTAGAGGATGCTCCTAACTAAACACGGATATTTCAACAATGTAATGGAAGAGTTTTTTCTAAATTGCTGACTTTCAAAACATTTTTAACTGAATACTCCAGCAGAACAATATTGAACAGCAGGGAGGTGACAAAGTTGATTTCTTTTTGTCCTTTCAGTTTCCAGATTAAATACAGCTGAAATAATAATGGCTGCTGTTAGATTTTTTTTTTTTTAAATAATTGCTAAACCAAGTGAAATAAGGTAGGGTGAAAAAATTGTTACACAGGTCAGTATGTATTTTAAAATGTTTGTCTGTGTCTCAGTGTACTGCTAGTTTATGCCCCAGTCCCGTGATCTGTGCAAATAGATTTTTGTGCCCACACATATTTTGGGGGTGGGTTAAAAGCCACTGTTTCCCCTCTTCCCTGCCCCCCCCCCCACTCCATTGCTCCTACATAGATGAATGCAAGATGGAAAAGGGGACCAGAGTTCTCTTCGAAGTTTGAATGGATTTTTGACTGAGAATTTTTTTGAACCTGGGTAGATGTGTGTGAACTTCGCTTTGGGTCTGTGCCAGAAAATTTTGCACAGCTCTAGCCAAAACAGTGTAATGACTCGTTCCTGTTGCTATGCCCCTCCTGGATCCTTGTTACTGTGCATATTGTTTGCAGGATCAGGGTCTAAGTTAACTACTTTAAACATAGTAAAAAGATATGTGTACACACACACACACACACGTTTTAATTATTTGGTTTGATTCTCTTGGTTTAGTTGGTTTGGGTAGCTTTTTAGAAGGTTGCTTAATTTGGCAGCCTTGCAAAAGGACAGTTACTCTGGTGGGATGCAGACAGGGAAGTTGACTTGATTTGTACTGCTGTTCAGGGTATAAATCAAATGGGCACTGCTGGATATCAAGTTTCAGCATCTTGACACAATAGGCAAATGTGCTGCAATCCAGACCTGACCTCAGTTTGGGGAGATGTTGAAGGGAGAGTGTAACTGGAGGGAATCATATGGTAGAATGAATGAAAGTATTGATGCTTTTGGTTTGTTCAGATAAAGTAATTTGTTACTTCCATTAGTGTTGTTAATTAAACCTCATATGTCAAAATATACAGAATATCCTTAAATCAAACTTTAATACTTTTGAAAACACCATTTTTCTTTCTTTGCCTATTAGTAAAATTTTGATTATCATGGATGAGTGTATTTTAAAAAAAAAAAATCTATTCCTAAACCTAGTTTTGAATCATGAAACCTGGGTTCTTCTATTCCAAATCCTTCCACTGGCTGGCTGCATGGCCTTGAATAAGTCAGTGACCTTTGGATTTTACTTAGCCATTTGTACGGTAGAGTTCGTAATGCTTATGTGTCTTTTGATATCTCTGGATGGAAAAAGGTGTGAGTGCAAAGTATTATTTATATTATTGAGTTGATTAAAAATAACTAAGGACCTGGTCCAATATGCACTGAAATCACTTGAGGTCTCTTCATTTACTTCAGTGGTCTTTGGAACAGGTCCTAAATGAATACGAACAACATTATGAAAACATAGTCTATATATAAAAAGAAAAGGAGTACTTGTGGCACCTTGGAGATTAACAAATTTAGTTGAGCGTAAGCTTTCGTGAGCTACAGCTCACTTCATCGAATGCATTCAGTGGAAAATACAGTGGGGAGATTTATATACATAGAGAACATGAAACAATGGGTGTTACCATACACACTGTAATGAGAACACCCATTGTTTCATGTTCTCTATGTATATAAATCTCCTCACTGTATTTTCCACTGAATGCATTCGATGAAGTGAGCTGTAGCTCACGAAAGCTTACGCTCAACTAAATTTGTTAATCTCCAAGGTGCCACAAGTACTCCTTTTTCTTTTTGAGAATACAGATTAACACGGCTGCTACTCTGAAACTAGTCTATATATAATCAGTATATTTTTAAAGTAGACTATAGTTGAAGTATAATGTCTCACATGTATCCTTGTAAAGTTTCATCTAGTTTAAGTCCAAGGGTTGGTGTTACACAAGATCATTCCTTTAAAAAGTTTACATTTTGGTCCAAAATGTGTGTGTTTAAAAAAAAAAAAAAAAAAAATTATTTCAGTTTAGTTATCCGTCAAAGATGGTGTTAATAACAGAAACAAAGAAATGTGTGGGGTTTGGTTGGGTTTTTTAATTCAAAGGACCATGTCAAGCTGTCTATCCTTTTAATTGCTGACTAAGGACTAGGTCTACCAAACACTGTATGTGTTTGTCTTTACTCATGTCATGTAATCCCACTGAAATTAATAGGACTGTGCAATTCAGTAAACCCACTAACATACATAAAGATTTGCAGGATTGGATCCTAAAACGAAGTAAGGGAAGCTTTCAAATGACCTAGTAATTTTCTCATTCAGGAGAACAAGAAAAGGAGTACTTGTGGCAGCTTAGAGACTAAGGTGCCACAAGTACTCCTTTTTCTTTTTGCGGATACAGACTAACACGGCTGCTACTCTGAAACATAGACTGAAAGTGAGTTATGGGCTGTAGATGACATTAAGTCACGTATGTTGACTTCCGTGTGTTAGATTTAAAAGTCATTGCAGTTTTTTGTAAGCATTAAGGCTTATTAATTTAGTTAGGCTTGGGATTCAAACAAACCTTCAGGGCAGAATTGACACATCTGCAATTAATCCTACTTCCTTTAAAAAAAGAATACAGATCTATTTAAACACATAACAAGAGATTACAGGAAAAATGAGGTGGGAATGCTTCAGTGTCTTTTGATTTTTTAAAAAAAAAAAATCAATAGTGGATTTGTAAGAATATTTCTGATTTTGATACATCAGAAGCACAATGTGTGACGTTGCACCCCATAATTCTTTATAGAAATAGGCTTATGAGTGTAAATATGACATAATGGGACTATATTTTATGTTAACATGTAACATATCTTTGCAAAGGTTATGATCTACTGAATATATTAATCCTATTTGTATGCATGTATCATTTTTATATATGAAGTTATGAGTGTTGGCTCTATGCTTGTATTTAAAGTGTTTGCCTTACGTGCTTCTTTCAGCAAATTTGGTCAACATACTGTAAAGGGGTTATTCAAGTAGTTGGGAGTACTTAACTAACGATGGACTTTGAGAGACGCCAATCCACATCTGAGCTTTCCTGGGAATGTTCAAACTAACATGTAAACAATGGCATCAGCCTGCAAAAAGCTGAATCATTCATACACATGTGACTTGCCCAGTTGGCTAGGGACTCCATCTGGTGGCTGTGATGTTGCACAAGAGGGAGAGTATAAAAGGCCTGGAAACCCCTCCATTTTGTCTTCAGCTGGCTCAAAAGATAACCTCTGCACCCTAATGAGATGCCTGAAAGAAACTGAACAAAGGATAGTAACTATGGGGGTGTGAGTGATAGCTGAACCCAGACTAGGAAGGAGTCTAGTCTGTCAGAAAAGCTTACTGGAACATCTCTGAGGGTGAGTTTTAGCTGGATTTAGTTTCCTAGTGTATTAGGCTTAGACTTGCGTGTTTTTGTTTTATTTTGCTTGGTAATTCACTTTGTTCTGTCTGTTATTACTTGGAACAACTTAAATCCTACTTTATATTTAATCACTTTTGCTTATTAATTGACCCAGAGTACGTAATTAATACCTGGGAGGGAAATATGCACAGCTGTTTGCTCCATCAGTGTTATAGAGGGCGGACAATTTGAGTTTACCTGTATAAGCTTTATACAGAGTAAAACGGATTTATACCTCTACCCCGATATAATGCGGGTTCGCATACAACACGGTAAAGCTCCGACATGCCCTTCTGAGCAGCATGTTAAGGGTGCTGGGCTGGGGCTGAGGGGTTGGATAAGGGGCAGAGGGTCCTGGGGGCGGTCAGGGATTCCCCCCCTCCCCAGCCCACAGGGTCAGGGAGGCAGGAGCTGTGGGGGGGCATTTTTGGGGTCCCCGCAGTCCCAGAGTGGCCTGGGGGCCGGGAGCAGCCCGCTCCGCTTCCCTCGCCCCGGCCCCAGCCTTGTCGCTCAGGGGAGGGGGCTTGGGGTAAGGGATCCCTCCCCCCCCTTCCCCGTACTCACTGGCAGCAGCAGAAATGGGGCAGCCCGCTCCACTCCCAGTCGCAGCGCTCCGCTTCCCGCTGCTGGTGAGTGCGGAGTGTGCCCTTTCCCCAACCTCCCCACGCTCACTGGTGGCTGGGAGGTGGTGGAGTGGAGCAGGCTGGGGCCACGTTGCTCTGCTTCCCACTGCTGCCAGTGAATGCCTGTCAGGGCATGGGGTGTGTGGATAGGGGTTGGAGCAGTCAGGGGACAGGGAGCAGGGGGGTTGGGTAAGGGCTGAGGTCCTGGGGGTGATTAAGGACAGCGGTCTCTGGAGGGGACGACCAAAGCAAGTTCAGTATAGTG
Organism: Lepidochelys olivacea; assembly: GCF_965140295.1. Lineage (NCBI taxonomy): Eukaryota > Metazoa > Chordata > Testudines > Cheloniidae > Lepidochelys > Lepidochelys olivacea. The sequence goes on from NC_140411.1 coordinate 271,159,446, forward strand.
TGGTGAGATTTTTTTGTCTCCCGAGGACCATGTTATATTGGGGTAGAGGTGTATTTGGGGTTTGGATACCATTAGGAACTCGGTATCTGGGTGCTAGAGACAGGAGCACTTCTTAAACTGTTTTCAGTTAAGCCTGCAGGTTTTGGGGGACGTGGTTCAGACCTGGGTCTTTGTTTGTAGCAGGCTAGCATGTCTGGCTCAACAAGCCAGGGTACTGAAGTCCCAAGCTGCCAGGGAAAATGAGCTTGGGGTAGTCCCAGCACACCAGATGGCAGTTCCAAGGGGGTTTCTGTGACGCAACCTGTCACACTATGATGAGAGAGAAAAGTCATTGGGGTTGACCAAGATGACTAGTATTTCTGGATTTTCAACATGAACTTCTGTTTCTATTCTAAATTGTTACTTTTCGTACAAAAAGTATGAGGTAGCACTTAATGTAAAATACACTGTCCTATATCAGTGTCCAGTCATGTGAGTGCCACAGAGTAGAAACGCTTTAAAGTCAGAACTGGCACTAACATTTTCTAATTCAGTACAGTCTATCTTGGTAGCCTACTGTGCATAAAAATATAGGCTTATTTCTCTTCTGGCTTAAATCAATGGGAGGTAAGGCTATGGTTCGTCAGACATGCTAAATAAGAATTCCAGTGTCCTTTAAACATGTTTCGGCAGTTACAGTAGACAAGCAGCTTTTGGTTTAAAATTGCAGAAAACCAAGAGGAAAGAATTGAAGACCTAGAGCTACTTAGTAATGAACTTGACCCCATTCTAAAAGGGCTCAAAAACTGAATGAACTAGAATTGTAATCTAGTTGGTAGCAGTCAAAGTAGATGCTGTGAAGAAATTCTAGAATTTTATTTGCAGTGAATTATAAAGGTTCTGGAGAAGGATAACTTCAGTCCCACTTGCAGTGTTTAGGCTCCATGTATTATCTGAGACCTCAAGCTTCTTTGTGACTCTTGGAGAACATTGAGCAAAATTATGAAATTACCAAATGAACCATAGGGTGGGAAAGTAAATGTTGGTGTAAAAATCTGTAGCTGCTCTTTGTTTTTGGAGTTGGATTATCCTGCAGTACAAACAGAAGAAATAAAATATTGCACGTCAGCATGAGCAAGACTAATCAGATCCATTAAAATGTTAAGCAGTAAGACATACGTCGCATAAATCCAATAACTCTAGTAGCAGTTTCATTTTTTTGACTCTATTACCAAACCATTTCTTCCTCCACTTGGGGCTGTTCTACCCTGTTCACTAGAAATTTGCAGTATCTTGGAGTGAAATGGGAAAGATACTTATGTGGCTGGGCTTTCAACTCTACTGTCAGTCTGCCAGAAAAGGCCCAACTATATTTCCAGGTCCACGGTTTTTTTGCTGTCTTTACCCTGTTGGAATAAGCAAGAGGGGTTGCAGTCAGTAGCACTTCAAAGCAAGTGTGGAAAATGGGGATCTGTATACAGTTAGGCTTATTGTGCCAGGCTGAAAGTTCAGTCTTAAGGGCAGACATAGAAGTGTCTTTTTGTTTCCCTTTCTGACCCCGCACACATGCTTTGCAAATGGAAGAATAAAATTGTAATAGCTGCTATCTCTACAGTTACTGAGGTTTGTATGATGTACATATTATTGCTTAATAGTCTAATGAACTCATTTTAGTGACTTGTACGGTCATGCTAGGAGTTTTGGTTTCATTCTTACTGGAAACTGCATCAGGCTTCTTGTTGGTTCATGTCAGGGCTGTCCTTCTCTTTCTCTGCCAGACTTGCAAAATATTTTGTCACTTTGTTCCTTATTCCCCCAAAAGCTAACTTTCTGTGCAACATTACCGTCTTCAAAAAATGACTGACTCTAGTCTGCCAAAACCTCACACCTCACTGTGCATTCATATTAATGCACAATCTGTTTTTTGATTTTGTAAATGATAGGAGTATGTGGCCCAACCACCCCACTCCAAAGGAGCTGCCAGTCACCTGTTGGGGTGGAGTGGATAGCAGACTGTATGAGGCCATGTGCACTTTGGATTGCCGTCAGCTCTATCCTACAATAATGTTATTGCTGTACCCTCCATAAAGCCCAGCAGATCGTACCCCCTCAGATACAAGTGGAATAGCACTCTCTGGTGGTCATACAAGCAGTATAGCCGCACCAGCACCAGATATCTGCATGTGTTAATGGCAGTCTGTCTTGTCCACACTAGAACAGTAAATACTTTGCTAATGGGATTTCAAGTAGCATTTTCTACAGAATATTTAAACTGGTTTATTGCATAGTTGTTGAGCACTACCACCATTTCTGTATATCGGTTGTAAACTAAGATATCCAAACAGTTTGATGCATAATTATAGAAATTCCAGATTAAAACAACTGTGTTTCTCCGCTCTTTCTTTTCTTTGCCTGTCCCCATCCTTCTTGGCCCTTATCATCCCTTTAACGTATGTATTCATCTGTCTTCTTTTCTTTTTCTTCCCGAATTCTTTCTTTGCATTTCACTCTGTCAAGGTTCCTCCCCCACTCTGAACTCTAGGGTACAGATGTGGGGACCTGCATGAAAAACCTCCTAAGCTTATCTTTACCAGCTTAGGTCAAAACTTCCCCAAGGTACAAAATATTACACCCGTTATCCTTGGACTGGCCACTACCACCACCAAACTAATACTGGTTACTGGGGAAGAGCTGTTTGGACGCGTCCTTCCCCCCCAAAATACTTCCCAAAACCTTGCACCCCACTTCCTGGACAAGGTTTGGTAAAAAGCCTCACCAATTTGCTTAGGTGACTACAGACCCAGACCCTTGGATCTTAAGAACAATGAACAATCCTCCCAACACTTGCACCCCCCCCTTTCCTGGGAAATGTTGGATAAAAAGCCTCACCAATTTGCATAGGTGACCACAGACCCAAACCCTTGGATCTGAGAACAATGAAAAAGCATTCAGTGTTTTACAAGAAGACTTTTAATAAAAAATAGAAGTAAATAGAAATAAAGAAATCCCCCCTGTAAAATCAGGATGGTAGATATCTTACAGGGTAATTAGATTCAAAAACATAGAGAACCCCTCTAGGCAAAACCTTAAGTTACAAAAAAGATACACAGACAGAAATAGTTATTCTATTCAGCACAATTCTTTTCTCAGCCATTTAAAGAAATCATAATCTAACACATACCTAGCTAGATTACTTACTAAAAGTTCTAAGGCTCCATTCCTGGTCTATCCCTGGCAGAAACCAGCATACAGACAGACACAGACCCTTTGTTTCTCTCTCTCCTCCCAGCTTTTGAAAGTATCTTGTCTCCTCATTGGTCATTTTGGTCAGGTGCCAGCGAGGTTACCTTTAGCTTCTTAACCCTTTACAGGTGAGAGGAACTTTCCCCTGGCCAGGAGGGATTTCAAAGGGGTTTACCCTTCCCTTTATATTTATGACACACTCATAGGGCAGAGCAATAATACAGGTAAAGCAGAGAGGAGAGGCACTTTCATTCTGGCTTTATGGGTCTGGCTGCAAAGCAAAATTGCCTCTCGTGCAAAGTTGTGGAACCTTCTATTGCTCACGAAAAGGAGGCAGCCAGTCAGGAGCTCTGCCTGGCTCAGGGAGAGCCCATTCAGCCCCCCAACACTTTGTTGCACTAGTGACTGAAGTATGTGACTTAGGTAGGGGGCATTGCTGTGCTGGTGGATGCTCGGCTCCCTATGCCTTGCCTGGCAGGTTTTTCTAGTACAGAACTTCAGTTAAATACCAGGTACAGTGTTATATATTTGTATGAAATATGTGGGTTTAATTGTTGTTAAAACTTGGTGCTTCAAAAATTTCAAGAGGAGGCCCCTGCTCCACCCATTTCACGATTTTTCTGCCTCAGATTTTTCTACTGCTGAAATCTGAATGTTGTCATCTACGCCACCTAATATTCCAGACTGACGTGGGTTTATACAGAGGGGTGTTGGAGAAGGAGAGGGCCTGTTGTGAAGAGTGACAGAAGGGTTGCAGTACTTGTATAACAAACTTACTGAGGTTTGGCTCACTGCCTTAATTGTTTGTTGACCATCAACATGTATCTTGTGACCACTCAGTTTTACTTTGACTCTGATAACTGGTTATTTCAATCAGTTTCTGTAGCTGACTTGGTCACAGGCAACAAAAAGTTCTGTGCCTCATTGAGACAGCACTTTTGCTCATCTGTGTTCTGGGATTAAACAGTCCTCCTGAGAGAGTGCAGTGGGTCTTCACCATCAAAGCACGAAAGCTTTGTATTGAAAGAAAGGTTGGAAAGGTGATCAAGTTGCATTGGTATTGCTGTTTTTTATTGATGCAGCACCGTTAGTGTCCATGCATTTACAGATCTTAAAAAAGACAGGTCACTGACTAAAGGAGCTACACTTTCAACTAGACACAACATAAAAAGGGATGCTTATGGGAAGGTGCAGGGGAAGAGGATGCAGGAGGACAGAGTTTACATAGCTGAAAGCTCTTTGTATAAATATCTTGGTCTTTCCATTTTGTTATAGTTTTATATGTAAAAGTGTGTAGACAGTGTCCAGAATTTCCAGCTAGGGTGGAAGTCAGTGATGGAAGGCTACTTGAGAGAACTCATCACTTCAGTCATGCAAATTCTGGTCTTCCACTTGAAAGATGCTGTTGCATGCTCCTTTTTAGATAATTTTATTTAGTGCTTATTTTGTACTCTTGATCTCATCCGGACTGATTCTCATAGAGTAAGAATACATTAGTATTGTAAGTTTCTGCTCAGCTCAGAGTGGTCAGTGCACTCTCAAAATTTTAATATCTTCCTTTCAAAATGTGACCTGTAATCTGCAGGGAGTAATAGCTGCAGCTACTCCTGAATAGACACATTAACATTTAAATATAGATTTGGGGTGAGGGAAGGAGACTCATTCTGCCCTTCACCTTCCATATTTGGCTCAAATAAATGTTCCAGAGTTTAAAACCTGAAGGTGGTTAATTTCTGGAGGCTAGTTCTTAAATTTTATGATACAGTATAGCTAATGTTTCCATGTCAGCTTTCTATATGGTGGCTTGTAACTTTCTGTGATGATACTTAGTAGGAATTTGTGCTGCAGTTCACTGTTAGGAGAGATACTATTTCTCTCTCACCACCCATGTTACCCTGGCAGTGAGAGAACACAAAGGTCACTCAATGTTGTACTATTTCCAGAGACTGCAGTCATTCCAATTTATTTTTAAAATGCTAAAATAAGAACCATAAAAATTTAACTAAGAAATTGTCAGAACATGAATTTAAAAATAACAGTAAGAATGAAGAAAAAAGTGGGAGTTTGTGTATAAATAAGTGTTCCATTTTTGTACGTAGTCTTTTAACACATTCTGTATTAGATCTCTTAAATGAATTTTTGTATCTGTAGACTTCCCACTACAGGCAGACAACTTCAGTTTGCTTTACTGGATTAAATTCTGCTATTGCTAACATCTCATGCAAGCCCATTGACTTTTGGAGTAACATTGACACAATATTTATTGTTAAGAGAAATTCTGTCTCCAGTTACATCCCCTGTGCTCTGTTAACTTTGGGAATTGTGGTGTCCTCAGAATAAACTAAAGCAGAATTATTCCACAACAGTAGAAAGCATTTTAATAACTGCTTCTGAAGGTTTATTAAGAATATGTTGCTGTATGTTATGTAGTGACATATTCTATTTGGAATGTTAATATACTGGTGACTAATAGACTGGCTAGACAGATAAATATATACTCTGTTACTAAAGCATATTTGGTATGAAATGTAAACAGCAAGAATCGAGACTCTAAGTAGCTTTTTAAGAAGTCTCTTGTCATATCTTAATATGTGAATCATATCAAGTGTGTTCAATGCCACATAGTTGTAGATGTCATATGACTATTAGAAAATCTTTCACAATATTTGTATTTGAGATGTTGTTAAAATACACTTGAATAAGTGAGGTGAATCTTTGTTACAATGTGAAAATATATATAAGTATATCAGCAAAACATGAAAATAAATTACTATTTTCATGTACTCATTATCCCCGCTAATGTTTGAGAGGTTTTACTTTGATATCAGTAGTTCCTGGTATCGTCCATGGCTCTGTTTTAATATACTATGGAGATTTAGTACACAGTGCTCTCCGACTTTCTCTGCTGATTAAACAGGCAGTGGCTTCAGTTGATATGATTCTCTCTCCTGGGGCAGAAGGTCTGTTTGTGGTTCTTATCTTGGCAGTTGCAAAAGAATTATTTAGGGGTCATTTATATTCATAAGAGTACAAAGTGTTTTCAGTCTAATATCTCTTTCTAAACATAAAAAATTAGCAGTATCATGGCAGGAGCTTTTGTAACTTTTTTTTTTCTTTTGAAGACTGAAAGTATTCATCATATTATTACTAATACCTACTCAGTCTCCCCCTGCAAATCTGAGGGTATTTCTACACTGGCAGAGTTACCGCGCCGCTCAGAGAGCGCTGAAGGGAAACCACTGTTGTGTGTTCACGCTGTCAGCTGCCTGCGCAATAGCGTGTTCACACTTGGGGTACTTGCAGCGGTGTTCAGAGTAGTGCACTCTGGGTAGCTATCCCACAGAGCATCTCTTCCTCTTCTGCCGCTAAGAGTTGTGGGAAGGCGGAGGGAGTCGCGGGGCATCCTGGGTCCTGTCCCAATGCCCCGTGATGCATTGCTTCGCATCCTAGCAATCCCTGTGCTTCCACCTGCATTTGGCACCATCTTTCTACCATTTGTATACTGCTCATTCTGCTCTGCCTCTTTGGTCTGCGGGAATGGATCCCGCACTGTTGACCAGTATGCTGCTCGCTTTGACTAACGCGTCATGAGTGGCAGTGGAGTTATTCCTTAAATGACAAAGGCAAGAGGAGTGCAACGTTGATCTCCCCATGCAGAGTAGCTACAACACAAGATTGCTTTTGGCTTTCATGGAGGTGCTGACCACAGTGGAACGCTGCTTTTGGGCTTGGGGAAACAAGCACTGACCGGTGGGCTAAGGTCCCCTCTAAGCTGCATGGCTGCGCAGCTGCCTATTAAGCCCTGTGCAGGGGCTCAGGGCTGCAGCGGGGAGAGATGTCTCTGCCCCAGCCCTGAGCCCCCCCTGCACTCCTCATCCCCAGAGCCTGCACCCCTAGCCAGAGCACACCCCCACCCCCACACATCGACCCTCTGACCCAGCCTAAGCCCCCTCCCACACTCCGAACCCCTCGGCCCCACCCCCACCACGTGAATTGGTGGGTCACACATGAAGGTCACACATCACCTTCATATTGGTGCATATAACAAAATTCATTCCGCACATGGATGTAAAAAATTAGAGGGAACACTGCTGGTGGGATCATATCGCCATGCACGTCTGGGATGACAAGCGGTGGCTGCAGAACTTTCGGATGAGGAAAGCTACATTCATGGGACTGTGATTTCTCCTCAGCCCTGCAGCGCAAAGACATCGAGAACGAGAGCTGCCCAGCTGTTGGAGAAGTGTGTGGCAATTGCACTGTGAAAGCTGACTACTCCAGACTGCTACCAATTGGTCACTAACCAGTTCGGAGTGGGAAAGTCGACCATTGGACTCATGTTGATGAAGTGTGCAGAGCCATTAATCGCATCTTGCTCCAAAAGACTGTGACTCTGGGCAACGTGCGTGACATTAGGGAAGCCCATTTTGTGCAAAGCCATTCACAAGAGGGGCAATAGATGGGACGCATATTCCAATTCTGGCACCAGACCACCTAGTCACCAAGTACATTAATAGGAAGGGGTATTTCTCAATGGTTCTCCAGATGCTTGTGGATCACTGTGGGCATTTCACGGACATTAACGCAGGCTGGTCTGGAAAGGTGCATGACACATGCATCTTTTGGAACACAGGCCTGTTCAGGAAGCTGCAAGCAGGGACTTTCTTCCCGGTCTGGAAGATCACCATAGGGGAAGTTGAAATGCCCATTGTGATCCTGGGAGACTCCACCTACCCCTTAATGCCGTGGCTTATGAAGCCATACACGGGGCAACTTGACAGCAGCAAGGAGCGGTTCAACAACAGGCTAAGGAAGTGCAGAATGACTGTTGTATGCATTTGGCCATTTAAAAGCCCGATGGAGATTCCTCTATGGGAAGCTGGACCTGGCCTATGACAATATTCCTATGCTTATAGCCACGTGCTGTATGCTTCATAATATTTGTGAAGGGAGGGATGACCGCTTCACTCAGGACTGGACTGCTGAGGCTCAGCACCTAGAGGCTGAATATGAGCAGCCAGAGACCAGGGCTATTAAAGGGGCACAGTGCAGGGCCGTATGGATCAGGGATGCCTTGAGACAGCAATTTGAAGCTGAAAGCCACTAATATTTGTTGCTATGCTTGGGAGTGCAGTGCTTATAATGCTAAGAGGTAATTGTGATTGGTGCAGATGATGCAATATGAAGGTTTAAGAAAATTGCCTGTTGCTTTGCAGGGCTCTGTTTGCTTTCAATTAATAGAATAAAGCTTGCCTTCAAACCAGCACAATTCTTTTATTAAAAAAGCAACAATCAGAGGAGAGAAACAAACAAAAAAACGCATCAGCACTGAGGGGGATGGGGGAAGGGAGGATCCCAGGAGGAGGTGGGGTCCTGGGACATTTAAAGATTTGCGTATGTCCAGATATCATATCCAACCTTCTCCTTTGGAGTATAGTGCAGTGGGTACTGTACTTCAGTAGGGCTAAACTGCAGAGGGATGGGTGTTGAGTGCAGTGGGTACTGGGAGTCCGCAGTGCTGGACTGTGACAGGGGAGGAGTGGAATGCCGCGGGTAGAGACTGGAGCCAGGAGGTTGAAAAGAGTGTGTTGTCGGTGTCTGGGCACTGCATGGGTAACAGTTTTGTGAAATAAAACTGCTCAAATAAATTGGTTAGTCTCTAAGGCCACAAGTACTCCTTTTCTTTTTGCGAATACAGACTAACACGGCTGCTACTCTGAAGCCTGAGTTTTGTGACAGCGGCTGCAGGGGAGGGCGGGCACGGAGCTGCTCGGTTTGCAGTGCTAGTAGTGTCTGGAGCGTGTCCGCTTGGCGCTCCATAACGTTTAAGAGCCGCTCCATGGCTTCGTTCTGGTGCGCCGCATTCTCCTTTCGGCCCCTCTTCTCGCTGTCCCGCCGCTCCTTCAGTTCTTGGTTTCGGCTGCGGAGTGCATCATGACATCATGCAGAAAGTCCTCCTTAGTTCTTCATGGCTGCTCTCTAATTCTGCGCAGCCATTCAGCTGGCGATAACAAAGAGGGAGGCTGGGCTCCCAGGGTCATATCTGTGAAGCCAAAATGCAACACTTTACAGATGCAGTATTGTTTGCAACACACAGGCCAGTGCTTTAAAATACAGCCGCTATTCACATACCTGTCACTAACTGGCTGACCCCAGCCAAGCACACATGAGCCCCAAGACCCCCAGAATGGTGAGTAACCTCAGGGGCAAGGGAAATCAATGTTACAGGACCATACTGTACACTGGGCACGTGGCTCTTGGGGAGAGCCAGCACTGTACGGGGGAGGGGGGGCCTTATAAATCATTCCTGTCCCAACATTTTCCACAGGCTGTGTTCGTTATGGAAGATATCTCACTGCTGAGGGTGAGCACAGAATCAAGGGAGGGTCTTCTCCAAGACTGCAGCTTCTGCCCTGGCCCTTATGCGGCTTGCCTGTGTGCAGCAATGGTTCTCTTCCCCGCCCCCCCCCCCCAAGTTTTGGCAGAGTGGCGTGGGAAAGTTACCCTTAATGGGGCAAGAAACAAAGTAGCTCTGTCAAAGAACCTGTGGCAGTGGATTGCCGGTATCTCCATGAGAGTTTCCTGGAGATCTGAGGCAGATTCCCATAAAGTGAGGGAGTCAATCAACACCCTGTTCCGCCACTCAGACTAGGCAAGCGGTGGTACACGCATCATATAAACACAAGCCTGCTTTCTGCAACCCTTCTGCCCCCAACAACTCGCTTCAGTCATTCCCAGAATCAAAGCCATTTACCAGGGGCCTCCTCTCCTGTGTGCACTTCACCAACATGCAACAGCTGAGACTGGCTAGCCTCCCCCGGGGTAGAGAAGAGCTCCTGGCTGCACATCTCTGACCTCCACGTCATCCCCCTCCACATTGTCGTCCAAGATTTTCTCTTCCACTCTTGGCTGGCATGCGACCCACCAAAGTATCCACAGTGGCCTTCACAGTGGAGGTGGGGTTGCCACTGAGTATCGCATCCAACTCTTTGTAGAACCAGCAGCTCGTGGGCACAGCACTGGAGCGGCAGTTTGCCTCCCGCGCCTTGTGGTAGGCATTCTGCAGATCCTTCACTTTGACCCTGCACTGCAGTGTGTCCCGGTCATGGCCCCTTTCTCTCATGCATCATGAAATCTGTCCATAGGTACCATAATTCCTATAGCTGGAGCGCAGGTGGGACTGGACAGCCTCTTCTCCCCAAATGCTGATGAAGTCCAGCAGCTCGGCATTGCTCCAAGCAGGGGATCGCTTGGTGCGTGGAGCAGGCATGGCCACCTGGAAAGATGCACTGAGACCATTGCATATGTCACCAAGCAAACAGGAAGGGCACTTTCAAAATTCCCAAGGAATTTACGGGGTGGGGATGACGGTTGGTCATCTGAGGGCAGGGCAGTAGAGTTCAAACCAATGTCCAGAGAGGCAAGAACAGGCATTGTTGGACACCTACCGGAGGCCAGCCGCAGTGCTGTAATTGCCCAGGGTGTCTACACTGGCGCCGCAGCACTGTAGGCTGTACGTCTCTCGTCAGGGGGTGTGGTGGTTGGGGAGAGGTGTGTGTGTTTGTTTGTTTTTACAGTGCTGCAATGGCGCAGTTTCTGTGCACTAAGTGGCTTGGTGGGAGGTACAACGCAGAAAGCCGTTTACTGCGCAGAAACTTGCCAGTGTAGACAATGCCTGAGTAATTTTTTTACACTGTACTCATCCTTTTATCCTTTAAAAAGAGAAAATATGACTTGAAATTATATCTTTATAGACACCTCATGGGCTATGTGGAATTTTAAATATTGATTTAAAATCAGAAAACACTAAGTTTCTATCTTAAAAAGCAAATCAAAATTAGTGAGTTGGAAATATTGCAATGTTCTGGTATTTAAAGATAAAATATTTTAATAGAATTCTGACTCAATTTAGTCTCCTTATTGTGGTTTTATTTTTTTTTCCTTCAGAGTCAGTTTCTTTGTGCATATTCATTATGATTCTGCCAGAATGATGCATGCTCTGTTTATTGTAGATATTAAGATCTGTTTACTATTGTCCATTCTTTATGTAGCTTTGCTTGGGTTCAAAGCTTGACATACTTGTGAGCCCACTATTACAGTTATTGTCTTGACTCAAAAACTGCACTACACGAAAGTGATCCAATCAATATGTCAGTTAAAAATTTACCAGTTTGGATTTAAGGCTCACTGCCAATAGCGGCAAATACTGATTTGGATGAGTCTATATGGAAGGAGTAGGAGGAAAAGAAGATAAAGACACCATTTCAGTGTCAGGTGACTTGCTCTATTTTTGAAGTCAGATTTTTTTTTCTTCTTTTCACAAAGCTTCTCCGAGGAAATGCCTTATGTTCTCCAATCACATTTAACTTGTTATGCTTTTTCAATACTGCATACAACTGTCTCCCATCCCCATCTCCCTGCCTTGTCCCCTTGGGAAAATGAGCATGTACTGAGCAGAAACATGACGGATGGTGACTGTTGTGTTTGTAGGAAGTCATACTGACCTTTAGGTTGAAATTTTCTATTTTTTTTTTTTTGTAGCTATATTGTATCAAGCAGCTGGAGCTGTTTAAAGTTAACTTAATTTTGACAAAAGATCTGCATTTGAACCCTGAATAAATAGAGGCTACATGCTTGTAGCAATTTCTACAATTATTTTTTCTATTTCTGAGAGAGCTTTCATAGAAATTTTAGCTGAGTGACTTCACTTTATTCCTCCAGGAAGGAAGAAGTTGGGAAATAAAGGTTGAGGGGCATGGAGATCTAGAAGGTAATGTTAACCGTCATTAATGACGATGGTTTGCAGCCAAACAAAGAATTTTATTGCAGTGTTTAATTCGGAGCAATTGCCTCTAACTACCAAATTAATATGACTAACATAAAGGCAACTGCTGTAAGATAAATACCTCATTAATAGGGCTTGTCTTTTGAAAACTAAGTGTTGCTGCAATGACTAGGTATGTATGTTGCTGTGTCTGACCCAATACATTAGCCAGAGATTTCTTGTGCTGAAATTTCAAAATTGCCTACAAAAATTATAGTTCTGGCAATGCTGACTATATCGTAATAAAAAAAACTCATGGTATCATTCCATTATAAATTGTTTATGGCTTAATAAACTGCCTGACCAAAGGTTATATATAACTCATAATAAACTCTTCTAAATTGCACTGTAGAAATGTGACTTGGAGGCCAATTCCTTCCAGTCCTGTGTAAGGTTTCATGAAAGTATGATGTATTATGGACTCTTCGGGCAGTTTTATACAACCTTCAGCCCCACAGATTCACCAGCAGCTTCTGCGATGCATTTTTGTCACATCCACCTGAAGGGGTGCCAATGCACCCCCGAGGCTTTGCTCCTGTTAGTCACAATAGGTATGGAAACCAAGTGCACAACACCTTCCAGGGTGTGTTGGCACTGGCAAGCTACAGAAAATAAGCAGGCTCATGCACTCTAGGAAACAAACAGAAGATCCAAACGGGATACTGGCAGGAGTTCCGCTTGGAATATAACTTCTGGATGGGAAAATAGGGGCAAAACTTTGGAGGGAGAGTAATAGGTATCAGTGTCTTGGATAGAATTTAATTATCTTAGGTGCTGGCTTGCTCTTACAAGCTGTCTTCAGTTGATGGGTTGATCCCTCATGATTAAGGTTACAATTTAATCATGGGTATTTTTAGTAAAACTCATGGACAGGTCACGGGGAAGAAACAAAAAATCACAGCCCATGACTTGTACCATAAATACCCTGATTTGGATCTTGGGCGGGGGAGGAGTGTTACAGCACCAGCATCTGGGAGGGGTGCTGCTGGGGTGGGGGGGGAGAAGGGGGAACCCCACGGCACCAGGAGCTGCCATGGAGGGAGCCCCAGGGCCACCAGAGCAGTGCAAGTTGGGCTATTTCCTGCACAAATCCAGGTTTTCTCACATCCTCCCCACCCCCATACACACACAAATTCACTCTCCTGCTGGTAATAGCTCATCCAAACTGACCACTCTCCAAGTTTAAATCCAAGTTAAAGTGATGTTAAAGTGACAAATCAGATGTCAAGAATTATAACATTCATAAACCAGTCGGAGAACACTTCAATCTCTCTGGTCACGCAATCGCAGACATGAAGGTCGCTATCTTAAAACAAAAAAACTTCAAATCCAGACTCCAGCGAGAAACTGCTGAATTGGAATTCATTTGCAAATTGGATACTATTAATTTAGGCTTAAATAGAGACTGGGAGTGGCTAAGTCATTATGCAAGGTAGCCTGTGTCCTCTTGTTTTTTCCTACCCCCCCCCCCACCCCAGATGTTCTGGTTTAACTTGGATTTAAACTTGGAGAGTGGTCAGTTTGGATGAGCTATTACCAGCAGGAGAGTGAGTTTGTGTGTGTATGGGGGTGGGGGGGATGTGAGAAAACCTGGATTTGTGCAGGAAATAGCCCAACTTGATTGTCATGCACATTGTGTAAAGAGTTGTCACTTTGGATGGGCTATCACCAGCAGGAGAGTGAATTTGTGGGGGGGGGTGGAGGGTGAGAAAACCTGGATTTGTGCTGGAAATGGCCCACCTGATGATCACTTTAGATAAGCTATTACCAGCAGGACAGTGGGGTGGGAGGAGGTATTGTTTCATATTCTCTGTGTATATATAAAGTCTGCTGCAGTTTCCATGGTATGCATCCGATGAAGTGAGCTGTAGCTCACGAAAGCTTATGCTCAAATAAATTGGTTAGTCTCTAAGGTGCCACAAGTACTCCTTTTCTTTTTGCGAATACAGACTAACACGGCTGTTACTCTGAAACCTGTCATTATGCCTTGTATATAACACCTGCTATTACAAATAGGAATTTATGCCTGTCAGTTTTAATATGGTGATGGAAATTGCCATCATATTTCAGGACGTGTGTGTGTGTGTTATTTCCCCCTCTAGTCACTGGTCTAACTAAATCTTAACAGCCTACTTATTCTAGCTTTTGTTCCTTTAGCTCAAGTGGAAGAGGTCTGTGCTGTGGGTGTGACCCTCCACTATTGACCTGTTCCCCTCCCAATCAAGTAGGAAATGCAACATATACTGTTCCAGAGGAGCCCTAAGTCACCACTCTCAGGGTGATGTTCTATTTCATCCATGGTCCAGACCATCTGAACTATGCCTGTCTGCCACTACCACTCCTACCTTGAGTTTTGTGCGAGATTTGGTAGTACAGGGTGTGAGTCATTCTCATTGCCACCAACTGCCCCAGACATTTTGTTTCCTGAACCTCCTCCACCTGTTATCTCAGGCACTGATCATTTTTCCAACAGTTCTTGATCCAGGGGAACACCAAGATCAAGCATCCCAATGCATGTCCGCTTCATCTCAGAGCCTGGTTTTTAGATGAGCATTGTCCTTAGAGCCATCATGTTTTGAAGCTGTACAGAATGTCCTTTCTAATAATAGGAAGGATTCACTAGGAATGTTAACTAGCCAAATAGAAGGGTTTTCTGTCTGGGTGCATCAAAGACACACATTCCCACAAGCTGCAGATATTACTTTCATTCTGGACTATATTATTTTCTTAAAGACGGCAGATTTGTCCGTCAGTTCTTTATGGGTCCACTTGGCAGCAATCAGTGCATGCCATCCACCTTCAAAGGGCCACTCGATCTTTTTGCACCCACTGAGTAGCAGATTCTGGAAAGGCCTAATCAGAACCTTTCTGCCTATGAACAAGCCTGCTCCTCAATGGGACTTGAACCTTCTTCTCTCAGTACTCACTAAGCCTCCTTTTGAACCATTAGCTTCTTTCTCTGTCTCTTCTATCTATGAGGTTCACATTCCTGGTAGACATCACCTCAGCCAAGAGGGTTGGTGAGTTTGGAGTGCTGATAACGGATCCTCCTCATGCTATATTCCATACGGACAAAGTTTCATTACGTTTACACCCTAAGTTCACCGCCAAAGGAGTCTCAGAGTTTCATCTGAACCAGTCAATTCACCTATCTGTGTTCTTCCCAAAACTACGCATATCCTTGGAAGAAAGGAGGCTCCATTCCCTTGATGTTGATACTCTGACCAGTAGAGAACAAAAGCATTCAGGAAATCTAGACTACAGTATTTGTTGCCATAGTGGAAACGGCCAGGGGTCAGGCTATATCCTCACAAAGAAACTCAAAATGGATCTTGGGCTGTATTTCACTCCATCAATTATCTAATCTTCTCCCTGCTCTTGTGGTAAGAGCTCATTCCGCAAGAGTGCAAGCAACATCCCATGGTATTGCCTCAAGAGGTGCCTTTACTTGACATCTGCAAATCAGCCATGTGGAGCTCCATCCACCTGTTTGTGAGACACTGTGCCTTCATACAGGACTTCTTTTGTTCGGCTCTGCCATCCACAAATGTACACACTCCTCTTATTTGAAAACTGCTTGACAGTCACCCGGAGTGGAATACACATAGGGACCAGCGCATGGGCAGCGGGTGGAGTCCCCCTCTGGGGAGGCTAGCCTCCGGCCCTGTCCCTTCTGCCCATGCCCTCCCCACGGCCAGAACCCTGAGACCCATGGCTCAGAGAAGCCCAGAGCGCCCCTTGGCTGGAGGAGCCCCAGCTGGCTGAAGCCCTGAGCATCCCCCGCCTTGGCTGGAGGAGTCACAGGCTGGCTGAAGCTGCACCGTGCCTCCCCTCCCCGGACCCAACCCACCTAGGGGAAAAGTGTCTGTTTAGAAGATGCTTTTGATATGTCCATGCAGGTTCCAGGGTGGCTGGGGCAGCACATACTGCCTCCTCAGCTACCCCATGTGCTGCCTCAGCCACCCTGGAACCTGCATGGGACATAATAAAGGAAAATCTTCACCGCCAAACCCTGCATCCACGGGTCTGACGGCTGCAGCAAAGCCTCCCTTGGCCTATTATACCCTCCACTCATGGATCAGCACTTGAAGAGTTACTTAACTTATAGCGACTGGAGGTTCTTCAAGATGTGTAGTCCCTTTCTATATTCCACTACCCACCCTCTTTCCTCCCTGCTTAGTTCCTTCTCTGATATGTGGTAGAGAAGGAACTGGAGAGTGGGAAAGTCCACCTTTTATCTCCTCAGTTGGAGACACAATGTGAGCCAGAGTGCATGCGCAGACCAACAGATGCTGCTTTCAAAATTCTCCAACTCTGGGTGCATGGAGCACATGCACTCACAATGGACTACTGATAGGGCCACCAATCTCAAAGAATCTCCGTTTACTATAAGATAATTAACTTTCTCTTATTATATTACTTTAATAATTCCACTTCATATCACATTCCACTTCACATCAGATAAAGGTTAGTCAGTATTTCCAATAAATTGTGTGAGCTGGACATTACAAAACAGAGTTTTGGTGTAACAATTACTTTTAGGGAAATTTGTAACTATCCTATTTTATGTTAAAGAACTGGGAAATTTTCGCAACCCTGTGAATATGGAGAAATTGTTTAACAAATGTTTGTCATTCACAAGTGATCAAATTTAAAGAGCACATTTCAACCTATATTTTGCTCTGTTTAGAAGCTTATTTTCATGCCACACTAAAACTGTTTTAACAGTATAACCTATGATGCAATGAATTTTTTCATGAATTAAAAAAAAAAATCCTGATGTTCCACTCAATGCTTCAATGGTTAAATAAGCATTGAATGTAATAGGAGTGTGAAGATAGTGAGATACGTTGTATACTGTAATACAAAATGCATTGTAAAATCTTTGGAACCAGTACATCTAAGTTTATGTAAAAAGAAGCACTACAGCGGCACAGCTGCAATGATGGAGCTGTGCTGCTGTTTCTTAGCATATGTGCAATGTGCCTCAGGTGGCACGTGACCAGGATTCATCACCAAATTTGGTCCGCTAGTTGGATCATTAACTTCCCCAGCTCGGGTTGGGTACTGACAGGACGTCTGACGTGAATGCTGATCCATGCCCCCCGGAGCTACGCTGCTGCAGCATTTTAAGTATAGACAAGTCCTGAATATGAAGTCCTCAAAGTACTCTAGTCCTTTCCTTTCTTTTGTAGATCATATGTATGTGATCATAAATAATTGTCAGTTTCATGAAGCTAGAATTGCTTCTGAATGGCCAGTCATCTTATTGCTAACATTGGTTGAGTAGCAAAGAGCAAGTTTCTTTATACGCTTTTCACTAATTATTGCATGTACTGATTGATTTTCAAATTACTGCAAGCTTCCCAAACTACTTAAATGGGGGTAAAGCAAGTTTTAATTTGCAGTTTAGTTTATACTGTTGATATTGCAGGAGAAGAAGCCTGTGTCAATGTTCATAGTGGATTTCCCCTCGAGACTAAAATTTCTTTGAACTCTAATGCTTTTGCATTAAATACAATGCAATGCATTTGTTGGTTGAACTAGGTTACACTTGTATTTGAGAACTGAGTGGAACATACTGATTTTAAGCAAAATCTATTCCTACTTGCACACAGAGTGGTGACAGACTGAATAGCTACACCAGTAGTTTATGGTATTTAATACTTAGCACTTTAAAGATACAAAGCAAACTAATGCTGAAGATGTATGAAATTCTGTCACTTAAGTCTTCCTCTAAGATTTGCAAAAGCAAAATAACTTCATGCCCTGTAATTTGGCCTCTGGTTTCCAGTAGTTGCCATTTCCGAATGTTTTCAGCTTCAGAAACCAAGCCCTAAAGGGGCAGACAATAGAGAAGCAAAAAATGTAAGATTGTTTCTTCCAGCATTCAAGGCTGATTGAGTTGTCAAAGCCTGGCACACAGTATACTGCACTTGCTTTACACAATGGTTCATGTTTCTGCAACTGCATCTTGCTATTATTGGAAGCTTCCTGCAAAACTGTTTTGAATAAAGTTGCTGCTGCTTTTATTGTAAAGTACAGAGGCAAAAAAATGGCACAGTGCTTGATCAAACATCCCGTGAGAGATCTACACTAAACCTAGGAATGACATGGGAAAGCTTGTATGCTTTAATAAACAGAAGACTTTCCCTCACTCTCATACTAGGATGAAAAGTATCCCTTTGTCTGTTGGCCAGAAGCTTGGTTTACAGGGGACTGTTAAAGGGTAGGTGACCTTTTTAGAGGAGATGACTACAGCGCTGCCTGTGGCTAATCAGCTGCCTCCCATCTGAGGCCGTGGAGCTGGGGATTATAGGATAGCTTGAAGAGCGCCTGGTCCTTATGAAGACCAGGAAGAGCTCAGCTGAGTTGCAGGGAACAAGTTGATTCCTGTGAGAGTCCCAAGATCAAGGGAAGGAACCCAGCCGTTAGGATACTTTCAGGCAGATGGCCCGGGGTCTGAGAACTGCAGGGAGTAGCAAAAGCTCCCTGGGGCAGGGTACTGGCTGAGAGGGGCAAGGGAAAAGCATCTGGGAACAAAGGAAATATTTTGTTATTTACCTAAGTTTCTGTTTAACCAATAAATTGTGCCCTAAGCACGGTTCTGAAACAGACTGTGGCCTGGCATAGATCATTTCTGTACTGAGGAACCTGTGCATTGGCGTATGGGGACAGACAGGTATTTTTTATTATGTACAAAGAGCATTTAATAGAATTTCTCCTCCCCTCTCCCCCCCCAAATCCAGTATAGTGATTCTTAGTCTCTCCCTGGTAAAGAGCTCCATTCCTGGATGCCATATGGCATCTACTGAAATGAGTACAATAAGGGGGAGTCTCAAAAAAACAGAGAAGCTGAAGAAACACTAGTCTAGTTTTGACCTAAAATAGCAGAATCAGTATGTATGGTGTCTGATTCAGGATAGTGTCTTCTCTGAACTGACCCGAGGAGCTTCTTCATGTCTAAATCCGTGTAATTAACACTACATGAGCCAAGAGTCTTCAGTTGTCAGTGGCACCTCATATTTCCTCAATACTACTTTTCTCTTTCGCCTGGCAACAGCTACTTGGATGTTCACAACAATGATGGCACTAGTTGTACCGGCTAGCCTGTGGGTGGGAGTTTACATAATCCCATATTTCATCTTGCTAATAGCACAAGTAGCTTGAGGAGGCAATGCTGGCAGTAAAGAGAATATGGGTCATGTTCTCGCACTTGAAACTTGTGACCAGTTCGAAAGAATGCTCTTTTACCGCCCTGACACTGCACACCAGTGACGGGAAAACCAAATCTCTGCTGAACAGAATACTGAACTCTGAACTATCTACACACAGGATTTGAGAACCTGATGACTCTATTTGGACTAATGGCATCCAGTGAGAATCCTGCACCCTGGTCAAAAAGTCATTTGAGACCATTCAAGCAGGTCATTTGGGGGGGAGGAATCCACAACTTTCACTTGTAAAGATTGCTTTAAAATTGTCTGTTGTGCAGATGGGAACACCTCAGAAGGTGATCACAAAGGCATTTTATACAGTTACCAGAACTTAGATATTAACTGCAAACATCTTTCAATCTTTCTAGACCTGTTCATCACAAGAGATGTTGGCAGGCTGCCTGATGTTCCAATAGTGATTTTGAAGACCAAGTCCTTTCAGATTCCACACATCTGGTGTAACAGGCTTTTGATCAGCCAATCTATTTAGATTTTATTTCCTTGCTATGTGAAAAATTCTGTTTGATATCAAGTTGACATCTAGGTAATTTTGGTCCCAAGTGCTTTATGGACCCCAACCAGTAACTTAACTTCCACCCACAAGCTAATTTGAAATCTATACTGACTCAGGAGTGCTGTCAAGCTGAACACAATCTGAAACAGTGCTACTATATGGGACTTTCCAGGTTCTGTGGTGAAGGTGAATACATCTTCCTCTTCTATGCAGCCATGACGAAAAGCTTTAAAGAACCTCGGTACAGATAATCCAGTTTTGGGAAAAGATTTTAAACACTAATGCTCTAACCAGATAGTACAATAATGTGGTTAGGTGAGTACCTGGATAGCCTTCAATAGATTAGAAAAGGGAGCAGGTCTATATAAATAGGTGACCTATAAAAATGGGTCCAGGGAAGATGTCCCTGTATTGGTAGCAAAGGATGAAAGTTCATTATAAAGTCCAGCCAAGCCACTGTTGCAATTAGCCTGCCATTCAACTGACAGATTTCTTAGAACTATTTGGAAATGCACTAATTCCATTAGCCTCTTGAGAGTGAATAAATAAGGTCTTCACTCCAAGCAAATGAGGCATTCCCTGATCGTAAACTAGGGTAGGTATTGGCTGGTCTACAGCAAGAGTAAAAGTCTCAGTCCCAGACTAAACATGAGATCCAGGGAGTGGCCAGATGTATCACCTGAGCCAGAAGCCATTTGGGGAAAGTCCCAAGATAGCAATGAGATGATGTTGTAGATTCTGTATTCGTCATGACTCCAAGTATCTTCATTTATTTAAACTTCATAAGCACCCCTCCAAGTGTGTGGTGTACGTGAATTAAAGCACAGCTATTCCACATAAATCTTTTAAAATACGTGTTTGCACACTTAATAGCTTACCAATACAGAAAGCTGAAAACTCATGGGGGGCGGGCTCTTTACCAAATAGCCAAAAATGATTTTATAGCATCTCCTCAGTGTAAGGGTAAAAACGTTTAGAGTAGACCGGCAAAAATTCTGACTGTAAAGGTGCTTAGAGGTAATTCTTGTACGTGCATATATTATATTCTAGTGATCTCAGGACCTGAAACCTAGATAAATTTGAAATCTGAATATTCACTTCTCCTTATCAAACCCCTGAATATCAGCTAAATGCAAAATAGTCTTAAGCTTTTTCATGAATTTCTTCAATACATTTTAAAGTCTTTTAAGGCTATTAGTATTTGTTTAGGATAGACGGATGTTGAAGATTTGTTTAAATACTTTTGAATATTTTTTTTTCTAAGAGCTTAAAATAAATGCACTGGACACTAACCCTTACAGAAACTTTATTTATTATGATAATCCCATTTTAAATAAAAAAAAAAATGTAAAGTAAAAACCCATATACCAAATGGGGAAATTAACCAGGAATAAACCGGATATCAACATAGTTTTTGGATACTAATACTAGAATCGTATAGCAGGAAATCCTTTTTAAATGAATGCTTAGTAGAGGGAAATCTATTCAAGGAGTAAATTCCCAGTGCATATAATGGAGTAGATTAATTTTACCACCTACATCAGCGGTGTATTTGGCTCAACATTATCATTTGTGCCATATATGCTGCTGAATGGCTTTATTAAAAGATGATACCCTTTTGAGGTTGTTACTTTGCCTTTACCATCCTTTCTGTTTATAAACAAATATATTTAGCTGTTATTTATATATTTTCATCTGGCAGAAGCAGAATTAGAGCAAATCTGCAGGAAAGGAGAGGGAGGAGAGTCTGGATTTAGATGTTTTAATCTCAACAATATAAAAATTGTTAGTTTCTCTTTTTTAATGTAAAAGAGGCACCATAAAAGTATAGTTTTATTGCTTTTTAAGAGGGGGGGGAAAGCACTTTTCATTCCTGTGGTTCTGATTTTTTTAAAAAATGTGTTCTATGTGTATGCAGAAATACTTGCTACAACATTTAAAAACATTGGAGCAAACTTTTTTAAAGAGAATTCCTGTATTACAATAAATTCCTGTATTTTGAGTCTACTAAAAAAGCAGATATATGCAAGAGAAAAGTGTAAATTTTTCCACAAAGAGTTCTGCTATAATATAACACTTCGATTTAAATGTTGGTATCAGTGCTTCTGCTCCACAAAACAGCTGATGGACTGAAGAACACTCCCATGAAATGTCAGCTCATTAGGTACTGTCATAAATATAAAGGGAAGGGTAACCACCTTTCTGTATACAGAACTATAAAATCCCTCCTGGCCAGAGGCAAAACCCTTTCACCTGTAAAAGGTTAAGAAGCTAAGATAACCTCGCTGGCACCTGACCAAAATGACCAATGAGGAGACAAGATACTTTCAAAGCTGGAGTAGGGAATGGGGGAAACAAAGGGTCTGTCTATTTGTGGGATGCTTTTGCCGGGAACAGATCAGGAATGCTCTTCATAACTCCTTAAGTTAGTGAGTAATCTAGCTAGAAATGCGTTAGATTTCCTTTTGTTTAATGGCTGGTAAAATAGCTGTGCTGAATGAAATATATATTCCTGTTTTTATGTCTTTTTGTAACTTAAGCTTTTGCCTAGAGGGATTCTCTGTTTTGAATCTGATTACCTTGTAAGGTATTTACCATCCTGACTTTACAGAGGTGATTCTTTTACTTTTTCTTTAATTGTTTTTTCATTGTTCTTAAGATCCAAGTGTTTGGGTCTGTGTTCACCTATGCAAATTGGTGAGGATTTTTATCAAGCCTTCCCCAGGAAAGGGGGTGTAGGGCTGGGGGGGGGGATATTTTGGGGGAAAGACATCTCCAAGTGGGCTCTTTCCCTGTTCTTTGTTTAACATGCTTGGTGGTGGCAGCATAGGGTTCAAGGACAAGGCAAAGTTTGTACCCTGAGGAATTTTTTAACCTAAGCTGGTAAAAATAAGCTTAGGGGGTCTTTCATGCAGGTCCCCACATCTGTACCCTAGAGTTCAGAGTGGGGAAGAAACCTTGACAGGTACCTTTTGAGAGAGCTTTATAACAAGCTTAGGGTTGTTATAAACAGAAGGGACTGATAAGAGTGTGTATGTTGGACTCCATTACACTAAATTATACCTCTTTTTGTACTAACTCAGACTCCCCTAGACCTACCTCACCCACTTTGCCCACATGTTGGACAGTCTGCGTTGGTGTAATATACATTCTGAGTACCCAGAAGAAGATGCAAGTCGAAGTAGTTCCCACCCTGCTTTAAATTATAACTTTTTACCACTTTATCAATTTCTAAGTTGCATTAACATAGACTCCTTAATATAGGGATAGCATGGGTGTAAAAAGTGTGTCTAAAGGAGTCTGAATATGAAAAGGTCTAACTTACAGAATGTTTTGTCACTTCTAAATTTAGCCTTGTTTCACAGCAATATTGTGGAAGCTTGTATATACAACATTTTAGATTTCAACAAAACATTAGCACCCCATATATGCTTTGTAGTAAATTCTGTAAATAATGGACTGAAGTTAGTTTGGAGTCTTAACCATAGTGCTAACAGCAGCTGTAGTTATAAGGAAAAGGCAGAGCCTGAGGCAAGGAATGGCTAGCAACACCAACTTGTGAAGGAGCTAACGTTTTTGTTTTCTAAGATAACTATGACTTTGTTCTCTTTTGGTAACTTATTTTGAGGACATCTGGAGAATGCTTTTTCCCACAAATAATGAATTAAATAATTTGTCTGAATAATGGAAAATAGTTTAATCATTCAAACCATCACACAGGAGCCATATTTTTGAAGGCTTAATGGGGGAACATAAAGTTTTCATCTGTCTGCTCAGAGAGCTAATATGAGATCTATTGATCATTGTTTATGCTTGTTAGAGTCTCTAACAGCTATGTAAAATGTGATATGAAAAATACTTAGTCTTCTAGTTCAGTTCCATCTTTGGAAATAGGATTTTTTTTTTCCAAAGGTCTCATGGCTTCTGTCTGAATTTAACTTTGTTGGTTACAGGAACCAGCAGCATATAACTCAGTGAATGCATTAATTATTCAAATCCTGGTGGGAAGTGGGGGTAAAGAGTAACCACAGACTATGTGACTTTTATCTGTGTCAGGATTGCAACAAGGGCAGTCAAGCCTGAGGCTGGGAGTAGCAGAAGAGTTCATAGGTTTCAGGTCAGGGTGGAGACCAAGGGTCAGAGTCTCAGTCAGATTTCAGGGTCTGAGCCTGGAGGCGAAGCTCAAATCAAGCTGAGGTCAAAGCCAGGAATTCAGGAGTCGGAACGGTTGTGGGAGCTACAGGAGATCTGTGCTGTTTTCTGGAGACTTCCTGGAATGCCCCTTGGGTTTATATAGGACAGGGAGCAAATCAGGAGCCAGGAGGTTGTTGTCCCTCAAATCTTTGAGGTGGAACCTCACTGTGGTCTATGTCCACCTCGAGTCATGGGAAATGGAGTGCAAGCTAGTTTCAGCTGCCGCTGGGTAGGAGCCTGGAGATGTCAACTACCTGCTAGCTCTGCAGGCCTGGATTCTAGACCTACAAAGCCTTGCAGTCTGTTTCCTTTGCTGATTAGTTCTGCTTGTTACTTTCCATCTGTTCAGAGAACAAAATACGCTCAAGGATGTTATTTGGTATTTCTCTCTGTAAATTGTAGCAATAACATGCTTATAAATTGCATACCAAAGCCACTCATGTGATGCGAAGAATGTCCTTATGGATTGTATTAGTAGAAATGGACCTAGGATGAATAAACATCTAGTCCAGCGGATCTCAAACTTCATTGCACCATGACCCCCTTCTGACAACAAAAATTAATACACGACCCCAGGAGGGGGTCAAAAGCCCGAGCCCACCCAAGCTCCGCCACCCTGGGCGGTGGCACCAAAGCTGCCCAATGGCTTCTACCCTAGGTGGGGCACATATAACCTTAGCTCCCCGGCCCTGGGCGGTGGGGCTCAGGCTTCGGCCCTGGACCCCAGCAAGTCTAACACCAGCCTTGGTAACCCCATTAAAATGGGGTTGGGACCCACTTTGGGGTCCTGACCCACAGTTTGAGAACCCCTGATCTAGTCAGAAAGTTCATAAGAGATGAAGGCAGGCTGGGAACAGTTTGGATGAGATGCTGATTGTGGCTTCATTTTGTAATCAGATCATATTGTTGAATAGATTGCTAATATCTGCACCTTTAAACTAGAGAAATCTGATAGGATTTTAATACATGGGTGCTACTGGAAAGAAAAATGCAAGACTGGATATGAAGAGACATTAAAAATACCAAATGTTTGAAAAATGCTCAGTCTTTCCCTTGAATGAATCTTGAACAGATGGCAATTCTCATTTTAAAAACATATACCGTAAATGAAGTATTGAGCGGCATTAGCAAGTGCATCAGCCTTAAGGTAGCATTCAGTATTTTGCTACATGCAATATCTTATTTACCATACACCAAACAAGAAACTTGATATATGGCTTTGATAATGAAGGAAGGTGAAAGATTGTTCCCATAAACACAAAATATATCTGGAAGACTTTCCCACTGCAGGAAGTAGGAATTCCCACTGTATGTGTTTACAAGTGTGGTTTTTGGTGGTAGACAATATCTACAAATAACCCCATGAGCATGTTTTTGATATGAATAACCAATTTTTCAGTTTCTTTTGAAGAAATGTGGATTGGGGAAGGATCTGACTGGTCTTAACCACCCCATTTTTAAACTTTAAATGGTCCGTCTGTAGGTGCCTGCAGAGATATTACAATGAGATGTGTGTGTGTGTGTCTCTCTCTCTCTCGGATCTATAAAAGCATCTCAGGAAAGAGGGGGGCCTCTCGGAGTCCTCTTCCTATTTTCCTTACTTCCCTTTCTTCCATGGTCTTGTGCCCTATCCTTTCAGAGGACACTGTGAGCTAGTTGCTGATGCTGCTTAATCAGCCATGGGGGCTGCTTTTAAAAATACCCACTCCCTCTTCAAGAAATGAGAATTCCTGAGGTGGGTGTGTTGTCTGTATCGCTTCTTCCTACCCCCCAGCCCAGTTGGTGGGTACGTGTGCGTTACACAGTTGAGCACGCATTCACAGAAGTACTGTCAGGACACCTAACCAAGTCTCTTTTATTAAAAACACCATCACCCCTTCCCTGTCTCTTTATTACTGAAGGTATCAAGAGACAATTGGAATAATACTAAAAAAATAATCTAAGGGCATGGACTAAAATGGTTAGCCATGTTCCTTGGTTTTCCTTACTACCAAATGTAATATTCCCTTTAGACTGTGAAATGAAAGTGCTGTGCAGGGTGTTTTCAGCTTCCTGCACAACTTCCCCAGCTCTGGGCTGATATGTACAGTAGGCTGTTCGCACAACAGAGGGTTTCTGCCTTCCATAGGGCTGGTATAGTTAACTTTTTAAACTGTTCGCTTTAACTGAATTTGATCTGAGGCAGCATTTGTTGCAAATAGGGATAGGGCTTTGTCTTGTCCTCTGTGTTGTATCTATACAGCCTCTGAAGCTGCAGAAGGATATACTGGTGGCCCTGAAGTTGGCTAGCCTATTTACAGGAGTCATCTGCCCTGATGGACAGCCAACCTAAAACACAAGCAAAAAGGGAAGTAGGGGTCAGCAGGGGGAGGCATGATGGGGAGGTGCGAGTGCTCTGCCTAGATCTGTGTTCTAGGCCAGTGGTTCTCCACCAGGGTACTACACGTACCACTGGGAGTAACACAGAGGTCTTCTGGGAGTACATCAGCTCATCTAGATATTTGTTTAGTTTTACTACAGGCTACATAAAAAGCACTAGCGAAGTTGGTACAAACTAAAATTTCATACAGACAGTGACTTGTTTATACTGCTCTATATACTATACACTGAAATGTAAGGACAATATTTATTTTCCAATTGATTTATTTTATAATTCTATGGTAAATGAGAAAGTAATAGTAATAGTGTGCTGTGACACTTCTGTATTTTTATGTCTGATTTTGTAATCAAGTAGTTTTTAAATGACGTGAAACTTGGCAGGTACTCAAGACAAATCAGACTCCTGAAAGGGGTACAATAGTCTGGAAAGGTTGAGATCCACTTGTCTAGGCTTTCACAGCCTGTCGGTGAAAGTTAGCTTTCTGCATGGCCAAAAGAGTGCAGATGGATGTGTCTTGGATCAGCTTTTTTGTGGACTTCCCATTCTCTGTCTATTGTCTTACCAAGAAAGCAGTGGTTGGGGCTGGTGCCCCTCTCCTCTCTACTACTTCTCTTGAGGCTGGGAAGCAGTAACTAGCATTGACATCAAAAGATACTCTGAGCATCTTCTATTGTTCTCATATACTTGGCATAGAAATTGAGCTGGGTGGAGTATGTGACTCAGTTCCTTGGAAGGAGAGTCTTTAGTGATTAGAGGGAGTAGACTAGTAGCATCTACCTTCACTTTAGAAATGTGGTGATGGTAATGTTGTTGTTGCTCTGTTCTAGAGTGGCTGGAGACAATTTGGGGCTGGAGAGAGACCCATATTAACTTCTAACTTGGAAATCGTCTCTTCTTCATACAGCTTTTTATCAGTCAGGTTATCCATCACTGTGGAATTCACAATACTTACTCCTGGGGATTTAATAAAGTCCACCTGCTTTTGAGACTGTGCTATAATAATTGAGCATTGTTATGAGGTGGCACATCAAAAATCTTTTCAAATAGAAAATGCATGGCTTGCAGAGATGGGGGTTTTAGGATTTTATATCCTGTAGAATTAAAGCTTACATTTTAAAATGTTAAATTTATTTCTAACTGAATGTATGTAGTCTTGTGGAAATTCTTGCTAATGTTGTACTGAGCCAGATTATTCCAGGATAACTTTAATTTCCTGTATGCTTTGATATGAATATTTCCATCCAAACAGGAATCGGCATGTATTGTCTGCGAAGATTTACAGTCAAACTGCTAGGTAAAATACATCCCAGATAAACAGCAAAATAGAATTATTTTAAGATAATAAGAAAAAGAACATACAAGAATTAGTAAAGCCAGCACAAAATGATCGCAGGAAAGATATAACTGAGGTATAAAGCACTACAAAATTGTTGTTGCAGATT
This sequence comes from Lepidochelys olivacea, assembly GCF_965140295.1. Lineage (NCBI taxonomy): Eukaryota > Metazoa > Chordata > Testudines > Cheloniidae > Lepidochelys > Lepidochelys olivacea. The sequence goes on from NC_140411.1 coordinate 271,187,239, forward strand.
TTTATTTAAAACTCACTCTGCTGCAACATTTTCATGATTTGTGTTAGGGGAGTGTTGAACAGAAAATCTCATTTTATTAACAGACTTTTTGTTAATCCAAATTGAAGAGTGAGTGTGTGTGTGTGTGTGTGTGTGTGTGTTATATTTAAATCTAAGCTATAATTAACATTGCAGATAACATCAGTTGGCTACATAGGCATCTGAATAAAGCAAATCTCTCTTAATTCAAATAAGATTTGCCAGACTATAATTTGAAGAATTCTGCTCCCCTTTATCTGCATTATTTATTACCTGAGAGCAACTAGCTATCTCATCCTGGGACAAGGTGAAATTAGATATTGTGCAATATAGTCTTTTCTGATTGTAATAAGGAACTATTCTTTTTACCAGTATGGCCTCTGGAGGACTAAGATGAAATCGCCAAGATTTTCCTTTAAGGCATTTAGCTCTAAATTAAATTGTGATGCTAAAAATTAAAGACTGGCCCTTAATCCTCTTCTCCCTTCTCCAGTTTTAATGAAAGCAGAATAAATTGAAGAGATTATCATGTGAAGGGTCAGGAGTTCATAGCACTTACCCAAAGGAAAGGCAGTGATGTCAATAGATGCTGCAAACTGCCGTACATGTCTGTCTCTGTCCTAGGCAACACTTACTACTGCTGTTTTTGTATTATTACCTTTTCTGTTGACCCTGCTGTCTCCTACCTACAACAGTCTTTGACCAAACCTACTGTATGTAGAGCCAACTTTTATTTAAAGCATCTCTCTCTACATAGGATAGGTTTCATATTGTTTTAGTGCAAGATACTTCTGTGTTCATAACCAGTGTGTCATCTTTGGCTCTTCCCCCTGTTGCTGGCCATCTCTCAGATAAGCATTTAATTAAAAAAGCTTTGTTCATTACCTGTGTATTAATACTTTTTCAAGGTGGATTTGATTTAAATTGATTTTAAATCATGAACTTTGCCAAATATGTCTCAAGGTAATAAAATAAAGTCTGTGGGTAGTTCCTTTACTGATTGTGATCTAGATAAGTTCAGTATGAACGTATCACTGTAGACCATCGAAACGGCCAGAAGGGCGCGGAGGCAGTGAACGGTAGCATGGCTTGACCTGGCTAACGCCTTTGGGTCCATGCCCTACCACCACATCTTTGCCACACTCCAGGAGTTTGGGATGCCAGAGAACATCCTTCGTGTGATCCGAGAGGTGTACGAGGGATGCAGCACCACCATTCGCTCGGTCGAAGGTGAGACCATCGAGATCCCGATCCGGAGTGGAGTTAAGCAGGGCTGTCCCCTCAGCCCCATCATCTTTTTAACCTCGCCATGGAGCCGTTGCTGCGAGCAATCTCCAATGGCGCAGATGGCTTCAACCTCCACGGTGAGAGGGTGAGCGTCCAGGCTTACACGGATGACCTGGTCCTGACCGCGGATGACTCAGAGAACCTCCAACATATGCTAGATGCCACCAGTCAAGCTGCCGATTGGATGGGGCTCCGCTTCAATGCAAAGAAGTGTGCAACTCTCCACACTGACGGCAGCAAAAGGGACTCGGTGCAGACGACAGGGTTCCAGATCCAGGGCGAGACCATCATCCCTCTGGCAGAGGGGCAGGCATACCAGCACCTTGGTACGCCGACGGGTTTCCATGTCCGGCAGACACCCAAGGACACCATCCAGTAGATCTTTCAGGATGCCGCCAAGATCGACGCCTCCCAGCTAGCACCGTGGCAGAAGATAAACACCCTGAACACCTTCCTGATCCCCCGCATCTTGTTCGTCCTAAGGGGATCCGCCGTGGTGAAGGTACCCCTCAACAAGGCAGACAAGATCGTCCAACAGCTGGTGAAGAAGTGGCTGTTCCTTCCCCAGAGAGCCAGCAACGAGCTGGTCTATATCACCCACAGGCATGGCAGTGCCAATGTCCCCCGCCTGGGTGACCTGTGTGACATCGTGGTGATCACCCGCGCCTTCCACCTGCTGACGTGTCCCGACGCCGTGGTAAGGAACATTGCAGCAAACTCCCTCCATGACACAACAAAGAAGTGGATCGGCAGAGCCCCCTCCAACCAAGACACCGCCAGCTTCCTGAGCGGTTCCCTGGATGGCGAATTTGGACGGGACCGGCGCGACATCACTTCAATGTGGTCCCACGCTCGCAATGCCACGCGTCGCCTGGGGGAGTGGTGCGAAGAGCTCCAGGAGCTGGGAGTCCTGGTGCCGCAGATCAGGTCCGATGACAACACCATCGTCACCCTGAGCGCCAGGGGCATGCTGGAGAGGACCTTGCAGGCAGCCATCCACTCACTGTGTACATGGAAACTCTGAAGCATAAACCAGACCAGGATAAAGCCTTCGAACTGAACAGCAAATGGGACGCCAGCAACCACCTCCTCGCCGGGGGCGGCTTCACCCGTTTCGCCGACTGACGGTTCATCAACTGTGCCCGGCTCAGCTGCGTCCCACTCAACGGAGCCGTCCGCCAGGGGAACTGAGACAAGCGTTACAGGAAGTGCGGCTACTCCAACGAGACCCTGCCCCACGTTCTGTGCAGCTGCAAGCCCCGCTCCAGAGCCTGGCAGCTGCGCCACAATGCTATCCAGAACCGCCCGGTGAAAGCCATCGCACCGCGCCTGGGGGAGGTCGCAGTGAACTGCGCCATCCCCGGTACTAACAGCCAGTTGCGACCTGACGTGGTAGTCACCGACAAGGCCCAGAAAAAGATCATCCTCGTCGACATCACGGTCTCCTTCGAGAACAGGACCCCGATCTTCCGCGAAGCCCGAGCTCGTAAGCTGGAAAAATACACCCCCCTGGCTGACACCCTGAGAGCAAAGGGCTACAAGGTGCAGATGGATGCCCTGATCGTCGGAGCCCTGGGCGCTTGGGACCCCTGCAACAAGCGTGTGCTGCGGACCTGTGGGATCGGTCACCATCCGATGGTCCAGGGACATCTACATCGAACACATCACCAGCCACCGACAGTACCAGGAGGTGTGAGCCAATACGACGTCGTGCATCAACTATGGGAAAGGGACTGAGAGACTTTTTCCATTGGACCATATGAACTGGAACCATAAACTCACTGAACATTAAATCCCACCAAATGAGGGTAGATCCATCCTCATCATCATATCCACTCATTGTACTCCACACCTGAACATAGCCTTTATATGGACAACATACCCCCATATCTCAATGTCCGTACTTCAACCCGTTAAACTTTTACCCCCAATCGGGGAGATTGCAGATTATATATTCCTTATGCCACCCATTCCTAAACCGAATTTCTCACCCCCTGATAATCTGTACCTTATTCCCTGATAACCAGAAACTTCTATGCTTAAACTCTGTACTGTTTTTTCTTTTTACTTCAACATTATCTTAACTTTATTAAATCTGAGCACCTTGCAGTAGTGGATTTAGCAGCATCACTAAAATCTGTCACGTGTGGTTTGTTCATGCTCTCATCTCCTCCCAAGAGGGAGAATTGTGTATGCAGGGTGGTGTATTTTGGTAGGAATTTTTCTCGTTGCTTGAGCGGGTTTTTGTTTTGTGTTTTTTGTGGGGATTGAGGGGTTTTGGTTCTTTTGTTTTTGGTAGTGTTTGGTCTTGTTTCTGTAGGGTGAATTTGTTTTGTTTAATGTCTGTTTGTTAGAGAAAGGAAAAGTCAAACAAAAGGCAACTTGTACTTGGAGCAGAAGGTGGTGAGGTTTGTCATGCTCCTTCATGAAGTGGGTATTCACCCACGAAAGCTTATGCTCCAATCCACAGGACACTCTGCCGCTTTTACAGATCCAGACTAACACAGCTACCCGTCTGATACTTAGTTCATGGGGAAGTTCATTCCTCCGCCCCTGACTCTTTAATCCTAGCCAAACGTTATAGAGGGATAACTTTCAGCTCGCAAATCTCCATATAAGAAAAAATCTCCCTTAGTTCGCTAGTAGGGGTATGTAGTACCACATAAGGGAAGCAAAATTATTACTTCAGCTTGTTTTGAAACACTTTGGAGGGTTTTTAACTACATTTTAATCGTGGCCGTGAATCTGCATTTTAAAATTTTTCCTGAAATTTAATTATAGGCTGTTGTTCAGCCAGTGTTTTATCCCTTGAAATTTAAATAACATGAATGCTGTAATAAAATTATATCCATGTCAATATAAAATTAGTTTAACCTTTTCTTTATTCCAGACCATTTACAGTAGTTTAAAAAGCAAAAATCAATCTAATAAATCCCACTAATTGTGGAATTGTCCTCTGTTTCATGGATTAGATCATTTAACTGTGGGATTTTTAATTTTCACTAACTGGGAGTATCATTTTGACTACTCTTCAGCTGGACAAGTCTCCTGTATTTTTAGTCTCTAATTAAAATGAATATATTTAATAGATCTGTAGTTTGTGAAATGGAATTTTTAGTGGACCTCCCCCTTCCCCGGTCCCCTTGTATATTTTGTAGTGTATATTGTACAACTAGTGACACACAGGTTCTATTAATATTGTATGGGAAATACACTGTGATATTACTGATATACAAATCTTAAGAGGAAAAAAGAAGCATGTAATACAGCATATTTAGTAACTTGGAGATAATTTACCTTTTGTGCATAGAGATGGTAGTTTATCTAGCTCAGAGAATGTTCTTCAGGATGTGTTGCTCATGTCCATTCCATTTCCCACCCTCCTGCTCCTCTATTGGAGTTGCCTACAAGAAGTAACTGAGAGAGTGTAGGGCCCGTGGCGCCTGATATACCGATGCCTGAACATGGCACTCAAGGAGGCACTACAGTTGGCCCTACAGATACCGCTAAGGCAAAAAATCTCTGATGACTGCACACGTGGGCGCATACAGGCCTAGAATGGAACGGACATGAGCAACACATCTCGAAGAACAACAGTTATGAAAGGTAAGGAACTCAGTAATGATATGTAGGACCCATGTATTTATGCGTCGGCGGGACTCCCAATTTTAGTAATGACATCATGTAGGACAACTGCATTAATGCATCTATGTGATTCCAAATTTTAGTGCATTTCCCCCCATTTTGTCATAACTATCAAATATAGCTTTGACAGAGAAAATATTTTCTCCATTTTTAAATAAAGTGGTAACTTAACTTACTATGCCTCTGTTGGTTTTGTTATGCCCTCTTTAGCTTCCTGGATTTGCCTTGCTCTTTCTTTTCCTATCTCGTTTTCATGATCAGTTTCCCCTTCTCCTATTCACTCCCTTCACTTTCTTTCATATATAGATATGCAGTGATGGGCACTAATACAAAACCCTTCTGTGTAATACCTTCTAGTACTGTGTACAACTCTGTGCACATCACACAGTCCATGAAATGTATATGAAAACTACTCAATAAACCCTATCTATGCAATATCAGATAAAGTATAACAGTATTGAAAATTTGCTGTCATGTTCAGGCAATCAAACTTTGCAACTGTTACCTTTTGTTGTTAATTGCCTCATCAGTAAAGGTGTGTACTGGACCATTATGACAAACAAAATAGCGTACGGCCCTACACATTCTTAAGTACGCTCCTAAACAGACACTTTCTTCAATTTGGGGCCTAAATAAATAAGAAGGAGAAAAGCTACAAGATGTTAAACATGTATCCAAAATTGTAGGGGGAGAGAACATTGTTGTTTCCTCAATTTTGAACAGTGCTCAAATTACAGGGGCACTTGGTGTAGGGGGGAGTACTTCAACTATGTAACCTTAACATGCTCTCAACATTGAGCTAGATTGTCTTTAGGCACCGTTTTCTCCACCCCAATAGTAGCCCTGGGAAATATTGTGCCTCAAACACATCTCTTTGAGGCTCAATTACCTCCCACCATCTTCCTTGCCTCGGGGAGGGAGATAGGGCAGCAGCACATTACTATATTAGAAATAATTTCTGACATTTCCTGTGCTGGCAGAGCCAAGACTTTGCCCTCTTCCCATCCCTTCCCGCCCACTTATGTGCACACACTTTCTCCTGCATACTTGGACTCAAGGCACAGGTAGCCATGCATGGTGTGTGGGGGGAGGGGGGGTAGTCAAAACATCTAAGCCCATAGTCTTTATGCATTTGTGTATGTTGTAATGTAAGGGTGTGCCTTAATATTTTGAGCATTTTAATATTACTATAAAGTTAAGTGCTAGCATCAGACTAGGTGCTACTAACCAGCAGCTGATAATGTTGGATTCTTGAAAGCGTTTTGGCAGGATCTGAGTTGCTTTGTAGCTCTCATTATAACTGTACACAGCTGACTCAGGGCCCAGGCTGCTAGTGCAGCTCCAGTTTGCTGTTCTTAGCAGATTGTGATGATACAGTAGAATGAAAGGACAGGGTATAAAAATTTAGAGTACACATATTTTTGTGATCTGATTTGATCCAGGGCTGCCTTGAAAAGTAGCTGTTTTCTGTGGTTTTGTGCTGGGTTTATTGCCACTTCTAGGTACACTGTGCATGGCTTTTTAATCTAATAAAGTTATTTAGGACTGCCTACAGTACTAGTAAGATAAGATTGTATACATTTTGTAGTTATATGGGATATGCGTACTCATTTTTTGGACTTACATATATTGTTTACACTTTCAGACTAGTGACTATCTTTTTTTACTAAGCTGAAGCTCTTACATTGCTGCAAAGTACGATAGCACCATTAAAACACACCAGCACGCTTTATTTGCTGTGCCAGTTAAATCTACACAAATCTAGTCCCTGACAGAACATATTGTATTTAAACCTGCAGTACAAGTTTGTGGTGAATATGGGTCAGCTCTATAATAACTTCAAAATATTCTGTGAGCTGGTTATTGGGGTGTTTACTTTGAGTATATGGGGATAAATTATGGGATGTTACTATAGGACTTCTTTGGGTTAAGCCAAGAGGTCTGTTGGGGAAACAAATGAGAGGGAAATCAATGACTTGAGATAAGATGCCCCAAGAACATTTGACAAGACAACGGGAGAGCAGTTGTCTTAGAGGAGACTGACTCAGCTTCCTGTTAGAGTTGACCAAAGTGATTTTGGGCAGCAGAGCCAAAAGCCCAGGAAACTGAGAAGACAAGGTCTACTGGCTGGATGAAAAGTGACTCTCACACACCACTGTTTGCAGAGTAGACCCACCCTAAGAGTGAGAGAATTGCATGTTGTACCTGAGGAAAGGTAAGGCATGAAGCCTGACACTTTGGGGGTTGGCAAGGGAGGGAGAATTGCAGTTAGCCCTGGAACAATTATAATGTTTTACATAGCACTGAAAATTGACATCTGCGTCTTATTTAATTTTGCCAACTCACTGATTGTTAGCTATTCTACCTGTTCTGTAGCTTTTGCAGATTTTTATTATCACTTTGGATAATTCAGTATATTATATAAGATATGAAACTGTTTGCACCTGGTTAATGAACTGTATATATCTGCAATTATTTTGAGAGCAGACACTTGTATTTTTTGAGCTTCCTTTGTTGATCCAGTGTGAGGAGAAGGGAGTGAGGCAGAGAATAAGTAAATGACTCAGTTCATGTGCAGAACAAGATGCAATTGTTTGTATTCAGGATGTGCTGCTGCAGAATTAAGACAAATCAAAATCTGCTTGATGGAACTATTGTTCTTTTGTTTATAAATGAAGTCTTGCAGCAGCATCAAAGAAATAATTCATGCAAATCAGCCATGGTGATTCTGTCCAGTTTTAAAGTGATTTTAAAATCTCTAAATGGTAACCCTTCTGGACTCCACAGTAGGAACGAAACTTTAAAGGCCCTGTTGGCAGAGAGTTGGGGCTTAAAGAAAAACACAAAGTAGCACAAGACTGGCAATAAAATCAGAGAAGTTGGCTACAGTGCAGAATAGGCATGTTGCGTGATTTTTCAGTAACTTATCAACATGGAATAGGGAAGTATTTTTGTGTAAGTAGAGGATGATGGATCAGAGGGGGGGGAAAGGCTCTACAAACTAGAGAATGGGAGCAATGAGGAAGGCTGGATTATATAGGCACTGACTCTCTGTGGGTGCTAAATTAGCAGGTGCTTCTCATCCACCGGCAGCCAAGCTTCCTTCCCTCCCTCCCACCCACTGGTGGCCCCACCGGTCAATTTTTCCCCTCTCTCACAGTGCCTCCTGCCTGCCGCAGGTCAGCTGTTCTGCAGCAGGCAGGAGGTGCTGGGAAGGAGGGAGAGAGATGGGAAGAAGTGGAACGGGGGCGGGAAGGGGTGGAGTGGGGGTGGGGTCTGAGGCTTAATGAGGATTGAGCACCCCTGGGGAAAGTTGGAAGCTGGCGCCTGTCGGGGAGGAAGATAAGCCTTTGTGGTCACCACCATTATAAACGGGCAGAAAACCTAGCATGACTTTCTGTCAAACTTGAAAAGGGTTTGAAAATTGTAGGTGTATAGCATTTCACTTGACTCTTCAGAGTTTTTTCACATTGCACTGGAAAATTTAACATTTTAAAAAAAGAAATCTATTACTGAATGGAAAAAATCCAAAAAATCTAGTGAGGGAAGGGGGGGAAAGTGTTTATCCCAAATAGTAAGAAATGAGCAAGATAATCAGCTTAGAAAAAGGGATATAAAATGTCTTGTGTCAACTCTCAGAACACACCCACACATTGAGGCCTTGTCTATGCTACAGAGTTTTGTCGATTAAGTTAGTTTTCATCAAAAAAAGGATAGAGGTGTACACACTACAATGTTCCTTCCACCAACAAAACTTTCTTGTTTGCTGACAAAATAAATCTACCTTGATGAGAGGCATAGAGCTTTTTGCAGCAAAGTTATATCAACAAAGTGTCAGTGTAAACACTTGGGTATGTTGCTGTAAATGGCCTCCGGCAGATGTCCCACAATGCCCATCCTGACCGCTTCGGTCAGTGGTTCAAACTCTGCTGCCCTGCACCCAAGCACACAGGCTTCTGCCCTATCTCCTTTAAAGGCCCAGGAATTTTTGAAATTCCACTTCTTGTTTGCTCTGCATGGACAGCTCACATTGCATCTTCCCAGCTGACCATGGTGGCTCCATGTGGCAAGCAGTCTCCTGCTTGGAGCACACCTGAGTTCTTGGCTCTGTTGGCACTGTGGGGAGAGGACATTGTGCAGTCACAGTTGCGCTCCAGCCGTAGGAACTTTGATGCCTATAGTCAGATTTCTTGTGGTATGTTGGAAAAGGGCTACAAATGGGACACACATCAGTGCAATGTGAAGATAAAGGAGCTGAAGCAGCCGTACCAGAAGGCAAGGGAGTCAAACCATTGCTCTGGTGCTGCGCCGAAGACCTGCCACTTCTATAAGGAGCTGGATGCCATCCTCAGCAGTGACCTCACTGCCTAGAGTCCCATGGATGCTTTGGTGGGGCTGGAGACAGCAAACTCAACCTTGAGGATAAAGTTGTGGACGAGGAGGTCAAGTTGGAGGATGACATGGAGCACACTGCAGAGTTGTCTGGTGGTGTGGCGAGTCAGGGCCTTTTTTTCCAGTCCAGAGGGATCTAGCCAGTCCCAGCAGTCCATCTCTTGTGTGCATGATGCAGGAGAGGAGAGCTCTGCTAAGTGATCTTTTTGAGTTGATGCTGCTCAGTTATATGAGGTAGAGTTGTCCTTTGCTTTGTATATGCTAGAAGTGGGTGAAGGGATAGAAATGTACAAGACTAGCTGTGTTTGCGTGTGCTCCACATTCCCCTGTACAGCTAAGCAGTACGGCGGAACAGTGTGTTAATGCACACCAAGATTTCACAGGAATCCTCCACAAAGATCTCTAGGAAACTTTCCTGGAGTTACTCACCAATCCTTTGCCAAAGGTTCTTTGGCAGAACTGCTTTGTTCCTTCCCCCATTGTAAGAAACTTTCCCGTGCCACTCAGCAATCACTTGTTCAGGGATTAAAGCAGCACACATGAGCAGCAAAGGGACCCGGTCTGAAGCCACACACCTGCAAGAGATGCATTCTTGCTTACCCTCAGAAGTAAGAACTGCTTTTTTTTTTTTTCTCTTTCTCTTTCTCTTTCTTTTTCTCTCTCTCTCTCACCTTAGGAAACCACTGAAATCTTGAGCGCCACCTCTCCCCCTGTGGGCTGAACTCATCGTGTTTAGGATGTTCACTGAGCTGTGTGTTTGCCATGGAACAGTGAAAAACTAATTCATATTTTTAAAAAGGTGCATTTTACTATAATGATTCGATGCTGTGTGTGAACTAGCAATCCTGCTTCTGTTTGTTGTTTCTTGTGCTTCCGCAACTGTGGCCTGCAGGGGGCCCCACACGCACCAGCAGAGCGCTTGAGCTAGGTAAGGAGGCGACCGAGGAGGAGCAAGGAGAACATGTTTTGAGAAGTGCTCTAATCCTCAGAGGCTGAAAAACAAGAACACATGGTGTGGAGAGAGACTTCAAAAAAAAATTATAAAATAGAAGGCAAGACCGAAAGGAGAGCCAGGAGCAAATGATAAAAGTGATGAAGGAGCAAACAGAAATGTTTGAAGTCCCTAATCACGCTGCAGGCAGAATTAATGTACGGTCAGCCCCCCACACCTCAATCTCCTCCCACACATTCCTTGCAACTTCAAGCCTGTCTCAGAACCCCATTCAGTCCACCCCTTTGGACAGCTTCCAGAAAGACAGCTGGACTTACACATAGCTATAAGAGCCTACACTGCCCTGCACTGTTATCTCCCTTCCCACCAAGCCTTTTGTGTGTTGTTAGTTGGTATTTAATAAAAACATACTCTCTGAAAGATAACTGCACACAGTAGCTGCTGCTGGAATTAATACACCATGGCAGTCTGATCATTTGAGTACAAATCAAGGTCAGGAATCATCAAAATTTTAATGCAAGGCGCATGTTAACAAAGCATTGCAGAGTGCTATATCGAAAGACAAATTATTGGAGTTCATTGTCAAAATGTTGTCTCAAAGCCTCCCTGATTTGAATAAACCTCCCTATTGTGCCCCTCTAATAGCTCTGGTACCTGTCTGCTCAAATTCAGCAGACAGGCAATCCGCCTCTGCGCTTCACCCTGGGGAAACTGTTCCCCCTTAGTCTCACAAATATTATGGAGCACACAGCAGGCTGCTATGACCATAGGAGTGTTTTCCTCATTTAGGTCTAACCTGCCATAAAGGCAGCACCAGCATTCTTTTAATCTGCCAAAGGCACATTCTAAGGTCATTCTGCACCTGCTCAGCCTGTTGTTGAAGTGCTCCCTGCTACTGTCCAGGTTTCCCAGGTTAGGCTTCATGAGTCATGGGAGTAAGGGGTACACTGGGTTTCCCAAGATCACTGTGGGCATTTTGACATTCCCCATTAGAATTTTCTGGTCCGGAAAGAGTCCCTGCTTGGAGCTTTCTGTACAGGCCCGTGTTCCTGAAGATGCATGTGTCATGCACCTTCCTGGACCACCCTGCATTGATGTCCATGAAACCGCCACGGTGATCCACGCACACCTGCAATACTGTGGATACTCTGGGGCCAAAATTAGGATATGCGGCCCATCTATCACCCCACTACAGTTAGGGAATCCCATTGCTGCAAAGCCATCCACTATTTCAAGCACGTTGCCAAGAGTCACAGTCCTTCATAAAAGGATGCAAGTAATGGCCCGGCACATGTGGATGCTCTGAATCCAAAGTGAGTGTGTCTCCATGCAGATTTGCAACAAAATAATTTAGATGTGAATTAAAACTGATTTAGTTTTTATTTGGTTTATAGTTTGTGTGTAAATAAGCCCTTAGCCTGAAATGAGATAGGAAGGATCATCATCCCAAAACTTCACTAACTCTGGGTCTGTATCAGCTGCTTTCTGGTCTCCTATAGGATAAATTGTAACAGGTGTACACTTCTGGTCAAAACACTCTTCTGAAGGCACCCCTTGTGTTCCTCATAGGTAGAAGTACTTTGAAACTGCATGTTTTTCATTAAGCATGTCCAGTGAGATCCCTGCACGAGAGTTATATTATTATTACATGCCACAAAACAAATAAAGAAAGGGTAGGTTTCAGAGTAACAGCCGTGTTGGTCTGTATTTTCAAAAAGAAAAGGAGTACTTGTGGCACCTTAGAGACTAACCAATTTATTTGAGCATGAGCTTTCGTGAGCTAGTCTAGTTAGTCTAGCTAGCTAGTCTCTAAGGTGCCACAAGTACTCCTCTTCTTTTTGCAAATAAAGGGCAGTTAATGCAGTGTTAACAACAGAGTGTCAGAAAATTCAAAATTGCAGTTTCAATAGGAATAGTAATGTAACTTCTGGGTGTGCTGTGTTTTGTATTTCCCTATATGGAATAATTTTAAAAAAATAGATATATTGGCTTTACTGATTGTGATGATTTTGGAATCTATGTACAGCTTATAAATTCTGTTTGATGTTGGGGATTCTGTGTGTGTATCTGGTCATATTGCAAACTCCATTTTGAACGTAGGGCTTTGTTTTCCTTCTCTGTCTTTTTACCTCCATGATAGAGTAAAATTCCAGGGGTTGGTGACACAGGCATGACAATGGAGATATGTTAACCTGAATGGCTCCCATTCAAATGGGAGAATTTTGGGACAACAGGATGGTCTGACGCTTAGGGGAAACCAATTTTCTCCAACTTCTCTGTAGGGGCCTGGGATCTAGAGCAGTGGAATTTCCCTAGAAGCAGAACAAAGACTGGGTTTTATTGATAGGATTTACAAACTCAGGATGACTCTCATAAAGTCTGAGATTATGAGGATGGGAGGGGGATGAGTGGAAGCTTGGGAAAGAGCAGAAGGAAACAGCCTGCACAGGAGAGAGGAAGAAAGAGATTGTCTTTTGGAGGAGAAAGCCATGTGAAGAAGTGGGATCCTGAACTCCTTAGAGCAAGGGTTCTCAGACTGTAGGTCAGGACCCCAAAGTGCGTCGGGACCGTATTTTAATGAGGTCGCCAGGGCTGGCATTGGACTTGCTGGGGCCCGGGGCTGAAGGCTAAGCCCAAGCTCCACCACGTGGGGGCAAAGCCGGTGGGCTTCAGCCCTGGATGGCAGGGCTCACGTTATAGGCCCCCCACCTGGGGCTGAAGCCCTTGGACTTTGGCTCTGGCTTCCTGCCCTGGGGCGGTGGGACGTGGGGGGCCCCCGCTCCCCACCCCGGGGTCAGGTAGTAATTTTTGTTGCCCGAAGGGGGTCATGGTGCAATGAAGTCTGAGAACCCCTGCCTTAGAGAACTCTTCCCTAAGCCCAAAGAATGTTCAGAAAACTGAGGTAGGGAAATTCACACAGGTACAAAACCTGTGTCTGTTTGCTTCCATTATCCCATGTCCCCAAAGAGCTGAGCTGTAAACCCAGAGTGCCTCCCAGGTTGGAGCTCTGGGAAAGGGTGTGCTTTTAAGCAACTGGATGGGGGTCGAGTGCAGCTGGCCTGCAGGATCCCAGTTCTGTGAAAGGGTAATCGGCAGAGCCAGTGCCTGGGAAGTGTGCCACAGAGCCCAAGGAAAGAGACCGCACTGCATCCTACTTCAGACTGCGGGAAGCTTAAGACCACATAGGTCTAACTTGTTGGGACCAAACAAAGCAGCCTAATGAGGGGGAGCTCAACTAGGGCTGTGTGTGACACTGATGTTGGAAACATAACTTCAGCTTTCCTGATGTGCCCTTGCTTACAGCCTCACAAACGGTAATGTTGTATTAAAACAATAGACTGGCTGTGAGATGATATCAAGAGGAGCAGGTTCCATATGTCAGGGCTCCCTATGACAACCGCTCTCCTTTTTCTGTGTGGCCGCAGCTCAAGCTATGGACTGTCAGAGGGTCTGCATAGTGCAGTATGGATATGTTTGTATGGCTGTGAAACTTGGGTCCTGCAATATTAAACCTAGGCTTACAATGCAGTGTGGATGCTTAAACATGGGCTTGGAAACACCGAGTCCACCAGCCTGTGTCCCACAGATCTGGGCTTAGAATACAGTATAGATATGCCCTGAGAGTATGTCTACACTGCAAAAAGGCAGCTGCAAGTCTCAGAGCCCTAGTCTACAGATTCAGATTCAAGGAACTTGTATTATGGCACAAAAAAATAGCTGGGTAGATGGTCCTGCCCAGGCTCTGAAATGAATCCGCCCCCCTTTGGCTTCAGACCTCAAGGGGGATTGTCTACATGGCTATTTTTAGTGCCATAGTATGAGCCACAATTTGTAGACCCTGGCTCTGAATTGTGGTGGTGTGGGTGGTTGGTTTTGTTTTTTTTTTTTTTTTTCTTCAGTGTAGACATACCCTGAAGGGCCAGCTTCAGGTTTCTGCATCAGAGTCTGCTCCCGTAGACTTTAGGAAGAACAAAGGACTTGAAAGACACAGTAAAATCTTTTACAAGGAGGAGGGAATTGTGAACTGAGCATATTTGATAGAGATCTCTCGCTGACTTTTTGGCTTCGTTTCTACTAGTGGGGGACACACACACACACCCCCGCAAACTACCTATAGGCTGTGCACGCAGTCTATAGAAAGTATATGCACTCATCCTTGTTTCTCCATTCTCTTCGTGTGTTTTGATCCACACACTTCTAAAAATATCATTTTAAGAAAAGACATATGCTTTTTGGACATACAGACAGTTTTTTGCCATGTACCTAATACAGCAGGACCCTGACCTGATTGGACAACATATAGGCACTACTTTAACACAAATAATTCCCCATTGCCATTTTTGTGGAGCCGCTTTTCAAAACACAAGCAGATGTCTTAAAAACAACGGGCTTTATTTACATCAGTGGCAGGTTACCTCTTACCCAACGCCCACTTCTCCAAAATGTATTTATGCTAGACAGAAGATATGCATGTTAATTGCTGGGCCAGTATTAAAGTTCTTAGCCCTGAACGTGGTTCAGTGTTCTGAACAGCTGGTCTAGTTTCCTCTCTGGATTACTGTACTTCAGCCTAGGAAGGGCTCATGTGGGTAGTCTAGGAAAGGTCTCTTAGTGTGTAAAGCTTGCACATTTTGCTGGAACTAGGGGTGCACAGGGTGCTACCGCACCCTGTCTTGAAGTGGTTTCCATCATATACAGGGTTTGCAGTTTGGTTCAATGGCTCTCAGCATCCCCATTATACAAATTGTCCCAGCACCCCTGAAAGGCTGTCCTCTGGCCTGCTGGGCTGTTTGTTTGCTTTTTATTTATTCTACACATTTGAAACAGGCATCTGTAGACACACATCCTGTGCGCTGTTGAACTCTGGCTTCCCCAGCAGGAAAGGCCCTGGCTGCTCAGCTCTTGGACTATAAATCTTTTTAAAGCTCTCTTAAGCAGTGTAAATGGTACAAATAGCTGTCAATCAACTAGGCTTTTTGGGGATGGTGTGTGGTCCTTCCCTCCACAAAATAGCACTGTTCTTTCCTTCTCCCCCATCCTCACCCCACAAAAAACACCTAACATTTCTATTAAGGGCCCTTGCATGAGTCTGAGTCTCCTTGCTCCTCCAGGGAGTTAATGGGATGTGTGTCTAACACCACATTGTTAGGGGGCTTATTCCTTCATCTGCCTACTTCCCTGGTCCTTCTCGCATGAACAGAGAGCAACAATACCCGAAGTCCAAAGGTGCAAACAATTTGATGTTTATTGGGGTGAACTTCCAGCAAGCATGATTTCAGTTTCCTTCCTTAGTGTCCCCCTTCCCAGCTCTGACACTACAGAGCCTTACCTCTGTCCCTGTTCCCCTTCCCCCCCCCCCTTAGCAAAACATGATTCCAGTTTCCCCACCCCCCTTCCCTGTTCCCATTCCCCCCCTACTTCCTGATTGACTGCAGACTATATTATAAAACTTGAGATCTGCTTAGCTATACCGTAACCAATCATTTTACTAAAATTTAACTAACCAATCCTAACGTATTGTAACATGATTATTTAACCAACTATATCCCACCACCTTAATTAGTTTACACCCAGCAAAATTAATTATGCAGCAGACAGAAACAATCCCAGAACCAGACAGATTATACAAACAAACAATAGAGAAATGGGGACTACAGTGATAGAACAACACAGAAATGAGGATTTCACATCCCAGCTATTGATAAGTGAGTTTTTGTCAGACAGGATGCTATCGAACTAAGTTTCCTTTTACATTTTCTAGGCACTTCTCTTTCTCTGAAGACGATAGGCATTATCAGGACAGGATTATATTCCTAACAGCCCAATAGCACCTTATTTCAATGTGACTAGTTTGGGATGTAAGGATGTAACCGTCCGCTTCCCAGCTTATGGCTGCCTCTGCTGCTTAGCCAAAGATCTTAGCCTAAGCACAGGGCCTCAGACTGTCACAGTAAGAGAAGGCCCTTACACGGGCAGACAGTGACTTTGATTCTTTCTTTTATACCTCTATAACTAGCTAAGTGATAAGAATACACCTACATTCTTAGAGTATAGGCCTTTACAGACAGGCCTGAATATCTATATCCTAACACACACAAGCACAGTAGATTCTTTCAGGCTCTTAGGTAATGCTTTGCCTTCCTCATCCTGGCCTAGTGCCAGTCTGGCTCAGGATTGCTTCCTCTGCTGCTCAACAGCTCCTATCCCACTTTCCCATTTACTGCTCCTCTTGGAGACAAGACAGCATATTTCCACTCTTTTCAGACCTCCCCCAGGTAGAATTTTTTTTTTAAGGCTCTCCTTCACTGATGCAAGATACAGATGGTCCCGATAAGCTCCTTGCATCGTTAGCATGAAGGTAACTGGTGCTACCACTGCCTGCAAAGGTGACTTGCTTGACACCTTTTCTGGCTGATGTGAACCCTCACTCCGTATTTGCCTGATTTGTCTTTATACCTTCTTGACCAGGTAGGGAGGGGAAGCCACATAGCTTGGGTAAGAACTGAACTTTGTGACCGTTAGCTGTTCCAGCACTTTGCAGTAAGGGATGGGACATGAGGCAGAAGAGATCTGATTCAGGCTTCTATCCAATTATTGCAAAATATTTTTAGAACACTTTTGTACTAAAGGAAGTAAACACTATAAAGATTGTAGTCAGAACCACCCATTTCTGGAAGCATGTACAGTTTGTGCCAGATAACTTCAGTGATAAGTCTGACTTGCGTGTGTGTGTGGTTCACAGACTTATTTTAGGATAACTTTTTGTGTCAAGGTTTATTCAAAAGTGATTTGCATTGTTTCAGGAAGCTAATATTTTATACTAGGCTTCCCGCCATCCACTTTGTTGATTTAGCCAGATACAGTAAATGCTTCTGATCAAACATTCATTTATGTGGGCTAGTGGACTGACTACATAAACTCCTGAATTATAATCCTGATTCTGACTCTGTCTGTCTGTGTGGCCTTGGGCAAGTCATCTGATGTCACCGTGCCTCAGTTTCCACACATGTAATATTGGAGATACGTCTGTGACAGATATTCATTGTGAAGATTTATTAGCTATTGTTTGAAAAGTGGTATGTAAATGCTAAGTAATTATATTTACTGTTGGTTATAATGTCTAAGACCATGCTGGAAATAAAACTATTTCTGGAAATAAGATCTTGCACATCAGTGAGCCACCTTAACAGTATAGTATTTTGATCACAATTTTCGGATGGAACATTGAACTGCTGTGTGAGGAATCTAAGTTAATACTGAAATAGGATTGGCTTAAGAGAGCTGATTCTCCTCTTGATGCACATATGTAATATATATTAGTGTTCTATGCAAGCATGAAAGGGGTAAATATTCCTGTTTGATTCATTAAGCATATTGCTCAATACTTTTTCATGCAAGCAAACTGGTGAGGTGCTCAGATACTGTGCTCAGATACCACAGTGAGTGGACTAGCATGAGAACCTGAATAGATTGCTGGTAGTGAATGGCTCCTATCGTAGTGCAGACTGTCCTAGGGCACCTGCTTGTGGTTAAGCTTCCCTTGATCTCCCTGCACATGAGATATAAACATTCAGGCAGACCTTTGAGTACTAAAGAGTACCCGAAGGTCTGTTAATAAAGACCTTTCTGTAGGCTTTTTTCTGTTAATAAAGACGACCTTCTAAAAAAGTCTACAGAAAGTATAAGCAAAACCTTTACCCAGGGTCTTAGCTGGGAGACTGAGTCAGTTTTTTAGTTTTAGTTTCTGTCCCACTAAGTCCAGTCCACTGATCATCTCTTTCCAGGCCCATTACCACCAGGCTTCTCTCGGCTTAGGTCCTTTCCTCTGGAGTCAGATCTCTTGCCTTTACCTGGGTAAGGTCCTCCTCTGGGTCCAACTGCATGGAGACCAGTCAGCTGCGGCTCTTCTCCAAGGCAGCACGTTGTTCCTGGCAGGTTGGGCTTCCTGCAACTGTTTGGGAGATCCTTTTGCTGAGACCGGGCCTTCTTGGATACCTGTCAACTGTAGCTCTCATTTTAAGAATCTCCTGTCTCCAGGAGTATGCCTTCTAGACTCTCTGCTCTCCTGATAGCTTCTTTCCTCAGAAGCTTCCCGTTTCCTTAGGAGTACTTACCTTAACTAAACTCAGATGATCTTTTTATTAGGTCCGGCTGTCATTCACCAATTAACCTTTTAAGTAGTCATCTGGGGCAGTCATTTAACCCCAGGTGGTCCTGCAGAAGGCGGTCACAAGCAGACTGGACCCTGATTCCGCTTAAAGGACACCAACAGTAACCAATATTCCTAACAAGAAATAATCAATATCAGAACTGTGCTCTCTGTATTCTTATGACTGCTTGGCACAAAACATAATAAGCATTAGTGTTATGCTAGCTGCTTTTTATACTCCATCAATGTGTAGTAGATAATGCTTGCAAGTCTAAAAAGACATAGTTGGAAAAGATAACTTCATGTATTGTGAACAGAATCTAAGTAGCCAAATCCTTTCTGTGCTATGTCCCAAACTAATTTTGTTTTTTTAATAGGCATTTCTATTGCATGTTTCTTACACAGGACCTTGAATAATTGATTCTTGCATCATCCATTCATATTCCTAGAGTGGCAAAATGCAAGGAAGGCATAAGTAAAAAGCCCTAACCATCCATGAGATTTATCTAAAGGAGTTTTGCCATTGAATGTTCAACAAAATGCCCTTCTGTATAGACGGAATAAATGTCATACATAAGGAGAATTGACTATGTAAGGCTTAGTGTTCTTCTTCAGTTCTATTGTCATGGGGCAACGTGTGCAATAGGTGCAGTGGAGGACTAGGATGAAACTACTGAATTCACTTTCATTGATGGTCTAAACTGCCAAGATTAAAGCCCAGTTTTTCAGAGATGAAAAGGTCAATGTACTGCAAATAACCCCTGGCATCATTCTAGCTCTTCCTCTACACACTATTTTTAGTGGTAAAATGCATCTATTTTAACTAAGGTGACCAGCTGTCCCATTTTTAAAGGGACAGTCCCATTTTTGGGGACTTTCTTATATAAGCGCCTATTACCCCCCCTCCCCACCCCCGTCCCATTTTTTTCACAGTTGCTATCTGGTAACCCTAATTTTAACTATTAAACCTTTTAAAAGCTGAATGCTCGTTTATCACCGTGGTCAATTAATTAAATGCTTGCCAAACTCTGTGTGGTTTATGATGCTATGTAGAAAAACAGGCATGACATTCAGAACAAAATACAATATGAGGATTTGGCGGGGGAGTGGCAGGGTTGTCCAAGATTTACTATCTATCACTGGGACTGTCTTGAGTCAGTAGAAATACCTTTAACTTATTTGGACTGGAGTTTTTTCTCTCCAAACCTAGCTGAAGAAGACACTGTTTTCTAGCACAACTTTTTTTATAAAGACTTTGTGATGCATGGAAAATCCATTAGGGCCAGTATATTTGAAAAAAGAAATCTCTATCTATTGGATGCTATGGCTGATTCAATGAAGTGCCCCCCCTTATATTATAGGGGATATTTTGGTGTAATAGTGATCAGATATACGAAAACGTTCTCCTTAGATAAATCCTACTTCACTACTCCACAATAATTTTATATGAGAAAATATTTTTAATGCTTATGGAAATTGAGGCTGTTTTGGTATACTGTCTAGACTATTAATCAAGCTTTAGTGCTCTGGCCAAGTATCATGATCAAGTGGCTTAATCACTATTTATCCGCTTTATTACATTTCAGAAGAATCCTTACCAAGTTCAATGCGCAAAACATCTAAGCGATTACAACTGAACACAATCATAGGAGTCCAATACTTCAGACACTTTTCTTTTCTTAACAGTTGTTGGGCATTTAAATCACACACTGCCAGGCTGATATTAAAATATAACAAACTTAGCTGCAGCAAACTTGAAAAGTCAAATGGGTATCTAGTTTTCTCTGTGATAGCTACACTGAAAGCTAATGGATGCTGTTGGATCTGACTGTAAATTGGGGCTCATGCTGTCACTAAAGCTTACTGTAAATTGCAAGACACCTTTGTCTAGATGAGTAAGAACAGCTGTTGGTTTGATCAGTTGGGGCAAGGGGCAGGTGTCCATAACTGGGCTTTAGCTCAGTAAAGCATATTGGTACAGTGAGAGAGATGGAAAAAGGAAAATTTTACCACTAATAAGTGTCCATCCAGCTAAAATGGGATGTTTACCATTCATGAAGGATATAAATCTTTTGATAATAGAAAATCTGTAGGGAATGTTTCCTGATGCTGGTAAAGCATTTTTGTGTTTTTAAAAAAACAGCAAAAAAACCCCAAACCCGGATTTATCTATAATGTTCTAGTTTTGGTTCTTCGTATTACTTTTACTTTTTTAAAGCAAAAGACAAGGTACTTGGTTGTCATTTGTCAACTCAAGCATGTATTTTCATACCCATATTGTACATGGCTGAATAAGTAGCATGTCTTCGCTTTCTACATTATTTAACATAACTTGTGAGAAATACTTCAAAATATGTTCAACACATATTGTACTCATAACTTACCTTCTGACCAGTGTTTAATATAAATAGTTTGATGGGAAGTCCAATTTTGGGTGGAGTTGAAATATAAAACAGAAACAGTTGTCTTCAATTTGAATTTTAATCTCTTTTCAGGTGGAAAGACATGACATGAATACTTTGAGCTTGCCACTTAACATTCGCCGTGGGGGTTCAGACACCAACCTCAACTTTGATGTACCTGATGGGGTCTTAGAATTTCACAAAGTCAAACTTAATGCAGATAGCCTGAAACAAAAAATTTTGAAAGTTACAGAACAGATTAAAATTGAACAAACAGCCCGTGATGGAAATGTGGCTGAATACTTAAAGCTGGTGAACAGTGCAGACAAGCAGCAGGCTGGACGTATTAAACAAGTCTTCGAGAAGAAGAATCAGAAGTCTGCCCACTCCATTGCCCAGCTACAGAAGAAATTGGAACAGTATCACCGAAAGCTCAAAGACATAGAACAAAATGGATCCTCCAAAAGTTCCAAAGATATTTTGAAAGATAACTTGAAGGATATCCAGCCCCCTTTAAAAGATGTCCATGGCAAATCTCGTACCAGTGGCCAAGGTGCTGAGAGCAGCAAATCGGGTGTGCCAGGTGTCTCCTTGACACCACCAGTGTTTGTTTTCAACAAGTCGAGAGAGTTTGCAAATTTGATCCGAAATAAATTTGGTAGTGCTGACAACATTTCTCACCTGAAAAATACCCTGGATGAATTTCGGCCAGAAACTAGTTCCAGGGTTTATGGTGGCAGTGCTACTATTGTGGCTAAACCAAAATATGTTAGTGATGATGAGTGCTCAAGTGGGACATCTGGCTCTGCAGATAGTAATGGGAACCATTCCTTTGGGCCTGGTGGGACAAACGCTCTGGACAGCCAAGCAAAGCTTTCCATGATCTTGGAGGAACTGAGAGAAATAAAGGAGACGCAGTCCCAATTAGCTGATGACATAGAGAATTTAAAAGCACAGTTTCAAAGAGACTATGGTTTTATTTCTCAGACGTTGCAGGAGGAAAGATACAGGTATTTTCTTTTCCTGTTCTTTTGAAATGGCTTTTGCACGGGTATATGAACTGATTCAAAACTAAGTGATTTTTTTTTTTAAAGGTAAACTTGTGTTCAGTAATCATTGTCAGGTACCAAAGTTCTTAATTTCTTCTGTTAACCTACATTTGTGACAATAATACTTTACGATTTGATAGAACTGACAGTTCTGTGCAGTTGTCTGAGGCTTTTCTGGAAAGTTTTGTTATCTGATACTTCACTGACATTACCTTATGTGAATATGACATACAAATGGTGCCAGTGCGGTCATCGCCAAGGGACTGCTCCTGATTTATTGTAACTTGGCACCTAAATAAGCGGTCTCTGATGTAATAGAGCTTTACTGTTGACAGTACTTCCTTTATTAATGAGCCATTTCCTGCAGTGTGGTATGGTATATGTTCTCAACCACACTGTTATGGGACTGTGAAGTTTGAAGACACAATGTAACAAAGTATAGTGAGATTTGGTTTTAAATACTTGAACACTGCTTCCCTGTGGGCTCATTAGCTGCTTGGTAAACCCTTTAACATCTATTCTGGAGTGCGAGTTATGTTCTGCAGAGTATCAGCACCTGGTCCCAGAGACTAAAAGCAGGCACAAGGTACATTTTTTTTGAAGGTGACTAGTGACTTTTTAGATGCCGCAATTTTTGAGCTTCCCAGCTTAAGACACCTTAAAGTGTCCTGCTTTTCAGAAAGTGCTGAGCACCTGCCCTCTGATAATCAGGTCTATTTAAGGTGTAAAATTTAGGCATCCAAAGTAACTAGTCACTGTTGAAAATTGTGGCCCCCTGAAGCATACACAGAACATCCTCTTTGTCGTATTAGTCGTGATAATAAGTGTATTGGTTAGTGAGATCAATATAGTTTCTACTGTGCTAACAGACGAAACATTCATACAAACACAATACTTATTAAGATTTCCTTGAGCAGTTCTCCAAGTGTAGGGAAGGCAATTTATTTGTTTGTTTATATGGTGGGGAAAATATGTAGAAATCCCCGTGACAAGATTTGAATGGTGGTCTGAAAGGAGGAAGAGCATGAATTGGATACACTTATCCACTGAGTTATTTTTATATTGCAGTGTTAAAATGCCTTGGTCTTTCAAACATTGTTCTGTTATTCCGCCAACCAGGAGCATTTACAAAGAGCTTTCAGCCTGCCGAGTAAGTCCTTGGGGAAACTTTCCCCCCTTCCTTTTCATTACAAACCGAAGTGGTGGTGACTTGAGATACAAGGAAAGATGACTTTAAAGTACAGATGTATTCTAACATGGTGTAACATCATTTGTGTAGAAGAGCTAAATTCAGACTTCTGTTTTTCCTGAAAAAGGTATGAACGATTGGAAGACCAGCTAAACGATCTGACAGATCTTCATCAGCATGAGACTGCAAACCTGAAACAAGAGCTAGCCAGCATAGAAGAGAGAGTGGCATATCAGGCCTGTGAACGGTCACGAGATGTTCAGGTATTTTTATAATCAACTTCTTACATAGCCTAGAAATTTTGCAAAATTTGGAATAACGTTTGCATTTAAGGAATTTAGGCCCAACTTTTTACCCAGCTAGAGTGAAATCTTGGCCCCATTGAAGTCAATGGCAGAATTCCCACTGAAGTCAATGGGGCCACGATTTTACCTGCTAGTGTTTCAAAATTGAATGAATAAAATCCTGTGGATTCTAAATGGTGTCTTACATCTACTGCTCTGTCATCACTAGAGGAATAAGGAATCTACTGGTCTAATGTAAAATGCTCTGAAATGCAATAATTTTGCTTTCCCTGCTGGCTCTGTAACAGCAGTAAGATAACACTATTCCCAGTTGTGAGCTTAACATAAATTTATGTCCAAACCCCTTCCTAGCTGAATACTAACATAGCATGGCAGAGCCCTATATAAATTTTGAATTTTGTAGAAAAACGGTATAGTTGTCGAAAACTGACTGAGATCCCAAATTATTCATAAAACACCCATGTAGACTTGTGAATTATAAATACAGTTCAATGATGAACTGAGAAGTTTTTAACCTATCGAGACCTTTTGTTCCCTGTGTTTCTCCTGCAAGAGGTGTTCACTGCATTAACACCTAAAGTAGTGAAAAGAAATTGCATTTCTTGTATAGGTTTATGCATTTAGTGATGAGAACTTTACCACAGTCAACTAAACACAGTCAATGAAGTAGAAAATTATAAACATTCTGGAAAGTATGTATTTATTTACTTGTCACTTATGTTTGTACATATGTTGGGTTAATAATTGGGGGTGTTATGTTTATTTAAAGAGCATTTAGTTCACCTTTAAAAAACAGCCAGATGTATACATTCAGGTTCAGAACAAAAGAAACATCAAATGAGAGAAGACCAAGTCAGTAAGGGATGGAGAACTTAATTTCAAAATATAGACTAGAGTTTGATCTACAGAAAGTATAAAATGATGATTTGAAGAAAAGAGTAAGTGTGGGTAGCTATGTTTTGAGTGCAGGACATTTCCTAAAGACAACCCTGGGGTCTCGGTTATCCACTTTTCTCAGATGATCGGAATTTGTGATTTATTGCATAAAAGAACAAGTTGGAAAGTGAATTATAATTACAGTATTATTCTGACAGCTAAACATTTCTGCATTTTACTTGTTGCAAGAAAATATTAAGAGGACTGTATCTCCTTTTAAGCCGACATATTGATATTTAAATGATATAACTGTAAGCAAAGTACGGGTGGAAAGTGGCCAGCATGTCTGCTTTATGTTCTCTAGAGACATCCATGCTCTCAATACATTTATGACATGGATCGTTGTACAGTGGGTGGCATTCAAGAGAATGAAAGTAAATTTAGACCAGAATGGAGGTGTAAACCTAATGGGTCCACCCTGAAGTTGATTTAACTGGTGTCACAGCAAGCCAGCAGTGTCCTAAAATTTTCAATGGTATATGCGAAGAAACTAATTTTGGTGTTGCTTTGATATAGTGAAGTTTCCATGGTAACAGCTTAGCTTACCCAGTTCTTCAGCTCATCAGTACAGGTTGAACCTTTCTAGTCCAGCACCCTCAGGACCTGACCGGTACTGAACCAGAGAATTTGTCGAACCATGGGAGGTCAATGCAGAGTGCTAGCGAGTCTCCGTAGGCGCCTGGGGGCTCCATGCTGGCCCCAGGTTGCAGCTGCTGGCCTCTCGCCCGGGGTCCCAGCTGCCGGCCCCAAGTCCTCCTGCTTTCTCCCAGAGCTTTAATGCTGCAAATCAGCTGTTCACGGTGCGCTGGAAGCCCTGGGAAGGAGGAGGAAATAGTAAGGGCAGGGCCGCTGGCGCGCATGAGGCAAGTGGGGAAGGGGGCAGAGGGGGGAGCTTGGCACTGGTGGATGTTCCGCACCCATTAATTTTTCCCCTTGGGTGCTCCAGCCCCAGAGCACCCATGGAGTTGGCGCCTATGCCAGACCAAGAATGTTGCCAGACCAGGGAGTGCCGGATTAGAGAGGTTCAACTTGTACATTCAGAAAACATGAGACACCATGAACACTATTTTCCTCAACCAGGAAAAAATGTAAATGTTACACAATAGCATTGTCAAGTTTGATTATACTTTTATAATTTTTGTAAACAGTTGATCGTCTGCACAACATATTTGTTTAAATAGATTTATAAATTATACGCAGCAGCTGAATGAGGAACTGCTTTGTGTAGAAATGTAGCTGACTCTTATTTTTCTTTTTGTCTACAGGAAGCCTTGGAATCTTGCCAGACTCGGGTTTTTAAGCTGGAGTTCCATCAGCAAGAACAGCAAGCGCTGCAGTCAGAAACTGTGAATGCCAAAGTACTCCTAGGGAAATGTATAAATGTAATCTTGGCCTTCATGACCGTCATCTTAGTGTGCGTCTCTACCATTGCAAAGTTTATAGCTCCTATGATGAAGAGCCGTTTCCATATTATCTGCACTTTTTTTGCAGTGACTCTACTTGCAGTGTTTTGTAAAAATTGGGATCACATTATCTGTGCCATAGAAAGGATGATCATACCAAGATGAATCCACTAGTCCAGATGTTTTATTTTTTTAAAGAAATGTTGTATGTGAACAAACTACCAAAATATTTAATTTTGCAATTTAAACATGCAGACTGGATGAAGGCTATAAAAACTCTTGAATGCTAAGGTTTAAATACTTCAATTTATACTCCGTGGCAGTTATTTGCCTATTCAATTCTGCTGTATGTAATTGGCTACATCTATTATGAACTGCTCACTCATGTAAATCTTTTGCCTTAATCTTACCAGCTTTCCACTTTACAAACCAGCATATCTACAAGAGGTCATGCTACTGGTGGTGTAAGAAATGTGAAGTGTATTGTGTCATTAATTAGAGTGAGGAGGAGTGGTGGTGGGAGTGCATTATAATCATGTTTTTACACCATTCCTATTGGATTAATTCAGTTGTCTAGCTTTCCATATGAACCAGGATAGAATGGCTAGCTATATTTTACAATATTAGGAAATACCAGCCATACTTACAGTATTTCCTAATGCTAGATGATTTAACATCTGTGAATTAGAAACTGGGAAGGTGCTTAATTACAATCCAGCACTGTTTTCTGATGCTTCTGCCAGTGGGCCCTTACTCATACAGATTATTCTTTAAATGTTATACTTTCCCAACAATTTAATATGACTAGAGTCTCTAGTGATACAGATTAGTAAATATCGTATCCTAGAGCTATTCTTTATCATGTTTAGGAAATACATAAACATAATAACATGCCTCCAAATATGAGGCACTGAATGAATTATAAGATCACAAAGACCTCTTAGAAGAATAAAGAAACAAGTAATCAGTGCTGATGCCACTATGTTGACTTCAGTAGCTCTTTTGGTCGTATTTCAAGCTTTGCAGATTGCAAAGGGAGAGCGCATAAACATTTGTTTAAATTTTTAACAGTCAGTTGATGAGCTTTCCAGTGAATGTGAAACAGATAAAACTAGGCCCCAAGTTGGAGTAGGAGTTAGTAATGCTGAAGGAAATTGGATGTTGTGAATTTTTTTGCTTCAGGGTTCCACAGGAACCACCAGGTCAGGAGGGTTGGGAAAGAATGAAACTTTATATATTAGAACTAACTGTGGGATGTGTTGAGAGACATTCCTGAGAACAGTGTGTTAGACATCAGACAGTAACGGCACTATGAAAGAGGTAGGTTTTTAAAAATATTTATTTTGCCTGATCTAGAAACTACAAAATGTTTTTCTTGAAATCCTTTGTTGCCTGGGTAACCAGATATGATGTAAAGTAATATATGAAATAAAATATCAGGATTCTTCTCCACTCATGTGTATCCAAAAAAATGACACGTGTCTGGTTATTTAATTTAATATTTAATGCTGTTTGCTTTTAAGATATGTTGTCATGACAGCATTATTGTTACTTTGGTCGCAGGGCTAGTTGAATTTTAACCAAGTGCAATAATTTGTATGGAAGTCTTTAGAAATTTTTATGTGGCGGGTGGGGGGGGAAAGCACTTTGTCCTTTCTTTACCATAACACAATTTATAATTAATCTAATAGTTTGCTGTGGTTTCAGGGGCTGAACAAAGAGCATGGCTAATGGTGTAAATGATGATATAACCGAGACCTTAGAAAACTAAATTTTAAAAAAAAGTCATTAAAGAAATTCTGATATGTGCAATGTTTTTGAATATAGAAAGGAATTCAATCCGAAAGAATTGTGATACTTGACTTGCTGCAGGCACAGGAAATTAATCAAATAGAATACATCCACTTTATCCTAACTAGATCCTGTTCAATCTTCCCAGAGGAAAGTGGAGGAAAATAAAACAAACTTGCTGACACCTTCCATACCTCAAACTTAACAGTCAGTTTAACTCTGTATATGTGAGCAAGAATTGCCATATATTCATTCAAATCCATTTATTCTCAAAGCCACTATTGGTATCCAAGTAATTAGTCCTCTTTTCCTTGATTTCTAATAAATTGGATACTGTCTCCCTCTCTGAAAGCAAATAATTCCAAACACTGATGACCCTTCTGAGGGGAAAAACAGTCAGTGATATACCTAAACTTTTACCTTTTTCAGTTTGCAGGCAGGTCCCTGTGCGTTCCTGTTGCTGTTTAGTTCAATGAGATCCTTATTCCCAATTTTTTGTGATCCCCATTTAGGTATTCTATGTATACATTGCATTAAAATTTCATCCCCTAATCAGTCCAGCCACTCATAGCTACCTCATCTATCCAGTTCATAGGCTGGGGAGATTACAGACTGTATCAGTTGAAGAGATTAAACATATCTTCATAGTGAAGTCCCCTCCATAACTTTGAAAAAATGTAGCTGCTCCTTTCTGGATTTACTCCAGAATATGTATGTCCTAACAGAGGATTTCCCTTGTTTTGTTTATATACCCTTTTGATGCAGCTTGAGAACCTTTTGACCTTTACTGCATTAACAATACATTCCCATCTTCATTGCAGCTAACATGAATATTAAGTTCTTTTGTTGTCAGTACTTTCCAGTTCTTCAGCCAGCAATTATATTTTAGATTCAAAATCCTTTGACTTGCATTAAAATCCATCAGCCATTTTATAAACCATTCCCCTAATTTATTTAAGTTTTTCTTACCAATTTATAACTTTGTGTCTAAAGGTGAGTTTGGAGGGTACAGACCTAAAAGGAAGAGCCCCAGTACTGACTCTTGACATAATATGCTAGTGACTTCTCTCCCTTGTAATCCATTGCCACCATTTTTGTGTCCTCCATTTAATCATTTTGATATCCAATTTATGTACCTGCATTCCAGGCTGGACAATAGAAAAATCAAGCATTGATATATTACTTTTGTTAAATGGCTTACAAATGTCTACATATATGTAATATGGATGCTATTTGTCAGTAGCTTTACTGAACTCAGGAAAACAATTGTTTAGTTTAGCATAATTTACTTACCTTTATTAATTTAACCTTGCTGGTTCCAATGTAGAAACCTTGAATTTGTGACCCATTCTGTGTTATCTGTCTCTGACAGTTTCCAGGATCAGGACATAACAAATTAAGCCTCCTTACCTCAATAAGATCAGCCAGTCTCTCTCATAAGCAGAAAAATCTGTTACAGCCATGATTTGGGAATACAAAGGCATCTACACTTGTTGGTAGTTACCATATTCTACCTGAGTAATCTCCATGTAAAATGAGAATGTAATGGTCAAAGGAACGGTTTTACACTTGGCTGATATCTGACTGACTCCAAATCAGAAATAGTGAGGTCTTACATAACAGATGCAGTACATTTCCTTATTGGCTTTGTATCAGAAATAAAACACATTTAAAAATCACAAGATTTCTCTAAAGTAAGAAAAAAGAAAATGTTTCTCAGTACAAGTTAATACAGCCCTAACTGTTCTGTCAATCAGGCACTTTCATCTTTTTAGGTTCCTTTCTGAGCTCTATCTAAAACCATACCAATGTTCCATAGGCTGACCCAAGCAACAGCAATTTCAAGATCTTTCTCCAAGAGAACTGCTCAGATTCTTTATGGATCTCACGTCTTCTGTCAAGTCTCCCCATCTTCTTCCCTTCTCTTTCCCTCAGCTGTCCTGGCCCTTTGGTAATCTTTCCCTCATGTTCCATTTTAATATAAATTTCAAAAACTAATTCAAAATGCCTTAAGGTACCATATTTTTCCTCATCATTTGCTTCAGTAATTTGCATATGTCCCTTGCTGAACCCAAACTTTGCTTTCCCAACTCTTCCAACGGTTTTTTTTTTTTTCCTCCTTGTGCACCCTTATCTGTGGTAAGCCAGGGTGTCTAACTTGTGTTAAGGAAGTGGAAGGTAGCCTTTAATATGCTCATGGCACTCAATCCCTTTAAGTGTATGCCAAACTCTTTGCAACTCCTGCTCCCAAAATATGTTGGATTCTTTTCTCTGGCTGATTCTGGCTGGCAATCAAAGAACCACTTCATTTCATTTACATTATGATCACTCTTGCCAAGTGTATCTTCAGTCTCAAGATCCTTAATAAGTTAATCATAATTGGTTGGAACAGAGTCTAGTAGCCCTAGTCATTATGGTTAGCATCCTAACTACCTGAGAGATAAACACATCTTTGAAAGCCCCAAAGAGTTTGATGGTAGAATCCATACCTGTTGATTCCTGGAGAGTTAATTTCCCATGACAGTTACCTTCACTGTTAGCTACCTTTCTAATTTCAGCCCATTGATCCAAATCAAGGGATTTCTTTAGGGCTTCCCACGTAAACCTAGTGAAAGATGCCCACATAAATTTAGTTCCACTACTGTCCAAAGTCACTGATATTACTCTGACTAGATACTATCCTATTCAATTTCTTCCTGACTTATATACTAGAAGTTCAGTCCTTCACGTAACCCAGTGATGCTTCTTGTCTTATTAAGCTCCAGTTATACTAGTTCTGGCTTTTCATAGAAAGCTATTGAATCTGGCCACTGCTTGTTTAGTATCAAAATGCCTAACATTAAGAAGTGCAACCGCTACTGGATTGTGTCCAGTTCTGGTGTCAACATTTCAGGAAGGATGTTGATAAATTTGAGAGTTCACAAAAAGACCACTGAGAATGATTTAAGGGTTGGAAAACATGCCTCACAGTGAAAGATTTAAGGAGCTCAATCTGTTTAGCTTATCTAAGAGAAAGTTAGGGGGTGACTTGGTCAGTCTGTAAGATCCAGATCCTTAATGTATTTAGGCTTTTTATTCTATCTGTAAGGTTTTCATACCATGCACATCACCATAGTATCTGACCATCTTCCAGTAGTGCATTAAGCAACATGACTACATATCTGTGGCATATTGTTTGTGTTCTCATCCTCTTCCCAGAGGGAGAAGCATGTGGAGTTGAGTGTCTTGTTTTGGTAGGGTGGGTTTTTGTTTGTTAAATATAGCTGTTGCTATGTGTTCATGTTTGAGAAGAAAAGATCAAAGAAATGCGCCTTGCACTTGGAGTGGAAAGTGACAAGGTTTGTAATAGTGGTTAGCTCCTGGGGGAGTTTATTCCAGTCTTCTACCATCCCTAGAGAAGGTTCTGTCTCCTGCATAGACAAGTTTACTCTTATTGTTGAGCATTGCATTGTGCCAGAGGAGTGAAGTTGTTGACCATGGTCTTCGTCCCAGAACTTTGGGGGCCATGCCCAGGCCATGGAATGTTTTGAAGACAAGGACTGAGACCTTGAACTTGATTTGAAATTCTATGGGAAGCTAGTGTAGGGAGCAGAGGACCGATATGATATGCTCATGGTCATCTGTGTTGCTGAGGGGAGAGACACTGTAGCATTTTGTACTAGTTGGAGTTTCCTAAGTTCCCATTTATTTTTAGTGGAAGTTAGGAGCCTAAATACCTTTCAGCATCTTTGCATAAGTACCTACATGGAGAACAGAGATTGATAAGGGGTCTCTTCAATCTAGCAAACAAGATATACCATGAATCAATGGCTGGAAGCTGAAGCTAGACAAACTCAAACTAGAAATAAGGTACAAATTTTTAACTGAGGGTAATTAACCCTTGGAACAATTTACCATGGATTGTAGTAGACTCTTCATCACTCAAGTTTTAAATCAAGATTGGATATTTTTCTAAAAGATATGCTGTAGTTCAAACAGGAATAAATTCAGGGAAGTCCTGTGGTCTGTGTTATACAGGAAGTCAGACTAGATGATCACAAAGGTCTTTCTGGCCTTATAATCTACAAAAATTTGCTAAACAAGCTCAAAATACAAAGAGGATCCAGAATCACTTAGTGTAAAATTTTTCAAAAGTGCCTAAGTCCCATTTTCAGAAGTGACATGCTCTGAGACTTAGGTGCCTAGATTTTATATTGATTTTTTTTAATAAGGCAGTTTTATAGCTTCTTCCAGATACATGAATATATATTCATAGTCAAAACTTGAAATACAGTACTGTAGACACAGACAAGTTTTTTAAATGACGTTTGAATGCCAATAGAATGAGCTTATCTGGTAGTGAAGCAGAGTTCAGATTAAAAAATGAAAATTTTTACATTAAAATAATGGACGAAAGAAAATATTGCAATTTACTGAATTGCTAATCACCCTTGAAGAACAAAAAGCACTATAAAATACAGTTTTGAGGCTAGTAAAATCCTTTCTTCTGTTTTCTAAGATATTAGAAGACAATGTACCTACAGATTGCATGGGGACTTGATTGAATTGTCTTGTAAATTTGATTTATTGCATATGTGTGGTGTATTAAGTTGTACTGTTGGTAGAAAGCTCTTTCTTTCCATGAATCTATTGCCCTTCCTTTTTTGTAAGATAATGCTGACTAGGCAGTACCAAAGTGTACTGAAAGTTTGTTTATTTTTATTGACTGAAAATATTTGTGTCAGCATGTAACCTGTGTATCTCGTACCACTTTCATTTTGTGCAGCATGGTGTAAAAATGCATCTATTAATGTATGTAATGTTTTTGTATATTTCTTGGTGTGGTCGTGATTGCTCAAAGGTGCCATTAACATTTTTTTTAAATAAAAGTATTTTAAATTTAATTTGCTGTTAAATGTTCATTTTCTTACAGTTATCATTAGTCAAATCCACCTCACTATAGTGCGTTCTCTGTCCATAACTACATTTCTTAATGGGGAGCACTCTCTCCATTTCAAAATAAAGATGAAAACATTCAAATGTTGATTTTGAGTGCTATATCCTGTGGGGATTTAGTCAGAAATTGAGATCTTGGATTTTATTTACAGCTATGGCTTGGTAGTGGTGTAAAGGTCAGATGTGGAACCATCGCTGGACTTTTTTCCAAATTCATTGTGAACATGATATATGGTGAGTTGGTTTAATTGTATCAAGTGTTTGGAGTCATTTTGGACTTTTTTTCTTTGGACAATTGAAATAGAAGCTTGAGGTTTTTTATTTATTTATTCTAGTGTCAGAAAACAGGTTAAGACACATTACCAAATATTACTACTGTTGAGCATACATTCTTAGAATGTTCATATTAAGTATAACAATTCTTAACTAAAAAAAGTGCTCATGAAAGGTGTTAGATTGACAGCCCTTGGGACTAAAGTCATGTATACCCAGAGTACATACATACCCAGACCACATACAGCAGGCCATTTTGTTCTGCGGCTGTGCATCATCCCTGCTGTTGAAGAAATGGGATAAAATAGTTTTCATGTCCAGTGCTGCCCCTTCCAAGTAATGCCAGTTTTAGTGCTAGGTTTTGGTGTGGATGCTAGGAGCTTTAATCTTTAGTAAAGAGATCAAGACTAACTCATTTCACAGACTGTAGGTTGTCCTCAGACTCTAATAATTATTGGTTCTTGCTAATATTGGAGGGATGTATGTTAGTGGCCAAGAGAAAAAAATGTTCTCCATTACTAACCATCTGACTCAGCCCTCATAAAGGGTTGTATATGCTTGTACACATTATAGCACCAAATTTAACTTCTTGAAATTGAAAGAGGCGTCAGCACTGGGGTGGTACAAAGCATTTATTATTTGTGTAGCAGTAGCACAAAGAAGCCAGGGCCCAGTTGTGCTAGCGGTGTACAATGCCATCCTGTACAAGGATGAGGGTCCTTGCCACGAAAGAGTTTACAGTCCAAGACAACAGTTCAATACAAGAAACAGACAAGTATATATGAGGAAATAATGAGACAATGCTAGTCAGCATGCAGCAAACAAGTCTCGAGTTCTGGATAGGTATCATAGCAGAGAAATGACTTAACGGGGAATTTGAAGGATAACAATGTGGTTTTGCAGATATTTACAGAGAACTCCACCCACACATAACAAGGTTATATGTTGGAAAAGTATTTAAATGGCCAATCAAAACCGGCATTTGTGGAACAATGACAGAAGTCTATTTTCTTTATATTGTATAAGAGGTGTTAGGTAGAGTGGGGTTAGGATGTGGAGGGCCTTAAAAGTGAAGATAAGTCGTTTGTGTTGATGTGGTAGAGAGGCATATGGCCAAACTCTGCCTCCAGGCTTTATACACTCCCCCAGCAGCTCCTCTATTACTTCTGCAGAGTGAACATCTTTCTTTCTACAGTCTCCAGGTTGACTTGTTGCTCCTGGATGTCATTCTTCAGTTTCACAGATGTGGGTTCTTTTTGTTTTGTTTGTTTTTTAATTCTTGGATTTTTTTTCATCCCAGACTTTCTAAGAGAGACTGCATTTAAATGTCATAGGAAATTGTATTTAGTTTTTGTATTAGCATATTCTATCTTAAATAAGTTCATTACTTTGCATGTGTTTACTTTATTACTCAGTTCAAAGCAAATGGTAAATTTGGATGCACACAATTGCAATTCTTGCCTTTTAGTGAAAAAATACAGTAATTGAAAGTGCTAGAGTTCTCCCTACAGTGACAATCCATTCAGATCAGGGCTGAGATAAATGAAAAGATATGGGGAACTCTGCACTGCATCATCCTGAATTCTTACTTGACATAGTGTTTCGCTTATATTCAGACTGTTGATTTAGCTGAAAACTCATTTGTTTTATGTCTGGTGACAGCTGAGTCCCCCAGGTGATAGCAATCCACCTTTTACGACATGAACTGCCAGTTTCAGACAGAGCTTGGGCAGAGGCTGAATTCTCTTTGTTTCCAGTACAAGTTTGAAAGTTAACTGGTGCTCAGTTGGTAAAGGAAAATTCTCAGGAATTTTCTGGCTTTATTATCTAATATTTTATCTCCATCTCAAAATAGAAAAGCTTTGGATGGGAACTTCATGACTGGGGCTGCATTTGTTTAATTCACAATCTACTCTCCTGGTGAAGATTCGGATTCTGTTCTCCCTTACACTTTTGTAAATCTGGAATAACTCCACTGAAGTCAATGGAGTTGTACAGGTATCTATCTGATGTAAATGAAAGTAAAATCAGGCTTGAAGTCTGTAATGTATAAATGCAACACAAAAATATTATCTAATTTTAGCCCACCAGGACACACAGTCTGTAAGCAACCTCAGAGTTTGCCTTTTGAATACAATTTTAATTTTTTTAATTTACAATTTTGTGATCATCTTACAAATATTTTTTAAATTTAAGAAAAGTTGAAAAATTGGAGAGGGTTCAGAGAAGAGCCATGAGAATGATTAAAGAATTAGAAAACATGCCTTAACATGATAAACTTAAAGGTTCAATCTATTTAGCTTAACAAAGAAAAGGTTAAAGGGTGACTTGATTACAGTCTATAAATACTTACATGGAAAACAAATATTTAATAATGGGCTCTTCAGTCTAGCAGAGAAAGGTATAACATGATCCAATGGCTGGAAGCTGAAGCTAGACAAATTCATACTAGAAATAAAGTGTCTCTTTTTTGTGTTTGTTTTTGTTTTTTTAACAATTAACCATTGGGACAATTTACCAAGTCATGGGGGATTTTCCATCACTGATAATTTTAAAATTAAGATTGGTTGTTTTTCTACAAGATCTGCTCTAGGAATTAATTTGGGGAAGTTCTATGGCCTGTGTTCTACAGGAGGTCAGACCAGATGAACGCAATGGTCCCTTCTGGCATTGGAATCTATGAATACGTTGATTATTTTATGTTATGTTACGAATTACACCTGGTAGGACACGCATACAACTGCTGCGAATTACACCTGGTAGGACACGCACAGTTTGAATCTAGGCTGAGGCACATAAACAAAGTCCACAACTGCAGAGTTCCCAAAAGACACTAAGTTTATTACGCTCGAGCATGGTGCCCCCCTGCTAGCCAGGAGGGGACCCTGAATACAGATTATACAAAGGTTATATACTTTTTAGCAAAGCATGTTGCCCTTGTGCATCGGAAACCTTAGCCAATAAATAAACCCTTGTCTTATCTACCACCTATCCCTGCTTGGTGCATTCCTCATGCTATACCAGTATGTTAATTACACAGCATGGTCCTTAAGCCATGCATCAGTAACCTTTATTATCAGGATGGGAGGCCTCACATCAAGGCCAAGAGACAGGGAGTTAGAGACTGACAAAAACCAAATACTGGGAGTCAAGGCAGGCTGGAGACAAGGAGGAGGATTTTCACAGGGATTCAGTGTCTAAGGATCACTCCTCCTGGTGTATGATGTGCTGGCATTTAAACAATGGTGGGCCCGAAACCAAAATGGAGTCACATGTGCTAACTTTTCCTTAACAGTCCTCCCTTTCTTTTTGTATGTCAGTAAGCTATATTGGGGCTGAGTGACCGCGCTACAGGGTTAGCAACTGCCGACAGCACATACTGCAGCATTGTAGGCATACAAAAAATAACGCAAAAACAATAACAGTCAAAAAAAGTAAATACAAAATACGCTGTCCACAAGTCCCCACATCCGGTAGCCATAAGGTGAGCCAGTCCCAGACCTCCTGGAATCCGGCGCTGGTAGTGTCGAGGCTGATGTGGTGGAATAGGGCTGCCTGTTGCTTGAGGACGTGGATGTCAGTTTCCACCCTATGGTGCTGATTTACAAATACACAACAGCTTGAGTTGACCAGAGCACAAACCCCACCCTGATTTGCAAGGAGATACTCCAGGGCTAGGCGGTTTTGCAATGTAGTTTGGGATAGCTGGGTGACTTCAATTTGAAGGGCAGAGAGAGCATCTGCAGTAGCATTTGCCATTAGTTTCAAAGCAGCTGAAATGTTAACTATAGCTTTTTTCAGCTCGCTTACTCCCAACCATGGCAGAAACCAACGCACAAAGGAGTGAAAGCCTTTGGGCCGTTGAGAAAGGGGGTTTAAAGGAATACTTCGTCGGTCCCTCCATACTAGATTGCGGATCTCTTTCCGGGTCAGGTTCTGGTGTACTGTCACGGCGGGTACTGTAGCCCCTAAGGTACATGGACCACACCATCCTGCTGGGAGAACCTTATAGGCTGTGTGATTGCATAACCAAAATCAGCCAGACCCCTTGGGGACTGGCCACAGGGTCCTGGAGTAGGTAGAGGGGCCTCCCGCACCAGAGCTGATTTGAGTGGTGTCCTTGCACCCCACAAAATTCCCTACAAAAACTGTATTTTCTATGCCCTTATGTCATGACACACATAAAGCATAATTACCCTGGGCCACCATATCAATAGACCATATTTGGATTGTAACATTCCAGTTAAATGTAGTGTTTGCCCATAGCTTAGTTTGGAATGTTCGATTAAGGGGGATAGGTACCCCTACCAACGGGACCCCCTGACCTAAATATGTGGGGGTATAAATACAAATCCAACACTGCATTCGATTTACACCCTGTTTGATAGCGCGGGTTAAATTCAAGAAGCTATTGCCCTCCCATCCTTGTACTGGACTTGGGAATAGGGAGAGGAAACCCCCAGGCAAACCATATCAATGTTGGCATCCTCCTTTATACCATACAAAAAACACTACCCCCCAATGTAAGTCCAATAAACAGGAATACAAAAAGTCCTGGTGGGCTGTGAAGGTCCCAGTAGCTGGAAAGCTTAGTCCATGGGTTGGTTGTGGTGTTCATTCGTGAAGTGGCTCATCCAATGGCTTGTCAGGGTCAGGTGGGGGCCCCAGCGCCAACTTAACGTAGCTATAATGGATCCAGGAACCTTTACCTGC
Organism: Lepidochelys olivacea; assembly: GCF_965140295.1. Classification (NCBI taxonomy): domain Eukaryota; kingdom Metazoa; phylum Chordata; order Testudines; family Cheloniidae; genus Lepidochelys; species Lepidochelys olivacea. The sequence continues at coordinate 271,224,678 of NC_140411.1, forward strand.
AAAGGAGTGGTGGCAGATGGTGGGAGTAATGTTCGTGGTTGTAAGGCATTTTTGGTATTTATACTTGCCTACAAGCACAGGTTCCAGCCTCTGGAATAAACCCACCCCACCACTTTACTTCACAATCCCAAGAATACATCCCGCAACTTCCTCCCTGCCAATGTACAATGCTCCGTCTTTGCCATCAAGGCCAATTCTCAGTGTCTTTTGCAGTCAGGAATCCTTGGATTTTGGTGGTTTTAGCAGAGCAGGCGTTTCTTCTTCTTTTTTGGAACAGGCATGGTTTTGCATTATACAGGGGAGAGGTTACTAGCATGTCACCCTGTAGTGCTTTGGTTTCTTTAGCAAATACTGAATGCAGGTTAGCTTTGTCAGTGGACAAGGGAGAGGTTACTAGCACTTCACCTTGTTTTTTTTTTCTGCTGTCCAAAAGGAGGAAAGAAAAAAACCCAAAAGGAGGGTCAGGCTGATCAGTAGTGGAAGTGAAGTCATCTCGAGGGGGAGGGGTCTTTTTGCAGTAAGAAGCATGGGTCCAGGCAGTCAGTCCTTGTCACTTCACAGTGGTGTTGGTAGTTAGCAGGACTTAATAAGGGCCTTTCCAGCATGGGGCCAGAGTAGTCTTTTGTTGATGGACCTTTATGTAGACCCAGTTACCTGGTTTTAACAAATGGCAGGTTTGCTCAGGATCCTTGGAGCAGGACTTCTTTCACCTGTAAATACAGAGACCTAACACATTTTATTAATGTCTGGCAGTGTGTTGCAGATCTCACAGCTGCTTGGGCACATTCAAGCCTCCCTCTTTTTTGGCTGTTAGCCAAATCCTAGCTGTGAGTAGTGTCCTTGGGCAGGCCAGTGTCTTATCTTTGGACTGAGCCTGCCAGCTACAGCGTTGAATTAGCTTGTCCTCCGTTTTATTTTTTTCCCCTTTCATGGCTTTTATTAACCTGCAAAGGAAACTTTCACTTTTTACTTATACACCTTTGTTTAAAAGGGAACACATGTACATTGCCCATTATATAGCACTTTAGTCTTATTGTTTAATGTATGCCACATACACCCTTTTAGGAAAATGACTTTATTACAGAGCTTTGGAGTAACAAGCCAGGACAAGCACACCCACTTTTGAGGAATCCACTTGGTACAACCTCTGGTGTCCAATAGCTTTCCTCCCTCCCCAGCCCTCTGACTAGAAATGTGAGGTAGCCAGAAGGATTTCATGTATAATATGGGGAGTGGGTTAACCTTTCATGTCCTTGCTTCCAAAGACTGTTGGTGTGCAAATTTTAACAACAATTTTTTTTAATTAAAAGATCTGGCCAATTAATTTTTTTTTTTTACTTAAGCAAATGTATTAAACTTTAGTATATATTCCAAGTTGAATAAAACGAGTATCTGCATTTTGATGTAACCCTTCTATTTAGTTTTAAACTAAACTGTCCTATGAAAAATTAAACACAGCAATTCTGGCCAAAAGACAAACACCACAAGACAGGACATAGAACACAGAACAGAATTCCTATTGTGCCAGTAAATTTATGAGATGTTGAATTGCTTTTCAGCTGGCATCAGTTTTCTCTGATTTTTTGAAAGACAAAAAAAACCACAGATCTACCCCTTTTGGGCAGTCAGTCATTGCTTAAAATATTTCCTTTTTATGCAAATACCCTTGTTAATTGCAGGCAAAACAGAGGAATTACCCATATTTTCTTGTATTTGTTTTATAGGCAGCCCAGGTTTCAGTGGCCTCTACCTTATTAGTTAGGTAATTTTACATTAAAACAAATGCTTTCTGGCTTGCTTTTGGATCCACAGGTTAAAGATTCTTACTCTAAAAAGGGCACAATAAACTTTACCAGACTTTTGATTGCCTTTTACTTTTAACTCCTGCTGTCAAACACACAGCGACCTGAAAAGGAAGACACCACCTATTGTAGCCCCTTGGAGCCTAATAAGATATTTAATTAAGTAGCATTGTATAATTGCATTTCTTTGGAAAAGGGCCCATTTTTTTCCAAAATGGCTGCAAAGAAACCAAGAATTCTTTTTCTTTCCAGTATTTTAGAAAGTTCAACTGCTTAATTCTTTCCAGCGACTAAAGAGTTAACTTCTTACTTTCCTTTCTTAAATCACTTGCTTATTTCCCAAAACGACACCCAATTAACTTAGATTTTACATTTCAAGTATTATTCTGGGATTTACGTTTTCCATTCCTGTAATTATTTACTCCTCTTTTTTCACTATGACCTCCAAGTTTCCAACCTGTTTTCCAATCTCTCTATCTGTTGCCTGCCCAATTGGGCCCGATCCTGTTTTTTTTTCTCTGAACTGTCCCTTCCATGAGCACCAGCTTTGTTTCACTACCAAATTAACAAGGAGGGTAGGCTTCTTAACTAGCCCCCAGCCCTCCTGGTCTCTTTTCTTAAATATTTTCACTTACAAGGGCTACCCGAGTCCTACGTCCATGAGGCTTGTCACCTGGACAGAAAGAACGGCTAATTGGCAAGCAAGGAGGTGACGGGCATAAGTCAGAAAGCCGAGGGTAAGCCGGAGGAGGGGCAGAAGCAGGCATAGCACAGAGCGGGGCTGGAGACCCCTGAGATGAATAAGAAAAGGAGGAGGAAAGAGGACGTCCTTTCGCATGCGCATAAGCCCAGTTGTCCCATACATACCAATAATCCATCTGGGCTGGAGCTTTGTTTTCCAGCCTTTTCCTAAGCGCTGTTAATTTTTCCCCAGCAAAGGAACCATCCGGTGGCCAGTCAAAAGGTGTTTGAGCTGTTAGTGCTGGCCACTCAACCTTGCACAAGATTACAGCTTTTTTTTTACCTAAACCTTTGGTGCCAGAAATATTCCCCCAATTCTCGAGAATTTCAGCCAAAGGGGTCCCCTTACTTACACTCTGCCCAGAACCCATAATGGGATACCAAAAGGACACCAAATGTGCCACCTTATCGCCTAAGCAATGGCTCACACCCCCCCTCCTCGGAGTTCTCAAAGGTGAACTCACCCTATGGCGGCTGGAGCTGTCCGAGAGGAGGAGTGTAGTCTCGCTTGTTGGGGCGAGCCTAGAGTCCCTTCGTGGTCGCCAAAACTGTTACGAATTACACCTGGTAGGACACGCACACAACTGCTGCGAATTACACCTGGTAGGACACGCACACCAATGCTGCGAATTATACCTGATAGGTCACGCACAGTTCGAATCTAGGCCGAGGCACATAAACAAAGTCCACAACTGCAAAGTTCCCAAAAGACACTAAGTTTATTACGCTCGAGCATGGTGCCCCCCTGCTAGCCAGGAGGGGACCCTGAATACAGATTATACAAAGGTTATATACTTTTTAGCAAAGCATGTTGCCCTCGTGCATCGGAAACCTTAGCCAATAAACAAACCCTTGTCTTATCTACCACCTATCCCTGCTTCGTGCATTCCTCCTGCTATACCAGTATGTTAATTACACAGCATGGTCCTAAAGCCACGGATCAGTAACCTTTATTATCAGGATGGGAGGCCTCACATCAAGGCCAAGAGACAGGGAGTTAGAGACTGACAAAAACCAAATACTGGGAGTCAAGGCAGGCTGGAGACAAGGAGGAGGATTTTCACAGGAATTCAGTATCTAAGGATCACTCGTCCTGGTGTATGATGTGCTGGCATTTAAACAATGGTGGGCCCGAAACCAAAATGGAGTCACATGTGCTACCTTTTCCTTAAGAGTTAGAAAACACCTACTTTCCCAAACTGCTGTGAACCCTCTTTGTAATTTTTTCACTATTATAACAGCCATATGTTCCAGAATCAATAACTGCTTACATCCAAACTAAACAGAGGAATGGAGAACATGGGACTGTGTAGGCAGCAGCCCTACAGTAATGTAACAAGCCACTTAAATGGGACTGACTCGGCTGCAACTACACAACATAATATCCTGTTGATTGGTCTCGGTCCTTATACCTATTGACTCCCATAGTCTTTTTTTTTTTGTTTTTTTTTTAAGAATTATACCAGGGATGAAATCCTGGCTTTGTTGAAGTTAATGGCAAAACTTCCTTGACTTCACTGGGGTCATATTTTTACCCCATGAGTAAAGAATTCCAGTGACGTTTAGTCTTCTGACTACAAACGTTTCTCTTAGGAGTGCCACATACAGTATCCACTCTATTTAATTTTTCCTCTTCCTCAGCCTAAATAACCCACCCATTGGAGCCAGTCATCTCTGGGGCTTGTGTTAGAAGGTATGGGACTTTGTCCTGTCTGTCTGGAACTCAGAGTATGTTTATACTGCAATCACAGGGTGCGACTGCAGCACAAGGAACCATATCCGAGCTAGCTTTGATCTAGAGCAATGACATTGTGGAAGTGTGCGTTTCTGCTCAGGCTGTACAAACCTGCCCAGAACCTGGGGTAATTACTCAGTGGACTAGTCTGCACTGAAATGCAGCAGCTTCTCTGCTCAGGTATCTGAGCTCGCTAGATTAAAATTCAGGTACGTTTACTTGAACTGTAATCACAATCTGCGCTTTCAGTGTAGACCTACCTAAGATTGTTGCCTGCCTAATACTTCCAGGCCCAGCTGAAGCAGGAGTAGGATAGAGACTTTGATCACCACACTAATTAATTTTCCATGCGGCTTCTCTCCTGCTAGACTGCATTTAGACCAAGGTGACTGTGACAGTCCCCAGGGAGGCATATCACTACTATCTGCTCTTAAGTGTGTCTGCCAGGGGTCAGCTCCCCGACAACCCTGGCCACAGGCAGAACAGATACTCCCCTTTCAGCTCCAGTGGACTCTGCTCTCTCTCTGAGTGAGTGAGTAACAGGTATACAACCCCCAAGGACTCAAAGCGTACCCCTAGAGTGTCCAACCTCTTAGGAACAGTGGGTCTGGTAATTTTCTGTGTGTCAGTGGCTAAGTACACTGCAGCCTACCAGTTCACTTAAGAACATAGCGCTGCTTAACTCACAGCACTTAGATTTATTTATAGAGAAAGCAAGTACAGTGGAACCTCAAAGATATGAATACCAGAGTTGCGGACTGACCGGTCAATCGGACACCATGGGGAACCAGAAGTAGGCTATTAGGCAGCAGTGGAGTCCAAAAAAACAAACCAGCAAATACTGTACTGTGCCTGTATTGCATCTTAAAGGTAGGCACATCTGGGCTGCCAGTCCCCACCACTATCCCCTACTCGCCAGGGTGTGGGGCAGCCACTTACAGGTAGGAGGTGGTGAACACTTTCCCCCTCTCCCTCCTGGCTGGGAGAGGGACAAGTTTGCAAGTTCAGAGCCTGGGAAGAAATTTCCTGAGCTGCTATTGAAACCTGGCCTGGAGTGTAAGCTGCCAGAGCCTGAGCTCCTGCCTGCACCCTGCGATCTGGAGGAGCAGCTCAGTTTTAAAGGGTCACAGGCTGCACCACGCACCCACTGATATTGTGGTGCCCTAGGATGCCTCATTCATAACCCTTCCTGCCAGGGGGCTAGAACCAGCTGTCTGGGCCCACCCGCACTCACTGGGCAGCCACTGCAGAGCTGAGCCCCCGCTCCGAGCAGTCCCCCCGAGGAGCATCCCATAACAGCTTGTTTAGAGTAATAAACAACCTCCATTCCTGAGGTGTCCATAACTCTGAGGTTCTACTGTATAAGTTTATTTAACGAAGAACGCAATTAATGTGATAAACATAAATATTGGAAACAAAGGGTTACACATAAAAACAAAGTCATAACACACGTTCTGGAGCCTAAACTCAGCTAACAAATGCCCTCTTGTGTAATAAAGTCCTCACAGCATTTTTCAACCAAGATGGCTGAGATCCTTCTTTCATGAGGCCAAGCCTGCTGGAAGCTTGGCTTCCCCTGCTGAAGGATCCCAGGGCATCTCTCTGCACCCCCGAAACACACCAGACCTTCTTAAACACCTCAAAATATCACCTCTAAAACAGGGGATCTTCCCCCATGCTCCTGCTGTTTATCTCTTCCTGTTTATTTTCTTTTGAAGTTTCCACAAGCTCATCATTAGTATTTGACTCAGTATGCAAAGGACGTTTATTGTAAGATGCAAAGGACGTTTATTGTAAGACCCATAATACACAATGGTCAGGTAGGGAGATAAGTGTTTCCCACCTCCTGTCTGGAGAAATCTGTCTCAATGCACACAGTCTCTCTGGTCCTTTAACTACAAGACCTTAAGAGCATAATTTCTAATATAAATATTCCTTACATATTATCTGCTTATACATTCTGCAAAGTTTCTGATGACCAGTGTGACACAAGCTTTCTGTAGAAACCTTATATGGCATTCTTTAGTGAACTAGAATGTAAATACCAGATGCTGGAGAGCCCTGTCACCGTTCTGTACCCATGTGCCTTCTCCCAGTTGGCATCAGGAGATCCTTAGCTCACAGTGACATGTACTAAACATAGATTAACCACAGATTTATACCTGCTACTACAGCAACAGTCCTATCTAAAGAGACACTTCTGGGTTACCAAAACTTGTGTGTGTTCCACATAGCAGCTACTTTCACCCTTACTCCATAGGGACAGCAAACAAGTCTGAAGTGAGCTTTCGGATTCATTACAGCATTTCTTGGCCATGACTACGTATTATCTATCTTATGAAAAGAATGGAATAGGGGGAAGGAGGAGGGAAAGCCTGAATTGCACTTATATAAGAGACTGTTCCCATCAAACTTCTCTTTTCACTCAGGTAAGCTTTCCTTTTTTCATTTTTTTTGTAAAATTCTGAACATATAATCCAGTAATTTCCCATTGTTAAAGAAATAATTTAAGATTACTTTGCAAGTAGAAATAAGGAATCGCAAATATTGGGAACCAAAAAGCTTTCCAGCTGTTTTTTTTTTTTATTATTCCCATCCATTGGCCTCTCTCCTGTTTAACCACTTTCTTCCCTTGCTGTGCTCACCTGCTACTCCCTAGGTCTCCTGCTGGTCCCAATATGCATGTTGTTCTCCCTTCCCTGGCCGTCTTTTCTAAGAACCCTTGAATTCCATCTCTTTGTCTCCTACTTCATCTCCCTGCCTTGGTTGCCTCCTGTGAGACCCCTAGCACAGCCCCAATTTACATCACTAAAGCAATTTTTAAATCATTAAGAGGGAAACAGGCTTTGTGTTGCCTTCCACAAAGATGCTGCTCAGAACAGCTCTAGGGGAGGTGGGCATGCAGTTCTGCTCCTTGCTTAGGTCTTCAGACAATTAGACCTGCTGGGTCTGGGTAGCTCTAAAGTTGCTCCCTGATGCAAGACCACTGGCCAAAATGCACTCCTTTCCTGACTCAGTAAACCCAGAAACCAAGCAGGATCCTTTTCTGCCTGGGGAAAAAAATGTCGGAGCAGATGTAAGGCTGCATGATTCCTCTCTCTTCCCCCACAAATCCTGCAGCCAATTTATTTAGTTCTACATTGAAAATACCTGTGTAAAAATGGCACCAATTTATTCAACAGATTAGTTGCCCATACATATTCTGTCATATTTACTTTAATGACTAAAGTAAGATTTTACTGCTTTTTACTCCTATTAGCCCGGCAGAGCCAATACAGAGTGAGGTGGGTTCTTTTCTTGTGCATCAACTAAATTCCGTCCAGTTACAGCTGTGCAACCTTACTGAAGGGTTGTGGAGATGTCACTGAGATCAAAATGTGATGGTGCTGTTGATGATGCACGATCCCGGTCCCCTTGGCCCCAGCATCAGTCCCCTCGATATCGGCACTGGTTCCCCCCACTCCAAACACCAGTCTCCAGCAAGGCAAAAAGAACTCTACTTGACCTTAGGTAGCATGAACAGGGCTGACAAAAAAAAAAAAATCTTTTCCGTTTAAACTGAACATGTTTGATATGGAGTAACAATAAACATGGAACCCCCTGAAGCCTTTTTTTAACAGTCATTTTTCTGAGAACTACACTTTACAGTTCTGTAAAACTACTGTGCTTTGCATCCAAAACAAAAATCTTAACTTTTTAAAACAAAATCTTTGACTTTGGAGAAAAAACTTAATCAGTATTCATGTTGTTGCAGTATTGTAAAATATTGTTATAGATTTAATGCTTTTCTTCCTATAAGCTCGAGTTGTTACCATTTTGCCACTGAAATTGTCAAGATACTTATCTTAACCTTATGATTATAAAATCATAAATGTTTACATGATTTCAACTAAAGAGAAACAAATATTAAACCATTTTGCCTAGACTTATTGTTCTTGATCTTTGGGAAATAATTGTCACACGTACTAGCCTTTCCCATATCTAGGATTACAGCAACCTCTAGGGGAACTAATTGTAACTAATTTTTTGTGCAGATCTATAAAAACATTCTGGTGATATTTAACTTGGTTCTTGTTTGTTTAATGGGGTTAGGCACATAAGTAAATCACACCCTGTGATATACAAAGTAGAGCCCTTTTTTATTCTTTCTCTTTTGAAAGGTAGGACATTACTAGACTGGGATGATTAAGGGCTCTTCTTAGTCAAAATAAATCTTTCAAAATATGTTAAAGATTTCATCAGAAGCACCTGGTAACTGTTTTGACTGCTCTTATTGATTCATAAAATAGTATAAATCCATTCAAATGTAAGTGAATGGGCACTATCAACAATACTGTGAATATATGTATTCTTGTTAAACAGTTGTGTAATGGGGGTATTGGCATTAGTAACATCCACCTGCCTTTATGATCTGGAGTTAGCATTGTTGAGTTCAAAATATGAGGTATAGCTATCGCCTTACTTGCCTGAAGTAGATTATTTAAGAGTTAGACACTGGCATTGTCAGAAACTTCAAATTGTGTACATATACTTTAATTACAAGCAATTTTGTATGTTCTGTTATTCCCTTCTCTTACCCCAGAAGTACATCTTAGCAATTAAGGGAGTCTGAGTCTGAAATTTTGGTATAGTAACTTGCATTTTGAACATAAAAGTTTTGTTGTTCTGTAGATGAATTACCACGAGCACAGGTGAAAGTGCTCAATTGCTTTATGCCTATTTTCTTTCATTGTCAAATACTTCTGCAACGTAACCAGCACCAGAAGAGCAAATCTACCTTACTGTGTATACGGTATCTAATGCCCTAGTTAAGGAGAGGTATATACTGCTGTAAGTACCCTGTTGGCAGACCCTCCCTCGCATGGTGTATGTGAAGTAACACTACATGGGGGGGCACCGTTTTAAAGAGCTTGACTGCATAGGGGTGGGGATGGAGTGGGGGACACTTCAAAAGGGCATCCCCTCTCTGACAACAGGCAAAATCCTGTTCTGGTTTGTTCTAGTACTGGGCAGGGACCAAGCCAGCCCCGTGGCCGCCTTCCTCTCCACCTCTCCGGGGGGAGGGGGCGCGTGGTGGCGTTTCCTCCGGCACAAAGGGTTTTCACCGCCTGCAGCCACGCGGCTGCGTGGACCCGATGCCGGGGTGTAGCCCGGGCCTGCGGCGGTGCCGGGGGGGGGGGGGGGGGAGGAGGAGGGGAAGGGAGGGGCGGACTGGGAGCTTCCCCCTCCCCCCCCAGAAGGGGCAGCGCGGGCGAAAGGCTGGAGGGGCCTGTGGGCGAGGAAAGCGGCGCTGGGCCGCCCTTGCGCTGCCGCCGGGGGCCAGGCGGGGCGAGCCCAGAGACAGGAGCCGGGAGCGGGCAATGGAGCAGCCAGGCAGCGCCAGCGGCAGAGACACGCCAGCCCCAGGGGGGCCCAGCGTTCGCGCGCCGCAGTCGCGAGCCGGTTTCTGCAGCAACCGCGCTTCCGCGTTCCCATGGGGCTCAGCGGCGTCAGCCTTATTGGACATTCCAGGAGGCTGACGGGTCCCGAGCGGGGTCACAGCCAGGAGGTATGGGGAGGGGCGGGGCGGACGGCTACAGCGGGAGGCGAGGCGCCATTTTTAAACCCTCTTGGCGGCTGCCTGCAACTGCTCCCGGGTGAGTGGTGGGGCGGCTCGGGGACTCGCGTGGCGGTGTCCTGGTTGCCCCGCGCTCGGCGGCTGGTTCGAGGCTCGCGGTTCCCGTTCTCTCCTCGGCCGGGCCCCGCCCCGCCCCGCGCTTGGCGGCTGCTGCTTCTTCCCCCCGTGCCTGGCGCTGCACAGGGCCTGGCTCCCGGCCTGAACGGGCGGCGACTTGCCCGGGGCGAGCTCAGTGGCGGGGCACAGAAACAGGCTGCGCTGCGCTCTGGCCGTCGGGACATGGGGGCCGGGGGGACGTCTCCTTCCACTGCCGGCGCCTCGCCCGCCTAGGGCTCCTGCTCCCACCGCTTGCGTCAGGGTGCGAGCCGCACGGGAAAGGCCCCGGGCCTGTGCATCAGTGCAGAGAGGCTGTGAAGGCGCTGATGACCAACGACTTAGCAACCGGCGAGAGAAAACCCTGTCAATTGTGACTTGCCTGCAGGAGTGTGCGTGGTCGGGAGCGACCCGCGGGTCTCCCTGGGTGTCGAGTCAGCTCATCGGTCTGGGAGGGGTGGATAAAAATCTCATGGATCTTTGTGAAAATGGCTTAGCTCCTGTAATGAGTCCGAGAGGTTGCATACACACAACTTCGTTGGTTGCTGTAACAGGGACACTTATTTTTCTAGTGTAAAATAACCAGGAAGTTCTCTCGTGTATATCACCTTATCAGCACTGCTGTAATTATCTACTGCTTCTGTGGTGGCTTTAAATAGCCCATTACTGTCTGAGAACCATACTTCACACATTGTGAGGAAAGAAGTGGTGACTACTGAATTGAGATTGGTGTCTCTCTTGCAATATATGTAAGAGCTTTAGGAATATTTTCCAGAAGGGGTGAGGTAATATCTACCTTGTCTCTCTAATATCCTGGGAGGACAGGGCTACAACTACACTGCATGCAACAAAGTATTGATCTGTGTCAGAGTTCCAAAGTTAACTGCACTTCCAACCTACTTGTCCTCTCAAGACACCCCACTTAGGTCACAGGCCTCCAGCATTCATCTTTCTCTGAGTGAAATCCCATGATTCTCTTCCTGCACGTTATGGCCTTAGGTTGCAGACCTCTGCTAGTTTTGGTGATCACCTCATTAGGTCTGACTTCAATTGAACACCCTCAGTTCTGTTCTCTCAGGCCAATGACAGGGTTATCCAGTAACCAGCCAGCTTTCATAAAGTGAAGTACTATTTATTTAGAACAAAAGCTTTTCACAGAAAATATATCTTAAAGTAATAAACAGCTTACATGAACTCCTGACAAACATACTAGGTGGTTCTCCGTCTTTCACATGGAGACCCTGCTAAGCTTAAAATACTTAAGGTCCTCCCACAGGGCCTGTGTCTGTTGGTCACAGTCTCATGCCTGTGTCAGTTCTTGGATGGTATCCCTTTCCTTTCTCAATCAGGTCAAAGGCTTTCTGCTAAGGTCTGTGAACCAGGTCAAACCAGGCCATGTGCTTTTTCCCTAGGAGGGTGAAACTTTAAAAAGACTTGTTACCTGGATTGTTTCAGTATTGGAGATTTGCATTAATTATTTCCCATTGTCTTTAATTCTTGTATGAAGCATTCTTTGTCATACCCATTTAGCCAGGAATACAGTCGCTAAGTAGCCCATACAGATACATATTGCATTTATAAAGTTAATACAATAGCATTTGAATATTCCACAATTCCACAGCATTATGTCTGTTCCATCTCAATATAATAGGTGTTGGATATTCAAATATTCCCTAGCATCTGTTATAAAAATATTTGTGTAGGTATTTCTACTGCATTCCTCACTGTGGTATGTAAGAAAGTTACAGATTTTAAAAGTAAATACAGAATATTGAAGAATCTTCTATTTATCTCTCCATTCACTGTTCCTTGTTGGGGTGTGTGTGTGTCCTTGTTTTTTTATGGGACGGGTAAGTCAAATCAATGGCTTTCATGGTGATTTTAATTTCTCCCAGTAGCGAGTTCCTCAGTCATTAGTATGTTGCCAAAAGAGCTGTGTTTCCTGCAGCAGAGAGAGTTATTCTTTTAGGCTGATGGTAGTATTAATTCATAGTAACACGATTGTCCTGACAGATCGTGGTAGGTGATCACAGGGAGGTGGTATTGGCTTTGCATTCTAGAACACTGAAATAAGTAGGTAAACAGCTTATTCTGTACATTATATGAAACTATTAAACTTTACACTTACAATAATAACTGAAGGAAGTTTTTTTTTTTTTAATGTCTGATACAATTAGCTGACACAAGGCAGAATATTACTTGTCCTGTTCTGCACTGGCCAAAAAATTATGTTCAGCCTTGTTATTTAACTTCATTGATCATAAGTGTGTTCAAATATGGTAACATTTTGTAGGTTAGACCAGGTTATAGTGATGGAAGCAGAGCCTTGAATGAGTTATGCATGTAATCCTAAACAATTGCCGGTGAACGTGGAAATCACCATTGTGTAACTTGGTTATGCCACTTAAATTAGAGCGATGCTTTGGAGTTTTCAAAATTTAAATTAGTATGATTACATAATTTTCTCTAAATGTAGGTTGATTTAGTTACCATTTACAACTGTTAGTAACAAATTCTATTATTACATTTTTAAAAAAATGTTTTAAATTTTTTTTTTAAATGAATGGTGATATGGTGACTTAAAGGACTAATATCTCTGAATTTGCCAGGCCTTAAAGTAAAGGTTGTAGTCCATATTAAAAAACAAAAAACAAACAAACAAAAAAACCCAGACACATTCTAACTCTATTTAAGTGAGTGAAACAATGAGGGACATAATTAAGGTGGTTGGAAGTTTAGCAGATAACATTCACATAGCATTTTATTCTCCTCTCTAACATTATTTTAAAGTTATTTAGCTTTTTAAAGGGGCAAACACACACACACACACACCCTTGAGCCGAAGAATTAACACCCATTCCTATGGGTGTACATATGCAGGATGTTGTGATAAAAGGTTTTAAAGGCTTGAATTTGGGGTGGCTATTTTGATCAATCACAGCATGCCATCATATACACTATATGCCTGATATTTTACAGAAAAAAATATTTAGAGATGTTTGAGTTTTAATTTGAACTATATAAATATTTCATATTCCTCTTTCTAAAGTTAGATGACCTTAGTTATAATTAAACTGTACAGTCCTCAGAGGGAGAGAGAATTATAACTAATTTTAGAACTCTCTTTAAAAAAAATTCCAAAACTCTGAATGTATTATCTAATCATGTTGTGGATTTAATGTATGATATATGGCTATAAGTAAGTGTCTTATTCCATTAGCTGGAAGTGATGCTTGCCTTATTAATGAATAATGCTCCTGTTCGTAGCCCTAACAAGGCAATTAAATATTTTCTGCTTATCCAAGAATGTATATTGCCTGTCCTGGAGCATGCACTAATGTAATTTGGTGAAAGAAATATCATGTTGGAGTGGAAAAGGAAGCAAACATTTGGCATATTTTTTGTTTTTAAAATGGTGATTTTGGATGTGGACAAATTGGAGAGAGTCCAGCGGAGGGCAACGAAAATGATCAGGGGGCTGGGGCACATGACTTATGAGGAGAGGCTGAAGGAACTGGGCTTTAGTCTGCAGAAGAGAAGTGTTGTGGGGGAGGGATTTGATAGCAGCCTTCAACTACCTCAAGGGGGGGGGGTCCAAAGAAGATGGAGCTCGGCTGTTCTCAGTGGTGGCAGATGACAGAACCAGGAGCAGTGGTCTCAAATTGCAGTGGGGGAGGTCTAGGTTGGATATTAGGAAATACTTTTTCACTAGGAGGGTGGTGAAGCACTGGAATGGGTTACCTGGGAAGGTGGTAGAAGCTCCATTTTTAGAGGTTTTTAAGGCCTGACTTGACAAAGCCCTGGCTGGGATGATTTAGTTGGTGTTGGTCCTGCTTTGAGCAGGGGGTTGGACTAGATGACCTCCTGAGGTCTCTTCCAACCCTAAATCTTCTATGATTCTATGATTAGATGGAATATTAGAAGTCACTGACCATGGATTAATCAGCAGTGTTGATTAAATGGTCAGAGGTGCATGTTATATGCAATTTAGTACTTGGATGGCAACTATGTGTACTTATGCAAGTCAGTAACTTTAATGGGACAATGTAAAAGTGCTTTTAAAAACTGGTTTCAGAGTAGCAGCCGTGTTAGTCTGTATCCGCAAAAAGAACAGGAATACTTGTGGCACCTTAGAGATTAAGAAATTTATTTGAGCGGAAGCTTTTGTGGGCTACAGCCCACTTTATCAGATGCATAGAATGGAACATATAGTAAGAAGGTATATACATACAGAGAACGTGAAAAAGTGGAAATTGCCATACCAACTCTAAGAGGCTAATTAATTAAGATGAGCTATTATCAGCAAGATCAAAAAAAATTTGTAGTGGTAATCAAGATGGCCCATTTCAGACAGCTCACAAGAAGGTGTGAGGATACTTAACATGGGGAAATAGATTCAATTTGTGTAATATTCTCTGTGTATATATAAAGCCTGCTGCAGTTTCCACGATATGCATCTGAGGAAGTGAGCTGTAGCTCACGAAAGCTTATGCTCTAATAAATTGGTTAGTCTCTAAGGTGCCACAAGTCCTCCTTTTCTTTTTGCGAATACAGACTAACACGGCTGTTACTCTGAAACCTGTAATGACCCAGACACTCCAAGTTTTTTTTTCTCCTGCTGATAACAGCTCATCTTAATTAGCCTCTTAGAGTTGGTATGGCAGCTTCCACCTTTTCATACTCTGTATGTATATATATCTTCTTTCTATATGTTCTATTTTATGCATCCGATGAAGTGAGCTGTAGCCCACGAAAGCTTATGCTCAAATAAATTTGTTAGTCTAAGGTGCCACAAGTACTCCTGTTCTTTTTTAAAAAACTGACAGCTTCAGACTTTTATGCAGGTTTTAAAATCTACCAGAAGATGTCACTGTAATCTAAAACAGGGTTATTTTGTTAAATAGGTACCACTTACTGTTTTGACATTTAAAAAACCTGTTTGTAAACTATGGTTCTCTTTCCTGTTCTCCAAATCGGATCTTCTCAATTTCCAGTTCTTCCTTATGAAGTGTCATTGCAGGTGAACACTTTAGGTGCTGTGCGCCTGGCTTCTCAAGCCATGCAGCATGAATAGCAAGAGCCATTAGAAGGACTCTGGTATTCTGGAACTGAGAGTATAAAACTTTCCATTTCCCAACTGTCCCTCAGTTTCTCTTTCTGATGGCTGGTGTGTTCACAGAACCTCCACCTTGTCTTCTTTGCATCCGTTTTAGGCTCAGTCTAATTGTTTGTGTGTGGTTTTTCTGCTCAAGCAAGGTACTCCTCTTGCCCAAATCTTTTGGGAGAGTCAGATCTATTTTTTGGAACACAGAATCTCCCCAATTAAGAGTGTTTTGCTTATTTGCTTGTTCCTTATCTCTGAAAATTACTTTCTCAATTCTGAAGCCTTTACGGCTTGGGACTTGGAATTTAGTTTCATGACAGTACAGATCTGAGCCACGTTTTAGTGGTGGCCACCATAGTCCTTTTCAGATGGCAACTCCTGGCTTGAAAATTCCTGTGTGTGTTGCCTTGGCTTTCTTCATCTGGAAGAATCCTGGATTGTGCTTGTAGTCGCTGTGTGGTTCTTGTTCTTGCTCTTGAAAAGCGTGGGTTGAAAAGTAGATTGCTTATTCAGAAGGTTCTTCAGAATTTGTTTTACTGAAGGATTAGTGCTCAGAATTGGAAAAGCAGAGGCAGGGAGAACAGTCACTGGAAGAATAGTCAGTCTTTTTTCTTCACTGGATGGCTCAATTCTAATTTCTTCTTCCTCTGGGCAAGTTTGGACAAGACAAGTCAAAAGAAAATCCAGTCAGTTCTGGCACTTTGCTTACATTAGCACTTCAACTGTTACCAACAGGAAGTTTATATATATACAGTACTGCAACTATATTTGAAAACAAGTTAAAGTATTTGCTGCAATGATACCTAAAGTTTAGGGAATAGAATCGGAGTGGGGGGAAATAAAAATATTAAAAGATAGAATAGCAGATAAAATTGTCTTTGTTCAGACTCGCACATTGTCAACACTGGGATTTTACTCACCACTGTAGCTGTGCCAATAGCTAAAATCAGAGTGGTTAAGGAAGTTATGAAGCTTTGTAATATGAAAGCATAAAAATAGTGTGTGAAGCCTTTTGAACCATGAATGAGTATAACTAATTAGTTGCACTTGTGTTTGTTACAGGTAATTTGGCCTCCTGGGATGCCATCAAAAGAAAAGGTGGAGGGAATCCTTCTGAAAGTGGTAGATTTGGACTGAATTCATTTTTACCTGGTTGTCAACTCAATAATATTAGCCAGGATGGATACTTTCACCAGTATACTTCCTCCAATAAGTGGAAATACTGATCTTGCTGGTTCACAAGCAGAAATACAAAAACTTTTAATCGATGAAAGAATGCGGTGTGAAAATCATAAAACAAATTATCAAACTCTAAAGGCAGAGCATACAAGGTACAGTACTTTAAATGTCTGTTTTCCTTATTTTGTTTGAGCTGTTAAAAGGTAAAATTAAATATTGGAAGAAAGGGGTTTTTTTGGTTGTTTTTTTTAAGCTAGTTACCTGTCTGACTTTAATTTGTAGGAGTAGCAGTACAAGTGTTTACTGGATTCAGTCATGAGTTCTGTAAATTGCTCCATTGAGGAAGGGCTTTGATTGTTAAAATACTCAGTGTCTAATAGAAATGTACATTACTACTCGAATTTATGCTTCAGGACAAGTTTGACAGTTTTCTAAAATAATACTTTGTTATTTACACAACAACAATTTAAAGGTCTCAACATATGCGAGGTGAGGGTTCTGAAATATTCAGTGGATCTGTAAATATGCAGTAATTTCAAGAATTGAGCACAGTAACCATGTTAAATGTATTTTGGGGGGAGGGCGGAAATGACACCTAGTAGATATTTTGTCAGATCTGATGTCTTTTTCTTCTGTACTTCTGTTATTACTGTGACTTCAGAATTTTCCGCATAAGAAAGATCTGTTTTTAGAGGATAAATGGGCATTCTTAGTATAAAATAAAAATACTTTATATTTTGCAGGTTACAGGATGAGTATACAAAATCACAAAATGAGCTCAAACGGTTGTTAGTTGAAAAGCAAACCATGCATGACAAATTTCAATTTCTTCTTGCTGAGCTCCGAGGGGAATTATTAGATAAAACTAGGGAACTAGAGGAACTGAAGATGCAGGTGAGAAAATGGTTCCCAGAACTTAATATGAATTTCAGTCCTTCTGTAGAAACATTTCTCTAATATGTCTTTATCAATGTATTGTGTGTTTTAGCTGTAGTTTTTCTTTCTATTTGTCAAATTGGATCTGTTACAGCCATGTCCTCAAATCACAAATCTTGACTGAGTTGCACTCCTCTTGTAATTTGACTGCAGGAGCACAAATGAAATGACAATTAAAACTTCTGGTACCATTTAGATCTTCTAAACTTATCATGCATTCCATGAATAGTAGTCTCTTGAAAAGGTGCCATTGATGGCACGCTCCTTCTTTACTATGTTCTAGTATTACTAATGTGAAGTTCTCTCCTTCAGGGATCAAAAATTAGTTAGACTGGTTATGAAGAAGGATGAAGAAAATTAAGGAGAAGCATATCTCTTCCCTGTGTCAACACTGCAGCTGGGATTCTGCTATCCCCACTGGGATTTCAGTCAGCTTACGCAATGCATTAGGCCCTCTTGCTCTGTGAGATGGTGACACAGAAAGAAAAGTGTCTTTCACCCTGTAAATGAAGATGTACTGAAGGGAGAAAATTAAGCTTCCATTTTCCTTCAGCCGCTTTTCTTCCTCTGCCATCTGTATTTTTTATGAACTTACATCAGCAGTGCTTGTTTTCAGCCAAAGATCCCACTTGTGCAATTTGTTGACTGAGAACATATTTTCCCTATTGCTAACCTGTTTAGTCAGATCGGTGCCTCATAAAGAAAGCTTTTTCACCTGTGGCACTCAAGGTCTGAACAGGTTCTGGGAAGAAGCTTAAGATGCCACTATTCATCATTTTTCTTTTAACTATTCCAACCTTGCTTCAGCACATACATTGTACCTGGTACAGTGGGGTTAGCTAAAATTCAAATTGTGCAAATCACATGTTGACTATCAGTCTTTTCTACTTTGGAGGTCAATAAAATTTTCAGGAATCTATTTACAGTAACTATCATTTCCCCACAGCTTGGAAAGACTAGAGTTGACTTTCCAATGACTAGTCCATTTTGTGACCAGTGTTGATCTGAAGGTATTTCGGCAGTCAGCTGCAGGGGTTCATGTTAGCTATTCAGCTGCCAGTGAAATAACTTTCTAGCATTCTTTCTGAGCAAACCTTCATCTCCTGTATTGATCCTTCTTCTGCAAGTCAATATTTGCCTCAGGTTCTTCACTTCAGGAAGGGTGATACCAGCGCCAAAATGTAAGTGCGAGGGGTTTGTAGTGATCCTGTTTGTGTCCGATATACTCAAATGAGTTCTTCCATAGTTTCTTTTACAACCGCAATCTGCTTGTCAGGCTCTGAGGGTTTGTGTGATCCAACATGACACATGAATCACAAGAGCTTTCTAGGGTTCAGAGTAGCAGCCGTGTTAGTCTGTATCCACAAAAAGAAAAGGAGTACTTGTGGCACCTTAGAGATTAACAAATTTATTTGAGCATAAGCTTTTGTGAGCTACAGCTCACTTCGTAGGATGCATTCAGTGGGGAAACAAAAAACCCCATAAAAACAAATTCCTAGGAATTTAACAGAATTTGGTCAGGGAAAGGCAATACTGTCTGATTGAAAATTCTAAAGATCTTCTGTCTACCCACAGTTTAGTATACTCTGAATGAGGGAGAGAATTCTCTCAATGCTGCTTCCAGAGCTGGTCTTCAGTGTCTGAAGTGCTTCTGGGGCCCAGAATGGCAGAAGAAAAGTGGAATTTGTCAGAGGCTTTGTTCTTATGGGAGGCAATTGAGGGTATGTCTGTGCTGCAAAGTTGTAGACAAAACTTTTGTCTTTCATGAGTACTTAAAGCCCCCCCCCCCGCACGCGAAAGACAAAAGTTTTGCCGACACAAGTGGCAGTGTGAATGCAGCTTTGTCGGCACGAGCGCTCTCCTGCTGACAAAGCTAACTGTGCTCGCGGGGCTGGAAGTATTTTGTCAGCAAAAGTGCCAACAAAGAGCAATTACACACGCTGACTTTTAGAGGCAAGGCTGTGTGAACACAGTGTTCTCGCTAAAAGCTGCGTGGTGTAGACAAGCCCAGGAGAGTAGGTGCAGGGAGTTCCTTGGCCATCCAGCATCTTGCCATGTTGGATTTAAGCCATTATGTTCTACTTTTCTATAAGAATTCAAGGGGCATTTGTGCTTTTGTTTGTAGGAGTCACTTTTTTTTTTCATGTCAAGGTAGAGAGTTCTTAAAGGCAGGCTATTAGTTTAAAAACAAAACAAATCTCTTAGTGAATTGGCCTTTATCTGTTGAGACATTCTACTAAAATCAAAATGGAGATGTTCTAAACACTCTTCCCACCTCTTTTTCCAAAATTGTTTGTTTTAAGTAGTAATGCCACATATCTCTGGTTTTGCAGTTACCACTGAAATCCAGTCGAAATTCAGTGAAGGATGCAACCTGTTGCCAATCTGTTTTGATATATGCAAAAGCTAGACACAGAGGTTAAAAAAATTGTTGCAATTTAAGAAATACTGTATCTCAGAGCAGGACGATCGGTATGCTTTAAAAACAAACAAAACTCTTTTTGGGCCCTAGTGTAAGAACTGTAACCAGAAATCTTACACTCTTCATCAAGAAAATGAGAATGCAGTAAGACCATGCCCACTGCACTTTTCTGAGGGCTTTTTCTTTTCTGCCCTCGTCTGTGCTTATCGATGGTATCTACATGGTTTTCCTCAATCCGTTCATAATTTTTTAATCTAGTAACAAAAGGGAGCAAATCACTGAAAAAGCAGAATGAGAGTGGGAAGAAAACAAGTCCTTCACTGTTTGAGCATTAGACTTGAATTATAGCAATTAAGGAAGAAGGCAAAAAAAAAAGGTAGTGAATGTACCTTATCTGAAGAACTTCAAAGATGATGCAGTGGCTGGATTTATTTCACATATATTTAATATTGTTAACCTTTGCAATGTTAAATTTTTTCCTCAGAAAGCACATCAATTATAGCTAGATTGATTAGCTTTTTATGAAAACAGGTAAAAATTAAAAATAAATTTTATAAATGGCATATGTTCATAAAAACTTTTTAAAAATTGTATATGAAATGTTTCATTGCCCAACGTTTGTTTTCCAATATAAATTACTTAATATGACTGTGTGGTTATTCTACAGTACATTTGTTTTCTGTACATGTCAGGTACTAACTCCTCAAAAGCTGGAGTTGCTAAAAGCACAAATACAACATGAATTGGAAACCCCTATGAGAGAACGCTTTCGGAAACTAGATGAAGTAAGTAGTAAGACACATTTAACTTCACTTTGTCTAGATTGAGGGAGGGTTTGTTTGATATTTTGCTTGGTATTAAAATGACTTATGAAAAGATGACGGGGAAATTCAATGGATGACTCGTGAAATAAAAGTATTAAGTATCTACTTTTGTGCTTGAGTGAATCTGTGTTCTACTTCCTAATTTAGGAGGTAGAAAAATACAGAACAGAATATAACAAACTTCGTTATGAAAATACCTTCCTCAAATCAGAATTTGAACACCAGAAGGAAGAACATGCACGTATTTTAGAAGAGAAAAAAATAAAGTATGACACTGAGGTAGGTAGAGAATATGTAATATAAGTTAAACTATAAAAGTGAAATATTTTAGGTATTTATAAAATTTTAATAAGGATTTTGTCATTTTAGTGTAACTTTAACTATTATAATTTTGTCTTTTTCGTACTCTTGTAATATGTTGGTTATCAGAGTACTGTCAGCTCAAATTTTTGTCATGGTCTGGTCCATAACAATTTACCTCAATTTGTTCAAGATATCCTGTAGAAATATCAGTTGTCCTATTGCAAATAATAGGCTTGTCTTTAAATGACAGCCAATAACA
This sequence comes from Lepidochelys olivacea, assembly GCF_965140295.1. Lineage (NCBI taxonomy): Eukaryota > Metazoa > Chordata > Testudines > Cheloniidae > Lepidochelys > Lepidochelys olivacea. The sequence continues at coordinate 271,245,693 of NC_140411.1, forward strand.
ATGCTTGCAAACCTTTTTTATTAGCTTTGAGAGATTTAGATGGATCAATACATTATCTCCCAGTCCTAAATTAGTAGCTCAAATAGCCTAAATAAAAGTAAATAAATATAGAATTTAGATTCTATATAGAATCCTAGAATATCAGGGTTGGAAGGGACCTCAGGAGGTCATCAAGTCCAACCCTCTGTTCAAAGCAGGACCAATCCCCAACTAAATCATCCCAGCCAGGGTTTTGTCAAGCCTGACCTTAAAAACCTCAAAGGAAGGAGATTCCACCACCTCCTTAGGTAACGCATTCCAGTGTTTCACACCCTCCTAGTGAAAAAGTTTTTCCTAATAGCCAACCTAAACCTCCCCCACTGCAACTTGAGACCATTACTCCTTGTTCTGTCATCTGCTACCACTGAGAACAGTCTAGATCCATCCTTTTTGGAACCCCCTTTCAGGTAGTTGAAAGCAGCTATCAAATCCCCCCCGTTCTTCTCTTCCGCAGACTAAACAATCCCAGTTCCCTCAGCCTCTCCTCGTAAGTCATGTGTTCCAGTCCCCTAATCATTTTTGTTGCCCTCCGCTGGACATTTTCCAATTTTTCCACATCCTTCTTGTAGTGTGGGGCCCAAAACTGGACACGCTACTCCAGATGAGGCCTCACCAATGTCAAATAGAGGGGAATGATCACGTCCCTCAATCTGCTGGCAATGCCCCTACTTATACATCCCAAAATGCCATTGGCCTTCTTGGCAACAGCGGCACACCGTTCACTCATATCCAGCTTCTCGTCCACTACAACCCCTAGGTCCTTTTCTGCAGAACTGCTGCCTAGCCATTCGGTCCCTAGTCTGTAGCGGTGCATGGGATTCTTCCGTTCTATTGTCCTTGTTGAACCTCATCAGATTTCTTTTGGCCCAATCCTCTAATTTGTCTAGGGCCCTCTGTATCCTATCCCTACCCTCCAGCGTATCTACCTCTCCTTCCAGTTTAGTGTCATCTGCAAACTTGCTGAGGGTGCAGTACATGCCATCCTCCAGATCATTTATGAAGATATTGAACAAACCCGGCCCCAGGACCAACCCTTGGGGCACTCCACTTGATACTGGCTGCCAACTAGACATGGAGCTATTGATCACTATCCGTTGAGCCCAACGATTTAACCAGCTTTCTATCCAGCTTTTGTCCATTCATCCAGCCCATACTACTTTAACTTGCCGGCAAGAATACTGTGGGAGATCGTATCAAAAGCTTTGCTAAAGTCTGATTATATTATGCTAAAGTCCAGTAATATCTGATTACTAACCCAAGAAAGGGGCAGCAGAAAATACTGAGGTGAGCAGGAAAACTTGTCCATTTTCAAACTTCTCAATATTCCTTTGTCTGCCATTTCTGAAAATTTTTCATGATCTCTCTACTATTGACCCTCTAAATGTTTCAAAATTTGTCCTCACCTATGATTTAGCTCTTGGGTAAACTATTCAATGATCTGTTTTGTTTGGGGCCAAGTTTTCAAGAAAGAGTCTAAATTGCAAATATACGCACAAGTATATAATTACCAGTTGCACTCCAGCATGTATCTCTAGCATATTATATTTAGGTGCTTACCTGAAAATTTAGCCAAAACTGATATTTATTCTGAGACGTCAATATGTAAATCAGCTATGGTGTGCACAATCAAGTCTTGAGACTCAAAGTAATTCAGGTCTTCTGTTTTATCAGCTCTTTAAGATTCAAGAATTGCTGGTTAGCTTTTGAAGCTCTCTAGTTTTAAACCTCCATGACTGTTAGAATTATAGGTGAAATTATTCCCATACTCTCCTGTTGCAGAGACTGCTTTGCTTTGTTTTGTTTTCCGTCATATAGCTAAAGCAGGATAACTTCACCCAACTTTCCAAAATCAGAAACTGAGGCTTGGTCTACACTACAGAGTTAGGTCGATGTAAGGCAGCTTACGTCGATCTAATTATGTCAGTGTACATGCTACAGCCTTGCTCCCTCCGATGTATGTGCCCTAGTACATAGACATCATAACTCCACCTCCACAAGAGGCGTAAGGTTTATGTCAGTGTAGTTAGGGTGACAGTGTCCATATAGACTCTGTGTTACTTACTTCTGCTGTTGGCTGTCATTCTTGTAAATTTCACGGATCCATGCTGGAGCTGTGAAATTGACAAGAAAGCTGCGGGGGGTGTGGGGGGCTCCTGCTGCCTGGGCTTCCTGCTCAGAGCCAGGCTGCACCCACCTCACACAGAGCCTGGCTGCCCCCTGGCGGCAGGGAGCAGAAAATGGAGAGACCGGGGGGCAGCAAGGCTTTCAGCCTGTTCCCCCCGCTCCCCACACTCTGCCCCTCTTCAGCGTGTCAGGTGAGGACGCACACCACTGACAGAAGGAGGTTAGTGTGACATGAACCACTGTAGTAATTGTTGCAGTGGTTCAAGTCGACTTACCTTTCTATTGTAGACATGCCCTCGGGGAAGTTGTCTCAACTGGCAGGCTCTTGAGGGAGGGACAGTCCTTCCTGCTGTTGACTGAGGGCATGTCTACATTGCAGTGAGACCCTGCAGGGCTCCTGGGGCTCAGGTTAAGGGGCTGTTTAATTGCGTTGTAGACGTTTGGGCTACAGCCTGAGCTCTGGGCTCCTTCCACCTCACAGGGTCCTATAGCCCTCGCTCCAGTCTGATCCTGAACACCTACACTGCAGTTAAACAGCCCCTTAGCCTGAGCCCTGCAAGCCCAAGTCAGCTGGCTCAGGCCAGCCCTGGGTTTTTAATTGCAGGCGCCAACAAGCCTACTTTTGTCCCCTGCACAGTCAGCAGGCTGAAATCAGATTGTTGTGGTTCTGTGGATCTTATTACTCGAAGAAAATAAATTAACATTTAAATGCAGATAGATTTCCCTGTTTAATGCAAATTGGTGACTTTTTCTTAATCATCAACTTGTGTATTATTTTGGTGACTGACAGCTAAATAATGTAACGGTTGTATATTTTTCTTATAACTATTAGATAGCAAGACTGGATAGAGATAAAGAAGAACTGCATAATCAGCTGCTTAGTGTTGATCCCACAAGAGACAATAAGCGAGTGGAGGTACTCCTAAGAGAAAAGGCTCAACTACATCAAAAATTAAAAGGTTTAGAAGCTGAGGTAGCAGAACTAAGAGCAGAGAGAGAAAATAGTGGCGTGCAGGCAGATAATGTCCAAAGAATACAAGTACGGCAGTTGGCAGAGATGCAGACTACAATGAGATCTCTGGAGGTAAGAAGTTTAACTGTCTCCCAGGGGAACACAGCAAATAAATTTGGAAGTTTTGGGACCAGTCGACTCTGGTTCCATGTACATGTTAAAGAATTAAAAATTTTGCATTTTCCGAACTTACTCTGTACTTCTGATTTTATTTTTAAGTCATCACTTCTCAAATTCTGTCATAGCATGGGCTACATCTTAACTGAAAAATTCTTACAGACCATGTCCATTCTCACCCACAGTTCTATTTGCAGTCACTTAAGATGCATGTGTGAATTTCAGTTGCTTAACTGGAATTTAATATTGGGATAGTGTGTGTTTTGATTGTCTTTAATACAATAAAAGTTTTGTCCTTTTAAAAAATGTTAATTATATGATCTACTTTTGTTAGCCCCACTCACTTCTGTTCATGTGTTTCCTTCTTGCTTACCTACCACGTGATACTCATGTCTCCTGAACATGTTGCCGCAACTTCCTACCTTCCTTTTCTTGTCCCCTTGCACATACTTCCCTACTGTAAGGTCCCATCTATCCTACTTCTCTTCTGTACATGCTTTTCAGGTTTCACTTCTCCACTGAACATTCCTCACTGGCTTGAGGGCTTCAGACCCATTAATGGTTCCTGTTTTTTTGTCTGTTGGCAGCTCCAGTCTGTGGTGGCTTTTCTTCCTACTGTGTAGCTGCAGCCCATAGTTAGACTGGCTTCCTTTCCATCTTCCTTTTACAGGTGCCTAAGCTCTTCACTGCAATAGTTTGTTCAGCCATCCCAATTTTATAGGGACAGTCCTGATATTTGGGGCTTTCTTATATAAGCACCTATGACCCTTTGTCCCAATCTTTCACACTTGCTATCTGGTCACCCTACACTGCTGTGAGCTGTATTTCTGTAAAAGCAGTTAGAAACAAGGAAGAGCCAGCACTATATGCCTGCCATATTGCTGTGGATTACCATCAAGTGGTCTGAAGACCACAACTTGACAAACACTGCTGTTAGATTTTTTTTTTTTTTTTAAACGGGCAAGGCATCTTAAAGACCTATCAAAATGCACTTCATAATGCTTAGATCTACTCTAATCTTAATTTAGTAATTTTTAAAATCTTATTGGAGAAAAATAAATTGATTGAAGTCAATGTCCTGGGTTAAGCATCTACCTGAAATTTTACTAAAGTGCTGTCTCCCAACACCGCAAAATGCAGAGTACTGAGACTGTTGTTTATCCTTTATGATGTTGACTTTACAGAGGTACACTCTAGGTGTTTTGTGCTGGGGTGTGTCTACAGAAGCCTTTTTGGAGCACTGCTTGCAGGCACACACATCCTGACAGCCTAACAGTTTACTGGATGAGGGTGTAAATATCTGACCTCTCTAACCAAGCCTCCGTTCCTCTTGCCTCCAGAAGGCTTTGGGGATGTGGGGGGTGCATGAGTCTGTGGGGGTATGTAGTTACAAGTGTTACTCTGAGTAAATTAGAGACAGAACATAGTGAACTGCAAACCTCTACTAAATATAAATTAAGGCTATGTTTTAATCACTGGTATTTTTAGTAAAAGTCATGGACAGGTCATGGGTAATAAACAAAAATGCATGGCCCGTGACCTGTCCATGACTTTTACTATATACCCTTAACTAAAACTTGGGCTGCAGGCGCTCTGGGGGTGGTCCGGTGGTGTCGCAGATGCTGGGTGGGGGATGGCCCGGGACCCGTGCTGGTGCTGGGAAGAGGGGCTGGGCAGCAGCTCGTGGCCTGGGACCCCCACTGGTGCTGGGGCGCGGGGGAGGTTTGGCAGGGATGGCAGGCTACCTACCTGGCTCCGATCAGCATGTCGCTGCAACTCCTACAGGGAGGGGCTGCCAGGGGGGCACCACATGCTGCTTCCGCCACAAGTGTCAACTCTGCAGCTCCCATTAGCTGGGAACTGCAGCCAGTGGGAGCTGCGGGCGTGGCACCTGCGGGCATGGGCAGCACGCGGACCCCCTGGGCCTTCTGCCTAGGACAGGGGTGGGCAAACTTTTTGGCCTGAGGGCTGCATCTGGGTATGGAAATTGTATGGCGGACCATGAATGCCCGGTGGGGGAGAGGGACTCTGTGGGGTGTAGCATGGGAGGGCTCTATAAGGGATGTTACAGAGGTGGGGGAATGGGGTGCTCATCGGGTGGGGGGTGCTCTATAGGGGTGGTGCCTGGGACTCCTAGGGGCCCTGCCAGCCAACAGTGACACCACTGCTGCGGGAGGAGGCACCCTAGCTGGGATGGGTGCGGCCCCTGGGCAGTTTCTAGGCTCTCGAGGGTGGGGCTGTAGGAGACCGGGAGGGGATTGGTCTTGCTGCTGCGTGGTGGGGGCTGCTGTTTAGGGACGAGGTTCCAATCCTGGAAACAACGCAGTAAAGTTGTGCCTGTGCAGTGTGGTTCTGGGTGAAGCTGGTGCTCATCAAGGGAATTGTGAGTCGGGGGCTGGGGAGCACATGTGGCCTAGGAGCTGCAGGGATATATCGGTGGGAGCCAGAGAGCGCCCCCCCCCCACCTCCAACCGTGCTCCAACTGTGAGCCCCCTCCCACACACCCAAACTGCTGCTGCTGGCCCTGAGCCATCATTGGCCGCTGCAGAAGTCACTAAATCCATGGTTTCTGTGACACATGTGCAGCCTTAATATAAATATGTAAGCCAGTAGTGTCCAAAAAGCCCTAATCAAGATTGAGATCCTATTGTTCTACACAATGTACAAATGCATATCAAGAGATAGTTGCTGCTCCAAAGAGCTTATAAATACTTTTTTTATTCAAGGCAGAAAAGCAGTCAGCTAAGCTCCAAATTGATCGCATTGAAAAAGAACTACAGATGAGTAATGAGCAGAATACTCTCTTAACCAGCAAACTGCACAAAGCCGAACGAGAAATCAGTGCCTTGGCCACTAAAGTAAGTGCTTTTGTGGTATCAGCAATATATTTTCACATCTGGTTTCAACCTGAAGAAAAGGTGGTTTCAGCTGACTTTTTAAAACCATATTTCACTTGGTTTTTAATGTAAAACTATTTTCTGCCCTTTGAGTCTATGGTACCTGTAATAAATGTTCTTTAATTACAGATGGCAAGATAGATAAGGAGATTTTATCCTTCTCATTCTCTGGATTTTTGTTTGGTTTTTTTTTTAATGATGTGGTGCTTGAAGAGCCATATTTAGTACCACACTAGGTTTTTCCAACCCTTAATAAAATATGTCTGGTGCTATCAAATAAGGGTTGTGATTTCTTACTTTAATAAAAAATTATTAGACTATAGAGACAAATCTAAACAAAAGTGCTAGAGCTTGAAACTAAAAAAAAATTGGATCATCAATATTTGGTTTCTGGTTATTAAAATAATTCTAGCTAAGAACAAAAACAAAGTTACTTGTCTAATGAATCGTTCATTAGACTAGACTGAAGTAAAGAACTCTGTGTTTTGTATTTTCCTTTCCTTGTGGAACTGCTCTAAAAAGTGCCCATCTGGTGACTTTCCTCTAACAGTCAAAACAGAACTTAATTTTCCAGAAACATTATTTGACTTAATGTTAGCTTTACTTCTCATTTGTATATCAGAAAATATACTCAGAATTCTAGTCCCAGAGAAGAGAATGCTTGGACAGACATTATTTTAACAATCCTCAATGCTTCTTCCCAGTACATCTTGGAGAGAATTCCAATGAAAATAATAAACCAAAGTAAACCTTAATACCTTCAGTCTCTACTGAAGAGACTGTGGTTAGATTGCCTACACCATTTCTGAGACTGCCCACAGTTCCACAAGTTCTGGTCTCACATATACAATACTATGCAAAATACCTTCAACACAGTTTTGTTTTTGTTTTTTTAAATCAACAAACAAACTGAAACACTAATCTACTGCCTTTTGGAACATACCCCCCAAAATAATAGACACATCCATTCAAAATATTACCTTTAGCAGCTATTAGCACCATAATATGGCTCAAAAAGACACCTAACACAAGAAATGTGAAAGATGGAACAAATCACAGTCCAAATTTAACAATCCAAGAACTTGTTCAAGATGAGCTTAAGCACACCCAGTACTTGCAAAATAAATCAGGCAAAAAGACAATCTCAGCCCTGAACTACATTTTCCCCATGCACTAAGATTCTAACCTTCTGTAGGAAGAGGACAAAACACCAAACTACCCACATGCCTAATCATGTAATGTGACACACCTAGTTCTTATTTATCTAATTATTTGGTCTATCTAATTATTTATATTATATTAGCACCTGGGCATCAGGGCTCCATCAAGCTAGGCATTGTATGAACAAATAAGAAGAAAGCCCCTGTCCTGGAAAGTGAACGCCAGGTAACTTTAAAAAAGGAAAAAAATGAGCTAAAACACCAGCCTGGCTCTTCCCTACCTTTTGTGTCTTGTTTGCTCCCCATCAGAAGCTGTACAAGGGGTATGGAGCCTTGAGGTTGTGTGAATTGCTGTTCTCTATAAAACCGCAGGAGTGCTGAGGAATTTGACTAGATAGTAGTGTTATTGGAGGGTAGAAACTTCCACCTAAGCAGGTCTACTCCAAGAATGTGTGCAGTAGGTCCCTCCAGCACTGCGCTCCCCTCCCACTGTGTATCCAGACAAGCTTATTTCAGAACCCAGGTCCTTTAAGTGCACAAGTGATTTATGTATCTTCCTCAGGTTTGTGCCTCAGAAAGCTCCTTATATTAACTTCATATTTAAGCATCCAAATCCACAATGTAGTTACTTAATAAGCTACTGTGTCATTCTTAACCTTTTACAACTTGTAAGTGCCAGCAGGTTGTAAGTACATTTGTCACTGCAAATGGATTTTCATTGTAAGTGCTTTCCTCTAGATATTTAATTCTCACTGACCATGTAATTACTGTGCAGTAAGAGCCTAAACTATAGAAAGTTTCATGTAGGCAGTAATTGCCTTTAGTGATTTGATGTCCTATTTAAAACCACTGTTTTTATGGGGCAGTTTTTATGCATTACAGTTTCAGAAAAGATGCATCTGGTTTCAAATTATTTTAAAACTATGAACAATTGGATTTTTAAAAAAATTGTGTAGCAATCTATGATTCTAGATGCTGTAAATTGCTGTCAGAGAGAACTGAATAAGGACGTCTTCAGTGGAATTTTTATTTTTCCTGTCTTTTTGTGTCACTTCATGTTGTTAGAATCTCTGTAGCTTCATTTTGGCTAGAAATTGAGGAGGTTTAAGCCAGGAGGGAAAAACATGAAAGCTAGAGTGCTGGCAGATTGACATAAAATGGAGAAAGCATCAAGGTCCATAATACTGGATCAAAGTCTTAATGAGGCACTTCAAGTGAGCAGCCTTCTAAGCATAAGCTGCACAATTTTGGGACATCTGCTTGTAGGAGGTGTATGCTTGAAAGTCTCAAGATACCACATTTTGTTTAGAGATACAATCTGTCTCATTGGGTGTGCAAAATCACAGTAAATAAAGAGCACAAGCCTTTTCTAAAAAGTAAGCTCTCCAATCTGGTGCTTATAGCTGGCTGGTTCAACATGACTTACTACAACTCTAGTATATGACACTTTGGTAAATTGTTGAGTGTCTGCTCTGAGTACATCTTTCCTATGGAGACGTATAGTGCAGAAGTATATTATACATGGATATTAAGCATGTACAGTAACTCGTATTAAGTTACTTGTACAGTAATTTATCCAAGAATTTCCAGTGTCTTCAATTTGAAGGATTTATGGAAAGAAAGTGGCAATGGAGTATAATTTGTGGAGTCACAGTGTATTAATAGCCTTATTGTTGCTATGTGGATATGGGATATATAGCATCCTTAACCTGGACGCTTGGTAACTCTGAAGTGGCTGTATGAAAAACATTGTTTAAAGTAATTTCTTGTAAGGATGATGCCATCTGAAAAGCGTGGATCAAAATAATTGCTAGGGTATAATATTAGTGATTCGGTTTTATTTTCTAATTAACAGGTAGATGAACTTAAGCATTCACACAAATTAGAAGTAACTAATGTCAGACTGGAGGCAGCAAGAGCCAAGAGTGAGGTAGAAAGAGAGAGAAACAAGATTCAAAGTGAAATGGATGGTAATGTGCAATTAGTTTCTAATGGTTTCTGTTGTAACCTGCAGCTCCTACCACACTACAATAAAAATTAACTGCAGAAGAAACACATTATCTATTCTAGTGAAGATAGTCAATCTGAAAATGAATTTGCTGTCTAAAAACATTGCCGTATCCCCTAATCCACCAGGTGTAGAAGCTGTGTATGAATGACTCCCAGTTTATATAAATTAATGAACCCAGGAAACATTTTAGCATAATCTGTGCTAATTCACATATTTAGATAACTTGCCTTGTTAATTTTATTGACTATTGCCAAATTGTATAGTCAGTTTCTTTTTCTCTCTGTTATAATTAGTGCTTGAACTAAGGTTTTAATGTCTACAGAAGATTACCAACGGGACCTCCTGTATTCCATGAGTCTACAGCAATGGAATTTGCCACAGAGTTAGGCCAAGGATCTAGGCTTTCATTTGAAGAAAAACGATTGTTTCTAGCCTTCATGGTTTTGAAGAAAATCTTCCAAAAACGGTTGGAATGTAATCAGTGCATTTGTTGTCTGCCTGAATAGATTGACAGTCTGAAATAACAGCTTATAGGGGTGTGTAGCAGGGCGAGACTCACCAGTGCGGCGCCCCCTGCTGGCTGTCCAGGGAATTAGGTCTTCACCAGCACTGGAGCACCCCCGCACACCGGTGTCTCACCTGCCACTGGCCCCAGGTCTCTCTCAGACCCCGGTGCCTTTTTCCCTGGGGTTCTGCCCCAGCAGGACCCCCACTCTGGACCCCTAACCCTCTAGACCCACTGTGCCTTAGTGGCTACTGCCAGTCATCAGCTAGCCCCCATTCACTGGAGCAGACTGCAGTGTAATGGTCACTCATCATTGGCAAGGGGGTAGGACCTGCTGCCTTTGTCTATCCTCAGGCTGCCCCTCTGCAGCCCCAGTGCCTCTGTAGGCCTTCATCAAGGCCTACGGGTTTATCAGGCTGGAGCTCCCCAGCTCCCTTTGCCCTTCCCCAGCGCTGCTCTGTGCTGCTCAGACACCCTATTCCCAGGCAGCTAGCCCTTCCCACTCCAGGGCTAGAGTGGGACTCCTCAGCTTCTGGCCTATAGCCCTCTTATAAGGACCAGCTGGGCCCTAACTGAGCTGGCCACAGCTGTGGCTGCTTCCCCACAGCTTCCCCCAGCTGTTCTCACTCCATTTCCCAGTCGCAGCCCTCTGCAGGGCTGCTTTTAACCCCTTCTGTGGGAGTGTGACCACCCACCTCCCGGATTTCCAATATGACTATAGGGTGTGAATGCCAAAGTTTCCTGGGGGCAATTTAAATATCAACACAGTTAGCTGTTTCACAGCTGATCATTTTAGCGGAACATTCACTTTATCCAAAAATCCCAAAATATATCCCTCATTTTCCTGGATGAAAAAAAGAAGCTGTCAAAACCTCTAGCTTCCCCCCAAAAGTTCTAGAAATATAGTTGTTTGCTGTCAATACAAAAATGTGTAGTCCACTGAAAATGTCAGAACAAAAGAAAAAAATTAATTTAATATTAAAATAAATAATGTACATACTTCATTATTTATTTTGATATTTCATTCCACAAACCCCTTCACTTTTAAACTTACCTGAAACTGTTGCAAAATTTTCAGTTTCTTCCTGGATTGCCTATAAATGCCCTAACAAATCAAGGGTCAGGTCCATCTTGCCATTGAGTACATGGGCCCTGAATATCACACAAGAGTTTCACTCTTCTTCTTACAGCCATAGTATTTAATTATTCAGAATCACACGGGGCAGTAACTTTTCCACTACTGTTGATGTTTCCACAAATCTGTTTTCCACTATTACTGGTCTCTGGTACATTAGAGTTTTAGGTTTTCAATATAGTCCGTATTCTTCCCAATTCCACTCCATCTTGTTTTAGTGAATTAAAACAGGGGATATGCTCTAACTAGATCATTAAAGTTCCATTAGTGATTTATTATTAGTTTCCCATCAACTTCAGCTTGTACTCTCGAAGCATATAATGCATTTGTTCATTTAACCCTTCCATATTCACAATGGAATGTTTTATCCAGGGGCATCTGTTTAGCTAATATGGCTGTTTGCTAAATCTAAATTGCAGACTCAGTTCTTAATCGAAGTCTGTGCTGCTTATTTTAGTATTTTTAGAAAAATGTTTAATCATGATTACATAAGAATTCGTCTCTAAATAATGTGTTTTCTATTTTAAAGTATTTTTAATTAACAGTAGTAAAAGTCTTGCACATTTTATCTCTTTAAAGTGGTTGAATATTATGTATGAGTGAACAGTGGATTCACAGTTCCATTTTATCAATGTTTGTAAAATGTTTTAAATACTTTAAATATTTCATCATGCTGATGTGTATATTGTATAAAACAGGATTGCATTCAGACAATGAAATTCTCAAGGCAGCAGTTGAACGCCACAAAGTGCTTTTAGTAGAAAAGGATCGTGAGCTCATTCGTAAAGTACAAGCTGCCAGAGAAGAAGGCTTTCAAAAACTTGCAGCATTACAGGAAGAAAAGTATGTTCACTTGTTTACTGCTCTGTTTTAAAAACGGTTAGGGGGCAGCATAGGGTGACCAGATGTCATGATTTTATAGGGACAGTCCTGATATTTGGAACTTTGTCATATATGGGCGCGCATTACTCCCCACTCCATCCCGATTTTTTGCACTTGCTGTCTGGTCACCCTAGGACAGCATGCTTTACTTGTTTAATGTTATATTCAACTGAACGTTTTTGCTGTCACTTTGTCCTTGTAATAGTTCTTGTGTAAATATTGAGCATTGTTTCAGGTTAGAACTTGAGAACAGATTAGGTGAGTTAGAGAAAATTAAAGTGGAACAAGATGCTTGGAGGCAATCTGAAAAGGATGAGTATGAAGAGAAATTGCGTGTTATGCACCTGGCAGAAGAGTCTAACAGAAGGGAGCTTCAGAATGTTAGGTAATGTATGTGTTTTTTTTTTTAAAAAAAAAACCTGGTTTAAAAATATACAAGTATTTTAAAATAAAAAAATAGTAGCTTCATATAAAAAGGCAAATAAAGAATGTATAGTTTAAAAAACAAAACTCAGAGGAGTCATGGGTTACAGAATTTTAAGCAGAATATCTTTTCCCCCTCCCAATAAATGCTGTTTAAAGTCATTTTTAATTAGTTAAATGTTAAAAACTGATCTCTTGGTGGCTGCTGGTTCAGGCCCACAGCAGCAGAAACCACTCTTTCCCCAGAATTGAGGTTTTAGGAACATGTGGCAAATCAAGAGGCCTAATTTGATTGCTCCTACTCCGTAAGCCTCCAGTTCTGTACAAGTTTTAACTTAGCAGTTGTCAAAGTTCTCAGTGGAGTTCTACAACTGTTTATCACATCCACATATCCACATTTATAAACCCCAGTGTCAAATCAAGGATATATAAAATCAGGCAAATCATTGGAATCCATGACATTAGTGCAGTCTAATCATACAGTAGAAACATGACTTCTTATTTTATAATTGACGCAAGTGTATTGTTCAGAGTCATCAGCCTTTCAAAGGGTTAAACAGACTGATCTGTTTAACTACTAACAAGCTGAATAGTTATGTTTTAGAATAGTTACGTTTTAATTAGACAAAAATAATGATACCTATTTTAAATTTTAGGTTAAAACTTCAACAGCAAATTATTCAGTCTGAGGAGTTAGAAAAAGAGAAAAGTGAAAATGCTGATCTTAAACAGGTAAGAGTTTTTGTATCATACTGTGATATTTTACTGTGAATGGTCTTCATCCCTTTATTCATTTAAATCAAAGAAGTCTTATGTTCATAGTGAAACTTCTTTTTGTCAATGCTCTTTAAAACTCAAATGGCAAAATTGTATAGAGGGCTGGTATTTTCTGGGCCCTTATAAATGGATTTATCACAGTCTTTTGCTTCAGGTACTTTTTACTCTTTATGTATTCTAAGGATTTCAGAACTCAGAATGTTGCTGGTCCTTTGGCCTAATAAATGCTGTTAACTGGAGAGCCAGGTTCTATACACTTATAAACTGTTTCTCGGTAATACTTTGTATTTACATTGCACCTTTCACCCAAGGTTCTTCAAGTGCTTTACAGACATTTTATACATGAATAAACTCAGGTGAAGTGGCTTGCCAAAATTGCACCGTGAATTGGTAACAGAGTTGAAAATACAATCTTAAGTCTCCTAACTCCTGATAGGCCATGTTGTCTCCTGTGTAACTAATGAACCTAACAGATCCTTAAAGAAAGGGAGACTGCAGTACATATCTCATGCTTCCCTAGAATGCAGTTATGGAGCTATGTCTTTGAAAAAGCTGGCTACTTATTTAGCCAGAGTGAATTTACCAATCACAGTTTCAGCTGATTGGGAAAATAGGTAGATGTCTACAGTGAAAAAGAGCAGTTAAGAGTGAAGACATTAGTAATTGTCTTAAAAAAGCCCACATCTCATACCAAAGACCGTTTGGGTGGAATTATCAAAAATGTTCAAGTGTTGGCCAAACTGTTACTGGTGAAATCTGGTAAAATTCTTATTTACTTCAATGGGAGCAGAGTCAGACCAACACTTAACACTCCTGAAAATCCCACCCATTAACTTCATGAGTGAGTGAGTGCTGTGCCCTGTTGGCAAATGCTCTCTTCCAGATAAGCATGGAGGGGAAATAAAGCTCAAGTTCGGTTACCCAGGGATCTTCTAAAAGACAATACGTAATATTTTTCACTGTTGCCACTATGAAACAGAGTTAAATTTAGAATTCTGGCACTTACCTGAGCTCCAATTAGCTACCAAATGTAAGTGTTGTCTAATACTCCAAAACTCCTGCAACTTACTCTGCTCTTCTAAAATTTCATAACAGCTTTGTAGTTATGGTGAAGAGGTGCACATATTATGTACTCTTGTCTTCAGGCACATGTAACTTTCCCCCAGAAAAAAAATCTGAAATTTCTGATACTTGTTTACAGTCAGGAGATGAATCTGCTTTTTGTTCGTTTTTTAGAATTTGAGGAAAATCCATTTAGTGATTTTTTGAGTTAAATGTGTGTTCACATTAAAGAAAACTGTTCATATGTTCTTTTGCACTTGCAGCTGGCATGCAGGGAGGCTATGCAGGGGAGTGCAGAGATCATACTCCCCTTCACAGTCATGTAAGGTTGGGCCCTTTGTTTTTTGGATAATTGACTGACTGACTTCTGTTAAATTTGTCTGTGATGCTTCAATATTTTATGAGTGTCAATGTCTCACTGCTGGGCACTGTAATTTCTGCAAGAGCGCTAGTAAGGGGTACTAAAGAGTAATGACTTTTGCTTTATGCTATCTCTCCCTCCTTGTAACCTCAGAAGAAACCTCTTGCCTTATCCACAGAAAATGTATTGTAAAAGTTCCAGAGAGCGGACAAAAAAGACATCCATATTACGAAGACATAATGGGACAAATGGCCAGATATCATGGCAACTACCTCCTTCTCCCTCCCATTATCCCAAACTACTTGTCACTTGTTCATATTTTTCCCCTAAATAAAAACTTATATATTTCTTTGGTAGCAAATTCATGATTTGGAACTCCAAGTGGCCTCACTTTCTCAGTGTGAAAATGACTTGCTCGATTATAATCAAAAGCTGAAGGAAATGGTGGAGAGATTAAAACAAGAATGTCGAAATGCAAGAAGTCAAGCAGAAAAAGCTCAGCTAGAAGCAGAGAAGTATGATTTGCTTTTTTTGTCTGTTTAATTCATTTTTTTCCTCCATGCTTGCATGTAATTCTTTAATAGTATTTCTCACCATTGCCATGACTCACCGATAATATAATGAAGCCCCTCTTTGTCCAGATCTTGACTGTATCTTGAGAAAAATAAGAATTCTTAGTGTGCTTTTAATTTCAACTTCCTGGTGTAAAAATGTATTTCTGTCTTGTGATAACTTTAACAATATGGATATGCGTCCATTTTCTTTTCACTTACCAGTTACAATTAACCCTTCTTGAAATAAGAAATATGTATGGGATTAAATTCTGGTCCCATTGATGTCGATGGCAAAACTCCCACTGACTTCAGTGGGACCAGGATTTCCCCTATGGCTTCTGTTGTAGCAATATTTGCAGTGGATAAAGGCAAAAATGTCTTGTTTCAATATTTGAAAGGGGTTTGGCACTGCTCTGGTCACTCTCCACTACACTCTAATGTGGTTCCCACAGGTAAAGGCACATAATTTATGGACTATCAAAAGGCTAATCCAAAGAAAAAGCCTGTACAGCCATCTATTTTATTGGAATCAGTTTACAAAATTAGCCATTTTATTTGAATTAAGTCAATAATTAAATTATAAATTTAAAAGTCCAAATTTGCTGAACTTTTTAAAGTTAGATACTAGAAACATATGGTTCAAGAAGAAAAGAGTGGGTGAAATAAAGTGTATATGTCAGGGATTCTAGATGCTGATATTTATTAAAAAGAATCCAGCGTTTGGTTTACTACATCACCACTCTTTAATGTTGTTCTCCTAGGATGTTAGAAGACAGATGTGTAGAGTGGTTGGAAGAAAAGCATAAATTTATTCACCGCATCACAGAAAGAGAAGAGAAGTATGACCAGGTGAAAGAGAAATTACACCGGGCTGCTGTTGCTCAAAAAAAGGCATGTTGACTCTTATTTACTTCAGTGCTTATGAAGAGGGAGAAAGCACAGCTTTCAATTTGGGCGTGCAGAATTATTTTTTTATATTGACATTTTATGGCAGCATCTATGTACGTAAGAATGGCCCTACTAGGTCAGACCAAAGGTCCATCTAGCCCAGTATCCTGTCTTCCGACAGTGGCCAGTGCCAGGTGCCCCAGAGAGAATGAACAGAACAGGCAATCATCAAGTGATCGATCTCTTGTCACTCATTCCCAGCTTCTGGCAAACAGAGGCTAGGGACATCATTCCTGCCCATCCTGGCTAATAGCCATTGATGGACCTATCCTCCATGAATTTATCTAGTTCTTTTTTGAATCCCGTTATGGACTTGGCCTTCACAACATCCTCTGGCAAGGAGTTCTGCAGGTTGACTGTGTGTTGTGTGAAGAAATACTTCCTTTTATTTGTTTTAAACCTTCTGCCTATTAATTTCATTTGGTGACCCCAAGTTTTTGTGTTATGAGAAGTAGTAAACAACATTTCCTTATCTACTTTCTCTACACCAGTCATGATTTTATAGACCTCAATCATATCTCCCCTTAGCAGTCTCTTTTCCAAGCTGAAAAGTCCAGGTCTTATTAATCTCTCATATGGAAGCCATTCCATACCCCTAATCATTTTTGTTGCCCTTTTCTGAACCTTTTCCAATTCCAATATATCTTTTTTGAGATGGGGCGACCACATCTGCACATAGTATTCAAGATGTGGACATGCCATGGATTTATATAGAGGCAACATGATAATAGGACAGAAAATATCTATCCCTTTCTTAATTAGTCCCAGCATTCTGTTCACTTTTTTGACTGCCACTGCACATTGAGTGGATATTTTCAGAGAACTATCCCCAATGACTCCAAGAGCTCTTTCTTAAGTGGTAACATCTAATTTAGACCCCATCATTTTATATGTATAGTTGGGATTATACTTTCCACTGTGCATTACTTTGCATTTATCAACATAGAATTTCATCTGCCATTTTATTGCCCAGTCACCCAGGTTTGAGAGATTCTTTTGTATCTCTTCGCAGTCTGCCTGGGTCTTAACTATCTTTAGTAATTTTGTATCATCTGCAAATTTTATCACCTCACTGTTTACCCCTTTTTCCAGATCATTTATGAATATGTTGAATAGGATTGGTCCGAGAACAAACCCCTGGGGGACACCACTATTTACCTCTCTCCATTCTGAACACTGACCATTTATACCTACCCTTTGTTTCCTATCTTTTAACCAGTTACCAATCCATGAGAACGCCTTCCCTCTTATTCCGTGGCAACTTACTTTGCATAAGAGCCTTTGGTGAGGGACCTTATCAAAGGCTTTCTGAAAATCTAAGTACACTATATCCATTGGATCCCCTTGGTCCACATGCTTGTTGACCCCCTCCAAGAATTCTAGTAGATTGGTGGGGCATGATTTCCCTTTACTAAAACCATGTTGAGTCTTCCTCAACAAATTACGTACATCTATATGTCTGATAACATTGTTCTTTATTATAGTTTCAACCAGTTTGCCAGGTACTGAAGTCAGGCTTACAGGCCTGTAATTGCCTTCAGAACTCTTGGGTGAATGCCATCTGGTCCTGGTGACTTACTGCTGTTTAATTTATCAATTTGTTCCAAAACCTCCTCTGTGGTTTTTTCCTGCCACAGGGATATTAAATTTAATTATATTATGGTTACTATTACCAAGCGGTCCAGCTATATTCACCTCTTGGACCAAATCCTGTGCTCCACTTAGGACTAAATCAAGAATCACCTCTCCTCTGGTGGGTTCCAGGATCAGCTGCTCCAAGAAGCAGTCATTTAAGGTGTTAAGAAACTTTATCTCTGCATCCTGTCCTGAGGTGACATGTACCCAGTCAATATGGGGATAATTGAAATCCCCCATTATTATTGAGTTTTTTATTTTAATAGCCTCTCTAATCTCCCTGAGCATTTCACAGTCCTATCACGCTCCTGGTCAGGTGTTCAGCAGTATATCCCTGCCGCTATATTCTTATTATTAGAGCATGGAATTTCTATCCATAGAGATTCTATGGTACAGTTTGATTCATTTACGATTTTTACTTCATTTGATTCTACGCCTTCTTTCATATATAATGCCACTCCCCCACCAGCACGACCTGTTCTGTCCTTCCGATATATTTTGTACCCTGGTATTACTATATCCCATTGATTATCCTCATTCCACCAAGTTTCTGTGATGCCTATTATATCAATATCCTTATTTAATACGAGGCACTCAAGTTCACCCATTTTATTATTTTGTAATTAATACGCATAAATTCATGTATTTGAGATTACAGTAGTTGTAATATGCTTTATAGGAGCCAACCATGTTGTTCAATTAAATACTTTTTTGTTATTGGTGAGCTTGGAGATGGACCAAGAATTAACCAATAGGATGCTGTGTTAGATACCAATAGGATGACATTTCCCTTTTTAGTAACATCTATATGGTACATTGTTCCTACCCAAGCAACTATCTGTTACACACCCACGGGTTGGTAATACTGTTAATGGAAATATTTAATTTTATATTTTTGTTTCCCCCTAAAATTGCATGTTATGGAACAGCTAGCACAAAAGGAGAAACTGGTTATTAATTTTTCCAAGTCCATACGTTTTAGACCTTAATAAAGCCCAGGATTAGTTAGTAATTTTATGCACCATAAATACATATACAGGATGCCTGCCTCTACTTTATAAAACAGAAAATGGATGTTAGTAGTTTAACATTGATGTCACCATCAGCAAGTGATGTCAGGGAGGAAATAAAATTTGCAGTTTCTAAGGTATTGTTTATATTTATAAACAGTCAGTACATGATGAGCTTATCTAATTTGCCTGTCAATTTGTCATTGTCTAACAAGACTTAGTAGTTGTTTCAATTTCCCAACAGGTGGTTTAGAATTGTCTATAACCTGCCCATACAACTGGATACTTTGTGTGTTGCTGCTTTACCTTCCTTTTCGGCATGTTTCCTTTAGACACGGGGCATGTGGGGATTCCAAGCCTCTTTTTTGGTACATTACTTTTCTAAATCAAAGAGAGGATGGAAAGCAAATATATGCTTATGTTTTCTTTCCACCATTTTCAACAAAATTACATCTCTTCATAAGGAAATGCTAAAAATTATGGAATCTTGTGACTGAAATGCAAGTGCAAAGTAGATGTAACTTGATCAAAATGATCAAAACAGGTGACACAACTTCTAAGTGTTCAAAATGTGTGTGTTTGACAGAGAAAGGCTCTCAATGACAATAAACAAAAGAGGCTGCAGGAGAAAATAGAACTCTTGGAAGCAAAGAGAGAAGAACTAGAAACAGAAAACCAGGTGTTAAATAGGTAATAAAATATTAGATTTTCTTTGAATTGGTCCTTAGAATTATAAACCAGTTGTTTTGAGGTATTTCGTTTCTAGATTGATTGATGTAATAATTCTGTAAATGAATAACTATCTCCTAAATTATTTGATTTACCATTACAAAATATTTGAGATGTGTGCAATTTACAGCATAGTCACTGGGGCCCAGTCCAACTGCATCCTTGTGGGCAGACCTCTGCTCCTGCATGGAGACCCACTGAAGCCAGTGTGCTGTTGCAGAATCAGGGCTGTTAGAGCTATTTTGTACTATGAGGCCACCATGCTCTTCAGAATTAACATACAAAATCCTCTTGTTAAACACCCCCAATTCAAATAAGTTATTTCCTTGTTGTGGCTTTAACCGTTTAAAACTTGACTGTAGTAGATTGTTAGAATATCAATGAAAAGTTGAATTAATACTGCAGGACAATTAATTACATTTTCCAGTATTCCAAATATATTTAAAGTACAGTGGTTTAAATGTGAGATATTTTCCTTTTGAATGGAATTACTGCACATGAAAGTGAAGAAGCTTAAGGTCAGCCTAAAATGGCAAGTGGAGTGTTCAAAAGGCTAGAAATAAGTTTTCTAAGGTGACTTTAAGGGCAAACTAAATTGCAACTGTGGTGACCAACAGGAAATATGGTTGTCTCAATTTGGTTTGTAGACATCCAAGTTATGTTTTTTAAAGTGTAATGAATTAAAATAAAGGTTTGTTGTAGATCCTTCCTGCAAGGACACACTGCTGATCTGGCTTTCACTTAAACAAACCCGTGGTGTATCACCTGCCTGACATGTCCATCCAACCAAGGTTGGAAATGAAACACTGATCTCCAACCTCCCTTTCCTTCAGTGCTGAATTTGTAAAAAAGGGTGCCGGGGCTCAAGCGATAAGGAGGGTGTCCCCTGCACAGCATGATCTCGTGCACCACTGACAGAAGAGGTGCTGGGACTGCACCGCAGCATGAAAAGAAGTGCTGCGGTTGAGCCCCAGCGCAAATTGAGCTCTGCTTTCCTTGTAAATTTCACTGAGCTGCAGGTACGCCCTGTACCACGCTTCACAGAGAGGAGATACACCATTAGCTATGTACATTCTTGAGCTGTAGATTATAGGGAGCAACTGCCTGAGTGGAACAAAAGGATGATTCTATCAAGCCAGTGGGCCACGAAGGCAAATTATCTGTTTCTTGTCCTGCTCAGTGACATTTATAAATAAACCGACGGGAGAGGCTGACTTTCATTCTGTAGTTCAATGCACTGATCAGTTAACAGATAATTAGGGTGTACGCGTCATTTTTCTTTTGCTAGTCAGACAGTGAGCAGAAGGCAGCAGGCTTGCATCAGAAGGTTCCATCGCAATCATATTTTGGACATTTGGGGAAAGAGGAGAAAAAGATAGCATGACCGCACCAGGAGGAGGGTTGTTAGACTGGGAAGAACAGTGCTGAGGGAAGGTTAAAACAGATAGCAAGGGGACAGTGTGTGAGACTAGCAGTACCCCAGACATGCAGGTAAGCGGACGTAAAGAAAAGGAAAAATAACCCAGAAGGATATAAGAGAACCAGACTAAAATCTGCATGGAAAGATGCAACAGTTCCTGGTTCTTCTAATGCCTTTAAAGCATATGGAGGGTCTGACTCATCTTTGATTTAAATATTTTAAAAAGCAGTCTTAACTATAGTGCTTCTCGCTACTGTGAACCTTACATTAAAATCTGAATTTATTTCCCTGCTGTTGAGTAAATTCTAGTCTGTGAAACTGTAGTTTATATCATTTGAGGTGTAAAAGGGATCTCCCAAACATTTAAACACAAATAAAGTGCTTCTGCTTGTTCTATATGGGCTATATGCATCCATCCTGAAGCAGCACTTTATTGGGAGTGTGTCCAGCAATATGTTGGAGAGAGAGAGACATGTTTCTGTGATCCGGTACTCTAAGCATTTTGAGCAATACAAAAATCTTATTTCATAGACAGAACGTTCCCTATGAAGAATACACTCGCCTTCAGAAAAGACTAAAGGATTTACAGCGCAGACACAATGAATTCCGGAGTTTAATTCTGGTTCCTAACATACCATCACTCAATCCAGTCAGTGGGATGTTGTCTACCTTAGTTCCTGGGCCTGAAATATCTTTTCCCCATCTGCAGGTGATGTATTAAATATTACTCAGATCCACATTTATTATTTCATATACCTTAGCAAAGGATGGAGTTTGTTGCTAACCTGGGACATAAACAGTGGTTAAAACTTCTGCATTAATAGTTTAGGCGATTTAAGCTAGTCACCAGACATACTGTTTAAAAGCATAAAGGAAGGAGTAATGAATGCTGTCATACTGTGGCCTAATATATAGAGAAGTGATTATATAAAATACATCTCACTGTACCCACTTCAGATGTGAATCCCTTGCTTCATTTTTGTTATGCAATTACCCACAAACCACCACCACCACATGGCAACAGTTAGAGCTCTCTGGGCAGTCTGTTGTGTTGTATTGAGAACTGTTTTACTTTTTGTGAAAGTGCTCCTAGCCCTGGAGGAGTTATAGTGGTTACAAAATCAACATTTGTAACAGGAAATGAAAACACCAGTAGCACAGTTAGAATTCTGTTGCACCCTGCTAGCAACTGCTTCCCTTCTGATTCCTCAGATTTATAAAACATCTGCACTTGCCGCACCCCAGGCTCCAGCCTGTTGTTTGTCCTTTCTCTTATGTTTACACCCCCAGTCTTGAGCAATTCACTGGCTTCGTTATTTGGAAGAGTGGCATAGAAATAAGAGCCTCATCTGTGCACGGGAGCAAACTTAGGGCATGTCTATACGCTGCAAAGGAAACCCTATGGTGCCTGGGTCAGTTGACTCGGGCTCAGGGCTAAAAGTACAATGTAGACATTTGGGCTCAGGCTGAAGCCTGGGTTTGAGCCCCTCTCCCGTGGCTGGGTTTCAGAGCCTGGGCTCCAGGCTGAGCCCGAATGTCCACACTGCTATTTTTACTCTGCAGTGTGAGTCCTCCAAGCCTGAGTCAGTTGACCCAGGCTCTGAGACTTGGTGCCATGAGTTATTCTTTGCAGTGTAGATGTACCCACAGAAGGGAGATTCCAGTGGCACGTCCCTGCTTCCAGGATCAAAGAGGAGTTTGGTGAAGGTGGATACTCCCCTTCAAAAAACAGCACAAAGTGTAATAGGGAGAAGAGGCAGCTCCCTCTACCTCCCTGCGACCATGTAGTTTGCTCTTCCCCTGAGAGGTTGCTGTAGTGTTGGCTCCTGCCTCCCCACCTGTGTCCATTTGTTAGGCTCTGAAGTGCACTGCCCCGGGAGCACCTGTCATTCCCGTGCACATTCCTCACTGCTGTTGATATCATGAACGTCAGGGGCAATGCTTGAAAGCAAATAGAATAAAGACCTTTTAAAAAATCTTGTTTTCACATAAGGTAACTTTAAAAGCACTTTTATTTAAAACAAGTAAGTAAAGGGGACAGAGAAAAGGGGACAATGTCTCTGCAAATGTTACAAAATGTAATGTGGCTTTTTGTTGTTGTTTTTTTTGCCGTGTCCCTAACTCCTAGGAGGAACAGCATCAAAGGGAGCTCTCCCTACTTCGTAAGCGGCTAGAAGATCTAGAAACCACACAGAGAAAACAGCTGCAAGAGCTCGGGCCACGTGGAGAGCGAGTTAGGCTGGGAGCGCACAGTGACTCTGGTAGAAGCAGGATGGTTGAAGAGGACGATATACAAATCGAGGACTCCAAATAAAACCTGCAAGTTTCAATTACCAACTGACTTCACTACTTTTTTCTTGTGTAGGTTTTTATTGAGTGCTTTGCCAAAAACATATTTGTATGTGCCTCATATTAGAAGAAAGGAAGAAATATCTGCGTCATTTTGTATTTTTGATGGAACGCACTGAGTTTAGTCAAACATCATAATTCAAGGGAAAAGAATGACTACACTTGGTCTATCTAAGCATATACAATGATCGTGTTGCACAAAAAACAATTCTTTAAAAAGAATGGTCAAGCTTTGGGTTTCATTTTAAGCCATTTAGGAAAAAAAAACTTGTCTGGAAAAATCCCTTGGAGTATCTGTTTCTTCAGGGATGTTCCCTGCCCCTCCACCCACCCACCCTCCCTTTCTGTGAAATTGTGCTGTGTTGCTAGCACATTTTTTCTTTAAAAACAAAAAAACCCCAAAACACATGATACAGGATCTGCAAAGAGATGGAGGAGGAGGAAAACAGATCACATTTTGGACAAAACCGGCACCATAACAATGTACCTTTTGTACTTTTTTATATTGCAATGACTTAAAACAAAGTTATGGGAGGACATAGCTAAGTAACAATCAAGGTTTTTATCAAATGCTGCATTATAGATGAAGTATGAATATTTGCCTTTTATATCTTTTAGAGACGTCTCAATTTGTATTTAATATATTGTGTGCTTTGTTTACTTAAACCTGATCACATCTATTTATTCAAGGTTTAATATATATATTTTAATTCTCTGCCTTTTTGTATTTGTTTTTCATTTAACAGAGCATTGGTTTGAAATCAGGAAACTTATAGGGACCGAGTCTTTTTCTCTGACCCGAAGAGAATTGAAATCTTTCTGGTAGTGCAGCAATGGTTCTCTTTCCTATTTCATGTGCCCACAGCCACTGCCTGGAAGTGAAGTTACAGCATGAACAAGCACATAATCTATTTCTTTAATAGTTAATACTATTCGTTAAAACATATCCCTTTATGTAAAGTACTACGATGGTATGCAAAAGAGTGGCTCAATCACAGGAGTTGACACCTTCCAGTTAGCATCTGTCCAAACTCCTCTCTTCTCCCTGCCCCCTGCATTTCATATTCTTCTAGGAGTGCACACATTTGAACACTACCTCTTTTGGGGAAAAAAATCTAGAATTTCACATATTTTCTAAAGAAAATTAATAAGCAATGACTGATCTGCTTGGCATATGAATACAGCTTAACATAGTGGAAGTACTCCTTATAGTGGAAGTTGTTTCTAAAATCTTTAGAAGTGATCTGGAAGAATTTAATCCTTGTTTGCATTTCAGCTAGGTTTCCCAAATTTAATGCACATTACCATGCATGTATATTAGTGCACAGTGATAAATATTCAGATACAAAATGTAATGGGCAGAAATAAAAACTTACACTTTAACCTCTCCCCCCAGCTACATGCTATTCAGTAAGAAAAGACTTCCTTGTGGCAGCAACCATTGCATTGTCAGAGGGAATTTACACAGTCTGGGTGCCTCTGTGGAGCCTGGCTCCTGTATGGGAGAAGAGAGGGCCATAGCAGGAGTAAGGACAAACAGTCTCTCCCCAGGTTTAGGGGGCCCTTCCCCACAGATCCTGGCAATCTAGGGGTTTGGAAAGCCATACCCATGTTCCTGCACTGGCCCTTTATGCCCTCCTCTTGACAAGACTCGATGGAAACCCTGCAAGGTAAACCTTCAGTTTCTTAGAACACTGTCATCCTCCATCCCCTTCTGTGATCTCGCACTTCTGACAACGTGCCGTGGCTAGCTGAATGCATGTCTTAAATTGCCGTGCTAACACTAGCATTTAAATGGCCTTTCTGGGCATTGACCTCAAGCCTTAGGACACTGAAAACATAGTGCTGCTGCTCAGAACTGCATTGCTGAACTCAGGATAAATCGACTTGTCCTGCAGTCTTCCCAGTGCAAGCGTGGTAGCAGCTGCTGGGAACACACACAGGGGATTCCCCCACCTCCCACTTCCTATACATCTGCAGAAAGTCAGTAGGTCAGAGTTTCACACCAGTAACTTTCCACCGCACTCTCAGCTGATGCTGCATGGCACATGCCTTTTTTGTGTTTCCAAGCCTCCTCTTTTTTGCTTCCAGGAAGGAAGGAAGACTTGTCATTCAGGTGGTTGACAGAGCTCACTTTTGAGTCACTCCAGATAAGAGGTCTAACAGAGTTCCTAGGTGACATCCACTTTGATTGACTGGCTAATTCCTAAGTGCTAAACTTAGATGAACGGGAGGAGAGGGGTTAGAGAGACTTTTGCAAAACTGGAATAAGCATGGTAGCCCTGTTGGAATGATTAATAGTATGTTTCACACCAGTCACTTAACCCAGGTATCACTAGAAGCCAAGGTTGCTCTGACATAGTTACTTACTGTAATAACAGGAGCCATGTTTCAATCGGAACACTAGTCATTTAAAAAAAAAAAAAGACACTAAAGTTGGTCAACTAAATTTCAAATACATTTTATTATTCTGAAAAACCTATACACACATCAAGCTGCATCTCTGCAATTACTTGAAACATCTATTTTGAACAGCTTAAATTCTGTACAAGAGGGACTACTTTACATGTTAGTAGGATTTAACATTATATTATACTAACTGCAAAATAATGCTTTATAAGCTAGTGTTAGAAAAACAAATACTGTTTACAAATAGTTAATTTGCCTGTAAACAAAGTTCAAGACAGGGTGGTTGTTTCCCTTATAGCCAATACTGTTACAATTACCAGTTATCTGTAATAGGGCTTGCTTTAATCCACAGACTTTCCAAAACAGGTATGTGATTTGACTGTCAATATTCTCTGGGTGATGAAATGTCAGTGGAGTGCAAATACTAAATGTGCATTCCATAATGGTTTACAATCTCACCCAAGGTTCTCAAACAATCTACAAACATTTGATTATACATTTAATTACGCTATAGGAGACCCACTTCACAGGTTGGTAAGCCCCGGTATAAATGACTTTACCAAAGATTGGAGTGAAGCTACTGTCAAGACTTAAATAAAATGCAGTAATCCTGTTCTCTATAAGTGCATTACACTTGCTTCTCCGTTTTACCTACTAGCTGGTAAGATTATAGCAAACAAGCAGAGGCCCAAAAACAAAACAGGACTTACTTTAATGTCTCCTTCCCTCTAAACACATGCTGGTTATGTGTCTAAAGAGGGCTATTTCCAAATGGCAGGGAGCCTCAAGCAGCACTGTTTCTAAGCCTGCTAACAGAGGCGCTCTTGGAAGGCAGGCTCCACTAGAGGTTATGCTTGTACAAGATGATTGCATTTCCTGAACTTTAACTGACCTTTTACTCTTTCCTGCTAGGCACGCCTCTGCACTGCTCCACTCCTATAAGATTCACTTCAAGCGTGTTGGCTACAGCAGGACCACTAACAGTCCTAAAACAATTAAACAGAGCAGCTAAGGTGAATGAGTGGTGGTTGTACCCACAGGCACTGACTTTTGCCAGTTGGTTTCCCCCCACACTGCACCCCCCAAGGGGCAGTGGTGGTGGGGGGTGCAGAGAGTGGCAGGGCAGCCCTGCCCAACAGCTGATTGGCACCCAGCTCCTGAATAACTGATGGGGGCATGCGGCCAGCCCCATGGGTGGGAAGCACTCCCTAGTTTTTCTCTGTGTGTCCTTGAGCACCCACAGAGTCAGTGCCTATAGGTGTACCAATGGGGGTGTGGGGGGTATGCCACCCTGAAACTATTTTTGACTACTGGGCCACATTGAGCTTCATAAAACCCAATTTGTGAGATAATGTTTAAAGTGGACCTAGCCAAAAGCAAATAAGCCTTTTCTAGTTACAAAATAGTTCAGGATAAAGTGTTACTGAAACTGGTGTCCCTGCTTCTGCAAAAGAAAGTACTGTAAGTCCAGTTATACAAAACTGGCATGGTAAAAGGTAGAGAAAACACTAAAATTAAACATGTGACAGTCTGTACCCCTATGGTCTCTCCCCCCCCGCCCTTTTACAAGTAACGGTGCCATCTATCTGGGTTTTACCCAGGCTGGTTTCTGTGTCTGGGTGCCATTTAGGGTTGCCAGATGCCTGGTTTTCCACCAGCAAGTTTAGTCGAAAAGGGGACCTGGCAGAGTCTGGTCAGATGTATTCACTGAACACCAAAAGTCTGGTTACTATGGGGTGGGGGGTGCTGCAGAGGCATTAATCCTGCAGGCACCTTGTCAGACTGCAGCAGCTCCTGTCCCAACCCCAGAGCAGAGGGAGCCCAGCTGTGTGTTGTGGAGGCATGGGCGGCGGGTGAAGCTTCCCTTGGGGGTGGCTAGCTCCCCATCCCACCTCTTCTGCCCGCGGCCCACCCACACGCCACCCCCTCCCTGTGTGCTTCTCGCCTCTCCTCCACCGCTGGCTGCGTGTGCACCCCCCCGGCAGCCAAATCCCTGAACCCAAGCAAATGACATTTGAAAAAAAATCCTCCACGAAGAGGCGAGCCCCCTGCGGCCGGGGGCGGGGGGGCGCTAAAGAACTGGATGCGAGGAGGAGAGAGGAGGAACCAGCAGGTGTCAGCAGGGCCCCCTGGCGAGGGGGTTGGAGTGCTGGAGACTGGAGCAGGCAGCCGCAGCAGCGAGTGCTGGGCTTTCATATGCTCCATGCAGCTTCCGGGATGGCTGAGGCAGCTTCCCGGGTTCTTCAGTAATCTCTCTGGGGAGGCCAAGGGATCTGGGCAACTCAACCGCAGATACCGCCTCCTTAGCTGCCCCGGAATCTGCATGGCAGAGAAATAAGAAAAAACTTCCCGTGAAAGGAACACACAGGCCCACTCCCGGCAGGGAGGGGAAGAGGTGGGGGCCACCAGGCTTCCTGCAGCAGCTGCTGCACTAGGGAGGGCTGAGCATCCCCTGGCCTATTATACCCACTGCCTGTGTGGGGGGAAGGGAGCGGGAGTGGAGAAGGGACGAGGCCTTGGGAGGAAGAGGAAGGGCAGGGCCCGCGGGGTGGAGGGGAGGGGAGTAGTTCCTAGCAATGAGAAAGGTGGCAATGCTATTTTCCAAACTATGTTCATAAGAACGGCCATACCAGGTCAGCCCAGAGGTCCAGCCAGCCCAGTAAACTGTCTTCTGACAGTGGCCGGTGCCCCAGAGGGAATGAACAGAACAGGTTATCAAGTGATCTGGCACTCATTTCCAGCTTCTAGCACGCATACTGTGTAAGGTAGCATTTGAAAACTCCTAATTTGCTGCTTATTACTGCCCGGGTAAAATGTGTGGCAATACTGCACATCCAGAGATAAGATTCCACAGTACATTAACCAGGCCATGTTCCAAGATGTTCTGAAGGGTAGTCATAAAAAAGTTCCCCAGAGACAAAAGGCTGGCCAGCAGCTCAGCCAGGTGTCAATGAGATCAAACGGATCAGCACCTGATTAAGTGGCCATGCTTCAGCAGAAGACATGGTGTGGGCAGAAAATCTAAATTCTGACACAGAAGCATCTTAAGGTTTCTGGCCCCACAAACTCTGTCTTGTGAACATCAGTGGGAGATTATTCTTGCGCAAGAGAAAGGGCTTGAAGGGGAGAGGGTAGACAGCCCAAATCATCTCTTCCTTGCTCGCTACCCACAGCATCATCAACGCCTGAACAACAAAGGAAGCAGCATTGGACTGGGAGGGAGATCCTGACTGAAAGAGGTTCAGCCAGGAACTGCTGGAACATGGGGTGAGAGAGACCTTTGCTTTATATTCATTTAGCTTTAATTGTGTTTTACCTTTTATTTCCTTGTAACCAAGTCTGATAGATGTGGCTCATTATGTGTAGTCCACTAAAAATCTTCAAATTTGTTTTATTTAAACCTGAGAGAATAAGATTTGTGCAGATCATTTTCTATTAATAAATGACATACTTTATATGAGCTTATATAGTGCAGGAGGGTGCTGGGCAGTACAAGATGCACATTTCTGTGGGAAAGATTGGGACTGGGAGTTTGGAGGTGGTGCCCTGCAGTGTAATTCAGGGGTGGCTGGCTAGAGCACCTATCCTGTATAGCTGGGAGTGATTTACAGGAGCGAGGCAGTGAGTGCGCAGATCAGGAGAGGTAGTTCTCACAGCAAAGAAGTGTAAAAGGCACCCCAGATTGATGGGACATAGCTGTCCATTAGTCCAGATTGTACCCTGGGTATGTCACACAATATTTTTACAGTGGATACAGACCATGAAATATAAACATCATATAAAAGGTTAAATTACTGATGCTTACTAAATCAAAGTGTGACTGAAGGGCTCCCCTTTTGGGTAAAAGAGAGGGGACGTGTGCATATGCCAGACAACGTCTGGGAGAGGAGAGAGGGAAGGACGCAGAGCTGCAGCCAACCTCCCCCTTTCCCCAAGTTAACAGCTGGGCCCTTCTGCCCTATGGGGGTGGTTAGCATGCCTTAGATTTGACCAGGCACAGTCGTGGCACTGTGCCTGACCAACCCCTAGCATTTCCTGCAGAGATAACAGCTCGTATTAACGCCTGCTGTGGGCCTTCTCCCTCTCAGTGAGGCAGAGGCACTAGTAGCACAACTCCTAACTAAGCTGTACTGTCTGGGGTGCAATGCAGAGGCGCTAACTAAGCTGTACTGTCTGGGGTGCAATGCAGAGGGGCTAACTAAGCTGTACTGTCTGGGGTGCAATGCAGAGGGGCTAACTAAGCTGTACTGTCTGGGGTGCAATGCAGAGGCGCTAACTAAGCTGTACTGTCTGGGGTGCAATGCAGAGGCGCTAACTAAGCTATACTGTCTGGGGTGCAATGCAGAGGCGCTTGCTGTTCATGTGCATGACTGTTCCGAGCCCCAGTAGTTCGAAGCAGCTCGAGGACCATGCTTCCTCATTCAGGAAGATGCTGCACCATTCTTTCCCCCTTATCTACACCTCCTCCTGCAAGCGGTTAATGACTCAAACTCAGTGCAGGGCTTCCTAAGTAACTGTTTCCCTTTTGTGTTTTGCTGTGCAAGGAGATCTATCCTTTACCCTCACACCAAACAGAGTAGAAGGCTTTATGCTTAGAGAGCCCAGCTGTACAGCAGCTGCAACTGGGTCAGAGAATGTAGCTACAAAACCGTTCCAACGTACAGCATAGACAGGACCTTACTCGTGTGCCATAGGCTAAAGCCCTGCATGCTCCAAAAGGGCATTGTATTTGGGATTCCTGACTCAGTTATTACTATAATATACATGAGTCCTGAGCTAAATCTGGAGGCCTGTAGGAGTTTAAGGCAGTCGGGCAAGGATCTCTCTAGTAAAGCCCAGGTGTACTGTATGTATCAAAAAGTAGCACCATATACACAGCAGTAAAAACATCAGAAACTATGACTGACTTTTGCTTTTTTTGCCATTTCTTAGCATAACCCTAAACTTCCAACAGAACACTTCATTTGTGCTCTCAGGCGAACTACTAGCTTTATACATTGGAGAAACTAGTAGCCACAGTGAAAACTATCATATGGAGTCCCCTCATCCATTCTAATCTAAACTGCAACTAAGTAAACCTTTTATCACCCAAAAAGCCCCATTTGATTTAGTGAAATAATTGGAATGTTCTGATGCAGTGTATTTATATACCATCATCAAAACATAAATGTGCTCAGGAGTGTCTCGATATTCTCAAATCTTATTGAAAAATTATGTCAACTATGGACAATGTCCTTGGAACAGTTGATTGCACCAGCAACCTAATGCTCTGCACACGTTTGGGTTCTTTCCCAATACCAATGTCTAAAACAAGACTCAGTATACCTTGAGTTAAAAAAAATGACTCATCACATGTAGCCCTGGAGCTTCTCTGCAACCTTTTTGCTAATACTGAATTACCTGCTCATAAGTGCGACTCTTCTATTGTTTTCAAACAAAGCCAGCACATTCTTGTGTTTAAGCGGGAACAAGGGAGGGGGGTTGTACTTTAAGGCCACACTCTTCATCCACAGCCCATTGAGATGTCAGGGTGTGTGACCAATTAGCACTATTCTCTGTTAATAAGGTGGCAGTGACCTACAAAAAACATCCTTATGTGAAAGTTTCTCTAACTTAC
Organism: Lepidochelys olivacea; assembly: GCF_965140295.1. Taxonomy (NCBI): domain Eukaryota; kingdom Metazoa; phylum Chordata; order Testudines; family Cheloniidae; genus Lepidochelys; species Lepidochelys olivacea. The sequence continues at coordinate 271,276,869 of NC_140411.1, forward strand.
AGTGAGTACATTCATTTCTGCATGTTCGTTTAATTTTAAAATACGTGGGGCAGACTTTCAAATCAGAGGTCTCTGGGCACACAAATGCATGTATAATACTAAGCAGGCTCAATGCATGAGTACCAAGCTCACATGCACTTTTACTTGCCCATATTTGAAAGTCTAGTCCTGTATGCGTGCCTGTTGTTTATGCCCTACACTTAAAATAATACTTTAAATGGTCATAATGGAGAGCAATATCCAAATGTTAAAAAAAAAAATACACATAACCAGCCAAAACACTCGTTTGATACCAGCACCTCTAGTTTAAAAATTCACCAGATCATAGTCTTGGGCCCATGTGCTCTATTCACATCCACTTGCATTTTTTCTTTTCATCAAATAAGGCTTTTATATGCAGGAGATCTTTCTGGGCATCTTCTAGTCCCCATTCTCTGTCTAATTTACTTAGAATCTGTTGACAATTAGAAAAAAGATTTACTTTTTTTGCTACTTGTTTTAAACACACACTTTCTTCTCATCTGAAGATATCAGTGGTAAGATCTGTCTGAACTTGTGCCTATAACATGTTCTTCAAACATTAACACACTATTTCTGGCTTGCTTCACAAGTCATTACAATCACAGGATCTAGAACACTTCTGCTGAAAATAGCACCCCCAGTTTAAACCTTCCACCTTGCGTCCCCCCAACAAAAACCCCGCTCGGCTTATTTACTAAATGTAAGGTCAGCGCACTACCCTGGGGCAGAGAGACGGATTTAGAATTGCTCTTGTATATCACCCCCCGCGCTCCCATGTAAGCCGGTGGTATAAATTATACACTTTGGCCTTGGGCCAGAGGATGTGAAGCAGAGCAGCGCTGCACTTTGAACACCCTTTGCGGGCATTTAAATCCAGAGGGTTGGCAAAGGAAGGGCCAATAAGCTTGTAGTTGCTATTGGTCAAAAGCTACATGGGGGAGCAGGGGGCCCAGAATGGATGGGGTAGGTTTAGATGCCACATACTAACAAAACATCATTACTAGGTTAGAGGGGATTGTAATGAAAGGCTCTGGAGGCAACAGTTTAAGTACTCTAAGAAAGACAGATGAGAGACACTTTAAAAACCACTACCAGAGTCGTTTAGCAAAGAGCTTACATGGCAAAGGACATGCTTTGATGCAGAATCCAGGTACGTTGAGTTGGAAACTGACCAGCAGACTAATAAATTTTGGGAAACCTGCTGGTGCTGTGCTGCATAGGAGAGTCTGGGCTGCTAGGAATGAGGCCCAAGCTGCTAGAAATTGGCTTGATGAGGATGAGACTCTTCCCCGCAGTAAATCTCAACTGCCCCCCACACCATATTCCCGCTCCTCTTCCCCACCCAGCCCTCCGGCTGTGTCCCACATCACTCTAGGACCAGGCTCTGATCAGCACCCTTACTTCACCCGGAGCAGGGGGAGCCCAGTCATAGCAGGGTACAGGGATTTTTCTGGCATGGACATCTGAGTGGTCACTTGCTGAAGAGGTGGCTGGGAGCTGAGAGCAGATGCACAGGGAGGTACCCCACTTGACAGTCACAGCTAGGATTGGGGAGGTCTAGCAAGATGGGAGGTTATTTTCATGAGGACAGGATGTGGACCAAAAATGGGGCTAGGCAAGAGGTCAGTGACGGCCAAGAGACTGAGCAGGAATTTGCTCTGCTGTAGTGTTAAATTTACCTATTGGTTTTCATAAAGTGATATCCATACCAATGACAATAAACTCTGCCCAGCTCCTCAATGGCATATAGGCTCTTAACTCCCATTGTTTTCAATGGAAGGTAGGTGACTAAATAACTTTGTGGCTCTGGGCCTCTGATTCTATGTTATCTAGCACACTGAATTCCAAACAGTTCCAGAATCTCCAGGGAAATGGGTTGGTTGTGACAGCTGTTTAACAGTCACTTAACAACATTTCCAAACACTTTGGGACAGGAAGCATAGAACACAGTATCCTTCTGCAACTGCAGGGAGAATTTAAATTCACTTTTATGAAAAGTGGTGGCAGGGAACAAGGTGTGTTTAGAATCTTAACTCTATGGCTGAGTTCAAAGATACTATAAATATATGACATTTATCCCCACGTGAGGTATTGGTTCTATACTGACTCAGACAATCTCTGAATTACCAGTAGCCACTCTCTCTGACATTTTCGTGGAGGTCTCCCAATCAAGCACTGACAAAACTAGACCGTGCTTAGCTTGAAAAGTCAAACATCAGTGCCTGATGTGGTTAGTTTACATTAACTGCATAAATAGGAATAACAGGAGGTCTTACTTCATCATAATATTTTGCTATGTATTTGTAGATTTCAGTCAAGGCCACTTCCTCATTAAATTCATTTTCATGTTTCTAAAAAAGAAGAGAGATCTGATGAGACAGTTTTGCTTTTTAAAAAGTAACAAAAAGTTAGTAAAGTGTCCGCTTATTAATGATACCTTAGATTCCTGAGTTAAAAATTCTTCTACCTCTGAGGGCAATAGAGGCAAATCCCTGATTGCTTTATAGTAAGCTTTCACCTCCTCCTTGTAGAGTGGAATATCCTTAGCATAGAGAAGTTTATTTGTTGGTGCGTCCTTAAAAAGAAAACATATTATGAAGATTAGTAAATTTTAACAGCACAAATTTGCCCAAACTTCTGCATCCACGGAGTGGATTTACTGTACTTCTGGTTGCAGGGTGGTCGCGTGCTAAGAGAGTCAAGCAAAATTGAATTTCATGACAGTCACTGTAGAACTATTTCTACTGGGCTCAGGAGTACTAATTACTATATTTTCCCCCGCTTGTGAGAGCTGAACCAACTCTCTTGAGACTGAAATTCTATTTATGTATAGAATGTGGGCAGCCGCTGTGTGAGTTTCCCTTACATTAACCTGCCAGTGGACCTAGCCCTGCCTTGCAGTGGGCTCCTCTCTAAGGATGAGAGGACAGTTTAATATTACTGAAAGAGCAGGGAGATTATGTGAATCTGGTGCTTAGAAGAATGAGTTAATACATGGGTGAGATTCAGGCAGAGGCAAATGGATTGTCACCTTGGCTTTAAGAGTCTAAAGCGATACTGACCTACAAGCCAGCCCAGCTATTCCAATTCTAATCTTCTGTGAGGAATGACCCTCAAAATATAAGAGATTTTTGATAAGAGCTAAAGCCCCTCTTTGAACCTAAGATTTCAGAAGCTACGAGCTAGTGCCCTCAGATTTCAGAAATAGTTTACTTATTTTAAATTATGGGGAGTAAACTATGTGTATGCTTATAATTAACTTTTTAAATATCCTGGCACTCCTATTAGTGTCTTAAAATAAAAATAAATAAATATGTTTATTTGACAAGTGACTGAAGAATATTTTAATCTAAAGCTTAGAAAAGTCGTGCAAAATCATGAAATAATATTTGTTGTCTTTTTAAGAACTAAAAAACTCTTAAATGCACTGATATTACGTATAGCAAGTTTCAGCTTGATTTTTTTTAAATGGCTAATATAAGCCATTGTATCAGCAATGGTTTCTAATGATGGTTAGACCAGGGAGCATAAATCTAACAATAGGAGGGTTTTAACATGCAGGCCACAGCGGTTTGGAGTTTTCCATCCAGTTATTAGTCAATTTAGCTTGAGTTTCAAGAACTCTAAAATCCTATTATCAAATAACTGGGTTTTTTTTTTAAAATCTTGCTTTCTTCAATATCCACCTATTTAGGATGAGCAAACTGGTACAGATCAAACAGGAAATAACTCAATTTTTGTCTGAAACTTTTTTGAGGCTCAAAATTGTATAGTTAACATTTTAAAAAATCATTTTGTTTAACCCTGTATTTCTGGTTTAAGCCAGAAGGGGAAATAGCAGAAAAAATGTCTACTGAAGTTTTTTTGAGCAGGTCAACCAAAAAGTTCTGAAAATTTTGTAAGAAAGGCTCTACTTGTGAGATTTCCAAACTGATTTCTCCATCAAAGAAGTTTGGATATGTTCAGATAAGCAGCCAACATTGTGCAAAAGGAACTGCATCACATCTCCAATGTTTTTCAAGTTTACCTATTATTATTCTGGATAGCAGCTTATCAGCAGTCTTTGCTGCATGCCTCATTAATGTATGGCAGAAAAATCTGGAGTTCTGGTTTAATAATTTTAACATCTCTAAAAACGTTTGATTAATCACAGATGCAACTTTGACCAAATAATGTGGAACTTTTCCCCCTCTTCATCATACTCTTTTAAAATGGCAAGATGGAAAAGAACATAGAAAATGCATGAGGAAATTTAGACTAGATATGACAATTCCTAGTTAAATTCTCTCTTAGCTTTATCTCTGGATCATTCAATTTCTTATTTTCCTATGAGATAGAGTAACAAAGGATGAAATAGGAGTTTTATCACTGACTTTCACTTTAGCCAGGATTTCATCCAAAAAGCATTACATAATTAAAAGTAACCTTATTCAGTCTTGAAACAGCAAAAAAATATGAAGGCCAAGCATTACCTTTCCCAGCTGCTGTTCTGTTAGAGAAAAGGCATCCATGAAAGCTTGTGCAATTACTGACAAACAGCCATCTATATGTGGTGTCTTCTTAATATCAAAGACAAACTGAGGGTTCTTCAATATATTCACCCAGAAGCGAAGAGGAAGACTAATCAGAGAAAGGACAAGCACTTTAAATTCAGCAGCTCAAGTCAGATGACTTATTCAGTATTGGAATTCATTACACCATGCAGACAGGCACAATTCTGAGTTGCTCATTCATGCAGTAATGAACATTAGTGAATTCCACAAAGCTACCAGACCAGTCAAATCCATGCTCGAGCTTCAGCCAGCACCAATTAATGTTCAAATCACTCTGTGGATTTGTAAAGACTTCCTTTGGGTGAGAAAATCAGTGTAAATCAGAGAAAATCAAATTTCTAGACGCTATCATGCCATATATCAGAATCTAACTGATATATTAGAGCTCCAGACAGATAACTTGGATCCAGGTAGCCACACCACAAAAGTTAGTGGGCAATGCTCAATTTTAAGTGATACATTTTTCACAAACAGAAACAAGGCAAGATTGTTTCCGAGTCTTGAGTACTTAGTCACAGCATAACACCTACACACGTTATATAACAAGGTATGGTTACAAGTACCCTGTTCCAATTTCACATAAGTATTCTGAGAAAGCACACACACACACACATATATACAAACAAACCTGTTGGTTTTCCATATATGGACCACATCAGGATCTGTAATTTTTTTACTTTCAGCCTGAGCATCCAAAAAGTCAAAAAAGTATTTGATGGCAACTGGGGCTTTATTGTTGGGTAAACTCCAAATGCTTTTAAAGAGGTTTTCAACAACTAAATGAATTGCAACCTGAAAAGCAAGAAAATGAGCAGTCCTGTTATTACAGGTGAAAAGCATAAACTTTCTCAAGATGGACGGGGAAGGGGAGTTGAAACACAATCCAAGTGAAACATACACAGAAATGAAGGCCAGGGGTTGATGTGTGCGCTTGCATGCATGCTCATGCACACTATATAGGGTATGAGTAAAATTGACTCAACAGGTGTGGACAGAATCACAAATAAAAAAGAAACTGGAGACCTATCACCATCAGCTGTCATAACAGCTCACCAGCTAAGCTACATTGTTTTGTCAACAGGGAGAATTGTGGTAAATGTAAAGATGAACTCTGTATGGGAGGAGGAACTGTCTTGAGCCATTTCCTGCTTCTTTAGATAACATCACGCAATCTTAACTAAAAGTATATTTTTTCTACCTTTTTCAAAGAAGATCAGGAATACAACAGGTGCTCACTTTATTCTTTTTTGGGAGGGGAGGATCATATCAAGATTTCTAGAGGACCTGATTAATGATGTCACATGAGAATGTAAGCCAAGCTGCTGTTCTTCCTCCCTGGTGCACAACTGAGAGAAGAGGTGTTGCTGAGTCTTAAGATTCAGCTTTGGGTGATAATCAGAGACCTTGAAAAGGTCCTCCATTAAAGAGAGGAATTGAGGATTAGCTATTTTTAATGCAAAACAAACAAAACAAAAAACAAAAGCCAGAGGTGGTAGAAGGGCAAGGCAGGTTAACAAAAAACACATGGACACTATTCATACAATATTATTAAGAAGGAGGAAATGGAAAAAAACCAAACAACATTATGAAAGCCAAAAGTATAACTGGTTTCAGAGTAACAGCCATGTTACTCTGTATTCGCAAAAAGAATACATCTCATGAAGTGAGCTGTAGCTCACGAAAGCTTATGCTCAAATGAATTGGTTAGTCTCTAAGGTGCCAAAAGTATAACTGGGTTAAAAAAAGAATTAGACAAGTTCAGAGGATGGGTCTATCAATGACTATAAGCCAAGATGGTCAGGGACACAATCCCATGGTCTGGTACCATGCTCAGAAGCTGGGACCAGAGCTTATCTAAACATGTCCAACACAATGACATTTCCTGTAGCCCATGGCACATATAGATAGGGTTTGAGTGTGATATTTTCAAAGCACTGTCTTATTCTAATGCTGACACTGGATGCAGTACACTATTATAAAGTAGGAGATGATTAATTTACTTAAAAGACTACTTCTGTTTTGTTGTTTCTCAGCCTCTAAACTGATCTTTTCCACAGCAGCCAGATTCTAGGTCAGTTTGCTAGCACTGGATGTTACTAGGCAGCTGGGGAATTGCAGAGGCAGGATTAATTTTTGTGGATCTTGGTCTTCATTCTCTTTGAAAAGCACCCTGGAACATTCTGGGACCTTCCATGACAATAATCTTAGATTGCTAGATTTAAGGCCACGCGGGCCTTAAGGATCATCTAGTCTGACGACCTGAATAACACAGAATTTTATCCAGTAAGGGAATTGGTAATAATATTTTTAAACGATATGCTGTTGCTAAGAGCTTTTACATTTATATTCTTGGCTTCATTAGAAATAACTCACTCGAATTTAGTGAGGGTATTTTTTTTTTTTTGGTAGTGATGGTGGAGATTGTTTCTAAAACTGTGCACTATATGAATTAGATCCCTAAATTATAAAAGTTATGACCTAAGTTTTCAACAGTAACATGTATTTTCAAAAATAATAGTGGGTGCTCAGCATTTTCTGAAAAGTAGGCCCTGTCAGGGTATCTCAAGTTGGGCACCCAAAGTCTCTAATCATTCTGGAACATAGTCTATCCATCCAAAAGGTGAAATCCTGGCTCTATGGACGTCAACAGTAAAGCTCACATTAACTCCAACAGGGCCAGGTTTCACCCAGAATGTTTATAAACACTAACCTCTCCTTTGCCTGTACAACAAGTAGGAAACCCCATCTCCCCCAGTAACTACAATCTTATCCTCAAAAGGCAAGGAGGTAACAATTGTGCTCAGACGGGAGAATTCATTACTAGATCCCTAACTTAGGGCTCCACTTTGCCAATCTGTAACATACAGTTATTTTTGTGAAAGATAAAAATCTGTAACTAGTAGTGATTTTACAGTTTAATGTTGTGTCATACACATACATCAGGTTTGCATAATTTCCACACCAATTTCTGCTAAGTCAAATATACCGCCCAACCTACCCCAAAATGAATCCTGAACTATTACCTTGGTAGACAGCAGCTTTGTCAGATACATTTCTTTCACTTCAAATTTTTGCTTTCCTTTGTGCATTGCTCCCTGTGGCTCTTCAGAGTCAGGTAAAATCTACAGGCAGTGGAGGATAGATGTCATCCTGATATAATCATTCAATGTTAAATAAATGAACAATTAAATGGCTGGTTTATTTAACTCACCAAATGACAGTGTTCGTTCGAGTATTCCACATCTAAGCCATAGGAGAAAGGAGAAAGAGTGTGAACTGGTGTCAGTTAAATGCACCGCAGCAATGGGCACCTTTATTTCGGACTAGACTGTGAGTTGGGCTATGTGCCCATGCAAGGGAGCAAGAACCTCACTGTACATTCCTAGGCAGGCTACCAGACCTTAGGTCAGAGCTCACAGGTCCTCTGTTTTACTTGCTCCCTCTACATAGGTGGGCAGGGTGGGGTTGAGGAAAAGGGCAGAGCCATGATTCCAATTGCCCCTCCATTCTCTGGCCAGCAAACTGAGCCGGAACAGGGTTATCATAATTTGTTGTTGGCAGCAGCTTGACCAGTGGTGCTTGACACCTAACGTGTATCTTGTAATTACTGGTGTGTTATTGAAACAGCTGAGTAAAAAGTTCTAGGTTTACAAAGTGAATAATGGAGCTGACTTGAAGTTCTGTCATTAACTGCTTATTACTATAGTTCATACAATTGTTCATAAGTTTCCTGTGCACAGTTTATATACTCATTAGCCAACAGCTGTGATGTTTATGCTTCTTTGCCTTGCCATCTTGCCTCTCAGTTTCTGCATCTTTACGCATTCTATTACTTTAGACTGTACGTTTTCTATGTCTTTCTTTTATTTTTTTTGACCTCTTCCTCCCAATGCTCTGTGGAGGTGTTGCCTGTCACAGGCTCAGAGCAAGATTTAAATAGTTGTCCCTGTTCTCAGTTACAGTTCAATGTCATGTTTTTGACATTGTTTCTATGAGATACAAACTACTATGAATGCAAATCTCTACAACTTTATTACAGTCTTCACATAAAAATAAAATAATTCTCAGTTTGTTTGTTACCTGGTGTGAAATTAGTTTTCTTTTTAAAGACTTTTATAGTTGTTCCATTTGAAATCTGAAAGCAAAAACAAGTATCTCTTACTAAAATATACGTGTCCATAATTAATGAAGCCTTAGGTTTCATGTCCTCATCCCTATGATGCATCTCAAATCATACAAAATGTGAGTTATGCCAGCATTATCCATTCTCAACATAGCACACATGATTCTCACTAAGCATTTAGGCCCAGGTCCTCAAAGGCGTTTTGGCACCTAACTCTCATTGATTTCATTACCTTTGAGGATCTGGGCTGTAAAGCCTTCTTTTCAGAGACGCTGAGCAGCTGCAACTGCCACAGACTTTACCTGAAGTTATAGAAATTCAGCACCTCTGAAAAAATCAGCAGCTTAAGGCTTTCCTTCTTCTCAGATTTTGCTGGTTTATTTATGCTCTGCATAGATCTCCTTAGGTTTCATTAATCATTCCCCGGCACTGTTTTGTGCTCTCCCTTCACATTCCTATTTCTATGGATTCCCTCCAGGACTGGTACAAGAATGATGTGTGACCCCCTAGCCTGGCCTCCCACCCAATCCCTTCCCATATGGGGATGGTGCTGTGGAGGCATATAATGCCTTCTATCACTTTTTTGCTAGGGAGGGTGAGATCTGCATTTTGAGGGGATGCAGCTGACCTGGCCTCAAGTTTCTAATAGTTATTTCCAGTCTTCAATTTCCAAAGCGATAAAGATCAAACTTCTGTACTGTAGATTTCTGCATTTCAGTTTTCTAGGCTTAAGGTACCTAGGCAGGTGGCTTGAGACTTCTAGGAAAATCCTCATCCTCCCTCCACGTATAAACTCCACTGTTAAGGTAGTAAAACTTCCCTTAAAAAGAAACTGGTGAGTCATACTGTTACTGTCAAAGAACGGATCTAAAGCTAATCCTGCATAGTGCTGAGTGTAGTCAGTTGTTGAATCCTGTGTTTTGCCAAGTGCTAGCACACGCTGCTCTATAATTACAAAAACAACTGGCCAATCCTACGAAGGGATCTCTGCCAAAATAATGTAAATGTCTTTTAAAACCTTGGCAGCCAGCCCACCGCTGGGAACCAGCATGAGCATTAAGATACTCTGTAGAAAGCTATGTCTTGTGCCAAAGAAATCTTGCCCTTACACTTGCTCCTGGGAGGCAGATACGGAATATTTTATACATATATTTATAAAGAAAAAGTTTAATTTGATAATGCAGTGTTTCACAGCTCATCCAGCGCTGCAGGAATGTTTCAGCATATGGTACTTTAAGACCACTCAAAAGATGGGCAGATTCGCTAGGGCTAGACTGGTTTCAGAGTAACAGCCGTGTTAGTCTGTCTTTGCAAAAAGAAAAGGAGTACTTGTGGCACCTTAGAGACTAACCAATTTATTTGAGCATGAGCTTTCGTGAGCTACAGCTCACTTCATCGGAGCTGTAGCTCACGAAAGCTCATGCTCAAATAAATTGGTTAGTCTCTAAGGTGCCACAAGTACTCCTTTTCTTAGGGCTAGACTGTGATTTGGACCATGCACCAACACAAGAGAGAGAGGGAGGGAGAGTCCCTCTTACATCTCTGTGTGGGCTACCTGGACCATGGATCTGGGTACATAGGACTAGACACCTGTTTCCTACTTCCCTGGAATGGAGGAGCATGGAATAAGCAAAGCCTTGGTTCTACCCCCTCACACTCTGGCCAGCACAGAAGACAGATAAATGCTGATGTACGCCAGCTACCAACCAGGGCGAGAGGAACAGGGAGGGAATTGTGGTTCCCTATAGAAAATGATGTCACGGGTGCAGTGCAGCTCTGCACCACCCCTACAATGGGTCATGTCTTTGTGACAAAAGCTAGCCCTTAGCATCTAATGGAATAAAAGTGTTTCTCTTCTATTGTCATTGTGACCACCATTGACCAATCCGCCATTTCTTCCTCCACAATATATAAACAATGAGGCCCTTCTTTTCTGTCGTGATGCTTCAATTGCTTGTTCGTGTCCTAATCGTTTCCACAGGCAGTTGAAATGCTATTAATTTCTGAGATGTACAGCTTCGGGGGGAGACGCTCATGTCTGTGCAGCATGGGGCATGAGCATTTCAGAACAGCTGAAAAGGCAGCGGTCTGCCTTTGCCTGTGCCTCTCCTCCGGCCCTCCAGGTCCCTTATCCTCCACAGAAAACTGGTTTTTGAATAAGAAATCACTAGATCTCATGTCCGATTCAAATTTCTTCAGCTTTGTGCCCCTAGAATTCACGGGTGACTCTGAAGCCTGGGAAATTTAAATTTTATGACTGGAGAACAGTGGTGTAAGCTGTTTCTTAGCTCTGTATTTGCTTGGGGAGCAAGCAAGTAACCTCTTGTCATGGTCTCTTTGTTAAGGCTCTTGTCTGCTTTTAGGAGAAAGTGCTGGGGATCCTGTAAAAAGCACACGAGTGCCTCCACTGAGTGTGTAGGCCCTGACGTGCCATCCAGGAGTAGTGTAGTGAAAGGAGCATACACTTCCTGGAGGTGAGCTTCTTTTTACTTTGTTTTTTCTAGTAAGAAAAAGCCAATAAAGCCCTAAGAAATTAAAAGCTAAAGCTCTATATTAACGCAATGTTAGGGTCGCTTGCTTTAAAATTTAAAAGAAAAAAAATTAGGCAATGCAAAAATTGAGAGCCTAAGTTTTCAAAAATGATCAGTATTTTTGGGTGCCTCTGATTTTGGACATTGAACCTCAGACACTTTAATTATTACTATTCACTGGACTGCACTACCAAATACAGCATACCTGAGCTATCTAACCCTGGGTGATACCCTAACAAACAAGCCTCTCCACAAGTAACATGAAATAGCATGTGACTCAACAGTATGAACATTCCATAAATATTGTATGGGATAAAAATTTTCTAGGTGTCCGCATAAGGTGCTCAGCGTACAGAGCTTTCCCCATCTTGGTGAATGTTTAGACTTCTAATCAATCAAGATATTTCTGGGCAGTTAGTACTTGGGGGTTGGGAGAAATAGGTTCCTAATTCGATTGCACTATTTTTGTTCCTACCTCATAGTGACCTATGGTGTTTAGCTTTGTTATCCCATCTTCCAGAATCACAGAGGAACCATCTATATCTAACAGTTCTTTTTGCTGTGCACCAGACTGAAGTTCTGTAAAACAATGATATTGAAAAAACAATTACACACTAAACCTGGTCCCATAAAGCAAAATACGGCATAGTTATTTTATTATTTTTGGACTAATGGTCCCAATCCGAGTTCTACTAACCACTGTCCACGTGCTAGTTTCCATGAGCATGACTTGCATGCCTGCCTGTAGAAACTCTTTGTACACGTAAGACTATCACCTTATCCTACTCAAGCCACAATCCAGACAGGTGCTTTCAAACTAATCAAGCCCAAATGGATGCTTCATGAGTGTTTTATGGAATTGTTTCTAAAACTGGATGAACAAGATTAGTTTACTTTTGTGCAGTTTATATAGTCATGTCAGATAAAGATTCAGTGGTCTTAAGGGCATGCAGTTTGCCATTTGCCTTTGTAACTATCCCACTCCTCATCCCCTTGGCAGTCTTATACAGTCATTTGAGTTCTCTTAGTGGCTGCCTGCTTAGGGTAATAAAGGAAAACAGTAATGTCCTGGGGAAAGAAAGAGCCTAGTTTTGAGTGCAGTTGGGAATATTTTTGTTATTGCGATATCCTGTGCACCAGAATTAATGCTGTTCTGCTGCACAAGTGTCCCTGTCATTGTTACTGTGTTTATACTAAGGGGAAAAGGGGTGTTTTTAACACACGTTAGCTAATGTTTGTTCAAATCTTAGTGCAGGTAAAGGCAGTTGTAGTTTTAACACATTAACTTCTAAGAATGAAACTTTGGGGGCAAGGGGGTTACAGCCTTACTAGCTGTATGAATTCCCCAGAATGTAATATGACAAAGCAGCATTAACTAACAGTAGCCAAAGTCAGTGATAGGATCTACCAAGTAGGAAACTTCACAGAAACAGCAGCAAACATAAGAGGATAATGGAAATAACACACAGTGCCACTCTCTTACCAAGACCAATTTCACTGAGCTGAAGACCATAAAGAGAGCCATTCTTGTTTAGAAATGCTTGAAAGATCTTCTCTTTGGCTTGCTCTATGGTATCACAATCCAGAACTTTAACTTGCATATCAAGACAGGTATCTGTACTCTCATTTTCTGGGATTTTTTCAAAGAAGACATTCAGTGCCTGCAAGAATACAAATGTTATTCAAATCTACAGAGAATGAGACGGGCTTCACAGTATCAAACACTGTATATCGAGCTAGACACACTACAGTAGGCTTTTCAGTTATCCACCTATTTAAACTATTTTTCCAATCAAAAAGTTTGTTTGGTGGAGTTAAACAATGCATCACATAGATCTAATTAATTCTTAGTGTTCGAAGGATCACTGCCATGCACCTGTATATTTTCAAATATGCATTTTTTTCCTTCTATATTTGTACAAACATATTTATTGAGTTACCGCTGAAGATCAGAAGAAAGTAGACATCCTAAAATATGCATTTGTTTTATATAAGTGGGATTCCTAGAAAATGAAGTTGCAAGTGGATAAAGGTTTGAGAAGGTCACTCATTTAGCAAGCAGCCATGATATGCATTGTTTTTTCTTAAAATTGTTAAAATACACGTAAGCACCAGCTGTTGTTATTGATGAGCACAGAAAATCACAAGAAACATTTCCTATGGAAATCTGCATCCATCAGAATCCAACCATTTCTCCACAGGGAGAGAAGTCACTGTGCAGGGAGGTGAGGGGGGTAAAAGAACGTGTGTGGCGTCAGATATACATGAAGTGGTCCACTGGCATATAGGTCTTGTATGAGGAGGTTGACATAGCTCATAATCAGATGTGGCTGCTAGCCACCTTGTTTACTAGACTATACACAGAGTGGGGTCAGCCAACTAGTAGGCCACATCCACGGACCACACAGATTTACTGCCTGAAATTTACTGCTAGCAACGGCCAATGAGAACAGGAGGGAGAGGGAGATGAGTATGGATGCATGACTAGGTTTTTATTTTGAGGCAGTGATAAAGCTTTGCTAATACTGCAATTTTCTTATAGCAGAGGTAACTTTGCTCTGTTCATCTCAGTGTGTGTGAATAAAGGGGTTCTGATAGAATCTGTTCTATATGTGACTGTAACAAATGTTGTTTTAAAAGTCAGCCACTGAATGCAAGCCACAGAGGAAAAACTAATGTAATAACTCTCTACATTTAAGCAGTTGAACACCTATGTTATAATAAACCCTAACTGAAACATGAGGATCGTGGGTGTGACTTACTAGAGGAAAGACTGTTAAAAGAGGAAGCAACCAAAAATGTCATTTTTTTCCTTTCTGCTCTCATGAGAAGTAAAGACGAGTTAGCCTCAGGTCATTGTGTGGGCCTGTTTTCTCTCTCAGATTTAGAAATATTAATAATTATAATAGATGAGTGGTGCTTTCTATTTTTTTTTTATCAGCCATGAGTGGAAAATACTACATTGTGGTGAGGAAAGAAAAGGAAAGAACCGAAAGAGACATTAATTAACTTCCCTGTTTCTATAAAAACAGATGGAGTATTAAAAACAAGATTGCAAAACTGCAAACATCAGGATTTAATGAACAATACAATGTAATTTGAGTAACTGAGAATGACTTAATCAGGACATAGAGATGTTTAATTACCAGGGTAATGAGTCTACTGAAAGGACAAACTGAGTGGAAGGGGAGGAGATGTGGAAATAGTGAGGGCGGACATCGCGCCTGAAGAAAGAAATGAATACTGGCTGAGATTTGATGCAGAAAAACCAGTAAAAGGAAGTATAAGTGACTTACACTTGGGGTCTGATCCACAATTCTCTGATGCTGATGGAGGTCTCCCTGTCAACTTCAAAAGGCTTTGTATCATAACATCCAAAGAATAGAATAATAGAATAATTTGGACAAAACTGGCTTAATATTTTATCTAGGGCCTGATCCAAGGTCATTGAAGTCTATGGGAAAACTCCCTCTGACTTCAATAGCCTTTGGATCAAGCCTCTAGTTCAGTGGTTCTCAAACGTATTTGATCGGCACCCCCCCACCCTTTGTATCTGTAGTCGTTTGTGGGGCCCTCCTAGCCCCAAGTACATATTCTACCACCCAGCTCTGAAGGCAGCACTGCAGCGGCACAGAAGTAATGGTGGCAATGTGAAAAGGGATATTCGTCAATATCACTTTTCACAGCAGACTCAGTGCCCCGTTGGCACCCTTACTTCTGTGCTGGTCCCTGGGGCTGACAGCCGGAGCCCCGCCGCCTCCAGGTGAGGGATTGGGGGCTGTGTGGAAGGAGAGCCCAAGCTCAGGTGGCAGGGCTTTACCTCCGCCTACTGGGTGTGACGGCCCTTCTGCACGAGCCCCAGCCACCCAGGACAGACACCCAGAGCTCTTAAAACAAAAAGGCACACAGCTTGCCCCTCCCTTGACACATTCCCATGTGGCTCTAGTTCACTCCTCCACTAGTAGCCGGATTCCAAACAAAACACTTTCAAGGGTGCTTACTGAGTCTTAAATTGAAGGTTTAAAATGAAGCTGATTCCTCTTCAACTTCTTGCAAACATGTTTTATTGTTTAGGTGATTTTCCTATTATAGCATTTGCCCCACAATATAATAGAAACTTCCCCATTTCAATTTAAAACTCTCTTGCTTTTGGGCTAATAAGAAAAGTTCTGTTTCCTCTGTCGAGTCTCCTTTCCTGCACATATATTCCCACACAAATAGCTCCATGGAAGGTGCTGTGAAACCTCTTCATATGTTAACATGCCAGAAATTTGAGGCCTACCTCCATTTCGACACTACCCACCAAACAAACAACAACAATTTGCATTCTTTATAATACGCAATGAAATAAGGCAGCGAAGACACATAGCAGTGTGTGTCTTGATCTAAACTCACCCAGGACATTGCCCTTCCTCTAGGATTAGCTTGGTTAAGGCAGAATGTGAAATAAAAAGACCTGGCAATGGCATAGAGCCTTTAGGTTGCTAGGTCAAGTTCACCACAAGTTGGAGGGGACCAAAATGTTGCTTAATATTATGGCTGTTCAGTAGTCTATTGGAAAATGAGTTGATTGTCTCAGTGCAGGTCCTTGTGAACAAGTATCCACGTCACAAAATTCACTACAGCCGGCACCCTTCAGGTAGTTTCAACAGAGAGGCCTAAGACTGAATGGCAATTGAGACTGAACTAACTGACCCAAGAGTAATGTCTCTGTGATGGGGTGTACCAACCCTGCACTGGCCCTGCGAGAATTAGCCACTCGCTTTGGCCCCAGGAGGCCACGCCCCCTCGCCCCTGCTGCGCATGTTCCCGGTGGAGGGAGTACATAAAAGAAAGCAGCTTGGGTCAGTCTGGGCTTACCAGAGCTGACGCAAGCTACAGGCTCCTGCGAGAGGCCCAGTCTGAGGAGGCCAAGCACATTGAGTCCGCCACAGGACCCCACTCGACCATGGAGGATGAGGGAGTTGGAAAGCTGCCACCCCTGGAGGAACTACAGGATCTGGGATCAAGGGTAGGAAGCGACCCAGGGAATGCATTTGTTGAGCCAGGGACCTAAGCCTGAAGCCAGGACTCCCGGTTCACAGGGCCCTGTGTCAGAACCCGGTGGAGTAAGGTAGGTCTGGGTCCCCCTATGCCTCATAGGCTCTAGCCGCTAGGCTTTGCTGCCCTGAGGACAAGGGCAGTTCCCTAATCTCTGACAGCTAGGCCTCGCTACCTGGACCAAGAGGAGCCACATTCACCAAAGGGGGGCATTCTCCCCTGTAAGGTGATTGCAGCTGTCTCCCCGTCCATCAGGGAGGGAGACCACGCCGCCTCGCTACAATGTTTCTGGAGCAACTCAGTTCAGGGGGAAATTAGCCGACAGTTAGTGGCTCTGGCCTGCAGTCAGGCTGAGCAGCAGTGAGTCTATGGGCTGGGAGGTCTCGGTCTGGGCTGGGGACCAGCACTCTAGCGGGGCAGGCAGCAAAACCATCTGGCATCCTAGCTCAGGTGGGTGACAGACCAATGCAGATCTCTTGGCCTAAAGTTGGGGAGGCTGCCACCCCCTCAGGGGGCAAGGGTACAGGGACGCAGGCCCACCGACTCCACCGTGTCCCAGCCCAGGGCCCTAATCGTGGCCAAGTGGCCCGCCCCTGGGTCAGCGGGGAAATCCAGCCACAACAGGCTGGCCAGCTTGAAGTCAGTAACACAGCCAAACCCTATTTGGCTTCCCTGGGCTCTTTCCTACACTCCCATTCAGGGGGTACCTGGGTTCCAGGGTCATCATTTGTCTCGCTGGGGTAAATGGCTAGTTGCAGCCCCAACAGCTCCTTGGTGTTCCCAGTGTCTGGCAGCTCTGGCAGTCCCTCCGGGTCTCTGGCGCTGTAGCAGCCTCCATCAGGTCCAAGCTCCAGCAGTGGCGGGGAGATGTCCTGCTCCTCTGGCAGCTCTCCTCTAACTGAGCTGGAGGTCCTGCCTTTTATATTTCCAGTTCCTGTCCTGCCCCTCTGCTTCCAGTGGGGCAGTCACGGGTGTCCCAGCTCTGCCCACCAGGGGGCGGTCGAGGCCCTCTCCCTCAGGGAGGGAGACCACGCCTCCTTGCTACGTCCCACTATTCCTCCCCCGATGGCCTGAAACCCCGCTACAGTTTCCAACTCAGGGTCAAGGCACATTAGCAAAGATGTAGAGAAACATGCCCAGCTGCTCCCCACGTTCTTTGGATAAATGAAGGACTTGGGTCTGCAGCATAGTCAGTTGGAAGGCAAATCAGAAAATGCTTTGGAGAGCAAGCAGGCCATGCTTGTGTTTAACTCTCCCATTCCCTCTGATGGAGAATCCAGTACGCTACTGGTGATGGGTGGAGAATGTAATCATTGATTGTAATTATGTAAATGGAAACAGGGCATGTAATGTGGCAAACTGCCAATTAAATGTGTTTGCCACTTGGCATCTGCCCACTGTGGTTCCATCCCTGAAAAAGAAGATCCTTGTGGCTTTTAAAAGCTCTGCTTTTGTCATGGAGTAAAATGAAGCTTTTGACGCTTCAAGAATGATTGTGATGGCATCCTAAAACAGGTAACATCATGTGGCAAATCCAGCAAAGGAACTATCATCACCATAGGGAGAAATAAATAAAAATACTTAGCTCTTTACCTTGCTATCCAAATAGTAACTAATTAATGCTCAAAATATCTCTGTCGAGTAGGGAACATTACTGTCCCTATTTCACTGATAAAGAAAGAAGATACATCAGAATTATGTGATTTGCCTAAGGACAAATAGTAAATGCCAGAATTAGGATGAGAAATCAGGAATTCCTGGCTCTCAGTCTCATGTTCAGGCCAATATTTCATTTATTTCAATTTATAACAATAGATTCAAAACAGAATCTAGATGCATTTTCCAAAATTTTAAAAATAAAATAAATTGGAAGTAAAACTAGAAGGTACTCCACATCCCACAAACGAAAAATAATCAGCCACAGTAAAATCAAGCCCAATATAAACGTCAGATGCTATCATGCCTCTGCTTCCCCAGAAGCCCTGGCTAAGAGATGGGCCTTGCAGTGTGTCCTGAAAGTAATCACATTCAAGCTATTTCCAGTCAGAGTGGATGAGAGGGGAGAATAGGTCTGAAATCTGAGTTTCCCCCTGTCACAGTTCAGGGCAACTACATCTGTGTTCCCCCTCTTTGGTCCCTCAAGGCCACCTGCTCTAGCTTCCCTGTTCCTCAGCCATCACCTCTCTTGGGTGGAGACACGTCTCTCTCTCCCTCCTGACTGACTGGGGTTTTTCCCCAGGCTGCCTAGTTCCCTGCCTATGCTGTGATACTCCCAGCAAACCAGACTGCTTAAACATGCTACCATCTGTGCTTTGCTTTCTCTTCAAAGGCTATGAACAGTGTAATTGCCAGGAGTTTTATGTTACCACCCAGATATTTAAAAGGAAGCACATTTATTCTTAAGGTAAAAGCATTACAGAGAAAACACATAAAAACAATAGAAGTTCCCATAAGAATGTTCAAAGCTGACCAGAGGTCACCCACCAGTCTTATGAGGCCCTAATAGGTCAAGTCCTTCCAACCCTTCCACAGGGATTGGGGTTCTGCCTTGGACAGAAGGTGCTGTCCATTTGCTAGATAACGAAGAAAGCCCTAAGTCAATTTAAACTCAAACTGTTTATCTAAAAGTCCTTTCTTTGCCTGTTGGCCTCTGAAGAATCCAGTTTGACCTGGTATATGTGGACCTCCCCAGGTGGTAGTACCTCTCTGGAGATGTTACAACCTGAGTGAATTTGCCTAATCACCCTCCACTACTGCTCCTTCCTGGAGGAGCTGTGGTCACCCTCTCCTGTGGGATTACATACAATCCCTGGCCCACAATGATACATAAACTTAATACAGTAAGATCTCCCAAAGATATTGCAGGAAATTGCCATATCTGTCAAACCCCTCACAGATAATGTCCTGTTAGCAGCAACTCCCTCTCTTTTACACCAAGAGTGTCCCTGCTCCAGTGCTCCACTGAGTGCAGCTGTAACGGTATCTAACAGAGAGAGAGGCAGCCTCTTAAGTATGCAGCATTGAAGCATTTATGGATTCCAGATCTAAACAATGCATAAAATGGGCATAATAATACTTCTCTACCTCACAGTGGTGTCAGGGAGATAAATTCACTGATGTGTGTGAGATGCTCAGATGATAAGCAGCGTACACATGCATATACATAAAACTCCTCTAAAAACAAAGAATCAGAGTGATGTAATGGTACACGAGCCAATAAGAAAACCAACAATTATTTTGCCTGTCTCTACAGCTGAAATGTTAATGAATCAGATTTTCCCTAACAGCTCCATGCCTGGCAGGAGGAATCTAACCTTCATGAGCACCACATTTATCCACAAATTGTAACACTAAAAAAGAAATCATAGATGATAAAATTATGAAAAGGCTCTTAAGATTGCTAAGGGCACTGAAGGTCAGACATTAAACAGACACATGGATGGAAGTACAGAAATCTTGGAGAAACATTAATAGGTATTTTTCACTATTTCTGGTTTTGCATGGGAAACAAGGAAAAGTACAAGTTAACTTAAAGAAAGACTCAGGAGGAAATTACAGGCCATTTAAGGTAACCCAGTAATATCCGGAGTTGAGCTTTCATGCACTAGAAGTAAGTGCTTAGCAGTAGTAAATCATAACTCTGCACCAAAGGATTAACATGGGTTGCAAGAAAGGTTTAATAACTATTTTAAGGAGACCGAGGCAAGTATTTGGAAGGGACCTACTTGACTGGAGATTGGCTTGGAAACTGGCTAAAGGACAGGGAAAATAAAGAGCATTTTTTTCTTGATAGCAACAAGGTAATAAAGAGGTTTGAATTCAACATTTAAAGACATTTTTCCAGACTTACAGTTGTTTCTGTAAATGAAAGCAAACTGTGATTGCTCTAGTTAAGTGAGGCATTTGAGCTAATGAACAGTAGCAGATGGCAACTGTGCTGTGGTTTAAGACAGAGGTGTATGCAAAATAATGTTTCTTGCCTCAAAGAACAGAAAGATAACCTGGGGAAAGGAAAGTTACTACATATAGCACACAGTTTTTACCCCAGCTCTAAATGGTATCTCAAATCTCTGTCTTGTCAGTGTTCTGTATGTAGTACTTTTCCATTTATTACGTTGAGTGAAAAACTGAGATAGAATATTGTTCATTAAAAGGGGACTGGCAAAATTATATCTGCGACTGAAATTGCCCACCAGTCTAGCATTCTACCCCTGTCTCTCAGACTACAAAATGCAATAGACATGGAGAAATTAGACTAGGCCATTTTACTGAAAATGTTCTGTCCATCTTTTCCTTTGTTCTTCTGTGCTAAGAGTCTTTTCATTTGCATCTTTAATAGGGTCTCCAAACTGCTAACGTTTCCTCTTAGCTATTTGATGTCTTTTACAAGATTGTAAGGTCACCTCTTGGGCTAGCATCTACAGCCTCTTGACATTTTTTACTAATATATGCCCTTTTATCTCTTCTGGCACGCCTTTTACTTCTCTGTCCAGAGCTCTGTATTCTTCTTGCCACTTGCATGTCTCTTCTTGTCTTAGCATTTAACAATTTTTGGGTTGCTGTACACTTCTCTTTTCCACTGCCGCCCAAGTAGCATTGCTAATCCATTCTTCCCTTTCAGAGTTCATTGTTGTTAGAATTTGCTTTGCACTTTCCAGATAGCACACACTGATGTTTTCCCACAGAGCATCAGTGTCTTGGTTCTCTTCAGTTAACTCCATTAAAACACTGAACCTGTTCTTCAGTTCAAGCTGAAAAGCACTTTTTGTGTTTCAGTCTTTTAATTGTGCACTGTTGATGCACAGTTGTCTTTTAATTTTCTTCAGCCTCTTTAAGTTGATCTTCAATTAAGTGATACAAAGGTTATAATCACTCCCCACGTCTGCTCCCCTGTATGCACCTAAGAGCTGCAAAACGTGTTTTAAATACAGAAATGATCTATCTCAGGGGTGGCCAACCTGAGCCTGAGAAGGAGCCTGAATTTACCAATGTACATTGCCAAAGAGCCACAGTAATATGTCAGCAGCCCCCCATTAGCTCCCCCTCCCCACACCTCCTGATCAGCTGTTTTGTGGCACGCAGGAGGCTCTGGGGGGGAGGAGCAAGGACACGGCAGGCTCAGGGGAGGGGGCAGGAAAGGGTGGAGTGGGGGCAGAGCCAGGGGCTGAGCAGTGAGCACCCTCCAGCACATTGGAAAGTTGGCGCCTGTAGCTCCATCCCTGGAGTTGGTGCCTGTACAAGGAGCCGCATATTAACTTCTGAGGAGCCGCATGTGGCTCTGGAGCCACAGGTTGGCCACCCCTGCTCTATCTGGTTCTTTGTAGTATCATCTGGGGAGTACTATGTTGAACTTCTTTAGGAGGAAAATATTGTTCTACCTATCATTGGGTAGTTTACACTGTACATTTCTACTTTGTACTGAAATCACCCACAGTCACTATGATATCATGTTTTGGGACCTTTGTTAACACATCCTGTAACAAATCATGAAAAGCATTTTTTTCCTCATCTGACTTTTCACTGGTTAGCGCATAGCACTGCATGACTGATAGTTTGAATAATTGAGTCTGAAAGCAAGCTCTAATAATACTTCCATTGACTGATTCCTACTCAGTCAGTGTCTGATCTGCTTCAACATCAAGATTGCTACAACAGCTTCATATCTATCATCCACATTCTCAAAGATGATGGTGTTATTTGTTTCTCTGAAGTGTAGTTTTGTCCATCTACGCTCACTGATTCCAAGGACAACAAGATGGTATCTACCCCTTTCTTTAATTACTTGGGCAGTTTTAGTAGCATCATATTCCACATTCCAAATATTCATATTCTCACATTCCAAAGTCCTATTTTCATTACTGATGTGGCCTTGAGCAAGGCACTTTTCATGACATGGGCTTCCTTATGGGTTTGACCAATCCCCATCATATTTTTCACATGAAGCTGATCTCTTGTTCGAGCCTCAAAGACCAAGCCCGAGCAAATTACTAGAAATGTGTGATGAAGACCTATTCCTAGAGCAGCCCATTGATTTAGGAGATATTACAATGGGAAAAAGTTAGACAAGCCATCCGTAAACTCAAAAATGGGAAAGCAGCAGAAGAGGATAATATTAGTGAAGAGTTACTTAAAGCAAGTGATGAAACAGCCCTCCAGACTTTCCTTGTGTTTCTGAATATGGAATGGAGAAAAGAACCCAGCCCAGTGAAGAGAGGCTTTGTAGTAAAATTGCCGAAGTAAGGTGACCTTACCACCTGCAGTACCTGGAGAGAAACCCCATTACTCTCAGTGCCTGGGCAAACCATGTGCAGCATCACCCTGGAATGTACCGAGAACCAAATAGACCTTCAACTTAGAGAGGAACAAGCATATTTTAGACCTGAGATCAGGTGCAGGCCATATTGTTGTTCTCAGACATATTACAGAGCAAAGTATGGAGTGGCAAGCACAGCTTGTTATTAATTTGATAAATTTCCAGAAGGCTTTTGATAGAGTACAGAGAGACTGTATTATGTCCCCACTATTGTTTGCACTGGTCATGGACTATGTTATGAAAGTAAGTGCACAAGGCAACTGAAGAATTTAATGGACAAATGATAAAGCACAATTGGATAACCACATATTTGCTGAGGACACTGTCCAGCTTCATTCAACCCATCACTTAATCAAAGAAAATACTCAGCTTTTGGCTGATATGGTCAAACAAGTTGGCTTGTTCGTCAACAAGAGGAAGACAAAATATATGGCTAAACTAACCACTAGAGTGGATGAAGAAACATTAGAAGTAAGTCATTTTAGCTATACAGGTTCTGAGATGTACAATGATGGTGACACCATGCCAGTTGTCACACAATGAATATCAAAAGCAGCAGACAATTTTCATAAACTTGAAAAGATTTGGAAAAGTAGCATGATTAGCACTGACACAAAAGTATGAATTTTTAACACTGGCATCATGTCTGTCCTCCTTTAAGGAGCAGAGTCATGGAAATCTACAACAGAAATTGATAAGATCAACTCATTCCAAAGTAACTGTCTGAGGAAGATGTTAAGAATCCATTGGAAAGAGTTTCTTGCAATAGCAGAAATTCTAAATAGAGCAAACCAAACTAAAGCATCAAACACGGTAAGATGACAATGGACATATTTAGGACACACTTTAAGGATGCCACCAATGTGACTTCCATGGCAAGTGATAATATGCACATCCACCTGGAAAAAGAGAAAAAGGATGAGCTAGAGCAGGGATGGGCAAACTACAACCCATGGGCTGGATCTGACCCACGGGATTGCCACCCCCATGGTGCCGCAGACCCTGCACCGCTGCTGGAATCGACTGGCACCATGTCCCTGAGGCACCTGGGGGGAGGGGGGAAGAGGGCAGAGAGCTCCGTGCGCTGCCCTCGCCTCCAGACACCCACCCCCCATAGCTCCCATTGGCCGGGAATGGGGAACCGCAGCCAATGGGAGCTTCGGGGGAGGTACCTGCAGGGGAGGGCAGTGCGCGGAGCAGCGTGGCACAGGGCCAGAGCAGGTGGGGAGCCTGTCTTAGCTCCACTCTTGGCCACTGCCACCCCGGAGCAGCTCCAGATAAGCAGCGCCAGGCCAGAGCCCGTACCTTCAAACCCCTCCTGCACCCCACACCATAACTCCCTGCCCTGAGCCCCCTGCCTGCACCCCAACTCCTGCCGCACACTGCACCCCTCCTAGATAATGGCCACATGGCAACAGCAGCAATTGCATACTTGAAAAACCAGGAAAGTATTAGATTAGCTTTCATTGAGAGCTCAATACCTACATCTCTTAGGTGCTTTTTGAAATCTTACCCTAATATAGTGTTAAACTTCTTTCAATGTGTTTTAGCACTAGAAATAAGGAGGAGAACCAATGCCATGGGACTAGCCACTTTTCTGTGGACCACTAGCATTTGGTGTATGGATCACAGTTGGGAAACCTCTGATCTAGAAAGTTAATAGTTTTATAACATATAAAACCTATCTTTATCACAGAACATATATAGAACACACACAGAAAATAAATGTGCAGCACCAAATATTTGTTACAAATCGGTAAAAAAACCTAGAAAATCCAAGGATTCATAGTACACAGAAAACAGAACGTGTTTAATTAACTTTTTGCAATCATCTTTTTTTTAAAAAAAGAATATCTTGGTAATTCAGGTTGAAAATATCTTCAGTAGTAGCTGGATTGCAGCGATAAGTGCAAAATGGTAAGAATGTTGTATTTGTTTTGGTGAATGTAACAAATCTATGTATAGAGGAAAGTTCTGACACCAGCACCCTGGAATGTCATGATTTAGCTAAGTTTCATAGGGACCTTGTTTTTAATCAGGCAACTAATTAAAATCCACCACACTACAACTTTACTAATTTGCAGTTAATGACAGGAAAGCTCACAGCAAATTACTGAATTCTGAGGATTATTGAGTAAGCAAACACAATAAAATCTCAGGCATCCAGCATCACACAATTTCTTGTGTACAGTTGATAAACGTAATCTAATTTTAAATATTTATTTCAATACCTCATCATGTACTTGCAAATGTTCTGTAGCATAATTTATAAATAAGAATAACTTGAAGTATCATGAGACTTTGATACCATGCTTGGCTGTTAGCTCACTGCTGTGAAGCAGAAGGTATCCAATTGGTGAAATGTGGGTTAATTCATGTCTACTGTGTTTTGAAACTGTGTTAATCATAATTTTATTTTCTGCCCATTTTTATCTATCTAGGTACTTATACCATCACCATCACTGGAATATCTAAGAGACTCAGTTTATCATCCTTCCACAAGAAGAATGTTGGGTGGTCTTTCAAAACATTTCAGTATTTGGAGGAAAAGCAGCTTGGCAAACATACCACTGGTTTGAATTCGGTGACTTGCCACAGAAGCCAGTCTTCATTTAGTGTATATAGGGCTTTGCAAGTGATTACGTCTACCGGCCCTTTGTTTATCCTCTGATTGAGGGCAGTCACAAGCTTATAGAATGGTTCTCCAACTGTCTCCTAAGAAATAAACACAAACAAGCAACAGCTTTAGTTCTTTTTTCTGCATTCCCATTGGAACTCTAGTGGGACACCAACAATTTGAAGCCAGTCAAACTAACTTCCTTTTTAGCCAAGTTGCTCAGCTGTCCTGAAATTAAAAATACTTTCTGTCCAGGTTTATCTGTTCTTTTGTAAATCCCCACCCAACTCCTGTTGCTCTTACTCAAATGGGAAGAGTCACCTGGGGCTCCTGACATGACAGTTCAGAGCCCCATGCTGGGCACAGGCAGGCAGCTAGTGGAGAAAGCCTGCCTTCCCTGCCTCTGTGGCCTGGCTTAGCTTGCCTCTGGAGCTCTCAGAGGGACCTGCCATCTTCTCTCAGGTGTCACTCACTCCCCAACCCTGTGTAGGGCACCCTACCATCCCAAGCTACCATTGTTCCTGAGCCCCACGAAGAGGGCTGGGATACGAAGAACAGGTTTCCTCTGACTGTCCCCTAGCTCTGTACTTGGGTCCCAGGAAAGTTGCCAGCTTCAAACTACCCTGCTGCTGTATTTTGCAGGCCCTAGGGCAAAGCATGTGAGCTCCCTGCAGAACAGGGCGTGGGAAAGATGTCATCATATTAGTGCCCACAAAACAGGAAGTACAACCTCAAACAACAAAATTGTCTGCACACAAAATGCAACTAAATGGACTAAATTAAACAGACTGTAAAAATGAGAGAGATCATTTTCCCCAACCTCTTACAGTTCTATTAATCATAGGTGTTATCTGTAACAACAATAGGCAAAAAATTCAAACAGAAGTGAGGTTTTCAAAATGACACCCTCTCTTTAAACTCTCTGAAAGCATAGCTCTATAATAGCTTCTGAAGAGAAGGATACACAATCTTCTGCCATGACAAGAAAATATCTGATGGGATTTGGATGATAATATGTGAAGCAAAGAAGAAAATGTCAGGGTTTCAAAATTACCTAAAGTCCAACCCAAGTACAGATTGTTAGCATCATTTATACAGTTGCTCTTTTCTTACCTCTGCATGATGACAGCTGTTTATATAAGTGATCAGGACAGTAATATGAGTATATTAGTAATATAGAAAGTTAGGTTTCATGCACAAACAGATCTCTCATGAGTTCTGCATGGAAGAAGTCAGCATGTGCTATGTTGAAAATATTCCTCATTCTAGTGTCTGAGGTGGTGGAAAGATGTCAAACTTACCCGAAGAAAACCAGAAAGGCAAACAGACATCCAATTTGTCAGCAGTTTTTCTACGACAGATTCTGTGCGCCTTAGCATGAGCTTAGGTTGCGTATTGCTAGACTGCTCCATCAAGTCCCTGGTCAAAACTTCTAGAATATGGGTTAGGTAGACTAGTTTACTTTGTAGTGCAATAGTCAAGAAGGATGCAAACAAGCACCTGTTTACAAAAAATAAAAAAGTCATAGCTAAAAGGTCTGGAATTTGCTTTTCAAATCTATGACAACAGAAAGGTGATCCTAAGCCTTTTATAACAGCATACTGTGAAATTAGTTCAAATAAACATACACTGTTCAGTTACGCCTATATGCTGAACCTTCATTTTTTAGGTACCCCAAACACCCACTAAAGTCTCTATAAAATCTAAAGTACACAGGATCATCCCATCCAGCAATTTAAAAAATATATATATTTTGTGTATCCGAATTTAAAACTGAAGAAGACTAGCATCCGTTTCAATGAAAGCAAAGTTACAATTTATAAAGCAAGAACTGCTTGCTCTGAGGTGAGGTATGTTGCTAGTTCAGTGTCTATAGGCATCTATAAATCTTCTGATCTCTTTTTAATGGCTTGTTTCATGGTGAAGAACAAGGAAAAGACTTTGGAAAAGCTTAAATTTGCTTTGAATGTAGTGAAAACTATGTGTGTGTCATAATCCATGTTTTTTTTTTTAATTCTATGGCTTGAAGATTATAAGGCATAATCATACTATACCTGTCTTTCACAGAGAAATTTTTCTGTTTTTCAAGGGTGTGAATGAGAGTAACAAGAAAATTCTTGTTACAAATTAAAGCATGCAACATGGTGAGGCTTTCATCCTTTCGTCTGGGGTCTCTGCTCTGGAACAGTTAAACAAAAATAAGGCAAACTGTAGTTGGGTATGACAGGTCCTTAATTCTTAGAAATGAGGGTAAGCAACACGCAAGATGAAATCTTGGACCCACTGAAATCAATAGGAGTTTTGCCAATATGGCCAGGATTTCACCCATAACATATCTGTGTACACACACACACACACACACACACACACATTCTCTCTCTCTCTCTCTCTCTCTCTCTCCAAGTTGCCTGATACTTCCCATTATAAGATCCTGTTTTCATATCTACATATATGTTACTACATTATATACATAAAGCCATGTAACTTTTCCCCACATGGGAAGGAATGTAGAGAAAATTTAATCTGATCATTTGGTAGGTGCTTAGATTCTATGGTGATCCAATGAAGACAGAAAAGAATAACCACTAAATAAAAGTAAAATTACATTACACAGACTTACCCGTGACACATTAGTGTGCATGTCTTCAATGAAAATGGATGCAAAGCCGCCTGACTAAAATAAAAGACAGGTGATGTATTACTGTTAGAAATATCAAACGCTGAGCATCTACCCAAGGCAACAGACTTTCCTAAGTAAAAATGATTTGGGCTTCTAAATGCACCTGCAGTTTATGTATTCTGGGATTTCTGCAGAAGTTCTGGCATGTAACATAAAGGAAAACTGCAAAGAGAAACTGAGGATTGAGCTAGGCCAGATTTACTGGTATGCTGCTGAATGCCCTCACTCCCAGGCTCTGGAGGTCTGTCAATCCAGTCATGTTCTAACATGCCATAGGGAAGACTGTTTATTATCATCACATGAAAATCTGCTGCTTTTCCAGGTATGCAAAGGACACCCCAGAATACATTACTCCCAGATGTCACTATATCAATAGTATGAATCTTCTGGATGTCAGGGATCCCTGGGCTTAGCCAAATTTAGAGTTTTTCTCTGCAGTTATTATTATTACTGCTGACACTTTTCATATGCTTGCTATCCATGGATCTCAAAGTTCATGAATTAAGTCTGCCACAACCCTGTGAGGCAAGTCAGTACTGTACATATATAAATAACAAAACAACAGCAGAAGTTAAAATACCAGAGTTAATAATAAAAATCAAAGCCATGGTGGCTAGATACGGGGTTAAGTAACAAAATGTGGGAAGCTAAAATGGTCATATATTTTTAAAATACATGAGATAAGTGTGGTGTACGTCAGTTGTCACCCTGACCACTTTGATAGCAAATGACACATTATAAACCCCATCCTGTTTGTTTCATAAAAGAGTTAAAATTTTTGATGAGGATTAAGCAGAAAGAACAGATGAACTAAAAATAATGATAATATTGTCATGTTAATATCCTTGGTTAAAAAAAGTAAACAAAAGGAAAAAATGCAGAGTTTATAACAACAAGAGCCCTATTATGATCTCCCAGTTGCAGTTTGGGTAACTGCACTGAAGTTATTCCTGATTTACTCTGGTGTAAATGAGATCAATATCAGATTTGGAAAGTTTTATTGTTATTCATATGTAATATTCACATTACAGTGTCAATTTTGGGAACCCATTGTACTAGGCACTATACAAACCATCTAGGGCCATCTTCTCCTTTGAGCCAGTTATACAACAAAATATTTTCTGTTTAAGTATTTGTTTTTGAAAAGTAGTTGTCCATATTGATGCTCTTAGATGATTATACTAAAAACTCATGGTTGGTTTTGGTTAGTTTCAGAATATAACTTTGAAAGATATTTGAGTCTGGTATTTTCTTCCCCAGTTTGGTATCATTCCAGCTATTCCAGGGAAATTATTTCCCCCATTGTTCTTATGCTATTAAATGTCATGATGCTGCAAGTAACACTGGACCCAGTTCAGACAACATATAAACACTTGCTTAAGCCAGTCCCTATGTAGGACAACATTAAAGCACAGGCAGTACCACAGACAGTGGGACCACTGTCACGCCTCTAAACATTTCTGGCAAGGTAATCTGTAGCTTGAACCAGAACGTCAACATCACTTTCGATTTTTCATTTCCTACTTTTAATTTAATTTACTGAAATTAATTCATGTGCAGGCTTGTGAGAGAGAACTTGTAAGGCCTCCTCCTCATCTTGCTGAGCCAATGAGGAAGTCCCATGATGTAAACATGTTAGCCGAAATGTTTAACTTAACTTAATTAAGTTTTGTACAGACAGGTGAGCGTGTGAGAGATAAAAACCACAGATAAAATGCAGGTTTAGGAATGGTAGTCTCATGAAGGGAGGCAGATCTAGTGAAGCAAGACTATGAGAGACTCTTACATGGCACACACAATCATTAAACACATATGAATTAAGGGGACACTAGGGTTAAATTAGTTAAAAAATTTAGACTTGGGGCATATGAAGTTTTACAGAACCTACAATCAACAGATCTAAACACGCCCCTCCAGTGTTTGCCCAGCACTGTTCTACTGGATTTGGAGCAGTATACAAAGTCTCCTGTGAAAATCACATGGTGATATTTACATGAGCTATTTGGTCCTTACTTGACAACTACCTTCATTACCGTGGAAGGATTACACCTAAAAGATTAGCAACCATTTACCTCTGGGAAGAAAGTTCTAAGAGCAAAATGTTTGTAGTCAAGGAAGGGAACAGTTCCAAAACTATCCACCACATCTAATTGATCCATCTGTAGTTCTGCAAATCCTGAAATAACAACCCCCTGGAATGTTAGTTTTGATAACGCAAAATTATCTTCACAATTACAGCTTTCAATACGACCCTGAAAAGATGTTCTTAAAAACAGTTCTAAGACTTGATGCATTATTTTTCTATCTGAATCTCTGTGGGATGGAAAACACTGATTGGATGCAGTTTTTTGTATTTCAAGTTTTGCTGAAGTGAATTGTTACATGCAATGCTATTAGTTTCTAGTATTAGCTACTACTGCACACCAACATTAATAAGAAACTCTGATATTCACATTCCAAACTATTCTATTTCTGATTAATGGAGTTTATGAAACAAAATATTTTAAAAATGTGAGACCTACCATCACGTATTTTTTTCCGAATTTCACATTCTAACAGTTCAATTTGTTGACTCAGTTTACGGGTTAACTGTTTGGATTTGTACCTAGTTACTATGATTGCAACTAAAAAAAAATTGAAAGAAAATTGTATTAGATACTGAATATAGAAATAAGCCAAACAAATCTGCTGTATATACCAATACTAACAATAAAATGAAAATGAGTGTAAGACAAACTAGGATCTCCAGTAATGTTCTTCTGAATTATATTATTATTATTATTTATTATTAATTTCCATTTTAGTAGCACGGAGGAGTCCTAGTCATAGACCAGGCCTCAGGAGTAAAGCCCTGTAGCTGCACCTGCTCTGTATTCCTGACACCTTAACAAACCAGCGAGGCTTCCTGACAGACCACTCTGCCTGACTAGCTGAGGAAGCCAGCAGCCGGTGTGATGGTGCACCTCATAAGGCTTTATGGAAATATGCTTATGAATGTATATATGACATAACTGGAATATGTTTTATGCTACATATGCCATGTAACATATCTATGTAAAGGTTATGATCTACTGAATAGATTCATCCTATTTGTATGCATGTGTCATTGTTGTATGCGAAGTTATGAATATTGGCTGTATACTTGTTTGATTTTAAATAACCTTAATAAGGCATTTGGTCAGCTTCTTTAGAAAGGAATTTGCAAGTTAAGTGCCCAGAGAAGAAGCACGTAACAGACAATGGATCTTGGAAGGCTCCAATCCACATAAGAAGTCTATGTGAGGACATTCAAGGTAGCATGTGAACCATGGCTGCTACCTGTACGTTCTGAGTCATGAATGGACATGTGACTTGCCCATGTGACTCCAAAACTTCATCTTGTTGCTGGAATTCTACACAGAGGGAGGGAGAGGTATCCACCCACAAGAGAAAGTTTATTTAAACGCCTGGGAGACCCCTCCATTTTGTCTTCAGCTGGCTCAAGAGATAGCCTCTCCACCCCCCAAAGGATACCTGAAAGAAACTGGAACAAAGGACAGTAACCTCAGGGGGTGTGAGTGATTGCTGGACCCAGACTAGAAGGAGACTAGTCTGTAAAAGGAAGCTTACTGGAACACCTCTGAGGGTGAGGTTTTATCTGTATTCAGTTTTCTTACTGTATTAGACATAGACTTGCGTGTTCTATTTTAT
This sequence comes from Lepidochelys olivacea, assembly GCF_965140295.1. Lineage (NCBI taxonomy): Eukaryota > Metazoa > Chordata > Testudines > Cheloniidae > Lepidochelys > Lepidochelys olivacea. The sequence goes on from NC_140411.1 coordinate 271,308,437, forward strand.
TTTGCTTGGTAATTCACTTTGTTCTGTCTGTTAGTACTTGGAACCACTTAAATCCTACTTTCTGTACCTAATAAAATCACTTTTTACTTATTAATTAACCCAGCGTATCTATTAATACAGAGGTAGGCAACCTGCGGCACGTGAGCTGATTTTCAGTGGCACTCACACTGCCCGGGTCTAGGGGGGGAAGGTCTCTGCATTTTAATTTAATTTTAAATGAAACTTCTTAAACATTTTAAAATCCTTATTTACTTTACATACAACAATAGTTTAGTTATACATCATAGACTTATAGAAAGAGACCTTCTAAAAACGTTAAAATGTATTACTGGCACGCAAAACCTTAAATTAGAGTGAATAAATGAAGACTCGGCACACCACTTCTGAAAGGTTGCTGACCCTGTATTAATATGTGGGGAGAGAAGGGCAAACAGCTGTGCATCTCTCTCTATCAGTGTTATAGAGGGAGAACAATTTATGAGTTTACCCTGTATAAGCTTTATACAGGGGAAAACAGATTTTTTGGGGGTTTGGACCCCATCGGGAGTTGGGCATCTGAGTGTTAAAGACAGGAACACTTTTTCAGCCGCTTTCAGTTAAGCTGGCAGTTTGTGGGACGTGGTTCAGAACTGGGTCTGTGTTTGTGGCCGGCAAGCGTGTCTGGCACAGCCAGGCAGGGCTCTGGAGTCCCAAGCTGGCAGGGAAAGCAGGGGCAGAAGTAATCTTGGCATAGCAGTTGGCAGCCCCAACGGGGTTTCTGTGATCCAACCAGTCACAGGCGGTTCTTAAACTCTGGAGCAGCAGTAGCTCACTGGGTGCTCAACACACACGCCCACTGATTCTCTGTCTCATCTTTTGTCACATCCTGCTCCTGCTCTCCTCCTCCACAGCTCCAGCCCAGACCTTGCTCTGTACCCAGCCTTGTTCCTGTCCTGTCCCAGCCTTGCTCCTGCCTCAGAACCAGCCCTTTAAATCACTGCCTGAGCCCCGCTGCCGGAGCACTGGGGTAGCAGCGGCGGGGCTCCGGCGGTGATTTAAAGGGCCAGAGGCTCCCAGCCACCGCTACCGCAGTGGAGTCCCAGGCCCTTTAAATCTCCGCCCGAGCCCCGGGGCTCCCAGCCGCCTCCACTACCCAGGGGCTCCGGCAGCGGGGCTCTGGCTGCAATTTAAAGGGCCCGAGGCTCTGGCCACTGCCGACTGGGGAAGCCGGTCGGGTACGCCATATCAGCTCTTGCTGGTAAGCCATACTGGACCATACTGGCTTACTTTCACCTCTGCCTTCAGCACTGGTTCCTGATTCTAATCCTTTCTCAACCCTGGGCTCTGGCTTTCAGACTCCGACCACCAGGCCTGACTCCCCTTCCGAACCCTAGGCCTGACTCCCACTCCGACAACTAGGCTCGACTGCTTATGACACAGTCCGCTCACAATAGTATCCCATTGTGCAAGGCACTCTTTAATAACACACTCCTTTTATTTAGATCTCAGAATTATCAGGCTGACTTTCTTTTAACAAATAACACACTCAAATCTGCATGCTAAGCCATAGCATCTGACAGAAAGTGGAATAAAACTCTTCAAACATGACTGATTTTACAAGAAAGAGAAATATTTTAAGTTGGCATGTGTATTTCCAAACTGCTTAGTTAACACTTGTGAGAGAGGAGAGGCACTGACAAGGGTAGCAGTAAAGGCTAAGACATGCCTCTCACTACAAAATATGATGGAGTAAAAATATGGAAGAATTAAAATAATGAAAAGAAGGGGTGAAAAATAAACCCCTCACCAAACTAACTACAATTAATTAAACTAATGAGTCATCTAAAATGGGATGATCACAACCATTGTTTGATGATAAGCAACTGTGCTGGGACACTCGCCCTTGGGGAGCTTTGTTTTGACAACTGGGAAGGCGCTAACTTGTGATGTAGGAATGTAGGCCCAGATCACCAGCGGTATATAGGCACCCGACTCCCACTGATGTCAATGTGAATTAGGCACCTGAAGATCTTTGAGGATCTGGGCTGTAGTTCCTAGATCTTGCATGACCACATGGTGCATTTCCTGGAAGAACTGACAACTGAAACAGCCTTGTTACATCTTGTAGTCTGTGATGATGAACTTTACCACCAGAGCAAAATAATCTACCTAACTGTTCCCAACTGGACCTGGGGAAAATATCAGACTTTCTGTGATCATCCTGGACAATCCCAGACACTTTTAAGGTATACCCAGTAATTATCTCTTTCAGCAAATCAAAAACTAATAATGCATAACAGTACTTACCAACAATTACACCCAGTAATAAGATAGGAAGCAAAGTCAGAACATACAAATACTTGTGCAATGATTTCTTTTGAATTTCCTGCGTAAAGTTTCCTAATCTGACCTAATGGAAAAATAGACAGCTGTATTAGTGGAATGCAACTACTCTAGTCCATGTTTGCAGAAGATCATGTTCAGAGGCTAAAGCAACTAGTCTCTTCAGCTGAAGTGATGAACCCTGACTAGGTAAATCATCGGGAAGGAAAAAGCAGTTTGGAAAAACATATATGAACCGATCCAAACATAACATTTACCATATCTTATGTTAAACCAAAAGAACAGAACTGTGCTGTGTGAAAAATGTAAAACTACTCACAACCAGCCAAATGCTGCCATCACTTATATTTCAGGCTAGACACACTGAAATTAATGTGGTGTAAGCAAAGGCAGATTTTGGCCTCAAACCAGCCAAGTATCTGCACTCACCAGAATCACTGCAAACAAAAATGTTGGCATTTTCAAGAGAGTAAAAACAAGTTTTCATAGTCAAAAACTGCTCTGTTCACTGCAGATATCTACCCTGATCAGCAGAAAGACAAATGTAAGGCTCAAGTCAACACCAAAGAAAAACAACATTTCTGGTAGAGGCCTTGCACCAAACCTAAGTCCCTTCCTTGCCCTCGCAGAGGCTCACACCTCTCTAGCCCAGCCCCTGGATTACCTCCCCATCCTCCATGGGGAATTACTTCAACCAATGGAGCTATAGTTCAACCAACCACACCCTGAAGGTGGTACAGATGGCACAGCTGCAAAGCATGCATCTTGCCCTCTTCTGCATTGGTTCTGCTCCAGGGAGGTTGAGAGGAGCAGAACTTAGTCCCTTGAACTCCTCATGAGACACTGTGATAAGCCACAGGTCTTGAAGTTTTCGTACAGTTTATCAGATACACATGGACAGATCTTGCAAGTTCACCTAAACCTGAGCTTGTGCAGCGTCACAACTTGGCTGCGAACTATTTTAGGTAAGATATATTATAATGCTATTTCACTCTTTAATTATAAAGGATATCTATGATCAGCTGATTAACATCTTTGGACCTATTTTATAAGCATAAAAACTAAACAATGTTAAATCACCGCAGAAAGAATTTTTACTCACCCAAACTTTCACAGTGGATAACTCAATCTTGCCTGGTTTTTCCCTTTTGACTTTGCACAGTATAGTACTACGATCTGGAGTTTTGGTAATATTTTGAACACTGAAGATTATAGTTTCCAAAAGTGTACCATTCATCATGTGAGTAAGAGTAACGCCAATCTCATTTTCAGAAATATCTAAGATGTCATTTTTTTTCTGAAGAGTACAAATTTGAAATGGGAAACTATTATTAAATGTGGTAAAACTTAAAACTATCGTATGTGAATTTTTGTTTGATTTTTTAAAAACTTACATATAATTTTAATTCCAGATGGGGGTCCATCTCAGTATGCAGTTGATAGTCAATAAATATAGGGTCAGGACAATATTGTAATTTAATACAAGGTATAAGGACATTTTCCACTTTTAGTGACACATTAACAATTTTACTCCCTTTTGAAAGGCTAACATCTGGTGTTAGGAAACTACATGGAGAAGTACTTCCAGGACATCCAGAGACCTAGGGAAAAACAGCAAAACTGTCAGTGCTGAAGTACTCCAAGGTACAGACAGTGAGAAACAGAGGCACTCAATAGCACTTTAAAATCCTGCTGACATCACATGGGAAACTGATAAACCTTCTATTTAAGAGCAATACGCTGTGTACTATATTTGAAGTAGTTTCCGTATTGGTCATTTTTGTTCTTTTAAGTACCAGTCATAGCACCAGCCATGCACTCTTCTAAGGCTGCGTCTATGTTGGTGATGGAGAGGGTTGCTGCAAGGCCTTTTGGGAAGTGAAGAAACAGGAAAATAGGAGGGAGAATCCTTAGAACTTTGAGGCCTTGGAGACCTATGCATGGGAAATAACTATTTTAGACCTTGATTCTGCAAATATTTAGGCACACACATAATTTAACTGATATGAGTACTCCCATTTACTTCAATGGGACTACTCACATGAGTAAAGTTAAGCATGTGCTTAAGCTTTTGAAAGAGCTTAAGAACAAAAGTGAGTCCTTTAAAAACACGTACTTTGTTATTGCAAAGGAGTTCAAGACTTACAGTAAAATTTAATCTCTGGTCATCTGAAATAATGACACTGTCTGTCACATTAAAATTTCTCCCAAAGAGGGTTATTTTGCGACCGCCACTATAAAAAAAATTAAAAAATTGAAGGGTTAATGTTAGTTTTTCCCCACAAATAAATACATATCTTGTTTTTGCTGTTTACATTTCAAACTTTTTATTCAAGAAGGAACTACTAGTCACAGTGTATAACCTTTTGCCTTGGTAACAGTAGATAAAAACAAGTTGCAGGGCTAGGTAATTTGTATGACTGATTTTCCAGTTACACAAAATTAAGCTGAAAGTACTTTCAAAGATACAATATAGTTGCATTCCTCTTTCATGGTGCAAATCCTGTTTGCTCATGAGAGATCCAATGCAAGCCCCAAATGATCTAATAATCTATAGGCATATAATACTTCTCAGTTAGTCATACATTTTCTTCCATTCAAGTAGCAACAATGCATTTGCTTGTATTAACCAAAATTGTGCTCACTGAGGGCTAACACCAGAGCATAAGCCAAAGATCTACCTTGAACAAGGAGCATCACATTGTTTTGCTGCTCCTGGAGCAACCTAGGACTATGCACAATTCCTGTTGTCTTTTAGTAGGAGATGAAGGTGTAGAGTACCTCACAGGAAGCATCTGGCACTTTGGCCTAAAGACAAGTCAGTGGAGGCATTTCATACATATTACTCAAGGAAGGGGAATTTTCATTTTTATGATCAGTTCACTTCTTTTTTTTTAAAGATATTTTTAATGTAAAGGAGAATCTCTGCAGCTAGTTTTCAGGAGATGAAGGGGAAATTCACAATGTATGGTCAAAATAAATCATGGGGGAAATCAAAATATGTTTGTGCTACCCTGGCACTCTCATTTTAGAACTCAGTTTAGTACCAAGGTTTATTTTTCATTTACCATTAAGAAGGGTTAAAAATAGTTTTGTACTTTACCACAAATGTATCTTTTTTTTTAATTACAGTGATCATCTTTGCATGTTAAATATTGCTTCAGTTCAATTCACTGCGCTAAATTCTTCCCTGCCCTCCACCCAAATGGGTTATAGCAGTGCTTAACTGGATTATTGGATCAGAACCTTATCTTGTGTAAATGAGTACAGCTTCACTGAAAACCAATATACAGTTTATAAACACCCAATTTATACCAGCCGAGGACCCGGCAGCCAGTTAAATTTACTAATATTAACATAGTATGACTAAGCTTTATTAAATCTATAAAAATAAAACAAAAAACAAAAACAAGAATTACCTGGCCCAAGTGATATTTGGCTCCATTTTAGTACATGATGGCTGAGAGACATAATATATTGTGATTGGTGGTGAACATTTACCGCCATTAGCCTTTATGCATACACTCTTGGCCTCTTTGCGTCGAGGTGGGAGAGAGAATCTCACGTGTGTGTCATTTAACACCTTGCTGACTTGTATGCTGGAAGAGAAAGAAAAACAGTGCAGATGTTTTTGCAGCATTTTAACTATGACAGAGACACTCAAGCTGTGACTCTGGAGTTACATGTGGCTGTTTATAGAGCCCCAAGTGAAGATCTTGTAGAATCCCTGGGTCTGATCAGAGCTCCCATGCAATGCAGTCCAAGTAGCACTGAACAAACTGACAGAAGCCCCCATCATCTCTCCATGTTACTGCAGGCAGGCCATAAACTGAAGAGGCGGAGAGAGGAGAAAAGCCTCTCCCAGAAAGAAGTTACTCACCTTGTGCAATAATGGTGGTTCTTTGAGATGTGTGTCCCTATGGGTGCTCCACTGTAGGTGTGTTTGCGTCCTTGCGCTGCTGGCTGGAGAACTTTGGTAGCTGTCCGTCCTGCCCGCACATGCGCTGCTCCTCACCTGCCACGAGGCTAGCCAGCATGCGCAGGCCAACCCTCCTCAGTTCCTTATCTACCACAGAGTCAATGACAAAAACTCCAAAGTAGAGGGGAGGAGGGTGGGTCATGGAGCACCCATAGGGACACACATCTCGAAGAACCATCATTCGTGCACCAGGTGAGTAACCTCTTCTTCTTCAAGTAATGTCCCTATGGGTGCTCCACTATAGGTGACTCCTGACCAGTGCCCGCCATTGGAGACAGGGACTTTGGAGTTGAGTCTGATATGGATGATAGCACATTAGCACCAAATTTGGCATCTGCAGCTGAATCCCCCAAGATGGCATAGTGTTCTGCAAAGATATATGCAGATGCCCAGGTCGCTGCTCTGCAGATTTCTGATACAGGGATACTCTTGGAAAAGGCAACCGATGAGGTGATCAGCCTTGTAGAAAGCATGCATATTACAGAGTGAGGTGTTACGTTGCGCAATTGGTAACAGTATAATACATCCCGATACGCACTTGCAGAGTCTCTAAGCTGAAATCGCTGTACCTTTTGATCTATCTGCAATGGAGAGGAAGAGTTTGGAAATAGAAGGCCAAAGCTCTCCTCACACCAAGCATATGAAGGATGGCTTTCCTATTATCCTGACGAGGTTTGGGATAAAAGGTTGGAAGCTGAATAAGCTGATTTATGTGGAATGTGGACGTCACCTTGGGAGTGAACTTTGGATGTGGTCTAAAGCGTGACTTTGCGGATGTGCCATTGGAGCTGCTGTTTCCCCTATCCTTCTTGAATAGGTGATGGCTATGAGGAACGCTGTCTTCATGGAAAGGTGAGTTAATGAGCAAGTGGCCATAGGCTCAAATGGCAGTCTACCTAGTATTTTAGCACTAGGTTGAGATCCCATTGAGGACTGGGAAGTGTAGGTTGTGAGAAGAGGTTCATTATGCCCTTAAGAAACCTCTTTGTAGTTGGATGGGAGAAGACTGAGTAATTTTCTACCTCTTGGTGGAAGGTTGCAATTGCTGCTAAATGGACCTTTAGTGTTGGAGAGTCACAATTTCTTGAGAGCCAACAGGTAGTCCAGGATTACTGGTAGGGTGCCTGTATAATGGGCGACGCCTTCAGGTTGGTACCATATCTGGAATCTTTTCTATTTTTGCAGATAGGTAAGACGAGTAGTTCCTTTCCTACTGTGTAACAGCACCTCCTATACCTTCTCAAAGCAAGATGTGTCCATGTGCTGGCACCACAAAGGAGCCATGCTTTGAGCTGGAAAACCCACAGATTGGGATGGAGAGGGCATCTCTCGTTCTGTGACAGGTGATAAGGAGTGACTGGAAGAGTCATCAGTGGATATAATGCCCCAGCTGTGACAGATAAGGGTACTATGTCTATCTGGGCCATGTGAGAGCAATCAGTATGATGTTTTCTTTTTCTCTTTTTACTTTCAACAGGACTTTCAGTAATAGAGGGAATGGGGAAAAAGGCATAAAGAAGGCCCCTGTCCCATGGAAGAAGAAGAGCATCTCCCATGGAGTGTAGTCCAATCCCTGCACTGGAACAATAATGTAGACATTTCTTGTTCTGGTAAGTAGTGAACAGGTCTTTGCTACTGTCCCCCACTGTCAGAATATGTCACCGACTATCTCCCATTCGTGGTCATGTGGGAATTTGCAGCTGAGACTGTCCGCCGTTGTATTGTGTACCTACTGGGAAGTAGGTAGGCTGCTGATATTAGGATATTGTGGGAGTTGCCTTTGTGCACAGGGAAAGAGACCTGGCGCCTCCCTGCCAGTTTATGAAATACATGCAGGCCATGTTGTATATCATGACCCTTGTGTGCATGTCTCTGATCAGCAGGAAGGAGTGAGTGTGTTGCTGCCTCTTCTGAGTTTGAGCGGGTTGATGTGAAGGCATGTCTCTGCTGGAGACCATTTGCCCTCTATCGTGCAACCATTGAGATGTGCGCCCCATCCTATGAGGGATGCATCAGTGGTCAGAAGTAGAGACGGGGAAGACTGAACAAATCAGATTCCCATACAGACATTTACTGGGTCCTTCCACCAGTCTAAGGATTATTTGACCGTGGTGAGCATCGATACAAGTTTGCTTATGTTGTCTCTCTTCGGCCTGTAAACCAAACTGAACCATGCTTAGAGGCATCTCATGCATAGTCTGACCCGAGCAATAACCGAAGTGCCTATGGCCACGTGCCCCAGGAGCTGTAGGTAACGTCTGGCTGAAATCTGGGGGCTGGATTGTACTGTCTCTATCAACGAGGACAGACGGTGGAATCTGTGATGTGAGAGCAGCGTCTTCACCTGAACAGAGTTGAGGATGGCTCCTATGAATTCTAACATCTATACATGTGTTAAGGTTGACTTTTGTTTGTTGCTCTACAGGCCCGGATTCAGAAACAGATCCAGAGTGCTTTGAGTGATTCATTGGGCTTCTGTGAAGGACCATGCCCTGAGAAAGCAGTCTTCCAGGTAAGGATAAATCAGGATGCCCTTAAAGTGTCAGTGGGCTGCCACTACCAAAAGGACCTTGGAGAATACCCTGGGGGTCGATGAGAGGCTAAATGGGAGTACTCTGTACTGGTAGTGGTCCTGGCCCAGCATGAATCTGAGGTAATGTCTGAGACTCAGTATGACAGAAATGTGGAAGTAGGCATCTTGAAAGTCAAGGGCTGAGAACCCATCTCCTTTATCTAATGCTGGAATAATCATTGATAGGGTAACCATCTTGAATTTCTGTGCTTTGATGTATTTGTTGAGCGCTCTGAGGTTCAGTATGGGTCTCCAAGCTCTCTTTTTCTTTGGTATCAGGAAGTAGCAAGAGTAGAAGCCTTTGCCTCTGAGATGTATGGGCACAGGTTCTATGGCTCCTACGTTGAGGAGATGGTTTACCTCTAGATGTAGTAGATTCTCAAGAGAAAGGTCCCTGAAGAGAGACAGGGAAGGGTGTTTGGAAAGGGAGTGGGAGGAGAAATGAATGGCATTTCCATTCTGGACAATCTCCAGTACCCATTTGTCAGAGGTTATCTGTTCCCATGTGCTGTGGAATGGGGAGAGATGGTCTCCAAAGGGATGGGCGAGGTTTTCGAGTTTGAGATGGCGAGGAGAGTGTTCTACGGGCACCTCGACCAACCCATCAAAACTGCCACTTCACAGTGGAGGGCTGAGATAAAGTCAGTTGGGGTCCCGATTACTTTCGCCTGGGGAACCTTGGTTTCTTCCTCTGTGGTCATAAGATCTTTGAGAGGAGTCCTGAAATGCATACTGCACTGATCAGGGCTTGAATGGTGGTGGAGGACTGTACTTTCTTTTATAGATGGGAGTATAGCTCCCAAGGGATCGATAATCCTTCAGCGTGTGGAGAGACATGTCAGTCTTCTCTGCGAATAACTTTTTTCCTCAAAAGGAAGATCCTCCACTGTGGTTTGAACTTTTCTAGGGAAGCTGGACAAATGAAGCCACAAAGCCCGTCTCATCACAACAGCCGTGGAAATTGATCATGCTGCTATGTCAGCCGCATCTAACACAGACTGGAGGGACATCTTAGCCAACTGTTGGCCCTTGTTAATTATGGTTTTGAATTGGTCCTTATGAGAATCAGGGAGTGTGTCAATAAAGGAACAGAGTTTTTTGTAGTTCTGATGGTCATATTGTGCTAGCAAGGCTTGGTAGTTTGCTACATGGAACTGGAGGGTGGCTGATGAGTATGCTTTCCTGCCAAACAGATCTAAATGTTTCCAGTCCCAATCATAAGGAGTGGACTTAAACTGGTGCTGTCGGTGCTTAGCATTAACGGCATCCACAATGATGGAATTGGGAGGCGAGTGGGGAAAAAAGAAATTCTGTGTCCTTTGCCGGCACGTAATACTTTTTGTCCACCCTCTTGCCCATTGGTGGGACAGATGTTGGGGTCTGCCATAAGAATCTGGCAGGGTCTAGTATGGCCTCATTAAACAGGAGGGCCATTCTGGAGGAGGTGGAAGAATGTAAAATGTCCACCAGTTTGTGATGGGACTTTGTCACTTCTTCATGTAATGGTATTTGTGGGGCTTCTGCCACCCTCCTGTGATAAGTCCTGGAATAACTTGAAATCATCCGCCATCAATGGTGGTGGGGGTGAGGGGTGGATCACCATCTCATCTGGTGAGGATGATGAGAGATGGGCTTGGGAGTGACTTCTTCTTCCACCTCTGCCTCAATGTCTTCCCCTTGTCCTGGGGGTTCAGAAGCCCTCGAAGCCACAGCTGAAGAAGGGTGTTTCCTTGCTTGTTGGTATGCCATGCTGGAGTCATGGAAGGTTTGCTGCCTCTGAGCCTTTCAAGAGTCCCAATATGGCCATTGTGGTGGGTAGGGGCCTGGCGGTTGTTAGCATGGATGGCCAAACCAGGGGGACAGTGGATCAGGGGGGCGATACACCTGATGCCCATAGTGAAATTGGGCCCAGTATGGCAAGTGAGAAGAGCATTGGGAACCAGTCTCTTCCTTCTCACTTTCTAACTCCAGTGATAATGGTGGTGCATGGCAAGGATGGCGGTGAACCCGGAGCTCTAAGTGAGCAAGGTCCCTGGGCTCCACTAAGTAAGGGTGAATCCAGTGCATTGGACACCGAAAGATCCGTCCACACACTGAAAATCAGGCGGTGCCGATGGTGTAGGTATTGGCAGTGGTTGTCAGTGCCGAGCGGCTTGCACTGATGGAGTCAGGGATGTGGATCTGGCCACAATGTCCATCGGTGCCACGTGCACTGGAGTCAGTACCAGTGCAGATGTCCATACTGACTGAGCCTTCCCTGGGGCAGATCTTCTGTGTCTTCCACACTTCTACAGTACCGGTGTTTCTTTGCTCATGTCCACTGGGTCCTTGGGCAGTCCAGCTTGTTCTGTTGGCTTGGTACCATGCATGCCCTGGGTACCAGTTTTAGCTAACTTCCGTGCCATCGGTACCGATTATATTGATGGAGCCGGGGATTGTTTTCAGCTCTATCTGGGCTCGCTACAGGGACTCACAAACCTTCTCTTAGTGGTCCTGTGAGTGGCTAATCTCTCTGGGCTCACTTCCCTATGACATAGAAAGCTGCAGTGAGAGTTCCCGCTGGGATTCTGGGGGTTGAAGGGCCGACTCCATGAGCAGGAGTTTAAGCCTTAAATCTCTCTTTCCTGGACCTGGGCTTCAGTTGTTGGCACAAGTCACACTTTTGTGGAATGTGCTTTCCCCCAGGCAGTGAACGCACTGTGAGTGTCCGACAGTTACTGGGATAGATTCCTTGCAACTGAGGCCCTTTTTGAAGCATGGAGAGCCGGCATACATTTGTCCTGGGGGGTTCCCCCCAACAGGGTTGGCAGGAACCAAACCCTTTTTTCTTCATTTTTCTTTCTTCTTATTTATTTTTTTTTTAGTCAAAGCCAAATAAAATGCAAACAAGGAAAGAAAGTAAAAAAGGTTTCAAGGGAAGCTAAAATTAGCAAATCTAAAGGGAGTTAACAATCTGTGAAAGGACTGCTTTAGCTATGTCTCTAGCCAAGGGTGGTTGAGAAGGAACTGAGGAGGGTCACCCACGCATGCTGGCTGGCCTCACGGCAGGCAAGGAGCAACACATGCGCAGGCAGGACGGACTGCTACCAAAGGTCCCTGATCAGCAGCGCAGGGACGCAGACACACCTACAGTGAAGCACCCACCGGGATACTACTTGAAGAAGAAGGGGGAGGAGGAGACGGCAGATAGTCAGCTGAATAAAGTTGCTGTGTGCCACAAAATAATCCCAGTACCCAAACACTGCACTGTGGCTATATGCTGAAGTGCGTAATGCAATGTCAGGTTTCCATTGCACAATTAGCACGCATCTCTCTGGGCCTCTGAAGTGACTCTTCAAGATTGGGTATCACTAATCTAGGGTAATCTAGTCTATTCACTAAGGGTTACACTGTGCAATTCTTCTTCACATTGGTGAACAGGCACTTACACAAACAGTCCCACTGAGCACTGCACAGTCTATGCACTCCGTTGTCACTGAAGTCTCCAGTACCAGCAGAGTTCTGAAGCACGGCTGGGATTTGTTGGGGTGGGTCAAAACATGGCTGAGGCATTCCTATGCCCCAACTATTTTCTACCTGCTGCAAGGCCCAGAGGGGCAATGGCACCGGAGTGCAAGATAGGGAAGCCTTCAGAACATCCCTTACTAGTACCAAGGGCTGAACTAGGATCACTCTGGCAGCTCCAGGATCCAGAATGAGACTTGCTCCTCCCATCTACCCATACCATCCCTTCGGCTGTGCACTAATGCAGGGCTGTATTTCCTCCATTGTTTTCAGTGGGAGTTGAGAGTCACAGCACCTTACAGGATGTGTTCAGCACTTGGCTAATTAAGGGATCATTAACGTAAATAACGGGCCACCTTTTGTCCTTGACTGTAAGTCAATGAGAGTTGCATACCTGCCTACGCATCTAAAGGCAAAATTTGGCTCTGGGGTATGTGTGTAATTTTCAATGTACTAAAAATATACACATAAATATTTGTATTATTTGGACTCACTTGTCTTGTTTGCAGCCACTGGTTCCAGTCAACACCATTGTAATGTTTGATGCTTCGCTAAAGTTTTCTCCTTTGACTACCACGTCCCTTTTACCTAACACTGATATCCATAAAGGTTCTATGGAAATACTGCGGATAGGCTATTGGAAACAAAATAAAATCTGGTTAAAAAACAAGCTATCAAAAAAAAAAAGAACATTGAGCTATGCATTTAAAATATTTTTAAATGAATCAGAATTCATCTTTCTTTTTAATTGTTAACATATTTGAATCCGATCCTGAGAGGTGATGAAAACCACAACTCCTTTTCAAGTCTTCTAATTTTAGCAGTGTTAACGTTTGCATTTCTACTGAAATAAAACTACCAACAGGAAGCGCAATCTAACATATTGATAGATATGTATCGCAGAAATCCACTTTAAAATGCAGCTTTATATGTTACTGTTCAACAATTCAGAAAAAGCACAACCTGAAACAATACCTCTGATCACTGAAAGAGTTCAGAGAAACAAACTGTAACTCTAGCCAATGTCTTGAAAATGGTATGGCTGGCTAGAATTCTAGAATGAAAAGACAAGAAACAGGATAAAGCTGGATTCACTGGACACTTTTTAAAGCCATACACAGGTTTTTGAGTACTATATAGCCACAATTCAAGGAAAAGTAATTTACATGTGCATCTTCCTGTGTATAAAAATGACAATATGTGTGGTGATGTCCCAATAGCTAGCCAGTCATGTTTTAAAGAATCATAGAATCATAGACTTTAAGGTCAGAAGGGACCATTATGATCATCTAGTCTAACCTCCTGCACAACGCAGGCCACAGAATCTCACCCACTCACTCCTGTAACAAACATCTAACCCTATGTCTGAGCTATTGAAGTCCTCAAATCGTGGTTTAAAGACTTTGAGGTGCAGAGAATCCTCCAGCAAGTGACCCGTACCCCACGCTGCAGAGGAAGGCGAAAAACCCCCAGGGCCTCTGCCAATCTGCCCTGGAGGAAAATTCCTTCCCGACCCCAAATATGGCGATCAGCTAAACCCTGAGCATGTGGGCAAGACTCACCAGCCAGACACCCAGGAAAGAATTCTCTGTAGTAACTCAGATCCCACCCCATCTAACATCCCATTCCAGGCCATTGGGCATATCTACCGCTAATAGTTGAAGATCAATTAATTGCCAAAATTAGGCTATCCCATCATATCATCCCTTCCATAAACTTATCAAGCTTAGTCTTGAAGCCAGATATGTCTTTTGCCCCCACTGCTTCCCTTGGAAGGCTGTTCCAGAACTTCACTCCTCTGATGGTTAGAAACCTTCATCTAATTTCAAGTCTAAACTTCCTGACGGCCAGTTTATATCCATTTGTTCTTGTGTCCACATTGGTACTGAGCTTAAATAATTCTTCTCCCTCCGTGGTATTTATCTCTCTGATATATTTATAGAGAGCAATCATATCTCCCCTCAGCCTTCTTTTGGTTAGGCTAAACAAGCCAAGCTCTTTGAGTCTCCTTTCATAAGACAGGTTTTCCATTCCTCAGATCATCCTAACAGCCCTTCTCTGTACCTGTTCCAGTTTGAATTAATCTTTCTTAAACATAGGAGACCAGAACTGCACACAGTATTCCAGATGAGGTCTCACCAGTGCCTTGTTTAACGTTACTAACACCTCCTTATCTCTACTGGAAATACCTCACCTGATGCATCCCAAGACCACATTAGTTTTTTTCACAGCCATATCACATTGGCAGTTCTTGGTCACCCTGTGATCAACCAATACTCCGAGGTCCTTCTCCTCCTCTGTTACTTCCAAGTGATGTGTCCCCAGTTTATAACAAAAATTCTTGTTATTAATCCCTAAATGCATGACCTTGCACTTTTCACTATTAAATTTCATTCTATTAAAAAGAAACATGGCCAATTTTAATAGTCACACTTCTTTCTGGACTTTTTATTTTTACTTACTATTGTTACAAAAATAACATTTTCTCTAATTATTTCAGTTTGTTTATTTGGTGCATTTGACAGCAGAGTGTGTGTAGTTAGTTTAGCTGTTTCCACTGTATTATAATCAGTTAGTTTCCTCTGTGTGCATTATTCACATAACAGGGGTGAGAAAAAAATATCTAAAAATATAGGAAAGTATGACTCTAAAACCACAAACTGGCTGGGGCCTTCAAGGGTAAATGATTTTTAACTATTTTTTAAAAGTTAGTTTTATTACAAGTTTAAAATGACCCATTAGGATTTCGAGTTTTGTGATTATCCAGATTTTTAATGAGTTTGTTTGTGGGCACACCCATTGACACACTCCCTTGCCCGATTTAGAGCTTGGTTCAGCATGGCTGCTGAAATATCGAAAGCTTCTACCACGTGTTCTCCAGCTCATTTTATGCACATATGTCTAGAAAACATGGCTAATTTATTCTATGAGAGCACACTGTGTTCATTATGATTTGCTGCTTCCCCTCTCTATTCTCAGAGCAGTGTCATTCACACCAGTGTTTCCTCTAATTTTTTATGTTCATGTGCGGAATGAATTTTGTTATGTGCACCGATATGAAGGCGATGTGTGACACATCGCCTTCATATTGGTGCACATAACAAAATTCATGTGGTGGGGGTGTCTCTCAAGAGTTTGCTGGATTCACCTCCCACTTCCTGGGTGCATTTCCTGACAATACTGCTTTTGAATTAACTCGGTATATGCATACAGTAAACATGTCAATAACACAGACAACACATAATGTTCACAAATCGCTACAGGCAACTCAAAATCTGTCACAGATGTTTATAAAAATTAACTGCCCAAAACCTCTGTTATGGGAGAGTTAAGGTTACCCATTGGTGCCTCATGCCCATCCAGAATATCAAGTTCAGCTCCACTAAAATCTCTGAAGATCAGGAAATGAAGAGTTAAGATAAATGCCGCCACTCCCCCTCCCCACAATGCAACCTTAACTGTGCCACCGTGGCACTGGCAATTGTTTAGTAGGGGTGATGCCATAATAAGTAGACACAAAGAACAGCTAAGAGAATGAGCCACTGTTTTTGTGCTGTGGTTAGTTCCAGATTTGAATGGCAGCATTTACCTGCATGCATTCCAGCTGTGTTCACTTTGTCGTGTCTATCTGTGCTGAACAACTGTGGGATTATTTGGGGCAGGTTGGTATAGCCATTACTGTGTAGAAGAAGAGGTGTACATGTGCTGTCAGGTAGGCCTTATTTCAGCACTGAGTTCCACAGGTTGTGTCAAGAGCAGTGCACAGGGGTCTTCTTGTCACAGGGACTGTTAGAAGTCCAGTGGCATTCGTGACTGTGCTCTCCAGGGCTAAGTGAAGGCAATGTCTCGAAGGGAATCCTGAAGGCCAGGGAAAAGGAGTGGGAACATTTAGCAAGTGTGGGCTGGTTTGTGTGGCACAGGCTCAATGTTTGGGTGTAAGTAGCTCCTGTCTGCTGTTATACCAATAAAATAAAACCCAGCAGGATCTTATTAAAGGGGAAAAGGCAAAATACCACATTTATTGTGAATACAGAAAGAATCATAGTAAGCAGTTAGTTATAGCTATAGCATTCCATTCAATCTCATATTTATTCACACATTCATTCATACACACACACACAGAGGTTCTGCAAGGTTGTTATCATAGTTACCAGCCTTAGAGTTGCTCATGCCAAGCCACTGGCCAGGTGGCCTGGACATGAGGAGGGAGCAGGGCCTTGTCAGATGCTCATCTGATGCTCCTGGAAGTTGGTTTGCAGAATCAGACCCCAAAGTTCTCACTTTCTAGAGTCCATTTTTATAGGAATTTCTTCCTATGCCAGTCTATGGGAATTGCTTCATCATGCTGTTGCTGAATCAATCAGCAGATGGCACATTCCTGACAGCTCCGTGCTGCCAGATGTTATCCTGTTCTTTGGTTCTCCCATTCTTGAGGGTGTTGGGTGGATTCCAGTCTGCCCTCCGGGGGTCCTCTGGCTATTTCCACTTGACGCCTTCTTCAGCTGATGGACACTGGATTCTTAGGCTGGCACCTCCCTGATCATTCAGTTATTATCCACACCAAGCATCCATCCACATACATCCTCTATCTCTATTTTAATCACAATTGTTAACAAAGCGAGATGAATACAACAAAAGGGAGGGGAGTCTCTGGGTGCTGTTTCTGTTGTTACAGAGTATTGCTTTGAGTCTCTCTCTGTGTGAGTAGTTGTTGTTACAAAGAATTGCTTTGAGAACAGACTCTGTCTTAGAACGTACTAACACAATTAGCAGCTTGCAAGTTTCACACATAGAGGGAGAGAAACAGTACCAAAGACCAAGAGACCTCTTAACCAGTAATACCCTGGAATTCAAACCATGGGGAATCAAACTCATTTGTGACTTTAATACAGAACTTCTTTAATATGATCCAACATAATCCCCCTTTTGACACTAAGATTTATAATCATCAGTGTCTCTTTCTATGTAGCCTATTCAAGAGAAGGTACTGTGAGGCAATTTGAGTTTGTGATTTCAATTCATCCCACATACATGATCCTAGTGATGTATCTTTACTACAAGGTTCTGGGGCAACAGGCAAGGTGAGGCACACCCACTTTTGAGGAGTCCATTCGGTACAACCTCTAGTATCCAATAGCTTTCCTCCCTCCCCAGCCCACTGGCTCGAGGTCCAGAGTAGCCAGAAGGATCCCATGTGTAATATGGGGAGTGGACTAACCTTCAATACCTTTGCCTCCATGGACTGTTGGTGTGCAATTCTGACAACAATTTCTCCCATTAACAAATCTGGTTTTACAATACTGGAAACGTATTGCATCCATTCATATTGATAAGTGTCAAACAATGATCTCTTTCTTTGTTTTAACAAATGCATCAAACCCTTAATATTTCCCAGTATGACCCAGAACATTTTGTGTTCCAAAGTAGCTAGGGCAAGTATCTGCATTTCAGTGCATCCCATAGCTATGGCTGTGTAGTTTCCTATTTCTAAATTTTTTCTTATGCATAAGCCATGTGGTAGTATTAAGCCATTGCCAAAGATTCCATCGGGCTTTTAGGTTACCCCGACCAATTTGGACCAAGTCTACATTGGCATGTACTTGTTTTTGTATCAGGCTGGCCTGTAGCTTGGACAGAGAGCTTAATTTATTTTTAATTACCTGCAGGTCTGCAGTATTTTTTTTTTAAACACACAACAATGCTAGCAACAAGACAAGACAAAACATAGAACACAAAACACAATTTCTATTGTGACAGTATATTCATGGTATTGGGTTGCTCTTCAGCTGGCATCAACTTTTCCTGATTTTCTGAAGGACAAAAGAACATGTTTCTACCCCTTTTTGGGGTGGCAGATTATTGCTTCAAATATTTCTTTTACAAATACCCTTGCTGATTGCAGGCAAAACAGAGGAATTACCCCCATATTTTCCTGTTTTTTTGTTCTATAGGCAGGCCATGTTTCAATGGCTTCTATCTTTTAAGGGTTATGGGGAAATTATCCCACTGTTTAGTCATTAAATCCATGAGGTGGGGTACCTCAGTTTTCCTTCTTATACAGCAGACCAAGTTTATAACGTTTTTCCTGCTGTGTTAAGCTTTAAGTTTATTTACAGGTAATAGCTGAGAAGCATCATTACCATATGATCTTAAAGGATTTTTCCAAAAATTATACACACTATACATTGTTACAGGGGTACTTATTAACATTAAATTTATGTAAATTCTCTTGTTATCCCATGCCTTTTTTTTAGATAATTTGTTTGCTGACCAGGTATGTCCTTTATCTGCAGCTCCTTTGTGCTGCTAGTTCTTTCCTTCCTTTATCATTTAGGTAATTTGCATTTTCACAGACGCTTCCTGCTTTTGGATTTAAAGCCATCAGCAGCTCAGAGACTCTATCTTAAAAGGGACACAATCAACTTTCACCAGAGTTTTGATCACTTTTTTAACTCCTCCTTCCAAAACACACAGCAATCTGAAAAAGAAAACCCAACCTATTGTGGCTCCCTTTGGAGCCCTAATAGCATTTTAATTAAGTCACATGGTATGTTTGCATTTCTTTTGCCCCTTCTACAATATACCCTGCACATGTTCTGGGGCAAATGCACATTCTGAAGTGAGCTATAGCTCACGAAAGCTTATGTTCAAATAAATTGGTTAGTCCCTAAGGTGCCACTAGTACTCCTTTTCTTTTTGCGAATACAGACTAACACGGCTGCTACTCTAAAACCGATTCCTTCCATAGTTTAACTTCTATAACATTATCCATATCAATTTTTACATAAGGTGTAACTATTTCTTTTTTTTTGCTTACAGAGTTTTCATGTACCTTTATCAAAGTGACAGTCTGATTACTCAGAGCCATTTTAAGACTCAGTGTTTCTAACATTGCTTCTTTTTGTTTTGCGCACCTCACCCCTGCTGTTGCTTCAGAGGAGCACTCTTTTTTAATTTCTTCTTATTTATTTATTTACTACAGCTCTCATCTGCTATTTTGTTACAAAACAAACAAACTCCAGAATTTTTTTTGTATTCTCCTGATTTTGACTGCCCTGCTGCAGCCGCAACTTAAAAACATTTTAAATTTTGTAAAGCATTGAGTTACCTCTTAAGAGTTAAATGCCAAATCCCAAAGCCAAACAACACTAATCACCTCTGTCTGGCAAAAAGGTCTTTCAGTTTTGCAACTTTGAATTAAAGAATCAAATGGATTTTTAGTGGCATTATTTAAAACAAAAACAAAACCAGTTGGTCCTTAGAACTTTATATATTTACACACACACAGATAGATACATACATATTTTCCATTCCTTAACATCCCTTCCACACTGCTCTGTCTTTTACATCTTACATTCCCTCTATACATTTGAGGCAGTTAAGTTCCAATAATGTCTCTTATGTTCTTTTAGCAAATTTGACTAAATTGTCCATAGTCAAATGATTTTAATCAGATAGTTTATTTTTGCCTGGCTAATTTACAGACATTCCTTTGGAAAAGGGCCCATTTTTCCTTCAGAATGGCTGCAAAGAAACCAAGAATGCTCTCTCTAACCCTTTTCCTTTTTAACATTTTCACAAAGTTTAGCTGCTTAATTCCCTCCAGCCTCTGCAGAGTTAACTTTTTCACTCTCTTTTCTCTTTGTAATTATGCCTGGGGGTGCCCTACATAGGACCTTCTCCCCCTTCACCTGCTGTAATGGCTACTACCTGTTTAGAGGCAAAGCCCAATTTTTGTCTCAGACTCTTAATTAGTGATTCACAACGACTATGTTTTGCAGGTGCTCTGCCCTGCTTCAAGGTTAATTTCTTTACCATACCTTGGAGCACATGATTCTCTTTCAATTTTCTCAGAGGCTTTAGCTTGGTCTGCCAGGAATCTTTCTCTCTTTTTGCATTCCTGGAGAGCCTTTCACTATTTTCAGCTGACTTTGGGTATTTGTAGCCAGCACCTTCCAATTGTCTGCTCCTTTTCTGTTTGTGCCTTTTCCTCTTTATATGAAGACAAGTGGAGGTAAGAATCCTTACATGCCTCCCACAACAACCAAATTGCTGCTGCATCTCTTTTGGCAGCACTAGAAGGTTTGTATATGAGGATATACTGAGCCAATCTATCCTCTAGGTCCGAAATAGTGCAGACATCAGCTAGGGCTTGTTTAGTCCAAGGACTGTGCCCAAATTTTTGAAGGATTTGTTTAAAAGGTGTAATTTCTTTAACAAAAGGTGAGGTTGGAGTTCCTTCTGACTCCATTCCTCCCTCTGATACTGGCTTACCCTGTTTTCTTTTAAACATCTTAACATGGATATTTCAATCTCTTTGTCACTCCTGGTATTACTTAGCAAGTGACACAGCCTAGATTCTGAAATCATAGCTTATCAAATTTCCTTGTCACACCTGGCACAGGTCAGCGAGTGACACAGCCTAGATTCTCTGAACCTGCTACTCCTTATTCCAGCAAGTAGCTTAGCCTGGCCCTTAGGCCTTCTTGCTGCCCCTGACACCTCAGTGAACAATAGGACTTAGTGACAGGTTTCAGAGTAACAGCCGTGTTAGTCTGTATTCGCAAAAAGAAAAGGAGTACTTGTGGCACCTTAGAGACTAACCAATTTATTTGAGCATGAGCTTTCGTGAGCTACAGCTCACTTCATCGGATGCATGCCGTGGAAACTGTAGCAGACTTTATATATACACAGAGAATATGAAAAAATACCTCCTCCCACCCCACTGTCCAGCTGGTAATAGCTTATCTAAAGTGATCATCAGGTGGGCCATTTCCAGCACAAATCCAGGTTTTCTCACCCTCCACCCCCCCACACAAATTCACTCTCCTGCTGGTGATAGCCCATCCAAAGTGACAACTCTTTACACAATGTGCATGATAATAAAGTTGGGCCATTTGGCCAGCAGGATAGTGAGTTTGTGTGTGTGGTTTTTGGGAGGGGGGCGAGAGAACCTGGATTTGTGCAGGAAATGGCCCAACTTTATTATCATGCACATTGTGTAAAGAGTTGTCACTTTGGATGGGCTATCACCAGCAGGAGAGTGAATTTGTGTGGGGGGGGTGGAGGGTGAGAAAACCTGGATTTGTGCTGGAAATGGCCCACCTGATGATCACTTTAGATAAGCTATTACCAGCTGGACAGTGGGGTGGGAGGAGGTATTTTTTCATATTCTCTGTGTATATATAAAGTCTGCTACAGTTTCCACGGCATGCATCCGATGAAGTGAGCTGTAGCTCACGAAAGCTCATGCTCAAATAAATTGGTTAGTCTCTAAGGTGCCACAAGTACTCCTTTTCTTTTTGCGAATAGGACTTAGGTTTAGTAATCGTAGCTTAATCTATACACTTTCCCCTGCTACCTTCCCGGAGGCCAGCAGGTCTGGTTAACCTGTTCTTCCCTGCTACCTTCTCGGAGAGACTCAAAGCAATACTCTGTAACAACAGAAACAGCACCCAGAGACTTCCCGCCCTTTTGTTGTATTCATCTCACTTTGTTAGCAATTGTGATTAAAATAGAGACAGAGGATGTATGTGGATGGATCCAACACTGCTACACCTAACATAAACCCAAGTTTTGCCTTAGCAAGGAGAAGGTATTAGACATTGCCCGACAATGCCCATGTGCTCTGTTCTCAGCGAGTTCTGCAGTGTCAGTAGGGGTAGAGCACTAGTACTGTATGCGTGTCATTGGTGTGTTGGAAGGTCACTCTAAAAGAGCAGGTGAGGTTGTGTTGAGGGGTGATATAGACTTCAATTCTGCATTTCCTGGTTTTCTGAAGTTTAAGTTCACATTACATTAATTCTTAATTTTATGATTCCAGAGATTTTAATGTAGCTGAACTCGATGTCCTGGAAGAACATGAGGCACCATGTGGCAATCTTAACGCAACATTTGTTTGTTTGTTTTTGGGGGGGAGAAAGGGGGAGGTGTTCGTTCTGTTTTAATAACAATTTATCAGCTTCTCCATTTACCACAGCCCAGTTCTTCCTCTCCACTGCCTCTGGCTCCTTGGCCACAAAATGCACTGGTTGTATACTACCGCCTTCACTGCCTCTACAAAGTCTCCTTGTCTCCCTTATCTCTGCCAGTCCAGCACAGCCAGGTCCTCCCTATGGAGGGCTAAGCACCAGTGAGTGTGTGTGTGAGGTGGGGGGTGGAGGGCAGCAAGTGTTGAAGAGCTGGGTAGAGGATGCAGGTACTAACACTGAGTCACCGGGGACATGTTTTGAAGGGGGGACAAGAATTGGGAGTGTAGATGTTGGGAAGTTTGGGGGGCAGGGCTGAAGACCACCCTACATCCCCCAAGACATGGCTCTGACCCCCTCCCCTTCTCTCCTACACTGCTCTGGCTTCCCCTTCTTCCCTAGAAGCAGCAGCACTGGTGGGGAAGGGTGAGCCTGGAGCCTCTTCCCCACTGCTAGAGGCATCGTGGAGGGAAGGAGTCCCTTGATCAAGGAGCACCGGAGGGAAGAGGTGCCTCTAAGCCCCTCCCCTGGCCTAGTAGAGCAGCCATGGGAGGAACTTTTGAGGGACGGGGATTGTTGTAGGGCAGTGGGGTGGGAGATCACCAATGGCTCCACTTCCCTTCTCCTCCAAGTATGTCACTGGAGTGGAAGGTACCCAACTTCCCTCCATTATGGCTCTGCTCTGTCAGTGCTTCTGAGCTCCCAGAGGGCAATGGCCCTTTTCAGGATGACTTCTTGTTCATCAAGTATATATAGAAAAATGACATTTCTCAAAACCCAGTTTTTCATCAAAGTTCTAGTCATTGGACTGGCTCTTTAACCACAGTATCCGGATAACTCCTTATATTAATAAAGGTTGTCATCTATGGGTGCATTGCCACTGTGTGGCTGAGCCAGAGCACAACCCTAAGGGGAGATGGTTAGCAAATGTACAGAACCCCCACCCTCCAAGGCTCTAATTCCCTGTATTCACTAGCTCTGCATAAAAAAATTATAAAAATCTGAAAATGTTATGAGCAGCTCATGTTAGGGAACTGTGTATCAGAAACCTCTGGACCCAATGACCTAGCAACTTGCTTTCCTCTGATCACACTCAGTCCCATTATTCAGAAAACAGCTGAAGAGCATGAGTCATGGTCACATTACCCCAGCTGCTTAATAGAGCCTTTCATCTTCCCTCTATTCAACAAATGCTAATTTCCTTGACAATACTTCTAAAGTAAAATCCAAGTCTGCATGGGGATTTTAGAGCACTTCAAAATATCAGCTCTTAAAGCATAAACTTTGGTCTCAGGGCAAAAGGCTTGAGCTGACCAGGAGTTCTAAACGTAACCCTCAACAGCTTTTGAAATATTGCTTCTATGAAGGGACAGAGAGTACTGTGCCCTAGCGGAGATAAATCTTGAGTGGCTCAGATCAGTGTGCAAAGGATTAGAGTCATAGCTTGAGTGCCAGGTGTGTGCAAGAAACATTATAAAAACCAGGTGATTTTGAAAACATATAATTTTTAGGAGGTCTGTAAATCAGGAATGCTTTGCTCAAATGACCCCAAGTTTGAACCAGTAACTCTATCCCACAGTCCAATGAAGCACAGTTTTCAAGACAATCCAAGTCAGCATGTGGATTTTTAAAGCACTTAGAATAGTCATCTTTTAAACAGTGACTTTAAACTTAAAATATAATGCAGGGCCTGATTCTCCATTACTCTATTCCTGCAATTTGTGCATGGCCAGAGGATAGTGGGGAACCCTGATGCTTTAAGCTATGGCACTTCCCATATTCAGGGTCTTTGGCACAGGCCTCTCTGACCTCTCAAGTTAGAGCAGCTTCAGGGATGCTTTAATTTACACCCTGAATACCTGGGAAGCAGAGAATAATTACAGAGCAGTAGATGCTGGCTATACCCACATCATGCCAACAACCAATGTCCTACACCTGGAAGTGGGAGCAGAGCTAGTGTAAAGTCCTTATGCCAGCTCTAAACTGGCTGGGGAGGTCCTCTTCACAGGGAACAGTCTCAGTGAGCCATTTATACCCCACTGAGATCCCTTTACGTTGCCAAAGCAGCATAGAAGGACATTCACAAAACTGAGTAACAAGCCCCATTAGAAAGTAGGATTTCTCTAAGTTTCATTTTACTGCTGACACATAAGAAAGGTGGGTGCAAGTTCAGCAGGGAAAAGGAGCTCACATTAAAGGCATGTAGGATACTTCATTTAAATTATTTCTTATTAAAAACTAGAAATCATCAAACAGAAAGATGCTTAACGTGTCATTGAAAAATAATGCTTTTCCTGGGCTAAATGGCATTGGCTTCCTCACTGAACACAGAATCAAATTAAAAGATTTAGTGCTGATATTCAGAGCTCTGAACAGTGCTGACCCAAGCTACTTGGGCGACTGCTTCTCTACATGACCCCGGTTGCCCACAACACCTGAGTTTCTCTGGAACAATGAAACTATGATCTCGTGAATGTGGAAGAGACAGATGTGTCAGCAGTCAGCCTCATGTCTAGATCAGTCACTTCTGCATCAGAACACCACAGCTAACTTCCCCACTTTGCACATGCAAAACTCATTTCTTCAACTCAGCTGAATGAGAGACTCCCAGCAACAACAGGGAGGAAAACAGGAAAGAAAGAGTGATATTTTTAAACTCTTTGTAAGGCGCTCAGCTACCACACTGATGAGTGCAGTATAAATACCTAGAGAGATACACAAAGAGAGGGAGCTTGCTGACTGAGCTGCAGGACTTGGAGATATTTAGCCACATCTTTAGCTGGTGTACGTCAGCACATGGCCAATGACTTTGATGGAGCTACACCAGTTTACACCAATTGGTGATCTTGCCCACTCTGATTTGAATGGCATAATGCCTCAACTGGTGCTGAGGGAAGTGTCCTGGGTAAAAGGCTTTTGCTGCATCTTGGAAGGTGTAGACAGCATTGACCCATAATAGGTCAGCTGGTTCATGGGCTGTAAAGAAGCACAGTCCCCTACCTCAGCCCACTAGATACAGACCTCAGAGCAGTACTGGCCATCCTGCCTCTACCCTTGCAGCCCAGCCAAATTATGGCTGTGCCCTGTGTGGATCGGCAATGGGTAGAGGGTTTCTTGTGGCCTTTCCCCCTTTCTAATGCTCCTATGCCGGTCCAACCACTGTTTGACCCTAAAGTTCTAAAGCCAAAGTAAAAATTCCAAACTTCAGGATAAAAGAAAAAGCAGGATTTCAGCTGCAGTTTAAAAACCCATTTAATGTTTCAATCGAGTCTAAACAATATCTGCCTTTCCATTGCTTTTTAATGCTTCAACAGCTTTGTCCATCACTGTGTCTCCAAGATAAGGCATGTGGGAGAAAGCCATCTTTCAACAATTCCAACCATTTACCAATTCCACATTAATGCACTTGGAAACGAGGCATAGAGGAGTTTGCTCTGTTCTCTCTGCAGTGCTAACACTCTATGCACACATCAACTCCAAAATATTAATGTTCAGAAGTGTACTTACTACAGTCCCATTTTTCTGTTTGAAAAACAAAAGTGATCTTATTATTCCATACAAAAACTTCACCATCAAGCCTAGCAGCTGGATTGAGAGGTAACTCATCTTGATGTATAAGGAATTAGGTGGACATATCCGGAGAAGTAGAGAGAAGAATACTATATTCCCCCTTAGCATCTATTTATAGCAGCCATGCTATCTTGCAGAAAATGAGAAACCAAATAGGTAGCAACTTTCTGTGTACCTATTATCCATCAATCAACCCCTCTTCAATACCTATTTCTCTTCTGACACCTACAGTAAATCAGCAAACCACTGATGGCTAAGCTGAGTAGCACCAACTGATTCTGTTTATTTAATTTTATCAAACATTTAAGATGGTTTGGAACCATCAAGAAAGCGAGAATGGTCTTGTGGTTAAGGCACTTAGGGCACTGGAGATCTGAGTTCAGTTTCTGGTTCTGCCACAGAATCCTCCTGTGACTTTGCACAAGTCATTTAATCTCTTTGCCTCATTCTCCATTTGTAAAGTAGGGCTGGTAATACTTCCTACCCACCCTTTGTCTATGTACTTTGTACGGTGTTTGAGGGAAGTACTATATCTTTCTATGTATATGTACAACACCTAGCAGAATGGAGCCCGAATCCTGGTTTGTGCCACTAGGCACTATTTAATATAAATAAAAATAATGAAAAACAAGCCTGTGCAATAATTATATAACCAATTAATTCTCTTATAATTACCCTTGCCTTCCTTCCAACCTTCCCTCCTTTAATCTGAGCTTTTCCCCGATCAATTTGTGCATCATTTACATCTGTCTAAAAATGTTAGCTAACCTCTGACATCTGTGTAGTAGCGTTCGTTTGGGAAGCAGTAGTGGCTGGCACATTCCCTTGTTTGTCAATCAGATGACAATCATCCTGAAAAAGTCAAAACATTCTGTCACATCAAAATGAACAAGAAACATACATTTGCTCAAATATTAAAAAATGTACCACAGAAAATGTTAAGTTCTATATAGCCCAAAGAATTTTACCTGAACTTGCCCAGAACCATCAGGCTTGCAGGCAACAAAGGGAGAGATGTGCTTTATTTCACACAAGGCACAAACACCAGTGCTGATACATCTTGAGCAACTGGCAATACATAAAACAGATAGCTTGCATCAAATATAGGGATTAAGCAAACACGTTAAGAAATACATTTGTGAACATGAAATTTCAAGTTATGCAAAAAGTACAAACCTAGCAGAACAACACTGTAAATCTTTCAACGACATTAAAATGAGCAACACACTTATCCGTATTATAATCTCCAGTAGGTCCCGTGTTCTACTCACCAAGGAGAAAGAAGAGAGGCTCCCTTCCCTATCTCAGTGTTTATTACAGTCAGAAAAGGAAAAGTGTTGATTGGGGGTATAGGAACACAGGACACAGAACTGGAAGGGACCTCCTTGGATCATTAAATCAGGTCCCCTGCTATCGCAGGCAACCCTGTCATAAATATAATCTTGTTCATAATCTGCCCACATCCTGTGTGAGTAACTCCCACTGCTCTCAGTAAGAGTTTTCAGTGGAAAATAAGCCCAGAATATGGTGCTAAAGAATGGATGTGTAGATATAAATGCCCCTCAGGTTTCAATATTACTATTATTTCATTAGGTGTTACTTTCTGCTGTTAACATCACAACATATGACATCCCTGCTTTAATAGCAGCAAACACCTAAAGACAGAGGTGGGCAAACTACTGCCTACGGGCCACATCTGACCCGCGGGACCGTCCTGCCCAGCCCTTGAGCTCCCGGCCGCGGAAGCTAACCCCTCCCCAGCTGTCCCCCCTCCCCCGCAGCCTCAGCTCACCACACCGCCAACGTTGTGGCCTGCCGCTCCTGCGGGGCAGCGCGGCTGTGTAGCTGGGTCCGGCCAGGCCATGTGGCTGAGAGCTTCTGCTCCTCTGAGCGGCATGGTAAGGGGGCGGGAAGCAGGGGGGTTGGATAAGGAGCAGGAGGTCCCGGGGGGCAGTCAGGGGACAGGGAGCAGTTGGATGGGGCGGAGGTTTGAGGTGGGTCATGGGACGGGGAACAGGAGGGGTTGGATGGGGGAGGGTCCTGGGGGGTGGTTAGGGGCGGGGGTGTGGATAGGGGTCGGGGCAGTCAGGAAGCACGGGGGTTGGATAGGGGGTGGGGTCCCAGGAGGGGGCGGTCAGGGGACAAGGAGCAGGGTGGTGGTGGATGGATTGGGGGTTCTGAGGTGGACAGTCAGGGGGTGGGAAGTGAAAGGGGGCAGATAGGGGGCAGGGGCCAGGCTGTTTGGGGAGGCACAGCCTTCCCGACCCTTCCATCCATAGTTTTGCAACCCCAATGTGGCCCTCGGGCCAAAAAGTTTTCCCACCCCTGCCTTCAGATGAACTTCACACACTTTTCTGGGTCTTCTGTATCCATTCATCCAGGTTAGACCATGGGAGGGTACAGCATGGTCCTCAGCCCTTACACAGGTAAAATGTCCGCTGATTTCCAGGTTACAGCCTTTATTATTTCAGTGGGAGCTAGCATTGTTATAACAACTCTCCTATAGCTGCCAGGGGCTTATAAGAAATATCTCTTTTTATCATTTGTTTTTAAAACAGACACCACATGAAAGCAGCTTTATAAAGCCACAAAAAAGAAGAGAGGATATAGGCCAGGAAAAAGATTTCTCGACCTCTGCTGAAGTGCATCCCCCTTTTTAAATACTTTTAAAAAACAACATGTAAACACCTCAGATACACAGCCCTTAGTCATCATATTTAGAAAACAAACTTACGTTTTCAACTGAAATGTTTCTGACAAATTCCGAGAATCAGAGATGAGTGTCACTTCAACAGCTGAAATATCTGAAAAAAAGATTATCTGTATTAGATGTACGTTGGTTACCCTGCTATAAGAAATAACTAAATATTCATTGACTTAATCTTAGCAGCCAACGTACATCAAGTTGCATCCTGGTTGGTATGTTTGTCCTTTCTCTCTCTCTCCCCTCACATACACACTTTTGCTTTATAGAAAAACAACCACAACAACAACATTTTGTCTTTCTACAGCACCTTTCATCCAAAATTCTCAAAACACTTTACACGCTTTCATGATTTAAGCTTGGCATCACCCCTGTGAGGTAGGAAAGTAATATTATCTTCATGCTAACAGATGAGGAAACTCCCCCACAACGAAAGTAAGTGACTTCCCCAAGATTACACAGCATGTCTGTGGCAAAACCAGAATTTCCCAACTTCCAGGCTTGTGCTTTAACCACTAGAAGGTGCTTCTCTTCACAAACAATACTTCCTTCTCTTTCTGTCTCAAACCCTTCTAAAGACTGTGCTATCTACATAGTAGCAATTTTTATCCTGTTTAAATATTTTATGACTACATGAGTTGATTTGCTATTATTTCAGCCAGTAATTACTATACCATAATTCATTGGCAGCTATGGAATGAAAGAATATCTTCCTCTCAATAAGCTGAATATAACACTCAAAAGCATAGCCAGACATTTGCCACTTAAGCTATAATGTGTGCTTTGCAACAGTCCCTTATATTTTTGTGAGTGTGTGTGCGTGCCCGCATGCACATGCATGCAGAATCAATAACTGCCCGAGCTCAAGTTACACCTACCCACCTACGTGTGTTAGCTGGTCAGGGTCAACCCTGGGATGAACACTGACTTTGGGACTACTCATAGGCTTAAGTACTTTGCCACAATGGGGCCAGAACGCCAGATTTTTAAAGGTATTTTAGTTGTTTAAAGATGCAGATAGGCACCTAGCAGGATTTGAAAATTCACACTAAGGCATATTGGCATCTTCAGGCACTTAGAAACCTTTAAAAATCTGGTCCATAGCACATAAAGTTAACAACACGCCTAAGTCACTGCATGATCAGAGACTTAATTGGTTATAATTCACCATTTATTGATAAGTGCTTGAATGGGGGGAGGGGAGAGAGACTGAGCAAAGGAAAGATATTCTGCTGCTTCTGGTGGAGTTTATGCCGTCTTTAAATACTAAAAACAAATTACTTTTATCCCTGGCTGATCAACTTGTTAGTGGAAAAACAGCTGTTGATTTCAGTATGAGCTGGACTGAGCCCAAGAAGAATGCATCAGATTGCACTGAGCAGTAGCTGTTTTCAAAGCATTTTCCCTGGTGAGATGATCACAAGAGTCTCGCAAAGGCCCTTTCTCACAAGATGAAGGCAACTTAATATCAGATAGCATGTACTTTTCAACATACACCCACGGTTCTATTAGTAACTGATTTGTAGCAGTAGTCATAACTGTAGTAAAATGACAGTAGCACCTGGAAGCTCTAGTTGAGTTCAGGACCCCATTTCTGCTAGGCATTATACAAACACAAAGTAAGCAACAGACCCTCCCCGCATAAAAAACGAGGGGGGAAGTGACAAATTCTACAACTGTGCTTACGTGGCTCATGGGAATGGGTCAATAATAGGCATATAGAAGTTCCTAATGTAATTATGACACTACTTGCATTTTTAAAAGTCCATTATTATGTATTTACAACAGACAGCTTAATGCCCTGGAGTCATCCTCTATTTTCCCAGCTGTCACACAGTTATGACAAAAGCTTTTTCCTTTTGTTTTTATCAATATTATAAAAAGATGTCGACACACACAGAAATACATTTAAGTAACCGTTAGGGCTGTGAAGCCTGTGACTCCAGTGGGAGTTTTGCCTGAGCAATGACCGTAGGATGAGATTTTAAGACCCCGACACTGCGAGGAACTCCCAGTGGGAACAAGACTCCATCTGTGCAGAGCAAAATCAAGAATGTTCATAAATTAAAGCTGATGTTTCATTTATCCCTTTACATGGGAGTATTAAAAGAGGATCAGATCTATGCATACTTTTATGTATCTTTTGGGCTACAATACCTAGGAAAAGAGAAAAGGTTAATGCTAAAGAGTTTTATCTTCTACTTTAAATTTCCTTAACCTACTGTTTTTTGTCAAACTCTCAGTACTATTTAAAGACGTTTTATTTTTGTGTTCACTAATATAATTGCATCTTTGCCTTTCATTTGTTTTAGAGCTTTCTTTTCTTCTTTGGCACCAGCAGTTTCCGTATGCATCCACACAGATCCATGAAGCAATGCATAGGGAAAAAAAATTATGTTACTAATTGAACAGAAACTGGTGTCATGGATTACCTTCTGAGCTACTTTGGGACGGAATCCTTGAATTCCAGAAAGTGAATTCCAAATTTATAATAATTCACAATCTGATTCTAATACTTACACTCATCCAGTCAGAAAACATACCACATGACCTAACTGTCCAATCAGAATGATTCAGATTTCTAATACTCACAACTAACTGCTCATGAACAAAGTCATGGACTAAGAATTACTGCAGAATGATGCAGTGAATAACTCTGAATAATGAATGAAATAAAGAATAGATTTGTTCACAGTCTGTTTACTGTCTTTTTGCAGGCAATTCACAAACATAAAGAGGCAAAATTTATCAAATAAATTATTCTTTACAATTATCACTCAGCCAATCACCATTGAATCTTAAGTTTTTCTGTTATCTACAGTTGATAAACAATGTATTGTAAAAACACTGTTCACTAATGTTAAACTATAATTCAGATATACATACCCATTTTTTTCTCTCATTTCACACTGGCACAACAGTATTAAAAGCCAAATTCTGGTCTCCCACGTGAGAACAGAATTTGATTCTTAACCACTAATTCACATTCGTTTTCAACATCTCTTGCCAGTAGTCTCCAAACAAAGCTATTTTCCAAGAAAAAGTTAAGCGACTGTATGAGAAGGTATTAAACACCATATTTGACAATATAAACAAAATCAACCCTGCCCCTCAGTTCAATTCAGATTGAGGTCAATAGGCATTTCACCATGTCATTGAGGATAGAATTGAGCCCAAAGTAGGTATAATATTATAATCATGAATGTATGTGTGACAGAGGCTATCTTAGACAACACAGCAGGGGCTGGACCAAGTACTTCCAGAGCTAAAAGGTTGAACTAGTACAGGTTGAGCTAAAGAGACAAAGCTTCCCAGATGGTGGTTGAAAGAACTCAAATTCTCTGCAGATTGGCTCAGAAGGAGACCTCTAACATGTTCAGTAGAGGGTTCATATAAACAAAACTTGAATGAACAAGCACACTCTAATATGTTCAAATCACTTGCCAAAATAAGAATCAAGTGTTTTTCAAATGAAAAACCTCAATACAAAGCATGATCTACATCAGTGGTCACCCTGGAGCCTCTGCCAGTTGATAGCCATCTCCGGCCGCTAAAAGCCGGTGGCGCAGCAGGGCTCAGGTAGGCAGCCTGCCTTCCCTGCCCCACGCCACTCCTGGAAGCGGCTGGCTGCTGGCACATCTCTGTGGTCCCATGGGATGTGTGTGTGTGTGTGTGTGTGTGAGGCGGCTCCGTGTGCTGCCCCCGCCCCCAGCACTGTCCCTGCCCTGCGGGGGCAGCGCTTACAGGCGCAGGCAGTGCATAGAGACCTGCTCCCATCCCCCCAGGAGCCGCAGAGATATGACAGCAGCCAGCTGCTTCTGGGAGCAGTGTGGGGCCAAGGCAGGCAGGCAGCCGACCGGGAGCTGTCTGTGGTAAGCACCTCCCGGCTGGAGCCTGCACCTCGCACCCCCTCCTGCACCCTAAACCCCTGCCTGAGCCCGGAGTCCTCTCCTGCACCCAAACTCCCTCCCAGAGCCCGCACCCCTCACCCCCTCCTGCACCCCAATCCCCTCCCCCAGCCTGGAGCCCCCTCCTGTACCCAAACTCCCTCCCAGAGCCCGCACCCCGGACTGCACCCCAACCCCCTGCTCCAGCCCAGAGCCCCCTCCTGCACCCCAATCCCCTGCCCCAGCCCGGAGCCCCCTCCTGCACCCAAACTCCCTCCCAGAGCACACACCCCTCACCCCATCCTGCACCCCAACACTCCGCCCCAGCCTGGACACCCCACAGTTAAGAATGTTACACTGATTTGTGACAATCCCTGAAGGATTTTGGATCTATAAACCACAAATGACACTAACAAAAAGTAAAACTCATGAAATGTCCAGTGGATTCTATGAGATTAGGTACAATGTGACCATATGACCCCTGCACCCAAACTCCCTCCCAGAGCTTGCACCCCTCACTCCTGCACCCCAACCCCCTGCCCCAGGTTCAGCCTGGAGCCCACTCCCACACTCTGAACCTCTTGGCCCCAGCCCAGAGCCTGCACCCCCTCCCGCACCCCAACCCCCTGCCCCAGCCTGGTGAAAGTGAGTGAGGGTAGGGGAGAGCAAGAGACGGAGGATGGGGGGGAATGGAGTGAGCAGGGCGGGGCCTCAGAGAAGGAGCAGGGCAGATCCTGGGTTGATCTTAAATTCAAAAAGTGATCTTGTACGTAAAAAGGTTGGAGACCACTGATCTACATCTTATGCTCACTGGGCATGTATTCACTGTTGGTTTTAATCAGTTATGAAGGATAATGAATAAGTATTTAATATGTGGATGCTAAATAAACATACCCCTATTGATTAGTGTTGCATTATTTAGATTGCAGGAGCAGTTCATGATTTGTGACTCTTCCATTTTACAAAGTACTTGGTTGGTTTTTGTATCTTTCACAATACAAACAAAATGTCTTTTGGAGAGCGCTGAAACATCTCCAACTGCAGTCACAACAATCTAAAAAAAAAAAAAGTAAAAATACAATTGATTACTTGCAATATTTATTAAATTGCCTTCCTGTCTTCACACAAGTTCAAACTATATGAAGTGCAGAGAAAAACTACCATGTCAGAAGCAGACAGATTCACCAGAGGTCTGTCAAAGGGAATTCCAAGCAGGGAAGGATACAAAAGAGATGTTGATGAGAGCTACTGCACTGACTTGTTAAAATCAGAGGTGTGTGAGTAGGTAGAAAAATTATTTTTGAATATTTTGATAACCGTTTAATTGAATTTTGCTTTGACAGTGTTATGCTCCTTTATATTGCCTTTTCAAAAATACAGGAACTCCTCACTTAAAGTCATCCCAGTTAACGTTGTTACGTTGCTGATCAATTAGGGAACATGCTCGTTTAAAGTTGTGCAGTGCTCCCTTCTAACGTCCTTTGGCAGCTGCCTGCTTTCTCCACTGCTTGCAGGAACCGCAGCCTGGTGCAGCTAGCTGATGGGGGCTTGGAACTAGGGTGGATCGGCAGTCCCTCTACCAGCTCCCTGCTCCCCTAAGTTCCCTATGCAGCAGCTGCCCAGCAGGCTGTCAATTGCTGGCAGTTCAGCTGTCCCTCCCCCACTGCCATGTGCTGCTCCTGCCCTCTGCCTTGGAGCTGCTCTCCAGAGCCTCCTGCTTGCTGTGCGGGGTGGAGGGGAAGAGGGGGGCTAATATCAGGGTGTCTCCCTCCCCCCTGCTCCTGCACCCCGCTTACCCCATCTTCCATAGAGCAGGGGGGACACATGACATTCCCGGAGGCAGCAGCTGAGGTGGGTCTCAGCTTGCTGATCTAATTAACAAGGCAGTGTATTTAAGACAGGGATCAGCATACTTAAAGGAGAAATGCACATCTCTCTCTCTCTCTCTCACACACAGACACACACAGACAGAGGGTGTGTGTCTCTGTCTGCTATGCTGTCTCCCCTCCCTTCATTCCTTCTGCCTTGTAGAGTGTGAGGCTACATTAACTATGAGTTAATCTTTGAGGGCTAGTTGATCATTTAGCAGTAAGGCATTCCCTGGGAAATACCCTACCCTCCGACTTCACCACCACAACCAAGCTTCACAATCGTCATTGCTGTGTACCAGTATTAAAT
This sequence comes from Lepidochelys olivacea, assembly GCF_965140295.1. Classification (NCBI taxonomy): domain Eukaryota; kingdom Metazoa; phylum Chordata; order Testudines; family Cheloniidae; genus Lepidochelys; species Lepidochelys olivacea. The sequence goes on from NC_140411.1 coordinate 271,343,121, forward strand.
TGTTTGTTTAAAACTTATACTGTGTGTGTGTGTGTGTATATATATATATATATATATATAAATATAATATAATCTTTTGTCTGGTGAAAAACATTTCCCTGGAACCTAACCCCCCATTTACATTAATTCTTATGCGGAAACTGGATTCACTTAACATCGTTTCGGTTAAAGTCGCATTTTTCAGGAACATAACTACAACGTTAAGTGAGGAGTTCCTGTATTTGTGTCAGTCTGTATAAATGTTCATGGAAAGTTAACTTTTGGGTCTATATCCAAAATTCATTTAATTACAACATAAAATCTGTTTTGTACTACATTGGTTGCAAGTAATTTATAAATGTTAGCTCAAGCAATCAAGAAACAAAATGAATATCATACAAATTGGGTGGCCAACCAGAGCTCAAAAAGTGAATACTCAAAGCAATCTGTGGTGAACAGATAATGAGCAAATCCATAAACCGAAATTTGTTTGGAAGAAACCTCCAAACAATCTCAGATAGTGAGCAATTTAGTACAAAATGCAGTCTGTTCATGGACAATTCTCCAAAGGACAAAGGGGCTGTGTTTGCCCAACATATTAATCAATATGAATTGTTTACCCCACTCAAGTCAAGAATAATTGATCAGGTGATAGTGGTGGTGCTGACTGCAGGTGGGACACTTGTAGTGTTGGCACGAGCAGTAAGAGCGACACTGGCATCGGAATAAGCTATAAACCGCTTTAGGCCTCATGGTGTTTAGCACAAACATATTTCAATCTTTTTCTTATTGCCAGAAATATGTCACAAAAATGGAGGGAATATACAAAAGAGAAGCAAAAACAGTCATGCTGCTGGAGTGACTGATGTATGAGGAAAGATTAACAGAGGTAAAGATGAATAGGCTGGCAAAGAAACAACTAAGCTGGGGGACATGATACCAGCCTACAATGATTTAAAGGATGTGATCAACGAGGAGATAGAAGAGTTATTTAAGAGGGTACAGAGGATATATCAATATAAAGGGATGAAATTAAGACCACTGAGACTGAACACCAGAAAAAAAAAATCTCAAAATGAGATCTACTACAGAAGGAACAAAAGCTGCATCGGTATGCTTATAGAAAACTAGACTCCACAGTACATTTTTTTTTTTGTGCTAACAGGGGGACCCTTTTTGAACTCCTATAGAATTTTAAAAATAATTCTGTAGTGCATAGAGCACTGGGCTGGGACTCAGGAGACTTAGGCTCTATTCCCACTTTGACCATTGGCCTGCTGGTGACCTTGGGCAAGTCACTTCACCTCCCAGTGCCTCTGTTTCCCTGCATGGGGATATCAATGCTTATCTCTTTTGTAAAGCATTCAGGTCTACTGACAAAAAGCACTGTGTAAGAGCTAGGTATTAATATTATTATATCAATATTCATAAAATTCTGTAGGTCATTTAGAGCAATTTCTATAGAATCTTAATGATTTCATCCCTATTAAGTTCTCTGTGGGCTTCCATCTGTACATATATTCCATTTCTCATTCCTAGGATCCTGTGATGTTTTTTCTCTATTCATTCTCATCTCAATCCTTTGCAAACACCAGTGTCATGGTCTCAAAGATTATATTTGTGTTTGTGTGCATATGCTGCCTTGTTGTCTGACTTATAAAACCTGGAACCCAGTTAGTGCATTTCATAGATACTCTCTGGACAACATAAGTGATAAAGTCACAATATAATTAAATCACTCCCTTGGTCAGCATAATGAAGTACTGAGTCAGCACAATAAAGCAAGGCCTGATGACCCACCTTGTGGCTGAGAAGCAAAGAGGTATAAGGGGAGCATCTATCATATCTATAAATTCACCCAGTTAGAGTCTCCACTATATTTGACAGTTTTTGAGATGGATAGGTGCTGGTTTATGGACTGTAGTGACCAAAAGAGGAAAGTTACTGTAAGTGATGCAATAGCACATTTAAAATGACAAACAAATACACATACAACTGTTTTTACATACCTTGTTTCTACCAATGAGAAGTATCTGGATTGTCGGGCATTTACCAGCTTCATGTGAAATGTTAACCCAGTCCCTTGAGTTATTTGAATGTGAACAATTTCCTTTTAAAGTGCACCTAAAAAAAAAAACCACACATACACACACAAAATTTCACTAGTCAATACTTCTTTATACTAGCTTCAGTACCAGATGCAGTGCTTTAATTTGTTCAGTATTTTACTGAATTTTAACAGGAACCCAGCTGCTACCATAAAAAGCTATAGGAAAACAGTCAGACAAATCTTCTAGTCGTATTTAGTATTTCAAAATAAATACACAGCACAATCATTTATGCATTTAGGCCCTGATTCAGCAAAGTATTCTGAAGTTAATGGGACTTTATTTAGAAATGCACTTACACATCTGAGTTAAGACGGTCTTAGGGGGCCTGGAGTCTGGTCCTGGCTAAGAACATAAGAATGGCCATATGGGGTCAGGCCAAAGGTCCATCCAGCCCAGTATCCTGTCTACCAACAGTGGCCAATGGCAGGTGGTGCCCCAGAAGGAGTGAGCCTAACAGGTAATGATCAGTGATCTCTCTCCTGCCATCCATCTTCACCCTCTGACAAACAGAGGCTAGGGACACCACTCCTTACCCATCCTGGCTAATTTCCCACTGACACTAATGGGCTTTGGGATCAGATCCCTGTCTCTGACAAGGTATAGCAAAATATATTTTGCTAGTATTAAAGTATAAATTAAATCAGAGGTGGGAGGGGTAGGCACATGAAGTTCAATTAATATCAAATTGTTGTAGAAAATATACACTGTAAATCAGACTGCACAGAAGTATGTTTGGACAGAAGACCGTGGAGCAACCAGGAACTTTTGAATTGTTTTAATAAAGCATTCATTTCCAGGAGGCAAATAATAACAAAACTATTCAAAACTGGTTTGTTTGAACCATGTGGAATGAAAAATATTAAGCCTCAATCCCGAAAACACGTACGTGTATGATTAATTTTACTTACATGGAACTACTCAAGAACCTACAATTAAGCATGTTTGGGGCTTTAATTAATAAAATTCCTGAAGTAACAGATCCTGACAGGGGATTCAATGGGATTTTTCAGGGTTCACTACATGAAAGCATGTTTAGACAAACACTGAATTATCCTAAAAGGAAAAATAAATAAAAGACTGAAGAACCTCCCCCCCCCACAAGATGCCTAAAAATCAAGATGTTGACAGCATGAACAGAGTCAAGCAAGTGGCCACTTTCTGTGTGCTCTAACTCAGGAAACTGAATTCCTGTTGTACCAGAAACTGCTGAGGCCCTCTTAGACAATGCTAAGATTCTAACCTTACTGCAAGAAATTAACAAGGTGGTTGACAAGGTTTCACTTGAACTAAATGGGACAAATTCAGCTCTCATATACACTCTTGCAACCACACTGACTTCAGTGGGATCACATAGGTGCACATGAAAACCCCCACTTTTTGAAATGCCCTTTCCTAGTTGCCTAACTTGACAAACACACTCAGCAGCTCACTCAGCAAAGTTCTATTTTCGGAGAATCGCAGTATATTTAATAGTTCACACGAAATATTACAGAATGCATAGCGGCAGTCAAGAAATCAAACAGTACTTACAAATGCAAACCATGCACCCCAGAATTCAGAGAGTGTCAGAAAAACACCCAGCCATATTTATAAAGGTACAGCAAGCACCACACAAATTCTAGTGGCAGGGAAAGCCTCAGGCACAGCAGTATTTATTATTCTGCAGCAGGCACAAGGGAATAGATGCCAGCAGGCAAAAACCAAAACAATACATACTTTAAACTATAGAAGAGAGACACTCTCTCAAGACAGCAAGAGAGAACACTAATGTGGCTAACCATAAAAGGGAATCTTTAAAGACTCCCACAAATGCATAGCTCTACACTGGGCTCCTGTAATAGCCCTGGTGTCAGGTTGTTCAAACTCAGCAGACAGCCACTCCACCTTGCCCCTCCGTCCTGGTGGCAGTTTTTCTCGCTTTGCCTCACATATATAATGCCTATACAACATGCAGCTATAACCACTGGGATGTTTTCCTCGCTGAGATCTAATCTAGTGAATAAAACAACAGTAACCCTTCAATCTACCAAAGAACATTCCACCATCATTCTGCACCTACTGAGTCTGTAGTTAAATCTTTCCTTGGGGATGTCAAGGTGGCCGGTGTACGGCTTCATGAAGCAGGGAAACAAGTTGTAGGCTAGGTCCCCCAGAATCACTACTGGCATTTCCACATCACCAAAGGTAATCCGCTGGTCAGGATAGAATATCCCTGAATTCAGCTCTCTCAGACGTTTTGTGTTCTTAAAGATGAGAGCATCATGCACCTTCCCTTACCAGCCTGCATTGATTTCAGTGAAGCAGCCCTGGTGATCCACTAGCACTTGCATTAGCATAGAAAAATAGCCCTTTCTGTTGGTGTACTTACTAGTAAGGTAGGCTGGTGCCAAAATAGGGATATAAGTTCCATTTATCACCTCGCCACAGTTCAGGAATTCTATGGTTTCAGATCCATCCACTATTTCTTGCACATTGCCAAGAATCATAGTCCTGCATAGCCTCACACACTTGCACAACAATGGCCTCCACTGTGGATTTTCCAACTCCAAAACGATTTCTCACACAGTAGCAATCTGATATTGCAAGTTTCCAGAGAATGATCACCACACTCTTCTCTACTCTTGGTGCACCTCTCATTCTGGTGTCCCTGCACTGGAGGGCTGGAGCGAGCTCGGCACAGAGATCCAGGAACGTAGCCTTTTGCATCTTAAAGTTCTGTAGTCACTGCTCATCATCCCATACCTGCATTACGATGCAATCCCACTAGTCAGTGCTTGTCTCTTGGGCCCAGAAGTGGTGCTCCACCGTCTGCAGCTGCTCATGAACACCAACAACAACCTGGAATTTTTCTTTTGCTACGTCCATCAACAAACTCTCCTCAGACACATCATCATCTTCCTCATCTTGGTTGTTGCAGTACTTCCTGAAGGTCAGCATTCTGTATTTGCAACAGTCATGAGACTAGTGCTGAGCGCTGAGGGCTCCCTGCTTGTGTCAGAGACAGCAGAGACTAAAAGTACCACACAAGTTTGTGGCATTTTAAAATAAATGTTATAAAAATTATGGGACATGGAAGGTACTATGGAACGGAGAAACTTGCATGCTGGGAACTTGACACCTAGCTTCCCAAAATGCCTGGCGAATCATTACTATCCCACAAAACACTGAGAAAATGTCCCAAAAGGCAGTGACTCAGGTGGGGGTGCATGGCCCACTGGGATACCTACCCCTGGTGCACCACACTACATAAACACAAGCACTCCTGGTGAGTACACACAGCACCAACACAAGCAGCCAAATATACTCAGAAACTTTGGCAACTGTACATTGACATAACTTGCAATGACAGAAGTTTTTAGTGGAGACATGGCCTTAGCCCATAATGTATAAATAATAAATTGGGATCTAACAAATCCACATTATTTTGGATCCACTGGGTACTTAGAAGTGGCTACTGGTATCTGGCAGACAGCAGCTACCAGCATTCAGATTCAGAAAATTACTAGGGAGGGAAAGAGCTATGTACTAGGAGTAAGCAGGTGAGGGTATCTGGAGCTCAGTCATGATGGAGGCAGAGAGCTGGGACTGGATCAGTGGCACTGTACATGAGGGAGCTGGGAGGACACAAAGAAATTGATGAGAATGACTGGGAATCTTGAAGATGGGAGCAAGTTTAGAAGGACAGAATCTGGCAATGGCTGAGAGCAGGTGGCAGATTTGACATAGTTGAGGTGGCATGGTCCAGTTTAAGTATTTGTAATTAATTTCAGAATGAGATTTGCAAAATGCATGGATTTGAGTACAGACAGATGCAGAATTGAGAATTTGTCACATCTTTACCAGCAAGCAAAATATTTATTCTGTTAAAGATCCCTTTTCACAATGTGCATCACTTCATTCATAGATCATGATGAGCAGTGTATCTAGATGTACAGATTCATTACTGTATGAGAAAGTCAATAAAGGACCTTCACCTAGTTTACCACTGTGTTAACCAAAATGCCTTTTTGGTTTACTGTACTTCATCTCTTTATTGTCTTGCTGCAATATGATGGTTTCATGGTGCAAAATCACAGCCCTTTCTGAAGAAATGTGACCTGATTTCAAAAGTTCTGATCAACTCATTTCCCACTGAAGTCAAGGGGAGCTGCAAATGAGCAGTATATTTGAAAATTAAGCTGCTCTTCAATAAGAAAAATAACACAGATGTGCTGTATTCTTTTCCTATGTGAAATGCATAAAAAACATTAGCACCTCCAACTGGATTCATTCCAACATACTTCAGTTAAGCACAGATTTACATGTGGAAATTAAATACAGATCCAGATGAAACACTCTATTCTGTTATTAAAAGTTTTGACAGACTGAAGGGAAAAGAAGGGGAATGTATGCACTAGCCCTTATCTGATGAAAAAGTAGAAAAAAAAATTTTTGTTTCATGTATACGGGTGTGACAAGATGTACACATTTTCATATCAGAACAGCACCATTTCAATCAATACTGATGATTTTATCACTTTAACATCAGGAGATGATAAGTTTTATTCAAATAAAGGAAAAGTGTATCTAAGACAAACATTTATCATTAAGTAAAGAGCAGATAAGGATAAATTATTGTACACAGAACAAGTTGTGCACTGCCCTTTTATCTGCTGACAACACCAAGTGTACTTCCAGCACATGATAAAGATGTACTACAGAGTATATTGTTTTTAGTGTATACGTAGAAACTTAAATAAAAACATTTGTTAAAAACATCTCCACCTCTTTTTCTAAAAATTCACTTTTCATCCTCAATTTGCAAAAAACAAATCCATTAATATTGAAAAATCGTGTGGGTGTTAAGTAGCTCTCATCTGTAAACGTCTCATATAGAAAATCTGAAACCTGAAAAGCTCAATAAGGGTAATATAAATAACAAAATAACATAAAAACATAGGAACAGTTATGCTGGGTTAGACCAATGGCCCATCTAGCCCACTACCCTGTCTTCTGAGAGTGGCCCATCTCAGATGCTGCATGGGCAATGAACAGAACAGGGCAAATACTGAGTGATCCATTCCCTGTTGTCCAGTCACAACTTCTGGCAATCAAAGATTAAAGGACACCGAGAGCCTGGGGTTGCATCCCTGACCATCTTGGCTAATAGCCATTGACGTATCTATCCTCCATACTGATGGACCTATCCTCCATTAACAACATAGTTTTGGTGGAACGTCTGTTCTGGGCCAGCAGAAGACAACTTGGACAAAACAAATTAAAAGATACTAGATTACTTTCCATCAATATCCGCCTAGGCCTACACAGAAAAGTGGGTCTTCAACAGCAGTCTGTTAACATCAACGTAAAACAAACCAGATGGGATTAAAATGTACAGCAGTCTGCCAAACCTGCCCATGCAGCTTCAAACAGAGCAACAAAACTAATGGCAAAAATGGGAGATGCTTAGAAAGTTGTTCCCTACTGACCTAGAAGAAAATCTTCCTAATATTTTGCATAGAGAATCAGGCAAGAATTCGAATACAATGAACCCTAATTGCTGAAGGAGATTCAGGACTTTATTTATATTTTCACATACAAAATATGCCTAGCATTAAAAAGAGGGTCTCTGGATACCTGTTCACGATTTAATACAACAAAATTTTTTTAAAACAGAAGAATTCACTCTTCTCACCAGTCCTACATAAATTTCATAGGGAGACCCTAAATATCCAGAGGTTAACACAGCCCTTGGAAGGCGTGGAGCCCCTTCTCATGTGACAGTAAATGTCATATATTTATAGCAAGAGGGATTCATAAAAATTCCCATATATCTGAAGACACACTTCGGGCTTGTCTACTCTTGAAACACTGCTGTGGCACAGCGGCGTTGCTGCAGCTGAGCCACTGTAGCATTTCAGTGCAGACATTACCTATGCCAATGGAAGGGGTTCTCCTGTTGGTGTAGGATGGTAATCCACCTCCCCAAGAGGTGGTATCTAGGTTGACAGAAGAATTTTTCTGTCACCCTAGCACTGACTACACGGGGGAGGGTAAGGCTGGTTTGGCTATGTCTCTTGGGGTCTGAATTTTTCACACCCCTAAGAGACATAGCTATACCAATATACATTCCTAGGGTAGATCAGGCCTAAGTATATTCTGAATACAGCCCTGAATTATTAGAAATTAACATTTAATTATATGTTTTTGTCTAAAAGTCTAAACTACCAGACAATACCTTTTGCTTAAAGAACACCATCCACAGTGTGGATCCTTTGCAGATAAACATTCTTTACAGGAACCATATTTATTGCAGTTTGCAACCTGTATTCTTCTCACCTAAAAATACAGAAAGCAATAACTTATGCTGAACAGTACTAGCTCTGCTCAAAAAGGGCAAAAGGGGTAGGGGATCCAAAGGTATTTTAATGTTTATACTAATCAGCAAACTAACATCAGTACAAAGTTTGCCCTGAGTTTATTTCATGAACCTCATAAAATGAATGTTTATTCTTTGCCTTTAAACAAATCTACAGCAAGAAAGTGATATACTTAAAAAAATATCCACTGGATATCCACTGGATATCTATGGAGTTTCCTCATTAGATAACTCGTAAAGTAAAGTACATTTTAGTCTGGAAAACTAGCTATTAGGTTCTAACTTCTGAAAAATCCCATGCTACCATAAGTGGATACAGGAGAAATACTGGAGTAGCACAGCGAATTATGTATAATAGAAAGGGATATGTTTATGATGAATCTTCTAGTTTAGCAGAGAATGGATTTGTGCCTCTTCAAAATCAAATTCTTAAATGGTGCAATGAATGTGCATCTAAAAATGCATGTGCAAAAAATGCATCTGTGCATGTAAGTAGATATTTGCATGTATGCATTGGGTAAACTGGTACAAATGCATGGAATTATGAAACATGCATACAAAATTCCATTTCAGTGTGCAAAAACAGGTTATTGTGGATACATGTATATTTGAAAATTTGTCTCTAATATTCCAATTAACCATTCTCAAAATGAAATAATTGAAATGAAAACTATGAACATTATTTATAAATACTAAACATTTTCCTGATTCAAAAGATTTGCTTATAAATTGTATTGCAGACATTAAGATTGTTTGTTTTGTTTATTGTGGTTTTGCTCAGACCCTCGATCAACTCTTATTCCAAATATATACAATGGAACCCAATTTATTTGAAGGTCTGTGAAATAATTCGGGGTTCAGATCATTAGGGGAATTTACTAATAAATTTAAAAGTCTGTACTCAGGATCAGAAGTCTCCTTTTATAAAAGATCTTGCTAAGCCCCAAGCAAGGTTTTGGAGAGGTATTTATTCTTAAATGTTTCTCCATAGTAATTTGCTCTTCCAACAAGACTAAAGAACATCAAGCTCTTTCTTCTAAAGATCTATACCTATTTTTAGAACAGTAAACTTTTGCACTTTGAGATTCTCCACCCTTGAAAGTCAAGGGGTGTCTATAACAATTTGTAATCGTTCTGCTAGATTTTAGGGTAAAAATATGATTTTCACTGGCACTGAAGAGACTTTATCTTAAGGGAAGGCATAAAGGTCATGGGTGAAATCCTGCCCCACCAAAATGAATGGCAGTTTTGCCATTGACTTCAATAAGGCCAGGATTTCAAACCCATATCTCAAGTTAACATAATTCAGTAGTATAGACTGCAAAGCCTGCTACCAAACTCCGCACATTATAGAGAACTAGCCTGCTGGCTCAAAGCTTTGTTCCCACAGAGTTAATGAGACCTGTTCATCAGCAGGTCTTCTATGCAGCTTGAGTTCAATCCTGACTGGTTCCAAACACTTTAGTCTCGATCCAGCAAAACACTTAATCACATGCTTAACTTTAATCATATGAGTACTCCCTCAATGGGAGCACATAAAAGTCAGCCTATTATGAGCTCTGCAGGTCTAAAGCCAAACTTTGGGGGATGCAGACAAGCTTTGGTTAACTGCAGTTTGGATAATTAATAAGGTTTGATTGTAATTCAGATGAAAAGTTCTACTTACACAATGACAGAAAACTTATTAAAGTCTTCAAGATAGCAGTTAATCATTTAATCATTTTATCTAGTATTGTACCAACCTCGTTAGCAAATGACAGATATATGTAGTCACTATCCACTGGGTCAAGTACAAGTTTGGGGAAAACGGAAGATTCTTCTTCAATTTCATACAAAATTTCAGGGCAGTTCGGTTCCATGTTGTTGTTAAGAATAACCTAAAAACATGAGATGTAAAATTATCCACTAAACCCCCTGATTAACAAGAAGACAGTTAATATTTTAATCATAAATCCTTTCCATGCTCTGACAGTGGCTACATCATTAGACCACTTAGAAGACTTATTGTGACCTGATTTCTTTAGAAATGTGTCTGGTTCTCATAATGCAGAAAGTTGGAGGACAAGAACATCAGATCATATCTTCTGTAGCATAGAAACCAGATATATTTTGTACTGAATTTGGATCTTGGAGTAGGGTAGGTAATGTAATTTTTATCAGTATTAAGTCACTAACTGACATCAACATCAAACGAGGAGGAAAAGATATACCCATACTATATGAAGTGTGTAACAATTTCTATCGGTAGAGTGGAGGGTGAAGGGGTCCACAATACGATCTAAGGTCTAAGATGTAGACCAGTGGTTCCCAAACTTTTCACATTGGGCCACTCCTTACCCCTGCCCATGCTCAGGAGACATGGTCGGGAAACTGGGGCTGAGTCGTGGCTCCCGGGGGGAGGAGGGCGCAGATAGGGATAAAGGAGCCAAGGCTGGGGCCAGAGTTGCAGCTGGGCTGGGAGGCAGGGCCGGGAGCAGAGCCGTGGCCAGGCAGCAGTTGGGGCTGGCAGCACGGGCTGCATGCGGAGTTGTGGCCAGGCCAGGGACTGAGGCTGAGGGCAGAACCAGGGGGAGAGTCTCAGCCAGCATCCGGGACTGCAGCTGGGAGTCGGGCCAGAGCAGAGCTGGGGGCAGAGCACGGCTGGGTGGTCCTGCCGCGCCCCCCCCGAATGTTCCATCACACCGCTGTAGTGGGGTGCACCCCAGTTTGGGGACAACTAACGTAGACAGATCTTATGCCTTTTTCTTCTCTCAGAAGATGGAGAGTGGCCCCTACCCTGCTTCATGGCAGAGGTTCAGCCCCCTAAATCCATGGGTACTCCCACAGGCAAAGAATATCTGGGTAGAGGCTCCATGTTTCTACACTGCCACCCAAATCCCAATACTCCCTGCAGCCCCTTGACAGTACAGCTCTTGTGTGAGTAATGCTGTAAGGGACTTGGCTCCTTGTACCTCTGCTTCCCAGGACCACCCATCAAGGGGGAGTTTCCACAGCATGAAAAGGAACCTACAAAAGTTATTGCTGACTCCGTCTCCAGTCACAGGAGTTGCTTTGCCCTGGAGCTTTTGGGGTTGATGAGAGGATGCTTGTGAGTTGCTATTCCTCTTCCATATCTCACCCAACCCAAATCCACAGGTTTCTATGCCTCTCCTCTCCCAAAAGTAAAAGGAGTAGGGGATCCAAAGATATTTTAATGTTTATACTAATCAGCAAACTAACATCAGTACAAAATTTGCCCTGAGTTTATTTCTTATTTCCACAAACAAGGCTAAGCAATGGAGACGTGTTCATGGTCTCCACTGAACTATAGAAACATGAAAGCATTCAGTTTTATTTAATTATCAAAAAATTGGTTTCCAGCTCCCTGGAAACAAACAGGAGAAAGTTTTTCATGGTGTATTCTACTCTACTCCAGCTGTCTGCTTACTAAAAACAGAAAGAGTCATCCTTTGCAGTGTAGACAGGAAATGCACTGTTACAGAACGCTGGAAAAAAAAAACTCAAATAAAAGAGAGTTGCCTCCCAGGTTTGACAGTGAGATAGGAAACATTTCATTTCTAAGTTTTTGATTCAGAACGGGCAAAGGTCAACTACTCAGCAGCCTTAGTAAAATGAGTCTGGTCTTGGTTCCTAATGGACAGATAACCACAAGACACAGAAAAGTTGTTTTTTAAAAACAGCTAGAGAAATGTAATAATAGTTGGTCTCCACTGGTAAACACAGACTAACTAAATGTGGTACAAACAATAAATTAAGGACTATAGATATTATTTAATTAGTGAACTATATTTGTGGATTTTAAGCAGGACATTTAATCTCATCTGGATGTTATTTTGTTCTCTGTGTTCCTCTGTCACCAAGAGACTGTAAACCAATAATTGCACATTTGAATGTTTAAAAAGTGAAAGTAACAATACTGCAGTTCTTTAAAATGCAAACAAAACAGAATATAGAGATATCCAGGTGATGATGTTAGTTTACAATATAATGTATACAATGGAACACAGGAAACATTTACTCATTAAAACACATTGATTAGGAAAAATATCCCACATTCCACTAACCTTCAGTAACTGTCCATCTCTTGTTCCCAAAAACAAAACTGTCTTGTTCAAAACTACAGTAGCATAAACAGCTGATAAATCAGAGTGAATCAAGGTGGGTGACTTTTTGACTGGTGATAACAGTTTTTGCTGAAAATCAGACAACAGCAGAACATGTGACAAAATTATTCAACAATACTGTAAAATACAACTAAAAAAAAAGAAGAAGAATTCCTGGGAAGCCGCTCAGTGCCCTCCCCTTATGGACCACAATTTTTGGAGGTATTTCTATTTTCAACAGGGTTATACTCAACACAATATACTCTTGGAAATGTACAGAGAGATGTGACAGTCCTTTTGTCAATCTGTTTAGCTATGCAAATATAAGTACTAAATAATTACTAACATAAATGGGGAGGGAAAGAAAGAATCAAAGCAGATACAGCCATTTGTTCCTTGATTCACTGTGGATATCTATCCAGATACGAAGCCTGTTATTGGTACTACTTCTCTGGCCAATTGTCTACATGTACACCCCCACTGTACCATATTGCAAAGCCGCTCTGCTGTTATAAAGTCTATAATGTCCAGATCTACTATAAATTACTGGCTCCCACTCCATGTAATCCTCAGTGTACCTTCATCTGGGTCCATGGAACCCTGCTTCAGACCTGAAATATTTTCAGAAGCCTCTTTTAATAAATGCAGTTACCCAGGATACAGCAGGTATAGATTCAAACAAATAGGTGGTGTTGTTTTTTCTCTTGCCAAAAAATGAAGTGCTTCACCCTTCCTTTTTTGGTTTCCTGCTTTGCAGTAAAGGAAGCTGAATCTTATAGAACATATTGCTAGACCATAAGAACTAGAAAGTGCCATACAATTTGTGACATTGTAGGCATTAAATACAGTTTATTCCCTTGCTTTCCCCTCCATCATAACTCTGTTACACATAAAATTAAAGTTTCCGTATTTAATTTAGATCAAGTAACAGTCTTCATGATAAAAATATAATAACTAAATGCTATAAGAAAAATTAAAAAACTCTGCGAAGATGTAACTATGACATATTATTATAGACATATTTTAATAACAAATTAATTTATTAACAGGCTGGGCCAAAATACTGGTGTAAGATTTACACTACAGAGACAAAAAAGTGTTTGACCCACTATGTCTAAACAAAATGTATCTGTGGGAATTTCAATTCCAAGCATCACCCACAATTCTTTGTTGAAGCTGAGTTGTAAAACTATATTAATTTATGGAAATACCTGGGCAACTGCAGCATAAGAAAACATAGGGCAATATCACTTTAGAAAATTATTTTTATATCATGCAAAAAAAAGGACAATTTATTATTAATCGTATTATATAGGACCCTCCAAAGACCCCAACCAAGATGAGGGCTCCATTGTGCTACATGCTTTAGAAACACATAGTCAGAGACATGCCCTGTCCGAAACGGCTTACAATCTAAAACCGCAAACCTGGACATTGTTCCTCACAGGCAGATCCCTACACCTGTAAGGAGCTTCATCAAAGTCAGGAACCTAACTAGCTCCCTTGGAAGATCTGGTCATAGACACAGGATGGGAGACAGGAAGCATTATCCTCCCCATGTTACAACTGGGGATTTTAGAAAAATGACACGACTTCCCACGTTCCCACAGAGTGAACCTGTGACAGAGCACGCCAAATCCAGTGACAAGGCCATCATTCAACAGAAAGAGAATATGTTTCTGCAATGTAAATCCACTCTCAATTAAAATATTTTCCTATAACTTAAATTAGTTACTTTCAATTAGTTTGTAGAAAGCGCATTTGAAAAAAAAAACTTGATTAACTTTGATTATTTAAAAAATATATATCTTTTTTCAAGGGGTTGCAAAACACAGAGGGATTGTGATGCAGGACCCTGCTTAAAGCACTCTCATGGCGGCGTGTTAATGTTGCTGCCCCTTTTGCGCCCCCCCATCGGTGGCCTTGCTGGGTCCCTGGTGGCAGGGCCGCCGATGAGGGGGTGCAAAATGGGCAGTGACATTAACACGCTGCTGCTGATGGGGGCGGGGGAGCGGGCAAAAGAAGTAGCTTCCCCAAGCCCTTTAAATCGCCATTGGAGCCCCAGGCGGCATGGGCCAGGCAGCGCAGATGGGCTGGCTGGGGGACGCTGACCCCGAGCCCCGCCCCTTCCAGGGGCAGGGGAACGGGGGGCAGAGCTGGCCCTGTATCAGTAAGAGCTTAATTTTACTTTCACTCCTGGCAGGAGTGAAAGGAAGACAAGCTACTCAAGGCGTCTTGCAGAAGCTGCACAGTTAGACCCTGGAAGGAAGGAGGAGCCACCTAGACATTGAAACAGTATGGTAACTGAGTTTTATTTTAACTTATATACTAGTAGATGAGCAGTGCCATTCTTTAGCATCCTCTCTTTCTGACTGAAGAAGCAACCCTAACAAGTCTGAGAAAACATCACCCCAATTCTCCTCGCTAGATGGAGGGGTGCTATAACGTTAAGCTTAGATGGCTGGTGAAAGGGGGAACTGGTTTGGTGGGCCATCAGAACAAAAAAATTGCCTTAACTCTTTTACAACCTATCTGTCCCCTCCCTTTGGGGAGCAGCTGCTATTCCTTTCATCCTTCTCATCCTTTTTTCACACGCATTTAGTTTTTTAACCAACCCTTTCACTTATTCCACTGGGACTAAATGGGTTATGGCAGTGCAGGGTCTTCCCAGGCTTTTCCTTTCTTAAGAAAACCAATCTTGATTCAGCCCTAAAAATGTATTTACAGTTGGAGCTTCCTCTATGCTTCATTAGTCATACTTCTCCTCCCTTCCATGTTTCTGTGTTCCAGAACACTTCTGTGACATAGGGCCAGAAAGGGTTACACAACTAGTAGGCTAACTGATCCAGATTCAACATATTAGGAGACAATGATTGTGTTTGAGGTTGACAGTGTAACCAAATGGTTCCTGTCTATCGCTGTATTCTGTTAATTCAGAGATCAAAAGGAGATGTTAATATTTAGGTAAACTGTGAATGTTGTAATATCATTGACTTTATTTCGCTTTGAAGTTTGTGGAATCTACCTGTAAATGGCGGGAGCTGGGCAATTGCCTTTTATTAATCCATTCAGCTAATCACCGGTGGTTCTTAGGACATAGGATGTACCTTCAAAGCCACTATTGTTCACCCAAGGACTGCACGCTGTCAAGAGGCTGCTAGATAACTATAAAAAGAACTCTAGGGCCCTGATCCTATCATCTCACATCTGCTTAAACTTCATCAGGGGAAGTTTGAATTGCAAGACTGAGGTCCCCAGCTCCAAACTGGGTCACCCTGACATTGGACTATAACTTATAGAACTAATTCTGAAATAACTTTTTACAACTCTGAAGCTCACCATCTCTACTATGAACTGACCGTAGAACTTTACTCATATCTGTATGTATAATGATCTTTTAACCCGTACTCACTCTCATTCCTTTTTTAATAAATTTTAGCTGAGTTAATAAGAATTGGCTGTAAGTGTGTATTTGGGTAAGATCTGAAATATTCATTGACCTGATAGCACTTTTTATATATGACAAACAAGGTTTTCAGTAATCCTCATCATATTTGACTTGGCTGTCTGGGGGGGAGCTCAAGGCTGGGTTGCTTTAAGGGAACTGTATTTCTGGCTTCTGGGTAACCAGTAAGGTATTGTAGAAGCTTTTCTGTTGCTGGATCGGTGAATCTAAGTATTAGAATAACCATCAGTTTTGGGGATTGTCTGCCCCATTCTTTGCAGTTTGCCCTAATTGAGCAATCTCAGTGTGGCCCCCCTAGGGCCCCGGTCACAACTTCTAAGATCCATAAGAACACAAGAAATGTACCAAGAAAAGACCATCCTGTCCAACATGGTTGCTCTTTCCAGTTCTCAAATCCCACTCTTCTGCTTTATTCTACACTCCTCAATCTCCTTCAATTTCACAAATAAACCCAGATGTCTCCTGGATTAATTTAGACTGTGTTACAACCACCTCATCTTGTAATGTATCCTGTTTATGACCCTTTGCATGAAATTACTTATACATGTTCTATAATTTACATCTAGATTTCTTCCACCTTGAGCACAGCTGTGACTGCTAAATTCATGCTTCTATGTTCTGTCTTGATTTTATTTAAATGTTTTAGAGTGCAAGCTCCTTGGGGAAAGGACTGTGTTTTCCTGTTTGTACAGCTCCGAACTTACTGCAGCTGCTCACTAAGTAAAGATACAAAGCCAGATCCTTAGCTGGTGTAAATGGACACAGCTCTACTAACTTCACTTGAACTGCACCTATTTACACCAACTGAGGATCTGGCCCATCACTCTTCATTCCTTTCTGGCCCTGCCATGTGTAGAAAAATAGGCCCTATTTTATTTTTGCCATATATCAAGCAGGTAGTAAGTAGACTCTCTCCTTTAGTATATTCATTCCCTTGCAATAATTAGTTAGCAACCGCTTTCCACCTAGGACAGTCACAGATAAATCTCAGAATAGAGTTTCTTGCCTAAGCTAAATTGATTCTGATAATTCATCTAGAATATTCATAGCTGAGACTCTAAAATCTCTCTAAAGCATTGCTACCATGCAGATTCCCTCAAAATAACATGAAATGCAGCAATCTGATCAGGACACAGAGCACATGAGAAATGTGTAGCAAATATTTGTGAAATGGCCTAACTTTGTTTTTTTATTGAGTATAGATTTTGGAACTGTGTTCTCCCCTGCTAACTTAACCATCCTCTGATCTACACATGATTCCAAGGAAGCTAATCTCTTCTTCAACGGCTCCCTACCCGTCTCTCAAAAGTTTCAAGCAAAAATACTTGGTCAAGCCAGATGACGCAAGGCAACTCTTAGCTGGGAACTGATTATTGGAGAATTTACAAGATTCCTGTGGCTTAATTCCCCATACTGAACAAAGACATTTTTAGAACTCATTCCTGTTGGACACAAAGATTTAATCAGTAATTACCTATGACAACCTCAAGTGACATATACTGGCTATGGAAGCCTATACTCTTGTCACAGCAAACGTAACACTAATGGTCTAGCAATGTACTTTGGATGACTAGACTACTGCAAAATTAATTACACTAAACAGTATTTTGAAAGCCTTAAATCTTTTCTTAAAAGAGTTTGACTCCTTGAGGGCCAGTTATAACAAAATTTAAATACTTAGTGTCTGTAAATTAATGGACCAAATTCTCTGCTGGGGTAATTGGGTCCAGCTCTATTGACTTCCATACTTTGACTTCAACAGAGCTGTGCCAATTTACACCAGCTAAGAATCTGGCCCAAGGTTTTTAATCATGCTTGATGAATAATGGACCACACACTACACAATCTACCTACTCATTTCTTATGAACATATGGGCAAAAGTACCAACATCATATTGTTACAACTCTTTAGTGATATGACATAACAGAGAGCAGACCAGCAAAAAGCTCTTTTCTTTCAGTAGCCATTTAGATCTTAATATTTCATAACAGAAGCATCTTAATGTAGCAAATGCTCCTCTTCACCATGTGGACACATGCCGAACTCAGAATTTTAGAATTTTCCCTATAACGCTCCTGAGTCTTTTTGTTTTGCAACTGCTGACCTCAGTTACAGGTTCTTAAATGTGAGGAGATAACATTCTAAACCACTCTCTCTATTTACAGAGTCATGTATGCTAATGTATGATGCACAAAATCCTAATCTCTCGGCAGGGTGTGATATTCCAGTAGTTCCCACAGGGCAGGCCCAAAGCCCATTGAAAGGAAAGACTCCCATTGACTTCAAAGGTCATTGGAACAGGTATTCCTCATGTATTTTAGCCATGGAGCTTCCATTTCAGAATTGCAGGCATCCAAAAAATGGTCACTGGTACACAGCCAAATTTCTGAAAACAAAGTCAGATTGAATTTGGTGATTTCTCATTGGGAAAAGCAGTCATTAATTTGAGCAAAAAATGTGCTCATCTGCACGTAATTTCTATTGCAGTGTCCATTACGACATATATTTCAGCTGTATTTATAATTTGATATACCCAAAATTAAGGCAAGAGAAATTTGGATCAGAAAAAAGCAAGGAGAACAAAAAAATTACAAAACTATACAATTTTGTTTGAGGTATGGTATTGTCCCCTCGCTCACCTCAATGCTAATTTTGGGTCATGAGTTGCTGGGAGTGCCACATCATATAGCTAGGTTTCAGAGTAACAGCCGTGTTAGTCTGTATTCGCAAAAAGAAAAGGAGTACTTGTGGCACCTTAGAGACTAACCAATTTATTTGAGCATAAGCTTTCGTGAGCTACAGCTCACTTCATCGGATGCATACTGTGGAAAGTACAGAAGATCTTTTTATACACACAAACCATGAAAAAATGGGTGTTTACCACTACAAAAGGTTTTCTCTCCCCCCCACCCCACTCTCCTGCTGGTAATAGCTTATCTAAAGTGATCACTCTCCTTACAATGTGTATGATAATCAAGTTGGGCCATTTCCAGCACAAATCCAGGTTTTCTTCCCCCCCCCCCCACAAACCCACTCTCCTGTTGGCATAGCTATAAATTGTGTATATATTGTATATTGCTAAAAATGTAGCAACCTAGGACAAAATGCCATGTGCAAACCCCACTGTATGAAATCATAGCATAATTGGTCCAGTCTCATAAGCAAAAATGCAACACATGGCCTAGTGAGCACTGGAGTTATATATTTTGAAATAAAGTTGGTGGAGACAGATTTTAAACATACTTGTTTGGAATGCTACACTTAAATCCATTGCTAAAACAAAAGCATAAGTTCTGTTTGATCACAGTAGCAATATTGTGTCAAATCATACCCACCCACCCAGTTTCAATGCAGTAAAGTATTAAAATTTATGCTTAATTTTAAACATGAGTAGTTCCTTTCAAGTCAACAGGATTATTGGTGTGCTTAAAGTTAAGCACATGCTTAAGTGTTTTGCTAAATCAGGGCCAGAGTGCTCAATACCTTTCAGGATCAAGTTTATAGAGGAATCTCCAAACCATTGTCCCATGAAATGCAGGAATACAGATGATCCAGTATGCATATACCCTTAGCAATACAGACCCTTTGCATGTCACTCAGAACCACAATGCAGAGGCAACATTCATGAAGTGCAAGCAGCAGTGTGTGAATGTGGACAAATAGGAGATTCCCACACAAATCAGTCAAAAAAACAGTGCTGTTACAAAGTTGTGGCATGTCATCGTATGCTCTTACTGAGGGGCTGCATTCCCAAGATCAAAATGTAGCATCCTGAACCTTGCAGAGAGCCAACGTGATGGGTCTATGTACACTAGCCTGGACCATACCACACATCACTGATTTAGAACATGGTCAAGAGGACCAGGATTTGCAATATTTTTTTAAAAGGGTATTTTTTTAAGGGTTGCTGGCAAAAGGCAGGGTTATGTTCAGAGGAGTCCACCAGCCACAAGAGTTGCTCAGAGCTCCAATTCAAGGCAGTGGTAATAATACGACATATTCATGTTGCCATGACTGTAGCCAGATAACAACCCTATCTTTAAAAGAGCTGGGATGTAAAGCATACACATCGCCAGCTACCTGCTGCATGGGTACACATTTTTTATGATGAACAGTTGATGTTCTGGGATACATGGTGCCCAAAAGCCCTATCGATTTCTACAGGTTTTTTTTTTTTTAAGTTTTGCATATTGAATGACAAGTTGTGCATTATTTTTCTGAAGATTTTGAACCCATGCACACTTTTGATTCGAAAGGGCATCACATTATGCAAGTGAACCACCTTGCACTTTTTTGAGGGAAGAGGACAGAAGAATGCAAGTAGAAATATCTGGAAGATGAAGCATGCATGCATGAAGTGAGCACACGTGTTGTGTTTACCTATCCTATCCTTTTGTGCTTGTAAAATGACTTTTTAAAATGGAATTGCATTTGTTTCTGTGTCTTTCCTGCAAATATGTATAATGAACAATGAATTATCATTAGGGCTGTTGATTAATCGCAGTTAATTCACACGATTAAGTAAAAAAAATTAATCACAATTTAAAAAATTAATCGCGATTAATTGCAGTTTTAACTGCACTGTTAAACAATAGAATACCAATTGAATTTTATTAAATATTTTTGGATATTTTCCTACATTTTTAAATATATTGATTTCAATTACAACATAGAGTCCAAAGTGTACAGTGCTCACTTTATATTATTTTTTATTACAAATATTTGCACTGTAAAAATGATAAACCAAAGAAATAGTATTTTTCAATTCACCTCATACAAGTACTGTAGTGCAATCTCTTTGTCATGAAAGTGCAATTTACAAATGTAGATTTTTTTTTGTTACGTAACTGCACTCAAAAACAAAACAATGTAAAACTTCAGAGCCTACAAGTCCACTCAGTCCTACTTTTTGTTCAGTCAATCGCTAAGACAAACAAGTTTGTTTACATTTACAGGAGATAATGTTGCCCTCTTCTTATTAACAATGTCACCAGAAGGTAAGAACAGGTATTTGCATGGCACTTTTGTAGTCAGCATTGCAAGGTATTTACTTGCCAGATATGCTAAACATTCGTATGGCCCTTCATGCTTCAGCCATCATTCCAGAGGCCATGTTTCCAGAGGACATGCTGATGACGCTCGTTAAAAAAATAATGCTTTAATTAAATTTGTGACTGAACTCCTTGGGGGAGAATTGTATGTCCCCTGCTCTGTTTTACCCACATTCTGCCATATATTTCATTTTATAGCAGTCTTGGATAATGACCCAGCACACGTTGTTCATTTTAAGAATACTTTCACTGCAGATTTCACAAAACACAAAGAAGGTACCAACGTAAGATTTCTAAAGCTAGCTACAGCACTCAACCCAAGGTTTAAGAATCTGAAGTGCCTTCCAAAATCTGAGAGGGATGAGGTGTAGAGCATGCTTTCAGACGTCTTAAAAGAGCAACACTCCAATGCAGAAACTACAGAACCCAAACCACCAAGAAAGAAAATCAACCTTGTGCTGGTGGCATCTGACTCAGATAATGAAGATGAACATGTGTCGATCAGTACTGCTTTGGATTCTTATTGAGCAGAACCCATCATCAGCATGGACACATGTCCCCTGAAATGGTAGTTGAAGCATGAAAGGACATATGAATCTTTAGCACATCTGGCACGTAAATATCTTGCGATTCTGGCTACAACAGTGCCATGAGAATGCCTGTTCTCACTGTCAGGTGACATTGTAAACAAGGACCGGGCAGTATTATCTCCTGCAAATGTAAACAAACTTGTTTGTCTGAGTGATTGGCTTAACAAGAAGTAGGACTGAGTGGACTTGCAGGCTCTAAAATTTTACATTGTTTTATTTTTGAATGCAGATTTTTTCTACATAATTCTACATTTGTAAGTTCAACTTTCATGATAAAGAGATTGCACTACAGTACTTGTGTTAGGTGAATTGAAAAATACTATTTTTGTTGTTTTTTTACAGTGCAAATACTTGTAATCAAAAATAAATATAAAGTGAGCACTGTACACTGTATTCTGTGTTGTAATTTAAATCAATATATTTGAAAACATAGAAAACATCCAAAAATATTTAAATAAATGGTATTCTATTATTGTTTAACAGTGCGATTAATCACAATTAATGTTTTTAATCACACAATTAATCATGTTTTTTTTTTATCGCTTGACAGCCCTAATTATAATAAAGGGAATATCATGCCTCCTTTGGGTTGGCTTCATTAGACAATTAGCTCATGGTATAACACAACACTCAGAAGTCATTATCTAACACAATGTTAAACATGTCTACTGCCTACTTTGTGTTTTGTGAAATCTGCAGTGAAAGTATTCTTAAAATGAACAACGTGTGCTGGGTCATTATCCAAG
Source organism: Lepidochelys olivacea (assembly GCF_965140295.1). Lineage (NCBI taxonomy): Eukaryota > Metazoa > Chordata > Testudines > Cheloniidae > Lepidochelys > Lepidochelys olivacea. Next base: position 271,365,526 of record NC_140411.1, read on the forward strand.
GCTGCTATAAAATGAAATATATGGCAGAATGTGGGTAAAACAGAGCAGGGGACATACAATTCTCCCCCAAGGAGTTCAGTCACAAATTTAATGTCATGTTAAACATTATCTACTGCCAATGTAGGCAGGAACCAATGAAGTTTAACATTGTGTCAGCTGGTCATGATTAACTCTAGAGGTCCAGTTAGTGACATGTTAAACATAGCGATCCCTGTCTATACTGACAGCAAAGCTGTGTTTAGCATCATGTTAATTAACCCAACTCCTCATGGTCATATTCTAACACAACCTAATTTTCCAGTAAAGATAAGCCTTTTGAAAGATTGGAGTTATTGCTGTAATAATGGGACTATGCTTGTAGTCTAAGACAGAACTATTTTTAAAATAATGAATGTTGGTCTTTCATATTTAGATACCATGGTGATGACAGCCATATAAATAGATTGTATTTGCACTCCTTAGACCCATTTCCTTAAAAGTTACAAAAAAACAATTCTCTAGAATTTCTGATATATGAGCTGTGCAAAATATTTATTTTGGGTTTTTTGTGTGGATTGCTATTGGAAGTTTATTATTCACTTTTGCCATGGATGACAGTCTGATAAAACACCTTACACTGCCAGTAAAGAAATCATGTAAGAACTGACAATGAAAGAACCAGCATCCAAAATCCAATTTCTAAATAACCATTGTTTGGGAAGGAGAGACTTTTTATTACCTCCTTTCATTCAATTTACCATCAGTAACCACAGCAATCAAAGTGAGTTACTGACACCTAAAAACAGAGGGTCAAATCCTGGCTCCATAGAAATCAATGGGAGTTTTGCCACTGATTTCAATATAGCCAGGATTTCACACACCTAATCTTATGATTCCATGTGGAAAGGGACAGATATTTAATCTTATTTGTTGTGACTAGCTAGTTTTAATATATTTTACATTTATATTGCAGCTTTTATTTGGAAAGATCTCAAGAGTGCTTCCCTAACTGTGGTTAGGGAAGCAACCTCTTCTCATGAAATTTCCAAAATACTCCATCCATTACTGGACAAGGCTGTCCCAATCTAGAAGGGGCAGTGGGTTAAACTGCAGAATGCTTGGGTGTTGGAGGATCTGCCAGAGACCAGGGCTCTCTTTACAGATCACGTTCTTGTCTTTTTTGTTGTTGTTTGTTTTGCCTGTTCTCACTTTCAGGTGACATTGTAAATAAGAAGCAGGCAGCAGTATCTCCCCTCAATGTAAACAAACTTTTTTGTCTTAGCGATTGGCAGAACAAGAAGTAGGACTGAGTGGACTTGTAGGCTCGAAAGTTTTACACTATTTTGTTTTTGAGTGCAGTCATGTAACCAAAAAAAAAATCTGCATTTGTAAGTTACACTTTCAAGATAAAGCGATTGCACTTCAGTACTTGTACGAGATGAACTGGAAAATACTATTTCTTTTGTCATTTTACAGTGCATATATTTGTAATCAAAAATAATAATACAAAGTGAGCACTGTACACTTTGTATTCTGTGTTGTAATTGAAATCAATATTGAAAATGTAGAAAAACATCCAAAATATTGAATACATTTCAATTAGTATTCTATTGTTATAAGTATGATTAATCAATTAATTTTGTTGAGTTAAGTGTGTGGGTTAACTGTGATTGAAAGCCCTAATATTTAGTATTCATTATTATTATTTACACAGCCCCAGAGATGTGCATGGTGCACTACGGGGTGGAGGGGAGAAAGCATGTCTAGATGGCAACAGGAGGTAGGAGGCTGAGTGTAGGGGATTTGAAGCAAGGTCTGCTAAATTGCAATCCTGGCTCTACCCCTCATTTGAGAGGTAACCATGAACATGTCTGCCTTCCCACATCTGCAGAGGGGAATGATAGTATCTACCTCAAGGATCAGCGAGTTCACACAAGGTTTTTAAAATATAAAGCTCTCTCTAAGCCTTGTGGGGAGCCAGGTCCCTGGGTGCTGGCTCCGGATCAGAATTCCCCTGAAACTCAAGGGCTCTCGGGGGGGGGGGGGATTTTGACGGGGGCCAGCTGATCTATTTCTCCGAGGGCAACAAGCTTCACCGAAGCGAAGGGGAGACTCACACAGTGGCGATTTTCATTGATTTTCTGTAACGGGCCGCAACTGGCGGCTGGCTCCTTCCTCTGCCCGGCCAGCCGCTCCATGTCCTGCATGGCGAAGATGCAGAGCGCGGTGGAGTCCCAGCGCCGCTCGCCCGGCCCGGCGCTGAAGACCCCGGCCCACCAGCCCGCCTGCTCCAGGAGGCTGGAGGAGAGGAGGGTGCTGCGGGCGCCGCAGTCCAGGCGCAGCTCGCCGAAGAGGCTGAGGACGGCGGGGTCCTTCTGGGACTTCAGCACGGCCACGCTGGGATGCGCCGCCGGGGGTAAGGGGTAGTAGGGGAAGAAGAGGTGCGCGCCCCACAGGAAGGCGTCCACGAAGTGCAGCGGGTTCGCGCCGGCGCGCTTCAGCGTCCCAAACTCCCCCCGGATCAGGCCCAGGTCCGGCAGGCTGCGCACGGTGAGCACCGTGTCGGCGTCGGAGGCCGAGGGGGCGCACGTCAGGTTGGTGTCGGGCAGCGAGTAGGTGGCGGCCAGCGCCAGCAAGCGGCCTTGCTTGGGCTGCGGCGCGAAGAGCACCCCGGTGGTGGAGCCCTGCGGCAGGCAGCTCACCACCTCGCTCTGGTTGGACAGCGCCGTCAGGTTACCCAGCAGCCGCACCTGGCAGCTGCCGCCGTGCAGCGTCCAGCCGGTGAGCAGGCGGCCGCGCTCCGGGTCCGGCAGCAGCAGCTTGCTGTGGGTGCCCGCCGGCTGCGCGCAGCCCTGCGCCCCCGCGGGCGCCAGCTGCAGCTGCCCGGAGGGCGGCCGGCCCAGGGCCGGGTGCAGCTTGTACAGGCAGCTGCCGCCCGCCAGCAGGAGGCTGTCCCCGCTCGCCGCGATGTTGTCGATGCGCACGGGCAGGGCGAAGCGCGGCTGGCACACGACGGCCCCGGCCCCAGCCAGGGCGATCAGCAGCGCCCAGGGCAGCGGGGGCGCGGCGGGGCCGGGGCGCCGGGGGTCCTTCCTCCTGCAGGGCGCCATGGGCGCGGCCCGCTCCTCGAAAGGCTCCGCGGCTGCTCTAGTTGCCCGGCGCCGGCGGCTGCCCCATGCTGTGCTGCGGGGCGGGAGAGGCGCTGTGTCGTTCAGCCCCGGCTTCCTCCGTCTGGCTGCGGTGGTGGGAAGTTCCTCTCCGGGAGGCTGGGCTGGGCTCCTGGGTGGGGGTTTGGGCCTCAGACTTGCTCTTGCACAAGCTTCCTTCCCCAGTCACCCCACGCCCTGCGCCCTCCAGGATGCAGCGGGCGGGGGCCGCAGGCACCTGCCCAGCTTTGCTGCTGGGTGCACTGCAAAACCAAGGCTGGGCTCCTGCTGTGAGTGAAACATCCCACAGCCTCTCAGCCTAGATGGGAGCAAAGCACCCCTGTGCACCAGGCAGCCTTTGGCAGGCTTCTTGGGCGTGCCATGAGGAGGACCGGCTCTAGGTACCAGCAAAGCAAGCATGTGCGTGGGGTGGCACAAGTCCAGGGGCGGCATTCCAGCCGTCCTTTTTTTTTATTTTATTTTATTTTTTGCTTGTGCAGTTGTGCTCTCAGAGCTGGAGGCGGCAAATTGTTTGCTTGGGGTGGCAAAAAACCTAAGAGCCGGCCCTGGCCTTGAGAGCATGGCTGGGGCCCACTTGGACTAGGGTGACCGGATAGTAAGTGTGGAAAATCGGGAGTTTTGCGCGGGGAGGTGGAGGGGGACGGGGCTATAGTCAGGGCCGTCCCTACCCATACGCAAAGTACGCAGCTGTGTAGGGCACCACAGTTCCTGGTGCCCTGCACAGCTGTGTGCTGCTCCAGCCCCTGCCCTGCCTTTTCCCCATGGCCCCTGCCCCTGCTCCGCCCCAGCCCCATCCCCAGCCCCACCTCCACTCCCCTGAGGACTGCAGCAAGGCTGGGCTTGCACTCACAGGTGGCGGGAAGTGCAGCGACGTGGCCCCTGCCATGCCGCCAGTGAGTGCTGTGGGGCGGTTCCCTTCTGCCCCCCAAGCCAGCCCCGCCGCCCCCACACGCACACACACCTCGCAGGGGGGCTGCGTAGGGCCCCAGAATAGCTAGGGATGGCCCTGGGTATAGTTGCATATATAAGAGAAAGCCACTAATATCAGGATGGTCTTGACAATATCGGGACATCTGGCCACCCTAATTTGGACTGCCAGGCTGACCCAGGTTTTAAACCTCTTGGGGGGTGAGGAATAACATTGGAACAAGGGGCCCCACACACAGCTGATTTTCCAGCATAGATGGGACTGTCGCCACAGCCAGCAGAGAGTGTGACTTTCTCTGAACATCTCATCTTTATTATAGAGACCCATTGGGGTTCTCACAACACATTTTTAGTGGCCTCAGAGTGCAGCCACCAACTCTTGCTGGCAGCGGCTTTGGCAATTTTTCCTAAAATGTTTAATTAACTTTAGGAAAAATAAATCAATATACACTATACATGTCCAGTGTAATTTATTTATATCTGGATTTTATTTGTGCAGACTCAATGATAAAAATAATGTATAGTTGTCTCTGTTCTTTACTGGACCTACACAGAATAGAAACAAATAATGTGTTTTGCATGTTCTTGTCCCTTTTTGTTGTTTCTTTTGCTTTTTTGGTTGGTTGTTCTTTTTAGACTTGCTAGCTAGTAAGTCTGCTGCTGTGAAAAGTGATACTTGTGTATTAATATCACTTTTCACAGCCTCCCAGCTAGTTGCTAAGTCTGCTGTGAAAAGTGATATTAACATACAAATATAACTTTTCACAGCAGACTTACTCAGCCATGGCAAACCTGGGGACAAGTTAAGCCCTGGATGGGAAAGTGAATAGGGAGGCAGCAGAGGCCAGGAGCCATGGAGGGAATGAATAAGGGGGCTAGGGGAGGGGCTGGATGGGGGTTGAGGGAGGCAGTGGGACCCAGGGGCAATGGGATGGGTGAGTGAAGGGCCAGAGGGTGCAGTGGAGGCCAGCACCCACCACTGCACAGCCAGGGCCTAACCCAAAGCCCTTTGGCTGGGGCCTGAGGCCCAGCGGCTGGTGAAGGCGGTGGGGGCCAAGGGCAATGGGGAAGGGGTGGTGAGCCTGGGGCCCAGCAATCAGGGGACAGAGCATGCCTGCCACTGCACAGATGAAGCCTGGGGTTGGAGAAGGCAGCAGCTGGGGATGGGCAATGGGGGAGAGGGGCAGGGTGATGAGACTGGAACCACAGGATGGGGCCCATGGCCAGAGCCCAAAGCTCTGCAACTGGAGTCTGCCACCCACCATCCCTGAAGCCCAACCCCACCACCCCTGGGAAGGTGGGAAATTTACTGGCTTGCCTGCTTCTCCAGTGTTTGTGTCTTCAGAAGGAGGCAGGGCCCAAGCTCTGCTGGAGGCCCAAGGGGAGGGGCTGCTGCTTTGCCCCTGCGCTCCAATCGCTGCACAGGAGGCTGTGCCTGCAAGAAAAGCCCCGGACTGCATGAGGCCATGGTGGCCGCATTTGAGAAATGCTGCCCTGGTTGGCTTCTGAGACCTAGATAGTGACTTCTTCCTTCTAAGTAAAGCCAGGCTAATTTGGGATTCTTGCTGACATTTATCTCAGTACAGGATGGCCTGTCACACAATATCATGAAATGAAAACGGGGACAATTTTATGCAAGCTTGTCCGTCCTCCTGGGAGCGGCAAAATCCACTTACTTTGCTAATTTCAAGGAAGCATAAAACTGAGATCCTTCCCACCCGTAGTCATGATAGATCAGTATTTTCATAACAGTCGGGTAAATTAATTCCAGACTCCTGGGTGAACCTTATCTAAATTCCCCTTGTTGATGTGGAATTACATTGAATAGTGTGTTTTTTCGCTGCCTTTCTTAAGCTGTTGCGTCACGTTGCTGCATGTAGCTAAACAGTTGCTGCAAAAGGTTGCCGTGATTTTTATTTAGTCTGTCAGTAACAATGGTGAAGGATGTTGTGAGGCGTTTGGGTTTGTCCATCTTTGGGTGGGCGTTGTCTAATTTAGTGCCTCCTTCGGCAAGGTGCTGAGCACACTGAACTCCCACTACCGTCACGGACAGTCAGCACCTCGCAGGACTGGGTCTTTAGCCTGGATGCTCTCTGAATCCTACTAGACCATTTCCAGTAAGGACTCAACAAAAGCAGAACCGTATAGTGCATGCTCAGCAAATGGCAGATATTCTGCTTTTGCTGAGTCCTAAGTTAAAATAAAATATTGTTTCTTTTTTTGAATAATTATATCAACTTCTCCTGCCCTAATGGGGCAGAGTTTAATGTTGCTGGAGCAGTGTAAAGTGGCCTGAATGTAAATAAGAATCCGGCCCCAAATTTGCAAATAGAAGGTATAATGCAGATGTTAGCAGTTTGAATACATACATTGCAGAAGTACATGTCCTTCCCCAAAATGTAGACTGCACCCTGCAGCAGTCATTGCTTAAGGCAATTTATTTTGCCCTGGATCTGAAGAAACATTTATCACTGGCACTTTTCCAGTTGCAGCAGTCAGAGTCCATGACATATCCTGTTCCCACATCCAGAACCACCAGCCTTTTATACTACTCCACAGGCAGTGACTTAAAGGGTGTGTACAGGGCCTTGCACAATGCAGAGGAGCACATGGAACAGAATTGCTACACTGGAGCTTTATATATATATATATATACCAGAGATGGTAAGCAAAGCAGGCTACTTCTGGTGTGACACACTTTCTGAAGATGTGCTTTCCTGTACAGGACTGGGTTCTTGGTCAACATGTAAATGAAATAACGTTCAAACCGATCACACTGAAATAGATTGTCCAAGCACAGGAGTCCACTTACTTGGCAGGACAACGCAAGCTGAACACATTACACTTGTGCCCAATCTGCTACATTGACTTCCAATTTGTTTCTTAGTGCAATACAAGATGTTAAAATATAAAGTTCTATATGGTTTAGGTATTGGCTTTTGTGACTTCCTGAGACACATGGTCAATTGGAGACTTCTGACAGACCCTAGTTTCAATGTTTAGGGCCCTGGCAACAGGCTATATTCAGCAAAAACTCCACATCTTTGGAAGTTGCTCTCCTTATGAAGTCACTAAAGCCCAAGGTTTCTGGCTTTCAGGGCACAGCATATACAGGAGAGCATGAAGAGAATCTAAACTAATTCTCCCCCAAGATGTACAATGGAATTCATTGGTTGAGTGTTTAGAGCAAATTATTAAGAACTAGCATATTCTGATGACAATTTGTGAAGAAAATTGTAACAAAATAGATGGAACGATCACAGCCAAATTAGACAAATTGGTCTAAAGAGAAATGTAGAAGGTGTGCTGAATATACTGAAACCTACTTCCATAGCCTTGGACAAACTGCAGAAGATTGCTGCTGTATTGCTGATGCTGTTGAAATTTGGAAAGAACTTCAAGAGACATTTATTCACACAGTGCAAAGGCAACCTGTGGAATTCTTTGTCAGAGGATATTGTGAAGGCCAAGACTATAACAGGGTTCAAAAAAGAACTAGATAAGTTCATGCGGGATAGGTCCATCAATGGTTATTAAGCAGGATAGGCAGGGATGGTGTCTCTAGCCTCTCTTTTCCAGAAGCTAGGAATGGACAACAGGCAGGGCCGAATTTAACGCAGGGGCTTTACTGGGCTGCAGCCAAGGGCCTTGGGCTAAGGGGACCCCACAGGCTGGATGTGACCAACTGCTTCTTTTCATCCGGCTCGCGGCAAGTCTCCGCGCCGCAGGCCGGACACTGGTCCCCGAGCCTCGGTGCCCCCACCCCCCTGGGGCTGCAGCTGCAAGTACCGGCTCGCCGATGTGCCCCTGTAGTCCCTAGACGAGGGGGGTTCAGGGACTCTCTGCACGCTGCTCCCGCCCCAGCACCGGCTCCACAACTCACATTGGCTGAGTACCACAGCCAATGGGAGCTGCGGGGGCAGCGCCTATGGAGCAAGCCACCTCGGAGAGCAGAGCAGCGCAGAGCCAGGGCAGGCAAGGATCCTGCCTTGGCCCTGCTGCGCTGCTCACCAGGAGCTGCCCGAGGTAAGCGCCTCCCTGCCGGAGCCTGCACCCGAACCCCCTACCCCAGCCCGGAGCCCCCTCCTGCACCCAAACTCCTACCCAGAGCCCACTGCACCCCAGCTGGAGTTGCACCCCCTCCCTGCCCCAGCCCTGAGCCCACTCCCCCACTCCAAACCCCCAGAGGCCCCACAAAATCTAATAGCCTCGGGCCCACAGGAGAGTTAATCCGGCCCTGGGAACAGGGGATGGCTCACTTGATGATTACCTGTTCTGTTCATTCCCTCTGGGGTACCCCAACCCCTTGTTCTATCCCTGGTCAGGAGACAGGATACTATACTAGATGGACCTTTGGTCTGACCCGGTATGGCTCTTCTTATGACATTGAAGAAACAAATATCCTACAGCAAAGTTAATGTTCAGGCAGTAAAGAAACAGGTGGATCAAGCACTCAATCAATCTCATTTTCTTGCCAATATTCTCAACCCAAAGTACCAAGATAGATGCCTAACTACTGAAGAAGATGCTGCTGCTATGACATGGGCATCCAATAATCACCCATCAGTCAGGCCAATCATAATATCAGGGCTGGAGATGAACCATTCAAGCAGGACCTGTTTGCTGATGATATTTTAGAGAAAGTCACACAATTGGACAGGTGGTAATCACTAGCTAAGCAGCTGCAGCCAGAGTTTGTTGAAGTGCTAAACCAGTTTTGGACAGCAGTAGCCCCTTCAGCACGCACAGAAAGAATATTTTCTTCATTTAGACTAAAAAATTCATAATTGAGGAATCTATTGGGAGTTGAAAAAGCAGGAAAATTTATCTTTCTCTTCCAGTCTATGAATAAAAACAAGGAAGGAAGGGATGAGAGCTACTAGTTTTAAAAGTTTGAAGGACAGTCCAGGTAACTTATGTAAGCAGTGTCAGGATGAGCTCCACCCTGACATCTGGTGGTGAGGTGTGGCAAGTTGTGGAAAAGAACTTCAGGGGCCGATCTCATTTGCATAGGCACACCCACCACGCCTAGAATGAGACCATAGCTGCCCAAATGGTCACTTTGGCTGCTGTGGGATCCCCAGTGTCTCTGTTATTGGGGCAGGAAGAATAAATTGTTATTACCCTGATTATGGGAACTGTGCTTGGAACTGTACGTGGCCTTTTGTTATGATGGAGGGATTCACCATCAACTAAGTAGCACTCGCTAGGCAAGGGTCATGGGTTCCAAAACTGTGTGAATGGAGAGAGGCTGGGGACAAGTAGTAGTACTTGGTGGCATGGGCCCCTTGGTGAGGGCCTTACATGCTGATTGCACTTCCTCCTCTCTCCACTGTGGAATATCAGAGCTAATTTTGATTTCATTAGAAGTCTAGTTATAGGCTGCTGAGCTCACTTTGGGCTGACAGTGCACCAGCACTGGGGCTCCCCTACTATAAGCTGAATTCACCTAAGAGCTGAAATCACTGAGTGTTGTGTTAAGTAGTGGGGGAGCCTGAAGATATATTGTGGAGCAGTTTGCGGGACGGCTGGTGAAGCAGTTCGACGCGGAGCAGTGTGTGGATGGCAGGAGCTGCTTGTGGGCCGTGGAGCTGAGTTCGTGGGGCGGCTGGCGGAGCGGAGCGCAGCTGAGCGAAGGAGTTCGTGGGGCGGCTGGCGGAGCGGAGCGCAGCTGAGCGAAGGAGTTTGTGGGGCGGCTGGCGGAGCGGAGCGCAGCTGAGCGAAGGAGTTCGTGGGGCGGCTGGCGGAGCGGAGCGCAGCTGAGCGAAGGAGTTTGTGGGGCGGCTGGCGGAGCGCCGCTATGGAGCTATGGGGCGGTCAGCTTCAGATCACGTAAGGTGCCTCTTACCCCCGTCCCATTTCCACCCAGGTTGGGAGGTAAAGCTCCGCCGATAAACTTTCGAACTCTGGGGCTGCCCTGACCAGGGACAGAGACTTTTGGGGCATTGGACTTTTGGGACTTTGGGTGATTTGGGGTTGCTGGACTCAAGAACCAAAGGGAAAAGGGCATGCCCCAATTTGCCTGGGGTGGGGTTGTTTTTGCTCATGGGTTGTGTTATGAATCCTGTTGGTGGTGTTTCCCCAACACAATGCCACAAAGAACGATGCTACGGGAGTCACCCCATATCTCTTGATGTTTGGGCGAGAACCAAGATTACCCATAGACTTGTGCTTTGGTGTATCAGAGGATGGAGATAGCTATGAAACTCATCAGCAGTATGTATCCCGACTAAGAGAAAAGCTGCGGGATGCTTATCGCTTAGCTACCGCTGCGGCTCGGAAGAACGCAGACCGCAACAAACATCGATATGATGCTAGAGTGCGTTCGCAGGAGCTCCAGCTGGGGGACAGAGTCCTGCTGCGAAATTTGGGTATTGCTGGCAAACACAAGATAGCTGACAGATGGAAGGCAATACCTTACCTGGTGATGGAAAAGCTGGGAGATCTGCCAGTCTACAAGATCAAACCTGAAGACGGTCCAGGGCAAATAAAGACGGTGCATAGAAACCTTTTGCTCCCTGTGGGGGAATTGGTAAGCACCCCTTGTGAGATGGGCCACGGCAGGGCCGCCGGGCAGAACAGAGGTGCTAGACCAAAGCCGCCATCCAACACAGACAGTGGGCCCCCTGCAGCTAACTTACCCCTATTCTGCACATCTGAGAGTGAGTCTGAGGAGGAAGACACAACCCTGGTGTATCCTGGGATGGAGACAAGATTTCAGTCTCGATCAGCTGAACCAAACGAGAGTTTTCCCTCTTCCGCCCTAAACCCAATGGCGGAACTATTTAGGCCCATTTCTGATACCCTGGTGCTGCTGATGAGACCCCCCTGTGATGACACACACAGGTTATTGGACAATGGGGACAGACAGGTAGAGGATGTCCTGGGCACCTTGGACCCTCCAGCGTTAGAACTAGGAGTGCAGGGGCCTACGCCAGTAGCCGAGGGACCCTCCAGGGAAGCCTCTCCATCCGTCACTCAAGAGGATGTTCCCCCTACCTCGGCAACAGAGATTCTCAATAGACGAGACAGGGTGATAAGACCAGTGAAACGGTTAACTTATGATGCACCTGGGGTGACTAGTGAGGAGCCAATACATTTAGCACACAGGCTTGTGGAAGCTAAAGTGGGCTTCCTGAGGCCCTTTGGAGGAAACCAATGAGTTGGTATAAAGGGAGTGTGATTTGTCGGGACGACAAAGTCTCGGCTGGGGGGAGGATGTAAGCAGTGTCAGGATGAGCTCCACCCTGACATCTGGTGGTGAGGTGTGGCAAGTTGTGGAAAAGAACTTCAGGGGCCGATCTCATTTGCATAGGCACACCCACCACGCCTAGAATGAGACCATAGCTGCCCAAATGGTCACTTTGGCTGCTGTGGGATCCCCAGTGTCTCTGTTATTGGGGCAGGAAGAATAAATTGTTATTACCCTGATTATGGGAACTGTGCTTGGAACTGTACGTGGCCTTTTGTTATGATGGAGGGATTCACCATCAACTAAGTAGCACTCGCTAGGCAAGGGTCATGGGTTCCAAAACTGTGTGAATGGAGAGAGGCTGGGGACAAGTAGTAGTACTTGGTGGCATGGGCCCCTTGGTGAGGGCCTTACATGCTGATTGCACTTCCTCCTCTCTCCACTGTGGAATATCAGAGCTAATTTTGATTTCATTAGAAGTCTAGTTATAGGCTGCTGAGCTCACTTTGGGCTGACAGTGCACCAGCACTGGGGCTCCCCTACTATAAGCTGAATTCACCTAAGAGCTGAAATCACTGAGTGTTGTGTTAAGTAGTGGGGGAGCCTGAAGATATATTGTGGAGCAGTTTGCGGGACGGCTGGTGAAGCAGTTCGACGCGGAGCAGTGTGTGGATGGCAGGAGCTGCTTGTGGGCCGTGGAGCTGAGTTCGTGGGGCAGCTGAGCGAAGGAGTTCGTGGGGCGGCTGGCGGAGCGGAGCGCAGCTGAGCGAAGGAGTTTGTGGGGCGGCTGGCGGAGCGGAGCGCAGCTGAGCGAAGGAGTTCGTGGGGCGGCTGGCGGAGCGGAGCGCAGCTGAGCGAAGGAGTTTGTGGGGCGGCTGGCGGAGCGCCGCTATGGAGCTATGGGGCGGTCAGCTTCAGATCACGTAAGGTGCCTCTTACCCCCGTCCCATTTCCACCCAGGTTGGGAGGTAAAGCTCCGCCGATAAACTTTCGAACTCTGGGGCTGCCCTGACCAGGGACAGAGACTTTTGGGGCATTGGACTTTTGGGACTTTGGGTGATTTGGGGTTGCTGGACTCAAGAACCAAAGGGAAAAGGGCATGCCCCAATTTGCCTGGGGTGGGGTTGTTTTTGCTCATGGGTTGTGTTATGAATCCTGTTGGTGGTGTTTCCCCAACATAATGCCACATTGTTTCTCTCTGTTATTAAAAGACTTTTGCTACACTCAGACTATGTGCTTGCGAGAGGGGAAGTATTGCCTCTTGGAGGCGCCCAGCGGGGGTGGTATATATTTTCCCAGGTCACTGGGTGGGGGCTCGAGCCGGTTTGCATTGTGTTATTGGAATGGAACCCCTAGATATTGAACCCGGCCCTTGTTGCTGCCAACTCTGACGGGCAGAAGGGTTACACTTAGAAGACTGTTGTTTCATTTTCAAGAGATTTAGGTGAATACAAACTCTAACTCCCACTACTTTTACTTAGACATATTTGAACATTTTCCCAGGCTGACCTGAAATAATTAGTTTAATTCACTGATTACAGTTAATCTCTCTGTTCCTTTAATAAATCATTTAGTTGTAAATGTGAAACATGTTTTGATAAGATAAGTTTATGTATCCAAAACATGTAAGGTTGTTTTGTTTAATAAACAAATTTAACATGCGGTTTTGTGCATTTATAAAGCACGAAGGGCCAAATCCTGAGCTCTTTACTCAGAGGAAAATTCTCAGTGAAGTCAATGAACCAACTTTACCTGTAATTACCACCTTGAGCAGTTTCAGTTACTTCAATGGGATTACATGAGAGCAGAATCTGACCCAATGTGAGTTTTGCCTAAATAAGAACTGCATCAGGACATCAGGACTTGGCCCTGTGTGGATGAGTTAAAACAAGGTTTGACCCCTTTTTACATAATTTCTTTACCCTGAGACAGAACACAGCCTCTGTTCACATATTACTCCCTATTCTCTCTCTCCGCTGACTCAACTGCCATCTTCTCTCTGTCCTTCTCTCTCATTTGCATGACAAATTTGGGACTCTATGTAGAGATCTGGCAAAAGGGAAGCCACTGTAGTTAGATAACATTAAGAAAAAATAAAATTATTTTGAATTTAGCTTAAACTTGGTACTCTTCCTACACTGAAACAACTTTTTGGGATTTATGGACACTTACTTTAACATGGGATGATAATTTATTCTGCCCCATTGCTGGCTAAACAGCCTGTGCTGTGGTACAGTGGTAACAGGTAGGGTTAGGGTCACTATGCATTTTATTTGCAGTGCCATACCTGAAAACAGGGCAATAACTGCTTTCCACCTAATATATTTCAACAAGCCAATTTTCTACTACATCTACACATGGATTTACTGCAACAGGAAAACCAAGAGGCTGTACTGAAAGACTCCTTCTTTACAGAGTCAGTGCACCTGAATACTTTGAATATTCACATGGATTCTGCAATGTTGGATTTTAATTCTACTGTGGTGTTTTGTTTGGTTGTTGTTGTTGTTTTTTTGGTGGTTGATCTAAGAATTATTGGGCCTTCTGCATCCTTTTCTGGGTTGTCTTGCCTTCCTACGATGAGGAGATTTCAGACTAGGCTGCTCTGTGGCCTACAAGAGGAAATTCAAGTGAGTGCCACAAGAAGCTGAACTGTTACACCGCAAATGATACAACAACTTGAAAAAATCCAGTACCCTGAAGTGAAGGGAATCCTATGACAAAGTCAAATATTTTTGTACAGCAGAATCCTGATAGCTAACAACCCTTTTGTGCATTGTTTAAACAAAAATAATAATAATGGATTTTCAGTTTGCCTCTATTCTAAATAATACAAACTATTTTAGATGACTGACCAAAGAAATCATGAACATGCACCCAAAGCATGATGTTTTCAATCACATAATTTTTTTTGCGCCAAAAGTGACTTGTTATTGAAAGCTTTTTTGTTACAGTGGCCAGGAGAAAGAGAAGCAACTCAGAATTGCATATAAAAAGTAACAGATTGCTGTTCCACATATCTACAATGGGTTCATATTCTGTCACAAACTGTGACACCTCGGAAGAATGGTTTGTAGCAAAAACAAGTACGTGAGACAGGAAACTCAGGGTCTGTTCCCTCTTTGTCACCAACTTCTTAAGGTTTTAAGGTCAGGCTTGACAAAGCCCTGGCTGGGATGATTTAATTGGGGATTGGTCCTGCTTTGAGCAGGGGGTTGGACTAGATGACCTCCTGAGGTCCCTTCCAACCCTGATATTCTATGATTCTATGTGTCTCCATCCACCCATGAAGGAGTGTACTCGCCCCATCAGCCAAGAAGTTGAATTAGGCCAAGTGGGACCAATCAGTCAATTAAGCTGCAAATAGGGGAGATTTAGGCTGTGTGTGGGGCACGAGTTAGAAGGGAGATCACCTACAAGGGAACAAGCAGGAATTTTATAAAGCCAGGAGGCTGGCAACAGGAAGTCTGCACTCTCTCCCCCTGAGATAAGGGAGAAGGAAGGAGGAATAGGAACCTGTGAGGAAGGGTTTACACAGTAGGCCTAAGAGAGAGGGTGCTGACTAAGAAGACTGGTGAGGGCATAGGTGTTGGAACTAGGAGTCCTGGGTGTGTGGCAGCACCCCCTGGCTTGAAGTAGTTACCATCATATACAAGGTTTACAATTTGGTGCAATGGCTCTCAGCACCCCCACTATATAAATTGTTCCAGCACCCCTGGGTGAAGGAGAAGCTTAAAGTAGTAGTCCAGAGAAGTAGTCCAGAGAAGAGAGCAGTAAGATTGGTGAAGACCCAGAATTTTAATTTCACTGTGAGGACCTAGACTGGACCCCAGAGTAGAGTGTGGGCCTGGGTTCCCCTGTACCATCCACTACAGAATGGTATTGCTGGGACAGTGAATGGGAGGACTGCCTGTATCACTGCAGGAGTGACATAGTCAAGGTAGCAGGCATGAGGGCTGCCTGATGCTGCTTGTGCAGAGAGACTTTGAAAGACCCCCTCCTCCCTCCCCTGCAAAAAAGGGGAAATCAAAGTGTAACGTGGCCGGAGGGCTGAGTCTCAAAACAGCCGTACTTTGACTCTGTGAGCAGGAGGAAAACTGCAACAGTGGAAGGCTAGAAAGGGGGCATTGTACAGGGAGGAACTAATTGCCAGAAGGGGGTGCCACCCAGTGGTGGATAGAATACCTTGTCATACTACCTCATTTGTAAATGGAGACTGGCAATATTCCCTTGCCTTGCAGGGATGCTGTAGCTGTTATCTCAAAGGGGAGCCAAGATAATTGTGTAATGGGTGTAGGTAACAGAATATAAACAAACTCCTTTTTCTCAGAAGAGCAGACCCACCCTCTGTCGTATCTGTCACTGGTGGACTGGTGAAGTTCTCCTTCCCTCTTCCCTATGTGGTGCACAAATAATAAAGACTGACCAGAAATAAGGGTTAAACAACAGGTAAGTGTATTAAGGCATAAATTTCAGATAAGGGAAAGGATAAATGTAATGAGCAATAACTATATAAACAACAGGTTTCAGAGTAACAGCCGTGTTAGTCTGTATTCGCAAAAAGAAAAGGAGTACTTGTGGCACCTTAGAGACTAACAAATTTATTTGAGCATAAGCTTTCGTGAGCTACAGCATGAAGTGAGCTGTAGCTCATGAAAGCTTATGCTCAAATAAAGTTTGTTAGTCTCTAAGGTGCCACAAGTACTCCTTTTCTTTTTATATAAACAGCACAAACCCAGTGACACAGCAGCTCTTCCTATGAGCATAAAGCTCAGGCCCAAAAATACAGAACCCACCCTGGCAATTGAAACTGTAACCCCAACTAAGAAACCCCTAATTATTATGTCTCACTATATTCCCAGCACTTCCGGGGTGGCGGTGAAGTCCAGGACCTCCACTCCATGGGTAATTAGAACCTGTAGAGGAGGAGCACTGGAGAGTCCCTTGATGACAGTTGGGATGGAAGAAACGGACCGAAAACCCTCTGGTTGTTGACATTCCCAGGAACAGGAGCAGGTAAGTTGGAATGCGTCGTCTTCTTTCTTCTCACCTCAGGAGTGAATGGTATTCTTCGATGGTGCACTGGTGCCATGAAGACCCGAGCCGCACACGCACAATCACTAAGGTGGACTGCACGCACAGGTGCCAACTTTTGTTGGTGCTGGTGGATGCTCGTGCCCCCCCCAGCCCTGCCCCGACTCCACCCCCTCCCTGCCCCTATTGGATCTGTCCCCAAATCCCTGCCTCTTCCCCAAGCACGCCATGTTCCCCCTCCTCCCCCCACCCTCCCAGGCTTGCCGCGCAAAACAGCTATTTTGCAGCGCAAGTGCTGGGAGGGAGGGCGGAGAAGCAGGACCCAATGGCATGCTCAGGGGAGGAGGTGGAGCAGAGGCGGAGGCGAGCTGGGGTGGGGGGGGTAGGGTGGGGAGCTGCCGGTGGGTGCAGAGCACCCACAAATTTTTCCCCGGGGGTGCTCCAGCCACGGAGCCCCCATGGAGTCGGCGCCTATGATTACACCACCAGTTTGTGATTACAGTCCTTTTATACAGTTTGTGGCGGGAAAACATGGTATGATCCTGGGAAAGGCAGGAAACAGTCTGAGGTGGTAGAACCTTGGGGATAGCCCAGTGGTGGGAAAAAACAGTTCAATCCAGTTACACGCAGGCTAAGATGACTGTGCATAGAGGGGGGTCACAAGATGGAGTCACAAGATGACAGTTTAGATTCCATCTTGGATTGCTGCAATATCCTTAAAAACTGATTATTGGGTCTAATACATACATGTAACCTAATAATCCATGAACAATATAACATTTCATACCCAACATAGCGATTGTAAAGAATTTTGAAAACCTCAGATGCAAGGCACCATATAAGTCCAAAATATTATTACAAGAACAGTACCAGAATATTTCCAATATTGATTTTATAACATGTCATAAGGAAAAATAATGAAAAACCCTAACTTACCCTTAAAAATCAGTTTAATCTAACCTAGATCTGTCAACAGTTTAATCTAACCTAGATCTGCTTTAATTGTAACTGTATGGTGTCACTAAAGGGCAGAGTTAAGGGTATTTCAGTGCTTTACATACACATTTTCCATACCTTAAACATGTTTGGATTTCTTTTAAATTTATCTCTCAATTTCTTGGGTTTGCAATTATTTTTAGAAAAGTTGCAACATTTTTGTAATGTCTTTTATCCTTAAATTGATATGTACTTTCAACCTTTACTTAAGCATACAGGTGAATCCTGCACTTAATTTGCAATTGATTTACTAGATTGTTTTTCCAGGATACACACACACACAGAGCAGACAGTACTGCAGAGATCCTAGGCAGTGGTGCTGCATAGAGACTGCCAAAGCTGGCTACACCAGTGCTCAGAACAGCTCAGGATCAGGAGGGTGCAAAGGTGTCTTTAAGATACCTTGGTTCCTCCAACACCTTGGGCAGTGCCTGTCTGTGTTGCACTTCCAAGCGGCACAACACACAATATCACCCATTGCTTCATTTTCCAATTTTGATTATCTGTGAGAGCTCAGAGGCAGACTCAGTAGAATGAGCTAGATGATGGGGGAGATCATGGCTTTGTGGGTGTGGAAGGGGGGGATGATCGGATATAAACAGGAATATATGAGGAGTATGAGATGGATGACTGGGGATTACAGAGGGAAGGGGGAAAAGAGGGTTCAGTGGGGGTTGTCAGGATGGGTGAGCAGGAATGGGGATGTGGGGGTCAAGGGGATTCAGTAACAATGTCTAATTAGGGGAGGTCAAAGAATGTATGGAACAAAGTTATGTGCACAGGAGGCCTGTGGTGGGGAGACTAGGGCTATGAACCAGGCAGGTGATAAGTGGGGATGTGCAGGGAATGGGTGGTATCCATATCTTCCTATTAGGGTGACCAGATGTCCCGATTTTATAGGGACAGTCCTGATTTTTGGGTCTTTTTCTTATATAGGCTCCTATTAACCCCCCACTCCCGACCCGATTTTTCACATTTGCTGTCTGGTCACCCTGCTTCCTATTGATGTTCGTATAGAGTGGTGGCCAAGTGATCCGCCAGTAAGAACTGTTGACAAAGGCATATAGTTCCCTTCACAGTGCCGGTTCATTACAACCAATAGAATTGTTGCATGCAAATTAGCTGTAAAGGAAGGATGATGATTGGTTGAGTTACTTCTGATAGCACATTGGCTCCCCTTAAGAGTGACCTGAGCTGTTAATCTGGCTTTGGCTGTGCACTCATAATAATTCAATACAATCTTTAATAACATAAAAGCAGAAAAGAGTCCTGTGGCACCTTATAGACTAACAGACGTATTGGAACATAAGCTTTTGTGGGTGAATATTTTGTGTATTCAACCACAAAAGCTTATGCTCCAATACGTCTATTAGTCTATAAGGTGCCACAGGACTCTTTGCCGCTTTTACAGATCCGGACTAACACGGCTACCCCTCTGATATTTAATAACATAGCTTAACAAACTAATTTTTCAAATGTACCTTCTGCACAAGATATCAGTAAGTTTTAACTACATGGAAAGTTTGAAGAGGCTGTGTTATGCCGTTATTAAAGGAAATCAAAGTCAAAGAAAGATCTAAAAATAAGTTCTGAATTTCTTACGAGCTCATTATACATTATTTTAACTCAGGCTAACAGATTGACTTGTAACTTCTCCGAATGTTCATTCGGTATTAAAAAAGTAAGAGCTATGAGTTGGGGTATGATTACTCCTGGGAGAATTCTGCGCCAAAAAATTTAAAATGCTGCAAAGTTCTGCATATTTTATTTGTTAAAATAGCACAATATAATCACATTACTTTCAGTTATTTTGGTAATTTATTTAAGCTACAATACAGAAAAAAGTCACTAACTTTTCAGCATTTCCTAAATACATGGAAGTTAAGTTACAAATACTTGGTAACGAATACTTTGCATTCCAGTTATAATCCTGGCTGGGGGAAATGCTTGGTTCTGACTGTCATGACATTTTATTGACTGCTTGATAAAAGTTTTATTTGCCCTCAAAGTCTTTATTTTTTTAAATGGGTAAGTAAAATAGATCCTAAGCTGTAATCTAACCCCACTGTGGCACAGGAAAAAAGTGAGAAAGCACATAGCTCTTCCTAGCTGAGGATTCTCTTACTGTCATTTACAATAAGGCTCCTTTATACCACTTGGGCAATGTAAGGGAGCCTTAAAACTTTTACACTGTTTTATGCTGGGGGAATTCACTAAGAATGGGAACAATTTCCTAACAACAATAGGAACAACTAGGCAGGCAGGCTGCTATATTTTCTGCTCTGCATGAGGGGACAGAGCCTGCCTCATGCCTACCTCTAAACAACCCGAAGCCCTACCCCTCTATGACAGGTGCGCCACAATAGCGAGTCAGCATGAGGGACAGAGTCTTGCTCACTCACATGCACACCCAAGCAACCTTGCCCCCCCAGAGATGATTGACATCTCCCCATGCACACATGCCCAACACTCCACTGCCCCACACTGATGCATGTCTCCGCTGGCTGCTCCAGGCACTCGAACAGACATGCCCAGGCTGCTGGGGAAGGGGTGAGTGTCCCCTGCTGATTTCTTTGCTTCCCTATTTTTCTTCAGAGAAGCAAAGAAATCTGTGGGTGACCTGAATTCTGTGCACACACAGTGGTACAGAAGTCCCACAGGAGTAAATGATATACTGCAATGTTCATCTATAACAAATGATGAACTTCTGCTTTAAAATTCAGAACTTAACTCAACTTTTTACTATGGAATTGTTACCAGCAGCTGCAGAATGGAGTTGCATAATAAGTGCCTCTAGAATAAGAATAGGCCAGGGTATGGAAGAAGCAAAATCCCTGTTAAGAAAACTCTTTTCTATGGTCTCCCAGAATGATTTCACTGTTCCACCATCTCGTGATGCTTACAAATATCAATTTTTTGACAATTCCAGCATTCGATTGTCATTGTTAGACCAGCCACAGCCAGTTTCAGAAATTGACACAACAGTTGGCAGTTAAGTCAGATTCCAGATATCCTTTGTGTTAGCAGACACATATGTTAACTTTAAGTGAAAGTTGCTATTACTGTACACCAAGGAATGACCCATAATTACTAAGTATGGAAAATGAAAGTACAAAGGAGTTACAGGAAACTAGATAAAATTTTAAATACTGAGTGCATACAATCCCTTAAGTAAATGCACATATGTAAAATATGATGTTGCATATTCCCAAAATAACGTTAGTCTGTCATATCTTTACCCAGTCTCTATTTTTAAATCTGAAACCTTTTTACCTTCATCTACCATCAAACCATCATTCATCTATCAAACATGGCTCACAAACCTTACCACAGACCATCCTCCGGTTAATGCTCTCATTATTTTATTAGCTAGAGATACCCACAGCTTGCCATTTTACTCTTCATAGGCAGATCAGAGACTTAGCTCTCCCAAATCCCAACTATCCACCATAGTTAAGAGACTACAGTATATCACAGCTTATTCTCCAAAACAGTCTAACAACTCCATCCAACATATATTGAGGAAAAAAACCCAATTTACTCCATCTAGCTTCTCTACATGACTTGGAAATCCTAAGACTAGTGGATGGGTGGTGGGGAGCAGTAAATGTGATATATATTGATTTTAGTAAGGCTTTTGATACTGTCTCACATGATCTTCTCATAAATAAGCAGAGAAATATAGCCTAGACAAGCCTACTCTAACATGGGTGCACAACTGGCTGGAAAACTGTACTCAAAGTAGTTATCAATGGTTCACAATTAAGCTGGAAGGGCATATCGAGTGGGGTCCCGCAGGGATTGGTACTGCATCCGGTTCTGTTCAATATCTTCATAAATGATGTGGATAATGGCATAGAGAGTACACTTATAAAGTGTGCAGACAATATAAATCTTGGTGCTGTTGCAAGAGCTTTGGAAGACAGGATTAGAATTCAATTTGATTTTGACAAACTGGAGAAATGGTCTGAAATAAATAGGACGAAATTCAATAAGGACAAATACAAAGTACTACACTTAGGAAGGAATACTTTCCTATTTTGTATTTGTGCAACTGATGACTGCCTAGGAAGGAGTACTGCAAAAAAGGATCTGGGGGTTGTAGTGGATCACAAACTAAATTAGTCAACAAAGTAATACTGTGCCAAAAAAAAAAAAAAAGCGGTGAACATCATTCTGGGATGTATTAGCAAGAGTGTGGTGAGCAAGACCCACTCTAATAATTCTTCCACTCTACTCAGCACTGATAAGGCCTCAACTGGAGTACTGTGTTCAGTTCTGGGCACCACACTTTGGGAAAGATGTGGACCAGTTGGAGACAGTCCAAAGAAGAGCAACAAAAATGATTACAGGTCTAGAAAACATGACCTACAAGGAAAGACTGAAAAAAATGAGTTTGTTTAGTTTGGAGAAGAGAAGACTGAGGGGGGCATAACAATCTATAACAATATTTTACATACTTGAAAAGAGGAGGATGATAAATTGTTCTCCTTAACCATTGAGGTCAGGACAAGAAGTAATGGGCTTAAATTGCAGCAAGAGAGATTTAGACTAGACATTAGGAAAAATATCCCAACTGTAAGGTGGATAAGCACTGGAACAAATTATCTAGGGAGATTGTGGAATGTCCATCATTGGTGGTTTTTAAGAATAGGTTAGACAAACATCTGTCAGGGATGGTCTAGAGAATACTTAGTCCTGCCTCAGTGCAGGGGACTAGATGACCTATCAAAATCCCTTCCAGTCCTACATTTCTATGATCTCTATGATTATATCTTCCCTTTTCACCTTCCACTGTGAGTCAGAGACCTCACCTCACACACGTGCACTGTCATCCAATCCTTTCCAAATGTCTAGGCCTCGGTTTCAACAAATCACACTAGTAAAATATTTATTTACCTTAGAGAGAAGGGAATCAACATGTCTATAGAATGTGTATTATACGCTCATTTGTAATCAATCACTTTAAAAACTTCATAAGTTGTGATTCTTATGTTAGCTGGATGGTGAGTGGCTACACAGGGGTAGAGTTAACGTCGAGTTTTGAATATGCAATGTGATATTTTTGCAAAGGTATACTTATTTAAGTCTGTACAACTGAACACGTGTTTGAATATACATCTACCTTCTCTTACGTGTTGATTTCCATACTTTTTAAGGATAGATAACTTAAAATGTGTAGGGGAGAAAACTCTCTCATTCTCCAAAGACTCTGCAGCGAAGTTAAATACTTTCTTTTTAGCAATAATTCTGCTTAGGCTGTTGTAAATTGGTGGAATAACTTAGCAGAAAAAAAGCTTATAGTCAGCAGGCTCTTGTCCTCTTCCTCAATGTTTCATGTTTACAGCAAGGCAGTGAAACAAGTTCTCATAATGAGACTCCCAGTCCTGGGGTTCAGTCCAGACCTGTGGCCCCCAGTTGTGGAACACAACCTTCTCAAAGGCATTCTCTCTCCAATCAGTCGCCCAAACAACCTTTCATATAGCCCTTTCATAAGCAGGGAGGGGAAGGCTTACCAAGGCTGACATCTCATTGACAGGTTCCAGACAATGCCCCAAGAGTGTAGATCTATTCCATTTCCCCTTTTTTTGTTTTTGCTTGTAGAGACTCACAGTGGAAACAGGATGTTAGGATCTGACGAAGCAGCATCAAGCTACCAGCTGTTAGGGCCCAGATCCTCAAAAGTACTTCGGCATTTGTCCACTCAGCATTGCAAGAGCTGACCCCTAGGCAGCGTGCTGACTAATGGAATCCTCAGCTCTGAATTAGGCTCCCAGGTCCCCATACAAACCACCAGGAGAGTTAGGTTCCTAAGGAAGGGATCTCCTGAATCCAGCAAGCTGAGTGGAGAGCTGCTGAAGCTAGTCAAGAGTGACATACCAAGGAGATAGGTGAGGAGAGATTGAGGGAGAAGAGAGGAGTTTAGGTGCCTAAATAGCTGACCTGGTGCACTTGGGTGATAGTTACCTCCTTCTGCTTGGGATCCACAGCCATGAACCTGCTTCTGGAGTGAGGTATCAAAGCCAGGTCAGCTGCTTAGGTAGCCTATACCCTAGGCATGAAACCATGTTTCTCTCTCTTTCTGTCTTCTACTTATGCTCAATTCTTCTCACACTCACCGTACACTTCCCAGTGCCTTAGCTGTCTGTTGTAGCAGTGCTGCCTGCCTTGGCCCTCCATCTCTGTCACATACACTCGCAAGTGCGCACACACACACTCTCTCTCTCTGGCCCTCCTGTTGCGAAGTCTGACAGGTCTAAGGTGTGCTCAGAGCATACCTACAGGATTGGGCCCCACTGGTGAAATAGGTGTTCCCCTGCCTAGTTTGAGAATCCTGCTTCAGGGCCTTTGGCTTGAGCTAGGATTTGAGAGGCTCATTAGCTGTAAGGTGACATCAGGGCTACAGTGGATTTGTGAATGCCAACTAGCAGAAACTAGGCACCATGGTGGTTTTGAGGCTGTCCACCTAAATGGTGGACTTAGGCACCTAAATACCTCTTAGGATCTGGGCCCAACTTCCCGAAGATCAGGCCGTAGAAATAAATATTATTTTCTCTCATGCAGATATCTTTAGAAAAGATAACAAATGACAGACAATTGAAGGAAAGCTGAACACTTGACATGTTAGAACAGCTTCTATGGGGACCATTTTTTAGAGCTTTCCCAAGTGTCAGTGGTCTTGTAAGTAACCCTTCTGCCAGGTGGAGCCAGCAGCAACCAGGGCCGGTTTCAGTATCTAGGGGTTCCTTTCCATCAATACAACACAGAACCAGCTTGAGCCCCCACCCAGTAACCTGGGAAAACTACACACCACCTCTGGGTGCCTCTGAGAGCAATACTTCCTGTGATGGGGCAAGGCCAGATGGCAATAGAAAAGTAGTGGGAGATAGATATATTAGCTCCAGGCTAAACAAATCCCTGGTACCAGGATAAGTGAAATGGCAGCTGCTCCAGGTCAGTTAAGACACCTGGGGCCAATTAAGAACTTTCCAGAAGGCAGGGAGAAGGCTAGGTTGATTGGGACACCTGAAGCCAATCAAGGGCTGGCTGAAACTAGTTAAAAGCCTCCCAGTTAGTCAGGTGGGTGGGCATGTCAGGAGCTGTGGGAGGAAGTTGCGCTGTTGGAGAGACTGAGTAGTACACACCATATCAGGCACAAGGAAGGAGGCCCTGAGGTAAAGGTGAAGTGGAGCTTGAGGAAGTGAGGGCTGCTGTTGGGAAAGTAGCCCAGGGAATTGAACATGTCATGTTTCTAAAAGGTCAGCTACCATAGCTGATACTATTAGGGTCCCTGGGCTGGAGCCCAGAGTAGACGGTGGGCCCAGGCTCCCCCTGCCACCTTTGCCCCCTGATTAATCACTGAGACTGGGAGACAACAGAGACTGTGCAAGGAAGGATAACTTCTCCTCACCTCCCTCACGGGCTTATGATGAAAATGGCTCAGTAGACCATGACCCTTGTCTCTAGAGAGAGAAGGGTTACATGGAGGGACACAGTGAGCCTCTGAGGCTAGCAAAATCCGCCAGGAAACACGGGACCCATGAAGGCAAGGACAGAGCTTTGTCACATTCCCCACTCTCAACCACAGAGTCCGAGTGTAGAAAATAAACTTTTATTAAAAGGAGGGAAATAACTCTGTGTTAATTTGGGAAAACACCGCAAACAGGGTTCATAAACATAAACCATGAGCAAAAGACCCACCCCCAAGTAAGTTGGGCAGTGTCCTTTTCCCATCAGGGTCTTAAGTCCAGCAACCCAAAAGTCCCTTCATGTGCCTGACCCTTCTCTGCACCCCACTCACAGTTGCTATCTTTGGTCAGTGCAGACCCAGAGTTCAGAGGTGCATCTGCAGAGTTCACCTCCCACCCTGGGTAGAGGGGGTGGTAAAAAGGCATCTTACTTGTTCCGCTGCTTGGTCATTCACTCGCTGCCCCTCTTTGTGGGGCTCTGCTCTGGCCCTCTGCCAGCTGCCCTGATGGCCACCTGCTTGCCGCTCTCGCCGCACCTCTCCACCAGCTGCCCTGATGGCTGCTTGTTTGCCAGCCAACTGTTGGTCACCTTTTGCTGCCAACTGCCTCTCTGCTGAGACCTCTGCACATCAGTCTCTTAGTGATTTTTAGCTCTTAGCAGGCAGGGCAAAAACTCAGTCCTAGCACAAAATGATTTCAGCTCTGCTTGAGCATTTCAAATAAGAAAAGGTGCTCTTTATGAAGCCTATTTACTTATTTCTTTGAACCGAGGCGAGGGGGTAGGAGGAGGGGAGAAAGAACAGGTTAACCAGTCCAGGAAGAACCCTTGGGGGAAGGGTCCACACCTCCTGGCTAGAACACCTGTCTCTATCCCTCTTACTGCCACAGGCCTCTGGCATTTGAACCCTTGGCTTAATGAGGTTCTTTCAGCTGAGGGTGACCCCCCTCATTTGGGACAGGTTAAGCACTGTTTTGCTCCCCTTTATTCTCAATAATGCCAACATTGGTACCAGCATTTCACTACCCCTGCATTCGGTACTAAGGTGATTTGTAACCCAACACCAGCTAAAATTGATCACTTTGAGCAACACACCTCTCTATCTGCTGAATATCTAAGCAGAGTAGGTGTGTTCATGTAAATACAGTTTGCTCATGAGGTCTCTCCCCCTCCCAGCTAGCTGTCAGAGAAGATTTCAGCAGACCCTGCTTACAGTAATGAGCAGTTCTCTAAAGTCACTGTCAATGAAGATGAGTCATTAATTTCTCTTTCCATCTGCTTTAATCAAAGGCTATTTAATTCACCAAGAGAAATTTCAGTTGTATTTTTAGAAGTTATGAAAATACAGTTTCTGTCAAATGATTCTCTGTTCATTCACTGTGTTAATACTCATAATACAGAAGCCACTGGCTGAAATTATTATTAATTATTGTCATTTTAATTCTTGTTATTTAATGCAGTGAAGCCATCATTTCCTTGTACTTTATTTAACACTGATGTGTCTGAAGGAGGCAGCAGCAGTAGCAATATGAAACTTATTAATCTTTTCTTTCCCTTTAAATTATTTTTCCCTTGCTAAATTCATTCTGAAAATGACCTGAATGAGGATAGCACTGCCACTGCTAATTTATAGACCAGGAGCCGTGTTTGGAAGAGCTGATCAGCAGTGTCAAAGGTAGTCCCCCTGGTAAGTAATTCAGCTTAATGCCAGCTGGAACAGTGGCTCCCAGACTCTTTACCGAATGCCCTCTTGGATCTCTGCCCTGCCCTTCCTTTCCTGCCTCTGTTCCTTTTTTCTTCTTGTCTTTTTTCCTTTTTGTGTTTTTTAATTTGTTTCTTTATTTCAAACAAATATTTGTTAGCTCTTTCCTCTCATGGGAATTGTCTCTATCACCAAATGTTACTGTGTTCATATAAGCCCATGGTGGCCTCCCATTCTCCCGCTCACCAGAAGGCTTGCATTCTGCGTAGCTCAAGAACTGGGAGATAGCTGATGACTCTCCAGTGCATAGCTGCTTGTGCCCTCCTGGCTGAGCTGAGTGCCATGGGGGCTGTGACTGGCAGAGATATTTGGCCAGTGGGAGGCTGTCCATGTCAACTTCTTCCATCATATTAGGGATTGTTTGAGAAAACAGCCCATGTTCATGGAATACCTGCTCCTTTACCTGTATGTAGGTGGATGGCAGATGAAGAGGGGAGTAGTAAGGGATCTGGGATCAAGCAGCTTTGCCACATTACAGATGCCACTGAGCCAATTTCTTTTCTTTTCAATGTTGATAAATGCAAAGTAATGCACATTGGAAAACATAATCCCAACTATGCATATAAAATGATGGGGTCTAAATTAGCTGTTATCACACAAAAAAGAGCTTTTGGAGTCACTCTGGATAGTTCTCTGAAAACATCCACTCAATGTGCAACGGCAGTCAAAAAAGCAAACTAAAAAAGGGATAGATAATAACACAGAAAATATCATATTGCTGCCATATAAATCCATGGTTTACCCACATCTTGAACACTGCATGCAGATTTGTTTGCCCCATCTCAAAAAAGATATATTGGACTTGGAAAAGGTTCAGAAAAGGGCAACAAAAATTATTAGGGGTATGGAACGGCTGCCGTATGAGGAGAGATTAATAAGACTGGGACTTTTCATCTTTGAAAAGAGATGACTAAGGGGGGATATGATAGAGGTCTATAAAATCATGACTGGTGTGGAGAAAGTCAATAAGGAAGTGTTATTTACTCCTTCTCATAACACAAGAACTAGGGGCCACCAAATGAAATTAATAGGCAGCAGGTTTAAAACAACCAGAAGGAAGGTTTTTCCTCACACAATGCACAGTCAACCTGTGGAACTCCTTGCCAGAGGATGTTGTGAAGGCCAAGACTATAACAGGGTTCAAAAAAGAGCTAGATAAATTAATGGAGGATAGGTCCATCAATGGCTATTAGCCAGGATGGGCAGGGATAGTGTCCCTAGCTTCCATTTGCCAGAAGCTGGGAATGGGTGATAGGGAATGGATCACTTGATGATTGCCTGTTCTGTTCTTTCCTTCTGGGGCACCTGGCATTGGCCACTGTCAGAAGACAGGATACTGGGCTAGATGGACCTTTGGTCTGACCGAGTATGACCATTCTTACATTTTGATAGGCCTTGTTAGCAGAAATCCAGAAAACTAACATCTTTCCATGACACAATATATGCCCCCACTGTGCTAGTTTTCTGAGTGTGCATTGCTGCTCTGTTTCTGTACACACATAGAATATATGTGTTATTGTTTTATTAAAGATAATGTTAAAAGCAAAGAAACAGCATTACTGCACAACAGCTACAGTAAATTTAAGGTCTGGATTGTGGCCAGTTCTTAGACAGCTGTGCAAGTGGAGGGAGAAAGCAAAACCTTTTCAAATTATACTTCCAGATAGGAGCTGCAAGAAATATAGTCCTTGCCAGGACTGCTGTGGGCTAGTTCAGCTAGTCAGCTTGAATGGCTCCCTCCTCCAGGAGCACCAGGTAAGCAAGTTCCTTTTACTGGCCAGCTGCTCTGAGAAATGTCTTGCTAAGGCACAACGTTTCCAGGACCTTGCCCTTGGGTGATGCCGCTCTGCATCCATCCAACAGGGGCCACTGCTTACAGTGAACAATTGAGTTTAAAAAACATGGATTCCAAGAGGTGTTCAATGATAGTTGGGACTACATATATCTATAAGATTAATGTTCTTAGTAAACACTATCCTAAAGAAAATAATTGAGTCCAAAGGGAGGTAAAGGCAAAAGAATGATGAAATATATATTGAGAGAGAGAGAAAGAACCACCACACTAGCAAAAGCATCTGGGGAATACCTGTGCAACACATTCAAGATGGATGCTATCATTCCAAGCTCACGGCAATACAATTTTTATAGTACCCTATGCCATCCTTTTCTTTTTCCTAACCATTCCACCCTCTCCCTGTCTGTCCCTCATGCATCCTCCCATCTCTCTCCAGATCTGTTTTTTCTGTTTCTCTTTCACACCTCTTCTGGGCCACCTCCATTTTACAGGACTCAGAGCTGTCACTATCAGGCCAGGAGTTGCTTGTTTCTCTCCTCCCACTGTGGAGGAGGAAGGTGTCTGACAGTGAGAGGTGAAGAGGTTACTTTGCTTGAGGAATCCAAACAAATATGAGAAAAACAGGACAAAATTTCAGAGATGGAGTGTTTTTTAAGTGGTTCTTCTGCAAAAGCTAGGAAATACTTCACTATCAAATATTAAAAATGTAGTTGTTCTCTGAAATGTTATTGTGCGAAATTAGGAGACTAAATTAAATCATTATGGTGAAATGGGTATTTTAGTCCTGCTTTAAGTATAAATCTCAATGCAATACTAACTATGGCGCTGCCAGGGATGCCCAGTAAATTGGTCAGATTTGGTGGCTAAGTAAGTAGTCAGCAGCTGGATACCTGATTTTTCTATTTTTATAAAGGTATATTCTGAGATAGAGGATGTTGACTTTACAAAACTAGGAACACCCAGGAGCTTTACATTTGCCACAAGCAAGTAGCGTCATTAGGTCTAAGCATTGGTGGAAAGGCCTGTTGTGTTTTTACCTTTAGGCACTGTAAGGAATGCAGAAGTTCCTTCTAGGTCCACTTGAAATAACCTGGAGGCTAAAAATCCCAACCACAACAAGGAAGAAACAAAATGTTATAGTTCACCGCAAAGCTCAGCCAATGCACTTTTGCATCTACCTAATTTCAAACCCATCCACTTGCACAAAACCAACATTCTTTAAAGGACATTCTGGGCTTTTAACACTGGGTGGACAGTGATTAAGTTGCCAGAGCTAGTTTTTAATGCCTGTATAAGAACGTAAGAATGGCCATACTGGGTGAAACCAATGGTCCATCTAGCCCAGTATCCTATCTTCCGACAGTGGTCAGTGCCAGACATTTTAGGGAGAATGAACAGAACGGCAATTATTGAATGATCCATCTCCAGTCACCCAGTCCCAGCTCTGGCAATCAGAGGTTTAGGGATACCCAGAGCATGGGGTTGCATCCCTGACCATCCTGGCTTATAGCCACTGATGTACCTATCCTATGTGAACTTATCTAATTCTCTTTTTTAACCCAGTTCTATTTTTGGCCTTCACAACATCCCCTGGCAACAAGTTACACACAGGTTGATTGTGTATTTTATGATGAAGTACTTCCTTATAGTTGTTTTAAGCCTGCTGACTATTTATTTAATTGGGTGCTCCCTGGGTTTTGTGATATGTGAAGGGGCAGGGGTGCCGGAACAAGGGAGGCCAGGGCCCCATCGCTTTTAAAAGTGGGAGGGCTATTCCTTCCCACTTTTTACCAGCCATAAGGGCGAGTGATGTGGGGAATGGGTGGCACAGAGGCAGGGCCTTGGGGAGTAGAGGACTCAGTTTGGAAACTGGTGCCACCCCACTTATAGGGAGCTTCCACCACTTCTGTGAAGGGATAAATAATATTTCCTAATTCACTTTCTTCCCATCATTCATGATTTTAAAGTCGTCTATTATATCCTCTCTTAGTCCATAGGTGCTGGACCTAGGCATGCTGTCGCACCCCCTGGCTTGAAGTAGTTTCCATTATACACAGGGTTTACAGTTTGATTCAATGGCTCTCAGCACCCCCACTATACAAATTGTTCCAGCACCCCTGCCTTAGTCATCATTTTTCTACACTGAACAGTCCTGGTCTTTCATCTCTCCTCATGTGGAAGCTGTTCCATACTCCTTGTTATTTTTGTTGTCCTTGTAATTTTTCAAATTCTAATATCTCTTTTTGAGATAGACAATCAGAACTGCACAGTGCTCAAGGTGGTGTACCATAGATTTATATAGTGGCATTATGATATTTTCTGTTTTGTTATCTATCCCTTTCCTAATGGTTCTTAACATTCTGTTAGTAAAAAACAAACAAACAAAAACCTCTGGCTATACATTAAGCAGATGTTTTCAGAGAACTAACCACTCAAGAAAGGTCTTGAGTCATTGTGGAAATAGCTAATTTAGACCCCATCATTTTGTCTAAATTAATAGCTGGGATTAGGTCTTCCAACGTGCATTACTTTGCATTTATCAACACTGAATTTCATCTGCCATTTTGTTGCCTCGTCACCCAGTTTTGTGAGATACCTTTAACGCATCAGTCAACTTTGAGTAATTTTGTATTGTCTCCAAACTTTGCCACCTCATTGTTTATCCCTTTTCCAGGTCACTTATGAATATGTTGAATAACATTGGTCCCAGTACAAACCCCTGGGGGACCCTGCTATTTATCTCTCTCTATTCTGAGAACTGACCACATATTCCTACCCTTTGTTTCCTATCTTTAACCAGTTACTGATCCATGAGAGGTCTTTCCCTTCTATCCCTTGACAGCCGACTTTGCTTAAAAGCCTTTGGTGAGGGACCTTGTCAGAGGCTTTCTGAAAGTCTAAGTACACTAGATCCATTGGATCACCCTGGTCCACATGTTTGTTGACCCCCTCACAAAATTCTAATAGATTGGTGAGACATGAGTTCCCTTTACAAAAGCCATGTTGACTCTTCCCCAATATATCAGACGCATAGATGAATGTGATAATTCTGTTCTTTTAAAAATCAGTGTCCCATTAGGTATCCATCAGTTATCTAGTACAGAGGCTGATTTAAGTGATAGGTTAGTAGTGCTGCAATTTCATATTTAACGTCCGTCAGAACTCTTGGATAAATACCATCTGGTCCTGGTGACTTAATTTATGAATTTTTTCCAAAACCTCCTCTATTGACACCTCAATCTGGGACAGTTCCTTAGATTTGTCACCAAAAAAGAATGGAAATCTGCCTCACATCCTCTGTAGTGAAGATCGCTGCAAAGAATTCATTTAGCTTCTCTGCAGTGGCTCTGTCTTCCTTGAGTGCTCCTTTAGCACCTCCATGGTCCAGTGGCCCCACTGCTTGGCAGGCTTCCTGCTTCTGATGTACTTATTTTTTGTTTTTGCTGTTTAGTTCTTGTGTCTAGCTAGTTGCCCTTCATTCTTTTTTGGCCTGCCTACTTTTGCACTTGACTTGCCAGAGTTGATGTTCTTTTCTATTTTCCTCAGTAGGATTTGATTTCCAATTTTTAAGGTGTCGGTCTCTGACGGTCTCTTTTATTCTGTTTAGCTGTGGTGGCATTTTTGGTCCTCTGACTTTCTTTTTTTTATTTGGGATATATATATATATATATATAGTTTGAGCGATTATGATTTTTTTGTAAAGTTTCCCTGCAGCTTGCGGGCATTTAACTCTTGTGACAGTTTCTGTTACCTTCCGTTTAACTAGCCTCCTCATTTTTGTGTAGTTCCTCTTTTTTAAGTTAAATGCCACTCTGATGGATTTCCTTGGTATTTTCCTCCCCAACAAGAATGTTAAATTTAATTACATAGCAGTCCAGCTATAGTAACCTCTTGGACCAGATTCTGTATGCCACTTAATACTAAATCAAGAATTGCCTCTCCACTTCTGGGTTCCAGAACTAGCTGCTCCAAGAAGTGGTCATTAATAATGCCTAGAAATTTTTCTCTCTGCATCCTGTCCTGTAGTGACATGTTCCCAGCCAACATGAGGGTAGTTGAAACCCCCCATTCTTATTGGGTGTTCTGTTTTTTGTAGGCTCTCATCTCCTTGAGCATTTCACAATCATCATACTAGTCAGTAGTATATTGCTATATTCTTATTCATAGGCGCCGACTTCCCCACTACCCGGGGGTGCTTGACCTCTCCCTCTGCCCCTTCCCCCAAGCCCAGCTCCCACCCCACTTCTTCCTGCCCCTGCACGCACTCCACCCCTTCCCCAAGCCCTCGTCTCTGCCCTGCCTCTTCCTGCCCTGCTCTGCCCCCACCCTGCCTCATCACATCCCCTCCCCCAAGCGCCCCCCATCCCCGCTCCTCGCCCTCCATCCCCGAGCCGATCTGTGTGTTGCGAAACATCTCTTTGCAGTGGGCGGGAGGTGCTGGGAGGGAGGGGGAGGAGTGATCAGCGGGGCCGCTGGCAGGGGAGAGGCGCTGTGGGGGGCAGGGGGAGAATGGAGAGCTTGGCTGCCAGTGCGTGCTAAGCACCTGCTAATTTTTCTCCGTCAGTGCTCCAGGGCTGGAGCACCCATGGAGTTGGCGCCTATGTTCTTATTGTTCAAGCATGGCGTTTCTATCAATAGAAATTCTGTGGTACTGTTTGATTCATTTAAGATTTTTACTATGACTCTGCTTTCTTTCACTTGTAGTGCCATTCACCAACCAGTGCAATCTACTCTCTCATTCCTGTATATTTTGTATCCTGTTATTACCATATCCCATTGATTATCATCATTCCATTAAGGTTCTGTGATGCCTTTTATATCAATACCATTTTATACCAGGCACTCAAGTCCTTAGTATTTAGACTTCTTGCATATGTATACAAGCACTTATAAAATTTGTCAATATATAGTTGTCTGCCTTCATATGATGTAATTGAATGAGACTCTTTTTTGCTTTCTCTTCAGTTCCTACCTCTACTTTATCAACATTTTATCTCTCTTCTTATCTAGGATATAGAGTGAGTATCCCCTTTAATAAATCCTCCCTTAAGGGATGTGACTGTCTGAACCATGTGCTCCTCCACACCTGTCTGCTTTCTCCCAGCCCTTAGTTTGAAAACTCCTCTTTGACCTTTTTACATGCCAGAAATCTGGTTCCATTTTAGTTTAGGTGGATCCCATCTTTCCTGCATAGGCTCCTCCTTTCCCAAAATGTCCCCAGTTCCTAATAAACCTAAATCCCTCCTCCCAATACCATCTCCTCCAGGCATTGAGACCCTGTCATTCGGGCCCTGCGCATGGAACTGGAAGCATTTCAAAGAATGCTACCATGGAGGTCTTAGACTCAACTTCTTACCTAACAGCCTAAATTTTGCTTCCAGGACCTCTCCCCTACCTTTCCCTATGCCACTGATACCTGCATGTACCCACAGCCACTAGCTCCTCCCCACTATTGCACATACGTCTGTCTAGAGCCATAGGTGCTGGAACTAGGGGTGCAGGGGATGCTGCAGGATCCCTGGCTTGAAGTGGTTTCCGTTATATACAGGATTTACAGTTTGCTTCAATGGCTCACAGCACCCCCACTATAAAAATTGTTCCAGCACCCCGTCTAGAGCTCTCAGGAGGTCTGCAACCTTTGGAGCCAGCAGTCAATTCATCGTGTGGTTTTCCTAGTCATCACAAACCCAACTATCTATTTCCAGTAGTCAAGTCCCCCATTACTATTATTTCTCTTCTTAATAACAGGGGTCACCTGCCCTGGAGAAGTATCTTCAGTGCAAAAGGCTCCCAGGATAACACCTGGAAGGAGGGTCCCAACCATGGGATCATTTCCCTACATTTCAGCTTGATGTTCTCCTTTCTTGAGACTATCATGCTCCTCCTCAACAGCACAGAGGCTGTCAGACTCTGGGTGGGACTGTTCTACTGTGTCCCGGAAAGGCTCCTTTGTGTACCTCTGTTTCCCTTAGCTCCTCCGGTTCGGCCACTCTGGTCTCAAGAGCCCATAGTCGGTCTCTGAAGGGCCATGAGCTGCTTGTGTCTAATGTACACACATGCCACCTTCCCACAAGACTGGTCATCATACATGTTGCAGTCAGTGCAATAAATTGGATAGCCTCCACTCCGCTGCTGGACTTCTGCCTGAATTATTTTTACTCTTGCTGTGTGTGAGTGTTTGTGTGTTTGAGACCTTCCCTTTGAGCCTCATCAACAGCTCTGAAGAGACATGACCCACTCTTTGGAGCTCTCCCCATTCTGTCTGTGGCCAGGAGGTGATAGTGTCTTTAGTGTGGTGAGCCCTTGTGTGTGAGCTCACTCTACCACGAAGCCTGCCTCAGCTTCCCACTTCTAAAAACATCTAAAGAACTTACTCCTCTCCCCACATTAAAGCTGTTCAAATAACTAATTTGTCAGTGTGCTGGCAGTTCCAAAAAAACCCATCAAATCAGTTCAGGTCACACTAAGGGCTTGTCTACACATAGAGGGCTGCAGTAGTTAGTGAAGTTCGTGAAGTGTAGCAGATAGTGAAGATGCTACCCGGGGTGGCGGGTGAAGCTTCCCCTGCCCCGCTTCTTCTGGCCAAGATCCCACCCCCACTCGCTGCTCTAAGCCCCCCTGTGGCCCCAGCCAGGGCGGAAGGGTGGGGCTGAGAGCTCGTTCAGGGCCATGGTGCGGGGGACTGAGAGCTTGGCCCCAGCAAGGACCATGGCGCAAACTCTCCCCGATGCCGCTCCTTCCACCCACGGCCCCTTCCCCGTGGTCCTGCCCCCCTCTGTCTCTTCCCCCATGGCCTTGCCCCCCACATGCTCCTTCTTCCCTGTCACAGCCCTGAGTCTAGAAGCCACAGTGGGGAGCGAGAGCTCCTCCAGCCCTGGGGCTGTGAAGCAGGGGAAAGATTTTTCTAGGGCCCCTGGATACAGGCCCCAGGGGCCTACAGTAATCTGCCATTGCCCCCCCCCCCCCCAGCAGTGTGAGGTTTGGGGAGGCTCAGCCTTCCCTAGCCTCCATTACATGCCACCCATGAACTACTGGTGCCAACGGGAGAGCTGCTCCCATTGATGTAGGACTCCACCTCCCCAAAAGGCAGTAGCTATGTCGATGAGAGAAGCCCTTATGTTGACGTAGTGCTGTCTACACCTGGAGTTTGGTCAGTATAACAGGGTTGCTCAGGGTATGGATTTTCTAGCGACTTATCTATACCAACATAAGTCTGTAGTGCAGACCAAGCCTAAATGTATCCCTTAGCTTTCCAGCTCTCAAAGGGTTTTTATTTTTAAATAAAATTGAAGGAATTTTTTTAAAGAAATCATGGAACCATTTTGATTATTTTTTTTTCAGAATTATTTTGGGGGAAGGGGTTTTGACCAGAACAATTCAGCAAATTTGACTTGCTTGCTAAATGTTGCAGTCACCACACATCTGCATGTCTTTGCTGAAAGATCTTTGGTTAAAAAGTTGCACCCAGCTCTACCACTTGTCTGTCTGTACACCCACACCAGTTTTTTCAGAGTTACCACTGAAGGCTGAATATTTGTAACCCTTCCCTCCTCTCCTTGTTTTCCTCAGGTGAAATTTTTTAAGGGTGGCTTTTATTCTAATGGTGTCTGAATATTTTTTATTGCACTAGTATCCAGCACACAGTGCTTTGTTGTGGGATTTATAAATTAAACTAAGGAAAACATGAAAGATGCTTGGGTTCGTGTTATGGTGCTAAAAACAGCTGGATAGCCATTGGGCTTGGGCTCGGGCTCTGAAGCCTGGAGTATGCTGGGGGGCAGCGCGGGCGGTCAGAGCCCAAGCAGCAACTTCTACACTGCTGTTTTTAATGCCATACCATGATCCTGAGTCCGTAGACCTGGGCTTTAAAACTTAGTGCAGACATACCCATAATGTCATAGTAAGTCCTTCTCTATTGTCAGGTGTCTCTGTAAGCTATTCCATACAGGTGGGGTCCATGAGGGTACAGCTTGCCAGGTCGGGGCATGGTGAAAATCCCACTGAATGGGAGTTTTGCCATTGACTTGAGTGGGGCTAGGATTTTAGCCATGGTGCATAGCTTTTAGAAACCAGTTTTTTAAAAAAGCAGTATAAACCTCCTGTTTGCAACGCTTCACTGGATTTCTCTTAAGGGCCATAGATTAAGGTGGTATCTATATCTTAGATTTGACAGCTTCTCTTTGACGGTTTTTATTTTCGAGAATGTATTTATGTACATAGGCAAGCAGTGTGAAACATCGTCATAGCACAGACCATATCTTAGTACAGAGATTATCTTGTGGACATTTTCCTTCCATTCACAGTTCTGGATCGCCTCTCCTACTGCTAGTAATCATGTAACTTCCCTGTGGTGACTACAGCAATTGGTCCCATGGAAAAGTAATATTAAGAAAGTGTTTTGTGTAGAATTAGATGATTAAGTCAATAAGAAGCTGATTTTTAAAGATATTTAGGCATTGCTGCACTCAGTGTTGCAACACCTCAGTGATGCAGGAGCCTAAATTTCATTTTCAAAAGGAGTCTAAATGCCCCTGGTCAATGGGATTTAGACTCTTACGCACTTAAATCCCCTTTGAAAATGAAATTTAGGCTCATAACTCAGGGGGTGCTGTGAGAGTGAGCTGGGCAAAGCTTCACCTGCTTTAAAAATTTGAGCCTTAGTCTTTTGGGGGAAAGTATTCATAGC
The DNA here is from genome assembly GCF_965140295.1 of Lepidochelys olivacea. Classification (NCBI taxonomy): domain Eukaryota; kingdom Metazoa; phylum Chordata; order Testudines; family Cheloniidae; genus Lepidochelys; species Lepidochelys olivacea. The sequence continues at coordinate 271,402,531 of NC_140411.1, forward strand.
AGTTTCCTCTTGCTCCTCATTTCATTCTAACCCACCACCTGCAACCTGGTCTGTGTTCTCTCAACCGGAAACAAGGAAGAGAGCCAGCATCTTGTAACCAACAAAAGATTTGTGGACCTCAGATTGGAAACATCTGGTCTACAGAAACAATTTGATAGTTCAGCTGTGTAGCCACTGGATGTCACTACTGATTCAGTTGATGAAAGCTGATTACTTGAAAGAATCTGAGTTCATAACCTTGACAGCATATTGGTCTACCTATGTTGGAAAAGTAAAGTTTTTTGGGGGGGCTGCTTCATGTAGACATTTACAAAAAATGCTTCTTTTCTACAAGTATTAAGATTTATCTTCACTACACACAAGATATTTCTTCAAAAGAGAGTAATCTTGTATTAAAGTCCACAAGTCAAAGGTGACTAAGGGAGGGGTGGTTTTCTGTTTTTTTTTTAAAGAAAGGATAAAAATTATTCCCAAGTCTCTGATAAACATTGAGAAGTAAAAAGGGTACTTTGTGTAAATTTATGAGATTAAGCTTTTTTAGGGTTAGACATAGGCTTGGAAAGATTAAATTTTTAATCCTCACCATACACAAACTGATGAAAAATATTTCCATTGATAAGTGTACAGATAGCATTCTTATTACTTTGCCTGCTTGAGAACTACTTAGTGTGATTTAAGGATATTTACTTTGTATATTTTGATATGTGCTACTGACTCTTGTTTTAAAGGTTGTAAAGCTTTGTACTCTGCAGCGGAGGGGTGTGTGTGAATTTAAGTGTCAACTCCCACTTGAGATGTTTTGAGGCTAGGCTAACCATTTTCCTTGAGGTTTTATTCTCTGCAATACATAATTGGGCACAGCTGTTAGCAAGGCAGTGGACAGATCATGGGGCTAAGTGGCACAAACTCAAAGCCCAGCTCCGCTTGTGACTCATGGTTTTCAGCAAGTCTTTAAATATCTCTGTATCAAGCTCTTCACAGCCCTTTCTAGCACTGTCCAGAATTGGTAGCTGCTCATAGTGCCCCATGCCTTGTTATGTGATATTGATGATGTACCTGCTGCAGGAGCTGCAAGTATAACTTCTGTGATGCTCCTACAGGAGCATGAGAAAGTCTCAGAGATTCCTCCACATGGAAGCAATTTGTGATTATACTGGAGCACAGAGAGCCTGACAAATATACCTTGCAATTGTTCTTGATTGCAAGGGACAGTAAATTGCTTATTTTAAAGCAAAGTTTATCTCAGCCTCACACCAACTTGCTTTTGGTTCGCTGTTTTTTATATTACAAGTTGAGTGTCCGGACCATAATACATTAACATAATTTAAAGGAATTGCACTTTTTTTCTCCACCTATACATGTGCACATGAAGCATGTAGTTTTACTTCCATATATGCTGTGAGATCCTGTATGCAAGATGCCCTTTATATACAGGCAACGGAGAGAGCAGAGTTGATGTTCCTATGCCCTCCTCAATTCCCTGGCTAGGGTGCAATTAAAATCACATCCAGAGTGGAAAGAGCACTCTACTCCCTCTATTGGCGAAGTGGGGAAAGTGCTTGCCACAGAGAGATGCTACCTAAAATTCTTCTAGAGACACTTGGGTAGTCATTATAACTATACATGAATTTGGATTTGTGCGGTAGTGGGCTCCCAGAGAGTCAAAAGAGCTTTTACTTTGTGGCAAAAAGATCATTTCTAAGCAGCAATGCTCTGCTCATGGATCCTAATTACCTTTGGACTGGGGAGGGGAGGCAAGTAAAAGTTCTATAGCCTTTAGGAGGGTTGTGAACTAGCTGTCTGATGAATAAGAAGGCTCTGTTCTGTGAATGCAGAATCATGCTGTGTTTCTTGAAATGAAACAACCAAGCTAGTACTGCTGTGCCCCATAAGCCCATAGTTTTTTACAGCATTTCAAAATTACATTCCTTTAAATGTTGCAAAGACACTAATTTTGCAAGAATATTTAGATATGCCATGTTGGAAATCTTATAAACAGAGGGTATGTCTATTCTGCAATCATGTGGTGTGACTGCAGCTGAAGTAGACATACCCAAGCAAGTTTTCATTGACCTAGCTTAGGTCTCAGGGCAGTGAACCCCTGGCAGCGCAGGCTTCAGCAGGGACTGTACAAGCCCACCCAGAATCCTGAGTAGGGGTAGGTTAGGCTGATGTGCCACAACTTCACTGCTCCAGGAACTGAGCTAGCAAGATTAAAGCTAAACTCAGATAGTTCAACTCAAGCGGCAGTCACGTTCCGAGTGCTATGCACTCATACCCCGAGTTGTTGTGAAATTATCCAAAGGGGGGAAAAATTCTTAATTGTATTTTAATGGGTTAAAAGTGATGCTTTCCCCCTCTCCCCTGCCCATAACTTGCAGACTTCCAAAATAATTCACTTTTAGGAGGAGAAACTTGAGCCCAACATGGTATAAACAGGCGTTTAGGCTGGAATTACCATCAGTCTAATTGCCATGCTTGCACTGTAATAGCTGTATATCCAGGTTAAGACTGTCTTCATGATACAGTTGAAGATGAATGGCCTACCATTTCATTCATGCAAAGACTAACCTTGACATATAAACTAAGATATTTACAATGGGTGCAAATAAAAACTTTCCATTAGAGCTAGAAGGTCACAATCCATTAGACAGCACCACACTTTAACCTAATATGATCCATTCTAATCCCTGAGATCTACAGCTCATGTTAACTAATGCATTCTGCCAAAGCACTGGGATCATGTCCTACGTATTGAAGTAATTCTTTCCAGAAGAATTTCAATTTGTAAATAACTAAGGAATAACACTACTCCTTCTGTTAGTAGCGGCATCGGGCCATTTGCCAGCCTGTAAGCAGCGCAAGCATTTTGGTGTTTAGTGCTCCCATCTGTTTAGAAAGCCTGAGGGTGACTAGTTATCAGAAGCAGTATGTGGGCTTTCTTATTACATGTCTGAGATGACACATTTTGTCACAACACAAGCCAGTAGGGGTGGGATGATTCCCTAACCCTGACTCCTGAAACCAGTTCTAAGTACTTGGCTTTTGCCCAGTCTTGATCTAAGTGTACATATTTACACATAAAATAACTCCGCATTTTATGCCTCCCCTCAAAAACCAAGTATTCAACATTTACAAAATAATTAATCCTAAACACGTATGTACAATACACCAATTCAGTAAACACACAATTATATTACACTATTGGCTTTGAATAATTTTTTTTTAAGAGGCAGCTGGCCATTCAGGGTCTGAGGTTATTTTTTCAAAACGTTGCATTTTCCCCTCTACTAAATAGGAGTACATGAATTCCCTTCCCATGAGGATTTATAGGGAAGTGGGGGGAGGTTCGGCTGCAGGTGACCTTGCTGCCAGAAGTGGCTTCTTGGAGCCCTTTGCCCCAGTTCCAGCCCATCCTTTGAGCAGCCTTTTTATTGGGCTAGGGTGCTGCATGCAGACAGATCCCCCTGCATCCTCCTCCTCCCAATAATCTTTACAATGGTGTGTGGATGGTGCAAATGACCAATCCTTGAGAAGTCTGGCCATTTGTGCTGAGGGCAGTTAACTGCAGATAGATTGGGTACCACTGCCCTTCATGTGCGCTTGGCCAGTAGCTTTACCCTTTCCCAACCTTTGCACTCTTTTTAGTTGGATGAGGGAGGAAGGCCCAGGTGGGTCTTCTTTCTTAGAAGACTTGCAGTTCCTCACTCAGAGGGTTTGGGTGCATAACTATCTGGTCCCTAGCATCTCTAGTCCTACCAGGAGAACAGCAGTAATATTGCCATAGGTCCCATCCTGTGGAGTACTGAGGACCCTCCTCTCCCATTGAAAGTGCTCAGCATATTGCAGGATTGGACCCATACTGAGGAAGCATCTGCTTTCCACATTTAGCCTAGATATATTGTAACATTTGTGAAGGAAAAACATTTTACTTGCCTGGTGGAGTTCACACAGTCTACAGCAGGATGTTCTGGGGCTCCATCCAGAAGTCAAGGATGGTCTGTGCAGATTCCTGCAGGTTGGCAGAGTCACTTCCCCCCATTCTGGCCCCCTTCCTTATTGCTGAAAGTGGACCTTACTGTCTGGGTGAGGTATTGTGTTAGTATGAGCTTGTCACAGTCTATCCAGATCTCTTCTCTCTGAGGGTACCTGTCAATTCCAAAATGTGGTAATTAGTTTGGTAACAATTTACCACCACAATTGATCAGATGGCTGAGGAAGAGGGAAGCATCTCCCAAACACAGGTAGTTCTTACATATTCATTATCTGTACCTTAAAAAAAAAAAGAGGGAAATATTATTTTTAGTTATCATTTGTATTGTTTTTGGTCCAGGAGTAGAGCTCCTGGGCACTGAACCCCATTGTGCTTAGCGCTGTACAGATTTTCAGCCTCCTCTTAGTTATGATTAATCTTATTCTTTCCAAATTATGCAACCGCCTCACTGACAAACCTGAAGGTTCCCCTGCTTGGCTCAGGGAGGACTTGAAGCTTCTTGTCTCTCAAATACACTATAAGATGTGGAGTGCTTTCTCTCCCCTCTGTCTTGTTCAGGTCCTTGCACAGAGCAGTATGGTGGAACACACAGTGAACATACAACGTGTGGGGATCAATGCTGCAAGGTGCTGAGTGCCTTTGGCTCCTGCTGGATTTGATGCCTTGCTGATTCAAGCCCATAATACACATGGGCTCTTTTACAAATAAATATTCGTGATTCATCATGATGAATAAGTGATTCATCTTTTTTCCTCCCGATTAAACCAATAACATGGACATTTTTAACATTAGGGTTGCACTTGTCATCCAGGAACTTCTCACAATTGCTTTTGCCTTATTTGGCTTAGTTTTTTAACCCAGTTTCAATACTGTTATGCAAATAGTTCATATGTTCAAATAGTCTTTTAGCTGCTGTCAGACTAGTTAACAAGAGTAAGGGAAAAGAATGAACCTGGATCTGCTTTATCAAATATGTAGGACTTCTGATTTTTTATTTTAACCAATGCACACCAATAACACCCCTGACACAAATAAAACAAAAATTAAAAATTGCTGTTTATCCAATAAACAGAAAACCAGAAATGGTTACTTTTATCTAAGAGCTTCCCTACACAGAGCACCAATGCAGACTACAAGGTGTAATTGCTAAAGTGCACTAATGTTGTGCATTAGTTCGTCTGCGTAGGCCCTGCTGATGCACACTAATGGTTCCCTAGTGCACTTTAATGTAGTGCAGTTTCAAACAGTATTACATTAAAGTGCACTAAGGAACATTACCCAGATTATTCATTACGGTATACATTCTTGTAATAAGTAATGTATTTTAATGTAGACACTAGTCATTAGTTATATACAAAGAGAAAGCCCCAACCCTCCCCCCAGTTTTGGGACATCTTGATAAACATTAAATTGCTAAAAATGCCCCCCTCCTCTGCCAATGAAAATAACCTCCACAAGACAGAAGCCCTACAAGTATTCCACCTAAGAAGAAAGGGGAGGGGTGGAGAAAGGACTAAGAGGGCAGTAAAATCTACATATAGGGCCTGATCCTTGGCTGGTGTAAATCAGTTGCTCCACTGACTGCAATGGGGTTATGCTAATTTCCACCATCTGAAGATCCGGCTCATGGAGTAGATAATGGCTAATACTGAAACAGCTCTATTGGCTTAGGGCCAGATTGTGTCCAACCTGTACACAGATGCATGGAGCGGCCTCTTCTTCTTCCTCCTCCCATTCATCTGTGCAGGGGCCCTGGCCCTTTCTGTTGTCCCAACAGATGTGAGACGCTTAAAAGCAGCCAGGGAGAGGTGGGGTGAAAACAAGGTTTCAGCTCCTCAGTGGGCAGCACATTCTGCACCTGGGCCGTGGGTATAGTTGCTGCACCCGCCTGCACTACCTGAGAGACACCCACAAAGGACTCAGTCAGAATTTCTTCCGAGGACAGCAGCTGCCATATGGCCTGCTCCATGCCCTCGCAGCACACTTAGGGCGCAAAAGGCACAATCAAGCGCCCAGCTAGCGTTTACAGTATGTGCTTTGGCTTTTTCCCAAGGCTTGAAATAGACAGTGGAAAAGCAATAAGGTTGGCATGCTCTATAATTTAGATAACTAGGCTATAACACAGGCAATGTCTATTCCTGAAGAGCAAACAGCACCATCATGATGAAATAGTATTTCTAGCAATGGAAAGGAGAAATGAGGTTGCAATAATGCTCAATCATCTTTTTTTTCCCCCTTTTCAAATCAAGTGCCACAATTTTCCCTCTGCACCCCATTTTAGCTAATGTAAAAACTATGCCTGGCTAGCCATGAAAGCACTTACGGAGAAACATGTCTTTGCAACAATATTGATTGTTGATGCTACCACTGTGCATTTTGTAGATAAGGCAGAATTACTGAGGCACAACTTAATGAAGTGATATAGTGGAAGGTTTTTCCTTTAGCAGCTGAGAAAACAATCTGTATTGACTGGAAACATTTGTTTTATTACTACAGCTGTATTGATCACTGCTTTCGCTTCCTGGGATTAAGTTAACATTTCTCAGTATTTACAACTTCGCAATGTTTCCTCTTCTCCCTCTGTGAGCAATAGGCACACGAACCATGAATCCAAGGTGTATATTAAAGACCCCATATTCTTTGCAGCAAGGTGCTTGCATCTGGTGGCACTCTGACGGAAAATTCTATACCATCTTCAAGTACAAAAATTCAGGTTTATTTAAATATGCAAATGAATTCAATCACTATAGTAGCCCCACTCTTACCTGAATATTCAATTCACTGTATGTGTCCACACAGATTCTATTTCCAATGTGCCATTCATTGGTCATTATGTTTCAATTCCAAAGTCAATAACCCACTAAGGTGCATGGAGCAGATCATGCCTCTCAACTATTGTCTCATGCTGTCTACAAACTCAGGCATCAGCTTACACTCAGTTCTCACTTTCAAGGTTCTCTAAAACAGTGAGGGTTAGTCACATAATTTTCTTTTTAAATGAAAGCAGAGCTGTTGTGCATAATACTGTGGCAAAGTGTGACTTTCACAGCTATGGAACTAGAGACTACACTGGTTCCTGTGTATAGGAGCATTGGTGTGTATTGCTATGGGCCTGGCAAAGTGTGTGTGCCACAAGGAGTATTTAAAGGATGCATCAGCAGGACTATAATAAAGTCCTAGTTTAAAACACAAGCATAACAGTCCTCTAGGCCATCGTTTCTCAAATGCGGCCACCATGGCCGCATGCAGCCACCAGGACTTTTCATGTGGCCACAGCTTCCTGGGTGTTGATGGGGGGAAGGGAGCAAAGCAGTGGCCCCTCCCAGGCCTGCCAGTAGGGGTTGGGAGGAGCAGGCAGGTGGTGGTGCTTGGGCTTCAGACCTGGGATGGTGGATGGCAGGCTCCAGCCATGTGGTGGCGGGCTACATCCCCTGGCCATGGGCTTTGAGCCCTGTTCCCAGGCTCCCCCCTCCCCCCGGCCATGTGCCCTGACCTCCAGCTGCAGGGTTTTGGACTCCACCCATGGGCCCACGCAATCCAGCCACGGCCCCCAGCCATGTGGCAGTGACTGCTGGCCCCAAGCTCACCACCCCCACACATGGCCCCTGGTCCCCACTACATCCTCCAGCCCCAGACTCACAGGGCTGTGCAGCTGCAGGACTCCAGTCCCCGGACTCTCCCCCCTGCCGCCCCCATCACCCCTGGCCCCGAGCTCCCTGCCCAACCTCCCTGCCCACCTTCCCATCCAGGGCTTAATTTGTCCCCCAGCTTGCCAGGGCTGAGTAAGTCTGTTGTGCAAAATGATATTTGTATGTTTGTTAATATCACTTTTCACTACCTCCCTGCCAGCTAGGAAGTCTTCTGCTGTGAAAAGTGATATTAACAAAATACAAATATCACTTTTCACACAGACTTACTAGCTAGCAAGTCTTAAAAAAATAAGCAACCAAAAAAACCCCAAAAGAAACAACAACAAAAAGGGAAAAGAACATGCAAAACACATTATTTGTTTCTCTCTGTTTAGGTCCAGTAAAGAACAGAGAAAACTGTACATTATTTTTATTATTGAGTCTGTGAAAAAACCTCCATAAATTACAATGACATGTATAGATGAATATTTATTTGTTTTTCCTAAACTTAATTGAGTATTTTAGGAAAAATTGTCAGAGCAGCCACCAGCAATAGTTGGTGGCCGCACTCTAAGACCACCAAAAATTTCTTGTGAGAACTCCTGCTCTAGGCTGACAGAGCTTTGTATATTCAAGGTGCCAGGATGCCCAATTTTCTCTATAAGATGTTTAACTGCTTTTATGTTTTAGACTGAAGGAATTCACCATACAGAGGCAATGCTAATTATACCCGTTTTAGAATAGGTCTTTAACTTCAGATTGATAGTGTCCCTCAAATAACTTGTCGTTTAATGCAGTTTTAAAACTGCATTAAACAATTTCCGGTTCTGCTCTGACACCTCATCACTTTATGGTTCTGCAATCATATTTCCTATCTTTTTAAAAGTTGTTTCTCTCTCCCCTGTTGCTGTGTAAAAGTTCTACACAAACAGGTTGTAAGGCTAACTAGCTGACTACACAGGGAAACTGACAATATACATAGTTCCATCAAATGTACAAAATACACACGAACACCAATCTTTCAATTCTAGTCATTTTAGGTCTTACTTGTAACTATAATAGGTAAACAATGTTCAGAGAGAAGTGTGACTTTAAATGAAACCATGAGGAAAATGCCAATTTAACTTCCCTTCCCTCCCCCACTGTAGTACACATGCAATCTGTCATACACCTAGCCACACTGCTCTTTAGCAAAAATCACATGCACAAGGAAATCATTTGCGTAAAAAAACCCCAACCCCCAAGATTAGGAAACTCATGGTTTGAGTTACAATTTCCAGTCTCTCCAGCAATGCAGAACTGGCAGTTGCAATTAGTCAGTGTGGGGAAATGTAGAGCAAGATTCACACCCCCCAACTTCCCAAACTGATTTGTCAGGAGCCTACATTTCAAAAATTTCACTTACACTTAGGAAAGGTGTACAAACATACTCAAGCAGTCAACGGTATCTTGGTTCTAATCCATTGCCTTGCCTCTGAGAATCTGGATTGCTTGCTGTTTACCATTACTCTATGCTTATGGCCACAGTTAAAGTCCCATCCTCCCCACACAGGAATAACTAATATTGTGAATAAACTTGCAAAGTTTCCAAGCAAGGTGGGGCTTAAATCAGAGGTGCCAAATCCACCACAGATCTTTCAAGATCTACTTGTATCTTAGGGCAGTGGCCCTCAACCTTTCCAGACTACTGTACCTCGTTCAGGAGTCTGATTTGTCTTGCGTAGCTCCAAGTTTCACCTCACTTAAAAACTACATGCTTATAAAATCAGACCTAAAAACACAAAAAAGTGTCACAGCACACTATTAATGAAAAATTGCTGACTTTCTCATTTTTACCATATAATTATAAAATAAATTGTTTGGAATATAGATATTGTTCTTACATTTCAGTGTATGGTATATAGAGCAGTATAAACAAGTCACTGTCCATATGAAATTATAATTTGTACTGCCTTTGCTAGCGCTTTTTATGTAGCCTGTTGTAAAACTAGACAAATATCTAGATAAGTTGATGTACCCCTGGTTGAGAACCACTGTCTTAGGGGACCGATGGGAGGCAACAGGCATTTGTGGGGTAGCCTCTTGCCTCTGCATTGTGCTCAGCATACTGCAGCATGTCTCCTACTGAAAACCTAAAACTTTCCACAAATAAAACAGCCCAATTGTACTCCCACGTCTTCAAGTGTCAGTATACCCAATTATTCCTCCTCAAACCCCTCTTAACCCTTCCTTTATCACTTCTATACATGCTTCCTATATGGTACAGGATGGATTTGTGTAACTTTTACTTTAAAAAGATCAGAAGTGGAGAAATCAGGGTTCAACTTGGGAAGTGTTAGCAGGTCTCACAGCTGTGTGTGCAAGCACTAGGAGCCAATCTAGTCATATGAGTCACGTGGTGTAGTTTTTAGTAATCTTTGTTGAAGTCACTGGAGTTGCTCTAGATTTACACTGTGGTAAACAACAGTTCGGCTCAAAGCTTCAGTTTCTATTAGATACTGACACCATATCTATTTGTACGTGCTGGTACAAGATTAATCCAGTTTGTGATACATCTATGTGAAAGTTGCTACACAAAGACCTTGTTCATTATAGATATATTGTATAATCCCCATGGTAGATTTTCAGTAACACTTCTGGCAGTGTTGTGCTGAAAATCTATATGCCTGCCTCATTCCACACCTGAGGGCTGATGATACTCAATACACAGATTTGTCTGTAATGTCTCTTTGCTCACTTAGCCATAGCTAGCCCAAATAGCTACTGTGATTCAACATGTGTGGGTGGGAAAGTTATGTACCAGCCCTGAATTTAAACACAATTTGTCTCATTGTCCCCTGCAGAGGAAGGATTAGTGTTTGTGTGTATGCATTCCCCTCCCTCCCCACTACCATGGCTCACCAGGTCTACTGGCATAAAAATAGGGCTTTTACTTAACTCTGAGTTCAGTCGCTCTTGATGCTCGCTTTTCAACTGAGGCCGATAATCTTCCATTTGTAACCATCTCCACAGCAAGTAAGTGATGTTATGTTGTCACATGTGGAGGTTTATTGCTAGGGCTGTACAAAGCTTAGTGGTTTTCCCCTGGATTCCAATCTGTGTGGGTTTGCTCACAAAGAATTTCACCTTGAGTCTTACGTTCCAGTGAACCCCTGAATTCAAGACTATGCACTTCTGGGCAAGGATCATCTACTACTGTGCTTGTACAATGGTTAGCATAATGGGTCCCCATTCTTGGCTGGTCCTCAGGCACTGCTGGATTAAACCATGATTAATAATGCAAAAGTCATTTGGAACCACATCCTTTCACTTTTTGTTAACCTTAAGACCCTTAGTATTGGCCTGACTTGTGTGTGAAATTAAACTCATCACACATGAACTTCAAAGGTCTGCAGACCTTTACATGAACCTGGGCACAGATCTGAGTTTATAACAAAACTCAGCAGCAGATTAACAAAGAACCAACAATTCTGCTTTGTAGGCATATTTTGCTGGTTTAATAATAATAATAATAATAATAATTAATTAATAATTAATAAAAAAGTAAAGAGTGCACCTGCTCCCACCATAATTGAGATAATTACAGACAGATTTGTTTCTAAGGAGAAGGCAAATCCCATCCTCAGGGTAACTCCATTAGCCTCAGGACAGTCTCACAAGGGATTATTTAAGATCAGAATGCTTTTAAGTTTTCCATGATATGACAGCTGCTCTTAAACAGTAGGCCACATAAAATGTGCTCCTCCCGAAAGACTTTAGAGACCTGCCTATTTTATCAGTAATTTTCATTTTTCACCAGCTGGCAACTCTTTTAGAGAAACAAAGTGATATGCCACAATGGAGTTGGGGAAATAATTTTAACCAATCACTTTTGGATAAATTTTGCTTCTTTTTTCATGAATTGTTCTGTGGGTTTTGCAATATTCTGGAATTTTTTTTAAAGTATTTGCAAAATAATTCTTGGTCTGTAGCTTGTCCATGAATAGCTTATTGTAAGTAACTGGTTTTCAAAACTAAAACTATTCTGGTTAGCTTTGATTGGACAAATAAATCACGTGGCATTGTTCCTGTTCCCCATCTGGATCAGAGTAACTCTTGAACTCAGGTTTCCAGTGCAATTTTTCGTGTTCACAAAAATCAAAATTCACTTTCAATGAATATTTTTCACCATTGATTCAAATTTCACTGGTTCTGCAAAAATTCCCTCCAGTACTCATTTCAAAAATATTTTTGAAAATTGAACACAAATGCAGTGCAAACGTAATCTAAGCAAATTAATTAAAGCAACTCAAAGAAGAAACTGCAGGGCATTTTTTGGCAGCTTTACTTACTGGTAGTAGCAGCTTTAAGAAAATCTCATCTCATTAGAATATAAATATACCAAAAACCACCCAACCAAAAAAAGACTTGAACTTCAAGTCACACTAAAAGTGAAAGAACTTTGCTTTAAAAAGAACAGAAAGATTCACAGCTGCTAACCAACAGTCTTTTTTATCTAAAGAATATTTACTACCTATTTCCAGTTCAGCAGGCCATAGTATCTTCGCTATTTGTTAATTTTAATTTCAGAGTGAATTTTATTGCATTCATATTTTCTTAGAATTATTCGTTCTTGGATCTCAGCTGCAATTGTTTCCAACTCGCAATGTAATTTTGAATACAAAAATATAGTGAACCCTTCAGGACCGGAGCAGGAATGCTATAGGAGGAGGGGGAAAGGGTAACAATGGCAGCAATTTATATGCCTGGCTTTTACTTTAGGTAAAACAAAAGGTTACTATTTCAGCCTCCACTCTATAGTCATTTGAGAATAAAGAGGTCTGTGTAGTAAACACAAATATGAGGAAATGTGTATGTGTTGAGTAAGGCATATCTGTAATAGATGGCAGAGGGATTAAAAGTGCTATAGAAAGTGACACTCTGTCCATAGAAACATTAAATCCCATGGTTGAATTCCTGGAAGTTTGAGAGCTGGCTGCATTTTACCTTCTAAACTCCAACTGGTTTGTTACCTAAAAATCATAAATACTAATTACTGCCTATTAATTAGAGAGGCAGTTTTGTTATTTCTAGGACCTTTATAAGAGAATGACCTGACTGCCACAGGCTTGTCTGGTACAGTGTTTGTGAACAGAGAAACCCAGCTTCTGAACTTGAGGCCAAATCCTTTCCTTAGTTTATGATAAGGACCGAGTAAAAATTATCTGATGATTTCAGGGCTTGCTTTATAATAAGAAGGCTTTTAAATATGAAGCCTTTTCAGTATATTGCTAGCGACTTCCCCTCTCTTCCTGGCCCAATATCGATAAATGTCAGTTACTCCCCGCAGTGCCCGTCTCATTTACACAGTTTCAGATTCTCTGGCAATGAGCAGGGCCTAAGGGCATGATCTAACTGCCAATGACATCCATAGGAATTCTGACAAGACATCAGCGGGGCCCGACGGCCAGAGTTTTCAAAAGCGCCCAACATTGGCCTCCCTTTGCTTCCACTGAAATCAGAGACTTTTACCACTGACTTCAGTGGGGGAAGAGCGAGGCTGCCACCCTAAATGCCTACATCAATAATACAAGGAGACTCTGGACCTCCATTCCTGCTTCACAAGTGTGACACCTTGCCTTACATTAAGCAACCTGCCCTGTACTAAGGTGACGGCGTATTAAAGGGTATTGCTGCCACCCTCCAAGGACATGTCTACATGGGGACAAGAGCCCTGTGGCATGGCTGCAGCTGGCCTGGGTCAGCTGGCTTGGGCTGTGGGGCTAAAAATTGCTATGTAGACATTTGGGCTCAGGCTGGAGCCCAAGCTCTGGGACCCTCCACTCTGGCAGGGTCCCAGAGCTCGGGCTCCAGCCTGAACCCAAACGACTACACAGCAATTCTTCAGCCCTGGATCCTGAGCCTCATAAGCCTGAGTCAACCCTGACGTGGGCCAGTAGTGGGTGTTTTATCCCCATGTGGACACACCCCAAGTGCCGGTTGTCAGCCAGAGCAAGTGCCCACAATGAACAGTGCCACAGCAGCACTGATACTGCTGCCCAAAGCTAAGTGTAATGTGTACAGCAAAAAACAAATGGTGCCCAAAAACATCCCTGTGGAGGCAACATTAGAGAATCGCTCTTCCCTTACCCCATGGGTTGGCCTCTCTCTCAAGAGAGTGTGACAGAACTACATTTCAGCTGGGATATTCTTTCTGCAAAGTCTCTCTGCAATGACTTTTCTCCTCTTTGGAACTTTTCTTTGTTAATTTCAAGCCCTCCTGTTTCTTTTCCCCCCTTCTCTCTCCATTCCTTTCTTATTTACTTTGCCAGGAACCCACTCCTGCAAGGTGCTGTGGACCCTCAGCTCCTCACAGGGAAGGCCTTGCAGCATGGAGCTTCTCTTTTATCCACCATGGGCTGGCTCCACTCTCTTGCAATGATAAAGCACAGGGGGAAAGAACACAGGCAGCAAGAGTGGAACCAAGAAAGATAAAGCCAGCCCTGATATCAAAGCATGCCCTCACATCCTGGAGCTAAGTCAGGTGCAGGAAAGAGCAAGTCAAGGTGTGAAATGCCAACTTCTCCCTATACATACCTGAACTATGAAGCTGAAATTGGAGATCCACATATTGGATTTATGAGAATCTGTAATCCAACACCGACTCTTGGAAGTCAAGTATGTGGTGGGACAGTCAGTTTATCAGTAGGACATATACCAGTACCCTGATAGCTGCAACAAAACCCCACATTAGGCTTGCAGTTCTCCTAAATTTTACTCAATATTTTTTATTTTAAATCTCAGCTCTTCTGGTCCTAAGGAAGCTTCTTATTGGATACACTATGGGCAATCTTTCTTCTATTTCCGGGGTAGCTATAAATTTTGTTCCTTTTGCTGTTGCAATTTTTATCCTGTGTTCATCTGAGGAATAGAGAATGAGCAGAAAACAGCTTTATAGAGAACAATCATATAACTGCTCAATTATAGGGCAATTATTTTTGATAAATATTACTTTGATTCCAGGTTTCGTTGAGTAATTCCAAGAATTCCAACTCATAGCATATAAATACCCTGGAAGCACTCGTTTCGAACACAACCAACAACCACAGAGGGCATGTATAGCATCTGCACTCTAAGGGCACATTTTCACTGGCAGCGCTGCCCCAGCAGCACTTGAACGTGGCTGTGTAGTCGTGGCACAATGCTGGGCGAGAGCTCTCCCAGCACTATTAAAAAAACCACCTCCACGAGAGGTGTGGCTCCTAGCGCTGGGAGAGCGGCTCCCAGTGCTGGGGCACTGTCCATACTGGTACTTTACAACGCTGAAACTTGAAGCGCTCATGGAGGTGTTTTTTCACACCCCTGAGTGAGGAAGTTGCAGGGCCATAAGGTGCCAAGCTAGACAAGCCCTAGTGCAGCCCACATTTGCAAGCGATAATTGCCGTCTGTACGGAGTTGCATGTTGCAGTGCACGTGATGCCAAGGGCTGATGGGTTCTCATGGTACCAAAAACACGGCTTATACTATGGCGACCATATTGTCAAAGTCAAAAACTGTGACACCTTTGTGGCAAGTTTTTGTTGGGTGTGGAAAAATTCAAAAGTACACTTTGTTTTTGTTTTTTTAAATGCGTGCTGTTGTCACTGCTGCCAGTGCCTAACTCAGCAGCAACATGTGCCTATTTCCCGGCGTAGAGAATTTTGTCCTGTAATTTAGAATTTTGAATTTATCAAGAAACACTACACAAGCGTCATTACCATTCACTGTGAGCAAACCAGCCGTTTTGATAGCCTCTATACTCATTCAACCTCTCTTTTCATTCCAAATACTGTTTGTCACGACAAACAGCAGACTGCTAGTTCCTGGGAAAAACAAAGTGGGTGAGGTAATATCTTTTATTGGATCAACTTCACCCACCTGGTCTCATTTCCTGGGACCAACACATGCTACAGACACCACCACTGCAAGCTAGGTTCTGGGAAACCGTGCAAATTGTGCTGATATAGCATTATGACTTGGACAAACATTCTGTAGCTATAAAAAAAATTGATTAAATGAAAAAACTCAGATACTTCACGTCACTTCAGCTGAGACTGAAAGCTGGATAGGCTTTCTAGGAATTGGAATAAGGGTTTGACACACAGGAGTTCTGAGAAGAAACTGGGACTGAATTTTCAAAAGTGACTAGTAATTTTGGATACCTCAGTTTTAGGGTCCTCAGCTTCAGACAACTTAAAGGGGCCTCGTTTTTAGAAAGTGCTGGGAAACTGCCCTCTGAAAAATCTCCCAAACTGAGGCATCTAAAATCATGAGCTTTTTACAAAATTTAGTCCCTGGACCTTGCTCCTATCACATAATCTAGGTCTGCATGGGTGGCAGCTGTTCCAGGCCTCGATTCAGTAGGATGCTTAAGAATGTGCAGAACTTTAAGCAAGTCCCATAATTCAATGAGGTTCCACCTGTCCCGTGTCACTTATAGAACTGAGGTATAACACATCAAGTTGTGTGATTAGTGATGTAAGTTTCCAACCTGATTTTGCCGTTGCACACCACTGCACTTCAAGAGTAATTCTGTCAAAATCAATGGATTTACAGTGGTGCAAGTGAGATGCATCAGGCATTGTGTTTTATTTAAAGTTCCAGATTTACAGATTGTACACTATGCAAGACTCAAAGAGAAGAAAGTTAGTATGGCGCACAAGGGGAAAACTTCCCAAGACTATTGTTTCTAAAAATTAAAAATACAGCTAAGAAGGAGAAGACTGAAGAGATCAAGAAAGGGAAAAGTGACATTGGTTGAGCAATACAATATTCACAAAAAGAAAAGGAGTACTTGTGGCACCTTAGAGACTAACCAATTTATTTGAGCATAAGCTTATGCTCAAATAAATTGGTTAGTCTCTAAGGTGCCACAAGTACTCCTTTTCTTTTTGTGAATACAGACTAACACAGCTGCTACTCTGAAACCTGACAATATTTACAAAATATTTCTAAAAGCGACTGTACATTTCATACCCAAAACATTTTAAACACTTGCATTTTTCTCCATCGATTTTTGGGAACAATTGAAATACATTGAATTTACGCCCTGAGCCAGCAAAGCACTTAAGCATGTGCAATCCCTTTAATGTCACTGGGACTGCTCATGTGCTTAAAAGTTAAGCACATGGTCAAGTGTTTTGCTGGATCAGGGTCCTGGTGAATTTGAATTTTTTGTTTTTAAGCAAGCTTGCTTGTTAAGGACTTTTAAAAAATCTTAAACTCACTCATCTGAAGTCATTGCATAAAACCATTTAGTGCTACACAACCCTTTCCTTCTTTTCCATTGAAAAGATGGCAGACTCAAATTGGAAAGTAAAGTAAATGCTGTATCAGAAACATCAGGCATAGAAGCTGCCTGGGGAGCTGGCAGCTGGGGAGTAAAGGGATTAGGAAAAAAAAAAGAAACCTTTAAAACATTACAAATATCTGAAAGCTGAAAACCATTAAGTCACAACATGGAACACTGGGATGGTCAGTTAAGGGTGAACACTTCCTTTTCGACAGTTTGCTGTGATATAAAACACTATTGCATTAGTCTAGAAAGCGGAAGCTAGGACAACATTCATAAAATGTAGCTGTTACTATGTCATCTGTGACATGTCTAATTCTCAAATCTCTGTAATGAGCGGATGGGTCAATCAAGTCAGAAATAATCGTGGCTTGTAAAGTAATACCACTTGATGCCATACATCCAGCCTTAGCCATTGGAGTTATCATCAGCTGTCCTCCCCCCCACTGCCTTTGTTTTATTGCCTTATTTTATGATTCATAAGCACTGCTGACATCCTTATTTAATATACAGAATGAAAGATCTGATAGACATCTCCCCCCAGATTTGCCTTTTTTCTTTTTATTTGCCATTTTGCAGAATCAAGGAAGATGGGGGGAAAATAGCTGGCTCGCATGACAAATGTGATGAAAAACAGCAATAAATAATAAAAGACATAGTACCACTTAATTCTCAGTTCTGTATTATACATTTAAAATATTGCTCTATAATTTGAGCCATTGCCTGCAAACCAGACTCATGGCCCTCATGACTGGTGAAAGCCAGCCACGTAACATGGTACCTACTGCTAATGGAAATCAAGTGCCAATCTAACTGAAAAGCATAATAGCCCATCAAATCATCAAAAAGCTAACACAAGGTAGAGCGCATTGTCAAGTCCCATCCCATCTCCAGTCTCACATTCCAAAGGGTTGGGGGAGGGAAAAAATCAAGAGAGCACTGACATGACATCTGGCAACAATTCAGCTTTAGATCAAATCACAGCACAGAGGCAGCCCTGCAGGCACTAAGCTCTGATCTTCCCCATGGTACTGGATAGAGGCCACCTCTCACGCCATGTCCACACTACAAAATTACGTCAACCTAAGTCATGTTGGCCTACAGCCACTGTGGTTGTTAAATCGCTTGTGTGCGCACACACACTTGGCTCCTTGTGTTGGCAGTGTATGTCCTCATCAGGAACACTTGTACCGATGCAGAATGCAATGCATCGTGGGTAGGTATCCCTGTGTGCAACTCGCCACTTTCCAATGCAGGGTGTTTTGGGAAGTTCTTGCAATGCCTGATGGGGCTGAAACAAGTCGCACAGGGTGACTGGGAGCATGGGGGTCAACGTCCCATAATAGGGTTCTCCATAAAGTTTATCTGCAGCCCATAATATTTTGTACCTTCTTTTCAAAATACGAAACTGCACGCATCCCTCCTTGCTGTCTGCGATCTCGGACAGAAGCACGGAGCTTGCACAGCTCAGCATTATTGTCATGAGCATTGCGAGCACAGGGCACACGATCCTGGCATATATGCAGAGCTGCAAGAGATGCTATGGGGAACGTGACTATTCTTTGGAGCACAGATTACTGTGGGACATAAAAAAAAACCCAGAACAATTCAAGGTTGTTCTTGGTGTTCATGGAGCAGCTGGAGCTGGTGGAGTACTGGTTCTGAGCCCCAAAAACAAGCACTAACTGATGGGATCGCATTATCACACAGGTTTGGGATGATGAACGGTGGCTGGGCCACATTGTGGGACCTGTGTGCTGAACTCACCCCAGCCCTCCAGTGCAGGACACCAAAATGAAAGCTGCACTGAGAGATGAGGCAAGTGGCGATTGCACTGTGGAAACTTGTGGCATCAGATTGCTATCGATCAGTTGGGAATCATTTTGGAGTTGGAAAATCCATCACAGGGGCCGTTGTATCCAAGTGTGCAGAGCCATTAATCGCCTCCTGCTCTGCAGGACAGTGACTGTGGGGAACGTGCAGGGCATAGTGGATGGTTTTGCAGTTTGGGAACCCCACTCCTGCAGTGGGGTGACAGATGGCACAAATCCCTAGTTTGGCACAAACCCCTAGACAACCTTGTCACAGAGTATGTCAACAGAAAGGTTTCCCTTTCTCTGCTAATGCAAGTGTTGGTAGATCACTGCATATGCTTTACTGGCCTCAATGTGGGCTGATCAGGGGAGGTGCATGACACGTGTATCTTTAAGAACACAGGGCTATTCAGAAAGCCAAAAACACAGATACTTTTTACTGACTGGCAAACTACTACCAGCAATATTGAAATGCCAGTAGTGATCCTGGAGGACCCAGCCTACCTCTTGCTCCCGTGACTCATGAAGCCGTACACCAGCCACCTTGACAGCACCAAGGAGCATGTGAACTACAGACTCACCAAGTGGAGAATGACAGATGAATGTGCCTTTGGTTGTTTGAAGTGTCACTGGCACTGTTTGCTTATAATATTGGACCTCACTTAGAACTACTGGGATATTTTTCTATCTGCCTGCTGTTTCCCACCTAATATCTGTGAAGCAAAGGGGAAGAAGTTTCTCCTGGGGTGGAGATGGAGTGGCTGTCTGGTGAATTTGAACAGCCAGCTACCTGGACTATAAGAAGAGCTCAGTGCAGAGCTATGCGGCTCAGGGAGGCTTTGAAAAATCATTTTAATAGTGAAGTAGAGTGGTGCACGTTGCTGTAGGTATGCTCTGCCTGGCCTCACTTGTTTGGCCTGGAATTAGTCTTTTAGGGATTGTTGTGTTTGTCAATGCACCTGTTAATATTGTTTGTGAATGTAGTAACAGGAAATAGGGTGTGGTCAGACCTGCTCAGTACCAGCCAGCGTATGTTGTGAAACAGAATTTTATTCAGTAACTTGAATCAGCCAGTTAAAAACTTAAATTAAGGGACCAGATCTTAAGGAGAAAGAACAGTCATTTCCATTTCAGGTACACATACACAGTGACATTCACAGCTCACTGTATGAAGCTGTCATTTTCTTTAATATACCCCTGGGTGGAGTGGTAGGAGTGGTGGCCAACCCCTGATGCCACAAGAACATAACGGCCATAGTGGATCAGACCAAAGGTCCATCTAGCCCAGTATCCTGTCTTCTGACAGTGGCCAATGCCAGGTGCCCCAGAGGGAATGAACAGATCAGGTAATCATCAAGTGATCCATCCCCTGTCGCCAATTTCCAGCTTCTGGCAAACAGAGACTAGGGACACGATCCCTGCCCATCCTGGCTAATAGCCATTGATGGACCTATCCTCCATGAATTTATCCAGTTCTTTTTTGAACCCTGTTATAATCTTGGCCTTCACAACATCCTCTGGCAAGGAGTTCCACAGATTGACTGTGCGTTGTGTGAAAAAAACCTTCATTTTGGTTGTTTTAAACCTCCTGCTTATTAATTTCATTTGGTGGCCCCTGTGTTATGAGGAGTAAATAACACTTCCTTATTTACTTTCTCCACACCAGTTATGATTTCATATCCTCCCTTAGTTGTCTCTTTTCTAAGCTAAAAAGTCCCAGTCTTATTAATCTCTCCTCATATGGAATCTGTTCCATACCCCTAATAATTTTTGTTGCCCTTTTCTGGACATTCTAATTTCAATATATCTTTTTTTGAGATGGGGTGACCACATCTGCACACAGTATTCAAGATGTGGATGTACCATGGATTTATATAGAGGAATTATGATGTTTTGTGTTTTATCTATCCCTTTCTTAATGATTCTCAACATTCTGTTAGCTTTTTTGATTGCCGCTGCACATTGAGTGGATGTTTTCAGAGAACTATCCACAATGACTCCAAGATCTCTTTCTTGAGTTGGAACAACTAATTTAGACCCCCATCATTTGCATTTATCAACATTGAATTTCATCTGCCATTTTGTTGCCCAGTTACCCAGTTTTAAGAGATCATTTTGTAGCTCTTTGCAGTCTGTCTGGGAGCTAACTATCTTGAGTAGTTTTGTATCATCTGCAAACTTTGCCACCTCACTGTTTACCCCTTTTTCCAGATCATTTATGAATGTGTTGAATAGGACTGGTCCCAGTACAGACCCCTGGGAGATACCACTATTTACCTCTCTCCATTCTGAAAACGGACTATTTATCCCTACCCTTTGTTTCTTATCTTTTAACCAGTTACCGATCCATGAGAGAACCTTCCTTCTTATCCCATGACAGCTTACTTTACTTAAGAGCCATTGGTGAGGGACCTTGTCAAAGGCTTTCTGAAAATCTAAGTACACTATATCCACTGGCTTGTTCACATGCTTGTTGACCCCCTCAAAGAATTCTAGTAGAATGGTGAGGCATGATTTCCCCTTACAAAAACCATGTTGACTCTTCCCCAACAAATTATGTATGTGTCTGACAATTTTGTTCTTTACTATAGTTACAACCAGTTTGCCCAGTACTGAGGTCAGGCTCACTGGCCTGTAATTTCCAGGATCACCTCTGGAACTATTTATTATTGCAGTAGTATCATAAACATGTCCTGGCTCACTGCACAGCTGGATCCCTGGGTCACCTGTCCCCCATACTCCTCATTTTTACAGCCGGGCCTATGACTCTGGCTTCTCAGAAGTATCCACAGTGCTATTGAGGGTGGTGGTGGTGGGATCTCCACCTAAGATGGCAGCCTTTTGTAAGAGCAGCAGGTCTAAATCTTGGCACCAGATCTATTGTTAATCTCCCTGGCCGCCTGTTATGCCTGCTGCATCTCCTTAGCTTTCACATGGCACTGCTGCTGGTCCCTGTTGTAGTCATCCTCCTCCTACATCCCAAGCAATCTGCTCATAGGCGTTGTCATTTCCACGCCTGGAACGGACCTGTGCCTGCACAGCCTCTTCTCCCCACAAGCCCAGAAGATTCAGCACCTGCTGTGTGCTCCAGGCAGGAGCGCATCCGCAGCGTGTAGCCGGCATGGTCAGCTGGGCAGTTAAACACAATAATGGGAAGCTGCTAGGTGTGCTTGCCACACTGAGCTTTAATGGGGCAGGGTGGTTTCCTGCCTACCTGACCCCTGGGCAGCAGGGCCAGTGCAAGGATGTTTTGCGCCCTAGGCGAAACTTCCACCTTGCACCCCCCTCCGCCCTGAGGCACCCCCCCTGCAGTGAGCTCCCCGCCGCCCCCCCTCCGCCCTGAAGCGCCCCCTCTCCGCCCTGAGGCGCCCCCCCCATGGCAGCTCCCCACCTCCCCCTCTCCGCCCTGAGGCACCCCCCCACGGCAGCTCCCTGTCGCCCCCCCTCCGCCCTGAGGCGCCCCCCCACGGCAGCTCCCTGCCGCCCTGAGGTGCCCCCCCCGTGGCGGCTCCCCTCTGCCCTGAGGTGCCCCCCCTGCAGCAGCTCCCTGCCGCTCCCTCCCGCCTCAGGGAGCCATGCAGCAACTCCCGTCGGCCCAGGGAGCCGTGCGGCAACTCTCCTCCCCAGCTCACCTCTGCTCCACCTCCTCCCCGAACATGCTGCCGCCGTTGCTTCTCCCGCCTCCCAGGCTTGCGGCGCCAATCAGTTGTTTGGCACGCAAGCCTGGGAGGGAGAGAAGCAGAGCGGGGCGGCGCGCTCAGAGGAGGAGGCGGAGCAGAGGTGAGCTGGGGTGGGGAGCGGTTCCCCTGTGCGCCACCCCCATTACTTGCTGCAGGCGGCCCTCCCTGCGCCCCTCTGCCCCAGCTCACCTCTGCTACACCGCCTCCGCCAGAGAGTGCTTTTGGCTGCCCCCAACTACTTGGCGCCCTAGGCGGCCGCCTAGTTTGCCTAGTGGTTGTACCAGCCCTGCTGGGCAGCAGATTGGTGAGTCATGATTTCCCTTTACAAAAACCATGTTGACACTTCCAGCAAATTATGTTCATCTGTGTCTGACAATTTTGTTCTTTTCTACAGTTTCAACCAGTTTACCCAGTACTGAAGTCAGACTTACCGGCCTGTAATTGCTGGGATCACCTCTGGAGCCCTTTTTAAAAATTGGTGTCACATTAGCTATCCTCCAGTCATCTGGCACAGAAGCGGATTTAAATGATAGGTTACAGACGACAGTAGTTCTGCAATTTCACGTGAGTTCCTTCAGAACTCTTGGGTGAATACCGTCTGGTTCTGGGGGCTTATTACTATTTAGTTTATCGATTTGTTTCAAAACCTCCTCTAATGACACCGCAATCTGGGACAGTTCCTCAGATTTGTCACCTAAAAAGAATGGCTCAGGTTTGACAATCTCCCTTACATCCTCAGCTGTAAAGACCAATGCAAAACAAGGTACTTTCTCC
Organism: Lepidochelys olivacea; assembly: GCF_965140295.1. Classification (NCBI taxonomy): domain Eukaryota; kingdom Metazoa; phylum Chordata; order Testudines; family Cheloniidae; genus Lepidochelys; species Lepidochelys olivacea. The sequence goes on from NC_140411.1 coordinate 271,425,732, forward strand.
ACAATGGCCTTATCATCCCTGAGTGCTTCTTTACCATTCGATCGTCCAGTGGCCCCACTGGTTGCTCAGCCGGCTTCCTGCTTCTGATGTACCTATAAAAAAATGTTTGATATTACTTTGAGTTTTTGATTAGCTGTTCTTCAAAATTCTTTTTTGGCCTTCCTAATTATATTTTTAAACTTCATTTCCAGAGTTTATGCTCCTTTTGATTTTCCTCACTAGGATTTAACTTCTACTTTTTAAAGGATACCTTTTTGTCTCTCCCTGCTTCTTCTACTTTGTTATTTAGCCACAGTGGCACTTTTTTTGTTCTCTTACTATGTTTTTTAATTTGGGGTATACATTTAAGTTGAGCCTCTATTATGGGGGTCTTAAAAAAGTTTCCATGAAACTTTCAGGGATTTCACTTTTGGCCCTGTACCTTTTAATTTCTGTTTAACTAACTTCCTTATTTTTGTGTAGACCTCTGTTCTGAAATTAAATGCTACAGTGTTGGGCTGTTTTGGCATTTTTCCTGCCTCAGGGATGTTAAATTTTATTATATTATTGTCACTATTGCCAAGTGGTCCAGCTATATTCACCTCTTGGACAAAATCCTGTGCTCCATTTAGGACAAAATCAAGAATTGCCTCTTCTCTTGTGGTTCCAGGACTAGCTGATCCAAGAAGCAGTCATTTAAGGAGTCGAGAAACTTTCTCTGCATCCCGTCCTGAGGTGACATGTACCTAGTCAATATGGGGATAGTTGATATCCCCCATTATTACTGAGTTTATTTTTGTAGCCTCTCTAATCTCCCTGAGCATTTCAGAGTCACTATCACCATCCCGGTTTGGTGGTTGGTAATAGATCCCTACTGCTATATTCTTATTTTTCGAGCATGGAATTACTATCCATAGAGATTCTATGGTACAGTTTGGTTCATTTAAGATTTTTACTTCATTTGATTCTATGCTTTCCTACCACATATAGTGCCACTCCCCACCTCCCAGCACGACCTGTTCTGCCCTTCTGATATATTTTGCACCCTGGTATTACTGTGTTCCATTGATTATCTTCATTCCACTGAGTTTCTGTGATGCCTATTATATCAATACCCCCATTTAATACGAGGCACTCTAGTTCGCCCATCTTATTAATTAGACTTCTAGCATTTGTATATAAGCACTTTAAAAACTTGTTACTTTTTAGCTGTCTGCCATTACATGATGTAATTGAATGGGACTCTTTCATTTGACAGTTTCTCATCAGATGCTACCCATATTTTATCATCTTCCATCCTCTCCTCCTTACTAGGACATAGAGAATCTCCATTAATAGATCCTCTGAAAGGTGTAACAGAATTGAATTAAGCCCCGTGAATCTTCAGCATGGTATATGCTCATGTTCTTCTGTCTACTTGCCCCAGTTTAGAACTATGAACAAAAACACTTGTCTGCCTGCTTTGATTGCAAAATGTTAGCAACCACCCACACAACCATAGACTGCAATTACTGAGCTATATAAAATATATTATTGCAGTGCAGACAGCCATGAACATGCAGGTATTGGTATACAGGAGAGCAGAAATTAGAGCTTTTAAAAATAGACTAGAAAACAAAACAGATTTTCCTCACCCACTGGTTTGTAATGGAGCACAGCAGATGAAAAGCGGTAATGGTATTAGAAAACCACAATAAAAACAAAATAATCTTATTATAAAATATGAGTTACCACAAAAGCCATAGCGGGTTTCACAGTGAAGAACGTTTTCCTGTTGCAGAGTTGGTCTGAGGAAGAGGACCTCTAGTTTTCTAGAGGCCTTTGTTCTACAGAGACTTTTTTTATTCTATTCTTGGATTTAGCTATTCTTGAAGCAGCTATTCAAAAGTCTGTGAGTAATTACAAGGAGTATTGTTTTACATATGCAGAACTCTAGTACTACTCACATTTCTCTCAGAGAATATTCCTTTATAATTTAGATCTAGACCAAATCATTCATCCACTTGAGAAGTCTGTTACAATGTTTATGAGAAATTGTTCCATTTCTAAGTCAAATTTGATCTTCAAGAGAGGCAATTTAAACACGATTTGAAGCCTATGGCAGGTGAGTCTAATTGTTAGTTACTTTAGAAAGGAAAAGAAGCCATGAAAGCCAGACTAGCATTGCAGGAGTGCAGAAGGCAGGCATATAATTGAGAAAGGATTATATAAAACTCCCTTACACTTCTCCATTATATAGTTAGAATGCCTTTAAATACAGAGTTTTCTCTTGCTCAGTTATCACAGTGGGCTAGGACTTGTGGAGTAGAAATTACATGATCCATTAGCCTAAGTGAATCACAAAGCTGTAATGTGATTGAGGTGCTTGTAGGATTTCATTATTAGTGAGTGGACAAGATTAAAGCTTTCATCAACTCAGAAGGTAAATATGGTACTGGTCTGCAGACTTGTAAGTCAATAGGGGATATTTACAGCATACAGCATGCTATGTATGTATATGCACACTAATATGTATCTCACACTCATACAAACCACATCTATGGAGGAAATATCCTTCTGATCAGTTGCAAGACCATGTGATAAATTAATTTATCAAGCATATGTGACCATTTCACTATTTCAGAAAAGATGTGGACAAATTGGAGAAAATCCAGAGAAGAGCAACAAAAATTATTAAAGATCTAGAAAACATGACTCATGAGGAAAGATTGAAAAATTTGAAGACTGAGAGGGGACATGTTAAAAGTTTTCAAATACATAAAAGGTTGTTACAAGAAGTAGGGAGAAAAATTGTTCTCCTTAACCCCTGAGGATAGGACAAGCAGCAATGGGCTTAAATTGCAGCAAGGGCAATTTAGGTTGGACATTAGGAAAAGCTTCCTAACTGTCAGGATAGTTAAGCACTGGAATTAATTACCTAGGGAGATTTAAAAATCTCCAATGATGGAGATTCCACAGAACAGGTTAGATAAAGATCTGTCACGGATGGTCTAGATAATACTTAGTCCTGCCTTGAGTGCAGGAGACTGGACTAGAAGACCTCTCAATGTCCCTTCTAGTCCTACAATTCTAGGATCCTCTGTCCACTCAATGATCTCCATTGGGCTTATTGTAACATTCCATTTCCAAGCCCCTGAAAAGTTTCCTCACAAAAACAAAAACAAAAAAAAACCCCACACAAGATGTGCACAATTTGTCCTTCCTCAAAACCCGCTTTTTCATACATCATAAAAAACTAATAGTTCTAAGGTATGTTATCTCATGCATCTTGCAGGGTTAGAAATTAGAGCATTATTCCTGGGGAAAGGTTCTCATTGGGGCTTGGCACACTGCTAGACTGGAATGTCCAGAGATAACAATTTAGAATTGTGACATTTTAAGAAGGTAGAGAAATGCAATTGTAAGTGGGTTTTACAGTTTCTTCTGAGCCCTGCATGGTTAGGCTCAAGGTGCTCGATCCTGAACCCATTGTGGCCAACTGGGGCTTTGTCACCAACTTCAATAGATACAGGATTAGGTCCATAGTAACTAAGGGCCAGATTTTCAAAGATTGTGCCTAAAGATTAAGATAGGTGCCTTTGAATGTCCCACGAGGTGCCTAAGAAGGTAGGTATCTATCATTAGGCATTCAAATCCTTTTGAAAATATGGCCCTACTGGATTTAGCTTTTCAGTCAGTGAAATACAAGGTAGAGCCCCATTTTAAATGCTCAAAACATCTCAAACAGACCAAGATTTTTTTTAAATGGGTGCCTAAAGTTAGGTTCCTAAATCCATATTTAGGCAACTAAATAAGTGGTCTTATTGCCAGAAATGCTGAGTATCTAAGCAAGCTTTTATTGTAGTCAATAGAGGATTCTAAGAAACTAGGCCAATTGTTTAGTTGCCTAAATATGGATTTAGGAGCCTAACTTTAGGCACTCATCTAGAAAAATCTTGACCACAATATATATATTTACATTTTTTTTAAAAATTAACTTTAAAATATACAGATATTACAGTGTATGTTTGTTCCATAGTGTATACACACACCATTTCGTAAGTAAATTATACAATAAATAAATTAACAGGTCAAAGGTGAAGTAAGTGAGTATGACTTTCAAGCCTTTCATGTTTGCATGGAGGGTGGTAGCACTGTTGCACTGAAGAGGTGAACAGGAATAAAGTTAGTAGCCCACATTCAAGGGAGATAAGTGTGTAGACTGGCGATTCCAGGTGTCTTTAATTGCTTTTACATCAACACAGACTCAAGTGGGAAAGGAAGAAAAGTCAGACAAAAAGGAGAACTGGATGCATTGCAAAATGAGATGATATGCAGGTAGGGTGACCAGATAGCAAGTGTTAAAAATTGGGACGGGGTGGGGGTGGGGGGTAATAGGAGCCCATATTAAAAAAAAGCACCAAATATCAGGACTGTCCCTATAAAATCGGGACATCTGGTCACCCTATATGCAGGAAGGACAACATGAGATTACTTTACATAAGAAGGCCAACAGTTCCATACAGGGTGTCTTTGTATCCTCCGTCTCTTGTACAATTTATTAAAATGTGGTTTGCATTAGTAAAAAACTGCACACTTACTGTACATTTCCAGATAGAAAAATGCTCTTATGAGGTATGATAACCTCCAGTTAGCAGCTCATGTGCTAGTTCCTGAGATAAAAGGCTTGCCACAGTTATGGGACCACATTCATAATTTCCCTACAGCCTACACCAACAGCAGTGACATAAGGGGCCTCTGAAACATCCCTGCAGCACGGGTGGCATGCTGGGGGAGCATGGAGGTGGGCTAGAGAAAGTAGAGAATGGATCCTGTCCCTCGGTGATTCCCTGCTAGCCCAACAGGAGCTATGGCAGCCAGGAGCACAACTTAAGGGAGCCCCGTAGGCTGCCTCAGCTTGTGCTGGGGACTGAATCAACCCCTGCAGTTTTGGAATCTGGAGACACAAGGGTCCAGTTCCCCAAAGATAGTTCGGCTCCTAACTTAACTGATTACAAAGTGAGGAGCCTAACTCAGTTAAGCTAGGAGCTGAACTATCTTTGAGGATTTGGGCCCTCGGGCCTCACGATTCCAAAACTGCAGGGATTGATTCAGCCTAACTGTCTTTCAGGATGTGGACCACACTTCCACCTCTCTGCTGCTGCACCAGCTTTGGAACAGATGCACAATGAAACTGACCCAAAGCATCCAATAGCTGCTTTGACTGAGTGCTGGAGATGTCAGAGAGGAAGATTACTAGCAGGTCTTTACTGGGCCATATTATTTACTGGCCTGCTGGTCAGCAAATTGCCCCCCCCCCACCACCACCACCACCCTGCCCCAGTTTCCATGGGTAAGTCTAAAAGATCCAAGTTTTACCAGAAGACGGAAGACTATCAAGGAAACGGATGTGTTAAAAGGCATGCAATTTCATGAGTGTTTGGATATCAAAGAGTTATCTTGGGGAAAATATTTGAGAGACTAGTTAGTTATATTCCATGGGGTAACCAAGCTGTGTACTTATTGTACAAAAAGGGACCTTGCTTTGCTGTTGCTAAAGTCACACACACTTTTGCCTGCACTGTGTGTCCTTCCTTGCAACTGGAGCTCTCTAATAGCAGCTCACGCAAAGGCTGGTGCTTTTGTACCTTGGAAGGGGATATGAACCCTAAATTTAAACTCAAAAGCCTATTTTAGCCTCTGGAAACTGTTCAGTTCAAAAATGTAATATAGAAATCCTGAGTCTGTATCTACGGTGACTCAACTGGATGATTTTTACCTGTGCCTTAATGAAAACAACACTATGTGTCTTAAATGTTAAGAAAATGTGTCCTCTAAATGTCATTTCAAGGGCATACTCATATTAAGGAAGTAGCAACCTGGTAGGATTAAGAACTCTCCAGAAACAACAACTTCCTCTGATTTCCATCAGGAGCAACTAAAATATATAAGGGAAGCATTGAGTGTTACACTGAAAATAAGACCAATCAGCTTAATGGGAGAGACTTAAGGAGATCGACACTTACCAGGTCTTGTCTCTCAGCCAAGGCTATCCAGAAACTGCTCTTTCTTAGATCTTATCCTATCAGCTGGGTAACAAGGAGCTATTTATCCACATGAAGTACCTTAAGTACCCCGTGACACTGAGCCAGAAAGGGTTAAGCAACCAGCAGATTAAAGTGATCCCAGATCAACCTTTAAAACCGTATTAGAGAAGTACTGAAATGGTAAACAGGGCCATTTCTTGTACTGTAGGTGGTTATCAAAGTCATTAAGTAGACTAAATTCTTTTAAATGCAAACCTCTATTGCCAGGTAACTTAGGGTGACCAGATGTCCTGATATTGCGGCTTTAGCTGCTCCGGCGGGGTTTTTTTTTGGCGCTTCGGCAACTCCGGCCACTTTTTTTTTTTTTGCTTCCCCCGTGTGTCCTGATATTTTGTCCTTTTCATCTGGTCACCCTAAGGTAACTAGAAGTAAATACTAATTGCATTTGCCTGTATCTACCTGTATCTTGTTAGATGTTAACAATGTGATCTAATCAGCTTGTAGATCAGGGCTGGGCGAGCTTTTTGGCCTCAAGGCTGCATTTGGGTATGGAAATTGTACGGCGGGCCATGAATGCCTGGTGGAGGAGTGGGGACTCTATGGAGTGTAGCATGGGAGGGCTCTATAAGAGATGTTACCAAGGTGGGGGAGGAAGGACTCGTCGAGGGGGGGGCACTCCACAGAGGCGGTACTGGGGACTTCTAGGGGCCCTGCCAGCAGTGACACCAAGATGGCCGTACCAGACAGCACCACGGGCAGAGGCACCCTAGCTGGGATGGGTGCGGCCCCTGGGCAGTTTTGAGGTTCTCGAGGGTGGGGCTGTCGGAGACTGGGAGGGGATTGGGCATGATGCCGTGTAGGAGGGGCTGCCACATAGGGGCGGGCTTCAGATCCTGGAAACAGTGTGGTAAGGTCGTGTCTGCACAGTGTGGCTCTGCGTGAAGATGTTGCTCATCAAAGGAATTGTGAGTCGGGGGATGGGGAGTGCCGGGCAGGCAGAGTGGGAAAAGCTCCCCAGCAGGAGCACCAAGCAGGTCGAGCAGGGCAAGCCCCCGACCCCGCTCCCTGACGGGAACACGAGGGCCAGATAAAAACATCTGATGGGCCAGAAGCGGACCGTGGGCCATAGTTTGCCCATCCATGTTGTAGATGCTAAACTTCTGTTCCTGTTTGTTACTATATTCTATTGATTCAGAGATCAAAAGGGAATATTAGGAATTAGATGAAAATGTGTGGTGTAATAATATCATTGTCTTTACTACAAACTTCAAAGAGAAATAAACTACCTGTGAATCTTTGAATGGTTAATTGTCTTATGCTAATACATGCAAATAATTACCTGTGTATACATAGGAAATAGGAGGTTTGCTTCAAAGCAACAATGTATATTACTTATTCTTCATCCAAGGAAAGTTTGCTGTGTTATCTTCTGTCAAGGGGCTATTGTAGCCTGCCAGAGATCTATAAAAGAACTTTGGGACCCAATCCTGTTTGTCTCAGATATGTTTGAATTTCATCAGGGAAAGTTTAAATCACAAGACTGAGGTCTCAAGCTCCATTCTGGATTACTCTTCTATTTCACATGGAAGAATTTAAACAAACTCTGCACATGGACTTCCTATTGGTTGATAACTTATGGAATTGATGCTGGGAGAACTTTTTACAAATCACCTGCTCACCATGGTGCCACTGCAGCGTGGTAAGTATAGACAAACCCTGAGGCTAGTGGAGGATCAGGCATATCAGAATTCTGCTCTGCCATGGCCCCTCCCTCCCAAATATGCATGCCCTACCCATGGAATGCCTCTGACGGCCTCCTTCACCTTGAGAATGGGGACAGCTGGTATAGGCGGTATCATAGCACTTCTCCCAGCTGTGCCCCAGCAGAGAATTTCCCCGAATGGGGGAATTCTCCATTGGCCATCTCTGGATGCTTTAAAACTGCTTTGCATCACTTATACAGTACAACATTGTTTTACTGGACTGCAGAATCTGGCAGAGTGCATGTAAAAATAGCCACCTTTCAGCATCTTAATAATGAAAATGTAACCCTTCTGCTAGTTGGAGCCAGCAACAACAAGGGCCGGGTTCAGTATCTAAGGGGTTCCTTTTCAATAATACAACACAAAACCTGATCAAGCGCCACCCAGTGACCTGGGACAATTACACATCATCCCCTGGGCACCTCTAAGAGGCAATACTTCCCCTCTTGCAAGCACAGAGTCTTAGGCCTTGTCTACACTACGAAATTAGGTCGAATTTATAGAAGTCGGTTTTGTAGAAAGCGTTTTTATACAGTCGATTGTGTGTGTCCCCATACAAATGCTCTAAGTGATTATAGTCGGTGGAGTGTGTCCACAGTACCGAGGTAACCGTCGACTTCCAGAGCATTGCACTGTGGGTAGCTATCCCACAGTTCCCACAGTCTCCGCTGCCCATTTGAAGTCTGGGTAGAAATCCCAGTGCCTGATGGGGCTAAAACATTGTTGCGGGTGGTTCTGGGTACATATTGTCAGGCCCCCCTTCCCTCCCTCCCTCCATGAAAGCAACAGCAGACAATTGTTTTTGTGCCTTTTTTCTTGAGTTACCCATGCAGACGCCATACCACGGCAAGCATGGAGCCCGCTCAGCTAACTGTCACCATATGTCTCCTGGGTGCTGGCAGACATGGTATTACATTGCTACACAGCAGCAGTTTATTGCCTTTTGGCAGCAGACAGTGCAGTATGACTGGTAGCCATCGTCAATGTAGTCCAGGGTGCTCTTTTAACTGACCTCGATGAGGTCGGGGCGCCTGGGCAAACATGGGAGTGACTCAGCCAGGTCATTACCTTTTTAAGTTTCATCTCATGGCGATTCAATCCTACCAGCAGTGCACTCTTTTAATCTGCAGCCAGCAGAAGACGATGGCTAGCAGTCATACTGCACTGTCTTCTGCCGAGCACCCAGGAGATGACGATGGCTAGCGGTCGTACTGCACAGTCTGCTGCCAGCAAGATGTATAAAGACAGATGAAGTGGATCAAAACAAGAAATAGACCAGATTCGTTTTGTATTCCTTTTCTCCTCCCTCCCTCCAAGAAATCAACGGCCTGCTAAACCCAGTTTTGAGTTCTATCTTTGAGGTTTTGAGTTCTATCCTTAAGGGGGCCATTCTGTTTCTCGCAAAGCCACCCCCCTTGTTGATTTTAATTCCCTGTACGCCAACCCTGTAAGCCATGTTGTCAGTTGCCCCTCCCTCTGCCAGAGCAACGGCAAACAATCGTTTCGCGCCCTTTTCCCTGGATTGCCCAAGCAGGAGCAGACACCATAGCTCAGCAAGCATGGAGCCCGTTCAGCTCACCGCAGCAGTTATGACCATTGTAAACACCTTGTGCATTATCGTGCAGTGTATGCAGAACCAGCACCTGAAAAACCAGGCGAGGAGGCGATGGCAGCGCGGTGATGAGGACATGAACACACTTTTCTCTAAAACCGCGTTCCCCCGCAATTTGGAGATCATGGTGTTAATGGGGCAGGTTCAAGCCATGGAATGCCAATTCTGGGCCCCGGAAACAAGCACAGACTGGTGGGACCACATAGTGTTGCAGGTCTGGGACGAATCCCAGTGGCTGTGAAACTTTCGCATGTGTAAGGGCACTTTCATGGAACTTTGTGACTTGCTTTCCTCTGCCCTGAAGCGCAAGAATACCAAGATGAGAGCAGCCCTCACAGTTCACAAGCGAGTGGCAATAGCCCTGTGGAAGCTTGCAATGCCAGACAGCTACCGATCAGTCAATAATCAATTTGGAGTGGGCAAATCGACTGTGGGGGTTGCTGTGATGCAAGTAGCCAACGCAATCATTGAGCTGCTGCTATCAAAGGTAGTGACTCTGGGAAATGTGCAGGTCATAGTAGGTGGCTTTGTTGCAATGGGATTCCCTAACTGTGGTGGGGCTATAGACGGAACGCATATCCCTATCTTGGGACTGGACCCCAAGGCAGCCGATACATAAACCGCAAGGGGTACTTTTCAATGGTGCTGCAAGCACTGGTGGATCACAAGGGATGTTTCACCAACATCAACGTGGGATGGCTGGGACAGGTTCATGACTCTCGTGTCTTCAGGAGCTCTGGTCTGTTTAAATGACTTCAGGAAGGGATTTACTTCCCAGACCAGAAAATAACTGTTGGAGATGTTGAAATGCCTATAGTTATTCTTGGGGACCCAGCCTACCCCTTAATGCCCTGGCTCATGAAGCCGTACACAGGCACCCTGGACAGTAGTAAGAAGCTGTTCAACTATAGGCTGAGTAAGTGCAGAATGGTGGTAGAGTGTGCATTTGGACGTTTAAAGGGTCGCTGGTGCAGTTTACTGACTCGCTCAGACCTCAGCAAAACCAATATTCCCATTGTTATTGCTGCTTGTGGTTTGCTCCACAATCTCTGTGAGAGTAAGCGGGAGAAGTTTATGGCGGGGTGGGAGGTTGAGGCAAATTGCCTGGACACTGAATACGTGCAGCCAGACACCGGGGCAGTTAGAAGAGCACAGCAGGAAGCAGTGCACATCAGAGATGCTTTGAAAACCAGTTTCATGACTGGCCAGGGTACTGTGTGACACTTCTGTTTGATTCTCCTTGATGAAAACCCACCCCCTTGGTTGACTCTAATTCCCTGTAAGCCACCTGCCCTCCCGCCTTCCATCACAGCTTGCTTGCAAAGGAAATAAAGTCACTATCCTTTTAAAAACATGTATTCTTTATTAATTGATTATAAAAATAGAGAGATAACTCACAAGGGAGCCCGGGTGGGGTGTGGGAGGAGGGTAGGGTGGAAGGAAAAGGCCACTTTAAAACTTGTTGAATGCCAGCCTTCTGTTGCTTGGGCTGTCCACTGGGATGGAGTGGCTGGGTGCCCGGAGGCGCCCCTCCCCCCCCACGTTCTTGGGCATCCGGGTGAAGAGGCTATGGAACTTGGGGAGGATGGAGGGCAGTTAAGCAGGGGCTGCAGCGGCAGTCTGTGATCCTGCTGCTGTTCATGAACTTCCACCAGACGCCAGAGCATGTCTGTTTGATCCCGCAGTAGCCCCAGCATTTCCTCATGCCTCCTCTGATCTTCCTGCCGCCACCTCTCCTCACGTTCATCGGCCATCATCCTGTACTCTGCTATTGTGTCCCTCCACACAGCTCTGTCAGTGCCGGATGACTGCATGAGCTCAGAGAACATTTCTTCGCGCATGTGTTTTTTTCGCTGCCATATCTGAGATAGCCTTTGGGACGGAGGAGGGAGGCTTGAAATATTTGCAGCTGCTGGAGGAAAAAGGAATGAAGTATTTAAAAAGATACATTTTACAGAACAATGGCTATACTCTTTCACAGTGAACAACGCTATTCACATTACATAGCACATGTGATTTTGGTACAAGGTCTCATTTTGCATCTTATATTGAGTGCCTGCGTCTTTGGTGTTAGAGATCACACATGCAGGGCTGGGCAACAGAATTCGGCTTGCAGGAGGCCATGGTAAGCCATAGTCTTTCGGCTTCTGCAACCTTCATAACATCAGCCCCCTCTTTTCCCATACCAAGCAAAGCCTGTTGAGTTGGCCATTTAGTGCTGCAGTTTTCCTGTTAACGTGCAGCAGCAGAAACCAAACTAACCCCCTCCCCGCATCCAATTCTCTGGGATGATCGCTTTTCCCCTCCCCCGCACCGCCTGGCTGGTATCAGGGAAGATCCCTGCTAGCCAAATGCGAACAGCTCAGCACCAATGGCCCCCCCTCCCACCGCATGGCTAATTGCGGGGAGGATTTCTTTTCAGCCACAGGCAAGCAGCCCAGTAGGAACGGGCACCACTGAATGTCCCCTTAATCAAATCCCCCTATTTCAACCAGGTTACCATGAACAATATCACTCTCCTGAAGATAACACAGAGAGATAAAGAACGGATGTTGCTTGAATGCCAGCAAAGACCAGGACCATACGCTGCCAGGCTTTGTCATGCAATGATACCAGATTACTTGCTACTAGCATGGCATGGTAAAGTGTCCTACCATGGAGGACGGAATAAGGCTGCTCTCCCCAGAAACCTTCTGCAAAGGCTTTTAGAGTAACCTCCAGGAGAGCTTCATGGAGATGTCCCTGGAGGATTTCCACTCCATCCCCAGACACGTTAACAGACTTTTCCAGTAGCAGTACTGGCCACGAATGCATCCCAAGTCCTCAGGCTACTTCATCATTAAAAAAACACTTGCTTTTATACCATGTATTATATTTAAAAAGGTACACTCACCAGAGGTCCCTTCTCTGGCTTTGTTGGGTTGGGAGGGTATTTGAGTCAGGGTGATAAAAAGATCTTGGCTGTCGGGGAGAACGGTGTGCTCTCCCCAAGCTCGTCCTCCTCCTCCTCATCTTCCCCATCTGCCAAATCCTCAGCCATGGCGGAGAGTACCCCATCATCGGAGTCCACGGACAGGGGTGGTGTAGTGGTGGCGGCCCCCTCTAGAATTGCATGCAGCTCAGCGTAGAAGCGGCATGTCTGGGGCTCTGTCCCGGAGTGTCCGTTTGATTCTTTGGTTTTCTGGTACACTTGTCTGAGCTCCTTAAGTTTCACGTGGCACTGTGTTGCATCCGTGATGTAGCCTTTGTCCCTCATGGCCTCTGAGATTTTTTGAAATGTTTTGGCATTTTGTCTTTTGGAACGTAGTTCTGATAGCACGGATTCCTCTCCCCATACAGCGATCAGATCCAGTACCTCCCATTCGGTCCATGCTGGAGCTCTTTTTCGATTCTGGGACTGCATGGTCACCTGTGCTGATGAGCTTGCCTGGCCAAACAGCAAATGAGATTCAAAAGTTCCCGGGGCTTTTCCTGTACACCTGGCCAGTGCATCCGAGTTCAGAGTGCTGTCCTGAGTAGTCACAATGGTGCACTGTGAGATAGCTCCCAGAGGCCAATACCTTCGAATTGCGTCCACACTAACCCTAATTCAAAACGGCGATGTCGATTTCAGCGCTAATCCCCTCATTGGGGAGGAGTACAGAAATCGGTTTTAAGAGCCCTTTATGTTGAAAAAACGGCTTCATTGGGTGGACGGGTGCAGGGTTAATTCGGATTTAACGCTGCTAAATCTGACATAAACTCATAGTGTAGACCAAGCCTTAGGGTAGCAAAAACTTTTAATAAAAGGAGGGAAGTAACTCAGCCTTAATTTGGGAAAATACCGCAACTAGGGCTCATAAACACAAACCATGAGCAAAAGACCCACCCCCAGTAAGTTGGGCAGTGTCCTTTTCTCCTCAGGGTCTTAAGTCCAGCAATCCAAAAGTCTCTTTAATGTGCCTGTCCCTTCTCTGTGCCCCACTCACAGTTGCTGTCCTTGGCCAGTGCAGCCCCAGAGTTCAGAGGTTCATCCGCAGAGTTCACTTCCCACCCTGTGTGGAAGGCAGGGGGGCTAAGGAGGCACCTTACATGCTGCACTGCTTAGGCACTCACTCATCACCCCAACAGCTGATTGCCACACCTCTGCGAGGCTCTGTTCTGGCCCTCTCCATCAGGTTCTCTGCTGGCTGCTTGCCACGCCTCTGTCTGCCAGCTGCCCACTCACCAAGATGTCATCAGAGCCCCCCCACACACACTTAACGCAGCTCTCAGTGAGTTCAGCTGTTAGTGTGGGAGCCTCACTTCTTGTGCACACTGGGCAGTCTCTTGCAATAGAGACACTGCCCAAAAGTAGGTGTGATACTTAGACCTAAGTATCAGTGATTTCAGCTCTGCAGTATGTAGCAAGACTCTCAGCTGAGTTTAAATTAGGTTCATTACACCATGGAGAGAGAAGAGGTCAAATGGTGTCTAGAGCCCTTAAACAGGGCCCACACCACCAGGTACAAGTACCTGTCCCCACCCTCTCTCAACTCACTGGGCTTTGGAACCCATGTTCCCTGCCTAGCGAGTGCTGTTCAGTTGAGGATGAGTCCTTCCATTGGGGTATGCCACATACAGTTCTGCTGCCCTAGGTTCACACAACAAGGATAGCAACGCTTTATTACTCTGGCCCCAATAACAAGGAGACTGGGGATCCAACACCAGCCACAAGTGATCATTTGGGCAAGCAGTCCCATCATGTTGAGCACCAAGGCAGGGTGGGTGTGTCCATGCAAATGAGATCAGCTTCTGAAGTCTTTTTCCACAGCTCACCACTAGATGTCAGGGGAGAGCTCATCCAGACTCTGCTTACATACAGAACTCATTCAAGTGCTTAGTTCTGATATGGGGATGACAGCAGAGAAGCAAACCTACCCACAAGGAATATTTGCAGAACACCCTGTGTGCCATGTGCCACTGAGGCTTTTAATTTTTCTGCTATGTAGTTAAATATTTCAGAATTGTTCACTGTTTTTATCCTGCCATTTCAAACTACTGTTTTCTCCTCCTGCATTTCTTTGCCTGAAGCCAAATTAGCAATCTTATCAACAATATTGATTTTGGTAATGCCCCAGAATACAGCATGTCCAGCCTAATCTGAGGGGTGAAGTGGTCTTCTGAATAATCCTCCTGTTTGACTCACTAAACAAAGTAACCTAGGTTAGCGTGTTGTTAAGACTTTAAAGCCCAGATCCTCAGAAGTATTTGGGCTCCTCTCTAGGCACCACTGACATTCTTTGAACCACAACTCAGCTGCCACCCAACTCCTCATGACACATATGTTTCTACTGGATGGCAATCAAAGATGCCTAAGCACTGATGTCACCCCACCGTTAAATTAAATAGTCATTGGGCCAGAATGCGAGACTGGCTGCATAGCACCCTGGTGAGAGTACTTTCCTAGGATGCGGAAGACAGCTTCAAGTCTCTGCTCCAACAATATTTCTACAAATTAGAACAGCTTCAATAAGGGAGATTGAGGGGAAAAAATCCATCTTAGACAAGACTGATGGCTTGGCACTCAGCTGGGTCATGAGACCTGAGTTCAAATCCCTACTCTACATCAGGCAGAGCAGGGACTCGGACCTGGGTCTCCCACATCGCAGGCGAGTGCTTTACCCATCAGGCTATTCTGAACTCTCTCCTGCGCTCTGGTTTTCCATGGAAAAAATGGCAAAAGGTCTCAGTTTCATCCCGGTGGGTTTCAGGTGCTAGGACATGGAACACTGTCACAGGCCAGCTGTCACATTGTCTGGAGCTGCTATCTCAGGGCAGACCAGCCAAAACAGGGCAGACACCCCACACCGGTGGTGGGTTCGATAATTAGATTTCACTAAGCCAGTGACAAATGTGCACTCCTGGATCACTGTACCAGTCCCACCATGGGGTCAGACAATCCCTTTAGACTCTCCAGTCTATCTTGCCACACAGGCAAGCTGGATTTAGTCATAAATGGTCACTTAAAAAAAAGAAAAACAACCGCCACAAAACAGTCAGGTTGTTTCCAGACCCAAGAAACCATGCTGTCAAGGTTCCTCCCCCACTCTGAACTCTAGGGTACAGATGTGGGGACCTGCATGAAAAACCTCCTAAGCTTATCTTTACCAGCTTAGGTCAAAACTTCCCCAAGGTAACAAATATTACCCCCGTTATCCTTGGAATGGCCGCTACCACCACCAAACTAATACTGGTTACTGGGGAAGAGCTGTTTGGACGCGTCCTTCCCCCCAAAATACTTCCCAAAACCTTGCACCCCACTTCCTGGACAAGGTTTGGTAAAAAGCCTCACCAATTTGCCTAGGTGACTACAGACCCAGACCCTTGGATCTTAAGAACAATGAACAATCCTCCCAACACTTGCACTCCCCCTTTCCTGGGAAATGTTGGATAAAAAGCCTCACCAATTTGCATAGGTGACCACAGACCCAAACCCTTGGATCTGAGAACAATGAAAAAGCATTCAGTGTTTTACAAGAAGACTTTTAATAAAAAATAGAAGTAAATAGAAATAAAGAAATCCCCCCTGTAAAATCAGGATGGTATATATCTTACAGGGTAATTAGATTCACAAACATAGAGAACCCCTCTAGGCAAAACCTTAAGTTACAAAAAAGATACACAGACAGAAATAGTTATTCTATTCAGCACAATTCTTTTCTCAGCCATTTAAAGAAATCATAATCTAACACATACCTAGCTAGATTACTTACTAAAAGTTCTAAGACTCCATTCCTGTTCTGTCCCCGGCCAAGACGACTACAGACAGACACACAAACCCTTTGTTTCTCTCCCTCCTCCCAGCTTTTGAAAGTATCTTGTCTCCTCATTGGTCATTTTGGTCAGGTGCCAGCGAGGTTACCTTTAGCTTCTTAACCCTTTACCGGTGAGAGGAGCTTTCCCCTGGCCAGGAGGGATTTCAAAGGGGTTTACCCTTCCCTTTATATTTATGACACATGCACTTACCCCAAGTCAGTTTGTATTAGATCTCACACCAAAGACAGCACCTGTAGCCAAATGAGTTGAAATCTAAAGAGTGACAGTTGTATCAATCTATCAATTCAAAGTGTCTTTCAGGGCAGTCCCAGGAATAACCCCTGGGAATCACTGGCTTCAGCTTGGTGTGTCTGGCTTGGGCACCTAATTCCAGGAGAAGGTTCACAGCAGAATCCTGAGCAGAAGGAGGCACCTATCTCTGGTGCATTAGTCAGGCACCTAAGCCCCTTTTCTCTGAATTTCACTCCTGGCTAACTTAAGCAGCTCCCTGCTTAGGCTTCTCAGAAGTTAGCAAGCTTTCCTTAAGCACTGTCTAGTGATCCTGGCCACCTAACTCAGGGCTGAGGATTCCATGAGGTGGAAGGCCATCTAGTGGCTAGGTGTTGCAATGCTGAGCAAAGCAATGCAATGTCTAAGTATGTTTGAGGATCTGGGCAAAAGAGTTTTCTTTTTCCAGTCCAAGTCAGAAAGCCGTACCTTGACATGATACATTCAGAATCCTAGCGAACATAGTGTTGGTAGGCAGGCCACTCATCCCATATTAAACCAGACAGTCCTGCTTTTCTGCGGTGTGTCCCCTTTCCACTACTCAGACAAAACCGGAGGTGCCTTTTTCCTGGTATTGGATGGGGGAATGCCATTTTAAAAGCATGCCACCCCACCCCCATGTGCTGTGACCTCACACACACTATGTCCAAGGACACAACGGCAGGGGTGGACGGGGTGTACTCTTAAAAATGGCACCCATGTGCGGCGTGACCTCACGTGCACAGGAACAAACATGAGCATGCAGTTTCTGTGCTCATAATTTCCAAGCCTTCCCAGCTAGTCCAGTGCCCCAAGGAGCTCTGTCTCTGCTCACTGTCATGGTCATACTCACAACTGCTTCTCCTTGTGTCTGCTTGCTTTTCTGTGGCTTTCTGCCTCTGATACACACAGCTGCAACCAAGCAATGTCCCAGCCCCTGTGTTTGCAATCAGCCCCCAGAGAAACCCTTCAGTCCACATGGCTTAGCTTCTGCTCAGGCCCTGCCATGTTGGGCAATGCCTTGGCAGT
The DNA here is from genome assembly GCF_965140295.1 of Lepidochelys olivacea. Lineage (NCBI taxonomy): Eukaryota > Metazoa > Chordata > Testudines > Cheloniidae > Lepidochelys > Lepidochelys olivacea. The sequence goes on from NC_140411.1 coordinate 271,443,185, forward strand.
GACCTTCATAGTTTTAGCTATCATTATACAAAAGGGGCATTTAATTGCTCCTTCATTTAGCCTGAACTAAAGGTGCTTAATACACCCATTGACTTTACCCAGGTCTGTGACTGATAGCAACCATTAACACCTTTCTGCATAACAATACCTTAAGGCAATAGAAAAATTGCTTGATAGTAGAAGAGTAGCCTAACCAGATTCTGGCCCCAGTTGTACCTTCATTTAAAAAAAAAATGGTGGCAGCACTCAGGTTTATTTCTCTAAGTAATCGGTGGATTATAAATAGAAAATACTATTAAATTACCCAGGTACTGTACTATTATGTTGCACATAGTTTTACATTGAAAGCTTTAAAAATAGCAAAGGCTGAAACACTCTTGGAGAGAGAGGAGGGATTGAAACCGAAGTATGACAGAATAACCTCCTGATCTGCCTTCCAAATTTCTCAAGTAACATACAAAATAATGACTGTTAATATAAAATGTGTATTGTCAATCTCCCTAGGATCCCTTTGTACACGTGCCTCCTGACACAGACAGCGTGACATTTGTAAAGCTAAGTAACAACCAAACACAAAAAACAGAAGAGCATAAGCTCTAATTACCCTTTTCCTGCCTCCTGAGAATCCTGTAAACCGGGGGGCTGTCAAGAGTGATCTTTGCCATACTACTGTGCCTCTTATATATAAAGCCTGATTCTCCATTCTGCTAAACCCCTTTTCCCACAGCATAATCCCAGTGAAATCAATAGCATTGCACCAGCATAAAACTGGTGTAATGAAGAGGAGAATCAGGTCCCTAATATTCTTCTCTGAAGGTCCTCACACCAAGATATGACACGGCAACATCTGTCTCCTGCTCTGTCTACACAGACTCAGAGCCCTTCCATTGTTAGAAGCAAATACTGCACTGCGGGATTTGCTCTTCCCACCACTTTACCAATCCATACACTGTATTACAGTGGTCCCCAAACATTTGAGGGTCACACCTCACCTTACCTCTGGTCCCCCGAGCTAGGGCCGGGAGCAGGGTTGCAGCTCCCAGGGTGGGGGGCGGGGCAGGAGGCGAGACATGGACAGTGTTAAGGGGGCCAAGGCTCAGGTTGCAGCTGGGCATGGGGCTGGGAATAAGGCCGCGGCTGGGGGCAGGGCCAGTTGTGGAGCCACAGCCAGGCCGAGGGCAGGGCCAGGTGTGAGACTGGGGGCACGGCAGGAGCGGGGCGGGGCGGGGCAGGGCAGGGCACCCTCCCCACCCGCCGTGGGGGCTGGCCGAGGCCCTGTCGCACCCTCCCCTTCTTCAGCACCACCCTAGGGGCACACCCCACAGTTTGTGGACTTCTGCCATGTTACTTAGAGTTTCAGTTTGTCCTTAGCTCTCCATCAAGAAGAGAGAAGCACACATGTTCCCCCTAAGCCGCCTTGGTTCTGGCTCTGCCAACCTGCCTTTATTCCCAGCACTTCCCTCCTGTGCCTTCTTCTAGCCTCTAGTGTTAATGGGATAATTAGCTCTTTGGTCCTCCTCCTGCCCATTCAAATATGCTAATTAAGCACAGTCATGTCCACCCCAGGGAAATTACTTGGTGTTTAAGGAATCCGAGTGGCTCAGGGGTTGGGTCCCAGCACTCTGTCACACAAGGCAAGATTGTTTTACACCAGACTATCCTCAGGTGCCAAAATATAAATTTAAGAGTCTAATTTAAGTCTCACCGGTTTGAAAATGTTGGCCCCCTAGGTTGTAGATGCTCTAGGACGCAATCTGACTATAAGTTTGGTGTTGCTTTCTCTGGAACGGTACAAAGCTCAGCAGAGAGATTTAACATTGGGAACAATGTTTATTGGCAGAGTGGAACAAAAATAGATACAATGTGGGTTACTGTCTGCTTTCTCTGTGGACGCTGCTGCATGCTGCCCTCTCCCCGAGGAGCCAGAGAAAACCCCTCCATGACCATATTAACAGGCAGCCACAATGATTAGAGGTGGAAATGGAAGCAAAAGGGGGTGGAGAAGGGGAGCAGCGCACTCTAGACAGCAGTATTATCATAGCCTCTATGCCATCCAGTCCCTGGTGAGGAGTGGGTATGATAGGAGCGAAGGGGACAGCGTTTTGCAACATGGCTCCCTCAGGTGCCATGTTGTCATCTGCAATTAGCATGGCGGGTCCTAGATCCACACAACGGCCCTCTGCTGTCTTTGCAGCTCCTGAGAACTGCAACACTTGCAGCCTGTGCTCCTGCCACACCTTTCCCCTTTGAAGAGAGGATTCAGAAAACAGTCTGTTGGATACGATTGTCAGCCAAAACATTCCTCTCCCATGGGCTTTTACCCCGGTGCTGACATCTTGCCCCATATGAACTGCCAGTCTCCCGGGCCATGGTTTTAAACAACACGGTGCTTGCTCTGGTAAATGAGACTCTCACTGCACCCTTGGTTAATAAGAATTGACATCTGCATAAAATAATCCAATTCATAGTGCCACTGATCCCTTAGCATGTGATACAAATGTGTGCTGCTATAAATAATTAGATCTTTAAAATGATCGCAGGGCAGTGGTTATAACTGCTACATTTTGTTAAGCCTGCTGCTCTACCGGCTTCTGGTTTACCTCTTATGACTCGGATCATGTTTGGATTTATAGTGGAATTAATTCAGGACATTAGGCTCAGCTTTGCTTTCAATCTCTTGTTTATCCATTCATAATAGCAGATGAGACAGTTGGTAAAATTCCAATAAACATATCGAGTTCATTTCAAATAAAGCATATTATTGTTTTGACCCTTGGGTTGTACTACTAATAAAAAGGACACCAGGGAAAAAGACAACCTAACAATCCAGGATTTGTGTGTCTCCTGTCGGCTGGTGTCATGTTCTGGCAGGGTTTCTGTGAGACAGTAATGCATGGTACAAGCTGGTATGTCACTGGAAGTCAGAGCCAGTTGACGGGCTGTAGCAGAAATTTATATCATAGTACCTCACAGAGAGGAACCAATATATTGCTTTTTAAGTGATAATGGATTGAATGCCCCCCTGAACTCGCATTTTAGGGGCAATCAGAACTTATTAATAAAGTCACTGTGCAAGAACCTTACTTAATCTGTGTAGGTGACTTTTAAAGGCTAGTTCACTAAGCCACTCTGCTTACTCTTTTTATTTTGACAGGGCTCAAGGATTTAAAATCTTAACTATAGTTCATAGGGACCATCCCCTGGAAGAGGCTCCTAAAATGATACAATGAGAATCTATTAGATGACATGGAGTTTTTTAAGTCTGGTTTCTAATTCTTGGTGTATGTGTATATCTGGAAGGTTTACAACAGAATGTGATTGTCCATTTAACACTCCTGTGCTTCACTGACCAGACAACAAGCCGATGACAGAGGATCTGGTTCTTTTATGCAATTTGATCCTGTGTGCCACTCAGGCAGTGACAGTGAAACTCTCTATCTGATAATTCCCCCACCAGGGAGAGAGAGCTCCAATGCCAACTACCCTACCTCCACCCTGGCAGAGGGGATACTTTGGGAGCAGGAGGGAGCATGTAAAAAATGGAGCAGAGCACAGCTCCAGGACCGCAGCCAGATGTTGTAAGTTAGAGCAGCCCTTAGGGGCGCTCCAGCACAGCACCCATTGTGCTAGGTGCTGTACAAACACATACTAGGAGATTGTCCATTCTCTGAAGAGCTTACAGCCTAAGTCCCTGATCCTGCAAATACATATGCACATGCTTAACTGTGTACACATGAACAGTCCTATTGACCGCATTGAAAAAGAGATTGCGGGATTGAGGCATAATTTAAAATTAGACACTGCAAGACAGAATGAAGGATGTAGGATGAGGATAAAGTGTTAGAAACACAGATACTTGCACAGTTGGATGATTTCAAGTCAAAGATATTTTTTATTCATTCCCTATTTCTATTCCCTGTTGTCTTCACCCTGGCTGGTCTTCCAGTGTCAAGGTTACACTGTTGTCATTTCATCGCTGTGCTGGACAGTACTCACCACAGCTCTGTTAGGTTCTCTACTAGCTCGCCCCACACTTCCCTTCAGCTCTTCATTTTGCTTCTTGTGTTTTAGTTGCTCTTTTCCCCAGCATCATTCTTTTCATTCCTTCCGATATTTTTGTCTCACTTTCTCCACATCCTGTCATTAAGTGATTTCTTGAAGCCGCACGGAGTGCCTCTGTTATTTTCTTTCCCTCTGTAAACACTCCAATTTGTCCATTGTCTCTGCTAAGATAACTCCACAACTATCTGATGTTTACAATAACTAAAATAAAACATGGCAAATGGACAGCATTTGTGTATGCCACTGTCTGTGTTGAGGGAGGCAGCATGGGTGAAAGAATAAGGCATTAGACTGGGAAGCGGGACACAAGTTCTATGCTCCCTGAGTGACCTTAGGTAACCTCCTCTTGCTCTAGTTTGACCATCTGTAAGCTGGGCAAATATGAAGTGCTTTGAGATCTACTGATGAAAAGCGCTATGTAAGAGCCAGGTATTATTTATTATTCTTCGAGATCTTCGGAAGAAAGGCACTATATATATATATATATATATATATATAAATAAAAAAGTGTAAAGGCCCACCCACCCCCAGAACTTAATAGATATAGTCCAGTGTGGCACTCTGGGTGAGCCCTGCCTTAATGTCTTCCCCACTGGGACAGCAACAGGTTCCTTTTAACAGCCTGAGGCAAGCAGAAGCCAACACACACTCACAAATGGCATGTCCCCTTTCAATGAGGTTTCAGAACAGGAGCAAATACAATACACAGTTCATAAGGGACTCACCTCAGGGCCCTGGTTCAGCTCCCACACCTAAATTTTACAAGCAAAGTCTCTAGTTAGACCCATCTCCTAGCAACTGAGAGGAAGCCACCACCCACTATAGCCTGCATGGTTTCTTTGCCCTCTCGCCTCCTCAGCTTCCTGTTTATATAGCCCAGTCCTAGGGCAGGGCAGGGCCTTCTTGATTACACCCCAGGCTGTCCCAGCATGTCCCTTAAGGGGTAGCACACCCCTTCACATTAAGATTATTACCCCTCAGGCAAGTTAGGACCATATCATTCCATTGATTTTCATGGAGAACTCAGTGAAGTCAAAGGTACAATATTGTACTAAGACTGTGAGAGGCATTGCTAATTATATGATTTATAAAGGGATGCTGTCAGGTTAAACATCAACCAGGACTGAACAGCTGTTCCTTTTTTGGGGTGAAAAAGCCCATACATTATTTTTCTACATTTGATACCCACCTCAATGAATTATTCTTGCACTTTTTCCTGCCACCAAAAACCTCTCCCTACTGCAGTAGTAGATTTTTAGATTACTATTACCCTGCTACTTCCTGGAGAAAGTGTGGCTGTCCGCTCACTATTTAAACCAGCTTTTAACTACCTCATTGAAATTTAACAGTTGTTTTGGCCTTAAATGAAAATTAAAGCCATGGCACTGCAGTGACCACTATACAAATTGTTCCAGCAGCATGGAGCTCTAGCCTCTCCAAATCAGAAAAAGAGGGCAAGAATACTGCCTAAATTGCCACCCCTAATCTCAGTGTCTTTCTGCTAATAAAATTGATTTTTCTGCTAATAAGATCTGCAGTGAAATAGATAACACAGAACTTCTGGACCTGAGTCTCCTCTCTCTTTCACTAATGTTCAACGGGGATAACTCCAGTGAATTCCAATGAGTCACACCAGTGTCAAACTGATGTGTAAGGGAAATCGGCAGCAGGCCCACTTTTTAGTCTGTCTGTCTGGCAGCAGACTCAAGAAGGCAGCACTGCATCCGTTCATATTCTGGCTTCTTAGCAACCATAAGGACTAGAATCAGGTGTTTTGTTTTTTAATGAAAGTTTAAATTTTGCAGAAATTGATGGGACCATCACAGACATGCTAGTATGGCATATATCTGCTCAATCTTTCTCTTGTATAGCAGTAGTTACAAGCCTGCCAGGAGCTCACAAGAATGTACTCAAGGAAGATTAAAAGGGGGGCACTTTGAATGGTCAGCTGACTGAAGAGCTTAAAAAAATAACAGTAATTAATCGTGGTACCACAGATGTTGTAAAAAGAAATCAAGCCAGGGTGTTATTAGTGCACTCAGAATCTCCTTTGTTAAAAAGTGTGAGTGTATTTTGTATCATCTTTCTCTAAGAATATGCCTAAATAGAGGTTGTGGTTTTTTTTAAAAGATCCTGGAGCTAAATTTCAAATCAGCCCACTGTTTGAATGTTTGGAGCTCAGCTATCTTTCTGGGAAGGCTGCCAAAAGATATAAAATTAAGTAGAAATTCTAAGTTTGAAGTTATTTTGTCAAATTAGTTTAATCTGGAATAAAGCCAAGAAAAACAGTTGCTGAAGAGACAGGAAATCACACTTCAAAAGTAGCGTGAGAAGCTGGGAAATAATTATTCAAAACCTGTGTGAATTAGTATGAACATCTGGCAGGTGAATGAATACCTTCTGAAGAAGGCATTATTAACAGTCAAAACAGCTTTAGCTAAACAAGCCATTCCAGAAGGCATCATTTCTAAAGTGCCCATTATTGGAGCTGGCCTGTCATTTGTTGACACCCTAGAAAATTAAGAAATACATTGGCCTCCCTCAGATAAGAGACTTTTGGGCCTGAGTCTAACCTCGCTTATACTGTCAAACAGAAGTAACTTCACTGAAGTCAATTTACACCTGTTTCAACAAGTATGACAATTGAAGGGCCTGATCTAATGCCCACTGAAAACAATAAGAATATTTACCTCAGTGAGTGTTAGATCAGGCCCTAAATATGGAAGAAATCAGTTACATTTGTTTAGAAGGTATCTAAACATATGCTTCAGGTGTCTTTGATATTCTGTGACCCACTGTTCATAATAGAAAGATTTCAAGTACAGCTGAAGGCTACTTTTTCATCAAATCAATGTGAGAAAAGTTGGGAGAGAGTACAAAGATTTATTCTCTCCCTCTTGTGCTACATGGACAAGCTAGCTACACTCACAGTCTTCAGGTACCTTGAATACAAGGACTGCTCCAGGTTACAACTGCAGGGGGTGCTAACTACCTCAACTAGGGGACAGGGTGTACTTTGGGCATCAGTCAGCAGAGCTGAGCAAGTGTGAGAACCATATGCAGCCCTCTTTGAAAGTGGAGTGGAGCTTCTGGTCCAGAATGTGCTCTCAATGCTCCAGGAGGAATTCTGAGTCAGCCAGAGTTCCTAGTGCACAACCTTCCTTAAACTGTCATTGGTTTAAAGCCATAATCTACACTGCAGTAGTAACATTCTATTTGCAGCTGTATCTGCACATGAGTGCAAGATGAATTAAAGTTCTCCGCTCATTTTGCCATCCAAATGGTATGAAAGTTCATAAAGTGAACTTCAGACTCAGATGTATATGAGCAAGTATGCATTTAAACTAGAATTTCTGTTTTCTTAGTGTCTTCGGGAGAGTGTTTGTTGAGTAAGATACAGACAAACGCTGGACTTTCAGTTAACTTGTCCAGTCATCATAAATTAGAGCTGAAACAAACTAGCAGATCATCTAGTCCATCCATCTGCAAACGTAAGACACATATTCCAAGGATCAAGGCCATGGGGTGATTTTTAGTTGTTTGGTGACTAAAAGGTGGTGTAAGTTACATGGTAGGTGGGTCAGGACAGGAGAGGGTGTATGTAGGGAAGTGGTGTCACTTGCACTACTGTGAGTTAGCAATAATTTATACTCGTGTATGAGAGAGAAATCGAGAGAGAGAGATTGGCAGAGTGGAATACGAAAGGTCATTAAAAAGGGGGATAAGATTAAAGTATGAGTGTGTATCCATATACACACTTTTCAGAGTTTGCAAGTCTCTCAGAAAAGGAGGGAAATGATTTGTACTAGTTTACAAATTAAGGATTTGTCATACAATAAGCATCATTTATAAAGCATTTGAACTGGAAAAAGAGAGAAATGACAGTTGAAGCCAGAATGAGAATGTGACGGTGAAGCTTCTCTTTCTTGTTCTATGAGTAGGGTTTGCTATAATGAAACCCTGGTGGATTTTCAGCCCAACAGAAGGCAATTATTCCATAAAAGAAAGCAGGATCTAAAATATAAAAAGTAGCACCTGGAAGAGTTCAAAATACTAAACAAGGAGGAAAGGCAACTCCCTTCACTGGAAGTCTCCTTTGGTGCCACTGAGTCTGTTTGTCTGTCCTCCTCAGCTCTCCGGTAATACTGTGAAAAACCCAGTGGTTACCAAAGACCATAACATAAAGAAAAAGAGCAACAAAGTCCACTTGGCCGTCTGTAGACACATGAGGCCAAATCCAGCCCTAGTGTGTGCATAATGATGGTTGCTTGAATCATAGCTGAAGTTGACTCCTGGTAGGCGAAGGGGAACATCAGAAGAATGTCCCCCAGATAGAAATAGAGCAGATAAAATCTTTGATGACAGTTTTCCAGAAATCACTAGGGAGAGAGGCACACACTCTCATTTAAAATAAAAAAGAGTATCCCAATTTGTAGTCCTTCTTATGGGTCTAATTATGTATAATAATCCATTAATGCACTTCAAAGATCTGGTTTCTGGCTAAGCAGGGATTGATTCTTAAGATCTTAATAGAGTGTTGTATCTTGTGTTTCCTCTGTTGATGTCAATATTGTTTGGTCAGATGACAAAAAATGCTCCATCTGTTTAACGATCTTATTTTTGGAGTTTCCATTTCCCAGATTAGTAGTGATTCAGACTCATTCCTAAGTCTCCTTTAGTCACATGATCTTCCTTTTAAACCACCAGACCCACACTGCCACCTGCAGTTTAGAGTAACATAAAATCTTGGTAACCAAAACTGCCGTTTGCTGGTTTGCTAATTTTCATCCCCACTTCCCTTGCTGAAACAGGGAAGATATAGCAGCATCCTTGGACCGCCAGGATGTGGGCCCAGAATTGGGAACATGGAATACGAGGGTGTGAGGATCTACCATTTGCAAGGTGAGAGCATTAGCACACACTTCAAGTCTGTTTCCCTCTATGCTGATCAGTCGTTAGCTACCTGTTTCCTAAATCTGGCAGAGGGAGCCAAGCAGCAGTCAGTGAGCTCAGCACACAGAACTCAATGGAGCTGCCAAGCGTAACTGCCTCTGCAGATGAGACACACTGAGAAAGGGGTCACCAATGAGACCCTTTTTAGTTAAGATATGAAGCAAGAACCAGTGAGTCCTTCCATTGCCACTGCATGGCAGAGAGGGAAGCATGGGGAAGAGGGGAAATTAAGAAGTAGTATAAACATTCCAAGTACTAAAATGAAATGATTAAAAGACAGACATTACAACACAGTCCATGTCACATAGAAACCATATTCAAAGGATCTTGTAATGCTGTTGTTAGGCAAAAGATTTTTTTTTGTTAAGAAACAGGCAGGCACAGACAATACTGAAGGGGGTTTATTTACGGTACTGGGAAGACTGACAAGCAGCTTCAAAGATATGGTGCCATAGTGGCCAGTTATATACATTTTTTATTAATTTATTTGCATTTATTTGTACATACAGACACAGACATTGTTACAAGTTGTCAAGGTTCCTCCCCCACTCTGAACTCTAGGGTACAGATGTGGGGACCTGCATGAAAAACCTCCTAAGCTTATCTTTACCAGCTTAGGTCAAAACTTCCCCAAGGTACAAAATATTACACCCGTTATCCTTGGACTGGCCGCTACCACCACCAAACTAATACTGGTTACTGGGGAAGAGCTGTTTGGACGCGTCCTTCCCCCCAAAATACTTCCCAAAACCCTGCACCCCACTTCCTGGACAAGGTTTGGTAAAAAGCCTCACCAATTTGCCTAGGTGACTACAGACCCAGACCCTTGGATCTTAAGAACAATCCTCCCAACACTTGCACCCCCCCTTTCCTGGGAAATGTTGGATAAAAAGCCTCACCAATTTGCATAGGTGACCACAGACCCAAACCCTTGGGTCTGAGAACAATGAAAAAGCATTCAGTTTTTTTACAAGAAGACTTTTAATAAAAAATAGAAGTAAATAGAAATAAAGAAATCCCCCCTGTAAAATCAGGATGGTAGATATCTTACAGGGTAATTAGATTCAAAAACATAGAGAACCCCTCTAGGCAAAACCTTAAGTTACAAAAAAGATACACAGACAGAAATAGTTATTCTATTCAGCACAATTCTTTTCTCAGCCATTTAAAGAAATCATAATCTAACACATACCTAGCTAGATTACTTACTAAAAGTTCTAAGACTCCATTCCTGTTCTGTCCCTGGCAAAGACGACTACAGACAGACCCAGACCCTTTGTTTCTCTCCCTCCTCCCAGCTTTTGAAAGTATCTTGTCTCCTCATTGGTCATTTTGGTCAGGTGCCAGCGAGGTTACCTTTAGCTTCTTAACCCTTTACAGGTGAGAGGAGCTTTCCCCTGGCCAGGAGGGATTTCAAAGGGGTTTACCCTTCCCTTTATATTTATGACACAAGTTAAGAGAGAACTCTGAACAAAGATAAAAATAAGAACAGTATGTACATATAGAGGTCATCCTAATTGCATTAAACATCTATGGCTACCTTGCGAGGGAAGGAGGTGGGAGGAGGGGGGGCTAGGGATGAGTGCTTACAGATATCCAGTGGGTTGTGAAGGGAGGGTTAGCATTGTTCTAAGAACTGAGTTACTGGGCGGGCATTGACCAAATAAGCTTATTAATTGTTTACAGTTGTTAGTTTCCTTGCTACTGAATGCTTATTGAAACATTCCGGCTTGTTCTGCAGTTTTTGTTTTAGCTGTTAGCTAAATTTTAATTTTTTTTTTACAATTCCCTCCTTTTGACAAATTGAACTTTTAAGTGAGATAAAGTCAATACTTTAAATACTTTAATATACATGATTTGTTTTAGGGTTGCCCAAGGGAGGTGGGAGAGGGAAGGAGAGGGAAATTGGGGGAAGAGGGTAAAGGTAGAAAACATAGTAAGATTTTTAAGCATGTGTTTAAAGTACCCACACATGACAAGAGAGGTTAGTAACACAAATATAGAAGCGGCAGCTGTTATTTGGACAATTGTTCACCAGGAGATGGGCCTGTAAGATGCATTATAAACAGGATTTTTTAGTTGGGTGATGGTTTGATTGGAGAGCTGGACTTGAATGCGACCTTTGGTGACATGGTTATGAACGGTGGTAAATGCAGACGCAGAAGCCAGGACCACTTTGAGAAGTAGCTTTTTGGCCAGTTGAACTGGTGTATTGTCCAGATATAGGTTATTATACCACCGAGGAGCCATTGTTATTCCAGTGAACACACGGCAGGGGAGGTGGACGTTTCCTAGGGTAAATGAGTCAGTAATTTGCAGGCACATGGAAGCGTTTGCCTGGCACTGTAATGGTTCCTACATGTAATAAGATGCAGGGGTGATGAAACACTACTGAGTAGCGGATACTTGTACAACAACTTCACCATTTGCAAGAGGAAGGACATTTACAACAACAGAAGAGGACAAGGTCAAAGAGCGAAGGGTCGAACAGGAGCATACAACGTAATTGTCTGGTTTTGTGCCACAGTTTGAGGTTGTCATTAGTGTAGCATTGTCAGGGGATGATGTCAGGTATTCAGACAGTCCTACTTCATACACCATATTATTTGTTACATATTTAACAGACTTGAAACGAAAAGAAGAAGGAAACACACGAGTGGGAATGATAGAAGGATACACAAGAGGGAAATTGAAGGTGAAGGGTGAGTCTGGAGAAAGTAGAGAGGCTACTATTAGTTGTGTAGAGATGCCTGCAATGTGGGCAAGGGTGGAGGAGGAAAGGGTATGGGACGGGGAAAAACCCAGGTATATATTTAACATGGGTTTTTTTGCAATGTTAAACAGATTACAAGCCAGTGTATTACAAGCAGAACCTTTAGCTTGTGACATGGCTATATTAATTGCAGTCAGAGTATAAAATAATCCAGGGTTAGTATGTTTAAGGGCTTGGGTGGTTAGCCTTTGACGCAAGCATTGTATGACCCTGCATTTTGAAACTGGGGGTCCTACATGTGTGTGCCCACATGCCCCGAAGCTAAATACCCAGTTACAGTCCAGATCAGGTGAAATGCAGGGAGGGAGCCGAAGTCTGCTCCCGGGCTGTGGTAGTCGGATTGAGACCTTGGAGCCTGGATGTTTTGGGAGGCGAGCTGTAACCACAATAGGTCCCAGGTGGTCCGGTCTGGGGATAAGCCAAGTGTATGGTTTCTTTACCCATTTGCCGCTGTTTCCTGTAGGGAGTTGCACATACTGGCCAGCTTTGAAACAGGATTTTGTGTAACATGTACCAAGGGCAGGTCCCAGGAGGCTGCATCAGGTATGTTTGCCAGGAGGATTAACATGGTGAGTCACATTTGTTACCTAAAAGGATATAATATAAACAAAATGAATTTATTTATACATTTTAATTTTGATTTTATGGACCCATGTTGGAATTTTTTGCACTTTTACAGAGGTATTTGTATGGGTTAATACCATATGCAGGTTGGAGTATTTTGACTGAAGTACCCCGGAGTTGTATGTTTTACCATGACCTGTTTTGGGGTTTTTTTGCTATGTTTGCTCAAGAGGGGGTTTTTGGAGGGTCGTGGGCTTAAGAGGGTGCACTTTCACAAGGAACCAGTATGCCTTGCTGAAGTAAAGAGTGAATAATGTTACCTACTGCATTTGCAGCCTCAGGTTTGAGAGGGTACTGCTTGGTAGGTGGAGCGAGTTGGCTGGTAACCTGGATGGGTGGGCAGAGATGAACAGGCACTGAACTGCAAGGCAGCTTATTTTTTGCCCAGACAGAGGGAAATCGTGAAGATAAGTCTTGAAAAGGGTTAAACGTATTTTAAGTAAGAGCCACAGATCTGGCAGTTGCAACTGAAGAGAGGGATGTATTATTGTGGAGGGGAATGGTATGAGTACGCATAAGTTTATTAGTAACTGTACTTTGAGCGAGGTTAAGAGTTGCTGCAAGGTTGCAGAGGACGTCCATGCCCAAAATAGTCCCCTTTGCATTTGGAGCTACATTAAAAAAGAGACTGAGTTCAGAAGAGTAGATTAGATTTTACAAGAACAGGATAGCTTTTATAAACCGTGAGTTGTGCACCTTTGACCCCTGAAATAGGAATATACTGTTTAGTAGTGGGGAGGGGAGGTCAGTAATGGAAACAGATGCTTCCGTGTCCACGAGAATTGTGCATGGCTGGCCCCTTATCCATGCTTGTAAGTGTGGCCTTGAGGGATTTATATTTGCATTAGCAGTACTGACAGGCAAGGGGGGGCTGCTGGATTTTAGTGGGTTATGGAATTTAAAAGCCTGACCGTTTTCTTTTTGCTTAGGTGTGAGTAAGGGTTGGCAGCTGGTTGAGATACCGTTTGAGGCCAGTTGCCCAGGGCTCCTCGGCTTGGGCATTCAGCTGCCCAATGTCCGGTTTCCCCACATACAAAACACTGTGAGGTCGGGGGGAGGGTGGGGACAGGACCAGGACCAGATTGAAAGGGCAGTGAGGTACTGCAGGGATTTAACTGGCCATGATTTTGTTTCTGACTAGGCTTTTGGGTTTTGCGCCTGCAGTTTTTTTTGGGGTATGCCCGAGACACTCACAATTATAGCAGGCTACATTATTTTTTGCTGTTACCATAGCAATGCGAGCAGCTTTGTTTCTTATTTTTTTGGCTTGTTTGGCTTTGCATTTAGAGGCCCACATACAGATGGATTTATAGTTAGAGTTTAGGTTCACTTCCAAATCAAGGGCTGTTTGCAGGTGGGAGTTAAATCCTTTCTTTAACATTTTTAAAAATGCCTGATCCATTTTTTTGGGGTCTGCAATACTTGCATTGCTGGAATACATTTCCCACTTTTTTTTTACAATATTGAGAGGCAGGCTTGTCCTTGCCTTGTACGCAGCCCACTATCAGCCCCCAATTACCGGCTCCGTTCCCCCAGGCTTCTTGGACGGCTTTCTTAAACTCAGTGCAGGGGAGGGTCATATCATTTTTAGATTTAAATTTAACAGAGGCCCAGTCGCCGTTTTGGTGTCCTTTTGTAGGGATTTTGGCCCATGATAGATTGGGGCAGTTAGCTTTTGTTAAGATATAAAGATCCCTGGGATGTAACGTATAGGTGGTAACCATTTGGCTTTTTTTTTTTTTTTTTTTTTTAGAATATAAAATTTGGGTTTTTGGGCTTTAGGTTAGGGAGAATCTTTTAATAAGCCCCTCATTTCCTTTGTGCTGAGAGGAGCGTACATATAAGTATTATGAGCCACTTTGTTTTCACCTGTTCCTGCCCACCGAGTGGTCACTTTGTTTTCACCTGTTCCTGCCCACCGAGTGGTCACTTGGAGAGGGGCCAAGGGAGCACTGGCACTTAATTTTGGGTTAAAAGGGGGGGAAAGAGGAGGAGGTGGCCAATTATTTTGATTTTCCCCCATGTGTGCCAGGTTCCAGTTTTGAATTTGTTTCTTAAGGTGTTTTTAATTAATTTTATTTTGGTTTTTATTAGTTTTGCTGCTTGAGTTAGGGTTAGTAAAATTACCCTTTTGTTGCATGCTAGCAGCAATATGACGTGCAGAGAAGTTTTTTTTTTTAGTTTTGTTTTTAGAGCCTTGTTTTTTGCTTTAAGCTTATTTAGCTTGCGGCTGCAATTTGCTTTATGATTGAGCTTTGATGTAGGAGCTTTTTGGAGTGTTTTTAAATTTTTTTTTATATTTGTAATACATTATTATGATTTTTTCCCTCATTTTTTTTGTTTGATTAGATTACTACAACATGCTATTTATTGTACTTAGACCCTTATTTTATTTATTTTTTGCTATTATTTTTTGAACCTTTTTATGTTTTCCTTTTATAAAATTAATGAGTTTCCCTCCAGTGGAGGGCATTACTGAAGTTCCCTGGGGCCAGTCAATGAGTCTTCCTTCTGTAGAGGGTATTATTGGGGCACCCTGGGGCATGCTAACAAGCCCTGCCCCCCGCCCTGTGAAGGGTATTGTTGATGCATTTGGGGGCAATTCATAAACCATTGTATCCCAGCTTTCTGAAACCCACTTAAGTGGGGCTGCAGGGAAGACTGACTGAGCACACCCTTGCACTCAGTTTACTGCAGCACACACTCTGGTGCTCAGTACTTGGCAGGGCAGCCTTCGCCTCCAGCAATCCCTGCACCCCAACAATCTTGACCACAAACACAGTCCCGTTCAGTCCTTTTGCCTGTGCGTCCTATATGTGGTTCGTATTAAAAAACGGGTGATGTGGAGGGGTGCCTCGCGGAGTCCCAAACCAAGGTGTGCACTAGAGGTGGTAAGTAAAAAGGTACTCGCCTCTATCCCTGGTTGTGAGAAACTCTCTGAGGAGTCCCAATCACACCCTGCTCGCTGCACCAAAACTGTTAGGCAAAAGATTCTTTTCTTCAAGAATAAGGCAGGCACAGACAATACTGAAGGGGGTTTATTTACGGTACTGGGAAGACTGACAAGCAGCTTCAAAGATATGGTGCCATAGTGGCCAGTTATATACATTTTTTATTAATTTATTTGCATTTATTTGTACATACAGACACAGACATTGTTACAAGTCAAGAGGGAACTCTGAACAAAGATAAAAATAACAACAGTACGTACATATAGAGGTCATCCTAATTGCATTAAACATCTATGGCTACCTTGCGGGGGAAGGAGGCAGGAGGAGGTGGGGCTAGGGATGAGTGCTTACACATATCCAGTGGGTTGTGAAGGGAGGGTTAGCATTGTTCTAAGAACTGAGTTACTGGGCAGGCATTGACCATATAAGCTTATTAATTGTTTACAGTTGTCAGTGTCCTTGCTACTCAATGCTTACTCCTGCTTGTTCTGCGGTTTTTGTTTTAGCTGTTAGCTAAATTTTAAGGTTTTTTTGACACTGTTAATTGCAGTAAAATAATCTGAGAGTATCACTATAAAGATAAAGAAGCATGAGCAAGGCCTTTATTATGTTTAGTTGTGTGTTTAACTGGTTGGGATTTGGATTTAGCTAATCCCAGTTCTCATCCACTGTTTCCCCAGGGCTCTTGAGACTGGGAATGAAGTGGAAGGGAAAATGGGGGCATTGCTGAGTAATTAGCCATCTCCTGTTATGCTCCCAATCCCAGCCGTGTTCTACTCTGAACATAGTCCATGTGAAAAGCCACAAAGATGGAAACATCATGGCCCAACTAAGATTCTAGGGTGGAACCACCTATGAATGGGTGATTGTCATCTGTTCATCTGAATAATGTTAGAACAGAACACCCAGTTTGTTAATTCCACTGTCAAATAGAATTGGGCCAATTCACCCTCTTCCTTCAGTGAGCACAAAGTCATGGCAGGGAGTTTGGCGGTGAGGAGAGGAAAACTCCATGCTTCCCCTCATGAAGATTTCCCCAGATCATTCCAGTAGGGAGCAGGGGTGTTTGTTTCCTCAGAGAAGAAGCAGGGTCCCATGGAGCTTCTGGGACCTGCTGGAATCCCTGGGATATCTGTATCTATATGAGCTCTGGAGTCCTCTGCCCCATCTTCCAGCTCCTTGGCCGCTCTTAGGAACCCCTTTGCCTGTGGATGCACCTTCCTAAAAGAGGGGTTCTTCAGTTCAGAGGTCTATGTCTACAATAACTACCATGTCTACAATAACTTTTCAGTATGTTCTCTACAGGATTTGTTGGGGATGTTGCAAATTCCTCATTCCTTTCCCCAGGCACTGGTGCTGGACCCTGCAAAGGATCTCTGGGGATAAGGGAGAACTAAAGAAACAATGTTGTGGAAGCAGCTTAAACCTTTGCCCATTCTGCAGAGGCAAAGGGAGATCCATGCATAGTAGGTACCTTAGGTGTAAGACCTTAGGTGGCACAGTCTGGGCCTTTGACAGGAGAACTGGAGAAGCATGGAGCCTTGTCACAGGACTTTTGGCTTTGCCGACAAAAAATTATTTGGAGAAACAATTAATTGCTTTGTCTGGGGCAAAGACTACCAGGGCTACTGCATTGCTACTGCATTATATCATCTAATGGATGATATGCCTCACTGATGCAGGAAGAATAGAAAAGGTCTCATTTGGTGAGTTAATCTTGTTAAATGTAACCGCAGAGGCCTGGTCAGTTACACACATCTGTTAGGAAGTTTATAATAAAGAGATGATCACGTGCTTCTTTCTTTCCAGCTGTCACCGGAATGTACAGAAGGCCATTTATGTATTGTGAATCGTGAGTGACACATGACCATATATGTTCTGGTGAGAATATATTGCACAGTTTTGGAGACTGATCAGGAAGATGTGCTGTGTGCATGGACACATAAACCCTTATGGTATCAGATTATACTTTAAGCAGTTGTTAAAATTGTCAAGAGGGTTTTTCAGGTGTCTTTTTAAAATGGTGTTAAGAGGTGCTTGGCTGCTTAGATGTTATTCTTCTAAAGGAGACTTACAATCTTAGTTCTGCTCTCTTGTGATCTTTAAAGATCCCATGGCATTTTTCACAAGAGGTAGGATGTTAATATTAGTGTCCTGTTTAAATGTCAGTGTAGATAATTATATTTCACCTCCCTACATTCCCCCGCAGCCTTGTAGATTCAGGCATTATTAATGCTTTATATAGCATTCTAAATTTACACTGTGTGGCACTGTAAGTGGAGGGTAGGGGAGTTACACTGGATGAAAATGTCATGAAGGGAAAATCAGGTGCTGGCTACCGTACTGTTGAAGTAATTCAGGATATTTGCAGTAACAAGCAAATGTATGTTATATGACAGCTAGTAAAATGTTGACAAGCGTAGAGAAATTAAATGCATCTACCACAATAAGCATTTTGATAGTAGTAAGTGAACCTGCAAATATATTTATTTTAACAAAAAGTTACCCAACTTTTGTAAGGTTCTTCCTATGCCATTATAATGGATCTGGGAGAATATTTGGGCTGGATTCTGATCAGCTGCAGGAGTGTAAACCCAGAGTAATTCCACAGATGTCAGTGTAGTAACTCAGGTTTCAGAGTAACAGCCGTGTTAGTCCGTATTCGCAAAAAGAAAAGGAGTACTTGTGGCACCTTAGAGACTAACCAATTTATTTCAGTTTATGTGATGTAAATGATAGCAGAAATTGTCTCATAACACTACTGTGAAAGGAAGAGCTTGTCAGAGCCTGTCTCAACATCAAATTCTCCTTAGAGCATATCCTAAAGTGACAACACTCTTCAAATACAAACTCCATGGAAATCAATGGGCTTTTGTATACAAGTTATGTAACATTAATTGCATAAAAGGTGATAAAATTGGAAAAAATGTAATGGAAAGAATTCTTTCAAAATCCAGGAACAAAAATAAATAGCAGAAAGAAATCACTTCAGAGAGCTTATCTTAAATACTAGGATTCATTTTTAATGACAGTAATGGAAAATGCCTAGAAGCATTCCTAGAAGCATAAATAACAGCAATAATTCAATTATAGTTGTGACCTTAAAAAGCTTCGCAGATTAGAAACTTTCCACAAGGTCTAGAGAGAACTTCTGTCTGTGAAATGGGAAATTCCACTAGAATTAGTAGAATCTTTCAAACCAGGAGAACTTTAAATTCACCCATTGTATTTGCTATTGTTAATAATTATACAGTGCCAAAAGTGGGCACTTTACAGATCTCAGAGCAGGGACCATGTCTTCTTGTGGTATGCTTACAAGTCTGGTATAAACAAATAACCCAGTGACTGAAGACATCAAACCAGGACAGGGAATAGTAGGGTGACAAGACAAGTGAGACTATGATGCTCTTGGGAGAGTAGTGTTAGATTCTGTCTACAGCTTTTGTTTGTCCAGTCATGGTCAGGCAGAGGAGTGTTAACCAACAATGCCAGTAATGAAATCAATGGTTGAAAGTGAGACAAAAGTAATGAGTTTTGAGGAGTACGAGTCCACTAGACACACAGGACATAGGAAGATTTGCTAGCTGTAATTGTTTCTTAGCAAACTATTATTATTTATATTACAGTAATACCAAAAGGCCTCAACCAAGATCAGGGCCCCATTGTGCTGGGCACTGAACAAACATAGTTTAAAAGACAGACCCTGCCCCAACGATCTTACAGTCTAAGCAGACAAGACAGGATGAGAGAAAGGAAGTATTATCATCCTTATTTTACAGACAGGGAACTGAGGGACAAAGAGATTATTTGTAACCTGCTCAGGATGTCACATCCTGGGGTGAAATCCAGATCAGTGAGAGGTTGTGTCACTGTATGCCCTGAGTGTCTGTGTTAAGCAGCTCTAGTTCAGCAACTCTGATTCCAGCAGCCAGCTTGTCACACCCCAAGGCCCCCTTCCTCAGGGAGTCCCCCCTGGGAAGGCAGATCAGCATTGTATATTGCTAACGCTGTCGTTCGCATCACAAAGCATTTTGGGGAGGGTCAAAGGGGTATAAGTGGGGAGTGGAAGTTTCCTTTGCGGGTACGAGAGGCTGAGGGGGTGGAGAGAAAGAAAAAAGCAAACAACAGGTTAATTCAACACTGCAGCTAGCAAGCTCAGTCTGAAGATAAGAAGATGACTTCAGCCCAAGGCCAGCTGCTACCTGCCAAGACAAAAAAGGGGGAAGTCCAACCCCCCCCCCCCCGACCAGCTGTATGAAAGGAAAGTTGTTGAACAATATGCAGGGGCTGGGAAAAGGAGCAAGATGGTGACAGCCAACCAGGAACAAACAAAACTGTCTCACAGCCCTGAAACCAGGTGTTTTGGAAAAGCTGAAGACACCTTGAAAAGCTGGTTTGAACTGGCACAAAGGGCACCAAAAGCGGAGGTCCCCGGATGGAGCACACACCCCTTCCCCCCAGGGAGCCAGGACTTAAAACCCTCCTGTCAAGTTTCCTTCTCCTCTCTGAACTCTAGGGTACAGATGTGGGGACCTGCATGAAAGACCCCCTAAGCTTATTTTTACCAGCTTAGGTTAAAACTTCCCCAAGGTACAAACTGTTTTACCTTTTGTCCCTGGACCTTATGCTGCCACCACCAAAGTGTGTAACAAAAATAACAGGGGAAGTGCGCACTTGGAAACGTCTCCCCCCAAAAATATCCCCCCAAGCACTACACCCCCTTTCCTGGGGAAGGCTTGATAAAAATCCTCACCAATTTGCATAGGTGAACACAGACCCAAACCCTTGGATCTTAAGAACAATGAAAAAGCAATCAGGTTCTTAAAAGAAGAATTTTAATTGAAGAAAAAAAGTAAAAGAATCACCTCTGTAAAATCAGGACAGTAAATACCTTACAGGGTAATCAGATTCAAAACATAGAGAATCCCTCTAGGCAAAACCTTAAGTTACAAAAAGACACAAAAACAGGAATATACATTCCATCCAGCACAACTTATTTTATCAGTCATTTAAACAAAACAGAATCTAACGCATATCTAACTAGATTGCTTACTAACTCTTTACAGGAGTTCTGACCTGCATTCCTGCTCTGGTCCCGGCAAAAGCATCACACAGACAGACAGACCCTCCCCCCCCCCCGCCTCCTCCAGCTTTGAAAGTATCTTGTCACCTCATTGGTCATTTTGGTCAGGTGCCATCGAGGTTATCTTAGCTTCTTAACCCTTAACAGGTTAAAGGGTTTTTCCTCTGGCCAGGAAGGATTTAAAGGTGGTTAGCCTTCCCTTTATATTTATGACACCTCCTGACAGCTGGAGCAATTTGGAGAGCACAGCAAATCCTTGGACGGCCTCAGACCAGGATAGCCCTCCCATCCACCTTCCCTCTCCCCTTCTTCTGACATTACACTCAGACTTGGCCAGTCTGGGTCATGCATATGTGAGTATGAAAGTGGGTTAGGGCTTGGGGCATTAATGCTTTCTTTCTTCCCCTGAGTGATGTGGGAGCATTACCAGCACTCTCTGCTGTAATTTTATTATTTTATCAATAAAAGCTTTAAAATTTAGACACTTGGTGTGCCTTGTCATCTCCTGCCCAAAAAAGATCCTGTGGCCCCAGCCTGATCAACTGTGGCCCAGGCAGATTGGTAACAAAAATCTGTCACAAGCTTGTTACATCCCAGCCACACTCCGGTATCCACCAGCCTTTGTCACTACCAGCCAAGTAACTCCAACACACTCCCAGTCCCGAATTTTCCAAAAACCATGTGATCTGCAATGTCCAGCCCTTTCCTGGACCATTCAGAGGAATAATAATGTTTGTTTGTTCCTATAAAAAGTCAATACCCAGCAGCTTGCCACGTTTACTGGAGTTAACAATCACGTCAAGTCAAATACTGCGTTGGGTTGGTTTAGATTAAAGTAAAACAAGCTTATTAACAACAGGACATAGGTAATGTGATGCCAAGTAAAAGAAATAAAGATAGAGATGGTTACAAGGAAATAAATGTGAAAAACACACGTCTAAACATCTAGAACATAATCTAGCAAGGTACAAGCTTTGTTATGATGATCTCTCTGTCCGATCACACTTTGTCCAGCATGGCTGTCTGTGTCTCAGGATCATCCACAGAATTATAGGGTGCTGGCTCCCTTTATCTTCCTAGATGAAAGGTAACTTGGCAATTTTTGCCCCTCTCTTTTATAGTCCAGTGTACCTTTGAAGTGGATTCTTCTGCAGGTTATCCACCAAAGGAAAGTTCATTCAAGCTGTGAGGAAGAAGACATGGATTCTGGGGAAGGAAGTTCTCTGCTGGTTTCTTCCCCCACTGGTGTTTGCTAAAATGCAAATTAATCTGTTCCTGCTACCTCCCATGCAAATGAATGGGCACTTGCCATGAGATTGCCAGTCGATTCTGATGACATTTGTCTGGCTTGTCCTTTGTCTGAGAGAAACCTGTTTACCCACTTCTCAAACTCGTCTGATAAACTCATTTCTGTTCCGCATTTCCTCCATGTTCATATGGTCCCTTGGGCATTTACTATACATGCACCTCACAAAAATATTAATGAGCAGTGTGTTATTAGTTTTCCAGTGATACCTTACATGACTCACATTAGATACAGTTTATGACATTAATGAATTGGGATACACTGAACTGGTCAGGCCGGCTGAAACTCACTACCAGATACCAGTGAGTCTCTTACCCTGGGATGCTGTTAGCATGACAGAAGATCACACAGGAGGGCTGTGGCAGAGATGGGTATGGAACCCAGATCTCAATTGTCAGGCCAGAGGCTTGACCCCAATACCACTCTTCTCTGCAAATTAAACCAGAAGCAGTATTCTGGCGGTTAATCATACTTGCTGCCTTTACAGCTTTGCTTATTTTCCTAATTTGTATGTCTGAATTGTATCAGGTATGTAACAGAATGGGTAGGGTTGGTAATAGACACAAATGGGTCATATTAATTTAAGTTGAGGGTATTTCAATGAAATCCTTGTAAGTAGCATCACTATCGAAGAGAAACTATTCTTGTTAATTCCCAAGGATTAGAAAGTAAACCGGTCTTCTCAAATAATCTCTCATGTGGTTTCTTCAGTGTCTAGGAAACTCCCCTCTTGCTTCACTGGAAAAATGCCATGACTGCAAATCTAGCACCTTTCTTAATGGAGACATGGATGATTTAATATCAGCCTTTCTCCCTGACACACAGTCCATCTGTATTGCTGCTCATAAAGTGCTGTGAACAGCTACAAGGGGTGTTTCTCTGAATTCCCCAGCAGCAGCATGGACACAGGAGGGGAAATCCAGAAAGTGGAATATTTGATGTAACAGTGCACATAACATGCCCACGTATAATTTTTTCTTACCCGTGTCATTTAACTATGTCTGCACTAAAACTGCATTGAAATTTTCCATGCAACACCACCATCCAGCCCTATGGAATGGGAACAATCAAAAGCCTTTGGCACAACCCCCTTTACAAATTTATACCACTTAAAATATCTTGTCTTGCCCTCCCCCACGAAAAATACAAAAGTACCAACTCAGTCCCCATCACAAAACCTAATTATTTATTCCCTGTGACATCAGTATTGTGTGACAGGACCCTTCCTCATAGAATCCCAGTGATGAGAATGGGCCTTATCCAGCCCCATCACCACAAAGATATAGGTACTCTCTTCAGCAGGGATTTGTTTGTCCCATCCAGTATGATCTTAGGCTGACTGTGCTAGAGGCCTTTTTTCTTCCAGCATTCCAGAGAAAGAAATTTTCCACACTTATCAACAGAATACTTTAGCAATTTTAAAATTAATAATTCCACCAGGCTTCCTGTAGCAGGCAGTAGACATACATTTCTCTTTTAAAGCAAACTCACACCTGTTTGTCTAAGATCCCACCTTGCCACCCTAAGTATCAACTTATTTTACTTTGCTAAATTTACTTTCAAGTAAATGCAAAACACAGTTAATTTGCTTTTCTTTTCAAGCACTACAGATACACACAGCTGAATATTTTGGACCTTCCTATCGGAGATGAAAAAGAAATTAAAACCTTATTACTGTATAACTTGAAAAGCCTAGTAATTTTCTCCATCTTCTTCTTCCAGAAACAACATTCATCTGCAGCTGTTATTTAACAAGACTGGTGTCATTTACAAGCATTTGTAATACATCTTCTTCAAATAAATATAACTGAAATGTAATTATGAGTAGGAAGCATGCCTGATCTCTCTCCCCCACCCTTATACACACACACACACACACAGAAATCTAGAAAAAAGTATTTGTAGAATCTATTTTCTTTACATTAAATAGTTTATTTTGCACCTGTCTGAAGCTTTTACAAACTAAATGGCATTTCTATAAATTATTATGGGAGCCTGAAGAGCAGTAATACACAGAACAGTGACAAAATTAATACATTTGACATTAAAGGTGAATTTGAAAAAATGTTATGTACTGATATTTGTGTGTGCTAAGTTTTGAAATTGAAGAGGGAAGGTATGATTTAAAGTTTTCACATACAGTATTGAAGCTATTCCAAGGTACGTTTTCAGTTACACTACTGCAAATCCAGAATAACTAGATTAAAGAGAGTTATTCCAAATTTACTATCAAGGAAACTCAGATTGGAATTTATTCTAGAATATAACCACTAAAAACTACGTCTGAAATCCATGGGCCAGATCCTGAACTGACCTGTCTGTTTCCCTGCGAATTTGACCCAATTTTTCCACACACCTCTCCCCCTTACTGGAAGTGCCACTCTAGGGGAGTCTCTCTCTGTCCCTAGGGTGATCATCTGGGTTGCCCTTGTAGGGGTCTGCTCACAGAAATCACACTTTGTAAGGGGAGGATACCCCCACAGCTCCATCTCAGCCAACAAGTCTTTATATCATGGGCAGTCTGGGGAATTGCTCCCCCAATTCTCCCTCTTTGTATCTGGTGGTGGATTGAGGTTACTCCCTTTATCCCCTGATCACGTGTGACCTCGAGTTCTCCCAACCCTCCAAACCATGCTTGAGGGGGTATGTCTACAGAGCAAAGAAAAACCCATAGCTGGCCCATTCCAGCCAACTCAGGCTCGCAGGGCTGGGGCTGTGGTGCTGTTTCATTGCTCTGTAGACTTCCGGGCTCAGGCTGGAGCCCTTGCTTTGGGATGCTCCCATCCTGCAGTCCTGGAGCCGCAGGTTTTTCTTTGCTGTATAGGCTTACCCTGGATTTCTTCTCATTGGGGTTGTGTTGCTGGGGACTCCATAGGTCCCTCATCCTCTACTAATGAGTTCATGCTCTTTCCCCTGTATCTCTTTCCTTAATTTCTATCTCCTCACTTTCAGTTTCCTGGGGCAGTCTCCTTTCCTCCCTTTCCTTCTGACTTGGGCTTTGTTGTCTAGGGACTTCTCCTGTGGGCTTATTTTTTTCTCTCCTCTGGGGTTTTCTTTCCCCCCAATCTGGGATTCCTTACCCCACCTTGTTTCCATCGTAGGAAGGGATTCCAGTCAGTGCCCAACACAACACGATAGGGCAGCCCCTCCACTAACCCAATCTGTTTCCAACAAAACCTCCCCAGGCCTCTAGGGACACCTGGGCCATAGGGCAGCATCTTTTATCTCCATGGACACATTCTATGTGCATAGATGGTCCTGGAATCATCCAGTGAGGCTTCACCAGCTCCCTCCAGACCAGACCAGCAAGCTGAGGCCATATCCACAAGGTCCCTCCGGAGTTTCCTCCCTCCCATCACTGAAATAGTGGACAGTTTTTGTCCCTGTTTTTTCCCATCTAGTCCTGATGCAGCTGCAAAACTCAGCAAAACTGCAGTCCATGTACAGGCAATCCCTTTCTGTGTCTACCTGTCGCCCACGTCAATAGCATGTAATGGGTCGAGCCCCAACCAGAGCTCCTTCCTTCTTCCTCTCTATGCTTCTTCCTGCTGTGGGTTCTCCAGTCTCCCTCCCAAGCTCTAGACATCTCTACAGTTGTCCCTCTTTCCTGGGAAAGTCTGCCTGGTTGATGCTGCCTGACGCACACTGGTATGTTCACAGGGAGACCATGAAGGAACTGTTCTAGCACCAGAGCATCCATTATTTCCCCCACTGTTTGGGTTTTCAGTCACAGCCAGTGGGCGGCCCAGTCCATCAACCTTTGGGTGAGTGCCCAGGGCTGTAAACTCCAGATCGGAACGTTTGGTGG
Source organism: Lepidochelys olivacea (assembly GCF_965140295.1). Lineage (NCBI taxonomy): Eukaryota > Metazoa > Chordata > Testudines > Cheloniidae > Lepidochelys > Lepidochelys olivacea. The sequence goes on from NC_140411.1 coordinate 271,468,745, forward strand.
TACTTCTCAGTGGACAGACCCACCCAAGTCAGGATAGCTGCCCTCACCACCTCCTAAGTCCTGGCCTGCTCCTCACTCAGTGCCATATAGGTCACTTGGGCTTCCCCCGACAGATAGGGAGCCAGCCTCAGGGCCCAGGTTGTTCTATCCCAACCTGCACCTATAGCTACCCTTTAAAAAATGCCCCAGAATGCACCAGCGTCATCTGCAGGGCCCATCTTACACAGTGCCAGGCCCTCTGTCCGGTTGCCATCCCCCACCACGGGACCCACTACCTTCTGTAGGAGCTGCTGCTGTATGTTGGCTTGGTCTCTTATGAAATCCCACAGGCTTTTCTGCTGCTCTGCCTGCCAGATACGCAAAGTCTGCCTCTCCACGTGAGGGGATTGTTGGAAACTTTGCAGGGTCTTCCGCATTTCTTCTTGCTGTTTTACCAGCCATTGCAGGGACTCCTCCATCTCCAGGTTGCTGAACCCTTGCACTGGCTAAGATCCTGGACAAGCCCCATGCATGGCAGAGCCCACTCACTCCTGCCTCTGCTCTGGTGTAATTAATTAGACGGCAGTGACCAGAGTGCTGGCTTAGCTGCTGTTGCCCAGCACTCTGTCAAAATCTCTTATAATCACAAAGTTTAAGGCCAGAAGAGACCACCATATCATCTAGTTTGACCTCCTGTATATATCACAGGCCACCATGACCACTAAGCACTCACACACTAAATCCAACAACTGAAAGTATACCAAAGTATTACAGTCCACAGGCAACTACACTATTAAGTGCAACAAGGAGAGAATAGGAGGGATCGAAGTACATCAATACCCCAGGATCCCATAATGACAGGGGACTGATATATCCAGATAATCCTGGTAAGTGACCTGCAGAGGAAGGTGAACCTCTCACCCCTCCACGGTCACTGCCAGTCTGACTGAGAGGAAAATTCCTTCCCAACCCCACATATGGAGATCAGTTAGACCCTGAGCATGTGAGCAAGAACCAGCCAGCTAAGCACCTAAGAAAGAGAATTCTCAGTGCCACCTCAGAGTACTGGCCCGCTCTGTCCAGTGTTCATCTGGAGAAGGTGACCAGCCCTCTGTGGAGAAAGAAGTGGTTCGGGACTATTTAGAAAAGCTGGACGAGCACAAGTCCATGGGGCTGGATGCGTTGCATCCGAGAGTGCTAAAGGAGTTGGTGGATGTGATTGCAGAGCCATTAGCCATTATCTTTGAAAACTCATGGCAATCAGAGGAGGTCCCAGATGACTGGAAAAAGGCTAATGTAGTGCCCATCTTTAAAAAAGGGAAGAAGGAGGATCCTGGGAACTACAGGTCAGACAGCTCACCTCAGTCCCTGGAAAAATCATGGAGCATGTCCTCAAGGAATTAGTTCTGAAGCACTTAGAGGAGAGGAAAGTGATCAGGAACAGTCAGCATGGATTCACCAAGGGCAAGTCATGCCTGACTAATCTAATTGCCTTCTATGATGAGATAACTGGCTCTGTGGATGAAGGGAAAGCAGAGGACGTGTTGTTCCTTGACTTTAGCAAAGCTTTTGATACGGTCTCCCACAGTATTCTTGCCAGCAAGTCAAAGAAGTATGGGCTGGATGAATGCACTATAAGGTGGGTAGAAAGTTGGCTAGATTGTCGGGCTCAACGGGTAGTGATCAATGGCTCCATGTCTAGTTAGCAGCCGGTAACAAGTGGAGTGCCCCAGGGGTCGGTCCTGGGGCCGGTTTTGTTCAATATCTTCATAAATGATCTGGAGGATGGTGTGGATTGCACCCTCAGCAAGTTTGCAGATGACACTAAACTGGGAGGAGTGGTAGATATGCTGGAGGGCAGGGATAGGATACAGAGGGACCTAGACAAATTGGAGGATTGGGCCAAAAGAAATCTGATGAGGTTCAACAAGGACAAGTGCAGAGTCCTGCACTTAGGACGCAAGAATCCCATGCACCGCTACAGACTAGGGACCGAATGGCTCGGCAGCAGTTCTGCAGAAAAGGACCTAGGGGTTACAGTGGACAAGAAGCTGGATATGGGTCAACAGTGTGCTCTTGTTGCCAAGAAGGCGAATGGCATTTTGGGATGTATAAGTAGGGGCATTGCCAGCAGATCGAGGGACGTGATCATTCCCCTCTATTCGACATAGGTGAGGCCTCATCTGGAGTACTGTGTCCAGTTTTGGGCCCCACACTACAAGAAGGATGTGGAAAAATTGGAGAGTCCAGCGGAGAGCAACAAAAATGATTAGGGGACTGGAACACATGACTTATGAGGAGAGGCTGAGAGAACTGGGGATGTTTAGTCTTCAGAAGAGAAGAATGAGGGGGGATTTGATAGCTGCTTTCAACTACCTGAAAGGGGGTTCCAAAGAGGATGGCTCTAGACTGTTCTCAGTGGTAGCAGATGACAGAACAAGGAGTAATGGTCTCAAGTTGCAGTGGGGAGATTTAGGTTGGATATTAGGAAAAACTTTTTCACGAGGAGGGTGGTGAAATCTGGAATGCGTTACCTAGGGAGGTGGTAGAATCTCCTTCCTTAGAAGTTTTTAAGGTCAGGCTTGACAAAGCCCTGGCTGGGATGATTTAGTTGGGGATTGGTCCTGCTTTGAGCAGGGGATTGGACTAGATGACCTCCTGAGGTCCCTTCCAACGGTGATATTCTATGATTCTATGATCTCCAGCTGTGTCCATCAATGATGCTTCAGAGGAAGGAGACTAACCCCCCTGCACCACCACCACCCCGTCTCTGAATACATTGGTGGGAACCCTTCCTGACCTCTGCAGGTGGCCATCTGAAGCCCTGAAGTATGAACTTTTGGGAACATAAGACATAAATCAGACATAAGCCCCAGGGCTGTTGAGCCCTGCCTGCTACCACCAGAAGCAATCCCATAACTCAGTTGCACTCATACATTAGTCCAGCTCTTCCTTAAAGCTAATTAAGTTGTTTGCCCCCACAACTCCTATTGGGAGGCTGTTCCAATTAGAAATCTTCTAATTTCCAACTTGAATTTGTTCATGGCTAGCTCATACCCATTTGTTCTTGTACCAATGTTGTCCTTTAGCTTAAATAGCTCTTCTCCCTTCCCCATGGTTGCTCTCTATACATGCATCAGGGGGAAATCATATCTGATGGTTTCTGTGTCTATTTGAAATGAATTAATTATCTTTTACCCAGCAAAGCAATCTCCCCAGGCTATAATTACACTCATCATGCAAACCGAGATCTGCCATGCTTGCAGTCTCAGCAAAGAGGTAGCAGACTGAGCAGGCATGGAGACTGCCTAGTCTTGGAGGCTGCCCCTAGTGGTCCCTTCCAAGACAGGTTTGAGGGATACTGATGGGCTTGTTGAGACATCTGCACTGCTATTCTTTAGAATATACAGTGCCTGTTTTGTGGATAAAGCTGAGGATAGAGCTGACTTCTGCTTCCCATGCGGAGATCCTTTTTCTGTGTTACAAAATTTGGCTCTTTTCACTCTGCAATGGATCACACCTGGTTTTTGTTTGTTTCCCCTTGAGGAAATGGAATGAGCAATCACTTTAGCCCAACTCCACCCCTGAATGCATAGCAAGAAGGGCTCCATGCATAACCATGACCGTTCTTCTATGATTCAGCTTAGTTCACAAGTGGGTCAACAAGTGAGGATGAAAGAAACTGCAGAAATGGACCAAAGAACAGTCCCATCACTAGCAAAGGAAGTGAAGGCTAAATGTTTGTTGGACAATGTTTCTGTACAAGGGCAGGTCACAAGCTGAGCTCTTTCAAGTGAGCTCCAACTTTCTATGATTTCCTGTTTTCTTGGATCTGTGTCTATCCATGGTCTATGAGCAGAATTCTAGTTGATGTTGATAGGATTCTTACACCTGGAATTCCCAGGTGCAGTCAGTTTGCTTTCTTAAGCTCACCTGTTTTTTTGAGTTTGTGTCTGTCCCTGTTTCATTATCAACAGCCAAATTATCAGCATGGGAGAGGATATCAGAACTGCGTTTCCTCTCTGGTGGGGCAGTGTTGTAATTATTGGGCCTAAAAGGTGTACTCCTATTGTGAGCTCGAATGTAAAAAGTATGTGAAAGTTCATAAGATGTTACAATAATCATGAGAAATCAATCACGTTGTTTGCGTTGTTGAGTGTTGTTATAAGTACAAAAGAACCAAACAAAGGAAGCTGGGTTAGTCAAAGCAAAAAGGGCACGTTGACATAATCCAAGGACTGTTGAAATTATGCTTTGGTAAAAACAGAAGGATGTGGAACTGGACATTACTAGACCCAAAGTGGTGCGACAGGTATTAGGCCTAATTGGTGGCTAAAACAATGAGGGAGATAAACTATGATGCTCACTTCCCCTCCTTTTTGAATCCCTTAAAAAGAAACTTTGAAAGAAAGACATGATCAGTTGGGTTCAGTTCTCCCTCCTGTCTTCCTGCCCAACTTGCAGTCCATCTCATCCCAGCACTGCCAGGACTACAGCTTATTCTGGTTCATCTTGACTCATCTATAGGACTTTCTTCCTGAGAGGAAGGCTGGGTGGCCTTAATATTGTTCAAGGAATTTTGTTTTCACCTGTCAGTGCTTAAAGTCATCACATTATCAGGACATCCAATCCTCAGTCCATCACTGGGGATATCTAATTGCTGGCACCCTATCCCCCTTTCTTTCCTTCTATTCTATCTCTTGACTTTTCATCAAATGCTGACATCAGCTATCAAATGCTGACATCAGCTATGCTACCGTCATCCAATCCTGCCTTGTCTAAGAAGAAAAGATCCAATCAGATGATGTCCCCGACCAGCTCATTTCTCACATGGGCTCCCGTTACCGGTACATTTGTTCATTTGTACATGCTCCCGTATCACTCTGGAGGACTTATTTTATATGTCATCTGTTCAATGGTCTTTTGGTAGTGTTGTTTGTAATTTTAAATTTACTGAAAAAGTCGCGTGCAACAGGCATATACATATACACTAAACATTTTTGCATAAATTAGGAGTGATTTTTGTGATATATCCAGAGTGATTGGAAAATGTCCAACACAACTTTGGGGGTAAATCCTTAGGTCATTTTAAGAAAAAACGTTTCTGTGAACACACGTCCTAAAATTCTTCCTAAGGGAGCTACAGTACCTTCAAGGAGGTGATGAAAAGTTAATTTCTGATTAATATCTCAAAAACACTTTAATATAAAGTAATGAAATTATGTCTGTGTCTTAGCATTAGTATGTGCTACCATAGTACATTATCCAAAATTATTTAAATCATAGGCGTCCTGCACTGGCGGTTGGTCATTTTTATTTCATATTTCAAGAAAGGCTTGTCGTCGACTGCCCATGGCTACAAGCGGTAATATTATGTTCCAAAATAAGTTAATATTTTTGGTTATTATTTATTATGTTTAAAATTTATGGTTCCAAAGTTGAAAAATAAGTAAAATTGTTTGTATCATTCTAAGCATCTAAGCAGATTAAAATTTTTAAACAGTTTTCTTGGAAACGGTTAATTATACAAAATAAATTAAGAGTACCATTTTAGTGCATGTTTTAGCATTAAATCACATTCCAGGGTCGTATCTGTAAAATAGTCGAAGATTTAAAAAAAAAAAAAAATTCGCCCAGTCCCCCCAGTTCAAGATGGCTGTAGTTTAAAAAATTTTATTTGAATGATGTTGTATGATAGAACGTTGGAAATAAGCTTTAACGGGAGAGCGGATTCAAATCGCAAGCACAGTCCTTTTAGTAAAGAGAGCAAATTTTCAGAAATAAGTTTTTCCTTCATCAGGCTGAAAACATTATACAAGATAGATTTAGTAATCTATTACTAAAATTTGCTCTCTTTACTAAAAGGACTGTGCTTGCAATTTGAATCCGCTTTCCCATTAAAGTTTATTTTCAACTTTGTAATGTGTAGCCTCATACACATTTTCATAAGAAAAAATAACTTGCAATTTATAAATAAAAATTTATATTATGTATATTAAAAATACTTCTTACTTCATTAAAACTGCAAGAAACATGTTAAAATATTAAAATATACTTTAATAATAATTTTGTGTAAAAAGAAAATGCAGTCATTTTTCTCCAGAAAATCCAAAATAAATTCGAAGTACCTTAAGTGGGTTAAGATATCACAAGCAGGTACATTATAAAAAAATAATGCTTCTGTTCATTGCTTTTCAAAGATCATAACAAGAAACATTTGGATGCGGTAGCAGCAAAAGAAGATTTGGCCATGGCTTCAGCAAAAGAATCAAATCTGCCCCCCATGATTGATAGCTGATTTACGGAAAAGGATCTCAACGACTTTTTTACTTTTGAATTTGAAAAGCCCAAATTGCTTTGGGAAAAGCAAAGAAGAAATCGGCAACGTGCAAAAGGACGTGGGTGGCAAGCTCAAACCATGTAGCTTCAAGACAAGTGAAGCAAGTGCCGTGAAAAGTTTCAGCCTTTGGCAGCATGTAAAATGTAACCATCCTGAAAACTATGCAGCTCTGGTTACAAAATAGGGCCAGGAAGATGAGGCAAACCAGAAAGCTGACGCGGCTAAACGACATTCATCTGGCTCTTTGAAAACTCCTGGAGAAAAGATTTTTTGTGGAGTCTCATCTGAAAAGAAACCCAAAATTGAGCAAACAAAACTTGATTCATATTTGAAGTCCTCAAAGGTTACAGTCACCATGGATGCCAATACTTTCCATGAAGGCCTGATGGAAATGGTTTACTTGAGTTCAACACCACGCACAACCTTCAGGCTAAAGAACAAAGGATTCCAAAAAATTGTAGGTGAAATGGGTCGGCAGCTTGGCGTTTCGATGGGGCACAATGCGGTTCGTCATTTAGTTGTCAGCACAGCTGAGTCTGGTCATGAAGAGCTCAAGAAAGCTTTTGAGCAAAAATTGTGCTACCTGAAAATGGATGCGGCAACCTGTGGAAACAGAAATTTCCTTGCAATCAATGCTCAGTACTATGAAGAAGGAAAAGATAAAGCTGTGGTAAAAACCTTGGACATAATTGACACTGAAGGGTGTCACAATTCTTCTTAAGTCAAAAGTCAAGTAAAAGCTATTTTAGAAAAATTTGGGATCAGTGAAATGCAAGTGTTGAGCATCTGTGTTGACAATGCAGCAAACATGATGTGCCGTCAAAAATTTCAATGAGGACAATGAAACCATTTCTACCTCTGAGAACAGCAATGTGGACAGAACTGAAGCTATTTTGCCTGATGAAGGAACTAAAGGAATAGATGAAATCGAACTCAACATGGATGCTGCTGCGCAATGGGTTAATGACCCTAGCCTGATACTTCCAACATGGCTTCATGAGGACGACTCAAAAGTCCAGCTGATGAGGTGTGGTATTCACACTCTTCATTTGGCAATCTGGGATGGACTGAACAAAGAACATGGGAAGAAATTTCTGGCAAAAATTCAACAAGTCGTTGTCAAACTATGAACCTGAAGTATTTGAAGTGTTCTGCTTGATCTACATGGGGTAACTCAATCATTGGATACTGTGACTCGCTGGGGTTCAACATTTGCAATGATTGATTGGCTTCTCGTTTTTCAATCTTACTGTGAACAAGTGGCTGCTACTGGAACAAGAGAACTCAAGTTAACAAAAACTGAATGGGACAGAGTGAAGAACCTGCGAGACCTCTTGGCAAAGCCAAACCAAACAACCATGAATCTTCAAGCTTTGATGTAACCCTGGGAGTTTTAATGAAGGAATGGCGAAAACTGTCAAAATTCTTGTAAGAAAATGGTGGACAAATTGCAGAAGGAATTCTATCCTCCATGAAGAAACACGAAGAGAAGCTTTTTGACAATATTCGTTTCCTTGCTGGAGTTTATGTTGACCCATGGTATCGGATTCTTCTTACCTCAAGGGAAATACCAAAGGCAAAGGAAGGGCTCCCTGATATTGCTCAATGACTTGAAAAACAAAATCTATTGTTACATTTGAACTCTGTGAAAGAGGTTGAAGAAAAAGAAACAACAAAAGGAGTCATCAATAATCAAATTTGCAGTTTTGGAAAGTTCACATCCTTCAGAAATAGCAGGCTGTTCTCAAACTTCCATCTCCACTCTGAACTTGTTTGAGTATCCAACTCTGAGACATCTTCAACCATCACAGGGAAATGGAGATAATTCAAGCACCAATTCTTCAGAAGATGACTTCCCTTCGAAAAGGAATTGTATAAACAAGAAAGATGCCAGCGAATTTCTGCAGTTCATAATTGTAATGAAGCATTATTCGAGAGAAACTTTCGGGAAGATTTTGAGGCGATGGAGTCTATTGGTAGGCTAAAAGTTAAGTCTGTTTTTGAGGCCATTCACAGCTACCCACACCTCATTCAGGCTGCCTGTAGAATTGCTTCGAGCATGCCAACAACTCAAGCTAGTGTAGAGCGACTGTTTTCAGCTTTAAAGTTAATGTTAAATGATTTGTGGCAGGCTATGAAAGATGACTTGATTGCTGCAATAATTTTTTACAGAATGAATTATGAATTATTCTAGTTTGTATCTTTGTTGATGACATTTAAATTGTTTTAAAAGTCTGAAAAAAATAATGTTTTTTCAAAATTACAGTATGCACTTTTTTATTTAGTTAAAATTAATTTGAGTCAGAGCGTAGAGTGGAGTCAGAGAGGAGCTGGAGAGGAGCAATTCAAAAATTTGATTGCTACAAATCCCTGGTTTCAGGAGTAGATAGAGCGAGCCGTTGGACCTCTCAGTGAGGCAATAGTACCTCATCTACCTTGTCTGTCTATCTTTCATTGGACCAGCTTCTGCTGGTGAGAGAGACAAGCTTTCCAGAGTACACAGAGCTCTTGTTCAGTTCTGTCCCAGCATGCAGCCATGCACAGTTGTGTCTGCCACTGATAAGAGCCTGGGATCCAAGTGGTGATGGCCTACACCCAGCAGGGCCTAGAGACCGTAGGAAGAGAGACATAGATTGAACCATCTGGAGAGAGGCTTGTGAAGACTTCCTGCTTGCTCTCTACTTGTTGTCTTGTTTGAAAGGAGCAGCCTGTTGCCTTTTCCTCACATGTCTGTGTACGTCTTTTCTCAGTGTTGTACGTCTTGTCTCACCAACAAAAGGGCAATTGAAGATTTGGTTGTGCTCTAATTACTGCTCTGAGTACCTGGCTGCAGGACTACAATAAAGCTGTGTGATTGGTAATTCAAAAATAAATAAGTGGAAGTTCAAACAGTATTGATAGATATGAGAAGCTGTAGCGGAGCGATGACTCACCAGCATGGCGCCTCCTGCTGGTTGTCTTGGGAATTAGCTCTTTCCAGCCTTCAGAGCACCCTCTGCAGGCCAGTGTCTTGCCTGCCACTGGCCCCATGTCCCTCCAGACCCTGCTGCCCTTTTCCTCGGGGTTCTGCCCCACAGTACCCCCACACTCTGGGTCTCCCCTCCCAGGAGAACCCCCAACCCTCTATCCCCACCTTTCCTCAGTGGCTACTGCCAGTCACCATCTAGCCTCCACTCACTGGGGCAGACTGCGGTCTGTAAACCACTCATCATCAGCAAGGGGGCTTGGAACCGCTGCCTCTGCCTATTCCCAGGCTACCCCTTTGTAGTCCCAGCACCTTTCCTGACCTTTAGCAAGGCCTGCAGTCTGGGAGTTTTCCAGGCTGGAGCTCCGCAGCTCCTCTGACCCTTCCCCAGCACTGTTCCACTCCAGGTACCATTTTCTCCCAGACAGCTAATCCCTCTCTCTCAAAAGCTAGAGAGAAAGTCTCCCTCTGAGCTCCTAGCTCATAGCCCTTTTATCGGGCCAGCTGTGGCCTGATTGGGGCATGGCCCCAGCTGTGGCTGCCTTCCCAATCAGCCAAGCCTTTTCTCTCAGCCCCAGCTCTCTCCAACGGCTGGCTTTAACCCTGTCAGGGCTGGACCAGGGTGATTGCCCTGCTACAGAAGCCTATTGATGAGAACTTTAGCTCTGATGTCTACACTGCAATTAAAAACCCACGGCTGGCCCATGCCAGCTGACTCGGGCCAACAGGCTTGGGCTAAGCGGCTGTTTAATTGCAGTGCAGATATTCCAGCTCAAGCTGCAGCCCAAGCTCTGGGACCTTCCCACCTTGCGGTCCTAGAGCCTGGACTCCAGCCTGAGCCCAAATAGCTACACCACAGTTAAACAGCCTCGTAAGCCCAGGCCTGCGAGCCTGAGTCAGCTGGCAAGGGTCAGCCCCAGGTTTTCACTTGCAGTGTAGACTTACCCTGAGAGAGTGGGAGCTGGACGTTCTGGTTGCCAATATTGCAAAATGTGAAAATCTCCTGAGATGGAGACCCAATAAAACAGACGTCTGTTCTGCACATTAGGGCTTCTATGACGCTATATACATACATATGCTGTACAAGGCAAACATATGCCAAGCATTGTTAACAATATAATGTTACAAAGTAAATCATTCTGTCGCTTAAGCTATTCCTCCAAAATGTGAAAGCCCTTGGCAACATTTGCAGAAGAACTGAGAGTTACCATACACTTCTCAATTGTTCTGATCTCAATGCAAGAGCTTTTCTGTGTTGAAAATGGGTCCTCATCTTTCTCACGCTGGAAACACAGCGGAAAAATATAAAGACCATATGGCGTAACAAACGTGACCACCGGGCTGAGGAGGACAAGATTGCAGCATGGGTAGACAATACTGCTGGATGCTTAATCTTCCACCTGCTGTGGCCCTTAACTGTGGCCACCGCAGATCTTGGAAGGGGAACAAATAGATGAAAGAATAGGAAAACCTTGTGGGCCAGATTGTGGCTTGGAAGCCACAGGGTAGAGTGAGGCTGTACGGCAGGGAGAGCCCCGAATTGGAATGTTGGCTGAGTCTGCCTGGGAGAACACACTTTTGTGGAAGCACTGCTGCATTTGCAAGGTGTTGCCTGTCGACCGGGTGAGCCCCATTGGCCAGCATGCAGAGACGGGGCAGGGTCATTGCCATTTGGATAGCCCATACCTGTGAGTGCGTGTGACAGAAGGGGACAGTGCTTGTGCTCCCCAACAGGACTGTCTTGGAGAGGGGAGCGCACAAATCCTCAGCTGTGACATGTCTATGGAGCTATAACAACTTACACGAGATGAAGAGCTGAGTTACTCTAGTCGTATACCAATGTAACTCCATGGAAATCAGTGGAGTTACACTGACATACAACTGGAAAGGCAAATCAGGCCTGGGGGGGTGTTTACAAGGTTGTTTATGATATTATATTTTCACTCTGAGTTCAAGCTTTGTTAGCCACAAAATGTTATATGCAGAAACACACACAATGTGTCCAAGTCTCAAGTGTTTTTCTCACTGAGAGCATTTCTACTGCTGTCTTTTGATTTCATATATGGCTTTTAAGACACCTTTGTTTTACTGCAAGTGTGACTCCACACAGGTTTCTTGGCTATTTGAAACAAAACACACTTAAAAATTGGAGTGGATGCCAGTGTCATTTTTAAACTCTTATAAAAACTCAAAAAAAAATCAATCAATCAATCAATCAATCAATCAGCAATGCAAAATGAATAATGAGTAAGTAAACTGCAAGGAGACTACCATTAGTTCTACAATTTAAGCTTTTCATGTGGTGAATCATGTTATGATCAAGACAAAGAAGCTTGAAAATTAGAGGCTGTTATAAAAAAGAAAAGAAAAGCAAAGAAAGAAACCCTCACTAATCTATGGTATTAAAAATAATGTAATTTTCTGAAGCACTTCCTTAAAGGAGGAACAATGACTTGTCTGCAGGCAGGGGGAGAATAACAACTTGGCTCCACTTAGTATGGAAATATCAGATGGCTTATTGTCAGCAGCAGCTAGGCACAGAAGCCTGGAGAATGTCAGAACCTGTCATACATGAAAGCAAAAAAACAGTCATCTGAATCAGCCAACAAAGGTTGTAAGCAGATGCTGGCTGGATGTGTGGAGTGGTAGGGCCAGCATGAAGGGTAGGAGGGGTGGGGAGGAGAGGAAGAGGGGAGGGGAGCCCACTGCTAGACTAAAGAAAATAATATGCTAGATTTCATTTATAAAGAATTTGCAATCTGGCAATTGTGGTTTTCTGTGGGGAAGATTATGATGAAGATTAGAATTCCAATCCGGGGTGTAACTAAAATGAAAGAATTAGCTTTCTCCTTTAAGCAACAGGAAAATGTTGAACTGGATGGCTCAGTCAACTGCTAACAGAGAACACTTCACCTCTAGGCCACTGGTTCAAATAATAATGACACATGGCACGTCTGTAGCATCCTTCATCCAAGGACCTCAAAATGCTCTAAAGCACAGGTGGGCAAACTTTTTGGCCCGAGAGCCACATCTGGGAATAGAAATTGTATGGCGAGCCATGAATGCTCACAAAATTGGGGTTGGGGTGCGGGAGGGGGTGAGGGCTCTGGCTGGGGGTGTGAGCTCTGGGGTGGGGACAGAAATGAGGAGTTCACGGTGTGGGAGGGGGCTCCGGGCTGGGGGGAGCGGGCTCTGGGGTGGGGCTGGGGATGAGAGGTTAGGGGTGCAGGAAGGTGCTCTGGGCTAGGATTGAGGGGTTTGGAGGATGGGAGGGGGACTAGGGCTGGGGCGGGGGGTTGGGGCATGGAGAAAGGCTCAGGGGTGCAGGATCCAAGTGGCGCTTATCTCAAGCAGCTCCTGGAAGCAGCAACATATCCCTTCTCCTGCTCCTAAGCAGAGGCGCGGCCAGGTGCCTCTGCATCCTGCCCCGTCTGCAGGCACCACCCCTGCAGCTCCCGTTGGAGTGCTGGAGGGGGCCATTGGAGTGTGTAGGAGCCAGAGTGGGGCCATGCTGTGGCTTCTGGGAGCCACGTGGTGTGGCCCCCCTACCCTGCGCCCTGGCTGGAGCGCCGGAACAGGGCAAGCCCCAGAACCCGCTCTCCATTGGGCGCTTGTGGGCTGGCTTAAAATGGCTCCAGCCCGCAGGCCATAGTTTGCCCATCCCGCTCTAAAGCATTAATTGATTGAGCCTTGCAACAATCATGTTTAGGAGGGAATGAGTGATAAGAATCACTTCCTCCCCCACAGAAATGCAACCAGCTCTGGAGAGGAACACAGCAGCTGTTTAACAGTGCACAGCAATATGCACAACAGTTGACAGGAAGTGACTACTGTTTACATCTTTCCTGACCTGGAATTTGGTCAGGACATTGGTGCAAAGTATTATGGAATCTTTGAATTACAAGAAATGATCTGGACCTCAACTGTACATCTCATCCATAAGATGGCATCCCTAACAGCCCTGCATCCCCTAATGCAAAGACAATGCCCTAGTTCAGTAATAATAATAACTAGGATTTACATAGTTTGGATTTAACTTTACATGTTTTTCAAAGCAGAGTACAAACTTCAACTAGTTTAGATGCAAGAGTTCCTTCCACTACGCACTTCCTGCAATATTTGGATAGGTGACCTCCATGCAACACCAAATACTGCCCTAGAATGATTCCACATACCCTGTGAGAACTGGCATGGCTGCTGGTCAGCAGTGAAATCCGACCCTGTTAGTAGTGACCAAAAGTCCTTATCACTGAATGGCCATTCCATGCCCCATGTGAAGTGAGTTGGTGTCTCAACATAGTTTTAGTGGACAAATGATTACATCACAAAACTGGCAAAATTGGCATTGTTGGCAGCAACCTCAGAAGTGGGACCAAGGACTGAGCCTGCTTCCATTTAAAATCAATGATGGCTTTGTCATTGACTTTAGTGGAAGCTAGGTTGAAACCTGAATAGATCTGGAAACTCAGTTTCCCTCTCACCCCTTGAAAGTGGCCCCTCCAGAAAAGGCTTGAGGTACATGAGTGATGCAGTATCAGGAAGGCTGCCCATGCTGTACTTCTTCTGTGCATAAATAAAGGACTTTCCCTAGGTCTGTTAACCTCCATCCAGACTTTCACAAGCACACAAAAAAAATTCACTTTCCAAGGAAAATGGACAATGTCTTGGCCTAGCCCCACCACCAGAACAGAAGCTACTTCAAAGATGAAGTTGCTAGTCAGTTTCACCAACACCACCCTTAGCACATAGAGAATGGAGATGCATGGCTGGAAAACCTCCTGGGGCAGGAGATTTCAAATCCCCTTGTGCTCAAATTGGGGTCTCAATTCCATTTCAACTATTTAATTTTTGTTTACCTGCCTTAAAGCTAAATCCAAGGGGCCAGATACCAACCTGTAGTGGACAGCCTGCAACATACTGTAACCTGCAAGGGAGAAAGAGGGAGATGGGGAAACAGATGAAAGACAGTAGTAAAGGGCTATTCAGTGTCCTAGATGGGAAGAACTGAGCTGATGGATGCTTTCCACTTCTCTGTGGAGAGGTATCCATATTACAAAAAACATAACCAAAAGATGTACCAACTGGAACCTTAGTTATACATCTCAGTAGACACCATTATAGTCCATCTAGATTAAGGTTGAAGGACTGGTGGGGCAGGTAGGGGAAACCTGTACTCCTGCTGTTCCTTTTTTAGATAAAACACTTCAGACTCAAGTGCTGTAAATGTGGCATTTTAAAAGAGTGCCAAGTTAACTTTAAAACAATGTGAAAGAGGTGCAGGCATTCACAGTAGGATGAGAAAGGGAGACCTCATTGAGAAATCAAAGATAAATGAAATGCATTCAAAATTGCAATGACCATTTTCTTGGTGATTTATGATCTAAAGAAGTAAAGCCTCTGTCAAGTGTATCAAGTGACCCGATAGCAGACAATCCAGTAGTGCAAAGGTGCTGTTACAAATAGGTTTCTTTATTGAGCTCTGACAGCCAACGGCTATTTGTCACTCATTGTAGTGTTCGTTTAACAGAATTTTACCCCCAAACAAGAAAACAGTGTACACATTTAATGTGAACATAGCATGGCAAATCATGAATGATGGGATCTGATGGTATGAAATGAATAATCCTTCAAGACGCCTGGTGTGCTGGCCTGTTTGCTGCATTAGTCAGATGTACAATGTAGCTCATAGAACCACTGCCAGAAAATCTCACCACACCCAGAAAGCTCTGAAAAAAAAGCCTATTTTAGTTAGTACTTTAAAATAAAATGCCTGCAAGCTAACTGGACCTTACAGAGAAAGAAAAAAAAAAAACAATTTAGCCTCTTCTTCCTCACAAAGCCTAAATCATTGAAAGGGCTTTTAATTTTTGAAAACCTCAGCCAGTATGTGAGCTACTGGGTGGGTGTGCTCATGCTGGAGTGCATGTGTGACTTCAGAATGAAGTTCTGTGCAAAGGCGCCACACAAGGCTTATATGCCCACTCCCGTCCCACTCTTCGGGTTTAAGTGCTGTGTAGGCCTCCCAGGGGCTTTCTTCACATGGGTGAATTTCACCTTTGGTGCTTGTAAAAAGTGCCAGAGAGATCGCCTTGGAGACTGAAATCCTCCCTTTATCCACAGAAGAGTTACAGCACACATAGAGACAATGCAAGCTGCCTCCCAATGCCCTGCCACATTACCTCAGCTCTTCTAAAGAGGGCCCATCTTTAGAGAATGAGAAAGTAGTTCTGTCTCTGTGTGCATTCAGTGCTTGGTTTCTTTGCTGAGCCTTCCACCAAGTACTCTGATTAATGGCAGATGCGAGGGCAGTTCTGAGATGTGGATACTTATCTACTGGGGTCTGAGACTATCTGCCAGAGTGGGGATGTGAGCCGTCACGCCCAGTAGTTGGAGCAGGTGTCAGGCCTAGTGGCTGGGGCAGGAGTTGGTAATCAGGGGCAGAGCAGGAGTCGGAAGTCAGGAATTGGAGCCGAGAGTCAGAGCCAGGTTACCTGGAGTGGGGCAAGGCCGGGGTGGGGCAGGGCCCAGTCTGGGACAGAAGCTGGGCTGGGAACAAGCAGGCACAGGAGCTATTGCAGCTGTGGGCAAATGCTTTGCGCAGCCTACGGTTGCCAGTTATGGTTGGACATATTCCAGGAGGTTTCATCACATGACATAATCTTTAATTCTTGGAGACTCCAGGACAAGCCTGGAGGGTTGGCAACCCTAACGTAGCCACTGCACTGCTGCTGCACTTAAGAGCTGGTCTTCTGACTCTTCTCACTAGTCAGGTGGTATAGCCACGCAGTCAGCCTACTCTAGGCCAGCTGCGCTTGTTAGGTGGCCCAAAGACTGGCTCTGCTGTAGGCCCCAAAGGTGATCCCGGCAATTACAAGCCAGTAAGCCCCACTTCAGTACCAGGCAAACTGCTTGAAACTATAGTAAAGAACAAAATTGTCAAAAACATAGATGAACATAATTTGTTGGGGAAGTGTCAACATGGTTTTTGTAAAGGGAAATCATGCCTCACCAATCTACTAGAATTCTTTGAGGGGGTCAACAAGCATGTGGACAAGGGGGATCCAGTGGATATAGTGTACTTAGATTTTCAGAAAGCTTTTGACCAGGCTCTTAAACAAAGTAAGCTGTCATGAGATAAGAGGGACGGTCCTCTCATGGATTGGCAGCTGGTTAAAAGATAGGAAAAGGGTAGGAATAAATGGTCAGTTTTCAGAATGGAGAGAGGTAAATAGTGGTGTCCCCCAGGGGTCTGCACTGGGACCAGTCCTATTCAACATATTCATAAATGATCTGGAAAAATCATTTTCAAATCAAATCAAATCAAATCAAAACAGTGAGGTGGCAAAATTTGCAGATGATACAAAACAGCTAAGTCTCAAGCAGACTGCGAAAAGCTACAAAAGGATCTCACAAAACTGGGTGACTGGGCAACAAAATGGCAGATGAAATTCTATGTTGATAAATGCAAAGTAATGCACATTGGAAAACATAATCTCAACTATACATATAAAATGATGGGGTCTAAATTAGCTGTTCCCACTCAAGAAAGAGATCTTGGAGTCATTGTGGAAAATTCTCTGAAAACATCCACTCAATGTGCAGCGGCAGTCAAAAAAGCGAACGGAATGTTGGGAATCATTAAGAAAGGGATAGAAAATAAGACAGAAAATATCATATTGCCTCTATATAAATCCATAATAATCCCACATCTTGAATACTGCATGCAGATGTGGTCGCCCCATCTCAGAAAAGATATCTTATAATTGGAAAAGGTTCAGAAAAAGGCAACAAAAATGATTAGGGGATGGAACAGCTTCTGTATGAGGAGAGATTAATAAGACTGGGACTTTGCAGCTTGGAAAAGAGACGACTATGGGGCGATATGATAGAGATCTATAAATTCATGACCGGTGTGGAGAAAGTAAATAAGGAAGTGTTATTTACTTCTTCTCATAACACAAGAACTAGGGATCTCCAAATGAAATTAATAGGCAGCAGCTTTAAACAAAAGGAAGTATTTTTCACACAGAGCACAGACAACCTGTGGAACTCCTTGCCAGAGGATGTTGTGGCAAAGACTATAACAGGGTTCAAAAAAGAGCTAGATATGTTCATGGAGGATAGCTCTATCAATGGCTATTAGCCAGGATGGGCAGGGACAGTGTCCTTAGCCCAGAGATGGGCAAACTTTTTGGCCCAAGCGCCACATCTGGGGATGGAAATTGTATGGCGGGCCATGAATGCTTACAAAATTGGGGGTTGGAGTGTGGGAGGGGGTGAGGGATCTGGCTGGGGGTGCGGGCTTTCAGGTGGGGCCAGAAATGAGGAGTTCAGGATGCAGGAGGGGGCTCCGGGCTGGGGCAGGGGGTTGGAGTGTGTGTGTGGGGGGGTGAGGTCTTTCAGCTGGGGGTTCAGGCTCTGGGATGGGGCTGGGGAGGGTGCTCCAGGCTGGGACAGAGGGGTTTGGCGGGTGGGAGGGGGATCAGGGCTGGGGCAGGGGGTTGGGATGCAGGAGGGGGGCAGGGGTGCAGGCTTCCGGAGGCGCTTACCTCAAGCAGCTCATGGAAGCAGTGACATTTCCCTCCTCTGGCTCCTACATGGAGGCGCAACCAGGTGGGTCTGCGCGCTGCCCCATCCACAGGCACCGCCCCTGCAGCTCCCTTTGGCCACAGTTCCCAGCCATGGCACACATGGAGTGGGGCAAGCCCTGGATCCCACTCCCCAGCTGGAGCTCGAGGGCCGGATTAAAATGTCTGAAGGGCCGGATGTGGCTCCCAGGCCGTAGTTTGCCTACACCTGCCCTAGCCTCTGTTTACCAGAAGCTGGGAATGGGTGACAAGGAATGGATCATTTGATGATTACCTGTTCTGTTCATTCCCTCTGGGGTACGTGGCATTTGCCACTGTCAGAAGACAGGATACTGGGCTACATGAACCTTTGGTCTGACCCAGTATGGCCATCCTTATGTTCTTATGAGATCAGGTGTAACTGAGGGAAAATCACACACACACACACACACCAAGAGCAACCTAAATTTGACCAACCTAAGTGCCAATGTGGACTGCGCTATGTTGGGAGGAGAGCATCTCCTGCCAACATAGCTAGCCCCACTCTCAGGGGCTCGAGTAGTTAAGCTGAGGGGAGAGCTCTCTCCCGTCAGCTGAAAGCAGCCACATTAGAGCCACATTCCAGCGGCAAAACTGCATCAATGCAGCTGCGTTGCTTTAAAGTCTCTAGTATAGCCCTGCCCTTAGACAGACGTGGATGTCTCTCTTCTGAAAGCCAGACGTGACTGCCATGTTCTGAAGTGCAAATGAATACTCAGCACCATGGGCTAATAGTAATGTCTCCTGACATGTACCCACTGTCACATCTTACTCATAGTTGTTGTCCTACAACCAACCACAACCTGTCAGATTCTGTAGCTAGGAAAGTGCTGTCTGATCTGGCTTAACTAGAATGTGACTGTCTAGCAAACACCTGAATGCCACGTCCAGTACAACAGTGTATGTTTGAACTATGCAGCAGCCACTGTTGCACTGAGTGAAACCCAGCACACAAGAAAATAACTTCCTGTTATTGACTAAATTCTAATAAGAAATTGATCACAGATGCAAGCAGCTAGCCAGAAATAGGTTATTGCCATTTGGGCCTGCACTGTACTTGGAAGTTGATGCTAATGACAGGCTAAAGAACATCCCAGGTATAGCAGTATGCCAGGCTGCAGTCGTATTTATTGGCAACACAGTAGACTCACTTACTTACAGTTTAAAGATTGAAAAGCAAGGAAATGAGTAACAGTGAGTGGAAGCAAGCAGCAAGAAATTATTCCTTTCCCTTTCTACTGTTTATATTTAGTGCTTAAGAACCTTATGTAAGAGAGTCAATAACAAAAATACTCACCCCCTCTACAACACTCATGGCCTGAGTTCCTGAAGCCCTGAAACAGCAACTGAGCTGTTGATGTTATCTCAGCATCTAAATATAGCCCGTGATCCAGTTCAGGCTTTCTGCAGATCCCTACTGGAAGGAAGCCATTTTTCTTGAGTGTATTTCCAAGAAAACAGTTGACAGGCTTGGCACAGCGATTCTTGGAAATGTTCAATAGGTCATCTTCTGGAAGGGAATGCTGACTGATGGAATCAAACAGACTTTTTTCTTAGCTCCACACACCACTCACTATTCTTATCAGGGCTCGTTCCCCAGGTGCAGCAACCTTATACAAAATACTATCTGCAGTAAATTGGCCTGATTAAGCCTTCTTCGAGTCTCATTTCCTTTCTGGCAGCAGAGCCACAACTGTTCTGCTGTTGCCAGGGTGCTTGCTGCTAAATGAAGACAGACAGCCTAAGACTAGAAATTACAGCACCACCTGTTGCTCACACCGGTGCAGTGGAAATCCCACTAAAACACAATGGGGAATTCTGAGAACACTGATTCTGGAAAAAGCTTTATTCCTTGCATGTGTTAACTCTGATCTAAAGCACACAACAGAGGCCGTTTTTTACCTTTTGCACAATTGTCCTGTTCTCCAGCGTTCATTCACCAATTCCAATGCCAGAAAGGACCATTGTGATGATCTTGTCTGACATCCTGTAAAACACAGGCCATAGAACTTCACTGAAAAATGAAGCTCATAGTGGAGTCCTGGGGGTTAGAAAGTTGCCCCTGATTGAGGTCAGAACATGTAGGGATAAAGTGAGACATGCTAAAAGTCAAGTAGAGTTGGACCTTGCAAAGGGAATTAAAACCAATAGTAAAAGGTTCTATAGCCATATAAATAAGAAGAAAACAAAGAAAGAAGAAGTGGGACCGCCAAACACTGAGGATGGAGTGGAGGTCCAGGATAATCTAGGCATGGCCCAATATCTAAATAAATACTTTGCCTCAATCTTTAATAAGGCTAAAGAGGATCTTAGGGATAATGGTAGCATGACAAATGGGAAGGAGGCTATGGAGGTAGATATTACCATATCTGAGGTAGAAGCGAAACTCAAACAGTTTAATGGGACTAAATTAGGGGGCCCAGATAATCTTCATCCAAGAATACTAAAGGAATTGGCACCTGAAATTGCAAGCCCATTAGCAAGAATTTTTAATAAATCTGTAAACTCAGGGGTTGTACCGTATGATTGGAGAATTGCTAACATAGTTCTTATTTTTAAGAAGGGGAAAAAAAGTGATCCGGGTAACTATAGGCCTGTTAGTTTGACATCTGTAGTATGCAAGTTCTTGAAAAAAATTTTGAAGGAGAAAGTAGTTAAGGACATTGAAGTCAGTGGTAAATGGGACAAAATACAACATGGTTTTACAAAAGGTAAATTGTGCCAAACCAACCTGATCTCCTTCTTTGAGAAAGTAACAGATTTTTTAGACAAAAGAAACGCAGTGGATCTAATTTTCCTAGATTTCAGTAAGGTGTTTGATACCGTGCCACATGGGGAATTATTAGTTAAATTGGAAAAGATGGGGATCAATATGAAAATTGAAAAGTGGATAAGGAATTGGTTAAAGGGGAGACTACAGCGGGTCCTACTGAAAGGTGAACTGTCAGGCTGGAGGGAGGTTACCAGTGGAGTTCCTCAAGGATCAGTTTTGGGACCAATCTTATTTAATCTTTTTATTATTGACCTCGGCACAAAAAGTGGGAGTGTGCTAATAAAGTTTGTGGATGATACAAAGCTGGGAGGTATTGCCAATTTGGAGAAGGACCGGGATATCATACAGGAGGATCTGGATGACCTTGAAAACTGGAGTATTAGTAATAAGATGAAATTTAATAGTGAGAAGTGTAAGGTTATGCATTTAGGGATTAATAACAAGAATTTTAGGTATAAGCTGGGGACGCATCAATTAGAAGTAACAGAGGAGGAGAAGGACCTTGGAGTATTGGTTGACCATAGGATGACTATGAGCCGCCAATGTGATATGGCTGTGAAAAAAGCTAATGCGGTCTTGGGATGCATCAGGAGAGGTATTTCCAGTAGGGATAAGGAGGTTTTAGTACCGTTATACAAGGCACCGGTGAGACCTCACCTGGAATACTGTGTGCAGTTCTGGTCTCCCATGTTTAAGAAGGATGAATTCAAACTGGAACAGGTACAGAGAAGGGCTACTAGGATGATCCGAGGAATGGAAAACTTGTCTTATGAAAGAAGACTCAATGAGCTTGGCTTGTTTAGCCTAACTAAAAGAAGGTTGAGGGGAGATATGATTGCTCTCTATAAATATATCAGAGGTATAAATACCAGAGAGGGAGAGGAATTATTTAAGCTCAGTACCAAAGTGGACACAAGAACAAATGCATATAAACTGGCCACCAGGAAGTTTAGACTTGAAATTAGACGAAGGTTTCTAACCATCAGAGGAGTGAAGTTTTGGAATAGCCTTCCAGGGAAGCAGTGGGGGCAAAAGATCTATCTGGCTTTAAGATTAAACTTGATAAGTTTATGGAGGAGATAGTATGATGGGATAACATGATTTTGGCAATTAAATATTCATGGTAAATAGGCCTAATGGCCTGTGATGGGATGTTAGATGGGGTGGGATCTGAGTTACTTGTAGAAAATTCTTTCCTGGGTATCTGGCTGGTGAATCTTGCCCATATGCTCAGGGTTTAGCTGATCGCCATATTTGGGGTTGTGAAGGAATTTTCCTCCAGGGCAGATTGGAAGAGGACCTGGAGGTTTTTCTCCTTCTTCTGTAGCATGGGGCACAGGTCACTTGCTGGAGGATTCTCTGCTCCTTGAAGTCTTTAAACCACAATTTGAGGACTTCAATAGCTCAGATATAGGTGAGAGGTTTTTCACAGGAGTGGGTGGGTGAAATTCTGTGGCCTGCGTTGTGCAGGAGGTCAGACTAGACGATCATAATTGTCCCTTCTGACCTTAGTATGTATGTAAGAATGCTGACTAGAGATACTTAAAAGTTCGCCATTTCTTCTAGTTTCTTCTGTAGCTATAATGTTTGTACTCCATGTTGTTTGCAATAAGCCTGACAATATTTATCTTCTTACCAATTCTGTGCTAGATCCTGGCATTTCACGCTAGATGAGAAAGCTGGCTTAGACAACTTCCACAGCCTCCATCCTTGCTCACACACATGCAGGCGGCAGGGCAGGATCTCTACCTACCATTCAGATATAGTGCTAGGGAGGGGATATCTGCCATGCAGGCCCCCAAACAAAGGACCAAGGGGATGTGGTGTGGTATGCTAGCTAGGGGACACATCCCAGCAGCATTTATTTATCTGTCTCAGCGCCAGTTGTTGGAAGGTGTCAATTATTGCATTATCTCAGCACTAGCCAGGGACACATACTGCTCTTTTTTAGAAGAGCAACAAAGTGCATCGACTATGAGATGTCCAAGGCCTGCTATGTGGAATTCTGCCCTGGCCAGCAGCATTCTGGCAGCACAGGATATCCTGGAGAATGTTCCCGCTTCCTCTATTTGCACTAGCCAGGGGAGGGCTAGGGCCTTCAGCATATGGCAGATATTGAATTTATTTTCTCCCCATATCCAAAGAGCATTAAGTGACTATTTGGGTTTAACTTTGACCTACATAGCACCTTATCATGTTAAAGGATCTTTGCTTGTGTATCAGCACAGCTTGAGGAGGCATCCGATGATGCCGCAGAGTCAGAAGCAGCCGCAATCATAGAATATCAGGGTTGGAAGAGACCTCAGGAGGTCATCGAGTCCAACCCCCTGCTCAAAGCAGGACCAATCCCCAACTAAATCATCCCAGCCAGGGCTTTGTTAAGCCTGACCTTAAAAACTTCTAAGGAAGGAGATTCCACCACTTCCCTAGGTAACGCATTCCAGTGTTTTACCACCCTCCTAGTGAAAATGTTTTTCCTAATATCCAACCTAAACCTCCCCCACTGCAACTTGAGACCATTATTCCTCGTTCTGTCATCTGCTACCACTGAGAACAGTCTAGATCCATCCTCTTTGGAACCCCCTTTCAGGTAGTTGAAAGCACCTATCAAATCCCCCCTCCCCCATTCTTCTCTTCTGCAGACTAAACAATCTCAGTTCCCTCAGCCTCTCCTCATAAGTCATGTGTTCCAGTCCCCTAATCATTTTTGTTGCCCTCCACCGGACATTTTCCAATTTTTCCACATCCTTCTTGTAGTGTGGGGCCCGAAACTGGACACACTACTCCAGGTGAGGCATCACCAATGTCAAATAGAGGGGAACGATCACGTCCCTCAATCTGCTGGCAATGCCCCTACTTATACATCCCAAAATGCCACTGGACTTCTTGGCAACAACGGCACACTGTTGACTCATATTCAGCTTCTCGTCCATTGTAACCCCTAGGTCCTTTTCTGCAGAACTGCTGCTTAGCCATTTGGTCCCTAGTCTGTAGCAGTGCATGGGATTCTTCCATCCTAAGTGCAGGACTCTGCACTTGTCCTTGTTGAACCTCATCAGATTTCTTTTGGCCCAATCCTCTAATTTGTCTAGGGCCCTCTGTATCCTATCCCTATCCTCCAGCGTATCTACCTCTCCTCCCAGTTTAGTGTCATCTGCAAACTTGCTGAGGGTGCAATCCACACCATCCTCCAGATCATTAATGAAGACATTGAACAAAACCGGCCCGAGGACCGACCTTTGGGGCACTTCACTTGATACCGGCTGCCAACTAGACATGGAGCAACTGATCACTACCCATTGAGCCCGACAATCTAGCCAGCTTTCTATCTACCTTATCGTCCATTCATCCAGCCCATCCTTCTTTAACTTGCTGGCAAGAATACTGTGGGAGACCGTATCAAAAGCTTTGCTGAAGTCAAGGAACAACACATCCACTGCTTTCCCCTCATCCACAGAGCCAGTTATCTCCTCATAGAAGGCAATTAGATTAGTCAGGCATGATTTGCCCTTGGTGAATCCATGCTGACTGTTCCTGATCACTTTCCTCTCCTCTAAATGCTTCAGAATTGATTCCTTGAGGACCTGCTCTATGATTTTTCCAGGGACTGAGGTGAGGCTGACTGGCCTGTAGTTCCCTAGGATCCTCCTTCTTCCCTTTTTTAAAGATGGGCACTGCATTAGCCTGTTTCCAGTCTTGCGGGACCTCCCCCGATCGCCATGAGTTTTCAAATATAATGGCCAATGGCTCTGCAATCACATCCGCCAACTCCTTTAGAACTCTCAGATGCAGCTCATCTAGACCCATGGACTTGTGCTCGTCCAGTTTTTCTAAATAGTCCCGAACCACTTCTTTCTCCACAAAGGGCTGGTCACCTCCTCCCAATACTGTGCTGCCCAGTGCAGCAGTCTGGGAGCTGACCTTGTTCGTGAAGACAGAGGCAAAAAAAGCATTGAGTACATTAGGTTTTTCCATATCCTCTGTCACTAGGTTGCCTCCCTCATTCAGTAAGGGGCCCACACTTTCCTTGACTTTCTTCTTGTTGCTAACTGTGACAGGGTTGGGCCAGATGGCTACAGGAGAGTAATTTTTTTTTTGAAGCAAAAGATGTTTTTATTTGCATAACACACTTACAAAGTAAAAACAGGAGCATATGCAATGTGTAACACAGCAACCAATCACAATTGTTTTCTCATTAGCTTCAGGGGAGGGAAGTGTTCAAGCTTGCCTGGGCCCAGAGCGGGGGGCTTCCTCGACTCTCGTGGTCTTCCACCCTTCTGAGTTACCTGGCACCATGCCTGAGTGTCACCAACAATTCCCTCCTCTGAAAGCATCCAACAAGAGGGGCAGGCTGTGGGGTGGGCAATCCGGGGGCACGTGCACCCACGTGTGAAAGGACCCCTTTAGGGTGGTGGTGTCCGCAGCAGCAATGGCTGGGGCTGGGGTCCCTTACTCTCTCCCCCAATCAAAGGGTCAGACAAAGGGACCTGGACAGGGACACTGAGCAGAGAACCTCAGACAGTGCCCACCGCCCTTCAAAAGCATCAAGGGAGTCGGTGGACGCCGCCCAGAGGAACTCCGCTCAGATATGTGAACGGACCGAGGATCGGAAAACGGCCCCACAGTCACAGAAACTCCATCGGTCAACCTCATCTCTCTGGTTTTATAGATGGCCGTTTTAGATGATGGCCGTTTTATAGATGGCCAGGAGGAGGTTAAATAGGAGATCCCGCGACTTTGTGAGGCCACGGATGGGGAGTGCATAAATAAAAAGGTGAGGGGGAAAAATGCAACCAAAAACGTAATAGGAGATTTGTGAGGAGTTGGAACAGGGGCTGCAGCCTGGCGCACTCCAAATATATATGCACCAGGGTTTCCCTCACACCACAAAAGGAACAAGTATCTGGGATGGGGGTGAACCACGCCAAGTACGTGCCTGTGCTCAAGGCTCCGTGAAGGAGCCACCAACTGATGTCCCTGACGAGCCTCGGGACCAAGGTGGAATATACGCTGGCCCACCAGGGCTGGTCACCCTCCGGTGGCAGAAGGTCTCGCCGCTTTGTGTTGGGGCGGGACACTAGGGTGAGGGCGTGAAGGGTGTGGAGCGCAAGCGTGTAAAGATGTTTCCTTGGCGTGGTTTGGAAGCGTACCAGCTGCAGTTCATGCAGCCAGCTCGCAGTGAAGGGGCGGGGGGGGGGTCGATTGGATCTGCAGGGCAGGGGTCCAATTAAAAAGTCTGGCGGGCCTGGGGTAGAGGGTGGGCGGGGCGTGCCCTCGAGCAGGACCCGGTCAAGGTAAGTTCGAGCAGCGGGCGGCAAAGCGGCCTTCACCTCCTGAAGTACATGCCAGGGAGTACGAGGTCTGGAGAGCCCCATGCGCCGGGCGAGTGTCAGGGGATCCAGCCAGTCTCCCCAGTCGTAGTCCAGGAGGTCTCCGACTCTTGTGACTTCTGTCAGGATCAAGCTCTGGTGCACCGAGCGGGACTCCGGCACCTGCACACGGAGCTGGGGGTTGTGTAGCAAGGGCTCCGCGAGGAGATCTGCCCCCTCGGTGGCCGCCATGGACCTGGTCGTTAAAAACAGTTTCCAAGTCCGGAGGAGGTCCTGGCAGAAGACCGGCAGCCCAGAGAGGTCTCGCGGAAGACCTCCTGGATGGAGATAAAAGAGCTGCTGGTCATATCGGAGCCCTCAGATGCAGCGCAGGATGGCATGCGCCAGTGTGCTCAACGCTTAACTGCCTGCACCATAGAGGAGCCTCTGTAGGGCCTGGAGGCGGAAGACACAGACCTGAGTGTGTAGACACTTCAGGCCCTGTCCTCCTTCCTTCAGGGGTAGATGAAGAACCCCTAACGTGGCCCAGTGTGTTCCTGACCAAAAGAACCACAGAATCGATGTCCGGAGGTTGGTCAGGAAACCCAGGGCCGGGATCAGGGTGTTGAGCCGGTACCAGAGCACGGACAGGACTAGTTGATTAAGCACCAGCACGCTCCTTCGGAGCGAGAGACATCGGAGTAGTCCCGTCCATTTCCAGAGCCGCTCTATCACCCCGCCCTCTAAATTTTCCCAGTTCTCCAGCAGAGAGGGATGTGTGGCAGAAAGGTAAACGCCAAGGTACAGCAGCGGACCCACGCTCCACCGGATTGTC
Source organism: Lepidochelys olivacea (assembly GCF_965140295.1). Lineage (NCBI taxonomy): Eukaryota > Metazoa > Chordata > Testudines > Cheloniidae > Lepidochelys > Lepidochelys olivacea. Next base: position 271,495,552 of record NC_140411.1, read on the forward strand.
TGAAGTGCGGGTGGGAGGGAGCTCGCCTGCCGCCAGTTTCCTACCGCCAAGCCAGAGCTCTTGACCCAGTTGACCTGGGCGGAGGAGGCTGCCCAATAGATGGTCTGGCAAGCCTCCACCCGCGCGCGCCAAGTCACCGGGGTCCTGGATCACAAGGAGCACGTCATCAGCATACGCCGACAGGACCAGTCGCAGCTCCGGCTCCTGCAGCACCAACCCTGTCAACCTCCTTCAGAGGAGACAGAGGAAGGGCTCGATCGCCAGAGCGTACAGCTGGCCTGAGAGGGGACACCCCTGCCGTACTCCTCGCCCGAAGCTGACCGGTTCAGTCAGGGTCCAGTTGAGCTTAACCAGACACTCTGCGGAAGCATACAGCACCTGGAGAAAACCCACAAACTGGGGTCCGAAGCCAAACGCCTGCAGAGTGCTCAGGAGGTACCCGTGGTCCACCCTATCGAACGCCTTCTCCTGATCTAGGGACAGGAGGGCGAACAACAGATCGTCTCTACACCCGAGTTCCAAAAGGTCCCAAACCAGAAATAGGTTATCAAAGATACTGCGGTCCGGGACGGTGTAGGTCTGGTCTGGGTGGATCACGTCCACCAGCACAGACCCTAGCCGCAGCGAGATTGCTTTTGCTACGATTTTGTAGTCTGTGCTGAGGAGCGAGACAGGATGCCAATTTCGTAAATCGCGGAGGTCCCCCTTCTTCGGCAATAAAGCGAGCACAGCTCACCTGCACGAGAGAGGGAGGACCCTGCTCTGCAGAGACTCGGCCCAGACGGTGACTAGGTCTGGGCCGAGGACGTCCCAAAACACGCGGTAGAACGCCACAGTCAGCCCGTCCATGCCTGGAATCTTATTGGTGGGCATATGACGGAGGGCTTCTGAGAACTCGGCCAGAGTGAGAGACAACTCTAGCCGGTCTCGGTTGCTTGCTTTGACCTTAGGGAGCTCCTCCCAAAGCACTCTGCAAGCACTATGGTCAGTCGGATTCGGGGAGAAAAGACTTGCGTAGAAGGCTCGGGCCCTCCCGCACATCTCCGCTGGTTCCATGAGGGGGATGCTGTCTTCTGCCAGGAGGCAGGTGACATGTTTCTTGGCCCCCCTCATTTTCTCCAGGGCATAGAAGAAGTGGGAGCCGCGATCCATCTCCCGAAGGAGGCAGATGCGGATTGAACAAAGGCGCCCCGGGCCCAATGGTCCTCGAGGGCCTGGAGCTCCTCCCGCTTCTCCCGGCACACTCCTCAGAGGAGCGGATCTTTGGGGCTCTTGGCCAGACGCCTCTCCAGCTCTAAGACCTCCCATTCCAACTGCTCTATCGCCGCATTTCTCTGTCGGCTGGTGCCCCGGGTGTAGTTGCGGCAGAAAAACCGGGCGCGCACCCTCCCCAGGTCCCACCATCGCCGCGCCGAGGGAAAGGCACACCGCTGCCCTCACCAGGCCAGCCAGAATTCCCAGAAGGAAGTCACGAAGCCCTCATCCTCCAACAGGCTGTTGTTAAAATGCCAATAGGCCGGCCCCGGCCTCTCCGCACAGAGGGAGGCTGTCACGGTGGCTAGGTGATGGTCAGAAAATGGGGCAAGCCGAATGTTGGAGGAGTGGGCTCATGAGAGATGGAAGCGTGATAGATAAATGCGGACACACCAGGAGTGGCTCGACCGATGGGCTTCCACCCGGACAAAGGAGAACATGGAAGTGTCATCCAGGTGGTGGTCATGCCAGATGTCCACTAGGGAGCGATGTTCAACTATCTCCCGGAGGGTGTCCGCGGCGGCCAGGCACTGCTCAGGCCCCGAGCGGTCTCGCTCCTCGAGGGTGGTATTAAAATCCCCTCCCAGGACCAGGCACTCGTGAGAATCTAAGGTGCCAAGGAAGGCGGATGCCTGCTGATAGAATTGCAGCTGCTCCAGGCCCGATGTCGGGGCATAGACGTTAACAAGGTTAACCATGAGCCCCTCTATATGGACGTGGAGATGCAGCAGGTGACCCTGCACGGCCTCGGCGACCCCTAGCACCTCAGGCTGTAGGTCGGGGGAGAACAGGGTCGCCTCTCCAGCCTGCCGAATCGTGGAATGGCTAAAGTAGACCCTGTCCCCCCACTCCAGCCGCCAACTATCTTTGGCGGTCGGATCCGTATGGGTCTCCTGCAGGAAAATCACAGAGTACCCTCCCTCCCGAAGGAAGGAGAGCACCTGGAACCTGCGGAGAGCCATCCTACAACCCCGGGTGTTCAACGTTGCGATGGTGAGAGGTGTCATGGGGAGGGCCGGGGGGATCCTCACTGGCAGGGATGCTCGTATCCCCCAGTGGGCCGCGCAACAGTCCTTGACCCATCCTGTAGGTGAGTAATTGGTCATGGAAGATGCGGACCCACCAGTAGGCCGCAACGTCCTGCTTCCCCATCCCTTTACCTTCCCCCATGAGGGCCCTTGTGGCCCGGAGGATTTGAAAAAAATCCTCCCATCACTGGAGAGCAAGCTGTACCTTGTTGCAGGAGCCACGGACATCCTCTAAAAACTTGCACAGCACTCCTCACAGCTCACGGGGGAGTGCGGTTACGGTTTCCCGGTTGTTCCCCGGCAAGGCCCTTTGTGCAGCCCCATGGCCCACTAAAACGGGCAAGCAGGGTGCAGACCCCCGACGGGGTGTCTGATGGGCTGGAGCTTCTAGGCCCGCCTCAAGCCCTGGGGCAATAGGGAGCAGTGGAGGGAAAATAGCAGCCCCTAATGGGTCAGGGCAGGAGAATGCAAAGGGAGCTCCCTGGGGGTCATCAGTTGGAAAAGGGAAGGAGACAGTCCTGGGGGCAGAGATAACATCGCAGGAGGTAGACTGGATAGGGGTAGGGGCAGGGGCAGGGGCAGGGGCAGAGGCGAGGTTCTGGGTTTCGGGAGGCAAGCAGCTGGATGGTGGCGCCTCCCGATCAGGCTCGAGGGTTAAGGGGGTGGGGAGGGAGCTCTCAGTGATACTGGGCACAGGCTGTATGGTGAATTTAGCGGCTACAGCATCAGGAGGTGGATTATCTTCTGTTGGACCCCCGCCTGGGAAGGAAATCGATTGCTCCGCACCAATGGGGGGTGCCCGTGGCGGCTCGTGTCCTGGTTGCATGGCGCCGGCTGTCACCTGAGGAGGCTCGGTGGTCATCAGTGGGGTGCCATCAGTGCCTGGGTCGATAGAGGAGTCCAGGGGCTCCTCGGAGGTGGGAGCAGAAGTAGCAGTTAGGGGGAGGAAGCATGGGGAATAGAGGGGTGGAGTGAGGTCGCCCAAATCGAGGTTTGCTGGCAAAAGGTCGTCCTCCCCCTGGGCAACCGGGGTCAGATCTAGGGCCTCGATCTCCTTGAACATGGAGGAGAGGACACTTTCCGTCACCCTGGGGTTCTCCCCGCTGGCACCTGCCACGACGGTTGCCTCGGGGTTCATGGGGGCTTCGGACAGTGTCAGGACAGAAGGGGCTTCCTCAAGGGTCTCAGAGGGGAGGGTCTCCCGTGGAGGGGAGACACTACCTTCCAGTGCTACCACGTCTTTCCCGGCTGACACCGGTGGATGGGACACACTCGTGGGCAAAGCGGAAGGCTCGGCATCGGTGCCCCCCTTCCTGGTCTTCCGGGGGGCCTCTGCCTCGGGTAGAGGAGGCGGAGTTCGAGCCTTCAGATTGCCTCGCTTCCCCTGGACTAGGGCCCAGACCTCCATGGCATCATCTGGGGGCTGGTTAGCAGGGGTCATATGAGGGGGTAAAGGCGATGGATCAGTGGCTTGGGGGGGACGGTGGGGCGGCATAAGGGAGGGAGGATTCTCCCTGGGGCAGGCTCTCTCTCATGCCTGGTGGTATCTCTGCCACACCCTCCTCCATAGGCCCCGCCAGATTGTCAGCAGCGAGGGCGGGGCTCTCCCACTCATCTGGCTGTTGTAGGGGAGGTGCCCCTTGGGTCTGAGCTGGAGAAGTGGTGGTCTGAAGAGGAGCGGGGGCGGGTTCGGGTATCGGGCGGCCAGGGACGTAGGCAATGACGGGGCTGATGTTCTGCCAGGTCTCAGGGATCCCAGTTGCCCCTCCTTGCCGGGCTAAGGGGCAGTCCCTCCGGACATGCCCTGACGCCTGGCAGAGGTAGCATCGGGCTTCCCCCGTGGAGAAATACACCCGGCAAAGGGCCACCTGGTGGGGGACTAGGAAGGACCCCTCGAGAGCCTCTCCATCACGCGCCGCTGATGGCAGTAGAAGCTGCACTTGCCGGCGGAAGGAAAAGATGTGACGTAGGGTGGGGTGCTTGCAGCCCAACGGGAGAGGGCTGATGACAGAAACAGGTTTTCCCAGGGTGGAGAGGGCGGGTAACAGGGCAGCATTGGGGAGAAAAGGAGGGACAGAGGTCAGGACCAGGCGGACACCCAGGTCTTCTAGCGGCTCTAGGGGGACAAACACCCCCCCACCGCCAGGCCCCTCTCCACCGCTTCCTGGGTGGCAGCCTCCAATGCTAAGAAGAAGACGACCTTCCCGTACATTTTGGAGGCTGCCACAATGGCCCAGGGCCCCACCACCCTCGCCAACGCCCGCACGTAGGTCTCCACGTGGGGCGAGGCAGGCACCAGGAGGCATCGGACTCTGTGCTTCCTTGTCATGGTGAAAAAGGGGCCCCAGCCGCTATTGATGGTGGCGGAGGTGGTGGGCTGGAGAGATGACGAGGCGTCAGGCAGGGGGGCTGCCGCTGCCCAGGCATACATCCTGGGGGCTGAGGGAGGGACATCCGCAGAGCTGGTTAAGGGGGCAGCGGGGGAGGACCGCAGCAGGGGGGGTGGCCTCTGCCATGGAGGGCCTGGTGGTTTTAGCGGGGCCCTTCCCCTTCTTCTTGCCCTGGCCTTTCCTGCTGGCTGGGGGGGCTTCCCTAGAGTCTGGGGAGGCGATGGGCATGGCAGCGGTGGAGGTCACCCCAGTGCCCTCCATTGCCGATACCCCAGTGGGGGCGGTGGCAGGTGATTGACAGGAGTTGGGGTCAGGTAGAAAGGGACAAGCTGTGGGACAATTCGTGGAGGGGGGCACATGAACCACCGTACGCTTGTCCAGAGAGTCCTGTTTGGTTGGCTGGTGCTTCTGGCCCACGCAGTGGAATCAGGGCGAGCAGCTGAGTCCAGAGGCAGATATTAGACAGCCAGCAAAGATGGTGGAGGAGGCAGTTGTGAAGATGGTAGCGTGGGGGTTGGGAGGACACAGATGGATCGGGGGGCAGCTCCATGCCACACCCCCTGTGTTCCTACAAACACATGTTGGATCATATTAAAGAAGTTCTGTATTAAAATCACAAATGAGTTTGATTCCCCATAGTTTAAATTCCAGGGTATTACTAATTAAGAGGTCTCTTGGTTTTTGGTACTGTTTCTCTCCCTCTATGTGTGAAACTTGCAAGCTGCAAATTGTGTTAGTACATTCTAAGACAGAGTCTGTTCTCAAAGCAATTCACAGAGAGAGAGACTCAAAGCAATACTCTAACAACAGAAACAGCACCCAGAGACTCCCCGCCCTTTTGTTGTATTAACAATTGTGATTAAAATAGAGATAGAGGATTATGTGGATGGATGCTTGGTGTGGATAATAACTGAATGATCAGGGAGGTGCCAGCCTAAGAATCCAGTGTCCATCGGCTGAAGAAGGCATCAAGTGGAAATAACCAGAGGACCCCCCGGAGGGCAGACTGGAATCCACCCACCAGCCTCAAGAATGGGAGAACCAAAGAACAAGATAACATCTTGGAGCTGTCAGGAATGTGCCATCTGCTGATTGATTCAGCAACAGCATGATGAAGCAATTCCCATAGACTGGCATAGGAAGAAATTCCTATAAAAATAGACTCTAAAAAGTGAGAACTCTGGGGTCTGATTCTGCAAACCAACTTCCAGGAGCATCAGATGAGCATCTGACAAGGCCCTGTTCCCTCCTCATGTCCAGGCCACCTGGCCAGTGGCTTGGCATGAGCAACTCTAAGGCTGGTAACTATGATAACAACCTTGCAGAACCTGTGTGTGTGTGTTTGTATGAATGAATGTGTGAATAAATATGAGATTGAATGGAATGTTATAGCTATAACTAACTGCTTACTATGATTCTTTCTGTATTCACAATAAACGTGGTATTTTGCCTTTTTCCCTTTAATAAGATCCTGCTGGTTTTTATTTTATTGGTATAACACACAGTTAAGACACAGTCAAGGCCTCCCCCCACACGAGAGCACAATTCGAAAGTTACTCAGTCTTAGGCCCCCTCCATGGTGATTTGTAGATTCCCTGGGCAGTGTTCCTCTGGTGGACGGCTTTTTCTCTGTCTGTTCCGGATCGCAGCTGCAAACATTCCAGGGATGCCGGAGCGGATGATAAGAAATTCTCTCAGCCGGAGACAGGTCCGCAGACAAACAGCAAGCGGCTGGGTCTGGGGGCTGGGTCCCTCCACTCCCCCCCTCTGGGGAGCGGGCCGGCAGGCCCCCTCTCTCTTGGCGGGGGGGTTTCAGCTGGAGTGGCAGCAGCGTCCGAGGGCGGGCGGGGGGGGCTAACAGCCGCCCAGCAGCCGGCCAGCACTCTAGCAACAGCAGCAGAGAAAGAAAAAAAACAACAAAAAGAAAAGAAACGGGGGAGAGCGTCTGGCCTGGTCGGGGGGAAGCCGAAAGCAGGGGCAAAAAGCAAGGAAAGCCCAGGCCGGAGGGCGGCAGTAGGAGAGCAGGCTAAGTAGGTCCCTTTTCCCTGGGTAAGGTAACAGGGAAGATTTTTTTTTTTTTTTTTTAAACAAAAAGAAAGTTTATTGGTAACGCTTACAGAATTACCAAAGGAAACAAAACAACTATGCAACAAAACAACGCAATCAGAAGGTATAACACAGCAGCTTTCAGGAGGGAGAAGTGTTCAGGCTAGCCTGGGCCCAGAGCGGGGGGGCTTCCTCGACACTCGTGGTCTTCCACCCTCCTGAGTTACCTGGTGGCCTAGAGCGGGGGGGCTTCCTCGACACTCGTGGTCTTCCACCCCCTCGAGTTACCCAGTGCCGCGCCCAGTGTCACCGATCCTCCCTCTCCTGAGAGTGCCCGGTAAGATGGGCACAGCTGCGGGGTGGGCGGTTTAGGGAGGGGGGGGTAGACACCCATGTATTATAGGACCCCTCCTAGATGACAGGAATGATGGTATCCACAGCGGCAATGGCTGGGGCTGGCGTCTCTCGCTCTTCCCCTCAATCAAAGGGTCAGACGGAGGGAACCGGACAGGGTCACCGAGCAGAGAACCCCAGACAGCGCCCACCGCTCCTCGAAGGCTTCAAGGGAGTCGGTGGACGCCGCCCAGAGGAACTCCGCTCGGATACGTGAGTGTACTGAGGATCGGAAAACGGCCCCACAATCGCAGGACGTTTCATGGGCCAACCTCCTCTCTCTGGTTTTGTAAATGGCTGTTTTAGCCAAAGCTAGGAGGAGGTTGACCAGAAGATCCCGCGACTTTGTGGGGCCACGAATGGGAAGTGTATAGATAAAAAGGTGGGGGGAAAAATGAAGCCAGAAGCGTAATAAAATATTTGTGAGGAGCCGGAAAAGGGGCTGCAATCTGGCGCACTCTAAATACACGTGCACCAGGGTTTCCCTCACATTACAAAAAGGACAAGTGTCCGGAATGGGGGTAAACCGTGTCAAAAACACGCCCGTGCTCTCAGCTCCGTGAAGGAGCCGCCAACTGATGTCCCCGACGGGCCTTGGGACCAGGGTGGAATACAGGCTGGCCCACCGAGGTTGCTCACCCTCCAAAGGTGGCAGGAGATCCCGCCACTTTGTATCGGGGCGGGACACCAGGGTGTGGGCGTGAAGGGTGTGAAGCGTAAGTGTATATAAATATTTCCGTGAAGCAATTTGAAAGCTAACCGGCTGCAGTTCGTGCAGCCGGCTTGCAGTGAAAGGGTGAGGGGTGTGTTGGGATCTATGGGGTGGGGGCCCGATGGAAAGGTCCGGCGGGCCTGGGGTAAGGGATGGGCGGGGTGTGCCCTCGTACAAGGCTCGGCTAACATAAGCCCGAGCAGCGGGGGTCAAGGCGGCCTTCACCTCCTGAAGTACGCGCCGGGGGGTACGGAGGCTGGAGAGCCCCATGCGCCGAGCGAGCATCAGGGGATCCAGCCAGTCTCTCCGGTCGTAGTCCAGGAGGTCTCCGACCCTCGTAACTTCCGCCAGGACCAACCTCTGGCGCACCGAGCGGGACTCCGCCACCTGCACACGGAGCTGGGGGTTGTGTAGCAGGGACTCCGTGAGGAGATCTGCCCCCACGGTGGCCGCCACGGACCTGGTTGTTAGAAACAATTTCCAGGTCCGGAGGAGGTCCTGGTAGAAGACCGGCAGCCCGGAGAGGTCTCGCGGAAAACCCCTCGGAGAAAGATAAAAGAGCTGCCGGTCATATCGAAACCCTTGGAAACGGCGCAGGAAGGCGTGCGCCAGTATGCTCCACGCCGAACTACTTGCACTATAAAAGAGCCTCTGCAGGGCCTGGAGGCGGAAGACGCGGACCTGAGTGTACAGACACTTCAGGCCCTGCCCTCCTTCCTTCAGGGGTAGATGAAGAACTCCAACAGGGGCCCAGTGCATTCCTGACCAAAAGAACTCTAGAATCAATCTCCGGAGATGGGTCAGGAAACCCGGGGCCGGGGCCAGGGTGTTGAGCCGGTACCAGAGCGTGGACAGGACTAGTTGGTTAAGCACCAGTGCTCTCCCTCGGAGGGAGAGACATCGAAGAAGCCTCGTCCATCTCCGGATCCGCTCTATCACCCCGCCCTCTAAATTTTGCCAGTTCTCCGGCGGGGAAGGATGCGTGGCGGAAAGGTAAACGCCGAGATAGAGCAGTGGACCCGCACTCCACCGGATGGTCTGAAGTGCGGGTGGGAGGGAGCTCACCTGCCGCCAGTCCCCCACCGCCAAGCCAGAGCTCTTGACCCAGTTGACTCGGGCGGAGGAGGCTGCCGAATAGATGGCTTGGCATGCCTCCACTCGCGCCAAGTCGCCCGGGTCCTGGACCACGAGAAGTACGTCATCGGCGTACGCCGACAGGACCAGCCGCAGCTCCGGCTCCCGCAGCACCAACCCTGTCATCCTCCTGCGGAGGAGACAGAGGAAAGGCTCGATCGCCAGAGCATACAACTGGCCCGAGAGGGGGCACCCCTGCCGCACTCCTCGCCCGAAGCTGACCGGTTCAGTCAGGGTCCAGTTGAGCCTAACCAAACACTCCGCGGAGGCATACAGCACCCGGAGAAAACTCACAAACCGAGGTCCAAATCCAAACGCCTGCAGAGTGCTCAGGAGGTACCCATGGTCTACTCTATCAAACGCCTTCTCCTGATCAAGAGACAGGAGGGCGAACGATAGACCATCTCTCCGCCCGAGTTCCAAAAGGTCTCGGACGAGAAAGAGGTTGTCGAAAATGCTGCGACCCGGGACAGTATAGGTCTGGTCTGGGTGGACCACGTCCGCCATCACGGACCCCAGCCGCAGTGAGATTGCTTTCGCTACGATTTTGTAATCCGTGCTAAGGAGTGAGACGGGACGCCAGTTTCGTAGATCGCGGAGGTCCCCCTTCTTTGGCAGCAAAGCGAGCACCGCTCGCCTGCATGACAGAGGGAGGACCCCGCTCTGCAAGGACTCAGCCCAGACGGTGACTAGGTCTGGGCCGAGAATGTCCCAGAACGCGCGGTAAAACTCCACGGTCAGCCCGTCCATGCCCGGAGATTTATTGGTGGGCATGCGACGGAGGGCTTCCGAGAACTCGGCCAGGGTGAGAGGCAGCTCTAGTCGGTCTCGGTCGCCCACGCTGACCGTGGGGAGTTCCTCCCAGAGCACCTCGCAAGCGTCAGGATCGGTCGGGTCCGGGGAGAAAAGGCTTGTGTAGAAGTCACGGGCCCTCCCACACATCTCCTCCGGAGCCGTCAGAGGGGTGCCGTCTTCCGCAAGAAGGCAGGTGACGTGTTTCTTGGCCCCCCTCGTTTTCTCCAGGGCATAGAAGAAGCGGGAGCCGCGGTCCATCTCCCGAAGGAGGCGGATGCGGGATCGAACGAAGGCACCTCGGGCCCGGTGGTCCTCAAGGGCCCGGAGCTCCTCCCGCTTCTCCCGGCACGCTCCGCAGAGGGACGGGTCCTCGGGATCGGCGGCCAGGCGCCTCTCCATCTCTAAGACCTCCCGTTCCAGCTGCTCTATCGCCGCATTTCGCCGTCGGCTGGTGCCCCGAGTGTAGTCACGGCAGAAGAGCTTGGCGCGCACCTTCCCGAGATCCCACCATCGCCGCACCGAGGGAAAGGCACGCCACTGCTCTCGCCAGGCCAACCAAAACTCCCGGAAGGACATCACAAAGCTCTCGTCCTCCAACAGGCTGTTATTAAAGTGCCAATAGGCCGGCCCCGGTCTCTCTGCACGGAGGGAAACCGTTACAGTGACTAAATGATGATCGGAGAATGGGGCCGGCCGAATGGCGGAGGAGTGGGCCTGTGAAAGATGGAAACGGGATAAGTAAATACGGTCCAACCGAGAGTGGTGTGACCGATGGGCCTCCACCCGGACAAAGGTAAACGTGGAGGTGTCATCTGGGTGATGGTCACGCCAGACGTCCACTAGGGAATGATGGTCAACTATCCCTTGGAGAATATACGCAGCGGCCGGACTCGGTTCGGCCCCTGAACGGTCCCGTTCCTCGAGGGTGGTGTTAAAGTCCCCTCCCAGGACCAGGCACTCGTGCGAATCCAGGGTGCCGAGAAAGTCGGACACCTGCTGATAAAATTGTGGCCGCCTGGAGCTCATTTGCGGGGCATAGATGTTCACAAAATTAACCACGAGCCCCTCCATACGGACTCGAAGGTGCAGCACGTGACCCGGCACGGCCTCATTGACCCCTAGCACCTCAGGCCGTAGGTTGGGGGAGAATAGGGTTGCCACTCCAGCCTGCCAGGTCGCAAAGTGGCTAAAGTATACCCCGTCCCCCCACTCCAGCCGCCACCTGTCCTCGGCGGCCGGGTCTGTATGGGTCTCCTGCAGGAAAACTACAGAGTACCTCCCCTCCCGAAGGTAAGAGAGCACCTGGGACCTGCGGAGAGCCATCCTACAGCCCCTGGTATTCAGGGTCGCAATAATAAGAGGCGTCATACGGAGGGCTGGGGGGGTGGGGGTCTCGTATTGGCGGGGGGGTTCAGGGCCCCCGGCGGGTTGCGCAGCAACCCATGACCCATCCCGTGGGTGAGTAGATCGCTTCGGAAGCTGCGGGCTCGCTCGTAGGCCGCAGCACCGCGCTTTCCTTGCCCCCTGCCCTCCTTCATAAGGGCCTTTGTGGCCTGGAGGAGTTGATCAAAGTCCCCCCATAGCCGAAGAGCCAGCTGTGCCCTATTGCGGGCGCCACGGGAGTGCTCTAGGAACTTCCGTAGCGCATGCCGCAGCTCATGGGGGGGTGGGGTTACAATTCCCGAGGTATTCCCTAATGGGCCTCTTAATACAGCCTCGTGGTCCGCTAAGGCAGGTAGACAGGGTGCGGACCACCGACGGGGCGTCTGACAGGCTGGGGTTATTAAATTCATTTCACGCCTTGGGGTGGAGGGGGATGGCAGGGGAAAAATTGCCACTCCTAACGGGTCGCGACTAGAAAGTGCAAAGACTGCTCCCTGGGGGGAGTCTGCAAAAGGCGGAAAGGAAATAACCCCAGGGGCGGCATTAACATTGCAGGAGGAGGGACCTTGGGCAGGGGCAGGGGTAGGGGCAGGGGTAAGGCTCTGGGGTGCAGGAGGCGAGCAGCTAAAGGAAAGTGCTTCCTGAGCAAAATCAAGGGTTAAGGGGGAAGGGGAGGGGCTCCCAATAATGCTAGGTGCTGGCTCCATGGTGATTTTAGCGGTCACGGCATCAGGTGGTGGACCGCCTTCTGCAGGGTGCTCACCCGGGAAGGCAAAAAGGGGGAGGGAGCATGGGGAAAGGGAGGCTGGGGTAAGGCTGCCCAGCTCGAGGCCGGCCGGCAGCAAATCATCCCCTCCCTGGGTGACCGGGGTCAAATCTAGGGCCTCAATCTCCGCATACACGGAGGAGAGGCCAACTCCTGCCACCCCGGGGGCCTCTCCTCTAGGGCCAGCCTCAACGGCCGCCTCGGGGTCCGCGGGGGGTTCGGGTAGCATCCAGGCAGAAGGGGTGTCCTCAGGAGTCTCGGAGGGGAGGGTTTCCCGTGGAGGGGGGATTCTGCCCTCCAATGCCAGTCCGTCTTCCCCTCCCGACACCGGCGGATGGATCTCGCTCGCGGCCGTGGCAGGAGGCTCGATAGCAGTGCCTCCTTTCCTGGTCTTCCGGGGGGCTTCCGCATCGGGTGGATGCAGCGGAGCTCGAGCCTTCCGCTTGCCTCGCTTCCCCTGGACTAGGGTCCATCCCTCCATAGCATCATCTGGGGGTTGGTTAGCAGGGGTCGTGTCGGGGGGTGGAGGCGATGGTTTAGGGGTTCGGGGGGGTAGCGGTGGGGCAACATGAGGGGCGGGGGCTTCTCCTTGGGGAGGGCCCTCTCTTATACCCGATAACATCCTTGCCACACCCTCCTCCATGGGCTCTATTGGGGTGGTACTAGCAAGGGTGGAAACCTCTTGCTCGCCCGGGCATTGTAGGGAAGGTATCTCTTGGGCCCGGACGGGAGCAGCGATGGGTCGAATAGGAGGAGGATTGGTTTCAGGTACTGGGCAGCCAGGGGCGTCGGCAGCGACGGGGCCGATGTCCTGCCGGGTCTCGGGGGTTTCGGGTGCCCCTCCCCCCCGAGCCAAAGGGCAGTCTCTGCGGACATGCCCCGCTGAGCGGCAGAGGTAGCACCGGGCCTCTCCGGTAGAATAAAAGACCCGATAGCGGGCTCCCTCGTAGGGGACTAGAAAGGACCCCTCAAGCGCCTCTCTGTCACGCGCCCCTGCCGGTGGTAGAAGCTGCACTTGCCGGCAGAACGAAAAAATGTGACGGAGGGTGGGGTCCTTGCAGCCCAACGGGAGAGGGCTGATGACAGAAACAAGTTTCCCCAGGGTGGAAAGAGCGGGTAACAGGGCAGCATTGGGTAAGAAGGGAGGAACGGAGGTAAGGACAAGGCGAACGCCCAGGTCTTCTAACGGTTCTAGGGGGACAAACACCCCCCCTACCGTCAGGCCCCTCTCCACCGCCTCCTGGGCGGCATCCTCCGAGGCTAAGAAGAAAACGACCTTCCCATACATCTTGGAGGCCGCCACAATAGCCGTGGGTCCCACCACCTTCGCCAACGCCTGCACGTATGTCTCCACGTGGGGCGAGGCGGGCACCAGGAGGCAACGGACGCCGTGCTTCCTGGTCAAGGCGGGGAAAGGGCCTCGGCCGCTGGTGATGGTGGCAGAGGCGGGGGGGGGCGAGATGACGAGGCGGCAGGCAGCGGGGAGCCCGCTGCCGCCCGGGCATACGTCCTGGGGGCCGGGGGAGGGACAATCGCAGAGCTGGTGGAGGGAAACGCTGGGAGGGGCGCCACGGTTGATGACGAGGCCGCAGCGGTGGGGGCAGCTCCCGCCATGGAGGGCTCAGTGGTTTTAGCGGGGCCCTTTCCCTTCCACCCGCCCTGGCCCTTCTTGCGAACCGGGGGGGGTTTCCTAGAATCTGGGGGGGTGATGGGTGCAGCAGCAGCAGCAGCAATCACCCTGGTGCCTCCTGCTACCGGTGCCCCAGCAGGGGGGGTGGCAAGTACCTTAACAATAGTAGTAGGGGGGGGACCTTGGGGGTTGGGCTGGGGTGGTGGTGGGGAAGGGACAACTAATTTTATTGAAGCAGTCTCACCCCTCTCGTTCCCCGCCATTGTGAGCAGGGAGAGACAGGGAGACACCGGAAGGAGGGGGGGGGAGGCAGAATAGCCCCTCCCTCCGCTGGCTGCGGATGGGAAGGGAAAAAATGCCGAGGGAGGGGGTCTGGGAGGAGGGGGGGAACAAAATCGGGGTCCAGTAAAAGGGGCAAACTGTGGGATAAACAATCCGGGGGGGGGGGTGCAGACCCACACACGTTTGTCCAAAGAGTCTCGATTGGTCGGTTGTTAGGTCCGGTCCGGAAGGCAAAGTTCAAAGCAAACAGCTGGATCCGAAGGGAGATGGCAGATTGCCAGCAGGGACAGACTGCGGGGGGGCCGTGACAGTTGTAATAACGATGGGGGGGGGTAGGGGCACCGATGGATCGGGGGTGGGGGTCTCCACGCCACACCCCCTGTGCCGCCACAAACGCAAGTAATCACAGTCAAACTCCCCCCCACGAGAGCATAATTCAAAAAGTTACTCAGTCTTACGGCCTCCGTCACGATGATTTATATTATTTCTTCTGTCCGATGGAATCTCCGTCTCCGGCTGTGTTGGCTGTGTTCCAAGTCCTCCGGTATGTTAAGAATGCTATAAGGTCCGAGCTACTGGCGAAACGGCTGGGTCTGGGGGTTTCCACTCCCCCCTCCGGACAGCAAAATCGGCAATCTTCCCCCCCCTCCTCCGGGGGCTCAGCTGAGGCAAATAGCTGCGCCCGAAAGCAGGCGTGGGGGGGATGGCCGGCAAAGGACGTAGATGGGAAAAAAACACAAAAAATAAAAAGAAAAATCAAAAAAAGCGTCTGGCCCGGTCGGGGGGGGACTAAGGCAGGTGCAAAAAGTAAGAAAAATCCGGGCCAGGGGGCTTTAGGAAAGAATAGAAAGCAGATAGCTGAGGAGCAAGCAAAAGACGTTCCGTTTCCTAACAGGGAAGGTTCCAGAACAATCGGGAACCTTCTGGAGACAATTAAGACAGGCTGATTAGAACACCTGCAGCCAATCAAGAAGCTGCTAGAATCAATTAAGGCAGGCTAATCAGGGCACCTGGGTTTTAAAAAGGAGCTCACTTCAGTTTGTGTGTGTGTGTGAGGAGCTGTGAGCAAGAGGCACTAGGAGCTGAGAGTGAGAATGCAGACTGTTGGAGGTCTGAGGTGTACAAACGTTATCAGACACCAGGAGGAAGGTCCTACGGTGAGGATAAAGAAGGTGTTGGGAGGAGGCCATGGGGAAGTAGCCCAGGAAGTTGTAGCTGTCGCACAGCTGTTCCAGGAGGCACTCTAGACAGCTGCATTCCACAGGGCCCTGGGCTGGAACCCGGAGTAGAGGGCAGGCCTGCGTTCCCCCCAAATCCTCTCAACTGGTCAGACACAGGAGGAGTCGGCCGGGACTGTGGGTTCAGAAAAACGGCCAAGCTGAGGGCTGCCGTGAAGCTCCAAGGTGAGCAAATCCGCCAATAAGCACAAGACCCACCAAGGTAGAGCAGGAATTTTGTCACATAACATACCTGAAGAAACCCTTCTTGTTACTATTTACATCTCTTGCTAGCTGCACCTCCAGGTGTGATTTGGCCTTCCTGATTTCACTCCTGCATGCCCAAGCAATATTTTTATACTCATCCCTGGTCATTTGTCCAATCTTCCACTTCTTGTAAGCTTCTTTTTTGGGTTTAAGATCAGCAAGGATTTCACTGTTAAGCCAAGCTGGTCACCTGCCATATTTACTATTCTTTCTACACGTCGGGATGGTTTGTCCCTGTAACCTCAATAAGGATTCTTTAAAATACAGCCAGCTCTCCTGGACTCCTTTCCCCCTCATGTTATTCTCCATGGGGATCCTGCCCATCAGTTCCTGAGGTTGTCAAAATCTGCTTTTCTGAAGTTTAGGGTCTGTATTCTGCTGCTCTCCTTTCTTCCCTGTGTCAGGATCCTGAACAAGACCATCTCATTGTCACTGCCTCCCAGGTTCCCATCCACTTTTGCTTCCCCTACTAATTCTTCCTGGTTTGTGAGCAGCAGGTCAAGAAGAGCTCTGCCCCTAGTTTGTTCCTCCAGCACTTGCACCAGGAAATTGTCCCCTACACTTTCCAAAAACTTCCTGGATTGTCTGTGCACTGCTGTATTGCTCTCCCAGCAGATATCAGGGTGATTCAAGTCTCCCATGAGAACCAGGGCCTGTGGTCTAGTAACTTCCATGAGTTGCCAGAAGAAAGCCTCGTCCACCTCATCCTCCTGGTCCGGTGGTTTAGCAGACTCCCACCACGACGTCACTCTTGTTGCTAACGCTTCTAAACTTAATCCAGAGACACTCAGATTTTTCTGCAGTTTCACACCGGAGCTCTGAGCAGTCATACTGCTCTCTTACATACAATCAGCTTCCCTACCTTTTCTGCCCTGCCTGTCCTTCCTGAACAGTTTATATCCATCCATGACAGTTCTCCAGTCATGTGAGTTATCCCACCAAGTCTCTGTTATTCCAATCACATCATAATTCCTTGACTGTGCCAGGACTTCCAGTTCTCCCTGCTTGTTTCCCAGGCTTCTTGCATTTGTGTATAGGCACTTGAGATAACTTGCTGTTTGTCCTGCTTTCTTAGTATGAGTCAGGAGCCCTCCCCTTTTCCGTTCTCCTGCTCATGCTTCCTCCCCGTATCCCATGTCCCCACTTACCTCAGGGCTTTGGTCTCCTTCCCCCCGTGAACCTAGTTTAAAGCCCTCCTCACTAGGTTAGCCAGCCTGCTTCCAAAGATGCTCTTCCCTCTCTTTGTTAGGTGGACCCCATCTCTGCCTAGCACTCCTCCTTCTTGAAACACCATCCCATGGTCAAAGAATCCAAAGCCTTCTCTCCGACACCACCTGCGTAGCCATTCGTTGACTTCCACAATATGACGGTCTCTACCCAGGCCTTTTCCTTCCACGGGGAGGATGGACAAGAACACCACTTGCGCCTCATACTCCTTTATCCTTCTTCCCAGAGCCACATAGTCTGCAGTGATCCACTCAGTGTCATTCTTGGCAGGATCATTGGTGCCCACATGGAGAAGCAGGAAGGGGTAGCGATCTGAGGGCTTGATGAGTCTTGGCAGTCTCTCCGTCACATCATGAATCCTAGCTCCTGGCAAGCAGCAGACTTCTCAGTTTTCCCGGTTGGGGTGGCAGATAGATGACTCAGTCCCCCTGAGGAGAGAGTCCCTGACCACCACCACCCGCCTCCTCCTCTTTGGAGCGGTTGTTGTGGAACCCCCATCCCTAGGATAGTGCATCTCATGCCTTCCAATCGGCAGAGTCTCCTTCTGTTCCCTTCCCTCAGATGTATCATCTAGTCCACTCTCCGCATTAGTACCTGTGGAGAGAACATGAAAATGGTTGCTTACCTGTATCTGCGCTGCTGGTACATGGACGCTCCCCTTTCTTCTTCTGGAGGTCACATGCTGCCAATTTTCTTCACCGTCCTCCTGTCCCCGCTGCGCAGCCTGCTCTGAAGCTTCAGAACACTGTGCCCGTAGAAGCATATCCTGACTTCTGTCCAGGAAATCTTCAGTTTCTCTTATGCAACACAGGGTCGATACTTGTTTTTCCAGACCTTGAACCTTCTCTTCCAATATGGAGACCAGCTTGCACTTTGTACAAAGTCACTTCTGTCCTGTGGAAGAAAGACAAACATGGCACATCCAGTGCAGGTAACAGCTGAACGCTCCCCATCCATATTACCTTCCTTCTATGAGCTTCCTCAGGAGTTGTAGTAACTACTCAGAGAAGCCAGCAAGATGTAAGCCTCAGTGGGCTCTCCCTGGGCAAACTCCCTCTGTTAGCCTCTCTGCTGTTTGCTGCTCAGCTGGTTCTCAGCTGACTGGCTTTTTATAACAGTTAGGCCCACTCAAGGCTCACCTGGAACAAAGCACTCCCAATTCACACTTTTCAAACAAACAACCAATCAAGCACACGGTCAAACTGTACCCACAACAGACACTCAGATACTCACCAACACAGCCTCCCCAATGCAGCCCTTAGCATACCTCGTCTCAAACAGATCCCAGGCAAACTCCCTCTGTTAGCCTCTCTGCTGTTCACCACTCAGCAGGTTCGCAATATAATAATGCTTTCTGTTTCCGGTCCCACAAAAATCAGTGCCTAGTGTTATTTTCTTTTTCATATACATTCCCGACAATACAGTGTGATGACAGCAGTTAAGAAACAATCAAAACACTTTAGGTAGATTACAATTCAGAGTACTCCCCATCTCTCTCCATTTACACCCAAGCCGCTTTTAAAGTAGGTAACATTTTCATTCTATGCTACATAGGAGTTTCCCTTTCAAAATGTCTTGCCATTCTGCAGCTCATGAATGCAACTGTTCACTGAGCCTAACTTTCAAAATGATTCTCCTAGGACTGTGTTTCCCCCCCTCTTCAGTTCAACACACAAATAATATGCTTTCTGTGTTGCAAGGAATCTAATTGCCTCAATCTCTGTAAAAGCATCAAAATGCTCATTTAAATCTATTTTTGGGTATTGGATATAACTTTGGAAAATAAATTTGTTTTTAATAAAGAGCTACAAAGTTTGATATTCACTTTCCCCTGTTCTTTGGCCTTCTAAAGCACTTTTCATCTTCAGAATTCAGAGCCCATTACGAAGGAAGGGTAGTATTATTACTCCCATTTTACAGACGGGGAGACTAAGACCTGGAGAGCGTAAGTGATTTGACCAAAAAGTCCTGGTGAGGCAGTGGCAGAGCCTCCTGCCTCTTAGTAGGGAGCTCTGTTCACAGAACCACAAAGCTCAAGGATGGTCAGCCCATTAGAAACATAGAAGCCAGCCCTGAAGTTTGAATCAGGATATGAATTTTCCCAGAGTTTGCAGATGTATGACACGGGGGATTTTGCTATGGACTACTAGCTTGGGGGATCTCTTTTTTAAAACAAGTTTCCAGTCTATTTTAAAAACACAAACAAACTTCTATTCACTATGTTTTCCCAACCTGCCAGCTTCTAGAATTTGCCAGGCTGCACTGATACGTGGCTCATGCCCAGCCACTATCAGTATGCAATGCTGTTGATATAGCTGGGAGTGACACACTTCATGACCATGGTGGACTAGTAATCATTTCAAAAAGGTAGCACTGGGAGTGGGATTGAAACACTCTGCTGCACACAATGGCCCACAACTTCTCTTCAACAAAATAGTCTTTATGCTTTTCTTAAAAAACAAAGCAAGCAAGAAAAAAACCCACCTTTGTTCAAAATGACTCTTGTGAGGTACTTAATGTTGACACACAGAAATGTTGTGCCAGAACCTTTAGTTCAGCATCTGTTCATTCAGAGACGCTCCTTTTGTGTTCATGTATTTCTCTTCAACTATTTATAATACACTCACCTTGAATTGCATTAGCCCTTGACAAACTCTGCTAATGCAACTTTCTCTGAGAGCTGAGGAGCCCACATGAGTGAAGGAATGAGGGATTAAATTTCTGTGCTCCACCTCCAATTCTCCCGTTTGTTATTCCAGCACATGGACCCTGTAAAATGACTCACCTGTTTGACAGCTTTGCAGTGTGCAAACAAAACTTGATGATTAAAGAATGGAATGTTAACCTGGCCTTTGAGAACCCACTCAAACAAACCTTTATTTGTATCTGTGACGGCTATTTGCTGGCTTAGCACATAAAATTTAGTAGTGGGAACTGACTTCCTTTCCTGAATTTATAGCCCGTACAACTCAGCTTCTAATGTTCAACTAACTGCTAGTGCTGTTTTATCTTCTACCTTAATAGTGGGGGGGTTTAAGTCTATTCAGAAATGCCTGTTTTGCTTACATTAGTATCTCCTTATGATCCGGATAGTTTAGGGCTAACAGTCTTGAGTGCCTCCCAAAGTTTTACAAAACAAGCAGGGATTCCCAGATGTGCAGTGAAGTTTTCAAAACATGCCATGACTTTTTAGGAATAGACATAATTAATAATAAACAGCTGCCTGATGTTTCCTGCATGGCTGCTTCTCTATTGTGTATTATGAATTTTTAATAGCAGGGAGGCATGAGAAATATTCATCAGGCAATGCAAGGCGACACCCAATTCAAGTTTTTTAAAATTCTGTAACAAAGTGAAAGAGGGCCCATCATGCAAAGCAAAATGGGGCATTCATGAGCTAAATAACAAAATAAAGAGCAGATATTCACATGCTATGCACAACTCCATCTGTAGGTCCATTCTGTACGGGTAGGAAACAAGGTTTACTACCTGTTGGTATGAGTAGCTTTGCAGGAGGCTTGTGGGTTTATTGTCCTATTCTAAAAAACCCTACCTTTTTATAGTAGAGCGCTATTTTCTGTCGATCCACAGTTATGTCTGTAACTGGATTTTAGTGGTGTATTTTGTTCCAGACTCTCTAAGGATTTGGTGTGTGTGCATTGTTTATGGAAGATGAGTAGTTCCTTTTCCAGGGAAGCTGGTCTACCAAGGTGAATATTCTCCTTACTGGGGTGTATGCCGTCATTATTCTGTGACAGCACTGTGTCAAGGCCTCCCATAGGACTGTAGGCAATTTCTCCTTAATGCCACTCTGCATTGATGGGATAGCAGCGTGGGCATCTGCTTACATATTTTATGAATCTTTAATGATAGATTTACAGAGGTGTTGAGCACTCTCAACTCCTAGTGGAGCTGCAGTTACTCAATGCCTCTGACAATGAGACCCTTTAATCTCTTAGGGTATGCCTACGCTGCAGTTAAAAACCCGCGGCTCGCCTGTGCCAGCTGACTCAGTCTCGCAGGGCTCAGGCTAAGGGGCTGTTTAACTGTGGTGTAGATGTTTGAGATTGGGCTGGAGGCCAGACTCTAGGAGCCTGCAAGGTGGGAGCATCCCAGACATGGGCAGGGGGTATAATAGGCCAGGGGAGACTCAGCTTCCCCTGGTGCTGCTGTGGCCACCAGACCCCTGGTTGCGGGGAAGTTTTTGATTTATTATGCCCTGTAGCTTCTTCCGGAGAAAAGAGACACATGCTTCTCCAGGTGGCTTGGGGGCTGGGGAGGGGAGGTGTGGCTGTAGCTGGCCCGGGACTCTGGGCAGGGGAGCTCAGGACTTTGGCTGGCTGGGGGCTCCTCTGGGCAGGTGGGGGGGGTGGGCTCAGGTCTCTTCTGGGTGGGGGTTCCAACCACAGGAGGGGAGAGGGGCTGTGGCCAGCTCGGGGATCCTCCAGCTGGGGGTGGGGGGGTTTGGGGCTCCAGCTGAGGGGGGAGTGCGGAAGGGGTGGAGCCGGGGCTAGCCTCCCCAAAGGGAGGGCTCCACCCGCCGCCCATGTTTCCAGAGTTCAGGCTGAACTTCTATACCACCATAAACAGCCCCTTAGCTCAAGCCCCACTAGCCCCAGTCAGCTGGCATGGGCCAGCCATGGGTGACTAATTGCATTGTAGACATATTCTTAGAGACAAATTCTTCCAGGGGCACATCTCTACCCCTCACCTCAGCAATCCAGGGAGGCATAAGGCCACAATTTGTGGCATCAAGACATTTCACTAGTGCTTCCTAGAACATCTATTCTGAAACCAGTCTTACGTTAACCACTTAAGTTTCTTTTTAGGAGGTGAGAAATTCCCCAGAAACCAAATAACTCCATCCTGTAAAACAGCTGTGGGCTTTAGGGTTACAAAGCACTTTCCAAGCCAGCTGTTCATCAGGCACAATACCAAAATCTACTCCCTACAAAGCCCATTCCATGTGGTCACTGGAATCATTCTGAAGCAGCTATTGTCATTCTCTATATATTCCTTTAGAGCAAATAAATGTTTCTTATATGTATATGTATTCTCTCATCATTAATTATTCTTGTGATTGGTTACTATATTCCTTGGTTTCAGAGTAGCAGCCGTGTTAGTCTGTATCCACAAAAAGAACAGGAGTATGTGTGGTACCTTAGAGACTAACAAATTTATTTGAGCATAATCTTTCGTGGGCTACATATTTATTCACAGAGGTTGAAGTGTTCTGCTACCGGTTTTTGAATGTTATGATTCCTGATGTCAGATTTGTGTCCATTTATTCTTTTGCGTAGAGATTGTCCAGTTTGGCCAATGTACATGGCAGAGGGGCATTGCTGGCACATGATGGCATATATCACATTGGTAGATGTGCAGGTGAATGAGCCCCTGATGGCGTGTCTAATGTGATTAGGTCCTATGATGGTGTCCCCTGAATAGATATGTGGACAGAGTTGGCATTGGGCTTTGTTGCAAGGATAGGTTCCTGGGTTAGTGTTTTTGTTGTATTTTTTGTTTTTCCTGACATCAGGAATCATAACATTCAAAAACCAGTAGGAGAACATTTCAACCTCTCTGGCCACTCAGTAAAAGATTTAAGGGTGGCTTCAAAAACAGACTCCAACAAGAAACTGCTGAGCTTGAATTAATATGCAAACTAGATATCATTAACTTGGGTTTGAATAGAGACTGGGAGTGCCTGGGTCATTACACACATTGAATCTATTTCCCTAAATTAAGTATGCTCACACCTTCTTGTCAACTCTCTAAATGGGCCATCTTGATTATCACTACAAAAGTTTTTTTTCTCCTGCTAATAGCAACTCATCTTAATTAAGTAGTCTTTTACAGTTTGTATGGCAACTTCCACCTTCTATGTACGTATATCTCTATCTTACTATTTGTTCCATTCTATGCATCCAATGAAGTGGGCTGTAGCCCACAAAAGATTATGCTCAAATAAATTTGTTACTCTCTAAGGTGCCACAAATCCTCCTGTTCTATTTTCCTTGGGGCTCCGCTACTGGTTTATCAACTATTAGGAGTATATTTTTGTGTGACAAAACTCCAGTTCCTTTCCTCTTCATATTGTAGGAATCTAAGAAGGGTCTGACCTATCCTGTCAGTTGTACATTTAAGAATTTTCAGTTTCACCTCGGTAAGTTTCCTAGAAAAGGGTAATTCCTATTTCTTTCAGGCATGCTTTTATCTCATCACCACCTACTTCATTCTTGAGATGAGCAACTCTTACGTCAGGTGACAATTTTTCTCTCTCTTTGGAGTTGCTGGGTTTTCCTTTAACCACAACATGGTATCCCCACAGTCTTGGTGTTATTGCTACTCTCGGGTGATGCCTTTGGTTTGTTTTCCTCCTCCTTCCACTACCGTTATGTCTCCAGCTCGACTCATTCTAGTTAAAGAGACAGGGCTCCCCTCCTTCCCTGAATTGCTCCTTCTGATCAGCTGCATCTGTGTCTTATTTTTATGCAAACAGACTCACTCCAGGATACTCTGTTGCAGAGGAGGCCTCCTAAAACATCAGCATTTGCCAACAGGTGTAAGGGGAAATTATGGCCTTTCCTGTTGTACCACTGTTTAACAAATGCTGACTTTTTAATGGTAATCACTGTCATTTGGCAAAGCTGAATTTACCATCGCATCCAGGACTCAAACCCAAAAGGCCAAAATTATCACTGCTGGAACTTTAATAGGGCTACACAGGGGATGAGTTTAACTCAGACACCTGTAGGTGTGCATGTCATCACCTTACGCATAAAGAGTTGCTAGGTTCAGCGAAGCTCCCATTCCCCTTCTACTCAATCCCCGAGGTGCCTGGTTGTTAACACAGAATTAAACCAGCCTTGTTTATATAAAGAGATACTCAAGAGGTTTTAAAAAACCAGGCTTTTGTTGACTTTTCATTTAGTTGCTCAGGGAACTAGCTATGATGATTGACAATTACTTCAGAGGATATTTTACATTAGCTCCTGACTCAGTGTGACAGTCAAACATAGAGTCTGACAAACCATAAAACCAAGAAAAGGTATATTTAAAACAAAGGGAAAAAAATTTGGCACCAGTTGATACAAAGTCCTAAATGAATATCACTCTAGTCCATTTTCAAAATAAAGATAAAACCAGACACAATGGTGTCTAAATTTAAAATGAATCAATATCCCAGACAGAATTTCATTGCTATTTTGGTTTTATGTATTTTGACTATTGCTTTCCTCTATTTTTGGTTTGTTTTGTATAGATGGCACCAATTCTCTTTTTTAGGAAGCTTGCATGACCCAAATAACTTGTAGCAAGCAAGAAAAATAGTGTGTATCACAAAAAAAGCCTCTATTATAGTGCTACACAAAATACAAAGCATATATTGGTATGCGTATTTAACAGCAGAAGATTAAGCTGCCATCCTACTAGCAGCACATGGGCTTATCCCAACAGCAAATCCCAAACATTCATTAAGTTAATGCTCTGGGATTTGCCATGCTAGTCCACTCCTTTGTATAGGAAGTTTGCATATAAACAATAGTCCAGTCACTTCATAAATTGCAACCTGATGTGGATTTGCAAACTTTGCTAAATCAGTACCAGCAACAGACAGGCAGAGCACTTAATTATTTCAGATCATTTCCCATGCAGTTCAGAGCACACACCAAAGCTACTGGGAGTTCTCCGCTAGAACGGACAGCAGAACATAGCCCTATGGAATTCTACAAAATTACAGCAGTCAACTTGATTTACACTGCCAGCTCCCTATGTGGCTTGGTTGTTTGGTTGATGTTTTCTCAGAAATCTTTATTATATCAAGAAGAGGTGGATGCACAGAACGTACACTGATTCTTGGAACTCACTAGGAAGGGATGCTTCATGGGAAACTGAACAAAAAGAGTTTGCCTAAGTATTTTAGAAAAGAATAACTGACCCTTTGCCTTCAAGCTATTAAAGCAACTGCACAGTAAGATCTTCATTTGGACTCTCCACATATTCATTTCTTTCATTATTTAAATAGGCTAGTAGAAATATATCTACAAAAACTAATAATCCCATAAAAGACTACTTCTGCGGTCTGTCTGCTCATGTAAATAAAAGTTACATACTTTTACAGCTCCCTTTTAAGATCTATAACAAAATATGCATTGTCTTTTTACAGGACCATTTGGTCTCTGCTGGGCTTCCTGGAGGAGCTATGGCAGTGTCATTCAGTTTTAGGCCACCCAGATAAATGCAGTGAACATCTTTTTCCCAAACAACCCTGCAGGGGACACCCAAGAACATTCTTTGTCACTTCCTTAGCAAATTTACACACCTCCAGAAGTACATTAGACTGGGCACATTGTCTATAAAATAAGAGGTAGGAGGCATTTTGTGGGGAAAGCAAGTAAACAATCTTTCATAGTTTGAATGTGCTGAATCTGAAAAAAAAAGTTCCCAAGCTGAATTAATATTATAAATAAAAGAATATATACTTGAACTCACTTAAAAGCCTAAGAGATAAAGTCTTAATAAAGTCTTTGTAAAGATAATGGTCACAAGCAAATGAAGTCTAAAAGTCTAAACTTTATCTAGCTAGGGTTGTTTCAAGATGGCCTTTCTCACCAACATTTCCAGTAAGATGGTGGCTGACCCCCTTTCTTGGTCAAGATCTCTTCCCGAGGCCTAAAGGTCCTGGTTCCTTTGTCTGACTGAATGAAAGAGAGAACATGGGGTTCTCTGCCTCTTTCTTTTATAGGCCATTGAATCTGAAATGGATTATATCCCCCAAAGTAAAGTTCATACAAGCTGTGAGGAAGGCAACATGGAGTCTTGTGAGGAAGGAAGCTCAATGCTCTTTCTTCTCTGACTGGTGTTTGCTGAAATGCAAATTGTTCTGTTTCTTGCCATCTCCTTCCCTACTGTCTTGATAGTTCTGCTCACTACTTATATGTAAATTGAAGTAAATACACATTCCTTTTTTTAGGATAGGCCTGTTTAACAACTTTTGCTTAAGCAAGGATGTCTGGTTATGAACAAGTAAAAAATCATACAGGGAGAATTCATAACTTTACATATAATGTTACTACATACATTTCACCATGATATTGTTGACCAGAGAGTTATTAGTTCTCCATTGATCACAAGGCATATTTTGTACAAAAATTATTACAAATAGAGTGTAGAGGGTGTCAATACAAGGTGCTTTGAGTCAAAGCTTGATCAACAGTCAAGACTGCTTGTTTCTGTTGAAGATAATATGTGACTTGTGCAAGTCTTTTCATGATAGTATTCAGTGTATCAACTTCATGACCTGGGGACTGACTACAGGTGGGTAGCCACCCGTAGTTAATGAAGAGTTATTGGTACTGTGGTTTGCATTAAAACTTGCCCAGACAGATTTTGGGTTTTCAAGTTAACATTTGAGGAAAAATGCCATACCCTGTGCTTGTGCTTTCAAAGCTAACGATCATCTGCAGGCCAGTTACACCATTCTGTCAGGACAGCTTCCCTGAATTTTGGTTCCGCTGCGCCTTCTGTGACATGAGCAGGAAAGATGGCGTTCACTGCATCTGGAACATTCCAAGTGGCACGATTGGTTGATTCAGTGTCCTGCAGTATCAGATCAGATGCAGGGCCTCTCTGCCAGGCTGCATACTCTGTGGCATGAAATGTGTTTTGCCCATCCAGGGTACACTCATTTGTATCAATGTGATCAATCTGTATCCAAATCAAAGCCTCATGAGTAGCATACCACCAAAACCAACACATAATTTACATTTAAATTATAAATATGTATTGATTTAAAAACAGTATAGTTGATACTAGCAGTGAGGTCATTTTGATACAAGTAAAGTAATGGTATTACAATTCATCCTTTATATTTTAGCTTCTAAAATCAGGGCTGGGATCCCATACTGAATTTAAAAAAGCCCTCTAGGTACTTGTAAAATTGGATTAAAACAGCTTGCACTAGCTAACACAAGGGGACAGAGCATCATAATTTATTACTGGATGGTTTCTAATAAGGCAGAAAATAATAGTACAGTTTATCATGAGTAAGGATATGATTCTGTCACAGAGGTCACGGATTCCGGGACCTCTGTGACTTCTTCCAGCACAGGCCTGGAGTAGCTGTCAGCCCTGGGGCCACCGGAGCAGCTGCCAGAGGACAGCCCCTGACAGGGTATTTTTAGTAAAAGTCAGGGACAGGTCATGACCTGTCCCTGACTTTTACTAAAAATAAACCATGACAGAATCTTAACTTTAATCATGAGACCAAATTTTTTTGCATCATATGCAAGATCCACATTTGCTTGGTATAAAAATCATAGAAACGTATGGCTGGAAGGGGCCTTGAGAGTTCATCTAATCCACTCCCATGCGCTGAGGGAGGAGCAAGTATACCTAAACCATCCCTGACAGGTGTTTGTCTATATACAGGGCCAAAGCTAGAAGCACCACACTCTTACATTACTAACTGTGAATGAGGCAGAGACACTGGGGCAAAGGTACATTTGCGTTACTTGGATTTTGTTCTTCTATGTAGGTCAGTGGTAGAATGGTCACTAAATTGTATAACACCGTGTTCCGGTCAGAGTGATTTTAGGGGTGTGTTTTGCATATGGGAACTAAAGATCAATCTTACATAAAAGAGAAAAGGAGGAGGAAGGAGGTCTAAGATCACAGAACAAAATATAGCAACAGGAATGCCACCTCCCCAATCTACACTCTGACAGCAAAATTGTGATTAGCCCTAATGTGACCAGGCAGGGGACCAGATGGGAGTAAGATTCCCTCGCATGGCCATATTAGCATGGACTTAGATTTAGGAGCAGGGGGAGCACAAGGGCTGCCTGTCGGATGCTCCCCACAGTAGCAAGCGGAAAGTGAATGGATGGGAAGAAGTGTGAGAGGTTGGCGCTATGCCTGCCATGCACCCAGCCAGCAGTGCTGGTTGGCTATGCTGTGGGGAGTAAGGGAGTAATGCTGCACCCTGGAAAAGGGGTGTCGCAAATGACTCTCCCTCCAGAGCAACAAGGGAGCCCTGGGGGATTTGTGCCAGCGAAGGGTGTGTCTAAGACCCAATACTTCCCGAGGCCTCGTCTGGGGCAGTGCGAGTTATGCACTGTCCCTTATTCAGGGCAGTCCCTAAAGGCCCACTCCAGCCCTTAAAATAAATCTCTCTCTAAAACACTGTGGGCAAGCATTTCACTTCTGTACAGGAGCAACAATAATGACTGTTAGAATTCTATCTATGCCCCCAGAAGAGGTGCGATGGATTCTGTACAGCTGCGTTAGAACTGACATCCAGGAAAACAGCACAAAACAGATAGAAAAATTAAATTAAGTGCTAAAAACCCAAAACAAAGGGGTATCATTACAAAGCGCACCAGTGCTTTTTAGAACAGAAGACACCGTTTGGGAGGTGGGAAGGGTCTTCAGTAGATTTTAAGCAGCAGGAAGGAAGCGCTAGATTCCAGCAGCAAGTGCCACCTTAGATTCCATTACAGCGAAGAACTGGTCACCTGCCAACCTATGGCACTGTGATGAGATCCTTAAAAGATGCGTGGTGCGTAAGTCTAGTTACTCACAGAAGGAGATTAGGAAGGACAATCACTTTTGTTTTACTAACAGAATTTCGCACACGCCAGGCACACTGAATTATGCCATGTTAACCAGAAAGAATAAAATTCCCAGTGAAGAGGGCAACATCATAAAGTAAATATTTACTGCTGCGCAATATAACTACCTCATTGCGGTACACAGATGAAACACAGGAAATACCATGGTAAAGACAATACCACAGTACAACGTCTGTTTAGTTTGCAATGGTGGTCACTCTGCAAAGGAAAAGACAAAAACCTCCAATTTGCATGACTAGCTTAATTTAATTCATATGAACAATTCAAAGATAATTATGCAAAGGGGTGAGAATTCAGGTAGATATATTTATTTAGAATACCATTTAAATGATATTTTAAAACCTAATACTGAACCTTTAGGTGCCCAAACAGCTCAGAGAATTTTTTTTTAAACCTGAAAGGACCATTACAATCATCTAGTCTGCCCTCCTGCGTAAACTGGGATATATTAACTTACAGTCACATAATGATGACCACCCAGCCCCATAAGAATAATCACATGCAGGAAACAAATTAATTCAGTCAGGAAATAACTCAATACATGAGAAAAGCCCCCAAATCACCTGTGACCACGGTTCCCTCTAAGCTGTGTGCGTGTACACAGATCCTGAACCCCATGCACATGACAAAACACCACACGCACAAAAATTTGCACAGAAGCACAACAATTTGAACAGAAGAAATTTTTTGCGCACACGGCCTGTCAAAAATTAGAGGGAACATTGCCTGTGACTAAACAAAGATGTAATTAGCCAGAAATTCACTTTTCTAAGAGTATATTTGCAGAATGTCCCTTTATCCTGACACTTTATACTCTTATAGGCCTCGGCTGGGAAATCCTTATGACCGATGGTAAACATGAGTAGTCCCAATGAGTGTAATAGATCTACTCCCGTAAGCAGATGTTCACTGACATGAGTAAAGACAGCACAAGCCAGCCCTGAGCACATTCACCACTATGGCAGCGTAATGACAAAACAGGGTTTATTACAGCCCAGTCTGCATGTCAAGTACTTCAAAAAGGGCTATCATACAGCCCGAAAGTGATTGTAACTACAGCTATTCAGCTCCTGAATACAACCCATTCCTAATATATAGCAATGAGTAAAGTAAACAACAAGGCAATAATCCAGTCCAGACTTTCTTTGTGTGGATGAATTTCCTGCTGGTCTAAAAGGGGCCTGGCTGATTGCTGTGAGGCTGGTGTCCCCTGTTTATCCATAAAATAAGTACAGCAGGGCAGTGGCAATATATATTACCCAGACTGCCCTGCCAGTGGGCTCCAAATCTGAAACAGAGGGGCACCACCTTTATGGCAAACGGGTGGATCAGGGTTCCTGCCCATTCAATCCCTTGTCTTCTCTGGTGGGTGTGCCAGCAAGGGTGGTGACTACAGTGCTAGTTGCAGGGGTGGGGAGGTGTTATGTTGTGGATACTCAACCACTGAGACCAGGACTGAAAGTCTAAAACTAATTTCACATAGGCCACCAATAAGTCAGCAGTGTGTGTCAGCTTTGACCTGGGTTGAGTGTGAACCATTGACCTCCACATGAGAAGTCCATAAACTCATAACCAATCCCCTGAGCTTTGAGGTCTAGTTCCCCCTAGGAGCTATTCGGAGTCAGAATTTAGGATAATATTAACAATATTAAAAAGAGACTAATACCCTTTGTGAACTAACTATTATTTTGTGTTGAATGGCTCTACTCTTCTGCTCTTTTTCTCTAATCAAGCCTTACTTAGAACTCACTGGTACAAAGCGGTCCTTGGGGCAGCGAAAGTAGGACCCTTAATCTAAAATACTAACTATACACATAGAAAACCCTTGCCTTTTATTACCAATTATCCATAAAAACTGCTTTTCAAAGTGAACTAGTAAAAATACCATGCTTCAGGGGGTCCCGATGAAAACATACCAGTGACTGAACCCAAAGTCCATTGAAGTCAATTTGAGGGTTTTTTTCTATTGACTTCAGTGGGCTTTGGATCATGCTCCAATATTAGAAACGGGCTCTTTGCCACCAATAGGTGTTAAATGTATTCACTGACACACCAGTAACACCCTACATTTCCTGTTCATTACCCATTCAGGGACTGCTGAACTGCAGTATTGTGATCTTTCAAATTTTCGCAAGAGGCAGAGCTTTGAAGAGGAATTTATGAAGAATTTTGTCTCTAACTCCACTGCCAGGTTTACATGGAGTTCTAGCTATACCATGTAAATCTCTCCTTGTCCAGGAAGCCATTTTGCAACATTCTGCAAATATTCCTGTTTCACAGGAACTCTGCTAGAGATTAATTCAGGTTAAAAAGACTCAACAGCCAGATATATTTTCTATGACTTTTACCAACTGACAGAAAGACATCTTGGAAGAGCAAGAATTTTCCATGTAGTGAAATCTGGACAGTGTGTTTGAACATTCATGCTAAATGATGATCTTCGAGGAACTGCCTTTTGAGTGCTGTTTTATGCAATGTATTAAGAATATTCTCCTCTTATTGAAAATATGGAAACTTATAAATAGATTAACATTCAAATATTGTTTTTGTTTCCATTAGATAACAATATTGGCAACTCATCTGTATTCAGAATCTCATTCGTATTTCTTTTTATATTCTTTGGAAAAAGATGTTTGTTTATTTTTCTAGCCTTTTGCAAAATGTTTCATCCCATGGATCAATGGGTTGTCATAACAAATGACTCAGGATGGAAAATTCCCCTGGTTTATCTAGGGGCAGGCAGCTCAAAAACTGAGGATTTCTATTTTAATGTACATCTCCAAATGTTGTTCAAAATAGTCTGAAGTCTCATAGGTATCATTCTGACCTGGGCAGATTATTTTTCATGGCATTCAAGATCTTTTTAATTAAGGTGAGAATTAATTTTGTTGGTACCCATTTATAATCTGCCAGAAATCTGACTGCCTCCACTCAGCAGAGAACAAAATAACTTTTCTGAAACCTGGTTACGGCCTAAGGAAGATCCCTCCGTAGACAAGGCAGAGAAACAATCACCACCAAGGACTAGAACAAAAATGGATTCATCTCTGTGGTAATGCCAGCAAGGACCATCTTTTTGTTATAAGTTTGTGCAGCGCCTGGCACAATGGGGTCCTGGCCCATGACTGGAGCTCCGGAAGTGCTAGTGCAATGCAAATAACTAGTGCAATGCAATGCTAGTGCAAAGCAATAATAAATCATAATACAAAAGGTAGGGTGGCTGATAGGGATTTAACTGGAAAGGATTTCTCTAATCATATTAAGGAAGCCAGACTAAGAGAAAACAGTTGTTGCTCTGTGCTTAAGTTATGTCCATGAGCCCAAACGCTGTCTATCTGCCCCGCAGGATGTTTCTACTAAAAAGCGGTTAACAGTGAAATAATTCAGGTTATTTAAACTGATACTGCACTCTGAGAGCCATTCTTTCAGATTGCAGTATACTGGTAATATCTGGAGGGCTCTCTCTTCCACTGTCAGGGCAGAAACAATTTAAAAAATACCTTGAAAGTTCAGATTCTGCAGAAACTGCTGGAGATGCTACATCAGGGAGATGCTAGCATGGCATACTACTAAGTACTGGCTCAGTGCAAACCCATGCTCAGAACTCAGAGGGTATATCTTCACTGCAAGTTAGCCTGCGCTCTTATCCAGGTGTTACCCTACCACAAAAATCTCTCACCTGAGTTAAGTGGTGCTTTCAACCCAGGCCACGTGGCCTGGGTTGGAGGTATGGTTTAGAGCTCAGGTTCCACTTTCTCGGAGCAGCTAACCTGTCCCCTTTGCAGCGAGGACACAGGCTAAAATCACTTGATTGCTGATAGTCCTCCAGTGCCTTCCCAGAAATCCCCCCTGTGCTCAGAAGGATAGACAAGTTCTCCCACAACTCACTGGGAAAGCATCATAGAATCATAGAATATCAGGGTTGGAAGGGACCCCAGAAGGTCATCTAGTCCAACCCCCTGCTCAAAGCAGGACCAATTCCCAGTTAAATCATCCCAGCCAGGGCTTTGTCAAGCCTGACCTTAAAAACCTCTAAGGAAGGAGATTCTACCACCTCCCTAGGTAACGCATTCCAGTGTTTCACCACCCTCTTAGTGAAAAAGTTTCATGGAGAGGCTTGGTTTAGTGCATCACAAAGAACCATGGGAAACGTCTCCAGAAGACTTAGTGATACACATGGGTGAGTGCAGTACCAGTGAGGACATCATAACCTGAGTAGGTCTTTGTAGTGTGGCTGCTGGCACCCAGGTTAGGCTAAGTCAGGTGCTCAGACCTGAGTGCCAACCATCCAGGCTCATTCTGCAGAGAAGACAGACCCACAGACCCATTCAAGAACAAGGATTTAAACCTGCTAAAAACCAGCTGAGGGGGCTAGCTGGTGGCGTAGATAAATGCAATAAAGGAAAATTGGGTTTAACTTGACTTAATGTAGAATCATAAATGACCATCATTTTGGTGGTCTCAGCTCACTCATTTTAAGAGATTTGCCAAAATAAAATGTTCATATGGTTTGGCACAATAGCCATTCCTTCATTCAGGAAGAGGTGTTAGAACAGCAGTAATGTCACCCTGCAGCGAAGTAAGGCTTGAGGTGTGGCTGGTAGAGAGATGGGGGAAATTGCATATCTGTTACCTCATTAATCTAGACAACACTGCCAGTCACTGACTTGTTTATAAACACCAACATTTACCCACAAATAATTCTCCAAAGAGAATCCAACCCTTTGCAGATGGCATGATCTGGGCCTACCACAGTGGGATCCCGGAGTGGTGCTATTAGGTGTTACAATAATTCATAACAATAACAACACAAACTTTCCATATTAGAAAGGCAGTTTGTTTCCAAATTTTCTTTTGAAGCCAGATGTAGCATAGCAGGAGATTTTGTACCAAATAGGTATAGAACATTGGTCTGGAAAGGCAAATGCTAAATACAAGTAAATTAATGTAGCGTACATCTAGCATTGGTCAATATTTTAATTAAGAAAAACAAATTTCCATACTGAATTTTACAGGACCAATTAGTAATGTGCTTTTCAGTCATTTCCTGTGATGGTCACTTCTGGAAAAGCACACAAACTTTATAAATACGCCAGTCTGCTACAGAGATTGCAACAGCTACTGACTGATTTGACTTTGTAATATCGATTTTCAAAAAACCAAGTGGTTAAAAGTTAGGCTTCTAAACAAGTGATATGATTTCTAAATGTATTGTACACCAAGCAACTCCCATTGACTTCAGTGGGAGTGCTGGGTGCTCAGTACTTTTAAATATTAGGCCACTAATTTAGGAACTTAAATATAGCCCTAAAGCCTGAATTTTATGCTACTGCTTTTTAAAATCGCACACTCCTTACACACAGAGCAGCAAGAGCATCAGAGAAAATATTGTTGATAAGTTTTCTGTGAAGGCCTTAAAAACAAACCACCAACAAAATCAGCCTGGTTTAATTATCATTATAACTTCAGTGTCTGACTCAGTGGATATATTCAAGTGATGAATCTTTGCAGTAAGACGCATTATACCAGACTTAATATCCTTCAGATAGCAGAGGAAGGGTGTACAATGGTCTTGTGTAACACTTGTTATGTGTCCATGTTTTATGAAATGTGACCCTACTCATATATCTAGTTAACAGCCAAAGCATTAAATACTTTAGCAACGGTTACTAGCACTGTATCGCATATTGTTTAGATAGGTTTTGTAGTAGATTGAAAAGGTTTTGTACTTGATAGAAAAGAATAAAATACATTTTAAAGACCTCTTAACTGTCAAAGAGAGCAATGAGACAACCTTGCTCTAAATTTTAAGAGTACAATTGTTTTAATATAAAACAATGCCCACGAAAGAAAGATTCTTAAAGACTAATGAAAGGGAGTTTTCCATTCAAAGGGATACTACTGTCAAGTCAAATGTGGTCCTAAATGTAGGCTATTTAAAAACAAGCTTTTACAAGACCTAAATCAATAGAGACATTTCTATGAATTTAAAAAGAATGACAATGGACATTTTTTTAAAACAACAACAAAATTTCCCTGCAGTATATGCCACCCCATCATTGTAGCATTAAGTCAGGGCATGGGAAAGCTGAAGACAAAACTGATTAGAAAGTCATGATAAGCCAAAGAGAACCTGACATTCATTTTCAATTGTCAAGCGTGAGGACAAAAACCAAACAGCATAAATAGCGGCAAGTGAACAAGATTTTTAAAAATTTTCTGTTTTCCTTTCCTAAGGTAGTACTGGGAATTCTAGGAACGCAGGATGTAACCTTCAAATGTTATCTGCAAAATAGGTAAGGAGATTTATTTTAAAAACTATATAGGAAATGCCATACTGGATCAGACCATGTAGTCCAGTGTCCTCTCCAGTAGTGGTTGACACCAGCTGCTTCAAAGGATGGTGCAAGAAACAATGCAGTAGATAGTTATGGGATAACCTGTCCACAGGGAAAGTTTCTTCCTAACCCCTATCAGTTAGATGTTGGCTAAAGCCCTGAAGCCCTGAGGGTTTATATCGCTTGCAAACATTTTTTGTTTTAATCTTTACTTTGGAACTTAACTCTGGATGTGTTCATTATGTTTAACCCTACACGGTGACCTTTCAGTGCAGAATGTAAAACACAAAGTTTACCTGATTCAAAGAAGCTGACTCAAGAGTCTATCAACAGTGGCATAAAGTGGTGGGGTATGTTACATTATTTTTCCACTTGTACTGGTTTAGTATTCCTTGAGAATCAAATTCTGCCTGGTGTGGTAGATTCAACTCCCTTTGAGACCAATGTATAGTGTGGGTGTGTAACAGCATGAGAGGGGCTTTGCAAAAAAAAAAAAAAAAAGAAATCTTTCATGCTCTTAGTAACTTCTCCGGCTCCCTGTCTAAGTTTTATTCACTTAGGGCACCAGAGTGGATGCAGCAGGTGTATGTCACCCTCTTTTGCCACGTACACCTAACATGTAGCTAACACCACTGTTTATATCACTTCTAGATTTTGCCCAGAAATTCCTCCAGGAGTTGCACTTCCCCTCTCCAGGCTACATTTGGCTGAATTAGCCCATGATCTTTATGCTCACGCAATTCCATATACATAAGCCACACTCAGATTGTTTTCAAATAGAACATATACATGTATATGAGATTCCTGAACAGAGGGTGAGTGTTCAGCACTTTCTGAAAAGCAGGTTCCTCTAAGGTGTCAAGCTAAGCACTCAAATAGAACATATACATGTATACAAGCAGTTTGAAACAGCAAAATATTATATATCTAATCTATAGCTATATCTATAAAAAAAATTCCAAAGCTCAAATTGATTTACATTGTTTATTTGAGACTTGTTGATAGAATTATGCTTTCATACACCATAATAGGATATAATTAATTAAGATATAAGTGAGGTGTAACAGGATCATGAATGGCTGAAGGTCGGGACTGTATTATAGAAGACTAAAAATAAAATACCAGCAGATTGTTTCTGGGCCTGAATGAGCTGATTCTGCCAAACCATACTGTCAGGTACCAGGAGTCCAGAAAACCATGGCAAACTGGGCAGCCAGCAGACTGTTCAGAT
Source organism: Lepidochelys olivacea (assembly GCF_965140295.1). NCBI lineage: Eukaryota > Metazoa > Chordata > Testudines > Cheloniidae > Lepidochelys > Lepidochelys olivacea. The sequence goes on from NC_140411.1 coordinate 271,531,275, forward strand.
GGCCCTCTCCTCCCTAATTTACCTTATGGGGGTACAGGACAAAAAAACCTCTCACCCCCAAAAACTTTATGAAGACCTCTGACTTAAGTGAGAGTGCTGAAATATATTGGGCAGAACCTGGGGGAGGAGGATGTTCCGCATTGGCTCTAGAGATGAGTCAGTCTTCTTGAGGGGCTGCCCATAAATTGATCTAAAAATTCTGGACCCAAACTGTTTACCTACCAAAAGTGAACAAAAAGAACGATAATTTCTTAAAGCATGTTAAAAAATCATCTGGCATACATATAATTATAAGAGACATCAAAAGCTCCCACAGAAAACTGAAAGCTACAAGGAAGAACAGAGTAATAAAATTACCAAGCTGCTTGTCTGCCATTTCCAATTAAGAGAAATCAGAACACTGATAAGTGATTCAATGAATCCAATTGATTTCATTTAGCAAAAAACTCAAGAGCCACCAATCAATAACAAGACTTCACTCAAGCATATGCTGGATCACAGAAGGATCCACTTCTACGGCCATCAGACTGGTGTGCAGATTTTGGATTGTTGCTTTGATTCCAAAACGCTGTCTCCAAAGGACAAATGCAGCCACAATCTGTGACTGCACATTGTGAGGGTGATGGACTTTACATCTGTAGATGTCATTCAGTGACAAACCCAGGGACAGTACAATATGCTCCCACTCAGGCCCCAGACTCCTGGCAAGTTTGTTAATCTGATGATCTGTTGGTGGGTTCTTCAAAACATCTGGTGGAATTCCAGTTAACCCGTCACCTGGAAAAAAGCAAAAAGCATACATACATCACTAGGCAATATTTTGGGCAAAAAATGGGCAAGGTTAATGCAGCCGGAAGCTTCAACAAAAGGGTTAAGGTTTATGGTTAAAGACTGAATTAATTTAGGGAACAAAACATATATAAAACAGAAGGATTCATTACAAAAAAAAAGTGCTAAACAAACTTTGTTATAGGACTCTGAGATTTAGGAAAATAAAAGACCTAGACATAGTGATACTACTGAGGGTACGTCTACACAGCCTGTGGAACCAAGCCTCCCAGCCTGGGCTGACAGACGTGGGCTAGCAGGGCTCACACTAGCATAGGTGCTGGAACTAGGAATGCTGGGGGTGCTGCCACGCCCCACGGCTTGAAGTGGTTTCCATCATATGCAACGTTTACAGTCTGGTTCAATGGCTCTCTGTGCCTCCGCTATATAAATTGTTCCAGCTCCATCGCACATTAGCCCTCCAAAAAGAGCTGTGTAGGCAGCGCTTTGAAATTGCGGCTTGGGTTGGAGCTCTGGCTCTGAAGCCCCCTCCATCCCCTTCCTAGGCTTCAGAGCCCGAACTGCAACTTCACTAGCTCAGACATAGGTAAGAGGTTTTTCACAGGAGTGGGTGGGTGAGATTCTGTGGCCTGCGTTGTGCAGGAGGTCGGACTAGATGATCATAACGGTCCCTTCTGACCTTCATATCTATGAATCTATTAAACTAGTTTCAGAGGGCTAGCACAAGTCCTGCTAGCCCGAGTCTGTCAACCCAGGCTGGGAAGCTTGCTGTCACAGACTAGTACACATACTCTAAGAGGCCAAGAGTTTCAAAACTGACTGGTGGTACTGGGTGCCTAACTTGAGATTCCTGAACAGAGGGTGAGTGTTCAGCACTTTCTGAAAAGCAGGTTCCTCTAAGGTGTCAAGCTGAGCACTCAAAATCACCAGTCACTTTGGAAAACTTTGGCCAGAGTTTATGTCATAGTTGCTAAGGCCAGAACAGATCATTATGGTCATCTAGTCTCACCTTCTGCATAAACACAGGCCATAGAATTTTGGCCCGTAATTGCGTCAAGCCCATAATTCCTGGTTTAACTACTGTATATCTTTGAGAAAAATATCCAACCTTAAAGACTTCAAGGGATGAAGAATCCACCACATTCCTAGATAACTTGTTCCAATGGTTAATTAACCACATAGTTAAAAATTTGTTCTTTACTTTTAGTTTAAATTTGTCTCGCCTCAGCTTCCAGCTATTGGATCTTGTTATGCCTTTGTCTGTTATATGAAAGAGCCATCTACTATCAGAAATCTTCTCCCCATGGAGTTACTTATAGATCATGATCATCCCTTAACCATCCTCTTTTAAGTTAAATACACTGAGCTTCTTTTGTCTCACTAAGAGGCATGCTCAAATCATTCTTGTTGCTCATTTTTGATCTCTTTCCAATTTGTCAAAGTCCTTTTTGAAGCGTGGCCATGATGAGTAGACACAGTATTGCAGTAATGGTCTCACTAAGGCTTTATACAGTGATAGTAAAATCTCCATACTGCTTCTTCTTCCCCTACTTATATGCGCAATGATCACATTGGACTGTGAGCTCATATTCAGCTGGCGTTCTACAAGTACCCCTAAGTCTTTTATGTGTTGATGCTTACCAAAATATAGTCCCCTATTCTATGAGTCTGATCTACATTCTGCGTGACCTAACTTTCATGCATATAGTTGTATTAAAATACATGTACTTCAAATAAGCCTGGCTTACCATGGAATCAAACTTGCTCTATAGAACTGACCTGTCCTTATCGTTAGTTACCATTCCACCAATTTTTGTCATCTGCAAATTTTGCCAGCAATGCTTTTATAGTTCCTTCCCAGACCACTGATAGAGATATTGAATAACAGAGGGCCATTAAAAGATCCCTGTGGGATCCTACTAGAAATGCTCCCAGTGGATGGTGATCCCCCATTTACAGTTACCTTTTTTTTTTTTTTTTAAGATCTAGCAGTTAGCCAGTTTTTAATCAATTTCACCAAATTGCCCATGTCTCCTCTCCACTCCTGCCAATACAATCCCAACCTGCAACGCCTTATCTCACTGAGCTATTTGGCCTCTCCTCATTCACAATCTCCTTCCCATTACAAATAGTTTCCCATAATCCCTCTTCCCCGACCCAGTTCCATTCATCTGGCCTTCCTCAAATCTCTTTCATGGGATTTCTTCCAGTCCCATGGTCCCAAAACAATTCTTGTGGCTAGCTCCTGAATTTTGTCCAAGCTCCCCAGTGCTTCCCGCAAAATCCAGGCATGTATTGCTCACCTCAGAAAATTCCAATGCACTGCAAGATTTTACTACCAGAGTCACAGACTACAGTACCAATACAGTCCATCCCCCAATACAGCCACCTGCGGAAGTGCATAGGTTACCATAGTTAACAGTGTTTAAAATGTTAAAGGAATTGAACGTAAAACCTCCGGTTAACCTGGGGGGCCTTCCTGAGTATTCCTTATTGTAATTTCAAAGGAACTGAAAAGGATATTTTAGATCTCAATGTGCTGTTCAGAGACACAGTCTTTTGCCTCTAAAGTCACAGCTGATACTAGTTACATTGAAAATGATGCAATTAGAAAGAAGGTATTGCAAACATATCTATGAAACCTAGTCATCCTTAGATACTAACTGTCCCTTGAGATTACACCCTGATGCTACAGGCCAATGAATTTTGTACTCTAAATTTGTTGCCTGGGGGATTGCATCAAAATGGAAGATAAATACCCTCCAAGAGAGTGCTAATTATAGCCTACTGATCTCAATAATGAATAAGCAGCCAGCTCCCTACAGAAGAGCTGCTTTGTGAAATCTAATTCATAGCTCCAATATCATGCTCAGTCTCCATCAGCGTAACACAGTAACAACAGTGAAAATGCAGCACTCCCTTTGCATCACGAAAAGTTTCTTGTAAAATATTTTTGGCATAAAAAATCCAGGGCCTGCAGATCATTTGGGTCATTCAAGACTGATGTACACTATCAAGAGCTCTTTTGAATAAAATAAATAGTTACTGTCTGAAAAATATTTTAGGCTGCTTTCATCTTTATGTCTCCAGACCACTAGAAGAGCCCTGGGGGGTTGGATGGTTAACAGAGGACTAATGATGGGCTACCCTGCCTTCCTTAGGTCACCAGTACAATCCCAGCCCAAGTCAGTACTAGCTGAACAGGATGACCCCCCCCAATTGGCCATTTAGTGGCTTATGGGAAATGAGTTGGTGGTCTCAGTCCAGATCACAGTGGATGTAATTTCCAATCAGTTTGCAAAAGTGGATTATTTTGGGCCTGATCCACTGAAGTTAATCAATGTCTTTCAACCGACTTCAGTAAGCTTTGGGTCATGCCTTTTGTTGGCAATCTCAACAAAGGCATCAAGGATGAAATGGGTAAGAAAACTGAACTACCCTCTCATCAGTAGAGGGGGTCTCTCCAGAAAAGGGTTAAGACAACGTTGGTGGGGCTGCCTGTACTGCCGCTTCCCAGCTCTGCAGGTAATCAGAGCCCTGTCTCCATAACTGTTAATCTGAACCCTCCGTGAACAAATATTTAACTAAAACTAAAATTAAAAAGATATGGTACAGTATAACTATGGTTATATTGTACTCTGGCCGATAATATCTCATGGTAATACAGTTATTATTATGCTTAGCTACTAAATATAAAACAATGACTGCTCCCCTCCCCCCAAAGAACTGTTATCTGCCAACCTCCTATGATCTTTGCTCTTATACCAAACTGTTTACATTTTCTGGGCACTAGCAATAAGATGATTTTATGCTGAGGATATTGAAATTTGATAATGCAGGAGGCCTAACAAAAACACGTTATCCTGCGCGTCCATTCTCTAATATTAAACAGATTTGATTACACCTAGTTGTGACCCAGGGAACCCTTGGTGTCAAATAGCGGAAAGCACAGGGGGTTGGATAGGTTTTATAGGGATCTCCTGGGTCAGATATCTGCATGATAGCTCACCAGAAGGTGACATGAAAGGTCTCTACCGAGAGCCGGTAGCCCACTGGTTGCCATAACTATTGCAAAATGTATGTAGGGATAATATTTAAGGAGTTACGTATCTACACTGAAAATTATGTTCTTAAGGTCTTAGAGTAAGGGAGGTCACCAAGAGGAGACATACCTTGGACATATTCCTTTCAGGCAGGAGGTAGCAGACACTTATATCCCTGTCTGATCATTTGTGTATTGTCTGCCTTACACTGGAGGCCTATGTGCATACTGAGCCAGGTGCCAGTCAAAAAGCTACAAAATCTACAAAAGAGAAAATCTACAGGCAGAAACAAATACAGCAGGCGGAGTGTCCTGTTTATGGATGTAGAAAAAGGATGGGAGTGGTACATCCAGGGGGGCAAGGAAACTCACTCAGTCATCCTTGACCTAGGAGACAAGCTGACAAGTTGTCTGTCTCATGAAAGGAGGATTACAGACAAGCCTGGTTGTAAAGCACTGCAAGGATTTGGGGTGAGCATTTGCTCTAAGACACGAGAATATCTTAGTAATTAAGTCTACTTTTTAGGATGAGTGTTATGATTTTGTTTTATATGTAACCATTTATTTCCCCTGCTACTACTTGAGTCTCTGTGCTTTGTTAAACAAACTTATACTTAATTTCATTATAAATGGGGCCCTACCAAATTCACAGTCCATTTTGGTCAATTTCACGGACAGAGGATTTAAAAAATCATAAGTTTCATGATTTCAGCTATTTAAATCTGAAATTTCACAATGTTATAATTGTAGGGGTCCTGACCCATAAAGGAGTTGTGGGGGGAGGTCCGCCAGGTTATTCTAGGGGGGCTGCGGTAACTGCTACCTTTACGTCTGCGCTGCTGCTGGAGGCGGCGCTGCCTTCAGAGCTGGGCAGCTGGAGAGCGGCGGCTGCTGGCCGGGAGCCCAGCTCTGAAGGCAGCGCAGCTGCCAGCAGCAGCACAGTAGTAAGGATGGCCTGGTATGGCATTGCCACCCTTACGTCTGAGCTACTACCTGCAAAGCTGCACCCTCAGTCAGGAGCCGCCACTCTCTAGCTGCCCAGCTGTGAAGGCAGCAAAATAGAAGTAAGGATGGCATTGTACAGATTTGCCACCCTGACTTCTGTGCTGATGCTGGAGGGGCGCTGCCTTCAGAGCTGGGCACCTGGCTAACACCCGCTGCTCTCTGGCCACCCAGCTCTGAAGGCAGCATAGAAGTAAGGGTGGCAAAACCGCAACTTCCCTAAAATAACCTTGCAACCCCCCTGCAACTCTCTTTTGGATCAGGGTCCCCAAATTTGAGAAATGCTGGTCTCCTCCATGAAGTCTGTATAGTATAGGGTAAAAGCACACAAAAGACCAGATTTCAAGGGAGGGAGCCCAGATTTCACAGCCAGTGACGTGTTTTTCATGGCCGTGAATTTGGTAGGTCCTTAATTATAAACAGCTAATTGCTGTGCATTACGTGGAGTGGTGATCCAAGGTAGATCTGGAAAGCTGGGATGTAGTGTTTCTTTGGAAACAGTGAATCTGTGTATACTGCAAGTGTCCAGTGGACGAGGGGCTGGACACTCCAGGGGGATTGGAGGGCTCAAGGTTTGGAGAGCAACTATTGCTACTTCTGCAGAGTAGCAGTGGGGCCTGCAAAGACTAAAGGGGAGTGTTTGAGTTGATGGTGGTGTTGGGGAGCTGACCCACGCCAGGCACAGACAAGGCTTCCTCATGCTAAGGGCAGATGCAGTAGTGAGATGCTTGGCAACTCGTACCCCTGGGAAGCATCACACAAGTATCTTGCCTTCAGCATAGAATCATAGAATATCAGGGTTGGAAGGGACCCCAGAAGGTCATCTAGTCCAACCCCCTGCTCAAAGCAGGACCAATTCCCAGTTAAATCATCCCAGCCAGGGCTTTGTCAAGCCTGACCTTAAAAACCTCTAAGGAAGGAGATTCTACCACCTCCCTAGGTAACGCATTCCAGTGTTTCACCACCCTCTTAGTGAAAAAGTTTTTCCTAATATCCAATCTAAACCTCCCCCACTGCAACTTGAGACCATTACTCCTCGTTCTGTCATCTGCTACCATTGAGAACAGTCTAGAGCCATCCTCTTTGGAACCCCCTTTCAGGTAGTTGAAAGCAGCTATCAAATCCCCCCTCATTCTTCTCTTCTGCAGGCTAAACAATCCCAGCTCCCTCAGCCTCTCCTCATAACTCATGTGTTCCAGTCCCCTAATCATTTTTGTTGCCCTTCGCTGGACTCTCTCCAATTTATCCACATCCTTCTTGAAGTGTGGGGCCCAAAACTGGACACAGTACTCCAGATGAGGCCTCACCAATGTTGAATAGAGGGGAACGATCACGTCCCTCGATCTGCTCGCTATGCCCCTACTTATACATCCCAAAATGCCATTGGCCTTCTTGGCAACAAGGGCACACTGCTGACTCATATCCAGCTTCTCGTCCACTGTCACCCCTAGGTCCTTTTCCGCAGAACTGCTGCCTAGCCATTCGGTCCCTAGTCTGTAGCTGTGCATTGGGTTCTTCCGTCCTAAGTGCAGGACCCTGCACTTATCCTTATTGAACCTCATCAGATTTCTTTTGGCCCAATCCTCCAATTTGTCTAGGTCTTTCTGTATCCTATCCCTCCCCTCCAGCGTATCTACCACTCCTCCCAGTTTAGTATCATCCGCAAATTTGCTGAGAGTGCAATCCACACCATCCTCCAGATCATTTGTGAAGATATTGAACAAAACCGGCCCCAGGACCGACCCTTGGGGTACTCCACTTGATACCGGCTGCCAACTAGATATGGAGCCATTGATCACTACCCGTTGAGCCCGACAATCTAGCCAGCTTTCTACCCACCTTGTAGTGCATTCATCCAGCCCATACTTCCTTAACTTGCTGACAAGAATACTGTGGGAGACCGTGTCAAAAGCTTTGCTAAAGTCAAGAAACAATACATCCACTGCTTTCCCTTCATCCACAGAACCAGTAATCTCATCATAAAAGGCGATTAGATTAGTCAGGCATGACCTTCCCTTGGTGAATCCATGCTGGCTGTTCCTGATCACTTTCCTCTCATGCAAGTGCTTCAGGATTGATTCTTTGAGGACCTGCTCCATGATTTTTCCAGGGACTGAAGTGAGGCTGACTGGCCTGTAGTTCCCAGGATCCTCCTTCTTCCCTTTTTTAAAGATTGGCACTACATTAGCCTTTTTCCAGTCATCCGGGACTTCCCCGGTTCGCCACGAGTTTTCAAAGATAATGGCCAATGGCTCTGCAATCACAGACGCCAATTCCTTCAGCACTCTCGGATGCAACTCGTCCGGCCCCATGGACTTGTGCACGTCCAGCTTTTCTAAATAGTCCCTAACCACCTCTATCTCCACAGAGGGCTGGCCATCTCTTCCCCATTTTGTGATGCCCAGCGCAGTAGTCTGGGAGCTGACCTTGTTAGTGAAAACAGAGGCAAAAAAAGCATTGAGTACATTAGCTTTTTCCACATCCTCTGTCACTAGGTTGCCTCCCTCATTCAGTAAGGGGCCCACACATTCCTTGGCTTTCTTCTTGTTGCCAACATACCTGAAGAAACCCTTCTTGTTACTCTTGACATCTCTGGCTAGCTGCAGCTCCAGGTGCGATTTGGCCCTCCTGATAACATTCCTACATGCCCGAGCAATATTTTTATACTCTTCCCTGGTCATATGTCCAACCTTCCACTTCTTGTAAGCTTCTTTTTTATGTTTAAGATCCGCTAGGATTTCACCATTAAGCCAAGCTGGTCGCCTGCCATATTTACTATTCTTTCGACTCATTGGGATGGTTTGTCCCTGTAACCTCAACAGGGATTCCTTGAAATACAGCCAGCTCTCCTGGACTCCTTTCCCCTTCAAGTTAGTCCCCCAGGGGATCCTGGCCATCCGTTCCCTGAGGGAGTCGAAGTCTGCTTTCCTGAAGTCCAGGGTCCGTATCCTGCTGCTTACCTTTCTTCCCTGCGTCAGGATCCTGAACTCAACCAACTCATGGTCACTGCCTCCCAGATTCCCATCCACTTTTGCTTCCCCCACTAATTCTACCCGGTTTGTGAGCAGCAGGTCAAGAAAAGCGCCCCCCCTAGTTGGCTCCTCTAGCACTTGCGCCAGGAAATTGTCCCCTACGCTTTCCAAAAACTTCCTGGATTGTCTATGCACCGCTGTATTGCTCTCCCAGCAGATATCAGGAAAATTAAAGTCACCCATGAGAATCAGGGCATGCGATCTAGTAGCTTCCGTGAGCTGCAGGAAGAAAGCCTCATCTACCTCATCCCCCTGGTCCGGTTGTCTATAGCAGACTCCCACCACTACATCACTCTTGTTGCACACACTTCTAAACTTAATCCAGAGACACTCAGGTTTTTCTGCAGTTTCGTACCGGAGCTCTGAGCAGTCATACTGCTCCCTTACATACAGTGCTACTCCCCCACCTTTTCTGCCCTGCCTGTCCTCAGCATGTAAAGAGCATGTTATCAGCCCTTTAATAATAAATTATCATCATCATCATCATCATATATAAAACCCATCCAGGAAATCTTTTAATCTTCCATTTAATCCAACATGGGTGTACATGTTTCTGGGATGTTAGCCAGATGTTATATTTAATACAAAGCATTGTTATCTGAGTCCCATTCTATACTCTGTGTTGATTCTTTTTCATATATAGTAGCACAGTTTTTGGAACATTTGGGACAGATAAATAGATAGATAGATGTTATCTAGATATATAAAAACTGTTGTATCTTTATTGAGAAATATTTAAATAGGCCACTTTAGATTCTAAGTTACATAAAAGAGGGTTGAGGTTTATTAAGATTACTGTTTTACAAAAGCAAAGGCATTTCAGTTGAGGGTGAAATTTGCTATACAATTGAGGCCTTAGTCTTAACATATTGTTCAGATACTACAAGTAATTTGTAGTAACTACAAAGTATCCCCTTAAATACTACTTCAGTGTGCTCTAGTGAGCCTAGGTGTTGGGGCCATATAGCAAATTTCAATGAACAAGGATCAAACTCATAATCCTTTTCTTTCAGTCCTGATGCATGCAAATTGTATCGCACCTTCCAAAGCCCTGTCTGCTCCCATTTCTAAGGGCTAGTCCACATTAGAAGTGATGCAGCTGTGCTGCTGTAGAACATATGATGAAGACGCTCTATACCGAAATGGCAAAGCTCTCATTGACTTTAATGCTGCAGGATCAGGCGGGGTGTTCCTGAGCTTCCAGACCAGTGCACAGACAGGAGGATGGTACTATGCTGGTGAAAGCAGAAAGCCAACAGAATCAGGATCTAAGCAGAACAGACCATAGATGCGTACCCAGACACAACATGGCTCTCCCTTAATAATCCAAGCAGCACAGCCTTAAGTGGAGCAAAATGGCAGGATGCCACCTGTGAATTCCCTTGTTCCTCAGGGCTGTTCTGACTTACAGCAGACTAAATGGGCCATTGAACAGCCCCGGGTCACTGGAGCATTCCAGTAATGCCCCGATGCCAAGGGCGGTGAGGGGAGATGGCATAAAACTAACCAAAGCAGGCTTTATGCCACCTTGAGATTTTCTTATGTCAGGGGACTCCCCAGCTGGCCATGTCAGTCAGCTTTAGCGCTGCTTTGTGCCACTCGTTACGGCCAAGGATCTGGTCTTCCATTCCCAAGATTGTTGGAAGTCATTAGGAAGTGCGTAATTCCCACAGAGTTCATAGCAAGCGTATCAATAGCCTCAGTGATGACTTTAGCCTCCTGCCTTCACTCCGAGCACAGTTCTTCCCTGAAAAGTGCTAAATTAAAAAAGGCAGCCTGAGGCTCAACATTTCTCATCTCTCAGTGATCTCCATAGCAAATCTGCTCACTTGACAAATCTAGTGAGCCAACAGCCTGTCACACTCGGAACACACGTTTCATTTTTTAAAGGAACTTAACACCAAATTGCTCTCCCTGAGGCCCCCTACAGGCCTACACACTTGCTTAACTGAAACACATCACAGCTCTAACAGCAGGTACCAAACTGGCACACACAAAGCTGCCAGGTTCTGTCCTGCTCCAGGTGTGATATATTACACAAATTATTTAAAGAGTGAATGTTCCTATTAGCAAATAATTTGCATGTAGCTATAAACTCAGGGCATAGACTGGAACAGAATTTGGCAGCTCTGACTGGTAGCTGGGTGGGGGCAGTGAAATCTGAGTGGGAAGCATGGGGAGGTGGTGGTGTGGGGATTGGTGCTGCAGCAGAGCAGAGTGCTAGGGCTCCCAGGGACAGGGAACCCCTCAGGGAGGTAAGAGGTACTTGTGCTGCTTGTTGCAGGGTAGGATAGAGTGAGCTGGGAGCTCTGGAAGCCGGAGGATAGAGGATGTTGGGGCTCATAAGTGGGGGCACTTGGCAGAGGTGGTGGTGGGGAATAGAAGGTTCTGGGGCTCCCTGGGAGTGGGGGGCAGGTTGAGGGCTTCCTGGGAGTGGGGGGCAGGTTGGGGATGGGGTAGTTTAGCTTGGTTTGTACTGAGGGCAACCTGAGGCCGGTATCAGGCCTCCCTCTTGTGCTGTCACCCTTCCCACCTTCTCTTCCTGGCTGCTCCTTCTTGACCCCATTCCATCAGGCAGAACTATGGGCAAATGCCTGTAGCCCCCTGCAGCATATCCAAATACGTGAGGTCAAGGCTGCCCTGTGGGAATACGTGACTGGACTGTCAGATACATGTTCTGAGATATGCGTGATATTTAGCAGCCCTGCACAGTGAATGTTTACTATGTACAGCACCAAGACCCTTGTTTGCACTTTGCAAATACTTGACAATGAGAATGAAGTATTACAATGATGTTACAGTTATTCTAAACTTCAAAGGGGTCAGATCCTGCTCTCATTTAAGCACAAGCATGGGCTCAGATTGCTCAACATTGATGCGGTCATATAAATTACCCAGACCATTTCCCAATTTCTGACGTTGTGCAAATTGGACATTGAACTTGCTCAGGGGAGGAAGAATGGCACTTTGCAACAGCTCCAAATAAATCATATATTCTGGAATAGGAAGCTATTACTTATGTACATACCACCCCCTTTCCACCCTGTCTACTAACAGGATGGAAGAGTCTGAACCAAAGCCCATTCAAATCAATGGTGGTCTTTCCACTGGCATCAATGGGTTTTGGAAAAGTATTTCAAGGATCAAGGAAAATAGATTTAGATGCTGTAATATTTGAATTTAGGCAAACAGGTTGGATATGTTAGAAAGTTTTCCTTATCAAAGTCAATTGAAGTAATATAGATTAGAACGTTCTTTAGAAGGTACAGAACCCCCTGCAGGCATTGCTGTGTACAGGAATCTATCTGTGCTGTTACACATATGAGCAATGAGTAACATTTCTTCACCTTGGGAGAACATGTCCATGATGCAAGATTTTGGCAGGCCCTGCCCTAATCTCTCCCCACTGCTCCCCTGGAAGAGGTTTTTACTCACTACTTAGCCTCGCCTTCTCCTCATAACCCAGTACAAGGACATCTACTTGTAGTCCTGTCTCATAATTGCTGCCAAGAATTAGCTGACCTGTAAGTGGAAACTCCCTTTTCCTTGAATTACAGAATGGAATCAGTATTTTGGAAAATTCTGGTGATGGAAAAGCTATCTGCAGAAACTAGGGACCAGATTCTTTTCTCAGTAACACCTCAGTATAAATCCAGAGTAACTCCACTGCCTGCTGTAGAGTATGATCAAGCTCAGAGTCTGGCCTATTAAATATACTGCAATATGGAATCTGTACCAAGAGCAGAATGAGGAAAACACCACAAGTCTTCCAAAACTTGCATAATACTTTTCAGGTTCAGTTAGCACTTACCTGTTTATTCCCCATTCCCTCAAACCTACAGTAGCACAGGCTTTAATGAGAAAATTATGCTAGTTTGGGATACTGCTGAGTTAGGTATATACTGTACGTATAGTTTTGCTCTGCAGCCCTTGTTTTCATGTCTGAATTAATTCAGGATGGTATGAAGCCTATATAACTGGATAGCTTCTAATCTGATGATTGCAAACAAAAAAGTCATTAAAATGCAGAATATGTATCATACCAGAAATCACAGCCACTGACAAGTATCCATATGATATTTAGTATTTCCATGTATTGTAACTGATTGATTGAAGCTGCTAATAAAAATGGAAGACAAAAAATAAAATATGGTTTGCCATGTCCTTTGAAATGCTTCTACATAGGATCCGCAAATTCTCCCAAACCTTAAGCATCTGGTAGTGAACGCTGGTAACTTTAATAGTCATCATAGCAAGTGGGGTTTTGTGACCGCAGACCCAAAACAGCGAACAACTATTGGAGTTGGCAACTAATAATGATCTCACATTGGTCCATGACCCTAAGCAGCGTGGTATCTTCCATTCAGCATGCTGGAATAGGGACTACTGCCCAGGCCAGGGCTGGGTCACCTCATATGCCAATCACACACAGCAAGTGGCGTGTACCGTATTTAATGATTTTCCATATAGCCAACATTGTCTGTCATTGATTCAGATGGGAATGCATCTTCCAATTATAGGGAGTGTACTGAAGCCTAGATCAAACTTCCAGGAGGCAGACTGCGACTCCTTTACAGATACTTAGAACGGAGCAACAGATTATAACCATCCTATTAAACATCATCTCCGGGCAAGATGCAAACCATTGTTTCTGTTGTGCCATTTTTAAAGCTGCAAGTGCAACAATTCCACGCAGCTTCTGACCAATGTACATTCTATGTCTGAACGAGGATTGTGAAGAATTGCTGAGGCAGTATGAGCAGTCAAGTGATCCGGAGATTGTGGACCATTTTATAGAATCATTGGATGCCACTTGCCAGGCTTAATGGGAGGAAGCAAGAGTGGCACTTGACTTTATGTAATCAAGCCGGAAAAGCTGGAGCTGAATTCATCATCCAGGTATGGCTCAATGTCCATGTGCATTAATCAGGCCAGCAGTTACTCCAAATCAGATTGCCAGTCTTCTGTTGAAGGTCACCAAAGCTCCTGTTGACAGAGTTGTCAAATGACAAGTACATGATGAATGGCAATGTTTCCTAAGGAGTAATCCAGCTGATGGTAAAATGGAGACATTCACTAATCTGGAATTGTATAAAGTGCCGAATAATTTAAAAACGTGTACAGTTCCCGGATACGATAGAATTGCGCCTGAATTCATGAAACATCTGGGATCTTGAGCTCAGGAATGGCTTGTTTGGTTTTTCAACAGAGTTCTGCGGGAATTTAAACTGCCTAGAATCTGGTGCCAAACAAAGATTGCCTTGCTGAAACCAGGGAAAGATCCACACTTGCCTTTGAGCTATAAACCAATTTACTTCTAAGCATCTGCTTTAAGGTGCTTGAGCATCTGATTTCAGAAAGAATTTGACCATCTCTGGAAGGCATACTGGTACCAGAGCAAGCTGTTTTTTGCCACAGTTGTAGTACATGTGATCAAGTGCTGGCACTTACAACTTCCATCAAAAATGGATTCCAACATAAGCTGAAGACTGGTGTTAGTTTTCCTTGACCTTACCATGGGATACGGTATGGTTTGGCACATGGGCCTCTTGGTGAAATTGTCTAGAACTATGCCAAGTTGGTTAGTATGTGCAATGGCTCTGTTTTTGAGAAATCGCCATTTCCGTGTGGGTATTTCCCTAGCTGCTGGCATCATGCGCTTATGTGAGAATCTCATTGTTAGTTTAAAAAAAAAGCGGGGGGGGGGGGAGAAAGGGAATTTCTAGTAATTAAGGCTGTGAAGAAAAGCTAGAAATGTGAATACTGCAGGCTAGAAAGCAAATTAAAATAAACAGAACCCAAAATTCATTTTGTTTTTAAATCATGATTTTTAAGACAATCATGATTGTTGGGGCCTGACTTACAATTTTTGAATGTTTGAGCTTGTCATGTTGGTCCCAACCAAGTTCTGTGGCACACTGAAAACTGAATATTAGAGGCAGTGTAAAATTAACAGAATTTAATCTCAAAATAAGTAACACAAGAAAGACTGAACAGATTATATTACTCATTTTATATTTAATTAAAAAAAAAATCCTACCATTTTTAGTGTGCTTAAAGCTACAATAGCATTTCCTGTTTGCCTCAGAATTTAGCCCCGGAGTGCTGAAAAAAAAAATGCTAACTTTTCCATGAGAATAGAGGTCCAGCTTGTGGCAGAATAAATGAAGCTCTGTATTAGAAGGAGGCAGTATGGTCTACTGGACAGAGTACTGGAGTGAGACTCATGAGATCTGGGTTCTATCACTGGCCTGCTGGGTGACCTTGGACCAGTCACTTCCCCTCTCTTTGGTTCTATTTCCCCATCTGTAAAATGGGGATAATGAGGCTTCTCTGCTTTGTGAAGCATTTTGAGATCTACTGATTACAAGAGCTAGGTATTATTGATATACATTAGTACTAAGTTAAACACATGTGCAAGGAAGTTACATTATAGTTAGTATGGAGCCCACAAGTGAATTTTCTGACATTTGAGCATTTTAAAATCTCAGACATAATGCGAAATTAATGCAACAGCTATGAAATGAAATAAAGTTAAGTGAAAATACATTTATGCAATGAATTAGGGCTTGATTCTGGAAGCTCTGCAGCTCTTAATGAAATCAGTGGGAACTGAGGTTACTCAGGAGGTGTTCAACCCTTTCCCAGATTAGGCCCCAAACCAATCTACCCTATCCCCCACATCAAATCCCCTCTAGGTTCTACCACAATACAAATAAGAAATAGTAACAGCAGTCAGCAGCTGCTTGTCATGATAACCATCAAGTACATGCATATCTGCACTAGATATCTTTTAGTTCCACTGGAACCATATTTAGCTTCTGTCAGTGCACACCAAGTAGATGTGGCTGCACTGAAAGTATGTTTCTCCCATGTATATTGTAAACTAGGGAAAACTGAAGTGATGAATAATTGTTTTAACCATTTTGTGACAAATTCATCATATGATTTTCATCAGGGGTTTGGAAATCACTTCTATCCACCTTGAACCCTCATCTCAAAAGGCCTATGCTCTCCTCTCAAAGCTGTTGAGCACACACTATTTGATTGCTCTTTTGCCTGGAAAAATCATGATAAAAATTGACAGTGTGTTTCTCTCCTAACTCGAAGAAACAAACAAAAACTCTTAATAAGCAGAGTGAAATTCTTATTAGTGACATTCCTAGAGAGGGAAATTTCCAAAGGATACATGCAACTTTTCAACAGAAAAATCAAGTGCTTTGGATTTAGCTGCAGCTGTTTCTTTCTTGCAACAACAAAAGTAACACTGCCAGTTATTAAGTGCTGTTTTGTTTTATAATGCAGTTAATCTCACTTTTCCTTCTTACAGGATTTAAACCAAGTATTACTGTAGGCTATTCTGTTTAGCCTTGATAAAACTATTCATTCCTTATAGAGATCTTTCCTCAGAACTGGCTACTTTTCTGGCCTTGGTTTAAGAAGTCAAAATTAAAGATCTGTGTAACAGCTGGACCTCAGTTTAGAAGAGCGCTTTTGGGTGGCAAAGTTATTTTGGTTGACAGGTGTCAAACCAAAATTAACATTGTATACACTATGCTTTACTGAGTTTTAGATTTTAGTGAAGTGAGACTGTTCCTTCTTGCCTATGATCACACAACAGGTCAGTGGCAGAACCGGGATTAGAACCTCATAGCTTGACTCCCAGTCCAAAGCACTACTGGACACTGCTGCCTCTTCTAGTTATTGTCAGGGTTTCCACACATGCTTAATGTAGGGCTCTGATAGAATCCTGACCTACTTTTATTTCTCTGTTTTACTTGATTTGATTAAATTCATCTGCAAGCTGGCTCATAAGAGAGACTAGTTAAGTTATTAGACTCCAAGAGTTTAAATAATAAATTGTTCCTAGTCATCTGTAGTGTGAAATTTGGGAGTGATATTTGGCAAATCCACTAACCTATTGATCTGAGGTGCCAGACTGAAATGGCTATTTTACTAGCTCGGCAGCTAGCTATTTGAGCTACAGCTGATAGAATAATACATACATATTTTTCTGAATAAACAAGAGGCCCAATCTTGCAATTGACTATGCATAGATGGACCTCTATGTCCCCAGCCCCACCCCAACTGATGTCAATGAGGCTCTGCACAGTCCCAGAGGGCCTCCCACACATTGTACTGTAAATTGCAGGATCGAGCCTAAGAGTTTGCTCTGATATTGTTCCTTGGATCACATGCTTCATTGTTTGTAACTGTTCCAGTGAGCACCTGGTTATTTGTGAGAACATTTGAGAACTCGTAAATTTTCACAAATGTAAGTATCCAAACATTCCAATCAGAGCTGCATCATTACTGACTTACTATCTACTATTCAATCTCCATCATATATAATCAACCTGTTTAAAAAAATTCATGCTATTGCCCCTTCTGTTTGCTGTGAGTGTAATGCTGTTAGCAGAGACAGTGAAGTAGCATGGACTGGGATGTCTTCAGAATGCACATGACACTCAACTTGTTTGTTTGGTTTTGTATTAGATGCACATGGTGCAGTTGTTAGACATTCCCCAGTGACTTGCTGAGCCTCAGGGTACATCTACACCACAAGCACTACAGCCGTGCTATAGTGTAGACACATACTACAGCGAGTGAAGGGATTTTTCCATTGCTGTAGTAAATCCATCATCTCAAAAGGCGATTAGCTAGGTTGATGGAAGAATTCTTCCATCGACCTAGCTGCATCTACAGTGGAAGTTAGGTCGACCTCACTGTCACACAGCGCATGAAATTCTTCACCGCCCTGAGAGATGTAGTTTGGTCGACCTATGTTTTAGGTATAGACCAGGCCTAGTGTTCAGAAGAATACTTAGCTGGGTTAAGATCAACTCTAATAAGAAAGAAGTGAGGTAAAGCTGCTGGACCTGGGGAGAACAATCAGAGGAGATGGCACGTGTAATATCTGCTGCCACAGATGAAGAAGTTTGTCTACCTCTTGTTACTCAGGTTTTTCAATTAGAGGGTTTTGCTGGATCTGAAACAGGCTATGGATGCTGAGAGAACAGCCATGCTTTTTGCCCCAGTGGGCATCTGGCACCTTTTCCTCCTGGATGTGGACTTCACCACAATTATTCTTTTTTTTTTTTTTAAACTAGATTACTGCAGTGCATTCTCTGAAGAGCTACTTGGTGACCACTCCAACTCCAGCAGACACAGAATGCAGCTGCCAGCTCACTTTAGCAGTGCTTCCTGTGAGGTGCAGATTACACTTGTGCTCCACAGGTTGCACCAACTTCCAATTTTGTCTCCAGATGCACTTCAGGGTGTTGGTTTTAATCTGTAAATTCCTTTGGGCCAGATTCTGATACCCTTACTCATATGGAGAGTAGTTTTTCACCACAGATAGTCCCACTGAAATCTATGGGTCTGACTGCCCAATGAGGCATCATCTACATGAGTAAGGGGAGCAGAATTTGTCCTTTTATGGTTTGGGACTCAGACTGCTTCTCTTCCTTGCATTTCCTCCTTGTCGTTGAAACCAATGGACTCACTTGAGCTCACACTTCCTGGACGTGTTCAGCTGGTAAGTGGGTATTTTCTGTTAAGGGCCCCAGATTTTGGAACACAGTCCTCTCCCCACACCTACCACTTTTGGTTGGATAGAGGCCCAAGTCTGATGACTATTAGGGCATGTTGCAAAGCCCACCCATTTCTCCAGGCTGCATCTGAGCAGGTGACTTGGTCTGGGATAAGTGAGCTGAGGTAGCACAGGGAGGCTTAGGGCTGAGAGGTTTGTAGGCTTGGATTTTAGAGAGTTAGGGCTGGAGACGGTAAAAAAAGAAAAAGGCTCGATGTTTTCCTCAAAAACTTCCAAACACCACAGAAATGTTTCATTTTATTCTAAGTTTTTTGCCATAATGAAAAAATGAAACATTTTCCAGTGAGCCTATTGCTATGGCATGTGAACATGTTACATATCGAAATAAGTCCACGTGAATGGTATACACATCATTATTTGTAGTGTGGTGGCAGTTTGAGGCTCCACTGTGCAAATGATGCACTGTACAAATGCATAGTACGAGATATTCCCTGCCCTGAAGAGCTTACATGCGATAAAGAGAAGACGGACAATTGAAACAGGAACCATACCCTTGTGTTTCTTGACACGTGTGCTTGTGAAATCTAAAGCATAATGTAGGGTTTTGTATGTATATTATTATTAATTATTTGTATAAATTCTCAACCCAATGCATCTTTACAGACATGGGCAGCAGCAAAGCGTCACCATTCATGCCTGTCGATGGCTTGTTCAACCCGTTACGCTCAACCTGGTCATGTCCCTGCATGAAATGTCCTGCCATCTAGTTGATGATCTGACTGTACTTGGTTGCATTTGCATTAATTTTCTTTAGTATCTTGTTATCTGTTTCTACCCTTCTATCTTGTTATCCCCTTCCCCCGCCATTGTAACCTTTTCAACTTTCAATCTTTTCAGCAATCAGTCCTGTTCCTTGATTATACACTCTACTCTCCTTGTAACTTTCTCATGGGTCTTAAAATCACTCCACTTTACACCTGCCATCTTCTGAAGAACTCTCATCTCTATTGCCTCCAGCCTTCTGAGGTCTGTTTCATTTAACGCAGCTGCTACTAGACCATAGAGCAATACTGTCAGAACACTGGTTTGATAATTTTTCACATTGATACCAAATGCAATGTTTTTATCAGTCCATAATTTCATCAGCTTCTGTGCAGCACTTGTTGCTAAAGCACATCTCCTTTTAGCTTCAACCTTGATGGAACTATTGGCACAAATCAAGCTTCCTAGGTACACATATGACTTTATTTTGTATTTGTATTATAGTAGCACCTAAAAGCCCCAATTTTACAGCTGGGGGACCTTGAGAGAGAGAGATTGTGACTTGCCCACAGTCACACAGCATGACTGTAGCAGAGCTGGAAACTGAACCCAGGTTTCCTAAGTCCCAGGCGACAAAACTTCCTCTCTTCCATGTGAACACCTGAGTTTTCTGTCTCCTGACCCAGGAGCTTCACCATTCTTTTCATTCTTTTCTTATTCTTTTCTCCCCATTCTGGGGGTAGTCTGGATTCAGTAAGGTTGCATCCCTAAAAGTAGTTTGGATTTCTGCCCACAAAAACTTATTCCAATGGGTGAAGAGCCAAAACGCTACTGAAGTCAACCTATTATGCAATATATTGAAAAACTGTTAATGCCAACGTTGGGGTTTTGTTTTTTTAACACTGTTTTTCTCCACCACAGAATTCCAGTAACTGACCTAACTGAAATGTACTTTGATGAGTTACGACAGCACAGAAAACCCACCTATAAAATTATAGCCTTGCAATATCTTCCAAAGTAAATTGTAATCTTGGTATAACAGCTGGTGATGGAAAACTACAAACCAGTGGTTTTCAGGCATACTGAAAACAGTTTAATTTTGTGTGTGTGAGAGTGAGTGAGTGAGAATAACCCAGAGAGATAGATAGCAAGTGCTATTACTTAGACATCTACGGTCACTTAATCTCTTTAGTCCTGGGTTCTGCTACATTGAGAGGGCTCCAAATGATTAACCCCCCTGGAACACTAACAACACTGGCAGCCTATATGCTTGCTCTGTTGGTATCTCATTGCCTTTAATCTCTCTCTCAGGCAGCGGCAGATAGCAATAGTTCTCTGCCCAATCTGTCCCACTGCTGGCCTTACCTCGTATGCCTGGTCCTAAACCATTACTCCTCCAGTGCCTGCCTCCCTCCCTGCTATCTGTCGATCCCCAAAGGACACAAGTGAATCACATTAAAAACATGACTCTATCCCCACAGCTTCACCTCAACCCCACTTGGATTGGTGATGACAGAGAGCTTTTCATCTCAGTGGAGTTCCCTTCTTTCCCCTAGGGATAGCAGCAAAGTTTCTCCCACTCAGAACAAATATACGTTTCAACAAAAATCTTCTCTACCCTCCAGAGAAGCAGCAGTGGCAGCAGGAGAGACTCCCAATGTTTACCCCTGCAGTCAGGCTCTATCTTCTTGGGTGAGCAGGCTATGCCTGTTGCACTGTTCTTCTCCAGTCACACAGTGTTCTGCTGGGGTGGTGTTGGAAGAGCTTTCAGGTCAACAGGTCTTGGAGCTAACCCCCCCTTGAGATGCATGGGGAAATGCACGACTTTCTGAGATATAATTTCTGACTGTCTTCAGACAGAGGCAGACATCTCTGCATTGATTATACTTCGGTCATGTTTCCAAGCTTTTCTCCACAACCATGAGAGAGAAAAGTCTTAAACTAAAACCAAAGCCAAAAAAACCACAACAAAAAACAATCCCAAAAAAACAGTGTTGCCAACTCTCTTGATAAAATCAAGAGTCTTGTGATATGTGACCTTTTTTTGATAGCTCTGGCTTCTGGAGTCATGTGAATAAGTGTGAGTCTCAGCTTTCATTTGCAAAGAAAAGCTGGAAAGGTGAACTCTCAAGCTCAAACACCAGGAAAAAAAAATCTATTGATTTGTAAAATCTAATAATTTTTAAACCAATCTCATGATTTCTGAGTGCTTGGATTTGCAACACTGGTCTGATATAGAAGCATAGAATAACAGGGTTGGAAGGGACCTCAGGAGGTCATCTAGTCCAACCCCCCCCTCAAAGCAGGACCAATCCCCAATTTTTGCCCCGATCCCTAAATGGCCCCCTCAAGGATTGAACTCACAACCCTGGGTTTAGCAGGCTAATGCTCAAACCACTGAGCTATCCCTCCCCCCATTTATGGATCAGGGGCAAAAATTGGGGATTGGTCCTGCTTTGAGCAGGGGGTTGGACTAGATGACCTCCTGAGGTCCCTTCCAACCGTGATATTCTAGGATTCTGTGAACATGTACGTTACTAATATATTTGCCCACTTGCCAGAAAGAAAATGGAGCAATGTACAGTGCCCAAAAGGTGTGGATCTGGGCAAGGTTTATTGTCATGTGTATTGCTGTAGAAGAGTCAAGGATCCCTACTCACAGCCCAGGACACCATTGTGCTAGGCACTATACAAACAGAACAAAAACATGGTCCCTGCCTCAAAAAGCTTACTTGTTCCCTCAATTCCTCCTTATTTCCAGTCCCGTTCCTTTTCCTGCCTGTCACTGCAACAAAGAGGAGGGAAACTGAGGGATAGATAAAAGCAGCACTAAACAAACGCTCGCACACAACATTGCCAGCAGATGAGATGAAGCACCTGCAGCCCTGGCACTCATTACAGTGCTTCCTGCAGTAACTGCTGATAAGAGAGAATCATCAGGACTGGAAGCAGTCCAGAAGCAGAAGGTCTGGGGTGGAGGCTGGGTTTGCAATAAAAGGGTGGAGGACATCACAGTACTACTAGGTTCACTGAACAGAGAAGTGGCCAGTCCCATTCTCCTTTTCTCTGATCCTAGGATTGCTTAGACTATAAACTCTTCATTGCAGGGATGATGTCTTTATTTGTTCCTGAAAAGCAGCTGGCATACTACTGAGTGCTTTAAAATAATAAATAGGATGGAGTTGGGAGGACAGATAGCTTCAGGTTAGCTGTAACTGTTTCACTCTTCCTCTAACACGCTTTAAAATGCCAGTAATTGAAGTGCTTTGGAAAATGAGCTAATAAAATATGCAATTTGCAAGACTTCTGCACAAAATAAGAATGAGTCGGCAGGCCACTTGGCTCCTACTGTTGAGCTAATCTACATCCCAGGCACGTTAGCATGTCAGGAAGTAGTAAAAATGAAGGAATACAGCCTAAAAAATAAAATACTTTAAAAAAAATACTTCAAATTTTGCCACACTTCTTCATGAACACACAAATATTTAAAATGGACAGACTTGCAGGAATGTCCAGATTTTTCTAAGACATCTTGATCTGAAACATTCATGACCATCGCAGTAGTATTTTTCTTGGATAGTGTAATGAATCAAGTTTATTACCTACTGGTGCCAAAGAGCTGAAAATAAAATAACAGAGTTGAGTGCACTCAGGTTCATCAACTCAAACCAAATACTTCTGAAAAATTCATTACTGTCGTACCAGGAATACAACTCTCAGGGTTTGTCTACATGGTAGTATGATGCATTCTACAGTGGTGTGATTTCTAAAGTGCATTCACATGTTACATATAAATTGGTCCGTGTAGACCCCAGTGTGCATTAAAGGGTCCTTAGTGCACTTTAACATAGTACTATTTCAAACAGCACTATGTTAAAGAACACCAGCAGAATCTACACAGGCTAATTTACAAGCAACAGAGTGTGCCTCAGAAATCAGACTCTTGTGGAGCACATTACCCCACAGCGTAGACTAGCCCTCAGAATATACTGTCTCTCAAACTGTGTGTTAAATGCATATTTTATCCAGCTGTGTTATTCGAAGCAAATTGCTTATTTCAGAATTTCTAAATTAAATAAAGTGGCTCTGCAAAGACCCCAAAAGGTGAGTTCTTGGCATCTCCATCCATGTGCAGTGGGTGAGCACTGTATGAGCAGGGGGAAAGGTAGTTTTGCATGTTGGTGTTTAAAGTAAGTGCAAGATTGAGTTTTGAAAAATGTACAGAAGTACCACCAACTGCTGGAGAAGCAGGGCTACACAATTATTACAACTGAATTTATTATTATTATTATTTGTATTACTGTAGCACTTAGAAACTCCAGTCATGGACTAAAGCCCCCAGGTGTAGTTTGACTTCTATGTTTGGAGGGGGTAGCTCCAGTCAGGCCAACAGGGACATGTGTGGGGGGCAAATTCTGCACCTACTTGAGACTTGCAGTTTGGGGGGCAATGCCCCCATGTCCCAACTACACCCATGCTAGAACTCCATTGTGCTAGATGCTGTACAAGCACAGAACTAAAAGACGGTCCCTAGGAGTCTAGGAATGTGGTTTTATCAAACCTTACAGCCTCATTCCACACTAGTCTCCCTGACTCCCACTTTCCCCTGCTCCTTTCTGAGCAAACTGCAGCCCCTTAAACCATCTTTTTGATGGTAGCTACAACTATTTCACCCTCACAGCTTTTGAGTCCCTCCCCAGGGCACCCCCTTCACTACATTATATTCAAGCTTCTTTTCCTTGACTTCAAGACTCTGAGTAACTTGGCGCCTCCCTGCTTATCCAGCTCTTTTATTGCATCAGCCCTGCCTAGTCCACAATGCCATCAGCCTCAATACATCATTTTATCTATTTCTTCCACAACCATGCACACGGAGGTGACTTGTAAAGCCAATATTCCCTCCTAAGCTTCCTGGGGTAGGGGTTGTCTTCATATGCGTTTGGACAGCACACGTTCACAAGGGATACTGTCATATAAATCCTCTATGACTAGGGCTCCTAGGTGTTAGGGTAATACAAATAAATCATCAACATCTTTTCTTTACTTCTGGTCATGCCATGAGTTGTGGAAAGGAAGGGATGTTTTAGAATTATGCTTTTGCTTCCTTGCCTAGTGTATCCATGCTGAATATTTAGATCTAATCATAGATTTTCACCAAATGGAAAACATAATGCAGTAAACTAAACCAAAGCCTACTGAAAACTTTGGGCCATCATTTGATTTTAAAAATAAAAGGCGGGGGGGTGCCTAAAGCTGGACTCTTATGCTCATACTTAAGCATCTAAATACATGAGCAAATTTTCAAAAATTCTGAAGTTAATGGAAACTTCTGGGCACACTTTTGAAAACTCACCCACTTATTTTGGTGCTTAAAAGTAACAGCCTAACTTTAGTCACCCAGATTTTTTAAACTTTTGTCTCTTGAAGGAAAAGAGAAAGCAGTTTTAATCACATGGGAGAGGGGCTTTTTATTTTTTCTTTCTGGGACATATCTACTTTGGGCTCAGCAAATAAGGACTCTACCATTAAGTATTTATCACTGAATACTTAAATATCTTGTTCTGTTTTTGCCAAACTTCCTACAAAAATGAAAAATATCCCTTTAAAAAAAACAACAACACTCTCAGAGCTTATTTGTGTCTCCATTGGAAGGCCAGTTGCACAGTTTCAGAAAGACTAATATGTCCTCAGTCTGAAAAGGAAAGAGGCTGTATCATTAGAGCCCTGCACGGATACAACATTTGTATCTGCATCCGATTTGCAAAAACCGTCTGTGGATATCCGCAATCCATGGGTCATAGAATATCAGGGTTGGAAGGGACCTCAGGAGGTCATCTAGTCCAATCCCCTCCTCAAAGGAGGACCAATCCCCAATTTTTGACCCAGAGCCCTAAATGGCCGCCTCAAGGATTGAACTCAGAGCCCTGGGTTTAGCAAGGCAATACTCAAACCACTGAGCTATCTCTCCCACAGTGATGCAGGGCTCTGCCAAGCCCCCAGTCGCCTCCAGGGCTCTCCCAGTGTGGAGGCTCAGACACCCATATGCAGCCACAACAGCTCTAACACATGCAGACCCAGCTGGGACAGACAGCGGCAACAGCAACTCTCTGCTGTTGTTGCCTGCTAGTTTAAAGTACAACCATGCCTCTTTCAAAATGGTGCTTGGCTCACTGTATAGGAGAACATGGTCGCGCTTCCTTCCGGGAGCTGTAGTTTACCTCCTCGATCCAAGAAATCTGGGGGCTACAACGTCCAGAGCTCCCAGCAGCCTTTTGGCACATATCGCAGCCTGCTGCTGCATGATTCAGAGCCAAACTACAGCCTGAGAGCTGGGTGACAGCCGCTCTGTTCGGGTGAGCATGTGCTGCAGAGCCCTGCATGGATACAAAATTTGTATCTACCTCTGAGCTGTGAGTGGCAAAAATGATCTGCGGATATAAAGCAGATATTTGCGGATTTGCAGGGCTCTCTGTATCACGCTTAAGGAAATACAAAGGAGACGTTATTACTGAAAATTTCCATATGCCAGAAAATTTTAGTAGGTCAATTGTTTATTAACACAACCTGAAGGTCTATTTTCAGACACTGTAGCAGAGGGAAGGATTTACTATGGTTTTGGTGACAGGGGAGTGAAGGCCCCTGAAAATCCCTCTTCTCATCCCCATCAGTCAGACCGGCAATTATTAACCCTGAGCCGCGTCTGTTTAAAAGACATCAAGGAAAAATTGGAGCCTTCCTACCTATCCAAAAAGAAACAAAAAGATTTTGAATATGTCTACGCTAGTGACTCTACAAGTGTCCATGTGCAGGTCTGTGCCATCATAACCCCCCTCTTGTCCACACTTAAACCCCAGAAGCACATGTCTCAAGGTGAATAGAGGGTGAGCAAGCAAGCATGCCTGAAGGATGTGGGTGAGTACATGCTTTAGGCTGTGCCACTGCCCTGTACCCATGCCACTTTGCAGTGTGAAAGAGGTCAAGGGGCACGTAACAGGTATTGAGTTTCATTAGTTCTCCACCCTCATTCCTATCATGCACTGAACCTTATTCTTCTTGACCCTGACACAATATAGGCCCCTGTTCCTCTGAGAAGTGGTAGTAGCATCCAGCAGAATAGCTTTCCACTGCACTCTTTACAGGTGAAAATGGATCCAGCTCTGAGAGCAGCAGCTTGGCCTGCTAAGCGCACCCAAGTGCTGATCCATGTGTGGGTGGAGTCACCATCCTCATGGTGTCATGAACCTTTCCAGTGTTTCCCACATTTAATTCAGGAATTTGCCTCTGGGGTCCACTAAGCCTTGCAAAACAACTAAGTAGCAACCTTTTCAGTTCACATATTCATTTTCCCCTTGTAGTGGGCAAAGTATTAGGCTGTGGGTGCCATCAATGGCCCCTGTACAGTTCTGAAACCCCATCCTCAGAATTCCTGCTATTATTTCTGAAACTTTTCTAATGTCAACCACTTGTGGACAGATCACATGTTAACTGCCTTACAAATGTGCACAACCACTACCCTGACAGTGGACTTCTAACCCCAAAGTGGTTTGGACCAATGGACCAACATCTGTCTGGTGTAGCCAGCTTTCACAGGGCAATAGCGACCCACTTGTGAAGTGGTATGGCTTCTCTGAATCAAGCGTTGGAGGGCTGGTACAGACTCCTCACACAGCTCCATGAAAGTCTGTTTCCTCATTCAGAACTTCTGAAGCCATTGCTGCTCACCCCAGATTTCCAAAATAATGCGATCCCACCACACTGCACTGGTTCTCCTGCACAGAAGCAATGGTCAGCAAGCAAAGGTCAGACATCTTTGACATGTCATAAAATGCTGCTCGAATTCTAACCAGCCTCTCACTGAGTGCCCACTAAACTCTATAAACATTTGTCCCACCAGGAGCAGGACCAGAACTGGATCATCATCCCATTGCTCCATGGTTTTCCATCCAGTTCTGCAGGGAATTACAACAAGGATTTACACAATCAGGAATTGCCATTGGCAAAAGGGTGAAAGGGGGATGACAGTGCCAACAAAACACAGCAAAGTAGTTCCTAGACTGTCTCTTTGTGATGCACAGAACCCTGGGATACCATCCCAAAAATGGTGCTAATGTTGCGTACCACAGTGGCAGTGTGGATGCAAGTATATGCGTGTACAAAGCATTATACCCATGTCCAGCACAGCACACAGGGACACTTGGGTGCAAGTATGGGAAGCACGCAAGAACATTTCATGATCCACTACTCAGGTATGTGTGCAAGTTTAGACATAGCCTTAATGAAAACAGGGTGCAAGGGAATTGTTTGGATTTCAAACATTTCCAATGCGGCATTTGTAACCCAAACATTGCACCACAGGTCTAGCGGAGGGGAGCCAGAAAGTGAAACTTGTTAAAATTGGACTTTAAAAAGAAAAGTCAAACTGACCAATCTATTTCCTTTGTTCATGGAACATGAAACTTAA
Source organism: Lepidochelys olivacea (assembly GCF_965140295.1). Taxonomy (NCBI): domain Eukaryota; kingdom Metazoa; phylum Chordata; order Testudines; family Cheloniidae; genus Lepidochelys; species Lepidochelys olivacea. Next base: position 271,558,916 of record NC_140411.1, read on the forward strand.
AACATTATTAGCGACGAAAAGCACTCCCATGGAATCAGATACACCCTGGGTTTATATCTGTATAATTCTGTTTCAGTAATGTAAGGTGTTATTAAAAAATATACAGACATTTGTGTTAAAATATATGATTTTTAACTTGACAGTGTCTCTACAGAACATACAAAGATATCTTCATTATACCAAAAGCTCTGATATTTACATGTTTTAACATATCAGTTTAGGCCTACAATATTATGACTATAGTACATTTAAATATAGTATACATTTAAAATATAATGATTTATGCTTAGCACGTTGTCCTGCATAAACAAAATCTTATCAGTTCCAAGATGAATCATGCTATCAGACATACTCTGCAAAGCTCTCAGTAGACTCAGAGTCTGCCATTAAGGTTTCAAAAATAGAATCTGGCATCTATGTTTGCAAGAATAATTTGTAGCAGTAAGTCTAGCCTTAAGAACACTGTATCCTAGCTAACAGCATGTTTCACATCTGGCAATATTCAGCTGTATTATTACTGTACATTCATTAGAGGTAGGTGAAACAAACTTTCCTAAAGTTTGGGAATGTTCAGACCCAACTGCAATATCCATAGCCTTTGAGGTAAGAAGCATACAAAAGAGATGGTTGAATCAGAGGCTCAAAAAGGATGGTGATGAGAACTGTGAAAATTTAAAGCAGACATGCTGCCCATGATGGATTCTATAACTGCAATCCCCTTAGAAGACATCTGAAATAGACAATATAGCAATTAAGTCGGTAAGACCACTTCTCTCTCTCCCGGGCTGCTCTTTGAGATGGATACCTGCACCACCGAATAAGTAACTGAAGGGTTAAGAATTAAACAGCCTCAAAGATATAGCACCTAACTGAGGGTAGTCAAGGGAAAGATTCCTTAACCAATTAGAAGGCAATTCCAACCTTCCTTGGCAGGTGTTACAGGAATGTGACCCTACCTGAAGATGAAACAGCCAGCAGTGGAGCAGGAAAGATTTAGTTTGGAAGAAAACTTGGAAATATTCTGAGTATTGAACCAGCTTTAAAAAGCTGAACTCTCCTGAGGCTAATGGGACTTAGGGAAAATGTTACTCTTAGCTGAGCACATGTAACTCCCACAGAAGTTGTGTGTATCTGCCATGTTATCTGGTGGGAGAAACTCCAGGGATGTATACTGGCATTTTTGGATGGGATCAAAACTGAGGGAAGGTGAGTATTGTATGTTAGCATTCAGCTAAACAGGATTAATTGTTTAAATATAGAAGCCTGACCTCTTTGGTTTCTGAGGGGACACATTACCTATCTCCTGACCTCTTAAAATTGACAGTGTCAAGTGAAACGTAACGTTACAAGAAAAAGATGCATGTAAGGTTTCACTCAGAAGTGATCAACGGTGCTCTGGAAAGGATGAGGCTATGAACCGAAGAGGTTCCAAGTGCCTACAACTCCCCCTGACTTCAATGGGCGTGAGGATGCACAGCTGGTTGGCAGAACAGACCCACACTGAGCTGCATAGTTCTTATAACTTAGCCATAAAGCAGAGAGCAAGAAGAAGACATCAGTTGCTGTGACTAAGGAGCCAAATTCTCCCTCAGGACCATTGACTTCAAAAGGGATTACATGGGATTGGGAAGGCCTAACTGAGTAGTGGGAAAGAGTAGTCTGAATCATAACAGAACATAAAAGGACTTCCTGTTGCAGCAATTATAACAGTAGCCAGAAGTGGCAGGTAAGCATAGTCAGTTGAATGGCCAGGAATTTCTTATGTTTCAAAATCAGCCTGGTTAAAACACCATTACCACTAACAACAATTTTTGGCTTTGGTAGTAAAATCCCAGACAATTAGTCAGCCATTTCCAGTTAGAATGTTTTCATAAGGGCTTGGCAAAGCTTTCTATCTAAGGGATGTCTTCCATTGGTGCAAGAGTTCTCAAATAATAGAGAATTCCTCTTGGGGGTGAGCTCTTATGGGACTAACTTCAGTCTGGCTAGTTTCTAATTGTTTGATCAAGCATTCCATAGCCCTCTAAAAAGAGAAAAAGGCCAGTTGGCTATCAGTTACATTTTCATATGTGATATACTGGAAGTTAAATAGAGTGCTCCAGTGTAGGCAAATGCCGAAATCTAAGGCACCTGTCTGTGGTATGTTGACATGAAGAACAGGTTACTTATCTTGTGCTGTAACTGTGGTTCTTTGAGATGTGTCCCCTGCTGGGCGCTCTACTTCAGGTGCACATGTGCCTCTTGAGCCCTGAAGCAGAGATTTTCAGCTATCAGTGTCCTTTTGGCCCATGCATGTGCCCTAAACCTCCTCATGCCAGACACCAAGGCTATATGGGGGAAGGGGGCCCCCCGCAGGAGAACCGCCCTTGGTTCCTTCTCTTCCCCAGCATCCCCTGGCCCAGTCCAAAGCAGAGGGGAAGGAGGGCGGGTAGTTGAGCACCCATACGGATACAGATCTCAAAGCACTGCAGTTACCGCACAAGGTAAGTAACCTCTTCTTCGAGTAGTGTCCCTATGGGTGCTCCACTTCAGGTGACTTCTGAGCAGTATCCCCAGAAGGAGGAGGGAGCTTTGGAACAGAGTCCAGAACTGAAGATAATACTGCAGAGCCCAATGCTGCATCACACCTGACAGTACAGATAAGGGCGTAATGTTTCATAAAGGTATATACTGAAGCCCATGTAGTGGCCTTACAAATTTAAAAAAAATCAGTACGTTCTTCAGTACAGCCACAGATGTTACCTGACAGCTGGCCAAATGTGCTATCACCCTAAGGGGGGGGGGGCAAAAGACGGGGGAAAGGGATGTTGAGCATCTGCAGTCTCATTACAATTTACAATACAACCAGATATTCATTTCGATAGTCTCAGAGTAGAGATAGAGAATCCCCTGGATCTATTTGTGATGGAGATGAAGAGCCTAGGTGACCTTTGAAATTGTCTGGTCCTACCTAAACAGAAGGCTAAAGCTCTTCTAACATCCAGGGTATGGAAATAGGATTCCTGCTGAGAACCGAGTTTTTTGGGAAAAAATACTGGTAGATGGATGGGTGAAGGTGAAAATCTGACAGAACTTTCGGTAAGAATTTAGGATGTGGGCATAAGGAGACCTTATCCTTGAAGAATACTAAGGAGCGGCAGTGGGGAGACTCTGCCATTAAGGCTCCAGTTTCCACAGTCCTATGGTCTGACATGCTGGCAACTAAGAAAACAGTTTTCATAGATAAATGGAGCAGGGAGAAATTTGCCACTGGTTTGAATGGTGGTCTCATAAACTGATGGAGAACCAGGTAGAGATCCCAGTAGGGGTAGGCTGCTAATACAGGGGTAAGAAATTGCCCAAGCCCTTAATGACTCTAGACAATGCTGGGTGAGCAAATCCAAAGAATCCCTCCCACTGGGGGATGAAAGGCTGATATGGAAATCAAATGTACCTTACTTGAGCTAAAGGACAATCCCAGTTTATTCAGATCCAGCACGTAATCCACGATGAGTGGAAGTGAAATTGAATAAGGCCAGAAGGAGCAATGTCTGCACCAATGAGAGAATCTTGCCCATTTTTGTAGATCTTTCTGCTGTTTAGTAGCACTTGCTGTACGTCCGCAGAGCAGGAAGCCTCTAATTCAGAGAACCATGGAGGAAGCATGCCCTGAGGCGTAGAACAGCTAGGTTGGGATGAAGCACATGACCTACATCCTGAGACAGGAGATGAGGAATGACTGGATGCTTGAACAGTGGTTGGACAGACAGATGAAGCAGATATGAGTACCAAAGTTGTCTCGGCCAGGTTGGCACTGTCAAGATAACTCTGGCTCCATCCTGTCTGATCTTGTGCATAACCCATAGAATTAATGGTATGGGGGAAATGCATAAAACAAACCCTTCTTCCAAGGGAGAAGGAAGGCTTTTCCCGAAGAGTGGTGACCCAGGCCCACTCTTGCACAGAAAAGATGGCACTTCCTGTTTCTGGAGATGGTGAAAAGGTTGACCTGTGCCAGTTCCCATCTTTGGAATACGCTGCGGAGAATTTGAGTGTCCAACTTTCATTCACAGTCCTGTGAGAAGCGTCTGCTGAGGGCATCGGCTGCAGTGTTCTGAATACCTGGGAGGTAGACAGCTGAAATATGGGCCTAATGGGCTATATGCCAGTTCCAGAGCTTCATGGCTTTGTCACACAAGGAGTGGGACCTTGCTCCCCCCGTTTGTTGATGTAGAATATGCAAGACATGTTGTCCATTATAACCCTGATTGCTTTGCCTTTGGGAAGAAAATTACGGCAAGCATTCCTGAAAGTCATGAGCTCCAACAGATTGATGTGTAGCCTGGTTTTTTGGGCTGTTCTTCTGCCTTTAATCAGGAGAGCATCAAGGTGGGCTCCCCATCCTAACAGGGGTTGTTAAAGTCACTGATGGGCTCAAGAGACAGAAAGGGATGCCCATGCAGACATTGATTTGTTCCTTCCACCAATTTAGGGAATTTTTTTTACCTGCAGGGGAACCATCAGCTGCCTGTCCAGGATGTCCTTAAGGAGGGAATAGGTTGATCTGAGTCAATTTTGGTTCAGCCTTGCTTGATCGGTCCTTGTATGGGTATCAGTATGGATTTCTGTACATTCAGCTGCAGGCCCAACTCTTGGAACAGAGCAAGGAGCCAGTGGGTGGATGATAACACTACTTTGTAGGAGCAACCCTGGAGTAGCCAGTTGTCAAGGTACAGAAAGACTAAGATTGCGTCCTGCTAAAAGTAAGCCATTGCTACTGCTAAAACCTTTGAGAACACCCAAGGGGGCTGATGATAGGCTGAAGAGAAGTACCCAGTATTGAAAATGAGCCTGGCCTACGGTGAAGCACAGGTGTTTCCTGTGCGACCGTTGTATTGATACATGAAAATAGGCATCTTGTAGGTCGAGGGCCAAAAGCCAATCCACTTCCTCCAGTAAGGGAATTATAGTTGCCAGAGTCACCATCCTGAACTTTTGAGGCTTCACGTACTTGTTGAAGAGTCTTAGATCTAAGATCAGCCTCCACCCTCTGTCCCCACCAGGAAATATTTTTAATAGAGCCCCTTGCCCCTGTGGGGAGAAGGGACCAGGAACCAGTTCTGTTGCTCCTAACCAGAGGAGAGAGTCCAGCTGTTGTCTCAACAAAAGCTCATGAGAGGTGTCCCTGAAGAGGGACAGGGAAGAGTGTGCAGGGGGTGGGGGATAATGTAAAATGGATGGTATAGCCCAACGTTATGACCTCCATGACCTATTTGTCCATGTTGATCTATTTCCAAGCTTCTGGAAACAAGAAAGATGGTCCCCAAAGTGGAGGAGGTAGGCCAATGGGCACAACTGTAAGTCCAGAGATAAAGGAAGCTTCAAATCCTCAAGCAAACTATCAACACTGCTGCTTGGATGAGGCCTGGGTGGCCAAGGAGGGTGGTTGAGTGGCTCTTTCTCTCCCTGAAATCTCTCTCTCTTTCTGGCAGTTCAGAAGATCCATGGAGTCCAGAAAACTGAGTAGGACGTGACCTCTGGGCAGTCTCTGACCTACTAAACCTCTTATTATTTGCAGATGCATATATATATATATATATATATATATATATGCAGGGATTTTAAGGTAGCCCTCGAGTCTTTCAGTGTGTGCAGGAACTCATTTGTGGTTTCTGAGAAGAGTTTATAACCATCCAAGGGGAAGTCCTCAACAGTGTTCTATACTGTCTCTCAGAAACCCTGAGAGCTGAAGCCATGGCGCTCTGCACATCACCACCACCATGGAGATGGATCTGGCAGCAATGTTTGCAGCATCTAAGGATGCTTGAAGAGCAGTTCTAGCCAACAACTGGCCCTCACAGATGATAGACTGGAATTGCTCCCTGTGTTCTTGTGGTAACTGTTCAATAAATATCATAAGTCTGTTATAAATGTATGGGTATGGGTAAATGATGAAGTTGTATTTAGCTATGATCACCTGCTAATTTACAATCTGAAATTACAGGGTTGCTGATGAACAATAACTTACTGCTTTTTGTACTGTGATTTTAGTCTTGTTCATAAAGCCAGCTGGCTACTTGCATGAACTACTTTTGTTCACAGTCTGAATTTCCAGCAAGCGAGTCAGCAGCTGGTGATCCGCTTAGAAATTCTTTTAGCTTTGAATTGTCAAAGAAACCCACGGGGAGTTAGGTCTCCAGTTCCCATTGGATTTCATTCAGAGTTGGAACCTGACCCACTTAGGCTCCTTGAAAGTCTCAGCTTTAAGGCTTAACACAAACAGGTATTATTGGTTCATGGCTAAATGGACATGATCCTTTGAGGTACTAAGAACTTGAATTTCATACTGACTTCAACAGAAGGATCAAGCCCTATGACAGCATGATGATGTAGCTGGAATAGTCCAAGTATTTGAGACACTCTACATTATGCTGCTGTAATAAATGGAGAAGCCCATAAAATTTAGTAGTAGTAACTGTTGTCCACATTTGTTAATTCACAAGCACAACATTCAGTTGGAATCTGTAAAGCCTCATGCATGCTTAATGGTGATGGAGAAATAATAATTTGTATTTCTGTTGCACCTTCCATCAAAGGAGCTCAAAGTACTTTACACACATTGCAAAACCCTGTGAAGTAGCTCAGTGTTATCTCCATTTTACAAGTGGCATAGTGGGGCACAGAATTTATGCAACTCAAAGCAGATGAGGCAGTGTCTTTTATATACTTCAACTCAACCAGAAGCTATGGGGTTTACTGAGGAATTATTGGGTAAAATTCTCTGGCCTGTGTTATGCAGGAGGTCAGACTACTTTATCATAATTGTCGCAGCTTGGCCTTAAAAATCTATGAACAGGTTTCCTATATCCTGTTTCCCACTCCCAGGTCTCTCTAACCAGCAGATTGGTTCTCCAAATTCGATTTTTTCTATAATTTAGGGGCAGAAATGGCTTTAAAAGGTTATAGGTTTGCAGGGTTGATTGAACATGTCAGAAGTTGATACAAGATAGGAGACAGATGGGGCAGTCTGCCCCAGGTCTTGCTTTAGCTTCCAGCCTTTGGATCTTGTAATGCCTTTCTCCCCTAGATTAAAGAGATCTTTACTATCCAATATTTTCTTCCTATGATGGTACCTTATACACTGTAGGTAAGTCACCTCTCAATCTTCTTTTTGATTTCCTAAACAGATTGAGCTCTTAAATCTCTTTGTGGCACATTTCAGAGTAACAGCCGTGTTAGTCTGTCTTTGCAAAAAGAAAAGGAGACTTGTGGCACCTTAGAGACTAACCAATTTATTTGAGCATGAGCTTTCGTGATCCGATGAAGTGAGCTGTAGCTCACGAAAGCTCATGCTCAAATAAATTGGTTAGTCTCTAAGGTGCCACAAGTCCTCCTGTTCTTTTTGTGGCACATGGGTCACATCTACAACTACCAACCACAGATCAGACAAAACAGAGGCTTGAACCCCACCTCCTCTTCTTTCCCTTAATCGGAGTAGAACATTAGAGGCAGACATCTCTTTCCTTGGACCTTATCTACACTGGCGGTGGTGTTTACAGTACACATAGCTACACACCGGAGTGAAAAGCAGGCTGTGTCCACACTGTGATGTGTCACTACAGATGGCAATGGGGAGGCAGCAGGGAAAGGCTCTAGCAGCAGGACACTACACTACTAAAAATAGCAATGTAGATGTGGAAGGCACTACTTGGGTGAGTAGAGAGCCATGTAGGGTATATACCCTAAGATTCGGGTGCTCACCTAAGCAGTGCCTCACAGCCTACACTGCTCTTTATACCAGTGCTAGTGGGACATGCAGGACCTGTACTCTACATGCCGCACGGTACGTGTAGACATAGCTTTAGAAAGACTAAAGTAGATGAGACATCCCTGTATGGCCTAATCATGCACTGTGACTCACTCACGCCAGGACTCACTTACAGCCATAACTAGATTCCGAGCACATTAAGAGTTTAAAAAAAAAAATAAGGTTTTGCCAGCACCAATCCAAAGTTATCCACTGTAAACCTGGTATACTAATGAATACTTATAAATGATTAACTGCCAGAGTGGTTCAGTAGCAAATTCAATTGCAGCTGTAACAGAAAACCCTGAAAAGCAAAACACTCTTAAAAATGACTACAGACTCCACATTTTACTCTGGTTCAGGCTATACTATGAAAAAAACTTCCAGATGTAATTGAAAAACTGTAATTATAACAAATAAAGACTTGGCAGAAGCATGTGGGATTCCCCTCCACCCCAATAATACAAGGGACCTATCAGGTCAACATGTTTCAGAGTAGCAGCCGTGTTAGTCTGTATTCACAAAAAGAAAAGGAGGACTTGTGGCACCTTAGAGACTAACCAATTTATTTGAGCATAAGCTTTCGTGAGCTACAGCTCACTTCATCGGATAGTCAACACTATCTCACCCTGACTATTATGCTGAGAGGTACTGGTGAGTGCATGAGTCACAAATCTCTTTCAGATTGGATGTGAATGCATCCTTCAATTAACATAGCTGCCAGGATTGCAAGCCCCCCACCTAAAACACAAGGGGGATGAGAATCTGTCCAGCAGTTTGGACTGAGTTGGTGGAGGAGTATAGCTGAACATTGTCTGTATCGTAGGGAGTAAGATGGGCAGCTTTGGGAGGGGGTGGGGGGTAGAAGTTAGAGGTCTATAACAGGAGTGGACGGGTGAGGCTCTGTGGCCTGCAATGTGCAGGAGGTTCAGACTAGATAATGACTGTCCCTTCTAGCCTTAAAGCAGTGGTCACCAGTTAATCGCGATCGACTGGTTGATCCTAGAGACTCTCCCAGTCGATCGTGATCTCCAGTGGTGCAGCGGGGCTGCTGCTAAGGCAGGCTCTCTGCCTGCCATGGCCCCATGCTGCTCCTGGAAGCGGCCAGCGTGCCCTTTGGGGGGCGGAGGGGGAAGGGTCTCAGCACACTGCTCCTGCCTGCAAGCACTGCCCCCGCAGCTCCCATTGGCCGGGAACGGAGAATTGTGGCCAATGGGAGTTGCAGAGAGGGGCAGTGTGTGGAGCCATGTTGGCCCCTTCTGGGAGTGGCATGCGGTCGGGGCAGGCAGGGAGCCTGCCTTAGCCTCACTGCGCTGCTTGCCAGGAGCAACCCAAGATAAGTGCTGCCCGGTGGGAGGCTACACCCCAACCCCCAGCCCTGAGCTCCCTCCCCGAGCCAGAACCCCATACCCCCTCCTGCACCCCGAACCCCCTCCTGCACCCCAAGCCTCTGCCCTGACCCTGAGCCCCTCCCCGAGCCAGAACCCCATACCCCCTCCTGCACCCCAAGCCCCTGTGCCAGCCAGGAGGCCAGACTCCCTCCCAGAGCCTGCACCCCTCACCCGCTCCTGCACCCCAACCCCGTGCCCCAGGCTCAACCCGGAGCCCCCCTCCCACACTGTGAAGCCCTTGGCCCCAGCCCAAAGGCCGCACTTTGGAAGAAACTATCAAGGTTGGTAGGCCAGAGAACCGATCCACCTTGGAAGCACTATGTCTTTACATTGGGTTACCCATACATTTATTTTTTAAGTGACTGTTGCAGAACCTGAAAGAAATGTATCTATTGCATACCCCTTATATAAGACTTGCTCTGATAAACACTCCCAGTATATAGGCAGTGCATTCCATGCAAATGAGGAAATCAAATGCTGGCAGCAGTCGGGAATTTTATATTTAAAAGACAAACACTAAACCCAATCCTGCAAGCTTTTATTAATGAAGTAATCCTTACTGAAAGTAGGGCTACTCACCTGAGTAAAGATTACATTAGCATGAGTCTGCAGGATCAGATTATGGCTTTCAAAAGTCAGTCAGTTGAAAATTAAATTCACTCCTACAAATAAACACTTCTATTATTTCCTGCACTGGGCGGCAACCAATTTTACTACCAATCTTCTACTTTTCTCCCACAGAGGCTGTTTGACAAAAAGGCTCCTCTTTGCACACATTATTGTCCTTTACTTACAAAATATTACCTGTTGGCTTTAGGAATAAATCACCTGACACTATCCATTATCTACTGGGAAAGCACTTGCCTTTAGTCAATGTGCCAATTGACTGTTCAAGTATCCATTCACTGCCCAAGGCCAGTATTTATTTCCTTCAGATTCTGAGTCAGATCTTCAGATGGTGTAAACTGGTGTAACTCCATTGCCTCTGATGGAACTATGTCAATTGGTGATTTGACCTATTATTTCTTGCATTTAACACAAATTATTTCATTCCAGAAACACTCATACCAAGAAGAGTTACAACAATATGCTCCAATATCCTAATTTTACAGAACTGCACCATCTTGGGCCTGTGTCAGATTTGGATGTGATATGTATTTGATAGTACTGCCACACTTCTTCTAGGACCACTAGGTATTAAGACCACTAGGTGACTAATCTACTAATTGTCTGGTATTTTGCTTTGATTGCTTTTGTGTAGTACCACCTTGTATCTTCCGCAGCTGCTCTCTGTATGGTAATACCCATTGTTTCACATTCTCTATGTATATAAATCTCCCCACTGTATTTTCCACTGAATGCATCCAATGAAGTGAGCTGTAGCTCACGAAAATTTATGCTCAAACAAATTTGTTAGTCTCCAAGGTGCCACAAGTACTCCTTTTCTTTTTGCGGATACAGACTAACACGGCTGCTACTCTGAAACTTCTCCTTACTCTGAAATCCACAAGAGGGGAACTACAATGGATCTCAGTTAGAAAATTAAAAAATAATCCGAAGCTTGGTCAAAGAATGTCTAAGGTAGTCAGACTACTGAGTTGTGCATTCCTGAAAAATCATGCTGAGTTTTGTTGTGTTTGTGATTCCTGTGATAGATGCATCGCTCTGGAAATAGGGAATGTTCAAGGACTATTATATTGAGATGTGACCAATGCTATGGACACATAGAACAGTCAAAGCCTATTGTATTAACTATATAAATAATATATGTATCTTTATGGGCTGGCTTGTATTATATTCCTGGCTCAATGAATGAGCTAAACTATGTTTCCTGTAGGAACTAAAATCACTGTTGGGTACTTAATACAAATCCCTAATGCAGGTAACAAGTGTGTGGAAATAGCATATACTGGTTTGACTTGATTCAAGAGGCCTGGCAGACAAAGAACTTAAAACTGTATAAAGCTCCGGTGAAGGGACAGGAGTCACTGTCACTCCATCCAAGAACTGACAACAAAGTGTGATCAAGAGAGCCAGGCCCTATAGAAAGAGCAAAAGTGCTTCAGGCCCTCGTAGGGGATCCACATAGAAGAGGGATGACTCCATGGCCATCCCAGACATGCCAAGATAATCACAATGAATTGCAGGAGTTGGCAGTCCAAGCCCCAAGTCTGGAGGGAGGAGATCATGATAGCCAACCCTGAGAAAGGTGACAGAAAGCCTGAAATCAAAACTGCAGGTGCCCTCAAGGAGACCACAAAAGAGACAGAGGTGTTATTACCTCAGAAACTGGGCAATTTCTTTTTGCAGTTCATTTCTGTCTGTGTCAGTATGACACACTTTATGTTCTCTCTTGCATGGTAAGTCTATTCCTGCTCCCTGGCCTCCCTTTTTTGTTTTGTTTTTTTAAAATAGTCACTAACAATAAACCTGAATTTTTTAAAAATTCAGCTACCGGGGGAGGAGGGGGGTTTGGGGAGGGGGGAGGAGAAAAGGGATATTTTCCAATTAATTTCTCCATGGCTGATGATGGCCAAATACATTTTTTAAATTGTGTAACCTTTTATTTGGGGGTGCAGATGTCTGCCCAGTGCAACACTCAGGTGACAGGGTTACAAACCACAAACTGCACTAGTGACCTAATCACACTTGCCAGGGGAGTGGGTTTGTGGGAGAGTTGTACCACTGAAACCATACCCAGCTCCAGGCAGGTCTCCCAACATCACAGACCCACAAACCCAGGTTTCATTGGTAGAATGAATCAAAACTATAATACATATGATATCTGGTGCTGCAGATGATCGGCAACAGAGATTTGCCCTCTAGCACAAAGACAAAGCCATCTGTGTCTTGACTTTCAATGGAGTCTTGTGGGCACTCAGCAAAATGAGTAAAAGTGTGTGTGTGGGAAGAGGGGGGAGGAAGACAGAGGAGACAAAATAGGATCTGCTGAGTAAATAGCAGGAAAAGAAGAAGAAGAAGAAAAAGAAAAAGGAGGAGGAGGGCAGGAAGTCACAAGTTATGGCATTGTTTCATTGGAAAAACAAAATCAGATGGAAACAAGTAACTTATTATCCCTTCCATTAAATCTAAAAGGAATAAAAAAGAAGCAATTCAGGAATAGAGGAAAGAATGTAGAAAAATATTACAGCATTTATTTTTATGTTTTCTGAAAATTAGTTTTATTATTTATTCATTCACCCACTCCTTCCCTTTATTTTTTTTCTTGTTTGTTTGTTTGTAACTGGAATCACTTTTTACTTCAGATGGGTAGTGTTTTTTTTCTCAGTGCCACGATTATATCTGCAATTACTGTTTGTGGTTCTGTTCTGGTTAAACATGCTTATAAAAGGTAGCATGTTATGTAACGCATTACAAATCTCTATTTCACAGGTCTTCGAAACTTAAAAAAAAACCCTCCGAATTAGTGGCTCCAAGTTTTCAAATTCTAAGTAATGCATTTCTCAGTTCAAGGGTTCCTGGAAAACACTAAGAATAACTGAGAAGAAACCAGGAACCACAAAAGCACAACAAATAGCAGCTGTAACACAATTATAACAACCTACGTAATTTCATAGCTCCAGGGAGTATTAGAAATTTCAACATACTTTTTGGACATATATTCAGCTTTCAGGCTGGAGTCATCAATAAATACATGTTTCTATGCTTTTGTTTTTAGAATAATCTTTTGCTGGGTATATAATGATCTTCCAGATGCTCAGAATTACATCTCCCACAATCAAAATACAGTGCAGAGATATAATAGGATTTACCACTACCAAGATTAAAGCTGAAAATCCACCAACACAAAGGCTTATTTAAAAAAGGTAATTATTTGCTATAAATACCCAAAAGGATTATTGTAAATTATTTGCAATGCATGATAAAAAATAAGTTTTGGTTTTAATTTTAATTCAGATGTAGAAACATTGTGATCCATTGTGAAACATTGTGATAGAAACATGTGTTCATTCATTTATTTTACTAAAATCTAGTAAATAAAAACATGTTCTTTCCCTCTTGTAACTAGACTTTTCTGAAGACTTGTACTAGAGCTAATTAGCTTTAAGATGTCCTTTTTTGTGAAAGAAAAAAAAACAGACTTGCCAGAAACATTCTTAAGACTTTACAGTAGATTTGTATTATTAAATCAAGCAGTTAAGAAATTTTTTCTTCCAGAAAGGTGCACATTTTTTTTTTCATGTGAACTGTTAAATCAGCCAGTGGCTTTTCTAATAAATAGCTAGGTTGATTAAATCCAGACAGCATCATCAACTTTTACTACAACTGGTTTCAATTCCTTGATGTAAGTCTCTCTTTTAAGCCACTCTTATAAGCCACTAGCTTGATTACAGTATGTGTTTTCTTTGAGACAGAAACCACTGCATAGTTAAATGCAAATTTGTTTACTGAACCTTAGAGTACCAATTTAGGACTAGTCATTATGTCATGTCTTTTACAGATGCATGCCTATAGATTGTTTAAAGTAAAATCTGTTTGTGAAAAGCAGCATGGTACATTTGCAGGATGCAAACAGTAAGATTATGTATATGCCATTTGACCATAATAGTCATGTTTCCATTTGCAGTTACAATTAATTGCAGCAAGCCAAAGTTCTATACTTATTCACTATCAAACAATGACAATTATTAAAATACTAATATATTAAAAATGACAAAACAAGTGACTAAAAAACAAGTAACGTTATGACAGGTGAAAATTCATGCACTCCAAAACTACTGATTTCAGTTGTATCCACTGTCTCCAACTCCTGATTTATAGTGAAAATTCAGATACATAATTTCATATCTATCCTTAACACCTGCTGGAGTCTAACATTCAGATATCTGTCTCTAGAAGGGAGAAGGCTCTTTTTTGACACAAACACAATGGTCATGTGTGTAAAACCTTGTTCACAATTTTTGCAGTGAGCACTTAACTTAAATGTACTGAGAAAGGCAAGAACAGTGGTTCTTGAGCTAATAAAATAGGGAAGTTCTATTGTACCAGCAAATTTTAAATTTATTTTAGCAGGTTGCTTAGAAAATGTACATGCTGGTGATTTACGTGTTCCCTGCACAACAAGCAACTAGTGCTTTCCCCACTCTTTTGTTCAGGGAACCTTAAAGGACTTGAAAGAGCAACTTTGGAGGAGTTTAATCTTAGAAATCCAATTATTACAATAGCTTTAATTAAACAGATACTGATCCCTGGAATATTTGTACACTTTTTTTTAAGTCTGTAGCTCGATCATGAACAATACCACTCTAAATTCAAGCTGCTTAGTTGTGACTTGTCATAGAAATCAATGTTCCTATCCCCAGAATGGATGGTTGCAACACTTGAAGAATCTGACCAGGAGCTTTGAACCTTTCAAGGAGGAAATAAGTAGGCATGTGTGACCTACAGTTCAGTGTGCTTTGTTCCCCTCTGTACCCAACCCTCAGAGAAGGCAAGTGTATTACAGTCCCTAGCTTCAGAGCTGGGCTATTTAGCTCAAGGTGTAGAGACTAATGCTTTCAGCTCTGGAGGTAATCCAAGATGGCAGATGTTGAACTCTCTCTTTTGGGGCCATACAGGTCTTGGCTAAGGCATCATTCCTAGGGGGAAAATAGTCTACTGTAAGTTTTGACTAGATAAAGACATAAGCACATTTAAATTAGACTCAATTCACACTCATACATAATAACTGCATTTGCAGACCAATTTGCAGTGGGGGTGTAACCAGATCCTTGTCTAGTTCATTTGTTTAGTTCATTTCAATGCCCAGGCTCTGTCATTGGGTTTGGGAATCCTTTTACCCTGGTGTGTCAAGTAGCAATTCATTCCATATACGAACACTCACATGAGTGATCTTAAAAGGGGCTATCTACATCATCTGTAAGAATGAAATGCAATGTCTTGAATATAATAGGAAGGCCAAAAAAGAATTTGAAGAACAGCTAGCCAAAGACTGAAAAAGTAATAGCAAAAAATTTTTTTAAGTACATCAGAACCAGGAAGACTGCTAAACAACCAGTGGTGCTACTGGACAATCAAGATGCTAAACGAGCACTCAACGAGAAACTAAATGAATTCTTTGCATCGGCGTTCATGGCTGAGGATGTGAGGGAGATTCCCAAACCTGAGCCATTCTTTTTAGGTCACAAATCTGAGGAACTGTCCTGGATTAAGGTGTCATTAGAAGAGGATTTGTAACAAATTGATACATTCAACAGTAATAAGTCAGGACCACATGGTATTCACCCAGGAGTTCTGAAGGAACTCAAAGGTAAAATTGCAGAACTGCTAACCTATCATTTAAATCAGCTTCTGTACCAGATGACTGGAGGATAGCTAATGTGACACCAATTTTTAAAAAAGGCTCCAGAGGTGATCCCGGCAATTACAGGCTGGTAAACCTAACTTCAGTACTGGGCAAACTGGTTGAAACGATAGGAAAGAACAGAAATGTCAGACACATAGATGAACGTGATTTGTTGGGGAAGAGTCAACATGGTTTTTCTAAAGGGAAATCATGCCTCACCAATCTACTAGAATTATTTGAGAGGGTCAACAAGCATGTGGAAAAGGGTGATCCAGTGAATAGAAGGAGTACTAGTGGCACCTTAGAGACTAACCAATTTATTTGAGCATAAGCTTTCGTGAGCTATAGATCACTTCATTGGCTGCATCCGATGAAGTGAGCTGTAGCTCACGAAAGCTTATGCTCAAATAAATTGGTTAGTCTCTAAGGTGCCACTAGTACTCCTTTTCTTTTTGCGAATACAGACTAACATGGCTGCTACTCTGAAATCAGTGAATATAGTGTACTTAGACTTTCAGAAAGCCTCTGACAAAAGTCCCTCACCAAAGGCTCTTAAGCAAAGTAAGCTGTCATGGGATAAGAGGGAAGGTGCTCTCATGGATAGGTAACTGGTTAAAAGATAGGAAATGAAGGGTAAGAATAAATGGTTAGTTTTCAGAATGGAGAGAGGTAAACAGTGGTGTCTCCCAAGGGTCTGTACTGGGACGAGTGCTATTCAACATATTCATAAATGATCTGGAAAAAGGGGTAAACAGTGAGGTGGCAAAATTTGCAGATGCTACAATAATGACAGGTTTCAGAGTAACAGCCGTGTTAGTCTGTATTCGCAAAAAGAAAAGGAGTACTTGTGGCACCTTAGAGACTAACCAATTTATCTGAGCATGAGCTTTCGTGAGCTACAGCTCCCTTCATCGGATGCATGCCGTGGAAACTGCAGCAGACTTTATTTATACACAGAGAATATGAAAAAATACCTCCTCCCACTCCACTGTCCTGCTGGTAATAGCTTATCTAAAGTGATCATCAGGTGGGCCATTTCCAGCACAAATCCAGGTTTTCTCACCCTCCACCCCCCCACACAAATTCACTCTCCTGCTGGTGATAGCCCATCCAAAGTGACAACTCTTTACACAATGTGCATGATAATAAAGTTGGGCCATTTCCTGCACAAATACAGGTTCTCTCACCCCCTCACACCCCTCCCAAAAACCACACACACAGACTCACTATCCTGCTGGTAATAGCTCATCCAAAGTGACCATTCTCCCTACAATGTGCATAATTAAGGTGGGCCATTTCCAGCACAAATCCAGGTTTTCTCACATCCCCCCCACCCCCATACACACACAAACTCACTCTCCTGCTGGTAATAGCTCATCCAAACTGACCACTCTCCAAGTTTAAATCCAAGTTAAACCAGAACATCTGGGGGGGGGGGTAGGAAAAAACAAGAGGAAATAGGCTACCTTGCATAATGACTTAGCCACTCCCAGTCTCTATTTAAGCCTAAATTAATAGTATCCAATTTGCAAATGAATTCCAATTCAGCAGTTTCTCGCTGGAGTCTGGATTTGAAGTTTTTTTGTTTTAAGATAGCGACAAATCTTGGGAGACAGGCCAGTCCTTGCCTACAGACAGCCCCGCAACCTGAAGCAAATACTCACCAACAACCACATACCACACAACAGAACCACTAACCCAGGAACTTATTCTTGCAACAAAGCCCGTTGCCAATTGTGCCCACATATCTATTCAGGGGACACCATCACAGGGCCTAATAACATCAGCCACACTATCAGAGGCTCGTATACCTGCACATCCACCAATGTGATATATGCCATCATGTGCCAGCAATGCCCCTCTGCCATGTACATTGGTCAAACTGGACAGTCTCTACGTAAAAGAATAAATGGACACAAATCAGATGTCAAGAATTATAACATTCATAAACCGGTCGGAGAACACTTCAATCTCTCTGGTCACGCAATCACAGACATGAAGGTCGCTATCTTAAAACAAAAAAACTTCAAATCCAGACTCCAGCGAGAAACTGCTGAATTGGAATTCATTTGCAAATTGGATACTATTAATTTAGGCTTAAATAGAGACTGGGAGTGGCTAAGTCATTATACAAGGTAGCCTATTTCCTCTTGTTTTTTCCTACCCCCCCCCCCCACAGATGTTCTGGTTTAACTTGGATTTAAACTTGGAGAGTGGTCAGTTTGGATGAGCTATTACCAGCAGGAGAGTGAGTCTGTGTGTGTATGGGGGTGGGGGGGATGTGAGAAAACCTGGATTTGTGCTGGAAATGGCCCACCTTAATTATGCACATTGTAGGGAGAATGGTCACTTTGGATGAGCTATTACCAGCAGGATAGTGAGTCTGTGTGTGTGGTTTTTGGGAGGGGTGTGAGGGGGGTGAGAGAACCTGGATTTGTGCAGGAAATGGCCCAACTTTATTATCATGCACATTGTGTAAAGAGTTGTCACTTTGGATGGGCTATCACCAGCAGGAGAGTGAATTTGTGTGGGGGGGTGGAGGGTGAGAAAACCTGGATTTGTGCTGGAAATGGCCCACCTGATGATCACTTTAGATAAGCTATTACCAGCAGGACAGTGGGGTGGGAGGAGGTATTTTTTCATATTCTCTGTGTATAAATAAAGTCTGCTGCAGTTTCCACGGCATGCATCCGATGAAGTGAGCTGTAGCTCACAAAAGCTCATGCTCAAATAAATTGGTTAGTCTCTAAGGTGCCACAAGTACTCCTTTTCTAGATGCTACAAAATTACTGAAGACATTTAAGTCCCAAGCAGACTGCAAAGAGCTACAAAGGGATCTCACAAAACTGGGTGACCGGGCAACTAAATGGCAGATGAAATTTAATGTTGATAAATGCAAAGTAATGTACATTGGAAAACATAATCCCAACTATACATACAAAATGATGGGGTCTAAATTAGCTGTTACTCTCAAGAAAGAGATCTTGGAGTCATTGTGGATAGTTCTCTGAAAACATCCACTAATGTGCAGCAGCAGTCAAAAAAGCAAACAGAATGTTGGGCATCATAAATAGGACAGAAAATATCGTATTGCCTCTGTATAAATTCATGGTATATGCACATCTTGAATACTGTATGCAGATGTGGTTGCCCCATCTCAAAAAAGATATATTGGACTAGGAAAAGGTTCAGAAAAGGGCAACAAAAATGATTAGGGGGATGGAACAGCTTCCGTATGAGGAGAGATTAATATGACTGGGACTTTTCAGCTTGGAAAAGAGATGACTATGGGGGGATATGATAGAGATCTATACAATCATGACAGGTGTGGAGAAAGTAAATAAGGAAGTGTTATTTACTCTTTCTTATAACACAAGAACTATGGGTCACCAAATGAAATTATTAGGCAGCAGGTTTAAAACAAATAAAAGGGAGTATTTCTTCACACAACATACAGTCAATCTGTGGAACTCCTTGCCAGAGGATGTTGTGAAGACTATAACAGGGTTCAAGAAAGAACTAGATAAATTCATGGAGGATAGGTCCATGAATGGCTAATATCCAGGATGGGCAAGGATGGTGTCCCTAGCCTCTGTTTGCTAGAAGCAGGGAATCTGTGACAGAGGATGGATCACTTGAGGATTACCCATTCTATTCATTCCTTCTGAACCACCTGGCATTGGCCACTGTCGGAAGACAGGATATTGGACGAGATAGACCTTTGGTCTAACCCAGTATGGCCGTTCTTGAATGTTCACAGAGAGCAAACCTCAAAAGGGGGAGGGAAAACATTTAAGCGTGATTCAAACAAAGCCACTTTCATGCTTAAATGCTTATGGAAAACGTTTGTAGTGTTTGCCAAGCTCTGCTATAAACTCAACCCCCTGCAGGACTACAACATAGTATAACAGTGTCAGAAACATGAGCCCCAATTCTGCAAGCTGATCTACATGGGCATCTGGGTCGACTCATGTGGCTCAGTTTGCAGGACTGGTACCATCATTTGTAAGTGTATCAAGTATAGACAAAAGTCATGTTACAAACATAACGGTGTTTCAGATGGTTTCAGTCGCAGTCACAACCCCCCATAATGAACAGTGCCTAGTGCTAAAAAGTCAAGAGGCCAAATTCAGCCATATTGTTATGCACTGAAGTGACAGTAAAGCTGCAGCTCTCACCCAATTTTAGCTCCAGACTCCCATCATCTTTGGTTTTTACAAAAATATATTCTACATTTAAATCCCACTCTCTTTAAAAAAATAAATAAATAAAGCCTAGAAATTCTCGGTTTCAGTACCACCTAATAAAAAAACATAAACCATGAGGGGGAAATAACCTTGAAATGTGTAATTAAAAAACAAAAAACAAAAAATAACCAGAACCCTGCTGCAGTTCTTAAAATGCTTGTGTCGAAATAAGGATCACTATATTAGCATACAGTGACAGAGCCCAAATTGCGACATCATAAATTGTTTTATTTGATATATAAATTAAATACCCATGAGCATCTTAATTTTAAAACAGCAACTGTGAATTAAGATGCCTTACATAGTATATTTTGGGCCAAACTCTGTCTGCCTGAAACACAGCCAGGCAAAATTTAACATCCTAATTCTGGCTCCCAACAAACCCACAAAGAGGTAAAGTTGCTGTGTACAAGAGCCACAAAGGAGAGGCCTAGCATGGGGTTTAGGCATCAGGCTATTGCTGGGGTTCTGAAACTTCATTGCACCGCGACCCCCTCTGACAAAAAAAAATTACTACATGACCCCAGGATGGGGGACCAAAATTTGAGCCCGCCTGAGTCTAACTGCCCCGGGTGGGTGGGCCAAAGCCCAAGACCCACCACCCCAGGTGGTGTGGACCCAAGAGCTTCAGCCCCAGGCTTTGGCCCCGGGTCCCAACAAGAGTAAGTTAGCCCTGGCGACCCCCATGGGGTCCCGACCCACAGTTTGAGAACCTCTGGGCTACTGCAATCCCCACATCAGTGCATATGCACCTCCTGGCCCAAAATGGCAATTATGCAGATATACGCACATACTGCAGATTAATCCTACTCTGTGTAGGCCTAACCACTCATGCTCTGCATGAGGCCACTGACAGCCAGAATACAGACACTCACATTAACACTGTTCTGGATTCCTTTATGTGGTGGGCCAGACTTTGACCTTTTGTGAATAAAGCAAGCCGTCTGTTTATTTATTGACCCTTGTTTACACATAGGGTTGCCAACCCTCCAGGATTGGCCGGGAGTCTCCAGGAATTAAAGATTAAGTCATGTAATGAAATCTCCAAGAATGCATCCAACCAAAATTGGCAACCTTGTTTACACACCACTAAAGGGCACAACTACCCCAGAGGACTGCATAAAGATGCTGTACTGTAGCCTGACCAGATTTAAGGATGGCTGGTCTAGCTGCACAAGGGGATTGCATGAAACCCCCATTCCATTCGTGGCAGGGACAGAGCTGCTTGGTGCAGGAATGGAAAACATGCACATCAACTTCAATCACCCCTGGAAGCCACATATCTATCCTGACACACTTCTTCCCCACACCAAAATGGGGCTGATGGGGGATGACTACAGTAACCCTTGCACAGATCCTGCAAGGAGAGGAGGTATAAGACTGGGTTCCGGGAAGTTTTAAAGTTGGAGGAAAAAATGATGACAACAAAAGAATGTTATCAATCAGTTAATACTAAATGCTACTTTTTATCTGCATCAAGCAACCCTCCTGTGCTTTAAACTTGCAATGTTATTTAATGTCATAAAATTGAGAATGGGTGGAGCTATGTCTTCAAAACCCAAACACCCTCTCCACCTCCCTAGAAGCACAGCGGAGGAGAAGGCAGCAGATCAAGGTGAGAGAAGAGAGAATGTCCCTTCCATGACCTCATTCCCTTATTCACACAAATGCCTCTCTGCAGGGAACCAGCTGCATGGCTAGAGTGCAGGCAGGTTTACCTACCTCAGACCATAGAAAAGCCAGAGATGAAAATTTGCAAGAACTTACATACTTATAGCTTGCCAAAAAACCACAAAATTTTACATTTGCACATCTTCCAGGGGGAAAATATCAGGCCTCTTCCCTGGTGTGCTGTTCTGAGATTCCCCTTTTTCTTGTGTGCCACCCAGGTCCATCTTTCCTTCTGCCCCAGTTTGTTTCACCTTGACATCTCATGCTGTTCCTTCTCCAGTGCTGATTCCTGCTTCAGCTCTTCCTCAGCCTGGTTTCCTCCACTCAGCTTATCCTTTACCCAGCTTTGATCCCTCATCATTTGATCCCTGAAGGAATTGGCGGCTGTGATTGCAGAGCCATTGGCCATTATCTCTGAAAACTCGTGGCGAACCGGGGAAGTCCTGGATGACTGGAAAAAGGCTAATGTAGTGCCAATCTTTAAAAAAGGGAAGGAGGAGGATCCTGGGAACTACAGGCCAGTCAGCCTCACCTCAGTCCCTGGAAAAATCATGGAGCAGGTCCTCAAAGAATCAATCCTGAAGCACTTGCATGAGAGGAAAGTGATCAGGAACAGCCAGCATGGATTCACCAAGGGAAGATCATGCCTGACTAATCTAATCGCCTTTTATGATGAGATTACTGGTTCTGTGGATGAAGGGAAAGCAGTGGATGTATTGTTCTTGACTTTAGCAAAGCTTTTGACACGGTCTCCCACAGTATTCTTGTCAGCAAGTTAAGGAAGTATGGGCTGGATGAATGCACTATAAGGTGGGTAGAAAGCTGGCTAGATTGTCGGGTTCAACGGGTAGTGATCAATGGCTCCATGTCTAGTTGGCAGCCGGTATCAAGTGGAGTGCCCCAAGGGTCGGTCCTGGGGCCGGTTTTATTCAATATCTTCACAAATGATCTGGAGGATGGTGTGGATTGCACTCTCAGCAAATTTGCGGATGATACTAAACTGGGAGGAGTGGTAGATACGCTGGAGGGGAGGGATAGGATACAGAAGGACCTAGACAAATTGGAGGATTGGGCCAAAAGAAATCTGATGAGGTTCAATAAGGATAAGTGCAGGGTCCTGCACTTAGGATGGAAGAACCCAATGCACAGCTACAGATTAGGGACCGAATGGCTAGGCAGGAGTTCTGCGGAATAGGACATAGGGGTGACAGTGGACGAGAAGCTGGATATGAGTCAGCAGTGTGCCCTGGTTGCCAAGAAGGCCAATGGCATTTTGGGATGTATAAGTAGGGGCATAGCGAGCAGATCGAAGGACGTGATCGTTCCCCTCTATTCGACATTGGTGAGGCCTCATCTGAAGTACTGTGTCCAGTTTCGGGCCCCACACTACAAGAAGGATGTGGATAAATTGGAGAGAGTCCAGCGAAGGGCAACAAAAATGATTAGGGGTCTGGAACACATGACTTATGAGGAGAGGCTGAGGGAGCTGGGATTGTTTAGCCTGCAGAAGAGAAGAATGAGGGGGGATTTGATAGCTGCTTTCAACTACCTGA
The DNA here is from genome assembly GCF_965140295.1 of Lepidochelys olivacea. Classification (NCBI taxonomy): domain Eukaryota; kingdom Metazoa; phylum Chordata; order Testudines; family Cheloniidae; genus Lepidochelys; species Lepidochelys olivacea. The sequence continues at coordinate 271,581,871 of NC_140411.1, forward strand.
AAGGGGGTTCCAAAGAGGATGGCTCTAGACTGTTCTCAATGGTAGCAGATGACAGAACGAGGAGTAATGGTCTCAAGTTGCAGTGGGGGAGGTTTAGATTGGATATTAGGAAAAACTTTTTCACTAAGAGGGTGGTGAAACACTGGAATGTGTTACCTAGGGAGGTGGTAGAATCTCCTTCCTTAGAGGTTTTTAAGGTCAGGCTTGACAAAGCCCTGGCTGGGATGATTTAACTGGGAATTGGTCCTGCTTCAAGCAGGGGGTTGGACTAGATGACCTTCTGGGGTCCCTTCCAACCCTGATATTCTATGATTCTATGATCACAGCCTGGATTCTCCACTCCCAATTCTGCTGCCCATGCCCGGACTTCCACCCACAGTAACCTGAACTCCTGAAAAATCGGCTTCTCCTCCCACTCCCACCAACTAGCAGACTGATAGAATTTTAAAATTTAAATAAAACACCTGGTTTCTTTCCCAAAAATGGATCTGATTTTTTCTTCAGATATTGAAAGAGAACCAGTTACATACCACAACGATAGGCACTTTTTAAAAAACCTAGGATAGACAGAGGTCACCATAGTGTTTAAAAATTGCACTAGAATTTCTAGCTGAGCCAAGATGAAGGTTGCTTTCTATTTGTACCAAGTAAAGCATTCGCAAAAAGAAAAGGAATACTTGTGGCACCTTAGAGACTAACCAATTTATTTGAGCATGAGCTTTCGTGAGCTACAGCTCACTTCATTGGATGCATACCGTGGAAATTGCAGCAGATATTATATACACACAGAGATCATGAAACAATACCTCCTCCCACCCCACTGTCCTGCTGGTAATAGCTTATCTAAAGTGATCATCAAGTTGGGCCATTTCCAGCACAAATCCAGGTTCTCTCACCCTCCACCCCCCTACACACAAACTCACTCTCCTGCTGGTAATAGCCCATCCAAAGTGACAACTCTCTTCACAATGTGCATGATAATCAAGGTGGGCCATTTCCTGCACAAATCCAGGTTCTCTCACCCCCTCACCCCCCTCCAAAAACCACACACACAAACTCACTCTCCTGCTGGTAAAAGCTCATCCAAAGTGACCACTCTCCCTACAATATGCATGATAATCAAGGTGGGCCATTACCAGCACAAATCCAGGTTTTCTCACCCCCCCACCCCCATACACACACAAACTCACTCTCCTGCTGGTAATAGCTCATCCAAAGTGACCACTCTCCCTACAATGTGCATGGTAATCAAGGTGGGCCATGTCCAGCACAAATCCAGGCTCTCCCCCCCCCCCCACCCCCGGGACACACACACACACAAATTCCAATTCAGCAGTTTCTGCACATCCACCAATGTGATATATACCATCATGTGCCAGCAATGCCCCTCTGCCATTTACATTGGTCAAACTGGACAGTCTCTACGTAAAAGAATAAATGGACACAAATCAGATGTCAAGAATTATAACATTCATAAACCAGTCGGAGAACACTTCAATCTCTCTGGTCACGCGATCACAGACATGAAGGTCGCTATCTTAAAACAAAAAAACTTCAAATCCAGACTCCAGCGAGAAACTGCTGAATTGGAATTCATTTGCAAATTGGACACTATTAATTTAGGCTTAAATAGAGACTGGGAGTGGCTAAGTCATTATGCAAGGTAGCCTATTTCCCCTTGTTTTTTCCTACGCCCCCCCCCAGACGTTCTGGTTAAACTTGGATTTAAACTTGGAGAGTGGTCAGCTTGGATGAGCTATTGCCAGCAGGACAGTGAGTTTGTGTGTGTGGTTTTTGGAGGGGGCTTAGGGGCTGAGAGAACCTGGATTTGTGCAGGAAATGGCCCACCTTGATTATCATGCACAGTGTGAAGAGAGTTGTCACTTTGGATGGGCTATTACCAGCAGGAGAGTGAGTTTGTGTGTAGGGGGGTGGAGGGTGAGAAAACCTGGATTTGTGCTGGAAATGGCCCAACTTGATGCTCACTTTAGATAAGCTATTACCAGCAGGACAGTGGGGTGGGAGGAGGTATTGTTTCATGATCTCTGTGTGTATATAATATCTGCTGCAGTTTCCGCGGTATGCATCCAATGAAGTGAGCTGTAGCTCACGAAAGCTCATGCTCAAATAAATTGGTTAGTCTCTAAGGTGCCACAAGTACTCCTTTTCTTTTTGTGAATACAGACTAACACGGGTGTTACTCTGAAACCTGTCATTAAGTAAAGCATTGTTTATGATTTATCATGGCCTGTATATACAAACACACAACTATGTTTTGCAAACCCTTACTCACATGAATAGCAGTTACACACACAAGTAGTCATTTTGACTAGCCGGACTATTCATACAAACAAATATCTGCAAGATCAGGCCCATACATATGTATAAGGATATATAAACACATATATATGTCTACAAAGAATAAGCTATGCAATAACTACAAGAATTATATATATCCAAGACTTATTTTCTGGGCCTAAACTACCTGACTACCTCTCTAATATTTTGTAGTATAAAACTGCATATGACAGAAAGCCAATGACAATGTAACATACCTAAGGGCTTGTCTACACTGGTAATTTACAGCACTGCAACTTTCTCGCTCAGGGGAGTGAAAAAACACCCCCCTGAGCACAGCAAGTTTCAGTGCTGTAAAGCGCCAGTGTACCAACACTCAGGTTTCAGAGTAACAGCCGTGTTAGTCTGTATTCACAAAAAGAAAAGGAGTACTTGTGGCACCTTAGAGACTAACCAATTTATTTGAGCATAAGCTTTCGTGAGCTACAGCTCACTTCATTGGATGCATACTGTGGAAAATACAGAAGATGTTTTTATACACACAAACCATGAAAAAATGGGTGTTTATCACTACAAAAGGTTTTCTCTCCCCCCACCCTACTCTCCTGCTGGTAATAGCTTATCTAAAGTGATCACTCTCCTTACAATGTGTATGATAATCAAGGTGGGCCATTTCTAGCACAAATCCAGGGTTTAACAAGAACGTCTGAGGAACAGTTGGGGGGGAGGGAAATAATAAACAAGGGGAAATAGGTTACTTTTTATAATGCATCAACCATTCCCAGTCTCTATTCAAGCCTAAGTTAATTGTATCCAATTTGCAAATTAATTCCAATTCAGCAGTCTCTCGTTGGAGTCTGTTTTCGAAGATTTTTTGTTGAAGGATAGTCACTTTGAGATCAGAAATCGAGTGACCAGAGAGACTGAAGTGTTCTCCAACTGGTTTATGAATGTTATAATTCTTGACATCTGCTTTGTGTCCATTTATTCTTTTACGTAGAGAGACTGTCCAGTTTGACCAATGTACATGGCAGACGGGCACTGCTGGCACATGATGGCATATATCACATTGGTGGATGTGCAGGTGAATGAGCCTTTGATAGTGTGGCTGATGTTATTAGGCCCTGTGATGGTGACCCCTGAATAGATATGTGGGCACAGTTGGCAACGGGCTTTGTTGCAAGGATAGGTTCCTGGGTTAGTGGTTCTGTTGTGTGGTATGTGGTTCCTGGTGAGTATTCACTTCAGGCTGGGGTGCTGTCTGTAGGCAAGGACTGGCCTGTCTCCCAAGATTTGTGAGAGTTGTAAATGACTCTGTTTACTTGCAAGCTTCCCTGTGAGTCAGGCCAGGAAGAATGAAGGCTTGGGGTCTCACAGGACATGTAACCATGTCACCTGGTACTGGACTCCATCTTAAACCTGGTGCTTTTCCATTTAGAAGGAGGGGTGGGGACCCAGAGAGACAAAAGATTCCTGCTTTGTGCCAAAGCTATATAAGGGGGTGAAACCGAAGAAAAGAGGCTGCAGTCATAAGAAAGCCCCTAGCTACCACCTGAGCTGGAACAAGGACTGTACTGGGGAAAGGAATGGGCCCAAACTAGAAAGGAGTCTAGTCTGTGAAAGAAGTTTATTGGAACATCTCTGAGGGTGAGATTTATCTGTAATCAGTTTCTTAATGTATTAGGCTTAGACTTGCGTGTTTTCATTTTATTTTGCTTGGTAACTTACGTTGTTCTGTCTGTTATTACTTGGAACCACTTAAATCCTACTTTTGATATTTAATAAAATCACTTGCTTATTCATTAACCCAGAGTAAGCAATTAATACCAGGGACAGCAAACAGCTGTGCATAGCTCTCTGTCAGTGTTATAGAGGGCAGACAATTTATGAGTTTACCCTGAATAAGCTTTATACAGAGTAAAATGGATTTATATGGGGTTTGGACCCCACTGGGAACTGGGTATCTGGGTGCTGGAGACAGGAGCACTTCTTAAGCTGGTTTCAGTTAAGTCTGCAGCGTTAGGACATGTGGCTCAGACCTGGGTCTGTGTTTGCAGCAGGCTAGCGTGTCTGGCTCAACAAGGTAGGGAAAACGGGCTCAGGAGGTAGTTCTCAGCACATCAGGTGGCAGTCCCAAGGGGGTCTCTGTGACCAAACCCGACACACCCTGCACCGGAGCAGAGGCCCAGTAACTGCACTAGCACAGGCGGTGGGGAGAGGGGGACAGGGTTGCCTATGTGCATCTCCTTGCAGGACGGAGGCCCATATGTTTAAAACAATGTTAGGTGTCATTAAAATGGAGATACAGGTCCAGATCCTTAGCTGGTGTAAACCATCATTGCTCCTTTAAGTCACCTGAGCTACAACAAGAAGGTTCCACTGCAGTATCAGTTCCGTGATTTGGGAGCAGAAGGAACCTTTCATATGGTAGCACAAAAGCATAAATAACCCTGTCGTAACAAAAATATGGATCCAAAAGTTCAAGCCGTAGAATCCAATCACATCTTCCTGCTGTTATAGAAAACCTATATATTTGTAATCCTATCTTCCACTGTAAAAAAATTAAACATGATATATGCTGTTGCAGATGTTTAACACACCAGGGAGCTCTGACAACACTGACTAGCAGCCTGCATCTCTGATTGTCTTGCTTCCCATTGTGTGTAGGCTGTTCAGTGCTGAGCCTGTAATAAAGAAAAATCTGAAGGGCGGGGGAAGGAGGGGGAAGCACATGCTTATTTTGTAAATTCAAGACACAAAACAAATTTATTTTCCAGAGTCTGTTTCCATAACTGGTATGGACGGTGCTTCTAGACAGATAGCATTATCAAGTGTCCCTTGCATGACCTAAATTGGTAAATCACACCATTTCAGTGCATTTGGAATGAGTCATCCCTAAATAATAAGGTAGAGATGTGTTTCTATGTCATTAATGATCTTGCTGAAGTACAGTGAACATAGCACTCTATCTCCTTTAGCATCTCCGTACTCAGATTGAGCTGGTAACAGTCCTGTTTGCATGGAATACATTATTCCCCAAGACACACTCTGGTTCCATCTGATGATCCCCAATCAAAGCCTGGCTTTTAGGGAACAAGAAATGATTTTCCAGAAACAGGACCATGTACTGGGGCCTACCGAGACCCTACACCTGCTGCCATGGCCCATAGGTAATGCAATCATTAGGACTAGAGACAGGCTGGAAACCCTGTGGAGCAGTGATCATTTATAAATTGGCAGTTCCTGTGACAACCCAAAAGGTTGCTGATCATCAGAGGCTGCTCTCTTTGTTAAATATACAACCACCCCTGGTTGCATTCTCTCTCTCACCTAAACTCCACGGGGGTGGGTCAAAAAGTGCATGCCCTAGCCCTGCCCCAACAGCTCTCTTCCCTCTGTCCTACGCAACCTACTCCTTCCTTCTGTATGAACCACAGTCATGAAGTAGGTACTTCACAGGATTTGGAAGGGAGGAGGGGTGGAACCATTGCTATAAAGGTGGCTGACCCCTCCTGCACCTCCACCCAGTACTGAGGAGATCTGTGCTCAGTGGGAACCCTTTACGTGTGGATCTAAAGAGGGATGATCTGCATCATATTGACAAGAGTCTTTCTAAAATCTTCCCCAGAGCAGCCAGATAGCAGTTAAATCAAAGATATGCTGAAGATTAGATTTAGCAAAACAGTCAGTTGACCAGCCAAATAATGTCAACTGACAGGTCAGTTGAACCCCCGTTAGTTGACCATGGTATAATAGTGTCAAATATTCTGGCAAGAATGCCCTGAGGTAGGTGGCAGTTTACCTTTTGGATTGCAACACAGTGCCATCTGTTAGCAAGCCTACTTACATATCTTGATCACTCACTTTACTACGTAATGCTACCTGTTGAGAAAGATAAACTGGAAGCTGACTGACTGGAATCTTCTAGAATATTGTAAAGATTACATCTTTATTTGTACACCAGCCCATCAATGTATATGTTGGTTTACAAAGCACATTAAACAAGTTCAAAGAGATAGTCCCTGCCAGGAAGAGCTCACAATCTAAACCCATAACTATTTCACATTTGGGGACAATGTATACCTTCAAATCAGCGGCACTGCTATGGGTACCCGCATGGCACCACAGTATGTCAACATTTTTATGGCTGACTTAGAACAACGCTTCCTCAGCTCTCGTCCCCTAACGCCCCTACTCTACTTGCACTATATTCATGACATCATCATCTGGACCCATGGAAAAGAAGCCCTTGAGGAATTCCACCATGATTTCAACAATTTCCATCCCACCATCAACCTCAGCCTGGACCAGTCCACACAAGAAATCCACTTCCTGGACACTACGGTGCTAATAAGCGATGGTCACATAAACACTAACCTATACCGGAAACCTACTGACCGCTATTCCTACCTACATGCCTCCAGCTTTCACCCTAACCACACCACACAATCCATCGTCTACAGCCAAGCTCTGCGATACAACCGCATTTGCTCCAACCCCTCAGACAAAGACAGACACCTACAAGATCTCTATCAAGCATTCTTACAACTACAATACCCACCTGCTGAAGTGAAGAAACAGATTGACAGAGCCAGAAGAGTACCCAGAAGTCATCTACTACAGGACAGGCCCAACAAAGAAAACAACAGAACGCCACTAGCCATCACCTTCAGCCCCCAACTAAAACTTCTCCAACGCATCATCAAGGATCTACAACCTATCCCGAAGGACGACCCATCGCTCCCACAAATCTTGGGAGACAGGCCAGTCCTTGCTTACAGACAGCCCCCCAACCTGAAGCAAATACTCACCAGCAACCACACACCACACAACAGAACCACTAACCCAGGAACCTATCCTTGCAACAAAGCCCGTTGCCAACTGCGTCCACATATCTATTCAGGGGACACCATCATAGGGCCTAATCACATCAGCCACACTATTAGAGGCTCGTTCACCTGCACATCTACCAATGTGATATATGCCATCATGTGCCAGCAATGCCCCTGGGGAGGAGAGGGATAGCTCAGTGGTTTGAGCATTGGCCTGCTAAACCCAGGGTTGTGAGTTCAATCCTTGAGGGGGCCATTTAGGGATCTGGGGCAAACACTGAGGACTGGTCCCGCTTTAAGCAGGGGGTTGGACTAGATGACCTCCTGAGGTCCCTTCCAACTCTGATATTCTAGGATTCTATGTACATTGGTCAAACTGGACAGTCTCTATGTAAAAGAATAAATGGACACAAATCAGCTGTCAAGAATTATAACATTCATAAACCAGTCGGAGAACACTTCATTCTCTCTGGTCACTCAATTTCTGACCTAAAAGTGGCTATTCTTCAACAAAAAGACTTCAGAAACAGACTCCAACGAGAGACTGCTGAATTGGAATTAATTTGCAAATTGGATACAATTATCTTAGGCTTGAATAGAGACTGGGAGTGGTTGAGTCATTACACAAAGTAAAACTATTTCCCCTTGTTTATTCCCCCCCGACTGTTCCTCAGACGTTCTTGTTAACTGCTGGAAATGGCCCACCTTGATTATCAATGCAAAGCGTTTTCTCCCCCTCCCCCCCGGTAATAGCTCATCTTAAGTGATCACTCTCCTTACAGTGTGCATGATAAACACTCATTTTTTCACATTCTGTGTATATATAAATCTCCTCACTGTATTTTCCACTGAATGCATCCGATGAAGTGAGCTGTAGCTCACGAAAGCTTATGCTCAAATAAATTGGTTAGTCTCTAAGGTGCCACAAGTACTGCTTTTCTTTTTGCGAATGCAGACTAACACGGCTGCTACTCTGAAACCAATCTATAAACTGAGTGGACTAACATGCAGAAATTCATTCATAAGGGAGTGTGGAAGGGAGAGGAAGGTTCAGCGCCATTAAATCTCCTCCTGCAACACAAAGAGAATAGATGCACAGCCATTAAGCAGTTTGAAGATTTGGCCTGCTGCCTACCTAGCATAAGTGCATTTTAAAATGACTTTCTTTTACAGTTGCTATGCGTGTTTTATTTGTTTAATTTCATTTCTCTTTTCTTTTGTAATCTTGAATAACTTTCACATTTAAATGCTAACCTAATGTTGCTAAAAATGGTAATAATTATGTGTTCATTTTTTGAACTTCATTTCACTGGTCTCTGTGTTAAAATATAAAGCTACTATACAGATGCTGCTGTCTCAGAGGTAATATTAACAAAAAAAAACACCCTCAAATTTCCTCATGTCTAGTCTTCATTACAAGTATGCACACAACGATGAACAAGGTAGCATGTCCTCAGCAAGATAACACTCACTGTAGAAATCTCAAACTGCACTTTATATATAAAACCAAAGTAATCAGTTCCCTTTCTGTATAGCAAAATGACATTTTCCATTTGACAGTCTTTAATAGAGGACTGATTTCCACTTCTGTACAAAGATGATTTGCAGTTCAGATCTTTTAACTGGCAATATGGCTCTTGGTGGGAAGATGATAGTCTCACTGTGAACGATTTGATGAATCTTGCCCATATGCTCAGGGTTTAGCAGATTTGCCATATTTGGGGTCGGGAAGGAATTTCCTCCAGGGCAGATTGGAAGAGGCCCTGGAGGTTTTTCGCCTTCCTCTGTCGCATGGGGCACGGGTCACTTGCTGGAGGATTCTCTGCTCCCTGAAGTCTTTAAACTACGATTTCAGGACTTCAATAGCACAGATATAGGTGTGAGGTTTTTTTTTGTAGGAGTGGTGGGTGAAATTCTGTGGCCTGCGTTGTGCAGGAGGTCAGACTAGATGATCATAATGGTCCCTTCTGACCTAAATATCTATGAATCTATCTATGAATCTATTTTTCTGAGTTACAGTAGCTCACAAGTAACTTTTTTGGAATTAGGCATAATAATCTACCAAGGGTAAGGCCTACTGGAGACCATAAAGTCTTATTTGTGTGTGTGTGTGTGTGTGTGTGTGTGTGTACATACTGTTCTAATAAATCAGTGCTTTACAATATTTGACCATTTTTTACATTTGGTCAAATGCCCAATTATTTTTAACCCGTCAAATGCCCAACCCTAGTGAAAACTATTGCACCCACCCTCATTCTGTCTTTACTTTCCCCAGTAACCCTCGCCTCCTGCAAAAGTCATACTTTGTATTAATTTTTCATTCCATATAGCCTTTTTTTTTTTGAGCCAACAGAAATTTTAAAAAAAAAGTAATACTAAAAGACCAAAACCTATATTAGTATAGCTATACTGGGATACCCTTTCTAGTACAGACATAGCCTCCTAATGGAAATGCAGCTTACATGGGCAAAGATGTTCTTTTGTTGGTATAGCTTGTACCATTTCCCCAAATAAAATAAGCTATGCTGGCAGAAGCACTCTTTTGCTGACCTAACTGCATCTACATTAGGCCTTCGGAATTTGAAAAAAATCATATTCCTAACCAACATAGTTATGCTGGAAAAAGTCATTAAGTATAGACCAAATCCTAGACAGTGCTTCAAAAGACACAACTGTCTAATGTTTACGTTTTGGACTCTGTCTCCCAGTGACATATTACACAAACTTATTAGATGCAGACACACACTGAAAATGGTTAAAAAAAAAAGCTGCCTATATGAGCTCTTTCAAAGGTTACTTTTACATAACATGTAGCAAAGAAATGGGAACTGCATAAGAGAAGGTTAAAAAGAACACACATTGGTGTGTTTTGTTTTCTCAAAAAAAGTGTGGTATTTGAAGCCAGGCCCTTTGGCTTATCTGTTGTAAACCGTGACTGCTTCCCAATGCTCCGTATTTCCTAGAGAAGGGATTCTGAGAAAGAAAGAAAAAAAAAAAGAAAAAAAAGTCCTGGTTCCCTAGAAACATTAAATTAACACAAGGGATCTGTAAACGAAACAGCAGAGGTTTGAAAGCCTTACCCTTTACTGTTTCCTGCCTTCTTGGAAAAAATCTCAGGATTAAAACAGATTGGATTACATTACAGGACTGGTTGCTGCTGAAGAATTTTATTTTCAGTTATAAAATATGATGTTTACTTTCTCTCTAATTCAGTTTGTTTTTCACCTTCATTTTGTTGCACTGTTACTAAGGCTCCTGTGAGACATCGAAGGTCTGCGTTTGCATGAAAATTACCATGACACAATCATTAACCATTCCTCACTTTGCAAAACAATCCTTGTTGGAAAATGCATAGTATGTACATTTTTGATTTAAGGAATGTCCTATTTCCAAATGCATTTCAGTCTGATTTTTGCTTTGACCATATTTTTTTTAAAAGTACATTGAAAACTACTGATAGTTTAATGATTTAAAAGGAAAGCAGATGAGTTCTGAACAAATACCCCAAGGCCATTAACCTACTTCAGCCTTTGAATCAGGAATTGTGGGCTATCACCAGCAGGAGAGTGAATTTGTGTGTGGGGGGGTGGAGGGTGAGAAAACCTGGATTTGTGCTGGAAATGGCCCAACCTGATGCTCACTTTAGATAAGCTATTACCAGCAGGACAGTGGAGTGGGAGGAGGTATTGTTTCATATTCTCTATGTGTATATAAAGTCTGCTGCAGTTTCCACGGTATGCATCCGATGAAGTGAGCTGTAGCTCACGAAAGCTCATGCTCAAATAAATTGGTTAGTCTCTAAGGTGCCACAAGTACTCCTTTTCTTTTTGCGAATACAGACTAACACGGCTGTTACTCTGAAATTTAACCTTATAATCTTCACTTTCAAAGGTAATCTCATAGATTCTAAGGCCAGAAGGGACAATTGTAATCTTCTAGTCCAATCCTCTGCATAACAGAGTCCATAGCACTTCCCGCAATTTCTAGAGCGGATCTTTTTAAATCAAGATTGGATGTTTTTCTAAAATTGTCTGTGATGAAAAATCCACCATGACCCTTGGTAAATTGTTCCAGTGGTTAATTACTCTTACTATTCAAAATTTACATGTTATTTCCAGTCTGAATTTGTCTAGCTGAGCATACACAGTAAAGCTCGGAGTAAGCATAGTCACATATCTGTTGCCTAGTACTATCTAATAAGAACCATACTGCAGAAGACTGAATACATCTAGGACTCCGAATCTAATATTGCAGTTGCAGGCAACATTCCCTTTAATACAATGGGAATTAAATTTAGGTGATGGCCACAGGATTAAGGCTCCTGGGTCACATCATCTGCAGCAATTTTTACATTCATGTTTAAATATTTTAAGTAGCTGAAATGAAAGCTCCCGGCATTCTCAGATGACATCAAGAACTGTTAAAGAGGAAAAACAAAAGATTCTTGATAGCAAAATATTTAACACCCTTCTTGGAAATAAATTGTTACTGGGAATTTTTGGGGTGTCTCCACAGTCAGCCACTGCTGTACATTAAAACTGCTTATGCCTCTGAACTCACAAGAGCATTATATAAAACCCAAACAGTGTCACAAGGTGGGATAACAACGCAAAATCAGAGGGCTCTATATTAATCCTAGAGATACAGGAAATATTAATGGGTACTTTGAAAAGTATGCTACTGCCTGTGTAAAAGCAGTAATAGATATTCAAGATATGCAGCAAAGCTTCCCATATACTATAGATAAGAGTAGAGCTTACAAAGTCAACAAAGCAGACCTTGACAAAAAATTGACTTCAGCAGCTTTATGAACACATAAGACATTTATTAAAGGTAGCCTTTTCCAGCTTTGAATGGTTACGTGGCAGAATGGGACTGCTTTACAGTGAAAAGGAGTGGTGAGGGGCAGGATTAGTTTGCCTTTCTTACTGTCTTTTTGTAACAGTTGTCTGTTAGGTTTTAATTTCCCAATGCCACTCAGATATCAAATCACAAAACAAAAGTTTTAATAGAGATACACTTCCCCAGTAGCATAATGCTGGGCAAATTTATATTATCTCTTAAAAAAATCACATATCACAGATTGAAGGAATATTGAAAGAAATTGAATACACATATCAGCAACTGAGTGAAAACCTTTACTCAGATTTTTTTTAAACTGTAAATATTTTTGTTTAAAAATATGGGGAAAACAGTTTTATAAAATCCTCTGTGGATTCATCTTGGCAAACAGCTAAAAGAATCATCTTTCATTTAAGGAGAATAAACACCAGCATGGAGTCAAACTGTGCAGCCTTTATTTATTTTTAACGTCAGACATATACAAAAAAATACAAGTGACATGAACTGATGTAGTTTGCACAAAAGCTCTAAAAATTCACAAGTATTTGTGTGTTCTCTTTCACATCATTTTAGCATCACATAAAAATAGATTAACACCAGGTCATACAATTATTACACCACTGATCAAATATCTATAGTGTAAAGCATTCTCCACTCAATAATAAAACACTTGAAAATCCTTCCAGAAAGTCAAGTGTGAGCCACATCTTCTATATCTGATGAGAATCTGGAGGTAATTTTAAATGACTTGCAGAACAAACAAACATTTTCACATTTTCTATTATCCACCCAGATTAAACTGCAGTCAGACATTCAAATGATATTGACTAGTCACAAAACAGGACACTGGCTCTGAAACCTTCAAGATATTATTTTAAAAATTCAGCCACAGAATTATAGCAGTTTTGACAGCACAATGAAAAAAAATCTTTACAGAGAGAGTGTTTTTGTCCACTAATCTCACAAATATACCATTTAAGTCATCATAATATAAAAAGGTATTGGAAGGGATGGAAATTATTCTCATTTTGATTAACTATATTCCAATTCTGCTCTGAATTAATTTAGAATAATTCACACAAAATATATTTTTATATTCCTTTGATTTCTTTAAGAATTTTTTGTTTGTTTGTTTTAAACAGTATAATTGTGAGACAGCCACTGAGGGCTGGATTTTCACAGGTGCTGAGCACCTGCAGTTCCCATTGACCTCAGTTGGATTTCGGCATGCTCATTGCTCTGACAAGTATATAAACTAACAAAAAACCAAACAAGATATGAGAAGACAAATGACTCTTTTAGGCCATCAAACCTACTATAATCCCATCGCTAAATGTTGTTAAAACAGTGTTAAAGTTATATTATTAATAGGGCTGTCAATTAATCACAGTTAACTCACGTGATTAACTCAAAAACATTAATCGTGATTAATTGCAGTTTTAATCACACTGTTAAACAAGACACTACCAATTGAAATTTATTAAATATTTTTGATGTTTTTCTACATTTTCATATATATCATGTATTTTGTGTTGTAACTGAAATCAAAGTGTATATTTTAATTACAAATATTTGCACTGTAAAAATGATAAACAGAATAGTATTTTTTCAGTTCACCTCATACAAGTACTGTAGTGCAATCTCTTTGTCCTGAAAGTGCAACTTACAAATGTAGATTTTTTTTTACATAACTGCACTCAAAAACAAAAATGTAAAACTTCAGAGCCTATAAGTCCACTCAGTCTTAGTTTTGTTCAGCCAACTACTAAGACAAACAAGTTTGTTTACATTTACAGGAGATAATGCTGCAGTCTTCTTATTTACAATGTCACCAGAAAGTGAGAACAGGCATTTGCATGGCACTTTTGTAGCCAGCACTGCAAGGTATTTACATGCCCGATATGCTAAATATTCGTATGCCCCTTCATGCTTTGGCCATCATTCCAGAGGACATGCTTCCATGCTGATGACACTAGTTAAAAAAATAATGCATTCATTAAATTTGTGACTGAACTCCTTGGGGGAGAATTGTACGTCCCATGCTCTGTTTTACCCACATTCTGCAATATATTTCATTTTATAGCAGTCTTGGATGATGACCCAGCAAATGGTGTTCATTTTAAGAACACTTTCCCTACAGATTTCACAAAATGCAAAGAAGGTACTAATGTAAGATTTCTAAAAATAGCTACAGCACTGGACCCAACATTTAAGCATCTGAAGTAACTTCCAAAATCTGAGAGGGACGAGGTGTGGATCATTCTTTCAGAAGTCTTAAAAGAGCAACATTCTGATGCGGAAACTACAGAACCCGAACCACCAAAAAAGAAAATCAACCTTCTGCTGGAAGAATCTGACTCAGATAATGAAAACGAACATGCATCGGTCCACATTGCTTTGGATGGTTTTCGAGCAGAACCTGTCATCAACATGGACGCATGTCCTCTGGAATGGTGGTTGAAGCATGAAGGGACATATGAATCTTTAGTGCACCTTGCCATTCTGGCTACAACAGTGCCATGAGAACACCTGTTCTTACTGTCAGGTGACACTGTAAACAAAGGACTGGGCAGTATCATCTCCTGCAAATGTAAACAAACTTGTTTTTCTGAGCGATTAGCTGAACAAGTAGGACTGAGTGGACTTGCAAGCTCTAAAATTTTAGATTGTTTTATTTTTGAATGCAGTATTTTTGTACATAATTCTATATTTGTAAGTTAACTTTCATGATAAAGAGATTGTACTACAGTACTTTTATTATGTGAATTGAAAAAATACTATTTCTTTTGTCTTTTTACAGTGCAAACACTTGCAATCAAAAATAAATATAAAGTGAGCACTGTACACTTTGTATTCTGTGTTGTAACTGCAATCAATATATTTGAAAATGTAGAAAACATCCAAACATATTTAAATAAATGGTATTCTATTTTTAACAGTGCAATTAATCACAATAAATTTTTAATCACTTGACAGCCCTAATTATTAATATCATATTCTAGCAACAAGTAGACCCAATGCAGTGTGCAATCCAATCTAAGTTTTAAAGTCAATTAGCCAAATTCTCTCATTTACACCTATTCAATTTCAGTATTAATTTTAGTGACATAAGTGACTTCAGAACATTGCACTAATGTAGCTGAGGGCAAATTTGGCCCAGTGTATGGGAAATTATATCCATTAAAAAACCCACTAAATTATGATTATCTTTTTATAGTCTTCTGGCTCCTTTCATTATTTGGAATAATGGTATATTTGTGAGAGAACCATTAATGGCTAAGATACTAAGGCTATGTCTACACTACTGCATATGTCAGCAAAATTTACCTCACTTAGGGTGTGAATATTCTACTCCCCTGAGCGACATAAGCATTAGTGTGTGCAGCTCTATGTTGGCAGGAGAGCTTCTCCCACTAACATAGCTTATTCTGCTTGCATAGGTGTCTTTTTTATGCCTACGGGAGAGCTCTCCCCCATAGGTATAGAGCGTCTTCACCACTCACGCTGAAGCGGCACAGCTGCACTGCTGTAGCACTGTACATATAGACATGGCCTAACATTCACACAAAAGTAGTCTCAGAAATGATTTTCTTGTCCAACTGTCACAACTTCTGTGTATTTGAAGAAGCAATTGTATATTAATGTCTGTATAACAACTGCAAATTGCTACAGTAACAGGGTTATATGAACATGTATAAAGCTATTCAAGCACAAATCTTCAGAATAAGGACATATTAATGAATAAATTATTTCAATAATGTAATAAAAGGATATCTAATTTAAAACCATATAGATATTATTTTACAAGAGGATATGATAACAGGCTTTAAAAACTTATTAGGATATAGTAAATACATTTGTAATGAAAATTATGTATTTGGTTAAATGTCATTTGGTGCATTAGTTAGATCTTACATGATAAAATTTCTATATGCTTTGGGGAGGAGAATTGGAAAAAAAAAATCAAACTTCATTGCATCTACAGTGTGCATGATAAACACCCATTTTTTCATGTTCTGTGTGTATAAATCTCCTCACTGTATTTTCCACTGAATGCATCCGATGACGTGAGCTGTAGCTCACAAAAGCTTATGCTCAAATAAATTGGTTAGTCTCTAAGGTGCCACAAGTACTCCTGTTCTTTTTTCGAATACAGACTAACACTGCTGCTACTCTGAAACCAGGAAAGAAATGGTTTTAAACAATTTAATGAGCTTCTTACTAAAAAACCTATTAATGATGCTTAGTAGGAAAATAAGCCAATGCATATTGACAATAAAAACAAAAGCAATACTGTTAATAGTAGTCTTCAGGATGAAAAATCATGACTTGCTTGGTTATATACAGTGGGCAGATCCTCAGCTGAGGTGTGACATAGCTGCACTGCATCAGTGGAGCTATACCGATGTACACAAAGCACAAGATAAGAGTATTAGTTGCCATCTGCTACAGACCACCAAATCCCACTATGGAACTTACGCACCTATCTATAACATGCAGAAAACAAATCTGCATGTTCAAGGGGAACTTCAATTTGACTGACATATGCCGAGGGTTTCATGCTACCAGCTACTAAAACTTCCTTGGAATTACTAAATATTATAGAGGACAATTTCCTAACTCAAGAAGTGCTGTAACCAACACAGGAAAATTCTATATTAGACCTTGTCTTGACACAGAGAGGAACTGATCACGGAATTAATAATTAATGGTAGCTTACAATGGATCATAAATTCACCACGTTTATAATGTCCAAACAGAATAAAGTCCAAATCAGTCATATAAATACTTGATGCTTTAAAATGGCCATTTTCATAATTATAGAGCCACATGAACTGGGAGGAAAAATTTAAAATCAGAAAAATGTGAATGATAATTAGGAATTGTTTAAGAACACTTGACTAGATGCCCAAAACCTACACTCCCACAATCAAGAAAGGTGGCCATGTTGGTTAAAAAACAGACCTGGTTTAGAGGGGAACTGAAGACAGCTATAAAAATTAATAAAAAATAAAAATAAAAAGTTGATAGTAATGAATCTAAATCAGAAACTACGTATTGCAGAAAACTGGTAAGGGAAGCAAAGGCACGCAGGGAGAAATCCATGGCCAGCAGAGTTAAGGATAATAAGATGGAGTTTTTTAAACTGTATTAGGAACAAAAAGAATCCTGATAATGGTATTGATCCATTACTAGTTGTAAATGGTACAATTTTCAGTAATAATGCAGAAAAGGCAGAAATGTTCAATAAATATGTCCATTCTATATTTGGAGGAAAAACTGTGGCCCAAGCTGGGGCTGTGTACCCACCCCTCGCTGCTTTGCCTGGGGCTGCAGCCAAGGCTGTGCCCCCCTGTGGTGGTGGGATTGGGGTGGGGGGCAGCTCTCATTCCTTCTCTCATAGGCACCGACTTCCTGATTTCCCGGGGGGTGCTTGACCCCTGCTCCATCCCAGGCCCTGCCCCCACTCCACCCCTTCCACCAAGGCCCCACACTGCCCCGCCTCTTCCTGCCCCCTCCACAAGGGCGCCCCATGGAAACTGGTGCCTCTCCATACTGGGGGGTCATGATCTAAAGGGGAGGTCACATGCCTAGTCACATGTCCCCCGGGTGAAGTGCCCCCCCCATGCCCAGCCCAGGGTCACCGTGCTCTCCCTGACCTATGTTACCAGCAGGGGGAGGTGTGCTTTGTCCTCCCTCTGTGCTTGACCCCGCCCCGACACGTTCCTGGCAGGAGGAAACCCAAGTGGGGAGTGGGAGGGAGATGCTTCTAATGCTGGCCCCTTCCGGTCGCTGCTCTGCAGCCCGGCAGCTGCCTGAGAGAGCCTAACCGGGGAGGCAGCTTCCACTCCCTGCCCAGGCTCGGCAGCTAGGGACTGCAGCTGAGCAAGCCGGAAACATGCAGAGAGAAGGGGGGCTCTGGCTCTCTTGCCCCTGGCATCCAAGCCTGGGCTGGGAGCAGAAGCCGCCTCCCCAGCCAAGCTCTTTCAGGCAGCCACCAGCCCACCACACTGCAGAACAGCATCCTAGCGGCCAGAAGGAGCTGGTCCTACCCCTTCCGCTCCCTGGCATCTGGGGCATGCATCGCCCAGCCCAACCCCCAGCCCTACCCTCTCCCCTCCTCTTCCTACCCCCTGCTCCTCCCTCTCCCCCCAGCACCTCCCACATGCCGCCAAACAGCTGATCGTGATGGGTGGGAGGCATTGATCAGTGGGGCCCACCGCTGCCCAGAGACACTTTGGGGGAGGAGGACCCCAATAGTGGGTGCTGAGCACCCACTATTATTTTTCCATGGGTGCTCCACCTCTGATGCTCCAGTCCTCTCTCCCCGCTGTAGCCCCTGAGCACCCTCCTGCACCCCAAACCCCTCATTCCCAGCCCCACCCCAAGGCCTACCCCCCCAGCTGGAGCCCACACACCCCTACACCCCAACCCTTTGCCCCAGCCCTGAGCCCCTCATCCCTGGCCCCACCCCAGAGCCCACACCCCCAGCTGGAGCCCTCACACCCCTACACCCGACCCTTTGCCACAGCCCTGAGCCCCCTCCCACACTCTGTACCCATTGGCCCCACTCCACCACATGAATTTTGTTATGTACACCAATATGGAGGTGATGATGCACATAACAAAATTCATTTTGTACATGGTGGGAAAAATTAGAGGGAACACTGGTCAGGGCTCCCGTGAATTTTTGTTTCTTGTCCACAAAATGTCCATGACTTTTACTAAAAATAACCATGACAAAATCTTAACCTTACTTACAGTGATATACTCAAGGAGCTCAATCTATTTAGCTTATCAAAGAGAAGATTCTGGGGTGACTTGATTAGTCTATAAATATCTGTGTGGGAGGACAAATATTTAATAATGGGCTCTTCAGTCTAGCAGAGAAAGGTGTAACATGAGCTAATGGCTAGAAGATGAAGCTAGACAAATTCAGACTGGAAATAAGATGTACATTTTTAAACAGAGAGGGTAATTAACCACTGGAACAATTTATCAAGGATCATGGTGGCGTCTCCATCATTGACAATTTGTAAATCAAGGGTGGATGTTCATCTAAAAGTTCTGCTCTAGGAATTATTTTGGGGAAATTCTATGACCTGTGTTATACAGGAGGTCAGACTACACAATCACGGTGGTCCTTCTGGGCTTGGAATCTAAGAATCAATGAATTTTTAACCCGTGCTATATAATCCTCAGCTTTGGTGACAAGACTTCTATTAAAATAAATACTACCACTGCTTTCACAACTTTTTTTTTTTTCATTTTAAAATAAACAGAACTCATACTTGAAGTCAGTAATATCACTCCAACAATAGGACAGAAGTCAATAATACACCGTAGAGAGTTATGGGAAACGGCCTTTAATGGTTTTAATTATCTTTTCCTAGAAAGTTTTATAGATTGTTGTTGATATTTCATCTTGATAGCTCTGTTTTATATTACAAAGTGCATAATGTCAATAAGGGAGGGCATGCTGTCTCAGAGCAATGCTTGCAAACTTTAACCCTTTGTATGCACCAAATCAAAGGACACAGTGCTAGGACAGGCTCCTCTCACCATATATGCATGATGGGTAAAAATTAAAGACTCCTAAGTCCCTTCAGTGTTTTTGAAAATGTTACCCAGTATACTTAGTATTTACAGAGCACTCTTCATAAGTAGACCTACCTCAAAAGATATGCCGACACAGCAGCTGGGAGTGAGCCTTCCAGCCCAGCTAGACAGATTCATGGTAGTGGGGCTCGAGCTAACCTGCTTAAAATTGCAGTGTGGACATCGTGGCTTCGGCAGAGACTTGGGCTAGCGAGCTGCCACCTGAGCCACAAACATCCACGCTGCTTTTTGTAGCGCATTAGCTTGAGCCCTGCTAGTGAGAGTCCGTCTAGCCAGGCTCACTCTCAGCTGCCGTGTAGACATGACCTAAGTACCTAATTACCATCAAGTTTAATGGGTATCCTGAGGAATACTGGTATTGCCTGTGCCTAGCCCGTAGCACCTCACGTTATTTAACCTACCGCTGGGGCTCTTATTTTAGCTTAGCACATTTCACGACTAATAAGCTCTTTATAACCTAGCACTAACATTTTGTTGCAGACTCTGCTCACTTTCCACCCAGGCACAAGTCCGAGGATGGTTTTGCCTGTGCTTCCAAATTCCCTTTCCTGTCTGTCTTTCCATCTTTTTCTATACATTGGTTGCACCTTTTTATTTCTTATTAAATGGCTCAGGATTTGATCCAACAGAAGAATACATCACTAAATGCAGAACAGCTTTAGGGGTCTATTCTTTGAAAGCTCTTTCAATCTCATTGCTCTTTGATTTAAATTGTTGCTTTTATCCACTTCAACGTGGAAGCAAAACATCAAACCTTTTGTCCATGAATATAGATATCCAAGGCCTGACCCAACACTCACTGAAGTAAATGGCAAGACTCCCATTGATTTCAGTAAAGCTGGATCAGGCCCCCCAACCCTTTCATTTCACTTCTTCACTGAATAAAATGCAAAGGGGGGAGAGGAGCTAGTGTTCGATGTAGAAATCATAGGCATACTATGTAAGTGACAAACCCATGTTCATATGGTAAGTGATACTTAAGCACCTGTATTTAGGCATGAACAGCAGCATTCATACTTCAAAACAATTCACAATAATCTCTTGATGATCTTTTCCTGCCTATTTGAGATACAATTATGGGGATCACTGAGGCTGTTCATGAGGTTTAGGAGTCTGGCAGTGGTGGAAACAGAAATCCTCCATTTATCCAGAGAAAACAGAGGGAAACTGCAATGTCAATATTGTGCCACCAATCACCTCAGTATTCTTCTGTTTGTTGGTGAGGCACAGCCCTCTCCTGGGGGAAGGGTAATTCAATCTCCAGTTTAAACTGGTCCTTCCCCTGAACAAAGTCTGCCAGCTTTTCCAGGGTTCTTTTGATTGATTTTCTTATGCCATAATTTCCACTAAGAGTTAAACCTAATTCAGAGTAAAATACTAAAGAGCTGTTTGAGATATACTACAAGTGACGGGGGAATATATAAATACTCAGATTAGGTAGATCCTCATTCTGCAATTGTCTCATTCTTTCTTCCTCCCAGAATGGAATCATGCATCTGGCCCTCTTTTGGAACCTTCTGCTATGTGTAACTTTCAAATGTTTCAGGTTCCAGCCACTTGACTCCTTTAGTGGGATACCTGATCCACACAAAAAATGTAACGATATGAAAAAGCACTCCAGTTTCTCAGAATTATAAACTCACTTCAAACTCATCTGGCATGGGATGGGGACAATAAAAATGAGTGATTTACAAGTATGCTAACCACTGAAGCTCCATAATAACCAGTATAATTAGGTAACTGCAGTTCCTGCAGGCCCATTCTCTCCTTTTATTCGTAGCACATCTGAGTAGCTCATGGAGGGATAATGAATAAGTATCATTGCCTCCATTTTACAAAAGGGGAAGCAGACACAGGGTTGATTTGCCAAAGCCATGCACTACATCAGTGGCAGAGCTGGGATTAAAATTCAGGTGGACCTGTCTTCCTGCTCCCTGCACAATCCACTAGACTGCAACTCAAATAAACCAGACTACAGACAATGTTAATAGATTTAGAGGGGGAGACTATTTCCGCTAGGAGCTGTGGCAAAACTAGAAGGTGCCATGGAACGCACGCTCAATTCTATTCCTAAATGTGAGTGGTGGAGGACACAAAAAGAGAAGTGTGTAATTTCCAAGGGGCATCAATGTATCAGTCCAAGCAACAGCAGGGTTTCAGTTGCATGTGGCTAATAGTAAAAGCTATACTATACTATTTGGAATAAAAATTATACATGTCTTTATGATAATTCTATAGTCTTAAAACCCCAAATGGGACAGCTGGATTATTTGGCATGGTAACAGGGCTAGAGAGAAGGGGAAGCAGGACTTGACATAAGTAGGGGCTCAGATATGTGGTGCCATCATAAATCATCAGAGAACCTCAGCTATAAGATATACAGAAAATATAGGTTAAGGTTACTTGGGGGAGATTGGGAGGAATAGGCAGGGAGAGTTGCTTCAGGGGCCTGGCACAGTACATTGACCTGTTCTGATAATTCAAGAACAGTCAGTAAAACTGAAAAGATAACATTTTAAAACTGATGAAAGAAAACAGCTTTTCACACAATGCTGAGTTATTCTGTGGAACTCATTGCCACAAGATATCACTCATGCCAAGAGATCACGCACTGTTACATCTGATAGGACTTTTTTTAAAAATAAGATAAGCATACTCATGTTTCTTGACATTAGCAAACCATTAACTGGTGTCAGTTAAGAAACCTCCCCTATGGTGTTTCTTTCAGCTGTTGCTGAAGCATTTGGAACTGGCCAATATTACAGACAATGGCTGCCCATAAGTCTGATCCAGTACAGCATTTCCTATGTTCCTATATAAAGATGAACTGAATGTTCTGCAGATACTTCATTTCAATGTAGAGTCTATTTAGATCTAAAATCTCAGGTACCAGAAATAGTAATTGTAAAATTATATTGCAGATTCCCAGACTAGAATACGGATAATGAGACTGCATGTCACAAGCTTCAAAATGTTGCAAAATTTGCTGGCATCATAATATTGACAGAGTTTAACAACCCCAGTGTTACCTGGATGGATGGCATATCAGGGCATGGTTTGGGGAAGTCATTTATTGATACTATAATTCATAAACAACCCAGCCTGTTTTGGGGCCTACAATGAAGGATCCCCCAACTGTGTCTTAAGAGGCAGGAGTTAATACAGTAGAATGACTGCACTAGTAAAAGGTGGGTGACAGCAGTCAGTGCACAGCTAGGTTTGTTTGCTTAGTAGGAAGCAACTGCCCTGAGGCAACGCCCAGACAAACTTTGCAAAGGGCATATGTTCAGCCTTCAGGTAAATGGTTGAGAGTAAAGCAAAGCGAAACGTACAAAAAACACAATCAGTTTAGGAGCTATTTGAGAATAATACATTAGGAGAATGGTATGTGTACCTAATAAGTAGAGAAATACATTAGTTGTTAGAGCTACAAAAGCATCTTCACAAAACAGAAATCCTGCCCAATCCACACAACATTAACAGTGCCACACCAGGTGTGAATGAGAGAGACAGTTATAAAGAATTAAGACACAGGCGGCAGTTTAGCCTGAGGGACAGGGGATTGGACCAGAAGTCAGGAGATCTGTGTTCTATTCCCGACAGTGTTGCCAACTCTGATTTTTATTATGAGTCACACACTCTTCGGTGTTCTTCTTAAAGCCCCAACTCCTGGAGTTGAGTTATTACATCAGACTCTCAGTTTGCATTTTTTTAAAAAGCTTCTAGTTCTAGTGGTTGAGGAAAAACTTGAAAATCTGATTCCTAAAGGGTCAAAAATAAGGCAACAAACAAAAAGAACCCCAAATGGACTGTTTTAAAAATCTCTTTATTTTGGTGGGCTTGATTCCTGTTTTTGTATGCTTGGGTTGGCACTACTACTATCTAGCTCTGTGACTTTGGACAAGTCATTTCACCTTTCTGTGACTCTGTTTCCCCTCATACCCTTTGTCTTATTTAGATTGCAATTTCTGTGGGTCTGGAACACTCTCTCACTACGTGCTTTTATGATGCCTAGCCAAATGGAGCCCCAGTCTTGGCTGGATCATCTAGCATTACTAGAATGTACGTAATCATTTAGAAGATATAGCTTTCTCTGATAACTTTTTTCAAAGTATTAGAAACAAGAAGGTTCCATGCTTAACTGAAAACAGTCTAGGCTATCCAAAAGAAGGGATAATATATACAGAGAATGTAGAAGCATCAAATAAATTAAATTAACTTTTTTATATCATTCTTTACTGTAGAATCTGAAGGAGAAATTATTTTTCCAAACACAATTTTTTAGAAAAACAGTGTGACCTGAACAAAGGTTAAACTGTCCATGGATTAAATTAGACACAACTCAAGTGCTGCAAATCACCAGGTGTAAGTGGCAATTGTTAGGAGATTTCTGAAGATAAGATGTCAAACAGCAGAGATGCAGACTGAAACAGAGCATACTGTAACCTTTAAAACAGCAACTGTTTCTGAAAAGTCATTTATGTTGTGCCTGTTTTTAAAAATAGGTACATCCAGGCAGACCATGACAATTACACCCCAGGTGTTACTAATAGAGAACCTAACCTCAGTTGCAGGGAAACTGAAATAAAGGCTAAAACATTAGGAAGCATGTAACTGGTAAGGTGAAATCCACACTACTTCTGTGAAAGGAAAACAAAAAAACCAAAACCAAAACAAACAAAACCCCTGTGCTTCACATAGGTATTGAGAACAAAAGCTCAGTAAAATAAGTATTTATGCTCTATAGTTGCTACCTATTTATTTCCAAGTGCAAGTCAAGGTGTTGGTCACAATCTCTGAAACCCTCATAATCTGGGACAGAGTTACCAGAGATCATGTATCTCGTACAGCAGAAGTTACAAACACCTGCATCTCTGGTGCTCTCAGTTCCTTCCTGGTATTTAACTCCCATGGCCAGTGAGGGTATTTCCAACGAAGCTCTCACCTCTGGAATGGGTTCCTGCCCTAAGGCTAATCCTTTTTGTAATCATCTTGAGCTCCTGGTCTCAGTGATATCTTGCAACAGCGATCTCCAAAGGTTACTTGTATTTCCTTTTAAATCCAAACCATCATAAAAAGATTGAAGGCAAAAGATAGGACTTCTCTATTTGACCAAACCTTTGAAGGATTTTTGGTTTAGTTTAACAGCAATGGTTTGGGAGCTTTTGTTATGGAAACACAAGTGTCATTGCTCACCTATAAGATGGAGGCTAGTTTTTGTTGCTTTATAATCAATTGTTTTTATAAAAGTGAGGATCCTTTGCCAAGCATTTGGGTGCTCTTGTTAATTTCTGGGTATCAATAAGGGAAATGTTTCTTTTCTCAGATACCTGTGACCTGTGTGACACTAACAGCCTGAAGTTCAAATTCCTATTGCCTGCATTTCTTTTAGGACAGTTTAGTCTTGGTTTGGAATTTAGCACCCACACCTTGAGATATTATACCAAGTAATAATTATAAATATATTGTTCAGATAGTAATTAAAGTCTAAAGGTGATTTATTGACCTTTCCCACATTATAGTTTGTATACAGCTCTGTAGTAAAGGTTTTCAAATAAAAATATAAGGAAGCCAAATGATCTTCATGTCAATATTGAAAGAGGCCCATGTGCATAGTTTTTTATTCTCTGTAACAAATTACAATCCACTATTTGAATCAAACTAAGAAACGATCCCATTAAAAAAGGACAACAGAAATAGAAGACACAGTTTAGAGTAGCTCCCAGAAGCATACTAGTATTACTGAGAAGCCTTTGGCAAAGAAGCTAAAGGATAGATTCCAACAATGATTTATTGGTGCTTTTCTGGTGGTCTACAAAAAAAACCCCCAAGAACAGACAGGGAATATGGTGGGGGAAGAGCAGGGGAACTTGAGAACTGCGACTAGCATACAGTAACAGCACCTTTTCAACAGAGCTGTGCAAACCTTTTGTAGATCTGACAAGCTTTTAGCATCTATGAAACTTTTAGGAATAAGTTTCTCATGGAGTTCTGACATCTCTGAAGAGGAATGAACTTTTTAGACTATGTTTCAAGCCTTCATAATAAAACCTTACCAATAAATAGGTTTTATAGATTGCAGGAATTATTACAAAGCCCTGGCAAACCCACATGCAATACAAAGCTTACCAGTTTCACTTTGAGTTTTGCTTTAGCCATAATAGGGTTTAAAAACAAACCTGAAATTTAATTTCTTAGACACTGAGATGATGGGTGCCAATACATAATACTTAAGGTAGAAAAAGTGAAACGCAGGAGACGCAATAGAGCTGTATTGAATAACAAATTTGGTTCACTAGCTGTCTTTTTGTTCTTTGCCTAGCACAAATAAGAATAATGATGCCAAAAAGAGGGGGAAATCATGAGTAGACCCAAAAACAATGTTTTTCAGAATTTTTTAAATTGAAAACGTTAAGAAAAAATCCACTCCACTAAATGGAGGACGGGGAGGTGGCACACAGTAAGTGCATTTTAATTGATATACCTAATAATCTGGCAGCAATAATGTAGTTAAGCACTGTAATGAATCTTTGGAGCTATAATTCACTTCACTGTTGATTAAGTTCTCTCTTGTAATTTCAGCTCCTTCACAGCACATTTTCAGTCCCACAACCTTCCTAAGACACTGCTGTCTCCTTTGGTTGAAGAATGGGGCCTATATTATTATTTACTGCAAGGGGACTACTCATGTGATTAAATTAAGCATGTACTGAAATGCTTCACTGGATTGGGGCCAGCATGCTCAGAGCCTTCAACTATGAAGTCCATAAAGAATACTCAGTTTATAAAAACAGAAATCTACTCTTTCCAGGAAGTTAATTCCCATTTCTGTTTAGCTTATATATTAAAAAAAAAAAAACAACAAAAAACTGAATTTTTCTAGTAAAGTTTTTTTATACATCCCAGCAAATCCCTCCCAACAATACAAGAGATCTAATTAAAAACAGTTAGTGAGCATCAATCCTTGAGATAAAAAAATTAGCTCTTTAGAATTCTGCCCTCACATATAGCTCTCTTAGCATATTCAACCAAACTGATTAAACAGTTGCTTCCAAATGCATTCTAATTCCTAATTAAAGATATTTTTAGATGTTAAATTGTGGCTCAAGAAAAAACAGCAAGTCTGAATTATTTCTTTTTTTAACAAGTTCACTGAACAAGCAATTTGTAGCTATATATAAAAATATACACCCAGAGATTACCTTATTATTAGCAGTAATACTGATTTGTAAAACATGGACAAGGTATATGCAGTCACTGTGTCCTTAGAAGTACTGCCTAGATACCATTACGATGTCCAAATTATAGGATGCTGATTCTAATAAGATTTATTTTGCAATATTACTTAATCTTACAGCTGTTCAGAAAATCTCCTTCAAAATGAGTTTTCAACAAAACAGTAAAAAATTGGTAAAAAATTGCAATAATTTGTTTCCATTTGGCAACCAACTCAATTTCGTATACATTCAGAGCACTTTGTGCCATCTACATGCTATACAAACATTAACTGATTAATCAAATCCTCAACAATCTCCCTGTTAGGTATGTTTGTAAAATAAGGATAATACTAAGGAAGAAACTGAGACACAAACCTCATGTCTGCACAGCAAAGAAAAACAGTCGACTAGCCAGTGCCAGCCAACTGGGGCTTACGCTGAGGGGCTGTTTCATTACCCCAAGAGCCCGGGCTCCAGCCAGAGCCCAGAAGTCTACACAGCAATGCAAGAGCCCTGCAGCCTGGGCCTCGCAAGCCCGAGTAGGTTGCACGGGCCAGCTAAGGGTACCCAATGATATTTAAGCACCTAAACAAGCCCCATTTTCAGGCTCCACTGTGATCCACGGAACTCCTTCTTAGCTGCCACCTGCCAATAGGTGCCTAAAGTCGCTCAACGCTAGGGTTGCTACCAATCTGGTTTTTACCCAGACAGTCCAGTTTTTGACTTGTGTCCAGGTGCAATTTAGGGTTGCCAGGTATCTGGTTTTCAGGGACCTGGCAGCCCTAAATGGCACCCAAACCAAGAGTCCAGTAACTGCGGAGTGGAGGGAGGTACCGACTCATTAACTCGCACCAGCACCTGCTCAGCTGGGGCCACCTCCTACCTGCAGGCAGGTTCCTTGAGACAATCCAGCGATTGATGGGGAGGGGAGGTGGGAAAGAGGAGAGACAGGGGCCAGGCCTTGGGTGGGGGGAAAGGCTGAGCAGGGGGGAGAGCCTGGGAGAAGTGGCAGAGCAGGGGGTTGGGCTTCAGGGATCCAGCTACTAATAATTAGAAAGGTGGCAACCCTACCCAAATTTTTGAAGTACAAGTTCCCTCGGTGCCTAGGTTTCTGCATCTGACTATGCACACTGTTGTCTCTCTCTAGGAGTCCAGGCACCATCTCCTGACTAAGCCCCTGAGTGATTCTAACCTGGGGAAGGATTAGAATACTAAATTATGTGTGTGGCCCTGTCTGCTAGGCATGCTCAGAAGCTGCCTAACTCCACATAAAACAGCGTGGGGAGAAGAGGAGAACCTCTCCCCTTATAAAATGTAGTCTATAGTGGTTAGAGTACTCACAGGGGATGTGGGAGACCCCCCAGTTCAAGTCCCCTCTCTGTCTGAGAAGGAATTTAAACAGGGACCTGCCACCTCTCTGGTGGGTGCTCAAACCCCTGAGCTACAGAATAGTCTGATATTCAGTTGTAGGAAATTACTGGGGGTGGGTGGGTCAGACAATGATTTAATAAGAGCAGACATTGAGATTCAAGTTAAAGCTTTATAAACCATTAAAACACAAATTGTCATCACATGTCAAAACATACAAAGTAAATATGAAATCAAACTTCTTGAGCAGCATTTGTTCTTGTTTTGTCTATGTGTAAATTTTGGATTAATATAGAACTTTTTTCGTTGGTTGAAAGTGTACAGTGAAATAGACATTTACTGACATTTAGTGATAAAAATCTAATCCTTTCAAGCCTAACTGTTATAAAATGTAACCACACAGTTTTAGAGTCAGTGCTAGTGGATCTAAATGCAAGATCAGGGTCTTATTTAGTTTCCCCTATAAAAAAAGGGTCTACCAGCTCCTACAATAACATAAAACATTGTCTTTGAACTCAGCTTGCTTTTAAAACAAAACTGCACTGAAGGTGAACATTTCAGATAGTTATGAGCATACAATCACTGCTAGAGGATAAAAAGGGGGAAATAATCTAAGGCAGGAGGTGGCAGAAATGGAATACAGACAGCTGTGTGATTTGTTTAATTTAAAACGGAGTAAATGTAAATGTCATGCTCCTTTAAATAGCCAAGTAAAAATAACAGCTTTATCAAGGATAGCAAATAAATGTATACGTAGAAGCTTTCTTCAGACAACAGGGAGGAAAAATATTGGTTCTCCTCTCAGCTCCAGCCCTCTTTTTCTTGCAGCTCTTTCCCTGGGGATTCATATACTGCTACTTAGAGAATTAGCTGCCTGCTATTAATGAGGCTTACCTGCAACTAGAGCTGGTTAGAAAAGTGTAGGGCTGGCTCGCTACTTGATTAATTAACTCCATACCTGCCATAACCTAAATCCCTTCACCTCCTCCTATCAAATGTTGTATTACATATTGCTGTGGATACAGAGGGAGAGAGAGGAACTGGGCTGTTCATTAAATATCTCTACACACACTAAATTACAAATGAAGGGTGAGATTTCCAAAAGCGCTCAGTGTTGGCCTAACTTTGCCCTTGCTGAAGTCAATGGGAGCTTTCCCATGGACGTTAATGGCAGCAGATTTAGGCCAACTGATCAGTTTGAAAATCCCACTTGAGGTGGTTAAATGCAGAGATTAAAGAGCATTCTGAATAAAAGGTACATTAATGGCAATTTATTCCCTTCAGCCCCATGGCTTTAACACTGATTCCCTTAAAAAATTAAAAAATCAAACCAGCTGCTCCCCTAAAAGGCAAATATGAAGGAACACTGAAAACGTCTTATCTTCTGCTCTAGATATTACGAGTTAAGAGAGCTTTGCAAAGTACATGCATAACTGCTTGGCAACGTGTCAGTACATGAGTTGATAGAAATCTATTTACAGACAAAGAAGAATCAGGAAAAAAGTTCAAAATAAAAGAAAAAACAACCCATCAGAAAAATGTCTCATAGAAGCAACAAGATAGGTTTTCTGCTTACATAATCACTGCCAAATAGATAATGATTGCTTTAAAAAGCCTTGCATATAAACCGTTCACAGTACTAACAGGATAAACTGCAATCAAATCCTGGTGCGATTGAGGTGAAATACACTTGGGTATCTGTTCTAATTTTTTTTTTTTTTAAATCACAGATATACAACCAACTGAATTAAAAATACATAAAAAAGAACCAGAAAAAGAGTAGTGGCAGGGGTGGGTTGAACTTGAGAGCAGACTGCACTGCAGGATTGGGGTCCAGGTTTATAATGACCAAAGTTACTACTGCCTTATGGGAGCTCGGTGACCTGTGTCAAATGAGTTGTGACCTCAGTCCAGTTCTCAGATGAGAGACTGTCAGATCGTTGACAACCTCAGGAGAGAGAACACATACTGAATGGGTCTATAAACTAAATTATTAACACCCTTTCACCCTTAGAGATGGTCTTTCTACATGCAAGGTCAAGGTGGCATATTGACGTGTTGGTGCGAGGAAGCCTGTGCTGTATCTGTTCTGTGGATGAACAGACCACAGCAGTCTCCAGGGGTGAAATCCTGGCCCTACTGAAGTCAATGGGAGCTTGGCCATTGACTTCAATGGAGCCAGGATTTCACCCCAGGATACATGGCACAATTTTCAGTTGCCATAGGAGCTTGGACTCAATGCCTGTTGAAGTAGTTGGCAGTTTTTTCCTTGGCTTCAGTCAGCTTTAGAGCATCCCTGAATTTTCACCCACATACAATACGCTTGCTTTTAAAACAAACGGAACAGCATTCACAACATTTCGTATTTTTCTAACTGAATTTCTTCATTACTTAGAAGACCTGTTGCCTCTTTCTCAGCAGTGGGAATACAAACAAAGATGAAAATCATCATCAGATGGTACCCCATGCAATTCAGAAGGAGGTGGAAACAACAGCTGGCCATTACGAAGGAAAATATTCAATACTGGGGATGAAAAATTCTATGAAATAAATTCCAGAAAATCATGAGCAAGGACTTCTCTGGGTCACTTTGACCCCTGTGTGCGTAGATATTAGTATCAAGGATGTGGCAGTATGTATGCATAAGACCAAGTAACTTTTTCCAGCCTTTTCAGGCTCATTTGCTACCTTAATCAGTCTCTAAGAGCAGGTGGTTAAAGAGAGAGTTTAATCTTTTTTTTTTTTTAAATGTAATTATTGCCATCTATCCAAATAATTTTCAATGGCTCATTTTCCATATCCAATTAAAGACAAGAGCAACAATGAGACACTGGCAGCAAGTTAACAATGGATCCCCAGGATCACACAGGCCTATGTTTGTTTAAAATAAAACAAGATTCTGGCATGAGTTTATCATCTTATGCCCAACAGCTTTGGTGAAAGCTAAGAAGGAAAAAGGACCCAAGACAGTATTATGAAAACACAGTCTGATGGAAAATTATAGGTAATACAATCTGCAAGCTATTTAGAAATGGATACATCTGATGGGGGGAGAGAAGCACTGTACAATAGTTTAAGTGGAGAGTTTTGTTTCTTAAATTTAACAGAAGCAAGCTTTTAATTTTTTTTTTTGGTAAGATCACTGCCACCATATAAATATGCACAGTATGTTTTGGGAGGAAGAAACATGGTACCAAGACAGCTTGTGCTTATGGGCAAGGCTACTACATCCATTAGCCCAAAAAGTTTCCTGTTTTCAACACCAGCTAAACTCTGGATTAAAGCATTAGGTCCTCATCCAACTCCCATTGACTACAATGGCACACTGTAAGTATCCTCCCTCTCATCCTGGGAGGGAACCCTCCAAGACAGCGTGAAGGGATGATGATAGGACAGTGTGAGGAAGCTTGCATTGTTGTTGCCCAGGCTGTACCTATTCTGTGGATACATAAAAGGCCTTCAGGGGAGTCAAAATGGACCCTTCATCACTAAATTTACTTTATTACAAATAATCCATCATTCTTCCCCTCCCCCCCAACTAATATTTTTATCTGTTTCTCTGGAGTTGACCAAGTATGGTTACATCTTTCCGGTCACTTAACTAGAGGAAATAGTTTAAGACAGCACAGTACATTCTTTAAGCTCTTATTGGTGCTGTCAATGCTCTAGGCTTTTCAAAGGGAGACAGAAATGTAAACACAGCTGCTTATTGAAACTACATAAAACAAAAGCTACAAAACAAACTTCCTTTAGCTACAAAAAGATCGTAAGTTTGTACTCACACACACTAAATTGAAACATGATTCAAATGGAACACCCTGCAGCCCTAAGAAAGTCACTTGTCCATATCACGATAAATGTTTATTGAGTGCATGTACAGATCGTAATGTCAGATTTCACATATCTCATTGCAGTTGGAACCAAAGTCAAAGCCCTGAATGTCATATCTAGCTTTCAGGCGGGTTTGGGATGTGGAGAAGAGGTAGGGAAGTGCTCCTAAAAGAGTACACTTGATCCTCTCAACAGAGAGAGAGGATCATTTCCTACAGCCCTCAGGCATACAATGTAGCGCTAAACAGAATGCTCTTGATCTGACAAAGATCAACCCAGTGAGGCCAAAGCCCACCTCCTTCCTCCAAACATGTGGGGGGAAGCAGGGGTGCTGGAACAATTTTTATAGCGGAGTTGCTGAGAGCTATTGAACCAAACTGTAAACCCTGTATACAATGGAATCCATTTCAAGTCAGGAGGTGTGGCAGCAGCCCCCACACTCCTAGTTCCAGCACTTATAGGGAGACGACAGAGAGAAGGAATGAACCCTGTTGCCACCTGACCATGCAATTAAGAGGAGAGGTGGGGGAGAAACAGGAGAGAGAGAATACACACCCTACTGTCCCCACCACTTTAATGCCTGTCAGTGAGAGAAGGAAACCACCTGCTGTTACCCTTTGTGATCTCAAGATAGGCATTGAGGAGAAGACCAACCTTGTTTCCTGAAAGAACGAGGAGTACTCGTGGCACCTGAGAGACTAACAAATTTATCTAAGCATAAGCTTTTGTGGGCTAAAGCACAATTCATCAGATGCATGCAGTGGAAAATACAGTAGGTATACACACACACACACAGAACATGAAAAAATGGGGGTTGCCATACCAACTCTTAACGAGAGCAATCGATTAAGGTGGGCTATTATCAGCAGGAGGAAAAAAAAAAACTTTTGTAGTGATAATCAGGATGGCCCATTTCAAACAGTTGACAAGAAGGTGTAACAGTAGGGGGAAAATTAGCATGGGGAAATAGTTTTTAGTTAGTGTAATGACTCATCTTATGACTTTCTTATGACTCAACAGCGTGCCCTTGTTGCCAAGAAGGCTAATGGCATTTTGGGCTGTATAAGTAGGGGCATTGCCAGCAGATCGAGGGACGTGATCTTTCCCCTCTATTTGACATTGGTGAGGCCTCATCTGGAGTACTGTGTCCAGTTTTGCGCCCCACACTACAAGAAGGATGTGGAAAAATTGGAAAGCGTCTGGCGGAGGGCAACAAAAATGATTAGGGGACTGGAACACATGATTTATGAGGAGAGGCTGAGGGAACTGGGATTGTTTAGTCTGCGGAAGAGAAGAATGGGGGGGAGGGAGGATTTGATAGCTGCTTTCCACTACCTGAAAGGGGGTTCCAAAAAGGATGGATCTAGGCTGTTCTCAGTGGTAGCAGATGACAGAACAAGGAGTAATGGTCTCAAGTTGCAATGGAGGAGGTTTAGATTGGATATTAGGAAAAACTTTTTCACTAGGAGGGTGGTGAAGCACTGGAATGCGTTACCTAGGAAGGTGGTGGAATCTCCTTCCTTTGAGGTTTTTAAGGTTAGTCTTGACAAAGCCCTGGCTGGGATGATTTAGTTGGGGATTGGTCCTGCTTTGAGCAAAGGGTTGGACTAGATGACCTCCTGAGGTCCCTTCCAACCCTGATATTCTAGCATTCTATGATCCACTCCCCATCTTTATTCAAGCCTAATTTAACGGTGTCCAGTTTGCAGATTAATTCCAATTCAGCAGTCTCTCACTGGAGTCTGTTTTTGAAGTTTTTTTGTTGAATAATTGTGACTTTTAGGTCTGTAATTGAGTGACCAAGGAGGTTGAAGTGTTTTCTGACTGGTTTTTGAATGTTATAATTCTTGACGTCTGATTTGTGTCCATTTATTCTTTTGCATAGAGACCAATGTACATGGCAGAGGGGTATTGCTGGCACATAATGGCATATATCATGTTGGTAGATGTGCAGGTGAATGAGCCTCTGATAGTGTGGCTGATGTGATTAGGTCCTATGATAGCGTCCCTTGAATAGATATGTGGACAGAGTTGGCAATGGGCTTTGTTGCAAGGATAGGTTCCTGGGTTAGTGTTTTTGTGGTGTGGTTCTGGTGAGTATTTGCTTCAGGTTGGGGGGCTGTCTGTAAGCAAGGACTAGCCTGTCTTCCAAGATCTGAGAGTGAGGGATTGTCCTTCAGGATAGGTTGTAGATCTTTGATGTGCTGGGGGCTGAAGGTGATGGCTAGTGGCGTTCTGTTATTTTCTTTGTTGGGCCTGTCCTGTAGTAGATGACTTCTGGGTACTCTTCTGGCTCTGTCAATCTGTTTCTTCACTTCAGCAGGTGGGTACTGTAGTTGTAAGAACGCTTGATCAAGATCTTGTCGGTGTTTGTCTCTGTCTGAGGGGTTGGAGCAAATGCGATTGTATCTTAGAGCTTGGCTGTAGACAATGGATCGTATGGTGTGGTCTGGATGAAAGCTGGAGACATGTGGGTAAGTATCGCAGTCAGTAGGTTTCGGGTATAGGGTGGTGTTTATGTGACTATCGCTTATTAGCACTGTAGTGTCCAGGAAGTGGATCTCTTGTGTGGACTGGTCCAGGCTGAGGTTGATGGTGGGATGGAAATTGTTAAAATCATGGTGGGATTCCTCAAGGGCTTCTTTTCCATGGGTCCAGATGATGAAGATGTCATTAGCATAGCGCAAGTAGAGTAGGGGCATTAGGGGACGAGAGCTGAGGAAGCGTTGTTCTAAGTCAGCCATAAAAATGTTAGCACACTGTGGGGCCATGCGAGTACCCATAGCAGTGCCATTGACTTGAAGGTATACATTGACTACCCCATGGGTGGGCCAAGGCAGGGCAGGAACAGGGTGAGAAGTACTTAGCAGCAGCAACATCCCACAAAAAGTAAGGAGAGAAGGTAAACCTGACAAAGCCCAAATGTGACTGGTCCTGAATTGGAATTCTCCCAAAGTGTGTGACCCACGCACAGTTTTGATGTGGAGAACAAACTTTAGAGCTGGGGAAGATCTTTACCAGCAACAAATTTGTTTTCTGAAATGTATAGGCTTTATCCAAAACTCTAAAATACATACAAGGACACACATCCCACACAAGGCAAAACTGCAACTCAAAAGAAAAAAATATACATCCAAATTTCCAAGACCCAAACACAATTTGCTGATCACACACTTCAGCAAACAGACCATGCATTAGAAAATACCTCCTTTATTAGTGGGAAGAAACACAATCTGACTCCATCTCCAAAATTCAGTAACGTAAGCCAATATAGCAGGTTAGCAATCGCTGTTTCACAAGTCCAACTTCAGCCTCAGACTTCTATCTGTTTTGATACGCCAGGTTCTTCCAGGAACAAACAACCAAAAAACAAACTGAAGAGAAGTGGGTTAAAAGAGGTTTTAGAAATAAATTTTTACACAAACATCTAAAATATAGAGAAAAATGTAATAAAGAGAAGACATTCCTGAACAGAGACCAGAATACAAAAACATTCTATCAAACAAACAAATCCCCTCCCTAACATGCATTTTCCATTCTGTATAAACACACGTTGGGTAACGGATTGCTGTTCCTAGAAAGAATTACATTTTGTTGCCAACAGCTGTAGCCTTTCATAGGCATCATAAACATTATATAGAAGATTTACACTTTTGACAAAGCCATAACATTGTCCACAGTAGAAAAAAAGCCTTTTTCTTACAAAATAGCCCTACTAGATTGTCCTTAATACTGAGCACAATAGTGGGTTTTCTGTTCAAAGGGTGATATTCACCCATAGGTGCTGGAACTAGGGGGTGCTTAAAGTGGTTTCCATCATATATATGGTTTACAGTTTGGTTCAATGGCTCTTAGCACCCCCACTATAAAAATTGTTCCAGCACCCCGGACTTCACCCCTTGCGTGTTTAAATGATGTATGAGCCCTGAGCTAGTGCTCCACCCAGGGGTGAACTGTTTCACCCTAGCTACTTTACAAACAACAAATGACATCAGCAACTTAACTTAGCAACCGAACTACATGACTCTGAATCTCTCTGCTGATTTTTTGGCTTTACAATCATACCTTCCCATTTGGGGGGCAAAAAAAAAAGTTTGTTGCCATATGATATATCCACACAAAACCAAAAAGCAAAAAACAAAAAAACCTACAGAG
Organism: Lepidochelys olivacea; assembly: GCF_965140295.1. Taxonomy (NCBI): domain Eukaryota; kingdom Metazoa; phylum Chordata; order Testudines; family Cheloniidae; genus Lepidochelys; species Lepidochelys olivacea. The sequence goes on from NC_140411.1 coordinate 271,618,034, forward strand.
GAAACTAACTATTCACAAAGGGCTGTCAAATGCCCAAAGTAAACAAACGGGATGGGACGGGGAGAGAAAAATATATTGTTCTTCTCATGTCTTTCAGGTCTAGCAATCTTAGACCCCCCAATCCCGTACCTACAGGCACGCACATACGTAAACTCAAGCATGCAGTGGGGATACCCCCCTTTCTTATGTAGTCGTAGGACTGGGGCCTTTTAGTGTTTCTAGTAACAACAGTAGGTAAAATATTTCCAAGCAGAATTGTCAGTTAACTGACTCCCTTATGTTATTAAAACTCAGAGGTGTTGCAAATTTTTTTGTATTTATTTACAAATGACCAAACAGACATATAGGGCCAAATTCTGTAATGACCTACAGCTATATTCTGTGTAGTTACTCCACTACTAATCACAGTGAGTTATAAGAGCTGTACATCACTACATAATTTGGCTCAGAGTGATTTGCCTAATGCTACACGATGAGTCAGTGGCAGAGTCTTGTTTAAAACTCAGACTCCTGGCTTCTATTCCACAGCTACTCAGTCCACTAGAGTACGCTTATAGAGCTTTTAGAAAACCTCACTACAAATCTTATAATAGTAGTTGTTCTTCTAAAATTCCTGTAAAAATTTTTTTACTTGGAAAGGGGAAAAATAATAAAACAACTTCTCAGCAATTGAAGCAGCACTCTTTTATGACCATGAAACCACCAGAATGCATTTCCTAACTGAGTCAGAGATAGAATGAGGTTGATTTAGTGAAACAAAATGTTGAATAATTCAGAGTTCTGCTTAGCAAGATATTTAACAATGTTCACTCTTTTGCTTCTTTGGATGGGGGGAGACTAGTACACTGAATTTAGCAGTCTTAAATATGATCAACAACAAATCTTGATCAGCTATGAAATTCAACCTGCCTTCAAGGAACAAATTATTATATGCCAACAAGCTTTGCATAGTTTGGGGCTATGTGGCTTGAGCCAACAAAATCCAGGTAAATCCTGACTTGAGTGGGATTACTTCCATGGGTAAGCATTTCTCCTATTAATAAAGGATTTGGTTCATAAAATGAATTTCAAATGATCAGAGTGTAAATAACGTTAAATACATATACTGCAGGTTCTTTTCATTTAGACAGATTCTCTCAAACATATTGTCATTAACAAACTATGATTCACAGATGATGCTCCCACAAAAGTCAGTGGGAGTCTTTCTATTGACTTTGAAAGGAGTTGGCTCAGGATCTTACCTACTATGGCCTTGACACAAAAGAGCACTTAAACATGTGCTTTAACTTGAAGCACAAGAAGCCTTATTGACTGCAATGAAGCTATTTACATGGGTAAAGTTGAACACATGCCTAAATGTTCTCCTTAATCATGGCCTAACTGAACTGAATCAATCTGTCACTTTAAAGTACTTTCTTGTTTTCTATACTCCATAATTATTACAAGAGAAATTTCAAAAAGTGAAAATAAGACATTACACGTCATTTCATCAGAACAATCAAGATTTTAGTATAACGAAGCAATGCCCAACAATGTGAATTGCTGTACCTAAAACACCGAAGTAGAAATATATTAAGAACTTCAGGCAACCATAGATTGCAGAGATCTGCAGAGCATTTTGCTACTGGTGGTATTGCCCCTCCTGAATACTTTTTACATCTCATCAAAATCTATCTTTGTCCCTCCCCCGTCTCTCCCCATAGGATCTGTGCAGCTCCCAAACATCAGCCAACAGCCTGAGAGGAGGGAAGTGCTGTTATCTCCATTTTACAGAAGGTTTAACAGAGGAATTATGTGATTTATCAGGACTATGCAGAATGTCTGACATAGTCTTAGAGTAGGAACCCCATCTCCTAAGTGCCAGTCCAGTGCCTTAGCCACAAAACTAATCTCCTCCATGACTACGAATCACATAGGAAAATATTCAATTGTTCTGTTAATACCTTTTGTCTTTACTACCTAACAGGAAGAGATTGCATGTTTCAGGCCAGAAAGAACTAGGAAGCTGGCAAATAAAAACATAATTTCTTTAAAATTCTCATAACAGATTTAAGGAAACATTTATTAGCTATAGTATACGGGGCATGTCTAAAGCAATTTTCAGCTGATCATCTCAAAGTACTTTAAAAATACCAACAAGCTAAACCTCACACCAATGTAAGATCTTATCTCCATTTTACAGACAGGGAAACCAAGGCAGAGAAATATAGGTGCTGATCCAACAAAGCACTTAAGCACATGCTTAACGTTAAGTCAGCAAGAACTAGTTATGTGCTTACATGCTTTGTTGGACTGGGGCCCATGGACACACAAGTCAGTGGCAGCGCTATCCATCCTGATCACCCAAACATCTGTAAACAGTAAATGAGTCTTTGACCCCCATCCATGCTGGATTTTTAACCATTCCACAGTCAGTTTAAGTAGGGTCCCAGCATTCCAAGTTTTAACGTGCTTTGTCCAACCAGTGTGGACAATTCCATACTATTTCAAACCCACATTTAAAAACTATACTTCAAGGGTTCCACATTGGCCAGCCAAACCACTTCAGAAATCATTTTAGCAGGAACTGTGTTTAAACTCCTTAAAAGTCCATTCTAGATGAGCTTAAAGTTTATTATTCTAAACAGTACAAAGTATTTAAATGTATATAGTGTCATATAATTTAAATAGGATAATTCTATTTTTCATGGTTCTTGATACTCATTTAATGAGCTTGGAAAATACTCTCCTCTAACAATTCCTTCTTTTTCATTTGGCAAACGTAGGGTTTTTCTCTCTTTCTAGACTTTTAAATGGAACAGAAATGAATGTTTGTTGTTTAAAAACACAGAACAAGGCTATTCATGCCAAACTGTCTTTGTTTGCATACAAGCAGCACTGGAGAGGTCACCACAGTTAGCATCCTATTTTAAGGGTATCCGCTGCTTAAGGCGCGATGGGTGCTCTGTTCTCGGACTCCTGCAGTACAGAATCAGATATCAGGTATGGCTATTTGCTTGCTATCTTGTTTTCATATTCCGTGTTGCTACAATAAAAATAAAAAGGCACACTAATCTAGTCTGGAGCCCTTTTCTAGATTACACACAGAGTTTGGCAATAGGAATATCAAGCAGAGGCAACCACTTGAAACCAAACAACATAATGTACATAGATAAAATACATTAGTCACAAACTATTTACTGTAAGAAAAAAACAATCCAAGAAAGAATACGAATCTGCAACTGTCCTTCTAATATCAAACTGTATGATGCTGCTGAACATACTTGAGGGTCCAATGCATGTAACTGTAAAGATTATTCAGACGATAAATAAGTAGCAAATGTATATACCACTAATCTACAACAAGCAAAAATATTACCATGATGGGTCAGAGCAATGAGGCATTTTTCAACACTGTTTAATACCGCAGGTACACACTGTGATTATAGCTCATACAACTCATGCCCACCCATTATATATGTTTTTTATTCTCAATAAATGGTGAACATTATTGAGCCATTTCTGCAGTAAGAGAGAAAGCATAAAATGCTGTCTACACAGGTCCAGCAAAAAAAGTGACTGTGTTTTTGATGGAATATGATGAGAATGTTAAATTGTGCAAATTTAGCACTCAAAAAATAAAATCAAGAAATACCAAAATTTAAAGTTGCACATTCATGCTAAAAATCTACTTCCCGGTATGTATGTATGATGATACAAAACCTGATTCTGATCTCACTTACATGGGTGTAAATCAGGGGTAACACCACTGAACCAATGCACTTTCACCGGTGTAAGTCAAAGAATCATTCAAAAATCTTTAATCACATAATGGTTCTCAACCTCCACCATATATTATCATTCCTTCCTCTCCATGCCCCTTCCCCGTCCCCAAAACTCAGATACACGTTTGTGGCATCTTGTAACTTTTAGGAATGGTGCTGCTTCCACCTTAGCTCATTTCCAAACTTTGGAAAGTTTCAAGAGAATGAAACCAATTGCACATCCTACTTCAATCCCACCATGTTAGAAGGGCACCACGGGGGAAATTTACATTGTTCTGCACCCTCTCCCCCAGAGCCGTTTCAAGGGCACGGCAAATTGGGGCAACTGCCCCGGCCCCCCGCTTTGTGGGGACCCACGCTTCATGAGGAGGCGGGCAGGGAGGTGAGGCGGGAGTCAGCGGGCAGGGAGGGGGGAGGAGGAGCCCCCCTACCAACCTTCCCCTCCCCCCTAAGCTTCCCGCTCACCAGCTGGCCCCGTCAATCGGTGCCTCCCCCTCCCTCCCAGTGCCTACCGCCAATCAGCTGTTTTGTAGCATCTGGACTTGGTGCTGGGGAGAGGATGGAACTGGGTGGGGAAGAGGCAGGGCAGGGGTGGGGTAGGGGCAGGACCTGGGCAGAGCCGGGGGTGGGAGCACCCCCCAGCAGATAGAAACTTGGTGCCTATGTCCCGGGCCCCACACCCCCGTAGGGACAGCCCTGCTCTCCCCACCCACCAGGTTAGCCCTTCACCTCCTCCCAGGGCAGTGAGTGCCACACTTTTGTGAAACACTGCCTTATACAATACAAAGGAAATGTGTCAAGGTAGAAAAATGTACTCAACTTCTATTGCCTTTGGATCAGGCCTATGCTGAAGGTGCACAACAAACGAGGAAAATGTTTTTTGCTTTGCCTCATTGATTACTCCACCCGTAAGATGTGCAGCGAATGAGGAGTTTCACTGAGTACCTTCAATAAATATCCATCACTGTGTAGCTAAATCAGCTGGGAGCACCCCTGCTGTGTAGCCTTCCTTAGCTATGCACCTTCACAAGTGTAGAGAGAAAAATCTTGTGAAAAAACTTACCTGCACAGAACATTTTTCTTTCAGTGCATTGTAACATGGCCAAATCAAGGCCAGTTTCCAGCCAAACGCTCAAAGGCTCGGAAGTAAGGACTAATTCCCTGCTAACTTCACACCATTTTGGCACTACAGCTGTTAAAAAAATGTTGCCAGTATCTTTTTATGATGAGGGAAGTGCATTTTATTCACTCTCCTTGTACTTAAAAATATTTGAATAATTTCATACATACTTTTTCTTTTTTTTTTTAATCACTTTCAAGCAAAGCTGAACCCTAGAAAATTTCAGACTGGAAGTAGAAGGTTTTGGAAATATACTGGTAAGTGTCAAGACACTAAGGGTTAGAATACAAATTTGTGCAATTTTAACGTCTCTCAGCTCCTTGTCCTGCTGTAATTGAGCAATGGACAGGAGGTTTGCGGGACTGGTCCTAGATATTTAAGATGGAGGGCATGAGTCCCATTTACACCAAGGCCTACTTTACACTGCTCTGGGAGCGTAAAGGGTACTTAAAGTTGACATAAACGTACATTTACACCTCCTTACACTGTCAAAGTGGGGGAAAAGCAGCCTTAGTGTAAATGAGAATCAAACCCAAAATCAAGTTTGCATCATTCCTAAAACTAAACACTAATGTACATTTGATCTCACTGGGACCTGCTGCATTCTTAGCTGTTCTTGTGTCACTATCATATTTTTATGCTTCCATAGAGGCTGTTGGAGTCTACTTGTAATGCTATAGGTAGTTTATCAAGCAGTAAACAACAAAAAAGCTAACAAATATCCATCCATTAAAACAAAACAAAAAAACAGAATAAAACCCCTATTAAAAAAAAAAAACACACACACGCACACAACATATATTTTATGGACTGAACCCTTGTGACTGATGAGGTGGTTTATAGACCTGTTCTTCAGCTAGTTAACACCATTCCTAAGCTTACAGCAGAGTCCTCTTTTGGCCAGGAGGTCTAGTGTCTCCTTCCTTGGGAGGCTGTGGAAACTTCTTCACTGGAGGTTTTCAAAAGGAGGCTGGATAGCCATCTCTCTTGGATGGTTCAGACACAACAAATCTTGCATCTTGACAGGGGGTTAGCCTAGACGACTCTTCTAACCATCTGATTCTTTCCTGCCTGGGCCCTCCAGATTCTGCTCCTCCTGAACCAACGCTCATCTTTTTCCCCCTCTGCTGGGCTGCCTATCAGGACCTAGGAACCTAGCCTAGCCTCTGCTCATCTCACAGGATCTGCATTACTTCCTCTCACTCAGCAGACTCTCAAGAAATATGGTCTGTGGCCAACCATGGGCACCATGCATCAGGTCTACGTGGCACTGCCTCTCTCATCCCAAATGATGATATCAACACAGTCAAGAAAGTGCAGCTCTTTGGTTACTAACATCAAAGCCAACATCAAAACCACAAAAAGAAAAGGAGTACTTGTGGATTTTCTTTTTGCGAATACAGACTAACACGGCTGTTACTCTGAAACCTGTCAAAACCACAGTGATAGTTCTGGTCTTACCTACAAGATCCTCTGCCATAGTTTCCTTACGCTTTCTCTCCAACTGGTCTCTCACCCATGGAAACTCCTGTAAGGAATCTAAGAACGTCCGAAAGGCCTTGGGTCCTCTGGTAGGAAGGATATCTAGAAGCATCATGGTTTTTCTGTGATTGGTGGCTTGGGACTTTATTTCTTGAAGGTGGTTTTCTGTTAGAATGCCTTCCTGGTAGAGGTAGTGAATGATGAGCCCCTCCACCAGCACCTCTGAGCAGAGCACCAGCCGCAGGGAACGCAGAACCTGCTTGTCTCTGGCATCCATCTGTCACGAGGCGTGTGAGAGAAGAAGCAGGACACGTGAGATATTAAAATGCTTCAGTTTTTAAGATCAAAGAAAGCTATTTTACTGTTCAAAGTGTTTAAAAAGAAAACCACCCTATGATCAGCCAAAGTGGGAACCATATATCACTGCTCAGACACCTTTTTTTCTGCTGGGATTTCATGTACCGCCTCAGCTGCGAGTTGATTTCTTACCTCTCAGACTGCACCTGGGGCCATGAATTTGGGACCTGATCCTTCTCCCACTGAAGTTAATGTGTGTTTGCCTTAGTGTAGACTTAGATGGGAGCAGAACTGAAACACTAAGGCCACAATCCTGTAAACTCCTTGGAACAGGGATGCAGCTGGATCACTGGCAGGCTTGGGGCCTTGAGATTAAAATAGCATGTTTCTGAGTCAATTGCTTTTTTTGCAGGAAGTGAAAAACTGAGAATTAGGGCAGGACAGACTTACTGCGAAAGGATTTAAAAGGAAAGAGCTCAAGATCTTTTCTGTATCTGAAACAGCTCAGCTTGTATTAAAAACAATAGAATTAGTTGTCTTTAATTACTTGGGTGTACACTCAATGCAAGACACCCATTAGAAACACTCCTGGTGCCCCATAAACCAAAATATTTCAAGGATTAACCTGGTAGTTCCTATATGAAAGACAGTTTTTGCATGGAGTCAACCATTTCCTGAGAGAAGAAAAAGCTAGTGCTGCTCTCGCTTCCTCTCCTCTCAACCTCAGTTGAACTCTTTTTGCCGCACACACACCCATCTTCCCAGCATATAACATTCCACAACTCCCCTCCCACATGGCTCCCTTCCAGAAAGCCAAGGCCACTCAGGCTGTTTGTAAGAGATTAGAGGAGCCAAGATTGCACTGATGAGCAGTCCTGATCCTTGCCAAGAGCTGCTGGGGGAAGGGGGAAATGGAGTGAGGTGTGTACATGTCTTAGATATTTACAAAGGACCAACAACCCCTTTGTGTTTTTAAATGATGCTTAAATACCAGTGTCTTTCAGGCTGGGAAGAGAGCTCCCAAAGTCTAGATATTTGGAGGGGGAAGGCGCTAGACAGGGAACCAAGCAGAAGACCTGGAGACTTACCATGATCCATTCCTGAGGTGAAATCAGCCTAGAAGGAGAGTTTAAAGATGGAGCACAACTAAAAGCAAAGAGCTCCCCCTTTCTCACTAATTTCCCCCTCCTGACTGTTGCAGTGAGAGCTCCCCCTCCTGTTCCAATCTACTATAACCACTGTCTGGAAGGGATCCAAGATCAAGCTAGAGGAGGCTTTTTTTTTTTTTTTAAAAAGTAAATAATAGTGATGGTGGAGGGGAAGAGAGAGAAGAAACACCACATCATCCCTATTACAGAAAACTGCTGTCCACCAAGCAAGAAGACCAAAGTTACAGTAAAGTCAAAAATTTCCCAAGTATTTCTAAATATTTGTGATTTTTCAATTTCAGGACCAGACTAAGAAACATTCACTAACTCAGTGGTACTTGTACAGTCCCTGACTTGCACATTGGTATTGCTATAGACACAGGGGAAATCACTATTTGCATGCATACATTGATGTGGAAGCACACTAGAAGTGAAAGTTGAAAATCTGGCTCTGACTAGCTTCCTCATACCCATTTATTTAACCTTTGAAATAAACACTCTAGCTTTTCCCCGGATTTAATAGATATTATATTAATTGGTTTCTCTGCAAGTCAATAATAATTTGGATTGGATCCCTAGGACTCCTGGCACGTTGCAATAGGGAAGTTAGTGCCTGGTTAGGAAGGAATGATGTGAGCCATTAACTCCAAACGGCCTCATTATTATCTTATCAGGGCTGGAAGGTTTTTCCCAGCTTTTTCAGTTGGAAAATGCTCCATAAACGACATAGATTCACACTTCAGAAGTTATCAATACATAATTTAGAAAACAGGTGCATCCATTACAATAAAGAACAAACATTGGCTATTGCCATTCATATTACTCGCGCTGCACGTCTAGTATTTTCTGTAGCTCATCTAATCTAGCAGGTAAGATTTAGGGTTCCCCCCCTCCTCATGATTACTTTATGCAAGAGGAATAATGTCATAAAGCTGTAGGGAGACATTTGTCGTTTCATTGAATCGATATATGCGGCTACTGTCTCAGACACTGTGTAAATACACATAGCTCCAGAACGCCACCTGAAATTCATTGAGAACTTTATAGCTTTTCCGCAGGAGATGAAACTGTCTCAGGGGTTCTGGGGTGGGTGGTAATTTAACTCTAGCAACACAGGAATCCACCAACAAATTACACTTACTATACATCAGACTGAGTCTGGCTGTTTTTTCACAGCCGTGTGTCCGTAAAACAGACAGGACAAAGCCCGTAGCTACGGTAGCTGGGTAGGAGTGGATCTCATGCCCTGAGGGGTGCAAGGCAGGAGCGTTGTAGCCTCCCGTGCTAACCGGAGACCCGGGTCAGCAGCAGCAGCACCATAAATCACAGCAGCACTGCGTGTCTCCGCAAAGCCACCACATCACTATAAACTGAGCCGGTAGCAGGATGCGTCAGTCCTGTGGAAGCTGCTGCGGGAGGACAGCCTACCATGGCTGGACCTGCCTTGGTGTGTGCGTGTGCCTGTAAGTGCCTGGATTGATCTTCCAAAGCCAGCGCCGCTGGGGGCAGCAGGAAAGGTGCAGAGATCATAAGAAGCGGGCTAGACAAGAGGCCGGAGGAAAGGAGCGTGCAAGGCCAGCCCCCAGGGCAGGGGCAGCAGGGCTCCCAGCCAGCGCCTGGGGAAAGCACTGCGGAGCCGGCGTTCTCTCCCCGCTCACTGAAGCGTACTTACAGCCGGAAAGCCGGGGATTACACACGCTCCCGGCCCGGGGCTGGAGGCACCATCTTTGTTGAAGGCAAAAGGGCTGAACAGGAAATGCCCTGCCTCCATCCTTCTTAAGGGGACGAGTCCTCCAGAGGAAATGCAGCAGCCATGTTTGTTGAGGTCAAATGCTTTGCCGTAGAAAGCGCAGCAGCCATCAGTGTTGTGGACACAGGCACTCCCAAGTGTTAGACTAGCAGAGAGCACTTACCTAGAACATGCCATGTAAGTGTAACATGAGTTGTAATCGCTACCCCTGAGAGATTGTTCTTTGTCTGGAGCGGTGTTGTAGCCCTAGCAGTCCCAGTGCAAAGGCAAAATCTTTTATTGGACACACCTCTGTTAGTAAGAGAGACAAGCTTTCTAGCTACACAGAGCACTTCTGCCGGGGGGGGGGGGGGGAAGATTGGTCTTTGTCATTAGCAGCCAACTTGATTTGTTACAGTGCTCATATGTCCATCCATGAAACAAGATGACTATTTAAAATGGTCAAAAGTCAGAACTGTGATAGTTAAGGTTGAACATGTAACCTTAATTCTGCCCCATTGTGCATATGCATTAAAGTACAGTCATTTAATTTTAATCAATAGCAAACTGTAAAATCTATAGAAGTATAATTATAATATCAAAAAATCCATTGGAAGGGAACAGTTTGGCTCAATATTTAGATTTTGCACAAATTAAGAAAACCTTCCTTTATTACAAATGCTGCTACGTTTTATTCCAATGGAAAATTTTTTTAAACAAACTTCTACAGTGATTACAACTCAAAAAATGCAGTACTAAAAATGTACAAATTAAACTGACTGTAAACAAAGGTGAAATTGACTTGATTGTCCAAACTGAGGGAAATTCAAAAAAGTAAACAACATAGTAAGAGAAAAGCAAATTCAGTTTTTAAAATGTTGTCAGTTTTAAAAATCTAAGATGTCATTATTAGTAATACAGACTCCAGTTCTGCAACACACACATATTTAACTTTACTCACTGTGAGTAGTCCCATTAACGACAATGAGGGCAAGTAGTTAAGTAAGCACATGTCTTTACAGGATCTGGGCCATCAGTGAGCCTGCAATTGCATGTGCACAGCAGAGCCCCCTTCTGCATTGTAGGATGGAGTCCATAGGCAAAACAAAATGTTTCCTCACACCACATGACTTTTCACTCGAAGTGCCCCTTTTAAACTGAGATAGACAGAACTAAGGCTCCCTATTCCAGAATTAGTTTGGTATTACTAAATTTACCAAGTGACTATAGTGAGAATTCATATTTATGGACAAACTCACTTTGGGGTGTTCAGGGTTTTTTTTTTTTATACCTGTAATGTTCTTTCACAACTGTTTTTGTGAATGGAGATGAATTTAGCAACCTTGTTTTAAAATAAAAAAACAAACAAACCCTACAACAAAAAAACAAGCACCAAAAATGCTGGGAATTCCTTTTTTTTTTTTTTTTTTTTTAAGGTTTTAATGAATGATCATTGTTTCACAAGTAATGGGAAGAGTGGCTGTAGCACTGAAATGATTATGCACACAGGAGAGTGGGAATGGTGTCTGCATTCTAGTACTAAAACTTTCTGATAGGGCTACATCTGAAAGGGAATAAGAGGGAAGTGATGCATAAATGTGCTATGATTGCATCTTCAAGTCTGTGAATGAGAGGATGGAGTAATGCCTGTTCTCTGCCATTCTTTATATTCCTTTAGGACCCTGATTGGCTAAAAAGATGCTGGCTTTCTCTGCCTGTCTATCTGTCTCCCTCAACCCAACCCATTCAGTCTCTGTTGGCTCCTATGCCTCCAAAGCTTCTCAAGGCCTACAGTGTCCAGGACTTTCCCTTCTGGATTCCAATGATTCACAGCTGCTGTCAGCCACAGAAGTCTGTCCTCACAGCACAATTGCCCATATACTAGTGTGATATTCATATATTATGTACCAAAGTGTGGTAGGTGTTGTATAAGCACTTAGGGAGACAACAATCTAAAAACCAGAATCTGTTAAGTCTTCAGTAGGATTCCAATTCTGTCTTAAAGAGACAGAGTTAGTTTCCACAAGTACATCAGGAACAGCATTTTGCAAAAGTGGGACCAGGATAGGGATACCCTCTGTCACCCGTCTCTCTATCCCTAAGTGGTTAGCTGTGCGACTGCTTCCCTCTGGGAGATCAGCTGCACAGCTCCCTTTCAAAGCCTGACCCACTGGTTGGGTGCCTAGGTCCACAGATGCTGGAACAGCTGTTCTGTCCGGGGCAAACCCCCCCGCATGTAATCAGTGAGGAGACATTCCTGTACTCCCACCAATTCTCTCAGCTTCCTTCTCTGGGTCCCCGGGTAAGACACACATCTCTGTGCTCTCTAGAGTGGGATCTATCCCCTGTTCAGCTGTGAAGGGCTCACAGCTAACAGCCGGAACAGTTCTTTCACTGGCAAGCACTATACCCTCCTCCCTCTCGGAGTTGGGTTTGCCTCCAATTACAGAATCAATGGATCCGTCACCCACCTCAGTGGTCTCTACGATTCCATCACCCTTCACTGGTCTTCCCTCTAGGACAGGGTGGCCAACCTGTGGCTCTGGAGCCACATGCGGCTCTTCAGAAGTTAATAGGCGGCTCCTTGTACAGGCACCGACTTTGGGACTGGAGCTACAGACGCAACTTTCAAATGTGTCAGTGGGTGCTGGGTGCTGACTGCTCAACCCCTGGCTCTGTCACGGGCCCTGCCCCCACTCCACCCCTTCCCGCTCTCTCCCCTGAGCCTGCCGTGCCCTCCCTCCTCCCCCAGAACCTTCTGCATGCCACAAAACATCTGATCAGGAAGTGTGAGGAGGGAGAGGGAGGTGCTGATTGGCAGGGCTGCTGGTGGGTGGGAGGCGCTGGGAGTAGGGGAGGGGGAAGCTGATGGGGGGCTGCTGACATATTACTGAGGCTCTTGGGCAATATACATTGGTAAATTCTGGCTCCTTCTCAGGCTCAGGTTGGCCACCCCTGCTCTAGGACTCATCTCTCTATGCATCCTAGAGTGAGGTCTGTCCCTTGCTCACCTGCAACGTGCTGGGAGCCAGCAACCTGGAGAGCTTTCTCATTGAGAGGCAACACGCTCCCTTCCCCCGCAGGAGGAGATGCCGCCTTTAGCTACAGGGCAGCAGGAGCTGATCTCAACCACACCCACCCCAGGAAGCATACAGTTTTCCACTGCTGCAGAGGAATTAAAGAGACACTCCCATTCTTCTAGTAGTTCCTGAGATTCTACCCTTTCTCTCTGGGGTTCAAGCATAACATTTCTCCTTGACAGCCCAAGCTACACAGAAGAAATCATTCCCCAGCAACAAGGCAATCAGGTTATCATTTACCACAGCCACAGCCAATACAGCTTCCATTTCCAAATTCTCAGTTTCTATGTACACTTTAGCCAAAGGCACAAGGATTTTATAACCTCCTACTAATAAAAGCTCTGCCATCTGTCCTTGCAATAAGTCACTTTCCTGTACAACATTCCTTCTAACCACAGAAATTTCTGCCCCCGTCTTCCCACCCAAGGCATTCCTTGCCATTAATCCTGACAGCCTTCATGTGCTTTATGCCCGTCTGTGAAAAGGCTACTTTTACAAACCCTGTACGATCAGTGGCAATTGCCTGAGGTGCCTCTGTGCTCTGGGTGGCAACATTCACATGAGTTGCTTGCTGCCTGTTCCCTCCCAGCACAGGACATTTATTCCTCAGGTGTTCAGTGGAATTACTTCTCCCCCCACTCCCCGGGTCAGCAGCCCGAGGAGGGGAAAAAGGGACAATAACGTTAAAGGGGCTTTAACATCGCTGCCCCTTTTGTGCCCCTCCATCAGTGGGCCTGCCGGGTCATCACTGCCCCTTTTGCGCCCCTCCCATCAGCGGCCCTGCCAGCTTCTTACTAGTTTCACTTTCACTCATTTTGCTCCTTTTCTGTCCCTACTTCCCTTTCCCAAAATAAGCAAACAGAAAATAACAAACTGGTAACCTCTTTGACTGATCTCAAGCCACCACACTTAAAACTCACTTAAAATCACCACCAGTGTATAGAGTGCTCACTCAGAACAACAAGCTGTGCATTTAATCCTGCCAACTATGCCACTGTGATGGGTTACCCCCAGGGTGCCACCTGGCACTGGGGTACCCCGAGCCCTCTAACCCACCAGCCTGGGCTCCCTTTCACACTGTACTGCTTTGACAAGCTGCCAAGCCCTCCAGCCTGCACTTTCACCAGCATTCACACAAATAGGGACACACAGGCTCTCTAACCACCAACTTCCCAGCCTACGACCCCAGAGCAGTACCATTCTACCCTGGTCAAATCTGGTCAGTTTAATTGGTATGGGTTTAATACCCAGTCTGCCTCTCCCTCAACGTGAAGAGAACAACACACACTTGTGGTGACCAAGCAGAGATTTTCCCCAAGCACTCCAGTCAGAGCTCACTGATTTGGATTAAAACATAAAATAAATTTAACTACAAAAAATAGATTTTAAGTGATTATAAATTATGGCAAACAAATCAAAGCAGATTACCTAGCAAATAAACAAAAGCACAACCTAAACTTAAAATACTACAAAGACTAGATATGAACAGCAGATTCTCACCCTAACTGATGATACAGGCAGATTTGTAGATTCTTATGGCACAAGCTACACTTGCTTTGCAGCTTGGAATCCCCAGGTGTTTCAGACACAGAGGAAAATCCCTTTAGCCTGGATCCAGCACTTCCCCCACTTCCTCAGGTGTTTCCAGGAGTCTTCTTGTATGAGGAGTGAAGAATCCCAGATGATGTCACTCCCTGCTTTATATAGCTTTAGTATATGCTGGGAACCCTTTGTTTCAAAGCTTGGTTCCCAGACCAGTTTGTGGAAAGATATTAACATCCCAAGATGGGAGTCCAGCATCATATGGTCTTGTCACATGTCCTTGTAGAGTCATAGCAGCCATTACTTACAGGCTGTCTATAGCATTCTCAAGAAGGCTCACCAAGTAGGGGACAAGCTTCTCCGAAGGCCTATTGTTTTTCCTAATGGCCCATTTCCCTGATCAGGCCCTTCCCAATCACAGATCTAGACTGAAAGCATCTTGTCTAGTGGGTGTTACCCAGGTGTAACTACATTTGAAATACAGATAAGTAGTCAATATTCATAAATTCAGATACAAAAATTATACAAACATACAAAAAGGATAATCATATTCATCAAATCATAACATTTTCAATGATACCTCATGACTTATCTTGTACAAAATTCATCATAATTATGTCATAATCTTATCATAACAACATTACTATGATGAATATGGGGTGCAGTGTCACACCTGCACTAGATCTTTGCAGGGAGACTTCAGTGATCATATGGAGTCCTATTACAATCAATGAAACTCTCTGCAGGCTCGTGGGTGCACCTGCAAGGGACTCCTGGCAGTACTGGGGCCTAAAGGAAATGAAGAAGGTGGGAGAAAAGGATATAGCAAACAAGCAAAGGGATGAGAGTGATGACTGACATCTTTGGTTAGTTCCATTGGGTTTATGTCATTGTTAGTTTTTGTTTGTTTTTTTTTAATATATGTTTATATATTCTATATAATTTAATGTTTTTATATGTCTATATAAAATCCCCAACTGCCTCTCTGGCTGGCCACTATTAGTTCTTAATTTTTTCATTCATTGCTTACTTTGTTATAAATTATTATGAACCCTTTCCTAGTTCAGAACCTCCCCCCCCTCCACCCCGCATTTGTTTGCATAGCCCTTTCCCATTTATTATTTCTACTTATTTTTAGCTTACTGACCATTTTCAAAATGTGTGTGTGTGTATATATATATATATATATATATATATATATATATATATCAGCCCTAGTTTTTATTTCTCGCCTTTGTGTGTGTCAGATCCCCTTAGTGTTTTGTGATTGGTAGGGGCACAAGATTGTCATGGTGCTCTTGGGCAATGGGTTGGAAGCATTAAGCCACTAACCTGTTGCTCTTCATAGAAGCAGTCTTGTCTTGAGACGTAGCCCACTGAGGCAGCCACTGCTGTACACTTCTTCACCAGCAATGGAATTTTCATCTCACCCCTGGGAAGGGGTAGAGAGAGCAGGCAGTAGCAGAATCTTCATACACACCCTGTTTGGAGTAGCTGGGGGTGGGATCTTTATACCCCTGCACAGAGATACATGGTGATATCTTCCCCCAGGTTAGCAGTCCTTCAACACCAGTCAGGTAAAATATTCCACAGATGTCCATACTTTCTCTTTTTTTGATACTGCTAAGAGAGAAGTCAATAGGGCTTCGGTCGGGCCCATTAGTCTGCCTATGAGACACAGATGCAGGATCAAGGCCACAAGGAGCAATTTGGGGTTGCTCTTCAGTTATAGAATACCAAAATGGTTGGACCTAGAGAAAGCAATTTCCCAGTCTTTTGACTGTTCTTCCTTTCTTTAGTAACATTGCAAATCAATTTAGCCTCCATTCACTGTTTTTAGATCTCCCTTCAGCATTTCCTATTGACTAATACATTGCCTGGGAATAAACATCTTAAATTGGCTTCTGCAATAGTATTAAATATAAATACCACATATAACAAGAAAATTGTTCTAGGAGGAATGGCTCTCTACTGCTGCTTCAAAATTCTGTTTACAGGCTAGTTGATATTACTACTATTAGATTAAATTAGACTGCCCAATTTTAAAAGATATTTTTTGCTACTTGGGGAGGGTCTTGTACTTGAGAAACCTATTTTCAGCAAGTTATTCTTATTTTACCTATGTTAGTACAAAATTCCATTACATAAATAGTTGCTCATGGGGTACAAGTGTTCCCTCAAGTGAAATTCGTTAGCCAACTTCTTGGATTCTCCCTAAGACATTCAACAAACATTCTAAACTTCCTATTTTAAACACTTCTTGTCTCCTGTTAACTTTTTAGAACATTCAATGTTGTTGTAGCCATGTTGGTCCCAGGATATTAGAGACCAGGTAGGTGAGGGAAATATATTTTATTGCACCAACTTCTGTTGGTGAGAGGATGAGCTTACACAGAGCTCTTCTTTGAGCCAACAGAAGTTGGTCCAGTACAAGATATTACCTTACCCTCCTTGTCTAGAGCCACATTTAACAAAAACGGTGACTAGTTTCAATAGTACAGAAACCCACTCAAAACTTCAAACTGATTTTGGTGGGGAGCTTATATATGAGAAGTGAATTTTTGTTGAAACTGAACTTGTATCCAGAATATATCTTCATTTATAAACTCCTCTTTTGGAAGCAGAAAGCAATATATTGTGTTCAGCCTGATACATGATATCCAGAAAAAAACAGTAACAAAGATTCCCCAAAGGATTCGATATCTACATGCTACATAACTTTAATAAATATGATCTCATAATAGCACGAGGGGATAAACTTTCAAAAAGCCTTGCTACATGCTTGTTTCCTAATTAGAAGGCTGTATGTAATTTCCTGTCTTCTGATCATCACATTATGTATTGTTTACATAATTCTTTGAAGATGTAAAACTCTCAAAGTGTTAAAAAATAGGACCACTAGTAGTAGTATTTATTGCATTCTTTCCCCCCGTGCAACTGAATGATTCTGTGTGTTTCATATTTGAACATGGGGCAGTAGGTTAGTTGTACTAGCCAATTTATATTTTTTGTGAACTATCGCTGTAATATACTTTAGGTTTGATCTTGAGAAGTTCTGCACTTGCCCAGCTTCTGTGGACTTTAATGGGAATTGAAGGTGCTCAGAAGTACATAGGATTGGGCCTAGGTTCATGTTCTTTTCTTTTTTTTTTTTTTTTTGGGGGGGGGTCTATCAATATGTTTCTCTAAACGATTAACAACAATATTTAGTCCTCATGGATCTTTTTATTTCTGCTTTCTTTTAAATCTACTTACCTGAAATCCGTTGGGGTTTTGTAACAACCATTTGGACTCATTATTCAGTGGAGGTATTGACTTCCATCGTAAGTGTGCGCTCAGCCACATGAAAGTACCACACCCAGAGCTGTAATGTATACAGTATTATACACAGTTACCTACTTTGCACCTCATTTGAACAGCTGCATAAAACTTAAAACAAATGAAAAAAACTTTCCCATATAAGAGAAATATTGGTAAACTAGGACCCATCTCAACAAAAACACTGGTATTTTTACATTGTATTTACTGTACTTCAGATGCCATATACAAACCAATACTTGTTTGTTATTAATAGTATCTTATTAAATATGAACATCTTTCTCAAGAATCTGTTTTATCTAGATAGTTGAAAATGTAATACTTAAACAACAGGAGCCTATGATCCATAGATCCAATAGTGTGATTTAATGTAATTTCTTGTCACATGTCATCAAAGTACTTTTTTCTGAGTGAGGATAGGTGTCCGACATCATGTGTGCTTGAGTGATGACAGGTGCTTGCTTTTTATAACCTAATTTATTTTTTAAACTCAGTTTGCAGCACATATTGTATCTGGGGACTGCACTAGGGATTAAAGAAAAGAGCGGTTATATTACCAGAATGCGTTGCCTTGAAGATGTAGGCAGTCACAGTGAGCCTGCTACCAGCTGCTCTGAGTGCTGAGAACTCTCCTTTAAGAAACAAAAATAGCAGCTGCTGCAGCTGCTCCTGAAAATTTTGCCACCTTGTTATGCAAATCTAATTTGTACATACAGTTTAAATCACTCAGACAATTAAGCATATTTGAAGTTGTTTATGGAAACTTTTCTCAGCTATTTGTTGGAGACTGTACTCCAGAAATAACTGCGACAAAGCTAAGAATATATAAACCAAAGTATTATTGGTTAGAGCTAATTACTGCATATGCTAGGTGTATTTTGCATTATCGAGTTGAGTCTGACTAAAAAAAACCCCAACAAACCTCCATGCCTCTTTTCCTTCAATTTTTTCACTGATGTATGGCTTACAGCAAAGTTAATACTTTATGTGGGCCCAGGACACATTACAACCTAAAAGGCAAGGTTCAAGGTATACTGGGTTTGAGAAGTGTTTTAAAAGAGTTACAATATATTTTATCAGTATATATACTATCACTTAGGTAGCATTTCTGGAGAGGCAGTCTATTAGCAAATCTAAAAGAATATTTGAAAGTAGTCAGCCCCTGAAAAAGTGGCATGCCCATTTTCTGGGATTATTTCAATGTGAGGCATTTAAATTATTTTAAAATAATGGTTAAATAGCATCTTACTCTAACACTTCGGTAAATGTGACTGAATGTTTTTACCTTACATACATGTACAGATTTGTCAGTTTTTCAAGACTAGACATTGAGATTAATAAAATCATTACTACTTGACTCAGACTGGTGTACCAATATATCATTTACACATTAGTGTATTTTATTGAGGTAGACAATCACACAAATGGACAAGTTTTTCCTTCTTGTGCAGCAACACCAGTGACCCGAAAGAGGTATATTATAATTGTACCTAAAATGCAACTGAGATGTTTGTCAGTCTTTCAGATACCAGGGAGAGTTTGTAGGGCTGGCAGTGAGGAAATCCAATATTTGTAAACAGAGCAAAACTGACATGGAATCATGGACAACAATAAACAAGGAACCTCAGGATCCATTTATACAGTCACTCTTCAGAGCAGAGTCATGTGGTCTCTGAAAGCCTCCCTTCACAATTTTCCACTTTTCTGGTGGCCTGGTTGTTTCTCTCAGATGTATACAGAACATAAGGAATCATATTATCCAGGCCTGGGATGACCAAACACTGAGACCTGGAATGTTATAGCACTGGAAGCCTGACCACTGTACTTAACGTGCATACATTTGAAAATTTTAAAAAAATGAACATCTGACTGGACCTGTGCCTTCCTTGGCATGATGCAAACTATTACTTTGATTTATTGTATAGTGCCCAGAAGTGTCACAGGTACTTCACAGAAGAGAGAGAAATTCATAGAGTAAAATCCTGACCCCACTGAAGTCAATAGCAAAGCTGACTGACTTCAGTCATGCCAGGATTTTACCCATTGTCTTTGACCCAAAGAGCTTAGGCCCAAATCCACAAAGGTACTTACATGCTTAAGTCCCAGTTTTAGGTTCCACTGCGATCCACAAAACCCCAACCAAACTCTGTAGGTGCCTAAACTCATTCAGCGCCTCAGTTTTCAGGGTAGAAGTTCCATAAGTGATTGTTTCTGCCTCTGGGCACAAGTGCTGCTGCCTCCCTCTAGGTATGTCACACCTAAGCCCCAGGGCAAATCAGACTTGGGAAAGATAGGCATTCATAGTCATGCCTGGGGCCTGATCCAGTAGGTAGCCTTTGAACACTCCTATGGGATCAGATGCCATTCAAAATGGCTGGAGGTAGTGATGAGGCCCAGCTTATAAGTTTAGCCCAATGATTAGAATATTAACCTGGGATG
Source organism: Lepidochelys olivacea (assembly GCF_965140295.1). Taxonomy (NCBI): domain Eukaryota; kingdom Metazoa; phylum Chordata; order Testudines; family Cheloniidae; genus Lepidochelys; species Lepidochelys olivacea. Next base: position 271,637,953 of record NC_140411.1, read on the forward strand.
TGGGTGACCTAGATTCACTTTCCCCCCTTTCTATCAGAGGGGAGAAAGGATTTAAACAGGCTTCTCCCCCATCTCAGGCACTCCATGCTATGGGACTCCCTCAGTCTCTCCTGTTGAAGCTGTTCCCTGGTGGCTAACTAGTGAAAGTGATAGGAACTGGGGGACTGGAGCCAGGGGTCTCCTACCTCCCAGGTGGCTGCCCTAACCACTGGACTAGTTTCTCTCTCTCTCACTCTGGTCCAAAGACCATTTAAGTAAGTATCCACAGTGGAACAGTCATTGGGCCTCAGAGAGAGCAAGCAAGAGAGAATGACTCTATAATCCCATGGTTAGAGCACCCACCTGCGAGGTGGAAGACCCTGGATCCAGTTCCCCAGCACCTATCACCCTTTTCTTGGCATCTCCCATTGGCTACCTTAGGTGGCTCTGCACCTAGTGTGTTGCCTTTTGTGGATCACATTCTTAGGCACCTGTCTCTCCTCAAACACTATATAGGGAGGCTAGGTATCTAACTCAGCTTTCTGGATCACAGTGTTGTTCGTGTGCTTTTCTAGGTGCCTAAAAGTTAGATACTGCAACATTCAGTGATGCGATGCCTAAGTCCCTTCATAGATCCTTCCTGGCCAAAGTAAGTGTAGACATGAAGCAATGAGTTAGAATGACAATCAGGAGAAGATGGGGCAGGAAACAATGAGAGCAACATCAAGATGATCATGTGGTTAATCCATTCAAAGCACGTGCTTGTCTTGGTGTTTTCTTTAAATATAAAGCAATAACTGGAAATAGTAAATGTAGTTCTGGTTGTTTAAGTTCATCAGCAGCAACAGACGTTGGAAGTTGATTATCTCTGTGTTTCCCCTGTAGTTAGGGCAAGAATGCAGAAGCAACACTTCAGGACTGCATGACTTCCTTTGGCTAAAATATCTAGATTAGGGTGGCCTGTCAAAATCTGTGGGAAGCAAACTGCTCAGCCTCCCACGCTGATAATGCTATTATTTTCTTTAAACATGGATTACTAGAGATCAAAATGCCAGACTTTACAAGTGACCACACATTAAAAAAAACAAACGCTGAGAATTGCATGCAGCTTCTCATAAAAGTGGCATGTCTGTGGGGAAGAACCCCTGGGAGGTATCCATAGAGCATTTTGGGGAGTGGTAGGGTCACAAAAGTGGCAGAACCAAAATGACTGTTTGCTTCCCTTGTCTTTTGGTATGCTTGCCAAAGCTCCTGTATTTTCACACAGCACTGCTGCATGTCCCTGGTATAGTGCTCCTCCCCCAAGCCCTGTGCAATCTTGGCATAGATGTCAGCATTTCTTCTGCTGGATCGAAGCTCTGCCTACCCAGACTCTTCTCCTCCCCCCTCCCCCCCCCCAAGCAATAAGATCCACTGCCTCCTGTGTCCTCCATGCTGGAGTGGGTTTGCGGCCTTGAGTCTCCATGATCAGCTGTGCTGGCAAGCTCTCCATACTGATCAGCAGGAACTGAAAATTCCAAAGTTTCCAGGGCTTTAACAGGGAGCGATTGTTTCCTGTGTACCTGGCTCACATCCAGTAGAGTTGAAAGCGCTCTCCAGAGCGGTCACAGCAGAGCATTGTGGGACACCTCCTGGAGATCAATTCATTCAAATTGCACAACGCAGTGTCTACACTATCCCCATGTTGACCCATGGATGTCAAATCAATCACTATGCCTCTTGCAGAGGTGGAGTACAGAAGTCAACTTTACAGCCACTTAAGTCGGTGGAAGGGACTTGGTAGTGTAGACACATACAGACGCTCCCCAGGTTACGCAAGACCCGACTTACGCAAATCTGCACTTACGGAAAAAGTTCTGTAAGCTAGAAATAAGAGGTGTTTTTTTGGCGTAACGTTCGGGTATACGTTTCTGACTTAGACAAAATTCAAGTTACGCAAGGCTTTCTGGAACAGAACGATTGCGTAAGTGGGGGAGCATCTGTACATTATTAGATCGACTTAACGCAGCTTAAGTCGACCTACGTTTGTAGTATAGACCAGGCCTGAGATTCTGCTCCATAGCAAAAAGCTGTATAATCATGGAGGACTTCAATTTGAGTGATATATGCTTGAAATCTCATGCAGCCATTAAAAAAAAATCCTTGGAATTTCTAACGTTTAGGTTAGTTTCTTAACTCAAAATGTGCTGGATGTCTTAGTGATATATAAAAATTAATGGTACTTTAGGTACAAATTGATCATGATATTTTTAATGTACAAAGTTCAGACCAGTGTTTATAAATAAAATAAAAAAAGTGTGTATATATATACACACACTGCTTTAACAGGACTGAATTCACAAAGCTGAAAACAATTCTGAGCCAAAAATCAGCTGGGAGGAAGAATTTAAATCAGAAAAATGTAAATAATAATTAGGAATTCTTTAAGAAATCTTCACTAGATGCCCCCAAGGCCACAATCGAGGAAGATGGCTGTTAAAAAACCACTTTGGACTAAAATGGAAGTGAAGGCAGCTATAAAAAACAGTAATATGGAAGAAAGGGGAAGTTGACAGTAAGGAAAATAAACTAAACTAGTAACCATAGAAAATAGATAAGGGAGGCAAAGGGACATAAAGCTATAGCCAGGAGAGTTAAGGACAATAGATGGTTTAAGTTTTATAATTAACTGTCAATCAACATGGGTTTATGGAAAATAGATCCAGACAGACTAAGTTGATAAAATATATCTTAAACAAATTATTTGAGATTACAGGTTTCGTTGATAAAGATAGTTGTGTTGATGTACCATACTTAGACTTCTATAAGACATTTGACTCGGTACTGCATGACATTTAGATTAAATATAAAATTAACATGGCACACAGTAAATGGATTAAAAACTGGCTGATAGGTCTCAAAATGTAAATGGGGAATCATCATTGAACAGGTGAGTTTCTAGAGGAATTCTGCAAGGATCAGTTCTTGGCCCTAGGTGCATTAGCATTTTATTAGTGACCTGCCTGGAAACATAAAAATTTGCAGAAGACACAAAAATTGGGGGAGTGGTAAATAATGAAGACAAGTCACTGATACTAAGTGATCTGAATGCCTGGTAAACTGGGCGCAAGCAAACAATATGCATTTTAATATGTCTAAATGTAAACATATACATCTAGGAACAAAGAATGTAGGTCATGCTTACAGGCTGGGGGACTCTATACTAGAAAGCAGTGACTCAGAAAAAGATTTGGGGATTGTAACGGCTAGCCAGCTGAACAAGAGCTGCCAGTGTAAAATAATGGACTAATGTAATCCTGGGGTGCACAAACAGAGTAATCTTGAGTAGGTATAAGAGAGATTATTTTAACTCTGTATTTGGACTGCTGCTAGAATACTGTGTCCAGTTCTGCTATCCACAATTCAAGGATGTTGATAAATGGGAGGGGATTCAGAGCAGGCCTATAAGAATAATTAAAAGGATTAGGAAACATGCCTGATAGTGATAGACTTAAGGAGCTCAATCTATTTAGTATAACACAGAGAGGGTTAAGGGGTGATTTGGTTAGTACCTAACACAGAAAATAAATATATAATAATGGGCTCTTCAATCTAGCAGAGAAAGGTTTAACACAATCCAATGGCTAGAAGTTGAACAAAGACAAATTCAGTCTGGAAATTATGCATATGTTTTTAACAGTGCAAGTAATTAATAATTGGAACAGTTACCAAGGGTCATGGTGGATTCTCCAGCATTGATAATTTTTAAATCAGGATTGGATGTTTCTCTAAAAGATATGCTCTAGGGAAATTCTATGGTCTGTGTTATACAGGAAGTCAGGCTAGATGATCACAGTGGTCACTTTTGGCCTTAGAATCCATGAATAAAGCTTGAACTGTTCATATAATACCTAAATTTAAAATAATTTCTACAAAATGTAACTCTTGATGAACAGTACTGGAAGGAATTTTTCTTAATTATATTTAATCTGGTATGGATAATCTCCGGCCAAAAAAAGATATTGTGTAGGTCTAAGAGCAGAACAACCTTCAAGTGTGCACATATAGCATATTCCTTACAGGAAGAAATCCCTCGAATGCATGGCAATAAACATTTGCCACAGATATTTGCAAAGTCTGATAGATATTTTCCACCTAAGCAATGTTTAGTTCATTGTTTAAAGTACATACATAATTATTTGTAAATTTCATTTTTTAATGTTCTTTGTGCAGTGAACCTACAAGTTGAATTTGAAAAGTACCTTTATGGATGAAATATTGAAAAATCTCAATGTTTAATGTTTCAGGCTTACAGAAAAAAATTAAAATGAAAAGCAATTATTTTAATAGTGTGTGAATTAAACATATGGAACCACATAAACAAACTAACCCTAAACATCTGACTTTGACCAATAAGGGAAAGAAAATTAAGAGTCAGGTTGAGTTTGAAATACAGTTTCAGCCCTATTTTATTTACAAATTACAACATATCAAACATAAAACTAGTTGCCTGGCATTTTAAATACAGGGAAGATTAGAAACCTGGTTTTATTATTTAAAGGAAGAAATTAAGTACGTTATTTTGGTAAGCTTATATTTTTTATCCCAACTTTGAAATGGCCAAATCAATATATGTTACATTTTTAAAAGGCTAAAACTTTCAGGGTACATTTTAAGAGGACATTCATGACTCATAGAAAGTTTTGCAAAGTAGTGTATTCAGAGACTTGTCATTTTCTACAGGATCCATTTTAAAACAAACCGGGCTCCTCCAATTCTCTACTACTCTATTTATTCCCTGGTTGTAGTGAAACTACTGTTTTCTTTGACATTGCTGTGGATTCATTATGTTGTCAGAGACAATCAGGGAGCAAAGAGAAAGAGCAGATGAAGGTCTTCAAAACACTGATCTTAATGCAAGTAATTTTCTTTACAGATAACGTCCCTCTGAAGTACTTCAACTAATTTTCCTCAGACAGGCATTCTGTTGCTATTGCTTGTGTAATGTAGTCACATATGATGCTTGGTGTCTTATTTTCATCTCTCCCCATCAAAGCATACCCATATAAAGACATTACCACCACTGTAGCTTAAATTCATGGCAGGTATTATTAAAGTATAACTGAGTTAAAACAATTAACAAAAATGTAATAATTAACAATACAAACCTTCACAATCCTTACATATAAGCACACATAGATTGTATCTTATAAAGGCTAAGTCCTGTATAAAACTGCTTTTCATATAAGAAAGTGAAACAACAAGGAATTCCATAAACAAAACAAAAAATAAATCTCAGAAATAATGATCCATGACTTTTTCCTTACTAAAGATGGTATTTTAATTATGTCCATCTTTGCTGGGGAGGAGAAGGAAAGTTGTCCCATTATATCATTGATTATGGCTACAGTTCCAGAGTTAGAACTGTACATGTGGAACCTCTGTGCTATGTATTATGGGATGAGAAATAAGTAGAGGTTTTGTGGAGATTCAGATATTACGAGGGAAATTTTCAGCAATGAGTACTGCAGGGTAACAGAAAAGCCCACCCTGAACTATGGAACAAATCCAAAGCCCATTAAACTCAATGAAAGACTGACTCCATCTGATTGTAGGACTGGGGCCTGAACATGTATATTTAAATGTGGTTGTATTTGTTAAAACTAAAGTTATCTTACAGTGGTTCTGACAAAGCAATAAATACCATGCAACTGTTTCTCACACAGAGACTATAGAGCCTGATCTAAAGCCTATTGAAGTCAATAGGAATTTTTCTATGGACTTTGGACTGGTCCTATATGAAGCATATTTCAGACATCTATTTTTCTGCAGCAGGCAGAATTTAAGCCTCAATTATGTAATGCTGAAAGCCAATTTGCTCCAAAACAAAATAATCATTTACATAAGCCATGCCAGTGAAAGAAAAATAGAGGCACACATTTAATTTGGTTGTTTTCTTATTTTAACTCTGTGTATCAGAGTCAACACTGAAAACTTCCTGCATAATAGCCATCCCAATCTTTTCTAATAAAATCTCTGCTTGTTGCTCATCCCCAACTACAGAGAGTCCTGTGCTGATAACAAATTTTGTATCTGCAAACATCGTCTGTGGATATAAAGTAGATAGCTACAGATTTGCAGGGCTTTACAAATAAACAGCTTTTGTTCTTGTAGTTTAAATTTTTTTTCTTAATGTTGTTGCCTCAGCATTCAGCTTCTGGAGCATTTTTCAATTTATTCATTCATTCTTGGTTGGTCCCAAGGGTGCATGTTGGAGGGAACGGGGGAGAAGACGACCCTCTCCTTTTTAAATAGGGTTTCTTTTAGATTTTTGACTGCAATAAAGAGCCACATGGTTTATCACTGAAGTCAGACATTGTAAGTCTGATAGTTTCTTTGTTTCTTATTGCTCTCTAAAGCTCTCCTTGGAAATATGTAGGCTCTATGTAAACTGTCTCTTCTTCAGCATATTAGGTATTTATTGTATTTCTTAATCAATTAAGTCCTTGCCCTCTGGCCCCGCTGAGAACCCAACAGCCACATATTTTTACCATGTGCTTTGTCTTTTAAGTTCAGACTTACAGGCAAAGCCATATATGGATTTCAGTTATTTCTTCTCTTCCCCCAGACCTCTCCGGGAGATCTTTAAACTCACTCTCCACCTGCACTATTAGTATTATAGTACCTAGGAACCCTAGTCACAGCCCAGGACCCCATTGTGCTAGGTGCTGTACAAACAACGAACAAAACAACAGTCCCTGCTCCAACGACCATACAATATAAGAGACAACAGATGGATACAGACAGATGGGAAACAATCAGCCAATATTGGGCAGCATGAAAAGGTGGTTTTCATGACCTTCAGATAAAGATAACAGGTATTCTCACACCCACTTCCTTTGTGTGGACTGGCTAGCTCACTCGTTGAGGTGGTTTCTAATTATACTGCTGGTTTGGAAATTGAAGGAATGTTTTTATGCAATAGAATATATCACAATTTCTACAACGTTGTTCAAGCCATTCTTCTCGCACAAAAAGGTTTCTTAAAACTTATTTGGGTTTCAAATCACAAATATAAATTAGAGAACCCTTTTAAACACTTAATTTATGCATTTTGGCTGCATCAGTATAATGCCTAGAGTTTATTTTATTGATAGAAAGGCAATGATATTTAAAACATGAATAGACTATTCATGAAAGACACCCAATTCTAAATGCTCTCTTCCTATCAAATATTTTGAGGGGAGAAGAAAACAATAAATCCTGCATATACTGAGAAGGCTTCAATAGGAATAATATCAATAGATCCTTTTGTACGTATGCAAAACAAACTTGTAAAACTAATTGGGCTGAAACAGGAAGATGCTTCATTTAACTCCACTATTAGGTATAAGCTTCTGTAGTAAGGGAAATTACCTACTGGAAGTTTGTCTGAGCCATGACAGAGGTGGGTAACTAATAGAACATTGCCCATCCTGTTTTATTTAGGAAGGGCTAATTCTTATACTTCCATGCTGTGGGCAAAGTAAGACTGGCTCATTAGAACGGAAGACCACACTATTTTCCCCTCTCAACTCCACACCTTCCACACAGTAATTATAGGAGTGTTTACTCAGAATATTACATAAATTACAATATTAAAGAGGTCAGATTAAAATTTAATGGGATGGATACAACTGCCTGGTTACATTTCCACCCCATCCACCCATTTTGTAGATGAGCCATTTATTCTCCCTGCCTATGGTATAAGCAGCACTGAAACCCTCCATATTGAACAATTAAAGGTGGAGCCTCCAAATTCACACTTCAGTATGGAGTTTTAGTACACTCGGTATTTGTATTGCCAACTTGTAATTTTCATCATGAGTCTTTCAATACTTGGAGGGGTTTTTTCCTTAAAGTTCCACCCTCCTGCAATTGAGAGAATCTCAGATTTCAATTAATTAAAAATAATAAGTTTCTAGCCCTTACCGTTGCAGGGAAGAACTGGAAAATATGGAACTTCAATGCTCAAAAAAGCAAACAAGACCCAGCACTTTTTTTTTTTTTTTAAGTCTCCTGATTTAATGCAATCTCATGATTTGTGTTCTGATTCTCATTTTTTGAGCATTTAGGATTAGCAATGCTGATTCAGTCTGTTTGAGCCTACTACAGATTCAAGGCAACATTACAGCAGTTAGAGTCAGATTTGGAATTGAGAGAGCTATGAGTTTAAAGATTAACATTCTAAGCATTGCAGCAAAATCCACAAAGCCACCCTACTCCCACTGCTTTTTAAGAAGTTTGCCTCATGACTGTGCCCTAGAATCGAAGAACAACTCTACATGAGGGATTTTTACATCAATGTAATTTACCACAGCCTGCTGTACTGTATGAGTATGAAGTGGGGCTTGCACTGGTGCAATTAACCCTGGTTTCAAGTTGTGGTAAGTCACACCAGTGTACTGTGTCTACACCAGGGGCTTGCACCAGCCTAGCTGAACCAGTGTTAAGGTCCGTAATGTAGACAAGATCTAGGCCAGGGGTTCTCAAACTGGGAGTTGGGATTCCTAAGGGGGTTGCAAAATTCTTACATGGGGGGGTCTTGAGCTGTCAGCCTCCACCCCAAACCCCGCTTTGCTTCCAGCATATATAATGGTGTTAAATATATATTTAAAAAGTGTTTTTAATTTATAAGGGGGTGGAGGGTGTCAAACTCAGAGGCTTGCTATGTGAAAGGGGTCACCAGTACAAAAGTTTGAGAACCACTGACCTAGGCTTTCATAGGGAGGATGTTTGCCCTCAAATCTATTCAAAATGCTGTTTCTTCAAAGCATATCACATCCACCACCACTACGTCCCTCCAGTACATTAAGCACAAGCTGCTTGTCTTTACCAAGAAGCAGTTCCGGATTTCAATAGCGCCAGTGGCTCCACGGAGCCGGGCCCATGCTCAGAAGGGGCCCTGGCCTGCTCCACTTGCACTGCGCCCCGAGACCCCGCTAGCTCCCCCGCCCCCGCCCACCACTTGCTCCTCTTGGCCTGCCCGCCAGGTGGCAAAGGGTTCCTCTCCGCTCCCTGGCCCCACCCCCTGCCCCTCTCAGGCCCCTGCCCGGACCCCAGTGCACCTCCGCCTCTCTGCTTCCTACCACCTGTGGGGCCCTTCCCGTCTCCCCAGAGCTGAGCTGGTGCAGAAGTCTGGCCAGTCTCAGACGACGAGGGGAGGGGGGAGAGGGCGCAGCAGGAGGACAATGTGGGGGGGGCTTGGCTAGGCCCCTCTAGGCAAGTGCATCTTGAGAGAGCCTAGCCAGGGCAGGCCTGGCCTGGCTGACTGCACCTCTCCTGAAGGGACAGAGCAATTCCTGGCCCTGGGACCAGCCTTGGCTGCGCTGCCAGCTCAGCCTGGCAGACACAGTTGCCTCCCAGCAGGCCAGTGAGTGTGGCCAGGAAGCAGGGTGTGGGGGAGTGGGTCTCTTGGGGGCTGTGGGTGGGGCTGGGCTGTGAGGGGGTGGGGAAGGTGTGTGTGTTAGGGCACTAGGGAGAGTGCTGGGCAGTTGTAGTGGGGCTGTGGGCAGGGGCAGTGTTGTGCAGGGTGCTATGCATTTGTGGGTGGGTCTGGCCATAGGGAGTTGCGGGGCTGTTGGGCAGGGGGACTGTGTGGTGTGGCATGGGCCTGCCCCCAAGGGGAAGGGGCATGCTGGCAGCATAGGGCTAGGCAGGCCACTGTGCATCTGGCAACTGCCAGTTTGTAAACAGTGCCCTCGCTTTGGGCAGAGCAGGGCCACCCCTGCCATGGCATGCCCCATTGCCTCTGGCTGGCCCCTCGCTCTGGGGACTGACCTCCCCGCGCCATGCTCCATTACCTCCATGGGGGCCCACAAATATGTTTGGCACTGGGCCCACAAAAGGTTAATCCAGCCCTGCCAAGGAGCACTTCTAATCCCACCCTACCTAGCTGATTGATAGGATAATAAGGTACTGTCTCCTTCACTTGGCTGACATTCCCAGTCTTCACCTTCTCTTTTGCTGACCCATATATATTGAAAAGCCTCCAACAAAAACCCATCTAACTATGCTGCGAGACCTACAAGACACCTGCTGGCCCATTGTCACTGGCAAGCCATGACTCACATTCATTGTACTAAGTCAGTAACTTACTGTTGCCTCCTAACAACCCTACTCCCCAAAACAACTCTAATTTTTTGATCCACTTTTCTAACACATGGTCCATTCTTTGTGGGGGTAAGGACTATCTTTAGGAGTGTGTAGTCTTTCCTTCCCCTCCCCCCACAACTTAGTACAATACCTCCCCTCCACCCTGTGGCATCCCTGAAGCCAAATGACCATTAAATATCACATTTGCCAAAAGTAAAAAAAACAATAACAAACCACACCACCAGCAGTTAGTTATCAGCAAGCATAAGATCTTGCTTTTGGCAGTAGTAGCATCTCTCAATGGATCGCGCGGGGGTGAAGAAGAAGAGAAGGGAGGAGACAGAAAGCACTAAATGCCACTGGGGCTAAAACTATCCCCCACCCAACTCAAATTTCCAGCCAACAACGGTAGTGCAGTCATGGGTTTTCACTACAAGTGAATCTGCAAATACTGAAAATATACATGAAACAAGTAAATAGCAGAATAGAGGGAGACTGTGCTTTGGTAGCTGCTGCCAAATGTTCTGGTTTGCTACTGGGAGACAGAGCCTTGCAGCAATCTCCAGGTCCAGCATGCCATACATGAGGCCTTGGTCCCAAGGTACTCCAGAATTAGGGTTCCCCAAAAAACAGACCAGTGGTTAGATCAAGAAGGCATGATGGGATCAGAGAGCTCTACTCTTGCGCACTTCTAGGAAATCAAATACAGAAAGGAAAAAAAAAAAAAACCCAACAAAAAAGAAAAACTGCTACTCTAAAAATGCTTCAAGTGGGCCTTGGAGCATGAGTTGGGGGATTCTTGTCATATAGACTGAAGTCTCTTTAGATTAGTAGATATTGGGTCTGGACAGTAGCATAAAGGAGTTTTGCTCAAAAACAAGAACCCCAGTTTATTTTGCAGCATTTCAAACTGGGCAGGTTTAGCTTATAGTGAGTCTTGGCAGTCCTTGTTCAAACTCTGTTCTATTTGAAAAAGCAGACATTAAGATAATCTTAATCCTTTGCCTGTTTATAAAAGTGATGACTGAGCAACAAACTGTGGACCAGTTCCCCTATGTAAACACATATTTCTATTACCCTACTGTTACACACACACATACACGTGTGCGCACATGCATCTGTGCCTCAGTCTAAATTACATATGTGTGTGTACACACACACACACTTATGAGAGTAGGGTCTTCATCCCATTTACAGCTTCTGGGAGCTACTGCAATACAAGTATCATCTTTGCTATTTTATGTACCAATGGTGGCCATTAGTGTGCTCTACACCATTTTCTTCAAACATAACACTACATTTTGGACAGGATCCCAAGTCCTCACAAGTTAATATGATGCCAACATACCTTGTTAAAGAGACTGCAGCCTCACCCCCTCCACTCCCATCAAAAATATGATTTGGGAAGGCTCTGTGCAGAACCTTATTTGGAGGCATTTTAAAATCCAAACCTTCCCTTTTCACCCCCCCCCCCCCCGACTGACCCTATTTTAATAATAAATTCCATGCTGAATTGTACAGCTGGATACTCAGTTCTTTGGCTGATCTTAATAGTTGCATTCAAAGTTACTCTATGTGAGACATATTTAGAAAAGATATTTATACCTGGTATTGATACTCTTTCAAGTACTCTTTTAATCTTGTTGGTAAAGGCAGTTCCAAGATCTTATTTGTACATTTGTTTATAGTTATTCTACAGCGATGTTGCAAAGATGGAGTTGAAGTATATAGAGGTTTGTTCAAATAAAGATGCACTGTTCCATTTGATGGAGTTTCAGGCCCAGTTTTTCTATCCTTGCATGTAAGAACGTAGTATTCAATCAAATGGACCACACTATCAAATTGTTTAAGCCGAGATCTGACACACACAATGGAGTCCAGTCTGAATTTGCCGTCTTGATACTCGATACGCAGATTGGTTGGTCCAGCTGATGTTTTTACTGAGATAGTCAGTAGGTACTCCGAATGGGAGCTGTCTCTAACCAAGAAAGTACCTTCAAGAGTATCCTGTAATCTCTCTTTGGCTTCAGCAACATTCATACTGCCCCAGTACCACCCTGTTAGAAGAGGGAGAAGGTTGGTTGTTGTTTTTTCTCCACACAAAAATTGCAAAAAGTTTTTATAGTATCTTATTTCCTTTATCACTAGAAAAAGTACTATAACTTGCCAAGAAGCAAGCATCGTAGAATGTCTATTAAATATTTAATTTAGTTTATTGTACAATGTGTCATCCTGACCCTGTCAGGTCACTATTTCCATGTGTATTCCTGTGTGAATAAGTATTAGATTTCAAAATTTGCTGACAACTATGGGGGAAACCATCATATACCATCCTGTGTACAACATCCCAAATAAGTTCATATCAAACTACATAAATGCTTGAAGTCAAGAATGATCCTACTTTTAATAATTCTGGTTAGCTTATTAGTCAAATGATATCTGTATTAATTAGAAATAAGACAGTACAAGTAAGAGGAAATCCATGTTGAGAAACAAGGCTTCCATTCTGGCAGTCTAATGAAGATAAAAATCTTGCATTTTGTAATGCCTTTGATTGTCCTGTGACCTACAAGTATCCTTCACTTTAAAAAACAATAATTTCTACAGCTGTATGATGAGCTATTTTTCCTTTTCCACATTTGAGTGATATAAATATAACTGAAGAGGTTTTTAAAAAAAGTGCATGGGAATTTCAGAGGGCTAAGCTAAACTCTTCTGGACTTTGGGAAATTCAAGTTTGATACTATTTTTAACCATTTATTTTTCCCTGGACAGTAATTCTGAATTCCATCTGGGATAACAATGCAATTTAAGTGTTTCATGATTTTATTAAGGCTTAATTTTTATATATAAAGTGAAGCGATCTTTAACAAAAAAGATGGTTGTCACAGAGAATTTGTAAGAGTAGTTTTTCCACCAGATACCATCTTTCCAAAACAGGCAACTTGAAGTTAGAGGATTTTTTAAAAAAAGTTTTCTATTTATTTTTAAAATAGAAACCCAGTAATCTACAATTGGATTAGTTTCCTCCCCCGTTCATTGCTGCGTACAGAACTGAGGTTTTGTCTCTTCCTTCTCCTCTACCTAAAGACAGAGAGATAAGAAACAAAGCCCCCGCCCCGAGCTGGTTTCTAAGAAGCAGTCACCGCAGCAAAACAAAACAAAAAAATTTTTACGAGCAGTTAAAAGCGACGTGGTTCCAGGGCGCGCAGCGCTGGGTGACCCAATGGCGAGCGGATCAGCACGAAATTGCTACAAATCGCTAGTCCGCCCGCAGCCCGAGGGAAGGGAGCCTGGGCAAGGCGACTCCTCGCGAGTCTCCCGCGCCCCGCCATCTGGCGCAGAGGCTGATCGGGCCGGGGCTAGCCGGAGGAAGCGGCATCTCTGCCCGCGGAGTCGGAGGGGAGGGCAGCGAAGCCAGCCCCCGCCAAGATGGGGATGTGACCCAGCCTTTGGGCTAGTAGGCAGCTTATCTGCCACTGAGGGAGATACGGGACGCTCCCACCGGCCGCCCGCCTGCCCAGACTCCCGGGGAAGCAAGCCCGGCTCTGCAAGGGGCAGCGATAGGTTGAGGCACCTCCACGCCGCGGCTACCTCCGCCTCCCCAGGCGGCAGACAAGTGCCCCGGGGCCAAGCCCTGCGGTCGCCCGGCTCAGCCGCGATGCATGTGCCCGGCCGATTCCCCGGGAAAAGCGCTTGTCCCCCCGCCTCGCTCGCTCGCTCACCTGCCCGCCTCAGCTCCTCCATGGCCGCGGCCAGGCGCTCCGCCGCCGCCCTCTCGGTCACCTCAGCCCCGGGACCCCGCCACTCGGCCCCGGCCCGCTCCGCACCATCCGAGGACTCGGAAGAGCGCAGAGTCATTTGCGGGGAGGCAGAAGTCACCCGCCGGTGACAGCCCGGGAAGACTCCGCTCCAGCCCCGCGGCGCCCGGCTCTCAGCACCGCTCGGACATGCCCCTTGCCCGGGGCGCCCGGCCGCGCTCGCCCGCCGCAGCCTGCAAGCGGAGAGGAGAGCGAGATTTACCGCCGAGCCCCAGCCCGCGCTTCCCCGCGCCCGCTTCCCGAGTGCCGGAGCGACCTCGGCCCGCGCCCAGCAGGGGAAGGAGCCGCCCGCAGGCAAACGGGGCAGCCCCCCACTCGGCGCGGAGACTCACCTCCCGCCGGGCGGCGGACCTGGCTAGGAGCCCCGGGGGCGCAGCTCGAGCCGAGGGGCCGAGTCCGCAGCGCGGGGAAGGAGCGGAGGGGCCGCCTCGCTCCAGCCAGGGCGCCGCCGCCGTTGCTGCTGTCGAGGAACACGCGGCCCCGCCAACAAAACCGCCTGGCGCGGCCGGAGCCGGGCGGCCGCAGAGGAAGGCGTCCGGGGAACCGAGCCCGGCTCTTACCTTCGCCTCACCAGCGTCCCTGGGTCAGTAGCCGGGCGGGGGGACTTGGAGACAAGCAGCCAGGTGGGGGCCGCCAGGCGGGCTCGGGGGGGGGGGGGGCAAGCAGGTTACTCTTATCCTCTGGGCTGTTACTGCGCAGAGCAGGCGGCGCCCCGCCGGGCAGGGCCCCCAGGGCGAACCGCGCGCGCGGAAGCGGGAGGCGGACGGGGAGCCCCTCTCTGCCGCGCCGCGCCGCACCGCGCAGGCCTCTGCGAAGGGGAGCTGGCTCGTGCCGCCCCCGGGCAGCGCGGGGCCGCGTGCACGTATTCAGCCCAGGGCGCCCCCCGCCTCCCCGCGCTGGTGACTGCACAGGCTGCTTTCCAGGAACTTTCCAGGAACCGCATCATGTGACAGCGCCAGCTCTGGCGCCTCCGCGCTGAAGGGGAGTCGGGCCGGAGCTGCCGCCGCTGCCGCCGCCGCCGCTGCCAGGCGTGGAGCAGCCCCAGCAGCCGCCCCTCCCACCCCGCAGGGCCGGGAGGGGACACACCCGGCTGGGGTACGACGCGGACCCTTCTGGGCCGTGCTAGGGGCCGGGGCCGGCCTCCCAAGGCTAGTGAATCCTCCCTACCCCGGCGCATCGCTGCTCTGCGGAGCCCTGTCCTCGGGCCCACGCGGTCGGGGGCGCGGCCGGAGGTCGAGGAGGATAGGCTGGGGTCGGCGGGCGAGGCAGCGCGTCAGGCGGCTGCTGTGATCGCCGTGTGGCTGGCGGACGCAGCCCAGGGCCAGGTGCCGCTGTAGGGTCGAGCCGCCCTCCCACGCCGTCTGCCCCAGCGTCGCATGGCCGGCTGCAGCCCACACATACTAGCTATTCCCTCTGTCCCTGGGCTGATTGACCCAGGAAACCCTCTTCTCCGCCCGGCGCAATCCTTGCTTTTCGGGATACAAAACAGGGTCCCTCCTCAAGAGCCGGGTGGCGCTTCTGGAGAGACTCCCGCAGCAAGCGGGTCGCCCTCACCTGTGGGGAACCTCGCCCTGCCTGCACGCCTCAGGAGTTGGGCGTCCCAGCCTCTCTGTACGCTTGATGTTGCTTCTGTTTCCCAGGGAAAGTCGGGACTCGGGAGCTGTAGCGGCACCTGAGCCTTCCTTGCGCAGTAATAAAAGTGCTCCGGCGTTTCCTTTGGGGAAATCAGTCTCAGGCCCATGAGGTGCTTAAAGGGGCACTGCCAAGAGTTCCAGAGTAGCAGCGTGTTAGTCTGTATCTGCAAAAAGAAAAGGAGTACTTGTGGCATCTTAGAGACTAGCAAATTTATTTGAGCATCAGAGATAGCCACGTGGGGCAGGCCCGTCTCCCCTGGGACCTGGAAGCTGGCACTGGTGTCTGTGATGCTCAAATAAATTTGTTAGTCCCTAAGGTGCCACAAGTACTCCTTTTCTTTTTGCCAAGAGTTAGCAACTCTTTATACAGATGTTTTTATAGTTGAAACTCCTGCCCCCACACATCCAGACACTAAAATATCTCATTATTACAACCATCTACTAGGCTGTTATTCCATTTTTATATAATCTGTAAACTGCTTTTGGTGGGGCTCACAAAAATGGTGCATTGTAGTCCTTCCCCTGGCTTTGCATTAGCTCCTAAGTAACCAACACCCTTCAGCATTGCTCAGGGCTGTTGATGTTTTGGTAGGAGGCTTGTAAGGATTAGATTTTTGCCTGGAAATGTTGATAAATGTGGATTTCTCTGGACAGACACCTGTGAAAAATATTTCCCTTGATAATAACTGAAATTTACAGATAGGCAAAGTAAGAAAAATGCTGCTTGATAACTTTTTATAGTTTGATTTAAGGGTATTTAGTTTGTATATTTTGATGTGAGTTGACAGCTAGTGTTTTAACAGTTATAACTTTATGTCTCAACATCTACTGTCATTGAATAATTATTATTGAACCCCCCTATTGTCTGATCCACCATAATTTCTGACTGCTCTGAACATTTAAAATTGATAAAAATAGAAAAATTATGCTTAAAAATAAAAATTATCTGTCAAAATTATAAAATAAATATTGATTTCTGCCAACCCTGTTTATTATTTAAAAGCAAACAAAATAATAACCATATTAATATCAGCTCTGTTCAAAACAGGAAAATGTTACCAATTGCCCAAGAGAAGAGGGCAAAATTGGGATGGAAAATTGTTTTTAGGTATCATGAGATAAAGGATTAGAAAGATTTTTTTAAAAAATCCTAGAGACTCCATTAAAAGACTTAGTTGTGTCTTTTAAAAAAACTCAAAATCTGTGGCACAGGGAAAGATGCAAACGTGTATAACATTGCTCGGTTTTGTGGCATAGCAAGCAAAAGGGTGAGGTCTAGTGATAAGGTAATGTGAACTTTACTATTAATATGACTTCTGAATAAAAGAATGTAGGTAGAATATGCATATGGATTCACTATCAATACAGAGAGAAAGCTCTGGGAGTGTCAAATGTCTTTTGAG
Source organism: Lepidochelys olivacea (assembly GCF_965140295.1). NCBI lineage: Eukaryota > Metazoa > Chordata > Testudines > Cheloniidae > Lepidochelys > Lepidochelys olivacea. Next base: position 271,654,903 of record NC_140411.1, read on the forward strand.
TTCTTTTGGGGTAACTCCTGAAACAATTACTTTAACATCTGAAAGGGGGGACTGTTTCAAACAGCTGTGTGGAGGATGTGGACAAGTGGAGAGAAAGATCTGAGTTAGTTTTGTTTAGTTTGCTAGTTGCCAAAGAGAATTGTTAATATTTAGCTGGCCACTCATACAATTCATGAGGCTCCTTTGAAAAAATCTACTTTGCAAAGTGACACTGTAAATATGGCATTATGGGCTTCCATGTTCATAAAGTTTCAGTGATTCCAGATCACATTTGTTTAGTTTGAACAAAAAGATGGTTTTAATTACTGCTAGCATCTCAAATTCAAGATGGGAGTTCAAAATCAAGCAGGCTTCTTTCTGACTCATGCATCGTCACCAGTGATACAAAGTAATAAAGATTTTGAAAACCGTATTCTGCTCCTATTTTCATCTATGCAATTTCAAATGTTTTCAAATTCACTCTCTGTTACTCCTGTAGAGCCCATTTGTTTCCAGCTGCACATATGTGAAGGGGATCAGAATATGTCCATATAGTTCGGAACTTAGTTAACAATTCTGATGTTGATGATGTGAGCACTTGAATAGGATTTAGCTCACTCTTTCAGAACTGTGCTGCTTCTGCATTGTTAACAGGAGTTTTAAAAAAAGTAGTGCAAATGTATTTTTGTTGCTAAAATAATTGTGTCTCTGAAAATATGCTGGGAGCGGATCTGTTGCTCAGGAAAATGCTATTTTAATATGGTAGCTTTTCAGATGAGGACCACATTTTCAAGCCACTCTGATTCATGCTGGAAAACTTTGTAATGTATCCTACCTAGAGAAAAAGCTGCCCTTATTACAGATTTTCTGTACGTACCTTCTCTTGTTTTGTTAGTGGCATTTGTATGTAAATTGTATTTTAAGATTTCCTTTGCTCTTGCTATTTATTTCTCATTTGAAGTCCTAATCCGCTGTTTGTAAAATCACAACTGGCTGCTGTAAAAATGATTGTGATATCACAAGAAGGAAATTATGACTTCAGATGGAGAATAAACCACAAGGACAAAGAAAATTTTAACAAGTAAATAACTTATTTTCATTCAAATATCACTATAAAAAGGCTAGAACAAAAATTAAATATAAAGTGTATCAGCAGGATCTCTTATCACACTTTTGTGCCTCATTATTGTAGTTCAGTACATATTTAAGTTTATAGACTGTTTTGAGATCCCCATAACTACCTGTAGGCTTGACAGGATGAGTTAACAGTTCTCTGTTCCTACCTATAATCTGTTAGTCTGTTTTCCTTTTTGCTTGTATGAGTCTTTCAAAATGAGTAGGGGAGAGAAAACTTTTTTTTTAAATGTAGGAAAATACAATTCATTTAAATTAGCTGTGGGATTTGGGGGCATGTGCAGTATGTTAAACTATACAGTATATACATTAAACTTCTTTTCTATAAATTGTCTAGATTGCAAGCTGATGGTGCCCCTTTATCTTCTTTGATACTGCTATTTTAGGTGCATACATGGTCTGTCCTGTCCTACACAACAAAATTATAGAGATTAGAGGAAAAGGAAAATTGGAGAGAGGGGAGAAAAGAAACAGTAGTAAACACAATTCTTAAAGTTTAGCATGGAGTAGTGCAGACTGGAAAAAGGATTTTAAAATCACTCCCTGACTATGGTTCCTCTGGTCAAAGAGTCACAGATGTGAAGGGAAAAAGAGTTAATTTGTTACAAAACAGGGTGTTTAAAGTGATCATCTCAACTTAAACCAAAAAGTGTATTCTTCTGTCTCTGTGCTTTATGGGAACAATTCTAGGGGAAGTGTCACATACATGTACAGCTGAAACTTTCAGTTCTTTGAGTGTGTTGACTAGTTAATATTCTGAAGCAGTTCTGAGTATTCAAGACAGGTTAAGTCAGTTTTTAGGGCCAATTCATCCAATGAAAGATTAAAAGCATGAATTTCAGAAGTCTCTTGGGAACCTTTTCCAGACACTTTCTACAATGCAAAAATCTTGTTTAATCCAGTGCACTCTCCAATAGTTGAACTGATTAACATAGTTTTTGTACTACTGAGAATACTTATATTTTCAAAGTGCTATTGAAAATCAGGAACAGAATACACTGGCATTTCAGACATGCTTTCAGTGATGTGCTCACAAAGAGGAGAGGTGAGAGACTGGAGGATTTATTTGTGTATTTTCTCATTTAAGCAAAATTCTTTTTTTCATAATCAAGGAGGGAGGCAATAGCTTTTGGCAAAAACATGAAGTGTCTTTGATGGAAATGTTTTTATTTTGTTCTTGAAAATTATGCTGAATTTATGGGCAGGTTAGCACAGTGTTTTATTTGTGTAATGGAATGAATGGAGGAGAGAGGCCTTCGCTCAGATTATTGGCCAGGTTAGGGTTGCTTTGTGCTGCTAAATAGATGTAAAGCAGGTTTATCCAGCTAACAAGGAGAATATATGGACAGTGTAACTGAGCCTTTCCTAATTCTTTCCATCCCTGCCCCTCAAAGTCCCAGTGCAGGATACATAACTAGAACATCCTTGCACTCTGACAACCCCCAATTACTGGAATAGCTCCGTGGCCAGGGAATATATTTCTTAAAGAGTTCAGTATTGTTTCCCAAGCATCCACAATTGCTGATTATTTGCTGTATTTTGACAACTCCTTACCAGAATTGATTTAAATAATACTATAACCACCAGCCCTCCACCTTATCCCACTTTTGTAACAATCAACCAAACACCCTAGCCCAGGGATGGGCAAACTTTTTGGCCCGAGGGCCACATCAGTGTTACAAAACTGTATGGAGGACTGGGTAGGGAAGGCTGTGCCTCGCCAAACAGCCTAGCCCCCGCCCCCTCCCACTTCCCACCCCCTGACTGCCCCCCTCAGAACCCCCAACCCATCCAACCTCCCCTGTCCCCTGACCGTGCCCCCAGGACCCCACCCCCTTTTCAACCCTGACCGCTCCCTGTCCCCTGACTGCCCCGACCCCTGTCCGCACCCACGCACCCTGACAGGCCCCCTGGGACTCCCATGCCTATCCAACCGCCCCATTCCCTGTCTCCTGACTACCCCCCAGGAGTCCCTGCCGCTTATCCAACTCCCCCGCTCCCCGCACCTTTACCATGCCGCTCAGAGTGGCAGGACTGGCAGCCATGCTGCCTGGCTGCAGCCAGCCATGCCGCCGTGCTGCCCAGAGCGCTGGTGGCATGGCGAGCTGAGGCTGCAGGGGAGGGGCCTGGGGCTAGCCTCCCCTGCCGAGAGCTCAGGGGCCAGGCAGGATGGTCCTGTGGGCTGTAGTTTGACCACCTCTGCCCTAGCTAAGAAATGGGCGTGCCAAATTTCAGGCCTTGCAAGTTTTACATCCAGCCCAAGAACAGGGTTTTTGATGGAACCCCTGAAGACTCCTTTGGTTCCTGACTGCAGCCAGAAGGAGAAGGGCTGCTTCTTCTACAAACTGTTTTTGTTCTTTCCATCAGTTTAATGGATTGAGTTAGATAGTTCCTAAAATGTAAATAAATTCAACAGAGATACAACAAATATTTTCGTAAATAGGATTGACCCGCTCTTTCCAGCCACTGAAGGAACAGAATGTTTTTATGAAATAAATAATGATTTCTATCAAAAAATTTTCCTGTTAATCAGCTGCTACCAGTATTTCCTGCCATTTTAGCTATTTAGATGTAAATTCTTAATATTCTTTATGAATATGAAAGTGCTAAATGAGAATACTCATAGATTCAATATACTCCGTCAGTTTTCTTTTATAAATCACTGAAGTTGTCAAGAGACTCTAGTTATAAAAGAAATCTAGATCAGGAGATATCTGAATTAAAAGGCAAAATTAAACGACAAAATAAAAAGACCTGAAGAAGGGCCTTGTGTAGCTTGAAAACTTGTCTTTTTCACCAACAGAAGTTGATCCCGTAAAAGATATTACCTCACCCACCTTGTCTTTCTAAAATAAAAATATAATTTTCCTGCAGAGATTGTGGTGAGAGAAAAGGATCATTTCCTTTGTTGGATGGCTAGATGAATGGTTGCAAGCAAACCTAGAACTCTGAACATAAACATCTTCCTTTTGTCTTTCTAATTTGTTTTCCTCTGTCTGTTCCTCTGCTTTAGTGGTGGTGGTAGTGTGTGGGGGGAAGATATGGCACTAAGACCCTTCTCTCATCTCATGATATGCTTTATATTATCATGTTTATATTGTGGTAGCACCTAGAGGCGTCAACCAGGTTTGGGCCTCATTGTGCTAGGCGCTGTACAAACATACTTGAGGAACTTTAAGAAATATGTCAAATTCAGTATTTTCATAAGTTTTGCAACTATATTAACTGCATTTTAAAGTAAATTAGAAACATACATCAACTTGATACTTTGGGAACTGATTGGAAATGCTGGTGCAGGGGAGATGGAATCTGATGGCACAGAGAATCAAACATAAATCATAGCATTCCATACACTTATACAAGTCTTGTCATATTAAAGGATCTCAAGTACTCTACCAAATAATGGGGCAAATCCTGTTCTTCTTTGAGTGCTTATTCATGTCAATTCCAAGCAGGTGTGTGCGTGCATGTGTGCATGGCAGACAGAAGATTTTTCCCCTAGCAGCATCCGTCAGGTTGGTCTGGGCACCCCTTGGAGTCACGTCTTCACGGTGCTCAATATAGAGCCTTGCTGACCTGCCACTCCCTCAGATCATTCTTACTGCCATTGATGGTTAGCTGGAACATCCCATAGCTCTTGCCTTGGCAAGCGCTGTTAGCAATGTCCATTGTATATAGTTCTCATACATTAGTTAGTGTTAGTTATTAGTAATTGTAGTGTAGATATAGGTAGGTTTTCTTTGGGGGTTCCCCCCGCCAATGCTCCCAGCGCCGTGGTATGCCACAGTCCCTGGGTTTTAAAACCTGTGAGGCCTTTGGCAGGTATATGCCTAAAAGTGACCTGCACACCTTGTGTTTAAGATGCCTAGGGGAGAGTCGCCAGAAAGACCAGTGCAAGATCTGTTGCGAGTTTCACCCTAGGTCTTTGAAAGACAGAGACCAGCGTCTTAAAGTCCTTCTTACGGACACTGCGCTCCGGCCCCAGTCAGACTCCAGATCATGGGATCCCGCGCATAGCACCTCCTCCTCAGTGCAGAGTATCCCGGCACCATCTACAGGGGAATTGGTGCCAAGAAAGGACTCATCTCGAGACTCTTGGCACCATCACAACTCCTCCCAAGTACAGGCAGTGAGCAGGCACCAGTCGTAATTGCTGGTGCCACAAAAGAAAAGGAGGCCAGAGAGGGGGCGCTCTCACCCAGCCAAGAACAAGGAGCTGGCCGCTGTGAGACCCCAGTCAGGCCACACCACCTCGGCCCTTTCATGTGCTAGGTTGCGTCGACCCCTGCCCTGGTGGCGGTGCAGTTGAGTCCAGACCTTCCCCGTTTGCCAGCCTCACAGAGCCAACAATTACTGCTCCCATCGACTCCTGAGACATTTGTGGCAGCCCAGAACTTGTTACACCATACGGTGCCGTTTTTCCCTCCCAGAAGGGACGAATCACAAGCACTGGGCAGTCCCACGGCACCGTCAAGGGGAAAGCCAGCGATGATGTCACGGCACTCACCATCCCCAAACCTCCCCGGAGCAGCAACGGCCCAGATGCAGGAGCCACACCGGTCCACTAGCCCATGCCACAAACTGTCAGTGCCCCGCAGTGCAGCTCCTCCATAGTCCTCTTCAGAGACCTCCGAGTCAGAGTCTGATCCATTTGTTCAGACAGGAGTATGAGCAGGAGATCAAGGTCGCTGCAGGATCATCATGCTTCCCCGGCACCATAGCCTGCTCAATGGCAACAACTGACGCAGTGGCCCTTCTGGACACCCTGGGCCTTCCACCAAAGCCACGGGCGAAGCCAGGGGTCCCAGTCTAGAGCGGCATCGGTAGCTTCGGTTACCTTTGTACCACCGCCAGCTCTGTTGTCTTTGGGAGTACCAGGAGTGGCTCTGGCGCTTACCGATAGCGGGTTACCACCATACATGGCACTGACGTTGGCTCCCGTGGTACTGTCGCCGATCCCATGGACGCCATTGGCACCAATGCTGATGTCAGCACCAACTCTCCCGGCACTGGCTTCTATAGTCCCAGCACCGAGAGTCACGGCACCATTGGGGTTGACTTCAGCGTCCCAGAAACCACAGGTGCCGCAGGACCCCCGGGGCATGGAGGGATGGGAACAGCCACTACTTTGGGGGTTTTCTTCCTCTTCCTCACCAGATGAGAATCTGGCGGGCACTGTTATAGCCCCGGCCCTAGAGGACAGCAGCGTTCTGCAGCAGCTTGTGTGGCGGGCTGCCCAGGGCCTGGGCATCCAGGCAGAGGAGTTTTTGGAGGACGCAGATCCCATGGTGGATATCCTCATCCCCTCTGGACCTGCACGCATTGCCCTGTCCCTCATAAAAGCCATCTCTAACACCACAAAGACTTTGTGGCAGACCCCAGCCTCATTGCCCCCTACAGCAAAGCATAATGAGAGACATTATTTTGTGCCATCAAGGGGCTACGAGCACTTATACACCCACCCTTCACCAGATTTCCTGGTAGTGGACACTGCCAATCAGCACGAGCGCCAAGGCTACCAGGGACCCTCCCCAAAGAATCGGGAGGCGAAAAGACTTAACATCTTTGGAAGAAAGGTCTACTCGACCAGCGGCTTGCAGCTCCGTATTTCTAACCAGCAGGCCATTGTTAGCAGGTACTGGTATAATACTTGCGGAGCAATGGCTAAGTTTATGGAGCTGCTCCTGCAGGACTCCTGTGCTGAGTTTTCCGCTCTGATGGAGGAGGGGAAGCATCTGGTCTCAGGCGGAACTTCCTCTCCACGTCAATGTCAGAGAGCTGAGAGCAGTCCACCTAGCATGCTAGACTTTCTGAGCCCACTTGGCAGAGAGATGTGTATCAGTTATGACAGACAACACCACAGTGATGTTTTATATCAACTGACGGGGGCTGCACGCTCCTCTCCCCTGTGCCAGAAAGCCTTCAGGCTGTGGGACTTTTGTGTGGAGCATTCAATACACCTGCAAGCATCGTACCTCCCTGGAGTATAGAACGAGTTGGTGGACCATCTCAGCAGGTTGTTCCATGGCCATGAGTGGTCCCTAAGCCTGGATGTCACAAACTCCATCTTCCTGTAAGCAGAGTCAGGATGAGCTCCACCCTGACATCTGGTGGTGAGGTGTGGCAAGTTGTGGAAAAGAACTTCAGGGGCCGATCTCATTTGCATAGGCACACCCATCCCACCTAGAATGAGGCCATAGCTGCCCAAATGGTCACTGTGGCTGCTGTGGGATCCCCAGTGTCTCTGTTATTGGGGCAGGAAGAATAAATTTTTATTACCCTGATTATGGGAATCAAGGACAGTGGAACTGTACTTGGCCTTTTATTATGATGGAGGGACTCGCCATCAACTAAGTAGCACTTGCTAGGCAAGGGACATGGGTTCCAAAACTCTGTGAATGGAGAGAGGTTGGGGACAGATATTAATACTTGCTGGCATTGGTCCCCTGGTGAGGGCCTTACATGCTAATTGCACTTCCTCCTCCCTCCACTGTGGAATATCAGAGCTAATTTTGATTCCATTAGGAGTCTAGTTACAGGCTGCTGAGCTGAATTCACTTTGGGCTAATGGTGCACCAGCACTGAGGCTCCCCTACTACAAGCTGAAATCATAAAGGAGCTAAACTTACTAAGAGCTGAAATCACTGAGTGTTGTGTTAAGTCATGGGGGAGCCTGAAGACATATGGTGGAGCAGTTTGCAGGACGGCGAGCAGAGCGGCTGGTGGAGCAGATCAGTTTGCGGGACGCGGAGCGGCTGGTGGAGCAGAGCAGTTTGTTGGATGCCTAGAGCAGCTCATGGGGCGGCTGGCAGAGCGGAGCCCCATGGAGAGGTGGGGCCATCAGCTTTGGACCACGTAAGGTGCCCCTTAACTTCCCCCCCCCCATTCTCCACCCAGGTTGGGAGGTAAAACTCTGTAGATAAACTTTTAAACTCTGGGGCTGCCTTGACCAGGGACAGAAACTTTTGGGTCGTTGGACTTTTGGGACTTTGGGTGATTTGGGGTTGCTGGACTCAAGAACCAAAGGGAAAGGACATGCCCCAATTTGCTTGGGGTGGGTTTTTTTGGTCATGAATTCTTGAATCCTGTTATGAATCCTGTTGGTGGGGTTTCCCCAACATAATGCTACATTGTTTCTCTCTGTTATTAAAAGGCTTTTCGCTACGCTCAGACTATGTGCTTGCGAGAGGGGAAGTATTGCCTCTTGGAGGCGCCCGGGGGGGGGTGGTATATATTTGTCCCAGGTCACTGGGTGGGGGCTCGAGCCGGTTTTGCATTGTGTTATTGGAATGGAACCCCTAGATACTGAACCCGGCCCTTGTTGCTGCCAACTCTGACAGGCAGAAGGGTTACATTCCAATGGTAGGGCTTTCCCCAAATAGACCTATTCGCCACACAATGCAACAGGAAGTGCCAGCAGTTTTGCTCCTTCCTGAATCACAGCCTGGGCTCCATCACAGACGTTCCTGCTCCTTTGGGGAAGCCTATGTGCATTTCTGCCTATCCCTTTCATTCACAAGGTGCTCCTCAAGATACGGAGGGAAGAAGCTTCAGTGGTATTGATAGCTCCAGCCTGGCCCTGCCAACACTGGTACACATCTCTTCTGGAAATGTCCAAGGAAGCCCCAGTCACTTTGCTGCTCTTCCCGGACTTGATAACTCAGGAACACGGACCTCTCCAACGCCCAACCCTTGAGTCGATGCACCTCATGGCGTGGAAGCTCCATGGCTGAACTCGATGGAGCTCTCCTGCTCAGACCTGGTTAGACAAGTCCTCGTTGGCAGTAGGAAACCTTCCACCAGGGCTACCTACCTGGCCAAATGGGAGATTTTCAATCTGGTTGGTGCAACACTGTCCGTCTCCAACGCTTGCCTCCATACCACTTATACTGGACTACCTTCTCCATCTTAAGCAGCAGGGGTTGTCCATGTCGTCAATAAAGGTTCACTTGGCTGCCATTTTGGCCTTCCATCCAGGCGCAGCAGGCTGGTTGGTCTTTGCCAACCCTATGGTCAGCTGTTTCCTGAAAGGTCTCGACAGGCTACACCCACATGTCCAACAACTAGTCCCAGCCTGGGACCTTAATCTGGTCCTTTCCAAACTGATGGGGCCACCCTTCAAACCACTGGTAACTTGCTCCCTGCTCTATCTCTCATACAAGGTGGCCTTTCTTAATGTCAGCCAGGAGGGTGTCTGAGCTCAAGGCCCTAGCATCAGAGCCTCCTTACATGGTGTTCTGTAGGGACAAGGTTCAGATCAGGCCACTCCCAGCTTTCCTCCCAAAGGTTGTCTCCTAATTTCACCTCAATCAGGACATCTTCCTCCCAGTGTTCTATCCTAAGCCACACTTAAGCTCCAGAGAGCAGAAGCTTCACTTGTTGGCCGTCCGCAGAGCTCTGGCCTTCTGCATTGAAAGAATGAAACCTTTCTGGAAGTCCATTCAACTGTTTGTGGCAATGGCAGACATGGTGAAAGGTTTTCCAGCCTCCTCTCAACGAATTTTGTTGTGGATCATGTCCTGCATCTGTGAGGGTTATAACCTGGCAGAGGTGCCTGCCCCTCCACTCACAGCACATTCCATTAGGGGAAGGCTTCTTCAGTAGGTTCCTGGCACAGGTTCCCACTCAGGAAATATGCAGAGCAGTGATGTGGCCCTCTATACATACCTTTACACTGCATTATGCTATCACCCAGCAGGACAGAGACGACGTGGCCTTCGGTAGAGCAGTGCTCCAATCGGTGGACATCTGAACTCTGACCCCGCCTCCGGAACTTAGGCTTGGGAGTCACCTGATTGGAATGGACAGGAACAAGCTCTCGAAGAAGGAAAAAACAGTTACCTTCTCATAACTCTTGTTCTTCAAGATGTGTTGTTTGTGTCCATTCCAATACCCACTTTCCTGCCCCTCTGTCGGAGTAGCCAGCAAGAAGGAACTGAGGGAGTGGCGGGTCTGCAGGGCTCTATATTGAGTGCCATGGAGGCCCGACTCCAGGGGGAACCCAGGCCAACCTGATGGATGCTGCTAGGGGAAAAATCTTCCGGCTGCCCTTCACACAGCGCACACACACCTGATTGGAATGGACATGAACAACAGTTACGAGAAGGTGAGTAACTGTTTTTTTCCATGACTTTTTTCTGTCATGGAGTCATATATACACAAACACACATTAGAGGAGGTAAATACAGCAAAACGTCTGTGAACTTTAGTTCACATTTTTAAATACATGTGCTTCAAATGTATTCCCACCCCTGTTACGTTCTGTTGCTCTGAATATTCTAGCAAATGAGTTCATAGGTAAGAATGTTCTTGGAAACAGCAAATTTTAAGTAAATATTAGTGAATATTCACTGAATGTGAATTTTAAAGCTCAGATCACAATATAAGGAGGTATAGCTGTAACATTCAGGCACTTGTATTTCTGGCTGAGATAGAGGGCACAGACACTATCGTGTTTCTTCTATATAGACTCACTTGAATTTCTGGATATTTTTGGAATTGTATGTGTGTATATACCCAAACACACATCTCTTTCTTCCAAAATCCAACAGATAGCCCAGTTGGATGCATTACAATATTTCTGCATTAGTGTTCTAGAAGTTGCCAGGAAAAAACAAGAATTTACACTTAAAGGAGCCCAAAAGTTTTTTCTTCACAGTTGTTAGTTCTGTTGTTCAAAGTAGAAGAAAGGAGTTAATGTCTGTGAAACATGCTTTTCTGGCAGACAATATGTAGGCAGTCGTCCTGTCCCCGGCCAGACTATGGGTAATTAGCATTTGCTTGGTGGCAAAAAATCAGCTCTGAAGCTAATAGGGAAAATTAAAACAGGACATACAACAGACAGTTCCAAAGCAGAGAGCTGGGAGGTACCCAAAGTAAGAGAAAGACAGTACTTTAAAAAGTCTCTGACCCATTGGTCTCTGTTCTGCATAAGAGTATGGTAATGTTAAATTACTGTTCTAATTCTTGTATTAAAGAAGATAGTTTCAAGCACACTGAATAAGTTGAACTTCAAGCTGAATTCTCTACAATTAATTCTTTCTCATTAAAATAACTAAAACAGGCGGATGAAGATTATACAAGAGTGCTGTGAATCATCAAATGATTTAGAAGATAAATGATTACTTCCCTCACTTCATTGTAGACAGGGTTGGACACAGAATATCATACTCACAAGCCAGACTAGATTAAGCACATAGGAATGGCCACACTGAGTCAGACCAATGGTCCATCTAGCCCAATATCCTGTCTTCTGTCAGTGGCTGATGCCAGGTGCTTCAAAGGGAATGAACAGAATAGGCAATCATCAGGTGATCCATCTTCCCATCTACTCCCAGCTTCCAGCAAACAGAAGCTAGGAACACTCAGAACATGGTGTTGCATCCCTGCCCATCCTGGCTAATAGCCATTGATGGACCTAACCTCCATGAACTTATCAAGTTCTTTTTTTGAACCCTGTTATAGTTTTGGCCTTCACAACATCCCCTGGCAGAGAGTTCCACAGGTTAACAGTGTGTTGCGTGAATAAATATTTAATTTTGTTTGTTTTAAACCTGCTACCTATTAAATTTCATTGGGTGACCCCTAGTTCCCATGTATGTGGAGTAAATAACATTTCCTTATTCACTGTCTCTACACCAGTCAAGATTTTATAGCTCTCTATCATATCTCCCCTTAGTCATCTCTTTTCCAAGATGAAAAGTCCCAGTCTTATTAATCTCTCCTCGTCTCTATGCTGTTCCATCCCCTAATAATTTTTGTTGCCCTTTGTACCTTTTCCAATTCCAATATATCTTTTTTGAGATGGGGCGATCAGATCTACATTCAGTATTCAAGATGTGTACATACCATTGATTTATATAGAGGCACTGTGACATTTTGTGTATTGGTATCTATCCCTTTCCTAATTGTTCCTAACATTCTGTTAGCTTTTTTTGACTGCCACTGCACATTGAGTGGATGTTTTCAGAGCTCTATCCACAGTGACTCCCAGATCTCTTTCATGAGTGGTAACAGCTAATTTAGACCCCATCATTTTGTATGTACTGTTGGGATTATGTTTTCCAATGTGCATTACTTTGCATTTATCAACATTGAATTTCATCTGCTATTTTGTTGCCCAGTCACCCAGTTTTGTGAGATTCCTTTGTAACTCTTCACAGTCTGCTTTGAACTTAACTGTCTTGAGTAATTTTGTATCAGCTTCAAATTTTGCCATCTCACTGTATATCTCTTTCTCCAGATCATTTATGAATACTTTGAACAGTACTGGTCCCCATACAGACGCCTGGTGGATACCATTATTTGCCTGTCTCCATTCTGAAAACTGACCATTTATTTCTACCCTTCATTTCCTATCTTTTAACCTGTTACTGATCCATAAGAGGACCTTCCCTCTTATCCCATGACTGCTTACTTTGCTTAAGGACCTTTGGTGCAAGACTTTGTCAAAGGCTTTCTGAAAGTCTAGGTACACTATATCCACTGCATCACCCTTGTCCACATGTTTGTTGACCCCTCAAAAAATTCTAATAGAGTGGTGAGGCATGATTTCCCTTTACAAAAGCCATGTTGACTCTTCTCCAACAACACGTGCTCTTCTATGTGCCTGATAATTCTGTTCTTTATTATAGTTTCAATCAATTTGCCTGGTAGTGAAGTTAGACTTACCGAGCTGTAATGGCCTTAGCATAATTGATGTAGACAGGCATGTGGGACTTAAATATCTCTGATTGCCATTTAAACTGTTGTTAGCATTTGGTCCCGTGTAAACCAAATTCAGACCTGCTGTTGAGGTGACATTGTCATCACTGTCTTTTTTAAAGATGAACTCGAAAACAAGCAAACTTGAGATCCCTGAACAATAACAAAAATAAGTGAGATTTTTAAAAACACTACATATGTGAGCACACACGTGTTTTGGTAGAATCTCTTTTCTGACTGCTCTGAGCTATTCTCATGCATTATGGATTTTTAGCACTCATTTTCGTCTCTGAGCTCACTTGCCCGATCAAATTTATTCATAAAGGTATAATTTATCTGGAAAGATGCCTGAGGCACAGTAAAATTTCAGGCCACATCAGTCTAAGTCCAAAGAAACTGCAGCATCTTCTGCTGCAGAACGGTTTTTATTTTGGTAAAGCGCTGAAGAGACACTAAACCATTAAATGAACTTTTTGAGACACAGGCTGGACATCATGCAGGATGTTGGCACAGATACTCAAAGGTATTTAGGTGCCAAACTCCCAGGAGTCTCTGTGTCTAAAAGGGGGCCAAGAATAGATTCTCTGAGCCAGTGTCAGCAGCACTGTACTGCATGGGTGGAGTTTAGGGAAGACATTGCCCCCCCCTTGCAAACTGCAAGCCTTGGGAAAGCATGGAATTTGCTCCCCCACACATATGTGGCTCCAGTGATGAGCTGCCAAAATCTTAACAACGGGTTCCATCCTCACCCCACGAGGGGGTCGTTGCCCACCCCCGTCCCCCAGGACTCCTGCCCCATCCAACCCACCCCTTGATGGCCCTCCCAGGACCCCTGTCCCCTGACTGCGCCTAGAACCAGGCAGGAGGGTCTTGTGGGCCACCATAGTGGGTGCCCACCCCGCCCTACCCCTAAGAGCCAGAGGCACCTGCCCGGGGGGCGAGGTGGGGAGTCCCGGAGGTGCTTACCTGGGGCAGCTCCCAGGAAGCATCTGGCAGGGCCCTCTGGCTCCTAGGGGCGGGGGAACGTACTGGGGGGGAGCAGGGGGAGCGGCCGCTCCCCCACTGTTCACATCAAAAGTGGCGCCTTAGGCGCTGACTCCCTGGGTGCTCTGGGGCTGGAGCACCCATGGGCAAAATTTGGTGGGTGCAGAGCACCCACCGGCAGCTCCCCACCCCGCACCCGGCCCCAGCTCACCTCACCTCTGCTCCGCCTCCTCCCTTGAATGCGCCACCCCGCTCTGCTTCTCCGCCCACCCCACCCCCCGGCTTTCCGCGAATCAGCTGTTCAGCGGGAAGCTGGGGAGGGCTGAGAAGCAGGTGGCTGCTTCCTGCTCAGGCCGAGGGTGGCGGAGGTGAGCTGGGGTGGGGAGCAGTTCCCCTGAGTGCCCCCCACCCCGGGTTACCTGCTGCGGCGCGGGCGGCCCTCCTCGCGTCCCCCCGCCCCAGCTCACTTCCGCCTCCCTGGGCCTGAGCGGGAAGCCGCGGCCTGCTTCTCAGCTCGCCTCAGCTTCCCTTGTGTCCATCAGCATGACATACATACACTACAGCAGAGGACTAGACCAGCACGCAGTCAGTGCAGAGTTGGGAGTTCAAAAAGGGCACCTGTGCAGTCCCTTCCTGAGTTATGCTGTGCTCCTTGGCCAGTATTTAGATCAGTACAAAAGCTGGAGTTCAAAACGATAGATCCTGAGCCTTGTAGCTTTGACCTTGAGGGTACTGTACCACCTGTGCTGAAAGATAAAATGACTATCTTCACATTTGGATGACCTGAGTAAGAGACAACGTAGCTGAAATTTAAGAGTGGTGAGGCTCCCAGAGGGAGCTGAATCCATGACGAAAGAGCATTATTCTATCACTTTGATCTTTTGGACAGATCTCTCGTCAGAGGAGTTTTTGTTGTTGATAGCCTGAAAAATGTCTAAATGAAAACAGATGGGTAACAGATCAGGGTCTGCGTTTGAAGCAGTCCGTTCTGGTGGTTAGAGCTATAGTCAAGAACAGGTAAAGGGTTGTAGCTGGTTGTAGCGGTGGGACTGGGCTGAGGGCAGCTGAAACCCAAGGTTGGGCACAGATTGTGGGTCAGAACCAAGATCAGAGTTTGTAGATGCGCCAATTCAGGATGGTAGTCAGAGTCCAAACACAGGGCAAAGGTCAAAGCCTGATAGGAGTCACTCTGGGGTCAGAAGGCAGCTACAGGCCTGGAGTGGGTCTGTGAAAGGGCATGAACAGTCAGAGTAGGGCACAGGAAAGGCTGAAGCAGGCATGAATGAAGCTCAGGCAAGGCCTGGGCAGGAACTGGATCAAGGGCAGGCTGGAAGCCATAGAAGTCTGTGACACTGTGAGAAAGCAGGAGGGTTCCTGGTCAAGAAATGCTGTTGTGCAGACTAACTTGCAGCTCTGGCATGGTCAGAGACATACCAGTGCCTGGGGGTCATCTGATCCAGGTCTTACCCAGGGATAGGCTGCTGAAGTACACTTGAGTGCTGAGTTGCAGCAGGCTCTGCTTGAAGGATGAGTCAGTTGCAGCATGCCTGAATAATAAGTCACTGCAGATCTGTTAGGAGTGCAAGTCATGGCTGCTTAGTGAGCAGCCCCAGTCTGGCTACAGGTTTCCCATCCATTGTGTATCCTAATCCACATACGGCATTAGTAAAATGTGAATTCTTGGTCATGAATAAGTTTATAACACCTCCTATATCTATTTAGAACCTTTATATAAACCTCCACCTCTCCTGCTTCCACAGTCTTGTTCTAAAATTGTCAGAAGGTGAGTACACTGCTGCCTGTTTTTTAAGTTAAAGGTTAAAATAATATGTAGGTTACCCTGTTCTGCACCAGTTACTGTTTTGTTATGCTTTGTCTTTAGCTATGTTTATTATACCAGTGAATGTGCAGTACTGTAAAGGAAGTCAAACAAAAAATCCCACTGTTAGTTCACTCTTACTCCTATCCCAGACACCCTGACTCCATGTATGACAGATTGAGATAGGTCCATATCAAATTAGGAACTCTATTCTTTATTATGTTGTCAGAGGCCATGTCTGCCCTCTAGTGCTCCCTTCTGGCCAAATATGGTTCTGGTGAGGCTATACTCAGTTTTCCATTTACTCAGGAACCCTTAAAAAGTTCACATTGCCAAGATATTTAAAACATTCCTCGTCTGGGGTCCAATTTATTAAGTCCTACACAAAACCTTACAAAAGAAAACTCACAAGGGCTTCCTCCTAGTTTCTACTGAGCTGACTCCCCAGGATCTGTCTTCCTTCTCTCCCAGCACCTCTTGCCTAGGGCTTGGCCTTCTCCAGCTGTAAACTAGGATCTTTCCACTCCTGACTCAAGGCACTGCAGGAGCCTTCTTAGCCCCTGCAGTGTCTGCAGACATTGGTTACCTACAGCTGTCTTCTCCTTTGTAAGGCCCAGGTGCCTTCCCTTTCGCCCAGTTGGGGAGCAGATAATCAGCCTAGGTCACTGGACCCCCCTTTCTCTTAAAGAGACCAGTCATTCAGTGACCTCTCCCCATCCCCAGAGTCTTCCTATGCCCAAAGTTAGGCTCTGTGATACTCTTTTTGTCAATTCTCCAGCCAAGGGGGCACTTCTGACAGGAAAAGATCTTGTAAATCTTTATTGATAGCCCCCATCTTGGCATCCACAGTGTGATCAAAGCTTGGCCAGCACTGTGTCTGGTGCACTTCATACAACTCCTATGGTCTTCAAGGGTTCTTGGCATGTCATAATTTATACCTTTCTGTATATTTTGAACATCCAGTCCTTGGGCTACCTGTGAAGTAAGTCAGCAAGGTCAGGCTGTGACTGGTTAAATTTATATAAAGCTATTTCACTACTCTTTGGGAGTTTTCCAAAATATGCATAACCCCCATCAGCACTGAGAATGACCGTGACAATATCTAGCCTCCTCTTGGGGTTTCCAATTACTAAGGTCAGAATCACCTTGCCTCAAACTTTTGGGTTTCATTTAACCAACCCCCCATCCATTCTTCTTCCACCCACATTGTTATATGAGTAAGACCTCCCCTCTCAGCTCCACTGTGTCCTTTCACCACTTTCTCTTCTCCATGTTTTTGTTCTTCCATCACCAAAGCTGGGCAACTGATTCTCAGTCACAAGGTGGACCTCATGGTCTTACCCCCCTCCTTTTGCTGCTTCTTGGAGCTCTCCTCTTCCTCCCTCTGCCTCAGCTTCTGGCACATCTCTTTCTGCAACTACTCCTGTGTATCCTGAAGATGTGACTGTAGGGTAACAAATGCTTCAATGGACTTGAGTGACCTGCTTTCTTATTGGCTCAGAAGGCCTGTGACATTGTCTAGCTCGCTTTGCAGTCTGGTGACTTTATTAACCTGCTCAATGCACTTTCTCTCTCACTCAGCGAGTACACTGGTTTTGCATACATGTGGGGGTGCCTTATGTATTTTTTAATAATTTAAAAAAAATGTTTGGAAGTGGCTTCTTTGTGTTCCTCTGCATGTGTATGTCTAACTTTCTGTGCTTCTATTTGTGTGACTTGTCCTTATTACAGCTGATGTTCATGAGGTCCCTGTATGTATTTGCAAAATTGGCAAAGCCCTGTTAGGTAAAAATCTATATATGCCTTAACTTTCCCACAAACTCCAGTTTTCTACTCTTTGAATAAAGAGAGGGAATGGGTGGGTGGGGCAAGGTAGTCCGCAAACATGTGTGCCTTGCTTACCAAGTATGGGCTGTAACTTCTGCCTCATTGGTTGTAGGCACAAGGGCTAGATGCACTCTTGCAATCAGACCTTTTGACAAACTAGAAGAAGTGAGAAAGAAAGCAAGGCAGCTTTTTCTGAAGATCAGTGATGTGAGCAATTTGTTTTCATTTTAAACTAGTTAACTATCAGCCATGACGTATGTTTAGTTTGCAGCAGTGTGTATGTGTTTGTATCTGGGGGGATATGTATAGCGCAATCCAAGATGTGACCACACCTCAGTAGACATACTTGTGCTAGTTTTACCTATGCTAGCACTGCTAAACATAGCACTGTAGATGTGGTGTGGGCTGTACAAACCCTCCTGGAATATGGCTGCAGATCTTTGCTGAAGCCCAGGCTGCCACCTCTACACTGCTATTTTTAGGCAAGCTAGGCAGGCCTGCCTACCCCTGTTGCAGTCACACCTTGGATTGCACACCCTTAGGCTATGTCTACAGTGCAAGGGTGTGATTGTAGCAAGATTCAGCTTATCTTACCTGCTTTAGCTGTAAATATTTTGCTCATGTAGCAAACTACAAACAGAAAATAATAAGCATCAACCCCTTATGTGTAAACTGCAAGTGAAACTGTGATTGTAGCAAGGGTAGGCGGACCTCATGCTAGCTTTAATTTAGCAGCATAGATAACAATAGTAGGCATGGTGACACAGGCTTTATCACAGGCTAGCAAGCAACTGAGTATACAATGCAGGCTCCCTGGACTGCTTAAACTCAGATTGCTAGAATGCGCTACCATGTCTACACTACTATTGTTACCTGTGCTGGCTAGATTAACCCTGGCACAGTTCTGTCTACAATCATACCTTCACCTGCAGTGTAGACCTATGCAAAAGAGATTCATGCTTTTTGTTTTCTGAATGTCATTTGCTACATAAGCAAAATATTCACTGCTAAAGCATTTGATGAGCTGAATCTTACAGAAAGCCTTTTGTTTGTGTTTACAGTCTTACAAATACTAAAATGTCCATTCTGAAAGAGTTAGTTTGTTAGCAGAATGGAGATACTTTGTGATAAGAACAAGCAAAAATGTTATCAAATCCTTTTACCAAGAATAGTTTAAGCAAAGTGTGCATTAATTTACTCAACCCATCTCTTTACTCACAAGTTGAATAATGTCTCTCTCTGATAGAAATATACATTCGGTATTTACTGTTAATTTCTTTTAAAGTAGGATGTTTGTGTTTTTACTATACAATTATTTTGAAAAAACAAATATGAGTGTGTCTGCATACTTTGGGGTTTATCTACATTAATGTTATCAAAGCTGGGTGTAAAACATGGGGAAAAGGAGAGGGGGAATTGGGACCAGGGTGTGATAGGAAGGTAACCTGGGCACCCTTGCTACCAGTGATTCAGAAAGCAATACTTTTTCTCTGTGCCTTATAAAAACTAGTTTTAACAGGTGTCTGGGTTACAATGGAAAACTGCTACCTGATGATCACTGATAAAGCCCCTCTGAGAAGTTACAAGAGTGAAATCAATTGCCCCTTCAAGAAACTTTTCTCAGGAGTTTGGGACAGTTTAAGCAGCAGTCATATGACCCATGCCTCCTGCTTGTGTGGGTGGGGAGGCAGAGTGAGGGTAGCTGCCTTCAGCAGTATTACTGAGCATGTTCAGTCTGTGCAAGCATGATCAGAAAAAGCCAAGCAGCAGGTGGGGGGCACATGACCTTGCATGCCCTCCCACATACCTTGCCTCAACAGATGTCTGCAGTTTTCTTTTTCATTTGTCAGTGGGCAGCCACAACTAAGAATGTAGTTTTGTATTTTCAGTGCTTGTTTCTCTTCAATTATTCTGTGTGAACACACACTGGGGCATTTTAGTTAACATTTAGATTTATTTTTCTGTATTTTTTTCCTTTGTACATATGCACATCTTTCTTTTTACATTTTATCTTTTCTCATACTTTTAGTTGAAGCTCTTTATGATTGCTAGGGTTGGCACTACATGTAAATTATTGGTTTAAAGGATCTGGCTCCTGAACTAAATCCTATTGGCTTCCTTCCCTAAAAAAGGTGGGCCTTGGGTGGGGTCATAGGATTTTAAAACAGCTTTCTGCTTTTGCATATTAGCTCTTTTATTCATTATTTTAGCTGCAGTTCTTTTTCATTGGTAGGGATGGCACTATAGGTCAGTCTGGTTTTGTGGTTCTGGGCTATACACCAAATCCTATTGGTTTCCCTCCATAGGGCCCTTGGGGAGGTCATAATGGCTTGGGCCAGGCCCATCTCCAATTATTCATATGGGATTATTTAGATTTACAAGTATCTATTTTAACAAACCTCTGCACATATTTTAAAATATCTCACTGTGTTTATGTTCTAGCTTTTTTCATGCATTTAGTTGGGCGTCTTTATAATTTCTAGAGATAGTGACACTTATCAGTCACTGGTTTAGGAGTTCCATCCATCCATCCATCCAATCCTGTTTTCCCTTCCTAAGTGAGGAGAGTCTTCCTGTTGGGGATCAGGAGTAGAAAGAGATTAGGACAGAACCTGAAGGGCAAAGGTTTAGGTCAGAACATCAGTTTTGGGATATCATCATTTCCTATGCTGCTGTTATTTCTGGTTAAGGCAAGACTTCTGGTGACATTGAGGAAGCTGGGATTCATCCCTCCTTCTATTATCCCTCAATCTCTTTGCCATTTAGTACTACAGTACAACTTGCAGGGCATAAAGCAATCTCTAACTAATTGAAGAAAACTTTGTCTGTGGGCAGATTACCCCATAACTGCCTACTGCAGGGTTTTTATACTACCAGCTGGTGCTGGCCTTGGGTCATACTGGCTGGGTCTGACCATGGGTCTGATCCAGTATGGCAATTCCTATGTCTGACCATTCCAAAATAAGATTCCTAGCCATTTCTTTAACAGATATAATAGAGATTAGAATTATTTTAAAAATGATAACTGTTGGATGAAAGTTCACACCCAGCTATTTAGAGATATATATATATATATATATATATAGTATGAGTAGGAAATAAGTGTGAGAGAGTGAATAAAATGAACATTCTTTATTGGTTTCATAGTTAAAGTACTGAGATTTGTACTTAGAAACAGTATTTACAATCCTTCTACTTCACATGTAAATAACTAAATGTAGTTTACAAATCTATCACTAACTTTTCATGGTTCCACGGAAATTTCCACAATATTTTCTAACTTTGTCAGAGTAACTTATGAAAATGAGCTCCATTTGAAATTTTTCTTGAGAGGCTCACATTTCTGGGGCTCTCTCTCTCTCTCTTTTATAATAGCTCAAGGACAAGGCCATTTAAAAATGTAAAATGTCAACACAAAAACAATTATTCCCCATATTTCATCTTCACAAAAACTAGCTGACAGAACAGTCAAGTTCTGCTAGCTACTTCTATTCTCTGACACTGCCAGCCTGTCTGACCAGCATCACTCTTCACAGTGACCTTGGGGAGCCAGTGAGACAGGCATGGTAGCAGGGAATATATTTGAAAGCTAAATGTGGTAAGGGATTTGAGAGTCCTGTGATGAGAACCAGAGTTAGGAGGTGAAGTATGTTAAGGTGTTGTGCTGTGCAGATGTGGGTGCTTGGGGATAATTCCAGCTGTTGGGGGGATTTGGTGGTACAGGGAACACAGGAAAGGATAGCATCTTTGTGGGGGGTGGGACATGAGGTCCTAAAGAGAACATGTACATGACAAGCTATCAATATTGATATATTTAAAAAACAAACAAAAACCTACCAGCTTGGAAATCCCTCCAAATTAAAATAGAATAAAAAGTCAAGATTGTATTGACTTTTGCACTTATGCAACCTTAACTCTGACCATTATTTCATAATATATTCCCATCTAGTTACTACAATGACACCTTACACCATTTTTATTTCCTCTGTTGCATTGCTGTCACAATAGCTTCATATGCAAATGAAAAGAAACCATAAGACACTTGTGGTCTGAACCCCTGTATTTATCCCTTGTACGCTATTATGACAGTCTTCGTACAAGAATGCCTTGTGAGGTATCATTTGAAACTCATAACTCACTGGTCAATATTGTCCTGATAAAATATGTCTAGTTTAAGTTAGGCATTAGTTGCATTTTACTTTTATTTTTCTTGTAATCAATTCTGACTTTTATGCCTCTTTATTAACTACAAAAGGATAGATTTTAAGTGAATATAAGTCAACTTGTTTTATTTTATCTAAACCAGTGTGTATGAATGGAAGTGTTTGGGATAACAGGATTTGTGCATATCATTTTTATTAATAAAATGATGGACTTTATATGCACTTGTATTGTCCAAGACAGAGCTGGGCAGTATAAGACATACATTTCTGGGGAAAGTCTGCAACTGGGAGTTTGCTGGTGTTGCTCTGTAGTGAGATTCAAGAGTGGCTGGCTGCAGCACTCCTACACTATAACTAGGAGTAACGTACAGGCTGGAGGCTGTGTGAGAGCAGAGCAGGAGTGGTAGCTCTCACAGAGAAGCGGTGTAAAAGGCACCCCAGGTTAGAGAGCTGAGGTGACACAGCTGTTCATCAGTCCATTGTACCCTGGGTATGTCACAACACAACCATGCTTCTTCCCACAAACATTGGTGCACCTCTTATTGCCATCTTGTGTGTCTCTCTCTTGAGAACACATGTTCAGCATTAAGGTTGTGAGTAATAGAGGAGGTATAATTGCTTCAATTATAGCTTATTCTTAATCATAACACAAGTTATACACATATATAGACTAATACTGTAAACAGGACCAATTTGCAGTCAGACTGGTGATATGCCTCTGTGACAGGGTGTAACAGGCCTTTATGGCCCCTTCTGCCACACCCTGCCCCAGGAAGCGGCAAGATGGGAGGAGAAGAGCAGCAAAGGTAGGTCTTCCAGGCCTACCTAGAGAGGCCTCACCAGGGCAGCCATCTTTGAAGCTAGAAAGCCTTGGTCCTCCAAGGGCTACAAACAGCAAATCAATGGCCAGCAGGCTCAGATAAAAGGAGATGTAGGGCCTTAGCCCATTAGTTCCTGACTGGGACCAGAAGAGTGAAGAAGAGAGCTCCTCTTTGGCCCAAGGAGCTTAACAAGAAGAGGTTATGGTTGGCTGAACTCCCACTAAGATTGCAGTGGGAGAAGAACCTGAGGATGTTGGTCCTGAGATGGGGCTGGAGATAAAAGGGCCCAATAGCAACAGTTGTTTGGATTTGGGCAGTATGTGGCTGTTGTGTATAGGGTTCCTGGGTTGGAACCTACTGGCCACAGGTAAAGTGTCATAAACTCAAAAAGGGGGCAGGGCTGACTTGGGAGCCCAAACAAAGGGCTGAATTTAAAGGGCCCAGAGCTTGGCTGAAGACCCTAGCAAGGGCAAAGAGACTTATTTGCTGGACTGTTTAATATCCCAGACTAGATTTTGTGACTTGACTGGAGGGCCAAACCACTGAAGATCTGCCAAGATCAGTCAGCAGCCTGCAAGGGTCAGTGAAGGCAAGAAAAGGACTGTGATACCTCATCCAGTTGCTTGGAAGCTTCAAGAGGTGAGTGCCTTTTTACAGGCCCTTTGTGATATCGCCCTTGTTATATGAGAAACAATAAAATGTGATTATAACATCTCAATTATATCACGCTATGCCTCAAATCAAAATCAGGTGGCCCACTTTTTACTAGTTTAAGAAGCATAGAAGTCAAACCTCCAGGCCCATCATCATGCTTGTTGTACGAGCGGTTTTCATTTGATTTCTACTGTGCACAGTGTTCTAAATACTATAGTTAAATAAGGTAGAACTAAGTCTCTAAATTGTATTAAAAGTAGAAGTCAATGAAAGTTACTACTTATATTTCAGAAGTGCCTGGAGGCCGCAATCAGTATCAGAGCCCCAGGTCCCAAGTCAGGTGCTTGAGAGATATGGAAAACTAATGTCCATGTTATGAGAGACGGGAGAACAAATGTAATGAAACTAAACATAACTCCAATTATTTGTAGTCTGTCTTTGAGACTTAAGGGGTTGATCAAGGGTTAGGAGTAAACAGGGGAAATTTAAAACGAAGAATTGGTAAAAATCAGTAACTTTGAAGAACAAGCCATCTTGTACAAAGTTCTTTAGCAAGAAAGTTCTAAATATCCTTTAAGATGAGTGTGTGTGTGTGTGTGTGTGTGAAGACACTTAACACACTTCACTGACTCATCCACATCTGTATTTGTTGATTCTTTTATCTGAAAGATGTGCTAATGAGACTCAGCAGCAGGAAGGATCATCTTATCACAGGTCTAAATAGAAATGCATTTTCCTCCTATATGAATACTACTGTAAGTACCAAGAAAAATAGCAAGAATGGTTTCTGGTAGCTGTTCTATTTCCAGGCTTTTAAGACATGGAAACCTGCAAAATGTACAGAAATACCATTCATATAATATAGGCAAAGCCTACTCAGGTCCACCCTTATTTTCCTCTAGATATTGAAAAGTGTTTTAAGACTGATGTGCAAGTAACTACTACTGCATGACAGTAATGCTAAGGATCAGTTCCAGCTAATCAGTTCTGATTTAGACACAGAAGTGGAAGAGAATACCTATTAAAGAACAGTATATGTCTGTTTCTATTTGCCATATATAGCCTTTTTCAATGTACTCATTTGTCAGCCCCGCCTGCATGCACACCAGCACACCCCATTTGATAAATGGAAAGGACAATACATTAAGTTCAGAATAGAATGACTTTTCTATGTAGAAAATATGGCCTCTAACTCGCCTACTGACAAAAGATATCTAAATTCTATAAAAGCGACAAAGAGTCCTGTGGCACCTTATAGACTAACAGACATATTGGAGCATAAGCTTTCGGGGGATGCATCTGAAGAAGTGGGTATTCACCTACGAAAGCTTATGCTCCAATACATCTGTTAGTCTTTAAAGTGCCACAGGACTCTTTACCGCTTTTACAGATCCAGACTAACACTGCTACCCCTCTGATACTAAATTCTATAGAGATAGGATTTTATTTTAAAGCCCATTAATGCCAATGGAAAGACAAAGATGATCCCTTTTTTCTTGTGCTCACTCAATCTCATACTAATTTTAAGAAGGGCATGAAAATATTAGAAAACTCTAGTAGAGCAGGCCCTTAAAGATTCAAAAGCAATTGGGACTTAACCTAGATTAACTGTAAATGACAGTTATTTTAGGATAGTAAAAATCCTGACTAGAATTGTCAAAACTTGGAGTTTGTTTTGTTGGAAATATGTTTTTAGTTCTGAATAGGAACTAAAGTAACTTTTTGAAATTTCCTGCAAAATGAAAATTCCAAAATTTTTCATCGGGGGGGGGAAATGTTTCAGAATGTTGAAATTTTTCAATTTATTTTATAAATGCTATAAGATACAAAAATAAAGGCATAAAATAAAACGTGAAATTTTTGAAACTCCAAAATTTTTCCAACACACAATTTTCATTTCAAATTTTTTCAAAGGAAATTGTCCAAATTGATAGGATTTCTGTGAAAATTTTCCGTTTTAGATGAAAGGCTTTTCCCAACAAAAACTGTTTACCCAAAAGTTTTCTGTCCAGCTCTAATCATGGCTAATCTAATCACTGAGATGTGGTGGTAGAACAGTGATTATTTGTAGTTTAGTAGAACCTAGTGTTCACAA
This sequence comes from Lepidochelys olivacea, assembly GCF_965140295.1. Lineage (NCBI taxonomy): Eukaryota > Metazoa > Chordata > Testudines > Cheloniidae > Lepidochelys > Lepidochelys olivacea. Next base: position 271,680,082 of record NC_140411.1, read on the forward strand.
TTGAAATCAGGGCCTCCTTATACTGGGCAAGGAAAGCAACATACGAGACCATTTTCTGTGCCAAAGCATTTACAACCTATGTAAACAAGGCAGGCAAAGTAAGAGGAAGGAAATATTACTATCTCCCTTTTAAAGATTAACTTTCTTGCCCAAGGTCTCCTAGAGAGTCTATGGCAATCCAAGAACTGAGCCTAGATCTTCTGCATTCCTGTCTCAGTGCCTTTGCCAAATGATCATCCTTCCTTTCTAGTAGCTCATAGGAGAAGGAAACAGGAGGCAGCAACAGGTGGAGTGGAAGGGGACTCAGGAGTCACTAGATAGGAAAGAAGAAGTAGGCACAGAAGAGGAGCTTCACTCCTCTTATTGGGCTCAATACAGGGATAATTGGATGACACAATGGCTTGTGACATACTGGAGCTCAGACTAGATCTAATGGGCCCTTCTGGACTTAACTTGTGTAAAAACTCCTTGGTGCAACAAAGCCCAGATGTGTTCACCTTAAAACATCCTCCAGAACCTCTTTAATTCAAGCCTTCCTGAGGAGGAGGGCTGAATTGGAGGGTCTTCCATGTCTGTAGTTGGGGCAGTCTTTTACAGTAATGGCTGATAATAGGTCAGCTTTGCCTTTTATTGTAATGTATATTTAATTCATTTATCTGAACTCACTACATGCTGGGGGGGGGGGGGAGACATTCCCAAGGTTGGGTCACTGAATTACAAACTGCATCAGGATCTTACTCATCTCAAAGCCTCTCTCTTTTGTGCATGTGTCCCCCTACACACTTCAAGCTACTTGCTTGCTTGCCACAGATCTACTCCTGGCAGCAAAGAAATCAAGTGAGTATCCTCTTTTCTCTAGTGCAGGGAATGAGAGCGTCTCCTAGCGGATTCCTGCCTACCTAGTGCATTTTCCAAAGAAACAGTGTTGATTATTAGATTACTCTTGATTTTTTAAAAGTATAAAAAGGCTCTCCACTACCTTTTGGCATAAATTACAAAAAACAAATGAGCTAAAACTAGCAAACAACACTAGCAATAGCCATCAGCACCACTCCGCCCACAACAGAAGAGCCCTCACTCCCATTCAAACCCCAGCCACCTTCATACCCCTCCATCCTCAACATGCAAGGTATATCGGTCTTTCTGCATACATATGGATGGGTTAGTTCTCTTCTCTCAAGTATTTCAAAGTCCTGAGTCTGCGTCAGAAAAAGCTATTTAAAATAAATCATGCACTTCCACCATCCCTTCTTTCACAGTATTCAAGTATACAACTCTTTTAGATCTGCTCTGAGACTAATCTAATTGAGCTTTTACAAGACTGCCCTCTGCTGGTTTTATTAGTAATCTACAGAATCACATCCTTTGTACCTGGGAAAGGGAAGGCCCGGTTTGGCAAATGAAAACCTCTTCTCATGCATTGCTGTGCTGTCTCAGATGTGTTTGTGGAGGTTTGGACAGTTTGTTAAGATGAAACAATCTTCCTTGCACTTGGAGATAAAGAACTCAGTCCACTTAAATTATATATGAATCTGGGTACAAGCTTTCTTTGGTATTAGACTGAAATCAAACTTTCCCAGTCATAGGGTAGCAAGCATAGAGGGCTTTAAATCAGAAATAAATGAAGGCCACAGTAAGCTAGAAGGATGTAGTATACCAAACCCTCTCAGTGACCACAGATAGGGGCAGGGTTTGAAAGGCAACATTAAAAAAACATCTGATAATGTGCATGCAAAACACAAAGTGTCTAATAGAGCTGAACAAAACTCTTATAGCAAAACTCACAACCCAGAGAAATGTGCCTGCTTTCAGGTTTTATTGCAAACATAACACTAGAGCCAAATTTGTAAAAGAGATTTTGGTAATTCTGGTCTGACTTCAAATGGCCCCGGGGTGACTAGTTTCAAGTGAAAACTAAACCATTCAAACCCAGTTGTACTCCCCCAGTCGGTTGGGTATGTACCCCTGTGTCATCTCTTGTACTTATATTGTAAGCTCTTTGGGGCAGGGATAGTCTTTTTGTTCTGTGTTTGTACAGTGCCTAGCACAGTGAAGTCCTGCTTCAGGACTAAGGCTCCTAGACACTACAATTAAACAAAAATATGGTTAAGCTCAAAACTACAAGTCCAAGTGAGCTGAAACAATAGTCCAGAAAGCTCTCTTGCTAACCTCTAGTTTCTACACGGCTGTTTAAAGCATGGAAGAGAATCCTAAAGAACTCTACCATTGACTGATTTGGGTTTTAGAGCATCCAACTGGAATGTTGGTAGAGGATGATATCCTGGAAAAATCAGATGGGAAAAGGCAGAATGGATACTTTTGACACTACATATGCCACCAAAGACTATGGGTTAATACAAGGAAAACAAGAAAGCAGAGGGGACTTCATAATAAGGGTGTGTTTTAGAGTCTGAATATCACAGAATAGGAGAGAAGAGGAAATACTGTTAATCTCGATATTTAAAATCTTGAAGATTTTTAGCCACCAAGGATATGTCTACACTGCAGCTGGGACTGAGCCACCCAGGCTAGGTAGACAGACTTCTGCTAGCAGGGCTCGAGGTAGTGGCCTTAAGAGTGTGGACCCTGCAGTTTGGGCTAGAGTGTGGGCTCTGAAGCCCACAGCTATTTTAATTGCGCTAGCCCAAGCTTTTCCAGCACAAGTCTCTCTCTGTGGCCTGAAAGGATGTAGACATACCCCAAGACGTCTGACATTTTTAATTCTAGTTGAAGACATTTGATCACAAACTAACTGAATTTAAGATGCAAAGAAGGGGAAGAGTAGCAAGTAATGATATTCTAACATGAGATTTCTGTAAAGCAAACTGTCGTTATAATGGAGAAAGGCATGGGGCAGCATAAAATAAAAGTATAGGTGGAGAAGGGAGGGGGAAATGGAAAGTCTAAAGAAAACAATTTGATCAGAGAATCTAGTGATTTTTAAATTTGGGATTAAGCCAAGGAGGGGTAGATTTAGGCTCCGTGATTGATTAATGGAAGTTTTAAACAATCCATCTCTCTATTAGTGCTTTCTGTAGTGTATCATTGTAGTAATAATGCTCAGGACACTCTGAATACTTAATAGGTTTGGGGAAAATTACTGAAGGAAATAATGCCAACTGGAAGGATGATAGGCAATTCCAAACATAGCAAGTCAGTTCTCATCAGGGGATTTTGCAGGACAGCACCACACTATCACTGAGTATTTGAAGGAAAAAACAAATGGGAACAGGTTAAGATCAAGACTGACTGACTTACTCCTCATGGGAAAACTTGACATGGTATTAATTTCTTTGTAAGAGACAGCATGAAAAGGTAGGGGCAATATATTCAGAAGAAAAGTTAGGTGCAGAGTATTACCATGTTAATGGCATTGAATCAACCCCACTATGTCAGGCCCATTTTAACAATGCCTCCTCTACAATCTTTAGTATTTGGGGGCATAATCTGTGTGCAAGACAATACACCCAATAGTTTAGTCATAAGATCAAAAGTTGCAGCTCCAAACTACACACTAACAATATCCCTGTGCAATGTAAACTGCTATGAACATGGACTTTAGACATATTATGCATTTTTAACTGGTATTTCATAGGAAATAAGCATTTTGGCAGGTAAGGAGGGAAAAAAAAGTCCTTTCTCATTCAATTTGTGATTGTCATTTAATATCTGGAGCAGACAACATAACTCTTTACACTGGCATACCAAATCCTCTTTCGTGGTAGCCTGCTTTTTGTTTTTGGCATGCTGGATAATAAAATAAAAGTATAATATGCTGCCAAAAGTCACCAGCCAATTTCAGAATTAATTTTAAAGCAGTTATCTTGACTGCACAGCAGCAGGGGGTAGTGCGACCACTTCATGCTCTGCTAGCAAGAATGTCTGTTTGGGGAGCTGGGGGGGCTTGGTCAACAAACCAACTTGCATTCAGATTTGGATAAAGCTTTTTTAAAATTGAATTTTACAGATTATCTTCTAAATACATTGAATTACCTTATGTATAGTTTTTCCAGGAGTATATATTGTATGTCGCACAAAAGTCACCATTCACGGTCATGTGGTTAAATAAAATTGAATTATTTGCTACCAATTTTTGTGTACCGGAACTTTCAACTTCACACATCACCTGTGCTCTATTTCTTTTGGTAATAATACCTTCATTATCCCATTAATTACTATTTACAGCAACCTCCTTAGTGTACATAGCTCTTTAGAGGATGTTTAACCCTTATGGCAGACTGACAGACCAGTTTTTCCCACTCCCCCTCCCCTATGGAAATAAAATGCTTTGTAATTATTACCCAAAAAAAAAAAAAAAAAGAGACTTGTTTGCAGAAACAGTGATCAAAATGAATTGAGGATTAAACCTGTGTGGTACTCAACGGTCTATGAAAATGAACAGGTAACACACTTGAGGTGAGACTAGATGATCATGATTGCTTTTGACCTTGGAATCTATGATTTGGCAGTATGACAGAGGCAATGCAATTGTGTGGGTAGGACAATGGACAGACTCAAGAGACCACAGTTCTGTTCCTGGCTCTACCATTTACCTGTTTGACCTTGGCCTTTTTGTGCCTGCTTGTTCCAACCCTCTTTCTATTTTGGTTGTTAGCTCTTCAGGGCTGTGACTGACTGACTGTACAGCATCTGGCTATGATCTAGTTTGGGGCATTAGGTGCCGCTCTAGAAAATAATAATGACCTGATCCTGCACCAGGATCTGCTAATCTGACTCCACCAAAGTCATTTGGATCTCTCCAGACACACAAGGATCCATGCTAGCACTGCCTAACACAGGACTGGTGCCTAAAACAATAGTAGGCATAAGAGATCCAAAGAAACTCCTTATGTTATTGAGAGAGGTGGCTACTGTTGTAGGGAATTTAATATAAAAATACTTGAGCAGATGGTGGAGTGCTTGGTTGTTTGAGGAGTTTTTTCCTTTCCAAATTGCACTTCGTCCCCATCTAATGTCCAGCAACCATGACATTTTCTTCCCAGGAGAAGGTAGGTCAGGCCTCAAAAGCCCAGAGGACAAAGAGATACAGGAATAGAATCTGTGTAATGGTTGCTGGAGGCTACCATGGAAAAACAAAAAAAGCAAGAAAAGGAGTACTTGTGGCACCTTAGAGACTAACCAATTTATTTGAGCATGAGCTTCGTGAGCTACAGCTCACTTCATCGGATGTATACTGTGGAAAGTACAGAAGACGTTTTTATAATCACCCATTTTTTCATGGTTTGTGTGTATAAAAACATCTTCTGTACTTTCCACAGTATACATCCGATGAAGTGAGCTGTAGCTCACGAAAGCTTATGCTCAAATAAATTGGTTAGTCTCTAAGGTGCCACAAGTACTTCTTTTCTTTTTGCGAATACAGACTAACAGGGCTGTTACTCTAAAAAAAGCAAGCAACCCCAAGTGCCCCCGCCCCATTTTGCTAGGCACTATACAGACCTTTTAGATTTTGGCCTGGAAGAGAGCTTCAGTTACACTGAAGTGTTCAGAAGTAATGTCAAATACAGCTAACAAATATTTATATGTATTTATACTTAGTGCCATACAGCAGGAGTCACTTCTTTCATTAAACAGATTCAATGGGGCTGGTTTCAGTCCTCTGCCCCTTCCCATAAAATGGAGCATTTGCCAGGCTTTCAGCCTTCCAGGGTCCAAAAGGCAGCTAAAGCTTGCCCTTGGTAGCATTAATCTATTAGCTCAAATTGCTTGTAGTCAAACCCTATTTTCTACTGTCCTGACTACCCACAAATATCACCCACATGAGGCAAACTTCAACTAGGACATGGAGGATATAAACATCACAATCTTCTGAACTTTAGAGAGACTTTAGAAGAAGTGCTTCTTAAGAGCCAAGCCGTCCTATGACAGGTTGGAAGGCTCTGGTATCGTCAGGGACTACCCTGCCATGGCAGACATCCCTTCCTCCACACAGCTACAACCATACAGTCACATGTATCTGACTTAACCTTCCTGAATGTTAGCTTTATAAATAGCTATATTTGGGAGCTCCAGGCAGTCTGTAAAAATGAGTAATTATACCTTGAAACTAAGCTGTAACTAGACCTAGCCAGTTTCAGTAGGAGAGGATAATTTTAGACACTTGTAAGGTGGTACCTGGAGGCAATTACATTACTTGAAACTATCAACAGCTGTAGGAGCCTAATATTCTTTTCATCTCAATCTTAAAGGTCATCTGTCTTTCACTTATTTAATTTCAGTTTTCTAGGAAGCCTGAGGCATTCAGCTCTATTGCTGGGACTTTCCATGCTGACCTTCTGTTCCTACCCATACAAGAATTTTAGAATCAAGTTTTATTTATGGAAAAAAGACTAATGATAGAACACTAATATAGAATTGATCAGCAAAACTCCTCTTTTTATTGTTTATTTCCAGTATAGTTGATGACACAGAGCAGACACACAAATTATTGTAATCATCTGTCTTTAGGAGGATTGAGTTTCTTGCGTCTTCTGTGATACCTGGAAGAAAAAAATTGCAATGATGATAATTTGGTACGTCGTCTTGGATTTTCCTGTCAGGATTTGTTTGTAACCAGTAGGCTACAGCCTACATATTAATAGAGCTATAAAAAGATACACAAGAGCTACTCAACACATTTTTTTTCTGTTCACAAGGCGTTACCTACATAAAGAACACTGCCCTATTTACTGCTGCATGAACAAGTACACAATACAACCAACTTGAAAATTCACATCTGAATTTTGTATCTACTTTAGTTACAACCACCACCAAGATTATTAAAAGCAATTGGCAAATAAAACTTCAGGTTTTCCAAGCTTATTTACTCTATGCACTTGACAGCACTTTGGATAAAATTCATTTCACTAGATGGTCAGCTTCTCCCTTGCTTAAAAGGGTCCTCAAACATCAAGAAAATAAAAAAATGACCTGATCCTTCATCAGGATCTGCTCATATGAGTCCACCAATGACTCCCTCCCACTTTCTAAAAGCTTTAAAAAAACAAAACAGTTTGGCCTAACTGGTATCTTTTTAATAGTCAATTCAACTAAAAATTCAAAAATTCACTTTCAACTAAAACTAACACCACACTAGATCAGAAGAAGATATCCCTGATTTCATATACAAGGAAACAAAATTTTGTTGCTTATTGTGAAAGAGCAGTTTTTTCAACTGGAACAAGTTTCTACAACCAGTTCCTCTTCATCTAGTCCCACATGCTTTTTCTTATATAATTGCAATCATTTAGGGAAGAATTCAGCTCTTCAGTTCTCTGTTAGTTTCAGCTAACTTAAAGTGTTATGAAGCCACTTTTTAGAAAGGACTCATGACAGAGACTAAAACAAGCTTTGTTTCCACTGGCACAGCTGAACATAGATAATGCTTAAAGTGGAAGTACCTTTATCAGGAGTGCTTCCTCCTCACAAATCTTACCTTTTTAAGAGACTGCAAATATAAGAGCTAACAATGTTTCCCTATCACAGGCCCTTTCAAACAAGGAGCATCCAGTGTTTTTCACAGTAACTTAAGACTAAAAGCAATTACTACTGTGAAGGATTCTAGAAAGTTATCACTGGAGAAGGTAAGTATTCAAAAGGGGGTAGAGAATGCTGAGAATTTTATTTCCCAAGGGCTATAAGTCTCTGAAGAGAAAATAATTTGACCAAAGTGGGAAAACTGAGGTCACTAACTAAGGTCTTGTCTACACTACGGACATATTACCAAGCTTATCACCACTGCTAATATTGGTGTAACTCCACTGTTGTTCGTCATGGTGGAAGCCCTAGTGTAGACTGCCACTGGTAAGCACCATGTCATCTAACGCTGCTCAGAGCGGGTCTAATCTAGAACAGAGATACTAGGCAGAATCTAATGTTCTTGGTCAAAAGGTACTTTACATAATAAATTGGTTTCATAGTGAGACATTAACGAAGAATATCAGAATCATCATCTAATCAATCAGATGAAGAAAAATCTCCCTTGACATTACTATACAATACTCTTTTTGGTGAGATTATAAGACAGTATCTCCAGTGAAAATTCCTTAAGGAATTTATCCCTACATAAGTATTTTACATAACACTTAAATTTAACAGTTTGATGCTAACATTACTGTGTTGTACCTAATGAGTTTCAGTAGGGGTGAATTTAGCCCATGTTATTTATTCCTCTTTCTTTTCAACCCCCCAAAGAACAAATACTTCAGAAAAGACACTTACTGTCCCACAGGGTACCAGCGATGTTTTGTTGTATAAAACATTTTGCTGAGCTCCTCAAATGTAGGACCTTTGCTATTCTTTAGCTCCTTCACTTCCAATCTGGATTTCAGCACTTGATCATGTGTTTCTTCTTTGTTATCCACTGGATCTGGTCGAGGTATGGGCTACAAAATCATCAGTAATGAGCACATTACTTTAGTAAGCTTTTAGTATTCTTTAACTCTAATTAAAACATTTAAACACTTCTCTGAACTGTTCACAATCCAATCACTGTAGTATTTTACTAGTGCATAAGAATTAGAAAGTGAAACTGTCTCTAAACAAAAAGTCTATCTAGTCTGTTTTATCTTATGCAAGCTGAGTAAGTGCAAAGAATACAAAGGGCACAAATGATGGAAAGAAAATTAATTTCTCAAAATTTAAGGTTTTAGAGGCAGGTTAGGCTCCCACAGACTGCCAGATTTGCTTTGATTTAAATCAATCCACTCTGTGCTTGTCCTACTCTGGTTGGAATCTCTTTCCCAGAATTATATCTCCCATGCCTACATGGGAATCTATTTGCATCCCCTGCAGGTGAATCTCTCCTGTGGAACTATAGCACAGAGATATGAACTGACTGGTCCAAGACCACACAGGAGTGAGTGGCAGTCATAAGGAGAACCCAGATCTGTTCTATTCAGATTCATATACTGCACGCATCTTCATGGTATATTTTCCCTGCTTCCACTAACAGTTTGAACTACCTCTAGATAGTAGCCAAATTCATTATAAATTTATATCACAATATTCTGGCTATGTTATCCAGTGTACTGAGACACTTTGTAAGAGCTAAAAAAGGGATAGCTCAAAAGAACATTATTGGCCAAATTAAAGATTGTCTGTGCTTTCAAGCAAACAGGAAACATAGTTGTGCAATCTGTATATACCTGTGTGTGCTCATATGGAATTTCAATGGAAGGATGGTAGCAGACAATTGTCCTTCCATCTGATGTCATGGAAAGTTCCACTTTACTATAAAAGATGAAAAAATTATCTAGATCAGTTGTATCCCCGTATTCCAATAAAGTCCACCCTCTTGCTCAGGTGAGAGCACTCCGGAAGAGACATGAGTCAGATTGGCTGACCAAGAAACCGGTGGAAAGTCTAGGGATTTCTGTGCACAAGTTGTCTTTTGAACTTTAGACAGCAATCTCGAAAATTTTACTACGTGATTTAGCAGCCTAAGAACCACAAACTTTCAATGGGACTTAAGACTCCTGAGTCACTTAGACATCTTTGAAAATTGTACCCACTACCAGGGTTAAGTACATAAGATTTCCAGATAGTTTCCTCATAGTATTTTGTATCTTGTTTGTTTTTTTGAAAATATTTGGAAACTAGGCTTAAAATGTCTACAAGATACCTAGAAGCCAGAAATAAAGCACGAAAGACGATGGCAACTAACTCCTCTCAATGAATTTCAGGGCCAATGCCCTACAGAAGTGTCCAGCACCTCTAATCCACTGGGCAGGAAAGGGAGCTGGGATTTCTACCAAGTGCGAGGCCCTACCAGTCAGCTTCTACCTAGTAAGCATGATAAATGTGTAGCTCCACCAAACTCATTTTGCTGGAAGAGATGAGGCTTGTCTCATCTTCCCTGGAGAGCCTGTTAGCGTCTAGGAGGTGAGAGGGTCTACACTATTCTACCCTCCCTTCCCCATCTTTTTTAGATTTCTACCCAGTAAAGAACTCCAGTAACGGATTATGTTGCTACTCAACTTTCCCAAGCAGCTGCATGACAGTGCCATGACTTTTGTCGAAGTACTGAAAAGCAGCCATGCTCTTTAATTTCACCAGGCTTCTTGACAAACCTATGAATATCAGCAGAGGCATGACAGCCCTTTGTCTATAGATTGAGGAAGACAACACTGCATTGATTTTTCCCTTGATTCACATTTGGAACATTAGTTTCACAAGCCTTATGTCTAGAAACAAGGCTATTCTTCAGAAAATGGCTAGATCCAAAACTTGCAAAAGGAATAATTGGCATAAATAAAACAGCAAGACTAACAGCTGGTAGGGCAATTACTCCAATATGTATCCCTGAAGCTATGGGTCAAATGAAGTCCATAGTGGGTCAAAATAGATTTAACTGTGTACCAGTTATAGTCTTCTGGAAGAACTGAATATGTAGATTTATGGCGAGTACAATGCATTGCTCCAGCTGCAAAGATGAGAAAAAACACCAATGAGAACAAATGAAACTGCAGCAGAAATAACTTTACACCTGCATTCCGTTATCTCAAACGTGAGTGAGCTCAACCAGAAATGCACATTTAGTTTAAGTTTAACCAATCCATTTAGAAAGTGTCTGGAATATCATGCCAATATTTCAATCCTATTATAATACATATTTCTAAAACTGCAACTGGCCCAGTATCTGGGTGCTATCCCAGTGTTATCCAGGTACAATTCTAAGAAGTTGCAAAAAACCCATACCATACGAAACTGGCCAAGCACACAACTCCTAAAGTAAGTTTCTTACACAGTGAAATAAGAACACTGCTATACTAGAAGGTTGCATTACTTCGTTGCTTCTGTAGGCCAAACTTGCACTCAATTACAGAAAGTCCCATCTTAAGCTGCTGCCTGTTGCAAGCGTGTGTACAGGAGCGATGACAGGAACCATGAGGGAGGCAGAAATAGGGATCGGGGAGGTGGGGGTTACATTCCCCAGCCCCTGCTCATAGAGCTGCCTTGCCCTTTACTCTCTAGTTACTCAGCCTATGCCTCCGTCGTCTTCTCACCTGATCCCAGAGGTTGACCCCTTGCCCAAAGCCCTGGCTGGGAATCAGTTCCCCCAAACACAGGACCTGCCTTTCTCCTTCCAGGCAATTTTTGCAGAGGTGGAGCTGAAACCCTAGGGTTTTTTATAGACAGTCTCTACCCTGCCCCCACACTTCTAGTCCCTGATTTTTCCATCTCTACTTCCCCCATTCCTGGTCCCTGCTTCCTCACCACCATAACTCCCAACCCCCTGCCTCTCAACCCCCAGGTCCCTGCTCTCCCCTGCCACCCCAGTACCTGCTGCTTTCCCCAACCCAACTCCTCCCTGCTCCATGTCTGTTTCTCCCTGACACCCAAAACTCCTTCCTTTAAAACCCTTACTTTTCTTATACTCAAGGCTACAGACAATCTCCCCATGCAAGTTAAGATACTGCCTCTGATATGACACAGCAGGGGGCACTGCAGAGATTCCTCTGCCTGCAGTACTAGGCAGTCTGATTTTCCTGTAAAGCTGGCTGTCCTGGTTTTCTGATTTTCACCAAAATCAGTATGATTCTGCCCACTGATGCCTAGAACATTCCCTGAAATGTTGGAATTGATCAGATGCAGTGTTCAAAAACTATCACGTTACATACAGACAAACAGAAATGCCAGAAAGTTACGTAGAACCTTGCTTTGCCAGGCTAACAGATATACAGAATGAGAAATTATGAATACAAAGACTGTTATCCATGACATCCAATTCCAAAAATGCTTTCATGTTTCATGGAATTGCAGCATCTTCAGGCCCAAAACTGTATGGGGTTTTAGTTCAACAGTAATTCATGAGCTCATGCATTATTTTTGGGTTCTGGCCAGATCACAGGGTAGTAAACGCATACATTTTACAGCTATCTTATGATGTACTCTTCCACGTGTGGGTTGGATTTTTTTTAAAATACTTGAGTTTCAGTGTGTCTCCACTTTGAGGATGATTTTATCAAGAAGCATGCGTAATAGTAACCTGAACTGACATTTATGGGTTTTTTTAAACTGATATTTTTCAGGGATTTGTTAGGATGATATGCATATCTTTGTAAGAAATTAGGCTCAAGAACTCCAAACTCATTACTGATATCTGAAAGGGATCATAAAAATAATTAGTCTGGGTACAGTTCTTGTAATGTTCCATTATTTTACTATTTACTACAAGCGTGGATATTGTTAACTATTAATACTCCATTGCTTATGGCAGAAACACCACAAGTATCTTACGTCCCACATATTTCACAAGAACAGGCACAGAAACCTAAAGCTAGGCCAAGTCTACAACAAGTTTTACTGGCAAAACTCTACATTTGTTGGCACTGCCTAGTGTTCATTCACACTTAAGCTTCAGCGTGGTGAGAGATTTTATTACCACTGGTTTCAGAGTAACAGCCGTGTTAGTCTGTGTTCGCAGAAAGAAAAGGAGGACTTGTGGCACCTTAGAGACTAACCAATTTATCTGAGCATGAGCTTTCGTGAGCTACAGCTCACTTCATAGGATCACGAAAGCTCATGCTCAAATAAATTGGTTAGTCTCTAAGGTGCCACAAGTACTCTTTTTCTTTTTATTACCACTACACTTCAAGCTCTGAATTACATTCACAGGAAACAATAAGGAGTTTTGGAAGCAGAAAACCCAGAATCAGTACAACTGACAGAATGTTTTTCTTCCAACTTTTGCTTTCACATTTTAGAAGAAGCGACGTAGCTCATCTTCGATTTTATATCAAGATGGAGATACTACAAATACGATGTTCTTGGCGCTGCCTACAACTCCAGATTCCCAGCGCTTTTTCTTTCACATATTGCTACCGTCAACTAACACCTCCCCAAAAGCCAATCTGAAATATTGCAAAATCAGGCAACACTGCATATTATTGTTCCTTGTCCGCTTATGTCAAGGAATTATATTTTCTTACAGACTTTTTCTCAGCAATATTTTTTCAGTTCAAGAGAAGGTAAACGTGAGCCTAAGAAATCAAGTTTTCAAATCTCAGATTCCTCCTAATGTTAAAATGCTCTTTAAAGCCTGGTTAATGGAGCTAATCTATTTTAAAGTTCAACACTGGAAACTTCAAAGGCAGTCAAGTCGAAACATGACTTAGTAACAAAGCACATAACTCCATAAATATCAAACTTTAAGCAGGTGAAATATAAAGATCACTTCCCTGCCTGTGTTACTGTAAATGTTGCTCAGAACAAGTATCAATGCAAGAGTGTCTTTGGGGAAAAAACAACAAAAAACAGAAAATTTCTAAACATAGGATTTTTATAAAGCAGCACTATGTCTTACTCTGTACTGAGGCCTGCCTACTGAATGTTGCTAAATGCATCCACATGGTACGGGACCACAAAGCTCTTCTCAATGCTACTGCCATGCTCACAGGAGACAGAAAATTGGTGATGGAGAAAGAAATATTCTGGACATAAATGGTATCCTTTTTACTGCAGAACACTCTTCTGAAGGAGCAGGTTTCATCACTGTTCAGGAGACAAAAGGGTTGACAATTAGTTTATTAATAAAAGATTCAAGATCTATGAAATATATGACTTGCACAGCACCTTAAATATTGTTCAATAAGTGCTGGAAATATTTGTAATGAATTAAGAATTAGTACTCCTGAGGGAATTCTGTGCCAAAAAATTAAAAATTCTGTGCACAATATTATAAAATTCTGTGAAATAACACAATATAATCACACCACTTTCAATTATTTGCTTACAAGTATTTTGAAATGAATTACCAAAATAATTGAAAATGGTGTGATTATATTGTGTTATTTTGACAAATAAAATTATGCAGAACTTTAAAATTTTTAGGCACTGTATTTTTAATTTTTGGTGCGGAATTCCCTCAAGAGTACATTGTGCCACACAGAACCAATCTGGCTGTGGGAACTCAGTGGAGGATCCAGATGTGTGTGTATATGTGTGGGGGGGAGATCAGGATGCATAGGGCTTGTTGGGGGGTTCTGGGTGCAGGGGGAATGGGGCTCAGGGCTCAGCCGGGGGGAGGTGTGGGGGCTCAGCAGGCAGTCTGGGTGCTGGGGGAGTGGGGCTTGGTGGGGTAGGGGTCAGGGTACAGCTGGTTGGGGTTCAGTGGGGGGCTCCCAATGCAGAGGGTGAGGCTGGGGGGGGGGGGTGCAGGGATTCTGGATGCAGAGAGGTCCGGGTGCCAGAGGCTTCTGATTCAGGAGGTCAGGCTCGGCGGGGTGGTTTGGTGGGAGGGTTCTGGGTGCAGGGGGGTGGGGAAATGAGGCTCAACAGGGAGGGGGTTGGAAGGGCAGTGGGGGGGGGGGGGGAGAATCAGGGAGACCAGCTTCCTGTACTGTGACCCCTCCCCCTGTGGCTGAGGAGCAATGGGGCCAGGAAGTGGGGGGAAGGGATCACTTTATGCAGTGCTGCTCCCCCTGTCTGCCCAATCCCCCTGCACCTAACCCCTCCCTGCCAAGCCTCACCACCTCACTGATCCTGACCCGCTCTTCATGCAGACCTTCCTGCAACAGTGTAGAGCTTCCTGCAGTCGAGGGAGATTTCTGGTGGTTTATTTGACCCAGCCCTGGCTGCTCCCTGCAGGGGAGGGGGAGAGAGACTTATCTGCACTGCCAAGGAGGGGTGAATAAGCACTGGTGCACTAACACTAGAAGCTTTTCAGGAGGAGGAGCCTATGGTGAGTGTTCTACCCACTGTGCTAAAAGTTATACGGTGGATACCACTACCTCCTACAGCCAGATTTTGAATGGGACCCACCCTAGTAAGCAGCCTCTAAGCACACCGACCAGATCAGGCCCAGCACTTGACTTATGTGGACAAATACCTATCTTCCCTTCCCTTCATGAACTGCCCTGCAGCTTAAGCAGGAGATCGGCGTCTGGATGCTTAGAGTAAGGAAGCACTGCGCATGCTCAAAGGCAGAAAGTTAGACGACTTGGGAACTTTTATCCTGGAAATGTAGGCACTGAGTGAGTTTAGGCACCTACAAGGTTCATTGGAAGTTTTAGCAACATAAAACTTGGACTTGGGCCTTTAAGTATCTCTGTGAATCTAGGCCTCAGTCTCTATAATGTGGTTATAATATACAGTATATGGGCCTGGCTTCTTCAGATCTTGGTAAGAACATCGGCATCCTGTTCAGAACACTTCAGAATTAGTGTTGTCAGCAAAACCACCCCTCACAGCAGACATGTATAGCATCTGGCACTGCTGTCAAACAGATATATTTAAACATTTCCCCTTGAGTCCTAATAGCTATGCCAATCAGGTGTGTAAAGAGGCAATGACTTGCCCGGTAGCTTGCCTATAATGAAAGACATCCTATGCAACTTCATCAGAAACAAATGCAGAGTATGTCTAGTAACTGCCACACCCCATTTCTGGATCAGGACATCTGCTCTGCACTTTTCAAATGTGCTGAGACATAACATCACAATGCGTAGTGAGCTGAAAATATTTTTGTTGTAGCCTATGCAGACTGTGTTCTCGCATGTTTGTGGATATTGCACTAAGGACTCATTAATATTACCATCATAATGTAAGAGAGATGTAAGATGATGCTGTGTTTGTAAGTTAAATCTTCCTGGGAGCACATAGTTAATAAAGATATGGTTTACATCATGTGTGGGCTGAGATCAAAAGGGAATCTTTACAGTTTAAAGCACCAAACTGTAGATTAATTGGTTAATTCTTATGGGACAAGAGTGCCACCACTTTGTGTGCATTGCTTATACAGGGGAGTGCCAACAACCTCTGCATGCCTGGCAGGATCTACCATGACACTGCCAGGCCTTCATTGTCCTGAACAGCACATAGCACAGAGAAGGAGCACGTCACCTTAAATTAACTTTGAACCATGTAGTGAAACTTTGTCAGCACAAAACAGATCCCTGTGAACTACTGTAAAGGCTTTTTACAAAGAGCCACACTCAGAAAAGTTAAGCTCCATTGCTTCCCTCCTTCTCTTTGGACTTTAAATAAAAAGCAAAACTAAGTTACACTGGGACTATAAAAGCCTTTAGAAATGTTCAAGACAGATCAAAGGATGGATGATTAATATATCGTGTTTTGGGGAAAGATTCCTGTAATCTTCTAGGTTGCCCTGTCATCAAAATTAAGGCCACTTTACTTATGAACAAGAGCATCCATACAGCGATTTAAAGAGCTGTAATGGATGTGCATTAACTTCACACCTCCATTGTGTCCACATTGACAAGCCCTTAGTAAGGAAAGGGAATTTGAAGGAGGAAAAGCTACTGTTAATTCCTTTACATTAAAATGCTTTAACTGGTTTTCCATGACACCCATACAAATTGGGGGGAGGGGGAGGCGCTGCAGACGATCAGATGCAAATGCTTCTGATGCAGTATTAACCACACAATCAGCATGAGAGTTGCAAAGCCATGAACAATAATGGTGCATCTAATATATGAGTCAGCATTATAGTCTGTCCCTGTGCTAAGACAGTGTGTGTTTTTACCATGGAGTAACTAACATGTATTCACTATCCCACTGTAAAAACATAGTGGACACAAGGCACTTCAGTTTCACCAAAAGACAAACTAGTTATGGTCAGCAGTAGGATTCCATCCAACCGATATAAAGGATTAAGGTCCCCTCGCAGTCTTTTTTCCTCAAGACTAAACATGCCCAGTTTTTTTAACCTTTCCTCAGAGGTCAAGTTTTCTAAACGTTTTATCATTTTTGTTTCTCTCCTCTGGGCTCTCTCCAATTTATCCACATCTTTCCTGAACCGTGGCGCACAGAAGTGGACACAGTATTCCAGCTGGGGTCTCATCAGGGCTGAGTAGAGTGGGACAATTACCTCCTGCATCTTACATATTACACTCTTGTTAATATACCACAAAATGTTATTAACCTTTTTCACAAAGGCATCACATTGTTGATGCATATTCAATTCCTTATCCACTATAATCCCCACATCCTCTTCAGCAGTACTACAATTTAACCAGTTATTCCCCATTTTGTAGCTGTGCATTTGAGGTTTCCTTCCTAAATGCAGTACTTTGTACTTGTTTCTATTGAATTTCATCTGGTTGATTTTAGACTAATTCTGTAATTTGTCAAGCTCACTTTGAACTCTAATCCTGTCCACCAAAATACTCATCACTCCTGCCCAGCTTGGCATCATCCACAAATTGTATAAGCACTCTCTCCACTTCCTTATCTATTTCATTAATGAAAACATTGACTAGTACAGGACCCAGAACTGAGCGCTGCGGGACTCCATTAGATATGCCCATGTACTTTGACAACGAACCATTCATAACAACTCTGAGTATGATCTTTCAACCAGTTGTGCACCCACCTTACACTAGTTTCACATAGACTACTAACAAATCGCTAGTTTGCTTCTGAGACGATCGTATGGGACGGTCAGAAGCCTTAATGCAACGAACTTAACACGTCTAATGCTTCCCCCTAGCCCCTGGGCCGCTCACCCTGACAAAGGTGGCGATTAGGTTGGTTGGCATGATTGGCTCTTGACAAATCCCTGCTGGCTACTCCTTATAACCCTGTTATCCCCTAAGTGCGACCTACACACGGATTGTTCCGGAGTCGGTCGGTCTCCCCGAGGGTCCCGAGAAGCACCCACCGGAGAGCGCCCCAGAGAACCAACAAACGCGTTCGGAACCGGAAGCCACAAAACAGCCACAAGAACAGTTGTTTGACCCTCCGGGCCTTCCATACTCCCCCCCCCCTCCTCAGATCCTGCCCCTCCCTCGCTTCCCCCTTCCAGTCCCGTGAACGGCAGGGACCGGGCTGGGAGAGTGGCAGAGACGACAGTGGATGTTACTGCGCATGCTCACTTCGCAGGCTGATTAGCAGCCGAACAATTCGGTTTGCCGGCAGGAGCAGATTGTGACGTTACGTCTCTGGCCGCTCCCGCGCTGTTCAGGCTCCCGCCACAGCCCATCATCGCCTTCCATCCCTCTGCACCCCCAACCCGGGAGCCGCGGCCCCGCCGAGCCCGCCAGTCCCACAGCGCCGCGGGAGCGCAGAGCCAGGCCGCGCCCGGACAGTTGGGAACGGCACCGCTAGGGGAGCAGCGCTTACCTGGCCCAGCCCGGAGAGCGGCGCCATCATCTTGTCCTGCGGGGCTCCACAGATTCGACTGAGAGACGTTCAATCAACCAATCAGTCTGTACACTCTGGCCCGCTGCCTTCCTCACGGGGACCGGACGCAGTGCGACGTACATTTCCGGTGACGTAGACTCACCTGCAAAGCATGCTGGGAATTGTAGTCCTAAGCCGTGTATAGGCTAGATACAAACAGCCAGCGACCAAACCTCCCTCCCGCGGGGTGTTCTGCCCGGCCCAGACCCACCCGTCTCTCCCACCCACCACCAGCTGCGAGGGGAGGGGCCAGACCCAGACGTCCCTCCCCCCCACCACCAGCCGGGGGTGGGGGGACCCAGGCCCAGCATCTACCCCCCGCCCCCACCCAGGAGCGCCAGGCCCAACCCCACTCTCTCTCACGTGCCACCAGTGGGGGCGCCAAGTCCAACCCTGCCCACCATCAGCTGGGGGTGCCAGCTTCGCCTCCCCTGCCGGCCACAAGCTAGGGGTGCCAGGCCCAACCTCACCCCTAGGGGTGTCACGGGTGCCAGGCCCAGCAGCTCTGTCCCACCACCAGCCAGGGGTGCCAGGCCCAGCCCCACGTCTCTCTCCCTCCTGCCAGCAACCAAGGGTGCCAGGCCCAGCCCCCGCCCTGCCTGCCACCAGCCGGGGTGCCAGGCCCTAGTATCCCCCCAGTCCTAGTGGTGTTGGGCTCAGTGTGCCCAGCCGCATGACCTTTAGCTGAAGTGCAAGGTCATCTCTGTAATGTTACCTCAAAAGTTGTTCTCTTCAGTCTTTATTTAGGTAATGCTTCCATTAATCTTCAGTGGGAGTCTTGCCTGAAATAAGGGTTGCAGGATTGGGCCCAGGTTATCTTCATAGGTCACTGATAAATACCCAGCATTAATTCTAGGCAGTTTACAGGCAATGGCTTGTTTAATTTTTGGCTCCTTAAATGCTTCATGGTTAGATTGTTTACTGGCTTTTGTTTCTCTCCTAATGGTCCCTATATTTGGACTAGTATTTAACAGATACTTTATTAGATGGAAACAGGAATTTCCACAGAGGAGATCAGACAAGTGGTCCATCTAGGCAAGTTGCTAAATTGAGATGTTTCAGTAAAAGCTCACTTCATCGGATGCATTCAGTGGAAAATACCGTGGGGAGATTTATATACACAGAGAACATGAAACAATGGGTGTTATCATACACACTGTAAGGAGAGGTTTCAGGGTAGCAGCCGTGTTAGTCTGTATTCGCAAAAAGAAAAGGAGTACTAGTGGCACCTTAGAGACTAACCAATTTATTTGAGCATGCATCCGATGAAGTGAACTGTAGCTCACGAAAGCTTATGCTCAAACTTTAGCCCCCAACTAAAACCTCTCCAACGCATCATCAAGGATCTACAACCTATCCTGAAGGACGACCCATTACTCTCACAGATCTTGGGAGACAGACCAGTCCTTGCTTACAGACAACCCCCCAACCTGAAGCAAATACTCACCAGCAACCACATACCAAACAACAGAACCACTAACCCAGGAACCTATCCTTGTAACAAAGCCCGTTGCCAACTGTGCCCACATATCTGTTCAGGGGACACCATCATAGGGCTAATCACATCAGTCACACTATTGTTGGATCATATTAAAGAAGTTCTGTATTAAAATCACAAATGAGTTTGATTCCCCAGAGTTTAAATTCCAGGGTATTACTAATTAAGAGGTCTCTTGGTTTTTGGTACTGTTTCTCTCCCTCTATGTATGAAACTTGCAAGCTGCTAATTGTGTTAGTACATTCTAAGACAGAGTCTGTTCTCAAAGCAATTCACAGAGAGAGAGACTCAAAGCAATACTCTAACAACAGAAACAGCACCCAGAGACTCCCCACCCTTTTGTTGTATTAACCATGTGATTAAAATAGAGATAGAGGATGTATGTGGATGGATGCTTGGTGTGGATAATAACTGAATGATCAGGGAGGTGCCAGCCTAAGAATCCAGTGTCCATGGGCTGAAGAAGGCGTCAAGTGGAAATAATCAGAGGACCACCCCCGGTGGGCAGACTGGAATCCACCCAACAGCCTCAAGAATGGGAGAACCAAAGAACAAGATAACATCTTGGAGCCGTCAGGAATGTGCTATCTGCTGATTGATTCAGCAACAGCATGATGAAGCAATTCCCATAGACTGGCATAGGAAGAAATTCCTCTAAAAATAGACTCTAAAAAGTGAGAACTTTGGGGTCTGATTCTGCAAACCAACTTCCAGGAGCATCAGATGAGCATCTGACAAGGCCCTGCTCCCTCCTCATGTCCAGGCCACCTGGCCAGTGGCTTGGCATGAGCAACTCTAAGGCTGGTAACTATGATAACAACCTTGCAGAACCTGGGTGTGTGGGTGTGTATGTGTGTGTGTGTGTGTGTTTGTATGAATGAATGTGAGAATAAATATGAGATTGAATGGAATGTTATAGCTATAACTAACTGCTTAGTATGATTCTTTCTGTATTCACAATAAATGTGGTATTTTGCCTTTTTCCCTTTAATAAGATCCTGTTGGTTTTTATTTTATTGGTATAACATTTTGGTGGAGAATTGCGAAAGGGGGAATATTGGTAAAAAACCTCAGTTATTGTAAATATTGGTGTGCACACCGCCAGCTCTAGTGAGCTAGGCATTTCTATTAGGTTAACCAGACCTGCTGGCCTCCGAGAGGGTAGCAGGGGACCTGCTGGCCTCCGAGAGGGTAGCAGGAAGAAACAGGTTAACCAGACCTGCTGGCCTCCGAGAAGGTAGCAGGGAAGAACAGGTTAACTGGACCTGCTGGCCTCCGGGAAGGTAGCAGGGGAAAAACGCATAGATTAAGCTATGATTTCAGAATCTAGGCTGTGTCACTTGCTAAGTAATACCAGCAGTGACAAAGAGATTGAAATATCCATGTTAAGATGTTTAAAAGAAAACAGGGTAAGCCAGTACTAGAGGGAGGAATGGAGTCAGAAGGAACTCCAACCTCACCTTTTGTTAAAGAAATTACACCTTTTAAACAAATCCTTCAAAAATTTGGGCACAGTCCTTGGACTAAACAAGCCCTAGCTGATGTCTGCACTATTTCAGACCTAGAGGATAGATTGGCTCAGTATATCCTCATATACAAACCTTCTAGTGCTGCCAAAAGAGATGCAGCAGCAATTTGGTTGTTGTGGGAGGCATGTAAGGATTCTTCCCTCCGCTTGTCTTCATGTAAAGTGGAAAAGGCACAAATGGAAAAGGGAGCAGACAATTGGAAGGTGCTGGCTACAAATATCCAAAGCCAGCTGAAAATAGTGAAAGAGGCACTCCAGGAATACAAAAAGAGTGAAAAAGTTAACTCTGCAGAGGCTGGAGGGAGGCAGGTAAAGGGGGAGAAGGTCCTATGTACGGCACCCCCAGGCATAATTACAAAGAGAAAAGAGAGTAAAAAAAAAAAAAAAAGTTAACTCTGCAGAGGCTGGAGGGAATTAAGCAGTTAAACTTTGTATTTCACCCAAACAACTTTTAACCGAAAATGTTAAAAAGGAAAAGTGTTAGAGCATTCTTGGTTTCTTTGCAGCCATTCTGAAAGAAAAATGGGCCCTTTTCCAAAGGAATGTCTGTAAATTAGCCAGGCAAAAATAAACTATCTGATTAAAATCATTTGACTGGACAATTTAGTCAAATTTGCTAAAAGAACATAAGAGGGTTCTATTGGAACTTAACTGCCTCAAATGTATAAAGGGAATGTAAGACGTAAAAAACAGAGCAGTGTGGAAGGGATGTTAAGGAAAAGAAAATGTGTATGTATCTGTCTGTGTGTGTGTAAATATGTAAAGTTCTAAGGACCAGTTAGTTTTGTTTTTGTTTTAAATAATGCCACTAAAAATCCATTTGACTCTTTAATTCAAAGTTGCAAAACTGACAGACCTGTTTGCTAGATACAGGTAATTAGTGTTGTTTGGCTTTGGGATTTGGCATTTAACCCATAAAAGGTAACTCAATGCTTTACAAAATTTAAAATGTTTTTAAGTTGTGGCTGCAGCAGGGCAGTCAAAATCAGGAGAATATAAAAAAAAATTGTTTTGGATTCTTTTTGTTTGTTTTTTGTTTGTTTGTTTTTGTAACAAAATAGCAGATGAGAGTTGTAGTAAAAAAAAAAAATTAAAAAAAGACAGTGCCTCTCTGAAGCAACAGCAGGGGTGAGGTGCACAAAACAAAAAGAAGCAATGTTAGAAACACTGAGTCTTAAAATGGCTCTGAGTAATCAGACTGTCACTTTGATAAAGGTACATGAAAACTCTGTAAGCAAAAAAAGAAATAGTGACACCTTATGTAAAAATGGATCTGGATAATGTTATAGAAGTTAAACTATGGAAGGAATGTGCATTTGCCCCAGAACATGTGCAGGGTATATTGTAGAAGGGGCAAAAGAAATGCAAACATACCATGCTACTTAATTAAAATGCTATTAGGGCTCCAAAGGGAGCCACAATAGGTTGGGTTTTCTTTTTCAGATTGCTGTGTGTTTTGGAAGCAGAAGTTAAAAGTAATCAAAACTCTGGTGAAAGTTGATTGTGTCCCTTTTAAGATAGAGTCTCTGAGCTGCTGATGGCTTTAAATCCAAAAGCAGGAAGTTTCTGTGAAAATGCAAATTACCTAAATGATAAAGGAAGGAAAGAACTAGCAGCACAAAGGAGCTGCAGATAAAGGACATACCTGGTCAGCAAACAAATTGTCTAAATAAAAGGCATGGGATAACAAGATAATTTTAATAAATTTAATGATAATAAGTATCCCTGTAACAACGTATAGTGTGTATGATTTTTGGAAAAATCCTTTAAGGTCGTATGGTAATGATGCTTCTCAGTTATTACCTGTAAATAAAACTTAAAGCTTAACACAGCAGGAAAAACATTATAAACTTGGTCTGCTGTATAAGAAGGAAAACTCAGGGATTTAATGACTAAACAGTGGGATAATTTCCCCATAACCCTTAAAAGATAAAAGCCATTGAAACCTGGCCTGCCTATAGAACAAAAACAGGAAAATATGGGGGCAATTTCTCTGTTTTGCCTGCAATTAGCAAGGGTATTTGTAAAAGAAATATTTTAAGCAATAATCTGCCACCCCAAAAGGGGTAGAAACATGTTCTTTTTGTCTTTCAGAAAATCAGGAAAAGCTGCCAGCTGAAAAGCAACCCAATACCACGAATCTACTGTCACAATAGAAATTGTGTTCTGTGTTCTATATTTTGTCTTGTGTTTTGTGTTGTTGCTAGCACTGTTGTGTGTTTAAAAAAAAAATACTGAAGACCTGCAGGAACTTAAAAATAAATTAAGCTTTCTGTCCCAGCTACAGGACAGCCTGATACAAAAACAAGTACATGCCAATGTAGACTTGGTCCAAATTGGTCTGGGTAATCTAAAAGGCCAATGGAATCTTTAGTAATGGCTTAATACTACCACATGGCTTATCCATAAGAAAAAAAAAATATTAGAAATAGGAAACTACACAGCCATAGCTATGGGATGCACTGAAATGCAGATACTTGCACTAGCTACTTTGGAACACAAAATGTTCTGGGTCATATTGGGAAATATTAAGGGTTTGATGCATTTGTTAAAAAAGAAAGAGATCATTGTTTGACACTTATCAATATGAATGGATGCAATATGTTTCCACTATTGTAAACCAGACTTGTTAATGGGAGAAATTGTTGTCAAAATTGCACACCAACAGTCCCTGGAGGCAAAGGTATTGAAGGTTAACCCAGTCCCCATATTACACATGGGATCCTTTTGGCTACCCTGGACCTCGAGCCAGTGGGCTGGGGAGGGAGGGAAGCTATTGGACACTAGAGGTTGTACCGAATGGACTCCTCAAAAGTGGGTGTGCCTCACCTTGCCTGTTGCCCCAGAACCTTGTAGTAAAGATACATCACTAGGATCATGTATGTGGCATGAATTGGAATCACAAACTCAAATTGCCTCACAGTACTTTCTCTTGAATAGGCTACATAGAAAGTGACACTGACGATTATAAATCTTAGTGTCAAAAGGGGGATTATGTTGGATCATATTAAAGAAGTTCTGTATTAAAATCACAAATGAGTTTGATTCCCCAGAGTTTAAATTCCAGGGTATTACTAATTAAGAGGTCTCTTGGTTTTTGGTACTGTTTCTCTCCCTCTATGTGTGAAACTTGCAAGCTGCAAATTGTGTTAGTACATTCTAAGACAGAGTCTGTTCTCAAAGCAATTCACAGAGAGAGAGACTCAAAGCAATACTCTAACAACAGAAACAGCACCCAGAGACTCCCCGCCCTTTTGTTGTATTAACAATTGTGATTAAAATAGAGATAGAGGATGTATGTGGATGGATGCTTGGTGTGGATAATAACTGAATGATCAAGGAGGTGCCAGCCTAAGAATCCAGTGTCCATGGGCTGAAGAAGGCGTCAAGTGGAAATAATCAGAGGACCACCCCCGGTGGGCAGACTGGAATCCACCCAACAGCCTCAAGAATGGGAGAACCAAAGAACAAGATAACATCTTGGAGCCGTCAGGAATGTGCTATCTGCTGATTGATTCAGCAACAGCATGATGAAGCAATTCCCATAGACTGGCATAGGAAGAAATTCCTCTAAAAATAGACTCTAAAAAGTGAGAACTTTGGGGTCTGATTCTGCAAACCAACTTCCAGGAGCATCAGATGAGCATCTGACAAGGCCCTGCTCCCTCCTCATGTCCAGGCCACCTGGCCAGTGGCTTGGCATGAGCAACTCTAAGGCTGGTAACTATGATAACAACCTTGCAGAACCTGTGTGTGTGGGTGTGTATGTGTGTGTGTGTGTGTTTGTATGAATGAATGTGAGAATAAATATGAGATTGAATGGAATGTTATAGCTATAACTAACTGCTTACTATGATTCTTTCTGTATTCACAATAAATGTGGTATTTTGCCTTTTTCCCTTTAATAAGATCCTGCTGGTTTTTATTTTATTGGTATAACACTATCAGAGGCTCGTTCACCTGCACATCTACCAATGTGATATATGCCATCATGTGCCAACAATGCCCCTCTGCCATGTACATTGGCCAAACTGGACAGTCTCTACGTAAAAGAATAAATGGACACAAATCAGATGTCAAGAATTATAACATTCATAAACCAGTCGGAGAATACTTCAGTCTTTCTGGTCACTCGATTACAGACCTAAAAGTCGCAATATTACAACAAAAAGACTTCAAAAATAGATTCCAACGAGAGACTGCTGAACTGGCATTAATTTGCAAACCGGATACAATTAACTTAGGCTTGAATAGAGACTGGGAGTGGATGGGTCATTACACAAAGTAAAACTATTTCCCCATGTTTATTTCCCCCCCTCCCAGCCACTGTTCCTCAGACGTTCTTGTCAACTGCTGGAAATGGCCCACCTTGATTATCACTACAAAAGGTTTTCTTCCCCCCTCTCGCCCCCCGCTCTCCTGCTGGTATTAGCTCATCTTAAGTGATCACTCTCCTTACAGTGTGTATGATAACACCCATTGTTTCATGTTCTCTGTGTATATAAATCTCCCCACTGTATTTTCCACTGAATGCATCCGTTGAAGTGAGCTGTAGCTCACCAAAGCTTATGCTCAAATAAATTGGTTAGTCTCTAAGGTGCCACAAGTACTCCTTTTCTTTTTACAATGTATAATGACATATTAACATGTACATGGGGAATTTTCTTCCTAAGCATTTAGTAATAATTCAGTGATAGCTAGAAAATAAAGTATATTGATACAATAATTTGATGGTACGTTTCTAATTGATAATTATTACTGATTTCATAAACTTGTGGGTTGGCAGCAGCTTTCTGCATTAAATTGCATAGTAGTTGAGAGGTTCAGTTTATCAGCTTGCTGTACTGGGAGAATATTTGTAACCTTATTTTGTAGTAATGGTACAGGATCTTTCAGACTGGAGTGGCTTCTGGAGCAAGAGCCAGTTCCATTGTAACTGCTCAGGAGGGGGAATGAAGGCATTTTTATTTCTCTGTCGACTTATAAAATTGAATTAGTTACATTTCAGATGCTTGAAGTGTGTAGCGATTCAGTTGCTGTGGAGATGCAGTATTGATTTGGCATTTGAGTCCCAGCACAATTCAAGTGTGTCTTTATAGTCCCAGTAACAATGATAAAACTACGAAAATGAAGGAGACAGATCAGTCTCACACATTACTGGCATGCCATTGGAACATCCCTGTCCTTCGAGGTCACTTCAGCCAGTTCTTAACTCCTTCAGTGGGGTCGTTTCCCATTTTGGAAATACTCAGATTTTCTCCTATTAAAAGTCTGTAGGACAGCAGTTCTCAACCTGCAGCCCAGTTAGCACAGAGCTGCATCCCAGCTGTGTGCTAAAGGCCACCGGGCTCACACACTGGGGTCTGGGTTCCTGGCTGTCCGGTCGCCTGGGGTGGCCGGCTAGCACGGTCAGCGGTCTGGGACACCTGACTAGCCTGGTGTACGCAGGGGTCTGAGCCGGCCAGCAGGGAATATGCGGCCCACAATGACAAATAGGTTGAGAACCACTGCTCTAGGGCCTGAGAGACATCTTCACACCATTTGATCTTGTTTACCTTTGATCCTAGGTGTCATCTTTTTTCAGTGCAGTCATCTTTGGAAGCCTCACCCCCTTCAGCAAAATTTACCTCATTCTGCAATTATGTCTATTGCTGCAGAATAATTAGTTGCCCTGCTAAATTTGCAAGGCTACATGTAGGATTTTAACTAGAACTCACTAGTCAGTGATCTCTCAGTTCCAGCAGAAAAACATTTTTGCCCTTGATGATCTCCTCTTGTCAAAGGCAGATATCCATTCTCATCCTCCTGGACCTCTGCAGCTTTTGATACTGCTGATCATGAGATGCTGCAGTGATGCTCTAAAATGGTTTAAGTCCTTCCTAGAAGGACTCAGCCAAAAAGCAGTGATGGGAAACTGCACTTCCACCACTAGACTCTGTCACTTGTGAAGGTTCAATTCTCTCTTAAGTCTTATTCAACTTTAACATGCTGCCTCTAGGTGACCTGGTAAGATGTTTTATTAGACAGAGCTGGCCAAATAACAAAGTTGTTGTTTTGCTGGCAATGCTGTAATCAATCAATCAATAAAACCTTTGTTCTGGGTCATATTGAAAATGAACATCTTTTTAAATTGTGGATTAAGCTAAACATTTTGACCTGAAACATTTCATTTTGGTTTCAAGCATTTTTTATATATGTTTAAATGCTTAAAAATAAAATTGAAGGAGATTTGTAAATGAAAAGTCATTTTGAATTGAAAAATCTGTTCATTTCATTTTGAAAACAGCAAAACAAGACATTTAGATTTAAAAAAAGGTTTTATTCCAACTCAAACAATTCAGCAAAACTGGCACAAATTTGCAAAATATTTCAGTGTCACACAATCTGTATTTTTCACCAAAAAAGTTTGTCAAAAAATGTTGTCCAGACCTAGTTATGCACTCATTTGCTAGCAATATGCAGATCAGACACAGGTCTATCTATCCTTCATCACATACCACTACCACCAAGATAGCCCAGTGATTGGAGTAGATCAGCTCATAGGGTACATCTACTACTCCTGGGGAAATTCTGTGCCAAAAAATTAAAAATTCTGCACAATATTTTAAAATTCTGCATATTTTGTCAAAACAACACAGTATAATCACGCACAGCTGGGACTTAGGCTTTCAGCTCCAGGTGGTTGCAGCTCAGGCTGTCAGCCCCAGCTACCTGGGGCTGACAGCGGCGTCCCAGCTGGAAAAACTGGACAAAGGAAACATTCTGGTGGAAATCACAAATTCTGCATGAAAAAATAAAATTCTGCAGGGCCTATTAGTTCTGTGCAAATTCTGCATTATATAGTGATGCAGAGTTCCAGTAGGAGCAATGTAGACTGCATTCTCCTTTTGCCAGCATGTAGAGTATATACCTGTATAGCCCGCTAGCATGGTATAAATAGGAGTGTAGATGATGAAGCATGGTTTAGGCAAGTAGGGTAAAGTATGGGTTGTGGGTATTTACGCTGTTATTTTTAGCAGTGAAGTGTCCTGCTGCCGGAGCCTTTCCTTGCCGCAGGGAAAGACTCCGGCAGTGGGGAAAGGCTCTGATAGCTTCTTGCTGCTGGAACCCTTCCCCTACTTTAGGGAAGTAGTCCGGCTGTGGGAAAAGGCTACACCCTGCCAGGGCCTTTTCTCACGGCAGTGAAAGGCTCTGGCAGCAGAGAGCTCCTAAAGCCTTTCCTTTCTACTTCACCCCTGACAGAGCCTTACACTGTAGCATGTAGCTACATACCATGGTATAAAGGCAGGTTGCTTTTCTCTGCAGCATGTAGTTACAAGTACACTACATGCAGCTACCAGTAGTGTGTAAAGTAGAGATAGTTATAGATGAACAGCTGGTTGAAGCCAAACCCAAGCAAGACAGAGGTTATGCTGTTGGGCAGAAGAAAGCACTTTGAAGAACTTGCAACCACAGTGCTGCTTTGTTTCATTTAAGGCATATCACAGGGTGGCACGGGCCCTTTAACAAGGAAGAAACCAGTGCACCTGTATCAGCTGCTTTCTAACTGGGTCAAGAGAGGCACATGGGCCACATAAATGGGAGCTTCCTGGAGGGTCAGTCAGGAAAAGGAGAAGGGGAGAGCTATTAAAGATCAGAAGTCTGTAGAAGGTCCCTGAGGAAGGCTGAAGGCAGGAAAGCAGAAAGAGAGGCTTGCTGACTGACCTCCTCAAGCCAGGATGGAGGAGGCTGAAGGCAGGAGAGCAGCAGAAAGATTAGCCTGCTGACTTCTGAGCCAGAGAAGGCTGCGGGCCAGGGAGTGAGGGATGCTCTCCTGATGAGGATAATCTCCTAGTAGAGAGGCTGTGGAGGTTCCCGCTGGGAAGACCAGGGTTGCACTCCAACTGGGTGGCAGTCCTAGCAGAGGGACAGAAAAGGACTGACAAAGAGCCCAGGTGTGATGGAGTGTGGTATGAGGGGTGCTGAAGGACTAGATGTCTTGAGATTTTAAGGAGTACATGCAGGGAGGTGAGAAATGGACTATGTGGGGGACTTTTGTTATGGACTGTTTGTACTATGTTTTTGTAATAAACTGGCTGCCAGCAGGGTATTTCTGAGTCAAAAAAGAATGTTGTGGAGTGTCTTAAAGGGGAAACTTAGGCAAACAGATCTGTTTGGCTACAGGACGGTCCTCCAAGTGGGATGACAAAGCACACACATCACTTGATCAGTTCAGTCCGTAGCTTAGGAATGCTCCTAGATTCTTGCCAATTCTAACCTCTCACATACAACAGCATCCATGAGTAAAGCTTTTAGTATCTCTAGTTGGCTAGAAGACTGTCGCATCCTGGCAGACAATGATCTGCTTTGGTTATACAAGCCTATGTCACCTCCTATCTGAACTACAGCCAAGCAATACACCTTGACATGAAACCATCTGCAGTTAAGAAACCTCAGCTAGTACAGAATGCTGTAGCATGTGCTGGAAGCACATCAGACCTGTCCTCTGCTCTCTACACTGGCTTTCTATAGAATTTCCAGTTAAGTTCAAGACCTCAGTCTTATCCTCCAGATACTCCCTAGCCTGGGCCTAGGACATCTACAAGATCACCTAATGCTTTGGAATGAAGACTACAGTTGACAACTCTGCTCCTCAGGCCCAATGGAGCTTTGTACAATAAAGGTAAAATTCAACTGTCCAGGAGACAGATCTTTCTTGGGACAAGACTGTGGAGCAAGCTCTCCCAGAAATTAAAGACCATCACAAACCTCACCACCTTCCAGTCCAAAGTTTACTTCTTCAACCTGTCTTCTCTAATTTAAATACAGAGCAGCATGTGAATTAAAAAAAAAAACTAAAAAAATTAAGCTCTACCAAAACAAAACACTACCCTGCACAAACAGTTCTTCCCCTAGGGTGAGCGTGAGAAAGAACAAACCATGTGACATGTTAGTCATGTTGCTTAATACACTATTGGAAGGTACATAGGTTCTTATACTGCCCTTATCACTGTAGTATCTATGTAGAAAGAACAAATGCTATTTATATCGGTGTATTTGCTTGTACAAAGATCATTTTTATCTTGAAGTAGTGCTTTATCTTGAAGTGTGAATTTGCTGGAGACGATATACAGACGCACACTCTTCTAAGTGTTCATTTTGATAGAAGTCTGGAAAATGCCACAATTCTAGGGTTTGAATATAACAGGTGGCTGTGAAACTACATTTTCCCTAACACTAGAAACCTGTAGCCCAGTGGCACTCAATCATGAACTGAACATAAGAATGGCCATACTTGGCCAGACAAAAGGTCCATCTTGCTCAGTATCCTGTCTTTTAACAATGGCCAATACCAGGGACTTCAGAGGGAATGAACAGAACAGGTAATCATCAAGTGATCCATCCATCCCTTGTCACCCATTCCCAGCTTCTGGCGAACAGAGTCTAGGGACACCATCCCTGCCCATCCTGGCTAATAGCCATTGATGGAAAAATCCTCCATGAACTTATCAAGTTCTTTTTTGAAACCTGTTATAGTCTTGGCCTTCACAACATGTTCTGGCAAAGAGTTCCACAGGTTGACTGTGCATTGTTTGAAGAAATACTTCCTTTTGTTTGTTTTAAACCTGCTGCCTATTAATTTCATTTGGTGACCCCTAGTTCTTGCATTATGAGGAGTAAATAACATTTCTTTATTTACTTTCTCCACACCAGTCATGATTTTATAGGCCACTATCATATCCCCCCCCTTAGTCATTTCTTTTCCAGGCTAAAAAGTCCTAGTTTTACTAATCTCCCCTCATATGGAAGCTGTTCCATATCCTTAATCATTTTTGTTGCCCTTTTTTATGCCTTTTCCAATTCCAGTATATCTTTTTTGAGATGGGGTGACCACATCTGCACACAGTATTCAAGATGTGAGCGTACCATGGATTTATATAGAGGGAATATGATATTTTCTGTCATATTATCTATCCTTTTCTTAATGATTCCCAACATTCTATTAGCTTTTTTGACCGCTGCTGCATTAGGTGGATGTTTTCAGAGAACTATCCACAATGACTCCAAGATCTCTTTCTTGAGTAGTAACAGCTAATTTAGAGTCAATTAATCAGAGCATATCTCAACGAACCATAAAAGATACATAATTTGCTATCTCACTATTTTCAAAAAGTCCTCTTCTATCAATATACCTGCCACCCTGTCTGTGTTACTAGTTTTCCGTTACCATTTTTTCACAGTGTAAACACCACATGGTCCTCTGCAAGGGGTAGGATGCCTTATTGAACTCAGAAGAAGAGCCACCTGCAAGAGTATGAAGAACTGGTAACTAGGGTTGTGTCTCACTTCTATAGTCCTATCTTTTTGGTACACTACTGGAGTGGAATACATTCAATTACTCCTGAGGGAATTCTGCACCAAAAAAATAAAAATACTGCACACAATATTTTAAAATTCTGCAGATTTTGTCAATAAATAAATGTGGAGGCTCCAGCATGGAGTGGAGAGCACAGGCCACTGGCTGCACAGAGATGACCCTGAAGCTCCTCCCCTCCCAGGGACACAGACTTGGTGGTAAGGCTACATCTGATCCTGACACAGCTCAAGGGTTGAGTCTTCCCCAGAAACACCCCAGGGCCCTGCACCTTCGCACCAGGCACATCAGGTGTGGGGCAGGCAAGCCCAGCCCAGCAGGATCCACATGTGGAGTGGCTTTATGTGGGGTGAGACTCATGAGCGGTTTCTGTGTGGGGCAAACTGGGTGCAAGTGGCTCAATGGGTGGTGCAGCGGGATCTGGATGCAAAGGGGCTCATGGGGGGTGTGTTTTGGGTGCAGGGGCAATGGGACTCTGCAGGGGGCTCCAGGTGATAGTGGTAGGGGCTCAGCAGGAGGGGTCTGGGTGTGGGGGGCACAGTGGGGGAGTTGGGCTTGGTGAGGTGGGGGTCCAGGTGCAGCTGCTTGGGGCTCAGTGGGTTGGGGGTCCAGGTGCAGGGGGTTTGTCGGGGTTGTTCAGATGCAGAGGTGTTGGGGCTCCAAATATAGGGCGTAGTCTGGATGCAGTCATGGGGTCCAGTTGCTGGGGGGTGGGGAAGAGACTCACTGGGGGGTCCGTGTGCAGGGGGGCTCCATATGCAAGAGGTGAGGCTTGGCAGGGTGGGTTTGATTGGGGAGGATCTGGGGAGGGTCCAGATGCAGAGGGTGAGGTTCAGTGGGGTGGGGTTTTCAGGAGTGGTGGGTTCCATGGAAGGTTCTCGGTGTGTGAGTGGGGGGGTGAAGCTTGGTGGGGAGTCTGGGTATGGGTAGGGTGACACCCTCATACCCCAATATTCACCACCATCACGTAATTAGGATATGTTTTGTACAAAGTATGCCTTGTGTGGTATCATTCTAAAAGTCTTGATCTGCTAGATATTAATATCTCACTGGATTGTATGTGTTATCGTCATATGTGAAGTTAGGCTATGTATGTGTTACTGAAAAATGTTGTGAGGTTGAAAACACCCACAAGCAGCCTTTCAGGTACAACAGTATAAAGGCCAAACAATGTTAATGTTATTGAGGAAATTCACACAAGCACAAGGATTACCCCAGGAACTGTGTACAACAGAAACCTGTCAGAGCTAGCCCTACACAATGGCAACTGTTTGGCCCAGGTCACAGCAAAAGAGCTTTCCAGCAAGTGGGAAGAAGATATAAAAGGGGGACAATGACATCATGATGGTACCTCACTCCCCCTACAACAACACACCTGGAAACATCCGAGGAACAAAGACGGAACTGTGGGAAGTGATGGTCCCAGGCTAGAGGGATTTCTAGCCTGTGTATGAAAACCTGGGAAACCCAAGCTGAAAAGCCGAGGCAGCTTGTGCTTTAAGAATCTGCCAGCCTGTTTATCACTCAGTTGAGAATTTGCTAAATCATATCCTACCTATCTAGCGTGTTAAGCTCAGTTTGCGGTTTTGTTTATTTGCTAGGTGAGAATCTGCTTTGATCTGTTTGCTATCTCTTCTAATCATTTAAAATCTATCTTTTATAGTTAATAAACTTGTTTTTGTTTTGTGTAACACCAGTGTGTGGAAATTATAACTTGGGGCAGAAAGCTCTTGCATATCTCTCTCCACATTAAGGGAGGTGGCAAATGGTATGATCTTATGCTGTACAGTTCCCTGTGCAGCGCAAGACGGTATAATTTTGGGTTTACACTCCAGAGGGGGCTGCGTGCCTTAGGAAGTGGGAGGTGCCTTAACTGAGCCTTCCCACGCAGAGCTGATCTCAGCATGTGTGTATATAGCTGCAGCTCGGTGTGTCTCTACCCATATGTGTGCTGGTGGGGGCCTGAGGGCCTGTCACAGCAGTAGAGTGTAAAAGGAGTCCAGGCTGGTAGGCCAGGTGGGCTCAGTGGTACCCCAGTTCCAGGTGGCACCCTGGGGTGAACCCATCACAGGGGTCTGGATGCATGGGGTTTGGGTGGACAGGGGAGCAGCTCCCTGTACAGGGACGCTTCCCCCACATCTGAGGTGTAATGGGGGCAGAAAGCAGGGGGGTGGGTGCTTCTTGCAGCCGGAGGAGGTTTCTGGGGTGGGTCTGACCTGGCCCCGGCCCAGGTCACTCCTTGCAGGGGGAAGAGCAAGTCCTGTCCTGCCCGTCCCTAGCTCAGCTGGGACTAGCAACTGAGCCCACTGCAGGATAGGAGCCACTGGCTGGGGCATTCTCAGCGCCCACGGTGATTTACCTCTCTGCCAGGTGCTCCAGGTGCCCAAAACAATGCATTCATACTTCTGGGGAGGGGCACGTGACCACTTTTACGGCCTCCCTTTGCTTCCCCATCAGACAATCATTTTTCTGTGGGGAAGCAAAGAAATCTTGGGGGAACATGAATTCTGCACACACGCAGTGGCACAGAATTTCCCCAGAAGTAACATTCTGTGCAATAGTTTACCACGGACTACATGTAATCAACTATCCCATGTATAAACCTAATCTACTTGCCAATAGCTATGGAACTGTGATTCCCAAGGCCTCCTTCCACTGGATTTTAAGATTCCCTAATTTTACATCCTCTGATCTAATTAGTTCTAAATGAAGTAGCCACTGGATTACTGAGCAATTCCCTTCCTGAAATGTGTCCATTTTAGAGCTAGGACTGAAGTTGAAAATCCTGTAACCTAACCCCTATCTCTAAATTCTAAAAGGTCACAATTGGCGGTATCTGCAAAAAATGTTTTCCAAGTCAACCAAATTGCCCCAGTATATTTCAAGACTATATCTTGAAAACAGCAAACAATTATTTAAGCTACAGTATACTAACTCCATTTCGCCTCAGACACATAATGTTCCGAAATTCTATTCTTAGAAACAGGTTCTGCCAGATAACAGCTTTCTGGGAGACTGACAGGAATTGCTTCAAGACTCTTAAGAAGCATGACTGCACACTTCCCAAGTACATCTGGAAATGCAGTTAATAAGAAATGGTTTCTTATTAGAACTGTGGTTCTTTGGGATGTGATGCAGATGTGTATTCCACTTTGGGGTGTGCACACCCAGCCTGCTGGAGCCAGAGATTCCGCTTAGCAATACCCGTAGAGTTCTGCCACTTGCACCTTGTGGCTGTGGCCCCTCCCCTGGCTATATGAGGTGGTGCTGCCCTGACCCCCCTCAGTTCCTTTGCACCAAACACCCACGAGAGGAGACTCTGATGCAGAAGGGACAGAGGGTGGGTCATGGAATACACAATCTGCATCATATCGCGAAGAACCAGTTACAGTAAGTTACCATTTCTTCTTTTTTGTGTAGCTGCAATGTGTATTCCTCTTAGGTGACTCCCAAGTAATACCCCCAGAAGGTGGGGCTTGGAGTCTACCTAAA
The DNA here is from genome assembly GCF_965140295.1 of Lepidochelys olivacea. Classification (NCBI taxonomy): domain Eukaryota; kingdom Metazoa; phylum Chordata; order Testudines; family Cheloniidae; genus Lepidochelys; species Lepidochelys olivacea. Next base: position 271,715,098 of record NC_140411.1, read on the forward strand.
TAAGGATCACAGGACCACCTTTCCGAAGATTGTATCCACTCTGGAAGATGCAGTAATGGCATAATGGTCTGTAAATATATGAATGGAAAACCACAGGGCAGCCTTGCAAATATTCAATTTGCATATGTTACTGAGGAATGCTATTGACATTGCTTGCTCTCTTGTTGGATGCATTCTTATCTGCTGAGGAGGCACAGCCAAAGCTATTTCATATGCAGTCTTGATACAGGATGTTATTCACTGAGAGATGGTCTGTGAAGAGACTACTTGACCCTTCATGTGGTCTGCATATGATACGAACAGGCAAGGTGAAACACAAAATGGTTCAGTCCAAGATATGTAGACTCTGCTCCTCCACAAATGAATGCAGCTTAGGGAGAAAAACAGGTAAATATACTCCTGGTTCAAATGAAACTGAGACCCCACTTTAGACAAAAATTTGGGGTGTAGTCGTAAAATTATCTTGTCTTTGGAGAACTGTGTCTAAGGAAGCCCTGTCATCAGAGCCTGCAACTCACACACCCTCCTTGCGGATGTAATCGCTACCAGGAATGCAGTTTTCTGTCCCAAGAGGAGCAGTGGACAAGTGTCAAGATTCCTTCCCCACTCTGAACTCTAGGGTACAGATGTGGGGACCTGCATGAAAGACCCCCTAAGCTTATTCTTACCAGCTTAGGTTAAAAACTTCCCCAAGGGACAAACTTTGCCTTGTCCTTGAACCGTATGCTGCCACCACCAAGCGTTTTAAACAAAGAACAGGGAAAGAGCCCACTTGGAGAAGTCTTCCCCCAAAATATTCCCCCCCAAGCCCTACACCCCCTTTCCTGGGGAAGGCTTGATAAGAATCCTCACCAATTTGTACAGGTGAACACAGACCCAAACGCTTGCATCTTAAGAACAATGAAAAATCAATCAGGTTCTTAAAAGAAGAATTTTAATGAAAGCAAAGGTAAAAGAATCACCTCTGTAAAATCAGGATGGTAAATACCTTATAGGGTAATCAGATTCAAAACCTTAAGTTACAAAAAGACACAAAAACAGGACTATACATTCCATCCGCACAGCTTATTTTACCAGCCATTAAACAAAAGGAAATCTAATGCATGTTCTAGCTAGATTACTTACTAACTTAACAGGAGTTGTAAGGCTGCATTCCTGATCTGTTCCCAGCAAAAGCATCACACAGACAGACAAAACCTTTGTCCCCCCGCCCAGATTTGAAAGTATCTTGTCCACTCATTGGTCATTTTGGTCAGGTGCCAGCGAGGTTATCTGAGCTTCTTAACCCTTTACAGGTGAAAGGGTTTTGCCTCTGGCCAGGAGGGATTTTATAGCACTGTATATAGAAAGGTGGTTACCCTTCCCTTTATATTTATGACAGCAAGATACTAGGGGCTCCTCCATTTCTTTGGAGAGATGCCTGCTCCCCAACATGAAGCGGCAGAGCTCTCGAAGCCCAAGGTTGATCTTTGACCCCATGAGGGCCTCGGTACCAGTTCAAGCCACATGGCCTGTTCGAGCAGGTGCTGCTGGAGGCGAAATGAGTCACCTGAGTTCTTTTCTTGAATAATCTAGAGATCATGCAACACTCCTTGAGGTGAGCCTTGCCGAGACAGAGTAAGCACACCACATGTGGGGATTGCTTCTCCACCTGAAGGACAACGTTTAAACCCTGGTGAGGGCATCACTAGAGAAGCAGACAACTAACGAACACTAATTACTAACAACCACTAACTATATGCGATAAGTCTATTTGCGAGGTTATGAGGCTACAACCACACAGAGCTCTGGCTCCAGCCCCGGGTGGTGAGAAGGAACTGAGGAGGCTTGGGGTGGCGCTACCTCATATAGCCAGGAGATGGGCCACAGCCACAAGGCATGAGTACTGCCCCTCTATGGGTACTGCTAAGCAAAATCCCTGGCTCCGGCATGCTGGGCGCGCACACACCTAAGTGAAATACAAGTCTGCATCTACTTGAAGAACTACCAACTACTTCATTTGCCTTAGCAGGTCATGGATAGTGAAGAGGAAAGTCTCATTCTCTGTTAACTAAATCTGAGATAGACTGTGCTGCCCACTAACTGTTCAATGATGAGGGCCAATGTAAAGGCATATACTTGTAATAATATGGGACTGTGAGTCTCGGCCCCTGGGAGCCTACGCCTTTGGAAAATCATATGGTGGTCAGTTTTATTCTAGACTGGCTTTTCTGCCAAATCAAAAACACATCTATACTTTACTAAAAATTCAGATGAGAACATCAGTAGGAAACATTCTGAGGAATTAGCCTATCAGCAGAGCAATACTCAAGCAGGAAGTGTTCCATGGTAATTAGTAGAGAGGCCAGAATGTCAGGACTTCTAGTGCTAGCTCTCCCATTGTCTTGCAATGTGACCTTGAGAAGCTTCTTCTCTGTGTTTCAGTTTGCCCATCTGTGAAATGTGTCCAATAGCTACCTATCTTACAGGGGGTTTGTGAAGCTTAATTAAAATGTATGAAAGTCCTCTGAGATCCTTAAAAGAAAAGGTGCTACATTATTACAAAAAGAATCATAATTAGAAGTGCTAATTTAGAGGCTAATTAATTAAGATGAGCTATTATCAGCAGCAGAAAAAAAACTTTTGTAGTGGTAATAGCTCATCTTAATTAATTAGCCTCTTAGAGTTGGTGTGGCAACTTCCACCTTCTCATGTTCTCTGTATGTATAGATATCTTCTTACTATATGTTCCATTCTATGCATCTGATGATGTGAGCTGTAGCTCACAAAAGCTTATGCTCAAATAAATTTGTTAGTCTCTAAGGTGCCACAAGCACTCCTGTTCTTTTTGTGGATACAGACTAACACGGCTCCTACTCTGAAACCTGCCACAGATATTTAGGTACCTATTCCCATTTAAATTAGCTAGGGCTAGGTGCCTAAATATCTTAGAGGATCTGGGCGTGAGTAACTTGACCAGAGCCAGAGCTGTCACTGAAGGGTGAACAGGCGCACTGAAGGATTGCCCTGGGAGAACTGCATAATGAAATTAATTATTTATGCTTGCACCTGCAGTGGGACTGCAACTGTGCAGAATGGAACGTTGGTGGATGACATGATGCTTAGCCTTGTTCTTAGAGTGAGTGCAGTCACAGCGATGGGGTGAAACACTAGTTCACCATTGTGAAAACTGTCATGTGTAGCTGCGTGGTGTGGTAAAATGTCCTAGGGGTAGCAATGCTAACATTCTCCTAAAGCTTTATCAGCTTTAGAGTCAGTTTTCTAGTTTTAGTTAAACTAACATATCAGTCTAAATTACTGCCAAAAAGGATAATCCTGGATAATTACCAGACCATGAAAAATTACAGCTTATGTCATGCTAGGGAGCAGCTGTCCACATGACGTAGCATAATTTCATTAATAATAATACTTTGGACTTGTATAGCACCACTCATTCAAGACTCTCAGAATACAGTAAAATTGCTCTTAAATGACCTCAGCGCATAGGCAATAATCAGTTGTTGAAGGAGGTGTGTCAGAGATGTATCTGGTGAGCCAAATTTATGCTTGGTGTAATTTCACTGACTTCATTGGATTTACATCAGTAAGAGGTTTCTACCTAGAGCTCCACTGAAGTCAATAGAATTCCACCCATATGGAACAGCCTGCAGAATTGGAGTGTAAGACAGGACCTGGAGGATACTATACCCTGTTAAAAATGTAGGGGAAATTTGGGTAAGCAGAATGTAATTATTCAAGTAAAAGCTTAGGTAGAACTAGGCTTTTTTGGGCAGGGACTATCATTTATTACATGGTCGTGCAGCACCTCGCACAAAGGCCCAACCTCACTATGGCCTTTAGGAGCTATCACAATATAAATGTTAAATAATAATAATGAACATATATCTATTATGTATCATTTTCATAGAAGCTAAAATAATGTATCTTTTGGTATAGCTAAGGGGAAAGCCCCCCTTTCCAGTAAGAAATGGAGTAATAAACAATGCTGGTATGAATTTAAAGAAAGGATAATGGCACAGGTAAGAAACCAACAAGAACTGCTTCTAGAAAGAAGGACTTCTTTCTCAAGGGGACTAAAACTGGATAAGCCATTGTGGGAAAAATATTGCCATATAAGAAGAAATGAGGAGAGAGAGACCCTACAGTCTGCTTTCAGAATGCTGTCTCAGTGCCCATGGCTTCTACAAGCCTGTTACCATTTTAAAACTCGCTATTGTGTGGGGGAGAAAAAGCATATTGAGCCATGCACACAATCAAATGTTTTTAATACAAGATAGGAAATTTTAAAGGACAATGTGCGTTTGTGTCAAGCTGAAAGAAGGCAACTCCTATTACCTGGATAACATTTAAAAAATGTTGTTTTGGAACCCATACATTATAGCCTGTGTGGAAATCCATTTTTTCAAATCTATTTTTTCTTGCCCTTTTTCCCTTCAAACACACTTTTTAATGACACACAAACCAGAGAAGCACCATTTGTGTCATTGCGTAACTATATGGTTGCTAGAATTCCTTTGCCATGACATTTCAAAGTTATGATATGACAGAAAGGAATTAACTCATTTGGTACCTGGATAGTAACTACTTTGAAAGCCCATGATGCATGAACAAACCATTCCACGCAGAAGTGCATTAAGATGCATCTTAGCAGAATTTAAAAAGACCATAAATGAAGCGCAAGTCTTACTATACTCCCTTGTGGAAGATACCCATTGATAGATGGAGCTTTGGATTTGTCCAATGATCCCAAGTTTAAGGCCACATTATAAGTGGTGACCCCTGTGCCCAGGGGTGGTCCACATGGGAAACTCATTGTAGGTCTTGGGGCTAGGTCTTTGTAGGTCTGACCACAGAAGACAAAGTTTATTAAGCAGCCAAAAAATGTTGATGGCTCCTTTCCTGTACATACAGATTGCAATATTAATGAGAAATACCTTTTCCATCTTCAGGCAGTCAGGAAACTGTCTTTTTCTTTTAAGTGAAGACTTTGCCTCTGTGATCTGCCTTTTTGTCACATCCAGAATAAACAGTCTACAACAACTCATTCTACATGCGTATGAAGGTAAATGCCACAAGAAAACTGAAATTCGCCCAGCATACAACAGGTCACCAAGTGAGTGACAAAAACTAGCAAAACATCATGCACCCCACTGGCTCTCTTGAATTCAAAATCCTAATCTACAGTACCTTTAATTTTAGTGGCACCTCAGAAACAACACACCAAGACAACTATACTCCAATAAGGATGCTGCTGCTAGAAAGACATGAGGTAAGACTGTCAGGGCAGAGGATAGAGTCTCCTCATCAGGGCAGAGGATAGAGTCTCCTCAGCAAGCTATGCAGCTCATTATTAGAAGACCTTACTTTGTTTATAATCTAAATGCAAGACCAATCTTTTTTCCCGGGCCCTTCTTCAGTAACACCAGCCCCTGCTATGACCACTATTCAAGACGGAGGGTAAGAGAAAGAGGAGGAAGAGGAAAGACAAGATTAAAAAGAACACTGAGAAAAATGTTCTGGAATATGAATAGATGGAAGAATGAAACTCATTTAGAGTTGGTTTAAGATACCTAGAGTTATCATATGGAGTTTAGATAGCACAGTGATAACCACCCTAAAAATACCTACGGCCCTTTGTTTTCGGTTTTTATTTTAATTTAATTTTTCTCAGGAATTTCTCAGTGTTTATTACTACAACAAAAACAGGTGAAAATCGGTACAAAAACTAGTAATAATAATTGTTCTGGGTAAATATCGGGGTTTATTTTGGTGGACGGAAGGACAGGGGGGAAAAGTATTCAGTAGATTAATGCTTTGATGAACGGAATTCAGTGTGGTTTGCTGAAGAACTAAAACAGAACTCAAAACAAAATGCCACTAATATATTGTTTTCTTAAACTTATCTCTAATCCCCAAGTAAAACTTTTCATTTGAATAAACAATTTACTATTGTATACTTAGAACTATTAGCCTGTAACTTCGATGCTACATTTGCAGTGCATACACCCAACTTCATCCTTTTCTCCCGTTTTTGTTTTTTTAAAATCTTTTGAATACAGTATTTGTTTCTGTTCTGAAATGTATTCTGATATGGATTTTTGTTTTCTTCCCATTTTTGTTTAGATCTTTAAACCATTATCTGCTAACGACTTGAAATGTGTGCATGGTCGGTGTGAGACTCATCAGTAAATTCGTGCCTGTTTGCATATATATATCTTCTAGACCAATACATAGCCTTACTTCAACATGCAGCTTTGCATATACAGACTAATGTATTATCATAATACGTATATCTTATGAAATGTATTGTATTTTCCTAACAAAACAAGTTATCTTTTACATATTTGAAAGATACAAAAGTAGGGTGAAAATTGGAAAAAAAAAAACCCCAGATAATACTTTTTGTAAAATCTGGGATTTTTTCGGTAAAAATCAGTTTAAACTGAAAATGAAGATGCTTAAAAATACGTTAAATAGATATGTTGTTCATAGTCCATAATTAATAGATCTATTAAGTTAGAATAATGATTCCCAGTTACCATTGAATAGCACATCATTATTACAGATAAAGGTATATGTTTTAATAACTAATTACTTCTCAGTTACTAAGGCTGTCTCTGGATGATTTGAATACTAACTTCATCTTTTCAGTAATCCCCTCCCCCTACCCTCCTCTTCCATCTCATTGATAAACCACAAGTGCAATCCGATCCCCCTCAAGTGGTCAGATATCTCCTTCTGTAATCCCATCCCTCTGAAGTGATCAGGTCCTCTAATCCTTCCTTATGCTGGACCGTGTTAAGTAATTATTAATATGCAGGCGCTACAGTTCGTTGTCTGAACTAATTTATTTATCCCATTCCCACCATTTTCCAAAATGCTAAAATTCTTGAGAATGCCACTGTATTTTACTCTTTGTTACAATTTGCTGCAGGTTTGTCATGCTTGAGAAGATTTAATTTTGACTGTTGGAAATGTGTGCTAAATAGGGGTTATTTGTCTCAGAATTCCCTGAGTCAATTAACCAAAAGTTTCTTGAGATGGCACTTTTAGTACCATATGGATTTTTCAAATGAGTAGTAATTAAAAAACCTGTATGGTTCTAAAACTGCCATGTCTATTCACAAGATGAAAGCTCTTAGATGTAATAATTACTTGCACCAAGATATGTCTCAAATTATCTTGATTTCATTTCAGCCAGGGTCCAGCTGCTGACAGTTAAGACACACAGTTGGTGTAGCTGGCTGCTTTCAAGCTGCTGCTGGATCAGACTGAAAAGGAGATTTCAAACTATGATGAATAAAACAGTATGTTTCTCCTGTTGAAAAAACACTTAGCAAATCGTAGAGTATCCCCAGAGAGAAGAACCCATGCTAAACATATAGTTATTTATAAGGGACTGGGTTGACAGTTTGGTCCTGCCTATATGCAAGGACAAATCTATGCTAACACCCGGTTAAAAACATAGTTTAGTTCACAAAGGTTTTTCTCTGTGTGTTATAGCCTCTTCCTCTAAGGATTAGGATTTCATTTGTGTACTGTGTGACAGCACTCATCTAACCTGTGAAACTGATCCCATTAAGTTTGGTTGCTTAATACCTGACTAACTGGGTGGAAACCAAATTGTTGTAACTAGGTTAAAAAAAAAGTCCTAGACTTTTTTTTTTTTTTTAATACACAATTTGGGTCTATATACATTGGCAAGACCAATATGTTATACATTCATGCTTAAACATGCTGTTTCGCAGGCCCAGCAATGCATTCAGGTTGGACTCTCTTCCATCAGCACATGACAGAGGGCAAACAATTCTGCAAATACATGCCCAACTTTAAGTAGGAGTAGTGTCATTGAAGTCAATTAAGTCAACAGAGCTACTCACATGCATAAAGTTAAGAAGGTGTATAAACATTTACTGGATTGGGACCTTATTCAACAAATTTTGATCCTTTTTCATGAGTTGACTGCAAAAGATTAGCATTTTCTTGAATTTATTTGTAATTTGAAGTCAAATCATTTCTGTCAATAACCCTGACCCACAGCTTGCTCAAAAACAGTTGCAAGATTTTGATACAGTATTCAGAATTCAAGTTATGGACGCACAAATTGCATGTTGTGTTTCTGTTTCTTGTTTGGAGGAGGACAAAATTTGCTTTCTGCAATATTCCCTTAAATTATGTTTGTCAGAACTTGATTTTTTATGTAACTGACAGATATTATCAATTTTTATTTTTAAGAATTTTTTCTTTATCTACTTAAATTTTCACAGTTGCACAAAATTGTAGGTTTTAAACATTTCTTTTTCAATTTTTATTTATTTAAATTTTCACAGCTGTAAGCAGCTATAGGGGAATCAGAAAATTATTTAATGACAGTAGACCTTGAGATTCAAAAAGTTAAAGCTTTATAACCATTAAAATACAAGCTGTCAACCTTATGTCAAAATATACAAAGTAAATGTCCTTAAATCAAACTCTAATAAGTTCTCAAGCAGCATTTTTTGTACTTTGCTTATCTGTAAATTTTGATTATCAATGATGGAAATATTTTTAATCAGTTTGTGTGTACAGGGAAATCAACATTTAACAATAAGAGTCTAATCCTTTCAAGCCTACTTATAATGTGCTCTTTTGGTAAAGGTTCCTGATAATAAATTCACCTGTAGAAAGCATAAACACACAGTTGAAGGTTTCAGAGTGGTAACCGTGTTAGTCTGTATCACCAAAAATAATGAGGAGTCCTTGTGGCACCTTAGAGACTAACAAATTGATTTGGGCATAAGCTTTCGTGGGCTAGAACCCACTTCATCAGATGCATGGAGTGAAAATACAGGAGCAGGTATAAATACATAAAAGGATGGGGGTTGATTTACCAAGTGTGAGGTCAGTCTAACGAGATAAATCAATTAACAGGATACCAAGAAAGGAAAAATAACTTTTGAAGTGGTAAGAGAGTGGCCCATTACAAGAAGTTTACAAGTTGACAAGAACGTGTGAGTAATTTGAAAGATTATTTGTGGAAAGTCTTTTTATCTTGACAGGTTTCAGCATAGCAGCCGTGTTAGTCTGTATTCGCAAAAAGAAAAGGAGTACTTGTGGCACCTTAGAGACTAACCAATTTATTTCAGCATAAGCTTTCGTGAGCTACAGCATCTGATGAAGTGAGCTGTAGCTCACAAAAGCTTATGCTCAAATAAATTTCTTAGTCTCTAAGGTGCCACAACTACTTCTTTTCTTTTTATCTTGTGTCACAGAACTATATCTTGCTTTAAAATTTATTTTTGAGACCATAACTCCCCTATGAGTGCGAGACTAGGATGACATGGAGATAAGAAAGGTAAGAAAGGCCTTGAACAACAGAGAAAACTGCAGTAAATTTAACACCCGTGTATGGAAGAACCTATAACTGCGTGGGTGAGCCTGTGGTTGACTAGGTCTGTTGGGGAACCTGTAGCTGAGAGGCAGGAGGTCTTTTCTTGCGTGTTGCTGGTTGGCAGCATCGGTGGAGCTTGGTGTCTAGGTATAGCTGTGTGCGTGTGCGGGGGGCTGTAGTTACGTATTGCTGGGTGTTGCCGTGCGTATGTGTCTGGGATCTGAGTGCTACCTGGCACGGGGGTCTGGGGGCTGCCGGGTGTGTACGGCAGACAGTCAGGAGGCTGAGGGAGCGTGTGGTGGAGCTGGGTGCTGAGGGGTGTGTATGGGGCCTGGCGCGTAAGGAGTGGGGGCTGGGGACTACAAGGGGCGTGTGAGGGGGGCCTGGGGGCTTTAGGCCGGTGGGTTTGGAGGCTGCAGGGTATGGCGGGGATCCAGGAGCTGCAGCGGGGCTAGGCACTGCGGGAGAAGGGGCAGTGCTCTGTGAGGGGCAGCGGTAGGTCCGCGGACCTCACAGCAGTTACGCCCCCCCTCACCCGGTTATGGCGGCGGTCCCGGAACCTAGATTGGCCTCTCGCTCCACCCCGTTGCCGTGACTACATTTCCCAGAAGGCTGTAGGTAGTGCAGTGACGTCAGCGGAAATAGAGCACGCGTTCCTTCCGGTTGTGCGTGAGTGCCGAGCGGAGCCGAGACCCAGCGGAGCCTGAATCCCGATAAGACAAGATGGCCGGGCTGCCCCGCAGGATCATCAAGGTAACTACCACCCCCCTCCCCCACCCGGCCCGTCTTTCCCGGCCCCCTCAGGCCGCCATCCCCCTGTGCCGGGGCGCAGAGCGCGGAGTTTCCGGTGAGCGGGGCTGGGTAGAGCGCGGGGAGCCGGGTTCGGCCGCTCCGTTGACCAGGGGAGCCACGGACAGGCCCCGCGGGGCTGGGAGCGGCGCGGGAGCGGGTGGGGCCCGTGCCTGTGGAACCATTTGCCCCCCTCCCACCTCCGGCCTGTGTGAGCGAGCACGGTGCCGCTGGAGGCCCCATGCGGCGTCCAGAGGAGCGGCTGCGGGGCTCGGGCGGAGTCTTGGCGCCGCCGACGCGGCGCGGGGAATGAATGAACAGATGAGGCCGCGGCCTGTGCGCCGCCCCTGGGCCCCCTGTCTCTTGGCCCCGGGAGCGGCGTGAGCCGCGAGCACCGCATCCGTCCGCCGCGGCGTGGCTCCCCCTGCCCGCCCCACCCCGGCCTCGGTGCCTGTGAGCCCCCTCGTGGGAGGAGACGCTCAGCTACTGCGCAGAGCGCCCCGGGCTTCTCAGCGGGGCAGGGCCCGGGAGTGGATTTCACAGGGGGCTGCGCCTTCTGTGACAGCGGCAACGAGGAAAACGCGGTATCGGGCTGAATGAAACTGAATGTGCTTCCGTGCGTCGGGCACCAACATCCTGCTCCCACCCGGGTTTTCCAAGGAAAGATTGTGACACCCACACGCCACTGAAACCCATCTTCAGCCTTGCAATTAGGGCTTCCTAGTTTGCGCTAATGACGATTTGTTAATCTCTTGATGACTCAGGACTGACTGTCTGAGGAAGTAAGGTTACACCAATTAGGAATTGTTAACGTGTTGTGTGTGACTGTTTACAGTATCTGTGAAGTATGTGTTTTGCTTGAATTTTAACTTTAAAATGTTTTATTAAATAACTCCAGCAAATTAGCTGTTTCTGCATCTTTAACACTTAGAGTAGGTCTGAAATTATTTTCATTGTAGATGCTTCTTCCTAAGTGGATGGTAACTTGTATGTAGTGAGCAAGATAATTCTAAAAAGACTTTTTCTATGCATCTAATGTAGTAAACAAGAATTCAGACTAATCTTTAAAGTGTATATTACATTGAAATGTCAGAACAATGAAGACCTCTTGAATTCCGGATATTTGGTGGTGTGTACATAAAATTGTATATGGAATAAGGGCTTAAATATTTTTGGATATTGTAAGTAGAGTTCTTTCAGTAGCATTTGTATAAACCAAGCACTGTGTTAATGATATCTGTCTTGTAACAATACATTCATGCAGTGCAATGTGAATCCAACAAATTTCTTGGCTCACACTAATATGATGTTTGCTAAAATAATGTTGTAATATGATTACTTCAGAACTACTCTAGTTAGTTCAAACCCCTGAGTGCTCTAACTGAATCTGGTAAAACTTCTTTGGTATCAACTTATATAAATGTTACAACAGATGGAAGTGAAATCACACAACACAAATTCACGAATGCAGCATAATATTGACCTGATATGGATCTGTCGCCTCTTGTTAGTACAACATAAATATCCTTCTTACTACCTGCATCTACAACTCCAACTTTTAAGAAGTGATGTGATGACTAGTTCTATAAAAGTAACTTATCTTATTCAAGTAAGGTCCATTAGGTTTGATGGGCAATAACACTCTTGTTTCCTGTTAAATTGAATGAATGTTATACAAATAATTTATAATGCTGTGAAGCTGTTCTTGGCTGAACACACTGAAAGTTTGCAACTAATGCAAACAGCAAAGAACAGGAAAATGTGCAAGTTAGTTTGTCTTAAAATGAAAAGTTGCATAATAAATGGCTGGGATAATTAGAATAGAAAAACAAATTGCAGTAAAACTATGCAAGGGTATTATTAAGACTAAAGTTTATTACCAATTTCTTAATGTTTACAAGCCATGTTAAGAATTTAAGGTCAAAACTGTATTAATTGATTTGTCACTCCATTCAGCTATCTCAATGAACAGCAAACACTGGAAATGTTACTGAAATATGTAAGGGTAGACTACTTAGTATTACAACATGTAGTGGAGACAAGATTATTGGGGCTGAAAAAAATCAATGATTTTAATCTAAATTGGATTTTAATTTAAATATGTAAATCTGTTTAAAATTAAATTTGAAATTGACAACCTGTTAAGGCCTAAATTTATAATCTAGTACAATCATATAAATTAAAAAAAAAAGTACATATTTGCTACTATGTTTTAAAGAAAGTTTTAATCAATGAACTGGTGGAAGTTACTGGCAGAGCATCTAGAACTGGAATTTGTTGAATGCTAAATCAGCTTTTGACAGCAATAGCCTCTTCTGCAGGTGTAGAGAAAATTTTCTTCACTTCTGTTTGTTCAATTTAATTAAACGACTAGTTCATTCAAAGTTAAACAACTAATTGAGAGTTGAGAAAGCAAGGAAGCTACTTTTTTTCTCTTCCAATATGTGAATAAATACTAGGTGTGAGAAGATGAAATATATACTAGATCTAAAATCTTGAAGGAGATGGAAACCAGAAATAATTGGTTCAATTCACTAACTCCAGTTAAACTGATTTAAGAGTATTATATGCAAAACATGTTTTTAAAAAGTTAATTTTATTTAATCCAGAAAAGTTCTCACCTAAATATATAAAATATTTTTGTTCATTTTTAATTGTATTTGGGTGAAAATTCAAAGCTAGACTCATCACAAATGAAATAATAATCCTCTAGTAAATAAGAAATGTCTCAAACAATAAAACATAGAAAAAATAAGAACCTGAATAAATGTAAATTAAGCTATATAAATTGCTTAAATAGACGTGTAGTATGGTGTATCCTCCTGGTTAACAAAAAGAAGAATAAAAATTAGTGTAAAGGATTTATTTAATTGTAAATCAACATGTTTTAATTCTTACCAACCAGTGAGAATCAAGCTTTTCTTTAGGAAAAAACTAAAGTACAAATACAAAACACAATTTAAAATTGAAGATTTAAATAACTGTCCTGCTTGCTGATTAAAATCCATGATTTAAATTGCTTTGGTTTAAATAAGCCCACACTGTTTGTTATGGAGATGCAGCAAATGCTCTATAGTTAAGATGAATCTCCCATTATGTTTTAGGTGGCTTTAGATTCTCCTCCTTATTGTCACCAAAAATTAATGAAACTACCTCTGAGTTTTTTGCTTTCTTTTCATGAGAACTTTGAAACAAATAACACAATTTATTTCCAAGGTATGGATGGAAGTGTGACATCTAGAAGAGGATCCCAATCCTTTTTTGTCCCTTGCAGCTTAAAACTAGACACTCAATATTTGTGTTATTTTTGGGGATGCTGTTTGATCTTTTGGAGAGTGCTGATTATTAAGAGGATAATATGTGCTTTAGGTTAAATATATAGATGAATGTATTATGATGCCTCCATAGACTCCAGAGCTTTTGAATTTTGGATTGGTCATTGTGGATTGTAGTGGTCCATTTTGTAATGTCCATACTGTGCCTTGAAATAGGGGTGTCAGACATACAGCCTTTGGGTCACATTTGGCCTACGTGGCAAAGATTGTCCAGAGTCTGAGTTTATTTGTCTAAATGAAAGTTTCTAGCCACCATGGCTGCAGAGAGAGATCCTTCCCAATCTAAACTGGTTATGTCTGAAACAAATAGCTTTGGTGAATTCCAAAAGCCATTGATACTTGAATGTCAACATCAGAGATTTGATTGCTGATCGTTTTAATGGCATAGGAAAGGGAGTGGGAGTGAAGTCCTTGGTGGTTGGATTTGGAGCTGTGGGGAAGCAAATGCAGAGAAAAATAGAGGAAAGACAGGTCAAAGGGAGAGAAACAGAGAAGGTTGGAAAGAGTGGTGGCCTAAAGGAGAGCATTTTTTTTACTGAATCTGAGTGTATGAATAAATAAAAGTTTAGTTACTAAATAAAGACTCTGTTCTCCCCTTGATATCTTTGCAAGCCTTCTACTGATAGCTGTGGATTGAGGAGAGTATGAAGTTCTAAATGTATGTTCTGGCCGATGGGCCATGTGGAATCCAGCCCCCTCTCTTCTGCAGGGGATTGACATTCCTCTTCTTGTTGGGTCTGCTGTTGGCAAAGGACTTGCTGTTCCTGGTCTTCTGGTTGGCCAGGGCAAGGTCTCAGTACTCTTCAGTTTGCTGCTTCATGTTTTTGTACAGGCTGGGTCTCCTCCAGGAGGAGGGAAACCTGCCCCATCCCTCCTCAGTAGAGGACTCTGCATGTATGTGGGACTACTTGCTTCTCCAGTAAAGGATTTTGGAGGGTAGCATAAAGTTATTTAATGGCACTACTGCCAAGCATTAATGTATTATAGGGCGTAAAATTTAGTTGATTTGGTGTGTGTGTGTGTTCATCAGGATTAATTAATTGGGAGCACTGAGTTCAGGCAGCAGGAGAGACTAGGCTGTTTGGGCCTACACAATGGGGGTGGGAGACAAGGCTGGATGGGGTGTAGCTTGAGGCTAGTGGCTGGTGTATTTCAGCTGGGTTGGTAATATTTTCAAGTCCTGAGCCTAAGACATTGTTTGTTAGAGAAACTTGCACCAGAATAGCTACATTGATGCAGTGTTTTCTGCATTGGGGACTTCATTAATGTAAATGGCACATCAATGTGATTTTTTTTTTAATTCAGTGAATTTCATTGGAGTAGTGCATCTGCATTAGAGAAATTTGCACCAGTGTAACTACATCAGTGTAATTACACCAATGCAACCCATCCCCAGCGTAGACAGGAACTCAGCTTCATTGTATTAATACTTCTGGGGAATGGTTGTGTGTGGTCACTTTTGGTGAAGAGATATAAAAGACTGTTTCCAGTTACACTGATCTTAAAGAACTGTTTTGCTACAATGAGGTAAAAGCAAGTATACTTTGCAAAGTTGCTTAACTGCATTACTGATCTTCAGAATCAACAGTATGGTGATGATGAGCCTAAGGATAGAACTATCTTTTGGTTTTTGATGGTTCTGCAGGTGATGGTAGGTGCCTAATTATGGATAGTTGACCTTCACTGTGCACATTCGTACGAACATTTCTATGCTGACATTTTCTTTTGAGAAAAGTATAGCATTCTGTCCAGTGATTTTCTTAAAAGTAACTAATGGAAGTTTACAATCAACTCAGATGTTTTATACCTAAATGTTTTAAAACTTGAGAATATGCCGCGTTGTATTAAGATATTAGCAAGTAAAATAAAACCAGTTTGGTTCATATCATATGGTGCTGGCTATGGCTACTTTGTTTTCTTCTTCATTACCTGTGCATCTGCTAAACTCCTTTTCTAGACTTTGTGTGTGAAAATACAGAAGATGATGTATTGATATATGAAGTCAGTGAAATAGGTCTGCAGTTGCATCTCCTCAGTCAGCTCTGTCCCAAAACAAGAAAACTATTTTCCCATCAATATTTAATATACTGACAGGTTTCAGAGTAGCAGCCGTGTTAGTCTGTATTCACAAAAAGAAAAGGAGTACTTGTGGCACCTTAGAGACTAAAATTTATTTGAGCATAAGCTTTCGTGAGCTTCAGCTCACTTCATCGGATGCATGCAGTGGAAAATACAATAGGGAGATTTTATATACACAGAGAACACGAAACAATGGGTGTTACCATACACACTGTAACAAGAGTGATCAGATAAGGTGAGCTATTACCAGCAGGAAGGGGCAGCAGGGGAGAGAATTTTTTTTCTCTTTTTTTTCTTTTTTCTCTCCCCTGCTGCCCCTTCCTGCTGGTAATAGCTCACCTTATCTGATCACTCTTGTTACAGTGTGTATGGTAACACCCATTGTTTCGTGTTCTCTGTGTATATAAAATCTCCCTATTGTATTTTCCACTGCATGCATCCGATGAAGTGAGCTGAAGCTCACGAAAGCTTATGCTCAAATAAATTTTAGTCTCTAAGGTGCCACAAGTACTCCTTTTCTTTATTCAATATACTGTTACACTCATAATGAGATGAGTGCCCCCCCCCCCAACACACACACATTTTACCTTCTTACATAGAGCCAATCTGCCCTGGAGAGGGAGAAAATCATATTTCCCCACTCTGACAGAGTGAAAAAATGAATGTTCACTCATGTCATGCAGCTGGCTGCAATCTGTTTTTTGGTCCTCATGCCAGTATGCTGCTTAATAATTTTAACCCCAACTGCTCTCTAACCAGCTGTAGTTTCCATTCCATATACTTCAGTTTAACTCTCCTGTTGTGTAATGGAGTTAGATAGTGGTAGAACATCTTAATTTACTTTACTCCAGATTCTTACTAACCGGAGGTAAATTTATGATAATACATTTATGTTAAAGTCTTAATTCAAACAAGTCCCGGCAAAATAAATGGTTTAATATTAATATCAACATTGTAATAAGATAGTTAGATGCGTAGTGATTACATTGGTTTACCAGTGTATTGACTAAGTTGGGGCAGGGGGAAATCCCCAGACAGTTATGCTCAGGTCAGTCATGTGCACATGGGAAGGAAATGGTGGGATGCCAAAACTGGGAAACAGGTCCATGACTTGCATGAGCATGGCTGGGATGAAATGGGTCTATGACTCAAACTGAAATCGCAGGGAGGAGAAAAATGGGTCTGACTCAATGGGGGAGTCAGTAGTTGAAGGCAGGGTAGAATAAAAGAAATGACCTGGCCTGTATGGTTGGCAGGTGAGTGATAATTTCAGGTTCTTTAAATGATCACTTGACTGATCTCTGATTACTGGCTAAGACTTGCTGTTTCTGTCTCTTTTAGACATTTTTGTGGAGAGCAGGGATCACACCTAAATCTCAGCTAGACAGCAAATATTAAAGAATCAAACTAGTAGGCATTTTAAACTAAAAGCCATTTCTCTTCATTCTCATTGTTCCTACATTCTTACCCCAACTATTTGCATGGCATCCTCCAAGTACTAAATGTCATCCTTATGACCGTTGCAGAAAGTGAAATTGAAGAGATCCAGTCTTGGAAAATATTACTGACCCATTTTTCATTTCAGTTCAGTAAATAAAGGTACAATAAACCTTTTTTAAGTCATTTTCAACAGCAGTTGTCTCCAGAACCTGACCCTGACAAGTGCAGCTTTAATAACAGGCTTTTATGTACACCAGTTAATTATCATATTTGAAACTTATTTTGGTGATTTACACAGATCTAGTTACTACTAGCTTAGACCTGGTCTAAACATAGGTTGTGTCATTTTAACTAAATCATTGTCTAAACTGACTTACTTAATATGGTGCAACCCCCTTTTGTGGGCACTCTGGTTTGAGTGCTTGATATTGACTGTAACTTGTCTGTCCTTTATGCCATTTTAAGAGTGCCATTTGAGGTTACACTGATGTAACTAAATCAATTCTTAAATTAATTTGATCATATCAGAATTTTTGTGGGTAAACAAAGAGTTTTATTATAGATATCTTTTACTGGATATTTCAAATGTGTGCTAGGGAGTGATGCATGCTGATGAATCTTGATCTGGAGTTTGTTTTAAACTTCGACTAAAAGGTAGCACATCTATGTAGCATTTAAAGTGTTTTAATTATGAACACTGATATAAACTGGAAACAAATCTTAAGATTAAAACATTCACTTATTTTTGACAATTGGACTTATATTGGATGGGTTGTGACAGTTATTTTTGTGGAAGTTGTTGGAGCTATTTTTTGGGGGGGGCAAAAGATCTCCCTTTGAACGACTGTAAAACAAAAAATAACAAATCCCTTTCAAATTTGGGTGTGCCTTCTTGGCATAACTGACACTTAATATGTAATGAGAGGAGGAAAAATGTAAAATGGTTCTCTAACCAACTGCTGTGTAGATGTTTTCTCTAACTACATAGTGGCTAAGTGACTATTCACCCATCAAAGTTAAACATAGTGAAAACCTTTTAAAATAGGTGTGAGGCTGAATAGAAGAGGTGAGATCAGGGGTGGAGGTAGTGGCTTAAACTCTACTGGGGTTGGGGGGGAAGATATGTTCAGAGGGAGGAGAAAGGATCCAAGAAAAGAACGACGAGGAGAACCAGTAGATGAGGGTGAGGAGCCATTAAAGAATGCGCCAAAAGATAGAACCAGTAAAACATAAGCAAAAAGTCGAGGGGAGTGTATAGAAGATGAGCACAGTCAGCAGCTACAGAAACAGGCAGATTAAGGAATTCTTATATTGTAACACTAAACTATTCCAGGTTTTCCTGAAGATGGAAAACTTTGCAGATAACTAGAGGTGTAGGATTTACAGCCACCAACCAATTCTTGCCTTTACTTCTGCTGATTTGCTAGTCATGCACAATAAGATCAAGCTGTTTGTATGTACAGTAGGTGGAGTCGACTTAACTTTCACCTTGATAAGCTTTAACAGAGTGCATGTATACTTTTTATAGCATTTATCCTGTAAAGACTAGGAAACTTAAATGGGAAGGCATAGTGTGTTTAAAAGGACTTCCATATTGGCTCTGCAGATCAGCGAAACAATTATAATCAATATAAAAGGCACTTCTGAAATTCATGTAATTGTTGTGGCTCAGTTTCCCCTCTAAAATAAAAAGAATACTGTCCCATTTTTGTCAAATGCTTTGGGATCCTTTGATGTAAGGTGCTACGGCACTCTGCAATAATCTGTATATACCCTTGTGTATATTTTAGTAGCTTCAGCATGCTGTTGCTCCGTGGCATAGTATAAATAGGAAATATTGATCTTCTCTGATCTCAACTATCACTCTCTAAACAATGAGAACAATGTTGTGGAGCTTAACCACACTGAATATAATCTGTCCCATAGGTGAGATTTCTCACTTTGCTGGGGTTCACTTTCTGTATGTTGGGAGGAGAATCTTTTCTCTCTGCTATCCTCCCTTTCTCCCAACTCAAATCAAAAAAGCCAGACACCTGCAAGGGGTGGAGTATTTGAGTTCCTTTTGGCTATAGCAGTTAACTGGATTCATTCAAAAACAAATCGTGTATTCTTTGTTCTTAAAATAAAATAGTTGACCCTTTCTCCTTCCAACACCCCCCTCCTTTTTTTTGTATGTCTTCCATCCTCATTCCCCTCCTGTTCCCTATACATCTCTTCCCCATTAGTCCCCCAGACTCAATCTGTCCCTCTTCCTTTTGGGGAGTTTTCTGGGATCACTTCACGATCAGTAAAAAGAGTACTTGTGGCACCTTAGAGACTAACAAATTTATTTGAGCATAAGCTTTCATGAGCTACAGCAATGAAGTGAGCTGTAGCTCATGAAAGCTTATGCTCAAATGTTAGTCTCTAAGGTGCCACAAGTTCTCTCTGCGGATACAGACTAACACGGCTGCTACTCTGAAACCTCTCACTATCAGTGGGACTCTCGTGAAAAAGGAGAGATGGAATCTTTTTTTTTCCCAGAGTCCATCATTGTGTTCAGCCAGCCTGGAAGATGAGAGGCAAGGTAAGGTGCCCTTTCCACAAGGGAGAATACTGCTCCTTTTGGCTTGACGAGAAAAGGATCAGGCTGAAGTTTGAACTGTTTAATCACTGACCCCAAACCTACATTCCTTTAGGAAGTTTCCTGTTTTTCTCCCTCTTTCTTCTCAGTGAATATCTTTCTGTTTTGTCTTAATCAGCCCTGCAGCAGGGAATTGTGAATCTTCTCCTGTTGGTGAAACACTAGATGCATGAACATATATCTGGTTCTCTCCTGGTTTCAGGAATTCTATCACCCATATCATGTAAATACTTAGGATTGAGTGAACATTCACAATTACGAAAGCTCTGGCTCAGTCACACACAACTGGTTTCAGGACTTGACTTTTACAGTCTTATGATTATAACTTATTTCTGCTAGTGTATATATTTCCCTTTCTGGCTTCACAATCACAGGTTTCAGAGTAGCAGCTGTGTTAGTCTGTATTCGCAAAAAGAAAAGGAGGACTTGTGGCTCCTTAGAGACTAACATTTATTTGAGCATAAGCTTTCGTGAGCTACAGCTCACTTCATCGGATGCATTCAGTGGAAAATACAGTGAGGAGATTTATATACACACAGAACATGAAAAAATGGGTGTTTATCATGCACACTATAACGAGAGTGATCACTTAAGATGAGCTATTACCAGCGGGTGAAGGGGGGGGGAGAAAACCTTTTGTAGTGATAATCAAGGTGGGCCATTTCCAGCAGTTAACAGGAACATCCATGGAGCAGTGGGGGGAGGGAAATAAACATGGGGAAATAGTTTTACTTTGTGTAATGACCCATCCACTCCCAGTCTCTATTCAAGCCTAAGATAATTGTATCCAGTTTGCAAATTAATTCCAATTCAGCAGTCTCTCGTTGGAGACTGTTTTTGAAGTCTTTTTGTTGTAATATTGCGACCTTCAGGTCTGAAATCGAGTGACCAGAGCGATTGAAGTGTTCTCTGACTGGTTTATGAACGTTATGATTTTTGACATCTGATTTGTGTCCATTTATTCTTTCACGTAGAGACTGTCCAGTTTGACTAATGTATATGGCAGAGGGGTATTGTTGGCACATGATGGCATATATCACATTGGTAGATGTACAGGTGAACGAGCCTCTGATAGTGTGGCTAATGTGATTTAGGCCCTATGATGGTGTCCTCTGAATAGATATGTGGGCACAGTTGGCAACGGGCTTTGTTGCAAGGATAGGTTCCTGGGTTAGTGGTTCTGTTGTGTGATATATGGTTGCTGGTGAGTATTTGCTTCAGGTTGTGGGGCTGTCTGTAGGCAAGGACTGGCCTGTCTCCCAAGATTTGTGAGAGTGTTGGGTCATCCTTCAGGATAGGTTGTAGATCTTTGATGATGCGTTGGAGAGGTTTTAGTTGGGGGCTGAAGGTGTTGGCTAGTGGTGTTCTGTTATTTTCTTTGTTGGGCCTGTCCTATAGTAGGTGACTTCTGGGTACTCTTCTGGCTCTGTCAATTTGTTTCTTCACTTCCGCAGGTGGGTATTGTGGTTGTAAGAATGCTTGATAGAGATCTTGTAGGTATTTGTCTCTGTCTGAGGGGTTGGAGCAAATGCGGTGGTATCGTAGAGCTTGGCTGTAGACGATGGATCGTGTGGTGTGATTTGGGTGAAAGCTGGAGGCATGTAGGTAGGAATAGCAGTCAGTAGGTTTCTGGTATAGGGTGGTGTTTATGTGACTATCGCTTATTAGCACCGTAGTGTCCAGGAAGTGGATCTCTTGTGTGGACTGGTTCAGGCTGAGGTTGATGATGTTGGGATGGAAATTGTTGAAATCATGGTGGAATTCCTCAAGGGCTTCTTTTCCATAGGTCCAGATGATGAAGATGTCGTCAATGTAGTGCAAGTAGAATAGGGGCATTAGGGGACGAGAGCTGAGGAAGCGTTGTTCTAAGTCAGCCATAAAAATGTTGGCATACTGTGGTGCCATGCGGGTACCCATAGCAGTGCCGCTGCTTTTCAGTCATTGATCACTGTTTATCTTTTCCTCTTTCCTCCTTGCTCCTTCTATCCCTTTACCTTCCTCTTGCTTTTATTACTTGGGTCTCTGTCATCTCCTAGATTTTCTCTCCTTCTCCCAAACCTTTCAGTCTCCTACTTTGTTGCATTTTTGAGCATCCACAAGTGTGCATCTCTATATTCTTTCCCTCTGTCTCAAGCATACATCCACTCCCCCTTCTGCCCTTCAATCTCTGCTTCTCTCCCAAGAAAAGACCAGTGGCTTTTGGGCCACCAAGGTATGTCTACATTGCAGTAGACACACTGGGCTTGGGCCAGTGGTATGTTTAATTGTGATGTAAACATTCAGGCTCAGTCTGGAGCTCGGGTGCTAGGACCCTGTGAGGTGGGAGGGTCCCAGAGCTCAGGCTGAAGGCCAACCTTGAACATTTACACCATAATTAAACAGCCCCTTATCCCAAGTCATCTGGCATGAGCCAGCCACATGTATCTAATTGTAGAGTAGACACACACCCCAAATTTCTTCTCTACAAAGAAATAGCTTCCTGGCAGTGCACTGAGGGCAGGTCTACATAACAAACTTGCATTGGCGCAGCTGCATCACCGTAGCGCTTCTGTGAAGACACTCTAAGCAGACAGGGGAGAGAGCTGTCCCATCAGCTTAACTCCACCTCTGTGAGATGTGGTAGCTATGTCAGTAGGAGAAGCTTTTCTGCCAACACTGCTGTCTACATGGTGGGGTGGGGAGTTACGGTCAGTATAAAGATGTCGCACAGGAATGTGGATTTTTCACACCCCTGAGTAGTATAATTATACTGAAATAAGTGTGTAGTGTAGACATGGTCTGAGTGGAGTTTAAGTCCCAGACTGAAAGTTGGGGCTTATCTACCCTGGCAGTTTACAGCGCTGCAACTTTCTGGCTCAGGGGTGTGAAATAACCGCCTCCTGAGCGCAGCAAGTTCAGCACTGTAAAGTGCCAGTGTAGACAGTGCACCAGTGCTGGGAGTCGCACCCCTTGTGAAGGTGTTTGGTGTGGTGGGTTTTTATTTTTTTTTTATTTTTTGTTTTTGGAGACAAGTACTAAATTTGCTTTTTCACAGCTATTCAAAAATAACTTGTTACAAGTAATATCACCTTCTAATTCCCTTAGTACACTATCATGCATGTTGTCGAGACTGGTTGAATTGTACATGTTTAAATCTTCTGAGCATTCCTTTTAAAACTTCTTCCTCATTTCTTGTCTTTCTCTTATCTTCAGCTGGTACCAAAGTTGCTGTGATTAGTTAATCCAGTTCCTAAAACATATTTAGAAAGGTGTTTTTATATGATACACTTTGGTTATAAAGTGCTCTTGTGAATTGTTTGGATGATAGGAAACTCTAAGCTGCAAGCAAGTGGATCTTGGAATTGCTTAAGTGAGCAAGAGCATGTAATATGTGAAAAATCAGGCACTCTAAGTCTTGCAAAGTACTAGTGAATTTGGGGAGGGGGGGCAGGGAATGGTTCCCATGCTTTTGTCTTTGCAAAAGTACTAAGCTAGAGTATGTGTGTGAGGGTTTTTTGCTGGATGGGGGGAGCTGTGCTCTTGGGGTCCACTTATGAATGTGGTGAGGTGTTTTAACTGGCTTCTTGGCACAGAGGTTTCTTTTTTTTTTTAAATCCCAGTAGCACAGTGGAGCAGTCTCGTTTGTATGAACTGACATGTCTCTTGAGTCTTGGCAAAAGGTGTCAGAATTTTAAGCCAGTAGAGCAGTCTGTCTAGTAGAATGCTCCATAGTGCATCTGGGAATAGTCAGTCAAATTGCTTGATTGGCTGAAATTTCCATATAGCAAGGCTTTCTCTACTAGCAATTACGTATTTTGGTGAGGAAGAGTCATTGTCCTGTGACTCTGGATTAAAAAAAAAAAAGGGGGGGTGGAGGGGAAGTAACAGGGTTTAAAAAAAATACTCCTCGGTGTTTCTGAAGTTTAACTGACCTGTAACTTTTTTTTTCTTTTGAGTTAGGGGGTGTTACATTAATGTTCAAATTAACAGGCTATGGAAATGTGAAAACTAATCATTTGTGTTGAGAGATTTCAGACTGATCAGATGATACTTCCATTTGGTACTGAGCTGATTCTGTACTTAAAACAAGGCAGACAGTAACAGTAAGGCAGTGTTGTAAAGTTACTTCTCATAAGGTTGCTGTACCCATACTCTTACTAGTATAAAAGGTTGCTGAATTGGCCATTTATAACACATAACTGGCCGGGATAGTTTTTGAAGCTGATCACAGAAGAAAGAGAATGCAGTGTTCTGATATGCTACATCAACTGCTAGTTACAGGAGGGAAATAAATTCCTCTTGTTTTTTCTCTCAATGAATTCCATGTCCCACGTACTGGTGCCAATTCATTCAATAGGAAGATATGTCAAGCAGGATAGCATGTTAAGGACTAAAATGAAACGAGAACAGGTACAAAACAGCCTCCCTTCCCCCCCAAAAAAACCCACCCCACCCTTACAAGATGTTGTCTTAGAGGCTAGTATAAATAGAACTCTGTTTACAGATTTCTTAAATTGACATTTCCTTTGTGAAGGCCATGGAATTGGCCATCTCTTAAAAAAAAGTTTAATGAAGATTAACAGAAGCTAAAATGTGACCTAACTGGTCAGGTAAAAATCCAACTTTAGGGATACCCTACAGCAGGAAATCCTCTTAATTCCTTTCATTCAGGGAAGTATGTCAATTTAGGTGAATTACATAGCTGAAGCTGACATACTTAGACCTACCCCTGCAGTGTCTTCTCTACCGCGAGTCAACTGCTGCTGCCCGCGCCTCTCGCGGTGCTGGAGTACAGGAATTGACGGGAGAGTGCTTGAGGGTCGACTTATCGCTTCTAGTCTAGAAGCGATAAATAGACACCTCCCCCGCCGCTGGATCGATCGCCGCCCGCTGATGCGGCAGGTAGTATAGACATACCCTTAAATATTTTTGCAACAACAATAGAGAATACTGCATATTTTTTCTATCTCCTATAAAATAGGGAGTTCAGACATAATTTAATTCATTTATTTAGGCTGAGATTTGTAAAGATACTTGATGGGATTTAGACTCCTGACTACCTAAATCCCTTTTGAAAATGGGACTTAGGCTCCTAAATCAGTTAAGCATTGTGACACTGAGCACAGCAATGTCTAAATACCTGTAAAAATCTTGGTCTGTCTCTTATTTTTCTGTGAATAAGTCTGCTGTCTGATTAAAATCTCCTGTTAATTCTAAACATAGGACTTTCATAGGTCCTGAGCCAGTAAAGTACACAAGCACATGCTCCAAGTTTTTGAGTACACCTCTACCCCGATATAACGCGACCCGATGTAACACGGGTTCGCATGGGTTCACTCTTCACATGCCTTCCCCCCCCCCCACGTCTGGGAGGCAGGAGCTGTGGGGGGGCACTTTTGGGGGCCCTGCAGGCCCAGAGTGGCCCGGGTGATAAGTGGGGGGACGGGAGCAGCCCCCTGCGCTTCCCCGGCCCCAGCCGTGTCGCTTGGGGGGAAAGGATCCCCCCCCCCCCCGCACTCACCAGCAGCGGCAGAAGCAGAGCAGCCCGGCCCCAGCCTGCTCCACTCCATCAGCTCCTAGCCGCGGCGCTCTGGTTCCCACCGCCGGTGAGCGTCCTGTCCCTAACCTGCCCACACTCACCGGCAGCGGGAAGTGGAGTGACGTGGCTGGGAGCTGGCGGAGTGGAGTGGACTGGGGCCGCGTTGTTCCGCTTCCCGCCGCAGGAGAGCGCAGGGGGCGTCCTTCTGCTGCTGCCGGTGAGTGCGGGGAGGTTGGGGAAAGTGGAGCAGCGCGGCCCCAGCCTGCTCCACTCCGCCAGCTTCCAGCTGCAGTGCTCCGCTTCCCGTCGCCGGTGAGCGCCGGGGGTGTCCTTTCCCCAAGCTCCCCGCACTTACTGGCGGCAGAAAGTGGAGCAGCACGGCTGGGGCCAGGCTGCTCTGCTTCCGCTGCTGCTGGTGAATGCCGGTCGGGGCAGACAGGGAGCCAGGGGGGTTGGGTGGGATCCTGGGGTGATTAGGGACGGGGGATCTCTGGAGGGGGCGGTCAGGGGACAAGGAGCAGGGGAGACAAGGCAAGGGCAATACAAGCTGTTTCACATATAACATGGTAAGAGTTTTTGGCTCCTGCGGACCGCCTTATAGCGGGGTAGAGCTGTAGTTACATTGATGTTATTGGCACTCTTCACATGCTGAAGTGCTCTGTAGTATCAGGGCCTTAGTGAGTTGAATTTATGGGAGACTGGCAAATACTTAACATGGGGAAATATGAAATATCCTTTATTTTCAAAATGGCAGGTACAAGAAGGGCATTCAGCATTTGTCTGAGAACTTTATTTTCCAGTCACTTTCCAGTTCCCACTGTAAGAATTTAGCACATGGTGTAAAAGGGTATTAAAATGCAAGCATTACCTTGCCTTTTATAATTAATCTATGCAGCATTCTCTAAAAGGTAATGATTAAGAACCTTTGGGTTTTTTTAATGCCTGGCTTCATATTCCAACAAGTTTGTGTGTTCTAGTGCCTTGTTTGGGTGTTTTGCTCAAGTATGAGAATCAGGGCAACCAGGGACAAAATTTACTGTACTTAGATGCTCCATAACCTACCCGTGTGGTGTCACTACTTCTGTTTCTATACCTGACATTTTGCTTCCCTTCAAGGAATTAAAAAGCTCCACAAGGCAGAAAGCACTTTAATGGGAGCTTTGCTGCTGGGACAGCAAACATTGGGTTAACAAGCAGAAGAGTCTGCAAGAAATATATGAAGTGCATAAAAGTTGTACTGATGTAGATAAAACAGTTATAACCCCCCGATGTGGGCATAGTTTTATTGTGTTTATACCAGTATGGTTTATTCCCTCATGGGAAAGGGAATAAGCTATTCTGGTGTAAGACTTCTCTTTACTGGAATAATTGTATCCACATTAGGGATTGTATTAGTATAACTATATTGATCTAAAAATAATCCAAACACCCTTAACCAAAGTTAAGGTTATAGTGGTACAACTCAAGTTCAGACCTGGCCAAAGACTACAGCCTGGTCTGCATCACACTGTTAGGTCGACGCAGGTTGCCTTGCGTCAACCTAGCTGTGAAAGTGTCTTCACTTAAATTTGGCTCCTGCCGACATAAGTTCCTCTCTGCTCCAGTTTAGTAATACCACCTCCCTGAGTGGCAGCATCACGGTCAGTGCCATATCAGTGTAGACATTGTGTTGCTTACATCAGCTGTTGGCTTTCAGGCGTTATCCTGCATTGACAATACAACCTCCCAGTGAGGATGTGCACCACTGACACAAGGAGACAAGTGTGTGCACGCAGAAGTGATTTAATAACTATGGTGGCTGTATGCCAGAGTAAGTTTAGGTCAACATAATATTGTAGTACAGACATGGCCTAAGGCTATGTCTTCACTGCTCTCCCTCCCTCCCTTTTTTTTTTTTTAACATAGCTAACTTGCATTAGTTATCTATCTTGCTTTAAAATCCTAGCAGAGACCAGGCTGCCTGCTGTAGCTAGGTGGGGGTATAGTATTGATCATGCCTTGCTACCTCATGGTTTGTAAAACTAGCTGTCCCTTGTAAATCCTGGTAGAGATAGCATGATAACTAACATGAATTAGTTTTATTTCTGTTTAAAACAAAACAACAAACACCCTTTTTGGCAGTGAATACTGTGACAAATTTCCTCCTCTACCTTGGTGGGTCCTATGCTTATTGGCAGATTTTCTCGCTTCAGAGATTCACAGCAGCCCTCAGTTTGGCCACTTTCGTGGCTCAAATCTGCCGTTCACTCAGTTAGCCTCATCACTGGCCAGCATGGGGAAAGGAAGAACAATCCTCACGGTCTCTGCTGATCCACCTAGCGGATCGGGGAACAGGCCAGAGACCTTCCCCTCTGGTGGAACCCACAGTCCAGTTCAACTCCTCCAGTATCAAGTAAGGAGTTGTGGGGAACTTGGGCCCACCCTCTACTCCGGGTTCCAGCCCAGGGCCCTCTGAACTGCAGCTGTCTACAGTGGCTCCTGTAACAGCTGCGTGACAGCTTCAACTCCCTGGGCTACTTCCCCATGGCCTCCTCCCAACACCTTCTTTCTTCTCACCACAGGACCTTCCTCCTGATGTCTGATGATGCTTGTACTTCTCAGTCTTCCAGTAGTATGCCTTCGCCTTCTCACTCTCAGCCTCTTGCTCCCAGCTCCTTTCATGCATACCAAAAAACTGAAGTGAGCTCCTTTTTAAACCCAGGTGCCCTGATTAGCCTGCCTTAATTGATTTTAGCAGCTTCTTGATTGGCTGCAGGTGTTCTAATCAGCCTGTCTGCCTTAATTGTTTCCAGAAAGTTCTTGATTGTTCTGGAACCTCCCCTGTTACCTTACCCAGGGAAAAGGGACCTACTTAACCTGGGGCTAATATATCTGCCTTCTGTCACTCTCCTGTAGCCATCTGGCCCGACCCTGGCACAATACATAGATAGCCTTACACCAAATTTATGACGCAGCCCTAGGCAGTCAGTGCTTTCAGTCGGTGAGGTCTAAGCCTTGCTTTTCTCCCCTACACCTGATTGGCAAAATTTTGTTGATGAAAGTTGAAGAAAATAGAAATTTAATGAACACTTCTGTGAAAAGCTTCCCACCATTTATACCTAGTTACTATCACTCAGAGCTTTAAACTGGTGGATATACCAAAAAATGTGCTAACTGTCGCTTCTAGAAAAAGATGAATACTACCTTTGTTGATACAAAATGAAATAGAACATATTTAGCCAGAGATTAAGGTCATGAGTGTTACATAACCTAGCAGGCGTTTTTTATGGACTTTCCTTTTTTTATATATTTAATTTACTAACTTGGTGGTGTGGACAGTCTGTTGTGATTTGGGTGCTATTTTTCCTTTCTCGATTCTATTTTCATTTAAGACTCTTAATTTAGTTTTTTCTCATTTTGTGGGTATTATCTGCTTAATCATAGCTGATCAAGAATGGTTTTAACAGTGACCTTTGAATAAAACATTTTGTATTATCTTTGTCTTTTTATAATATAGCTTGTAGCAGATTATTATTTGGCAAGTGCTTTACAGCTAATTACTGTATGAGATGAGTAGACTGATATTATTTGCCATTAATGATTGTGGTGCTTTACTTTCTTTATGATCTGATGCTTTTCTATAAACTGAGGTTTTTCTGCTCAAAGTAATGGATGCCCTTTTGGCTCTGAGAAAGACACCTGTGTTGAAATGGTAAACATAGCCTTTTAAATATTATTAGTTTCTTTGTTAATAAGTGTATTTTATCAAAACATTACTTTGCACTGCAGTACAAAGAGGCACATCCATCTTGTTTTGTAATCTTGCTGATTTTCAGCTGTAGTAGCGCTTCAGTATTTGGGGTTATGTTTTGTGGGCACCCAACATAAAATATTTTTATAAACGTCATGTAGTGTGCACTGCATAAGCTTTAATTCTTGTAGTTGTACAACTTGTTTTACTTTTATAATTTTCTCTCCCTTATTGCTTTGTGAAGGATTCAGAGGGGAAATAGTGAAACTGACTAGATAGAAGTAGTCAAACACACAAAGGAGAGAGAAAACAGCTGTTTTTCTTTATTTCAGTTACAGTAATTTTAAATATGGTAATAGTTACAGTTTCAGGGTTAACTACACCTTTGACCCTCTCTCCTTCAGATCAAGGACTTAGGCTTGCAGTCCCTCTGTACCTCACTGTGATTTTTTTCCCCCAGTGGATCTGAGCATGGTCCAGCATTTGTGGTTAATCTTTCTCTACCACTTATCAAGCAGTCTTCACAAAGTAAAATACTTAGTTTTAGGGTAAAAGCATTACATTAAAAAAAAAGTTCCTATGTACAAGCTAAAAGCTTACCAGAGGTCACGTTGCGCCCCCTGTCCAACATATGGCTCTGGTAGATATCAGTCTGTCAAACCCCTCAACTTGGTCTGCTCTCCTGGCTACCAGTTTGTCAGGTTTCAGATCCAGACTCCTCTGGACAGTATAACTGTTTCTTTATCTGTTTGATCTTTTGATCTCTGATCTCCTGTAACAGGTAATACAAGTCAGTGGCCCTTTCCTCCCCGGGGGAGCTTCAAAAGGCTTTTTTTGTTTTGTTTGTTTTTTTTCTGTCTCTCCCCCCCTCCCCCCCCCGCCGCATTAATCACCCCTTAGGGATTCCAGATTCCACAGGTTTTCATGTTCTAAACATAAAATAAAGATGCTGCATGTGTTTGCAATATTGGTCAC
Source organism: Lepidochelys olivacea (assembly GCF_965140295.1). NCBI lineage: Eukaryota > Metazoa > Chordata > Testudines > Cheloniidae > Lepidochelys > Lepidochelys olivacea. The sequence goes on from NC_140411.1 coordinate 271,744,957, forward strand.
AGTAACAGAAATAGATTAAAAATACTTCAACACCAGGATGGGTTTCTCTTTAAAGTGATATACCCCATAAAGCTTTTTTAGTAATGCAGAAGAATTGAATTGTGCAAGTTTAGTCTGATACCTTAAATTTGGTTTATGGCTGTGAATACATTGCACAGACGTTTGTTTTATTGAATCATTCTCAAGTCCTCGCACTACTACATTGCATATGAAATAGCTCTTCCTTCTGATTTTGTCTGCTAGGCACTTTTGTGTAGTGCAGAGTGGGAAGCACTTTCCTCAGCATCATGGTGGTGTGGTGTTCCTTGGAGAGTTCTCTGTAGCAATCCATCCTGTTCATAGGTTCATCAGTTTTTAAGGTCAGATGGGACCATTGTAATGATCAGGGTGGATTTGATTTAAATCACTAGTCAAGAAGACTAGATTTAACCACGGTTTTCTACATAAAAGTGCATTTTTGTTGGTTGTTATAACCTTAATACGTATTCTTCACAACTCAGAGCTGTAGGTTTCGTTTTTAGAAGGTACACACTATATACATTTTTTAAACAGTGATTTATCTTGGAAACTTTTCAGATTAGTTTTACAGCTGTATTAGAAAATGAATGATTGTTTGGTTATTTCATTTACCAAAGGTAATTGAAGCAGATAGTTCACCTCCCAATGACTTCATAAATATCTCCAATTCAACAGGTTAATCATTAATATTTGGAGGATTTTCTTGCCATGCTGTATTAGGAGGAGAACATCACGAGACAAACAGACATTTTGTTGTTTTAGTTAAATAAAACAATTTACATTAAATATTCTGGATTTTTTTCTTCAACAGCAAACATACACTTGTTTTGTTAAAATATTGCATGTCCTTCACTTCTCACATTTATCTCCAGACTTCTTCTTGTCCAGATCTATTCCGCCCCCAACAATCTTCTATTCATTGAACTTTTTGAAACTTTGCACTTTTAGAGAGAGGTAAGGGATTGACTCTGTACACAAATTTGCAGAGGGACAGTAGAGTTGAGGTCTTATTTCTCACCTGTATATATGTTAAAACATTTTTTGCTGTTAACAAGCATGTTACCTCTGGAGATACACATCCACAGTTTTGAGAACTGCAAAACTAAGCCTCTCTGATGGTATCTTCTAGACCAGAGGTGGGGAAACTACTGCCCGTGGGCCACGTCTGGCCCATGGGACCATTCTGCCCGGCCCCTGAGCTCCTGGCCCAGGAGGCTAGCCCCCAGCCCCTCCCCTGCTGACCCCCTGCAGCCACGCCACTGCGTGGACAGTGCTCTGGGCAGCGTGTCTGCGCGCTCGTGCGGGGCAGCGCAGCTGCTCCAGTGCAGCTCCCAGACATGCCGCTCTGAGCAGCATGGTAAGGGGGCCGGGGGGTTGGATAAGGGGCAGGGGATCCTGGGGGGCAGTCAGGGAGAAGTGGATGTTGGATAGGGGGCGGGGCAGTCAGGGGTGAGGGGTCCTGGGAGGGGGTGGTCAGGGGACGGGGATCGGGGCAGTTGGATAGGGCAGAGGTTCGGGGGGAGGGCAGTCAGGGGGTGGGGAAGTGGGGGGGGTTAGATGGGGGTGGAGTCATGGGGGGAGTTAGGGGTGGGGGTCCTGGGAGGGGGAGGTCAGGGGACAAGGGGGGGAGTTGGATTGGGGGGGAGTTCTGAGGGGGGCTGGGAGGGGGCGGTTAGGGGGCAGGGGCCAGGCTGTTTGGTTAGTCACAGCCTTCCCTACCTGGCCCTCCGTACAGTTTTGCACCCCAGTGTGGCCAGAAAGTTTGCCCACCCCTATTCTAGACTGAGCACTCGGTCCTATTAAGTAGATAGAAAGATTAACCTAAATAATCTATACAGAAGCCTGTGGAACCTCATAAGATTGGGTCCCTAATCTTTGAACTATTGGAACTCATTAACAAAACTTTTTTCTTAAACATGACATGAATATATTGTGTCATACTACAGAATTAGAATTTATAATCCCTGTTTCATGATGAGATACATTATTGCTCAAAGGTATCTTAATTAAAACTATCTTTAGATAGGTTTTTCCCTCAAAAGGCATTTTTTCAAAAGAATCAGATTTAAATTTTAAAAAAAGTGGGTTTTTTAAAAAAAAAAAATTTAAAAACCATTGATTTTTATTCATCCTGGTAATGATCTAGTCTGACCTCCTGTCTAGCAACATTCAACCTTAATTTAAAAATTGTCAGAGATGGAGAATCCACCATAATGCTTGGTAAATTGTTCAATGATTAATTACTCTCATGCCTAATTTCCATTCTGAATTTGTCTCGCTCTTCCTATGTGATTTTTGTTGTTGTTTTCTTTTTATACTTCACCTAATATGAAAAGTCATTTTCTATGGTTTTGCATAAATCTACTTAAAATGAATATTTGGTATCCTGGTACAAATTTTGTCTAAATGTTTGCTGTGTTTTAAATAGCTTGCCTTTGTTACACCATGACTCCTTCCTCCTCCTCCTCCTCCTCCAGGAAACCCAGCGCTTGCTGGCAGAACCAGTCCCTGGGATAAAAGCAGAGCCAGATGAGAGCAACGCACGTTATTTTCATGTGGTCATTGCAGGTCCACAGGATTCCCCCTTTGAGGGTGGGACATTTAAACTTGAACTATTCCTTCCAGAAGAATATCCAATGGCAGCTCCTAAAGTACGTTTCATGACCAAAATTTATCACCCTAATGTAGACAAGTTGGGAAGAATATGTTTAGATATTTTGAAAGGTAAGTACATTTCTCTTAATTCATTCTAAGCAGGGAAAACTGACAATTCAGTTGTTAAAAGGATTACAAACTTTTTTTGTTTTAGCTTGGTCACGAGGCTGGTTTAAATGGCTTTAATCTGAGAGGAAAACATATTAAATCTGGGGGTGGTAATAAAGAATGTGGTATATCATACTACTGTAAATCTTTCTCTTTAGATAAATGGTCCCCAGCTTTGCAGATCCGTACAGTTCTGCTATCAATCCAGGCTTTGCTAAGCGCTCCCAATCCAGATGATCCTTTAGCAAATGATGTAGCAGAGCAGTGGAAGACCAATGAAGCCCAAGCCATAGAAACAGGTAGTGTATCACACTTGTTACTTTTGTATTTGTGTGAAATTTTATGAAAACTAGATTACTCATGTGTTTTTATTTTGGAACTTAATTTTAAAACCTGACCTCCGGTTTAGTGCTTGTGACTCACAAGAACAGTTGTTTGCTTGTGCAGTTGATAGCCCTGAATGCAGGTGCAGAATCAGTGCCAGAGTGGAGGTCTTTCTTTTCTGAGGATCCACTTAGTTTGCACATTTCACATTGCTAAAAGTACAAGAGTATTTGACTGAACTCTTAATTGGGAAAGAGAAACCATTCAGTTTTGTACTTTACATCCATTCCTTGTACATCATGAGAGAGATTCTTTAATAAATTGCAGTTTAGTTCCACAGAGCTCTACAGCATCTCTAAATCTGCTTCTGTTGCAGGCTCTAATAGAATGTAGTTTCTGAGATAATAGAATAAACAGGCTGCATTACGCCTTCCCATTAAAGGATCCTCTGCAGCCAGGCCATCTGTTCCCAGTGGCATCTGTTTCTGTGAATCTTGTGGGCTTGGATTGTGACTAACATTCCACAACTAACATGCTTATATTTGTGAAACAGTGACATAACGCTTAATTTAAAATACTCAGGTGCCTCTGTTTAACAAGCTCTTCTAATCAAAAGTTTGGGAAATGGAGTATATTGAAATGAATAAAATGAGATTTATTTCACTTTAAGAGTATGCATCTTTTTTTCTTTACAGCCAGAGCATGGACTCGGCTATATGCCATGAATAATATTTAAATTCGCTCTGAACATCAAGTGTGCATCACTTCTCCTATTCTGCCAAGACCTCTTTTCTTTTTTCTTTTGTTTGCATTTAATGGACACAGTCTTAGAAACATTACAGAATAAAAGTCCAGACATCTTCAGTCCTTTGGTGATAAAATGCACATTAGCAAATCTGTGTCTTGTCCTAATTCACTGTTGTAACGCATGAGCAGAGGCTAGAAGCATCATCTGGATTGTTGTGAAACTGTTTAAAAGCAGTAGCATATCTCTGCTTTTAATCATTTTTTCCATCATGGCTTAAGTATAAGCACTGTGAATGAAGGTAGTCAGGGTTAGCTGCAGGGTTTTTTGTTTTAATTTTGTGAGCTCCTCCTCTTCCCTTTTTTATGGTGATGCTAAATGCATTGGTTAAAGCAGCTAACCAGTTACACTTTAGGATATGCCCTCTAGCTAAGTCTAACTTAGATGCTGTAGATGGACAAGCCTGATTGTTTGAACAAAAATGGGAACATTAAACATCCATCACCTTCACTAATAATATTGTGATTCTGCTGTCAAGTGTAGAAACCTCCTTTCAAGAAAAAGCGTGTGACTATTTTGTATGGCTTTTCTGGAAAATCTTCTGTAAATCTTCTGTTTTAGTAAAATATTTTTTGTTATTCTACTTTGCTGTTGTACAGTTTATTTTGCTGTGGTTTTCATTTCTCTACTGTGACAATTGTATTTAAAAAAATTGAAACCAGAACAGAACAATTTGTCTTCTCCAGTCTGACAGATTAAATAGTAAGAGGAAGAATTTGCGAATTCCATTACTTTCTGTTGCTGCTGACTGGTATTACTAGCTCATGCCACAGCGTGTTCCTGAATTGGCCAAGATAGTGCACAATTATATTGGTAACTGGTTCTTTCAAAATGAGCCTCTGATGAGTATGATTTATCAGTCAGAAAGGTTTGACCATGCTTTAGCGTGTCCATACATAAGATGTTATGGATCATTAAAGCAGGAGGCTAACAGAGCAAATGACAGCAGTAACTAGGTAAATGTGTGACTTGTCTGTTTTTGTGCTGAATATTAATCAGGTATTATACTATGCTCTTTCATTCTAACTCATGTCTCAAAAACAGCATAAAACACCAGTGTACAGTACAACTGTTACAGACCAGCTGATCAGTCAGTTGATATTTGCTAAACTACTTTCAACTAGCCCCATTTAACCACTGAGTTATCTATAACCCTAATTAAGATAAATATCACAAAGGTTTATTCATTTGGAGGAAGTAAATAATAGCTTCTTGCTTCCTCGCTCTTACATTTATTTTTTTTTCATGTCTCTTGGAAGCCCATTTTAATCTCCTTTTCAGTTCAACTTCATATCCCTTTAAATGCTTTTTTCTTTCCTTTTTTTTTTTTTTTTTTTCCTAGTTGCCCCCGCTCCCACCCACCCCCAACCCAGGAATGTTTTCTGATCTCTAAGCTTTGTGTGGTGAGTCTGAACTGTATAAATGACAGCCTGAAGTGGGAATGTATGTCTTGCAATTCATGGTGATGGTTATGTAGCCCGTTGGTATTCTCTGCCTCCCACACTCCTATTCTAGTGTCATCTGGAGTTTCTATAGAATGTGGTGTATTTATTGTGCTCTTATGTAAGATGAAGATTATCTATTAAAGTTACATTTTCAACATACAAATGCTTTCAGTGACTGGTAACTGGTATTGTCCCTCAAAGTGCACTGCATAGTAACATTATAAAACTTGGTTCAGAATGATCTAGTTCAGCACAAGATTAAGACACTTAAAAAGATGGATTTAAAGTTAGATTTCCTTATTGGATGGAGTTTCTCACGTCTGTGGCTTGCAGCAGAACTTCAGTCTTCAGGTTGAGTAGCCAGGCCTCTTTACTGTTACTAACAAATCAGGTTTTTTGTTATTGAGATGAACATTTGTGCAGTTTAGTTAGTGTAGTTCTCTTGCGTGTCATTATTTGGGTGACTAATTAACTGAGCATACATGTACCCTTAATTGTACGGTAACTGATTTTTAACATGGTAGATGGCTCTTCTGAATTCTTATAAAATAAATCTAGCTAAAGATACACTTAAAAAACCCCCAAACCTTTAATACTATTACTGTTCACATTTACCAATTAATGCCTTTATTAGCATACTCTGAATATGTAATTGAATGGAAAAAGTACTCCTCCAATGAAGCCAGGGTAAAGGAAAGGGGAGTGCAGTAAACTTCATGTGCATAGAGAAGCCAATGCATCCCAGGGTTTTGAAGGATCTAATTCTGGAATGTAGCTGAGAGGGCCACTGGTTGGGTGTTGAATCGCTTCCCAATCTGCTTTTTCTCGGTACTGTTGGACAATGTAAATGTGTGGGGTAAATAGCTGAGAGATGTCTACAGATTTCAGTTGCTTTGAAGGACGTGCCCTTAAATGCTTATTTTTAAAACAAGTGTGGATTCTAAAAACTTCTCATGGCATAACTTCAGTGATATGCACTCTGATTGTAAGAATCCTTCAGTGTGGACTTCAAGTCCAAAATAAATTAAAGCCAAGTAGGATCTATGAAAATATAATTTTATATTACAATAGTCACTTAACATCTGAATCTCGTGCTTTTAATGAAGCTTAACATAGAATGTCGGATGTTTTCTGCCTTGCATCAAGTGATGCTTGCAGATATATTTGACTTCGACTCCTATCTGAGAATGTTTGAAGTTCTTAGCTCATCTGTATAGTTGCCTGAATTATCTGAAATGAGATTAATGGAATTTTTCAAATGGTGATTAGAGATGCCCCACAATGTTCTGTTATCTAATGCTCATTCCATGACCTCTAAAATTAAAATTTGCCACAAGTACAAATGTGGTTGCCTTACCATGAGTACTAGTTAGAATTTTTAACCTTTACAGAAGAATTATAGTATTTCCATGTATAGCTTTCCTTCAATGCTATTGGTGCTAAGAGCTAACTGGCCTGAAAGCCTAAACAAGAGTTGAAGCTATATTTTACATATTAGTTTATGGATGATGATTGTGTAGGTAGAAAGCATACATTGTAAACCAGACCCTAAATTTTTTTTTATTTCTTTTTTGCAATAACTAATCTAGGTCAAGGAAATACACTGGAAGGTCCTTTTTTTCTTGCATTTAACATTCTGAAATCTGAACTGTCTTTTAAACATTTAGCCATGATTTTACATGGAAATGAGGTTGTGTATAAATCACTTAGAACTGATAGAATAAATGTCTTGGATATTAGATGACTTCTGTAGCCTAAACCAGTGAAGCGTTGCTTCTCTAGCTTTCAAGAAAGCGTATCTCCAACACATTATGGTTACTGTAAAACATCTTAATGGAATAGTAAAATCAAAAGTTGTGAAATTTCCCTCAATTTGTGTGTGTTCCTACTTGGAATTATGTTGAGGGTTACTTTAAAATAAAATGTCTATGTTATAAACAGAACCTGTCATGACTGTAATGTAATAGACACTTGAAATAAAAGGAAGTGATTATTCATTGCATATACATTGAGCATCATTTTACAAAAAGTGGTCCCTTTTGTAGTATGACCATGGTATTGTTCAGTTTCACAGTAGTCTTTAAATGTCTGTGCAAAATAAAATAAACTTTGACAAATTTTTAAGCCCTCCATAACTCTTGTTTTCCATTTGCTGCTGCTGCTTTGTAGTGGGAAGACAAGTAAACCATTCTGTCCAAAACCTCTCTGGGAGAAAGGTTCGACTGTGTTTCCTTGGTCTTGAAAGGTTATTTTCTGGTTTCTTGCACAATATAGGAGTTTTGAATGCTTTGGAAGTGTAAACTATCCAGCCAACATTCCTAATTGCTTAATGTAAAAATATATACTTACACCACCTGTAAAACACTGAGGTGTTAATAAAACTGCATAAGTCCACCACAGGTAATGGACTTCAGGGCATAAATCCAACTCATGCTATCAAAATGTTCATGATTTTCCTAGTGACCACTTAATAATTCTGTAGTATTGCAGTTTTGTGTGAAGAGTGGCACACAGTAGCTAAATTGCTTTATTCCTGATGTTTGCTGCATCATCTATAGTAAGTAGCAGCCTGGATGTGAGTGGAATGAGTAATGAGGGCTGCTTTATTTTTTCTAAGCACTGACCAAACAAAGTATATGGTGACTGCAAGAGGTGGACTAAATGTCTAACTATTTTAGCAAAACACCATTACTCAGGTAACATGCACTAGTAAAGGAAAATATACCTGATTTAACTAACCTAGATATGCATGTTGACAAGCTGTCAATTTGACTAGCCCCAGAACATCAGATACTAGAGGAGACATGTTCACATTAAAGAGAAAGTTGAGGGATTAATCTATGCAAATTTGTATTTATAAAGCACCCTTTGCCCAAAGAAGAGGTTCACACATGACATGAAAACATGGTTGATTGTGTGATAAGACAGACATCACTGGAAGATTGGTCACATGGGTCTTTAGTTGTGGTTTGCAGCACCTGCAGAAGCATTCCTGCTACACAAAGTTTCTTGCCTCTAAGATTGTGGAAAAATTATACCTTCCTGAGGCTGCAGATAGTCCAGAACAGTTAAGCTGACAGATACAACCCAGTGCAACAAGCAGGCTGGTTTAACTATATGCAGCATATTGATACCGGTTTAGATGTTGCAGTGTAGTAGCAGGCACACCCAGCTAACTGCTTCTCTTTGGGTTTCAACTGCTGCATCTCCAACCAGGAGGAAGGGAGCAGGCCCTAGATCAAGGGCTTGATCACTTAAGATGGGGGTTCTGTGCAGCTAACCTCTGGGGCAAGACTTGACTAACTGAAGGTGACAAAGGTGGTATAAGTAAGGAAAAATGTTGGGAACATTAACTGACAATGTAGGAGTTAAACCTAGCCCCTTAGACAAGTAGAAACTGATTATACAACAGGTTTGTTCATTGCCCTTGAGGTGTTCATAGCTTTCAATCAACTACCTCAGCCACTGGTAGTGCAGTTCTTGGATTCCATTTCTTTTAACAAACATTTCCCCTTATGTAAAGGCCAGGGAACAGGTGGCAAAATTGTCCTAAAATGACAACTTGGCTATATAGCAAAAGTAGTTGAGATTGCAGTAACCAGGTTAATATCTTACCTGCTGCTTTCCAAGGGTTAGACAGACTGTACCTGTCTTTTCCATTGGTGAGAGGTACTGAACACAGCTTATGTCCTTGAACAAATGTGGCAGAATAGTACCTCTTACCTATAAAAAATGCAGAAGCCCCAGCTGACAGTTTTAGAGAAGATGATAGCTGTTCTCCTGCCTCCAGTAACTACTCTACACTTCCACTGCGCTCAGTAGGGGACTACACAGTAGAAATCTGGCTTTATGCCTGTGAGGTAGATAACATCCTTACACAGGGATAGCACTTAAGACCTATTGGTGCCTCTCACCTCTAAGGTATACCTAATTTCAATTGTGTTGCTGAAGCAGCCTTCAAAAAAGTAAGGATGTAGTTTAGGGTCAGGGATGAGATGAAAACTACTGCTGGCCTACTCCTCTAGTTTATATGCTGCTTTATTAGGTGCTGAGGTTAGATACATCAGACCAATTTGTGCCTGCAGGGTTGCTGAGCAAAGCCACCTCTGGCAATACCACAGAGGTAAGCAGGAATGTTGAGATACCCATTTGTTTTTTCTACATTAGGAGGCAGACAATCAAATACAAATGTAGGCCTCATCACTAGTACATACCAATTAAAAAAATGCTACAGCAGAGGACCAGCTGCCCAAACTGAGATAATATACCTTCATGTCTTAAGAGATACCTAGCTATAAATATCACATGTATGTAGGGGTTGTGCTTAATCAGCAGCAACTGAAACAGGGTAGACTAGAATGCTCTCAGGCTTCCAATTTGCTTAGGTTACATGTAACCAAGCAGACCAAAGGGGCACAACAGCTGCTTAAGACCACTCTGACTAGCTTATTACAAGTCAACCAGAATCAAGGCCCTGTGTCAGAGCTTCAAACCTACACAGCAGATAGAGATGTTAAAATATACTCTTCTATAACACTTCCCCAACACACACCATATGCACCCATTTATGTCAAAAAGTTCTCCAGCTTCAGTCTTGAGTGCAACAGGATTAACTGGTAGTGGTTTGTCACAGTGAGAGCAGGGAGGTGAATATTGCATGATACACAGCCAATCCTTGCCCTCTTTCATCTCCTATAGACAGGGCTGGGAGTATATGGGGGGAGAAGAGAGGAGACAAGAGGAAAAGGCAGTTGTCAGGATGGGGTTTTTTTGGGAGCAGCACTTTGACAGTAAATACAGACTGCCCTTGATCCCATCTTTCAGAATGGTACACAAACATGGTGCTTGAACCTCAGCCTCTGCAAATGGCTGTGACCTTTCTAGATGTTCTCCAACACTATTCCTTTTAGCCTAGGGCCTTCCTGCAGGAAAAGAGTGAAATGTTTTGGTGCTAGCCTCCATGGCTCTTTCAGAAAGTAGCATTGCTGTTTGCTGGGTGTCCTACATGAGACATCATATGGGAGGATGTGGGAGAATGAATGAGTATGAAGCTTAGTTAAGATTCCCCCTCTCAACATGGGAACACATGCCATGATGGGGGAAGAGAACCTGCCCTCCAAAGCTGGCACTAAAAGACAAAAAGGAAACTTCAAAACTGCTTTTCCTACAAAAGTCCTAAACAGTAGCACTAGTTTGGCTTGTCAACAAATGTCTACATAGTAGACAGGAGTAAGGAATATGACTGATCTGGCTGGAGCAGAGGTCTTGAACATTTACACACCCTAGCAATTAAATAGGTGACCTGAAAAATTAAAACAGCTTAACTCAGCCAAGTTCTGTTTAAAAAGGTTTGTGGCTAGACAACTCCTACAGCACAGATCTGTAGAAGCAGAGTTTTATTTCTCAATTACATTTGCACACCCACACTATTACCTGGACTATTCAGAACACAACAAGAACACATGTGCATGACTGTCAGTTTTAGGCCACATTTACCATGTCTGAACTGGAGCATGGAGAGGGCTAACCAAGGTTATAAAGATTCTTGATGGAGCTATATTTAAGTAGGCCTTAAACCCTTTTCAGGTGGGCATAAGCATTATATAGCAGCACTTTGCCATCACTGGTAAAACTAGTGCCTACCAAAAGATGACACCCACAGCACTAGTTCAGGTTTTATTTTGATATTTATCTCAAATATAAAAAGTCAAAATTCTTACATCAATCTTTAAAGAAAATCCATGCAAGCAGTTCAAAATGTTTACAACTTAAATTAGGGGGGTTTTCTTCAAATTTCTCTTCTGAGAACCCAGTTGATAAACAGACCAACTAGATTTTTCCTTTTGATTTTCTCCACAGTGACTTGTCAATAGGCCAACTTTGGGCAAAGTTAATGTGCAATGAATCACCAATCTATGCTTTTCATTTTAACAGCCTCTGTGCAATACACTTGATACTTTTGCAGTGTTAAAACATCCATTTTCAAGTAGGTATTTATTGTAACAAAACTTCCACTTCAGGTGGAGCTGAAGCTATTTCCATTGGCAATAGCCATCACATCTATTTTATCTTAGGTCATGATTATCCCAAACCATGGCTGCTACAGGAAAACCATTGGTGCAAATCAGATTCCTTTTTCTGTTCACATAGCCAGGCAAGCCTCAGAGCTGCCAGCAGCTCACTTTTTTTTTTTTGGAGGGGGGATTAAAAATGTAAATTCAGTCCTATTTGCACAAATAATGCACCACAGTAAGTCATAAAACCACCACTAGTTTACTTCATAAACCAAACTGGAAGCCTTTGTAAGAATGTGAGGAAACTGCTAGCAGCAACATGCTTCTATATTTAATCTTGACAGCAGGAACTGATGCAAAATTTTATGTCTTATCCCAAGTTTTACACCATCCATTTCTGTAGAATTTAACTTTAGTGTTCACTGACTCTTAAAAGACTCAAACATACAAAAGGAATTTGCTAGAATAGTTTCCTGTAGCATACTTAAAACAGCCTGCACAGTATTGTCCGTTTACCTTTACGGTCACATACTGCAAAATTCTGTGAATAGAAAAGCATAGGAAATCAAATTGAACAATATGGGGCTTCATTTTGAAAGCTGCATAGAGACTGAAGAGATCTGTACAATGAATGACATTTAAGAATTCAAGTGGCACTATTAACAGTCCAAATGTGTGCAACCAAAATATTAAAATATTTATAGGCAATCAACAGTTTGTTAGCAACAGCAATTCTGTACATTTTTACACCATTATCAAATACAGAGAGCTACAAAGAAAGATCATGCATTACCACTAATATCTTATACAAGTATGGATTTTCTTTTAATTCCAGGAGTCTGAAATGGTTTTGAGATAGAAGCAGTTATGAACTAGAAGCCAAGTAACTACTTTGGACTTTTGTATGTAGTTTCATGGATTTTGTACAATCAAAAGCAACTTCTCAAAAGGCTAATAGTTATGAGCTCAGTTTAGTGTGTTAATGACTACTGCACAAAAATGAGTGTCCATGTACATGACTGAAACATTAAATGGTTCACTGTTTCAAACCGGCAGACTAGATCAACTTAATGACATTTCTATTACCATTAAACCATTCTCTGTCATAGTACATTAGACCTTCTTTTCAAAGCACCTGACTTCAGCTCTCTAGATGTTTTAGTTAGTAAGTCTCTCCAATTTTGTAAGCCCTTCAGTCAGGACAAAAGCTAGGCAATGTTGGTGGTATTTAGATCAGAAGAATTAAAATGGGTTTAAAATCTCATGAATTGTTGAGATTTTGGCCCTCAAATACCTGAAGTCTCATGAGATCAACTGTTCATGATGATTCCACCATTTTGTGGTGCATCTGAACTATAAATAAAAGACCTGCCTGCTCTTCCCGTTTTAGAAGTGACCTGGAACTAGAACCATAGGGCTAGTGCTAATCTAGCAATTTAAAAAACACCCCACCTCAAAGTTCAGGTGGCTTCTGTTTTGTGGCTCATGTTCAGGGCCATCTCTAATCAGTAGTACTTATGGCCTCTTCAAAGAGCAGTTTACATGAGGTGAAACCTCTAAAACATTACTATCCATGGTTTAAATGCATTTATATATGGCACAAAGATCTCATTTTTCAAAAAGGATCACTTGTGGCACCAATATTTTCCTAAAAAAGTGTAACAGCACGCAAAAGTTTAATTTATAGCAGCATTGTACACAATTTGTGCTAAAAAAGTAGAAGTTGTGTATTGAGTAACAAAATGTTTAAATTACATTTACTTTTCATTTTACACTCACTATTTACCAGTTGGACTATTTACAAAGGGTTCAAATGCTATGTAAAAGAATGAGTTTACCCAAAACAGCCTTCACAAGACACGTTTACCACAACCTCAGTTTTGGCTTGCTGCCCAGAAAGAGGCGGTGATGGAATTAATATTTAGATCCTACAAATTCCAAAAGTTAAGTATCTGCATGAGCTAGATGGCATTCTTTGCAGAAAACTGTCTTAATGGCACAGTGGCAAGAACATGTTTGGGACCCATGTTCAGTTTCCATCCTTTTTTGGTTGACAGGTACAGGGGGGAAAATGGTAATTATGACAGGATGCTGTCCCAAGTTTATTCCAGCTAAGTTGTAGCATTAGCTCTACTTTCACTTCAGAGAGCAAAAACAGTTATTTTGAATGATCAAAAATATTTCTGAATATTACAACTTTAATTGAGATATCCAGCACAGTCATTAATAAGGTAACAAAAATTTTGGTACATCTGAAACGTTAACACCAGCCCTTTCTGCTCCTAGTCCAAAGTGCCATTTCCTCTTGATCACTAGTTTGCTAACAGACTTAGACCTAGCCAGGTTGTTCCCTTATAGGTATAATTTTCTTCCAAACCCTGTACTTTAGTCTTATATGCCACAGAAGCTACAAGAGACACAAAACTGGAAGAAACTGATGCTATTTCTTTACTAATTGAACAATCCTAGAAAACTATGGGATCGCATCATCAGCAAAATGAATGCTAGGATATCAGAGGAAGGCAACACTTAATCATTGGAGGAGGGGGAAGGGAGATCAGCAGCATGTTTTCAGTTTTCATGTACCTCTTTCTACAATTATGAATTTCTTGCGTATTTGGCCAAGTACTACAAAAAAAAGTCTTAGAACAGCTTTCGGAATTGTAGCAACAGAGCATCAACGGTTGAGCCTCTTTTCCGAATCTTTGCTCAAACTGACTACATTTTGTATGTTAAGTTTCCATAGGTCCAGGTAACGGGGGAAAACATTGCTTGATGACTGAATCCTTTTCTGTGATTGGCTGGATGTATTTAGTGCTTTATTGTAGTCATGCTTATGTAATCTAAGCTGAATAGCATGCTCAGTTTCCCAGATAGTGGTAGTATTTTAGAGGTCATCTAGCACTTTAATTGTACACTTTGAGTGGAAGTTTAAGAGAAATGTCACTGCCATTTGTTCAAGAATTTTCCTACTAAACTTTTTTTTAAAATTTTTTTTTTTTTTTTAAGACTACCTGACTAAAAACATTTAAACCAAAATCTGGAATAAGCTCCACTTAACCCAGATGTTCACTATTTTAGCAGATGTGTAAATTTATATATTGATAGTTTTTAAAAAATGGCCAGTTAAGGCATCTTAAAAAGATCCATATATGGCTTTAGTTTGCTGAAATACTATTTTACATTGCTAAAAGGGAAAAAGTCGGTGTCAATGTTATGATGTATTCACACATTTTGCTGAGGACTGACAGTCAAAGGTGTCTGCATGTGAACACAGACATTCCCCCACCCCCCACCTTGTGATGGCGCATGAGTAAAAAGGTAATCCAAATTTTTATCTCACAGTAGAGGGCAACCCAGAAGTCTGTGCAGAAGTGACATATAAGGAGTTGTTATCAGGAAGACTGGGGACCACAGAATTCCCATTGGTTGGGGAGCAGCCCAGTTTCAGTTTTTCCAGGTATTCCGCATGAACAGGCTTATGACACTGGAGAACCTTGATAGCATCTTCTACTTTAAACCATTCTCTTTTCCTTCCTGAAGGAGTAATTTACAATCAAAGAAAAATATGTTACAAACAAGTTTCAATAGCAGTTCAGCTACAACAGCCAGTTCCAAAAACTCCAGGTCCAAAAACTTAAAAGTGCAAAGCAAAAATACGAACTGAATTAAGATCATGCATCCTCCCCACAAGTGTAAGTGGGGGTAGCATGTAACACAGGAGTAACAGCTGAGCAGAGGAAAGGTGGTCTTTGTGCCTCCCCCTCTTTAGGGTATAGAGTTCTAAAAGGTTTGTTTTCCCTTGTTTCTTTACATTGGAAATCCAGGGTGTCTGTGCTCTGCTAGACTGACAACTGGAGAATGGGAAAGTGACATCAAGAGCAAGTTGGACAACAAAGATTTAGTCAAATTTATCTTGTTCATTGAAACTAAATAGATGCTAACAAAACGTTTTAGACACAGGGTCTCTTTTGCAGAGGTCCTATACCTACTCTATCCAGTAGATCAGTTTATGCAGAATCCATGCTCTTTAAAACAAAGACATCTAGTCCTAATGGCTGGGAACAGGAACAGATTCATGGTTGGCTTCTTTATGGCATAGGGCATGTATACACAAACTCCTCCTGAATAACTGTGTGTGAACACTTATGAAAGCAGTGCCTTTTTCCAAAGTAGCATAATCCACTTTAAGTGTTCATGCCTGAAGTTATTCTGGAATAGCTATTTCACTTTAAACATACCAGAGGGAACATTATTCATTATTATTATGATGATGCAATATTAATCTGCCTTCTTCAAGATGATAGAGGGGTAGTAAGTTTAACATCGGACATTTGTCAGACGATCGATTAGTAGCAGAACTCCAGGCATTGGTAACTGATAAGGAAAAACAGGCAACTCCTGAGGAATACCTCCAGCCAATGAGAACAGAGCAACCTGGAAGTTTGCCGAAGCAACCCCTTTAAGTTGCTAAAATGCTCTTAAACCTCATGTCTCCGCTGATCAGACTAATTGAAGCCATCTAAAGCACAGCTGTTAAGAAGTGTGTCCTTTAACGAATATTTTAAAAATATCTGAATTAGTTAAGTATAAGTTATTCCATTTTGTTTTTCAAATATATTGACAAAAGTTGTCAGTATTTCTTTACCATTTGTATTTGAAGATGTTTGTATACCAGACTCGAACCACAAGCCCAATCCTCTTCCACTAAAACTGCAAAAATGTTGCTACTGTATCCTGAAATCAATGTGTTCCTTCCTGGTTCATGAAGGGTATCCCAAAATGAAACAAACTCTAGTATTCATTTTAACCTATACAATCTTATTTGATACCACAAAACACATGATTGTGACACCTTTAATGATCCAGAAAGTACCATAACGCACTAAAGCGGAGGTTCCCAAACTTTTGTGTACCCTATTCCAGATCTACTAGCTGCCTGCATACCCCTATCCCACTGTCTTAAGCCATCTGTCCATATTTCACTGTTACGTACAGATATAGTTATAGTGTAATGTATAGTACTGAAAAAACCCTTTAAATTCTGAGCTCAGTACACTGGACAGTTGTTGGGCAACTGAACCCGCACTGTATAGTGATTGGAGGTGAGGTCTCTGTACGTCAGCATCTGTGTTTTCATTGGTATATCTTGAAGTAAATTAAACTACCATATTTTATATAACAAATGTTCAGCGTTTTAAAGCTTCATTTGAGTAGCCTACTATGAAAATGCAATAAATAAAATCCACCATTGCACAATTTCTCCCACATACCCCTCAGAGATGACTTCCATATCCCTGGGGATACAGTTATCACAGTTTGGGGACCCTTGCACTAAGGTGTTTTTTTTTTTTAAAGGAGTTATTTCTGCACTGAAAACATGAAAAATCTGTTAATTCCATTTTCATTTTCTGTACAACTTGCATTACATATATTGTGCTGCTATTGTAATTTTTAAAACATTCTTTTAAAGGGACACAGTCATGACTGACATACCACTTGATGGGGGAAAAAAAAACAAAAACACAAACTATAATTTATTGTATTCTGTTAAAGTTCAGTTCCTGAAATGGAAAAGCCAACCAACCAACCAAGGATACTGTTTTGGTGCAGATTCCTTTGTGATCCATCAGATAACTGACCAACATACTGCTCAATGAGTGCAACATGTTAATATTTAGGTAAAGCCATATGGAAGGCAGACTAAATAGTTAGGGATCTCTGTAACTGATTAACTTTAGCAAAAGGGTAGAGTCATGTGATACATTTCAAAAAAATGCTGTTTAACTAGACTGACTACATCAGTGGTTCTCAATCTACGGGCCGCCTACTGTCCAATCAGCACAGAGCTGCAGCCCATATGATGGCCTCAGGGCCATACAGGTAGTATACATTGTGTGAATTCAGCCCACATAATACAGGGAACTGCATATGCAGCCCACAATGGTAAATGGGTTGAGAACCACTGGACTAGATACTCTATGCCTCTAAACTTAGCAGGCTTTAGCCAGTAAACATAACTTGTGTCTAAGGTTAAAATTTTCTCACGGTTTTTTTAGTAAAAGTCACAGACAGGTTGTAGGCAAACAAAAATTCACAGAAGCCTGCGACCTGTCCGTGACTTTTACTAAAAATAATTGGGGGGAGAGGTGTGTGAGACCAGAGCCCAAGCAGGGGGAAGAGAGCCCAGGCCCCACTGTGGGAGGGGGAGCCAGTGGCTCCAAGTACCCCACTGCTGGCTGAGAGCTCTGGCCCTGCCGCCCTGAGCCTGAAGTGGAAAATGTCACAGAGGTCTCAAAGTTACGGAACCTGTGACTTCCATGATCTAATCTTATCCTTACTTATGACTAATACTGGCATTGCTCAAGAGCTAGGGAAGTGATGAAGTATAAGTTTGACTAAAAGCTAGTCAAAGTTTTTCATTAAAGTTTGATAATGGCCTTTTTATTGTTTTCTTATGGAAATCAATACATCTTTCTTTCTGTTTTCTGGAAAGAAATTGAAAATTTTTCAACAAAAAGCAAAAATCCGCTACAAATAGTTTTCCATAAAACACACCCATTTTCTGAACACTTGCAATTAAGACTAGACTAATTATGACTAGACAACTAGGAGTTCCAATTAGGTCTAAAAAAGTTGCTGTTTTCCCCCATCTTATTGCTTTACAAGGCCTACTTCCTAGATTGTGTTACTTCTACATTATATTTGAAGGTTAAGTTTTGTACAGCTGAGGAAAAACCATTTACAATCATTTCAGTTTTGCCACAGATTAGGGTTCTCTCCAGATTTAGAAAAGAATCCATTGTTGTAGGTTCCAGAAAATAAAATACACTTAAAGTTAGCACATAGCAAGGATAAAAACAAAACTTGCCTATATTAACTGAATCCTCCCAGTCTTCCAATATTTCAGTCACCGTAAGAACATAAACGTAAGTTCTATGCTTCCGGTCTTGGTTCTGCTTGAATGTTAGAAACACACATTTCAATTCACAGTAATTTAGAAGTTATTTTTAAAAAGACATACACTTTTTAAAATTCATGTTCTTAAATTTACCTTAGATTAAAGTGTGCAAAGTATCTGCTAGACAACAAAACCAACTCTTATTTACTATATTTGATATGGTTATAAAATCCTTCATAAGTCTTACTATTGCAGTAAGAAACACAAGAGTATTTAAACTTCCATCTTCCCATCGAACAGGAAAGCCACCCCTAGTATTGAATAGAATCAAAATTGAAAGCATAGTGGATGCTATGGTGTGAAAACTGGATGATATTCATTTAGTTAACTCTCAAACATCTACACCTAGGAGAGAGTCCACGAAGGACCATCATGATCATCTAGTCTGACCACACGCATAATGAAGACTATAGAATTTCACTCAGCATAGGTGAAATTGACAAGGGTAAGTATCCTAGATACATGAGCAAGACTGAGTACTCTAATAATTAATACTGTATCTAGATCTGCCAATAGCAGGGTATGACTTAATGCGCCCTCTAATTTTTTTCACCCGTGTGGAATAATTTTTATGTACACCAAGATAATGTGCAGATGTGTGCTACCAGTAGAAACAAAAAACCTAGATTAATTTTTTTTTAAGTTATCATAGGGATAATTACTCCAGCCAGCACAGGTTAAGCATTTTAGAACTCACTAAAAATTAAATTTAAGTGTAAGAAATAAAAGCTATGAAAATGCATAGACCAGTCAAAACACTAAAATAACACACTTGGAAAGAATAAAATTACAGAGAATATATGTGCATTGCAGGAAGTACCAAGTAGTAACAACAACAATACCATAAGTATGTACTGGGAGGTGAGTGTGACACAGACTGGGTGTGCTGGCTGCTGGGGAAGTTTGAGACACTGTGTGCTGTCTCCTTAAGGCACTCACTGGAGGCTCTCCTGCTCCTATCCTGAGCCATGTCCCCCCTCCCCTGCTCTGCAGAGATGGGGTATGGGGTGGGGACAGGGGGAATACCCTGCCATCAGCACCCCCTTTCCCCACTCCACCCCTCCCTGCACAGCCAGCAGGAGGGTCCCAGGAGCAGCTGCAAGAGCAATGTGGCTGCAAAGCAGCTGGGGGGAGGAGCACCTGAACACACAGCTACCGGATGTGCACAGCTCTGCTAATCAAGTGCGCAGCACTTGAATCACTCCTGGGCGGCCGCCCAACTGCACAGCTTAGAGGGAACACAGGTGACTTACTATATAACAGAATGCTGTGTTCACCCTGGAGGTCTGACTGGTTAGCAGACCCCCCACTAACCTATTAGAAGGGTGACTAGGGAAGAAGGAAAGAGGCTCTAACACCTTACAATTATGGGTAACTCATGGACGATATCAAAGTACGTACTGTTAACGGCTGCTCTTTGGGGAGCTCCAAAGCCAGTTTTGACAAGGGAGAATAGAGAAACAGATTGAGCATCAGAGACAGGAGGGTTTGTCGGGGAATTTTTAAGTTGGCGACTGGAACAAAACTCAACCATCTAACTTGGTATGTAGTGACATATGAGACTTCTAACTTATCTACACTGGATGTTACTGTGTGGCAAGCAGAGGTGTGCATCTACAGTGTATTAGATTGCCATGCAGTACTGTCTCGTGTAGACATGCCCTAACTGTGCACATGTAGGCTGTTTTAAATAGTTTAATGTTTTGTTCTAATTACTAAATAACATTCTAAGAAGGTTGTTGGTCAACATCACAGTCATAAATTCCTAAAACCCTGTTAGAGCTGCAGGCTAATAAGCAAGTAGTGTACCCAGATCCCAGTCTAAGGGTAGAAGAATTGAGAAATTCCACACAGGGACAGATAAGGACAAGAGACCAAACACCTAAAGTGGGTAAACTCAGACTAAAAAGGGGGGGAAAAGGTGTAGTTAGCCATGTAACCGCAACAGTGGTAGAGGGAACTTCTGCAATTCAGTCAACTTAGTCCTCACAGTGTAGGCATCTTTTATTGCTTTACCACTGGTGTCCAGCATGCCTGCCCAACAACAACCTAACAAACCATTCAAATATGTAGCTTAACTCCTAGCTTTAAACTCTTCTCCTAAAAGAGGTTGTACTTAGTGGCTAGTTCCTTACCTTCTAGCCTTGCTTTAGAGATGAGGCATCACAAACTGCCTTTGATTTAAAAAGTTAACTATATTAGCTGGTAAGGAGCTCCATCCAATGTGCCCTAAAACTGAAGTCAGTTACCTAGGGGGAGTGAAGCTGTTTAAGGTGTGGCCAGGCCTCCAGCTGAAGAGCCAAATAAGGGATGAGTAACTAGACAGACATGGTACAGCTGTGTTACCTAGATCTGCACGCTAAATTGGTACCGCTGCGATCGATGCAGAAGCACTGATTTAGCAGGTTTCGTGAAGATGTGATAAGTTCATGGCAGAGCGCTCTCCTGTTGACTTAAGTGCTCCACCTCCTTGAGCATCTCCAACCGACATAGCGCAGTGCAGACACCGCGCTAGGTCGATGTAAGCTACATTGCTTGGGGGGTGATTTTTTCATATCCCTGAGCGACATAACTTACATCAACTTGAGCGGCAGTGGAGCCAGGCCTAGGAGTCCTATAGTGTTAGATGCAGCCTAAAAGAAATGCAAGGGCTACACTATGAAACAATCTGAGCAATAAAGTGGAAGCAACCAAAGAATAGAGGTACCAAAAAAAAAAATCTTGGGTGTTCTCCATTGAGGGGGGGGATCCACAGGAATAGGCTGCCTGCAATTAGGCTAATCCAAATCTGACCACCTTTAGGGCATGCCACAAATCCTATCCGAGTAAGATTTTGTACCGAAATGATAGTTTGTGTATATAACCTTTACAAGTTTAGGAAGAAAACTGCACAGAAGCTTCCAAAAAGTCTACCTATTAGGGATCTCATGCATATCTAGTTTACCTCTGAAATATTTGGATACTATGGCGACACTCGCACGAACAGTGGCTGAACTTGGAGAAAATATTCACCAATGAGGCTGATCTCCAACATTATTGGTTTCTGGAAACCTACAGCTAAAGTAGATATGGCAGATGCAGTAATCTCACTGCCTCACTCTACGTGACTTGGGCATCAATCCATCAGTTCCACAGTATCCTCCTCAAGGGGTAAGAGTATTATACTGTTAAAGATGTTAGAGAAACAAGGTGGGTGAGGTAATAGTTTTTACTGGACCAACTTCTGTTGGTGTCATTTGACATGGAACGTGGAAGAGGTATTTTAAGTATGGGAGACAGATTTTTGCTATTTCTAAAGATGGAGGTGTATCCCTGGGCCATTTATGTTTTAGCTAATTCAAAGTTTGTTGTTCAGCCTGTGAGTAGGATAAAATGCCTTTTTTTTTTTTTTTTAAGTCTGTTCACTGGCAGATTGCTGCTGTAGATAAACTCCACCTAATATTTGATTCAGAACTTTTGTAATCTGAGTGTCTCTCCTTGATGTATTTCATACCACCAAATAGAAAAATAGTATGTCTCTACTAGGACTGCCATTTACGATCCAAAGGAGGAAGAAAATTTCAAGCCATCTGGGTTTTCAAAGTGGAAAGAAAAAATTAGGAATGCGAGTATTCAGACATCATTTAGCCACGGAAGCCATATTTTATCTCAGATGGTATATGAAGCCGTATCTTTTAACTCATGTCTTAAAACTAAATATCTGACAATCAAGTGAATTTGTTTTAATTTTATTTCTAGTTTTTAATCTGTTGATGATTCATAACAGTTCAACATAAAGTCTGACAGTCACATGACTGGAAATTTTGAAACAGGGTATGATCAGCCTATGGGACTGACTGGTGCACAATATGGAAAACAGACAAGAACCGGATTAAAATAAAAGCACTTGTAGTTTAACTGGGCTAAGAGTTACTCTGAACATCGGTACTATACATCCCAGCTTACTATCAGCTCTCTCAAGGAATTTCTGCTCTGCATGGTATAGCATATCGAAGTATGCAGGTATATTATCTTTGTCTGCCTCTGAGGCAGCTACAGGTTTCTAAACACTTGTTAGGACTCCAGTTCAGACACTTGTGCAACAGTTGACATAACCATCTAAAACAGAGCTACATTCACTGCACTTCCTGGTGTGTTATGTCATCAGCTAAGCTACTATCTGAGAATCAGACTCTGAGAGACATAGTTTGGGGAGATAAATAAGGTGGAAATTGAGAACTATTTTCAGGGTCTATGTAAAATAAGATTTGTAATTTTTAATCTATTCTTTAACAATCTGTAATCCTAAACATTAATTTTCTTTAAAGCAGCAATGCTATACTGAGACTTTTTACTTACTCCAATTTAGTTTAAGATCACACCACTTATTTTTCATACTGGCAATGAGTTCAAGTGTATGTGTTAGATTTCAGCCATGAAATAATGGTAAAATTATCACTTTAGAACCTTTTGTAGTAGACGTAACTCACCTCTACCTTTCCTTATAACTTAATTTCCTGTGCCAGACAGCATCTGTTAGCTTATACGTAACACCTTCTCCTAATAAAACGGTTTTCATACAGTGGCCAGTCAATGCAATGTGTTCAACATGCCTTTTTCAGTAAACACCTTTATTTTGTATAGCATTCCTTTTCCCGGACAGCCTGACATCATTTAATAGATCCCACCACACACTTAAGTGGTGCTTCAGGTGCATATTGTATTATGTATTAAATTGGACCATATAAACTATTTTAGTTATTTTGGCATTGTTAATATAAGCTATTTATTTACAGTACCTGGAAAGGCTTTTATATGGGAGATATAATTAACACATCTACCTCAAGGTTTGCTTTGATTGTGGAGCAGGGGAAGACTCCACTTGTCTCTGAAACTATTGATGTGGTAATCTTTTCAAGGAATAAAGAACATAATGTCTGGCCTGCTACTGTTGCAATCAACGTTTAAAATAACTATAGAAAAAATTAGAGGTTTTATTCCCCAATTCTTTGTGAGCATTTGACATTACTTTGTATCAGTTCCCCCATTTGTGTGGGTCTGTCACAAAGCATCAGGGGAAACATTTAAAAAAAAATATATAGTGATTGTCAAACCACAGAAACTGGAAGATGCAGTTGTACCACCAGAAGCTAAAAAGTAACTCAAGTGGACTAGATTGGGTCTCTGTCACCCACACTTGAAGGGAAAAGGAATTTGTTCTCTTTTTGCCTGATTTTTAGAATTGATTTATGAAATCTCCAAGATACTAAGAATGTTTAAATCTTATCTTGCCTGAAGCCAAAAGTAAAACCAAGGAAATGGACTGAAAGCTCTCAGAGACCTTAAAAGGCCTAGGTATTGAATCTGAGTTTTCCCCACTTTTTTTTTTGGGGGGTCTTTCATATGAAGCACCAGAGATGGCCACAGCTGGAGAAGGGACACTGGATGGTACTGACCAGTGGTCTAAGGTGGTATCAGCCATTCTCTCAGGTCTTGCTCAACAACTAACTGATGCCCATATTCGTATTAGGAAGGAATGCCCCCCCACCCAGCAGTGACTAGTTTTTCTGGTTTACACCCCCCCCCAAACAAACCAACCCACAACCACCTTCCCTGCAGCATGGGACTAGTCACTTGCTAGAATCACCTGGATGTCTCATTCTCCGATTTCAGAGGCTTCAGGCACTGGTTCACCTCAGTCTCTCCTGTTCTATGTGGCATACAACAGAGAAGTCTTACAACGGCAGTAATACTTTGGTTTAGTTCCAGTGGGCTTTAGTGTGCAGGTGCTTGGGTAGTGTTCAGTGACCCGTGATATACTGGTGGTCAGACCAGATAATCTGGTGGTCTTTTCTGGGCTTAAGATCTTTGGCTATTTTAGAAAGTTGGGTGTTGAACAAAATGTTTAGTCTGAATTAAAAAGCCTCTCCCTGCTCAGTCTGGTTTCACTTTTTTGGTTTCCAAGTGTCAAACTTATTAGTTCTTCAGATATCCATACATTTCTTCCCAGAAAATAGGGAAAAGAACACTAGAAAGTCTTCAAGATGTTGGAAATTCTGCTTTCCAGGCCCTACACATTAGAGAAGCAAAACAGCACAAGCCCATTTCCCCTCCTCCTTTTCCAACCATGTTTAAATCTACTTTGGAAGATTAAAACAAGTAACTTTTCTTAGAGAACTTCTAATCTGGTACTACTGCATAGATGTCAGTTTCACCAGCCTATCTACTTGCACAGTCAACACATCTGTAGTTAGGTATGTGGGGGTTTTTTGTTTTGTTTTTAAATAGCTCACCTCAAATATCCCCAGCAGTCTGCCTAGTTTTCCCTTTACTCCAGCCTACGAAGAAAAAAAAAAAAAAAGACTGTTACCATATCAATTTTTTTAGTTCAAAGCTGAAGTCTGACTTGTGCTTTTGTAATGGAGTTGTTACAAGCCATATAGAAGTGGATTACAGAGTTTTATTAGAAGATACTGTAGAATATTAGTTCACAGAGAAATTTTACCTAGACACCATTATATTACTTCAAAATGACCCCAAACTTTCTGGCATCTGAATATGCTTGTGGTGCAACAAATTTGCGTATTCAATAATTTGTGGGCCTAATAGGAATAGGAAGGTACAGATCTGATTTTACTGACGTAAGGTGGTGTGCAAGAGTATATTAGCACCAAAGTGCAGAGAACAAAGAATAGCTTAACTCACATATGCATCTGGACCTAAATGTTATTTTATTTGCCATGTTCCTTGTAAGCTTACACATTAATAAGAAACCAAATGGACACAGCAAGCTAAGGTGAGTAGAATGAAATAAATGAAAGTATTAGAAGCATAATTTACTGAGGTTGAGTAATAAATTAAAACTAAAGAACTAACAGAAACCCCTTTAACGGGTCATTCGTCATTCCATAAGTAGAAGTCCAGCCAGTGATGTCTGAGAACACTGACCTAGCTACCACCTCGTGAGGGGTTGGATTTACTAGTGATAGAAAAACCCTGTCATTGTAGTGAGTGTCTACGCTACAGCAGCGCAGCTGCAGCGCCACATCTGTCCTGCTGTAGCGGCTTGTCGTGTAGTCATACCCTCAACGAAAACAGCAGTGAGCCATCTGTTGAGCATACTTACTAAATAATTCTTTGTATACCACTGAACAATACAGCAGAGATTCAGAATATTTACCACCTTATGTAATTCATTGGAGGTCCCTGTGTCTATTGTAACTTCAGATGGAATTTCTCTGGTTGTTCTGCTGAGGTGCAGCGGCCCAGACATTCTTATTTGACCAGTCTACTCTCCTAGTGTATAAGTAAAACTTGGCAATTTAGTAAATTGCCTGAAACACACTTGTATTTTTAACCATACCCTTTTTAGCATGTGTCAATTCTAAACTTTATTGTACAAGATCAGAAGTATTCATTTTTTATTCTCTCCAGAAGTTCTTGTCTTGCTGCTCCTAGAATCCAAAGCCTGAAAGAACCAGCTATTCTGTAGTAAAAATGACAGCTTACTGGAAGTAAAGTTAATGGAGAGTGTGGCTAGAGTTAAGGCAAATAAAGGAAACCTGTTGATTCTCTTTAACTGTACCAAGACAAAAATGATAGGCAGTGGGTGTCATTTGAGAAAGTCAGAAAAAAGAAAACAAGAATGGTTCAGTGAACTGAGAAAATTGTGTCATTCCAGAAGCTACCCTACTGACAACTTTTTTAGTATATAGTTAGGTTATGTTTCATCTGACCCAGAAAAGCTCTAAGTAAATTGATTTGTTCTGCTTGCTTGTTTTTCAACTTTGTCCCGATTCTAAAGCACCCTAGTCTGACAGACCATGTTAAATTGGGTTCCAGAAGTCTGGCAGAGTTGCTTAGCGCACTTCACTACAAATACATCAGTATGGCTCCTCCCTACCTCAAAAGCCACAGGGACTTTTCTACAAAACCAGTTAAAATCGGTAGGAAGTATTCAATTGCTTAGAGCAGTGGTTCTCAACCTATTTATGATTGTGGGGTGCATGTTACCTGGGCCACAGGTTGAAAACCACAGACTCCTCCCCTCTACCCCCCCCATGCACCTCCCACCCAGAGATCCCTCCACAAAGCAGGGCCAGGAGGGAAACACTGGGCAGGGGGCCCAACGGCAGCCCCAACACTGAACCAGATTATGTGGGGCTCAGTGGTAGCCCCACTATGAGGGGCTGGCCAGTGACCCTGACCCGCCCTGCCTGGCTGGGCAGCCTGGACCCTGCGGCACTGGACAGCTGGTAACCTGGACCTGCGCGGCCACGGCCTTTAGCAAACAAGTGGGCTGCAGCTGTGTGCTAATTAAGCTGCAGGTTGAGAACTGCTGGCTTAGAGTAGTAAGTTTTAAAATAACATATTAGTTTAATCATTTAGCAGTATTAGTCAAATCTTCCAGCAACTCAGGGTTGAGTCTGCAAATGACTTAGTCTATATTATAGGAGAGCTGCATTTTATATTGGAAAGTCTGGAAAAAGGCTTTAGAGGTGATCCAGGGAATTACAGATCAGTAAGTCTTATACCTGTTCCTGGCAAATAGGATTTTTCCTATTTTTAATTAGTCCAACACCTAGGAGATCATGATGCACCCGATCTAATCAGTATGGTTTCTACAAA
This sequence comes from Lepidochelys olivacea, assembly GCF_965140295.1. Taxonomy (NCBI): domain Eukaryota; kingdom Metazoa; phylum Chordata; order Testudines; family Cheloniidae; genus Lepidochelys; species Lepidochelys olivacea. Next base: position 271,771,894 of record NC_140411.1, read on the forward strand.
GGAAAATCATGTCTCACCAATCTTAGAATTTTGATCATGTCAGTAAAGTAATGGATATGGGGGAACTGGTTAACAAATGTAGACTTCCAAAAAGGTTCTGATTTTTAGTAGCCTTTTGTGCAAGTCCTGAGGCATTGGTAAAAGATTTCGCTAGAAAACAAGACAGTAGAATTAAATGATCAGTTTTCACCAATAAAGGGTTAACAACAAGCAGGGTGCCTCCAGGTTCCATACTAGGTCCAGTGTTCAATATATTTATATCAACTGGAAATTCAAGCAAGTTGTGTGGTAGCAAAGTTTGCAGATGACTCAGTTTAGATTAGTCAGGACCAGGAAGGATAGAGGAACTTCAGAGAGATCTAAGCAAACTGGGCAAATGGGCAACAGGATGACCATTTAAATTCACTGTTGATAAATGCAAGATAATGCACGCTGGAGGGGGAAAAACTGAAGTGCTCATACTCTTTAGAAGGTTCTAAATTAAACACAGGAAAGGAACCTAAAGTGTCACTGTAGACAGCTCAATGAAGACTTCAGTTCTAGGTGCAGTGTAAAAAAAAAAAGGTGGTGTTAGGATTCATAAGGAATAGGATTGAGTGTAAATTTATAATGCCTTATATATACACACATGGTGCAACTCCTGCAGTATTGGTCACCTCATCTCAAAAATATTGCAGAAATAGAGGGATTCCAAGAAGCAGTATGAAGTGAAGGGGGAAAAAATAGGATTATTTACCTTAGGAAACGAGAAAGAAGGGATGTGACAAAAGTATATAAAACAAATTATTCAGAGAAAGTAGATAGCTTCTGTTTTTCCTGTCTCAAACTGGAGCAACATCAGCTGGCAGGTCATCCCTTCCTGACTCCAATGCCATCTTTGGCGTCTGCTTCTTGGAGCAAGTCTATTTAAAGCTCTAAGGCCAGCAGGTCCTAACTGAGGACTGACACTAAGCAGCAATCTAGAATATTCTTTCCCAGGAGTGGGGTGGTGGGTGGAGGAGAGAGAAGAAGAGAACAGAGACACACAGTGTGTCAGACTACCAGGACTTGAAGATAAAAGGTTTTGGCTCCACCATAAGACAGGAAAGGAGACTTAGTACTCAGTTTTTGAGCCTGAGAAGAAGAAAGTTACTCACCTTGCATAATAATGATGGTTCTTTGAGATTGTGTCCCTATGGTTGCTCCACTTTAGGTGTGTCTGAATCCCTGCACTTCTGATTGGAGATCTTTGGTAGCAGTGTCTGTTTGGCCCACACATATGCTCTCCCTCCCTTGTGTTGAGGCTAAGTAGCGCTGCATGGGTAAACCACCCTTAGTTCCCTCTCTGCTGCAAAGTCTCCATTGAGAAATCTGAAGTAGAGGGGAGGAGGGTAGGTTTTGGAGCACCCATAGGGACAAATGTCAAAGAGCCTTTGTTGCTGTACAAGATGAATAACTTCCTCTTCTTGGAGTAGAGTCCCTATGGGTGCTCCACTGTAGGTGACTCCCAAGCAGTATCTCTGATGGGAGGTTGCAGCTTCAGAGTCAAGTCTTTTATGGATGACACCACTGTGGAGTCGAAGATAGCATTGGAAGCAGAGTCTCCAGCAATCGCATAGTGTTCTGCAGATATATGAGCAGATGCCCAAGTTGCTGCCTTGCAAATTTATGATAGGAATATTCCTGAGGAAGGGATGTATGTGGAAACTGATCTCATGGAATGTGTCTGGATTCCAGATGGAGATAACCTATCGCAAGCATGACAGCAATGGTTAATACAGTTCAAGACTGATTTGGAGAATTTCTGAGCTGACATTGCAGAGCCTTTTGACCTTTCTGCAATGAAGAGGAAGAGCTTTGGTGATTTCCTAAAGGCCCTCGCCCTGTCAAAATAAAAGGCCACGGTCCTCCTAATGTTGAGTGTATCTAGTATAGCCTCCCTGTTGTCATGGTGAGGCTTTGGGTAAAAGGTGGGGAGGTGAATGAGTTGGTTTATGTGAAAAGATGAGGACATCTTGGGGATGAACTTTGAATATGGCCAAAGAGTGACCTAGTCTTTAAAGAATACCATGAAGGATGGGTGGGGTGTGCCATTAGTGCTGCAATCTCCCCTATTCTCCTTGCTGAGGTGATAGCCCTTAGGAATGCCATCTCCATGGACAGGTAGGTAATCAAGCAGGTGGCCACAGGTTCAAAGGGCAGTCTAGTTAGGCTTTTTAAAACTAGATTTAGATCCCATGTTGGAACGGGGTGTCTGGTTTGGAAAAATCTTGAGGAATCTATTTGTAGCTGGGTGAGTGAAAACAGAGTCTCCCCCTATCTGTTGATGGAAAGCCATTATGACCGCAAGGTTTACTTTGAGCAAACAGAGATAGCTCTGTCCTCTTGAGATCTAGTATGCAGTCCAACATCACGGGGAGGACGGAAGATGTCAGTGATTTGTTCGGAATCACACCAACCTGAAACCTTGCCCACTTTTGCAGATAAGTGAGGTGGGTAGCTAATTTTCTACTGTTTAGTAGCATTTCCTGTACCTCCTCAGAGCAGTAGCTCTGTGTTGAAATCATGAAGGAGTCAAGACTTGAGCCAGAGTATCTGCAGGTTGGATGGAGAGTTTGTCCTGTGAGAGGAGTTAAGGAGTGGGTTGAAGGATTGATGGACACATCACAAGCTGTGACAGGTACAGGTACCATATCGGTCTCAACCAGGTAGAAGCAATTAGTATAATGTTTGCTTTTTCTCTTTTTATTTTTATCAGGACCTTCTGCAGCAGAGGGAATGGGGAAAGGAGTATAGGAGGCCCTTGTCCCATGGGAGACAGTCTCCTAACAAAATGTTTTCGCAGTCCAGCTATGGAGCAATAGAGTGGGCATTTCCTGTTCAGATAATGAGTGAATAAGCATCGTTGGGGTCCTCCATTGATAGAATATGCTGTGGAGTACTGTTGTGTTTATTTCCCACTTGTGGTCATGTGAGAACTTGCAACAGACTGTCTGCTGTTGTATTCTGTACTCCCAGTAGGTAAGCCACCGACATCAAAACATTGTGGCAAATGCACCAATTCCATAGCTTTAGCATTTCTGTGCACAATGGGGATGACTTGGCATCCCCTTGGTGGTTTGAGTACATGCACGCTGTTGTCTGTCATGGTTTTTTGTGTGCGTGTCCCTGATCAGTGGGAGAAAGTGAGCACACATTTGACCACTGAATTCAAGTAGGATAATATGGAGAGTCGCCTCCACGGGAGACCACTTGCCCTGAGTCTTGAGATTGTTCAGATGTGCTCCCCAGCCTCTTAGGAATGTGTCCTTAGTCAGAAGCAGAGTGTGTGTGTGTGTGTGTGTGTGTGTGTGTTGGGGGGGGGGGGGGAGTGCGTGAATAAGACTCCTGTACAGACATTTGTTGGGTCTTTCCACCACTCCAGGGAGCGTGACCCTGGAGGGCGTCGACAGAGGTGTGTCTGGTCTGTAGGACAGATTGAGTCATGTCTGTAGGCACCTCATGTGTAGTCTGGCATGAGATATTACAAACATGCCTGCCACCACATGCCCAAGAAGCTGAAGGCAATGTCTGACATTTGTGGGCTGGCCTGAACTGAGTGGCCAGGCTGTGAAATCTGTGTTGGGGAGAGACTGGCCTCTATAAACTCCAAGCATTGTACTGAAGTTAAGGTTGATTTTTGGTCACTGATTTGTAGACCCAACTTTGTGAATACATCCTTAGTTCCCTGTAGGGCATCTTCAAAGGAGAGGGTTCTGAGGAGACAGCTGCCTAAGTATGGGTAAATCACCATTCCCAGGTGTGTAGATGAGCTGCTACTATGGAGAGGACCTTCGAAGATACTCTGGAAGCTGATGAAAGGCCAAAAGAAAGTACTCTGTACTGGTAATGGTCCTGACCTAGGGTAAACCTCAGGAATAGTCTTTTGAATGGTTAAATGGGTATGTGGAAATAGGAATCCTGGGAGGTAGACAGCAAGAACCAAAATCTCCTTGTTTTAGAAATTAAAAAAAAAAAAAATCTCTTGCGGCTAGCGTGACCATCATGAATTTTTGTGCCTTCACATATTTGTTCAGTGCTATGAGGTCTAGTATTGGTCTTCAATCTCTTTTCTTGGGAAATTAGGATACATTGGGAATAAAAGCAGTTGCCTCGGAGGTGTACCGGAATGGGTTCTATGGCTCCCAGGCATAGCAAGTAACCTATTTCTCATCTTAACAGTCACTCTGGAGAGGGGTCCCTGAAGAGGGATGGGGAGGAGGTGAAATGGACAGAGAATCCATTGGAGATAGTCTCCAAGACCCATCAGTCAGTAGTTTTCCCAGTGTGGAGGAACAGAGCAAGGCAGCATTCAAAGGGATGCAAATAGTTTGAGAGCTGCAGCTGTTTTAGGGAGTGGTCTCTCAGGGCCTTGATCAGAGCACCAAAATTGGTATTTTGAGGTGAAAGGCTGAGATAGAGGATTGAGAGGCTGACTGTTTTCACCTCTCACTGTAGACTTCTTTTGTTGTGGCTCACAGTAGTGCTGCAGCAGGTACTGGGGCAGCCATAATTTGTCAGAAGACTGAGGACTAAATTTTCTTTTCTGTCCCAGTGTGTAGACCCTCAAGTATTTCAGTGTGGCCCTGGAGTCTTTGAGAGGATGGAGTGATGCGTCACTCTTATCTGCAAACAATTTGGAGCCCTCAAATGTTGTCTATACCTTCTTTGGCAGCTCTGAAAGGTGTGATGCATAGCAGGCCGCTGTATCTGCAGCATCTAGTGCAGTCTGGAGTGCTGTTCTCTCCACTAACTGCCCTTTATGAATGATGGCCTAAAACTGTTCTCATTGTGCTCCTGGCAGGTGGTCAATAAAAGCATTAAGTTTGGCATAATTCATGTGGTCACATTTTGCCACCAAGGCCTGGTAATTTGTGATTCTGAAGCACAAGGTTATTGAGAAGTATGCCTGCCTTTCAAAGTAGTAAAGTCTTTTCCAGTCCCTATATTATGGGGGGTATTTTGTGTGATGTTGGTGGCCATGGGAATTCACTGCATGCACAATGATGAAATTACATGAAGCGTGTGAAAAAAATAATTCTGTATCCATGGGCATGTATGTAGTTTTTAGTCGGCCCATTTTCACGTTGGTGTGACTGAGGCTGGTGTTTGCCATCTTACCTCAGCTGGACCCAAAAGTACCAAGTTAACTGGGAGGGTAATCCTCGAGGATGGTGCAGTATGTCCAACAACTTATGGCAGGTGTCCTTCACCTCCGGGAGAGGGATCTGCAGTGTCTGTCACCCTCTTTGTGAAATCCTGAAAGAGTCTGAAATAGTTTGCTATGGACAGTTGAGGGGGCATCACCACGTCTGGGGATTAGGATGAGATTTGTTTGCGGTGTGGCCTCCTCTGCTAGTCTGGTCTCCTGTTCTCAAAAGTTTCATCAAGGTTCTGAGGCTCTGTATTTAGAGCCTCAGAAAAGACAGTGTCTCAGACTCAGAGTTGTTGACAATAGATACATAGGAAGTATGGTGCCTGTAGACTGCCCACGGATCCCAATATGGCCCCTGGGGTGGTGGAACCTTTGGCTGGTTATACCACAGGAGTGGAGGCTCAGAGCGAGGGTATATCTGGGAAGTCCCCAACTGGTAGACAGCGGAACCATGGTGAGAATACAGAGAAAGTAACCAGGAGGACATCCTATCTGAGGATCTGCTGGATATTCATGGAGCTGATCAGGAGAGTGGAAGTGAATGCCTTGGTGCTGCTGTTGATTCTGGGATTTGAGATGCACTTGGTACTGGTACCAAGTAGAGGGGACTACTGGGATCTCATACCACCAGGTCCCTGGAAAAATGAAACTCCTGCAGTGCCGTGGTGATCAGTTTGTCAGGGTTGATTTGTCTGTACTGAGGCAACTGGCAACCTTACTCAACATGGACAGTCTGACAAGGGTTGTTTAGAAGTTTTTGTACAGAAGATTTCCGTGCTGATGGCAATCTTCGTAGGGACAGTATGGTCTGTGCTTTTGCCTCTGACAGGTGGTGCCGCTGTTTTGAAAACTGCTACTACACAATAGCAACTTAATGTTTCCTAAGTTTTACTCCCTATGTTATTCAGTATACCCGATTTCTTAAATTGACAGTTGTCCTAGTCTAAGATTTTCTGCTTAAATATTGTAGTGTGTAAGTATATAAAAGTCTCCTAAAATGGAAACATATTACTAAACACAGGGCAGTTTAGAGTTGGCAGTTTAGAGTTTCCTGCTTTTTGCCCATTTAAGCCACTTCTATTTGTGAAAATTTGAATTCTTTACAAAGAATTAGATTAAATTATACAGAAAGGCAATCCACATGCTTTCAGTTTTGAGATACCATTAGGTAAGACGCCCCTGACATGCTGTCAAGCAGGCTAGCTTTCATCTTACTTGTCGTGACATTGGGTTTCAGGGACTAAGAGCTGTTGCCTGAATACTGTGTACACAGGCTGTATTGTTGCAACATCTACATAAATTACTTGTCCTGTTTTCATATTTCAAAATCTCAATTACTGAATCACATTTAAGAACTTAGTTTGCTTTTAGATTTAAGTTGTGAACAAGAAAGTCTCCCAACACCCAGGCAGTCAGCATTCTGGTTTGTCTGGCTTCTTTTACTAGAGATTTTCTACAAAATGGCCCTTATGAAAGAAAATCCCTTCAAAAAGTGATTCAGTTTCAATTAGAGGCGGCATTATAAAAATCTTAATTTGAAATTATGTCCAAGAATTAAATATATTGTAGACATAAATTTCAAACTTTTGAACTGAGTTGATATCAGGAATTTGAAGTTTATCTTAGTTTAGTGATTCCCAAGTGGTTGTCTTCAGAGATTGCTAGTTTCAAAGGAGCAGATGTTTCCAGCTGCTTTTATAAGTGGCCAGAACTTTACAAAGAAGTACCTGGAGCCCTGTTAAAATTGTTAAAAAAAGTTCCCTCTGCAGATGCTGCTGCAAACATAGTAGTGGGGACTAGAATATCCAACCACTAGCAGAAGATCAAGGTGGCTGGGCAGCACTTTTAGGGTGAAGGAAGCCCTATGCTGATCTTAAAAGGGTCAGCTGTGTCACCAGATTTGCTCATTATGGAATGCTTATCCATTAGCTAGCATAAAGCCTTGTAAATGTGTTCCGCAAGTTATATTGTTTGTCCCAATGCCACTGACTTTTTTTTTAATATCAGAACCCTGTCCCTTAAAACTATTGTGGCACCCATGACAGTCAAGTTCTCACAAAAATAAGTCACTTATGTTTCTTAAAGAGCTTGTTTTGATCAAAATGCCAGTTTAAAGACAGGAGTGAAATGATTCAATTTTATATCCGACACTATTCTGTGGTAGAAATAGAAGTTTTCCCCTCCTCCCCATCTCTTAACAAGGAGAGAGATTTTAAACTCATTAAAAGTTCTTACTCAAGACAATCTTAATAGTTTTAGAATAGTTTAGTGTTTACTCCTGGAATGTTTAGTAAACAAAGGAAGTCTTTGGGAGAATGTGCCTAGATTTGAAGTTTAAGGGTATTTACAAAACTCACTTACCCAAAGGTTAGAAAAGAATGGTTGTTTACCTTACAGTTACCATGGTTCTGAGTTGTCCACACAGACTCATGCACCATGTGCACACAAGATTGGATTCTTTTGAATAGCAATGTCTTGGAGCAGTGCTTGGGCCCTGGATACCCTCATGACCCCCAGTGCTGAGGGTATAAGGGGTGGGGAAGCCTCAACACCCCAGTTCTTTTGCCAATGAAGAATCCCAAGTTAGCAGGGAAAGAGGATGGGTCATGGAATTTGTATGGTCAACACATCTTAAAGAATAAGAGTTACTGTAAGGTAAATAACTTGTTCTTTTGAGTGATTGTCCTCACAGTATCCTGTTCCTGGAGGTGGGTAAGAGTCCTACCTATAGATTGGAGGACCACCCTTCTGAAGCTTGCATCTGATCCAGAGGCCTGCACCAAGGTATGGACGTAGGGTGGTAGAAGCTTGGAGTGGAGTGAACTCCAAGTTGATGCCCTATAAATTTCAGTCAAGGGGACATTGTTCAAGGTGGCAGCAGTCGTCACCTGGGCTTGAGTCGAATCAGACTTAATGTGTCCAAGGGAATTTCTTAGACAGCAGGCACTTGTGCAGTCCAAAACCCATTTCGACAGCATCTGCACGGCTAGGAGTTTGTCCTCATCTTCTGCGAATGTGACAAATAGCTTTGGCAAGATCCTAGGTTGGCAAAAGGACAATGCTCTAACTACATCAGCACAAGCAGCTTTCAGTGAAGAACACTGTTTGGGAAGAGAAACTGGCAGAAGAACAGGATGAATATGAAAGTCTGATACATTCATAGGCAGGAATTTCAGATACTACCTCACCGCAACCTTTACTTGTTTAAGAAGGAGCCTTCCACATAAGAGCCCGGATTTCCTATTCTTCTGGCCAACGGCGCATTAGGAAGGTAGTCTTCATGGAGAGGTAGCCATGGGCTCAAAGGGAGGACCCATTAAGCCAGCTAGTGTGACAGAGATCCTACCGAACAGGGGAATCAACTGGTTGAAAGACATGGGTCAGTCCTTTAAGAAACCTCATTATAGCTTTTGTTTTAAAGAAACATTATACAGAATAATCATCAGATCCTTCTATTTGACAAGGTGTTACCATATGGGAAATGACTGCCTAGGAAGGAGTGCTGTGGAAAGGGATCTGGGGGTCACAGTGGATCACAAGCTAAATAGGAGTTACGAGTGTAATACTTTTGCAAAAAAAGCAAACATTCTGGGATGTATTAGCAGGAGTATTGCAAGCAAGACATGGGAAGTAATTCTTCCCCTCTACTCTGATTAGGCCTCAACTGGAGTATTGTGTGCAGTTCTGGGCGCCACATTTTAGGAAAGATGTGGACAAGTTGGAGAAAGTCCAGAGAAGAGCAACAAAAATGATTAAAGGTCTAGAAAACATGACTTATGAAGGAAGATTGAAAAAAATTGGGTTTGTTTAGTCTAGAGCAGAGAAGACAGAGGGGACAGGATAAGTTTTCAAGTACATAAAAGGTTGTTACAAGGAGGAGGGAGAAAAATTGTTCTTCTTAACCTCTGAGGATAGGACAGGAAGCAATGGGCTTAAATTGGAGCAAGGGCAGTTTAGGTTGGACATTAGGAAAAACTTAACTGTCAGAGTGGTTAAACACTGGAATAAATTGCCTAGGGAGGCTGTGGAATCTCCATCGGGAATTTTTAAGAGCAGGTTGGACAAATACCTGTCAGGGATGGTCTAGATAATACCTAGTCCTGCCTTGAGTGCAGGGGACTGGACTAGATGACCTCTCAAGCATAACATGTCAATTTAATAAAATCACAAATGTGTATAGGTAGAGATTTCACTTAATAGACCAGGCAGGTCTACGAAATATTAATATTTGAAGAAATTAGATAGGTATACTTTTCTTGCAGGTGAGTGTACTTAAGGGTATTCATAAAAGATACCCAAATATCAGAGTACTTATCTGTTTATTTTGGAAGCCTACTTTATGACATATGGTTTGACATTTCAAGGGGCCCCAATAGAGCCAATGTTGATAGGAGCACTGTGGGAGTGGGGACGTGTAGACCAGCTTGATGGTGCTCTTCTGCACTCTGAAAAATGATAGGATTCCTTCCTCCATTGTGTAGCCATGTCCCACTGTGCTATCCTCAGTGGAGATGGGTCATATTTCAATGAGGATTGTCTGCTGTGCTCCCTGGGAGGCAAAGGCAGCAAAATCCTCCTCCATAAGCGGGGCATCCCATTCAGGTGTCTTGTTCTCAGGCAGATCTATGGCTGGTTCTGATCAGTCATGAGGGACCTGTCTATCTACTGATTGCCTCTAAGTCTGTCCAGGATTGGAGACTCTGGTACTGTTCCTACAGCTAAGTCTGCTGGTGTGTAGAACTGTCAGTGCAGATAAGACTGTTGGTACCAAACACACTGCCAGCTCTTGAGTGGTCAATGCCAAAGTTTTCCACAGCACTGCATTCATCAGCACAGCACCACCCAGAGCTAGTGTAGGGTCAGCCACCTGAATGGTACCAGTAGCAGTGTGGTGCTTGTTGTGGAAAGCTACCATCTTTTGTACAAATTTTGCCTTGGAGCTTAGGCAAGACTCAGCCTTGAAGCCCTGACACATGGGAGCTTTAGGAGGGGCTGCGTCTTCTGGCTGAGAAGCGAAAACTAGGTCCCTTCCCTGATCCTTGGAGGGGTGCTCTTTACCTCCCGTCTCCTGGGGAAAATCAGAGCATAGGAGCAAGGTTTCTGAATGTGCCTCAAATTTGGGGTGACATGACTCACTGGACAAATGAGAGAGATAGGAAGGTGGCCTCTTCAGTTGCTTACTGGAATCAGATGCTTGCGTGAACGTTTAAGTTTCCATCTGACTTTTCTTGCCCTCAGGGTGTGCTCTGAAGTTCTGCACACTGAACAGTGCTCAGCACATGTCCCCCTCTCAAGCATGAGGCACCTCAAGTGTGTCATTGTTATGCACCTCGCAATACAGCAGTGCCTATTTTAAATCCTGTAGACTTGCTTTTGCCCATTTATACCTATGTGCAGGGAGTCGAGCCCTTGCACAGAAGATAGATGGGTTTTCTTACCACCTCCATACCTTGAACCTCACTAACTACAATAAAAACTTTACAAATGGGTCTAAACTAACTTATTCTAATAATCAACAGTTCATAGATAACAAAAAGGTCTAACTATACTGTCAGCTACGGTGGCTGCAAAAGCTCCTGCATGGTCCCAATGGACACTATTCAAAATCTGATTTTGCACGTATGAGGGTGCATGCACAACCACAGTGTAGTCTGTGTGGACAATCACTTGAACTTTTTCATGCATAAATATTTAGTCATTAATTTGTGCCTCTACTTTTTTTAAATTTTAGTTCATATCAAATATTTCATGACTAAAAGCAGTGTTTGTCATGATCTCCTTGATATTTCAGTATGAACGGTGAGCAACACCAAGTATTTAAGTGTTCCTTTAGCTAATACGTGAGCTGTTCAAATCTATAATTTTACTTGCAAGATCATGGTTTGTTCATTCAGTTATTCCCAAATCCAAGCTATACAAGAATCCTAGAGAACTATTTAATGAAAAACAGCTTAGAAGTATATTTTAGTATGAATTTCAGGATTTCATGTAAAACCGAAAGGAGTCCAATATAGGTTACAAAACCTTATTCAAAAGGCTCTTTCCAAATACTCAGACACTTACTAAATTATAAGATGCTTCAGAAGAGGAGACTTCAGGCTGGGATTTTCAAATAAGCTTAAAGCCTTGTCTACAGTAGGAAGGGTTTTGCTGGTGTCACTTACACCAGTTCACCTTCCCCTAAACAAAATAGACTCAGCCAAATGACCTTTTTGCTGATATGCTGCTTTTATACTAGGACTTTCATTAGGGGTTTGATACACCCCCTCCCTCTCCCCCCAGACATAACTATGCCAGCAAACCTTGAGTAGAGAAGGCTTGAGCATCTCTGCTATGAAAGATCATAAATTCCCTCCTGACAAGGTTACCTGATCTATATGCATCAACTGCTGAAGAAACTGAGACCAGTCAACTAGTTAGTGAGCCAACAGACTGATACCCAACTCAAACTCATTAATTCATTTTGGCTTTCTTTTCTGGATCAACCAAGATAAATCAGAGCTGGGAACAAGCATGTCAGCACAAAAGCTGTTGACATGTTACTTAGGACAATTTTATGGCAACTCTTCAACATTAAGAGAAAGGGGAAATGATTCATCTAAAGGGCTCAGTCAGTGATACTTTGTAGTATATCACTGGCATCCAGCACCAGGCTTCAGTTAAGGATGTTCTGCATAAGCAATACTACAAGTTGGAATGATCAATATTGAATACCTTTATGCTTATTGGGTAAGCTTCTATTAAATCCTAAATGGACAATATGCTCCTGAAGATAAGTGAACAGGTTTCTCTCAAGATAAACATTAGGTGGCACTCTATTTGATTTCTTGATTTCCACTGAACAACAAGTGTCAAGCTACTATGCAAATAGTGGTTTAATAGGTTGTGTTAAGTAGCTATAGGTAGCTTCTTTGAAGAACTGAATTAAAGAGCATTTCCTCGTTCTAATTTTGAGGAAAGGCCAGGAATATACACTAGAAGGTTCTAGTAAAACCCACTCTTAAGAGAGCTTCTATTTGAGCAACTAACCAGGACTGGATTAAGTAGGATAAGCAGTCAAACCACCTGATTTTTTTTTTTTTTGTTATAGTCCATCTCCAGGGCTCTTCTAGTTTGCCTAAAGAGAAGTGTAGTTTTTGTTGGAAGCTGTCTACTAGTTACAACAGAAAAGGTGAGAATTAAGATGAATTGTTTGAGGTTTTCCTTGTAGAATAAATAGTTCTTTGCTTGTCCAAGTCACAGCATTGCTTGAAGTATGAAAATAAACACATTTTCATGCCCTGGAATATGAGAACTTGATTTTGTTTACATGACCTTTGCCTTAAATTGCCACCCCCACACTTTGTTTTAAGCATATGAAGGTAAGATTTAAATGTTAGGGAGGCTCAAAGTAGTTTATGCTTTGTCCTAGGAGGCAAGGTAAGAACTACACTTTTGGAGTGTGAACTCCTACTCTAATCCATCAGTTGAATCACAACCCTTCAGCCACTTTACTGCTGCCCAATATATAGTTTTCTTTTTGCCACCATATGCATATTGGTGGCAAAGTCTTGGTTGTAAAAAAACAGCTGTGCTGTAAACTATTTAAAAAATAGTTATTCCTGCATGTGAAAAGAATTTTGTTTCACAGTTGCAATAGCAAGTTAGAGCCTTTATTCAGGTTTTGGGAGTCAAATAGTGTTAGCTTGTTACTCCTATGCAGGATAGGACTGTCAAGTCATGGCTTTGAAATACCTGATGCAGGAAAGACATTGCTTTATCAGATTTTATGCATTCCCAAATATTGGTAGCTTTTAACATGCATCTAAATTGGAAGATAAATTCAGTTTTAGCCTGTAATCTTTCAGGCCTAGGAGTCATAAGCCATCAGCTGATTTATACATATATTGCAGTGTCAGGCAACAATGCTAACCGTCTTACCTCCTGCTTCCTCTAGGTGGAGCAAAACACATGCTGTAGTTATCTAGTTTAGTGAAGCAAACTCCTGTATATTTTATAACACAGTTACAAAAGTTTGATTTTGTGAGCTGAAATTAAGATGACATCCAAGCTTTGCCAGATTTATATTCCAAAGACACTGAATAACCAAGCAGTAAATTACTTTCTGACATGACACTATTCTTGCATTTTTTTGCATGCTCATATAAAGTAAAATCCAATGAGTTTCTCCTGCAGGGAACACAATTGCTGCAAATAATGAAGAATTGCAGTCAGTAAATATCATACATACTGCAGAACACTTTTTAGGAAAAGTTTTTGTAGGCACTTATGTATCCCTCCACCACTTGTGTTTCATTATTTTCCATGTATTTAAGAATTGCTGGAGTGAGTTTCCTAGTCTAAATTAATCCCCCTATGAAAGTTCTCTCAGACATGGGACTACCAATATGTTAAATTTCTGCAGAAGGTCATGTGTGGGGGGGTGGGGGGGAAGGAGACGATGGGGAGGAGTCAGGTGCTTACAGCTAATAGAGGTTAATATAATTATAGATCTCTATCCTTATATTCAATCTTCTACAATGCCAAGACTCACTTTGTTTCAGGTACTCTTATTTAAGTTTGCTGAGAGACAGGGCCTGGTCCTTTCAGCTGGCCAATCCTTCACTACTTTTGGAGACCCTTCCCTTTTGCAATCACAGCCTGTTTTATTTCCATCCTCCATACTTTATTAATCAAGGGCTTCATCCTTTAAGTGAAACCCTTAATTACTGGAGTGGCTTGCCAAGGCCTCTTCCTTAACCCAGATTTTTTTTAAAGTGCTGTTTAAGAGGTTTTGCATTCCTTTTTAAGTATACTCAGATGCCTCATTATATAGATATCTGTACAAGGACATACAAAGTTTCTTTCCTTTAAACGCAAACTACAATAGAAAACTCAAGGTGTCAAGGGATCTTAAAGATTGTTACTTGCTTTTATCAGCAGATGAAGCCATCCTTTAAAGCTAGTTTTATGCTATAAAAAAGCAATAATTAAACCTGGAATAAGAGTGTGATTTAAAATGTAAATTAATTTAATTGAAGCCCAGATTAAACATTTGCTTACAATACCTAAATATTTTAAATCTGTGGCTTTTATGATTTTAAATAAAAGGTTGAAAGAATGCCAGTGCAGACTGCAGTCTTTCACACAGGCAGAAAGCTTACTAAAGAAGCCAGCTAGTTTCTACTTCTGTTCACGAGATACACGCAGCAAGGGTTAGGAAAATGAATATGCAGCAATACAGTTACCAGTACCTCTCAAACTTGTTCTCTAGAATCTCAGTATTCATTTAAAATAAAGCTAGCTACCATAGTTGAAAAAAAAAGCATAAAAACAAACTAGTTTAGCCAATGGAGAGATGTTTTGGTGAGTCTACAGAGAGCTTGGAACAGTTTAGAATTGTGAACTGCCCCCCTTCCTCCTCAGTAAGATATATTACCTTGTGTTTTGGATACGTTATTATTTGTTCTAGAAATCTCTCCTCCATTTCCTCCTGATTTGAGGATCTACAGAAATCCCTTACCAGGACGTCATCCCTGTATTTTTCCCTTTCATGGTCAACCAGGGACTTCACTGGTCACCTCCTTCTGGAGGTCAGAACAAATGCATATTTTTTTTTATGTACAACGCAATACCTTCTTTTTAACCTGACTGTCCTTCCTGAAGTTATAACCCTCTATACCAATATTCCAGTCGTGACATTTATTAGTTCATGACACTTTCACTTTAAGTTTAATTATACACATTTCACTTTACTGCAGTTGATCATTGATGTATTTTATTTTAGCTAGAAACTAGCAATGCAAATGTAGTTGTGAAGTAGCTATCAAAAATTAAGTATGATATTCTTGAAGTATTTCTGCAGACTAAAGATACAGATGAAGCCTGTAACTGTGTTTAGATAGTATTTTTAACTAGTTTGCCTAAGAACAATATTTAAAACTTGAGTAGCAGTTTACTTAAAGAAAATCCTCATTTGCTTTAAGTGTCAAGCTACTGAAAGGAACTGTTTGTTCATCAAAACTTAGACATCTAAACCTGTCTTTAGAAGAAAAATGTGGGTTGTTCCCGTCTTGCTTTATTGATGGATAATGGCCAGAAGCACTATTTTTACCGTTGAAATATCAAGTCTCTTCTTTAAGAATTACCACGATTGGTGTTCACCACATGCCACTTGTAAATTGTTTAACTTACTATATATGATCTTGAAGAAATGTTGTGGTGCAACGTTTTTAGCAGCTGTGCACGTCAACAAAATATTCACTGCCAGAACCTTTTACAAAAATTTTAGGTACTAAGCTACTGCCTATATAGTGTTCTCACACAAGTATACAAACATTACATGATGCCAAAACATTAGATTTTCTTGTAGTATTAAAATAGAAACTTAGCCCTCAAATGAAGAGGCAGAGGTTAACTATTAAAATATTTTCTCAATACTTTGTCAGGAGTTTGAGTCAGATTATTTTAAACTGAGGAACACACTAAGAATCCCTTTCCTTCCAACTACTCAGGTCTCGTTACTTGATTTAAGAGACCTACTAGTCCTCTAGTAGTCCATAACGTCTTACAGGTAAGACTGAAAAATCTGAAATCAAGGTAAAAATAATCAGAAAGGGTTTTTTCCCCACCACCATCTTGCAGGCTTCTTTACAACTCTTCAGGAAAAAAAAGGAACTCCCCTTTTACTCTTTGCATGTCACATTCTTTAAGAATTTACTATAACATCTGCAAAATCCAGGTTTCAATCTAATCTAAATATTGACTATAACCTATTTCCAGAGCAACATATTCTGATCATTTATTTTATGACTCATCTCATTTTGAATCCAAATTAAGTCTATGAAATAGGATAAGCTATAAATTCTTCGGAGTTTGTGGATCATTTGAATTTTGGCAAATTAAACTGTGAAAAGTCGCTGAAGTTCCTTTTAAAAAAGGAAAAAGGATCCCTATCTGAATATGAGTGGGATTGTTAAATCTAGGTTTACCTCTTCATACACCTCTCGGACTGCAGCACCTCCTGGTTCCTCCTCTGGCTCCATTCCTCCACCTGGTACAATCCACTGATCTGGGTACCGACTACTACTCACTAACAGCACCTGAAAGGTCAAAATACACACATTTAAGTAGTCATTTGAAAATAATCTGATTGGAGAGTCTGAAGGCTACTGACCATTTTCCTACAGTGTACTTGTTCATGCCAGATGGATTACAGCTTTCAAAAACGTAAATCAAAAATAAATAACCTGCACCTAGATTTACATGTGAAGTACTAACTCTTATTAAAAATCTTGAGATTAATGAAGGTTAAGAGTCAAGGTCCTCAGTCGTATATTCACCTCCCTGCACTTGTTTAAATAGGGCATTTTCTTACATCATATTGGTGAGAACTTTCCTGACTGTTGTACAATGAAATATATCAAGTTGATTTAGAGGGACACCTTTCTAGACGGCTGATAACGAGGCTTCTGTAAAAAGTCCAAATAAGTAGAATTGTCAAAAATATAAAGTTTAAACTAGATATTTCCCTGGAATTTTTACAATATTTACTTTGCATGATTTAATGATGTAACTTCACTGGAACTTGTTGTTCAAGTTAGAGAAATACAAAAAGCAAGAATCAAAAACAAGTTAATTATAAAAATGTTTTCAAAATGTACTAATCCGTTATTAGTAAATTAGGAAAAACCTATTTAAAATGTGTTTTGTCTTCATGTTTAGCCATCTATTTTGCATTAAAATTGGAAAGGACATTTTGGGCAGAAAGGTATAACAGACCTTTAATAAAACTAGTATAGTGCCTAGGACCCCAAGTCAGAGTGGGACTCCACTGTGCTACGCAGCGTACAAAGAGGGTAAAGATGGCTTCTCGCCCAAGGAGCTTTCTTGTATAACTGTTGCCACAATAGAATTTTAGCATTGTGCAGTTCTCACCATTAGCCAGCCATTGCAGTTTAAAATACTTATTTTACCATTTATCCAAGAATGTAGTGAAGTTAAAGGTTACATTGGATAGTTTTATATAAAAGTCAAATATGGTAAGGAGGACCATGAAAATGGAACTCTGATGGAAAGAGCATCTGGAGTTAGTAAAAGATTACCTGTATTTGCGGTCATTTCCACTCTGACTAGTAGATTCTATCTATAGTAGTTTAGTATGAAGCTTCTTGGAAGTTAGCACAAGATAGCTTATGTAACCACTTTTCTCCTTGGGAAATACATTTTCCTTTAAGGATGGAAAGGAATACAAACATGTACTATAAGCGAGCTATTTGCAGAAATGAAGCCAATAAGTGCAAAAAACCAAATTATGTTCTATTGAAAATTCAGATCCACTACATATTGCTCAGTTTAGCAATGCTAGATGTTTGGATGATCACATTTGGCCTTACTGGGAGATTGGCCCAGGGAGAGAAGGGGCACAGAGACATTTTACAGAACAAAAATAAATCAGTAAGGAGTTCTTAATTATATATTATTCTAGAAAATATGCAGATTACTATCCAATTGCAATAAAGTTAAACAGAACAATTTAACAACCTAAGGCTGGGATATGGGGTGTTTTGTACTCTCGGGGGGAAAGGGGGGCGGCGGCTGGGAGAGAGCTTGTTTTAATTTCACATACATACCAGTGTTACCACCAATGGTGGACATTTTCCCCCACTATCACTCAAGTGATTTTTAGACAGAACTGGCTTCTATTTTAATACTTTGTCAAAGACAAAAGTCCTAATTTGTGGAGACAGTTACAGCACTATAATACTCTGCAGTATCTCCTATGGTCCAGTTATTGGTGGTATAGTAGAACTAAGTTGGACTCTCTCACAGCAGGGAAGGAAACCCACTACTTACTGGGCCTCTGAAGTGAACTCAGTCTCTTGTATAGAAGGCCAGAATACTGACCACAGGATCACCCCACATATTTTACAACCTACTTTTGTTAGCATAGCTGTTTAAAACCTAAAACTACTAGTAATAGAGATTACTATGGCTCATGGAGTTGCCTATATGGATCCATACTCTATACCCCTAATTTCTTCCTACTAAATCAATAATCTATTATAAGACTATGGGGAAGGAGATATAGAACAAACATAGGGAGTCTTCAAAAATCAGTTATGTTAATTAAATGTAAGAGCATTACCTGCGAGGTTCCCAGACAAGATGATTACAAAGTAGTCTTTAACCCAGGGAGGAGAGTGTGAAGACCCACTGAACAATGATTGTGGAACTGCTCTCCTATTCAAGTATCTGCTCTACAAGCTAATTACAAGGGGTAATGCTGTGTAAATATATCAGTATAAATCCAGGTAGCCTATTTGCTTCTCTGGGGAAAAGGTGTGTTTTAAGAAGATGGCTAAAATGCTGTCCTAGCAAGGGTCAGTATTTACTCCTGGAGGAAGTCTGCACACTATTATAAAATATGCAGAATTTTAATTGTCAGAATACTACAATCATACCAGTTTCAATTATTTTGGTAATTTATTCCAAAATAAATGTCAACAAGTATGTCTGTACCAATACAAACAAAGAAAAAAAGATTCCCCCCAGGAGTAAAGAATTAAAGAAACCCCCTACAACAACCCAGTTCCAGTTCCTCTTATGCTTTTTGTTGGGTGCCTCAGTCTGGGCGTGTTACAAATGCCACTTGGGCACATGTGCGTGCGTGTGTGTGTGTGTGGGAACTATGCCCCTGTGGTCTCAGACACACCCCTCCCACCCCCAGAGCCTAAGCTGTGAGGCATCCCCTGGTTCAGACATCCACACTCCCTCCTCCCCAGAGCCCAGGGATCTCGAGAGCATGCAAGAGAGAAACAGCCTGATGTTGGGTCCTGAGCTTGTATAAAGCCACCTGCTTCCTTCAGGACATGCTGGAAACCACAGCTGCCCAGAACCCTCCAGCTCCCTCTCCCTGACAGAGTCCTGTATTTGCAAGCCAGAGAGCCAGGCTCTGCTGGGTCCAGCGGTTCCCACTGGTGCCCAGCAGCTCTGTGGCACCAATTCTGCAGGGAAAAATTAATTCTGCACAGAACTTTAATTCTGTGAAAATTCATTGCACAGTGGCACATAATTCCCCCAGGAATAAGTCTTACTGAAACTGTTGAAGCTACCTTAGAACAGATGGGGTAGGAGCTGGAAAGGAACAGTGGCAGATTACCAAGCTGCTCCTACAGCCGGGTACCTCTGTGCTTTCATTAGTTAATGCTAAAGTTAACACGGAGATGGAGTCATTCACAATATTTGTCTTAAGGCTGTAGATTCATGCAGACATCAGTGTGTTAGTTTACCATTATTCTATCAGGAATGCCTTTATTTGCATTTAAGATTTTGCAACCACAAGAGCCACAGTCACATACGTTTTCTTTTTCTTTAAGCACAAGATAGAATCTCCCAGAAAGAGTACCAGCCCACACTAGACAGTTTTACCTCCTGGGCTTCTCAATGTGCTCAAGCAACCTAGTGATACCCTTGGTCTCAAGCAAGAAGTCAGTCTTCACCACTTAGTGTCTAGGAGAAAGCCAACTCACATCAAGTGCTACAAATCTAAGACTTTGGAAATTTCATGTATTACAAAATGTTCTCTATACTTTAATATTGCAGCCTAGTCTCCTCCCCTGGTCTCAAGTGGTGTGTGGGAGAAAGACAGTATGGTTAGATTAATATAAAGAGGCTTTGCTAAGAGCTTTGAGGTCAGAGCAGCATCTTATCTT
Source organism: Lepidochelys olivacea (assembly GCF_965140295.1). Lineage (NCBI taxonomy): Eukaryota > Metazoa > Chordata > Testudines > Cheloniidae > Lepidochelys > Lepidochelys olivacea. Next base: position 271,791,760 of record NC_140411.1, read on the forward strand.
TATAGAACACACTGATGCATCAGCATGGAGAATGGAAAAGGAGTATGCACCAGCTTGGACAGTCTAATAGGACTGAAAAAAAATTGATGTAAAAAAATCTTAGATAAGTGGTGCCACTGATTTGGTTTGCACTACATGCAAGTTCCAGGACAGGGACAACTCCTGAAAATGAGACACATGCCTTTTGAAAGTCTCAACACTAACAAGGAGAGATCAAAGATTCCTGTACTAGTGAGACTGAAGACAGAAATTTGAAGCCAGGTGTGCACTCAAGCCCAGGAAGAGAATAGACTGCAGCAAAGCAGGCAGTCCAGAATAAAGGGAACGAATGGAAAACTGGAGCGAAGCATATCCTTTATCTTGTCGAGATGAAAGGAAATTTAATAGAAAGTTTTCTGCTTTCTAACACGATTTTCTGGACTTCTACAGAAGAATATGTCCAAGTTGCTGAACTAGTCAGCAACCAGACTGTTGTACTCTGGTACCTCTAGTTGGGATGCAGGATCTAGCTGAAGAAAGTCTCTCAAAGACTGCTTGAATTGAAGAATGATGAAAAGTCAGATCTTTGTCATTCATTATACAGATAATTCCAAAAGTTCAGCAAGTCACCTTTAAGAGTTCATGGAAACTTGAAATCAGATGGAAAGACTAAGTTTGGGGACAACCCTCCAGAAACTGAAGATGGCAACAGCTCTTCTAAATGCAGCTACTAGTTGTTCAGAGAATGGACAACCTTTATAAGGACACCCAAGATGCATGAGTCCTTACAGAAGCTCAAATGAAGATTTAACTGGAGGCAATTCTTCTGTGACACTGGGGAATCTTTTGCTTTTCTGGACCTCAAACTGCTTAGCCTGTATTGCCAATCAGGTCAAGGAGCTCACAGTATCTCAATTTTGAAATCCAAGGGCTAACAAATACTGTAAGTGGCACATCTCTTTACCCAAATACAGGTGCATAATGTTTTTTCTAGGATCTCTCTCAAAATCAGATCCCCATCATGATTAAGGGTGAGGTTGACTAATCCTCTGGGTCTTTCAATCTGATCTTTGTGAACTAAATAGAAGATGTATGGAAAGGGCAAATAAGAGTGCCCTCTCCTGAGGACAGCACAGGAAGAAATTGCCATATGGAAAGGCAATAAAAAGGATCACCACCACAAATGCGAGAGACATTTTGAATCACCAAATCTGATGGTGTAGACGCATCCAGCAGTGAAAACTGCCTATCAAGATTATATCCAAAAGCAAGGCATCAGATTCTGGTCACTAAATGAGTCCCTCAACCCTGCCTCCTCCCCAACACCAAGCTTTCAGTGTGGAAGCAGTTACTATGTTGGAAAGAATCAGGAGACTCATGACTTTTTACCCCTTCTCCCTTGGTTCCAAAGAATAATGGTGTCAGAACAGCATCACTTGAAGGCACCTCAAAGTTGCTGTGAAGACTTTACAGCGATGCTGACATAGTGCTCAATGGCAGCATTTACCTCTTCTAAAACCATTAAGAGAATATTTGGGGAATGGGAAAGTTGTACCTGAGAATTCTCTAGAATATTCTTATGTACTGGAACTTGCTTTACAGGACCTTGAGACCCCCAACATCAAGGCTTCTCTGGCTGTAGAGTGTTTGACTGCTGATGCTGGACTCAACATCAAGGTCTGTTCCAGATCAGTGCCTTCCATGCAGGCAATAAGACCTGCATTGCCACCTCCCACAAATTGTTCTTGAGAGCTATGCTCATGCTCCACATATGAATTTGGAGAAGCTCAGGCACATGAGTAGAATTTGGAATTGTATATTTCCAAGGCAGAGCAAACACCAGGAGTATTCATGTCATCAGCATGTGCTAATGCAGGGGGACATAGCTTGAAGACTGTCTCCACCATCCCCCAAACAAGGAAGCAGAACCACAACAACAAGTGGACAACCATAAAGACTGAAGAACACAGCCAAACAAGGCCCCCAAAGTTACTTACTTAACTGAAAGCCCAGAGTAGTTTCCTAGCAGACAAAAACCGAGTTAAGCAATGGTCATCACCAAGATTCTGCTCAATGCTTATGTATTAAGGCTGATTCCCCCTTATATCCTTTGGTATGGGTGTATAGGCAGGGTGCATACATACATGGCGCTATTCAGAAAGTTTAGCGCTTGTAACCTGAGGGCATGTATATTTCCTTGAGTAGGATCCACTTAAACAATGCTCAAAGAGCAACGTTAAAACCTTACAAGAGGATTAAATGCTAAGCACAGCTGATATTCCACATAACATGAACATTACACAACTTCATGCTGATCAAACTAGCATTCATTGGAGTCTCAGGCTCATTAAGGTCAGAAGGGACCATTATGATCTAGTCTGACCTCCTGCACAATGTAGGAATCTCACCCACCCCCTCCTGCAATAAACCTCTCACCTATGTCTGAGCTATTGAAGTCCTCAAATCATGGTTTAACGACTTTGAGGTGCAGAGAATCCTCCAGCAAGTGACCCATGTCCCATGTCGCAGAGGAAGGTGAAAAACCCCCAGGGCCTCTGCCAATCTGCCCTGGAGGAAAATTCCTTCCTGACCCCAAATATGGCGATCAGCTGAACCCTGAGCATGTGGGCAAGATTCACCAGCCAGATACCCAGGAAAGAATTTTCTGTAGTAACTCAGATCCCACCCCATCTAACATCCCATCACAGGCCATTGGGCCTATTTACCATGAATAGTTAAAGATCAAACTGCCAAAATCCTATTATCCCCTCATACCACCTCCTCCATAAATTTATCGGGTTTAATCTTTAAGCCAGATATATCTTTTGCCCCCTCTGCTTCCCTTGGAAGGCTGTTCCAGAACTTCACTCCTCTAATGGTTAGAAACCTTTGTCTAATTTCAAGTCTAAACTTCCTGATGGCCAGTTTATATCCATTTGTTCTTGTGTCCACATTGGTACTGAGCTTAAATAATTCCTCTCCCTCTCTGGTATTTATCCCTCTGATATATTTATAGAGAGCAATCATATCTCCCCTCAACCTTCTTTTAGTTAGGCTAAACAAGCCAAGCTCCTTGAGTCTCCTCTCATAAGACAAGTTTTCCATTCCTCGGATCATCCTAGTAGCCATTCTTTGTACCTGTTCCAGTTTGAATTCATCTTAAACATGGGAGACTAGAACTGCACACAGTATTCCAGGTGAGGTCTCACCAGTGCCTTGTATAATGGTACTAAAACCTCCTTATCTCTACTGGAAATACCTTGTTGATGCATCCCAAGACCACATTAGCCTTTTTCACAGCCATATCACATTGGCGGCTCATAGTCATCCTATGGTCAACCAATACTCCAAGGTCCTTCTCCTCCTCTGTTACTTCTAATTGATGCGTCCCCAGCTTATACCTAAAATGCTTGTTATTAATCCCTAAATGCATGACCTTACACTTTTCACTATTAAATTTCATCCTATTACTATTACTCCAGTTTACAAGGTCATCCAGATCCTCCTGTATGATATCCCAGTCCTTCTCTAAATTGGCAATACCTCCCAGCTTTGTATCATCCACAAACTTTATTAGCACACTCCCACTTTTTGTGCCAAGGTCAGTAATAAAAAGATTAAACAACATTGGTCCCAAAACCGATCCCTGAGGGACTTCACTGGTAACCTCCCTCCAGCCTGACAGTTCACCTTTCAGTAGGACCCGCTGTAGTCTCCCTTTTAACCAATTCCTTATCCACCTTTCAATTTTCATATTGATTCCCATCTTTTTCAATTTAACCAATAATTCCCCATGTGGCACTGTATCAAACGCCTTACTGAAATCTAGGTAAATTAGATCCACTGCATTTCCTTTGTCTAAAAAAAAAATCTGTTACTTTCTCAAAGAAGGAGATCAGGTTGGTTTGGCACAATCTACCTTTTGTAAAACCATGTTGTATTTTGTCCCATTTATCATTGACCTCAATGTCCTTAACTTTCTCCTTCAAAATTTTTTCCAAGACCTTTCATTCTATAGGTGTCCAACAGGCCTGTAGTTACCCAGATCACGTTTTTTCCCTCCTTTCTTAAAAATAGGAACTATGTTAGCAATTCTCCAGTCATATGGTACAACCCCTAAGTTTACAGATTCATTAAAAGTTCTTGCTAATGGGCTCGCAGTTTCATGTGCAAATTCCTTTAATATTCTTGGAAGAAGATTATCTGGGCCTCCTGATTTAGTCCCATTAAGCTGTTCCAGTTTCACTTCTACCTCATATATGGTAATATCTGCCTTCATATCCTCATTCCCATTTGTCATGCTACCATTATCCCTAAGATCCTCATTAGCCTTAAAGATTGAAGCAAAGTATCTGTTTAGATATTGGGCCATGCCTAGATTATCCTTGACCTCCACTCCATCCTCAGTGTTTAGCGGTCCCACTTCTTCTTTCTTTGTTTTCTTCTTATTTATATGGCTATAGAACCTTTTACTATTGGTTTTAATTCCCTTTGCAAGGTCCAACTCTACTTGACTTTTAGCCTGTCTCACTTTATCCCTACATGTTCTGACCTCAATAAGGTAGCTTTCCTTGCTGATCCCTCCCATCTTCCACTCCCTGTATGCCTTCTGCTTTTTCTTAATCATCTCCCTGAGATGCTTGCTCATCCAGCTTGGTCTACAACTCCTGCCTATGAATTTTTTCCCCTTTCTTGGGATGCAGGCTTCTGATAGCATCTGCAACTTTGACTTGAATTACAGACCGCCTCTGCCTTTAGATCCATAAATTCTTCAGTCCAAACCACTTCCCTAATTTCCTTAATTTTTGAAGGTCAGCCCTTTTGAAATCAAAAACCCTAGTCGCAGATTTTTATTTATCCTTCCATTTAGTTTGAACTGAATTAGCTCATGATCACTTGAACCAAGGTTGTCCCCTACAACCATTTCTTCTATGAGGTCCTCACTACTCACCAAAACCAAATCTAAAATGGCATCCCCCTTTTGTCGGTTCAGCAACTACTTGAAGGAATCCATCAGCTATCGCATCTAGGAAAATCTGAGCCCTATTACTAGCACTCGTCCTCCAGTCTATATCTGGGAAGTTAAAGTCTCCCATCATCATGCAGTTTCCATTAGTATTTACTTCATTAAAAACATTAAAGAGGGCTCTATCCATATCCAAATTAGATCCCAGCGGTCTATAGCACACCCCAAGCACTATCCTAGGTCAGGCTCTAGTAGTTTTCTTCCCCAATGTGATTTTTGCCCAGACAGACTGTCTTATCCATTCCATCGCTTCTTATTTCTTTACATTCTACCTCATCACTGATATATAATGCTACTCCACCACCTTCATCTTTTATTTCTGTCTTTCCTAAACAGCACATACCCTTCAATACCTGTAGTCCAGTCATGACTACTATTTCACCAGGTTTCTGTTATCCCTATAATATCCATTTTCACTTCCTGCACCAGTAGCTCTAATGCCTCCATTTTGTTACCTAGGCTCCTTGCATTGGTGTACAAACATCTTAATTTTTGCTGTTTGGCCTCGCTCACATTCTTTACCCAATTAGGCACTGACATTCTACAGCCAGTATGACCTATTAGACTGGTATCCACACTGCCCTTTGTCCTTTTGTCCATTCTCCTACCCACGGCTATATCCTTTCTTACTTTGTTTTCTTCCCTCTCAATGTTAAAATCCAGCGTGGAGATTACCTGGACATCTCCCAACCATCTCCCCCAAATTCCTAGTTTAAAGCTCTCTTATGTGAAAGCAACTAGTAATAGTGATGACTATTACATTAAATCATTCAGTGCTTAGTGGAATGGTTTTAATCAGCATTTATTGCTTAGTTAAGGACTGAAAACAAATTCTAGTTTACTAGTAGAGGATAAATCAGGCTGCTTGCCCTGACTGGAAGCTTAGCATAAAGCCATGCATTTTTACACTACTGTATAAAATGTTTGATTTTACCATTGACCTGAACAGTTAGCACTAAATTGTGTTTGTATGATGGATTGTTTATAGAGTGAACATACCCTTCGAGAAATTGACACAAATGCATGTTAAGATTACCAAATAGACTTCACAATTATAGGTACAGTAAGGAAACCCACAAGTGTGAAGGTCATTGGTTACAAGTCAGCAGTACTCACTTTGAAGCTTTTGTCTGGCTCACACCCCTCCTCCCACTCCCATTTGTCCTGGAAAGTTTTGTGAAGTGTGTAATGTGAGGCAATATTAACTAGATTAAATATCCAAAAATATTCACACCCCCTCAAGAGAAAAATCTTAAGGCACAGATCTCATTCAGTTCATTCTAATTTTGCAACATAAGACCATAAGAGTATCTCCATCCAAGAATCTGGTCCATTCATGGATGAGGAAATCCTGCAAGTTCCATACTCTTCATGGCTAGTGGAACCGTCAGTAATACCTGGGACCCCTACCATAAGTAATTAGCACCTTCTTTGAAGGAGGAAGTGTAATTGAACCAGGCAAAAACATGGCGAACGCTTAAGAAATTATCACATGCTACTCAGTGACCACATTTGTGAGCAAGCCAATAGAGGTGCTAACAGTCACTTCTAATTTGTTAAGTAAAAAGGACCCAGAATATTGACAAGTAAGTTTCATCCAGGACACAGGACAAACAGTATTTATTGTGCCAATGAATGACTTCATCTTTCAATGGGCAGACATACTGCTGGATTTCTCATTTGATACAGAGAGTCACCAAATATCTCTGTCCTGCCTCAAGAGATGTACCAGTATTGAATGAATGAGCACAAAAATCTGCAACTCTTCATGATCCTCTGGGTTCAGAGCATGAAGAAATGACTACACCACACCTAGGATCCTCACGTGTGAAGTTCCACAATGCAAAATACTCCCCCTTATCCTATTAAACATGAAGCTACTGGGACATTCATGAGACCCTATGGGATGTGTCACCAATTCACTGGCACCTAGTTCTTACCAATATAAAAACCAGCACCATCTCCCAGCAGAGTATTATCTGCCCCAGAATAAATAACTGGTTGAAAATGAAGTGGGAGATAATAGGTTATGCTGATGGGGAGAAGGAAGTGCTTTGGAGAACTCACCACATATACAATCTCCATAGAGAGCTCACTTCCTCCAATGAAGGCAACATGCAATTTTGGACTCAACTCCTCACTAGCTCTCGATATCAGACTAACTACAGTTACTAACACCACCTGCCACCTATAGCTGGCTAGAAGATGCATCCCACCCCATCAGACTGATTTGACCACAGTGATCCACGCATTTGTGACTTAATGAAAGCACTGAAAAGCTCCAACTGTTCAGAGTACAGCAGCTCACCAACCCAGCTGCACAAGTTGCCAAGAACCCATTCCCCCACTGCTCTGTTCTTCAGAGAATCAAATTCCAGGTTCTGATAACCTGGGACAACCTGTGAAATGCTAGCCGAAGGCTTTTCTCTACATAATCGTTACCAATTCTGTTTTAGTGAAACAATGGAGCTGTGAACTACAAATGATGAGATGAATGCAAGCAAGAAAGCAAACTTTAACACATGGCTTTCGACAGTTCCTGGAGTTCTACATCAAAATCTCACTAGGTTCAGAACACAATGCAACACTTATTTGACATGGTCACAGCTTGAGGAATTTCTCTTCTTGTCCATGAAGGAAGGCTCTCAAATTGTATAGCAAGGAATTCGATTTCTTGCCATACTATCACTTATTTGGGATCCCTGACCCAAATTTTGTCCCCTTTCCCAAAAGCCTGGGGAGGTTTTGCCTTTGATGACCAGTTCCCTCTTTGGAGATTCTTTCTTTGTGAAAAGAAGGTGATTCGGATAGGTTAGCTAGCTACACCCACCTCTAAATTTAACTTCTCCCAGAAGCTGAGAGAAAGTTAATCTCTTCCACCTGCCACAGAAGATAAGTTAGCCAGTGTGGCAGCAGGGAGGCAAAAGCTAGTCTCCCAGGAGGTCTTACTGAGCAAGTTTTTACCCCGTATCTGAAGTACAGAAATAGTTGTACCCTGCATTCAAGGAGGAAGAGAAGCTGCTAGCAATCTCCTGGTTATAAGAAGCAATTGGAAGCTGCCTAGCACAGCTGTGGTTAACCAAAAGTCACAGGTATATACCAATTGACAGAACATGTAGCATCATGGGGCTTTCATTATGCAGAAAGCTCTATTAGAAAAACAGGAGGATTTAAAAATCTCTGGGAAGAAACTCAAGACGCAGCTATAAAAGTTCTGGACTAGTCTTTAGTAACTGAAGGAAACATTATTGCATGTTTCTTTTGGGCTCTTTTGATCTCTTGGCTTGTAATAAAATGCTTAAGATACAACACCTCATGTTCTGGAATAACATGTTATGTAATAAAGCTATATATAATATTCAAAATCTACTTAAAAATTGTAAGGTTGCAAAGTCAGCCACTCCAAGTTAGAAAATGCCAAAATCAAAGTTGCCTTGCGCATACTCTTGTACCAGAATACTGTCATATCCTAATTTTTGAGTGCTTGTCTTTGGAAACTTACCACTCAAGTTCCTTGGATACAGTTTTTAAAAGGTTAACAAAAAAAAATCCAGTCTTGTAGAACCATATCACCCATCCCCAAACGGTGGAATCAGCAGGTTTGGGATCTTTAGATCCAGAGCACAGTCCTCTACCACTTTAGCTAATAGAAAATAGCAGTCTACTGCCAGTTATTCCATGTGGTCTAGCCACTAGAGGGGGATGGAGACACTTCACAAGTGGGTTTCACTACTATTTGCTGGATAGCAAAGGTGTGTTTATACTCAAGAATAATTTGTTCAGTTTCATCAGGTTCTGAAGGGGGAATGTCCTAGTGGTTAGAGACTCATCTGTATCCTCTCCCTCACACATCTCCTCCTGGGCAGCTCTTGCCCCACAATTTCTCCCCCACACATTTCTTCTATCCACCCTGTTCCTCAACCTGCTGCCACCGCCACCTCCTCCTCTGACTGCATGTCAGGAAGACTATTGAAAGACAGGAGCGTTTCCCTTCTCTCAATTCCAGTGTTTATTGCCATAGTGACCCACAACAGCTAGAAAAAGCAATTGCAGGGTAAGTCCTGCTCAGCCCTTGCAGCCCTAGGAATGCTCAATCACTCTATGGGGATGGCACGTGCAGTTTGGACAGCACACAGGTGTTGAGAGGGGATAACTCATGCTCAGTGCTAGGCCTGGCAAGCTGGTCAATTTGACCATAATCAGGTATCAGTAAATACTCCTGCAAGGAAGTCCTAATGTAGGCAGCAGCCTGCCTTTTTGGTTGCCACCTGCTAGCAAGATGAATTTACTGAAAGTTGAGCATCTTAATTGGCTAGAATCTTCTACAACAAACACTCCTTATTTGTATACTAGGCCATCAATGTACAGTAGAACCTCAGTTAGGAACAGAAGAGTTACAAACTGACCAGTCAACCACATGCTGCATTTGGAACCAGAAGTACACAATCAGGCAGCAGCAGAGGAAAAAAAAGCAAATACGGTTCAGTATGGTGTTAAACGTAAACTACTAAAAAATAAAGGGAAAGACACTTTTCTTCATAGTAAAATTACAAAGCTGTATTAAGTCAACGGTCAGTTGTAAACTTTTAAAAGAACCACCATAGTGGTTTGTTCAGAGTTACGAACCTCCATTCCCAAGGTGTTTGTAACTCTGAGGTTCTACTGTACATGGCAGTTTACAAAGCCCATTAAACAGACATGGTCCCTGCCCCAAAGAGCTTACAATCTAAACTGACTTGACAAACATACAGAAATTAACTCAGAGTGGGGGGAGGGAGAAGAGTTCAGTCATTAAACTTCATCCCTCAACAAAAAGAATAGATGCATAGCCATTAGCTCCTTGAAAATTTGGTAGGCTACCTACCTATCATAACTGCATTTAAAAATGTCTCAGTTGATATGCATTTGTTTAATTTCATACATCTTTTGTAACTGTTTAGTTTGAAAAAACTTTAGTATTTAAGTGCTAACCTAACATTGCTAAAAGGTAGTTTTTTTTTTTAGAACTTCACTTCCCTATCCCATTTTTCTGAGTTAAAAACAACAACTTGTTTTTTGGAATTAGGCCTAAGTATCTAAGGCAAAGCTTACTGGAAACCATAACTCTTACTCTTATTACTATTTTAATAAATTAGTGCTTTAAATTACTACACCATTTTTGACATTTGACAGTATCTGACTTGTCAAATGCATAACCCTACTCAGTGCAGACAGAATATTTGGAGAATTGTTACTACTGAACTAGCTATTCTGAGTATCCGAAAAATCTAAGTTTGCACAATCTTGTAACTTGATGAAGCTTGGTCAAATTTGCACAGGGCAACTCCTATGCCAGATTTCAAGTTTCTGCTCCAAAGCTAGAGCTCCTCAACAAAATGGTTGAAAATGTTGTTTAATATGGGCCAAACATTTTTCCCCTACTCTCAAAAACCAAGAAGCCACTTCAGATTTTTTTTTTAAATAAATCCAAGATGGATAACCATCATGGAAATGACAGGTTTCAGAGTAGCAGCCATGTTAGTCTGTATGTGCAAAAAGGAGTACTTGTGGCACCTTAGAGACTAACAAAATTTGAGAACAAACAAACAAACCACTGAATGAATCCGATGAAGTGAGCTGTAGCTCACGAAAGCTTATGCTCAAATAAATTTGTTAGTCTAAGATGCCACAAGTACTCCTTTTCATCATGGAAAATTTCAGCTTGTGTGGTTAAAGTTTATAATGGGAAGTATAGTGAAGCCTTAACTTATAATACACCTGTAATACACATACGCCCCATATCACAGAGCATAGAAAAGCTTGTATTCTTGACTGCATGCCACAGTAGATGCTTTTACAGCTTCTTGTGGTATTTTGTTCAAAGGGTTTATCACATTTTCAAGAAGTGATGTATATGGGGTTTTGGACTTAAGAATTCTGTTAAGCCTGCTTCTCTAGTTAAGTTAAAATACTATTAGATATTTCCTTGCTCTGTCTTTAAGAATCCTTTAATTCTAAAATAGTTTCTCAGTTTCTCTTCTGTAACTGAGCTTACCATGGGTCCATAATATTACCATTTCAGCTTGGACTCCAGAAAACTGAAGTCTGCAGAAGACTGCAATGAAACTTTAAAACTGAAGCTTCCCCTGAAGACTAGTAAGGACCAATGCTATCAGGCTGTGCAGCTTTAAGTAGCACTTTAAATGCTGTTGATTCTTCAGGAATGGTCTATATGGGGAATTTATTGGCATAACTTAGTTATCAGTGTAACTCTGGTCACCACACTTGCTCCAGAGAGCCTTTTTCCTCTTCGCAACAAACTAAATTGGAAAAAAGCACTCTTATTCTGCAATAACTGTCCATATGGGAAGTTATACTGATAATTACAACAGTATAGTTATGCCAGTAAATGTTCCCACATAGGCAAGCCCTAAGACCGTGGTTTTCAACCAGGGGTACACATACCCCTAGGGCATGCAGCAGTTTTCCACGGGGTATATCAATTCATCTAGATATTTGCCTCGTTTTACAACAGGCTACATAAAAGTCAGTACAAGCTAGCAAAGTCAGTACAAGCTAAAATTTCATACACAGAAAGTGAGAAAGTAAGAAATTTTTCTGTAAGTGTGCTGTGATGCTTTTGTATTTTTATGTCTGATTTTGTAAGCAAGTAGTTTAAGTGAGATGAAACTTGGGGGTACACAAAACAAATCAGACTCCTGAAAGGAGTACTGTAGTCTGGAAAGGTTGAGAACCACTGCCCTAAGACATCAATATATGTGAAATGCTACTTAATAAAACCTTAGATGCACACCTGATAGCATTGGTCCACCCCATTTTTCAGGGAAAGCTTCCTGTTTGCTAGTGGCAAAGAAGGTAAGGTATTTAAGTTTTACTTAAAGTTTGGGGGCATTGTTTTCTTCAGTTCCATGTAAAGTGCCACAGACTGGTTGCCATGCTAAATTCATGATCATGTTACTATGACAGAACTGCAAAGCAGTCTTTTTGGCTGATGTGATTTAACATGAAATGCTAAAAGGTGCCGCTCTTAACTCAGACAACACTAAGTAGCTGTATTTGTGAATGGGCTAAAAAGTCACTTTTTTACAAATATTTCATTAAGTTTGTAACTTCATTAGCTACATTTTCACTGTTATAGTTACCAAAACTTTAAATTGAAAGTTTACCTGCATTTTAGACCGTATTAAAGTTAGATTAAACAATGTGGAGTAATCAGCATGCAGCTGCTGCATTGAAAGGTGACCTCTAAAGGAAAAAAAGAGTTTGCCCTTATGTTGTATGAAGGCCAGAAAGGTCTCAAACTCTTCCGGTTGCACCACCTTCCCTCTTTATACACACCCCACACCCATCCACCCTTGGAAACAAAACATGGAAGTTTAGCCTAACTTTGTTGGAGGTCCCAAATTGTGAAGTTGCGCTCTCCTTAACTGATGGTTCAGGAATGTTGACAGACACATTCCCAATTATTTGTAAAGCATTTAAGTTAAATTAGTGTTCAATAAATAAAAATATCCTTCCATTTAATCACTTTCACTATCTTTGTACCTGTGATCACATGATCCTACTAGTCCTACAGTTGTACCCCAAGCTGTACTCTAGTTGCCCAATTTTGTTACAATCTTAAATCCATCCTGAGTACAAACTGTTGTAACCAGGTTCCCCGATTTTTTTTTTTTTTTTTTTAATTATAGTGCTGAAAGGCCCCACCACCATAACAGGGTGGTGTGGCCAACATTACTTACAGGTGACATGAACTCAAGTTCCTTTACATATGTTAATACCCAAGAGCTTGAACAGGACCATCTTTGTATGATTAAGCTAGACAGATCTATACGCTACTGAAAATTGGTTGAGAAAATTAAATGACAGACTTAGATCACTATGCAAAGACCTCCCTCACCTTAAATGCACACCACAGCCATACTAAATAGGCTCTCACTTGAGCTTGAATAATGAGCCCAAACTGCAGCAGAATATGGTTTTTACTGGTAATTCAGTATCACAATCACTTTGGGCTCTTTGCAAGAGCCATTTTTCCTCTTTGTGTTGTGCTTACCGCCGCTTGTAGTTAGTGGGGAAAGAGTATGGTTTACGGATCAGCATGTCAATATTTCCTTTGCAGAAGCAGGAAGAAGTTCCATACCTTTGAGAATCATTCAGTTGTGCGTAAAATAATTTCACTGCTTTAGGAAGGACCAATTAAATATCACTGACCTGTCTTGGCATTAAGATACCTAGAAGAGCACATTACATTTTTGCAGAGGAGAGGTTTTGCTTCTAGGTATTTGATTTTATTAGTATTTAAATTTAGAGAGTGGCTCCAAAATTCTTTAGGTCCAAAGAAATCAAAAACTTAACACGTCAAACTGGCCTAATATCAACATTATAGAACACTACAAAACCAAGACCATCCTCTGTCAAGCCAGCACTAATAGAAAACTCCACTGAACAAAAACTTTGCAATATACCTGTGAACAAATTCTACTCTGACAGTTAAGGGAGCAGAATATGTTCCAGTCAAAAGCCCTATGCCCCCAGATTTAGGTATTATATACTGCCTAAAGCACATTTCAGACACTCAGTTAGGACTTTTATTTACTGGGGGAAATGGTGGTTTTAAAAACAAGGTCACTTTTTTAAAATTAAGTTAAACATGACATCTTGATGAGACAAGATGGGTAAGGAAATATCTTTTATTGAACCTTGTGTCGCTGATATCCTGAGACCAACACGGATGCAACAGCGCATATGACACCTTAATGTCAGATTAGCTAATTTTTAAAAACACTCTCCCATAGTCAAGACAGGGTATGTGGCCACGTTTTCTAGGCAAAAGAACGCATTTTTAACATGTATTAGCTAAATATTAAAATCTTAGTGTACAGAAGACATTTGTGTTTTTAAACACAGCTCAGGTAAACCCTAATTCAATCAGATAAAGTTTTAAAACTACACCTTTTTTCCTAGGGCAGACATATCCTAAGTAACTCCAGTCTGCAGGGATGCAACATGAACAGAACTGGTCTTTCAAATGCACAGAAGCCAGACAGATTTTTACATCAAAGCTAACCATTTGGAAAGTTCATTCAATCCAGGCCTGTACAGAAGAAAAAGTGATCCTACTAATAAGGAGACATTGTTCGAAACAGCTCAGACGAAATCAGGCAGGAGATCCTTCTATTTTATTAAGTTCCCCACAAAAAAGAATACAGAGATCAATAAGGAGCTACAATACAAAAGGAGGCAAACATTCACTACATGTACATGCTAGTTGCTTCTTTGAGCTTTTATATTATGCTATACAGTAAATGCTTTTATATATGATGCTACATAGGCAACAACATTGTTTTTAAGAAATGTATTGACATTCAACGTAAGTCAAAATAGATAACCTGTGCATCTTTCTATACACTTCTGGTTTGGGGAGTTTGCCAGCCTTGAATATGGTACATAAAAGATTTAATTTACAGTCTGACTGCATCACATTTAAAAAAGTGTACACTCTCAGGGTGTCCTGGACAGTACCAAAAAGAGGTTAATGCATGCTAAATGCAGATATGGATGAACTCTAATTACAGCAGCTAATTGTTTGGAATTTACTACAGCACTTGGCAAGCCCCATCTCAAAAGCAAACTGGGGAGGCTATACTAGAGAGCACACCCCAAGTGTTCCTGAAAGCACTAGGCTAAGTAATATGAACAAGTGATGAACATACACCAGGAGCCTAACAAGAGGTTTGAGGAACACAAAGAATCTAATGAAATTAAGAATTTTAAGTTACTGCTTTTTCATACCTTCTATTGAGGTTACATGATATAGTTCATGTGACTTAAGAGTTAATTCAACAAATGACTAGCTGTTCAATGGAGTTGTCTGGGTGTAAAGGAGTATGTGGAATGTAAAGAAACAGTATATTTCTGAACACCTAAACTAAGGCCATGTCTACAGCAGCACTTATGTCAGCAAAACTTTTGTTGCTCTGGGCTGTGAAAAAACAGGTTCTGTCTACACTGCAATTAAACACCTACAACTGGCTAATGTCACCTGATTCAGTTTCCACAGTATGCATCTGATGAAGTGAGCTGTAGCTCACGAAAGCTTATGCTCAAATAAATTGGTTAGTATCTAAGGTGCCACAAGTACTCCTTTTCTTTTTCTGATTCAGTGAGACAAGAAAGCTGTAACAGTGCTGAACAAAACAGTTGTTTGGGCACCAAGAAAGGCAAAAACCAGCAGTTCCTGAGTACTGAGCTAGGCACTCAAATTTGAGAAAAACAACTGCAGAAGCACTGAAGTGTGCCAGAACACCTGAAGTGCTGCCGGGATCCAAAGAAAAGGTGGTGCAATAGCTGAGGAGACATGGAGCTTGTCTACACCTACAATGCTGCTGTAGCACTTAGTGAAGATGCGACCAAGCAGAGAAAGCACGAGCACTATCTACACTGAGAGTTTGGTTAGTATAACTGCATTCCCCAAGGGTGTGGATTTTTCACACCCTTGAGCAACACAGTTATACTGACAAGTTTGTAGTGTGGACCAAGGCATAGTCTCTTGCAGGTTGCTCCTTTACAAACCATGGTAAAGGAGGAATTGAGTGGAATGTCCAGAAGTTAGGATAGTCTCCCCAGCTATTGCAGACCTCAAGGGTCGATACTCTGATAAGGAACTTCTGCTGTCTCAAACTAAGGTGCCATGTCCTAGGAATAAGAAACCTGCAAGATGGTGTCTTTAGAAAAGACATCTTCCCATATGCAGATGAAGGGCGGGGGGGAACATCCAAGTCTTAAATTTCTGGTAGATAAGTTTCATGACCATTTTAGTTATTTAAAAACATTATTAACTCAAGTTTCTAGTGTTCATGCTTCCAAGTCACAGATAATGTCTAATTACATTGTGCAATGCAACCATCAAAAAAAGTTCTTAAATGACTGCCTGTGCAATTGACCTTGATTAAGGGTACAGAACTTGGTTACCGCCTATATTTGCTGCAACATAAGACCCTGCTCACATCTAAATTCACCATTTCAACTTTCCTCTAAAATTCAGTGCAATGTAGAAAATGTCTATGCAATATTTTTAAACTGTAAAGTGTTCATTCTCCACAAAACTCTGTGCTAAAGACTCAAAGTTCCTTCAATGACAAGTAAAAATCCAAGACAACTACACAAATTCATTAGAAGGGCACAATCAGGTTTATCCCAAATTCATCATAACACTATGTTGTCACACACCAAGCATGCCTCATCTTCAAATATATGCAGTACAATCTGTTAAATTACAAATCCCGTTATCAAATGTTTGGTAAAAAAAGTGCAAATAATGAATATACATTTAATTAAGAGAAAGTCAGCATTTAAGAAGTTATTGTAAGCTAATCATGTTCTGGTTAACGTCAGCACGAAGACTGCTGTACAGTCAAGTCATAATTCTAAATAGCCTACAAACTAAAACACAATAGATTCAGAGAAACCGTTTTCGCCCACTATAACGATTCTGGCCACAAATCACAGCTGGTGCCGCCTATCTGTCAGCACTCCGCTTTACACGCTGGGTTTGTTGATTATAAAATGGTGACAGTCCCAAATATCTGTCCCCCGAAATAATGAAGTTGAAACACATGAAAGAAAGTAATCGAAGTGATGTTTCGCGACGTTATACTTTGAAAGAGAGACAGGTCTTCGCCTGCTGGAGCCCGACGGGCGCGCAAGTGGAACGAGACGCCCGGCAGGGCGATGCGCACGGGTTATGCCGAGATGATGCCGCTTTTGCCACATGCGCGGAACCAGTGATGTGAACAGACGGCTTTTAGCCCCCATTCACCGTACAACAGCCGAGAGGTCTAAGACACCCCGCCCCCCCCCACCCCGCAACCTTTCTTCACAGCGTCACCGGGACATGTTCTGTCTGAAACCCGGAGCTGGCCGCCCGCCTCCCAGCGCCCCGGGCTCGCCAAGGCGAAGCGCCGCGCTAGGACCGGCGCCCTAGACCGCCAAGCGATCCGAGCGGGCCTCAGGCAAGCGCCGCGGAGCCTGGGAGGGACAGCGTCTCGCACCCAGCCATGCGGCTGCCGCTACGCTGCCCCGGGGCCAGGGAAGTGGAAAGAGAGCGGGACTCCCCACGGAACAGCCCCTTCCCCCGACACCCCGCGCGGGACAAAGGGAGCGGCGGGGACGGGCGATGGGAGCCCCAGATCCCGCCCCACCCCAGTGCCCAGCTCACGGCCCTGCCCCGCCGCTGCCCCGGGCCGCTCACCTCGTCCTCCCGCTCGCTGCGGAAGCACAGACACGCCGCCCGCTTCTTGAAGCCCTCCCGGTCGTAGGTCCGCGTTTGGTTCGGCTTCAGCTTCATCATAGAGGCGGAGGTGCCCCGGCCGCCGCCCGCCCGCCCCAAGCCCCGGCGCGCCCGGCACACGCGGCCCCGCTCCGCCCGGCACCGGCCGCGGCCAAGCTCCGCTCGGTCCCGGCGGGGAAGCGTCTCTCACAGGAGCGAGGCGCCGGCGCCACCGCTGCTGCTACCGCCTAGGGAACCGCGCCATGGAGCCCGCCCGTTGCGTTGCCCTGCCTAGCCTAGCGGCTCGCCGCCGCCTCCCTGCGCTGCCCAGCTCCGAGCGCCGCAGCGGCAGCCCCTGCGCCCACTATTTAACTGTAACGCACATTCCTGCGCCCGCGCGGCCCCCCGCGCGCCACCGCCTCCCCGCCGCACTGCGCAGGCGCCGCCAGGCCCGGGGAGGGGCGGGGGAGCGGAGCGCGCGCGCGCGCGCGCGAGAGAGAGAGAGAGAGAGAGAGAGAAGGGGGAGGGAGCTCAGAGGCGGGCGGGGCTGGCGAGGCGGAGGGAGGCGAGCAGAGCTGGAGCACAAGGGAAGGGAAGGGGACGGGAGCGCAGGGCGGGGCGTAGTAGCGCTGGCTGGAAGCGATGAGTGGCAGCTGGAGGGAGAGGCCAGTCCGTCACTGGATGGTGTCCTGAGTGCAGAGCAGGGACCGAGGCACTGGTGGATGTGGCCCATCCTTCTCTCTGCTTAGTCAACCGGTAGGCCGGGTCTACTTAGTGGTTTAGCTATAGCATAAGTGCTGGAAGCAGGGATGCTGCCGCACCCCTTGGCTTGAAGTAGTTTCCATCATATACATGGTTTACAGTTTGGGTCAATGGCTCTCAGCACCCCTGAGCTGTAGATTCACTCCTGTGCAAGTTCCTGGCATGCAAGGAGCTGTGTTGGGGGGAGGGCTCTTTTTGCCAATATAACTTTGTGGGTGCTAGGGCTTTTGCTAGCAGGGTTGTGTTGACTGGGGTTGATCATGCTCCGAATGTCTTAGCTACGCTGGCAAAAGTTTTAAGCATAGACCAGGCCTAAAAAAGATAAGTCCGGCAAACTGATGTCAGGCTGCCCATTTAAGGGTTTGCACGGGAATAACTAAGGGTTTGTCCACACAAGATTTTTCCAGTTATACTAGTAGTTAAACTGCTATACTGGTATAACTCTCTCATGTGAACACTCTTATTCTGGAATAAGCGTGGCTTTTTTAGCTAAGGGCTTGGCTACACTTGCAAGTTACAGCGCAATAAAGGAGCCCTGGGTGCACTACCTCACTACCCGTTCGCACTGGCAAGACACGTAGAGCGCTCTGACTCCGCGGCTACAGCGCTCCTGGTACTCCACCTTGGCGAGTGGAATAACGTTTGCTGCACCCCTGCTGGAGAGCTGCAGTGCCAGTGTGAACGAAGTGTTGCTTTACTGCGCTCTGATCAGCCTCTGGAAATGTCCCATAATCCCCTTAAATCAAGTGGCCGCTCTTGTCATTGTTTGGAATCAGCTGTAGGAATGCGGAAATGCCCGTTGAAAGCTCTGTTTCTGACAGCCAGCTGCTTGTCTCCTCCGAGGCAAAGCAACCATTACTGTGGAATGCTGCGTGTGAGAGAGCGAGGCGGGGGAATGAGGGGGGTCTGAACTTACAAGACAGCATGCTGACTTGCTCTCAGCCCCCCAAAAACCCACTCTCTCTCCCCTCACATCCACACAACACACTCTCTGTCACACTCCACCATCACCCCCATTTGAAAAGCACCTTGCAGCCACTTGGATGCTGGGATAGCTGCCCATAATGCACCACTCCCAATGCCGCTGTAAGTGCCGCAAATGTGGCCACGCCAGAGTGCTTGAAGCTGTCGATGTGGACAAACTGCAGCGCCTTCCCTACTGTGCTCTACAAAGGCTGGTTAAACTCAAAGCTTTCTACATCTCCAAGTGTAGCCATGCTCCAAGGCCTGGTCTACACTAGGAAATTAAGTCAATATAACTATGTTGTTCCCAGGTGTGAAAAATCTACACCCAAGTGATGCAGTTAAACTGGTCTAAGCCCCGGTGTAGACTCGGGGCTTCTCGGCCTTTTGGCTAAGATCAAGTGCTAGGTCGATAGGAAAGTTCACTGAAGTGCTAAAGTGGTGGAGCTGCGGCATTTTAAGTGTAGACAAGCCCTTAGTTTAAAACACTTTCAAAGTGACATAAGCTAAACTGGAAAAAGGCACTAGACTTAAGCTATGTCTACACTAGCACTTTTGTTGGTAAAACTTTTGTCAGTCAGGGGTGTGAAAAAAACATCCCCCGATCAACAAAAGTTTCACTGACAAAAGTGCCGGTGTGGACAGCACTATGTCCGTGGGAGATGCTCTCCTGCCGACATAACTACCTCTGCTTCTTAGGTTTAATTTTGCTGGCAGGAGAGCTTTTTCCTCCTGGCATAAAGTAGCTACATAGGAGACCTTACGGCGACACAGCTGTGCCATTGTAAAATCCGTAGTCTAGCATAGCCTGATTCCAGAATAAAAGTGTTCAGGCAGGGAGATATACCACTATAACTATAGAGCTTTAAATTCATACCCTACCTTACGCCAGTATAACTTCCCCATGTAGACAAGCCCTAAATCAATTTGAAATCTGATTTTAGTTAAACTGGGGCAAGTTCTGGCTGTAGACCAACCTCAATTATTACAATTCTGCAAACTCACAGAAACATCATGCCATTGGTTGTATCTGAGGCCTGATCTACTCTATAAACTTTGGCCAGTAATGTCTCTTATGGTGTGTGTTTTTTATGACATATTTATACAGTCAAAAGCCCTCGTGTAGATGCAGTTGTACCAGCAAAATGCTTTTGCCAGTTAAGTTTTCTTTGGGGAACTGGTATAGCCCATGCATCTACACAAAAGGAGGAGTTACCAATACAGTTATACAGCCAAACCCTTTCTAGTAATACTGTGCTGATTTAATACTTCAGAGAAGTGTGAGCTGACCAGTCATCTGGATGGGTGTTAATATAGATGCCTGTTAGTGGTCATTTAAATGTCAGCATTAACTATTTCACTTTGATCAAAGTATGTAGAAGGAAGTGGGAAGATCTGAACAATTTGCTGTGAGTGGCACAGTATTGTCAATCTCAAGTACTCAAAAATCCTGAATCAGCTGCTAAAATCATCAGGCTCACTTGATTTGAGACAAGACCATCATTGCCTAACCCAAGGAAGTTCTTTACACAGACATCTTCAAAACAGCTTCATGCTGCTCTCTCTACACATTTACATAGCATTACTATTAGGATTTGGCCTTACAGCTGCATTCTTCTGGTCCAATGAAGATCACAAAGTCCAGGATGAAGCATATGAGAACTCGGAACAAAACATTTTTAATCAAGGCAGTCTGGCTCTGCACTGAATTTGCAGAGGAAATCAGGCAGTGCAGATTGACTGTCTTCATGAAATGTTGCAAAACCTTCATCTTTGAAAAAGTCACCATAAGAATTTTACACTCACTGTACTGACACCTTCTTCTACCCCGTAATCCCTAAAAACAAGCAAACAAAAACTTACCTGAAATGGAGGTTTTTACCCCCAAAAGGGGAAAGAACTAGCAACTGCATGAACTCCCATGGGGACTACTGTATTGTTATTGATTTTATGTGGAAGGTGTTTGGCTACTACAGTGATGGGCAGAAGTATAAAACCCTAAAATAGATAGATTGAGTCTTGGTTCCATTTCAGCCATTTTATATCTCTTAGTGCAAAGTAGCTGGATACACAGACCCCTGGTTGAGAACCACGGCTTTAGTGGCAGGGGCATGAAGAGAATAACAGCCTAGGACTACTATCAGTTACTCTGTTAGCTCCCTTGGCAGAAATCTATGCTGTGAATCTAAAGGTCCAAACCCTGCTGATGACTTAAGTTTGGGATCCACATGATCAGATTTCTGTTTTTTCAGTTTGTTTTCTAAGAAACTTAGGAAAGTACACCCAAAATAAACAAATAAAACATTAAAATAACATTAAGTTTGCAAAGTCAAAGACTCAAAAGTTGGAAAATACCAGCATTAAGGTTGCTTGTGCAGCATGCACTATGATTCAGTATTTAATTACATGATTGTGTGCTATTTTTTGCACACTCAGTGCACAGGATGGACCTACGCTGGGTATGAATCAGGACTGTGTAGTGAATAAGGTTGTTGGCTCTAGTACCCCTTTATCATTTGTTGCAAAAGCTGCTGAATGCAAGCCTGGAGAATTGGACTCTATCCCTGCCTCTGCAACAGAGTTCCTACGAGAATACTAGTCTTAACAAGTTGAGCCAAAATTTTCACAGTTAGCCACTAATTGTGTGTTGCTCATTTTCAGAGTGTTGAACATGAAACACCTGAGGTCAGATTTGCAGAAGTGCTGAGCACTCACAACTTCACCTGAAGTCAATTGACACTGTATTTTGAGCATATAATGTCCTATTAAAATGGTAAGTACTCTGGAAAATCAGAGCCTTAGATGTCTTAAGCTGTATATCCAAGTTTAGTGCATACTTTGACAGTTTTGGGCCTCAATCTCTCTGTGTCTCCATTCTCCCACTGTAAAAGGGTATGGATGGGTGTTAAAACCACCTCACCTTACAGGGGCATTGTGAAGATAAATTCATCAATATTTGTGAAGTACTCAGATACTATAGTGAAAGCACCTTAGAAATTCCCATGAGGTAATTAGTTTTGTATTCAGTGCAGGGTTTGAAGGTCTGTGGTAAATAAGGGCTGTGTCTACCCTACAAAGTTTTGCAAGCATAGCTATGGCAGCTAGGAGAAAAATTCACACCCCCTAAGCAACATATCTATGCCAGTAGAACCCCTAGAGTAGATACCCAACTATACTAACAGAAGAGTGCCTTTGTCTGCATAGCTAACATTAGCCATCACTGACAATTTTAAAATCAAGATTGGATGTTTTTCTGAAATATATGATCTAGCCATTATTTTGGGGAAGTTCTATGGCCTGTGTTATCTAGGAGGTCAGACTAGATAATCACAATGGTCCTTCTGGCCTTGGAATCAATGAGGTGGGATAGCTACATGGGTAGAAGTACTCCTTTGCCAGCATTTGCTGCATCTCCATCAGGAGGCTTTGCTGGCATAGCTCTACCCCAATGGCTCTGTAGTGGAGACAAGCCTGCCTGTGTCTACGTGTTGAATGAGGAGAATAGAAAGAAATATTGAGTAATTACCCATTCATTGACTCGGCAACCATAACATTCTCTTTACATAGTTTTTTAATATAATATAGATAACCATAGCGTGTACATAGTCTCTTTCTGTGTATATGTAAAAAGCTTTCCTGTATAGACTGTTAGCATAGCAGTTGTGCTCACATGTTCTTTTGGGACACCCCTTGAGCTCCAGGAGTTGGAATCCTCCTCAGATGGTAACTTTAGGGCCTGGCTACACTGGAAACTTCAAAGCGCTGTAGCGGGAGTACTCCCATGGCAGCGCTTTGAAGTGTGAGTGTGGTCGCGCGAAAGTGCTGGGAGAGAGCTCCCCCAGTGCTCCTGGTAATCCACCTCCATGAGGGGATTAGCTCTGAACGCTGGGAGCGCAGCTCCCAGTGCCAGAGCCTGTTTACACTGGCGCTTTAAAGGCTGTGACTTGCTGCACTCAGGGGGGTGATTTTTCATACCCCTGAGCCAGCAAGTTAGAGCGCTATAAAATGTGAGTGTAGCCAAGCCCTTACTTTTGTCCCCTACCCCAATTCAATAAGGTAGTTAACTTCAGATACATGAGTAGTCCCACTGTGTTCAACATAATTACTCAGGTACACATTGTAAGGAGAGTGGTCACTTTAGATAAGCTATTACCAGCAGGAGAGTGGGTTTGTGTGTGTGGTGGTAGTGGGGGGGGGGGAGGTGAGAAAACCTGGATTTGTGCTGGAAATGGCCCAACTTGATTATCATACACATTGTAAGGAGAGTGATCACTTTAGATAAGCTATTACCAGCAGGAGAGTGGGGTGGGAGGAGGTATTTTTTCATGCTTTGTGTGTATATAAAAAGATCTTCTACACTTTCCACAGTATGCATCCGATGAAGTGAGCTGTAGCTCACGAAAGCTTATGCTCAAATAAATTGGTTAGTCTCTAAGGTGCCACAAGTACTCCTTTTCTTTTTGCGAATACAGACTAACACGGCTGTTACTCTAAAAGGGACCTGAGTCATTCTGCTTTTCTAAAAAGATAATCTTGCAGGTTTCTTAGGCCTGGTCTACACCTAAAATTTAGGTCAACCTAGTTATGTTGCTCAGGGGTGTGAAAAATTCACACCCGAGAGACGTAGTTAAGGTGACCTAGCTCCGGTATAGATTTGGCTAGGTTGACGGAAGAATTCTTCCATTGACCTAGCTACCACCTCTTGGGGAGCTGCGTTACCTATGCCAGCAGGAGAACTCCCTGCCCTTCAGAGTCAAAAAAACTTTAAAAACTAGGTAGTTCCATTAATATTGTATTGATGAGATAAGAGCCAGGAATAAGAATCCTGCAAGATGATGCATTCAGAGAAGCAGAATAACAACGTGTGTAATTCCTTTTAAACTTTAGATTCATAGTAGCTAGAGATGGAAAAGACCTATTACCTCATCTAGTCCATATCCTTTCTAAAGCAGCAACAGTATATTCTTCTGTGTTTTGTCCAGTCAGTGTTGCCAATTCTTATGATTTAATCATGAGTCTCATTGTTTTTGTGTTTTCCCAGAAGCCTTAGTTTCGAGAGGCATGTGATTAGGCTTTCATTTAAAAGTTTCTAACCCTTCTAGTTGTGGAAAAAAGCTTGAAAATGTGACCCAAGCATATACTAAAGATTCAAAAAACAGAAGGGAAGTAAGAACACATTTCTTTTTTTAAAATTACACAGTTTTGAGGAGCCTGAGTCATGATTTTTGAACATCATGGTCTAGTTTTAAATGTCTGGAGTGATGTGGCTTCCATTACGGATGGAAATCTGAAATTATTATAGATTTTGTAATCTTTAAAGTCTATTTTTTTTAAATTTACAAGTTTTGACCATTTTATGGTCTTGTAATTGTAAAAAGGCCATGTTATTTAGAATTACATATCATTAAACTTTAGAATTTTAAACCAGTAGCTGTAATGTGGAGCCCTTATGGCATATTTTAAAAGAAATAAAGTAAATAATGGTTATACATTGTATATTACCATGCAGTCACAGTATCTGTCACTTGTATTTCAACTTCATAGTGATTCAAAATAATATTTTATTGAAGTGTCTCTGTTTGGAGCTCATACAATAACATAATGATTTGGTTATAAAGTAAAATTGGACACCTTGAATTCAAATTTATTTAGAACTAGTTTACACAATGTTATATGTAATGATGATGTAACAAAGGTTCAAAAAGCCTTGGTAATCAAACAAAAATAGATCTCCAACTAGTTTTAACTAAAATCTTGAGTGAAGCAAAGTTTACCTTGGTGTGACTACGAGCAAACCTTTTCTTCCTTGAGATTGAAGAAATGGTTTAAAAATTTACAGACGTAGGTTTTCTGATTTCCTTGACCTACATTTATTGCCCAGATTAGAAACTGCAGGGTTTAATAACTGTGTTCTGGGAATTGATACCAGAAAAAAATATATTTTGCACTCATGTATTTTATTATGATTAATACAAATAAGATATTTGTGTTGGAGGTGCTTTAGTCATTTGTTTACCATTTATCCTGAAAACAGAGAAAGCCCAACTTTGTTCTCAAATCAGTGAGTCAGATTAATTAGATCTCATTGTTTTTAACTGTCTTCATGCTAAATTGCCATTTGTTCCTTCATGATTATAACCCTTTTTGGTATATCATCAGTTAGACTGCCACAGAAATGCTATAGTCCAGAGGTAAACAACCTCTTTGGAGCACACTGAATGCCTCAGAGAATACTATATCCTAATTCAGCTGCATCACAACCCAGTAAAGAGGCTGCCCTGTAATCATATCAATAAAATTTACCAAGAATTGTAGTGATCAGGAATGGGAAGGTCAACTAGACAGTCATATTGCAGAACTTTTATCTCCTTTTCTATGCCAGGACACAGCCTTAACTGTATCTTCTTTATCTTAAAAAAAAAGGTTCAGAGTGAGGGAAGAGCAAAGATTCATTAGCTAGGTTCTTATTTTAACACAGTTCACCTTTCCCAAGTTACAAATGAAATGGGTGATGTTTCTTCTGAGATTTAATAATGCCACTTTTTGTTAGCCCTGATGAAGTGATCAGGAGAAATGCCAATCTATTTTCACTGTAAATAGAGAATCTCTATGATGCTTTCACCAGTTATGAATGTGCCAACATTAGACTTACAACCTTTGTAAATGCCACTGCCATCAGAGAAGCCTACCAAGAAACACACACATGCTTCTTTAATTAACATGCAACATAGGAAACTAGTAAATATTTATTTCCAACTATTACTCCCCATTAAAGCAGTTTTTAATACTAGGTCCTATGTTCCTTAGCCCCAGATCTACAATCTGTTTTCTTGAATCTAATATACTAGAAAAATATTTTTTTTTAATTCAAATGTACAGGTTTACCAGATATGTGGATTGAACTTCCAATATGCATATCATCACTTTTTTTCAGGCTGAACCATTGCAGTTGTTGATAATCATATCTCCAGCCAATTTGTTATTGAGAGGCAGGTCAAACGGCCTGGGTGATAGTTCTGTGATTCTGTTACTGAAAATTATAATCATTGTATTCCTGTGAAGATAGCTACTCTCTTAAAAATGTCACAAGATACTTCAGATGCTATTTATCCATAAAACAACTGGATAAATACTGAAAAATATTTTGGTGAGTAATGGGCCTCATTGTTAGTTACCTTATGGCCCCTTTGTACTCTGCCGACGACATAAATGGGCCTTGAAAGGGGAGAAACAGTCCCCAGCAATATCCCCTGTATAGGAGGCCTCCCAAGCTGGTGTAGAGCTGATGTAATAGCTTTGTTCCAATCCCTAGCACAGTGAGCATGTTGGGGAAGGATCAGCGGTGGGGAATAGGTGTTTTCGGTGTATTGTATTACTAATTTAGTAACATTTCCTGATATGAATCCAGTATTTTGCAGATTCATGTTCAGTCTGAAAAACCATTGGTACCATTGTAGCAGCTCAGTGGACCCATACTGCGACCCATCCCATACTGTGACCCATGATGTAGGTAGTTCACACTCAGGATTAATTTTATGCCCCTTACTCTCCTATGCAGGTGCATAGGGTAAGGGATAATCCTGCTCTAAACAGGTAATGCGGGGGGAGGGAGGGAAGAAAGTACACCTCAAAATATGGAAATATAGAAAATGCTGGTACATACATAATCCTTTTGGGCAGGACACAATGCCAAAAACTTATATGATGGGGTCCAGTGACCGAATGGATCAGACAGGGAAATTAGCCCTCTTTTTGTTGAAGATTGTCCCTCATGCTCCAGAGCACCAATCTCCTACACTAATTTACACCAGTAATGCACTCATAGTTTGGATTTCCAGAATTTTGTACAATATAGTATGATTTAGAACAGAAACCAATCAATGAGCTGGGCACCAAATGTGCTTCTTCTAATGACACCAGTCTTGTATCTAGCATTAGCTATTGAGTTTTTTACATCCTCTCAAAAGACATAATACCAAGCGGAGCCGTGAAGCATGCAGATGTGTCCCCGTGCCAGCCTGTACCCCGTACAAGAAAACTTGTAGGAGGAAGCACCATTACAAGAAAATTCTTCTGGTGGGGTGAATGAACCCTACCCCGGACCAGGGCAGGAAGAGATTAATAGTCTCTTTGGAGGCAGGGTCTGAAGCCAACCTTGCTCTGTAAAACCTGCCAGCAATATCAAAATAAAGACCTGTCCCATCCAGGTTGGGCCCCCAGTTGCAGAGAACTTCCCTGTTGAGCTTCCTCCCCTGGAAGGTCATTCTGGCTAGAAAGGCAATGGTGCTATTCTTATTAATAGAGGAGCTTATAAAGGATACACAGACCAGTGACAAAAGATTGCTTGAGCAAATTTCTTTCCTTTTCTCTAGGAAGCTTGGAGAATCTACTTGGCTAGACCTGATAATCAAGCCCTACAGCTTAGGTGGTTTTGTTTATTTGTTATATTTATGTTGATATGTTTGTGTAGCCAGGCAATGGGCAGGGCATTTGAACTTCTCTCTGATATGAGGTTATAGAAATCTAATATGTGAGGTTTTTCCTAACAAAGAGGGGCACTTTCTTTTGTTTAAGCAGAGGAGTCTGTGGTTATTTTTGGAATGGAAATGTACTGGGTGGTTGACTACAATACACTGGATAAAGATTCAAACTAAACATAAGTAAAATTATATCCTGTCTCCATGAGTACCGAGGAAAAAACCCACTAAGGTAGATCAAATGACACTGTGCATTGATCTAGGAATTTTTTTCTTGAATACTTTCATCCAAAGAATCTCCAGATTTTTGCAAACTTCGGACACCTTGCTGCAAAATGTTGAATGCTAGAATCTTTGAAATGCAACCATCTTTACAGTGGAATGCAGCAGTCCTTTAACAGTTGATGGGAACTCTATACAATAGAGCAGGGAAAGCAGTGATGAACCACATTATACCCAATAGAACTTGTGAAGCAAACTTTAGTAGACAGAACATAATGATGAATTCTCCTAAATAAATGTACCTCTTGTATCACCTCATAATGTTTTGCAGGATTGTTATGTTTTAAACATCAACCAGATTATTGGAAAAAAATTAATGCAGGGGTGAGGTGGCAGAAAAAGCAATAAAAAAATTGGACCTCATTTCTTTGCTGTTTTCATCAGAAAGCTTCTCTTCAAAAATGTTGACTTTTGACCCCCCCCCCACTTTGTTTAGTCAAGCACAACCTTTCTCCTACAAAACACTCTTTTGCAAGTTTACACGTGAGTCTGGGAAGACTCATCACATCTGCCCTATCAGCTTTTTATGGAACTTTGTCATAACAAGCTATATTACAAAAGGATATGCCTTTGATAGCCTAAAACTTATGAGATATCTGGAAGTAGGTAGGCACACACACATCAGCTTGTTGCTGCATTTTCAAGCAGCAGAGCTGGCAGGTGATGTTTGAATATGTTCCAAACTCTGGTGCCAAATCACTGGGTAGCCTGATACTATCAATTTTATTTCATTTTGTTCATTTACTATCACTTTGTTTCATACAGCGATTTATCTTTTTGCGCACACAGTGAAATTCTGCTCCGTGTGGAGGGCCAGCACAAGATACCACTAAAGCCCAGCTTAGGGTTTTATAGGGTGAAGTTAACTGAGTGATCATAGACAGGTGCCTGGGTACCCCAGCACACCACAGAGCTGGTCTCTCCGCCAACCTACAAGGGACTGACATGAAAGAGCAGTTTGTGGGCAATCTATAGCAGTGGTTCTCAACCAGAAGTATACGTACCCATCAGGGTACGTACGCAGAGGTCTTTCTGGGGGCACATCAACTCATCTAGATATTTGCCTGGTTTTACAAGAGGCTGTTGACAGATGTTTGGCTGTGCATGTGCACGAAGCTCTCTTCTTACTACACAGGCTACATAAACAGCACTAGCGAAGTCAGTACAAACTAAAATTTCATACAATGACCCGTTTATACTGCTTTATATATTATACACTGAAATGTAAGGACAATATTTATATGCCAATTGATTATTTTATAATTATATGGTAAAAATGAAAAAGTAAGCACTTTTCCAGTAATAGCGTGCTGTGCCATGTTTGTATTTTTATGTCTGATTTTGTAAGCAAGTCATTTTTAAGTGAGGTGAAACTTGGGGTACGCAAGACAAATCAGACTCCTAAAGGTTGAGAGCCACTGATCTAGAGACTAGACCTGGAGGGAGGTTTCAAATCTATCTCTGTGCATGTGGCTGCAGTACCCCACACAGCTGCATTGGCTAGTTTAGCAGCTGTGTGGAATGGCTGCACCACTTCATGAAAATGAGGCTGTGCATCTCTGCGATGGGAATACTGTTTGCAAACAGCAGTGGTGTCACAAGATGTTGCCCCAAAGACATGAGGTTGTCACCCTAGATGGATACATATAATCAGAGAAATGTAAGGCTGGAAGGGACCTCCAGAAGTCATCTAGTTCAGCTCCCCTGCACTGAGGCAGGATCATGCATATTTAGACCATCTCTGATGGGTGTTTGTTTTACCTGTTCTTTAAAACCTCCACCATCAGGGATTCTACAACCTTCCCTGAATCCTATTCCAGTGCTTAACTACTTTATAATTAGAAAGTTTTTCCTAATATTTAATGTAGATCTCGCTTGTCCTACCTTCAGTAGACATAGAGAACAATTGATCCCCATCCTCTTTATAACAGCCCTTAAGATATTAGAAGAATGTTATCCAGTCCCCACTCAGTCTTCTTTTCCCAAGACTAAAGGTGCCCAGTTTTTTCAAACCTTTCCTGAGAGGTCAAGTTTTTTAAACCTTTTATCACTGCTGTTGCCCTCCTCTCCCCGCTGCCAACGCCCCCACCACATGAAAGTAGAGGAAGTGCTAACAGTGGTGTTGGCAACATGTGTATTTCCTCCTATTGCAGGTTCTTCCAAGTACCTGCAAATTAAGGGAAAAAATCCCTCCCTGCTTTCCTCTGCTTGCAAACTCCCAGCTACTGGGAGCCTGTGTTTTTTAAAGCCTGGACCCCACATTCAGCTGGAATGGGTAATTCAACCCTCTCAACTGCCTCTAATCACTGACCTATTCACTGCCCTCACTTTAAAGAGCCCTGCTAGAAATCAGGTGTTACCCCACCTAACTGCATGGCAATCTAGCCCAGATGGTCAGCAATTTACCCCAGAAGGTTGGGCAGCCAAGCCTAGATTTCAAACGGCAAACTAGTAAACAAGCCCAGAGTCCTGCCAAACTTGATGACAAGTTCCCAGCACAAAGTGCACCTTCCTCCCCTGCCCCCCAAGTTAATCAATAGCAATAAGACAGAAGTACTCAAGAGATATTCAACAGCTGGTAACTCCCTTAGTCTCCCAGCTGCCATTATTTCACCAGCCTGTGGAGAAACAGATAACATCTCAAAATCCCAGAAGGAATGGACATAAGGGACACTGAGTCTACCATTTTGCCCCATACCTTGCCCCCTGGATTTCATGTCCCTGTTTTCTATCTCTCTAGAGCTACAAAACACAACCTTCATGGAAGTGGCATAAATTTCACCTATAGAGGCACAAGACCATGGCATCTAATAGTGTTAGTATATACAGGAGGGGGTGGGGGGGACTGCATTATGGCCAGTTTCAGAAGCTTTTTGCACTCTCTGTAGAATGACTAGACTGAATTTTGCAGTCATAGGGCAAAATTTTGCTCTTACATATCTACATGATGGATCTCAACACAAGTAGTCTGATGTACATGCATAAATCTCCCAGTGACATCCTGTTACGTAGAGGTATACCCTATATATCAGAAAGCAAAAGTTTGTCCTTAGTTCAAACTACAGAGTAAGATCTCTTTGGTACTTTGTGTGAGTGCATGTATAAGTTACTATCCCCATTTAAATTTTGAATGACTCAGAAATATTAACTCTTTCCGTCAATGGCACTGGGAGGGAATCTGAATTCACTTACTTGCATAATGACAGGTTTCAGCATAGCAGCCGTATTAGTCTGTATCTGCAAAAAGAAAAGGAGTACTTGTGGCACCTTAGAGACTAACAAATTTATTAGAGGATAAGCTTTCATGAGCTATAGCTCACTTCATCGGATGCATAAGGGATGAAGTGAGCTGTAGCTCATGAAAGCTTATGCTCAAATAAATTTGTTAGTCTAAGGTGCCACAAGTGCTCCTTTTCTTTTTGTGAATTCACTTAGAATCATAGTAGTTGGAAATGAAAATGACCTGTTGTATCAAGTTTGTCCTCTCCCCACTTTGCAAGATCAGGCTCCTGTCAGAAGATGGAAACATGTTAAGCCTGTAACTTTGTTAGTATAGTCAAACCTCAGGGACCTTTGTTACTGGTACATTTTAAGCCTGTCTCTGCAACATATTTATTGCAAACCTCAGACTAGGAGGACATAATGACCCTTCCATGAATACTGGAGAATTTCCCCTCTTGGGTTTTACAACTGTGAAATCTTATGTGTTTATTTTTTTACTGTGATTTTGTTTTCCCCATTATACCACAGCTGGGAACAGGCCCACTTTACATCCATATATTCTTTGAAAAGTATTAATTTGTCCCATATTTATTCTGAATTCTAATGCACATTTTAAGTAGATCTGCTAGGTCTTAGATGCCCATGGCATAAATGAAAAATACAATTACCTAGAAAAAAAATTAAGTTAGCAGCTGCTCCTCCCTCTGAAACCCAAAAATAAGCCAGCCATTGTTCCCTTATCACAAATACCACCCACTTCCCAAAAGTCTGAGTCAGTAGGCTTTGGAGTGTGCCCTGAAGGCCAACAAATAAGGGCCATTTCAGATCAAGGCTGGGGGAGTAGGGTCTGAAGTTAAGTTCCTCATGGAAATCTCTACCAGCAGTTTCCCTTCCCTTATTTTAATGAGGCTCCAGCTTTAGTGCCTCTGATGACAACAACTCTGGCAATATTGTCTGTAGTCTGAGGTGGTCTCTAGCATAAGCACTGTATAAGTGAAGGCTTTATGCACAGTTACTTTTTGAAAAGCTAAACCACAAATAAACCTCTTAATGATTATTTATTTGTTTGGTAATATTGATCACCGTTTCAGGCTAACTGCACCTCTGACCCTTCCTAGACTCTGAGGACACCCCCCTAAGGCATTACGCTGTCACCTTTCTTGGATTAAATCATATTCTTCCACTCTCAAACTGGGCCCAGGCTGCAATCCCCTGGTACTAACTATGATTACCTCAGGAGGTGTGACCTATGTTCCATACCTATACTCTTGGAGCAGTGGCAGTGGTAACCAGTGACCAAACAGCCTTCTTGATGCAATGTATAATCTATTTGAACAAAAAAAATAGAGAAAATACATCTTAAAACAATAGACAGTCCACATGCTGGCCCGTCTTTCCTTAAAGGCCCAACTCTTTCAGACTCCTCTGCCCAGCCTCTCTCAGTTAACCTGTCCTGATGACAGATCCTGACAATTGACCCCTCCTTCTTCCCCAAAAGGGTTTAACAATTTAGTGTACTGTACTTTTGATCTTTGTTTTCAGCATTGGCAGAAGAGAGCTGTGTCACTTCAGCCTGAAAATATGCCATTGTCCTGTAATTGCCTCCCCAGTTGTTTGGGGGTTGCTTATCAAGCACCATTATATTGCTTCCCTGCATGTTTTTCCAACAGTCCCATTTTGAGTTAGATCAATACATTAATACAGGAAATTATAATAACCCTCCATAGTTGTACAGTAACTTGCCCACTCTGGCCAAGTCAGTGTAGATAAAAATTACTACATCTCAGTATTTGTAGGTAGCAATTGCACATTCATCACAAGACTTTCTAAAAATATTGTCTTGGGTCCCAAGCCATGGCATCCTGAAGTCAATAGAAACGGGAGCAGGCCTTTTAAACTTCTCTAGCCTGATTTTGCAAGGTGCTAAGCATGCTCCACTGCCAGTAAAACTACTGGGATGGTAGGGCAATCAAACTTTAGAAACTCTTCATCTTGCAGAATCAAGCTCTCAATGCTAAAATATGGTTTATAAAAACCTTTGCTTTTCAGTATATGTTTGGAGTGTGATTCTGATCTTGCTTGTACTGGTGTAAATCAGGAATATTTCTAATGTAGTCAATAGACATTAGAATCAATCCGTCTATATGGATTTATAATACTTTCTTCAAAGAGTGAGGTGATTAATGTGATAGGCCTGTATTTTTTTTTAAACAATGACGACAGCCAATATATCTTCATTCTCAAACTTCATTTATATTGTTTTTCATGCTGTACAGATAGCAAGACATACCTTATTTCTCATCTTTTGTTTCTGAAGTGATTTTTAAAATTTCTGGTAGTATAGTAGAGGCTATAGACAAGCTATAGAAGAATACGACTTCTGTTGATTTTTACACTCTTTCCTGAGACTGTTCTTACGAATAAAGGAGTTAATGAACAGATTTAGTGCAGTTCAAAGTCTACAGAAAACATCTTTTTACATCAGAAATATCTTGACAAGAACAATGCACTACTGCAGACAGAGTTAACCATTAGCAGGGTCTTTGTTTTTCAAAAAGATATGATTGAGGAAAAATAAAAAAAAGAGAAGACCCGAGCTCTACCCACTGTTCATTGTTTGTTGCATTGTTTTGCTATTTGCACAATGAAGACTCCTTACAGGGAGGGACTGGTAAAGCTGGCTGTTGCAACACAGCATATCTGTTTTGTTTTTACAAGCATTTCCACCTGAATTTCCTGCTAAGCCCACCTTTTGCAGAGCGCTCTGCAGACGTATCTTACAAGGTTTGTTATTAGATAGAAAAGAAAAAGTTGATGCTATATTAAAGATGAGCCAAGAAATGGCATTTTAAACCAAAAATTTAGGTTTAGAATAGGGGTTGACACTTAGGACTTGTCTACACTGGCACCGTTAAAGTGCTGCCCTGGCAGCACTTTAACATGGCTTTTGTAATCGCGGCACCCGCACTGGGAGAGAGGTCTCCCAGTGCTCTAAAAAAACCCACCTCCACGAGCCTGTGTCACTTCAGCCTGAGGCCTGGAAATATACCATTGTCCTGTAATTGCACTGTCTATACTGGAACGTTACAACGCTGGAACTTGCAGTGCTCAAGGGTGTGTTTTGTCACACCCCAAGCGAAAAAGTTGCAGTGCTGTAACTTGCCAGTGTAGACAAGCCCTTAGACCAAGGGTGGGCAAACTACAGCCCACGGGCCGGATCTGGCCTCTCAGGACTTTGGATCTTGCCCGCCGGATTGCCCCCCGTGGTGCTGCAGGCCCTGTGCTGCTCTCAGAAGCGGTGGGCACCACGTCCCTGGGGTGGGGGCAGAGGGCTCTGTACATTGCCCTTGCCTCCAAGCTCACCCCCCGCAGCTCCCATTGGCTGGGAATGGGGAACTGCATCCAAAGGGAGCTTTGGGGGAGGTACCTGGAGGCGTGGCAAGGGCAGCGCATAGAGCCCTGTGGGCCCCACCCACCACAGGGACATGGTTCTGGCCACTTCCCGGAGCAGCACAGTGTGGGGCCAGGGCGGGCAGGCAGGGAGCCTGACCTGGCCCTGGTGCACACCGCTGCCACACCGGAGCCACTTTAGATAAGTGGTGCTGGGCTGGAGCCCAAACCCCTCCTGCTCCCCACCCTCTAACTCCCTGCTCTAAGCCCCTTGCACCCCTCCTGCATCCCAACCCCCTGCCCTGAGCCCCTTGCTGCACCCTCATGCACCCCAACCCCCTGTCCTGAGCCCCTGCACACCCCAGCCCGTGCCCTGAGCCCCCTGTACCCTACTCCCTGCCCTGAGCTCCCTGCCACACCACACCCCTCCTGCACCCCAACCCCCTGCCCTGAGCTCCTTCCTGCAGTCCACACCCCTCCTGCACCCCTTCCCTGAGCCCCCTCCTGCACTCCACACCCCTCCTGCACCCCCAACCCCCTTCCCTAAGCCCCCTCATATACCCTGCACCCCTCCTCTGCCCCAATCCCTTGCCCTGAGCCTGTTCCTGCACACCGCACTCCCTCCCACACCCCAACCTCCTGCCTCAGCCCTGCATACAATTTCCCCACCCAGATGTGATCCTCGGCCCAAAAAGTTTGCCCACCCCTGCCTTAGACTGAGCCAGAATG
This sequence comes from Lepidochelys olivacea, assembly GCF_965140295.1. Classification (NCBI taxonomy): domain Eukaryota; kingdom Metazoa; phylum Chordata; order Testudines; family Cheloniidae; genus Lepidochelys; species Lepidochelys olivacea. The sequence goes on from NC_140411.1 coordinate 271,826,861, forward strand.
AAGATTAGGTGAACAGTGCAGAAATCTTATGAGCCATTACCAAATTTCATACCCTAATCATAGAAATGTAAAAAGTTCCTGCAAAATTAGTACTACTTTGAACGTTGGAAGTCTTGTGAAATCAGTTATTAGGATAAGTTTTTTGCTATCTTGGATCGTGGCTGAACTAGATCTGGAAATAGGATGTTTGCTATGTGGTTTCTGTTTCTCTTGGAACCAAAACTGGTGGATGGTATTACCATACCAATACAACACAAATTTAGAGGAGAATTTACAGAGATTTACCATGGGATGCTCCCAGGAAAGTCTAATAAATTTTATTTATGGTATTCAGGATAATTGATTTTTAACAACCTAGAAGCTGTGCATTTCTTGTAGTCTTTAAGTTTCTCTTTTTCTATACCCATTTTCTTATTCCATGTCTAGTTTGTTCTGGCCATCTACATATCATTCTCTTTTCTTTTGTCTTTTTTCTTCGAAAAATAGCATCCCCTCATTTCCTCTCCTATACACATACACAGTACTGTCTGGACCTGGCTCTCTCCCATGTTATTCTCTCTCTCACCCTTACTCACCTACTTCTTAGGTCTCACATCTCTGCTCCAGTCTCACCTCTGTTACTATTGCATCTACCTGTATTCCATTGTTTCTCTAATACTAATTAGCATTTATATAGCACTCTACAAACAAACAGTCCTGTAATTTAGATCTCGCAGGTGGACCTTTGCACTACTGAAGTCAACGGGGCTCCATGAAAGTGCAAATATTTCCCTGCCCTGATCCAGTTGCAGAATCAGGAGTATGCTTAATGTTATCAGTGAGAACAGCATTGTGAGGTGGCAAGTAGGTAAGTATTACCCCTATATAAGAGATCATAAGTTGACCTGGAGAAATAATGAATTTTTAGTTTGCTAGAAATTCCAAAAAGGGATTTAAAAAGAAGTTGTTTAATCAAAAATGAAAAATTTCAAAAAATATTGGTGAATCAAAAAGTCAAAAAAAGATCAAGTCAAGTCAAAATAAACCCAATTCAGAATGTTTCGATTTGGGGCATTTTGACAAAAGGTGGAGGAGATTAAATGATGGGGAGAGGGGAAGACCTGGCCTCCCTTATAACCTTTAGCCCAGTGGCTAGGGAACTCCTCCAGGACATAGGAGATTTGGGTTCTATTTCCTCCTCTTCTTTTCACACGGGTTGCACAAAGTGCAGAAGAGTGCGCTACCACTAGGCTTTAGAAGTTGGCCCAGTAAAAGATATTACCCCACCCACCTTGTTGCTTTATTAGACTATAGAGTCACTCACTTTCTTTCTCTGTCCCAATGACTATTGCCATTATGAATGACAATGAATAGTGATTGAGCCCAGCAAAGAGTAGAATGACTTGAGTGCCTGATGGTCAGGGCACTCATGGAGTATGTGGGAGACCCGAATTCAAGTCCCTACTCCAGTGATGACTTATAAGAAGTGGAACAGCTTCAACAGGAGAGTGAGAAAAAGCCATACCAAAGTAACTCATAGCCCAGTGGCTAGGGTACTCTGCTGTGATGTAGGAGACCCAAGTTTAAATCCCATCTCCACCTGAAGGAGAAATCAAATCTGGATTTCCTACAACGCAGGTGAGTTTCCTAACTACTGGGCTAAAGATTACAAGGGTGGCCACCCTTCTCCCTATTTTATGAATCTAGTACTCCTTTGCTTTTGCTGAAGTGCCTGAAACGGAAAGAAAAAAATTTGAGTTAGGTTGAAATGAAACATTTTGACATTTCTGAAACATTTCAATCTTCTCAGTTTTGTCAAAACTATTCAGTGACCTCAGCACAAATGCATTAATCATTTTGGGTTGACTGAAACTACATTTTTACTCATGGAAAATATTTCACCCAGGTCTAATCTTAATGTCACTTTCACTCTAAAGCATTAGAGAGTGCCGTGCTAATTCTGTGGTGTCAACTTCAAATATACTTTCTCCTGATTCAGAAACAGTTGAGCATTCCTATTCTCTTTGATGTAATGGCTGCCATTAGATTGTACATCAAGTTAAATTGAGAATCAGACTTCTTATATAAAGTAACATAGAACAAGCATGATGTTGCAAAGACTTAATTATGCATGTTTATGTTTCATAATAGCACTGTGAGCTGCAGCACACTGGTATTACATCTCACATTAAACAATTTTAAATATTATATGCAAGCATTAAACCAAAATGTTAATTTTATTCTAAGATAATTAGAAATAATGACTGTTTTACCAACTTCTGTTATATAATCATTTTGGCTCAAGCTGTGAAACTATTTCAGTAGCCTTAGTCTTAAAGGCATATAATTACTGTGAAATGCGTACTTTAGTGTACTTTTATGGATATGATCAAACCATGATACAGCCCTCACAGATACCTGAAGATATCTAATTTACATATAACAATAGAGCCTCTGCCATCATAGAAATTGTAATTAGTTGTACAGTATAGATTACCGCATCACATTCCAGAATGAGTGAGCTATTATGAATAGTATTACTTTTTAATAGTAAAACAATCTAGATAAATATTTCAAGCACTTTCTTTAAGAAATTCTTCATAAGGTAATGAATATTATATTCAGAATAACTAGGCCTAGATTTCAGTGGTTGGAGTAGAATTCTGCTGTCTTTTACATAAATGCAACCTCACCCAGTGGGGAAAACTGAGATCAGAATCTGGCCATGGTGTGCAAACTTTTCCTTCCTGTACTATCAATAAACTGCAAATTCTGATTTGTAGTACCTCTGCAGGCTGTTATATAGTGTTGCAGTCAGTATTGAGAAGAGAATGTGTTTTAGTTCCCTGTTACATGAATTAGGAAGTAGAGCCGAGCGAATAAAAATTTATGTATTTATTTGTTCAGTGGTTGAACTGACAAATCTGGAGGGAAAAAGGTAGTTTCCTTTTGAATGCAAACTGTTTTTTTTTTCTTGCCAAAATGAAAAACTGAAAACAAATTCATTTGGGTCAAGTTAAATGTTTCAAGTTGTCATTTCTAAATGAAATGTGATTCAAAGTGACATTTTTGAAATAATGTTTCAAAAGACAGTGGTTCATTTTGAAATGAGACATTGAAATGGTTTGTTCTGAAAACAAGTTTTGCCAGAAAATGTCCTCCTTTTTTTCCCAGCTCAAAGTGTATACAATATAACTTTTGAAAGACGCACACCCCAATCCTACATTTGTCATTGCAATACAGGAACATATTGCCAACAAAGATGGTCAGAGCTCAAGGGCACCCACTCCTTTTTCAGGGTAAGGGTGGAAATATGTCTGCTGTAGGTGGCATAATGGGGGTAGTTGAGGCTGAGAAGGGGAACTGGAAGGTGGATTATGGATGAGAAATGGGGAAGTTGCATTATTTAAGTGGTTATTTCCTTGCTTTTATGGCTTGTTTTGATGGGTTACATAGTCTAATCTTAACACACAGTTGACTATGTTCTCTCTGCTCTCTAATACTAGACATGCCTGTAGTCCAGGGATTAAAGGAGGGAGCATGGGGGACAGCAGCTTCTTCTCCCCATTGACTGCAGACTATACATGTGTACAGGATTATTTGTTACAGATCAGTCATAACTCTCACACTTCATCTTTCCAAAACTCAATTTTGTGAAATCTAGTTGACCTTCCCATTGAGCCATACCTGTGGACGCTCAGGTAAACAAAGCTTCCTCTGAAAAAGCCACAAACCAAGTTTGGGAACCCTTGATCTAGAGCCCTTCATCACCAATGAAGAGTGACATAACTGTAGACACGGAGGTCTAAATTTTCAATCTGATAGTGTGTAATTGTATTAGTGCACACTTTACTATTTTCAGTATGTAGCTCTTAAGAAATTTAAACCTTCTGGATGCTTAACTGGCCACAAATATAAGTGGGTATGGCTAGAAGCAAGGCCATCATAAGTATGCTTATTCATGTTCAACATAATTAGGCACCTAAATTTGTATTTGAAGAAAAATCAATTGATCCAGTTCTTGTATTTTCAGGCAGGTAACACTCATTGGTTTAAGTGAAAATTTTACCTTCACCAAAATTACAGCATTAGGCCTGCTGTATTTTTTCAATGTTTTGTTTTCCATTTTATCCAAATAAAATTGCATATGAATAGGATTTTGGAAAGTGTGACAAAGCTCCAAGCCTGTACTGGTGGGTTCCATGCTTCCAGGTGGATTCAGTGGCCTCAGAAGCTCACTAAGGCCCTCAATATGACCTCCCTTTCTCAGTATAATGGCAAAAGTCACAGCTTATTGCGCTACTTTCATCACAGACCAGTATGGGAGGTAGAATACCCACAGTCTCTGTTGCTCCTTAGAGCTCAGTAGGTGCAGCTTGGCCTCCTGCCTGGAGGCAAGTATGCTGTCCCTCAAGGGGATCTCTGTAAAGCATGGGGGGAAGGGCAGGAACCCAGGCCCACCCTCTACTCCAGGTTCCAGCCCAGGACCCTAATAGCAGCAGCTGTTAGCAATTTTCCCTTCACCACTGACACTGCTTTGATTCCCAGGGCTACTTCCCCATGGTCCCCTTTTCCTGGCTTTACCCTTACCGCCAGGCCAGGCCAGGCCAGGCCAGGCCCGGCCCGGCTCGGCTCGGCTCGGCCCGGCCCGGCCCGGCCCGGCTCACCTACACTTCCCACAAGGGGGCTGGGAAGGAGAGCTTTTAAGCAGTATGAGTGAGACCTCGATTGGTTCCAGCTGTTTCCATTAGCCTAACGGCCTTAACTGGTTAATTGGCATCAGGTGTCTCGATTAGCCTGGCGTAGCCTTTGTTTGGCTATCTAGGGAACAGGGAGCTGCTCATTCTGAAGCTTTTACTACTCTGTTGTATCCTTCTGGTCTGAGTCTGTCACAAAAGGTTTTTATATCTTAAAAATTTGGGTTTTTATAGTTTGCAAAATTAAAAACTTAAATTACTACTCTGCACTTTTCACACCTTCATTCAAGGCAATGAAAGCCTCTAACTTCAATGTAAAACAAATAACCCGTTTGAAGCAACATAGAATAATGTCAATCAAGCTTGAAAATATAGGGACAACCTCTTTTCTTTAACTGAGATGAATCTTCCCACATGGGAACATTATTCCATAACTTCCCACTTCAGGTCTTCTTGTTACACCATATGAAGTATCTTTTAGTAAAATTAGTAGCCACTATTAGAGTAGATCAGTCACTGACCTGACAAATATGGTAAGTCCTATGACTTCAGTGATAATTTTGCTCAGTTATAGGACAGTGGCAGTTTCAGCAATCTCACTGTAGGTGGTAAAATCGTTGCTTATATTTTGCTCAGCTGACATGACAAAACAGTATTGGAGAAGCTTCTACTAGAGACCCAATATGGATTTAGATCAGGTCATAGCACCACAGACATGCTTCATTGTGAGATAGGTTCAGGAAAAATGCAGTGAACAAAACTGTATGCTGTCTTCATTGATCTAAAAATCAGTGTTCAACGACTGTGAGTAGAAATGGCCTCTGGAAAATTTTAGGAAAGTTTGGCTGGCCCACCAAATTTAACATCATATGTCAATTCTACAAAGACATGACTGGTCAAGTACTGTCAGATGGTGGTCTCTCTAATCAATTTCCCATGTTTAATGCGGGGTGAAACAAGGCTGTGTGCTGGCACCAGTCCTCTTTGGTCTCTTCTTTGCAGCTGTTCTGAATTATGCAGCTAACAATCTTCAAAAGGGCATCTACATAAGGTTCAGAACTGATGGAAAACTCGTCAGTCTCTGAAAGTTTATTGCAAAGACAAAAGTCCTTGAGGAACTCATATGTGAAGTCCTTTTTGTGAATGATTGTGAAAGTGACCTACCACTTATCCATGATAGGTTCTCAAAAGCAACTAAACAGTTTGGACTCACCATCAGTCTGGAAAAAACAAAGTCCTCTTCCAAACAGTCCCATCAACCACTATCACAGAGCAAACGTCACCATTGATAGTACAAAACTAATGCACATCAATCACTTTACATACCTTGGCAGTACCATCTCAAGTGACAGTTCCTTGGATCAAGAAATATCAAATAGAATCTAAAAGGCAAGCCTGGCTTTTGGAAGACTTCACTATAGGATACTCAGCTGTATACCAACAAACTGTCAATAAAACTGAGGTACAATTCAGCTGTCAGAGCATCTCTTTTATACAGACGTGAAACATGGATAGTTTACCCCAGACACATCAAACAACTTGAAAAATTTCACATGTGCTGTCTTTGCTTTGTTTTGAAGGTCCATAAGTGTAAATCATTATCATCCTGGAAAGAACAAAACCAACCAGCATTGAGGCAATGATCAGGAAAGCTCAGCTTAGATGGACAGGTCATGTTATCAGAATGGGTGGTGATTGAGTCCCACAAAAAGTCCTCTATGGTAAGCTGAAACTCAGACAGCACAGAAATAGTGGTCAACATAAACACTTGAAAGATACCCTTAAGTAGAATCTCAACTTGCGTGACATGGATATAGATAACCTTGAAGACACAGCCCAGGACAGAACAGAATGGAGAGCAACTATCAATAAAGAATATAAACACTTTGGGAAAGACAGACATGAAAAAATGATTGAAAAAAGGGCTAAGCGCTATGTCAAGTCTTCAACAGGAGCCTACACATGCCTACATATGTATTACTATATGTGAGATGCTGTGATGTCATTGTTAGGTATGATGGACAGGTGTACAATGTTGCTTATTATGGGTAAAATTTTCAAACGTGCCTAAGTGATTTGGAAGACGTAGGATATGTCTACGTGCGCAGGTGCTGACTCCGTGGGTGCTCTGCAGGGCAGGAGTCCTGGGAGCGGGGCCGGGCCACAACCCCCTCGTGGGGTGAGGAGGGAACTGGTTGTTAAGATTTTGGCAGCTCATCACTGGGTGTTACCATACACACTGTAACAAGAGTGATCAGGTAAGGTGAGCTATTACCAGCAGGAGAGCGGGGGCAGGGGAGGGGGTTTGTACTGATAATCAAGGTGGGCCATTTCCAGCAGTTGACAAGAATATGTGAGGAACAGTAGTGGGGGGGGAATAAACATGGGGAAATAGTTTTACTTTGTGTAATCACCCATCCACTCCCAGGCTCTATTCAAGCCTAAGTTAATTGTATCCAGTTTGCAAATTAGTTCCAATTCAGCAGTCTCTCATTGGAGTCTGTTTTTGAAGTTTTTTTGTTGAAGAATTGCCACTTTTAGGTCTGTAATCAAGTGACCAGAGAGATTGAAGTGTTCTCCAACTGGTTTTTGAATGTTATAATTCTTGACGTCTGATTTGTGTCCATTTATTCTTTTACGTAGAGACTGTCCAGTTTGGCCAATGTACATGGCAGAGGGGCATTGCTGGCACATGATGGCACACTGGTAGATGTGCAGGTGAACGAGCCTCTGATAGTGTGGCTGATGTGATTAGGCCCTATGATGGTGTCCCCTGAATAGATATGTGGACACAGTTGGCAACGGGCTTTGTTGCAAGGATAGGTTCCTGGGTTAGTGTTTTTGTTGTGAAGTGTGTGGTTGCTGGTGAGTATTTGCTTCAGATTGGGGGGCTGTCTGTAAGCTAGGACTGGCCTGTCTCTCAAGTTCTGTGAGAGTGATGGGTCGTCCTTCAGGATAGGTTGTAGATCCTTGATGATGCATTGGAGAGGTTTTAGTTGGGGGCTGAAGGTGATGGCTAGTTGCGTTCTGTTATTTTCTTTGTTGGGCCTGTCCTGTAATAGGTAACTTTTGGGTACTCTTCTGGCTTTGTCACTCTCGTTACAGTGTGTACGGTAACACCCATTGTTTCATGTTCTCTGTGTATATAAAATCTCTCCACTGTATTTTCCACTGCATGCATCCGATGAAGTGAGCTGTAGCTCACGAAAGCTTATGCTCAAATAAATTTGTTAGTCTCTAAGGTGCCACAAGTACTCCTTTTCTTTATACCTGTATAAGTACATGAAAAGGGGAATTAGAAACTAGTTAACTGAAAGTAACAAAATGGTTTCCCCTTAATTCTTTTCTGGAAAACTGACAAAACTGAATCTTAGAGAGACAAGGTAGGTGAGGTAATATAATTGATTAGACCCACTTCTATTGGTGAGCGACACAAGCTTTCGAGCCACACAGAGCTCTTCTTCAGGTCTAGGGAAGGTACTCCAAGCATCATCGCTAAATGCAAGGTTGTTTAGCATTAGTAGTAGTAGACACTGGATTGATGGTTTATTACAACAATCTGTAATGCACTAACCCTCTCTTTCTGTTGTATAACTGCAGAGGTGTTAACAGGCCACTCTACCTTGAATGATCCCTTAGAATATGTGCCAACTACTTATGCTAAACAATCTGTTCCACCTTGCATTTAGCTATGACCCTCAGACTTGAAGAAAACTTGAAGAAGAGCTCTGTGTAAGCTCAAAAGCATGTCTCTCTCACCAACAGAAGTACAAAAGATATTACCTCACCCACCTTATCTCTCTAATATCCTGGGACATGCCTACAATTACATGGCATAAAACTGATTCTTGTCTGTGGATTGTAATAGTCGGGGAAGGAATCTAGACTGAGAAGTTAGGGGGATTTAGGTCAGGTAAAGCAATAGGTGTGAGGCAGTGGGATCAAGTGAGTGGATGGGGTGGTCAGTGTGATGGGGCTGATGGAGCAGGAGAGAGTGCGGGTCAGAGAGGTGGAAGGAGCAACTGCTGAGCAGTGGAGGGGCAATAGGAATGCTGGATGGTTCAGCAGCTGGGAGGCTTTAGATTGGATGCAGCTGCAGTTATTAGAATGGTTTCAGAGTAGCAGCCGTGTTAGTCTGTATCCGCAAAAAGAAAAGGAGTACTTGTGGCACCTTAGAGACTAACAAATTTTTTTGAGCATAAGCTTTCATGGGCTACAGCTCACTTCATGTGACACTTCAGGTGCTCGCCTTGAAGTTTTGACCTTTGCGACAGTAAAAACAGATTCTTATACTGTGAACTTCTAATTTGGTTATAAAACCTTCTATGAGGAAATGTTTTATCACCTTGGGGACATTCCACCCTGAACAGAGGGCCGTCACTTCACCCTTGGTGATTAGGCAACAGAAAAAAATTCATCCAAAGCTTTGCTTGACTTCACAAGTTGTGGCTTCTCTCTGAGTGGTTTTTTGTTGTTGTCGTTTTGTTACACAGAAGCCAGACATGCAGATGCAACAACAAAATATAAAACTCTTCTGAAGAGAAGCATTCATTTAGCAGATTTTACAGTAGGATACTTAAGAGTAATGTAAGCAATCCAAGTCTCTGAAATAACATTTTTATCACCTGGTTGATTAAACTACATTGATTACCATTACCCTTTGGGTAGGGAAAGATTGTTTGTTTAGTAACAGGCTAGACATGCCATGTCCTATGTCTAATGATAACCAAGTTCTTTGGCATAAAATTCCTAATAAAGAATAGATGCAGAAAATGAAGCATATTTCTTGTCTTTCTGCATTGTATTATAACTAGTGGTAAAACTGCGTCATGATTTGTCCTTAATGTTGTACAGGGACAGGTTATAGGAAAACCACTTGGAAAGAGACAGGGGTTGTACTTTTGGGGTGTTTCTGCAATTTCATGAAACCAAGTTTATATTTTACAAAAAGGATTTCCAAGATTTGATTTGCATGATAAACTGATGTTCCCTAGCTAAACAATATTATCACCAAACTTGTCAACTCTACCCTCCAGACTCTCTTACCTTTGATGTTAAAGGTGAATTGCAAAGGAAACAAGTTTTGACCTTTGTTGCAGCTTCATAATGTCTAATGCATGCCAAACTTCACTAACAAATGTATACAACACCTGAATTTGTATCCTGGAAGACCCTGCTTATGGGAGAACTAGTAAAACCATGACAAGAGTAAGAACGGAAAGTGAAATGGAGAGGGGAGAGATTTTTAAGTCAGACATTGTAAAACTTTTTTGTTAATGCCTGTTTAACTCTAATTGTCTGATGAGTATTTGGAAAAAAGTATGACTTAATTTCAACATCATTGCCACTTTTGTGAGGCTCTGAGCTCACGCACTTCTCATACCTTTAAGAAAGTTCTGCAGCAAAAATAGAAATATCAGGAATGTAACATAATCTAATGCATCTGATGAAGTGAGCTGTAGCTCACGAAAGCTTATGCTCAAATAAATTTGTTAGTCTCTGAGGTGCCACAAGTACTCCTTTTCTTTTTACCTAATCTAGGGTAAACAGATGTAAGCAGTGTCAGGATGAGCTCCACCCTGACATCTGGTGGTGAGGTGTGGCAAGTTGTGGAAAAGAACTTCAGGGGCCGATCTCATTTGCATAGGCACACCCACCACGCCTAGAATGAGACCATAGCTGCCCAAATGGTCACTTTGGCTGCTGTGGGATCCCCAGTGTCTCTGTTATTGGGGCAGGAAGAATAAATTGCTATTACCCTGATTATGGGAACTGTGCTTGGAACTCTACGTGGCCTTTTGTTATGATGGAGGGATTCACCATCAACTAAGTAGCACTCGCTAGGCAAGGGTCATGGGTTCCAAAACTGTGTGAATGGAGAGAGGCTGGGGACAAGTATTAATACTTGGTGGCATGGGCCCCTTGGTGAGGGCCTTACATGCTGATTGCACTTCCTCCTCTCTCCACTGTGGAATATCAGAGCTAATTTTGATTTCATTAGAAGTCTAGTTATAGGCTGCTGAGCTCACTTTGGGCTGACAGTGCACCAGCACTGGGGCTCCCCTACTATAAGCTGAATTCACCTAAGAGCTGAAATCACTGAGTGTTGTGTTAAGTAGTGGGGGAGCCTGAAGATATATTGTGGAGCAATTTGCGGGACGGCTGGTGAAGCAGTTCGACGCGGAGCAGTGTGTGGATGGCAGGAGCTGCTTGTGGGCCGTGGAGCTGAGTGAAGGAGTTCGTGGGGCGGCTGGCGGAGCGGAGCGCAGCTGAGCGAAGGAGTTCGTGGGGCGGCTGGCGGAGCGGAGCGCAGCTGAGCGAAGGAGTTCGTGGGGCGGCTGGCGGAGCGGAGCGCCGCTATGGAGCTATGGGGCGGTCAGCTTCAGATCACGTAAGGTGCCTCTTACCCCTGTCCCATTTCCACCCAGATTGGGAGGTAAAGCTCCGCCGATAAACTTTCGAACTCTGGGGCTGCCCTGACCAGGGACAGAGACTTTTGGGGCATTGGACTTTTGGGACTTTGGGTGATTTGGGGTTGCTGGACTCAAGAACCAAAGGGAAAAGGGCATGCCCCAATTTGCCTGGGGTGGGGTTGTTTTTGCTCATGGGTTGTGTTATGAATCCTGTTGGTGGTGTTTCCCCAACATAATGCCACATTGTTTCTCTCTGTTATTAAAAGACTTTTGCTACACTCAGACTATGTGCTTGCGAGAGGGGAAGTATTGCCTCTTGGAGGCGCCCAGCGGGGGTGGTATATATTGGTCCCAGGTCACTGGGTGGGGGCTCGAGCCGGTTTGCATTGTGTTATTGGAATGGAACCCCTAGATATTGAACCCGGCCCTTGTTGCTGCCAACTCTGACGGGCAGAAGGGTTACACAAACAAACAAAAACCCAAGCAGAACAAACAAAATGTATCGTTTCATAATTTTTTGCTGATCAACTCTAACTGAAAACCCTTTGTGATGAAGTGAAAATTTTTCTGTAATATTTTATGATTCTGATGCATGCCTCAATTTTCTCTGCACTGCACCTTGCTACCCAGTGGGAGCAAAACGGTTAACAGGGCTCCTGGAACAGCGCAGGAGACAGGAGGTATGATTGTCACCTCCTGTCTGGGTGGAATGGCTGGATCATTAAAGAACTGGCTGAAACTGACCCAAATTAACAGAGGATCCAGGAAAACAAGGAGGCCCCCCCAGCCACTGAACAATCAACACCTAAAAGCAGGAAACCCCCGCAGACATGATATGCAAACTGAACTGGAAAACCAAGAAGAGAAGGTGTCAGGTCACTTGGCTAAATAAGAGCTGCCCTTTGGAGAGACTCTCAGGTGCTCTCTCACATGGGACTAAGGACAAAGAGATGGGGAGGGAGTGCTGGAACTGGAGTCCATGACAAGTTAGCTGGCTTGTGGCACTGCCTGGCCAGAACTTTCAGATTTTGTGTGCCAGGTGACTAATAAACTGTTACCTTGTTTTGGAAAGGCTGCCTGGTGTCACTGCAAATACTCAATGAGATCATTGCACCCTGACGGGCTACAATACAAGTCTCTCACAGGACTCTGGCTTGGCTGGATTCACTGCAGGGAGCCAGAGAGAGAGAGAGACAGGAATTACTGGTGCTGAAGGCTGGGTCTCAGAGTTGAGACCCTGCACATTAAAGGGGTGACTCCCAAGAGACTGATTACAGGCTGGGACACAGACCAGACCTGTGGATCCATGACATCCTTGTTGGATTTAAATCTGAATTGAACCAAGCTCTTAGCTGGAGTAATCCTGTATTGTTTTCCAGGATGTGTCTCTGCTCACCTAATTGTCAAAATGTGACTTTCCTGCTTCACTGCTGTGACTTCAGAGACTGCAGATTCTAGTTCCTAAAATATGCTCCCTAGAAATTGTTCTGCGGAGTCTAACATGCAGCCCAAAGGATGTCAGCCTGGCTCCTTAATTTTATTACTGCACAAATAGCTTGTCATGGACTGTTGTAGCTAGAAGCTTCATACCTCAACCTTGAAGACTTGGACTTTTATTAATTATAATTATTGACATTTATATAGTAATGCCAAAACTTATAATGCTTGACTTATAATGACCTTTTTTGTGCTTGCTTTGCTTGATCCTGCTTCCACTGTAGTTAACATAAGTTTTACCAGCCATTTCAGTTGGAGTAAGATATGTCCCTGTGTGTACATGGGCGCTGGAATTTGAAAGATCTGGATGAAAATAAAACACTTACCTTTTCAGTACCTTATAAGGAGTCCAAGCCTTCAAACACTGAGCATGCTCAATTCTTTTTTATGTCAATGAGTGACAGGTGTTTGGCATGTCACAAGGAGGTAGTCATCAGCTTGCAAGATCCAGCCCTGCAAGTCAAAGCATTCCTAGGTTTCAGAGTAACAGCCCTGTTAGTCTGTATTCGCAAAAATAAAAGGAGTACTTGTGGTACCTTAGAGACTAACCAATTTATTTGAGCATAAGCTTTTGTGAGCTACAGCTCACTTCATCGGATGAATACCGTGGAAAGTACAGAAGATCTTTTTATACACACAAACCATGAAAAAATGGGTGTTTACCACTACAAAAGGTTTTCTCTCCCCCCACCCCACTCTCCTACTGGTAATAGCTTATCTAAAGTGATCACTCTCCTTACAACAACAGGTTTCAGAGTAACAGCTGTGTTAGTCTGTATCCACAAAAAGAAAAGGAGGACTTGTGGCACCTTAGAGACTAACCAATTTATTTGAGCATGAGCTTTCGTGAGCTACAGCATCCGATGAAGTGAGCTGTAGCTCACGAAAGCTTATGCTCAAATAAATTGGTTAGTCGCTAAGGTGCCACAAGTACTCCTTTTCTTTCTCCTTACAATGTGTATGATAATCAAGTTGGGCCATTTCCAGCACAAATCTAGGTTTTGTCCGCCCTCCCCCCACAAACCCACTCTCCTGTTGGTAATAGCTTATCTAAAGTGATCACTCTCCTTACAATGTGTATGATAATCAAGGTGCGCCATTTCCAGCACAAATCCAGGGTTTAACAAGAACGTCTGGGGGTGGGGGGGAACAAGGGGAAATAGGTTACCTTGCATAATGACTTAGCCGCTCCTAGTCTCTATTCAAGCCTAAGTTAATTGTATCCAATTTGCAAATGAATTCCAATTCAACAGTCTCTCTCTGGAGTCTGGTTTTGAAGTTTTTCTGTTGTAATATTGCAACTTTCATATCTGTAATTGCGTGACCAGAGAGATTGAAGTGTTCTCCGACTAGTTTATGAATGTTATAATTCTTGACATCTGATTTGTGTCCATTTATTCTTTTACGTAGAGACTGTCCAGTTTGACCAATGTACATGGCAGAGGGGCATTGCTGGCACATGATGGCATATATCACATTGGTGGATGTGCAGGTGAACGAGCCTCTGATAGTGTGGCTGATGTTAGTAGGCCCTGTGATGGTGTCCCCTGAATAAATATGTGGGCACAGTTGGCAACGGGCTTTGTTGCAAGGATAGGTTCCTGGGTTAGTTATTCTGCATTCCTAGGAACATAAAAAGCTTTTATGGTTAGATTATTTATCTAGATTTCTATAAAAGCTAAAAGGTCACTTATTTACATGCTCTTCACCCAATGGTATAGTTAAAATACATTCTAAGTGCAACTGTACAATTTAAAATGATGAACTGCCAGTGAGCCAGGAAACAAACCCCATAGTCAGCCGAGCGAGGAAAAAGCTAGGCTTTGCAGTGTGCCCTGAAGATCATCAGATTTGGGCTTTTTCAGACTGGGGAGCAGTCAGTTTCCCCTTGATTTATATCAAAAGGGCTCCAGTTCAACCACCTCTTCTGATCGCTACTATGACAGTATGGTATAGAGAGAGATGGTCTAATGGGTAGGCAGATCCTAACCCTTTTACAGCTTTAAAAGTTAAAACCAGAACCTGAAATTTGCAAGCTGCTGGTACGCATCGCGGAGCATTTTAAAAAAATATTCTTGTGGTATGCTAAGGCAATCAATGGGAGGGTTACTAATGGAATAAAGTAATAGCACAAGCAAGGATGATGTAATATAATCCTTAATTGAGAAATAGAATAGAAATATATAATTTCTTAATGTAGAAATATAATACAATACTAAATTACTAAACTGATTAAATAAATCTAGTTGCATTTCCAAGGCTGGTATATTTCATCATCAGTATATAGCTTGTTGTTTAGCATCTTATGCACTTATCTTTACCTCCTCAGCAACAAGAATTTCTGCTTCAAATCCATGTTTTCTTAGGCTGAAACCTGGCAGGAACACATTCCAAAGAAAATGCGACAGGGCAAGATTCTACTTGTGCTGCTAGCATTTACAGTTTTCATTGAGGTTCATGTCCTTTAGCACTGTCTTGCTTTTTTTGGTGAATATCATATCTAGGGCCCTACCAAATTCATGGCCATGAAAAAAAGTCACAGACCGTGAAATCTGGTCTTTCACAGATTTCACGGGGAGACCAGCATTTCTCAAATTGGGGGTCCTGACCCAAAAGGGAGTTGTGGAGGGCAGGGGTGGTCGCATGGTTATTTTAGGGGGGTTGCAGTATTGCCACCATTACTTCCATGCTGCCTTCAGAGCTGGGCGGCCGGAGAGTGGTGGCTGTTGGCCAGGTGCCCAGCTCTGAAGGCAGCGCCCCGCCAGCAGCAGCACAGAAGTAAGGATGGCGATACTGTACCAGGCCACCTTTACTTCTGCGCTGCTGCCTTCAGAGCTGGGCAGCCAGAGAGTGGCAGCTGCTGACTGAGGGCCCAGTCCTTATTTCTGCACTGCTGCCAGCAGCAGCGCAGAAGTAAGGGCAACAGTACTGCAACCCTACCTTCAATAACCTTGCGACCACCCCACAACTCCTTTTTGGGTCAGGACCCCTACAATTACAACACTGTGAAATTTCAGATTTAAATAGCTGAAATCATTAAATTTATTATTTTTAAAATTCTGTGACTGTGTGTGATGCTCTTTACCTCTGGAGAACACCCAGCACCCCCATGTTCCTCTTTGCAAAATGATTGTGTGGTATCCAATGCAAAGTTTCTCATGTCGGATGTCTTTGGAAGGCTCATGATGCACCAAGCATGGTTGTTTTAGTAATGTTACAGTAATTGTTACAGTAATGTTATAGCTTATAATTTCATATGTATAGTTATGAGACTGAAAATGTATCCCATGACTTAAAAGCAAGCCCAGGCAAAAACTCTCCAAGAACAGAGAGGCAGTTCACACCTCATCAGGGTAGGTATGGGACAAACCCAGCCCAGCCTCACAGGAACAAAGGACGCTGGCCTCGGCATCAACAAAAGAATCTGTTAGACTCTCGAAGGCGTCACCCCCCTTCCTTTGGTCAGTTTGGAACTGCGATGAGGTAATGTTCACCTGACTCTGAAGGGGAGGGGGGCAAAGCCAAGAGGGAAGAAAGGACATGATAAAAGGGAGAGACATTTGCCATGCTCTCTGTCTCTCTTTCACCTACATCTACAGACACCACACCAAGCACCTGAAGCGCTGATCAAAGGCGAGAGCCTGGCTGAAGAGCAACCAGCCAGCCTGTGGTGAGAAGCATCTAAGTTTGTAAGGACATTGAAAGTGTTAAGAGCAGCTTAGAATGCATTTTGCTTTTATTTCATTTAACCAAATCTGTCTTGTTATGTTTTGACTTATAATCACTTAAAATCAATCTTTATAGTTAATAAATTTGTTTGTTTATTCTACCTGAAGCAGTGCATTTGGTTTGAAGTGTGTCAGAGACTCCCCTTGGGATAACACACCTGGCACATATCAATTTCTTTGTTAAATTGATGAACTCATATAAGCTTTCAGCATCCAGCAGGCATAACTGGACACTGCAAGATGGAGGTTCTTAGAGTTGTGTCTGGGACTGAAGATATTGGCTAGTATCATTCTGTTGCACAATACAAGGAGCAGCTTACATGCCAGACGCTGTGCATGAAAAGCCTGGAGTGGGGGTTCTCACAGCAGAGCTGGCTCCCAGAGTCAAGGGTTGGAGTGACCTAGCAGATCACCAGGGAACGTCACACTGTAAAATTGACCAAAATGGACCGTGAATTTGGTAGGGCCCAAATCATAACTTTACAATGTACAGTACACCCAAAGGTGTCCTGTTGCAAGCCCAATAATGAACACACACATTTTCTGACAGAAGGCAGATGAAAATGAAGTATTTTCCTTCAATTCTTTTGCGCTCACAGAAGTTTGAGTGGGGAGGTGGGGGAGAGGAGTTCAGTAAAAGCTGTAACAAATCCTCTGTTTGGAAATAGCTGCCTTGTGCTCTCTCTTTTCCTCAATATACTGTTTCCCCTCATTTCAGACCATGTAGGAGGCTGAACTGCTATACAAGATCATTCCAAAGGAAGGTCACCTTAAATACAGCTGTACACTACTCCAACTTCTATTTCATTGTGTTATTAATAACTGATGCAAACAAACTGGTTGACAGACATGGTAACTATACCCAAGTTTACTTTCAAATATTTTGGTTATAAAATAGCTAACAAACATAGTTCATACGCAGTAGAAGCCTTTGAGCTATTTCAGGAGGGAGTTTGAAAAAAGGGGGCAAACAAAAATAAATAAGACCATCATATTACATATTACATACATACCATCATATTACGTCAAGATTACATATTATAATGTTAGTGCAAAGCCACATTTTAAGAAAAAGACATAGTACTGTAGCAGTAACCAACTAATGCCAAACTTACTATTAAAAACGAATCCACCAGGATATGCCAATCGAAATGTCATTGACTTATGAGGGAAAACATAGGTAAACATGGGCTCATGATAGATCACCCAGCACATAAGGTAATTAAAAAGCTGTACTCTTGCTTGAATCATAAATGCTTCCCCAGTAAATATAGGGGCAAAGGTCCACCCAAACCCAGATTCATGAAGTTTTCTTAATATTGTGTTTTTGCCCAATTGCAGAGCTGTGAGGTGTTGTAGGCCTCAGTATAATTTGCCACTAAGATTCATCTCTTAAATATCTTTTTGGCTACAAATTAAATACAGAAGGTATGTTATAACTGTTACCAACTTGTGCAGCATGCCCTCATTATGCGACAGTGTACACATTAGCTTGTCTGTAGTTTTATTAGATTTTGTGAGATGTTCATTAATACTTGGCATTTTATGCGTTCAAAGTGCTTTACAGATACTCATTAACAAAATGTTACATATAAATAATACCCAAACCATTACATATTGTGTGCTTGACTATGAAATCTATTGTTCTGGATTTATAGGAATGTATCTCTACTGAAGTCAATGCAAGATATTTCAGTTTTAAACCAGTGTAATAGTTCACACTGACCAATTTAGCTATTGTATTTCTCATTAAATTATCCTGGTTCTTGTTTAAGGAAATATAATATATTACTTCTGTGCCAGGTTTCTTTTGGGATACACATTTGCCATATTTTCACATCTTAATCAGAGATATAGTGACCTCCGTGCAGTAGGATTTGATTCAGCCTGAGGCATGGATGTTTGCTATTTGCATGCTCTCTCAGGCTTTGGGGCAGCTGCTTGAGAGTGAGGACGTGCCCATGAAGAATGGAGGTATCAATATCTCCTTTGTCCACTGGCTATAGGAAGTGGTTTTCAGTTCTGGCCAGACTCCATAGCAAGCTCACAAGTAGGAATTCCACAGGAGATGTGGTGAACCCAATGTCTACACTACAAACTGACATTGGCACAAGTTACATTGGCATACAGCCGCCACAGTTAGTATGTCGCTTGTGCACGTGCACACTTGGCTCCTTGTGTTGGCAGTGCATGTACTCACCAGATACTCTTGTATCGATGCAGAGAGCGGTGATCCATGGGTAGGTATTCGACTCTACGACTCACCTCCATCCAGTGCACTGTCTTTTGGAAGTTTTGGTAATGCATGGTGGGGCTGAAATGAGTTGCGCAGGGATGACTGGGAGCCTGGGGTCAAATTCCCAGTTTGCAACTGTCTCCATCTCATAATGTTATCTGTAGTCCATGATTTTCACACCTTTTTTTCAAAATCCCACAGATGCTTCTGCCCTTGTCTCTATCCACCATCTCTGACAGAAGTGTGGAGGCTGCACAGCTCTGCACTATTGTCATAAGTGTTGCAACACAGGGCGCATGATCCTGAAGTACTGCAGAGCCACAGGAAGAACCGAATGAGTGGGGAATATGATGATTCGTTGGAGGGCAGATTGCGGTGGGACACAGCAAGAACCAATTCAAGGTTGTTGGTGGCATTCATAGAATAGCTGCAGATGGTGGAGTGCTGCTTCTGGGCCTGAGAAACAAATACCGACTGGTGGGATCTTATCATAATGCAGGTTTGGGATGACGAACAGTGGCTGAAGAACTTTCAGATGCCAAGGCCACATTCCTGGGTCAGTGTCCTCAGCTCACCCCAGCCCTCCAGCATAGGGACGCCAAAATGAGAGCTGCACTGACAATGGAGAAGTGAGTGGTGATTGCACTGTGGAAACTTGCAATGCTAGATTGCTACTGGTCAGTCAGGAATCAATTTGGAGTTGGGAAATGCACTGTGGGGGCCACTGTGACGCAAGAGTGCAGGGCCATTAATCACCTCCTGCTATGCAGGACTGTGACTCTTGGTAATGTGCAGGACAGAGTGGATGGGTTTGCAGCAATGGGGTTCCTGAACTATGGTGGAGCAATAGGTGGCACTTATATCCCTATTTTGGCACCAGACCACCTTACCACTGAATACATCATCAGAAAGGACTACTTTTCTATGGTAATGCAAGCATTGGTGCACTACGGGGATGCTTCACTGACTCAGTGTAGGCTGGTCAGGGAAGATACATCATGTCTGCATCTTTGAAGAACACAGGACTGTTCAGAAAGTTACAACCAGGGACTTTCTTTCCCAACTGGCGGATTACCACTGGCAATGCCAATGTGATCCTGGGGGACCCAGCCTACCCCTTGCTCCCTGCACTCATGAAGCCTTCCCCCGTCACCTCATCAGAGGCAAGGAATGATTCAACTACTGGCTCAATAGGTGCAGAATGACAGCTGAATGTGTGTTGGTCTTTCGAAGGGTCGCTGGCATTGTTTACTCACAAGATTGGACCCCAGTGGGAAAAATATCCTAATCGTTATAGCTGCCTGCTCTGTCCTGCATAATATCCATGATGCAAAGTGGGAAAAATTGCTGCCGGGGTGGAGGGCAGAGGTGGAGTAGCTGTCTGCTGAATTTGAACAGCCAGACACAAAGGCTATTAGAATAGTGTAGCGTGGAGCTATATGGCTCAGGGAGGCTTTGAAAGACCGTTTTGACAATGAGCTGGAGTAGAGGGTGTTGCTGTAGTCGCCTTTTGTGTTCTGATAGGAATTGTGTGGTGATTGCTGTACATGTAGGAATATAACATTGTCAATATTCCTATTAATTTTGTTGGTGAATGATTCTATGAGTTGTGTGACACTGCAGTAATGGCTAATTGGTTGCTCTCAGAACTGCTGAGCACTCTGCAGCATATACTGTGAACTAAGAAAGATGAATTATGTTCCAAACCATAGAATTTTATTCTGTAACAAAATCAGCGTTAAAACAAAAAAACAAAGAAAAAAAAACCTTGCAATTTTAAAACAATTAAATTAAAAACTTAATAATTAAGAGAGCAGAACTTATGAAGGGGAAAGAACAGTCATGTCCATTTCAACTACACCTACACCAACCCTGGCTTTTGCAGGTCAGTGTATGCGATACTATGATGGTCTTTAATCTCCCCCTGGGGAGAGTGGTAGGCAGGCCTGGTGTTTGTGGGTATCAAGCAGGGCAATTGCCCGGGGGCTCATGCTATAGTGGGCCCCGTGAAGCTAAGTTATGAGTGATGGGCCTTGGGCTTTGGCTTCAGCCCAGGTGGTGGGGCTCAGGCTTGGGCTTCAACAGGGTAGGGGCCCACTCCTGAGTTTGTGCCCTGAGCCCCAGTGAGTCTAACGCTAGCCCTGGTGATAGTGGTCGTGCAGCGACCAGTGACACTGTGTAGAATGAGAAGAGGAGGTATAGGAAGGTCCCAGTATTGAGTTCTCAGTGGACTGCAGAGAGAGGTGAGCCCTGGGTTGTTGAATCTGCAGGACCATCAGAGTCTGGAGCATCTGTGTTTGCTGCCTGAGAAGCCCGATTATGTCCTGGTGCATCTCCCTCTCCTTTTCCTGCTGCGACTCCTGGGCCTTTCTCCTCTCCACTCTTTTCTTCTCCAGGCTGTCCACAATGTTCAACCTCCAGGCCCTGTGCTCACGACTTGATGCAGCACTGGTTTGCAGGATCTCACTGAACATATCACTCCGAATCCTATTCCTTTATCCTCCTTATCTGGCTCAGGCATTTCGTGGGTGTGGAGGAGACACCCTGAAGGCTGCAATGGTAGCAGCTGAAGATTAAACACACAGAGGTGTGTTTGTCATTGTCACAGGTATCATTGTCAGAGGTACCATTTGTCAGAAAGCAAAACTTAAGATGATGAACTCATTTCTCTTGCTCCCCTAAAGTTGTAAGCAATACATTCTCACTTCTGTTTGGGTTTGCTTTTGCACAGCACCAGTCACAGCACCAACCATGGTGAGTGTGGCCCTCCGGGAGTTGGGGAAATAAGGAGGGAATTGCTTGGTTGTATGATTCTAGTTGTGCAGAGCAATGGCACTGAATACTGGCACCGTTTTCCACAGGCGGGGTGATTTTACCTGGTATCTCACTCTTCAGGGTTAACAGATGCAGAGACAGCACAGCTGCTGCTGGCATTCTGATGCCACCTGGACCCATATGCTGCTAGCCTGTGTGCTGCAATGGTGCCTGCTGAAGTAATCGCTGAGTGGCGTGGGAAAGAAATAAAGCAGCCCTCCCTAGAAACTTTGGCAGAAAATTGCAGAGTCTCTCCATGAACGTTTCTTTGAGATCTCTCAGCAGGATTCAAGGGATATCCCTGTACATCAACTTCACGTACACCCCAACCCCCAGTTCTAGAGGGGAATGAAAAGCAGATAGCAATTCTACCTCTCTTGGTTATACCACTATCTCTTCTAGCACGGGTAAATTAATGAAAAGTCAAAAGCTGTGTCGGGCTACTTTGTGGGTGCCATCCCTGTAATTGAAAATTTATCTACACACTTATCTCAGGTTCCTTCCCTTGCATCAGGCTCACCAGTGCCTGACTGGCAGGGCTGGCTGGACTGTGGTAGAGTGAAAAACCAGGCCTGGCTCACTGCACAGCTGGATCACCCAGTTTCCTGTCTCCCATACTCCTGCTGTCTGGTCACAGCAGGGACCTATAACTCAGGCGCCTTGGTGTTCATGGTGGTATGCGGGATGGTGATGGGGTCTCCGCCGAGGATGGCGTGCAGCTCTTTATAAAAGCAGCAGGTCTGCGTCTTGGCACTGGGTCCATTTTTGTCCTCCCTGGCCTTCAGATATGCCTGCTGCAGCTCCTTAGATTTCACACGGCACTGCTGCTGGTCCCTGTCGTACCCCTTCTCCTGCACTCTCTGAGCAAGCCGCTCATAGATAGTGACCTTTCTGCAGCTGGTGTGTAGCTGTGCCTGCACATCCTCTTCTCCCCACAGGCCCAGGAGGTCCACCTCCTGTGTGCTCCAGGCAGGAGCGTGTCTGCAGCGTGTAGCCGGCATGGTCAGCCGGACGGGTGCACTCAACAATGACGCTACACTGCTCGGGGAGGTGGTGCTACTATGTCAGCGTAACAAGACACTTGCAACAGTGGGAGACACATTTAAGTGTAGACACGTGCACGACTAAGTCGACATAAGCTGCCTTGCATCGACCTAACTTTGTAGTGTAGACCAGGCCTAACTCACCAGAGGCTGGCTCCAAGGCATTTTATCACATTCCTCCAACCACATGATAGCACAGTCGTCTTGGGACCAAACTGTGTCATAACAATGTCATGAATCATATAGTGTAGATGGGGCCCAGTGTGACCTTGGGCAAATCAACTCAGCTTCATTTACACTAAACTTGCTGAACCTGTGGAATTCATTTCTTGTTTGTTATACCTTGCAAGTGTGGACTGAACTGAAGAATGATTTTTAAAAATAACCACCCCTCCTCCCCCCGCGTCCCAGGATCTAGCTTAACTAAACATAATTCTAATGTGGCTTGATCCAGCCCATATTGGTTAGTCAAATCATAAGAAATCGACCAAGCTAGAACTGTGTTTATACTAAGTTTAAATCTCATCTTACATTAGTATTTTTACTAGGATGGTGTCAATATCTCCTTTGTCCACTGGCTATAGGAAGTGGTTTTAAGTTCTGGCCAGGCTCCATAGCCAGACCATACAGGACCCTGCTTTTGGCTTCCCCGTCTGTAAAATGGGAGAGTAATACCTGCCTACCGCAGTGACACTATGGCACTCACTTGATTGTTGGTAAAGTGCTTGGAAATTCTGATATGAAAGCTCTGCAGAAAATTTTCTCCAGGCAAACCACAGAAGAATCATATTGTGGGACAGACAAGTAACCATATAGTTGTGTCCCTGCTAGGTTTTTGCATTATGTATGGGCCCTGTCAGAATGGGTTATAACAGTATGGGTTATAATAGCTTGTGTCCCAAACTGTGCTATAGCTTAACTAGCGGTAAAGAGTCCTGTGGCACCTTATAGACTAACAGACGTATTGGAGCATAAGCTTTCATGGGTGAATACCCTCTTTGTCGGATGCATGTAGTGGAAATTTCCAGAGGCAGGTATAAATATGCAAGCAAGACTCAGGGTAGGGATAACGAGGTTAGTTCAATCAGGGAGGATGAGGCCCTCTTCTAGCAGTTGAGGTGTGAACACCAAGGGAGGAGAAACTGCTTTTGTAGCTGGCTAGCCATTCACAGTCTTTGTTTTATCCTGAGCTGATGGTGTCAAATTTGCAAATGAACTGAAGCTGTAGCTCACGAAAGCTCATGCTCAAATAAATTGGTTAGTCTCTAAGGTGCCACAAGTCCTCCTTTTCTTTTTGCGAATACAGACTAACACGGCTGTTACTCTGAAACCTGAAGCTCAGCAGTTTCTCTTTGAAGTCTGGTCCTGAAGTTTTTTTGCTGCAGGATGGCTACCTTTAAATCTGCTATTGTGTATGGGTTAACTAGTTTCATTTAGCATGTGTGCTAAAACAAAATTCCAATTCCCATTGGACAGACCCCTTTTACAAACAGGAAAAAATGCTTGCCATTTTTCTGAAAATAGCCACTTTTGAGCAACAACTGTTGAAGCTATCTAGCTGTAAACCTTTTCAACACTAGAAGTTGTGTGTGTGTGAAAAGCCCACCATTGCTAATGCCTTTTCAGCTGCACCCAGTGTTTCAACATTGGAACCCCAGCATAGATGGACGGCTGACACTGGAACGCTGCGGCTGAGTCATTTCTGTGGCGACTTCACTGACATGTCAAAAACTGGTGCTGGTGCCAGAAAAACACCTACTAGGACTTTCAGTGCAGCTAAAGTTGGATTAGCACAGTGGGAGGGCTATAGTGCAAACCATACTGTGGGCAACATCTGTCTCGAATCTTGCCTCTTCTGTAGCAAATGTAGAGGATGTAGAGGAAGTAAACAGCTTCGTTTAACTGCTCTGTATCTGGCAGGGACAACCCTTGAACTCGATGCACTCTACCCTTTGAGTACATACTGTTGCAATGCCTAGTATGTTAAAACTTGTGATGGTTAGAATGAAGATTAGTTGGTCCAAATTCCCTTCTCAGTTGCACTGGCCAACCTCATTGACCTCAGTGTGGTTGAACTGGTGAAGCAGAGAGGGCAATTTACCTCTTGAAGCTGTAGAATTCTGCAGATCTTGTTTGAAACCTTTGCCAACGTTTTCTTCACACTTGTTTTTTTTTGGCCAGCAGTTTTTGGGTTGTAGTGATGGGGTGGATGGAAGGGGTATCAGACTCTTCATGCCATACTCTCCAACCAGGCAAAGCTTCTGGTTACTTCAGTGGGAATTTTAAGAGGAATAGAGCACTGAGTGGCTCAACAGTAAGTTACAGACAAAAAAGAGGTTGGCCAAATTGGGATCCATTAAACTGATGTAATTCCATTGTAACAGTGTAACTGGGAGAAGGACCAAATTCAGTGAGAACAATACTTCAGTTGACGGTCCAATATTCCTATAAGATAATGCAAGAACAGGACAATTCCTAGCACTCTTTTGAAATTTCTCCTCTAATATGTCTGTGCCCTTCCCCTGGGGCATATAGATTTCACATCTTCTGAAATTAAAGCTTAAAATATGTGCAAGCAACATTTATATCCACTACATCAGTGGTTCCCAAACTTGTTCTGCTTCTTGTGCAGGGAAAGCCTCTGGCGAGCCAGGCCTGTTTGTTTACCTGCTGCATCCGGAGATTCGGCCAATCGCGGCTCCCAGGGGCCGCGGTTCGCTGCTCCAGGCCAATGGGGACTGCGGGAAGCGGCGCGGGCTGAGGGACGTTACCCTTTCCAGCCAGGAATCTGGCTCAACCCCTAGCTGCTGTTAGAGCAGATAGCAGTTCCAGCCAGATCCAGTTTTTTCGAAGGCTATTTGTTTCTTCTGGTTGCAGACCTTGGAACTGTCATCCTCGCCTTAGTCACCTCGAGACTGAAGTACAGCAGCACACTACTTGGGCTACGTCTGCACTCAATGCAGAAATTGAAGGTGGTGTAGAATACAGCAGCTTGTTTGTTAGTGGCATGATTGCCAGCTGCATGCTTTCAAACATCATGAGCCAGGCCCCAGAAAATCATGACATTTTGAAAAAAGTTGGGCTTTTCATTTGCTTCCTGCCACGTGAGCCATTAGAGGTTATGTTTTCAATCTTTCCTCCACAACCGTGAAGGCTAGAATATTTTTTTAAAGGAAAGTTGAACTTCTCATATAATCATGTGACTCCAGGGAATTGAGGCTCTAAAAAATAACAAATATTATGACATGAATAAAAATAGTTGGCGACACTGCCATGGATCTTTCCAGGAACACACAACACTAATGTGTTTGGAGCTGCACTGGCTACTTAAGTACTGAGTGTAACGTAAGGTGTTGGTGTCTGACCTGTAAAGCTTTAAATGACTTTGGACCTACTTTTCTGAAAAAACATCTCTCTCTGCTATCCTGCAATAGTTGATCGTTGGGGGTGCTTAAGCTGGAGTCCCACTTCTGTGAGACGGGTCAGTTGGCAGGGCATTCTTCTCTGCTTTGGAGCTCACACCTCTGAGTCTCCAAAATAGCCCTAGTTTATTAACCCTCAGGGCATACTGCAAAGGCCCACTTGTTTTCCCTAGCAGTAAGGGGTTGGGAGGATTCTGGTAAGAGATTGTAAAGATATCTCCAGCTGCTAGGTTATTATGTTGGGCAAAGGGAGAAGTTACGGGCCTGATCTATTTTTAAAATGTGTGAGAGTGCCTAAAGCAAAGGATAGACATTCCTTTCTATGGAATGACTTTAAAAATCTGAAAGTCAATAACTAAATATAAATGGGTAGAAGCAAATGCATTCTGCTAAAGAAAACAGCAGAAGGCTTAGCAATATATCTACCCAAATACTCAGGTTTAGATATGCATAATGCAAAAGATCAGGAGAGGAGGTCTTAGTGCACTGATGTTTACCCTATAATTCTAGCTACAGTACATCTACATACTAACATGCACTGGGGTGAGATTCTTTTTCTTCCAAACTATTAACCTCTAAAATTACTTTAGTAACAAAATACATAAGTAGTGTATATGGAGATCCTACCTATGAGAGACAAATAGGGTTTTTTCCAGCTTATTTACATTTTAGACTTTTTCACTAATTCTGCAAAATAAAATAATTAATTGTAATTATCTAGAAACTCAGAGCTTGATCCCTTCCCTGCAAAGTGAATTGAAGGAAATGTGAGCTGCAGGTGCTCAGCACCTCTGAAATTCAGGCCCTTATTCATAAATGAGTTATATGCAATACCGTTCATCGCAGATATTCAGAAAGAAACAAGTTATTATTGGAAAAACACACTGTAGCTATAAATAGAAGTAAAGAGCAGAGATTTGCCATCAAGTAGATCTCTAATCATTTAATATGAGGGTGAGATCTCTCACTTAAGGCATGTCTATATGGTAATCAAGCTGGGATGTAAATCTACAACACTTTAGTGTGTCGCATGCTAAGAGGCCATGTGGACCCTGCTACTGTGCACTAAAAGTGTGCTTTGACTTACTGTTTAAAGAGCATTCGATCAAAATACACTAGCGGACTTTTCATGCACACCAGCAGGGTCCACACAGCTAGTTAGGGTATGTCTACACTGGCTGGGTTCTAGTGCCGTCAGTTACAAAGCGGCCTGCGCAGTAGCGGGTTCGCACTTGTGGCACTTGCAGCGGTATTCAGAGCGGTGCACTCTGGGCAGCTATCCCACAGAGCATCTCTTCCTCTTCTGCCGCTAAGAGCTGTGGGAAGGCGGGGTCGCGGGGCATTCTGGGTCCTGTTCCAATGTCCCATGATGCATTACTTCGCATCCCAGCAATCCCTGTGCTACCACCCGCATTCGGCGCCTTCTTTCAATCGTTTGTGTGCTGCACGCTCTGCTCTCCCTCTTTGGTCTGCAGGAATGGGTCCCGTATTGTTGACCAGTATGCTGCTTGCTCTCACTAAAACGTCACGAGTGGCAGTGGAGTTGTTCCTTAAACTACAAAGGCAAGAGCAGTTTAGCATTGATCTTGCCACACGTAGTAGCTACGACACGAGATTGCTTGTGGCATTCAAGGAGGTGCTGACCACAGTGAAACGCTGCTTTTGGGCTCAGGAAACAAGCACTGAATTGTGGGATCACATCATGGTGCACATCTGGGATGATGAGCAGTGTCTGGAGAACTTTCGGATGAGGAAAGCCACATCCATGGGACTGGGTGATGAGCTCGCCTCAGCCCTGCTACACAAGGACATGAGAATGAGAGCTGCCCTGCCATTCGAGAAGCACATGGCGATTGCACTGTGAAAGCTGGCTACTCCAGACTGCTACTGATTGGTTGCTAACCAGTTCAGAGTGTGAAAGTTGACAGTTGGACTCGTGTTGACAAAAGTGTGCAGGGCCATTAATCACATCCTGCTCGGAAAGACCGTGACTCTGGGCAACATGCGTGACATTGTGGATGGCTTTGTACAAATGGGCTTCCCTCACTGCGGAGGGGTGATAGATGGCACGCATATCCCAATTCTGGCACCAGACCACCTAGCCGAGTACATTAATCGGAAGTGGTATTTCTCAATGGTTCTCCAGGCACTTGTGGATCACCGTGGGCATTTCACAGACATTAACACAGGCTGGTCCAGAAAGGTGCACGACGCATGCATCTTTTGAAACGCTGGCTTGTTTAGGAAACTTTCTTCCTGGACCAGAAGATCACCTTGGAGGAAGTCAAAATGCCCATTGTGATCCTGGGAGACCCTGCCTACCCCTTAATGCTGTGGCTTATGAAGCCATCCACGGGACACCTTGACAGCAGCAAGGAGTGGTTCAACAACAGGCTGAGCAAGTGCCGAATGACTGTTGAGTGTGCTTTTGGCCATTTAAAGGCCCGCTGATGCTGCCTGTATGGGAGGCTGGACCTGGCCGATAACAATATTCCCATGCTTTTTGCTGCATGCTGTATGCTCCATAATATTTGTGAAGGGAACAGTGAAAGCTTCACTCAGGGCTGGACTGCTGAGGCTCAGCGCCTGGAGGCTGAATTTGAACATCCAGAGACCAGGGCTATTAGAGGTGTGCAGCATGGGGCCATAAGGGTCAGGGATGCTTTGAGGCAGCAATTTGAAGCTGAAAGCCACTAATATTTGCTGCTATGCTCAGGAGTGCAGTGCTTATAATGCTAGCAGGTGATTGTGATTGGTGCAGACGATGCACTATGAAGGTGTAAGAAAATTGCCTGTTGCTTTGCAGAGCTCTGTTTGCTTTCAATTAATGGAATAAAGATTGCTTTCAAGCCAAAACAATTCTTTTATTAAAAAACAACAACCGGAGGAGAGAGACAAATAAAAAAACACATCAGCACTGAGGGGGATGGGGGAAGGGAGGGTTCCAGGAGGAGGTGGGGTCCCGGGACGGTTAAAGGTTTGTGTATGTCCAGGTATCATATCCAACCTTCTCCTTCGGAATACAGTACTGTACTTCAGCAGGGCTAAACTGCAGAGGGATGGGTGTTGAGTGCAGTGATTATTGGGAGTCCACAGTGCTGGATTGTGACGGGGGAGGAATGGAATGGCATGGGTACAGACTGGAGCCAGGAGGTTGACAGTGTGTTGTTGGTGTCTGGGGGGTGCATGGGAAAGAGTTTTGTGACAGCGGCTGCAGGGGAGGGCGGGCACGGAGCTGCTCGGTTTGCAGTGCTAGTAGTGTCTGGAGCGTGTCCGCTTGGCGCTCCGTAACGTTTAAGAGCCGCTCCATGGCTTCATTCTGGCGCGCCGCGTTCTCCTTTCGGCCCCCCTTCTCGCTGTCCCGCCACTCCTTCAGTTCTTGGTTTTGGGCCATGGAGTGCATCATGACATCACGTAGAAAATCTTCTTTAATTCTTCATGGCCGCTTTCTAATTCTGTGCAGCCATTCCGCTGGTGATAACAAAGAGGGAGACAGGGCTCTGCAGATCATATCTGTGAAGCCAAAATGCAACATTTTACAGACACAGTATTGTTTGCAACACACAGACCCGTGATTCAATGATTTAAAACATAGCCGCTATTCACATACCTGTCACTAACTGGCTGACCCCATGCAAGCACACATGAGCCCCAAGACCCCCAGAATGGTGAGTAATTGCAGGGGCAAGGGAAATCAGTGTTACTGGATTGTACTGTACACTGGGCATGTGGCTCTTGGGGAGAGAAAGCACTGGGGGGCGGGGCTTATAATCATTCCTGTCCCCACATTTTCCACAGGCTGGAAGATATCTCATTGCTGAAGGTGAGCAGGGAATCAAGGGAGGGTCTTCTCCAAACCTGTGTCCAGCAATGGTCCCCCGCCCAGTCCCCCCAAGTGATGGCAGAGTGGTGCAGGAAAGTTATCCTTAATGGGGCAAGAAACAAAGTAGTTCTGCCAAAGAACCTGCGACAGTAGATTGCCCAGTTTCTCCATGGCAGCTCTTTGTAGAACCAGCAGCTCGAGGGCATAGCACTGGAGAGGCAGTTTGCCTCCCACGCCTTGTGGTAGGCGTTCCGCAGCTGCTTCACATTGACCCTGCACTGCAGTGTGTCCCCGTCATGGCCCCTTTCTGTCATGCATCGTGAAATCTGTCCATAGGTACCATAATTCCTATGGCTGGAGTACAGCTGGGACTGGACAGCATCCTCTCCCCAAATGCTAATGAGGTCCAGCAGCTTGGCGTTGCTCCAAGTGGGGAATCATCTGGTACATGGAACAGGCCTGGTCACCTGGAAAGATGCGCTGAGATCATTGCATGCATCACTGAGCAAACAGGAAGGGAACTTTCAAAATTCCCAAGGAATTTAACGGCCGGGGGGAAGATGATGGTTGGTCACCTGAGGTCAGGGCAATAGAGTTCAAACCGATGACCAGAGAGGCGAGAACAGGCGTTGTGGGACATCTACGGAGGCCAATCGTAGCGCTGTAATTGACCAGGGTGTCTACACTGACACCGTGGTGCTGTAGCCCCGGTGCAGAAAGCTGTACGCCTCTCATTGGGGTGTTTTTTTTACAGTGCTACAGCTGTGCAGTTACTGCACACTAAGCGGCTCAGGAGTGGGTACACCTCGGGAGTTACAGCGCAGAAAGCTGCTTTACCGTGCACAAACTTCCCAGCGTAGAGAAGGCCTTAGTGTGTGACAGGCTCAGAGCGCCATAGATTCACACTGCAGCTTGCTGCGCACTAAATCATCATATAGACAACCTCTTAGTCTTTACAACACCTCTCTCTTGCCTGACTTTCCTTCAGAATCTCTGAGAAGAGGGAGAGAAACATGTTCTTGTGACATGGCTGTACCAAGTCTGTGCTGGGGATGGCTAACTTGTGTCTCATGAAGAAAACATATCCCAAGCCTCAAGATGCCAGGGGATGGTATTTAATTTACATCATAATTTATAAGTAATTCCTGCATTAACTTCCCCCTCCTTTGGTCTTCTGCCTTTCACCATTTTTCCAAACTGATTATAACCTGTTTTAAAAGTTACACTAATTTTGCTCAGGGACATTTCTATCTAATCACATGGCCCTCTGTTGTACTTTTGAGGTTTTTATTTTAGTTTTCTCCCTAATTTAGAGACATAGAGTAAAACTTTCAAAGCACCTAAGTCCCATTTTCAAAAATGACTTAGGCACCTAAGTCCTACTGACTTTCAGAGACTTAAGCTCCTAAGTCATTTGGGTGCTTTTTGAAAATTTCACCCTAATGTTATATGTTCCTGTGTATATAAAACTACAGGTTGACAAGGAGCAGGTTTGAAGAAACTCAGATCTCAATATCTGAAAATACAGATTTACTATCCATTTAAAAAACAAACACCTAATCTGGAATTCTGTCCACCTTGGGCCAAAGCCTCAGCCCTGCTAAGGTCCCTTTGCACTGCTCAGAACAGCTTTATAGGGCTGCTGAGGATTCCCTAGCGCTGGACATCTCTAGCGTCAGGAGCATGTAGCAAGGTGCCAAGTGTGCAAGGGTGCTGGGCCAGAATGTAGTGGTCTGGCTGATTTTTGGCTGAGATTGGTTGCTATGAGCTGGCTGCAGCTGGCATGCCTCAAATCAGTTGTTAGTTTGCACTAGGGACTCTTCTTCCCTCAGGATTAGGAAAGTTGGCTTAGAGCCACCTTCCATCCCAAGTCTCCAATTGTGCTAAATGTCAGCACAGCACAGTTGAGGATCTGTCTCCTTGTTCTCTTAGTTTCCATAATTTAACTTGGTAGGAGTAAACCTGATGCCAAAACCAACTGATCTTCCATCTACGTAGCTTTTATAATGAAACAGTTAAACAGAGGAGGTCCCATTTTTAACATAGGGCTGTATTTGTGTGCACAAACATTTGCATGTTCATGAATGTTGTAAGTGTACATTCAATTATTGTGCACACAAGTGATAGTGCCAAGATTTTGGGAAGTGGATAAAAACACCGAATGGTCTCATAACATCCTCTCTAGTTACTGGAAAGGTCACTTTGCTTTTCTTGTTATCATCTAATATGAGGCAAGGCTGCCCCCTTTACCCTCCTCTTTGATTTAATAATAGAACACATGGACAGACTAATTTGGTCATTGACTACTACTAGAATTAAAGTGGATGAAGTCAGTGATGAAGTTATTGGACTTGATTCTCATTTACACTAGGGCCACTTTACACTTGTCTGGCAATGCAAGCTACCCTAAAGTGGAAGTCAGCTCCACTCTGATCACTGGCTTTCCCCACTAATCCTATATTAATCTTTCAATACCTGCTTCAGTAGTGCTAAATAATCCAGTGCCCAGGAAATGCATGATTTTCTAAAATCAGAGGTGTGTGTATAACCTAATTCAGTGAAAGAGTATCTAGTATATTCCTCTTAATGCAGTGGGTAGCGGATTCCAACTATTAGCAGGTGAGTATTTTTTAAGTTTTTGTCCCAGCAGATTTTTCTGCATGGTACAACAAAGGTCAGCTCAGCTGGTGTTTGGAGTTACTGTGTGCTATCAAAAAGAAAAGGAGTACTTGTGGCACCTTAGAGACTAACCAATTTATTTGAGCATAAGCTTTTGTGAGCTACAGCTCACTTCATCGGATACAGCTCACTTCATCGGATACATCCGATGAAGTGAGCTGTAGCTCACGAAAGCTTATGCTCAAATAAATTGGTTAGTCTCTAAGGTGCCACAAGTACTCCTTTTCTTTTTGCGAATACAGACTAACACGGCTGTTACTCTGAAACCTGTGTGCTATCAAGTTGCATAAGTGATTCCAAATATTTTGGGGCCCTGACCACAACTACACTTCCAAATGAGACTTGGCTAGCGATGTTTCCTCCTGCCCTTTAACTGATAAATACCAGTTTGGCACACATGTCAGTGATATCCTAAACTATTACAGTACAAATCATTATTGAAAAAGCTATTTGTCCATTGACATTTTAGTGACATGAATGTGAAGTAATGGAGAGCTGTGTAAAGCATAAGTTTGAATTTGATTTTGTAATAAGGGAGAGGGGTAAGTGAATTGGACTAAGGTTAAACACCCTGCCGGTGTATGCCTTAACTGGGAGGCAGGAATATATAATCATAGCGGAATATGGCATCAGAATTAGCGTGGAGGTAAGAGATAAATATATATCAAGACAGAGAACCCTGGCTATTGCTAATCTGTGCAGTAGTCTTTGTTACTGATTTGTTTGAATAAGCTATCTAGCTATTTGCTTTCAATAAATCATTGTTCCTAACATTTAGCCATATAGCACGGGGGGAGGAAAAGGAAGCAGAAAGAGTGAAAGGCGAGGGGATGTGGGAGGGGTTTCTGTACTTGCATTGTGTCCATTCATGTTCAGTCCTTTTCTGTCTTGTCTAATCACTGTTTTACCCTGGCATGTTGTCTCCCTTTTGCAATAAGAATGGAAAGACTAATCCCTACACACATACACCGGGGTGCGCATAATATTGGTTACATTGCTAAAATTCTCCTACGGTGAAGGCAGCCACCAGGCCTGTAAGTGGGGTGTATTCCTGACTACTCCCCTGGTTCTGAAATGAGCTGAAGGTGAAAATAGGGCTCCTTATATTGGTCGAGCAAGGACTGAGTCATACACTCACTCTGCCACCAGGAAAAAGTTATCAAAACAATCTACTTTATTGTACATAGTATCTGTCATATCCGCATTTATTACCTCAAAAGAGTCTGGTGATGAAAATTACACAGTAGAATCCAGTTATAGAATTGCTTAGTAAAGTTATAACATGGTGACTTCCAGCACATAGTGAAATTTGGACCCAGTCCCTGATATTGGGTTGCACCAAGCATTTGAATATGTGATGAAAAAGAAAAGATCAACACCCTTTCCCCAACTATCTTTCGTTTGCTAGCAGTGCTGCCCTTCACACTGTACTAAAGGGCTAGATCTGGCTTGTGAATAAAAGGCTAACTTTTGGAAAGGACACTACTGAATCTTCAACTTATCTGAAGAAAAAACATAACATACTTCATATCAGAGACTGATTATGGTGGTCTTGAGGTCAAAAAGAGTGGGAGAGAGAAGTGTAACTAATGAATGAACTAATCTCTGACTTTGCAGACAACCTGAAACAGCTTTAATTTCTGCAGCACCTGGTCGGGGGAGGAGGACAGGGGAGTAAAGAACTCAAAAAACCGCAGGAGAAGCAGAGCTGAGGTTGGGAGGGCAGAATTGCTGTTGCTTTCATTTCTGTAGAAAATGATAGACCCTGCCCCCCCCTCTTTCAGACCATTTTAAGCATTATGTATAAGAGTCATAATCCACCATATGTTGTGAAAAGCTTTATGTATCAAAAGTAGCATATGGCCCTAATTTGGCAGACTTGGCTAAAGAATCATAATGTAATTTGACCTGCAAGGGCAAGGGTGTGCAACTGATTAGTTTCAAGTTATAATACCAGCTTAAAAGTAACATAAGAGATCTTGTTTGACTGGGAAAATACATGGAAACACAGAGCAAATACATAAACCTCTTGCATCCCATAGTGATGAGCATGGTATAAATGTTGTAGGTGACAAATGCTAGAAATATATATGGCTTTGATTGTCCTACTGCTTTGAAAATAGAAAAGGAGGACTTGTGGCACCTTAGAGACTAACCAATTTATTAGAGCATAAGCTTTCGTGAGCTACAGCTCACTTCCTCAGATGCATATCGTGGAAACTGCAGCAGGCTTTATATATACACAGAGAATATGAAACAATACCTACTCCCACCCCACTGTCCTGCTGGTAATAGCTTATCTAAAGTGATTTCCAGCACAAATCCAGGTTTTGTGCTGGAAATCACTTTAGATAAGCTATTACCAGCAGGACAGTGGGGTGGGAATAGGTATTGTTTCATATTCTCTGTGTATATATAAAGCCTGCTGCAGTTTCCACGATATGCATCTGAGGAAGTGAGCTGTAGCTCACGAAAGCTTATGCTCTAATAAATTGGTTAGTCTCTAAGGTGCCACAAGTCCTCCTTTTCTTTTTGCGAATACAGACTAACACGGCTGTTACTCTGAAACCTGCTTTGAAAATGTACTTCCTCTACAGAAGATAAATGTCTGAATAAGCATCCTTCTCCAGGAATTCCAACAAATGGTTGTACATCATTAAAAAAAACAAAACAAAACCCCCACCCCAAAAAAAAACCCCTATTGGATAAATACCTTCAGTCAAGCAATTAGCATGTGCCTCTTTTTCTAAGATCTCTAACAAATACAAATATTTATAATTAGGGTGACCAGATGTCCCGATTTTATAGGGACAATACCAATTTTGGTTTGTTTTTTTCTTATACAGGCACCTATTACCCCCACCCCCGTCCTGATTTTTTACACTTGCTGTCTGGTCACCCTATTTATAATCCTATGTAATTTACAGAGTAAAAGTTTCAGCTCTGCATGTAATCAGTTGTGAGAAGGATTCATTGTTGGATTCAGAAAGTGTTGTTTAGCAAGTAAAATTATGCTGGATAGTTTTGTCAGTCATACTTAAATTTAACACAGTGCAGCCGGTTTCAAATGCCATGCTGCAAGGTGAGAACTCTGCCCTTCTTCCTAAAGCCAATGAAAGAAGCACAGCTGTATGCCCTTTTGAAAAAGGAAAGCCTGTATGTTGCCTGGGCAAGGCTTCAGAACATCAACCCTTAAATATTAAAAAAGTGTTTTTTTTTAATTGACACTTGATTTGAGCTTTTTTAAATGCACTGTCATGTACCTACTAAAGTTGGAGACAGATCTACTCTGAAAACTAGAAAACAAATATGCTAATTATCAGACATGCTAAATCCCCTGCAATACTAGTCAGACCCTGCAGCTGGAGCACTCAGTGTTGCAAGGGAATCCGATCTAAAATTCCTATTAATTAGAGGAAAGAATACATTTACAAATCCAACTCAAACTGTTCAAACATTTGGACTGTGTCAAATATGTTAAGTACAACCATGGATAATAAGAAAACCTTAGTGTCTCAATTTTAAGTACCTGGAGGATAGGTCCATCAATGGCTATTAGCCAAGATGGTCAGGGATGGAACCCTATGCTCTGGGTACCCCTAAATCTCT
Source organism: Lepidochelys olivacea (assembly GCF_965140295.1). Taxonomy (NCBI): domain Eukaryota; kingdom Metazoa; phylum Chordata; order Testudines; family Cheloniidae; genus Lepidochelys; species Lepidochelys olivacea. The sequence goes on from NC_140411.1 coordinate 271,862,801, forward strand.
GACTGCCAGAAGCTGGCATTGGATGACAGGGGATGGATCACTAGAAAATTTCCCTGTTGTGTTCATTCCCCCTGAAGCATCTGGCACCGGCCTGTGTCAGAAGACAGGATACTGGGCTAGATGGAGCATTGGTCTGACCCAGTATGGCCATTCTTATGTAAGGCCCAAGCAGGCTAGCAGACTTTTGGGAGACAGTACTGCAAAATCTATTGACAGGCATATTTCTGAAGAGGTTAAAACAGGAAAGGAAACCTGAAGATCCTGCAGAGGCTTAAATTCTGCTCTCATAGTACTGCATCTGAAATTTGCATTAGTCATGAATTGGTCCTCAATATGTCTCATGAAGCAGTTATATAAAACATAAGCTTGACTTCTATTGCCACGGCTCACACAATGTAGGCTGTCTACCTAAGGCATAAATGCTAGTAAAACTTAACCGTTCATGAAGGTACTACTCATCAAGGAAACATCTACAGAAGTTTGCTATACCAACTATTACAGTCCCAGTCCCAGGCAAGTGACCTGTTGAAGAACCATCCCACAAACTGTAGGCAGTCCTGTCAATTCCATCTCAGCCGGCACAGGCAGAAAAGGGGGTTCTAAATAGTATTCCCACTTAAGGAGGCAGGCCCTTAAAGGCACAGTAGCCACAAATGAGCCTCCAGAAATATTATTATCCTACCCCCTCGCACTTCCTATCAAGTTAAAGATTAACAAGGTGGCATGCGGAAACTACTTCCTTTTGTGAAAAACACAGCTATGGATTTGCTCCATTCTGGGGTACTATCCATTGCTATCAATAATATTGAAGTCACAGAAAATTTGACTTTTTTTTCCCCTTACTTATGACATGCACCAATGGAAGATTCAATTTTTCAGGTTTAACTTAATTCCTCTTTAATGATTTCTTCTATTAACTCTAATGTGGACAGCGCACCATAGCTGAGGATAGAGAAGCACAAATATCTGAATTCACCATTCAAACCATTTGAAAGGAAACTCCATGCGTGACCCAGATCAGCAAATAGGAAATCTGCCAAGGACACAGCCCTGTCAAGATTAGCTATCCCCTATCCAGAAACCTGAAAAGATGTTCAAAAATTGATTAGAGCAGCATTTTGAAATACTGAACGATGGGGCTATTATAAATAAATGCATGACTAAGAAGTAAATATTCCAGAGTGTTATAACACTTTCACAATTCCTTGAAAATACACTACAGACTGAGTTAAAAAACCCACAGGCCCGATTATTTTCTCTCATATATTAATGTGAATCAGAAGTTCTTCCATGGATTTTAATAGATCTGGTATAAATGAGAAGAGTATCAGGCCCTATGTATTAGAAAAGCATTAAGCCTTGTCTTTACTACAAATACTTTGCAAGTACAGCTACTTTGGTATACCTGTACTGGCAATGCCAGAGGCAGATTAGGAGTTTGTAGGGACCTGGGCCAGAGCAAGTGGGCAGGTGGAGCAGGACAAGCCTCCATGCCCCGACCCCACTTCCCGGCAGGAGAACTGGGTGGGCTGAGTGGGTCAGGACATGGGGGGCACCCATTTTTCAGCCCCCCCCCAATTGGCTGGGGCCCCTAGGCATAGAATCATAGAACTGGAAGGGACCTGGAGAGGTCATCTAGGCAAGTCCCCTGCACCCATGGCAGGACTAATTATCTAGACCATTCCTGACAGGTGTTTGTATAACCTGCTCTTAAAAATCTCCAATGATGGAGATTCCACAACCTCCCTAGGCAATTTATTCAAGTGCTTAACCACCCTGACAGTTAGGAAGTTTTTCCTAATGTCCAACCTAAACCTCCCTTGCTGCAATTTAAGGCCATTGCTTCTTGTCCTTTCCTCAGAGGTTAAGAAAAACAATTTTTCTTCCTCCTGCTTGTAACAACCTTTTACATACTTGAAAACTGTTATTATGTCCCCTCTCAGTCTTCTCTTCTCCAGACTAAACAAACACAATTTTTTCAATCTTCCCTCATAGGTCATGTTTTTTAGACCTTTAATCATTTGTCACTCTTCTCTGGACTCTCTTCAATTTGTCCACATCCTTCCTGAAATGTGGCGCAATACTGGACACAATACTCTAGTTGAGGCCTAATCAGAGCGGAGTAGAGCGGAAGAATTACTTCTCGTCTCTTGCTTAAAACACTCCTGCTAATACATCCCAGAAGGATGTTTGCTTTTTTTGCAACAGTGTTACACTGTTGACTGATATTTAGCTTGTGGTCCACTATGATCGCTTTCCGCAGTACTCCTTCCTAAGCAGTCCTTTCCCATTTTGTATGTGTGCAACTGATTGTTCCTTCCCAAATGAAGAACTTTGAATTTGTCCTTACTGAATTTCATCCAAATTACTTCAGACCATTTCTCCAGTTTGTCCAGATCATTTTGAATTTTAATCCTGTCCTCCAAAGCACTTGCAACCCCTCCCAGCTTGGTATCGTCCTCAAATTTTATAAGTGTACTCTCTATGCCATTATCTAACTCATTGATGAAGACATTGAACAGAACCGGACCCAGAATTGATCCCTGCGGGACCCCATGTGTTATGCCCTTCCAGCATGACTGTGAACCACTGATAATTACTCTATGGGAATTGTTTTCTAACCAGTTTTGCACCCACATTATAGTAGCTCCATCTAGGTTGCATTTCCCTAGTTTGTTTATGAGAAGGTCATGAGAGACAGTATCAAAAGCTTTACTAAAGTCAAGATATACCATGTCTACTGCTTCCCCCCTATCCACAAGGCTTGTTACCCTGTCAAAGAAAGCTATCAGGTTGGATTGGCAAGATTTGTTTTTGACAAATCCATGCTGACTCATAGAATCATAGCATATTAGGGTTGGAAGGGACCTCAGGAGGTCATCTAGTCCAACCCCCTGCTCAAAGCAGGACCAATCCCCAACTAAATCATCCCAGTCAGGGCTTTGTCAAGCCTGACCTTAAAAACTTCTAAGGAAGGAGATTCTACCACCTCCCTAGGTAACGCATTCCAGTGTTTCACCACCCTCTTAGTGAAAAAGTTTTTCCTAATATCCAACCTAAACCTCCCCCACTGCAACTTGAGACCATTACTCCTTGTTCTGTCATCTGCTACCACTGAGAACAGTCTAGAGCCATCCTCTTTGGAACCCCCTTTCAGGTAGTTGAAAGCAGCTATCAAATCCCCCCTCATTCTTCTCTTCTGCAGACTAAACAATCCCAGTTCCCTCAGCATCTCCTCAGAAGTCATGTGTTCCAGACCCCTAATCATTTTTGTTGCCCTTCGCTGGACTCTCTCCAATTTTTCCACATCCTTCTTGTAGTGTGGGGCCCAAAACTGGACACAGTACTCCAGATGAGGCCTCACCAATGTCGAATAGAGGGGAACGATCACGTCCCTCGATCTGCTGGCTATGCCCCTACTTATACATCCCAAAATGCCATTGGCCTTCTTGGCAACAAGGGCACACTGTTGACTCATATCCAGCTTCTCGTCCACTGTCACCCCTAGGTCCTTTTCCACAGAACTGCTGCCTAGCCATTCGGTCCCTAGTCTGTAGCGGTGCATTGGATTCTTCCGTCCTAAGTGCAGGACCCTGCACTTATCCTTGTTGAACCTCATCAGATTTCTTTTGGCCCAATCCTCCAATTTGTCTAGGTCCCTCTGTATCCTATCACTACCTGCCACCATATCTACCACTCCTCCTAGTTTAGTATCATCCGCAAATTTGCTGAGAGTGCAATCCACACCATCCTCCAGATCATTTATGAAGATCTTGAACAAAACCGGCCCCAGAGCCCCAGGACCAACCCTTGGGGCACTCCACTTGATACCGTCTGCCAACTAGACATGGAGCCATTGATCACTACCCGTTGAGCCCGACAATCTAACCAACTTTCTACCCACCTTATAGTGCATTCATCCAGCCCATACTTCTTTAACTTGCTGACAAGAATACTGTGGGAGACCGTGTCAAAAGCTTTGCTAAAGTCAAGAAACAATACATCCACTGCTTTCCCTTCATCCACAGAACCAGTAATCTCATCATAGAAGGTGATTAGATTAGTCAGGCATGACGTTCCCTTGGTGAATCCATGCTGACTGTTCCTGATCACTTTCCTCTTGTGTAAGTGCTTCAGGATTGATTCCTTGAGGACCTGCTCCATGATTTTTCCAGGGACTGAGGTGAGGCTGACTGGCCTGTAGTTCCCAGGATCCTCCTTCTTCCCTTTTTTAAAGATGGGCACTACATTAGCCTTTTTCCAGTCGTCCGGGACTTCCCCCGATCGCTCTGCAATCACAGCTGCCAACTCCTTTAGCACTCTCGGATGCAACGAATCCAGCCCCATGGACTTGTGCACATCCAGCTTTTCTAAATAGTCCCTGACCACTTCTTTCTCCACAGAGGGCTGGCCACCTACTCCCCATGCTGTGTTGCCCAGCGCAGCAGTCTGGGAGCTGACCTTGTTCGTGAAGACAGAGGCAAAAAAAGCATTGAGTACATTAGCTTTTTCCACATCCTCTGTCACTAGGTTGCCTCCCCCATTCAGTAAGGGGCCCACACTTTCCTTGGCTTTCTTCTTGTTGCCAACATACCTGAAGAAACCATTCTTGTTACTCTTAACATCTCTTGCTAGCTGCAGCTCCTGGTGCGATTTGGCCCTCCTGATTTCATTCCTACATGCCCGAGCAATATTTTTATACTCTTCCCTGGTCATTTGTCCAATCTTCCACTTCTTTTAAGCTTCTTTTTTATGCTTAAGATCCGCTAGGATTTCACGGTTAAGCCAAGCTGGTCGCCTGCCATATTTACTATTCTTTCGACACTTTGGGATGGTTTGTCCCTGTAACCTCAATAGGGATTCTTTGAAATACAGCCAGCTCTCCTGGACTTCTTTCCCCCTCATGTTATTCCCCCAGGGGATCCTACCCATCAGTTCCCTGAGGGAGTTGAAGTCTGCTTTCCTGAAGTCCAGGGTCCTATTCTGTTATTTATCACCTCATTATCTTCTAGATGTTTGCAAAGCAATTGCTTAATTATTTGGTCCATTATCTTTCCAGGTAGAGAAGTTAAGATGACTCATCTGTAATTCCCTGGGTTGTCCTTATTTCCCTTTTTGTACATGGGCACTATATTTGCCCTTTTCAAGTCTTCTGGAATCTCTTCCATCTTCCACAATTTCTCAAAGATAATTGCTAATGGCTTAGATATCTGCTCAGTCAGCTCCTTGAGTATTCTAGGATACATTTCAACAGGTCCTAGTGAACTGAAGACATCTAATTTGTCCAAATAATTTTTAACTTTTTCTTTCCCTATTTTAGCTTCTTCTGATCCTACCTCATTTTCACTGGCATTCACTATGTTAGATGTCCAATCACCACCAACCTTCTTGGTGAAAACCGAAACAAAGAAGTCATTAAGCACCTCTGCCATTTCCACATTTTCTGTTATTATTCTCCCCACCCATCCCCACTGAGTAACGAGCCTACCCTCTTCTGGGTCTTCCTCTTGCTTCTAATGTATCTGTAGAATGTTTTCTTGTTACCCTTTATGTCTCTGTCGAGTTTGATCTTTTTTTTTTTGCCTTGGCCTTTCTAATTTTGTCCCTACATACTTGTGTTACTTGTTTATATTCACCCTTTGTAATTTGACCTAGTTTCCACTTTGTGTAGGACTCTCTTTTGATTTTTAGATCATTGAAGATGTTCTGGTTAAGCCAGAGTGGTCTCTTGCCATACTTCTTATCTTTCCTACGCAGTGGGATAGTTTGCTCTTGTGCCCTTAATAATGTCTCTTTGAAAAACTGCTAACTGTCTTCTATTGTTTTTCCCCTTAGACTTGCTTCCATGGGATCTTACCTGCCAACTCCCTGAGTTTGCTAAAGTCTGCCTTCTTGAAATCCATTGTCTTTATTTCACTGTTCTCCTTCCTGCCATTCCTTAGAATCATGAACTCTATCATTTCATGATCACTTTCTCCCAAGCTGCCTTCCACTTTCAAATTCTCAACCAGTTCCTCCCTATTGTCAAAATCACATCTAGAATAGCCTCTCCCCTAGTAGCTGTCTCCACCTTCTGAAATAAAAAATGGTCTCCAATACATTCCAAGAATTTATTGCATAATCTGTGCCCTGCTGTGTTATTTTCCCAACAGATGTCTGGGTAGCTGAAGTCTTGTGCTTTGGATGATTTTGTTATCCACCTCATCCACCTCTTCTTTTTAAAAAAGCCTCATCCACCTCTTCTTCCTGGTTAGGTGGTCTGTAGTAGACCCCTACCATGACATCACCCTTGTTTTTTACCCCTTTTATCCTTACCCAGAGACTTTCAACAAGTCTGTCTCTTATCTCCATCTCAATCTCAGTCCAAGTGTATACATTTTTAATATATAAGGCAACAGCTCCTCCCTTTTTTTCCTGCCGGTCCTTCCTGAGCAATCTGTACCCTTCTATACCAGTATTCCAGTCATGCGTATTATCCCACCAGGTCTCTGTGATGCCAACTATGTCATAGTTGTGTTTATTTACTAGCATTTTGAGTTCTTTCTGCTTATTTCCCATACTTCTTGCATTTAGTATACAGATATCTAAGATACTGATTGGATTCCCCCCCCCAGTTCTGTCTTGTCTCTCCTTTATCCCTGCTATAACAGCCCATGCTCCCCCCAAATTTCAAACCTTTGCCCAAGTCTCCATGTTCTTGACTTACTTGTTGGCATTGGTCACCTGACCCCTTTGAACTTAGTTTAAAGCCCTCCTCACTAGACTAGCGAGTCTGTATCCAAACATGCTCTTCCTCGATAGATGGACCCCCCTCCGCTTAGCAGTCCTTCTTCCTGGAACACTATCCCATGATCAAGGAAGCTGAAGCCCTCCTGGCGACACCATCTTCGTAGCCAGGCATTCACCTTCAGGATGTATCTGTCTCTGCCTGGGCCCCTACCCTTGACCGGGAGGATCAAAGAGAACACTGCCTGCACTCCCAACTTCTTCACACTTACTCCCAGAGCCCTGTAGTCAATTCTGATCTGCTAAGGGTCATACCTCACAGTATCATTAGTGCCCACATGGATGAGTAGCCTAGGGTAGTAGTCAGAGGGCCAGATGATCCTCAACAATCCCTCCACAACATCTCGGATACAGGCCCCTGGCAGGCAGCGTACCTCCTGGGATGCCATGTGAGGGTGACAGATGGGTGCCTCCATCCCTCTCAGAAGAGAGTCACCATCCATTACCCTACATTTCCTCCTGGGAATGGTGGCTGTGATCCTCCCAGCCTTGGGGGTGCATGGCTTCTTCTCCTCCTCTGGGGGTGATTCCTCATCACTCGTTGCCAGGGCAGCATATCGGTTTTCCATCACCATAGTGGGTGGGTTGGGAGTAGAGGTAGAGCACTGCCTGCTGCCAGAAGTAACCAGCTGCCAGTGTCCTCCCTGAGACAGAGTCATGTCCTCCTCCCCCGGTGGTGTGACAGCAGTCTTCTGTAGCTGGATAGCTTCCTCAGCCTTAGATGTCTCCATGTGAATACTCTAGAAGAATCCCCCATTTGCATGGATGCTCCTCAGCCTAGCCACCTTCTCCTGTAGCTCTCCCTCCTGCTCCTGAGAGATTCCACCAGCAGGCACATTTCACACTGGATGATCCCAACAGCTTGGCTTTCTGTGAGTGGGAAATGCAGGCCACAGTGTCTGCAAATCCACACCAAGATCTGGGTAGAGGCATCCATGGTTAGGTTGTCTGTCTGGATATAGGTGCGGGTGGAGGAGACAGGAGCAGGGTTGGCACTGGTGATGTGGGCCTTCCTAACCATAGTGATTACATTATGTCTCCTTCCCTCAAACTCCCGTTCACTAGCTCCCCTTGGTCGCTTAGCCTCTGGCTTTGAAGGCCTTCTCTCCTAGTCAGCCCCACCCCCTCGTTAATCACACAGGGGGAGGGTGATCACAAGGCTGATTGAGGCTGATCAAAGAGCCCTCTAGAACTGATTCAACTGATGTTGATGGAGTTTTTCTGTCTGTAAGTAACACCTCCTCCAGTCGACATTAGCTATGCCAACAGAAGCTTTCTTCTGTCAGCATAATTCCATCAACACTGGGGGTTTTGACTGACATAGTTATACACTTGTCATGTACACCTGACCTTAAACAGGACTAGGGTCTGAGCAACAACAGAGTCTCCATGTCCTTGCTGAGTTATTTTTATATATCACTTGTATCATCATTTACTTAGGCTAGATTCTGTGGCAGAATCAGGTTCTTCAGGCCAACTTGTAGAATCAGTAACATTACAGCTTCCTCTCCTCTCCCTTACTAGTCTCTTTTAGTAAGATAGAAATAGCAGCACTTTATTCAATTCCCCCTGAGCTCTGACAACCCCATGTGAAGTCAATGGAACTGAAGGCATTTGGTGCCTCTGGAAATTAGGCATTGTGCCATTTTCAGGGAGCAGGAACAACAGAGTGAGTTAGCTTTAAGCTTTTTTTTTTGTGCCTTGTTATAGTAATAGCCAGTACTGTAGAGCATGTAAACTGTTTATCTATTAAATGGAACACATCTGACTTTTTCCCAGTGATTCTGAAAAACTCTCCGTTATGGATGCCAGGAAAGAGAAGAAGTAGGTGACTGTAATGCCTAGCCAAAGGGGAAGGAGGGAACACACACCTTTCCCCTTACAGCCAGAAAGGTTATTGCACATCTTTTTCTGTGTTGTGTTAGAAATGGGAGGCCTCTCCCAGATTATGAGATTCCAAACAAAAACAGGTTTCTTCACTTAGCAGACCCAGGTGTAATAGGAGCTGGTCTTTTTCACAAAGCTTCCCATAAGATGGAGAGCATAAGTGTTCAAAATAATAAAGCAAAGTGTAATCAATGATATTTAATGAAAGCTCAAGATTAAAACATCTCAAAATTTTCATGAACTATTGATGTGCTACTTGTTTGTGTGCAAAGTGTTTGACCAATTAGACACAAATTATATTAACATTCATTCAGAAATCTACTACCTAAGGAATATTGGGCTCTGATTGGCTTTGGAAAGCCATAAACCTTTAGGGTCTGTGAACCTGACTGGGACTTTCTTTCCAATAGATTTATTTGTAATTTAAAAAAACCTGGGCAAGATCATCAGCTGGTATAAATTATCATAGCTCCATTTCATTCAGTGCAGCTAAGCCAATTTATACCCACTGAGGATCTAACAATCAATATTTAACATTTAAATAATCAACATTCAGCAGGTTCTCAAATTCATGAGGTGGAAACCAAAACTATTTGCAAAGATTTCCTCTTTGGTCACCCTCATAACTGTCAGAAAATTGCTCAGGCTAGATGGCAGGGGGGATACAGAAAACAGTCCAGTTTCAGTATCTGTTTCTTATACTGCTGAGCTTTTCAGTTTACAAACACTCTGGTATGAGCTCTAGGCAACAAGCAAACTTTTCCAAAGACTGTTGGCTAGACCTCTAAAGAGCTGCTTGATGATGACACAAGTATGAAATTTTTAATCAAAATGACAAAATACACCCGAATCTTCCAAAACTTCAGACACTTATTCTTGCTCCAGAAATATTTCTTCTTAAAATTATGGCCAAGATACCCAATCTTTGACACTCCAGAAAAGCATATGTAAGTGATAAAGGTATAAAACTCAACAGAATAATGTTCCTTTAATGGTAGTTACTGACCCACTAATGTCATGTATTCTCTAGGACAGGGGTGGGTGAACTTTTTGGCCCGAGGGCCACATCTGGGTATGAAAATTGTATGGCGGGCCATGAATGCTCATGAAAATGGAGGTTGGGGTGCGGGAGATGGTGAGGGCTCTGGCTGGGGGGTGAGGGCTCTGGGGTGCGGCCAGAAATGAGGAGTTCAGGGTGCAGAAGTGGGCTCCAGGCTGGGGTTGCGGTGCGGGGTGTGTGTGAGGGCTCTGGGGTGGTGCTGAGGATGAGGGGTTGGGGGTGCAGGAGGGTGCTCCAGGCTGGGACTGAGGGATTTGGCAGACGGAAGGGGCATCAGGGGTGGGGCAGGCGCGTGGGGCACAGGAGGGGGTCAGAGGTGCAGGCTCTGAGGTGCACTTACCTCAAGCAGCTCCCAGAAGCTGCGGCATGTCCCCTCTCCGGCTCCTACACGGAGGCACAGCCAGGTGCCTCTGTGTGCTGCCCCATCCGCAGGCACCACCCTGGCAGCTCCCATTGGCTGTGGTTCCTGGCCAATGGGAGCTGCGGGCGGCACTTGGGGCGGGGGCAGCGTGCAGCGCCCCCTGGCTGCCCCTATGCATAGGAGCCAGAAGGGGGACATGTTGCTGCTTCTGGGAGCCGCACGGAGCAAGGCAAGCCCCCAACCCTGCTCCCTGGCTGGAGCAGGGCAAACCCTGGAACCCCGTTCCCCGGAGGGAGCTCGAGGGCCGGATTAAAACATCTGGAGGGTCAGATGTGGCTCCCGGGCTGTAGTTTGCCCACCCCTGCTCTAAGAGTTGACTCAGATGACACTATCTTGTTACATTGATACCAGTGTAATTGATCAGAGTTTTGCTTAAATAATGACCAACTAAGGATGTGTTACAAAGACCTGAACTCTGTCTACATTTACCACTGATGTATTTTTGGGCCATGTCAACACAGGATTTTAGGGAATTTTCTCTCTGTTCTATTTGTATTATGGTGGTACCTCAAGGCACTAATCAAGAATTGGAGCCTCGTTGGTATACAGAAATATAACCAAAATGTTCCTGCCCTTAAAAGCTTACAGTCTATAAGACAAAAGACAACAAATAGATACAACAGACGATAAGAGCATAGAGTAACAATGAGACAGTTATGATTAGTGGAATAAGCAACAGTCACAGCCTGTGAATTAAACATATTAAATCTTTGAGTGCATACCAGGCCTTGATAGTAGTTTCTGTAATATGTGCACTAATTTATCTAGTGTAGATAAATTCTAGAGTGTGGCATGGGGCATTTACTGAACATTGATGCCGCTAACTCTCGGGCACTTCATGCTTTATGCACCTTGTTTAACCTCACTCTGCTGATGGTTAGAAACCTTCTAATTTCCAGCCTAATTTTATTCATGGCCAATTATACCCATTTCTTCTTGTGCCAACATTTTCCTTTAGCTTAATTAGCTATTCTACCTCCCTGGTGTCTACTCCGTATTGATAGAGAGTAATCATATACCCTCTCAGCCTTAATTTTGCGAGGATAAACAAGCAAAGTTTTTCGTCTCCTATTGTAAGATAGGCTTTCCATCCCCCTGATCAACCTAGTAGCCCTCCTCTGCATCTATTCCTGTTTGAATTAATCTTTCTTGAATACTGGTAACAGAACTGTACAGGGCAACACATGATTTAAATCCACTCCTAAGTGATGAAAAAAGAATGCCAGATAACATTTTAGAAATAGCCTTGTGTTTGTATGATTGAGGCAACACTACAATTACAACCTATAGGACTTATCTACACTAGGTTTCAGCACTGATGTAGATATTTTGGCAGCTGCACCAGTGCAAATCCCTACTGCATTTGCACTGCACTAGCATAAAGAGTGATTTGTGCTGGTGAAGTCACTTTTTGTCCCAATGCAACACATCTACATTAGTGACTTGCACTGTTGAATACCAATAAAGCCATGTGAGTCTGGTCTATGCTGGATGTTTGTTTGTGCGGTTGCAGTGAGCCCATAGTGGATGCATCAGCAAAAATAATCCCAACAAGGTCTTCTCTCAAATTCCACAGTTAAGTCCACAAAGCATTCATGGATTTTAACAGTGACTCATAGATATTTACAGCCTTTGTGTTAAGCAATTGAATGTGAATGGCTGTATAAACTAATTGACAGGCTGGCTGGTTCTGCTCTCTAGCAACACATATGTAGGAAATCAATGTCACCTTATTGGCTAAAATGTTAATGCATCAATTAACAAAAATCTTGGTTTGACTTCCAGCCTCTTTCCGCTGCTCTGTCTAAGGCCTTGTCCAAACTAGAAAGTTTTATCAGCATAAGTTCTGCTGCGTCCTGCAACCAACACGGCTCTTTTGGCAGAGAATGTTCACATTTGGTTGCCTTTGCTGAGACAGTATATCCTCACAGTATCAGGTTTTATTGGCACTGTGGATAGGCATCCCAGTGTTACCCATGTCATCACCTGGTGCATTACCTTATGAAAAACTTCTGCAGGGCTTTGTGGTACTGTCACAATTACTGGTTGGGAATTATGGGAGTTTGGATCAAATTCTCATATCCCTCTGGCCCATCCCACAGTCTACTCTTTTTTACACCTTTTTCCTTCTTACTATCAGAAACATGGCTTTTGTACCAATCAGTGGAGCTGCCTTGTCCATTTTAAGGACAAGGGAAAGGGATTCTTTTGTATTTTCAGAATCATAGCAGGAACACAGAGGATACGTGCAAGAGAGAGAAGTGACCAGCTGTAGTACCTGCAGGTATTCACTGACCAACTGCACAGAGTAGAGTGGCCATTTTGAGTCCGGAGTGGTGGGGCCAGCTCATGGTGCAAACCTGGGACAATCAACAGTGGCTTCAGAACTTTCACATGCAGAGGGTTGTGTTCCTGGAGTTGTGCGCCAAACTCACCCAGCCCTTCAGTGGAGAAACACTCAGATGAGAGCCATTGGTGGGTCATCATGGATGATTTAGCAATGCTAATGCTGACTGATCAGGAGAAGCCCTTGATGATCATAGAATCATAGAATATCAGGGTTGGAAGGGACCCCAGAAGGTCATCTAGTCCAACCCCCTGTTCGAAGCAGGACCAATTCCCAGTTAAATCATCCCAGCCAGGGCTTTGTCAAGCCTGACCTTAAAAACCTCTAAGGAAGGAGATTCTACCACCTCCCTAGGTAACGCATTCCAGTGTTTCACCACCCTCTTAGTGAAAAAGTTTTTCCTAATATCCAATCTAAACCTCCCCCACTGCAACTTGAGACCATTACTCCTCGTTCTGTCATCTGCTACCATTGAGAACAGTCTAGAGCCATCCTCTTTGGAACCCTCTTTCAGGTAGTTGAAAGCAGCTATCAAATCCCCCCTCATTCTTCTCTTCTGCAGGCTAAACAATCCCAGCTCCCTCAGCCTCTCCTCATAAGTCATGTGTTCCAGACCCCTAATCATTTTTGTTGCCCTTCGCTGGACTCTCTCCAATTTATCCACATCCTTCTTGTAGTGTGGGGCCCGAAACTGGACACAGTACTCCAGATGAGGCCTCACCAATGTCGAATAGAGGGGAACGATCACGTCCCTCGATCTGCTGGCTATGCCCCTACTTATACATCCCAAAATGCCATTGGCCTTCTTGGCAACAAGGGCACACTGCTGACTCATATCCAGCTTCTCGTCCACTGTCACCCCTAGGTCCTTTTCCGCAGAACTGCTGCCTAGCCATTCGGTCCCTAGTCTGTAGCTGTGCATTGGGTTCTTCCATCCTAAGTGCAGGACCCTGCACTTATCCTTGTTGAACCTCATCAGATTTCTTTTGGCCCAATCCTCCAATTTGTCTAGGTCCCTCTGTATCCTATCACTACCTGCCACCATATCTACCACTCCTCCCAGTTTAGTATCATCCGCAAATTTGCTGAGAGTGCAATCCACACCATCCTCCAGGTCATTTATGAAGATATTGAACAAAACCGGCCCCAGGACCGACCCTTGGGGCACTCCACTTGATACCGTCTGCCAACTAGACATGGAGCCATTGATCACTACCCGTTGAGCCCGACAATCTAGCCAGCTTTCTACCCACCTTATAGTGCATTCATCCAGCCCATACTTCCTTAACTTGCTGACAAGAATACTGTGGGGGACTGTGTCAAAAGCTTTGCTAAAGTCAAGAAACAATACATCCACTGCTTTCCCTTCATCCACAGAACCAGTAATCTCATCATAAAAGGCGATTAGATTAGTTAGGCATGACCTTCCCTTGGTGAATCCATGCTGGCTGTTCCTGATCAGTTTCCTCTCATGCAAGTGCTTCAGAATTGATTCTTTGAGGACCTGCTCCATGATGAAGTGAGCTGTAGCTCACGAAAGCTCGTGCTCAAATAAATTGGTTAGTCTCTAAGGTGCCACAAGTACTCCTTTTCTTTTTGCGAATACAGACTAACACGGCTGTTACTCTGAAACCTATCTTTAGGAATACAGGACTTATTGAAAAGCTGCAAGCAGGGAGATTTTCCCCACAGTCTTATTGACATTAATGGGCTTGCAATACCAGCTGTGATTCTTGGGGACTTATCCTACCCTTTGCTTCCCTGGCTCATGAAGCTGTAGACCAGGCACCTGGACAGAAGCAAGGACAGAGTTAACTATCTCCTGAGCCACTGCAGAGTGTGCCTTTGGAGGATCAAAGAGCCGGTAGAAAATGTCTCATGACAAGGCTGGATCTCAGTGGGGAAAATAGTCCTGATGTTTTTTGCATGTTGTTTATTGCATAACATCTGTGAGGCCAAGGGGGAAACATTACCGGCAGGGTGGAAGGATGATGTGGCCAGACTGTCTGCTGATTTTGAGCAGCCTGAGGCACGGCCAGTTCCGATTGCCACTAGCGGTGCTGTGCTGTTGAGGGAAGCTTTAAGCCAGAAGGCAGTAGTCTTTAAGCAGTGCTTTACTTTGTGTTAGTGCATGTTCACTAATTGGTTTATCAATTGTTTGGGGTGGGGAAATAGGGGCTATTGTTTTAGAGGACTTTCATGTCTGTTGTAAGACAGAGAATCTATTTTGTGAAAACTCAGAACTTGTATTTGTTGTCACTGATGTTTAAAGTGCAAGGTGCTGGTCTCATGCAGCTGCATCACAGTATGCACTAGGCATATTCATAGCAGTTCTCCTTGTTATTCACTGGGGTTGAATGCCAGGAATGCTGCTGCTTGAAGGGGTCAGGGCATATGGTCCTAGCCAGAGGATTTGTTCTCCACATTGTGTCGTGGTGGCTGAGTTGCTGATCAATAACGTGCTCCAGCATCTCAGTAGGATTTAAAGTCTTTGTGCACCTCTTATTTTCTTTCCGTATCTCCTTGAGCATGCACTCCTGCTACGCCAGAGTCTCATGGACCCTGGCCTAGGCTGCCTGGATCAGTCTGGAAAACATGTCTCCCCATCTTCTTTGTCCTCATTATGCAAAATCACTCAACAGGTGTAGAAGGGATACTCAAGGATACCCCAGCAAAGTCTCTGATAGACAGAGCCCTTGCTAGTTGTAGAGGAGATACCAGATAGCTGGGAAAACGTAAGGAATTATAGCAGGCAAAGGTGTATGAAAATAATAAGTCTCACAATCACCATTGCTCCAGGAGCTGTTAGCAGCATATGGCCTGGTGCATATATTGGGGCTGCTTTCTAACCCCTGTAGCTGTGAGAGGTCAGGCGTAGGGGGGAGGATAGGTAACTTCTGGATAGTGTAGTAAAGACTGCTAAACTTATTATAGGTAGTTGTGGTCCTTGAGGATAGATCAATGAGGATCTCAGAGGGCCAGGGAAAAGAGATGCTTGAGAGGGCTGGCTGTCAGCTGGGGCCACACGCTGCCAGGCTCTTGAAAGCTGATCTTCCCTCCTTCTCCAAGAGCTTATTAGAGTGGCTTGGGAAGGTGTCCTACAGTGGCAGGAGAAACAAGGCAGCTCTACTTTGAGATGTCCAGGCAAAGATTAAATACTACTTGCCGGAAAACTTATGTGAAATGGGGCCAGCAGATTGCAAGACTCTGACCTAAGACGAATGGCCTTCTCTGAAACCCGAGTCTATATCCTGTGAGTCCAGATGGGTCTCAAAGAGCACTTGGCTCTTGCTTCCTGCACCATCCATGTCTCCATCCTCAGTGACCTCTTCCTCAGTTGCCATTTAAGGGGTATCCACTGTCATTGATGGGCAGGTGGTGGGGTACCAGCTCAGCATGGCATCAAGCTGTTCATAATAGGGTGTGTTTTGGGAGGCAACACCAGCCTGGAGGTTGTGCTCCTTTGTCTTCTGGTGAGCCTGATGCAGCTCTTTCCCTTTTGCTTGGTACTGGCCCTCATACCTGCTCTGCCCCGGGCCTTCATAGCCTTTGCAATTTCCTAGTATATATCTTTATTCCTGTGGGAATTCCAGTTATGTATTCACATATTCCTCTCTTACAGGTTGAGAAAGTCTAGGACATCTTCTCTAGACCATGCAGCAGCACCAGAGTGAGGTGGAGACATGCCTGTACAGATGTGCTTTCAAAGGTGGGACAGACGGCAAAGAGGCATTTCAAAAACATACTGTGGATTTCAAATGGGGGACGGCCTTCCGGTCACTGTGACCCTCTGGACAGTGGAGCTCAGAAATTTGACTAGAGTGGTCACTGCTGCAGGGACAGTTGTTTTGGAGGCTTGTTGCTGGAGGACACTAGTACAGGTACTTCTGTAATCCACAGTGGTATGTTGCTGGTGGAAATATACCAGTAGGAGTCTTAACGTTGTTTGGGGAACTGGTTTAACTTCCCTGGCAAAAGCTGAGGGTTTTGTCAGCAGGGTACAAAATTGAGTGTAGATTCATGAAAGGCTGTGCCAGCAGTTAGAGTTTGCAGTGTAGACCAGGCCAAACTACTGCTTCAGAACGGTTTAGAATGAAGTGTAAAATTCATCCCACTTCTAAACTTGTTCCTGGTTTGAAAATTTAGAATGCTCATTAGTGCAGTAGACCTAACATTGTCAAGTACAATTCTTTGTGGATTTTTTTGGAAAAAACCTTACTTGGTTGTCTGTCTGTTCCTGAGACTTGAACCCTTTGCCCCAGTTATTTTCTGTAGCACTGGATTTCTCTTCCTGAGGGAGTATGGTTTTTTTAAGAGAGATTCTGATAATTTGTTTTTAGCATTTCACCTCAAGATTCTTGGAGTTAGAATTATATGTTTTTTTAACAAGCTACTTGGGTCAAAGCAGGCATCTGGGAGTCAGACTCCTGGTTCTACTTCTATTCCTCCCACAGATTTATTGTGTAGCTTGCGGTTACGATGCAGTTACATAAATAAAGATGAGGGAGTGAAGATGTAAAAGGTCAGGCAACCTCACCGAGGTGGAGATCTGCAGGACAGCATAATGTTGTGATGGGGTGTGTGTGGAGAACATGTCATCTGTATTCTTACCCAGTGGGGACGCTAATTGCAAGTCAGCTCTGTTTGTCCATTGATAATAGCATACATAGCACTCTTCCGCCACAGATCTTGGCATTTTACGAAGGAAATGAGTCTCATGAATCCCATTTTACAGATGGGGAAATTGAGGCACAGAGGTGACGTGCCTTGTCCAGTTTCACACTGCTGGTCAGCGGGAGAGCTGGGAATAGGAGCAAGCTCTTCTGTGTCCCAATCCAGTAACTGATTTACAGGGTATAATTTACTATTACAGATAATTAATTTTTTGTTTACTAATGATCACTACCCCCTCATCCTCTTTATTTTTAAAGCTCTGAGTTAGTAACAAAGGCAGTGGGGCCTAGTGGATAGAGCATTTTACAAGGCAACCCGCTGTGTAGTCCTGGCTCTGCTACTAGCCTGCACTGTGACTGTGGACAAGTCTGTCTCTAGTTCTGCTCTTTGTCTTATCTATTTAGACTGTACGATTTTGGGGCCAGGGACTATCCCTTACTAAAGCCTTGTCTTCACTGTCTTACCTCAGTGTAACACATAGCTACCAGGAGGCACTTTGGTTTGACTGCAAGGTCAACACTAAACCCCTGCCCATGATTGTCCTCGCTTAGTTTACCTCACAATAAAACTAAAGTGCCTTGTCTTTACTGTTTTTACAGTAGGATAGCTAATACTGAGGTAAAAACACACTTATGAGCAGTGAGGACAAGGCCTAAGGGTATGTACAGTGTCTAAACAATGGGGCTCAATCTCAGGTGGGAGCTATAGGCCCTACTGTAATGCAAATCAGGTCCTTTCTTACTTTCTTATAGACCCTCATAGGTATCTTCCGGACGATGACTCCATGTTCCCAGCTGTAAATACAATATCACAGTTCTCACATACTTAGTGTTCCTTAAAGCCCCAGCTCCTGGAATTACGTGAAACGATTAACTTAATTTTTAAAAATATTTTTTTTAAAATGTAAATGGAAAGTGTCTAGCCACTTATGGTTGCAGAGAGAAGCTTAAAAATGTGAACTCTAAAGAATCAGAAGGCAGCAGAACCCTGACTCTATTTTAAAAATCTCATGGCTCTTCAACCAATCTCAGGATTTTCAGGGCAGTGGCAAGCTCATGACTTCTGAATGCTTAGGTCTGGCAATATTGATTACTGCGGGATCACTCATCCTTTCACACTGTATCTCATTTATGAAGGTCATTTGGGGACTTTAAATGTAAAAGTAAGTTTAAAAGTATACAATACATATTGTGAACTTGTGGTATTTGGTCACTCGGTACAGAGTGACTCAGATAACTTCAGTGAAGGGACTGGAAATATCCACCACATCCATAGCTCAGTCTGACTGCATTTTATTTTATGGGATTTGGGCCTGGGCCTGCTCCCAGTTGAAGTCTATGAGAGTTTGGCCTTGGATTTCCATAGGAGCAGGTTTGGAACCTTCATGTCCAAATGTGGCTATTTTCCCAATACCCTATACATTTACTGTGGTAATTCAGGAAAATCTCCACAAACAGATTGCCTAACAGGTTTTCAAGGACTTTGTCATGTGGGCTTAGCACACAGTCTGAGCTCCTAAATGTAAACTCCCTTGCATGGGAGATTTACATTTGGCCTCTAGACACAAGCATTAAAACTGTATGTTTAGGTATTAAATATGGTGTTTTCAGACTCATTCCAGTGTTTATTTTACTCTTCAGAACTAATATAAGCAGACCAAAGCCTCCCTAGTACTTGGAGTGTTGGGATAGCAATATATTTGTTTAAACTCCCACTTTTTTATCTGATAGAAGACAAATCTGATATATCTTTGCTTGCTCCTGTTATCTCTCTGGATTTCTGTAGCAACAGAATGTCTGTAGCAACAGAATGGCTAAGCATAGAAGCATTAAAATATATGCATAAAAACATCTGTCAATCCTCTAAATAAGAGAATCAGAGAAATAAATCAAGTGGATATCTAAAGGAGAGGTCAGGTCTGGGGAAGGGGTGTAACTGTTTCTTTTTCCAAATGTAGGAAAATTCAGATTTGTGTGTGTGCTAAAAACAGCAAAACCACTATTAAATCAAAATATTATATGCTGCAAACTTCCTATTAAAAACAATCCTTTCCCTTTTCACTTCATTATCAATGTATCTTTCCCCTTCTATAATTTCCTTTTTAAAACATTTGTTTTTTCTCTCCAAAATTCTTTCTTAAAGATTATTTTTATGTCTGACCTGATCACTTCTCCAAATATAGGTGATTAGTATTTCAGAGACAGAGTTGGGTGACAGAGTTAATCAGAGGTTAGAAGGACAAGGTGGGTGAGGTAATATCTTTTATTGGACCAACATCTGTTGGTGAGAGCTTTTGAGCTTATATACCTTCACCAACTCAAAGCAGTACCAGACCCTGCCAGAACAACAGATGCAAAACCTGCAGACATACCTCTGCTACTGCAATGATCAACACTCTCCACAACACACCTGTCAAGTTCCGTGGTCCTACATATGCCTACTACAACATGTGGTGTACCTCATCCATTGCACTAAATACCGCAATAGGAACCCTGTAGGTGAAACCAGACAATCACTACTCTTTAGAATGAACTCACTCAGGAAAATGAGAAAAGGTTGTCACTTTCCTTGCATCCGATGAAGTGAGCTGTAGCTCACGAAAGCTTATGCTCAAATAAATTGGTTAGTCTCTAAGGTGCCACAAGTACTTTTTGCGAATACAGACTAACACGGCTGTTACTCTGAAAACTTTCCAAATGCAGCTGAGTTGAGAAACCAGACAAAGGAACAAGATGGTGACTGACTAGTCTCTGTATTCAGATGATACTTGTATTTGGAGGTTCTATTTGGAAATACTGAGATTCAGAGGAACTTATAATGGAATCAACAGGTGTAATGTGAACCTGTCTTTCAGTATTTAAGAGCTGCGGCTAGCTGTTGGTTAAAGCCAGCCTCTTCAACTGTTGGACACGGCTGAAGACCTAGTGTCTTCTTCTTCCAAGTTACCTATGCAGTCTGCTGCGCAGTGATGTGAGAGGAACTAAATTTGGTCTTAGGAAGAGAAGACTGCATGGCAGGACGGGTAGAAAAATAAATAGGTTTTATACAGTGCTTTTCATCCGTGGGCCTCAAAGCACCTTACAAGGGAGACAAATATCAGCCACTAATACTAATCTTGTCATTACTACTGCTGGCTTTAGTTTTTTTGTTAGGGACGGCGGCAGAGGAGAGTGAATTTGGGAAGCAAAGCTGACATAAGGGCAGAAGCAATGGAGATGGTGCTACCTCTTTGAAGGGTGAAAACGGAGAAGGTGAGTCATATTTGGCAGGCATAACTCCTAGCTCTCTAGCTCAAACAAAAACAATAGTCTTTCCAAACATGGAGAGCCAGAAGGTTAAAAGTTCACCTTTTTTGTACCCATACGTTTTAGAGTCAAATAAAAGCAGATGTCTTTGACCGATATTCATTTGTAAGTGCAAATGATTATTTGGAAGTCTAAAGCCATTTCATCTTGGTTAGGATCTATAAGAATTACTGTAATACAAATAATGTAATGAGGTACTTAGATCCCTCAAACTAAACTGTTCTTTCATTTTTTTATGCTGCCCTTCTAAAGTCTGAGCTGAAAATTAGATCCCTTGGAATAATATTAAATACATTCAAAACTAAGCCCAGCAGCCAACTGTATCAGCTGAGCAATACCAGTAACACCAGTGATTAGAAACAAAAATAGTCTTAGATACTGCTTTATTTACTGTCTTCTGTTGAGATGTATGTACATTTCTGACTGTTTTGGCATGTGACATCTTTGTCTAAGGTGAGGACAGCTACTAAGGATAACAGCTTGGTTCTCTCTTTGAGCTTCTTCCCATTTCTGTGGGGAATCAACAAGAATAAAAACCTATTCAGAAGTTCTCCTGACAGTTTACATAATGCTTGTTGCCTTGTAATAATGAGAGAATCTGTTGTAAACCTCTCCTTGCCCCCAGGAAGCAATCTCAATGGCTGCAAAATGGTTCAGGCACACACTTGATAATTTAAATACTGTCACTGAGTGGCTGGTTTGCCCTTGTGAGACTTCAAAATGTCTCAATAACTTCTACATCTAACCCTATTTTTTTGGTAATATGTATTGCCAGATATCTGGCAGACTTTGATTCAGCTAGGCAAATATAATTGACATAGATATTTAGCAAACGTATTAGTTATCCCATCTCCAATAATCTCTCAAAATTACTCAGTCTTGAAAGGTTTCAGAGTAACAGCCGTGTTAGTCTGTATTCGCAAAAAGAAAAGGAGTACTTGTGGCACCTTAGAGACTAACCAATTTATTTGAGCATAAGGTTTCGTGAGCTACAGCTCACTTCATCGGATGCATACTGTGGAAACTGCAGAAGACATTATATACACAGAGACCATGAAACAATACCTCCTCCCACCCGACTCTCCGGCTGGTAATAGCTTATCTAAAGTGATCACTCTCCTTACAATGTGTATGATAATCAAGGTGGGCCATTTCCAGCACAAATAACAGCCGTGTTAGTCTGTATTCACAAAAAGAAAAGGAGTACTTGTGGCACCTTAGAGACTAACCAATTTATTTGAGCATAAGCTTTTGTGAGCTACAGCTCACTTCATCGGATGCATACTGTGGAAAATACAGAAGATGTTTGTTTTTATACACACAAATCATGAAAAAATGGGTGTTTATCACTACAAAAGGTTTTCTCTCTCCCCACCCCATTCTCCTGCTGGTAATAGCTTATGCAGTTTCCATCCCACCATCAACCTCAGCCTGGTCCAGTCCACACAAGAGATCCACTTCCTGGACACTACAGTGCTAATAAACGATGGTCACATAAACACCACCCTATACTGGAAACCTACTGACCGCTATTCCTACCTACATGCCTCCAGCTTTCACCCTGACCACACCACACGATCCATCGTCTACAGCCAAGCTCTGCGATACAACCGCATTTGCTCCAACCCCTCAGACAGAGACAAAAACCTACAAGATCTCTATCAAGCATTCTTACAACTACAATACCCACCTGCAGAAGTGAAGAAACAGATTGATAGAGCCAGAAGAGTTCCCAGAAGTCACCTACTACAGGACAAGGCCTAACAAAGAAAATAACAGAATGCCACTAGCCATCACCTTCAGCCCCCAACTAAAACCTCTCCAACGCATCATCAAGAATCTACGACCTATCCTGAAGGATGACCCAACACTCTCACAAATCTTGGGAGACAGGCCAGTCCTTGCCTACAGACAGCCCCCCAACCTGAAGTGAATACTCACCAGCAACCACATACCACACAACAGAACCACTAACCCAGGAACCTATCTTTGCAACAAAGCCCGTTGCCAACTGTGCCCACATATCTATTCAGGGGACACCATCACAGGGCCTAATAACATCAGCCACACTATCAGAGGCTTGTTCACCTGCACATCTACCAATGTGATATATGCCATCATGTGCCAGCAATGCCCCTCTGCTATGTACATTGGTCAAACTGGACAGTCTCTACATAAAAGAATAAATGGACACAAATCAGATGTCAAGAATTATAACATTCATAAACCAGTCAGAGAACACTTCAATCTCTCTGGTCACGCGATTACAGACATGAGAGTTGCAATATTACAACAGAAAAACTTCAAATCCAGACTCCAGCGAGAGACTGCTGAATTGGAATTCATTTGCAAATTGGATACAATTAACTTAGGCTTGAATAGAGACTGGGAGTGGCTAAGTCATTATGCAAGGTAACCTATTTCCCCTTGTTTTCCTAACCCTCCGCCCCTCTTCCTCAGACGTTCTTGTTAAACCCTGGATTTGTGCTGGAAATGGCCCACCTTGATTATCATACACATTGTAAGGAGAGTGATCACTTTAGATAAGCTATTACCAACAGGAGAGTGGGTTTGTTTGCGGGGGAGAGAAACCTGGATTTGTGCTGGAAATGGCGCACCTTGATTATCATACACATTGTAAGGAGAGTGATCACTTTAGATAAGCTATTACCAGCAGGAGAGTGGGGTGGGGGGAGAGAAAACCTTTTGTAGTGATAAACACCCATTTTTTCATGATTTGTGTGTATAAAACCAAACATCTTCTGTATTTTCCACAGTATGCATCGATGAAGTGAGCTGTAGCTCACGAAAGCTTATGCTCAAATAAATTGGTTAGTCTCTAAGGTGCCACAAGAACTCCTTTTCTTTTTTCAGTCTTGAAAGTAGCATGATGGTTAGAACCATGGGAGCAGAGCTGGGCCAATACCAAATGCTTCTGAATTCCACACTAAACATCCACAAACTGAACAGACTAGAGAGATGTACTTTGCTCATGACAGTGTACGGTAGAAAAGAGGTTTTGTTCCATCAGTTAACTGAGTCATTTCTATAATGCTATACAAAAAGACAACTGGGAATTATGAGTATTGGGTTGTTTGTTCTCTTAGACATGGTGATGATGCACAAAGTCCTACCTGTCTGATTTAGATCTGCTTACCTTATAGTTTAAGCATAGGTTGGACTGTGACAATTTTCAGAAAGCTCTTTTCCATTGTATTTCAAGGGGCCAAGATCGTGAAGCATTTAAACCTTTAACTTAACTTGTGCTCCTAGTGACTATAATAATAAAAACAATTACAGCAAGTAACCCTAAACAATAACTAATTTGGGTGTCCTTTGGCAGAAAACTGATTAAATGCCCTACATTTTACATCAAGACATTACCAAACACTCAATTAGAAATGTTTTTAAATACGCTTCCCAGGCTATTGCTATACTCTAACCAGAGTGTCAAAACACCTCTGCATTAGGAATAGCACCTGGAGTGGCAGGGCATTTCCCTGATCCGTGACCCTATTGAAAGGTTGCTCTAAGTTCTTCCAGCCAGACCAGTTCCCTAAGGGTTGCTTCACTGACCAGGGACTGTTGGATCACATTATACTCCGGCTACTCCCAGAAATGCCCTTTATGCTGGCTTTTCACCACCTTGGGATTCCTCTTAGTTCAGGGCAATTCTCTATTCCCTTTGTGTCACCGGACCAACATAAAAACAGTGGGAATCTGACCTATTAAATAAATGCAAAGTGCCGGATACACCATTGGTATTCAAGAATGTACAAGAATTTCTTCACCCTTTATGGGGCAGATTCTGTCAGTGCCTTTGGGGATAGAAAACTAAACACTTTTTATTCCCTGAAAGCAGGTGCTCCTCCTCAAATTTTACAAAGGATCTGAGGTATTACAAACCCATCACACTTGCAGAATTTGGCTTCACAATGACAATATATGTAGGTAACGCTACATTTACATGCTCATTATCGGTTTAAAAACAATACTTTGCACTTGTACAAAAATATAGTGGAAGAGAATTAATGATGTGTAACAACCTTGGTAAGAGATTTTTCTTTGTGTTACTGACAACTTGACAGGATCAGCTGTTTTCATTTATCAATGTCCATTTTAATAGATTCAGTTACAGGATTGTGGGTATATTTTAATTACAGTTTAATTAGTTACTGGTTTTGATATTTATATCTGAGGTTCACCTGTTTACAATTCCAGCAAGAGAATTCTGATCTATAAGTTTCATTGCTGTCCAACTTTCCCCAGTTAATTCCATAACTTGAAACTGCTAAATTTTGGCAAAATATCTAATACCTGGTGATGTTGATGCTTGTGAATCTGTTCCAAAAATTCTTGTCAGGTTTTGCTCAAAGTTAGTCATGTTAGTACAAACATGGCAGACCTAAACAAATTTCATGGCAACAAATAACCAAAAAGTCCTCGCACAGCAATTACGAATTGTAATTCAATTCATTACAAAACCAAGAAAATAGAAAGCAAGTGTAGACTAGGCACAGAGGGGAATGCATAACTGGCCATCTCACTTGTACTGAGGCAGAATATCTGCTTTATTGAAACGCATATAACTAAACAAAAGAGAAATTCTCCACACCATTCTTTGTTTTTAGCAATGCAATAAAAGCCCCTCTCTTTCTTAATATTTTTATTTCCCCCCTACAATCGGTAGAGTGAGAATCTACCATAGCACCATGAAACTCAGAAAGGGTACTGCTGAAACCCTGGTTCCCATGCCAATCCTGTTTATAATCTCTTTTGGTCTGTTTTTGAGATAACTGAAAAATAATTTTATTAATCATTTGGGGTAAATTTTAAGCTCACTAATGTAAATGGCAAAATTCCCACTCATTTCAATGAGACTTGAATTTCATCCTGGGTTTATGATGTCTGAGTACTTCATATTGCTCCCACCAGTGTCTTTGATCAGACAGGATGAACTGGTTACACTTTATGCTCAAATAAATTGGTTAGTCTCTAAGGTGCCACAAGTACTCCTTTTCTTTTTGGTTACCCTTTGGTTAACTCTCAACAGGCTTTTGTTATTGGCGTTACAGTACTGCCAGGGTTACTACTGTGCCAAGTTACTACTTCACAAAGAGACTAGCCTAAGGTTATCTACCATACAAGGCCTCTCACATGTGACAAAAAGAAAAGGAGTACTTGTGGCTTTTCTTTTTTCTTTTCTTTTTGCGAATACAGACTAACACGGCTGTTACTCTGAAACCTCACATGTGACAGGAGCCTAGAGGCAGCCGACAGCAGTTGAAAGCTAATTTGACTTCACACTATTAAAACTGTCATCCTGACTTCACTGGGCAATAGTGCCTTCTGTCGTGAGAGCTGCAGAGAGCAGAAATTACCTTACCAATCATCAGTCCTCTCTCACCCGCTAACACTGCAAGCAATCCTACAGCATCTGCCAAAATTTAGACAGCCACTGTCAGCTTAAAATTCACACTTCAGTCAAATTTTTACCTGCTGTTGTTATAAGTAACAGCTAGGATGACTGACTGAGATCAGAAAAAAACTGTTTACTTTTGGCATTTGACAACATTTTGATTTATGAAAGGGAAACAGGAAAAATGACTATTTAAAATTAGGCCCCAATCTTGCAAACTGTCTGGTCAGGCAGACCCCTATTGACTTCTGTAGATAGAATTTTTCCAGAAACCTTCTCTTCCTTTGCCTGCAAAGAAAACCTGGCAATTTTCCAGGCTAAAACAAACTTTATAGGGTTTATAATGGGAGCAGGTTGCAGCCTTAAGTAGGAGAAGCAATTTCCCCTTTGCAAAATTTAGTGATGTGGTAGTGTCTGTTTCTCTCCCCCATCCCTAAACACTCTCTAATCTGATTTGAGGAGCCATGAAGGACACTTCTTAAGGAAGGGGAGAAGAGAGGGCAGAGGAAGGGTACATATGTCATACCGTATCTCCAAACTCATTACATCTTGTCATGTGCAACAACTACACAACATAAAACATGGTGGGTGGGGGTAACTGGAACAGAGATAAGAAGAACATGTTACAGTTCTGTAACATCCACAACTCACCCATCTTCAAATCCCTCCTCAAACCACTCATCTGCCATGATACCTATGTAAACTTGACATTGATTAGGCTACTGGTGCTAAGACCACTGCTATCATGCTGACCAATATTAATTCCTCCTACGGCCCCATCTGTATTAATCTGTTGTCTCTTGTCTTACACTTAACCCGTAAGCTTTTGGGGGCAGGGACCATCTTTTTGTTCTGTTTGTGCAATACCTAGCACAAAAGGGTCCTGATCTATGACTAGGACTTCTGGGCACTACAGTACTACTAATAAGGTAACAAACTCTTATCCTGTGTAGATTGAGCACAGAGGGGGATGCATAATATACTGACCAGCTCACTTTTACTGAGGCAGAATATCTGCTTTACTGAAACACATATAACTAAATAAAAGAAAAATTCTCCACACCATTCTTTGTTTTTAGCAATGCAATAAAAGCCCTTCTCTTTCTTAATATTTTTATTTCCCCCTGTGATGGAGTGTAACAACCCTGCACCAGTACAACAGGGATTAACGTAGGGATCAGCAACCTTTGGCCCGCGGCCCGCCAGAGGAAGCCGCTCGCTGACCCAAGCCAATGGGAACTGCGGGAAGCGGCATGAGCTGAGGGATGTGCTGACTGCTGCTTCCCGCAGCCCCCATTGGCCTGGACTGGCAAGCCGTGGCCAGTGGGAGCTGCGAGCGGCCGAACCTGCGGATGCTGCATAAACAAACCGTCCCGGCCTGCCAGCGGCTTTCCCTGATGGGCTGCATGCCAAAGGTTGCTGATCCCTGGATTAACCCTTCTCTCTTGCCCCCTCAGCTCTGTTGGGTATGCTCCAACTGGAGCCAGAATATAAAAGGCAGCAGAGTGGCTCAGTCTGGGCTGACCATCGGTGAGGAAGGAGGTGTGCTGCTGACTCCTGGGGAAGGACTGCCTGCACTCCAGGATGCGAAGGCCAGCCAACGACAGATGGACCCCTACGCTCAGGCTCAAGACGCCACGCAGAGGGGAAAGACTGTGGAGACCCGGAGACAGTGGACTGCTGAGCATCAGGTAGGAAGTGACCCTGGAAGACAGGCTTGGTAGGATCCCCGCCGAGCAGGTGGCGGGCAATCCCACCACCTACAGGGCCCTGGGTTGAGACCCAGTGAAGAGGTAGGGCCCAGGTCCCCCTATCCTGGCCACCACCCACCACAGGGTGGTGGTCCAGCTCCCTAGTACTATTGACTCTGGCCGCTAGGCTGCACTGCCCCAGCAGGAGGGGCCATTACTGACTCCAGCCATCAGGCCGCACTGCCCTGACCTCAAGGGTCATCTGACTAAGGCCACAGGGCCATGCAGCCCCGAGACCGGGGACAACCCTACAGATGCAAGTGTGGGGCCATAACGACCCCCACCCCTGCGCCCCAAAGGGTGATGGATGTATCAACCCCGCGACACCCCCCTACAATCAGTAGAGTGAGAATCTCCATACCTACACAGACTCGGCAGAAGTGCTACAAAGCTATTAAAAATCTCTTTGCCTCAGAAGTTTATTATTAATACTAAAACAGCTTGGTTTGTAGCCCAGCCAACACGCTGTACATCCTAATCTGCCCTGGCTTTTGACGTTCAGAGAATGATTAACCTGTAAGCTTGTATGGTTTTCCTCATGAATGCACTCTGCTGGAGTTACATGTGTAAGTACAGCTTCAGTACGTATTAGTCAAATGTACAAACATTTGCTAAGTGCAGCATTCTGCTTTCCAAAAAAAATTGTGGAGGTCAGACTACTACAGTTCTTGGGGCTCTAGACTACATCAGACCTATGCACAAAAGTCCCCTTGATATTCATGGGAGTTGGATCTAGGGCTGTACATGCCCCTTAGTTATAAAATAGTTGGGCAATAAGGTACAGCAGACCATGTGAGAGCACTAATTAATACACTTACTATTGCTTATATGACACCCGTCCTCTTGGCTGACATACAGCGGGGTTTGAACTGGAGACCTCCAGAAATAAAAGCAAGAACTGCTATAGCTTTAGCTCAGGAGCCAAGACTCAATAGCTAGGGGGAAGTAGCAACTCATGTCTTCTGTGGATCAGCACAGATATGTAACACACAGTCGCCAGTGAGTTACATTTAGCTGGGCATTACGAAAAGTAGAGTGACACCCATTCACCCAAAGTGCACATAAAAGGTCTTCTTCTGTGGTGCCTCCACCACATAAATATTGCCTTAATGGGAAATGTGGCATCTCTGTGTTTCTCAGAATCAGGCCCGACAGGCATACTACCTCTAGGCCCAACATTTTAGATATTTGTTGGTTTTATTACACTGCCATGTTTACAGAAGTTTTCATGAAGGGTTGTTTTTAGATTTCAAAAACAACAATTTTTACTTCATGTAAAATGTCTCTGTGCTGCACTGATGGGAACTCAGACATCGTTCACTGAATGAAAGGGTGAAAAAACCATAACGTCTATTTACGTTCAGTTTGGATAATGACGTACATGGTAACACAGTAGTTTTGTAAAAAAAAATTTAAAACCTAAGTATTGGGACTATAGTTAGTATAAATAATATAAAATAGTATAAAAGAGAGAGAGCTGGGGGCGAGGGGACAGGTTAGCTTGGAGGGCGTGGAGACCTTTATCTTTAGGGCATGAATTAATTGCCCGTTAATCTGAAGCTGTTACCATTTAATGGCTTAAGTACTTGAAATTAGTTGGTGGTTCCAGTCAAGTCTCCAGTTGACAGGTATCTACAGCAAAAATAACACCATGACCAACACATTAATTAGCAATCTCAACAGGAGCCAAAGAATGACTGGTTATAGAAACTTAAAATTCAGTCTCATGCCTAGATGTTGATCCCTCCATGGCAGGTTGAGACACACTGGTAGGGCATTATGGGGTCTTCCTGTGGTCAAGAAATGAACTACTTTGGTTTCCAGTGCTGTCAAGTTGATACTCCACATGAACAGTCTGAGGGCTTAATTCCCCACTGCATTGCACTGTGTGGGGTTCTGTATACCAGAGGAAAATGAGTATGTATGGCTCCCAAATAAGAAATATGGCATCTTACACCCTCATGTGTTGATGTAAAGGATCAACAAGGTAAGGCAGTGCAGAATCAAGCCTTTAGTATTTATATGGCCTTCCATTTCTATAGGAAAATAAAGATATATTTATATATCTTTATATATAAAGATTTTCATATAAATGATAGATGCTAATATTTAAAGTTCATGTTGGCTTCTGGACTGAATCCAGTAACTTTTATTGGCATTATAAACATCACACTAGATTGCAGACACTTATATACTGAATGTGTATTAGCACAAAGGGAGCCCTGACCCCATATTTCCTAGGGCTCACTGTTAGTCAGGCCTTCTCTCTTCCAGAGGTCAGTGATCATATCCATGTTAACAAAATTAAAGGAAATTATAAAAACCAAGGACATAATCTATTTCTAAAAATACCAGGAGAGGCAAGGGGAAAGGGGAACACAACTCCCCTCTTTTGTTTTTAGCAGACAGCATTTCTCCTCTACTTCCCATTCTCTAGCTTGATGGGGAGTGCTTGTTTCCTAGATCAAGACTGGTGAAGGGAAGATACTCCTGAAAGTGGAATTTTAAATGGAAGCAGCAAAAGCTCTTGGGGCCTAGCTGAGAAATTTCTGAGCCTCAGTCTTCCCACCAATATGTGGAGAAGCAGAAGCACTTGACAAAAGAGGTGTGTCATCTGGGAGAAGACTATCCATCTCCTACTCTGAGGAAGAGATGGTTCTCCATGTCAGAATTGGAGAGAACAAGGAGGGAGACCACACCACTATCTGTGCCCTCTGTTCACCGGCAGAAGGAAAGAAGTAGAGACGTTCCCTTCCTCCACTAGCCTCTGAAAGGAACAAGAATCTTTTATAATACTGTAGTACAGCCTTGCATGTCAGTCTAAAGCAAGGCTGTAAAAGAAAACAAAGATGTGTCACCTAGCAAAAAAACCCTATGTTCAACTCTGTATGTTTCATATCCATACAGACACTGCCTTGTGTTTACTGCTTCATAGCCCAACAGCTGTTATACAAGCAGTTAGTACCAACTAGCTAGCTACAGCCACCAAAGACTTGCAATAATCAACATGGGCAACTGCAGTACTCCTTAGTAGAGCTGAGAGAATGATTGACTTTTCAGTTCAGTGGCTATACCACAAATGGCCAAAAATTTTGTTTCTGGTCAACCTAAAAAACAAAAGAATTAAAAATGAGTTTTCAGATGTATTACTCTTTTTAATTTTTAATATCTAGCTAAATTCTAAAATAATTGTTTGTAAACAAAGTCAAAACATTTTGTATAGAAAATGTCAAAATATTTTGACTTTTTTTTTTTAAATTTATTTTTGGCTGAAATTATCTGCCAAATTGGACCTGAATTTGTGGCATTGAGGTTGACCCAAAACTGAATTTTTTGGCGAATAAACTATTTGTCAACAAAAATTTTGCCCAGCTCTACTCCTTAGCAAAGGGATCCCGAAGGTCTTTGTTTTATGCAAAACATTTGCCTTGGCAGGCAGACAAAATAGTGCCAGGAGCTGACTTTGGAAGTTAGAGGTAGGCCTGCAAAACACCTTTTTATGGCCACCAAAGGTAACTGAGTTCTGCCTAGTAGGATAACCAGGACCAGCTGTAGCATTCTGAGAAGGGTCTGCAAGAAGATATTTTGTAACTAGCTCATATTTTTTGAAGTGAAGAGGGAAACATTGGACCTACAGGGAAGGTGGAGCCCAGCTGCTTGTGCGAGTGTCTAGGAGTAGCTGCCAAGATCGTAAAATAAAAAAACCAATGGAGAAGTCTCTAAATTAAACTGGCATTTGGGCATTGTTAGGTACCTGGTCATGGAAGGGCTTTGTGCACATCCTAGTGAATTTTAGGTTATTTTTGGTCTTTTATTACCACCAATTATTTAACTTTAGAAACAAGAGATGCCAGCTATAGTGTAAGTACTCAAAATAGCCCTCTGCCTAAAAGCTGTAATCTTACTCATTGCCTTCTACCATTTCCCTATTCCCTTTCCTCATTCCATATCTGACCTATCTAATCATTGCCATCTCTTTTCTCAAGTCTGTCTACAGATTTTATTTTTTAATTCCTTCCTTCATATTCACCTCATTTTCTGTTGTTTACCCCCTTGTTCTTCTACATCATATTGGCTTTGCCTTTACTCTCCTTCTGTTCTCTAACTTATGCTCCTCCTTCTCTTCTATCACCCTGGCTCTTGACAGTCCATAACAATTCTTATTTTTTCCTTTCTTTCTAATAAATAATTTTTATACTCCACTAGGCAGACATTATCTAATCGTCAAAATAGCCCTGTGGAGTAGACATGTTCTATCCCACTTTCTAGAAACTAAAGGAAAAAGCCTATATGATTTAACCAGGGCTAAAAAGCAGGAGTCAGTGGCAGACTGGGAATTAGAACACAGCAGTCCCTTAACTAGCTCCAGCACTAACCCATGCTGCATCTCATATTGCTGAACTGTTCCTCCTTGAACAGGAAACCCTGGATGCCCCATCATCTCAGGCATCGGCTCTTACAGCAGGATTATTTGGCTATTTGGACTCTCTCCTCAGACCCTACGCTACCAGCACTCCTAGCTATCTTCAAGACACCACCGACTTCCTGAGTAAACTACAATGCATTGGTGATCTTCCTGAAAACACCATCCTGGCCACCGTGGATGTAGAAGCTCTTTACACCAATATTCCACATGGGGATGGACTACAAGCTGTCAGGAACAGTATCCCTGAAGAGGCCACGGCACACCAGGTGGCTGAGCTTTGTGACTTTGTCCTCACCCACAGCCATTTCAGATTTGGGGATGACTTATACCTTCAAGTCAATGGCACTGCTATGGGTACCCGCATGGCCCCACAGTTTGCCAACATTTTTATGGCTGAATTAGAGCAACGCTTCCTCAGCTTTCATCCCCTAGCGCCCCTCCTTTACTTGCGCTACACTGACGACATCTTCATCATGTGGACCCATGGGAAGGAGGCCCTTGAAGAATTTCACCTGGATTTCAAAAATTTCCACCCCACCATCAACCTCAGCCTGGACCAGTCCACACAAGAGATCCACTTGCTGGACACTACAGTGCAAATAAGTGATGGTCACATAAACACCACCCTGTACTGGAAACCTACTGACCGCTATACTTACCTACATTCCTCCAGCTTCCATCCAGAACACATCACACAATCCATTTTCTATAGCCAAGCCCTAAGATACAACCGAATTTGCTCCAATTCCTCAGACCGAGACAAACACCTACAATACCCACCTGGGAAAGTGAGGAAACAGATTGACAGAGTGAGACAGGTACCCAGAAATCACCTACTACAGGACAGGCCCAACAAGGAAAATAACAGAACGCCACTGGCCATCATGTACAGCCCCCAGCTAAAACCTCTCCAGCACATTATCAATGATCTGCAACCTATCCTGGAAAATGATCCCTCACTCTCACAGACCTTGGGAGGCAGGCCATCCTCTCTTACAGACACCCTCCCCAACCTGAAGCAAATACTCACCAGCAACTACACACCACACCACAGAAACACCAACGCAGGATCCAATCCCTGTGGCAAACCTCATTGCCTACTCGGTCCCCATATCTTCTCTAGCGACCCCGTCAGAGGACCCAACCACATCAGCCACACCATCAGAGGCTTATTCACCTGCATGTCTACTAATGTGATATATGCCATCATGTGCCAACAATGCCCCTCTGCCATGTACATTGGCCAAACCGGAAAGTTCCTATGTAAAAGAATAAATGGACACAAATTGGACATCAGGAATGGTAACATACAAAAGCCAGTAGGAGAACACTTCAATCTTCCTGGACATTCTATAACAGATTTAAAAGTAGCTATACTTGAACAAAAACTTCAGAAACAGACTTCAGAGAGAAATAGCAGAACTAAAATTAATTTGCAAATTTAACACCATTATTTTGGGCTTGAATAGGGACCGGGAGTGACTGGCTCATTGCAAAGCAGCTTTGTCTCTCCTGGAATTGACACCTCCTCATCTATTATTGGGAGTGGACTACATCCACCCTGATCGAATTGGCCCTGTTAACACTAGTTCTCCACTTGTGAGGTAACTCCCTTCCCTTTATGTGTCATTATATAATGCCTACATCTGTAATGTTCACTCCATGCATCTGAAGAAGTGGTGTTTTACCCACCAAAACTTATGCCCAAATAAATCTGTTTGTCTTTAAGGTGCCACCAGACTCCTTGTTGTTCCTCCTTGTGGCCACATTAGCTGCAGGCAGCTGGCCATCAACCAAAAGGGAGCTTGTGACAGTCTTAGTGCTTTCAGAGCAGCCTTGTTGGCAGCCTCTCACAGTTGTGAACTGGTCTGTAGGCTTTCTGGAAGTGGAGGGACCCAGGACTATGTTTCACAGGCCTCCAAAACCCAGCACTATGCAACTAGAGGGTGGGAGTGGGAAGAACATAACTAACACATGGCTTTTTAAAGGAAAAATCACTAACTAACTTTGAACATTACTGATTGACTTACATTTCTAATGAAAAGGGCAAGATACATCTCCCCCTTCTCCCTCTATATCCTCCCCCCACACAATAAAAGTTGAAGATTAGTTTTGGTACTTGTAGAGTCCCCAACATCAGGAACATAGTTGTGGGCTTGGTGATCCCTACAGGCTTGCTGTGATAACATACTTCTATCAGCAGTGTTGCTGTGCTGCCTAATTCCATGGTATCCAAGCACTCTGATTTATTTGATCATGTATGCTCTGGTTCAGATGAAATGTGTATGGAAGAGGTAAGTGGGAGTAATGACACATGAAGGGCCTTGTAGAAAACTTTTAGCAGTTGTCACTCCGGTAAGACTCCATTTTTAGTTGAATGAGTAACTGTTGCATTTCTGATAGCATGAGGCTTAAACATAAATATGATCTGTGGCAGCCTGTCACATAACTGAAAAGACTCAGCCATGAGCGGTGTGTGAGTAAACTGGGCAGAGATGAGGTGGCCTGGCTGTAAACAAGATCGTGGTATTGGAATATCTTCTCATTGGTGATTTGTTGTAGCCAGATATGGGTTAAAGCATGAAGTAAGACATGTATTTGGGTCATCCCTGTCAGTCAGGATGGTCAGCTATACTGGTTTCCATGAGATCTGGTATTGGGCCTTTTAGAGTAATAGGATATTCCTGGGGGAGTGTGAATCAGCCAAGGTTCCTCTATTGGCTCTCGAAAGTTCAATGCATATGGCTGCAGGAATGCTGTAGCATTAAAAGGGACATCAGTTTAGCTGATTTGCAAAGAACTGAAGAAATGTGTGGTACCAGTGAAATACTAGGGGAAATTATGCAGCGCACTTCAGCACCAGCAAATTTTTGAATGATTGGAACAACAGAAGTGGCAGTCTGCATCCATTCTTCATACTTAGTTTTGTAGGTGCTAAGTTAAAGTAGGTAACATTACTTTTTAAAAACAGCCTTCAATGCTGTTGCTTTGTGTGTGAGCCTTGCAGCTAGAAAGTGACTGGATCCTGCTTATGAGGGCTTTGCTAGGTAAAGATGAGGCAGTGTAGTCCTAGATAGTACTGCTTCCCAGGCTATCCTTCCCTACTGGGCACGTGTGTTGTGAGTTATTTTCTCCCACATGTAGTAGCTTGCCTCTTTCCAAGCTGAATCGAACTGTTATTCTCTGCTAATATTTCCAATCTTGCTCTGATAGGCCTCTGTACATTGCAATAGCCAATGAAAAGGGCTATTGATGTCTTTCCAGAAGGAACCTGACTCTGTGCTGCTGGTCTGCTGCAGCTTCAGGGCTAATCAGAAAATGGGCAGCTAATTAGAATATAAAGAGAACAGGACAAGCGCTTTCCCAACCAACCAGAGGTAGGTAATTGGGGTAAAGCAAGGAGGAAGCCATGTTCTTTTGGCCAGCAGTGGAAGGAGAGAGTCAAGCAGTTATAATGTAAAGAGGGAGAGTCCAGGAATTCAGCCTGAGGGGTGAGAAGAGAAGGAGACTTGAGTGAGGCCTATACAAGGAGCCTTTCATCTAGTCAGAAAGGGCCCAAGAAAAGCAGCAGGTTTGGGAGCTGCAGAACCATCTCTAGGGGAACCAGTTGATAATCAGGGAGCTGGATTAGGACTCAGGATGGCTAAGTGAGCTCAAAGAAGGGAAACTTCACTGCAGGGGCTGGAACCAGGAAAATTCCTGAGGTTTGGAAGTGCTTGAAAGTGCAAGAGTTTGGACTTAAAGTGGTGGGGCCAAATTCTTTGCTGGAGTAATTTCATTGACTTCAGTGGAGTTATACCACGAGAAAATTTGGCTTGTAGTGTCCTATGTTAATTTTGAAGAGCCTGTTGCAACCTTTCTGGCTTGCAGTACATGTGAGGTTATGTAACATAGCAATGGGAAACTGCTGTAAGCTTCAGCCTCCCAATCTGGTCTGCTTCCGGAACCATCATCAACAACACCAACAGCTACTCCGTAATCAGATGTCCAACTGGTGTGGATGATGATCCTCAGGTCCAGTTTGCAGGAGAGACTGCGTGAAAGTTATGTGAGGTCCAGACAGGAGGAGGAATGACCACCAAATTGAGAAGACACTTCTAAGAGAAACCCTAAAGACTTAAGAAGTTAACAGTTCTTCAAAGGAAGTATTTTGTTATCCCAAAGGGTGCTCCCTTCCAGTGGAGTGCATAGAACTTCACAACTGATGGCCTTGAAAGTAGAGTAGTCACTCGCTCACCACCATCCTGTAAGATGTCTCTGAAAGGAATAAGTAGAACCATTTAAAAAATCTGTCTGCCCCACCTCATGCAGTCAGCTCAGCAGCATCTCATGAGCAACAGGATGAAAAATCAAGTATTGGCAATGACACTTAGCCTCTCTTCATTGCTTCAAGCAGAACATTCATCACCTGAGATGAGTAATGCTGTTTCTAGATATGAAAACTGACTGGTTGGACTCCAACGAGTTGGAGGATAGCAGATGTTGAAGATGCCCTGTCACATCCTTCTCAATTACCTTTCCAGAAAGGGATGGTTAATCACATGACTGGCTTACCTACTGTGAACAGATGAGCAAAACCTAATTCACAACATATAAGTGTTACCAGCAGCTTGGCCTCTTTCTGTAAATAAAGAGAAGGCATTCTACCATCATGAGGGCCTGGGTCCAACCCACAGGTGTTTTGAGCAGACCTTGCGGTATATCTAGAAACTCCAAGTGAGGCACTGAAAGTCAAACAGGGAAAGGAAATGTTGCTTACCCCAGCTCCGATGCTTCTACTATGGCTCCAGGAAGAACTGCTACAGATCTGATCAGTCTTATCTGCAACATAGATTGAAAGCTCTTCCATGTGAGAAACAGCAGACTCTGCCATTCTTTGGAAGCATTCTGGGTTGATGCCACCACTCAGAACAGTTCTGCAGGTTGGGATGTTACAGGTGCTGTGTCAAATGAGAAGGATCTCTTAGGGCCAAATTCTCAATCAAGACCTCCACGTTTGGGTGCTTCAGTTCTTGGATGACCAACCTGAAACTGATTTTTGAAAGATGCTGAGTACCTGCAGCTCCTCTTTGGTAGTGTGGGTTCTCAGCCCTTCCGAAAATCAAACCTATTGTATCTCAAGTTGGGCACCCACAATTTGAGATCATATTTGAAAACATGCACCTTGATCTGTAGAAGAGCCCCATTAGAGGAAGCAAGATCATCTTGTGTTGCAATAGGTCAGATTCAGTACTGGATCACCACTGGTGGTGATCTAATGTCCTCCCATGTCCCTTCATCTGTCATAGGTCATCTGTCATACCAAGGTGGCCTTTTGAGGGACAGTAGAAGGAAAGGAATCTGAGGCCAGAGTGCTGATAGATTGTTGTCTCCCACCTTATGTTTAGCGAGAGGTTTGTCCGTTTCCAGGAGACTTTGGTATTCAGCTTCTGCAGTAGGCCAACAGTGTTAGTCCTCCACTCTGGAATAACAAGAGGTCTCTGACTTCAGTGCAGCGGAGATGTTGACCAGGAAAAGGGCCCTACTTGGCAGGCAGTTTGCTTTGCTTTGTGTTGGTTGTTAATGAGGAGTCTAGATTTTTTTTTTTTAATAGAAGATGACGGATCTGGAGCTTCGTAACCATAGTTTTGGTACTTGACTTATTCCATATGGCCTCTTTATAATGGTGAAAGGAAAGCAAAGTGATTCAGCAGGGCTGTGTCATCCATAAACCAGAGATCTTGGGTAGCTGTTTGTGGAAATGTAAAAGGATTGTAACAAAGTGCATGAAAGGATCACTAGTTCTTGAACAGAACTACAGTAGCTATTCTTGGAGGTGGGGTTCTAGCTGACAAGGTAGATAAATTAATGTAGTCATAACTAGAATCAAAGGATTTGGAGAAGGATATGAAGAACAGGGAAATTCTCTTCTGTGTTCATGGAGAACTCTGAGGTGAGCCAGTTAAAGATGTGCAAGGGCTTCCTCAATGGAGATCAAAACATGGTAATCCAGGCAGGCGTGCTTGCAGCCTCTTAAACTGTTGCTCTTTGACTCCTTTGAAGATAGGGCAGAAAGATCTTTTTGCCCTACCTGGATGCTCAACCTCCATTTGAATTTAAATGTAATAAGAAAGCTATTAGGTGTAATTAGATTTTGATTTGGCTTCTTGTTTGCAACATTAGCAGTAAATGTACAGTATGAAAATATCATAGCTTTTGCCTTTTCATTTTTAAAAAGACGTACTGATTTCCTTGATTAGATAGCAAGAAATGCTCAATGTTGCAACATGTATATATTCAGCAGTGGCTGGGAGCATAGTAATAGATATGACAGCGGAGCCAATAATTATAAGATTGCAACTAAATCTGCTAAATTAGCTCTTTGAAAAGACATTCCAGCCAAATCTCTTATTTTGTTGTCTGTACCTTTGTAGTGTTATCTGGTCATTTCTAATGAGTTAGTATAATTCAATTTATAATTAATAATCTGTGTTCAACAGTTTAGAATAATGTCCTTCAGAAACTATAGTCTATTGTAATCTGATGTGTAGGATTCTCTAGAAAAATGATGGTAGCTGAAATGAGATTGACAAAAGAGCATGTTTTGTAACCACTTGGAATGTATGATTTGACTTTGCAGGCAGAAATTCACACTGCATCCTGTGTTAAATTGGGGAGGTAGGGGTTATGTTATGAAAAGAAAGCAAAATAAACTGCCAGCGACCATTATCTCTCCCCTATGGCAATGAGACATCATGAGAAAGGACCTTAAAATTATCAGATTTAGGCTTTCAGGTTTACCATTTCTAGCTATTAAATCAGTGAGTGTTGCCAGAACATAAATGTCCTACATGCAGAGAACCTATACAAAGTATAGTTAATGGAGTGATGTGGAAAGTGAAATAAAAGAAAATGCAAAATAACTTGTTGCTACAGCAGTATTAAGATTTTTGCCGGTGAAAATTAGACTTGCATGTTGGAATGAAGGGGATATCAGAAGTTCCAAAGGTAAACTTTGTTAGCTGTGATATACTGTCATTGGCTGAATCATTCACATAGGGTCAGCAGCATTGTCAAGCTTGCAACGGAATTCACAGAGGGAGTGATTTGTATGGGTGGGCATCTCATGGAAACTCTTCTGAGGGAGATTCTATAAATGTTGCAAATTTAAGTGTTAAAAATGGTCAGCTGTACTTTTAACTGCTAAATGTTCCAGGGCCTGAAGAAAAAAATAAATGGCTATCTTTTCTGTGGGGTGCCCAAAATGTTCCTGGTGGAGAATCAGGAAAGCAGGCTGATGACTTTAAATGGGAAAGGAGTAGGGGAAACAGAGGATGCAGTGTGGAGTGTCCCCTTCCTGATAGTTCTCCTACATAGTTCTCCTCAAAAAGCAGAGGCCGAAAAAGTGCCATTGCTGCAGATGCTGATGTAACAGGGGAGGTGGCAGCCAGAATTTACAGCAGTCGCATCTTCTTCCCAATAAACCAGATTCAGTCCGGACAACAGCTAATCTGCCTGGCTACTGAACAATGGAGTTCTTATTATGGTAATTTGCTCTCAGGAGCACTAGCTCATGAGCTGCCCCTTTCTTTTACAAATATGCAGCTTATCTAGTTGCATGGCAAGAAATAGCTTGAGTCCCCCACTGCAGTAAATGATATTAATAGCTTGTGCTTGGGGGTGCACCAGCAATCATGTCTATGTATCAGATGAAATGCCTGCATCATCCTCAACCAGTAAAACAGCTAAAGGAAAAGTACAGTTGTTGCAAATGTACAGGCTTGAGTAGGCCTGGATTTTAAAAGTCAAATGGCAAGAAAAGAAATGAGCATTAGGTCAAGCATTCTTATAGCAGCAGTGGAGAGAAAATATTTAGGAAAGTTTTATGTAACAAGCTGTATATTCAGTTGATTGTCCGGAATTAAATACTAGCAGCCAATCATTTCTATAAACACTACATACTCCATTTTCTTAAGATAGTACATTGAAAAGGGGTAACTTCTTGGCATGAATGGGCAAAATACATGGACAAACATAATCAAGTTAAACTCTAGAGTCCAGTTCTTTATACTGCACTGGATTTGTAAACTATCATGCAACCATACAAAAGATTGAGAATGCCTCAAATAAACTAGAAGATATAGATTGTCATTCAGGCTTGAGTCCTGTAGTTGTGGAAGCAGCCCTTTTATCTTTGCAACCAGATGTGACCACTAATGAGTAAACACACAAAGTTCTGCTTGCTCTTTTTTCTATTTGAATATTATACTGGTGATTATATCACTAAGGGTAAGTGGATTATAGGGTCATTCAACTTGGTGCCTAATTACTAGATCCTAAAGGAACTTAAAATTTAGCATCTTCCCATTTCACAGCCAGAAGAGGTACAATTAAAACTGATTGATTGTGCACAATGTTGGTGGCAGGATGCGGAGGGGAAAAAGCTTCAGTAAACAAACTTATTAATAGAAATCTTATGACAAATGTCAACATAGAGGCAAACCTGATATTAAATGCATGTGTCAAGTTATCAAGGATTAAGCAAAACTTTTTATAGTACAAATGCTTAGTATCAAATTTTGAAGAAGAGTGGCATCTAATAATATCACTATTTAGCTCTTTAACTATTTCTTATCAAACATTTATAGACAACAAACAGGAAACAAAGTAAGTGAATTAAACTATTTGTGTATATATGTTGAGCTCAGTGGAGGAATGGCATTTACAAACACTTGAATTGAATATATTTGAGCAAAACTCTTGGTTTAGATCATGTTCTCTCTCACCTTCATCTGCTCAGTGTGCTGATCTCCCAGTGATATCAGTGGGAGTTCCACACATATGGAGAGCATAGAAAGGAATGATCCTGATCCTTCTCCCATTGAAGCCAATGGCAAAACTCCTGTTGTTTTCAGTAGTGCAGGATCAAGCCCTTAGTCTCTCTGTGCCTTAGTTCCCCATATCTAAAATGGGGACAATAAAGCTACCCAACCTCTCAGGGGTGCTGTGAGGATAAATACGACAAAGATGTTGAGACGCTTGGATACGACCATAATGGAGGTGGGAACCACAGAAGTATCATAGATCGATAAATGAACAATACTGTATTGTAGCTCTTTGACTTGTGTTTCTACATCCACGTCCATCCAAGGACGTCAAAGCACTTTACAAACATTCATGAATTCAACCTGTGAGGTAGGAGGTAGCTATTATTCATGTTTACAGATGAGGAACTGCAGAGGTTTCATTACTCGCCCAAGGTCACACAGCAAGTCTGTAGCTGAGCCAGGAATAAAAGCCAGCTCTCGTGATTCTGTCCTGTGCTTTAGTCACTCGACCAGTCCCCATTTTTGGAAAGAAGTGTGTGGATCTGAGAGGAAAGCTTTGTTCAAAGTCTACAGATTGGTTAATTCAGAATGTACATTTTGCCTCAGATTGCTTCATTCAAGTGACCTTTTCTTCCTTATCTATTAGTCTATCTAAACTTTGCTCTTTGTGAAAACATCATTATATCCAGTCAAAGCAGGACTATTGGAATTTCTGCAAGAGTCTCACAGATCTCTGACAAAGCAAAACTAAAACTTGTGCTAGAAGAGTACTAACAATCTGTGCAATGTCAATCTATTAACCTGTTTTTAAGACATGAAATAATGGACCAGATGCATTCCTGCTTGAACTCTACCGGCTTTGTGCTTGCCTCTATCAAAGGGGACAAACATTTCACTGAAAGGAGAGCTGGGTTGCACACATCAGTGGAGTTACCCTAGATGTGAATCTGGCATGCTGAGTTGCTTGTGATTAATAAATGGGGGTTGTCTTTTTCATAGGAGGCAAAAAACAGTGATGTTTTTAAAATGTTTTCGTATCCAACACATGTTCCTTTCTCTGTTTTGCGCACCTGCCAACTCTGGAAAGCTATAAATATAGATATTAGGGAAGAAAAACAGACACACCTTTTCAAATCTGTTGAAGTACACTGAAATACTCTGAAGTATAAGAGTGGAAAAATGGCAAATTCACTGCTAGAAAAACAGGGATACTCTCTCCTAATCAGGGTCAGTGAGCATGAATGTTCTCTTCCTGCCTGGGTGTGTCACAAACATAGATTTCTGGCCTAGGGCATGTCCCTTCTCTTTTCTGGGGCCCTCCCATTCTACATATATAATACACTGATACTGTTCCTCTTTCCAGATTATCTATTCAACAGCACACTTGTCTCCCTTGGAGTCTGCAAGTATGAATTATACAATGGCTTAGGCCCAGGGGCATTGGCTGGTGCAGGATTTTTTCAGATCACTCTTGATTGCACCCATATTCCACTTGCATTTAAGAACAAGGCATCACAGTGAATGGTAGGACTTTAGTAAGCTAAAATCTTGTGAGAACTGAGGGTCATGTTCAGCAGTGTTGGCAAGTCTGATTAAAAAAAGTTCACAGCAGTGCTCAACAGAAGGGAGACCTGCTGCAGCAGCATTTATACCTTGGCATGCTAGAGGTGGGGAAGGAGAGGTGCTGGATTGGGGCAGATCAGCACCAAATTGAAATGTAATACTTGAACCAGACAGTCACTTAAAACTGGATCAGCCTCAGATCAGCTATTCCAACCTTTTAAGAGTACTAGACAAAGGAGCACTGAAACTAGGGAAAGGCTGAAAGGATAAAGTATAAACATCAGGCCCAGTGTGATAATTAATCTGAATTCTGCTTGCTATGTGGAATAACAGCTGCACCAGAACTGCCATCGTTATTCCTGACCTGGCACTCAGGAGGTGATGGCAGCTGGAGATCTTGCTTAATTTCTGACTAGTGTTTCTTCCGCTACTTAACAATTTTTCTTGATTTCTCAGATTAAGTAACTAACAGCCTCCTGCAGGTGTCTGTAGAATTTTAATATGACAATACTTGGCATTTAGTGTAATCTGTCTTCAGCATCATATAGATTCAATTA
Source organism: Lepidochelys olivacea (assembly GCF_965140295.1). NCBI lineage: Eukaryota > Metazoa > Chordata > Testudines > Cheloniidae > Lepidochelys > Lepidochelys olivacea. Next base: position 271,905,804 of record NC_140411.1, read on the forward strand.
ATTAATCCTCACAACACCCTGTAAGGTAAGCAATATTGGGCCAGATCCTTACTTGTGTCAGTGGAGCTGCACTGACTTACATTCAGCAGGGGTTCTCAAACTGTGGGTCAGGATCCCAAAGTGGGTCACGATCCCGTTTTAATGGGGTCACCAGGACTGGAGTTAGATTGCTGGGGCCGAAGCCAAAACCCGAACCCCACCACCTGGGGCCGAAGTCCGAGGGCTTCAGCACTGGGCGGTGAGGCGTGAGGCTCAGGCTATGGCTTGAGCCCTGGGCAGCAGGGTTCAGGTGTTTACAAGGCTCCCACCTGGGGCTGAAGCCCTTGGGCTTTGGCTTTGGCCCCCCTGTCTGGGGCAGTGAGGCTCGGGTTTTGGCTTTGCCGCAGCCCCTCCTCCCCAGGGCAGCGGGGCTCAGGTGGACTCATGCTTCGGTCCCCCCTCCTGGGGTCACACAGTAATTTTTGTTGTCAGAAGGGGGTTGCAGTGCAACGAAGCTTGCGAACCGCTGACAGCATATTATTTACATTTTGCAAATGGGGGAAAAATCAGACATGGCAAATCAATGCCAAAACTGGGATTATACCTTGGGAACTTTTAGCTTCTAGTCTTGAGCTCAGGCCATTAGCCCATGCTGCTTCAAACTCCTATGCATAAAGTCAATTTGCAGAACTTCACAGTTTAGTCATTCAGTATCTAATGGAGAACTTTTACAAGTGGTGATTTATTCACAACCACACCCACACCCCTGCAGTGATCTCTCAACACACACACATACACCCTCACCCTCTGCAGTGATCTCTCAATGTATTTGGTGGCTTTTTGGTTTTGTTTTATTTTAGAGAATAGATTTCTCTATTGATATCATTTTGATTTCCCCCTTACAGATTTGGATCTGAAGTGACCCATGACCCCCAGTGTCTATGCCTGGGAAGGACAGAGAGAACATAGTGGAGTAATGGAATCTTAATCATAACAGATAATTTATTATACAAACCAGAACATTCTCTGGGACAGATTCTCATATATATTCTCACACTGTACTGTACACCTCAAGGTCCTATTAAAATGACTGTACTTAGATTGTAAGCTCACTGGGGGAGGGACTGTCTTTTTTTGTTCTGTTTGTTTATCATCAGGCACAAAGGGGTGCTTGTCTATCACTAGGGCTCAGAGGTGCTATGATAATAGATATTATTTCTAATACTAATAATTAATAATGGATCCATTGGAGTAGTAAAGTATTGCTCAACATGAGTAACAGTGGTAGCATTTGGTCCTATGTGACCATGATGTGAAGTCCAAAGAGTGAAACTACTTTGAGCATATTAGGGAGAGCTGTCACTGAAGTTCAATGGCTGCTACGAATTCTATGACCCTGGAAAGAATAGTAGGATTGGATATAGGATGATAAATAGAGATTGAGAGAGACCTGATAAGGAATAACGATATCAATAGAAAGAAGTTACTCTAAACTTATGTGCTGACTGCTCATCTCAGAATTGTTATTTAGGACATTCAGTTTTACCGAATACCTTGACTAGATTTCTTTTCAAATGAGATCTTTATGCTTCTGCAAATTCAGAAATGCACTTCTATCCCGAACAAAGGAAAAGGCAAAAATGGGCCACTGCCGTGTAAGGTTACTCATGCCACATAGCTTGTAAGTGCTGAAAGAGTTTAATTGGGTAAGACAAATTTTGCTGTGATGGACCTGATGCTCACTTCCAAACGTGAAGTACTCCAACACTCTTAATCACATCGTGCCTCATTCTCTGAACCCTGTAACCAATGTTCCCTCTAATTTTTGACAGGCCGCATGTGCAAAAAATTTCTTCTGTGCAAATTTTTGTGCTTCTGTGCAAATTTTTGTGCTTGCAGTGTTTCGCTGTGTGCACAGGGTTTAGGATCTGTGTGCACGTGCACACTTGCACAGCTTAGAGGGAACAGTATCTGTACCCCAGTGGTTCTCAAACTTTTCTGTTGGTGACCCCTTTCAGATAGCAAGCCTCCGAGTGTGACCCCCCCTTATAAATTAAAAACAGTTTTAAAATATATTGTGATAAAGTTCCTCCTCTACCTTGGTGGGACTTGCGCTTATTGGCGGATTTGCTCACCTTGGAGCTTCATGGCAGCCCTCAGCTTGGCCGTTTTTCTGAAACCACAGTCCAGGTCGATTCCTCCTGTGTCTGACCAGGAGTTGGGAGGATTTGGGGAGAACCCGGGCCTGCCCTCTACTCCGGGTTCCAGCCCAGGGCCCTGTGGAATGCAGCTATCTAGAGTGCCTTCTGGAACAGCTGTGCGACAGCTACAACTCCCTGGGCTACTTCCTCATGGCCTCCTCCCACACCTTCTTTATCCTCACCATAGGAGCTTCCTCCTGGTGTCTGATAATGCTTGTACTCCTCAGTCCTCCAACAGTCTGCGTTCTGACTCTCAGCTCCTAGTGCCTCTTGCTCCCAGCTCCTCACATGCACACCACAAACTGAAGTGAGCTCCTTTTTAAACCCAGATGCCCTGATTAGCCTGCCTTAATTGATTCTAGCAGCTTCTTGATTGGCTTCAGGTGTTCTAATCAGCCTGTCTATCTTAATTGTCTCCAGAAGGTTCCTGATTGTTCTGGAATCTTCCCTGTTACCTTACCCAGGGAAAAGGGACCCACTTAACTTGGGGCTAATATATCTGCCTTCTGTTACTCTCCTGTAGCCATCTGGCCCGACCTTGTCACAATATTTAACACCATTATAAATGCTGGAGGCAAAGTGGGGTTTAGGGTGGAGGCTGACAGCTCACAACCCCCCATGTAATAACCTTGCGACCCCCTGAGGGGTCCCTAACCCGCTGTTTAAGAACCCCTCCTGTAACTTGATAGCAAATTCCAGCTGTCATTAGGGAGCAGTGACCATTGGACCTTTGTTAGAGTTCAGTAATGTAGGCCAAAAGCCTAATGGTGGAAAATTGTCTTGAGCAAATTTTAGTCCATTTTGCTTATTTTGCTTCATACTCCATTTTGCTAGTTTTGAATTAGTTAGAAGCGTGTGCTTCTTGTAAGCATAACAGTAACACACACTGCATGTACTTAAGCACACAAAGACATCATCTGTGTTTAGAGAGTTCCTTTTCTTTTCCCAATTGCCTTTTCCTGCTTGGCTATAAGCATCTGTCTCTCCCTTCTTCCCCCCACCTTTGGTAACCCAGAAATGATACTACTACTTTGTGATTATCTAGTTTCCCATGTGAAACTTGTTAATCAATTTTACTTTTCCCTCAGAATGTTTGGATTCCCTGGAATAGTGCTCCGTCCTGGTGACAAATCCTTGGCAAGGGTCTAGTAAAGAGTGTCCTGGAGAGAGCATAGTCAGTGAACAAGACTACCTTGGTGAGACTAGTTGCTGACTTCACACCGTGAAGAGGCAGCCTTGAAAGACAAATTGAAATGTGTTTCAGTAAGCTCTGTAAGGGACTGAGGCATATGGGGTGGGTATGTGCTCCGAAGTACAGTCTTCAGTGGTGCTTGAGACGGTCAGAGAGGACAGAAAAATGTATGAGGTCATGCTTACAACTTGGTCTCTTTGACACATCTCCCAGGAGCAGAAGATTCAAACTGTCTGCTCTGCTGTCATTAATTACAGGTCCTTTCTATCACTAACTTCAGTTAGGGAGATGGACTCGATGACATGAACTAAGGTAATTGAGTCCACTTCCTTCAAATGCAAGATCACCTGTCCCCTGTAGAGCAGTATTGTCTAGTGTCCTGTCCAGTCTAGTTTTTAAATGTCTTTTTAAAGTGGCATTTGATTTCAACATACCAATTGCTGCACTTGCTGCTATGTGTGCTGAATGCATGAGAGAACAATCCCATTTGAAATTCCTGCACCCTAAGTCTGCTGAATATGGACTGACCCAGACCTCCTGTATTATTTACCTACTAGTTGCTATAGGGAATTCCCATTCTCTGCTACAGTAGATTGATTTAAATGCTACTCTCTAGAAGTTCTCATATTTGTAGCGTATAGTTTTCAAAACTAGTGTAGATGAGGTGTCTTTCCAAAATGTACTTGGCTTTCAGAATACAGTGCTCGTATGAGCTCTGCAAGCCCAAGTATGTCGACCTGGGCTGGGAGGCTTGCGATTATGTAGTCATACGTTTTAAGGTTTCTGTGGACCCATTCCTAACTACTTGTGTCTGGCAGTACTCCCACTGCTATTCTACACTGCCTGGTTTCACACCTGGATCAGCCAGGAGATGGCAATCAGGAGAACCTTAATGCTGCCTCAGAGAGATAAAGATGGCAGACGCTTGCACAATGACCTGACCCCAGATGATGGTAAAAGTGGGAGGAGGAGGAGGAGGAGGAGGAGGAGGAGAAGAAGAAGAAGAAGAAAAGGCCCCTGTATGTGTAGGCTGTGGCTAAGGTACGTGCTAAGATAAATCAGAAAAAAAATAAGTACTTATTGTCCCAGTGTTAATCTCCATTCCAACAATGATAAAATGTTGCTTTTCCACACAAATTTTGGAATTCCATTTCCATCTTCTTGTTCCATTCCGGAGTTTGCTTCGAGATGGTAGGATGTTTGCCAAATTACTTCCCCCCTGTACAGGTCCCCTGTTGCAATGCTAGGTGGGTGGGTAAAAGGCAGGTTAGCAATTCCATGTGCATCTCTGCAGGTTGTCCTTATGTGTGGACATGATTAACAAAGGAAGTACCTTAAAATGGTATGACAAAGCAGTGTGGATGCACTTCAGTTAGATATAGTTAAGTTGATGTACTTACAGCAAGCAAACTAATCTGATTTAACGTCCTCATGTAGATTTGCCCAAAGACTGAAAGTGAGGCAAGATGATGGTAAATCCAGTGTCACTCATCAGCTACCTCTGCCAGCTCACTTTAAGCGCAAAATTAACAGGCCAGGCTTTGAATCCTTTTTTGGAGGTTGGTCACTGCAATGCATGTTCTTATCGGAGGGGACTTGAGGGAATCAAATGTGGGTGTTTGTAGATAGGGACCTAAACATTATGGGCTGATTTAGGTGTCTAAACACAGATTTTACTTTTAGGTAGCAAAGTTTGATAACTGGATCTTTTAAGAACACAAAAGATCTCAGTGGGGTGGAGAAGTATACCTTTTTAGAGAATTAGGCCAGTAAAATCACGGTGGCTTTTTATGAGACCCTGTAGAAACAAGTGAATGATCTGCCCTGGTTTTCAGTAATGCCTGTATAAAAATAAACCAGTAGACAATATATTCAATGTTTTCAGCATGCGAGAACCAAGTTAAGAATAAAGACTAATTACATATTTTGCAAAATGCATAATTGCTTTCTGTTTATGTAATTAAATATATCCAAAGAGGAGATTTAGGTTATTTTAGTATAGCCCTGTGGTGGCCATTGTTGACTTTCCAGTAAGTGAACTGATACTATGACAGCTAAATACTTGAAGAATCATAGAATATCAGGGTTGGAAGGGACCTCAGGAGGTCATCTAGTCCAACCCCCTGCTCAAAGCAGGACCAATCCCCAATTTTTGACCCAAATGGCCCCCTCAAGGATTGAACCCACAACCCTGGGTTTAGCAGGCCAATGCTCAAACCACTGAGCTATCCCTCCCCCCAAAGATCTCCATAATTAAAACATCGCACTGGGCAGTAATTTTCCATGTCCATTAGATTTTGTAGTTGGGTTAGGACAAACAGCAAACAAAGTGAGACGATGGCTTGAAAAATATTTAATTTACTTTGTTAATGAATAGGCAAACAGCCAAAAAAAAATAAATAATGTATTGTAAACACAGACTTGTACTTTGGTGAATGCAAAATATAACCCCTGCAAAATGTTAACAAAACACGCTAATCTAAGTAGAACCGTTATACTGCCTCAAACAAACCAACACAATAACCAAGGAGAAGATAAAATTAAGGTTGCAGAAACATTCATGGTGTCAGTGTATACTACCATGCAAGAATTCAAGTTTTTTTCCCAAAAATCACCTCCGAACCAAGGAAATTCAAAATTAATGTTAACATTTCAAATATTTGGGTTTCTTGTAGTTATAGAAATTCACAGTTAAGATAGTCAAAAAATACCTTAACTCTCCTCCATAGAGATAGCATCTTCCTTTGTTTGCATCTAGAGTATGGAAAAATGTGCACCTACAGAAAATAAATTTTATGTGCTTGATTCCTATCTCTTGCTTTCTCACCACATTAACTTGTTCTTTTCATTCAAGGGCTCCAATTTCACGGTCTGGGACTTTAAGGTTTCTGTATGAAGACACCCAATTCTGGTTGTGGTGGTGCTTGGCTAATGAGAATTAAGGTATTTTGGTTAAAGTTACTGTGACTCTCTAGACTTTCTAACACTTCAGAAACAACTGTAATGTCCTTGAAAGGTAATATAAACACGCAAACTACTACGGTGTGCCTGCCCTGCAACCTTCCTCACGTTTTTTTAGTATGTCCCTCAGTTCTCATCTGGAGGGTCCAGCCATTAGGGACCAGAGTAGTGGTTCTGAATCTATTTACCATTGTGGGCTGTATATGCAGGTCTCTATGTGTTATGTGGGCTGCATCCACAGAATATATGTGCTACCTGTGTGGCTCTGAGGATGTCACATGGGCCGCACCTCTGTGCTGTTTGGGCTGCGGGTTGAGAACCAGTGTACTAGAGAATAGTTAAGTCTCTATGGCTATAATATACTTATCCTCTTTGTGGAGACTGGCAGTTGTGTTTGGTGGATTTTGTGATATGGACACATGTTGGAAATGAGATGCTCCTACCTCACTTCAAATACTGTAGGCCACCAATGGAGAATGATTTTCAGTTGCTACCAACATGGACTAGACAGGATTTTTCTCTTTTTCTACCTTCTGTCTCTGCCAGAATTTTTTTTCTGTTTGTGTTTCATGTTTAGAAATTCCAGAAATATCAGTTCTGACCTGCCACATTTTTGCTGGAACTCTTCTTTGTAGTCTCAGAATTATGTATGGTGAGTTTCCTCAGACTTTCAATTCCAGGGTGTTAATTCATACATTTAAAAATCAAAGTTATAAATGTCATCTTACCAGTCCTCCAGTCATTAGAAAGTTTTCCATGTCATCTTGTTGTTAAGGCAGTGGACTGGATTTGGGAGATCTGGGTTCACTTTCCGGCTCTGCCTTAGACATCTTGTGTGATTTCAGGCAAGTTACAATCTCTCTGTGCTTCAACTCCCTGTCTATAAAATGGGGATAGTAATACCTCACGTCACAGCGGTCTTGTGAAGCAACATTCTGTAATGTCCGAGGTGCTCTCTCCAGGTACAATGATGGAAGCCACAAGTAGATGGCTGGTAAGTAAACAAGATGTGAATTTCTGAGTTAAAAAACAATTACCTTTTTTTTTTAAAAAAAAAAGACTTTCATTATAAGGAAGCAAACATGGCACAAATCCAAATTTTGTTTTCTTTGCAGGTCACATTTTGAGGAAAAGGTTAATAAAAGGTCAGCAGCAGGTGGGAAACACTTGTACCTGATATAATCTAGTCTCGAAATTGAGTTACCAGAGAATTTAGATGCCTCAGTTTCCCCTGCTATAAAATGTGGATGATTCTGACTTCTTTTTGTAAAACACTTTGAGATCTACTAATTAAAGGTGTGATATAAGAGAATGGTATTGTTGTTGTTGTTCTAATTATTATTATTATTATTATTATTATTTATTTTTGAAATGACTTATATAGGCTTGGCAGAATTCCATTTTTATTTTTTTTATAATTTTGACAGATAGTATTGACGTTTATTTTTAAGAAGCGTTTTCTATTTTTATCAATATAAATTATCACAGCTGTGGGAAGTTATTGGGGGGGATCAGAAATTGGGAGATGTCAGACAATAATTATTTGATGACAGTAGAAGTTGAGAGTCAAAAAGTCAAAGTTTTATAACAGTTAAAACACAAATTGTCAACATCACATGTAAAAATATACAAAGTGAATATCCTTAAACCAGACTCTAAATATGTTCTCAAGCTGCATTTTTCTTACTTTGCCTGATGTACATTTCAATAATTATCAATGGAAATATTTTTTGTCTCTTTGTGCGCGTGGTGAAATTGACGTTTACCTACATTTTCCAATAAAAATCAAATCCATCCAATCCTGCTCATACAGCAAATTTATGCATTAAATTAAGTAAAATAAGATTATTAAACTACAAATTATATTAACTTTCAAGGTGACTTAGGTTCCTAAGTGCCCAAGTCATTTTTGAAAATGGGACTTGGTAGCCTAAGTCACTTAGGTTCTTTTGAAAAATGTACCCATAGTGCCCTTGGAAATGCAAATAGTTCATACAACTGGATAGCCAGGGCTGTCCTTAGGATTTATGGTGCCCTAGGTGGGATTATTAAACTGATGCCCCTGTGCCTGACTTGCTCTTAGCAACACAAACATAAGCTTACAGTATTGGAAAACTTGCCACATGCACTTTATTAAAAACAGTTTAACTTAATTAAGATGGACTAGCACTAAAGAAGTAGCGCTATAGAAAAAATTCTGATTTATTGACAGAATGATGCAAATAATATAATTTTTAAAATTTGTCAACGTTTTATTGGAAATTTCTATGAAGAGGTATTGAAACAAGGATTTGTTTTTAATTAAAAGCGATCTTTCTGGCTTTTTTGGCTGAAAAATCAGTAATAATGTCATCGTATGACAAAGACAAAGTGATGTCTTGTTTGATCGCAAGAATAGCAAGATCAGTCAAGTGTTCCTGACTCATTGTAGAACGGAGATAGTTTTTAATGACCTTAGTTTTGAGAAACTCCATTCTCCTGATGCTACTGTTACAGGAATTGTCAGTTGAATACGAGTGGCAATATACACATTAGGATATATGTCAACAAGTTTGCTGGTATGAATAAACTGTACAATGTCCATTGCCGATTTTGCATATGGCAACATTGATGACAATGTACTCAATTCTTTGTACAGTTCAAGTCCATTTAAATCAAAACTATCACCGTGCTTCGGGAAGCTCTGTAGGTTCTTGCACTTTGTCATTTGCTGCTCTTGTTTTCCTATTTCGTTGAATTTAGTTATGTCATACAAAAATCCAAACTGTTCATGGTGTATTCAAAAGGTATTAAACCTTTCATCAATGGCAGATATTGCTTTATCCATCACAACGTTAAAAAATTCAACCTCAGATTTCTTTTCTGGATCGTCTATGGGCTCAACTGTGCCTTCATATTCCGCTTGCCGTTTTTTCCTTGAAACTCGTGTCACGTTCGGACATGGAAATTTTGGTTCTACACCGAGTGCCTGTGCAACCTCTCTTGCTGTAACCTGTGCTTCTTTGAATCCATTTTCTCTGTATTTCACTAAAAAGTCTTGTGTGTTGTTTAGTAAGGTAAGTGTTGAATCAAGCTGCATCATTGGACTCTGCATTATTTTGCTTACACTTGAGATTTTAACAAGAATGTCATACCAGATTACAACAGGTGTTAGAAACTTGAAGCTGGATATTTCAGAGGCCAGTGACTGTGCTTCACTTTTAGCTTTTGGATCTCTGGCTTCTTCCGAAATAGCAACCAGTGCTTCATAAACTTCCTCAGATTGATATCTCAACGCTTTTGCACTTTCTACTCTGCTTTCCCAGCGTGTCTCAGATAGAGGCTTAATGGTAATACCATGGACATGTGCTTTGAATATTTGCCATCATTGAGTGGAAGCTGAAAACAGCACGTAAATGCGTTGCAGCAAACCAAAAAAAGAAATAGCTTCTACAGAAGACTTGGCCATATCACACAAAATCAAATTATGGCTGTTACATGCACACGGAACAAAAAAGGCTCGTGGATTTTCTGCCAGCAATCTAGCTTGGACGCCAGAAATGCATCCTCTCATACTGGCACCATTATCATAGCCTTGTCCTCTAATGTTCATTATGGATAATCCCATTCATTTTAGTTCATCAAGGAGAGCTTGAAGAAGTCCAAAACCTGTAGTGTCTTCTACTTCTAAAAATGTGATAAACGATTCCTTAACTGTAATCTGTGCTGAATCACTAATTTCGACAAATCTCACTACTAATGACTTCTGTTCTTGATGACGTATGTCCAGAGTGCAATCTAGAATTACAGCAAAATATTTTGCCAAAGTACCCAATGAAACAATGTTGTCTCTCATTTATCACTCATTAGCATGATCAGTTCATGTTGAGTTCTTGGTCCCAAATAGTGGTCATATATTTCATTTTCAGTTACTTTTCGGAGATGTTCACTCATCACTGTGTCAAATTTTCCCAGCAGCTGTACAAGGCCCCCCAAAATGCCATTTTTGGGCTGGAATAATTTCTCAACGCTTCCTCTAAAAGCAAGATTGTTTGTTGATAGATATTCAACAATAGATAATAGACGTTCAAGAACACAATGCCAATGCTGTTTCTCTGACTCCGGCAATCTTTGATTTTTGGCATCAAGAGTTCTCTGATTTTTTTAACCTTACACTCAGCTCACACCATTTGTAAATACTTTCAATGTGGTGTTGTGCCTTTTCATGTTGCGGTAATGTGTGACTAAGATTTTTCCAATCATTAATACCCATGGTTGCTATCTTAAAATTGCAACTATTGAAAATCTTGCATGGGAAACAAAATACAGCATCCTTGCATTTAGAGTACACAAGCCACCATCTGTTGACAATTTCACCATTAGAAAGTCTTTTGTAGTAATTTTTTTCTGTGAATTTCCTACCTCTAATGTCTTTAGGATATTCAAGAACTTTTATTCTCACAGGGCCTTTCTCAAGTATAATGGCACGGAATTCTTTGTTTAAAGATTACGGCCATGTACCAATGTCATCTATATCCTATGCTAGTACAGTTTCAACTGTTGTAATTTCTTGTTTTGTGTCTGCATCTGTTTCAAATGATTGTTCTTTGTGTTGTTGAGTTTCTTGAGCTTCATCTGCATAAAAATTTTCTTCGGCAGTTACTTGATGCTCTTGATCAACTTTGTTGTTTTCATGACGTACAAACTTAAGTATAGAACCCTTCTGTGCTTGTACAGCTAATCCTATTTCATCTTTCCATTTTCTTTTTTGTGACCTAGAAAGTTGTTTTCGATACGACATAACTTATAAGGGTGTTTTTTTAAAGAAATAACTGTTTAAATTGTTATCAGATTATCAGAAATATTATTTAAAATAACTAATATAGGAAAGTCATAGAATCATAGAATCATAGAGTCTGTGACCTTGAGCTAATGTGAAGACACCTCACAAGGTGATCCACCCTGACTGAGACACAGTAGAGTTGGAAACCCATGTCATTTTTACAAAGCCACTTTTTAGTTTTAAATGTATAGTGGGCATGAGTCTTATGTTAGTTACAACTCTCTATCAATGTTATAAATAGATCAATGGCATTATCCAGTTTAATAAGCTGGGTTTCCAAGCAGTGGGAAAATATAACCCCAGTTGTATTCCTAGGTAAAGCACAAAGTGACCAAAATGAAGTCAGCACAGACTCATCTCATCTAGATTAGGGTAGCACAGAAATGTTACAGAAGTCCTATTGTGCCTTATTTTTGTTTGGCAATAGCAGCACATTTTGGGCATGGCCGGAAATACATGATAAATCACTGCCTCTAAAGTTCCGTCAAAAACAGACATTTTCACAGCTCGAGCATGATCTGCTGCTAGATCAACCTCACCATGTAGTGTAGACCAGGCCTTAGATTCAGCCCTGAGTCATGCCGGCTTCTATCACATAACCCAGGAAACAAGCTCCTCCCCTTCTCCCTGCAGTGAAAAGACTTCCTGGAGAGGGACAAGGTGCCTGCAACACCACTCCACCGGCAAATGTCACTGCTGCAAACATGGGCAGCTGTAGCCAGGGAGGGAATACAGCTAAAACTCCTCCTGGCTGCCTCTACTGAGGAACTCCTGAGAAGCCCCTGTTGCAACTTAAACTGCCCCTCCAGCAAAAGCCACGAGGGAGGACAGAGATGCAGAAACAACTAAGATGTCTATACACCAATGCAGGGAGCTGGACTAACAAAATGGAGAAACTGGAACTACTGGTGCAGGAAGTGAAACCAGATAAATTGGAAACATGGTGGAATAGTAGTCATGAGTGGACTACAGATATTGAAAGGTATGTGCTGTTCTGGAAAGACAGAAATAAAAGTAAAGGTGATGGAGTAGCATGGTATATTAATGATGAGATAGACTGTAAAGAAATTAGAAGTGATGGAACAGATAAAACAAAATCTGTTTAGATCAAAATCACTTTTGGGTAGAAAGGTAACAGAGGCTCCACTGGGATAGTGCTTGGAGTCGGCTACAGACCCCCAGGATCTAGTTTGGATATGGTCCGAGACCTCTTTAATATTTTTAATGAAATAAATACTACTGGCAACTGTGTGATTATAGCAGACTTTAATTTCCCAGCATAGATTGGAGGACAAGTGCTACTAATAATGGTAGGGCCCAGATATTCCTGGATGTGATATCTGACAGATTTCTTCAGCAAATAGTCAACCAACAACAAGTGATGACATTTTAGATTTATTACTGGTAAGTAGTGAGGATGTCACAGAAGAATTGTTTGTAGAGAACAATCTGGGTTCATGTGATCATGAGCTAATTCAGTTTAAACTAAATGGAAGGATAAACAAAAATAGGTCTGCAACTAGGGTCCTTGATTTCGAAAGGGTAAACTTTGAAAAATGAAGGGAACTGGTTAGGGAAGTGGACTGGACTGAAGAACTCAAAGATCTGAACATGGAGGAAGCTTGGAATTACTTTAAATCAAAGTTGCAGAAACTACCTGAAGCCTGCATTCCAAGCAAGGGGAAAAAATTGTAGGGAAGAGTTGCAGACCAAACTGGGTGAAAAAGAATCTCAAATAGATTATTAAGGGAAAGCAGAAAGCCTACAAGGAATGGAAGATGGGATGGACCAGCAAGGAAAGATGCCTCTTGGAGCACAGAACATATGGCCCATCAGCAACTACTATTCACAAATATCTCCAATGGCCGGAGATGGGGAGGGCTCTGTATTACTACAGCGAATTCTTTCCCAGGTGTCTGACTTGAGGGGCTTGCCCACATGCTCAGAGTCTAACTGATTACCATATTTGAGGCCAGGAGGGAATTTTCCCCAGGTCAGATTGGCAGAGAACCTGCAGATTTTTTTTCTGTGCCTTCCTCTGTAGCATGGGACACAGGTCACTTGCTGGTTTGAAATACAGTGAATGGTGAATTCTCTGTAACTTGAAGTCTTTAAATCAAGATTTGAGGACTTTAGTAATTCAGCCAGAGGTTATAGGCCTACTGCCGGAGTGAGTGGGTGAGGTTATGTGGCCTGCAATGTGCTGGAGGTCAGACTAGATAATCATGATAGACTCTTCTGGCCTTAAAGGCTATGAGATATAAATACCAACTACCTTCCACAGAGGTCAGTCCCCCAGTGCCAGAGGAGGTGAATTGAATGCAATATCTGTACAGTGATCTGAAGATAAAACACATTTGTAGGAGTGCGTGGCCATCCCTCCTCATCAGTCTCCAAGGGAGGCCATGTCCCCTCACTACAGCACTATATGACAATATATAAATGCTACATATTATTATTATTATTATTAATAAACAAGAGTTAAGATCATGAAAATTCCAAAGTAGCACCAGGTGAAAGGAGAGATGGAGATAAATCTCTTTGAAGAGTTTTTATATTTGGTAAGTAAGTGATTTGGTAGTCAGTTATATATTGAAGAAAGATGAGGACAAATTGGAGCGAATCTAGAGGAGAGCAACAAAAATGATCCAAGGTTTATAAAACCTGACCTATGAGAATAGGTTGGAAGAACTGGGCAGGTTTAGTCAAGAGCAGAGAAGACTGAGGGAGAACCTGATAACAGTCTTCAAATATGTAAAAGGTTGTTTAAGGAGGACACAGTGGTCAATTGTTCTCCATGTCTACCAAGGGTAGGACAAGAAGTAATCAGCTTAGTTTGCAGCAAGGAAGATTTAGATTGGCTATTTGGAAAACCTTTCTAACTATAAGGATAGTGAAGCAGTGGAACAGGTTACCTAGTGAGGTTGAGGAATACCTGTCATTGGAGGCTTTTAAGAACAGGTTAGACAAACACCTGTCAGGGATTATTTAGGTATATTTAATCCTCCTCAGCACTGGCCGATGGACTAGATGACCTCTTGAGGTCCCTTTCAGCCCGATATTTCTATGATTCTATATTCTAAGTGTTCTACTCATAATACAAAATAAAGAGGAATCGTACTCTGAACAGTTGCATTTTCTCCATCCACAGGCTGCACAGCACTTTCCAAAGGTGGGTAAGTGTTATTTGTCACTTCACAAATGCAGTAATTGAGGTACAAAGGGTTAAAGAACTTAAAGTTATACAGTGAGTCAATGGCAGTCAAGAATAGAATACAGGTCTTCCAACTCCATTTCCAACCCCATGCTCAAACCAGTGAGACACAACTGTATGGCATGGAAGGTATTATTACACGTGTTGTACAGAGGAGTTAAATGATGTGCCTAAGGCCATTTGGCAAGCAAGTTGCAGGGTTTGAAACTCATGATTTCTGGTTCCCAGTCCCCTGTTCTAATCATTAGGTCAAAACCAGTTTTCAGGTCTAGTATCTACCATACTGGTGTGATAATCCACCTCCTTATGAAGCCTATATTGAGGAAAGGTTTCCTTGAAACAGGCTGGTCCTTACCCTAGGAATGAAGAGCAAAGAAAAAAAAAATCCTTCTTTCGTTTAAAGTGTGGTTTGCAAGGGGTTTTTTTTTGGGGGGGGGGGGGGTTGTTCAATATTGAGTTTCCTGTAGAGTGTAAAAGGACTAAATTTCTGGGATTTCATGTACCACTGAACACCAACTAATTAGAACAATGACTAGATTGTGTTCGTGTGTGTCCATGGCTAGCTGACCATTTAGCAAAATTCTCCTTATGCAGGTGTTGCCAAAACCCTGAAAGACACCAGTGGAGTGCTGCTTCTGGCTGAGAAACAGGGAGCAATTCTGCATAGTAATTGCGCACTTGCTTATCTTTTAGGTCTGTGAGCACAGTAGCACAATCCTTTCCAGGCACAGCAGCTGCAGCCTTTCAGATGAAGGCCTTTTCATAAGTTTCATTTGAACTTCTGGTATATTTTTTTAAATTAACAGAGAATTGAGGGGTAACGTGGTTGGCATTTCTTAGTTTTGGGTGATTCCAAGTAGGTGCATGCTTCATCTGAATGTGTGTGGTTAGTACTGCACATGCATGTACATGAAAGTGTTTGTCTTCCAATTGGGTCGGAGCTACGCCAACCTAACTCATTTGTCAGTCTGTCAACGCCTTACTCTTTTTCTCCAGTGACCTACGTGGCAAATGTTCCTGCAAACAGCTGTTCAGGTTGTGTGCAAAAAGCAGGTTGTGTTATATCCACTTTCAGCTGCAATATAGGAGCTTTGTGGATTCCTAGTTTCATCTCCAGTGCTTTACATGAGGCCCCCTTTTATGTTTTGCAGTACCACCTCGAGATAAGCAAATACGGGATTTGTTCCACATTTCTAGCTTTGCAGAACCCTTTCCTGTGCCAGTCCCTTGTATTTGTTTTGGCAATGGAACTGGTTGATAGTTTATTGACATTCAACACTTGCTGTGCCAAATTTGGATACTAGAGACAGAACTGGGTTCTCTCTCTATTATTTTCAAGTCGTTCCACTTTCTTTTCTTGAGGCTTCATCAACTGATGTGAAAAGATAACATGGGGATTGGTGACAGAGTTTATTGGAAATGGTTAGTAAAAGTGTGATAAAGGCTTGCACTTTGCCATGTTAAAATGCTATCCACAGGGCTGTCCTTAGCCATAGGCAGAATAGGCAGCTGCATAGGGCACCAGTATGTCTGGGGCACCACTCTGCCGGAAGCCTGGATAGACAGGAAGCAGTGGAGCATGTAAGAGCAGGGATGCTGGGTCCTAGAGAGAGCCGAATGCCGCACAGTCTGAGGGAGGGGATTGGCTGCTGGGCTCTCTGGGAAGGGGAGGGGCTAGGAGTGGGGGAAGGAACTCACCTGTGAGTGAGACTCTCTCCCCCGGCGTGAGGTGAGGCAGGCTCAGCAGCTCTGGCAGTATCCTTTGTTGCCCCCCATAACGTCCATTTTTCTCCCCCCACACAGAGCACCCCTCTCTCCCCCCTCCCCTCCAGCAGGGCTGAGTTGGGTGAGGTGCTGGGGGTAGGGGCGGGGCTGGCTGGCTGCATGCTGAAGAAGTGAAAATGAAAGTAACTCACTTCCTCAGCAGCCAGCCCAAGCAATAGGGTGAAGGAGAGCGAATGACGGAGGGAAAGGAGATGGAGTCAGTGGGAGTGGGGCCTTGGAGAAGGGGTGGGGCAGGGACAGGGCCTCAGGGTAGGGGGTGGGGAAAGGGTGTTCGGTTTTGTGCAATTAAAAAGTTGGCAACCTAGTTACTAGCCTTCAGGAGCCATCCCACAATGCCCCACACTGACAATTGTGTGATGTATTGTACAAGCATATACAATTGCTACAAGCACTTCTCATGATGATGCGCACCACTGACACAAGGAGCCAAGTGTGCACACACACAAGCAATTTAATAACTGCAGTGGCTGTATGCCGATGTCAGCGAGGGCAACATAATTTTGTAGCGTAGACATGGCCTAATTCATTATCTGCTTAATCCTCCCAGTCCTGTGAGGTAGGTAAGAAGGGTATTTATCTTCATTTCCCAGATGGAGAAACGGGGCAGCGATGTTGCCGAAAGCCTCAGAGTGTGTCTGTATCAGAGCCAGCACTGTTTCTTTACAGGATTGCCTCCTAAACAGGCTCTCTCAATATTCCTCCCTTGTAGTACAGAAAAAGCCATTGAGATCCCAATGCCTAATGGGGCAAAAACATTGTCGCGGGTGGTTCCTGGTACATGTCGTCAGGCCCTCCCTCCCTCCCTCCCTCCCTCCGTGAAAGCAACCTCAGACAGTCATTTCATGCCTTTTTTCCTGGGTTACCTGTGCAGATGCCATACCATGGCAAGCATGGAGCCCGCTCAGCTCACTGTCACTGTACGTCTCCTGGGTGCTGGCAGACGCAGTACTGCATTGCGACACAGCAGCAGTTCATTGTCTTGTGGCAGCAGACAGTGCAATAGGCCTGATAACCGTCGTCATCATGTCCGAGGTGCTCTTGGCCACCTCGGTAAGGTCGGTCAGGAGCGCCTGGGCAGACATGGGCACAGGGACTGAAATAGGAGTGACTCGACCAGGTCATTCTCTTTAGTCCTGCCAGTCATATTGCACTGTCTTCTGGTGAGCAGCCAGGAGGTGAGGATGGCTAGCAGTTCTTCTGCACCGTCTACTGCCAGCCAAAGATGTAAAAGATATATGGAGTGGATCAAAACAAGAAATAGATCAGATTTGTTTTGTATTCATTTGCTCCTCCCTCTGTGAAATCAATGGCCGACAATCGTATTGGTGAGGTCTGTCAGGGGGACCTTGAAAAGTTTAATGGAGATTCAGTCGTGCCTGGAATACCAGGGGGAGGGATAGCTCAGTGGGTTGAGCATTGGCCTGCTAAACCCACGGTTTTGAATTCAACCTTGAGGGGGCCATTCTGTGTGACAGTTGTTTTTGTTTCTCCTTGATGTAAAGCTACCCCCTTTGTGGATTTTAATTCCCTGTAAGCCAACCCTGTAAGCCATGTTGTCAGTCACCCCTCCCTCCGTCACAGCAATGGCAGACAATCGTTCCGTGCCTTTTTTCCATGCAGATACCATACCTCTGCAAGCATGGAGCCCGCTCAGATCACTTTGGCAAATTAGGAGCACATTAAACACCACGCGCATATTCCAGCAGTATATGCAGCACCAGAACCTGCCAAAGCGAAACCGGGCGAGTAGGCTATGTCAGCGCGATGATGAGAGTGATGAGGACATGGACACAGACTTCTCTCAAAGCATGGGCCCTGGCAGTGTGGGCATCATGGTGCTAATGGGGCAGGTTCATGCCGTGGAATGCCAATTCTGGGCCCCAGAAACAAGCACAGAGGGGTGGGACCACATAGTGTTGCAGGTCTGGGACAAATCCCAGTGGCTGTGAAACTTTTGCATGCATAAGGGCACTTTCATGGAACTTCATGACTTGCTTTCCCCTGCCCTGAAGCACATGAATACCAAGATGAGAACAGCCCTCACAGTTGAGAAGCGAGTGGCAATAGCCCTGTGGAAGCTTGCAATACCAGATAGCTACCGGTCAGTCGGGAATCAATTTGGAGTGGGCAAATCTACTGTGGGGGCTGCTGTGATGCAAGTAGCCAATGCAATCAAAGATCTGCTGATATCAAGGGTAGTGACCTGGGAAATGTGCAGGTTGTAGCGGATGGCTTTGCTGCAATGGGATTCTCTAACTGTGGTGGGGCCATAGACGGAACCTATATCCCTATCTTGGCACCAGAGCACCAAGCAGGCGAGTACATAAACCGCAAGGGGTACTTTTCAATAGTGCTGCAAGCACTGGTGGATCAGAAGGGACATTTCACCAACATCAACATGGGATGTCTGGGAAAGGTACATGACGCTTGCATCTTCAGGAACTCTGGTCTGTTTCAAAAGCTGCAGGAAGGGACTTTCTTCCCAGACCAGAAAATAACTGTTTGGGATGTTGAAATGCCTATAGTTATCCTTGGGGACCTAGCCTACCCCTTAATGCCATGGCTCATGAAGCCATACACAGGCAGCCTGGACAGTAGTCAGGAGCTGTTCAACTACAGGTTGAGCAAGTGCAGAATGGTGGTAGAATGTGCATTTGGACGTTTAAAAGCGCGCTGGTGCAGTTTACTGACTTGCTTAGACCTCAGCGAAACCAATATTCCCATTGTTATTGCTGCTTGTTGTGCACTCCACAATATCTGTGAGAGTAAGGGGGAGACGTTTATGGCAGGGTGGGCGGTTGAGTCAAATCGCCTGGCCGCTGGTTACGTGCAGCCAGACACCAGCGCAGTTAGAAGAGCACAGGAGGATGCAGTGCACATCAGAGAAGCTTTGAAAACCGGTTTCATGACTGGCCAGGCTACGGTGTGAAAGTTCTGTTTGTTTCTCCTTGATGAACCCTCCTCCCCTTGGTTCACTCTACTTCTCTTTAAGCTAATCACCCTACCTTCCCCCCTTCGATCACCACTTGCAGAGGCAATAAAGTCATTGTTTCTTCACATTCATGCATTCTTTATTAATTCATCACACAAATAGGGGGATAACTGCCAAGGTAGCCAAGGAGGGGTGGTGGAGGAGGGAAGCACTGTGTGGGGTTGTGGAGGAGGGAAGGACAAGGCCACACAGCACTTTAAAACTTATTGAATGCCAGCCTTCTGTTGCTTGGGCAATCCTCTGGGGTGGAGTGTCTGGGTGGCCGGAGGCCCCACTACCGCGTTCTGGGGCATCTGGGTGAGGAGGCTATGGAACTTGGGGAGCTGGGTGGTTGGTTACACAGGGGCTGTAGTGGCGGTCTGTGCTCCAGCTGCCTTTCCTGCAGCTCAACCATACGCTGGAGCATATTAGTTTGATCCTCCAGCAGCCTCAGCATTGAATCCTACCTCCTCTCATCACGCTGCTGCCACCTATCATCTTCAGCCCACCACTTCTCCTCGCGTTTATTTTGTGCTTTCCTGCACTCTGACATTGTCTTCCTCCACACATTCGTCTGTGCTCTGTCAGAGAACATTTCATCCCAAATGCATTTTTTTCACCTTCTAATTATTGCTAGCCTCTAGGAAGGGGAAGATCCTGTGATCCTTGAAACACATGCAGCTGGTGGAGAAAAAAAAAGGGACAGTGGTATTTAAAAAGACACATTTTATAGAACAATGGGTACACTCTTTCACGGTAAACCTTGCTGTTAAGATTACATACATAGCACATGTGCTTTCGTTACAAGGTCGCATTTTGCCTCCCCCCACCACGTGGCTAACCCCTCCCCCCTCCTCGTAGCTAACAGCCGGGAACTTTTCTGTTCAGCCACAGGCAAACAGCCCAGCAGGAATGGGCACCTCTGAATGTCCTCTTAAGAAAAGCACCCTATTTCAACCAGGTGACCATGAATGATATCACTCTCCTGAGGATAACACAGAGAGATAAAGAACTGATGTTGTTTGACTGCCAGCAAACATACGCTGCAATGCTTTGTTCTGCAATGATTCCTGACTACGTGCTACTGGCTTGGCATGGTAAAGTGTCCTACCACGGTGGACGGAAAAGGCTGACCTCCCCAGAAACCTTTTGCAAAGGCTTTGGGAGTACATCCAGGAGAGCTTTATGGAGATGTTCCTGGAGGATTTCCGCTCCATCCCCAGACATGTTAACAGGCATTTCCAGTAGCTGTACTAGCCGCGAATGCCAGGACAAATTAATCATTAAACACGTTTGCTTTTAAACCATGTATGCTATTTAAAAAGGTACACTCACCTGAGGTCCCTTCTCCACCTGGTGGGTCTGGGATGCAGCCTTGGGTGGGTTTGGGGGGTACTGGCTCCAGGTCCAGGGTGAGAAACAATTCCTGGCTGTCGGGAAAACTGGTTTCTCCACTTGCTTGCTGTGAGCTATCTACAACCTCATCATCATCATCTTCCTCGTCCCCAAAACCTGCTTCCGTGTTGCCTCCCTCTCCATTGATGGAGTGAAAGCACACAGTTGGGGTAGTGGTGCCTGAACCCCCTAAAATGGCATGCAGCTCATCATAGAAGCGGCATGTTTGGGGCTCTGACTCGGAGTGGCCGTTTGCCTCTCTGGTTTTCTGGTAGGCTTGCCTCAGCTCCTTAAGTTTCACGCGGTACTGCTTCGGGTCCCTGTTATGGCCTCTGTCCTTCATGCCCTGGGAGATTTTGACAAATGTTTTGGCATTTTGAAAACTGTAATGGAGTTCTGATAGCATGGATTCCTCTCCCCATACAGCAATCAGATCCTGTACCTCCCATTCGGTCCATGCTGGAGCTCTTTTGTGATTCTGGGACTCCATCATGGTCACCTATGCTGATGAGCTCTGCATGGTCACCTGCAGCTTGCCACGCTGGCTAAACAGGAAATGAGATTCAAAAACTCACAGGCCTTTTCCTGTCTACCTGGCCAGTGCATCTGAGTTGAGAGTGCTGTCCAGAGAGGTCATAATGGAGCACTCTGGGATAGCTCCCAGAGGCCAATACCGTCGAATTGCGTCCACACTACCCCAAATTTGACCAGGCAAGGCTGATTTCAGTGCTAATTCTGTTGTCGGGGGTGGAGTAAAGAAATCAATTTTAAGAGCCCTTTAAGTCGAAAAAAAGGGCTTCGCCATGTGGATGGGTGCACGGTTAAATCGATTTTAACGCTGCTAAATTCGACCTCAACTCCTAGTGTAGACCAGGGCTTAGGGAAATGAAGCAACACCCCAAACACTGACTCTTAAACCCAGCCTGCAGTCCTTCCTATTACAATATGCCATGGCTCAATAAATACCCAACCAAACAGAACCCTTTATTTTGTTTTAGCTTAAGTCGATCAGGAGCTGCTGGACAAGAGTTGGTGAATCAAAGCAGGCCACGCTTAAATTCAAATAAGTGTCTCCACAGAGGAGTTTGCACCATTTTACCTAAAACAGTGTAAAAACTGCATAAACTAGTGCAACTTACTTGCGTGTAGACAAGATTCAAGCCCAGATTGCTATGTTTCACATGCCGTGAGCTGGGACTCATTCTAAACTCTGAGTCAACATGGAGCACCCATGGATTTCTAGATAATGAGGCGTCTTGTTGCTGTTGCCCCATTAATGCTTGAGCTGTGACCTGTCACTCTAAATTGAACCAGTGCCTGAAAAAGCTGATCAGACACGTGATAGGGATGGAGCAGCAGGACAGCTGGTTGCCTATGCTCTCACTTGCCTGACTGCAGATGCTGTGGTTCATTCACCCCCATGGATGCAGGAGGCGGGTGCAGTTTGTATCCTTGTATCGCTTGTGCAAAGCTGTTCCTTAGCCACCATCCTGTGGGGCTCTGCAAGGGGCGAGCAGCTTTACTTGTCTCTGCTGCAATGAATGAATGTTTCATTCCAGCAAGGCCCCTAACGCAAATCATCCACTTTGTGAACTTCCTGCCATGGGGGCCTGCAGCCCTGAGTTACACGGGCAAAGCTAAACCAAGATTACTGCCAGCAGGCTACACCTTAGTAATTAGAGCAGAGCTCAGACACACTGCACGTGTATTCATCTGCTCCTTGGAACTATTGTTCTATTCATGTGCCCACTTTCATTAGTAAATCTTAGAATTTTAAAGAAGATAGACTGCAGTAAAGAACAGAGTAAGTATCTATACCTACATACGATAGACAGCGAGAGATACCGCGCTCATACAAAAAAGGGCCATTACAAGCAATGTTATCTATCACCAATTTTATACAGTATAATTTAATTTGCATTAATTTGTACCTTTCAAGCTGATCGGTGATTAAATAAGATTGTGATATTTATAAGGTAAAAATGTTAGTATCATAGATACAGAAAATAAACTGTGTAGGACTGACTCAGCAAATGGTGCGTGTAACTGAACAAGGTCGGTGCCCCACCGTGGAGGTCAGCTATTTTATACATAGAAAATAAGACTAACCAAGTCATAGACCATGAGGAAACATCCAGTTTAGATAATTTATCCAATAAGATGATGTCATCTATTAGGTCAGATCCTTTTGCTAATGTTACAAGAACAGTTTAAACTATTTTTATCCAGCCCTGTTCAGATGTCATTCATTAGCTTCACAAGTGTTTTGGTCTAAAGCCTGAATGAACAGGTGGAAGAACATTATCTGACCAAATATGAACTCATATAGGTTACATATTGTATGTGCTCATGCATTTATTTAGAAAATATATTCACTACCTTACGCACTCTACTTGCAAAAGCTCTGTATCCTGCCTGTTGAAATCTGAAGGAAAACAACACATATATCCTCTGAAGCCTTGGTGAACGAATGAACAAAAGTAGAAATTAAATGGAGGATGAGAAACAGTTTTTAAAAAAGTTGGTTCTAATAAGTGGCATATTAAATCCTTTGGTTTTCAGTTCAATTCAAAACATAAAACCTTTATTCACCTAAGTGATTTTCCCCCTCCTATATTGCATCTGATAAGATTTTCATTTCTCAGTCACATACAGAAACTACTGTGGTTTTTTAAAAAAAGCTTTTTAGTAGATTCAATTATCTGTAATTGACTATTTCAAGGAAAAGCAGCAGACAAAATAGGATATTATGCTTGTTTTTTAGAAGTCTGTGTGGGAGACTCTGCACTTGTTTACCTGTTACTGTTTTTAAAATGAAGTATTTTTAACTTAGTGTGTGTATTCTGTAAAGATCATTTACTCTTAATTTATAATCTTTGTTTAATGGAAAACTTTGTCACTGCTTTACCATTTCATCTATACTATATATATTTAATCCCTTTCTTCTTACTGCTCAGCATACGGTCCCTATATCTAACTTTCAACAACAGAGGCTTCTTTGTAAAGTACAATGCAGAACAAAACTAAAAGGGGAACCTACAAATACTATATTTGGAAAGTCCAAATAATATAACTTTTTAAAATGTTAGAGTAAATTTCTATGATTAATCCTGTGACTGATATTCCAAGTAGAACATGTAGGTATGTTCTAATGTTCCATTTACAATGTTAGGAATAGAATGGCTGTACAGCAGGTACAGAAGACAACTGGCACTGGAGGAATTAACTTTATGATTGTCAGCATTCTTGATGCAGCATTCTATATTCAAGATCTAGAATGTGATACAAATGAGCTGCTGCTTTGTTGGAATTGGATCTTAACTATCACACAGGTAAGTATGGAATATTTAGTAAGCTAGTATATTTGAGCAAACTCTGTATGCTTGAGTGCCTCAATATTTAGCTATGGCTCATGTTTTTTACTGAAGCAGAGTTAAACTTACTGGAACGAATGGATATTTAGTCAAACCAATACAGGAGTATTAATGCAAAAGAAAGCACTACAAAAATACATAATTAAAAGTTATAGGCAGGTTGATAGCACCACCTATTATTAAGGTTGCCTGACACTTCCGATTATAAGACCCTATTTTCAGTGGATTATAACTTTGTTGAACTTTAATCATTTTGGCTCAGATTTTCCATTCCGGGTGCCTGTCTCAGGCTAAATTATTCTGTTTAAAAATTGCAGTCAAACCAGCGGAGCCATTTCTGAGAGCAAGGCTAGGGGGGAAATACCTGGCTTTGCTTATGTTAAAAATATTCTTGAGTCCTTTTCTTTGAAATGCTCTAGAGTGCCCATACTTTGGAACAGGGACTTGAACTTTGGCAGGGGGGGCAACCTTTGGGTCAAGGATGCACCTTTGTTGCCTCTGTGAAAATCCACCCAATTTTGGTGACGATATAGACCTTTGAAAAACCGCAGTTTGCACATGGTCAGTAAAGACTTTAATTTTAGCAGCTAAATTCTTAGATGAGTCTATCCTTACTTAGCATGCCTTAGCTTCTCATAGTTCCTAGTGCTGGCCAGACTGTGCAGGCAGCATCCTCACACAGCCACTGAGCTTGCAGCCCAGGGTGAAGGGGACTCAGAAGGCCTTTCCCTAAAATGGCTGATTCAGGTTAGGTGGGGCTTCACACTGGAACTGAGAAAAGGGAGCACAGGTAACCTTAATTCTGGCATTTCCTAACTGTTCAGTGATTGACTTTGCAACCTCAGTAACGTTCGTTGCGTGTGTAATATTAAATAGAATGATTAGAAGGTACATTTGCATAGACTTTTAACAATTACTTCATCTCAGAAGTGTGAATGTGCCTGATACAGTTCTAATAAATTTCACAACCATGTGTACATAGTTGTAATTCAAATGGACCAAAAGCCTGTAATGAACACCCACAGACTGTGAGATATTCAGTCACTGAACCTGGATCTTGTTTGAATTTTGCCTTTGAGCATCACCTCTTTAATGGGCTGCACAAGAATCTCAGACAGAAATACCCCCAAGCTTTGTGGGCCAGAATCCAAATCTGTTTTGTGCTTTGTATTGATCTCTAATTTGTATGCAGGTGGGATAGTGTTCAGTTGAAAGATGTGTTATTATGGTACAAATTATTACATATTGTTCTGGCAAGCCAACAGAATAGGTCACTGGTTGATTAGACTGGATGCTTCTTTCTTGAAGACTTTCTGTCTGATGCAGCGTTTCCCCCAGAATACTGAAATTGATCTTCTTGACATTATGATATATCAGTCTGGTAAATCACATGATCTACACAAGCAGCTTATGTGGGCCTAGTGACCTGGACTTGAGGAGGAGGAAATTAATGTCTGGATGCATTTTAGAATCTTAAAACCAATACTGAATATCTAAAGAACTTATTTGTAGAGAGACAATGTATACCAAGTTGATTTAAAAAGGAGGATGGGGTGGGGTGGGGGGAGAAGAGACATACTCAGAGTCAGCTCTGAGTGACTTAGATAAGTAAGAGCCTCAGAACAGCTTCACACCAGGAACTTGGTTACCCCTAAAACTTGCTAGATGAGGTACCTAGAAATCAGATTTAATATTCTGACATCTAAGTTGTGTCCCACACTAACTGGGAGCTGCACATCCTGTTGCTGATGAAAGATAGAAACAAACATCAGTGATGTGAGCCTCTGTTTCTCATGTTCAAATGTATTTTTACATGTGGATATAATTAGAAAGGTGACTAAAAGTGACACCATAAAGCTCCACAGCTAGGCTTCCTCAATTACTTCCCTGTCAAATTCATTCAATTTACTAAGTCAAGACTATTTTCCTAACCGCTAACCTGGTAAAACTGAACCAGGGTCCTAAAAATTAAACTGTGTTCTTTCTCCCTCATACAGCATCATCAATACGAAAGATACTGCTGACAATATGGGGGTTGATGAAGGCAGCAGAGTACAAATCAATTTGCTCTATCATAGCAGCATTGTCTCTGCAATGCTAACAGGAGCGAAAACTTGTTAATGTCAATTAAGTTAGAAAATAACTTAAGAATGCGCAGGGAGCAGATAAGTTGAATAATCAGGAATGCATGTCATTTTCCATAG
Organism: Lepidochelys olivacea; assembly: GCF_965140295.1. NCBI lineage: Eukaryota > Metazoa > Chordata > Testudines > Cheloniidae > Lepidochelys > Lepidochelys olivacea. The sequence goes on from NC_140411.1 coordinate 271,931,902, forward strand.
TAACTTCGGTCTCTAATTATACTTCAAAAGAGAAAGATGAGTTAAAATTAGAAATAAAAAGTGACATTTATATACATAATTATAATTTCTGAATGAGTAAAGGCTTAGTGCATTGTTTACATAGAATTAGAGAGGTGATGGTTCTAAATTTAGAATGGCCAGCATTGTGTTTGCTCAGTGCAGTAGAGTACATAGGTGACCGTTCTTGCTGCCCTGGAGCATCTGCATAGTACAGGCAATGCAATTATGAAACAATGCATAATAATAAAAAAAACAGGATGACCAAGGATTGCAAGACCCAATTTCAGAGCTGTAAAAATTGAAAATATAAACTATTAAGTGGCTTATTATTAAAAGGCTTCATGGAAGATTGTGTTTTTAAAGAGGGATTGGAACGAAGGGGCGGTAGTTAAGACACACAAGAAGAGTCAGAAATGGTTCTTTATGATGGAACAATGTGAAAGACGGTACCAAGGTGAATGGGAAGAGGATGTGGGAGTGATTAAGTGGAAGGCTTGGGCAGAGCAAAAGGAGGGAGATAAGGAGCACAAAAAACTTGAGTGCAGATTTCTAAGCAGGGTTGGAATTCTGCCATACAACTGTTAGCACGTCCATGGCTGCACCTCTTTCACATCACGCTATCTGTGCTGGAACTCTTGTCTTGTTGACGCAGCCGCTAACATAGCTCGCTTTGGCTCCAGCCTTTGTTTGCTGTAGGTTATTACTACCCCCTGCAGAGCATTTGCCCCCCAGAGGTCTGGATGGGGGCACTCTGATGCATTGATGAGAAGATTTAAATCACAGGATGTATGTAGTACAGCCCCAAAACCCTAGATTTCTATAAGAGAATTCTATTTAAAGGAAAACAAATGGGCAGAACTGTTTCAACACTGTAGGCTCCAGGTTTGGAAACCCCAGTACCTCTCACTCAGTCCCTAGGAAGGTAGGATTTAAACCATTTGCCTGGGAGCTATTTCTGCTGCGATTGCCTAGAAACACCAGACTCTTTAATATGAGCTCACTCTTATAGGAACCTTTGCTAGCATACTCTTCTGGCTGCTGTCCCTTTAAATTTGGGAAAGGCAAACAGTTGCAGCCTTAAAGTGGCTGGTTTGGATTGCAGTGCTGTTAGCTGCACAACCGTCCATGTCCTAAGATAAGGAGGACCCCTGGTTTTCCTTTCCTTAACTCCTGAAGAAATGGCACATCAAAAAATATCCACCGTGAAGAATAATGGAATTCCTTTCTAGATCTAACATTTCAGTATTCAACTCCTTGCTGCTGCTACACTGCACTTGCTATGTTCCTGTCCTATTAACAGAAATGAGTGGTGTTAGGCTGTCTTGGGAGCATTTTACCTGGGTGCTGAGATACCACAGAGTCTACCTGTTCTGCCAGCATGGGCCCCCCCTTTAACCTATCCTGCTGAGGCAGGCTATTAAAGCCTTCTGTAGCACACAGGCAGGGCCACACCCAGCTACAGATCAGCTCTGGAAAGACTCAGTTTAAGGGATTTGCTCCAGCAGTCAGATCTCCACCTCCCTGGGAATACAAACCTAAAGATATATTATTAAATTTGCCCCTTCCCCAATGTGGAGAGAGGTGTGCACACTTTTTGCCCCCCCCCCCATTAGAAGTTACAGAAACTTGATTATAAACAAAACAAATTTTATTAACTACAAAAGGCAGATTTTCAGTGGTAGCAAACAGAACAAAGCAGATTACTAGGCAAATGAACTCAAACATGCAAACTAAGTTAGTTTCACTAAAGAAATTGGTTACAAATAGCATTTTTCACCCTAGATATTGTTGCAGGCAGGTTGTAAAGTTTCTGTGGTTCAGAATTCCACTTATATTCCTTTTCAGACTGGACCCCTGTCTCAATCTGGACTCTCACCTTGCCTTCAGTCTTTCTTTTTGGGGAGACAGGCCACGGAGAGGAGGAGTCCTGTTTGCCTTTCTCCCCACTCTTAAATAGGATTTACATAAAGGAGGAATCCTGTGTTTCCCAAACTTGACACCCCCACCCCCCCTTACAGTGGAAAGTTACAAGAAGTCCCAGATAATGTTTTAGTATTAGGTGACAAGACCTATTGACTAAGTGGGATCACAGCATCCATAAGTCAATGGCAGTATGGAGTGTCCACAGGAAGGCCAAGCTTTTCACAGTTCATTGTCCTTGCTGATGGGCCATCCACTCTGTCTGACTTTTCCATTGTTGTACCTGAAGCGTTAGCAAAGTCACCCAAAGTAGCGTAGTTGAAATACAGATACATAGTCGATATTAACTTCAGATACAGAAATGATACAGGCATACAAATTGGATGATCGCATTCAGCAAATCATAACCTTTCCAATGATCTCACATGACCCATCTTGCATAAAGTATCTCAGTTATGTCATTCATATAATATTTTCATAAGGAATATGGAATGTCACATGTTCATTATCAGGCAAGTGGTTAAAAGTAATAGGCAAGTTCTTACGGAGCCTCACTGATGTTCAGTAAAATCCACTAGCTCATTATGTAAGAAATCCTGTAACAGAGAACATTTGTCAAATAGGAAATCAGAAATGATTTAATCATAATGGATATAATTCAGTTGTCAGTGGAGTTACACTAAGGATATGTCTTCACCACCCGCCACCTCGGTGGGTAGTGATCAATCTATTGGGGATCGATGCCTGTACTACACCTTGGCAGGAGGAGTAAGCGGAGTCAACGGGGGAGCCGCCGTGGTCGCCTCTCCGCGGTCGCCTCGCCACCGTGAGGACGGCCAGGTAACTTGAAGTAAGATACTTCGACTTCAGCTACGTGAATAGCATAGCAGAAGTTGCGTATCTTAGTTTGGAAACCCCCCAGTTTAGCCCAGGCCTAAGAGTCCATTGTCTACTCTGGTCCATTGTCCTGTATTTCACTAAGTTGAATAAAAAAATAAACAGGAATCGAGCTACGTTTATGTTCCTTCTTTAGCCAGGATGGACTGTTTCATAAAATATCAGTGCAAGAATGTTTAAGATTTTAGTTCACTCAGTCTTAGATTTCAAAAGTAACTCAGACTAGGCAGCCCAGAACAAAGGGCAATGTGCATTACAAGGCATTCTGAAGCAGAGGTCACAGTTTGTTATCAAACAACCAAAATCTCCACATTGTTTCTCATGTTACAAGTGCAAACAGGGAAGCAGTTAAGGCCAGGTTTGTGCTGCCACACCACAGCTACAGCTAAAGTGGAAGGAGAAGCATGTACACTTATGTTTTGTAAACATAAAGTTAGAAAGGGAGTGCTGTGTCTTTTCGTTTTCTGCCTCCGGAAGGAAGGAGGGCAGGCTAGCGAATGAAACCATGGCAGAGCTTTGACTTTTCCTATACAGTGGCTGCAAGTGCCTGTGGGAGAAGCCAAAGTATATTTGTTACTTTGTTAGCTCTCTTTTCCCAGTACCCTGACAATCGTTTTTAGAATGTAAATACTTAAACGGCCTGACTTCTCAATGATGTAAATCTGGAACTTCCCATCACCTGCAGCAGCATTATGTAATGGGACTGAGTGTCGAGAAGCTGTACACAGGATTTGTGCTCGAGATTAGGCGCTGAATAACGTCATTCCTGATGTGTGTAGATCATGTTGGAAAATAATCTGCCAAAAACCGGGGGAAAGATTCTTATTGCATCTACTTTCATAGCCCAAAACCTCACACCATCTCATGGTAGAGCCTGTCTGCTGGTGTAATACAGACTAAGAGAAACAGAGTCAAAAGCGAGGTCTACTATGAAACTTTTGCCAGAATAGCAATGTCTGTTGGGGTGTGATTTTTTTAAATGACATTTCTAGACCTGCAAAAGCCCTAGTGTGATAGGGTTGGGGAAAGCCCCGTCCAATGCAGGGCAAGTGCACCCCATCACATGCCTATCCCCAGTCTATATACTTGCCCTTCTTAGCAGGGGAACGCGGCTCAATGGCCAGAGTCACTAAATTGGCCCCAGTCAGCAGGGCAGTAAGGCCCAGCGGCTACAGTCAGTAAGTTTGCCCTAATGGGACAGGGCAATGCAGCCCTATGGCCAGCATCAATAGTTTTGTCCCTCTTACCAGGGTAGTAAGGCCTAGTAGCCCCAATCAGTACATTTGCCCCAGGAAGACAGGGCAGTAAGACCTAGCAGCTAGAGGCCACAGATTCATCCTTCATGATAGGGCAATGATGCCTAATGGCTAGAATCAATGTATTCACCTCTTCTAGCTGGGTGGTGCAGCCCAATGGCCAAAGTCAATAGGTTCACCCCTCTTAGCAGGGCAGAAAGAGCTAGTAGCCACAATCAGTACATTTGCCCTAGGAAGACAGGACAGTCAGGATTTTCTCATGTAGACCTGGTCAAATCTGATATAACAGGCTGAGGGCTCAGAAGGAGCTATAAGTTACATCACCTCAGACTTTCCTCTGAATTTGACCCACTGGGAAGAAGACCTTAGTTGTGATTCATTTTGTAAATAGTGAAAGGGAGGATTTTACCACTTGATTGATTTAAAAGCTGTAATGTGGAGTCCACTTTCTGCACCCTACCAAATTATGTGACTGAAGACAGCACAATTCTCTCATGTTATCAGGATGGTGTAGGGATCTGTTTAATAGCAATTCACAGACAACAGAGATGCAAAATCATTGGATCATTTTTGAAAAGGCTTACTGACCCCCTATCATTTTAAGAGCTGGACAGCTGTCTGTGCAGGGATGGGGTGTTCATTCTGAAACTCCCTTTGGGGAATCTAGTGCCATCATCAGCTATGCAAAACTTCTGGAGTCCTTGCATCTGCTGAACCTAGGGATCCAGGAACTGTGCAAGTGGACCAGACACTGAATTGCCTCTTGCAAAAAGTGCTAATGTAGACACAACCCTGAGTCCTCAGTAAAGCTGTAATGGGAGCATGTTGTTTCAGGATGCTCACATTTGGTTCATACCCTCCTCCATTTACTGTTTCCTAACTGTACAGAGCAGCTACTATTGCAGGGCTCAGCAACCTTTTGGCACGCAGCCCGTCAGAGTAATCCGCTGGTGGGCCGCGAGACATTTTGTTTGCATTGACCAACTGCAGGCACGGCCCCCTGCAGCTCCCAGTGGCTGTGGTTCACCATTCCCAATGGCCAATGGGAGCTGCAGGAAGCAGATTACCCTGATGGGCTGTGTGCCGAAGGTTGCTGACCCCTGTACTATTGGCTCAAGTGAGATTGGAGTGGCACATAGACCTTGTGCGTGTCCTGATGAGGGAAATTAAGAGGACATTGATTTATTTTTTCTGACACTTAAGAATGATGGATTAAATATGAAAAACAGCAATTAATTGAGCTTTAATGACAGTAGCCCTTAAACCATTGCTAGCACTAATGCAGCTTCAGTGTGGCTGTAAAATAAGGTGCAAGGTATTCTAGTGTAGGCAAGACTAAGGAGACAACCCTTAAAAGCGAGCATGTCGTACAAAGCACTGGGGTTGATTGCAGTGCCAACAAATTCAACTCTTCCCTCCCCAAGAGGGCCCTGAGCCTGGCAAGTGGTGTGTTCTGGTGGCTCCCGTGATTTTCCATCTCTTTGTTTGTGCGCCCTCACGTGGGCATGCAGCATGCAGATCAGGTGCTAAGATGAGTGAGTTGCTCCGAGGATGCAGTCTTATTTGCCCCAAATGGTCCGCGCTTTGTGAAATGTGCACATTTTGCTCTGAACAGAGGCTTGTCTGTCTCCTCTGTCCTCCCTGACAGAAACTGGAATGCACTTAATTCCCCTCTTGCTGGAATGATTTAAGGGCAGGACATCTTCTATCTCAAGTCTCACCCACTGCCCTGCGGAAGAGAGATTTCCCTTCCTAGCATGGGGCTTGGCAGCCCTTCACAGGGAGGGGAAGGAGTGACTCCAACAGCATGGAATCCTTAATGTGACTAAGGCTCTCAATGCACTCTCTTCTGTCTAGAGATGTTAACCAATTAACACTGCCGAACACTTCAATGTTCACTTCACTGCCACGCACGTGCCTGGGCTTAACAACGGCATAGCTGATGCTCTCTTAATTGCAGGTCAACAGATTCAGAGCACAAGCACTGGAGGCCAAGGAAGTGCCGGAATAGATGCCGGCAGCCCTATGGCATCTTCTTTGCTAAAGGCATTATCCATGGCAAGGGAGCACTTGCACTGCACACCTTTTTAGCTTGCACAGCAGCGTTTAGGAGTTTCAGGGGGGCTGAGAGTCTGGCCAAGGCCTGGCCTATACCAGAACCCCAAATCCGATGCTTCATGGTCTTGCTACAGCTAACTGGTTATCTGGGGTGGCCTTTTACTGTAGGGCTGTGGGTCCTCTGGATCCGTATTGGGGATTCATGATCTGCAGGATGTGGGAGGGTTGGGCCCAAGCTGTCAGGACATGGAGCAACATTAGGAAACTAGTGACCTTGCAGGTGTCTTGGCAATTAATTGAGGTTCTTCCTTGGGTTTACCATTTGGGGGTGAGGCTGCACTCTTCAAGGCAGCCTTTCCATTGGGTTTATTTGGGGTCTCCTGGGTCAGTGAGTTGTTCCCTTCAGGCAAGAGGGGACTCTGCAGCTCAAGGGCCACAGATCAAAAATTTGATAAAATTGGGGTGGGCGAGGCTGTTGCTCTGCACTGATCTGGGGAGGGGGACCTGTGTCCTGTATAGGCACATGTGGCTCCATGGCCACCTGGGGAGGGTCCTGCCCAGAGGACCGTTCCTTCTTAACCAAATTCCAGTTTGTGGGAGTGTGTAGGAAGGGGCTGTCATTCTAGGGCTTGCCTCTAGGAGAGTATGGATCCCACTTGTTCCGTATAGGGGCTGCAACAGCAGCTATTCAGTGGGGTGTGTAGGGGCATCAGAGGTCCAGGCGTGGATGATCCAGGGCCTATAAGTCCTATGTATATGTACATGCTGGACATCATTATCCACCTAGGGGAGAACGACCTGGGGGGGCGGGGGGTGTCTCCAACTGATTTGGAAGGCAAAGCAGGAAATTGGACATGATTTCAGTCCACCTACAAAAAAGGTTGACAGGGCCCAGAGGAAGGCCAACTGGAAAGTATTGACATGGCTGAAGTCCTGAGGTGGCTCAGCTATCAGCCCAGTGTGTGGCTGAGCTTTAATAAGAGGATAGAGTACACCTCTCTGGTATAGGTGCCATTTTGTTCCTGGATGATCTTGGTATTGGGTTGGCTGAGCTTCTATGTAGCCTGTCAGGGATGGGGGTGGAGGCAGCCAAACTGAGGCTGGCGCCTCCTTGTGGCAGATGCCTAGTGGCAGGAACTCTCTAATTTAGGCTCCAGATCCAAAAAGGTAACACAGTGGGTCTTCCGAGGGCATCTCCTTACAAGATGGGGGCATCATGTCTAACTCCCTGGGTGCTCATGTGAACTAGGGGATGGGGCGTTATCTGGGGAGACCGCCCCAGCAACGCACTTGATGGTGGTGCTCTCTGGAGGTTATGGTCCCCTCTTCCCTCCACCCCTGAAACAGGGAGGGATGCTAGTGGGTGAGTGGAGGTGCCCAAAGACCCTCCTTGTGTGACAATTGACTCCTCCAGTGGAGGGTGCCTGCAAGAATTGGCAAAGGATCAATGCGGTGTGAATAACGGTGCTGGGCAGTTCCCCAACAGGAACTTTGGATGTAATTCAACTAATAAAGCCTAGTTAAAACCCAGACCATGTGTCCGTGCCTTCTTCCATTCCATTCCATGAGCACACCAAACACTCACCAGCTTCCCTTGTTTTTGTGTCGGGGGGAAGGCAGCCATGACAATGGGGTTAGAAACAAATAGAGCGATTGTTCTCTTAGGAGTCTGAAATCCTGTTTTTTCAAGGTTCGAGGACTAACCAAATATTTTTCACATTCACTGCACATGCCAGGTTGCAGCACTGCATGCAGCTGATACACATGAGCCTTTCCCAAATATTGTAGCGTCGTCATGCAGACATTAACAGCTCTCCAATAGCTGAGGGGATACAACTTCAGCAAGAATTTCAAGCATTTGTGTGAGCAAATAGTTTGAAAACACAGCAGCTCTGCTTGGCCAGGTGGTGAAGTCTGTTTGAGCCTGTTGACAGGACAGTAAAGCATTTCTTTGCTTAGCTAGTTATCAGATAAAGCTAATTGTTTGGTACTGGTTGAACAGACTAGCTTCTAATTGCAGGATTTCTCTCACCAAATGCTGCTCTTGCTTTATTTAACTAATTTGGCCTGACTTCACAAGTTGTAATAACCTGCTATGTTGAAATCGCTCTGTTCTGCCCAGATTCTACTTGGAAATGCTAAAGCTATTAGAATTTTTAACGAGCTACAATATTACAGCTCAGGTGCTGGCATCTATCAGCAGACTCAGGACTGCATAGTTTTGACTAGAAAAGCACCACACCCCACTACACGACCTGGCAGCAGCTACAGGGGATGCATGTGAGGCCTGGAAAAGCTGGCCAGAGGGAACTAAGATAAGGGCTGGCGGTCTGACACAGCCACAAAGAAGAGAGCCACCGGAGTCCCAGAGGAGACACATCAGGGGAGGAATGCTAGAGTTCCTGGCTAGTGCCTCAGCAGTATTGAGGGGTTTTGTCAGATAAGAGGCAGGTGGACAGGAAAGAAATGGCCCTTGCTAGGGTTGGCTTCCCTCCATTTACGTCACTTGGCCTGTCTGCTGTGTTGGTATAAGTGGCCACTCCTCCCTTCTCCTCAAATGGAGCAAGGAGGGAGGTGGGGGGCCATAGATTCCATAGCAGCTTCCCTTGTATCTGCCTGTAGCACTCCGTCCTGTTCAATGTAGGCAGCTCCCTTGGTTCAGGGAGGCAACACCTGTCTTGCAGTTTTATTCTCCAGGTACTGGCCACTCTCTGTCTTTGGTTTGCTCTCTATCGCAGGGAAGAAAGCCCCAGGGAAACACTCTGCTGCTGTAACTCTTTGTTGAGGCAGAGAGAGGCCCACTAGGGACTATCACCAGGAAGAGGAACAGCAGACCTCCCGATAGCCATTTGGTGAGCTGTCGGAAAGAAGCAAAATTGAAGCAGCAGTTATTGGAGCATCAAAAAGATCTTAAAGCATATCGGAGCAGGTTGCCTGTCAGCCAAACTGATGGCGGAAGCGTCCACCCAACACTTGGGGGCTGAGGAACTGAAGGGTGCAGGAAAGAATTGTTCACATGAAGTACAAAACTATGACCACCACTATTCCAAGATAGGTTTCAGAGTAGCAGCCGTGTTAGTCTGTAGCCGCAAAAAGAAAAGGAGGACTTGTGGCACCTTAGAGACTAACCAATTTATTTGAGCATGAGCTTTCGTGAGCTACAGCTCACTTCAACTTTTTTCTACTGCATGCATCTGATGAAGTGAGCTGTAGCTCACAAAAGCTTATGCTCAAATAAATTGGTTAGTCTCTAAGGTGCCACAAGCCCTCCTTTCCTTAGTCCAAGATAGTGGCTGACAGAAAGGGCACCTGCGGGGATCTAAGTGAGTTGGTGTTCCCACTTTATATTCTATACAGTGTAACCGCTGGCTGCGTATAAACAGGTTAAAGTATTCCCAACATATGGTCTTTGAAATTAGCAGCTATTTCAATACTATTTCCCTCCCAGTAGACGTGCCTGGACCACATGCATAGCTGGAGGCAGGTTAAGAGCATGGCAAACAATATTTGTTTCCTGGAGTCTAGAGCTCTTATGATTAAAGAGGGCATTTATTTTGTTTTTCATCATCCCTTTTCTCAGCACACTGCTGAATTACTGCATCAAACTGCACCTGTTACGTTAGTGACTATAACAGGCTTGTTTCGTCTCTGAGAGCTGGCTGGTCAACCTACAGTTTTTTGCACCAATTTAATGACCAGTTTTAGTTAACTTGGTGCAAAAACTTTCTGTAGACCAGCCCTCACTTACACCAGTGTAAACTCACTGAATACAAAGGGATAACTTCTGATTCTCATTGGTTGAAGAATCAGACCCATTGTTTGTATTGGTTTATCCGCCTCAGAGAGGAGTGAAGGTGGGGAGTGTAGGGGTAGCAGATCAGGCAGTGTGCATAATGATTTCAAATTGCTGGCGACACCCTGTTTATAGGTATACAGAGGCACTAAGAATTGTGCCTGTGAATGCGAATGCTATAAATACCTGTGCACACCACCAACCCAGTGGAATCTTTTGCCAGGTTGAATAGCAGTAAATGATCAACTTAGATTTTCCAGATTGTCTGGGGGTTAAGTATCTTAAAATCCCTTTGGTGAAGGTAAAGTGAGTGCATAGCTAGGGCTGTTCGCTGATCTGTAACCGGATCTTGCTGGAATACTCTAGCATGGGTGGCCTTCAGGAAGGAAGGCAGGCATTTACTGGGGTGGGGTGGATAGTTAAAAATTAACAGAACAAATCTGGCTTTATGGTTCTAAATAAGACCTTTCAGCCGTGACTATCACCTGGAAGATGAACAGCAGACCTCCCAATATCCATTTGGTGAACAGTCAGAAGGAAGCAAAATGGAAGTATACTGGTTGCCTGAGACAAACAGCTGTATGTTCATTCTCAAAGACGGGATATTTTTAAAAATAATAATAATAACCTTAGGTGACAATACAGTTGTGATATGTTAACCCTAGATAAATGCCTTATAATATATAATAATTACATTGGGGAGGGGTGAACCAGTATGGAAAAATTAAGAACAATTTCTCTTCTCAACTTTTGCCCCAAACCTAAACTGAATTCAAAATCAACCCTTTTGGGTGGTAGAAGAAGAGATCATAAAAACGCCACCCTCTTCCTCCCACTTTTTTTCCTCCCCATTTCCAGGAACCTCTCTGCTGCCAGAATTTAGCCCAAACCCAAAGTGAAAAGGCCAAAGTACTAGGAGAGTGGCTTTTCTTGTGCTATTTCTAGCCAGACTAGAAGCAAGGAACACTGAAACTTCATTAGAAAGCCTGATCTTTTAAATTTCCAGGACAATTTTGATATCTTGAAAGGTCCAGATAAGCCTCTGAGCTCACTTCTGAATGCTTCTTAGAAATTAGCTGAACCTTTCTGAGGTTTGTCCATTGCTAATGATAATTGCTTAATGATGTGACATGAAATTCCATCACCTTAAAACAAAGAAATCCATCTGTTTTTGATTAAGAGAGCTTACATTAAGGTACCTGGGACCACAGATATCTAAGGCCACCTAAACATCCTTGTGCAATGTCTAACATTTTATAGGATGCTACTGTAATTCTGTAGGGCTTAATCGTTGAGCCAGTGTGCAGACTGAGTGGTTGGGCTTCTCATTTGCACATGGAGGAAGGACTCCTTGTCCCAGCCTGCAGGGTGCTAGTTGCAATATCCCCTTAACCCTTTAAAGGGGGAAGAGAGGAAATGATGGAATCCCTGCAGTGACATAATCCACGTCACCTGACCCTGCTTTTTTTGAGGCCTGCCTGCCTGCCTCCAATCCCTTTTTACTGGGGCGCAGGAAGCCCCTGCCAAGCAGAACTCCCTGCACCGCAAGAAGGAGCATACAAAGGTGCAGGCACTCTCCAGGTGAGTCCTTCAGTTTCTGAAGTAGACTCTCACTTCCCTCCAGTAGAGGTGGGCGCACAATTTGAGCAGTAATTGAATGAGAGGCTGCAGCACCTTACAATTAAAGGGGCCCTATACCCCAGAGCCATTAGCGCTTTCATGACCTCAGCACTGCAAATACCAGCTTTTGGCAAAGCTGAATTATTTTTGTTAACTGAAGTGGGGAGAAGGTTGCTGGAGTTTGTGTATTTTCAAGGCTGCGGGTAACAGGAATGGGAGAAACCCCCCAAGAATGTTTTGAAAGAACGATTAGAATCGTACTTTCAGATTAACCCTTTGATTTTCAGCCTGGCTAGCCAGACAGATCCCCTGGATTTGGATCGTTCTGCACTCAGCAGCACTTTTTGACCTTTGCTCCTACTTCTCAGGGTCTGCTTCCTCCCCTGCCAAAGCAACGTCTGTGTCAGTCTCTTTCCATGTACCACTTTAAACTAATGGCCTCCTCCTTTACATCTGAACAGGTGTCTTGTTCTTACGGACCATAATGGCAGCGGGGAGATGATTCCACTGTGCTACACAGTCAACCCTGGACCTAAGGAAATAATTGCATTTTGGTGTCTGCAGCAGTCATGAGAGACTTACCCTACCCCAATGTCACTGGGATGAGATGGGCACTGTTTTCATTATTACTTGGCATGCATGTCTTTGTTTACCAGTGCTGGGTATGCAGCCTCTGATAAAGGTGATTAATTACTACTCACTGTTTGCTTTGCTCATGCTCAAATAAATTGGTTAGTCTCTAAGGTGCCACAAGTACTCCTTTTCTGTTTGCTGTTGGAGGCTCCTCTGTCCCTCTGTTCAAAATTCACCCTTTATTGTTGTGGTGACTGATTACTGAATTTTCGAAACACAAGGAAACAGATTTTAATAAATTTAAAGTAAAATTAATGCTTAAGAAAGCAGTATCACCAATGCCCTAAGGTTCAAAATCACGAGTCAGACCCCTAAAATCATGAGATTAAAAACCTATGGTGTTTTTGGGCTGTCTTTTAATTTTTGTCTCCTCCTGCCCCCTCCCCGCGTGGTGTCTGTGTGTGTGTGTGTGTGTGACAAATAGTGTTGCCAATGCTCCCAAATTTATTAAGATTATTTTGGCCCCGGCTGCAGGATCTCTTACCCCCCCTCCCCCATGTCTACCCATCCCCAGCCTATCAGTTTTGTCCCCTCAGCCTCACCTCCACTCCTTCTACCTCTCCTGGGGCTCTTCACCCCCGCCCTCCCTTCCAGGCCTGGGACTGCTGCATCAGGGTCCCCTCTTCCCCAGGCTGGGGGCAGCAGCTCCAGGGCCTCTTCACCCTCCTTTGCCCTTTCCCAGGTGAAGAGTCTCCCTTTATTTCTGGGACTCCTGCAACCCCCTTCCACTTACCAGGGGCTCTGTGTGTCCTCCTCCCCCATACCATTGTTCCCCATTCTCCCTCCGTGCCAGGGGCTCTATGGAGTCCCATTCCCTCCCTCCTTCACTTCTTTCTGTCTGGGAGATAAGTCATTCAAGGTTAAACATGTTAACCTGTATTGGGATGATGGGCAGAGCTGAGTTGTGGGAGTATTGTTGGGGGGGTATTGTTTTACTGGAAGGTGTTAATGGATGCTGTCAACTGGTTCTGAGTACTATATACAATTACAGAGTGATTGCTGAGTCTGCTAACCAGATATAAGGGGCTGTGTATGTCCCCCATTTTACCCTTCTGGTTTTTCAATTTTTCACCAAAATCACTGCTGGGATGCTTAGAAGATTCCCTAAAATGTTGGAATTGATCAGATAGGGTATGTAGAAAGTTACCATGTTACTTATAGACAGGAGTATTGGTATTCCACCTCTTGGGGAGGTGGAATACCAGTGGTGACGGGAGAACGCCTCCTGTCGGTGTAGGTAGTTTCACAGCAATGCTGCTAAAGCATTTTAGGTGTGTAAGGCCTTGTTCTTGGCCAAAGATGCGTGGTTTTATTTTCCCTGCCTGGCAGCCCCACAAATTCATGCTGGGATCTAACAGTCAAGCTGGGTTCTTTCCATCCCATGCATCATCATGAGTAACAGAAGTTTGCAAATTAAGCAAATCTGCCACGCCTCCAAAGACTGTTCAGCCTAGACCTCCCAAACCCGCATAGAGGTATAGGAGTACTGTTGCCCCTGTTTTTCTGATGAGGCACTGAGAAGTTCAGTGCTCAAGAAAGACCACACAAGGAGTCTTTGGCAGAGCTAAAATTAGAAGGCATGTTTCTGGCTCCCAGTCTCCTGCTCGATCCATTAGATGATGCAACTACTCTTCAAGCCTATGAAGATCTGTGTGGTGTTTAAAGCAAGGTGTTAATATGGGATTTACAAACCCCATACTGAGCACAGGTAGAAGAGAGAGGAGAGTCTTCCTTGCTTACAGGCAATCAGGGTGACCAGACACTCCCACAGCTGCCAGAACTGCCAATGGTGGAGGCATGGGGCATTCAGCCACAGCTGGACCAATGAAGAAAACAAGCCCAGCTATAAAGAAGGAAGAACAGGAAAGGAAGGGGAGGCAGAAAGGCCTGTTATATGGAAGGGGCAACACTCTCACCCCAGGCTGCTTTTAGGGAACTGTCAATGAGACAAGAAAACTGCAAGCCCTGGTGGTTAAGAGCTGATAGACTCAATTTAGGTTAAGAATTTATAGACTGGTCTAATTGTATAGTAGGTGAATCAAGGGGGACCACTTAGAAGAATGCCCCAAGAGCAGTTTACACAAGGGTATGTTAATTTCTCTAATGGAAGAGGTCTTCAGGCTATTCTGCAAGGATGTCCTGACATGTTCATTACAGTACGATATGAATCTCTTAAGGAGATTGTGTCCTTGTATACAGTGTTTTTCTGTTATGGGTGTTAAGCATCTGCTGGCTATAAATGTTGTGTCATGTGACAAGTTTTGAAATGAAAATAAAGGGTTGGTGTTTTCAACAACAAACAGCTTTTTGCAAAGAAACAAAGTTCTTAACTATGTTAGATGACTTGTGCTTTAAGTCAAATGCTAACAAATAAGACTGACAGGTTTCAGAGTAGCAACCGTGTTAGTCTGTATCCGCAAAAAGAAAAGGAGGACTTGTGGCACCTTAGAGACTAACAAATTTATTTGAGCATAAGCTTTTGTGAGCTACAGCTCACTTCACTGGATGCATCCGATGAAGTGAGCTGTAGCTCACGAAAGCTTATGCCCAAATAAATTTGTTAGTCTCTAAGGTGCCACAAGTAATTCTTTTTTTAAAATAAGACTGACAATCCCATTGCAATGAGCTTCCACTGCAAACCACAGCCATATTCTAACTATCAATAAGTACATGCAATTCAGAGCCTCGGGGTCACTGCCTAAGTCAGAACATGCCCAGTGTTCTTGAAGTTTTGGCAAACCTGACAAACCCATTGTAATTAATTTTTTGTGCAAACAATTTGCTATATTTCAACCATTTCTAGCCAACACTTTTCTTTCTAGACTCAAGCTTTCATATATTTTCTGTCCCGCGTCTTTCAATAATCCCTGATGGGTTGATGGCTTATTGAGGAGGTGTTCAAGAAATTAACCAAATGGGAAAAGAATCTTCATGAATGGAAAGTTAAGGTTGCCTGGTGATAGCTTGTGCTCTTCCAGTATGTTGAATTCAGCAAAACTCAAACTTCAGAAAATACAGAGTTAAATGCCCATGGCACCTTAGCTCTGTCCCCCTGGAGCTGGCAATAGCCCCTGGAATTATCAGCATGTGCTCTAGCTGCATTCAGTGTGTTAGATGTACCCATAGCGAATGGTGGAGGCTGTAAGGTGGTGAGTCACTCCTGTGCTAGACTCCAGCCAATCCACAAGCCAGAAACTGGTTGTGTGACACTGAGGCCAGGTATATAAATAGCACAGGAGGAACAGCTGCTCAGTCTGCTCAATGTCACTGTAGGACTTGGAACTCTCTCCTGCCTGATGGTGGCAACAGACTCCCCAGACCTTAGCCTGCTCCAGCCTCTCTCCAACCCCACCCTGGACTCCTGCTATGAGCTTGGACCACTAGGCCTGATTGTTTTCATCCCAGTTTCTGACAGAGGGATTAGTTGGAGCAGTTTAGAAGAGCTTTGGCCGTGGTATGAGGAAATCTGAGTCCCTCCATGCATGTTCCCAAAAGACACAGGTGTTTGTGTGCATCTTGATGTTCCAGTCCGAATCATTTTAATACAGAGTTGAAGGTTGTATCAGCAGCAGGGCACTGTGGTGGACTTACCATGGCTATTAGTAGTGAGGTGGGATATGAGAGCAGTCTGTGGATTTAATGATGGGTATGGGAATGTATAGATTTAGGTGGTATCCTGTGTGAAAGTGTCCAGGGGATTTAAAGGGCACAAAGTGGTTGTGGTTGTTACATTTTACTTGGGTAGTATTCTGTTGCAGAGGGAGTAGGCTCAGTGTTTGCGTGTAGGGCAAATGTAGGCAGTGCCTGTCCACGACAATCAAGAGGCAGAGTGTGAGTATGTGTGTTATGGGGCATCACTCAAAGAGGGCAGAGCTAAGGTTGTGGGGGCATTTACCTTAACTCTGTATTTCCTATTTTTCAGAAGTTTGAGTTTTGCTGAACTTGATGTTCTGGAAAGCTACGAGCTATCATTGGGCAAACTTAATGAAGGGTTTTGCCATTGAACTTCCTAGCTTTTTAATACAAAGAAATATTTGTTGGCAGGAGCTGGTGATTATTTAGGCAGTTGTAGTTCTCACCTAGGTTTGCTATTTATATGGTACTATATTTAGGTAATAATCAAAAAGATTTAGGCTGTGTCTATGAAAACTGACACATAGCATAGCAGACAGCATGGTGTCACATGCACTTTTATAGGAAAAGTATGTTATTTTATCTAGGATTCTTCATGATACATATAGGGCATAACCCTATAGTGTCAATGCAGCCTATGTGGACAAAAGTGTTTTTTCCATCAGTGTAGGAACACTAGCTCCCTGAACAAAGATGGCTACATTGATGGAAACTTTCATCGGTCAACATAGCTGCATCTACACAGGGGGTTAGGTTGGCATAGCTATGTTGCTCAGTATAATCCAGAAGGCACCAGAATAGGCGTGTGAGTCTCAGTGTGCCTAACTGGAGAAGCAAATGCTTTTTCAAACAATGTTTTAATTTGATTTCCCTGAAAGGGCTGGTGGATGCCACGCACTCTGATGGGGTAACCTTCAAGTGTTTGAGACCCTGGTGCAATGAGCTGAACCCTGGTTTGGTCTCTGTCTGAGCAAAAAAATTTCAAGACTGTGTCAACTTTACAAAAAGCTGTTTTTTTCCCCCGGGGTTGTATCTTGGCAAACCCTTGGTCAAATGTCCCCAAATTTGGATCTGTGACCGTACCCCACACCAAATTTCAAGGCAATTCGATTAATTGTATGGATTTTAGAGCACTTTGAACAGTCAAGCTTTAAACAGAAAGCTGGTCTTAACTTTAACTTTAGTAGAACTGTTGATCTGCTATTATAGAGAGAAGGTGCGTGAGGTAATATCTCTTATTGGACCAATTTCTGTTGGTGAAAGAGACAAGCTATTACACCACACAGAGCTCTTTTTCAGGTCTGGGAATGATAGTCTAATATCCTGGGACCAACATGGCTACAACAACACTGCTCTGCTATTATGCCATTTTACAAAAGTAGGTAACCCGATTCAAAAAACCACTTAAGTATGTATTTAAGTCCCATTGATTGATTTTTAGGGGGGACTTAAGTATGTGCCTAAATGCTTTGCTGAAGCAGAGCCTTAAACACTTCTTGTAAAATTTCTTGTGAGCATAGCAGACAGCATGGTGTCACATGCACTTTTATAGGAAAAGTATGTTATTTTATTTATCTAGGATTCTTCATGATACATAAACCCAAATACGTTTTACAAGCAATTTTTAATACAACAAAAGTAGATAGCATTCAAAAAGCTGTACTTTAGTATATAGAAATCAAAGATGGTAAAGACCACCTAAGTTATTCCTGTCAATACAGAATTGTTCCATAATATATTTGTCTAGTGCACTCGAACAAAATTCAAGTAGTTTGTGATATCATGTCACTAGCAGAAGCCTTCTGTGGATTAATCTCTTTATTCTCAAGCTGTCATAAGAATGGCCATACTGGGTCAGACCAAAGGTCCATCCAGCCCAGTATCCTGTCTACCGACAGTGGCCAATGCCAGGTACCCCAGAGGGAGTGAACCTAACGGGTAATGATCAAGTGATCTCTCTCCTGCCATCTGTCTCCACCCTCTGACAAACAGAGGCTAGGGACACCACTCCTTACCCATCCTGGCTAATAGCCATTAATG
Organism: Lepidochelys olivacea; assembly: GCF_965140295.1. Classification (NCBI taxonomy): domain Eukaryota; kingdom Metazoa; phylum Chordata; order Testudines; family Cheloniidae; genus Lepidochelys; species Lepidochelys olivacea. Next base: position 271,949,773 of record NC_140411.1, read on the forward strand.
GACTTAACCTCCATGACTTTATCTAGTTCTCTTTTAAACCCTGTTATAGACCTAGCCTTCACAACCTCCTCAGGCAAGGAGTTCCACAGGTTGACTGTGCGCTGAGTGAAGAAGAACTTTCTTTTATTTGTTTTAAACCTACTGCCCATTAATTTCATTTGGTGGCCCCTAGTTCTTATATTATGGGAATAAGTAAATAACTTTTCCTTATTCACTTTCCCCACACCACTTATGATTTTATATATCTCTATCATATCGCCCCTTAGTCTCCTCTTTTCCAGGCTGAAAAGTCCTAGCCTCTTTAATCTCTCCTCATATGAGACCCATTTCAAACCCCTAATCATTTTAGTTGCCCTTTTCCGAACCTTTTCTAATGTCAGTATATCTTTTTTGAGATAAGGGGACCACATCTGTATGTGGTATTCAAGATGTGGGCATACCATGGATTTATATAAGGGCAATAAGATATTCTCCGTCTTATTCTCTATCCCTTTTTTAATTATTCCTAAAATCTGCTTTGCTTTTTTGACTGCTGCTGCACACTGCGTGGACATCTTCAGAGAACTATCCACGATGACTCCAAGATCTTTGTCCTGATTAGTTGTAGCTAAATTAGCCCCCATCATATTGTATGTGTAGTTGCGGTTATTTTTTCCAATGTGCATTTCTTTACATTTATCCACATTAAATTTCATTTGCCATTTTGTTGCCCAATCACTTAGTTTTGTGAAATCTTTCTGAAGTTCTTCACAGTCTGCTTTGGTCTTAACTATCTTGAGCAGTTTAGTATCCTCTGCAAACTTTGCCACCTCACTGTTTACCCCTTTCTCCAGATCATTTATGAATAAGTTGAATAGGATTGGTCCTAGGACTGACTCTTGGGGAACACCACTAGTTACCCCTCTCCATTCTGAAAATTTACCATTTGTTCCTACCCTTTGTTCCCTGTCTTTTAACCAGTTCACAATCCATGAAAGGATCTTCCCTCTTGTCCATGACAACTTAATTTACGTAAGAGCCTTTGGTGAGGGACCTTGTCAAAGGCTTTCTGGAAATCTAAGTACACTATGTCCACTGAATCCCCCTTGTCCACATGTTTGTTGACCCCCTCAAAGAACTCTAATAGATTAGTAAGACATGATCTCCCTTTACAGAAACCATGTTGACTTTTGCGTAACAATTTATGGTCTTCTATGTGTCTGACAATTTTATTCTTTACTATTGTTTCAACTAATTTGCCCGGTACTGATATTAGACTTACCAGTCGGTAATTGCCAGAATCATCCCTAGAGCCCTTCTTAAATATTCGCGTTAAATTAGCTATCTTCCAGTCATTGGGTACAGGTTTCAGAGTAACAGCCGTACAGTAGCTGTACAGGGTACAGTAGCTGATTTAAAGGACAGGTTATAAACCATAGTTAATAGTTCCGCAATTTCACATTTGAGTTCTTTCAGAACTCTTGGGTGAATGCCATCTGGTCCCGGTGACTTGTTACTGTTTAGTTTCTCAATTAATTCCAAAACCTCCTCTAGTGACACTACAATCTGTGACAATTCGTCAGATTTGTCACCTACAAAAGATGGCTGAGGTTTGGGAATCTCCCTAACATCCTCAGCCGTGAAGACTGAAGCAAAGAATTCATTTAGTTTCTCTGCGATGACTTTATCCATCCATTCATAGATGACTGTCCATTATTTTAAATAAATATCGGACTACCACTGCTGAGATAACGATAGAATTTTAAACTGGAGAGCAACCTTCTCTGATGGGGATTATATTTTTTTCATCTTGGATGGTCAGTTCCTCCCAACGTATACGCATATGTCAGAACCATGAACCTTCCTGCATTCCATCCAGACTGTGTGCCATGAATATATTTATACCATCTTGGTGTCAGTTCATATTCTGTTTATCAGATAAAGGATTAGTGTTTGGTTTTTTTTTTTCCAAAGGCACAATGAGCAGTCAGGTGCCCAATTCCCATTGTCATTCAATAGGAGTTGGGTGCACAACTGCCTTTTGTGCCTTTGAAAATCTCCCCCTAAAAATACTTGATTGGAGTTCATGTAGGTTTGTTTTCTTCCTCACTTACTCATGTGTTCTCTTTATGGTATTAATCAGAACTATTGTCCTCATTTGAGTAGACCTGCAGGCTGATGATCTGTTAATCAAACAGTCCATACCATCTGCTTTAGACCATATACAGCACAACCAGTGACAAGCATTGTGGAATCTGACTCAGTTTCCTGTTGTTCCGTCTGTTATGGAACAGACAAGAGGCTGTTCAGCTTCTTTAGCCTGACTAAAACAATAGGGTTGAAAAGAAAAACACTTGTTTTGATCACTGATCCTTCAATGTGTATGTACCGGTAGATTTTAAAAAATTTTCAAAATTTTTTTCAGCATGCATGATGCAACACTACAGCATGGCAATGTTATTTTTCTTTACCATAATTTGGAATCAGATTCTGGCTTTTCTTGCATGAGTGACAAGAGGAAAAAAAGCAACTTAAACTAAATCAAAAGAGGGTACTTTTAATTTTAAATAAGTGTCCACACATGGGCTTGTACCATAAAACGTTAAAGGTGTGCATTAGAACAAGTTTAGTCATTTTGGTATAAATTTGTATGTAGACCAACCCTCAGGCCATATTTTTATGAAGGAAATGTACACCAGTTTAACTCCGGGCAATGTAGTTACACCAATGTGAAGTTAATGTAAACAAGACCCTGAACACTGCAGAAATAAGAAGCTGAAGAATAGTGCGTGCAGTCAAGTTTATAGCACGTTGGAATTTGAGAATCAGGACATTACGCAGCTCCTGTGATAAGACAATTACTTATGCTTTTTGAGGTTCACCCTGAGATTCAGAGCCACCATGAAGTTTTGACTTTCATACCCATTGAAACTTGATTGCTGAATCTGACACACAATAGTTGCTATTAATCCATAATCTGTAGGATTTTTCTGTAGTGAATCTTAATTTCTGCAGTGTCTAGATGATGTACTGCTAGAGAATCCAGGGCCAGTTTGGGCTCCTAGAGAAAGAACCCGGTCTCCAGAAGTCTTGTGCATTTCAAAACCTCAACTGTCTGTCTTCCTGCCACACTGTTTTCCTTTTTTATGGTCTTTTTATTCTCATACCAGAAAAATATAGCCTGACTGCCCCCTCCCACAGGAAAGCCCATGGGATGGGGGCTCAAGAGAGGGAAATCTCTGAGAAGTTCCCCCTGCATTTTTTCTCGGGGTGGGGAGGGGGGACTGGAGTTGCCCCCCACCACATAGAGAACAGGCCATAGGGCAAGCTTGCAAACCTCATGAATCCTGGTGGACAGACAGGAGGCCAGGGCTATCTGTGCAGGCAGCTTTCATGTCCGCTAAAGAGCCTGACTGAGGCCCCTTTAGTCTTGTCTAGGCTAGGATAAAAAATTAAAATGTATGGTGTTCACACAAGCTAACACATTTGAAAAGTCTAGTGTGGACAAGGCACATTGGCTTTAGTATGTGCTGAACTAATAGAGCTCAAATGTATGCTCCATCCAAAGAGCTAACACCGTAAATCATAGTTGTTTAGACAGAGCCTTTGACAGGGCTTCTCAGGAAGCAGTTGCCTGAGATACCCCTCTTTAAATGTTGGATTCCCCAGCTCGGAAGGCCTGGATCTAGCTAACTTTATTGGGGAACAATGGGTTTCTGCTCTTGACCAACCCCAGTTCACTCTCTTCTCTCTCAGCCAGCTGGCTCCCTTCCCCCAACCCTGTGAATCCCTAGACTCATAGGGTATGTCTGCACTGCACAGTTAACTCTGCTTGTACCTGAGTTTTAGGCCTACCTTCCAAACAGAAACACCTCTGTTGCAGGTTTAGAGGTATTTTCAGCCTAGCTTCCATGGCTGGGATATAGGTTAGAGCCTGAACTCCACTTTAACTTGGACTGGAATCCACCCACATTGCAGTGAGGACACAAGCTAAATCACCTGACAGGCTTCCAATGCCCTGCCCACAATTCCACCAAAGAAAATAATAATCATCCTGCAACTGATTAGGAAATAATCCTAGAGCAGTTCACCCCATGGTTCTTTGTGCTATACTCCTCTGCACCCCTGGGCAAGTGCAGAGCCAGTAAGACTAGTAGCGATATGCAGCTGGGACGTCTGCACCTGGGCAAGGCTAACCTAGGTACTCAGACCTGGGTGCCAATCAGCTGGTTTAACTGTGCAGCGAAGACAGACGCATAGAGAGCCTCCAAAGGTGTAGAAGAAAAGTGGGGAATGCTGCTGTAGAGACAACTGACCCTTCTCTCCCCCACCGCCTTTTCCACACTGGAAAGATGTGATCTGTTTATTGATGAATTAAGCTAAATTGATATAAGATACGCTTAAAGTAATTGAGAGTGCCCAAACAAAGGGGTTGCGCATTGATTTAACTAAATTGATTAGAAACACATTCAGGTACATCAGTGCAATTTTCTGTGCGTACACCAGTCCTTAAGGAGGCTGAGGTTATTGCCAAAGAATTGACTCTTAATTTGGCCAACTATGTCTTATTTAGTTCAGAGTGGAATTTGGTGGTTTTCAGAATATGTAGGTGGTCAGTGCTGGAGCTTTGGCCTGGTCACAGCTGTTATGTTTATGTCATAAATGCAGAGAAGTTAGATAAAAACATAAAATAGTCTTGCTGGAAGGTTGCAATGTAACACTACATTCATTTTTAGAATTCAGAATGATAATACACAAGAACCCAAAAACAAAAAGACAAAGCAGGCTGCTCCCTAAAACAGAGAGCCACAACGAACCACATCTTACTGGACTGGGCTGGCTTTCTGCAGCACTGACTGTTGCTAGGCCCAGATTGCACGCTTCCATACAGAGCCCTGCAAGTAGGATCAGAAAAGCATTAGAATTAAAAGCGTTAGGTTAGATCATGATTTTAACACCATTTCTATATACCACAACAGGCATGGAGAATCTGAGCTGGGTTGCATGCATTTTTCAGTAAGTACCCTCCTACCCCACCCAGCAAAAGTAATTTTTTTTCTTGGTCAATTTAGTTCCTCATAAAACTGCTCCTGTCATTTCAGGTTTCAGAGTAGCAGCTGTTTTAGTCTGTATTTGCAAAAAGAAAAGGAGTACTTGTGGCACCTTAGAGACTAACAAATTTATTTGAGCATAAGCTTTTGTGAACTACAGCTCACTTCATCGAATGCATCCGATGAAGTGAGCTGTAGCTCACGAAAGCTTATGCTCAAATAAATTTGTTAGTCTCTAAGGTGCCACAAGTACTCCTTTTCTTCCTGTTATTTCATTAACTCAGACCAAGTTTTTTTGCATAATTGTGACATGAAAGGTATGCGTTTTTAAACCTTCCTATTCAGTTTAATTTATTTTGTAAAGATCTCTAGGGAAAAACCTGTCGCCTCAAGGTTGTTAATCCCATTTTATTGTTAACAATAGAACTTTTTAGTGCATTCATCAACATCATTGTATAAATGGTGATGTTGGAGGACCGAGGGGGATTACTATGGTATATAGAATCACTAATGCTGATAAATCTGATTGGGCCACAAATTCTGAATTTAATGTGTAGTGGAATATACTGGCTCTGTAAGCCTAGAGGGGTCCAGAAGATTGTTCCAGGAACACTGGAACAAGCAAAGTTGTAGCAAATAGCTGAAGCCAGAAGAGAGGCCGCAGTCCCGGGAATTAGTAGTTGGATGTGGGAAAACTCAGGACACTGTGTCTGTAAGGGCCTGGTATCAGAAGCCCTGTAGCAAAGGGTGGATCAGGGCTCCCCTCTCTCCCAGCCAACTGGCAGGATGTCCCTGAAGAAGCATAGTATATATGCTGCTTTCTCCCTCAGAAAAGAGGAGATGCTGACAGGAGAAGGAAGCCAGAGCCAGGTGGCTGAGAGGCGGCTAGGAAAGGCTGCGAGTGGCAGCTTTGTGAAGGACAGATGGACAGAAGAAGAGCTCTGTGTGAGGTAGGAGAGCCAGAGCGGAGTATGAGCTTTTGGGTTGTGGTGATGGACTTTAAGACTGGGACTTTGAGGACTGTTTTTGAATTGTGTCTGTTATTAAATCAGCCCCAGGTGAGGGCTGGTGTTAGCCACAAGAAAGACTGTGCAGGGCTCCTGAGGAGGGAAAACCGAGGCAGGGTGTGGCAAAACCACCTCTGGACCTGAGGGGATGCTCAAGAGGTGGCTGCGATGATACATTATGGCAGACAGTTGTATAGTCCAGTGAGTAGTCACACCCTGCACTGTTCCTTGGTCTCTGTCTTGTAATCTCTTTGTTGCAAACAGAATTTAAGAAAGCCCAATAAGAGCTTTTTGATTTCTGGCAAGTATTTAAAACTGAAATGTGGCTTCCCCACCAATCCACGCAGCTTTAGTGCCTGTTGCAAAAGCAGTTCTTTATCTTCTCAAGGTCCTTGTGGATGTTATTTGTTCAGGTTGGGAACAGGGTGTTTTTTAATGAGACCAAACACATAAAAAGAATCTGATAAGGCACTTTGAAAGTTAAAAAGTTAATGCCCAATATGTATATAAAATTAGTTAAAAGTTAATGTAATGAGGCCTAAAGGAGAAAACAAATTCATAAAGGTGAGGTGGGTGGTGTCTTCCTACACTCAAACATATGCTAGGAAGTTCAAAGGTGGAGTGATTATGAGTAGAAAACACAGAAGCTAGTTTAATGGTAGAGGTGAGTATTGAAAAGTAGGTTTCAGTAGCTTACAGTGAAGGGAGGAAGGAATATGGAGGATCAACTCAAAATTTAGTTCCCCTTCTGACTAGTCAAATAAAGCACAAGAAGGATTTGATTTATGTGCTAATTGGCTATCCTTGTCAGAAGCTGCAGTAGAATTTGATCTTTTTGACTTAAATGGACAATGAGGAGAGGCTGAGGGAACTGGGATTGTTTAGTCTGCAGAAGAGAAGAATGAGGAGGATTTGATAGCTGCTTTCAACTATCTGAAAGGTGGTTCCAAAGAGGATGGATCTAGACTGTTCTCAGTGGTAGCAGATGACAGAACAAGGAGTAATGGTCTCAAGTTGCAGTGGGGGAGGTTTAGGTTGGATATTAGGAAAAACTTTTTCACTAGGAGGATGATGAAACACTGGAATGGATTACCTAGGGAGGTGGTGGAATCTCCTTCCTTAGATATATTTAAGGTCAGGCTTGACAAAGCTCTGGCTGGGATGATTTAGTTGGGGATTGGTCCTGCTTTGAGCAGGGGGTTGGACTAGATGACCTCCTGAGGTCCCTTGCAACCCTGATATTCTACTCTATTCTATTCTATGATTAATTTCAGATAAATAGTCAATTGTATTATTTTAAAATGGAAATCCTTTCTTACCTTGTCATGCTGATCTCTGTGGAAATCTAGCATTTGAAAACAAAGCTTGAAACTATAATCCTTTATCCACATTTACCTTCCTGGGTCAGGCTGGTCAGATGATGGAACAAGATTATGCTCATATAACATATATTTGCTATCCTACAAAAAACACTGGAATTTATTTATTTCGTGAATATGTTTTGACCACCTGTAGAATTGGTTGAATAAGGAAAAATAAAACAAGACAAAACATCCTTTCTTCACAACTAATGTTTTTTCCTGTCAAGTGATAAATAATTGAATAAACTATTCATGAATATTATTCAACCAGTAGTGTTCCTAGGTGACCACACAAGGACTGTCCATAGCACTGGGTTCCTCTGATTGTGGCCACCTACATCTCTGTTACATGGTCTGTGTTTGAACCTGACTCCCGCATCCACGTGAGGAGGTTGAGCATTCAAACTGACACGGATCTGGTGCTTTGACACTCTCAACACAGTGAGTAGGGCTGAAGCAAATGTGAATGTCTTGCCTCTTCAGAAGAAATAAGATGACAGGCTCAGTGGGTAACAGCAGCAGCGTCATGCAGGCACACCTGGCGTCCAAAAGAAAGCTGGCTGGTCTAATTTTACTTCAACCAGCCCTGAAATGACCCCTTTATTCTTTAAGTGTTTTGTTTGTTTGTTTTTAAATTAAGTAGATTTTACTTTATATCATTTTCTTAAATACCATCAAACTATTGCAGTTACCTCTACATCCCACTCCAACATTTATTTGTCAGGAAAAATGGTGGAAGCCAAAAGACTAGGCTTGGCAGAATTTTTTTTAATACTTTTGGGGGATAATATTGAAGTTTGTTTTAAGCAGTTTTTTAAAAAATGTATTGACTTAAATTTCCACAGTTATGGGAAATTATGGAAAGGGTCAAACAATAATCACTTAATGACAGTAGACACTGAGGTTCAAAAAGTTAAAGATGTATAACAGGTAAAACACAAATTGTCAGCATCACATGTCAAAATATACACACTAAATATCCTTAAATCAAACTCTAATGAGTTCTCAAGCAGCATTTTTCTTACTTTGCTTCTCTGTAATTTTCTATTATTATGGATGGAATATTTTTGAGGTTTGTATGCATGGTGACATTGACATCTAATCCTTTCAAGCCAACCTAAGACTCTGCACACTACAACTGAGGCCAAACTAATAACAGCCTTGAAATAATCTATACTATAGTTCTCTGAAAAAAATCCCTGTCTAAGGAAACAGTGCAACTGGCATACATGGTACCACGTCAGCAGCATGTGGCTAAATGGTAGGGTAACAGAGTTTGCTGGCTCTCTAAGGACTGGCCCAGGGTCCAGTTACTGTGGCAGCCCACTGTAGTATAAGAATGGCCGTACTGGGTCAGACCAATGGTCCATCTAGCCCAGTATCCTGTCTTCCAACAATGGCCAATGCCAGATGCTTCAGAGTGAGCGAACAGAGCAGGGCAATTACCAAATGATCCATCCTCTGTTGTCTAGTCCCAGCATCTGGCAGTCAGAGGCTTAGGGACACCCAAATCATGGGGTTGCATCCCTGACCATTTTGGCTAATAGCCATTGATGAACCTATCTCCATGAACTCATCTAATTCTTTTTTTTTTTTTCTTCAATCAGTTTTAGTCTTGGCCTTCACAACACCCCCGACAATGCGGTCCGCAGGTTGACTGTATGCTGTGTGAAGAAATACTTCCTTAGATTTGTTTAAAATCTGCTGCCTATTAATTTCATAGCGTGACCCCTAATTCTTGTGTTATGTGAAGAGGTAAATAACACTTCCTTATTTACTTTCTCCACACTGTTCATGATTTTATAGACTGCTATCATATCCCTCCTTAGTTGTCTCTTTTTCAAGCTGAACAGTCCCAGCCTTTTTAATCTCTCCTCACATGGAAGCCATTCCATACCCCTCATCATTTTTGTTTCCCTTCTCTGCATCTTTTCCAATTCTAATATCACTTTTTTGAGATAAGTGGACCTAGTATTCAAGATATGGGTGTACCATAGATTTATATAATGGCATTATGATATGTACTGTCTTATTATCTATCACTTTCCTGATGGTTCCTAAATTCTGTTAACGTTTTTTGACTGCTGCTGCACATTGAGTGGATGTTTGCAGAGAACTATCCACAACAACTCCAAGATCTTTCTTGAATGGTAACAGCTACTTTAGAACCCATCATTTTTATAGATATATATATAGACAGAGAGTTGGGATTATGTTTTCCAATGTGCATTATTTTGCATTTATCTAGATTGAATATAATCTGCCATTTTGTTTCCCAGTCACGCAGTTTTGTGAGGTCACTTTGTAACTCTTTGCAGTCTGCTTTGGACTTAACTATCTTAAGCAATCTTGTATAGTCTGCAAACTTTGCCACCTCACTATTTACCCCTTATTCAAGATCACTTATTAATATGTTGAACAGCACTGTCCCACTACAGATCCGTGGGGGACCCTGCTATTTATCTCTCTCCATTTTGAAAACTGACCATTTATTCCTACCCTTCATTTCCTGTCTTTTAACCAGTTATTGGTCCATGAAAGGATTTTTTCCCCTCTTATCACGTTTTCCTGCCTGTGAAGAACTAATGGGAGTAGTAGGCCTCAGAAGATTGCATTCTGGTAATGTGGGGTAGTGACATAAGGAGCCAGTGGTTGAAGGAAATTGAAACTGGAGACATTGAAAACCTCTTCCCCACCCTCACTCAATGTGAGGCAGAGATCTGGGGGGCAGAAGAACTGCTTCTGAGTCACTCCACCAAAGGGCTTTGGAGGAAGCATGGGGAAAAGCCGGATGAATGAGTAGAAGGAAACTCAAGAGAGGGGAAAGATGGTTTATTTTGGTACTGTATTGGCTTCTTTCTTGTGTTGTGGTGTTTGTTAGAAGCTCTAGAGTAGGGTGGAAACTGGGAAAGGTGAAGGAAGAGTCCCTGGTAAAGGAGCAGCATGGGAATGGAGTCTGGACGGAGCAGCTTCTTCCTTCTAGAGACCCAAGCTGGAGCTTCTTTCAGAACATGGGGAAATTCCTCTTGAACTCCACCCTGTGCCACGGTACGAATTGACACAGACCTGTATGAGATGCCTGTGACTTGGGAGACAGGGGGAAGACTTAGCTAGTTTTCATTGGACAGCATTAGTCATTTTGGCCTTTGTTACCCCACATGGGATGCAGTTTTTGGTAAACCTGGGCACTAAACCAACTTCTCATGAGAGGGAACAACCCACTGGATGAAAATCCCCACTGATTGGCTGCCTGACCTAGCAGATTTCAGAGTAACAGCCGTGTTAGTCTGTATTCGCAAAAAGAAAAGGAGTACTTGTGGCACCTTAGAGACTAACCAATTTATCTGAGCATGAGCTTTCGTGAGCTACAGCTCACTTCATCGGATGCATACCGTGGAAACTGCAGCAGACTTTATATACACACAGAGAATATGAAACAATACCTCCTCCCACCCCACTGTCCTGCTGGTAATAGCTTATCTAAAGTGATCATCAAGTTGGGCCATTTCCAGCACAAATCCAGGTTCTCTCACCGTGCACCCCCCCACACAAATTCACTCTCCTGCTGGTGATAGCCCATCCAAAGTGACAACTCTCTACACAATGTGCATGATAATCAAGTTGGGCCATTTCCTGCACAAATCCAGGTTCTCTCGGGGTGAGAGAACCTGGATTTGTGCAGGAAATGGCCCAACTTGATGATCACTTTAGATAAGCTATTACCAGCAGGACAGTGGGGTGGGAGGAGGTATTGTTTCATATTCTCTGTGTGTGTATATAAAGTCTGCTGCAGTTTCCACGGTATGCATCCGATGAAGTGAGCTGTAGCTCACGAAAGCTCATGCTCAAATAAATTTGGTTAGTCTCTAAGGTGCCACAAGTACTCCTTTTCTTTTGACCTAGCAGAAAGAGTCCAGCACAGGGTAGATCTGCTCCCTTCTCCCCTCCCCTGCAGCGAGCAATGGGACAGTTCCTGTCTGCTCCTCCCTCCTCCCCCCACTCCCTCCTGGTAATATCAGGCCCGGGAAAGAGCAGAAGGGGTTGAAGAGCCTTTGGAGCTTCCCCCCACCCTCAAGCTTGGAAAGGGGAGAAGGGGACCCCACTGCAGATGTCCAGGCCTGGGAGATGGGGTGAAGAACCCCAGGAGGATCCGAGGTGAGGCTGTGAGACTGAACTGATGGGGGCTGGGTGGGAGCTGAATTGGTGTGTGTGTGTGTGTGGGGGGGGCTGGATTGATTTGGGGGAGAGCAGAACTGATGCTTGGGTGGAGTCTGGACAGATGTGAAGGTGCAGGGCAGGCAGAACTGAGGTGGAGGCAGAAATAATACAGGACTGGAAGGGCAGGATTGATACAGGAGTTGAAGACAATTAATTGCTGGGATGGGCAAATGTAGGTATGATAGCTCCCGCACTGGGGGGCCAAAATTACCATACCCAGAGTATTACAACACACTGTGAGTCAGGTGTACAAACCCCAGACTGGAAAGGAAGGGGTTAAAGGAACTGCTCTGGGCCAAGAAGGTCCCACTGCACTGCACCTTGAACACCCAAACAGACTGGAGCAGGAGCTTTAAAAGGGGGAGCAGAGTAGCACAATAGTGGGCAGGCAGAGGAGGTGAGCTAACCTACTGCGCTCTCAGCTCCTGAGGAAGCAGCATCATAGAGCTCTTGCTGCCTGAGACCTGGCAAGAGTGGCCTGATCAGGCCTGCAGAAAAGGTGCTGGTGACTGTCTGAAGGCAGAGACTTCATCTTTGTGTGTTAGCTCTTTCCTTTACTCCAGGGGAAGAGAAGGCAGTGGTAGGGAGCAATTCAGGGAGGCAGCTGCAGAGCACCCCAGGGTGCAGGTTTTAGCTGCCTTCTACTTGGCTCTGGATTGGAGCTTGGTGGAGAAGGAGGGCCTGGGCTCCCAAAGCAATCTCCAAAGAGGGACAATTCCAGAGGCCTGTCCCTGATGTGGAGAACCTGGATGGGGGGAGAAGACACTGAAGAGAAGAGTCTGAGATGTGTGATCTTGACCTAATGTGGGGGGCCTGAGGCCCCTGCTTAATCCTGAAGCCCTCCCTGATTCTGGACTCTTTATACATGCCCCCCAATGAGAGAGACTTGAATACCTGACATGACTAGAGGGCCAAGTCACTGGAAGGACACACCACCCCAGGAGAGAGCGGCAGTAAAGAGGACAATCTGCCATACCTCTGCTGGGCAGCAACGTGGTGAGTATCTCCATATGCATGTACATTTGCAAGCACACACACACACGAGTGATAGGGCCACTTCAAAAACCTAAAGACAGACAAAAACAACAATATAATCTGTTTGAAAAACTCGTGATTTGGGACCAATCTTGTGATTATTTTGTGTGTGTGTGTGTGTGTGTGTGTGTGCGGGGAGGTCTGATTAATTATTTTTGATCTCCTGAGGTTGGTAATACTGCATCAGGGAGGTAAGTGCATTGCTACAAGTAGCCTGTGGCCTGTACTGTACTATACCACCTATAGTGTGGCCTGATCAGTACTACAGGAAGCCTGGGGCCTGATTCTGTACCAGAATATACTGGGTTTAAACAGTATGGCCATAAAGCTCAAATTTGGATCCTTTAATACATGGGCACCTAACGCCTTACGTATGCACCTGATTATCAGAGGTGCTAAGCTCACACATCTTCCATAAGTGGAAATTCAAAATCATACTCAGCGGAATTTTTCCAATACTTCTCTGCAGCAAGGAATTTGTAATTACTTAGTGTTGTCTTGTTGTATCCAGTAATCCAGACATGCTCATTAAAGCTGAACTTCCTTTCAATTTTGTACATTTAGTTAGGAAACAACCAATATTATCCGCAAAAAGAAAAGGAGGACCTGTGGCACCTTAGAGACTAAGCAATTTATTTGAGCATAAGCTTTCGTGAGCTACAGCTCACTTCGGATGCATCCGATGAAGTGAGCGGTAGCTCATGAAAGTTTATGCTCAAATAAATTGGTTAGTCTCTAAGGTTGCCACAAGTCCTCCTTTTCTTTTTGCGAATACAGACGAACACGGCTGCTACTCTGAAACCAATATTATGTGTTTGGAAACCTCAAACTGTTTACTTGTAGGAAAGAGGTACTTTTTACAGTACCAGCAGTTTTTAGACCACAATCAGGTTGCGCTGCAGGTCATGAGTGAACTTTATTTACTGACTCTTTTGACTGTCTCTAGTACTTTTGAAGCTAATATAAAAGCAGGGTGAAAATTAATATGTTGCTTGTTTAACCTCCCCACTGCTACCAAAACATGCTTGTCACCATTATTATTTTTGACAGCTTGTCTGTTCATTTCAATGGGCTATCAGAACATACCAAGTACTTAGTCAGGTTGGAGGAACATATTTTCATGATGTAATGAGCATCCTCTTCAGCTCTTGAAGTGAGCTCTTCTTTTGAAAGCTAAGTACTTGAAGTGAGATATTATAAATGCAATAGAGTATAAAAAGAACAAATGGCTGGAATCTGAAGCCAGACAAATTCAGATTAGGCATATTGCGTTAGTTAATAGTGTCAGTGAAGCTCTGAGCCCCGGCAGGCGAGCCCCGAGGGGCTGAAGCCCCGAGACTCACCTTGCCACTGGGCAGAAGTCCCTAGTCCCACTACCCCACTGCAGGGCAGAAGCCCTGAGCTCCCCACCTCAGTCTGGTAGATGGAGAATTGGGAGTGGGGTGCTCTGTGAGCCACACTTTAACTGTAAAAGAGCTGCATGCAGCTTGCAAGCTGTGGTCTGGCCATCCCCTGCTTCTAGCCCAAAATATTTGAACCACTTCTTTCATGAGCTCATGGGAAGTTGCCACTTCACATTTTCACGTTCCCATCACCTAGCAGGAGATACAGCTGTCTGTTAATGACTTTTCTGCCTCTTTGTTTGCTTTTTAGATTGGCTGCTCTGCCACTCCAGCCCGTTTGTCAGCAAAACACTCACAATGGCCTGTGCCAATCCTCAATGCTTTGCCTTGTCAAGATGACTAAAGAGTGAGGGTATTCTTTGGTGTGTTTTTCCTCTCAATATCCTTGAGAGGAAATACCTTTCTTTTTATTTCTTTCAGGATGGTTTCTGTCACTCCCTATAGGCAAATTATGGCATAAAAAAGACAAGAAGGAAGGCCTTTTTTTTCCTGCTTCATGTAAATTCCCTCTGTGTGCTTCCAGATATCCTGGTTAGATCTGGTTTTCTTAGCTGACAATGATCAAAATTAGTCATAAACAAGTGACTTCACTATTTCAACAAGTACCTGTGGAAATTTATCAGTTGGAGGATCACATTAACAAATGATCAAATAAAGTGGAGGTGATTAATAAATGAGAGGCTATTCCTTCATTTGGTAGTGGGATTCTTTCTGTATACAGTTAAACAGAACAAGCTGTAGGGAGGTATTGACACAAGATGACTCTGGGGCACTGAGAAGTGTAAGGCTGAAGGTGAAATATTTTCAGTCACATTAGAAGGGGAGCTAGTACTGCTATAAATACTATTCTTGAAGAGGTGGTTTTTTCCCCCTTTAATAAACTAGTTAAAATAACCAAGAAAATATCCTTTTAATACTTGTACTTCCTCAAGATAAATTAATCTCTTGAAATGAAAAGATTTTTTTATGTGAGATGTTTTCTCAGTGTCTTCATTAATATAGGCCTTAGAATTATGTTTTTTATACATTTTTAAAATCACTTTGCTCTCTTTAGCTTTCTCTTCTAGATCTGCTACATCCCCGCTTACTCTTTTTGCTTTGGGTGAGGAGCCTTTCCTTTGTTTTTTTCCACTTTCTTTCATTCACTGAAGTTGATGAGATTGTTCTATAATTTATTTTATGACTTTTGTCCATGGATTGGCATGGCTGGATTTTATACCTTCTGATTTGTAGACTGGACCTGCGTTCTAATATTGCTTTTCTCCCTACATGTGTGGGACGTCTCATTGATGGTAATAGGATCATTGCATGTTTAAGAAGAGTGGTATATTGGAATCAAGTGCAAGAAAAAAAGAACAGTACCTTAATTAATGCTTTCAATACTTTTGTGCAGTAACTAATCCATTATCTAAGTTTCACAGATGGGGAAATTGAATCACAGTATGCTGAAGTGTCTTACCTTATGCCATACAGAATCTCAGTGGCAGAAAAGGGAATAGAACTGAAAACTCTCTTGGCTCTTACCACCATACTTCAGCTTTTTGACCTATGGAGAGATTTCGTGTCTGTCCCAAAGTTACCTATTTAACCTATTAATACAAATATGTAGAATGTTGAAACAGTCAGGGAAATACAGGTGCATTGACAATCTATGGGGATTTTCAGTGAACAGTTTATAGTCTTGTCCTGTGTGGTTATACTTGTTACCCACTGAGTCAGTTGTTTCCAGCTGTCTTTCAGTACACTGTATGAGGCATTGATTTACGCAAATTACATAATTCTGGTCAGCTGAGCAGAGTTCCTGTAATGGTGTAGAAGCCAGAATTGACACCATCATATGTGGATCCATAATGTAACCTACCATGAGACTGATCTGTGAAAAATAGATCTCCAGTGTAACCATATACTAGTGTGAGCTGCGCAAAGCTGGTTTCATACACTGAAGTCATCCATTATTTTTGGAAAGCTCTGCTTGTTTGGTCTCCATCACCTTTCAAAAATAGGATTATATTAATAGCTTTATGGCAAGCATTTTATTTTGACAAATGTTCATACTATATGTAGATGACTTTAGTTGATCAAATCTGAAACTATTGTGGCCTACGAAAATGTCTGCTTTTTTATTTTTGTTTGTTGGGGGGGGGGAAGGAAAGAAATCTACATTTAGTTTTCATAAATCCTATTTATGTGTTTTTCATTTGTATATGGATTGTCAGGTAAGTGATCTGCTAAATTTGTATCTAAAGATATGCATATCCAGTGTTTTTACCAAGGAAAAAGCTCCAGCAGAAATAAATGAAGCCTTTGTTTGTTTGGGAACCTTTATAATTGACTGAATCATGGTTACATAAATGATACATCTTCCTTTGGCGGGTAAGTTTTACTGTGTTTGTAACACAGTGCCATTAATCCTGCTATGGATACATTTTTTCTTTTTATGCTCACTTGATCAGACTTGTCAACACTGGTAATTTCAACCCCTAGTTTGGATGCAGTGGCATAAAAGAGTGACTTGCGCTGGTGCGCCTCTAATCTGAAAAACTTCTCATGATGTGGATTATGACGTTGCTATGAAAGTACAAATCTGTGGGCAGCCATATACTAACCAGTCAGTTACTATGTACCCTCTGAAACTCACACAGTGGTTCCCCAGTGTGACAGGAGGATTGTGTACTTTCTCAGCGAAGCTTATCATCTTACCTAGAATATTCAAATTCTGCTTTTCCATTTTGTTAGTGAGGGCAGACTAGTTTGTGACGATGGAATGATGCTAGAGCCAGGCCTTGTCTTCACTGCATGCTAACATCATATTTAACCCTTGTTCCCTGCATAACATGGTGCACATTCACACAGCCACATACAGCTGTCAGTGCCATACAGCAATGCAGCCACCATGCTCTGAGCTATAGGGCAGACCATAAAGTTAATGCAGTGAAAATGGGCATCCACAACAATCAAGATTTCATGGTCCTCCAATCCCCCATGAGCCCTCCTATGTACTACCTTGCAATCTGCTTCCAATCAGGGATCAGAGCAGAGCTAATCTACCTTCATATCTTTTTGCTCAGCATCTCCTGTTTCATCCTACTTGCAGTTTGTCTAGATTCACCCATCTGCAGTGTTTGATACAGCAAAACAATAGCCTCTAAGAAGCCTGTCGCCACTTGGCAACATGAACGTATTGGAATCTTGGTGCAGCTTTGGACTGAAGTGAGGAAAACTCACAACTTTTAACAGTACAAAGAGGAATATTGAACTGTACAAAGGTATAGCTAAGCAGCTACTGGCTGAACTTTGGATTGAACAGGCAGGACAACAGTGCAGGGAGAAGATAAAGTGGCTCAAGGTGAATGACCAGATGGCCAGGGACAAGAATAAGGCAAATGGTTGTGCCCCAACAACCTATCCATTTTACAATGAAATGGACCAACTTCTGAGCAGCCACGCAATCAAGGAGCCCCATTTCAGCATGGACTTCTCAGTGGAGCTGGGATGGGTGTGAGTTCAGAATTTGGATGTCTGTATGACCCAGTGTTATGCCAATAAAATAAAAACCAGCAGGATCTTATTAAAGGGGAAAAGGCAAAATACCACATTTATTGTGAATACAGAAAGAATCATAGTAAGCAGTTACTTATAGTTATAACATTCCATTCAATCTCATATTTATTCACACATTCACACACACACACACACAGAGGTTCTGCAAGGTTGTTGTCATAGTTACCAGCCTTAGAGTTGCTCATGCCAAGCCACTGGCCAGGTGGCCTGGACATGAGGAGGGAGCAGGGCCTTGTCAGATGCTCATCTGATGCTCCTGGAAGTTGGTTTGCAGAATCAGACCCCAAAGTTCTCACTTTCTAGAGTCCATTTTTATAGGAATTTCTTCCTATGCCAGTCTATGGGAATTGCTTCATCATGCTGTTGCTGAATCAATCAGCAGATGGCACATTCCTGACGGCTCCGTGCTGCCAGATGTTATCTTGTTCTTTGGTTCTCCCACTCTTGAGGCTGTTGGGTGGATTCCAGTCTGTCCTCCAGGGGTCCTCTGGTTATTTCCACTTGACGCCTTCTTCAGCCGATGGACACTGGATTCTTAGGCTGGCACCTCCCTGATCATTCAGTTATTATCCACACCAAGCATCCATCCACATAATCCTCTATCTCTATTTTAATCACAATTATTAACAAAGCGAGATGAATACAACAAAAGGGCGGGGAGCCTCTGGGTGCTGTTTCTGTTGTTACAGAGTATTGCTTTGAGTCTCTCTCTGTGTGCGTAGTTGTTGTTACAAAGAATTGCTTTGAGAACAGACTCTGTCTTAGAATGTACTAACACAATTAGCAGCTTGCAAGTTTCACACATAGAGGGAGAGAAACAGTACCAAAAACCAAGAGACCTCTTAATTAGTAATACCCTGGAATTTAAAGTATGGGGAATCAAACTCATTTGTGATTTTAATACAGAATTTCTTTAATATGATCCAACACCAGCCCACCCAAGACAGCCAGCAGGGAGAGGCAGGGGTGGTGGCCCTAGCCTGAGAGCTGAGCTTGGCTCTGATTCACAGGAGCTGTTCCCTTATACATACTAGGAAGAACACAGTACAGAGGAGGTTTCCCACACCAAAGAAGTGGGAGAGGTCTTGGTATCTCAAGCAGGTAAAATGGAGGCTACCTCTTTGTTGTTGTTATTATGAAACATTTGGACATGTTTGTAGCCTATAATCCTAGCTCTTGGGTATTAGTTGCGGACTGAAGGAGTGCATTTACACTTGTCCACTTCCCCGTACTTTGCTCTCCTCCCCCTCCTGATCATGCGATTCAAAATGACAGACAAATTGGAGCAGGGGAAGAAATGCAAACTGGCATTTCATAGCACATGAACGCAGTCGCTTTTTCTTAATGAAAAAGCCTGAATATAAAAATGATAATACATTTGTGGCTCTATCCCTGCCAAAATGTAAATTGCTATAAAACTACGTTTGAAGGCATTCATTACCCTCCCACGCCATTTGGATGTGAAGGCACCCTCTCACTACTGCAGAAGCCAGCTTATTGTTGATCTGATTTTGGTCCATTTCTGGAGAGTAACAAAATAGAATTTTTTGCTCCGTAAAAATTCCGGGCAGTCTCTGAGATTTCTTAGAAAGGCAAGCCTCTGCCTGCCAGTGTTGTAACTTGCAATCCCTGCCCAGTCAATGATGAGTTTATCTATCACAAGATGTGGAAAGATTTCCCTCACCTAAATTGAGGGTCTCCTCTCCAATGCCTGGACTTTTTTCTATTCTGGTATCTGAAGGAGCACAACACCTTGTGAGGCTGCAGCAAACTGAAAAGGGTGCAACATAGTCACCACTGCTGCTCTGTCTTCCAGTAACTGCCCCTCCTCCCCCGCAAACGTTTTGGATAGTTGGAAAAGTAAAATTAACTGACCGGTTCTTATCCTGGAATAACTGCTTTCAAAAAGTTCTCAGCAGTTAGCAGAATGAGGAAGCCAAAAGACTAGCATTCTTTTGAAATAAAAATGGTCACTTTTGGCTTGTGACTCAGAGAATAAAATGTAAGAATTCAAGGGCACTTGCCAAATTCCCCCCCCCCCCCCGTCTGTGAGGAACAAGTGCAACAGTATTTGATGCACTAAGCATGGCCCAGCACTTACAGACCACTCACTGTCAGTAACAGAATTCTGAATTTGAGGACAAAGCAATGGAGGAACAGGCGTGACATAATGATGGAGGTGCATAAAGAATACTCCAGGCAGTCAGAAAAGCACATGGAATTGGAGGAGGAGGAGAAGGCTGAGGAAAGTGAAGGAAGGAAGAGTTGCTGTCAGAGTACCTCCACCATAATCATGAGATGGGGGAGCAAGACATGGACTTTCACAGGGACAAATTTGAGGCACTATTCAAAGTCATGAGCTGGTAGGGCAAACTCCACAGAATCATGAGTCTCATGGAACTACCTCAAAATGATCATGTACTACAAAATATGCAGAAATATTCCTGGGGGAGCCAGTCATGGAACCAATGACCCTCACACCATCAGCAGTATCAGCTTCACTCTATACTTCACTGATCCAATACACCAGAAACAGAACAAACTAATGATTTCTACAGTCAATATGAGTGACCCATTTTTATCTTATGTCTCTTCTTTGCACATCCTTTCAGGCAAGGGCATCTTATATGCCACTTTTTTAGCATCAGCTGAATTTAAATAAAGGTAAAGAGACGGGAATCTTTATTTCTTGAACACCTGCATAAATGCTACATTTGAATACAAAGCAACAGCCTCAATGCACCATACAGCAGCTCAAATTTATCATGCAACCCCAGTATTCAGCCCCAGTGGATTTGCCATGCAGCTCACATATGAGTGCAAATGGTATCTTCTATGAACTTTCCTAGAAAGTCCCCTGTGGCATCAAGAGGTTCATTCTTTGGTTGTCTATAAATATCCCCTGATTCATAATTGTGAGTCTGTAACCCAGTCCATCCTTAAGTACTCTCACTTAAGCTCACATATATTGTAAAACATAACATACCCCAATCATGTCTGGCATTCAACGCATTACAGTCCAAATGGCTCTGTATGTAGTGCCATCTGGTTTTTAGTTGGCCAAATGCACATTCCACCACTATCCTGAACCTGTGCAGATTGTAGTTTGACTTCCTCTTGTCTTGTTGGCACACATCAGGGTAAGGCTTCATCCACCAGGGCAGCAGAGGTATCCTGGGGTTGCCTAAAATCACAGTTGGCATGGCTATCCCACTGATGACTGCTAGGAAAGTTAGGAGGGACAATGTACCAACTTGCCTACACTGAAACAGGCCAGACTTAAGGAACATCTTGCATCCTTCCAGTATATCTGATGTAAGTATCCATGAATGTGCCATGGTGAGCCATAAGGGCTTGTATAACCATGGAGTAGTGTCTGTTACTGCTAAAATACTCTCTTGCTTGAAGTGTCAGGCATAGGAGGGGGTCTATGCATCCCATGCCATCAGTTGCACCTGCACCATTTGGGAAGCCCACTTGTTTAAACCTTGCAATTATGTCAGGAAAATTTCTAATTTGGAGAATCCTGGGGGACAGCAAGGCATTAGTTGCCTTGCAAACCTCAATGACTACCGTGCCAACGTAGATTTTTCAACCTCATACTGATTGCTAACCGATTTGTAGCAGTCTGGAGCTACCAGACTCCACAGGGCAATAGCAACATGCTTCTGGACTATTAGTAGCTCCCTCCTCAGAGTGCTTTGCCATGCGTTGTGGTGTGGTGAATCTTGGGATATGATCCCAGATAGCTGTATTGATTGTCACAGCCAGGTACAGTGCCAGTTCAACAGTATGCTCACATCCACAATGTGGGTGTGCAGTAGCAGGATAGGCTACCGCACATTGCCAAGCACACCATTACTTGTCCTGGGGTTAGCACAGCGTGAAGATAAGGCACAGATATGTGCCGCAGTCTCTCCCGCTGTACAATGAGGACAATGCTCCTCACCTTGCAGGGGCTGTGGTGAAGATATATCCATTAATATTTGTGAGGCTCTCGGATACTAGAATGATGAGGGACCACCAGGTAGATAAGTAGGTAGGTTGTTGTTGTTAATGTGACAGGCCTAATGTGACAGAAAAACCTGTTTAGATTTTCAATATTTGTTAGACATAAAGCTGAAGAAGCGGATGTTGGAGAGACACTGGAGGGAACAGTAGTGATTAGGATGAGAGCAGTATACCATCTCTCACTTTTAGGATGTCAGCTAGCCTATCTTGGCAGCGGTCGAAAGATCTTATCACATCACGTTGAAATGAGTTTGGTGATGACATTCCACATCACAGAATTCACGATTGGCACTAATCGACACTTTTTAGTGGGAGGCTCAAGATGGGAGGCCAAGGAGTCACTGTAGACTAACCTACCCTCCCACATAGAGGTGGCGCCTCAAAATCTGAGTGGAAACATGCTGGTGGTGTATCATCCATGCCATACCTGTCCTTGGAATACAAAGAGGATTTTAGGGTATTCTTTGTATCACGCAACAATAGCTCATATTTATCAATTGCTGTATTTATTGTATAATAGCTTCTCCCTTTAATCTCAAAACTGCTAGAAAATATTGTTCTGAATGATCTTTTACTAATCACCTCTGTCCTCAGCTAGACTCTCATCAGTCAGGGACTAGAATTATTCTGTATAGGTTCTTAAACTGCAATTACTGTAGTATCTGAGTATCTTCTAGTACTACAGTAAGCAATGAGACTGACACCTTTCACATATTGTTTGTTCTCTCATTCTCTTCCCAGGCCGAGAAGTGTGCGCTGTGCAATGTCTTGTTTTAGATGTTTTTTTGCCTTGGCTGCAGGGCTGGGCTGCGGCGGAGCACAGAGCTCTTTCAGGCAGCCAGGGCTTGGGGCTCCTCCAGCAAGCTGGGGCTTGGATGGGCTGGCTGGGGCTTCTCTGGCCCCGGTGGGCGAGAGTGCGGGGAGGTGGGGCCTTGGACAGAAGGGGTGGGGCAGGGGCTATTGCCTCCCCAAACTGGGGGTTCACACACTGTGCATGTTTTGTTTGTTTTGGGTTTTTAATAAATATACCTGTATGTATGTTAGAGGAGACCTGGTCAAAGAAATGTGTCTTCACTCGGAGTGGAAGATGGTGAGGCTTGTGACGGTCCATATTTTTTGGGATAACTCATTCCGTAGTCTTTGACGCAAGGAAGTTCTGTTTCCCCACATAGGCAAGCTTCACCCTTTTAAAAATCTAAACTACACGGTGACTTTGTTGTAATTGCCGTCTTCTGTTCTGATCATATTGGAGCTGTTGGGATTCCATACACTGGAACATAAGATACTGTCTCCATTATGTTACTAATTGGTATCTACAGCATTGTGTTCTGGTGGTTTGCATCGTGCCTCCCTCACCATTTGCTTCAGATGGCTTATGGTTCTAATTTATCATCTGCATGAGATTCACTGTTGGTTGCTTTGAAGGGGTTTATGTTAGGCTTGATTTTTTTCTATCACCAGCTGATTGGTGCACTTAACAATTCATGTGGATTTCATTCAGATGTACAGATCTACTCTTTCCTGTATTTTCATTGAGGTTGTTGTCTTCACATATAAGACATCACAGGAAGGTGCCTTCAGAATGGGTACTCATATTTTATTATTAAACATGAATAAAACACATTCAGACTTTTCACTTAATCTATACCTCTAGAGGTAAATACTGCATGTATTTCCTGGTTTATGCTCATCATCAGATATATAAAAGTAAATTTCAGGTTTCAGAGTAGCAGCCGTGTTTGTCTGTATCCGCAAAAAGAACAGGAGGACTTGTGGTGCCTTAGAGACTAACAAATTTATTAGAGCATAAGCTTTCGTGGGCTACAGCTCACTTCATCAGATGCATAGAATGGAACATATAGTAAGATATATATATATATATATATATATATATACACATACAGATAACTTGGAAGTTATCATACAAACTGTGAGAGGCTAATTAGTTAAGATGAGCTCCGATGAAGTGAGCTGTAGCTCACAAAAGCTTATGCTCAAATAAATTGGTTAGTCTCTAAGGTGCCCCAAGTACTCCTTTTCTATCAGCAGGAGAAAACTTTTGTAGTGATAATCAGGATGGCCCATTTAGACAGTTGACAAGAAGGTGTGAGGATACTTAACTTAAGGAAATAGATTCAATATGTGTAATGACCCAGCCACTCCCAGTCTCTATTCAAACCCAAGTTAATGGTATCTAGTTTGCATATTAATTCAAGCTCAGTAGCTTCTCATTGGAGTCTGTTTTTGAAGCTTTTCTTTTGCAAAATTGCCACCCTTAAATCTTTTACTGAGTGGCCACAGAGGTTGAAGTGTTCTCCTACTGGTTTTTGAATGTTATGATTCCTGATGTCAGATTTGTGTTCATTTATTCTTTTGCGTAGAGGCTGTCCGGTTTGGCCAATGTACATGGCAGAGGAGCATTGCTGGCACATGATGGCATATATCACATTGGTAGATGTGCAGGTGAACGAGCCCCTGATGGTGTGACTAATGTGATTATGTCCTATGATGGTGTCACTTGAATAAATATGTGGACAGAGTTGGCATCGGGCTTAGTTGCAAGGATAGGTTCCTGGGTTAGTGTTTTTGTTGTGTGGTGTGTGGTTGCTCGTGAGTATTTGCTTCAGGTTGGGGGGCTGTCTGTAAGTGAGGACTGGTCTGTCTCCCAAGATCTGTGAGTGAGGGATCATTTTTCAGGATAGGTTGTAAATCTTTGATGATACGCTGGAGAGGTTTTAGTTGGGGGCTGAAGGTGACAGCTAGTGGCGTTCTGTTATTTTCCTTGTTGGGCCTGTCCTGTAGTAGGTGACTTCTGGGTACTCTTCTGGCTCTGTCAATCTGTTTTTTCACTTCAGCAGGTGGGTATTGTAGTTGTAAGAATGCTTGATAGAGATCTTGTAGGTGTTTGTCTCTCTCTGAGGGATTGGAACAAATGCGGTTGTATCTTAGAGCTTGGCTGTAGACAGTGGATTGTATGGTGTGTCCTGGATGGAAGCTGGAGGCATGTAGGTAAGTATAGCGGTCAGTAGGTTTCCGGTATAGGGTGGTGTTTATGTGACCATCGCTTATTAGCACAGTAGTGTCCAGGAAATGGCCCACTTGTGTGGACTGGTCTAAGCTGAGGTTGATGGTGGGATGGAAATTGTTGAAATCATGGTGGAATTCCTCAAGGGCTTCTTTTCCATAGGTCCAGATGATGAAGATGTCATCAATGTAGCACAAGTAGAGTAGGGGTGTTAGGGGATGAGAGCTAAGGAAGTGTTATTCTAAGTCAGCCATAAAAATGTTAGCATACTGTGCGGCCATGCGGGTACGCATAGCAGTGCTGCTGACTTGAAGGTATATATCATCCCCAAATGTGAAATAGTGGTGGGGGAGGACAAAGTCACAAAGTTCAGCCACCAGGTTTGCCGTGACATTATTGGGGATACTGTTCCTGATGGCTTGTAGTCCATCTTTGTGTGGAATGTTGGTGTAGAGGGCTTCTACATCCATAGTGGCCAGGAGGGTGTTTTCAGGAAGATCACCGATGGATTGTAGTTTCCTCAGGAAGTCAGTGGTGTCTCGAAGATAGCTGGGAGTGTAGGGCCTGAGGAGAGAGTTCACATAGCCAGACAGTCGTGCTGTCAGGGTGCCAATGCCTGAGATGATGGGGCGTCCAGGATTCCCAGGTTTATGGATCTTGGGTAGCAGATAGAATACCCCTGGTCGGGGATCTAGGGGTGTGTCTGTACAGATCTGTTCCTGTGCTTTTTCAGGGAGTTTGTTGAGCAGGTGATGTAGTTTCTTTTGGTAACCCTCAGTGGGATCAGAGGATAATGGCCTGTAGAATGTGGAGTTAGAGTGCTGCCTAGCAGTCTCTTGTTCATATTCCTCAGCACCTCCTTTTGTCAGCCTTTTTGATTATGATGTCAGAGTTGTTCCTGAGGCTGTTGATGGCATTGTGTTCAGCATGGCTGAGGTTATGGGGCAAGTGATGCTGCTTTTCCACAATTTCAGCCCATGGACGTCGACGGAAGCAATCTTTGTAGAAGTCCAGTCTGTTTTGACCTTCAGGAGGAGTCCACCCAGAATCCTTCTTTTTGTAGTGTTGGTAGGAAGGATTCTGTGGGTTAGTATGTTGTTCAGAGGTGTGTTGGAAATATTCTTTGAATCGAAGATGTCGAAAGTAGGACTCTAGGTCACCACAGAACTGTATCATGTTCCTGGGCCTGGAGGGACAAAAGGAGAGGCCCCGAAATAGGATAAACTCTCCTGCAGGCTAAGAATATAGCTGGAAAGATTAACAATATTGTTGGGTGGGTTAAGGGAACCACTGTTGTGGCTCCTTGTGGCATGTAGTAGTTTAGATAGTTTAGTGTCCTTTTTCCTTTGTAGAGAAGCAAAGTTTGTGTTGTAAATAGCTTGTCTAGTTTTTGTAAAATCTATCCATGAGGAAGTTTGTGTGGAAGGTTGTTTTTTTATGAGAGTATCCAGTTTTGAGAAGTCATTCTTAATCTGTCCCTGTTTGCTGTATAGGATGTTGATCAGGAGGTTTCACAGCTTTGAACAGCTCTTATTCTCGGATGACAGTAGTGTAAAGGTAACTCAGTCAGAGAGTTGCCTTTAATATACTATACCATCAAGTCTATTCCACAACGCTCAGCAATAGAACACCTGCTGATTCCCCCATCTTCTGAGGAAGTCCGGCATGTCATCACCCAGACAAAAAATTACAAGGCAGCAGGCCCAGAGGGCATCCCAGCTCAGGTTTTTCAAGCTGGTGGAACAATGCTCCAGCATAAATGTTGCCAACTCCTCGACAAAATCTGGACCTGCGAAGAAATTCCACCTGACTTTAAGAATGCAATTATTGTTACAATATTCAAGAAAGGGGACAAATCTTTGTGTGGGAATTACAGAAGTATATACTGCTCTCCTCTCTCCATCTCCGGGAAGATCCTTGCCCAGATCCTACAAAACCGCCTTCTCCTCCTTGCTGAAGAACTCCTCCCTGAATCACAGTGTGGCTTTAGGCCATCCCAAGGCACAACTGACATAATCTTCATGGCACGACAGATTCAGGAGAAGTGCAGAGAGCAACACCAGGAACTGTTCATGGCATTCATCAATCTAACCTAGGCCTTTGACTCTACCAATCGTGATGCCCTATGGAAGGTTCTCTGTAGGTTTCCTGTCCAAAGAAATTCGTTTCCATCATCAGATTATTCCATGATGGGATGATTGCCACCATTCAGTGCAACAGCTCAGAGACTGAAGCATTCATCATTTGCGCTGGTGTCAAGCACTGATTCTCATATGGGACCACCTTCCTGATGGAATCGGGATTGAGTATCCTATGGGTAGTCAGCTCCCCAGTTTCTGACGTCTCCAAATTAAATCACTGACCTTTGGTATGCAGATGACTGCGTCATTCTTGCTCACAAAGAAGCTGACCTGCAAAGTGCCCTAAATCTTTTTGCAGATGCCTATCACAGCCTGGGTGTCTCTCTCAACATCGGGAAAACCAAGGTACTCTACCAGCCCTCACCTGCACAAACTACTCTTCATACTCCACAAATCACCATCAGTGGAGAATCCCTGGAAAATGTGGACTATTTTCCATACTTTAACAGCCACCTCTCCCAAACAGCCAGCATTGACACAGAAATTAAATACAGGATCCACTGTGCCAGCACATCTTTTGGAAGACTACTCAAACAAGTCTTCAATTATAGGGATCTGGAAACAGGCACCAAGGTTTTGGTTTACAAGGCAATTGTCATTCCCACCTTTCTCTATGGGTTTGAGACCTGGGTAACCTATAGACAACATCTGAAGTGGCTGGAGTGATTCCAGCAGCGTTGCCTCAGGAGGATTCTCAAGATCAGCTGGGAAGACCGACACACTAGCATTGGTGTTCTTTCTGCAGCCAACATCAGCAGTATAGAAGTACAGGTCACGAAACACAAACTCTGCTGGGCTGGCCACTGTGTGTAATGTATGACTGACATTTGCCTCCCAAAGCAAGTACTCTTCTCTCAGTTAAGTTAGGGAAGAATGGCTTGCAGAGGGCAGCAGAAGCACTTCAAAGACATTTTGAAAGCACAACTTAAAAAGGGAGGCATCAACCCAACAAACTGGGGGGACTCAACGTGGAACAGAACAGTGGCACCACACCATACACCTCAGCTCACTTTGAGGAGAACAGATGTACTCATGAGATAAAGGAGGAAAGAAAGGGCACAACGGTCCAGACAACAGCTATGTCTCCTCCAAGATTACAGCTGTCATTTCTGTGGGACAATCTACAGGGCATGAATTGGGCTTCTCAACCACTTAAAAACCCACCAATGAACCCCCTTGGCAGACATCATCCTCACATCGATGGATAGCCAAAGAAGATATATATATATTACTTAAATAAAATACTCTAAAAGGTGGTATAAATAACACTTTGCTCTTTTCTAATGCTTTCTAGCCAATCTCAAATCACTCTACGAAGATCAATGAATTTAATCTCATAACCATCCCTTTAAGGTTTGGTGGTAGCAGTAGTAACGGCTCATGTGGCGCCTAATGGTCTCAGACACCATCCGATGGTCCAGGGACATCTACATCAAACACGTCACCAACCACCGACAGTACCAGGAGGCGTGAGCCGGAGCGACATCATGCTTCGACTACGAGAAAGGGACCGAGAGACTCTGTCCATTGGACCATATGAACTAGAACCATAAACTCACTGAGCATTAAATCTCACCAAATAAGGGTCAATCCATTCTCATCGTATCCACTCATACTCCACACCTGAACATAGCCATTATATGAACAACATACCCTCTTATCTCAATGTCTGTACTTTGATCCGTCAACCTTTTACCCCCAATTGGGGATATTGCAGATTATGTATTCCTTAAGCCACCCAATCTTAAACCAAACTTTGCACCCCTTGATAATCTGTATGTTATTCCCTGATAACCAGAAACTCCTATGCTTAAACTCTGTACCATTCACTTTTTTTTAAACATCATCTTAACAAAATTTTTAATTCTATTCTTTCACTGGGGAAATGGAGGCATAGAGGAGTTCAGTAATTTTGTCCAATATTGCCAACCTCATGAGGTTGTCAACCTCATGTTTGTTTTTTCTAAATGCATTCTTTTAGTTTGTCTGTGTCTGTGTGTGGTGTGTAAAATGAAGTCTGAGATTCTTATGGAACTACTAAAGTCCAGGAGTGGGGTCTTTAAGAAAAATACCAAGTATTGCAAGACAAGTTTGCAACACTGAAAGTCCCACAAAGTCTGTGGTACTGGCAGTCCTATCCCATGGGGAATAATCACAATTGTGGTGTAGTTGATCCCCTGAATTTGGAGAGTGCAACCTGTAAACCCCTCACCCCCCACCAATAGGTGTGAATATGTCCCTTTGTCAGTGCTGGGAGCAGTTACAAACACCATCCCATGTGACACAATTAACTGAAAAAAACTACCTGGAGATTTATTGCTTACAAACAGCTTCAGGTATTGTAAGGTATTGTAATCACAGTGACTTATTTCTGGCATAGGCTAGGGCATGGGTTACTTTCACCCCCCTTCGATGAGCCCAGTAACATGCCACATATATACTATTGACAAATGATGCCACTTTATCAATTATAATTGTGCCATATTTCTTTTGTGTACAGTGGACATCTGGCATGATACTGAGAAGAAATTTTCTGATAACAAGCTGAATGAGTCATAAGTAGCTCTTAAAGTGAGTGTCTCAGATTTAAGTTTTTGGGGGCCTGTTCAAAGGCAGTTTTATGCCCAAAGCACTATCCAGATCAAGCCATTGTTTTCTCCCTCCTCCCCCCCCCCAAATTATTGTTTTTAACTTGTGTGTAAAGACTGCCACATTTTAATATGCAAGTATTTTTGTTGGGAGACCATAGGAGATTAATGTCTTAATTGTTCTGGCACTATTTCTGGCTACAGGTATACAGCAGTAATGTTTTATTTCTGTAATAAAGGTGTGACACACAGAAGGGCTGGTAAAAGTCTAGTCTTCATTTCCTGGCCGCATTCTTATGACATGAGGCAGGGTTACAAATGTCATAGGGCAGGGATTATTATCCACTGGCTCCAGCTGTTACAGTTCCTAGTGCCTTTTCAAAATGTAATTACAGCTTTTGGTAGCTTTCTTGAGCAATGATAAACTGGAGGGCAGGAATGCTGTCATAGGGACCTATAAAATTGATGTGTAAACATTTTTGTCCAAAGATATATTATAGATGAAGCACAAATTTCACAATTCTATTGACTTTCCAGTGTAATAACTGTGATAGAATACTGATTGAGACAATATTTCTATTAAGGTGCGTTTATGGTCTAGTACAGGGGTTCTGAAACTGGGGGTCATGAGGTTATTACCTCGGGGATCGCAAACTGTCAGCCACCACCACCGAACCCTGCTTTGCTTCCAGAATTTATGATAGTGTTAAATATTAAACGTGTTTTTAATGTATAAGGGGGAGCAGGTCACACTCAAAGGCTTGCTGTGTGAAAGGGTCACCAATATAAAACTTGGAGAACCATGGGTATAGTAATTGAAGACCTGCCAAGTATATATCCATTTATCCTTGCAACACCTCTGGTACTTCTCCCATCACTGGAAGTGCCTGTGATATCGAGAAATATTCTTGGTTTATAGGTGACTGAGGTACAAGGTGTCATGATATATGTCCTTGTTAATTTGCAGTCCTTAATCAGGAGGCATTTATTAAAGAAAATAACTACAGGCTTCCAGATAGGCTTCCACACAGCTGAAATTACAGCTTGATCCCCTTTGTCTGGAATTCCATGTGGTATAGAGATTTCTAGTGGCTGCACAATGTACTGCAAGTGAATCTATCACTTCACCACACACTACAGTGAGACTGAATGAGTCACTTGCCTTCAATCACATGCAGGCGCATGGGCCTCTCCAGACCTCCTACGCCCCGACGCGTACTTCAGGAGGTGAAGGCCGCTTTGCCGCCCACTGCTCGGGTTTACCTTGAGCGGGTCCTGCGCAAGGGCGTGCCCCGCCCACCCTCCACCCCAGGCACGCCGGACCTATTAATTGGGCCTCATGCCCCATGGACCCAACTGATTTCCCCCCCACCCCTTCACCATGAGCTGGCTGCACGAGCTGCAGCCGGTCTGCTTCCAGACCATGCCAAGGAAACATCTATACACGCTTGTGCTCCACACCCTTCATGCCCTCACCCTCATGTCCCGCCCCACTACAAAATGGCAGGACCTCCTGCCACCTTTGGAGGGTGAGGAGCCTCGGTGGGCCAGCCTATATTCCACCTTGATCCCGAGGCCTGCCGGGGATATCAGTTGGCAGCTCCTTCACGGAGCCGTGAGCACAGGCGTGTACTTGGCACAGTTCACCCCTGTCCCAGATACCTGCCCCTTTTGCGGCATAAGGGAAACCCTGGCACACATATATTTGGAGTATGCCAGGCTACAGCCCCTATTCCGGCTCCTCACCAATATTTTATTACGTTTTTGGTTGCACTTTTCCCCTCACCTTCTTATTTATGCACTCCCTATCTACGGCCCCACATAGACACGGGATCTCCTGGTCAGCCTCCTCCTGGCCCTAGCTAAAATGGCCATCTATAAAGCCAGAGTGAGGAGGTTGGCCGATGGAGTCTCCTGTGACTGTGGGGCCTATTTCCGATCCTCAGTCCATTCACCTATCTGGGCAGAGTTCCGCTGGGAGGTGTCCACTGACTCCCTTGATGCCTTTGAGGAGCAGTGGGCGCTGTCCAGGGTTCTCTGCTCGGTGTCCCCATCCGGTTCCCTTTGTTTGACCCTTTGACCACACTCCTGTCCTTGTTATTTCATTAGTTGTCCCCCGGATTTATTTGGTGTCCAGGTCCTGTGGATCTCCCCCTTAGGCTGGCGGGGGAGGGGGATCCTTTAGCAGTGGGCAGGCTTTGCCCGCTCACTTCCTGGATCCCCATAGGATCACATGCAAGTCTGCTGCAGAACTGGAAATGAGACTCAGGTCTCTGTACAGTGTTTTAATTACAAAATCATTTGTGCTGGTTAATACGGTATTCATGATTTTTTTTTTCCACGATGGATAGGACTTAGCCCATCAGGAGAGTCAGGAGACACTGTCTTGGCTTTATTGCTTTTTCCAAAAGGAGTAGGGCCATTGTC
Organism: Lepidochelys olivacea; assembly: GCF_965140295.1. Classification (NCBI taxonomy): domain Eukaryota; kingdom Metazoa; phylum Chordata; order Testudines; family Cheloniidae; genus Lepidochelys; species Lepidochelys olivacea. The sequence continues at coordinate 271,981,580 of NC_140411.1, forward strand.
TTGCCTCCTTCTTGCCCCTTTTGGGATGGTACATAATAGCTCTTCTGGCTGTTATAATATATGTGCCATTACATTTTCATTTACGGGACTGTGGTATAAGTGTTGGTTCTGCTTTGTGAATAGCACAAGCAGTTTGCAGAATTGCCCCCTCACTCAATGTTTATATCTTACAAATTTAGTCTGGATACTCCTTGCTTTCTATTTTCCCACTTGTTGCTGAAGAAGTAATTTGTATTGAATTGCTTTAGTGGGGCATGGACAAAGATTGGGGAAGAATATTAAATCACAAGCTGCTAAAACTCCCCCAATCAGTAGAAACCTTTTGGGAAGTGAAAATGTATCTTAAACAGTTTTGCAGGTGGATTGAGGATCTGTCAATCACTGTGAATTGTCAACTCTGAAGAATTCAAATGTTGTCAGTAAGGAGTGGTCTGTTCCACCCATCATTACAGCAGTTTCAAGCAGCTAGCTTAATGACAAGGGTTGTGAGGCCAAAGCAGCAACTGCCTTGTGTGGTTTTCCCCCACACCCCAGGCAGAAAGACCAGGCACATGTAGAGTAGGGCAGACAAACAGCAGGAAGCTGCTCCCCAGAATTGCAATTTCTATTTAGGCCAAATCAGCACCCCATAATCCAGGTGTGAATTTCCCCCTGCCATGTAGAAAAGGGGGTTGGGGAATTATAGCACCACCATCTGTGGGCTCTGCAGAACACTCTTGAGATCTGCATAGGGGGAGTGTTTCAGAGTAGCAGCCATGTTAGTCTGTATTCGCAAAACGAAAAGGAGTACTAGTGGCACCTTAGAGACTAACCAATTTATTTGAGCATAAGCTTTCGTGAGCTACAGCTCACTGTGGGTGTGGGTTAGTGCAATAAGTGAGTGGACCTCTGCTGGGAGGCAGCAAGCACTACTGGTTCAGGGGAACATGCTGGTAATGTAGCTCCTATAAAGCCAATGTAGGAGGGAATATTCAGGACAGAGGGGCACCAGATTCACAGGGCTTCTCTGTAGAGAGCCATGTATATCCCCCAAATCAGTGGCACTTAGGGGTGGTCCTGCAATGTGGAAAACCTGCCTGCACTCCCTGATGGAGTAACTCTGCAAAACAAGACCACCCCACTCCTGCAGATATTAACAGAGGAAGGGTGATCTAGCTCATCATCGTTATTTGAGAGTAAACAGCCTGATCAGCACTGTACAAAGACCAGGGAAGATAGAATCCCTGTCCGAGGAGCTTAAAATCTAGCTAAGAGTCTAGACAGGCATGATCCATACTTTGGAGGTTCAAACTTCAAGCTGTACTCTCTGTGTGTGTTTAAATATATACTTCTCACCCTGGGAACCTAATAGATGTTTCCTCTAGCAGTGCCTGGTGGCAGAAGCCCACTCTTGTTTACAGTACTCCATTCTTTAAAAAAATAGATAGGGAGAGAAATGCCCTGCGGAAGTGGAGGAAAAAACAGAAATATTAATTTTTTTGAAGAAAAGAAACATATTTAGGAGCCTGTTCCTGATACTTGTCCTCCCATGAACAATCCTGTGTATTCAGTGAGGCTTCCTAAGGGACTACCTGCATGCATAATGGCTATAGATTACAGCTCTAGGTGGAGGTTAAAGAGTTACATAAATAAACTTGGATGAGAAAACTACAAAACATTTGCTCATGGTTTATTGGTTCACAGATAAATTTATCTAGAAAAGGAAGATAAAATAACGAACAGAACATTGGAGACATTTCTTTATTATTCTAATATAGGTTGAATATCTTAAATTTACTGACTCACCCTGTTTAGAAAATGTTGCCATCTCAACTTCAGATCAAGCACACAACTCAGAGTAACAATGTGACCAGCTGCAGCCTTTGGTGATCCAGCAGCAATGTGGCTGACAAATATTATTTTTAGTGTGCTGTATGTAACCTTAATATTATCTCCCTGGAAACAGAAGCTGATAACCCAGCTTTAAAATGTTTTAATCAAACAAGATAGAGAGAAGTTGTAAAGCTTCTAAGTTCTAACACACTTTAGGTTTGTGTGTGTAAGTTCTAATATTTTTGGGAAGAAAAGCTCTAAAATAGAACAAACATTTTAGGAAAATATTCTGACTGCATTAAAAACCAGAGTAGCTTTCCCCCCCTTAATTGAATAATTACTTTATACTGTACGGTATAAAACCTCAGGCTCAACCTCCTCTCTGCCTGTGCCTAGATAGATCTCTTAGGATTGACTTCATCTCTTTCCTTCTGCTACCAAGGATGACTGAATCTTCTGATGGGTCTGTCCCCTCCATGCTGACACCCTGGGTGTTATCTCATGTCAGTGCTTCTCACGTAACATTTTCCGCTGTCATTTAGGAAGGTACCTCCTGGATTATAAGTATGTCTCTATAATAATGGGCCCTTTTCCCCACCATGTGCTATCACTTGCATCAATGGAGGTTCTCTCAATTTTATACTGGTTTACCTTCAGAGAGGGAATTAGGCCCAATGTCTATCTTCTACTGGCTCAGCAGCTTCCATCCCAAAGGAAACCACAAAGCTTTAAAAATCATGACCCAAATTGTCTGCCTACCTAACTCCATTGGAATTAGGCAAACGGAAACTTTAGCCTTATATGTATATGATGGCCACCACCTTGATCAACACTGGGGATTGAATTGGGGACCTCTAGAGCTAAAACATGAGTCTCACAGCTGGATCTAAAGAGCCAGACTCTGTAGCTAGAGTTATAACACTCTTATCCTCTGTGCGTTAGACAAAGAGGGAGTTGCATAACGCATCCTGACCAGTGGCTTACACATAATGCAGCAATGCTAAAAGCTGCTGTGCCTGCCAGTGGAGGAAGGCAGCCATTTGGCACGACACATTGCACAACAGTGGGAAGAGGGGAAATATTGGCCAAAGACACCAGGACAGCCCCCCTACTCTTAAGAAAGATATCATGGGGTCTTTAATAGTTAAACAGAACAGGCTACAGTTAACTTAGGCATTTCAGAAGACCACCAGGCTTCCCACTGACTGTTGGTCTTTGAAGATAGGATAGATAAGCTGTGTTGGTTGGTGTTTACTTAATACAAACACGTCTCACTCTTGGAACATCGGCCCTATTGAAATGATTTGTCATCAGCAACGTTTCAGACTCATGAAGTTCAAGGGCCTTGCAAGCACAATTGAAAGTGCAGTCCCCCTTCCAATTCTATCATTAAGGCTAGAAGTGGGGCAATACTGAAATCTTTTATTCAAATATCGAAATAGCTACACACCATATACCCAGTTCAACGAAATGAGGGCCCTGATCTGAACCACCTCTGACTGGATTCCTCCAACTGTTCTCCTATCCAAAATCACTGCTATTTTTGTGCCTCTCAAAAAACTTGTCTAAGCAATATATTTCCCCAGGAAAATAGCTGAAGATGTGGGATAGTCTACCAACATTTTTAAAGAAGTAGATTTTCCAGCTGTTCTGCTTCCTTAAATCCTCTCTTTCCCCTTCATTAAAGGGGCTATATTTCTAACTAAAGTGAAGCCCTTATTCTCTATAATCAGAAAGGACAGGCTGTCCTTCCCCATCTCAGCCATGGAGTGCAAGGTTTCTTAAAAAACAACAAAAAAACACCCCAATCAACTGGGTAGGAACTTTGGAAATGAGTTCTGCAGTCCTCATCATTAGTCAGTTTCACTGCCAGCTATTCAAGCATCGCTTGTCTCGATTACTCCATCCTACCACTCTCCCTGCCCTTTCAACACAACATCTCCCTCACCACTCTATGCAAAATGCTTCCTCGGCGATGATCTTCCTTTCCTGCTGCTCCATTCTGCCCTTCCAAGCCTTTCACTAGATTTCTCTTCAATGGACTTTCATTGATGTATCAAAGGCTATGGCTACACTACAGCTTACGTCAACATAACTTATATTGCTCAGGGTGTGAATTACCCACCCCCCCGAGTGACATAACTTATACCAATTTAAGCAGTGTGTGTCCAGCGCTATGTTGGAGGGAGAGCTTCTCCCGCTGACATAACTGCTGCTGCTCGTTGGAGGGTGGGGGTGGGGTATTAAGTAAACGGAAGAGCTCTCTCCAGTCAGCTGAGTGTGGCTACAGTAGTGGCTTACAGCAGCGCAGCTGAAAGCTCTCTAGTGTAGCCGTAGCCATAGCCTGAGAGAACCTGGCTGATTTTTAGAGATGGTCAAATACTGCAAAAATAGATGTAGTGAATAGCAGCAGAATTTGCCAGATAACACAGCTGAATACTATTCTATCAGCTTGTACCCACTTTGTTTTATTATTTGTATTACAGTGATGCCTAAAGGTTCCAACTGATAGTGGACCCCCATTGTATTTGGCACTGTATGAACACAGAGTCCCTACCTTGAAGAGCTAATAATTTAAGTAGACAAGACAGATAGGCAGGGGCAACAGATGCACAGAGAGATGATTTACCCCAAGTCACATATAGCCAGGGCCGGCCTTAGGGGTGGGCCACTCGGGTGACTCCCAAGGGTGCCATGGTCCATGGGTCACCGTGTAGCAGCGCTGATCTGTGCACGCTGCTGGTGTGGAGTCAGAACCTGCTCCCTGCTGGCAGGGGAGTGCCGCATGGGAGGACATCCAGATTTCTCTCTGCTCCTTCCCAGGGGAGGAACATGGGGGTGGGTGGGGGGTGAGCAGTGATGCACAGGTAGTGTTCCCCCCACCCCCCAACATTCCTCCATGACCCCCTTGGGGGCTGGGAGGGGGGGGGGAGCGAGTAGCAACACCAAGCACTCTGTGCATCCAGGTCACTTTCCCCACCTGGGCTGTGCTGTGAGGCGAGCATCAGGAACTGCTGCTCTCTGCCCTCCCCTTATGCAGCCCATGGGAAAGTGACTGGGATGCAGGGAGCCCTGATGTTGCTCCTCGCTCCACCCCCCACAGCTCCCTAGGGGTGTGCAGAGGAGCAATGTTGGAGGGGGGAGTGAGCAGCAATGTCAGCTGCTCCCTGCATTCAGGTCAGTTTCCCCACGTGGGCGTAGTAGGGCAGTGAAGGGGTTGGGGCATAGGGTGCACAGTGCAGTAGTTAGGAGTGAAGAGGGGAATGCAGGGGTTAGGGGTGCAGGGGGCACAGTGCAGAAGTTGGGGAACCTGGGGAGCCCACGAGGGCCAGGGGCAATGGGGGGGCACCATGCCCTCAGGAACCAGGAGGGCCAAAATACAAGTGCGCCCAAGGCACCATTTTGCCTAAGGCCAGCCCTGCATATAGCAGGTCACTAGCAGAGCTAGAGCAAGAATCCAGGCATCCTAACTCTCAGTCCAGTGCCCTGTCTACAGTGTCTCTCAAAGGCTAAAGCCTGCCTTGGACACTTTTTTTAGCCTCCTGGCAAACATTAGATTCACTTGGCTCAAACTATTTCACTCTAAAGGTTCTGGGTTCTCAGAGCCAATTTAATCTTGGTGTCAAAACTGGCAGGGAGCAGATAGTGCCTGCCATAATCAACTGACTGACAGAAAGGGGAGCCATGCCAGCAACAAATGCCAACTCCTATAAGAGGTTGACGTGGAAACCTTGGCAGGTTAAGGGGCCATAGAGGATTGCTGCTGCAGTTACATAACTTGGATTTTTAAAAAATGCTCAATCTGGCATGCTGTGTGTTTTGACATGTGTTTGATGTCAATGCTCCTGTTTTATAGCCGTACTAAGGACTCATTGACAGAGGGCACTTAGAGCTTTATATAGATATGATGGTCTAACTTGGATTGGTTTCTGAACCAAAAGCTAGATTGTGGTGGAGGGATCTGGGGCTTTGCCAAAGAATTTTGTAAAGGTCACTTTAATGGTGCTTCATATTCTTACAAAGAGGAGTTATACAAAAGATTAACTTGGCAAATATATCCAACTGGATACTGAATCACTGGGTTATTATAACGGAATATGAATAGCATTTCTGAAATGGCACAACATAAAAGAATTGAAAAGAAAGTGTCCTGCATTCCAATGGGAGGTGTGATTTGAGCACTATATAGCTAACCTGAAACTTTGGGGGATAATTTTGGAGGCAGCTTGCCCCAACCTAGCCCAGTCCCCTTCTGTGTGTTCAACAATATGTTGTAAGTGAACCCAATGCTGGGTTCTGATTGCATCTAAGGATTTGTCTTCACTGACAATTTTTTTTTTTTAAAAAACATCAGGGTAAATAATGTGTTATTTAGCCTACTGTAAAAACACAGTGGAGATGAGGCACTTTAGGTTTACTGTGAAGTAAACTCCAAGTGGGGGTATAGTGCTGACCTTGCCTAGCTACCTCATGGTAAACACTACAAATATTACTTAAGATTTTTACAGAAAGAAAACTAGCATGTATGTTATCTCACTGTAAAAAAACCCAGCACCTTTTTAAGGAGAGAAGACAAGGCCTAAGTAAGCTAGGCCTGGGCTGAGACTACTCTCTGTTCTTAGAGACCCAGAGCTAAGGCACATTTCAGGCTCAGACATCTTGTCTGGGCCCTTCTTTGGGATGTGGGACTCCACAGTTCAGCCATTGCACATCATGGAACCAGTGCCTCAGACCTCTTGAGCCCTCTACTTGCTTATGCTTCTTCAGAGTTCCACCTAGCTATGGGCACTCTGGCTTCTACTTTAACTCTGTCAGGGACAACATGGGATGAAGGCATAGAACAGAAGCTTAGCAAAGAAATTACTTAACCACAATCACTTGATTCCTAAAAATCCCTCAAGAGTTACAGATCTTCACAAAACAGAAGACCTGAGATGCATCCTCTCCTAATCTGATCTCATCTCTTCAGAGAGTCCACTGTCAGTGTTTCAGGGTAGGCAGAGCCCCTGCTGCCTTCTTTCCTTCAGCACAGTCTTCTTGCATGTGGCAATGAATTCTACCTCTCCAAACAGTGGAGATATGGAAATAAAGATTAGAACGCTAAAGTTATGTTAATATTATACACAGAAAACTATGTTAAAAGAACATTAGTAAGGTTGCAAAATCAAGCACTCACATGCTCAGCTAATCTTAGTGTTTCTTCCACCCTAACTCCTTGTCCCAGTATTCATTTTCCCCTGCTTCTGACTACTAGTCACTACTTTCAGTACCCCTCTGCCCAGGCTCCCTGTTGCACTCTGCTTTCCTATTCATCCTCCAGTCCAGTTCTTGTCCCCTCTGCACTGAGATAAAGTAACTTACTTCTCCACGCTTCCTGGGCATCAGGAGGGAGATTGGTATTCACTCAAAAGTTCTAAAGGAACTCAAATGTGAACTTGCAGACCTACTAATTGTGGTATTTAAACTTTTGCTTAAATCAGTTGCTGTACCAGATGATTTGTGTGTAGCTAATGTGACTATTTTTTTTTTTAAAAGGCTCCAGAGGTGATCCTGGCAATTACAGGCCGGTAAGCCTAACTTCAGTACTGGGCAAATAGGTTGAAACTATAATAAAAAACAGAATTATCAGACACATAGATAAACACAAATATGTTGGAGAAGAATCAACATGGCTTTTGTAAAGGGAAATCATGCCTCACCAATCCACTAGAATTCTTTGAGGGGGTCAACAAGCATGGGGACAAAGGTGATCCAGTGAATATAGCACTCGGACTTTCAGAAAGCTTTTGACAAGTTCCCTCACCAAAGCTCTTAAGCAAAGTAAGCAGTCATGGGATAAGAGGGAAGTGCTTCTTATGGATCAGTAACTGGTTAAAAGATAGGAAACAAAGGATAGGAATAGATGGTCAGTTTTCACAGTGGAGAGAGTTAAATAGCTGTGTCCTTCAAGGAACTGTACTGATAATGGTGCTGTTCAACATATTCATAAATGATCGAAAAAAAAAAGAGTAAACTGTGAGGTGACAAAGTTTGCAAATGATACTAAATTACTCAATATAGTTAAGCCCAAAGCAAGAGTTAAAAAGGGATCTCAGAAAACTAAGTGAATGGGCCCCCAAAAAGCAGAGGAAATTCATTGTTGATAAATGCAAAGTAATGCATCCTAGAAAACATAATCCCAACTATACATACAAAGATGTGGTCTAACATTACCTGTTCTAACATTACCATTCAAGAAAGATCATTACCTGCTCTAACATTACCATTCAAGTTACCTGCTCTAACATTACCATTCAAGAAAGATCTTGGAATCATTGCGGGTATTTCTCTGAAAAGATCCACTCAATGTACAGCAGCAGTCAAAGACTAACAGAATGTTAGGAACCATTAGGAAAGGGATAAGATAGATAGTATCCTAGTGCCGCTATATGAAGCCATTGTATGCCCACAACTTGAATACTACATAGAGTTCTGGTTGCTCTATGCCAAAAAAGACATATTGGAATTGGAAAAGGTGCAGAAAAGGGCAACAAAAATGATTAAAGGACTGGAACAGCTTCCGTGTGAGGAGAGATTAAAAAGGCTGGGACTGTTCAGCTTGGAAGAAGGACGATTAAGGAGGGATATGACACAGGTCTATGAAATCATGAAGGGTGTGGAGACAGTGAATCAGGGAGTGTGATTTACCCCTTCACATAAGCACAAACCAAGGTTCACTCAATAAAATGTATAGGCAACAAGTGCTTATTCACACTGCGCACAGTCAACCTGTGAAATTTGTTACCACAGTATGTTGTGAAGGCCAAAAGTATTAGTGGGTTCAAAAAAGAATTTGATAAGTTCATGGAGGATAGGTCCTACTGGCCAAGATGTTCAGGGATGCAATCCCCATGACTGCTAGAACCTGGGCCTGGATGATAGAGGGTAGATTCCTTGATGCAGTGCCCTGTCCTTTTCACGTTGTCTGAAGCATCTGGCACTGGCAGAAGAAAGGACACTGGACTAGAGGGACCATTGGCCTGACCCAGTATGGCCTTTTTTTCGGTTCTTCAGTTCTTATGAGAGGGGGCATTGAGAGCAAAGAAGAAATAGTCTCTTTGCTTTCAGTTCCAGTGTCTGGCCCTGGCCTGGTCTACAGCAGCAATTGCAGGGAAAGTCCTGCTCAGTCCCCTGCAGCCTTGGGCTGGACTGGTGCATACACAGTGGAGATGGAATCTTTGGATATTTTAGCTGTTGAACTCTAGCAAATATCTAATGAGCATGTGCAAACTGCTATTTTTCAAAGGTTTACAGCTTGTCCAAATTCGGGTAGATTTTCACAGGGACAACAAAAAACAACCAAAAACTCCTCCCCCAAACCCCCACATCCCTGTCAAATTTCACATCCCTGCTCCAAAGCATGGGAACATTAGAGGTTTTCAAATAAAAGGTTGACACAAATTTTTAAAGTCTCATACTTGGAAATGGCTGAATCGTTTTTGCCAAAATTCAAACACACACATCCTGAAGCAGACATCTGGCATGGGAAATTTCAACCAAAACAGTTAGACTGGCAAAGTTTTAGGTAGCTGAAAACAGGGTCTTACAATGGGACATGTCAGGCATCCTTAATAATAGGCAGCACTATCAGCTCCACCTATAACACACACACACTTTTTTTTTTTAAACTATGTATCACTATACTTTGCAATTTAAAGCTCTTACATGGTTGCCTAATTTTAGATCAAAACATGTTAATTCAAAATCAGGTAATGCATTTAGCCAGTTGGAACCCAGATCACCTTCAGAGTGGAAGGAGAGGGAATTGTTTTACGTGATGTTCATATACTGTTTCAGACCATTCTAATGAATGGAGTTTATGGAAAGCAATCATTAGAAGCATGAGAGGTATATGGCTCCAGCATTTGGGGAAGCTGGCATGAGCACCGGAAGCTCCAGGGTGCCTGGATTGTGGCCCTGCCCCCTGCTCAGCCTCCTCCCCTGAGGCCCTGCCCCCATTCCACTCCCATTCTGCCCCATGCTCCATCCCCACGCCGCCCCATTGCCTGCCTCCACTCAGCCCTAGCCCCCACTTGCTCCCTCCCCCGCCCCGCCATCACTCCTCTTGTCCGCTGTGGAGAACAGGAGCAAGCAGGGGACCTCCGGGGAGAGGCGGTGGAGGAGAGGAGTGACTTGGCGAGCAGAAGGTGGTGGGGGCCTCAGGGGAACAGGGATGGGAAGGGGCGGAAAAAGGATGGGCCTCAGGGGGGAAGAGAAGTACCATGGGCGAGAAGAGATGCAGCGTGGGCAGGGTCAGGGGGAAGAGTGGGAGTGGGTCCTTGATGTAGAACGCAAGAGGGGCCCTGGCCCAGGCGTCTGCACTCACAAAGGTGACAGGTCAGCAGCTGTTTGTGGAGGCTTAGCCTCCTCGCCTGGCCTATTATACCACCTGCCCATGATTAGAGGGAGGAAAGGAAGAAAGAGTGGAGAGAGAAACCAGAGCCTGTGACAGAGTCTACAGGCTAAACTAGGAAGGAAGGTTAGCAAAAATAAGGAAAGAACAAGTTAGATATCTTAAGTCACCAGAGCCTGATGAATACATCTTAGAATACTCAATTTACTGACTGAGGAGATATCTGAGTCATAGAATATCAGGGTTGGAAGGGACCCCAGAAGGTCATCTAGTCCAACCCCCTGCTCGAAGCAGGACCAATTCCCAGTTAAATCATCCCAGCCAGGGCTTTGTCAAGCCTGACCTTAAAAACCTCTAAGGAAGGAGATTCTACCACCTCCCTAGGTAACGCATTCCAGTGTTTCACCACCCTCTTAGTGAAAAAGTTTTTCCTAATATCCAATCTAAACCTCCCCCACTGCAACTTGAGACCATTACTCCTCGTTCTGTCATCTGCTACCATTGAGAACAGTCTAGAGCCATCCTCTTTGGAACCCCCTTTCAGGTAGTTGAAAGCAGCTATCAAATCCCCCCTCATTCTTCTCTTCTGCAGGCTAAACAATCCCAGCTCCCTCAGCCTCTCCTCATAAGTCATGTGTTCCAGACCCCTAATCATTTTTGTTGCCCTTCGCTGGACTCTCTCCAATTTATCTACATCCTTCTTGTAGTGTGGGGCCCAAAACTGGACACAGTACTCCAGATGAGGCCTCACCAATGTCAAATAGAGGGGAACGATCACGTCCCTCGTCCTTAGAGATTATCTTTGAAAAGTTATGGAAGACAGGAGAGATTCAAAAGGACTGGAAAAAGGACACATGTAGTGCCAGTTCAGAGAAAGGGAAATAGGGACAATCTGGGGAATTACCAATCAGTCGCCTTAACTTCAATACCCAGAAAGATAATGGAGCAAATAATTAAGCAATTTATTTGCAAACACCTAGAAGATAATAAGGTGATAAGTAACATTCAGCATAGATTTGTCAAGAACAAGGTTGTGTCAAACCAACCTAATAGCTTTCTGACAGGGTAACAAACCTTATGGATGGCAGCAAAGCGGTAGATGGACTTTTGTAAGGCTTTTGGTACTGTCTCACATGCCCTTCTCATAAACAAATTAGGGAAATACAACCTAGACGGAGCTACTTACTGTAAGGTGAGTGCAAATCATTCTCAGAGAGTAGTTATCAGTGTTTCACAGTCAAGCTGGAAGGGCATAACAAGTGGGGTCCTGCAGGAATCAGTTCTGGGTCCAGTTCTGTTCAATATCTTCATCAATGATTTACATAATCGCATAAGTACACTGATAAAGTTTGCAGAGGATACCAAGCTGGGAGTGGTTGAAGTACTTTGGAGGATAGGATTAAAATTCAAAATGATCTGAACAAACTGGAGAAATGGTCTGAAGTAAATTGGATGAAATTCAATAAGGACAAATGCAAAGTACTCCATTTAGGAAGGACCAATCAGCTGCACACATAAAAAATGTGAAATTACTTCCTAGGAAGGAGTACTGCAGAAAGATCTGGGGGTTATAGTGGATCACAAGAGGATAAATGAGTCAGTGGAACACTCTTGCAAAAAAAGTGAACCGTCATTCTGGGATGTATCATCAGGAGTTTTGTAAGCAAGACGAGAGGTAATTCTTTCGCTCTACTCCATGCTGATTAGGCCTCACCTGGAGTATTGTGTCCAGTTCTGGGTACCACATTTCAGGAAGGATCTGGACAAATTGGAGAAAGTCCAGAGAACAGCAACAAAAATGATTAAAGGCCTAGAAAACAACCTATGAGGGGTGATTGAAAAAAAATGGTGTTTTAATTAGTTTGGAGAAGTGAAGACTGAGAGGAGACATAACAGTTTTCAAGTCATAAAAGGTTGTTACAAGGAGGAAGGAGAAAAATGGTTCTCCTTAACCTCTGAGGATAGGACAAGAAGCAATGGGCTTAAATTGCAGCAAGGGTGGTTTAGGTTGGACCTTAGGAAAAACTTCCTAACTATCAGGGTGGTTAAGCACTGGAATAAATTGCCTAGGGAGGTTGTGGAATCTCCATCTGTCATTACTGATTCCCCACTCTGGCACTTCAAGTGCAGAAGGTGGGGGTCTGCAAGGATTTAAAAAAAAAAAATACTTGACACTCCAGGCTTGTAGCAAACCCCCAAGGTTCCAGCTTTTCTCTGACCTTGGCTTGGTAATGCTGCCACCACTCAAGTGAAAATCTGCCTCTTGCATATCCTGGAAAAACTCACTTGGGAAGTTTTCCCTAAGGCCCCTCGGCTTTTCCACCCCTCCCTCGAGGAAGCCGAGAAGAAACGAAACAAAAGGGAAACCCAGCTGTTGCCACCAGCCAATTGAAAAACATATGGCCAGACCCTTTAAGACACAAAACCAATCAGGTTCTTTAAAAAGGTAAATTTTATTAAAAACAAAAAGAAAGAAAATACATCTGGAACTAAGGCTTTTGCTAGATTTTAAAACAATTCCAAAAATTAAGCACCAAAAATAGCTTTCTTGGGGGTTCAGCTTAAAGGTTACAAGCAATCAGAAGCATCTGGACTTAGCACAGAGGAGTCCACAAACCTTACAGAAAATAAAAGAAAATAACCTAACTGCATCTATCTAAACATTCCCTGTCCCAATGAATCCTTCTAGGTATGGAAGATAAATTTTCATACCTGGTCTAAACTTTACACAGCATTCCAGCTGCCCCTGTCTCTTCAGCCCAGAGCAAACAGAGAGACAAAGGGAAAGCTTTCCCCCCCCCCCATTTTAAAAAGTTCTAGCCTTCCCATTGGCTCTTTTGGTCAGGTGCCCACTCCTTTTTCTTTACCTGGGGGACTTTGTTAACTCTTTACAGGTTAAGCAAGCACAGCCACCAAGAGGGACTTTATAGCTAACTAGCTGGCTGGGTGTCCATAAAAGGGAGCTACCTCCCCCACCCCCCTTCATTTATCACACCATCACTGGACATTTTTAAGAACAGGTTAGACAAACACCTATCAGGGATGGTCTAGAGATAGTACTTAGTCCAGCCAGGAGTGCAGAGGACTGGACTACATGACCTCTTGAGGTCTCTTCCAATCCTATGTTTATGATTCTATGACTCAAGAAGAGAAAGTCAGGGAGTTGACAAATCCAATGTTCAGGAGTGTAGATAGGATAGGAAGGGAGAGAAATGCAGCAGAATATTCTAAAGGATGGAGAGAGCTAGGAACAGCGGGGAAAAGTGAAGAGACAACTTGGAGGGAAAAGACTGACATGGAAAGAATAAGGGGAACTGCTAACACGCATTAGTAGTGTTCCAGAAGCTTAGCTATAGAGGATACTATCATAGCCAGTAAACTATGAGTAAAAGGTTCAACTACCACCATTCAATTACATTGTTACTTTCTTGTTAGAAGGCGGGATGAGGAGCAGGGGGTTGTATTTCAGCACATGCCTGAAATCTCTTCAGCTTTAAACAAAAAAGGAGCATTTTCATAAGTTTCATGTTCTGTCAAGAATGTGCTCCGGTGCTGCCTCTGAGTCTGTGCTGTGCTCAGCATATCCATTCTGCTGGAGAGCCCCATGGCATGGGAGGTAGGGGGTTTTGGTGGAGGGTCTTTAGAGCTTGAATTTGCTTCATCCTACGATCCAAAGCTTAACTTGCATGAGTTTTAGCATGTAGCAAGATGCATCAGTTTATTCTGGCATTTTCTTAATTTAGTCCCATCGCCAGAGGGTTTCCATCCATCGACATGCATGAGTGAGAAAGACAGGGATGGATGTGATTAGTGCCAAATGTTGGCACGAGTTGTTCATTCACTTTAACGTCAGCCCAGTGCCCAGCTATCGCAATGATAGGTACCCCACATCTGAATAGAAGAATATGATGAGACTTGCTGTGGATGTGTCTCATGACAGTCAAACACAAAGGATGCTGACATGGATGCCTCACAGCAGATGGACAGAGTGTAAAAAAAGCAACAGCATATTAAGAAATAGTTTTACCATCAAAAGCTGTAGAAAGTACAAAGGCTTGTATGTCATATAAATGCATTGCTTTCACAAGGTGCTCAGAATCTCAGATAACACTGTTTCATGTACCAGAAAATGGTGCTCACCAATTCTTTGTCCATGACGATGCAAAAAGGAAAAAAATTCTCCTGAAAATTTCACTCACTGCAGGGTCGAAAGAAAAGACCCACATCAGTACAGTATGTGACTGTACTTGTGGGCATAGACAGCTGGAGGCTTGGGGGCACTTCTGCCTCCTCAGAAATTAGGGATTGTATTAACAGTAATGGAAATACTGAGTCTGGAACAGAAGCGCCTTTATCTGATTTTATTAAAAGTGGACAAATTTGGCCATGGCACTGAACTTTTCATCAAGCGTTCCTTTTTCAAAACATGAGCAAAAAAATAAAATAGTTTACAAATCTGAAAAAGCTTCAATGACCTTTACCCTAGGTTTCTTTAAATGAATTCATCTGCAACATCTGTAACTTCTAAGTCCCTGGTTTTGCCTTTGCATACATCAGTTGAGATTTGTTTCTCCCTTGGTGGATCAAAGCCATGGTTTAATATACTATAGAGCACTGAAACTATGCTCTTGTACAGCACTGGTTGTCGGTACCACCAAAATCATTTGTATCAACTTCAGCACTATGGAAAATAGCTGATATTCAGTTTAGCTGAATGAACTGAGATACTTCTGAACTGAGTTCAATGATCTGTCTGTAAGTGGACAGTTGACTTACAACAGATAAAGCTGAGTAATCAGTAGATCAGATCATGATTGAAATCAGATCCATACACCTGAAGCACATCTTGAACTTGTGTTTGTTGTTTTTGGAGTTGCTCTGGAAGTTTCAAGATTTTGAATAACTTTGTAACCTTTCCGTTCAAATCTTGATTGAATTCTGGTAAAGTCAATTACCTTGAAGTAAATGTACTTTTAAAATTGCTTTGCTGAATATGGGTAGCTGGATTCACCTGTCCCTGTATGTGTTTTCTTGGGAACTTTTCTTTTCCTTGGAGCCCAGGCATTGTCACTGTATTCAACTTTAAACTGCTCTGGTGGATTTGCTCCCAGAATACATTGTAGCTGTCATCTGATTGGGTGGACTGAAATGAATTAAGTGTTTGTGTCATAAGAGATTGGCCTTCTGTTGTTGAAACATCTGATCCTGGCAGAATTTTGGACAGATTGTCTACCATGTTTAGGATTTTTGATCTAGTTCAATACCAAATAAAAAAATTACACTTCTCCATTTAAGCTGCCCTGCCACCAATTCAAGCTCTGCTTTCAGGATCTTTCATTGCATCCTTTCAAAATTCCCAAGTTGCACACAGGTAATTCTCAGAAACTGAAGCCAATGCTTCTGCCTAGAGAGGCCACAGGGACTGCCAGATCATCTAATCTGACCTTGTTAGATAGAGGATATGGATATCTAATAATGTACTTAACATTTCATATATAGTGTCCTGAAATATAGCATACAGTTTGGGTACTTTTTTTTAAAATTAATTTTGTGATTTTGTAAAGAATTTCAAGAATCTCTTAGGGTAGTATTTTCAATAGCATGATCCTGGCATGCCAAATTCAAAACACAGCCATTGCAATGAGTGTACACAGCTCATGTTTCCTCCTGTGTCATTCTGGTTACCACACTTGATACTAGTCTTGCTGTATTAACAGCACCATCATAGCATTGTCCATGACAGTTGTTGATCCTCTGATTTAAATTCAATAACATATCTTTAATTACTGATAGGATTACTTTCATTGCTGAACAGGCTACATTGTCCAATTAATTCTTCATGAACATTCATGAAATTGCAAGCCCATTAGCAAGAATTTTTAATGAATCTGTAAACTCAGCGGTTGTACCGTATGATTGGAGAATTGCTAACATAGTTCCTATTTTTAAGAAAGGAAAAAGAAGTGATCCGGGTAACTACAGGCCTGTTAGTTTGACATCTGTAGTATGCAAGGTCTTGGAAAAAATTTTGAAGGAGAAAGTAGTTAAGGACATGGAGGTCAATGGTAAATGGGACAAAATGCAACATGGTTTTACAAAAGGTAGATCATGCCAAACTAACCTGATCTCCTTCTTTGAGAAAGTAACAGATTTTTTAGACAAAGGAAACGCAGTGGATCTAATTTACCTAGATTTCAGTAAGGCATTTGATACTGTGCCACATGGGGAATTATTAGTTAAATTGGGTAAGATGGGGATCAATAGGAAAATTGAAAGGTGGATAAGGAATTGGTTAAAGGGGAGACTACAACAGGTCCTACTGAAAGATGACCTGTCAGGCTGGAGGGAGGTTACCAGTGGAGTTCCTCAGGGATCAGTTTTGGGACCAATCTTTTTATCACTGACCTCGGCACAAAAAGTGGGAGTGTGCTAATAAAGTTTGCGGATGATACAAAGCTGGGAGGTATTGCCAATTTAGAGAAGGACCGGGATATCATACAGGAGGATCTGGATGACCTTGTAAACTGGAGTAATAGTAATAAGATGAAATTTAATAGTGAGAAGTGTAAGGTCATGCATTTAGGGATTAACAACAAGAATTTTAGTTATAAGCTGGGGACGCATCAATTAGAAGTAACAGAGGAGGAGAAGGACCTTGGAGTATTGGTTGATCACAGGATGACTATGAGCCGCCAATGTGATATGGCTGTGAAAAAAGCTAATGCGGTCTTGGGATGCATCGGGCGAGGTATTTCCGGTAGAGATAAGAAGGTTTTAGTACTGTTATACAAGGCAGTGGTGAGATCTCATCTGGAATACTGTTTGCAGTTCTGGTCTCCCATGTTTAAGAAGGATGAATTCAAACAGGAACAGGTACAGGTACAGAGAAGGGCTACTAGGATGATCCGAGGAATGGAAAACCTGTCTTATGAAAGGAGACTCAAGGAGCTTGGCTTGTTTAGCCTAACCGAAAGAAAGTTGAGGGGAGATATGATTGCTCTCTATAAATATATCAGAGGGATAAATACTGGAGAGGGAGAGGAATTATTTAAGCTCAGTACCAATGTGGCATAAGAACAAATGGATATAAACTGGCCACCAGGACATTTAGACTTGAAATTATATGAAGGTTTCTAACCATCAGAGGAGGGAAGTTTTGGAAAAGCCTTCCAAGGGAAGTAGTGGGGGCAAAAGATCTATCTGGCTTTAAGATTAAACTCGATAAGTTTATGAAGGAGATGGTATGATGGGATAACATGGTTTTGGTAATTAAATATTCATTGTAAAATAGGCCCAATGGCCTGTGATGGGATATTAGATGGGGTGGGATCTGAGTTACTACAGAGAATTCTTTCCTGGGTATCTGGTTGGTGAATCTTGCCCATATGCTCAGGGTTCAGCTGATTGCCATATTTGGGGTCGGGAAGGAATTTTCCTCCAGGGCAGATTGGAAGAGGCCCTGGAGGTTTTTCGCCTTCCTCTGTAGCATGGGGCCAGGGTCATGTGCTGGAGGATTCTCTGCTCCTTGAAGTCTTTGAACCATGATTTGAGGACTTCAATAGTTCAGCCATAGGTGAGAGGTTTATCGCAGGAGTGGGTGGGTGAGATTCTGTGGCCTGCGTTGTGCAGGAGGTCAGACTAGATCATAATGGTCCCTTCTGACCTTAATATCTATGAATCTATGTCATCATCCACAGATCACAGGCAAAAAAACCCAACCAAACAAAACGAAAACTAAGAAACCCTCAAACCCACTTGCCATTTGTTGGAGAAACCTGTTTCATCTACCATAGATAAATACCACTTTCCAGAAATTTTCTCCAAAATATCTTGACTTTAAGACCCATGATTTCCATTATCTTACTTTGAAAACTGAACTTGTGAATTAGTCTTAGCTCTCTTTCAGCATCTTTGAAATATCAGAATCATGTTCTGCCTGAAAACAAAGCAGCTGAAGAAAGCTGCAGTCAACCTCTCCACTTAAGGATATATTTTCAGCTTGTTCAGTATAATGGCAAGATAATGTACACGTAATATTGTCATTAGGATCTTCCTGTTTTCTTTTTTCAATTCTCTCAGAAGAAAGCTTAGCATATCACCAATGTTCTTTGTGGTCTTTTAAACACTCTCAGCTGCTTCGTGGTGACATGGAAGTTTGGTGCCTTTCACATTTGTCTTGAGCCTTTTTCCAATTAGAGACACCAGGGTGTGCAAAAGTGTCACCTGTGTAATTAGTCACAAGTAGTTCATGCCTAAAAGCTGTACAACCATGGAAACAAAGTACTCAGTCACTAGCTTCAGAGTAATGGAGCCATCGAAAGTCATCATAGAAGCATAGAATATCAGGATTGGAAGGGACCTCAGGAGGTCATCTAGTCCAACCTCCCCCTCAAAGCAGGACCAATCCCCAACTAAATCATCCCAGCCAGGGCTTTGTCAAGTCTGACCTTAAAAACTTCAAAGGAAGGAGATTCCACCACCTCCCTAGGTAATGGATTCCAGTGCTTCACCACCCTCCTAGTGAAAAAGTTTTTCCTAATATCCAACCTAAACCTCCCCCACTGCAACTTGAGACCATTACTCCTCCTTCTGTCATCTGCTACCACTTAGAACAGACTAAATCCATCCTCTTTGGAACCCCCTCATTCTTCTCTTCTGCAGACTAAACAATCCCAGTTCCCTCAGCCTCTCCTCATAAGTCATGTGTTCCAGTCCCCTTATCATTTGTTGCCCTCTGCTGGATGTTCTCCAATTTTCTCACATTCTTCTTGTAGCGTGGGGCCCAAAACTGGGCACAGTACTCCAGATGAGGCCTCACCAATGTTGAATAGAGGGAAATGATCACATCCCTCAATCTCCTGGCAATGCCCCTACTTATACAGCCCAAAATGCCATTGGCCTTCTTGGCAACATATCCAGCTTCTCGTCCACTGTAACCCCTAGGTCCTTTTCTGCAGAACTGCTGCCTAGCCATTTGGTCCCTAGTCTGTAGCGGTGCATGGGATTCTTCCATCCTAAGTGCAGGACTCTGCATTTGTCCTTTTTGAACCTCAGATTTCTTTTCGCCCAATCCTCTAATTTGTCTAGGTCCCTCTGTATCCTATCCCTACCCTCCAGCATATCTACCTCTCCTCCCAGTTTAGTGTCATCTGCAAACTTGCTGAGGGTGCAATCCATGCCATCCTCCAGATCATTAATGAAGATCTTGAACAAAATCGGCCCCAGGACTGACCCTTGGGGCACTCTGCTTGTTACCAGCTGCCAACTAGACATGGAGCCATTGATCACTACCCGTTGAGCCTGACAATCTAGCCAGCTTTCTAGCCACCTTATAGTCCATTCATCCAGCCCATCCTTCTTTAACTTGCTGGCAAGAATACTGTGGGAGACCGTATCAAAAGCTTTGCTAAAGTCAAGGAACACGTCCACTGCTTTCCCCTCATCTACAGAGCCAGTTATATCATAGAAGGCAATTAGATTCACCAAGGGCAAGTTATGCCTGACTAATCCATGCTGAGTGTTCCTGATCACTTTCCTCTCCTCTAAGTGCTTCAGAATTGATTCCTTGAGGACCTGCTCTGTGATTTTTCCAGGGACTGAGATGAGGCTGACTGGCCTGTAGTTCCCCCGATCTTCCTTCTTACTTTTTTAAAGATGTGCACTACATTAGCCTTTTCCCAGTCATCTGGGACCTCCCCTGATGGCCATGAGTTTTCAAAGATAATGGCCAACGGCTTTAGCAGTCTCGGATAAAGCACATCCGGCCCCATGGACTTGTGCTCGTCCAGCTTTTCTAAATAGTCCTGAACCACTTTCTCCACAGAGGGCTGGTCACCTCCTCCCCATGCTGTGCTACCCAGTGCAGTAGTCTGGGAGCTGACCTTGTTCGTGAAGACAGAGGCAAAAAAAGCACTGAGTACATTAGCTTTTTCCACATCCTCTGTCACTAGGTTGCTTCCCTCATTCAGTAAGGGGTCCACACTTTCCTTGTCTTTCTTCTTGTTGCTAACATACCTGAAGAAACCCTTCTTGTTACTCTTAACATCTCTTGCTAGCTCCAACTCCAAGTGTAATTTGGCCTTCCTGATTTCACTCCTGCATGCCTGAGCAATATTTTTATACTCTTGCCTGGGTCATCAAACCCAGGCTGAAAGAATGGCCTTGTTTTCCAAAGTTGCTGTCAAGGTTCCTTCCCCACTCTGAACTCTAGGGTACAGATGTGGGGACCTGAATGAAAACCCCCTAAGCTTACTTTTACCTGCTTAGGTTAAACTTCCCCAAGGTACAAACTATTTTACCCTTTGCCCTTGGACTTCCACTGCCACCACCAAAAGTTTCTCGGTTTATTGGGAACAAGTTGTTTGGAAACATCTTTCCCCCCAAAATCCTCCCAACCCTTGCACCCCTCTTCCTGGGGAAGGTTTGGTAAAAATCCTCACCAATTTGCATAGGTGACCACAGACCCAAACCCTTGGATCTTAGAACAATGAAAAAAGCATTCAGTTCTTGAAAAGAAACATTTTAATAGAAGAAACAGTAAAAAGAATCACCTCTGTAAAATCAGGATGGTAAATACCTTACAGGATAATTAGATTCAAAACAGAGAATCCCTCTAGGCAAAACCTTAAGTTACAAAAAGACACACAGACAGGAATATTCATTCTATTCAGCACAACTTAATTTCTCAGCCATTTAAAGAAATCATAATCTAACACATATCTAGCTAGATTACTTACTAAGTTCTAAGACTCCATTCCTGTTCTGTCCCCGGCAAAAGTATCACACAGAGACACAGACCCTTTGTTTCTCCCTCCTCCCAGCTTTTGAAAGTATCTTGTCTCCTCATTGGTCATTTTGGTCAGGTGCCAGTGAGGTTATCCTAGCTTCTTAACCCTTTACAGGAGAAAGGATTTTTCCTCTGGCCAGAAGGGATTTTAAAGGTGTTTACCCTTCCCTTTATATTTATGACAGTTGCACACCGGGTAAAGCTTCAGTCATGGTTGATGAAGTGTTTCAGAAATGCTAAGAGTATCAGGCATCCTGTATTTGGTTCCTGCTGCAGGCAATGTCAGAGACAGCTCAGTGCTACAACCAGCAGAAGTTGATCCACTTATTGTTGGAAGTGTAGTTTCCACCTTTTTGATCAGCCATGTGTTAAGTGATTCCATTTTAGCACCCTGAAGATGTATGCTATGTTTCTGTAGTTCACTCACTTAAGAATGGCATAGGGTTGCTGAGCTAAAAAACCCAAACAAACCCCACAGTATTCTGTGGCAAACTGAATCATTAGGCTAGCCTCTAGGTTTTATATAGTTATTGGGTTCTTTGCAGAACAGTCTAGAATGTGGCAGAATGAGGAAAGGGAATAGCTTACACCTGAGCTGATTACACTGGAAAACAATTGCTTTTGTTTTGTTTATGTAACACCTTGGGCTCCTCTCATACCACAATTAACATGGATCCTGGAGGCCCTTTAGCCCCCAGGCGTGAGGGGTCGGATATCAGAGGCTACAAAAGGAAAGAATCATGGACATCATGTCTGTTCTTTCCCCTTCCTTGTGAAAGGAGCACATTGAATGTGTGCAGGAGTGGAAGGGAAGGAAAGAAGAGAAGGGCCAATCAGGAGGCTCTGGGAATTAGTCCCAGATGAGTGGCAGCTGCTTGACCTATCCCAGGTCTCCCTTGAAGAGAGGGGGGGGATCAGAAGTCCTCTTGCACAGAGGATCAGCCTTTGTGAAAGGAGAGAAACAGTCAGCCTGGCTGTGGAAAGAGTGGGATAAGCATAGACAGGTGAGCTTCACCCAGCGTTCACTTTCACAAGAAGAGGAGACCCTGCTGGCAGGCTCAGCTGCAGAAGAGATGTTCAACTCAGCCCAGGCAGCCAAGAGCCAGCTAATATCCTGATTGAACTACTAACTGTAGTCTGTAACCTATAATTTAAATCAGCTTCTGTACCAAATGACTGGAGGATAGCTAATGGGATGCCAATTTTTTAAATGGGCTCCAGAGGTGATCCCAGCAATTTTGGATCGGTAAGCCTGATTTCAGTACCGGGCAAACTGGTTGAAACTATAGTGAAGAACAGAATTGTCAGACACATAGATGAACATAATTTGTAGGGGAAGAGTCAACATGGTTTTTGTAAAGGGAAATCATGCATCACCAATCTACTTGAATTCTTTGAGGGAGTTAACAAGCATGTGGACCAAGGGGATCCAGTGAATATAGTGTACTTAGATTTTCAGAAAGCCTTTGACAAGGTCCCTCACCAAAGGCTCTTAAGCAAAGTAAGCAGTCATGGGATAAGAAGAAAGGTCCTCCCATGGACTGGTAACTGGTTAAAAGATAGGAAACAAAGGGTAGGAATAAATGGTCAGTTTTCAGACTGGAGAGAGGTAAATAGTGGTGTCCCCCATGGTTCTGTACTGGGCAAAGTCCTATTCAACATATTCATAAATTATCTGGAAAAAGGGGTAAACAGTGAGGTGGCAAAATTTGCAGATGATACAAAACTACTCAAGGTAGTTAAGTTCCAGGCAGACTGCGAAGAGCTCTCAAAACTGGGTGACTGGGCAACAAAATGGCAGATGAAATTCAATTGTTGAAAAATACAAAGTAATGCACATTGGAAAACAATCTCAACTATACATACAAAATGGAGTCTAAATTAGCTGTTATCACTCAAGAAAGATCTTGGAGTTGTTGTGGATAGTTCTAATCTCTGAAAACATCCACTCAATGTGCAGCGGCAGTTAAAAAAGCAAACAATGTTGGGAATCATTAAGAAAGGGATGGATATAATAAGACAGAAAATGTCATATTGCCTCTATATAAATCTATGGCACGCCCACATATTGAATATTGCATGCAGATGTGGTCACCCCATCTCAAAAAGATATTTTGGAATTGGAAAAGATTCAGAAAAGGGCAACAAAAATGATTAGGGATATGGAATGGCTGCCATATAAGGAGAGATTAATAAGACTGGGCCTTTTCAGCTTGGAAAACAGACAACTAAGGGGGGATGCGACAGAGGTCTATAAAATCATGACTGGTGTGGAGAAAGTAAATAAAGAAGTGTTATTTACTCCTTCTCATAACACAAGAACTAGGGGTCACTGTAACAGGGTTGGGGGAAACCCCATTCTGCGTGCGGCGAGTGCGCCCACCTCTTTTAGGGAATGGTCAGGGGGAGGGGGAAGTAGTATGTATCTTACATCTACGTCCCTCCCAGCCCAAGTCCATACGCTCGCCCTTATCAGCAGGGCAGTGTGGCCTAGAGGCCAGAGAACATAAATTCACCCTTGTCAACTGTGCAGTATGGCTTAGGGGCCAGTGTCAGTCAATCTGCCCCTTTTCGCAGGGCGGTAAGTCCTAGTGGCCCAAGTCCATAACTTTGCCCCTTTTTGCAGAGCAGAAAGGCCCAATGGTTAGAGTCAAGAAATACACTTCTTCTCGCAAGGCGGTAAGGCCTAGTGGCCCAAGTCAATAATCTAGCCCCTCCTTGCAGAGCAGAAAGGCCCAATTGCCAGAGTTAGAAAATCCACCTCTTGTTGCAGGGTGGTCAGGCCTAGTGGCCCAAGTCACTACTTTGCCCCTGTCCACAAGGCAGTAAGGCCTAGCAGCCAGTCAATAAATACACCCTTGTCAGCAGGGCAGTAAGGTCTAGCAGCCACTGCCAGGCACAGGGGGAAGGGTTGCAGGGGGTCTGGGCCCTCCCTCTCCACTGGACCCCAGCCCAGGGCCCTGTTAATGGCTGTGGTGCGGGCCACTGAGTCAGCGGGGAAAGGCTGTGACTGAAACACGCTGACTCAAGGCTTCGGCTCACTCACTGGTCCGCTATCTGATTCCCCTGGGCTGCTTCCTGCTGCTGTGGTCTGGGCTTCCCTGTTACCTCTAGGTTCTTCAGTCCACCCTTTCTCTGGCACCTCCAAACCCTGCGAGGCCTCTGGGGTTGCCTTGGCATCTGCCTGGGCTGCAGCATCCCTGGCTCCTATGGTCCTAGGCTTCTGCTGGAGTAGGTGGCACATGTCCTTCCTCCACAGTAGTCAGCCCCACCTGAGCTGAACTGCTCCCTCTTATACCAGTGCACCTGGAGCATGCCCAGTAGGGTAAAGGGCACATGGTTTCTTCAACCCACAATGTAGAGTTAACCCTTTCCAGTCCAGTGTGGGGCGAGTGCACCCTGTCACACACCCTCCCCTTTAAAGTGGAATGGGTGGGGGCTTGGGGACTCTTTCCTCACCCTCCATCCGAAAAAAGAAATCAGCATTGGCGTGCGCCTTTCCTGGGTGGTGCATCACTTGGGAATCATAAGGCTGTAGGGATAAGTACCATTACATTATTTGTGGGTTGGTTTCTTTCATGTAATGGAACCAGCGCTGGGGTGCATGGTCAGTAACTAGCCAGAATGTGTTCCCTAACAGGTAGTACCTTACAGAGTCTGTGGCCCACTTGATGGCTAGGGCCTCTGGGGAGAAATGCACGTTAGCTCAAACTGGATTCTCCAGGGACCAACAAATAAAGAAAGGATTTTGAGGTAAATAGCCTGGTGTTAAACTGGCTCACGACCTTCTTCCTGATCCAGCAAATGGACAGGACCCCTGAGCCCAAATCCTTAGGGTATGGTTGGAAGGCCTGGTCCTAATGAGACCCAATAAGACTGGACACTTGTTCTTAGCTGAAGTTGTGATGAATTTATAACCACAAAGATGCACCTTGGTTGGTGTGTGTGTGTGTGTGGGTTGGAGGACTGCTCCTACTGGAACCCATGTGGAGTGATCTCTGGTAAGCTTATGAACATGTGTTTAGGTTCTTTTATTCATTTTTTATTCATTCATGTTTTCTCTGTAATGCTTTTACCTCAACACTATAGTAGGCTTGTTTAGGAAGTACTGTGTGGTACCTAAGTTATACCTATTAACCACTCTGAAGAGAAAGCAAGCAGGTGCAGCCTGGCTCAGCTGGGAAAAACATAGCAAAGGCAGGGAACCTTGCAGCCTGGAAATACCCCAGTCAAAGGGAGTGAGATGAGTGTCTTCACCTAAAACAGGCAATGGCTGGGGAGCTGGAAGCCTAAGAATGGGTGCCCTTGCTGGACTACTCCGGGGGAATACGCATGCAGTTGCCTTGAACTGTGACAATCATGTATTACCATTCTGTACTGTACTGCTAATCTCACCCCACTGCCCTGCCTGCAGCACGAACCAGTGTGACTCTGGATGTGGGCTGTGGCAGGAATTGGGGAGGTATATACACCCTGTGTTCCATTCAGCCCAGCTTTTGGGAGAGGCTTTTTGCACACTGCCGTACAGTGGGGATTTGGGGAAGGATAGGCCTTGGGCTGGTGAAAGCTCTGCTTTGCTATGTGGATCTCCTGGGCATTATCTGCCTTGTGGGCGGGGGTGCAGACAGCATGGAGGCTAGTATGCTAAAGCTGGTGCAGCTGCCTTGGGGGAGGATTGCTGTCTTCCACTTAGTGGTTTTCTCAGCCTTTGCACTGGGCAGAGAATTAATACCTAGTTGGGATGTCTGTGCTGCTCTTGGATGGTTAAAATGATAGATTCTTTAACCCTTAGCATGTGTACTATTAAATACGCCCTCTGAATGTATTGGCCTTTATTAGCTTGGGAGTTTGGCAAATGAAAGTTGGAGCATTAGTTTAAACACAAAACTGAATATTATCTGTAAATTTGCCAGTTTGGCATCCCTGCCCAGAATCGCAGGCCCTCTACACACCACCAGCTTTAGTTTATAACTAGTTACTTGCATGACTGGCTCTAAACGTAGTTTGAGTCTACATGGGGTTACAACTCACTTAGCTGCCATGGTTACTAAGTGTTTGGCCTGCCAGTGGCCTCAACTGACAAATGGTAGCCTTTGGGTTACTGATCAGCACATTCTGTCTTCCTGAAGTGTGGACAGGATTTCTTCTTTGTGTAAATGGTTTGTGTAAATGGTTCATCTTCTTCTCTTTTTTTCCCAGCTGTACGCAGTAGGACACCCCAGAGTGCACTGTCCCATGTGCTGCTGCTGCAACTCCATCGGTGTCCATCTTCTGGGGCACGCTGTCCTCTGCTGGGACGCTGTGATGTAGTCACCCAGGCTTTTCCAGAATGCACTGATGCAAACACAGTTAGGCTTCATGGCAGGTGCTGATGCACAAATATGGTTGTACTGCCTGAAAAGCTGCTCTCTGTGTTTGTTGCCTGTCATTGTGTAAGATGACTGGTCCCCTAACCAGATCCACAATGACAGATAAAAGCTGTAGTGTGGATAGAGACTTGCTGCTCAGTTTCCTCTGTATAACTGAGTCTTCACAAGTGTCTTTCCAAGATCCAGAAAGAAAGAAATCCCTCAAGAACTCAGGGATAGATCATCCACATTTAAGGAAGAACTTTTATTGAGGGGTAGAGACTCAGGGAGAACAAATGGAAAGCTGGAAGAGACCACAGTGAGGATAAATACCCACATTATACAGAACAGTTGGGAGAGCTGAAGATAGGGGATTTTGTTTTCTAATCAAAATAGAGATGGCTTCAGTTCTTTCCTCTCACCTGCTGTGTTCATGCTGTCTGGGATGTTTCATATCTATCGCTGTGTCACATGGGGAAGAAGCGTGCTGTGCTGAACTCTGAATCATTGGATTCCTGTTGAACTTGCTGAGATCTGACAAAGGACTTTTTGTTACGTTTACCTTGAAAGTAAACATGCAGATAAGCTATCAAGTTCCCAGCAAAAGGCTCTTTCATCCTTTTTTAACATTCTGTGCTAGTGGACAGGATCACTGGCACGTCATCCCTAGAAGCCAGATTTTTAAAGGTAGTTTCTAGATTTTTGTTTTATTCCATAACACACGGAGCACTGTACTACAATTGACTTATTGTTCTCACACCAGCTTAAATGTTAACTTGCAGTTTTTGGTGGGGGCATGAGACTTACAATGTATTTACAGCCTCACATGGAGCAAAACAAGAGTTAGGAGATAACTTAAGTGTAGCTATATTTCCTACTATTGTATCATAGCCAAAAATTGTGTGCTCCTAAACTACAGTTCCATTGGGGTATGAAGAATAGATCCACATGATCAGATTATTACTTTACAAGGCAAACCTTAATGACATAAAACCCACATCCTCCAGCACTAGCTATTTCATGTTATGAAATATTCACTGTATGTCGTTTTTCACAGCAGCTCTTTATAAAAGCACATGCCATGCTATAATTAAGTGCACTGATGCCCTTTCTATGGGGTAATTATTGTACATATGAATGAGAGATCCGTTTTTCATGTGTGTTTATATAAATTGCAGTCAGGGCTTCTACCCAGAAAACTGTATTAATGCAACATTGTGGATTTTGTTTAGGTTCTTATACATCCCACATCATTATGGTATCTGAACATCTTCCAAGAGTTCATTACATGACATGACTAGTATCTGTTACATGTGGTTCTTTCTTTCTCCCTCTCTTTCCCGAAGGATACATTTCATGTTCCTGTTATTTTTAAAATAATGTATTACATTTTTAAAATTGTAATACATTATCTATACACTGTACTTTATCCCTTTTTATGTGCCTCACACTTGGCGTGAAAGGTGCTGAGATTTGAGGTGGAGCTTGATTCCATTGGGAGTCTCCTGCACAGATGAGTATGATCTGGATGCGGACAATTCTATTGTGCCTGAGGAGTGGAGCTGTTGTCTGCGGCCCTTGTCCTGGAGCTGTAGGTGATCATCTATGTTATCCTGGATCTGAGCCACCGAGTGCCTTTAAAAGTAAGGATGAAATCTTGAACATGAGACTGTATTCTAGGCACAATTGCCAAGCTAGGCACAAAAGGTTACCGAACTCAGCAATGCTTCTCACAGCAATTGTAACCTGGCCCCTTAGACATCTTCAGGGGCTGATCTTCTGTTATGCTATGATCTCCTGGGCTAAAGGAAGCTGGATGTAGGTTAGAGCCAGGGCTGTCCTTACCCATATGCAAAGTACGCAGCTGCGTAGGGCACCAGGAAATTTGGGGCACCAAATTCCCTGGTGCCCTGCACAGCTGCATGCTTCTCCAGCCCCTGCTCTGCCTCTTCCCCATGGCCCCTGCCCCTGCTCCGCCCTAGCCCTGCCCCAGCCCCAGCCCCACCTCTTCCCACCCCTGCTCTGCCCCAACCCCGCCGCCACTCCACCCCTTTCCCAAAGCCCCCGTCCCTGCTCTGCCCCACCCCAGCCCTGCCCCCACTTCCCTGAGGAGTGCGGGCAGGGCTGGGCCTGCACTCACTGGTGGCAGGAAGTGCAGTGACCTGGCCCTAGCTGCGCTGCCAGTGAGTGCTGGGGGGCGGTTCTCCCCTGTCCCCCAAGCCAGCCCCGTCCCCCCGATGGAGGCTTGCCCCCCTCTCCCCACCGCTGGGGGGCTGCGTAGAGCCTCAGAATAGCTAGGGACGGCCCTGGTTAGAGCAACTGTGAAGGGGACCCAAAATTGGGGAGATTCAAAGGTGGAATAATGTGACCTTTCTACCCCACTCATCCCCATCCTTTTCAGCATTTCTAGTAGTGAGGACCAGTTCCTAGGTAACAAATTTAGTTTGTAAATACTCAAGTGGTGTCTGATCCTCACAAAAGCCATGAGAATTTTCCAGATCTCTTGGACTAGATGCTGCTGTTGTTCTGTGATTGGATATTGCTTTTGAACTGAAATTACCTGCAGCCTTCTCACTAGCAGGAGAGATCTGGAAAACATTCTGATCAAACTTGGAAACAATTTTTGCAAACGTGTTTCTTTTGCTGTTTGCTTGGTACTTTCTACTGCTGTTCATCCATAATACCATCTCCTTCCAAGGGAACAGGTGGCCATTTGAAATGTCTCCATCTCCATTGAGCAGCTGTGCCATTAGGCTTTATTTCTGCAGTGTGTTATCAACTGGATGTAATTCAATCCCCTCTTTCCTCACACCAACAACAGTCTTCTCGTCTCGTGTACAAGCAGCAATGGAATTAGACCTCCAGGAGTTCAGAAGTCTAGCTTTTGTATGCTAAATTTAATGCAACACGTGTACAACGTGTGCAAGAGGTGGGCCAACTTTTCTGAGTTTCTGTAGCATAGCATAGAAGCCACACATCTATTTTTTCCTTCTCTACAAGAAACTTTGACCCCTAATTCCAATTTAAATAGGGCAGAGGGGAGAAAAAGAGAAGAACTACCCATACTAAACTTTGATGCTGGAGTTTGGGGGGAGGGCAGGATACTCCCCCCTAGAAAGTATTTTTAAAACTCCCAAAGCATTGGATCTTGGAGAGGCTGTGTTTGAAGAGGCAGCAGGATTTAGACGTGGCCTGAATAGTGGGGGGTCAAAGATGAAGCTAAGATTACAGGGCAGACAGGGAGGATGGTGTTTTTGTTCATCATGATAGAGCAACCTGGGAGAAAACCTTTGTTGCAACAGGGCCAAATCTACAACCACCAAAGATCCAGGACTTGGGCCTTCATATGTACCACAGTCAGGCCCACTGGAGGTGAAACCTTTAATGTGCTCTCAGTGAAGCACTGACCTGCTGGAGCACTGCCATGCAGATATGGTCCCTGTTGAGATAGACCTAAAGGCCTGGAGTCTGCCTAGGAGATGAGTACAAAGGAACTCTTGGACACCTTCTCTCACACTGCCCACTTGCAGTTATCCAAGGTCACAACCCCATTCCTGACTGATTGACCTGAGCACAGGAAGGATCTGTAAGTAGAGATGTTCACCTAGGTTGTGTGAACAATTTATATGATGAATATATCCCCTTTTTTCCCTGTTTGGCAAGAGTTTGCAAACCAATTTCAGATGTTTGAAATAGACGATAAATAGCTTTTACAAATATGCTTTAGAGTATTGTGAACCTCGAGCATTCAGAAATCAGGAGTCAGGCCCTTCAAAATCATGAGATTTAATTTTTTTTTTAACAAGCATGAAAACATTTTGAGGGGTTTTTTTTTCATTTGTCCTCTGGTTTCAAAGACTTTGGTGTGCACTCGAGTCACGTTTCCAAGATTGTCTGGAGCCACAATGGCTAGAAACCTACTTTTTTTTAATGAAAGTTGAGATTCTCACAAAATAACATGATTCCAGGAGCTTAGGCTTTCAGAAAAACACCAAGTATCATGAGATGTATGATAAAATAATGAGAGTTGGCATCTCTGCATTTGATCATTTGATTGTATGCAATTTCTGTTTGAGCTTGTGATTGGCCATGTAAGTCACATGGCATTGTTTCTGTCCTCTTATTGGATGATCTGACTTTTATAAACTATTTCAACTTTCAGCCCCTAACTAATTTTGGTTACAGGGTTGAAATTGTTGTTTTAGCAAAATGTAATAAGAACAAAATTTAGGCCATATGAATATTTGTGAGCAGCTAAGAGTGAGGGGGTAAGTATGAAAAGGCCAACTGAAACCTGGTTTCTAATTCAGTGACCTCTGTTTCAAAAATGTTTTCACGTTATATAATCAGTTCCAAAACTGGCAACATCCTTCTGGAAACAAAACAACTCAATTTTTAATACTCTTCTATGGCTAGTCCTAAATCTGACATCTGGCTCCAAAGTCTGTGGTACTTGCTTATGTCTATGAAAAACTCTGGACATCAATTAGTCGAACACTTTACAAACATGGACACCAGAACCTTGCCAGTGGAGAGCTCCCACTGCTAAATGATACCTCAGCTAGGATGACAGAGTGTGTCTGTAGAAAGGGGCTTGTCACACAACCCCAGAGGATGCACACTGTTAAAATAAAATATGAGGAAAACAGGAACACATCAAGAACAGCAGCCTGTGTATTTCAGAGGCAACAAGCAATGCCAAGAAAAACATTGTCCTCATGCTTTCCAGTTTAAAACAACATTGGAAAAGCATTTGAAGAAGCTTTCCACTCTGGCTGTAATTCAGTGCCAGTGTGGGTCGAAGGCTTGTATAATTTTTTTTTTAAACTAGACATACGATATAAATTACATCCTTTTTTAAAACAAAGGCACAGAGAATTATAGCGTTTGAAGATCAAAACACATTTGTTATCCAGCCCGAAAACAATTCCTGGACGTGGGAAAGTCCTGGAAGAAAGCAACAGGAAAATTGTGGCTGAAAAAATACTAATGTAGGTGAGCTAATAATGATAGATTCATCAGGCTAACATTAGTTGCAAACCTAAATGAGGGCATGTCTACAAGTGCAGTGGCGCAGCTGCACTGATGTAGCTGCACTTCTGCAGCGTGTCTGGTGAAGATGCTCTATGCCGTTGGGAAAGAGCTCTCCCCTGAGAATAATAAAACCACCTCTGCAAGCAGCAGAAGCTCTCCCGCCGATGTAGCACTGTCCACACTGGTGCTTATGTCGGTGTAACATATATCGCTCAGGGGATTGTTTATTCACATCACTGAGGCCTGGTCTACACTACGAGTTTATGTCAGATTTAGCAGTGTTAAATCGAATTAACCCTGCACCCGTCCACACAGTGAAGCCATTTTTTTCGACATAAAGGGCTCTTAAAACTGATTTCTGTACTCCTCCCCAACGAGGGGATTAGTGCTGAAATCGACATTGCCGTTTCGAATTAGGGTTAGTGTGGACACAATTTGAAGGTATTGGCCTCCAGGAGCTATCACACAGTGCACCATTGTGACCGCTCTGGACAGTAGTCTGAGCTCGGATGCACTGGCCAGGTGTACAGGAAAAGCCCCAGGAACTTTTGAATCTCATTTCCTGTTTGGCCAGGCAAGCTCATCAGCACAGGTGACCATGCAGAGCTCATCAGCACAGGTGACCATGCAGTCCCAGAATCGAAAAAGAGCTCCAGCATGGACCAAACAGGAGGTACTGGATCTGATCGCTCTATGGGGAGAGGAATCTGTGCTATCAGAACTATGTTCCAAAAGACGAAATGCCAAAATATTTCAAAAAATCTCTGAGGCCATGAGGGACAGAGGCTACAGCAGGGACGCAACACAGTGCTGCGTGAAACTTAAGGAGCTCAGACAAGTGTACCAGAAAACCAAAGAATCAAACGGATGCTCCGGGACAGAGCACCAGACATGCCGCTTCCATGCTGAGCTGCATGCAATTCTAGGGGGGGCCGCCACCACTACCCCACCCCGTCCGTGGACTCCGATGATGGGGTACTCTCTGCCGTGCCTGAGGATTTTGTGGACAGGGAAGATGAGGAGGAGGAGGACGAGGTTGAGAAGAGCACACAGCATACCGTTCTCCCTGACAGCCAGGATCTTTTTATCACCCTGACTGAAATACCCTCCCAACCTAACGAAGCCGGAGAAGGGACTTGGGGTGAGTGTACCTTTTTAAATATAATACGTTATAAAAGCAAGCATTTTTTAATGATTAAGTAGCCCTGAGGACTTGGGATGCATTCATGCCCAGTACAGCTACTGGAAAAGTCTGTTAATGTGTCTGGAGATGGAGCAGAAATCCTCCAGGGACATCTCCATGAAGCTCGCCTGGAGGTACTCTAAAAGCCTTTGCAGAAGGTTTCTGGGGAGAGCAGCCTTATTCTGTCCTCCATGGTAGGACACTTTACCATGCCATGCTAGTAGCAAGTAATCTGGTATCATTGCATGACAAAGCCTGGCAGCGTATGGTCCCAGTTTTTGCTGGCATTCAAGCAACATTCGTTCTTTATCTCTCTGTGTTATCCTCAGGAGAGTGATATCATTCATGATAACCTGGTTGAAATAGGGGAATTTGATTAAGGGGACATTCAGAGGTTGGCCGTTCCTACTGGGCTTTTTGCCTGTGGCTGAAAAGAAATCCTCCCCACAGTTAGCCACGCGGTGGGGCGGGGGGCATTGGCACTGAGCTGTTCGTGTGTGGCTAGCAGGGATCTTCCCTGGTACCAGCCATGCGGTGGAGTGAGGGGTAAAGCAATCATCCCAGAGAACTGGATGTGTGGGGGGGTTAGTTTGGTTTCTGCTGCTGCACGTTAACAGGAAAACTGCAGCACTAAATGGCCAACTCAACATGCTTTGCTTGGTATGGGAGAGGAGGTGGCTGCTGTTATAAAGGTAGCAGAAGCCGAAAGACTATGGCTTACCATGGCCGCCTGAAAGCCGAATTCTGTTGCCCGGCCCTGCATATGTGATCTCGAACACCAAAGCCGCAGGCACTCAATATAAGATGCAAAATGCTATCTTGTACCAAAATCTCACGTGCTATGTAATGTGAATAGTGTTGTTCACCATGAAAGAGTATAGCCCTTGTTCTGTAAAATTTATCTTTTAAACTACTTCACTTCCTTTTTTTCCTCCAGCAGCTGCAAATGTTTCAAGCCTCCCTCCTCCGTCCCAAAGGCTATCTCAGATAAGGCGGCAAAAAAAATGCACATGCAATGAAATGTTCTCTGAGCTCATGCAGTCATCCAACACTGATAGAGCTCAGCAGAATGTGTGGAGGGACACAATAGCAGAGTACAGGAAAGTGGCTGACGAACATGAGGAGAGGTGGTGGCAGGAAGATCAGAGGAGGCATGAGGTAATGCTGGGGCTACTGCAGGATCAAATAGATATGCTCTGGCATCTGGTGGAGGTTCATGAATGGGAGCAGGATCACAGACTGCTGCTGGAGCCCCTGTTTAACTGCCCTCCCTCCTCCTCAGGTTCCATAGCCTCCTCACCCAGATGCCCAAGAACGCTGGGGCGGGGGAGGCTCTGGGCACCCAACCACTCCACCCCAGTGGACAGGCCAGGCAACAGAAGGCTGTCATTCAACAAGTTTTAAAGTGGCCTTTTCCTACTGTTTACTGCCCCTGTTTAACTTCCCTACCCTCCTCCCACACCCCACCCAGGCTACCTTGTGAGTTATCTCCCTATTTTTATAATCAATTAATAAAGAATACATGTTTTTTAAATGATAGTGACTTTATTTCCTTTGCAAGCAAGCTGTGATCGAAGAGGGGAGGATGGGTGGCTTCACAGGGAATTTAGAGTCAACCAAGGGGGCAGGTTTTCATCCGGGAGAAACAAACAGAAGTGTCACACAGTACCCTGGCCAGTCATGAAACTGGTTTTCAAAGCTTCTCTGATGTGCAGTGCATCCTGCTGTGCTCTTCTAACCGCCCTGGTGTCTGGCTGTGCGTATTCAGCAGACAGGCGATTTGCCTCAACCTCCCACCCCGCCATAAACGTCTCCCTCTTACTCTCAGAGAGATTGTGGAGCACACAGCAAGTAGCAATAACAATGGGAATATTAGTTTCGCTGAGGTCTGAGCGAGTCAGTAAATTATGCCAGCGATCCTTTAAACGTCCAAATGCACACTCTACCACCGTTCTGCACTTGCTCAGCCTATAGTTGAACAGCTCCTTACTACTGTCCAAGGTGCCTGTGTACGGCTTCACGAGCCAGGGCATTAAGGGGTAGGCTGGGTCCCCAAGGATAACTATAGGCATTTCAACATCCCCAACAGTTATTTTCTGGTCTGGGAAGTAAATCCCTTCCTGCAGCCGTTTAAACAGACCAGAGTTCCTGAAGACACGAGAGTCATGAACCTGTCCCAGCCATCCCACGTTGATGTTGGTGAAATGTCCCTTGTGATCCACCCGTGCTTGCAGCACTATTGAAAAGTACCCGTTGCGGTTTATGTACTGGCTGCTCTGGTGGTCCTGTCCCAAGATAGGGATATGGGTTCCGTCTATGGCCCCACCACAGTTAGGGAATCCCATTGCAGCAAAGCCATCCACTACGACCTGCACATTTCCCAGAGTCACTACCTTTGATAGCAGCAGCTCAATGATTGCGTTGGATACTTGCATCACATCAACCCCCACAGTAGATTTGCCCACTCCAAATTGATTACCAACTGACCAGTAGCTGTCTGGCGTTGCAAGCTTCCACAGGGCTATTGCTGCTCGCTTGTGAACTGTGAGGGCTGCTCTCATCTTGGTATTCTTGCGCTTCAGGGCAGGGGAAAGGAAGTCACAAAGTTCCATGAAAGTGCCTTTACGCATGCGAAAGTTTCGGAGCCACTGGGAATCATCCCAAACCTGCAACACTATGTGGTCCCACCGCTCTGTGCTTGCTTCCCAGGCCCAGAATCGGTGTTCCATGGCATGAACCTGCCCCAGGAACACCATGATCTCCAAATTGCTGGGGACCACGGTTTTAGAGAAATCTGTGTTCATGTCCTCATCACCGTGCTGCCGTCGTCTCCTCACCTGGTTTTTTAGGTGCTGGTTCTGCATAAACTGCACGATAATGCATGAGGTGTTTACATTGGTCATAACTGCTGTGGTGAGCTGAACAGGCTCCATGTTTGCCATGCTACGGCGTCTGCTCGGGCAATCCAAGGAAAAGGGTGTGAAATGATTGTCTGCTGTTGCTTTTATGGAGGGAGGGAGGGACGGAGGGAGCGTTGCCTGACGACATTTACCCATAACCACCTGTGACAAATTTTTGGTCCCATCAGGCATTGGGAGCTCAGCCCAGAATTCCAGTGGGCAGCAGGGACTGCGGGAACTGTGGGATAGCTACCCACAGTGCCTTGCTCGGAATGTCAATGCTTGCCATGGTACTGTGGATGCACACCGCTGAATTAATGTGCTTAGTGTGGACGCATGCACTCGACTTTATACAATCTGTTCCTAAAAATCGACTTCTGTAAAATCAGAATACTTTCATAGTGTAGACATGGCCTCTGCTGACATAAGCTGTAGTGTAGACATAGCCTGAAGTATTAATCCTCCCAGGAGTGATATCTTTCTCCTTGTAGCAGTAACTGTCAAATGGAACACTGGAGACAGATACCCTTGTTTTACATTTAGCTAAGAGATATCATGGCAGTCTTGCTGCAGCAGAACAAATATTGTCCCTTTAATGAAGTTATATGGTGTTTTTGCCTTTTACATATTGCCTAGGAATTATCTCCCCAAATAACACCGTCCTTTGCAACAGTTATTAACAGCCTAGAAGTGGTACAGTGTTGGTCAAATAGATTTGTTTTCTCAAAATACTGTAGTTTTTAGTTCAGATGGAGAAGAGGTGACAGCTGGTTTGAACTCTAAAGAGGATAAACCTTGAACAGTAAAAGATTTAGGAGTAAAGCAAGCATCCCTGGCAAAGTGTGTTATCTGGCAAGTTAAGCTGAACTGGAAAGGGAAGAGCAGCAAATAGGCTGGACTGAATGGTGGTAAGAAGGGAAAATTGCAGAACATTGGAATGGAGTTAAGGATCATAGGAATTATTGGAATAAAGAGAAGTAACCTAAACCAGAGTCAGCAACAAAATGGAAAGGAAAGGGGAAAGGATGGAAGCTGAACACCCATCCCACCCCCAAAATGTACTGTACATCGCCTTGCTTTGCAGAGCTGCCCAGTTTTCACTTTTCTTCCTTTTCCACTGTGGCAGAGTTTATTTATATTGGGATAGCACATCCTGTGTGTGTGTGTGTTTTCCTCTTCTTCTTTGTCTGTCTGACAGACATGAGCTGAGCTACAAAGTTCTGATCTGGTTCCATTTGTTCCCAAAGTTTGGATGAGTTGAGATCCAGGTACAAGGTTCTGGCACTCTTCAAAGCAAGGAGAAACCAGAATGGAGCAAGCTATGTCTATGTGCTGGGCACCTCTGTTTCATGGAAAAGGATTCATCTCAACCAGCTACATCAAGGTAAAACTTGTGTGCTAGCTACCTAGTTGTAAAAATATAACTTGAATCCTGGAATTCTGAAATTAAACAAAACAAAATTTTAAAAATTGTTCTGAAATGGAACAAAAATTTGAAAGATCAGCATTTCCTGCAGAATGGGAATTCAGAATTTTTTGTTTTGACCATGTAGCAAGATTTCAGAGGTAGCCTGGAGTCATGGCAGTTTCTCAGGCAGGTAGCTGAGCAGGATGTCGAGGAATGGGGGAGTTGCAGAGTTGCGAACGACTTTCTGCCAAAATTGAAATTTTCCTTCAGAGAATGTTGAATTTGCAGACAGTGAATTTTCCATGGGAAAATCACTGTGACAGAAAATTCCCAACCTGCTCTACTGAGTATTTTTCCTAAGGTAGACGTGGCCTAGTTAGCACCCATTGAGATGAATGGGGCAGATCATATCCCTCAGAGCTATTGTTTCAGGTTCCGTGCTTCTGCAGGTGTAGCTGATGTTGCTCAGGGCGGGGAAGCTGGAGTTAGCTATACTGGCAAAAGCAACAATTTTGTTGGTATAGCTGTGTCCCCACCGGGAGCACTTTGACAGTATAGCTATATGTAGGTACAGGCCTGCTAGGTATAGCTAGACTGACAAAGCCTGCTAGTGTAGACATAGCTCAGGTCACTTAGGAGCCTAAGTCTTATTGACTTTCAATAACGTCTAGAAGCCGAGCTTAAGTGACAAAGTCACTTCTGAAAATGGGACTTAGGTGCTTTTGAAACTTTACCCCAGAACTAGAGATTTTTATTATTATTATTATTTATTATTAATTTTTTGAATGAGAGCTCTGATTCTGCAGACGAAGAAGGCAGCATGACAGAGGTGCTGGTTCACTGTACTGGCTGAACCCAAGCCCTGGCTGAAGGAGTGGAGGAAAGAGTTCACGTTGCAGCTTTGGCTGCTGCTCTCCTCTTACCCCCAGTGCTCTCCTCTGCACATAACAGCAGGATCATCTGGGTGAGGAAGACCTTTGTGGGAAAGGGGGGAAAGTCCTGTTCCTCTCGTATCTGAGGAGCCGTCGTCCATTGATACAAAAGATTTTGGAGGAGGAGAAGGGTGTTTAATCCTGTCCTAGAATCTACCAGTCCTGGTGCTGCTCCCCTTCCCTCACAATGGCAGCCACTCAGCTGCTGCTCTCTGCTTCTCACCCCGGGCTATAGCTGCCAGTAGCCCCTTGGAGTTCCTTTGTAAGGGATTGGGCTTACTTTGCTTTGGGGACAAGCAGTGGCGGATTAATGATTTTGCTGCCCCTAGGCCCTGAAATAATTGCCGCCCCCCGCCCTGGCAGCTCCCCGTGCCAGCTCACCTCCGCTCTGACTCAGCCTCCTCCCCTGAGCGTGCCGCTGGGTCCTGCTTCTCCCCGCTCCCTGCCAGCACTTGTGTGCGAAACAGCTTCGCACGGCTGGGAGGGAGAGGGTAAAAGGGGAGGAACTGGGGCCAGGGCGGGGATTTGGGGAAGGGGACCAATAGGGGCAGGGAGGGGGTGGAGTTGGGGCAGGGCCTGGGGGGCGCACCCACCGGTGCCGGGGGAAGTTGGCGCTTCTGGCTGCTCTTACAAATTTGCCGTCCCTGCAAATTTGTCGCCCTAGGCCTAGGCCTTGTCGGCCTAGGCGTTAATACGCCGCTGGGGACAAGTACTCTGCGAGGCACTAAAGGCCCTCAAAACCCCTTAAAATCTTATCTAGAGTAGTTACTAGTCTCATCCCTCACTGCTTTGCAGAGTCAGCTAGGGAACTATTGAGTGTAGCTGTCTGTTAAAGATCTGCTTAAAAATTGATCTAATAGGAGAATAATCATTACATGTATAGACTGTTTGTAACACACTGCTCTTCAGGAAAAAATGGACAATTTTGAGACATGTTATTGATCCAATAAATAATGTACAATATGAAGACTATTGAGGTAATAAGGTATCACACTGTCTATACTATATTAATAGAAAGGAACTAATGTTAATCATACATAAATTACCTAACTTCTATTAATGACTAGAAAATAATTACTCTTTGTATTTCATTTCCAAGTGTAATCTATCATTCACTTTATTTTACTGAACTGTCCTTACATGGCTAGTGAGCACAGCTGCAGGGTATTTTGAAGGTAAGAAATAAAAGTTTTTTGCCACTGCCACATCATAATCACAAGACCAAAGCTTGATGATTGGGGCCTTGTCGTCAGAGGCTCCAAATAGTTACCTAGTAGGAAATGGCACTTCGTAAATTTAAATATCAAGCTGTGCTGTTATCTACATTCAAGGCAGTTTTATGATTATTATTTATTCATTGTGCCTACAGCGCGTTAGGAGCTTTGCAGTATACACTGCTGGACTCATTCCCTGCCCTGGAATACTGACATTTTGGCATTACCACGAGAATGAATGGCTGTCTGATCTACTCTTGAAGTTTGTCAGATATTACTCCTATTTATCTATCTAAAATGAAAAACCAAAATCCTATTTATACTGGGGCCCATCTCCGTGGTACATGAGCATCCACAAAATTACACAAACATCTGAAAAACTGTAATACTCCTTCTTCTGCTAATTTTATTCTGATAGTGTGCATAGATTTTATTAGTTTAGTTGTATCTTCAGGTACAGTGATTCTCCACCGCTGTTTAGAATTATTACTGTAGGAAAGCATTTGCCAGGACATGAATCTTACATTTTTTTCTCCAAAGTCATCCATTATCACAGCAGTGAATCTGGTCCGTAGCCACAGACAATCATGAATAGTGTAACGTGCTTATTACTGTACGTGTGCATTACCTCCCTTTAGTGGATGGAATCAGAGCTGTTCAGGAGTGTGTCACAAGCCCTGCTTCAGAGGAGTGTCCCCAAGGCACAGTGCCTCCCCAAGGCAGTGTAGTTTACACATCATCCTTTGCACAGGATTGTTCTTAAAGGAACAACTTAGCCTATTGTAATCAATGACCTTTGAGTCACATACAGTAAATGTCTAGTATTTTTAAACATTGTTTAAGCAAATTACATGGCAAATGAATGATAGGTGACCTGAGTCTGAGTGGATGCCTTACACTTATTTTAGTTTTCTGTCTCCTACTGTCTATTAAGAATGTCCTGCTGCAGATTAAAGGCTCATCAAATGCAATTTTATTCTTGTAATCATTAGGTGTTAATTATTTACACTAGCAACCCCTGCGTGCTAGCTGCTTTCCTAACCCTGAAGAAAGATATTTTTCGTTCCAAGGAGATCAGACTGTAAAGACAGACAAGCAGAGAGACAAATAAATGGGGGTCATGGGAAAGGAAAAGTGAATGGGAACAACAGACAGATTATACAGAATTTATATACAAGTCAAGTTGATTCACTGGTAGAAATGAGTCTTTTTAAAAGGGGCTTAAACATGGATAGAGTAGGGAAGTGGCAGATAGCCTCACGGAAATCAGAACATCCCTAGAGAGTCATGTGGAAGAAAGCACAGAAACTGACTTTGGAGAGACAAGCCAGGAGTGCTGGCAGAGTGAAGAGGACAGGAACAACATGAAGCTTTATGAGGTGGGGGAAGAGTCATGCTAGAGCTTTGAAGGTGGCGATAAACTTAAATATGAGGTGGCAGCAGAGGCAAAGCCAGAGGAAGGATTCAAAGAGAGGAGTTCCATGATCAAATAGACTGGCAAAGAAGAGGAGCTTAGAGGCTGTATTTTGCACACTTTGACAATGATATGCAAGAACTGGAGACCTAACAACTTTGTTTGGTTTCTAACCTGCAATACATTTTACATTCTCTAGAGTTCCAACAATACACATTCTATTTAATATCTAAAAATGTTTGCTGATTTATTCCTTAACCTATCGTGAAGGCCAAACCCTTTTGACTTTCTCTTGACAGGATTGGAACCACCCAGGTAACGAAGGTGAGCAGGATTTGGTTCTATATTTATATCCTGGGCACAGATGATCCCAGCTTCTATTGGACAAATCATACCAAGCTAAATATGTCCATCCTAAATGTTGTGTATTAAGTCCTACCTTAAGGCTTACCATAGGGTAGATGCTACATCAAGGAAGCCTCTTGGTATGTTGTTTTCATACATCTTACATGCTGAAGGATAGATGGCTGTATATGATTTTAGGCAAGACTGCCGATTTGCAGCTTCCTTGGGAAATTGTAGTCTTCACTTGGACAATATTCTTAGTCTGAAGAGGTGAAACTCATTGCCAAAATGATGGCCACAATTAAAGTTAATTATACAGTTGCTGGAAACAATCAGGGAAAAAGATGATTTTTTCACTGTAGACAGTCCACCCACTCCTGGGGTCAGCTGGCCCTACATCCTTGCCATCTCGTACCACAAACCAGAAGAGATTACTCTCTTCCTACTAACTCTTTTTTTTTTTTGAGGTGGGCAGGGGACATGGAGACAGGAGCCATGGGCAGTAATAAAATAACGTTTAGCACTTACCTTCAAAGTGCCTTACAAGCACTATTTCATACCTTCTTTCCAAGTAGTAGCTAAGTGTGTATTATTATCCTCAGTGTACTGAAACTGAGACAGAGAGGTTATGAGGGAACAGTTGTCGGGACTTTCTGGCTCCTGGATCTGTCCTCAGTCCGCTAGAATGCACTTCCGTGTCTAGTGGGAGGATATTTTCAGGATGACGGACTGTATTCCAAAGGCTTTTCACTGAATCTGAATGAGAACATTACAGAGCATTCCAAGCCCTTTTTCCCTTTTCTCTGAGATGCACTAGGGATGCAGAGCAAGCTGTCAATAGGGATCCTGTCTCATCAAGCTTCAGGGTTGGGGGAAGATGAGATGAGGAAGATTCTTCTACTCCTTTTTGCTGAAGAGTGCAAAGGTGCTTGTGATTGGTGTTTTGAAGGGATAACACCAAGCTTGTGTGGTTTTGTGGGAGAGTTATCTACCAGGTGTAAGAATACCAACCTGGAGGCTCAGATTGTGCCCTCAAATCCAAGCAAACAGCAGATCCTCTGTGTACAGCTCTTCCCACCTTTCATGCAGAAGGTAGATGACCTGCTTTAGTGACACCATCCCTTCCCCCGCCCCACCACTCCCTGACTGTGCCAAGCATGTTCTGTGGTCCTAAAGACCATGCTGGAG
Organism: Lepidochelys olivacea; assembly: GCF_965140295.1. Classification (NCBI taxonomy): domain Eukaryota; kingdom Metazoa; phylum Chordata; order Testudines; family Cheloniidae; genus Lepidochelys; species Lepidochelys olivacea. The sequence continues at coordinate 272,023,536 of NC_140411.1, forward strand.
GAAAGGAGGGAAATGGAGTGAGAAGAGGGCAGCAGGGAAACTGGGTGTGGGTTAACTCCACTGGCTAGTAGAGATTTTCTCTGGAAAACATCCCTAGGTGGTACTTTATTTATTTATTTTATTTTATTCATTTTTCTGCTGAACTACTCCACCACCCCCACCCCCAGGAGCAGCTGCAGCAAGGATAGTTCTTGCTATTTCAGCTCCACTGGGAGCTGGGCATTGGGAGCTGCCAGAGCCCTGTGCAGTGGTCCCCTGTTCTTTGCAAACAACTCTCACCTCAGACCTGACAAACTCATTACACCAAACATATGTCTTGCAGGAATATGTATCCATAAAGAGAAATGTGTAAGATATCTACAGAAAGCTTGTAAGCTGTCAAGATTCATAATCATTTCAAGATGTATGATGGATAATAGTTAAGGAATAATGTATTAATATTTAAAGTATGGTTTATGGACTTGGAGTGAAAAGTAAAGATTAGTTACCATAATGTCTTTGGTAATGGCCCACTTGGGCAAGGGGGAGTTGTCACCCCACCCTGTCTGGCTGGCGATGCAATGCAAAGCTCAGTTGTTCAGCTTTGTGCAATTCTAAGGCTATGTCTACCGTAGCACGTTTGTCAGTAAAACTTTTGTTGGTCAGGGGTGTGACCAACATAAGTTTCACCAACAAACGTGCCAGTGTGGACAGCGCTATGTCGGCAGGAGATGCTCTCCCACTGATACAGCTACTGCTGCTTGTTGGAGACGGTTTAATTATGCCAAGGGGAGAGCTCTCTCCAGTTGGGGAGACCTTACAGTGGTGCAGCTACAGCGGTATAGCTGTGCTGCTGTTCGGTCTGTCGTGTAGACATAGCCGAAGAGTTTGAATGGGAAACCATCAGAGGCGATGACAGTCGAAACCACTTTACAACAAGACCGGGGTTTGGCCTACCTCTGATTAGAAACAAAAGACTATTTTCGGAATAATAGAGTGAAGAGAAGAAGACTTTGCATCCATTCACTGAGGAAGCCCCTTGGGGGCCAGGGAGCATTCATGAATGCTTGGATTCTGGTTTGTTTGAAATCAGCCAGCTCTGCAAAATACTGACCTTTGGGGGGAAAATCTACTTTGTATAGGAAAGGTAATTACTAATAAGTATAGACCCAGGATTGTGTTTTATATTTTATTCTGTATTGTAACCACTTGTTTCCACCATTCTCTCTTGTTTCTAGTTAAATCTTTATTCTTTCTTAAATAAACCTACTTTTGTTTTTTTATAAATGCCCAAAAGTGCTGTGTGCTTTACAGGAACAGTGGTTCAAGGTAAACCTGGTAAGTTGGGGTACACTGCATCTTTGGGTGCAGAGGATCTGGAAATTCTGTGAGTACCTAGTGTTGGGACTGAAGATCACAGTGGAATAATTTATTGTTAACCTGCAAGGTGAGGTTAGGGCTGACACAGCCCAGTGGAGAGTTCTTGAGTGGCTGAAGGCTGGTGTTGCCAGGGAGCTCACAGCCAGCGACCATAAGAAAGACTCCCTCTCACTCATGGCAGGGGCTACCATCAGTGACAGGATGTTCAGGAAGTTTTCCTCCTTCAGAGCCTGTTGCTGTGGTTTTCTATGGGAGGGAATGATTTAAGCCAAAGAATGAAACCCATTACATTGTTTTTCCAGCATGTTCTTCCCAAGCCATACAACTGGTAGGAGCTTCTTGGACTCTGCACACTTTTAATGTGTGTTTTTAAACACTCTACAGCAGTGGTGGGCAATGTGCAGCCAGCCCATCAGGGTAATCCGCTGGCAGGCCGCGAGACAGTTTGTTTACATTGACCATCCACAGACACGGGCGCCTGCAGCTCCCAGTGGCTGTGGTTCACCATTCCCGGCCAATGGGAGCTGCGAGAAGTGGTGGCCAGGATGATCCCTGCTGTGTGTAGCTCGCGGGCTGCAGGTTGCCCACCACTGCTCTACAGTGCCTCTGGGTGGCCTGTGCTACTTGTCTTTAGTATATAACAGTCAAAGCTTTAAAGGTTAACAAATTGTCAGTGTCCCTCTGCAGGTGAGCTAGAGAGGGGAAAGCCTGCATTCCAATCATCTACCTTGTTGTAACATGTGGATGATATTATTTAGCTACATTTACAATTTGGAAAGTGCTTTTAAAGATGAAAATCTGATCCAGCCAAGCACTGCAGCACATGCTTAACAGTAAGTAAATTAAGACAATGGGACTAATCATGTGCTTAAAGTTAAGCATGTGCTGAAGTGCTTTGCTGGATTAGGGTCAAACAGCACTGGAAAGAATTGTATACTGTAACAGACAAGCCCAAGAAAAATTCTGAGAGATATGAGATGCTTTCCTGGAAGTATCTGAATGATCCTATTAAATGCATGGGTCCCCGCTAGCCTCTGCCTCATCTGTATCCATGTCCTTTCTTCCCCATCTCTATTCCCCCACCTCCCCGTCTTTTGCATCTATTCTTTATCTTATCGTAATAAGTTTTCTTTAACTAGTTAGAGTTTTATAAACAAATTTGTCTGTTGGTAAATTGTGTAATGCAAATAATTGATTTATTTTTTAACCATTCATATTACATTATAATTAAACATTTCAAGAATAGCTAAAGTTGAGTAGAAAATGGTTAATATATCATGAGAAATTTATGTATTATGAGAATTATATTTATAGTTTATTTTTTCTGTATATATAAAATACAAAATTAATAAAAAAGGACAAAGTGTAAAATATGACATTTTCTATGGATCATGTTCCTTGAATATCATTGAGACAAATTTTCACAGATTTTTCAAATATTTTAAGTGAGTCTTTAGTTCAGGGATTGGCAACCTTTGGCATGCAGCCTGTCAGGGAAATCCGCTGGCAGGCCAGGACGGTTTGTTTACCTGGAGCGTCCGCAGGTTCGGCCGATCGCAGCTCCCACCGGCCGCGGCTCGCCTTTCCAGGCCAATGGGAGTTGCGGGAAGTGGCGTGGGCTGAGGGATGTGCTTGTCACCACTTCCCACAGCCCCCATTGGCCTGGAACAGTGAACCGCAGACAGTGGGAGCTGCGATTGGCCGAACCTGCGGACACTGCAGGTAAACAAACCGTCCCGGCCCACCAGCGGATTTCCCTGATGGGCTGCGTGCCAAAGGTTGCTGATCCCTGCTCTAATCCTATGTCATGTATAGCCTCTTAGTTAAACATTAATGAGGATTCAGAGTAACAGCCGTGTTAGTCTGTATTCGCAAAAAGAAAAGGAGTACTTGTGGCATCTTAGAGACTAACCAATTTATTTGAGCATAAGCTTTCGTGAGCTACAGCTCCGATGAAGTGAGCTGTAGCTCATGAAAGTTTATGCTCAAATAAATTGGTTAGTCTCTAAGGTGCCACAAGTACTCCTTTTCTTTGTATTAATGAGGATGAGGGTTATTCTCTCTCTTCTCCTCCCACCCTCCCAAGATATCTGCTGTGGGGTTCTTCAACCTTCCTCTGAGGCATCTGCTGCTGGCCACTGTCAGAGAGAAGATGGATTTAATGGACACAAGTCTGGTCCAGTATGGCAATTCCTATGTTCCTTTGTAAATTGTAGTGGTTCCACATGAATAAATTCTATTTGCTAATTCCCTTTGGAGATAATTGTTAATGAATGGAGGTCTGAAAATCCAGGTGACTTTTCATTATACATGAACACTTTCCTGTGGTGGATAACATTTCATGCTATATTGTCTCTGAAACTAACACTGTTGTTACCCATCTACTTCTCCCTCTGCGATCCACAGAGAGCTCAAAGATTCCACTGCTCTGTGCTCTGCAATAAAGGAAAAGACAACATGGGTGGGCAGGCTCTTACAATGGAAAAAATCACCCTCTCATCAAACCAAGGGGCAGATTAGCAAGGATCCTAGCTCAGTTAAAGGCTGCAGTGGCTTTGCCAAGCGTAAGAAACAGAATGGTGATAGTCTCAGAGGACCTTGTGGTTCTCTTCACTTGCACTAGAGAAGAAGGAGGCCTCCCTTTCTTTTCCATGTATTTTCCATTCTGTGTTGTCCCTGAATTTGACGGATTGGTAGGAAAAGTAGGGAACCTCCTGACTGGAAGTTGTGAGCTGTGGAGTTAGTTTAAGTCTTGTATGTTTAATATAGTATTTAAGAATCAGCTTGCTAAGCTTATGAAGTCATTAAGAAAAAGAAGGCAAGGAATGCTCCCTCCCACTTCTAGAAGCAGAATGGTTGGAAAACTTATAATTAGTAATCCTGTACTGATCTCAGAACACAGATATTGGTTTGCTCTTGTTGGAATTTAGCCTGTGCCTTAAAGAGTTTCAAAAATATGAGCTCACCTATAGGCTCATAATATATTTATTTGTTTATTTTTCTCTGTCACACACACCCCTGAATTGACTAAAAATATACTTATCTATTATTCAGTAATCTCTTCATCTTTCACCCTGCTACTGGGTTGCTTTGTAAAACTTTAACAATAAGCACATTTGATTGTAATGAAGATAAACAGCCAGTTCATAAATGTAGATTCCTGCTGGAGTACAGATTGTGGAACCCATATACATTTGATCTGTATGGTTGCTTCAAACTCTTTTTAAAGAATGTAACTCTATGAAAATGAGGCACTGGTTGGATTTCACAGGCATTTTGTGTACATAATATAGAACAAATTATTCTCCTAGCCTTACTATAAAACAAAACAAACAAACAAAAGTCATATTGCTAAACAGTGGACTAGAAACTAAGTACCGTGGAGTAGCAAATAAATCACTCACTAATACTGAGCAGTGAACTGAGTAGAGCCGATCTGAACATTTTTCCCAGAAATGTGTGTTCATCATCATAGGTTGTTCAGTCAAAGTCAAAACGATTTCAACAGAGTTTTGGACAGGAAGGTTTCTGAGAGAGACCTGAATCGAAAACTTGACCTTTTTGATTGGAAAAAAAGATGTTTTGACACAATTCCAATTTGTGAAAACATTCTAAAAGCTTTGTTTTCATTCCAATGTTGAACAAAATCAAATTTCAAAACCTCAAAAGTTGTCGCAAAATGAAATTGTGCTCCAGCCAGCTCCACGTCTGAGTATTTTGAACACTGACATTATATAATACTTTTCTTGTAGAAGTAGTGTCCAGGAGCACCATTTGTGTAAATAATGAAATATATGACAGTGTCCACACTCGGAAGGAATATCCTTAGCTACATGAGGGAATTGCCTAGCCCTCCCCGCAACAACAAAACAAAACAAACAAACAAAAAACCCACACCACATCAGTGCTATAGCAGAAATGAAGGGAACCCTAATGTAGACAAGACTCTGGAAGCATCTGGTGCGTTATCCACCGTGACAATCAGATTTAACTAACTCTGGTGGTTTCCAGCATTGTTACCACAAAATCTTGTTCACACTAGGTGTCCCACCAATTCTGCTATGTAAATATGGCCAAAGTGCAGACCATCTGCACTCCCTGTGAGTCACTGAATCCCCAGGATTGGAAGTTTAAAATAAATAAATAAATAAAATAAAAAACCCCAAATGTTCTCGTTCATGCTCTTAGGCTTTGTCTATACTGGGAAAATTCATTGGATTAGAAAATGTGTTACTTAACAGTAATAAGCATGATTTTGCTTTCAATGTGGAAAAGGACAGTTGTGTTTAATAATGTGCTAGCTGGTTATATGCCACTGTTCTTGACTGCCCTAATGACAAAACAGGTTTGACCATTGTTAGTTAAAATGTATGAGTTACAATGTTTTCTAACACTGCATTTTCCCAGTACAGTGAAGGCCTTAGTTTTTCTAGTTTTATCTCCAGTTCCAGGTTCCTAATTTTATTGTTGTGGCTGTTTCTCCAGCAGGGAATTTGGAAATGAGATTCAGCATTTACGAAGACCTTAGCTGTAACAGATTTTAATAATGAAATCAATGAAACTAATATCTCTATGAATCCCGAATAGTTGAACATGGCTACACAAAATGCTGTATGTATTCGTTTACTGCTAAATCCCCACCCCTACCCCTCCTCCCCCGGATTTCACCACTTAGGCCTGGTCTACACTACGGGGTTAGGTCGAATTTAGCCACGTTAGGTCAATTTAAAAATGACTGCATCCACACAACCAACCCCGTTCTGTCGACCTAAAGGGCTCTTAAAATCGACTTCTGTACTCCTCCCCGACGAGGGGAGTAGCACTAAAATCGACCTGGCTGGGTTGAATTTGGGGTAGTGCAGATGCAAATTGATGGTATTGGCCTCCAGGAGCTATCCCAGAGTGCTCCATTGTGACTGCTCTGGACAGCACTTTGAACTCCAATGCACTAGCCAGGTACACAGGAAAAGCCCCGGGAACTTTTGAATTTCATTTCCTGTTTGGTCACCGTGGCGAACTCAGCAGCACTCAGCAGCACAGGTGACCATGCAGTCCCCCCAGAATTGTAGAGCATAGAATGTTTCTACACTCCCCCTATTATCTCCGTCCCTGAGGTTATTGCAGATTAGAAGGCGAAAAAAATGCACTCGTGATGACATGTTTTCCGAGCTCATGCAGTCCTCCTGCATTGATAGGGCACAGCTTAATGCATGGAGGCATTCAGTGGCAGAGGCCAGGAAAGAATTAAGTGAGCACGAAGAGCAGAGGCAGGACGCGATGCTGAGGCTAATAGGGGAGCAAACGGACATTATGAAGTGTCTGTTGGGGGAGCAAATGGACATGATGACACCTCTGTTGGAGCTGCAGGAAAGCCAACAGGAGCACAGACCCTCGCTGCATCCACTGTATAACCACCTACCCTCCTCCCCATGTTCCATAGCCTCCTCACTCACACGCCCAAAGATGTGGGGCCGGGGAGGGAGGCGCCAGGCACCAAGCCACTCCACTCCAGAGGATGGCCAAAGCCATCACAAGGCTGTCATTCAAACAGTTTGATTTTTAATGTGGCTACAATAAGCAATGAGGCCTTGTCCTTCCTTCCTCCCCCACTCCACCTGGGCTACCTTGTCCATTATCTCAATTTTTTTAATTAATAAAGAAAGAATGCATGGTTTCAAAAGAATAGGTACTTTATTTCGAAGGGGGAAGAGTGGCTGGCTTACAGGGAATTAAAATCAACAAAGGGGGTGGGTTTGCATCAGGAAGAAACACAGACAACTGTCACACCAAAGCCTGGCCAGTCATGAAACTGATTTTCAAAGCCTCTCTGATGTGCAGCGTGCCTTGTTGTGCTCTTCTAATTGCCCTGGTGTCTGGCTGCTCAAAATCGGACACCAGGTGATTTGCCTCAACCTCCCACCCCACCATAAACGTCTCCCCCTTACTCTTACAGATATTATGGAGTACACAGCAAGCAGCAATAACAATGGGAACGTTGGTTGTGCTGAGGTCTGACCTAGTCAGCAAACAGCGCCAGCAAGCTTTTAAATGTCCAAAGGCACGTTCTACCACCATTCTGCACTTGTTCAACCTATAGTTGAACTGCTCCTTACTACTGTCCAGGCTTCATGAGCCATGGGAGCAAGGGATAGGCTGGGGTAGGTGTGACCGCGTGGTACTGCCAGCTGGGAGAACAGCCTGAGGCAGAAGCCTCTAGCTCGCATGATATTCCAGGCAGGACTGAATTTCCATGAGACGAAACTTAAAAAAGAGAATGACCCGGAGTCTCTGGCTCCCATTTGGTTCTCTAAGAGGAGAATAGCCATGTCTGTCCAGAGGTCTGCCAGGAGCACCCAGGAGATGTATGATGGCTATCAGTCCTATTGCACCATCTGCCGTGAAGGCAAGGAGCTGCTGCTGTGTAGCAATGCCGTACCGTGTCTGCCAGCAGCACCCATGAGACATAGGGTGATGGTGAGCTGAGCGGGCTCCATGCTTGCCGTGGTATGTCATCTGCACAGGTAACCCAGGAAAAAAGGCGTGAAACGATTGCCTGCTGTTGCTTTCATGGAGGGAGGGAGGGGGGGCCTGATGACGTACCCAAAACTAACTGCGACAATGTTTTTGCCCCATCAGGCATTGGGAGCTTAACCCAGAATTCCAGTGGGCAGCAGAGACTGCATGAACTGTCGGATAGCTTCCCACAGTGCACCGCTCTGTAAGTCGATGCTAGCCGTGGTAGTGAGGACGCACTCCACTGACTTAATGCGCTTAATGTGGACATACGCAATCGACTGTATAAAATTGGTCTCTAAAAATCGACTTCTATAAGATCGACCTAATTTCGTAGTGTAGACATACCCTGTTGCCCAAAGATGTTCAGTGCAGGTCAAGAAAATACCACTCAGAAGGCCCTATGGATGGCATATGCCACACATTTCATTGAAGCTTTGTGAGGTGCGGTAGATGTTACAGGAAAACTTTGAGGATCCTGACTGTCCAAGCAGTGGTAAAACAGGTTAAAGCTCTGTAGCCAGTATGAGATTATGATGCTATATCCAAAAGCATATGCTTATTGCTAATTGGGATCAGATGTTTCCTTGGCTGCGATAGCAATAGGTGCAATTTCCCTTTAATTGTGTGAAGAGATCTCTCAACCAAGGCCCAAGAAACAAAGGAAAAACTAGGAGGGGGTGTAAGGGGGTGGATTGTGGGGGAACTCTGTGAAGCAAGAGTTCAGTGCCACATGAGTGAGTTCCTGAGAGGTGTTGGAGGGCAGGATCATCTACAGAGAGTCCCTGTGCCTCCGCGTTGACCCTGAAAGTGCCTCTGACTCCGCGGCAGTGTTGTTTGAACTATTCACATTATTTGAAGTTCGTAGGAATTTGCCTAAGTACGAGCTTCAACATTTGTTTAGGATCCAGCTACCCCAGTGCCCGTCTCCCTCCCTACACCATGGTGACAGTTGAAAAGAGCTAATGAAGTCAATGAGTTTTAGAGAAATCAAGAGGTTCACACTTATAAACCTCTCTTGAGTTACATGTCCGTACATTACCCAAATAGGATAATATGCTTAAAAAAAGAATTGTCATTTGCTGGGTCTTGTTTGCCAAGTATCAGCCTGGAGCAAAATTTTACAGCTGAGTTACAAATGCCTAATAACAGTGTTTATTACAGAAATGCTGCCAGCCACTTAATGACAGCGACACACTAGTCACTTAGTCATTGTAAGACATTGTTGTTAAAATTATTACTACTTTTGCAAATGTAGATACATTTGGTGACTGTGTCTCAGTGCTTCTAAGAGTAAAGGACTAAATGCTGGTTCATGGTTAGCCAGCTGGCAGTTATTGTGGATAAGCTTCCCCGTATGGTTCTGCCAACAATAATGCCTAATTCTTACATATGTAGCGTAGTTGTAACTGTGTTGGTCCCAGGATATTAGAGACACAAGGTGGGTGAGGTAATATGTTTTATGGGACCCAAAAGCTTGTCTCTCTCATCAACAGAAGTTGGTCCAATAAAAGATATTATCTTGCCCACCTTGTCTCTCTAATATTGACAGAGCACTTTTCATCTTCAAAGAGCTTTATAGCCATTGGGTGAAATCCTACCCTTAAGAACAATGGCTACTGGTGGCTGTGCATCTAGACCTAGAGTTATCCTGCTCGCTCAGGGAAGGGCTGGGTCAAGTCTATTTGTGGGGGGACATTGTTAAATGCCACTTCCGAAAGGAACATTATGTGCAGTGGGTGCTGTCATATGGCACAACACAGCACACATTCTAGCTGAAGGTGGGTTTGGTTATTCTGTCTGTTCAGCACATTACACCCCTGTGGAGCTAGACTGCACTCATTGATGAGCATAATAGCCAAGGGCTGCCTTCCTGGGTGAGAAACATGCCACTGTTGAGTGGGTTCACTACTACTCTCTAAACCCTCTCCTCTGCCTAACACATCTGCTGCTAGATTTGACCCTTTAATGCTATTACACCAGTCATTCCTGACCTGCTATCCCAGCCCTGGAGCTCTTCAGAGTAAAGATTGCCAAATATGCTAAATCATTGTAGTACTTTTGCAGTGTGGATAAATGTCCACCAAGTACTAGACTGAAGCCATTCAATTCTTTATCATTGCACAGCACTCTTACAGTAGGGGCAGCCCAATAACAGGTAATTTTTGCTTTTGTGGAACTGAGTGGTAACATTTTAATAGCTATCCCCTTGGGAGATACTTAGAACATTCTAGTCTCGCAGGTTCAGTATGGATAGCAGGCACCTGGAATTTAGAAAAGGATGAAAATATATTTGCTGGAACAATCTCTGGTGACATGATGACTCAAGACTCTCCAGGGTAATGTGTTTGGTGCCATTGGCCTGATTTGAGCAGCAGAATATTTTCAGCTAATTTTCAGTCCTATAAAAGATCCAAAACCCACTGAAATTTCATGCTTACTAGTATGTAGCCACTTTTACTTGCCTTAATGAATGCAGAAGAATAATATTGCAAATTGTGTATTCATACTGTACTGATAAAAGGGATGTGTTCCCAGTTTCCAGAAAGCTGCTGAGACACATCACTGTGTTGAATATAGTCCTCACGCAACCTCTCTTTAATGTTGTAGCAGGGAAAAAAGACAAAGCAATGTATATCAAAGGGTGAAACATGTTATATGTTTTCCAGTAAGGAACGGCTATGTTCCATCCCATTAAAACAATAATGCCACATCCTATAGTACCTAGAAATCAGAGGATTTAAAGTGACTTTTGCTTTTAATGCTGAATTACTTGTTTCTTAATTATTGCAAACTTAAGATCTTCTCCTGCTCTGCTGGAAGGCAATGATAAATCACTCATTCACAGACCTTCCTGTAAGCAGAGGAGTGCTCTTAGTATAGGTGAGACTATTTCATCCCAGTGTATTAGTTTTTGCAGAAAGGTAAATCCCTAGTGCACCCTCTATGGCCAGTGTTCATAGAAGAAAATGCGGTAGGTTCAACCATTTGATTAATTTCCTGCATACCTGCAAGTCAATTGTACACCCAATTTTTTTGCATCCACATTGCTTTGGTAGAGTGCTAATTTGTTAATCAGATCATCAAATGGTACTACGTAAAGCACCTTGCAGAAGTTATTAAATAAAAACATTCAATTTTTATTAAACTTTTGATCTCAAAGAATGACATAGAATTTGTTTGACAAGACCTATTTTTCATGAAACTCCTTGGGCCCATCTGTAAAATTAGAATAATAAAAATTCCTTTCTCCTACTGTCTTTTCTACTTATACTGTAAATTCTTCAGGGCAGGGACTTTTACTACATATTTGTGTTGTGCTTAGCACAATGGGACCCAGATCTAAACTGGATCTTGCGATGAAGCATACTCCTCACACTGGCCCCAACAGGGCTGAATTAGGCCAAGTGGGCCCAAGCAGCCAAGTAGGCTTCAAATACATCAGATTTAAGCTGGAGGAAGCTAATTAGAAGAAGGCTCACCTAAAGAAATAGGTAGGACTTCTACAAAGCCAGTATATGATCATGCAGTTAAAGACTGTATCATAATTATATGCACAAGGGGGATGAGTAAGGTTGCATGGGCAATATTAATTTTCGCATTTCCTAACATATGAGTTCTTGACTTTGCAACTTTAATTTTTTTTATGTAGTGTGTGTGTGAGAGATTTATACACACACACGCACACACAGTAACTTCATTATTTTTGGATGAATAAATTCTGGTGAGAAGTTCTAATCATGAAGAGCTTGATTCCGCAATTTGCTGATAGCTCTGCATAGTGCTGAGTGCCCCGAACACTCATTGAAGTTGGTAAGCATTGAGGTTGCTCAGCACCTCACAGGACTGACTTCTAGGACATTTCCATTCTTCACCTGCTGCTTTCATTTTTGACCTTGCTTTGGCTTAGGGCAGAAAGCTCTTGTCATGCAGGAAGAAAAAAAGAAGACTTGTGCCCTCTATAGGCTTTTCTGCTTATTGTGCTAGTTAATTGATTAGATGTGGTAATACCTTTAATGGGGGACATGGATCAGTGTTCACATCCCACTCCCCATCAGTGGACCAAATTCGGTGATGAATCCTGGTCACGTGCCACCTGAGGCACATTATGCATACACTAAGAAGAAGATACCTTTAGTTAAATCAACATGCAGGCTTGGGAGGCTATGAAAATCTCTCTTCTAAGTAATGCCCCTACTGTAAATGTTTTGTAAATGTAAAGATTTTATTTTTGTAGCTATTATTTCTCCAAAAGTCATACATGGAACACTTATGGGTTTTTTTAGTGTTATGGATTATTTTAATTTAAATCTATGTATTTTCCTCTTTTGTGTATATGTGTCTGAATTTAGCACTCATAAAAGGGGCCAGAATGACTGTAGCCTTCTATCTACAGTACAAGTACAGTGTAAGCAGTTTGCCAATGTACCTTAACGTTAATGTAGAGGTCAATGGGGGGGATCAGTCTATATGTCAGTAATGCCTACAGTAACATTTCAGGGAAGTAATAGGCGATATTAACTTGAACTTAAATTGCTCCTCAAGGCAGATTTTGCAGTAACAATCATAGATGTCTTTTCAGGGTGTCATTAGACACTGATAATTAATCCATATTAGTGATAACTGTTTTAATATAGGCGACACAGGTAGGGACACTTGTATCTAATGAAAGAAAAGGAGTACTTGTGGCACCTTAGAGACTAACAAAGGTGCCACAAGTCCTCCTTTTCTTTTTGCGGATACAGATTAACACAGCTGCTACTCTGAAACTTGTATCTAATGGTACCTGACACTTTCTGCTATAAGATCCTGGTTTTAGTTGCTTGTGATTATATCAAACTTGTAATTGTTGAGGCTGAAATTTTCCATTTTGGGTGTCTGCCTCTGTCTGAATTTTCTGGGAAAGATTCAGTTAAAATAGTTCAGTCATTTCCAAGAACAAAGTTAGGGAAAAAATGTTGTTTCAGCCATTTAAAAAAAATTCTTACAGCTATTTTGTTGATGACTTATATTTAGGGCCCTACCAAATTCACGGTCCATTTTGGTCAATTTTATGGTCATAGGATTTTAAAAATAATAAATTTCATGATTTAAGTTATTTAAATTTGAAATTTTCCAGTGTTGTAATTGCAGGGGGTCCTGACCCAAAAGGGACTTACGAGGGGAATCACAAGGTTATTGTAGCGGGGGTTGAGGTACTGCTACCCTTACTTCTGTGCTGCTGCTGGCAGCGGTGCGGCCTTTGCAGCTGGGAAGCTGGAGAGCAGCGGTTGTGGGCTGGGAGCCCAGCTCTGAAGGCAGAGCCACCACCAACAGCAACGCAGAAGTAAGGATGGCCTGGTACGGTATCGCCACCCTTACCTCTGTGCTGCTGCCTGAAGAGCTGGGCCCTCAGTCAGCAGCCGCCACTCGCCAGCCGCCCAGTTCTGAAGGCAGCAGCGCAGAAGTAGGATGCCACGGATAGCTCAGTGGTTTGAGCATTGGCCTGCTAAACCCAGGGTTGTGAGTTCAATCCTTGAGGGGGCCATTTAGGGATCTGGGGCAAAAATTGGGGATTGGTCCTGCTTTAGGGTGGAGGGATAGCTCAGCGGTTTGAGCATTGGCCTGCTAAACCCAGGGTTGTGAGTTCAATCCTTGAGGGGGCCATTTAGGGATCTGGGGCAAAAACTGGGGATTGGCCCTGCTTTGAGCAGGGGGTTGGACTAGATGACCTCCTGAGGTCCCTTCCAACCCTGATATTCTATGACTCTATTAGTGGCATGCTATGGCATTGCCCCCCTTACTTCTGCACTGCTGCTGGTGGGGAGCTGTCTTCAGAGCTGGGTGCCCGGCCAACAGCCGTCGCTCTCCGGCCACCCAGCTCGGAAGGCAGCACAGAAGTAAGGGTGGCAATACTGCGATGCCCCTAAAATAACCCTTGTGACCCCACCGCAACTCCCTTTTGGGTCAGGACTCCGAGTTTGAGAAATGCTGGTCTCCTCTGTGAAATTTGCATAGTATAGGGTAAAAGCACAAGACCAGATTTCATGGGGGGAGACCAAATTTCATGGTCCTTGACACATTTTTCCTGGCAGTGAATTTGGTAGGGCCCTAATTACATTGCACTGTCCATACTGTGTTCTCTGCTTTCTTTACAAGGTATGAAAGAGTTTGTTCTGTTCACCACATTACAGTGCTCTATTGTAGTAAACATTGTGTTAATTATGCATTGAAGATATAAATAAATTGCTTAAACTTAACCACACCCCTGCCAATGATGACAAACATGAGTGCCAAAGGATAGTGCATCAGATAAGTAACTGTAATGATTCATGTAGCGTTGAAGCTATGGTGACAGTGGGGTAAGAAGAAACAATAATAATAATAATATCTTGCATATGTATTCGTTATGTTCAATTTTTATTTTTACTAAGCTGTCCATTAAGTCAGTATTACATGGCATAATAAAAATGTATATTTATAGTTTCTGATGCACAATACATGTTATGAATGAGATTAATTAAATACTAGAATTTGGAAAACACATCGTTTTCAGGATTTTGGACACCTGTTACATTGGCCAAGAGTGACCACATGAAACACCACACAGTGAATTGTGTACAATGCCATTCATACAATTTTCTCACAGTGATAGAAATGTTTCAATAAAGGTGATGGGGATTAAAGCTGATCAGGTTTTTTTTGGTCAAAATATTTTTTCAGCATAAAATGGCTTTTTGACCAAAATTAGCATTTTTGCAGAACATTTTTATTTTGGTCAATGTGCTCTGTTTTTTGACTCTCATTCCCCATCCAAAAACTAAAACCTGAACTATTTTTGGCAAAATATTCAGTTTTCAGATTGTAAAAACCAACCTCTCCTGTTTTGTTCCGACAGAACAAATGCTTCCAATGACAATTTAAAAAAAAACAAATTTTAAAAAATTTCTGTGGAAAAATAATTGGCACTTTCAAGAAGCTCAAGTTGAGACAACATTTATATACATATATTTATAATAACAGGCACCTTGAATAAGCATCATTTAACATAATTAATAACATTTCAAATAAAATACTAGCAATACTAAAGCAATAACTTTGACAGGAACTCAGCCAGGCAAACACCTATAGAGACTCCTTTCCACCCCTTCATCATTTATGGGAAGCAAACCCTCAACCCTTTCCAATAGACAAAAAGAAATAGGTAGGGAATCAGGTAATAATCACCAAGTCAACAGGTTGTAGGAAGATTTTGGATTAAGTCACGTTTCAAGAAGAGGTAAGGAACTGGTGAGACAAAGGAAGAGGAAGGAATCATTTTTCTATAGAAGGTTGGCACTGTGGCAGGAAAGGATCAATCTATGACAAGAGAGGAGGCCAGAATTAGCATAGCAGAAGGACTGAGTGGGAGTATATGGACAGATGAGATCACAGCATGGAGTAGATGGTGTGGCCAGAGAAAGGGAGATGCAGTTTTTCAGTGGCCATAGTAGTCGCTAGGGAGCTAGTGAATGTACTTAGGATAGGGTGAGGTGGTTCTGTTTTGTGTGTAAGGGTACTGTAGCTAGACTTACATAGTTTAGTTCTTTATAATGAAGCCAGAAATCTGCTGCATGTCTCAATACCAGCAATTGTTGCCAGTTTCAGGAACACAATGTGTCTAGGAGATTATGATATGAGGCCATAGTTAGAACTGCAAAATGTTTTGCACATAAAGCCAAACCTTCAGAGAAACAGAGAAAAGATGCCTGGTGAGGCTCTAAAGATCACACTCCATGTTGGAATGCAGGATTCTGTGACTGCAGAGCAGAACAGCTCCAACTAACAGCTGGCTCTGGTTTCTGTGGGGTTAGATTTATGTGAAATATAACATAAAATTATTTGATTATTAAATGTAAAGGTTTCCTTGCCTTATAGTGAAGAAAACCACAGGTTTTCAACCAGCAACAAAAGTAGCCAACTGTTCCTCTCCTATTTTTCTCTATGACAACTGGCAAGATTTGTAAGGCATTGACTAATTTTTCTGGTTCCTAAATATGACCAAAAAGTCTTCTCTCCCCAGTTATTAGCTAGCTAATGAGTTGCCTCTTTTTAGTGCATACCATGCATGACTGCATTGTTAAAACCATTCTTAATCACCCAACGAGATCACTTCTATTGATCACTTCCACCTTTTAGTGATGTGCATTAAATGTCAGCCTCAGCAGTTATGAGTCAGTCTCAGGTCTTGTACTATGGCAGAATGGGTACATTCTTGACCTTAGTTAGTTACAGGAACCCTTTGGCTGTTGCTTTCTGTGTCTTCCTAGCAGACCTATAATAAAGATTTTTTTTATTTCCTGGCTTTGTGTTTAACTGGAAATCACCATTTTGCATTTGAACTGAGACCAATTCCTGCACATCGCCTCAAAGGGGAGAAAACTATGATGACTGGATGAGTAACTTTCAACAGAGAATAGAGTAAAACAATTCCTACTGGCTCAGCAGGAGGGAGACTTCCCTTCTAGAATGCTGAGAGTCATAAGGGCCTTCCTTGATTTCTGCACTAGGGTTGGGCATGCTATCCACACCACAAAGTCAGCTACTGGGTTTGCTCTAATTTACTAGAATTCTTGTGTGTGTCAACAACACAGTGGATGAAGGAGAAATAGATGATAAAGTAACTTAAAGTTTTAAAAAGCCTTTGACAAAGGCCCTAAAAAGAGGTAGCAGAGTCATTAGGTGATAAGTAAAGTCTCTCATTGCTTACAAACAGCCTAAGGGACAGAAAGCAAAGAGAAAGGATACATGATCAGTTTTCAACTTGGCAAACGTAGGTTGCCACATTTCATGCTCATGCTGAAATAAGGTTCCAGGATTGTCACTGTGTGTGCTACTCTGAAGTCTAGAATGTCTCTTGAGTTTATGTGAAGCAATGGAAACAGTGACAAGACGGTTGAGAGATCTTTTTGATCAGAATATCACCAGGTTCAATTACTGGGATTCACTGTTACCATGCTATTTTTAAGTTCTCAGCCATTTTGACTTTATGAATTACAGCTGTGCAACAGCATGGGCTTTCATCTACACTAAGCATGTGTCTATGCCATGCCAAGAGTCTTAGGGTATGTCTCCACTACCCGCCGGATCGGCGGGCAGCGATTGATCCAGCGGGGATCGATCATGTCTAGTCTAGACATGATCAATCGACCCTCGAGCACTCTCCCGTCGACTCCAGTACTCCACTACCCTCGAGCAGCTATCGACTCACCGTGGTGAAGACAACATGGTAAGTCGATCTAAGTACATCAACTTCAACTATGTTATTCATGTAGCTGAAGTTGCTTAACTTAGATCGATCCCCTCCCCCAGTGTCGACCAGGGCTTAGACCATTGTGATATCAGAGGTAACTCAACCAATCACCATTCTTACTCCACAGCTAATTTGCATGCAACAATTTCATTGATTTTATGAGGCAGACTGCACAGGTGGATTACTTGGCCTGACTGCCACACCCAAGCAACAGCAGGGGCTTTCAATTACTAGTATAATTATTAACTACATACATATGTTTAATGTTTACGGTTGCAAGTTCAAGCACTAAAAGGTAGGAAGTACCAGAAGTAAAGTTGCCTGTGCAGCATTAATTCAGTCCTTTTGTGCATATGAATTATGATCTAGTTTGTTTACTTTATTACATATTATTTGTTTTGACTGGCTCAGGTTTGTACAGTTGTACATACTGTACAAACGCATAGAAGATAGGATCCCTTGGTGTAAGAATAGACACATTAGCAAAGCGTCAAAGGTACATTTCTTGTTTGTTATGTTTTCTAGTATTTCCCCCCCCCCAAATATCCCCTTCTGCCATACCATCACTCTTTCTAGGTGCCTCTACCAAAGTGCTCCCCCATTGCTGACACTGTGTGCCCTTTTGCCATCCTGCAAACCCCACAGAAATAGATTTAGGGTCAGTGGGGGTGGAGGGTGGAAAGAAAAGCTGCCAGTCAAATGTTGCTTGTGTTGCAGTAACTGAAGGGGCTTGTTTATATTAAACAATTTGCTGTGTTTTGAACAAAGCCATGAACAAACTAATTAAATGACAAAATGCTGACCTCACTTAGTGGTCAGTGTAGATCAAGTCAAATTGTGTTCAGGGTTTAATCACATGATGCTTAACGTGACGTTCTGATCTACACTGTCAGAAAAGTTGAGGTCAGTATCACATCATCTGGTTCAGTTGTTCAGTTTCATTCAAACACTGTAAAGTTTTGTCATGTAGATAAAGCCCGAAGTATTAAACCCTGGCTCCATTGACCATGGCAAAACTCCCATTGACTTCAGTGGAGCTAGGATTTCATTCAAACTGTCTAAAGGCCTCTTCTGCCTCTTTGCAGTCCTTACTGGCAGCTGGAGCTGTATTCCCCCAATGGGAAGGTTCAGAGAGTGGGGAATCTCCCACCTTGCCCCTGGGGTTCCCCCTGAGCTGGGACCAAGCATCAGCATGCTGCTGCTTTTTTTTCTTTAAATTTAGAGGCAGTAAATATTTTTGGTTGCCTCTAGAAAGCACCCCCTAAAAAATTAATGGTATACTGTACTGTGAAGCCATTATTTGCCTTGTGTAAGACAAATTTCTTAAGTTTACAGGGGTGAGCAGACATAGGTACCAGCACATAAATGAACTGACTAAATATAGCAGATGAACAGGAAGCATTGCTTAGGAAGGCACCATTAAGCATCATATCTGATCCATACTTCGAAATTTTACAGGTTTTAGATTCTCTTTCAAGTGCAGTTACAGACAGAAAAGTGACTGTAAAAATGACACGGAGGCGTTCTATATTTTCACTATGATTTCTAGAACAAATTTGCTTCATATATAGGTCAAAAGATTATTTTTGTATCTTGCTAACTCTTCATCTGGAGTAGGGAGAGTTGATCTTTCTGCCTCTTAATGTTGTCATTAGTGGAACTTGCCAACAACCAAATTTTTTTTTGGTTTGGCCATCGAACTGAAAAAAAAATTCATTTTGGGTCAACGGGAGACAATAATTTTCAAATTTTTCAGCAAACCAAAGAAAAGTTTCAGGCCAAATGAAACATTTTCTTTGTTTTTGAGGGTTTTTTACTTTCTAAAAAAAAGTAAGCAAATGGAAGTAAAATTCTAAATTTGTGAAATGTTTCAGCAACTAACAGAAGTTACTAGATCACAGGCCCTGATTCTCATGGGGGACTTCAATCACCCTGATATCTGCTGGGAGAGCAATACAGCAGTGCACAGACAATCCAGGAAGTTTCTGGAAAGTGTAGGGGACAATTTACTGGTGCAAGTGCTGGAGGAACGAAATAGGGGCAGAGCTCTTTTTGACCTGCTGCTCACAAACCAGGAAGAATTAGTAGGGAAGCAAAAGTGGATGGGAACCTGGGAGGCAGTGACCATGAGATGGTCGAGTTCAGGATCCTGACACAAGGAAGAAAGGAGAGCAGCAGAATGCAGACCCTGGACTTCAGAAAAGCAGACTTTGACTCCCTCAGGGAACTGATGGGCAGGATCCCCTGGGAGAATAACATGAGCCAGGAGAGCTGGCTGTATTTTAAAGAATCCTTATTGAGGTTACAGGAACAAACCATCCCGATGTGTAGAAAGAATAGTAAATATAGCAGGTGACCAGCTTGGCTTAACAGTGAAATCCTTGTGGATCTTAAACACAAAAAAGCAGCTTATAGGAAGTGGAAGATTGGACAAATGACCAGGGAGGAGTATAAAAATATTGCTCAGTCATGCAGGAGTGAAATCAGGAAGGCCAAATCACACTTGGAGTTGCAGCTAGCAAGGGATGTTAAGAGTAACAAGAAGGGTTTCTTCAGGTATGTTAGCAATAAGAAGAAAGTCAAGGAAAGTGTGGGTCCCTTACTGAATGGGGGAGACAGCCTAGTGACAGAGGATGTGGAAAAATCTAATGTACTCAATGCTTTTTTTGCCTCTGTCTTCACGAACAAGGTCAGCTCCCAGACTGCTGCACTGGGCAACACAGCATGGGGAGGTGGTGACCAGCCCTCTGTGGAGAAAGAGAAGTGGTTCGGGACTATTTAGAAAAGCTGGACGAGCACAAGTCCATGGGGCCGGATGCACTGCATCCGAGGGTGCTAAAGGAGTTGGCGGATGTGATTGCAGAGCCATTGGCCATTATCTTTGAAAACTCATGGAGACTGGGGGAGGTCCCGGAAGACTGGAAAAAGGCTAATGTAGTGCCCATCCTTTTAAAAGGGAAGGAAGAGGATCCGGGGAACTACAAGCCAGTCAGCCTCACCTCAATTCCTGGAAAAATCATGGAGCAGGTCCTCAAGGAATCAATTTTGAAGCACTTAGAGGAGAGGAAACAGCATGGATTCAGCAAGGGCAAATCATGCTTGACTAACCTAATTGCCTTCTCTGATGAGATAGCTGGCTCTGTGGATGAGGGGAAAGCAGTGAACATGTTATTCCTTGACTTTAGCAAAGCTTTTTGAGCTTACAGTCTCCCACAATATTCTTGCCAGCATGTTAAAGTAGTATGGGCTGGATGAACGGACTATAAGGTGGATAAAAAGCTGGCTAGATCGTCGGGCTCAACAGGTAGTGATCAACTGCTCCATGTCTAGTTGGCAGCCGGTATCAAGCACAGTGCCCCAAGGGTCGATCCTGGGGCCAGTTTTGTTCAATATCTTCATTAATGATCTGGAGGATGGCATGGATTGCACCCTCAGCAAGTTTGCAGATGACACTAAACTGGGAGGAGAGGTAGATACGCTGGAGGGTAGGGATAGGATACAGAGGGCCCTAGACAAATTTGAGGATTTGGCCAAAAGAAATCTGATGAGGTTCAACAAGGACAAGTGCAGAGTCCTGCACTTAGGACGAAAGAATCCCATGCACTGCTACAGACTAGGGACGTAGCGGATAGGCAGCAGTTCTGCAGAAAAGGACCTGGGGGTTACAGTGGACGAGAAGCTGGATATGAGTCAACAGTGTGCCCTTGTTGCCTAGAAGGCTAATGACATTTTGGGCTGTATAAGTAGGAGCATTGCCAGCAGATCAAGGGACGTGATCATTCCCCTCTATTCGGCACTGGTGAGGCCTCATCTGGAGTTTTGGGCCCCACACTACAAGAAGGATGTGGAAAAATTGGAAAGAGTCCAGCAGAGAGTAACAAAAATGATTAGGGGCCTGGAGCACATGACTTATGGGGAGAGGCTGAGGGAACTGGGATTATTTAGTCTGCAGAAGAGAAGGATGATGGGGGAATTTGATAGCTGCTTTCAACTGCCTGAAAGGGGGTTCCAAAGAGGATGAATCTAAAAAAAGTTGCATCTGAAAAATTTTGCCCAGCTCTAATCATTAGTAGTAAAGAATTTGCAGTCCCATATAGGACTCAGAAAATTCCTGTAGAACAAGGGAAAGTTGTGGCATTTCTGTTAAACAGGACAGTTTTCTTCAAAGCCCTTTCTTCTTGTTTGGTGCTCCTTGGTGCTGGAAAAGGACAGCATCTGGGGCATGGCTCCTTTCTGTGGAATCACCTCTACACTAAAGCATGGGGATTTTCCTGTGTAAGATACTGCTGGACCCTATGGGCACGAGATCATATGGGACTCTGCTTGTTCTGTGAATTCTCCATGATGGCATTTTGGGAGTGGTATATGTAGGGAACAAATGAGAGCACAGATAATCATGGTGGAGGGCAGTCCCTGGGAAGTAATACAGAGATTCTGGACTTCTGCTGAAATAGGCGCCCAGGCATCCAGAGGTGTTTCAGTTTCTATTTCCTCTGGGGTCTTGAGACATCTCATAAACTGACATGCAAATCCCAACCACCCCGGATGTGCAATGATCAATAGGAAACCCCCAAAGTTGAAATTTAGCAGCACTTGCTGGCCCGTGCATGGGTTTCTTCTGGCTGGGGAGTGATCTGGCCCTCAGCAGACAATGAGATTAAAGATCCATGAGTCCAACCAGTGTGTAGCTGTCTCTTCTATAGCTATATTGGCACTGCAGAGAAAGTAGGAGTAGCAAAAACTACTTTTTGTAAGTAAAGCAAACCCATGTTCAAGGATGCACCAGGAGGCAGATATGTTGAGTAACAGGGTAGTATTTTACAGTGGCTTTTCTGAGAGTAGCCATGCTCCAAAATAGGTTTTAACTGGGTTTCTGGTAGACAACCTCATTCAGAGGTTAGTTGTGCCTTTAAGATAAAGCCCATAATAAGTGGTAGTGTGGGAACCAAAGCAACACAAGGGGAGCATCAGGAAGCATCCTTTATAGGGTGTAGCTTATCTTTGTTTGTGTGCCAATTGCAGGCTGTGGCCCCAATCCTCGTCCTTGCCTAATCCCCTTTCACCTCCTTCTGGTTCTGTGTGCTCTTAGGGGAGTATGGTGGAATCAGGCCTTAGGCTTCTGCCCGTATTTGACAGACTATTTTAACTTTTGCCTTTTTATTTGGGTTTGCTAGAAACTTGTGAACCATATTCTCAGTTGTAAATCAGCATAGTTCCAATAACTTCATAGAGCAGGGGTGGGCAAACATTTTGGCCTGAGGGCCACATTGGGTGGGGGAAAACTTGCAGGGCCATGAATGTAGGGCTGGGGCAGGGGGTTGGGGTGTGGGAGGGAGTGCAGTGTGCAGGAAGGGGCTCAGGGCAAGGGGTTGGGGCAGAGGAGGGGTGTACAATGCGGGGGGGGGCTCAGGGCAGTGGTGCAGGGAGGGAGTGTGGAGTGTGGGAGGGGGCTCAGGACAGGGGGTTGGGGTGCAGGAGGGGTGCGGGATGTGGTGGGGGCTCAGGGCAGAGGGTTGGGGTGCAGGCAGGGGGCTCAGGGCAGGGAGTTGGGTCTGGGGTACAGGATGGGTTCAGGGTGTGGGCTCCGGTCTGGCGCCACTTACCTGGAGTGGCTCCGGAATGGCAGCGGCACGCAGCAGGGGTCAGGGCAGGCTGCCTGCCTGCCTGCCTGCCGCAGCCCTGCGCCGCTCTGGGAAGTGGTTGGCACCACGTCCCTGGGGCCCCTGGGGGAGGGGCGCAGAGGGCTCTATGCACCTGTGGATACCTCCTCCGAAGCTTCCATTGGCTGCGGTTCCCCGTTCCTGGCCAATGGGAGCTTCGGGGGAGGTACACACAGGCAAGGGCAGTGTACGGAGCCGTCTGATTTCCCTCCCCCAGGGGCCGCAGGGCTGCGGTGCTGGCCTTTTCTGGGTGTGCCGCGGGCAGGGCTGGCTCTAGGTTTTTTGCCACCCCAAGCTCCAAGAGTGCAACTGCCCAAGCAAAAAAAAAAATAAATAAATCAAAAGGATGGCCGGAACGGCGCCCCTGGAATTGTGCCACCTCAAGCATGTGCTTGCTTTGCTGGTGCCTAGAGCCGGTCCTGGGCGCAGGGCCCGTGGCGCCACGGGGGTGGCAATCCCACGGGCTGGATCCAAAGCCCTGAGGGGCTCGATCCAGCCCACGGGCCATAGTTTGCCCACCCCTGTCATAGAGCTATGCTATTTACACCAGCTGAGGTTATATCCAGTATACATTAACCTAAATAGGAAATATAAGGCCTGATTCTGATGTATATTACTTTTAAACCAGTGTGGAACTCATTTGACTTTGGTTCACTTACTCCTGATTTATACCAGCGTAACTGAAATCAGAATCTGGCCCATGGTTTTTAACGTCATGATTACTGGAAGATGAAAAGAAAATAATTAAACATTATTAATGAAATAATTAAACAAACCTCTTGGGAGGTTTGAACTTCAGAAATACAGGTGGCCTTGTCTGGAATACAGTAGACTGTACCAATCACTAATGATATTAAATTCAGTCTATTTCATACCTTTTCAAAGCAAGTCCATTATCCACTGTCTATTTTTGATTCCTCCAGAACTTCATTCATACTGAGAAGCCTTAGATTTTTTTACTCTCCATTTGATTTTACAATGGTCATTGAAAGTTTCTAATCAGATATAGAGCCTGTTGAAAAATGAGAAATACTTCCTACAAAGAATGTCTTTTGGTAGAAATTTAAAACATATGAAACTTTCTGGACAGCTTTAATTTCCAGCATAGCTGACATTGTTTTCTTTATTTATTTAGTATAGATGTACTGTACTGTAATTTCAATAAATGCAGTGTCCAGACTCTGTCAATTTGTCCCAGAGCAATAGGGGAGGTGGTTTTCAACATTTCCACAAGCATTCACTTTTCTTAGTGAATCTTGTGCATCTGCTCAACATGATATTACCAGCAGTGGCAGTAGCCCTATATGATATGTTCCCAAGACGACAGAAAACTGCACATGCTGGCCCAGTGCAGAGAAAGAAGCTACCAGGAATCTGGTATTTAATTGCTGTTTGTTCTGAGGTGTTTTTAAAAAAATCATTCAACATCTGGGGAGTTTTAAGGATGAAATTTTGGCCCCATTGAAGTCAATAGAAGTTTTGTCACCGACGTCAATGGGGCCAGGATTGGAAGTGTGAAAGAAAAAATCAATAATCCAGTCAACATTTGTAACGTTTTATTGCACATGATTGGGCAAGGCTTTTTGAGTTCAGCCTGACTTTTGATTTATCAGATATCCTTAAAGGTTCAATCCTGAAATCTCTTCTCAAGCAAAACGGCCTCTGATTTTAGTTACAGATGGGGGAAAGAACAAATTTAAATATAGATCCAAACTTCCTCAGAGTTTAAGAGGTTTGGACCCTGTGTTCTGATTTGAACCCATCTCTAATTTCAGTGGGCATTCTCACTGAAAAAGGACTACAGAAATGGGCCCTAAAACATACCTTTTCTTTGTGATTGTACTGAGTCATCTATGGAGACAATCCAAGAATGTCTGTATTTTTAAATAAATTGCAGGGCAGCTAATTACTACTGTTTATAGGTGTAGGGAAACTAGTAAATAAGTAAATTAAAACAAATGATTCATACCCCACTGCCTGTTTTTCTTAGCGTTTTCATGTTAAATTACTATGTTTTGGAGGTGGACAACTTGGCTAAAAATAAGCATACCAATGGGAAGCTTACAATACAAGCTCTTAAACCAGACTGACTTTTTTTTTTTAAATAAATAAATTTTGGTTTGGACCAATTCGTCTGTTTTAAAAATAACAAAAAGGAAAAGAGCAAAACAGAAGTTTTCTGGTAACAGGTGATTCTCTTTCACACTTCACTAACCCCTAACAAACTAATCGCCTGCTTTTGCATTCCTTCTCATCACCCAAATCTCCCAGGGAAGTCAGCAGAAGATTTGGGTGCCCCAAAAATGCAGTATCAGGTCCATTATTTTTAATAATACCACAATGACATTTTGCAGTCTGTTAGTATTTCTCAATATATATTTTTTAATTATAATGAAAACAGCTATTAACGTTTGTTTGAAAGATCCCTTGTCTTGTCTATTTGGATTATGACCTTTTGGGGCAGGGACCATCTCTGACTATGAGTTTGCACAGCACCTAGCAGAAGCGGTATGTGATCTTGAATTGTGCCTTTGGGCACTACAGTAATACAAATGATAAAGAATATTTGAACACTTATACTAAATACTTTCTGTATGTGTGAGAATCAATTGCTTCTTCTTCGAGTGATCGTCCCGATTGTATTCCACTGAGGGTTTATGCATGTGGCACACACGCCCTGGCTCATGGTTTCTTCCAAGGAGATAAGGCATGGGGCAAACTGACTGCATCTCCAGTACCGACCTGAACTAGGCAGTGGTGAGAAGGAACTATTAGTGTCCTCTTGTGTGTGATGCACATGAAAAAATATGCAATTGTACATAGTTTTTTGGTTTTTGTTTTACCATTTTTATAGTAGTTTTTGTAGTTTGATAGTTTAGGAAAAGGATTGGGTTTCCTTTTGGGGAGTTTTGTTCTTCGCAAACACCCCCCTCACCATACCCATGTGTGGGTACTGGACTATGCCAAAACCCCCTGGCTTTAAAATCTGCGCCTCCTGCCCACGTTCCTTCTCGATCAATGACCAACACAGTGCTGCCTCGATTGCTTGGGAGAAGCCCACATTTCATTCAAGTGCATTATCTACCAGTTTTTCCCCCAGCCATAGACAAGAACATCAGGCTCTCCGCCTCTGGAAGCATTTCATGGAAGTTGCTGTGAAACCTCATTCAGACCCTGGTCGGGCAACCCCCTGTACATCAGCTTGAGGCTGCCGGGGTGTGTCTCCAACTTTGGAGTCCAAGGCCAGCACCAGTGGTGACACCACTAAAAGGGCTTAGTGGGGAGATAAGGAAGCATGCACCTAAGCATGGCAGTAAATCTTCCTCTAGGCCTAAGAAGGGAAGAGACTCCGTCTTTGAGTTCCAGTCATGGGGATGAAGCATGCCCTAAAGTGCACAAACATGAAAAGAAGCTGCACAAATCGATGGATCCGCTGGTACTGAGTGCTGACCTGAACACACAGTCACCATTGGCGTACCTCAGAGCTAGAGAGCCATCCGCTCTGGGAAAGACCATTGCTCCCTGTGACCGGGTGTATCAGTCCCACACTGGTACAAAAGGGGTTAACCCTTCTCTCTTAGCCGAGGAGACCCCACCCCACCCCATCCCCAGCTCCTCTGGGAATGCTCCAGCTGGAAGCAGGATATAAAAGCCAGCAGAGCAGCTCAGTCTGGGAGGACCACTGGTGGGAAGGAGGTGTGTTGCTAGCTTCTGAGGGAGGACCTCCTGCACTCCAGGCCATGGAGGCCAGACAGTTGGAGATGGACCCCGACACACCAGCTTGGGACATCGCGGAGAGGGGACAGACCGGAGAATCCCTGAGGTGGAGAACCCCAGAGACCCGGGTAGGAAGTAACCCAGGGAAGCTTTGCTGGGGAAACATTTACAGAGCCGGACCAAGGCGTGGCGTGTTTCGGCTGGAGCCCTGGCGAGCTGGTGGTGGGCAATTCCGCCATCGATAGGGCCCTGGGTTGGGACCCGGTGGAGAGTGCAGGCCCGGATCCCCCTAACATGACCACAGCACACCACAGGGTGGTGGCCTTGCTCACCAGCATTATGGACTCTGGCCACCAGGCTGCACTGCCCTGAGAGCAAAGGCTGTAGTAATGACTCTGGCCATTGGGCCGCACTGCCGTGAGAGCAAGGGCCATGTCACTGACTCCGGCCATTGGGCTGCACTGCCCTGACAGTAAGGGGTGTATTATGGACTCTGGCCATTGGGCCGCACTGCCCTGAGAGCAAGGGCTGTATTCCTGACTCTTGCCATTAGGCCACACTGCCCTAAGGGCAAGAGCCGTATTATTGACTCTGGACACTAGGCTGCACTGCCCTGATAGCAAGGGCTGTGTTCCTGACTTTGGCCACTAGGCCAGACTGCCCTGATAACAGGGGCCATATTATTGACTCCAGTCGTCAGGCCGTGCTGCCCTGATCACAAGGGTCGTCAGACTAAGGTCAAAGGACCACACAGCCCCAGCGCCAGGGGCAGCCCTATAGACACAACTGCGGGGCCGTAACGCACCCAACCCACCAAACGGTGACGGGTGCATTAGCGCCGCGACACTCCTGTACCAGTTCCAGGAACTGAAAAAGTTCTCTTGACTCTGAGGAGATCGGGAAAAGCACCAGAGCCTCAGGAAGTGTTTTCCCTAGGAGAGCCAAGGTTCCCAGACCTTCTGGGGCCCTCTACTTCAAGGGAACAGCACTAGACATACCATATCTGAGGCATTCCTCACCCCCACTCTGGCCGTGTACATGTGTCTGATGGCTCTGAGGGTACCACCGATGGAACCAGTCTCCGCATTTTCATCTTCGGAGGACACAGATAAGTGATGAGATCCTTTCTTGCCACTACGAATATCAGTGGAGCCTTCTACATTGTGGCAGTATCCTCTACTCCAGCTGCTGCAGAGCCACTGTTCTCCTGCACCACTGGGCTCTCCTCAGCACGCTCCATATCTGTCATACTGGGCCTATTGGGGATCCTGGCCCCAGTGTGCTCCCTCAGAACCTGTCCCTTCCACCAGGGAGGCTTTGCCTATTTCACAGTCTCTGGCGTCTTCGACTAGATGCTCAGAACCAGCATGGAAGATAAGTCACTCAGTCTGGCTCTGACGATACTGCTGGAATAGGAGAGATTCCTGTTATCCTCACCTGATGCAGCAGTGACTTCAACATTCCCCTCCCCCCACTCCTCCTGACGACTACCACCAATTCCAGGATCTCCTGTGCAGACTGACTGGAGAGCTTCACATCCCCCTCGAGGAGATCCAAGACACTCAGCATAAGTTGCTGGATAATCATTGGTGTCAAGACTCCTACCAATCAATGATGCCATCCTTGAGCCAGCTCGCACAGTTGGGCATACGTCAGCCACATGTATGCCTACTCCAAAGAAAAAAAATATTATGTACCAGCCAAGTGGTCTGAGTTTCTGTTCTCACCCCTGCCTTCCCAAATTTACCTGTGGTCCAGGCAGCGATGGAACGGGCTAGGCAACAGCATCCATGCTCCATCCACTCTGACAGGGAGGGCAAGTGACTGGACCTTTTAGGCTGCAAAATCTTCTCTTCATCCAGCCTTCAATTCAGGACTTCGAATGATCAGGCATTACTTGCCTGTATTCTCAGCATTTATAACCCATTATAATGAATTACCAGTGCAACACATGTACCCAGCGACTACTAACAAAGCCAACATTTATTATGTCTGCTCACGCACAACCCATTAAGAAATACATGTATTAATATTCATAGAGAGAGGGGACAGTGTTTTGAATCACAGACATTTGAACTTTCATACATTTAGAAAGAGCTTCTTATTATATTTGTTCAGATATGCATTGAAAACATCCAAGGACTCTCCTCTCTTCTGAAAATTACTCAGAAAGGTGACTTTTCAAAGAAATTCACTGAACTCCAGTACCATTAAATCCTCACACACATTGAAAATGTACCCTGTTTTGTTAATTATTACTCAGAGTGCCAAAAGCCTAAGTGATTTAAATGACTCAATTGTATATACATACGACACTGAGATGCCTAGATATTGTATATATATATTAATATTAAAGGGTCCCCTGCTTGTCTTTCTGGAATTATAACATTCTTTTGGAAGCTGTTTGGCTGATCCCTGCAATTTCAAAATTGTCTTTGAAATTACCCAAACAGTGAGTGGAAGGAGATGACCAAGGAAGAGCCCTTTATAAGACCTGAAACACAGACTGATTATATGGAGGCTAAAAGTGAACAGGTAAGAAAATATAGCTATTTTTAACTGCCTACAGTTTGTTCTGCAATGGAATGTTACAAATACTTTCTCTATTTGCCCTTTTTCAGTGCCACTTTTGCTAGCGTACATATGAAGACTGTTTAGCACAAGGCAATTCTTTGGAGTAAGAGAGGGTAAGAGTGGCGATGTGATAGGTGGAATCAGTGGCAGTTCTTCATAGTGGAATTTGAATGTGTTTTCTTGCTGTAGGGTTTAAACCTTAGGCAGATTAACCTATTGGCTGAATGCCTTGGCAAGGGATGGGATAAATGACTCAATAGATCTTTTCCATCTCTAACTCCTATGATATAAATATCTGGACTTATTTTTCACATGAACTGGTGAAAGTTTGGGAGGTTTTTTGGTCATGTTCTCTCACATGCTAGCCCTACTAAACTTCTGTCAGTTTTATGCACATCTCTTAAACCACTGCAGCAGAGACACATCTAGTAAAAGTTTGAACGTTCCCTAAAAGTTTGTTCCAGGCTACAAACATTTGTGGTTTCCCCTAGACTGAATCTAAAAAGAGACTAAAGTGAAAAAATAATGAAATTCTTGGAGTTCAGACTTGCTTAAAAGCAAGATAAATGTAGTCATAGTAAAAGTTACTAATTATCCTATGTTAAATTTTAAAATATAGTGCTGCAAGTATGTTACATTAAATAACAAATGTAGATTTTTGTATTTTGGCAAAAATTTATTTTCATATTAATGGTGAGAAGTTTTCCATTTGTTCGTAATTGGGCATTATTTTTGTTCCACTGTGGATTTAGTACAGATGAGGAATGACATGTACTTTGCAAGTCCTATGAGCTCTGTCATACAGTGTTTTTTTTTTTTTTGACTTTGTATTAAATGGCCAGTTAGTTCACTAGTATGTTAATATATGTGTGGACGCAAATCATTGTAATGTGCACAAACTAAAGTTAAACCTGTGGACACCCTGTGTAGACCTGCCCCTTGTCTTCACAAGGCTACAAAAGTTGTGACAAACAAAATTAGACTAGAATTTTCTGAAGGCAGATATCTTGTCCACCTTTTTTGTGATTTTCACTTTTATGTTTCTCATTTAAAGCTATTTTAACTGAGGTTGTGTGTGTCTTAATGGTATCATACCGTAGCCATTAATGCTTATTTCCTCTGATTTTCAGTCATGTCTATTATTTCAGTTTCTTGTATTGAACTGATTTCTGCCATTGGCACCTTCAGATTTGGGGATCATGAAAACAGGAATAGTGATGTCTGCAAGAATGGCAAGTTTCTGTTTCATTTTCTTGATTAAATGACTGTATATGCTCTCGAGTTGTTCTCTACATAGTTTATCAGCCAATACATATTAACTGTGTGTTTAGAGATAAAGATGATCTATAGCTGAAATGCCTCTAGTCATGGCAGTTTTTTCCTTCCTAAATTTGTGACAATCTAGTTCTTCATAATTTATACCCGACTGAAGAAATGATTTAAGATCATGAGATGGGATCTTCAAAAGTGCTTAAGTGATTTAGGAGCACAAGTCCCATTGACTTTCATTAGGGCTTCCACTCCTAAACTACTTAGGGGCTTTTGAACAGAATCATAGAATATCAGCGTTGGAAGGGACCTCAGGAGGTCATCTAGTCCAACCCCCTGCTCAAAGCAGGACCAATCTCCAATTTTTGCCCCAGATCCCTAAATGGCCCCCTCAAGGATTGAACTCACAACCCTGGATTTACCAGGCCAATGTTCAAACCACTGAGCTATGACTCCCCCTGTCTCATGAATATTTTCAATATATTTTAGTGCTGCATTAAGTTGTATTGCATGACTACTGATTACAATCTTTAATTTCCAAAGCTTGTTTCTTTTTCTAGTCGCTACTTGACCTTGTTTATGAAAATTTGGCAATCATGTGTTCTTTTGCCAAGTTGTCTAATAAGTAGTTTAGGAGAGGTAGTCCCTTTTACTATTGTCATTCTATTTTTTAGAATCCAGTTTCTAGAAGATGTTTCTTAACAACTGTAGATGATTCATAAATATTTCTTTGTTGTCCCTTTGGCTGGTATTTCATAAGCACATACAATAGTTGATGTAATCATTTTCTAAACATTTGCAAGAGTTAATGTCTTGACTGTACTGATCTTAGCATGAAGAATGTTAATACTGAGATATAATCCTTGTTAGGGTCAATAACTTCCATTTGCTAAATTGTATGGTTTATTGTATTTTATTTAGATGTGGAATGGGGAAGAAACTTTGACTTTATCAAAAGTGCACCTGTTTTATGGAAATCCATTATTGCAGTTCTTTGTTAGTGTGAGGAAAAAAATCTCTTTTGCATTCTTTTGATCTTTGTTGCATGCTGCATATGATATGTTTTAAATCTTCTATTCTTTATCTTTTCTATTAGGCAATCCATTTAAACTAGAGGTTTATCTATTTAACTTAGATTCCTGGGGTGTACATTAAGTGTACACAGTCAAGAAAAAGAAACTAGAGGTCATTGAAAACAGCTTGATGAAAATATCTGCTAAATATACAGTGACAGTCAAAATAGCAAGCAAAATGTGAGGGTTTATAAAGAAAGGGTTAGAAAACAAAACCCAAAATATGTTGGCTTTATATAAATAAATAATATACCCTCATCTGGAATAGTGTGTTCAGTGCTGGTGCCAACTCAAAAATACAAAGAAATATACCAAAAAAACCAGACAATGAAATTGATTAGAAGCAGGAAGAGACTTCACTGAAGAGACTGAAAGGAATAGCACTTTAACTTAGAGATGAACAACAGGGGACTTTTTAAGAGACATGTAAAATAATGTATGGTATAGTGAAGGCCAGTTGTGTATATCTGATTACCCTTTCTCATAATACAAGACAAAAGGGGCATTCAAAGAAACTGACAGATAAGTTTATATCCGATAAGCTAAATGCTTTTTTAAATGCAACATATACTTAACCTGTTGAACTTGTTGCCATAAAATATTGAGACCAAGAGCTTAGTATGAACAAAAGAAAGTATTAGAAATTTTAATGGATAATGAGAACTTCCATGGTTATATATGGTAGGATAAAAACAAAAGATGACAAACTCCATTGCATCCAGGCATGCACCAAATACTAAGGTCCAGATCCACAAAGGTATTTAGGCTCCCAACTTCCACTGATTTTTGTAGAGCACTTAACGCAATGGGTTCCTGTTCCATGACTGGGAATTACAGGCACTACTGCAATACAGACCATGATGAGGAGAATAATGAATAACTAATTAGGAAATCTATCTCCTCCACAGGCAGATTATTCCGTAATTGTCAATTATGGGGCTTCTTTTCACCTTCCTTTGAAGCATTTGGTATTGGCTGTAGTTGGAGATATGTAACCAGGCACAGACTCACTGGCAGCACCTCCTGCTGTTTGTCTCAGGGAATTAGCATTCCAGCCTCTAGAGCACCCTCTTCAGGCTGATGTCTCCCCTTGCTGCTGGCTCCCATGTCCCTCCCAGCACCCCAGTGCCCCTTTCACTGGGTACTGCCCCCTGGTAGTACCCCACAGTTCTAGGTCTCCCCCTCCCAGGGGAACCCACCCACCCATTATCCTTACCTTGCCACAATCATAGGCTCCTACCAGTCACTAGCTAGCCCCCACGCCCTGGGGCAGACTGCAGTATGAGCCACTCATCACAGGCAAGGTTGGTTTTGGACCTGCTGCCTCTGTGTAACCTTGGGCTGTCCCCTGCAACCCCAGTACCTACTAGGCCACAGCCTGGGGCTTTCCTGGCTGGAGCTCCCTAGCTCCTCAGGTGCTTCCCCAGCCTTGCTCCAATCTCAGTATTCTGCTTAAGGCCCTACAGCCAGATCCCTCCCTCTCAGAAGCTAAAGAGAGTATCTCTTCTGTTCCTGGCATCCCTGGCTTTTATAAGGCCCAATGGGTCTGTTTGGGGCGTGGCCCCCAGCTGCGGCTGCTCTGCCAATCAGCCCAGCTCTTCCCCTGCCCCAGCCCTCTCCCAGGGCTATCTTAAACCCATCTGGGCCTGAGCGAGCATCCACCCTGCTACAAGACAGAATACTTGACTACTGATTTGATCTGGTATGGCAAAACCTGTATTTCAATCAGTTGTTCCTGCTGAACTATTTGGCAATGAGAGCTGGGTTTTAAATTGTATATGATGTCAACTAAATAATCACAGATCACCTAACTAATTAGCTTTGGTTAGTAAATATTTTTACGCTCAACCTAATTATTAGCTAAATACAGTTTTATTGTGTCTGTAGCTTACTTGTATCCTTTTTATGTTGTGTTCTAGATAGGGGGGAAAAAAGCTTTAGAACAGATAGGGGTATTGGTTGATGCTGAGTAACTTATCCTGTGTTACACTGCCATTTCAGGGGACCCCTTGCCAGCAGCACCCTATGTGCGTTTTGCCTCGGATTTCTTTCTACATGTTGTTCTTTTTGGCCTTATAGGCCATTGTTTGAAAGAAAGGGAAAAATTGTTACAAATTGTAGCCTGTGTTATAGAGGTCAGACTAGGTTATCATAATTTGTCCCTTTTGGCCTCCAAATCTATGAAAAAATGTAAATAAGAGGCAAAGGTGCCAACTTTTCATTGTGCCGGGGCGTGCTCAACCCCAGACTCTGCCCCAGGCCCTGCTCCCCCCCACCCCTTCCCTTAAGACTATATCCCAGCCCTGACCCACTTCTTCCTACCCTGCCCCTTCCCCTGAGCATGCCGCATCCTTGCTCCTCCCCACTCCCAGCCTCCTGCAGGCCATGAAACAGCTGACTGCAGCAGGCAGGAGGCATGGGGAGGAGGAGCTGATCTGCAGGGCCCACTGGCAGGCAGGCAGGCAGGCAGGAGGTGCTGGGTGTGGGGCGGAGAGGGAAGTGCTGGAGGGTGCTCAGCACCCACAATTTTTTCCCCATGGGTGTTCATAGCCCCAGAGTCAGCACCTATGATAAGAGGCATTGTGTATGTTAAGGACTATGGATCAAGGTGTAACTGAGAGGGAAAAAAAAACTTGTTCTGAGTGTTTGCAAAAATACCGTCAGGTTTTAAAATGTAGAATTTTCAGTTGACCGCTCAATTAAGTGTGCAATTGCTCATGCAAATTTCCATTTCCAGTAGTACTAGTTCTTATTTAAATTACTCATACAAAATATTTTTATTTGAGCATGCAACTGCTCAAGCATCGGTACCATATTTAGTGCTTAAAATACAGCCTTGCTATCTTTCACACCAACATAATTTCTTATTTAACAAAACCAGTAGGGAATTACTTAAATTTATTTTTTCTCTTACACAGCATGTCTCATCCACAAGATGGGAAAATTTCCTACAGGAGGTACCACAGAGTCATATGTAGTACTTGCTTGTAGAAGTTTGCGGGGAAAGTCCCACCCTTTTCCAGTCCTCTTCTGATTCAGCAAAAGTGCTGATGCAATTAGAACCCACAACTAGATTTTTTTTGGAATCTTGAAACTTATCACAGGCTAAAGAGCTGCCTGTTGGCTATTGTTGAAGATAAATGGACAGATCAGCCAATCAGACACAGGTGAGAATGACCATTCTGGGGGCAAAAGGTGTTTTGTGCCTCCTGGTTAGATGCACAGACCTGTTCTTTTGATTTAAAAAAAAAAAAGTTACTTTATTTCCTCTTTCAAGGATTAGAAGTAAACAATATTAGGAAACAAGAGGGAAGAAAGTACTGTACTACAAGTAAAAGAGAATTGTCAGTATACTTTAGGGACAGATCTTGCATTCTTTGTGCATCCAAAACTTCGTTTGAAACTAATTTGCCTAAGTAAGGACCACAAGATTTGCCCTAAGAAAATTAAAAACAGGACTGAATTGAGAGGGTTTAATAAAGATCTCCTCTGTGAAAAAGAAAGGGAGGCTGAGAAGGATTCTTTGTAGGCAGGGCCTTTTATGTGCTCAGTTTCTATAGTGTTTATAGGTAGGTGAAGCAAGCGCTCTCCAATTACTAGTGACAGTTTGGTGGCATGCGAACCCAGCCATGTGACTCTGTATACTGTGAATCTGCCAAGGCAATATATGCAGAAAACCCAAGCTGGTGAGAACATTTAAAAATTAAGTTTGAGAATTTGTTTATAAGGTTGAGCTTGAAAGACTGCATCAAAGGGAAGACCACAACACACAATGGGAAAGTGTCTGAATAATAAATAGATTTAAATTTGATTTTTTTTTTCTTTCTGTGGCCAGCACTGGGTTTGGGTGAGAGAGTACATTTTTTTTAAATTTCCTGAATTCTTAATTTGAGATCAATGCTATCATTAAAAAACCCTAAACTATCCTGAGAAGTAGAAGCCTGATCCAGCAAGATGCTAGAGTCCTCCTCTGTAAATGCAACATCCTCAGCTCTTTCTAACATAAATGGGAGCTAAGAGTGTTTAGGGCAGTGCGGGCGGCCGTGCCTGCGGACAGTCAATGTAAAACTGTATTGTGGCCTGCCAGCGGATTACCCTGATGGGCTGCAGGTTGCCCACCACTTGTTTAGGGTGATCATATTTCCCAAAAACGAAAATGGGACACAGCCAGCCGCTCACCTGAGGCCCCCCACAATGCTGTTGCTGGTCGCTGGAACCCTGTGGGCCCCTCCCCCCTGGAGCAAAGCTGTTGCCCCTGGCTGGAACAATGTGGGGGCCCCTGCATGCTGAACACTTCCTCTCCCTCCCAGCCCTGCCTCCCCTGCTGCAGGGGGCTGGCATCTCTGCTTGCCCCCCGCATGTTCTTCCACACCACACCCTTTTTTGACAAAAGTGAGCATTTGTCCTATTTTTGCTTACCAACTAATCAAATCAACAAGAGCAAACTGGACAAATTCCTCCTTTTGAAAAAGAAGTCGGGATGGCTGGACAGGGCTTAAAAAAGGGACTGTCCTGGCCAAAATGGGATGTCTGGTCACCCTAGTGTTCAGGATTGGGCCCAAGGAGATGTGAACATGACAGGAGCTAGACTCCGATATTCTAGACTTCCCTCCCTCCCATCTGTGACATCATGGAATGCCACAGCATTTTCTCTGGTTGCAAAGCTCCTGACTGGGAGAACAGCACTATTGTATTCAGAGCAAGAGACAGAGCATTAATGATGTAACTAAAGCAATATCAAAAATTTTATAATAAAGACAGCAATTCAACTTTCCTTGTAGCTTTTACTGCCTCCAGTAAAGGCCTATTAGCCAACTGCAACAAAGATTTTATTTGAGAGAGATTAGTTACAAACTAGAGAATGTGCCATCACATTAACACTTACTTTTCTTGAACAACAGACTCTGGACTATGGTGTAACTTCTCAAATTCTCTCTGAAGTGTTTAGCAGTATGCATGGAAGCAGTTAAACTAGAATTAGATTTCCTTGCTTTCCCATTTGTTGCGTCAGAGATAAAAGACAGCAACCATCAGGTAAGTGAAGAGCAAATTTATTTGCAAATCCAAAAAAAATCTGGACTATTCACAGACGTAGAAAAAGAAATCACAACCAAGCTCTCAAAAGTAATGATCAAACAATGTTAAAGAAGCAGTTTAAAAATAATGAAAAACCCAGGAGGTAAAACCTTCTATTATATCTATTATAAATAAATACTAATTACTTAACTAAATTATCATACTATGAAATAGTCTTACAACTTTATCTTAAAGATCTTCTGTACTTTCCACAGTATGCATCCGATGAAGTGAGCTGTAGCTCACAAAAGCTTATGCTCAGATAAATTGGTTAGTCGCTAAGGTGTCACAAGTACTCCTCTTCTTTTTGCGAATACAGACTAACATGGCTGTTACTCTGAAACCTAACTTTATCTTTCTTTAGGAGCTGGTGGTCTATCAATCCTGTAACCTAACAGATTCAAGGCTGGTAGTCTTTGCTTCCAAATTCTCTCTGGGTTAGTACAACTGCATTTTCTACGTTTAAGACAATCCTGGTTCTTTGTGGGTCAGTGGTAGTTTGCCATTGAATCCATTAGGACCAGGATTTGGCCCAGAAAAAAACATCCCCAGTTACTGAACACTTAAACATGAATTTAAATCTCAGTGTATGGGATTTAAGTGCATATTTAACTTTTTTTGAATTTAGTTTAAGTGAGAAAATTCATTCCTCCGTCATCAGTTGCAGGATAGTTGATTGTGTCGCTAGATACTGCAACAGTTCAACATGTTCTCACAGTAGGTTTTTGGTAACTATTTCAGTGTGTCCACAGCATTTATAGCCATGGTTATACTAGGTATGGTCCTGGGATCCAGTGTTTTAAAGAGGAAGTTTATTAATAGCCCCAACTGGCTTAATGAGAACAGGCTGGGGGCAGGTGCCACCTTCCTGTCCTGCTTCACTCCCCCTTTGTCCTTAGTACTACACAGACACGGTGGGTGAGATAATAGCTTTTATTGGCCCCATTTCTGCTGCTGGGAGAGCCAGGCTTTGGAGCTGACAGAGTTCTTCTGGCCTGGCTCTCAACAGAAGTGGGTGGGTCCAATAAAAGCGATCACCTCGCCCACCTTGTCTCTCTGGTATCCTGGGCCCCACAGGGCGGCACCAGCCCTGCAACCACCTGCAGTGCAGCGTCCAGCCTGGTCCCACTCAGCTAATTGTTGCTGAATGTCCCGGGGGGCGACAGCCAGATCCCCAGTAGGGGCCCAAGGAAGCGCTGAGGGGAATGGCGGGGAGGGAGGCATCCCCGTTGGGCCCGGGCAGGCAACCCCAAGCGCGCTGGGTGGAGGCAGCCGCCCACTCCCGCAGCGCCGCTTGCCCCGACCGCGGCCCGCGGGGAAGCCAGAGCGCTCCCGGCCCGGCCCTGCGGGACAGGCCGCTCCCTGGCGGAGGAGAGTCCCCGCCCAGCGGCTGCCTGTCAGTGGCGGAGGCTGGCGCCGCCGTCCCGCCCCTCGGCTGCTGCGGCGGCGGCGGCTCCTCCTCCCGGCGGGCAGCCCCCGCTGTCACCGAGCGCGCGGGCCGGGCGGCGCGGAGAGCGGGTGCCCCCTCCCCGGCGCCGCGTCCGCAGGCAGCCGGCGGGACCGGGCCGCCGTAGCCATGTTGAGGAGGATTTTGCAGCGGGTAAGAGGGTGACAGCGGCCGGCCCGGGCAGCCGCGTGGGGAGGCGGCTCCGCTTCCTGCTGCCAGCGGCGGCGGGTCAAGGCAGGGGGCAGGCGGCGCGTGTGGCAGCATGGCACCCCCGCGCTCCGGCCTGCCTCCCCAGGCCCGGCTGCCTGCGGGCCCCCGCCCTGCCCCTTCGTGGGGGAGGCAGCACATTGCCTGCTAGCCGGGGCCCTCCCGCTGTGGGGCAGCCCGCTGGGGGTGCGGCCCGGCCGGGAGGGGGGATTCCTGTCTCCCCAGTGTTCAGTGCCAGGCAGTGACCCCCGGATCACCCCCCTCCCCGCACACACAGGTAGTCTGGGCTGGGCAGGGCCCCCTCGTGTGCCCCGGAATGTTTCTGCCCCGCCTGGTGCAGGCCGAGGCCAGGGAATCCGGCGGAGAGAGGGAGCGGAGGGATGCAGGCCCAGGACCCAGCTCCTCTCCACCTGACTCCTGCTGCAGTAGGTGGTGTCCGCCTGGTGCTGGGCTGGAGGCCCGTTCTCGTGTCAGGAGAGGGTTAATGGCAGGGCCCTCTAGCTGGGGGGTGTCGCTGCTGGGGTTGGGAGTCATTACTCACGCTCCTAAGTCTTGTGTTGTTAAACATACATTTCTTAGGTCTCCCTCTGAAGCTCCCCGAGCCATTGTACACTCTCACACTCACAGAAGATGAAAATAAATTCAAGTCACACACATTCTGTAACTCAGACCCACAGTAATCCTGGGTAGTATATTTCCATCCTACTTCCCTCTGGGCTCTGATTAATAAATAAACTCTAAAGTCAGTTGAAATACAAATGCAAGCCAGGACACCAAAAACTACCAGCCAGCTGTTGCCTATTTTAGGAATTGGTTCCTGTGTAACTTTAGCTAGGTTTAAAAATCAACTTGTGCTATTTGATTCTGGACCCCATCTTTCCTTCTGCTCTCCTCATCTGCCTTTAAAAAAAACCTCAGTTGTTTACCTTGCTACTATGTTGGTGTGTTACCTGTCATTCTAATAGGTTGTTTGTGGTTTAGATGGATGTTGACCATGCAATGTTAATGTGCAACAAAACATAGTTGTCAGAAACATTTGGTTTCCACTGGAGTTGGATAACTGGTTCAAAGTGCAAAGGGAATGCCTTCATCTTTGGTGTTCAGCGTTGGGATGTACAGAATAGAGTTGAGTCACCCAGCTAGTTGAAAGGGTGTGCTCTAATTCCCGCATAGCTTTCATGCAATATCAGTGTCATGTAGAACTTAGTCATGTATAAGTGGTGAAAATAGCCAACTTTGGTATTTGACACCAGCTTTGAAAATTGCCTGTTTTCACAAGCATATTTGTGAAAGGCTTTGAAGGCTTTTGAAGTTTTTGTTCTAATAATACTCTGTGTAAGGAACATGTATTGAAACAATGATAATAAATCCTTGTTAGGTGTGGGAAGGAAGGATATCTGTGTACATACAGTATTGGTGTACTTTGAAGTATGGGGGGACTGATTTTTCTTGTGCCTCAGACTGTATTTCTGCCATAGTTTCTAATCAATCAAAGTTTTCCCCTCTGCTTATTTAAAAGTTACTGTTTACAAGGAGTAGTTTCCTGCCTGAAATATGACTTACCTTATTAATTCTTTG
Organism: Lepidochelys olivacea; assembly: GCF_965140295.1. NCBI lineage: Eukaryota > Metazoa > Chordata > Testudines > Cheloniidae > Lepidochelys > Lepidochelys olivacea. The sequence goes on from NC_140411.1 coordinate 272,063,280, forward strand.
GGAACAGCAAAAAACAGGGAAACTTTACTTTTGGTGCTGATCATCTTAGTTTTATTAACATTAGTTGTTCCTGGGAAATGAGCTGCTGTTTAGAAAAACTTACACAGTTGTCGAATATGTGGCTGAAAATATAAATTTAATTAACATGATATTTTATAAAATCTAAGGCCAATATAAATGTTCCCACATTTTTAAAATTTCAGTGAAGACAGTTGTTTTTAAACAAACATTCCCTTGTCCTTTTTGAAACTCAAACTAGAACTAACTGTGAACAAAAATGAAACTGATTTCATTCATTTTTATTTTTCAAGTAGAAGGAAATACAAAATATAAACAAAAGGCATAATGACTATGTGAACTTTAAAAACCTTTCTTTTTCTTTGTTATTAGTAACATAAAGAAATGTTTGCTTATAACATATGATTAAGTTCAGTGTCCCTTTAACAGAAAATTATGTTAAAATTATACAAACAGTTGTATGTTTGCATGGGTTACATTAGAAGCAGCTCCTGGTATATGATTAGGGCCCTACCAAATTCATGGTAATGAAAAATGCATCACAGACTGTGAAATCTGGTGCCCAGCTGGGCATAGGCACGGACTTCTGCTCGCGCCGGTGGGTGCTCGACCCCCGCCCCTGGGCCCACCCTGACTCCACCCCTGCCCCCATTCCAACCCCTTCCCTGCCCCTATTCTGACTCCTTCCCCAAATCCCTGCCTCCTCCCCGCCTCCTCCCCTGGGCGCACCACCTTCCCGCTCCTCCCTGTTCCCTCCCAGAGCTTGCTATGCCTCCAAACAGCTGTTTGGAGGCAACAAGCGCTGGGAGGTGGGCAGAGGAGTGGGGACGTGGCGCACTCAGAGAAGGAGGTGAAGTGAGGTGGGGCGGGGAGGGGAGCTTGGCTGCCGGTGGATGCAGAGCACCCACTAACTTTTCCCCGTGGGTGCTCCAGCCCCAGAGCACCCACAGAGACAGTGCCTATGCCGCTGGGGCTCCTACCCTGTGCAGCACTTCGGCTGCTAGTCCCAGCAGAGGATGGGGAGAGAGAAGACTTCCTCTTTCCCTACATGAGCCACTCCCGGCGTGGGTCAGACCCACCTCTGGGAACCTGTCTGAGATGCAGGAAGCTGCACGACTTGAGCTATTGCCACCCAGCATGGGAGAGGCTGTAGCTTGAGCTGCGGAGAGGCTGTGGCTTGAACTGTCTCTCTCTTTCTCACACACCCGTGTGGAGAGGCTGCAGCTCCAGCTATCAGCCCTCCATCCTGCTGGGAAAAACTGGAGATAGGGTAAAAACCAGCCCCCCATTTCTGCGCTGCTGCTCGCAGTGGTGCTGACTTTAGAGCTGGGTGGCTGGCTAGCTCTGAAGGCAGCACCCCTGCCAGCAGCAGGGCAGGAGTAAGGGTGGCAATCCCACAATCTCCCTACAATTATATAAATTGTGGACCCTCCTCCCCCGACTCTTTTTTTTTAGTTAGGACCCCCATGGTTAGAACACTGGAAATGTCAGATGTAAACAGCTGAAAATATGAAATTGACTAATTGAAAAAAACCCTGGCCATGAAATTGACCAAAGTGGACCATGAATTTGGTAGGGCCCTATACTGAGTTGACAAAATATGAGGAAGACTCCTGACTTGCACTGAAGTTAATAACTATCCATAATTTTGTGCTTAGATTGTATGAATACATACTAGGAGTATAAGCTTTAAAAAGTGAGATTATATTCTGAAATGGCTAATTTAAAGCATGTATTGTTTTCTTCTATGCTTTTAAGCATGTGATATTTGTACACATTTGATTAATAATGAAGAAAATTATATAGCTTTTGCAGTCACTGAAACAGGTATATTTGTAATATTTTTTTTCTTTGTGGCCATTACTCGAATTCGGTTAATGTTCTTCTTCCTAAGCCAACAGGTAGTCACGGCTAACAGTATATCATGAATCCTGAAAGTGTGTAAAATAGGGAAATCCCCACCTTTGTAACCTCTCACTTTGCATAGCAATTATAAGACAGCAGCAACTGAAGCTTGAAAAGCACTGTTTTCATTTCATTAAGAAATGTGATCTTTTTCTTTGAAAAATATCGTTTCAATGGTTTTTTCATAATAGAAATAAACCAAATACTTGTTACTATTGATCATAGCTCATTTTAGTTTTTGAAGCTGGCGTAACCAATCAGGGGTGCATGTCTTTTTTTCATTCCCCTCTTCTTTTTTTAATCAAGATGATGTGTTGAATATAATGGCTTCATTATCTGTTGTGTATTGCATCCTGTGTCTTGTCTGTTTTTTGTATATTGTCCGTTATAGGCTCCGTTCCTGCAATCATATTTGGATGGATGAACCTTTGCATTCATATGGAGCCCCATTGACTTCGTTGGGTCTCCATGTGGATGCAAGGGTCTGCCTGCGTGGATCTTATTGCAAGATGGGGGGTGAAGACTTTGTCCTTTGAGGCAGGAGCTGTTTCATTTTACCTGTCTGTAAAGCAGCTGGCATTCTTCAAAATAAGTAAATAATAATATTATACAGTACACTGTGTTTCACGTATGTGAATTAGTTTAAGTAATAGTATTGTGTAATCAATTTCAGTGGATAAAAAATGGTGTACTGGGGGCTTTGAATGATCTTACATAATGTTAATTTGAAATGTGAAATTACCTTTTAATAATTGGAAAATAGTCCTTTTCTCACTAAAATTCTGAAGGAAAAATGAGTTTGTGAGTAGGCTGCTGCTTCTACTTCTTTTTTTTTTTTTTTTAAATAGCCTACACACCTAGTAAAAGAAAGGGACAAAGCTAATATCCTGAAAATTGCTCAGGAGCAGAGACTTAAACAAGCAGTGCTGTCTTTTTATATTTTGATTCTTGCATTTAATATTTGTTAGGGAATTCAGAATGATTGAACAATAGTAGCCTTGTGCTGTATTTAAATCTCTGCTTGGAAAATTGTGTAACTTCATGTTCATAATGTTTTTTTTTTTCATTTATTTTTAAAGAAGTTGAGTTAAATCTAATTTGAAAAATGTTTTAAAGGGCACCGCTGATAAGTTAGAGTACAGCTGTACACAGAGAAGTGACTGTAAAAGTGACATCGGGGTGATCCATATTTATATTCTCAGTGATTTCATGACAGGTTTCAGAGTAACAGCCGTGTTAGTCTGTATTCGCAAAAAGAAAAGGAGTACTTGTGGCACCTTAGAGACTAACCAGTTTATTTGAGCATGAGCTTTTGTGAGCTACAGCTTCACCGATGAAGTGAGCTGTAGCTCACGAAAGCTCATGCTCAAATAAATTGGTTAGTCTCTAAGGTGCCACAAGTACTCCTTTTCTTTTTAGTGATTTCATGAGATGTGCTAGGTTTCCAAATTTAAAATAAATAAGTATGTGTGTGTGTGTGTGTGTATGTATAAATAAAGCATCACTTGATTTTTCAAAAAGGAAACTGTTCTCTTCCCCTTGCTTTCTTTGGTGGTGGTGGTGGTGATGTTTCTGCATTCAGTTAACTTTCAGTTTTGATGATTCATGAAGAATACTGTGTAATTCACCTTATTTTTCAGCAGCTGTATTGGCTCTTCAGTGCTAACAGTAGTAAGCTTGTACTTGTAGTTAAAATAAACAAATATGACTCAGGCACACAGGAAGCAGATATGTTCAATAAGAAGGTGCTAGTTTTACATAATCATTTTTCCAACGCTAACCATACTTCAGTGCTTCAGAATTTTAATCTTGTAAAAGTGTTTGTAGTAGTTAGCTTTTCTCTCCCTCCCACCCACATCACAGAAATTTATCCAGGAGTGAATAATTAAAAGACAAACAAACAAGAAAACCAAAAGGGCATGAGCCTTCTTCCACTCTCTTCTGGGTTATATGGTATGGACCATAGTTATAAAGCTGTGTGTATACACTGTGATGTTCATAGTGCATGGTACAGCAGTATTTATGCTTGAAGCCTAAACTAAATATGTGTATTCATAAATATTTAGTAATGGAAAGAAGAATCTTTTTAATTGATTCTCCAGTTTACTGATAAAGTCCATGTACAGTGTAACTTTGAAAGTTGTAGCGTCTTCACAATAGCCTACTAAATTTGTATTTAAATTTTTCATGGTAGTAAGTAGTTTGTCTCTGCTATATTGCTAATGGACATGCATGTTTCTCCAGATTTTGAAGGTTAATGCTTACTTTTTAAAAAACACACACAAACCCCTTTTCTAGCATGCTTTTTCCTGTGTTGTAGGCTGGAATTGTCTGTTTTAAGTAAGCATTTTACTTTCAAAAGGTTAAAAAGATTTTACCATTATTGTTTAATAACTTTGGCTAGTATTTGCACAACACCAGGAATAAGACATGTCCTGCAGTGCATTTCAGTGTGACTATAGCACACCTAAAGTATTTCATAAAGCAGGGACTTTACTCAAGCAAGCGGTAGTAACATCTTACATTATATAGCACCTTTCATCCTGAACATTGCAATAACCATGCATTTGCAGGGCCAAATGCTTTAAAGCAATTTGTGTTTTACAAGCTATCAATATTTAATATACATAACTCATGCTGAAATGCAGTCATGTCTGCGGTGAAGCATGGCAGCTGTTTAACCGTGTACAGTACCATTATGTAAGAATTTACAACGGAAAGAGAATAACATTTTCTTTGTCATTAGTTGCTTCAGCAGATCCCTGCTCTTGGCATTAGCTCATCCTCTGTAGTGGAGGCACACATCTCTGGCATGGACACGCATGTTCCAGAAGTGTAGGTCTAAAAGTGTCCACCCTCCCATATCCCTTTCTTTTCTTCTATGTAGGTGGGCTGCAGAATAGTCTTCTTGCATCACTGCCAAGGTTAGCAAGTTTGCTCATTTTTCTGTACTTCCATCTTTCTATTCTAAGGCTTCATTGCTAAAGTACATGAAGGAGCGTTCTTTGAGTTTTAGGTCCTGAGGGATGGAACCAAAGTAAAGGGGTCATTCAAGGGGTTTAGAAAAGGTACATCCCTTAGTGCAGACGCTCTCTTCATATCAGAAAGGTCTGTTACCACTTGGGATAAATTTGTGTACTGGAGACATTTGAACAGATGGGAACCTAATTGGCTCTGAGGTTTCGAGACTTTAAAGTTCCTCTGTTGTTAGGGTCTGTAGGAAAGTCTCTCCATCATCCTCAGAGTTGAGCAGCTTGTGGTTCTAAGAATTTCCTTCTTATAAAAAATGGGTTAAACAGCTGATCTGACAGTCTGAAGTTGCTGTTTCTATATGGGAGAAAAATTTAGTATCTGAGTCTCTGTCAGTGTGAACATGCATATATCTTCTTTGGGGTTCCTCAGTGCCAGGGGGTGGGGGGATATACAAGAATAATATTTGGGCATAACCTTTATGTACTGTGTGGCAAGGTTGTTCTGCCTCAAATTCATAGAGTTTCAAGGTGAGGAAAAGTAGAGTAATAACAAGACATGTATTCTCATTCCTCCTTCCTCCCACTTGTCTAAGATAGATAAGTCTTTCATCTGGGTATGTGCACATTAGAGACGAAATTTTGCAATAGGAGTAGGTGAAACCAGCAGCATTTTAGTCCTGTAAGCTCTATGGGGTGGGGACCATGTTTTCCTTTAGTTTATGTACAACATCTAGTATTTTGTGTGTATTACAGGAAACAAATTCTTAATTAGAATTGAAGAGATTTCTTCTCTCTTCCCAGTGGAATCTTTTGATTTTTTTTTTCTCCCCTCTGGATAACACAAAGGTGCTGGGAGCGGTATGACTGTCCTTTTTCAAAGTCCTGATTTCATTAGTTGAAAAACAGATGAAACCTAGAGCACATTAATGGAGCCAAGGATTATTGCCCACTACTTGGAGGCTAGCCATTTAAAAATGCACACATATATAACTAGTTCAAAGCCCCTTTCCTTTTCACATTAGTCTCACATGGAATCAGATCCTATTAGACCCTACAGATCTTATGAGTGTCAATCTCAGAGGGCTCAATAGCCTAAGGAGTGCCAATACCAATCTTGCTCAACACCCATGATGACATTGGGCTTGATTATCCTCTCGCTTATGCAAGGGAAACTCCATTGACTTTAGCAGAGCTACTTCTTGTTTACACCAGTATGAGTGGACAGTCAGACCCATTGTGACAATCTGGTCCAAGTAGCAATTTTGCTGATCAAGTACAGAGAACCTTTTCCATTAGTCCCCCTCATCCATGCTGTTAAGGACTCCATTTTGTTGTCATTTACAGTTTGAAGGGCTATTACTATGGGCCATTGGGTTCTTGGTTATAAAAAATGGTTCCACCTCTACTTCTGATAAAAACCTAAATCCCCTTCTGCCCACATCCATCTCATGTGAAATTGAGGGGAGAAGTCCTCCCTTTTTCTAACTAGGAACAATAAAGTGGGTTCTAGGATCTTTTAGTTTTAGATTGCAGGTTTTTACTCTCATTGCTTTCTCATTCCCATGAAGAAAAGGAGGTCTGTTTCCAATGCCGATCTCGACAAATGTTTGAATAAAACAAAATTCCATATAGTAACGTAATTCCTTCTCTTAGCAAGATTGCTTTGGAGTTGGACACTCAAGATGCATCCTTCACCATCTCAAGAAGGCTAACACACATGAGATATCTAAGGTTCAAGTTAGGCAACAATAATTTCCCGTACAAGTTGCTCCTGTTTGGACACACTGTTCCTTCACCCAGTTCTTTATTAGTGGCATTTACTCACCTCTGTCATCTAGAACTTCAGGAATATTCATACTTAAACTGTTGGTGTATTAGAGCTTATTACCACAACATGAGATTTGGGCGTGGTTCAGAAATCCCTGTCCGAAGGTTTTCTGGCACACTGGAGTCAGTGCTTGTATGCCTTTACCCTCTGTTCCCTTTACTGCAGCACAGCTGATCCTAGGAGCCCAAATTTGGGCAAGTCTGTTCTTGTTCTCAGATCTCTTTGCTCTGGGGAGAGAATCACTAAGGCCTGGTCTACACTGGGGGTGGGGGGGATCGATCTAAGATACGTCGACTTCAGCTACGCTATTCTTGTAGCTGAAGTTGCGTATCTTAGATCGACTTAGAATCACTCATTTTGTGTCCTTGTGACGCGGGATCGACGGCTACCGCTCCCCCGTCGACTCCGCTTCCGCCTCTTGCCCTGGTGGAGTTCCGGAGTTGACAGCAGAGTGACCGGGTATCGATTTATCGCGTCTACACTAGATGCGATAAATCTATCCCCGATAGATCGATCGCTACCTGCCGATCCGGCAGGTAGTGTAGACATGGCCTTAGTCTCTCAACCTGGCAGTTAGGATCTTTGGACCTTAGTTGAGGAAGAGTTATATTTAGACGAAATCTAGTAAAATTTATTAGCAAGTTTCCAGATCTTCACATAGTAGACATATGCTTTAAACATAAGAGTGTTGCAGTAGTTTGACCTGAAGGTTGGCTATTGACTGACTGTAGATGTAGTTGTAGCTCACAGGGTGTGGATGTGAGTTAGAAGCTGTTTGTCATCAAGAAAGGAAAGGATAATTAGTGTCTTAAACGTATACAAATGTTCTTACATCGCATGATATATCATTTAATCTTGTGCTAATATTCCTGTGCATGGGGTATCTCCCCAGGAATATCAGGAGACTTTCCTGCTCTTTGCTGCTGGATATTTCATACCTTTCTAGAAAACAGTGATGTCAGCAATTTAGCCCTCCTTGAGTACCTTGCCTGTTACTTTCACAATGTAATATACCTAACTCCCCTCTCCTGAACTATTATCACATTGCTCCCCGCTTTGAATCCCTCCACTGAATCGCTATGTGTTAGCAGAACTTTATACAAAAGATGTATCAGTTCCTATAAAGAACACTGTCTGTTGTTACGAACAATTTTACATATTCTTCTGTAACTTGTGGGTGCTATTGTGTTATGAACTTCAGATAGCTTCTTCAGTGCAGCTTATCTGCCGCATGAAGCTTTTGTCACTGCCTTCAGGACCTTGCATGATACCTTTGCCCCTCCCTACTTATCTGACCTCCTCATTTTTTGTGTTGCTCCCTGTCCCCTTCATTTCACCGGTGTTGCCAGCCTTGATACCTTGCTTTCCTATAACAGTCTCTGTACTTTCTTCCATCCTACTCCCCACCCATGGAATACCCTTTCTTTGTTTATACTGATCTCATTTTTAAATCCCATCCTAAGACCTACTTCTGTTGTGACATCTATAGGAAATTAACTGGTTGGTAAGAAAGCAATGGATGGTAGCTGATACAATGTAAAAAAACAAAAACAAAAAAAGTTATGAGAAATACCAATACAAGTGCCAGGCATCACCTTGATGTATATATTGTGTTTATATATCATATTCCTTTCTTCCACCTTTGATCCATTTTTTGCCTTTTAGATTAAAAACTTTAGAGGTAGGGGCTATGTCCTCCTCTTCTGTGGTTAGAAATCTACCATATTATGGATGCTGCTGCACTCTAAATAATTTTATAGCTAGAATGAGACTATATTGTTCTCTCATGTTGTTTTTTGTCTTCTTCCATGTTTCCAGCAAATAGGCTAAGTAGTGAACAGGACACGAAATGGATAAACTTGTAGCCGTAGCCATTTCAGCAACAACTAAAGGGGGAGGATGCAACAAGAAGAGGTTCTCTCTTCTCCTATCTCTTGTCATGGTCACCATTGCCCACCTCTGTTAGGTGGAGTGCATTCTGCTAATCTCCCCCTCCCACAACCACTCACCTCATCCTATTTGATCTTCAAAGACTTCTTTAAGGTGTACTGTATGTTAGCAACAGTACAGTAATTAGAGGATAGATTTGATCAGGTGTATTTGTAATTAAATATAATTTTAAATCTAAATCTGTAACCCTGGTGGGGGAAAAAGGAAATAGAATACTATTTATAAACACAAGTAGAATCTATACTTCAATTTCAAACTAAGGGAGAAAATTACATTTAGAGGCATCTTTATAAAGGACTATTTATTGATTTGTTTAAAAATTAAGATTTTGAAATTTTTTTCCAAGACAAATAATGTTAGGATTTTTCCGTTTCTGAAGTCTGTAGACAGAACTTATTCATATAGCTCTCTCCCTTTTTACTTTAAAATTCTGTATGCATAAAGTGTGAATACCTTATATAAGATCAAAAATATTTCCAGATTGCCTACAAAATTACAACATCAGTACTTCATTTGGGTTCTAACCCTGTCAATGCAATTCTTAAAGTAAACTTTGATTTGGCTCTAGATTGGGAGTAATTGATGGCCAATGGTTCAGAGACCAAAAGTAAAAATTTACTATCAGAGTAAACAAATCCTTGTTTTTTCAGAACAATCTGGACCCACACAGAATTTAAGAGGGAGAAAAATTTTAAGCTATGGAATTTTTTTTTTTTAATTGGCTGTTTCAATAACTTTCCTTGTTGGGGAACGGGTTTCAGAGTGGTAGCCGTCTTAATCTGTATCAGCAAAAACAACGAGGAGTCCTTGTGGCACCTTGGAGACTAACCAATTTATTTGGAAATAAGCTTTTGTGGGCTAGCAAAAGTTTATGCCCAAATAAATTGGTTAGTCTCCAAGGTGCTACAAGGACTCCTTATTGTTTTTGCTGATACAGACTAACACGGCTACCGCTCTGAAACCTGTCACCATGCACGGCGCTGAATTTAGCTGTATGAAGTGGAAATCCATCAGCCATGCATCTGAAGTGGGTTCTAGCCCACGAAAGCTTATGCCCAAATAAATTGGTTAGTCTCTAAGGTGCCACAAGGACTCCTCGTTGTTCTTGTTGAGGAAGTTTGGTTGAGGATGCTAACTTTCTTTTATGATTCTGATGAAGCAGTGGAACTTTTGAGGTAGATAAGAGAAGGAAAAATGAATCTCTTGTTGAAAGGTAGGATGAATTGGATGAGGATTAGTAACCTGAATATATTTCACGAGACTTTGAATGAAGTAGTGTTTACTTAATTTGTTTACTGGTTTGAAACACTAATTTGGAAAGAAGCCTGTACTGGAAGCAAATTAAAATATACAACTTAATGTTATAGATTCCTTGTTCAATAAGCTAGTCTAATTTAATTGGAAGTTTGATATAGAAGCAGTTTTAACTTTAGTTTTCTACTTCTCCTCTATATTGAAATTTTGTGATTTGTAAAGTAATATATTTTTATTTACTTACTACCATATCAATGGGCCTGCTTTTGTCAGCTTTTCTACTGAATAATCTGACAAGTATAAAAATATTGTTGTTTTAGTTATTCAAATTCCACAGTCTGAAGAATAGTGTGTTAGTATTTATTTTGTTTAAGAGGCTAAATTTTAATTTCTAGGATTTTTCTGTTGAATAACTATTTAACTGTATTTAGCTGTAATTTGAATGATAAGTGAAGTTTGGCTTAGTTCTTTATGTATTAAATTCTTATATATTGTTATGTATTGATCTATCTAATAAATACTCCTTACTCAAGTGGTGATGTGAGGGCTTGGCAGTAAGTTTGGATTGTACGCTATTGCATTGACTATTTATGCAGTGTTCTTGTCAGTTTGTTCAATTTACTGTGGATGTAAAATCTTAAAATTATAAACAGATTTATAAAAGAGATTCCTTTTTGCAACATAGACTTCAGACTCAATTTAATAAAATTTATACTTCTTCCATTTCAGACTCCAGGCAGAGTTGGGTCTCAGAGCTCGGATTCGGATTCCTCTGCAACCCCAGGAAATGCAGTGGATGTGAACAATGAAAGTACTTCAGAGGTACTGTAGGATAACCATATATGGGACTAGGTTCTTACACTTGGCACTGATTCACCTCTCTTTGAGAGAGACTTTTAATTAGGCAAAATCTGTATAAATGGACAAATGCATACAAATGTGTTGTACCAGGAAATTAAAAAATGTTTCATAGCATGCATGTATTAGTGAGTTGAATTTGTGAAGTTTGCTAGCTTAAAATGAGCAGACATTCTTAGTAGGCTTCATAGTGAAATGTTAGCCCATATGCAGTAAGTGTGAACAAGAAATATATGAATATATTGCTAACATGGAAGAATTTCATCTCAGAACTTTGAGTAAAGTGACATGATCCTGTGAATTTGGGTGAGGCATCAGTGATTCTACATTTGATATAAAAAAGAACCTGCATATTGGTGTACTATTCTTCAGATACATCAAGAATTGCTAAAGAATTGTTTGGTGTCTGTGGTTATGCAGTCAAGTTGCTCCGAGAACTGATGATGAACTCAGGCATAGGGCTCATGCATCACTTGCTTTTTCAAGCTATTCTCTAATTGTCTTAAGAAATGCTTAAATAAGTTGACTAATGCAGTGACTAGTGGCAGACTGGATTGTTCCTGTAATATAGTATGTTTGAAATTCTCTGTGGGCATGTAGTTAAGTGCAGTGGTGAATTTAATCACTACAATAAAGTATGTTTCCTTTGTGTTGAAGAGTCTAAGTTAATGATAGGTGAATCTCAGAAAGTTCAGATATTTACAGTATCTAACCTCAAAATCTGTTGTGGTTTCCTACCCAACTGGCCAAAAATGTTCCCTTCCTATGATCCTTCTGTCCATGTACATTGTGATCTGCTGCCCATGCCCATCATAGCCAGACCCATTGTAGGACATCTACTTCTCATTATAATCCCATCTGATCATCTAGTATTATGTGGAATTGAGTCGCAATGGATCATTCATTCTGTTCCAGGCAGGCAGGTTTATCTTTCTAAATCTCCCAATCCAGATCATTGTAAGATCGGAATGGAGACAATAACCTGGGCCCAACAGAAGATCTGGGGATCTACATAGGCTATGTCTACACAGAATTAAATTGACGCAAGTTTTGCCGACGATCATAAACTGCTATAATTACAGCACTTGTGCATGTTCACACAACGCTACTTGTGTTGGCGGAGTGTGTCCACAGTTGGTGCTCTAGCACAGAGAGAGAGAGAGAGCAGAGCACTGTGGGTAGCTAACCCATGTCATGCAAGGGACATGACACTGAGGAGCACTCCCTTAATGGAGGTTCTCATAGCTGTGTATAAGTCCAGATGTCATTCGGGAACGTATCCAAAGGAGTGGTCTGAAAGGGGTACTGCGAGATGCAACGAATGAGTGTGGGAAGGGCATGGTATGCAGTTCTGTATAGGCTGCAGGGGAAGGTGAGCACACGTGTTCTGACTGCAGCACAGTCAGGGACTTCGGCATCTCTGGTCCTCCATCAGTTTTATCATTTGCTCCTGACCCACTAAAATACATTCCTAGCCATGCTTCCTCTCCAGGCTGTCTATTTTCAATTTTTCATCAATTGTCTTTCTTCATGCCCTGTGCTCATCATCTGCTGTGTCTGACGATAGGAGCGCCTCCCTAAACGTGTCCTCCTTGCTCCTCCTGCGTTGCCTCCTTATCTGATGGAGGCACTCCGTTGGTGTATAAGGGGTTCCCCTGAAGGGCACATCTACAGAAGCACAAGAAGCAATAAAGAGAGGCAGCAATAAACAGAAGCACTCACAGCATTGAATCATTATAGTTAAATTCACCTCTTTCTCACTCATTCTCCACTGGCAAGCATACAGCTCATCGAGTACCCTAAACATGGTGAGTTCGGCCCAGGGTGGAGGGAAGGTCCAAGATGGGACAAAGGGTCTACGTGGCTTTTTAAGAGGATCACTGCAAGTGACTAGGGACACTATTATAAATTCTGCCACCATTTTCCACAGGTAGGGGTAATTGAAGCCAATATCTCACTCCTGAGGGTAAACAAGGATGCAAGGGTGCATCTCCGGCATTCATGCGGCTTCAGACCAGGTCCCTATGCTGCTTGTTTGTGTGTCAGTTTGGTCCCTGCACAAATGATTGCCGATTGACATGACAGCATTTCCTACAGCGGGGGAAGAAACAAAGCATTTTTGCCAAGGAACCTTAGGCAGAGGATTGGCAGGTACCTCCAGGAAAATTTCCTAGAGATCTCTCAGGAGGATTCCTGTGAAATCTCAGTGTGAATTAACAAACTTTTCTGCAGGGCCCGCACTGCTTAGCTGTAGGGGTAATGGGAAGCAGATGCAAGCACTGCTAGTCTTGTATATTTCTATCCCTTAACCTACTTCTAGCACACTAAACGAAAGAAAGGTCAGCGCTATCTCATGTAACTGAGTAGTATCAAATTAAAATGAGTGATTACCAGAGCTCCTCTCTTGTGCATCATGCACACCAGAGCTGGAGTGCTGGGACTGGCTTGAACAGTCTGTACTCGAGAAGAGGTCCTGGCTTGCCACGCCGACCGGACGACCTTGTCACCTGTCCCACCTCATCCTCCAACTCCACTTCCTCATTCACCATTTTGTCTTCGGGGTTCAGGCCACTGTCTCCAATTCCCCGCGAAGTATCGATGGGGCTTTTGTTGGTGGAGGTGGGGTTGCTGCCGAGGATGGCGTCCAGCTCCTTGTAGAAGTGGCAGATTTTTGGTGCAGCTCCAGAGCAATGGTTTGCCTCCCTTGCCTGCTGGTACGCCTGCCTCAGTTCCTTGATCTTCACACGGCACTGATGCATGTCCTGTTCGTGGCCCTTCTTCAACATGCCAGGAGAAATCTGATAGTAGGTATCGAAGTTCCTACGGCTGGAGTGGAGTTGGGACTGCACAGCCCCCTTTCCCCACCAACCCAGCAGGTCCAACAACTCTGGTGTTCTCCAAATGGAAGCATGTTTGCTGCAGCGAGCCACCATGATCAGATGGGAAGATGCAATGTTAACTGTCCATACCAAGCAAACGGGAAGTGGAATTTCAAAAAATCTCAGTCCTTTAAAGGAGAGGGGTGGATACCTGTGTACCTGGCTGCAGGGCAGCGGAGTTTGAACTGCTGACCACGGTGGTCAGCTGGGCATTGTGGAACACCTTCTGAAGGTCATTTATAGCAACATAATTAAACTCCGTGTCTACGGTGACACTGCATTGCTCTAACTTTGTCGCAAAAAGCTCTACGCCTGTCGTTGAGGTTTTTTTATTTTGTCGCAGTAACAGGAAAGTTAAATCGGGGGGATGAGTGTTGTTGTGTGTACACCTCCATTGTTGATGAAAGCTGACTTTTGTCGGCAAAACTCTGTCGTGTAGACAAGGCCTTAGATCCCATGAGTCTTCAGTAGATATCAGGATTGAGTTGAAGGGGGCTGGAAGAGGAGGAAGGCTTAATTTAATAGAATGGATCCAAGTCTTGGAGTTTCTTTTTTGGGTTAGGACTAGGGCTGAGGTCATGAAGCTGTTTTCAAATCAATATGTCTGACTATCTTATGCCTAAGGTAAATCTGATATGAATATGTAGAATTTTTTAAATCGTGTAAGAAGGAAACACCCTTGTAAATCCTCTCTGTTCTTTTCTTCATGTGCTAGGTACACTGTGCAGTGAAAACCCAAAACAGAAAATCAGATTAGTGTATCAAGTATGTAATTAACTTATGCAGAAATACATATCCATCTTTGTAACCTCCCCATGTGTTAAATGATAATGCCAGATGTATTCTAGCCCAGCACACTCTTTCTGCTGTGCAGCATTACCTGTGAATTTACATGGTCCTGGTTTAAAACTAAGACATTTTGATTCTGTGTGTATCTATCCGAATGCCCATGTATACATTGGTGACTTTAACTTGCCATTTGGTGTTGAGTATGTGGCGTAAACAGCGTAGATGGAGACTATTTAACCTTTTCTCCTGATGAGCATCAGTTATCCATGTTCTACCAAGTGTGACAGCCTGGCTCAAGCAAAGATGACTGCACTGGTTGGGCCATCTGAGTAGGTTTGAAGATGGACGCATACCCAAGGACATGCTATACGGGGAGCTATCAGAGGGAACAAGAATAACAGGACATCTCAAGCTTCGCTATAAATACGCATGCAAGCGAGATATGAAGGAATTTGGAATTGATCCTGACCATTGGGAAACCTTGGCAAGTGATCGTAACAAGTGGTGCCAACATCTCCCATCAAGACATCAAAGTCCATGACAGGAGCTGGCTTTTACAGCTTGAAGAGAAAAGAACCCGTAGGAAGCAAGCAGTTCCCAACTAAGAAACATATATTTGAAACAACTGCCAAAGGTCATGCAAATCTCAAATTGGACTATTCAGTCACATGAGATATTGCAAACCATCTACATCATAGGCTGCAAATCCCACCATCGCTTGCAGACAAAACGATGCCAACTATGTGTACATGCATTTCCCATTTTACGCAAACAAGTGGCATGGACAGTTTTGAAAACTGACCTCCAGAAGTTAGCTTGTGTATATAGCTTTCTATTTTTTTAACAGATTCTGTAAAAAAGCTTATTTTAACTGGAAAACAAAATAAACAAAAAAGTAGGTTTAACTAATGCAATTTGAATCTTGGATCTCTACTCTTATTTTCCTCTTTCATCAGTGAGAGAGACACATTATTAAGGCATTGCACTCTTTTTGATAGACTTGTTTGCACGTACTTCAGACAACGGGCCGGAGGAAAGGTACTTCTGATGTTGCAAGGTTTTCTTATAGCTGTGTGGATTTAACTTCGTAAGTTACATTGTTGAACATGGTAGTGCAGTGAACAGGTGATCCTTTAAACTGAGGTAAATGATCATTCTGGGTGACAAATGTGTTGTAAATGTTGCTAATTGGTTAAAGCTGTTCTGAATTAAAAAGAAAGGTTACTAGGGTTTTTTTTTTTGTTCTTAACAATTTGTGTAAAGCACACTCTTACCTTGGTTACAGTTTCTTCAGAATTTAAATTTTTACTTCCATGTGCATATTATTGCCTCACTGTTCTGAATCCATAATAGTGCCTTTTGCTAACAGTACTGAGATAAATTTAAAAAGCCCTTAAAAAACTGATTGCCATTTAAGAAATAACTTAGGAGAAAAATAGTTGGATATACTTTATATAGTTCCACATCAACAGATTTCTTTTTAAAGGGACACTTTCTTCCATTTTTTCCCCCTGAAACTGTTTTTACCTTCTATTTTTCACAAGGAGCATTTAACATTACTGTAACTGAAGGAAATGAGAAGGGAAAAAAAAAGTATAGTACAATTGTTTGTCAGAAAAACTTTGACTGAACCCCTCTTCCCCCCTCGAAAATGTGTGAATTGTCATCACTCTTCTGCAAATGTTGACTTGAGTCCTCTTGTTCATGTACTATGGTATTCCGGTTCTTTCACACCCTCTCCCAGTTTATTTTTATAAAAGGTCTGAAAGCAATGTTACAAAATTTGATGTCAGACCTTGGTACAGAACTTTCACCTGGGCTATGTCTACACTAGAGAGCTTACAGTGGTGCAGCTATACCGATGCAGCAGCGCCACTTTAATATCTCTCGTGTTGTTGCTGTTGACATAATTAAACCACCCCCAACAAGTGGTGGTAGTTATGTTGGCAGGAGAAGCTCTCCTGCTGACATAGTGCTGTCCACACTGGCGCTTAGTTGGTGTTACTTGCGTTGCTCAGGGTATGCTTTTTTCCCCACGCCCTGGGCGACTTAAGTTGTACTGACATAAGTGGTAGTGTAGACATAGCCCTAATATTTTATAATGTCTATGTCATGATACATTATGCATAATGTGCCCCTTTGTAGTGTGGAGCAGTATCAAAGGCCTAATAAAACTGATGAAAACAATTAACAGAATGAATGTACTGCCTACTGTCACAGCTCAGTGTCTCAGATATATTTTGTTTTTCATTCACTTAACAACATTCTGTTTGTCGTCTTCTGTGTTTTGGACTCATGATCAGCAAAATTTCATCTTAAGAAACTTACTGAAAAGTAGTAAGCACCAGCTTTGTTTCTTTTATATAAGCAGTAGCATGCTTTTTAAGAATTTGAGTACATATTTGACAATTAATGTGCTCTTTCTGTTTATATTCTTAATTTTTCAAAAAATATACATACCTAAAAGTTACTGTTTCACAGGGCTTCATCTGTCCACTATGTATGAAAATGTGTGTGAGTGCCACTGGTCTGTCTGAACATTACCAGAATGAACACACTGGGACAGAGACAAGAAGACAGGAGCATCATGACCTGCCCGCTGTTACTGTGGGTCTTGTTTATTTTGTTTGAGTGCCTTGATAATGGGTTGCTTAAAATAAATGTCTTTCCTTTCTGGTTGCTTGGGTACCAGCCTCTTTCACTTTGTTTCTTGTGATTCCCTGCTGTAAGGAAATATGGGTTGATCTTTATATGCATGTTTACAAGAAGGTATCTCTTGAGTTGCCTTCTTTTGTTATCTTTCTGGTTTGCAGCTGTCTTTCATGTGGAATTTCTGTAATATCAGAAATTCCATTCACTTTTTTAAAAACAATTTTTGCATGATTGTTCTCTGAATTAATATACGTTACTTTTGCATTAGTTAATGTACTTTACTTCTGCATTAGTCACAATAATGAACCTAAGTATAAGATTTGGGAAATCATTTATACAGTTAAATGTTTTAGAATTTTTGTTTAGCTATCTACTTTACTCTAAGACTTTTAATGGGAGTCTGGTTTTGAGGTACAGTTATAATTTAGTTAGCAGGAGATATTTCAATAATATTCAGGGTAGGGAGAATAGGAACTTTTAAAAACCATTCAAAATTTTCCCTTTAAACAATTTTACTAAGGAGTTTCAAGTACACTGACAAAATCACAATAAAAAATTTCCTATAAAACAGTTCTGAGATTTAGAACACAATCATTTTATTTTATATCTCTCTTTAAAAATGTAAAAGCTTTTTGTTTAAGTAGCTCTTGTGTTTAGAAGTATATTTAATAATTCTTCCATCCTTCAGTGTGGTGGTAATTTTATGTTGGTCAATCTTCTGGTAAATCAAGTCATATTTTTCCTCAAAACTCATGGACATCAAATACTGAAATGATCAGTTGCAATTAGTCATGTGCCTAAATTATCAGAAAGGTACAACCCCCCCCTTCTATTTCCTCCCTCCTCCCCCCCCCGGGGGGCGGGGAGAGAAGCACCCAAGCCACCCAGGTTCTGCCCTTTCTGGAAAATTGTTTTTGTTTTTTTTTTAAACATTCACCATCACTTCCATTCAGGGAAAACGGAACTGCTGTGAAGGAATGGGACTAGGTGGTTTTTGGCCATCTGACGGCTATGTGGTTTGATACACAGGTGGACCTATTTACATCATGGAGCAACAAGAAAATTATAGCATTTGGCTCCAGATATTGGCACTAGTGGACATTGAGGGTGAACTACTACTTTTTCCTGGGATTAGACTAGCTAATGTGTTTTCTCCAATTCCATTATGTTCTAGGAAATCATGGTGGCCAAGTGAGCCTTGTTTCATACAGCAGGACCTCTGCAAACTAGGGAACCACCTTAACTGTTCCTGTCACAATTTCAGGATGCTCTTGCCAGGACTGCCTGGGGAAGATGGAACAGATGTGTGTATTCACAAGCAAATAACATCCAGGCTTTGTCAGGTTATCTGATGGTCGTCCTCCCCACCCCAACTTTCAGAGAGTCTAAGCTAGATTGTCTTTTGGGGATGGGCTACTTGCCGCTTATTAAATGAGGCTGGAGGCCAGAGGAGGATCCTTTTGCCTCCCTTCTCCCAGCATCACTTTTGCATGTGTGTGAAGAGATCGATTGTTTCAGTGTTGTGAACTATATGAAGTTGAATGTTTTTGCATTTTTATTTCTCCATTGGGAAGTTGGTACTAGGGTTGAAATGTTGTAATTTAAGTTATCATTTATTGGTACTTTGCAACATTGAGTGCTTGTAGGACAGTCCTTGCAGAGGAAACTTTACAGCCAGATGACAATTAAATTAGGGGAAGTGATCTTTGTCCCCTGTTCTGATGTCTGGGGAGTGTGATGTCTCAGGGCAGTGAAACTCACCAGTTGGGACTCCAGATATTGTCCTGAGATTTCTCTAGATCTCGTTACAAGGGTCAAGTGTATGCTGGTTTATTGTTAAAGTGAGCTGGCCAAATTTTTGTAAGTCATATGGCCAAATTGGTCCATGGACCAGCAGGAGAAGAACAAGGATACTCCTAATTATCAATTGGAATTAGGTGTTGCCTTTGATTTGGAGATGGGCTGCCCTTACTGCGAGAACTATTCTTTATTTCCATATCAATGAGGATTAAGTTAAATAAAGCGAGGCCTTTGTGTACCGTGCTGTTCAGTCAAAATGCAGATGCCTTCACTAAGGCATGCTTGGTAAATTACCACGTACCTGTGGCATGTCTGAGGCAACCAGACCTTGAGTGATTGAATTTAGTAGCCTGGAACTTCAGTAGGCTGAACCTTAAACAATGTAGCTACATGCAGAAATTAGTAGGTTTCCTGCTTAACTTGTGGTTGGTTATATTCTGAAAAGTAACTGCTTAAAAATGATTTCATAGAATTCAGTGTATGGTTTTTTTTGTCAATTACTCCATAGTGAGTCGCTGACCAGTAAAAGAATGACTTTCTTCTAATTAGCAAGCCCTGCACACTCCACCTAGTATTTGAATTTCAAACTCAGCTGTTTCTGGCTCATGCCTTATCACCAGTTATACAAACTCTACAAGAAGAACTTTGTTAACAATTATGTGTAAGTGCTTGCCAGAACAGACTCTATCTACTTTTTGTGAAGCTGCATTAACTTTGCAGTGCTACCAGGAGTAAAAAGTAATAGGAATTACCTTTGATAGGAAATTAAATGGACGAGATGCTCAATAAAAGTACGGTGCAGATATGTTGAGTAAGTGTCATTTTTATGTAACTTCTCTGATTACAAATGAGTAAAGTCAGGAACACCTCCATCTCTTTAGAATACAAATGGATATGAAGGATGCAATTATTAAAAAAAATAAAATAAAATAAATTAGAAGCAGGAAGCCTGCCAGTCAGTCAGCAGATCCACTGGATGATCATGGTGTTAAAGCAGTACCCGAGGAAGATCAGGCCGTTGCAGAGAAGTTAAATGAATACTTTGCAGCGGTCCTCACTGCTAGAGGATTTGAGGAGATTTCCACACCTGACAAATCTTTTTAGCTGACAGATCTGAGGAAATGTCCCAAATTGAGGTGTCCATAGAGGAGATTTTGGACCAAATTGAAATTAAACAGTAATAAGTCACAAAGAGCAGATGGTATTCACCCAAGAGTTTTGAAGGAACTCAAATACGAGATTACAGAACTACTAACTGTGGTATGTAGTCCTATCATTTAAATCAGCCTCTGTACCAGATGTCTGGCAGAGAGTTAATGGAAGGCTGACTTCTTAACCTCTGCAGCCTTTTTTTTTTTTATCTTGGCAATTACAGGCTAGTAAGCCTAACTTCAGTACCAGGCATATTGGTTGAAACTGTAGACAAGAATAGAATTATCAGATACATAGATGTATACAATATGGTTGGGAAGAGCCAACATGGCTTTTGTAAAGAGAGATTATGCTTCACCAATCTATTAGAGTTCTTTGAAGTTGTAAACCATCATGGGGACAAGGGTGATCCAGTTGGATAGTGTACTTGGATTTTCAGAAAGTGTTTGACAAGTTCCTTTACCAAAGACTCTTATCCCATGACTTCTTACTTTGCCTAAGAGGGAAGGGCCTCTCATGGATCAGTAAGTGTTAAAAAATACAAACAAAGCGTACGAATAAATGGTCAGTTTTCACAGTGGAGAGAGGTAAATAGCAGGGTCCCTAAGGATCTGTACTGGGAACAGTGCTCAACATATGCATAAATGATCTGGAAATGGAGATAAACAGTGAGGTGGTAACGTTTATAGATGGTACAAAATTACTCAAGATAGTTGAGTCCAAAGCTGACTGCGAAGCTACATAGAGATCTCACAAAACTGGGTTACTGGGTAACAAATGGCAGATGAAATTCATTGTTGATATCTGCAAAGTAATGCACATTTGAAAACATCGCAAACTGTACATATAAAACGATAGGTTCTGAATTAGCTGTTACCATTTAAGACAGAGACCTTGGAGTCCTCATGGATAGCTCTCTGAAAACATCTGCTCAAGGTCCAGCGGCAGTCAAAGAAGCTAACAATGTTAGGAACCACTAGGAAAGGGAGAGATAAGACAGAAAATATCATCGTTCATTATAGAAATCCATGGTACACCCACATCTTGAATACTGCATGCAGATGTGGTTGCCCCAGCTCCAGAAAGACATATTGGAATTGGAAAAGGTTAACAGAGGAGGGTAACAAAAGTGATTAGGGGTCTGGAACAGCTTCCATGTGAGGAGAGAGTAAAAAGGCTGGGACTGTTCAGCTTGGAAGAAGGACGATTAAGGGGGGATATGACAGAGGTCTATAAAACCATGAATGGTGTGGAGACTGTGAATAGGGAAGTGTTGTTTTATCCCTTCACATAACACATGAAGTAGGGGTCACCCAATGCAATTAATAGGCAGCAGATTTTAAAAAAAACAAAAGGAAGTACTTCTTCACACAACTCGGTCAACCTGTGGAACTCCTTGCCTAGGGACATTGTGAAGACCAAAAGTAAAACTGGATTAAAAAAATAATTGGATAAGTTTATGGAGGATAGGTCCCTCACTGACTATTAGCCAAGATGGTCAGGGATGCAAGCCCATGATCTGGGAGTCCTTATGCCTCTGAGTGCCAGATACTGGAATTGGATGACCGGGGATGGATCACTTGATGATTGCTGTGTTGTGTTCAATCCCTTTGAAGCATCTGGCATTGGCCACTGTTGGAAGGCAGAATACTGGGATAGATGGACCATTGGTCTGACCCAGTGTGGCCGTTCTTATGTTCTAATAAAAATTTGTGATTTGTTGCAAAAATTGCTGTTTGTATTAGAGAGTAATGTTTACTGTTTACAATCTGAAATTTGGTAATTTAGCATAGCTCTTAAATTCTGTGTAGCTGTGGTAACCAATACCAAATTGTACAGCATATTAAAAAAATAAACCAGTTATATTTATTAGTGTAATATCAGGGGATAGAGAATAGAAATTGCTTTTGTTTTAAAATATGGTGTTTATGAAAATGGGGGACTAATTGGAATGATTTTTGAACTAAGATGTTGGAGCAGCACCCGTCTCCAGTGCTCCATATACCATACCAGTGCACCTGAATTCCATCCTGTGAAAACCCTACTATTATATCCCTGAAATTCTTTTTGAGAAGTGACTTAGGCTATGTCTACAGTACACAGCTTTTAGCCACACGCCTGTGTTGCTACGGCTGTGCCGCTAAAAGTCGTGCATTATAGCCACTATTTGTTGGTTCTCCTGCCGACAAAAAACTTCCACCCCCAATGAGTGGGGTTAGCTTTGTCAGCAGGAGAGCGCTGCTGCTGACAAAGCGCTGTTCACACCGGCGCTCGTTGGCAAAACTTTTCTTTCTTTGGGGGGTGTTTTTTTAAGAGCTCTGAAAGACAAAAGTTTTGTCATTCAATTGCTAGTGTAGACAAAGTCTGAGTGGGGAAGTTTGCCCCTGAAAAGATAAGGCCACATTGAAAACTTCACTGTAGGTCTGGCCTGGAATGAGTGGCAAGTGGCTATGAAATTCCAGTATAAAGATAAGGAGATGATCCTCTATAAAGACTGAAAGCATTATCTACATCATTCCCCCTGCCCTCCAAAGCCAGATGTTAACAGAAAAAGTAGCAGAGAAGCAGAAGCTATTCAGTCCTGTGCATGGTCTTTCTGTGCTATGTAAACTGTGTCTAAATCAACATTAAAATAGTTCTTTGGAATGGTTAGAGATTAGGAGGCTTCTAGAATAGTATTCTGCCAGTAACACTCATTGGGTTTTATGCGATATTTATTTCAGTCTGTACACTGGAACTGTTTGTGGGTCTGTATATGTGTGTGGGATGGTGAAGTTTTTGTAACCATTGCAAGTTATATTGGTACAATTAAAAATATGTGTAGTGTAATTGATCACAAGGAGTGTTTCTGCCCAGTGCTGCTTTTAGTGTACTGGCTTACTTCCCAAAGAACACTCCATCGCTGCAATGGTGCATGAGAATATTAATGCTACTCTAAACGAATTTGATGTTGTAGTTCAAATGGCTTCTGTATTAGTTGCGAGAGGGTGACAGGACACCTGGAAATTCAACTAGGTAACCAAGGCTGAATCTTACTCTTTGAAATATGTGGCTATAAATGTAGGTAGGATGTTCTGATATAGATCTTGTTGTAAAGACTTCTCTTCCAAAGATAAGGTAGCCTGAACTGTTTCCCTGGAGACCGCAGTGTTTGGTGAAGTTTAGGCATTAATAGCACGCCCCTCTACTCAGTTTCTTTAGGATTCCTTTCCCTCTGCCTAAAGAGCAAGTCTCAGACTCTATAGAAATGTCAATTACAGGAGTTTTTAGGAGTTGCCATGCCACACCATTGCATACCTAACGGCAAATGAAATCTTTGTCCGCTGTGTAATCATGGGATCAAAAATGTTAAATCTATTTCAGATTGCTTTGGTTATCTTTTGGGAGTTAAAATAGTGCATATATTTTAAAATATATTTAGTCAGTGCTCAGTGGTAAATGTGTTTCATAAGGAATATTATAGATATTGCACAAGATACCACTTGGTTACTTCCCCTCCCCCCCCCAATATACAAAAGCCAATTGAATGAAAATCAGACATGAGTATGTCTGCACAGCAGTTTGAGCCCAGGCTCAAGCCAAGCCCCTCTTGCGTCCACACTGCAAATGTGCTAACCAAGGGCTTGAATGCAGGGTCCCAGGACCCTACAGGTTGGAGGGTCCAAGCCTGTGTTAAGCTGGCACCTAGGGTCTGAGCCCTATTGATTTCCTGTGTACCTGTGGCCCCAGCTTGACTCAGGTCCTGTAAGTCCTCTGACTGTATCCCACAGTTCCTGGCGGCAGAGGAGCAGTGCTGCAGGCAGACAGCGCAGCGCACCGGAAGCACCATTATTGTCTGGCTGAGCATGCTCCCCCTTCCTCCTCCCACGACAGTGGCGGCGGTGGCTCTGGCTCCTCCTCGCTGCTGCATGGAGCTTATCCGGAGCAGGGAGAAAAGCTGACAGACAGGAGGTGGCTCCTGGCTGCCAGGATGTTGGGGTCATCTCTCCCCTGGCAGGGCTGCTCCCCCTCCCTGCAGGGCAGCCACTTGGTCCCTGCTCTGCTTGCTATGCCCTTGCCTCCAGGCCCCCAGTCCTCCCCTGGGGCTGCTTGTGCAGGGGAGCTAGGGCAGTGTGCACTGTGATGGCAGTGAGTGGGAGCCAGCCCCAAAACTGCCACGCAGCCTCCTGGAAATCCCTTCTCTCTGCCTCCTGGTGGGCAGTAGGGATGGGAATAAGGGATCCCCAGGGGTTGCATTTCACTGCTCCGCAGCCGGCAGCAGCCAGGTGAACGTGCCTTTCTTCTGAAACCTACATTTTATGTGAAACTTCAAAACAGACAGTAATAAATAAAACACAAAACACACTCATTGAGCATCTCTTTTTAAAAATTAAGAATTGAAAAGTTTCATGTTGGTAGTTTGACAGCCCTGGATGCTGATGCCCTATTTACCCTCATAACTGGTGCACACAGGCATTTTCCTGCTCATGTAACTCAGCCTAGAGCTGGAGAGCTCCATTTTCAGATTTAGATGGTAGTTCAATATAATGCCTTCTCAAACTGCAGTCATTCTATTGAGACAGCCATCAAAAAAACTAATTGTGCAGTTTATGTACTCGTGCACCTTAGGGTCACAAGTCCCATCAATAACACCACCACAGTTAGGAAACAGGGTGGGCAGTAGAGATTTCACACGGTGCATCATGTTCCTAGAGCTAGAGCGTCGACATTGGGGGAGGTGCTAGGATCTCTGGGATATGGTTACTTTGACTCGGATCTGTGCACTGCAGTGTGGGTGCCAGAACCCTAGGTTTGAACAGGGGCCAGAAAATGTTCAACCTAGAGTTAAAATGCAATGTAGATGCTCAAGCCCAGGGTCTCCTGATACGGGTCAGCTGACTTGAGTCCCACTAACTCTAGGCTTATATTGCTGTGTAGGCATAGCCTCTGTTACATAAACATCATATTCTAGATATAAGTGTCTCAGACCCTTACCTTTCTTGCCCCCACTTTCAGTTTTAAATTGGCAAAAAATATTTCTTGATATATTTTTTTGAAAATAGCTCCCAAGCTGACATTTTGTTCAGTAACTTGATAAGAGGTTGAGATTTTACAGTTGAACTAAAACCCCTTTATAAAAAGAGTTTGTTAGAAAAGCTCTCTGAAAAGGAAGCCAGATTTTTCAGATGGCATAAATTGGCATAGTTCCCATTAAGTCTTCAGCCTCTGCAAGTTACTGATCAAAATGTCAGCTTGGGAGCTGCTGCTGCTGCTTCTTTTTTAAATAGTATTTGCTGATTTTAAGCCTTATGGGGCAGGATGTTAATCAAATGTTAATTCTGGTTTCAATGGCGCTATCCCAATTTGAAATCTTGCTCTAGGTTTGTATATCTGAGAAGTAACTTTTGGTCATGAATATGATTGTTTTAACTTTTGTATCATGCACTATAAGACATGTATATAATCCAATTAATTAAACTGCGTTTATATTGTGGCCAGCACTTAAATACCTCTCATCTAACTAGGTGATATATATTTCTGTGCGGGAAGGCATTGAGTAGTTCTCCAGGACACTTAGTTGATCCACTTGCTGTGATAATTGACTGACTTACAACCTATCTCAGTTGGATTCATAATTGATTTCTGTATACATGCAGCAGCAAGTGCAAGTCATTTTTATCTTTTTGTGACCTATTTTGAAGGTACTGTTCTAAAGGAGGCCAACAATTGTTATGGATGCCCACATATGCAAGTGGAGGATTTAACTGCACAATGGGAGGTGCACAGCTAAATCCTCCTTATGCCTTGCATCTAAATTTTACCCCACCCCCAAAATATGATGCTGTTACAGTACATTTGCTTGCTGTCTATGCTGAGTGAAAAAAGAATAAAACCTTTGCTTCTGATAGCGAGATCAAGCCTGTTGTCAGTGTCACAGTGAGAGCTTCCCAGAACTTCTCATTCTTCCACTCTGCAGTGAAAAGTACATTCTATAATCTACTAATTATAATGCATTAGATGAATAAAAGTATTGTTAGTATGGTAGGTAGAGAATATATCAACTTTAGATGCACCTTTCATGGCAGCTTGAAGATTAGATAGATACAAGTTGTATCTATAAGTACTTGCTCACTTAGGATTTTTTTAAGTGAATTGCTGAATGTACTAGGGCCATGGAGATGAATGCTGGGAATTTGGAATAGTTTAGAAAGAAAGTAACAGGGAGGATAAAAGTCGATGACTTAAAAAGAAAATCAGATTTTAAATTTAGATTAAACAGGGTTTACTTTCCAAAAAATCTATTTAAAATATAAAATTTTAAATGGACACGTATGCTAAGGCTTAAACTTAGCTATTAAAATATTAAAACTAGTATTAAGCAGTACATGCTTGCTACCGAGTTTTAAAGAAAGTTAAACCACTGAACTGGTGGAAGTCACTAGCTATTCGACATTGGTGAGGCCTCATCTGGAGTACTGTGTCCAGTTTTGGGCCCCACACTACAAGAAGAATGTGGATAAATTGGAGAGAGTCCAGCGAAGGGCAACAAAAATGATTAGGGGTCTAGAACACATGACTTATGAGGAGAGGCTGAGGGAGCTGGGATTGTTTAGTCTGCAGAAGAGAAGAATGAGGGGGGATTTGATAGCTGCTTTCAACTACCTGAAAGGGGGTTCCAAAGAGGATGGCTCTAGACTGTTCTCAATGGTAGCAGATGACAGAACGAGGAGTAATGGTCTCAAGTTGCAGTGGGGGAGGTTTAGATTGGATATTAGGAAAAACTTTTTCACTAAGAGGGTGGTGAAACACTGGAATGCGTTACCTAGGGAGGTGGTAGAATCTCCTTCCTTAGAGGTTTTTAAGGTCAGGCTTGACAAAGCCCTGGCTGGGATGATTTAACTGGGAATTGGTCCTGCTTTGAGCAGGGGGTTGGACTAGATGACCTTCTGGGGTCCCTTCCAACCCTGATATTCTATGATTCTAAGCACCTGGAAGTAGAGTTTGTTGAAGCACTAAACCAGCTTTTGACAGTAGTAACCTTTTCTGCAGGTGCAGAGAGAATATTTTCTTCATTTCAGTTCAATGACTAGTTCATTCAAAGTGAAGAAACAAATGGGGAAAAAGCAAGAAATCTTGTTTTCCCTTTTCCAGTCTGTGACTAAAATTTGAGAGCGGATGGGTTCTGTTACATCTGAAATCTTGAAGCACATGGTGACCAGAACCAATCAGTTCACTAGCTAAGGTTAATACTTTCTTTCTTTAGTAAGACAGTTTGTTTTAAATGCAAAACGTGCTTTGATAAATTTTTCTTATGTATTCACATGTAAGGTAGTTTTATGTAATGATGATTAAAAAATTAAAATGTTGGTTTTATACATTTTAATTGGATTTCCATCCAAATACAGCTTGATACAAATTGCAAGTAAAAAATTCATCATATAGTAAATAAGAAATGTACCATTCACTATTTTTAACATATGTAAAATTTAAGAATCTGAATAAGTGTAAGGTAAGCAGTATAATTGCTTAAATAAAAGTATATCCTTCTAGTTAGCCGAAAGAGAGGTGGGGAAAAACAACAACATCAACAAAAAAAAGCACCAACAACCCTGCACCAAGTGTAATGTAAAGGCTATATTTAGTTGCATATCAACATGTTTTAAAGGTTACCATCAGATGAGAACCAACTTTTCTTTGGGAAAATAATTACAAACAAAAACAAGTTTTCCTGGCAAATAAGCATGCTAGTTGGGTGTAAATGTTTGCTTTTAGGAGAATAATCACAAAAGGGGAAGCTGTTCATCTGAAGCCTCATTTAGCACAACTACTGAATCCACAATCTGGTGTGCTGGTTTTGGGAACTTAATATGATCGTAAAAGTAAGGTGTTTTGTTTATTTGGAGTTTAATAAATTATTAAAGGTTCCCACCCAATCTTTTTATAAATACCCTAATTCACTAAGTAAATAAATAGATTAGTCAATTCCCTCAGATGAAATCAGATTTAAGTGTTTTTTATTTTACAAGTCAGGAAATAACCATATAACAGCTGTGTTGTTACCGGGTAAATGCCATCTTAAATAATATGTACATACTGTATACACTACTTAGGTGATTATATTTGAAGTTACCAGATAAAGCTGAGAATATTTAGTACACAATATGCTGTTTAGCTCATAAACTAAGTATAAAAGGCAAAGCTAATTATGTAATCTTGTCATTCTATGGTATGTAATTACTGATTTTGCTGCAGAAGAGTACAAATTCTATACAAAATGGCAAAGCTTTCAGGGGCATTATAATTTCCGTATAGTGAAGTTTGTTATCTTAATGTTACAGAAATATGAAGTGAGCTCATGACAGTGCAAGGCACTGAAGGGTAACATGATTTTTAAATATAGCATGTGTGAATAGAGAACAAAAAAGGCAGAAGGCTTTGATCTCACTTAGAGCAATGCAAATAGGCCTTTGTCTGACATTGTAAAAGGACTTTAAAGTGGGTATAAATTACACTTACTTCCACTTTAGGGCCTCTTCATGCTGCTAGAGTAGTGTAAAGGTACTTTAGTGTAAATGAGAATCAGGCACAGAGTGAAAGAGGGTGTGTCTAAACTGTTATCTTTTACAGTGAATTAATTGTCAGTTAAATTGAGGTATTTTGGGTGCCTGAAATGCCCTGCTGCTGTAGTTCTCAGCCTGGGACACTCTCACAGCCAGCTTACAAACGTGCAGGCCACACCTTGAGTGTCTGTGTGCTAGACAGCTCTGGTTCTGCAGCTCTGACCCCAGCAGCCTGTCTGCAGCCCCACTCTGGCTTCCTCCAGCCCTGGTTACAATCAGCACGGTGACCCCAACACACTCCCAGTCCTGAATCTCCCTAAAACAGTGTGCCCTGAAATGTCCAGTCCTCACCTGAACTATTCAGAGAAATAGGTTTGTTGCTCCTTCATAGAGACAAAAGTGCATTACAGCTTATTAACTGAACTGAGGTAGATACCCCCTTCCCTTCAAGCACACCACTGAGCTGGTTTATAGTAAAAATAAAACAAATTTATTAACAATATGACATAGGTTAAGTGATGCCAAGTAAAAGAAATAAAAGTCGAGATGATTAAAAGCAAATAAAAGTAAAAGCATGCACTTAAAGGGCTATAACATGATCTACCAAGGTGTACAGGTTTTGTTCAAGATGGTTTCTCTCACCAGTCTTCCTTCTTTCCAGCCATGGCTGATTTTCCCTCAGTCAGGATCTTCCATAGAAGTACAAGATGCTGCCTTCCCTTGTCTTCCTGTGGAAAGATCTTTGCCTAAGTAGGTTTCTCACTTATATTCAGGCCCGGAGACTTCAACCCTTCTTGGTTGAAGGACCGATCTTTCTCAGCTTACACGAGTTCTGACCCCATGTGTTCATCTAGTGATGGATGCCAAAATGGTGTCTATTCTTGTTTATATCTTCCTAAATTCAATGACCTGGTTCTAGGAGGCAGGATGACCTCATGCTGTTCTTCCCTTGTTCCCACCCTACTGATTTTTATGTAAATAGGGCTTCCATTGTTTTTCATCACATCTTGCTCAGTTTCTTTGATACAAGTAGATAGCTGTGATGTTTCCCTCTGGGAGAGACCTTTTTCCTCTTTGGTCACAGACTGTAAAGTATAATATAAATAAGTATCCATAATTCCTTATGTAGTGTTAATACATACAGTTCACAGTGCTGTTGATCACCAGTGTGTTATAAGCTTTCATAAAATATCTCACTTGATAAACTGCATATACTGCAATATTGTATACCCTCAATTGATTAAATTACTTATCACCTGAGGTTCAGACCCCTGGTCTTTATAGCCCAGGTAAAGTTTCTCTTCCCTGCTGGAAGCTGTTTCCTCTCTGCATGGCTTTGTTTACCTGGTATATAAATAAGACCTTCATTGTGTCATTGTGACGACGGGGCTGCTCAGAGAAGCAAATACACATTCCTTTGTCTTGGGCAGACCTATTTACCAACTCCCCCAACATGCCTGGCTTAAATACTTTTTAGTCATCAGTACAGCATTTATCCATAACTCTTAATACATGGCATGCACATGCATCATGCAAGAATATTAATGATTAGTGAGTTATTTGTTTTCCAATGTCACATTACATGACATCTTTGAGATACAGATAACTCTAGTGAGTTGGGGTACACGGAGTTGGTCAGGCCAGCTGAAACTCATTAACTGATACCAGTGAACTCCTTGCCCTCTGGCACTCAGATGCTTTTATGGTCAGACCTCTTTCCTAAAAAGCTGCAGGAAGGTTAGTTGCTGATTGATCCATAGGCAGCAGGTCAGAGCCTTCCTTCCTGGACAGGGCATCTGCCACCATAGTTTCTTTCCCCTTTAAATAGGGGTTTTGGCATATTTGTCTGTTTAATCTCCAGAACATAATATCAGAGAGTATCCATAATTTCTTCTTTGAATGATGGTCCCTACTGTATGCCACTGTGGATTATGCATGCACACCATGCATTACGAAGCTGGAGAGTTTGAAAGTAGTGTCCATTGGTCCATGCATCTGTCCTGGTTCACCATGTGCCTCTGACCGAGGTGATAAAAGGCAGGGTGGACTGACTGCCTCCAGTTCCTTCTCAATGCTGCATGGTCTGGGTTGGAACCATTAGTGTCCTCAGCTTTGGCTTCACGCTACAAAACAATTGCCATCTCAACTGCTTCATTCGCAATTTAGATTTTGCATGGTCATGTTGGCAGCAATAATTTCATCTCTAGAAAAGGGCATGTGGTTCATAGCTCTTGATATGAAGGACACTTAGTTTCACATAGCTAGTATCAGAGGCATAGCC
The DNA here is from genome assembly GCF_965140295.1 of Lepidochelys olivacea. Taxonomy (NCBI): domain Eukaryota; kingdom Metazoa; phylum Chordata; order Testudines; family Cheloniidae; genus Lepidochelys; species Lepidochelys olivacea. Next base: position 272,094,158 of record NC_140411.1, read on the forward strand.
GTATTAGTCAGTATCCACAAAAACAATGAGGTGGCACATAGATATTTTCCCCACATACAGACACTTTCTTGGATTTAAGCTAGGCTGTGACCATGTTCAATATAAAGTACTGCCCTTCGATGCAGCAGCCCCACCAGAGTCTTTACCAATGTATTTTCAGTCATAGCGGCTCATGTCAGACTTCATGGCCACCCTGTCTTTTCATTCCTGGTTTAATTAGCTCCTTGCTGCCAAATCTCATCAGGAAGCCTATGTATCAACCTCTATGGTGCTCCACCTTCTTTCTTCCCTGGGAATCAGTATAAACACACACAAATCTGGTCCCCTCCCCGACTCTAGACTTTATCAGGGCAGTCTTGAACTCTGTCACCCCAAGGGCATACCTGCCCACAGACAGGTTCCACACTACCAGCAGCGATTTCCTAGGTCTTATCACAAGGAGCCCTCAGGTACTGGTTAAAACATATCTTTCCCTACTCGGCCACATGGCTTTGTGCACTTACATCACCCTGTTCACAAGACTCCACCTTTAGTGCCTGCAAACTTGGCTACAGTCATGTTACTCCCTGAGCTGCCATTCCATGAACCTTGTGGTGACAGTCCCAACCAAGCTACTGTCCCCGCTCCTATGGTGGACACATCCCCATTACGTATATGTGGGGGTCCCTTTTCTCCTCTCTTCTCCAAAGAGAACCATAATTATGGACACATCCCTGCTAGTTTGGGGAGCCTATATGAACAGCCACACAGCTCGAGGGGCTAGTGTACCTTGAAAATCCAGGATGCACATCAATATCCTGGAATTATAAACTGTACGGTGGGTGTGAGAATACTTTCTCCCCTTCATCCACTCTCACTGTGTCCTTATAATGTCGACAACTCTATGACTGTCTTCTACCTCAGCAAACGAGGGGGAGTGAGATCGGCCTCCCTGTGTGCAGAAGCAATCCACCACTGGAATTGGTGCATAAGCAATCACATCACACTATGACCCGCTTACCTTCCAAGAAAGCTGAATGTGCTCTCTGACTTCCTCAGCAGACACTTTACACTGAACCATGAGTGGGAACTTCACAACATTTTCACTCTGTGGCAGTGGTGGGCAACCTGGGGGCTGCGCATGGGCTGCCAGACCGTTTGTTTACATTTGCATGGCCACCTGCAGCTCCCAGTGGCTGCGGTTCGCCATTCCTGGCCAGTGGGTCTGGTGGCCTGCCAGCGGATTACCCTGACGGGCTGCAGGTTGCCCACCACTGCTCTGTGGGGAACCCCCAACCACAGTCACTTCTCAAACAAACAGCAGATATACCACAAATTGCTCCAGAAGGGCCCTAGGTCATCACTCCCCAGGTGATGCTTTGCTACTTTCCTGGTCAGACCAGTTCAATTATGCCTTCCCTCCACCGCTGCTCCTGCCGTGAGTCCTACACAAGATCCAACAGGACAGAGCCAGGGTCATCTTGATCGCCCCCTTCTGGCCTAGATAGTTCTGGTTCCCCAACCTCTTGTGTGTCTCATGTTGCCCACTGATTATCCTCCCAACATACCCCAAGCTCCTGACCCAGTGCAATGGCAAGATCAGACACCACAATCCATGACTGCTCCACCTCATATTTAGATGGTATCATCTCTAGAACATTCATACTCCACAGCTGTATGAAAGATCCTCTCTAATGGCAGAAAGGACTCCACAAAGAAATGCTACCTAGCTAAATGCACTCCTGAGGGAATTCTGCGCCAAAAAATAAAAAATTCTACAAAATTCTGCAAATTTTATTTGTCAGTAAATAAATGTGGCTCCAGCATGGCAGTGGGGAGCACAGACAACAGGCTGCACTGACCTGGGAGATCACCTGGAAGCCCCCAGCTCCCCTTGTACAGGGACTTGGCAGTGAGGCTGCACCTGACCCTGACACAGTGCAAGGGCCGGGCCTGCCCCAGAAACACCCTCTCTGCGCCAGGTGTCCCAGGTGTGGGTGGGCAGGCTCAGCCCCTCAGGATCCAAGTATGGAGGGGCTTAGTGTGTGGGGTATCCAGGTGTGGGGCGAGAGGTTTCTGTGTGGGGAAATCTGGGTAGGGGCGGCTCAGTGGGAGATCTGGATGTACAGAGTTCATTGGGGGGTTCTGGGTGCAGGGGCAATGGGACTCTGCAGGGGATCCAGGTGAAGGTGGTTGGGGCTCAGCGGGGGGGGGCGGGTGGTCTGGGTGTCAGGAGATGGGGCTTGGCGGGGGGTTCAATGTGGGAGTCTGGGTGCTGGGGGAGTGGGGCTTGATGAGGAGGGTCCAGGTGCAGCTGTCTGCGGAGCAGTGGGGCTGTGGGTGGGTCTTGTCGAGGGGTAGGGGGGCAGGGGTTGTCAGGATGAGGGTTCGATGGATCTGCTTAACGTGGGAGTCCCAGCTGAGGGGATGCCACATTCCAAGCTCCTGCGATTCCCCTATCCCCTTTTCTTCTCCATCCTCCTCCCCTCACTCCCACATTCCCCTGTCCCTGCCCTATTCCACCCCCTTCCTTCCCCACTGGCTCTTCCCCCACCCCCACACCATGCCTTCCCTCATTTCCCCACCCACCCTTACCCAGCCCCACTGAGGGCACTCACTGTTGCACCAAAAAAAGGAAGGCTGGGCAGCTCTGCGCTCGCAGAAATTTGTGGGGGGGGCAAGTAACCCCATGTAGCCACCCCCCATGCCTCACCCCTGTTTGGAGGGGGGCAATCCCCCCCCAAAAAAACTGCACCCATGGTCATCCCCGCATGGCTTCCCTTTGCTCCCCTGCCGTTTTCTGCAGGGAAGCATAGGAATTCTGTGGGGGGAGGAGACTTTTTCTTCGGGTGCACAGTCACGCAGAATCCCCCCAGGAGTATAAATGGAAACCCTTCTCATCTTGGGTGCAACAAAGTGGCATCCTATCAGAGACTTACAGATATTTTGGTTATCTTAACTGTATCCTATCTTTAAAGACATAGGGTCTGTCCACCAGCTCCTTACAAATGCACTTATCTGCAATCAGTACATACCATCCCGACTACTTGATTTTCCACACTCTCTAACCAATAGATTATAGAAAGGCTCAATAAGGACTTTCCTGCCTACTTAGAAGGTTCCACCCCAATGGAACGTGAATCTCTTTCTCTCAGTGCTAAGAAGCCCCCCCCCCCCTTTGAGCCTTTAGCTACTTATTGCATGTCCCTACTGTCCATGAAAGGAGTGGTGTAACGGGGTCGGCACCTGCCTCTTGTGAGTGGTCCCTTTGGCCGATTCAGTGTCTGCAGTCTCTGAGTTTGGAACGGGGTAGCACCCACCTCTTGTGAGCGCCCCTCTTCTGGTCGGATGTGAGCTGCTGCTTCTTAGTTCTTGATGATGGGGTAGTACCCACCTCTCGCGAGCGCCCCTGCTGATGGTTTCAGCGTAGGAGGGCAGTGAAGAGCTGAGACTGAGAGGGAGGGGATGGTTGCAGCAAACAGTCAATCAGCACAGGGCAGAGAAAGTCGAGTCAAACTTGTGGAAAGTTCTCTGAATGTCCCAAGGTCCCTGTGTTGGCTGCTTCTGCTTCTACTGACTGGGGTTTCTGACTGGCTCTTCTCTGCAGTTTTCTCCCAAGCCCACATAAGAGGGAGGTGGGGAAGCTACACCTGGGTCCTAGTGCCTCCAAGAGTTGTGTGTGTATGGGGGGGGGTGTCTCTTCTGCACAGTTCTGTGTTCAGAGGGTTATTGGGGGGAGGGATGGGCTCCGCTGGGCCCCATTTTACCCTCTTCCCCCAGTGCAGCATCCCCAGCTTTGGCTGCTTCTGCCCCTGCTGGATGGAGTTTCTGGCTGGCTCTTCTCTGCAATTTTTTATTCAGTCTGATTACTATGAGTGTGGTTCTCAAAAGGTCTCCATCCTAGGAAAATCTTTGAAAGGAACAGAACCCTTGTTTAATAAAAATTTTGTGAAAGTGCCTTTTTAACGCAGCCTTTCTTCAAGCATTTAAAATAGTGACTGAGTCCTTTGTGATGCTACATTTCTTATAATTTATTACAATTCTGTGTACTAGTTCTAGGAATGAAATTTAGCAATAGGTACAGTTTTACTGGAAAACAGCACTACATAATGAAATAGGGTGTTTATTTTATGCTTTTCTAGTCTTCTCTACTTTCCATAATGTCAGAGAATTAGATAAGTGGTATTTTTTAAGGTAACTACTCTCCTACATTTTATTTTTCCTGTTAAACGGTACCAATGAATCTCTTGGTTAGGATGAAAAGGATTGGAAAAGGCAAAAACTACTGTTGAATTTTCTTTCCTTTATAATAGGGCTTTATTTGTCCACTGTGTATGAAATCTCATGGATCTGCTGAAGAACTTTTCAAGCACTATGAAGTAGTTCACGGGTCTGGCATCGATTCAAGTCATGGAGGAGAAGAGCATCCTTCACCGAAAAGGTAGAACAATATTAATTTGTGCATTTAGTCTTCTGTCTAATTACATTTAAGCAAGTACTAATCTGAACAGTTAATTATGTAGTGAAGTATTTAAATCATAAGGCCTCATTTCTAAAACCAATTAAAATATTAGTTTAATACTATGCTAGCTGATACTGGACTGGTGATAGATGAAAATTGGGTTTACATATTGATATTGTTAATTCCATTGGTTGCCTTTGATCCTGTTGATCAGGAGGTGATGTTGACTCTTATGTCTGTAGCGGGAGTTGATAGGGGTAGCTCATGGCTTGATTCCCTTCTTATTTGAGCATTCCCAGAAATTGATTTTGGGCTCTTGTTCCTTGTCTCTGAGGATTTGTTCATGCAAGGTTCCACCTTGTTTCCCCTTCGGTTCAATGGATATATGGGGCTGTTGTACATTTCAGCCTGTATTACTTCCATTTTATGCATTCCATGACTCTCGTCTTGGTTGTGCATAGCAATAAGATGGTGAGCCGCTTTTGAGTGTGGTCACATACTGTGTGAGAACATGTGATGCTAATATAATAAAGGTGTAGATTGTATAACTCTGCTGGGTTCAACTAATATCTTGACTAGCTGTTGTCTTAACCGTGGAGCAAACCCTCTGTGATTGATAAAAATAGTAAGCCAAAAATGATAAATAATTTAATTAAAACATGGATAACCTATTGAACTCATAAAGGTGAAAGATAGGTTTTTTGTAAAGAAAAGAACATAAAATTTAACATGCAATGGCTATTAAGTTAGAGTCCACTGTGGGAAAATAAAAATATCCGAAACAAAATCCAAAACCTATTTGTGACTGACTGTAGGAAGAAGGAGCTCCCATTTCTTTCCAATTGCAATTGGGATAGACCGAGAGCCATCTTGGGCATTGACAGAAGCAGGGCAGCAGGGCACAAAATGGCAGGGCAGGACATCCATCAAAATCCCATTGCTCACAGCCAGTGACATTGGAGATCTTCTTTTCACACACTGATCTGGAAGCTTTTCCTGACTGACGGTTCTCCAGTTGGTATGGGATCTTGATGACTTCACTCAGCTCAACATGCTCATTCTATTAAATTCGCTAGCTGTAGTGGAGCTGTCAAAGAGTCTTTCTCTGTAGCTCAGCAAAGGAAAGAGTACACGTTAACATTTGAGGCTTTTAATGTTTTGAATGTTTTTTTAACATATTTCTCTTATTACATGTAAAACAGATTATTTCTGCTCAAATTGGGGAAACAACCATTCAAATAAACTAATAAAAATGATTTTTCTAGGATATATTTTAGAAAGTAACAAGTAGCATGACTTAATAATGACATTAAAAATGAAGTAGGTAGGGCTAATATTAAATACCCTCCCCAGTCATTCATCAGTTAAGACTTGTGAACATAGGGGTGAAGGCTGGGGATTAGGCCTTTGGGAAGAAGTGTACTTTAAGATGTGGGTCTACTCTTAAAAGTGAGTCTGTACAATTGGCATTGTAGGTTTCCATGTTTATTTTCATCTGCTTATCAAATGTGCTCAGTTTGCAAGTAAAAAGATGGGGATTCTTTTGTTCGCTTTTTTTTTCTGTCTACGTGCCAGCCCTGCAAATTCAGCATAGTCTCTGAGAGTCAAGCTGAGTCCTTTCCATCTCGTGTATCATCACCAGTAATTAATAAAGGTTCTATAGGTCAAATTGTGCCTTCAGTAACACCTTGTCTTCAGTGAGGTTGCACAGGTGTAACTGACTGGAATGCAGTAAACAATTCTGTCAATGATACACAAGATAGATTGAATCCACAGCTCACTCAGTCTTAGTTTTGTTGTTTTGCGGGAAAAGAAGGCAAAGAACAATACAAATTTACTTTGTTCACTAACGTGAGTAGATGTGACCATCAATACGCATTGGGAACAGATTTGCTGAGTAAGATAATGTTTTTATAGTCATTGTCACACATCACATAAAAGAGGAACTTAAAGTATATCTGGATCAAGGATGATATATCAGATTTAGGGGGGCTGCAGACAGAAGTGGGAGAAGGACTGGGAGTCATGTAGCTCAAGGGGAGCAAAAAGAAATAAGAGTTCTTGTATACAAGGGCTTGTATACACAGGAAAGATTTACCAGTTCTTAAGATGATATAGTTATACCAGTATAATTCCTTGTGTGGACACCCTTTTAGTGCAGAATAAGAGTGGCCTTTTCAGTTTAACATAAACCTCTTTCCAGAGTGACATAAGCATAAATGAGGAAAAAGACTCTCTCTTACTGAAATGAGTGTCCACATAGAGAGTTATACTGGTACAGTATAAATATATTGGTTTAACTTCATGCCTCAAGTTATACCAAATAAAGATTTCCATTTAGACAAGGCTTAGAAAGGTGAAATATAGCTAACTATTTTGGAATTGGACCAGGAAAAGCACATTATTGTGAAAAGTGCCATTTTTTTTTAGTAAAAGCCAAGGTGTGAATTTAAACTGACATAGTTATATCAGTATAACCCCTCTGCATGAACACTTCTGTTCAAGTATAAGAGAGCTTTTTCAGTTTAGCTTAAACCTCTTCCCAAATGACACAAACTAAACTAAAAAAAGCCATTTTTATACAGAATAAGTGTGTCCACACGGGTGGTTATGGTGGTATAACTATATCTGTATGAATATGTCAGTATAACTGGTCAAACGTTCCTGTGTAGAGAAGACCTAAATCCCATTATTGCTTTAAATAGATAACTTACAATATAGACATAACTAGTGAGACACTAATAATATTTATCAGAGATTTTCTTTTTTATTTAGTGACCCTGAATTGTTGTGTAGTGTTTTTTGTATCATCCTTTCGTTGTGACTGGGGCCTCAGATTTTTACTGCATACCAATAATAAGAGTAAGAAATAATGTAGTGTTGGCAGTAATATGGCTGCTTCATTCCACATTAAGGGTGGCTGCGTTTCAGTGATGTGATGTGATCCTTATGTGTATAGTTTTCTAATTCATCAAAATGAATTGAGATTTTAGAAAGGTGCTATGCAAACTGATTAATAACCATTTCCTCCTCATATTTCGTTTTCCTGGGCGACCTAGAACATCAGGCTTCTTAGTGAAATTTGAGAGTTACAAGCCCCAGGGTTTTGAATGTCAGCGCACTCAGGCCCTCAAATTGGTATAACTATTGGGCACATTGAATTGCTTCTTGTGTTAAATATTATATAATTGCATATTTTAGAACAAATAGGGTAGCATACTCCTAGCATTGTCCCTTGACATTATATGGGAAATGAGGGGGAACTAACCTGCACTTTTAATAACATGGACTATAACACAGCTAAACATTTTAATACACTATCTTGCAATTCTAAAGTTCTATTATTTAGTTGATACAATCCAGTAAAACAGAATATAGGACTAAATCAAGTTAATTTGCATATTTAACCCTTCAACTGTTTTGGGGTCTGTCTGACCCCAGTGCACACAAAAATTTAAATAAAAATTGGTATGACAAACCTGTACTTCTTCATACGTTAAGTATGCTCAAATTAGGATGGGGTCAATCTTCCCACATTGGTTTTATTATCTTATCTATTGTGATTTTTGTGTAGCAAAAAAAAGTCACCAAAAAGGTAACGGGGTCAGTTAGAACCATATAATATTAGGGTTGGAAGAGACCTCAGGAGGTCATCTAATCCAATCCCCTGCTCAAAGCAGGACCAACAGCAACTAAATCATCCCAGCCAAGGCTTTGTCAAGGCAGGCCTTAAAAACCTCTAAGGATGGAGATTCCACCACCTCCCTAGGTAACCCATTCCAGTGCTTCACCACCTTCCTAGTGAAATAGTGTTTCCTAATATCCAACCTAGATCTCTCCCACTGCAACTTGAGACCATTGCTTCTTATTCTGTCATCTGCCACCACCGAGAACAGCCTAGCTCCAACCTCTTTCGAACCCCCCTTCAGGTAATCAAATCCCCCCACACTCTTCTCTTCTGCAGACTAAATAAGCCCAGTTCCCTCAGCCTCTCCTCATAAGAGCCCAGCCCCCTAATCATTTTCGTTGCCCTCTGCTGGACTCTCTCCAATTTGTCCACAATCTTTCTGTTGTGTGGGGACCAAAACTGGATGCAATACTCCCAGGTGTGGCCTCACCAGTGCCGAATAGAGGGGAATAGTCACTTCCCTCGATCTGCTGGCAATGCTCCTACTAATATAGCCCAATATGCCATTGGCCTTCTTGGTGACAAGGGCACACTGCTGACTCATATCCAGCTTCTCATCCACTGTAATCCCCAGGTCCTTTTCTGCAGAATTGCTGCCTAGCCTTTCGGTCCCTAGTCTGTAGCAGTGGATGGGATTCTTCCTTCGTAAGTGCAGAACTCTGCACTTGTCCTTGTTGAACCTCATCAGATTTCTTTTGGCTCAATCCTCCAATTTGTCTAGGTCACTCTGAACCCTATCCCTACCCTCCATCATATCTACTTCTCCCTGCAGCTTAGTGTCATCTGCGAACTTGCTGAGGGTACAATTAATTCCATCATCCAGATCATTAATAAAGATGTTGAACAAAGCCGGCCCCAGGACCAACCTCTGGGGCACTCTGTTTGATACTGGCTGCCAACTAGACATCGAGCCGTTGATCACTACCCGTTGAGCCTGACAATCTAGCCAGCTTTCTATCCACCATATAGTCCATTAACCCAATCCATATTTTTTTAACTTGCTTGCAAGAATACTGTGGGAGACGGTATCAGAAGCTTTGCTAAAGTCAAGATATATCACGTCCACCACTTTCCCCATAGCCACAAAGCCAGTTGTCTCATCATAGAAGGTAATCAGGTTGGTCAGGCATGACTTGTACTTGGTGAATCCATGTTGACTGTTCCTGATCACCTTCCTCTCCTTCAAGTGCTTCAAAATGGATTCTTTGAGGACCTGATCCATGATTTTGCCGGGGACTGAAGTGAGGCTGACTGGTCTGTAGTTCCCCGGGTTCTCTTTTTTTTCCCTTTTTTAAACTATATATGGGCACTATATTTCCCTTTTTCCAATCATCCAGGACTTCCTAGTTAGACCGCCTCAATGTTAGTCAGTGGGAAAAATGAAAGTACTACATTTCCAAGGTCTTTGGGGGTCTCCTGCACCCCAAATACATGAACAAAAATTAAATAAAACATGATAGGCAAGGCACTGACTCTTTTTTCCTTTAGGTATTCTCAAAGTATGATAAGGAGAGCTTGTTAGCATTGGTTTTATCTTCATACTCTATTGTGGTTTTAGTGTAGCAAAAGCGGTCATTCAAAAGTTATTGGGGTCAGTTAGACCTGAATTTAATTATGCAACTATTCCAGCACAGATGGTTTTTATGTTGAGGCAGCAGTTATGATATGATTATATCAGTCTTTCAGCATTGTTTGTATCTTCACTGTTTCAGTGTTTTTTGTCATCCCCCTCCTCCCCAAAAAAAGTACCAAAAGGTTCTTGGGGATCTGTGAAACTTCAGATAACATTTGCCTCATGTATCATCACAGTTGTCCAGCAAATTGAGTTTCTTCGAAGATAATGCCATCAAATTGGTTTTCTGGGACACCTACAGTTGCTAGGAAGAGTTTCTGGGGAAGTAACAATTGTCAGATACATTTTCTGACAAATCCATGCTTGACAGATGCTGTGGCTGGGGCAAAGACGCACTATTGGATTGCACATGCACACTGCATGTCTGAAGGCATATGTTGTTTAGATTTTGTTGAATCACAAGTGGCATAATACATCTTCAAATAAGAGACGAATGTTTCTCAGGGACCTGGGTACAGAAATTTTTAGTGCACTGGTACATGAAAGGAACATTCAAGCCTTTCCTAAGGCTTCTAGGGAAGTAGTGTCCAGTGTCCTGGATACTGATCCAGAGATTAATGGGGAAAATGTTGCATCTGTTCCAGGCAATGAGATAGAAAAACACACAAAAAATGTGTGAAGTTTAAAAACTTACTATTTTTAGAACATATGTCACCTGTTAGCTCCATTTGTTCAAAGAAGTAGGCCATTTATTGCAACTTTGCTGTGTTTGTGCCTTTTATATTGTTGCTGTTGCTATCTATTTTTGTTGTCTAAACATGGAGTCAGTTAGCTCCCAATACCTGTGGAGTGTGTTCCTTTTTTAAAAACGTGTTTCATCATGGGGTCAGTTAGACCGCAACACAAGTACTGTGTAATGTGCTTCTTCTTCGAATAATGTCCCTAGGGCTGCTCCACTGCAGGTGTGCTTGCATCTCTGTGCTGTTGATCGGTTGGGAGATGAATCAATTAGTTCATGTGAAACAGGGAGGTTACCTTAGGAGTGCATTTTGGATGTGGCCTGAGTGTAACCTTGTCCTGAAAGAATACCTGTAGGGGGGAGGTGCACTGGAGCCGCTATTTCTCCTGGCTGAAGTAATTGCTGTCAGGAAGGCCATTTTCACTGAGAGGTATGTAAGTGAATAGGTGGCCCTGTGTTCAAAAGGAGGCCTAGTCAGTCATCTCAACACCAGGTTTAAGTCCCATGTGGGAGTAGGAAGTTAAGGGGGCTTAGCACACTGACTAGCCTCATGGTGCAGCACAAGGAAAGACAGTGCATGTGTGGGCCTAATGGACGCTGCTACTGAAGTTCTCTGATCAGCAGCCCAGAGATGCAAGCACACCTATAGTGGAACACCCATAGAAACACACATCTCGAAGAGTCGTCATTACTGCACAAGGTGAGTAACTTCTTCTTCTGAATCTAGAAAGTTTTAACTTATTCATAATTTTATAGTTCACTGGTTACAAGTAAAGTCAGTTTGAAATGCATCCCATGTGTTATCTCTCCAATTTTCACATATTAGGGGTCTCCAAGACCCCAATATGGAAATAGTTGGATTATTTTTGGTCCAATACCAGGGTTAAAAGAAAATTCCATAAACCGTAATGCAATTACTCATTCTGAGAATAGACCAAATACATTAGACTAAAAATTATTAAGATATTTAAGGTGACTAAGCACTTTTAAAATCTGGTGATTAGTCTGAAAATGAGATAATGTATGGGAGTTCAGTTTGTATTAAATTAAAAAAAATAAAAAATGTGAGACTGTATTAAGACACTGATCAAATGTGAGGTGTCCTGTATCCAGCTTATGTAATAATAAAGCTGAATAGGAGCTATTACATGTACTGGAAGTTTAATCAACAAAATTTAACAATGACTTAATTCATTTCTCAACTCCTGGATCTTTATTCAGCAATGAAATATCACTACTCCGACAAGAAATTCAAGACTTGCAAGCTTCACTTAAGGTTGGAAATTAATTTTATTTTAATATAGTTCATGGTTTCAAATTGTGAACTGTGCTAGCAGCTTAAATTGTGAGTTTGTAATACACTTTCTCTTCCCGGCCCCCCCTTGTTTAGGAGGAGAGATGGTACTCAGAAGAGCTGAAGAAAGAATTAGAAAAAGTGCAGCAGCAGCAAGTAATTGCTTTAAAATTCTTGAAGCAGGTTTACAACAAGCAGTTTATTATCATCTTTGACATCGAAGATTAATACCTTGTTGTAAGGCACGTGGCCCAATTCAGTTAGTTCCATAAATTGATTCCTGAAGTGTTTTAAAAAATCGGTTGTCTATACAGTGAAATAACTGTGAATGAGGTTAAAGGGATGTTAAAGGTGCTATGATTGTTCATGACTACATGCCCTTTAATTTCCAGTCAGATTTTTCCTCACAGTATGCTCATTCAGACCATGCCCAGGTTATCTGTCTCTTCATTGTTATTGCATCTATTTGAGAAGTTGTAGTTTTATTGCTTCCAAAGTATTTCTGAAAATGGCAATATAATCTTAAAAACCTCCAAAATCTTCTCCAAAAACATCCACCAAACAAAGTTAATTGTAGCCTCTTTTACCTTATTAAACTTCCCTCCTGAAACAATGGAACTCTAATTTATTTTCATATATAGAAGAGTTACTTCAGAACTGATTTATACAAACCTCAGAAATAGGAATTAGGGGTGAATTTCGCTCTATATGTGAAGGATTAAAAGTATAGAATTGCTTGAACCTTTTGGGAAAATCTCTCTTTCCTTTCTTGCTGCTGCTCCTTTTGCATGTAATAGTGCGTATAACAACATATATTGCTGTAGAGGCAGATTTCAGTATAACAGAAGGCTTGTTAGCATTGGAGTCTTGCTGTTCTGCATCAGTATGATAGCTAAGTGATATAAGATGATGGAAAGTCGTCTTGGCCTTTTCTGTCCTAAATTGCTTTGCAGCATTGAAGCACATAAGTCTATATTTTTGTAAACTTTCTAGAGGCTTCAAGTATGGAATTCTTTCAAATGCTCAGGAAATGTCTGCTATTGAAACTTTTGTTGTTACCTTTACTGTCTAGTGACACACTTTTTCTTCATTTTTTCTTTTCTTAAGGAATCTAAACCTGATGGAGTGACAACTTCTGCATCTACAGGTGAGAAATATTTTAATAGAGAAGTTTCTACATTGTATTGAAATACTACAGTACTGTATGTTAGAAAAATTAAGTTAAGTGAAACTTCAGACTGGATGAAAAATACTTTTTCCTATATTGAAAGGCTAAAATGGTACAATTATGTAATGTCTTCTCTTGCCTACATTTTTTTCAATAAGTTTATAGGGACACGTAAGGTTGCCTTATTCATTTTTAGAGTAAAGAAACATTAGAAAGAGGTTGATTGGTTCCATCATTTCTAGGATAAAGGAGGTGAAATTATTGTGATAATAAAAGTACTTCTGATCATGGTTTTGATTTTTGAACATGTTCTTAATCATTTTAAATATCCAAACAGCCATTGTGTTGAGGAAGACAGAGTGTTGACATTTGAATTAAACCAATTGTCCATGCTCATTCTGTTGATTTCAGTGCCAGTCTTCCCTGCTTGCTGCCAAAGAAAACACTTTTTTTTTAAAATCTGCATGTTTATAATTTTTTTGTTCCATGTTATATTTGCATGAGACACTCATGTAATGATAACTTTCTTATGTACACACACAATCTCTGGCTGATCCTTATTAACTAACTTCTGACTGCACCTCAGGGCTCAGAAATTAGCAGTGTACAAAAAGTGACCAAAATGGATAAACTAATTTCCAATGGTTAGCTAGATTATGAGCTCATTCCTTAAAATGCTGTGCTCACCGTCCTGTTCCAGCAAAGCACTTGAGCACATGTTTAACTTTAAGCATATGAACAATCCTATTGAAGGTTAAGTGAGCTTTGGTGAGTTACTCATTTGTAATGCTCTTTTATCAACACGAGTTTCTGTATAACCTCTGATTTTAGTTTTTTCAATAAATACTGCTGTTTTTGAGCTAGAAACATTAGAACGGCAACTCGAAGAGACCCAAGTAGAAAATTTTAATATTAAGCAGATGAAAGACCTGTTTGAGCAAAAAGCCGCACAGCTGGCTACTGAAATTGTAGGTAAGTACATAAAATTATTATGCAATCCGTTCTTCTTTTAATTAAAACCTGAATGAATGATCTTTTGCATAACTTCCTTCTTAACTAGATATTAAGGCAAAGTATGATGAGGAAATGAGTCTTCGTGAAAGTGCAGAGCAGAAAGTGACAAACCTGATGCAAGAACTACAGAAAGAGAGAACCATAATAGAGGATTTAAAGACTGAACTGGTAATTCATACCACATTTTTTATTATTTATTTATTTTTTGATTATGCCTTTCCCAAATGAGAAGGAGAGGGTTTTCAGTCATTTGCCCATTCTAAACATAATATTAAAATAGACTATCATTGTTTACTTGGACAGTGATTTATTTGTGAGAGGAAGAGGGGCTCAGAAAACCCCCTCTTCTAAACTATCTATTCCATTGCTCTAAACTTCCAATAACTTCCCAGCCAAGGAATGTATGTTCTGCCTGCTCTGGTTATTCAGTGATTTGCATTATTGTTAGGTATGCATGACACGATGCTTGTTTGTGCTCTGTTCAGAGGCCTGTGTGTGGCTTCCTTCATTTCAGGACTTTCATAAACAAAATATTAATCCTCATACGTGTTTTACTTAGGCCTAATTTTGCAACCCTTACTGACTATGATTAGAATATACTCATGTGAATAGATCCATTGTTGTTGACTTTAATGGGTGTCTCTATATTAGCCTTTTTCCCCTCATGTTTTTCACTGTTGCTGCCACCGGGCAACTGCATTCATAAGAGCAGCTCTGCTCAGACCTCGGTGATGTGCTGGTTAAAAGGCTGGCAGCTGTCATCACTTTGTCTACACTGGTGTTACCGTTGTTGCTCGTGGCTGCCCAGGGCACATGTATTCCAATAGTGTGGCTCCACAAAGGCAAAATACTAAAGAAAAGTTATTCCTAGTAACCCTTTTTCACAATCATGGTCTCAGAAGAAGCTACCCAGCAGCCTTTCTTCTATATAAAGAAAAGCAGAGTAGCCAGGAGGTGTCTTCTAGCCTCCTGTCATCTTCATTCACTCACTCAGCTGTGAAACTTGGACTCTGGATTTTTCTTTTCCTCTTCTGTATTGCTGTTGATTAGTGGCCTTTCTTCATTCCTCTGTCCACCCCTTCCTGCCACGGCAATCCTTCAGCTGCCCAACCTCACTCTCCCGGCCATTGTGCTTCTGTCCCTCCTTCTCCCCTTCCTCTCTGACTCCCGTCTCATCTTTATTCTCTTTCCTGTTCCCTGTCCAACACCAACAGTCCCTTCCTCCCACCCACTTCAGCTCCAAGTGCTACTTTCCACTCCAAAAGCTCACCTAAAACATTTTTGGGGTAACACATGTAAAACAAATATGTAAACAACCCATGCAGTGGTGGTGTTGCTGTGTTGGTCCCAGAATATTAGCAAGACAAGGTGGGTGAGGTAATATCTTTTATTGGACCAACATCTGTTGGTGAGAGAGACAGGGTTTGAGCTACATAGAGCTCTTCTTCTTGTGTGGGAAATGTATTCAAAGTGTCAGAGCTAAATACAAGGTGGAACAGATTGTTTACATAAATAGCTAACACATATCTCAAGGGATCATTCAAAGTAAAGTGACCTGTTAACAGCTCTCCAGTCATGGGGAGGGAGAAGCTGGAGGTGGATTTTGTGGTTTATAGGTTGTTGTAATAAGATGTAAATCCAGTGTCTCTATTCGAACTATCATTTTAGTGTCGAGCAAAACTATGAATTTAAGTTCCCACACATGTCTTTTGAAGGTGTTGTCCAGGTTTAATCATAGAATCATAGAATATCAGGGTTGGAAGGGACCTCAGCAGGTCATCTAGTCCAACCCCCTGCTCAAAGCAGGACCAATCCCCAATTAAATCATCCCAGCCAGGGCTTTGTCAAGCCTGACCTTAAAAACTTCTAAGGAAGGAGATTCCACCACCTCCTTAGGTAACACATTCCAGTGTTTCACCTCCCTCCTAGTGAAAAAGTTTTTCCTAATAGCCAACCTAAACCTTCCCCACTGCAACTTGAGACCATTACTCCTCATTCTGTCATCTGCTACCACTGAGAACAGTCTAGATCCATCCTCTTTGGAACCCCCTTTCAGGTAGCTGAAAGCAGCTATCAAATCCCCCCTCATTCTTCTCTTCTGCAGACTAAACAATCCCAGTTCCCTCAGCCTCTCCTCATAAGTCATGTGTTCCAGTCCCCTAATAATTTTTGTTGCCCTCCGCTGGACGTTTTCCAATTTTTCCACATCTTTCTTGTAGTGTGGGGCCCAAAACTGGAAACAGTACTCCAGATGAGGCCTCACCAATGTCGAATAGAGGGGAACGATCACATCCCTTGATCTGCTGGCAATGCCCCTACACATACATCCCAAAATGCCATTGGCCACCTTGGCAACAAGGGCAAACTGTTGACTCATATCCAGCTTCTTGTCCACTGTAACCCCTAGGTCCTTTTCTGCAGAACTGCTGCCTAGCCATTCGGTCCCTAGTCTGTAGTGGTGCATGGGATTCTTCCGTCGTAAATGCAGGACTCTGCACTTGTCCTTGTTGAACCTCATCAGATTTCTTTTGTCCCAATCCTCTAATTTGTCTAGGTCCCTCTGTATCCTATCCCTACCCTCCAGCGTATCTACCTCTCCTCCCAGTTTAGTGTCATCTGCAAATTTGCTGAGGGTGCAATCCACACCATCCTCCAGATCATTTGTGAAGATATTGAACAAAACCGGCCCCAGGACCAACCCTTGGGGCACTCCACTTGATAGCGGCTGCCAGCTAGACTTGGAGCCATTGATCACTACCCATTGAGGCCGAAAATCTAGCCAGCTTTCTATCCACCTTATAGTCCATTCATACAGCCGATATTTCTTTAACTTGCTGGCAAGAATACTGTGGGAGACCGTGTCAAAAGCTTTGCTAAAGTCAAGGAACAACATGTCCACTGCTTTCCCCTCATCCACAGAGCCAGTTATCTCGTCACAGAAGGCAATTAGATTAGTCAGGCATGCCTTGCCCTTGGTGAATCCATGCTGACTGTTCCTGATCGCTTTCCTCTCCTCTAAGTGCTTCAGAATTGATTTCTTGAGGACCTGCTCCATGATTTTTCCAGGGACTGAGGTAAGGTTGACTGGCCTGTAGTTCCCAGGATCCTCCTTCTTCCCTTTTTAAAATATGGTCACTATATTAGCCTTTTTCCAGTCTTCCGGGACTTCCCCCGATAGCCATGAATTTTCAAAGATAATGGCCAATGGCTCTGCAATCACATCCGCCAACTCCTTTAGCACTCTTGGATGCAGCGTATCCGGCCCCATGGACTTTTGCTCCTCCAGCTTTTCTAAATAGTCCCGAACCACTTCTTTCTCCACAGGGGGTGGTCACCTCCTCCCCATGCTGTGCTACCCAGTGCAGTAGTCTGGGAGCTGACCTTGTTTGTGAAGACAGAGGCAAAAAAAGCATTGAGTACATTAGCTTTTTCCACATCCTCTGTCACTAGGTTGCCTCCCCCATTCAGTAAGGGGCCCACACTTTCCTTGACTTTCTTCTTGTTGCTAACATACTAACATACCTGAAGAAACCCTTCTTGTTACTCTTAACGTCTCTTGCCAACTGCAATTCCCGGTGTGATTTGGCCTTCCTGATTTCACTCCTGCATGCCCGAGCAATATTTTTATACTCTTCCCTTGTCATTTGTCCAATCTTCCACTTCTTGTTAGCTTCTTTTCTGTGTTTAAAAGATCAGCAAGGATTTCACTCTTAAGCCAAGCCATATTTACTATTCTTTCTACACATCAGGATGGTTTGTCCCTGTAACCTCAATAAGGATTCTTTAAAATACAGCCAGCTCTCCTGGACTCCTTTCCCCCTCACGTTATTCTCCCAGGGGATCCTGCCCATCAGTTCTCTGAGGGAGTCAAAGTCTGCTTTTCTGAAGTCCAGGGTCCGTATTCTGCTGCTCTCCTTTCTTCCCTGTGTCAGGATCCGGAACTCGACCCTCTCATGGTCACTGCCTCCCAGGTTCCCATCCACTTTTGCTTCCCCTACTAATTCTTCCTGGTTTGTGAGCAGCAGGTCAAGAAGAGCTCTGCCCCTAGTTGGTTCCTTCAGCACTTGCTCCAGGAAATTGTCCCCTACACTTTCCAAAAACTTCCTGGATTGTCTGTGCACCACTGTATTGCTTTCCCAGCAGATATCCGGGTGATTGAAGTCTCCCATGAGAACCAGGGCCTGCGATCTAGTAACTTCTGTGAGTTACCGGAAGCAAGCCTCTGAAAGAAAGAAAAGGAAAGAAAGTTTCCTTTGAGGAAGAGGACAGATAGGTCAGATATAGAGCGATCGCTTTTGTGAAAAATGTTCACCCATGGGTGATACCATGTTTTTGTCTTTTATCGTTTTTCTGTGAGAGTTCATTCGAGAATATAGTGATTGTCTCATTTCACCCACATAGTTGTTATTGGGGCATTTACTGCACTGGATGAAGTACACCATATGTTGTGATAGGCATGTGTAGAACTCATGGACCTTGAAATGTGTGTTGTGGGGCTTGTTGATTATAGCAGAAATGGAGATATGTCTACAGTTTTGCATCTGTTCTGACAATGTCTGGTGCTACTTTGAGTTGGTGGGCCCTGATCTGTAGGGAGCTTGTGTCTGATGATGAGCTTGGAGAGGAGTTGCGGGGTTGTTTGAAGACCAGAAGAGGAGGTTCAAGGAAGGTTTATTTCAGGATGTTGTCCCCATTGAGTATGAGTTGTAGTTGTTTGATGATATACCCTGTATGGGTTTTAGTGTGGTGTGGTAGGTGGAAAGTAGAGTTGTGTGGTCAGAGGGGGTTTTATTTCTATACTGAAGCAGGTTCTCTCAGGGTGTTTGGATGGCCCATTCCATGATGCTATCTACTTCTCTGGTGGAGTGTCCTTGCTTGGTGAAGGTGGTTTTAAATGTATATATCCTGGACTTTCTCTTCAGAGCACATTCTATGCTATCTGAGTGCCTAGCTATAGAAAACAGATTTCTTGGTGTGTCTGGATCTGTGAAAATAGGTGTGGTGATCTGTGGATTTATTGTATATAGTTGTCTGTAGGCTTCCATTGTTGAAACCGGTTGTGATACCCTGGAAGTTGATGCTAATGTGGGAGTGTTCTAGAGCAGAGGTTCTCAGTGTTTTTCTTTCTGAGGCCCCCCCAACATGCTATAAAAACTCCATGGCCCATCTGTGCTACAACAACAACTGTTGTTCTGCCCTGGGTCTCAGCAAGTCTAATGCCGGCCCTGCTTGGTGGACCCCCTGAAACCTGCTTCGGGCCCCCGGACCTCTGGTTGAGAATCACTGTTCTAGAGAGAGTTTAGTGGATGGGTGGTGGTTGTTGACGTTGTGGAGGAGTTTAGGTCATTTGTGTAGAGGATAAAAATGTCATCCATGTATCTCAGGTATATCATTGGTTTTATGGTGCATTTGTTCAGAAATTCTTCTTCAAGGTGGCCTCTGAAGATGTTGGTATATTGGGGAACCATCTTAGTAGCGATGGTTGTTCCCATGGTTTGGCAAAGGGACTGTTTTTTTTTGCTGAATGTAAAATAGTTATGGGTGAGGATGAAATGGATGAGTTTGGCAATGTGCTTTGGGGTGGATTTCTGAATTCATAACTTTGCTAGACTCCAAAAAATCATGGACTGAATAGAGATACTGAATTTATGGCTTATTACAGCAATCTATAACCCACTAACCCTTCCTTCCCGCAACTTCCCTCTCCTTCCCCACTTTACCTTGACTGATCTCTGGAAATATGTGTTAACTACTAGGTTAAACAATCTGTTCCACCTTCCATTTAGCTGTGATATTGTGAGTACATTTCCCAAACCTGACAGAGTGCTCTGTGTAAGCTCAAAAGCTTGTCTCTCTCATCAACAGAAGTTGGGCCAATAAAAGATATTACCTCACCCACCTTGTCTCTGTGATGTATGGCTGGGATTACCACCCTGGCTGCTTTGCCTGTAAGGTTTATCTTTTCCTTCCACTCCTCATCTGTTCTGTTGTTCTTTTGTATTGTAAGCTCTTCAGGGCAGGGACTCTGTCTTTATGAATGTGAACAGAGTGCCTAATGCCTCACGCCTGATTAGGTGCTTTGGGTGCTACAGCAATATATATAATAAAAACACTGATAAATAATATCATTCTCTGTTTAGATAAAAATGAAAGTGTATCTTAAAATAAAGAGTCTGGAAATAACTTAAAATAGTTTCAGCAGGAAATCTTAAGAAATGAATTTGAAAGCTTTTGCAGAGAGTGAATATGAAGCGATACTGAAAACATATGTGTCAGTATTAGAAATCCTTATAGGTAGTAATTATTGTTATGCTGCCTTTCAGCTGCAAAGACCTGGTGTGGAGGATGTTTCTGTTCTAAAGAAGGAGCTGGTCCAAGTTCAGACATTGATGGACAAGATGACTTTGGAGCGTGAGAGAGAATCAGAGAAGCTGAAAGATGAGTGCAAGCGTTTGCAGGCAGAGCACGCAAACTTGGAGGTAATGAAGCCAAACAAAAAGGCTTAGAACATGTTTTAGCTTTCCCATGATTTTCATATGATAATGATGAATGTTAATCCATCACACTGAATAGAACTTTGCTTTCTTCCCTAACTAGTCTGGTAGGGAGTGTTTCATTAGATTAGAGTAGGTTGATACAATCTGTGCATTGGTATCCAGACAATAAAATCTTTTTAAAAAAACTCTCTTTTTAGCATGAAAAGTTAGTTTTGTACAGCCATGTAGAGGAGAAGCAACCTCCCCTGCTGGCATATGTAGTGGTCTCTCCAGTGAGGCACGGAAACAGAGCAATAAATTTCTGCCTCAAAAAGAGAAAAAATATTTTGAGCTTTCCTAAATTTTGTACTGTAATACAGAGACAGAAACTAATTGTTACCTAAGGTTAGGGTTGCTACTTAACATTAAAATTGAAACATATGTTTACAAAACAGGGTTACAGTTTTAAATAACCTCCATAGCATATAAAATATATGAAAATGAACCATTAATGCAAGGTAGATAACTATTTAAATGTTCTCACAGTTCCTGTAGTCCCTTAAATAAATGTACATGTGTTTGTAGAATATGCATTGTGATTTTTTTTAATCAGTGTAAATTCTGTGCCATTTTTCTACCCAGCATTAACCTATTAATCAGAAGCCTTTTGACACTTACCCTTTATCACATCTATATTTTGCATATAAATTACAAACCTTAAAATCACTCACATACTCCCTCTGCCCTCCCTCTACCCCACAGTATCCTTCAGTTCACCTGCTCATTATTGGCTGTAGAAACCAACATTTTGCCTATTATCCTCCATATACAAACCAGAAACTAAGCTCTTGCCAGTCCCAACTACCTGTTTTGGCCAAGAGAATCCAATATATCATGTCTCATCCTTCATGGTCAGACCAGAGACACAACTATTTTTCTTCGTCCACTATTCCATTCTGAGGTTGAAAACAAAATCTGTTACTTCCACCTTAATTATATGTCCTGGAAATATATAGTCCTGTATCTCCCCATGCCCTTTTTTCCTGTTTATCCTTTCAAAGTGAGACTTCACGTTACATATGAGGTAAGATTGTAGGTGGGTTTTTCAGAAGTTTTTCAGAAGTGCTCAGTGTTGGCCTAACCAGCATCTGTTGAACTCAATGGGAGCAGAATTAGACCAGTGTTGAGAGGTCTGAAAATACTTAACAATATTTCCCCAATCATGCTCTACTCAATAGGTCACAGATCTCAGTATACCCTTTTGATTAAATGAAGTTACTACATTACCTAATCACCTAGGAAGAAGAGAAAGGGGGTCAAAGAAACTTGGAGAATGTTTGGTGTTTTGACCTGTAATCAGTGATTTCAAATATTCTCAAAACTGTTGTTCCAATAAGCATTTCCTGTTAAATGTTAGGTGGGTAGATAATGGAAGTCTGAATTAAGGTTGTTTTTGGAATGTGCAATGTGATTTTATTTTTACACATGCATGTTTGTTTCAGAGAATATCTGAACTGTGAGGATACTTGAATACGTATCTACCTTACTTTAACTATTCATTCCAGACTTTTAAATGCTTAGGCTTTCTTAAACTGGAACAGTCCTTGGTGTGAATATGTTTGCACTTCAGCGAGAGGTAGCAATCTTAACACCTATAATCTTGTTGTAATTTTTGGCTTGGATCAAAAAATTTTGGTGAGGAGATGCTTGTGCTAAAAGTAACACATTTATCTGTCTGTTAATTTCCTTCTTTTGAGTATAGGGCCAATATGGAACTCAGGAGCTCTGCAAGGTCCCCACTCCACCATGACTATGTATTTCCCTATCCTGTACAGCTCAGAGAAGCTTATACATTTTGCAAGTTACCCCAGTTCATGCTGTTCTAGAGACCTTTGCAATGGTGCAGAATAACTGACCCCTTTAAGCCCTCCCCCACCTCCACCCTCCTGGTTCATCTGCCCTGTGGAATTTCGGAGCTCTACAGATTCCAGCTCCTCCTTCCTTCCTCTCCCCTGCAGAGCTTTAGAGATGTGTGGAGTAACCAGTTCTCTCTGCCTTGTACTGTTTTTAAACTCCTCAGGGTTCCTGTCATCTTCTCTTCTTTCCTTGCCCTGCAGAGACTGTACAAGGCATTCATGGGGCCACATGAATTGTATAAAGAGTACAGTATTATACCAAACAATAAGTCCAGTATTTTCTTATTCAAGTTTTAAAATATTTAGACTAAGGAGAAGCCATTCACAGGCTTGATCAAACATGTATGTGAAGAAAGGAATGTTGCAGTTGGGGCCCTGAGTATACAGTAACTCCTCGCTTAACGTTGTAGTTATGTTCCTGAAAAATGCTACTTTAAGCGAAGTGATGTTAAGTGAATCTAATTCCCCCATAAGAATTAATGCAAAATGGGGGGGGTTAGGTTCCATGGAAATTTTTTTCGCCAGACAAAAAACTATATTTTGTATATATGTATATACACTGTATAAGTTTTAAACAAACAGTTTAATACAGTACACAGCAATGATGATTGTGAAGCTTGGTTGAGGTGGTGGAGTCAGAGGGTGGAAGAGGGTGGGATATTTCCCAGGGAATGGCTTACTGCTAAATGATGAACTAGGACTCTATGGAGATGGGGGGCAGGAGGACATGCCTGCTTGGCGGCTGCTGCACAGGGAACTTAGGGGGGCATCCGGTCCATCCTGGTTCCAAGCTCCCACCAGCTAGCTCCAACGGGCTACTCTTTCTGCAAGCAGTGGACAAAGCAAGCGGCTGCCAAACAACATTATAAGGGAGCACTGCACAACTTTAAATGAGCATGTTCTCTAATTGATCAGCAACGTAACAATGAAACAGCGTTAACCAGGACAACTTTAAGTGGGGAGTTACTTTAATTGGTTATATGGCCATGTAAATTTCTGCCTCATTTTTGAGTATAGCACAATTGTACTTCAGAATTTAAGCTTTCATTTCAAAATGTTGGCTATCTAGTCTGTATGTTTCAAAGACCATCTGAAAGTGTAAACTGAACATAAAGTGATGTCTGCCAGATTTTGCAAAACTAGCTCTAACAGAAATATGAACTGTTGCTGTTCATCTTAATGGATGGAGTTACATATCAAAATGGCTAACTATTTCACTGAATATCATTTAGCAGAAACAATCTAGTGTTTATTATCTCTCTTGTTGGATGTAGTAGCAGATATAGGGGAGAAGGGTTGCATTGGTGTCACTATGACAGGTTTCAGAGTAGCAGCCGTGTTAGTCTGTATCTGTAAAAAGAAAAGGAGTACTTGTGACACCTTAGAGAATAACAAATTTATTAGAGGGTAAGCTTTCGTGAGCTACAGCTCACTGTATACATCCGATGAAGTCAGCTGTTGCTCATGAAAGCTTATCCTCTAATAAATTTGTTAGTCTCGAAGGTGCCACAAGTACTCCTTTTCTTTTTATTGGTGTCACTAGTTATTCTCATGCCTATGTATGGGAAATCTTGGTGGGGCTGGGGGAGGGAATTATTGACTAAATTTCCAGTTGTGTGTTTGCAGTGAAATTAGCTATCTATGAAAAATTGGATCGTTACTATTTAAAGTGAACCAAAGACAATTGGTACAATTTAAGTGTTAAAGTACGTAGTGGTAATTCATTCTTCTATAAAATGTTATCTCCTCTGTGTCATAATCTTTAACATATCAGTGACTGTAAGGTGAGACAGGTAAACTACATTAAAATAAAACTTTGCTGTCTATGAGAAGTGATATTAGATCGAACAGATTTTAAAATCAGTAGCCTGAATTCCACTTAGCTTTTTAAAACTAATAAAATGTGTTTGTAAAAGTGCTAGATTGAGAACACTGGAAACTGAAGCTTCTACCCATGGAATGTGTATAGTAATGGTGGTGAAAGCTTCCCCATGCCCGTAATTCAGCCCTGTTCTTGAGGGATCACTTCTGGGGCTGAGAGAGTAATTCAGTCTCTGACTATTCAGTCTGTGGAGCATGAGGGAGTTATCTGTATTATTTTCTGACAATCACATTTGCCTCAGTTTACCTGCTGGATATTATGCTGCCTGATTTCATGGAATTAAATCAAAGGAGGCTGTTAGGAGGGAACTAATGAGAAATGAAACAATTACAGAGATAAGATACCTCCAGAGAGAATACAAAGGGTCCTTAAGGGAACAGTGAAAGGCCCCTTAATTGGGAAATGCCCATCTGCCTGGCTTCAAGCAGGCTAGCAGGTTAATTTCTCCCAGGCTCAAGCCTAGTTTCAAAAGGATATTAAACCATGGAAGACCCTAGCCTAGAAAGGCGGGGGAGTGAATAAGCAGCAGTGGTTGAAGAGGAGTCTCCGTATGTATGTCTCCACTGTGTTTGAAAATCCATCATAGCGAGTCTCAAACCCTGGGTCTACAGACATGGACTCGCACTATAGCATTAAAAACAGCAGTGCAGATGTTGCGGCTTGGGTTGGAGCTAGGACTCTAAGGCCTGGGTGAGGAGGTGGGCCACAGCCTCCCCTTTTTACCAGCCATGTTAACATGGGCTTCAAAGCCCCAACCCAAATGTCTACACAGCTGTTTTTAGTGCCATAGCGTGAGCCAGAGTCTATCGACCCAAGCTTTGAGACTTGCTGCCATGGGTTTTAAAACACAGTGGAGACGTACCCTCTGAGAGTGAGATATTGACAGAATGTAGAAGGGCTTTCTGTCTCTCCCAAATCAGCAGTAGGGGTGGCTGGGCTGAGTGGAACTTACATAAAACTTGCACAGAAAGAATAAATTTTAGGTAAGACCCAGGTGTATAGGCCTTTTATTGTTTTATCTCTTTCTCTACTTGCTGTGCACCCTTGAGTGAATAAAAAATTCCTTGTTTTGAAGAAGCTATTTGAGTCACTTTAATCAGCCCATGTCACTGACCCTGGAGGGAAAGGGTTTACAGTAGCTAAACACACTTGGGCCTGTTGTGTTAACGTGGTTGGTGAACAGGGGGCTGCAGCCCAAGACCTATTCTGAGAGAGGTAGAATGCGTGGTTCCACCAAAAAAGGGGTGAAGGTAGTAAAACCTATCTCCAGACGGATGCATTCATGAGGGATCAAAAGGGGTCTGAAGCACAGCTGATCCTGTAACTATAACACAGTCCTTGATCTTTTTGCTTAGAATGCTGAGAGTGCAGGTTGAGAATCTAACTAAAATAGCATTAAGAACTCAAACCATATCTTCTCATGTTCGTAGTATCGGTTTCCAGAGAATGTAATTTTAAAAAAAGAGAACTGTATAGCCTGAATTGAGAGAATAAGAAAAAAAACTTACTGTTTTTAATGGATTTTTTCCTTTAAATACTTAGAAACTAAGTAGTTTTGAGGTGAAAAAATTTACTGTTTCCATATTTGTGACATTTCTGCTCTAATTGTTGGCTTTGTGTTTGTCATCTTGTGCTTGGGTTTTTTGACCTTCATTGCTAAGGATTAAAAGTAAGGAGCAACATATGGAACTAAATTATCATTTTGGCATTAACTAATTAAAAACTCTTGAAAGAATTCTAATTTTTCATATTTAAAAATCACTGATCCAGCTGTATGCTGAGCTCTTCTTTTGCGTTTCACCGTCTCGCCTTCTTATTCATTGGCTATTGTATGTTGTGCTTGTTATGGAGTTATACTTGAAAAGATGGCAGGTTGCTGTCTTCGTTAGATTAGATTTGATTTTGGGATCCTCATAATTATCCCATGTTTAGTTTTTCACTATAGTGAATCCCACATAATAAATCTTCTGTTCAGCACGAAAACACATAAGACCTTCTCCAAAAGCCTTTGAAATCAATGGAAAGACATGGTTAACTTCACACACTGTGCTTAGCTTCATTCACTGCGGATAGTCTCACTGCAGTCAAGTTTAGCATGTGTGTGAATCTTTGCAGGGACTCATTTCACTTATTTATATATGGGATAATTGCCTACCTGGCATAAGAGACAAGGCATAAGACACCTGCTAGATTGTTGATATTATTTCCAGTGCACATTAACATGAGTAGAGGGTATTAACACAAATAAATGAGTATTTCTGTATAAAGTTCCTTTGTTATGATAAAGTCAAGATTGTCTCTTTAAATAAAGGCATAGAAAGATAATGTTTGACTATAGATTTTGAAGAATTGTACCTAAAACTTTGATCACTACTTGTTTCCATATTTCATCCATCATTTTATTTTATTTTATTTTTTCCGCTTTCTAATGGAGACGCTTACATTTGAGGTAATTTTTTGGTGAAAGCTTTTTATCATTGCATTGTAATTCTGTAGTCTCAAGATAACATGAAGACCTTGTTAAACAGATGTGTTCCTGTTTGCTTATTGGTTTATTAATCAAATAAACACATCAGCCAGCATATGTTTTAAAGGATTATTCAACCTCACTTTGTTCCTGTTTAATAAAAAAAAAAAAAAGCAGAAAGCATATAGGGAGTGGAAGAAGGGAGGGATCAGTAAGGAAAGCTACCTTATTGAGGTCAGAATATGTAGGGATAAAGTGAGACAGGCTAAAAGTCAAGTAGAGTTGGACCTTGCAAAGGGAATTAAAACCAATAGTAAAAGGTTCTATAGTCATATAAATAGGAAGAAAACAAAGAAAGAAGAAGTGGGACCGCTAAAAACTGAGGATGGAGTGGAGGTCAAGGATAATCTAGGCATGGCCCAATATCTAAACAAATACTTTGCCTCAGTCTTTAATAAGACTAAAGAGGATCTTAGGGATAATGGTAGCATGATAAATGGGAATGAGGATATGGAGGTAGACATCACCATATCTGAGGTAGAAGCGAAACTCAAACAGCTTAATGGGACTAAATCGGGGGGCCCAGATAATCTTCATCCAAGAATATTAAAAGAATTGGCACAAGAAATTGCAAGCCCATTAGCAAGAATTTTTAATGAATCTGTAAACTCAGGGGTTGTACCGTATGATTGGAGAATTGCTAACATAGTTCCTATTTTTAAGAAAGGGAAAAAAAGTGATCCAAGTAATTATAGGCCTGTTAGTTTGACATCTGTAGCATGCAAGGTCTTGGAAAAAATTTTGAAGGAGAAGGTAGTTAAGGACATTGAAGTCAATGGTAAATGGGACAAAATACAACATGGTTTTACAAAAGGTAGATCGTGCCAAACCAACCCGATCTCCTTCTTTGAGAGAGTAACAGATTTTTTAGATAAAGGAAACGCAGTGGATCTAATTTACTTAGATTTTAGTAAGGCGTTTGATACTGTGCCACATGGGGAATTATTAGTTAAATTGGATAAGATGGGCATCAATAGGAAAATTGAAAGGTGGATAGGGAATTGGTTAAAGGGGAGACTACAACGGGTCCTACTGAAAGGTGAACTGTCAAGTTGGAGGGAGGTTACCAGTGGAGTTCCTCAAGGATCGGTTTTGGGACCAATCTTATTTAATCTTTTTATTACTGACCTGGGCACAAAAAGTGGGAGTGTGCTAATAAAGTTTGCAGATGATACAAAGCTGGGAGGTATTGCTAATTTAGAGAAGGACAGGGATACCCTACAGGAGGATCTGGATGACCTTGTAAACTGGAGTAATAGGAATAGGATGAAATTTAATAGTGAGAAGTGTAAGGTCATGCATTTAGGGATTAATAACAAGAATTTTAGTTATAAGCTAGGGACGCATCAACTAGAAGTAACGGAGGAGGAAAAGGACCTTGGAGTATTGGTTGATCATAGGATGACTATGAGCTGCCAATGTGATATGGCTGTGAAAAAAGCTAATGTCGTCTTGGGATGCATCAGGAAAGGTATTTCCAGTAGGGATAAGGAGGTTTTAGTACCGTTATATAAGGCACTGGTGAGACCTCACCTGGAATACTGTGTGCAGTTCTGGTCTCCCATGTTTAAGAAGGATGAATTCAAACTGGAACAGGTACAGAGAAGGGCTACTAGGATGATCCGAGGAATGGAAAACTTGTCTTATGAAAGGAGACTCAGGGAGCTTGGCTTGTTTAGCCTAACTAAAAGAAGGTTGAGGGGAGATATGATTGCTCTCTATAAATATATCAGAGGGATAAATACCAGAGAGGGAGAGGAATTATTTAAACTCAGTACCAATGTGGACACAAGAACAAATGGATATAAACTGGCCACTAGGAAATTTAGATTAGAAATTAGACGAAGGTTTCTAACCATCAGAGGAGTGAAGTTTTGGAATAGCCTTCCGAGGGAAGTAGTGGGGGCAAAAGATCTATCTTGCTTTAAGATTAAACTCGATAAGTTTATGGAGGAGATGGTATGATGGGATAACATGGTTTTGGTAATTAAATATTCATGGTAAATAGGCCCAATGGCCTGTGATGGGTTTTTAGATGGGGTAAGATCCAAGTTACCCGGGAAAGAATTTTCTGTAGTATCTGGCTGATGAATCTTGCCCATATGCTCAGGGTTTAGCTGATCGCCATATTTGGGGTCGGGAAGGAATTTTCCTCCAGGGCAGATTGGAAGGCCCTGGAGGTTTTTCGCCTTCCTCTGTAGCATGGGGCACGGGTCACTTGCTGGAGGATTCTCTGCTCCTTGAGGTCTTCAAACTACAATTTGAGGACTTCAATAGCACAGATATAGGTGTGAGGTCTTTTTTAGGAGTGGTGGGTGAAATTCTGTGGCCTGCATTGTGCAGGAGGTCAGACTAGATGATCATAATGGTCCCTTCTGACCTAAATATCTATGAATCTATGAATAACTAAACATGAGTTGTTTTTTTTTTTTGTTTTTTTTTTTTGAACAATGGCTGCCAGAACTATATCTTGAAATATATTTACAGTAACTCTTCTTTGTAGGTTCTTGTTCTGTTTTTGGTTTAAACAGCTGCAATAGTGTTTGACAAATGTGTGCATTTTTGCATTTGCATTATCACTTCTACAAAATGTCTGTGTACTTTTCTGGATACTCTCACAAAACAGTGCATTTGCACAGTAGAGATCCCATGTTTTTTAGCAACAACTCTGCAACTACAGCAGTATAAAATGTGCCATTATGAAAAGTTAGCGTTAATAGCAACATATATTTTTACAATGAATATGTTTATACATTCTCTTTGCTCTTCCCCAAAATGTATCCTATTTTATGAACAAGACAAAGTAATTTGTCTTTATTTATGGGCTGCTGCTTCTTTCTGGTAACTTTTGTTACATGCACAAAATAGTGTAAACTTTCATGAGATGTGCTATTCTTTTTCTGAAAAAAAGGAAATGATCAAATTAACATCTGTACTTGTGACCATAAATCTGTGGCTAGAATAACTTAGGGGAAGGAAAAGCATTTATAACAAATAATGCCATTTGTGTACTATGTGTTTCAAAGGTAAAACACAACGTGCATTTTATTTTTCCTCATTCATCTTTAAAATGCAGAAAGCTGATGTTTCTCAGTATCTTTGTTGCAGAAAGATTAAAACAAAGAGTAAAAGCATATGAATTGGACTTGTTAGCCATTGGATGGTTTGCTTCAGATGCATCTTAATTAGGAAGTTCAGTAGTAACTCACATTTTATTAAAAGCAGTTTCCTTTGTCCTCCACTTTAAGGAGCAGATCATGCCGCCTAAATCCATGCATGGAGGGGATCCTCCACACACTTATTTCCTTCCTTCCACATCACCTTGTTCCCCACCACTCTTTTTCCCCCCTCACCATTTCCTGTGTGCGATGCTGAGATTCTCTGCAGTCTGGGGTCTTTGCCAGGGGAGGAGATGGGGACTAAGTGATGCACATTGTGCATCTGTCTCACAGAAATTAGCCCTTAAAGATGAAAGCCTAGGGCAGCCATTGTTATCTGTCTAAGGTACTTATGCCCTCATCACTGTAGTATCTGAACATCTCACAATCATTAATGTAGTTATCCTTACATCACTCCTGTGAGGTAGGGAACTGTTATCCCCACTTTACAGATGGGGAAATGAGATGCAGGGTAGATTAATTTCAGAGTAGCAGCCGTGTTAGTCTGTATCTGCAAAAAGAAAAGGAGTACTTATGGCACCTTAGAGACTAATAAATTTATCTGAGCATAAGCTTTCATGAGCTACAGCTCACTTCATCGGATGCATGCAGTGGAAAATACAGTGGGGAGATTTTATATACACAGAGAACATGAAACAATGGGTGTTACCATACACACTCAAACGAGAGAGATCAGGTAAGATGAGCTATTACCAGCATGAGAGGGAAAAAAAACCACCTTAAGTCACTTGTCCAACCTCACACAGGAAGTCAGTGGCAGAACTGGGAAATGAACCTGGCGTTTTAAGTCCCTTCTAGTGCCCTATCCACTTGACCATCCTTCCTGGCTGGGTAGAGATCTTGGCAACGTCACTGAAAATGGAGCCAAGGGATCCCAGTTCCCCTGGCAATCGGAGCTATGGGAGACACAAGGCCTCCACGCAGATCCTTTGGGATCTGCCAGGTTTGGGGGTGGACTCCTTGGCCTTTTCCACTGGAGAGGCCAAACAACCGTCTTCCTGATGGGATGACATGAAAGGATCTCAGCAAGGGGATTCCTCTTCCTCCCCCGGTATTTCCATGGGCCAAAATTTGCACATGTAGTTCATGCTAATTAAAGACACATTCTTTTTTGCAAGCTGGTTTATATTTTACCCCCACCCCCACCGCAGACCTCCTGTCTATATTTGGGCTATCAATGTAAATTATTATTAATAATAACTTTTTAATTTTTTTTTTATTAAGGCCACCATAAATCAACTAAGGGCTGAGCTTGCAAAAGGCCCTCAGGAGGTTGCTGTGTATGTGCAGGAACAACAAAAACTTCAAAGTTCAGTTAATGAATTAGAACAGAAAAACCAGGTAAGAGTTTTATTATTACTCACATTTGTAAAACCTGTATTTATATGAAAATGTACAATCTGGCTCTTGTGTCACAAACTGCATTTCAGAGTGTTAA
This sequence comes from Lepidochelys olivacea, assembly GCF_965140295.1. NCBI lineage: Eukaryota > Metazoa > Chordata > Testudines > Cheloniidae > Lepidochelys > Lepidochelys olivacea. The sequence continues at coordinate 272,125,493 of NC_140411.1, forward strand.
CCAAAGAGTTTAACAAAATACATCATTGTGGCATCAAAAGTTAAGCCTTCCCTGATTGTTCACTATCCCGATTAGCCTGAAGGGGGTAATAAATTTACAGTAGTACATTTGAAGGATTTTATCTTACATTATAACTTTTAAAGATAGTCAGGTCCTGTCAAGGTTCCTTCCCCGCTCTGAACTCTAGGGTACAGATGTGGGGACCTGCATGAAAACCTTATAGCTTACTTTTACCAGCTTAGGTTAAAACTTCCCCAAGGTACAAACTATTTTACCCTTTGCCCTTGGACTTCCACTGCCACCACCAAATGTTTATCTGGGTTTATTTTTATTAGGAAAGCGTTGTTTGGAAACATCTTCCCCCCAAAAATCCTCCCAACCCTTGCACCCCACTTCCTGGGGAAGGTTTGGTAAAAATCCTCACCAATTTGCATAGGTGACCACAGACCCAAACCCTTGGATCTTTAGAACAATGAAAAAACATTCAGTTTCTGAAAAGAAGGATTTTAATAGAAGTAAAAAAGAATTACCTCTGTAAAATCAGGATGGTAAATACCTTACAGGATAATTAGATTCAAAACATAGAGAATCCCTCTAGGCAAAACCTTAAGTTACAAAAAGACACACAGACAGGAATATCCATTCTATTCAGCACAATTCTTTTCTCAGCCATTTAAAGAAATCATAATCTAACGCATATCTAGCTAGATTGCTTACTAAGTTCTAAGACTCCATTCCTGTTCTGTCCCCAGCAAAAGCATCACACAGACAGACACAGACCCTTTGTTTTTCTCCCTCCTCCTAGCTTTTGAAAGTATCTTGTCTCCTCATTGGTCATTTTGGTCAGGTGCCAGCGAGGTTATCGTAGCTTCTTAACCCTTTACAGGTGAGAGGATTTTTTTCCTCTGGCAAGGAGGGATTTTAAAGGGGTTTACCCTTCCCTTTATATTTATGACAGGTCCATTACAGTTATCATATAATTGTAGTTTTCTAATATCTGCCATTTACACTACGTATAGTATTGCCAAAACAAGCATTAAAAATCATTAGTAAGTTCCCAAAATATTATGAGATTGGCTTAAAAATAATTGCATTTAAAAAGAAATTATATACTTTTGGGAGTTCTTTTTATGTGCCCTCTGGTTCTGAGCCTTCAGGTCACACACAAGTAACATTTGGAGGCTTTTCACAACTGTGAAGGGTAGAAACTTATTTATTTATTTTTTATAATAAAATCTGAGATTCTCAGCTTGAAGAGCTGGGGCTTTCAGAGAAACAGCAAATATTGCAGAATTTTATGATAAAATCCAGAGTTGGCATTATTGCATATGTAATATATAAATGAATACATATGAATACAATAGAAACTCAGAGTTACGAACACCTGAGTTACAAAGTGACCAACCACATACCTTATTTGGAAGCAGAAGTATGCAATCAGGCAGCAGCAGAGACAGAAAAGAAAAGAAAAAGCAAATACATTACAGTACTGTGTTAAACGTAAACTACTAAAAAAACAAAGGGAAAGCTTAAAGAAAGATTTGACAAGATAAGGAAACTGTTTCTTTGCTTGTTTCATTTAAATAGAGATGGTTAAAAGCAGCATTTTTCTTCTGCATAGTAAAGTTTCAAAGCTGTATTATGTCAATGTTCAGTTGTAAACTTTTGAAAGAACAACCATAACGTTTTGTTGAGAGTTATGAACATTTCAGAGTTATGAACAACTTCCATTCCCAAGGTGTTTGTAACTTTGAGGTTCTACTGTATTCCCTAAAGAAGTGGGGAAAAATAGTAAAAGGAGACAGACAAGAAAGAGGAGACAGGAAAACAAATCAGAGACCTTTTTTTTTTTTTTTTTTTTTTACAGTTTTATGGTTGTTTCCCCATTATAACATATGTTTGTGTACATATAAAACATTTGAATGTATTTGTATTATATATGATTATAATTTTCTGTGTGTGCATTTGTGTTTGTGTGTGTATTTATTTATTTATGTAGTGGCAACATTAGTCACTTAGGGTAGGCCTGTGAAAAAATTCTCCCCATTTGTTGGAATTATTAATATTTGAAATTTATTAATGTGGGAAACCACCAAATTCTAATTTAACCCCAAAGTCCTTTATTAAATCCAAAGGCCAAATGGTGTGTGAACAATTGCTCTTAACAAGCTTAAAAAGCCTCAATAATAAGCAGTTTACTACATCCAAACAGTAACAAAACATTTATAAGGATTTGATCAAGATATTTACAAACGGGCTAAACTCAAGGGTGCTTAGAACCATATTGGTTGGCTCCAGTGTGGTCAGGCAAGTAGTGGCAATGAATTATTTGAATTTACTTTTTGTATACTCTTCAACAAATAAGTGCTGTCATTGCCAGTTACTGACTTCAGCTAAAACCAATTTGAGACAATTCCCCCTTATTTCCAGTCCTTATTCAGATGAGATTTACAACTTCCTTTCCTCCCCTCCTTCTTGCTGTCGGACAGCTTGTTCTGGATTCACACAGACTTTAATGCTGGTGTGTGGGGTGGGAAGGGCCATGCTGGCTCATTTTAAGACAGATTCTTTTTGTCCTATTTAAAACCATTTGCACTTACCCCTGTTGGAAATACTTATATATAGTGTAAATGGCAGATATTAGAAAACTACAATTATATTATAACTGTAATGGACCTGACTATCTTTAAAAGTTATAACTGTAAGATAAAATCCTTCAACAGAGGCCTTCTTTTTAGAAGCTTTCCCTTATCTCATTTGTTATTCTTTGAACAGACATCTTCCTTATTTTATTCCTTGTGTCCTTATCCTTATTATTTTCAAGGCTTTCCTTCTACTTGCTAGTCAGGGCCTTCCTTTACAACACACATATCTTTTTGTATCCAAACTCAAGCTAACAGTAATTCTTTAATTTCATGTTTATTCTACACCACCTCAAAGCTAACCAATTGCTGTCTACGAGTATTTATTTATTTTTGGTCAAATTATGACCTAGCTAATGCAGTGGTGTAGGAGTGTCCACATACAGATAGTAGTACAAGGGGAAGCAGACTCTGCAGAACCACTGTGTCCTGCCCTTATATAGCTAAGTGGGAAGGGCAGAAGAAGGCAAGGATAGGTTAGAGCTGTGCCAGCATGTTGGGGAGCATACACTGCTTGCTCTGGGTAAAGGTCCAGCATGATTTACTCTCTTCTTGGAGCAGCAGGGAGACTCCTGGGGCAGGAGTAACAATGTGCTATCCATTCCTTTGAACTCATGGCAAAGTCACAATTGAGCTGTTTATTGTCACATCACCGTGCACTAACAATTTAGTGGAGGGGTGCACTGTTGAAAAGTTAAAGTTAACTGACATATTTAACATCAAAATGTGTACTGGGGGCTATCCAGGTCCCCCCCACCTTCCTGCTGCAGAAGTGGTCCTATATCTATGTTTATATCTCAATGTAAGTGTATGTGCAAGTGTGTATTTCTAGGTATGAGTATATATGTAGAGAACACCATAGATATGGTATTCGTAGCCATGTGCTCAATTAACATGACCGCCTCAGTTGCACTCCGCTCATTAATGCATCTCAGCTGGGCTTATTTCTGATTTTCCTCATCAATAAATAGATTTAAACAGTCATGTTAACCTGCCAGATAAATCATTTTTTCTTTCCTTGACTTGTGGAATTTCCCCTCTAAAATCACAATCAGTATTCCTGGAATGTAATATGTTTAGAGCTCAATGTGTTATGACTTCACAGAGTTGTAAATGGGAGCATTGTAACACAGAAAAAAGGACTATCCCAGCTTCCCAGTGGGAGTCAGCATTTGATTCTAATTATGGAAGGTCTCAAGTTATCCAGTTTCAAAGCCCCATTGATTTTAGATAAAACTTTTAGGTTAGTTTTAGGGTTCTTTGTGGCTTACTCCGAGGCTGCCTTGTACAGTTGGACTCATCGGAAGTGAATCGCTAGTTTTTCAGTTGTCTCTTTAAAAAAAGTCCCAGTAAAAGTCCTTTTTAAAAAACATTTTTCTGTTAACCTCTGTGGCATATGCAAAAACATGGTGGGTTAGTAGGATATAAAATTTTCCTCAGGACATGTTTAGACCTGTATAAATTGCTCATGGCTTCACTGCTAATGAGTAATGCTCAAATAAATTGGTTAGTCTCTAAGGTGCCACAAGTACTCCTTTTCTTTTTGCTAATGAGTAATGTGCCATCTCAAACTCTTGCTAATAAACCCTTTATACTACACCACAACATTGTGTGTGCTCTGCATATTTAATACAGTATTTCATCCAAGTTCTTATACTTTGCACATCACCATGATATCAGAGTGCCTATTTTATAAATATATATTTTATATATATATATATATAAAATATAATCACAACTCCTGTTTAGTTAGTGTAGTTAATGAAGCATTTCAGTGTGTTATTAAACATCTCTGTTATTTTGAAAGCTACATACCTTTTTCTCATCAGCTGTAGCCTGTGTGAGTGAAGTAATTTATTCCTCCTCTGTGGAGGTGAAGCATTTTTTCCAGTGCTCTGTATTTATTTCACTATTGTAATGCTGTTCATAAATGTCTTGTGAATAAATCCCAGACATGTTTACTTTATGTGGCAAATCATTCAACATATGAAAGGCAGGATTTTCTTTTTTCTCTAACTTCATTTTTTAAAATGTTACATATTTTCCCCCCTCACACTTGCTTTTGTAATTCTACATTGCCAAAAAATTTGGATAAATTCTCCCTGCAAAGCATAATGCTCCACTGAATGTTTTATTGTATTATCTACTATTCTGCCAAAACAAAACTGGGACAAATCAACATGGAAAATGTTCAGGTCAAGTTAGTCATAGCGATGTTAACTCTTCACTTGGAAACTTAGCAGATGCCTGTGCAATATTCCTACCCTTACGTTAACGTGAAGCGCACAAAAAGAAGTGCAGGCTTCTAACCGCAAAGTCTCCCACATCATAACGCTGAATACTACCTATTGACCTGTGCTGTCCAGATGCTTTTCTTTGTTTGCATACTCCCACAATGTCTGTCTCTGTGTATGTATGTGGAGATAAGCAAGACCAAATATGGAATTCAGTTGTGATGGAACACTTCCTTAAAAGGATGAATCATATAGTACTTGGTGTATTGCTGGCAGAGTAGTTATTATACAGCACATTGCCCAAATAGTGTCTTGGGAAAGGAAGCGTATTCATATTTAGGAAAATAGAACATACAGTGTCAGTGGGGGGCAGGGACTGAGACCAAACGCTGTAGTTTAGTGTAGTTTAATGTAGAAATAACATTTGTCAAGGAATATAGTAAGATGCAGTTTAAAATATCTTTATACTTCGCTTGTGATAGTATGATGTAAATCTGAGGCAGAACTATAATAGATAGTGAGAGTTAGCATCTTATTCCACTTCCCCAAACCAGCAGAGTTTAATTATATACGAAGAATGCATTGAAACTGATCTGAAATACTCCCCACAATACATATAATTCCCTATATTTAATGGAATGGCAGCAGATTGATGAATAAGATGACTAATCTGTAGCCAAAATAGGAAGATAAATGAGAAATCAAGGGAAGAGTTCTCAGCTGTGTCGAGTTCATGCTCGGTGCACTCGAGGAGACGGCGTGGGAAGGGTGGCTTCAAGCCACCTTTTGACTCTCCCAGTCCTGGGGCTGTTAGAGCTTAAACGTCTCCCAAAGTGACTTATAGCAGTCTAAGAGTGCTCTAATTTGCAGCAACTGAAGTAGCCTCCTAAAACCACTCTGTCAGCCAAGGACTGGCTAGAGTACTGTGCTCCTTGGCCGTGCACCTGACTTGCCCTCACTCCAGTAAACCCTATACTGGGTGCAGGTGGATGCTTGAAATCATCAGTTGCCTCTATAGGGCAGCTTTCCTGATACCTTGTACTGTCGTATGTTGAAGGTCTGGCCACAGAACTAGTAAAGTTATGAAAAGCTTCTTAAATAATGGGAAAACTTTGCTTTTAATCTCCTTGTAAACATGTACATTTGGAAAAGATAGAAAACAGATATGCATGCAGAGTGGAATATATTGGGTTTTAGTTTGTATGTCCATGAAGATTCCAGCATAGCCCAGGACAGTCTCTTTGTGTATGCATCCAGATGTTAAGATCATGTAAAGTCTGATTTAGAAGAATGTTATTCTTACAGTGATATCTTCCAGCAACTGTGTCACAATGACAGGTTTCAGAGTAACAGCCATGTTAGTCTGTATTCACAAAAAGAAAAGGAGTACTTGTGGCACCTTAGAGACTAACCAATTTATCTGAGCATAAGCTTTCTGAGCTACAGCTCTCAAAAGCTTATGCGCAAATAAATTGGTTAGTCTCTAAGGTGCCACAAGTACTCCTTTTCTTTTTGTGTCACAATGAGCAGTGATGAATACATAAATGCAGGCCTTTACCTTTGGAGAAGAATCTGCTTCCTCTAATTTTTAAAGTAAACCAATGAACTTTGAGAATAGTAGGAACTCGTGAGGAAGGACACACACATCTGGAATTAGGCCAAGTGGCTGCAACTCTATTAATCCCATAACAGGATAATTTATTGGGGGAAGGCAACAGGCACTGTATTTGTCACATGGCTTCTCCCCCTCTTTTCAAAGCTCAAATCCAAAGCATCACAGTTCCAGGGATCAAATTGCTTGTATGAAACCAAGGCCCTTTAGAGCCTGCATTACTCCCAAGGCCTATAACGGCCTATTGCCCAGAACAGCCTAATGCTCGAAAAACCAGTAAGCCTCTTAGGATGGCTCAGGCTTCACTGCAAATTTAGTCCCTTATCCTAAGAAAGGTGTGTTGATGGGAAGAGGGCTTCATCTGAAACCTCCTGCCAGAGCCTTTCACTGCTGCCTCCCCACTGCCAGAGCTCTTCCTTGCTGCCTTCCGTTTGTGAGATCCTTTCCTACTGCCTCAGATTTTCCCTGATGTGGGGAACAACTTCTGCCATTTCGAGGCACTGGTAAGCTACTGTGCTAAAAATAGCAGTGTAGACACAAGAGGCATTGCTTGGGCCCATAGAGAGCTGTGTAGAGTATATTCCCTAAGGTTCTGGCTGTCTTTATTCACCTTAGTATTGCCTCGCTAACTACACTGCTATTTATACCCATGCTATGGGGCATACAGTGTATGTATTCTACATGCTGCTTTAAGTTTAGACATAAGCTCAGGTGCCAGTGATAATACTTCAAATAAACATTAATTGTTAGCTGTTTTACTGTTCATCAATGCATGCAAGGAGTGAGAGGAAGTATCAAATTGTGTACATCTACTTAATCTCCTCTGAGTGACTGCTCATTTTGGCTAGGTGTTAGAATGTGTGGAGGGTTGAAGGGGAGCATATTTTGTTTCATTTTCCTGAAGGGGAACTGCGATTTCAGAAGTTTGGGAAATACTGCAGTAATTCAATTATAAATGCCACTTTATTAGACATAATATCTAATATCCTGAGACCAACGCAACAACGACACTGCACACGTTATGATGTGCCTTTCCCAGTGTTAATTCAAAATTAAACTATGCCAGGGATCTCTCTTTCAAATTCTGTCATTCACCTTTAAGGTGCATGAAAATGTTCAGTGTCTCATTACATCTTTGAAGCACTTTTACATGGATGACTATTAAAGTACCTTCTAAGGGTTACAAAGCTATTGTGATAATCCGCGTATGAAACTGCTGTAATGCTGTTATAAATATGCATATTAGAAATCAGGTTGTGAAAAAGGTGTTGTGCTGGTGCTCCTGTGCTGAACCTGTTTTCCTGCTGTTAAGAAGGCTAGCTGGACCTTTTGTTTTTCTAAAGGTTAAAACATACTAATTTGCACCGTAAACTTGGGGTGAAATTCTGGAGCCATTGTAGTCAATTGGAGTTTTGCCACTGATTTCATTGGGGCCAGGATTTTACCTGTATAACCTTCAAAACAGATATTCTGTATGTACTGTTTATTATTATATATTGTATATATAATACATATTATAATACAATCATGTAACTAAAAATAGTTATTTTGTTTTTCTAGAAATGTTGTGGAAAATGTTATTGCCAGGCTACAGTTCACGTTCAAACTTCAGCCTGGAGCAAATTTTCTTGGCCAAGTTGTAAGCCTTAGAAAGTATATTTTATAATGGAAACTCTGAGAGAACTATAATTATATTCATTCTAATGTGAGCTGCTACTGCCGAGCCATTTGCCGGATTGCAACATAATTTAAAAACTGATGTACTGAAGAATAACTCTCCCCTCCCTCCGAACTTGTTAAAAAGCAAGTAAACTAGTATACAAAGACTTTTTGCCCTTTTAAATTTGATGAAATTTAACAGCTGTTAAACTCTGTATCCCCAAAATTTGTCTTGAATAGTGTTTTAATTTTCTGTTAAACTAACCAAAGCAAAATCAATTTGGCATTGGTGCTTAAATGCTATGGAGAAGTGTGCTTTAAAAATGCCCAACATAGCTAGAATTAGAGTTCTTTCTGTGTCTTCTCTTGAACCTATATATTCCAGGAATTTCAGAACATAAACCACCATCTGACGCTTTCAACACTACACTTGTGAGTGGTGGGATTTTTCAAGCTGCCAGCCAGCTGAATTCTTAGAAATGTTTTGTTTAAAGAGGAGCTGAAAAACAGAATATCCATTTAAACTGCGGGGAGAACATTGGTAGCTGAAAGATGCACACAGAGATGCTACACTGGGACAGGAAGTTAAGAATTCAGTTATACCTATATGTGGATTTTAGGGAAACAATGAATTCCCTGAGTTGGAATTGCGCTATGACACCCAGGAAGACAGCTGATAAATTTCAAAAAGTGCCACTGGCTATTTAAGGACAATGGTTAAGATCTTGGCTTTAGTTCTCTTTTTAAAAGATGGCACCTCCAGCAGGAAAATGACCTCTGTTGCCAAGGCACTGATCAATCCTGATTCAGAGGGAAGAGTGCCATGGATTTGAATTACTGTCATTACTTAAATCACTGTATTCAGCAATTGAATAATTCCATCCAATTCCTGCCTAAACTTGGTTCTGCTTGGCTCATAAGACTTGACGATCCAAAATGCTAATTAAAACCAATGAAAAAAGATACCTCATATCCTCTGTAAATATTTTTCAAATTTTGTCTTAATCTGTGGATTCCAAAGTAAGGCATTGCTGCCTGCAAAATGAATTTTGCTACAGTGTGGTGCGAAAAATATGAGACTCAAGACCTCTTCTTCACTAAAAGGCCAGTCTAAATTTGTGGTATTCTCAAATTAAAAACAAATAACCCTCCTGAGCTGTCTTGTGTACAGAGTTTTATTTTCCAACAGAAAAGTCTGACTCTAGGGAATTAGCTGGTGTGTGTTGGTAGAGCACTAACATGTTAAAACAGGCTAAATTCTGAATAATGTTATGAGTTTGGTGGTCTCATGCTAGTATCATTTTTTAATGTCGCACACTGTACTCATTTTGGTAGTCTCTGTTCAAGAGAAGCTCATAATTTGAATATCTGGGGATGTTGCACTTCTCTTGAGATGTGATAGGGCAAAGTGAGGAAAGTTATTGAAAAAGTGAGGGCATGATGCCTTATACCAGTGGTTTTCAACCTGTGGTCCATGGACCCCTGGGGGTCCGCAGACCATGTCTAAGATTTCCAAAGGGATCCATACCTCCATTTGAATATTTTTAGGGGTCCGCAAATGAAAAAAGGTTGACAACTACTGCCTTACACAGAATTACAGGTGAGGCAGTGACCCACAAATTTAAACGTACATAGAAGTAAGTACATGAAAGGTACCTATGACATACAAATAATTTTTTGCTGTCACAGAGCAGTTTGCCAAACACATGCATGAGCTTGCAGTAACAAAGAAGCTCAGTTGTTTTAGTCAAACAAATCAGTCTTCAAGATGTAGAAATAGTGGCAACTGAGTCAGCTACCAGAAGAAGAGGAAAAGGGCTTATGTAAGGTGTAAAGGAAAAGTGTTAGTTTCAGTCCAGAAACCAATTTTACTGAGCACAGTTTAAAATATATATAGAGCAAGGGAGCCTGAAAATGGGAATTATAATTGTAATGGTATGCTATATGGATTCTGGCATTGACTGCTATTATATGAAATAGAAATTAAAATGTAGAATTATTGACAGACCTACTCAGTTTTGGAGATTATTATTGTGAGAGACCTGTTCATTGCTCTGGATAAACTCTTGTGAGGAATAACAGTTGATCAGATGTAAGCAGAATTGTGATTTAATTTCCATTTAATTGCTGTTATAGAGTCTGACAGAAAAGCTGCTGAAGAAAGAACTTGATTACACCCAGTTAGAAGAAAGGCACTCTGAAGAATCAGTGAGTAAAAAAAACATGCAGGCAAGCCTTCACCAAAAGGACTTGGACCTGGAGCACCTTCGAGCAAGGCTATCTGCCACTGAAGCCTCGTTGCAGAGGGTACAGACAGAACTGGGTGAGAAGGGGGAAGCAAGCCACAAACTTAAGGAAGAATTGTCAGAAATAGAGACAAAGTATCAGCATCTCAAGGCAGAGTTTAAACAGCTACAACAGCAGAGAGAGGAAAAAGAACAACATAGCCTTCAACTTCAGAGTGAGCTCAATCAGGTGCGGTTCCTTCAAAAACGTTTTCATTCATATTCTTCTCGGTAGTACACTTTTCTCTATATATTTGTATACCTGTAATATAGAGCTTCTGTGTGTGTCTATAATATCTACATTTAAAATCTCTGGGAACTACAGTGCTGTGCGTTTGTGTGTATGTACACATTTGTTTATTGGAGGGGAAAAATGCAAACATGCTGCTAAATGTATATTTCCTGGCTGTTATAAATGAAAAATAGATCTCAGGTGTCATGTTTTGGCACATTAGAGATGTAAGCAAAGAACACAAAGAAAGACGAGGTAAAGGTAAAAGAGGGAGTACAGAAACTTACTCTGATCAGTACTGTCATATCTGAAACTAGTTATAGGGCCAGACACTCAGTTGGAGCAAGTTGGCGTAGGGTTGTGCTCACTTACACCTGGTGAGGGTCTGGTCCATAATTCATATTATTTTAGTTTTGTATCTCTAAGAATACTATGCTGTCTGTTTAAAATAATTAAATTTCTGCTCCGTGTGAAAGGAACCTTTAATTCCTGTAACCTTGTAAATAGTTCTTTATAAGTGGCTTTCCATTTTTTAAGAATAATACTCATAGTAATTTAAATTAGACTTAGATGTTATTTCTTGTTTTCAGAGGGCTTGTTTGCATTGTGTCTTAATCCACATCAGCTGGAGTGTAAATTCTAATGCATGCTGCTGGGTCAGGAACTAACTGGCCCATGTGGACCCTGCTGGCGCACACGAAAAGTTCCCTAGTGCATGTTAGTATAGTCCAGTTTCAAATAGCACTACATTAACATCCACTAAAGAACTTTTAGTGTGCACCTGCAGGGTCAACCCAGGTCAGTTAGTGTGCAACATGCTGGTGCAGGTTAGAATTTACACCCCAGCCGATGCAGACTAAGGCACTGACTGGACAAGCCCTGAGAGTCAGAGAAATCAATAATTTTCAAATTCATCATGCCCTTACCCATGAATAGGGATCTTGAGGCATATCTGTGATATTCCTCTCCTGTTGGGAGTTCTTAGTTAACTGACCAATGCACTATGTTTGGTCGTGTGTGTTGTCTGTTCCCCCCTCCGCCCCCCATTTTTGTTGTTGTTCTGATCACATTCTTTTCCTGACTCTAGGTGTGGAGTATTGGCAAATGAAAATGCTACTTTGATTGTTGAGTTTTCTTGCCAGGTATGAAAGTGATCAAGCCTTCCTCATGTGTCTAAAAGTTTGCAAGGCTGTAAATAACAAGGATCAAGTAATATTGTTTCTGCTGGCTCAGAGTAGAGTAAGTTTTAATGGGATGAAGTAGTACAAAAGAAAGTTTTGGTTGAATATGTGGAAAGTTTCCTAGTTGTAAAGCGTGTTAGACTGTAGGATAGTATAGAAGAAGTAGTGGAAACCCCATCATTTGATTCCTTTAAAAATGTACTAAGCAGTGAGTGTGATATAGAGAAGAACTCTCCGTGACCCGAGGAACAACATAAAGTCCCAGTTTTTTTCAGTTTCTAATGTCTGGTTCTGTGTTTTGAGCCTTTATATTGGAATGCATATAGTGAACAGTCCCATAGTCCTTTTACATGCTAAATCCTACGGAGTATAATGAGAGTTACTTTCATAGAGCTGTGGGATTGACCCACTATTATTCAATGTTAGATAAAAGTTGACTTTGAGGTGTAGTTTTGTTTGATCTTTACTTTGTTGGGTGCCTCTGTGTGTGTAGTATGTGAGATCAGAGAGATGTTTGTGTTTCAAGAATCATGCTCAATCCTTGAATAGGGAATCTGTGGCTCATTCCAGCTTGGTTTACTTTACTTTTAGGCCTGTGCTTTTACAGCGTTTCCTTTTTCATAAAGTAATTTAAATAAGTATGTTGGCTTGATGCCCACCCACAAGCCTGTAATAAATTACATCTTAACCTGTGCATGCATACTTTCTACTGGAATCTCCTGTGGTTTGGCAAGAATCCAAGTTTAATAAAAAAAAAAAAATGCTGATGCTTGGAGATGTGATGAAGTTTGAAGTTTCATCCATATGCTCAGGAATCCTGATGGGTGACATTGCAGCCATCTTTCCAGACCCCAAAGAATGCAAGTTCCAAAAGCACAAGCAACTGGCAGAGTTCAGGTGGAAACTGGTTTCAGATGAAGAGGGTGTGCTCCAACTCAGTAGGGCTTGTGAAAGGATTTTTGGTTTGCCTAATAAATTTCTAGGAAAGGAGGTGTAGATGACACAAATCCCGCAGTGATACCATCAAAAGGGAATTCAGTCCAGCCAAGAAAACCTGCCTGAAGGGGGATCACTGGAGTTCCCAAGATTGTCTGTTTAGATCAGTAGGCCGCAAACTGCAGTGCATACTCCTGTAGGGGGGCATGGAAGAAGGTTTGGGGGTGGATGTGTGCTGGAGAGGAAGCACCACCCAGCCCTGCTCTGCCCCCAGTTCCCTTCCTGGCTCCGGCCCTAACCTTGGCCACAACCCCAGCCACAGCTCTGGCACCAGCCCCAACTGCGGCCCTGCTCCTGGCCGCGGCCCCTGGCTCCTGACCCCTGGCTCTGGCCCCACTCCTGGCTATGGCCCCGCTCCTGACTGCAGTTCTGCTCCTGGCCCCAAGCATGGTTCCTGGCCATGGCCCTGCTCCCAGCCCCCCTCTGGCTCCTGACCATGGCTTCGGGGGAGCAGGGGTGGGTGCGTACCAGTTAAGTGGGGGAGGGCATCAGCAAAAAGGTTTGGAACCACTGATTTGAACATGGTACAGGGAGGACTTCAGGGTGGATTGAGAGATTCTGAGTCTATTCATGATACAGTAACTGGTTACTCATAAAAAGAGAGACTTGTCTGAGTTTTTCCAGTTTCTTCTATAGTAGCTTTGTACAGTTCCCATATATTTCATATTGTTGTTCACTTAGCAGTCTTAGCTCATAGTTTTGAATATTGAAAATAGGTTGAAAGCTATCTTTTTATTTCCCTCTTACCTGTGATTGGAGATTATCATTGCAAGGGTGTAGCCTACTAGGGTATGTCTACACTGCAATTAACCATCTGGAGCTGGCTTGTGCCAGCTGACTCGGGCTCGCAGGGCTCAGGCTAACAGGCTGTTTAATTGTGGTGTAGATGTTCGGGCTCAGGCAGCAGGCTGAGCTCTGGGACCCTACCACTTCGCGGGGTCCTAGAGCTGGAGCTCCAGCCCGAGCCCGAACACCTGCACTGCAATTAAACAGATACCAGTTAAGATTCAAAGTCACAGAATACTTTTTTTCAAGTGTGAGATTTTACCTCAGATGAAGCTTAGGTTGTTGGTGTGTTGAAAGCTTTAATATCCTATCTGGTCTGAAAGTCGGCAGTGTTTCTTTTAATTTAAAATGAAATTTAAAAAATGAGAAGTAGTATTTTAAATATTGAATTTTTGAAAGGTATCTTTAGGTGTATGCAATGTAATCATTTTTATACATGGAATATAGCACACACAGTTCATTAGGATTAATCATTTCTTTGGGGCGGAAGGAAAGTTTGTGGGTGATCTGTTTATGGCAGTGGTGGGCAACTGTGGTAATTTGATTGCGGGCAGCGAGACATTCTGCTGATGTTGACTGTCCGCAGGCACGGCCCCCTGCAGCTCCTAGTGGCCACAGTTCGCCATTCACTGCCGCTTCCCACAGCTCCCATTGGCTGGGAATGGCGAACTGCGGCCACTGGGAGCTGTGGGGGGCTGTGCCTGCAGATGGTCAAAGTCACCAAAATGTCTCATGGTCCGCAATCAGATTATCCCATTGGGCCCCAGGTTGCCCACCACTGGTTTAGGGCTTTAGTTCCATTGTTCCTAACATGTTGTTATGTGATATTGTTCATGATGACATAATGAATTGGCATTTGCTGTATGGCTAAACATGGTTTATATGGTAACCCACCTCACTCATTAGTGGAGGAAGCCCATGTGCCCTCTTATCAAAATTGTCTCAAACAGTTGTCGGCCCAGATCCTGGAGAATTCCATGTGCTTCTGCAAGGTACTGGACACCCCCAACTGACATTCTAGCCAGCAGTTGGAGATCTCAGAACATTAGAAGGTTGTCCTTTAGTTTTCAGCAGGAAATGCTCATCACTCGCAGACTTGCTGTCTTAAGTAATGTTAACACTTCCGATACAGTAGTTTTAAAAAGTATGGTTTCTCTATTTTGTTTCCATTTTGCTTGATAATGACTGGAAAAGGACTCTGACAGTGCAGTTGGTGGTTTCACTTGTTTATGGAGAACCCAAAAAAATGTGCATTACAGAGAATATAAAAACATAACTTGGTCCTGGCCCTGATCTTGTAATGTCTTGGGTGGACCCGTGTGCTTGCATGCAGCTCATTGCAGGATCAGGACTTAATTTTTTATGTGATGTGATGAGAGAGAGTAACAAACAATTGAGAGATGGGGGGAGAAAAAAAAAGGGTTTCAATAAAGAGATGATCCAGTTTCTCAGTTTTTGATATGTGCACATCTCTGTGGATTGGTTAAGTGTGTGTCTGTACAATATACTTTTATGAGGTGACATGGCAGAAGTGGATTTCACTGAGTTATTTGAAAGAGGAGAGGCTGATGGTTTGGTTAGGCAAAGAGGGATTAGAGCAATGTTCCATACACGGATGTTTGCGTGTGGAAGGCTCTGAGACAGTAATTGAGGGGTGCGGAGTGGTGGGATGCAGCGGGAGAGGAGAGAAGAAAAATATACCCTCTCTTTTCCTAAGAAGTGGTAGCTGCTAATAAATATTGTGTTTATCATGAAACTTTGAACATGTTCGCCTGCTTATTTGTCTTACCGTTTTAACTCCAGAGATATTTTTTCTTTATAAGTAAAATCAGTAACAACTATATTCTACTCGCTATGGTAGTGTCTTGGGTTATACAGCCCTGTTAGCTTAAAGTTCATCACGTGTCCACACGACGCCACACCATTCTCCACAGAAGTCAATGATTTAAGAGCTCTTGGCCATGTACTCTGCCTCTTGCTTCTATAGATTAATTTTTTGTGGCGTTAAAGCAGAAAATAGGTATTGTGCTTAGCAGTATCTTACAGGAAAAAATAAAATGCATTTTGATTACATTTTGTATTAAAGGGACCTTTATAAAGGTTTCTAGTGTTTTTTAAATAAATGATTAATCAACTTATATAGCTTGTTAGAATCCAATAGATCAGTAAGTTGCATATAACCATGGTTTGTAACCATCTATAGTCCCTTCTTTTAACATAGAATCATAGGACTGGAAGGGACCTTGAGAGGTCATCTAGACTAGTCCCCTGGACTCGTGGAAGGACAAAGTATTATCTAGACCAGTGCTACTCAAAGTGGTGGTCCGCAGACTGGTGCCAGTCTGCGAGCCATCAGCTGCCAGTCTGCGCGCACATTGGAAAAAAAAATTGTCAGTCCCCCACATCAGATAGCTTGAGAAACACTGTTCTAGACCATTCCAGACAGGTGTTTGTCTAACGTGCTCTTAAAAATCCCCAATGCTGGAGATTCTACAACCTTCTTAGGCAATATATTCCAGTGCTTAACCACGCTGACCGTTAGGAATTTTTTTCCAATGTCCGAACTAAAGCTCCCGTTGCTTCTTGTCCTATCCTCAGAGGTTAAGAAAAACAATTCTTCTCCCTCCTCCTTGTAACAACCTTTTACGTATTTGAAAACTGTTATCATGTCCCCTCTCAGTCTTCTCTTTTCCGGACTAAACAAACCCAATTTTTTCAATCTTCCCTCATAGGTCATGTTTTCTAGAACTTTAATCATTTTTGTCACCCTTTTCTGGACTGTCTCCAGTTTGTCCACATCCTTCCTGAAATGTAGCGCCCAGAACTGGACACAATACTCCGATTGAGGCCTAATCAGCATAGAATAGAGTGGAAGAATTACTTCTCGTGTGTTGCTTACAAAACTCCTGATAATACATCCCAGAATGATGTTTGCACTTTTTGCAACAGCTTTACACTGTTGACTCATATTTAGCTTGTGGTCCACTGTGACCCCAAGATCCTTTTCCGCAGTACTCCTTCCTAGGTAGTCCTTTCCCATTTTTTATGTGTGCAACTGATTGTTCCTTCCCCAATCTTATTTAATCTTTTTATTGCTGACCTTGGCACTGTCATAAATGTAAAGGGAAGGGTAAACCCCTTTAAAATCCCTCCTGGCCAGAGGAAAACTCCTCTCACCGGTAAAGGGTTAAGAAGCTAAAGGTAACCTCGCTGGCACCTGACCAAAATGACCAATGAGGAGACAAGATACTTTCAAAAGCTGGGAGGAGGGAGAGAAACAAAGGGTCTGTGTGTCTGTCTATATGCTGGTTTTGCCAGGGATAGACCAGGAATGGAGTCTTAGACCTTTTAGTAAGTAATCTAGCTAGGTATGTGTTAAATTATGATTTCTTTAAATGGCTGAGAAAAGAATTGTGCTGAATAGAATAACTATTTCTGTCTGTGTATCTTTTTTGTAACTTAAGGTTTTGCCTAGAGGGGTTCTCTATGTTTTGAATCTAATTACCCTATAAGGTATCCTGATTTTACAGAGGGGATTTCTTTATTTCTATTTACCCCTATTTCTATTAAAAGTCTTCTTGTAGGAAAACTGAATGCTTTTTCATTGTTCTCAGATCCAAGGGTTTGGGTCTGTGGTCACCTATGCAAATTGGTGAGGCTTTTTATCCAACATTTCCCAGGAAAGTGGGGGTGCAAGTGTTGAGAGGATTGTTCATTGTTCTTAAGATCCAAGGGTCTGGGTCTGTAGTCACCTAGGCAAATTGGTGAGGCTTTTTACCAAACCTTGTCCAGGAAGTGGGGTGCAAGGTTTTGGGAAGTATTTGGGGGGAAAGACGTTTCCAAACAGCTCTTCCCCAGTAACCAGTATTTGTTTGGTGGTGGTAGCGGCCAATCCAAGGACAAAGGGTGGAAAATTTTGTACCTTGGGGAAGTTTTGACCTAAGCTGGTAAAGAGAAGCTTAGGAGGTTTTCATGCAGTTCCCCACATCTGTACCCTAGCGTTCAGAGTGGGGGAGGAACCTTGACAGGCATAAAAAGCGGGAATGTGCTACTAAAGTTTGCGGATGACATGAAGGTGGGAGGTATTGCCAATACAGAGAAGGACTGGGATATCATACAGGAAGATCTGGATGACCTTGTAAACTGGAGTAATAGTAATAGGATGAAATTTAATAGTGAAAAGTGCAAGGTCATGCATTTAGGGATTAATAACAAGAATTTATGTTGTAAAGTGGGGACTCATCAGTTGGAAGTAACAGAGGAGGAGAAGGACCTCGGAGTATTGGTTGATCACAGGATGACTATGAGCTGCCAATGTGATATGGCCATGAAAAAAGCTAATGTCGTCTTGGGATGCATCAGGCGAGGTATTTCCGGTAGAGATAAGGAGGTTTTAGTACCGTTATACAAGGCACTGGTGAGACCTCATCTGGAATACTGTGTGCAGTTCTGGTCTCCCATGTTTAAGAAAGATGAATTCAAACTGGAACAGGTACAGAGAAGGGCTGCTAGGATGATTCGAGGAATGTCTTATGAAAAGGAGACTCAAGGAGCTTGGCTTGTTTAGCCTAACCAAAAGAAGGCTGAGGGGAGATATGTTTGTTCTCTATAAATATATCAGAGGGATAAATACCACGGAGGGAGAGGAATTATTTAAGCTCAGTACCAATGTGGACACAAGAACAAGTGGATATAAACTGGCCATCAGGAAGTTTAGACTTGAAATTAGACAAAGGTTTCCAGCCATCAGAGGAGTGAAGTTCTTGAACAGCCTTCCAAGGGAAGCAGTGAGGGCAAAAGATATATCTGGCTTCAAGACTAAGCTTGATAAGTTTATGGAAGAGATGATATGATGGGATAGCCTAATTTTGGCAATTAATTGATCTTCAACTATTAGTGGTAAATATGCCCAGTGGCCTATGATGGGATGTTAAATGAGGTGGGATCTGAGTTACTACAGAGAATTCTTTCCTGGGTGTCTGGCTGGTGAGTCTTGCCCACATGCTCAGGGTTTAGCTGATTGCCATATTTGGGGTCGGGAAGGAATTTTCCTCCAGGGCAGATTGGCAGAGGCCCTGGGGGTTTTTCGCCTTCCTCTGCAGCGTGAGGCACAGGTCACTTGCTGGAGGATTCTCTGTACCTCAAAGTCTTTAAACCACGATTTGAGGACTTCAGTAGCTCAGACATAGGTTAGAGGTTTATTACAGGAATGGGTGGGTGAGATTCTGTGGCCTTCGTTGTGCAGGAGGTCAGACTAGACGATCATAATGGTCCCTTCTGACCTTAACATCTATGAATCTATTAATCTAAATGGAGTACTTTGCATTTGTCTGTATTGGATATCATCCTATTTACTTCAGACCATTTCTCCAGTTTGTCCAGATCATTTTGAATGTTAATCCTATCCTCCAAAGCACTTGCAATCCCTCCCAGCTTGATATAATGTGCAAGCTTTATAAATGTACTCTCTATGCCAATTTCTAAATCATTGATGAAGATATTGAATGGAACCGACCCAGAACTGATCCCTGCGGGACCCCACTCGTTATGCCCTTCCAGCATGACTGTGAACCATTGATAACTACTCTTTGGTAATGCTTTTCCAACCAGTTTTGTACCCACCTTATAGTAGCTCCATCTAGGTTGCATTTCCCTAGTTTTTTTATGAGAATGTCATGCGAGACAGTATCAAAAGGTTTACTGAAGTCAAGATATACCACATCTACCGCTTCCCCCCATCCAGAAAGCGTGTTACCCTGTCAAAGAAAGCTATCAGGTTGGTTTGACATGGGTTTTTTTTTTTTTACTGTCACTTATCACCTTATTATCTCTAGATGTTTCCAAATTGATTGCTTAATTATTTTCTCCATTATCTTTCCAGGTACAGAAGTTAAGCTGACTGGTCTGTAATTCCCTGGGTTGTCCTTATTTCCCTTTTTATAGTTTTTTTTTTAATAGATTACATATTTATAACCATCTACAACACGTGCTACTACTCATGTCTCCAACAGGCTTATAAAACCTATTAATTATTTATTGAGCCTTTATACATTGTTTATAGACATATGTGTTACAGAAAGTGTGACCTTTATTTCTGTAACATGTAAAATGTTGTTATACTTCTGATGATCTTTTTTTTTTTTTCTGGAGCTTTCTTCCTACCTTTGGTGTTTTCTCCCAGCTTCAGTGTACAAATGACATCCAGTGGTTAAGCTGTTGTTGCAAACTTTCCCAAGTTTACTCAACTCTTGTTCATATTTTTTAGAAGGAAATTACATTAACAATTTACCACAACTTCTTGCCTCCAATCACTCACACAGATTACTAGTGTTACTATGTCACAATTACTAATAGTCCATCACCCACAGGTGGAATGATTTTTAATTTACAGTGGTGAATAGTGTGGACTTATAAAAGAGAAATAACTTAGCTTCAGATATTTTTATCTGTAAGTGCTCTAATTAGGTAGAAGTAGTTTTTCTACACTAAGGTCTCACCCATTCAATGTTTTGCATTGAAATACTTCTGTCTTACTCTGTACTTACCTGTTGCTCCTTCTGAATCCACAAAATGGAAGCTCACATGAATATGTTGGTTGGGATTCAGTAGTGTGTAGGAGTGGGCAGGAGGTAACCAAAAGCCTAAAATAACAGCTAGAGGTTTCAGAGGGAAGAAAAATCTGTTTGAATGGATGCCTGTTTACAGCAAATAACTGTAAAAGAAACCCCTCAGCTCCTTTAGCTGATGATAGAGTCCTTACTTTGTACTCTCTGGGGAAGTTTCCCATGCATCAGCCGATCCAAGAGAGTGGGTTACAGGTCCTATGGGAGGAGTTGGGGAGTAAGCTACAAAAGGGCATGTGACCACAGAATACTCCTAAAGATCTAGGACATCTTATAGGGAGAGTCCATACATCAGCCTCCCTGTAGTGGAGGAATGCCAGGCACTTGTGATGAGCCGAAAACACAAGTCCCACTGGCCCAGATAATGCAGAACACTGTGGTACTGGAACCAGCGTAGCCAGTAAAAACTTAGAGCATGGGCCATTGGAGAGCATGGGCATGCTGATTTACTTTGAGCTCTATGTAAGGTGTTGATTCAGCCATCGCTATTTTACATGATAAATATTTTATGCATTTGGTGGGGGATGGAATTTAATCCTGGCTTTGCTCCGTGTAAGGCCACATAGCTCATATAAAGGGCCTTTTATAAAGGGGTGAGGATGCTTCTCCATAGACTCACTTCCCACCTTTTGAAAGTACCACCCCCTTTGAGCCTATGCTCCTGCACGTGCACTTGGCTGGTATGATTTAGCGCAGGTTTATAAGAATAATTCCCAAGATGTTCTGGTTGTACCATTCTTGCGTGATTAAAAGCATGATGAAAATTACTATATTATGTGGATAATGAGTCTGAAGTACAGTGTAGTGGCTGGAAAACTGAGACCAGTATTTTCTTCCAGTTGCACAGTAAACTTCTGGAGACAGAACGCCAGCTAGGGGAAGCACATGGTCGACTTAAAGAACAGAGACAACTCTCTAGTGAAAAACTGATGGACAAGGAACAGCAGGTGGCTGATCTGCAGTTAAAACTTTCTCGTGCCGAAGAACAGGTAGGAGTGATACACATGATCAGATTTCACCTTTGTTGTAGTGGTGTTTTGTGTATTCTACTTGCAACATCCTTCTCATGTTGGTGTTTACATAGTTTGTGTCCATATAGTCTATATGATGGTTACTTTTTTGTTTTTAGAAGGCTAAAGAATTATTTCCTTGCCTATAGCCTAAATGTGCGAGGTGCTTTACAGATAAATAAAGGATATGGCCCTGGCACTTGAGTACTTTCAGGCTAAGGGTCTGAGCATGCAAAAAGATCTACATGCACAGAAACTTATGCCGTGCTGTCATAAATATAAAGGGAAGAGTAAACACCTTTAAATCCCTCCTAGCCAGAGGAAAAATCCTTTCACCATGTCAAGGTTCCTTCCCCACTCTGAACTCTAGGGTACAGATGTGGGGACTTGCATTAAAGCCCCCCTAAGCTTATTCTTACCAGCTTAGGTTAAACGCTGCCACCACCAAAGTGTTACACAAAGAACAGGGGACGTGCCACTTGGAAACATCTCCCTCCCAAAATATCCCCCCAAGCACTACATCCCCTTTCCTGGGGAAGGCTTGATAAAAATCCTCTCCAATTTGCATATGTGAACACAGACCCAAATCCTTGGACCTTAAGAACAATGAAAAAGCAATCAGGTTCTTAAAAGAGAATTTTAATTAAAGAAAAAGTAAAAGAATCACCTCTGTAAAATCAGGATGGTAAATACCTTACAGGGTAATCAGATTCAAAACATAGAGAATCCCTCTAGGCAAAACCTTAAGTTACAGAAAGACACAAAAACAGGAATATACATCCCATTCAGCACAACTTATTTTATCAGCCATTTAAACAAAACAGAATCTAACGCATATCTAACTAGATTGCTTATTAACTCTCTACAGGAGTTCTGACCTGCATTCCTGTTCTGGTCCCGGCAAAAGCATCACACAGACAGAGAGAACCTTTTGTTTCTCCCCCCTCCAGCTTTGAAAGTATCTTGTCTCCTCATTGGTCAGACACATGCATAGCAGAGTTTTGTGTGTGCATATCTTTTTATGAGATCAGGGTCCAACTGAAGAAGTAATAGTGATTATAGTGAATAATGTGTTGGGGGGAATTGGTGTCAGAAAACTAATTTTACTACTCTATTAATAGGTCAAGTTTTTTGCAATAGGGTACTTAGGGTATGTTTACTTAGGGTATGTTTACACTACCCGCCGGATTGGCGGGTAGTGATCGATCCCCGATCGCTCTGCCATCGACTCCTGTACTCCATCGCAGCGAGAGGTGGAAGTGGAGTCGACGGGGGAGTGGCGGCAGTCGACCCTGCGCCGTGAGGACGTGAGGTAAGTCGACCTAAGAGACATTGACTTAAGCTATGCTATTCTCATAGCTGAAGTTGCATATCTTAGGTTGATCCCCTCCCCTAGTGTAGACCAGGTCTTCGTAACAAATATTTGTTGTTGACCTGTTTATATTAGCTATATGCAGATGTGCCAAACCTCTAAGAGTGGTACGTTTTCAAAGTTTTACACTGCGGTTTAGCAGACACCTCTAAACTGCAGTGTAAAACTTTGAAAATTTACCGCTCTTAGGCCTGGTCTACACTGGGGGGGGGAATCGATCCAAGATACTCAACTTCAACTACGAGAATAGCGTAGCTGAAGTCGACGTATCTTAGATCGATTTAGAATCACTTTGCGTCCTCGCGGCGCGGGATCGACGGCCGCCACTCCTCTGTCGACTCCGCTTCTGCCCTCACTGTAGTGGAGTTCTGGAGTCGATGGCAGAGCGATCGGGGATCAATTTATCACGTGTCGATTAGATGCAATAAATCGATCCCCAATAGAGCGATCACTACCCGCCGATCCGGTGGGTAGTGTAGACATGGCCTTTGACTTTAATGAGTCATACAGCTAACACTGTGCAGTGCTTTGCATGTTGGCTCCAGAAAGTCTGTTAAGGTAAATAGACCATAAGGGCAAGTGTATACTTAAAATGCTGCATCGGCACAACTGCACTGATGCAGCTGCTCTGCTGCAGCGCTCTAATGAAGACGCTCTATCCTGATGGGAAAGAGCTGTCCCGTCGGCATAGTTAATCCACCTCCCTTAGAGGCAGTAGCTATGCTGATGGGAGAAGGTCTCCCACCAACATAGTGCTGTCTAAACCGGGGATTAGGTCTGTGTAACTAAATCTCTCAGGGGTGTGGATTTTTCACACCTCTGAGCGACGTAGTTATACCAGTGCAAGTCTGTAGCGTGGACCAGACCTAAGTTGCTACTAAAACTGCTAATGATAATTAGCACTTAGTATACTTTATGAATATAAATTTCTTTAACTCTACTTATCCATGAGAAAAAAGACTAAATCTCCTTTAACAGCTTGGTGTTAAGATGTAAAATAATGCCTGTCTGACACATGAGGTAATTTTTGTTATTTAGAATTTACCTACTGTCAGTGTTGATAAGTACTTCAGTGCTGTGTTTGTACTTTGCTGTAGAACTGGTATGACAAATTACTACTTTTGCATCTGTTTGAAATGTTAAACTGTTTAGTGTACAGTCTTTCAGTATTAGAGTAAATGATAAATGTTATTGAACTACTGAATTGTGCTTGTCAGTTTTCAGTCAACAGTCCGTGACTGTTTTTTTAAGCTAAAGGAAAAAGCAGGAAATTGCACTGAATTACAGCATCAGTTAGATAAAGCAAAACAGCAGCATCAGGAGCAACAGACTCTTCAGCAAAGCACTACAGCAAAACTCCGAGAAGCCCAGGTAAAAAAACCAACGCACATTCTTTTCAAACTGGTGTATTGCAGCAGTAATATTGCCGGTGCATTGCAACATGTAAACAAGCGGCACAATTTCCTAATGTATACCATTTTCTTCTTTTAATTAAATAACATTGAAGGAATTTATAATTTCAAAATAGAATATGTAGTAAGTATTTGTGAAATTTGATATCTAACATTTCATGCATCAGGAATAACTTTTAAGGTCCCTATACTTAAAGAAACTATTTAATGCATTTTTAGAATGATTTGGAACAAGTACTGCGTCAGATTGGAGATAAGGACCAAAAAATTCAAAACCTTGAGGCCTTGCTACAAAAGAGTAGAGAGAACATCACCCTGTTAGAAAAAGAAAGAGAGGACTTGTATGCGAAAATTCAAGCGGGGGAAGGAGAAACTGCAGTTCTTAACCAGCTGCAAGAGAAGAATCATACTTTGCAAGAGCAGGTAAGAAATGCAAAAATCTCCAATACCCTTAAGAAAGTTTGTGTAAGAAGAGTCTCCTTTGTTTCTATCTCCCAGTCTGCAGCTTCAGCCTCCACTGTACTTTGCCCTTTTTTGGATACTGTATTGCTTTAGCATCTCTTTTTATAAAATTCACAAGATTTCTGTGATTTTCCCCCCTCCATCCCCCCTTCTTGTTCTGATAGCAATACATTTTGGTGCTTCACATCCAGCTGTACAAGTTGTGCACTTGGATATGAAGGATGGTGTGTATACATACAATCAAAATGATTTATTATTAGTTTTTCTTACCTTTGTGGAAATCTAATTGATAACATATTTGAACAAGAAAACACATAACATACACTGAATATGATTTAATGAACAGTTCTTTGAGGTGGAAATTACAATCACAGTGTAGCATCTGAAAGGTACATTATTAGATATTTTAAAGGTATTTTAAAGTAATTTTAGCTGCATAATCTTTTAAAATATATGTGTGTATGTATATACACACATATATTTTTTAAAAAGCTATGCTGGAATTACTACTACTTGTGCATACAATTTTTACTTCATAATTTTGCAAAAGGTAATGTGATTGTATGTTGGTGACTCTTTTTGTACTAGAGGAATTTTTTTAGTATACTGTTTAAAATACCAATATGGTAATATTGTTGCACACTTACTAACAAAGGTTATTAGAACACCGTGTTCTCCTTTCCCAGCATATGTGCAACACATTAGTAGTAATTAGAGCTGAATGTGAGTTCTCTGGCATATAGTCCTTAGTGTATGCTACTGGTACAAATAAGATAGAAATGTACCAGCTGTTACCTGTTTGTAATGGAAGGAACACCTGTGTCTTTTATGAGCTACTTGAAAAATATTTTGGTAGCAAACACATGTCAATTTTTTGTGAGTAATTAATGGATGTTTTTTGCCATACTTGCTGTAATGTTATAATAAAACATACACAATATATAGAATACTAATATGAATTAAATGGAGTTCGGTTCATGTTTACTGCAGACATAGAGCTTTGAAATGGGCAAAGATTAAATTGATAGGGATATATTGTTTTCTGGATGGATCACATGTAACTCACATTAGTGTTAATGGTCATGTGGATATACCCTTATCCTGAAGAGTTTATAATCCAAGGTACTGATCATATGAACATTTATACACATGTCAGCAGGACTACTCATGTTGTGTAAAGAAAAGCATGAGTGTAAGTGTTTGCAGGGTCAGGTCTTAAGAAGACAGGTGAAACATGAAGGGTGGAGGGAGAGGGATACAATCAAATATATATAATTTTCTATTAATGGATTTACTTCTAAATTCTTGGCAGATACATTCTATATTCAAGGAGCAAGTGCTGTATGTTGCATTTTTCATACTGTTTCTCCCAGCTCATAACCTTATGTGTCAAGCTAAAACCTCATTCAAATTGATGCTTAAACATGCAAAATAAAGCCCAATAGCATCTGCCCAGAATCTAGCACCATGTGGGTGGAGGGTTTTACTGGGTATTGTGACCAGGAATGTGTGGGAGGAAGTAAGGGTGGGAGCACACAGAAATGGAGAGCAGACAAGAACAGAGAGAAGGAGAGGCAAGAAAGCCAAGCAGGAGCCTGTGACCATGGAAAAAGCTAGAGAGCTTTCAGATTGTTGTTGGCTAAAGAGGTTTGTGGGCTGTAAGCTTAGAAACTGCTCTTTTGTTCTTGGTTCCCTCTGCATTCAGAGGCCCATCACTTTGAACATTCCTTCCAATAAACAGGACCACAGCAAATAAAATACCATCAAATTCTACTTCCAGCTGGAACCTTCCAAGGGCCCCAAACTATGACTGTCCACTTAGGTGGAAAAGGGGCAATAATACATAACCAAAGGGTTGAGTCCAGGCCTTCAGTGCAAAGCTCAACTCAGCCTAACTATTGAACCACAATTGGTGCCTCCATGATGTGTTTATATTATTTTTCTTATAAATAAAGTAAGACTCAACCATCCTCATCTATCTCTCAACCTAGCTAACACTAACTGGGCACACACAGAAGGGTGCACACTCACAGTGTTATATGAGAGTGATCATGCTTGCTGCCTTTGAATATCTTGTCAAAATAGTTATGCTTTTAAAAGTTGGGGTGACTCATGTATTGCACACAAAAAATAAATGCACTGTTGTTGTCCAGAAAGAGAAACTTTGTAGAATTAATAAGTGGTGAAGTTGATCAGTATTGGGGCTTCGTAATCGAAACAACATCTTTTGAATTTTAGGATGTTTTTAATTTTGCCCTTGGACTTTTAATTGGCAGCTTATTTATATTGTAGGTAACTCAGCTAACAGAAAAGCTGAAGAATCAGTCGGAAAGCCATAAACAAGCCCAAGAGAATTTGCATGAGCAGGTGCAAGAGCAGAAGGCACATCTGAGAGCTGCTCAAGACCGTGTGCTCTCCCTAGAAACAAGCATTGGTGAACTA
The DNA here is from genome assembly GCF_965140295.1 of Lepidochelys olivacea. Classification (NCBI taxonomy): domain Eukaryota; kingdom Metazoa; phylum Chordata; order Testudines; family Cheloniidae; genus Lepidochelys; species Lepidochelys olivacea. Next base: position 272,152,441 of record NC_140411.1, read on the forward strand.
AATAGTCAGCTAAATGAAAGCAAAGAGAAAGTATCCCAGCTTGATTTACAGGTAATTTGCCTTTGTACTGTATGCTAATGAAAAAAATCCATCTGCTTTTCATTGTGGAAAAAGGTGGCCTTTGTTGAATATACAAGGCTAGTAGGCTAAGTTTCTACTAAAGTTTGCTTGTTTTGTGAGCAAAAAATGGCCAAATAAAGTGCAATAAGCAAGATGCAATCCAGCAAGACATCAGCCGTTCTAAGATATAAGGGTTGCAGCCAAAAAACAACACACCGAAAAGAACACAACCACCACCAAAGAGTCGAGGTAGGAGAAGTTATGTCTCCTTAAAAGCCTCAGACTTGCTGTGTGCATCAAAGCTAAGAAGCCTGTCTGAAAACTGTTTTAATGGTTCTATACTCCACATGCCAGGGTGAGAATCTGTCAAAGCAGGGTCATGAAGAACCTGACACTACCCAGAATTTTAGTAGATTACTGATTTTTGAAGTGGTTTTATATTTTACTGGGTTTTGGGTTTTTTGTCTAATGCAGTCAAGCAAAAGTTCCAATGGGGACTTAATCACAATTGAGAGAGACTGAGGGCTTGTCTACGCTTAAAATGCTGCAGCAGCGCTGCCATGGTACTTCAGTAAAGACACTACCTATGCTGTCCCATTGGCACAGGTACTCCACCTCCCTTAGAGGTGGTATTCTCCCGTCAGCCTAGTGCTGTCCACACCAGGGTTTGGTTGGTTTAAATGCATCACTCAGGGGTGTGGATTTTTCACACCCCTGAATGTGACATAGTTAGACTGACCTAATTTCCTAGCATAGCTCAGGCCTGAATGCTTTGAAGCCTACTACAAGGAGGCTCATATTCAGGTCCCAGAAGGAATAAGGTACATTTGACCAGAGGTTTGGCAGATAGTCTAAGACTTGTCTTGATAAAGTGTCCATTTCTGAAATGTGGGAAGTGGCTACTACTGGTATTTGGGATATGGTTCATAATGATCATTATTACTGCTCAGCCCTTCTATTAGTTCCAGGTGTATGTAGATCACTGATTTCCATAGGGGTGGGAATCCATGAAAACCGTTTAGGCTTTGATGTTGCTCCCATTAAATCAAATGGGAGTTTTGCCATTGCTTTGAGTAAGAGCAGGATGGAACCTTTAATCAGGGGAAAAAAATAGCTAACTTACAAGTAGCTGGAGATCTCTGAAAATTGCCGTACAGATCCACGCTGACACACCCTTCATGTCTGCCATTCAGATTCTATTTATGACTGGAGAATTGCTAACATAGTTCCTATTTTTAAGAAAGGAAAAAAAAGTGATCCGGGTAACTAGAGGCCTGTTAGTTTGACATCTGTAGTATGCAAGGTCTTGGAAAAATTTTTGAAGGAGAAAGTAATTAAGGACATTGAGGTCAATGGTAATTGGGACATAATACAACATGGTTTTACAAAAGGTAGATCGTATCAAACCAACCTGATCTCCTTCTTTGAGAAGGTAACAGATTTTTTAGACAAAGGAAACAGAGTGGATCTAATTTACCGTGATTTCAGTAAGACATTTGATACGGTTCCACATGGGGAATTATTAGCTAAATTGGAAAAGATGGGGATCAATATGAAAATTGAAAGGTGGATAAGGAACTGGTTAAAGGGGAGACTACAACGGGTCACACTGAATGGTGAACTCTCAGGCTGCAAGGAGGTTACTAGTGGAGTTCCTCAGGGATCGGTTTTGGGACCAATCTTATTTAATCTTTTTATTACTGACCTTGGCACAAAAAGCAGGAATGTGCTAATAAAGTTTGCGGATGACATGAAGCTGGGAGGTATTGCCAATACAGAGAAGGACCAGGATATCATACAGGAAGATCTGGATGACCTTGTAAACTGGAGTAATAGTAATAGGATGAAATTTAATAGTGAAAAGTGCCAGGTCATGCATTTAGGGATTAAGAACAAGAATTTATGTTATTAAGTGGGGACTCATCAGTTGGAAGTAACAGAGGAGGAGAAGGACCTCGGAGTATTGGTTGATCACAGGATGACTATGAGCTGCCAATGTGATATGGCCATGAAAAAAGCTAAGGCAGTCTTGGGATGCATCAGGCGAGGTATTTCCAGTAGAGATAAGGAGGTTTTAGTACCGTTATACAAGGCACTGGTGAGACCTCATCTGGAATACTGTGTGCAGTTCTGGTCTCCCATGTTTAAGAAAGATGAATTCAAACTGGAACAGGTACAGAGAAGGGCTGCTAGGATGATTCGAGGAATGTCTTATGAAAAGGAGACTCAAGGAGCTTGGCTTGTTTAGCCTAACCAAAAGAAGGCTGAGGGGAGATATGATTGTTCTCTATAAATATATCGGAGGGATAAATACCACGGAGGGAGAGGAATTATTTAAGCTCAGTACCAGTGTGGACACAAGAACAAATGGATATAAACTGGCCATCAGGAAGTTTAGACTTGAAATTAGACAAAGGTTTCCAACCATCAGAGGAGTGAAGTTCTGGAACAGCCTTCCAAGGGAAGCAGTGAGGGCAAAAGATATATCTGGCTTCAAGACTAAGCTTGATAAGTTTATGGAAGGGATGATATGATGGGATAGCCTAATTTTGGCAATTAATTGATCTTCAACTGTTAGTGGTAAATATGCCCAGTGGCCTATGATGGGATGTTAGATGGGGTGGGATCTGAGTTACTACAGAGAATTCTTTCCTGGATGTCTGGCTGGTGAGTCTTGTCCACATGCTCAGGGTTTAGCTGATTGCCATATTTGGGGTCGGGAAGGAATTTTCCTCCAGGGCAGATTGGCAGAGGCCCTGGGGGTTTTTCACCTTCCTCTGCAGCGTGAGGCATGGGTCACTTGCTGGAGGATTCTCTGCACCTCAAAGTCCTTAAACCACGATTTGAGGACTTCAATAGCTCAGACATAGGTTAGAGGTTTATTACAGGAGTGGGTGGGTGAGATTCTGTGGCCTTCGTTGTGCAGGAGACACACATTGTTTACAAACATTGAAACACTCTTCTTCTCAGATAAAAGCAAAGACTGAATTACTGCTTTCAGCAGAAGCATCAAAAGCCGCTCAAAGAGCAGATCTTCAGAATCATTTGGACACAGCCCAGAATGCGCTGCAAGATAAACAACAGGTAGGAGAAATTAATGCTACTAGATCATCTAAGATAACCTGTGTACAAAACGAAAAGGACAATTTGGTTTGGGAAAAAAATCCAAGTCCTTGTGGATTTGCATTTGCATTGGAGACATTTAGTCAGAGTATTTGAATATGTGATATATTTTGTCCTGTTTGTTATAAGCAGGGCCCTGTGTATTGTAATGTATGGAATTGACTGTGGAATCCACCCCTGCTGCAGAAATGTACTCTAGAATCTAAACTTCCATATTGTAACAGAACAGAATTGTTTCTAACCTGTGTGATTATGAAGAGAGACTTTACAAAGTATACTGAGTGTAAAACAAAGCAGTGTTGTTTTTCTGGAGTCTGCAGATTCAAGATAAAAAAGCAAACTTCAGTTAAATGAAGAAATATATTTTTATTCCAAAATAACTGTGTGCACACACATACTTGCAGTAAAATAAAAAAGGGATGAATTAAAACCAATTTAGTTATTTTGGTGCAAGTCTGTGTGCACTCCATCCCTAAATCAGCACGTCTCATTGGGGTGCTAATATTGAAAACAATAGATAACAAATTAACTGTCAACATGATTAATTGTTTTGCTGCTGATTATTTCAGCAGAAACATCCACAACTCCAAACCACTTCAAAAACTAACACTGCCTCCCATGCCTTCTTGGGTGGGGAATTGAATATCAATATAAATAGCACAAGTCCTTCTGTAGTGATTGCATTTTTCATTCTCATATTTAATTAATTAAAAATCTCCCATATTTTATGTTAAATGAAGCTGCTAACAAATTTGTCAGTCTCTTGCATCAGAGTCTCGCACAAGTTAGGTCCAGCTCACCATAAAACGCATGGGTCTTTTGACTATCAGCATTATGTGTTCCATTTCTTATAGAGAATAATATTGTTCCATGTTGAACCAATAGTTTTCAAACTATGATTCGTAAACCATTGGAGTCTGTGGAGAGTTGACTGGTCACATGGTATTGGCTGTCCTTGTTCCTGCTAAATTTAATTGACTGCTACAAATAGGTTAATGTTATGTTCCCATGCACGCAATTGGTGTAGTTGCCACAAGAATATTATGTGATTATGAATGGGAGAGGAGTTGTTCTTTAAGACAATCTCTTTATGAAGGTGTGATTCACAGCATGAAAAAGTTCTGCCTTAAAAGCAATTTGAAAAGAATAAGCTATTGAATATGCTGTTTTTCTCCAGTATAATGTGTATGTTTTTTAAAAATTCCATCTGAACATTTTAGACAAGTAATATTTATGCATGTGTTTAGAGAACTCTTTAATAATTTAAAAAATACTCATCCCTTAATAAAAGTAACCATTTTCAATTATATTTTACTTCATAGGAGATAAATAAGGTCAACACTCAGTTAGATCAGGTTACGGCTAAGCTGCACGACAAGCAAGAATATTGTACACAGCTGGAAGCCAGTCTTAAAGAGTATAAAGAAAAACATCTTTATTTAGAACAGAAAACGGAGGAGCTAGAGGGACAGCTTAAGGTTTGTATTCAGAAATGAAGAACTTGAGTTTATAAAACTAGCTTTCACCATGTAAAGCACCAAAATTGTTTCATAATGCATGGTAACAGCAGTGCGGAAATTGCAGGAGGAGGATGGCCAGCCACCTAAAAAGTGATGTTGATGGTATTCTCTTTTCCCAGTGTTTCCTTTTTCAGCTGATGAATGAGAAAGTGGGGTTATGCCATAACTGCCTCCACTGCCCCAGCCTCCTTCCCCGCCAATTGCAACCTGAATATAATTCATGGAGAATATTAAGAGATGAGACATAGGCCACTTCCTAAATTCAGAACTCTCATATTTGTGGTTGTATAAACTTCAGGTAACTTTATTTAAGTGCATAAGTGTTTGCAGGATCAGACCCTAATGTACACACATCTTCAGTGTCTTACATTTGAGGCAGGAGGCAAAAAGACAGAATACAGTAACATGAGAAGTGTATACAATTGCACAGAGGTGGAGTATGTTCCATTTATAAATTACTGGGTTATTTTTAGATTACCGTATTTTAAGCATTTTGCAGATATTTGAATCCATTACAATATAGAAGTATATTTAATTTTAAATGTACGTGAAGACTAGGGGTGAGATCTTTATGGCTGGAGGCATTTATGAACAACTGAGTGATTTTTCACTCTGGTGGTTGTGTTATGGTAACTGTAGCTTTTTCTTTTCTTTTACAGAAACTTGAAACTGACATTCTTGAGGTTAAAGCAAGCAAAGAACAGGCCCTTCAGGAGCTACAACAGCAACGACAGCAGTGTACAGAGCTAGGCCTCAGAACAACAGAACTGACCAAACAGCTTGAAGCAAAAAGAGAAGTGTATGCTAACGCTGTTTAATGCATTACTTTTCAGACCCAGAGACCAAGATTCACATTTGAATTGTTCTATAAGAACAAACAAATGCATGTTTATACTCTTAGACTAGAATTGAAATTATTATTCACCTTCATGATCAGTTATTCACCATAATGATCACCAGAACTCACCTAAAACACTAGAGTAACCCTACACCTCAGTGGGGGCTTCTGCATCTTTCCCCACACAGGGGAGATAAACGTTGCCTTGTTTGACTTGCACTTCAGCCATCAGCCTTCATCCCATAGGTAAGTCACCAAGTACCGTGACTTAACCTGAGTGGGTTGAGATGCATTCAGTGTACTTCCTCCATCTCTTCTGTACACTCTGTCTAGGTCCCACTTGTATCCGCAGCAGAAAGCTGGTCATCAGCAAACAACCTTGCATTATCATACCATCCTCTGAAAAATTAGGGGGTCCTTCGCAGCATGGGGCTCAGATCTAATATGTATATAAATGAGATATTCATCATCACCACCTATATCTGATATATGGGTAAGAGCAGGTTCTATTATCATAGAACAGATGAGAATATTGGAATTCCTATGCTTGACTAAGCAGATTTAAGTTTTGTGCGATAAATGGTCAAGGGAGATTCAACCTATAGGTGGAAAGTTAGTGGGGATACAGGATAGCATTAAAGCTGGTGTGGAAATCTTAATTGCAAATGCAATTTCTCCAGCACTTAGCACAAACAAAAACTACCACAAAACATATCTGGTAATGTTGTTGTGTTGAAGGTCAGTCTCTTAACTTTTAACTCTGTCTGGGAATAATGTGTGTGAGACTGTCTTTCATAGAACCAAAGGGTATGTTGCCAGTTGATGGATCTGAATATATTAACCTGTTCAGACATCTGCTGAGTAAAAAAACCTTAATTTTGGTTTTTATTCATCTTGATTTACAATTTGCATGTTAGCTCTCTAGGGGTAGTTCATAGGCGTAATGTTTAAAGAACCACCACCAGCCTGAAAATGGGACTTCAGAGTATGTCATTCATTTAAGTGTAGAAACGAAACATCAATACATCATCTGAAAAAACATGTTTTAAATTAGAAGAACGATTAATGTTTTTGATTATAGAGAGTAGATTTAATTACACAAAACAACTTAGGGATAATTTTTTAAAGTTTTGTATTTCACTGCTCTCCTTTGTATTTGCACAGTGTATCTAGTACTAAATTGGATTTGGAGAAGAAATCTGATGCCCTGGAACAAGCAAAACAGCAAATATCAAAGCAAGGGGAAGAAAAAGCAAGCCTTAAACGGGACCTTGAGAAATTAAATCAAGAGACAAATAAACAACGTAAGGAACTAGATGGCAAGATTCAAGCAGCAACATTAGAGCTGCAGAAAATGAAGTTGGAGAAAGACACTTTATTGAAAGACCTTACAGTTACCAAAGACAAATTATCAAAAACCATTGAATCCTTGAAGGATATAAAGGATGAATTGGAAAAGGAGAAACAGAAAGGAAAAGCCACTGTGGCAGAAATGGTTAGTTATGGATTTAATCAGGCATCCAGTATTGGGTATTTTTCAATTTTCTCATTCATGATTGTCAGCTCTGCTTTGCATTCTAGTACGAAAACTGCTCACATTTATTGCAAAGATGATGGCACCAACTGTGGAAATTATGATTGCCTTAAGAAAAACAAAACTGAGATATAATTGTAAGTCCTAAATTAAGTTGTGGCTGGATGTTTTTACTGGTAAACATTGGTTCATACCAGAAACCAGACCCCTTTAGTTGCTTTTTAATATGGCAAAGAAAACCACAGACGGGGATGAGCATTGAAACAATTATATGTGAAATGTGGAAAACACTGGACAGCCCTATAAAAACACAGATTGTGAAATTTTGCCAAAATGCAACCCACATTTGAGAACAATGAAGTCAGTTTTTCTTAATGTATTATAGTTTTGGTTTTCTAATCTGTTCCATGCAGAACACATTGGTGCACTTGTTATGGGTATGATGGAAGATTGCTAGTTCTGGTAAGTATAATGGTGTCTGGAGAGACAAGGTGGGTGAGGTCATATCTTTTATTGGACCAATTTCTGTTGCAGACAAGCCTTTGAGCTTACACAAGTCTGCAGAGCTGAAGAAGAGCTCTGTAAGCTCTCCCCAACAGAAGCTGGTCCAATAAAAGATATTACCTCATCCACTTTGTGTCTCTAATATCTTGGGAACAACATGGCTACAACGCTGCATAGAATAATTGTGTCTGTCATTTTGGGAAATACCACATCTGAACATGTTGCAAGACCTGTCAGAAAGCTAACTGATTCCAGTGACCTAAGAAGCGGCAGTATGGCGGCAAAATGCTTGGCCAGGAGTTCATTATTGTTATAAAAGTGACCCTTACTATTACTGTGTTTAAAACGATAATCCCCATTTTTCTTTTTTTTTTTTAAACTTTGGCTGCTTATAGCAACATCACCTAGTACAGTAGCAATACAGATTTTGTGAATTTTCTATGTTTAAAATTTATCGTAGGGGTATTTTTCCCAATTTCTTTTCCTGTTTTGCATCAGACCATCTCTCAGCTCCCATGTGTGATTGTTATTTTTATTTCCACTAAAAATAATCAGTATTTACAATTACAAATCACATTTCTCCCCACCTTCTGTCCCTTGTATAAAAAGTCCTTTTGGTTCTTCTTTAACGAATACCTGTGATTGCAAAATGTTTTACAAAGTCAGGTCTACTCTTAAAATGCTGCAGTGGTGCCGCTGTAGTGCTTCATTGAAGATGCTAGTATGCTGACTCGGGAGCTTCTCCCGCCGACATCGTTAAGCCACTTCTGTGAGAAGCGGCAGCGTGTCAAGGGGAGAAGCCTTTCTGTCGACATAGCGCTGTCGGTATTGGGGGTTAGGTTAGAGAACTGTGTCGCTCAGGGCTGTGGATTTTTCACACCCCTGAGCAATGTAGTTATACTGAGGTATGTTTATAATGTAGACCTGGCCTTAGCTACTTCTGCTTAACTATTTACATTTACTCTAGTAACTGGAAGGATTTACTCTTCAGTTTATACTATTAAAAATAAGGTCCATATTCTACTTCCGGGAAAGTCCATGGGAGTTTTGCCATTGATTTCAGGGACTGGGATTTGGACCTGAAGTGCACGCGTGTGTGTGTGTGTGAGAGAGAGAGATTTTAGATTACATTACTAACAAAGGTTCCAATTCTGCCATCCTTACTTACTCTGTGTAATACCTTACTCCAGAATTAATAAAGATGGTGTTTGAGCCTATACTGTTCCCTGACAAGGGGAAGAACCTCAGTATTTATTGGTACTTTAAAATGGCCATCCTTGTGGTTCCACTTCTGAGCTGCCAATCTAGGCCTCAATTGAGAAAAGCATCCCTATTCAGGAAAGCACTTCAGCACATTCTTAAGAGCCAGGAACTTAAATGCTATTTAAGCACATGCTTAATTTTCAGAATAAATAGCATTTAAGTCCATGGGTCTTAAGAATGTGCTGAAGTGCTTTCCTGAATCTGGGCCTTCGTGACCTGGGAAGAATGACTAGGACTGGATTTTCAACGGTTATAGTTTATAGCCCATTGTGAGGATATTTCTGTGTCGGAAACAGATTCTGATTTAAGAGAATGCAAGTGTCCTTTCTTGGTAGTTTGTAGTTTTTGTAATAACAGCTTAAATGCATTTGGTAAAGTTGACAAAACATGCTCACTAGGTAATCTGTTTTTTAGGAAAAATCTTGCCAAGAAACTAAACATCAGCTTCAAGTACAGACAGAGTCTGTAGCTAAAGAACGGAATGAGTTGAAAAACTCACTGGAAAAACAGGAAGGGGTAAGATAACTAATTCCCAATTACAAAAAATAACAATATATCAATCACAGCTTTTCCAATCACATATGCAGAGATCAGATTAGAGGGGAAAAAAGGTAGTGGTATTCTCCCAAGCCCTATGCAGTTGACACCAAAACAAGATGACAGTCACAGAAGATTGTGTGTATTCTAATATGATCATCCGTGGTTTTGGTGTGCTTTTCGTACAATAGATATAGTGATAACAGATGATCATTGTCCCTCTGCTTTCTTACATGTTTTGAAATAGTTAACTATGTTAACTTGTCATTAGTTTTCTGAGTTAACATCTCTTTTAAATGAGTGGTGACAGTTCACACCTCTCAGATCTGTTGTTTCAAGCTTAGTTAGACATCTCCATATCGTTGTATGTATCATTTTATCAGTATGCTATTTGCTGTTTGGGAGAAAATTTTCAGAAACTCTTGAGAGATTTTGTTGTTTTTGAAAATCTCCCTATAGGAGGTTATCTTTGTAACTATATGGATTATTCTTACGTTTAAAAAAATGAAAACTTACATTCTAGAGCACAGGATAGCCATGTCAACGATAAAGGATCTGCTGCCAAGTGACTTTGGAGTGGGCCAGTTTGGCCCCTGCATGAAAAAAGAGGCCAATTAGATGTCCAATTAGATGTTAGCTGTAAATAATGTATTTGATGTACAGCAACAAAAACTAATGGTGATTAAGGTAAAGATAATATGCAGGTTTTTTATATTTTTAAATATAGATTTCTAAGCAGCTGACAATAGAGCTTGATTCAGCACGAGGACAAATACTGGAGATTCAGGGTGTCCTAAAAGAGAAGGAAAAGAATGAGCAGCATCTCCAGGGAAAGCTGAAAGAACTGAAGGAATCATTTGATCAGAAGAAAAGGCAAACTGAAACACAGCAAGCTGAATTAAAGGGTGCCCTTTTAGAAAAGGTGGTCCTGGTTTCTCTTCATTCCTCTTACTTACAAAGGAAATTAGTATTAACTCCTCTGATGCATGCTTCTGTTTTATGTCATTATGTGGGTGATAAAATAGCTATTTACTGTAGCTGAAATGTGTTACTGGGAATGGTAAGGTCAGGATGCAGAACTGAACCCATCAGATATTGTTCAAGGTCAAAACTATAAAAATGTTGAGTGTAAGGCTCAAATAGTGAATTATGGATTATGCAAGTAGTACACCTGTCATCAAATTGATAAAAATAGCTAGATCTGCTGTGTTCATTCTACTGCAGCTGTATGCAATGTGGCAAGAGTTGCCATCTTGTCGCATAGCAGTATGCAGTTTCGTGAGAATAATTTAGACAAGAGTCCTCAGCATTTTGGAGCATAAGTGGTGGTTTTAAAAACTCATTTTGTACTGTAAAAAGAGAATAGTCGTAATGACGATATGAAATGTGAACTATGATGAAAAAGTTCAAACTCCGTATAGTTTTAGGGATGTTAGTGTCATGTGCTGTATTATTAAATGATGTCTGCACTCAGTTTCTCATTTATCATATAAAGTATTGCAGTGGCCTTCTGTTGTTCTGCCCATGGAAACTGCAAAGTTTGGAAACACTGTTTAGATGTTTGAAAACTGGGCTCCCTGTGTTTAATTAGTCTCTTGATGTTAGTCATTTATTTTCTTTATTATATAGCAAGTAAATCACAGTATATTAATGTAAGAAATAATATGATTTAATAATATGGCCTTGTTCAAATTTCGTAGCTGGGATAAGTAATAGCTATAAGTATTGCAGAGTGAATTAAGAGAAAAGATTTATGAAATAATTATGCTTGTTTAATTAACATTTCTTAAAAATTAGTTTAACAAAACTGAGATTGCAAATAATCCATATTTTACATTTTATCTTACATGCCTGCTTTGTACTGTAAAATATAAATCCAGGATTTGTATGTGTGTTTCAGGCAGAACTAGAGAATAAATTACAGCAGCAGGTAACATTATCAGCACAGGAGCTTAAAGCAGAGAAAGGAAAACTAGCAGAGCTACAGAAGATTCATGAAAAAGATCAGGAAAATATGAAAGAACTTCAGCTGGATCTTTATGGTAAAGAATCTGAGCTGTTGGCAACAAGGCAAGATCTTAAGGTACAGTGTCTTTTTAAAGTCATAAGTGACCTAATAATGTTTGTCTTCAGGATGAATACAAAGAAGCAAAGTGAAAGCCATATGAAGAAAAAACTCTTTTGCTATGTATAGAATTGTATTGTGTCCTTTTCCTCCGGACATAGTACATGTTGGAATTGATTTAAATGCCAAGTATTTTTGCCTGATTTACCTAGAACGCCCTTCCAGTTCAAAAGTGTTTTGTAGCAGTGCTGTTGTCTGAGCTCTGGGAACAAGGTGAAGGATTTAGGAGTACTGGATTCTTTCTTTTCACATTTCTCTCTGTATAAAGCTTGTCCCCAGTCTTCCCACTGCATAGTTCCCAATCTGTGGAAACAGAAATACAACTAATGGCATCCATTTCTGCCAGCATGCAAGGGAGTAACCCCAAGAGTATTTCCCTCCTCCACAACTTAATGCCTTTTTGGCTCCTTTGTATGGACTTAACAGGCTTTGACAGTGCTCATCAGCTTGCATTCCTGCAACAAACCTGTTCAGTCTGTATTGTTCTACAAGTGACCCAGTTGTTCTGGCCAATGTATATACTATTTCTATTCAAGATATATTTTTGAAGGGCTTTCTTCTTAGTGGGACCTATTTTATATATAAAGTGATGCAGCCATACCATCTTGATTCAGATGTCAAATCTAAGCACACCCTGACATTGTTAGTGCTTGGATGGGAGACCTCCAAGAAAGCCCAAGTACTGCTAGGACTGTTTTTGGCAAGTTAGGAGATAGTGCTTTTTTTCTCAGTCAGTACTCAGAGTAGTTGTGGAATCATAGAGTTAAAACCAGCAGTTACCACCATTTCATCTCTTGTGACAGCCTGTATATCACAGGCCACCAACACCATCCAGCACCTGCACACTAAACCAAACACACAAAATTAGACTTAAGTATTACAGCCCATGGGAGATTAGACCATTATGTGCCACAGTGACTGACTGAAGCAGTGCCCCAGCAAGTGTTAGGAAATATCGTGGTGCTAGAGGAATTATCTTTAGGATGAGTTACAAAACAGTTGACACTGATCATGTGTAGTCATTAAAGGTTCGATGGCCCTTTTTGGACCTTTCTTTCCAAACTGCAGTGCTCATAGACTCTAAGATCAGGAGGGACCATCATGATCATCTAGTCTGACCTCCTGCACATTGCAGGCCACAGAACCTCACCCATCCGCTCCTTTAATAAACCTATAACCTCTGGTTGAGTTAGTGAAGAATCATGATTAAAAGACTACAAGTTACAGAGAATCTGCCATTTACCCTAATTTAAACCTACAAGAGACCCTTACCCCATGATGCAAGAGAAGGCGAATTCTCCCCCTCTGCCCCCCCCACCCCCAGGTTCTCTGCCAACCTCACTTAGAGGAAAATTCCTTCCCAATCCCAAATATGGAGATTAGTTAGACCCTGATCATGTGGGCAAGACTCACTAGCCAGACACTTGGGAAATAATTCTCTGTGGTAACTCAGAGCCCTCCCCATCTAGTGTCCCATAACTGGCTATTGGAGATATATGCTGTTAGCATTTGCAGCTAGCATCCCCCGCATAAACTTTTCAAGCTCTGTCTGGAAGCCAGTTAGGTTTTTGCCCCTACTTCTCCCCTTGGAAGGCTGTTTCAGAACTTCATTCTTCTGGTGGTTAGAAACCTTTGTCTAATTTCAAGTCTAGACTTGTTGATAACCAGTTTATATCCATTTGTTTTTGTGTCCACATTGGCTCTTAATTTAAATAACTCCTTTCCCTCCCTGATATTTATCCCTCTAATGTATTTATAGAGAGCAATCATATCTCCCCTTTTTTCGGTTAGGCTAAATGAGCAAGCTCTTTGAGTCTCCTCTCATAAGGTAGATTTTCCATTCCTCTGGTCATCCTAGGAGCCCTTCTCTGCACCTGTTCTAGTTTGAATTAATCTTTCTTAAACATGGGAGACCAGAATTGTGTACAGTATTCCAGATGAAATCTCACCAGTGCCTTGTGTAATGGTACTAACACTTCCTTTTCTGTATTGGAAATACCTTGCCTGATGCATCCTAGGACTGCATTAGTCTTTTTCTCAGACGCTTCACGTTGGCGGCTCATAGTCATCCTGTGATCAACCAGTTCACCAGGTCTTTCTCCTCCTCTGTCACTTCCAACTGATATGTCCCCAGCTTAAAGCAGAAATTCTTGTTGTTAGTCCCTAAGTGAATGACCTTGCACTTTGCACTATTAAATTTTATCCCATGTCTCTTATTCCAGTTTCCAGAGTTCTCCAGATCTTCTTGTATGATATTTCAGTCCTTATCCAAATTTGGCAACTTCTTCGAGTAGTGTCCCGATGGGTGCACCACTGTAGGGCGTTCCAGGACACAACCTGGGGGAAAATGAGGGTCAGAGGAGGTTGTCAATAAGAAGAAAACAAGGTTACCAGTCTTAGCAAATGTATAATTTCATAAATTTTAAGATTGTGGTTCCTTTGTGCTAAAATGCTGTGTAAAAAATGGAGTCAGTGTGTGGGTTTTTGTTTTATAATAATAATATCAGTGAACAAGACAGTTTAATAAAATACTAATAGGCCACTGTAAAATATAGCTAAATTGAAAAGATGTAAAAAACAAAACAAGAAAAATCCTATTCAGGAAATTCCAAATAATGATCAAAAGATCAATTTATTCTGAGACCACAGAAAGAATACAATTGAATATGAACACATCCTTCTAAACTCTTTTCACCTTGGTACTTATGTACTAAATATACAAAACTATAGACCAAAGAATTGAAGAGTCTTTATTTTTCCTTTTCCTCTCATAGGATATTTTGTCATGTCATGGTGACACATCCCATGTTGCATTATAAGTAAAGTCCTCCTAGTTTCTTCAGATACTGTTTCCTATAACTGGAGTTTTGGAGCCTTGTTGCAATTGATGTCACGGCCACCATAAATATCTAGAAATACATGACAGAGAGTACAACTTAATGGAAAAATAGGCCAAAAAATGTATTGCAAGTGGAAGTAGATTGATAAATATTTAGGGTTGCAAATTACATTGCTGAAGAAGGTGGAATTTTCTTTAAAAAGAAAAACTAAGACTGTTTTATAAACTAACTAAATTTTTTGATAGCTGCAGAATATAATGGGGTTGGCCCACAGTTATGGAAATGCAATGCAATGCAGTTGAGCCTACCTGATCTCCCATCATCATGACAGCTGGGCTAAACCTAAGTGGTGCTGGGACCCGAGTGGTTGCAATGCCTGAAGCAGGGAGACAAGCTCAGTCAGCTCCATGGGACAGGAGCCACAGGAGTTATCACGTGACTCTTCAAAACCCAATTTTAGATCCCAACCCAGGGGGTTGAGAAACCCTGTCCTACGTAGAGCACTCACTCATGCCTTATGTGGTGAAAATAATGAATTGGTGCAAAGCAAAATGGAAGCTGTTCTCATACTTAACTTTATTAGACTTAGTGGTCATCATTATTTTTCCCAGTTGTTTTTTAAATTTGCTGAACCTTTGTGATTTTTTATATTTGTTCTAAATCTCCTATTGTTTCTCCCCTGAAGCACATCTTTTTGTTCCTGATCCTGCAAATGGTTACACTTCTAAATAGTCTCATTGACATCATGGGACTACTCTTGTGCATAGCTGTATGCAGGTTTGGCATTTGCCTTTTAAATCTCTTTGTAAACATCTTGAATGATTTACTGAGTTTGTGACATCATAAAAAAAGGGGAAAAGCTGCGACCTGTTTTTCAGATTTTAGGGTAAATGCAGAAGCTAGTTGTTTTCATGTGTTTCATATGACAATGTATAGTTACAACCTCAGTACAGAAACTCTGTTTCTAACCATTTTTTGTTTCATTTTTATCATTTCATAAAGGTGCAATGCAAAGAAAAAGTGCCTGTTGTTGTTACCTGACTTGCCTGTATTGACTTTGTATCATCAGCTTTGAAATAGGGCACCCAACTGTAGTTCTTCCTTCGTTAGAACAAGTTCACTTTTGGGGCTGAAAGCATAGCTAGATTATGAGAGTAGAGAAGGAACAAGGCTGATACTGCAGGACTGTTAATATTAATTAAAAATAGTTCTAAGAACTATTTTCCGTGTCTCCGTTATTTTTGCTAAAAAAAAAAAAGGGGGGGGGGGGAATGTTCCTACCTTCCTGAACCCTGGACACGCTGTATAGCTTTTATTTCAGTATAAAATAGTATTTTATGGTATAGTATAGCATTTTGATATTCAGATGTTAAAGTAGTAGAATTGCTAAAATCAGGAAATTCTTGTAGCAGAATTTCATCTTCTCAAATGCAAAATCTACCGCTCGTAGGCTACATAAAACTAGGGGTCTTGCTTAATATTAATAATAAATACACCTGAGCCAGAACTGCAGTGTTTGGATTGCATCTGGATCCAAAGTTTGTGTGGCTGGTCAGGTCCAGGATTTTGGTTTGGCCCCATCGCTATAATGAAGTATCTCATTCATAGTGTGTTGAAACATCTGGAGTGATTTTGTACAACACAAATCTTTGAAACATATAAACTAGATGATCTTGAATGTTTTCTTGTCGCTTCAGGTCTTTTAACAGAAGGAGGATAGTTATTGCAAAGCAGTGATGAGTCCACATGGTGTCAAAACCAGTTTTGTTAAAGAGAAGTTTAAATAAACTTGATTAGGTCAGAGTGTGAGATACCCTCACTGTTAGCCTTCACTTTAGCTAAATAAAAATATCTTTGGGATGGTTTAACACAACTTGGCACACCGGGAGGCAAGGTTTCAGACAGATATAAAGATAGATGGCCTCAAGCCATGTGGATGATATGAACTGAGGTGGCATGTATAGTGTCTGGGTAGGATTGGAAGATATGAGTTGAGCTGTACTGATAGCACCATCTACTGGCGTGAGAGTGGAATATCATTGTTAAACTACTGAGCTATCTCCTGACCTTCCTAGCTAAAGGAATCAGTCTGCTGTGGAAGATGCACTACAATGAAAAGCAGATCATGGGAGTTCAAGCGAAATCTTGTAGTTTGAGATATTTAGGTGACAGTGTTCCATGAAGGCCAGCCTTGGAACAACTGCTCTGGTGAGCCCAATTCCTCCTCTCCCTATCAATACAGGAAAAGAAATGAAGGGCTGGTTAACATCAAAGCCTTTATTTTAATAAGGAACATATGTTATGTCACTTTAGCCAAGGTGAAAAGGTTTGGTGTAATCTGAAGGGGTGGATGGTGGGACAGAGGCGCACACAATAATGTTTTAAAAGTCGAATATAGATTGAAAAGAAAATATAATGTGTGTGTGTGTGTATATAAAATATACACACCTCTATACGTTACAATTTAATACATACAGTAACTCCTCACTTAACGTTGTAGTTATGTTCCTGAAAAACGCGACTTTAAGTGAAACGATGTTAAGCGAATCCAGTTTCCCCATAAGAATTAATGTAAATAGGAGGGGTTAGTGTGTGAAGCTTGGTGGAGGTGGTAGAGTCAGAGGGTGGGATATTTCCCAGGGAATGCCTTACTGCTAAATGATGAACTAGCAATTGGCTGAGCCCTCAAGGGTTAACTTGTTGCTAATGGAGCCTCACATGCTACAAGGCAGCATGAATGGAGGGAGGGGAGACAGCATGGCAGACAGAGACACACATCCTGTGTGTGAGAGAGAGAGAGATGCACATTTCCCCTTGAAGTACACTGACACCACTCTTAAGTACACTACCTTGTTAAGTTATCAGCAAGCTGAGATGCAGCAGCTGCTTCCAGGAAGCTCCCTCCGTCCTGAGCCCTGTTATATATCCGCCCGTTCTATGGAGATGGGGTAAGTGGGGTGCAGGTGCAGGGGAGAAGGGGACACCCTGAGATTAGCCCCTCTCCCTCCGCCCTCCAGCAAGCAGGAGGCTCCTGGGAGCAGCTCCAAGGCAGAGGGCAGGAGCAGCACATGGCAGTGGGGGGAGGGTCAGCTGATCTGCCGGCAATTGATAGCCTGCTGGGCGGCTGCTGCACAGGGAACTTAGGGGAGTGGGGAGTTTATATGGGGGCTGTGGGTCCACCCTGGTTCCAAGCCCCCACCAGCTAGCTGCAACGGGCTGCTCTTCCCGCAAGCAGTGGAGAAAGCAGGCGGCTGCCAAATGACGTTATAAGGGAGCATTGCACAACTTTAAATGAGCATGTTCCCTAATTGATCAGCAACGTAACAACAGAACAACTTTAACCAGGACAGCTTTAAGTGAGGAGTTACTGTACTTGTTCAGTCTAAAAAATTGCCTTGTTTCTCCCCCCACAAAAATGGCACCAAACCAATTCACTTTGGTTAAAATTAAAGTTATTGAAAGGATATGTTCCTTTTTAAAAATAAGGGTGTTGATCTCTTGCAATTCTTTAACTGTATTGATGGTGTGTGGGGAGAATGGATGGATGGATTTGAGCTGACAAGTTCAAATAAATTATATTCTCTTTTAATTTATGTAAATTGGGGGGGGACTTTGTATTGTTTACAAAAATTGCCCTTTTTCCCTAAAAGTTACATTTTCTGTAAGTGAATGTGTAGTGCTCATGAAAATGAGGAACTGCTAGCTCTGGGCTGGATCAAATTAAACAAATACTGTATGAGATCTGCCAAATGCACATCAGTCTTAGCCTGGATGCTTTTCTAATCTAGTCCTGGTCTCCTCCAAAGACAATGCCATCAATAGAATGTATTTGGGGAATAGGGTGACTAGACAGCAAGTGTGAAAAATTGGGACGGGGGTGGGAGGTAATAGATACTGTGACAGGGTCGGCCCAGATGGCTACAGGAGAGTGATAGAAGGCAGATATATTAGCCCCAGATTAAGTAGGTCCCTTTTCCCTGGGTAAGGTAATAGGGGTGGTTCCAGAACAATCAGGAACTTGCTGGAACCAATTAAGACAGGAAGGCTAATTAGGACACCTGGAGCCAATTAAGAAGCTGCTAGAATCCATTAAGACAGGCAGGCTAATCAGGGCACCCGGTTTAAAAAGGAACTCACTTCAGTCAGTGAGGGGCACCCAGGGAGCTGAGAGTGAGAACGCGTGCTGCTGGAGGACTGAGGAGTGCAAACGCTATCTGGTATCAGGAAGAAGGTCCTGTGGTGAGGATAAAGAAGGTGTTGGGAGGAGGCCATGGGGAAGTAGCCCAGAGAGTTGTAGCTGTCACATAGGTGTTACATGAAACACTGTAGGCAGCTGTGATCCACAGGGCCCTGGGCTGGAACCCAGAGTAGAGGGTGGGCCCGGGTTCCCTCCATTCCCCCAACTCCCTATTGGATACAGGAGGAGTGACCTGGACTGTGGGTCCCACCAGAGGGGAAGGTCCCTGGCCTTTTCCCCGACCCACTAGGTGGATCAGCAGAGACTGTGGGGATTGTTCACCTTCCTTTTCCCCATGCTGGCCAGTGATGAGGTTAGCTGAGTGAGCAGCAGGTTTGAGCCAATAGCAAAAGTGGCCAAACCGAGGGCTGCTGTGAATCTCTGAGGTGAGCATATCCACCAATAAGCGCAGAACCCACCAAGGGAGAGGAGGAACTTTGTCACAGCACCTATAGAAGAAAATGCCCCAAATATCAGGACTGTCCCTATAAAATAGGGGCATCTGGTCACCCTGTTGAGGAATTACCTTGCTTCATAGCATAGTCTTCCTGGTTGGTGTCTTTTTTCATTTGACCTTTCCTCTCTGTGTATTTGCTAGTAATCCTTCCCCCCATACCTCCCACTCCTTCAAATTCAAACTACACATAATAAAAAGGGCACAAAGGCTAGTGTACCTAAGCCACTGTGACCTAGTGCATACTATGTCCTCAAAATATTTTCTAATGCCTCCTCTGCTTGTCCCATCCCCTGTTTAAAAACATTCTAATAAATATCCCATTGATCTCATTACTTACCCAATTTGTACTTTGTTTGATTCCTTATTCAAAAATTTAAAATTAAACTAGCATTAACCTGTTAATAGGGCCCTTCATTTTCAGTTTTTATTTTATTTAATTTTTCCTGGGAATTTATCAGTGTGTTTATTACTATAACAACAAAAATAGGTGAATATTGGTGGGAAAAACTATTAATAATTTTTCTGGGTAAATATCAGGGGTTATTTTGGTGGACGGAAGGACGGGGGGAAAGTATTCAGTAGATTAATGGTTTGATGAACGGATTCAATGTGGTTTGCTGCAGAACTAAAACAGAACTCAAAACACAATGTCACTTCTGAGTTTAAGAAAACAACATATCATTTCAACAAACAGTTTACTGTTGTAGACTTAGAACTATTAGCCTTTAAATATTTACATTTAATAATTGGGCCACACCATTTGCAGCGCAGATACTCAACTTCATCCCTGTTCTCCTGTTTTTGTTTTTTTAAAACTTTAGAATACTTCCTTGTGTTCTGAAATGTATTCTGATACAGATTTTCATTTTCCTTCCATTTTAGTGTGTTTCTTTAAACCATTATCTGCTAAAAGCTTGAAATGTGGCATGGTGGGTGTGAGATTCATCAGTACATTCAGATGTGCACGCACTTCAGAGCTTGCATGTGTGCCTGTTTATTGTGTGTATCTTCTAGACTAATACATAGCCTTACTTCAACAGGCAGCTTTGCATATACACACAGAATAATATATTCTCGTAATATATATATATTTTTTGTAATAGAAAAAGTTATTTTTTATATATTTGAATGATACAAAGATAGGGTGAACATCAGGAAAAAAACTAAATACTTTTTTGTAAAACCCGGGATTTTTTAGTTAAAAATAGGTTTGAATGGAAAACAAAGGGGCTTACCTGAGAAGTATTCATACTTGTGTAGCAGTATTATAGCTATAAGCTAGATAGGGTCTAAGATGTCAGTGTGGATATTAATACTTAAGCTGGTCTGATATTCCATCCAGTAACTGAGGGTACTGCTACTCATACAGAAAGACAGTCACACAAACTGTGTGTTATACATTGGAGTGATTATCTGCTCATTTAAAGAATATTTACTACTGTTGAAGAGGATACTAATTAGGAGAGGACACTGTAATGTGCATGTTAAAACTGGCCTGTTTAAAATAATGGGTGAAATTGTAATGGGCAAAACTCCCATTGATTTCAGTTGGGCAGTTTTTCACCCAGTATTAATATGTCATAGTATGAGTTGTCATTGTTGTTGAGTTCTGGCAGTCTCCCACATCATAAAGGCCTTTGCAAGAACCAATGGACAAAATTCCCATTGACATCAGTGGGGCCAGGATTTCACTGCATGTTTTGAAGAGGGTTTTATGTCCACTTAAAATACCTTGGGAGATAATTACATAGCTCTACTGTTGGGCTCTGTTCTGTTTTATTTGTTACCAGATACTGAAACAGGTTTTAATGACTTGCATGCTTTTCCTTTTTACCTGTCTTTGAATATGGTTTGGGATATGCTTATTATTTTAAGTTTAGTAAAGATAATGAGCCTTTTTAAAACGTACTATCCTTCTGTGCTTAAATCCCAACGTAGTCCTCTTACTGAAGCTTTGTGATTCCAAGAGGTAACAATAAATCTGACCTTAAGCCTTGTTCAGTTATTTATATATATATATATATATTTTTACTGAAAAACAGGTCATTTTTCTGATATTCTTTAGTTCTAGTGTCTTGAGTCGCCACTTGTTCCTTCCATTGATGTAGCCAACCCTGCTTTCAGACACTTCTGTTGAAATACTCCTGTTACAAAAGTAGTATCACCAACGTCAAGGGCTCAGAATTTATGAACTGTGCTTACACATCATGAAATCTAAAAAAATTGAGGCTTTTTATTTGCGATCTGGTTTCTGGGCTGCTAGGGTTCCCTTGCTTCCCACTTTTCAAGCTTTTCTTCACCACCATGAGAGCTAGATTTTTTTAAAACTGAGATACTCATGCAATCTCAGGATTCCAGCAAGCTGGGGCTTTAAGAAGAACATCAAATATTGTGAGACTTCTGAAAACATCACAAGAGTTTGGAACACTGTAACAATAGCCACTTTGAGCAAGATGAGATGAGGAATTTCACAAACAGATACTGTATGAGGCGGATAAAATCTTTAGTTTTATTTTTAACACTTAATTTAAGACACTACAAGAAAGTTATTTGGCAGAAATTAAGTGGTTATCAGCTGTGTTGATCAAAAAACATTTTCAGGTGCTAGCATCAATGAGTAGTGAGCCTTAAGTAAGCTTTGTCTGCACCAGACATTTTTCCTTTAAATTTACCATTAACGGTAGCAACGATTGAAATTTTAATTGTGCATACACACAGACCAAGAAGCTCTAAAAATTGGTGAAAGGAAATGTAGCAGTCAGCCTGTGCTGTACTGTATAGTGTGTAAATATTTTTGAATAATGTCATTCAATAAATTTGCAATAATTACTCGTATTATATGGAGTTTGGAAGTTAAAGTGCAGTCTACTATGTGTTCTAATTTACACTCAGCAGGTGCCACTTAAGTAAGATGTGGTTAATAGAGATGTCTTCTTAACTGGGACTTGAACCAATTTTATATAATTTGTGTGAAAATTATCTCTTCACATAATTTGTCTCTTCCTGTGCTCTTGCTGAGCTCAAACACTTTCCTCAAAGTACCTTTTGGAAATGAATTGCAACCTCTTTTGTCCATGATCAAGTGTTGAAATTATTACTTCTGCTCCTGATTTGCCCTCCCCTGAGATAGAGTTCAGTTTGCTTCTCTGGTCATTACTCAACAGCTGTTAATTACAATTTAATAGTCACCTCATTCAGTTCCAGTTACCTTATTATTATTTATGTGTTTTACTGTTGCTGTCACAATGTTACAGGCATTGTCCCAACAAGAGAATACAGGAAAATAGTGTGTGTTCTACTAACTGTGTTCTACTGAAATTCTAAAATTTTAAAATGAAGTACTATGCACCAGAAGCTGCACTTTCCATGTAGATGCATAATAAGTGTTTAAATTATTGTGACTAATGTGGAGCTCTGATCTTGCAATGGCTTTGACAGATGATTTTTAGAACTGTTTTTTTTAATTAGTCCACAGAGGAGAAACTTGCTCTGGCTCAGGAGGAATTAGTTTCAAGCAGAAATCAAATTGGTAACCTTAATCAGTTGATCCAAGAACTTAAGACAATAAAGTCTACTCTGGAGCAGGATGTGTCAAAGAAAGAACAGCAGCTGAAAGAACAGAACAAGATGTTACAGGAAATCCAGAAAGACAAGGTAACTTACTTTTCCCATTACCTTTCTCCTCTTTCCTATTTTCTAATGGAAACATATTTAGAAACATGCCAGGACGTCTCAAAGTATTGTGGTAATGCAATTTGTACCTGCACTTACAGCAGTTTATTGGACCACTGATACATAAAAGATTTTAAACAAATAGTTGAAATGACAGAATAAATTAAAACAATTTCAGCATAAGTTTATTATCCCCGAGGGGCCATATACTGAACAAAATGAATGTGAAAAGAAAAAACAGATTATTGATTTTAAAGATTAAATTAAATGGTTTAATCTAGGGTTTTCTCTAAGATCAGACAAAATAATTGTGGATGGATAGCTGATACAATCATTCTTCCATCAGCAATCTTTGTAATCAAGAGGTTTTTGATAACTGTAAGTCTGGATAAGGTCCCATTTTTCCTTTGATTTATTTTCAAGGTTTTGAAAGAAAAAGACTTGGCTAATGAAAAATCTAAAACAACAGAGCTCCAGGAAATAAAGAGTAAACTGGAAAAAGACCGTACTAAATATAGTGAAGAGCTTAGGACCTGCAAGCAAGAATTTGAGAAGGTATGTTGAGACACAAATTGGAACTACACAAATAAGAATATGCACGAAAGTAACGCATTCAATCAGAGAATCTCAAATTGCTTTGCAACGATGGGTATCACTATCTCCATTTTACACATGAAGGAACTCAAGCTCAGAGGGATTAAGGCCCATACCTACAAAAGTACTTAGGAGCAAAACCTCGGGTCAGCTCCTACCTAACTCTGGAAGTGCCTAAATTTTTGCTGTAAAAGTCCCTCAGGTGCCTAAGTTTCTGCCACTGGGTATGCACATAACACCTCAGCCTAGACTTCCAGGCACCTATTCTCATGGCTAAGCCCCAGCGGAATCCTCAAACCAGGTGAAGATAGATGTCCCCGCCTATCTTGTGGGGCCCAATCCAGTTGATGTTCTCAGAGCACTGGGCTATGGGTTATTTTGATGTGGCTCAGTGTCTCTTGTTGAAGCTGTTCTACTGAGTATAAATAATTAAATATGCTTTGGGCCAGAGAGTGAGAATGACTCTGTAGCCTCGTGGGTAGGTTGCAATGCAGGAGGCCCAAGTTCAATTTCCCTCTCCATATCAGGCAGAGGGGGGAATTGAACTGGTGTCTACCACACTCTGACTGCGTACACTAACCACAGGGCTAAAGATGATAAGGGAGGCCTTCCCATCCTCTCTGCTCCTTGGCTGTTTTGTGAGGAGCTAGACGTGTGTTGCCATCACTTCTGTATGAAACAGCTTATGCATCTGACTCCAGGAGAGGGTCCCTGGCTGTGGGCTGCAAGCAGAGATAGGTGACTTTTTCCAGCCCAGTCAGGTGCCTCACTCGCTGAGCGGGGCAGGGCTAGGACCCACCTTTCTCCTCAGCGTCTCCCATTGACTACTTTAGGCAGTTCCCTGCTAGGGTGCTTGCTTCTGTGGATCCCATTCTTAGGTGCCCATCTCTCCCCATGTATTCTATGGAGAGCCTAGGCACCTTAACTAGGGTTTGTAGATTCCACTGAGGTGGCAAGATGCCTAAAAGTTAGGAGTTGCGACCCCTATGTCCCTTTGTGGATTAGTCCTAAGTCATTTTTTCATGATCACACAGCAAGACTGTCAGTTGGTTGTGATCCAAGTCTCCTGACTTCAAATTCTGTACTCTAACCTCTAGACCATGCTGTCTCCTTTTATATAGATGACTCTAAGCAATTAAATATCTAGGCTGTCTCCCAATGTTTTAATAAAAGGTGGACAAGGGGAAAAGTTCTCACGCTGTGCACCCAAATTCTGAGAAGTGAGGAAAGTAAACAGCCTCTTCCAGCCCCACAACAAAACAAAAAACAAACCAAAAACCCAAAGCAAAACCAACATCTTAGTTTTATGAAGGTACATGTTCTCACTGATATGGAAAGCCATGTAAAGTGTGAAGTTGTTGGGGAGGGGGGGGATTTTAAGCTGTTTTTGAATGGTTGTATCCAACCTGAACTCTGATTTTTAAAGCGACACTCCTAATTAAAAAAATGTGTACGTTCATTAAAAATGTACCTACCTCTCACTCTTAAGTGCATGTAATTTACTGCAACATTAAAATACCAAACCAATATTAGTTAAACCAGTTTTGTTGAAACTAGTTTAAAAATCACTCTTGAGGCAAAATTAAATCTTTTTAAGGATACCTCACTTTCAAAAAAAAAAAAAAAAGAGAGAGAGAGAAAATTAAAAATTGGAGGATGGAGTGTTGAATTTTTTTTTTTAGTCTTTGTTTGTATTATAAGTGCTCGTAACATTTTACATCTCTAAATCCCTTTCTGTCTCTTCTGAAATCTGACCCTTTTAAAAGACAGCCTGGCTACATTTTCTACATTTTATTACA
This sequence comes from Lepidochelys olivacea, assembly GCF_965140295.1. Lineage (NCBI taxonomy): Eukaryota > Metazoa > Chordata > Testudines > Cheloniidae > Lepidochelys > Lepidochelys olivacea. Next base: position 272,177,544 of record NC_140411.1, read on the forward strand.
TATTATATTTATTAATAGTAATTTATTTGCTTCTGCTGGCCTCTCCAATGTTGTAGGTGGTTTTGTGAGTATAAATGAAGTCACAGTCCATCTCACAAAGAGCTTACAATCTAATAATAAATTTATTTTAAAATAGCCTGAATATTTATGTTCTGTGGAAATACAAAAAAATATATAATGGCTTTCAGATGTTCTTTTGTCATCCACTGTCTAAAAATGATGGTTACTTCCAGAGAATTCAATGCCCAATGCATTTTGATTTTAGGAATACTAACTATAATTGTGACACACTTCCTGAAACCTCTGTGCTAAAGAGAGAAGGAATTTATAGAGCTGCAGAGAATTTTAAAACATACACAACCTGGGATGTCAGCTTAATATTCACCTCTTGTTCTCCATGGTTGCAGTCAGACTGAAACCAAAAATATCTCCACTTATGAAATCAAGTATGGCCATATCATCCACCCATGGGTTTGAAAGGAGAAAAAAGACTATCCGTGGGATGTTTTGTCTTGACTTTCAGTGGAATGTGTCCTATGAAAAATTAGCACCCCTTATTCATCAGAATAATACATTCATATTGGGCTGTGGATTTAAGGAAGAATCATTCCTGTCAAATTAAGTTATTCCATCTATTTTTGAAGTTATTCCATCTATTTCCAGTACAATATGTAGGTAAATATTTACAAACTTAAGACCTGTGGAAACACTCCTATGCAATAATTGTTTCCAATGGAATAAATAAATAAATAAATCAAAATTCTCTTCTTGCCACCAAGGGATTTGTAACTCTCACCTTGTGACACTTACCTAGTGCAGAAAACCTGACAGTGCAATTTATTAGAATCCGACTTAAAAGTGAAACTGACAAACCTACTACTTGACAGAAAGGCAGAAAGTAAACAAACATAATTTCCACTATTTTAGTGGAGAAGTAAATTAGAATTTTTTTTTCTGTTTGTAGTACTCTAAGATGAAATTTGTAACCTAGGTAACGAACTTACTTTTTTTTTTTAATATAGTGTCACGGTCAGTTGATACTGTATTTTGTGCGGTAAAAGCATTTGCTCTCCTATCCCAGGAAATAGTTATCGTCAGTCTCAAGTTAGGTCACAGATAAGTTTTACCATTTTATTTTTAGACCCTATGTGATAGTTTAAACTTATATTTTAACAGGAGGTGACAAATCTAAAGGATGCGAAGCAGCTATTGATTCAACAGAAACTAGAGCTGCAGGGCAAAGTAGATAACATGAATTTAGCTCTTGAACAGGAGAAGAAGAATCAGCAAATTATCAAAGATCAGTTGAAAAAAAAAGAGGAAGAACTGAAGAAGGAATGTGTTGCAATTGAAACTAAACTGGTGAGCATGTATAGAGCTTGTGTGTATTTAGCACATGTCTCTGATTCCCTTCAAAGAGGGTGGGAGGCAGACTTAATTTTAATCTCATGGCATTTACATTTTTAATCAATGATTTGTAAATATTTCCAAAAACCTTCAGTTTTGATAAATAGAAATAAATCCATAGTGGGACCATAAGCAGGCATTTGTTTAGTATAATAGCTGTTTATGAATTAAAATTGTAAATACACAGTTTTTAATTTCTCTGCCTCAGTTGAACAATACCAGAAGGGTAGAATCTAGTTTTCTTTCACTTATAAGGAACATTGTTGCATTAGAAAAAGTGACCCTTTGGAAAGACATGCCTGAATAACTGCCTGCTAGCTGTAAAATATCAAAAATGGTTTTGCAGATGTACCAGAGATAAACGTTACCATCATTTTAATTTTGATGTTAGAGTTAATAACACACCAACCTAGTTACAAACTCAGAGCTATTTGATAGCTCATTGTTCAATGTTTCCTTTTTTCTCAGCGCACAGAGATAAAAGAGAAAGAAGAAGAAAACAGAAAACATGAGGAGGTGGAAGCCAAGCTCACCATGCAGATCACAGCTCTGAATGAAAACCTCGCTACAATGAAGAAAGAGTGGCAGAGCAGTCAAAGAAGGGTCAGTGAGCTAGAGAAACAGACGGATGATTTGCGTGGGGAGATTGCTGTATTAGAGGCAACAGTACAAAATAATCAGGATGAGAGGAGAGCATTGCTGGAGAGGTAAGTCGGTGATGTGGGAGTGTGCTTTCGGTTGCTTATTAGGAAAGTGATAAATTAAAATTTGAAAAATAGTGTTTCAGTTTTCCTAGTGTTCTACGTACATTTTTGTATGTATTGTACTGCTCCCAGTGCTCCAGGTAGGGGTTTCCAGAGAGTGAAGGCCTCCCCTCCTTACCCCCAGCAAATCTTAGTAGGCTGTTGAACCAGTCAACCAGCTAACCAAACAAGAGCCTTCACACCCTGTGGGCTTTGTGATGGAGTGCCCACCTCCTGCAAACTTTGACAGGCTCATCATGAGTTGCCTCCTCATAAGACTCAAGATGCTCACCAAGGCCCCAAACCATGTTGACCTTAAGAGGCTTGTGTCCATCCCCTGCAAGTCCTTAATTAAGCTCTTTTGGAGCCTCTCCAAATCCATCCTGCACATGTGCAAGCAATAGGAGGGGTGGTCAGTAGCCTCCATGAGTCTTAGAAGGCTTTGCAGAGGGGACTTCCATAGTCTGAGTTGGTTTCTTGGGGATCTCTTCACTGAGGATCCTCTGTCTCAGAGTCAGAATAGGCTCATCAACTTCCCAGTGATCTAGAACAGACTTGTCATCCCCCTACAATACAAAAGAGGCTTTTGGGCTTTCAAATGTGGCCACCGGTGATCCTTCTAAGACTCAGCATATGCCCCCTCTGAGCCTCTTAAAGCTCGTAAAGAGGACAGACGTGCTTCCTCAGACTCACTAGATGTTCCCCTCTCCTACAGGCCTCTTAGTTTCCCATTCTAGGCTTCTGACCTCTTAAGATCCCTCCTTCTACCTCTACTACAGATCTCCTAAACTCTGCAGAAGCGGAGCTCTTTTTCTCCTGATTGCAGGAGGCCTGCAGGATAAGGGGAGGGGGACTGAATGAGAGCAATGTGGTTGCAGGATTGGAGGACATCCTGAGGTCTGCATGAGGGAAGAACCCACTTGTGAGATAAAGAAAACCCTTTATGAGGGTCTCTGTGGGGAAACTCTTTTTCTGACCATCAAGCTTCCTTAACAAACAAATTATATTTTGAGCTCTAGGTCTGCAAGGAAAAGGGCTAGAGACTTTTTTTAAATAGCTGCTTAAATCTCCAGCAGCAGTCCCTGTGCTGTGCTAAATTCATCATAGCCAGTTTTCTGCAACAATATTACAAACACAGAAATGAAAACATTTTGAAAATAGGCTTTAACCAATTAAATTTTGTACCTGGGCATTAAATTGTGGCTAGGAAGGGACCACAGTAAACCAGGTTCTTCTTTGAATGTCCTCTACATATTGCCACTCTTGGGATATGCGCCGACTGGTGCCATTGAATGGTACAAACTTATATTAGCAATGCCTATTCTGAGCATTCATGTGCCCCCTCCATGCACCTCCCATCAGTGTTTGAGCATATTCTGAGAATGGGGCTATAAAAGGGGGCACGGAAGCAGTTACTGCTTCAGTTCCTTCCAAGCACTACCACAGATGAATGTGAGCCTTCTTCAGCAGACAAAATTGAAGAAGACTACCCAGTCAGCAACAAAAACCTTAGACCTGCTTCCAAAAAAGGAACATGGTAACAGAAATGGCCTTAGACAATATGCGTTCCATGCCTGAGGTCTCTTTGGAACCAGGACCTTCCGTTCTGAAGAAGCAGCAAGACCAAGCACCTTTCTGGGTCTTACATTGTCTTCTATTCAGGGAACTCGTCAAATCCTTCAGATTGCAAACATGCGGATGTGAGACAGACCAGAGACCAAGATCGCTTTGTTGGGTCAGGACCTAATAAATCAATAGATCGCTCTCTTGTATTGGCACTGATACGTTCAGTGATGGTTTCCACGTAGGTACCTGTGGATCTGCATTTATCAGATCAGTGTCACGCTTCTTCAGCAGAAGAGAGAGATTTGGATAAGGATCCAACACAATGCTTTCCCTCTCACAAAAGACAGAGTGGATTCCTCACCATATGGATCTTCTGCTATGCTACTACTTCCTCCCCAAATACCTATAGATTCACCTAGAAAGACTATCTCACCCTTGTCAGTACTATGGATCCCTACCTCTATCATATCTTGTTCCTTGTCAGATCTGGGTTTGGATCCACATTTAGAAAAGGAGATGGATACATCAATTTACCTGCAGCCTTGACCTCAAGGCTGTTTTTGTGACAAAGATTATTGAACGTTGATGTTTCCTCATTACTATGAGATGGTACAGAACTGGACAAATCGGCATGAGTAGTAAGTATCTTCCTGGATGCATTGGCCATACTAGCCAATTCCAGGGCTTCTGTTTCAACCTCATTCAGTTGTGATGACCTCGATTCCACATTGAGGCAAGGAAACTTCAGCACATACTAATGTGTTGGATCCAAGGCATTCAGATCCTACACCAGTGGAACAGAGACCAAGAGATAGGTCCCCTACAAAAATTCAGGATATTCTCTGTGATGAGGAAGAAGTTGATGTGTTTTCACAAGATGGTATTGTGCATCAAGACTTAGAACCCACAGGCAAATCCTCCCCTGAGGAAAACATTGGAGTAGCCTCAGTTCCCTCACCATCTGAGGATGCTATAGAACTCCAGGATTCAGTAAGCAGAATGGAGTCTAAGTTAAAATTACTGTCTGTTTACTGCAGGAAACTCCTCCTCTTGTTTTTGATACTGGGGAATACATCTGCTGAGAAAGTATCTCTGCCTCTTTGGGAAGGTCTGTGCCAGCCAGCAAAATCAGCATGGAATACTCTACCTTCATATCAACTGATTGCTAAGAAAGCTGATTGGTTGTAGGAGATCCCATATGAAGAGTTTTCTTTTTTCCATGTTCATTTCCCCTTTAACTCTCTTGTGGTAGCTGCAACAATGCAACATTCAAGAATGGGACATTTACATTCTACTCCACTGGCAGAAAAAGGAAATAATTAGATTGCTTGGAAGAAAGGTATTTTTTTTCAGCTTCTCTAAATATGAGAATAGCTAGCTACCTAGCTGTCCTGGCCAGATAATAGTTTCATCTCTGGGACAAGATCTCTCTCTTTTTTTTTTTTTTACAAAGAATCTTCCTGAGGAACACTGCAGACTGTCTAATGCTCTTATTAAAGAGGGTCTAAATGTTGCTATACATGCACTGGGAGTGTCTTTTGACGCTTTGGATATATTGTCAAGATCAGGACGATATCAGCTGCAGCAGTAACTATCCACAGACATGCATGGCTACACACCTCTTCTCTGCCCTAAGAAATGAGACTGAAGATTGAAGATCTTCCTTTTGAGAGGGATGATTTGTTTGGCTCAAAAATGGATGAGTTGTTAGAGAAAATGAAAGAGACTAGACAGGTGCTAGGTCTCTGGGTCTCTTACAGCTTTTTAAGGGAAGAATTCCTACACCTGCCTTCAGATATCAAAGACAATATTATGCTCATTATTCTTCATATTCCAACAATGGTAGACAATACTACCAGTCGCAACAACAACAACAGCAGTCATCATCTTAACACCAGTATAGAAGGCATCCATTTAAGTTTAAGCTGAGACAAAAGAATTCATCCTCCACTACTTCTGACAGATAGCCCTTCAGTTTGACATGGGGTTAGAGAGCAGCAAACCAACTCTGGATTCGATCCCCCTATTCTTTGGAGACTGTTTATGCCACTGTTTACAGTGAGTGGCAGAAGTTCACTATGAATAAGTGGGTTCTGGACACCATAAAGGGTGGATATACCACCCAGTTCAAGACTCTTCCTCCAAATCAGCCTCTCCCTCCCTATTCAGGACCCCTCTTACAAGTTGGTGTTACAATCAGAAATCAACTCTTTACTCTGGGAGAGACTGATAAAGGGGTTCTGGTGAATTTCAGGAGTCGTGTTTCTACTCCCACTATTTCCTAATCCTAGCAACACCCGGTGGGTTGGCTGTGGAGCCCCCTGGAGTGGCACCTTCATGTCACTAGATTTATACCCCAGCCGACCCAGCGCCCCCTCAGTTCCTTCTTATCGCCCGTGACGGTTGTTGGAACTGTGGAGCTCGGCTTTGCTGCTCTCCACTCTCTCTAGTGATACTGTCTTCGTAGTTTGTTAATTGTTATAGTAGTTTTAGTATAGTTATAGTTAGTTATAGTAGTGGGTTAGAAGGGGTCTCCTCCCCTCCTCCCCGCCTGCTGCTTGGGCTCATGCCCAAGGCTCCGGGCTTTAAACTTTGTTCATCTTGTGCTAAGCCCATGCCAATGGGCGACCCCCCACGACTCCTGCCTGAAGTGTCTGGGGGAATCCCACCAGGCGGACAAGTGCACAATTTGCAAGGGATTTCGGCCCCTGACCAAGAAGGAGCAGGACTTTAGATTAAGACAGCTCCTGGTGGAGGCGGCTCTTAGCCTGGATCCCCCAGCGGCGCGCCGGGCGCCTCAGTGCGCAGTGCCCCGGTGGCAGCAGTAGGTATTGCACTGTGGTTGGACTCTGGCAGAGTCCCGCGGCACCAAAGTTCCTCAGCACTGCAACTGGTGCAGTTGGTCCAGCACTGTTCTCATTCGCCTGGCCACAAGTGGCACCGCAGACCAGAGATAGCTGCTCCACCTCAGCAGTTGCCAGTGCCCCTGGGACCACCCTCGTAGTCGCATCCGGTAGCAGAGCGACGAAGGTTCAAGTGCTGAAGTCGGCACCGCTGACTCCGGCACCGAGGGAAGAGCCGTTGAGTTTCCCCGACTCATAGCGTGGTCGAGTCCTGACTTCCATCAATGCCAGATACCTTTGCGGTGGCAAGGGACAGTGATGACAGTCGACATCACTGCAAACGGCGGCACCGGCTCCTATTCATGTGGTACCATCCCAGGGCAAACCATCCCTGATCCGGCCGTCAGCTCCTTAGTTGGAACCACGGCACTGGTCATGTTCCTATCCCCCTCCTTGGCCGAGGCAGGACTTTTACAGGAGACGTGTGGGAGGTGGCAGGAAGAAGTCCACCAACCACCAGCCAGGGCAGAACCAAGGCCCAGCTAGACCTCTGGTGGGCCCCAAACAAAACTTTTGAAGGTTCGGCCGAGGACAGCATACTGGACATCAGTCAGGATCCTTCCCCACCATTCAAGAATTGTTTATCCTGTTTCCGCTGTGCATGGTCCCTCATAACTACAAACTGTTGGGTTCTTCGCATGGTGGAAAAGGGATATTCTCTCCAATTTCTTTCTCCCCACCCTTCCTCCCCATCCCTCTTCAGGGATCCTTCTCATGAGCAACTCCTTACGTAGGAAGTGCAGATGCTCCTAACAGTGGGAGCGATTGAGGAGGTTCCAAGGGAGTTAAGGGGCAGGGGTTTTTACTCCCGTTACTTCCTAATCCCCAGAGCAAAGGGCAGGCTTTGGCCTATCCTGGACCTACGCAGACTCAACAAATTCATGGTAAAGTTGAAGTTCCGCATGGTGCCCTGGAGGACCATCATACCTTCCCTGGAGACTGGTACGCCGCCCTCGACATGAAGAACGCATATTTCCACGTAGTGATTCATCTGGCGCCCAGAAGTTTCCTTCACTTTGTGGTCAACTGCAAACACTATCAGTTCATGGTCCTTCCATTTGGTCTTTCTACGGCCCCCCAGGTATTTACCAAATGTATGGCTGTCGTGGCAGCCTCCCTCCATCGGTAGCAAATCCAAGTATTCCCCTATCTCAGTGATTGGCTTATCCAAGGTTGCACCAGGGAATAGGTACAGTCCCATGTCCAAGCGACCATGGCTATGTTCGTCGACTAGGCCTCCTCCTCAACATGGAAAAGTCAACTCTGGATCCAACCCAGAGAATAGAGTTAATTGGGGCAGTCTTAGATTCCAGACTCGCCCTAATTCTTCTACTGGACGCCCACTTCCAGTCTTTGGCGAGTCTCATCCGGAGCCTCCAAAGTTTTCCTACCTCAATGGCAAGGATGTGCTTAAGCCTTCTGGGGCACATGGCCTCCTGCACGAATGTGAGCAGGCATGCCAGACTGCAGCTCCACCCACTTCAGGCCTGGCTGACAACAGTCTATCGCCCAAGTCAAGAGAGCCTAAACATGGTGGTCACCGTCCTGGAAACAGCCTTAGCCTCTCTCCGCTGGTGGTTAGACCTCAGGGCAGTATGCGAAGGAGTCCCATTCCATACTCCTCAACTCTCATTGTCTCTAGTCACAGACACATCATCCCTAGGATGGGGTGCCCATCTCGGGGACTTCCGGATGCAGGGTCTGTGGACCACAGCCGAACTCTCTCTACACATCAATGTACAGGAGCTGATGGTGGTGCGCCTGGTGTGTCAAGTATTCCGGGAGCATCTACATGGTTGTTGCATGGCGGTCCTCACAGACAACACCACGGCCATGTTCTACATCAACAAGCAAGGGGGATCTCACTCGTCCCACCTTTTTCGGGAAGCCATTCACCTGTGGGAGTTTTGTATAGCCCACTCCATCCATCTGGTGGCGTTCTTTTTCCCAGGGGTCCAGAACACAGTGGCGGACCACCTCAGCAGGTCCTTCCAGTCCCACGAGTGGTCGATCCGTCCTGATGTCATCCACTCCATCTTCCTGAGGTGGGGGTTTCCCCAGGTCTACCTGATTGCCTCGCGCAGCAATAGGAAATGCCAGATATTTTGCTTTCTCCAGAGATGCTCCCCGGGTTCTCTCACAGACGCCTTCCTACTCCCGTGGAAGGGCCAGTTGTTCTATGCCTTCCCTCCATTCCTGCTGGTTCACAAAATCCTACTCAAGGTGCGCAGGGACAGAACACATCTGATCCTGTTCGCCCTGGCATGGCCTAGGCAGCACTGGTACATCACGCTATTGGAGATATCGGTAGACGCCCTGATTCCACTCCAGCTTTGGCCGGACCTGATCTCACAAGACCACGTCCGCCTCTGTCACCCCGACCTGCAATCCCTCCACCTCACGGCGTGGACGCTGCATGGCTAACTCACTCGGAGCTTCTCTGCTCCAATTCAGTGCAGCAGGTCCTACTAGGTAGCAGGAAGCCCTCCACTCGAGCCACGTACCTGGCCAAATGGAAGCGTTTCTCCTGCTGGTGTGCTCAACGCGGCATGCCCCCCCTGCAAGCATCCGTGCCTCTCATCTTGGACTGTCTCCTATCCCTAAAACTGCAAGGTCTGGCAATATCATCTGTTGGAGTGCACCTGGCAGCCATCTCGGCCTTCCACCCAGGAGAAAATGGACGCTCTGTCTTTTCCAACCCTATGGTCGGTAGGTTTTTTAAGGGGCTGGACCGTCTCTCTCCGCAAGTGCGGCAACCGGTCCCCGCGTCGGACCTTAACCAGGTCCTCTTCAGACTTACAGGGGCCCCGTTTGAGCCAATGGCCACCTGCTCACTTCTGTTCCTCTCTTGGAAGACAGCCCTTCCTCGTGGCTATCACTTCGGCGAGGCGCGTATCCAAGATCAGAGCCCTCACTTTGGAAGCACCGTACATGGTCTTCCATAAGGACAAGGTGTAGCTATGCCCTCACCCGGCTTTCCTTCCCAAGGTGGTATCAACTTTTCACGTCAACCAGGACATTTTCCTCCTGGTCTGCTATCCGAAGCCACATGCTACTTGGCGAGAGCAATGGCTGCACTCTCTTGATGTTCGCAGGGCCCTTGCCTTCTATATTGAGCATACGAAGCTGTTCAGGAAAACTACCCAGCTCTTTGTCACCGTGGCCGACCAGATGAAAGGCCTCCTGGTCTCTTCACAGCACATCTCTGCTTGGATTACGTCCTGTATCCGTGCTTGCTACAACCTGGCCAGCATCCTGGCCAAGTCCCTCACTGCCCATTTCACAAGGGCTCAAGCCTCGTCGGCAGCTTTCCTGGTGCAAGTTCCAATACAGGAGATCTGTAGAGCTGCCACTTGGTCTTCAGTGCATACTTTTGCCTCTCACTATGCAATAGTCCAGCAATCCAGAGACAATGCGGCATTTGGTTCAGCGGTGCTGCACTCTGCGATATCTCACTCCGACCCCACCGCCTAGGTAAGGCTTGGGAGTCACCTAATTGGAATCAATATGAGCAAGCACTCGAAGAAGAAAAGACGGTCACTCACCTTTGTAACTGTTGTTCTTCGAGATGTGTTGCTCATATCCATTCCAAACCCTCCTCGATCCTCTCTGTCGGAGTAGCTGGCAAGAAGGAACTGAGGGGGCTCTGGGTTGGCTGGGGTATATATCTAGCACCATGAAGGCGCCATGCCAGGGGGCTCCACAGCCGACCAACCAGGTGTTGCTAGGGTGAAAATTCTCCGACGAACTTGCATGCGGCATGCACATCTAATTGGAATGGATATGAGGAACACATCTCGAAGAACAACAGTTATAAAGGTGAGTCTTTTTTGGTCTGTGGGTTACTCCAAATATAGATCTGTTTACCACAAAGTTCAATACCAAATGCTGTTTGTTTTGTCTGAGGGCAGGAGCAGACTCACATTCTCTAACTCAGGGATCGGCAACCTTTGGCATGCAGCCCATCAGGGAAATCTGCTGGCGGGCCGGGACGGTTTGTTTACCTGCAGCGTCCTCAGGTTCGGCCGATCACAGCTCCCACTGGCCATTCCAGGCCAATGGGGCCTGCAGGAAGTGGCGGCCAGCACATCCCTCGGCCTGCGTCGCTTCCTGCATTGGCCTGGAATGGTGAACCGCGACCAGCGGAAGCTGCGATCATCCGAACCTGCGGATGCTGCAGGTAAACAAACAGTCCTGGCCTGCCAGCGAATTTCCCTGATGGGCTGCATGCCAAAGGTTGCTGATCCCTGATCTGAAATCCTTATATACTGCTGACTGTCCCAAGAGTGGGAGTGTGCAGAGGACAGTCAAAGAAGAAATGAAGGTTAGTTGCCCATAAGCAAGGTTCTTTAAGATGGACTTTATATATTCATACTCCCTGCCCCCGTTCCCCTCTCCTGCAAAGTCCTAACTATTCGGGCTCTGCATTAGCAGTGGAAGAAACTGAGCCAGTGACTGCTGCCACGCCCCCCTTTATAGCCCTGCCTTCTGAGGGGAGAACATGGAGGGGATGTGTGAACATTCAGATAGACACTGCTAGTCGAAGACTACTGTTCAAAAGCACCAGTTGGCGTTCATCCCAAGAATGTGAATATGTACGGTCCATCTTGAAGAACCTTGGTTACAGGCAAGTAACTTTCATTTTTTTCTCTCACCTCCTTTCTGTTTGATTTGCTACAAAATGGCCTGCCAGAACTACTGCTGCTGCTTAATGAGACTGTCTGGTTCTGCACTTGTGCAGAGCAGCATGCTCCAACTGGTGGATGTGCACTCAGTCTTGACCCCCTCTGAAACCTGGGCCCCGCTGTGCCTCATTTGGTACTCCCTCTGAGAGTGAGGCTCAGATGTGATCTTAGGTTAATTGTTAAAATACTACATCAATTTCCCAGCAAAGAAATACAATGGTTAATTACGGTCATATATTTATTTGTTATGGATACATGGCCAAACCTTTCAATGGTGACATTTTGCCCAATAGGATAGGAATTGCTTTGTATACGTTTAATTTACTACTTGCTGTCCATCTTCAGGTGTATTAAAAGTGAGGGAGAAATTGAAAAGCTGCAAGCCAAACTCCTGGAACTGAAAAAAAAGCTGGACAATACAACTGCAGCGATGCAAGAGCTAGGCCGAGAAAACCAGTCGCTACAGGTATAAATCACATTGCGGTGACTAAGCATGTCAATACCAATGTGTAGTGATGAAAACTATTTTGACTTGTCACTCCAGACTTGTTAAAATGAGGCCCAGTGCACCTCAGGAAGCAGTTGATATCAATGGGAGCTTTCATGTAAGTTCAGAATTCAGCCCATAGATTGGACTTCAGAAAGTTCTTTTTTATTTAAATAACTGTGAGCTTGCATTATAACTGCTGAATCGCCATGGTTAATCCTCAGTGTTTTATCCTGATGCGTACAGCATGGGTGATGTAGTAGAGGACATTAGTAAGAAATGGACTTGCATTTAAAAAAGTCTGTATTTGTTTTATTCATCTAGATCAAACACACACAAGCCCTAAACAGGAAATGGGCAGAAGACAATGAGGTACAGAACTGTATGGCCTGTGGGAAAGGCTTCTCAGTGACCATCAGAAGGGTATGTGTGCCTTTGTGGGGATTCTCTAGAACTTTTTTCTTTCTGAACTGTTTTGGAGTTGAAGCAAAGTTAAAGAGCATCTTTAAAAGGTACTACTAAACCTCAATACAGTTCAGAAACATAGATGGTTTGTATTGTTTCAGATGTTATAAATAAACTGCTCAAGGCTTTGTCTACACACGGGTGTTTTGTGATGCTTTAACGATATCTGTGTAGAACGAGATATAGTTGAAGTGGTACAACTCCCTTGTGTGGACACAGGTTTTAGCAATATAAAGATACTTACATCAGTGTGGCTTATTTCTGTAAATTTAAATTCAGGCCTGATGTAAATGAGTGTAATTCTGTTGAAATCAATAATGATTCTCGCTTACATCAGGCATGACTTTAGTCTTATATTTTGACTTTGAAGTACTTGTTAAGCACTGACTAGATCTAGAAATACAAGAGTCACACACAGCTCTGTCAGTGTAATCCTGTCCTGCTTCCCCCTTTGCAGTCCTTTGGTGTTTCCTGAGTCACAGTTCAGGGAAATTGCACCTGTGTTGCTGCTCACTGGTTCAGCAAGGGCATCCACGCTTGGTGTTCAGCTCCCCAGGTGCTGCTTTTCTTGGGTGGAGACAAGAGTCTCTCTCCCTTCTGACTGGGGCATTCTCAGGCTGGACAGTTCCCTGCCTTCACTGTGTCAATCCCAGAACAGATAGATACCCTAGGACACCACACATCTGTCTTTTCAGACACAGATAACAGTGTAATTGCTACACATATAAGTTGCCACACAGTTCTTTAATCAAATCCACTTTATTCTTAAGGTAAAAACATTACAGAGAAAACATACTAAAAACAATAAAAGAACCTACATGCATGCTAATAAGTTTGCCAGAATTCATGCCAGCTCTCACATGGGCTCTGGCAAGTGCAGTCATTTAATATCCCATTTTAAGGGCATTGGTTACAAGTTCATCAGAGCTTCAGCACAGAACAAGCACATAGTCTTAAGAGGTCTCAGCAGGCAAAGTCTTTCCAAGGTTCGGGGCCCTCTGTGGACCAGGGGTTCTGTCCGTTGGAAGAAGGCCCTGAGCCAGATTAAAACCCAGGCTTTTGTCCAAAAGTATTTTCTGTTGATCCCTGGAGAATCCAGTTTGAACTAGTATACGCATTTCATCTAGAAGGGTGGCTTCAAAGACTGATAATGGAGAAAGTTCATTAACATCCCCCACTCCCTACTGCAGAAGGTGCATACCATGCCACAACAACAGATACACAATTGTATTTTTAATACAGCGTCCCCACGGGTGTTAAACTAATTTAACATTTAATAAATTAAACGTTTAACTTAAGCGTCACTGAGTTATCTTAATTCTATAAGATTTGTTCAATATATTACAGGATATAGTCTATTACAACTGCTAATTGTATTGAATTATAGGGTGGTTTCAGCCATTTGAAGGGATTTGATTAAGCCCATGAAACATGCATATCATGGACCTAAAAAAGATTGAGGGTAAAACTTTCAAGTAACTCTTAAATCCCATTAAAAGTAATTTAGGAGGCTACGAGTCCTTAAAAGTCAATGAGACTTAGGCTCCTAAGCTACTTAAACACTTCTGAAAATGTTACCCTTATGCTCTTTAGAGATGGAGTTGTATATAAATCCAAAGTGCCACTTAACCCCCAGTGTTAATAATTTAAATGCACATCTGAAATTAAAAAATGTAATTGATCTGATACTTTATGTAATAATTTCTTTTCATGTACTGTGCCCACTATACAGTATTTGACAATTCAGTATTTGTTGTTTTCATCTTTCACAGCATCACTGTAGACACTGTGGAAATATCTTTTGTGCTGAGTGCTCCGCAAAGAATGCCTTAACTCCTTCTTCTAAGAAGCCTGTCCGTGTCTGTGATACTTGTTTTAACGACTTACAAGGATAACTGATTATCTCAAATGGCACTTAACGTTACGCTAGAATTAGAATTTCTGTTGATGCACTTCGTACAGCACTCAGACTACTATTCAGTTTGAACAATGATTGTAACACTTGCAAAATTTAGTATATTTTAAAATGTTTTATTGATACTAAGTAAAACTATTGTATTTTTTGTGAGACAGGCTCAGATCATCCTCAGCTTATTGCCATTTACCCAGGAAAGAGCTTTTATGTCTAAGTTAGGAACACCCAGTTATTTGTAAATAAAGTTTAAACAGAGAAGTAACAATGTATTTTTTTAATCTTTAATTTTTGTGTTCAAAAGAAACGTGTATGTGATATTGCAGTTTTTGTTTCTTTCAAAACAGTAAGTTGCAAAAATTTGCAAGGATTTTGTGTATCAAATATTGCTGTTTCAGTGGCATAATTACATTTTAATTGTTGCATTTGATTGCATAACTACCATACTTTTAAATCCCCTAGTAATTTCTTCAGGAGTTTTTCTCCTCTCTTGCTCTTGAATTTTTCTCTCTAAGGCTCCAATCCTGCAATAGTGGCAAACACCTGTACCCACATGGAACCCCGCTGACCTGCATGTGGCTCTGTGTGAACACAGCAGTCTGGCCACATAGAGCTTATTGCAATATCAGTGCCTAAATCATTGCCCAACTACAGCATTTGGATATTGGAGTACCTTTACATGTACTGTAAGGTACTAGCATTTGTACAGACAAGCTTGATTTAGTTGGGGATTGGTCCTGCTTTGAGCAAGGGGCTGGACTAGATGACCTCCTGAGGTTCCTTCCAACCCAGATATTCTATGATTCTATGAAGCTAGAAACAGGACTGCAAGTTTGGCTTCTGTTCTAGGAATGTTGCATAAAGCTCTCCCATATTGATTGATAGATTTGTTGAATAGAATATAACTTTCCAGATTTTCTTATCTGTGGACATATACAAAAAATTATCCTCAGTTCTATTCTTTTTCTTTCCCTACTAACCATAGAAGCCCTTAAAGGTCCTTGGTTGGTCTTTGAGGAATACCCAGCTGTCCTATGCTAGGTTTCCTACTAATGACCTATATTCGGAGACTCCAGCATTTTATCTGATCTATTCTTCTTGTCCCCCACATTAACTGGAAGAGGTTGGGATTATTCTATCCCTAACTGACTTGGTCTTTCCACTGCTTCTCCTGAACCTGTGGTGTTTGTATTTTTCTTAATCCTGGGTCTTTCTTGGTACAATAGTTTCATGATTTGGTCTGCTCAGAATGGTGGTTGAAACTGCTGCTGTTTTAGTTATATACAAAACAGTCAGACTTAATTAAGAAGTGAGGATACGATTTTAGACTCCGTTACTGTCATATTTTTTCTCCCTACTTGTGCTGGAGCAATTTAAAAAGCAATGCATATATGTACCTTTCTTTGTTGTGTAGGCAGAAAAAGTAAAATGTATGTACCTGTAATTTTTCCTTCTCTGAAGTGGGCTCCTGCTGCTCTATGATCCATTGCAACTGGGTTATTCCTCATCATGTTCCAGACCCATTGCCTCTCTAGCTCCCCTGCTAACTGCCCAAGGTAAAAAGACTAAAAGTTCTAATGAATAAATATTATGAAAGATTAGCCATCTTCATTCATGCCATCTTATCGAAGACATGAATTAACAACCTCAGAAATGGTAGACAGGTTTCAGAGTGGTAGCCATGTTAGTCTGTATCAGCAAAAAAAACGAGGAGTACTTGTGGCACCTTAGAGACTAACAAATTTATTTGGGCACAAGCTTTCGTGGGCTAAAACCCATTTCATCGGATGCATGCAGTGGAAAATACAGCAGGAAGATATATATACAATATGGTACGCATGAAGGGAAGTGGAAGGAGAAAAATTAATTGCACCTCTGCCTGTGGATTCCAGCGGTCATTGGTAAGAAAAACAATTGGCTGGTGTAGTGCAAAGGCAGGTGAGGTAAAACACACTGACCTAAAGGAGGCTAGACAGGAAAGAGAAGGTCTACTGGCACTGGTAAGTTAGCAGAGAGAGGCCATGCTACATAAACCACATGTGAAGGAGCTGAAAGGTGGAATATAGTCAGTGCTCAGAACCCTCAGGCTGCCCTGCTCTAGTGGTGACTGGTAATAAGTATGGTGAATCTGAGCCATTGGAGTGGGGATTTTTTTTAACTGTAGTTTTTTAACTGTAGGAGTCAGAACTGCCCTCAGAGAGAGGGGGCTGACAGAACCATTGATGGGGAAGGGCTTCAGGATGCCAAGCACAAGAAGAACTGGCTAAGATCTTTTCTGGAACAACTGGGCCAAAGCAGTCTGAAAGGAGTGAGAGGTCCTGCCCCATGGGATTTTCCTAACCCTCTGACTAACTGGCTGGAGATGCTCCTTGACACCATATTTCAACCCAGTCAGAACAGAAAAATGGCCAAGGACCTCTGACTTGTTGCTCTCAAATACCAGGTCCTGCTGATGAATTTCTGCCCCACATAAATTAAGGCTTGCCTGCCACATTTCTGCTGTTGGAGTCAGCCCTTGCTGCTATGTTGCACCTTGGCCTGGAGTTCTGAGTAGTCTAGGACCACTGGCTTGGAGATCCTGCTGAGACAGCTTCTGTTGCTGCATTTCTGCACCAAACAGCTAAAGCTGTATGCCACATTTTTGTACAGGTGGGAGGCAATACAGTAGTGTGTAGCTGGTCTGAGCAGGAGCTCCTTTGATCTTAGCTGCTACGTTGCTATGTTTTCTCCTCCAGTGCTGGTTTCCTGCAGACTCCTGTTTTCCAAAGATCCTTCATCTACTAGGGGCACCAAGGAGAAAGAGAAAAATAAAAAATTATAATGGAAAAAAACTCCAACCTGGAGATAGAAAGACCTGGAGGAAGCACCTGTTAGAGTTAGAGACTCAGTCACTTTTCTGAGAGAGAGATGTGTGGGGTTCTTTTTGTTTTATTTTGTTTTTTAAAGATAATCCTCCTGCCCAAACCCAGTTCTTGGAAGATGCAGACTGATCCAGTTGTAATGGATCCTGGAGTACCAGGTGCTCATTAGGGGGAATAATTTTGTCACTCTTTGAATGACTTAGACTATTGAGATCATCTCACTGGAAAATCTTTTCTTAGTGAAGCAGGAAAAGATTTTTGGGGAAAAAAATGTGAAGTAGCTTTTTGCAGATTATTGCCAAAAACAGTTGATTGCCATTTGCCAACCTGTTGCTTGACATAAAAGAAGTGACCCCTAACGCAGAATATTCTCCGGAGCACAGTAGGGGCCCCAAGAAACTCAAGTACTTTCTAGTTTGTTAATGTAACTTAAATGCAATATGGGAATACATGCTTCTTACAACATTTGAAATTTATGAAAAATACCTGGAGATAGAAAGGAAAATGCTGGAGCTTAAGATCAGAAGGAAAATAAAAATTGTCTAGAATGACGAGTGAAAGCTCTGTTATGACACTAGGATTGGAAGAGGTTGGGAACTGATGAATTAATTCATTGCAACCTCCAAAAACCTCTGGAGGAGTAGGAAATAGCATTGTCACTTGCACTATGCACTTTTTTCTTTCTAGCATAACTGAATATAATATACAGTAAATGGAATGGCAATTTTGAATGCATACATGTAGTAATCAATCCACAGTGGGAGATATTTTTAGCTGGATTTCTCCTTGAATTATATAACTCCCCTTCGTTGTTAAGGGGAGTTGCACTCATAATTGCTCTGCACCCTAGGGAAGCATAACCCAAGGACACACATAACAAAGGAATGGACATGGTCTTTAAAAAGCACGGCTGTGTTTATAAAGCTGTATCTTAAGATTTCAAATGAGATATGAATTTTACATATTTAAAAAAAAAACATGCCAATCAGTTTTCATTCTCCAAGTAGGAACTCTTGTACTCACCTTAGGTTATAGGGTAAGTCTGAAACTAACACATACATACAGTTACAGCAGAAGTCACTAAATGGTTTGCTTTTCAGAAATAGTAATAACAGAAAAGTAAAATTCTTGTAGAGAAAAGTACCTTTATTTGTCAATCCCCCCTCCCCTCCGGGGAAGGGGTCTAAATAAAGCAATTTGCATTTTTAGAGAGAGAAAACATAACACACCACTTTACATTAAGATTTTAAGAAAACAAAGAGATTTGCTAGTAGGTAACATTAACCATTTCTGCCTTTGTCCACAGCATACCATATAATACTATGCACTCATCATACAGCAGGTTCATGAGTATCTTTTCACTGGATTACATAGAGTACATTTGAAGATATTAAATGGGAAAAAACTCTGATGTTAAGCCTCTCAGAAGAGTGTTGTTTTAGAAGCAAAAAATTTAGTGAAGTTTCCTCCCCCCCAAAAAAAATTTAAAAATAAAATCCCAGTCTTTTTTAAATGCCTTTTGGGGTGGGGGGTTAGAGGGGTGAAGAGAGTGGCTTGTGGAGAGTATGTTCATTGTTTATATGTCAACAGGCCAGTGCTGGCCGGTCCAGAGCTCCTGCTGTTGGCTCTATTGCAAAGTACTTTGTTGTATCACCTTGTTAAATCCCAACTCCTGGCACCAAAGGGATATTACAAGACTGTCTCACTGAGTTAGTGAATACCGGAACTTTTTATAGAAATGTGTCCAAAATGCTGCTTGTATAGGATTTGTCACTTTTGTAAGAAAATAAAATAAAATTAAAAAAAAATCCAGCCCACCACTCGATGCCATATATGATTTTATTTAAACTACCTCTCAGTGTGTAATTCAACCAAGTAGTCCAGTTTAATAGGGGTTCCTCACTGTAGTGTTATGTAACAGTTATAGAGACTGCCAAATTTGCAAGTTGTCTGTCACCAAAAAAAAATTTAGTCTTTTAGTCTTTTTGCATATGCTTAAACAGTATCCACTAATTTCTAATTATTGTAGTCGGTCATTCTTTTTTACCTCTGTAGTTTTAATCCTACAACTCTAGCTGTTGGAGGGGAAATAAATCACTACCACAAACTTTCACAGTTATGGTCTGTTGGGTTACAACAGTTGTATAGGGAGCTTTGTCATAGCATCATCCACTAATTAATCCACTCTTAATTTAGCCTTTTTTTCCACAATACTCTAGATATGAACTTCATGAATAGATTTCTTTAATGGACGCGTGCTACAAATTATATTGCCTTGTTTGTCTCTTTTCTGAATTTTAATGATCAGTTTATTATCATTGCAGATGTGAATATTGGGCATAAAATTGACTAATTTTCTGTGTAATTGTATAAAATAGAATTGAAAAAAAGCTTTATGTTTTTAACCCACTATTTAGAGATAATGTGTTACGTTTGCCTTATGATGCAGTTTTACCTACGGAACACTGCACTTCTTTTAAACTGGATCATACACTCATAATGGGCATACTACAAAACTTATGTATGTGTAGATAGACTTTGCATGAACATTTTTTCATCAATTTGATTTTTAAGTCTTACTTTCAGTGTTGTGTTTACTAATTGTGATCATGTAGTTGTGCCTTACGTTGTGAAAGAGTTTAGTCCAGTATGCACTGCAATTCCTAAACTCTGCAATTGGGTGGTGACTAAAGTTGTGGACAAGAAAATGATACCATGCATCAACTAATTCTGTGTAAAGTATGATGGACAGATGCTTGTTGAAATGTTACTTTTGTTTTCTAATCTGTTAAAGGAATGATAATAAAATTAGATCTTTCTAATAGACCATTTTTGTAATTTTCACACTTATCTTGTAACTAGAGAGCACACTTGGCTTTGCAGTTTCTTGCTCCTGGAGGAATTGCCAAGAAACTTTTCACTATTGCAAGGAGGTGATAAGGGCCATTATTTACTCAATTTCAACATTCACCAATTTCATTTAGAGTGATTTGCTTTTCCCCTCTATCTCAAAATCTGTCTCCACACTCAGTTACTTGAGGTGGCTGTTGTGTTATTTTGGACATTGGCTGAGTAGTGTGTAGCAGTCAGTCCCTTCTGTCATTGACAGTGTTACCTTTATATTATGTCCAGTGTAGTCTGTATTGCTCTGGCATGAGTGAGGGAGGCTCAAAGTCTGCTTCCTAGTCTAACAAGCATCTTTTACTTTGCACCTGAACACCCTTTTGTAGGTCTGTCTTCACTGCATTGTTATCACACTCAAGTCTAAGCACCAAGGTTATCCCAGTTCAGGTGTAAGCAGCCACATTGCAAAGCCATACCTAAATTATTGTCTCCTCATTGGTGCTGCACAAACCCATGTGAGGTGCTAGGACTTCTGGGATCATATCCCATGGTTCTTAGTGCTGCATTAAGCTGAGCAGCTCTGATTGTTTCCTAGTGAATTGTGGGAGAACTTGTTTGTCCTTCTGGGCACGGGGTTGGGGAGGGGGGAGACACTGGAGGACTATCAGCACTCAAGTGATGGAGTCTGAGTCCTCATTGGAAAGCGGGTGAGTTACCAGCACAGGTGTAAGCAGCACTTGGACTTCAGCATGTAACTCAGGACAGGCCTGCTAGCCCGGGTGTAGAGCCAGCACCACACCGTGTAAGAGGGTTTTGTGTGTGGACAGCAGCTAGGGTAGGGGTAATACCCCACTAAGAGTCTGAGTTAACACCATAGTGAAGACAGCACTAAAACTGATGGTTTCTACTGAAAATTTTATATCCTGGGGTTGAATATTCAAATTCTTCTACACACTCATAATCAGCATTGTATATATAGTCTACGTAGTCATCAGTAGAGCCCCGTGAATTTCTTCTTATGTGATATATAATTTTTCATTTTATATTATTTTTTAGAAACTTCTTGTTTTGTTTTATCCATTCTTCCCCCATGGCCCTGGGGGCAGGGCTTGCAGATCAAGGCCACCCTGCCCTCATCCCCCAGTGGTGTCTCCTGTCCTGTGAGGCTGGGGCCTAGATTCCTGCTCCAGGTGTTGCAGTCGGGTGTTTGTGGTTGCAGTGTCACTCACATTTGGCCCAGCTGCCTCTCCATCATCATGTCAGAGGGGTGATAGGGCCAAATTTGAGTGAGTGGCATTTTATTTCGTTTTATTTCATATTTGTGAAACAGAAAATAACATGGGGCTCTAATTTTCAGTATGATCCTGTAATCCTTCCTCATGCTTACACTGAGTCCCGTAATCTGGTGCTGAGTAAATCTCAAATATACTTTTACATTCTGCAGCTGTTTGAATGTAAACCCTGTAGGTACTTTGCCTCCTTATAATTTATCTTAAGAAACTGATCCTGTGTAGCATGTAGATATGTTGGTTATATCCTGAATGCTTGGTTTGACCACTGAAATATTGAGTCACACTGAACTATCTTAATCCAAAGTGAAATCTGAAGTGAAATTGAGCTGTCTAAGAAAGGTAAGAAGTAGCCATCCAAATACCAAAGTCTAATCACTGATTGAGGTACAATATTGAAGACAGAGAGCTCTGACAACTCTAGAACAATACATTATCTTTGGGAAAACCACCCATGTGAGGTCTGTTGACCAATTTAGCCAAAGTGAGATGCCTTGACATTTATTCTTTCTTCAGGTAAAAAGACCTCTTGTGCTCCACTTTGGACAAGATGCACCATGTACAGCCTCCAACCAGTCAGGTCATAGGGCCATTGTTATCAGAAACTAACAAGGATTGTTAAAATAAATAATTTTGTTATCACCATGTAGACTGGCTTCAACCTAGATCTGTCAATTTCGTATATACACAATTAAATTTCAGAGGATTCAGCTGGCAAACAGAAAAAGGAACTTTTCTGAGTTTCATGTCTGTTGGCATAATTGGAGACCGCAGTTTCTATCTCTGACATCCATGTTTTCTGTAAGAGGAAAAATAATGCTTGATAAACCCTGAGGTCCTAAAAAAGTTTTAATAACTAAGATACCTGAACTTTTAGAGTCTTGAATCTATAAAAATACATTGTACAGTATTTGATGGGGCACCTTCTCATAGCTCACCTCTAGAAGAGAAGGTTGATTTATGTCCATAAATTGTTCCATAAACCTGGGATCCAGATTCTCCAGTCTGGCTCAGGGCATATTATGCTGCATAAGTGGTGCAAAGTGGCCTTAAAACAACCAAAATCTCTGTGGACAGGGAAACTCTCTGCCGCCTCCTGCACCACCTATCTCCTCACCCCCATCATTGGAGAAGGAACTCATGATCCTTCAAAACTCATGATCCTTCATTAGACTGAGGTCTGGTACAGACCTTATGCCAGAGTAGACCCCCTGCTATCCTCATTTATTCCAAGGCCATTCACTCAAGTAGTCACACAGTGGAGAATCAGGACCAGAATTTTGTTTAGTAACACAAATAACTTTTCTATGATCCAAAAATAGGTACTTTCCACTGTTGATTAGCCTATATGTGCAAAGAGTGGAGCATAGGTAACAATATCAAGCAGATAAAGGGCAGAACAAAATTGAAGCACAATCCAAGTTCAGTTCAATTACCATGCAGTCTCTAGCTTTCCCATAGAAAACATGATTGAGAAGCCAGAGTGTAATATTCCCAGCTGGGCTTCTAACTGCGCTGTAGTGCAGAGATGACCCTGGTCATATTTGTAGATGGTGTCTTCTTACCCATGGGCAACAGACAGTGTTCCTTGTTAATACTGTTACTCTATGACTATCCTAGCACTTGTGTTGGTAAAACTTACGTCACTCAGGGGTGTGAAAAAACACCCTGGACTGACCTAAGTTACACTGACTAAAGTGCTGGTGTGGACAACACTATGTCGATGGGAGAGCAGTGCTCTGAAGATCCATAACGGAGAGCATCTGTCCCTGCTGGTGCAGATGGTGAGAGTCTCAGGGACCTAATGGACTCCTCACTGCTCCAGGACACCAAATGAAAAGTAATACTCAGAAATGTCTCTTCCCACCTGAAGGGCCAGGAGGCTAATAGCTGAGCTCCTGTGTCCTATTGGCTACAGACCTAGCCATGACTGTCTGCATTCATCATCTCCAGAGTCAGACAGAGTAGCACGGTATTCAGGGAAGACAACTGGCAAAAAAAACCAAAACAACCCAGCCATACCTCTCAATCTTCAATCCAACCAGTGTTTGACATAAGCAATCAAAATGTGTGGCAAGAAGCCAAACTGTGTTTTATTGCATACTACACCATGATTGATAGGTTCTATAGTTAAAAGCATTTTAATCTGTTTTTAAGGAGGTTTTCTCACTGGATGAATTAAATAAACCTGTTTTAAAAATAGGAAAACAACTGCAGTCATGTGCAACTCTAAGGAACCCACATATAAGTCATGAACAATGTTTGAATACTGGATCTTTTCTATTTCTAGCACAGACCTCTAACTTTTGATCTAAGGGAGTAATGGTTATCTTGTCCATGGAGCAGCCAGAGGGGGGAGGAGGAGGGTGAGAGACGCACTTTGAAGTGGGTGATTGTGACAGGGGACACTCACCTCTCATGAGCACCTCCTGTCAGGTGCGAACCTGCACATTCACTCTCTGCTCCCAGCGCCCCCTGACAGCTGTTAACCTTATCAGGTGGGTCTTCAGTGGCCCAGCCCTCCGGTCAGGTCACACACAATCAAATGAACAAATAAACCCTTTCCAAGGGAAAAAAAAAAAAAGTCCAACAGGGCCTATCCCTGTGCCCTGGTTGGTATTTGCAGCCCTGTCTCTAGGCTCAGTTCTCAGCCCTTCTGGGCTAGCTTTAGGCCCCTCCCTGCCGAGGTATGGAGCAGTGCCCACAGGGCTGTCTCCCTGGAGACATCAATTCTTCTCGACCCAGCTCTCCAGCCAGGTTACTCCTTCAAGGTCAATCCCCTTCCTGGGGTAACAGAGTTCAACAAAGGGTTAGTACTCTACAGGGTCATCAGCCATGTCCTAAAACCCTTTAAATTCCAGCTTTGTGCTTGGGCTTCTACATGAAACGTGTCCCCTTCTCGGGGCTTTGGCCACTCCGCCAATAGGGGGGGACCCTGGCCCACCCACTACTCCAGGTCCCAACCCAGGGACCCAACAAATAGCAATCACATGTTGCTTCCTTTAACTCCATTGTTGCTGCTGTTCCTTGAGCCATTTCCCACGTAACCCCTTCCTCTTCACCCTTACCTCAGGCCTGAAGTGCTCAACTCCCTTCCTTCCTCACAGCATGCCAGTGCCACCAGAACCTGTCTTCTGGTTCTCACTTGAGCACTAACAAGGGGGCACCTTCCTTACTCCTCTGGTCCTGCCAGAAATTGACCTGCTCAGCCCTGCAGCTCTTTTTAACTGTGCCTGCTTCACTCTGATTGGCCGCTTCCCTGCAGTCTCTCTAGGCAGACCTGGAGGACCCACCTTCACTGCTTCTTTTCCTCAGACAGGGTGTGGCAGGATCACAAAGTCTCCAGCAGAGGGCCTGGTACACCCTGTCACAGTGATACAGCTGTGTGCTACGCAATAGTGAAATGTTGGGTTCAGGATTCTTGGGCTTAATTCCTGGCTCTAGGAGGAAGGGTGTGATCTCGTGGTATGGGTCAAAAAAGCCAACCAAATAGACTGGGCAGAGCCTTTCTGATGGGCAGAACAGCTGTGCGAATGAGACTTCGTCTGCCATATGAGAGACTTGGATTCTACTCCTAGCTCTGCCAAAGTTACTTTGTGCAACTTTTCCATGAACTTATCTCTTGCATTCTCATATGTCTGTTGAATGTCGTCTGACTGCACTGTGCAGGAGCACAGGGAGCCTGATTTAGCAGTAACGTGGAACATCCTGCAAAATCCAGTAAATCTAAGAGCTGTCCTCAGCTGCTTCAGGATGCAGTAGCCTTTTCTGAATAGGACAGGTCAATGAGAACATATCACTCTGGTGCTCCATGCAGTGTACTGGCTCTCTTTGAAGTGCCCCAGATACTTCAAGATCCTGATCTACAAAGTTGTTAGAGGATCGCAGACAGTGTTTTTATTCTGAGACCCACAATACCAGCTGTAAACATTAGGGCCCTGTGGCTTAGCTAGTTGAAAATTGTGCTGATCGTGAAGTGCATAAATGGGGCCAGCTCATTTCACAGAGGACCCCAAAATACTCTCCAATGCAATCTACCTTTTAAAAAGAATGTGGAACTGAAAGACAATGTGTTGTTGCATTATTATTAACCTATAATAAAGATGCTGTTTAATATCAGGATTTTAGTGCTCAAACATATGTTGCAGGACTCGGAGAAGATGGAACTAAACTGGAACACTGCCAATGTTGGAAGGCTAAGTATTGTAGCAAGACTGTAACTACTTTAAGAACCTATTTCAGATGTGAGCCAGTGACTTAGAAGTAGAAAGGGTATATTTATTGCCTTGCCCTGGGGCACTCTGTCTACCATGTTCTGTATTTTTAAGCATTAGTGTTATTTGAAAGTCTCATTTTATTCTTCCGGGTGCTAATGAATGAAATACAACATATAGAACCAATCTTTTATGTTCCATGAAGCACCTAGTCCACATTTAGATGCTGCAAATAAATAATAAAATGTAATAGTCTATTACTCAGAATTCAGGCTGGTGTGCAGATGAAGGGGAACTTACATACTTTTGGAATCAAACTCTTGGAGACAGATCCGTTTTCATACCATACCCACTGGTATGTAATTGCAATCGTTTTATAAATGTATATAATAATATATATGCAAAAATAATAATATACATTTTCAAACTGTGGTGTGGGGCAATTAGACTGACAAATGTCAGTTTTATGGTCTCATTATTACATAAAAATTGTTTTAGTTTTTGGGAATGGCTCAGTTTCTTGATTCCAGTTATGCAAGAATTGAACTTTAAAAAGTCAGAATTTGAAAAGCTAGTATGTGACCTGCTGGAGGTCCTCACTTAAAATCAGTACATGGGTACTGTAATTACAAACTCTATAACATGTGCAATGATTTGTTTTAGGGAAGAGAGTAAATCAGGTTATATTTCTGTCAGACATAGTTGCTTAAAGTAAAATTCTCTTTAGAAGAGATCTTTCCCTTGATAAATGTAATTTTAAAAAGGTCTTATAAAATACAGGACTTACTTTGACAGTCTCTGTTTGTGCTTGTAGAAGGAAGACTCCGATGCACTGTTGATATCTATTTTCATGTTGTATTACAAAAGCATTTCGCAGCCCAAGGACTATAAAACAAAACAAAACAAATGAAAGAACACACACAAAGTAAGCCATTTTATGAAAATCCCATCAGATTGATTCATTATATATCAATCGTATCTTTGTTTCTCCTTGGAAAATCAGCTTTTCTGATTGCGTATTAGAGAAACACATGCTGGCAGTTTGAATTTTATGTTATGAAAAAAAATAGCCTCAAATAATTTCAAAAAGTTAGTTCTGCAATTAGCTGATTTTGAGTCTTGTTCGGGGGAAAATGGTCTATGAGACGTTGTCAAGGTTCCTCCCCCACTCTGAACTCTAGGGTACAGATGTGGGGACCTGCATGAAAAACCTCCTAAGCTTCTCTTTACCAGCTTAGGTCAAAACTTCCCCAAGGTACAAAATATTCCACCCTTTGTCCTTGGATTGGCCGCTACCACCACCAAACAAATACTGGTTACTGGGGAAGAGCTGGACACGTCTTTCCCCCCAAAATACTTCCCAAAATGTTGCACCCCACTTTTTGGACAAGGTTTGGTAAAAAGCCTCACCAATTTGCCTCGGTGACTACAGACCCAGACCCTTGGATCTTAAGAACAATGAACAATCCTCCCAACACTTGCACCCCCCCTTTCCAGGGAAATGTTGGATAAAAAGCCTCACCAATTTGCATAGGTGACCACACACCCAAACCCTTGGATCTGAGAACAATGAAAAAGCATTCAATTTTCTTACAAGAAGACTTTTAATAGAAATAGAAGTAAATAGAAATAAAGAAATCCCCCCTGTAAAATCAGGATGGTAGATACCTTACAGGGTAATTAGATTCAAAACATAGAGAACCCCTCTAGGCAAAACCTTAAGTTACAAAAAAGATAGACAGAAATAGTTATTCTATTCAGCACAATTCTTTTCTCAGCCATTTAAAGAAATCATAATCTAACACATACCTAGCTAGATTACTTACTAAAAGGTCTAAGACTCCATTCCTGGTCTATCCCCGGCAAAACCAGCATATAGACAGACACACAGACCCTTTGTTTCTCTCCCTCCTCCCAGCTTTTGAAAGTATCTTGTCTCCTCATTGGTCATTTTGGTCAGGTGCCAGTGAGGTTACCTTTAGCTTCTTAACCCTTTACAGGTGAGAGGATTTTTTTTCTCTGGCCAGGAGGGATTTTAAAGGGGTTTACCCTTCCCTTTATATTTATGACAGACGTACTATGTGTTGTATTGAAAATACTGGGGGAGATTGTTTGCTGTGCCAAGAGACAAAGCAAAGAACTTCCAGCCAAGGGAAAAGGGGAAGGGTCTATGGTGGCTTTAAACCACCTGTGCACCATTGTGATACTGGCTGGAGAGGTTCCAGGTGGCTGGAGAGGTTCCAGGTGTAACTTAGACAGCCTGTGTGAGTTATGGCTGTGAGAGTTATGGCTGCCCTATAGACTCCTTACTTAGAGTCTCCTGTGCCTGGTGGTACATAAAGCAACACATTTTCCCCACTGCTGTCTGTCCAGAGCAAGATGTTTGACTCCATCAGATGTTGCCATAATGGAGACAACTTCCTTTTTGATCATCCTGTGATAGGTCATTCTTTGTCCTGCCTGGCTTCTCTTCCCTCCAGGTGGAAGCCAACCTAAGATGCATCTTGTCCTTCTGCCATGGGGTAGCCTGATGACCTTGCTGAACCACTGTAACCATCTCTGTCTGATTATTCAGTCCCCAGTGTGCTGACAAAGTTTCTTCTTAAAAAGCACTGCTGAAATTCATTCAGCTTCCTCTCGTACACTTCCACCATCTGCCACGTTTCCAAGCTGTAAAATTTTATTGGAGGATAATAGCATTGTACAATCTCATTTTAAGTGTGTAGATGTATCTTCTTACTCTTCCAGATATTTGACAAATGGGAAAATAATCCACTGGCTTTGCTGATTCTTCCTTCACTTCTTTAGCAAGCTGACCATTAGTAGATATTATACTTCCAAGAAGGCTGAAGTAATTAATTCTTTCTTACTCTTTCCCATCAATCACATACCAACCAGTGTTGACAGCATTCTCTCCTATCTCCATGATCTTGATCTTCTGTGTACGGATAAGTCCCATTTTGGCAGCTTCTGGTTTTTTGCTCATAAAGAGTCTTTTCATTCCAACCAAGTTGGTATCCAACACGACCGTATCATCTGCAAAATCTAGGTCTTTTACCCAAATAACACCAGTGATCTGGGCAGTAGCCATTGCTCTTCTCATCACAAAGTCTGTGACAATGTAGAAGAGAAGTAGGAGAGTATGCAACCTTGCCTTGCACCACCAGTAACAATCTGTGACTCCATTCTCTGTCCTGACACAGCAGGCACACTCATCATGCAAAGCTTTTATCCAATTAAACATGTGAAAGCAGGGTCTGAATGACAGCTAGCTGGGAGGGGGAGAGACTTTAGTTGTGTTTATGTAAATACGGTTTGCTCCTGCTCTGTTTACATATTCACCATTTACAGCTGTCAAAGGATCAACTTTGGCTGGTGTTGGGTACAAATGGCCTTAGTACTGCATGCAGGGGTAGTGAAATATGATTACCAATGTTGTAATTATTGTAGGAATACAGGAAAGCAGGACTGTGTTTAACCTGTCCCAAATGAGGGGGAGGGGGCCTCCTCAGTTGGAAGAACCTCATTAAGCAGGGGCTCGAATGTCAGAGCCCTGTGAAAGTAAGAGGGGTGGGGATAGGAGTCCCGGTGTCAGGGTCAGGAGGTTGCATAACCCCACCTCCCTCCTCCCCCCTGGTCCTCTCTAGACTGGCGTAACCTGTTCTTCCCCACTGTTCAAAGAATAAAGCTAAATAGGCTTCATTAGGAGCCTCTCTTGTTATTTTAATTGCTCCATCAGAGCTGAAACCAGTTGTGGTGGAACTGTGTTTCCGCCCTGCCTGCTGAGAGCTAAAATCACGAAGAGCTGAAATCACTTGAGATGGGGCAGTGTTTCTGCCCAGCCTACAAAAGAGCTGAAAATCACTGAGAGACTGATGTGCAGAGGTCACAGCAGAGAGACAGAAGGTGACTGACACTCAGCTGGTGAATGAGTGACCAGCATGGTGGTTGCGAAGAAGTGTGATGAGCAGCCAGCAGGCTGGCGGTGGTGGAGAGGTGTGATGAATGGAGAGCAGGGTGGCAGTGGAGAGGTGTGACAAGTGGCCAGCAGGGCGGCGGCAGAAGAGAGGCACAATGAGCAGCCAGCTGGGTGGCTGGTGGAAGGGCACGGTGAGCAGGTGGCCGGTGAGCGGCTAGCACAGCGAGTAAGATGCCTCTTTACCCCGCCACCCAGCCACCTGGTGGGAGGTGAACTCTGCAGATGCACCTCTGAACTCTGGGTCTGCACTGTGAGTGGGGTGTAGAGAAAGGGTGCATGTGAAAGGGACTTTTGGGTTGATAGACTTGAGAACCTGAGGGGAAAAGGGCACTGCCCAACCTACTTTGGGGTGGGTCTTTTGCTCATGGTTTATGTTTATGAACCCTGTTTGTGGTGTTTTCCCAAATTAACTCCAAGTTAATTCCCTCCTCTTATTAAAAGTTTATTTTCTACACTCGGACTTTGTGCTTGCGAGTGGAGAAGTATTACCTCTCAGAGGCACCGAGGGGTGGTGTGTAATTTCCCCAGGTTACTGGGTGGGGGCTCGAGCCGGTTCCTTGTTGTATCGATGGAACAGAACCCCTAGATATTGAACCTGGCCCTGGTAGCTGCTGGCTCCACCTGGTAGAAGGGTTACACATGTTTGTTGGAATTCCACAGAGTCTCAGGATCTTCTAGAGAGCTTCTTTATTAAACACTTTTATAAATTCAATTAAATTGAAAACCATCTTCTGCTGGTATTGTAAGCCTTTCTCAATAAGTTTTGGGAAGGTGGAAACCTGGTCTGAACACCACCCCATGGGTTGAAATCCACGATGTTCTTCCTGAGTACTTTGGCAATGGCAGTTTTCCTTCTATTCAAACTGATAATGCCAAATGCTTTTCCAGGTATAGATAGGAGTGTCCCCCATCTCTAATGAACACAAATAAGTTGGTGCCCCTCTTTAGGGATCATGCAGATAACACCTCTTCTCCAATCTTAGGCTGCAGCACTGCCTGGAGTCTCCACAGCACTGCATGTTGTGACCTGGCCCCCAACACGCTCCTGACTTTAAGGCTTACGATAGAGTCCTTTGAAAGGTAGTCTTGTGGTTGTCTTCTGTAGTGCCTGCTCTGGGCAAATCTTCCTCTAACAAGTTAATGCGGCTTTGAGAGATTCTTTATGCTACCCTGGCTCTTTGACCTGACATAAAGGGGCCAAAGAGGAGTGAGGAGCTCACCCATAGTCTTAACAGTATGCTTTCATACATTTCCTTAAGATTTTCCGTCAAAACAGAGTGGAATCAATTATAATTGAAGTAAGAAAGTAACTAGACCTTTTAAAAACGAAAAGCAAAATGGAATGGTTTTAATGTTTTTGGTGTTCCAGGCAGTGTCGCTATGTGGTAACTAAGGGTTTGTCTACACAGCATTTTGAAGTAAGCCTCCTAGCCCGAGTCAGCAGACTTGGATTAGCGGGACTCAGTCTAAAACTAGCTATGTAGATGGTGTTTGGAAGTTGCAGCTCGGGCTGGAGCTCAGGCTCTGAAGCCCACCCCTCCCAAAGGTTCAGAGCCCGAGCTTCCACTTCAAAGTGCTGACTACACAGCTATTTTTAGCATACTCATGTTAGTCTATCAACTGGCCTAGGAGGCTTTCTCCAAAATGCGGTGTAGACATATCCTTAAGTGCTCTCAGGTGCCATAACTCTTTGTCAGATGCTGTATTCTTTTTCACACTTGAAATTCACACGGGTGTTGAGATCATAGAGATCATTGAAATGTAGGATTGGCTGGGACCTTGGTAGGTCATCTAGTCCAGTCCCCTGTACGGAGGCAGGACTAAGTATCATCTAGACCATCCTCAACAGCTGTTTGTCTAACTTGTTCTTAAAAACGTCCAATGTCAGAGATTCCACAACCTCCCAAGGTAATTTGTTCCAGTGCTTAACTACCTTTAGAGTTAGGAAGTTTTTCCTAATGTCAAATCTAAATCTCCCTGACTTCAATTTAAGACCTGTTCTGTCCTCCCTGGTTAAGGAGAACAATTTATCACCCTGCTCTTTACAACAACCTTTTATGTACTTGAAGACTACTATCATGTCCCCTCTCAGTTTTCTTTTATCCAGATTAAACAAACCCAATTTTTTTCAATCTTCCGTCATAGGTCATGTTTTCTAGACCTTTAATCATTTTTGTTGCTCTTCTTTGTACTTTCTCCAATTTGTCCACATCTTTCCTGAAATGTGGCGCCCAGAAAGGGACACAATACTCCAGTTGAGGCCTAATCAGCGTGGAGTAGTGTGTCTTGCTTACAACATTTCTGCAAATACATTCCAGAATAGTGTTCACTTTTTTTTTTTTTGCAACGGTATTACATTGTTGACTCTTATTTTGTGTGTGATCCCCTATAATCCCCAGATCCTTTTCTGCAGTACCTCTTCCTAGGCAGTCATTTCACATTTTGTATGTGTGCAACTGATTATTCCTTCCTAAGTGGAGTTCTTTTCATTTGTCCTTATTGAATTTCATTCTATTTAATTCAGACCATTCCTCCACTTTGTCAAGACCATTTTGAATTCTAATCCAGTCCTCCAAATTGCTTGCAACACCTCCAAACTCGGTATCATCTTCAAACTTTATAAGTATATTCTCTATGCCATTATCTAAATAATTTATGAAGATATTGAAGGGAACTGGGCCCAGGACAGATCCCCATGGGATCCCACTGAATATATCCTTCCAGCTTAACTGTGAACCACTGATAACTACTCTCTGAGTATGGTTCTCCAATCAGTGGAAAGTTTACTTGTTAAATTAGTGCTATGAAATAATGTTGCTGTAGCATGTCCATCCCCTGTAAAGTCAATTTATTTTTAGGAACAAGATCTCCTGAGGGGACAACACAAGGCAAGAGTATTTTGAGAAAGAGAGAGCGTGCAACACTTTTCCTAGCTGCTCCTTCAGATGGTGCCTATTGTTCATGGTCATTGATTTATTGCTGTTATATAGTAAATTCCCTACAGACATTACTTCAGACAGATGCAGCACTGCCTCTAACTCTGATGGTTGATTTCAATTCCAAGATGGGACTGCAAGTAGCCCTAATTCAATAGAACTCTTGGGCATGGGTTTATCTTTAAGCGTGTGTCTAATCCCATCTCTGTTCAGCAAAGCATGTGCTGAATCATCATGGATTTCAATGCAGAGCACAGCTGTGCTTGGTTTTGTTCCTGTTTTCAGTGGTGTGTACACCAGACATTTCTCTACCCAAATGGCCCGCACTGCACAATTCCCTCTGACTTCAATGGAGCCAGGATTTCATCCCAAGTACTTAGGTCTGAGAAGTTGTTATGGGGACTTTCCCTCATGCCTTGCATTTTGGGCTGCACTTTCCCTATTACACCCTCTCTCCCTCCTGGGATATGTGCTGGGGTAGCATTGCAACACTGAGCCTTGGAGTGGGCCCAATTATGATTTCATTAATTTTTTTTATTCCCTGCTTCCATTAATGCAAGTGAGATCAGAACCTGGCCCATTTATTTTATATTTAGTCCTGCTGGGAGGACAGATCAAAATTCAATTCTGAGAATGTGGGATGGGATCTCCTCCCTGCAAATGATGCCCCTGGCCTGAGGTTAGCTTTTAAAAGCTGTCATAAATATAAAGGGAAGGGTAACCACCTTTCTGTATACAGTGCTATAAAATCCCTCCTGGCCAGAGGCAAAATCCTTTCACTTGTAAAGGGTTAAGAAGCTAAGGTAACCCCGCTGGCACCTGACCCAAAATGGCCAATGAGGGGACAAGATTCTTTCAAATCTGGAGGTGGGGGGGACAAAGGGTTTGCTTCGTCTGTGTGATGCTTTTGCTGGGAACAGATCAGGAATGCAGCCTTACAATTCCTGTAAAGTTAGTAAGTAATCTAGCTAGAAAATGCATTAGATTTTCTTTTGTTTAATGGCTTGTAAAATAAGCTGTGCTGGAGGGAATGTATATTCCTGTTTTTGAGTCTTTTTGTAACTTAAGGTTTTGCCTAGAGGGATTCTCTATGTTTTGAATCTGATTACCCTGTAAGGTATTTACCATCCTGATTCTACAGAGGTGATTCTATTACCTTTACTTTAATTAAAATTCTTCTTTTAAGAACCTGATTGATTTTTCATTGTTCTTAAGATGCAAGGGTTTGGGTCTGTGTTCACCTGTACCAATTGGTGAGGATTATTATCAAGCCTTCCCCAGGAAAGGGGGTGTAGGGCTTGGGGGGATATTTTGGGAGAAGATGTGTCAAGGGTCTCTTTCCCTGTTCTTTGTTTAAAACGCTTGGTGGTGGCAGCATATTGTTCAAGGACAAGGGAAAGTTTGTACCTTGGGGAAGTTTTTAACCTAAGCTGGTAAGAATAAGCTTAGGGGGTCTTTCATGCAGGTCCCCACATCTGTACCCTAGAGTTCAGAGTGGGGAAGGAACCTTGACAAAAGCATATATCCCAGAGGATAATGCAGAGTTCAGGCTGCCAAGACATGCCAGTCATCTCTAAATTTGCTATATTTGAGGTACCTTTTTGATAACCATTTAGTTTACAGCATTTGCTTTGGAGCAGTGTGCTTTCATGTAGTATTTGCTCTTATAAAATGCCTCTCATCAAAGTGCCAAACAGACCTCAAAACACTCCTAGGAGATACTAGCAGGTAAGTGTTATATAATCCCCATTCTGCATCTGGGGAAAGTGAGCCGCAGAGTGGTTAAATTACTGGCCCGAATCGGTAAGTATAGCAAATCCATAGCAGCGCTGGGGATATAACTCAGAACTCTTGACCCTTACTTTTGAGATCTACAGAGAATACAGCTATTCAGTTTTAAAGATGAAATTTTCAGAACTACTGTAAGAGACTCTCAACATCAATGACAGAATCTACACTTCACAGCAGTAAAGACTAGTAATCTTTACTGGAGCAGCATATCTGTGTCTGTAAGGAAGGATCCTTCCAGCGTACAGGTATAGGATTCTCAATAGAGAGAGATCATGAGGAATTGCAACGTTTAAATTCAGAGCAGAGATGTTAAAAGGCATGTTGCTCCTTATGTACCTTCAAAGACAGATTTCCACTATTAATCTTATATCTCTAGTACATGGCCCTGGTGTTTGAGTATAGTTTTGCCTTTAGGACAGGCTTCCTAGCATTATGAGGGTAAGACTTCTTGTCATTGGACTGACATGTGGCAGGCTTGAGGCTAGACTTAGAGTGTGTAATTATACAGCTCTTGTCTGCTGATAATTCTGCTCTGAAGGGTACTTCCTTACTATTGCAATGGAATATTTCTGCAGTCAGCTGGATTTCTTTCCAGGATAGGACCTGCCTTCAGTAATATGACAGATGTGCTCTATGAATTAGACTAAAAGTCAAGCTTCCACCTGTGATTAATTTGACCACTGCAAGTCAGCATAGCCCAATAAAAATACAGCTCTGAGAGAAGTTCTCAAAATATTAAACACTCAAAAGTTACCAGCAGTGAACTCTATCCTGCAGGCTGCATATAAATTTCCATCAGTTCCATTCTCTGTTTTCACAAGCTCATGACTTTCTAGGACATTTATCTTTTGGGCTAACAATTTCCATTCTCTATTCATTGTTTAAAGAAAGAAACCCTGCCAATGGATTAAAAAAAATTTGAGGGTCAGATCACAGATAGCTGCCGTGTGAACTGTAAGCTCTTTGGGGCACAGAGAGCTTTTCCTGTGTTTGCACAGCAGCTAACACAATGGGGCCTTGGAGTAGGACTGTGATCCTTGGCACTATGGCAATACAAATAAAAGCTGCTCCGGACACAATCTGAAACAAGCAGTGTGTGCACTGGTAGGCTTGAGGGTGGGAGAAAATGTGAAAATAAAGAAGCACTGGACTGAAAATTGCTTCTGGACTAGGCTCAGGGTTTTAGCAGAATTCGTCAAATCCCCATTAAATATTCTTCATGCAGCACGAGAGGCACAGCATCTGCTCCTCTCAGATCACTGCGGAGACAGCTTTAACGATTGTAAAATATCTCACTAAAACGGGCAGCCAAATTGTCCCCATGAGCTCCCTTAACATTGCAGAAGAGTAAACTGAGGGGAAATTTTGAACCCTGCTACTTTTGGGTGTGGCGGCAAAATTCTGTATATTAAGATTTCTTTTTAAACCTCCCCCCACCCCCCGACTCCCTTTTCTGTTGCAGAGGGACAACTCTCACAATGTAGTCCGCTGTGCTGCTGCTGTTCGTTCAGCCTTGCAGCAGCTCTTCTCTAGCAGCTGGGAACTCCCCTTCCACATCCATTTCACTGGGGTGTAGATGTCAAAATCTAAGTGGGGAACCACTTCATAACCTTCTAAGGCACAAAATATTTTCTGAAATCATTAGGAAATGCCTCTTCTAATGCTAGTGCTGAGCACAGGCCATTCCTTAATGCCAGAAACAATCAGCTGAAGTTATAAATGTTTTGCACTCTAACACCAGCACTAGCCAGTTACTTAATTCTAAAAATCCCACTGCCAGACCATGAGGGAATCTGGGGGGGTGGGTCCTGTCACATCATATCCCAGATCATAGGCAGTGAAATCACCCACTGCTTAAAGTTCCCAAATGGATCCTCACAGGCTTCAGTCCCCCCAGCTGGCTTTTAGAAAACATTTGATGGGGTAGTATAATGCCGACAGACCCCAGTCATTGGCGGGTGGGATCGAACCCGGGACCTCTGGAGCCATCTGGCCCTTAGCTAAGGCTGTAGAGCAGACTCATTAATCTCTAAGTGGTCTTGGTGCCACTAGAAGGGACAGAGCACCATACCCAGGAGGTATGTGGGTTACAGTAGCTCATATCTTCTCCTATCTAGTTGTCCTTGCACTAGTCCCAGAGTTCCTACTCCTGAGTTTGGTGCAATGCCAGTCCATACATTAGTACTGGAAAAAGCCCATGAAAAAATTGCTCACAAATCCCATAAACTATGAGGTCTGAATAAGGACTTTAAAGTCACTTTTGGTAGCCCTGCCCTGGGAATTGCAATTGACTCTTAATGTGACAAGACTTGGGTGCACGATAGTACACGAGACAGGTGTTTTGCAGAACACTATGGAAGGGTGTAGGGGTTTTTATGTATATATTTAATTAGAGGCTGTGAATATAAAGCCCCATGAGCTATCATGGATAGTCAAGGATTGGGGTAGTGCAAGTCCTCCTGACCCCCAAAGAAGATTTGCTTTTTTCATAGAATCATAGAATATCAGGGTTGGAAGGGACCTCTGGAGGTCATCTAGTCCAACCCCCTGCTCAAAGCAGGACCGATCCCCAATTAAATCATCCCAGCCAGGGCTTTGTCAAGCCTGATCTTAAAAACTTCTAAGGAAGGAGATTCCACCACCTCCCTAGGTAATGCATTCCAGTGTTTCACCACCCTCCTAGTGAAAAAGTTTTTCCTGCTACCATTGAGAACAGTCTAGAGCCAGCCTCTTTGGAACCCCCTTTCAGGTAGTTGAAAGCAGCTATCAAATCCCCCCTCATTCTTCTCTTCTGTAGACTAAACATCCCCAGTTCCCTCAGCCTCTCCTCATAACTCATGTGTTCCAGTCCCCTAATAATTTTTGTTGCCCTCTGCTGGACTCTTTCCAATTTTTCCACATCCTTCTAGTAGTGTGGGGCCCAAAACTGGACACAGTACTCCAGATGAGGCCTCACCAGTGTCGAATAGAGGGGAATGATCATGTCCCTCGATCTGCTGGCAGTGCCCCTACTTATATAGCCTAAAATGCCATTGGCCTTCTTGGCAACAAGGGCACACTGTTGACTCATATCCAGCTTCTCGTCCACTATAACCTCTAGGTCCTTTTCTGCGGAACTGCTGCCGAGCCATTCAGTCCCTAGTCTGTAGCGGTGCATTGGATTCTTCCGTCCTAAGTGCAGGACTCTGCATTTGTCCTTGTTGAACTTCATCAGATTTCTTTTGGCCCAATCCTCCAATTTGTCTAGGTCCCTCTGTATCCTATCCCTATCCTCCAGCGTATCTACCACTCCTCCCAGTTTAGTGTCATCTGCAAACTTGCTGAGGGTGCAATCCACACCATCCTCCAGATCATTAATGAAGATATTGAACAAAACCGGCCTCAGGACCGACCCTTGGGGCACTCCACTTGATACTGGCTGCCAACTAGACATGGAGCCATTGATCACTACCCGTTGAGGCCAACAATCTAGCCAGCTTTTTATCCACCTCATAGTCCATTCATCCAGCTCATACTTCTTTAACTTTTCCCCCAACTCAGGATCCTCCCAGGCCATGTTTAACTGTTGACCTGGAAGTCAGCCACTTGTGGGGAGAAACTTAATGATATTGACATTAATAACTGAATTTCGGATCAAAATCAGAATATTAACTACAAAGTCCTGCCAATAAATTACAAGAATGAAATTCAGTATTGTTGTAGTTGTGTTAGTCCCAGGTTATTAGGAAGAAAAGGTGGATAAGGAAATATCTTTTACTGGACCAATTTCTGCTGGTGAGAGAGACAAGTTTTGAGCTTACACAGAGCACTCCTTCAGGTCTGGGAAATCTGTCCCACGTTGCATTAAGCTGTGATGCTTGGAATTCCTTTCCCAGACCTGCAAAAAAGCTCTGTGTAAGCTCAAAAGCTTGTCTCTCTAATCAACAAAAGTTGATCCAATAAAAGATATTACCTCACCCATCTTGTGTCTCTAAGAATTAAATCCTTCATTTAAACTCTGCCCCCAGGATGAAATTATGCTGTAACACCAACGTTGGAGACTGAGTGATTCAGTTCTAATCCTTGGTGCCTTTTACAAGAAATTAGACTGCCTACCTATGTTCACGGGGAGGAGCTATTTACTGCTTCTGCCTCTTCTCCTGTTTGATGCTGTTACTTTGCACTAATCTGAACTCATAATGAATTTAGCATAGAATCATAGGACTGGATGGGACTTCTAGAGGTCATCTATTCCAGTCCCCTGCTCTCAAGGCAGAACTAAGTATTATCTAGACCATCCCTGACAGTTTTTTGTCCAACCCGCTCTTAAAAATCCCCAGTGATGGAGATTCCACAACCTCCCTAGGCAATTTATTCCAGTGCTAAACCACCCTGACAATTAGGAAGTTTTTCCTAATGCCCAACCTAAACCTCCCTTGCTGCAATTTAAGCCCATTGTTTTTTGTCCTATCCTCAGAGGTTAAGAAGAAAAATTTTTCTCCCTGCTCCTTGTAACAACCTTTTACATACTTGAAAACTGTTATCATATCCCCTCTCAGTCTTCTCTTCTCCAGACTAAACAAACCCATTTTTTTCAATCTTTCCTCATAGGTCATGTTTTCTAGACCTTTAAACATTTTTATTGCTCTTCTCTGGACTTTCTACAATTTGTCCACATCTTTCCAGAAATGTGGCACCCAGAACGGGACACAATACTCCAGTTGAGGCCTAATCAGTGCAAAGTAGAGCAGAAGAATTACTTCTTGTGTCTTGCTTACAACACTCCTGCTAAGACATCCCAGAATTGTGTTTGTTTTTTTTTGCCACAGCATTACACTGTTGACTCATATTTAGCTTGTGATCCATTATGACCCCCAGATCCCTTTCCGCAGTACTCCTTCCTAACGAGTCATTTTCCATTTTGTATGTGTGCAACTGATTGTTCCTTCCCAAATGGAGTACTTTGCATTTGTCCTTACTGAATTTCATCCAATTTACTTCAGACCATTTCTCCAGTTTGTCCAGATCATTTTGAATTTTAATCCTATCCTATAAAGCACTTACAACCCCTCCCAGCTTGGTATTTTCCGCAAACTTTTTAAGTGTACTCTCTATGCCATTATCTAAATCATTGATGAAGATATTGAACAGAACCGGACCCAGAACTGATCCCTGCAGGACCCCACTCATTGTGCCCTTCCAGCATGACTGTGAACCACCAATAACTACTCTCTGAGAACAATTTTCCAACCAGTTATGTACCCACCTTATAGTAGCTCCATCTAGGTTGTATTTCCCTAGTTTGTTTATGAGAAGGTCATGTGAGACAGTATCAAAAGCTTTACTAAAGTCAAGATATACCACATCTACTGCTTCTCCTCTATTCACAAGGCTTGTTACCTTGTCAAAGAAAGCTATCAGGTTGGTTTGACATGATTTGTTCTTGACAAATCCATGCCCACTTTTACTTATCACCTCATTATCTTCTAGGTGTTTGCAAATTGATTTCTTAATTATTTGCTCCATTATCTTTCCAGGTACAGAAGTTAAGCTGACTGGTCTGTAATTCCCTGGGTTGTCCTTATTTCCCTTTGTATAGATGGGCACTATATTTGCCATTTTCCAGTCTTCTGGAATGTCTCCCGTCTTCCATGACTTTTCAAAGATAATTGCTAATGGCTCAGATATCTCCTCAGTCAGCTCCTTGAGTATTTTAGGATGCATTTCATCAGGGCCCTGGTGATCTGAAGACATATATCTTGTCTAAGTAATTTTTGACTTGTTCTTTCCCTATTTTAGATTCTGATCCTACCTCATTTTCACTGGCATTCACTATGTTAGATGTCCAATCACCACTAACCTTCTTGGTGAAAACCGAAACAAAGAAATCATTAAGCACCTCTGACATTTCCACATTTTCTGTTATTGTCTTTCCCCCCTCATTGAGTAATGGGCCTACTCTGTCCTTGGTCTTCCTCTTGCTTCTAATGTATTTGTAGAAGGTTTTCTTGTTACCTTTTATGTTCCTAGCTAGTTTGATCTTGTTTTGTGCCTTGGCTTTTCTAATTTTGTCCCTACATACTTGTAGTATTTGTTTATATTCATCCTTTGTAATTTGACTGAGTTTCCACTTTTTGTAGGACTCTTTTTTGAGTTTTAGATCATTGAAGATCTCATGGTTTAGCCAGGGTGGTCTCTTGCCATACTTCCTACCTTTCCTACGCAGTGGGATAGTTTGCTTTTGTACCCCTAATAATGTCTCTTTGAAAAACTGACAACTGTCTTCAATTGTTTTTCCCCTTAGACTTGCTTCCCATGGGATTTTACCTACCTACTCCCCGAGTTTGCTAAAGTCTCCCTTCTTGAAATCCATTGTCTGTATTGTGCTGTTCTCCCTCCTACCATTCCTTAGAATCATGAACTCTACCATTTCATGATCACTTTCACCCAAGTTGCCTTCCACTTTCAAATTCTCAACCAGTTCCTCCCTATTTGTCAAAATCAAATCTAAAACAGCTTCCCCCCCAGTAGCTTTCTCCACCTTCTGAAATAAAAAATTGTCTTCAATACATTCTAAGAACTTGTTGGATAATCTGTGCCGTGCTGTGTTATTTTCCCAACAGATGTCTGGGTAATCCCCCATCACCATGTGAAGGAAGCTTTATGCTTAAGGTCTTCTGCTTAGATCAGAGGCCACTACATCTGTCATGTGATAGCATTATCCCCATTATTATTATATATTATTGTTAAGTACCAGTGATGTGTCCAGCATTTATACCAGACACAAAAATGAAGTCAGTCCCTTCCCTGGGGGATTTTCACTCTAAAAGACAGACTCAGAGGAGACAAGATGCACTAAGAGACCAGAGAGGGAGTTAAGTTATAGTTTAATGAATTATTCTGAATTACTGTTTTCTGCAGTGTGACATGGTGATAGAGAGGTGTTCTGGGATGATTAGGGTTTGTGGACATTGTGGTCTTTAGGAAGGATCTGAATGGGAAGGAAGTGGATACCTGATGTCCTGGGATATAGAGGTGTCCAATGCACAGTGGGCAGCATGGAAGATGGCACAGAGACAGGAATGGCAGAAGTAAACAAGTGGGGCATTGTCTATCTTCATTGATGGATTGAAGGGAGGACGTGGGCAGGAGGGAGACAGACATACGACTCAACACTTTGATGATGTGGTTCCAGATCTGCTGCAGCTTTTCCATGTGATCTGATAGAGCACTAGTTGTACAGCTAAAGTACAGTACACTGGCAAACATTTCATTTCATTGCAATAGTCCCGCTCATTGGATTTCACATATTACATGCCCAGGAGGTTTCTTGAGCAACAAGAATCTGTCTATGCCCCAAACTAGCACACCCGAGATCAGCGAGGCAGATGTTGCCCTTACCTTCACCTACTGGCTGCAGTGCAAGTCACAGGCCATTTGTTTACTGGATTCAGGCTGTGTTGGTAGGGAGATGCATTTAGACACACACGGAGAGACAGACAGTGTCTGCAGCAGGTTTAAGAAGCCACTGTTTTTAAATTCTGATACTAGTGCTTTTATCTCCTCGTTAGTTGTGTTTTTTCTCTTTGCTGCCTGTCTTGGCAGTGGTGTGGAATGCCGATGAGTCAGGATGGATGAACTTCCAGGCTAGCATAAATTCTGTGGGTTTCAGGTTTATTTTTAATATCTGTGGATTTGGGGGGCTAGAGTGCTCAGTGGACAAGCAGTAGGATTTTGACAGTTAACTTGACTTGTATGTGGGACCGAAACATTTTTAACAGATGGCCCTGTGTTATTTCTGTAACTCAGCATTGGGCTCTAGGAGGCTCTAAACTGAAGAGAGCATTAAAGGTGGTAAATTCCCCTCCCAAAACTCTAGGGTCACTTTATAGGGCTCCATAGCCCTGGGACAATGCTGGCCACTGTCTATAGCATTCTCCTTCTCTCCAAAGCCACAGTGAAAAGCAACACAAATTTCAATAGATAGGCTCCAGTGACTTGCATGGTTTCTGCTGTCATCCTTGGAACTCCCCCTACTCCCATGATTCAGGAGGCAAGTGACTCTCTCATGGGAGCTCTCTAGTGGCAGGCCTCCCTTCAGAGCCATTCTATGCTGGGGCAGGAGAGAGGTGAGCGGGCAGGTGCAAGTGGTGCAAAGGCCAGGGGCTCTATGTATACACTGTACATAGAAAGCTGCCTTACAAAATATACAAAACACATGAAACGTACCTGTCACATGGAGTGGATCAATATTTTTGAGTGTCAGTCTGTCTAGTGGAATGGGCTGGTCCAGGACTGTACAAGAACCGCCATCTTTTACCAAAGACTGCAGCTCAGGAGAAAAGGAAGGGCATACAGGT
Source organism: Lepidochelys olivacea (assembly GCF_965140295.1). Classification (NCBI taxonomy): domain Eukaryota; kingdom Metazoa; phylum Chordata; order Testudines; family Cheloniidae; genus Lepidochelys; species Lepidochelys olivacea. The sequence continues at coordinate 272,219,965 of NC_140411.1, forward strand.
ATTAAACTGACGTCTGAGCCCCCATATTTCTGAAAATGGGAAGGGAAAGCACTTGATTATATAGTCACCAAACTCCTCTGTATGTTTACAAACTCTAGCCACTAAACATCTCTCTCAACTTGTTTTCACCGCAGAATGTGCTTAGAGGCCTCACATATATACCAAGCCACAAAATAATTTTTTTTCTGTTATCATCTGAGCAACCTCCAAAGTATGCAGCTAACCTGTATATTAAAAATCATAGTCAAGCCCAAGTGTACAAAACAAACCATACTAGTTTTTTTCAAATGCCTTGTTTAACACAGGATACTGTTCTCTTCACACTTGTGGGTTTATCGCTGCTAGAAAATATGCCAAGTGTAGACCCTGTGCAGGCCATATGGGTGGCTCGGTACTGACACCTATAATGAGGAATTTGCAAAGGGCCACACACGTGATGCAGCGCCTCTGAAACATGATTCACGCATACACAGGGCAAAGCCTCCTACGGGCCTGCATGTGTGGTTCAGAGCAGTGGTTCTCATCCTTTCCAGACTACTGTACCCCTTTCGGGGGTCTGATTTGTCTTGTGTACCCCAAATTTCACCTCACTTAAAAACTACATGCTTACAAAATCAGACATAAAAATGTCACAGCACACTATTACTGAACAATTGCTTTCTCATTTTGTCTGGGTGAAATTTTAGTTTGTACTGACTTCGCTAGTGCTTTTTATGTAGACTGTATTAAAACTAAGAAAATATCTAGATGAGTTGATGTACCCCCTGGAAGACTGCTGCGTACCCCCAGGGGTACATGTACCCCTGGTTGAGAACCATATGACTGGGAATGTGACTGTGTCATGGTGTTGCTGGCATAGACTCTAACCTGTGCTCTTTCAAAACCTAAAAAACGTGACAACTGCTGTTTGTTTAAAACCATTTCTAATTCAGACAGTGTCTCCTGCAATCATCTATTGCATTACAGCATGTCACCTTTGCTAAACCATTACACAATCTTCATAAATTTAACTGACTTTGTACTCAAAGACATTGGAGCCTCAAATGCCAAGTGCTTGTTTGGTGGTGAATAATTAAAAATACCTAGCTTTTATATAGTGCATTTCATCAGCAGATCTCAAAGTGGCTTACAAAGGAGGTATCATTCCTCCCATTTTATGCCTGGTGAGGGCAGTGGCAGAGATAGAACCCAGAGTTTCTGAGTATGTTGCTGTTCTTTCCACGAGGCTCACATTTTCACTGTTTCTCTCTGTTTTTCCTCATTAGCTCCCAAAGGTTCTGATTTCTGACACCCTTTACACAAAAGACTGCAAGTTTATAGAATTGATATGTATCATTAAAGTGCCCAGCACACTTCAGAAGATGCAATTGGCTTTAGAGATCCAGTATGTTGGGTACGGGAACTGGGGGAACGGTAAAGGAATTAAAGAAATGACCAATAATACACACTTTGGACACCATATCAGCCCTATAACATCGCATCTTTATACACATCTCCTGTCATTTAAACTGCCCTGAAGAACTACTGTGGTGTGTTTTACTCTTCGCTATTTATATTAAAAATATCTATTACTGTCCTTCATATACATTATTCCACTTGCGTTTTTCTCTTAAAAATAATTCTTCCAAAATACTTGCATAAAAATTTTCCAGGATGCAAAAAGCACATACAGTAAGTGTGACTGTTTCTGCCCATTGTTACCTTTTTGTTACGTTTAGTTTTGGTAATTAATAGGAAATCACTGAATAGAAAGAGGTAGACATCAAGGATCCTTGTACTTTCTGAGGAGAAAAACAAAACAGTAGCATGATTGTTCTGAGGACCAGTAATTTCTGTTCTAAAGCAGATCTGTGTAATGTGATACATTTTAAGCAGGCCTCCAAATCTGGCACTCCACCACTCATTGTCTCTTTTGTACTCTCACACACTCCAGACTTGAAAGGTATTCTGCTTTGTCATTTTGGTCATTCATAATTGTGGTAATAAAAGACCAGCAGTTTCTCATTGCCAAAATAACTCAGATCATATATCTTTGAAAGCAGCTACAAAGAGCAGCATGCTGTCGACCAAACAACTCACTTATGGGTCACCGGGGAATATTAACCCTATGGCAATTGCAGATACATAACGAGGGTAAATTCCAGTGTTCATCTGGATCCCTTAAAAATAGTTGTACAAAGTCTCACCCCGTTGTGCCTACATGATGCAACTCAGATTTTCATGTTGATGGCATTATAAAGGTCCTTCAATAACTACACAACACAGAGTGGACTCAACTTCCTTCACTAGCTTGGCGATAAGAGAAGAAATAGTGAAATAAAAGTCTTTTAAGGGCAAGTTATTTTTTATAAGTACATTCTGAAGTCTTCAAGGTGGAGGCGCCGGAACTGATTGGGGCTTCTCGGTGTTCTGGTAGTATAAACAATGAATAATCATGCATCAGAAGCAAAAGTGATGGTTTCAAAGGGAAATAGGGAAACCCAGGGATCCTGGAATGTTGCAAACCATTTAGAGCTCTGGGAGTCTGTTGGATCGAACGTCCAGAGTGTGGAGCTTGCACCTCAGTCTATCTTTAGGGCTCCCTCTACAGGTTTCCACCCTGCTGCTGTTTCTTTTTATTCCTTGCATGGTCCTGTCTCACTACTCTAGTCTCTTCCAGAATCACTTCCTTTCTCTTCTGCAGGCCTTATCCTTTCCTGCCCTTTCCTCTTGTCTGTCCCTCTCCTCTCTTACCTGCAATATTCTTATTGTATAATGCTTAGCTGTATTGACTCCAGACCACACGCTTTCATGCTATCACTGGCCACTCATCAGCCTTTTATATCTGGTGTCTTCACCCTGCGTGTTACTTTTGATGCCCTAGATAGGAGCACTCAGGGCCAGCATTAAATGAAATGTTAACTTCAGAAGGTTTGGTGCCGTTAGGAAATTCCATGCTCAGAATGTTTGTCTTGAAATGAACAGTGTCTCAAAATGCATTTCTATTCTCAGGGTTAGAGGTCAGACGGGGACAGCCAGAACTTTCACTTACAGGCAATCTGGAGACTGGAAAAATAGTTCATTGAGTGCTTGTTCTGAAATGTTTTGGTTTGAAAATGACTTGGTTTATTGCAGGAGGCAACAGCAATAGCTTCTAGAGGCTAACGATGTCATGGACTAGCCACTTGTAGGAAGCAGGGTTGGATTAAAGAGTTTTGGGAGCCCCCTACCTGGAGTGGGAGGCCTGCAGGGGGAATAATTGGAGGGTGCCCATCCCGCACGTACACTGCAAAGGCTCTTGACACAGCGTACAGGTGGGGCCCTTCCCCCCCACAATGCAACACCCTGCTGCTTCCTGGCCCTCGGGTTTGTGCGTGTGTGTTTTGTTTGGGTGGTCAGCTGGTTGCTCCTGAGATGGGGGCCCTGTGCAATTGAACCGAGTGCACATTGGTTAATCAGGGGCCTGGCTGGAAGGCTGTGGGAGCTACACTGAGAATCCCCCTTTATCTCACCAGAAATTCAGGACACTACAAACAGTACACTACAAGGTAACATAAGACTCCCCATCTTATTTGTTTAAAACATACTTTCCTTGGGCTTCTTAAGGTCCAAGTATCATATTAAAGCCCTTGTATAATTTTTGTCATAGCTCCTTCATGCTTAGCAGTGGTATATATTTGATCACATAGTATTACCTGGATTATACTCAGAGGTGAAAGTAAGCCGGTACTGTTTAGCATACCATACTGGACCGGCTTCCCCAGGCGGCGATTTAAAGGGCCTGGGGCTCTCAGCAGTGGCTGCAGTCCCAGGCCCTTTAAATTGCCACCAGAGCCCCGCTGCCAAAGCCCCCGGGTTGCGGAGGTGGCTGGGAGCCCCAGAGTTCCGTCGGCGATTTAAAGGGCCCAGGGCTCCCAGCCATCGCTACCACAGCAGAGCCCTGGGCCCTTTAACTCTCTGCCAGAGCCCCGAGCCCTGGGGTAGTGGCGGCAGCCGGGAGCCCCCAGGGCTCCACTGGGATTTAAAGACCCAGGGGCTCCACTATGGTAGTGGTGGCTGGGAGACCCAGGCCCCTTAAATCACCGCTGGAGCCCCGGGCCGCCGCCACTATCCTGGGGGCTCCAGCAGCGGGACTCAGGCAGCAATTTAAAGGGCCCAGGGCACCAGCTGCCGCTATCGCAGTGGCATCTGGGGCCCTTTAAATTGCCGACGGCTCCGGCAGAGGGGCTCCAGCGGTGATTTAAAGGGTCCGGGGTGGTAGTGGCAGCCAGAGCCCTGGGCCCTTTAAATCGCCACCCAAGCCCCGCTGCCAGAACCCAGGGTAGCAGCAGCAGCCAGAAGCCCCCGGGGCTCCTTCAGCAATTTAAATCACCACCAGAGCTCTCGGCTGCCGCTGCTACCCTGGAACTCCAGCACGGGGGCTCAGGCGGCAATTTAAAGGGCCCAGGGCTCTGCTGCGGTAGCGGCGGCCGGAGCCCCGGGCCCTTTAAATAACCCCTGAGCCCTGGGGCTCCCAGCCACCTCCACAGCTGGTAGCTCCGGTGGTGATTTAAATAACCCCTGAGCCCCAGGGTCCCTTTAAATAACCCCTGAACCCTGGGGCTCCCAGTCGCCTCTACTGCAGCCGGAGCCCCTGGCCCTTTAAATCTTGATTTAAAGGGCCTGGGGCTCTAAAGGCCCTGCCTCTTCCGGTTGAGGCCCCACCCCCTGCTCTGGACTCCAGCATACCAGTAAGTCCTTTAAGTTACTTTCACCCCTGATTATACTGATGTAAATTATTTATTGTAAACTCTATCCAGTAGTCTGCCTAATCTAGGCACATTAGCTAATCTGTAATGTTTTTTTTTCAATTTATGCTAGGTACTTTTGCCCATCATTGTCTTACAATTTCTACAGTGGCTGTAGCTAATATATTTTCTTTGATTTTGTGCTGGTGGGGAGAAGGTATTGTCAGCTTGAGCAAGTGATCCTTTGTCTCCATTTGCTGCTGGGAATTGAAGTTTTCATTTTGAAGGTGGTGAGGTTTGTGGCCAGTCTGACTTTCAGCCATGAGTCTCAGAGCTGTGGGCCAGCTACTAAGAACTGCATCTTCCGCATACCGTCCCTCATATCCTTATGTGGTGCATTATGCTGAGATGGTGTGGCAGGCTCCAGTCAGGATTCCTGGGCCCTTGTTTGTTTGCTTCTGATTCTCAATACTGCTTTAACATAAGGGTTTGATTACACTATTTTAAAATGGTAGGAGGAGATATTTTAGTGGAATGTCTAGTGAAGTAAACCTGTTTCTTAGGATGGAAGCTATGAGCAACATTTTACTCATTTTCCTTTTGGTTTCAAAAAGTAATAAGAAACAACCCAGTTTTGAGAGAATTATCTCAGAGTAAAAATGCGGGGCACCTAGGGTGTTGACACTGGGCTTGGAGATGCACAGCACACCTCAGTATCAGACTGTATGTGTTTTTAAATCTGTGTCTTTAGGAGATGCTTCTTTCCCATTTTCAGCATCTCATCCTGCTTAGAATTATGTTTTTTCATTTTCATCTTGAAAATGAAAAGATCAAGAAATATTGCCAAACCACGAGCTCTCTCCAATTGCTTATGTTAGCTAAAATAAATTGAGCTTGCAAACTTATTTCTGCAAGATTTAGGGATGTGCCACCCTATCTGTCTTCAACGTTAATTTCTTCCTCCAAGAAATGTAGATCCTTGATAAGTACCAGTACTTAATCTCATCAGCAGTGGACAGCTCAGGTGATGGGGGTTGCTGGCTGAAATTTTGGGGATGAAAGGAAGAGCTGGATTAAAAAACACTTGTGCTCTGCCCCCTTCTGCCAAACCCTTCCAAACAATAGCAATGAATTTTTGTAAGTTAAAAAAGAATTGTATTAATTTATGCACCAACCATTGTGTCTGTTCTACCACCTTACATTTTCATCTCCCTGTTGCTGGCCTGTGTCTGTGGGGGACGGAGAAATCTTGGTCTGGTCCTCTCATCACCAGTTTATGATGATAGTTGTGAGGGTAGGAGCAAGGTGAATCACAACTTCTATGCCTTATTCTCTTTGCCTCAGTGCCCGGCTGCACTAATCAGAGAATTTTAAACGGAAGACTTCTTTCTAATGCCTAAACCACTGCTGAGACCTTTATCCCACCCCATTGTGCTGCTCTCAGTGCTGCTTCTGTCCTCCTTGCACTTGGATAAGGACGGGGATGCTTCCACTGCCCAGTCTCTACCTCACACTCAGGTAGGGATGAGCATGCTCAACCCCTACTGCCTCATGCTCAGATAAGGATGTTGCCTTATTCATCCAATGAGACAAACCTGGACGTCTTTACAACATGATGCTTGTGCTGCAGAGATATGACGTTGTGTTATGATGCCACAGCAGCACAAGGTGATGCTGTTGGAATTGTCGTGAAGGACATGTTCCGACGCTGTAATATACTGCAGCTGGGCAAGATCATGTCACTGGTGGGATAGTCTCAAGAGTCCCCTGTTTCAATACACTTTTCCTCACTAGCGGCGGACACAATCCAGCGTAGTAACACCTTCCTCTTTGAAGACATCCACCAAGGCTAATCTCTTAGAAAAGCTGTTCATAACTTGGGAGGGATGAAAAAAACGTTTTTTTGATTCTTTCCTTAATCTTGCATATGGCATCTAGATACTAGTACAGTGATGGATGCATTAGAACTGCTTAAATACCTAGATCAATCACACACGACAAGGACACCTTTTTACAGAGCAGTCTCAACTTCCTCTGTGTTCCCTGAGCCACAATACTGAATATCATGATAAAAAACCTGCTCTGAAATTTGGACATTGGCCAGTCAAGCTGATTCCTTCCGCATTTAGCAGGTTGGCCATCCAGATATGACAATAATCAATCACTGCATAACACGTTGTATATTTGTTTTTCTTTGATCCATATTTCTAATTAATCAGTGGGGCACGAATCTGTGCTGTAATGCTGGCACATGAATAAAATGGCATTTACCTGCAAGAGTTAACCTCCCTTCATGAAGAAGCTGTCTGTTTGAGGAAGACAAGATGTTTTCACTCACGTTTTCTCTTAAAATATGTTTCAGACACTTGGAAGAAAAAATAGAAAAGAGAATCATACAAATTTGACCTGGAACTGGAAATTGACCAGTTGTTAAGGAGTCTGAGAAATACTCTTCATATTTGTAGGATATTCAGGTTTACATCAAACTAACCATGGCCATGGTTTTTTCAGCAATACTCTGGATTAAACAAGTTTAATTCTTTGAAAATTAAAACTGGGATCATCTTCTTTAGAGTGAGTTTAATGAATTTAACAGCATTGAACATCAAGGTGAGCCCCACTTAGCAACTGTACCATGACGTTACTTAAACTCAGGCTTCAAAGGCAAGAGGAGATCAATGGGTCACCTCGGCAGAAAGCAGAACCATTTTCATGGAAAATTCATATTTTTACATTACAAATGCTAACGTGAATTTCTTAGGTTCATCCTGGGAAGTGAGGAAGGTGAACAATTTTGCATGTTTCTACCTTAAAACCAGCTAATAAAGGAGTAATAAGAAGTAGTATTTGTATCAACCTCATATGATTCTTGGGTTGGGATACTTCTTCAGCTCCCTGGAGTAAGCAACGTGGATCTCCCATAGATTGTTGGACCAGTTGACATCCCAACCTCAGAGCCAAGTGTGGTAGAAACCCTTTCCACCTCCAAAAAGACAGACCCTGAACTTCAGAAGGGGAAAGGAGGACTCTGGTTACCGCCAGAGATGCGGCAGCAGGGAAGAGTCCTTCTCTCCAGCCCTGAACTACTTGTGTGAGTAAAGCTAAGCATGAAGAGGGCAAGTTTTTCAAGGCTAAGAACATCTGTGCACATGTGTCTGCCCAGCGCCTAGCACAATGGAGCCAACTCTTGATTGGGGCATCTACATACTATCAGAATATAACTAATAATAATGTACACCTACATGAGTTAGAATACAGAGATAATTATCATCTTTAGACCACAACACAAAGGTCGGGCAAATGTAAGAACTATATGAAAATTTTCTTCAAAGAAGAAGTCCTCAGGCTAACATTTTAAAAGTAGTGAATACACGGCTTACCTCTGGGAGAAAGAACCTTTTGTCACGATCCCAAAGTGGAGGCCAAATTATAACCTCGTGCAGCTGCCTACATTTCTGAAAATTGTCCAGCCATTTTACTTTACCTTCAAGGTCTCCTGAAAAATACAAAATATCAATTTTTCCCATGGTTGACAACAAGCTTGGGAGATGTTGAATGCCTTTAACAGTGCTAGACTGCAGTGGAAGAGGAGGGACTCTGGCCTAAACCCTCAAAGGTGTTTAGATGGCTAACTCCCAGTGATTTCAGTGGGAGTTTCTGGCACTCTGTACCTCAAAGCAACACCCTGGAACCCCCATATTCATCACTGTCATATAATTATGATATGTTTTGTACAAAGTATGCCTTGTGAGGCATCATTTTAAAAGTCTTGAGCTGTTGAACATTAATATCCTATTGGATCGTATGTGCTGTCATTGTATGGGAAGTTACAAAGTTTTGTTATGTGTGTGTTACTGTGAGGTTGGGAACACCCATAACCAGCCTTTCAGGTACGACAGTGGAGTAGCCAGTCATGCTGATGGCCAATTAAAGAGAATTCATTATCCCAGGAACTGTATACAATGAAGACTTTTCAGATAGAGGGCATATACAATGGAGGCTGTTTGACCAATGGGGACAAAGCATAGATCTTTTCAGCAAACTGGAAGAAACTATAAAAGAGGGGAAGTGACTTCATCACTTGGCCTCATTGCTGCCACAGCTCAACACCTGGAAACACATCTGGAGGACAAAGACTTTGAATTGGGGAGCATGGTCCTAGGCTGGAGGAGAGTTCCAGCCTGTGTATTGAAGATCTGTGATCTGTTTGTACCATCTGTCAGGGTGAGACACTGCTTTATTCAAATCCTGTTTAGTTTGCAGAACTTACACTGTAAATTTATTTTATTTCTTAGGTAACCAGGCTTCTGACCAGAGCAAGACAATATATGCTGGGGGTGCAAGGCTGGGGAGCTGTGGCGGGCGGGGGAGGGAATTGGCTGGACCCTGTCTATAATTGGTTCATGAGTGACTCCAGTAGCATGAGAAAGTTCTTTAGTGGTTTATTTAAGGGTAAATTAGCTTTTATCATTTAGAGACTGATTCAAAAGCCATTGGAATCAATGCGAATCCTTAAGAACAAACTTTAAAAGGAAGGATGCTTTTGTGATTTAGGACTGGACTGGGACTCAGGAGATCTATTCACAGTGTGTAAAATGAAGCACGTGCATTAGTCTGCAGAATCAGGGCCTTAAAGAGCAAAACTTCAATATGACTCCTAATTTTGCATGCACAGCCATTTTGCACACAGCAAGGGAGGGAATGCTGGAGGTAAAGTTACCCCTCACACCATCCTAGCAAGACAGGTAAGTTGTAATGTCACAGATGAGGACATGAAGGCAGACAGGCTAAGTGGACCAAAGCCATTTCCTGATATGTAATCCTGGGCAGAGGTTACTGGTCCAGGCATACGCCAATAGGTGTATTCACTTTCTATCTATTAAAACTCTCATTGACTTCAGTGGGAGCTGGACTGGAGCACTGGAAAAATAAGTTTGTCTTATAATGAGCTTCAGAGCTACCAGATATTTACAACTGCAAATTGTGGGTTCCAGGAAATAACTGAATTAATAGGTTATTTATGTAAAATAGACTCCAGTATAAAAACCCATCCATTTTTTTATAAGCTGGAGAAAGTTTTCCTTAGATGAGATGGCTTCCAAGATACCTTACAGGTTAAGACTGTCATTCCGAGAAAGGTTGTTGGCTTAATATGCCCCTTGTGTGTGGAATTTTATTCTTTTAAGGATTAAACGCTCCGAATCCTTCCCAGACATGACTCCATCTCAAAGACCTCTTTGTTTGAGATACTCCTTGATTTGTTCCCATTTGTGAACTGCTCAAGTGATTCTTTGTGAATACAAGTGACTGACTGATTTAAGTGCTGCATTACCATACTGAGGGAAGATTTTGACAATATGAGAATGGTACCAGACAATTTTGAGAAAAAGAGAAGGCCTCAAAGGGAGTTTTTCATGCCACCAATCGCATCTTCACACAGTAAAAAACAACAACCTCCTTTACATTTGAACCTCAAGTGCGTAAACCCTCAGAGAAAATACTAAATGGAGAACTTGACTTTTAATCTCAGCTACTTACGTAAGGACTTTTCCACCTTTTCCTTAATAGAGTGGATGGTGGCTTTCTGTGCTGCATCAGTGCTTCTCTTCCAGATATTGTTAAGGAGGAGGGGATATCGGGTCAGTCTGTGTAAAGGAGCCACCAACAGTTCTGGTAGATGTAGCCGTTTGCACTGTTCATTTTGTTCACACCACTGCTGAATATAAAGGAAGCCTGTTTTAGGATCCACAACCTCTGGCTGCTTTCTGACAAAGCCGTTAATAAGAAATTAGCTGCATCATCAGTTGACTGAAATGAAATGGGGATCCACTTGTGATGAAGCCAATTCAGATCCCAGTGAAGTCAATGGAAAGGCACCCTTTCACTACAAGAGGAGCTGAATCAGTCCCACAGGTTAATTTTTGGTATAGATAACTTAACATTTCAGGCATTATACTAATTCCTAATAATACATTTCTTCACTATACCATTTGATCTCATCAAGAAAAATCTCAATCGGGGGTTCCTCCAGAGCCATTTCCTCTCCAACATTTGACTGCTTATAAAAGAGTGAGTTTTGCCCTTAGATGTGTCTCTGTTGCCCCTGGGGGACTCCTGGTGGTACTGGAGCTATTCAGACCCCAAATGCCCCTAGTGGGGGCAGGACACTTGGCTACCACCCTGGAGCTGCCCATAAGAGTGAGCTCATTTATCAGGTTTAAATAGAGTAAAATCTGAAAGCTGAGTAAGTTTGAAATGGTGATGTCCGTTATTTATTATTTATGTAGTGCTATTGGTCTGTGTGATGCTAAAGATAAATAAAAGTGGTAGGGCCCTATCCCATGCAGTCTATGGGCTAAATTTGGTTAGTGTAAATCTGGATTAACACCACTGATTTCAGATATATGCAGTGTAACTAAGAGCAGAATTTGACCACTCGTGCTCACTTTAGAAGTCCATAAACAATAACTCTTCAAGCTTGGCAAGAGTTTAGGTCAAGTCAATGGAGATACTGCTACATGACAGGGAAAAGCCAAGCCACTAAATGTAGTATTGTTGTGCTAGCCTCCCAGTCTCTCTCTTCTTCCCAGCTGGTTTCAGATACAGTAAAACAAAATGTATCTCAAAGGGTAAAAATGACATTTACATCAATGAGCTGCTGTTTTAGTTCCATCCTGTGCACTCAAGAAGATCCTCTTCCCTCCCAGATGGGTCACAGAGATATAAATATGCAAAGGGGGGGAGGAAGCATTCAAGTGTTCTCCCTCGGATTCAATGAAAACTCTACCAACTCTTTTCTCACAGATTCACAAAAACACGCAAAAGCACTACCATGCTCTTTCATTATATTCATGTGTCTGGTGCTGTTAGCTTGGTTTAGACACATGCTTTTAACTTCCCTCTGCAAAGAGAATTCAGGCTCAGAATGAAGTAATAAAGCACTTATCTTATTCTGAATGTTGTGCTTGTAAAGTCTGATAAGACCATGTGAATATAAACACGGCTTCAAATAAAGACAGAGCTTAAGTGACAAAACCACCACGCCAGCCTCTCCAGTTCACACAAAAGCCTCTTGAATCTCCTATTCCTAAGGTGTGGCAACTCTTGTGAGTTTCATGCTATTTGGTGTTCTCATTAAAGCAGCAGCTCCTGGAGTCAAGTGATTGTTACAAGGTCTGATCTTTGAGCAGATCACATAAGACAGAAAATCATAGAATATCAGGGTTGGAAGGGACCTCAGGAAGTCATCTAGTGCAACCTCCTACTCAAAGCAGGACCAATCTCCAATTTTTGCCTCAGATCCCTAAATGGCCCCCTCAAGGATTGAACTCACAACCCTGGGTTTAGCAGGCCAATGCTCAAACCACTGAACTATCTCTCCCCCCAAACCTCTTAAAAATAGGCACTTATTTTAGCTTCTGCGCTCAGTGTTAGGCAATCCCAAGAGGGGATTGTTGCATTAGGTACTTAGTTATGTCAACTGCTCCACTCTCCTCCCAGTGTTTGCAGATATCACAGGACATTATACATTGGCCAACCCTGCTGCTCCTACCCTGCAATAGGCGGTAACATATGACAGCTTTGGATTAACAGCCCAGCTGTTTGACCTGCTCCAGTTGGAAACTAATTCTAACATCTAATAATTCTGTATTTTACAGGTTGCACTAATTGAAAGTATGAATGGAGTGGATGAAAACCTGGTGCCATTGAAGGAGCTCATGTCAGTGGAAATTTTGCCTCTGACTTCAGTGGAGCCAGGATTCTACCCAGTATATTTAAACCTGTGATATTGTTTGCATTTCAAGAAAAAAGGCATAGACTATTATCTAAAATATAATATAGCTTTTCCAATTTGTTTTTAAAGACAGGATAGGATGGTTGAAGACTCAACAAGGAGAGCAAAACCAACACTTTACTTTCAGATAGATTCCAAAATCTTCTCTCTGCCTCAGGTTCTCCAAGTAAAAGATGGCTGAGGTGTAATGAAGGCAGTAAATCTGGTGTGTCTGGCAGAGGTTACCTTGAAAATACTGCAAGACAAAAGATTTAGAAGTTTAACAAGATTGAAAAAGAGGAATGTCCTAGTGAGGGGCAAAACAATGGGCAAAGCAATCTACTTTTCTTAGTTTTTGTAAGGTACATTTTGCCGGAGATTTGATTGCAACAGGGAAAATCGGGCTACAATAGAGAGTAAACTTGCCAAAGAAAACTACTTTCTTAAAGAATCCTGCCACAACTCTAGCAATTCTACGGGCATCTGCAGTGTTGAGACTTTACTGCCGGAAAAATAAAGTAGATGATAAAAAGTGCTAGGCTACGGAACAGCTTTGCATAGCCTTATATTTAGGAATGTACTAAGATATCCACCTGTGTTAGAGGCACTTACAAATTTGGGGTGAAATCTTGTCCCCCGTGAAGTCAATGGCAAACTCTCATTGACTTCAGTGGGGCCAGGATTTCACCCATTGAGTGAAAGAAGAGTGAATGTATCTCTGAAGCTCCCATTGGACAGCTTGATTCCTCCTATTATATGATCTAGGTCTTTTACTAAAAGTGGAATGTGACCAAGAAAGCAGCTTCAAAAACTTTCTGCACTACATTTAGAGTCCTACTACAGAGCCTTTCTGACCATGTTACCTTTGTGAGTACAGAGATGAAATCCAGGGAGGATTCAGATGCAGTGATATGGTCCTTTACAATTTTGAAAAAATCAGTCACAAAACGGAGACTCACCTAGTCAAGGAAAGAAAAAAAATTAGTTTGTCTGCTCTTCTGAGCTTTATTTTTACCATTAAATATTTTTAAAGTCCAGATCCTGCAACTGACTCCACACCCAATAAAGCCCTATACTTGCACCAAGCTCCATTGACTGACTTTAAGTCAGCGGGCACAATCCCTTTCCGAATCATGGTCTAAGTGCTTAAGTTAACCAGAAGTTAAAACAATCCTGTTAAAAACACCCACTTAGGCCTTGTCAAGCTCTGTTTAACAAAAATGATGACACAATATTACATTTTTCCAATTACATTTATTTTAGAACAGTAGCTACATAATTCATATGAATATTCAACACAAATTAACATTGGGAATTACAGAAATAAATGCTGTATAGTGATCTGATGTGACAGAACACTGTAGATGCAATGTGATTAAAGAGGTATTCAAACTCATTTGGAAAGCGATTGTAATTTATATTCCACCTTATTTCAATTTCCTGAAGATAATGAAAAACATTTCTTTTAAACTGCCAAGGGACCAGAATGTGAAAATTGCCTTTGCAAGCAAGGCATTCTCCCAAATGAAGTTTTAAAAAAATATTTTCACTTAGATTCTAGTGGTCCTATCTGAATCTCCACATCTTGTGCCACCATAGAAAAATTTACTGTGAAATCTACATTTACCATGCAGTGGTATCAGGAATCTACAGTATTCCTGTAGAGACAGAATCGAAAATAATTGCTGTATCTCCAGTACCGTAGTGAACTACATTAAAATGCTGGGATTTTAATTTTGAGCACTCTATTTTGTTTAGCAAATGTGTGGGCCTACATAGCTTTCGGGGAGTTGCTCGTGGTACAGTATTAACTCTAGCATGTTGGCAAGGTGTATTTTATATATTTCACAACATAAAGCTCTTTTATGGCAAGGGTGTCAGTATCATTTTCCCCACATTTGACCATAATGGATGTTACTATATTATATACACATGCATAATGGGAAAAGTATTAAAAACAACACTCAATCCTGATTGTATCCTAATCGACCCGCCGGTGTGTTCATCCTGTAAATAGCACATAATTCAACCCCTCCCCTGTCTCTCACCACGATAGGGCCAGGCAAAGACTTGATGCATGTTTATTCTGATGTTTAGTTTATCTGTTGTTTCTGTAGGGATACCAGGGGGAACTGAGGGAGTACTCACTTATTGCAGTAACAATTATTATTTTCATTATTATGTCGTATTATAGTGTGACGGGGCATGCATGCCCCTCACTGGGACTGCAGGGATTAATGCCTCTCTTTGGGCCGAGGAGGCCATGCCCCCTCAACCCTTCTGGGCATGCTCCAGTTGGAAACCATGTATAAAAGGGAACAGCTCATCTTATTCAGGACGAACCATTGGAGAGGGAGGAGGTGTGCTGCAGGCCCTGCTGAAGGACCGCTGGCACTTCATGATGCGGACACCAGCGAGCCAGCCAGCAGCAACCGATGACCTCCAGGCTCCAGATCCCACAGGGGGAGGAGAGACCATGGGAACCCTGGGACAACAAGCCTTGGAGAAGCAGATTGGAAGCAACCCAGCGAATCTTTGTGGGGAGGTGGTTGTAGAACCAGAGACTAGCTCGGCATGTTTTGGCTGGATCCCTGAGCTGGTGGCGGGCAATCCTGCCACTGACAGACCCTGGGTTGCAGGCTCCTACTGAAGGACCACTGGCACTTCATGATGTGGAGGCCAGCCAGATGGTGGCAACCGACGACCCTCAGGCTTCGATGCCACAGAGGGAGGAGAGACTGTGGGAACTCTGAGACTACAAGCCGTAGAGAAGCGGGTAGGAAGCAACCTAGGGAATCTTTGCGGAGAGGTGGTTGTAGAACCAGAGACTAGCTCAGTGTGTTTTGGCTGGATCCCTGAGCTGGTGGCAGGCCACCCTGCAATCGACAGGGTACTGGGTTGGGACCCGGTGGAGAGGGAGGGCCCGGGTTCCCCTACCCCTGGCTGCCTCCCATCCTGGAGTGGCAGCCCGTCTCACCAGTTCCAAAAGGGGATGGAGTATGCATGACCCATGACATAGAGTAACAACATCAAAGGGCTCAGACTGATATAGAAGCCCAGTGGGCTGGGCACTGCATGAGCAGAGTAAAAATCAGGGCCTTGTCTTGAAGTGATTACACTCTAAATAGACAGGAAAGATATTGGCTGGTGGAGGAAACAGAGACACAGAGAGATGAACTGATTGGGCCAATGTCACCCAGCAAGCCAATGGCACAGATGGGAGTAGAATCAACATCTCCTGACTGTCAGTATCTACTAGCTCATACTGCCTCTCACCAACAGAGCTCTAATAATAATACTTAGCCCTTTGTATGTTCAAGCCACTGTGCAGACACTGATTAATCTTTGCAATCCTTATTATAGAAGGCAAATTCTTTCTGTGCTGGTAGAAGAAGAGCAACAAAAATGAGATGTCAGTGACTGTGGGAAGTGTAACTTTGAGGAAGAAAACTGCAACAGACAGTTTTCTTAGTAGAGTAGCATTTGATCTTAGTGATCATCTTCTGTAGTGCTCATTCACTAATGGAGTCAGAAACTGTTCCCAAACGCCACCCCTCATTCAGTCAGGGTGATGTATTTGCTCTTACACCAATAATTTTGTATTCAGTGAAAAGAATCAGTTTGGAAATAATTTCTTTTGTCTTATGTGATGCTGTCAAAGGCAGGACAGAGTTTTGCTTTGCCATTAAAGCCACGTAACAACTATTTCAGCTTGAAGGAATGCCTGGTATTATCAATTGCAATCTTGACTAACTTGTCTTGGCATTAAAATGCCTTGCAGAGAATGCTGTCCTTGCAAAATGGAGATCTTAGGCCAGGTTCTCTGCTTTTCTGAGTTTACACTATTAAAAAAGCAAATATTTTTAATATTTTAGTATTTTTAATACTTGGTCACTTAGGAGATGTCTACACTGCAGCTCAGCACATGCCTCCCAGCCTGGGTAGAGAATCACGCTAACTTTGCTCGAGCTAGCACCCTAAAAATAGCAGAGTAATAGTGTAATATTTGCTTTTCTGAGTTTACACTCAGGGTGGGTGGTGCTAGGGATCCCTGAGTCTTTTCCTGGCCCCAGCACAAGTCAGAGCAGCATAGGGACTACTTTAACTTTCACATGTTGGAAAAGAGTCCCCAAGGGGACTGGCCACAAGCTGAGGATAGACAGAGCACAGAGCACTCTGGGCGTGTCTTCTCTCCACCTTGCCCCAGAAGCTGCAGGGTGAGTAGCACATGAGTCAAGCACGTCACCTGGGGAATCCCTAGCTGGGGAGATGTGGGTGGTTTCTGTACCCTTTGTCCTTATGGAGTAGCACAAAGGGACCATAGTGTAGCAGACACTTCATGTCTATGCAATTGTTTGATACGGGAAATTCATTGTTGTATGGATCTGGCTGTTGTGATTGTTCTGCCCTAATGTTTGTATAGTGAGGACTGCCAAAACCCATGATTTAACAAGACTCTATTTTAAAGAGCTAATGCCAAACTCATCTTATGACAGGAAACAGGACACGATCAGACTACAGCCATAACCAAAACTCAAATGGCTCTATGCCTGTTCATGAAATCATTTGGCCTGATCAGATGCCTCATCCAAATTGTTTTACCAAAGAGAGAGGGGGACAGTGTCCTTAGGGTCAAGTTCAAGATACAGACACTGAAATCTGGTTCTGGCAATTCTTTGTGTTCCTCTTTTTTAATTATGCTGTCAGCTTTTGATCTAAATGAAATTTCTTCTTTTTTTCCTCACCTGGTTTAACTCCTCCAAGTTTGCAAAAAGTCCCCACAAATCCACATCCACAAGGAACTCATTGTTTTGCAGGTATTTTAGCGTATTCACAAATATCTTTAAAAAAGACAATAAATCCATATTATTTATTATCTGTATTAATTCAACATTAACAAACCAATTAATTTGCAGCAGGCAGATAGATTTACCATATATTCCTTCGTAAGCCATAATTTGATGGGCAGACTACAAAATGGCTGGGCTCCCACCAGTTAGGAGCAAGTCTTTTATGGCCTGCACAAAGCCTAAAAATAATGGGTTTTGGGCAGGACCTATGCAGTGACTGAAGTGAGAGAATCCATACACAGCCAGCCCACAGATCGCAACGTAGCCCCATCATGGCTGTTATTTTATTCTGTGGTCGGGAATGGGGGCTGAGGCCTCTTTAGACCTGTACTGCAGGGAGTTATACCCACAGATCCATACAATTGCAGACCTGGTGGTCATGAACCCTGTCCTCTGATCTAGACCCACCCCAACCCTTTCCGTCTACCTCCATGTTGCTCTGTATGCTCTGGCATGGGGGGGTGGAAGAGTCCCACTAAGCAGCTAAATGGGTGTAGGGCCAAGGCTTTGAGAGGCTGGGTGGCTTGTTCAGTCTCTCTTCTTTCTGGGTGAATTTCAGTGGTGCTGAATGAACACTGTGAAGGCACGTGTTGAATACTGAATACATTACACATCAGCTGCTGGAGCTTGACTCTTTGGGACCAAGAATGAGCTGAGAAATATAATGTATTTAATAGAAATGGCTTTACATGAAAACATGAATAAAATGCTTACTGATGTTGCCCAAGGTGCTAGGGGAGGGGTGAAGAGAGTGAATGCTTATGCTTATCCCTGCATTGGTCTAGCTGCCATGAACTACTGATCTGAGAGCCTGAGAAAAATGTCATTTGAGGAGGAAACACTCCATAGTCTCAAATCTCAGCTGAGCTTGATTAGAACAAGTGGAATATTTAATAGTGAGGAATATTTAGAGCAGCAAGAAATACATGGAACTGTGAGAGTTGCCAAACTCTTTCATAAGCACATTTGTTTTCACTGCTGGAGAATATTTAAAAACGGGGATGGGAGGGATGGGATGAAGGAGGAGAGGCTGTATCATTTGTGAGCCACATAGGGCCTACTACTGTATCTACCTGCCTTTCTCTCTAGGTTCTTACTCCTCACTCATCACCAAGGGGTCTGAGTACCTTGTAATACCCCCCTGTCTAGCAGGAGAACCACTTGCAGTTAGCTGCGCTCCTCAGCGATCCTCTACCACTTCCACTCTTTAAAACAAATGTTTCTAGATGGCAGGATACTTTCATCCTGGCTTTTCCTAACTGTCCAATAACTGCCCCCCCCTTCTGCCCACCCTAATGGAGCTGTCTGTGCTCTTCCTCATCCACCTGATTTTGGAGCATTAGTGTCGATGACTAAACCACCTTTTCAGCATGAAACGTGCTTTTTAAAAGGCAGTTCCTCCCTGGACTCTATCCTCCTTCCTTTTGAGAAACCAGTGGTAGAGGTGGTGAAAGTGTGTGTGTGAGTGTGTGTATAGAAACTCTCGATAGATCTTCCTTTATCACCTATAAAGGGATACTACATGGGCAAACTGTCAGGAGTGCAGCCTTACCACAGCTTGTTCAACTTTGAAGATGCTCCTATTTTTCCTCAGGATAAGGTTAGGCTTGATTTTATTTTTTCTGCTGGGTGGGAGGGGAGCTTGAAATACTGCCCTGCCAAATTTTTGCATTTTCAGGGCTCTAGTCTGGATAACACAACTACACCCCATTAGTTCTCTTCAAGCTAAGCTATTAAAAGCCAGAAGTACAAAATGAAATGGGCTGGCAATAATGGAAAGTATAGCATTATGAGTCTGAAAGTGCAAGTTGAGAGAGAGTGAAAGACAGACTAAAATGGACTCTGATGCTACTGGGAGTACAGAAGGCACTGAACCAAGAGAGACCGATGCAAAGCACTGAGAAGAGGCACACAGAGGAAAAGATTTCATCAGGATGAAATGAAAACTAGAGAATTGTGGAAACAGGTTTAGAAAACAAGACATGAGGAGTATACAGCACAAAAGTACAAGTAATTTCCATTTAGATATAAAGAAGTAAAGGTTATAGATGACTTTCTTCTTGCCCCACTGACGGCAGGACAAGTCCCATGTTTAATCTACTGGAGAAATAAATCCAAAATTACCGTCTTGAGAACCAGTAAGCGATCCAGAAAGTAACTGCATTCACTTGTAAAAAGTTCCCATACAGCTTCTTCTTTCCTCACTTCTAATGGATTATCAGTGTCTTTCTGCTGAGCCTGTTGAGTCGTTATCATTTCATGCCAAGTTTTATTCTATTAATTGGGGTGGGGGGAGGAAAAAAACCTTATAGATTTCATGCATAATAGCTGACTGATACATAAAGTGCTGCAATCTTTATGCAATGTATTAAAATATAGTATAAATAATAGAATTAGAGAAATGTAAGGCTGGACAGGCTCTTCGAGAAGTCATCAAGTGCAGCCCCCTGTGCTGTGGTAGGACCAAGTAAACCTGACCTGGATAACAACAGTTCTCATCCTTTGGCTGGATGTTTAATAGGTAAAAAATAAAAATCCTGACATTTTACTCTTGAGTATTATAAAGCATATATATAATAATAGTAATGCAGAATAATTCTTTGTATTTATGGAGCACCTTCCATCCAAGGATCTCAGGATGGTTTGCAAACATTAATGAATTTAACCTCACATCATCCCTCTGAAGCAGAGGTGTATTATTATACCTGTTTTTCAGATGGTGAAATCAAGGAACAGAGACCTTACAGTGTATCTACATTGCAGCTGGGAGGGAGCCTCCCAGTGTGGAGGGAGACACTCAAGTTAGCTTTGCTTGAGCCGGCACACTGACAATTGCAGTGTGGTCATTGCAGCATGGGGAGGAGTTCGGGCTAGCCACCTGAACTCTGACCCTCTGGGTCAGGCAGCTTGAACTCAGGCAGCTAGCCTGAGCCACTGCCAAGGCATAACATCCACACTGCTATTTTTAGGGTGCTAGCTCGAGCAAAGTTAGCGTGATTCTCTACCCAGGCTGGGAGGCATGTGCTGAGCTGCAGTGTAGACATCTCCTAAGTGACCAAGGTCACATGAAGCCTGTCAGAGCTCTGCATAAATTCCAAATTGCCTGACTCCTAGACTTCTGTCTTAACCACAAGACTAACTGCCTTCTGTTGCAACAATTGTACCCTAAATTTATATACAGATTCTGCATGTAGATTGCCTATGTCGATTACTAACATGGAAAAGATTAATTTTAAAAGGGACACAAAGAAGAGAAAAAAGTTTTGAGTCCATTGGAGAGGACTATCAGTGTAATTTACTGAGTATTTCCGTACCTTAAAACTGTGAAACTCATATCCACTGCAGTCTGTGATCTTAATGGTTGAAAGACAGTTTTTCAGATCAGACATTTGCTTTTGTTTGTCTTTACTCTGTTAAAAGATAAATTCTACACGTTATAATTTAAAGAGGTAAATAGTATGCTTATTAGCTTCAGTAATTTTGTTTTAATCTGCAAGGACTTCACCCTAATGTTTGGTTTCTTTGCCAACCCATGTACACATATCCAGTGAAAGGAGTGTAGATGCAGCACTGTCATTTGCTTCTACATATTGGATAGGCACCAAGGTCAAGGTGGCCCTTTGGCACAATAAGACTGAGTTGTACAGTGCGGTAGTCTTTGACTGTTGCTAACCTAGAACGTCACAAGCGATAATGGGCTATTCTCAAAACCCATCTAAGAATAAACTCAGCTTGCTTTGCTCATGCAAAAATCAGTGATATGTGACCAGGAAATCTTTGAGGGTAAACATTTTTTCAAAACATTTTAATATTGAACTCTTCACCTGGTTTAAACTACACATTTAAAGTGACACTGTCTGGTCAAATTTGCCATAGCATTTAGGGTGGGGTTTTTTGTGTGTGTAAAAATAAGATTTTTATGAACACTAAAAGAGATTTTTCCATGACATGAATAATAATAATAAAAGAATCAATGGATTTTAAAAAAAACCAAACATTGCTTGCAGCATTTGCACACCAAACCTCACTGCATTATGCTTACTGCCACCAATATTTTAGAATTTCAAAGTGAATATTGACTTGACTGTGTTTCATATTTGCTTTCAGAGACCATATGGGTGCTTGTACTTTATTAATATGAATACTCTCAAAAATGAATTTTAAGATGAATGCTGGAATATTTGCCAAAAATGCATTTCAAAAGGTGCATTTCACTATAATATTTGAAATTCACAGTTTGATCTGTGATGGTCAGTTCCACAGGACGTTCTATCTGTGAGCAGAAACAATATTACTTGCATTTTCTAATTAAGGCACTGATCCTGCAAACACGTGCGCATGTGCTTAACTTTTACGTCCATGAATAATTCTAGTGAACTCACTTTTGAGTGAACATCAAAATTATTAACAAATGTTTCTTGTCATTTGAATAGCTTATTTGCAGTTTGTTGCAAATTTTAAATATTTGAACCTCAAAATTCTCAGTCTCAGGTTCCAATCCAACAAATACTTATGTACGTGCTTAACTTTCAACATGCAAATAGTCCCATTTAGAAAGAGCCAAATGTTAGCGGTGAGGTCCTGTCAGACTAAAACCATAATAATGTAGCCAATTATTTATGCCTTTAAAGAATTAACATATGAATAATTTATTTACCTTTAAACAAAGTAAAGACAAACAAAAGCAAATATCTGATCAAGAAAATTGGCTTTCAACCATTAAGATCACAGAATGCAGCAGATATCAGTGTCACAGTTTTTACTAAGGTATTGAATTCAAGCAGACTACTCAAGTACATTAAGCTATATATGCATTAGTGTTTTGCAGGATCAGCACCTATAATCGTAAGGATTTTGAAGTTAAAATGCCTAATATTTGCAACAAACTCTCATAAGCTATTTGACTGGAGATGGAAATATTTGTCAAGAAATTTGTGAATAACTTTGACAAATACAATTGAGAATTTTGTTAACAGAAAAAGAGAGACATTATTCAGTGCAGATTGCTCACTCATCCTTAATTGTGTTAATACCTGAGAACAGGAAGGTGAAATTGACTAACTAAAAGTGAAATTTACTCATCTATTTTCATTATCCATGCTTCCAGGAAACCAATAAATAAATAAAAAACATAAGCAGATAAAAGTCAAATAAATTTAAAGTATTTAATTTTTTTTTAATAGTTCAGTTGTGGTTGGCAACCTAGAAAGGAAATTAAGGTGGGTTTTCTTTTACTGTGATTATTGACCTGTCTGTTCAAATAAAGTTTCAATATGCATCTACAGTGGTGTAATAGAAATCAGCTTTCCCTTAGAGTTCAACTTTACCCGAGACAGAGAAGTACATTTACAGTGTATGTGTGATTTAATAACAATAAATATGACAGATTTCTGTTGTGCTTTTACTGCTCTGAGGGACCAAACAAGTTTGAAGCCCCATTAGCTACCATAGCAGCATAGGAATCTGAGTTTGGTTTGAACCTCCTACAGTGGAGTCACTAATGAGAATAATTATATGGACTATTTATTACCATTTGAAACCAAAGAACAGTGAATGTTATGGTAACTACTGTATTGCTACTAAAGAAACAAAATGGGACAATGAACTGCTAGAAACAAGGATATAGAAATTGAATCCCCTATGGAAAAACATTTTCATAGTTTAGTCATTTATTTATGTGAATATATATATATACACATACTGAAACAGTACAGAAAATATGGGATCCTCATAGTTTTCCTGGTTTAATAACGCAAGCCATATATTCAGAAATATTTATGTTAAACAGTTTGGTAGCATCTGGTATTGGAGCTGCAGGAAGAATTTTTATTCCCCATTGGTATTTGGGTGGTGGATTGAGGCGGGGGGGGGGAAGGAGACTGCTTCGGAAGTTTTTCAAATGAGGTATCATTGATTTATTTATTGAAAAAGCCACTCTGAAAATTGTCCGCACTTGTTTCATTGCTTTGTCCTAATTTCTTAAATCTCACTAATGCCAATGGGATTTAAGCACATGCTTAATTACCCTGCTGAACTGAGGTCTAAATTGACAAGTAAACAGGAATGTTTATGCTCATGAAGGGAGACCAAAAATGAGAACCAAGTGAAGCCATGGCTCAAAAGTTAATCACCTAACCCAGATCTTGTCCTGCCTCTGTGGCAAGAGAGAACAATTTTTCTCCATCTTTTTTATTACAATTATTTTACTTACGCATGGAGAAAAATTGGGTTAGGTTCCAGGGAATTTTTTTTTGACAGACAAAAGACTATATTTTATATATATATATATATATATACACACAGTATAAGTTTTAAACAAACAGTTTAATACTGTACACAGCAATGATAAGTGTGAAGCTTGGTTGAGGTGGTGGAGTCAGAGGGTGGAAGAGGGTGGGATATTTCCCAGGGAATGGCTTACTGCTAAATGATGAACTAGCATTCGGCTGAGCCCCCAAGGATTAACACCTTGCTGTTAACGCAGCCTCACTCTATAAGGCAGCAGGAATGGAGGGGGGAGGGGGGAAGACAGCATGGCAGAGAGAGAGACAGAGACACAGACTAACACGGCTGTTACTCTGACACCCTGTGTGTGAGAGAGAGACTTTGAGACAGCAGCTGCTGCCAGCAAGCTCCCTCCATTCTGAGCCCTGCTGTGTCCCCCCCTGCTCTGTGGAGATGGGTGAGGGCAGGAACGGGGGAGGGGGAAACCCTGGCAACAACACCCCTTTTCCCCCTCCCCTCCCTGCATATAGGGTGACCAGACAGCAAATGTGAAAAATCAGGACAGGGGGTGGGGTGTTATAGAGCCTATATATGAAAAAGATCCCAAAATCAGGACTGACCCTATAAAATAGGATCTGGTCACCCTACCTGAACAGCAAGCAGGAGGCTCCCGGAGCAGCTCCAAGGCAGAGCGCAGGAGCAGCACAGGGCAGTGGGGGAGGGACAGCTGAACTGCCAGCAATTGACAGCCTGCTGGGCAGCAGCCGCACAGCGAACTTAGGGGAGCTGATGTGGGGGCTGTCGGCCCACCCTGGCTCCAAGCCTCCACCAGCCTAGCTGCAATGGGCTGCTCTTCCTGCAAGCAGTGGACAAAGCAGGCGGCTGCCAAACGACACTATAAGGGAGCATTAGGCAACTTTAAACAAGCATGTTTAGTAGGGGAAGCAAAAGTGGATGGGAATCTGGGAGGCAGTGACCATGAGTTGGTTGAGTTCAGGATCCTGACACAGGGAAGAAAGGTAAGCAGCAGGATACGGACCCTGGACTTCAGGAAAGCAGACTTCGACTCCCTCAGGGAACGGATGGGTAGGATCCCCTGGGGGACTAACATGAAGGGGAAAGGAGTCCAGGAGAGCTGGCTGTATTTCAAGGAATCCCTTTTGAGGTTACAGGGACAAACCATCCCGATGTGTCGAAAGAATAGTAAATATGGCAGGCGACCAGCTTGGCTTAACGGTGAAATCCTAGCGGATCTTAAGCATAAAAAAGAAGCTTACAAGAAGTGGAAGGTTGGACATATGACCAGGGAAGAGTATAAAAATATTGCTCGGGCATGTAGGAATGAAATTAGGAGGGCCAAATCGCACCTGGAGCTGCAGCTAGCGAGAGATGTTAAGAGTAACAAGAAGGGTTTCTTCAGGTATGTTAGCAACAAGAAGAAAGCCAAGGAAAGTGTGGGCCCCTTAATGAATGAGGGAGGCAACCTAGTGACAGAGGATGTGGAAAAAGCTAATGTACTCAATGCTTTTTTTGCCTCTGTCTTCATGAACAAGGTCAGCTCCCAGACTGCTGCGCTGGGCATCACAACATGGGGAATAGATGGCCAGCCCTCTGTGGAGAAAGAGGTGGATAGGGACTATTTAGAAAAGCTGGACGTGCACAAGTCCATGGGGCCGGACGAGTTGCATCCGAGAGTGCTAAAGGAACTGGCGGCTGTGACTGCAGAGCCATTGGCCATTATCTTTGAAAACTCATGGCGAATGGGGGAAGTCCCGGATGACTGGAAAAAGGCTAATGTAGTGCCAATCTTTAAAAAAGGAAAGAAGGAGGATCCTGGGAACTACAGGCCAGTCGGCCTCATTTCAGTCCCCAGAAAAATCATGGAGCAGGTCCTCAAAGAATCAATCCTGAAGCACTTACGTGAGAGGAAAGTGATCAGGAACAGTCAGCATGGATTCACCAAGGGAAGGTCATGCCTGACTAATCTAATCGCCTTCTATGATGAGATTACTGGTTCTGTGGATGAAGGGAAAGCACTGGATGTATTGTATCTTGACTTTAGCAAAGTTTTTGACACGGTCTCCCACAGTATTCTTGTCAGCAAGTTAAAGAAGTATGGGCTGGATGAATGCACTATAAGGTGGGTAGAAAGTTGGCTAGATTGTCGGGCTCAACGGGTAGTGATCAATGGCTCCATGTCTAGTTGGCAGCCGGTGTCAAGTGGAGTGCCCCAGGGGTCGGTCCTGGGGCCGGTTTTGTTCAATATCTTCATAAATGATCTGGAGGATGGTGTGGATTGCACTCTCAGCAAATTTGCGGATGATACTAAACTGGGAGGAGTGGTAGATACGCTGGAGGGGAGGGATAGGATACAGAGGGACCTAGACAAATTGGAGGATTGGGCCAAAAGAAATCTGATGAGGTTCAATAAGGATAAGTGCAGGGTCCTGCACTTAGGACGGAAGAACCCAATGCACAGCTACAGACTAGGGACCGAATGGCTAGGCAGCAGTTCTGCGGAAAAGGACCTAGGGGTGACAGTGGACGAGAAGCTGGATATGAGTCAGCAGTGTGCCCTTGTTGCCAAGAAGGCCAATGGCATTTTGGGATGTATAAGTAGGGGCATAGCGAGCAGATCGAGGGACGTGATTGTCCCCCTCTATTCGACATTGGTGAAGCCTCATCTGGAGTACTGTGTCCAGTTTTGGGCCCCACACTACAAGAAGGATGTGGATAAATTGGAAAGAGTCCAGCGAAGGGCAACAAAAATGATTAGGGGTCTGGAACACATGACTTATGAAGAGAGGCTGAGGGAACTGGGATTGTTTAGTCTGCGGAAGAGAAGAATGAGGGGGGATTTGATAGCTGCTTTCAACTACCTGAGAGGTGGTTCCAGAGAGGATGGTTCTAGACTATTCTCAGTGGTGGAAGAGGACAGGACAAGGAGTAATGGTCTCAAGTTGCAGTGGGGGAGGTTTAGGTTGGATATTAGGAAAAACTTTTTCACTAGGAGGGTGGTGAAACACTGGAATGCGTTGCCTAGGGAGGTGGTGGAATCTCCTTCCTTAGAAGTTTTTAAGGTCAGGCTTGACAAAGCCCTGGCTGAGATGATTTAATTGGGGATGGGTCCTGCTTTTGAGCAGGCGATTGGACTAGATGACCTACTGAGGTCCCTTCCAACCCTGATATTCTATGATTCTATGATTCTATGTTCTCTAATTCAGAGGTTCTCAAACTGTGGTCTGTGGACCACCAGTGGTCCGCGAGCTCCATTCAGGTGGTCCGTGAATAGTTCCCTCTATGGTGCACTCCTGGGTGACCACACATGAGAGAATGAAGGGCCACCCACCTAATTAGTGGAGCTGCGCGGGCGTGGCTCCTCTGATTAGGTG
Source organism: Lepidochelys olivacea (assembly GCF_965140295.1). Classification (NCBI taxonomy): domain Eukaryota; kingdom Metazoa; phylum Chordata; order Testudines; family Cheloniidae; genus Lepidochelys; species Lepidochelys olivacea. The sequence goes on from NC_140411.1 coordinate 272,246,912, forward strand.
CCTGGACCCTGGAGAAGATGCACATGTAAGGGGAGGTGGTGGCCGTGGGGAGAATAGCGGGTAGGTAGAAGGGGGCAGTGGTGTGAGGAGAGGTGGTGGGGGGAATTTGGGAGGTGCAGGGCTACGGCGGCCAGAGAAAGAGGCTCCAGGGCTGTGGCTGCTGGGGATCTGTGCTAGCAGTTTGCATTGTAAGAGTGGGAACTTAGAGACTAAAACCATGTAGGGTTAGGCTGGCTTTGTTCTTAGGAGGACTCTTCAACTACTGGTAAATAGTATTATTTCAACACATCAAATTTGTTTCATTGCAGCATGTATCCTTCAGTTAACACCACTGATGAAGTGATTTTTGACTCCAGTACAGTAGGATACTTTAACAGGTACTTATTTGAGTCATCCCATTTTAACTTCTTGGCCTCAATGACATGTGGCCATAGGAAAGCAACAACTTTACAAGATTAAAAAGGAATTGGACAGTTGTATGAATATCTAGAATTATTGTAATTAAAGCCAACAAAAATTTTGGAAGTGTTATTAAGCCTTGTGCTTCAGGGCTTATACCAATTTATATCTATTAGAGATCCGGATGAGACCTATGTAGGGGGCAGATCATCCCACAGATTACCTGCCTGAATTGGGGCATTTATTTTTGATTTCACCAGCCCTCTGTCTTTCTTCAGAGATTGTAAAATGAAGAACCAAGTTAGCCTTTCACATTAATCTGTGGGAAACTCTATTACAGGAAAAATTATGTTCTGAAATACTCACAGCTCCTTTTCTGGCGAATGGCCACCTTGGTTTTTTGGACTCTAATGGGTGAAATTAAAACAAATACGTTGTTGGGTAAGAAAACAAAAGGAAGATCATTAATATTATTTTGTGGCTTTTCTTTTTTTTTTTTTTTGAAGGAGACAAATAAAATTCTTAAGGAGAAGAAATAATTTATACTTAATTAAAATTTAACATCTGTATACAGGCAGTTTGTGGGGTTGAGCTAAACCCATTGATGGCTTTTAGAATAGGTCCCATGTGCAATAGTGATGTGTACCAAAAACTGGATTGACAGAGTTGCTGAGTGCTCACAATTCTCATTGTCAATGTGAGTTGCAGGTGCTCAGCACTACTAAAAACCCAGCTACATGATTGCAAGTTAATTTCTTACCATGACATGGTCAATTAGACTTCACGTTAATTCTTTAAAATGACATCATTCAACTTTCAAGAACACTAGCCATATCTGTTTATTACAGCATCTAAGGGCTTGTCCGCATAGATAAGTTTACCAGCCTAATTATATCAGTATAGTTATACCTGTATAACTTCCCATGTGGACTGTCTCTCTTATTCTAGAATAATTATATTGGGATAGTTATACCAGTAAATTTCTCCATGTAATCAAATCCTAATAACTTAGACCCTGATTCATGAATGCATGTGCTTAAGTATCATTGTATTAAAATTGAAGTTCAAAACCACATTTTTAAATCATGCTTTAGACAACTGTCAATTTAATAGTTCCAAAATAATATCCCATAAGACTGTGCATCATTTGATATCCCCTAATAGCTCTCTACACCTAGTCTAATTCCTGACCTTTTTAATGGCTGAAGAACCTACAGCATCAAGACAATTATAGATTAAGGACTTGTCTACACTGTTGCTTAAGTCGATGCGACTTATGTCGCTCAGGAGTGTGAAAAAACCACCCCCACAGTGATGCAAGTTACATGGACCTAAGCCTTGTCCACACCAGTGCGAAGTCAGTAGGAGATGCTCTCCCACTGACATAGCTTCCACCTCTTGTTGAGGTGGAGTAATTATGCCGATGGGAGAGCGTTTTCCTATCAGCATAGTGCATCTTCAGCAGATGCGCTACAGGGTGCAGCTGCGCCAATGTAACACAGTAGTGTAGACGAGCCCTAAGGAAAAAAATCTATATTTGCCTGGGCTTGAGAAAAGCAGCAAAATGTCAAGCAATAGGAATATTAAGCCGCTGATATCTGTAGTTTGACTCACCTTATTTATCTCATAGAATTTCTTTTGGAGTAAGTGGCTTATAAACTAATGATGATGCTAAACACCAGTACCACTGTAGGCAGAATTCACTGAGGGAATTTTCATATTCGCACCTGACATTCATATTCTGAATCCTGAGGCGTGTTGGTTTATGCCCCAAGTATAATTTAACTTTTTAAAAAAATATAAGTTTATGCATGATTTAAAAGAATCAAAACCCACCGTGTACTTGACCTCCATTTAGCAGCAATGGTGAGCGTTGCAGGTAGTCAGCATCATCGTCTGACACTAGGAGGTCTCCAGGGAACACCTCAAGTCCAGGCAAGCTTACCACCACAGAGCTACGTCTGCGTTCTGCTGATCTACATGAACTACAAGAGAAAAAACTTCAGAGCCTCTCCTAATATTATTACATAGATGATTTATTTAAGTGCTCATTGCTAATAATAAGCAACAGCAAGCAAAAAAACCCAAAATCACACTTGGGCTCTGTATAATACATTAAAAAAATCAGTAATTTAATGAGCAGAAAACTGGTCCCCATGCAGAAAACGCCCTGCTTTCTCTTGCTGGCACTATCATTGTCACTCCTAAAACAACAGGCATGCCAGACACATCCTAAGAAGTCTTGAAAGACAAAGCATTAAAAGGTAGAGAGCTGTAATAATTTCCCCCACTACTTGTGATGTTATATAAAAAGAATGATAACCAGGTGTACACTAATGTATCACCACTGTTGCACAATTGCACTAAATGTGATACAAAGTATATCATGTAAGGCAGTACTACTCAAAGTGGTGGTCCGCGGACTGGTGCTGGTCCGCGAGCCATCGGCTGCCGGTCTGCGTGCATATTGGAAAAAAAATTGCCGGTCCCACACATCAGATAGCTTGAGAAGCACTGATGTAAGGTATAAATGCAAAAATTGTAATCTGCTAAATTTAATAATCCTGTTTATATGCATGTATCATCTTTGTATCTGAAGTTAAGAACATTTGCTATGTATTTGTATCTCAAACATGTGTTGTGTTCCTGGGTGATATCCCTAGATAGCTATTCATCAACACTAGACAGCCTGCTTGATGGCCCATGAAGAACAATCAACTATTCCAGGGACCCTTCCGAAAACATCTGATGACTCAGCAAGGCATGTAAGGACATGTGATCTAAGACTCCATATTTTACCAGTAACTTTCCATGCTCATGTGACCCTGGACCCCATGTTGGCCAGTAACTTTCCATGCACATGGGCTGAACTATAAACTGCAAGCTGTGATGACTGCTATATCTTCATTTCTGCTCCACATCTCTGGATATGATTTCTAACAAAGGAGAGCTTTGAACAATGGACTGAGGACCCTCAATCTAATGGGTGAATGAGAGAGATTTATTACAAGCTAGTAGATATGACATTATATAACATCACTGCTATTATTCTCGCCTGCAAACTCTGAAATCAATTGTAATGTATATGATTCCTTTAACCAATTAATAACTCTTCTTTTCTTTTTTTATTAATAAACTTTTAGTTTTCAGTTACTAAAGGAACTGGCTACAGCATGATATTTGGTAAGATCTAAAGTAAACATATTGACTTAGGGGAGTGGCTGATCCTTTGGAATTAGAAGAACTTTAAATATGATGACTCTGGTTTTCAGTAACCTCTCATCATAAAGACCTGATGTCTGAGTGGTGGGAGGGGCTGGATTGCCTAAGGACACTGTGTTCTTAGTTTCTTGTTAAGCAGTGTGGTGATACAGGAACTCACTTTTACTGGGTTGATGAACTCTAATGTTAGCATAACCAACAGTTTGGGGTGTATCTATCCTATTTTTTATCAGTTTGCCCTGAATGTGGCATTCTCAGTTGCGACCCACACCAGGCATGGCCCACACTGTTCCTTTTTTCAATGGATTTAAAAAAAAAATGGACTCCTGCAGCATTTTTTCTTTATAATGTATCAGGTCTTACACAATCCCATTGAATTACTGTATGCCATATTAATAGGTAACAGGTAAAAAGACTCCTATATATTAGCCAAAAGGAGCATTTAATAAAAGAATAAGGAACCTTCTCTAGTAAGAGACCCATTGAGTTTACAACCAAGGCCAGGGATTGAATATTTAAGAGCGGAGGAACAAAAGGTTAAAGTTCTTGCAGAAGCATTTAAATGCATTCAGTGATTCACTTTGAAGCCCCTACAAGAGAGTGTTTGAATAAAGAATAGAATAGCAGCACCCTGGGATGTTAATTAAGTCCACACATGGTTGTAGGTGCCTTTGACCTGCATGGGTAAAGAGGGCTGATTTAATCTTTGATGTAATTCAGCTGATTTTAAAAAAAGCTAGAAAATCAGAAAAGAATTTCATGGGATTTTTAAAAAGTTTGAGTATTCCTTTGTATATTTCACTTCCTTTTGACCATTTTGTGACGTTTTCATGTTTATAAATCTCTAGAGAGTGTTCAGTCAAAGTTGTTAATTACTCAAACATTTTCTAACACTGTAATTTGCAATATAATATGCCTTAACATGCTTACTGATGTAAGGCAAGCAGCTCTTTCCAACTGTTGTTACTAACAGAAAGCTATTCCATTTTTGGTTAGATCTGATGCATGGGGAGTGGGAATTGTTAATTTAAATGTAAGTATATGTATTTGACTGAATTTTATTTTCAAATGTATTGTTAATGTTTTGGTTTACAGTGAGGCTCTGAGATTTATTTCTCATGTCATTCAAAACTGATACATAGATTGTAAACTCTTTGAACTGGGACTTTTTGTCATGTGGCTATGATCATAGTGCCTAGTGCAGTGCCCTGACTGCGTTCTCTAGATGCTACTGCATTGCAAATGTCAAATGATGATAATAGTCATGGTCCTAGAGCCCAGTTTTAAAACTGCTTCTGAAACTACTTCTAATTCCAGTCATGGTAACCTTGAAGACTCTTATTTTCCAGTACAAGCCAGCTGCTGCAGCGTAATGGGCAATAAACAACTTCATGTAGTATAATGGCTAAACTGTAAAGTTCGGCAGATTTCCATCAGCTTGGATTCATGATACCAATTTAGAAAATTCTGTTACTGATCTTCAAAAATAGCTAATGACAATCGTTTTGACACTGAATGCTAGCTTATTGAAAACAGGGATGACAAACAACCGGTAGCTCTTTGCCATTCTTGGTAATCAAATTAAACAGTAGCATAATCTAAAATCAAGATAAAGTTCTTCCTTTTCAAAGACACGTGCACCTAACTGAGCTCATCATTTAGGTGTGCGAAACTCCTACATGTATAGGCAAGCTGAGGATACACGTGTGCATGTCTACAGGACATGGAGGCAGGCAACCCCAACTTGGATGTATGCATCAGTGACTTGCATGCCTAAATCATGCATGTACACGTAGATGTGTCAATCTGTGATCACCTGAGCCAAAGTTTATATTGGGTTCTTTTGTTGGTTTTGCTGGAGAAAGAAAGCTGGAATCCTGTGCAATTGAATTACTGGAGTTCATAGAATCATAGAATAGAATAGAATAGTTGGAGTTCTCTACATAGAAATACAGCATTTCACCATTATTTTTTGCCTACAGAATGTTTGTAGGTGTGCGTTTTCTTCAGGATTTTTTTTCTTGGGAGGAGGGGAAGAATTTCATGCTTAAGTGCTTGAATGAAAGGATTGTGTTTACCATAGGGATGAACTGAAGTGCAACAAGGTTTGCAAATATTTGTGCAATAATTCTTCCTTTAAATCTGGTTTGCCAGTGAAACAACACAGAGTCAACAGTTTGTATTACAAAGTTATAGAAAACGATTAAAAACCTTTAAGTAAATCAGGATATGGAAAAATCAAACACACACTATGTACAATCTCTCCTAGCAATGGAATGAAATGTCACATGGTATGTTTTTAAGGCGTGCACATTGATGTGTTCATAATTGTCTCTTCATTGCACCTATAATACATCTCAGATGTGACAGGGAATACTTGACCTATATCATGCACCATATTTGATTTTAAAAATGCTTTCAAAGTTGTTACTAAAATAAATCTAATTTATGTAAGAATAAAAACAATAGATCACCAAGATCAGCATTGTAGGATGTGTGCAGCAGTAAATTAGACCATGGCATACTCCAACAATATTATAAGCAAGTTCATCTGGAGGGCACGAGGGAATGAACAGGATTTCAAAAATGGATAGGCCTGTGTCCCATATCCCACTGAAAATAACAGACTGTCCTGGTTACGCTTGAGGATGAGAGGAGCATCTCTGGGGGGGAAAGCTTGATCATTTTGGTAGTAAATTCCGCAGCATGTCAATAGAATGGGGTAGGGTGAAGATGAAGTCATAGTAAACTGAGAGAAAAGGCACGTCCATTAGGATTGCAGGTGCAGGGATGCATCTCTGCCCTATAGGCTCTTCTGACTGATCTGTGAAATAGTGCTATTCAGCCAGCCCTCACAGCAGTCTTCTAACTGAAGAATTCTCTGACATTCCAATAGCGTTTCCTCTGGCTGTGATACCAAGGGATTTGCGCTAGGGTTGAATTAACCGGTTTGGATAAAATCAGAGTTGAATAAATGCTTTGCTGAGAACTTGAACCAAATCCGATTACTGAACTTCAAAATGTTGTTTAAAACAAAGAAAACAGTAACATTTTTTTTCTTACAGCCCTGCATATCTTCATTTTGGCCAATACAAGAAGTAGAGATAATGATGTACCATCAAAATCATAAAATATTCTCACAGTGTTTTCTATCCATGAGTGTACAACTCATTCTGTAAGGTTTCCACTCTGATTTCTTGATTAAACAGGCCAGATGACACCGGATGTAATTTAGATATACTTGGAGAGCCAGATTCTCAGCTGGCATACATTAATGCAGCTCCAATGAAATCAACAAAATTAACCCAGCTGAAGCTCTGAGTACTAAACTTTTGTCTAATTCAATCATCAGAAATTTTCAGATCTACCCACTAGTAGATAGATTTTAGCAGAACTATATCTCCTGCTCATACAAACATTCATGCTATTCCTGGGCCTGTTTCTATGCAGTGTTGCTCTGACACAGACAGATCAGAGTGGCTATTCCCATAGTCTCCTGTTTGCTAAAAGCTCCAAAGACTGAAATGTGGGTTGGGATTTACAGCAATTCAGAAAATTTGGGGAATTGGCCCACCCATGAGCCGTATGCTTTTAAACACATGCACACATACACTGGAGCATGTTTTAGGAATTTCCTTCCCATGTGAGGCATTGAGCAAATTAACCCCCACTTTTGACACTCACTCACATTAGAGTCCTGCCAATACCTTAGGGGGTAAGTCCTATTAAAATGTAGCCATGAACTCGTCACTTTTTTGTTGTTTGTGAGGCTATTCTTGCTGTTTAGTTTAGTTTCTGGCCATCTAGAAGCATCATCAACCTAGCATTAACAGTTTTACTGGTCCTGCACCTTCCATGTATCCCACCTAAAATTTTCAAGGTACTTTCATTAAAATGATTATAACACCAGGAAACAAGGAACTGATATGTAGGGAGGTGCTGGTGATTCTTATCTTGTTTTATGTTCTTGTTGCTATTTTTGTTTGTTGTGTACGTAAAATTCAGGTGCGCAAATGTTTACAGAAAGGAGACACAAAAGGAGTACAAGTGTGAAGCAAATTCAGTTTGAAATTAAAGTTAATATTCCTGGAAAATTCTTTATAGTATTCACCCAACTCTTCTAAGAGCTTAGTGAGATCAGGTACAGCAAACTGCACTTTACAACTCCATATCATGTCAGCACGTTGCTGTGCTAACTCTTCAAAGGAGAGAATTCAAATATTCTGTTTGGTCTGGAGAGTTAACAATCCCTTCACCCAGCAGTTATCCTCAATCTGATTCTCTTGTGAGAACAATATAGAGCTGTTGTGCTAGCTAGTCTCCAAAGGTATTTTAGAAAAAAGTCACTCAAGATTTTGGGATGTTTTACGTTCTCCAACAGATGAAATCGGACACTAGTTAATCCAAATGGCTAGATCTGCTTAGCAATTCAAAACTATTGTGTAGCTGTCCCAGACAGTCCAACTGAAACATTGTGCAAACATATCAGGGCATGCCAGAGAGAGGGCCTCTCAAATAAATCTCATTAACAAGCTGCAGTATAAACTAACCAGTGATCCTGTAATTTAAATGCGAGTTTTCCATGCATGTGCATACAGTGAGCGTTCCACTAATTGGACTAAATTTAAAAGAATAAGGGATTTCAGCTTAGAATAAGCTAAAAAAAATACTTGCGTACCTTGAGATAAGTAGTTCCTTTTTCTGAAAGAAAGTGAGAAATTGTTGTTACTCGTTATGAAAGACAGTAATCCAGTTCTTTTTAAGGAGCATCAGTTTCCAATGGAAATATGATTCCAGACTCAAATATGAGTCTAATTAATTATTTCCTGAAAGGTGTTCATAGAGGCAATGGGGCCAGAACTCATCTGATAGCAATAATATCTTTCTATATTTGAGGGGAAAAAATAAAATAAAACTATTTAGATTTAAATAAAAAATAGGCTTTGGCTCTTGGTTCAGTAGAGTGTTTAAACACATGCTTAAGTCCACCTTTATTCAGCAAAGCATGTGCTTAAGTGCTTTGTGGAATGGGGATGGACTGAATCACATAGAATCATAGAACTGGAAGGGACCTCAAGAGGTCATCTAGTCCAGTCCTCTGCACTCAAGCCAGGACTAAGTATTATCTAGACCATCCCTTACAGGTGTTTGTCCAACCTGCTCTTAAAAATCCCCAATGATGGAGATTCCACAACCTTCCTAGGCAATTTATTCCATGCTTAAAGTTAATCATTTACTTAAGTGTTTTGCTAATTCAGCGCCTTACTCACCAATTGTGAAGGAGAAACCTTCCTTCCTGACTAACATAGACATTGGTCTATTTAAGCAATGGCACTCAGGTCAGGCTGTGGTTAAATCAGACAGGCCCTGGTTTAGTTTGCCCATGATCTACTTTGAGATATAATTCAAGCGTACAGAGCTGAAAAAGGGGAAGGAATATTCCATTCTAGCTCATGTTACCTGAACACATTTCTGCTGAATAGTGTTAAGCTGGGAAACTTGTTCTCTACCAGGCAGGGTAGCAGTGTTGACCTTCCAAAATTTTTGAAACACTGGCTCAGAACTACCATTGCTGAGCTGATCTTTTTGATATGGTAGCTTTGATTTGAAGTCAAAAGTCTCCAAAGTAGCTGCTGGAGTTTCAGAGTTTTCTTTGAAAGATAGCAATTTTTCATGAATGCAGGAGGGTAATGAAAATGAGGACGAGGCACAGTACATAGTACACCGAGGTGGACTTTTACAAATATGCCGCAGTGAACCAGTGTGCTCCCTCTGGCTTCCCAACCTAGTGCCATCAAAGCCCTCCTGAAGTCCTGAAGCTTGTGAGACGGAGGTCACGCTATTTCTTAGCCTCCTTAGCACTGGGGAGGTGGAAATTCTGCCTGGAGCATGCCTGTCAAACTGGAAAGGTGCACTGTAGCTTTCCTCATGCTCCTTCAATGGAACCTTTAGGAGGATTAGAGGCTCACTGCAACTTCTTCTCTGGATGCAGCCAACTGGTGACCTTTTACAGTCCATACCAATTGAGATAGCCCTTGTTTCGCAGGGCTGGAAGATGTCACTTTCTGAGTCACTGTTTCCTGACAAATCAACATTCTCTTCATGTGGGTCGGTCTGCTTGTTTAGATGACATTCTGCTTTGGGGTAAGTTTTTTCATCCAGTTCCAGAGAATAATCACAAACTGGTGGTTGCATCCTTTAGCTACAGCATGCAGACCTCTAGCTGTTATCAGTTAGAAAGAGCACAATCAGAAAAGAAATCTCCATTCTCAAACTGAATGTTCCTTATTTAACCTCATGTACTTCATATCCCTTTTTAATTAATTATTATCCCTTGCTGAAAACCAGGTGCTGTTTAAGAATAGGACTGAAAAACAAATTCCTGACCACTATTCTCTGATGTCACAAAGCTCTTTTAAATCATTATTTGTATTTACTATATGGTGACATGTTCAGTTCTTGTGTAACTGCACTTATTAAAGTCAATAGAATTTAATATAACTCTAAGTCAATGCAGTTGGCCCAGGGATAAATTTGACCTATGGATTTAAATGGTCAAAAGTAACTAGTGATTTTTGGGTGCTCAACTTGAAATGCCTTAAGGGGACCGGCTTTTCAGACGGATAGTTAGCACTTTTTGATAATCAAATGCCTCACGTTATGCACTAAAAATCACTAGTCACTTTTGAAAATTAAAAAATTCATGATTGTTAACAGAAAAGGGCTTCTTTCTTATTTAAGGGGCTCAGAAACTGTCTCTGTCGCTCACTGTGCATTATAACAGATACATAACTGCATGGTAAAATGGATGTTCTATAAACATATAACTGTCCTCCTAAAGAGCCAGGTGTAGAAAATATGTCAGGTTGAAAAATCTAGCTTTGTTCAGTATCTCTGTTTCCTTGTTTGAACTTTTGATTCTCCTCTTTCCACAAACATTCTTTCAGTGTTTTATGCATTTACATTTAATATGCCAGCATGTACAACTAACGAAACAGAGATAGATACATTGATAAAGATGCATACGTATAAATATATCCCAGTATGTGCAAATGCTAAACATCTCGCCATAAAAAGGAATAATAATTGCTGAGTACTGTTGAACTTTGAGTATTTTGGGAATTGATTGGTACAAAGTTAGTCCATGCAGGGGCCCCTATGGTTTAAGATAACTGGGGAAATCTAAAATGTTCAATGGTCCTTAAATGCATCCTTCCGCCTCTAGTGTGAGGCTTTGTGTGTATTCTTCCTTATTAGTATGGTGGGCTGTGACATAATACATGTGATAATAGTACCATTCTCCAGAATCAGACTCAGCATTTTAGGGTAGGACTGCCTTTCCATGGGCTATTGCATTTGATGCTTTCCTGGAAAGTGCCATGTGAATCTAAGGTACTTAGTTCAGTGCTCAGATATAACAACGGTGGGCACTGTAGATATACCTGTAAAAAAGATATGGACTCTCACCTCCCACGAGCCTATATTGCCCCTATAGCAATTTTTCTCCATGTGAATATTCAGATTTTCTTGTAAGGCAGTTTCACGTGTCGTGTAGATGGCTTTGGGATGGATATCTGAAAAGGCCCCTGTTCTAAAAGGTTTCAGGAGCAAATAAGAGTTTCACAAGCTCAGTGGCCCCAGTTGAGCAAAGTATAAAGGCACATGCTTAACTTTAAGCTTGAGTAGTATCATTACTTTCAATGAGACTAATTATGTTTTTAAGATTAAGGATATAGCTAAGTACTTTGCTTGATTGGGGCCAGAGTCTCTTAATTTTTCTTAGGTCTTTTTCTGCCAAGAAGTGAGACTACAGCACTGTACTATATTAGGAATATCAATGAAGCCAGCAATTCCCATGACCCTTTTTTCTTTTTAAGCAGGATAAATGGACTATATCAAATAACTATTATTTACTGAGAGGTTAAGCAAATCAAATCTAACAATCATTTAAGACAAGGTTAACCTGTATTATTTTCTTTTCAGCAGGAAAGCAGGATGCTCTAATATAAATACATATAATTGGTATTATGTCATCAAATAATACAGCAAAAAGTTAATAATCAAGTTATAGTGGCAATTTCTTGGCAATTTATCTGGTAATTAAGTGTAGTAATCTGTTTTATGTTTATTGTGTATGAAGGTGTAGTTCCCAGATACTACGATAATAGTCCCTTTAGAAATGGATTGACAGATAGTACAGGTAAGAAAATAATTAATGATAAACAATTTATTCAACAAATGTGGCCTCTCATTTTGCTAACAGAATATCTGCAAACCGTTCATGATTTCCCCAGATCTATTTGTTAGTTGTTTATTTAAACATATGCTGGCTTTTTAACCTGCTTGATTGATTGAATGTGGCTTGTGAAATTTGATCTGGTGTTGCTTAGTTTTAAATAGATAATCATGTGGTATTGCTTCTGTTCTCTCACTGGATACATCTACCAATACTCTTGACCCAAATTCAAAATCTATTTTTTGCAACTTCTGATGTATGCAACTTTTACATTTGCTTTCCACAAACATTTGGGCCAATCCAATCCAATCACTCAAACGTTTGCAGGAATGAAGTACAAAATTTTCCTGAACATGATGGAAATGAATTAATCACAACTGTGATGAATATCCATAGAATTTTTTTTGCCTTTTTTACCCATCTTTGAGAGGTAAAGAGTAATCAAAGTATGTGCTCATTAAAACTGAGATACACTTGGAATCCACACTCTCCATAAATCATGCACAAAATCAATGTTATTTCCCTGTTTTTCATCTAGGCTGTAATAGCACAAGGTTGTAGTGAGATCTCCTATTACTATGGGATGAACAGAAGTATATTTTGTGATGCATTACATTTGGGTTTTTTTATAAGTGACCATTTGGTTGTCTGTCTGCAGAATTCTATAATTCACAATGGGGCTTCCAGAGATTAGTGTGAATTAAGAAAGTTTTACTGTGTAGACTTTATTTTTGTTAAACATAGATGCTTTTGAAGCACAATTTGAATTAAAACTTACTCTCCGGAAAGCTCTTACGTTAAACTGAACATATAATGAAAAGGCGTACTTGTGGCACCTTAGAGACTAACCAATTTATTTGAGCATAAGCTTTCGTGAGCTACAGCTCACTTCATCGGATGCATACTGTGGAAAGTATAGAAGATCTTTTTATACACACAAAGCATGAAAAAATGGGTGTTTACCACTACAAAAGGTTTTCTCTCCCCCCACCGGGGGGGGGGGGGTGGCGGGGGGAGAAAACCTGGATTTGTGCTGGAAATGGCCCAACTTGATTATCATACACATTGTAAGGAGAGTGATCACTTTAGATAAGCTACTACCAGCAGGAGAGTGGGGTTGGGGGAGAGAAAACCTTTTAGTTTCCACAGCATGCATCCGATGAAGTGAGCTGTAGCTCACGAAAGTTCATGCTCAAATAAATTGGTTAGTCTCTAAGGTGCCACAAGTACACCTTTTCTTTTTGTAGTGGTAAACACCCATTTTTTCATGCATTGTGTGTAGAAAAAGATCTTCTATACTTTCCACAGTATGCATCCAATGAAGTGAGCTGTAGCTCACGAAAGCTTATGCTCAAATAAATTGGTTAGTCTCTAAGGTGCCACAAGTACTCCTTTTCTTTTTGCGAATACAGACTAACACGGCTGTTACTCTGAAACCTGAACATATAATAAAATTCCAGTAATTTTTTTAAACTAGGAGCTCAAGAAACTCTTCTCAGCAACACAATCTTGATGAAGCAAAACGTGATATAAGGAAAGGACAGACAAACAGACACACGGACATACTCTAGCTCGTTAAACTTACTGCTTTATACAGCGGAAGAACTGCTTTCATTCTCAAATGGTCAACTTTCAATCTGTTCACATCCTCTGCCAATATAACAAAAACAAAATAAAAATGTCAAACATTTCACTTGATTCACTGTATATTGGACTCAGACGAAGCGACACCTTTTCCTCTTCCTAAGCTTTCTTGCTGAAGTGCTGAAATGGGGAACTAGTTTTTCTCCTTGTAGATTCAACGTTTCTAAGGGATTTGTTTATCAGAAAGGTCAGCTGGAGTGGCTTCAGGATCAATGCCAGTTTTCAAAGGGTAACGTGTTCCATTTTAACACAAGATTAATAGTATTCACTCTCGAGAATAATTGTCTCTCCTCTTTGCTTTTCATTTTCCCCTGCAGATTGCTTTGCATAGATTTGTACTGATAAGGTTTGGCAAAGGAAATCTCACTCAGGTAATGAATAGGTATCAAGAGCAGATGAAATTCTAAGGAACAATCCTGTTTATATGCAAGTGTCTTAAGCAATTAGAGCTGTCTGAATTAATCACTATGAAAAATTTAATCAATGAATTCAGCACTTTTATTCTGTTCATAAATTATCAACAGTTAGGTTGGGATTCTAACAAGTATGTTCACAATTGTTTGAATTATATGTGTGGAAAAATTGTTTATGGATTATTCAGGAACTGTTCTGTGAGTATTTGCAATTCTTTATTCACTGCTATACAATTGATCAGCTAAGCTACCTGGTATCATTTCCAATCTGTGATTGGATGCTTAAAACTGAAGTCCTGTTTATTTGTTCACAAATTATCCATATATCATCATAATTGTTCAAATCTATTGTGTAAGCAATACAGTTTTTCAAATGGCTGAGCAAACACTGCCAGTGCAAATATTCTCAGTGATATTTACTTGTACTAGAATTTGTGACACTTTTCACTTTCTTTAAACATGTTTGCAAACAGAAAAATCACCCAACCCAAAGGTACATGAGTAAGTGTCTGATCAAGTACTGACTGAAGTCAGTGGGAAAGACTCCCACTGAATTCAGTGGGGATTGGATTAAGGTCTCAAGTGGGTAAATGGAGAAAGCAAATTGGAAAGTTTTATTCACAAGAATACACATACATACTTGTTTTCTGTTTTCATCTGGCTCAGCTAGTAATAAAAGGGAATGGGAAAAACTTTCCCCTCCCCCATCGATCTTGAAACATCCTTTACGCTATAGGCAGAGTTGGTTTAAATACAAAATTTTAAATCAGCAAACAAGGCCATGTTATTTTTCCACCCTCAGCTTGTCCTTTAAATTGATATCAGATGAGATGGAACAGATCTTCTTCTTCTTCATGAAATGCACACAAGTATCTGTTCTGATGTGGATGCCACCCTGCCTCATCGCTGGTTTAAGGGTGCTACAGCTCGGAGGAATGACAAAGCCTGGCCAAAATCTTTGATATTCCCAAACTACAAAACTAATACCACCTTGGCCAATTGTACACTGAAAAGGTCAAGATTTTGAATTTACTAATGGCTGATTTTGACCCTTTCAGCTGCATACTGGACTTATTCTTTGTTTTATGCCATTCCCAAGAAGCTGTCAGGCAAGAGTTAAAATTTAGCTAACAGCTAAGACAGAAACCGTGGAACAAGCAGGAATGCTTCAATAAGCATTTCAGTAGCAAGGACACTGACAACTGTAAACAATTGATAAGCTTACATGGTCAATGCCCGCCCAGTAACACAGCTCTTAAAACAGAACAAACCCTCCCTTCACAGCCCACCGGATATCTGTAAGTACTCATCCCTACCCCCCAGCTTCCTTCCCCCACAAGGTAGTCACAGATGTTTGATGCAATTAGGATGACCTCTATATGTATGTACTGTTCTTATTTTTATCTTTTTTCAGGGTTCTCTCTTGACTTGTAACAATGTCTGTCTCCTTATGTACAGATAAATGCAAATGAATTGATAAGAGAATGTATATAACTGGCCACAGTGGCACCATATTTTTGAAGCTGCTTGTCAGTCTTCCTGGTACCGTGAATAAACCCCCCTTCAGTATTGTCTGTGCCTGCCTGACTCTTGGGGAAAAGAATCTTTTTGCCTAACAAAGCATTAAACCATCTCACTGGATTACTTTACTTAATGGGTAAAATGACCATGTTAAACAAAGATTAGTTTCTCCTGGCAGAAATACTAGTTGCCAGGATTTCTACTTAACCCATGGGCGTGAGAATACTTTGTATAGTTGGAAGCCAAGAGATGTTGTCTGTGTCAGCTATGGTATAATTATATGCAGTGCACACAAACATTCATTGAGAAGTTAATTACTGTATCTAATATGTTGCAAAGCAAAGTATTCTAGTTTAATAGGTATGACCTTGTACAGTTGATGAAGTCTGAGTACAGAAGAACCGCAGAGTTACAAACACCTTGGGAATGGAGGTTGTTCGTAACTCTGAAATGTTCGTAACTCTGAACAAAACATTATGGTTGTTCTCTCAAAAGTTTACATCTGAACATTGACTTAATACAGCTTTGAAACTTTACTATGGAGAAGAAAAATGCTGCTCTCCCTTTATTTTTTTTAGTAGTTTATGTTCAACGCAGCATTGTACTGTATTAGCTTTTAAAAAAAATTTTTTTTTGTCTCTGCTACTGCCTGATTGTTTAATTCTGCTTTCAAATGAGGTTTATGGTTGACTGGTCAGTTTGTAACTCTGGCGTTTGTAACTATGAGGTTCTACTGTACCTCTAAGTCCCACTTTTCTTCTACTATTAGTGCATTTGCTGTTTGCCATTGAGTTAGGTAGTTCTTACTATACTGAAGTAACACAGATGTCATGGTAGCCTTTAAATGTCAAATAAACGTACTTCGTAACAGCCAGACGATTGATTTTTTTTTTTGTAATTACTTCTTGTCTCTGAAGGCAGCCATTTCAGCCTTTTCCAGTGTGTGACAGGGAACCTCTTGTCTGTGGTATTTGTGTTGGAAAGACCCTAATAGAAAGAAATATAGCATAAAAAAAGGAAATATGAATTAACATATGATTTCCCCTTGCAATTAAGAGCGAATGCTGCCCTTTGAGCCCAGCCCAAGTTACCAGGCTGCGTGCTGGGAAAAGCAGAGGAAGTTTGGGGTGTGTGTTGATCCAATATTGCACTACAGGCTGTGGAACAGAAGCAGAACAGTAAAGCCCATGGCTGTTCTGCATTGCATGAATGGTGGAGATGAGTGGCTGGATGACAAATCCACTGCCCTGTCCCCATGTTGCTCCCTTTCTCAGCTCTGCTCTGCTGTGTGAAGGAGGCCCTCAGATCCTGTCTCGCTTATAGCAACGCAATGGTTCTGCTGCAGTTAGTCTATGCACCTGTGCAGAGGGGGTGGAGGGAGAGAATCGTCTTTAATTATGAAAAAATGTTCTACTAAGAAGCTTAAAAGGACTTAAAGAGGCCAGAGAGTACCTTAAATTCAAACACAGGCTTATTTAAACACCAGTGACAGAGCAATAAATAAATTTCCATTGATTTCACCATTTGCTCCTAATGATTCAAGCTTCAAAAGATGGAATTTGCCCTAAGTTCAGAGATCTAGTGGCTTGTTATCCAACATACAGTTACTTCAAATGCCAAATGATGAAAAGAATCTAATTAAGTGTGACTTCAAAGCAGCTGGTGCAAACAATAAGCAAAAATGGAAAAAGAAAAAAATAGCAGTTGGATGTCTATAAAGATGGAGTGAAAGTAAAACGTGCTCTTTTTTAATGTAACAGGAAAGAAAACTATAGCTGAGGTACTGAATAGATATAATATCATGAAAATGTAGAGAGACATAAACCCATTTTTTCCATATCCCAGAATATGAAAGACGGAAACTTCCTGTTTACACTGTAAATAACTATTGAAATATAGTTTGTTTACCATGGAGAACAACAAATACCGAACTCTCTAAGGCTATGTCTACACTGCACACTACTGGCGGTGGCATGTAGGCTATGTAGCTATGCATTGCATTGAAAAGCATGCGTCTACACTGTGGCATGTAGCTACACGTGTCCATGAAAGGATCCTGTGCAGGGAGGCAGTGGGGAAAGGATCCTGCAGGGGAAGCTGTCAAAGGCAGAGACTTTCTCTACTGCCTCCCCTCTGCCAGATCCTTTCCCCAGTGCTGGAGCCTTTCCCTGTGGTGGGCAAAGACTCCAGTAGCGGGGAGGCAGTGGGCCATTACACTGCTAAAAGTAGCAGCATAGATGGGAAAGGCACCGCTTGGGCATGTAGAGACCCATGCAGGGCACATACCTACAGGGTTCAGACATGTCTTTGTTTTAGTTGCCTAAGCAGTGCCACACCGTTTATACTATTTATACCTGTGCTGAGGTGGGGGTGGCAGCGTGTAATGCATATAATCTACGTACTGCCCTAAAGAGTGTGCAGTGTAGACATACCCTAAATGTAGTTATATATACACAGGCATATACACCTGCAACCTCACTCCATGAGAAACTCCCTCATTAAAACGTATTTGTTCCATGGGGGGCCACTCAACTACCACGCACTAAACACACTGTACATAATAAATACACACACAAAAATTATCTGAAAAGAATATTATTAAGGTTGCAAAGTCAAGCACTCATAAAGTTAGGAAATGCCAGAATTAAGGTTACCTGTGCAACCTTAATTTGTGCTTGCCCATTATGATATGGTCTTTAATTACACAATCACATACTATTTTTTGAATAGTAACATTAGGGAATTTAGAGCCACAGAAACTTCAGGGAATTTGGCTGGACAGGTCCTAGCAGGTTTCTACTGAGTGTGTGCAAACTGCAATTTTTCAATTTAGCCAGATTTGGATTGCTTTTTCACGGGCACAGTCAAAGGCACACCCCCGTAAAATGTCAAGTCCCTGCTCCAAAACAGGAGCTTCTCAAATAAAAAGTTGTCAGAATTTTTTCTAACATGGGCAAAATAATGTATTTTTCATTAGCCTCATTCTCTAAAATGGCTGAACTGTTTTGGCTGAAGTTTCCCAAAACCTTCAGCCTGAGGCAGATAGCCACTATAGAAAATTTCAGCAAAAATGGTTGAAGTTAGGCAAAGTTACAAGCAGCTGAAAACAGGGTTGTATAATGGGAAGTGTCGGAAAACATTAATAATAGGAAGTGTTACCAGCCCCACCTATAATAAATATAATTAATAATATTTAGTACTTTTTATCTGTAGCTATCCATACATTTTATAAAAGTGGGTAAATATTGTTTTCTATTTTACATAAATATATAGCGCTAGAATCTATCTCTGACTCATAATATATGCATTACATTATAAACACTGTAGACAACAAATGAAAATATGACCCACAGAATAAAAAAGCCATCTCCCCAGTAATAAATCAAGATGAATATAGTATCATGTAACTACTCAAAGTCATTGTTCATACAAAAGATTGCTGAAAATATAACTAAAACCAAATGCCAGCTCTGTTTTTCAACAGCAACTCCCCAAACAACCAGCTAACTGCATATCCATATGAAAACCCACACAGAAAATATAGTGTAACTCCTACTGTATGAAAGGGATGGGGGTAGTTAAAAAGGATAATCTTTCTAGATCTTACCAACAGCTGCTATCTTCCAGCATGTTAGTGTATCACCATAAACAAGGGATAATAACCTCAGGCAGGTTCCTATTATTGATATTTAAAAAGCTAACAGTGGCATGCAAATACAAAGCTTACTTCAGGAGCAAACGATATGAAAAATAAAGGGAGGGAGGCACTCCCTTACTTGTACTCTTTCTTGGGAATGTGTATGTAATATTTTGAAACGTGTAGGTTTTTGTGATTGTCTGAGGGGAATGTAACTACACAAAAAGATCATACTAACCCCGGTAAGCACTTTGTGTAATCTCCTCCATACAGGGTTAAAGAACGCAATTGGTGTTACAAAAAGAATAACTTACTGTTCCTTTAAAACAGAATGTTCCCAAAGCATTTTACAGAATAGAGAGAGAGCTTGCCACCAGAACTAGCTAGGTCTCAGGTGGAATGCTAGAGTTAATTAACACATGCCAACACTATGCTACAGGAAGTGCAGAGGAATATCATCTTTCAGTTGAAACTTCAGGGGAATTTGAGGAGGAAGAAAGAAGTTACCCTGCTGGGACCTAGCCAAAACAAATTCAATTAGTGGACCATTAAAAATCTGCCGCTGTCATTCCACAGAATCAGTATGCTCCAAAAAGTCCATGAGAAATTAAAAAAAGATTGTAAATAGTTCTGTAGTGTTCGGGGCTAAACGTAGGTCATGCAGTTGGGCATTGACACCAGTGTAATTTCCAGTGCACTGTGCTGGACAGCAAAGACATTTATTTTTAAGCAACCAACCCTGCAAACCCTTGGCATGAGGAACTCTCCTTGATAGCAGCAAGACCAACGGATAGAGGGCGTACAGCATTGCTCTAGCATAGAGCCATCTTGTGGGCCCTCCAGGTGTCTCGTAGGAAATATGCTAGAGAAAGACTAAGTAAGTTGTTCTCAACCTATTTGGGCTCAGGACCCATTTATAAATGTTTATGGCCTGTTGCGACTCAATAAATAGTCTGTGGGTGGAGCCTCTGGGGCAGAGCTGTAACTAGGCATTTTAGCACCTGGGATGAGCAAGCATATTTGCACCAACGACCAGGAGTGATGCGTGTGGGGAGGGGGGAGCATGCAGGATCACATGCCCCCCCAGATTTTTTGGTTGTGTCCCCCCAACCCAGACAGGCTGGTTGGCTCACTGAGGTGACTCAGGGAACAGAGGTAGTGCGCCTTCTCCAAGCACCTCCATGTGGGACTGGCCTGAGCTCGCTGGCATCGCCAGCCCGAGTCACCCCATAATCTTTGCACCCTTGGCAGCTGCCCTGCTCTGGTTACGGCCTTGCCCTGGGGTAGTTTCGGTCAGATCCTGTCTCCCAGGGAGGTGTGTGTGTGTGGGGGAGGGGGGGGTTGGGTTCTGCCCGGCACTCACCCCACAGTGGCGGTTCCTGCAGCTCCTGTGCTGTGGGGCTGGCTGGGCTTGGCTCTCTGCTCCGGGCGTTGCAATCTCTGGTGCTATTAATAAGGTTCAAAAATAATGTCATAAGGAAAGTAATGGATTAGCTGAGTGCTGGCTGGTGTTATATGCAAAGACAACAAGCGTCCCAATCTTGTTGGTTTTCATTGACTATGATTCTAAGCAGAGAATGAATGGTGCGGTTTACTTTCCCCACACCCCATTTCTCACAGGATGGGCAACACTGGTCCTCACCTTGCTTATCTGGAGATGTCAGCAAACCTTGTCTAACAACCATGATTCAAGATCCTTCTCCTGATCACTGCAGATGTAGTTGGGTGGGCTGAACTGCAACACTACATGTTTCATCAGTGCCTCTGGAGCTGACTCAGTCTTTTTATTCTTCAGTGGTTATGCCACCATGTACTTTGAGAAGGTGTTATGCACTACCAACAAAAACCGATTTTCACTGGGTGTTTCTGGTAGAGGGCCTTACAAGTCAATCTGTATGTGCTCCCAGGGTTTACTAGATTGGGACATTTCCCTCAAAGGAGTTCTGCCTCTTCTTGCTGCCACTTTCCTTTCTTGACAGGTGCCAGAAAAGTACACAGTCCTTAACATCTGCAGCCAGGTTCAGCCAAAAAAATCAGTTGGCTACATGGCTCAGTGTCTTTTCATACCCCAGGTAGCCTGCTAATGACACTGCAGTACCACTCTCTGTCAGTTTGCTGGCAAGACAAGCCTGTTACCTTCATACATCACCAAGTCGGTAACCAGAGCCCAGATCAATGGATAATCGTTCCTGAATGGCATTGAACCTCCCCAGGCAGGTTCTCCTTCTGTAGCTCTGTTGGCACACCAGACATAACTCAGGGTCCTTAGACTGTTCTTCCCAGATGTGCTCACAAGACCAGCCTGAGTCTATTCTCACTGCCTTCCCCCACTGAGTGTATATGCAACCACATTTTGCTTTCCAGGTTTATGGTGAACTGTGAATGTATATTCAGAGAGTTTGTGTATCAATTTCCACAGGCCTCCTTCTGGGCGGTGCTTCATGAGAAGCCACTGCAGCGCACTCTGGTGTGTGTACACTGTGAATTCCGTACCTGCTAAGCAGGGACAATGGGCCTTGAGGGCCTCCGCAATAGCTAAATGCTCCATTTCTGTAGCTGAGCAATAAATTTCTCTCTCTTTTAATCTGCAACCTTCAAAAGCCACTACGCAAACTGACTTAATCAATTTGTTCAAATGTAAATCCAACAGCAAGTTTTGAGGCATCCTGGGTTACCATGAGTGGACAGGATGGAACTGGGAATTTAAACACAGCATGGTTTAGCAGTCCTTCCTTCAGTAACTCAGATACTGTTTGGTATCCCTCCATCCAGACAAAATTGCCCTTAGTTAGGTGGTATAATGGTGCTGCCCACTCTGAGTATTAAAAAAAAAATCTCCTCTACTGTTCTCAGAGGCCTTCAAGCTTCTGTACCTCCTCCAGGTTTGTATAATGTTCAGTTTCTGGGGCTCCAATCCATTTTCACTATACATCCTAGGAAGGTAATCTGACTCCTGGCAAACTGACATTTGTGCAAGTTTAAACCCTAACTCCTTAAAAAGCTTTAGAATCCTGTCCATGTCTACCAGTTATTTCTCCAATGTTTTATGGAAACAAATGAAGTAATCTAAGAGTGTGAGGATGTCTTCAGTTCTCACAGTTTGGGTCAGATCATTTACTCCATACTGGAACTGTTTCCCTGGAATATTTACTACACCTCTGGTGCATTCATGAGACTGAAAGACATTCTGCAGAATTGAAACAGTCCCATAGGGTGTCACAAAGGCAGAGTTCTCTCAATCTTCAGGTGCCACTTTAATCTGATGGTCTCTAGACTCAAACCAAAACTGCTAAAATATGTTGCTCCTGACATTGTGTCCAGTGTTTATTTTATATCATAAACATCTATTTCACAGCTTGGTAAATCTGTGGGCAGAAGAATAAGGCCCTAAAAAGAAGGGCCTCATGTTCACATCATTATGGATATTATATATGGGCCATTGTGATGACAGTTGCTTACTGGTCAGTCATGGGATGGCCCACTGGTTAAACATGTAGGGTGAAATCTTGGCCCTGTTGAAGTCAATGGGATTTTTTACATGGACTTCAATGGAGCTAGGATTTCATGACCAACCTGATGGCTTTCGTGCTGGCCAGCTCACATTGGATATCATAATGAAACATGCAGCAATGGGAATTAAAAGACCTCTGAACAAGATAACACTGCTTCAGTTTGATATCAATTCATCCAAAAGGATGGATTTACTGGATAAGTAAATCCTGCCAACACAGGATAT
Organism: Lepidochelys olivacea; assembly: GCF_965140295.1. Lineage (NCBI taxonomy): Eukaryota > Metazoa > Chordata > Testudines > Cheloniidae > Lepidochelys > Lepidochelys olivacea. Next base: position 272,269,720 of record NC_140411.1, read on the forward strand.
GCTGTAAAGAATGACAGGTGCTTATATACACTCATCAGTGACTTCCTGCATGATAACCTTAGTAATGAAACTGACAGGAGTGCCAATTAACTATCTACATGTACTTTGCCCTTTCTATATATGCCTGTAAAACCCTGACTCATTGTCAAGAGGAGACCAAAGGAAGCAAAGTTGTACAATGCTGTCAATAAATGTCTGCTCTCATGAAGTTTATTTGAGTAGCAGAATCTGAGTGTCACAAGATATAACTCTTAGAATAATTAGTTAAATGCAGCAAGCTACCTCTGTTCTAAAAACAGATGCCACATCATGCTGATAAAGGGGAAACATGTTTTGTTGCAGTTCTTTAACTGGTAGCCAGATGTGGTTATTAGTGCTTTTCTCGTAGTTAAAGCTAACTCAGCCTAATCTATGCATTGCTTTCCAATTCCCAGATTTTGCTATGGAGATATAAACTCATCTGGCCCCATAGCATTTACCAGTGAAGTTTTGAGATGCAAACTTGAGTGCAAAGTTTATAATACTTGCATCTGAAATATTAGAAGTATTCTCAAAGTGTAAGTTTTTGAATTTTGGTGGCAGAAAACTGAATTTTGAAACGAAGTATGACATTAATGCAATGTTGTGGCTGATATATACATAAATCTGGAACTCTAAAGTCATGGCTCCAACTGCAAATGCCACACAGCCCACTTATGCACATATAAGGGTTTACGCTCAACTGGCATAGTTAACTGAAGTCACTGAAATCAATGGAGCTACTCTGATTTACACTGGCTGAGGAACTGGCTATAGTATTTTGTATTACCCAACCATATATAGTGACCTATGTGCAGTGTAGTCAAGTAACCATTAAGTCGGGAATCATCACTTTGACCTTCTTGACACCTGTGCATTGTCATTCTCAATGGCATCATTGGATTAGCATAGTATTTTGCATTGAAGGAAGCAAAGATAAATGCTCCAGAAGGAACCGTAGCAAGGTTGGCAGGGAAATACTCTCCATTATGCAAGATTTGCTAGGATTACACATTGTTAGATTAACCTGTTTTCTTTAGTGCTAGATTAAGAAGAAAATATTGAGGGGGGGTGATGGGGATGGTATTTTTTTAGGTGAAAAGACAGGTGATGATACAGTTGACACAGTAATTATCTTTCTGCCATGTGACAATTTTCTTAGCACACTTTTTAGCTTGAGTCAAAGAGTATCTTGGAAATTATTACAATAAAGATGACCTCTGAGTTCCTCTTTGGTGCTGACAGTGACTATCAGACACTATTTTATTGATTGTAATGTTATTAGGATACTTGCTTAATGCACTTAAGAACATACCAGAAAGGCAAGTGAAAGAAGACAGCTGTGAGTTTAATTCCATTGTTTTACCTCTCAAATATAAAACATAGCACCACATATGATGCAGGGACCCCTTACTGCCATCTGGAAGAGGCCACATGGAATGCCCAGGATGTTACAGGAATCCCGTGGGTTGGATATATGCATAATAATTCATTAAAGAGTAACGTAAGGTTTTACCAAGAGCCAGTAACCCAGTTATCATCATAGTCACTGTGACATGTATGGATGGATCATATTTAAGGAGCTGTGTTCTATTCTGAAAATTATGTTCTTAAGGCAGGTAAGCAGGAGGTGACATGTCTTAGACAGGTTCCTTTTAGGCAGGGGGTTACAGATGCTTATCTCGCTGTCTGATCATTGTGCATTGTGCGCCACCCAGCGTATGCCTATTTGCATAGAGAGCCAGATGCTGGTTAACAGACAACAAAATCTATATGTAAGAAGTATAAAGGAAAAAACAACCAGACAGGGAGTGTCCTGTTTATGAATAAGGACAATGGATTGTTCTTATATATCTACGGGTGCAGACAGACACCCTGGATCTTCCACTGAAGGGCAAGTTGACAGAATGACTTGTCACATGAATGGAAGATTACAGCTAAGTCTGGCTGTAAAACACTGGGAGGACTTTGGCTGTAAAACTCTGGGTGAGCATTTGTTCTATAAAGCATGCAAGTAGCTAGTTAAGTAATTCTAGGTTCTAGAATGCATCTTATGGTTTTATTTTATGTGTAATCATTTGTTTCCAATACTTCTACCTGCTATCACTTTAATAATCTCTGTTCTTTATTATATAACTTGTACTTGTTTTCCTATAAACATATCTAAGTGCTGTGTGATAAGATGAGTAATGATCCAAGATAGAACTGGTATGCTGGGATGTACTGCTTCTTCCGAAGCAACAAATCTGTGTATGCTACTAGTGTCCAGTGGAACAGGGGGTGACTACTCCAGGGGGCACTCAGAGGGCTGGAGTTTGCCTATCGCTAACCTATAGAGAGAGAGAGCAGGGCCTTCGTAGGCCTAGAGGGGCATGCTTGTGTTACCTGTGGCATGTAGAGTTGCGGAGCTGACCCCCGGCAGGCACAGCTGAGGCTCCTTCATGCTAAGGGCAGGTGGTAGTGAGGTGCCTCACAACCCTGGGTCCCCCTGGGAAGCATCACAGTGTGTACAAAGGCCTTGTTCGTATAGAAGTTGAACCATCTATTGTGTGAACAGTTCTAACAAAATCTCCAGTTCTCCGTTATGGGCAGATGCAGAATAATATTACTGTTGTAAATGACGTAGCTGAGAGCATCACAATGAGACCCACCATTTTCTGTAGATCTGAATATAGCATTTTGGCATTCTTGATATTCCTTGATGTTGTTTTCAATATTTAATAATTTGTTGGTGATGATAGTTACCTTAAAAAACCCTATCAACATATTCATTCTAAATCTCTCCTTTTTAGATCTCATGATATTTCTGTGTGGCACCACTATAGTTACAGCTAGAAACTACCGTGGATATTTCCACGTGGGACATAAGTTCTGCAGTTTCCAAGGATTTGCTGTCAGCTACTTTGGTAAGCAACAGCCAAGTGACATGTATCCTCCTCAGTTCTAATACATGAAATTTTGTGTGTTGTGTTAGGTTAGAAAAAGTCAACCATTTACGTTGGGTTGTGGTTAAAGAGTCCAAAAGAAGGATTAACCTAGCAATAGTTTTACAGAGATAATTTTCTGTTAACTTAAAAAAAAAAAGAATTCACAGCTCAAAAATATAATTTTCTAAACAGTGAGACCATTAAATGAATGAAATGCTAAGTAGGGCTAAGTAGGATTGTTATAACACTGCTTAATGTTTGCTTTCCATCTCGAATTGTGACTCCTACTCTGAATCTATTAACCATTCACAAAGGACAGATTCTGCCAGCTTTTTTCATGCTGAGAAACAAATTACTTGGTGAGGAACTCCACTGATACCTGTAGTGATGTGGGCTGATATAGTCCCATCTTGGATATCTGACACCCTCTCTTATTGTCTGTGAAAGAAGGTATTGTCAATACTGGTTAGTATTAATTTTTTAAATAAGTAAATAAAACTAAATACAAATCTAATGTATTCATGCCTCAAAATATCCATTTTTAATACAGTGGGTAAATTTAGCGGGAGGGATAATACCTCTTTAAAACAGTAGTAAAAATAGCAAAATAATGTTCACTTTACTACAAATTTATCCTTTCCACTAAAGGGAAGAAAAGACCAACCAACCAACCAAAACCCCTAAACCAACAATAACCCACAAAGAACCAGAAAGTCAAGCGCAAAGTGCCATATTTGACCAGGAGACCTGAATGTCTGATCTTTGTTAAAGAAGATTATATTTTAGCCACTAGTTTAACTTCACATCAAGCAAAATCAAGAAGATACTATTGTTCTGACTAAGTGTTAATCTGGACCATGGGTCACCCAATGAAATTAATAGGCAGCGGGCATAAGGTGCTGACTTCCCCTCTTTCCCATGGGTGCTTGACCACTCTTCCCCCAGCCCCACCCCCACTCCACCCCTTCCATGAGGCCCTGCCCCTGCCCTGCCTCTTCCCACCCTTTCCCCCCCCCTATTCCAACCCCTTTCCCAAAGTCCCTGCCCCAACTCCGCCCCCTCCCTGGCAATATTCCAACTCCTCCAAATCCCAGCCCTGGCCCCAACTCTTCCCTGCCTCCTCCCCTGAGTGCACCACTTTCCGCTCCTCCCCGCCACCCCGAGCGTGCTAATGCTGCAAAACAGCTGTTTGGCAGTGGCCGGGCGGGAAATACTGGGAGGTAGGTGAAGGAGCGGGGATGCGGCGTGCTCAGGGGAGGAGGAGGAGGTGGGGCAGGGGGTGAGGGGAGCTTGGCTTCCAGTGGGTGTAGAGCACCCACTGATTTTTTCGCATGGGTGCTCCAGCCCCAGAGCACCCATGGAGTTGGCACCTATGGCTGTGGGTTTAAAACAACAATAACAAAAATTAAGAACTTCTTCACACAAAGCAGTCAACCTGTTGGACTTGTTGCCAGGGGATGTTTTCAAGGCCAAAACTATAATGGGGTTCAAAAAAGAATTAGATAAACTCATGGAGGATAGGTCCATCAACGGCTATCAACCAAGATGTACAACCCCATACTCTGGATGTCCCTAAGCCTCTGACCATCAGAAACTCAGACTGGACCACTGAATAATTGCTGTTTTGTTCATTCCCTCTGAAGCTTCTGGCATTGGCCACTGTCAGAAGACAGGATACTGGGCTAAATAGACTATTGGTCTGACCCAGTGGTGAGCTGGAGCCGGTTCGCACCGGTTCGCTAGAACCGGTTGTTAAATTTAGAAGTTCCTGTTGTGCGAGGGACAACCGATTCTAAAAGGCCTTCTAAATTTAACCGGTCAAAAGTGGCGCCTTAGGCGCCGACTCCACGGGTGCTCCAGCCCTGGAGCACCCAAGGGGAAAATTTGGTGGGTGCAGAGCACCCACCGGCAGCTCCCCGCCCCACCCCCGGCCCCAGCTCACCTCCGCTCCGCCTCCTCCCCTGAACGCGCCGCCCCGCTCTGCTTCTCCGCCCCCCCGCCCTGGGTTCCTGCGAAGCTATTTGTGCGGGAAGCTGGGGCAGACTGAGAAGCAAGTGGCGGCTTCTCGCTCAGGCCCAGGGAGGCGGAGGTGAGCTGGGGCAGGGGGGCGGGAGGAGGGCCGCCTGCACTGCAGCAGGTAACCCGGGGGGGAAGGGCATGCAGGGGAACCGCTCCCCACCCCAGCTCACTTCCACCACCCTTGGCCTGAGCGGGAAGCCGCAGCCTGCCTCTCTGCCCTCCCCAGCTTCCCGCCGAAGAGCTGATTCGCGGGAAGCTGGGGGGGGAGGGGGGGAGGCGCGGAGAAGCAGAGCGTGGCGGTGGGTTCAGGGGAGGAGGCAAAGCGGAGGTGAGCTGGGGCCGGGGGTGGGGCGGGGAGCTGCCGGTGGGTGCTCTGCACCCACCAAATTTTCCCCATGGGTGCTCTAGCCCCGGAGCACCCGGGGAGTCGGCGCCTAAGGCGCCACTTTTGATGTGATCAGTGGGGGAGCGGCTGCTCCCCCTGCTCCCCCCCAGCTACGCTCCCCTGACCCTAGGAACCAGAGGGACCTGCTGGATGCTTCCTGGGAGCTGCCCCAGGTAAGCATCGCCGGGACTCCCCACCTCGCCCCCCAGCAGGTGCCTCTGGCTCTTAGGGGTGGGGTGGGCACCCGCTACGGTGGCCCACGAGACCCTTCTGCCTGGTTCTGGGGGAAGTTAGGGGATGGGAGAGGGGGGTAGCTGGGGCAGGCATCCTGGTGGGGGGAGTCAAGGAACGCAGGGGGGTTGGATGGGTCAGGGGTCCCGGGGGGCGGGGGTGGGCAACGGCCCCCTCGTGGAGTGAGGAGGGAACCCGTTGTTAAGATTTTGGCAGCTCATCACTGGTCTGACCCAATATGGCCGTTCTTATGTTCTTAAAATGTCGTAATCTCATATTTTGATTAATAATTTCTTATGGGCTTTTTTTTTCACACTTATGAGATTTTCTGTTTGGAAAAAATTGCTACATTCTCGTGATTGATAGAGATTAGTACACACCAGGAATGAAATCCTGGCCTCATGGAAGTTAATGGGAGTTTTGCCATTGACTTCAGTGAGGCAAGGATTTTACCCCAGATACTTTAAATCTTTCAGTAATGCCTTGCTATGAAACTTGGAGGCTGGTGTATGAATCAGCCTTTAAACATTCTGATCTGATGGTTGCTCATATTATTTCTTGTAATTTGTCAAGTGTGGTTTCTCTTTGGTCCCTTTCTTAGCTTATGAAAGACACAATGTGGTATGCTAACTTACTGGAGCTCTAAAGCTGAGTCTAAAGAGAGGTTACCAGCTACTTGTTTTCATCTGTCTCATCTGGGCAGTGTCACCACTCTTTGGCTGGAGCTCTTGTATTCCTGAAGGAGTCCAAATCTCCCCATTAGCAGGGAATAAAGATCCTGAAGCAACTGTAGATACCAGATTGTCTACTTCGAAGCCTGCTTCATTGTTCCTATACTAATCACTGGATTTTCTTATGACAATGCCTTCAGTTCATTGCATAAGGTAGGTTTCAATTTATGCTTTTGCTGACTGTTTATAGTACCTTGCTCTTTCTGTACAGGAATTCTTAACATACAGCATAAACTAACCTTGATTTTGACTCATTGAAATGACTGATTATTTTTAGGTCTGATTAAATATTTTCAAAATTTAGATTAATTTTTTGTGCCTTTTTTTTTTTTGAAATTTGATGAAAGTTTTTCAGGAAAAAATGTGTGTGTGTTACGTTTTTGTTTTGTTTTTTTTTGCAAAATATATTCCGCATTGTTGACAAGCTCTATTTATTTTGTAGTATAACTCTTTCCATATATCATTTTATTTCTAGCTTATCTGAATCTCTTTGACGGGGAAAATAGGCTGCAAAACTCACGAGAACAGGGCCATTTTATAATATTGCAGCTTGTGAAAAGTTCTCATAGAAGCCCCTGGTTCCTCAACAATCTCACAAGTATTGGTATGGAAGTGGGTGACCCTGAACTTAAATCACCCAATCTGCATCTGTTGTATAGATTCATTAATAGAAAAAAACCCTTGAAAATGACCTTTGTGCTTTTTTAGTGATGTGCAAACTGGACCTGAAATGGCCACACACAAAAATCAGATTTTTTTTTTTTACTTTAGAAATTGAGATCTTGTGTATCAAGGAATACTTTATGGCAGCTAAGAAGTGAAATTACAGCATCATAAGATCCCAGAGACAAAAAGCTGAGCAAACCCAGAGGGGAAGGGAATCTTAGGGCATATCTACACTAGGAAATTAGGTCGAATTTATTTAAGTCAACATTTAGCCTCTGATTTTACAAAGTCGATGCTGCATGTCCCAACTATGCACATTCTGTCAGTGGAGTGCATTCTCACTACCATGGCTAGCATCGACTCAGGGAGCTATCCCACAGTTCCTGCTGCCAATTGGAATTCTGGGTTAGGGGGAATTCTGATGGGACAAAAACATTTTTGCGCGTTCTTTTGGGTACATATCGTCAGCCTCCCATGATGCACTTGCCTCCTCCCTCCACCCCTCCCTCCCTCTGTCCCTGAAAGCAATGGCGAACAATCATTTTCACGCCTAAGACTGGGTTACTCGTGCAGACACCATGGCATGGCAAGCATGGACCCTGCTCCGCTGTACACTGTTGTTGTGAACATTGCAAACACCTTGTGCATCATCCTGCAGTATTTTCAGAGCCTAGCTAGGAGCCGCCTCACAGAAGAATGTGATTCCATGCAAATAGCCATGCTGAAAGCCATGGAATGGAGCAATTTGCACATGCTGGTGGCGGCAGCCAGGCTTGTTGACACGATGGAATGCCACGTCTGGGCCCGGGAAACAAGCACAGACTGATGGGACTGCATAGTTATGCAGGTATGGGATGAGAAGCAGTGGCTGCAGAACCTTCAAATGCGTAAGACCACTTTCATGGAACTTTGCAAATTGCTTTCCGCAGCCCTGAAGTGCATAAATACCAAAATGAGACCTGCTCTGACAGTTGAGAAGCAAGTGGCGATAGCCTTGTGGAAGCTTGCTACGCCTGACTGCTACCGGTCAGTCAGGAATCAGTTTGGTGCGGGTAAATCTGCCATAGGGGCTGCTGCGATCCAAGTAGCCAAGGCAATCAATTCACTTCTGCTAACAAGGGCAGTGATTCTGGGAAATGTGCAGGACATAGTGGATGGCTTTGCTGCAATGGGGTTCCCTAACTGTGGTGGGGTGATAGATGGAACACACATCCCTACCTTGGCACCAGACCACCTTGCCAAAGAGCACATAAACCACAAGGGGTACCTTTCAATGCTGTTGCAAGCACCGGTGGATCACAAGGGCCGTTTTACTGACATCAACATGGGATGGTCGGGAAAGGTACATGATGTGCACATCTTTAGGAACTCTGGTCTGTTCAGAAATATGCAAGAAGAAACTTTCTTCCCAGTCTGGAAAATTATCATTAGTGATGTTGAAATGCCAATAGTTATCCTTGGAGACCCAGCCTACCCCTTGCTCCTGTGGCTCATGAAGCCATACACAGGTAGCCTGGACAGCAGTAAGGAGCAGTTCAACCATAGGCTGAACAAGTGCAGAATGGTGGTAGAATGTGCCTTTGGACATTTAAAGGGGCACTGGAGCAGTTTACTCACTAGGTTAGACCTCCATGAAAGCAATATTTCCATTGTTGTTGCTGCTTGCTGTGTGCTCCACAATATCTGTGAGAGTAAGGGGGAAGCATTTCTGGCGGGGTGGAGGGTTGAGGCAGATTTCCTGGCAGCCCATATTGAGCAGCCAGACACCAGGGCAATAAGAAGAGCACATTGAGGTGCATTGTGTCTCTGAGTGGCTTTGAAAACCAGTTTCGTGAATGATCCCACACTGATGTGACAGTTCTGTGTGTTGTTCCTTACCAGGCTGCCCCGTTGTTTGCATGTACTGCCCTGTAAACTAACCCCCCACCAACCACAGCATGCACAGTGAATAAAGAGCCTCTTGTCCTCAATTCATGAATTTTTATTATGCTAACAAACACTGAACAGAGACAGCAATGAATATCAAAGATAACCTGGGTGTAAGGGCCTGATAACAGCGGGGAAGGGGCAAGGACAAATAGCTTATGTAACCTTTCTGCCAGGTGGAGCCAGCAGCAACAAGGGCCAGGTTCAGTGTCTAGGGGTTCCTTTTCAACAATACAACACAAAACTGGCTCAAGCCCCCACCCAGTGACCTGGGACAATTACACACCACCCCCTGGCCACCTCTAAGGGGCAACACTTCCCCTCTCGCAAGAACAGAGTCTGAGTGTAGCAAAAACTTTTAATAAAAGGAGGGAAATAACTGAGATTAATTTGGGAAAACATCGCAACTAGGGTTCATAAACACGAGCAAAAGACCCACCCCCAAGTAAGTTGGGCAGTGTCCTTTTCCCCTCAGGGTCTTAAGTCCAGCAACCCAAAAGTCCCTTTAACGTGCTCATCCCTTCTCTGTACCCCACTCACAGTTGCTGTCCTTGGCCAGAGCAGCCCCAGAATTCAGAGGTTCATCTGCAGAGTTCACCTACAACTGTGTGTGGAAGGCAGGTGGGCGTAAGGAGGCACCTTACACACTGAACTGCTCAGGCACTCACTTGTTGCCTCAACGGCCACTTGCCACACCTCTGCGGGGCTCTGCTGGGGCCCTCTCCACCAGACACCCAGTTAGCCACTTGCCACGCCTCCCCAACAGCAACCCTGCTGGTCATGCCTCTCTGCTACCTGCCTGCTCACCAAGATGTCTTCAGGCCTCCCTGCCCCACTTAATGCAGCTCTCAGTGATTTCAGCTGTTAGGGGGTGGAGCCTAACTGCCACCATTCTAGGGTGTCTGGGAGAGGAAGATATGGAACTTGGTGAGCAGGGCAGCTGATTCATCACCGATCACACGTTGGCAGGGCGGAGAAGGGGAGAAGCTCTGTGATCCCTTGAACTCAACTTCAGGGGATGGTTCATGGAGCAGAAGGCTCTTATTCCCACAGCTTCGATTGCTAGACAGTGCAATAAAGTGTAAACAGTGTCAGGAGAGAGCTCTCCCTGCATGCTTTCCTGCCCTCTTGGTTGCTGCACATCCTCTCCAACTGTGTAAGCCTCCATGCATTCAGCTGGGCCCTGTCAGTCTTAAAGGAACGCATCAAATCACAGAACATTGCGCAACCTTGTCAGCTTTTTTCCCTTCTAATCTGGGACAGCCTTTGTGCTGGTGTGGAGGAAGTACCCACAGACAAGGTTGCAGCTGCAAGGAAAAACATACATTGTTTAAAACAGAAGGTTAACTCTTGGAATGAATGAAACACTTCACAGCAGTAAATACATTTCCTGAGGTACATGGCCGCATTTTGTCTTTTAAAAGAAGCGCCTACCAGTAAGGTACAACACATGGCGGAGCGCTGGGCAGCAGATTTCGGTTTGCAGGCAGCCATGGTAAACACACAAGAAAGGGTAGGCAGTGTCAGGGCACACCTGGGAAAATTTTTTGGTAGGGAACCTCTTGGCACATAAACAGGCTTTTCCGGGGAGCACCCTTTGCATAGCTGGACTGGCCGCCATTGTATCCCAATTATTCATCTCAGATTAAACATTAACCACAATTGCATTTAACCCCTGTAGTGTTATTACAAGTGTGCACTCACCAGAGGTGCCTTCCCCACCATCACAGTCCCGCACCAGTGGGTCGTGGAAGGGGATTGGCTCCAGAGTTAGGAAAAGGTCCTGGCTGTTGGGGAGAATGGATCCTCTGCTTTCCTGCTGTGCATTCTACTCCTCCTCCTCTTCCTCATCAACAGTGTCCTCCTCATTGTTGCCTGTGGCCGCCTGGGGCCCCTGGGAGGTATCCACGGAGAGTGTTGGGGTACTGGTGGGGTCCCCGCCTAGAATGGCATGCAGTGGCATGTTTGTGGTTCAGAACCAGAGCAACTGTTCGCCTCCCTTGTCTTCTGGTACGCTTGCCTGAGCTCCTTTATTTTTGCACGGCACTGATGTGTATCCCTGGTGTAGCCTCTGTCCCCCATGCCCTGTGTGATTTTGGCATAGATGTCAGGATTTCTTCTGCTGGTTCAGAGCTCTGCCTGTACAGACTCTTCTCCCCACACACCAATCAGATCCAAGGTCTCCGGTATGCACCACGCTGGAGCGCGTTTGCGGCCCTGGGCAGGCGTGGTCAGCTGTACTGGTCAGCTCTCCATGCTGACCAAACAGAAAATGAAATTCAAAAGTTCCTGGGACTTTTCCTATGTACCTGGCTGAAGTGCAGTGGAGTTGAAAGTGCTGTCCAGAGCGGACACATTGGAGCACTCTGGGACACCTCCCGGAAGCCAAACCCATCGAATTACACAGCGTTGTGTCTACGCTGCCCCTAATTTGACCCTGGAAGGTCAACTCTAGCACTACTCCTCTCACCGAGGTGGAGTACAGGCATCAATTTTACAAGCCCTCTAGGTTGGCAGAAAGGGCTCGGTAGTGTAGACATGCACATTATAAATTCTACCTAACATGGCATATGTCAATCTAACGCCGTAATGTAGACCAGGCCTTAGACACTTTGATTTTGTTTGGAGTTAAATAGGCACTAAAAACAATCAATTTGGAAAAACATTGCCATTTGTTAAAGATTCAACCCCCCCCGCACCTTCAGTTAAGGTGTAAGGCCTCATAATACACATACTCTAATGCTCCTCTTCAGCAAAATTAGGGAACATCAGAGTTGATATTAAAAAAAGCTATTAAAATAAAAAAGGTCCTCCTTAGACATCACAAAGAAGCAAAAAAGGGCAATTTAAAAAAAACAACAAATTTTCACGTTTCCACTAAAGAAAAAAAATATTTAAAATAGCCATCAACGCATTGTCAAAATAGTAACAGGAAGCTTCAGTACTGGAATAAAAAGAATTTAAATATGTGGTGGGTTTTTTTTTTTTTTTTTTTTGTGGCAAACAAATAGGAACATCAACATTGTAACAAAGTATTTTCACTCAGAGAAATTCGTACATGCAAGTGTGGGGTCAATACTACAGTTAAGAACTTATTTTAAGCTGAACATAAACACAACTTCAGAACTGAATGAAGCAGAAAAGAGACGGAGTTGTAACTAAAATAAAAATATTCTACCAACATTGAAAGGTTGGCTGAGACTCACAAGCTTTGTTTATGGCACTTCTGATGACTAACTTTTATAGTCGGCAGACGATGCCATCTGCAGTACGCCAGCAGCATTTCTGTTGCCATAAAAGAAAAGCAAATGTACTGAAGCTGCCAAGATCACATAACACTCACACTACACATAAAATAATGCATTTTCAAAATTCATTGCTTATTTGTGAAAGTATTCCCTACAATTTCCAGCTACAATAAAACACTGCTTAAAATATAGGAAAGCTGTTTAAAATGGAAAAAATGGCATTGTGCCTGAAACTTGAGGGAATAAGAATTCTTGGGTGAAATTCTGGTCCCACTGGTCCCACTGAAGTGAATGGTCGGGAAGGAATTTTCCTCCAGGGCAGATTGGAAGGCCCTGGAGGTTTTTCGCCTTCCTCTGTAGCATGGGGCACGGGTCACTTGCTGGAGGATTCTCTGCTCCTTGAGGTCTTCAAACTACAATTTGAGGACTTCAATAGCACAGATATAGGTGTGAGGTCTTTTTTAGGAGTGGTGGGTGAAATTCTGTGGCCTGCGTTGTGCAGGAGGTCAGACTAGATGATCATAATGGTCCCTTCTGGCCTAAATATCTATGAATCTATGAATGGAAAAAAACTCCTATTGATTTCAAGGGAGCCAGCATTCTAGTTCTGGTATTTAAATTTTGTTTACACAGGGCTAGATGTAGAGCACTTCTAAGATCAGAACCAGGGTGTTCAAGGAAGGTCTTGTGGCTAAGGATTTGCGTTGCGATCTGCATTCAGTTCTTAGTGCTGCTGTGCATTTCCTGTGTAATGCTGCCCTTGTTACTTAATCTGTTTCTGCTTCAGTTCCTCATTTGTGAAGTGGGGATACGAATGCTTCCTTTTTTCCATGCTTTATTTTTCTTGTCTATTCAGAGTGTAAACTCTTCAGGTAAGGCACAGGCTGCAGTAACATTTAAGTGTCTAATGCAATGGGGCCCTGATATTAGATGGGGCACTAGTTGCTACTGTAATACACAAATAATATTGCTCTTAGTAGTCAGGCATATTAGAAATAATAAATTAATAAGGTCACCAGCCTCAGCATGAAAGAGCTGAGCAGCACTCCTTCTGGAATTATTTTGTCCTCCCCACTAATGACAAATTAATCATATTTCGTTTGTTAGGACTGTCCTCCTCACTAACTAATTCACAGCGATTCCTGCCCTTCTGATATTGCTCCCTACTTAATACCCTGCAGTGAAACTAGAAGAACTTTTAAGGTTATTTATAGTACATATGTAGGTCAAGATTTTGAAATGTAACTAGTGTTTTTAGATGTCTCAGTTTTGGGGCTTTGGGACACCTTATAGGGGCCTAATTTTCAGAGGATGGGAGCTCCTGAAAATTAGGTCCATTTTAGGAATCTTACACTGGGCATCCAGAAGTTGAGAGAGTTTCGAGCTGTGGTGATGGTACTCGCTATGGTGATGGCTTTTCTGATCTGCTGGTTGCCATACGCTCGCTTTGCTGCTGTTGTCATTGATCCAGCACATACCATTTCACCTCCAGCTGCAAAGTCCCAATGCATTTTGAGAAGACCAGTCTTGTTTGCAGCCCAATCATATGCCTTTGCTTCAACAAGCAGGTACCACACTAAACATCAGTCACTTAAACGTTACGCATACGGAGGCTTGAACTGAAGGGTGGCCCTGCTGTCTGGTGCTAATGATCCAATTATTTGGTAACTCATCTTTTTATAAAGAGGTTAAGTGGTTTATTACAGTGGGGCAGTAGTACCACTTCAGTTATTAAATAATCTCTGTATCTCATACACACTCCTGCTTTCTCTCTCTCTCTCTCACACACACGTCACTCCCGCCAAGGAGCCCTATTCCTTTGCTGAAAGATACAGGAGTCAATGGGAGCGCTTGAACCCGATGTGTTAATCAGTCCTCACTTAGGCTATGGCTACCTTAGGAGCTGTGGGTGTGATTCCCTCGCTCATGGACATACTTGCCCCAGCTCTCCCTGAGTAAGCATGAGCATACGTAGCAGCAGAGCCATGGTAGCATGGAGGCGCGGCTGAGCTGTGCTGAGTACATATCCACCGATTTCAGGCCTATTTGTGCTCACGCCTGCCTTCGCTGCCACAACTGCAGCTGCACTGCTTATGCTCACGCTAGTTCAACGAGAGCTAGCGTGAGTATGTGTACATGAGCAGGGCAAACCACACGCCCTGGGTCACACTGTAGACATAGACGAAGAGTGACACACATGCTGTGCAGAGGGCCGCACAAGGCCAGGCACAAATAAGTCCCACTTAAGGCTCCAGTTCTGTAACTGACAGCGTGTAGGTGAGTGCTTGTGCCTTTGTAGCGTTCCATTGTTGACTCAGTGTCCACTTGTAAGTTACTACTCAATGTGAGTAAAGGTGGCAGGATTTGACCCAAAACATTTTACAGTTTTAGCTCGATATGTGATTTTGCATCCCACTTATTTCTGTCTTCTGGTTGATAGAAGTAGTTCCTTTAGCAGTTTATTTTAAATATTACCATTGTTTAGTTTGGCTCAATCAAATCAGACAATTCTTTTTTATCACCATTTGTCACGCTACAACTTAAAAACAATCCAGAATGAATGATCTAGTAGAGACTTAAATCAAGAGATATTATAGATATTCATCCCTGTTCTGCCTGAAGCTCTGAATTATTTTAAAATGCTGTCTTAGGATACTGAGAATCAAAGAATTTATCACCATTTCCATTACCCTTAAAAAGAATAACAATAAATACCATAGCTTCAAAAATGTCCACGTAGAGGCTATTCATATATCAGCTGCTTGAGAGGAAAGATATACTGCATAAGAAGGGTGATGACAGCTGTCAGAGAATGCATACAGCAGCCCTCAAGGGAGAGACAGAGAAAAAATCCTGACCCTCAGATGGCGGAGGCAGAGAGAAACATAAATACTTCCTGCCAAAGATAGTAATCTAAATCATTCTTGTAAAAAAACCCTGCTTTATAATAAATACAGTTGTGGAAATGCATCTAAGTGCCATTGCCCCAAGAAATTTTTGAAAAATTAAGGTGAAATCCAGGCTTCAAAGTCCGTGGGGATTTTGCCAGTGATTTCAGAGGGGCCAGAATTTCATTGTAAAAATTAAAACTTTCCCTTTTCCCCCCATCTCACTCTTTGCCCGTTAAGATTCTCTAGCTTCTTTATTCTGATCATTTTGCTTTTTAAGTGGCTAGAGCAGTGACTGTTACAACACAAATCGGGTACATTAACCAAAGAGCAAAATGATCAAAATGGGTCCTAATCTGAGTCATGCAGTTGTCACATGTAGATGGACATTTTGTGAGTGCAAAGCAGGTAGTTAGAAACCCAGCTTCCTGTTTGGTGTACACTTTTGAAGAGTGTTTGCATATGAAAATTTAGTGTCCAGTCTGAAGATATTTGAAAACCTGGCCTGAAGTATGTCTACCTATCGATTGTAATATGGCTATCATTTTGAATAATCCATTGGTATTGAATGGTACATATATTAGCAGTGCAAACAGTGATTGGCCCCTTCCTGCAAGATGAAGAACACCTATTTCAAGATTCTGATCAATTTCCACTAACTTTAATGAGAGGGGCTTAGAACCAGTATCTTGAAATGCTGGGCCTTAAGGAATTCATATTATGGAGGAACTGGTCGTGGCTCCATAGTTAAGGTTAAATTGAATCTTGCATGTAAAACAGTGATTTAACTTCTTTGATTATATATATATAAAGGATGTAGTGTTTCTTTACCAAACTTATACACCTTAATCTTTGAGTTGAAAATTAATTTTCTGAGAATTTACAAGTCATTCTGTTTGAGTTAACACTGATTTTACACTGGGTCCTTTAAGAAGTATAGAATCCTAGATAAGGTCATTTTTGTCCTGGGCACAGTTAATAACAGCATAATAAAAACTCTTCAAACTTTCCATATATTTAAAATATATAGACATCTAGGGCATAGGCTACATTTAAAAAAATAGTAAGTAAAATTCTTGTATCTCATTGAATCATAGAATCATAGAATATCAGGGTTGGAAGGGACCCCAGAAGGTCATCTAGTCCAACCCCCTGCTCGAAGCAGGACCAATTCCCAGTTAAATCATCCCAGCCAGGGCTTTGTCAAGCCTGACCTTAAAAACATCTAAGGAAGGAGATTCTACCACCTCCCTAGGTAACGCATTCCAGTGTTTCACCACCCTCATAGTGAAAAAGTTTTTCCTAATATCCAATCTAAACCTCCCCCACTGCAACTTGAGACCATTACTCCTCGTTCTGTCTAAACAATCCCAGCTCCCTCAGCCTCTCCTCATAAGTCATGTGTTCCAGACCCGTAATCATTTTTGTTGCCCGTCGCTGGACTCTCTCCAATTTATCCACATCCTTCTTGTAGTGTGGGGCCCAAAACTGGACACAGTACTCCAGATGAGGCCTCACCAATGTCGAATAGAGGGGAACGATCACGTCCCTCGATCTGCTCGCTATGCCCCTACTTATACATCCCAAAATGCCATTGGCCTTCTTGGCAACAAGGGCACACTGCTGACTCATATCCAGCTTCTCATCCACTGTCACCCCTAGTTCCTTTTCCACAGAACTGCTGCCTAGCCATTCGGCCCCTAGTCTGTAGCGGTGCATTGGATTCTTCCGTCCTAAGTGCAGGACCCTGCACTTATCCTTATTGAACCTCATCAGATTTCTTTTGGCCCAATCCTCCAATTTGTCTAGGTCCTTCTGTATCCTATCCCTCCCCTCCAGCGTATCTACCACTCCTCCCAGTTTAGTATCATCTGCAAATTTGCTGAGAGTGCAATCTACACCATCCTCCAGATCATTTATGAAGATATTGAACAAAACCGGCCCCAGGACCGACCCCTGGGGCACTCCACTTGACACCGACTGCCAACTAGACATGGAGCCATTGATCACTACCCGTTGAGCCCGACAATCTAGCCAACTTTCTACCCACCTTATAGTGCATTCATCCAGCCCAAACTTCCTTAACTTGCTGACAAGAATACTGTGGGAGACCGTGTCAAAAGCTTTGCTAAAGTCAAGAAAGAATACATCCACTGCTTTCCCTTCATCCACAGAACCAGTAATCTCATCATAAAAGGTGATTAGATTAGTCAGGCATGACCTTCCCTTGGTGAATCCATGCTGGCTGTTCCTGATCTCTTTCCTCTCACGTAAGTGCTTCAGGATTGATTCTTTGAGGACCTGCTCCATGATTTTTCCAGGGACTGAGGTGAGGCTGACTGGCCTGTAGTTCCCAGGATCCTCCTTCTTCCCTTTTTTAAAGATTGGCACTACATTAGCCTTTTTCCAGTCATCCGGGACTTCCCCCGTTCGCCACGAGTTTTCAAAGATAATGGCCAATGGCTCTGCAGTCACAGCCGCCAGTTCCTTTAGCACTCTCGGATGCAACTCGTCCGGCCCCATGGACTTGTGCACGTCCAGCTTTTCTAAATAGTCCCTAACCACCTCTATCTCCACAGAGGGCTGGCCATCTCTTCCCCATTTTGTGATGCCCAGCGCAGCAGTCTGGGAGCTGACCTTGTTAGTATCTCTTTGTATCAGACCAACAAATAGAACCAAGTCAATAACAACTCATGTCACTTTTAAGTGGGGCCATTGTGACATCAGAAGTAACTCAACCAGTCATAAAATTTTCTTAGCTAACTTATGTGCTAAATTTTCATTGGTTGAAATGAGTCAGGAATGTAGGTTGGCAGTATGCAAGCTGGAAGCGTTCACTGGTAGATTAGTTGACCCTCAGAAGTCACAGATTGGCCCCAACTATTACTGTTAAGAGTAGTGTGACTTCATGTAAACAAAACAAAGACCAGATTCACCCATATACTCTGGCAGTTTTGTACTGCTCCAGTGACACAAAGTAGCTGTAATCCTCATGTAACTGGCCAGTAGGTTCCAGATGCTTGTGTTGCTCCAGAATGTCAGTGCCTACAGGTGAATTTGTCCTTAAAAATTAAAATACCCACAAATAATTTAAGGCTGATAGTCCCTGTCTTCAATTTGTTATAAATATCACATGCTGGCATTCTCTTTGATATTCCTCATTTAATGTTCATGTATGAAACTTGTAATCATTTTAAAAATTCCTACATTAAACTGAAATTAAAGTTGAGAGTACATATCAGTAACTTAAGGGTTAAAAATATCATAGAGATGCTATGTATCTGTAGTAACTGTTCCCAAAATAAGCACTATAAACCCAAGAATTCAAAATTAAGGTTAAATTTAAGAGAAATCCAAACATGCTGCAGTATGTAAATACACAGTTAAAGCACCAGAGCAACCCTACCTCTGACCTGTAGTAACACCATGAGAGGGATGGCATGAGAAATTAATCTCTTTAAAAATCAGATTTCTTCAACTCTGGCATTTTTTTGTTTGTTGTCCCAATCATAACTGTATAGTTATTGCATGGCATTGTGGTATGGTAGAGTTAAGTTCTTACTGAAGTAATCTTTTTGCAGTTAAGTCTCTTGTAAAGGGCCACCATTAACTTGAAATCTTTGTGACTTTTTCAGAAGTGCCTAAATATCTTAGAAGCCTGGTTCCATTTTCAAAAGTGACTTAGGTGCTCAGAAGACCAAGCCCATTGATTTTCAAGGAGCTGTAGGCCCATAAGAGCCACAATTTTAAAGGTATTTGGGAGCCTAAAGATGTAGATTGTAAATCTCATTAGGCACCTATCTGTATCTTTAGGCACCTAAATACCTTTAAAAATCTGTTCCCAAGAGCCTAAGTCACTTTTGAAAATGGGACTCAGGAGCCTAAGATACTGAGGCCCTGTTAAAAGTGTTACCCCCAGTCAATTTTTAAAAACATGAATTAAATGTCATTTCAGGCACTACTCCTGACTCCAAGTCCTCTTGTCAATTGTTGTGCCTTTTCATTTCCTGTTTTGACATACATTTTTCTCTTCCTTTTTACTATGCGAAAGGCCCCACACAAGCAGTAGGAGAAAGAAATTAACAATGGCCACAGCCCTGCAGTTAGATACATGAATCCAGGGTTCTATGCCTGGACAGAGGCCTGTTGAAAACACAGAGACTCCATCCAGGCCAGGGGTATATGCTAACACACATTCTCTCAGGGTTGCATATTTTTATAGTGCAGGTTGTTCCCACACACCTCTTCCAGTCAGATGTGGTGTTGTAGGTGAGCCCTGCCTCCATTCATTTCCCTGCACCTGGAATTTAAGCAAGCCCAAGCATGCCTTCACATATTAAAGAGCACTCTCTCCTCAGAGAGGTGTGTGTCTCATTTATTTAACAGAAAACAACACCACGAAACATAAGTGAGACTTTCAGTCAGATTAACCTGGAAAACCCTCTACCTCTGGGTTAATCTGTTGTATGTCTTGCCCCTTTGGCTATGGAACACTCTCAAGCTGAATTCCTTGGCTGGAGCTTAGGCCTCTGCTTGGTGCTTGATGCAAGTCTTCCCCCGAGAGTGCATTGCTCTTCACCGAGTGTACTCTTCACTGAGTATGTTCTCCTGGGCTGCTCCTGTCCCTTTGCTGGGAGTCTTTCTTTCTGGGATGGCTCCGGTCTTTGTGAGCCCCTTTCTCCCTGGGAGTGTCTTCCATAACTGAACTCAGGCAACCTTTTTATTAGGTCATGGGTGGCAGGTAAAGCTTCCCCTTGGGAAGGCTAGCCCCCTTCCACGCCTCTTCTGGCCAAGGCCACGCCTCTTCTGACCAAGGTCACACCACTGCTCACTGCTTTCAGTCCCCCACCCCATTGCTTAGCTGCATAAAACCCTTCTTCAGTCCTGGTATAACAGCCCTTAGTGACCCGATGAAGGCCCTAAAAACAGCTATTAACAGAGAGTCCAAGGGACAGAGCATGGGAATGGAAGCTAAAATCATACAGTAGGTTTCTTATGCTCATCATGCAACTTTTCTGCCTGAGTTAATACATCTAAAAATGGGGATGAGGAAGATGAGAATTATTATCTATTTGGGTCTTGTGAATTCATAAGCTAATGTTTGCTCAGTGCTTCAGAAAATCCTATATGAATACTGGATAGTTTCATAACAAGAGTTAGTTGTACACTTTTTTAGACAGGAGAATGCCAAATATTTAAAAACCAATTAGTGTATCCGAATTGTTAGGCATTTTTGACTATCTATTGTTCTGTCTCAAAGTTAATAGCTTCCAAAATTCAGCAACAAAAGAGTCTTGCATTGAAATCATCTATATAACAAAACCAAACAATGCAAGTGCAAATTGAGGAACAAGCTACAATGTCCAGATGTAGTTTATCGGAGTGTTGAAATATACTGATCTTGACAGATGTGTGTGCATTGCTTCAAAATAGAAATCCTCAGCTTTTTGTCTGCATTTTCCACATTAAGCTACATCAGCTAATCAGCCAGGATGTAACACATGGTCTGGTTTCAATTTTGTGAATAGTGGTGATGATGGGGTGTTCGCTCCATGTTAGCATAGAAAGGGTTAATGAGGCTGAGATGGGACCAATTAACGAATAGGCCACACCTGAGTGGAATTAGGTGGCCTAAGTAACCATTGAGTGATGATGGAGCCCAGATGAGAAAGAACAGGAGGGGCTAGTATAAAGCCAGGAGGATGACAGAAGAAAAGGGCTATGGTGAGAAAGTCTGCGAGGGAAAGGAGGAAACCCAGGGGCAGAGTAGAAACTCTAGGGATCCAGACCCTGAAGGTAGGGTTTACCCAAAGGGTGGTGGAGCGAAAGCCTGAGAGAGGCAGAGCAGGAAAAAGTTCAGGGAATCATCAGCAAGGTTTAAGATGGTGCAGACCTTGGCCACTGAGTAGAGGATCCCTGAGCTGGAAGTTAGAGCAAAGGGCAGGCCTAGTTTCCCCTACCAGTCACTGGAGAAATGGTGCAGTCAGTGCAGTGGATTTGGAGACTGCCTGGGGTGGTTTGTCCTATCGGACGTTGATACCTCCGGAAGGGTAAAACACATAGTGACCTGGCCAGAGAGCCAAGCCATGAAGAAGAAGTAACTAAGTCATGAAGAGGGAGCACTGTGTGTCCAGGAGAACAAGAGGGGATATGGTGTGAACAACTAGTGGAAGGGGGCTTCTGACCAGAGTGGAGCTAATCCCCAGCCGCAGCCACCAGGAGGCAGCCAGGAGGACAATAATTGAATGGACAAATTGACTGTAAACAGCAAGCTGAATGGCTAGTGTTGTCATGGTGTTCCTTGTTATACATGTGCTGAAATGGTAATTATGGCTGTGGTAGTCAGGAATAGGTCTTACAGGAAAGATTGAGAAACTTGTCATGGACAAGCTAATAGTGCAGCTGCCGAGCTGCATGGAGGCAGCGACCCTGAGTGGCCACCCTCAGCCGGTGTGAGAAGTGACTCCATCCCGCTGCCTCCGCTCCCTGCCTGGGCCTGTCTGCTCGGGAAAGCGGCCAAACCAGCCAGAAACCTGCCAAAGGAAGGTGCAGCAGGAGAAGGACAGAACCCTCCCCCACCCCAGTGTAGGTAACTCTGGCGGGGAAAGTGTGGCGGCCCTGGGCTGGACGCAGGGTGGGGGTTGTGGGGGAAGGCGTTGGGCGCAGGGACGCTCTGCTCAGCTGGTGGTAGGGGCAGTGCCCATGCCCCTCCCACTCCTGAGGTGTCCACGAGGCTGTGGGAGCTCTGGGGAGACACTGGTGCTGTGAATCTCCCTGGGCCAGGACTGGGCCCAACTCAGAGGCACATGCTTCCTGCTCCTCTTGCCCCAGTCCTCCAGGAACCAGTGGGATTGGCTGCCCTGGCTAGGGAGGTGGGGTGGAAGGTACCTTCCAGAGGCCACGTGTGGGGCAGTGATGTGTCCTCCTTTACATTGTGCTCCCCCACTATCAGCAATGAGTCATCTCTGGCTGCAGGGTCCTGCAGAGGAATTGTCGACTCTCCAGACTGTTGGGATCTTGAACCTGGACTACGCTGCAGCCGACCAGCTGACTGCAGACTCTGATGAGGACCCCAAGCTGCTGCAGTCAAGGAGATGCCAGAGATGCAGAGATGGGTTTTATGATAGGAAGTGACCCAGGGAATGTGTTAGGAGCCAATGCTCAAACCCTAAATAGGGAGTTTACTGGCTTTCAGGGCCCTGCACTTGACACTAGGCGTGGCTACCAGGGACTCCTGATATAGACTGAGTGTTTGCTTTGCTGTGCCCAGGGGCTACAAACTGATTGTATGCTCTCCCCACCCCAAGAGCTAAATACTGGTTGTTTACTCTGCCCTGCCCAGAGGGTCAGAGCCCCAACTGCTTTTGGTTGTCTCAGCCAGGAAGTGCAGGGGTGATGGACTGCTTGTTTGCTGTGCCCCACCAGTGGTCCTAAGCCCCTTGATCATGATTGTTTCACACAACAGGGAATCCCAAGAACTGTCAACCCCACCCCCACTGGGCAAACGGGAGCGACCCCCTCGACATGCTGAGCCCCCATGACACTCTGGTTCCCGAGCCTTGAGTGCAGCCCATCTTACTAATATTGTCTATCACCACTTTCACAGTTCAGTTCAGGCTTTGTAGCCTGCTAACATAATGGCAATAGATGACACCACCTGCAACTGGCCAACACCCGATGCTGAATGGTAGTTAAGTAACTTTGCAAACCTCAGGAAGTACCAATGCCTTCTGACAGATGAGCACCTGAGGAGGGTAGTGAGACCTTCGATGAAGGAAATGCCATTGAAAAGTGAAAGAGTTACATCATGATTTAGCCAACAGCAGCCACAAACCAGAGGGAAGGCAACAAGAAACTACCCTGTACTTTCTTCCAGAAAAACTATTATGGCAGAACAAAGGCAAATCAATCCATGTGTGGTGCTGGCTGGTGAGAACCCCCAGGTGAGAAGGCACAACAAATTCTATTGGGGAGGAGGCGCCAGCCATTAAGAGTACAGACTATGGTTATGATGGTGCTGTACCAAATTCTTCAGGAAGTATAGTGCCTGATGCTTGCACCAAGGAAAAGAATGATTCAAACCTTCAGAAATGAATCACCAGAATAGAAACATGGAATGTGAGGAGTACGTATGAAGAGAAGCCTACCATTGTGACCAAAGAATTGAAAAGATGTAAAATATAAATATGTGGAATATCAGAGCTGTATTGAAAGAGTAGGGGTCATTTCAAGATGATGGATGGGTACATAGCATATTATTCAGGATCTGAGAAAGGGAGAGAAAACGGGGTCACGTTTATCTTATCCAAGGAGACATCAAAAATGTGTGGTAGGATATAATCCAAACAATGACAGAATCGTTACAATTTGCCTTCAAGCGAAGCCAGTCAATACATTAATCATACATTTTGTGCCTCTATTACAGCAGCTGATGACCACACGGTTGAAGAGTTTTATGAACAACTTGGAGACACTCACTAAAACACCAAGTAAAGCTTGTTTTGGGGGACTTGAATGCAAAAGTTGGAGCTGTAAGTTCTCATAAAGAAGTCATGGGAAACAATGGTCTGGGCTCACAAAACGAGAGAGGAATGTGCTTAGTTGAATTCTGCTGCTCTAATCATCTGGTCATTACAAACACCATCTTCACCCACCATCCTGGTCATTTATGCAGGTGGAGGTCACCTTATGGCATGACAAAGAACCAAATTGACTGTGTAATGATACAGCAAAGCTGTAGATCGAGTGTCCAATGGACAAAAACTTTCCCAAATGCAGACTGTGGGTCAGACTATCAACTGTTACCCTCAAACATAAAGTTAAAACTTAAAAAGATACAATATTCAACAGGTCCACTGTGTTTGGACTTGTCCAGAATCAACAAAAATTACATAACTGCTGTCCAGGTTAGGTTTGAGGCTTGGCTTAGGTGAGAGAAGAAAACAAGTCAAATGAACTTTGGAGTAAAATGAAAACTACTATGCTCCAAACTGCCAAAGCACACATTTTGAAGTCAATCTTGAATTGCACCATGGTTAACTGAGAAGGTGTTTGAGCTGGTGGAAAAATTTCTCAGAGTGAAAGAGAATGGCTTGGAGATGGAATAACATAGGAAAGACTATAATGGACTGAGCAGACAGATTCAAAGCCAGAGCAGACTGAGAAGAGTGACTATATAATGGCAAAATGTATGCAACTTGAGAATTATAAAAAGAAGGTATGTTTACAGTGGCCAGACTTCTTAACAAAAGGTTTTCTCAATGATGAAACACAATAAAATATCATGATGGCAGAATCTTCACTGACGATGATCATATTAAATGCAGCTGGAGAGAATACTGTGCCAATCTGAATGTCTCAGCACAGCCACTCACAATACAAGACAGCAGAAAAGAGAGTATGGCGCTGGAGCCATCAATTCTGTGAGAGGAAGCTGTGCCTGCTGTTATGAACATGAAACCTGGGGAAGCACTGGGGTAGATAATATGCCTCCAAGCTGTTTAAAGTGATTAATGCATGCAGTACTGATTGTGTGTGAAAAATTTATAATGATGTATGAACGACTAGAAATTGGCTGGAGGATTGGACAATGGGAATTTTTCTGCCCTTTCTAAAGGAAGGAGACACAACGGACTATAGTAACTATCATACTATCTCTCTAATATCGCACATGAGCAAAGTTCTGCTCTACATAACCCAGAATCACATGAAATGAAGGCTGGAAGCAGAGCTACCATGACAACAAGTTGCTTTCAGAGAGGGCTGAGGCACACATGCAAATCATTAATATCTGTCACATCATTGAAAAATGTAGACAGTGCAATCACCCATTGATCATGTGCTTCATTAACTACTCAAAAACATTTGATACCATCCAACATAATCATCTTTGGAGGAACAGCAATAGGTGACTGTGAGGGGTTTTACACTCGGCAGTGTGTGGGACAAGGGTGTATTTTGTCTCTTTAACATATACACAGAATTTATTATGAGATAAACCTTGGAAGGTTTTGACAAAGTGGAAGGAGCTTGGATTTGCATTAGTGGACGCCTCTTAACCAACCTCAGATATACTGGTAACATGACACTCTTCACTACAACCACCAAGGCAATGCAATGCGTGTTGGAGTCTGTAAAGTTACTGAGGAATATGGACTACTCCTGAGTGTGACAAAAACAAAAGGCATGTACATTGACATGACTGACTAAAACAGGAGGCAAGTGGACATCGTGATTAATGGGCAAGCTGTAGCAATAGAAGATTAATTTAATTACCAACCAAGGAGGCTGTTCCAAAGAAATCTGAAGAAGACTAGGGATGACTCACTCAGTTATGGCATCACTTAAGAAAGTGTGGAAATAATGTGGCATCTCAAAATGTACAAAGGCGCAATTGGTGAAAAACCTATGTTTTTTCATAACGATTTACTGATGTGAATCATGGGAAGTTTTGCTGCTGAGAAGAAGAAAATTGAAGCTTTTGAAATGTGGTGCTAGTGAAGACTCTTGCATATCTCCTGGACAGAAAAAAAAGATGAATGCCTATGTTAGGAATATTATTGACAAAAAGCAGACCCTGATGTCAGAAATCAACAGATGCAAGCTTATGTACTCCGGTTGCATCAGGCACTGAGATGGAAATAGCCTTGGGAAAGTTATTATGGAAGGAATGGTGGAGGGGACAACCAGAAAGGAGATGGATGAATGATGTGTGGCAGATCACTGGAAGATCAGCTTCTGAGTGTTCGAAATTAGCAATGGTTTGTAAAGGCTTCCAAAAATTCTGCTATGATGTCATTGATATTCAGACATGAATACATTGATGTACTTTTTTATCACCACTGTTGAGAGATACAGTACAACAGGGGGTCCTAAACTCGAATGGGTCACAGGCACCACCGTAGAGCTATTAGTGATATAATACATTAGCCATTTTTGAACCAGAGCCAACTATTCATAGTCCCTCTACTTGTGCATATAATAAAGAAAACACTTCCAATCATTAATCAGCATAAGAGGTCAGGAAGAGAAAATTCTTGTACCAACCTTTGAATGCTCCAAGTCTGGCAACAGGATGGAAACATTTAAGATGGACCTTTTTTTTTTTTTTTTTTTTAACAAATTGTAATTAGGCTGTGATGGTCACGCAGAGTGTAGAAATGATGCAATAGTTACACCATTAAGGACAACAGTAAGAAAGAACTGACCCTTTTATTGACTTGAAAAAGCAGAGCTCTCATCTAATTCCCTGTAAAGTGATGCAGAAAAGAATAGCATTAGAAGAAAAGAGTGGTAGGCATGGTGAATTTTGAGGTCCTTTTCTGAAGCTCTGCTTAAAGGACATCTATAGCCGATGTATCCATTGTTCTCTTCTCCTAGTGCTCTTCTCTGATGCCACTGCATGCATTTATTTATTTAGATAACTTATAGAGCACCCATTTCTGATGCATCTGGGCACATAAAAGATAAATACAAGCAGCATTCTATAAATCAGAACAACCACAGGTGGCAGAGGCCAAAACAGCGTTAACAGTATTGTCACAGGACTTGTGGATTGATAGAATCAAAGACATATAGGATTGGAAGGACACCTAGTCTAGTCCCCTGCACTCAAGGCAGGGCTACGTAATAATTAGACCATTCCTGACAGGTGTTTGTCTAACTTGTTCTTAAAAACCTCCAGTGACAGAGATTCTACAACCTCTCTAGGCATTTTGATCCAGTGCTTAACCACCCTCACAATTAGAAAGTTTTTCCTAATGTCCAACCTAAACTTCCTTTGCTGCAATTGAAGCCCATTGCTTCTTGTCCAGTCTTCAGAGGTTAAGGAGAACAATTTTTCACCCTCCTCCTTGTAACAATCTTTATTATGTACTTGAAAACTTTTATCACGTCCCCCCTCAATCTTCTCGTCTCCAGACTAAACAAACCCAGTTTTTTCAGGAGCCCTATGACTTCTGGCTTCCAAAACCCTGGCACAGAGATGACCATTCTGCTGTCTATTCCCCCATTTATGTTTTCTGCACAAAGATGATCGCTGTTGGAAAGTTTCAGAAAAAATGGTTCAGCCACTAAGAGAAGAGTGGGGGTGGAAAATACACGTTTCCCCTTCTAAAACGTTGTTTGCATTATTTTTTAACAACAACAAAAAAGGCTAAAGTTTGAAAGTTGCAATTTAGTATGTAAATAATCCTCAGTGATGAGCAAAGTACAGCCTTTTTGGAGTGTGTAGCGGGGTGGTCACCTGCTCCTGGCCCAAAGGGGTTAAAAGCCAGCCCTTGGAGAGGGCCGGGGCTGGGAGCCTTAGGCTGGGCTGATTGGGAGGCAGCCTCAGTTGTGGCCATGCCCCAAACAGACTCAGCTGACCCTATAAAGGGGCTGCTGGGCTGAAGCTCAAGAGACTCTCTCTAGCTTCTGAGAGGGAGGGACCTGGCTGCTGTGACCTAAGCAGAATACCTAGATTGGAGCAGAGCTGGGGAAGGGCCTGAGGAGCTGGTATTAGGCCCAACAGGTACTGGGGTTGCAGGGGACAGCCCAAGGTTAGACAGAGGCAGCAGGTCCACACCCAACCTTGCCTGTGATGAGTGGCTTATACTGCAGTCCACCCCAGGGCGTGTGGGCTAGCTGGTGACTGGCAGTAGCTTACGACTGAGGCGGGGTAGGGATAGGGGGTGGGGATTCCCCAGGGAGGGGAGACCCTGCAAGTGAGGGGTTACTGCCAGGGGGCAGCACTCCGGCGTACAAGGGGCACTGGGTCCAGGAGGGACACGGGGGCCTGGCGTAAGCAGGACACTGGCCTGCAGAGGGTGCTCCAAGGCTGGAAGTAGAGCTAATTTCCAGGACACCAGCAGGAGGCACTGAAGGGTGAGTCCCACACACTTACAGGGTGGAAATTGGTTTTTATATTACCAAGTTATGAGCATTTGGAAATCACATCATTAGCAGGCATAGTCGATTTTTTTCGTCAAGCTTCTTGAGCGCTCCTCTAACAATGCATGTGTACTTGCAGAATGTGTACTAAATTCACTGGTCCCTGGAATGACTCCAAATTAGGCTGGACCAGTTTTTTAAAATGTTTAAGAAAATTCAGGAGCTGGTGAAAGCTCCTACTCTGCCCTCATTTGTAACCTACTCTAAAAGCGGCTGGGGTCCAAGGGCCTGGGATAAGGTTGTTGGTGTTGGAGTGGTGTTTAGCCAATCAATTCTAGGTTATGGAACTTGCATGCTGTCTCTGTAATTATTCTCTAAACAGCAGAACTTCAAAGCAGTGGAGTCTGAAGTGCTCTCTTTTGAAATTTTACCCTCAACAAACAGCTAAACCATGGGAATTAAATGCAAAAACTGACAAAAGGGAAAAGTCAGGCAATGCCCCAGTTCAGCTTCTCTCTTCTGTTTTGTTTGTTTCATCATATAGACTAATTTACATGATCACACACAACTCCTCTGTAGGGAGCCAGGGTGGCTTCCCTCCGAACCAGAGGGTAAAGAGCCACCCTCTCAGCCTGAGTGGGCGGGGCCAGAGCGAGTTTACGCCAATCCCCGGAAGGGGAGGGGTGGGACAGGAAGTACAAAGGGCGGGGCCCTCTGCCCAGTGAGGAGAGCACCAGGGAGGGAGGCAGACACAGGCTGCTGGCTGCTCCCTCCCGACCCAGCTGGTGGGTGTATTTGGTCAGCGGGCTTGGATGGCCCCCGCTGACCGAGCGGTGGGACCTTCGCCTCCCGCCACTGTCAGGGCCCTGGGCTGGAACGTAGTGGAGTTGGGTGGGCCTGTGTTCCCCTACTCCGGCCAACCCGCCTTGGGTAGCAGAACTGTGTGCGACAAACCCGTACCGGCGCTCCCCTGCCTGAGGGGCGCGCTGCAGGCTCGGGCCAGCACACCTTTCCCGCTAATTCCCCAGCGCCTGAAAGGTGTGACTGAGGCCTGCCAGTGGGACCATAGCTCTCCATCGCCCCCTAGGGGCTCGGAGGACCGATTGAAACCTGTCACATCCTCAAAGAGACTATACCAGAGTTAGCACACACACATATACACAGAGGCAGGTATTTGATATTTATCACACACACATTGGTAGGTTGTTTAAAAGTATTTGTGGTGGAAGTGGAGAGAACAAATTTGCCATGCAAGGTCCTATCAAAGAAAAGGCAAAATCTTCTGTCAGCTTGCTGCAAAGAGATCTATAACAGGCACAAAGAGGCTGAGAATATAACCAAGATTTACTCTGTGAAGAAGCTGTAACAACTAAAAGTTAATCTGCTATAGGAAACCAGGATAAAGAACACTGAGTTACAGGAAATATAACACCAGGTAAGATCAATGGTGTGTTGTCTCAGACAAAGACCAGTACTAGATACTTCAGAGGAAGGTGATCTCAAACTGAGGATGCAAGTATGATTTGTAGAGATACAATTGTGATTTTGGGATGTGTGTCCCCAATAATGAAGCAGATTTAATATTCCTAATCACCATATTTCTATCAGTTTATTGGTAGTACATTTCTCTTTGGCAGACTGCAACCATGCCATCTAGACCCACCTTTTCGTGTGAACTGTTAAGACTTCCCAAAAGTGTGTGGCACAAGGGTGGTATGCAGATACTTGGAGGGCAGCAGAACAAAAATGAGCCCAGAAGGAGGGGAGAAGGATGCCAAGAGCAGAGACTCCTCTGAGAGGGACAAACAGTGATTTTGCCCAGGCATGGGGAGGAAGTTATCCTACATTCATAGGGAAAGCAGACACCGGGTAAGAGTGGAAGAGGAACAGCAGGAGAGGAAAAGGTAGGTGGTTAACACTCCAAGCCAGAGGGAACAAATCTGTTCACTCCTTTCCAGTACATGTTCTTACAGGGAAGTGGCCTGATACAGTCTGCCTCCTGAAAAGTTACCCTACGGTTGCAACTGGATACAATATTTTGCTTTGCAACTTGTCCTAAACTGTTGCCTTGTGTTGTATGGGACAAAAACCAGCTGCTGCCTTTCCTCTTAGCAATGGCTACTTTCCACTGGTATGAGAAATGATTCCTGAATATACAGCCTGTAAATTCCTTTTGGATACTGAAAGGTGCTATATAAATGGCCGATAGCATTATTACTATAGTAGTCTTTTTAATCCTTAATATTCTGGTTAGTTCCCAGATAAAAGAAGCCTGGGAATCAGCTGTTTTAAGGGATTTGTAGTTGGGTTCACTGAGGTTCCTAAACCCTGGGAATAGGAAGGGTTTCCCACAGCATGGAAATGGAGTAAGTCAGGACTCTATACAAAGAATCCCACTGCCATAAATCCTCCCTGCTCCCAAGTAACCCACCTACTCATGGCTGGTTCTCAGTCTGAAGCTGGTTTGGACATGAGTGTGTGTCTGTGGATCAGGGAAGGGAACCAGGGGGGAGGCAAGGTTGGCAGCAATAGGTAGGGAGCGGGATGGCACACAACACATCTCATAGACAGAAATAATGGTCCAGTGGCTAGGGTCCTAGTCTGGAACTTGGGAGACCCACATTTAGTTCCTGTTCTGCCATGGCCTTCCTATGTGATGTTGGGCAAGTCACTTAGTCTCTGGGTGCCTTAGTTTCTCATCTGTAAAATGAGGATAATAGTATTTCCTGACAGCATAGGGGGATGTGAGGATGAACACATTAAAGATTGTGAGGTGCTCAGATACTATGGTGATGGGGTGATAGGCAATGCAGGGAGGAACCAACAGTGATGAGGGAATTAAGTTGAAATACTTTAAAGAGGGTATTGTGAGAGAGGCTGGAAAAGGATTGGGACTGATATATTGCAAATGGCATCTGGGAGGAGGCTAAAGCAACTGTTAGAAGAGGGAGAATGGGGGAGCAGATGTAGTAATCATCAGTATTTTAAGGATAAATATCTGCCATAAATCTATCCCTCTAGCCGCTTAGTGTCCCCCCACCCTCTTCTCTGAATTCCCTCATTTCTCAGTATCTCTTTGGTAGTGAGGCACTGAGACATGCAGTTACAGTCTTACCAGTGCTCCATAAAGAAAGAGTAATGCCACTCTCCACCATGACATGATGCCTCTGTGTATATAGCCCCAATGTGAATGTTTTTAACAGTGTTCCATCTATGGCACCCCACTAGACATCTCATTCCAACTTGATCTACTGTTTTTTATTGCCCTCTGTATATAGCACTATAGCCCGTTTTCCATTCATGTGAGGTACTCGGAGCCAGATTAATGTGAAAGTACTTGGTGACTGTGACTCTATGTGACCATAGGTGTGCCTGAAATAATTGTGTATGTTGATCTGCAACTAAAACATGATTTATATATTCCATGTCTGACTATGGAATTTGTGATTCCAAGAGTTGTCTGGTTTTTGATAACCTCCCCCACAGAGATGAAACAGTTGAATCCGTCATTAAATGTTGTTATAATACCCAGAGCCATCTACTAAGAGGTCCCATAAGAACTCTTGGGAGGTGAACAGACTGGGTTAGGTGTGTGGGTGGGTGTGAAATGCACTTAACACAGAAACACACACATACACAGAGCTCAGCAGGATGGATTAAGGATTGAAAGAGACAGAGAAGGAGGGACATACTCTCTGTGCGGTAACTGAAGGAAGATGATATGGCTAGTAGACTTATAGAAAAGCTCAGTCCTATCCAAGAGAAATTGGCAGTCAAGTTTGTTTGGTGGGATTTTTTTTTGTAAATCACCTTTTTACTTTATGCTTTTACTCTACTAAATAAATACTCTTTTTTAAGAAAGAGCTATTGAAGTATCTCAGAAATCCACACTGGTCATCTGTCTTCAAATAGAGATTCAAACAAGTACCCAAAGCTAGAGGGGCCTACCTTGGTTCAATCTAGAATAATACAAATTGAGGAATCCACCCTAGGGCATAGTAAGTGGCAAGAGCTGGAATCAGGCACTCATTAACAGTGACCAGGGCGAAAGAGGGATGTAGAAAAATGTGGTGGGAAAGATGGAAGCTAGGACACATACTTACCAGAGGAAAGGACACTGATAAATCTGCTGTTTTTCTCTCTCCTGATCCATAAGGTCAGAGGTGAAGAGGGGAAAATTTTCAAGGCAGTTTGGGAGGCATTTGGTGAGGAGTGGGGTCACAGAGGCTGGATGTCTGGGTTACTCTGGGATGAGCCTCTGGGTTATAGGAGTTGAGAGTGCTCTTTGAGACCCACCAAGTCCAAAAAACTTAGGCTGTAGCACTCCAGGACCCAAGGGGACAATAATTACACAACTGTTCTACACCACAATAGGCCACGTGATTGTGTAGCTGAGCACTGATTGGCTGGCATGGCTGCTAAGGTGACAACTATTGTTCCAAGCACTAAGGTCTTCAGGTATTTACAGCCAATGGCAGAGATCAGAGGTTCTGGCCAGTGCTCATATTGAATTTCATAGGCCCATCCTTGCTGTAAGGATTCATGGACCAAAATCTGAAGTGGTTGGGGTTTGGTTCTAGTACCCCTAACCAAATCGGGAGCTCCATACCTCCCAAACCCTCCACCATTCAGGTTTGGCAGCTCCACCTCGCTGTAAATTTACATGGAGAGGTGAACAGGTCAAATTTGATCTGCTTTGCAACAACCTAGTGCATGGGGTTGCAACACCACTCAGATTTGGCCTGGCTGCCCCCCCATAGACAGAGGGGTGGCCAAGCTAAAACTGAGTGCTGCGGTGTGGCTGTGCACTAGGGTGACAATGCCACCCAGTTTGGGGGCCCTCTCAAGTAGGGGGTCTGGGGCAAACTGCCTCTTCCCCACTGGGTGACCCTGAATGAGGGAAATGTTCACCTTCAGCGGAGACAAGAGGACTTGGGGGTCAAAGTGGGAGAATCCCACAGAACTGAGGACTGATGGGAGACAAACCTGAGTGGCTGGAACCTGTCTTGCAATGACTCAAGAAGCTCCAGCCAGATAGAGAGTCTGAGCCTTCTGATTGGTTGCTTGCCCCGCTTGACGGCTTCATGCTGCAGAGCAACCAATCAGAGCAGCAGCAGGCAGAGCGATCTCTCCCCCTTTCCTCCCAGCACCTAAAGCCATTCTCCCTGGAGCGAAGGGGGAGGACAGAGCTAAAAAACTCAGGTGCTCAAGATGGCTCCACTCCCTCCTCTGCAATGAGCAATGGGATAGCTCCTGTCTGCTCCTCTCACCTTCCTCCCTGCAACACACAGCCTAGGAAGGGGTAGGGGGTGTAAAGTCTCTGGAGCGCCCCCAGCCTGGAAGGGGGAGAGAGGACCCCACTGCAGCCCCTAGGAGGAGAGTCCCAGGGGAAGCAGAGGTGAGGCTGGGTGGGGCGGCGGGCACTGAATTGCTGGAGTGTGTGAGGCCCTGTACTAATAGGGGCACTGAACTGGTGAGAGGTCTGAACTGATGGGAGGGAATGGAGAGCTGATGTGGGGACTGGGAGAACTGATTTGGAGGTTGGGGACAGAATTAATTGCTGGGCAAGGGGTGGGCAAATGTGGGTGTGAGCGGTCCTGCTCTGGAGGCAAAATCACCATACCCAATACATTTGCGGGAGAGGGCAATGCAGGCTGTCACATACAAACCACGGAGATAGACAGGAGGATTCAAAAATCAAAAGACAGACCCAACAAAATATAATACAGACATTTTATTAAAAAGGCTAATGATTTTGGAGGGGAGGTCTAACTCGTGATTTTTAATCTTGTGAGGACAACTAAGTCCTCACTTAGATATCCTGTTCAACAATGTACCTCATGTTTCTGGGCAGATGCATTGGATGGCTACTCCTCTGTATAGGGCCTCGGGCTGAAGCCTAGGGCAGAAGAAGGGACTGGACTCCCCTACAGTTCAGCAGTGCCAGCTACAGGTGGGGCAGAAGCTCCTGAGGCAGGGGCAAGAGCACTAAGTCTGGAGGGACAGAAAGAATGACTATTTATGAAACACTGATGCCCAGGGGAAAAGCTCTTTATGTGTGAGAGAGCCAAAAGAACTGTTTCTATCTTGTTTTTTCTTAATAAACCAGACCCTAAGAGAAGATGTTATTTGACATGTGTCAAATATGTGAGAATTCATTGGAGAGGCAGAGGGGACAATGAGGCTTGGATGACAACATGCTAGGATAGGGTAGACTGACCCTATGGCAATCATGAATTAACTATTAAAGAAATCAGAAGCAGACAGTCTGCAACAATAGAAGTAGTAATATACAACTCTCTTCTCTCTTTCTCTGCCTGCAGCATCTCCAATATCTTCATGTGTGTTCTGTGGACAGATCAGACTAATAGTCACAGCAGCTGGGAAGCTTGTTTAAACAGCTGCCACTCTTGTAGCCTGTCTGCTGCCTTGCTCCCCTCTATCGTGTGTCCCAGACTCTAGGCTCCCATTTTGTTTGATTTAGGACTACATACTAATTTAGTTCCTCTGTTTGAAAGAGCACTAACATTGTCTTCCTGCACAAGTTCTTCATTAGTCAAATGTAAAAAGACAGACTAGCTTTACTGCCAAATAATTTTATTTGCTAATTTTCATTTATGAGTTAAATACTGACAGCTGAACAACTATTATTCACAATATTGTGTTTCTAACATTTTCTTCAGCACTGACTATGCTGAT
The DNA here is from genome assembly GCF_965140295.1 of Lepidochelys olivacea. Lineage (NCBI taxonomy): Eukaryota > Metazoa > Chordata > Testudines > Cheloniidae > Lepidochelys > Lepidochelys olivacea. The sequence goes on from NC_140411.1 coordinate 272,304,328, forward strand.
CAGAAAAGAGAACAATTTCTGTTACAACTTAGAGCAAACAATCATGGATCTAACAAACAAGTCCTTAGAAACTCAGGCAAAAGAAACAGCAACAAAAATATAGCTTATAAAAGAGCAAGAACGTAACTTGTTAAAAACAAAATTTGCAACCTCTCATCATTTCTGCTTCCTCCACCACTAAATATTGTTACTGTACCTGCTCCCCTTTCCTGTGAAATGGGTTGTGTCTGAATTAAGCACAGGAAAAGCTCCTATTTCTTCCATTTCCCTCATGGAAGGGTTCTTCTTTTTCTGGAAGGCTGAGGCTAAGAGGACACAGGTGGCTTTGCTCTACAGATGTTAGTAATTCAACAGATGTAGAGATTATGCTAAATACAATTGTGTCAAGTTCAACGTTTGTCTGTTGTAGGGTTTTAGTGCATCCCCATCTTGCAGCAGAATCACACACTTTTCCAGGGACAGCAGCTTTTTTTCTGACAAGAGTGCCCAGTGTGTTTTTTATAACATGATTGTATTTCTTCTATATGGCCGTTAAAATCTCCAAGAGGGAATGGAAAGAAATTGGGCAGAAATCATGTCTCAGAAATATTGGATAGAGCTGATCATGAGGGAGACTTGAACTTTAAGTATATAGTTTAGTAAGAAAATAAAATTGGTTTAGTTTGAAGTATAAATGAATGTTTTGTGACTAGAAAGCTGAACCTCTTGCTACTAGATCACTAGTTTGAAGTTGTACATAACATCAGGGAATATCGAATTCCAAAGGGCTGAATGGATACTTGAGGATCTGAAAGCATTGTGCTTAGGAGTCACTTCCATGAAGGCATGGTTTCTATGTTGTGGTAACATGAGTATTAGTTATAACTCAAACTCCATTTTCACACTGCATGAAAACATACACAAATTCTACGTAATATAATCACTAGCTAACATTTCCATTACAGTGCTTTTAAATGAAGTGTACTGAGGGAACATGAGTGTAAACACCTCAGATAGGCTTTCTCCATCTTATCTGGACTTGGACTGTAGGGCGGTAGTTGAATCCAGTAGACCCCAGAAGGGCTTTCAGTCTCATCCGGTCACCACTGGCTAGGGTAAGATTCTTGAGATTCACACTAAAATCTCTTCTTCATAACTCCTGACCTGCATTACAACAGAAGCAGAGGAGTAGGTTTTGCATGTCCATTAATACATGAAATAAGAACAACAGGATCTGTGTTGTGCAAGCACTCCCCTGGTATCAGATCCCCTCGGACCAGTGTCTGGGCACATTTTGAGTTCACAAGGCCAGATGCAGTCTTCCTTTCATTTTGGACAGGGTAGCAGAAATACCATAGGTACTTGTCTTGTACATCTAGTCTGTCCATGTCCCAAGAAATCACATTCCATTAATGGACAGAATTTGTTTGTCATGTGCCGAGACTGACCATACCAGAAAACTCACTGGCACTAGTAGTTTCATGAGGTGAAAGTGAAATGGCAATCAGAAGTGTGGACACAAGAGAAGGTACCTCCACTGATCAGGAGAAGGAGACTGAGGCTATCACAGAAATAGAAGAGGGCCCAGGAGACCTACCACTGGATATTCTGTCCAATGACTTCCATGTAGTGGCTGAGCAATGGACAGATGCATCTTTTAGACAGGCATATTGGGCAAGTCATTCAGGAAAGGCAGACTTCTGGCCATCTCCCCTTCTAGTTAGAGAATGACCTGTGAGTAGTCCAGGAAGTCCATTACCAGCTGCTAGTGATTCTGCAGCTGGCACTTGTTCTACCCTCTCCAGGCCACCTGAGGGGCCAACAACAAAACCCTTTACAGTTAGTCTGTTTTTTCAGGCCAGGAATTTACATGCAGGCAACTTGGTATGTGTTTGTTTGTTTGTTTGTTTTTAGGGGGTTTCATTTTGCATCTTGCCCAAAGTGCCAATGAGTGGCACACAGGTGCAGTTACAGGGGCCCCTTAGTCCTGCCACCCTTAGGGTGAGGGTAAATAAAGAGTGCTAAAAGCCACAGGTTTATTTTGATCCTGGTTGACTATCCTACCTGTTATCTAGATGCTATCCCCCTTTGCTCTGTGACCACCCCAGTAGTTGCCAAGGAGTTAGTGCTTCCAGGAAGAATTGTCCTCGGAGATCCTTACTGAGTGACTAACTTTGTTAAGTTAAGAAAGAGGTATGGTAGCTACTGAAGGTAAAACCAATCTATGCATCGGGCTGTCATCCACAAACGGAAAGACTGGTGGAGAGGTTTAACTGCACCCTGAAATCAGAGCTTCAGAAGTTTGTGGAAATGGATGCAAAAGAGTGGGCTAGATTATTATTTCCTTTTCATGGTCTGTGAGGTATCCCAAGTCCTGTATTCCCAAGGTTCTCCGCTTTGAAGCATTTGTATGGGCAATGACCACAAGGAGTACTAGATCTTGTAAGAGAAGAATGGAAGATTTGATTTCTTACAGAACCCATGTAGTCCAGTATGTCCTCCAGAGCAGAAACTGTGGGGCAGATGGCCCAGCAGGGTTTCACTGGAGTCTCACAGGCTCACATGGAACTATATAACAAATGGGCCCAGGAACATGTGTTTCAGCAAGGAGATAGTAACCTCCTTCTCCTTCTGAGACTTCTAGCCAGCTGGCAGGGATTGTATGGGGTAGTGAGGAGAGTAGGTCGGATAGATTATGTGATCTAATGCCAGGACAAGAGAAAGGGAAAGCATATCTACTCCATTAACCTGTTGAAATCCTGGCAAGAATAGGAGGCCTTACCGGTAGAGTCAGAAGAAAGGCCATTAGATTTGAAGCCTCAGATTCTAGGGCCCTCAGGTTCTAGGACCAGCAGACTTTCCATTAGTGGAGGGTTTAACATCACAGCAAAAGCAGTAAGTCCACAAGCTAATGGACACTGTTTGAGATGTCTTCATCCACACCAGGAAAAATTCCTATACTTTCTTACCACATCAGCGCAAACCCAGATGTGAAACTGGTGAGAAAGTCCTACCCCAGATACCAGACATGATCAAACTGGGAATTATAAAAGAATCTCAGAGTGATTGGTGCAGCCCCATTGTTCTGGTACTGAAACCTGGAGAAATGGTATGGTTCAGCATGGATTTTCAAAAGGTAAACATGATTTCTTGCCTAGCTGTATATCCCAGATCTCACTTAGAAGAACTGTTAGATTAGTTAGGAAAGATCCATTATTTAACTACACTAAATCTGATGAAAGGATACTGACATATTCCCCTTACACCAGAATCTCCAGAGGAGAAACCAGTGGAGGGGGAGGTCCTGGGTTAATCTATGAGCACAGTGACGAAGGAGGAGCAGAAACTCCCAGACAAGGGTAAGAACTATATTCCTAGAAGAGATACCAACAGGAAAATGGGTAATGCTCCCCCAGTCACCATTCCAGGGGATCACTTTCTGTTTCTATCTTAGATTCAACCACAGGCTATGTAGCCTGATCAGTGTTCATGTGGTATAATTTGACTTGCTCACTCGAATATGAAGCAATACCCTACTTAAGGTCTTGCAAGTTAAGCATTAAGTGCCCTAACAAAATCATCTATACTTCATTATACCTAATGAAGACCCTAGTTAACGTGTTTCCGTAGCTGTCTAAAGTGCAGCTTTTCTTTAGTTAAAAATAACAATAGATAACACTTTATTATAATGGCTAAGCAGTTAAAAGGAGGAGGGAAAAGGTTCATTACAGCTACAGAAGTCCAAGCCTGAGCTGTGGTTCCTTTTTTAAAAAAACTGCTAGAGTAGAAAAGCATATTCACCAAGCCTCGAAAGCCTTGGGGACAGACTTTGCAGTGACTCAAGATAGCTAACTCTTGATCTGCTTCCTTGCTTTCTGCAAGTACACTAAATAAATCTATTTTTAAGACTTTGGGTTAGTAAGGGCATTAAATGTCTGAAAAGAGTCTTTATCACACTCACAAAATTATGTGCCTAGCTCATCAATTTATCATGCTACATGAAGCCAAAGAGCTTCTGCTCTTTTGCATAGGACTTAACAGCACCATAGACCAAAAGCGTTGCCTTTCTGTGAAAGGAGGCTAGGCTTTGTTTTTAGGTCCATTACTATCTATTCTGTAATGTTCAGACCACCCGTTCAGCAGTGGTGGAAGCAGTACAACTAACTTTTACCACACAATATGTCTGTGCCAATGCTCCCAAGGTACCTTTTGATTTACTGTAGACTGCTGGAGCCGTCACTTTATCCACAATCCCAAAGGACTTCACAGCAGAGGCTGCTTCAAAGGACTGAACAGCTGCTGTGGGTAGGCCAGTTCTTATCTGGGCAAACTGAACACAATTAGTTATAAAATGCTAGCATCAGTCTCTTATTTTCTGCGGCTGACAATACAAATGGAGGATGTTGGGTTTATTTTCAATTATGTAACAGGCAGTGATCCCAGCTGTGAGTGGGTGACTTTGCACATGTTGCTCAATAGTGGGTCCAAGACTAAACAGTTAAGAATTCTGTGCCCATTGCCAAAGTATGAAGGGGTGAGGAATATTGTGTCAGCAGAGGGACATGTGGAGAAACAAGACGTGTGGTGCCAGATTTTTCTGTTGCTTGCTGATTCTCTGCCTCAATCCTAGCAGAGTTTAGAACAGCAAAAGAGGCTTCTTTGACTTGTGCCTGTAGACGATGGTCCACTAAAGACCATGTGCCAGCTGGGATAGCCACAGTGCATTGTGCTGTGAGCTTCCCTCCTCCACTATTAGGCCTCTCCCCATCGCTTACAGAACCCCGTGCCAAGGGCTGTGGGTGGGGAGGTTTGGGAGCTGGCTCTATGTCTACTGATGGAATCCTCAGCAAGAGAGTTTCTCCTCCCATTGCACCACTTGTGCTGTACAAACAGAGTAGAGTGGAACAGAGACTGCCCCAAGGAAAGCACATAAAAAGAGACCAGTGTTCGGAAACAAAAATCATTAAATGTGTGAGCTGTGTTTTTTCTTTCCCACATTACATGCTTGGTTCTCCTGTCAGTTCTACGTGACATTGTTTTCTGCAGACATGTTAGAGATCACCTGTAAAACACATATGAACACTTACTTAGTAGCTGTATAAGGACTGTTCTGCACTAACAAGGTAAGTCGATCTAAGTTACACTAGTTAAGTTATGTAAGTTACGTAACTTAAGTTGATATAGCTTAGATCAAGTTACAGCCGTGTCTACATTGCAGTATGTCAGCGGGAGATGCTTTCCTGTCAACATACCTTTTGCCTTTCGGGGAGGTGGAGTACCGAAGTCGACAGGAGAGCGCTCTGCCATCAACTTATCACGTCTTCACCAGATCCACTAAATCGACTCTGTTGCATTGATCGCAGCAGCACCGATTTAGCCGGTAGTGAAGACAAGCCCTATGTGTTAAACCTATTTTTCTCTAACTTGCCATTATTAGGCAACCCAACCTTAACTGTAGACAAGCTGACACTCTTCTACAATATTTTTAGTGAGATGGAGGTGTTGGGTGAATCTTCCATAGTAATTTCATAGAAAGAGTGTTGTACATGTCTGCTGTCATGAATTTTACAAAACTTCCCTCACAGGCTCCTATGTGAGTTAAAGCTACAATTTTCAATTCGCTCCCTTCCCAACTCTGTGATACTATCAGATTCTCCAAGCTTCTCCATGAGTGCCTTGCAGCTGCTGTAGTCCGGACTGGAATTAAATGGCCTGCAGAAGCACAGTTATCTACTGCAAGTTCTTCAACATTTGATAACACTTCACAAAGCTTGGTCTTGGTCTTTTAACAGTTTGTTCAGTGAAGAAAAATAATGATGAGGAAACAGGGATTCAGTAATTTTGAATAGTTACTATCTTTTCCTGACTTTTCCAGGCTGGCAGTCAGGACTGACACTAGGTTGTTCTGCTGTAAATGCTCACTGTCTAGTACATAAATGAGAGAACTTGCCTGAACATCACTATAGATATAATTACTTTAGTGAAGCCTGATAGAGGGCACAGGTGGTAGTGAAAGCCTGGCATCTTTAGCACTCACTTGATTAAAGCTGTTCTGTGAGCCCAACTCTAGAAAGTCAATGAAATCAAATGTTTGCTGCAGAAGAGCTTGCAATCTATTGGATTTTTGTGTGAGATTATGTCACGGTGTAGTAGCTGGCTCACAAGGACGGTTAGGCTCTTTACTGCTAGGGGGTAGGAGAAATTTTCTTTAAGTGATTAATATCGATGTAGGTAGAACTTAAGCATCAGTCCCCAGCATATGGATTCCTTCCAAGTGTACGAGAAAGCTACAGGACAGTAGTACATTTTCATTAGTTGAAATCTTCCTAGCTTCACCAGCCAACACTGCTCTTCCTGAGGCAAATGACAAAAAATTCATAATGTGCATGAATTTTCTTCAGGCAGAAATCTGCCTTTTTTGGCGGCTACGATAGCTTTTTGTATCAAAATGACAATTAACCAGCTGCAAAAAAATTGCCTCTTGTTTCTGTAGAAAATTTTAAAATTAGAATGAAATATGTTTTGCTTTTTTATGAATCTATAAACCCATGTTTTTCACCCATTCGATCCTCATCTTGGTGTGTGTACAAACATACTCTGGTGTGTTTTTTTCTGTCTTATTTCCTACACAGCTCTCTTCTGTCCCTCTGGACAAATAGGAGAAAGTCCAAAGAAGAGCAACAAAAATGATTAAAGGTCTAGAAAACATGACCTATGAAGGAAGATTGAAAAAATTGGGGTTGTTTGTTCTGGAAAAGAGAAGACTGAGAGGGAACATAACAGTTTTCAAATACATAAAAGGTTGTTACAAGGAGGAGGGAGAAAAAAGTTTTTTCTTAACCTCTGAGGATAGGACAAAAAACAATGGGCTTAAATTGCAGCAAGGGAGGTTTAGGCTGGACATTAGGAAAAACTTTCTAACTGTCAGAGTGGTTAAGCACTGGAATAAATTGTCTAGGGAGGTTGTGGAATCTCCATCATTGAAGATTTTTAAGAACAGGTTAGACAAACACCTGTCAGGGATGGTCTAGATAATATTTAGTCCTGCCTTGAGTGCAGGGGACTGGACTAGATGACCTCTTGAGGTCCCTTCTAGTCCTTTGATTCTATGATTCTAAGGTTGGAAGAGCTCACCTGAACTATATACTGATGTTCATAATAGTTAGTAACCACAAGGTGGCAGTATGACATTACACAGTGGTTTAAAACAATAACATCTTGAGCTGCTTTATGCTTTCCTTTCTGTTTGCTCAGTCTTCAGATAGGCAAACCTTTTAGGATAACAAGAACATAGTGAAGAAGGAGCATAAAAAGCAAAACAGCTTGCATTAAGAGCAGTCAAAGAACAATGCATGGATATCTGCTGTACGTTACATAGGGTTGCCAACTTTCTGATTGCAGAAAACTGAACACCCTTGCCCCGCCCCTTCTAAAAGCCCCCACCCCCTGCTTACTCTATTCCCCCCTCCCTCCGTCGCTCGCTCTCCCTCACCCTCGCTCACTTGCTCATTTTCATTGAGCTGGGGCAGGTGGTTAGGGTGTGGGAGGGCTCTGGGGTGGGGCCAGGGATGAGGGGTTTGGGATACGGGAGGGGGCTTCAGGCTGGGGCAGGGGGTTGGAGTGCGGGGTGTGTGTGTGTGAGGGCTGTGGTTTGGGCCCAGGGATGAGGGGGTTGGGGTGGAGGAGGGGGTTCCAGGCTGGGGCAGAGGGTTGGAGTGTGGGAGGAGGTTCAGGGTGTGAGCCCTCAAGCGGCTCCCGGAAATGGCCGGCATGTCCAGGGGGCTCTGCCTGCTCCCCGAGGGGCTGCTCCGCAGCTCCCATTGGCTGGGAACCACAGCCAATGGGATCTGCGGAGCTGGTGCTTGGGGTGGGAGCAGCACGTGGAACCTCCCTGGCCGCCCTAGCACCTAGGAGTCTCAAGGACATGCCAGTCGCCAGCTGCGCAGAGCCCCCGCTATGCCGCCGACTGGACTTTTAATGGCCAGTGGTGCTGGCCAGAGCCGCCAGGGTCCCTTTTCGACTGAGACTTTTCAGCTGGGGTTACCGGTGAAAAAGCAATTGAGTTGAAGCTGGTCTATATTGAGCATGCAATTCGAGAATGATTGCAGATGTGTGGTTTAGCAAAAGATTGCTTTAAAACTTGATCAAATGCTCATATTAAATGCCACACAATATAATACCTTGAGATAGTTTAATATTAGGATTATGGATCATAAGGCACTTTTGGCAATGGTGGTACGATTTCACCAGTGTCTGTGAATGGTCATGGAAATGTCATGGGTTAATCCTTAAATATACGTCTAGTGAACACATCTCAGAATAATAAGCAGACAGACTATTGATATTACCATAACACGAGGCTTTGGACTCATAAATTAGGAGCCACACTTTTATATAAATGAATGAAAAGTTAAGTACTAAATTATTGTACCCTTACAAATATACAGTTCACTCAGCCATGGAAACTCTGAGGTTCAGCTTTGTGAAACAGCTAGCTTCGTCTAAGTAGGCAAATCTGGAGGAGTACTTGCACCTCATTCCATATCTGGGCTATCAGAGTCATAAAATGACTGAAGGCTATTCTTGTAAACTCTTCCCTGAAACTTTTCAATATCCATTGATGCCTCTCTTCTGTCCGGAAGAGTTTTTGCGTGTGGTAAAGTTCCCTTGAAGTTTTTACATTATCTTTATTATAATCACATCCCAATGGTAGCTTAATTAGTTAAAGCTTGCATGCTTGAAATAAGGTCAAGTTTGTGTCACCCTCACATTATATTTGGAGTGACTGAATCATTGGTAAACATTATAGCTAATTCCTTGGCTGCCGTAACAGGGACATGGAAGACACATCCATGTACTCAAAGAAAGAAATCTGAGGTCAAACAGTTTTTAGGAGGGGAGAATGCACCCTTGGGATTTTCCCAGTCAAATTTGGTTTAACAAATCTCTCTCAATTGTTTATTGTGGCCAACTAGTTTTTCATTTCTGCATCTGTTTGTGGGTGTGCAAAAGATTTGGGGGTGCCCCTTTTTTCAAGCCTTTTTATACTAGAGACACAGATGAAGAGAAAGATACAAAAACACCTATCCAAACGTATTCGTGGAGGTAGGATTAAAAGCATATCTGTGTTTCTAGGAATAGGGTATGTGGTTAGAAATACTTTATTTTCCTAAGATGTCTGCTTGAAAGGGGAATTAGCATTTTATTTGAAAATTGCTTATTACTTTGTGATTAGAAACCTGGAGTACATAGCTGAGGTGGGGGAAGTTGCACGTGGTAGTTTGAAATGTTTCATTTTATGAAACCAGAAAAAAAAATATTTTCCCCACCCACCTGCTTTTGAATGTCTCATAAAGAACGCATTAGTTAAAGCCAAGAGTCCAGTCCTATGAACTACTGAATGACCTCAACTCCCATTGATTTCATGAGAGGATGGAAGCCACAGCATGTTAAAATTGCTATGATTAGCTATGGATGCTTCCTTTTTACCCTGTTATTAAGAAAAGCTGCAGAAGAGTGGCTAATTTGCTGAATAATATTAGTCCTGGGATCTTTATTCCTCCACTCCCTGTGTCTTTCTGTACTTTTACTTTTGCCCACTGTACAGATTGTAACATGAAGGATACATCAAGATCTTTCCAATTTCCTTAAAAAATATCTCCCCACCCCGCCCCAATGTTGCTGTTTGCATTAAGACAGAGTGCTTGTATCTAAGAATTAAATTATTCAAACATTATAAAACGCAGCAATGAGAACCTGCCACACTCCTTCATCCACTGCTATCCAGAGCCCTACCTTCCCAAATGGAAGATGACCTTTGGTCTCTGCAGCCACCACCATATTCTTATATAGCAATGACAGCTGTTCCACATACCCCACCACAAAAAATTTCCTAGAATCTGAAGTGTATGTCTTGTATGCCCAGCAAACACCTCGCACTCAAACAGTTAATCATTTAAAAAATAACAAATCACTAAGAGCGAAATTCATCCCTGTGCAGAGGACCAGCCCACGGCCTATACGCCACTCAAATCCCACTTAACCCCTCAAAACAGAGCTTAAGTGGTGCATAGTCCCTATACTGGTCCTATACAAATGTGGGGGAGGGGTTAACGTCATTCTAAATGACACTCAATATCTGGATGTAAGGGAGACAAGGTGTGTGAGGTAATATCTTTTATCGGACCAACTTCCATTGGTGAGAGAAACAAGCTTTTAAGCCACACAGAGCTCTTCCTCAGGTCTGGAAAAGGTACTGTGAGAGTCACAGCTAAATAAAGATCGAACAGATAGTTTAACATAAGTAGTTAGGATGTATTCAAAGGGATGAAAGTAGCTCTGGCTCAGAAATTCATGTCACACTGAGTTATGGAGGTACTACGGGGCAGCAGGTCAGATATTAACTTGAATGCTAAAAAAGAAACAAAAGTCAGAAGTATGTCAATTATATTATCCCAGAAATAGCTAATGTAAGAAAAAAGTATGCCCTCAAACTGGTTATCTTTAAACTGCATAGCAACTGTTCATGATAGATGCAAAAGTCTACCTCAACTGTAACTAATGGCTGTTGTTCACACTATAACTTAGGGTGGAAAAAGACTGGAAGAGTCATGAGTATGCATAAAGTGGGAGGAGAGTGACTGCGTTACAGAGCACAGCACAGTGAAGTTGCATAATAGGATAAAAACGTTTCCAGATCCAGAGTTTGATTGGGCTGTGGATCAAATACCCCGGTCAGAGCCAAGTTCCTCTGCTGGTGAGTCTCCTATTTGAAGATCTGAAGCAATTGATCTTCAGTTCTGGTATGTGTATTCCAGCAACTTCAGAGCTTTGATTCCTGAAGATGTCTACAGCTTTCACAGTAAGCTCTTGCTTAAGACATACCAATATCATCTGAAAGACAGCAGCTGAGCACCTTGAGCCTTTAGTGTTTAGTCAATTCCTGCTGAAGAGGAAACAGGTATTTGAACTGGGAAAGGGAGAAGAAAATTTAATATAACCAAAAAGGATGGCAATGCCCAAAGATAGAGAAAGGAAAGCCTATGGAAGGAAGGTCTTCAGAAAATATCCAACACTACATTGTTCTTTGATCATGTGAAGCTTGGTCAACATTTTGTTCATTTATTAAAAAACTGTCTGTTCCAGCACACACACATCTCGATAACAAAAGTGCAGGGAGGGATGGGGGCAGGGCCATCCTTAGCCATACGCAGAATAGGCAGTTGCATAGGGCAGCACTATGTCTGGGGCACCACACACTCTGCCGGGAGCCGGGATGGATGGGAAGCAGTGGAGCATATAAGAGCAGCGCTGGGTCCTAGAGAGAGCTGAATGCAGCACAGTCTGAGGGAGGGGATTGGCTGCTGGGGTCTCTGGGAAGGGGAGGGGCTAGGGGTGGTGGAAGGAACTCACCTGAGAGTGTGACTCTCTCACCCGGCGTGAGGTGAGGCAGGCTGGGCGGCTCTGGCAGTATCCTTTGTTGCCCCCCCCCATAATGTCCATTCTTCTCCCCCCCCCCACAGAGCACCCCTCTCTTCCCTCCTCCCCTCTGGCAGGGCTGGGTTGAGTGAGGTGCTGGGGTCGGGGGGCTGGCTCATGGCTGGCTGCGTGCTGAGGAAGTGAAAGTGACTCACTTCCTGGGCAGTCAGCCCAAGCAACAGGGGCTGGCTGGAATTATCACACACAGCTGGCTGGGCTGGGGATAGGGTGACCAGATAGATTGTGTGAAAAATCAGGGCAGGGGGTTGGGGTAGGGTAGGGTGACCAGATGTCCCACTTTTATAGGGACAGTCCCAATTTTGGGGTCTTTTTATTTTATATATTACACCCCACCCCCTGGTTGCATCTTCAGAAATGGTAATACACAATATTTTGGACAGTTGTTGCTACAGATACAGAAACACCTTCTGTCCTTGTGATAATCCCATACTGGTCACTGGAACAAAGTTGTCTTGTAGTAGACTTCACCCAATACTTTAAATGTACAATTTTGGTGTCAGCCATCTATAAATATGTAGATACTCTGCTTCAAGAGTCCAGTACTTGCTTGGTGAGAGAAAATTTTTAAAAGCTCCCCAAAAGAAATGAAACTTTGAGGCAAGGAATCCAAAATATGAACTTACTGCATTTAATAGTGGATGGGGCGGGGGGGAAGTATGTGAGTCTTTTCCTGTAGAAAAGCAACTTCCATGCCACCAAAAATCTAACCATCCATTTTAGAACACAGAAGTAGTGCTCATATATGGCAACTGTATTTTCATGAATGCTTAACAATTCTGAAGAAGCACTCAGATCTCCTGTGTCAGTCCATGAATGACACATCCCTAGGTCCTGATGTAGTTAAGCAGTAGGAAATGGCAGGATGCTACTGGTTCTGATAGTGCTGCCTCATCGTAAACCAAAGATTGATGCCATAGCCACCTGGGAAGAGACATGCACTGAATAAAATGCTGACCATAAAAGACTATGGAAACAATATAAAAAAGCAGTAGAGAAACAAGAACATGATTTTTTTTCTGTGTGTTCTTCTGGTTGTTTTCCTGATTCAGACAGTCACAGCTAGCCCCCTCTATTCTAAGACACTCACAGCCCTCATCAGTGAATTTAGAAAAGGACTGTTTGTCTCAGACTCGTTACCTGACAAGCACATTATTAATTGTTTGCAGAAAAACAGAAAATGCTTGAAGCTAACATAAGACATGCCAGCTCCTGTTTCCCAGCTGATTCAAATTAGGTTACAACTCCTATATCAGCAAACTTCACCCACATAAAGTCATGATTAAAGATTCTGACGCAAATAGATAGAGCACCTCTAACATCACAAAATATTAATTTAAATTGTGATAGTGCCTAAAAGTCTCAATCCTAGATCAGGGCCCTGTTATGCTAGGTGCCATAAAACTGCATTACAAAACAATGATCCTTACCCTGAAATCTGTGGTCTGGTCTTGACCGAAAATGTAGGTCAACCAAGCTACATCGCTTAGGGCTCTGAAAAATTTCACACACTGTGTGACACCATTAGGTTGATTAACCCACACTGAAGATGCAGCTAGGTCGACAAAAGTATTCTTCTACCAACTCAGCTACTGCCTCTCAGAGAAGTGGATTATCTACACTGATGGAAAGACTCCTTCCTTCGCTGCAGGAAGTGTCTACACCACAGCAGCACAACTGCAATGCCATAGCTGGGCCCCTGTAGCCGCTGTACTGAAGACATACTCTAAGGCTATGTCTACACTTGCAGATGTACAGCGCCGGGAGTTAAACCAGCCCTCGGAGACAGCAGCAGGGAAAGCACTGCTGTGTGTTCACACTGTGCTCCTTGTGACTGTGGAGCATGTTCACATTAGCAGCTCTTGCAATGCCACAGAGAGCAGTGCATTGTGGTAGCTATCCCAGTGTGCAAGAGGCTGCAGCATGCTTTGGAAAGGGTTTGCAAAGCATGGGGGGCAGAGTGTGTCAGCATGTGATCTTGTAAGTTCAGACAGCGGCAGGGGGAAGGGGGAAATCTGACATCAGCCCCAACCCCCTGCCTCTCTCTCTCTTTCACACAGACATGCACAAACGCCTGCCTCTGTAGCAGGAGCATTCCACAGTAATGGTTTGCTTTGTGTCCAGGAACAGATAAGCATGCTGGCTGTCAGAAACGGAGCTTTGAAAGGGGATGTCCGCATGCCTGCAGCCGAGTTCAAAACAATGACCAGAATGGCCACTTGACTTCAGGGGATTATGGGACGTTTCCAGAGGCCAATCACAGCGCAATAATGCAACACGTCATCCACACTGACACCCTGGCGCTCCAGCTGGGATGCAGAAAGCGCTATGCTTCTCATGGAGGTGGATTACCAGGGGCGCTCTAGCTGCGGGGTCTGAGCGCTCTAAGTGCCTTGCCAGTGTGGACACCTCAGGAGTTAGGGCACCTGGGGCTGATTTAATGCATTCTCACTCGCAAGTGTAGACAAGGCTTAAGTATGAGACAACAGCTATCACCTCTTCCTCCATGTAGCAATGGTGTCAAGGGTTAGCCCAGCTTCTCTGCCTGTAAAGGGCTCCAAGAACCATGTTTTAAAGACAGTTGCAGTTTTTTAAATGCTGCCACTTTTCTGAAGTCCTTCGTATACAGTTCAGCCCAAGTCTCTCTCCAGTTTTCTGACAAGAGTATGAAGTAATGCATAGTAACACAGGAAAAGTGAAAGCAATACCTAGTTCCTGATTTAAGCTTTTAAATTAGACGTTTGAATTTCATTTTAATTTTATCTTTATGCTGTGCGAATACACTAAATCTTGATGGTAACTGCAGGATTTAGGAGGATGGTATTTTGTGATGGTTTTAATAGATTATTACTGCACTAGTCAGTCTTCTGAATTTACATATCTTTGAGAACTTTTGTTGAAACTCCCAAACTTTGCTGGAGAAAACAGGGAAGAATTGTGACTATTTTCACAAAATATTTCCTAAGTTTTCACCACCTTCAATTATTATCACTTAAATGTCAACAGAGAGATCAATGGTGTAGAAGATACAAAGATGGGTGTTGAAAACATTATATTGTAGTGGATTAGCACTTGCAGCCATGACGTGAAGGGTGGATTTTTTTTCACGAGATTGAATGAAGAGAGGGTTTGTACCTGCTGCACTAAGGTAAGGAAGTCCATCCAGAAATAAAGGAATGGTGGTATAAAGATTAGTGGAAGAGAAGGAAATTAAAAGTGATTTGGCTGCCTTTATCAAGGATGTTCATAGGTTTTTAAGATCAAAAAGGACCATTATGATCATCTAGTCTGATCTCCTGCAAAACTCATGCCATATAATTTCACCCAGTAATTCTTGCATCAAGACCATAACTTCTGATTTGAGCTGGCACGTATCGTTATGGAAAGACATCCAGTCTTAATTTAAAGATTTTTAATTGATAGAGAATCTACCACATCCATTGGTAAATTGTTCTAGGTGTCAAATAGCTTCATAGTGCCCTGTACTATCTGAAATCTTCTCCCTATGCAGGTACTTAGACCATGACCAAGTCATCTCTTGATCTCCTCTTTTCAGAAGATCACTCCGTATAGTTTATCAATCTCATTACAAGGCAGCTTGTCCTATTGTTCTGTCTTGTTTCCTAACATGCTCCCTCTGCTCCACTTCTGCCCCTATAGTCTCATTTCTGGTACCTTCACCGTCTCTTCTCTCCTGCCTGGCCCTCACAAGGTGACCACCATCTTCAGTGAGGGGGTGTCACAGGGTCCCTGCAGGCTTTCTCCCTCTTGAGCCTGCGCCCTGTGTTTAGGCTGGTATAATAAAGACTCTTCCACGCCTTCTTTTGCTGGATTACCCAAGTGTCTTTATTTATAGTATTCATGCAGTTCCCAGATCCTCCAATAGCTAGTGCCCCACAGACCCTCCCCAGGGTCTCCTGGCTTTTGAGGCTTCCTCCTTTGGTAAGGAGACAGTGATACCAACCTCCTGTCTCCTCCCAGACTAGCCTCCCCAATGAGGTTTGCCCAGGGCTTTTATAGCCCTCTTACGCCTCAGCCCAGCTGTCAGCACTTAGCTCAGCATGGTCCTCTGAGCCAGCCCTCATTAGGGCTTGCAGCTGGGCTCCCTGCTTAATACCTGTGTCTCTACCCCTGGCCTCCTGGCCAGAGAGCAGGCTGCAGCCAGCATTTTGGCAGGGCCTTAAAGGAGTTTACCCCTGCCCTGCCACAGGGGGCAACCTCACTTTCATTTATAAGGATGTAAATGCTACCCCCTTGTGGAGTCTCTGTGCTGTGGCACCAGCCCCTGTCTCATGTAGTCCATGATAGCATGCCAAGTGCACCATGGCTGACGCCAGGTGCTTTAGCTGCTAATGGTATATGGGCCCTGACGCCTTGTGAGTCCCAGTATGTATTATCCCCATTGCCTTCAAAACCAAGCTCTTCTCAGGTCCCCAGTCATGTGGCCTTTATGAACCACCCTTCCCACCAGCCACAGAATCCTCTGGTGCTGATCCCAGCCCCTCCTGAGCAGGGGGAAAAGAGGAGCAGGAGATCATCACTAACAGATTCATTGCACTACTTTTTGTTGACCTATCAGTGCTCAGCTGATTCATCACACAAGTTAGAAGGACATGGCAATCAACTTACTAAGGGCAAAACTATGTGAGACTAAGGACAGATCTCTCGTTGTTTGCGAGAACCCTTTAAATAAACCAACCCAATTTCTGAAAGACTCCTAACAAAAATCACGATAGTTGGTATCACTTTAAATATAATATACTCTTTTTTTGCAATGTACTTTCTCCCATTTGTAAGGGGCTCAAAGCTGCAAATATTGCTGCTTGGATCTGGAGCAAAATGGAATCCGAAGTGACACAACTGACATTTTTCCTCCCCTGGAGGAATCACACTTTCCACAGGCTTAGAAATTTGTCTCCTGTAGTTTTTCCTTCTACTAACACAAGGACACATGCTCCTATCTGGAGGAGTTTAGACTCTACTGTACTGGATGGTATATGGAGGGGGCTAAGCTCCTCCAGATCCTCTTAGGGACCCAAAATGAGGCTATCTTTCTTGTCCTGTTTTCCCAAATGTCTTTACACCCCTCTTCCCATATATACTCTGGGTGAGTATATGTGGCAGGCACAACCGGGAGAGCCCTTCGAATCACAGCTCTTTCATAAGCCGTACTCTCCAAGGATTGGCACTACCCAGTGGGTAAAGGTGGCAGAATGCAGGCAAGGGAATGTCTCTTTAAAAGATCATAATAGAAGAATTCTAAGCAACTCATAGTTTTCTCTTTCGTTTGTGGATTATTCCCACGTAGGGAGGGAATGGAGCCCCACAGAACACAGAATGTATATTATATCCTCTTCAGAATAAACATTCAGTGACTGTAAAACCATAATAAATGTAAGGTGCTTAAAAGTACTTAAATACACCTAATCTGGTCCTTACCAAGATTACAGAAATTCTGGTTACAAATCTTCAAATCAGATTTAGAAACCCTAGTCTCTTTTTCTTTCAGCCACATGCTAAACAAGCTAACAGTCAGATGTAGTTAAAACTTTTCAACTGAGTTAAGATCATCTATAATAGCTCATGACTTTTCAAGAATTAAACCAGCCATGTCCATTACTGCATCATATCTTAAGGAAAGGAAGGCCAGGAAAACATTTTGGCAAACACATTGAAACCAGATTTTAAAATGGAAAGATATATATAGTTGAATGCATGCACAAAAGCTAACTACATTTATACTGCGCCTTTCATCCTGCAGGATCCCACTCTTCTTGTATAGATTGCTGACCCCCTGATAGAATGGAGTGATCTCTGTGGAAGACCATGAGAGCCATTTTGTGGCAACAAAAATATACCACTAGGGTTTGGTTTTTAAGAGGGGAAGTGTAGAATAACTACTATTCCTGGCTCTGCAGTGACCTGCTGTGTGACCTTGAGCAAGTCATCTTGCCTCTCTTCATCACGGTTTCCTCACATATAAAATGAGGCTAGTGGTACTTAGTTTTCTTTGTGAATTGTTTAGCGATCTAAGCATAAAAAGTGTGTAGGGAGGCAGGGTGGCTTCCCTCCGAACCAGAGGGTAAAGAGCCACCCTCTCAGCCTGAGTGGGCAGGGCCAGCCCAAGCTTATGCCAATCCCCGGAAGGGGAGGGGTGGGACAGGAAGTACAAAGGGCGGGGCCCTTTGCCCAGTGAGGAGAGCACCAGGAAGGGAGACAGACACAGGCTGCTCCCTCCAGACCCTGCTGCCAACCCAGGGGAGGCCCCGGGACAGGAGGAACCTGACCGGGAGGAAGGCCTGTGGCGACCAGGACTGCCAGCCGCTGAGTACCCGGAGGACCTGGAGGGGCCCGGCTGTAGCCCGGGCCAGCGTGAGCCCGACACAGAGGGGGAGCTGGAGCTGCCAGCAGCTGAATACCCAGACGAGCTGGAGGGACCAGAGAGACCCACTTGAGAGACCGGGCAGGAAGTAGCCCAGGGCAGAACTGCACCGTGCGGTGGGTGTATTTGGTCAGCGGGGTATGGATGGCCCCGCGCTGACCGAGCGGTGGGACCTTTGCCTCCCGCCACTGTCAGGGCCCTGGGCTGGAACGTAGTGGAGTTGGGTGGGCCTGCGTTCCCCTACCCCGGCCAACCCGCCTTGGGTAGCAGAATCGCATGCTGCAAACCTGTGCCAGTGTGCCCCAGGGCTTGAGGGGCACGCCGCGGACTTGTGCCAGCACACCTTTTCCGCTAATTCCCCAGCGCCTGAAAGGTATGACTAAGGCCTGCCTGTGGGACCATAGCTCTCCATCGCCCCTTAGGGGCTCGGTGGACCGATTGAAACCTGTCACAGGTGCTATATTAAAAACTAAATATTGTTACATACACTCACATATATTACAAGGTACTTTGCTATGGCATCGCTAACAACTTGAAATATATGATTTCAGCAAAATTAAAATGGTTCCATTAAAAATTGTATTAACAACATATTCCCTATAGAATACATTACCTATTATTTCAATCATTAATACTTCAGGAAGTTTTTCCTTCCCTTATTATATAGTTTTGGTAACTTTTCCCTGCCGTTGGAAAAGCCCCCAATTATAGAGTTTATTTTTCTTTGAACCATCCCCAGAGCATTACGAAAGCACACACTGAATATTCAGGCTCGGCTCATGATGCAAAAGCACGTCTGAAGCAGAGAAGGTCACGGCAGATTGCCACTATTAAAAGAAGAGTACAGCAATAATGAAACAGGCAAAGCAAGTAGACATCATGCCAAGCTACCTGAATTCTCTTGCCATCTCTTTAGCTTCATTATTGCAGGTTAGAAGGTGTCATGGCAACTGTTCCAAAATTTCAGTTTTCAAAGTAACAGCGATGTTAGTCTGTCTTTGCAAAAAGAAAAGGAGTACTTGTGGCACCTTAGAGACTAACCAGTTTATTTGAGCATAAGCTGTAGCTCACGAAAGCTTATGCACAAATAAATTGGTTAGTCTCTAAGGTGCCACAAGTACTCCTTTTCTTTTTGCAAAATTTCAGTGTTGCCTTCAAAAAAATCCTTCTGAAGTCATGTCTTATCTAACGCTTCAGAATGTTTCCATTATGGTAAAGGTGTGATTTATATTGTTAGGGCCTTATCCAAAACCTATTGAAGTTGTGGAAAGACTTCTATGCTCTTGGGGCTTTGGATCAGGGCATTGCTAGGAAATATGTTGCACAATTTCTTTTAATTTATGAAATACATCTGTTCAAACTACATAGAAAAAACAAAATCCAGTTCCAGTAGTTTAAGACTCTTCCATCCCACTTTTTTGTTCTCTACTGGGGACACAGAGGCTGGTAAATACTTTAGATATAAGTTATTACCTTTTTTTTTCCCTGTGTGGATACCATAACCCTGAAACTGACAGTGAAAGGTAGACTGAAGTACTGGTAACCTCTTCCAAAGGGAATGACTGCTTACCAGAAAATGTGTAGCAAAATGGAGTATTTACTATTCAGCATATACTAGTCTCCTCTTTTAAAAGGAGCAGAAACATTTGACTTAGGTGAGAAAGCACACACCACAAATAGCAAATAATCAGAAATATTTGAAACAAATAGTTTGTTTCCAACTCACATCCTGAAGTTTGTTAATCTCGGCTGTTTGAAAAATACTTGCAAATAAAAATTGTGAGAAATTAGCAGATGTTTCACAAACAGGAAAAAACAAAAATCATTGATACATCTTATTTGCCATTAATAATATGACCAGCTGTATCCCTCTATTGCAGAGCCATTGGTCATTATCTTTGAAAACTCATGGCGATCAGGGGAGGTCCCAGATGACTGGGAAAAGGCTAATGTAGTGCCCATCTTTAAAAAAGGGAAGAAGGAGGATCCGGAGAACTACAGGCCACTCAGCCTCACCTCAGTCCCTGGAAAAATCATGGAGCAGGTCCTCAAGGAATCAATTTTGAAGAACTTAGAGGAAAGTGATCAGGAACAGTCAGCATGGATTCACCAAGGGCAAGTCATGCCTGACTAACCTAATTGCCTTTTATGATGAGATAACTGGCTCTGTGGATGAGGGGAAAGCAGTGGATGTGTTATTCCTTGACTTCAGCAAAGCTTTTGTTACGGTCTCCCACAGTGTTCTTGCCAGCAAGTTAAAGTATGGGCTGCATGAATGGACGATAAGGTGGACAGAAAGCTGGCTAGATCATTGGGCTCAATGGGTAGTGATCAATGGCTCCATGTCTAGTTGGCAGCCGGTATCAAGCGGAGTGTTCCAAGGGTCAGTCCTGGGGCCGGTTTTGTTCAATATCTTCATTAATGATCTGGAGGATGGCATGGATTGCACCCTCAGCAAGGTTGCAGAAGACCCTAAACTGGGAGGAGTGGTAGATAGGATACAGAGGGACCTAGACAAATTAGAGGATTGGGCCAAAAGCAATCTGATGAGGTTCAACAAGGACAAGTGCAGAGTCCTGCAGTTAGGATGGAAGAATCCCATGCACTGCTACAGACTAGGGACTGAGTGGCTAGGCAGCAGTTCTGCAGAAAAGGATCTAGGGTCACAGTGGACAAGAAGCTGGATATGAGTCAACAGTGTGCCCTTGTTGCCAAGAAGGCTAATGGCATTTTGGGCTGTATAAGTAGGAGCATTGGCAGCAGATTGAGGGATGTGATCATTCCCCTCTATTCAGCATTGGTGAGGCCTCATCTGGAGTAGTGTGTCCAGTTTTGGGCCCCACACTACAAGAAGGATGTGGAAAAATTGGAAAGAGTCCAGCGGAGGGCAACAAAAATGATTTAGGGGACTGGAACACATGACTTATGAGGAGAGGCTGAGGGAACTGGGATTTTTTAGTCTGCAGAAGAGAAGAATGAGGGGGGATTTGATAGCTGCTTTCAACTACCTGAAAGGGGGTTCCAAAGAGGATGGATCTAGACTGGTCTCAGTGGTAGCAGATGACAGAACGAGGAATAATGGTCTCAAGTTACAGTGGGAGAGGTTTAGGTTGGATATTTGGAAAAACTTTTTCACTAGGAGGGTGGTGAAGCATTGGAATGGGTTACCTAGGGACTTGGTGGAATCTCTTTCCTTTGAGGTTTTTAAGGTCAGGTTTGACAAAGCGCTGTCTGGGATGATTTAGTTGGGGATTGGTCCTGCTTTGAGCAGGGCTTTGAACTAGATGACCTTGTGAGGTCCTTCCAATCCTGATATTCTGTTTTTCTATGATTGTGAAACATAATTTGTATGTATTTTGGGGGGTCTGCCTCTCTTAGAGTGGACCTCCTTGTAACCTTCTGGTGTACCTCTATCCCCCTCTCTGAAAGTACAGGCATTTCCTTCTGGGCAGTCATGAGTTAGGCTTACTTAGAGCAATGTACTTCTGTAAACGTGTTCTTGCGTGCCTAACAATCTGTTGTGCATTTATGCCCTCTTGACATAACCATTTCTACCAAAAAAAAAATAAATAAATAAAATTATGAAACTCTTGGTTTGTGAAACTGAATTCTTTCACTTCCTCTCCAGCTTAGTTCTCTGATTTTGTCTCTTGCTGAGTTCCCATAACTCTCTGCTTTGCCAGTAATGCTAGTCTTAATGCTTCCTTCACCTCCTCTCATTTCCATCTCCATGCTTTTTTACAATCCTCCCCTCTGGGTTTAAAATGCCTTCTGCATCCTAGATCATCAAGAACTCTCTCCCTATTAAGTGTCTGCTGAAAACTCACAAATTTATATGCAAGTGAACCAACAATACTAATAAGAAATTATTCTCAGTCTTTCCTCTGAATACCCCAGTGTGCCGTATTTTTTGTGTCTAATAGAATGTAAACCCTTCAGAGCAGGGGCCAGCAGCACTTAACAATAGCAACAGATGAATAATAAACTGGCAGTCATCCTAATGCTTTTGAACAACTAAAGATGTGACCCCCTGACTAACGAAAGAGCAAATTTGCCATGTTGTTCATTGAAAATATTCCTGTTTCATTTTTGCTCTATTCAAAGATCACTATAAATAGTAGACAGAATTGCTGTGATAGGCTGCCTGCCCCTTAATGGAGAACCATACTAATTCTCAGATTTAAAGAAGTTGAAGATGAGAAGACATATAATGTAATCTAGTCTATCACCCGCCATTGTAGGACTGTTGCCTACAGTATGCTTTCTGATGCTTGAGTCAGTCTAGTTAAGGAGCATATTTTTAGGTGGGGTGTTCATACTGGTGGACTCAACTTTTTGCATTTGCTAAATTCTCAGATACTCACTATCTTCCCTTTATCCTTACTGTGGGCATGATTTCACAGATTTTCTGTAGTCTCTGACCTCCTTGCTTAGTTTTTAAAACTAGTTTTAGAGAGAACTATCTAAATGTATAACTGAAGCAGAGACCAGAGCATGTCCTGGACCTTGATACAGAATAACCCCATTTAGAACTGTATGCAGTTTTATTTCCAGTAACGGAGTGTTCTGCTAATGACAGATTGTGTCAGTTCCTTGCAACAGAAATCAGTTTAGCTCAAATACATTGATTCTGCCACTATATAGAATAGTTTTTACATGTAGTATGTGTATAAATAGCTGCATAGTAAAACTTGTCTGAGCAACCAAAGTGATTACGATGACTACACATTACTAGGCATGGCTTTTCTTGATCATGATATTTTTTTATACCTCTTGCAATATGTTTAAGGAGAGTAAAAATATGTTCTCTAGCACACAACAAATTTAAATGGACCAAGTCAGTTAATACACTATTTTTTAAACAATATTATGAACATGTGTTCAAGGTCTAATCAGTAATTATAATCTACTTTTATCTTGTGGAAGGAGGATAGAAGAACAGAGTAGAGATGAAGGACAGTGGAGTCAGTTAAAACAAACTACAACCCAACCAGCCATTGGACACATCATTCGATTAATTTAATCAGTCTGATTAACAGAATACTTTGTTATTATATAAAGAACAGGAGGACTTGTGGCACCTTAGAGACTAACAAATTTATTTGAGCATAAGCTTTCGTGAGGTACAGCTCACTTCGTCGGATGCATTCAGTAGCCCATGAAAGCTTATGCTCAAATTTGTTAGTCTCTAAGGTATCACAAGTCCTCCTGCTCTTTTTGCAAATACAGACTAACATGGCTGCTACTCTGAAACCATTTGTTATTGTATGTTGGGAATTTGAAATTTGAATGATGGTAAGTGCATATAAAAGGCAGGGCAGACACTTTAAAAAAGAATCAGATATGAATTACAATCAGGACTAAGGTTCAAGAAACAAAAAAATGTATAGAGAACATGCAACTTCTAGTGGCTTCAGTTGGAGTTCTGGATGCCAAGCACTTCTGAAAATCAGGCCCTGAGTTTCATACTTTTACTCAGTGGGAATTTGCCCAAGTATGGACTGATGTCAGGTGGCATTTGCTTGATGATGGCTTGCACAATAAAAGTAAGGATTTCAGGCCTGGCCGATATATATGAACAAACCAAATGTATGGGAACTCATTTGATTTTTGTTTTGCTAATAGTGAGTGATGCCCATGGGCTGGTGGAGCAAAGACTTGTACATCTTTATTCTCATCCCTCTCTCTAGTCCACCAAAGAGAAGGATCAGGTGATGAAGTACTGCAGCTTATTCTGCTGGGAAGTCTGCCTCCAGCACTTACTCCTTCTCATTTCTGTATCTCTCCTGGAAACCCAACTCCACCCTACAGCATGATTCCTGCTTTTTGGTCTGGGACCTAGAGAAAAGAAGCACGAGTGGCCAGCACCACTGTATTATTTGTGTTGTGTTAGTGCCTACAGATCCCGAGCAAGGATCAGTGCCCCATTGTACTAGGTACTGTGTACACAAACAAAAAGCTGTTCTCTTCCCTAAAGATTAGACAGCTGGTGACTACAATAATCAGTCACTAGGAAGCACAAGGTAATGGTGAAACTGTCATAAGAAGCTACCACCTGCTACTGCTGTTAGTAAATGACAGCATTAAAACTATACTAGGTGCTGGCCAGCTCTTTCTGAGGCTTCTTGCTGCTAACAGGCCTGGGACAACACCCTTATGTGTTTGACCCAATGGGGAAGGCCCTGTAAGACACTGCTGCTGTCTGTGGGCCTATTTTTGATTGATATATATAGTCATAGGCCAACTGAAGTCAATAGACTTAGCAGCATGAGCAAAAAGAGCTTTTCAATGTAAGGGCTACAGAATTAAGCTCTGTAACTTCAAAGAGTGAAGATCTCAAGTCTGCAAATGAGAATGGAAAATGGCGGCAGCACATTGTTTCATGAAGTGTGAGTTGCATAACAACAAGGGAACACTTCATTCTTACTATACTCTACACTGGCTCTTTATTAAAGCAACTGTTTACAGAACTACTGTATAACATTTCTAGCCCTGCTAAAGTCCTCTATCCTGCTACTCACGTTTCTGCCTCCAGATGCTATGTAACTTGCTATAACTACTACACCCCAATTCCCACTATTGCTCTTCTCAGCGGTCTCTCTGACTTGCTACCATCAGTTCCTTTTATGTATGGACTCTGTCTCATCCAGTCCCAAAGCCCAGTCTTTCAGTAAGAGTGTATTCCAACAGACATTTAAACACTTGAGTAAAGTTACTCATGAAATTACTCCTATTATGACATTGCTTACAGGAATAACGTTAGGAGCATAAGTGTGTTCAAGATCAGAACCCAAAAGAGCACTGTATGAACAAAAATAAAATAACATACTTAAATTAAGATGAACAAATATGTTCAATACCTTAAAATATTAGTGGCCAATTTCCCTCTAAAAATAGAGTCATTACAGTAATTTCATGTGACCCCATTTCTCTAATTTTCTTATGAGGCTGTCATGTGGGACTGTGTCAAAAACCTTACTAAAATCAAGATATATTACATCTATTGTTTCTCCCTTATCCACTAGGCCAATAACTCTGACAGAGAAGGAAATTAAGTTGGTTTGGAATAATTTGTTGTTGACAAATCCATACTGGCTATTCCTTATAACTCAATTATCTTATAGGGGTGCTTACAAATAGATTGTCTGATAATTTGTTTCAGTATCTTTCCTGGTATTGAAGTTAGGCTGACTCATCTATAATGCCCTGGGTTCTCTTAGTTCCCCTTTTTAAATATAGGTACTATGTGTGCCCTTCTTCAGTCCTCTGGCATCTCATCCATTCTCCATGATTCTCAAAGATAATCTCAAATAGTTCTACAATTGCTTCAGCTACTTCCTTAATCACCAAAGGATGAATTTCATAAAGCTCTGCCTACCTGAATATATCTAACTTGTTCTCTTCTTATTTTGGCTTCTGTTCCTTCCCCATTATTGCTTTGTTTTGAGTCTCTGGGCATAATTAACCTTTTTTGTGAAGACTGAAGCAAAATAGACATGAAACACATCAGTGTTCTTGATTTCATCTGTTATTAGCTCTCCTTCCCCACTAAGTAGAGGACCCAACCTTCCTTCATCTTCCTGTTGCTCCTAATGCATTTATAGAACCTCTTATTGCCTTTTATGTCCCTTGCTAGCTGTAACTCATTTTTTGTCTTTTGATGTATTGCTTTTCCAGCCAATGTCTCGGAATTTCAAGTTGCCCATTACTTCCAGGTGTTGTGTTTTGGATATTTATTTGTTCCAGAAATGCCTCATCCACTTCCTTCTTCTTATTTGGTGGTTTATAATGGATCCCTCTTCCATGATATCACCCCGGTTTTCTCCCCACCCTTTTATCTTCACCCAGAGACTTTCAACTGGTGTGCTTCTCACCTCCCTTCTGGACTTCAGAACAAGTGTATATATTCTTGATGTACAATGCAACACCACCTCCCTTTTTAACCCTGACCGTCTTTCCTGAACACCAAGTCTCAGTGATGCTAGTTAAGTCAAATATGATGAGATAACTGGCTCTGTGGATGAGGGGAATGCAGTGGACGTGTTATTCCTTGACTTTAGCAAAGCTTTTGACACGGTCTCCCACAGTATTCTTGCCAGCAAGTTAAAGAAGTATGGGCTGGATGAATGGACTATAAGGTGGATAGAAAGCTGGCCAGATTGTTGGCCTCAACGGGTAGTGATCAATGGCTCCATGTCTAGTTGGCAGCTGGTATCAAGTGGAGTGCCCCAAGGTTTGGTCCTGGGGCTGGTTTTGTTCAATATCTTCATTAATGATCTGGAGGATGGCGTGGATTGCACCCTCAGCAAGTTTGCAGATGATACTAAACTGGGAGGAGAGATAGATACGCTGGAGGTTAGGGATAGGATACAGAGGGACCTAGACAAATTAGAGGATTGGGCCAAAAGCAATCATATGAGGTTCAACAAGGACAAGTGAGTCCTGCATTTAGGACAGAAGAATCCCGTGCATCGCTACAGACTTGGGACCGAATGGCTAGGCAGCTGTTTTGCAGAAAAGGATCTAGGGGTCACAGTGGACAAGGAGCTGGATATGTGTCAACAGTGTGCCCTTGTTGCCAAGAAGGCTAATGGCATTTTGGGCTGTATAAGTAGGGGCGTTGCCAGCAGATTGAGGGATGTGATCATTCCCCTCTATTTGACATTGATGAGGCCTCATCTGGAGTAGTGTGTCCAGTTTTGGGCCCCACACTACAAGAAGGATGTGGAAAAATTGGAAAGCGTCCAGCGGAGGGCAACAAAAATGATTAGGGGCCTGGAACACATGACTTATGAGGAGAGGCTGAGGGAATTGGGATTGTTTAGTCTGCAGAAGAGAAGAATGAGGGGGGATTTGATAGCTGCTTTTAACTACCTGAAAGGGGGTTCCAAAGAGGATGGCTCTAGACTGTTCTCAGTGGTAGCTGATGAAAGAACAAGGAGTAACGGTCTCAAGTTGCAGTGGGAGAGGTTTAGGTTGGATATTAGGAAAAACTTTTTCACTAGGAGGGTGGTGAAGCACTGGAATGGGTTACCTCGCGAGGTGGTGGAATCTCTTTCCTTTGAGGTTTTTAAGGTCAGGTTTGACAAAATGCTGTCTGGGATGATTTAGTTGGGGATTGGTCCTGCTTTGAGCAGGGGGTTGGACTCGATGACCTCCTGAGGTCCCTTCCAACCCTGATATTCTATGATTCTATTAGCTGAGGTACTAATACTTTGCGTTCTTGCTGCTTATTCCCCATGTTCCTTGCATTTATGTACAGACATCTAAGATCTGGAACAGATTCCCACACTGTTATCCCTCTTGTTGCTCCTATAACACTATTGTAATTTTCCGTTTTCCAACTCCACCATCTAGCTCTCTCTTAAGGTCATCTTTTTTATACCTGTATGTTGCATATACTGAATTTATATTTTTATCCTTTCCCTAACACTGCTGCTTTTCAACTCTCATGGCTTCTGTGCTGTGTCTCTTAGATGTGCAGCACACAACTCTCCCCCCAAAGGGAAGGGGGCATAGATGGCTCTAACCCACCTTTGTGACCTCCGATTCTGCCCCAGGAGAGGCCTTGTATGTAAGTCAGACAGCCCTTGGCAACAGTCTAAGCTATGGCAGCCCAGGGGCGGCAGTGCTGCTGGAAATCTCTTCAATGTTGTGTGCCATGGCCTAGCCCCTGACCCCTTTGCAAGCCCAGCCCCCAGCACGGGGTCCTAAGAATGCAGCATATGACTTTCTGCTCCACTGCCTATATCAGAGGAATCCTTTCTTAACCTCAGCCACAACCAAGACTTACAGGGCCCCTTTATGCTGACCCCATCCTTTTATCTTCCATGAAGGGGCTGGCGTGGAGGTGAGGATCTCATCTTTGGTATTTGTTTTGTCAGTGTTACTTCTCCATTTCACTCTCTTTTCTCCACTGGATGCCTTGTTTTTCTCTGTTCTTCTCCCCAATCCCCCAGGTTCTCTAACGTAGAACACAAACCTAAGAATGTTTGAGTTGGAGTTGAACCCTATGCTCTGGATGTCCCTAAACCTCTGAATGCTAGAAGCTTTGATTGGATGACAGCAGATGGATAATGTGATCATTGCCCTGTTCTGTTCATTCTCTCTGAACCATCTGGCACCAGCCAACTGTCAGAAGACAGGATACTGAGCTAGATGGACCATTGGTCTGACCCAGTATGGTCATTCTTATGTTCTTTTGAATGCTTGAGCCTTCAGTGTTGAAAATTAAGCACCCATCCTGAGTTTCAGTAATTGTAAAAATGAAAATGTAATTACATTGTTTTCTCACTTCATTTGGAAACTATTAATTACATTTTAATCAGGATATCCAGTAGGTTCTGTTGATTCAGGAAATTGCTCCCTCCCCCAATGTTCCTGGCTGTTTTTTCATGATTAATCATGGGGTTAGGTGGCTAAGTTTTTCAATGTAATTGCCCACTGGTTAGGAACAATTCTTCAGTTACTGGAAGTAGTTAGATGAAAATGATCCCACTCTTTTCAGGATATATTCTGTAAATCAGCTTGAAAAATCCTATTTACAGATTTTTGTGGGGGGAAAAATGGGCAAGCCTTTATCTGTTGCAGGTCTCTATCTGCCAATGAGGTAATGAGAAATACTTGTGAAACAGTAAACAAACATATCAGTGCCAAATTACATAAATAGGGATGCATGGCAGGAGAGCCCCAAAAAGATTAGGGTGCTAAATTTCTGCTAGCTTTCCAAAAAAGCTCCAGTGTCGTGAAAAATTAAAACTAATTTAAAATGAGTGTTTCCAAAGGTAACTCATTGAGAGTATAGTTTGCTGACTGACTAAAATGCTTGACTTTTATATCACGATGAAATATGGTTTCCTTCGCTGAACAAATTCTTCAAAGTTAGATGCTTTGATGCTAACAGCTAGCTCTGCTTCTCACTCTGTTCCCTTATTCTTTGGTCTCACTCTTATTCTTTCCCTGCTCTGAGGCCTTCCCCAAAACCTTCTGAAGTAAAACCTTGATCCTGCAAACATGCCTGTGCGGATTTGCAAGATTAGGCCTGTAGTATTCAGCAGAGAGTACGATACCTATCTGATGCTACTTCTACACCTAACAGTACTAATCAGCACATTTTCAGCATCATCCGTGCTAGTCTTCTATTTCAGTGCTACTGGCTATCACTCCCTCTTCATTCTGAGTAGAGAAATATAAACCCTAACTCACTTGCAACCCATAATCTTAAGGGGCAGCACTTCCTGGAGTTTAAATATAAAAATGTTCAGTTCTATTGGGAAATTTCAAAGCCACGTTCTCTGATAGGTTTAATACTCTCTGAATCTCTTGGCATTAACAGGACTGTGGAAAATTCTACCTCTGATGCTCATAATAATCCAACATATGTTCCATATTTTAAGCTATGACTGCAAACATTTCTACATCCATCTTTTAACTCTTAAGCAGTTCCTGGTTTTTATAGGGTTTTCCTCACACAAATTTCTGCAGCCTTACACCCCATGATCTCATTTTTCATGAGATAAGCAGGGTTTAGCCTGGTGAGTATTTGGATGACAGATTATAAAGAAAACTTCAGAACACTTCATTTTAAAGTTGGTGATTTAGCAGGTGGTATTTTTCCCTCTGTGTTAATACTAGTGTCTCTTTGCTGAGCAGGAGCAGAACTTGGGCCCTTGTAGGTTCACTTACCATATGGAGCAGAAATCCATTATGTGGAGTCAGGGATTTTCTTTGGGCTTGTCAACATGTGTATAATGAAGTTATACTGCTATAACTTTGGATGTGAATTTGATTACACACTCAGCCTCTTGGGGAGGGAAACATATTTTAGTGCCTGATCCAAATGGATTGCAATGGAATTTGGACCAGACCCTCAGTCTCTTACAACACCCTCTGTTGAACAAGGAACTGAATCTTGAGCTAGCTAAATGTAGCTTTGCATGGCTAGAAGGATAGTTTGAAAGATACAGCTCTTTTTAAGCTGGAGGGGGGAAGCAGGAGAATGTGGAGTACCAAAGAACCAGTGCGATGTCAAAAAATATTATATATTACATGCTTTTTTTTTTTTTTTTTTTTTGCTACTGAGCATGAACACATACCTAGTGAGCATGTGCAAGGTCAGGTTGTGTGCAGACATGTGGTGAAGAACTGAAATCTCAGTGAAGAACTTGCCTTCCCAAGTACACTGAAGCTGTGCAGGGATTCTGCAATAACACATGATACTGGAGTTAAGGAAGATGTTGTATGCCTCTCCTCAATTGTTTAAAAAGGCATCTGGATACCATGCTGAAGAATAGAAGCCGACAGTATAGTCTGTTGACAGACCACAACACAAGGTTTCATTTCTGGTGAACGATGCTAATAACTATTTTTGTTAATTAACATAATAATTACATAACCTCAGAGAAACCTCTAAACTATAATTGTCTGCAAAGTTCTGAGTTTGTACAGTCTCTATGCTTTAAACTTGAAGAAAATGAAAAATCATAAGATTCTTATTAGAGATGCTCTTTTTCATGAACTTCTTCCTTTAAAGCCAGCATTCAACTGATTTGAATTCAGAACCTAAGAGATTTACTTGGAAATCCTCAGAAAACTCAAGAAATCTCCTGAAAGAAGTCACTGAAGAGATTATTCAAGAGGTTTCAGAGTAACAACCGTGTTAGTCTGTATTCGCAAAAAGAAAAGGAGTACTTGTGGCACCTTAGAGACTCACCAATTTATTTGAGCATAAGCTTTCGTGAGCTACAGCTCACTTCATCGGATGCATACTGTGGAAAGTATAGAAGATCTTTTTATACACACAAAGCATGAAAAAATGGATGTTTACCACTACAAAAGGTCTACAGCCAAGCTCTGCGATACAACTGCATTTGCTCCAACCCCTCAGACAGAGACAAACACCTACAAGATCTCTATCAAGCATTCTTACAACTACAATACCCACCTGCAGAAGTGAAGAAACAGATTGATAGAGCCAGAAGAGTTCCCAGAAGTCACCTACTACAGGACAGGCCCAACAAAGAAAATAACAGAACACCACTAGCCGTCACCTTCAGCCCCCAACTAAAACCCCTCCAACGCATTATTAAGGATCTACAACCTATCCTGAAGGATGACCCAACACTCTCACAAATCTTGGGAGACAGGCCAGTCCTTGCCTACAGACAGCCCCCCCAACCTGAAGCAAATACTCACCAGCAACCACATACCACACAACAGAACCACTAACCCAGGAACCTATCCTTGCAACAAAGCCTGTTGCCAACTGTGCCCACATATCTATTCAGGGGACACCATCACAGGGCCTAATAACATCAGCCACACTCTCAGAGGCTCGTTCACCTGCACATCCACCAATGTGATATATGCCATCATGTGCCAGCAATGCCCCTCTGCCATGTACATTGGTCAGACTGGACCGTCTCTACGTAAAGGAATAAATGGACACAAATCAGATGTCAAGAATTATAACATTCATAAACCAGTCGGAGAACACTTCAATCTCTCTGGTCACGCGATTACAGACAGGAAAGTTGCAATATTACAACAAAAAAACTTCAAAACCAGACTCCAGCGAGAGACTGTTGAATTGGAATTCGTTTGCAAATTGGATACAATTAACTTAGGCTTGAATAGAGACTGGGAGTGGCTAAGTCATTATGCAAGGTAACCTATTTCCCCTTGTTTTTTCCTACCCCCTCCCCCCCTCCTCAGACGTTCTTGTTAAACTCTGGATTTGTGCTGGAAATGGCCCACCTTGATTATCATACACATTGTAAGGAGAGTGATCACTTTAGATAAGCTATTACCAACAGGAGAGTGGGTTTGGGGCGGGGGGGGGGAGAAAACCTGGATTTGTGCTGGAAATGGCCCAACTTGATTATCATACACATTGTAAGGAGAGTGATCACTTTAGATAAGCTATTACCAGCAGGAGAGTGGAGTGGGGGGAGAGAAAACCTTTTGTAGTGGTAAACACCCATTTTTTCATGCTTTGTGTGTATAAAAAGATCTTCTGTACTTTCCACAGTATGCATCCAATGAAGTGAGCTGTAGGTCACGAAAGCTTATGCTCAAATAAATTGGCGAGTCTCTAAGGTTCCACAAGTACGCCTTTTCATTATTCAAGAGGTTTACATATGGGTGAATCTTGGACAAGGACAGCAATG
Source organism: Lepidochelys olivacea (assembly GCF_965140295.1). NCBI lineage: Eukaryota > Metazoa > Chordata > Testudines > Cheloniidae > Lepidochelys > Lepidochelys olivacea. Next base: position 272,336,353 of record NC_140411.1, read on the forward strand.
CTGGTGGTGTGGCGGGACCTGAAGTCCATGCGAAGATCACCTAGGGAATACAAGTAGAGAGGGGAAGACTTGCATAGAGCCTTGAAGAGGTGACCACTGACCATCAGTTTAAATCTGATGTAATACCAGATGGAGAAGCAGTTAAGGGATTCAGAGGGGAGTGACACGATCACAGGCAAGGACGATGAAAAAAGATGTTGGAAAAGTAATACAGCAAAATACAAAATGTCCAACAAGTTATTGGAATTTACTGGGGACAACTTTTTGTTTCAGAAAGTGGAGGAAGTGATCGGAGGGCAGCTATTTTAGACTTGATTCTGACCAACAAGGAGGAGTGAACTTCAGAAAAGCAGACTTTACCTACCAGTTCTTTGAGTTTGTTCAGGTCCCATGCCAAGAAAATCTGCGAGAGAAAAGAGAGCTGGAATTTTCTCAAAGAGACTATGAAATGCACAACTGCCAGCTATTCCAATATGAAGGAAAGAGAGGAAGAATAGTAAGTGGCCAATATGGCTCCATCAGGAGCTCTTTAATGACCTGAAAAAGCAAAAAGGAAACTTACAAAAGTGGCAACATGGAAAAATTGCTAAGGATGAGTACAAAATAATAGCACAAGCACACAGGGATAAAATCAGAAGACTAGGGCACAAAATGAATTACACCTAGCAAGGGACATAAAAGGCAATAAGAAGAGGTTCTATAAATACATTAGTAGCAAGAGAAAGATGAAGCAAAATGTAGGTCTTCTACTTAGTGGGGAAGGAGAGCCAATACCAGATGACATCAAGAACACTGGTGGGTTTCATGGCTATTTTGCTTCAGTCTTCACTAAAAAGGTTAATGGTGACCAGTTGCTTAAGACAATTAATATTGTGACAAAGTTCCTCCTCTACCTTGGTGGGTCTTGCGCTTATTGGCAGATTTACTCGCCTTGGAGCTTCACAGCAGCCCTCAGTTTGGCCATTTTCATGAACCCACAGCCCAGGTCAACTTCTCCTGTGTCAGACCAGGAGTTGGGAGGTCTGGGGGGAACCTGGGCCTGCCCTCTACTCAGGGTTCCAGCCCAGGACCCTGTCGTATGCAGCTGTTTAGAGTGCCTCCTGGAACAGCTGTGCAACAGCTACAACTCCCTGGGCTACTTCCCCATGGCCTCCTCCCAACACCTTCTTTATCCTCACCATAGAACCTTCCTCCTGGTGTCTGATGATGCTTGTACTCCTCAGTCCTCCAACAGTCTGCGTTCTCACTCTCAGCTCCTAGTGCCTCTTGCTCCCAGCTCCTCACACACACACCACAAACTGAAGTGATCTCCTTTGTAAATCCCAGGTGCCCTGATTAGCCTGCCTTAATTGTCTCCAGAAGGTTCCTGATTGTTCTGGAACCTTCCCTGTTACCTTACCCAGGGAAAAGGGACCTACTTAACCTGGGGCTAATATATCTGCCTTCTATCACTCTCCTGTAGCCATCTGGCCTGACCCTGTAACAATATAAACAACAATGGAGAAGGAATGCAAACCAAAGAGGGAAAGAACAGGTTGAAGAACATTTAAATATATTCAAGTCAGCAGAAACTGATGAAATTCATCCTAGGGTACTTACGGAACTAGCTGAAGCAATCTTGGAACTGTTAACAATTATCTTTGAGAACTCCTGGAGGACAGTTGAAGTCCAGAAGACTGGAGAAGTGCAAACATAGTACCTATCTTTAAAAAGGGGAACAAAGAGGACCAGGAGCATTATAGACTAGTCAACTTTGATATCTAGAAAGATGCTGATATAAATTAATGACCTTGACAAATTGGAGAACTGGTCTGAGATCTACCAGATGAAATTCAACAAAAACAAGTACACAAAACTTAGTAAAAATTGAATTTACAACTACAAAACGGGGAATAACTAACGAGCCAATAGTACGGCTGAAAGGGATTTGGAGGTTATAATGGATCTCAATTTAAATGAATCAGCAATGAGATCCAGTTGTGAACAAGGCTAATATCATTCTGAGGTGTATTAACAGGAGTGCTGTAAGACATGGGAAGTATTTGTCCCATTCTGTTTGGCACTGGTGAAGCCCCAGCTGGAGTATTGTGTCCGGTTGTGGTTGCCACACTTTGAGAGTCCAGAGGACAGCAACAAAAATGATTTAAAAATTTAGAAAATATGACCTGGGCATGTTTAGTATCAAGGAAAGAAGACTGAAAGGGGGACCTGATGATAGTCTTCAACTATGTTAAGGGCTGTTATAAGGAGGATGGTGATCAATTGATGTCCACATCCACTGAAGGTAGGATAAGAAGTAATCGGCTTAATCTGCAACAAGGGGGATTGAGTTTAAATATTAGGAAAATTTTCCAAATATAAGGGTATTTAAGCTCTAGAATAGTCTTCCAAAGGAGGTTGTGGAATCAACATAATTGGAAGTTTTCCCGATCAGGTTGGACAAATGCCTATCAGGGATGATTTGGGTTTACTTTTTCCTGCCTCAGTACAGTGGGCTGGATTAAATGACCTCTCAAGGTCCCTAATAGCCCAACATTTCTATGATTCTGTGAGTTAGCTGAATTTATTCAAATAGATACACTTATTTTAAAAACTATTAAATCCTTGGCCTCATAAGGAATTTTTAGTCCCTTCCCCCCAACTTGACTTTTTCTAAAATGTCTAGTACACATTCAACATGTGTCCATCTTGCATACCAACTCACATCACTTTAAAAAGAAATAGATTAAATCCATATTAAAAATGAAGCATACAATGTTTTTAAAAACAATATTTTAAATACTTTGTTCTTACTCTAAAATGTACTTATGGCCTTTCAAATCTGCACTAGACCAACTACTCAAATTATGAACTGATAGGGAGTTTGTTTGTAAAGATGTATGGTATACCTTTCCTCAAGCCCAGTGGTGTTACTCAAGGGCTTGATTCTTCCAGTTATTTTTCACTTTGCTCATGCAAGAAGTCTGGTTAAATTAAGTGATGCTATGATGTATGATTAAAAACTCCTAATGTGAAGGTTTTCCAGGATAAATTGGAATCTCTCTTTGTGGCCCATACCTCTCAATATTTGCCCTCCTTTGTGAAGAACTGAAAGACAAGGGATAGGCATATTTTGATGGACTCCCAATAACCACCAACACATGCTCTCCTCTGGAGCAGGGTAAAAACTGGAGTGTAAACATGTGAGCTCGTCATATCTCTCAAAATATGCAACCTTAGGTGACAGAAGTTAGGTTGACAGAGAGGCCCACTTAATACAGGGCATAATCTGACATGATATTACTTCTCAAAAGAGAAATCTAAATTTTGCAACTGCAGTGGATTTTAGATTAAATAAAAATTGGACCAGACATATTTCTGATCTGGGAGGTAGGGGTCAGGGCAAGTCTTTAGGATTTCAAATGTCCGTTAAGGCAGCAGTTTAAATGTTAGAAATACCAGTGTATTGTATATGATATTCATTCATTTAGTGATGCTAAATTGAAATTAGTTGAAATTAGTACTGGCTAGTATGATAAAGGTTCTTAATTTGCCCAGCCTCATTGTTTTACAAGATGTTTATAACTGAAGCCTGGTAGGTAGCATTTTAGATTAAGAACTGCCCCACTCATCAAGAGCACACTGTTCTTCATATGGGGGTCTGTAACTGTCCTGTCTGGCTTAATTGGAAAACTTGGCCAACCAGTCCTAGGAGCAGTGGTAAATTTGGCTTTGACTGTGAGCTGTCAGTCGTTTCGGTGAGTACTTCTACACAAGCTTAGCTTGTGCTCATGTGATCTCAAATGCTATCCTCATTGAAGCAGTTTCTGATGCTCTCTTTTTCATCTGCCCAAGCTAGTGTAGAAAGGGCCATAACAGTACATACAATATCAACTATGAGTTGCTGTTTAGTTGTGAATGAGGAATTGTTTCCCCGCTTGAGTTCATGTGAGCCATCTGATTGCTGGGCCAGGGGGGCATAGTGAAACAGTGTAGAACACATGACAAGCATGCTATTTACAGATACAGCAGCCTACACCTGACAGTCAAGATTTAAAGGACCAGATACCTTGTTTTTAAAAAACATTTTATTTTGCTTCAGTAAAATCTCTTTCTCCCTTCCCCCTCTCTATAGCCTTTACATCTTGTCTGTCCCCAAACTGGGACCAACTCCAGTTATAACAAAGAAATAAAAAAGAAATGCCAAATTAAATGTTAACAATACAAATGGTATTAAAATAACTTTTTATTTATGTGAGAAGCTTTAAAATAGATATTTTATTATCATTTGTCCCAAATAACCTTATTGTATTGATCTTAACATTGGGAAAAGTACTATAACACCCACTGAACCCAGTGAATTATTTGCTACTTGCCCCAGGAGTGGTAACAGTTGTTTTACTGGAAAAGATTGCTCACAATGGTACAGAATGATAAATCATGATGTGGTTTTTATTAGGGAGTTAGGCAGTGTACTGCCCTAAGTCCCCATAGATTTGGGGGATGGAGGACTCTGACCATAATGATATGCTAGAGGTGATGTTTGATGGCATCTCCCATTTCCATGGCTTGTTTTATGGGAGTCCTGGTCATGTTTCTCCTCTGTCTGTCAGGAGCTACAGTTCTGATGCTAGCCCCTTCCCCACCAACTTTTCCTGCAGGCTCCCCAGTGTATTGCTGCCTCAAACTGAGCCCCCATTTTGACACCATTTTAGTTCATGTCTTCAGCCTCAGCATAGGAGGCTCTCTCCCCTTCCTCTTCTCCCCGCCCCCTCCCCCCGCAAAAAAAACCCACCCAGAAAAAAGTGGAGGAACTACACAGCCTGTGGAGACACCTTCCACTTCTCTCTTGCTGGACCTGTCTGCCAACAATGGTTGATCTCTGTAATCTCTCAAGTTGAAATACAAGGTAAAGAGGAGGAACTCGGGCTTCTTATTTTCCTAAGGGGAAGACTTTGGAGGAGGCTGTACTAGTCCTTCCAGCAATAGTTAAGGTGCTGGGGAGAATGGTGTGCTTTCTCTGACTTCTCCATTCTTTTTTGTGAGTTATTTGAAGAGTCTACAATTAGACCTGCCCCTTCCCCAAAATTCTAAGACTTCTGGTTTTCATAGCCTGAAGTTGACTGCTTGCTGCTTTGTAGTATTTTTTCCATTCCAAGCCTTCTGATTTCTTTGTACATTAATGAGTCTCTTTAGGACCCCTTTGACTATAAAACAGAGGAGGCATTCAAGGAAACCTGTGGCTTCAATGGGAGCCAAACTGCAGCGTGGCTTGTCTTTCCTGAGGTACCATCCAATGGCTCTCAGATACTCAACAGTGAAACAGGAGATCAGCTTCAAATTCCCTAAATTAGTTTTCAGGAATTTATCTGGGTTGCAGGTAGTAGCTGAAAATCTCAGGCATCAAAACTCAATCCACCTCAAGGTTAATGCTATAGAGCCTTAGGCTTCAGGTCCCTTTTGAGTCACCTAGGGGAGGGAAGTCCATGCTCATATCCCTATCATTCAAGGGTCACTGTTTTTTTGGAAATATTTCTGACTACATAGGACTGAAAGGGGCCTCCTGGGCCAGGCATAGAATCCCATTCATAAACATATCAAGCTCTTTCTTATCTAGTTTTACTACACCCTGAGGTAAATCTCAGGGAAGAGAATTTCTCTCCCTTCTGCAATCTCTCACTCCCACAAATCTGTGCCAACCTCTTAAACTTACTCCTCCCACATGAGGAAACTAGACTTCTACATCCATACATTTCTAATCAAGTACAATCTTTAGGGTCCAATTTAACAGCAATGTTCACTGTGGAAGCCAAGCCTATCCTGGGGCGAGGGAAATCTGACTGCAACTAATTTTAACTTTCTGTTTCTCTCTGAAGGTTGTGGCTCTGTGGAGCCAGAATGTTTCTTTACCTGATCAATCACCATCTTGGATGTTTGGGTGCTGTTATAAACATAGGTATTTAATAGAATTCCAGTCTCTTCTGCCCTCCTCCCTTCCATATCTCTGCAAAAACTAGAGAACTAGAATAATGTCTGGAGTTAGCTAAACTAATTTGGTCAGACTCTCAGACTTTCTTGTATTGGTCACCTTGAAAGTTGCTCCCCTTCATGTCTCCATTGCTGCTATCCATAAAAAGTACCTTTATAATTTACAGAACAACATCTGCATTTCCAGTACAAGTCTCTTCCTTTCAGGCTCTCTGTGCCACACCATCCCCAGACATCAATAGAAGTAATTATCATCAGCCCTCATGAAGGAAGGGGTTGAACTCAACTCCAGTATTACGCTGCTGTGTTTGAACGCAATAGTGAAATGTGTATGATTGAATTACTCAGATATAAATACTTGATTTGAAGTTCTCTTGATAAAGCCCCTTTATAGATATTTTCATATCTGCATGATGTGGCTACTGCAGCCACACCCAGACCATAAGGGCAGGTATTAGCATCCTTTTTTTCCTGGAGCTAGATGAGCACGCCATCTAGGCAAAACTATGCTCAGTTTCGTGGACCATATGGTAGGGAGAGGTGTGGATATAAGATGTGGGCTTCCAGACCAGAATACAGGAAAAGAAGCTAAGGGCTGGGACCTAGATGTTTTCAGCTGGGGCTCTCAAGGTGGCATTACCTTAATAAGGCTTTGCTATGTATGATGTGTGCCATCTTTGTTCAAGTTGAACAACAAATCTTGGATTGACTCTGATCTCACATTGATTTTACAACAATGTAATTCCACTGAGGTCAACATCACCATTATGTGAGATCAGAATCAGGCCCTGGGCCAGAGCCTCAGATCAGGCTACTGGGCCAGAGCCTCAATTAGGGTAAATGCCTGTAGCTCCATTAACTTCAATAGTTACACCAGTTGAGATCTGGGCCACTCCATAAAATGGATATTATGGAAACAGCTTGACTCTGTGTCACTATTTTCTCTTCTATCCAGTGAATAACTGCTCCAAAGTTTCAAATTCTACTTACTGCTCTGCAAAAAGAACAATATTATACTGCTGTTGTAAGGGGGGAAACACACATCAAGAATAAGAATTATTTCTACACTCTATGTGGGGAGGTAAGGGGAGGTCAAATCCAAGGAGATCATGGAAATAGATAAAATCCAGAATTCTAGCAGACATAATAATGAGGGGGAGGGCATCTTTTTCCTCTAAATATGCAGACAGTATTGAAATATTTAAGATTACACTATGAAGAGATATTGCAATATACATAAAACATGAAATGCCAAAAAAGGAAATCTCTGGTATTACATTAACTTTGCAAAGACAGATACGCTAGCATAGACAAGATAGAATAGTGTGCAGGCATTTGTTTCCTAGAGGTCTTTCCCCAAACAGTAGGAAAATGTTTGTTCAGACAAAGCCCACTATAAAAACAAGGAAAATCTGTACAGAGTCTTATCTAGGATCTACACAAATCAACTATTTCCTTTAAAAAATTCCTTGTGGAATATAATTCACAGTCCATCTTAACATTGTTCTTTAAAAAAATAGTCAGATCTCAAATTTGCTTCTAAATATGTACTATCACATGCAGCTGAACAGCACTATGAGTAGTATTTCAGTTGCCAAAAAGAATTAGTCTCTGCTGGGATTTTTTAAAATAAAATTATTGTAAATAAAGCACATAGAACCATATGTTCAAAGTTATTTTGAAAAATCTCCCAGGGACATTAAGCCTATTACTAACGTGTATCTGCTCTACATGGGGGCTTAGCATTTTCTCAGTTACTTTGCAAATGGAATGACTATTTCTGAAGTGAACAAATTTATCTCAATCACGCATTACAGCCTAAATAAAACACGTGTAACTTTGTATCTTGAACTATTGTAAGCAAGTAACAAACATTTTCCCATGAGCTTAATCTGGTAATATGCATACAGTAAGAATCCTTCTGTATTTCTACATTTTCCACCACAGGTGTCACTAGCAATTCATGCCCCGTCTCTGATATCACAACGCCAGTCAAAAATAAACTGGAAACTTTTTCCAGACAAGGATTATCAAGTGTCAGTTCCGATAAGTCTGTGAAAAGGAAAGGCATGATACAGTGTTGCAATGTCCCTGTAATGTTGGATCATACTTCAACATTAGCATTCAAGTAGCTGCAAGTGTGCAAGTTGTGTGTAATTATTGTGACTTTGATGTAGATGCATGGATTCCAAGGCCAAACAGGGCCATTTTGGTCAGCTAATCTCATCTCCTGTACAACACAAGCCCACGCAACTTCCCCAAAATAATTCCAAGAGCGTATGTTCTAGAAAAATATCCAATGTTGATTTAAAAATTGTCAGTGATGGAAAATCCACTATAACCTTTGGTAAATTGTTCCAGCGGTTAAGTACTTTCACTGCCAAAAATTTACACCTTATTTTCAGTCTGAATTTGTCTTGGTTCAACTGCCATGAATCATGTTATACTTTTTTCTGCTAGATTGAAGAGTCCATTATTAAATATTTGTTCCCCATGTAGATATTTATAGACTATAATCAAGTCAGCCCTTAACCTTCTCTTTGTTGGACTCAAGGAGCTCAATCTATTTAGTTTATCACTATAAGGCATGTTTTCTTCTTATTTAATTATTCTTGTGTTTTTTATCTGAATCCTCTCCAATTTATCACCATCCTTTTTGAATTGTGAACACCAGAACTGGATACAGCATTCCAGTAATGCTTTCACCGGTGCCAGATACAGAAATAAAATAACCTCTCTACTCCTACTGTTTATTCATCCCAGGATCATGTTAGCAGGCCACAGTGTCCCATTGAGAGAGCTCATAGTCAGCTGATTATCCACTATGACCCCCAAATATTTTTTTAGAGTCACTGCTTCCCAGGATAGAGTCCTCAATCTTGTAATTTTGGCTTACGTTCTTTGTTCTTAGATGTGTACATTTACATTTAGCCATATTTTAAACTCCTATTGGTTGCTTGTGCTCAGTGTACCAAGTGATCCACATTGCTCTAAATCAGTGACCTGTCTTCATCATTATTTACCACTCCCCAATTTTTGTGTCATCTGCAAACTTTATTAGTGATGATTTTATGTTTTCTTGCAGGTCATGATAAAAATGTTAAATAGTGTAGGAACAAGAACCAAATTCCTGTGTGACCCCACTAGAAACAAATGTTTCCCATTGAATGTTCCCCATTTACAATTATGTTTTGAGACTTATCAGTTAGCTAGTTTTTAATCTATTCAGTTTGTGCCATGTTAATGTTATAGCTTTATAGTGTTTTAATGAAAATGCCTTACAGAAGTATAAGTATATTACATCAACGCTATTACCTTTATCAAGCAAACTCATAATCTCATCAAAATATATCAAGTTAGTTTGACGGGATCTATTTTCCATAAACCCATGTTGATTTGCATTGATTACATTAATTACATTAATCTTTAAACTTCTAAGAATTTGCTGATTGTGGGGCAGCTGCCATCTTGTGAGGCTCAGCAGTAGTATGTGCAGAAGAGAGGAGCACTGCTTGCTTTCTTTCATGGAGGCTTTGCATATCTTCATCTACCACACAGGGAAGGGGAAGAATGTACTTCACTGCAAAAGCCCTGGGCCTAATCCTGCACACTCTTGAAAATGTAGGCCAATGCTTTTACAAGTATTGATATGGATAATTACAAAGCATGATACATTTCTTAACCATTCATTTCTCTAAAAACGTAGCAATTCCAGTGCTGCATTCAATATTGTTCCTTTAAAGCTTTGACTGAAGTATCCAAATGTTGCTCATGTATATTCCCCTCTGCATTGTGCCTGCCTCAGGGCAAATGGTGCTGGGAAATGGGAAATGTTGCTGGTCCACAGTCCTTCTTCACCCTCCCATATCAGCGCAGTGGGTTAAAGCCACCATTTAGCTTTTCGTCTGTCCCGTGCTAAACGTAACACCTCATATTTTCAGAACTTAACAAGCACGGAAAATAATGGCAACTTAACAAACCTTCGCTCCATTCGAGCAAACTTTAAATGGTGTAATACATTTCCAGAAACCTCATTAAATAGTTATACTACTTCTGCATTGCCTTTCCTTTCCCATCATTGCTAAACAATTACCCATGAATTTGTGTGCAAGTGGGAGCATTATCCTTTCTATAATTATAGAATGCTATAATTATAAAAGCCTTAAATAGATTCTAATCAGCCCTGGGTAGCCAACTTTCATATCATCCCTGACAGGGGCAATAATTTGTAGTACATTTCTGGGAGAGAAAGATGGACATTTTTTTTCTCTAATCAAATTAAATTTGAGATCATTTGCCCCCTAGTCTTGCAGGTCTTGGTGGAGTATGAGGGGAAGACCTACAATGATCAGAATGAGTGGCAGCATGGCCTATGATTTATTTGGTGAAGCTACAATATTAGTGATGTCTCCTCATTTCCTGAAAAGAGGCAGCATTGTACACTGAATCACTGGGAATCAAGATACTTGGGGTCTATGCTTGGATCTGCCACTGACCTGCTGGGTGACTGCGGGCAAGTCACTGCACCTCTATGCCTCAGTTTCCCCACCTCTAAAATGGGAATGATGATTCTTTTCCTTTCTTTCTTCTTTAACACCAGATTATGGATCACTGAGGAAGAGAAGAGATGTTTAGGAACAAGAACTTGTATTTATAAACACTGTAAACACTACAAGAAAAATAAAACGCCAAAAAGGTAAATGACTGTTTAATGGGGTTTTGATAGAATATTATGTCCCAGAGTGTGGCTGGGATTCTTTTAAATCTAATTAAAATCTTGCACTTCTACTGGGCTGCCATAAGATGTTATAAAATCTCTATGCTCTTTTTTGGTAGCTGTGGCTGCGGCTGTTTGCCAGTGTGACATAAGCTAAGAAAATGAAAGATGTAAGTAATATCCTGAAGTAAAATGGAAACTTTCCACCAAAGACCATAGCAAAAAATTCCCCATTGCAAGTGCTTAATTAAACATCTTAAATAAAATGCACTTACCAGTGAAGAAAAGTGATCCATAGAAAAGATTTTTGTAAAAAAAGTTTAGTTTAAACCCACTAATGCAAAGAAACTTTTTCAGTAAATTTTGAAACTCTACTCCACAGAGACCCTATTGTGCCTAGCTTTTGCAACATACAGTGCATCCCACTTACAGTTGTCTGTGACTTAGTGACACAGAATAAAAGTCCCATGTTTCAAAGCATTGCATCATACAAATTGAAATTCTTATTATGAGCTCAAATCCTGCTCTCTTTACTCCACTGTTCCCACTGAAGTCATGGGCCTTATTTTCGCACTCACTAGTACACTGGGGTGTGTAGTCTTAGACTCATAGACTTTAAGGCTCAAAGGGACCATCAGGATCATTTATTCTCACCACCTGCACATCACAGGCCACAGAACCTCACCTACCCACTCCTGTAGTAGGCCCATAACCTCTGGCTGAGTTACTGAAGTCCTCAAATCATGATTTAAAGACTTCAGGTTACAGAGAATCCACCATTTACTCTAGTTTAAACCAGCAAGTGACCTGTGCCCCATGCTGCCAAGGAATGTGAAACCCCCCCACGGTCTCTGCTAATCTGACCGGGGGGGGGGGGGGGGGATTTTTTCCTGATGCCAAATATGGCGATCAGTTAGACCCTGAGCATTTTGGCAAGACCCAACAGCCAGACACCTGGTAAAGAATTCTCTGCAGTAACTCAGAGCCCTCCCCATCATGTGCCCCATCTGCGGCTGTTAGGAATATTTGCTACTAGCACTTGCAGATGTGCCACATGCCATTGTAGCCAATCACATCATATCATCCCCTCCATAAATTTGTCAAGCTCAGTCTTGAAGTCCGTTATGTTTTTTGCCCCATTGATCCCATTGGAAGGCTTCACTCCTCCAAACCTTCACTCTTCTGATAGTTAGAAATGCTTGTCTATTGTCAAGTCTAAATTTGTTGATGGCCAGTTTATATGCATTTGTTCTTATGTCATTATTAGTGCTTAACTTAAATAACTCCTCTTCCTGGTATTTATCCCTCTGATGTATTTATAGAGAGCAATCATATCTCCTCTCAGCCTGCCTTTGGTTAGGCTAAACAAGGAAAGCTCCTTGAGTCTCTTCTCATAAGGTAGGTTTTCCATTCCTCGGATAATACTAATAGCCCTTCTCTGCACCTGTTCTAGTTTTAATTTATCTTTCTTAAACATAGGAGACCAGAATTGCACACAGTATTCCAGATGGGGTGCCTTGTATAAGGGCAATAACACTTCCCTATCTCTACTGGAAATACCTTGCTTGATGCATCCTAAGACTGCATTAACCTCTTTCACGGCCACATCACATTAACGGCACATAGTCAGACATCAGGTCTTTCTCCTTCTCTGTCACTTCCAACTGATAAGTGCCCAATTTATAACAAAAATTGTAAGTCCACAACCTTGCCCTTTGCACTCTTAAGTTTCATCCCAGGTCTTTTATTTCAGTTTTCAAAGTCTTCCAGATCTATTGTATGATATTCTGGTCCTCTGCCATTTTGGCAATACCTCTCAGCTTTGGTCATCAACAAATTTTATTAGCAAACTCCCACTTTTTGTACCAATATCGTAAATTAAAATGTTAAATAAGATTGGTCCCAAGACCTATCCCTGAGGAACTCCACTAGTAACTTCCCTCTAGCCTGACAGTTCACCTTTCAGTATGACCCATTGTAGGTCTCCCCTTTAACCAGTTCCTTATCCATCTTTTAATTGTCATATTAATCCTGATATTCTCCAATTTAGCTAATAATTTCCCATGTGGACCTGTATTAAATGCCTTACTTTGTCTAAAAAATCAGTTATCTTCTCAAAAAAGAGATCCCGTGGTCTGGCACTCTCTACCTTTTGTAAAACCATGTTGTATTTTATCCCTATTACCCTTTACCTCTGTGTCTTTAATTACTTTCTCTTTCAAAATTTGTTCCAAGACCTTGCGTACAATTGAGGTCAAACTAACAGGCCTGTAGTTTCCTGGATCACCTTTTCTCCCTTTCTTAAAAATAGGTTGTGACGGGATGTATCAGCCCCGCACTGGTAGAGCAGGTGTTAACCTTTCTCTCTTAGCCGAGAAGGCCACCCCACCCGCAGCTCTGCTGGGCATGCTCTGGCTGGAGCCAGGATATAAAAGGCAGCAGAGCAGCTCAGTCTGGGGGAGGACTGCCTGCACTCCAGGACACGGATGGCAGCCAGTCAGAGACAGACCCTGACACACCGGCTTGGGACATTGTGGAGAGGGGAAAGACCAGAGAATCTGAGGCGGAGAACCCCAGAGGCTCAGGTAGGAAGTAACCCAGGAAAGCTTTGCGTGGAAACAGTTACAGAACTGAACCAAGGCTCGGCATGTTTCAGTAGGAGCCCTGCTGAGCTGGTGGCAGGCAACCCCACCACCGATAGGGCCCTGGGTTGGGACCTGGTGGAGAGGGCGGGCCTGACTTCCCCTATCCTGGCCACCCACCCCGGGGTGGTGGCCCCACTCCAGAATTATGGACTCTGGCCGCTAGGCTGCACTGCCCTGAAAGCAAGGGCTGTAGTACTGACTCTGGCCGACAGGTTGCACTGCCCAGACAGTAAGGACCATATTCCTGACTCTGGCCATTGGGCCGCACTGCCCTGAGAGCAAGGGCCATGTCATTGACTCTGGCCATTGGGCCGCACTGCCCTGAGAGCAAGGGCTGTAGTACTGACTCTGGCCAGTAGGCCGCACTGTCCTGACAGTAAGGGCTGTAATATTGACTCTGGCCATTGGGCCATGCTGCCCTGAGAGCAGGGCTTGTGTTAAAGACTAAAGCCACAAAGCCATGCAGCCCCGAGATACAGGGCAGCCCTTCAGACCTGACCGCGGGGCTGTGACGAACCTCTGCCCCGCCCCCATGGGGTGACGGGATGTATCAGCCCCGCGACATAGGTATTATATTAGCAATTCTCCGATCAAGAGTTTGACCTCTGAGTTTATGGATTTGTTTAAAATCCTTGCTATTGGGCTTGCAATTTCATGTGCCAGTTTCTATAATATTCTTGGATGGAGATTTTCCGGGGCCCCTGATTTGGTCCCATTAAGCTCTTTGAGTTTGGCTTCCCCCCAGATGTGGCAATTTCTACTTCCATATTCTCATTTTCATTAGCCACCCTGCCACTACCCCAAGCTACTCGTTACCCTTATTAAAAACTAAGGCAAAGTATCTGTTTAGGTGTTGGGCCATGCCTAGATTATCTTTAATTTCCACCCCATCCTCAATGCTTAGTGGTCCCATTTCTTTCCTTGTTTTCTTTTTTCTTTGTATGGCTATAGAACCTCTTACTATTGGTTTTAATTTCTTTTGCAAGGTCGAACTCTGTTTAGCCTTTGAAAGTTCTCATTTTCCCCCTTCAAGAGGTAGCTTTCCCATCTTCCATTTCTTGTAGTCTTTCTCTTAATCTGTTTGAGATGCTTGCAGTTTGGTCTGCAACCTTCTCTACCATTTTTTCCTATTGCTTGTGATGCAGGCTTCTGATAGCTTTTGCAACTTTGACTTAAAATAATTCCAAGCCTCCTCCGCATTCAGATCCTTGTTCTTCAGTCCAGTACACTTCCCTGGGCTTGGCCATCATCTCTTTGGGTTTCTTGCCCCAAGTGGCCCCTGGAATTGCCTCTCCTGGGCAAGTTCCCTGCTCTCTGCAGGAGCTGGGCTCACTTCTGGGATCCTTTCTGAGTCTAATTATCTCCAGTCCCTGGCACTGTTTCTCATGTCCAGCTACTGGGCAATGACGGAAAGCAGATGTCCAGAGCCCCTCTCAGGGTTGCAGTGTCTGTCTGCCCTAAACAAAGTGGGGGAGGAGGAAAGGCTAATCATTGCCTTAGGCTGGGCTCCCCTGGCTGATGGGCTTCCTCATGGTCTTCAGCAGCATCTTTTTTCAGGTAAATCTCCCCCACTCCCCATGGCCAGATTCACCTCGTATAAGCTCCCCTTCTCCAGGCAGGACATGCTCTATAGGTGCACCTAATTGGCACTGCCTGAGTGCCAGGATGCTCGTAGGCTTGCTGTCCATGGGATGGGGGCATGTCTCATCACAGGGCGTAAACTGCCGCCCACACTGTCACTTGGGGCCACTGCACTCAAGGGCACCCTGACACTAATTTAAAATTGCCCTCCCCTGGCCAAACCAACAATGGGAGACGTAGGGTTGGTTCTTGGTTTCCTGATGTCCACACTCAATCCGGGGAACATAGGCACTGACTCTGTGGGTGCTCTGGGGCTGGAGCACCCATGGTAAAGAAATAATGGATGCTCAGCACCTACCAGCAGCTCTGCCGATCAGTTCCTCCCCCTCTCCCCCAGCGCCTCCCACCTGCCAGTGATTAGCTGTTCAGTGGCGTGCAGGAGGTGCTGGGGGAAAGGGGGAGGAACGGGGATAGGAAGAGGAGGGGGAGGAATAGGGTGAGAAGAGGCGGGGTGGGGGCTTTAGGGTAAGGGTGGAGTGGGAGTGAGGCCTGGGGCAGAGTGGGGGTTGAGCACCCCCAGGAACTCAGAAAGTTGGCATCTCTGCCAGGGAGTATTCATGGTTGAGTTTCAAAATAGCCACTGAAAAACCTGAGGTGGAAAGATAATACAAATTTTGTGCCATTTAGCCAGAGGCATTGTCCTCATAGATGTTGTAATGTGTCAAGATGATGAGCCCTGAGAACTTCATCACCATGTCAGTCAGCATATCTTAGCTCCTCTGGCAGCATGTTATGTTTGGGGATCTGTAGGTGAACAGGGTAGTTAGTCTGCTCTCTGCACTGTCAGATCTAGTGGATGCCCTTAAGGGAATCTTTGGCCCAGCTGGGAATAGAATGCCTATTCCACCTCCAGACTTATCTTCACCCTGTTTGGTTCTGTGGTGTACACAGAGTAGCCTCAAGAGATGGAAGTCAGCTTGCACTGTCCATCAGATTTCTGTGATGCACAACAGGCTGGATGACTGGTCAGCAATCAGATCTTGAATGGTGAATACATATTGACCAGTGATCATCTGATCAGCATGATGCTGTACTGTGTCAGTCTCTCTTCCTCCTCTGAGGACTAACTACTTGTAAATTGGATGCAGGGTACATGTTTTGTCTGTTTTAATTCTCCTTAAGACTTCCATTGAAGAGGGGATAGGTAGTGGTGGTCAGCAGGTGGAATGCTGGATAGTTAGAGGCAAGTCTGCTCATTTTGACCAGGAATTGTGTTTAGGCTGTGATGTGACTGTATGAAACCACTAGGGTTTGTCCACAGTGCCTTTATCTGTGGACTCCTTTAGTATGTGGGTTATGAGGGTGCTAACTCTATCTGTGCCAGAAATCCTTATATTTTTGTTGGAAAAAACTTGTATGGAAGTTCATTTCTAAACCGAATAACTCATTTACAGTATATTTAGATGAGCTGATATAATCACTTACTTTTATATAATCTTATCATAAAAAAGCTTATGTAAAAGCATCTCTTGTTACAGCGTGGTAGAAAAATTTTCTCTTTAGCTGTGACCTTTTACATCAAGTTTCAAGCCAAAGGGAAGCATGTGTGTGTGTAAATACAAAAGTATAAGGATTTCAGATGTGTGTGTGTGTATATATAAAATACACAGACATACAGCTGACTTACAAACTCCTGGAAACAGTGACTAGTAATGTTTTCATTATGAACCTTTGAAAATAGAAGCACTAATTGGTGCCACTTCTCTGAAAAAAGGGAGTTTTACGAGTGTCTATCAGACCAAACAAAAAATACCCAAACCACACAAGCTGTGTTTAAAGCATAACTGAAAGGAGGAAATGGGTATTAAAGTTCTTTCTTTCAGGGGGAAAAGTTTTCTGAGGCTTGCTTCTAACACATTTTCAGTAAGATCAGATGTTTATTAAGGAGGCAAGAAAACTGGCTTCAGAAAAGTGAACCGCCTCATATCTTTCTTTTTAATCTTGGAACACTTCAACATATGTACAATACAATATTGAAGATATGGGAAAGGAGACAAGCTCTATACACAGTTTTGATGCTTTTGATATAACTTATATGTATGCTTAACAAGGGGAAGAAAAACTAGTTGCAACATAATTGAACGACAACAATACTCTAATATGACCTAAGCCAGGCAAACTAAAAGCTAAAACAATCCTTTCTCTCTTGCCAACAATTCACCACTTCCACAAAATTCACCCCCATTTTCAAAGGCTGGGGGAGGTGGGGTGGGAGGGTGAGCATTGCAGCATGGCCTCAAGAATCAGTTTTGAATCAGGAGTGGGTGAGAAAATTCCAAAGCTATGGGGGACTGCCCATGAGGCAGCAAGCTCAGGTCTGCCAGAGTCTGTGGCAATCAGCCAGATGGACTAACCCAGAGTAAAAGACTCCAAGGTATCTCCTTTCATGGAGAACTTCAAAATGTGTGTGTGGGGGGTTGCTGTTTCAAATAGGAACAAAATGAAATTGCAGAATATCAAACAAAATGAAATTGCAGAAAGATGTAATTACCTTTCTCAGTACAGCTCTAGTTAAAATCTCCTGGGTGTATGTAAATGATATCCTGCACCCCTTATATTCCTGAATAGTCCCACTGACTTAAATTTAGTTTGGTGCCTTTGAAGACCGCCCAGACTTAGTGAGGCTACCTTGTAACTAAGCACTAGACAATCAAATCCAGAGTACTCCGTGACTGAAACTTGGCTTAATGCTGAAATCCTAGCGGATCTTAAACATAAAAAAGAAGCTTACAAGAAGTGGAAGGTTGGACATATGACCAGGGAAGAGTATAAAAATATTGCTTGGGCATGTAGGAATGATATCAGGAGGGCCAAATCGCACCTGGAGCTGCAGCTAGCCAGAGATGTCAAGAGTAACAAGAAGGGTTTCTTCAGGTATGTTGGCAACAAGAAGAAAGCCAAGGAATGTGTGGGCCCCTTACTGAATGAGGGAGGCAACCTAGTGACAGAGGATGTGGAAAAAGCTAATGTACTCAATGCTTTTTTTGCCTCTGTTTTCACTAACAAGGTCAGCTCCCAGACTGCTGCACTGGGCATCTCAAAATGGGGAAGAGATGGCCAGCCCTCTGTGGAGATAGAGGTGGTTAGGAACTATTTAGAAAATCCGGACGTGCACAAGTCCATGGGGCCGGACTAGTTGCATCCGAGAGTGCTGAAGGAATTGGCGGCTGTGATTGCAGAGCCATTGGCCATTATCTTTGAAAACTCGTGGCAAACCGGGAAAGTCCCGGATGACTGGAAAAATGGCTCCATGTCTAGTTGGCAGCCGGTATCAAGTGGAGTACCCCAAGGGTTGGTCCTGGGGCCGGTTTTGTTCAATATCTTCATAAATGATCTGGAGGATGGTGTGGATTGCACTCTCAGCAAATTTGCGGATGATACTAAACTGGGAGGAGTGGTAGATACGCTGGAGGGGAGGGATAGGATACAGAAGGACCTAGACAAATTGGAGGATTGGGCCAAAAGAAATCTGATGAGGTTCAATAAGGATAAGTGCAGGGTCCTGCACTTAGGACGGAAGAACCCAATGCACAGCTACAGACTAGGGGCCGAATGGCTAGGCAGCAGTTCTGTGGAAAAGGACCTAGGGGTGACAGTGGACGAGAAGCTGGATATGAGTCAGCAGTGTGCCCTTGTTGCCAAGAAGGCCAATTGCATTTTGGGATGTATAAGTAGGGGCATAGCGAGCAGATCGAGGGACGTGATCGTTCCCCTCTATTCGACATTGGTGAGGCCTCATCTGGAGTACTGTGTCCAGTTTTGGGCCCCACACTACAAGAAGGATGTAGATAAATTGGAGAGAGTCCAGCGAAGGGCAACAAAAATGATTAGGGGTCTGGAACACATGAGTTATGAGGAGAGGCTGAGGGAGCTGGGATTGTTTAGCCTGCAGAAGAGAAGAATGAGGGGGGATTTGATAGCTGCTTTCAACTACCTGAAAGGGGGTTCCAAAGAGGATGGCTCTAGACTGTTCTCAATGGTAGCAGATGACAGAACGAGGAGTAATGGTCTCAAGTTGCAGTGGGGGAGGTTTAGATTGGATATTAGGAAAAACTTTTTCACTATGAGGGTGGTGAAACACTAGAATGCGTTACCTAGGGAGGTGGTAGAATCTCCTTCCTTAGAGGTTTTTAAGGTCAGGCTTGACAAAGCCCTGGCTGGGATGATTTAACTGGGAATTGGTCCTGCTTCGAGCAGGGGGTTGGACTAGATGACCTTCTGGGGTCCCTTCCAACCCTGATATTCTATGATTCTATGAAACATAGAGGGAAAGTCATATTAAATACTCACCCATATCTGACCACTGATGTCAGCAAATACAAATGGTCCATATGGCACTTTTATCCATCAGAGGTATTAAAAGCTGAAACATATTGTATATTATCTATTCTAACAAGGAAAATTTCTGTTAGTTTTGAGTTCTTGATTAAAGTCTCATGTTTATTTACTACTTGTATTATGGTAGTGCCAACAGGCTTCAGCTAAGACCCAATTACACTATGCACTGTAAAAAGAAAAGGAGTACTTGTGGCACCTTAGAGACTAACAAATTTATTTGCGCATAAGCTTTCGTGAGCTGCAGCTCTCTTCATAAAAATGCATTGTCCTTTCCCCAAAGAGCATATGGTCTAAATAGACAAGATAGGCAAAGAGTAGGAGGGGAAATGGACATACGGCGGTGAAGTGATTTGCTCAAGGCCATACCAGAAGCTAGTGACAGAATGGGAATAGACTCCAGGTCTCCTAAATCTAGTCCAGTGCTGTTTCCACAGGAACATTCCATTTTTAAATATAAAAATGGGTGATAGTCCTCCAATATTGAAAGACTATGTTCACGCAGGCACTGGAAAGACTTCAGAAACCAAAGTACCAAACATCCTATGGAGTGGGTTTTTTTGTGGGTGGCTGCAGCCTTTACGGGAGGTAGAATCAGTAGATCATAACTAATATTTTTGGAAGAGCTGGTGGAAACATGCAATTTTACTTCTGTGACAATTTCAAATGTTGTTTAAAATTTTCATGAAAAACTTCAATTTTTTGAGGTAAAAAAATTGGAAACAAATTTTCAAATAGAAACTTTGTTTTTCATAAAAAGAAAACATCAGATCAAACTGTTTCATGAAATATTTCAATTTGGACAAAACTGCTTTGTTCAACTGAAATTGTTTCCAACCTGTTATTTCTGATTTCCTTCTCTGGAAAACAGAATCCAAGGAAGAGCTTTTAAAAGCTTTATTGTGAACACTGTAGTATGTCAGGTTTCAGAGTAACAGCCGTGTTAGTCTGTATTCGCAAAAAGAAAAGGAGTACTTGTGGCACCTTAGAGACTAACCAATTTATTTGAGCATAAGCTTTCGTGAGCTACAGCTCACTTCATCGGATGCATACCGTGGAAACTGCAGAAGACATTATATACACACAGAGACCATGAAACAATACCTCCTCCCACCCCACTGTCCTGCTGGTAATAGCTTATCTAAAGTGATCATCAAGTTGGGCCATTTCCAGCACAAATCCAGGTTTTCTCACCCTCCCCCCCCCCACACACAAACTCACTCTCCTGCTGGTAATAGCCCATCCAAAGTGACCACTCTCTTCACAATGTGTATGATAATCAAGGTGGGCCATTTCCTGCACAAATCCAGGTTCTCTCACTCCCTTATCCCCCTCCAAAAACCACACACACAAACTCACTCTCCTGCTGGTAATAGCTTATCCAAAGTGACCACTCTCCCTACAATGTGCATGATAATCAAGGTGGGCCATTTCCAGCACAAATCCAGGCTTTCTCACCCCCCCGCTCCTCCGGGAAACACACACACACATGCAAGTTTAACCAGAATGTCTGGGGGGCGGGGTAGGAAAAAACAAGGGGAAATAGGCTACCTT
Source organism: Lepidochelys olivacea (assembly GCF_965140295.1). NCBI lineage: Eukaryota > Metazoa > Chordata > Testudines > Cheloniidae > Lepidochelys > Lepidochelys olivacea. The sequence goes on from NC_140411.1 coordinate 272,357,212, forward strand.
GCATAATGACTTAGCCACTCCCAGTCTCTATTTAAGCCTAAATTAATAGTATCCAATTTGCAAATGAATTCCAATTCAGCAGTTTCTCGCTGGAGTCTGGATTTGAAGTTTTTTTGTTGTAAGATAGCGACCTTCATCTCTGTGATTGCATGACCAGAGAGATTGAAGTGTTCTCTGACTGGTTTATGAATGTTATAATTCTTGACATCTGATTTGTGTCCATTTATTCTTTTATGTAGAGACTGTCCAGTTTGACCAATGTACATGGCAGAGGGGCATTGCTGGCACATGATGGCATATATCACATTGGTGGATGTGCAGGTGAACGAGCCTACCCCCCCCCCCCCAGACGTTCTGGTTAAACTTGGATTTAAACTTGGAGAGTGGTCAGTTTGGATGAGCTATTGCCAGTAGGAGAGTGAGTTTGTGTGTGTGTGTGTGTGTGTGTGTGTTTCCCCGGGGGGGGGGGGGTGGTGAGAGAGCCTGGATTTGTGCTGGAAATGGCCCACCTTGATTATCATGCACATTGTAGGGAGAGTGGTCACTTTGGATGGGCTATTACCAGCAGGAGAGTGAGAGTGTGTGTGTTTGGGGGGGGGGGGGGCGGGGCGGAGGGTGAGAAAACCTGGATTTGTGTTGGAAATGGCCCAACTTGATGATCACTTTAGATAAGCTATTACCAGCGGGACAGTGGGGTGGGAGGAGGTATTGTTTCATGGTCTCTGTGTGTATATAATGTCTTCTGCAGTTTCCACGGTATGCATCCGATGAAGTGAGCTGTAGCTCACGAAAGCTTATGCTCAAATAAATTGGTTAGTCTCTAAGGTGCCACAAGTACTCCTTTTCTTTTTACTGTAGTATGTGCCGCAGAGGCTGAACCAAACCTGAAGCTTTTGTTATGACAATCAAGGTTACTTTCCTGGACCTCTGAGGAGAATCCAAATAGTTGATACAAAAGATTAAAAAAGCTTTTTATCTGATAATTTAGAGCAGGGGCACCCATGTTTATATTTTTCATGGGTTCAAGGTCTGAACTTAACTTGTACACAATGAAACAGAATATGGCTGCTCTCATCTCTCCTACAACAGCATGAGTTGCAGAAATTGCAGGCCCTATCATGGAAGGCACTCTAGTTCAACACTGTGCATTGCATGGGAGGACCTGTTGTCTCCCCAGGACATGTTTTTGAATTGGAGGAGGTTGGTTATCAGCCATATTTTAGGATGTGATGGACTGGATCTGGCCCATAGCCATACTCTGCTACCCTTGAATTTGGTAGACAAGTGATTAACGTTAGCAGAGCCTGAGGGGTGATTATTTTAATTTTTGCTCTTAGCATTTCTCAGCTGTCAGCAGCAGTAGGCCATTATTATGTCACAAAGTTGCATTCTGTTAGTGTTATCACTTAACTGTAGCCTTTCCAATTTTGTTTAGGACTTAAAAACAAAACCAAAGCAACCTCATTTGACTTTGCACTGCATTAATTTATTTGTAAACAAATGGAAACTGACACATGCTTCTTCAGAACACACTGCTATATGAACAAGTGTTGGTAACAAGGGCTGAAAGACAGTCTGGTGCCACCAGGCCCAGCTGTTTCTTCAGTAGTTACTATTGTGTTGTCTCTTTCATGTCAGCTTGGCAAGCACATTTTCAGCTAGCCCCACATTTTGCCTCCAGGGAACTCTGTCTTTGGCACTGTTTGCAATAGATGAGTCTCTTTACCAGTGCTGAATGCAACTCTTTTGTGTAGACTTGATCTTTGGTAAAACAGGTTCTTCCCTGCTGCATACAAAATTCACTGCACTCCATGCCAACAAATATATCTGCTGTTGGCCTGGTAACTTTGTTCCATTGAAATAACACTTGTCTTCTGTCTCCACACTCTGCTGTGCTGACATGCTAAGCAGTGCAGTTTTGGAGAGAGGAATTTCTGTTTGTACTTTGTGAGGACAGAATACACTTAACCTGCTGAATGTACAGTCAATAGAAGACCACCTTGATTAGCTGACAAAGAACCATTCCTAATACAGGGTGAATGGTGCAGCCTGATTCACTGAAGGATGAGCATCCTGGGGGTGCTGAATTATGCTGTAGCGCTTTAGAGTTTTGTAGCACTGCGGCGGTACTAGGTTCTGAAGCAGCATGGAGCAAATAAGCAAATGACAAATGGGCTGAGCAAGCGCATGCTGGAAATGTGCCTAATGGTATTAGATTTAACCCTGTAGCTGATAGATTTTTTCAGACTGTGAGAGAGTTTCTAAAATCTGAATTTTAATGGGCTTTAACGGGGCTGTCTGATGACTATGGGATCTGAGAGTACGCCTACACGGCAAAGAAAAAACCAGATGGCAAGGAGTCTCAGAGCCTGGGGCAGCTGACTCTGTCTTGCGGGGTTCCTGCTCTAGGACTGAAAATAGCAGTGTCGATGTTCAGGCTCAGGCTGGAGCCTGACCTCTAAAACCCTGAGCCCATATGTCTACACTGCTATTTTTAGCCTCACAGTGTGAGCCCTGCAAGTCTGAGTCAGCTGACCTGGGCTCTGAGACTCGCTGCTGCGTTTTGGTTGGTTTGTTTTTGGTTTTGCTGTGTAGACATACCCTGGGTGTCTTCCTGGGGAAGGCACATATTCCCCCATGCCATGTCATTTTAAGATGTACCCCTAAAAATGTATAAACCCTGGAATCAAATTTAGCCTCATTTGCTAATTGTCAGTTTGCATTACAAATAGCATTTAAAAACAGCATGAAAGGGAGGGAAGCCTGTGTCCTGTTCAGCCCTGGCTTGCAACCTACCGCATTCTCAGCAGCTGCATACCCACCCCACATCGTGCTTGGAAGGATCATACCAAGGGGAAGCTTTTAGTATTTGGCTCTACTACCTGTTACAAGAGCAATCATTCTCTATGCTACTCACCAGCTAAATCAATGCTTAATCCTTTGCTGAAAGAGAAAGATAATAGTTGAGACACCCACCCACACCAAACTTTGTACCATGTCTTTCCCCTTTATTTAAAACATCCTCCACACCCAAACTGTCCACATTTATGAGATTGACACTGGCCATTATGAAGCACAAAGAATAACCTTGGCTGTAAGTGTGCTCTTAAAGCAAGCTCTTCTGAAGCAACGTTTTGAGTTTTCTTTCCTTTATTTCAGTCATAACCAGAAATATGCAAGGTGTGGGCTGCATTTCAGTCTCTCAGTGTTGCAAAAGTAACAGATTACATTTCTAAAATAACACAAGTGAAAGAGAGAAAAGGCTGATTAGATCATCAAGTTCATTTCTCTGCTAGTGCAGAATTATTTCCTACAGTACATTGGCTAGTATCTTTTTATAGATAGATCTGGCAGAATTATTTTTTTTTATCATTTTGACAGATAATATTAATGTTTGTTAAGTATTTTTTGTATTTTTATTTATCTGAATTTTCACAATTGCACAAAATTATGGGGTGGTCATACAACGAGGGAGTGTCAAATAATCATTAAATAACAGTAGATGTTGAGATTCAAAAGTTAAAGCTTTATAACTGTTAAAACAAATTGTCAACATCACACATCAACATATAAAAGGAAATATCCTTACATCAAACTCTAAGCTCTCAAGCAGCATTTTTCTTTGCCTATCTGTAAATTTTTATTATTATTGTTGGAAATATGGTTTAGTCAACGTGTGTGTGTGTGTGTTTGAAACTGACATTTACAAACATTTACTGATAAAAATCTAATCCTTCCAAGCATAGGTAGAGACTACTTTAAAAAGTTCCTAACAATGTGGCTTCTGCCATTTCCCTTGGGAAACTAGCCCTCAGTTAACAAATCTCAAATCAGGAAGTTCTTGCTGATTATCCTGAACTTTCCATTTGTTGTTTTCATCTCACTTATTTTTTTTTCTATACCCCAAAAGTTTTAGTAGTTTAAAACAAACATGCATGTATGGCAAGTAATCAGTATTACTTCTTCTGGGAGGCAGTGACCATGAGTTGGTTGAGTTCAGGATCCTGACACAGGGAAGAAAGGTAAGCAGCAGGATACAGACCCTGGACTTCAGGAAAGCAGACTTCGACTCCCTCAGGGAACAGATGGCTAGGATCCCCTGGGGGACTAACATGAAGGGGAAAGGAGTCCAGGAGAGCTGGCTGTATTTCAAGGAATCCCTGTTGAGGTTACAGGGACAAACCATCCCAATGTGTCGAAAGAATAGTAAATATGGCAGGCGACCAGCTTGGCTTAATGGTGAAATCCTAGCGGATCTTAAGCATAAAAAAGAAGCTTACAAGAAGTGGAAGGTTGGACATATGACCAGGAAAGAGTATAAACATATTGCTCGGGCATGTAGGAATGAAATTAGGAGGGCCAAATCGCACCTGGAGCTGCAGCTAGCGAGAGATGTTAAGAGTAACAAGAAGGGTTTCTTCAGGTATGTTGGCAACAAGAAGAAAGCCAAGGAAAGTGTGGGCCCCTTAATGAATGAGGGAGGCAACCTAGTGACGGAGGATGTGGAAAAAGCTAATCTACTCAATGCTTTTTTTGCCTCTGTCTTCACTAACAAGGTCAGCTCCCAGACTGCTGCGCTGGGCATCACAACATGGGGAATAGATGGCCAGCCCTCTGTGGAGAAAGAGGTGGTTAGGGACTATTTAGAAAAGCTGGACGTGCATAAGTTCATGGGGCCGGACGAGTTGCATCCGAGAGTGCTAAAGGAATTGGCGGCTGTGATTGCAGAGTCATTGGCCATTATCTTTGAAAACTCGTGGCGAACGGGGGAAGTTCCGGATGACTGGAAAAAGGCTAATGTAGTGCCAATCTTTAAAAAAGGGAAGAAGGAGGATCCTGGGAACTACAGGCCAGTCAGCCTCACTTCAGTCCCCGGAAAAATCATGGAGCAGGTCCTCAAAGAATCAATCCTGAAGCACTTACGTGAGAGGAAAGTGATCAGGAACAGTCAGCATGGATTCACCAAGGGAAGGTCATGCCTGACTAATCTAATCGCCTTCTATGATGAGATTACTGGTTCTGTGGATGAAGGGAAAGCAGTGGATGTATTGTATCTTGACTTTAGCAAAGCTTTTGACATGGTCTCCCACAGTATTCTTGTCAGCAAGTTAAAGAAGTATGGGCTGGATGAATGCACTATAAGGTGGGTAGAAAGTTGGCTAGATTGTCGGGCTCAACGGGTAGTGATCAATGGCTCCATGTCTAGTTGGCAGCCGGTGTCAAGTGGAGTGCCCCAGGGTCGTTCCTGGGGCCGGTTTTGTTCAATATCTTCATAAATGATCTGGAGGATGGTGTGGATTGCACTCTCAGCAAATTTGCAGATGATACTAAACTGGGAGGAGTGGTAGATACGCTGGAGGGCAGGGATAGGATACAGAGGGACCTAGACAAATTGGAGGATTGGGCCAAAAGAAATCTGATGAGGTTCAATAAGGATAAGTGCAGGGTCCTGCACTTAGGACGGAAGAATCCAATGCACTGCTACAAACTAGGGACCGAATGGCTAGGCAGCAGTTCTGCGGAAAAGGACCTAGGGGTGACAGTGGACAAGAAGCTGGATATGAGTCAGCAGTGTGCCCTTGTTGCCAAGAAGACCAATGGCATTTTGGGATGTATAAGTAGGGACATAGCGAGCAGATTGAGGGACGTGATTGTCCCTCTCTATTCGACATTGGTGAGGCCTCATTTGGAGTATTGTGTCCAGTTTTGGGCCCCACACTACAAGAAGGATGTGGATAAATTGGAAAGAGTCCAGTGAAGGGCAACAAAAATGATTAGGGGTCTGGAACACATGACTTATGAGGAGAGGCTGAGGGAACTGGGATTGTTTAGTCTGCAGAAGAGAAGAATGAGGGGGGATTTGGTAGCTGCTTTCAACTACCTGAGAGGTAGTTCCAGAGAGGATGGTTCTAGACTATTCTCAGTGGTGGAAGAGGACAGGACAAGGAGTAATGGTCTCAAGTTGCAGTGGGGGAGGTTTAGGTTGGATAGTAGGAAACACTTTTTCACTAGGAGGGTGGTGAAACACTGGAATGCGTTGCCTAGGGAGGTGGTGGAATCTCCTTCCTTAGACGTTTTTAAGGTCAGGCTTGACAAAGCCCTGGCTGGGATGATTTAATTGGGGATGGGTCCTGCTTTTGAGCAGGGGGTTGGACTAGATGACCTCCTGAGGTCCCTTCCAACCCTGATTCTATGATTCTATGATTCCCTGAAAATGAAAGTGGGTTACTTTTGCCATTTACAATATAATCATGGCATTGCTGTTCCAAGCCTGGTTGAAGATGCCCTAGTGTTCAGTATGGGCCTGATTCAGAGCCCAGTTGAAGTGAATAGATTGGGGATCAGTCTTTGACCACAGTCTCACTGTACAACAGATGAGCGTGATGCAAAACTGATTGCTCACTTGAAATTTTAAATAACTTTTTGATAACCCTGATCAATGGCTCTGCTTCTGAGAGAGCCAAATTATGGCTGCATTTATTGTGTCTGACTGCAATAAAGGAGAGTAAATGTCAGTTCATGCTTTAAGCCTTTTTATGGAAAAGTTGGCTTTGAAGGCATACTTGGAAACATCATTATCCAGGCTGTCACCACTTGTCCTCAAATTATTTTCCAGTCTGAATTATTTTTGAAATATATTGCATTCTTCTTAACAATATATGACAGACTGAAATTGTAGACCAGATTCGGCTCCCAGTCACATCAGTGGAAGTCTCAAATAGCCCTATTGACATTACTAGAGTAACTCTGTATTTACAGGTTTCAGAGTAACAGCCATGTTAGTCTGTCTTCGCAAAAAGAAAAGGAGTACTTGTGGCACCTTAGAGACTAACCAATTTATTTGAGAATTTATTTGAGCATGAGCTTTCGTGAGCTACAGCTCACTTCACACTGGCAAAGGTGAGATCAGAATGTGCCTCTCCTCACTACAATCTCTTTTTAAAATAGTATGTAACTTTAAACATATCTTCCTTTTGTAACAAAGAGTTCTTGATCCTGAGCACCGTGTACTTACTGTATTTCTCTTCCCTTCTTCAAATATCTCCTATGTTGCCTAATACAAATAACACAATATTATATAAATCTTGTCCTCCTTCCCCTCATCCCCATGTCTGATGCCACCATCTTCTATGTCATGTGTATATTATTGTATCTCAGTTGTAAATTCTTTGGGATTTTGTTAGTTGTCTATAGAGTGCCAAGTATATCTGTGGTGAAGTATCTAAAAATGACCTCAGATACTCACCATCTTTCACGCTTGGGCCCTAAGTTTTGTGACATATCTCTGGATTCCCCCCTTTCAGTTGTGTGAGGAATAATCAGCTCTGGAGCTCCTGAGGTGCTGTGAGGTGCAACTAAATGGAGGAAAAACTTCAGGGCACCGGCAACTTTAAATGTCAGCTGACAAGAGGCTCTGAACCTTGCCATCTGCTCTCAACAGGTAGACAGTGGAATGTGGGATATCTTTCTGCTCTCGGAACATTAGTACTTGGTTTGGGAGTAGGTTTTATGGGCAGGTTGAGGTATTTAGGGTTAGGGATGTTTTTAGTGATAAATTATAGTGTAACACAGGACATTCTAACTAAAGGACCAGTTTACTCCACTACAGGAGTAGCTAACAAGACAGCCTGTGAGAGTACAGCCACAGATCATGGCTTCTTCAAGAGTTTGGTGACTTTCAGTACCAAAAGACTCAAATACCGCTCAGTGTCTAGGAACACTGAAAGCTTTGGGTCTATGGGATCAGTCCTGCTGTGATTACTCCACTAAATCTCCAACTATGGGAGTTCTTTTCAACAGAGCAAGGATTGCAGGATTTGACCCTGATATAGCTTAACTCTTTACCATACTTACCCATTTCACGAAAAGCACATTAGTGTTTTGTCTCTGTTAATCTCCATTTTAAAGCTCTTTAAGTTTCTTTCCTGTATAGGTTGCGTGGTACATGATCAGGCTTACTCTCTGTGCTGGCACCGTTTTTCTTAAATTTGATTTAACTCCCACATACATGTTGTGGTGACTTAATACCAGTCAATAAGGCAAGCTGACAGCTTCAGATGAGCTTGCCCAGAGCTGTTATACAAGTCCGCCAGTAGAGGGTACAATATGTGCAATAAATTTAGCTTCCATGTCCTGTGCTTTGGATCATGTCACCTCTTTCTGCATGACCATCCAAAGTGAGTCCAGAATCCATGCCTGAATAATGGTAGCACGAAGAGAGCTCACTATCGGGTTACTGGGCTGACAGAATGCTTCGACTATCAGATTTCAGCAACATTTTGCAGGTAGTGCACTGTATGTAATCCCCACCATTAACATAGCATCATTCTTATACCACATCCTGTGCATACATTTGAGCTCCTGTAGAAAACTGAGGTGTCTAAGTATATTCTCCCCAGTCCTAAACTATCCACATATATTTATTTACTTCTCTTGTTTTTGGCTCTGAGTCAATATCTTGAATCTACCCGTTCTTGGGTTTTGTTAATGTGTGATCATGAATTATTCATATACTAGCAAATGATACAATGAAATAATCAGGCATTAACTACATACCGTAAATCAACCATGAATGTAGATATTTGCAAACTGAATATATTTCAAGAAGGTTTGTACATTCATGGATCATGAGCATCTCGAAATTAGTTTGCTGACTGAAATAAAAATGAGTCCCATTGGTGACTCATGGTAAACTTTACAGGGGGTATCTGAGCCAGGCAGTGCCAGTCATCTTTCACATGTTTCCATTGCACTTTGGCTCTTGGGTTAAACAATGCTACACTTAGGTAATCTGGCAGGTATATAGTAAAGGTTCATCCACTTAACTGGTAAGATTCTGGTTACTGTCTAGCTATAGCTTATAAATACCTGGGCCAGCTGGGCAACAACCAACGTTTCTTTATGCAAGATAGTGGGGTTGTGTTCTTATAGCAACCATCTTTCAGACCAGGCACCTTGTCATAGGCCCATTTAGAAGGAACTGCTCAAGCCCATCTCTGCTGTGTTAACAGCCTTGAGTTGAGAGGGCCTAATGGAGGACAGGTGTCCCCTCTAAGATCAGTAGGAAGCTGGAGAGAGGGAGAGGCACTGCAGGAGGTTCCTATAAGAGTCCCTAACTGAGAGAAGGGTTTGGGTCTGGAGACTAGAATCTGAGGTTTTGAAAAAGGCTGAGGGCTAGAACACTAGAGGAACTTGAGTGCTGACCTCTCAAAGCTGGAGAAGAGACTGCCCTGGGAGTGAGTTGGACCCTTTCCTGGAGAAGATAGGACTCTGGGTTGGAAGACTGCAGAGTTCCTGCCAGGAAGAGTGGGAAAGGACTCCAGAAGGGGCTGAAGTAGCTGCTTGATAAAAAGCAGTCTGGGACTGAAGAAAAGCCCTGGGATGGGCAGATCTGAATAGCTGTTGTGTTGATGTATTTTGTGACTTTGAAGATAGTTTGAATTGTTTGTTAATAAATCCAGACCCCACATGGGTGTATAATTGGCCACAAGAAAGCCTTTAGTGAAGTTCTTCAGGGGCCTGAAGACAGAAAACAGAGGCAGGGCAATGGAGACCCAACCCTGACCACAAAGGGCTCTCAGGAGGTGACTGAGCCTGTTACACCCGTGAATGCATTTAGCTCCTTGAGGCTCCATTCAACCAATACTGGTACTGCAGTGTGGCCGCATTGAATCCTTTTCTCTCCTTTCCCCTTTTTAGGAGGAGTGGCAGGGGAGGGTATAACTTCTGAAGTTTTGCATAGCCTTTCAAAGGGATGCATTTTCTCTGACATTGGTCCCTTATGTTATGACACAGTTTGGGGCCAGGAAGAGTAATGATAATTCAAGCAGGAAAAGACTTGGCTCCTAAAACAGGGTGAGATGGGGGGGGGGCAGGGGCATGTTAGATGCTGCCCTACAAGGACTTTGGCCCAAGGGACTGTCATTATGGGGAAGTAAGAGATTGTAGGCCTGAGCAAACCTGGGTACCCCCAGAAGCAGATGCCAGGAGGCAAGCTTCAGGGGCAGAGGTTGGCCATGAGTTTTAGATTTCTCTCTCCCTCCCCCATGATCCTTGCCAGGGATGCCTTGACTCAGTCCTCAGCCTCAGAGCATGAGGGTGACAGGAGCTTAAGTAACCTGATACAGCAGCCTGAAAATGACCCAGTTAGCTTCTCTGAGGGGCAGCAAGGTTCCTGCACTGGGGGAACCAGGGCAAAGACTGACAGGATGTCAAAAGTTCCAGGCATCTTTGGGTACAGGTGTGATAAGGGCTTTGATGATGTTATTGGACAGTTAACTTGCAGACCCAAATGCAGGCTATCTTTCTCACTGAAACTAGCTGAGTAACATGGGAAAAAAAGCAGAACTAGAAGACAGGCAGAAAGAGCTGGTTGTAGAGAAAGAGAGAAGCCACGTGGTTGTGACTAAGCTGGAGGAATGAAACAACACATTGGAAAATGAACATGCTGTCTTCAGGAGAAGATCCAGGTTAGCGTCCAAGAAGCCCCACAGTTAAAGAAGCTCCAGCACCTGTGTGAGCAGATGTAGGCTGAAATGAACCAAATGTAGGAGAAACTTACAGCTGATAAATGTGGAAAGTGCCAGGCACTTCACAACAGGGATGGTCTGATGGTGGGGACTACCAATTCTCAAGGTCAAGAGGCACTAAAGAAGAAGCATTGCCAGGCTCAGCTGGAGGAGGAGCAGAATAATGAGATAGTGAACAACCAGCTTGAGAAATATAAATCCTCATGTCAGCCAAGTAAAGACAGACTCAAGGGCCAAGATGCAGGAGTTGGAAAGAACAGTGATCTCAGTGATGTCATACAAGTACTAGTCTTTCCTGTGGCCTTGGAAATAAGGATAGCCCAATGGGAAAAGCCAATGGATTTGTAGTCCAAGAAATGCCAGGCTGCTTGCCACCAGGAAGCTGAGGGGGAAAAGGAGTTGTACAAGAGGAAATCTACCCAGGAGTTGGAACTGGAAGAGCTTAAACAAGCCCTACAGCTTGAGAAGGAGCAACTCCAGAATGAGCTGCAGGCCAGGAGTAGGGCAGTTAAAAGACTAGAAGAGCGTGTACGGAGACTTGCAAGCCTGAGGCTCTGATTAGAAGAAAGTAAGTAACCCAGAAACTATGAAAACTGAAGCAGGAAAAGACTTGGCTCCTGGAACAAGTTAAGGCATTGGAAGGACTAACAGTGACAACTCTGGAGAAGACACAGGTATACAACAAGAGCACTGGTACATGCAATATGGTGGAGAGCATGGCAATAACTCTATATGGTAGAGTGGAGTGATGACTTGTATATTCAAGAAGCCTGTTCAAGGGGAGGAGTGGATTGCCCATTGAAAGGCATCAACAGACACAAATATGGAGACTGTGACAACGGAAGCTGCAGTAACGGTGATACCATCTACAACTGCCTAGCAAAATTCATCCATTAATAAGCTGGAAAGAATTAGAAGAGAAGGTTATTGCAGCTGAGAGAATCTTGGCTGACATCCGTGCACAGATGAACACTCCACAGGCCCCAGAAGCAGAAGCCTGGCAGGAGCTGGAAGAGAGAGGCTCCTCCTGGGAAAGTGTCTTGGCTCAAGGCATAAAAAAGGAGCAGGAGTTGGCCCACCTGAAAGCCACCTGTTGGAGAGAGACCAGGAAGAGCTTTGTGAGAATCCTCCAGCAGAACTAGATCACTGATGCCCAGGATGAGAAGGTGGAGCTACTGGAAGTGGAGAGGGCAGCCCTGAAGATATTCCCCAGACCTTAAATCTTTCAAGTGAAAGTTGGGCTGTGTGGTGAAGTGTTTCAGCCTACTGAAAGGAAAAACCATCATGTTATTAATGTAGCATCACCTGGCCATGAGAAAAATAAAGTAGATGAGAGAGACAAAGGTTTGCTCCCCGCCTGGAGACAGCCACATGGAGCCCTAACCGGAGTGGGACTTAAAAAAAAATCCATCCCCCCCCAAAAGATGTGCCAGCCCACAAAGGGAGGAGAGTAAAAGTGACCCTCCAGTTGTTAACACTACACACACAGTAGCCTGGGTGCAAGAGGATTGGAAATAGGCTCTCATATGTCCTTTACTAAAGACCACAGGAAAAAAGATGCAGTCAGACATAATTAGAAAACCAAAGTGAGAGTTGGATTGGATGAGAAACTAGTTTCACTCTGAAGTGTGCATCTATCCTGTGAGGCTGCTGTCAAAGAGACTGGGAAGCAGCCTCATGCCAGTTTATGAATGATGCAAGCCCAGTGCTTTTGATTACTCCTGCTATGACCAGAGGGCTCACCTTACAAGGTGTACAGTTTGTTTTGAATTATGATGTGCCAAAGACTATATGGAGGAGTTTGTTCATCAGATGAGCTACATAAGATGTTGGGGAACACAACTCCTGGTCTCTGTGTATGTCAGTAATGAGGATAAAAGTATGGCCAACAGTCTTGCAAACTTTCTTGGTGACGTTAAGCAGGAAGTGCGCCTTTGGCTGGAGGATAAGCTCAAAAGAAGGTGGCTAGGTCAGCAGCATAGTGAGGTCAAATTGATTGTCCTTATGGAGTGCAGAGATACTCCATGGACAGACAATAGAACTTGCTCTAGGGCCAGACAAGATTCTAGGGGGGAGAGTCGTGTAGGAGTGTACTGCCCTTTTAAGGGATAGGCTGGAGTGTAAACTGAGCAGGAGAAACTGAGCAGGGGTGGAAGCTTTGCAGGCTGCAGTGCATGGTGGTTGCCTCTCAGGCTCTCAAAAATGGGCCTAACTAGAGACTTTATGAACTTCAAGTTTGGGAGCTAGCCTAGGGCCCTGAGGTGAGGCCCTTATGAACAGTGTATTGTACTTTCTTCTGTCCTGAAACCCTATTAAAAGGAGACATGCCATTTGTTAGTGTATGTTGGCTTCTCCTTGCTCCAGGCTGTTAGAGCAAATTTAGGCTGCCCCAGTGGGTGTGAGGAGGAGGGAATTAAGGTGGGGGCACGCCCACAGCACCACACCAGGCCACAAGGGGGTGTGCAAGCACTGCCCGCACCTTTACAAGGGTTCACACGGAGATGAGCTGCCTCCTCTGGTAGGATTGACAGCAGATCAGAAGGGAGGGTGACTGTTGGAGAGGCTGAAGAACCACTGAGAGCAGGGTGCTGCAGAAATGGACTGGCAGGAAGCTGCCCAGGTAGTTGGACCTCCAGAAGAAGAGGCTCACGGAACATGTGTCTACGCAACAGCCTACAGGAGAGGGGAAGTTAGAAGCAGTAAGGGATTGGAAGGAACTGATTCCAGCTGCTTCACACAGGGTACCTGGATTGGAATCCAGATGAGTGGGAAGGCCTTGATTCCTCAGCCTCTATCAGAGGGGTTAGTACAGCCTGAAGAACAAAGGCTGGAGACTGACCCTTTGCTAGGGTTAGCAGTCTCCTGACCCATCAAACTCTTTCCTGCCTCAAGAGGAAAGAGACTACTAACAATCCAGCCAGAGGGCTGGAGCAAGAAATTACCAGACATGGAACTAAATGGTGTTCCTCTAACAAAAGGGAAACTGAGGCAGGCTTGCCCTAACACCCTGTGAAATTGCAAGGGGGCCTGAAAGAAGCCCAGGACGAATTCCTTGAGCAAATTGGGGTTGACTAATCCTTCCTTTTGCCCTAGTTTGGAAGTAAAATATTGCTCCAGGTGTGCGTCACCTTAGGGCAGGAAAGACATGCCCCCTCCCCTGTGTGCTGCCTATGGTAATGGTATGACAGTCAACAAACAGACAAACATTAAGTACCTATCAATGTCCAAGCGATTGGAAGAACTTCCAGGGTCCAAAACAAAACCCCCACCCAAGTCAGGTTGAAAGGAAGATAGAATAATTTGTGTGTAATTGTCTGCTTGCCTTTCCACTCTTTTGACAGTATTATGGGTTTTATCCTGCAAATGATCTGTATGTAAAACTCTCCTTGAAATCACTGGTGTGGCTGCATTGATTGCCGTAAGGTCAGGGCATGTGCTAGTTCATATACAGCTGGCAAAGCACAGTAGTGAGTGATCACATGACCCAGCCTGAAGTGTCTGTGAAAGGAAAAAATCTGTACCCATGTCAACATACTGACCTCGTTCATGGCTTGCCAACATGAATTCACACCATGAGTATGTGTTCTGAAGACAAAAGAAATCACGATATATTAGACATTTGAACTGTTTTGTTGTTGTTTGGTTTTTTTGAAACTCTACTTACCCAACAGGCAACTTTTGTTTCATGATAACATGAGTGCTCTGCCTCCAGTGTCTGTAAAATGGAAGAACTAGATATTTGGTGGCTTATAGAAGAGCTGATTGCATTTACACAAAGCTTGTTATAATGACCACGAGGTGTTCCAAGGCCAAAGTCCTCTAAGTAACTAAGGAAGAAAGGAAAGAAGGAGGATCCTGGGAACTACAGACCAGTCAGCCTCACCTCAGTCCCTGGAAGAATCATGGAGCAGGTCCTCAAGGAATCAATTCTGAAGCACTTAGAGGAGAGGAAAGTGATCAGGAACAGTCAGCTTGGATTCACCAAGGGCAAGTCATGCCTGACTAACCTGATAGCCTTCTATGACGAGATAACTAGCTCTGTGGATGAAGGGAAAGCAGTGGATGTGTTGTTCCTTGACTTTAGCAAAGCTTTTGACAGTCTCCCGCAGTATTCTTGCCAGCAAGTTAAAGAAGTATGGGCTGGATGAATGGACTATAAGGTGGATAGAAAGCTGGCTAGATTGTCAGGCTCAACGAGTAGTGATCAATGGCTCCATGTCTAGTTGGCAGCCGGTATCAAGTGGAGTGCCCCCAGGGTCGGTCCTGGGGCCGGTTTTGTTCAGTATCTTCATAAATGATCTGGAGGATGGTGTGGTTTGCACCCTCAGCAAGTTTGCAGATGACACTAAACTGGGAGGAGAGGTAAATACGCTAGAGGGTAGGGAAAGGATACAGAGGGACCTAGACAAATTGGAGGATTGGGCCAAAAGAAATCTGATGAGGTTCAATAAGGATAAGTGCAGGGTTCTGCACTTAGGACGGAAGAATCCAATGCACTGCTACAGACTAGGGACCGAATGGCTCGGCAGCAGTTCTGCAGAAAAGGACCTAGGGGTTACAGTGGATGAGAAGCTGGATATGAGTCAACAGTGTGCCCTTGTTGCCAAGAAGGCCAATGGCATTTTGGGATGTATAAGTAGGGGCACTGCCAGCAGATCGAGGGACGCATTCGTTCCCCTCTATTCGACACTGGTGAGGCCTCATCTGGAGTACTGTGTCCAGTTTTGGGCCCCACACTACAAGAAGGATGTGGAAAAATTGGAAAGAGTCCAGCGGAGGGCAACAAAAACGATTAGGGGACTGGAACACATGAGTTATGAGGAGAGGCTGAGGGAACTGGGGATGTTTAGTCTGCGGAAGAGAAGAATGAGGGGGGATTTGATAGCTGCTTTCAGCTGCCTGAAGGGGGTTCCAAAGAGGATGGCTCTAGACTGTTCTCAGTGGTAGCAGATGACAGAACAAGGAGTAATGGTCTCAAGTTGCAGTGGGGGAGATTTAGGTTGGATATTAGGAAAAACTTTTTCACTAGGAGGGTGGTGAAACACTGGAATGCGTTACCTAGGGAGGTGGTGGAATCTCCTTCCTTAGAAGTTTTTAAGGTCAGGCTTGACAAAGCCCTGGCTGGGATGATTTAATTGGGGATTGGTCCTGCTTTGAGCAGGGGGTTGGACTAAATTACCTCCTGAGGTCCCTTCCAACCCTGATATTCTATGGAAGAGCAATAACTGTTCTCCCCAACCCCTCTGCCTCTAGTACTGCTTTGCCAGCTGCATAGATAGTTGTCATATTCCTAACCTCACGATCTGCTTAAACCATTTCAAAGCACACACCTTTCTTGTAACGATGAAGACAATGTCACACAGAAGAAAGGGTGGTTGTTAGTGGCTATGGTAGTGTCCAAAAGCCTCAGTCAGGATTGGGGGCCCTATGGTACTGAGTGTGTACAAACATAGATCAGGACACAATCCACGTCTTGGAGGATTTACAGTTTGAAAGGGACATTGTGGTGCAGCAGACCCACTTTGAATGCAAGTCTGTGGTTCTTCTGTTTTGTGGTGTTCGGAAACTTTTTTCAGGGAACTCTGGCTAACAAGGCAGTCATGCTGGGATTTCATGGCTAGGTTTGGCCATGGATACCCCAAAAGGAACAACAGTCTCTATACCACTAGCATGCTTTCATATGGTCTGTCCCAAGGGATACAAGTCTAGCATCATACAGCCATCCCCATTAAAGAGTCAACGTTTGCCAACAGTTCCCACACAGTGGTATTTGAGATATTGCTATTAGTTCCTGCTCTATATAAAGAGTGAACGCTTGATAGAAATAGTGATGATTTTTTTTACCCTTCTTAATAATGATTGCTGTAGCAAGTTGTCTAAAATTTGTCCCGTTGAGGTTTTCTCATGACTTTGTGCATGGCCCAGTAGACAAAACAAGGTATTGGGAATAAGAAGACCTGGGTTATATTTCTGGTTCTGCCTCTGATTCACTGTATAGTCTCGGGTAAGTGCTTACCCTCTGTGCCTCGCTTTACCCATCTGTAAAATGAGGGTAATACTTGCCCATTATAAAATAGTGCAGCTATATTTCTCCTGTCTCTTTCTGTCCTGTAAAGCATGAGTTCTCAGACAGGTGTCAAGGGTCATGACCACGCTGCCCATTCCATATTATTAAACATGGAGCTATGAGATTCCAGCTAGCCCCTGGTAGAAGGTAGGGGAGTCCCAATATTGTAAAGATTGAGAACCTTTGCTCTCTTCTCTTCTCCCTATTCCAGTATGATTCAGTATAGAATGAGAGGGCACTGCACTGTGAAATAGGTTAGGTGCAGCACTTGTTCATATACTTCTACAACTAGGGAACACATCCCCATGGGCTTCAGTGTACTGGTGGAATTTTATCATTCGTCAATGATGAGGCCAGTTTGAGACGTAACAAAGATGGCCATGACACTCTGGCCTTTGTACGTGCTTATGTCAAAGTTGATTCTGTATCTTGAAATCTGCCAGATCTTGCTCATGGAGCCTCATTTTGCTTTCCTTTTAAATTAGTTTTTAAAGCCTCACCATCTAACAAAGAAAGATTTTGCTGTGTGTTTCAATAGCTCAGTTATAATCTCCCTCATTTAAATTGTGACAACTGGTCAGTCCTAGATGTATTGACACACCCAATTTGTAGCAGGAGAATGCTCCTCTTTTAAGCAGACCCTGTCATCTACAGTACATAATGGAGCCTGAGTTCCCTGGCAAGACCACTCTAACTAAAAAGACCCCAAAATTTCAGTGCCATCAGAGCTCTGACTGCCTCTACCAGAGCTGGTGACCTGTGGTACCACACACCATGTGAACACACTGTTCCAGTTTTCCATTCTCTCTTTCAAGCTGCAGCCACCTGTACCCAGACACTGGGGGCAGGGAAGGCCACTAAAATATTTACCCATATCTACTAAAAACAGCACTCTTTGTGTAATGCTATCTGATGACTAGACCAAAATTGTAATTGAAGGTGTATACACATTAGTCAGTTTTTTGTGGGAGTGCTAAGGAGTCACAAAGATATTTGAATGACCTGTTTACAAAAGAGATTTTCAGGGTGCAGCCTATCAGAGGCTCAAATGAAAAGCTATGCGTAATTTTACAAGGTAGTATAGGCTTCAACAACATAATTAGCTTTCTGAAACAATAATTATAGCTTATTCACTAATTGTAAGACGTCTTAAGGTAAGAGCAGGGTCACTTTACTTGTGTAAGGACAGTTATATGCATGTTCAGGTTTTTATCATGAGACACAGTGTGCTGGAGAAAACAATACATTTATGTGCTGGCTAGCCCATTGTTTAAAACTCTTCTTATAAGAGAATTAACTTGGGCTTTTAATCAGGTGTTAAAAACATTAGAATGGCCATACTGGGTCAGACCACAGGTACATCTAGCCCAGTATCCTGTCTACCAACAGTGGCCAGTGCCAGGTGCCCCAGAGGGAATGAACAGAACAGGTAATCATCAAGTGATCCATCCCGTTGCCCATTCCCAGCTTCTGGTAAACAGAGGCTAGGGATACCATCCCTGCCCATCTTGGCTAATAGCCATTGATGGACCTATCCTACATGGACTTATGTAGTTCCTAGTTTAACCCTATTATAGTCTTGGCCTTCACAACAACCTCTAGGAACACGTTCCACAGGTTGACTGTACATTGTGTGAAAAAATACTTCCTTTTGTTTGTTTTAAAATTGCTGCCTATTAATTTCATTTGGTGACCCCTAGTTTGTGTATTATGGGACCACCTTTTCAAAAGGCAAAAGTGGGAAACATGCAGGAGTCCTGACCCCTGGTCAGGCCACAAGCCAGAGCCAGGCCAAGGTAAGAGCCACCCAGGGATCCTGGGCTTCTGTGGGGAGCACCAGACCCTCCACCTGCCCTGGGTAGAGGACCAGGGTGCCCGAGAGCAGCCCCTGTCCCGTGTCCCCACCATCCAGGGCACACCGCCTAGGCCAGGTGAAGAATTTGGGGCTCCCTGGGCAGCTTACTACTGCCTGGCTCCAGCTTCTGTCCTGGCCAGGGGGCTGGGACCTTGGGAGGGGTCGGAGTGGGGGAGAAGAAGATTAAGGGATAGGGCCTCATGGCAAGAGCTGGGCGGGGGGGCTAAGGCCCACCTCAGCCCCCCACCAGGAAGAGGCTAGCACCACCTCTGAGCCTTGGGCAGGCGTGGAGCTGCACCGCAGGGAATCCTGGACAAATGCAGTCCTGGAGTCATTCAGCATGGGCCTGGGACTTGAACTCTGCATTTCGGGACTGTCCTACCCAGTTTGGTATGGTGGTCACTCCACCCTCCATATACATACACACCCACACCCCTTTACTCAAGTTTGTTGCTTTCAACCCAGTTAAGCAGGCCTGGCTGTGGGTGTGAGTTACTACTTGGGTTCTGCTTTCACTTTGACAGATAAACTGTTCACTTTGTAGTGATGACACAAACTAAAGCACTCGAGCGCTGATAGTCCTCCACTGCCTTTGTGTGTCCAGAAGGACCAACAAGTTGTCCCATAATTCACAAAGAAAAAAATCAGAGTAGCTCAGTTTACTGCAGCACAAAGAACCAGGGAATATCCCCGCAGGAGGCCTAGTGACACACCTAATCTCTCAATTTAACTCTGCAGTGGAAATCTCCCAAGTGTCAAGGAACCTGCACCAGGTAAGCCCTGCAATGAGGCTGGACAGGGAACCCACTTCACCACAACCATATCACAGGCGTGTTTGTGCTAGCTCCAATTATGCAAGCAAGGAGGAAGCCATGGGGGGGGGGGGAGGAGGAGGCGGTGCTGAGGCAAGGAGTATAGGATCCACTCCTATCTGAGTCCAGTTACTGAAAATCCTTACATCAAGGAGGGGAGGGGTGGTGGCTGCTGTTCCAACATGTAGGCTCAGTTTTAAGCTCTTAACCTGGTTTTCAGAGCTGCCTGTAAAGTTCTTAACACGCTGTTGCCACTACACACTTAATAAATAATTCGGGCTGTAAAAGGGCTGTGTTGCAGCCCTGTAACTTGAAGGGTGAATTCCACTCCTGGTCCCACCTGATTCACACACAGCTTGAGTAACTTCACATTATGTGCTGGGGGAGTAGGACTCCTTCCTCAGAATTAGATGCTTTGATGGAGATCATTTTTTGTGTTGGGACAAGCTGTGGCTGGATGGATTTCCCTACACTTGGTTACTGCTTTATGAATAGCTGTATTGATAAAGCCTTTGTGTTTATGTGTAACTTCAAAGAATGCTCATTACTATATGAATCCAGATCAGATTTCAGGGGCTGTGTTAGAATACAGTAAGAGCCAGATGTCTGACTGTTTGAAGAAAATCTTTCATGTTTAGCTTAACCTCCCCCATCCCCAACCTAACAGCAACGTTAGACCAACTTGTTCTTGGAACCATTGCTCCCTTTTCATTTTCTGTTCTGCCATGAAATGGCACTTCATGTAAATGAACAGAATTTGAATCCATCCCTTAGAATTGAATTCCTGCAAGTGCTTTGCTCTTCTCTGTCAGTTCCTATATATTGTGTTCCCTTTCGATAATCTTTGGGTGGTATTGTTTACCTCTAGATGAGCCTAGGGCAATCCTCTTTCAAGTGGCAGGAAGAACCAGCAAATCTTGTTTGGCAGTTTTACTTAGTAAACAAATGATCCAAGCTGAATAGACAATTGTACTTTGACTGTAATTATAAGTCCCATGAGCACCACCAACACCTCTTTCCCCCCAGCCTTATCACCAGCACACATAACAATGCCACAAAAACAAACAAAAATCCTTTAAGAGCTCCTGTTGAGTCGCTCATCAATTTCAAGAAAAGTTCATCTTTTTAGAAACAACTAAATGGTGGTGGTGGGTGGGGAAGTCCCACTGCATTCTGTTTGTTTACTGGCACAATGCATTTAGTAAACTACTTGTTCATTTAGAAACCCCATAAAATCAGCTGAGGGTGGTTAAAGAATCTGGAACAGGCAGGAGAAGAAGTGAGGAACTTAAAGATTGATATTAGTTTTTTGGCGTTCTTTTGTAACGAGGAGGGGATGTCAGGGGAGGAGATAGTGATATTGTGGGTGTGGGGGGCCGTTGGGGGGAGGGAGGGGGGTATTCTCTTGTGGAAAAGTCCCACATAGAATTTAATAAGGATGAAGTCAATAGGCTTCCAAAAAAATTTAAGGGTGCAATAGACATTACTTTAAATGATATAACTTCCTTTTAAAAACAATCTTTGTAGAAAACTGTAGCAGGGTTATATATAATTCTCTATTAAATTGCGTGTGGCTTGTTACAAAAATTTCCTATACATCTGTTCCACAGGGGTTTCCATAAGGTTTTAAAAGCAAAGGGCAGAGAGATCACAAAGGTGGTTCTCGAAGATGCTGAGATTTAAGCATTTTGACACTTGTGCTGTTATCTTATTACAGCTGAATGAATCATTTGCAATGAATAATTCATCAGATGCATCGAGCTGCTGCTGCTTCTTCCTTTTCAAAAATTTTTTTTTTGGCTCATGGAATATCCATGAACAGATGCTAATTATTTTCCCCATAACATTTATTTATTTGATATGATTTTATAACCTTTTGGAAAACTTTTTCTCCTTTCACAGGGTGCAGGCCAGGAGAAGAACAATTTGTTAGAGATTTTCAAAGCAATCTAGTGGATTTAGATAAATATCTAATTTTAATAGAAGATATGTCTAAATGGCCTAGATGGCTTGGAGAATCTTCACTTACATAACATATGTTCCTGAAGACAAACATATGCAATTGGGTTGGTGGAAATCCATCTCTACTTCACAGGCATGTTATAAGGCTAAAATCCATTAATGATTGTGAAGGGCTATGTAAAAACCTCAGTTGTGTTGCAACACTTTGATCTTTGTTTCATATGAATTAAAATTTCTTTCAGTGACTTTAATTACTAGATATTTCCCCCACTGAATATTCAGAGTTGGTACTCCAGCTTTTGATGTACTTGGTTTGATTGTACCTTCAACTGAAAAAAAATCCAAATCATGTGTTCAGACCTTTGACTATTTTATATGTAAAGCACTGGGATAAAATCCATCAGTCGTAATGTGGTGTAATGTTGTTCACATCTACAGTTCAGAAGACTGAATAGGAAAATCTAAACTACTTCTTAGTTGTCAAATGATCTGTAATAAACTAGATCTTTTCACTGAGCACTATACTTTAATCCTGCAATTTTTCATTACAAAAACTGACTCTGCTCTACTTGGCCACTGATTTGTATCTTCACAAAAGAGCAGACTAACCAATCCAACGTGTTGTTGTCAACCACAAGTTTTGAAGTAGGGTAGCAACCTTGCTCAACCAACACACTCTTTATTTGTCACATTTAGGCAATTTACCAATCAGTCTGTGTGCTGTTTGGGTGACAAACCCAGAAGTTGTTGCCATTGAGTACTTGATGTGTTGCCTAATTTCTGGACTTCAGTTATTCTTGACCTGAACCATACATTTTGCAATTCTTTATGGACTTTTAAAACCCATAAATGCATCATGAGAAAATTGCATCTGTTTGCATCATGAGAAAATTGCATCTGTTTGCATCATGGTTAGAAACCTGATCTTTGGATGCTGATATCAAGCAGTCAGATAGGAATCGCTCGACACTGAACCAAATCATACCAGAGCCTGGCTGATGGTGCATAGTCCTGTGATTTACAGACTGAAACAAGTTCCAGCTCTAACCTCTCCAGGCTTACTGCTGCAAATGTAATCTCTATATCTCGCTGAAGTTGAGAAAGCACATTAATCAACAAGCTTTCCCTGAAGTGATGTGTTCTTGGGAAGAAAAAAATAGGAGTGTTGAAATCAGTTAGGTCAGTTAAAGGTTCCTAAATTTGTCACATGCCCAGTAAATCTACAGTGATTCAAACATGCACATACTTAAGCATACGTGAACAAATTCCTCTACTCCCTCATTTGCATACATACAAATATACATGCAACTTCTGGAATGGAAAGTTTTTATTAAATGATACTAAGCCGATAAACACAGACTTTGGGTATCAAATTGAATGCCAAAAAAGTATGTTCATGCAATGTTGTATGGTTTTTTAAAAGATCAGATCAGAAAATGAATGTGCCTTCCTGTATAGGAGTATTACCATAGTTAAGATTGCACATTTCCTGATTTTTGATTAACCATACAACCTAAATATTGCATGAACAGTGTTTTGGGGATTTAATTTAAAAATATTCAGGAAGCATTTTGTATATGAAAGGCTGCTGAATACTTTCAGTGAATTATATGCATGACTTGAGAAATAGCAGCTTATGTATTTAAAAACTTTGTAATGCTCAAGGGGGAGACACAAAGTCTCTAATTATATAATATACTATAAGAAATATAATTGAAAAGGTTCTGCAGCCTTTGACATATGTTGCTTGTCCCAATATTTTTCCTTGCTTTCTACTATTTCACTGCCATAACAGTCACTAATTACTAGACCAGTGTGACAGTGATGCTAATGTATATTTATAGACGTAGACATTGGCTGTGGAGGGAGGTGGTAGGTGCTTTGTGTTGACCACTGATTTAAGTGCCTAAATGTGGGTTCAGGGTCCAAGCCTCAGGTGCCCATCTTGGATAAACTTGGCTATTGTCTTGTAAAAACTCTTTTCCTTGTTATTTGTTTTGCTTATTTTGTCAGCATACCTTCATTCTAAACATTTCTCTTTTCAAACAGCATCCTGACCTTCCTAAGTTGCAATTCAGGGGATGAAGGAGTATTGTTAGGTACTCATGACAACTTGTACACCTTGGCCATTTCAGCTGTAAGTCTGTTCCAATTAAGCCTTTATATTACTCTTTATCAGTGGGAAAAGTGTATTTTTATTAACTGTTTCTTCTTGTTCAAATAGCAAAACCAGCTCAAATGCTTAAAAATAACTTTCTACCTTTATGGGTAGAGACCAATCCCAAGGCAATTGTTTCATGAAGTATGAGCATCTGAAAGTCAGGGGTTATAATGGAAAGTGGTTTGAACCTTAATTGTAGTGATTGTCACTTCTCCGGCTATAATTCTTATCGTGTCTTCAGACACACAACCCCAGAGTCAGTGGTGTGTCACATAAACTGGGAGGATAGCTTATACCTTCTTCTAGCCACCTTAGTGTGTAAATTCCACACACCTAGGCACAAAGTAGTCCAGTCTCACTGTTGTAAATTGGTATAGTGCTATAGAAATCAATGGAGCTATGCTAATTTATACCACCTGAAAAACCTGGCCCATTCACATGGCTGGATTCCCATATATTCTCACCAACTGGTAAAGTTTACACCTCACTGATGTGGTGGGAGGGGAGAAGGTTGTCATAGGAGACAGCTATACCAGCTCAAAGCTTCCACTATGCAGAGGGAATTCCTAGCTAGGGAGGTGTGGCCAATTACTGCTTCTTGGGTGCTGGTGTGGCATAAAGGGAATAGAGCAGGGGGCAGAATCTGGACAAGATTTGTGGATTGAGGGGGAGCAAACTGACCTTGCTAACCCCTCAAACTGCAGGGGGGCACAGGGTGGCAGCCAGCCACACCTCTTCCCTGGAAAGAGAGGTTTACAAGGTATTTTTGGCTCTTTCCCCGACCCGAGAAGATGTGTCTCTTGAACGGTGTTCCTGGGGCCGTTCAGGAGCCAAAGGGTTTTGGAGGTTCAAAACTAGCCGAAACTGAGTGTCAAATTCTTCTAATGTTTCATTCTTGGGTTAACTGGAATCTAATACCTCATCAGCATTCAAAGCACATGAAATCACAAGAGGCAGATGAGGAAAAGACATGGCCAACTCTATTGCAAAGCACAATCAACGTTTGTACGGCTCTCTGCTGAATTTAAATGGGAGTTTGAGTAGCGGTGTGAACTATCTGCTTGACAGAACGCGTGGGTATAATAAGAAAACTTATGAAAAGCAATTACTGTGCTTGCACAGGATCTGCTCCCCACCATTAAATAACACAGCTGGCTTAGCTTTTCATTGATAAAACTTTCAGCTGGAATGTTCTCTTAGGGTCATTCATGCTCTACCATCCAATGTTGTCCTTTTCCATTTTCCCCTCACCCTCTGTTTTCAGTGGAATTGAACTTAATGTGCCTCTTTCAGGTTTTGTTTTGGTTACACCTAGAAGGAGGTCAGCTGGTTTTGAAGTCACCAGGACCTAAAGCGAACCCTTGTCTACTCTTCACACAAACCCCAAAGCTCTTCTGAGCTTTGAACATGTTTAGATTACATTTTTTTCCTCTGTGAGAGCTTTTATCCACCACTACATTTTCTGCTTTCAGCCAAACCACTGAGGGCAAGATATTAAAAAGAGAGGGCAGCTGCTAAGCAGCAGTTGCATAAGGGTCAAACCGGCAATGAAAGTGGAACCTCCTTTTGCTTCTCCCAAATATGTTCAAACCTGCAAAGTCAAATGTTTGGCGGCTTAAGGACTCGGTTTCTTTATTTTCTTGACCATCCCACAGAAAAAGTGAGTTCATTTGGGTCTCTCTTTAAAGGATCCAAAGGGCAAAAAGTACCACTGATTTTTGGATAAGTCTGTGTGTCAGCCAGGCTTTTGTTGGAATAATTTTGTCTTATTATGATGGTTCCAATAAAAGAAACCACTTGCACTTTCAGAGGGAGGAGGCTGTGCCTCGTGAATCAGAAAAAAATCTCATGTATATTGCCGCCAGTCCCCTGTATTCCACAACCAAGCCAGTGAACGGCCAGCCTTGTTTGCAGTAATAATTCATAGCATGTAGCACTTTACATCTTCAAAGCACCAGACAAAGATTAATCAATCAATTGTTACAATAGCTTTGTGAGGCAAAAGTTATTCTCTGTACATATAAAGAAACGAAGGGCTTGTCTACACTTAAAACAGTGCAGCTGCTCTGCTCTAGTGCTTCCGTGACGATACTACCTATGCTGATGGGAAGGCTTCTGTCATCACGGTGGGCAATCTACATCCCTGAGAGGTGGTTGCTAGGCCAACGGGAGCATCCTCCTGTGATCTAGCGCTGTCTACAGCAGGGGTTAGGTCCGTTTCATTGCATCACTCAGGGAGGTGGATTTTTCAAACCCCAGAGTGATACAGTTATATCAACCAAAAGTCCTAGTTTAGACCAGGCCAATGAAAAGGAGGTGAAGTTACTGGCTCCAGGCCATGCAGGGAGGCAAAGGCAGAGCTAAGGGGATTCCTGAGTTCCAAGTCTGTATCCAGCCCACTTGACTTTAAACATATTTGGTACATGACAAGTCATAATTTTCCAAAGACCTGCCATGTTATCAGCTATTTATAAGAAAATGTAAATAAAACATATTGGGCATTTTTTCTTCTTAGTTTTTTTTTTCATGTCAATATTTACAATCAGAACTGAAGGAACTGAAATTTATATTAAAATAAGATGGACAATATTGCTGTCACCAAGGATATGATACTAAAACTTACTTATTTGAGATCTATCTATATTCTCCATTCAGTACAGGACATACATCTTACCCATTCCTGCCCTTGTGTGTTACATTCAGATGCTGTGTAGTCTAAAATTAGGATACAGACTAACACGGCTGCTACTCTGAAACCTAAAATTAGGCTGTTAACTTTGAGAGAGGGGTCATATTATGCTTTCTTGATCTGCTCTGTAAAGTACATAACATGTCTTGGCACTGCATATAAATCATTTAAATCTGTTATTCTTTCTCTTGATGCCTTGGATGAAATCCTAGGCTCAGTGAAGTGAATGGTAAACACCTATTGATTTCAATAGGGTCTTATATTTAATGGAATTATTGCTAGGGGGACACTTTTCAAAAATACATAGATCCAAATCATAGCTGCTTTTTTGTTTATCATAGATATACAAGGTGGGTGAGGTAATAGCTTTTACTGGACCAACTTCTGTTGGTGAGAAAGATATTACTCACCTACCTTGTCTCTCTAATAACCTGGGTCCGACACATCTACAACCACACTGCGTGTCATAGAAATGGCAGTCTGGACCAACCGTTCCACCTCGTACAATCAGAATGGTATTGCTACCTGTTTCCTGCTTGCATTCCTCCAGTTGAGAGGCTCTGCTTCAGATCTACCAGCTGCCCTTTGTAGCTGTTCTGTATTTCACTCTGTATGTGAATTGGGCCTTTATTGCTTTTAGAGAGAGCTGCCTGGCACCTAGTACTCCCCCTTGATTACACAGCTGTCAGCATCTTTTAGCAGAGGCTTTTATTTGGATTTTCTCTTAATTTATTTTGCTTTGATTGCTTTTCATAGCGTAGCTGAGCCAAGCCAAACCCCTCTTCAGAAAACATCAGGTCAAAATAAGGATGAATAGGTCATATTCATAATGTATTCCTTGAAATTCCAATCAATCCGACATCTACATTATCTGGTAAGTCTGATCTGTCCTGTGTTTAAAAAAACAAAACTCCTCTGCTTCTGTTGATTCTCCATCAGGCAAGAAATCAAGACTCTAATCCTCCTCCTCATGCACTGAGAGGATATGGGGTGGCTGCAGCAAGCAAAATATTTCCTCTACTTTTACAATCTGAAGGAAATGCAATCTAGGATTTTTTCCCTCTTCCTCCAGAAAAACATGGGAAAATTATCCACCAACAGAACAACTGGCAAAACATAACCAGTGTATGTTCTGGCTGGAACTGGCTCTCCAAATTTCCACAGGGAAAGGAATAAACACAGTTTAGATGTGTGACAAAAGAAACCAGATTTTTGGTGAAGAAACCATCTGACAGAATTCATATTCAGAGAGGGATACAGGTGTAGGTTCCCCCAGAAGCACCAGAGCAGCGATCAGTGCAGGAGAAAGGAGGTAGAAAACAATGGTGGCTTTACACTGCATTTCTGCCCCTTGATCTGGAGGGATACTGTGGGCTGAGCCAGCCCCAGTGTAAGTAGGGTAACCCAAAGACTGCTTTAAAATGTATTGCAGCGGACAGTGGCCTGCCAAGGGACTTCACTACTGGCCTGGATGGCGAGCGCATCAGGCCATAGGATATTACAGTTAATAAATACTATATTTGAAAATGTAGCAGTTAAAGGTTGATTTTAAGTAACTATTCTCTGTAAATGTTTCTATGGTCTACAAAAATGGGGTTGTTTAAAAAATTTGGCACTTCTACCTTCCATCCAAGGATCTGAAATCCCTTTATAACCTTCAATGAAAGAAGCTTCACCATGTCTTTCTGAGATAGGTAGGTATCAGTCCCATTTTAGGGACAGGGAAATGTAGGCAGAGAGTGCTTGAGGCTTGCTGAGGCAGTCTGAGACTGGGCCCAGGAATAAAGCCCTGATCTGCTGACTCCCAGTCCAGTGCCTTAACTGGATTTTTTCCTTCTTACACTAGTTTTCTCTAACAAAAAAATGATGCTAAAATCATGTTGCATGTTAACACATTAGTGTAATAGATTACATCTGAATCTGTCAACCATATGGGTCTAGCACAAAGCCTGAATAGGCCCAGACTGTCACTTGAGATTTCACATACTTTTAAACAATCAAGCTATGGCCTTATTTAGTGCTAGGTTTAGTATTCCAATATCTTTGAAATCAACCTCATTTTAGGGAGGGCCAGGGAAAATACCTAGCCCTTGCACAGATGCACATGTAGGGCACAAGGAGCCTTCCTTCTCCTTCTCCTTCATACCACTGGTGCAAGGGATGGGTGTGATATGAGTGCCTGCACTCAGGGAACACTGAGATTGTTGTTCCCTTCTTGTACTCCTGGGCTCTAAATCACCAGAAAGGGGGCAGGGAAGAGGCAGAACACAGCCCACACTCTCTTCTCTTCAGTGGCCCACAGCACTGGTCAGGAGTGCTAATAAATTTGTTTAGTCTCTAAGGTGCCACAAGCACTCTTGTTCTTTTTGCGGATACAGACTAACATGGCTGTTACTCTAAAACCTTACATTTCAGTATATAGTATGTAGAGCAGTATAAACAAGTCGTTGTCTGTATGAAATTTTAGCTTGTACTGACTTCGCTAGTGCTTTTTATGTAGCCTGTTGTAAAACTAGGCAAATATCTAAATGAGTTGATGTAGCCCCTGGAAGACCTCTGCGTAGCCCCAGGGGTGCACATACCCCTGCTTGAGCACCACTGATGTAGAAGACACAGCAATCAAGCTCACATCCTCAGCCATCCCCTCCCCAAATGCCTGGGGAAACAGAAGGCACTTGCAGCACATTAAGGAGTTAACAAACTTGGGGTGGGGGCCAGTAAATTCCAAAGAAAGGGTCCCTCACAGAGACTGCCTGTAATGTGATGGGTACCCAGCACCTTGCCCCTACTTTCTGGTTTAGCCTATTCTTAGTCGCTAGCTAATCTTAATTTTCGGGTCTGATTGTGCTCCCTAATTAGGGTGAACACCCACCCTTTATTTTAAGGGACTGTCCCTTATTTTATTTGTCCCTTTGGGTGACCACCCACCCCTTATTTTAAGATGTATTCCATTGTATAAAATGGTACTTATCGGTTTTAAAACATTTTGTTGTATACTTGAAGGCAGTAGAAATATACACTTGAGGGAAAAATACAGGATATGCTAAAGGAAATGGTGTTTCCCTAGAGTGTCCCTTAAATAAAGAGTTGTCCCTTATTTTTCACAGGGTTTTCCCTTATTTACAGCCAACAACAGAAATCACCCTATCCCTTATGGGGGTGGTGTGGAGTCACACTGCACCCAGGGGATCTCAGAGAGATTGGGCCTCACGTGTGCCCATCCTCAAGTTCCCCAGCATGCAGACTGCACCATCATTTATTAATGCATAAACTCCACGAAAGCTTATGGGCTCATAAATTTGTTAGTCTCTAAAGTGCCACAAGTACTCCTGTTCTTTTTACTGAAATGTAAGTACAATATTTATATTCCAATTGATTTGTTTGTTTATAATTCTATGGTAAAAATGAGAAAGTATGCAATTTTTCAGTAATAATGTGCTGGGACACTTTTCTTATGTCTGATTTTGTAAGCAAATAGTTTTAAAGTGACGTGTAATTTGGGGGTACGCAAGATAAATCGGACTCCTGAAAGGGGTATAGTAGTCTGGAAAACTTGAGAGCCACTGTTCTACATAGCAGTCATTAGGGGTCTTGTTTTCAATAGATCTCTTTAGTGGGATGGGCAGTCCTTTGTGTACTACTCTGGAAAATTAAAGACCAGATTCACTGGTTTAAGCCAGGTTAATAGCTGCTTTGCATCATCACAGTAGTACAAAGTGGCTGGAGTTTATCAGTGAATCTAACCCTGGTTGCACAAAGTCAGTAGAGCCTGGCTGCATCTCTCTCTTACTCTAAAAAAAAATCTAAAGAAATAAATATAACATGAATGTTTATGGGGGTGAGCAGAGGGTGATGACGGACAATCTAACAGCTGTTTAGTGGACTATGTGAAATGAATTCATGATCCCAATCTGGTTTCTAGTGGACACACAGTAACTACTACAATCTGGCAACTGGAGCTGGGTGAGAAACGTTTTTCCCATCCCATTAATATTTTAAGAACATAAGAATGGCCATACTGGGCCAGCCTGTCTAGCCCAGTATCCTGTCTTCTGACAGTGGCCAATGCCAGGTACTTCAGAGGGAAAGAGCAGAACAGATAATCATCAAGTGATCTATCCCCTGTCGTCCACTCCCAACTTCTGGCAAACAGAGGCTAGGGATACCATCCCTTCCCATCCTGGCTAATAGCCATTGATGGATCTATCCTCCATGGACATATGTAATTCTTTTTTGAACCCTGTTATAGTCTTGGCCCTCACAACATCCTCTGGCAAGGAGTGCCACAGGTTGATTGTGCGTTATGTAAAGAAATACTTCATTTTGTTTATTTTAAACCTGCTGCCTATTAATTTCATTTGGTGACCCCTAGTTCTTGTGTTATGAGAGGGAGTAAATAACACTTCCTTATTTGCTTTCTCTACACCGGTCATGATTTTATAGACTTTAATAATAGCCCCCCTTAGTCATCTCTTTTCCAAGTTGAAAAGTCCTGGTCTTTTTAAATCTCCCCTCTTACGGAAGCTGTTCCATACCCCTAATCAATTTTGTTGCCTTTTTCTGTACATTTTCCAATTACAGTATATCTTTTTTGAGATGGGGCGACCAGATCTGCACACAGTATTCAAGAAGTGGGTGTACCATGGATTTATATAGAGGCAATATGTCTTCCTATCTATCCCTTTCTTAATTATTCCCAACATTCTGTTAGCTTTTTTGGCTGCTGTTGCACATTGAGTAGATGTTTTCAGAGAACTATCCGCAATGACTCCAAGATCTCTTTCTTGAGTGGTAACAGCTAATTTAGACTCCATCATTTTATATATAGAGTTGGGATTATGTTTTCCAATGTGCATTACTTTGCATTTATCAACATTGAGTTTCATCTGCCATTCATTTTGTTGCCCCGTCACCCAATTTTGTGAGATCCCTTTGTAACTCTTCACAGTCTGCTTTGGACTTAACTATATTTAGTAGTTTTGTATCATCTGCAAATTTTGCCACCTCACTGTTTACCTCTTTTTCCAGATCATTTATAAATCTGTCAAACTGTACTGGTCAGAGTACTGACCCCTGGGGGACACCACTATTTACCTCTCTCCATTCTGAAAACTGACCATTATTCCTACCCTTTGCTTCCTATCTTTTAACCAGTTACTGATCTATGAGAGGACCTTCCCTCTTATCCCATGCCATCTTAATTTGCTTAAGAGCCTTTGGTGAGGGACCTTGTCAAAGGTTTTCTGAAAATCTAAGTACACTATATCCACTGGATCACCCTTGTCCACATGCTTGTTGACCCTCTCAAAGAATTCTAGCCGATTGGTGAGGCATGATTTCCCTTTGCAAAAACTATGTTGACTCTTTCCCAAGCAATTGAGTTCATCTATGTGTCTGGTAATTCTGTTCTTTACTATAGTTTCAACCAATTTGCCTGGTACTGCAACTAGGCTTACTGGGCTGTAATTTCCGGGCTCACCTCTGGAGCCTCTTTTAAAAATTGGCATAACATCAGTTATCCTCCAGTCAGAAGGTACAGAAGCTGATTTAAATGATAGGTTACATACCACAGTTAATAGTTCTGCATTTCACATTTTAATTCCTTCAGAAGTTTTGGGTGAATACCATCTGGTCCTGGTGACTGATTACTGTTTAATTTATCAATTTGTTCCAAAACCACCTCTACTGAAACCTCAATCTGGGACAGTTCCTCAGATTTGTCACTTAAAAAGAATGGCTCAGTTTGGGGAATCTCCATCACATCCTCAGCCATGAAGACTGATGCAAATAATTCATTTATTTTTTCAGCAATGGTTTATCCTCCTGGAGTGCTTCTCAAGAGTTTGGTTGTTTTCCACCCAGATTGAACTGAGACCTTTTGAAATAATTTGAGAGCCAATTGCCTGGTGATTAGGCTACTCACCTGAGTTCAAGTTTCTGCTCTAAATCCAGCAGAGCAGGGTCTCCCACATTCCAGCAGAGCAGGGTCTCCCACATCCCAGATGAGTGCATTAACCACATGATTTTGGGCTCTTCTGGGCTTTTGGTCTCTATCTCTGGTTTTGACCACAGATTCTGTTCTGAAACTGAGAAACCTTTCCTGATGAGTTTTCTCAAACCCTTGGTACGTTCCCATTAACAGTTTTGGTTTCAACAAATCAACATTTTCTGACAAAATTTCAATGTTTCAATGAATCTGACATTTTCTGTTGAAAAATTCCAAACCAGCTCTACAGGCAACCTTCTTGTCAGCCTCATCTCAAAAATGAGATGCCCCGTGAGCGGGGCTGAGGTGGGGCACATGGTCTCTGTTTAAACAGACAAATTCAGTTTCTGGTGCTGTCAACCCAACACTTTTCATCATTATTAAAGGTGTTTTAGTTTTCTTAAATCAGTTACACACTAAAAAAATACACAATTAACTTTAGGTCTTAAAGTAAACATATATAAAGTATGCAGTAGAAATCCTGACCACATTTTTGCTCTGTTACACTTGTAAAATCCCATGACTTGTAAAAGCAGGATTTGCCCACTGTATGTTAGTTATGTATAATAAATAATCTGATTAATGAAAACACATTTTCCCATTTTACATCTTTAGAAAATTTCAGATATAGGGCAGAATATTCACAATTCAGCAGAATAGTCACAGGTTCACCTTTAAAATGTGCCCTCAGAGCACGTTGGAGTTGAAGCAGACAGGATCTTGATTTACAGTTTCATCTTAAAGAAGTTATTTCCTGGCAATCTTTCCCTGTGCACCCTATACTTCCATACATGGAAATGCTGTTAGCATAAGTCCAGACTCCCTCATGAAGGATTAGAGTCCTCTTTATCACAAAAAGAAAAGGAGTACTTGTGGCACCTTAGAGACTAACAAATTTAGTCTCTAAGGTGCCACAAGTACTCCTTTTCTTTTTGTGAATACAGACTAACACGGCTGCTACTCTGAAACCTCTCTTTATCTCAGGAGGTCAGCACTACTTCTTAACGAGAATCCTCATTGAATGTTCAATTATTCAGGTGTTCATCTAGATGATGAAATTAGTTTTTATGCTGAGAATACTCTGCAGTACCTTCTCTCAGTGAACAGATTAATGGTAGGGCACTAAAAGGAAGATTATACACTGAAATAAATTAAGTTAAATGACTGTTCGATATTTGTGCATAACGCTATTTGCATGTGTAGTGCTTTACAGAGAGAATCAAGAGATGGGTTACAATTTCAAAAGCACCTCTATGATTTAGGACCCTAAATCCAATGGGATTTACAATCCTAAATCATGGAGGTGCTTTTGAAAGTTTTACTTATGACCCTCTACCCTGAAGAGTTTGTAAGACTGGGCCTCTACATTGCAAATTCCTATTCACATAACTGGTCCCTAATTCAATGTGATGACTTGTGTAAATAATTTATGACCTATGTTAGATCGAACAACACAGAGTTCACATCAGGCAACAGGGGAGGGATGTTCACAAAAGCGAGGTTATGAGGTTTTTTATGACAAAGGTATTGCATTAGCTGTCTTTTGGTGTGGTATTAGTTTCAATATCCTCAGGTTGGTATTGTAACCATATGAAAGTGCTAGCAGATACTTTCAGGCAGCATACTGTTTCCTGGGGAGAACTAAATGGGAAGGGACACCTCCTGGGAAATGTCTGAGAAGCCATGAGGCTGCAGAAGCCACAATAAAGCTGGAGTTTGTTAATTAACCTTGTGTCAGGGTGAGATCTCATATGGCAGATGATCCAGACAGAACAAAGGGGTGTGGGTTACTGGTGGAGATATGGTGGAAGCTACTCTTGTTATAATCCTTCTTGCTGCATCACAGATGTGAAGTATTCACACATGAACATGTATAAATGAGCTGGAACAATTCACCCTGTAACAAAGGGCAACTGACTAGCCCCAGGGTTACAAAATGGACAGGGTCCAGGACACGCTGATACTCTTGCACGCCTAACTTTAGTAGTGTTGTATACCACCATAGTGACCTATACAATCCAGCTGGACAGTGACAGAACTTCTTATTAAGAAGGTGCAGATAGAGTTTGATCAGAGGGAAGCCAAGTTTCTAGCTCTGAAATGCTTTAATTATCTGGAAATTACTACAAATTTTTTTTAAATAGTTGCATGGAGATGCTACTGTGGCCTGTTGGACACATCCTGCCCTTCTTGAAACCAATGATTTGACCCAACTAAACAGGACTGGGCTTCTGGCACTGCTCTATTCAAGTTATTGCTGTGTCCATCACCACTGCTTTTTCTGTGAGATAAAAACTATTCACCTGTGAGCTGTTTGTAGTCCCCACACTCCTTGTTTTCGTTGTTGGAGTGAATTAAAACTACTGCCTTTTACACAATAAAGGACTATTTTTGCTCTCATTCACGTCAGTGTAAGGAAGAGCAGAATTTGTGCTTACCAGTGTCCCTTACCCACAAGACTTGGCTATCTGCTCAGAATCTTGTTTTTTAAAGTTCTTCACCTGTGTAGAAATGAATTCTGGTACAGAGCTGGGAAAATCACTTCAGTGGGCATGATGCTGTTTTGCTCTGGACTAGGGACTCGGGTTTTATTAATGGGGTGCAGATGAGAAACACACACAGTTCAGTTTTGATGCATATTATACATGGTGCTAAGCTGACCCTTGACATTTGCAGTATCCATATCATAGTCCTGTATCTTATGTCAGATCACATACACCACTTCAAAGACTTGTGGCTTTGCCTTATAATTAACTTTGAACAGCGCTGGTTGCAATTTTGGATCTGCATAGAGGATTCAACACTGGATTTGTGAGCTTTCTGTGTCATTTTTTCCTCCATGTCTCTCAGCAGTTATCTCATTGTATCATCTTGTTATTTCATGACAGTGATGCAATTAAGAGCCTTGTGACTGGCTTTGGAGGGGGAAGAAAAAAAAATCATACTCCTGTTTCTGAAACTTCTGACGGGCAATATGGAAACTCCCATGAATTCTGCTGCATTTGCTTCAGAATGTATTTATTGGTCTGCTGTTTTTAAGCTAGTATTTTATAATTCTCCATTAACACTTCAAAAATGTTACTGTTGCTTTAAGTTCTAAATTAGAATTGCTGAATGTTTCCTCACCCCCACTACGTGTCCCCCACTAGTCGAGATGAATCTTCATTTTCTTGATCTGCTATTCCTTCCCTCACACATTGGCAGACTAGTCCTTTCCTAGGGTAAGTGTTGAGTACTCCTGCTATGTAATGGAGGTGCCAGGAAGTATACAATGGGCAGCCTGCCAATATGTTATCCACCACTTATTCTCAGGGTGCCTGGCACCACAGCTAAAGCAGGGCAAGACTGTGATCAACAGTGTGCGTGAGAGTGGGGAAAGGGCACAAAAAGCCTGTCCCTCTCCTAGCAACCCTGCACAGGGACAGTGCCTGGAGCCCCTCCAAAAGACATGATGTTAGCAGCATGCTCAGCAGCATTGGCTTCTCCAAGGCTTTATCTTGACACCGAAATAGGTGGTGGTGCCTCCCAGACTTTAACCGAGAATTGTTTAACACAATATCCACTGCAGCCTTTTTTCCGAGTCAAGCCTGGGCACACATGCGGGAGGGAAGGACAAAGATAGGGGTGTGCCCATCCACTCCCTCCCTGCTCTTGCTGGCAGAGCTGGACCTAGGTGGGGAGTGAGCGTTTCACTCTTTGAAAGGGTGCAACAACAGTCATGCTCCCCTTGTGCACCTCAGAGCTCCGAGTGGGGCAGGGGAGACTTCTGTGCTTGCCTCAGACCTAGTGCCTCCAAATACTTCTGATGGGGTAATGAACGTCTATATAGCACCCCATTGAGTATCTGTGCTTTAAAAGCAAAATACCTTATAGTTGGTTGATAGTTGGCTAAATACTAGCCATGTTCAGTTTAAAATATATAAATCTGCTGTTTCATGGCACTTGTGAGTTACCCATATTCCATGTCTTCTTCTAGCATTCTTCATCCACTGTGCTATTTGGAGCTACAAATCTTAGAATTTTAAGATGCAGTTCTGGATGGAGGGAAATATCTCTCTAGATCTAGGAGTGAATTTTTTTTTTATCTACTCCAGTA
This sequence comes from Lepidochelys olivacea, assembly GCF_965140295.1. Taxonomy (NCBI): domain Eukaryota; kingdom Metazoa; phylum Chordata; order Testudines; family Cheloniidae; genus Lepidochelys; species Lepidochelys olivacea. The sequence goes on from NC_140411.1 coordinate 272,393,369, forward strand.
ACATATATGCCTTCTGGTCCATTTAAATTCTATGCCGAATTTATCTGGTATTTTCAAATATTGTCTCATTGATAGGAATGGACAAACCAGTTTATTTAGATAAAATAACCAGCCTACACCTTCCTCCAAAAGTTGAACTGAGCACAAATCTCTTTTGAAGAGTTTGAAAAGTGTTTCCCACCTCCTCATATATAACTGTTTTTCCTGATTTCGAGATGTAGGCTTGCAGCAGAAATACCTGAATTCTGCAACAAAGGTTATTCTTGTGGTGTTTCTGGCTAGGCTACAATCCAGGACAACTAGAAAACTTACATAAGATCCTGTTCTCAAGTTATTTCCAGCCTGGTTTTCAGACCAAGGAATGTCTGTTATATGGCCACATTTCTGGATGTTTATCTGAATCAAGGTCCTGGGTGTCTTGCTGTTTGGCCAATATAATTCATAGTCCTACTAATTACATGCTTTTCAGCATAACATCTGCCATTGCATGCATGCTCAATGTCCACGGCAAATTAGCCAGTCCAAAGAATGGTGCTGGTATCATTCTGGCCCCTCCTTTTTCCTTCCATAAGCCCTTTAGTCTTTGTTCAGCACAATCAGTCCGTGCTAGCACACTGTGGGTGTGTGACAAAGCAGAGTTGAGGCAGCAGTTCTAGCAGGAAATCACAGAGCTTGCTCTTCAATTTACTTACAGTAAATATAGGCGGAAGATTAATGTTGAGTAAGAGGTCAATGAGAGTAGTCAAAGATTTCAAATGTCTATCCCTTTTATCCCTCATGTTTGTTAACCTTGTTTTCTTTTAATCAAGGCTTCCATCAGCCTGTCTCCAGCTGGCTTGGTTCCAGAAGAACACCCAGTCCTAGCCTCTGAAAGGCATAATTTCCAGCCTCACAAACTTACATGCTACTTGATGGTACTTACATGCATTATGCCTTTGAAAAAAGTAAGTGGCACTGGAGCCACATGCCAGAAGCAGCCCCTGTTCACCCTTGAAAAGGTGTAAGACAGCAGAGTCCGGCCAGAGCACAGGAGTGTGGGGAAATGTTTGTTTTAAAGTGTATTAAAGAATTTTTTTAAAGGAAAACTGGGAAAGACTCATCCAGACTTTGCGAGCAGAGGCCAGTATAGGCCAGTATATTCAACTCTATTAACCTGGACACTGGAGAACAGAAAGCAGTGGACAGCTTTGGAAAGGTGGGCACAAAGAGGGGTATGTACGAGGTGCAGCAGCTTTATGACTTGAGTGCCCCTCTCTCCATAATCCTTCAGAAGTAGAGTGACCATATTTCCCTATACTGAATATAGGACACCTGGTAAAATTACTCATATTCAAGTGAGTTCAATGGCAATCAATCATACAAATGTTCAAATTAACATCAAGTTGACTGAGCCCCTTTTAAAAAGAAATACTATGTAGTTGGATTCTTTTTATTTACCTTCTTATATATCACACGGGGAGGGGTGACATCCCCCACACACATGGGGAGAGGTGACATATACACACACTCCCATACACCTCTCTCACACAGGGGGGTGACTGACCAACCCAATCCTCCCTGCCTGGCGCTCTCTGCCCTCCATGCCTGGCTGGGCCCTCGGAATGGACCCGCCTCTCCTGGTACCTGGGAATGGACCCACCTCTCCTGGTACCTGGCACCACATCTTCCCAAGGCAACACATGGGCAGGGGGCATGCAGGTTCACATGCCCCCCCCCCCCCCCCCGATTTCTGCCAGGGTTCACACCAGTATGTGGCCAGCAGCAGCCTTTCGGCACTGTGCAGGAGGGAAGGGACAGGTGGTGCTTCCAGTTGCAGGGGAGGAGGAGTGGGGAAGGGATGACCTGGCCCATGTCTTTGCAGAGCTTTTCTCTCTCGCTCTCTTGACTCCCCCCCAACCCATGTGGCTGAAAACGGCTTGTCCCTTCGTGCCTGCACAGTGTTGAACGGCAGCTGACACCTCCTGGCTGCTGCTGGCCACCAATATAACCCAGCTGCCTCCTGTCCCCTGGCTACAGCATAGGCAGGAAGAAGTTAAGCCCTAAGGATACATTGTGCTCTAGGGCCCAGGGAACCTCACTGCAGGAGCTTCAGCAAACCCAGCCAGAGAGGTGGCTCAGCAGAGGAGGGTGCCTAGGGGATGGAACAGTCCTGTCCCTCTGAAGGCAGGACCCAGGGCAAAGGGGGGGGGGGTGAGAGGTGAAGAAGTTGCTAAGTCCATGCCACAGTGTCTGCTGTGGAGCCTGTAGGTTCAGGGTGTGAACAGGCTGGAAATCACTTCCCCTCCCCACCCTCACCACTCCAGAACTTAGCTGAGGGGCAAGAGGTTTCCCCATGCCAGCGCTGTGAGGGGCTTTACATACACGCACATACAGGGCTCAGCTCCTCCTGGCCAGCGCCCCAGCCTGGAGGGTCTTGGGCTTTCCGAGGGCACCAGCTCAGCCAGTGGGGGAAGGAAGGAGCCTGGCGGCCAGGCTGTTGGTGAGCTGAGCGCTCCCACCAGGGGCTGGTTCTCCGCACAGCACTGGGAGTGGGACACACCCTGCCGGGGAGGGGGGGAGATAGAGGAGCAGTGGGGTTGAGGGGGTGAAGGGGCAAAGCAGGGAGAGGACAGCGAGCAGGGGAGCACATAAAGGGCCAATGGGTGGGCAGCAGAGGTGACTCGTAACTGGCTGCTGCCTGGCACCTGCCCACACTTCCCAGCCACCGCAGCTCACAGCCGGAAATGAGATGGGGGTGGGACCCTGCTGGCCGAAGGCTGGCACGCAGCGGGGGCTGTGCTGATGGACTGGCAGGTGGAGCGACTGGCCCTGCGAACTACATCTTCGCCCCACCACCAGCCTTGCACACCCACCCACATCGTCAGCCACTGGACCCGCCCTCCCACCCCAGGAGTGGGTGGGTGGGTGGCTGGTGAGCTGGTACCCAGCCAGCAGCAGGACCTGATGGGGGGTGAGACAGAAAATATGGGGCAATTTGCCCATTTTAAAGAAAAAGCCGGGACACCTGCAGGAGGGCTTAAATATGGGACTGTCCCTTTAAAAACGGGACGTCTGGACACCCTATTCAGAAGTCCCTGCACTCCATGCATGCAAAGATGGAGCTTTATAATGTGTGATGGAGTGTGCTGGGGGTAGAACCTGGCAGGGCTGAGGAAGCAGTCACACCAATTTGATGGTATCTGAGCCCAATGTATATCCAGGTGCCAGCTAAAATGCTACTCAAATGGACACTTACTCTCATTCTCCACCTGCAGGGAAGCTTGTGGGTGGGTGCCTGGAGAGTCATTGTGAGCCTAGTGCTAGAGACTGGCACAGTAATGCAGCTGCTTTTCCCTGCAGGGCCCTGGAATCCTTGGGGCTTGGAGGTTTTGCCCTTCCGCTTCTCCAAGGGGAACCTGGTGGTATTTCCTGGCCCCTTCCTTGGGATTTGCTGTAAGATGATAGGATGCTCTGAGCTAGAGGAAGAAAGAAGATCACATTTCTAAATTTGACAAATTCCCATTAAAATAAGAAGGGTAGGTCACATAGCAAGTAAAGAAATGGTCTTTTATTTATATTTTTAACTATTTATGTATGCTAAATCAGTTACTTCCCAGTAGTTTAATCAACAGTGCATGTAATTACCCCCTCGAAAGGGTGATATTTTTTTCTGTAACAAATGAATGTAGCTGCAATGACAGTTGCATTAGAAGCTTGGTTTGCAACGGTACTAAGCACCCAGCGGCTCCTATATGCACCTCGAGCCTTTGAAAATCAGTCTGTATATTTAGATCTCTAAATATGCAGGTAGGCATTTAACTGGAAGCATCCAGTTCTGAAAATCTTGGCCCTAAATCCCATGTGGGTATTTCCTAAGAAGATATCTAAGATTGGAAATTGAATTTCAGCTGGGTAGCAGCTCTTCTCAGAAGCCATTATATCCGTGCTTCAAAGTCACAGATAAACAAAGACTGCAATGGAAATAGAGATGCAAAGACTACAGGCTTTGGCCTTAAGATTTATAAGGTGAATTTATAGCAGCTGCCAGCCAAGTGCATTTAAGAGTCTCCTCAACCATATTGATAATTTTACTCAAGACACTCAAAGAATTATCGTGTGTTGCATGTATGTCAACATTCAATAAACTTGGTATCCAGACCATAAAAGGGAGGTTTTTTTCCTTCCAAGAAATAAGAAATCAAGCTCAGGTGGGATTGGTTCCAAATACTGACCAATTTTATCCATACTCCAATTTCACCTTGACCTTTTCTGACTAATACAAAATAAAGCTGGCTACATGGAGGAGTTTATGCAGTGTTTATACTGTATCAGACATGCTGACTCGAATTGATTGAGACTTGTGCTGTTCCATTGACCCACGTAATACAACAGATTCTTTGAGAGGATCAGTAGATGTAGTGTAAAAGGTCACTGAGTCAATTACTGTGTATGCCATGGGGATGTAGCCAAAAGGAGGGGTGAATTCATGCTAATCAAAAAATTATATTGCCAGATTCAAGAGGATGACTCAGAAAAAGGAAGAAGGGGCAAAAATCTGGGATTTCCTACGGGAAGCGCTAGGCACTTCTTTTTTTTTTTTTTTAATAATAAATGAGTGTGTTTAAAGAACTGGTATTTTAAAAACCTTTGCGGTCACTTGGGACCAGCCTGATCCATTTAGGGGACAAAATGTCAGAGCCTCCATCAGACATTTTCCTTAGGTTAGCAGGATTTGCACTATGTGGACTGCCCTGTGAGTTCATTCCTGAATACTATAATTTCCCTAAGAACCAAGTAGTTCTCCTGGGAGGTGCTGGATACTGTCCTATGTTCACAACAGCCCAGCTCCCTTGGCCCTTTACTCTTCAGTGTTTCTCTCTTTCGCAGTGTGGAATCTCGCTTAATTAGCCACCAATGCTGCAGGGTCCCTAAGCATGTGTGTAACTTTAGGCATATGAGTAGTCCCACTGAAGTCAAGGGGACTATTCACATTCTTAAAAATACATGTGGTTGACTACCTTGATGATTCAGTTAGCAGTAACTTGCATCTGTTCTTTTAGAGCTACTTGGGGACATAATGGTACAAAGAATAGCCATCTCCACAAGGCCTACCTACTCTTCATCTAAACTCCTGTGCAGCGTCCATGGAGGGGTTTCGCTAGGTTTTAGGGGAAAGGAGTCAATATTGTGGAAATTTTATCCTGTACATAATAACAACAATTTGTATAGAGGTCAATCATGCACTTCTCTATACTTGGTAAAAGCAAAGGGAGCAACTAACTAAATTAAGAGACAATACATTTGCAAACAATAAATGAAAACCATATTTTATTTCTCTGTATTATTAATCTGTAACACTTGCTGCCACAGGATATATTTTAAGCAAATGTCTCAATAAGATTCAAAGAAAGATTAGACTTTTTTTAATAAATGATTTGCACTTATATGCACCCTTTTATATAAAGATCTCTACATGTTTTATAAACAACAGTTAAGCCCTCACAACCCTGTGAGATAGCTAAGTATAAAAATAAGAAAGGAACAGCAGTTTAACTAACTAGAATAAAATTACAAGGGTTATTAATTCTCATGCTTCACATCATAAATTTACTTGCGAGGGCCAAGAACTTTTTTGCCCTGTGGTACAATATTCTTTGTAAAGTTGCCTACGCTGATGACAAGGATTTTTCACCTTCATTTGAAGCATTGGTTATAGGCCTGGGCAGTATCTAGTTAGCAGATTAAATTATATAAGTAGTCTGTTCTGGTACGGTAGTTCTTCTCTTCCTAATCTGGCGTTTTAAGCAAGCAATAAATTCACTTAAAAACAAACAAACACATGCCTTTAAAGAATGAACCACTGACTTGCCTTTAAGTAATAATAATTACATTTTTCATCCCATAGGTCTCAAAGGGTGAAATCCTGACTCCAATGAAGTCTTTGGCAGTTTGTCATTGACTTCAATGGGGCCAGGATTTTGTTCAAGTGCTTTGCACCAGAAGGTAATTATCACCCCCATTTTTTACATAGGGGAAAACTGAGGTGAAGAGACTTGTCCAAGGTCATGCAGCAGGTCAGTAGTAGAGTTAGGAATAGAATTTGGATCTCTTGACTTCCAGTTCAGTGTAATAAATGGCTAATGAATCAGTCAGCCCCATTTTGGTCAAATAAAGTTCTTTGCATTCGTATACTCTTGCAGATATTGAATGAAATGCTACCTCCACAATACTCACTTTATTTTATTAAAGCATCAACAAAACATGGTAGCTGCTGATAGTGGTCCTATCTTCCATAATGTAGCAAGCATTTCCCTTACCGTGAATGGAGGTTTCCCCCAATTTGGACACAATGCCTTTTAATATACTGGATCAAAGGTTCTCAAATTGTGGTCCATGGACCACCAGTAGTCCATGAGCTCCATTCAGGTGGTCTGCGGCTAGTTCCTTCTAAGGTGCATACCTGGGCGGCCGCACATGAGAGAATGAAGGGCCACCCACCTAATTAGTGGAGCTGTGCAGGTGTGGCTCCACTAATTAGGTGCCTGGACCCTGGAGAAGATGCACATGTAAAGTGAGGTGGTGGCCTTGGGGGGGTATAGGCGGTAGGTGGGAGGGGGCCGTGGAATGAGAAGAGGGGGTAGGGAGAATTTGGGATGTGCAGGGCTGTGGTGGCCAGAGAAAGAAGCAACTTTCTTCAGCTCCAGTGCTGTGGCTGCCGGGGAGAGAACCCCCTCCTTTCCAACTCTGAGGCTGTCACGGTGGAGGAGAAACTACTGATATTAAAATATGAGTTGTGTGCTTTTATTTGTAGAACAAAAAACATTAATCATTATTGCTTTTTTAAATATAGCACTTTTATCCAAAGCACTCTACAATAGTTAGTAATGGTACAAACAACATTTGGAAAGATCATTAAGTGGTCCTCCAAGACCCTCAGCAATTTTCAAGTGGTCCATGAAAAAAAAAAAGTTTGAGAAGCCCTGTACTAGATGACATAGAATCATAGAATATCAGGGTTGGAAGGGACCTCAGGAGGTCATTTAGTCCAACACCCTGCTCAAAGCAGGGCTAATCCCCAATTTTTGCCCCAATTCCTAAATGGCCCCCTCAAGGATTGAACTCACAAACCCTGGGTTTAGCAGGCCAAGGCTCAAACCACTGAGCTATCTCTGCCCCTTCCCTGCAAGTAATCAGCTCTGTTACAGAGAACAGAAGAGGCCTTGAACCCACAACCTTAATGCACCTAAACTGCTTCTAACTCGCTGCTCCCCTAGGCTGGGCCACGCACTTCTACATACACCGTTTGCTATATTGTTTCATTACCAAGTGTAAATAAATCAAGAACTAAAATAATTTCACTTTCTAGGAAAGTGGCATGTTGCCTTGTGTTGACTACTGGATCTGTAACTTAAACTTGAAAAGAAACCTGTCAAGGTATTTTTCAAAATTTTGAAAATCCTGTTTTTTTCTCTCAGTTGTTTTTAATAACCTTTTGGAAGCCTGAAATGGAAAGTTGTTCCCTTCCTAGAATTTTTTTCTTTCTTTTTTCATGCACGCACACTGGGCTATTGTAGTTCCTGGCATTAATATGCTTATAGAAGAGAACTGACTTGTTTATTTCAGGAAATAAAACACCACCACATTATAAGTATTAAGTGGATTTTTCAAACAAATGTACTGAAAAGGGAAAAAGGCAGGCGACCTTTCTGGCCAATCAACTTTGACAGCATCCTTTTAAAAGGCCATGTTTTTCTTTTGCTGGCCTAGGTTGAAGATTGAGTTAGAATGCTCTGTTGTGATGAGGAAAGCTTACAGGTTTGAGCAGCACTGAGTGTCAGTGTCAGGCTGGCACAAATTTAAAGTATCTCTTCTTACTCCTGCAATGCCAGTGCACCAGCTCCGTGAAATGGAACCCTCCGGTTCCCATCCTCCCATGCAAATGATGAGTCTGAACTCTTTCTGACCTTGGCATACGTTGAAGTCAGAAAGAGTTCAGAAGGACAGAATTAAGGAATTAACAAAGAAGCAAAATCGCATAGTATCATGTCCTGGGTAATACTGTCTGCATTGCCATGCCAGTAAGGCCGAGTGTCAGCAGGTTCAAAGTTACCAAAGGACTTTCCTGGTTTAATAGTCTGATTCAGAAACCTTAAATACATGTTTTTGCTTTTCCTGAGGCTCAACAGGTTAGAACTGTTGCCTCTTCTGTTAATGCTGAATACCAGGCACTCAGCCCTATCACAATATCTCACAATGTGCTGACAGTGAATAACTTTAGCAGAGCCCTTAGACATGAGAATCTTTTTTTTCCAGGCTACCAATGCTGGCAAGAACTCTGGAAAGGGAAAGGCCGATAGGTTTCAATGTTTGTTCACTCCAGAGACAAATGGCTCTTCTGATAATGTTACCACACACCACTGGGGACTGACCTTAAACTGCCAAGCTCATTCCATTTAAGATATCAGTTGGATTAATGAGCATTCAGAGTCTGATCCCATGAGGTGTAAGGTGCCCTCAACTTCCCTGACGTCAGTGTGGGAGAAGGGCACTCAGGACAGTCCACTTCCAGGCTCTCTAGGAAGAATGACTCATATCTATGTTCAGAACACAGCAATTTGCAGCACTAGTTGAAGACAGTAAAATTACTGGTTCCCTTTTATTTATAGAAGAATCTTGGCCTTTTGAATACAAACAAGCCGATTAAACACACAAAAATCACTTGGCCAAATCAGATTTTAGCTTTTTCTCTGTCCTCGTACTTGCTTCGTTAGAGCCTGAAATGTTAGCTGATTCTGTGGGGGATGATTAATGATACATGGTGGGAACCCATTGAACATTCCCCTCTCCTTTCCCAAGTAAAGCTCTTTAACGTATTAAATCAATATTTCTAAAAATAGAAATGAATGTGTAAGGGACAAAAATGCAATTCTGGGGCAGAAAAAGGTTTTTAATCACTCTATACATATATATTTGCCAAATGTACAAGTATTTATCATTGAAATCTCCACTTATGAACTTTCCGCACATTCTAATAGGCTGTAGGAAAGATGTAGTAGGGAATAGAGGGTTCAATGCTGCAACGTGCTGAGTGCCCTCAACTCTCATTGACAGCAGTGAGCAGTAAAGGTGCTTTTCACTGGCAGAAGATGCTGAGAACCTCACAGTATCAGGACCTGTTAAGTTCACATTTTTTAAAGATATCATTGTTGCAGTCGCCCACCAACCTATTCAGAATCTCAGAGAAGAACAGACTGGTTATTCAAAATGTAATTAGGTAAATGGTAAATATAGCTGCTTGAATTATGAAAATCCTCTCGGCTGTTAAGAATTAACTACATAATTTTATTAAATAAAAGATTTAGTGGGATGATTAATTTATATTGCATCAGAGTTCTTATTTGCTGCTTCCTTTTCCCTTTTTGCTTGTGAGAGTTTAATGCAGGAACTTGGCCTTTTGATAGGGGCATTTGGAACTGCACCAATTTATAAAGAGGGGAGGGTCTGTGAAAAAATGTTAGAATGGAAAGAAAAACAGATTTGTCATTTATCTTTTACACTGCTTCCGGTCTACATGTAAAATCAATAGCAAAGTCCTCAATGGATGGCATGGAGTCTCTAGCTCTTCTCCTGTTAAAACTCTGCTTAGGCTATGGGAGTGAGGGGTGTGTGTGAGTGCATGAGAGAGAGAGAGAGAGAGAGAGAGCGAGAGCGAGAGCCACATGGCATCACACTAATATTTATTATCAGTACTGATATATTTAGCACCCGAATTGTGCTGGGCACTTTACAGAGAAGCAGAAAGGATTGGGCCAGATTCCCAAGTCTGGCCCAATTGCACTTGGTGCAGGACTGAGGGGGGAACTGGGTCCAAGCTCCCTTTCTGCTCTCCCAGTTATGGGGCAGACTAAGGGCTGAACTGGGCTTTGGTCCAATCCTTTGGCTTCTGTGACTGACACCAAGTTACACTATGAGCCTCGGGACAGTCCCCTAGAGACCATTCCCCTGACTGAGGATCACCAGAGTGCAAAGTGCTTTGGCCATGCTCCTGACTGCTCCTGAACCAAGGTGGAGGGCTGGGAGCAAGTGAAGTGGAGCTGGCTATGGTGGCTTCACACCGCTGGGACAGTCCTCTATGCCAGGGGAATCTCTAGCTGCCTCATTAGGGCAGCTTTCTGGCTGCTTTGCTCTGCCTGAATAGAGTAAAGCAGCCAGATGAGGGGCCAGGGATCTGGCCCATTGTCCCTGCCCCAATAACCTTACAATGTAATTTTAGACAAGATGCAAAATAGAAGAAATAAATGATGGGCAGATGAGGGGAAGTGAATACAAGGACGACAATAATGTCATATGACAACTTAGATTTGTTTATGTATTATGCATCTTTGTTTAGATTAAATACAGATAGAGTAGTTTATGTCAGTTGTGGTTGATGTAAAATAATGGTTTTCAACCCTTTTTCGTTTGAGGACCGCTAAAAAATTTAAAATGGAGGTGCGGACCCCTTTGAAAATTTTAGATATAGTCTGTGGACCTCCAGGGGGTTGAAAACCACAGTCCTATGATAACGACAACCTTTCGTGGACCCGTTAAATATAGTCTGTGGACGCCAAGGCATCCGTGGACCACAGGTTGAAAACTATTGATATAGAACATGTCATGGGCCTGAGCCACCTCACACTGAATTCAACCAATTGACTTCCACTTCAGTGGAAGCAGAATCAGGTCCTCTATGCTTTCCCCCCTCCAAAATAATACAGTGCATGAACAGATCTGATTCACTAAGTACCGGTATCATTTAAACATAGGCATACCTGATTCAAATCTCACTGAAATCAGCGAGGTTCTCTCTATTGGCTCTAATGGGTGCTGAGTCCAGGTTTTTGTGAACAGATGCTGTAGAATACTAGCCATTGTGGCAACAAATGGCTTCATTTTACTGAATCCCAGGCTCTTTGTTTCTTTTGATAAACAGCTTATTTTCAAATGCCACCGAGGGTGCCAGTACCTGACAGTGGTACAATTTAAGTAAGATAAATGGGGACAGTTAAATATTTGATTGACTGCAAACATGAGAGCATCTTTTTAGTTTAATCTCCTGCCTAGAAACATATTAAGCTGAGTAGGGCTGGCAAATGAACAATTCACAGAACCAGTGTGCCACCCCTCCTCCCATCGCCTTCTGCGATGATACATGCCAGTACGCCAGTGGTGCCTAGAAATAGTAGGAGAAAGGGAGAGATAACAACATCTAAAACAGTATATATTTTTAATGCTGATTAGTTGTAAATTATTCTTTTGTTTACCTTCACCTGGACTAAAAGGGTGGCAGCTGTTCTGTCAAAGGAGTGAATGACAGGACAATTTTCAACAACCTTCCCAAGAGTCCCCCCTCCGCCCACACGAATGGAGAGCCCGACAGCTGTTTTAGGAAATACTGTCACTCAGGATTTAAATACTTTTACATAATCTGGAATGGAGCGGTGAATCCACGCTTTTCACTGGTAAAGTAGCAGGTGGGGAATTTAAGCTTTTATAATAGGACCACAGGCTCTGCTCCCACAGGAATTTTCTTTTACTGTCTGTTAACTTATTATAAGATCTGAAATAAAGACTGTGGGATTAAGAAGGGGGGTGATACAATCTGAAGGTCAGACTAGTGGAGATGGAAAGGAAAGTGGGTCTACTCAGCTGCAGCAGTCGCACCACCAGCAGAGAGTTCTGGATAGCCTTGTTTTAAAGTCTGCAATGAGGAAGAAAAACATTTAAGCTGTTAGAGCACCAAGAGGCGCAAGCAGAGCAGAAGAAACAATAAAGTTCATTAGGGGATTTTTTAAATGAGTCTTCAAAAAAATTCTCTGTCCCTATTTTTTTTATAATGGACAATTTCATGCAATTTTAAAAACTTAAACTTGACTTCTAACATCTCATTAGATTCAGCTATGTTCTATGACATACCATGTCACCTGACTCTTAGATGAGATAGGGCAGGTCCTCAGCTGGTGTAGCTCTATTGAAATCAAATGGAGTTACACTTATTTACCCAGCTGAGTATCTAATACAAATCTAAATCTAGTGAAAATGTCTCAATAGCTGCATAAGAGAAATCATGATTTAGAAATCGTAGCAGTAACTACACATGAAAGAGAATATTGAGTATGTAGTTTTATACATTTTATATGCTTGGTATATTCCAGATGCCTCTGAATAACAGCTCACTGACAGCTCAGAAATGTCAGCCTTGATCTAATATAATAGTACTTAATAGTCTTGGGATTAAAGGAAAAGAACACATTAGATTGCTTCTGCTTAGTTGGCCATCTCCTCTGTTTGCATTCACTGTGACAACAACCTTCAGGTGAAGGTATGTGTACATGTCAAAGCTAATGAAACTTGATTCCAATAGAGCTGCCCTTCATCCTTGCTCTTTCAACATATCACACTGGTTGTAGCTAGAATTAAATTGGGTTTTGCCTGTGTTTCAGACACATTAGTGATGAACTAGCTTTTACACAAAACAAACCTTCATTCACTGAGAACAGGAGCAAAATGTTATTTTGTGTCAACAGTGGGGAGAGCAGTAACCCTTTCATAGCTTCACTTACTTAGCTCTAGGCACTTTCTGCAATGCAAGTCATGAGGAAAAGAGCCTGCAGATTAAAAAAACTGTGTTTTCAAGCAACTCTGCAATCTACTTCCTCCTAGTCACACAATGAAACTTCTTTTATTTTAGATTAATATTGCTAATCTGCTTTTGTGGCTTGAGTGATCAAGTAGCTAGTTCATAATAATTCCTGATCTCCCACTGAGGAGACTATTTCATATATTTTTGTAATTTTCCTCGGAAATTCTTCTAATGATTACTGCTGCCTTGCAGAGGAACTGCAGGTACCTCCTTGCACCTGCTGCAGATGCTATCAGGTGTTCAGAAGATGGGAGGGCTATCTATGGGGAAGCACACAACCTAACTGGCCACACCCTGACAGGGCTATGGAGTGCATAAGCTACTCTTCTCCCCCTCGTACTCATGATATGCTAATCATATCCAACCCAATAAAGCATGTGCTTAAAGTTAAGTACATGAGTACTCCCACTGAATTCAAATAAAGATGTATGCTGAAACTTTCCAAAGGCACCTGGGAGAGAGCAGAGGGAGTGAGGGAGCTGCTGGCAGGAGACTTGAAGTCTGGAGCAGGCTTGCTAAATGAGCCAACCAGAGACACCTGGTACAGGGAGGGAATATCAGGTTGTTGGTTCCATGTGAGAGCTGAAGCAAGTCTGTGGGAAGTCTACAAGAGAATCAGCTCTGAGCAGGGTAGTCACAAGCTGAACCTTACGGTGGGTCACTGTCTAAGAACTGATAAAAGGCTCTTTGGCTCACCTAGGCTCTGAGGTAAGAACCAGGCCCTGGGACAGATTTTGGGGCCTTTGAGTTTTACCTTTGAGTTTCTTTTGTCTGTATAAACCTAGACCCCCAATAAGGGGGTGATTGGATGAGCAAGTGTGTAGAGTCTGTGTAAAAAGGAGAATGAAGAGCAGGGTAGTGAAGAGGCACCCTGGCCATGAGGAGGTGCATGGGGAGTAGCTAACTCATTTACTTCTGATACCTGATCAGGGATGTAATCAGCAGTTCCAGGCTTTTGTGTGAGGGCTGCTGACCAATCCAATGATGATGTTCCCTACTGAGGGTCTCCCAGGGTCCACCCTAAACAAATTGACTAACTCCAATAACCCTGAATGTACCTGACAACATTTGAGTGGGTTGTGGCTGCCACTGGCTGGGAGAGGAGCTTCTGGGCCACCTAGTTTGCCCCTTATCTAACCTGAGAGGTCCATGCTGCTTACTGTGCCCTAAAGGCAAAGAAAGCCCAGTCCTATTCCACTCTGAAGGCTGTTATATTGGTTTGACTTGGATTTTCCCTAGAGGTCTACTGGAGGAAGTTTCACGAGGAACTATTCCCAAAAGAGGGTTGCCCACCGGTTACCACCCAATGGTTCTATGATTTGGCCATTCATTGGCTGACCCTGGAAACCAAGACTGTGGGCAACCTTAGGGAGAACATTGTTCTGGAACAGTGTTTTAAAATTTTCCCTAGAGTAGTACAAGCCTGAGCCTGTGGGTTCTGCCCAATATCAGTCTTGGAGGCCATAGACATGGTGGAGAGGTTTTTGGAGGTAGAGACCTTGAGCATTGGGAGGGTCTCCCTGGTAATTCCAAGGTTGTTGGAGCTGGGCCAGGTTTTGGTACTTCTGAAACAAGGAGGTGCCTGCAGTACAGCCTACTTGAGGGACAGAACCCCTACCTTCCTGGAGATCTTTAGGGGTTGGTGCTCTGAGGCATCACGACCAAAGGAGTCTTTGTTGACCATTCAAAAGGGTTATCATTGTGGGCAGTCAGACTATGCCATGAAAGTGTGCCATGATGAAGTGACACCTGAGATAATTGCACTCCATCCAAGAGGGTAAGAACTCAAACCTGCTAATGAGGGAGGCCATGTGACCCTTCCTGGTTCCCTCAAGATAGGACTAGGTAGAGGGGATAATGCATTCTGGCTGTGGCCAATGCTCCTGCACTGAGACTTCCTCCCACCCTAAACCCTCAAATGTGACTGAATGGTCCAAATTTCCTGCATACCTGAGGAAGGGCATACTTGCCCAACTGTTTCTGTTATCTTACAAATAGCCAACCAATTGAGGTGTCACAGGGTGGGGATAGCAGAACAACTTTCGTGGCCCATAATCCTGGGTTGTGATTGGAAACGCCTCCCCTTGTTCCTGAATAGAAACTCTGTGCCTCTGTTCCCAGTGAACTCTCAAGGGCTGAGTCTGACTTGGGCCTAGGCTGGAGATGCCTCCACAGTTTGGGAAAGAACCCACCCCAAGAAGAGGATCCCTTGGAAGAGGCCTCCTGAAAGACTCCCTATCAACGTCTGCCCTCAAGTGAGACTGAGACTCTTCCCACCCTGGACTACCATCCTCTAGATTAATACAGTGTGTAGCCCAGTCGGTCCCAGAATATTAGAGAGACAAGGTTGGTGAGATAATATCTTTTATTGGACCAACTTCTGTTGGTGAGAGAGACTAGCTTTTGAGCCACACAGAGCTTGTCTTCAGGTCTGGGGAAAGGTATTCACCTTGCATTTTGCTGTGATACTGGGGATGCTGAGAATACCTTTCCCCAGATCTGAAGACAAGCTCTGTGTGGCTCAAAAGCTTATCTCTCTCACCAATAGAAGTTGGTCCAATAGAAGATATTACCTCATCCACCTTGATCCTATAGATGATACCTTTGATCTTATTACTGCTCAGCACGAGGATCAGACCCTCAGAGTTTCAGCCAGGTAGCCATGATCAATGGGGAAACCACCTTGGGGAAACTCCCCCCCAATGACTTCCCCATTTTGAGTTATGCAACAAAAATTCTATACTGGGTGGAGAAACAACCTCACACAGAAGAGCCAGATTCCCAAACTGACTCAGAGAGAACTGTTGAGACTAGCACCCTAGGTCCCAATGTCTGGACATTTGGGTAAGGCAAAGACACTTGAAAGACTACTGGCCCAATTTTTTTTTGGCTGGGTATATTTTGGGAAGTGGGAGACAAGTCTGCTCTTATGGGCTACCTTCTGGCAGTCCAGACAGGAATGAGGCTGGGGTCCCTTAATTCTCCCTCCCCCTCTTAACAACCCTGTCAGAAACAGTGCAGATTGACATTGTAGGCCTCCTAGAGAAATGCTCCAGCCACAAACTTACCCAGAGACCATTCCCTTGTGGAACACATTTGCTTGTACCCTCATGCAGAAGCTACTGCAGATCTTTTCCAGTGTAGGCATCCCCTCAGAAATGATCACTGATCAGGGGACAAACTTTATATGCCAAGTGCTTCAACAGATCTGGTTCCCCTTAGAGGTATGGTCACTCTGGACCTCGGTCGATCATCCTCAGACCAATGGCCTAGCTGAACAGTTTAATAAACCCCTTAAGTCTATGCTGAGAGGTTTTTTGTTTTTTGTTGGGATACAAGCCAGAAACTGGGATCAGTTGCTGCTATACCATTCATGTGAAGTATAAGAGGTACTGCCGCTGTCTACTGGTTTCTCCCCTTTCAAACTTTTCTATGGAAGACAACCCAAGGGTATTTAAGATCTAGTCAAGGAGTCATGAGGAAACCCAATCTACCTGCTCATCAACTGTCCTCCATTATGTTCTGCAAATGAGGGAGATGGAGTGCCTCAGTCACTTTGAGTGGGCCAAACTAATCTGCTTGATTGAGGTTTACTACCCAGACTGTTAGATCTGCTTTGCTCATCTTCATGTGAATCTGCTAAAGCCCTGGAGGGCCCAGGAAAACCTCTTCTTCCATCCATTCAGAAGAAGGAGATGAGGATTTTGGACCTCAGCTCCCAGAACCTGTTGAGATAGTGGTTAAAGAGCTCCCCCTTGAGTTTGAGTTGTCTACTGGCCAGACAGGGCAATTAGAGACTCTGGTGTGGGTGTAGCAGGATGTATCTTCCCCATTTCCTGGACAAACCTATAGTAATCCATCGGATTCGTATACAACCTGGCACCCAGTCCAGTCAAAAGTTCTATCCAATCTCAAAGGGATTTAAGACCCAGTTAATACAGGAAGTCCAGGAGACATTAAAGTTAGTTGTGGCTGAGGAACTGAGAAATCCCTGGTGTAGTATGGTGTCCCATGTTGTATAAGGATAAGGACCTATGCGATTCTGAATTGACTTCTGCCAAATCACTGTGAACTCTGACTTTGATGCAGGTCCAATGCCCTAAGCTAATGACCTGCTCAATTGGCTTAGCCAAACCCAATACATCTCTTTGTTAGACTTAACTAAAGGCTATTGTCAGATCCTGCTCTCCCCTGATTCCCATGCCAAGACAGCCTTCTCAACACCTATAGGCCTTTTTCAGTTTAATATGTCCTTTCAAAGACTAATGGACCAAGTGCTGCAGCCACATCAATCCTATGTGGCAGACCACCTGGATGACATGGTGGTCTACAGTCTGGATTGGCTGACCCATCTCAGGGACTTAGCCACAGTCCTTCAGTCCCTATGGGATGCCAGTGTAACTGCAACCCTAAAGGAATGCACATTAGGGAAGCAGGAGACCACATATTTATGGTATCTGGTAGGAAATGGTAAAGGGTATGATAGGAGACTTGTACCCAGGTTTGCCTCTCTAGCAGCTCCCCTTATGGATCTCATTTTAAAACAAAACAGGACCTCTGCAGGTCACTTGGTCTCCCCAGTGTGATGGGGGTGGGGGGAGAGGTGTTCCAAGAAATTAAATGGTTTCTCTGTAACAAACCTGTACCATGTAGCCCTGAATTCTGTCAAGAATTTATTTCACACACCGAGACTTCACTCTGAGTCCAGGGAGTGGCAAAAGTTCCATGGTCAGGAACATCCTATTCTGTAGACAAGTGAGAAACTCCTGGGCTATGAAACCCATTACTCCTTTTCAAGGACTGAATATCTACCAATACAGTGGGTGGCAAAAGCCCTGCACTATTATTTGTTTGGGACTTCCCTTCGTCTTGTCACTGACCACACAGCGCTCTGTTGGTTCCAGATGATAAATTCAAATGCTTTGGTTACCTGTTGGTACCTCTCCTTACAGCCCTTTTGTTCTTGTATAGAGCCTCCCAGCAAAAATCACCAGAATATGGATTTTCTGTCCAGGAAAGATGAAGATGGTGAGTCAAGCAGTTGGTGACCCGACATGCCCACTCAAATTAAAAGCAATGGAGTGAGGGAGCTGCCTACAGGAGACCTGAAGCTTGAGGAGACCTGCTAAACCAGAGACACATGGCAGGGGTAGGGAACCTCAAGCAGCTGGTTCCTCATATGAGAGCTGAAGCAGTTCTTGGGGTGCAGGTTGACTAGGTGAATTCTGTAAGGGGGTAAGCTCTGAGCAGGGTGTCATCCTAAGAACTGACAAAAGGACTCTGTGAAGGAACCCCTTAGTTCACTCAGACTCTGAGGTAGGACCCAAGCCCTGGGACAGATTTTTTTGAGCCTTTGAGATTTTCTTTTGAGTTTATTTTTCTGAATAAATCCAGACCCCAATAAGGGTGGTGATTGGATAAGCAAGCATGTAGAGTCTGGATAAAAAGTTCTGGGAGAGGGAGAATAGAGTGCACAGCCCCGCTGGTCACAAGGGAGTGCATAGAATCATAGAACTGGAAGGGACCTTGAGAGGTCATCTAGTCAGCCCCCTGCATGCAAGGCAGGACTAAGTATTATCTAGACCATTCCTGACAGGTGTTTGTCTAACCTACTCTTAAAAATCTCTAATTATGGAGATTCCACAATCTCCTTAGACAATTTATTCTAGTGCTTAACCACCCTGACAGTTAGGAAGTTTTTTTCCTAATGTCCAACCTAAACTGCACTTGCTGCAACTTAAGCCCATTGGTTCTTGTCCTATCCTTGGAGGTTAAGAAGAACAATTTTTCTCCCTCTTCCTTGAAACAACCTTTTATGTATTTGAAAAGTGTTATCATGTCCCCCCCCAGTCTTCTCTTTTTTAGACTAAACAAACCTTTTTTTTTTTTTTTCAATCTTCCCTCATAGGTCATATTTTCTAGACCTCTAATAATTTTTGTTGCTCTTCTCTGGACTTTCTCTAGTTTGTCCACATCTTTCCTGAAATGTGGTGCCCAGAACTGAACACATTACTCCAGCTGAGGCCTAATCAGCGAAGTAGAGCAAAGAATTATTTCTTGTGTCTTGTTTACAACAGTCCTGCTAATACATCCCAGAATGATGATCGCTGCGCTTTTTTCTTTTTTTTTCATGCAACAGTGTTACACTGACTTATATTTAGCTTGTGGTCCACTATGACCTCAGGATCCCTTTCTGCCGTACTCCTTCCTAGGCAGTCATTTCCCACTTTGTATGTGTGCAACTGATTGTTCCTTACTAAATGGAATACTTTGCATTTGTCCTTACTGAATTTCATCCAATTTACTTCAGACCATTTCTCCAGTTTGTCCAGATCATTTTGAATTTTAATCCTATCCTCCAAAGCACCTGCAACCCTGCCCATCTTGGTACCATCTGCAAACTATAAGTGTACACTCTATGCCATTATCTAACTCATTGATGAAGATATTGAACAGAACCAGACCCAGAACTGATCCTTATGGGACCCCACTAGTTATGCCCTTCCAGCATGACTGAGAACCACTGATAACTACTTTATGGGAATGGTTTTCCAACCAGTTACTCACCCACCTTATAGTAGCAAAATCTAGGTTGCATTTCCCTAGATTGTTTATGAGAAGGTCATGTGAGACTGTATCAAAAGTTTTACTACAATCAAGATATACACATCTACCGCTTCCCCCCTATCCACAATGTTTGTTACGCTTTCAAAGAAAGCTATCAGGTTGGTTTGACATGATTTGTTCTCGACAAATCCATGCTGACTGTTACTTATCTCCTAATTATGTTCTAGATGTTTGCAAATAGATTGCTTAATTTAGTTGCTCCATTATCTTTCTGGGTACAGAAGTTAAGCTGACTGGTCTGTAGTTCCCTGGGTTGTCCTTATTTCCCTCTTGATAGATTGGCACTATATTTTCCCTTTTCCAGTCGTCTGGAATCTCTCCCATCTTCCATGACTTTTCAAAGATAACAACTAATGGCTCATATCTCCTCAGTCAGCTCCTTGAGTATTCTAGAATGCATTTCATCAGACCCTAGTGACTTGAAGACATCTAATTTGTCCAAGTAATTTTTAACTTGTTCTTTCCCTATTTTAGTCTCTTCTGATTCTACCTCATTTTCACTAGCATTCACTGTGTCACTAGCAGTCACTGTTAGACATTCAATCACCGCCAACCTTCTTGCTGAAAACTGAAACAAATAAGTCATTAAGCACCTATGACATTTCCACGCTTTCTGTTATTCCCCCTCCCCTCCTCATTGAGTAATGGGGCTACCCTGTCCTTGGTCTTCCTCGTGCTTCTAATGCATTTGTAGAATGTTTTCTTGTTACCCTTTATGTCTCTAGCTAGTTTGATCTCATTTTGTGCCTTGGCCTCTCTAATTTTGTCCCTACAGACTTGATTTGTTTATAGTCATCCTTTGTAATTTGACCTAGCTTCCACTTCTTGTAGGACACTTTTGATTTTTAGATCATTGAAGATCTCTGGTTAAGCCAGAGTGGTCTCTTGCCATACTTCCTATCTTTCTTACCCAGTGGGGTAATTTGCTCTTGTGCCCTAAATAATGTCTCTTTGAAAAACTGACAACTGTCTTCAACTGTTTTTCCCCTTAGGCTTGCTTCCCGTGGGATCTTACCTACCAACTCCCTGAGTTGGCTAATGTCTGCCTTCTTGAAATCCACTGTCTTTATTTTGCTGTTCTCCCTCCAACCATTCCTTAGAATCATGAACTCTACCATTTTATGATCACTTTCACCCAAGTTGCCTTCCACTTTCAAATTCTCAACTAGTTCCTCACTATTTGTCAAAATCAAATCTAGAACAGTCTCTCCTCTGATAGCTGTCTTCACCTTCTGAAATAAACAATAGTCTCCAATACATTCCAAGAACTTGTTGGATAATCTGTGCCCAGCTTATGTTTTCCCAACAGATGTCTGAGTAGCTGAAGTCCCCCATCATCACCAAGTCCTGTGCTTTGGATGACTTTTAGTTGTTGTGTGTGGTGTGTATGTGTGGTGTGTGTGTGTGTGTGTGTTTTTTTTTTTTTTAAAAGCCTCTTCCACTTCTTCTTCCTGGTTAGGTGGTCTGTAGTAGACCCTATCATGACATCACCCTTGTTTTTTTTACCCCTTTTATCCTTACCCAGAGACTTTCAACAAAGCTATCTCCTATTTCCATCTCAAGCTGTACTCTTCTATACCAATATTTCAGTAATGCGTATTATCCCACCATGTCATAGTTGTTTGTTTACTAGTATTTTGAGTTCTTCCTGCTTGTATTAGTATACAGACATCTAAGATACTGATTTGATTTTCCCCACCCCAGTTCTGTCTTGTCTCTCCTTTATCCCTGCTATAACAGCCCAGGCTGCCTCCCACCCCCAAATTCTGACCTTTCTCCCAAGTCTCCCTGTTCTTGACTTACCTGTGGGCTTTGGTCACCTGCCCCCTTCTAACTTAGTTTAAAGCCCTCCTCACTAGGTTAGCCAGTCTGTATCCAAATATGCTCTTCCCCTCCTCGATAGGTGGACCCCATCTCTGCTTAGCAGACTTATTCCTGGAACAGCATCTGATGGTCAAGGAAGCCAAAGTCCTCTTGGCAACATCATCTTCGCAGCCAGGCATTCACCTCCAGGATGCACCTGTCTCTGCCTGGGCCCCTACCCTTGACCGGGAGGATCGAAGAGAGCACCACCTGCGCTCACAACTCCTTCACCTGTACTCCTAGAGTCTTGTAGTCACTTCTGATCTGCTGACGGTCATACTTGCAGTACCATTAGTGCTCACATGAATGAGTACATGGGATAGTACTCAGAGGGCCAGATGATCCTTGACAATCCCTCCGTAATGTCTCATATAAAGGTCCCTGGCAGGCAGCATACCTCCCAGGATGCCATGTCCCCCTCAAAAGAGTCACCAACCACCAATACCCCTCATTTCCTCCTAGGAGTAGTGGCTGTGATCCTCCCAGCCTTGGGGGTACATGACTTCTCCTCCTCCGCCTCCACCTTTGGGGGTGATTCCTCGTTGCCAGGGCAGCATATTGATTTTCCATCACCATGGTGGGTGGGTGGGTTGGGAGTAGGAGTGGAGCATTGCTTGCTGACAGAAGTAACAAGTAGCCAGTGTCCTCCCTGTGACAGAGCCATATCCTCCTCCCCCAGCGGTGTAACAGCAGTCCTCTGTAGTTGGATAGCTTCCTCAGCCTTGGATGCTTCCATATGAATACACTCAAGGAATTCCTCGTGGGCACAGATGCTCCTCAGCCTAGCTACCTCCTCCTGTAGCTCTCCCACCTGCTCCTGAGAGGTTCCACCAGCAGGCACAATTCACACTGGATGATGTCTTCCTCCCCGCCCCGGCTTTCTCTGAGTGGGAAATGCAGGCTACAGTCTCTGCAAGTCCACACCAGGATCTGTGTAGAGGCATCCATGGTTAAGCTGTCTGTCTGACTACAGGTGGAGGAGATAGGAGCAGCATTTGCACTGGCGATATGACCTGTTTGCGGTCCCCTGTTCACTAGCTCCCTTTGGTTGCTTAGCCTCTGACTTTTAAGGCCTTCTCTCCTAGGTCAGCCCTACCCCGCCCATTAATCATACAGGGGGAGGGTGATCAGAAGGCTGATTTGAGGTTGATCAAAGATGATCAATTTGCAGACATAACTAATTACTTATTTTTCTTTGATGAAAGCTGCTTTCTTATTCGATACGATGAAACTTTTCTGCAGTGAATTACAGTCCTTACATTTAAGACAATTATAGGTGATGTATTACCCTAAATAGGAAGTAAGGCTGAATAATGCAAAGATAGGACAAGCACATTGTAGCTGCGTACAAAAAATATACTATAGTTGGACAACTTATGGAATTTAATAGTGGAGCAAGCAGTGAATTATTGGTTCTGAAAGAGCAAAATATTATTTTTATGAGCGTCTGTCTATAACAATTCTGCTTGATACCCATAAAGCTACATAATTCCTGCTGAGAGTAGACACTGTAGTATTTTTAAAGTCTGAGGGTCCTTCAAGTTGACTGAAAAATCTTATTGAGAGCCATTCCAAGTTGTAAGCAATTGATCGTACCACAGAGGTTTAAAATTAATGGACTCCCTCGTAGGCCAAGTGGATTATTGACTACTCTTATTGCTGCAATATGCTTGCTTATGAAGTGCTTTGCTTTAGGGCACAACAAGACTACAGATACATGTGCAAGTGTGCATATCAGAGTATGAATTAAATGATTAGTACAATATGGTATATGTCTGAGGGTACATCAAAATATGATGTAAACAGTGCCAGAAATTTGGGGAATAATACTTGCAGCATGTATTTTAAAAAGCATTTGTCTGACAGTTGGAAACCTGGGAACCCTAACAAGTAAGAAATCCTCACATTTTTTTAACTAGAAATGTCTTGCAAATTATCTTCACAGTCGTTGTTCACATTTGGCCAGGCCTTACCCAGACAAAATGCCCCTTAAAGTCCCAGGGAGTTGTGCCCAAATACGGCAATTTAAAGACATAGTGATTTGGCTTTGTGAATCCAATTATTCCAGGGGCCTCAGGGAAAAACTGAGTGTGTACTGAAGTAAATTTGCAGTTCAAACTAAGCACTTCCAGATTGAGGGCTAAATTCTCTCTTTGGATTAGAGGATGAGCATACAAATCTCATCAGTCAATGGGAGCTGTGCAAGAGTGTGGGGGGGAGTAAAATTCATTCCATATAGAACATCGTTTTGACATTTTATCTGGATGCTGATTGGCTTAAAAAAATTAAGTATTGAGATGAGATTAGAATAAACAATAAGGGTGGAATCAACTGGGGTGCAGAAAGCCAAGGTAGGGGCCTAAAGTGCGCCCCTCTGGACTCCCTGGGTATCATGAAGGTCTCTCTACTAGCCTTGTGTAGGTAGTATTTGGGATGCACCTAGGTGAGGCTTGGACCCATCGTTCTATAGCTCCAGTGAAATTAATGTCTTGTACAGGTGGTGGGGAGGAACTGTAGCTGTCGTTCTAGCTTTGTAGTTTTCAACAATTGTTTGTTGTAAATGTGCTTTGTGGTGGAGGAAGTTGGAAAAACAACCCAAATTTTAATAATAAACAATAGCCAACTTTTAACAGGCAGGATTTCATCAAAGTGTTGGTTTGGTTTTTCAAACTAACTTGCAAGAAATTTTTTGATATTTTTACTGTTTTTCAAACAGCTCTAGGAAACATCTGTCAAATTTTAGAGTGCTTTGTCCTTGGAAGAACGTCAGAGCCTGGAAGAAGCCTACACGGTTCTAAATTAACTATTGTAAGAATTTATTTTAACACTGGGAGTTGAATATATGGGCTTAGATCCTGTGAAGGGCTGAGTATCTCCTGCCATGTTGTCATTTGAAAGCAGGACCATTTTTGAGTGAAAATCAGCACCCTCTACTCAAGATAGGTCCTAATTTCAAATAGACAGGATGTCTGTGAAATTAGGGCCATTTTCATGAATGTAAGGGAAGCAGGAAAACCTCTAAAATGAATTATAAAGAAATTTTCTTCTGCAAAATAAAAGATCCTGCTAAGATGGGTTTCATGGCCATTCATTCTCTGACAATATAGCAAAAAAGTACGTAAACTTGTAAAATATTATTTTACATATCTTCATTTTCCATAGCCATCAAACAGTACATTAATTTGTTTACTCCTATAAATATTTATATATGCTTAGGCTCACACATGGCTTTTGTCATATTTGACCTTTTCTAGTTTAATACATCTGTTTGCCAAATTATCTCTCTCTGTCAACAAAGGTTATACACTAAATGGAAAGACATTAGGGTTAACTGTACTTAGATAAATGGTTTAAGAGGAAATGCTTAGCATTTAAATTACATTCTTTATACATAACTACAGAAGTATTCTTCTGGAACTGTACAGTCTTATTAAACAAAGGCTGATTACAAGGATCTAAACTGGGATGAAGGGACCATTAAATTATTTTCCCAAAAACTACACTTTTTAGGACTTTATTTTAAAGAGAATTCTCATTGTGCCAGAACAAATTAGAGGACTGGGCCAAAAGAAATCTGATGAGGTTCAACAAGGACAAGTGCAGAGTCCTGCACTTAGGACGGAAGAATCCTATGCACCGCTACAGACTAGGGACCGAATGGATCGGCAGCAGTTCTGCAGAAAAGGACCTAGGGGTTACAGTGGACGAGAAGCTGGATATGAGTCAACAGTGTGTCCTTGTTGCCAAGAAGGCCAATGGCATTTTGGGATGTATATGTAGGGGCATTGCCAGCAGATCAAGGGATGTGATCGTTCCCCTCTATTTGACATTGGTGAGGCCTCAACTGGAGTACTGTGTCCAGTTTTGGGCCCCACACTACAAGAAGGATGTGGAAAAATTGGAAAAGGTCCAGCGGAGGGCAACAAAAATGATTAGGGGACTGGAACACATGACTTACGAGGAGAGGCTGAGGGAACTGGGATTGTTTAGTCTGCAGAAGAGAAGAATGAGGGGGGATTTGATAGCTGCTTTCC
This sequence comes from Lepidochelys olivacea, assembly GCF_965140295.1. Taxonomy (NCBI): domain Eukaryota; kingdom Metazoa; phylum Chordata; order Testudines; family Cheloniidae; genus Lepidochelys; species Lepidochelys olivacea. The sequence continues at coordinate 272,418,554 of NC_140411.1, forward strand.
ACTACCTGAAAGGGGATTCCAAAGAGGATGGATCTAGACTGGTCTCAGTGGTAGCTGATGAAAGAAGAAGGAGTAATGGTCTCAAGCTGCAGTAGGGGAGGTTTAGGTTGGATATTAGGCAAAACTTTTTCACTAGGAGGGTGGTGAAACACTGGAATGCGTTACCTAGGGAGGTGGTGGAATCTCCTTCCTTAGATATTTTTAAGGTCAGGCTTGACAAAGCCCTGGCTGGGATGATTTAGTTGGGGATTGGTCCTGCTTTGAGCAGGGGTTGGACTAGATGACCTCCTGAGGTCCCTTCCAACCCTGATATTCTATGAACAGAAATAAGTACACTCTAGCTCTTTTGCAACTTTGTTTGTAAGAAAAATAAGTGATTAAAGTAATTGGAAGCCAGTAATGTAAAGGGGAGTAATAGTGTGTCTGGAGCAGCACCCCTTTGGGGGACCTTCCAAATACCCCTTTGTGGCCAAAGGCCTTCCCAGGGTGGGGGAATATGTCTCTCTGTCTTCGGTGCTCACTGAGGTGGGAGGGAGCCAGCCAGCTAATTGTCCCGTCAGTTTTACCCCTTTTCTGGATTCAGCTTCAAATGTTCCACAAAGAAAACCCAGCTGTAATTCAACACTTGTCTGTCCCTAGTCTTCTGGGAGTGGGATTGAGGGGGGCATCCTTGCCCTGTTGTTCAGGCTAGGTTCGCAGTCTCTGATTTGAGGGTGGCTAGCTCCTTGGGGTATCTCAGTTCTTCCCCAATGCCTGCTTCAGCTGGCAGGCCTGTCTCTACAAGTGAAGCTCCCTCAGACAGAGCTTCTTCCTGGCCGGTCAGCTCTGAGCCAGCCTTTCTCCCTTATTTTTCCTTCCGGGCTTGGCATTGGCTGCAGGTATAGCAGGGAGGGGCTAGCTAGGCCCAAAGGCTCTCCTTTACCCCTTCTTTGCTGGTGTGGGGCCTCTCTGACCCACCACAAGGAGAAAATTAATGACTGAGCTAAGCAATGGAAGGGGGATCATATCGGACAGTTCACTTAACATGAACCTCCCAACACATGTCTTCACTTTAATACCCTATAAAGGGCAAAGAAATCCTTTTCAGGGAACACCTGGGAAAGGAAATGACCACAGTCCACCCAGTAACTTGGTGGCAGTGCTGCGTGGTGCCATAGGTAAGACAAAGGCACAGGTGCAATGCCAGGTTTTTCTCTCCTCACACTGAAGTGCAGATGTCACTCATTGTTTGGTGTGTTTTATGTGTCCTCCTGTGAGCCCTAGCCATGCGAGTCTGTTACAGGCCCAGCTTGAGAGCTTGACTCTTTAGCTCAAGTGTGCTGTTAACTCCTGAGGGCTTGTGTTCCAGTACTCAGTGTGGCTGCCAAGATATCAGCAGTTAGAGGCCTTCTGAGGAGATTAATACTTGATTTCCAGGAAAAGGTGACAACTCCTCTGTGTTTATATGTCAGGGGCTAGCTTCTGGATTATGATACAACGTTGATACCAGCATAATCTGCTGTCTTTGGGAGAGGAAACATTGCAGCTCTCCAGATTTCAGAAGTGACTGTTCATTCAGTCCCCCAATAGTTTGGTATATGATCTGGAGCAGGACACAGAACGGTTCATCTTCACAACATTGGGTCAAATGCACACCAGGTAAGGAGTGACCAAAAATAATTGTTGTACAGTGCTTAGCATAATGGGATCTCAAACCCTGATTGTTTACCCTATTGTTATCCAATACAAAAATAGGTTGTTACTCCCGGATGGCTGGACCACAGCCCTAACCAACCAGCTCACAGCTACCTTTAGACACAGGCCCTCCCTCTCAGTCATAGTTGCAAGTGTTGTGCAGCTGCATGTCTCAACTTACTGCTGCTTGGGACCAACTATAATTGTCCATAAATGTAAATTTATGGCACTTATGCAAATTATTTGCAAATAAGAAAATTAGTTCATCACATAGTCTGCATAAAATAGCTGCTCAAAACTCAGTAGCTACAGTTTTAAAGAAACTACATATAGCCTCATATCTGCTCTGTGTGTGTAAAAACACATATTTACACCTCTAAGTAGTGCAAAAAATCTTGTAATACCCTACTTAATATCTGCTAGTTGGGTTATAACTTTGGGGTCCTGATTCTCCTCTCACTCACTCTTCTGTACATCAAAGTTTTGTATGTAATTTCCAAGGGTTTTATAAAACAAACAATCTGAAAAAACAAGAAATTCCATCACGTGGAACTATATTGTTCCCTAAATGGTCATAACCAAGATCCACACCTCAGACCTCTGTCACTGGAGTTAATGGAGTAACTGACTGAAACGGAAGGCTGTTCTCCTCTATATGCACCAGCCACTAGTGGGGGATGAGGCACACACTTTGCCAGTGGGTTTCACAATTATTTGCTAGGCACCAAAGGAATTTTGAGGTTGAGACTCAAAAATCCTGGGTTCTCTTCAAGGTTCTGGAAGGAAGTCTAAAATCTAGTAGCTATAGACCTTTCCTTCTCCATACACCCTGCCTGCCCCTGCTCTAGCATTTAGTCCTGTAGCCTGTATCTGTCTCCTGTGCCTATCACTCACATAGCTTATCCCTGCTCCTCAGCCCTCTGCTTTCTAGTCAGCCAGCTTTAGCCTTCTCCTGGGCATTCGCAGCATGAGCACTGAGAACACAGGATAGATAGTCTCCGTCCTCAGTACCAGTGCCTGGCGCCACAGTGGATGCTGACTGTAGAAGAAGCCATCACAGGCAAAGTCCCGATTAGCTGTGTAGCCCAGTTTGGATAGACTCTTCACAGGGAGGGGAAAAGGCATGTCCCTGATACTGTGGCAACATCCCTACTTGAAAGGATAGAGGGATGACAGCTTCTTAATGAAACATCTGTAAGAATTTAACAAGGGCAAAATGTTTTTCCTAACTTCAGCAAAAACTGTTTAGACATTTCTCAGAAAGAGATGTTTCAGAAAATGTCAATCTGAGGTAGACAAGTCAGCTTGGGACATTTCAGTCCAGACAGTTGAAGTTTAGTGAAGTTTTAAGCAGCTGAAAACTGTCTTATAATGGAGAGTGTTTGGAAACCTTAACTATAGACATTGCTACCAGCTCTGGATAAATAATGTGATGCTGCCTTCAGGATGTCTTTATAAACTGTGGCAATATTTAGTCAAAAAGACAGTATGCAAATTCTACACAGAAATATGTCTGAACAAATACAGCAAAAATAAAGTGTGAAGTGTTTTCCATGTACTGGTCTGTTTTCTTACAAAACTATTACCTTTCCATAATTTCATATTCATGATAATGCTTTTGCTCTGAACAGAGCAGAAAGGAGTATGCAAACCAGGTCATTGATTCCAGAAAGAGCATTTCTCTCACTTGTAGATATCAATTTTTCAGTGTGCTATCCAAGGGTGATGCGTCCTAGCTGTGTGTGGAGACAGGGCATAGGAGTGGGGTTCAGGAGGTCTGGGTTCCAACCCTAACTCTGACACTGAGTCATTGAGTGACCTTGAGTAAGTCATTAAGGTAAAGTGACCTTTAAGGGGATAGTGTTAACTTAAATATAATCCCTTCTGTCTGTAAATGTTTTAGCTGCCTTTGTTACAGGTAAGACTTATGATGATTGTAGCTGGAAAAAAAAAATTGCAGAGGGAAATTTTTTTCCCCCCTGTAGTTTGTGTTTTTGCTTTGTGCGTTTGACAGCACTGTGCTGATAGGAAAAGTGATTATCTGCCTTGTGTGGTTGGTCAATTTCCCCTTTCTTTGTGTGGGTCTTTCACACAGCCACAGGGAGGGGAGAAACATTCTTTAAAATGTGAGTGTAAAAATGCACATGCATGCACACACACAAAGTAACAGGGGAACTTAGGGGCAGGTTTAGTGCCTGAAATTGCTTAATTTTTTTTTTTTTATTTAACCAAATTTTGAATTGATGACGTCCCTTTAATTCTGATTTTTTTGATTGCCCAATTTGAGATACTTTAGGCATCAAAAATTGAAGCACTCAAAATTAAAGCCACTTTTGAAAATGTGTAACTTAGTGTTTTCAGAATGTAGCACTTCTAGTGTAGACTGGCCCTTGATTTGCATTGCTCCTAACTTGAGCCGCATCCACACACACGACCCCTTAACCTAAGCGGCAGTGCTCTTAGCAGGAGTTGGGTGGCCCACGGTGCGGGGAGAGTGTGTTTGTGTTGTGTGAGGGGAAATAGCACAACTCATCATCTGTTAACATGACCACTCTGTGCAGCTGGAGTGTTTCACTGTATAGCCACTCTCACTGAGTTAGGTTAACTCAAGTGTAGAGAACTTGTGCTAACTCTGCAGTGAAGTGTGCCCACAGCAGTGATTAAAGCCAAGTCTGAAGAAGAGGAAAAGTCACCATAACAAGGTTTACTGCCAGACTCTTCCTCTCCTCTCGTGATGGATTTTGAAATTCCACTTTATGTCCTACTTTTCTGATAGTCTGGAGGTATGATACATGGCTTCACTATCATCCAGCTCTTCAAAGGCGTATCTGTCCCATTATCAGGGGAAAAACCCCAACCCAAACCATATGACAACATACTGACTTTTGCTAGTGGGATTTAAGGGCATGGTGCCCTTTGCAAAGGGCAAGTTCTTATTGTTTCTCTGAATGCAAAACTGTCAGGGACTGCAGGAAGTCACGCAACAGTGACAAATTTCAAATGACGTTATTTAAACAACGAATAACATTGAGCTGTACCATATGTTCACAGGGCCCAGTCCTGCTCCAGTAGTACTTCAGAGGAGACACACTAGGCCTACAATGCTGTAAATATCAAAAGCAGACTTTTTCATGTAGCATGCTAAATAGCAGGGCTTCAAAAGCTCACTTGTGGAACCCACAGAAGGTTTCAGTTCCTCCAAGCTGTATTCTTTCCCTTCTCCCTAGATGTACTATGTTAAAAGAATATTCTGGCATGACACTAGAAAAATATCCCCAAACCCTGCAATACCATTATTGACAGCTAGTGTGCTTGGGGCTCATAGTGTAAAGTATTACTGTGTATTTTATAAGAGCAAGGAATTTTACATTCGCTCCAGTGAAATTGGCTGTGTATCAGAACCAACACAGATGTTTACGCTAGAGCGAATCCTGCAAGACAAGAAGCATGTAGCTGCAACAGAGTACAGCTTATGGCCTGCAATAGTTCCAGTGACCCAGTGTGTATTCCTGCAGTTCATAAACTCCCTGGCTTACAACCCTCCCACTCCTCCAGTTTACCAACAACTTTCCCTATTCATTCAAGCTCAGCTGCTCAGTTCACCATGTACATCCATTCCATACAATGTTTCTGCTGCATTATGTGCTTTCTGGGGTCCCTCTGCTGCCCAAGATTTCATACAAACCAATTAACAGACACAATAGCTAATCTCCCTGCAAAGCACCAAGAATGCAGCAGTGTTCTGTGGAAAGCCCCTTACTTTCCCAATCCGTGAAAGTCAGTCATCACATGCACAGGCTTCTTGTACTACAACATGAGTCATCACTGGGAGTTTTCTATCATAAACATCAGAGCAGTGGAAATAAGGGGATTTTCCTCTCCTCCAGCACACTGTGTAGTAAAGTAATGGAAATATGTTACTCTTACAGGAACTATAGTATTTAACTTATTTGCTTAAATGAACCTGGAACCTGACTTAAGGGGGAGTCCTTGTTGATCTCAAGGAATCAGTTAATATGTAGCGTCTGAGGAGAAGGAAAGAGTGACTTCCTTGTCAAACGTTAACCACCCAGGTTGTGATCCTAGTTAAGCAGAACTGAATCTTATCTTATAAATACTGCAATGTCTAGAATTGCAGTAACTGAACTCTGAAAGAAGGTTCATAATCATTTGCAACAATAAACAGTTACCAGAAAGCAAAGAACCCAGGGGAAGGAATATATTTCTTCTCCAGTTGCACAAAAGCTTCAACATATGAGGTGCCAGACAAAAACTGCAATACGTTGGAGGTAAGGAACATAGAATGTGTCAACACTTTAGGGCAAACTAGAGAAGAAACATCTTTCATCAGAAATTGCATATTTGTCTGACTTGAAATGTTTTGCAGAGCTGGCACAATTTTTAAGAATTTCCTCTGGAAACCAGGCAGGATTCCGTCAGTATTCTGCCCGCCAGACAGATTTTCATAGGAAACTTGCTTGGTTTCCTGCCAGCTTGTCTGCCTCGTTCTTTGGCAGCCCACCTGGCAGGTTGCTGGGGAGCCTGGGTCACATCTCAATTCTGTCTTGTGGAGCATTTTGAAATTTTTTTGCGGGGGTTCCCAAACTGGAATGAAACCAAATTTTCAAATATCAGAATCTTCTGTGAAACAGAATTACTTTTCTCTGCACAGCTGTAGTAAACTGCACTGCAGGGATATTATAATTATCCCTAAACCAATCATCATAAACCGAGAAAATTTAGAATTAATTTCAGATTGGAAAGAAATCCAAATAGGTGAAACTATGGAAATGAACTCTAGGGCACCTGAGCAACCTTAACTCTGCCCTGTGGTGACACCATTCAGCTGGCTGAAAATTGGAATTTTCTTCCCATGGGAAAATCTGAGGTTTGGTTTCATCTCAATTTGGGATGAAAAGGTAATCATTATTTCAAAATATTTTGTTTCAATCATATGAAAATATTTCATTATAATAAACATTGAAATGTTTCTACTATCATATAGCCTAGTGGGTAGAGTACTGGGCTGAAACTCTGGGTTCTGTTCCTGGCTCTGCCACTGGCCTGCTGACCTTGGGTAAGTCACTTTACCTCGCTGTGCCTCCATTTCCCCATATGTAAAATGGGGATAACATCCTGACTTCCTTTTGTAAATCACTGCTCTCTAAGGAGAAAAAGTGCTATATAAGAGCTAGCTATTGTTTTATTAATAATTATGAGTGACACTTTAGTGTGTGTGGCCCTAGATTAGTCTAAATTGATTCTAAAAGACACTCATAAAATTTACAAAAATCCCTCATGTTATAACAGAGTGGTTTGGGTGTCTTCAATTATCTCCATACCTTACCATGTGTGGATTTCTTTTAAGTTACGCCTTCGTTCTGAATTTCCTAGGTTTATAATACTTGTTTGGGAGATAATTACAACATCTGTGATGTAGTTTACCCTAAAATTACTGTTATGGACTCTCAACCTTAACTCTGTTTTTGTCTGGAAATATATATTTAGCAAAAGAGAAACAGAGAAATGCGTGTAAAAATACACACATCCTCAATCTTCAAATATGCATAAAAAGGCACATCCCAGAGGTTATATTTGAAATTCTGGTTTGTGTGTCGAACAGCTATCATTTTAATGACCATCCTGAATGTAGTACTTGACAACCCCAGGCATCCACAACCTCTGTTTATCCATATCTTCCTCCTCAGAAACATTCAATCCTTTTATCTTCAAACCTGAACAAATCCCAATTGGCACAAGCCTGTGCTATATATGGTAAATATTGTATCTGGAACTTATGGCAAAATCAGCGTAAACCATTTGATGCAAGTGTTACCCATTAATACCTCTAGAACAACTTCCCCTCTGACAATAGTCTACAAATAACTGAAGGGTGTTAAACTCCAAAGGTGGACAGTAGTGCGTTAGGATGTCGTATGCAGGACTGTCTGAGAGGAAGGAGGCAAATTTATAGGGACAATTTTGGCTGAAACCCTTCCCAATGCTGTGATGCATGAGGTTGTGTACGAGTCTTCCTGAGAAAGTGTGGTGAAGCAGAGAAACTGTCCACCAGGACAGAAGGGGTGAGAGAGCCTTTGGGCCAGTTAGCCCTGTCCTGTTGTACCTGCAGCCAATGCCAGGCCTGGAGGGGAGAGGAAAGGAGGGAGCCTGCCTCAGTTTGGGGCTGACTGGTGAAAAGGCAAGAGCTAGCTGATCGCTAGCCTGCCAGTCGAGGCAGCCACCAGGAAGTAAGCCCCATCTTCCTGGCCAAAAGAGACAGTATGTAAGGGAGAAAGAGAAATTGCTCATACAATAGAGGGCTCTGCTTCTCGTCAAAAATACTTTCTAGTGTAGCACGCTTTTTCTATAATAGCTGACAGGAGCACCCGGCCTAAGAGGAACCCAGGTGCCTGAAGCTTGGAGACCTTGTCGGGGTCTTGACCCTGCCAAATTTATGGCTGCCACATGTGGAGGAACCTGGGACTGCAGCAGGATGCCACCTAGGGTCCACTAGGGAGCACTACTAGAGACAAGTCACCACAGGAACTTGGACTTTTGGGGCCATGCCCCAAACTGAAAGGGCAATAGTTGGAAGTAGCCCGGGGCAGTGGACACAGACTCCCCTACTCAGGGGTTGACTTACACAGAGCCTTGGGCTGGGACCTGGTGGAGGGGAGGGCCTGGGTTCCCCTATGGCTCCTGCCTTAAAGACTGAGGAACCTTGACCACAGAAGCAGGAGGCAGGAACACTCCAACAACTAGTGATGTGAGGCTTTGATAACTTGACAAAACACTAGCTAATGCGCTGTGGGGAATAATCTTGCATTAGCAAGCATGTAGAGGAAAAGCACTTCTTGACTTTCTACCTCTTTCCTGCTGTGTGAAAACAGGGGGGTGGGGGGGGGATTAAAAAAGAGAGGTGAAGCAGGCAATATGAGAACATGTTCTTTCCTGATACTGCCATTAATTCCTAGTTCAGGAAGACAGCAAGTCTGCAAGAACAACCTTTCTAGTTCTATGTGACCCAGGGACCCCTTGGTGCCAACTGGCAGACATCTCCTAGTTCAGACATCTGCATAATAGTTCACTAAAGGGTGGCATGTGAGGTCTGTACCAAGAGCCATAGCCCATTGGTCATTATAATCACTGTGAAACGTATGTAGGGATAATACTTAAGTAGTTATGTATCTACATCTCTTGGTGACATGCCTTTATCTTGGAGAGGTTCCTTTCAGGCAGGAGGTAACTGACACGTATCTCCCTGTCTGGCCATCTGTGTCTGGTATATTACATGCCTAGATGCATATTGAGTTAGGTGCCAGTTGAGAGACTGTGAAATCTACAAGAGAGGAAATCTGCAGGAAGAAACAAACAGCAGGGGGATTTTCTGTTTAGGAATAAACGCACAGAATTGGTCTGGTATATCTTGGAGTGCAAAGGGACACACTGAATCCTTCACCCAGGAGGCAAACTGACTGCATCATGTCTGCATCATGTCTGCATTTCATGTCTGCATCATGAAAGGAGGGTCAAAGCTAGCTTGTCCGTAAAGCACTACACAGATTCTGAGTTATCAGTCCTTTATTGGACATGAGAATATCCTGTTAATTAAGTCTAGGTTGTAGAAAGCATGTTATGATTTTATCTTATATGTAACCATTTGCTATTACCAGCAGGAGAGTGGGCCAGGGGCTGGACGCTCCAGGGAGATGCTTGGAGGGCTTGTGGGCTGGGGTGTGCCAATTGCTAATCTGTAGAGTGACTGCAGGGCCAGCAAGGCCTAGAGGAGAGTGCTTGTGTTGCCTGTGACCGGTGGAGTTGGGGAACTGAACCATGGCAGGCACAGACAATAGTTCCTTATGCTAAGTGCAGGTAGTAGTGAGGAAGCATCACATGATGATATTGATGAAAAGCAGAAGTGTGTTCTCTTTCTTTCTCTCTTTTAAAGAAATCTCCAAGTTTCATATTAGATTCAAGGGTTGTGTAAAGATCCTGTCTGTTTTCTTACTTTAGGCAAAACACTTTGGATACCCCTAATTGTTACTTGAATTTCTCAGTAGTTATTCGGTAAATGACACTGCATTGTGCTCCATTAAAGCAAATTAAATCAGTGGAAATATGTACTCTGGAAAGTTGGCAAACAGATCTCCTGAGTTTTATTAATAATCTTTTGACAGATTTCTAATGTGTTATTTGTTGAGCAGTTCTTTATTGTAACAATCCACTGTCAGGCTGAGGCCTCATATCAGGCATAATTCTGGGGATCAAGGACTACATGTTGTTGCAAGAGAAATTACTCTTGAATGAATTTTTGCCACTGAGGATGGCTCAATCTCATCACTTCATATTATTTTCCTATTTCTTTTACTTCCTTTTCTATGGTAACCTGATTCTCATTTTCATCAGAATGGGTAAGGTGAAGAGCAGGGCACTCAGCTGAGAATCCTGGAAACTCAGATTACAAGATTTACAAAATACATCAAGCCTGAATCTACTTAGTGAAATCTACAGCAGTATGGCTGTAACCCCCGTCAGTGTGATCAGACACTTGGGAGTAAGAACTGGATGAAACTTTTTGTTGTTGTTGCAAAAGTTTTTGTCGTGAAACTCAATTATTTGGTAATTTGACAATCAACTTTCCCTCCCACTGAGTAAGCATAAAAATAGAACTGCTAACCTGTATTTAACTTTTCCAATTAACCACCTCACTTTGGTGTTATTTTTTTGTGATCTTATATGGCAATTTTGAAGCATGTGTTGCAAAACTTAGATGCATATTTGCTTGCCTGCTAATGGAAAACCCCTGAGAAATGGCAATGGGCAAAATGGTTGTTTTCCCCAAGTTTTTCTCCTGGAATGGACACAAACGGAAGAAGAAAAGGAATAGTTGTGGCACCTTAAAGACTAACCAATATATTTGAGCATAAGCTTTCGTGAGCTACAGCTCACTTCATCGGATACATACTGTGGAAAGTGTAGAAGATCTTATTATATACACACAAAGCATGAAAAAATACCTCCTCCCACTCCACTCTCCTGCTGGTAATAGCTTATCTAAAGTGATCACTCTCCTTACATTGTGTATGATAATCAAGGTGGGCCATTTCCAGCACAAATCCAGGGTTTAACAAGAACGTCTGGGGGGCGGGGGTGTAGGAAAAAACAAGGGGAAATAGGCTACCTTGCATAATGACTAAGCCACTCCCAGTCTCTATTCAAGCCTAAGTTAACTGTATCCAATTTGCAAATGAATTCCAATTCAGCAGTTTCTCGCTGGAGTCTGGATTTGAAGTTTTTTTGTTGTAAAATAGCGACTTTCGTGTCTGTAATCGCGTGACCAGAGAGATTGAAGTGTTCTCCGACTGGTTTATGAATGTTATAATTCTTGACATCTGATTTGTGTCCATTTACTCTTTTACGTAGAGACTGTCCAGTTTGACCAATGTACATGGCAGAGGGGCATTGCTGGCACATGATGACATATATCACATTGGTGGATGTGCAGGTGAACGAGCCTCTGATAGTGTGGCTGATGTTATTAGGCCCTGTGATGGTGTCCCCTGAATAGATATGTGGGCACAGTTGGCAACGGGCTTTGTTGCAAGGATAGGTTCCTGGGTTAGTGGTTCTGTTGTGTGGTATGTGGTTGCTGGTGAGTATTTGCTTCAGGTTGGGGGGCTGTCTGTAGGCAAGGACTGGCCTGTCTCCCAAGATTTGTGAGAGGATTGGGTCATCCTTCAGGATAGGTTGTAGATCCTTAATAATGCGTTGGAGGGGTTTTAGTTGGGGGCTGAAGGTGACGGCTAGTGGCGTTCTGTTATTTTCTTTGTTAGGCCTGTCCTGTAGTAGGTGACTTCTGGGAACTCTTCTGGCTCTATCAATCTGTTAAATCATAGCAGCACTGCTATGGGTACCCGCATGGCCCCACAGTATACCAACATTTTTATGGCTGATTTAGAACAACGCTTCCTCAGCTCTCGTCCCCTAACGCCCCTATTCTACTTGCGCTACATTGATGACATCTTCATCATCTGGTCCCATGGAAAAGAAGCCCTTGAGGAATTCCACCATGATTTCAACAATTTCCATCCCGCCATCAACCTCAGCCTGGTCCAGTCCACACAAGAGATCCACTTCCTGGACACTACAGTGCTAATAAACAATGGTCACATAAACACCACCCTATACCGGAAACCCACTGACCGCTATTCCTACCTACATGCCTCCAGCTTTCACCCTGACCACACCACACGATCCATTGTCTGCAGCCAAGCTCTGCGATACAACCACATTTGCTCCAACCCCTCAGACAGAGACAGACACCTACAAGATCTCTATCAAGCATTCTTACAACTACAATACCCACCTGCGGAAGTGAAGAAACAGATTGATAGAGCCAGAAGAGTTCCCAGAAGATAAGCTTTATCCACTTTAGATAAGCTATTACCAGCAGAAGAGTGGGGTGGGAGGAGGTATTTTTTCATGCTTTGTGTGTATATAATAAGATCTTCTACACTTTCCACAGTATGCATCCGATGAAGTACGCTGTTGCTCACAAAAGCTTATGCTCAAATAAATTGGTTAGTCTCTAAGGTGCCACAAGTACTCCTTTTCTTTTTGCGAATACAGACTAACACGGCTGTTACTCTGAAACGGAAGAAGGACTGTCATTTAAACAAAGCTAATGAGGCTTTGTCAGGGAATGAAACTGACTGATAACAAGTGTCGTTAAAAAAATCCCTGTTCTCTTCTGGATCAAGAACACACATGCTGAAAAAAAGTAATCTCTGTTTGCTGCTATACTGACTTGTCTTTTGCCTGCCTTTCTCCACTGGCCAGGCACACACGCACACACTAGTATATTTTGTGAATATTTAAAGGCCATTTTTATTTACAGTATGATACTCCAACATCATATCTTCTTGTTACTGGGTATTGGTTTTCTGGCGTACACTAGTTTAAATCCTAGGGCTACAATTTTCTTTTAAATCTAATTTAGTATTTTATTTTTTCACTTGATGCTGGAGCTGATGGGATGTTGGGTGACTGGATGATAGGGAAAACCCCAGATTGATACAACTTCAAGACCAGCGTGCAATCAGTCCCCATTGATAGCTTCTATGCTGGGATTTCTTTGCTAGAAGAGGCAAATTTTACTTCCCAAGAAAAGAATATGTGCAAGCTAATTGTGTGTGACTGAGATCCTTGAAATGGGTTTGCAGACAAAGAATAATCATTTAGAGAAAATAACCAAAAAGGCAGAGGTCCTGATTTTCCTCTTACTAGGGTGACCAGATGTCCCGATTTTTGGAGCTTTTTCTTACATAGGCACCTATTACCCCCCACCCCCGTCCCAATTTTTATACTTGCCATCTGGTCACCCTACCTCTTACTTACATCAGGGTAACTCCCTGGACTCCTTTGATTTTCACTAGGATTGGTGAGAGGAGAATCAACTTCAGAATGGTCAGAGAATGTATTCAAAGACTAGCTGTTGTAGTTTTCTCTTGGTCCTCTGGGCATTTTGTTTCAGTTTTTTTGATACTGAGGCGTAACAATAGCATAGTACACAAAAGAATCTATTATTATTTATTATTTTATTATTCAGAGATGTATTATTGTTAGTCTCTGTCACTTGTTCCTTAGCAACTAATAGCCTTAAAAGTTAAGTATAGCCCTCTGCTAGCTAATACAGAAAGAAGCCAATATTTTTGACTGGAAGCAGAACATTCTATTGTATGAACAATTATCCTTTCCCCCCTTACATATTGTCTCTTTCTTTATGTAATAGAAAACAACTGACTGATTCCTTCAACCCAGTATATTGGCCAAAGTGCTACTACCTTTCCAGTAAATTCTATGATCTTCATAGAAAGAAGCTAAACACGAGTCATTTCACACTCCGCAGGCTCTTTATCCAGATAGCATGAAAGTTCAGTCATGCAAGCAAACCTTTATCTTTCCATTAAGCTAAGTGGTGTATCTCGTTGTGAGGATATATTTGGTGCAATACTTGATTGTACACTGCTAAGCAGCGCAGTGACGTGCTTCTAAAGTGTGGCCCATCCACATGCAGTCTATCTAGCAGATGCTATGCCAATGAACTGGGATAAGTATGGTTTATCATCAGGTCAGGTTTGGAAGTCTACAGTTCCATGATAAATGAGATACATTTACTTCACTAATGCCAATTACTTCAACTCGATTTCAATCATGTTGTTTGTTAATTCTTTTACTTCCTTATTCCTCAAGTACCCATTCTTGCTCCAGCCTTTATGAGCTGAACATTTAATCCAGTTATAAACACAGAGAGCAAATAACTATCTTTGGATCTTCTTGTATTCTCAAAACATCTTATTCATTGTTGGCAAGTTTCTCAATGTTATAAAGACTGAGGCAAAGCTAGTGGTTAGAATTAATAAAATAGAATTCTCCTAATCCTTAACTTGTGATCTGGCAAGTGGGCCCTAGGAAAAACTGGGTTTTCAAGCTATAACAAACAGAATAATTCACAAATAGCTGCAAGGTGTATTTGTACAATCATTCTCTTTCTTTTATGCTCTACACTCTCTGGGATTTCACAGGGTTTTAACCCAAATACTGCCTTTTAATTTGGACAATTTGAATCCATCTGGGTAAGACTTTTACACAACTAGAGCAAGTTAGTTCAAGAAGGCGATGAAGCTCACCTTCTTTATACTTGGACATGGCTGACATCACAGAGCGTACTTTATACAGATGCCTTTTTGTCTCCCGTTAGGCTGATCTGCTTTTGGCGATCAGTTCCTTTAGCTAAAAGTATTTGCACTACAGCCCTTTACCCTGCTGGCAGAATTCAGAAATATGGCTAATATAGACAATCAAGGCTAATCCATTTTTCCCCCTCCCTTCTTGTTTTCTTTTAACATCTTCATCTAAACTAATAACACAACTCCAGGATAGGATCCCATTGCCTATAAAGCTCTCAAGATTGAATTATTGATAGCTATAGATTTCATGGGGGCTATATTGCAATACCATCCGTTTATAATAGACACCGAGCAGTAATGGAAAACCCTTAACAAACATAGTTAATGTCCCATAAGACCCATATTTGATTCTCTCTCTCCTCTCTTTTCATTGATTTTAACCTAGAGAATCTTTGCCAGTGACTAACGTTTGCTGGAAGGTTACTGCTCTTGCTAGTGTTCTGTAGAGCAAAGGCTACTGAAGAGAATTAACTAGATTAGAAATAAAATAAAGGAGATGTTACAGAAGTTTAAAAATAAATGTCCAGAAGCTGTTGGAAGATGAGAGATCTTGTGCATAGTTACAAGTCTTACAGCTGACCTCTGCAGTCTTCACTACTTGTTATTGGTCTCTAACCCTAACCTTTTCTTGTGAGGGTACAGGCCAAACTAAATGTCAACTTCCTCTTTTTGTATCCTAGGGAATTCCCCTCCCATGTGAAGTTTGAACGGAGACTTTGTTAACTGCTCAGAGATATGGATGAGTAATAGAAAGCTTTGAAAGCTGGAATTTTCCCCCTTTCACTTCCCACTCTCCATAAGAATCAGATAATTTTCACCTTTAGAAAATGACTTATCATAATATGTCCCATTCTGGGAAACTGAGGGGTGCTGATAAAACTCAGCAGCACCACACAGCATCAGGGCATATATGTTCACAATATAGTCTTATCACTTTGCCCATCAAAGATCTACAGTTACCTTCTGCAGCAAAACGTGGCAACTGTCTAAAGGTATGCCTACACTGCACATTATGGCCAGGATCTGACTCAGGTTTGAGCTGAAGCTCACCTTTTGTCTACACACAAATCAGTTTGACTCAGGCCCTAGAACCCTGCTGGGCTTGGGGGTCAGAGCTGAGTCCCTCTGCAACTCAAGTCCAAGCCCTGTCATTTTGCAGTGTCAACACCGCTCAAGCCACAGACCCAAGTCAGAATGTCTGTGTAGTTCACTATGTATGCCTTAGCGTGATTGTGAGATCTAAGTCCAGCAATTGTAAACCCAGGTTTACAATGCAGTCTGGAGGCTCAAGCGTGCACTTTGAAACAGAGTCTACAAGCCCGGGTCCCACAGACCAAGGTTTACAATGCAGTGTAGACATACCTGTAAGAGCTTACAGCAATACTGTATAATACATTTGGATGGAAAGTGGAGAATACTACCATGTGCAATTGAAGTAGGGGAACTTCTGATATTCAGAATGTAACTACCCAAACTGAACTTGGTGTGCACATTGGGGTTAACGTCACAGCTCTTGCAAAAAGTGCCAGGAGAATTTCTGAACTTCAGTAGCTAAAATCCTAGTTCTACATGTGGTATCAAATTTACTAGTCATCATCTCTGGCCTGTATGCAGATTAATAAAGGCCAGCTGGGACTGATTTGATCAATTAGTCTGACCTCCTGCATAACACAGGTCATAGAACTTCTCCATTTGAACTCGAGCCTCTGTTTTTGAAAAACATTAAATCTTGAATTTAAAATTGGCAGCGATGGAGAATTCACCACAACCCCTGGTAAAGTATTCCAGTGGTTAATTACCCTCAGTGTTAATGTCACACTGGAATTAAATTGTACATCCGCTTCCAGCCATAGGATCGTGTCATATCTGCTAGACTGGAGAGCCCATTATCAAATGTTTGTTCCCCATGTAGGTACTTATAGACTGTGGTCAAGTCACCCCTAAACCTTCTCTTTGTTAAGCTATATAGACTGAGCTCCTTGAGTCAATTGCTATAAGGCATGTTTTCCAATCTTTTAATCATTCTCTTGACGCGTCTGTGAACCCTCTCCAATTTATCAACATTCTTCTTGAATTGTGGATGCCAGAATGGATGTAGTGTTCCAGCAGTGGTCACACCAGTGCCAAATACAGAGGTAAGATAATCTCTTTACTCCTACTCAATATTTCTCTGTTTATGCATCCACGGATCACATTAGATCTTTTGGCTACAGCACCACCCAGGGAGCTCATATTCAGCTGATTATCCACCATGACCCTCAAAACTTTTTCAGTTACTGCTTCCCAGGATAAAATCCCCAATCCTGTATATATAGCCTGCATACTTTTTTCCTAGATGTATGACCTTACATTTGGCCATATTAAAATTCATATTGTTTCCTTGTGTCCAGTTTACTGAGCAATCCAGATCTCTCTGTACCAGTGACCTGTCCTCTTCATCATTTACCACTCCCCCAGTCTTTGTGTCGTCTGCAAACTTTATCGGTGATGATATTATGTTTTCTTCCTTGTCACATAGTGTACGGCCAAGAACTGATCCCTAGGGAAGCCATTAAAAATACACCCGCTAGATGATGATTCCCCATTTACAGTTACCATTTGAAACCTATATGGTATCTAACAAGAAGAGATAATTATATTCTCCTGCCGGCTTCCTCTGATTCTCTGCAGATTCTCTGCAGGGAGAAAGGGTCACATGTGTTGAGTGGTGCATTGTGTGTTGCATCATTGGTCCTCAAAGTAAATAATTTGATGCTCATTTCAAAGTGAGGGCTTTGACAAATCCCTTTCAGAGCCCAATGTGTGAGGACACTCACTTACGGATACTGAAGAGTTAAAAAGAATAGGATGATTACTTGTAAAGTGAAATCCATCATAGGAAAACACTATACCAAGGTCCTTGTTTCAGCATGCAGGGATGCAAAATACGTAGATTGGGCAGAATTCAATTTTATTTTTTTTATAATCTTGAAGAATAGTATCACTGTTTATTTGTAAGCCTTCTAAATTGTTTAATCATTTAGAATTTTCACAGTTGCGGGATGTTGTGGGGAGGTCAGACAACAATTATTAATGATAGTAGACATTCTGATTCAAAACATTAAATCTTTAAAACTTAAAACATCACATGTCAAAATATACAAAGTAAATATTCTTAAATCAAACTTGAACAAGTTCCCAACCAGCATTGTTCTTACTTTGCCTGCCCGCAAATTTTGATTATTTTTGAGGGAGATATTTTTGTTGGTTGTGTGTGTACAGAGCAGTCAATGTTCACTGACATTTACTGAAAAAAACCTAATCTTCACAAGCTTAAAAATATGCCAAAAAAAGAGGACAGGGAGAAGATGGGATCGTGGTCCCACCAGGACCAGCTCTAGGCAAAGCAAGCAGGTGCTTAGGGCGGCACAATTCCAGGGGCGGCATTCCGGCCACTCCCCCACCCCCCCTTTTTTTTTTTTTTGGCTCGGCCAGTTGCACTCTCAGAGCTTGGGGCAGCTAATTGTTTGCTTGGGGTGGCAAAAAACCTAGAGCCGGCCCTGGGTCCTACCCACCTCTGTAATAGGTTGTGGAGTGGGGCCAACACACAGGGACAAACAACTGCTTCATCCATTAGGAAGAATAAACCAGATTGTAGAACCCTTCTTTCAAAGAGCAGCATGGGGAAAGACTGCCTGCCTCAGGCACAATCTCTCTGGTCTTCCCTCTGGGATGACGCTGCTCTGTGCTGTGTCCTGCACAAGCCTGTGACCTGACTGCTATAATCCATCCCTCAGCGTTCAACTTAAGAGGACAAAGAAAAAGGGAAAAACGAAGAAGAACGCCACTCTGCTCATGCTTGAATATTGTGGGCTGTGTTTTCTCTGCTTGATGCACATGTTTTTTCTATCCCTACTGCAAGTGTAAGTTTGGCACAGGCAGTATGGAGACCAGGTGCATTTGCTCTATGGGAGCCTTGTGCTAGCCAAAAATATTGAAAGAGAGATTTGCTTCTGTCATTGTGGCTGTGATTGAGTCAGTCACTAGTGCTTTTATCTCCATAAAGGAGCTATCATTAAAACAATGAATTAATCCTAACCCAGGCATGGGGTCAAGAAGGCTAATCTTTCAATGTCAAACGTAACATGTTTTTGCCGTTTATATACTGTGACAAAGTTCCTGCTCTACCTTGGTGGGTCTTGGGCTTATTGGCAGATTTGCTCGCCTTGGAGCTTCACGGCAGCCCTCAGCTTGGCCATTTTTCTGAATTCACAGTCCAGGTTGACTCCTCCTGTGTCTGACCAGGAGTTAGGAGGATTTGGGGTGAACCCGGGCCCGCCCTCTACTCCGGGTTCCAGCCCAGGGCCCTGTGGAATGCAGCTGTCTAGAGTGCCTCCTGGAACAGCTGTGTGACAGCTACAACTCCCTGGGCTACTTCCCCATGGCCTCCTCCCAACACCTTCTTTATCCTCACCATAGGACCTTCCTCCTGGTGTCTGATAATGCTTGTACACCTCAGTCCTCCAACTGTCCACGTTCTCACTCTCAGCTCCTAGTGCCTCTTGCTCCCAGCTCCTCACATGCACACCACAAACTGAAGTGAGCTTCTTTTTAAACCCAGGTGCCCTGATTAGCCTGCCTTAATTGATTCTAGCAGCTTCTTGATTGGCTGCAGGTATTCTAATCAGCCTGTCTTAATTGCCTCCAGAAGGTTCCTGATTGTTCTGAAATCTTCCCTGTTACCTTACCCAGGGAAAAGGGACCTACTTAGCCTGCTCTCCTACTGCTGCCCTCTGGCCTGGGCTTTCCTTGCTTTTTGCCCCTGCTTTTGGCTTCGCCCCCAACGGGGCCAAACGCTCTCCCCCTTTCTTTTCTTTTTGTTGTTTTTTTTTCTTTCTCTGCTGTTGCTAGAGTGCTGGCCGGCTGCCCGCTGGCTGTTAGCCCCCCGCCCACCCGCCCTCGGAAGCTGCTGCCGCTCCAGCTGAAACCCCCCCCCCCCCCCCCGAGAGAGGGGGGGCCTGCTGACCCACTCCTCAGAGGAGGGGAGTGGAAGGACCCAGCCCACAGACCCAGCCGCTTGCTGTTTGTCTGCGGACCCATCTCCTGCTAAGAGAATTTCTTATCATCTGCTCCCGCATCCCTGGAATGCGAAAAAGAAAGCTCGGAACAGACAGAGAAACAGCTGTCTACCGGAGGAACACCGCCCGGGGAATCTACAGATCGCCATGGAGGGGGCCCAAGACTGAGTAACTTTTGAACTGTGCTCTCGTGTGGGGGGAGGCCTTGACTGTGTCGTGACTGTGTTTGTAGGGACACAGGGGGTGTGGAATGGAGCTGTCCCCCGATCCATCTGTGTCCCATCCCCCCCACACTACTATCCTCATCGCTGCCCCCTCCATCGTCATTGCTGGCTGTTTAACATCTGCCTCTGGACTTAGCTGCTCACCCTGATTCCACCATGTGGGCCAGAAGCACCAGCCAACCAAACAGGACTCTCTGGACAAGCGTACAGTGGTTCATGTGCCCCCCCCGAACTGCCTATCCCACAGTCTGTGCCTTTTTACCTGATCCCAACTCCAGTTAACCACCTGCCACTGCCCCCGCTGGGGCATTGGCAATGGAGGGCACGGGGTGACCTCCGCCGCTGCCATGCCCACCGCCTCCCCAGACTCTAGGGGAGCCCCCCCCAGCTGGCGGGAAAAGCCAGGGCAAGAAGAAGGGGAAGGGCCCCACTAAAACCATGAGGCCCTCCATGGCAGGGGCCACCCCCACTGCTGCGGCCCCGCCACCAACCACGGCATCCTCCCCGCTGCCCCCTCCACCAGCTCTGTGGGTGTCCCTCCCTCACCCCCCAGGATGTATGCCTGGGCAGCAGCAGCCCCCCCACCTGCTGCCTCGTCCTCTCTCCCGCCCACCGCCTCCACCACCATCAACAGCGGCCGGGGCCCCTTCCCCACCATGACAAGGAAGCATGGTGTCCGATGCCTCCTGGTGCCCACCTCGCCTCACGTGGAGACCTATGTGCTAGCGTTGGCGAGGGTGGTGGGGCCCTCGGCCATTGTGGCGGCCTCCAAAATGTATGGGAAGGTTGTCTTCTTCTTAGCATCGGAGGCTGCCGCCCAGAAGGCGGTGGAGAGGGGCTTGGCAGTGGGGGGGGATGTTTGTCCCCCTAGAGCCGCTAGAGGACCGGGGCGTCTGCCTGGTCCTGACCTCTGTCCCTCCTTTTCTCCCCAATGCTGCCCTGTTATCTGCCCTTTCCACCCTGGGTAAACCTGTTTCTGTTATCAGCCCTCTCCTGTTGGGCTGCAAGGACCCCACCCTCCGTCACATCTTTTCCTTCCGCCGGCAAATGCAGCTTCTACGGCCGTCGGCGGCGTGTGACGGAGAGGCGCTCGAGGGGTCCTTCCTAGGCCCCCACCAGGGGGCCCGTTACCGGGTGTATTTCTCCACGGGGGAAGCCCGGCGCTACCTCTGCCGGGCATCGGGGCATGTCCGGAGGGACTGCCCCTTAGCCTGGCAAGGAAGGGCACCTGGGACCCCCGAGACCCGGCAGGACATCGGCCCCGTCATTGCTGACGTCCCTGGCCCCCCGATACCCGAACCCACCCCTCCTCCTCTTTGGACCACCACTTCTCCCGCTCAGGCCCAAGGGGCACCTCCCCTACAACGCCCAGACAAGTGGGAGAGCCCCGCCCTCACTGCTGACAATCTGGCGGGGCCTATGGAGGAGGGTGTGGCAGAGATACCACCAGGCATGGGAGAGAGCCTGCCCCAGGGAGAATCCTCCCTCCCTTATGCCGCCCCACCGTCCCCCACACCCCCAAGCCTCTGAGCCATCGCCTTTACACCCTGATACGATCCCTGCTAACCAGCCCCCAGATGATGCCATGGAGGGCTGGGTCCTAGTCCAGGGGAAGCAAGGCAAGCGGAAGGCTCGAGCTCCGCCTCATCTAGCTGAGGCGGAGGCCCCCTGGAAGACCAGGAAGGGGGGCACCGATGCCGAACCTTCTGCTTTGCCCACGAGTGCGTCCCATCCACCGGGAAAGACGTGGTAACACCAGTGGGAGACCCTCCCCTCTGAGACCCTCGAGGAAGCCCCTTCTGTCCAGACACTACCCGAAGCCCCTGTGAACCCCGAGGCAACCGTCATGGTGGGTGCCAGCGGGGAGAACCCCAGGGTGATGGAAAGTGTCCTCTCCTCCATGTTCGAGGAGATCCCTAGATCTGACCCCAGTCACCCAGGGGGAGGATGACCTTTTGCCAGCAAACCTCGATTTGGGCAACCTCACTCCACCCCTCTTTTCCCCATGCTCCCTCCCGCTAACTGCCGTTTCTGCTCCCACCTCCAAGGAGCCCCACTGACGACCACTGAGCCTGCTCAGGTGACAGCCAGCGCCATGCGGCCAGGACACAAGCCACCAGGGACACCCCCCGTTGGTGCAGAGCAATCGACTTCCTTCCCGGGCGGGGGCCCAACAGAAGATAATTCACCTCCTGATGCTGTGGCTGCTAAATCCACCATAGAGCCCATGCCCGGTATTACTGAGATCTCCCTCCCCACCCCCTTAACCCTCGAGCCTGATCGGGAGGTGCCACCATCCAGCTGCTTGCCTCCCGAAACCCAGAACCTCGCCTCTGCCCCTGCCCCTGGCCCTACCCCTGTCCAGTCTACCTCCTGTGATGTTATTGCCGCCCCAAGGGCTGTCTCCTTCCCTTTTCCAACCGATGACCCCCAGGGAGCGGCCTTTGCATTCTCCTGCCCTGACCCATTAGGGGCTGCTATTTTCCCTCCACCGCCCCCTATCGCCCCAGGGCTTGAGGCGGGCCTAGAAGCTCCAGCCCATCAGCCACCCCGTCGGGGGGCCGCACCCTGCTTGCCTGTTTTAGTGGGCCACGGGGCTGCACCAAGGGCCCCGCCAGGGAACAACCGGGAAACTGTAACCCCACCCCCCCATGAGCTGCAAGGAGAGTTGCGGAAGTTTTTAGAGGATGTCCGTGGCTCCCGCAACAAGGTACAGCTTGCTCTCCAGCGATGGGGGGATTTTTTTCAAATCCTCCGGGCCACAAGGGCCCTCATGGGGGAAGGTAAAGGGATGGGGAAGCAGGATGCTGTTGCCTACTGGGGGGTCCGCGTCTTCCGTTACCAATTACTCACCTACGGGATAGGTCAAGGACTGTTGCACGGCCCGCTGTGGGATGCAAGTGTCCCTGCCAGTGAGGATCCCCCCCGGCCTTCCCCAAGACACCTCTCACTATCACAACGTTGAACACCCAGGGCTGTAGGATGTCTCTCTGCAGGTCCCAGGTGCTCTCCTTCCTTCGGGAGGGAGGGTACTCTGTGATTTTCCTGCAGGAGACCCATACGGATCCGACTGCCGAAAATAGTTGGTGGCTGGACTGGGGGACAGGGTCTACTTTAGCCATTCCACGATTTGGCAGGCTGGAGAGGCGACTCTGTTCTCCCCCGACCTATGGCCCGAGGTGCTAGGGGTTGCCGAGGCCGTGCAGGGTCGCCTGCTGCATCTCCGGGTCTGTATGGAGGGGCTCGTGGTTAACCTCGTTAATGTCTATGCCCCGACATCGGGCCCGGAGTGGCTGCAATTCTATCAGCAGGTGTTCGCCTTCCTTGGCACCTTAGATTCTCACGAGTGCCTGGTCCTGGGAGGGGATTTTAATACCACCCTCAAGAAGCGAGACCGCTTGGGGACCGAGCAGTGCCCAGCCACCGCGGACACCCTCTGGGAGATAGTTGAACATAACTCCCTAGTGGACATCTGGCGTGACCACCACCCGGATGACACTTCCATGTTCACCTTTGTCCGGGTGGAAGCCCATCGGTCGAGCCACTCCCAGTTGGACCACATTTATCTATCACGCTTCCATCTCTCACGAGCCCACTCCTCCAGCATTTGGCTGGCCCCATTTTCTGACCATCACCTAGCCACCGTGACAGCCTCCCTCTGTGCAGAGAGGCCGGGACCAGCCTACTGGCATTTTAACAACAGCCTGTTGGAGGATGAGGGCTTTGTGATGTCCTTCCGGGAATTCTGGCTGGCCTGGCGAGGGCAGCGGCGTGCCTTTCCCTCAATGCGGCGATGGTGGGACCTGGGGAAGGTGCACACCTGGCTTTTCTGCCGTGACTACACCCGGGGCACCAGCCGACGGAGAACTGCGGCGATAGAGCAGTTGGAACGGGAGGTCTTAGAGATGGAGAGGTGTCTGGCCACCAGCCCCGAGGACCTGCTCCTCTGTGGAGCGTGCCGGGAAAAGCGGGAGGAGCTCCGGGCCCTCGAGGACCATTGGGCCCGGGGCGCCTTTGTTAGATCCTGCATCCGCCTCCTTTGGGAGATGGATCATGGCTCCCACTTCTTCTATGCCCTGGAGAAAATGAGGGGGGCCAAGAAACACGTCACCTGCCTCCTGGAAGAAGATGGCACCCCCTCATGGAACCAGCGGGAGGGAACCAGCATGGAACCAGCAGGAGGGCCCGAGCCTTCTACGCAAGTCTTTTCTCCCTGGATCCGACCGACCCTAGCGCTTGCAGAGTGCTTTGGGAGGAGCTCCCTACGGTCAGCGTGAGCGACCGAGACCAGATAGAGTTGCCTCTCACTCTGGCCGAGTTCTCAGAAGCCCTCCATCTTATGCCCACTAATAAGTCTCTAGGCATGGACGGGCTGACCGTGGAGTTCTACCGTGTGCTTTGGGACGTCCTCGCCCCAGACCTAGTGACCGTCTGGGCTGAGTCTCTGCAGAGCGGGGTCCTCCCTCTCTCGTGCAGGCGAGCTGTGCTCGCCTTATTGCCGAAGAAGGGGGACCTCCACGATTTACGAAATTGGCGTCCCATCTCGCTCCTCAGCATGGACTACAAAATCGTAGTGAAAGCAATCTCGCTGCGGCTAGGGTCTGTGCTGGCGGAAGTGATCCACCCAGACCAGACCTACATTGTCCCGGACCGCAGTATCTTTGATAACCTATTTATGGTTCGGGACCTTTTGGAACTTGGGCATAGAGACCGTCTGTCGTTCACCCTCCTGTCCCTAGATCAGGAGAAGGCGTTCAATAGGGTGGACCACGGGTACCTCCTGAGCACTCTGCAGGCGTTTAGCTTCTGACCGCAGTTTGTGGGTTTTCTCCGGGTGCTGTACGCTTCCGCAGATTGTCTGGTTAAGCTCAACTGGACCCTGACAGAACCGGTCAGCTTTCGGTGAGGAGTACAGCAGGGGTGCCCCCTCTCGGGTCAGCTGTACGCTCTGGCGATCGAGCCCTTCCTCTGTCTCCTCTGAAGGAGGTTGACAGGGTTGGTGCTGTGGGAGCCGGAGCTGCAGCTGGTCCTGTCGGTGTACACTGATGACGTGCTCCTCGTAATCCAGGACCCCAGTGACTTGGCACGGGTGGAGGCTTGCCAGGCCATCTATTCGGCAGCCTCCTCCGCCTGGGTCAACTAGGTCAAGAGCTCTGGCTTGGCACTAGGAGACTGGTGGCAGGCGAGCTCCCTCCCACCCGCACTTCAGACCATCCGGTGGAGCGCGGGTCCACTGCTCTACCTCGGCGTTTATCTTTCTGCCACGCATCCCTCTCCGCCAGAGAACTGGGAAAATTTAGAGGGCAGGGTGATAGAGCGGCTCCGGAAATGGACGGGACTATTCAGATGTCTCTCCCTCCGAGGGAGAGCACTGGTGCTTAATCAACTAGTCCTGTCCACGCTCTGGTACCGGCTCAACACCCTGGTCCCAGCCCCGGGTTTCCTGACCAACCTCTGGACATCGATTCTGGGGTTCTTTTGGTCAGGAACGTACTGGGCCCCTGTAGGGGTCCTTCATCTATCCCTGAAGGAAGGAGGACAGGGCCTGAAGTGTCTACACGTTGAGGTCCGTGTCTTCCACCTCCAGGCCCTACAGAGGCTCCTCTATGCTGCAGGCAGTTCGGCGTGGAGCACACTGGCGCACGCCATCCTGCTCCACATCCGAGGGCTCCGATATGACCGGCAGCCTTTTATCTCTGTCCGGGAGGTCTTCCGCGAGACCTCTCGGGGCTGCTGGTCTTCTACCAGGACTGCGTCCGGACTTGGAAACTATTTTTAATGACCAGGTCCGTGGCAGCCACTGAGGGGGTAGATCTCCTTGTGGAGCGCCTGCTACACAACTCCCAGCTCCGTGTGCAGGTGCCGGAGTCCCGCTCGGTGCGCCAGAGCTTGATCCTGGTAGAAGTCACGAGAGTCGGAGACCTCCTGGACTACTACCGGGGAGACTGGCTGGATCCCCTGACGCTTGCCCGGCGCATGGGGCTCTCCATACCTCGTACCCCCTGGTGTGTACTTCAGGAGGTGAAGGCCGCTTTGCCGCCCGCTGCTCGAGCTTACCTCGACCGGGTCCTGCTTGAGGGCATGCCCCGCCCACCCTCTACCCCAGGCCCATCGGACTTTTTAATTGGACCCCTGCCCCGCAGAGCCAATCGACCCCCCCCTACCCCTTCACTGCGAGCCGGCTGCATGAACTGCAGCCGGTCGCTTCCAAACCACGCCAAGGAAACATCTATACACGCTCGCGCTCCACACCCTTCATGCCCTCACCCTAGTGTCCCGCCCCGACACAAAGTGGCAAGACCTTCTGCCACCTTTGGAGGGTGAGCAGCCCCGGTGGGCCAGCCTATATTCCACCTTGGTTCTGAGGCCAGTTGGGGACATCAGTTGGCGGCTCCTTCACGGAGCTGTGAGCACGGGCACGTACTTGGCGTGGTTCACCCCCATCCCAGATACTTGTCCCTTTTGTGGTGTGAGGGAAACCCTGGCGCACATATATCTGGAGTGCACCAGGCTGCAGCCCCTGTTCCAGCTCCTCACAAATCTCCTATGACACTTTTGGTTGCATTTTTCCCCTCACCTTTTTATTTATGCACTCCACATCCGTGGCCTCACAAAGTCGCAGGATCTCCTAGTTAACCTCCTCGTGGCCCTGGCTAAAATGGCCATCTATAAAACCCGAGAGAGGAGGTTGGCCGATGGAGTTTTCTGTGACTGTAGGGCCGTTTTCTGATCCTTGGTCTGTTCACGTATCCGGGTGGAGTTCCTCTGGGAGGTGTCCACTGACTCCCTTGATGTTTTTGAGGAGCAGTGGGCACTGTCCGAGGCTCTCTGCTCAGTGTCCCCGTCCGGGTCCCTTTGTCTGACTCTTTGATTGGAGGAGAGAGTAAGGGACCCCAGCCCCAGCCATTGCTGCTGCGGACACCATCACCTTAGAGGGGTCCTTTCACACGTGGGTGCACGTGCCCCCTCCTCCTCCCAGATTGTCCACCCCACGGCCTGCCCCTCTTGTTCGGTGCTTTCAGAGGAGGGAATTGTTGGTGACACTCGGGCGTGGCGCCAGGTAACTCGAGGGGGTGGCAGACCTTGAGAGTCGATGAAGCCCCCTCGCTCTGGGCCACCAGATAACTTGGAAGGGTGGAAGACCATGAGAGTTGAGGAAACCCCCTGCTCAGGGCCCGGGCAAGCTTGAACACTTCCCTCCCCTGAAGCTAATGAGAAAACAATTGTGATTGGTTGCTGTGTTACACATTGCATATGCTGCTGTTTTTACTTTGTAAGTGTGTTATGCAAATAAAAACATCTTTTGCTTCAAAAAAAAAATTACTCTCCTGTAGCCATCTGGCCCGACCCTGTCACAATACACACACACACACACACACACTGAGTACATAAATTTCTGTAGCTGACTATTGCAGTAAAGCTACAGAAAGACATAGGTACAGTGCTTGTTACTGCACCCATACAACTTAGCTCCCCACCCCCATTCAAAACCCCTGCATGCTTATTTGTGGGTTTCATTCCCTGTGATGGGGGGCTGCATTCATTAAGAAAAATCAAAATACTCATGCTTTAATGCATACTAGGACTGTGCTGCAGAGCATGCCCACTTCCAAATTCATCGGGCAAATGTGTAGGGTGAGGAGCAGTGACACAGGGCAAGGTGAAAGGTTAGTGAGCTGAGTTATGATTCAGTTATGAACAAGAGCTAGCTAGCATAGAGTAGTTTTAAAAAGGGACTGTGAAGGTATTCTAGATCTGACAGACTTAAACTGAAAACGGCATGTACTGTATCTGGAGGCATTTGACAATTTTCCTATGATGGCAATGATTATAGGATTTCAACATTTCCATTATAAACCAGTATTTTTAGGGGGTTCCCACAGGGGAACAGGATGCAGCCTGTCTCTTTAAATAACACCAAAAGAAAACAAGTTGATTGCCCATAATTTTTGCACATACTTATACACACATGGCAGGGAAGTAAACCACTCTGTCTTCTTGGTTTTGCAGATCAGCTGTTTGAAATCATTGTGTACCTAATTACCCACTAATCTGAGATCTCATAGCAACGTAAGTATCACTGTGTCCAAAAATAGTCGTGCCTTCATCAAACTTTTCACATCTTATCACTGAGCAAAAGCATGTGTAGGAAATGGTGTCTGTCAGATAAGAGCTGTTAATTATCAGAAAATGGGTGAATGCATGATTGGCTTTCGTCAATGTCATCACATATAGTTAACACGTAGATTGTTTATATGTGTATATTGTTTGTACAGTTCATTGGACCCCATTAAACATTTTTTAAAATTCTTTCAGATGTGCTGAACCTACCTTACAGTGAAAAAGATAATCAGTACAGTTCCCAATTACTGTATATTTTCCTGTTCTTCACACTTCCTGTCGTACCTGTCATATTTCACATAAACCAAACATTTGTAGGAAAAATTATACATTAGTGAAATTCCACACCTGTGAGTGTAAGGACACAGGCTCTGTAGCTCTTCTCAGGCCAGAAAAAAATGCCAAAAATATTCTGCCAGGGAACTTGCACCTGAAAAACGGAGTTTGAACACCCCATTACTTACTTTAGTTGTTAGTAAATTACTGAGAGATCCTGTAGGATTCTTCCAGACAGTGGTCTGTATGTAGTAGTTTATGTGCAAGCTGTGTAATACAGTTCCCTATGGATGAAGTTAATGGCAAACTCCCATTGACTTACTTGAGCCTGAATTTCATCCTAGAACTACCACAACTTCATATGCTTATACCTTTGTGTATAAAACATACAGAAAGCATCTGTTATTTTTAAGCACAGATATAATTTACTCATTGTGAAGTTGTCTTAATGCAATAATATTAATCAGTAGAATCATAACCCATAACTAATTGTTTTAGGCCCTACATTTACTAAAGCTTATTTGTTCATACAAGTTTGCACAGCTCAATGTAGCAAATCCACAAGATGCCAGTTAATTATCATACACATTGTAAGGAGAGTGATCACTTTAGATAAGCTATTACCAGCAGGAGAGTGGGATGGGAGGAGGTATTGTTTCATGGTCTCTGTGTACATAATGTCTTCTGCAGTTTCCACAGTATGCATCTGATGAAGTGAGCTGTAGCTCACGAAAGCTTATGCTCAAATAAATTGGTTAGTCTCTAAGGTGCCACAAGTACTCCTTTTCTTTTAACCTAGCCTCAAAACTCTTGGGCTAGTAAACTCCCTGGTATATAGTCTTGCTCCCTTAAAATTCATCTTCCCTGAAGAAAGGGGATATCTTCTGTTACAGGAACTGATTGTTATTCTGTGGAACTCACCTTTCAAGTAAGGAAATCCCGTACCACAGAGAATTTCGAAGGGATGGGACTAGTTCCAAAGGCCACTGAAATGCGGTAAGAGGAATAGAAAGTTCAGACAGAGAGTTGAATGCTGATTGCACAAAGAACCTAAAAATCTGTGGAGTACAACTGCATGGAACCAAAACTGAGGCTACTTTATTTAAAAAAAATAAAAGCAAGAAAGAAAAGAAACTAAGTCGCTGCCTTATTCTTTCTGTGAAATATAGACTAAATCTATTTTGTACATAAATATTTAGAAAATAGACCAGCTAAATCCCCTTCTGATGCGAAGCAACTGACCTAATGGAAATATGAGTTGACCTGGGCATCATGGAAGTAATGAACTACTGTAGAACACGTATACAACCTAACAATTGAGTCTGTTTTCTGAAGCATGCTGTGGTTGCAAACCAAGAGTCTCTTTGACTTTTCATAGTCTGTATATGGCTTTTTAAACAACCAACCAAACAAATGATCTGCATTATATTGGGCCATCTTGAACAAAGTGTTCTTTGTGGTGTCAATGCTTTGGAGGAGACACACCGTCTATTAATAATGAAAAAACAAGTTGAGAAGGAGGAAAAGAGATAAATAAGGAAATGAACTAGATTTTCCAGGATGTAAAGCAACATGTGAACCAGAAGCACTGTGGGTCAATAACTGGCTGGCAATGAGAAGCAGTTTATTTATATACAATGGAAAGCACCAAATGATTTTTTAAAAGGGTACTTGCATGTTCTCTCAGTTATTGTAGTAACCCTCTAATGGGCTTCTAAACGCTGAAGCTATGTCTCTATAGCTATTTCAAGAAGCACATGCCATTGCACTCTGAATGTCCATTCTAAGTGCTTGCGGTTAAAATTATTTTGCAGGAACTCAGCAAATTGCATGTCATCTGCCTGGTGCCTCTGGCTAGTCTTTTCAACATGGCTGGTGCCTCTGGCTATCTTTTAAACATGGCTGCCTGCAGCTCAGCAGCTGCCTAAGCAAATAGCTAGAAGTCTTTTGAAGACATAGTGTCACTATTCATGTATAATGAATTGGTCCAGATTTTCCTTTATTCACACATTTTTAAATTGTACTTCCATTGACTTCAGAGACTCCACCGTGGTTACGAAGAGAGCTACCAGGCTTAGAGTATCACAAATTGTTTTCTTTGAATACATTATATGTGGGTCAGCATATTTGACTTTCCCATTTACTATCTACTATGTGGTCTATTGTATAAGGGTGAATTTCAAAATACACAATAAAATTCACAGTCCTACTACACTGTGTATGTAAAACTTTGCACGTGTAATTACCCATGTGTAAGTACCTGTGTGTGTGTGTAATGGTCACCTATGCATTTTGGACTGGGCTTTGACAATTGGTCTTATGTGCTAGCAGGTCCTGTCTGCTTTGAACTATGCTTTATCCGGTGAAGCAAGTCATAGATTTCAATTTTTTATTCAAAAATTTGCACTACAAAGCTGTCATATTCCTTCTGAAGAATATGTATTTCTGTGTGGTCTCGGTCTGGTTTCAGGAAGACCTGGGTCTATATAATATAAATGAGAGGGACACTGAGTGGGGGAAAATAATGCTGCAAAATCCAAATAATCTCTTGCTTGGAGAGACTTCCAAAATGTTCCAAACCCAGAACGAAAAACCTGCTGTCTGAAGTGGGGCAGTGCCTGACAGCCAGTGCACTATGAAGCAGTCCTGTCCTCTACACATGGCACTGAGCTATGGATATGGGGCACCTGTCAGTGTAATGTCAAAGAGCTGCTCAGAGAAAGGAGGGCCATCAGTTCTGCTATCATAGGCAGAAATGTGAAGGCAGGAGACGCAGCAAAAAGTCACACCAATTAGTTGGTGGCCAATGTGACAAGGGCAAATAGAATAAACAACCAATATATCTCCTGCTCTCTTTCTCTGTGTATTAAGAAAGAACCCAGATGTTTTAAAATTTGGGGTCTACAACTGCATTTAGCCAAACTTTCATGTGCAAAAGAAGTCAGGAAATGACATAAAATGTCCTAAAATTCTGTTGGTAGGCCTGCTGTCTCCCTTCTCCTAAAATGCTTCTTCCCTAATTCTATGTGGGATTCAGTGCTCCAGTGGCTGGTTCAGGCCTCTCTCTTGAGTTTAGGTCATCCAATCAAGGACCAGAAAATAATATTATATGACTTATGTGTCCAGTCACATACAGTGACTAAGGAATAATCATAGGATTCTATTTACAGGTAATTCAGTGTCTGTAATTTGTTTGGATAAATAATTTGGTACATTATTGCAAATAAGAAATGTGGGAAAATTGGGTTAGTGAGAATAACTCATGATTTTATATAAATAGTCATTCACCGTGGTCTAGTATTTTCAGCACCTTCCCTTGTTTTTGTCTGAAGTTGATAGGTTTTTCTTTTTCAAATAATTCTTTGCCTCTTGACCTTCAGAATCACAAATATTTAGAAAAAAAATTGCCTTCTGACAGACTACAAGCTTGAAAGCTTCATTTATCTTCCAAAAACATACTCAGTTAGATAAACATAACCCTCTTCATGATTATTTTATATTAGTAACGCTATTTATACCTTGGCATCCTACCAAATGCATCTTGAGTCTGTTACGATGGCATGAGAACATTTCCAAAATAACACATTTCCAGTTTCCAGGAGAAAATATGCATCCCTTTCATAATCTTTTAATTCATTTATTAAAGCTCAGCCAATAAAAATAAATATTTAGCATGAACATGAGGGCCTTTTCATTTGCCTGGAGCGCCTTAGAATATTAATAGCATTTTTAAATGTAACTTGCATGTAAAATCTTAGGCCCTGATACTAGAAAGACAGGCACATCATGACATCAGACAGGCTCAACTTTCTACCTGTGAATAGTTGCTCTGATGCCAAAGAGACTACTCATGTACTTAAAGTTAAGCATGTCCATATGCTTTGTAGGAACAGGTCATTAGAACATTTCTGGTTTTTCCTTGTTCATGTATAATTACAGGTGGACCTAGAAGGTACGTCCTCCAGTTACAAGCAAGTCTCCCTCTGCATTCTTAGAACTCTGCAAAGTTTGCTGTTGTGGTTTTTTTAAGGCACTGTTTTGATACATCAAAGTAAATTATGATTAATTATTGATCTGGTTCATAATGATAGTTCTTAAAGACCAACCAAAAATGGGCCCCCATTATGCTAGGCCCTGTACAAACATAGTAGTTGATGGGTCCTGCCCCGAAGAGCTTACAGTCTAAACAGACAGTCTCCTTCCCTGACCCTAGCACACAGAGTGAACAATGTGATTGCAGGAAATAGCATGTTGGTTCCATGATTTTTTTCTTTTTGCAGAGGATGAGGGGAGGTTTAGTCAGGAGGAGATAAGCTAACCAGAAAGAAAAAGGGAAGGAAGAGGCAATATGGAAGGGAAGAGGGCGAGGGGGACAAGGACGGGGAGAGGAGGTTAAGAGAGGTAGGAGTGAAGTAAGGCTGAGATGAAAAAGACTGAGAGAGATTGGAGCAAACAGCCCATCAGCACAAGGCAGAGAAAGTCCAGTCAAAACTGTAGAGAATTTTCTGAAATCATGGAAGTTCGAAGGGCTCTGCTTAGCCTTTGAGTTCTGCTTGGCCTCCAGTTCTACTGACTGGTGTCTCAAGCTGGCTCCTTCCTGCAGTTTTTCCCCAATGGTGGGAGGAACACTGTTGCTTGAAACCTAGTGCCCAAAGAGGAAACTGCATAGCTCTGGGTAGGGGACATCCTGGAGGGCGGGGGGAAGAGGTTGCCTAAAGTGGGCCCCATTTCACATAGAATCATAGAACCATTGGGTTAGAAGGGACTGCAAGGATCATCTATTGTAACCCCCTGCCAAGATGAAGAAGGTTTGGCTGTGAACTTTCAGGGCAATATGAGCTATCTGACCAATACTGGAAGATGGGGAAAGAAGCAGAAAGTGTTGTGATGAATCTGCTAAGCAGAAAACTACTATTCCCATCAACCTCCTCCCCACTGATCTCTGTCTCTGCGATACAGCCATGTGAGCACATCTCTATTCCCTGGCTGGTTGGGGGAGGGGCAAGCTGACCCTGACCCAGGCAGGAACCTGGCACTTGGGGAAATGGCAGCCACATGGCAAGCCAGAAGCTTCAGGGAATGCGGATGCAGGGAAAGCTGCTAGGGAACTGGGTGCACAGCAGGCTGCAGCAGGAGTGGGAAACTGCCTCTGGAACAGGGTGTGCCTGCCAGACATTGCTGCCAGACTCAGGTCTGTGCAGATCTCGTGGGGAAGCAGCAGAGACTGGCCAGGCAGCTAGTGCAGAGGGGCCCCAGTGAGACCCATCACTAAGTACTCCTGAGGTGGAAACCTGCAAGCTCCTATTTGTCTCTAGCAGAAGCTGGACTAGGGTTGCCAACCCTCCAGGATTGGCCTGGAGTCTCCATGAATTAAAGATTAATTTTTAATTAAAGATTATGTCATGTGATGAAATCTCTAGGAATACATCCAACCAAAACTGGCAACCCTATTGGAGAGGCATCCCAGACACTAGGTCAGAGGAGCCCTACGCCTCTCAGAGGACTGTCCTCCCTAGGGCCCAAATAGGAACTACAATTGTTTTACATTAAATCGTAACTGTTTAAGCCCCTGTACCCAAAGTATTTGCAAACTTCCCCTATATGCCAGCCCTAGTAAAATGCCCCTGCATTTAGCCACGTGTCCCAGTTGTTATTGAGACACACCAGGTTGGACTTAGCATATGAATGCCTTCTGCTCCTGTCTCTGGACTAGTCTACACTAGAAGTGCTACAGGGGCATATTGAGAGAGATGTGATGTCTTTTGGGCTGATCTAGTAAACATTAGGGGGGAAATACAGATTGGTATTTAACATAGCATAAGTAACTGAATTAACTGGAATGAAAAAACTGTTTCACAACAGGCAAGAAAAAGAATAGATTATTATTCACTAATCTATAGTCCCCAGGAACAGGAAGCTCGGGACATTGGCCATTTTACAGATTGACAGAGTACAAAGGAGGCTTCCTGTAACTGATAGCTTAATGGTTTTATATTAAACTAAACAATCCAATACACTATCTACAGAAGACAACTGGCATAAAATCTAATAAACTGGATAATCAGTTATAGGTTAATCTACTGCTCACAGTCTCCATTCGAGGTGGCCAAGGGAGGGCAACAGAGGCTTGTCAGACAGCTAGATAATGGGCTTGCCAATTCTCAGGCCAGTCGCTACCTCCATCTGTGTCACAGATTTGAGCAGCCTTAGGGCTACCTTAAACTGTATCCACTAATATATGACCCCAAACTGGGGACCATTCACCCACTTAGAATTGTCAGAGCATTCTAATCATTCCCTCACCTACCCGTGCCTACACTAGGGCTAGGAGAGGGCTTTGTGTAGAAGCTGGCTATGCAGGGTCTATGCCAGCTGAGGAATTCTCTGCTAGTAAGTTACTGCCAATATACAGCCCCTTTACACCAACAGAGCTTCATGAAGGGCTGGGATTGGATGAGAGAATCTTATCTAATATGCTTTGAGATAAGTAACGAGAATTGGTTTATAACTGGAGCACCATATATCAGAGGCCGTAAGTGGCTACATTCATGGTGACAGATGCATTAGCAGTATATGAGAGCAAAAAAGAGAGGGAGAGAACATGAGTGACGGTGATCTAAATTTCAACCTGCCTATCAAGTAGCGATCATATGAAACCCCAGCCCCCTTCCTGCCTCCCCTGCATAGTTTGTGGCCCTCTTCATTCTGCCATTGCATGAGACTAGACTGAAAATGCATCCGGATAGGGAACATGTTTGCATATCTGAACTAGGAGGCACCAATCACACTGCTGAGTGCTATAAAATAATGCAAATAATACTAATATTACCCACACTTAATAATGGCAATGTCTAGTTTGTTTGGGTAAAGACTGCAGAATTAGGCTTGATATCAGTTTTCATCTGTCATATTTTTTAATTATTCTCTGTGTGTATGTATATATAAAGTATATCAGTGAAAATGTACTATCAAACAATCTGCAGTTGCTGTTACAGTACAGTCAGAGCATGTATTAAGCATGCTGCAGTATTTGACATAGGGGCAAGGTAAAAGTATGTACATTGGTATCCAGAGCCTTATCTTTAAACACCTTGTGTTCAACATATGTGAAATGGTTCTGAAGCTGGTGCCCTCCAGTCTGCCATATGCTATCACAATCAGACATAGATTAAAAACAGGGCATTTTAAAGGAGTCCCATGACTGATATACTGTACTTATCCATTGCATGAAAGAGAGTAGTGACTGATAATGACTGCTGGAACATCATCTTGTCAGATAATACTGGACCCAAAATATTAATCTTTCCTTGTTAGCTATAAAACATTTATTGCAAGGAGACTTGAAATTTGAACATTCAAAAGCAAGCAAACAAACAAACCCACCAAGGAAAGGCCATTATTCTTTTACCCTGTTAAAATATAACTACAGTTGTGTGGCAAAGAAGTAAATGTTTGCTAGGGTACTGTTTGAATATGTTTATTATGGTTTGCATTGTAAATATAGGAAATACAAAGCCATGGTACTGGACAGTATTAGTTTACTCTTTAATGGCACCCATCGAGAAGAGGCTTGTGCCCCTGCCTTTTTAAATTATTTTTTTTAATTTTGAAGAATTTAATTTAAAATCAGCTAAAAATGTCTTATAAAAGATACACTGCTGTTACAAAGTAATGATATTAGCCCAGGTTAATGTCTGGTGTAACGTCATTGGGTTTGACCCATTGTTTAGGTGGTTTTGTTATTTCCGTAGATAACAAAGCATGAAAGATAGTTTGATTGGGAACCAAAGCCGATGCCTTTATGTTGTTC
Source organism: Lepidochelys olivacea (assembly GCF_965140295.1). Lineage (NCBI taxonomy): Eukaryota > Metazoa > Chordata > Testudines > Cheloniidae > Lepidochelys > Lepidochelys olivacea. The sequence continues at coordinate 272,454,465 of NC_140411.1, forward strand.
GCGTCTTCATGTCTCTTTCTTCTCATCCTGAGTTTTCCTGTTGTCCTGTGCCTCCAGTTGAGTCTATCTGCATTCCTGTTGTTGCTCTCCCCTCGCTATGAGGTGAAGACATTGCAAGTTGCCCAAGAAAGATTCCTCAGCCCTCAAGCCCTAGCAGTAATGCACTGTGAAAAGTGGTTCAGAAATGTGCTCTCCCCTCAATCATCATCCTCTTTATGTACATTCCATAGCAAAGATATTGTTCTCTTAGGGTGAAATTCACACCAGTGCACAGTAGGCACAAAAGGTAGTTTACATAGCGTTGTGGGCTTTGTACAGTGACATTACAGTAGCTTCCAGAAACCCACTATCTCTTGGCTGCAAATCTGGGCAAGAGCCAAAGTGGTTTCTGTTTTATAGATAGTGAACCAGAGAGGTAGGGAAAGCTCCTAAAGTGATTCACCAAAGGAGAAAAAGGATGCAGTTTAGTATAAACAGGATTTATTTAAGATTTAAACAGATATTTTTTTCTCCTTGGGGAAATAAGCTGCCATTTAAATATCTATTTAAGGATATTTTACACATTGCTGCAATCACTTTCAGATGATTTAAACATATGCATAGTTATTGTTTATTCCGTCTGTCATCTCATACATTTTCATTCAGCTGCTGTTTATTTTGAAACTCCTTTGATGTATCTTGATTTTAGGTGTTGCCACACTGAGAACTCTTAGTCAAGGGAGCAAATACTTCAAAAAGACTTTTCAGCATTAAGTGTAGCCCTCCCTCTTCCTGCCCCTCCCCTCCTTAAGCAGAAGGGAAGGGAGAGGATTTAAATGCTGACCTCGCTTGTAGCAATATGTCAGCTTACCAAATATGGCTTTGCTTGCCAAATTTCTTTTAAGTACATGTCTAAACCTTTCTGATCTCTGTACAGCTCACCACAAAGTTGTGGTCTTTTGCTTGGGGGTATTTCTTGCTATCAGATACCATTACTTGTGTCTTGAGTAGGGCTCTTAGACATCCGCCCTTAGATGGTGTCATTTTCTCAATTTGTCTAAACTAGGCAGCTCTGGCATTATTATTAGTATATTATTACAGTTATAATTTATTTTACAGTAGTTCTGGAGGCCCAAACTGAGGCCAGGGCTCCATTTTGCTAGATGCTGTACAAAGACAAAAATGAAACAGTCTCTTCTCTGAAAAGCCTGTAGTCTAAATGGGGAAGTGTGACAGAGTGGGAATTGTTTGTCTGAATACTGTGTGTGCCTCAGTTTCCCCTATATGCTGCATGGTTAACTAGGTGGTGGGAAAAGGCTGTTTACTTTTGGGCAGACTACAACAAAGGTGTGAATGGTGCCTAGCTGCCTTAGGTTTGGGGTCCCAGGTCAGTGGAGGTCTATGAAGACAGTGGTAAATCCAATTACCAGGATATTTACTACCTAGCAACTCCCGACCATTGAGGGCCCACTCCCTCCACAGGAAGCCAGCTGTGTTTGACCAGCTGGACAACAAAGGATTGAGGAGGGGCCAAGTGGGACTGGCCTGGGAATTGGAACTAAGAGGGACAGAGCAGGAATCAAGCGTGGACACTACTTGGCTGGAGCTCTGGGTAACCAGAATGGACTATTCTGTAACTTTCTTTTCTCAGTGCTAAGCAAGGACTTTCTATGCTATGTTCTAGACAGCTAGTAAACCCTACTGCTTTTACAATGCTGGGTAAGAGTCCATTGCAGATGCTGAAAGTGGGGATGCATTGCTCCCTTTGGGTGTACAAGTCTCCCTCAGGTGTCTAACTCAGGTGGACTTATTGATGGGAGCTCACAGTGTGAAGCAGGGGTGCTGAAGACTCCCAGGTTCAGTCCAGGGAGGCAGTGAAACCAAGTGGCTTACCCTAGTGAAAGGGTCATACCCTAAGGGGGTCTGGCACCCTGAAGGGGTCCTCCCAGGCACTGTTCCAAAGCTGTCCCAGAGCACCATTCCTGTGGATCCGTGACAGCAAGACAAACAAATTGTGGGACGGAAAACAAAGAGGTGAAGAAACTTGTCCAAGGTCATACATACAGTAGGTCAGTGGCAGAACCAGGAATAGAACCCATGTTGCAAAGTCCCACTTCAGCACCCTACACTCTGGATGTGCAGCCTCTTGGAAGTGCTGGATGTCATAGGTTAAGGATATTTTTATTTCCAGTTTGTTTTCCTTTCCTCCATCTATGTTGTTTCATGTCTGTTTCCTTTTGTGAAAGTTAAATTGTCAAATTTGACTTGCTGAATGAATAGTCACTAAAGAACAAATCTGTCATAATTTGTGTCACCACAAAGAAGTGAACAGTTCTTAAACGGTTTGACAGATGTACCCCTTTTTTTACTCATCAATAGACTAATTTTTTGCTAATTTGTATACTCTTTAAAACTGTTTGGCTGTTTAGGCTGAAATTTGGTTGCACAATGGATTGCTTGCTAACTGCGTTCTGTGAGTATTCCTTTATTTGTTTTATGTATGATCTCTGTGATTGGTCACTTAGTTTGTGTAGTTTTATTTCTGTTCTGAGACTGGATGAACTAATGTTCATAAACTTCTTCCACATGCAGTGAATTTTATTTTGTGATTGAATATATTTCAGCTACAGACCCCAAATTCATGTTCTGTGAAAATTTTGTCTGAACAAAACTTTACTCACACATATGACTAGAGAGGGGGTGCAAAGCAAAATTCTATTTAGAAATTAGCGCCATGTTCCTGCATCATTTTTCTCAAAATTTCCTCAAGTCTAGTCACCACTCGTGATCTTGTTCTGGACTTCTTTGTAATTGGTGAAACAATGGCAAAGGTTCTGAGATATAGTTTTTTTTTCATGAGTTATTATTTTAAGATGAATTTCATCTAATGCAGGAACCTCTGCACTGGGATGAATTTCACCCCTAATGGTTCTTTTGTGCCTCTGGGGGTGGTGTTGGTACTGGGATAGCGCGTGATCTTTCACTTTTTTAATTTTATTCTTCTCTTCCATAGTTATCTTTGGAGCACCCCACACTTATCTGGCCTCTTACAGTTTTCAGAAAGTCACTTCTGAATGTTTTTATTGATGGTTTTTGTGTTGTTTGCAGTCTTGTTATAAAGTTGCGGAGACATCTCATTCTGCGAGCAATTTCTACATCTGCCTTGCTCAAAATGTAGCCCAATATTTTCTCCAGCACCTCAAATTTTATTCAGTATGACACTTTTCCTACTCATGCAGGAAAAATACATACTAGATACAGTTATTTCCTTTGACCTTCTAGCCTATGTTTGTGCCTTTCTCTTGTTTTCTTGTTGATGTCTTTCTTTCTGCAATTACTGTTCTTAATTATGACTTTCTTCACTATCTGGAATTTTTGAAATTCTTGCCATTGCTCATCATTATCTTATAAACTTCATAACATCGCCCAAAGAGCTCGTTAAATATTATAACTCCTCTCCTATGCACACGCTAAATTATTGGTGTTGTCCACACAGAGGCCTAATCTTCATATAAAAGTTATATCAACATCACCATATTGCTCAGCAGTGTGGATTTTTCACACCTCTTACTGACACAGCTATGTGGACCTAACCCCCAGTGGAGATACAGCTGTGTTAATGGAAGAATGCTTTCATCAACATCGTTCCTGTCCTTCGGGGAGGTGGTGTTCCTACGCTGGTGGGAGCTGCATCTATGCTACAGGGTTATGTCAGCATAGCTACAGCAACACAGCTATGCTCATATAGAATCCACAGAGAAGTGTCTGAGGATATGCCTAAGCTTCATCAGCACCATGTTCAGTTTTTTATGGGTGAGTCTTTACAGCATAGTTAGCTTGGGTTTTAACTCCACTGTTACTGCTGATTTGAGTTCCATGCACACACAAAAATCTCCAGCTTGAGTTAAGTGGTACTTTAACCAGTGTTGGGTTGAAGCTTGAGTGCTGCTAAAGTTTGAGCTAGTAATGCAAGAGCTCCAGCTGCAACAGCTCGAGTTACAACAACTCATCATCAGCTAATCCAATCACTCTGCTATAGCCGTATATTGAATCTTGAACAGAGTATGAGGATGTTCCAGTGATATTGGGGGAGAAGAATATTGAAGTCAAGATCCACTGTGAATATTGAGGAGTAAAATTTTGACTTTAGAAAGGAATTATTTGGCATAATGTGTGAGGAATGGTGGGTTCCCAGACAGTCTTCAGATACTACCACTCTGCAGCTAACTGGTACCAGCAGGAGACATGGAATGGGGGACCCTAGCTTACCAGAAGCACTGCCCACAAAGCTCCTGATTGGAAGAGAAATCCGGCCTCTCTAATTGGCTTAGACAGTGGTTCCCAAACTTGTTCCGCTGCTTGTGTAGGGAAAGCCCCTGGCGGGGCGGGCCAGTTTCTTTACCTGCCGTGTCCACAGGTTCGGCCGATCGTGGCTCCCAGTGGCCGCGGTTCGCTACTCCAGGCCAATGGGAGCTGCTGGAAGTGGCGCGGGCCGAGGGACGTACTGGCCGCTGCTTTCAGCAGCTCCCATTGGCCTGGAGCAGCGAACCGTGGCCACTGAGAGCCACGATCGGCCAAACCTGCAGACACAGCAGGTAAACAAACTGGCCTGGCCCACCAGGGGCTTTCCCTGCACAAGTGGCGGAACAAGTTTGGGAACCACTGGCTTAGACGCACTATTTAAGCGAGAAGGAGTCACAGGAATTTGTCTGAGCAACTAGGTGAATCCCTAGTTGGCTGGTACTTTGGACTTTGCCCTTTAGCCTGAATCCTGCCTTGTTCCTAATTCCTGTCTTCCTGTCCTATTCCTGGTTCCTGCCCTCCTGCCTTGTTCCATTTCCCTGCTTCTATGCCCTACCCTTAGCTACTGACTCTGGCTCCAACCCTTGGGTTCAGTCCTGCCTGTCTTTGGCTCTGATCCCAGTTCCTGACTCCCAACTCCTGCTCTGACTGCTAGGCCTGACCACCACTGCTCTGAGCACCAGGTCTGACCGCCTATGTTCCAGTCCATGACATAATATAGCTAATATGCCATTGTTTAGCTGTTAGGGAAGGACCTGGACTGGAATTTTCTTTGTATTCTAATGTCTTTCTCTATATTAATGAAATTTGGGTTGCAGAAAATGATTTCACTTCACCCTGCCAGTACCATGTACAAGGAAATAGTGACATTAAGGAATACAATTAAAGGCGTCATTTGTGACTTTGCTTTGTAAAGTCGTATTTAAAAATAAAAATGATTTCTGTATTGTAACAGATTTAATTTCCATGATTCTTGTAACCTTTTGCTCCCATATTCTATTAGCTTAGTTGCTTAATATGCCCTCAGGCTCAAGTTGGTTATGTAAATGAGACCACAAGCGAGGACACCCGCACAGGGACTGTTAGCTACTAAAACCACATTTGCAATCAGTCTTTCATTATATTTAACCTTGGCCAAACACAGCTGGATGAGGTTCAGTCCTGAGTTATTAGACAAACAGAGTGAACAGACTGAATAAGTATGGCCCATTGTTCTTTTTTTATTAAGGTAACTATTTTTCATAACTTAATGGCTTCATGGACTGTACTTCAAAAGCCATTATTGCAGTTCAACTCATAAGTTAGTTTCAAACAAAGATTGTCAGTAGAATAAAGTGAAATATAAAAAGTGCCTTGGACCTCGCAGACCTAGAGCTGTAGCTCACGAAAGCTCATGCTCAAATAAATTGGTTAGTCTTTAAGGTGCCACAAGTCCTCCTCTTCTTTTTGCGAATACAGACTAACATGGCTGTTACTCTATGACCTAGCCAGGTGATCCCAACTCAGGCTTCCACCGGTGACACTCATGCCTTTCTTGGACATTAGTCTGGTGTCCTAGAAAGCGGAACATCAGTGTTGCTTGCTTGGTTCAGAACTAAACTAGTGCCTAACAGCTCAAGGATCTGGAAGTCAAGCCACCTCTATCACCCTGCTGACAAATTGTACCAGGTGCCAAATGGTCAGTTCTGAAAATCTGGCCCAGTTCATCCCATAGACAAAATACCTGCAAAGATTTTGTTTTTTCCAAATATGTGGCTACTTACTGATCTATATTACAGGAAAGTTAATTGATACTTTGCTCTATATTTGGGAGCCTGTTTTTGAACCTCACTCCAAGAAGTGAATCCCATAAAAATCACTTCTGGCAATGAACTTCTTAGAATGATAGAGTTCATGAGTGGGGGAACAGAGGGGCTTGAAAGTGTCTTTGAAGGGAGTAAATATTAGAATTTCCATACATTTATTCTAGTTTTAAATGTTCTTTTTCTTATAAAGGCTTTCAAGGAAGCTCTAGCATGTCTCATGTTCCAACATCTGCCTCCGATGTATTTGACACACTTCACTAAAGGAGCTGAGCTCAACAGAGTATTGAGACAATGCTGCCAAAGGCAACAGATGATATTTTAGGAGTTCTAAATTCCGGAATATTATCACTATTCATTGTGCTGTATGAGAGAGCAGCGATTAAACTTTCTGTCTCTTGATACAGTGTTTGAAGTCATCTGCTGATATCCCTGGAATAGTGTCAGATTGGATCTGCTGGACCCTCAAACACTAGTCTATGCTATTAGCCAGTTTCTTTACAGCTATTAGTGTGTTTCACACATTGTAGAATGTGTTCTGCATCTATCTGTCTACCTTGGGTGATTCGTTCTTAACATTTTTGTGCTGGTGACTTAAAGATTTAGTTCCACTTGCACCACTGCTGTGATTGTTATATTCTCTAAGAACTTAGAGGAAATGCAAATCTATTCAGCTGTTTAAAATACATTGAAATGTCATAAAGACTTTTATAACTCATATACATTTCTGCTTAGTTTTAGCTGAACTTGTTACAGGTCAGAATCTGAAGAATTATGGGGAAAATCTGGTAGCAACTCTTATATTTAGGTTGCCCAACACTTTCCTTTATAAAAGATTCGGGCAACTTTTTCTGAGGTGTATCATCTTCATTGTTACCACAAACCTTTGAAATTTAGTAGGGAGAAAGCCCTCGGACTAAAGAAGTGCCTTTGTCCTTATCCCGTGTGATTCCATTCAGGTTTAGCTAAGATATAAATGGTTTAACATCACCATTTGCTTTCTCTCACTGGTGTTCTTCAGGGAAATGTTGAGAGCCTGCCAGAATAATAACTGAACAAGAACATTAGAAAGTGCTGGGCTCATAATGCCCCCAAAGGTGCAGCCACAGCACGTGCGGCATTGGGAACTATAGGAACAGACAGCCTCTGTGTATGGAGGGAAGAGAGCACCTAAGCCTTTCTCCTGGCCTGCAGTCCTAGCACTTGGCCCTAGTAATCTAGGTGCCAAATACAGTTGGGCTTCTTGTATCAATGTGACTGGAAAATAAAGAGGCTCTAACCCAGAGATCTAGTCTATGAGCAATAGAACTGCAGTATACCACCAGAGAGAAGTGAAAGAAGTGAAGCCCGCTACCCGCGGGGGGTGCATTTGAGAGGTCTGAGGTGCGCCCTGCATGGTAACTTGTTGCTTAAGTGGTGTAAGGCTGTGCTGAAGGTTCAGTGTTTGAACCATGGTGTCAAGGAGGAATGTGACGCAGCAGGGAGGGGGGAGTGTTGACCTGGGAATGTGGCAGGGGAGTTTCAATGGGAGACCTGAGAGCCTGTAACCTGAGCCAGGAGGGGGAGGGGGAGGTGACACCTCTGCCCAGGAATGTGAACAGAGGCTGCAGGAGAGAGCCTGCTAAGGGGGGGGGGGGGGGTTAGTTTCAGTTTGGTGCTGGGTGGTGGAACGCAGGGAACCCCAGGGCTGAGGTCTAAGCTCCCTGCTCCCCCAGAAGGACTTGACTGAGGGGTCCTGGTTGTACCCACAAGCTCTGTTTAAGACTGTGTTCCTGTTGTCCAATAAACCTTCTGTTTTACTGGCTGGCTGATAGTCTCAGTGAATCCCAGGAAGAGGGGTGCAGGGCCTGGACTCCCCCACACTCCGTGACAATTTCACATTACAGTTTGTTTTTTCCTTTTTTCCTCCCTCCTCTCCCCACCACCATGAAACTGCATTTAAAACAAACAAACAAACAACCCTGTTATTTAGACTGTAAAGTCAAGCACTCAAAAACTGGGAAATGCCTGAATTTTTGTTTCTTCTGCAACTTTAACTCTGGCTCCTTGTGTGCCTTATTTTACTCTCTTTAATTACATGCTATTTTTCCCCACAGGACCCCTGCTCGTTCAGTGCACAGGGTAATCATTATAACAAATAATATTACCAAACAAAAATCATGTCCTTAAAAAAAAGAGTTAAAATTGAAAGTGCATTTCAATAGAATCCAGTTAATTCTCAAAAATCAGTACTATTTCCTTATAAAAATTTTGCGCCTTTAAAGAAACTTCAAGCATTTTTAAAATATATATATATATATTGCTGTCCAACAATACATATATTGGTTTGTTGAAGAAAAATGACACTGTGTGATATTGAAGAACTGGTAAAAAGACTTGCAATATATTCTTTTATTGGAAAAAGCTATACATAAAACAAGATCAAAACAGAGGGAGTTTGAGTTCATTTGGGCTCCATTCATGGATTATGTGAAAGAATGACTGCAAACCCCAGATGTGCCACTTGAACTGCAATTTACTAAAAGCACCTTTTATGTTTACCTCATTAGATTGGGCTGCTTCCAAATTACTGTAAACCAAAGCTTCTTGACTGTGGTCTGTAGAATGCTGACTGTCCACAGAACAGTTGCTCGTGGTCTGTGGAGGACTGGCCAGTCACATGATGTAGGCTTCTTCTCGGTTGCTAAATAGCTTTAGAAGAAGCTAAACACCATTAAATTCTTTCCTAATACCTCTTTTCCAAGTAAACAATTGCAAAGGGAAGTGGTCTGTGCCATTGTGAAAGGGTGAGTGAGGACGTGATTCACAAGGCAGGCTTTGTATTAAAATGTGGCCCACAAGATGGAAAAAATGTGGTAGCCCTGTGTCATAGGGTCTCTTAGCCCCTTTAAGAGGAGATGGGCCCAGTGCTGCCTGTCATAATCCCTGGGATTGTGTGCATTGAACACAAAATTGGCCAATAGTCAACTCCAAAACTCCATCCAGTTTTAAAATAGAACTGTGAGCACAGGGTCAGAAAAATGCATCCTATTACAACATGGAACATGGAATGTAGACAGTGCAGGAAAGGGTCCCTACACCATCTGAAATGTGGTATGGCAGGGAGGTGCAGGCCTCTTTATCATGTAGAACCCAATGAACAAATGGGGGAATAAAAGGACTCTTAGGGTATGTCTACACTGCAATTAGACACCCATGGCTGTCCTAACCTCAGGCTCTCGGGTTTAGACATTTAGGTTGTTTAATTGTAGGGCAGACGTTTAGGCTCGGGCTGCAGTTCTGGGATCCTTCCCCCTCGAAGGGTCCTAGTGCCTGGGCTCCAGCCTGAGCCCAAACATCTACACAGCAATTAAACAGCCAGTTGCGGGTGTTTGATTGCAGTGTAGACATGCCCTTAGACCATCCAGAACCCAGGAAACTGTAACCTAGAAATAGGTGGAGGGCAAGTCTCCTATTACAATCTGGAACACAATATGTGAACAGTGAAAGCACAGGCTCAGTGGAAGTCCCCTGTCAAATGCATATGGTATTGGTGGAAGCACAGGAAAACCCCAATTATAAGCTGAAACTCAGAATGTAAGTCATGTGAATGCAGACTCAGTCAAAAAGCATTCATTCTAGCTTGGAAGGAACCTAGTAAATAAATGCCACCATCACAGCATCCCAATGTCTATAAGTAGAAAAAGGTCTTGTCAGGATTCAGAACTTTCTGGTTGATTTGTATGTAGAGCTTCAGATCTAAACACCTCCAAGATTCAGGGGTATTTGGATCCAGAGTTTTGGTTCTGGCCCTATTCAAATATTTTTCTGATCTGTAGTGCTTGCTATGGGAAGGTTATGAACTATGCTGAGTAAAAAAATGTCTCATTTGGAAAAAGAGAATCACTGTTGTTAAATTGTTTCCATAAGTAGCAGTGGTAGAAACAGCATGTATTTTCCAATGTTCTAGTATTGTTACACTGCTACTCGCTTCTCTGAGCGTACACATCAGAATCTCAACCCACATCTCTGCCCATCATCATCTGTAGGAGTGATCCATGCTGATGAGGGATTACCAGTGGAGCACAGTGGTAGTGGGGAGCCTTCAGAGTCTGATTAAAAACAAATGGATTTACTAAAATCGTGGGCCTGACTTTCAACTGGTGTAATTGTCCTATACCCATATCCCTCAACTGTTCCTCATTTCCAGTGAGTTACTCATTTTAGTCACAATTACCTAAGACTCACGAACTTGGTGTCCCTCATATTTGCTGTTGAAATTTGTTGTAAATTACCATGAATCTGAGATTATAAAAAGAGTTTTTCATGCTTAAGCAATGAGTCCCACAGCATTTTGTTTCTTCCTGCATAATTTTTTTTTATATCCTTCATTTTGGGTCTTTATCACATACTTTATTACACATTTGGATCTAGGCAAGTTGAGAGACATGGGTGTGCCAATTAATGCCAGCTGAGGGTATGATCCAGTGTGCATACAAGGATACCAGTGGGACTGAATTGATCCTATTCAGGTCGAGTCCATACCTAGAAGAAAGGAGGCCTGTCTCTTTTGCACTTATTTATCAGTTTTCTTTGAGCAATCTACAATAAATCTCTGGCATAACAAATAGCTTCAAAATCCGTTCTTTGTCTCTGCCTCAGAGGAAAATAACAAACAATACACAGTTATGTCCCTATGCTTGCTCAATCATTTTCCTGTACAATAAACAAGTTCTTACCAGGGCCAGGCTGATTAAGTACCTTTTGGCCTCTCCTGTGTGTCTCATTGAAATGGTTTCTTCTTATACTCAGTGACTGAATGAGGTGCAGTCAAGTTTGAAAGGCATAGTTACAGTTATCAACGTGGTATGCAGGATTTGTGCTAGTCCATGCTAAACAAACAAACAAATCCAAACTATATATGGCCCCAGATGGGCTGATACCCACTCACCTTCCATTAAGGAATTTACCCTTCACCATATCAGGCACTACTGAGCTGGGACAGAGAAATAATTTTCACATTCACTTTAACAGCTCTGAGCACCTGCGTAGGGCTTTTGCTACAGTTAACATCTGAGATATTATTATGATTTATTATGATATTGTAGCACTTAGGAGACCTAGTCATGGACCATTGTGCTAGGAAAATGATTTTTGCAGCTGCATTCTGCATGGATATGAGTGGGGGCAAGACTGCTCTTGTCAACACTAGAAAAAAAGAAGTTGCAATAATCAAGATTCATGATGATGAGAGCCTGGTTAGAGTTTTAACTGTGTGGATTGATGGGAGAGGCTGTTTCTTAGAGACGTTGTGCAGAAAGAATCTGCAAGACTTAGATGTAGCCTGGATGTGAAGACCTACAGAGAGTTCTGAGTCAAAAATGATATCCAGGTTACAGGCCTAAGTGACAGGCAGAAGAGTGGTGTACTCTTCAAAGATCAAGAAAGGAGGTAGCGGGAAGGGCTTGGAGGAAGATGAAGAGCTCTTAGTTTTAGCCATGCGGAGCTTGAGCTGAAGGCTAGACATCCATGAGGAGATATCAAAAAGACAGGCTATGATTTTAGTCTGGATAGAAGGAGAGAGAAAAGCATGCTTGTATTGTGAGGGGGAAGAGCCGGAGGAGAGTGAAAAGTTAAGGAGACGAGTAAGGGAGGGGATGAGAATAGGTGTGAGGGAGATGAGGAGAAAGAATGGGGTCCCTGGGGCAAGTGGAGCAGTTAAAAGAGGAGAGCGGATGGGAATAATAATGATATGTAACATGTTTGTTAAGGCAGAAAGCCATGGAGCTTTAGATTTTAAAGATGATTTATGCAGGGAAAACCAATTAATCACTATTGCTACAAAATAAAGCATAGTAGATCTTGATAATATTTAGACCTCATCAAATACTATCCCTCACCCCATCCTCCCTCCAAAAAGGAATATTTTGCAAACAGTAGAGTTTCTAGTTGATTTGAGCACATTCAGGCTGTGAATTCACAAATCTTCAAAACTGGTCTGCCCCACTTGAATGAATGCATGTGTTCAATGGGCAATACATTTATTCAGCCACAAATACGTGTCCTGGACGTAAAATATGTATGTGCGTCCTACCCGCAAACATTCTTAGTTGATGAATTTTGAAGCTTGGAGTTTAAATACCAACATCTGATACTTTGTTAAAAATCTAGTGTGCCATTTGTGCACTTGTGATATTCTTCCAGTATTTTTGAATACTGAATAGATAACGGGGCTAATATACAAATGCTCACCTAATTTTGTATCCAATGAATACCATTCAGCTAGAACTAAAGCTAACAGTGCTACTGTATGAGACTGTATAAATAACTCATGTCGCTACTACCTGTGATGTCTGCTGTTCTAGCTACTAATTCACATTCTTCAGTTCCTTTCTATAGATTATAAAGCATTGGATCTTCTGCAGTAGCTATCCTGTCAGCTAAAATGACAGCAACTACAGCTAAAGTTTCCGGTTCTGACTCATTATTTTCCACCTTAACCTGTGCTCTCTTAATGTAATATTAGAGGGAATTACCAGACAGTGCTACTGATAGTCTTTTAAGTTCTGTTTAACTGAATGTACAGGCAGTTTCATCTTGGAGAAAGGCTTTTTGTTAGTGGTGTTTGTGACAACCAACTGGGGTTCCCAGAACTGTGACCCACTGTGTTACCCATCTCAGCCTCAGCAAATCAGCTGAGATGGGTAACATCTTTTGTTGTTGCTAAGCTATGTGTCAGCTTCCTGACACACCAGCTTGTCTGCCTTGCCAGCAAACTTTTCAGGACTCTGCCTGTCCAAACCTGGCCTAGCAGGTAACAATCAGTGAACCGCAATTCCTGAGTTCCTCAGCAATGTCTATCTGCAATGCTCAGCCCCTCGCACTGTAGCACCCACAAAACCTTACCAGATTTGCTGCTCTTTTAAAGAGACAGTACACAGCAGCTTATTAGCTCAACTGAGGTTGACAAACCTTCCGCTTCAGACAAAGCACTAAGATGGTTTATGATAAAAGTAAAACAAATGTATTAACAAAAGGGCATAGGCATACGTGATACCAAATAGAAAGAACTAAGATAAAAATGTCTGTGGATAAAAAGAAAACATGCTTCTAAGACTAAAACTTAATTTAACCAGCTATAGTTTTGTTCAAGATGGTTTCCCAAGTTAGAGCAATGTCTCCAGTGTGACTGGCTGTTCCAGCCAGGATCCACTCTTAAAGAATCAAAGTGCTGCTTTCTTGTTTCCCCAAGAGATGGATAACTTAGGGGTTCCCTCCTTCTCTTTTTATAGTCCAGTTTATATTCTTCTGAAGGGTCTCTCCAGCTAAAGTTCCTTTCCCCTGCTGGGTATAAATACCATGCTGTCTGGTGTAGATTCCATGGTAGTTCCTCGCCCACTGGTGATTTTTACAAAGCAAATGATCTCTTCCTGCAACCTCTGATACAAATGAATATCCCATTGAATTTGGCCAACACCTCAAACCGGGTATGGCCTCTTTTTTCTCTGGAGAAAAAAAAATGTTTTTTTAACTCCCCCAGCATGCCTGGTTTAAACATATTTGAGTCACATATTTCCAGTCCATCTGTAAAGTTCTTTGCTGGTTAACCATTCCTACATCACGCTAGAATATTAATGATATGTGAGTTAATTAGTTTTCCAATGATAAATTACATGCCACCTTTTGGGTAAATATCATGACATCGGTGTGCCATCTGGCACAGGGGTGCTTTTAAGGTCACAGTGGTGCAATTCTTTTTTTACATTAAATATAATACCAGCAAAACTGGATCTCTTTTTAGGTGCAGAACAAGGCTCATAGACAACCAAAAAGAAGTGGGATGGCTTCGGAGAGTTGGGGGAGTGAGAGCAGAGAAATAGTGGATGTGGGTCCAAGATTTCCCTCATGGAAAATTTTGAAACGACAGCTACAATTTCCTGCATTTTAGATGATTTTAAGGTAATTCTGGCTCTTGCATTGTCTCCACACATCTCACACACTCCTACACTTGCACTAGCTCTAGTAAACACAGCTGCTCACGTGCTTTCGTGTGCTTGTGCTCTCGCTCTCTTGTGACCCATTAAACACATATGATGGGTCGGGAAAGAAAAAGCGAGCATGGGCGGTTTTGTATGTGTGAGAAGTCAGAGATAAATCATACAAGTGTGTGCGCACACATGTATGATAGCTAGAGACGGCTTGAGGGTGTGTGGTGAGTGAAGAGAGTGAGAGAGCACGAATGTGACTTAATGCCGTGAATATCTGGGTTCTGCTTTATTCTGTTTCAAGAAAGGGTTTTGTGCATGTTTGCTTTAGTATAGACTTGTCTGGCATTAATTTTATGGAGTGAATTCTTTGTAATGTCTCATTTAAAACCATACCATTTTTGTATATTTGAAGCCTACTACCTCTCTTGCACAACAATGTACAGTGCAACACCATCACGTGTCCCTTTTTTGCTGGTTTTGCCCGGGTGTTGCTGGAATACTTATTGTGTAATGCCAGCCCACAGCCAGTCACCACAGTACAAAGAGATCAGTGGGTGGCACACTACTTTTACTTTTTGAGGCCATATCTTGTTTACATGTATTGCGAGAAAATGTGGGGGTTTTCAGTGACAAAATTCAGGTGTAGCATACTATACTGGACAAGTGCGGTGTGGTTAATACTGAGGTGGGCAGCTTAACTTTTTGAATGGTCTGGACCTGATTCTTATTTACACTAAGGCGGCCCCTTTATACCACATTGGCAGCCAACCAACCTTAGACAATGAGGCCTTGACTTCAAATGCAGGTGTGGGTGCTCAAATTCTCTTGTAGTGTAAATGAGTGTACAGCAAAAACTGAAATTCAAAAGCAATGTAGCCTAACTATAATGTTTAAATATTCCTTCTGGTTGTTAAATTGGTCTTAAAGCAGTTTTAAACTGTTTTACCTTTAACTCTCATGCCTTTCATGTCCTTTTTCAGCAAGATGTTGGCAGCCATCCACTGTGCTTGGAAATGCCAAATGCATTTCAATAACATTCAATTTTAGATATGTTTCATTGTGAGAGAAGAAAAGGAGTACTTGTGGCACCTTAGAGACTAACAAATTTATTTGAGCATAAGCTTTCATGAGCTACAGCTCACTTCATCGGATGCATTCAGTGGAAAATACAGTGGGGAGATTTATATACACAGAGAACATGAAACAATGGGTGTTACCACACACACTGTAACGAGAGTGATCACTTAAGGTGAGCTATTACCAGCAGGAGAGCGGGGCGGGAGTGGGGGGGCACTACCTTTTGTAGTGATAATCAAGGTGGGCCATTTCCAGCAGTTGACAAGAACGTCTGAGGAACAGTGGGGGCTGGGATGGGGGGGGGAATAAACATGGGGAAATAGTTTTACTTTGTGTAATGACACATCCACTCCCAGTCTCTATTCAAGCCTAAGTTAATTGTATCCAGTTTGCAAATTAATTCCAATTCAGCAGTCTCTCATTGGAGTCTGTTTTTGAAGTTTTTTTGTTGAAGAATTGCCACGTTTAGGTCTGTAATTGAGTGACCAAAGAGACTGACGTGTTCTCCGACTGGTTTTTGAATGTTATAATTCTTGATGTCTGATTTGTGTCCATTTATTCTTTTATGTAGAGACTGTCCAGTTTGACCAATGTACATGGCAGAGGGGCATTGCTGGCACATGATGGCATATATTACATTGGTAGATGCGCAGGTGAACGAGCCTCTGATAGTGTGGCTGATATGATTAGGCCCTTTGATGGTGTCCCCTGAATAGTTATGTGGCCACAGTTGGCAACAGGCTTTGTTGCAAGCATAGGTTCCTAGGTTAGTGTTTTTGGTGTGTGGTTTCTGGTATTTGCTTCAGTTTGGGGGGCTGTCTGTAAGCAAGAACTGGCCTGTCTCCCAAGATCTGTGAGAGTGATGGGTCATCCTTCAGGATAGGTTGTAGATCCTTGATGATGCATTGGAGAGGTTTTAGTTGGGGGCTGAAGGTGATGGCTAGTGGCGTTCTGTTATTTTCTTTGTTGGGCCTTGTCCTGTAGTAGGTAACTTCTGGGTACTCTTCTGGCTCTGTCAATCTGTTTCTTCACTTCAGCAGGTGGGTATTGTAGTTGTAAGAACACTTGATAGAGGTCTTGTAGGTGTTTGTCTCTGTCTGAGGGGATGGAGCAAATGCGGTTTTACCGTAGAGATTGGCTGTAGACAATGGATCATGTGGTGTGGTCTGGATGAAAGCTGGAGGCATGTAGGTAAGTATAGTGGTCAGTAGGTTTCGCGTATAGGGTGGTGTTTATGTGACCATTGCTTATTAGCACTGTAGTGTCCAGGAAATGGATCTCTTGTGTGGACTGGTCCAGTCTGAGGTTGATGGTGGCATGGAAATTGTTGAAATCTTGGTGGAATTCCTCAAGGGCTTCTTTTCCATGGGTCCAGAGGATGAAGATGTCATCAATGTAGCAAACTGGACAGTCTCTACGTAAAAGAATAAATGGACACAAATCAGACGTCAAGAATTGTAACTTTCAAAAACCAGTCGGAGAACACTTCAATCTCTTTGGTCACTCAATTACAGACCTAAAAGTGGCAATTCTTCAACAAAAAAACTTCAGAAACAGACTCCAACGAGAGACTGCTGAATTGGAATTAATTTGCAAACTGGATACAATTAACTTAGGCTTGAATAAAGACTGGGAGTGGATGTATCATTACACAAAGTAAAACTATTTCTTCTTGTTTATTTCCTCTCATACTGTTCTTGTAAAGTGCTGGAAATGGCCCACCTTGATTATCACTACAAAAGGTTTCCTCCCCCCCCCCACACTTCCCCCGCTCTCCTGCTGGTAATAGCTCACCTTAAGTGATCACTCTCGTTACAGTGTGTATGGTAACACCCATTGTTTCATGTTCTCTGTGTATATAAAATCTCCCCACTATATTTTCCACTTTATGCATCCGATGAAGTGAGCTGTACCTCACGAAAGCTTATGCTCTAATATTAGTCTCTAAGGTGCCACAAGTCCTCCTTTTCTTTTTGCGGATGCAGACTAACACGGCTGCTACTCTGAAACCTGTTGTGAGAGAAGTGACTTCCTCTATCTTGAATTTTCAGACTGAGGGGCTGAGCAAAATGGGTGGAGTTTTTTGTTAGTCTTACACAAACTCTACACAAGTACATGTCAGAACACTTTTGGGATGTTTCCCCTGCTTGAAATATGTGTAGAGATACATTCATCAATGCACATTCCATAGTACATTGGAATATGTTCAGTAGGACATTCTTAAATGCGCTTCCTCTACTAGAAATCTGACAAATAACAGGTGTTTTTGATTAATCATCTCAGCTGAAATAATAAAAATGCTTTAAATTGTGAATACCAAGCAGTCCTTTAACAAGCAGACATTAAATATTCCTAGTGCCCGTCTGTTCATTTTGAGTGAAATAAAATGAAATTGCTGTGATCATTAGACATTGTGGGGCACAATCCAAATATGCTACAGTTACTGCAAAACATAATGAAGCATTTTCTTTTCCAGGAATTGCACAAACTAAAAGGAAACAAAAGTCATCCTGGCATGGTACATGATTTTGGCAATAACAAGATAGAATCCTTGATGAAAGACCAGCATACTTAGTCCAGGCTTATTCATTACAGTTGAATTTTTCTATTCTTTTCACTCATTATACTCCTCCTACTCAATTAAATAAGAAAAAAAATCTGAATGTTGGTTTTCTTCTCTGTAAGCCACTATTGCAATTTATCACCTTACCCCCAGTCATGAGATTGTTTGATCCAGGTTCTACTGGGCAATTCCACTTCAGCTGAAGGACTTGGGAAGGCTTTGCAGCCAGCATGGAACCTTCTGGGCTGGGAAAAGGCCAAGACTGGGAGACGTTAATGTAGGGTAGAGCAATTGAATGAAAAAAGTCTGAAAACCAGGAGGTCAATTTTGCATGGGATTTGGAGATAGGACACTAATGACAGTGATGGAGGTAATGATAATTATCATTGCAATAATACTTAGTGCTTCTAGTGCTTTTTATCCAGGATCCCTCTTCTTGGAGCAAGAGTCTCCACAGCTGTGTGGAATCCCTGATTTTTAGAAAGAAGGCCTTTTTATTCAGACAGTTGGGTGTCCCCTTTAGAGATGTCATGGGTACTGGAGATTATGGCTTTCTCCTAGTTCAAAGTTTCCTGCCAACTCAAAGGTTGAATAGGTATTGTGCTTCCTACTCTAATAAATACCTGTTGAGAGCATATGCTGTTATTTGTTATAGAAGTACGATCCTCTCTGGTGGAGTGCTTTCAGCAATAATATTTCATCACTGGAAAAATGTATTCTGAGAGAAGAGGCACTAGCTACAGAAATGAAAATGATTTCATCTCATGAAGATAAGAGGAGCTACCTGTGGCTAGGTCGGGAGAGTGCTACTCTTCTTGCACTTCACTATTGATTCTTGATCTTAAAGTCTTCTCCTGAAAATCACAAGACAGAACCAAGTGAGCAGACATAGTTTCTTGGAAAAGAAAGCTCTTAATCTATATGAGTTTTGTTGAGTAGGGTATTGTTGGAGTTACTGTAAGACTGCTGAATGACACATCAGTTTCCTTATCTTTCACAGAGGTTGCTGTACAGAAAATAGCCCAGCCAGAATCTAAATCAACATACTGGAATTCATCAGAACTTGCATGGACTCCAGCATCTACCTGGATGAAACTGCAGTGCTGGAAAAAGATTGAAATTGGTTCACACACAAAGCTAACTTTGGGGGTTTGTGAAGTCCATGACCAGGAACCTCCAAGTTTTTGGAAGGTCCTGACAACTTTATCTGCAAGAGGTCTGTTGTGGTCACCATTACTAGGGCTTAGGCCATCTGGCAGTTCCTTCTGGCTCTCAGCAAGCTGGCTGCATCTGCAGTCTCCCGTGCTGAGCTGCCATTGCAGCCTCAAGCCAACAGAGCTAACACAGCCGGGGAATGGTGTGCATCACAGCCAGTACAGCAGGCCCAGCTCAGATAGTTGAGTTCCATGGTGAGGTGGAAATAAGGGGCCCTGAATGTTATCTCAGCACTGAGTTTCAGGAGCTCATCTTTGGTGCAGGAGCAACAGAGAATAGGAGAGTCCAGCCCCCCACTGAGATCTCCTAAGAAATGTAGCACAGTTAGAAGACAGAGAAATCTGGGAAGATGAAGACCCCTTTTCCCTTCACCAGTGGTGTGTGGGTAATGAGGAAGGCAACAGAGAGGGATGCAGGTGGGTGAAGGGTGGCAAACAGATAATAGGAACAGAGGGAGAGTCACAAAATCTGGGGGAATGAGACCGAATAATAGGATGGATGGGGTATTCAGGAGAGGAAGTGAATGAGAGATGTGAGGAGAATCAGGGACCCAGGCAAAAAGGAAAACATGGTTGAGGTGGGTTGGAAAAACTCAGGGGCACCCAGGAAGGAGGGAAAGAGAGAAAAAGTCATGGAGGAACTTGCGGGTTAAGTTGTGTCCATATGTGGTGAGTCTGTGTGCTGGTACATTGAAGCAATGTCATGTGTAGAGCCAAGTTCAATAGATATAGGGTCCCTCTTGAAGAATAAAACTGACCCAGAATTCTGGGAAAAATAAATAAATCCTCCTTTGGTTGCCCTAGCATGCAGAAATCCTCCCCCTTCCCCCTCAACCCCCCGCCGCCCTCCGCAAGCACTCTAAAGCTATACGCAAGACAAGGGAATCTTTATTAGGGAAAACAGGGACATAGAATCTGTGAAAATTCAGCAATAATCTAACATTCAAATAAAGATTGAAGCAATCAGTCATTCTCCAGTAGTCCATTCAACTCCCTCCCCAGACAGTCTCTGTGAATGCCCAACACACAAGAGTTCCCTGGCCATCTTACTCCACCCACCACAAGCCCCACTCACAGTTCGGGTCAGTGGCAGTGGTCCAGGTGCTCTCTGAAGATCTGTCTTTGGTCCTATTGAAGCAGCTCACCAAGTCCCATCTTGAGGTGCCATCACCTGACCCAGCTTTGTGATTCAGTGCAATCACAAAGAGGGAGCTGAGGTTGCCTCAGTTCTACCACCTCCTCACTGGTCTCTGCTGAAAACTCCTCTGTGCCATCTCTGTGAGGCATCCTCTCTGCACTGCAGGATCCTCAGCAGGGGAAGCCAAGATTCTGGGGTGGAAACCTTACCATTTGGACATAGGTGCCTCACCACAAGGAGATAGCCCTGTCCCGCTTCCTCTCTGAGTTCAAACTTCACCTCTCTGCCAACGTAGAAGTCTGGTGCAGTTCGGGTGGTCTCCACAGGTAGCTGGTGGAAGTGTGAGTATTAGAACTGGTCGAAAATTTTCAGACAGAGCAATGTTCGGTTGAAAAATACTGATTGGATGGAATCAAAACATTCTGTGGGATGTGTTGATTCCATTGAAACTTTCATTGGAAACCAGGCAGGCTGGCTGCTGGATTGGCTGCCAGATTGCCTGGCTCACTAGACTAGCCTGGAATGCCCAACTCCTGAGATCCCTGGTTCCCAGGCTTTGCTGGTTCCCAGACTAGCTGGCTCCTGAGTGGCCTAGAATTTTTTGCAAATTCCTTTTTTACATTACATTTCAGTTTTCACAAAAAGAAATTTCGGATGAGGACCCCTTGCAGCATTGTAGTCTGCCACAAAGGGGTGGCGAGTACATGACCTTACAGGACCTCTCAAACTAACTTCACTCGAGCTCCTCCAAATCCTAAAACCAGCTCTGATCAGATTTTCCCACAGAACTGCTAATTCAATCCCTTTGTCTCTGGTGGTGCATATAGGGATACTATTTTGGAAAATGTCCAGCAGTTCTTGCAAACCGGGCTTAATGGCATATGCCATCTGAATGCTTTCTCAGGGTTTGTCTACGCTTGACACAGCTGCAGCTCTGCCACTCTAGCACTTTAATGAAGTCACTCACTGCAGTGATGGGAGGGGTTCTCCCATCAGCATAGTTAATCCACCTCCCCAAGAGGTGGTAGCTAACTCAGTGGCAGAATTCTTCTATTGACCTAGCACTGTTGACAGTGGGGCATGCGCAGTGGGTAGCAGAGGCAGGGGAAGGCTTGTGCCTCCTCAAACATGCCCATGCTCTGCCTGCAGGCCTCCTCCTGTCTGCTTCCCACGCTTCTGTAGCTGAGAGGCTGGGGCAGGCAGGTGCACACAAGGCTGGGGGCCCTGGGGCTACGGCCGTGCTACACCGCCCGTCCGTCTACCCAGCACTGGGGCTGGGGATGTTCGGGGGCTGGGGGTGCTCCGGTTGCGCCACCTGTCCGGAGTGCTGGGGCTAGGGGTGCACAGGGGGGCCGGCGACTGCAGGGGGAGTGTGCTGCATGCTCCAGCGGGGGAAGGGGGGATGAAAGGGGAGAGGAAGGGAGGGGATAGGGCGTTGGGCAGAGGGGACAGGAGCTGGCCTCCCCCAGTGGTGCATTCACCCGCCACTCATGCAGTGCGGGTTAGGTCAGCTTAACTATGTCAGTCAGCTGTGTGGATTTTGCACACCTCTGAGTGATGTAGCTGGGTCGACTTAATTTTTGGCCTAAAAGTAAAGAATCAACAGAATACTACCCTTCTTCCACAGCACAGTGGTGGAGCCGGGCACCCATGCTCTCATATTGGTGGAGCATGGGCACCACAGGCCCATACAACTTGCCGCCCCTGGTAGTACACTCATAAATCCCATCTAAAATACTCCCACTGTAACAGGGGCCTTGGTCTGTACCAGCAGCAGAACTGGCTTTGTAGCAGCTCCAAGAAGGGGGTGTTCTGGGGCAGGCTGGAGACAAAGTAAAGGAAGAGGAAGGAAGGGACAGATCTGGAGCAGGAGCATGGCTTGATATTTTCATGTTCTATGTGTAAGGGGACTGTTCAGTGGGGGTGTTTTGGTTGGCTAGCTCCCAGTACTAAAAAGGGGGAAGGGTGGATGGGGAATCAGGACCCTGAGACTGACAGCCCCCAGGAAGAATGGGGAGAGGCCAATGCTCCAGGTCAGCCTGAATGACAGGGTGGGCAGGCTAATCAGGAGGCCAGGGAGGTCCCGTCCTCCGTGTGAGCGGGAATTGCCTGGGTCAGACAGAGTGGGGCTGAGCTAAGGAGAAAGCAGGGGCCTGAGCTGAGCTGGGCCAGATCCAGAGGGACCAGAACAGCAGCCCAGAGAGAGCAGACCCTGTCCTGGGAGCAGAGCTACAGCTCCAAAGCCAGAGGCACAGCCCAGAGAGAGCAGACTTGCCCTGGAAGCAGAGCTGCAGCAACCAGAGCCAGAGGGGCCAGAAAAACAGCCCAGGAAGCAGGTCAGTGCTGGGAGCAGAGTCACACAAGCAGCCTGCAGAGCAGACCTGTCCTGGGAGCAGAGCTGCAGCAACCGGAGCCAGAGGGGCCAGAGAAGCAGCCCAGGGAGCTGGAGGCAGATCAGCAGCAGTGCTGAGACAGAGTGGTGGAGTTGGGGCTGGAGCAGTCCGGAGCTGGGTGCGGTGAGCAGCTGGGGAGACCGAGGGGGACCCTGGGCAGCGGGCCCAGCACAAGGAGACGCCTCAGTCAAGGGGCTCTGCAGGCCAGGCTTGGATCGTAACCTCGACAGGGCGGGGACCACACTAGGAAGAAGGGTCCTACCACTTAGAGCCTGAGAGCGTGTGGCCACCACCAGAGCAAGTGTCCAACCCACAGCATCCCTGCAGCACAGCCAGGGCCTGAGAAGGAGGCCTGGGACTTACAAGGACAGACTGTGAACTGCCCTGACATTCCAGACACACTGTTTGTGATGTTCCCTGCCACAGAGCGGGGTGATGTGTTTCCTTTAACCTTTCCCATTTTTCCTTATTCTTTTTAAAATTAATTGTTGATTAAATAACTTGCATTTGCTTTAACTTGTATGTAGTGATCAATGGGTCAGAGAAGTGCCCAGTGCAGAGAGAGTACCCCGGAGTGGGGATACCCAGCCCCTGTCCTAGGTGACCACAGCAGGGTTGGCAGTTGAACCCCCCAGGAATCCTGGGCCCAGCCTTGTTGGGGTTACGAGGACTCTGCCAGACAGGAGAGTGGAAGGGGAGTCCTCAAGGGCAGGGAGGCCACTGGGTAAAGGAAGTGGGAGCGAGGACTCAGATCCTTTCGCTAGCCCACTTCACCGGGGTAGTGCAGAAGCCAGGAAAGTTCCCCACAAGAGTGGGACTATTCCCCCACTTACATATGCACCTCTGCAGTGGCCCATGTGATTCATTACAATAGTAGTGCAAGTTAAGGCAGCTTTCAGCACCTAGGTTCAAACCAGCCCTGGGAGTCCTGAATGGGGAAGGTGCAAGCTGCTACCCCTCCAGTCCTGTGAATCTGTCATTGTGTATCTTTAAGACAGATTCCCTTAATTTACAGACCAAACTCAGGTTTAAACATTGGAACTAAATAGTTTTTAAAAAATGGAAATGCATTTGCAAAAAAATCTACAGTCAGAAATCATTATTATTTCTTTTGGGGGGTGGTCTTTATGTCAGGGATGTGTTTGTTGCCACCCATATGAAAATCTGCCTAAATTTGGCCAAGACTTTGAAAAATCACAGTTCACACATGCTCAGCAGAGACTTGCTAGAGTTTAATATCTAAAATTTCTGGAGATTCCATCTACCCTGAGCAGGGCTGCAGGGAGGTGAGCAGGCCTTTCCCTGCAATTGTTACTGTGGGCCATGCCTGGGCACCAGACCTGAGAACAGGGAGCCTGTGCTCCTCTGCCGGTGCCCAGCCAATGCAGAGGAAGAAGCCGCTTGACTGGAATTTAGAGGGGAGAAGGCAAGACCTGGTGCCAGCTTTGGGGCGGGGGAGCAGATTAGGGCAAGGAGCCTTGGTGGGAGACTCAGATTGGAGGCAGTCAGAGAGTGGGGGGAGAGGGAAACTGGGAGTGGGAACTGGGGACTGGGAGCTGAGAGAGAAAGGGGACAGTGGGGACTGGAACTTGACCTGGATGGGCAAGGAGATTGGGCAGGGGGATAGGGAGGGAAAACAAGAGGGACTAGGAGCTAATATATGGGGGGAAACTGAGATCAGAGGAAGAACCCAGGACGACTGGGGCTGGGTGGGCAAGGAGACTGGGAACCAGTGTTGCAAGGGAGAGGAGATGGGAGGGGAGTGGAGGGGAGGGGAGACAGATGATGAAGAGCTAAAGTGTGGAGGGAGACCATGACAAGGAGCCAGTCTCGGGGGAATTGAGAATGGCTGGGAAAGGAGACTGGGATGAGAAGCGTAAGGAGTGGAGACGGGGTGTCAAGGTTCCTCCCCCACTCTGAACTCTAGGGTACCGATGTGGGGACCTGCATGAAAAACCTCCTAAGCTTATCTTTACCAGCTTAGGTCAAAACTTCCCCAAGGTACAAAATATTACCCCCGTTATCCTTGGAATGGCCGCTACCACCACCAAACTAATACTGGTTACTGGGGAAGAGCTGTTTGGACACGTCCTTCCCCCCAAAATACTTCCCAAAACCTTGCACCCCACTTCCTGGACAAGGTTTGGTAAAAAGCCTCACCAATTTGTCTAGGTGACTACAGACCCAGACCCTTGGATCTTAAGAACAATGAACAATCCTCCCAACACTTGCACCCCCCCTTTCCTGGGAAATGTTGGATAAAAAGCCTCACCAATTTGCATAGGTGACCACAAACCCAAACCCTTGGATCTGAGAACAATGAAAAAGCATTCAGTGTTTTACAAGAAGACTTTTAATAAAAAATAGAAGTAAATAGAAATAAAGAAATTCCCCCTGTAAAATCAGGATGGTATATATCTTACAGGGTAATTAGATTCAAAAACATAGAGAACCCCTCTAGGCAAAACCTTAAGTTACAAAAAAGATACACAGACAGAAATAGTTATTCTATTCAGCACAATTCTTTTCTCAGCCATTTAAAGAAATCATAATCTAACACATACTTAGCTAGATTACTTACTAAAAGTTCTAAGACTCCATTCCTGTTCTGTCCCCGGCCAAGACGACTACAGACAGACACACCAACCCTTTGTTTCTCTCCCTCCTCCCAGCTTTTGAAAGTATCTTGTCTCCTCATTGGTCATTTTGGTCAGGTGCCAGCGAGGTTACCTTTAGCTTCTTAACCCTTTACAGGTGAGAGGAGCTTTCCCCTGGCCAGGAGGGATTTCAAAGGGGTTTACCCTTCCCTTTATATTTATGACACGCCCCCCAAATCTCAGCTAGGGTGAAACACTGGCTGGGATTTCTTCCTGGAGCTCTAGGAAAACAGAGTTAATAAGACACATGCATCTCTAAATATACTACCAAGTACATAAAGACTAACAATATTTTCCACATCTCAAGGACGATTTTAACCAGTTGATTCTGGGAAACTTTCACGGGAGAGTGCATCAGCCACTTTGTTAGAAGCTCCTGAGATGTGTTGGATGTCGAAATCAAAATCTTGGAGAGCTAAACTCCACCGAAGAAGTTTTCTGTTAGTTTCTTTGGCGGTGTGAAGCCACTTTAGTGCAGCATGGTCGGTTTGCAGGTGGAAACGCCGTCCCCAAACATATGGGCGTAGCTTTTCCAGAGCGTAGACAATGGCATAACATTCTTTTTCAGTGACTGACCAGTTGCTTTCCCTCTCAGACAGTTTTTTTCTGAGAAACACTACAGGGTGGAATTCTTGATCAGGTCCTTTCTGCATTAAAACTGCTCCCACACCACGCTCGGATGCATCTGTGGTTACTAGGAACGGTTTGTCAAAGTCTGGGGCCCTTAGTACAGGGTCAGACATGAGTGTCGCTTTAAGCTTGTTAAAGGCCTTCTGACACTTTCCGGTCCACTGAACAGCATTTGGCTGTTTCTTTTTGGTTAGGTCTGTCAGTGGGGCAGCGATTTGGCTGTAGTGCGGTACAAATCGTCTGTAATAACCGGCCAAGCCTAAGAAGGATTGAACCTGTTTCTTTGACTTTGGGACAGGCCACTTTTGGATAGCATCCACTTTGGCCTGTAGGGGGCTGATAGTTCCTTGACCCACCTGGTGTCCAAGGTAAGTCACTCGGTTTAGGCCTATTTGACACTTCTTAGCCTTAACAGTTAGTCCTGCCTCCCTTATGCGCTCAAGGACTTTTTGTAGATGTTCCAGGTGGTCTGCCCAGGAATCCGAAAATATGGCCACATCGTCAAGGTAGGCGACTGCATATTCTCCTAATCCCGCTAGGAGACCATCTACAAGTCTTTGGAAAGTGGCGGGTGCATTTCGCAGCCCGAAAGGGAGTACATTAAATTCATACAGCCCGAGATGTGTGATGAAGGTTGACCTTTCCTTGGCAGATTCATCTAGCGGTACCTGCCAGTACCCCTTGGTTAAGTCCAAGGTAGAGATGAACTGGGCCCTTCCCAGTTTCTCTAATAGTTCATCTGTGCGTGGCATGGGATAGTTGTCTGGGCGAGTTACAGC
Organism: Lepidochelys olivacea; assembly: GCF_965140295.1. NCBI lineage: Eukaryota > Metazoa > Chordata > Testudines > Cheloniidae > Lepidochelys > Lepidochelys olivacea. Next base: position 272,480,966 of record NC_140411.1, read on the forward strand.
ATTTAGCTTACGGTAGTCCACGCAAAAACGTATTTCCCCATCTGGTTTGGGAACTAGAACCACTGGAGATGCCCATGCACTTTCAGAGGGGCGGATTACACCCATCTGTAACATATCCTGGATCTCCCGTTCTATAGCAGTTTTAGCTTGAGGAGACACCCGGTAAGGTTGGACCCTAATTGGGTGAGCATTACCTGTGTCAATGGAGTGGTATGCCCGTCCAGTCAGTCCTGGGGTGGCTGAGAACGTTGGCGCGTAGCTAGTGCACAGCTCCTGGATCTGCTGTCGCTGCATACGCCCAAGGGTCATGGAGAGGTTCACCTCTTCCACACCACCAGCACATTTCCCTTCGTAATAGACACCTTCAGGCCACTCAGCGTCGTCTCCTCCCTGGGCTGTAAACTGACAAACCTTTAATTCTCTGGAATAAAAGGGTTTTAGAGAATTAATATGATACACCTTAGGCTTTCGGTTGGAGGTGGGGAATGCTATGAGATAATTAACAGCTCCCAGGCGCTCCTGGACCACGAATGGCCCTTCCCACGATGCTTCCATTTTATGGGCCTGGAGCGCCTTTAAGACCATGACCTGGTCTCCTACTTTGAAGGAACGCTCTCTGGCATGTTTATCATACCAGGCTTTTTGCTCTTTTTGAGCATCCTGTAAGTTTTCTCTAGCAAGGGCTAAAGAGGTTCGGAGGGTGTTTTGTAGGTTGGTTACAAAGTCCAGAATGTTAGTTCCTGGAGAAGGTGTAAATCCCTCCCATTGCTGCTTCACCAACTGCAATGGCCCCTTAACCTCACGGCCATATACAAGTTCAAATGGGGAAAACCCTAAACTGGGATGTGGTACAGCTCTGTAGGCAAAGAGCAACTGCTGCAATACTAGGTCCCAATCATTGGAGTGCTCATTTACGAATTTACGTATCATGGCCCCCAAAGTTCCATTAAACTTCTCCACCATGCCATTTGTTTGATGATGGTAAGGAGTGGCAACCAAGTGATTTACCCCATGAGCTTCCCAAAGGTTTTTCATAGTTCCTGCCAGGAAATTAGTCCCTGCATCTGTGAGGATGTCGGAGGGCCAACCTACCCTGGCAAAAATGTCTGCTAGTGCCTGGCACACACTTTTAGCCCTGGTGTTGCTTAGAGCTACTGCTTCCGGCCATCGGGTGGCAAAATCCATGAAAGTCAGTATGTACTGCCTTCCTCTGGGTGTCTTTTTCGGAAAAGGACCCAGAATATCCACAGCTACTCGCTGAAATGGAACTTCAATGATGGGGAGTGGCTGGAGAGGAGCTTTGCCCTGGTCTTGGGATTTTCCCACTCTTTGGCACACCTCACAAGACTGGACATAGGTAGAAACATCCTTGCCCATTCCCTCCCAGTGGAATGACCCCCCCAAACGGTCTTTGGTCCTGTTCACCCCAGCATGGCCACTAGGGTGATCATGGGCTAAGCTCAAGAGCTTGGCCCGGTATTTAGTTGGAACTACCAACTCTCTCTGAGGATGCCAGTCTTCCTGGTGTCCCCCAGAAAGAGTTTCCTTGTATAAAAGTCCTCTTTCTACAACAAACCTGGATCGATTAGAAGAGCTGAGAGGCGGTGGGTTGCTCCGTGCCGCCGTCCAAGCTCTCTGGAGGCTTTCATCTGCTTCCTGTTCGGTCTGGAACTGTTCCCTTGATGCTGGAGACATCAGTTCCTCATGGGATTGTGGACCTAGGCTTGGTCCCTCTGGAAGCGATATAGGGGATGGAGCTGTTTCTGTTGACTGTGAACCGCTCTCCGCTGGTGCACTATGTTGGGATTCAGGCTCCGGCTGAGCCTCTTGTGTAGGGTTATCGGCTGCTGCCAGTTCAGGTTCGGTGGGGCCCTCTGGTGTTGAGGTTGCAAGTACTGGATTCAGTGCTGACACGGGGTCTGGTGTTGGTTGTTTGGCTGGTTCCGGTTCTGGGACTGGTTCCGTCTGGGTCTCTGGGACTGGATCCACTACTGCTGTTGCAGACATTGGCCTGGGGTCCAGGTCCATCACCTCTGACTGGGTCCTGATAGAAGTTTCCGGAACAGAGCTAGGCCTCACGGCTTGTTTAGCCTGGTTGCGGGTGACCATTCCCACCCTCTTGGCCTGCTTCACATGATTGGCCAAGTCTTCCCCCAACAGCATGGGGATGGGATAATCATCATAGACTGCAAAAGTCCACATTCCTGACCAGCCCTTGTACTGGACAGGCAACTTGGCTGTAGGCAAATTGAAAGAGTTGGACTTGAAGGGTTGAATCGTCACTTGGATCTCTGGGTTGATTAAATTGGGGTCCACTAAGGAAGCATGGATAGCTGACACTTGTGCTCCGGTGTCCCTCCACGCGGTGACCTTCTTCCCACCCACACTCACAGTTTCCCTCCGCTCCAAGGGTATCTGGGAGGTATCTGGGCCTGTGGACCTCTGGTGTGATTCCGGTGCAATGAACTGTAATCTGTTGGGGTTCTTGGGGCAGTTGGCCTTTACATGCCCCAGCTCGTTACACTTAAAACATCGTCCAGCTGACGGGTCACTGGGGCGAGGAGGGTTGCTGGAGAACGGGGTGGTGGGACGATAAGGGGTCTGGAGGGTTCTTTGGGAGGTAGGTGGGGCTTTGGGCGGCCCCCGGTAATAGGGTGTGGTCTGGGGTGGTCCCTTCTGGTCTCCGCTCCAACTGCGACCAGTTTTCTTCTTCTCTGTCACCTCCACCCATCTGGCTCCAATCTCTCCTGCCTCAATTACAGTTTTGGGTTTCCCATCTAGGATGTATCTTTCTATTTCCTCAGGAACACCCTCTAAGAATTGTTCCATTTGCATTAGGAAGGGCAAATTTACTGGAGATTCAACACTTGCTCCTGATATCCAGGCATCCCAATGTTTTACAATGTGGTAGGCATGTCGGGTAAATGACATGTCTGGTTTCCACCTTAGGGCTCTGAACCTCCGACGAGACTGCTCGGGTGTTATCCCCATTCTGACTCTCGCCTTGGATTTAAACAGTTCATACTTGTTCATGTGTTCTTTAGGCATTTCAGCTGCCACCTCAGCTAAGGGTCCACTGAGCTGCGGCCTCAGCTCTACCATGTATTGGTCAGTAGAGATGTTGTACCCAAGGCAGGCCCTTTCGAAGTTTTCTAAGAAGGCCTCAGTATCATCACCTGCCTTGTAGGTGGGGAACTTTCTGGGATGGGAAGTGGTACCTGGAGAAGGATTGCTAGGGTTTGTTGGTATATTCTGCTGGGCCTTTATCCTCTCCATCTCCTCCACATGCTTCCTCTCTTTTTCCCTCTCCTCCTCCACATGCTTCCTCTCTTTTTCCTTCTCCTCCTCCACATGCTTCCTCTCTTTTTCCCTCTCCTCCTCCACATGCTTCCTTGCCTCCATTTCCCTCTTGTGGGCAGCCTCTTGGTGTTGTTCTGCCTCCCTTTCTTGTTCCTTCTTCAGCTGCATGAGTTCTATCTGTCTTTCATGTTCCCTTTGTTTTTCCTCAGCCTGAAATTTGGCTAATTCCAGCTGTAGTCGAGCTGAGGATTTGGCCATTCTAACCTCTCTGTTTTTAACTAACTTTACACCCGAGGTTTAGAAATAAACAAACAAAACTTGGCTGTAAAATTTTGCTGTGCTGGAATAGAATACCTATTCTCTGATAGTGATTGTCAGCCTACAGAAAAAGACAATTCCCTTGTCTCTGCTCTGGGCCCAAATTAAAGCAAAAAACCTCCAACTACTTGGAAACCTGCTTACCCAGCCCAAAGAAGAAAAAAATTTCTTTTCAAACCTGTGCTCCTTGTAAAACAAAAAAAAAAAAAAAAAAAATCAAAATCCTAAAAAAAAAACCCTGCCACTTTTGTCTCCAGGCAAATGGGTAGAGCACACACCCCCTATTTACTTTTAGGAAGAAAAGAAAAAAAGAAAAAAAAACCTCTGGGTTGGAAGACTGTGAATTTCCCTGCAGGAGTTAAGTACCCTGCCTCCAGGCAAAGAAAATCTGCAATTCACAAGATAATCCCCTTTTGTCTCTGCTTGGCCACAAAGCAGAGAGAAACCAAGCTGCTTTCAGTTTCAAAGCTGCCTTCTGGACTTCCTAAAAATTCCTTTTTAAAATCTGTATTTCTAGTTCAAAAAATCTCAACTGGATCTCAAAATGATTTCAGGTTAATCCCACCACTGTGCCACCATGTCAAGGTTCCTCCCCCACTCTGAACTCTAGGGTACAGATGTGGGGACCTGCATGAAAAACCTCCTAAGCTTATCTTTACCAGCTTAGGTCAAAACTTCCCCAAGGTACAAAATATTACCCCCGTTATCCTTAGACTGGCCGCTACCACCACCAAACTAATACTGGTTACTGGGGAAGAGCTGTTTGGACGCGTCCTTCCCCCCAAAATACTTCCCAAAACCTTGCACCCCACTTCCTGGACAAGGTTTGGTAAAAAGCCTCACCAATTTGCCTAGGTGACTACAGACCCAGACCCTTGGATCTTAAGAACAATGAACAATCCTCCCAACACTTGCACCCCCCCTTTCCTGGGAAATGTTGGATAAAAAGCCTCACCAATTTGCATAGGTGACCACAAACCCAAACCCTTGGATCTGAGAACAATGAAAAAGCATTCAGTGTTTTACAAGAAGACTTTTAATAAAAAATAGAAGTAAATAGAAATAAAGAAATTCCCCCTGTAAAATCAGGATGGTATATATCTTACAGGGTAATTAGATTCAAAAACATAGAGAACCCCTCTAGGCAAAACCTTAAGTTACAAAAAAGATACACAGACAGAAATAGTTATTCTATTCAGCACAATTCTTTTCTCAGCCATTTAAAGAAATCATAATCTAACACATACCTAGCTAGATTACTTACTAAAAGTTCTAAGACTCCATTCCTGTTCTGTCCCCGGCCAAGACGACTACAGACAGACACACCAACCCTTTGTTTCTCTCCCTCCTCCCAGCTTTTGAAAGTATCTTGTCTCCTCATTGGTCATTTTGGTCAGGTGCCAGCGAGGTTACCTTTAGCTTCTTAACCCTTTACAGGTGAGAGGAGCTTTCCCCTGGCCAGGAGGGATTTCAAAGGGGTTTACCCTTCCCTTTATATTTATGACACGGGGCCTGACTAGGTGACCAGAATGGAACTGAGACCTGTGTGCTGAAAGTGGCAGGGGTCCTGTGGAAAAAAAAGAGTATATGATCATGCAATTAAAAACTGTATCACAATACATGTACATAAAGGTTACGAATTAAGGTTGCATAGGGAACCTTTCCTGGCATTTCCTAACTTTTCAGTGCTAGACTTTGCAACCTTAATAATGTTCTTTTAATAACATTTTTGTAGGAATATAATACATATAAAAGGTTAACAAGCTGTCTGCTGTTTGCTATGAGACTGACTACAGCACTCAGACGTCAGGCTCTGAGGATGTCTCATGTCACATATGTACAGCTACAAGCCTAATTTGTTAGGTAGCACCGGTTAGACTGTTAAGAATTTCGACATCATCTCCACAATCTTCCCTGCCTGGAGTAGTTTTCCAGGAGACAGAACATCCTTGGGATGATCTCATATGAAATGCTTTTCCTGCTCTAATTTCCACGTGTATACTTTTCCTGGCTCAGAGTCAGTGACCCAATTCTTTTCTTTTCCCTTTTGATCTGATACTGTTTCCAAGTTTTCCTTGTGCCCTTTTCTGCTCCCTGGCCTCTGCGTTTTATTTACTTTCTATTTTAGCAATGTTGGATGTTCACAGTAACTACCATTGCTCCTCTAATGTGCAGCAATTCAGGGACTGCGGATTGAGCTGGCAGGGGACAGGAGGCAAAGAAGGGGAGCTGGGGACCAAGAACACTTCTTCTGAACTACCTCTAAGCCTCAGCTGGATCTGCAAAGACGCATTCCTGCGTCCATGCAGAGCCCCAATGAAGTCTTGGGCATAAAAGCTTGGAAAAAACAGTAGCTCTCTCTTCTCCTGGGGTGGAGAGAGGGCTAATCTAGAATGGTGTCTGTGCGTATCTTCTTTCCCTGCTAAAGTAAAGAAGGACTCGGTCAAAACCTCTCCTGACAAGTGGGAGCGTGCTGTGTTTGGGTAAATAAAATACCACAATCATTAAGCTAAAACTTCTTTTTTTTTTTTTTTTTCAGTTGGGAAATTCCCAAACTAGTATGTGCATGTTTCCCAAGTTCCCAACCTAAAGTGAGACATGCTTAGGCCAGTTAAAAGGCTCAGTGAGCAGACTCAGCAGTTTCTCTGCCTTTAATTTTAGTTTTTATTCCTTTATTCCAATACATATATGAGGTCAACAAAAGGCTACCCTGGCCTTTCAAGGCCTCTTGTCTTTTTTTGATCCACTCCATTGCCCTTCTGGGATTGCATTGACTTCAGGACTGCACTTTTCTCAGTTGGTAGATAAGGTTTTGCACAAAACCTTTATCTTTTGCATTATCTTTTGCATATCACAGTGTCACTAATAGGCCTGCTGTATTAAAGTGCATGTGGACCATTAGAAACACTATTTCCTGGAGTTACTACTGCCATTGTAGTCACTATTTTCTGAGGGCCAGTAGTTCTTGCATATTTTTTTAAAAAGCCCCCTTTAAGCAGGATTTAATCAGTCTTCAGAGAAACCAAGTTAGCCAATTTTAAATTATATAAATTTTTAAAGAAAGTTTGTCCCATTTGGGGCCTGCTCCAACACAAGCTACCAGCAGCCATGTGAACTGGATAAGCCCTGTAGGGATGCCTATCATGACTCCATATTAGGCTGACCTCTTCAGGAAAAGGCCTGGCTGTTGCACATCCCTACAAACATAAAAGAGCAAATAAGCTGTCTGCCATACATGCTTTACAACAGCGTGTTCTCAAACCTTTCAGTCAGCCTGTGGTACTCTTAATCTTCAGTAACTTCTCTGCATGATCTTCGTTGGGATGATGGTAGGTTCAGGGTTCAATCTTCTGGCTGATACTTATTGTTGGTTTTTAAAATTAATGCTGGCAGAAATCTCCCAGGTTTCTCACCAAGGAGAGCTCTGGGGAAGCTCCACCTCTATGGATATTTTATTTTAAAGGGAATTCTTTAGAGACAGCGTCAGACCTCAGGAGTTCCTGGCTCCCAGCACTGAGTTTAGAGCACCAGGCCCTTCCTTTCCCTTTTGTCATTGCAGAAAACTGGAGAAAAGGTTGAGTTGTTTTCATTGAAATAAAACTCTGGGAGCACATGGAACGTTCTGGGTTTGTTTGTTTTTTCATTTCTGAATGGTGGAATGACTCAGAGTCTATACAGGTATAAACGCCTTCTCATGTTACTCACAGAACTAAAAGTGACCCAGTCATTGGCTTGTAACAAGAAGAAAAAACTTGAGATGAAAGAGTTACATGTTGCCTCAGTCATACCATCATGATTTTTCTTTCAAGTGAACTCTTGGAAAAACCACAATTTTATGTCAGGTTTCAGAGTAACAGCCGTGTTAGTCTGTATTCGCAAAAAGAAAAGGAGTACTTGTGGCACCTTAGAGACTAACCAATTTATTTGAGCATACGCTTTCGTGAGCTACAGCTCACTTCATCGGCTGCATACTGTGGAAACTGCAGAAGACATTATATATGGTCTCTGTGTATATAATGTCTTCTGCAGTCTTCTCTTTTGCAGACTAAATAAGCCCAGTTCCCTCAGCCGCCCCTCATAAATCATGTGCCCCAGCCCCCTAATCATTTTCGTAGCCCTCCTCTGGACTCTCTTCAATTTGTCCACAATCCTTCTGTAGTGGGGGCCCCAAAACTGGATGCAGTACTCCAGGTATGGCCTCCTCAATGCCAAACAGAGGAGAATAATCACTTCCCTTGATTTGCTGGCAGTGCTCCTACTAATGCCACCCAATATGCCTTTAGCCTTCTTGGCAACAAGGGCACATTCATATCCAGCTTCTCGTCCACTGTAATCCCCAGGTCCTTTTCTGCAGAACTGCCACTTATCTAGTCAGTCCCCAGCCTGTAGCGGTGCATGGGATTCTTCCGTCCTCTGCACTTGTTCTTCTTGAACCTCATCAGATTTCTCATCAGAAATCCTCCAATTTTTCTAGGTCACTATGGACCCTATCCCTACCCTCCAGTGTATCTACCTCTCCCCCCAGCTTAGTGTCATCCACAAACTTGCTGAGGGTGCAGTCCATCCCATCATCCAGATCATTAATTAAGATGTTGAACAAAACTGGCCCCAGGGCAAACTCCTGGGGCACTCTGCTCGATACTGGCTGCCAACTACACATTGAGCCATTGATCATTACCCTTTGAGCCCGACGATCTAGCCAGCTTTCTATCCACCTTATAGTCCATTCATACGATGGGAGACTGTATCAAAAGCTTTGCTAAAGTCAAGATATATCGCGTCCACTGCTTTCCCCATATCCACAGAGCCAGTTATCTCATCATAGAAGGCTATCAGGTTGGTCAGGCATGACTTGCCCTTGGTGAATCCATGGTGACTGTTCCTGATCACCTTCCTTTCCTCCAAGTGCTTCGAAATGGATTCCTCCAGAACCTGCTCCATGATTTTGCCAGGGACTGAGGTGAGGCTGACCGGTCTGTAGTTCCCCAGATTCTCCTTCTTCCCTTTATTAAAGGTGAGCATTATATTTGCCTTTCTCCAATCATCCAGGACCTCCCCTGATCACCACGAGTTTTCAAAGATAATGGCCAATGGCTCTGCAATCACATTAGCCAACTCCTTCAGCATCCTCGGATGCATTAGATCTGGCCCCATGGACTTGTGCATGTCCAGCTTTTCTAAGTAGTCCTTAACCTGTTCTTTCACCATTGAGGGGTGCTCACCTCCTCCCCTTACTGTGCTGCCCAGTGCAGCAGTCTGGGAGCTGACCTTGTCTGTGAAGATCAAGGCAAAAATACCATTGAGTAAAAATAAGCATTCAGCTTTTTCCACACCATCTGTCACTAGGTTGCCTCCTCCATTCACTAAGGGCCCCACACTTTCCCTGACCTTCTTCTTGTTGCTAACAAACCTGTAGAAACCCTTCTTGTTACCCTTCACATCCCTTGCTAGCTGCAACTCCAGGTGTGCTTTGGCCTTCCTGATTACACCACTGCATGTTCGAGCAATATTTTTATACTCCTCCCTAGTAATCTGTCCAAGTTTCCACTTCTTGTAAGCTTCCTTTTTGTGTTTAAGCTCACCGAAAATTTCTCTGTTAAGCCAAGCTGGTCTCCTGCCATATTTGTTATACTCCCTGCATATTGGAAGGGTTTGTTCCTGTGCCCTCAATAAGGCTTCTTTAAAACACAGCCAGCTCTCCTGGACTCCTTTCCCTCTCATATTAGCCTCCCAGGGGATCCTGCCCATCAGTTCCCTGAGGAAGTCAAAGTCTTCTTTTCTGAAGTCCAGGGTCCATATTCTGCTGCTCTCCTTTCTTCCTTTTGTCAGGATCCTGAACTCGACCACCTCATGGTCGCTGCTGCCCAGGTTGCCACCCACTTCTACTTCCCCTACCAATTTTTCTCTGTTTGTGAGCAGCAGGTCAAGAGGAGCATGGCCCCTAGTTGGTTCCTCCAGCACTTGCACCAGGAAGTTGTCCCCAAGACTCTCCAAAAACTTCCTGGATTGTCTGTGCACTATTGTATTGCTCTCCTAGCCCATGTCAGGGTGATTGAAATCCCCCATGAGAACCGGTGCCTGTGATCTGGAAACTTCTGTTAGTTGTCTGAAGAAAGCCTTGTCTACCTCATCCTCCTGGTCTGGTGGTCTATAGCCAATGCCTACCACGACATCACACTTGTTGCTCTCACCTCTAAACTTAACCCAGAGATTCTCAACAGGCTTTTCTCCAGTTTCATACTGGAGCTCTGAGCAATCATACTGCTGCCTTACATACAGGGCAACTCCTCCACCTTTTCTCCCATACCTGCTCTTCCTGAACAGTTTATACCCATCCATGACAGTGCTCCAATCATGTGAGTTACCCCACCAAGTCTCTGTTATTCCAGTCACATCATAGTTCCTTGACTGTGCCAGGACTTCCAATTCTCCCTGCTTGTTTCCCAGGCTTCTTGCGTTCATGTACAAACATGTAAGATAACTAGCTGATTGCCCTACTTTCTCAGTATGAATCAGGAGGCCTCCCCTGTTGCACCCTCCTCCTTATGTTTCCTCCCAGTATCCCACTTCCCCACTTACCTCCGGGATTAGGTCACCATCCCCTGGCGAACGTAGTTTAAAGCCCTCCTCACTAGGATAGCAAGCCTGCCCGTGAAGATGCTCTTCCCTCTCTTTGTTAGGTGGATCCCATCTCATCTTAGCAATCCTTCTTCCTGGAACATCCCATGGTCGAAGAATCCAACGCCCCTTCTCTGACACCACCTGCTTAACCACGGATTTACCTCCACAATTCGATGGTCTGTAGCTGGGCCTTTTCCTTCAACAGGGAGGATGGACGAGAACACGACTTGGGCCTCAAACTCCTTTATCCTTCTTCCCAGAGCCATGTAGTCTGCAGTGACCTGCTCAAGGTCATTCTTGGCAGTTTTATTAGTGCCCATGTGGAGAAGCAGGAAGGGGTAGGGGTCCGAGGGCTTGATCAGTCTCAGCAGACACTCCGTCACATCCTGAATTCTAGCTCCAGGCAAGCAGCACAGTTCTCGAGTCTCTCGGTCTGGTCAGCAGATGGATGATTCCGTCCCCCTTTTGAGGGAGTCCCCAACCATGACTACCCATCTCTTCCTTTTGGGAGTGGTGGTCGTGGAATCCTCATCCCTAAGATAATGCATCCCATGCCTTCCAGTTGATGGGATCTCCTTCTGATCCCTTCCCTCAGATGACTCTTCCAAACCATTCTTCACCGTAGTACCTGTGCAGAGAGCCTGAAAACAGTTTCTTACCTCTTTCTGCACTGAGGGTGCATAGGTTCTCCTCTTTCTTCTTCTGGAGGTCACATGCTGCCAATGTGCTTCCCCGTTCTGCACAGCCCTCTCAGATTCTTCAGCATGCTGTGCCTGTGGTACCAAAAGCTGATTTCTATCCAGAAAATCTTCTTTTCCTCTGATGCAACGCGGGGTTGGTACTTGGGTCTCTAGTCCTTTAACCGTCTCTTCCAATATGGAGACCAGATTGCACTTTGTACAGATGAAGTCCCTTCTATCCTGTGCGGGAAAGACAAACATGGCACATCCTGTGCAGGTCACAACAGCTGATCGCTCACTATCCATAATGTCTTCCTTCTAAGAGCCACTTCAGATGTTGTATTTACTGCTCACAGAAGCCTGAAAGGCAAAAACAGAGGTGTAAAGCTTTCAGAATTCAGTCATGAGCAGAGGAAAAACATTGTTGCCCTGAAATCTGCTTTTCTGAAATGTCTCAATTCTTCCTAGGTCACTGCAACTTCAAAGGGCTGCCTTTTTAGTAAACATAAGAGCATTTCAGGGTTAAGCCAGAAGTATCATGAGGGAAAGCAGGAATGGGAAAGGGGCTTCAAGGAGGGAAACAATAAGGATGGAAAATAAATATTTTTAAAGTTATGTAGTATGGAATTGATATTAAAATCGTGTGTCCTCTCATTACATAGGGCCTGCAGGATCTGATATCAACGTGTGGGTGGTATTCCTGTTGGAGGGGAAGTGTTAATTTTCAGGAATATTTTTGTATTTTGGAACGACATAAGGGAAAATAACAAGGGTAGAAAAAGAACTGTGGGGGCCAGGCAGGGAGGATGGTGACTGCAGTAACAGCTACCACAGAATTTGAAGAATAGCAGCAGATGTAGGGAGGCAGCTTGGTCCAGAAGAATGAATACTGTGTTGGGAGCTCTAATGGAAACACCAAAATGCTAATCCTGGCTCTGCCACTGACTTACTGTGTGGCCTTATGCAAGTCAATTTCTGCTCTGCCTCAGTTTCCCTATCTATTAAACAGGGCTGGTAATTCCTATGCACTTAGTAATGGCGGTAGGAAGATAAGTTAATGTTCATGCATTTTTTTGTCTCCTGTCTTTGAACAGCCAGAACAGAGACCCACTGTCCCTCCTCCCATTCTTGTGGCAACAATCTTGTGGGGGAAACACTTCCCATCCATTTCCCTCCCATTCAGCAACAGTGGGTCAGGAGTGACTCTTGCTGCTGTCTCCTCACACAGCCCTAGAACGAGGTAGGGTCTGAGGTATCCCCAGCTGCATCATGCAGTAACAAGGGGCATTTCAATGCGAGTTATCATAGGTGGGGCAGCTCAAGGCCTAGGCTATGAGAAAGCTAGCAGGGGTATTCCTGAACCCCCTCACCCTGAAAATGTTGCCGGGGGATTTCAAGAGCAGGGGTCTATTTCTACTTCCTTCCTCCGGAAGATGCAGATAGAAGGGCCCCCAAAAATCTCAGAACGGGAGAGGGCTGTAACTAGCCACTGTGCCTTACTTCTCAAGGAAAATGGCTACAGGTAAGTGCTACTGGGTTGTGCTGAAAGGAAGGGCTAATGCTCACTGTGCTAGCCTACAATAATTTGCTTTTCTGATTTATTTTGCTTCTTTAACTATAAAATCTGCTTCAGGTTAAAACGTACTAGATGATCACACTGTGGAGAACAGCAAAGAGAGGCCCAGACTTCCTATCCATAAGGCATGTTTGGGTTTGTATTTATTTATTTTTGGTCTCTTAAAGCACTTGCTGCATACATATAGCTACCGTATTTCCAAGCTTGTCAGTAATGAAAAGATCTGGTTTTTCACTTTTCGTTTCAGCGTGTAATTTTCCAGTTCAGCCTTTTCATGGCAAATTAATTGCTGGCTTTTTTTTTTTCCAGGGAGCTTTATTAGAGCCCTTGGTGCCAGCTCAGCTTTTTAGAAAGCAGTGGGGTGAGGTGGCTCCAATAATTACATTAGTGGAATGGGCACAGGCTTGCCGTTAAGATTTTAGCTTCCATTTAATCAAATCTGTTTCTTGGCACTTCACAGTTCAAATAATGAATTTCTTGCCCATTTTCCTACGCGGTAACGTAAAGTGACTTTTCATCTGTGCCTCCCTCCCCTTGCCTCCCTGGTACAAGTTGTTGACTGAGCAGTATGCTGCGCTGCACTGAATGCATGGTAACTTCCATAGAAACCAGGGTTACTTCAGAGTATTTGTGATAATATGGCTCATAATTTGGGTCGCTCCAGCGCATGGAGAAACCAAGGCTGCTGGCAGCCACCAGCTGTGATACACTCATTGATCTATTGTAATTGCTGTGAACTGCAGCATATCAATAGTATTTTATTTGTGAAAGAGTTTAGCAAGAGTGGATGAAGGGGGCACAGCGCAGTAGCCTTGCAATATACTTTTGCTCATCGTCTTTTGTGTTAACCCCTTGGAAGCCGGAACTTTGCTTCTGGCTTTACTTTTTGGCAATGTGGCCTACTGGAGAGAACACTGGCCTGGAACTCAGGAAACCTGGATTCTATAACTGGCTCTACCACTAGTCTGCTGACTAACCTTGGGTAAGTCACTGCCCCACACTGTGCCTCAGTTTCCCCACCTATAATGTGTGGATAATGATGCTAACCTCCTTTGTAAATTGCTGTGAGCACTGTAGCTGAAAAATACTAGGTAAGAGCTAGGTATGACTATTATTATTGTTAGGATAACCATAAGTCCTGTTTTGGCCAGGACAGTCCCTTTTTTAAGCCCTGTCCCAGCTGTCCCGACTTTTTTTGGAAAAAGTGGGCATTTGTCATGTTTGCTCTTGCCAGCTTGGTTGGTTGAAAAGAGCAAATGGGACAAATGCCCACTTTTGTCAAAAATGTGGGGTGCAGTGCAGAGGAACATAGGTGGGGGGGGGTGAGTGGCGATGCCGGCCCCATTCCGGGGCGGGAGGCAGAACTCAGGTGGGGGTCAGGTGAGGCTCCAGCAAGCAGCAATGCCAGCCCCAACCTCGTGCAGGGGGGCATACAGGGCTCAAGTGAGCAGTGACACCAGCCCCAGCCTTGCATGGGAATAGTCAGGGCTTGGGCAAACAGCGATGCCAACCCCAGCCTTGCATGGGGGTAGTCAGGGCTCGGGCAAGCAGCGATGCCAGCCCCAGCCTCGCACAGAGGGTAGTCAGGGCTCGAGCGAGCAACAACGCCAGTCCCAGGCTTGCACAGGGGGTAGTCAGGGCTCCGGCGAGCAGTGACGCTAGCCCCAGCCTCTCATGGGGGGGTCAGGGCTTGGGTGAGCAGTGACACCAGCCCCAGCCTCACGTGGGGGGGCAGGCAGGGCTCGGGCGAGCAGTGACACCAGCCCTATGTGGGGCAGGGGGGCAGGACTTAGGTGAGCAGCTTGGGCTAGCCCCACAGGGTGTCCTGTTTTCCCTTTGGGAAATATGCTCACCCTAATTATTGTAATGTTTGTATAAATTACATTGCTTGAGATAGTTATACCAGGGCACATAAAGCACACACAGAAAACACATATAACAGGGAACAGTCCTGCAGTGGCAGGGAAGTGAACTAGAGATGAGCGAGCAAGTCTTTTCTCTCAGTTCTGTGAATGAATGTGCCTGATCATGGCAAATCATCAGTTTGCGCATCCCAGCGCACTCATGAGAACACTTCTGAGTTACCAAGAGCAGAAGAGGGAGCACACACATTCTTAACAAAATTCATGTGATGAGGTTGGAAATGAATAAAAACCAGCTAAAGAAAATATTGTGGATTCTAATGATCAATTGTAAGAATTCTAAGGTATGTCAGATTTTGGGGCCTAAAAACCTTGATAGTGCCTCTTTTAAATTTGTGTTATTTCACTACACTAGACTATAATCATCATTTCATTGGTTGATGAGTCCATCATGACTAGGGAGGAGTGAAATGGTTGCTCCAGTCAGAAATAAACAGCCCAGGCAAGGTCAAAATGGTGGAGCACTTCACTGTATTTCTTGAAAGATATGAGGTATTAAATGTCAGATGCACTCTTTGTCAAGAAAATGAAGTACCAAGGCACTAGTGTAATCTTCTTCTTTGAATGACAGTCTTGTCACTTTCTTCTACTGCCCTGTTACTAGGCTCAAATTGATGGAGAACGCTGCTCATTTTGTTAACTTGTTTAAATAAAGAAATAGGATTAGGAAATAGAGAGAAGAGGCAGGGGGAGAATACATAACCCCCTGCCTCCTCCCACCCAGATTTCCCATTGTTAAACATTTACCTTTCAAGCCCTGCCTGTTGCAATGTAATTTGTAGTATGGATAAATAGATACTAGGAGTGCAATAGATGCAACTAGCATTATTGTTTTATTGAAGGGTTTTCTATTCTTTTTCTCCATGCATGGCTACTCCTGTCTCTTCAGCAACAGCAACAGACTTTGCAGCATCTGAAAACAGACACTTCGGACTAATAGGTGGGCCCAAGAAAATTGTTATTGAGAGAGGGATTTGTTAACCTTTAAAAAGGAAAGACTGACTCCCATTCCAAATGTATAAACCTTCTGCAGTGCTCAGCAGCTTTAACTCCCAGGAGAGCAGGCCTTACTCCTGTGGTCATACTGCTCAGAGCCCTTTTTCTGCCTGTCTCGTAAGCGTTCCTGAAGATGAAGGGACCTGATTCTTCAAGGCCCAGCACCACTGATTTGATAGTGTCATACGTTCGCTTTGCACTGGTGTCAGTGGCTGCGCACGGTTAAGGCAGCTGAGGATCAGGCAGAGTCTAGGTTCTGACCTCTCTTTATGGCACTCCCCACCTACCCCCACATAAAAGTCCCAAGCTCATGAGGGCACAGTGAGACAAGTATAGTCTGGAGACGTTTCATTGTTGTTATCCACTTTAAACGATATAGCCCTGTGTTTTATTGGCAGTGGTGCACAGGGGTGTAACGTGAATAGCTCCTTTGTAGAGAGTCAGATTTGCAAAAGCTCTTTTAAAAGCTGCTGTCTTTTCATACATGCAGAAACTAGACACAGCTAGGAAAAGAAGCACAGTGGTCTGTTTTGTACAGGTGTTTCTCTTATGATATATAGGGCTTGGGGAGGTGGGGGGGCAGGATAATATCTAGTATCAATTAATCCTTTGTCCCCCATTTCCCATTTAATACTGATGATGTGGGATAAGCGAGTGTGTGACAGCTGCCATCTTGATTGACACACCAGTGACCTCAAGAGCTAAAAGCATGAGTCTCACTTTGTAGCTTGAGCCCAGGGTCTCTAGCTGGGCCATAACAGACTGATATCCTCTGCCCTTTTGCAGGCTTGCCCCAAAATGCTCAGGCTAGCTCTGCTTGTTACCATTTCAGCCCTCCCTGAGGCCTCCTCTATATTATCTCATTACTGACAAAATTGAGTGGCTGAAGCTGAAGTGGTGCTGATCACAATTGAATTGCAAATGTAGACAAGGACAAACTGTATTCAGCTCTGTTTCAGCTGAGGTTTAATCACAATTACCTGACATAGTGCAGGAAACAGTTTGTCCTTGTCTATAGCTGCAGCTAACCCATATTCCATTGGTACAGTTATGCAGAATAGACACATTGTGCCACAGGTGTGCCTGCCATTCCAGTAACCATGACAGCTGTTGCAAATGGAGCTTCCCCACCATCCTGGGAGGACTGCATGGGATATACACCTTGTTAGTCCCCACAACCCCTGCCCTTGCTGCTGAACTGAGTGGGAGCTCTGCAGCCATGTTAGTCTGTCCCTCCTGTTGGTATTTGCCTTCCCAGCCCAGAGCTAGAGGAAGCGATACTAGAAAGGAGCCTTTTTCCTCCCCAGCCAACTCACAATCCAGGTGAAAACCACCACATGCACCTTCTCCACCCTCACTCCAGCTATGGGACACCTTGCCAACAGTCAAGGAAGACCCGCCCACCTCAGGTACCAAAGGGAAACCCTTTCCCAACTGACCATGCAGATCATTGTCAGAAGGGACCCATAAAACTAACTCATCAACAGTTCTTAGAATCATAAAATCATAGAATATCAGGGTTGGAAGGGACCCCAGAAGGTCATCTAGTCCAACCCCCTGCTCGAAGCAGGACCAATTCCCAGTTAAATCATCCCAGCCAGGGCTTTGTCAAGCCTGACCTTAAAAACCTCTAAGGAAGGAGATTCTACCACCTCCCTAGGGAACGCATTCCAGTATTTCACCACCCTCTTAGTGAAAAAGTTTTTCCTAATATCCAATCTAAACCTCCCCCACTGCAACTTGAGACCATTACTCCTCGTTCTGTCATCTGCTACCATTGAGAACAGTCTAGAGCCATCCTCTTTGGAACCCCCTTTCAGGTAGTTGAAAGCAGCTATCAAATCCCCCCTCATTCTTCTCTTCTGCAGGCTAAACAATCCCAGCTCCCTCAGCCTCTCCTCATAACTCATGTGTTCCAGTCCCCTAATCATTTTTGTTGCCCTTCGCTGGACTCTCTCCAATTTATCCACATCCTTCTTGAAGTGTGGGGCCCAAAACTGGACACAGTACTCCAGATGAGGCCTCACCAATGTCGAATAGAGGGGAACGATCACGTCCCTCGATCTGCTCGCTATGCCCCTACTTATACATCCCAAAATGCCATTGGCCTTCTTGGCAACAAGGGCACACTGCTGACTCATATCCAGCTTCTCGTCCACTGTCACCCCTAGGTCCTTTTCCGCAGAACTGCTGCCTAGCCATTCGGTCCCTAGTCTGTAGCTGTGCGTTGGGTTCTTCCGTCCTAAGTGCAGGACCCTGCACTTATCCTTATTGAACCTCATCAGATTTCTTTTGGCCCAATCCTCCAATTTGTCTAGGTCCTTCTGTATCCTATCCCTCCCCTCCAGCGTATCTACCACTCCTCCCAGTTTAGTATCATCCGCAAATTTGCTGAGAGTGCAATCCACACCATCCTCCAGATCATTTATGAAGATATTGAACAAAACCGGCCCCAGGACCGACCCCTGGGGCACTCCACTTGACACCGGCTGCCAACTAGACATGGAGCCATTGATCACTACCCGTTGAGCCCGACAATCTAGCCAGCTTTCTACCCACCTTATAGTGCATTCATCCAGCCCATACTTCCTTAACTTGCTGACAAGAATACTGTGGGAGACCGTGTCAAAAGCTTTGCTAAAGTCAAGAAACAATACATCCACTGCTTTCCCTTCATCCACAGAACCAGTAATCTCATCATAAAAGGCGATTAGATTAGTCAGGCATGACCTTCCCTTGGTGAATCCATGCTGGCTGTTCCTGATCACTTTCCTCTCATGCAAGTGCTTCAGGATTGATTCTTTGAGGACCTGCTCCATGATTTTTCCAGGGACTGAGGTGAGGCTGACTGGCCTGTAGTTCCCAGGATCCTCCTTCTTCCCTTAGGTTGTGTGGGTGGCCAGATACTCACCAGCTAGCTCCTTATTTTGGATGGGACAGAAGGAAGGAAACTGAACTTTTCAGAACCAATCTAACCCATCTGAAACTGATTCTGTCAAAATGTTTCCACTTCAGGCCACTGCACTCAACTGTAAGTGGCTGCAGTTTTACTGAATTTCAGAGGCTCTGAGTTCCAGCCCTTACTTGCTTATTGCTGAGAATTCCTTGCCACTGCAAATGTATTTGTTTAATGAGAACCAGATTTGGATCATAAACCTTAAGCCTTTCGAGCTTTTTGTTAGCTAATAGTTACCTTATTGTGACTTTTTTCCCCTACAGTAAAAGGGCATCGTTATAAAGGGAATGCATGCAAGCAAATAAAGCAAGGAAATCAGAAAATACTATGAACTGCATGTGACTTGCAGCTGCAGGGTTTCCCACAATATCGAACAGTGCACCAACAAAGTGGCTTATGTGCTCTAACAAATATCAGCTGTTCGTTTGGGGTGTAATGAACAAACTAGAGCCAGAGTGACAACTGCTTCAAGTAATTATGAAGACAGCTTGCAAACTATAGCCCCACTTGTTTCAGACTCCAAATGATGACAGTCAGACGGCTGAGCCTGTCAGCTTGATTTCAGAGCACTTTTATTTCCATATTTCAAAGGTCAATGCATGTGTGGTGGTGACCAAAGAAAGACTATGTGTGTAAGAGAGACACACATGCAAAGGAAAGTATTTTAGCTTTTCCAGTAATCTGATATATTAATGGTGATAATCAGATATCAGTGATTATTTGCATTATAGTAGCACTTAGAGGCCCTAACTGTGAATGGGATCACATTGTGCTAAACACTGTAAGTACACATAGTAAAAGAGAGGTGCTGTCCTGAAGAGCTTATAATCTAAATACAGCAGGCAGAGAGGATGGTTGAAAGGAAGTACTATTATCTGCATTTTACAGGTGGGAAATTGAGGCACAGAGGGTTTAAATGACTTGCCCAAGGTCACACAAGAAGTCTGTTGCAGAGCTGAGAATTAAATCCAGATCTTTTGAGTCCCTGTCTACTGCCTTAACTGCATCCTTCCTCTCCTATAATAATAATAATACTAGTTCATGGTTAGAGCTCTGCGTGGATACAAAATTTGTCTCTGCACCCGATCCGCAATCAGCAAACCTGGTCCCTGGATATCCACATACATGGCTGCGGATATCTGCAGATTTGCAGGGCTCTATTCATGTTTATACAGGAGCATAGGCATGCATGGCACGTAATAAACAGATAAGACACAGTCCTTGTGCTGAAGGGCCTTCAATCTAGGTCAGACAAAGCATAGCTTTACGGAAAGAGAGGTGAGTTAGAAGTTTGGGATGGAGATGGAGGGAATTTTACCCAGGAAAATGTCATGAGGTTACAAATCTTCTTTGAGTGCTTCATGTTTTAGTTTTTAAAATGTATTCATTTATTTTGTTGCCTTCAGTATTTACAACTTGCACAAAGATGTGGCCAAAGATGGAGAGAGAGCTGTAAGGAACATTTTCTAGCAGGGACTTGAAAGCCGGGAGGTTGCATGGCACCCAGAATCAGGGAAATCATTCCGAGCATAGGGGTGTATGGAAGAAAGGAGGCACTGTAAGAGAAATGTGAAAGGGAGCAGAACTGGCAGAGCACAGGGTTATTATTATTATTATTAGATGCTCTCATGCCTTGTGATGCATGAGGCAACCCAGTGTTTCCATCTCCATCTGTCTAATGACAGGTTTCTTGTTTCATTGTTGCCTGTTTCTATGACAGCGACATCTCTTTTAATGGTTTTCTGAGGTGTCGTTCTTGCTTCCCTCTTACAGAAAGTGGTATCCAGTCAAATGATTGTCTAGGAATGAATATTCCTAAACAATAAATAAAATATATAAATAAAAAGATTTTACATCCGTACAGCATACCCAAACCACTTGAGCCTGGGAGGGGAAGGAAACCAAGCAATCTCTCTTTCCACTATAAGTGTCTTCCCAGTGCATTTCTCTGCTCTGACCAATGTATGAGGAATCAGGAATTTCTTCAGCCTGATTTCCCCGCCCCCTCCATTTCCCTCCCCCCCTAAAAAAAAAGTACAAAATGAGTAACAAATGAGGGCTTGCTTCCCCAGGGGAAGACAAACCATCCTTAAGTTTATTGTAAATGGTTTATTCCTTCCCTGTAAGCAAATCAGTCAGTTTCTCAGTCTCTCCTTGCTTCCTGGTGCAGTCTGAGTCTGGGAGCTCCCTGAGCTTGTTTTCTCATTAGTTTGAAAGAGGAGAGAAGGAGGAGATTGTTTCTTCTTTTCTTGGGCACTTTCCCCTTTATGCCATTGCTTTAGTAACACTTTTAAGCCCCACCGATTTCATTTCTTTAATGAGACTACTCTTGTGCTTAGGTAGGCACATACTTCAGTACCTTGTTTAAGAGCGTCCTCTGTAGAACCATATGAAGATTTTGATAGTTTTCTGCAAGTTTTTCTGTCTTGGCATCCCCATTCCTTCATAGTGAATGGCCTCCTTCAGAATATATCACATGTAAGATAGGTGGATATAGAGTTTATATTCCTTGTAGGGAAAGCTAGGCAACCCCATTCCTTCATAGTGAATGGCCTCCTCCAGAATATATCACATGTAAGATAGGTGGATATAGAGTTTATATTCCTTGTAGGGAAAGCTAGGCAATCTGTGCCAAGGGAACAGAGCACCACGACTGCAGAAAAAGCTGATGAAAGATCTAAAAGTGCTGAATTATCTGGCATTAGCTCAAATGCTGCTTGCAGTGTGTAATGTGCACCTGATCTAAAAGACTTTCAGCTTTGAAAGAGCTCAGAATAGTTCTTATTGGCTCAGATAGAGAAGCGCTAACCATGTCGACCCACAAGAGTCCCATTTTGAGGCTAGGACAAAGGAAGGTACATATCACATGCGCTCTGGATCTGATCCACCTCTTATTTAGTCAAGGAGTAACTCTCCTGAAGTAAATGGAGTTACAGTGGTATAACTAAGACCAAAATCAGACCCAGAGATCTAAGTACTGGATTGTTGTCTCGCTAAGTTAGTTTGCAGCATTTGATAGATTGAATGCAGATAAAATATGATACCTGTGTTAGGGCCTGTTTCTTAGCACCTTTTTTGGTGACTGCTTGGTGGTCACTGATTTTCCCCCTGGCAGGTTTCCCAGCATGCTTTTTGTGGGGATGCCCCTTACATTTGGCAGAGATTAGCGACTGCAGCCCTTAAGTATCTGCTTTGTAATGTGTTGCTACATTTCTCTTTTAGCTCATAAGTACTGTTAGTTCCTGTTATGTTTTCATTGTCAATTCAAGAAAAGATGGCCCATTCTCTGACAGGCTTCCCTGAGAATGTAACGAGTAGATCTATCTGAACCAAGACCATACTGCTAAAATTAGGATGGCTGGAAACTATTAACTCTGGTTATTTCTTGTGATCAAATCATTTATGGGTCTTTTTCCAGTCACAGCCCACTGTCTTCCTACTTGCTAACAGGCTGATACACTGCACCATTTCCCTCATTCTAGTCTATAAATTCTCGTGTTTGAAAATTGAGATGTGGATTTCGATCTCAGTAAAAATGCCAACTAGAAAAAAATCCACACCCGAACAGAATCCTGAAAACCAAGCTGACTTTTCCTGTTAACATGGAGAGTGATTTAGATTTGTTTAAAATTAAATTTCTCTGGGCTGTAAGTTTAGATGGCAGCAAACATTTGATATTACAAAGGGGATACATAGCATATCGTGAGCTCAAATGTTTTCTAATATCTGCCAGAATAATTTTGCAAAAGAAGCCTAAAAGAAGTAAATACAATTTACTAAAATTTAACAGCTGTGTGGAGTAGTTTTCAGGATGGGGGCATAGGTTAGGAACATATTACATATGCTGTGAAGATGGCTGTTTTTCTCTTTAAGTAGTTGCTATCTTTATACTTCTATGACAGGCAGCTTAGGCTTTCATGCCAAGAAACACAATGAAAAAGAATGGCTTTGCACTAAACCATTATCTTCTTCATTGTTGAACCTGTGAATGTACTTATTTATTTCTATCAGAGGTGAATACAAGACTCAGTTAGCTCCTTTTTCTTTTTCCCTTATTTTCTTGGCTCAGATTTCTATTTTGTGATGGTATATGTGGATTTTTTGAGCGCTTTGTAAGACTGGGTCCAAAAAAAAAAAGGGGGGGGGGAAGATGAAAAAACAATTATCATGCCAGTTTTATCAGGAAAGTGCTATATATGTCATTCTTGTAATATATCAGATCATTTGTCTTCATTTTTGTACCAGCAGCAGTTCCCCTTATTATCGGCTGCATTTCTCTTTGTTACTAGCTGCAATGGTATGGGTAATGAACACCATATAGATGTGGAGACCAAACAGAAAATATTAGGGTTCTATTACCAAAAATTTAACAAGGGTGTCTCTCAAAAATGTCTACTCCTAGTCCCCAAACCTGCAAATCCCAAAGGTTGTGAATAATTTTAGTTGCATGCATACATTTACTCTCAAGTGTACATCTGCAGGACTGATTCCTTAGTTTGTATTGAACCCCATGGAAATGTGCTTGCAAAGAGGATAGCCTGAGGAATCTATATTTGCTTTCCTGTTTAAACAAACAAGTATTTCTCATAATCATGACCGAGCTGGAAGGCAATGGCACTCTGTAAACAAACTTACATTATGGGAGCTTTTGGGAAAGATTTATGCTTTGCTCCTGTAAATTGAACAGAATATATTGGTGGTGCAGCACAGTCTTCAATTTATCTCATTTCATATGGTGTGTGATGACCTAGAGAGACTGGTAGATCCTCTGCTAGGAAATGGTTTTGAAAATTCCTGACACTTGGTGCAATTGGTACATTTTAAAAGCAAAATATTTGCTCCTCTGGAGTATTTTTTTAAAAAAAACTTATTGAATTTTCTGTCACTTCTTTGCTGACTTATACTATTTTTGAGATGCCCAAATAAGTCATTTCTCACATCATCTCCTGCAGAAATAGTTGAGCGGTACTCAAAGACGAGTAAGTTTCACCAGACACAGGGAAATCACCCCAAGCTTCCCTTCTGTTTGTCGCAGAATTTTAACTAGAGGCTCCAGCACATTGGTCAAAATGTGGATAAAAGGGCTGTGATCAAAACTCATGAGCACGAACAGCAAAATGCCTTCCCTGCTGCTGAATTCAAGTTGAGTTAGTGGGAGAGACAGTGCGATGCCCTGGGCTTAGCTGCCAATAGTATGCTGATGACACTCAATTATTTATCTCCTACTCAGCCAATGCAGCCACCATAACCACTAAAATGTCAGAATGCCTCCATGTAATCAGGTCTTGGGTGAAGAGGAGCTGGCTTAAGCTGAACCCAGGCAAGACTGAGTTGATGCTGGTTGGAAAGGGGAAATGCTGCAAAGAGCTGGCTCTGCCTTCCATTGGAGGCTCACAGCCCTCATTTATCAGAGCAGTGTGAAGGCTTGGGGTCCTCTTTGACTCTTTGTTCAGCTTGGATGAACAGGTAACATTGTTTTCCAAAAGTGCCACGTTTTGTCTCCAGTTTGCTAGGAAACTTCATCCCTTCCTCCTGGATGAGGACCTGGCCACGGTGAACCCTGCATTTATCAGCTCCGAGCTGGATTTTTGCAACTCTTTGTATCAATGGCTGTGATTGCAGAGCCATTGGCCATTATCTTTGAAAACTCGTGGCGAACCGGGGAAGTCCCGGATGACTGGAAAAAGGCTAATGTAGTGCCAATCTTTAAAAAAGGGAAGAAGGAGGATCCTGGGAACTACAGGCCAGTCAGCCTCACTTCAGTCCCTGGAAAAATCATGGAGCAGGTCCTCAAAGAATCAATCCTGAAGCACTTGCATGAGAGGAAAGTGATCAGGAACAGCCAGCATGGATTCACCAAGGGAAGGTCATGCCTGACTAATCTAATCGCCTTTTATGATGAGATTACTGGTTCTGTGGATGAAGGGAAAGCAGTGGATGTATTGTTTCTTGACTTTAGCAAAGCTTTTGACACGGTCTCCCACAGTATTCTTGTCAGCAAGTTAAGGAAGTATGGGCTGGATGAATGCACTACAAGGTGGGTAGAAAGCTGGCTAGATTGTCGGGCTCAACGGGTAGTGATCAATGGCTCCATATCTAGTTGGCAACCGGTATCAAGTGGAGTACCCCAAGGGTCGGTCCTGGGGCCAGTTTTGTTGACTATCTTCATAAATGATCTGGAGGATGGTGTGGATTGCACTCTCAGCAAATTTGCGGATGATACTAAACTGGGAGGAGTGGTAGATACGCTGGAGGGGAGGGATAGGATACAGAAGGACCTAGACAAATTGGAGGATTGGGCCAAAAGAAATCTGATGAGGTTCAATAAGGATAAGTGCAGGGTCCTGCACTTAGGACGGAAGAACCCAATGCACAGCTACAGACTAGGGACCGAATGGCTAGGCAGCAGTTCTGCGGAAAAGGACCTAGGGGTGACAGTGGACGAGAAGCTGGATATGAGTCAGCAGTGTGCCCTTGTTGCCAAGAAGGCCAATGGCATTTTGGGATGTATAAGTAGGGGCATAGCGAGCAGATCGAGGGATGTGATCGTTCCCCTCTATTCGACATTGGTGAGGCCTCATCTGGAGTACTGTGTCCAGTTTTGGGCCCCACACTTCAAGAAGGATGTGGATAAATTGGAGAGAGTCCAGCGAAGGGCAACAAAAATGATTAGGGGACTGGAACACATGAGTTATGAGGAGAGGCTGAGGGAGCTGGGATTGTTTAGCCTGCAGAAGAGAAGAATGAGGGGGGATTTGATAGCTGCTTTCAACTACCTGAAAGGGGGTTCCAAAGAGGATGGCTCTAGACTGTTCTCAATGGTAGCAGATGACAGAATGAGGAGTAATGGTCTCAAGTTGCAGTGGGGGAGGTTTAGATTGGATATTAGGAAAAACTTTTTCACTAAGAGGGTGGTGAAACACTGGAATGCGTTACCTAGGGAGGTGGTAGAATCTCCTTCCTTAGAGGTTTTTAAGGTCAGGCTTGACAAAGCCCTGGCTGGGATGATTTCACTGGGAATTGGTCCTGCTTTGAGCAGGGGGTTGGACTAGATGACCTTCTGGGGTCCCTTCCAACCCTGATATTCTATGATTCTATGATTCTATGAAGCTGAATGTGAAGACACTGCAGAGGCTTCAGCTACTGTGGGATGCAGCTGCCTACCTTCTTCATGGCTCATGCTACCGTGAGCATATCAGGCCTGTGCTCGAGTCTCTCCACTGGCTCCCAGTCAGTTTCCAATGCCAGTTTAAGGCCTTGGTCCTAGTTTTCAAAGCAATTAATGGATCAAGCCTGAATTTCGATCTAAAAACCTCTATGACAGCTGTGTTCCTCTCAGACAATGCAGATCACAAAACCTGGGATGAAGCGCATGAGAGCTGGGGACAAAGCATTCTCTGGGGGGCTCCAGCTTTGCAACAATTTTCCAGAGATCATGAGAATGTGGAGTCTGACCATCTTTAGGAAACATTGCAAAGCCTTCCTCTTTGAGAAAACCTTCCCACCGTAAATGATGCTCACAATTCAAACACCTCTTATTCTCAAACCTCTCCCAACTTCTCTACCCCAAGCAGAGTTCTGACCCTGTAAAGGGAGAGGTGCCCGTGACTCCCTGAAGTCCCCTAGGGATTTTCCTATTGATTTTATGTGAAAGGGGCTCAAATACTCCAAAGATGAGTGGCAACATAAAACCCATTAGATAGATATATAGAAATAATGAGGTTGAGTACCAGGTAAGTGCCTGGAGGCAAAAGGGAGGAATCTAGATGTGAGACAAATGTTTGTTCCAGGACACAAATGTTTTTGATCCTGCTGGCAGTTCAGCCCAAACTGGGGGAAAAGGTTTGTGGGTGCTTGCCATCCAATGGGAGTAGGGTGACTAGCACAATAATTTCCTTTGTGCCTTGGTTTCGCTATAATAAGTAATTAAGAGTCTGTATGTAGTATTGTTGTAGCTGTGTTGGTCCCAGGATATTAGAGAGAGACAGAGGGTGAGGTATTATCTTTTATTGGATATTAGAAATTGGTCCAGTAAAAGATATTACCTCACCCACCTTGTCTTTCTCAGAGTGTGTAGGTCAGCTCTTAAGGCTTGATCCTGATATTTTTGAAGTCAATGGCAACAAGATTGGGCCCTTTCAGAGCTTATGAAGTCTCCCTCAGGCAGATACAAACTTCCAGAACTGCTCCGAAGTGCCACATGAGCCTTAAGAACGCTGAAAGATGCGGCTGTCCTCATGAACGCCTCAGCAAGCCTGAATCAGAGCAGCTGCACCATGTGGCATTTCCAAGAGGCATTTAGTACTCACGAGCAGTTTGGGAAGCTTACATCCAGTCTGATCCGGGTTCCTAAACACTGTACAGAAAAGAGAGCGGGCTGTGCCCTTGCAGAAGCTACTCACTATAGAGGAAAGGAGCACAATGCTGGAACAAAAGACTTCTGAGTTCTAATCCTACCTGTGCCACAGATTAATCTTTGTACTTACACAGCACTTTGCAAACATTTAATTAGGCACCGTAATACCCCTGTGAGGTGAGTAAATATCACACACCCTCATTTTGCAGATGGGTAAACAGAGGTCTGTTGGCTCAGATCCAGCCCTTATTTAAGCAGATCCACTGTTGCGTTCAACTTACTTATACTAGGGATGAACTTGTCCCTAAGATGTTTGAGCTCAACCACAGGTCAGCTTTAGGGGAGGAAGGGAGACAGGGAAAAGGTGAGGGATCAATGCTGCAGCAGAATTGATCAAGATGACACATTGTGCCTCTGCAGCTTCCAAAATTCACCAACAATGTGCAACCTCTTACATAACTTGAAGGCTGTGATAGGTGGCTAGCTCCAGTCTCTCTCCCCATGATCTCGGAAAATGGGTCCTCTATGGTATATATGGCATGTGACTGGTAAAGGAAAACTGAGCTTCACTGAGGTTGGTAGACTGCCTGGGAATCACTGTTGTTTAGTGGGTTAGGCATAGGACTGTGAGAGTGGAGATGTATGTTCTAATTGTGTCTGCAACAGTGCCTTGCTCTGTAGCCTGTTTAACTTCTTTTAACCCCTCCCTGCTGTTTTCCCATCTGTAAAAAGGGGATATTTACTTAAATACCTCTGGCATGAGGTAATTTATACAGTGCTTGTAAAGTGTAATACTGTATATGTACTGTTACATATTCCCTGCAGCTCGAAGGAGCAGGGGGTAACAGTGGAGAACAAACATCTCCCTCAGAATCCTCTCTTTCACAGAGCTCCAAGTGAGACTGTAGACAAGGAGTCAGGGGCTAGACACAGAAGCAGATTTGGGGAAGGGGAATGGTTGGGGTGGGGGAAGCATTTTCTGCAGAGCAAGAGAAAATTTACAAATAAAAAGGGAGGAAAGATCCAGAACAGCAGCCTTGTTTTCAGGCTTTGCAGAAGGGGATGGCAAACTGCTGAAAATATCTAATCTCTCTTGAGTCACAAGTTCAAATCTAGGCAGATTTGGCTATGCCTTTCACCCTCATAGTTTTCACTGCCAGAGTTTTGGGTCAGTGTTCATTAACACTCACTAAATCAAGGCAAAGTATGTGTAGGCTTGATTCTCATTGTGACTGTTTCCTATTGGTCTGCTCAAGAGTGTATGTGGAGGAGTTACTGTCTGGATATTCCACAGCACTATGACATTGATCACCACCAGATTCTTACCTTTGAGAATATAGATCTGTAATCAATCTGTCTTTTTTAAATGTTTAGATTTAAGTCAAAACTCTTTCAACATCATGACCAAAGAATGAAATCACAAAACTATATCACATATGTCATTTGTTTTTGCCCTTTGCATCTCCTTGTAAGAGAAAATATATATAATCTGACTTTTTCAACAGTCTGGGTTTTGATAGTCCATCTGTTTCTCTTCTTCCCCGAGTTTCTGAGCCTGTCTGTAGAGAACAATAAGAAAGGCCAGTGATTTAGATGGCACAACATCAAAAAGGTTAGAGCAGCACAGTTTGCTACCAGCTTTCAGAGAATGGTAGTCAAATCTGGTTCATCTGAATCAGTTGGCAAGGTCACTTTTTACTTGAATTCAGACAAAGTTAAGATGAGTAAATCAGTGGTACATCTGTTGTTCAGATTAGTTACCACTTAAATCTCTCAGCTAGCCAGCCATATGGATAAACTAAGCACAGATTAAGCAGGTCTGAGTTGGCATTAAAATCCGGATGTCTCATTCTTTGATAAATATTGTAATATAAACAAGAATGGGGCAAATGGAATCACCTATTTTCATTTTCACAGTGTTGCTGGTTTGGCCCCACTGGAGTGCCATATGGACCAAGACTTGATTCAGGATTTGTTAAGAGATGACTATAGAAAATAAAATAAACGCAAGTGATCATTCTCTTAATTTTCTTTATTGCTGCGGAGGTATTTTATGACCTCATGCCCTCAAAACCCCTATGGCCTAAATTTTTGAAAGTGACATGATATTAGGGACCTGCTTTTCAGAAAGTGCTGAGTATTCACGCTCTGAAAATCAGGGTCTTTTAAACATATCTCAAATTAAGCACCCAAAATGGAGGCATCTAAAATTGCATGTAACTTTTGAAAAGTTTAGGCTGGGATTTTCAAAGGATAACATTGGAATTCCATCTGAGCTTGGTGCCTAACTCCCTTAGTCTCCTTTGCAAACCCCCCCACCCACCCCACCTTAAATCCTATGTCCCTGTTTAAGTGTAATATGAATCTGTACTATATTACCACTTGGTCTTTCCTGAAGCATGGGATCAAGTAAGTGTGCTGGTAGGAACCTATACTGGCCCGTTTGGAATTATTCTTACCTGGTGTAAGTCCTACTTCATTCATCATAACTTTTGTCGCTATGGCAGAGACTGGCACAGGGACCTCGCTGATCCTTTCAGCCGTCACTTGTGAACTTTGCTGTACATTGGTAATTCATAGGCCAGATCCTTAGCTGGTGTAAATCTACATGGCTCCATTGAAGTCCAACTACACTAGCAGAAGAACTGGCCTCATATTGAGCCATGTTATTCTGCAGATAGGTTGCCATTTGCCTTTCTCTTTCGTTCTCATAAACTGGAAATGTATCATTAGGCTGGTGATATGTAGATATATTTTTACAGGGATAATCCAGTCTTTGTATAATCAGGTTTCTGGGATGGGATGCAGTAGACAAAGTCATGCATATCTCAGGAAAGGGTTAATCATAACGCTTTAGTGGGCTTTGGGTATCATCCTAGAGTAATTCCATCCTCTAAACTTTGCTGAGTGGCTGCTATCAAAAGTTTGTCCTATATGTTCAAAAAATCTGAGGTGTGATTGTGGATTCAGGTGCATCACAGATCATCCTCTGCACTTGGAACTAGAGCTGGTTGCATTTTTATTTTTGAAGTTCTGATAAAATATTCATGACACTTTCCAAAAAAATTGTAAAAGTGTTTTACCATTTTTCAACCAACTCTGCTCAAACCCTTTTCTGGGGAAGGGAAGTTCTGCTGGCAAAGCCAGAGAATGTGTACTAACTTCCTTTCAGTGGAGATCCTAGCTCATGTCGCAAGTGGCAGTGAGTTTGATTTCATCTTATTCTGACTGCTCAACATCAGAAACTCTTGTTCACAGTTAAGCACAATCACATATCTACAGTCTCTGCCCTAGATTGCAATGACAAGGATCAAATAGTGCATGACTGAAGTAGGGAAAGTTTACAATTTCCTTGCTCATATCTTGCCTGTGTGATGTTATCTGATTAAAATATAATCATGCAAACCATTTATTGCAAACACTGTTATATAATTGCAAAGAATCTTATACAAAATATGATACATGGCCAGAAAGGGTTAATCATCCTGCAGGCTAATTAACTCCAAGCCAACCTTTAGAGGCATGTTAGAAAGCGTGTGAATGGTAATTAGGGCCATTCCATGCTAGATAGGCTAGAACTTTGAAATGCAAACCTGTATTGTTAGAGAATTAGAAGTGATACTAATTGTGTGTAAAAAGAAAAGGAGTACTTGTGGCACCTTAGAGACTAACAAATTTATTTGAGCATAAGCTTTCGTGAGCTACAGCTTACTTCATCAGATGTGTTTTTGTGTGTGTTTACTTATATCTTAGATGCTAGCCTTGTAAACAGACAGTTCCTGTCTGTCACTATAGCTATTGATTCAGAGATCAAAAGGGAATATTAACATTTAGATGAATCTTGGGTGCAATAATGTAATTGTCTATATGTCTCTTTAAAGTTTGTGATAAACTGTTTAATGGATAAATTATCTTACATTAATCCATTTAGTTAATTACTGGTGAGGGTTGGGAAACAGAAGGTTACATCAAAGGCCTATTGTTCACCCAAGACTGCATGGTCAAGAGGCTGCTTAAGAACTGTATAAAAGACCCTTGGGTCCTGATCCTGTCATCTCAGATCTGCTTGAGGCTTCATGCCGGGGAAGCTTAAGTCATAACACCCTGAATATGAACATTGGACTACAACCCATGGACTAATTATGAAAGAACGCTTTGCAACTACAAAGCTCACCATCTCTGCTATGAATCTGAAGCTCAAGAATTGTACTCATATCTGTATGTATACTGATCTTTTAACCAATACTCCCTCTCTTTTCTTTTTAAATACATTTTAGTTTAGTTAATAAGAATTGGCTGTAAGCATGTACTTGGGTTAGATCTGGAATAGTCATTAATCTGGAAGGTAATGTGTCCAATCCTTTGAGATTGGTAAAACTTTTTTATATGATTAATAAGATTTTTAGTAATCCTCATCATATTTGACTTGAGTGTCTGAGTGGAGGCCTAAGGCTGGGTTACTTCAAGGGAAGTGTGTTGGCTTCTGGGTAACCAGTGAGGTATTATAGAAGCTGTTTTGTGCTGGCTTGGTAAATCTAAGGATTGGAATATCCACCAGCTTTGGGGATTGCCTGCCCCATTCTTTGCAGTTCACCCTAATTGAGTGACCTCAGCTGGCTCGCCTGGGACCCCGGTCACAGCCTGGCTTTAGCTAATGCCATTAGTTTCACACTTACATGAACACTAAATCGCAAATATATAGATATAAAACTTAGATCTACATTTTTCCAAGGTGACATTGAGCTACTTATACTTACTTTAAGCATTTGTAAACTAGAGGATGGCATATTGCAATGGATTACCTTATTGGTCTTGCCCCGTCTTTGCGATTACATCAACCCAAACAAAAAAATTAGCAAAAATTCTTACAAAATCCAAGCCCTACAGAATCCAACAGAGTATCAGTCCAGTTACAAAGTGTTTACATGTGCTGTTAGCAAAATTTAGAACTGATTTCAAGATTTTGCTTTCATTTTACGAGGTGCTGCACAGACTTTCTTATATCTAATGCTTCATTCCCTATTGCTTCTGTTCATATTTTGTGATGCCAGGATAATATATTTTGACTGTCTCCTATAGTCAGCTCAGGGTAAGGACTTTTGAGTATTATGCTCCAGGCATTTAAAATTCTTTCCCCTGGGACTTATGGAGGGCAGCAAGTTTGTCATTAACTGCAGTGGCCAAAGATGTCAATTACTTTTAAAGAGACACACTGAGTAAGGTAATATCGTTTATTGGACATTCTTCTGCTGGTGAAAGAGACAAACTTTTGAGATACCCAGAGATCTTCTTCACGTCAGAAATATGCTTCAGAACATCTGAAGAAGAGCTCTGTGTAGTGTGAAAGTTTGTCTCTCACCAACAGAAGATGGCCCAATAAAAGATACACACCTTTAAATAGGGCTCTACAGAGAACATCAAGTCTGCTTGGTTGACCATGAAAACACCAAAAGTCGTATCTGTTTGTTGATGGGATGCTTGGAGAAATTGTGGGTTCTGAATAATCAGTCTGCTACAGTATTTATCTTTTTTGTTACCAAAGCAGTAGCACTTAATGACTTTCAGAGAAACTGTAGAAAGTTTCAGAGAAATTGTAGAAAACTTGCAAGGACAAAATCAAAGTAATAATTAGGGGAAACTGGTGATGTACTAAAGGGAACCTCCAGACAACAGACACGAGCTATGTGCTTGTATACGTTAGGTCTTCGTTCTAAACAGGAAGTGGTGATTGTATAGTTGCTATTTGGTTTTGTTTCCAGTAATTCTGTAACATTTTTACCATAAAACAATATGGGGTTCAAATATTTATAATACAAATATATAATGCATGCACAAGCATCTCTCTTTTTCCACAGAAATGATTTTGTTGTAACCCCAAATAATGGCAACAGTCAAAATACTTGAGAGAGAGAATGGAAGAAGAAAAATCATTATTACAGATTTTGCTGGCAATTGTTTGCAACTTGCATCATTATTTCAATAAAGATTGTTTTACGGTGGAGTTAATTTTTAACAGTATTATAAATGTGGTATGGATAAACAGGATGTATTTTCTCAACAGTATTTGCTATAGCTCTGTGGTACTCTTTTGTAGAATAAAGAAGAGCTGTGTAGAATTAATACATTTACTAGGCAAGTGGAGTCTGGGACCAGAAATTGTAATGCCTACTCTAGGGGAAGGAACACAAAAGCTAATTCAAAACCCTTTGAGGTCAATAGGAGTCTTTCCACTGATTTTGTGTCAGGCCAGTAGTGCTGCATGGCTCACTGTAGCCGGAAGTGAGGAACAGTGGTTGCAGAACTTAGTGTACATGTGTGTGAATAGGGAAAAGTAGGCAGTGGTATTTGAAATAAAATATGTTGTAAACAGCCAGAGTGCCTGGGTTATTGAAATACAGTGACTGAAGGTAAAGGGTACTTTGACATGTGAGAATAGGGTAGCATAAAAAAAGAAATTAATGCAGTAATAAAGTTAAGCAAATAAGCTGTAAAATCAAAACAGAACTATAAATTGTTAAGGAAAATGAGTTCCAGTTTATTAGATTTTTGCAGTAAATTTAGTCTGTAATTTATAAGCTCACCTGCTACACTTTCAAAATACTGAGTTATGTTACTGTATCTAGTTGGAAAATTACTTCGCATAATATGATTCTCTAGCCAGTTCAACTATAAACCTGATTAAAATAATATCTTGGAGGGAAAAATAAATTCCTGCTTACCTTTATTCTGCAAATTTGCTGTATTTGATAGCACTCATAAATATACAGTGAGCAACGTTGTCTTTCATTTACTTGCTCATTTGTACTGTCTTTTCTTTATATATTTTAAATATGTTGGCTTTGCTTATGTCACACAGCTAGAAGCCTATTTCTATTGCATTGCTCCCTAAATAGGTTTTAGTGACTTAAAAACATATTTTCTCTGGCTACAAATAAATTTCTACTAATCAAAATGATTTCTACTTCTTAACTGCAAAGCTGATGTTAACCTGCTGCTGCTGGAGAAAAATGACTTTAATCTCAGAGACGACATTAAACATAGGGAAAAAAACCCCAAATCAATAAAGGTGAAGGTCATGGAAACAGATTATTAGAATGTGCAGCAATGCTTCCTGATAAAGAACAAGGTTATAAAATAAATTGAAACAAAAAGCTTATTAGAATATATCACACGTGAGCTTTATGAAGAGGTTCCTCTTTAGAGTGCTGAATAGGCAGATTTATCCCCATACCTCTTTTTCAGTGTGAATTGCAATGATATAAGCTAAATGAAACTCAGAGAAACCTGAATCACTAGTGTGCCATGCTTTGATTGTCCACAAATACCTGTACCTCCATGCACAAGATGTGAAGCACATGTGCAGCTACCACAGAGAGGGGCAACCTAGGATTGCCAGGTGTCCAGTTTTCGATTGGAACGTTCAGTTGAAAAGGGACCCTGGCGGCTCAGCACCATTGACTGGGCCGTTAAAAATCCAGGTGGTAGGGCTCGCAGGCTCCCTTCTTGGATTCACACAGCTCCCTGGAAGCAGCAATATGTCCCTCGGCTCCTAGGCAGAGGCACGGCCAGGAAGGCTCCGCATGCTGCTCCTGCCCCAAGCGCTGGCTCTGCAGCTCCCTTTGGCCAGTAATGGCAGCCAATGGGAGCTGCAGGGGCGATGCCAGTGGGCAGAGGCAGCGTGCAGAGCCACTTGGCTGCCCCTGAGCCTAGGAGCCGGACATGCCGGTCGCTTCCGGGAGCCACCCGAGATAAACACCACCCAGAGCCTGCACTCCTCACCCTCTCCCACACCTCAACCCCCTGCCCCAGCCCTGAGCCCCCTCCTGCAACCAAACTCCCTCCCAGAGCCTGCACCCCAGCCCTCTGCCACAGCCCTGAGCCCCCTCCCAGAGTCTGCACCCCACACCCCCTCCCACATCCCAACTTCCTGCCCCAGCCCAGAGCCCCTTCCTGGACCCTGACCCCCTCATTTCTGGCCCCACTCCGGAGCCCGCACCACCAGCCTGGAGTCCATACTCCTTCCCACACCCCAACCCCCTTCCTCAGCCTGGAGCTGCCTCCCACACTCTGAACCCCTTGACTCCACCCCCCAGCCTGGCACCCCCTCCTGCACCCAAACTTCATCCCTGGCCCATCCAGAGCCCACACCCCAACATTCTGCCCCAGCCCAGAGCCTCCTCCTGCACCATGAACCCCTCATTTCTGGCCCTACCCCAGAGCCCGCATCCCCAGCTGGAGCCCTCACCCCCCTCCTGCACCCCAACCCTCTGCCCAAGCCTGGTGAAAATGAATGAGTGAATGAGAGTGGGGAAGAGCAAGCAATGGGGGGTGGGATGGAATGGGCGGGGGGTGGCACCTCAGAGAAGGGGAAAGGTGGGGGGGCTAAGGGAAGGGATAGGGCAGGGGTGAGCAAAGGATTTGTGCCATTAGAAAGTTGGCAACCCTAGGGCAACCTTATGTAAACCTATACAGAGCTAGACACGTACAAGCTCAGAAGATGAATAACAAAAAATACCTATCCAAAAAGTTTTCTGGTTTATTTTTTGGGGGAAATGTTTATAGTAGCCATAATGATTTAGGGCTCAGTGTATATCCTGGGCTTAATAAACAGTTGGGGTTAATGGCTTGAGGTGATTAACTGCTCTTGCCCAGTCATTAATCCCCAGGAAATATCCTGAACCCTGATCATTATTGATTAAAAATGACATCCTAGCATGCTGCATTTTAACTTGGTCCATTTAGTTTCAGAATCATTTGTCAGTGGCAGACATCAGTGCATCAGAATGAAAACAAACAGCAAGGTGTCACTTTTCTACTGCTAGCATCGTATAAATGATCTGAGAAAGAAGCTGGCTGTGATTTTCAAACATGGGTGCTTGAAGTTAGGCTCCTAATTCCATATTTAGGTGTATAAATAAGATCTTCAAGGGTCCTGAGC
This sequence comes from Lepidochelys olivacea, assembly GCF_965140295.1. Lineage (NCBI taxonomy): Eukaryota > Metazoa > Chordata > Testudines > Cheloniidae > Lepidochelys > Lepidochelys olivacea. The sequence continues at coordinate 272,516,629 of NC_140411.1, forward strand.
ACCCAGTAACTCTCAGCACTTCTGAAAATCAGGCCACTCACTGGACACCTAAATGCTGATTTAGAAGCCTTACTCTCAAAACCCATTTTTGAAAATCTTGGCCCCTACATTTTACCCAGGCCCCAAATCTGATAGCAAACTTCAGAGGGATGCCACCTGGTTGGACTGCTCCCAGCACATTCAGCAACAGGGTGCTGAAATCAATAGGAGCAGGGGTTGATTGTAGGTGTTTTCATCACAACAATCGCACGGGCCTAAACAGGGTAAAAATCTGGACCATCCGCTTTAGAAGTAGCATCAAGAGCAGTATTGGAGGTTTCACCTTGCAATGGACCAAGAGCAGTTGATAACAATGAACAAAACGATTAAATTAGAGCCAGAGGCATCAATCGCTGTGTAAGGAAAGGATCTGATTCTTTCTTCAGAGTCCCATTTGGCCTGACATCAGCTTGACAACATCCTTTCATTCTGTAGAAATCCATCACAATCCTACATCACTAATAAGGCAGTGACAGAAAAATGGGAAAAGAAATCCTTGTTAAAATACTCATGTAAACTTGCTTTGCTGTCGAGATTCTGTTTGTGATAGGTGCAGAGGCACATGAATGGACTGACTGGTGCCTGCAATTACTTGTCAAGATAAATAAGGAAGAAAGACTCAGCATCTTGCATTTGAAATGCCAGTTCTGCCACCCACCCCTTTTTTAACAGCTAGTGATGTAGAAGAAGACGGCTTTTATTCGTGGCCAAAAGCAGGAAGAAATCTGAGGAAACTGAGGTGTACACAAAGCTTCTGTAACTCTGCAGTTACAAAGAATTTCAAGGATAAGGAATTCTAGCTATCTAGGTTACTGTGACTGCAGAATTTAATTAGATTTGCTGCAAAAAGTATTTACCTTTGCTGCAGGATTTGGACCTGAAATGCTGTCTAATACTAAGGTATGGGTTATGCTGTTTTCTTGGATTGAACTGTGATTCTAATGGTCTGGTCAGTGAAATTACTACATTCCACATACATGCTTTGGCAAGAACATATTTTTTTAATTGCATTATAAAACCAACATTGACTGTGATGTATATTGAATTCACGGAATATGTAGCCAAGTGGGACGTCAAGAAATAGTTACAAAAAGATAAACAGTTGAGAGAAGTTTATAAAAACAGTGAGATCTTACAGCAAGTTCAAAGGTGTAAGACCCATAATTGCGTTCATAAAACCTGCCTGGTATTTGAATTAAGGATTTATGGTATAAATAACAATGCCAAAGATGTCACAGTAGACAGAGTCTTAGCAAATAAGAAACCACTGCATGCAGAGAGCTAGATTCTCAGCTGGTGTAAATTGTAGCTCCTTTAGTTTGATCTAGCATAGTATTTTGTGAGTCTCATACACCTGTGGTTAGAATGGCTATTCACCCTGCTAATTCCAGGCTCTAGTTCATTGTCCAATGCAAATTTTCAGTAAACTCAACTATTTTGTTAGTCCCATAATGTCTCATATTAGTATTTACAGCTGTTGTGTTCTGTTGACAGTTCCTGATAGACAGCTTCTCTGTCATTGGCATATAGTGGTCATATGGTCCGGGATAAGAGTTTCTGATGTTTTTTTGGATATCTGCTATCAGTTTGTATTGATAGATTTTATATATATATATATCTGAATCAATGGGAGTCTGTTTCTCTCACAAAACATTTTGGCACAAGCAATTTGAACTGCTCCAGTATCAAATTCATCCTCTGGCCTACACTGTTGCATCTCTCAGTGTTACCTCGTGGAGACTGGTTTTTCTCTTGGCATAGCCAGAACACTAGCTCTGGTTCCATCTGTGATTATGGCTTCTCCTACCACCACGCATTTTTAGAAGGAATGGTGACAGCAAAAATAGCTATACACACTGCCTCTGAATTTGGGCCACTGAGTCTAAGGGACCTTTGCTTCTACTGTAGCATTCCTCATGCATTCCAGACTAGAAGGCATGGCAGTGATGACTTTGTAGATTTCCGAACACATCAGTATGAGGCAGAGGCAGGCTCCGTGTTAAGGATAAAGGCAGAGGCCGCTCTAGCTATAGGCAAACTAAGCAGCTGCCTAGGGCTGCAGAGTCTGTGCAATGCGACAGGGTGGCCAGGCCAAAGATGAGTGCTGCTTCAACCCCATGTGCCAGGTCACAATGCTACTCACTCAAATTTGGCCTGGGTGGAGGGGTGGTTGGGCCAAACTGTAGTGAGTAGTGCTGTGACCTGGCGCTTGGCATTTCCACTTTTACCATCACCACCAAACCATCAGAAGGCTTACCGTACCCCTCAGAAAGTCCGATATGCTTCTCCAAGAGGGCCCTCTGCCCCATTTAGAACCTCTCTTCTATTGGCTAGGGGAATGAAGTTTTGCCTAGGATAGCAGATTGTCTTGAGTGGCACCTGGGCACTCAAATCAAGGCATTTTTGATCCATTGTCTCTTTCATCATCTCATCTTTCGGCTGCTGTCCTTTCCACCCCATTACTAACTTTGCGAGCATCCTTTTATCAGCTTAAAGGCCTTAATATATTTCAAATGTGGATTAAGGGCAATGTATGGCCCTAAATAACTCCTGTTGATGAATTCTACTTTTGATTGCTTGGCTTTTCTGAGTTTCTTACAGAAAAATTGGATAAAGAGGATATAATTTGTCAAGAACCTACTGTAGTAATATATTTCTGCCTGGTATAGTATGTTCTGTATAGTTTTTAAAGTACATTTGTTTACATTCAATGTAAGAAACTAGAAATGTATTTACTCCAGCCTTTATAATGAAATCTATGACAATTTATTTTGTCTGAAAAGTTAAATGACTTAATAATAGCCTTCTCTCAACATTTTAATATTTTCTGGGTATGTTGTAAATGAAGTACATTTATTTCCTCCTACATAGGAAAAATACATCGTTATGCTCTTGCTTTATGCAAATGACCTTACAGATAAATGAAAATGGATAGTTCAAAGCTATCTTTTATTCTAGCCTGATGGCATGTTAGCCTTATCATTCAAGGCAGTGTTTAACTTTGAATAATACATTATGCTAACTCTCTGAAATTGTTGTTATGAGATTTTAATACATCATAAAACAGACCTTATGATCTCCAGCTTGCTGAGATATCAGTCTCACATTAATTTAACATATATCTTGGAAAGCAGTAGTTTGGCAAAATTTGCAGGCACACAGATATTAATTTCTCTCACTATATTTCAAGAAGAAGTTGATTTTTTGTGAAGAGTGCAACATTTGAATATCTGGACTGTCTTTTTGTCTATGAACAGTGCCCAGCACAATGGCGTCTTAGTCCACGGCTGGGGCTGCTGGGCACTACCACAATACAAATAATAAACAATAATAATGTTAGTGGCACCCTCTACAGTTAAGGTTGCAAAACCATTCCAGTGAGTACCCCCTGTTCTCACACACAGAACTTGTCTAAATGTTCTCCGATGGGGTAAAAATATCTGCTTGGCCTCTACCCAAGGGTGATTGATTGTATTTATTTTTCAAATCTGAGGAAAATCATTTTAGCCAATGTTTAGTTTGAAGATTTATCACCTTTCCCTCTCTCCCCCGCCTGGCACACCTTTTAGGCTCACTCTCGTACTGCACTGAATTTACACTGAAGACAGCAGGTAGGGGACAGAGGGCAGCCATTTCCCCACTTGTGAGTGGGCTTCAGGGTCAGACTTCCACAAGTGATGTCATACACTCCCAGCACGATGCTCTGATCAGTAAGTGAGCTGCTGCATTTTGTCTCCCAATTGTTTTAAGGTTTAGCCTCATGTAGGGCACATTAGAATAGTCTAAACATGCTGAATCCAGGGGATTTCATAAAGATGCACAAGATGCATACGGAAAACTTTACAAGCACCACTGGAAACAACAGTGAAATCTGTAAACTGTGCAATAGGAACTGGGGTGAAGTAAGAAAATCACAAATTTCTGCTTGTGAAGCCAGTGGAGATTGTAAACTACACAAGTCAATTTCTTTAGTATTTTTTAAAATCTTCCGTGGTTTTTTTAAAAGAAAATAAATTAGGAAATCATGTAAAATTTAGTGTTAATGCAGTACTAGCATTCTGAGATAAAGCCCTCAGAAGTCAGGAAGTACCAAAGGGAAAGCTCTGATAATATAAACTCATCTATATTTCATATAAGTAGTATTTTCTCATTTCCCCCCACCTTTTTAAATGTAACCTGGTAATGTGTGTATCTAATCTATCAAAGGTTCCTATACCACACATAATGTGGTTGTAGTATGAGTGCGAAAAAATAATATACTACTCTTCATTTTTAATGAATGCCATAAAATATACATGATGTGGAAAATAGCTGAACTGAGAAGAAAGCTTAACTTTTGGCATGTATGTTGAAAGTTGGATACTCGACTTCACAATCTGAGCATTGCAGTAATGCTAGATTATTATCGTGTTTTAGAGGTTTACACAATTTGGTAAGCAAATATTGGGCCAGATGCTCAGCTATGACTGATGCTTGGCTAGCCTGGGAAAGCTGGGCATGAAGTCAACGTTTTGCTTTCAGTGCTGGGACCATCGGGGCACTAGTCCAGTTAGAGCAACCTGAAGGGCTGTTCTGGCTGTTGTTGGGACCTAAGGTCACCCCACCTATGAACCCTTTTCTCCTGCGGGCAAAAGGGGGTGGCGTAGAGGTTGCTATGGTGAGTCCAGGTATTTTAACATATAGCAGCTCCAACCAGAGGAGTATTCCCCAAGTGTTAGGGATAGTTAGTGCCCTGGGGGCAATGCAAAACATCCAGCAGAGCATGGGACTAAGGCCATTCATGACTGTTCTGGGGAATAATAGGGTTTATTGACCTGAGCGCTGAAGTGATAAGAAGTGAAGTGAACAGAGATAAATACTTACATCAAAGGAAAATGAATTTCAATTTTTAGCAGAATCAGAGATGCGCAAAGCCTTATCATTTAGGAATTGGTTTGACAAAACCAAATCCTAAATAAGGAATGGTTCAGAACCAGTTTCCATTTTAGCTAAGTGCCCAAAGTTCAGTGAGGCTGCATAAAAAGGATGCCTTTTTTCCCACCACTTCCAAAATGAAGCATGAAGTGAATATGTTACTATACTTATATTTTGAATGTTATCGTCTTAAATACCTGGAAATCCTGTAAATATGTAATCCATCCATTTCAGATGTGTAACAAGTTTTTTAACTGAATAACTAGACAAGAGAAAAAACATTTTTATTTACCTTTTATAAGCTCGGTGTAACTGGGTGAAATGGAATGGTCTATGTTATACAGGAGGTCAGACTAGATGATCTAATAGTCTCGTCTGGCCTTAAACTCCATGAATAATGAAGAAATAGGATTTGGATCTGCTATTTGACAAGCTTAACAGTGGTGAATGATTTTCATCTGAACTCAGCTGCTTATTGTCAATTGCCTGATTTTGTTCTAACTATGGACTAGATCAAATATATTAACATGGCACCCGTGTCTCTTTATATGCCTATGAAATCAAAATGTAGTAAAGACTTATTTTTCCTTGTTGATGAAAATACACATACCTTGTCTCATTCAAGCCAAAACCATTCATGCTGCCATAGTTCTTATTTATTTTTTGTTAGCTGTATCACTGTATTCAATGCCTTAACAGGGACTGAGTAAGCTAAAAATGCAGGTAAGAAGGATCTATGGACACACATATATATTTTCAAAGATGCATGCCTAATAATAAAATCCTTTCAGTAGGATAAATGATCTAATCTATGTTTTCTCCATTAAACTGCTCTGCTTTCTAACATTTATCACTGCAGCACAAGGAATTGCTTTTTGCTGAAGATCCTGATCAAATTGCCTTGTATACTAGTGACCCAAGAGAGGGAAACTTTTTATTGTCTTATTTGTGTAGCTAGGGAGGTTGATGATGCTCAAAGAGATGTCATTCTCAGATTTTTGAGAAATAAGGGGCGGGGGGGAGAAAGAGAAGAATGATAAGCTAAGATGCTACAGAAAGAACCATTGAAAGGAAGAACAGTATTTCTTACTAAATATTGCAAGTGGCATGGTTACAAGCCCTATTTCAGTTCAGGGGTCAGCAGTGGCTACTGGCAGAGTAGGGAGGATGGTGGTGAGGGAGAGAAAACAAGAACTACAGTGCATAGATAATGGACTTGCAAAAGGGAAGAGTGTACTAAAAGGGCAGTAGGTGACATCCCAGCACTACTGCATTATTTGTTACGGGTGTGACACAGGAAGCTGCTATTATGCTCCTTTGTGTAACAGAGAATCCATAAAATGAAATGAAGGAGAAGTCAATGAGGGAGTATGTAGAATTTATAGAAATTAAACTGTGTTGTGCACACTTTGTTGATAGCACAATGGCTTTTCTGCTCAAAAAATAATCTTTAGAAAAAAGATTTTCTTTTTGTATATCTGCGTTCACAAACTAAAACTCCACTTAGTCTTTTCTAATGAGGATTTTAGAAGAATGTTCTTATTTTCCTTCTCTTGCAAGTTGCTTGACAGACATAATGGAAGACCACAGCTGTCCACAGAATAGCTACAGAGTGGGCAGAAGCAGTGAAGGCTTCTCTAATCCTAGGTCAGATTTGCTAAAGTACATGTAATGATTGTATGCGTACAGGTAAGGAAGACAGACATGCTCAGATATGCGTATGCAAATCCTCAAATTGGGTGTGCACATTGGACCTTACACTTGCTAGTCAGATGCATGCAAATTGGGCTCACTTTTGAAAATCTGGGCCTAATCAAATAGTTCAGTATGAGAGAGACAAGGTGGGTGAAGTAATATCTCTTACTGGACTAACTTCTATTGGTGAAAGAGACGAGCTTCTGAGCTACACAGAGCTCTTCTTCAGGTTGTCTTCTGAGCTCTGTATAGCTCAGAAGCTCGTCTCTTTCACCAACAGAAGCTGATCCAGTAAGAGATATTACCTCACCCACCTTGTCTCTCTAATATCCTGTGACCAACATGGCTACAACTGCACTGCAAAGAACAATATTCAATACAATTTATTCAAGCTGGATTACAGTAATCTCTAGGAGTTGCGGTATATATTGCAGTCAAAAAATAAAACCAGTGAATTCCTGGACCAAATTCTCTGCTCTCTTTAAAGACTCATTTAGCCTCAGTATGAAGTATTTTAACTGATTAAACTCTGGTAAAAAAAATATCCTAGTAAATCTTCTTTTCAGAAGCATATTTCAGTGGTGGAATAACCAAAAAATGTTTTCGGTCTTGGATTGCAATAGTTAGAAGCAAAGTAGCCTTTGGGATTGTAATAAAGGAGCAAAATGAATCACCGTATTTTAGTCGAGAAGTTGTTGACAGTTTGAAGAAGGAATAGTATTCCTTTCTGGAATAGGATAGAATTCCTTTCTGAGGCATAGTAGAAGAGAGGGGAAATGCAGGACCGGCTCTAGGCACCAGCTTGGGCAGTTGCGCTCTCGGAGCTTGGGACGGCAAATTTTTTTGCTTGGTGGGGCAAAAAAAATAGAGCCGGCCCTGGAGATGTGCCAAATACAATAGGAGAGAGAAAACACCTCTCAGCTTGGCAAGGTTGTGTTGCAAGTGCTGGGGGACAATCTCAGACAGAGATCCATAATGAGGTGAATAAGAAGAGTAAGAGTGTAGGAAGATTAAAATGATGAAGTTTGTAACATTAGTATGAATAACATTTTGTATAACATTTGTCTCATGTGTGAAAATGTCTAAGATAAATAAAACAATAAAAAAGTGAAGCTATTTATGGGAGGAGCAGAGGTAAATTTGAGCCTAAAATGAGGCACCTGCTTTGTACTAAGGGACAGGTGAATGCCATGTAATGGAGTCTTCCATATATACAAGAATGAGGGGGAGAAAAATGTCTCAAGTTTACAAACCAAACTGTGTGCTAGCTTAACTTTTTAAAGTTTATCCATGCCCGCATGCTCTCTCTCACACTATTTATATATACAAAGTGTAGTGCGGTGGTTGTGAAAATATGATATAGCCAGGTCCACAGCTGGTGTAAATTAGCAAAGTTTCACTGAAGTCAATGAAACTATGCCAATATACACCAGCGGAAGATTTGAGCCATAGTGTATTTGTGGGTAATATGTAGGGCCCTACCAAATTCACAGTCCATTTTGGTCAATTTCACGGTCATATGATTTTAAAAATTGTAAATTTAATTATTTCAGCTATTTAAATCTGAAATTTCACAGTATTATAATTGTAGGGATCCTGACCCAAAAAGGAGCCATAGTGTAGTCGCAAGGTTATTGTAGGTGGGGTTGTGGGGCAACAGCGCTGCCTTCGGAGCTGGAGAGTGGTGGCTGCCGGCCAGAAGCCCAGCTCTGAAGGCAGAGCCGCTGTCAGCAGCAGTGCAGAAATAAGGATGGCCTGGTATGGCATTGCCACCTTTACTTCTGTGCTGCTGCCTGCAGAGCTGGGCCCTCAGTCAGCAGCCGCCACTCGCCAGCCGCCCAGCTGTGAAGGCAGCAAAATAGAAGTAAGGATGGCATTGTACAGATTTGCCACCCTGACTTCTGTGCTGATGCTGGAGGGGCGCTGCCTTCAGAGCTGGGCACCTGGCTAACACCCGCTGCTCTCTGGCCACCCAGCTCTGAACGCAGCGCAGAAGTAAGGGTGGCAAAACCGCAACCTCCCTAAAATAACCTTGCGACCCCCCTGCAACTCCCTTTTGGGTCAGGACCCCCAGTTTGAAAAACGCTGGTCTCCCCCATGAAATCTGTATAGTATACGGTAAAAGCACACAAAAGACCAGATTTCACTGGGCGGGGGGAGAGAACCAGATTTCATGGTCCATGAGGTGTTTTTCATGGCCACGAATTTGGTAGGGCCTAGTAATATGGCTAAAAGAGTGTCCTCTGACTGGCCTTGGCACATCAGTACACAACTGCACATAGATACATGTTTGAACAGTTACTGTGATTGTGCATGTAAATGAGGGCAGCTCATACTGTGGGCCTCCCTTTTTGAAAATGCTGTGCAGTGGTAAATAGCCACCACATTCCATGCAAGAGATGGTGTGACCAGTAATGACTATATCTATATATAGTTTAAGAACCTGTTAAGTGGTTTTGTGATACTTTATAGGCCAAATTCTCAGCCACAAACACAAAACTATGCATGTGAAAGTATTTACTCATCGGTGAAATACTTATACCTTTGTGTCTATGTAATTATTCTCTGTACATGTTTGTGAAGATTATGGTTGTGTGAGCATTTAGGGTCCCCATCAGCAACTTCTGTTGGCTGGAAAACTTAGCTATGTAAATGTAAGATTTTTAGTTTTACTTTTTTTTTTTTTTTTAATCATCTGTTTGTCAGGGGCCAATCTGGAAAACTTCAGTGCTGGAAATGAAAATTTCTTTCATATTTAGCAATTGTATACTGAAATAGGATGAACAGCACTGTGATCATGAACTCTTAAATGTAGAGCATTAGGCAGAAATCAAAGAGAAAGGACTTAATTTTACCTTCAAATGTGCACATGCAGTGAAGCTTTCCTTGCACATTACGCAAGACAACCAGGGAAATCACTTCTCTTGCTTAAGGCACTGTAACAATGATGACACTTCTGACACTTCTAATTGAGGATCCTATCCTGTTACTCCATACTCATGAGGGTAGTCCCATGGTCTTCCATCATCTTTGTGAAATTAGGGAATGCTCATCCCTACAGGTTGCAGGATTGGATTCATGTTCTGTAATGCCCAGTGGCCGAGGGTCAGTTTAGAGCAGTAGTCAAGTGTGTGTAGGTGGTCAGGTAACCAGCAAAAAATTTAATGGGAGGGATAGCTCAGTGGTTTGAGCAATGGCCTGCTAAACCCAGGGTTGTGAGTTCAATCCTTGAGGGGGCCATTTAGGGATCTGGGGCAAAAATAGGGGATTGGTCCGGCTTTGAGCAGGGGGTTGGGCTAGATGACCTCCTGAGGTCCCTTCCAACCCTGATATACTATGATCAGAGGCAGTCTGGGCCAATGGTTAGAGTTCTTGCACAGGTCAATAGCCGGGAGATCCAATCCGAGGGTCTGAGTCAGTGGGTAGGGGAGGCGAGGTTGGACAAGGTGGCTAAGCCAAGATCAAGAGAGACATCAGGGCAAGGCAGGCTGGAGAAGCAACTAGCTGGTGTCACTCTGCTCAGACAGCATCCTCTTTGTGTTGGGACCCTTACGTAGTCCAGGCAGCCAATGAGAGTGCTGCCTGCCATCCAATCTGAAGCCTGGGACATGGCTGCTTGGGCCTGTAGGCCTTTAACACTAACATTGTTGGTTAGGGGCATCAGGTGATTGTATTGCCATGGTGCAGCGGCTAAAGGTTGTCACCTAATGACCTGCTGGGCCTAGGTTCAATGCTGGGGTCCTGCCATCCTTATTTCATATCTAGAATTTTAAGGACTTTTTGATATAGTATCCACTTTAGACATTCAAAACTGAGTAGTGATTTATGAGTGCCATAAAAGGGGGCTAATTTTCAGAGGATAAGATGCTCAGCACTTTCTGATCATCAGGCCCCTCTAAAGTGTCTCAAACTGGGCACTCAAAATAATTAGTCATGTTTAAAAATGTAGGACAAAATGTTAGTGGTGTACACACAATCTACACGAGGGGTTATATCCACAGGTTTTGAGTTAATCTTCTTTGAAAATGCTCCTGTATACATCATAGCACACAGACTCCACATTTACGGTGAACTCTGGAGTCCCGTTTCAAAGAGAACTAACTTTGCTGGGAAGCAGGTGAGTGGAGCCTGCTGGCTGCCTTCTCTCCACCCCACTCCATGTCCCCTTTCCCCCACTCATGAAGGATGAACAGCAAGACTCATCAGAGGATGAGCACAAGGAAGCCAGTGAAGAAATCCTCCCCAAAAGCCAGGATCTGTTCAGGACTCAGGACCCTAATGCCAGCCAGGTAGCAGGTAAGCCCAATTCCTGCTCTGTAGCAAGCAGCCCCAAATCCCAGGCGGAAACCCAAACCAGGACTGAGACTGATCCTATAGAGGGAACATTGGCATGTAAGGGTTTTTTATTATTTTTTAAATAATTTACTATTTAACTTGTTGTGGTTATGCTACACTGCCCTACTGTTGTAGATACCCTGTGGCTGCTGCCATTGCAGGCATGTGAGCGAGAAAACTTTCTGAGGCCTATCAGGGCTGAGGCCTGTGCTAAAACCACAACTGTTTTCAAGCACACGCCATGGAAGTCATATGCCTATGTAGCTGATTTCCTTTCCCTTTCCCTCAGTTGTCCTGCCTGACCAATACTGGACTCCCCTCTTCCCCCCCCCCCCCCGACCCTGACCCCGCAAGCCCGCTCACCATCTCAAAATGGCAGCCTCAACCTTCCCCCTTCCAGTGGCAGATTCAAATAAGGAAAACATTCTTTTTGTGTGCATGCCATAGCTAATTGAGAGACTGGTTGGTGCTCTTACTTTACATGGGGTAGACGTGGACATTGCATGCCCGCAGAGCCACAAAGAGAACAGTTCCCTGTAAATGCTCTGTAACATGCATGCTTCCTGACTGGGAACAGTGAATGCTTCAGGCAGTCATTGCAGAACCCAATCGATTTTTTTCTCTGCACTTTCAGCATGTCTGCAAAGGGGAGAGAGCGAAATCTAAAGCTGAGAAATTGCTTAATTTTTGTTCGGTGATTATAAGGAATAGCTGTATGGCCGTCCCTACACTGTAGCTCGCGACTCCCTTCCACTCCTGCGACACTTCTGCAGGGCCCATCTCGATGAATAATTTCACAGTACATCTTGCTGGTCTGCCCTTTGCCTTTTTGAATAAGACCATTTTCTACTTCCTATCCTCCTGCCTCAGTGTAATATCACAAGACTCAGGACAAGCCTAAAGGGGATGGAGAGAGGATTACTATCCATCTTGCCCCCAGATTCACCCTGCTGACCCCTCTGACACCATATAAGCACCTCCAAGGCACAGTGTGATAGGGCCGAGAGGACCCACACTGGCAGTTAAGCGGCTAGGGAGGCTAGGAGTAGATTCACACCCCAACTTACTGCAAACTAAATATTTGTGGAGACAAGATTTTGCTTACATGAATAGAAATCTGGAGTATTTCCACTGATGTCACTAGATCTACACCAGAATGAAACTTCTGTAAATGGTATCTAAATCAGGGCCACTACTGCAAGTCATGATAAAGAAATCAAAGACCAAGTTTTTGATTGGTGCATATTTTCAGAAGCTCACTTAGTTTGTCTGTCTTGTTTTCTGGAGACTCCATAAATAGAACTTTTATGACAAAAGTGTCAGGTCCCTGATTTTGTTTTACTATTAGATTTATCATTACTCATTCCTGTGATAGTGTGAACTTTTAAAAAATCCCTGCTGTGATTCACTTCTGCCACTTCACTAACAAAGCAAAGATGATTCAGTGCACATAAACATTCAGGCAAGCCTTTTCAGTTTATTCCTGCAGCTCAGAGGTCCTAAAGGCAGTCTTTCTTAAGCTGTGAGGTTGACCTCCCGATGCAAACAAGGCAAGGGAGGTGGGGAATGCTTCCCCCTCCCTCCATTGCACGTTAATTTTCATATAAACCTTAAGAAGAGCAAATATCCAACAGAGTGTTCTGGCTTTGCAGGATCCTAAATAAAAATGAGCAGGGAAGAAGAAGAAAATATGAAGATTGCCTTGTGTTTTAAAATATATTTCTTAAATGTATCATTGTTTTTTAAACGCAGGGAGAAAATCCTCAGACCTCTCTTTAAGAAATGTTTACCACAGAGGAGGCAAACGTATCATTGCCTCAGGTACAGAAAAAAGCTAGGCCAAAGCCTGAGAACTCCTCTGTTATTAGAGCAAAACACAGCCCATGGGCTGGAAGAGCACAGTGTGTCTGATAGAATGGGGCACATGAACAATCACCCTTTGCTTTCCAAAATCCTTGCTGCTGTACAATAAAGGTCAAGCAGAACAGCTATTTATCTACTGGTATTCATGGATAAGGACATGCATGATAATCTTCCTCAGCAGTGAGCCGCGTTTCCAAGCCCACATCATTCATATTTATGCACTAAAGCCTAATGGTGCAGCTGCTTCGTAAATTCGCTATAGGAAGACAATTAAGGTCCCTGTGATTATTGTACTGTGCACAGACCTCTTGGCGTTCTTGTGCAAAGATACTCAAATGGATTGCTAGGTGTCAGTGATGAAAAGTGTGTGAGATGACCATTTGAGTGGCAAGCTGACAGTAGTAATTAGTTCTGCTATTATGGCAGAGATGCCAAGAGAATTCTGCGCCAGCGGGACTTTAGGAAGTCATGAATCCCTTTACTCTGCTACAAAGTTCTCTCTTTATCTTCCTTGTCTTCTCGCTTTACTCCACTCACCTTCTCTCTCCCCCTCTTTTTATAACTCTCTCCCTTCTCTGTTTGGCTGCCCATCAGTCTTTTATTTATTTTTCTCTCTTTCCCTGGCCCTCTTTTCCCTCTCAGCCCTCCCTCTCTCTGGCTCTTTCTCCCTCCCTCTATAATTCATGGGTGCTTTGCCACTGGTATTGTTGCCAGGTCCAGTAATATCGCCAGGATGCTGCTGAGCCTGGCTCACTGTGCTCATTAAATTCTCCTCCTGCTCTGTACCATGACACATGCAGTGCACACAGAGCAGAGAGAGTAGCTCACATGATGGGAGTGCAATAGGCCAGGCCCTGTAAGTGGTATCAACACTCTTTAAAGCCTTTCTTATTTTCAGTGCCTCCCTTGTCCATGGAATTTCACCCTGGAGAGGTCAAATGTACATGGATACTTAAATTATCTCTGTGTACCACGCTAACAGCCTTGCAATGTTGCATGCTAGGTGCATAATTTAACTACCTAGATTTGTGGTAGTAATTTGTAAGGTTGCTTTCTCTTGTATTCTGTAACAGCTGTGTCACGCAGCAGCTGTCTTGCAAGGGCACCCTTAAAAATGAGATCTTCCAGCCTCTACTGTGCAATTCGACTCTTGTAAAATAAATAAAAGCAAAATTATCTCATTGTGGATGTGCTGAAAGCTGGCTGGAGTCGCTAGCACAGCACAACATTCTTGTCAAGCTTAGGTGAAGCAGAACTTATGCTTCCCGCTACTAATGGAAAAGGCGGTGTAGGTAAAACAGGGACAGATGGGGGAGTATTGGAAGAGGCTGCCAGCCTGCAAAACCCATAGCCATAGAGGAAGCTAAGCTGGAGGACAGTGGTGGTAGTGGCTTCTCTCCATAGAGTCTGCACGTGGTCTGATTGATGTTACGTTTATAATTGGGATCCAGGCAACATTAGCTATTCCAGGACCCCCCCGTAAATCCAAAGGATTGATGATGCTTCATAGATGTAAAAACGATTAGCCCCACTGCATGAGACATGCCTCCCCCCTCCTCTCCAGCCTGTGTTCCCATGAGATGTCATGTCCTTGAATATATACATACACAAGTATGTGAATATATGCATAAACAAGTGCATGGTATCTTAAGGCTGCAGAGCCCCTTCCAAAGTTGCTGCATAATGACAGTTTTTCCTGGATTGGGTGTGAAGAAATTGTGCTGAACTCCCAAATGTAATATTTTATTAGCTTTTGTGCAGAAAATAAACTTGATATGTGTGCAGAAATCCAAATGTGGAGTTGCAAGCAAAATTTGACAAAATCAGAGTTTTGGTCATAAATCAACTTCATTTATGCTAATGTGCATGAATGCTATTTATCATTAACAATTACAGTTTTAGCATCTACATTTGCAGTGCACACCATGTACCTGATTTATAGGAAGCAATTTACCTGAGTTTGTACGCTGGCCAGCTGCCAGTAATTTGATTTGAAATTTAGACTCTGTCATGTCTGTGGCACCATAGTTGAGGGGTGTGTGCAGTATGGGATATGTACAGCTAGATGGCCTACATTTTCAAATGTGGCTAGTGGTTTTGGGGGCCCCGACCTGAGATAGTGTTTAAGGGGGGCCTGATTTCCAAAAAGTGGTAAACAGCATCCTCTGAAAAGTAAGGTCTCTTTATGATAGCTAAAGCTGGGCACCTAAATTCACTCTTGAAAATGCAGGCCATATGTGTATTATATAAAATGTAATCTATAATATATACATTAATATATGCACTGTATATTTCCATAATTATACAAAGACACCAGTGTATGTTTCCTCATAGGCTATGTCTACACTTGGATTCTTGGATGTGATTCCCAGCTCTCACAGACATACTTTTACTAGCTCTCCTCAAGTTAGGATACTGAAAATAATAGTGTAGCTGTGGTACCATCAGCAGCAATGGCACAGACTAGCCTCCCCAAATTCAAACTCACCTGGACCCTCTGGCAGGGTGACCGGATAGAAAGTGTGAAAAATCGGAACAGGAGGTGTGTGTGTGGGGGTAATAGGCACCTATATAAGAAAAAGCCCCAAATATCGGGACTGTCCCTACAACATCGGGACATCTGGTCACCCTCCCCTCTGGATAGGTACTCAGGCGGGCAAGCCTGTGCTGCCACTGGCCGCTGCCCATGCTACTGTGGCTACTCTACTGTCTTTAGCGCAGTCGCTGGATGAGTGCTGGCACACGTGTGTCTGCTAGAGCTGGGAATCTCCCTCTGAGTTCCAAGAGTAGATGTAGCCATAGTGACTGAGATTAACTTCACCTATTTTACTCTAATTTCTTCAGTTACTTTCTGAGAAGTATTCGTTGGGGGCAGACTCGACAAACTGGGGTTGGTCCTGCTTTGAGCAGGGGGTTGGACTAGATGACCTCCTGAGGTCTCTCCCAATCCTCATCTTCTAGGATTCTATGAAACTGGCAATGACAGTTTCTGTATATCCCATTCTATGTGGGCTACAAAAGAAATTGCCAAATTACCACAACAAATCCCGAGTACTGAGAGACTTCCTTGACCCCTTTCATTGTGGCCTCGATGTTCTCAGACTCTGTAGGCTCTTGAGCAGGATTATTAAGGAAAAATGGAACTAGGTTATTCCATGATCCAGAAGAGTGTCATAGACCACTGATTATCCATCCTATTCATTCTTATCATTCCTATAGGTAATATAGCACTTAGCTACTTTTTTGTATATGTCAATGTATGCCTTTGCAATAAGAGCACTTTCCCCATTTTTGTCGAGTTAGAATAAGTACGTTATATTTTATCCATCTCATTGAAGAAGCATGTTATTTTTCTGTTACTGTAGGGACACTTACTGTGGAGGGCAGAACTAATCAGTGGTAGGTTTTTATTCTACTAATCAGCCGAATCTGTAAATTGTTCAAGAGTCTAACTCCTCATTTCTGCAATAAAGAGCTCTTGGAATAATACAGGTCAAGGACAAAGACACGTCCTGTGTAAGCAGACAGACTGACTCCTGCCAGCATAATCTGTAAGTGGAAAATTGACACTTGGCTCTGTGAACAAGTTCTGACCTGACCGGCAACATAAGCATCTCATAAGGGGGTCACGAAGACTAGAGGGGCTAAGAAATTAATTAACTCATCTGTTGAGCCTATATGGGTTGAGTGATGTTTTGCATGCCATTATCCCTCCCCTTCCCACTCCAAAAAACAAAACACCAACAAAAGTTCAAGGAGCTTTTATGAAATATGTTTTCATTCTGATACTAAATAAAGTTCAAAAATACTTAAAAAGCTATGTTGATTCAATGTCAATGTAGTAACAAATACATCTCTTGACTTTTTCTTTTCAGTGAGTGTTTTTTTCCCTTTTAAATCAAAAGAAATTGGCAGCAGCTTTTCCCTTTGAAAAGAAAAAAAACAACAACAAAAAACAAAATAGACACGTATTTTAAATGTTGGCTGCTGGGCCTAATCAGGCAACCCTGAGAGGGGAAGTCCGTCCCCATTAGCTTCCATGCCATGTGAATCCGGGCTGCAGGATCATGCCCTGCCCCTCTAGATTTAAACTGAATGCTCTGAGGGAATTATTCTAACCAGGGAGAGTTAAAATCCCTGTGAACAGGAAAGGTTCGTCCAAATTGAGTCACAAGCCAGAACTGTGCTCCTCCCTGCCCAATACAGCAATCCCAAGAGCACTTTTCCGGTGACTTTTAAACATGCAAGTAACAGAGTGTCAGTCTGTTTACTTCAAAGCCTATTAGTGAGAAGGAACTTGTTTTGCCTTATTCTGTGGGTGTGCACTCAGTGTCTCTTGGAAGAGTCACTAGAGATTCCCTCTCTCATGCGTTCAGAGACCCTGTCTGCACTGGGGATCAGACTGTGCTAGCCACAGCATATATGAACACAACTCTTTTGAGCAGGATGAACTACTCTACTATAAATCTGTTTACAAATTCATTTGGTAGACAGGGGGGAGGGGTTCTGTGATGGGGTGTACAAACCCCACGCTGGAGAACAAGGGGCTAAGGAGCCACTTTGGACCCAGGCAGCCACACCCGCCGAGCCGCACCTGCAAAGCCTGAACAAGCTGGAGGCGGAGTTTAAAAGGGGAGCAAGCAGTGGAAGGGTAAACCTCTTCTCTGGGGAACCTCTAGGTGCTCCTGTTGAGACCTGATCGTGCTGACCTGACCAAGCCTGCAAAAGAGGGACTGGTGACTGTCTGGGGAAGTCAGAAAGTTTATTACTGGTTCAGTTCTTTAATTTACCCTGTGGGGAAATAGGGAACTCGGGTATAAAGTGATACAGGGAGGCAGCTATTTAGCAACCCAAAGTGCAGGACTTAGCTGCCTACCATTGAGCCCTGGATTGGAACCTGCTGGAGAGCGTGGGCCTGGGCCCCCTACCAACCTCTAAAGGTGGGACAACAATAGGAGTCTTCCCAGATGGGGAAGGCCCTGAATACATAAGGGTAGACCCTATGTTCCAAAACCAAGGAGAAAGCCCTGAAGCCCTAGAAGACTTCTCTGTTATTAAATTTCTTTTTGTATACCCCACAAGAATAACCCAGCTGCAGGGCTGAGTTGCAAAAGAAGGGACAGATCCCACAGGATGGAGTTATAGAGAAAAGGGGAGATGCCAGGCAGGGGGACTATCTCCCACATCCCTGCCTGACCACTAGGCAACCCTGCTAGTGAAAGTCACCCTTCACAGGTTCCTATTATTTATTATTCCTGCGTAAAATCACACTTTGTAAAATGGTTCATAACATGCCTCACCCCTTTCTACATTGGCCAGGGAGACCATATGATTGTCCTGCTAGCAGGAACTGTGTGTAAATATAGGCTGGATTGTGTCTCTGGGACTCACGCTGCTGACACCCAGGAGACCCATTCATAGGGAAAAGAGGGATGGAGCCGGAGTATACCCTCAGCAATCTCAGGGGAAATCCAAGCCCTTCCTCACTGTCGAACTACCCATCAAGAGGGGTATTTGCTGGCAAGGATGTGGAACTGTGTTGATGGGACTGAGAGAGGGCTGCAGGGAACCACAATATCTCCATGTAGATGGACCTGCGACAGGGTTTAGAAGCTGAATCCACTGTCCATTCTGTAGGGATAAATCTGTCTGTTCCCCCCACCTCCCAATCACCACCCACCTACACACACACACAATGGAATTTTATATGGGGAAAACTGACTGGTACCTGCCCCTCTCTTCTCCAGTTTTACCCTGTGGGGTTTTCCAAATCAAGGCTGATGTGGCCTAAAACTCTAGCTCAGTGGTTCTCAAACTTTTTTTTTTTGTGGACCACTTGAAAATTGCTGAGGGTCTTGGTGGACCACTTAATGATCTTTCCAAATGGTGTTTGTACCGTTAGCTAACTATTGTAAAGCGCTTTGGAGGAAAGCACTATATAAAAACCCAACAATAATAATTAAAGTTTTTTGTTCTACAAATAAAACCACACAACTCCTATTTTAATATCAGTAGTCTTACCTGTCTAGTGCGATGGATGTGCCCTCTCTTCCCCACCACGGCAGCCCCCGACCTTGGGCTGGGAAGGAGGGGGTGTCTCTCCCCCAACACAGCAGTCACAGAGCTGAGGCTGGGAAGGAGGGCCGTCTCTCCCCAGCAGCTGCAGTCCTGGAGCTGGGGAAAGTCGCCTCTTTCTCTGCCCGCTGCAGCCGTGCACGTCCCAAATTCCCTCCACCCCCATCTTCTTACCCCACTACCCTCTCCCACCTACCCACTATTCCCCACAAGGCCACCACCTCACCTTACATGTGGGTCTTCTCCAGGGTCCAGGCACCTAATTAGTGGAGCCACGTCTGTGCAGCTCCACTAATTAGATGGGTGGCTCTTCATTCTCTCATGTGCAGCTGCCCAGGCATGCACTTTAGAGGGATCTATCCGTGGACCACCTGAATGGAGCTCATGGACCACTGCTCTAGTTAACATGGTTTGAGTTTAGTATGTGGACCTAAATGGCCCTTCTTCAGATTCTGAATTTCTGAGGTCTTATTCAGCCCAGCTGACTTAGCAATGCCATGTAGCCTAAACTATGGACAGGTCAGATCAGGCCAGGCAGCTATTCTGGCATCCTTCCACTTTGACATTAAATTCCTCTTCCTTTTGGACTAGGCCGGGCTGAATTACTAACTACAAACAACCGCCCCTCTTTGTGTTAGCTAGTGAACAACACATGTAAATATCTGTGAATTTATTGATTTCAAATTATTCAGTATATGGTTATATTGATATGTTTCAGCCAACGGATTACTTCCCAACTATTTGCTGCCGCTAATGCTATGAACGTTCAGTAATTTGCATGGAGCAACTAGGCATCTAAGTAGCAGGATAACAACTCTGCTAACTGATTTGGGTGACTCCCTTACAGTCACACAGCTTTCCAGATGGTCTTGTTTATATTACTGGCACAAGTACTTGGGTAGATATATATTTGAATTAGTATTCACACCACAAATATGTATTTTCAACAATTTCCCTCGCCATCAACTGTGCTGCAAACAAAATTTTGCTCACTTGGATGTTCACAAAAAACAAATAAACCCAGGGCACAAATGCTGCTGATGGGCACTTTCAGGTTTTAATCGAGTAAATATTTGTGGATGCTCTTTGCTGGCTTTGCTGTGCTGTAAGTGGAGCACCCTGGTACAGCTTTTTGTCAAAAAAACAACCACCCCAAAACAACCACAAACAAACAAACAAAACACCCCACAAAACACTGCCCTGGCTAAGGGAAGAGGTAATTCAAAATGATTTATAAATAAATTATTATAGCTAATATATCTTTCAAATTATTTGCCCAGATCTAGAACTGGACTGATAATTGGCTGAATACATTTGTGAATACCTTAGTGGGTAAAGTTGGTGTGATTTAAAAACAAAACTCAATTATTTGAAGAAATAACATACAATTTCTTGCCCAGCTGTAGTCATAAACCATAAGTATTCCCTTTATTCGCTTGGACTGGGATAGTGTGACTGGAAGGCTTGAACTTGAAGTAGCATGGTTTTAAGTTGCCCTCTCTGAACTGAAATAAGTGTTCTGAGTGTGCTCATTTGACTTGGCATGTCAGATAGCTGAGTTGCTCTCAATCTAGTGATGTGAGGGGGCATAACATGCCATTTCCTGCTATTTCTAGTGGACTTAGAACTTATTAAAGCTTGAGACTGAAACTCTGAGCTCCTGCATTGGTCACATTCTTCTCTCCACACCATTCTAGTTCTTGAAGACGGTAGAGTGATCCAGAACCAAAACAACATACGTCAGTTTTCTTGTTAGCTAGAGCCCTGGGAATGAAATCTTGGCCCCATTCAAATCAAAAGGAGTTTTGCCATCAACTTCAATTGAGCCAGGATTTCACCCCCTATAATCAAGACCTGGAGTAACTCCAGAATTCCCACTACACTACCTTTTAGTCAGGAAATAAAAGGGAGTATGAGCTTAATCTAATGAAAGAATAGGGTTTTTATTTTATGTATGGATCAGCTAAAACATTATCAACCTTTGTAAAAAGATAATCACTGCTTCTGGTTTTGCCTCTAGGCATCTTGTGATTGTCTGTGGTTCATCTGGAATAAGACTATCTGAATCCATTCTTCAGACAGTACCTGAGGATTAAGATGATCTGCTCTTTTAGAGTGTCTGTATCCATGATGCCCTGAAAAGAAGCGCAGGAAGAACATAGTCTAAATGTATAATCAAGTAATGGAAAAAGATTAACAAACAACAGCTGTCCTTTGTAATAAGCATTTGAAACAATAATTCTCACTTTCTTTGTGATTGATATGACATATTCAGTATTTGAGCCAAGATGATGGGATGCACACATGAACAGCTCAAAACGCTAGTGTTCAAATGGCAACATCTATAAACAGAGATGATAATCAGACTTGTCGCCCATCCTCATCCCCTCTCTACCATGCATTGAGCAAAGATCCCTCACTCATCTAAACCTCCTTTCTGCCATTGCACAGAGAGCAATGCTCACAGACAGCAGCAAGACTGCAGATCCTAGTCAAAGGTGATGGTGGGTTACCCAACTGGCACTATGTCTAGACTATCTCCTTGGTCAGTCTGTAGACCTGTTAAAACTTCCTTGAACCAGAGGCCCACCCTTTTAGGGTCAGTCTTCCTTTAACATCCAATCATACTCACAAAGGGAGCAATCTGATTCTGCCTGTCTATTTATTTATACAACACCTGTCATAAATATAAAGGGAAGGGTAAACACCTTCAAAATCCCTCCTGGCCAGAGGAAAAACCCTTTCACCTGTAAAGGATTAAGAAGCTACGATAACCTCGCTGGCACCTGACCAAAATGACCAATGAGGAAACAAGATATTTTCAAAGCTGGAGTGGGAGAGAAACAAAGGCTCTCTCTCTCTGTCTGTGTGATGCTTTTGCCAGGAACAGAAAGGAATGGAGTCTTAGAACTTAGTAAGTAATCTAGCTAGACATGCGTTAAATTCTGTTTTGTTTAAATGGCTGAGAAAATAAGCTGTGCTGAATGGAATGTATATTCCTGTTTTTGTGTCTTTTTGTAACTTAAGGTTTTGCCTAGAGGGATTCTCTATGTTTTGAATCTGATTACCCTGTAAGATATTTACCATCCTGATTTTACAGAGGTGATTCTTTTACTTTTCTTCTATTAAAATTCTTCTTTTAAGAACCTGATTGCTTTTTTCATTGTTCTTGAGATCCAAGGGTTTGGGTCTGTGTTCATCTATGCAAATTGGTGAGGATTTTTATCAAGCCTTCCCCAGGTAAGGGGGTGTAGGGTTTGGGAGGATTTTGGGGGGAAAGACGTTTCCAAGCGGGCTCTTTCCCGGTTATATATAATTGTTAGACGCTTGGTGGCAGCAAAAAAGTCCAAGGGCAAAAGGTAAAATAGTTTGTACCCTGGGGAAGTTTTAACCTAAGCTGGTAAAAATAAGCTTAGGGGGTTTTCATGCAGGTCCCCACATCTGTACCCTAGAGTTCAGAGTGGGGAAGGAACCTTGACAACACCGTCAACCAAGTATTTGGAAAAGGTACAGAGAAGGGCAATGGAAATTATTAGAGTTACGGAACAGCTTTTATACCAAGAGAGATTGAAAAGACTGACAGTTCATTTTAGGAATGAGACAACTAATCGGGGATTATAATAGAAATCTATAAAATCATGAATGGTGTGGAAAATGTGAATAGAGACAAGTTATTTACCCCTTCACGTAACACAAGAACTAGGGGTCACCCAATGACATTAATAGGCAGTCAGTTCACAACAAACAAAAGGAAGTACTTCTTCACACTATCAACCTGTGGAACTCGTTGCCATGGGATGTTGAGAAGGCCAAAGGTATAACTGAATTTAAAAAAGAATTAGATGAGTTCATGGAGGATAGGTCCATCAATGACTATTCACTAAGAAGGTCGGGGACAAAACCCCATGCTCTGGATGTCCCTAAATCTCTGACTGCCAGAAGCTGGGGCTGAATGACGGGGGATGGATCACTTGAAATTTCCCTGTTATGTTCATTCCCTCTGAAGCATTTGGCACAGCCCACTGTCAAAACAGGATACTGGGCTATATGGACCATTGGTCTGACCCAGTATGGCCATTCTTATGTTTTTATTTGAGTGGCTGTGAAGCCCATAGATCTTATTCAACAATTAATAGGTCTTCTTCAAGTGCCAAATTCAGCCCTACTACAATCAGAGGCAACCCCCCTTAACTCCATGGGAGTTGCACCTACTAGAGCCAGGGCTGAATTTAGTCCAACATAGTTAAATCAAAAGCAATTCTGCAGGAAGACTGAGTAGAATATGACTAATTAATATTAATATTTCTAGACACTGCACTCATTTTTGATTGACTGACCTGCTCTGATGACACTGGGTTAAAGCATTTTGCACAGTGGATTAGAAATCCCACTGAAACAACACATAGCAGGTCAGATGCTCAAGAAAAAAATCCATGTAAAAATATCCATACCATGTACAATAACGTACAGTTGTCTTGCATGCACAGCCAATTACTTCTAGAGTTCTGATGAAATTTGGGTGACAGCAGTATAATACAAATTCCATATATTTGTAGATCAACATGCTACAAACATTGATCAAAGATTTGGATTTTTATTTAAAAGACTATTTTAAGGCATTTTCACAGAAAAAGGATTATAGTGGCATGCAAGTACTAAAGTAATCTGTACTGTGTTGCACAGATTACACTGGCATCACAGTTCCATCATGGAACATACAGTGTAAAAAGCAGAAGCAGTCTCGGGATTGGATCAGGCTGAAAGATACAACAGCAGCATTACATCAATGGAGCAAGGCAGTGGGCAAGCGGCAGATATGGTTTTTTGGTAGGAAAATGGCTAAAGGTAGAAATTACAAAGATTATGAATTTGTCAATTGAATTGAAGCTTTTCCTACCTGCCCTGCACGTGGAAGATGGAGGCACCGGAGTCTGGAAAATGAACCAGCGTCAGTAATGGCCAAAGCCCCAAACTGTAAATAGACTCTTGTTCAAAATGAGAAATGGCTGTAAACCCAGCTCCTGGAGCCACACAGCGCCAAGCTCTATGAGGAGTTTGCAGTGTGAATTTGGATTCAGATCCAAATTTTGCTGTTGGGGACAGGAACCTCACTTTTCTACATGTTTTTACAGTGGCTAGCACATTGTGAGCACCACTGCAATATAAATCACAGATTATTTGTGCAGAGCTATAGCTTGATTCTTATTAAATTTATAATTGCTGGCAGCAGTTGTATTCTGTGACCAAAGTTCAAGAGGCTTCAGTTGCCCTAATGCACATTTTCCTTATGCCCTTGGCACCCAGCCACTGCTCTCCAAAACTGAGCTGTTATCCTCTCACTTATCACAACTCTGCTACTTTTTATGCAATCAAGGACTGAAAGTAACATATTTTCATGCAGTGTAAGAAAAATGCATGAAGCTGACTTGAAACGGAACACCTACACCTGCTTAAATTACACATTTTTGAAAAAGGGAATTTAGTCCTTGTGAAAGGTGTTAGAACTATTAGAATTGGGTGTGAAGATTTTCCAATTCTATAAATCCAAGTTCTGTTCAGTGAACGTTATCTACGATCTAGAAACTGAAAAGATGCAGTTTGTGAGGCTTCTCTACATATTTATAGAATTTCTGGCTGAAAAATAGGGAACCTTATGAGAATGATAGTATTTGCTTTGCATGGTATACGTCGGCCTTCTTCTGTTTATACAGATGAGGCCTGTTTTCATTTTCCCTGCAAAGCATGTCGGAACTAATATATAGCTGGATGACATTTGTGCTTATTTATGTTATACTCATTCTTGACATGTTAGATTAAATTTAGGAAACGTAAAAGAGGAGTTATAGAAGGAAGAGCATATTTTGATATACAGGTTATGTAGGTCAGGTTTTAAATAGACAAGGTGGATGAGGTAATATTTTTCACTGGACCAATAAAAGACATTACCTCACCCCCTTTGTCTCTCTAATATCCTAGGGTCAACATGAGTACAACTACACTACATGCAGCAGGTTTTAAATAGGCAGCCTTTCTTTTACTTACTGAATCTAAGAAGAAAGGAAGAATGTCAAGTTCACTGCAGTAAATATATGATCCTAATTGCTAAATAACCAGCCAATGTTTTTTTTTAAATATAAAGTGAAAAATTAAATGTGTTATCATGTAACTTTAGTTGCTGAACTCTTCTTTTGAACAAAGTTCCTTTGTGTATTCTGCTCTGTTATTTGGGTGTGACCTCCCCTTCCCCTGACTGCAGTAAGAATTTCACCCATGTAACTAAGGGCAGAGTGTGGCTCGAAGCTTTTATCTTTTGGGTGTAGGCATGCTAGCAGTTGACCAACATGTTTCAATATATACATGGTTTAACGATGTATTGCTCACTCTTTCATTTACACACACTTCACTTCACATTCACACATAGTTCATTTACACACACTCCTACACAGAGTCAAGGCAGGAAATAAGTAACAGACATGCTTAGAGATAGTTCTCCAAAGATAAACTCTCTGACCTGCATGAAGCAATAACGTGCAATGTTTTATATAAAAGTATTTTTATAGATTACCGTAAAGTCATCACTCTGACCACATCTGGAATAATCTATAAAGTTGTTTTTGACATAATCAGGGTCTAGACTGAGGAAAGGTTCATTAAGGGGTTCCTTACCCAATTCTACCTGGGCTGGGTGAACATCTAAACACACATTTCTTTAAATGAGGTTATAACGAAACCCTGCTGAATTGCAATTGCTATAAATACTATGAAATGTATACTTGAAAAGTCAGCATGAAAATGTATCCTGACAATTACCTCCTATCCATGATGCTTAGATTAGTGAACCTTTACAGTATTCACCAGAAAAATCTGCATTAGCAACCTTTTTGCCAGAAAAGCTGTGACAGTACCATTGCCCTTCTGTAGTTTCAAGTGAATATGGTATTCCTGCCTTGAATAGCTGTGCTAGGTGGTTGTGTAACAAATTACATATGTTGCCAAAAGTAAATTGCTTAACAATCGTGCAAGTTGCCACGTTACAATACAGATGTTGCTTCACTTCAGTTCTGCATAAAATAATCTGTATACTGTAATCTGGTATATCTATAAAGTGCTTCTAGATGCTTTGAGATACAGGCACTATATATGTGTCACACAAGTTTGCATAAGTGGTACGTCTCTTGAGGTAAACTCAGCAAAAGAAGTGTGCAATGAGTATTCAGGTTTACAGAGACAAGTTTTGGGTGTAGTTCCATGCTGGCCCAATTACACGGTGCTTATGATATTTTTTGGACATCATCTTGTGGATGAATACCTTTAATTGTCCCACAAGGATTTGTTGGGATGGTAAAAGTGTCAGGTAGTGGACACCACCACTTAACCTGCAATCGAATGACAGGGTCTAACTTGGACTCTGCTGCCTGCATTACAAGTGGACTATGGACTTCCTTATTCTGTGTTATAGCCTAATCAGCCTCAAGTTAGGCAAACAATAGTTGCAGTGGGCCTCAGCCTCCACTACCTCAGTACAACATAACAGCCACAGCTAATGCTTAACATAATGCTGGCAGTCTACTGCTTTCACCATGCAAGATGGCTTCTTTCCTGTCCTGAATCGAGGATTGGTTCTCCTTCATTATGACATTGCCTCCACCTAGTACTATGTGCCTACGTCAGCAGTAGTTGGCAGTTAGAGGATTCATGCAGTTCCTTTAGAGCCTACGTCCCATAAACTAAGGGTATAAAAACCATCACCCCCAACACTTTCTCAGTTCCACCTTACACCCAGAAGCTATGTTTAAGAGCTAAGAGCTGAAGTGGAGATGAAAAGGTGGATAGAAAACATTTGGGAAGTGAGTTGTTGGTAAATAATCCGAATTCTCTTTCCTGATGCTGCCTCCACAGAGTCCCACTGTAGGCAATTAGAAGAGGGCAGTGGAGAAGTACCAATAGCTGAATGGTGACTGAAGCACTACACCCCCCAAAGCAGCATCTGCTCTTGCTACTGATTCAGGAGCTCTTTGAAGGCAATATGCTCAGAGATAAAGAGTTGTTGTTGGTAAGTACCCATCCTGTTGCAACTCTTCCCTCCTGATTTTGATGCCTCTGTGGTTCAGAGGCAAAGCCAGATTTACAATATATTCGTAATTTGTAGGACCCCAGGATGATAACTTGTTGCCATAAAACAATTTAAAACAATTTCTTAGACCTTCACCTCTGGCAAGGCCACCACCTAAATATTACCCTTTTGTCTCTCTTTCAGAAATACACTGTGCTGCTTTCCCAATAATTTTGCTCCTTGCATACAGTCTAGCCATTGCCATTGGGCTGATATCTACTTCCTCACAATGGTGCTTGTCTCCTTATCAGGGGTCACAGCAACTGTTTTGATGGAGCACCTTTTGTAGTCTGCGAGGGAGGGTATGAAGCTCATAGGGTTTTCCTATGTTTTTTCCCTGGGCATATATAATGGCCACGGTGAGGGAGCGTTTGGAGGGCGGGGGGAGGGAAGCAGGGCTGAAAGGTCAGTCGCAAGCTTGCTTTTTTATATCATGAGCCTCTGTATAAGTGGGAGAGCCCTGTCCTGCTTTAGGAAGACTGTGATGGTTGGTTCTAAGACTCTTTTCAGTGACTTAAATGCTGTGCCACACGTTACCTTCTCTTGCATGTATAAATAGAGTGGAAAAGCATTCAGACACCAAAGTGTTGGGTGCACTCTAAATGCCTAGATAGATGAGGCAGATATACATTAAAACAGCCTCAGGCAGCTTTCAAATATGCTAATGGAAAGATTGCGTAGCACACTCCCCATGAAATACTACATTAATGGGGTCAGGAAGTGTATACATCCTGAGGAGGAACTGTCAATGGTCAGATTTGAGGTGAGACACTTCCCATGAGGAGCCTATCAGAAATGCCTACTTATATCGCATGACCAGGAACCCAGTCCACAGGAGCATGTCAGAACAACAAGCTCTCCCACTAACATCCGGCTGACAAATGGATGGGTTCAGATGTGCACTGAGACTTTACAGTACATTGCGTTCGTGGAGGGATTTCCTGTTTTCAAGGCTTCGAGGTGGTGCCTGACATAGGGGGAGGGATAGCTCAGGGGTTTGAACATTGGCCTGCTAAACCCAGGGTTGTGAGTTCAATCCTTGAGGGGGCCATTTAGGGATCTGGGGCAAAAATTGGGATTAGTCCTGCTCTGAGCAGGGGGTTGGACTAGATGACCTCCTGAGGTCTCTTCCATCTATGATAGGCACTTTGGTGGTGAAGCTGGTTGTCAACCACCCGCTCTCTGTGCCATGTTTTTTTGGGAACTCTTTCATCATTTTGTGCTCCAGCAGCATTCTGTGGGAGTGTCTGTTCTCATTCACCATTATTTCCCTTGTTCAACACTCCCATGGAAACATGTTGGTATGCAGCAGAACCTATGCTTGCGTGATGGGAGATTGCAGCTAGAACTTCTATTTGTAAACTAAATACATTCTCATACTGGGAGGTGAGAATTTGACACCTTTGTGGCTTAATCCAGTTTCCTGGGATGCACTCTATCCCATGGCTGTTTGCCATTCTCGTCCATATTCCTGCCTGCTTTTGACCCATGCACTTGCCTTAAATGAACATTGTTGCATGCCTGGTGACTTCTCCCTATCTTGTAGACAAGTATCTGAGCATCTTTGATGAAGATCGGGTTCAGCTCACACTGGGTGCACTTTCATGTTCTTTTCCTTAGGCACATTTTTCCATGCATTTCTGCATGCACGCACGCACACACACACACTCAGAATGGTGTAGAATTATCTACCCACATATTTACCTAGTATGCTATTGCCTTTGCATTTTCTAATTATGAAAGGTGTTATTCTGTTCCAGTATTGCCTGATTTTTGTTTTTTAGAATGACTTATCAAAAGCTATAATCTTCTGAAGGATCAAAATCTGTTCCTTGGTCCTTCCCTTTAACCTGTTCATGATTTTCATCTTAGGTTCCTTCTTTTCAAATAGCTATTACTTTGACTAGACAGGAAAATGTATGGTTGACACTCTTTATGTGACTTCTTGCAATTCCTTCAGAATGTGTTTGACAAACTTGCTGAAAGCAGTCTCAGAATTCCATCTAAATCAATCCATTATGGTGCCTTCATTTGTTTCTAGGCCACATATGTATGCTGTTGATCTATTTTGATCACACAGAGCTATTTAGATCTAATTACCTATTTGTGACTTAAGGCCCTTAAAGCAAAGTTTGGGAAAAGGGGTCATGGAGTTCATCCTTTTTTCCTGTCCAGCAGGCAGACTGTCCTGTGTCTATGGCAGAATAGCTAATTTAATTTGTATGCATGTCACTCTAATCACAGGTATTTTTAGCTGTTACACTATCTATAGCAATGGCGGAGCTTACTCCTGCTAGCTTTGTTGCTTTAGGGTAGGGCCATTAATGGAATTAAGGGGTAAGAGCATCACAAACGTAACTCTGCCACAGCACCCCTTTGTGTAGCCTCTTTATGCTAGAACGACACTCAATGCATAGGATGAATTTTTCCCTTTGCAATCACCATTTGCATGTATATTTTTGAAGAAGATAAGGCAACATGATAATCATCTTGGATGATAAAATCAGGGCTAGTTTTACTATATCAGCAGAGCAGGTTGTTGCCTCAAGCAGCCAAGTGTTAGGAATACTACAGCGTTTTGTGACTGTGTATGGTGTATTTGTGAATGCCTGAGGGGATATGAGAGGAGTCCAGTTTGACTAGACAGGAAAAATGTTAGATCCAGCTTTGGATAGACTTGCCAATGGCGATAATGAAATGGCTTGTTCAGAAAGTTATTACCTGTCTGTCATACAGATTTCAAAAGGAAGAATTTGGTAACTCATGTATTTTCATGAGAAGCAGCATTATAACAAAATAATGTATCCCTCAAATTACTGTAGTGATGATGAAATCAAATGTTTGTTTCTAAGCAGTTTGCTTCTGAAGCAGCTTTTAGCAAAGGCTTTGGCAGAAAAAATGAATGATTTGGAAGGCATACTTACCAGCACCCAAATCATTAAATGGCTGATATCATGCTTATACAGCCTTCTCAATGTTAAAGAGAAAAGTGGAATTTTATGAAGACCTGGGAACTCCTCCCAGAGAAAGGAATAACAGAGTTGTTGTGGGTCCACTACATGGCTTGTTTTAAAGCAAAGGTTTAGAAAATGGGTCATGGAGTTCATCGCTTTGTCCTGTCAACAGGCAAACTGTTCTGTCTCAGAAGGGGGACATATAGCAGAGAATGATCAATATATGACACCCTAATCACGGATATTCTTAATCAATATATGACACCCTAATCATGGATATTCTTAGGCACTCATATTATCAGTAGCAAGTGGATCTGACTCCCGCTAGTAGCCCAGATCCTCAATTGTGCCAGAGCTCTGCTTGTCACAGTTCATGAGGGCAGGAGGCAAAAATGGCTAGAATAGTCCTCTGTATAGTCCTCTGATCCCAGAGTTGCCTGTAGCTGGATACACACTTGGAGCCATTGAGAACATGTTTAGGACTACACACTATTTACATCAAGAGCTGCAATGTGGTAGAGATCTAGAGAGAGAGCCACAGTCCCACTTCTTCTATTCCTTTGGGGTGTCTTGCATGGAGGAAGCAGTCCCTGTGCTCCTAGGAGTGCAGGGACTTTAATTGCATCCCACCCCTCCACAGGGACACAAGGGGAAAGGGGGCTCCTGCAACCTCTTTCACTCACCCACACTGTGTTGGGTACAATCTGGCCCTATAGCAACAACTGGCTCCCTATCATAGGCTGCTTTAATGGATAGAGCACCTGACTGGGAGTCAAAAGGTCTATAATATATTATCTCTTTTGCTTTTGACTGACATTTAGGCCAGTGGTTTTGATTTCAGTTGGAGTTGTAGGTACTTTGCACTTCTGAAAAGTAGGCCCAATGAATCACAAGTTGGACAACAACATCATTGGCCCACTTTTAAAAATATGAATCTTAACTTTTCTAAGGCTTAATTTCCTCATATGCCAAATGGGAATAATAATGGTTATCAAACTTTGTAAAGTTCTCTGAGAGCTATAGATGACACAGCTATAAAAGTGCTATGTACTGTTAGTATTTATACGTTATTATCTATTCACTTATCTATGTTGTTATTTATTCAAGTGTGTTACAATTTTTCTCCAAAATGTACCACAGTTTTCCTAGTGTTTTTATCTGGTTCCCTCAACAGTACTCTTTAAAATGTTGTGTAATTTTAAATTGAAAATAGAATTGGACAATGGACATTTTCCCCCAATTGAACTTTTTTTATGTTTTCAAATTGCTCACAAATATGTTGTGAAATTCTGAAATTTGTTATTTGAAAGAATTGGCAAATTTCTTCAGAAGAAGATTGACAATTTGCAGTTTGCACTGGGTTAATTAGTGACATAAGTGATAGTGATATTATTTCTCTTTTTCACTAACCAACACAAACAAACTATTTATTTTACAATTGAATATGCCATTCAAAATTCTCTTTAATTGAATAACTGAGCATACAGTTTGAAAACCTGTGTTTTGTTTTGTTTTTGGCCAGTATCTGTGCTGGTAAAAATCAAATGGCCGCATGTTTGTACAAAGTGACTGCAATGGGGTTGGGCATATGGTCTAATTAGAATTCAGATGAATATTTATGGATGATATTCTCCACTATTTGCTCCATTAGACATGTGAATGAGAAATAGTGGACTTGATTACTCTAGAAACAAAAGCCATGTTATGGAAAAAGGAACTTCCTCTTGGGCCCTTATGTCTGATTTTCTATGAAGTGAAACCACTGAATTTCTAATGTCCAGGAAACTAAAGGGCAGGAGCTGATTTACATTCCCAAGTCCATGACCCTTGAGAGCTGGATGCTAAAGGGTCGCTGTGAAGAGGCAGTTGTTGAAGAGAATTCTATTGACTCTGTCTCTTTCCATGATGCCTGATCTCATACTTTAGCATTGGCCATCGCTCAAGGAGAAGCCATTTATTCCCAGTGGCTGCGTGACTGGAGAAGGGGGAGCATGAAAGGGAGAGGGGGATCAATAGGGTGAACATCAGGGTGGAGAACAAGCTTCTAAATGATTCAACATAGTGAAAAATATATTAAGCCTGATACTACTCACACTGAAATCAGTGGCAAAAGTCCCACTGACATCAGTGCAAGCAGGATAGGGCCTATTGCCTCTGGTAAATATACATAAAAGCCAGCAGGCCACATTTACACATAAAAATGAGTTGACTTCATGCTTTGGTAACAGGACGATTTTGATAGATAGGTTGCCTGTTTTTAAAAAGAATTCTCACTTCTGATTATTTTACAACAAAGGCACAAGCTCTGTAAAGGTGATTAACCATTCCCTGCCCCCAAACACACACAAATTTTCTGGAGAGGACCCATGTCACTTACAAAATAGCAGTGCTCCACTGCCTTTTATTTTTTTGTTAATTCACTTAAAGTGAGCATAGAAAAAAGATTATTTTTCCCCTCTAAAATATATGCTTGATCTCCAATCTTTGAAATTAATGAACAATACTGTATTACATTTATTTTATGCAAGCAATTGGCTTGATATATGATTTGTATTTATTGCAGGTAATCTTTCTATGGGGTTATTCTCAGAGATGAGAGTGCTCTATTTACTTTTATTCAGAGTGGTAAAATGCCTATTGTTCTAATTCAAAAAATGGTCACTGATGACAGGCATTTCTGCAGCCAGGAGTTTGCACAATTGAAACCAGTGTAGCTAATTTACGGAAGGAGTAGGAAGGGTATGGTGTGTTTTTTGGCAAATGGTTAGAGTTGAAGTCATTTAAGATTATTGGATTCAAAGTGAAATGAAATCAACAATTACCAAATGAGCTTTACAAATTGGCATTAGATTATCATCAGAACTTCAAGGGACAAATCTTTAAGTCCCAACTCAGTCTAAACTTTCAAGGAGCCAAATTTTGAGAGATATGGAGAACTTTTAAATCCACAAGAGCTGTTGAGTGCTCATCACTCTCAAGATTTGTCTCACTGCAAGCAATTGTAGTCTTGCTTGAGTAGAAACTGAAAGTCAAATTTTGATTGGTCATTGAGCAGGGGTGCACTGGGAGGGGGGAAAAGACACGAAGCTTTCTACCTCTTGCACTTCTCTGAGTGCAGGGACTGCTCCCATCTAGTACCCCACTATACTAACCACCCCAGGCGATGTGGTCCTTCTCCTTCCTCCTGGCCAACACAGGAGAAGAACAGTCCCACTTGGAGCTCACCATCACCACCAACATGGACCAATGCCTATCAGACACTGTCTGGCTATGTGTTCACGGTTTCAGGATTTCGTCCATTATTTGTTATCTTATGTATTTCTAAGACACCCACTCCCCTAGTGTCTGGGAACCTCTACAGTCATATAGATGCATCAATTTTGTGAGAGGAGTAAAAAATGAAGTCAAAATTTTGCCCTACACCTGCACATCCTGGCTGACTTAAATGGGGTTTCAAATGTAACCCTTCTGCCAGGCCAAGTTGATAGCAGCAAGGGCCGGGTTCAATACACAGGGGTTCCCTCTCATTAAAGCAAATGCAAAACTGGCTCGAGCCCCCACCCAGTGACCTGGGAAAATCTTACACACCCCCTGGGCGCCTCAAGGAGGCAATACTTCCCCTCTCGCAAGCACAGAGTCTTGGTGTAGTAGAGAATCTTTAATAACATGAGGCAAACAACATCAGCATTAAATTGGGGAAACACCACAACTAGTGTTCATTAACCAAACCATGAACACTGACCCACCCCAGAAAATTTGGGCCACATCCTTTCCCTCAGGCTCTTGAGTCCCAGAACCCAAACGTGTCTTGAGTCCAGCAATCCACTAATCGCCCAAAGTCCAAAAAAAGTCCAGCCCCGGAGTTCAAAAGTTCACCTGCAGAGTGTTACTCCCCAATCTGGCTAAAATGTGCCTGGGTGTGGGGGAAAGAGGTAAGGGGCACCTTACGTGTCCTGAAGCTGACTGCCCCACAGGGCTCTGCTCCGCTCCACCACGACCAGCTCCGCTCTGCACAGCTCACCGTCTCACGACCGGCTCCGCTCAGCTCGCCGTCTCACGAACACACCGCTGTCTCACGACCGGCTCCGCTCAGCTCGCCGTCTCACGAACACACCGCTGTCTCACGACCGGCTTCGCTCAGCTCGCCGTCTCACGAACACACCGCTGTCTCACGACCGGCTCCGCTCAGCTCGCCGTCTCACAAACACACTGCTGTCTCACGACCGGCTCCGCTCAGCTCGCCGTCTCACGAACACACTGCTGTCTCACGACCGGCTCCACTGCACACTAGAACTTCCGGCTCCCCCCTACTTGACACAGTGCTCAGTGATTTCAGCTCTCAGTGATTTCAGCTCATAGTAGTGGGAGCCTTAGTGCTGGTGCACTATAAGGCTGAAGTGAATTCAGCACAATACCTGTAACAAAACTCTTAATAGACCCAAAATTAGCTCTGACATTCCACAGTGGAGAGAGACAGAGGTGCAATTGGTGCTTCAGGCCCTCACAAAAGGGGCCTACACCACCAGGCACTAATACCTGTCTCAAGTCTCTCTCAATTCACAGAGTTTTGGAACCCATGTCCCTTGCCTAGTGAGTGCTACTCAGTTGATGGTGAGTCCTCCATCATAACAAAAAGGCCAAGTACAGTTCCAAGCACAGTTCCCATAATCAGGGTACTAACAATTTATTCTTCCCGCCCCAATAACAGAGACACTGGGGATCCCACAGCAGCCAAAGTGACGATTTGGGCAGTTATGGCCTCATTCTAGGCAGGGTGGGTGTGCCTATGCAAATGAGATCAGCCCCTGAAGTTCTTTTCCACAACTTGCCACACCTCACCACCAGATGTCAGGGTGGAGCCCACCCTGTCTCTGCTTACATCCTCCCCCCAGCCGAGAATTTGGCGTCCCGACAAATCATACTCCCTTTATACCAACTCATTGATTTCCTCCAAAAGGCCTCAGAAAGCCCACTTTGGCTTCCACAATCCTGTGTGCTAAATGTATTGGCTCCTCACTAGTCACCCCAGGTGCAT
Source organism: Lepidochelys olivacea (assembly GCF_965140295.1). Classification (NCBI taxonomy): domain Eukaryota; kingdom Metazoa; phylum Chordata; order Testudines; family Cheloniidae; genus Lepidochelys; species Lepidochelys olivacea. The sequence goes on from NC_140411.1 coordinate 272,551,652, forward strand.
CATAAGTTAACCGTTTTACTGGTCTTATCACCCTGTCTCGTCTATTGAGAATCTCTGTTGCTGAGGTAAGGGGAACGTCCTCTTGATTGATGGATGGAGAGGCTTCCTTTGAGGGTCTCTTGGCTACTGGCGTAGGCCCCTGCACTCCTAGTTCTAACGCGGGAGGGTCCAAGGTGCCCAGGACATCCTCTACCTGAGTGTCTCCACTGGCCAATAACCTGTGTGTGTCATCACACGGGGGTCTCATCAGCGGCACAGGGGTGTCAGAAAGGGGCCTAAATAATTCCGCCATAGGGTTTAGGGTGGAAAAGGGAGAACTCTCATTCGGTTCAGCTGGTCGAGACTGAAATCTTGTCTCCATCCCAGGATACACCAGGGTTGTGTCTTCCTCCTCAGACTCACTCTCAGATGTGCAGAATAGGGGTAAGTTAGCTGCAGGAGGCTCACTGTCTGTGTTGGATGGCAGCTTTGGTCTAGCACTTCTGTTCTGCCCGGCTGCCCTGTCATGGCCCATCTCATAAGGGGTGCTTACCAATTCCCCCACAGGGAGCAAAAGGTTTCTATGCACCGTCTTTATTTGCCCTGGACTGTCTTCAGGTTTGATCTTGTAGACCGGCAGATCTCCCAGCTTTTCCATCACCAGGTAAGGTATTGCCTTCCATCTGTCAGCTATCTTGTGTTTGCCAGCGATACCCAAATTTCGCAGCAGGACTCTGTCCCCCGGCTGGAGCTCCTGCGAACGCACTCTAGCATCATATCGATGTTTGTTGCGGTCTGCGTTCTTCCGAGCCGCAGCGGTAGCCAAGCGATAAGCATCCTGCAGCCTCTCTCTTAGTCGGGATACGTATTGCTGATGAGTTTCATAGCTATCTCCATCCTCTGATACACCAAAGCACAAGTCTATGGGTAATCTTGGTTCTCGCCCAAACATCAAAAGATATGGGGTGACTCCCGTAGCATCGTTCTTTGTGGCATTGTAGGCATGCACCAGAAATGCGACATGCTGGCTCCAGGTTGCCTTCTGCTCTGGTCGCAAAGTTCCCAACATATCTAATAGGGTTCGGTTGAACCTCTCTGGCTGGGGATCACCTTGGGGGTGATAAGGCGTTGTCCTAGACTTTTTAATTCCTGCTATCTTCAGCACCTCCTTCAGAAGGTGACTCTCAAAATCCCGCCCCTGATCAGAGTGTATCCGAGCCGGGAATCCATAGACTGAGAAATATTTGTCCCACAATACTCGAGCGACGGTGGTGGCCCTCTGATCACGTGTGGGATATGCCTGTGCATACCGTGTAAAATGGTCAGTCACTACTAGAATGTTCCCAACATTCCTCTTGTCTACCTCTACAGACAAGAAATCAATGCATACCAACTCCAAAGGTTTGTTGCTGGTGATGTTCTTCAGATATGCAGCCCTCGTGGGCAGAGTTTTCCTTTGAACACATCGAGCACAAGTCTCACATTTCCTGCGAACATCTTCAGCCATTCGGGGCCAATAGAACCTACTACGAATAAGTTCCAGAGTCCTCTCCATCCCTAAATGCCCAAAGTCATCATGCAGGGCCCTCATGGCCAGGGCTCTGTACCTTTTTGGCAGTACTAGTTGTGCTCGTTGCTTTTGTAAAGAGTCGGTGGTCATTCGGTGTAGCACTCCCTGAATCAGTTTTAATTTGGTCCATTCTCTCAATAGTAGTTTACCCTCCGGGTTAGGTGGGACAACTGCAGCTGGGCTTCGCCCCTCCCTTTTGGCAAGTAGCGTATCACGAATGTCAATATCTTGCCGCTGGGCTTCTTGCCAGTCAGCCGCATTGAGCATGGGCAAAGGAGATTGGTCCAATGCAATATAGTTCACTGAGGCAGAAGGCATGCATTCAGGGGGCAGGCCCAAAGCTTCTGCAATACATCCCTGAAGGCTCTCATAGGCCTCTGGCTCTCGACGACTCACACTGCAAATAGCTCTCACTCCATCTGTAGGTATCACAGCAACTTCTGGAGCCTGCGGACGCCTGGACAATGCATCTGCATCTACATTGCTTCTCCCTGATCGGTACTGAATGCTAAACTCATAGCTAGCCAAGGCGGCCACCCATCTCTGCCCTGTAGCATCCAGCTTAGCACTTGTTAACACATAGGTCAGTGGATTGTTGTCTGTCCACACCTGGAACTGAGCACCATACAAGTAGTCTCGAAATTTCTCAGTGATGGCCCATTTCAAGGCCAAGAATTCCAGCTTGTGGGTGGGATAGCGAGTTTCACTATCAGACAATCCTCGGCTGGCAAAGGCTACAGGTTTATGTTTGCCTTCCACTTCCTGGTACAGGACTGCTCCCAGACCCTCCAAACTGGCATCAGTATGCAGGATAAATGGTTTGCTTGGGTCAGCAAAAACTAGGACTGGAGCATGAGTTAGGCAAGTAATGATTTCTCGAAAAGCCCTTTCACATCTCTCATCCCACCGTGGCCCAAATGGTGCAAAGGGGCCATAGTTTCTCTGCACAGGAGGCTTTGGGAACCTCCCCTTATTCCTGGTCTTAGATTTGTTCTTGCTGGACTGATGTCCCCTGGTAAGATCATTCAGAGGCTTTACAATCGTAGCATAGTTTTTCACAAACCTGCGGTAGTAGCCACTAAATCCAAGAAAGGTCTTGAGTTCTCTATAGTTACTTGGACGTGGCCATGTAGTGAGTGCTTCTATTTTATCAGGATCAGTACTCACACCCTCTTGGGATACGATGTGACCCACATACTTCACTGAGGTTCTGCAGAACTGGCATTTGTCAATTGAAAGCTTCAGACCATAATCCTCCAACCTATCAAGCACTTTAAGAAGTCTTTCTTCATGCTCCTCTAAGGTTCTTCCAAACACAATCAGGTCATCCAAATAAACTAACACTTGCAGTAAATTCATGTCTCCCACAACTCTCTCCATGAGACGTTGAAAGGTGGCAGGTGCTCCAGAAATCCCTTGGGGCATGCGTTCGAACTGATAAAACCCTAATGGGCAGATGAAGGCGGTCTTCTCCTTATCTTCTTCTCCCAGAGGGATCTGGTAGTACCCACTTCGAAGATCCAACACAGAGAACCACTGGCTTCCCAGCAGACAGTCTAAGGCATCTTGCACTCGAGGCATAGTGTACTGGTCGACCACAGTACGGCTGTTTAGGGTGCGGTAGTCAATACACATCCGGATTTTCCCATTCTTTTTACGGACTACCACAATGGGCGAGGCGTATGGGCTGCGGGACTCTGTAATGATGCCATTCGCAGCCAGCTCCTGAAGATGATGTCGCACATCTTCCATCTCAGAGAGAGCAATCTTCCTAGATCTCTCCCTAAAAGGTCGAGAGTCATGTAGTCTGATATTGTGTTCTACTCCTTTTGCACATCCCACATCCCACTCATGCAGTGAGAACACCTTGGATCTTTCACAAAGTTTCTTCCTCAGGCGATCTTTCCACTCCTCGGACACTGGTGAATCTCCAAAGTCAAACTTTGCTGGGTCTATCGTCGGAACTTGCGTTTCACACTGGGGGGTTACAATTGACTCGGGTTCAAAGAGGTCTGCTATCTTTTGTCCTCGCCTCACAAAAATATCACGACTTGTCCCATTAGCAATCAGTATAGTCACCTCTTCCTGGGCTTCAGCAGGTAGGGTTATGACTCCACTAAGAACCAGCACTCCTTCAGGGAGCCCTCCCTCAGTTGGCTGCTCCACCACTGCTAATGTTCTCTTATTGCCTTTCAGGCAGGTACTCATGACAATCACCTCCTTTTCTGTCATTGCAGACACCACTAAGGGGACCGGGCCTGCGTACCTCAGTGCTCCCACCGGCAAATCAGGCATCACTCTTTTTGCGTCCTCAATTTTTCTGTAGGCTGCAGCACAATGTGTGTGTATCACCAAGGTATTCAGGTATTGGTCCCCTGCTCGCTGTCTGCAGTAATCTGCAAGTACCTTAAAGAGGCTGGAGTTGGTCCCTATCAGCACGGACACATCAGAGACACCTTTAGGGTCAGGGCATATTAAAGCTGCAGTGTCCACCTCCTGTCTTACCCCAGCGATCTCTTCTGGGAATTCCAGGTGTACAATGACATACCCCTGATACGGGTATTCATCCATGCTGAGACCACACAGGCCAAGCCCTGTCAAGGGCTGTATAGGCAGATGCATAAGCATCTGCTGGTAGAAAGACTGGAATATGATAGTCACTTGGGATCCCGTGTCAAGCACTGCTCTACATTCTGTCCCTTCAACCTTTACAGTGACCTCAGCTCGAGGTCCTATCAATCCTGGTGGGATTCGGGTGGCATGGTTCTTCGCAGGGGAGCCTCCAAACCCTGCAGGCCTAGGCGGCTCCCTTCCCAGGCCCTGGGGCCGTTTCCCGACTTTCCCCAGGTGGTCCTCAGCTTTTGGTATACTAGCGGGGGATTCTCTGCATTCTGACACCTGGCAGCAATGTGCCCATCCTGGCCACACCGGTAGCAGAAGAAGGATTGCCCTTTCCCGTGTTGCCGGGGTGGGGCAGAGGTTCTAAATGTAGTCTTCTGAACCGTGGTAACAGGGGGTTCCTTGTACGCTGAAGTCTTTGCTGAATCGATGGTATTCTCTAGTTCAGCCACTTTCTGTGTCAGGACCTGCACTCGTTGGGTAAGTTCCTCTTGAGGATTCACCATCAGCGCCTTGGGCGCTCGTATGGATGTTGTGGCAGTTGCCTGGGGTGGCTGAACCTCCCAAACCTCACCAGCTGCCTGCCTCTCTTCCTCCTCTCGGACCTCTTTTATCAGTCGAGAGTAACCCGGTGGATTGTCTTGGCGCTCCCTTAATCGAAGGTGGAGAAGGATTGGGTTCTGATATTGAATTCCCCTCACAATCTGAGCCAATCTAGTCCGGTCCATTTGCTCAACCGCTACTGCTCCCCTCATGATGGCTCTCTGTAATAATTTCTCCAACCTCTGTATGTAGGCAGAAACTTTCTCTCCCTTTTGTTGCCTGGCATTGAGGAACTTGCAATAAACATCCTCTGAGCCCTCGGTTCTCCCGAAGGCATGATCAAGGGCCTCTAGGCAGTCCTTTACCTTGACCCCAGGGTTACTGAGCTTCAGGGTGCGAATCACATCTAGGGCTGGCCCCCTGAGGCACTCTACTAGTCGCCTTCTCTTTTCAGCATCAGGTACTGCCCACTCCTGCAGCATTTCAGTGGTGTGTTCCAGCCAGGGTTCAAATGCTTCCTCCCCGGGTATTGGGGTGGGACCCCCAGAAAACAGCCTCAGTTTACGATAGGGGCTTGACTCAGGGTGGGGTGGCACGACCTTCTCTAATGCTTGTCCCAAAGCCTTCACCCACTCATCAGGTGATGGAGCAGCCTCCCGGGTTGGGACTCCTGGGTCAAGGCCCAACAGACCCGGCATATCAGCCAAGGTCTTCCCCTCTCTCCCCAAAAAGGCTGACATTTTCTTTAAAAACTCCACTTCAGATGCAGGAGCCGGTGAGGGCTGGCTCCCAGTAGTTATTACCTTCCACTCACCATCTTCCACTGCTATCGTGCCTGGAACCTGTAGAGGGTCCACAGCCGACGGCAGCTCACACAGTACAGCAAAATCTCCATCCTCCCTCACAAATATGCGCCCACGCATTTTACACTTACTCAGGTACTCAGTGGATGCCCTTAAGGTAGGCTCTATTGAGCCTTCATCGAATGCCTCCGGCACCCCGGTCACCAGGACACAGTTCCTAGGGTTAATATTCATCCCCTTGCACCAATCCTCTAGCAAATGTAGGGCCATTATACAAACTGTAATTTCTTTCCCAAATATAACAGATCAAAACAACAACAACCAGATTCTGGGTTCTCCCAATTTAATGACTCACCTAAGATGTGCTTGCGAGGGGTACTGACCCAGTCTCGATCCCGGACGAGCCCCCACAAATGTAACCCTTCTGCCAGGCCAAGTTGATAGCAGCAAGGGCCGGGTTCAATACACAGGGGTTCCCTCTCATTAAAGCAAATGCAAAACTGGCTCGAGCCCCCACCCAGTGACCTGGGAAAATCTTACACACCCCCTGGGCGCCTCAAGGAGGCAATACTTCCCCTCTCGCAAGCACAGAGTCTTGGTGTAGTAGAGAATCTTTAATAACATGAGGCAAACAACATCAGCATTAAATTGGGGAAACACCACAACTAGTGTTCATTAACCAAACCATGAACACTGACCCACCCCAGAAAATTTGGGCCACATCCTTTCCCTCAGGCTCTTGAGTCCCAGAACCCAAACGTGTCTTGAGTCCAGCAATCCACTAATCGCCCAAAGTCCAAAAAAAGTCCAGCCCCGGAGTTCAAAAGTTCACCTGCAGAGTGTTACTCCCCAATCTGGCTAAAATGTGCCTGGGTGTGGGGGAAAGAGGTAAGGGGCACCTTACGTGTCCTGAAGCTGACTGCCCCACAGGGCTCTGCTCCGCTCCACCACGACCAGCTCCGCTCTGCACAGCTCACCGTCTCACGACCGGCTCCGCTCAGCTCGCCGTCTCACGAACACACCGCTGTCTCACGACCGGCTCCGCTCAGCTCGCCGTCTCACGAACACACCGCTGTCTCACGACCGGCTTCGCTCAGCTCGCCGTCTCACGAACACACCGCTGTCTCACGACCGGCTCCGCTCAGCTCGCCGTCTCACAAACACACTGCTGTCTCACGACCGGCTCCGCTCAGCTCGCCGTCTCACGAACACACTGCTGTCTCACGACCGGCTCCACTGCACACTAGAACTTCCGGCTCCCCCCTACTTGACACAGTGCTCAGTGATTTCAGCTCTCAGTGATTTCAGCTCATAGTAGTGGGAGCCTTAGTGCTGGTGCACTATAAGGCTGCAGTGAATTCAGCACAATACCTGTAACAAAACTCTTAATAGACCCAAAATTAGCTCTGACATTCCACAGTGGAGAGAGACAGAGGTGCAATTGGTGCTTCAGGCCCTCACAAAAGGGGCCTACACCACCAGGCACTAATACCTGTCTCAAGTCTCTCTCAATTCACAGAGTTTTGGAACCCATGTCCCTTGCCTAGTGAGTGCTACTCAGTTGATGGTGAGTCCTCCATCATAACAAAAAGGCCAAGTACAGTTCCAAGCACAGTTCCCATAATCAGGGTACTAACAATTTATTCTTCCCGCCCCAATAACAGAGACACTGGGGATCCCACAGCAGCCAAAGTGACGATTTGGGCAGTTATGGCCTCATTCTAGGCAGGGTGGGTGTGCCTATGCAAATGAGATCAGCCCCTGAAGTTCTTTTCCACAACTTGCCACACCTCACCACCAGATGTCAGGGTGGAGCCCACCCTGTCTCTGCTTACACATGGATGAAACAGGAGATTCTTAAAATGATCTATATTTAAAATACTGGGTAGTCTGCAGATTTAAATATACACACACTAATAGACTCCAGTTCCCAAGCATTATCCATTACGAGAAAATTCATTGCATTGAAATGAGACCTCTTTTCTCTGAAAAGCCATGTATTAGTAGTCTTCTTCACATAAACTGATGAGTCTGCATTTAAACACAACGTAGGAAATTACATAATATTGGGCCAGATCATTTCCTCCTGAGGCAAACCACTAGGAGGAAGTCTGTGAGCAACCCTCACAACGATCCCCCACATCATTTCATCATACCATGTTGTTCATATGGAAGATGCCAAGGGACATGCACCCAAACCTGGAGATGGTCTCCAGCAGATCTCCTGGGATTTACCAGATTTGGGGGCTGGCCCCCAGCCTCTTCTGATGTGGGAGAAGCAAACATGTCTCTTTGTTAGCTCTGTCTCCTGGCATCATCCTGTCTGGTTCCCTGGCAGCATCGCTATGTCAGAGCCTGGCTATCACACACTGCAGCTGGCTGTGACTAAACCCAGGGGACAAGGAGAGGAAAAAGAGCTCTGCAGAAAAGACCATACAGCTCCAGACTAACTCAACTATGTGGGGCCAGAAACCAGGTGTGTATCTCTAACCTCACACCCAAGTCTTGATCCACTCCCTCAGCAATGACCCTGACACATGGAGTGCTCTCTGCAGGATTCTTGGTGGGTGAGAACATAAGAACATAAGAATTTCCTTACTAGATCAGACCAAAGGTCCATCTAGCTCAGTATCCTGTCTTCTGACAGTGGCCAGTGCCAGGTGACCCAGAGGGAATGAACAGAACAGGTAATCATCAGGTGATCCATCCCCTGTTGCTCATTCCCAGTTTCTGGCAAACAGAGGCTAGGAACACCATTCCTGCCCATCCTGGCTAATAGCCATTGATGGACCTATCCTCCATGAATTTATCTAGTTCTTTTTTGAACCCTGTTATGGTTTTGGCCTTCACAACATCCTCTGGCAAGGAGTTCCACAGGTTGACTGTGCGTTGTGTGAAGAAATACTTCCTTTTAAACCTGCTGCCTATTAATTTCATTTGGTGACCCCTAGTTCTTGTGTTATGAGAAGTAGTAAACAACACTTCCTTATCTATTTTCTTTACACCAGTCATGATTTTATAGACCTCAATCATATCCCACCCCTTAGTCGTCTCTTTTCCAAGCTGAAAAGTCCTAGTCTTATTAATCTCTCTTCATATGGAAGCCGTTCCATACCCCTAATAATTTTTGTTGCCCTTTTCTGAACCTTTTCCAATTCCAATATATCTTTTTTGAGATGGGGCGACCACATCTGCACACAGTATTCAAGATGTGGGCATACCATGGATTTATATAGAGGCAACATGATATTTTCTGTCCTATTAGCTATCTTTTTCTTAATTATTCCCAGCATTCTGTTCTCTTTTTTGACCGCCACTGCACATTAGTGGATGTTGTCAGAGAACTATCCCCAATGACTCCAAGATCTCTTTCTTGAGTGGTAACAGCTAATTTAGATCCCGTCATTTTATATGTATAATTGGGATTATGCTTTCCAATGTACATTACTTTGCATTTATCAACATTAAATTTCATCTGCCATTGTGTTGCCCAGTCACCCAGTTTTGAGAGATCATTTTGTAGCTCTTCACAGTCTGCCTGGGTCTTAACTATCTGTAGTAATTTTCTATCATCTGAGTGGTGGTGGTGGGGTGGGGGGAGTGTGGGGAAGGGGGAATGCTGATACAAGGACATTGCATGAAGGCCATTGATACAGGTTATACACCTTTTTATAATTGGGTCTTTACCAATTTAATGTGGCAATGACCTTACAACAAATTATGCCTCATATTTTTTTAAAAAAAGACTTGCTTGCAGATTTTAAAGACTCACAAAACAAGTTAAAGTGCAGAATATTGTACTAAAATGTTAGGATCATCCTCTGCAGGCTCAGGCTCTCGCATTAATGTACTGCTCAGTTCTAAAAGAGCAGTTTACTGTCTTTGCTTTTATGTTAGATCCTGCTAAGCAGAACACTCTGTTCCCTGCCAGGAGGAACTCTTATGCAGCTCCTCAGGATGTGTACCCAGCATTACATCTAAGAACCAAGTGACCCCTCCCACAAAGCTAGTCACATTTCTTCTCTCTATTGTACACAGCACATCAGGTCAGGGTTTCTTGTTTGTTTGTCTGTTTGTTTGCTTCTGTCCGTAAATACATCTGAGACAAACTGAGAAAATTGGTCACAGTTTGATCAGGGGTGGGAGGAGAGACGTAAATCACAAGGCTGCACTTTTTTTAGATTAGTAAACAGTGAACATCTAAAAAAGCAGAGATTTGTTTTTCTCATTCTTCATCACAAGCATGTTTGAGACATCTGATTAATTTAAAGACACACCACTGGCCTAATTTTTCACATGTATATTCATTGTTGTGATTTCTGTTTTCAGTCTTTTAGTTGTGCTCATCCTGCATTCTCCAAAATCAATGGGGGGAAGCCTCTCTCCCCGAGTCTTGGTGAGATTATGTTAAAATATTGCTTCTGTTTGTATTTAGATTCTTCTATTTCTGGTGTTATCAGGCATGCATGTGTAGAACACTTGGACTAACATTCAGCTATCCATCCTCTTCTAGGGGAAAATGTAGAGAGTGGAAAGTACAGTATGAGCTGCTTATTTTAAAGCTTTGTCATGGATAATAGAGGCTTCTGTGCAACAAATAGTTAGACATAACCATTATCATTCTTCTTACTCTTTCAAAGTGATTTGTTTTTCAGTTATTTTCAGTTATGAGCAAAACTGGGCAAGACAGGTACAGATATGCTTCTGTTTAAGCTATAGCATATCTTTTAGAAAGCCATCCAGTCTTGATGTATGGAGAATCCACCATATCTATACGTATCTTGATAAATTGGTCCAATGGCTTGGATCCTTGCTTTTTTGCAATATTTTTAAATATTATTTTCCCGTCTTTGCCTCAAGGGTGTAAAAATTTAAAAAAATCTAAAGAATTGAACTTTACTATCATCATTACTCAGGGAAAATATAGGTTTCCATATCTGCACTAAATGTTAGGACAACAGTATGCTAAAATTCAGAATCCAGCAAATATCAGGACCCTGCAACTAATTTGTGTAACCAGCCTTTCTGGTTAGAATACCTCACTTTACCACATTGTAAAGAAGGCTAGGCAAACCATTTCTGGAACTCCTTTGGCTCTAGAAGAAATCTTGGGGCTAGCTGCCCCGAGTACATGCCTGACAGACCTTGGGCACGTACTCGGGGAGGCCAGCTTATCCCACAACTCATGTGCCACAGCTACACTCTAGTTTTAGGGCACTAGCTCGATGAGAGCTAGCACAAGTATGTCTCCTCAAGCTGGAAATCACACCTCTGCCTCCAAGGGTAGACATATCCTATGTATGTGGTGGGTGAAATTCTGGGGCCTGCGTTGTGCAGGAGGTCAGACTAGATGATCATAATGGTCCCTTCTGACCTAAATATCTATGATTACTCACGGAACAAAATACTACTCTGAAATAAGGCAGGCAGAATTTGTCATCCTACGATTTCATGAGCTCGATCTAATGGAATTAGTTTTGCAGAATAGTTTTAACCTGTCCTGATAACTTCTCTCTTGCAGCTCATGGATTTCCCATTCCTTCTCTTCACCTTTCTGTTAACGTAGTGATGTGTTTTATATTATTAGAGCTTATTTGTCAACCTCTTGCTCGTGCAAATTCAATGGGATTATCATATGAATGTTTGCAGTATCTGGTGCTTCATGACACACTAATCTAGAGAGCTGGGATTTTTGAGTTTGATTCTGAGTTCAGTTTCTCTCAGACTACCACATGCTTTCAAAGCGAGACTTCTTGAGCTTGGGAGAACCTGTGGGGGTGGAGCAATCAACCATTATTCCAATGTAAACTAAACACTGATTAACAATTACAGTGTTGTATTTCATAGTGTGATAATAGGTTGAGAGAAAGGCCTATAACCCAGGCTGAAGAGCCCTTACCTCCACCTCATTGCAGAGATGCTGATTAAACGTGCTCTTCCCTATTAATGCAAGGATTAAGATAACTCAAAAATGCATTTCTTACACATCATACAAAACAAGCTATTCTATTTTGGGAGAAATAAGACCTTGCCATAGCTTTAAAAATGCTTATCATAGAATATCTGGGTTGGAAGGGACCTCAGGAGGTCATCTAGTCCAACCCCCTGCTCAAAGCAGGACCAATCCCCAACTAAATCATCCCAGCCAGGGCTTTGTCAAGCTTGACCTTAAAAACCTCAAAGGAAGGAGATCCTACCACCTCCCTAGGTAATGCATTCCAGTGCTTCACCACCCTCCTAGTTGAAAAGTTTTTCCTAATATCCAAACTAAATCTCTTCTACTGCAACTTGAGACCATTACTCCTTGTTCTGTCATCTGCTACCACTGAGAACAGTCTAGATCCATCCTCTTTGGAACCCCCTTTCAGGAGTTGAAAGCAGCTATCAAATCCCCCCTCATTCTTCTCTTCTGCAGACTAGACAATCCCAGTTCCCTCAACCTCTCCTCATAAGTCATGTGATCCAGTCCCTTAATCATTTTTGTTGCCCTCTGCTGTACACTTTCCAATTTTTCCACATTCTGCTTGTAGTGTGGGACCCAAAACTGGACACACTACTCCAGATGAGGCCTCACCAATGTCGAATAGAGGGAAACGATCATGTCCCTCGATCTGCTGCCAATGATTCTACTTATACAGCCCAAAATACTGTTAGCCTTCCTGGCGACAAGGGCACACTGGTGACTCATATCCAGCTTCTCATCTGCTGTAACCCCTCCGTCCTTTTCTGCTGAACTTCTGCCTAGCCATTCGGTCCCTAGTCTGTAGCGGTGCATGGGATTCTTCCGTCCTAAGTGCAGGACTCTGCACTTGTCCTTGTTGAACCTCATCAAATTTCTTTTGGCCCATTCCTCTAACTTGTCTAGGTCCCTCTGTAACCTATCCCTACCCTCCAGCGTATCTACCACTGTTCCCAGTTTAGTGTCATCTGCAAACTTGCTGAGGGTGCAATCCATGCCATTCTCCAGATCATTAATGAAGATATTGAACAAAACCGGCCCCAGGACCAACCCTTAGGGCACTCCGCTTGATACTGGCTGTCAACTAGACATGGAGCCATTGATCACTACCCATTGAGCCCGACGATCTAGCCAGCTTTCTATTCACCTTATAGTCCATTCATCCAGCCCATACTTCTTTAATTTGCTGGCAAGAATTCTGTGGGAGACCGTATCAAAAGCTTTGCTAAAGTCAAGGAATAACACATCCACTGCTTTCCCCTCCTCCACAGAGGGAATTATCTCGTCACAGAAGGCAATTATATTAGTCAGACATGACTTGCCCTTGGTGAATCCATGCTGACTGTTCCTGATCACTTTCCTCTCCTCTAAGTGCTTCAGAATTGATTCCTTGAGGACCTGATCCATGATTTTTCTAGGGACTGAGGTGAGGCTGACTGGCCTGTAGTTCCCCGGATCCTCCATCTTCCCTTTTTTAAAGATGGGCACTACATTAGCCTTTTCGCAGTCGTCCGGGACCTCCACTGATCACCATGAGTTTTCAAAGATAATGGCCAATGGCTCTGCAATCACATCCGCCAACTGCTTTAGCAGTCTCAGATGCAGCGCATCTGGCCCCATGGACTTGTGCTCGTCTTGATTAATAACACTAGTATTATAATATTCACAACCTACACTAAAAATATCTTTTTCGATAATAAGAATGGATTGCTAACATATTTTTTTTTTACATGTAGCACACAATACATCTCAGGAAAGGCACCCTTTCATGAATCTCAGGAATAAATGTAATTTTTCAGTAACAATCACCAATGATTTTTCAACTCCTTTTCTTTATGAGGTCAATGCCAAATACAATAAAAATCATAGACACAACTGTGATGGTATTAATATAGGGAGAATATCCTTAATTGTTCACTACTCTGAAAGGTTTTAACAAGATACTGCATAAAAACAGTAACACAACAGCACTTCCTTATTCTGGTAGGAATTATTTCCTAAACAAAATATAACTTGTAAGAAAAATGATTCATGCCTCTTATTTATTTCCTTCAACAGACATGCACTAATCCGAAGACTCTAGGCCCATAACAATAAAATGAAATAAAATCACAAAATTCCTACCAATCTATTTTCAGCTCTAGAATCTTGGCCTTCATCAGAAAGGCCTGGGTAAGCAGATAGGCTTTGCAATGCTTAGGTTACATAATATTGCCTAGATAAAAGTAGTCACATTTTATTATTTATTTCTATGCTGGTAGAACCTGCAATGAGCAAGGCAATCCCCAAACCAATAGGGAGAGACAGTTCCTACCAAAACAACATGAAAAGAATGTTGCAAAGTCAAGTACTCAAAAGTTAGAAATGCCAGAATTAGGGTTGCCTAGACAAGCTTAATTCACCCCCTCTCCCCCTTGTGTGTATGCATTAGGATACAGTCCTTAATTACAGGGTTATGTACTGTTTTCCTACAGGACGCCTATCTCAGTCAGTGCAGGGTGGACTGTACTTAGAGAATGGCTTAGCTGTTCAATATTTATTTTTACCCTTCTCATCCAAAGGATGGTCCAATGTATTGATGCCGACCTGAGAAACCCTCCCAAGTTACGGTTGATCACACAGGCCAGTGCAGGAGGAACAGTGCCCTGCCACCGCAGTTGAGTCACTAGCTTGCAGCCTGACTGTGCCAAAGTCTTTGCATCTGGAGCTGCTAAGGAAGGAGGAGACAGCTGAAGGAGCATGGAAAGGAGATTCCCAAAGATCTACTGCCTTTCCGATTAGCTCGGAGCAAAGGTAGTACAGCAAGCTGCTACTATGAGCACAGAGGCAGCAGACTAGAGCTGTGACACAGCTACCAACCCTATGTATGGTCAGCTGGTCAGGTGTCAAGCATTTGGACAAATGAGCTCACTTTGCGTTTCTGTGTAAGTAGAGTCCACCCAAGAAGTCATATACCTCAGTTTCATCTCCTCTATGTATGTCTATTTTATATATATATTAGAGATGGTGGAAACACTCTGAATTTCAAAGTTTCTCCGGGGGCGGGGGGGGTGATAAAAATGGGCAATTTCTATGCAAAAATAATTCTATATTTAAAATGGGGAGGTTTCTAGCCCTGATCCCCCTCCCCCCTTCCAAACCACTCGGTCCCAGCCCGGAGCACCCTCCTACACCCCAAACCCTTCTGCAGCCCAACCCCAGAGCCCACAATTCCAGCCATAGCCCTCACCCCAGCCAGAGGTCTCAACTCCCCACACACCCCAACCTCCTGCCCTGATCCCCTGAGCAGAGGGTGGGGCCTCAGAGAAGGGGTGGAGCAGGGGTGGGGCCTCAGAGGAGGGAAGGGGAGGGGCAGGGCAGCGGGTGGGGCAAGGGTGTTCATTTTTGTGCATATAGAAAGTTGGCAACCCTAGAAAGCACCCAAATTCCTTTTTTTTAAATCATGATTTTTAAGATAATCTCATATTTTTAGGGGAGAGGGAGGGCTGACTCATAATTATTGAATACTTGGCAATACTGTTGATGGAAGTACTAGTTGCAGTGACTGCAATTGATTATGGGCCTTAAAACTACCATGCCAACAAGGAAACTTAAACTATGTATCCATAAACTTAACAAATCTTCTGATTTTAACAAAACTGCCATCTCTGGTAGGTTGGAAGGCCATTTGGAGCTGCTCTCCCTCTTTCAACTCCTCCCTCTCTGCCCCAGGAAGGAGGGAGGCCCAATATGCAAAGTCCCCAGGCCCTTATCCTTCCTGGGTCACTCCAACTGTGACTAAAACTTGTCAATCTCCCTTTCCCTCTTGTTTTAAAAAAAATAACATGGAAGCAGTGGGTATTGTTGGGAACAAGGATAAATGGGGAAAGCATATCATAGTGCCATGTGAGTGTCTAGAAGTAGGGCTGTGCAGGGTGGTAGAACACAGAAATGTTGACTCCCATCTCTGGCTGGCCAGTGATGCCAGCCACCATCATTCACCTATTAAATTTTCAAACAAGCACCTTCATACTATCACTTGTGCTGCCCCACATGCTTGGGAGGAGCTCCCCATTAACACTGGACTGCCATCTCATTATCCACCTTCAAAACTTTCCTTGAAACTCTCCTTTGCCATGATGCCTACAAAAAAAAAAAATCAAGAACTGTTATGCTGAGACCACTGCCTCTCATACCGACCAGTATTGTCTCATTATTTCCCTGTACTCCCTTGTCTGCCTGTTTCCATCAATTGTCTCTTTTCTTATAAGATTATAAACTCTTTGGGGCAGGAGATCATCATTTTCTTCTGTGTTTGTACAGCACCTAGCACAATAGTGTCCTGGGTCATGCCCAGGGATCCTAGGTGCTTGGGAATGCCACTACTCTCTATTAAATAATAGTCCAGACGTGTGGGTGGAGAACTGGGGACTTGAGGAAGAGTATATTTCTGCAGGAGCCAGAAGAGGGGCTCTAGGGGACATTGGAATGGGAGTTTGCTGGGCCTCTGCAAGAAAGCAATCAGAAATAATCCATATCAACCTTAACAGTTATCCATGTGAGTAAATATTGGCACTGGTACATATTTATTTAAAAAGCTGGGAAATCCCCAAACAAAATAAAATTAATTTTGGTTTCAGGTTGCTAGACTGCATATTCCTCCAACGGTCCAGCACAAACTGGAAAAAGGACAAAATAAACATTTAAGTCATTCAACTGCCTGTCTATACTACACTAACCGGTTCCCCTTTTTACTTCAACTACCTCTATTTTACCACTCACAGCCAACATATCTCTGGTCTCATCCTAAAGAAACAATAGGCAGCCTTAACTCTAACCAAAAATATAATACAAAACACAGATATGCATACATAAACTCTGTAATTTCTATATTCTATTACTACCAATCCTTACAACACAGTTCACTCATTCACATAACTTTTCCGAAACATTATAGGATCTCAAAGCAGTCTTTGCAGTCTTACACCTCAGCTAATTTACAGTGTTTTGTACTGGTATATAGTTCATGACTTGCGCATACAATGTAAATTAGAAAAGCCACACCAACCATTATTAATTATCAAAACACAGGAACATACAACCAATAAACATGGCCACAGTTCAAGGGTGTGTGTATATGCATATATTTTTAACTCTCTAGATGTCTATTTGTTCACTATCGAAATATACACCTCTCTCTGTACATATATTAAATATATGCTTATGTGTCTGTGCAAACAGATGTTTCTCTAGATACATGTAAATTATCTGTATATATGCAAACACCTCTTTGGGTACATGTATTGAATCTATATTGCCTGGGTAGATATTTACATTGCTAAATATGGACGTATTAATAGACATGTGGACTCTACATAAATAATGTAGAGTCCACATGTGTTAGCAAATATATCTTTGTGCATATCTGTATACAGAGATTGTATCTTTCTATGTACATATCCTCTATATGTACAGATTTATTTTTGCATACAGGTAGTGAATCTATACTGTTATGTGTGTAGGCAGCTATTTCTCTTACTAGTTTCAGAGTAGCAGCCCTGTTAGTCTGTATCCGCAAAAAGAACAGGAGTACTTGTGGCACCTTAGAGGCTAACCAATTTATTGGCGCATAAGCTTTCATGGGCTACAGCCCACTTCATGAGATGCATAGAATGGAACTAGATACAGCAGAGCTATAGATAGATATTGAGCTCTCTATGTATGAATTCTTTATTGTCCGTGGACAGAGGATTTTCCGTGTAGGCATACTTATACTCGGTTGGTATAAGCCTGCCTGTAGAAGTAGTAGTGTGTGTGGATAGTTCTCACTTTGTATACAGCCTTCATTATTTATACACGCGTGCACCCTAATGTGCACGCTCAGATACGTTTTGTCTCTCTTCTTAACGCCTTCTCTCGAAGTACAAATCCTGACATGTCTATGCCTCTCCTATATTTCATTGAGCTATAGCTTATATAGCTATATATGTATGTATTGCACAGGCCCTTCCCCCAGGCGCCGCATCCGCAGCTGCCGCTGCTTCTGCCCCCCGCCGCTCTCAGCCCCAGACGTTCGGTCCCAGGCAGCTGCCGCCTCCCAGCGCCTCTCGCCTCCCCGCTCTATTTGTTTACAATCAGATTACGTCACCCCTCCCCGGACCCCGCCCTCCCGAACGCGCGTCACAATGGTGCGATCGCGGGATTGGTGGCTGAGGGTTCCCGGCCCCGGCCATCCCCGGCGCCATTTCCGTCCGGCGGCGGCTATAAGAGGCGGCGCACGGAGGCGGCTCTCCTTGTCCCTCGCAGCAGGAGATGCTCGCTGTTTTGCCGGTGTCGCCGCCGCTGCTGTTGCCGCCGCCGCCCCCCCCCTGTCTGAGGAGGGGGCCCCCGCCCCCCCGGGATGTGAGCAGGGGTGCGCTGCTCTCTTGACCCCGCGTTAGAGCCGCGCCCGCCGCCCCCATGCATCCCGCCCTGTACACCCGGGCCAGCATGATACGCGAGATCGCCGCGGCCGTGGGCTTCATCTCCAAGTTCCTGCGCACCAAGGGGCTGATGAACGAGCGGCAGCTGCAGACTTTCAGCCAGAGCCTGCAGGAGCTGCTGGCAGGTGAGGGGCGGCGCCGCCGCCGCGCGGCCCGGGGCTGCTCTGGCGAGCGGGGCGCCGTCCTCCGCCCGCGCTGCCCGCCGTCCTCTGCCGGGCCTGGGCGGTGCGGGGGAGTCACCCTGCCTCCCGCTCGGAGGTGGACGCTGGGCCACACGGGAGCCGCCCCCGTACCTGTTGGGGCGCAGTGCCGCCTCCCGCCCGGGACGGCTCCCCACACGGGATCCCTTCCCCCCCTCAGCTGTTGGGGCGCAGTGTGCGTCCCGTGGGGGCTCCCCACACGGGATCCCTTCCCCCCCTCACTGTTGGCCCACCTTGGATCCCTTTATTCTCCTATCCCCGGAGCTCCGTTTGCCCCAAGTGTTCTTACAAGCCCTAGTTACTCTGCTTGCCTCTTTCCCAGTACCTAGCACAACCACCTTTCCTCCTTACCCTTTTGTCACTTTCCAGTTCCTAAACCAGGCCTCTAATTTGTATCTTTGTCCTGAGACAAAGACGCACGACTGGCTTCTGGGAAGAAACCTCTCCAGTGTTTTAAAACTCTGCAGTTTTATACAGTGCCTGAGTTTGTCCGAGACAGGAATGCTTTTTAGAAAGCCACAATATCTGATAGTGTAGTCAGCCAACATCATGTATCTTGTTTTGGTTTCTAGTATTATAATACTGTAAAATAGTTTTTACATATGGGAAATCAGGGTCCCTTCCTGGCTGCTTACCAAGGTGGTGGAGAAGGGGGGAGAGATTTAAAGGGAAGCATCTGACGTTTTACAAAAGTCTGTTTGGACACAGACAGATAACAAAAAGAAAAGGAGTACTAGTGGCAACTCAGACTAACCAATTTATTTGAGCATAAGCTTTCGTGAACTAAAGCTCACTTCATCGGATGCATTCAGTTTCCATGCTGAATGCATCCGATGAAATGAGCTGTAGTTCACGAAAGCTTATGCTCAAATAAATTGGTTAGTCTGAGTTGCCACTAGTACTCCTTTTCTTTTTGTGAATACCGACTAACAGGGCTGCTGCTCTGAAACCAGACAGATAACAGAATCTCTGAAAGCAGTCTGCAGTTTGTGATGTGCCGAAAACCCCATTCAGTTTCAAGTGTAAAATGTATTTAAATTGTTTTTATATCTGAAAGGATATTATGGAAATGGGAGTCTGGTTTCTTCAGGACCTATTTTCCAGAAAATGCACTGTAGAAATCTTTCTATTGTGGTAACCTTCAAAGGCACCATTCAGGGTCCTTTGTCCTAGGTGCTATACAACTCCATAGGAAAATGTGATTCTTTCCCTATACAGTTTCTGATCCAAGGGCCAGGTTCTGATATATTTCGGTGGCCTTACCCAGCTACTTGGGTAACTATGGTGAGTAGAGGTATCAGAATTTAGAGCTAGGACAACAAACCCTATAGAGAGGTATGCAGTAAGATGAACATTCAAAATACATAAGGTCTTTATTTTAAATTGCCAGTCTGTTTTCCCTATTATAGTTTTCATTAGCAGTACTTGCAATGGGAAAATAACGCTGAAATGTATCAACATGCTATTTAACTGTATTTTTCCTCTAAAAGTTGAGAATATTAGTAATTTGGGATAACTGAAGCCCATAAACTTCTTACTGCTTCACAGCTTGATACTATGGTTTTGTAATGTGTCATGCTTATAGTATAGGTGCATGTTACACGGAGTATTTGAATCATTTTTAAAAATGTGTTGAGTAAAAGTAATGACTTAGTTGTAGTTAACTCTTGAAAAATACTTGCCACATGAGATCACAGTAGGTAGTGTAAATTACCTCGCAAATATTTAAGAGCTCATCTTGAGTTTTTCAACTATCTTTCAGGTGTACAGTTTATAATAATGTTAGATGTTCTGACAATGTTAGTCACTTACTAAGCTGGAAAAATCAAATCTTCTGACACTGTCAAGTGTGAAATGGGTAAAAAATTAGTGAACATGACAATCCTAGTACGTCTTTCTGACTCTGTTATCTAGAGCTAAGCAGCAAAATCTTTTTTTTCCCTTATTCTGTAGAGCATTATAAACATCACTGGTTCCCAGAAAAGCCATGCAAGGGATCAGGTTACCGTTGTATCCGGATCAACCATAAAATGGATCCTCTGATTGGACAGGCAGCACAACGGATTGGACTGAGCGGTCAGGAACTGTTCCGGCTTCTTCCAAGTGAACTCACTCTATGGGTTGACCCATATGAAGTCTCCTATCGTATCGGAGAGGATGGCTCGATCTGTGTGCTGTATGAAGCTGCACCAGCAGGAGGTAGCCAAAATAACACCAACATGCAAATGGTAGACAGCAGAATAAGCTGTAAGGAGGAACTTCTCTTGGGCAGAACAAGCCCTTCCAAAAACTACAATATGATGACTGTATCAGGTTAAGATATAGTCTATGGATGGATCACCTTAAAATGGATGGATAAAATTGGTTTTTACTTTGGGTGGGCTCCTCTGGGGATGGATTATGGAATTTAAACCATGTCACAGCTGTGAAGATCTGGCACACAATAGAGTGGTAAACTTTCAAGTGACAGTGCCGTAGTTTGGACAGTACCTTTTCAGTGATTTAATAGCCTGTGAGTCAGAATGATCACTTTATTTGCTAGGGAGTGAAGAAGTCCAAGGAAGGTTTCAGTTTCTCCCAGACATCTTACTTTTTACACAAATAATTTCAATCCAAATCTGTATTTATAAAGTTACTCTCTGCAGTTCGTCTTGCAGAGGAAATTTGCACTATTACATTTACAAATTGTTACACTTTTGGCAGCTCAGTAACAAGACTTGTTAAAAACATGATAGTACTGGAAATTTTCTGACTTTTACCTAGCACTTACAATATGTATAAATGTACATAAAACAAACTGGTAAGCATGACCTGGGGAAATGGTCAGATCTTCATATTGTGTATTGGCCTTGAAAGTAACAAGTGACCAGAATCTGCCATGGCAACAGGCTTTAAAAAAAGACCATATAAAGACACTGTCTGAACTGTGGTGTTAGCACCAGCCAGCTATCTGTACATTTGCTAGCTTGTAGTTTTCTAAGACTGAGTAAACTTCTTATTTTTAGAAAGTGGAGGTCTGGTTTGTAATTTCCTTGTATGTAATTGGGTAAAAGTTTTTTCCACAAACCACCATCTATTTTGTGAACTTTGTTAGTCATCTTTTATTTGGTAAATTATGAACTGGTGTAAATTTGTACAGTTCATGTATATTGATTGTGGCAAAGTTGTACAGATTTCTATATTTTGGATGAGAAATTTTTCTTCTCTCTATAATAAATTGTTTCCTATCTTGGCATTTTAATTAATCTCTTGTCGTGATTATGTAGGATCAGGCAAATGATTTATCCTCCCAGTAGATGTAAAATAGGTACTGTACTCTAAAGGATAAGACCATCAATGGCACGCTGTTGGGAAACACTTGATACAGCCATGGATTAATGAAGATCACTTGTATACAAACATTTGGGAAGTCTAGGCAAACACAGTATTTTAACATGTCACTTTCATACCTTTTTAAAATCAGTCATAATATGGAAATAACTTCAGGGCCAATAATTCCAGGATATGAGGAAAAGGGACAAATAACATCCACCAAAGATGACTTGAATAAATCCAGAGGATTAAAGTTTACATGGCTTCCTGATGAAGTGAGGATATAGCAAACTTAAGTGTCCATTTTGATCCACCTTTGGGGAAGAAAAGTTTTCAATTCTTTCCTGATGGATTCATTGCTCTATTAGGTGTTCCTGGGACAAATGTCCCGTAGCCTTAAGAGCAGGTTAACCACTTGGCAGAAAGGTTGGTTGCCTTTCACTTTTCTTCAGATGCAAGCAAGACTTTCACTTATAAATCAGTATGATGGGATTCAGGAAACTAAAGGTACGTTGTTTTTTTCTTTCCCAGATTTAAAAAGATGACTGATACACTTTTCAATATGTGCATATCAATTTAGTATTTTTCCAAGTTAATGAATGGTTAGATGGCTCAATTAAGCACCCCACTAAAGGCAAAATCTTACAAGGGTTAGTTACACTTGAGAAGAAGTTCTATACTACTTTACTGCCATTTATTAAAATACTGAGATGAGACATGATTTTCAGATCCATGATCTAATATGCACATTGTTTCATGAGCATGAAATAAAATGCCTACACAACTCAGTTCCCTTCCAGTAATGTGTCACTCCTTACATAAAGCTGTAACTGATAAGCAAGTGCATGGCAGAATCATTACTCTGATCTAAATAAGTTATTGTCAAAAGAAGTTTGTCAAATTAATTGGAGACTTTCCACCTATCATGGGAGACTTTCCACCTATCATGACAAACTTTGCTGATGACTGGCTTTAATTTACATGTAGTCATATTGGTTTAATCACAATATTTTAGTTATTTAATAGATGCCAATGCAGGGCTGACAACCCAAATCTAGGCCTTCCTGTTAGAGGATGACTAAGCACAGCACTGGTCTAAAGTCTGTTGCTGAGTAGTGAGGCAGAGCACAACTCCTTTCTGTCTTGGAAGCTCAGTTTTATATGTAAGTTCGGATCATGGTAAAACTAAGAATTGCTTTAAAAATTACCTTTTTTCCCCAACACATTAATCTACCATTATATGCCAACATTACTTTATGCTTGGGCTTTCCTCAGTTAAGTCACGCAAATTATTGGTCAGGTAGTGGATCTTGAGAAGCTTTCAGTTTACTTTTGATTCTAACAGTAGCAGTTTTGTCACAGCTTTTCAGTTGCAGATGTGCTTTAAAATGCTGCTGTTAATCTTTAATTTTGCATCTTAAATTTAAACTGTAGTATTTATTTTAAAAAATCCATGTGCTTAAAATGTGGAAGATTAAAGTGAAGTATTAAAATATAAAGACAAAGTTATGTTCCACTTCTGTGGACAGTATGAATACATCTGAATAGATGAGGCAATATAAATGTTGCAGGTGGTTTCCTGTGAATCTAAGGTTTAAAAAAAAACCACTTGTCTGAAACTTGCTATCTTTACACCACAGAGCAGTAAATGGAACTGTGCTTTGTGTACTGGGCAGGTGCTTCTGTAAATGGTCTTCTCTTCAGCTAGCAAGAGGATGAGGAAGAGTTAGCTATATAGCTTGCCTTTATGACATTAATTACGCAAATTGTGAAAGCATGATCAGACTTTAGATGTGATCTTTGTCTTGCTGATAAGTTAGGCATAGTTTTGCAAACAAATTTCAGCTGTGAGGCTGATTTGACATTTATCTTAGAATGAGTATACTGCCCCAGATGGCTAACCTTTTAATCCTTTTAAGGTAGGGTGGCTTTATTATGACATAGATTAGATATAGCTGCACCTACAGTTAGTAATTCATGTCTGCATTCAGAAAAGTTGATTTTTCCTATTGGAATTGTTCAGTATATACCATCCAACACAACGGCCGCTTCTGTGCTCAAAATATCTACATGAGCAGTAACAATAGCATAGGAAGCTTTAATATTGAAGGGCTTTGAGTTAACCCTGGCTACAAGAGGCCATTAAAACTTACGTTTCAGTGCAAACAGGACAAATGTTGCAGATAAACTTTTATAATGGCATCTTGCATTCAAAGGAAGATAAACTGTCCAGGCTTAAGTTGCAGTAACAAAAACATACCAATAGACAAATGTGAGTAGCGCATACTCAAGGATGGCTTGCATGAGTAAGCTAGCTAAATTATTAGGCCTTGCATATTCAGTATTGAATAACTTTTTTCTGTTTGTCAGTGTTGAGGGTCATGAGTTTCACTGTACCTAGAAGCTTTAATGTTAAGCTATCTGCCTGGCTTTAATTTCTAAACAGGTTAAAATCTACTGAGGTTATCATGGGGTAAATTTCTAGCAAAAGTGCCTTGCAGTGTGTACCTGGCAAAACACGTGTTTGGTTCTTATGCATCCTTTCCGCTACCGCCTTTTGTGTAGTTCCACACAGCTGAGACTCCTTTTTTCAGTTTCTATCTCCTAGCCATCTTCCCTGTAGACATATTTTCAGAGCTGTCAGCGCTGCAGTTTAGTGGCCAGAGGAGCATTAATAAACATAATTATTTTTCCTTTGTCTCCTTTGTTACCCCAGAGCTGAATATCCTGCTTTAGTATTTGAACCAAGACTTAAAAAATGAGGTCTTTGCATTAATGCTCACACTTAAGTAACTAAAGAGGGATTTAGGGGCCTTAATGTTAGGCAGCCATTTAAAAAACAATCTTGGCAGTTGCTTCCTAAATCTCCATTTTTCTACTAGATTTTTTTAAATAGGGGTTTCCCTAGATGCTGTCTGTGTGACAGGACTCAACTTGCCAGTTTTGGTCAGAAGTGGCTAGTTCTCTCACGTAGCCTGACATAGTTTGTAAAGAACCTGGTGCTTAAAGTACAGTGTTACAGCAAAAAGTTACTATAAAAACGTGTGGTTCCTTCCACATTTACTGTGCCTCAATGATTCTATATCAAATTGGCTGACTAAACAAGTAGGAAAAAATCTTCACTACCAGCACTATATATTCTTCTGGGATCTGGAAATGAAGCCGTTTTGGGTAATGTATCATTACTAGAAGTAATTATTCTGAAAGTTAAATGGTATTTTTAAACCTTTGCACTCCTAATCTTCCATGAAACTCTGCAGGTGTAACTTGAGCCATAATTTGGAGACAGTGAAACTGCAACTGGGTACCGCTAAGGGAACTCTGTTGATGTGCAAGCTGTAAAGAATCAAATTCACTCCTAGTGCGGTTAGTTTTTCTGTGACGTGGTTAATAAACATTTGCCACTGTATTAAGCAGTTATTGCTGAACAGCTGAGAAAGAAGGTCCCTTTTTTTAACATGGTTAATTTCTTGACTACATATGCATTTAAAATCTGTGCTCTTTCGTTTTAATGCATAACAAGCTGTTCTCTACAGCAAAATGGTATTGCTTCTATTTTTGCACATGTATGTTGAGTTTACTGCTGAACACTCATAAATCAAGTGGCACACCAGGTTTTTTCAAAGTTTCCTCTAGTACGTAGACTTGAAGGGAAAATGGTTTGTGTATATGGCAAAAGCTGCCATTTGACTAAACTTTAAAGATGTTTTTAATTTAAGGAGTGGAATATGTATAGACTAGAGATAAACATTTGGATTAAAAAGGAATGTATATTTACATCTATTCTTGGGGTAACAAGTTATTTTTACATGTGTTTTACATTTACATTCCAGTGTGGCATAAAGTGAACATTGTGAAGCAGGATGTTAATTCAGTGGCTTTCAAAGGCTGGAAAAGCAAGTCAAACTTAAACAGTAAATGTTGTATTAAGAGTTAGCAGTGACACTTAATTTCCTCAACATAGAAATTGCTGGGTATAAGTAACATCCGGTGCTTTGACACTGCACTTCAATGTATGGTTTCACAATTTCTTTTGGCTGGAGTTGGAAAATATGCTGTGGTAAACTATGTATTGTTGATATAAAGTAGGTCAACAGTAAAATGGCTGACTTACCATACATGGACAGACCTGAAATACTCTAACACATCAGAGCTTTCTGTACAGTGGATTTTCATAAGGGGTAGAAACTTATGCGTGTGAGACCCTAAAGCATAACTTTCTGTACCTTTTGCTAATTCTTTGCTTTATCACATTTGCTAATTACTGAAAATGTCTTTGAACATGGGCATTGCTCCCTCCCAGATTCTAGTCTACTGAAGCCTGCACACAAGTCATAATGCTGCATCTGACACATCAGTCTTGCCATGGTAATGCTGTCATAAGGCTGTTTGTGACTTGACAGCAGAATAGGCCAAATGGGGCTGGAAGTGGTATTCAAATTCAATAGCACAGGGAGAGTAATTACCACATTTTTTTTCAACAGACATTTGTTTTATTTCAGAGAACTACTTCATGATACCTTTAAGAGACAGGGAAATCCAGCATGAATCAAAGCTGCACTACAGGGACCAAGCCCTAGGTTGGGGATTGAGGGGGGAAGGATAGCTCAGTAGTTTGAGCGCTGGCCTGCTAAACACAGGGTTGTGTGTGCTTGGTACTTTGTGAGGCCTAGGCATTATTTTTGTACTTGAAAATTAATGTTTAGCTAGTTTTTCCATTTTTTTCTAGATGTTAACTGTGTATTGAGAGCATTCTCACACCTTAGTGGGTGAATATTTATTAAAGGCAACATTCCTCCCAAGTGTTGGATATTGGAGGTTTGTAATCTGTTTAAAATCAAAGTGTTTTAAACCATCTGACTAGAATAATTTCACCTCTCCCTTGATTATCTTTCATGCCACAGTGATGTCATTATTTCACTGGTTCTCAAGTCACCAGAGAGGTTTCTAAGGCTGGCAAGTCATGTATTTCTTAATGTAAAAAAGACAAGCAGAAAAAAACCCCTAATCTGCCCCTGCCCCTTCCCTCCAACCACCCCACACTCTCCATGAATTTTGTACATTAGAATTAAAAATCCATCTTTTCCCCCATTTGTGAACTTTACAGAAGAATTATAAATTAAGAACAGGTGCTAGTTTGGTTACTGGGTAGGTTCCTTCCCAACACAAATGTAATCAAAACATTTTAAAGGCAATTGCGGTTTTTCCACATTAGATATTTAATATCACTTAAATTTTTAATCTGTTTTAATATCAAGCTACAAATTAAATTGAAAATAAAACTAAGATACTCTACTTGCAACATGGAAGATCTTATTTCCTATTTACCACACAGGAAATACGTTTCTACTCTTGTCTGAAACATCAGTAAAATGTCAGTTTGAGTCAAGGCTAGCTTCATTCACTGAGTAGATATACTGAGAGACTAATTTCTACGAAAGTTCAAATACAATCATCCATACTTGTAATTTTCCAGTGGTGAGACCTTTCCTAGATCATCACAAAGTCAAGCTATCAAAAAGATTTAACTTTTCTAATTACAATTCTGACTTGCACTACGGTGCACTTTTCCTTTAAACCCCAGACATAACTCCTTCCCTTCCTTTAGCATTTCCATTTTTCAAACTCACTCCCTAGCCAGCAATCACTATAAGACCAGTGTGTTCCTAAGTTTCAGAATAGGAGGGAAGGTTGTGTGGTAGAAATGACAGTGCCAGTATTTATAAATGAGTCAGGATGACATTAAAGTGAATGCAAGTCTGGTGCCAAGTGTTAAAGGAACTAGGTTTGGAAGAATACAGGAAAGTGCTCTGAATTTGGATCTTATTTTGATGCATTTTATTTGTACCTGAGTTTTTCTTTCCAAGTGGTGAGAAAACAGTGTAACATACTTGTGTAAATATTCTGCAGAAGAACACTTGAGGCAAAAAGGTATATGCATGAATGTTCACAGCAGGGTGTTTGTGTGGCCATCTTGAAAGCTTTGCATTTGGCAGACAGCTAATCATTGAACAATAACAGTCATGTGAGGGGTGACTTCACACAGCATGAACAGAATACTAATGGTGAATACTCAAATCAATAGTTATAACGCATACTTGGAGTAATTGATAGAAATATATTTGCAAATACCATTTATCTAAACTATTTCAAATCACTATTAGTTAAACTCACTGGATAATTTGATGAGAAAGGGGAGCTCAATTAACTGAATAGACTATTGCTTGTGGTTAGTGTGCCTTATTCTGTTATGGGCATTATCTATACCTAAGTATGCCCTAAATTTCTCCTAATTTATGAATTCCATGTAATCCTGTGACAGGTTTTTTAACACAAATGCCCTAGTGAACTTTGTCCCTCTTTTATATCTATTCCAACATATATGAGCAACCTTTTATAATCTGCTTACAAAGGTCATGCAGGGAAGACAGATGTGTTTCAGATTTCCAAAAGACTATAGCTTCTTAAAATCTTAGGCCCCAGCCCTACAAATATTTATGTACATGCTAAATTTTATTCACTTGAAGAGTCTTGTTGAAGCCTGTGGGACTATTCATGTGAGTATATATCACGTGCTTCAGTGTTTAAGGATGGGGGTGTATCTGAAATGCTTTTCCGGTGAGGCAAAGAGGGTATTTTCTATTTACAGGTACACTGTAGTGAACCCTAAAATCCTTGCCATTGACCAAGGAGAAACTTCCAACTTTATTCTTACACATTGGAGGCAGTGGTGAGCTGGAGCCGGTTCGCGTGAACCGGTGGTTAAATTTTGAAGCAGTTTTAGAACCGGTTGTTAACCCGCTTCCCTGCAGGGGGCGCTGAGGCTTTGACGGGCTCCAGCCGGGAAATGATGTAATTCCTCCTCCGGCTGCTGCGCTGCGGGAGCCATGTGGGCTGCCGCCTGGCCCTGGGCACGAGCCCTGGTGCTGCTGCTGCTCTCCCAACCCCTGGCCCTGAGGCTCCCGCTGCTGCCTGGTGGGTCCCCGGCTGCTCTGCTGGGCCTGGGCTGCGTCCTGCTGCTCGGGCTGCTCCGAGCCGCTCTCCCCGTGAGTACCCACCACCCTGCCCGCAGCCAGCCCCTGCCTGCAGTCCCCCCCGCACCCTCTGCCTGCAGCCAGCCCCCGTCTCCAGCTGCCCCCTCACTCCCTGCCTGCAGCTAGCCCCTGCCTCCAGCTGCCCCCGCACTCCCTGCTGGCACCAGCCCCCGTCTCCAGCCGTCCCCTGCCCTGTCTGCACCCCCTGCCCGCACCAGCTGCCCCCTGCCCACATATTCGAATGTGGAGCTCTGTTTGCAATATTCAGGCTATATAATTGTTAAATAGGACATTAGTGGTAGTTTGTGAAACTGATTTTACACATTCATAGTTCAGGTTTCAGAGTAGCAGCCATCTTAGTCTGTATTCGCAAAAAGAAAAGGAGTACTTGTGGCACCTTAGAGACTAACCAATTTATTTGAGCATAAGCGTTCGTGAGCTACAGCTCACTTCATAGTTCAGTGGTTAATCCCCTTGAATTTGGTATGTGTTTGACTGCATCCACTGTTACGATATGTCAATCAAGTCAGAGAAATCCCAGTGCTGATTTGTTGGCATTAGATTCTTGAGTGATTGGATTCTCCAAAGTCTGCTTTCCAGATGTAGATGCAGACAGTATGGATCGAATGTAGGGCTGCAAACAACACAAGGTCAATATATAGAATAAGAGATGAGCTGCAGTGATTTACAAGGTAGCAATTCCATCTGAGCGCTTTGATATAAATTGAAGCAAAGGGTCTCATGGCTAATGATTTCAACAAAAGAACCCCCTGGAATGGAAATTATTCTGGGCAATTCATTATAGTTGATTTTGCTTTTAAATAATGTGTCGATCCACCAGTGTGCTAACATTTCAAAACCTTTCAGGCTACTTAAACTACTGAACAATACAATACTTTAAAGAGCTTCCTATAAAAATGAAAGGATTTTAGCAGTGTAAAATTTCTGAGAAACTTCTCCGAATGTCCTTGTCTCAGTATTCTGAATTCAGCAATTGTTCTCATGTAACATTAATTTTAAAAGTCCTGAAAACACCAAAAGAAGGGAAACATTGCAGCTCTGCCCGTTTCCCTCTCCCTTGGAGCTTATGGAGCCTGTTTAGTGTGAAAACCTCCCCGCCCGGGACTCTGTGGGTTTGGAGGGACATTAGATGGATAAAAGAAACTGAGGAACAGCTTGCTCTGTTCAGCTTAACTCCTCATACAACCCAGTGGAAATACAGTGGGTGTAGTAGGGGGAATTACTAGCAACATGTTTCCTGAGTTAGCCTTGTGTATGAGAGTGGGATGAGGCCAGAAAACACTGTGGAAAGTAGCTGGTTATTTCTGTGCATGCTCTCAGGGTCAGCAGTGGAATTCTCCACAGATTGTCATGGTCTATGCAGTTTGTAGGCTACCCATCCTGTCCCTCTGAAAGGAGAATATAGTGGGATACTCCCCAGGGAAAGATTGATTTGGCCTTAGGTACTAACTTATACTTAACCAAACCTTCAAGAAAACTCACTGTATTATAGCTTTTATTTAGAATGAGAAATTTGTCTTCTATGCTTTGATTTAGATGCAACTCTGACATTGGACATCATCAAAGGTAATTGGAAAATGGTAGGAAACAGCTGAAAACACTCTGTACAACTTATACATGAGAACATTAATTCTTAGATTAGCACTTGCCATTTGGCAAGCAAATGAACACAGTCGGATGATATCTGGAGATGTTAGTTGGCCCAGGAGTAAAAAAGGTAAAAAAATGAACACTTAATAGCATGAGGTGACTTACTACTGAGTGTGGTCCATAGGGGAATAGTTAGGGCTGGAAATAGTTTAAACCTACTTTGTAATCTTACAGGCAGTAAAATGGTTGTTGCAAGGAAATGAACATTTCTTTCAATAATCAGTGCTTTCTTTAGGTTTTTTTTTTTCATAGTCAATATAATGTAAATAAAAGCAATCTAAACAGAATGAACCAAATTCTGCTTGTCTGGTGTAAATCTGAAGTGACTCAGATGAAGTAATTGGATTATATATGGATTTACACCAGTCCATTTGCCAGCAGATTTTGGCTCAGTGAGGAGAAATCTAAACATTTTAAAGTGCAGCTTTACTCTGAAAAAGGACTGCACAAATGGTTAAATGTATGGGATTAAATATATTGAATTTACTGTTGTTTTTTTAAAACGGTCAGACCTGAAAATGCTACTTAGGCTTTGAATGGATTCTCTTCATCTCATGTATCATCATGACTAGTAATAATTGTTCTGCAAGGCAAGTTAGGCCCTGAATCACACCTGTGCAACCATTCAGTGGGGCTTTCACAGGTGTGGCTGATAGACAATTCTGCTGATGATGCACTAGGTGAAAGAGACTCTTGGTTGCTTTCAGTTGGCTCTGCAGGCCTTGAGGAGTAAAAAACGACTGAAAACATATTGCAGTCACTAAAACCAATGGCTATGACTCTGAATACACACACGGACCAGACTTGTTGAGTAAGTAGCTGCCATTTTTACAGTCATTTTCAGAGCAGAATCACACATTTACATACTGAAAAGATAGTGTCTAGAGTGCTCTGCAGTCCTCTGGATAACTTGCTGCAGTAGGAGACTTGGGTTCTATTCCAGTTCTGCCATTGATATGCTCTGTGGTCTTCAGTAAATCATGTAACATTAGTTTCCCTAGCTGTAAAATGGAAATAATATTTACCCATATTTTGTAAAGCACTTTGAGATCCACTACTGAAGACAGTTATTTAAATGTTAAGTGATGTTACCGGTGGATTGGGAGACATTTAAATTGTTTTGGTAAGAAACAGATCACAATCATTGTCCTCTTTTAATTTACATATATCCTGTGCACACAAGAATGTTATATTCTTCCTATGCTATAGGATTCTGAAAAGTAGTGGTTTCAAAAGCTGCTGCAGCACTGAAGTTTCAGATGAGAAATAGGGTAACAAGTACCTGAAGTGACAGGGTGGGTCCACATTTTTTCAGACTTACCCTGATACTCTTTCAATATGTTTAAATTCTTTTCAGTGTTACTAATCCAGGATGCTTGCCCATGCTAAATTGTCACCTCCTGCAACAAGACTCTCTCATGGAACTGCAGAAATGTTAATTCAGTGTATCAGAGAACAGGCAGACTCACAGGAACGGGAGGAGGGCAACAGATAGTATATTAAATGTGTCCTTTTAGGTGTGGTGAACTCCCTCTTACCTTAGTTTTAATATACTATATATTGAAGTTTCCTCCTATTGCTACTGATCTGAGTACTTAGTGGTGGGCAGAACTTTAAGATCAGTGATGGTGGAGTGTCAGTATGTGTCAGGAAAATGCTGTGAGCTCAACTTGACACTTAAATATGTGGCAGTTATCGGTACTGTTTCACATCTAAACATTTAATTGGGGCAACATTGGTCTTTTCCATTTCCTTTGTTTATTTCATCTGCTCTTTAGCTTGTCTGCAGCACACCCTATGTTGCAAATTTTATTGCAGAATGAAATGTTAAATATCACACTTCACTTGAGCCTGTGCTGTGGATAAGTCAGGACAGTAACTGCACAAAAAACATTTATACAATCTCCTTCTCTACATTGGAGCTTTTATAAATAATCTTCCCTTGGCCTGCGCCGCTTCCAGAAGCTCCTATTGCCCTGGAGCAGCGAACTGTGACCAGTGGAAACCGTGATCGGGTGAACCTGCGGATGCGGCAGACAAACAAACCAGCCCGGCCCACCAGGGGCTTTCCCTGCACAAGCGGCGGAACAAGTTTGGGAACCACTGAACTAGATGGTCATTTCGGGGCTTAAGCTCTATGAATCGATGACTATGAATCCATAGTATTTCAGTATTTTTAGTGTGTTCTCACTTTGACTGCACACTGTGAGTATTAAGGTGCTTTGCTATGCTGAGTCTTGGTCAGCCCTGGTTGTATGTTCCTTTTGTGATCATGTGATTTCCCCTCCCTTCCCCATTCCTCACTACATGTGCCTGGTGCAGTTAACCCAGGGAACAACATTTTAAACAAAGCCTAGGGATATTACAGGATCTGTTATCTTCTTAGGGAGGGAGAACTCGTATGTTCACATGAGTGCTGCATGCACATTTAGAAACTCTCCCTCAATCCATTAAAGTGGGAATGCTTCCAATGCTGTTTCTGTATAATCAGGCACCTACCAGAAAAAATACAGTTTTAAAATAGGGGTGAGCAGCATTTCTTTAAGAAATATTTCCACAGACTTCTCAGTATATGGAACTGGCACCTCTTTTCAGTATCTGTGCAGAATGATTATTTATAAAAGCTCCAATGTAGAGAAGGAGATTGTATAAAGGTATTATTAAAAAATGAAATGGTTATGTCCACCCACCTGAACTCAAGTAGATGTCACATGGGAAGAAAAAGGCAGCCCAACTTTGATAAACACAATATACAGAGCTGGACTGGGATTTGAGTGAAGAAGGTGGATAACCTGGCCCTTTCTAAAATAGACTGAAGTTACATTATGCAAACATTGAGGTCCTTGAAGGCAAGAAATCTGGGATCTGAAAACTTGTGATCTTGATCCTAAAATATATATTTGTAGTTCTACCACAGAACTACATTCACCTCAGAGATGGCTCTGAGACAGAGGAGTTGGAGCCATTACCCAACTTCATACCACCAGAGGACTCTTGTACATTGGAATGATCCTTCTTTGATTGGTTACTTAGGATTCAGAACTATTTCATGATAGAGGTGAGATACAAAGTAGCTGACACGCCGGGGAGAATCTGAGCCTTCTTTGTAAATGCTTTGCAAGTGTTCCGGCATGTGGTTAGTATCTCAAATGACATAACAATATCACCACAAATATTGGAGAATCATAAAGCCAACATCGTTCCACAAACGATAGTTTCCCCCTAAGGCCCTCAAGGAAATGAGGACTGTTAATGTGACCAAACAGGAGAGATCTTTTGGACTGCTTTAAAATGCTTAAGGAGGGTATAATCTTGGTTCCACCGAAGTCAGTAGAACTTGCCATTGTTTTCATTGTTTTCATTCTCTGTGATGTATCATAAATGCTGAGTGAATGTTTTAATTTCTATGAGCTCGTTTCTGCTTAGTGTTGAGCATGCTCTAAGATTAATATAATGGCAGCAAATCTTGTGCAAAAGTAAATAAAGGGACTTTCTATCTCCTTCTATCTGAATAACCAAAAAAGTATTAATCCCGCCCAATCGTGATATCTCAAGGATTGTACTATTGCTAATTGTACTTCACTGCCCTGTTAAATTGTAGTATGCTTGATATTGCAATTGTTGTGGATGTATTGTTGATTCAAAATAAGATAAATTATTATCCTGTTTAAACTTGGAAATATTACTGCATACAAGTGGGGGAACTCGGAATAATTTATTGACAATTAAACACAGTGAACTTAGTGACAATTAGACGTAATTTCTAACGACTCAATTTGTATAACACAAAGCAAAAATGCACAGTAGATATAATTAATATTAACTTGGAATGGGGCGTGTATGTGAGTGCAGCGCTTAGATATATGTCCTGCAAAAGCAATCTGCCGAGGGAAGTGCCAACATCCAACTAACACAAACATCATCCTGCATGTGATTGGACGGGGGTCTTAAAACAGCTATTACTTTTTTGCATTAATTTGATCTCTCATGTCTGTGGAGCAAGTAAGTCCAGATCCTCAGCTGTGAACACTAGAAAAAAACATAATTGCCATATTAAACGTTGTGGGCCAGATCCTTATCTGGTATAAATCTGTGTAGCTTTGTTGAACTTAGTATACTGATGCAGATTCATGCCAGCTGAGGATCTGGCCCATAGTTAAATGAGGCAGGGTGGCAAAGTGGATAGAGTACTGAGATTTAAGAGACCTGTGTTCTAGACCTATCTTGGCCATTGCGTTGCTGGGTGATCTTGGGCAAATCACTTTGCTTCTCTGTGCCTCAGTGTCCCAATTTGTAAAATGTGTATAATGATGCTTACTTGCTTTTGTAAAACACTTTGAAATCTACAGATGAAAAGCATTATAGCAAAGTGTTGTTATATAGTGTCTATATTTTATACTCACCGCACGCTAGGTTTTTGCTAATTACAAAAATACTACGAGTCAAAATTTCCCAAACAGTTGTTGTTTTTCTTTGTATT
Organism: Lepidochelys olivacea; assembly: GCF_965140295.1. Classification (NCBI taxonomy): domain Eukaryota; kingdom Metazoa; phylum Chordata; order Testudines; family Cheloniidae; genus Lepidochelys; species Lepidochelys olivacea. The sequence goes on from NC_140411.1 coordinate 272,586,283, forward strand.
TGTTCTTCAGATGTTGAGCTCAAGCCCAGCAGTATTTAGAGGGGGAAGGTAGTGTTGCCTTCTCTTGCTGTAAACAGGACCTCAGTCCAAACTGCAGTATTTGCCATTTTTCTTCTGTCCTGAAAATGACAGAACTTAGCCTGGAACTGGTCTCGTATTACAAAACAGGCATTTGGTATGGGGGGAGGCACAGAAAATGAACATGGATCTATTGAACAGATTTAGAAAAGATTTCATGTATAGTCTAGAGTACCATCATGCCACTGTCTCACTCCCTCAGTCTTGCCCTTGGTATCAATGATAAACTTGTAAAAACCCTTCTTTGACACTGTGGTCCATATCCTCAACTGCCATAAATCTATAGAGCGCTGACAATTTTAATGGTGCTCTGTTGATTACACCAGTGAGGATCTAGTCTCATTATTTCCACACTCCTCCTAAGCACTTAGGGCGACACTAAAGATGTGGTTGATCCCAGTGCAACAGGCCTTTAAGGATTGTGGCAAGTGGTGCATAGGGCTTTATATGGGCCCAGAACTCCTAGGTAAATTTCACCTATAATTTTTCTTCCAATACATATTTAGTGATGTCTTATTATACCCACTCTTTCCAATATTTTAAGTGTCTTTGTCTATCATATCTAATAAAATGAATAAATAAATGTGTCATTTTGATGCCATTATGGAACAGCTTTAAATTAATTCATGTCAAAGGAATATATTCTATATCGGTAGAGATTATTTTTTTTTTAAATACACTGTTTTGTAGGTGAAAAGGTTGTATTTTCCTCCAGGCACAGGTAGCATAGCTTTTAAGTGTTAATTAATCTGTCTCAAACAAAGCAGGTTAAAGTGATATCCTGCAGTTCTGTGTTGTTTACGTGTATTAGTACAGGGAAATACTATTTTTTCAGTTTGATAAATAAAGCCCTCCTTGTCTCTTGTGCCTTTTGTCTGTAGGCTATTGTGTATGTGGCTAAAGCCATGTGTGACTTGAGCAAATGTTTCAATAAGTTCTTGTGCAATAGAGCTGAGTAAACAGTTAGACATACCCCTTTAGCTTTATGATGAAAACATTGATGCAAATGTGCTGGCACAAAACAAAGTAAAACTGTTTTTGTGAGAGCAGCATAAATTGCTGGCTAATCTTGTTTCTGCCTTTGATTTTTATAGTTGATGTGTTTATATGCTACTCTTAGATATCTATCTATTTTAATATGCAAGCATGAGAAATTAGGGGTGAACGTTAGATTAGGAGGTCAAAAACAAAGTGTACAGTATAATCTGTCCTCCATTCTTAAGTATGAAATCCCTATGATGGAGTCATTACTGTGACTGGAACTCTGTAATACTATCGTTTGCACATTAGGCTATTAATTAGTCTCTTAAAAAAACAGTAGCTAGTATTTTTTTTTCCTTTATACATGTGAATCTTTCACGAGTTAACTATTTTTTCTCTTCTCTGTATATACAACATGGAATATTGGGGATTTGGAATGTGCCAGACATGGTAACCTGCTGTCTGCCAAGCTGTTTCCTTAACGGTCCACCTTATTTGCTGCCAAATCAATGCACTGCCATTCATAGTTATGTGGCATAGCAATCACATGAGGTCAGTCAATTGAATCCTAGGTATGTATTCCCTGTGGGTAGCAGCTATTCAATTCTGTTTAACATTGTCAAACTAAATGTAGCTTGCTACTAAGCATCTTCTACTATATAACACTAATTTACTAAACTATCTTTGAGTTTGGTTAACTATGTTTGAATTTGTATCCAATTTGTGTGTTTCTTGAAAGGAAAGAAACAAACACATTTTGTGTACAGGATTCAGTCTTCAAATACTTTATCATTAATATCTTTATCCACCTGTGGAAGGCCACGCTCTTTCATATCGGCCAAAGAAAGTGTGTTTTACATTCAGGATTCACTTTAAAATGTATACTGTAAATAATATTCTCACATAGGAAAATGCCCCCTCTCAGCATATCCTGAAAAACTTGGAGCTTACTGATATTTCAGAAAATATGAAAAGTAAGACATTTTGTTAGACCAGGAGAATTGAAATTTAAAAAATAGCATATTCAGGAATCTCCTCATTCCTAAATCAAAGGAGATTTATAGTCCTCATTAGACAAGGTAATGATCCAGACTGTTAAACTACAAAGAAATAGTCTGACATCTTGCAAATACACCAGAATTCTAGTTATCCCAATTCCATTTATCTGAAAATCATACTTATCTGAATCCACAGTACCTCCTATGTTAGCTAATAGCACTTCTGTTTATCTGATTGCCTGGTTATCCAAAACTTTTGGCTGTCCCATAGACCATTTGGATAAATGGTAGTGTACTGTATGTGTTGTGTATATATATAATATATGCCAGTGTAACATGATTTTCAGCTATGCTCTGTGCCTTATATTGTAGGATGCAGTCGTTTATAATATGTTAGTTTGGTCCAGAACCTTAAACAGGGGTGTATGTGTTTTTACATATTCAAATATGTACACATTTTGAAACAAATGAAAGAGAAAAAGCTGATGAGAAGAAATTTAGATAATAAAGAAACAGATGGCTTGGATTGAGCCTGACTAAAAAATAAGAAAAAAAAAAAATCTTATCAGAAATGCAGGCACCTTGATGAGAAGAAAAGGACCTTAACATATTCTTAAATTGTTTTAAGAAAATCTTGTTTCTATCAATATGTTGTCTTGCTGAAGATGGACTAAGCACTTTCATTTCCTGGGAACACCAAATTAGTGTAACTTTGTACTTTAATTTCATTCTTTCAGTGACCTGGTCTGGTATTTTAAAATGTCTTTAAAAAAAATTAAAACCACACAAACTAAAAGAAATAGACATCTAATGCTACTGCAAGTTGGTATAAACAGAACATGAAGGTGGAATATGGGCTAGTAGCCTAATCTCCTAGCAAGAAATAATTTGTAGCAGAGTTTATGAAGTTGTTATATAGTTTGAGGAAACTGGAGCATCACACCCACAGTGAGTTCCCCATAGAATTCATATCCTTTCATTTTATTTTTGTTTCCTTGAATTGTGCCATCACAAATCATTGTTATTACTCATTAACTGCTGATGTTAAGAGCAGTCTTCTAATGGTTACATTGCCTGAAAACAGCTTGGAAGTTTACAAGAAAGGTTAGAAACTCACAATCACAGTGACATTTAGTGAAATGGAAAGGGGGCAGAGCTGGAGAATGACTCTTACTTGACACCATCAAAAACAACAAAAGAGCCATTATTTTTCTTAGTCCTCTCTTTCCTGGTATTTTGCAGCATTCTGATAAACTGGGGATATACCTGCATGTGGGATGCTGTTTTATGATTCCTTTGTGAACGAGATGGGTTGAATGCAGGAATGGATGTACCATGAAACAAACTGTGTGGTGGCACGGGGCCCCAACAACAGAGGGGCCCCCAAAATGCAGGACAAATATCTGACAACCTGCCCCTGAGTCCCGGCGCTGCTGGCACGCCCCTGGTGGGGGAAGCCCTGGGCAGCGCACGGAGACCCGCTGCCCTTCTTCCCCCAAGGGGCGTGCAGAGACATGTCAGCAGCAGGGCTGAGGCGACTCCCTGCCCACTCTGCCTCTCTCCCTCTGCACCGCTTCGCTCCCGGAAGCGGCCAGCATGTCCCAGCAGCCCCTGGGGGGTTTATGTCTCTGCACGCTGCCCCCACCCCAAGCACCTACCTCACAGCTCCCATTGGCCGGGAACTGCGGCCAATGGGAGCTGCGGGGGCAGTGCCTGCAGGCAGCAGCAGGCAGCAGCACCCAGAGACTGCCTGGGCCCCCGCCCCCACACCTAGGAGCCGCTGCCGGAGGGGGGGGTGTGCCGGTCGCTTTGGGAGCCGTGCTGCCCCCTCCTGTACCCCAACCCCTAGCCCAGAGCCTGCACCCAAACTTCCTCCCAGAGCCTGCACCCCTCACTCCCTCCCACACCCCAACCCCTTGCCCCAATCAAGGTACCTCACTTTATTTTCATTTACTTCCCATTACTTATAATATAGGAGGAGGATGAAGGAAAAGAAGAATGTTCTTTTTCTTGGTTGGGTCTCGGGGGGGGGGGGGGGGGGGCTGAAAATGAAGCTGCGCACAGGGCCCCACTAAATCTAAATCCGCCACTGGTTGAATGGATTCTCTGTCTGTGTGCTTCAAATTAAGGGCTTGGCTGAGCCATAAGGCTCAGCTCTGAGCTAGAGATCGTGAGTACCTAGGCCAGTGACTCCGAGAGCCACAATTTCTTCCCAACTCCCCTCTTTGTTCGTGGAGAGAAATAATTTATTGCAGCCCCGAAAAGGATGCAGCTTACTTTCTCTGAATCTACAGCTGGCTTAACTACCTGCTGGCAGGGAGGAAGTATTGGGCCCACAGTCCTAGCTCTCGCTCCCACCATCTAGGGCCAAGCTACTATAGTAGTCTGACTGTTATGAACAAGCAGCAAATGAGAAGTATCCCTAAAACAGCCACGGTGGGTGGAGGAGATCTTACTCCCCTGTGCAGGTGCAGTCAGGTAAGCCACAATCTAGCTCTAAGCATGCAGTTGCCAGTAATGTTGAACTAAAATATTCAGTTCCATGTTCTCTCAGGTGGACTGAAAACTCTGAGGGAGAGGTCCTCAGCTGTCATTACATGGCATAGCTCCACTGAAATCAGTAGAGCTACCCTGATTTATGCCAGCTGAGGTTCTGCCCCAGAATACTATTAACTTGTAGAGTTGCCTCCTAATACTTCCTGGTGGAGGATGGCTTTTGCCTCTCCCATCTGCTTTTAAATCGGCGGGGGGTTCACCTCACCCCCAAAGGAATGCATGTCACCATAGCCAGTGCTTCTAGGTAGCTAGCTTACAGTGCTCTCCTCCGCGAGCAGTATACTCCCCTTCTGGAATAAGGCTGCTCTTGGCTCCCTTCCCTAGGCTGCGCAGTAGCAGCCACAAAGGGGTCTCTGAGATTTAATATTAATATATTTTTTTCCCTTGTGAATCTTCTGTACAGCAGAACAGGCATGTTGGCTGCCCAGTTTTCTGCCCTGCTATCCTCCAAAATATACAGTTGTATGCTCTCCCTGAGGTGGGCTATGGCCTGGTGATAACAGCCAAATGGAGCTGCACTGAGCTGGATCCTCAACTGGTGAAAATCTGAAGTACTGAACTGCTGTACTGAAGTCAACTGAACTGGGCTGGCTTACATCAGCTGAGGATCTCACTCTGCACATGGAACAGAGGGAAACTCAAGCTGTAACATTTTCCTTGTAACCCAGGAATAAATGCTCATTGAGGAGACATCATTCACTCTATTTTTATCTGGTTTCCTCATGTTGAAGGAAAGCCTGTTTGCATTCATCGTATTGCTCTTGAACAATTTGTCCAGGTCATTCATGTAAAAATGTGTCCCCCAGAAGTCTAATGCTACCATGTCTACTTACAACTTGGGTGATCTGCTACGGAAGTGCCAGGCCTGCTGGCACAAATCTGCCTGGTGGATGTGTTGACTGCACAAACCTAATTGTCCATGATGTCTTAAAATAAATAAACAAAACAGAATGAAGAGTTTATTTACCTTTGGACCAGGGTACTCTGACATCTACCCACCAAAGCATGCCCACCACATTCGAAAAGGAAGAAGAATATCATTTGCATGCAGTTTGAACAACAAAGCAGAGAGATTGTAAGAGTCAGTTTAATTTTTAAATGGAATTAACAATTTACTGCCACAAGTATTTGTTTTCTTCTGATATGGAGAAGTCAGGCAAGGGGAACACGTTTCTCAGGAAAATTGGAAAAGCTCAGGAAATTCTCTGTCCCTTCTTTATTCTCCATGCTATACAATTCAATATAAATCAAGTTCTTATGCATTTTTCCAGCAGTAGCCTCCTGTCTTCATACTTGATTAAAATTTTGCATAATAATAAAACATATATTTTTATCCATATAGTAGAATGTGTCTGTCCTATTTTTTGCTATCCTCTCTTCTTCCCCCCTCCCTCTCTGTTCCACCCACTGCTGCTCAGAAAACAGCAGGAAAAGAGCTATTGTACTGAGAACAGTCAAGGTCAGGGATTTGTTTTTAATGTTAGCTGCCAACGGCTTCATTTCTCTGAGCACAATTTCTAAATAAGTCTGAGATAGCAATCTAGTTAGCTTACCGCAAGTTATATTGCAGCTACAGGTAGTTACAGTAAGTAAAAAACAGCAGGAGATAACAGGACCAGTTCAAAGGCCCAATGCTGCTGCAACCCTTATTCACAGGAATCTCAAGTGAAGTCAGTGGAGATTTTTGCCTTACTAAGGGCTTCAGAATTGGACCCTGAGGTCCTGATATTGTAAACAGACCTGCAGAGACAGACCCCCTGTTGGAATCTGTGTGATTACAGAGGTTTGTCCATGTGGATCGGCTTGCAAGATCAGGGCCTTATAAATTAGTACCCACAACCACAAAGGTGTACTCTCTGTAACAAGCAGTTTTTAAAACCCTGAACATTTCACTAAAAAAGCTGGAATCTATGCATCATATTTTGTAGGTGATGTTGCAGGTTGGTGCATTTTTCAAGACAGGTTCTTTGGCATGTGATTCTCTTTTCCATCTTATTCATATAACAATCCAAAGATTCTTGTTGTTTTTAAAGCCTTGAGTTAATTGAATAAGGGAAAGTGGTAATAAAATAATCTATTGGCCAAAGAATATACCACAGTATTTAGCTGTGGCAGTTCAGAGCCCTTCTTGCCAGGTAAAGAAGCTTGAAAATGCTGCATTTTGGTGGTTAGAAAACACAGTAAATAGAAAGTTAGAAAATGTGCTGGAGTTTATTTTCTGATCTGCAAACAAAAAAGCCCAGTTCTAATAATCCCAGTACAGACATTCATTGATATTCTGTAATATTCAGTGAGGTTTTCTTTTTTCCTTAACGTAAGACTCAGAGTTTTACAAAATCATTAATTAGACATCTTTGTTAATGGAAACCAGGTTCCAAGTGCTTTTGGACAAGCATAGATGAGAATTGCATAAGCATATTGAATTTTGTAATTAACTATAATTATTAAGAGTGGGACAAAAGATGAAGTATATTGAAAGAGATGAACAATGGTTCTAGACAGTGTTGTGCAAAGCCCACTACCTATTTTGGTTTGCAAGCAGCTTTTTTAGAAGGGAACACTTTTTCAGCTCTCTTTCTTTTTGTCACAGCCAAGAAATAAAGCAAACAAAAAGCCAACTAAAGGCTGTTTTTCATGGTCTACTTACTTTGTTTTACATGAAATCCTGTGCCCTACCTTTGTTTCTCCCTAGCTCTTTACAGTTGTCCTGCAAAACAATAGATATGCACAACAAGAGCAGGCAGTTGCTCCATGGCCTTGTTGTTTATCAGGATTAACTGTTACACCAATAAACAAAGTAGGGGAAGCAGGTTTTTTTGTTTTTTTTTAATCTACCACTGGCCTTTGCAGTTAGTGTACCAGATGGCATCATATGTGTGTAACCCCTCCTCCAAAAAACCAACAAAACTTTGCAATTTACAATGTTGACCAGGCTCAGTTACTTCCACACCATCACGCTGTTTGGAACCTCCTTTGATGTATATGCCACACACCCGCCCCCGCCCCTTGCCTGCACCCCTCCTGCCTAAGATAATGAAATGCAGTGGCAGCTGGCTAATGGCTGGGAAAGTGCAAACCCTGCATTGAACTCTTCCCACCAGACTATTCAGCACCAAGGCAATGTCAGTCTCAAGGAGACGGGGAAGAAACAGAGGCTTGTTGCTGTGCAGCTTCTGGGCAAGCTGCTGTAGGTGGGGTATTATTTTCTCTGCTGAATGGAAGTGCTGTGCCCAAAGCAAAGGGAAAGTAGATTCATCAAGTTTTATGGTCTTAACATGTTCACCTTCTACATTCTGTCCTAGGAAGGCTTCATTTAGAAGCAAAAGGGCAAAATTGTTAGATGCACCATACTTAGGCAAACTTTTAAACAAAAATATATTTGCCAGAAATCCCATTGGTCATGTCATTTTCATTGGTTTCCTTTTCAGTGATGACTAGCATGAGGCCTGACTCAGTGAAAACAAAAATATATGTCCAGACTTCCTTTGCAGTCTGCCAAGGCGCAGTCGTGGGACACAATGAGAAATGAAGCTCCAAAATGGGAGGAGAACACTCAGACCAAATACATACACCCCCTATTCATTCTGGACGTTTATAATGATGTGAGATTTATTCCTTTAGCAGAAATACAAATTTCTATTCTCAGTTAAATGATTAACATGTATCATGTTAATAATTTAGGCCATGATCCTGCGAACACTTAGTGAAATGTGCTGATCTTCATGCACGTTAGTAGTTCTATTAACTTCAGTAGGACTGCTTATTTGTGTGAGGTTACGCACGTGTATGGTGTTTGCAGGATTGGGGCTTGAGACAACAGCACATTTGTGCAGAATAGATGTGAATTAGGTATATCTGTCATAGTAAAGAACAATGAAGAGGTATAATTACAGTCCATGCCATGCAAAACATTGGGGGTTTTTGGGAAGCAGGAAATGACAGCTTTTGTTACTTTGCAGAAATTGGTTGTTTGCTTTTTTTACAGCTGAATCAAATCCTTAAATATTAGTTTGTAACTATAAGCTTCTGACTTTTCAGTCACGCTGTTCCTACTGCTGGATTAGTTCAATGATGGTACTATCCACTACCTTGCACTACTATCCACTCTGTAAGCGTAGCTATTCGACCAAGGTTACATGCAAGTGAGACACGCCCTAGGTGTGCCGTGAAGCTTCAGCCCAAAGATTGCCTAAGAATTGTATTTACAGTAAAGCCTCACTAATTTGGATGAATGATTAGGCCACTCATTGCAAAATGGTGAATTTTGCCAATTAGGCAGTAAGCAAACATACACACGCAAGGATATGGCATCACAATGAGTACTTTAACCATTTAGATGACAAGTTCAGTTTATTTTTAGTTATTTATGGTAATGTTTAATATTATCCCATTGGAATTTTGTGGTATATTTTCTAAAAAGTGATGAGACTTCACTACAACACTGCAATAACAAAACTTTACCGACAAGCGGAAATGGCCATATTTGGTATGCAAATTAGGGGAGAGGGTGGGCAGCAAAATTTTTATGTATTTGCTAGGACCTGCCATTCTGGAAATGTGTAGTTAGTTGCTTTTATGAAATTGACACTTACTAACAAATCCCATCCAGTATGGATCTATGGCTGTCATTGTCAGTCAGTTAGAATCCTTTCATAATCCTTGTTTTCTAAACCTTCTTCCTAGAGTGTTTGGTTGGTTGCCGGACTGTTTCAAAGACTTAAAGCTGTTTGTTACTTGCACTTCTTGGTTGCTCTGCTAATCTCTAGACTTTGGCCTTGAAGATACTATTTATATTGTATTTGTATTGGTGGTTGCTGTTTTCAAACTTTTTTGTTTGTATGTTTTCAGATTTGCTGCCAATTTCAAAACCGCTTTTCTCTTTGTATCCTGGTGTTGGGGTGGTTATTCTGATTTGCATTTTTGGAGGTTTTTTTATGTGTCCTCCTCTCTCTCATCCTGCAGAGAACAGAGTTGCAACTCCATACCTCCCTTTCATTTGTTTCTTCTGCTTTGATATGATTTCTGGTAGAAGTGACAGCTGCTTTGGCTTTTGGATCCTCTATAAGATCTCTACGACAGGTTTAGACAAAACAATAATGACCCCTTGCTCAATTCTCTCCCCAAACTCAAAATGCATTGAAACAGAATATTTTCCCAAGGTTTAGATGAATTCTTAGGATCCTCTGCCCCCTTCTTATTTTTGTGTGTCTAAGCACTTCTGGGATCATGATCTTCTCAGTACTAGAGCCAGGCTTTGTGACTAAGGGGAAGGAAGAGTCAGCAATGAGTCATTGGTGTCCAATTTTCAATTAAAAAAATGCTTGAAAAGGTAGACCTAAAAGGTGCCGGGGGTGTGACTGCCCCCTCTGTCCACCTATTGGCTCCACCACTGCGTCTTCATTCTGATGGCAACTTAAAAAGCAATATTAAAGGTCCATGTTCCAGTTTGTCATCCATTCTACGGCTGCCGATGACATGGAATGAATCAAGGCTGCCCTCCAGAGAAAGAATTGAGCAGGCACTAGATGTTTTATGGTTTGGATGTCTTCTCCTTATTTACATATTGGGCTGTCCTTCATTTTTCCGTTTGTGCAATAGGTAATGGCAATGCCTGTCTGAGGTTCTGATGCAGTCTGCTGTGATCCGTAACTTGTGTGACTTGATGAAAGCAGGTGGCTAGTCTGTAGGATCCATGATTAAGGCTACGATTTTGACACGGAGGTCGCAGAAGTCATGGAATCTGTGACTTCCAAAGACCTCCATGACTTCACCTCTGGTGGCTGGGAGCTGTAGAGTCCCACCACCTCCCACAGCATCAGGGAGTTGTGAGGTACCCCTGCCGCCTGAGGCAGCAGGGCCCCCAAGCTCTGAGTTCCCATGGATGGCAGGGATACCCCACAGCTTCCCGCCAACATGGGTGACAGGGGGACCCAGGAGCTCTGAGCCCCTAAGGGTGGTGGGGGTCCTTGGAGCTCCCAGCCACCCCACAGCTGCCCAGCCCCTTCCTATTTTATCATGGATATTTTGAGTAAAAGTCAGGGACAGATCACAGCTTCTATGAATTTTTCTTTATTGCCCGTGACCTGTCCCTGACGTTTTTACTAAAAATATCTGGGACAAAATCTTAGCCTTACCCATGATCAGATGTTGATTCTTGACCCTGCTGTTTTCTCATAGCCTCTGCCACTTGTCTTTTGGTGACAGTCCTGAGGTTTTGAGAACTATGGCTGTTAACCAGAAGGGGTTCCTGGACTTAAGGCACCATCTTGGGGGTTGGGAGATCTTCAGAGATGGGCAAATCTGGATTCATTAGTGCACAGTCATATTCTCGTATTATTGCTGCTTATCTTACCACCATCCTTTTGAAGAGATGTGTGAGGACAGAGAGTCAGACTGTTGGTGCTGAGCACCCCTGTGGTAATTCTCATAGCAGTGTGCAATTGCATGTCAACAAATTTTGTACACGAGTTACCTGCCCTAATGGTGCACAATATTCAGCTGTGGAAAAGATGAGAGCCAAGGTGGCTGTCTGCAGAGTGTTGGTATCAGGTCCCCAACTGCTCCTGGCTAACTTGTGGATTATATTGTTCCTGGCCTTTATCTTTGCAGCAGTCTCTGTCAGATGTTCCCGATGGGGAAAAAGCTACACAGAGCCTAGATTTCACCCACTCAAGCAGGCACCCACTCCTCAATCTTGGTGGTGCTAACCCTCTGTGGCACTTTGTACCTAGAAGCAGCACCCTGGAAACCCCATATTCATCACTGTCATCTAATTATGATATATACAAAGCATGCCATGTAGGATATCATATGAAAGGGCATGATCTGCTGATACCCACTGTTCTGTCCAAATAGGTATATTGTTAGTGTATATCAAGTTAAGAGATTTTGCTATATGGTTGTTACAGAAATACGTTGTAAATTTGCTAGTTATATACAAAGGATCCCTGCCCAGGAGGGTGTTCAATGACCATTAATCAGCAGGGGAGTTATAATCAAGGGATTTACATTTCAGTGACAGCTGCCCAAGCACTACTCAGTGGGGCTTGCTCAGCTCTGACTGAGTTGCACAAGACCACACCATGGGAATTGCCTAGTGCAGTGACTCAGCAAAGCCCACCAGGACATGTCTGGGCAAGTGTCTTCTAGGCACATGGACTAAGGATATACAACAGGGAACACTGGCAGCATGCCTTTGCCATTCTCCTTCCCCACCTATGCTAGAAGCAATAAGAGCACCAAGAAGAAGAAGAAGAAAACTTCACCTGAGGAGTCTGGTCCAGGTTTAAGAGAGGCCTGTGTATTAGGAACTGTAATATCCAGTGGAGTGAGAATATTGCTTGATCTAAATACTGCCTAAAATAAGGTTTAAGATTTAGATTGTGTTTCTTTTATTTTTTGTGGTAACTCTCTCTGACCTTTTATGCCTACCACTTATAATCACTTAAAAAATCTATCTTTCCGAAGTTAATAAATCTGTTTTATACTTTACCCAAAACAGTGTATTTTGCTTGAAGTGCTTGAGACATCTCAACTCAATTTACAAAGGCTGGTGCATGTCTTCTCCACATTGAGGGAGGGGCGGATTAGGTAATAAACTTACACTGGTCAGGCTGCTGACTAGGGCAGGACAGTACAGCTTTGGGGTATAAGGCTGGGGAGCTGGGAGAAAATTGGCTGGTGCCCTTCTGTGTGTGATTCGTGAGTGGCTTCAGGAGCATTCATGCTATCTAGCTGGGTGTGGGGCTCCACATGGTGGTGTGCTAAGTGATAACAGCTCCTGGAGGGGTGTGCTGCTTGTCACTAGCAAAGCATTGTGAGAGACTTCCCAGACTGAGGAGTTAACAGGGCACAGCAGTACCCTATTTTCAGCTTGTATCCCAGGGATCTCCTCACACCCTCCCCAATGCAGAATGCCAACATATCACAGTTGGTACATACCCTGGACTTCAGAAAAGCAGACTTTGACCCCCTCAGGGAACTGATGGGCAGGATACCCTGGGAGAATAACATGAGGAGGAAAGGAGTCCAGGAGAGCCGGCTGTATTTTAAAGAATCCGTATTGAGGTTACAGGAACAAACCATCCTGATGTGTAGTAAGAATAGTAAATATGGCAGGTGACCAGCTTGGCTTAACAGTGAAATCCTTGCTGATCTTAAAGACAAAAAGGAAGCTCACAAGAAGTGGAAGATTGGACAAATGACCAGGGAGGAGTACAAAAATATTGCTCAGGCATGCAGGAGTGAAATCAGGAAGGCCAAATCACACTTGGAGTTGGAGCTAGCAAGAGATGTTAAGAGTAGCAAGAAGGGTTTCTTCAGGTATGTTAGGAACAAGAAGAAGGTCAAGGAAAGTGTGGGCCTCTTACTGAATGGAGGAGGCAACCTAGTGACAGAGGATGTGGAAAAGGCTAATGTACTCAGTGCTTTTTTTGCCTCTGTCTTCATGAACAAGGTCAGCTCCCAGACTACTGCACTGGGCAGCACAGCATGGGGAGGAGGTGACCAGCCCTCTGTGGAGAAAGAAGTGGTTCAGACTATTTAGAAAAGGATGTGGAAAAATTGGAAAGTATCCAGTGGAGGGCAACAAAAATGATTAGGGGACTGGAACACATGACTTATGAGGAGAGGCTGAGGGAACTGGGATTGTTTAGTCTGCAGAAGAGAAGAGTGAGGGGGGATTTGATAGCTGCTTTCAACTACCTGAAAGGGGGTTCCAAAGAGGATGGATCTAGTAGCAGATGACAGAACAAGGAGTAATTGTCTCAAGTTGCAGTGGGGGTGGTTTAGGTTGGATATTAGGAAAAACTTTTTCACTGGGAGGGTGGTGAAGCACTGGAAATTGTTACCTAGGGAGGTGGTGGAATCTCCTTCCTTAGAGGTTTTTAAGGTCAGGCTTGACAAAGCGCTGTCTGGGATGATTTAGTTGGGGATTGGTCCTGCTTTGAGCAGGGGGTTGGACTAGATGACCTCCTGAGGTCCCTTCCAACCCTGATAGTCTATGATTCTATGATACCATCACTTCTGAAATTCCAAGGCCCAAATGGAGTGTCATCACAAAAGAAAAGTGAAGAAAGCTTCATTGCTCCCTATCTTACTGCCCAGCAACATCAAATCTATCAAAGCCATTCATCAGAGAAGTAGACAAGGTGATAAGTTACCAAACTCAGATGGCATCTTCTCAAATTTTCTGTAAAACTTAGGTCCGTATGGCCACGACTGGCTAATGCACTTCTTTATCAACAAGCGTGACTTTGGCCAAATACCCAAGCTATGGCAACAGGCAAAGTTCTCCACCATCTTCAAATTAGGGAAAGCAGCTGATGACACATAAAACAACTGGGCAATATCTCTACTGTGTGTAACATACAATCTCTTGTAAAGGATGCTATTCCAGAGACTTATTCGTATCATTGTGGACTACATGCCTAAAAAGCAATCCGGGTTCAGACTGGGATGAAGCACATGCAATCAGGTAATCGCACTGATGATTCACATCAAAGCCAGCTATCAAAATGGGCTCAAAACACAAGCAGCCTTTGTGGACCTGTCCGTATCCAACATGTATTGATGGCATGGCCTGTTACTAAAAGTGTTGAAAACAGCATGCTGCAGAACAACATTGTGCCTACTGACAATTATGCTCATGAACTGCAAGTTTTGCATATGCCTAATGGAACAGACCAGCAGACTTCATCTACTGAACAACAGGCTCCCACAGGGATCTATCCTGGCACCATCACTCTTTAATATTTCTATCAGTGATATGCCGTTGACCCAGTAGTGGAAATTTGGATATGTGGATGATCTTGCACTTACCATCCGAGCAAGCACTTTCACCCAAGTGGAATTCATCCTAACAGAAGATCTGAAAAAAATGGAGGAGTACTATCATTATGGCAACTCTGACTGTGACCCCTCAAAAACCAGCTGTCTCCACATTACACATGAGTAACCACCATGCAAAAGAAGGGTCTGACTGTCACCTTCTGACATACCAAATTCCAGCATAAGGATTTCTCAAAATATCTGAGTGGTTCTGGATTGTAGCCTTGCATATCACCATGGTTGCAGTAACAGGGTTACCTGTTGGTCTGTACTCCTTTAAGAGTGCCCCCATGTCTGCTAACCAGCAGAAAGTACAGATCTCCTTTAATCCCAGGGGATGTTCTTTTCACAGCCACTTTGTGGAGACAGATGAACATATCGTAGTTGGCTACATTCCTCTTAGTGATGAGAGTTTTTGTGTGTTGTCCTAGTTACCTAATTCATTTTTTATTAAGACTTATTCTGTTGTTTCAGCCACTCTTATGTCTGTGTTGATGGAGATGTGGTTAGCTCTTGGCCATTTCATTCCCAGTGTGTTGAGGAAAAAATAACCACCAGCTTCATATTCCCTTAAGCTGTAGGGCAGCAGTGATGGATTTAGCTTTTTTCCTTGTTCCTGGCCTGGTGCTTTAATGTCATTTGTGTGCCGTTTGGTATCAGTATTTTCATCACATTTTTCAAAGACTCAGTGTCATTCATCGTTCTCCTGATTCACTAGCTAACTTCCTGGCTGAACGGCTTTCTGGGTTCATCTCCATTGCTTGTCCTTTGTGGATTTTTGGCCATTTCAATTTGCATTTTTATCAGTCCTCTCAGCCTTCAATCCTTAACTTTATTAATGCAATAATTGATTCTTTTAACATCCTGGGTTGCTGAGGCAACACACTCAGTGACTGTGTTCTCTGGAGTTCTATCAGAAACCAGTTTCCCATTTCTGGATGATAACTTGATCTCATTCAAAGTTCCATTTTGTTGAACTCCAGGTTTCAATGCTGCAACTTTGAAGCTATTTATATTAATAATTCGATAGATGAAAATACTGACTTGGTTACCTCACATTCCTTTGCTACTAACTCTACATTACTTTTTAATTTTCTTTAATAAGATTGACTGAATAAAATTGATCTCCTATGGCCAGAATGCATTTACCTTAGTGGATGAGGCCCCTAGTTTCTAGAAAGAAAGAATTCTTTCTTTCAGCTATGGTTCATTTGAGCTATATAGCTATGTTAGCTGCTTTCCCATTATGAGGGGTGGGAGTGGAAATCTACTAAAGGGCTCAGTGAAGAAACTAAGTGTTTCTTCCAATATAACCTGTATATAAAGTTTTAGCTCATTCTGTCCAACAATTTCATGTTCAGTTAAATTACATTCTTATTCCTTGCAGGCCCTGAAATGTTAGATAATCTATGTTAAGTGCCTTCTTCCTAGCCCTCTGGTTCACATCCAGGGAAAACAAAATGAATGACTAGTAGAACTAGCTGAAAAACTAGGATAATTTTTCACAGGATTTTTGTCCTCAAAATTTCATGTATAATAAAATTAAATATGTAATTGAACAAGTTTTGGTTTTTGATTTTAAAAAAGGTTTAGTTTAACCACATTTTTTTTTACCAATGTCCCCAAATTTTTTTAGTTTCTAGTTTGTTTGGGTTTTTTGGGGAATTTTTAATGTTTTTCCATGAACATTTTCATTTTGGTTGAAAGGCCTTTTCCCCTCAAGGTTAAAAAAAGTTTTTTGACCCTCCAGCTCTAATGACTAGTTGACTATGTTCTTTTACAAGAAGATCAGTAAGATTTAGGATGCTCTTTCTTCTTGCGGTGTGGATGCCATTCAGCATTCTGCTTCTTCCCAGTCTGACTTGTTGTCATATCTTGTCTCATTCTGTTCATGTTCTCTCTGTTTCTTCTGCTGATATTGCTGTCATGATTTCAACAAGATGAATTAGCTATTTTCTTAACTGATCCTGCTCTCTTCTGAATATCTGATCAGTTTGGTGAGCCCAGTTACTACTAATGCTTGTCCTTGGATTCTCCTCCCCCCCCCCCAGCTATTATTTCCTTATTCTAATTTAGGACTTCACACTATTAGGGTGAGATTGTGGCTGGTCCTGTGTGATTGCACAAAGATATGGTGAAGATGTAAAATGCTCTCCTTCCCCTTGTACACTGGGCATGGGAAGCTCAAGTGCTGCCAGCAATACAAGTCTCTCCACAGGAATGACACTTGTAAGGGAGGGGAGCACACAGTATGCCTTCCAAAAGGGAGGTTTAGGAACTACACCTGAGCATACTCCCTTCTCTGCTGCCAAAGACATTCTCTCTGGCTGTATATGCCAAAGGCACAATGTCTCCAGGAACTGCTCATGGTGCATTAGCTTTCTCTAACCTCCTCTCTACAGCCTGGCCTGGGCCTGTGAAGCCATGATAGAACTCTTAGGTCAAGTCTCCACTGCAGCTTCCCAGCATGGGTAGATAGACACATGCTAGCTCTGCTTGAGCCAGTGTGCTAAAAACAGCAGCGTGGCGGTTACAGCCTGGGCAGCGGCATGAGCTAGCCACCCAAGTATAAGCCTCCCCTACTGCTGGGTACGTATTTGGGTGGCTAGTCTGAGCCACAGGCCACGTTGCCATTTTTAGCACACTAGTTTGAGCAGACGTAGCATGTATGTGGGCTGGGGGAGACAATCCCATCTGCAGCATAGACATGCTCTCAGTGATTTGTCCTTAACTTTGTATTTAGGAATCAGCATAGTGGACAAGAGCTAGACTTGCAGGTGCTGGGGTGATGGAGGGAATATGTTGGGACAAGGAGCTGATGTGGGGATACTGGGACAGAGAGACAAGGTTGTGGTGGGAAGACTGATTGGATGAGGGGTTGGGGGAGTGCAAAGAGATTGGTACAAGACTGGGGATGGGAATGTGGCATGTTGAGCTTGGGTGAAGAGCATGGGGGAGACCTAGGACTGGGATAGAGAGTGGAGGGAAGACTGGGACCTAGACAGGGAGCCTACAGTGGGAGACTGGGCCTGCCTAGTTAAGGAGACTGGGATGAGGAACAAATGGGGACAAGGAACAGACAGGACTAGGAAAGGGGCAGGCTGCATGGGAGGGGGCAGAAATGGTCATCTTGGGGAAAACAGGTGCAGGAGTGTCTGTGACCACAATAGAATACAGTCTGGAATGGAACCCAAGATTCTTGCATCCCACCATTCCTCTGCCATCAGCAAATATATCTTTGAAACCCACTGGCAAAGTGTGTGTGCCACATTGCTTTCCAGTGGCTGATCTACAAAGTAAATAAGGCAGGAGGCTTTGAACGATGAGGCTAAAATGAAATATTGAATACTCACTAGAGCACCATGCATCCTGTGCACTGAATGTGGCAAGGGTCCTGTGGAAAAAATAGCCTGTAATCATGTAATTAAAGACTGTATAATAACGCATACTCACAAGGGACTGAATTAAGGTTGCACAGGCACATTTCCAAGTTTTTGAGTGATTGAGTTTGCACGAATGTCCTTTGAACCTAGGTGTTTGTATGTGTATATATAGACCAAAACATGGTAGGAATATGGCCCAATAGAGCAAAAGGCTGGTCATAATTATGTCCACATTTGGTGTCAAACTTCATGTCTACTGAGATTCTGTGGCACGCTTCCGCCCTCGCCCCAAACCCTTGCTACTTCATTTATTGGTACAAGCAGGACGAGTAGCTGACTAGTTTCCAAACTACTGATGTAATCTGACAATAAGAAACGCAAAACATTTAAAAAGAAGTGAGAGGAAAGAGAGGTTTTCATAATCCTTTCTTTTGGTTTTTTCATTGCCTGACAAACTCTTCGAAAGTTTTGCTGTCAGGATACATGATTGTGTACTATACACAGTGCATTTATATTACCACCTCAGGTTTAAACTTTTTAGCTGTATATTTCTTATGTGTCTGAGGTTGCTTGAGAAAGCAAACCTGCACAATCTGCCATTGTTCTGCTTCCTGAGTAAATTCAATGCACCTTCTGTCAGGTTGTTGAAAACTAAGAAATAAACTCAGTGCCTTACAGCGAGCTGCTAATGGGCCCTGTTTATAATGAAACTGCAGAGATTTGGAATGGAACACTAACTATTTTTTGCTAGAGAAAATGATATAAAAGTCAGAAAAAGCGATCAGAGTATGTTGATTCAGTTGTAGAATTTGGCCTTCAAACTACTAAACATAGGTTACAGTTAACTAGAGTAAATATTTCTGTTAGACTGCTTCTCCCCCCCGTGCCCCCCATAGCAGGGGTAGGGGAGGGATAAGGCCCAGTTCTTAGATCCAGATGATAAAGTGATGTTTTCATTTTCACTTTGTGAAAATAAACTATTTTTGGAGCAGGGCTGTACTGAAACCCCTTTTTGTGGAGACCGGATGGTAAAATTATGCTCTCATCTAGGTCTGGTGCAAATAGTGAGGTCCCAGGTAGCGGCAGCCCTGGGGCACAATGTTTAATGGGCAGTCTCCTGAATGCAATTTCTCAAGGGCCCTTCATTTTAAGCTTTTATTTTATTTAATTTTTCCTGGAAATTTATCTGTGTTTATTACCACCGCAACAACAACAGGTGAAAATTAGTGAGAAAAAGTATTAATAATTTTTCTGGGTAAACATTGGGGTTTATTTTGGTAGACAGAAAGGCGGGGGGAAAGTATTCAGTAGATTAATGCTTTGAATTCCATTCATCAGTGTGGTTTCTGCAGAACTAAAACAGAACTCAAAACACAATGCCACCTCTGAGTTTTAGAACACAATATTTCTGTAATCCCCAAATAAAACTTTTTACTTGAATAAGCAGTTTACCGTTGTAGACTTAGAACTATTAGCCTATGAATATTTACATTTAAAAATTGGGCCACATCATTTGCAGTGCATATACTCAACTTCATCCTTTTCTCCTGTTTTTGCTTTTTTTAAACTTTAAAGGATATGAACCATGCCTTTGAGTCTGGCTCTGCAGTTCTGAATCATACTGTAAACATGCCAGGGCAAGGATTTAGCCATATGGGACTGAGCCAAAGCTCACTGAACTCAGTGGAACAAGTCCCATTGTCTTCAGTGGGCTTTGGCATGGGCCCTATATGAATGAGCGCCTCTTCAAGACTTGCCTATAATGTCTCATTTTCAGTTTGCACTTTTTCCATTTGTTCCAGTACTTTTGCTGCTTGCATGTGCCCAGTTGACCTAGGGTGAGGTAGTTTGATTAGAAAGATACAAGTGAGCCTCCTTCACGGTCCCCAGCGGAGGCCCAGGCAAATGGATAGAAAAATGTATTTGGATTGTGCATATCACGTTGCAGATCCAATTATGTTTGCTTTTCAGTTCTGAATGCATCTACTATTTTGAAACGTCTCAAGTATTGTTGGACTTTTAGCTATTTTGGATACAAACGTCATTTCCTCTCCCTCTGCTGCAATCACAGTTGGATCCTGAAAGCATTTCACAAAACAGGCCTCAGTTATCAACTGCAGTAGTTTCAGAATATTTTCCTTTACAAAGATTTTTGTTGCCAGGTGGGAGTTGCTGGCTGCTTATATCAGGCTATGAGTAATGCCCTTTTGCTAGCACAGTACACAATGGTTTTTCCCCTCCTGACATTTATTCCTTCTGTTATTATCCAATGCTGGCTGTGCAAGTTTTAAAGAAGAACCCTGTTTCCTCAAGTATCCTCTTCTGAGCCTTTTGCTGTGTTCCAGACATTTTATTTTCTGATTTTTAAAGGTAAAATTAATTTTTAAAAATAACAAAAGCTCTCTGGGCTCCTCTACTACTTACTCACTGCTGTCAATGGGCTCTGAATACATCTCTTATATTTCAGTTTTGCCTCTCCGCTTTCAGGTCACCCAAATTCCACTCTCAAATTCCCTTAAAAGGTCCATCTTGTCCCATGGCATGAAAGGCCTGGGTGCAGCCAAGATTTCACCAGCTGACTCTGTGGGTTTCTTTAGATGCAGAGAATTTTCCTGCCCCCTCCACAATTTGCTGCAGGGGCCTTATCTTATGAGGCCCTGACCACGTCCTGTGAGGTGCTGAGTACCCTTAACCAGGGGTGGCTCTACCAATTTTGCCGTCCCAAGCAGTCACCGCCGAATTGCCACCGCCGCAAGACCGGCGGAGCTGCTGCCCAAAAGCCACCGCAGCGGGAAGAGCAGCGGGGCTGTTGCCGAATTGCTGCCGCGGGACACAGACTGCCGCCTCGTTTTGAATGCCTCCCCAAGCACCTGCCTGGAAAGCTGGTGCCTGGAGCCGGCCCTTCCCTTAACTCCCATTTGTTACAATGAGCACTCAGCCCCTCACAGTGTCAGGGCTTTAAGCCTGAAATAAAATCTTGGCAGGCTTTTCAGTTCACCTTCAACATCCTTTTCTTTCATTTTACTGAGAAAATGTGTATATCCTCCTATCTGCTTGTTCCCCACTTTTCCTCCTTTCTAATTACTATGCCATTTACTCAAGACTAAAGTCTATGTAAGGCACTGTACATGTTCATAGAATCATAGAATATCAGGGTTGGAAGGGACCCCAGAAGGTCATCTAGTCCAACCCCCTGCTCAAAGCAGGACCAATTCCCAGTTAAATCATCCCAGCCAGGGCTTTGTCAAGCCTGACCTTAAAAACCTCTAAGGAAGGAGATTCTACCACCTCCCTAGGTAACGCATTCCAGTGTTTCACCACCCTCTTAGTGAAAAAGTTTTTCCTAATATCCAATCTAAACCTTCCCCAGTGCAACTTGTTCTGCGATAGCGTAGAAACAATAAATATTAAGAGACAGATTGTGGCATTTGTGCCATTGCTCTGTAGAGTGCGTAGTACAAATGTGCACGACCGTAGGAGGAGATCTGGAGAGACTGTGTTTCAGGCAGGCATAATCTTGCTCCCCTATGTAACCCATGCGAACACGCCCTCCCCTCTAGTGGCTAGACCAGAGGTCGGCAACCTTTGGCACCCAGCCCGTCAGGGTAAAGCCACTGGTGGGCCGGGCCAGTTTGTTTATCTGGAGCATCCACAGGCACGGAGCCCCGCAGCTCCCACTGGCCGCAGTTTGCTGTTCCTAGCCAATGGGAACTGTGGGAAGTGGTGCGGGCTGAAGGACATGCTAGCCACTGCTTCTCACAGCTCCCCTTGGCCGGGAACCGCAAACTGCGGCCAGTGGGAGCTGTGGGGCTCTGTGCCTGCGGACGCTCCAGATAAACGGCTTTACCCTGATGGGCCAGGTGCCAAAGGTTGCTATCCCCTGGGCTAGACCATGTGTAGAAGTTTAATGAGTCTGCTATTTCCTCTGAGTTAAAGGAACTGGGTTCAAGCTTTTGGATCCAGAGGTTCAGGGTTCAGTCCCCACAGATGACATGAGCTCCAGCAACTGGGGGTAACATCTGCATTGCTCAAATGCACAGGGAATGCTATTTTGAGAAGCCTTTGCAGAGCTCCTCTAGTGGAGGAAGGCTTCTTAGCACACACATAAGGGCTGCTCATGATCTGGCTCTTATGAGTGTCCTTTTCCCTAATTAAAAGTCTCCCTCCACTTAGTATTGTGGAAGAACATCTAGGAATGTACAAGATAATAAAACTTTCAGTAGGCTTCTACCTTCTCTCCTCAGTAAAGACAAGTTCAAAGTACTTCACTTAGGAAAAAATCAAATGCACAACTGCAAAATGGGGGATAACTGTCTAGGTGGTAGCACTGCTGAAGAGGCTCTGGGGGTTATAGAAGACCACAAAATGAACGTGAGTCATCAATGTGATGCAGCTGCAAAAAAGGCTAATGTGATTCTGGGGTGTATTAACTGGAGTGTTGTATGTAAGACAAAGGAGGTAATTGGTCCGCTCTTCTTGGCACTGGTGAGGCCCCAGCTGGAGTTGTTGTGTACCCAATTCTGCACACCACAATTTAGGAAGGATGTGGACAAATTAGAAAGAGACCAGAGGAGAGCAACAAAAAGGTTTTAAAAATTTGACCTATGAGGAACGGTTACAAAAACTTGGGCATGTTTAGTCTTGAGAAAAGAAGATTGAGGTGGGATAAGTCTTGCAGTATGTGAAGGGCTGTTATAAAGAAGATGGTGATCAGTTATTCTCCATTACCGCAGAAGGTAGGACAAGAAGCAATGGGCTTAATCTACAGCAAAGGAAATTTAGGTTAGATATTAGGAAAAACTTTCTCACTATAAGGGTAGTTAAGCTCTGGAATAGGTTTCCAAGGGAGGTTGTGGAGTCCCCATCGTTGGAAGGTTTTAAGAACAGGCTGGACAAACACCTCTTGGGGATGGTCTAGGTTTACTTGGTCTTGCCACAGTGCAGGGGGCTGGACTTGATGACTTCTCGAGGTCCCTTCCAGCCCTACACTTCTGTGATTCTCTTTAGCACAAACTTAGCTCTGGATAAAAATAAAGGGAAAATGTAACTCTCCATTATGCCTGGCTCCCACTGAAATTGATAAATGCACATCCTATGGAAGTATTTGGCTGTAAATACATAGTTCAGTTTAGCCTCATTCCTCAAGGTTATCTAGTTGCTGGTCTTGATTTGCACTTGATAACAAGTGAAAAACAAGTTTTATCACTGGAATTCTGTTGTTGCAAGTGAAAACATTATGCAAGATCAAGAAAAGGTAACAAAATTTGTTGCCAGCTGGAACTGCGGATAACAGGCTGCTGCTGGTTTTCCCTGTAGAGAACACTGAAGAACACATTTTTATGTCAAAGTAATTGCACTAACAGGTGCAGTTGAGCAACTGTATTTTGGTTGCGACACTGTTGTGGCTCAATGCTTACCGCAAATGTTTATATAAAAAATATTCAGTTCTGCTTTTATAATCCTGTCCAAACTGACAGAAGAGAACAGTATAAACAAGGATGAAGCAATAACTAAGTATAAAAAGCTAGAAACTCATTTGTGTTGCTGTTTGATGGGTGAATTTCACCATCTAATAACATAAGTAATATTTATTTGTTTTTATGACAGCTGTCAGGAACAGATTAAGCACTAGGCATTTAAGGACCTTTAAGACCCAGGCCTACACCCTTGCAGGAGAACATGGGTTTGTGATTGTGTCACATGTTTATATAATGATGTTGTTGTCACAAATCCACAACATGAGACCCTGAATAGTCTCAGTTCAGTGGACCCTTTTCCTGCCCGCACTGAAATCAACGGCAAAACTCCCACTTACCTTAGCATGAGAAAGATCAGCCCCTGGAGTGTACAGTGAAAAGTGTGCAGATAATGAAGTACTTATGGATCGCAACACTCACCTGCTTCACAAATTCCATTAAGTTTGGCGAATATCTATTAGCAACTCCATAATGTCAACCTGCAATACACAAGCAAAAAAAAAAGTCACCAATCCTGGTCCAGATCCTCAGCTACATTGAGTTTAGTCTTAGCAAAGGTAGGAATTGGGAGATGACAGCACTAAGGGTATGTCTACACTGCAATTAAAAACCCATGTTTGTCCCCTGCCAGCTGAATCAAGATGCTCATCCTGCAGGGCTGTTTAATTGCGGTGCAGACGTCAGTGCTCAGGTTGGAACCTGGGCTCTAAGACCCTGTGAGGTGGGAAGGTAGCTGGAGTCAGCTGGCACAGGCCAGATGTGTGTTTTTAATTGCAGTGTAGGCAAAAGGGACAGGCTTGGTCTGAAATGGCCCCTGCCATAATTTAGAACCTCATATGTGCTGCTTTAAGGGCCTGTTTACTATAGTTGGTCAGGATTTTTGTCAGAAAATGTTGATACATCTCAACCAAAACTGTTCACAAGAAAGGGTTGATTATGACAAATTTCCCATTTTGGAAAAAATTGGAAAAAAATTATCTGTTTTGACACTTTAAAAACAAAAATTCCATCTTTTTGATTCAAAAGAACTTATTTTCCAAAATGAAAAGTTAATTTAAGGTTTTAAAAAAGTGTGGGGGGGAGGGAGTTGAAATTAAAAAAAAATCCTAATTGAAATTTATTGAAATGAAATATTTTGACCTGATGTAATATCTTTTGGATTTTCACTTTGCCAAAATTTGAGATTTTGACTTTTCATCCCTATTTTGGACAATAATTTTTTTCAAAATCTCAACAATTCTTATGGGATGGGAAAACAGAGCTGGGCAGGAGACAGTCTACCTTGTTGCCCCGCACCCCTCACTCTCCTGCTAGTAATAGCTCACCTTACCTAATCACTCTCGTTACAGTGTGTATGGTAACACACATTGTTTCATGTTCTCTGTGTATATAAATCTCCCCACTGTATTTTCCACTGAATGCATCCGATGAAATGAACTGTAGCTCACGAAAGCTTATGTTCAAATAAATTTGTTAGTCTCTAAGGTGCCACAAGTACTCCTTTTCTTTCTATCTTGTTGTGTTTTTTGCATCAGTATAGCTACATAGTGTACCCTGATGTAAATCTCTACTGTGGATGTAAATCCTCTACTGTGGATGTGCTGCACTGGTGTAAGATGTGAATTGCATGGTACAGCTTACTGTAAGTCTTATGTGAGGAACAGCTTGGAAGTGGGTGAGCTGCACAGGTACAGTAGGAATTTGCACTGATGCAACTACATCAGTGAAAAACACCCACTGTTTACTAGCCCTCAGTTGTGCCAGTCATCTGCTCAGGAAACATAAATGCACTGTATGATCTGTGTCCAATCAAAAGGTAATGACCGTTCCCAAAAAACTCCTTGTGAGCTGCTGTGGAGGAAATGCTGAGTCCAAATGGCTTTCCTTCACTATAAATATGTATACTCTCCTCATTCAGCTCTGCAATCTTCATTGCCTAGCACTGCTACTTCTTCCACACCTTAAGTCTCTGGCTTGCAACCACCATCACTTGTTGGCCTCCTTTGGGTCCCTTTTAAGACCTTCTCCCTTCCTGCAGCTCCCTTCCTCTTTGCAAAGGGTCAGCAAGACCCTTTGCAAAGACAGACTAGCTCCATTGAAAAAGTACGAGGAGTACTTGTGGCACCTTAGAGACCAACACATTTATTTGGGCATAAGCTTTTGTGGGCCAAAACCCACTTCATCAGATGCATGCAGCGGAAAATACAGTAGGAAGATATAGATAGATATAGATAGATATATACACAGAGAACTTGAAAAAATGGGTGTTGCCATACCAACTATAACAAGACTAATCAATTAAGGTGGGCTATTATCAGCAGGAGAAAAAATTTTTTTGTAGTGATAATCAGGATAGCCCATTTCCAACAGTTGACAAGAAGGTGTGAGTAACAGTAGGGGAAAAATTAGCATGGGGAAATAGTTTTTACTTTGTGTAATGACCCATCCACTCCCAGACGGCTGAAGGTGACAGCTAGTGGTGTTCTGTTACTTTCTTTGTTGGGCCTGTCCTGGAGTAGATGACTTTTGGGTATTCTTCTGGCTCTGTCAATTTGTTTCTTCACTTCAGCAGGTGGGTATTGTAGTTTTTAAAGAACGCTTGATAGAGATGTTGTAGGTGTTTGTCTCTGTCTGAGGAATTGGAGTAAATGCGGAAATGCGGTTGTAGAGCTTAGAGCTTGGCTGTAGACAACGGATCATGTGATGTGGTCTGGATGAAAACTGCAGGCATGTAGGTAAGTATAGTGGTCAGTAGGTTTCCGGTATAGGGTGGTGTCTATGTAACCATCGCTTATTAGCACTGTAGTGTATTACACTACAATATACTACAGTACTAACAGCCACCTGATGAAGTGAAGAAACAGACTGACAGAGCCAGAAGAATACCCAGAAGTCATCTACTCCAGGACAGGCCCAACAAAGAAAGTAACAGAACACCACTAGCCATCAGCTTCAGCCCCCAACTAAAATCTCTCCAGCGCATCATCAAGGATCTACAGCTTATCCTGAAGGACGATCCCTCACTCTCACAGATCTTGGGAGACAGGCCAGTCCTTGCTTACAGACAGCCCCCCAACCTGAAGCAAATACTCACCAGCAACCACAAACCACACAACAAAAACACTAACCCAGGAGCCTATCCTTGCAACAAAGCCTGTTGCCAGCTTTGTCCACATATCTATTTAACGGACACCATCATAGGACCTAATCACATCAGCCATACCATCAGAGGCTTGTTCACCTGCATATCTACCAATGTGATATATGCCATCATGTGCCAGCAATGCCCCTCTGCCATGTCTATTGGCCAAACTGGACAGTCTCTACGCAAAAGAATAAATGGACACAAATCAGACATCCATATAAGAATTATAACGTTCAAAAAACAGTCGGAGAACACTTCAGCCTCCCTGGTCACTCAATTACAGACCTAAAAGTCACAATACTTCAACAAAAAAACATCAAAAACAGACTCCAATGAGAAACTGCAGAATTGGAATTAATTTGCAAACTGGACACCGTAAAATTAGGCTTGAATAAAAACTGGGCTCTGGCCACAGTGGTAAAAATGTCCATGTCCTTTCTGTACTACAGTTTTCCACCATTGAAAGCACCAGTCGAACTATGCCAGTGCAGAAAAATGCTTACGACTTTTTCTAGTGTAGACATACCCCTAATTGCTCTCACAAAGATTTCTAATGACATCATACTAATTCTTAATTTCAGGGCCCTGTGAAATTTGCCGCTGAATCCACTTCTTAACTCAGAAATTAGTGTCTCCACCATTTTTGCTTGCTGCTGTCCCTATGTGTGGATGCACAGTGCTCTACTTGGTCTGGTCTGCCAATCTACTTCACTACTACTATAGCTTCTCCTGGAAAATTCACCTCTTCCACAATGCCTGCGCTCTGTGCCTCCATAATCCTCTCAATCTTATCTCTTAATCTTCCTTTATTCATGTATATGTTAATTAGTTATAGCTCAACTAAACCACCATGATTAGCACATACTTAAACTGAATAACCACATGATCACCGGGCTGTGTAACCCTCATCCTTCCCCATCCTCTCCCCTTCCCACATTTGTCACATCCACTTGCATTGTCATGCCTAAAACTTAGGTGATGAGAGCTCTCAGGCAGAGTCTGTGAGCCACATTCTCAAATAAGATCCAACACCTTTGCGCTGCTCAGGAAGCTCCACAGTGCTGCATTCTGGCTGCAAATGGCCAGCTGGGAATTCCCCCGTTATAGGGAAACTTTGTGCTGATGGAAAGATGCTGTAACCAGCTCTAGGGTCACTCACCTCCCCCTTCTCAGTATGTTGGGATGGGGAAGATTATTGTGCAGTAGAACTCTGCCGTGGCTAATCTACACTGACAAACAGTCCATTAAGAATCCTGCACCGGTGGCATTACTTAGAGCAGCCTCTCAGCTGGGGCTGGCCCTTTGAATCAGGAAATTTTGATTTTCATACACATTGTGAGGAGAGTGGTCACTTTGGATAAGCTATTACCAGCAGGAGAGTGAGTTTGTGTGTGTAGTTTTTGGAGGGGAGTGGGGGGGGTGGGATGAGAGAACCTGGATTTGTGCTGGAAATGGCCCAACTTGATTATCATGCACATTGTGTAGAGAGTGGTCACTTTGGATGGGCTATTACCAGCAGGAGAGTGAGTTTGTGTGGGGGTGGGGGCGGAGTGTGAGAGAGCCTGGATTTGTGCTGGAAATGGCCCAACTTGATGATCACTTTAGAAAAGCTATTACCAGCAGGAGAGTGGGGTGGGAGGAGGTATTGTTTCATGGTCTCTGTGTATATAATGTCTTCTGCAGTTTCCACGGTATGCATCTGATGAAGTGAGCTGTAGCTCACGAAAGCTCATGCTCAAATAAATTGGTTAGTCTCTAAGGTGTCACAAGTGCTCCTTTTCTTTTTCCGAATACAGACTAACACGGCTGTTACTTTGAAACAGGAAATTTTAAC
This sequence comes from Lepidochelys olivacea, assembly GCF_965140295.1. Taxonomy (NCBI): domain Eukaryota; kingdom Metazoa; phylum Chordata; order Testudines; family Cheloniidae; genus Lepidochelys; species Lepidochelys olivacea. Next base: position 272,614,563 of record NC_140411.1, read on the forward strand.
TGGCTCCCTCACATAATCCCTGTGCTGAGCTCTCTCTCGGTTGTAGGAGAGAATTTGGCCTTGTTCCTTTTTGGGGTACTTGACTTTGCAACCTTAATACTATTCTTTTAATGTAGAGTTTTTTGTGTGTAATGAACATTGATACAAATAACATGCTAGTGAAATCTTTCTAAGCTTGTAAAGTGCTACTTGCTTTCAACCCCACGTGGGCAGTTCGACACCTTAGATCAGGATATTTTGTTGAACAAAACATACTCCTAATATTTTCATGCTAGAATTCAGTCTTTTACCAAGTAGACAAAGGTGCACTTTTGCTATCTACTGTTTATCAACCGGTAAGGGTTGGGGTGTTCTATGATTTTGATGGATGTTTCCTAGAATGACAGTGCTACATAGAAAGAGGGCATGACCAGGAACAAGGTTAAACTAGAGCTATGCTCAGGATTCATAATGAAATCTGAAACCATGCATGTTCATTATGAATCTAAAACTCAGGCCAGATTTATTGAAAAGCTCGCAAAACCTTTGCCCCAAACTGGTGCCTAGGAGCAATTCATGGAACCACATGGGGGGAAAAAATGCCAAACTCAGTGACATAATCTAAATTTTATTTTGAGTTTTGCGGGCTTGTCTGAGTGTGAAACTCAAACTGAAACTGATGGCATGTGAACCCACGTGAACATTTAAAAAGAAAATTGAACACTTGGAGGGGGGCAAATAGCTTGATTCTATTATGATTACTTATTTCTCCACTGCACCTAAAAAGGGGGAGGCATTACTTTCCCTGCTGCAGAGGGAAGGCAGCTGCCATTTTGGTTCATAGTGACACAGACTGTGTTCTCTCTCATGGTGATATACTTTTGCCATTCTCTTGCTGTGGCATGAAGGGTATTCTGATGGAAGGTGTGTGTGTTTTGTTCTTGATCCACTGAACCCTACCTTTTCCCCACAACCTGGGCAAATTGTAATTGTTGAATTTCTTACAGCTGTAGTCAAAGAATTAAGACCTAGATTGTCACAGCCCTCACCTGGCAATGTAGGGCCCCTTCTTTATTTCTCTGCTCAGATTGTGACTTCAACCATGAGGCTTGGTTCAGGTGCTGCTCTCCTGCTATTCCCCACTGCAAGCTAGTGGGCAGGAAGGGAGTGGGAAGAGACCTGGTTCCATCCCACTTGTCAGTCAGAGCAGCTGGCTGGGCATAGGGAAGGTGATCTGTGCGGGGAAAAAGGGAGAAGTAGTTAGCTCCTCCCCACAGAATAAGTGGGGAGCAGGGGAGGAATTGTGTGTCTCTGCAGATGTGGTGCAGTTGTACATTGTCCCTTACTTAGGGCAGGCCATCAGGTTCTGGTCTAGCCCTGGTAGTTTGGATAATTTACCTGGGTTGAAGGGACATAGATCATGCAAACCTTATTCCACTTTAAAGGATCTTTGTTATAGGTTCAACAAGGACAAGTGCAGAGTCCTGCACTTAGGATGGAAGAATCCCATGCACTGCTACAGGCTGTGGACCAACTGGCTAAGCGGCAGTTCTGCAGAAAAGGACCTGGGGATTACCGTGGACAAGAAGCTGGATATGAGTCAGCAGCGTGCCCTCCTTGCCAAGAAGGCCAACGGCATATTGGGCTGTATTAGTAAGAGCATTGCCAGCAGATGGAGGGAAGTGATTATTCCCCTCTATTCGGCACTGGTGAGGCCACACCTGGAGTATTGCGTCCAGTTTTGGTCCCCCCATTACAGAAGGGATGTGGACAAATTGGAGAGAGTCCAGCGGAGGGCAATGAAAATGATTAGGGGGCTGGGGCACATGACTTACGAGGAGAGGTTGAGGGAACTGGGTTATTTAGTCTGCAGATGAGAATAGTGAGGGGGGATTTGATAGCATCCTTCAACTACCTGAAGGGGGGTGCCAAAGAAGATGGAGCTCGGCTGTTCTCAGTGGTGGCAGATGACAGAACAAGGAGTAATGGTCTCAAGTTGCAGTGGGGAAGGTCTAGGTTGGATATTAGGAAACACTATTTCACTAGGAGGGTGGTGAAGCACTGGAATGAGTTACCTAGGGCAATGGTGGAATCTCCATCCTTAGAGGTTTGACAAAGCCTTGGCTGGGATGATTTAGTTGGTGTTGGTTCTGCTTTGAGCAGAGGATTGGACTCCTGAGGTCTCTTCCTACCCTAATATTCTACGATTCTATAAGGCTAAACCGATGTAGAGATGTGATTCCTTCACTACATTCCAGGTCAATAGTCCATAATTTTCTTTCAGTGTTAAGGCACTCTGCACTAGAACTAGTTTCATGTTGGCTTCTTTGAAAAAGACTAAGAGGAAAAAGCACTGCCTTTCGTTTTATGTTTGGTGAAAAGCTACTCGCAAACCACTTCTTTTCTTGCTCACATCAACAGGGAGATTAACTGTCCATAGCAACTCCATCCAAAATAATAATAATAAAAAGGCCAAGAAGTTGTGATCTCTGCAGAACAAGCTCTGTTGCCAAGACTTTTTTTTTTTATCATGTTGAGTCAAGGACTGTAAGCGGATTGCTTAACACATGAATGATACCTCCCCGGCTGCATTTAATTATTTTTCATATTTATTTATGGATTGATTGTGTATTTTGAAAAAATTGATGTCTGCAAAGTCTATGGTCTGATTCAGTCACACTTCTATGCCGTTTTACTACTCTGTATTATATAATTTTGCTATCAGGGATATATACACACACACACACACATATATAAAACCTCCCTGGTGGAAAATTTATTTATATTTGTATAGCCTGTAGGCTACATTCTTGGTGGTTGGGGGAATTATGGTCTGTGGAGGATGAATGCACTTTTCTAACCAGAACAGCTGGTAATTCTCCAGTGACTGGTGTTTGTTTTAAAGTCATGTGGTGAGGGGGGGTTCAGCCTCTAAAATTTACTATTTAACTCTACAAGAGCTCAGTTACAGCACATGTTACACAAGAAGTCTATTCTTCCCCCAGGTTATACTGCAAGAAAGAGGAAGTCTCTACTCATACTGAAAAACTCGGTCTAAATAGAGAATGAATGCTTGGTGCTACCACTGGTGTTTCTCTCTTTCTAGAGCAGCTGTTTAGATAAGTGCCAAGGAGATGTGATCACATTTAGGACATGTCAAACACAACTAGTACTGCACTTAGGGGCATATCTTGGTCTTCAGGGAGTCAGTGTCAAAACTCCCCCAGGAATAGGATTTGTCCATTAATTGTGGTCAGTCAGTGGAAAGGTTTAGTGTTAATCAAAAGGAGACATGTTGGGCCATGTTCCATAAAAACCGTTGCTGACAGAGTTTTGAAAATGGTTGCACTTTACCAAAAAGAAAGGCTTTTTCCTTTCAAGAGACACAGAAGCGGACCACATGACTAACAGGTTTACCTTCAGAGGAATATCCCAGAATACTTTCAAAGTTTTGCCCAGGCCTCCCCAAAATCTCAACTCTGAAAATATGTTTTAGAAGTAATAGAAAGCCTTGAACTAATCTAATATCCATTCTGTTATTTTAATACTTGCCTTTCTTCCAGTGTGTAGTCCCATTGCTTCTCTGTTTACATATTATTCCCACGTACTGTCATTATTATTGTGATTTTACTGTTGTGTTTGGAAAAAGAGCACAACAGGAGTGTCAGTATATTGCTTGTAAAATACAAAGCAGAGTAGTGTAACATCCATGTAACCTCTGCAAAGAGTGTAAAGTAGTTGGAGATGCTATCCTAAAAAAGGTCAGATTCTGTGTGTTTTGGTGGCTTTTAAAATATAGATTGCATTTAAGGTTTTGGGATTTTTTCCAACTATTTCTTTGAAATCTGCACAGATTTTCAGACTTGTAAATCTTAATTCCAGTCAAAGATAATACCCAGCACAGAAGAGACAAAGAGAATAGTTCATCTAAGTCAAGGATAGACAAGAAGTATAATTTTTCCTGGCTCATATCACTACAATCTCTCCACACCTCCCTCCTGATCACCCCTCTCCACAACCAAATGACAGGTAACAAAACACAATTGACACCTCTAGGTTTGATTCTGCTCTCACATACACTGGTTTATGTTAAGAGTAGCTCTGCTGGAGTGTAAGGAGCTGCACCAGTGTGAAAATGAGTCAGGGGCCCTGTAATTTTAATTGGATTGTAGTTTGAAAATATTTTTCCCTTTTGTAAAATAAATAGTGGGCTTGTTTGAAATTTATTTAAAATAAACCAAATCTTTCTTGCCTTGCTCATGCATATTTTCTTGCTGAAGTCAGTGGGGTTATATGGGCATGGTGAGCAGGAATTACACCAGTATGTCCCCAGTTTAATTTGATAAAGTTCACGTGTTCCTATTTGTTCATAACAAAATATCTTAATATGATACAGTTTTTTAAAAAGAGCCTACATTTAAAAAACAGCAGTAAAACACTGTAGTCTGGTACGAATAGTCAATACAGCTGTCACTTATATAGAGCAGTTGTAAACCATTCTTGATTTGATACATCTTTCCCACCATTGACACAAATGGGAACTGCCAGGGAAATCTTGCTATGACTCTGGCTCTCATTTAGCACTAATTGTTTTAAGCATAGTGTTTTGGAAATGCAACCATGTAAATTTACCTAACTATTCAGCTTTGATAGTGAGAGCACTTTGACAAAACTTCCCTTTACCTGGATCAAGTCAATTTCCCATAAAGATGGTTGATCTTAAAAGTGCTACAGGTTCCTGCATGGACCACAAGGGCACAGCAGTAATCTCAGATTTCATAGCTCTTTATAGTATGGCTAATATCAGGTCCTTTAGCCAGCACAACACACAAGTTCAAAACTCAGAGGACTAGAAAATTACTTTGCTTGATTCACTTTAAACGGGTATGTCTGAAAACATCAAACAAGAATCTGTCTGCCTTTAAAACTTTCCAGTTATGGAAAATTGCCTCCTTGATGCCTGGCATATACTGCTCCTGCCTCAAAAGAGCTAAATTCTTCTCTCAAATTCATAACCTTGTCCTCAGACTGGAAGGCATTATTGGGAGCCCCTTGTTAAAATCCCCTCCCCAAAGTAAAGGGCAAGTCAAGATGATCCTGCTGCTGCTGATGGAGTTCTCCCCCCTCTCTGCTAAACCATTCCTGCCAGTGGTGACTTATCCCAGGGGCCCATAACAATACTTCAGAAGAGCAGCATTCTTTTGCCTTTGGAATGGTCCAGGTTGCACTAGAAGACAGGCATGTTCCAAACAGATTCCCAGAAGAGGATATCCCAGTCCGTCCTGCAAAGTCTTCACTCCCCACCCCCAATCATTAAATGACACCAGTTGAACTCTCTGGTGTACTATCCATATCGGGCTATACTGGGGCTTTGACCCAAGCCCCAAATAAGGGGCAGAACAGTGTTTTGCTGCCCGAGGAGCAGCCTGGAAACCAAACGAGGACTCAAAGTCACAGTCTACTTCCTGGTTCTCCACCACCTGCTCTGGGAGGCAACAATCCACACCAAACCTATCCATGGTACAGATTACTGTCCTCTGCACAATGGCATAGCTATGCTGGCTTGCTCAATCCCTGACCAACTGCAGGGTACCAGTAGCTGTGCTGAAGCTGCTCCTACTCACGTGCTGCTCCCCATGATGTGTTGGTCTTCAGTGAGTCACAGTTTGGTCCATACTTTTTATATTATCCCTGAAAATTATACTAACGTGCAGCAAAGTGTCTTCAGTTTTTGTTTTGGTTCCCCAGTGACATTGGCTTCTTGCTTGGTTATAGGCATCAAAAAAGCCCTTTTGTTGAAATGGGAATACAAATGAATAGATTACCCACTCTCTCACAGTTTTCCTATTATCATTTCATTGCTTGTTCTGCTGTTGCATGACTCTTTGGAAATAGAATCACAGAGGGAATTGTAAATTATCCTTAGTGTGGCAAAGCAATCTGATCTTAGGGTATCAAATACATATATTTACCATATCTGATTTACTTCCCAGACATAGTATGTTGGGTACTAATGGAGACTAAATGTTGCTAGTCCTAAAATTAGACCTACCAGCTTTTTTTGTGGGCATGCTTATGGATGTAATTCTCTCCCTCCCCTTTGCCTTCCTGCTCTATTCTTGCACGATTGAAATGACTCCATTTTTGTGACAGCAGGAATCTTGTAAGCCGGGTTGTGTGCACTATACTTCCAAAGGGACCCAGTGCTCTTACTTTGTGGCTTTTAGGTTTCTCAGCTGAGAAACTGGGATTTCATTTGTTGCTGCTACCTGCCTTTAGAAAGTGTTGAGGATTTTTGTTTTCCCCAAGGTTAGGAAAAAATGCAAATACAAATGCTGTACGTTACCTTTGGGGTCTGTAAATTTTGACAATGTTACTTTTAAACTGGGCAACACGTTCTCCAGCATCTTCAACAGTTTACAGCTGGTGATGTTTCATTATCCATTCCATAATATCACTAGACTGAATTCATATTAACAGGCCAAGCTCTGAGACATAACATAAAGTTTGCACCATGTAAAACAAGCATCCAGTGTTGTTTACAGTGGTTATTCTGTGTATTTATTTTTCCTTCCCAGTGGCAAAAGAGTCAATGAACCTGATTTTAAAGTCAAGCCATTCGTGTACTTCTCTTCCTGATACTTTGGGCAAATATCAGAGTATCAGTTGCAATCAGTGCAGCCAGGTCAATTGCTTTTGGCACAAAGGCATAAACTTAGTTCTTCTGCCTGCTAAGGGCTGTTTTTGTAGCAATCAGTGGGACTACTGTCTAGTCCACTTCCAAGACATCCTAATGGAAAACAAACCAGATTTAGCAAAACAGACAAGATTTCTTGGATCATAAACAACAATTTGAGGTAGGTGCTTCCCGTTGTATAGGTTTCTAGTAGAAAAACAATGATGATGATAATACCAGCTGCTGTTCACAATAGGTGAAATTCTGTCTGGTGCAGAGGCTTAGCAGTGGGACCAGTGGAACATAGATCTGTGTGAGCCCTCTGCACATAGGTAAACTTTGTCCACTGACCTGATTCTCTCAGGTGCTTTCCCTATAATTTGTTTGCTAAAACCTCAGCTAGAAAGTCTGCTACTTAACCTGATGGAACAAACTGATTACATTTCCTGTCCCATTATTGCCAGTGGTATGCATCATGCGATCATTTGTAATTAAAGTGATCATTACAAAAATGAATAGGAATGGGAGAGCCCACAATGATTTGGGTGTTTGTCAGCTTGAACTTCTATAGCTTATGGCCCTGATTCAATTAATTTCAGAGTTGTCCTGTTAATTTCAATGGGGCTACTCACATGCTAAAAGTGAGGCTTGGGCTAGAGTACCTTGCTGAACTGGGGCCTACAGAAATGGGTGTGAGATTTCCAAAGTGCTCTTGGAAAAATGTTGTTGTTTTAAAGCAATTACTTAGATTTCATGTCATAAAAGCGATCAAAGGGTGAAATTCACCCTTGTGCAAAGGGCCAGGAAAAGGCCTGACCTCCATCTGAATCCCAGGTAATCCCTCAAAATAGGTTCTATAAGTGGTGCATGTGCCTGGCTGCGGCTGTCTGCACAGGGGTGAATTTCACCTCGGACTACACAACCCTTCTCTCCATATGGAACGGGTTAGAGAACAAAGCTCCATGGCAGGCTTACCAACTGGCAAGGAAAACATGGCTGGTCCAGGAAATGCTCAAATGGTTTTACTGACATTTTACACGTTTTTTCCCCTTCATCACAATAAGATTTGGTTTTAAATAGTTTTCATTGGCAGGTGATAGTCTTTGTTTTTGTTAGTCTGTAAACATATCAAATACTGGCAACACAGCTCCGTTATCTTAGCAGACAGGAAAATCTGGGCACTGGCATAGGAGATCCAGAGCAGGACCCTCATTGACGCTAAATAATCAACAGCTGTGCGGATGGATATTATGGAACCATGAGTTATTTTGATACGTCTTTGTGTTTGCAAGGGGATGATCTGTATGATGTTGTTTGTTTTTTCTATTACTCCATTTCATTTTCTCTCTCTCTGATCTTAGGCCTAGTCTAAATTGTACCAGTATAATGAGAGATGTGGTTTCATACCAGTGGAGTTAAACTTGCGGGGGGGGGGCTCTCTCATCAGTTTAAACCTGGCTTGTATTGATTTAGCTGTTTTATCAGTTTTAGTCTAGGCACAAGTTAAACCAGTGTAACTAATTTTAAAACTGATAAGAGAATCCTTCCCACCCCCGCTCCCCAAGAGGTACTCCTTAAATTGGTCCCTCCTGTTCTCTCTTTCCACATCCAGTCTCCCTCTGTCTTTTAGCAGGTCATTTACTTCTCATCATCAAGACTCTTTCTCAGCAGCCACATCCTCTAAGAATTACTCCAATCTCCTTCTCTTGAGAATCACAGCAGGAGGGATGCAGGATTATCACCCAAATCTCACTATAAAATTCTGAATAACATAGATGGTGAGCTGGCTTGGCTTACAACAATCTTTTCTTTTGTTTCTCACAATCACCTTTCCAGGCATCTTCCCTTGCACTTCAGATGATGGAATTTAAGAGACAATATCTCAATTGTTTCTGCACAAATAAATTAATGCTATCTTTGTGCATAAATCTTATAAACAACCTTTCAGCAGCCAGAGCATGAATTGTTTGCTTATAAACTTAAGTAGTGGAGGTGTGCATGGGCTTTCCATGTTTTTCTCTTGCGCACACAGCACTGTTTTCTAAATAAAGGTCAATCATCCTAGAAGTCTCTCCCAGCTTTCCTCTAAATTATGTATAATAAGCAAAGCCATGTGAGGCTGGCCATGAAGAATATTGGTGATTTGTAATAAATCTTTCAAGGAGTCGGCAGACATCTCCTGCCAGCTGTAATGTAGTTTATTAGGCAGGTTTTATGGTTGCCTCAATGGATATTTTTTTTGGCTCATAGAGTTCAGCTAGGATGAGGTGTAACGTGGTTCTGCCTCTACCTAATTTTACAGGTGCGTTGACTGATGCTCAAGATAATTGTCATAGGCAACAAAGTGAGATAATGATGCTCCCTTCTGGCTCTCTGGCTTTTGCTGTAATCTCTACGCTACATGGCCTCCTATTAGCAGCACTGTGCTGAGTTCTGCTCCTAGATTTCTCTCTATAGAGACCCACAGCTACAACCCTCTCATAAAATTGTTTGGTAGATGCTAAATAATCAAGTTCAATGTTCTGCTTCTGCTCTAATTTATCTGACTTTGGAGACTGCACAGTACTAGCTGCATTGGTTACAATGAGCCAGCTTCAGCTCTGGTGTAAGAGGGTACACTTCTATTAGAATAAAGAAAAGGAGTACTTGTGGCACCTGAGAGACTAACCAATTTATCTGAGCATGAGCTTTCGTGAGCTACAGCAGCTGTAGCTCACGAAAGCTCATGCTCAGATAAATTGGTTAGTCTCTCAGGTGCCACAAGTACTCCTTTTCTTTTTGCGAATACAGACTAACACGGCTGTTACTCTGAAACCTTCCATTAGAATGCACCTTCTGCTTCTACCAGGACTATATAGAACCCAGGATCATATATCTGGTGCAGCATATTTCCAGTGTCGTCTTTTGCCATAACTGACAGAGAATAGGAATTGGACTCTACGGTATGTCCATGACTGACAGAAGCTGCGAAAGTTTTGTCACGTGTTGCACATCTACTTTGTATCATGTTCGTGGAACTGGAGTCAGAGGGCTCATGTTCCCTGGAGGGACTGTTATTTAGGGTATGCCAGAAGAATAGGAAATAGATGGAATTAAGCTGGAAGCAACTCAGCCACATGGACAGAGAAATGCACAGAGTTTAATAAAGTTCCATTTGTTCAACTTAACCTGCATTCAGCTTCACTATTTGCTGATGAACTACGCTTGGTGGTCTTATATCATGAACCAATCATGAATGCAGTGCTGGCTGGAAAATCTTTTGTCATTAAAGAAATAATCCTGCTCTGCTTTGTAAAATCACATGTCCAACAAGGGGGAAGGAATGCAAGCCAAAATAGAGAAAGAATGGGTTAAAGAATATTTAAGTAAGTTAGATGTATTCAAGTCAGCTGCGCCTAATGAAATGCAGCCTAAGGTACTTAAGAAACTAGCTGAAGCAGTCTTTGAACAATTAGCAGTTATCTTTGACAACTCTTGGAAGACAGGTGAGGTTCCAGAAGACTAGAGAAGGCAAATGTAATACCTGCTTTTAAAAAGGGGAACAAAGAGGACCTGGAAACCTGTAGACCAATCAGTCTAACTTTGATACCTGGAAAGATATTGGAACAAATTATTAAACAATTTGTAAGCACCTGGAGGATAATAGGCTTATAAGGAAAAGCTAGCATGGATTTGTCAAAAACAAATCATGCCAAACCAATTTCCTTCTTTGACAGGTTTACTGGCCTAGTGGTTAGTGGGGAAACAGTAGATGTGATTATATCTTAGTTTTAGTAAGGCTTTTGACACAGTCCCAAGTGACATTCTCATAAGCAGACTACGGAATGAAATTACCATAAGGTGGGTGCACAACTGGTTGAGAGTCGCACTCAAAGAACAGTTATGGTTTGCTATCAAACTGAGAGGGCGTATCTAGTGTGGTTCCTCAGGAGTCCGTCTTGGATCTGGTACTATTCAATATTTTCATGAATGACTTAGATAATAGAATTAGAATTCAAAATGCCCTTGACAAATTAGAGAATAGTTTGAAACCTACAAGAAGAAATTCAGTAAAGACAAGCACAAAGTATTTCACTTAGAAAGGAATAATCAAATGCACAGCTATGAACTGGGGAATAACTGTCTAAGTGGTGGTACTGCTGAAAAGGATCTGAGGGTTAATAGTGGATGACAAATTGAATAGGAATCGATGTGATGCAACTGCAAAAAAGGCTAATATCATTCTGGGGTATATTAACAAGAGTGTTGTATGTAAGACATGGGAGGTAATTGTCTCACAGTACTTGGCACTGGGGAGGCCTCAGCTGGAGTATTGTGGGTGCCACGCTTTAGAAAAGACGTTGACAAATTGGAGAGTCTAGAGGAGAAATAAAAATAAAAATTTTAGAAAACCTGATCTTTGAGGAAAGGTTGAAAAAACTGGGCATGTTTAGTCTTGAGAACAGAAGATTGCGGGAGGAGGACACCTGATAACAGACTTCCAATATGTTAAGGGCGGTTATAAAGAATATGATCAATTGTTCTGCATGTCCACTGAAGGTAGGACCATAAGTGGTGGGCTTAATCCGCAGCAATGGAGATTTAGGATAGATATTAGGAAAAACTTTCTAACCATAAGGATAGTTAAACTCTGGAATGCTTCCAAGAGAGGTTGTGGAATCCCATCACTGGAGGTTTTTAAAAACATATTGGACAAACGCCTGCCAGTGATGATCTAGGTTTACTTGTTCCTGCCACAGCACAGAGGGCTGGACTTAGTGATTTCTCAAGGTCCATTATAGAAATGTAGGGCTAGGATTTGAAGTTGTAATAGGCCTGGTCATGGGATTTTTGAATGGAAGTGGGACACTGGGTGGAATTATATACAAAACACTATCCAGAATGCCCGTCCAGCTATTTCATAGTTGTATCTTTATCTGAATGCAAGGAACAAATATCAAGGAGTAAGTGTGGCATCGGCTTGTGTGCAAACTGAGTTCTTGTCTACTTCTGCCTTTTGGATGTGCCAGTGTCACTTTCTCTCGTTAACTGCAATGGAAACAGTGTGGATCCATCTCAAGAGAGAATTTGGTTGTATGATCATTGAAGGTGAAATTCAACCCCTGTCCCAAGGGCCAAGACAAGACCTGTGCACAAATTTTCGGTCTTGCTTAAGCCCTTGTGACACTTTCTCGGGGTGCCCAGGATGGAGTCATCTTGTTACCTCCCTGCCTCCAGTATGAGGAAGTCTTTCTTGTAGGAGTCAAGTGTCGGAGAGTGTACAGCATCGGCCTTCCGACCACGCAAGCACTCTCCTCAGGATTCTACAAGTCCTAGTTTGCGGTGAAGGTTAACAATAGGTGCACCCAGTCCCTGAGCCCCCTTGAAGAGCATTCCCCTGCAGTATCCAGCCCTTGTGACTGGACATTCACAGTAATTACCTGGTTCACTACTACAAAGGGAATAGTATATACATACCACCTTGTTTGATTCAACTGAGCATCAGCTCCAATATACCACAGTACTATAATCTGTTTATAGTGAAAACAAATAGTTTTCATTAACAAAGGTTAAGGGTTAAGAGATAGTAAGCAAGAGCAACAGGTTACAAATAAAACAAAAGTGTAGTCTTTCTGGAGACTAAACATTAACTTTACAGGCTACAATCCTTATCTAAAGCAGTCTTATCTCACCTAAGCCTCTTCTGCAACGTTTCAATCCACGTCAGTTGAGAACTTGTTTTCATGGATGTAACTGCACTACCCAGTTACCCCTCAAGTAGAGGATAAAGGAGGGGTCCTGGTGCTGCCTTCTTATACCTCCAAAGTTAATTGTCTTTGTCTCCAGAAGCAGGATGACCCTGAGGAGTTCAGATTCTGGTGAGCTCTCCCCTGTTGAGTTCACATTCCCCCATCAACCTGTTTCTCCTGTTGACTTTACATGGAAATGGGTCTTGCTTTGTGTTGACTTTACAATGCTTAATTCACATTGGGGACCTAAAGAGACATGTGATTCCACATCCTTTTGCCTGGCAAAAACCTGCCTGGGACACAGATTCTAAACATATTTTCAATACGTACGTGCAACTTCTCCAGTATCATCTGTACATACATCACACAATTATTAGGAGGATCATTACGATGTAAGCTTTCATTAGACACCTTGCACAACCCTTTTTGGGTAAATTTTAAGAAAGCAGTGTGTTAGGTATTAGCAGTTGCTGTTACAGTGCAGTGAACTCTTTGCCAGTTGGCACTGAGGGTTTCTTAGGATTACAGCCCTATTTTGAGTAGTTAAATGAGACTTAAATGTTGCATAGGCCTTATGCTGGCTGCCTGCACAAGGGTTAATTTCCCCCGAAGGGAGCAAAGTGGGTTAATTATAAATAAACTGTAAAAGGATCTTGCAACTTTTAGGCTTCATTCCCCTTTTGAGCTTGAGTTTCATCACTGATGAGAAAGGTTATGTGTTTATTTCCTCTTTAGTTTTTGTCCTTAACAACTAAATACAGTCATTTCAGTGAAATGGGTCATCGTGTGTGTGTGTGTGTGTGTGTGTGTGTGTGGTATAGACTGCAGTGGAGTAAGACTCTAGAGAACTAGGTACAATTTCCTGTGTGACCTTGGGCAACTCACTTGATCGACCCTGTTCCTCATTTTCCACCTGAAAAAGATACTACTTCCCTACCTCAGAGTGGTGTTCTGAGGATAAAATCCATTAACAATTGTGAGGCACTCCACTATTATGGTGCTGAGGGTCATAAATGTATCTGGGTACTTTTATTTATAAAAAAAAAAAAAAGTAAGTGGGGGCTATATAAAATCTCCAGCAGTCTCTGGATGACAGTCAGAGCCAAGTTTACAACTATATAAGAAGCTGTACAAATCTAATAGCTAGTTTTTTGGAAGCTGTAACAAATAAAGAATTTCTTCCCTGAATTGATCTATACCACCTAGCAGCCTGAGGGTTGAGTCATAAAATCTGGGTAGTTTCTCTCTATCCTTGCCAAGATCAAAGAGATGTGAATCTTAAAAAAATCTTTCCAAGAGCTTTTACTCACCACGTCAGCAATAAACAGCAATTTACTAGGAGAAGCATGAATTGCATAGGCAGTGAGACATTTGGGGCTACATTACTTGGAATGTAAAAGCAGTAATGCCGTAGAAGAGATAAGGCAGTAAGGGACTAGAGGACATTAAGGGCACTAGTAACAAATATCTGACATGGCTGGTGCAAAGAGCCATGTGTTTATTCCAGGAGCTTCTCTTTAAAGTGACCAGATGCCTCAGGTTAGATGGGCCCACTTCTGATTTTTAAAAAAGTCAGTGCTGTCCCCATTCAGCTGTTCCCATATAGCTTTTCTTGTTTGTGGGCTGTCCTCTGTTCTCTCCTCACTGCTTTTTCCCCCAGCAACAAGGGCTGGATCATTATTGCATAGCTTGTCTGTCACATTCATTTCAGTGGGAGCTGGATCACGTTCTCAGCGGGTACCACTCAAAACAACACTTCTTCTCAGTTGCTGAAAGGAAGCGCTGCTGTCTCCAGATGAGAGGTTTGGAATGGTGGGGCAGGAGATGAGTGACAGAGTACTGGCAGCAGGGCAAACAGGAAGCCAGCTTTTTAAATATAACAAATAAAAAAGCCCCTTATTCCCACCACACCCCCACATCTGAATTCTGGGCTGCTCTTGTGTTGATTTGGAGCTGGATTCTGCACAGTGAAGTCAGTGGGGGTTCAGTCTGTGGCTTAATTGGAAACAAGATTGGGCCCAGAGTGCCTAGGTCAACCTACCTACCTATAAAACATCATAAGGGTTTTCAGCCCACCCCAAGTTCTTTAACATGATGAATCTGCAAAAAGGGCCAGAGCCTGCTTTTCTTGGGGGGAGGAGGAGGGCAGTCCTCAATTTTATAAAGGAATTCTTTATTCAAGGGAATTCTTTTGTGGTGACTTTCTGGCTATAGAATAATAATTAATACATAGCTCTTAGCACTTTTCATCAGTAGATCTAAAAGCTCTTTAGAAAGGACTTCAGTATCATCATTCCCACTTTACAGATGGCGGCGGGGGGGGGGGGTGGGGAGATACTGAGTCAGGGAGGTCACCGAGCAGGCCAATGGCAGAGCTAAGGCTAGAACTGAGGTCTTCTGAATCTCAGGTCAATGCATTCACCACCAGGCTCTCATACAGTGTGGTCTTAGGTACCACCATACGTCCACCAGACCTTGTAAAATCATTCTTTTGAGAGTGGTGATTTCAGTTTATTTAGCAGCCCACATTTTCAGAAGTGACTAGTGATTTGGGAGGGAATGGGGGGGCAGGAAGGCTCAGTTTTTGGGTGCCCAACCTGAGATTCCTTAAAGGAGCCTGAATTTCAGAAAGCGCTCAGGACCCACTCTGGAAGTCAGCCCCTTTTATGGCATGTAATATTGGATTCCCAAAAACATAGGTACCCAAATTCACTAGTCACACGTGAACACTGAGGCCAAATCAGACTTTTAGTAGGACAAGATGGAGGGAGCAGCAGCTGTTTGTTTTTATGTTCTAATAGTACTCAAGCTAGGGATCTAGCTAATGATTTGCGGTCATACACTCTCCCCTGTTGCTACCCTCAGCCCAGTTCACAGAATCCTTGTTTGTCAGGACAGACGTGGATATTACTGGCAGATATGATCACTAACCCAGCAAATGCAGCTTAGATAGTGATCGAGCAATCTTTTTATAAGAGATTTGTTGAGTGATTAAAACAACAACCCTGCCTGTACAGCGTGAGAAATATTTCCCCAGGAAATTTAAAAATTGCATGCAACTGCAAGTGCTAATCTTCCCCCTCAGATTCTGTGAAGAGACTTGTGAGTTTCCCATTGGCAGAACTTCAGCTTTTGGAACAAACATTTGTGTTTTGTGAAATGAGTCACGAGACTCTGCTGCCACAGAATCATGTGTTGTTCTGCCAAGTCTGTACCTGCTTCAGTGTCAGAGCAGAAATATAAACAAAATAAGACCCTGTTACTTTAGGGGTGGAGAAGATCTCTTCAAATCAGCTCAGAAAGGAAATGAGAACAGTAATTTTTGCGTCTGTCTTCTGTCACTAAGCTTTGTGTGTGTGCTTGTGGTGTAGGGGAAGAAGGAAGTCATATTTTTGCAGCCCCAAATTGTGAACTTGAGAACAAAGAACATGCTCATGACTCATAGAAATGAACCCAGAGTACACAAAGCAAAGGTTTAAACTACAGAAGTGCTATTAATTCACTATGCGGAAAAGATAGCTGTAGTGGTCCTTGAGGAAAAAGGAGGCAAGGTTGATAATGGGAGCCTGAGATCACAGGTGTTTTGTTTTATTTAGCAAGGCAAATAAAAGCTATCACATTCTGTACCCTGTATATGAATAGATACGTAAGTGTCAGATAATGTAGCTTAGAGCAGAACACAGCATCCCAGTTGCACTTTAGCATATTAAAAATGCATTTACCATCTCTGTAAATTCACTGAAATCCCCCCACTGCAAATGTTTTAATTTTTGTTTATTTCTGTTAATCTTGTTCTCACCTTCTGTTTGCAGTGTGTTCTAATAGTCAGAGAAAGGAATTGAAATCAGGACCCTGAGTTCCATTTCTAGCGCTGGTCACTGTGAAACCTTGGAAAAGTCATATAAACTCCCTACACCTCAGTTTGCCAATAATTAAACATGGGGATAATTAGGGGTGTAATGAGGCTTTATTAATTCATGTTTGTAAAACACTGAGAGAGTCAATCAGATGAACAGTTCTGTATAAGTGCACAAGATTATTACCTAGCATAAGGGCCAGTTTTTTAAAGGTATTTAGGCACCTATTGGGATTTTCAAAAGCACCTAGCAGTCATTGAAATCAATACATTTTAAATGCCTAGGTGCTTTTGAAAATCCCAGTGGGTGCCTAAATACCTTTAAAGATCTGGCCCAGAGTAGATTCCACTTTTGGAAGAGGATTACCAGAATACCTACAGCCAGCTTCTACTTCACAGTCCTGGACCAGTGCATCTAGCTCTTTGGTGAGAGGTACTTGCCAGTTTTTATGAGTTCAGAGGGTTCAGTCCTGCATGCAATTAAGTCAGTGGCAAATTTCCCCCTGACTTCTATGAGTGCAGGATCAAGGGCCTGATCCTGTAAAATCACATGTGCTTAACTGTACTGCCATGGGTAGTCTCACTGAAGTCACTGGGAGTTTTGCCACTGACTTATATGCAAACAGGTGCAACCCCCTCTCCCATTTCCTCCCACACCCCGTACTAACAAAAGCTAGGAAGTACCTGTAATAGTAAAGTTAAGCACATGCATGAGTGTTTGAAAGTTTGGTGCTCAAGTCATCAGTGTACAACTTCAGAGACCCTTATTTTAACTGGGGGAAAAAACATTGGATTTGTTTCTTTAATACTATGCTATCTGGAGAGGTTATTTAATTACTGTGTAAGGTGGATAACAGTTCTTGTGCCTTGTAAAATAGATTCCATGAAATGTCTGTTAGAATTCTGTTAACAAATTGACAGCAAGCACAGTGTGGTTTAGTGACAGCTGAGTAAAGGATCATATTGTACTAATAACATCCTGTACCTCTGTGGCAGTGATGTGGTGAATGCACACGTACTCCTCTGCAGTCAATAACCGCTTGTCAGATTTTCATAGTGGCTGATTTTGCTGATATTTAACAAATGCACTTTGCTGTTCCTTGCTTGGTTTATTTTTGTTGTTGTAGAGAAAGCTCTTTGTGGTTCTAAGAAATTCTTCTTTGCACTGCTAACCAATTGCCTTATATTTTTGTAAGTACATTTTACTGGGTTTCGAAAATGTCAAATCTGTTCTCAAGCTGCATTTATGCAACAGGTATATATAAGAACCCTGGGTTGAATTCAGCACCTGTGCACATATAAACCAGATACAATGTTGCACATGCCGTCAGGTACTCAGAGAATTAAACAAACAAACAAAAAAGTGTATCTCCGCTTTCAAAAGCAGAAAGGTATGCAGCTGTGGAAAGAAGAGAGGAAGTAGGGCAGTGGGAACTTCCCAGGCACATGATGGATAGGCAGCCAATCCCTGGTGTAGAAAATAGCCTTAAATTAAGTCAAGTGGATAAAGAACATCTGTAAGGACCTACAACAGTGCAGCACATGCTAGCATACCTTGTGAATGGATGGTACCCCATCCATATCGCTCACCATGGTACAATAGGGCAGGACGTGGCATCAACTGTGTAAAGAGCCTGTTGCCCTCATCCAGCCATAGTGGGTGTGTGTGTTTGTGTCTGCCCTGTGGTAAGCTCACACAAGTGCACACACTTGGTAATCATCTATATGGAATGGACTGATGTCCCATGCTAGGTAATGGGTCTGGAGATTGCTATCACAGATTCACTGTTGTCCTTTAGTTCCATTTGGCCTTTGCTATGCCCAGTAGTCAACATTTTCACATTTGGGTGTTTTAAAATTTGACACTTACGTAAGAGTGGACTGATTTTCCCAGGGGCTGCTCCTGTTGTCTGAAGTAGGAGTAACATGGCTTTTTTAGGAAAGGGTAGACTATCATGCTTTTCACTGGTCGGAGGTTTTCCCTTCACATTTTTTACTTTCACCCCTTTCTAGTGGAAAAAAGTAGGGGAAGAGAGAGTGTTGTTTGTGGGGTTTTTTTGTTTTTGTTTTTAGAAAGGGAGAGAGAATGGGATTTCCCCCACAATTTAAAAAAATTGTTTTTTTTAATCAATTTTGTTCAAAGAATTTCAATGAAAATAATATTTTTCCACATAAAATTTAATTGTGGTCAAACCTCACTATTGATGACTAAAAAAAAAAAAAAAAAGATTTGACCAGCTATAGCTGTGAGATTTGTCCATGTGAGGTGATGGTAAGAATGGAAAGGGATTTGTCATGTTCCTGCTGTCTTCAGCTATGCTGAAGTTCAGGTCCAACTTGTGTCTGGTTGAGGTGTGAGGGTCTGTAGATGGTCTGAATGTGGCTTTCAGTAAAGACCTGAGATCAGATGCTGGTATGTTCTTGGCATTATTTAGACTGAAACCGAGGTCACCAAGAATGATGAACCTTTGGAATTCCAGCACTTTGCTGGGCAGCAGGTTCATTTGTTTCCCTAGGGAGGTGGCAGTGTCTTAATCTAGAGATCTATATAACATCAGGAGTCGTAGGTTCTGTTTGTCCTTAGTCTAGCAGACCCTGTAGATTCATTCAAACACTTGTATGTATGGAATTCTGCCCCTATCTTTTGAAGGGATCAAGACCATTACTCCATCTTTCCTTCTTCTTTTCCCCGCTCCCGCCGTTTTTTTTAGGTTAGGGCTTATTTTTGTGTGGTGCTCTGAGTTGTGTGAATAGACTAGCTGGGCTCGAATAGAGCTAGAGGTGGCATTATGCCAAGTCTCAGTGATACTGGCAAGGTGTCTTGTACAAATTTGATTCACAAGTGACCTTGTGTTCATCATCAAAATGAGAACTTGTGAGAGAGAAACCTTCCATTGATAAAGACTGAAGATCAGCTGAAATGTCCTTGGTGATATCTGGATTAAAGTAAACATTTTTCTACATTTTTCTTCAAAAAACAAACATGCTCTCCCACACCCTACTCAGTTTTTGACTCATTGTTTGTAAAGAGTAAACTTGCAATTAGAGCTGGTCAAAATTTAGAATTTCCGCTCCACAGGAAATTCCGACACTTCAAAATTTGTTTTAATTCCAAAGTGGACCAAAAAAATTCAAAATCTCCCACAACAAAAATTTAGTTTTGCGTGAATCAAAAATGTTTCACTTTTCAATTTTAATTTGATCGTTTTCATGTTTTCTATACTTTATATTTTTATATTATTTAATAACATAAAAATACTATACAACATATGAAATGAAGCCTTTTCAAAATGAAAAATCAAAACATTCCATCCTTATCGTAACATTTCATTTCTGTTTTTTTTCAATTTTTTTTTTCAAAATCAACTTGTTTCTGTAGAATTTTTTTATTTTTGATGAATCGGCATTTTCCAGTGGAAAAAGGTTCCAGTTGTTCCACTTGGTGGAGCATGCGGAATATAAGCCTAAAGCTCAGCAACGTTCATGGGAAGCTTTTTTTCCTTTCTTTCTTAAATTTTTTTTTATTTAGTGAGGTTTCCAAACGTGCTGTCAGCAGACATATAATAAAAACAAAATGAACCTGACACACCGTGATTTTTTTTTTTTTAAAGGCCAAAATTAAGATTCTCTTTAGGGATCCGCCCTATCATGCAAAAGCTTAAGACAAATCACGTGAAAAATGACAATGAGCCAAAAAATCTGGAAGAAAGCGTTTGCTTAAATATGCTTGGTGATTTAAATCCCTGAAAGTATTGGAACTGTAAATCATATAACCTAAAATCAGGGGAATGTCTCAAATTTGCCTGGACAGAGTGTAATTTAAAGAGATACTGTCAACAAGTCTGGTAGGCCTCAAAATGAGCCTATTTTCAAAAAATAAGCATGCAGCATACCACCAACAGATGCTGCTTTGGTTTTGTTTGCAGATGCTTGTCACAGCGTCCCTCCACTGTTTCGGCATCCTGTTTTCTTGTAACTGGCAAGAACTGTTCTCTCCTACATTATTATATTACACACTAGAGCTATGTTAAAAGAACATTAAAGTTCCAAGTCCAGCACTGCAAAGTGAGAAAAGGACAGATTTAATGTTCACTTAACAACGGATTTCTCCCTAATCTCATTCTTGAAGATAGGTAAGAAAATAAATAAAAGGCTAAAGCAGACGTCTGACATAGAAACCTTTAGCCAGAATAGGTAACATATGACAAAATTATAACCAACTCAAAACAGGATCTTTTAATGGGAAGTGCTAGGCAGCATTAAGTATACAGGTGATGCTGCCAGCTCCATCTATTATTATTATTATTATTCAGCACTTATTTATACTATGATAGTGTGAAAGACCATAATCAGGTTGGCCCCTATTGTACCGGGAACTGTGGAAGCAGATAATAATGGCTGTCCCTGCCCCTAAAAGCCTGGATGCTTGCCAACTAACAAGATTAGGAGAACTTGTGACTTTAGGAAAATTAGGACTTGTGTGTAATTCAACACAGGTCCATCTGTGGTAGCGGAGCCAGTGTTGACAAGGCTTGAACATTTGTATCGCTGCGTCATCAGACTCTGCATGGAATGAGGCTAGGCCACATGGTGATAAAAACCCGAGCCCTGTGGATTCTATAGCCTCCGCAGTTCACCAGTGGGGAAGTGTGGATTTTCCTAGCAGCACAAAGCTGAAGAGCAAAGGGTAGCAGATAGGAAGTGTGCATTGTGACTGTCCATGCTTGCAGCACATGGATTCTGTAAGAAACTCAGCAGCTTGGTTTGTTTCTGGAGGGATGCCCAGCTGAGGAGCATACAGCCATCCTTTAAGAAGCCTGATTATCCCACAAAGCAGAAAAACAAAGAACAAGCAGACTCACCACAATCTATTTTTAGGCTGATTTTTAATGTATAGGTCTTTTAACCATGAGAGTGTTCCTTTCATAGAAGGAGTGGCATTTTCCAGTATGTATGGGCATGATGAGAATATTGGTGAATCACAGAACTGGTGCAAAGCCCAGAAGTATAGTCACGGTGCTGTTTTCATCTTGCAACCTGACTGAGCCAATAAGGACAAAAAGAAGCCAGGAAAGAAAGGTAAAGACACTAATGCTAGAAATAGAAAGATTGACTCAGGAATAACTACAGAAATTCAAATAGCAGCACCATTATGAAAGAAGTGAGAACATTACACAAAAGCAAACCATCGGAAAACTGGTTTCACTACATGTTTTTTATGATAATATTGTACGTTTTACGACATATCTTTTCAAAGGCATATCCACCTACACTCACTTTTCCCAGCACTACAATCTGGATCTAGTTTGTCATTTAATACAGTTTTGCAGTGTAGGGACTTGATTCTGCTCTCACTAAAATCAAGGGCAAAACATCCTTTGACTTCAACTGAAACAGGGTCAGACCCTAAAATGGCTGTTTTTGGGTGCTTATGATTCTTCCCTCTGAACATCTTCCTAATTAAAGTCATAGGGCCTGGTTAACCACTCCACATGCAGCAGTGCAGCACCATCAACTTCAGTGGAGTTATACCCATGTATAACTGGTATGACAGAATAGCCAATCAGGCCCATAGAGTCCAGTACTACAACCATTACTTGTGTAAGTAATCCTTGTCCATACGAAAATCCCATTGGTTGGGTCCATAGATCTTGGCTGTTTCATCTATGGAAAATAGTCTGGAAACATATGTACACAAAAGTAGGCAGGAAGTCTACCAGACTTAGCAGGTGACTGTACATCATACATCAATAGTGTGAGTTCTGCTGACAGAAACTTCAGCCAGAAGATGATGACAGCATGTTCAGTCTGAAAGCATCCAGCCCCATGGTACACTTTGTTAATTCAGTAACCCTGAGTATTCATAGACAAATGCTTAATTACAGGGTAGAAAACCTAAGAAGCTTTAAAATGTCTTACTGCTGCAAATCTGAACCATTTTTCTTTGGTTAGGTAAACAGAGTATTGTTAGGGATGAAATAGGACTTTACATGTTAAGGTTTAAATATTATGTTTTATTTTTGATAAATTATCCCATGGCTTTAGGATCTTGGACTAGATATTAAAACAAACAGCTCACCCCTTTATGTCATCATGGTCCCCATCCTCAGACCCTCCCTAGATAGACATCGGTACAATCATTTTAAAAAAGTAAATACTATTCAGCTTTGTAACAAGGGGATTAGTGAGTGGGACACTCCTTTGTGTTTTAAAAATTCTTTCCCTTATTAATCATTACATTGATTCTGGCTAATGCCAAAATACTTCAGGGCCAGATCTTCAGCTGGCAAAAAACAGTGTAACAAAGTTGATGGAGCTATGCTGATTTACATCAGCCAGGATCTGGGCTTGTTTATCCCCCAACTTGTTTAACTTGTTTATCCCCCAAGGATGGATGCAGTGGCAGGTATTTGGGAGGGGTGCAGTTGGGCAGCTGGTTGCTGTTGAAGGTGGCTATGATGGGGAACGAGTTGTTCCAGCTCGCACAAACACATGCATATACTTTCTTAAATTTGGTCACCTCTTCCCCTACCCACATAGAGGAGGGAAAGGTGATGCACTCCACTTCCATTGCCAAAAATCCCACCTGCTTCTATGGGTGGGTGAGCCCAGTGCCTGCACTATCCTCTACTCAGCAACTAGGGTGACCAGATGTCCCAATTTTATAGAAACAGTCCCGATTTTTGGGTCTTTTTCTTATATAGGCTCCTATTACCCCCCTACCCCCGTCCTGATTTTTCACACTTGCTGTCTGGTCACCCTATTGGCAACATAGAGCACTAAGTGAAAAAGAGTATTGACCCTCCACGGGGAATTTAGGCAGGTAAAATGTAAGGACTGAGGTGGAAATTTGATCAGGAAACTTTGCACCCTACTTTGGCCAAAACATGCCATAGGATCTTTAATGAGCAGAGGTAGTAAAGCTCTTGGCTTTATGTCTCAATCCAAGCCCGCATCTCCGGCAGCACAGTTCCCCAGGATACCGTGCTGGGGCGCTGGTTCAGCACTGATCCAAAGGGAAGGGTGCCGCCTGCTTCCTTGTCATCTCTCCTGCTCACAGCAGAGGGCCCTTAATTTTTTTTGTTTTGTTGGAGCCCCACTGGGAGAGACTGCCACCTGGGCAACCCTGGTGTTCCTTTACACCATGTCCTCAGACAGTTGCTTTTATCTCCTTTCTCTCCCCCTCTCCTTTTTTCCCCGTTCTTCTTCTTCTTCTTCTGTTTGCTGACTCTTCAGCTCCCTCTTCTTCACTGTGGTATCTCGGATGCTGTTCCCCACTCCCCCACTACTTGGTGCTGGGGAAGCAGGGAGAACAAGGTGTCCTGTGGTGCTGGGTAAGGTGGAGCTGAGTGCCAGAGGAGCAGAGAAGGAAGGCATGGGCTAATAGGCTGCTGCTTGGTTCAGCAGTCCTATGCCTGTGAGCAACTCCCTTCCCCGGCTACAAGAGTGCTCACCATGGGAGCGAGGAAGGGAAGGAAGATGGCTTTCAAGGAGTCACCTGCCACATCACCTGCAGACTTTGCCCACGCATTTGCAGTGTTTGTGGGAACTGCAGTTTTCCCTGCCAACAGTGATCCTTTCCTCTGTGCCACGCCTTTCCTGAATCAGTCTAGCTCTTCCTACCTCCAAGAGGGCAAGTCTCAGATTGGGAAACACTGTCCAGTAGCACCTCTGTCAACCAGCCAACACCTGTTCACCTTGGGAGCTCTGATAGGGTTGTACGCAGTCATACCAGTTTGCATCACAGAAAGATGCTTACATAGAAAAAGAATAGTAAAAAAGCAACTATGTTTAACATATATTTCCAGGGTACTAGAAAAAGGCAGTGTAGCATAGACCATTATCAGAGTCATAAGATCTATGCTTCTGTAGAGCTGGTTAGGACTCCTAACTGCACAAAGTACAACAAATATATGAAATCAACACCCAAAGCCTGATGTTGCTGCACCGTAAGAAGTTTTTCTTTCCTTGTTTTTTCAGTATCAGGAACTTGCAAGGATAAAATCCCATCCTGACCTCTGACTGGTGGGAATAGTGTCTCTCCTCTTTCTCTGAGAACAATTTCCCAGTTTAATTGTCAACACAGAGCAGCCAAAATAAGATCGTACAAAAGAAAGCATAGAAAGAATAGTTGACTCTGCAATAATCTGAGGGCAAGGTAAAAAACCCATAAACCTCAGGTACATTTATTTAGACTCCCATTCTTAGATGCTATCACATTGAAAATTGCTGATCTGGGAAAAAAGCCATGATCAAAAGACCAATGAAGTCAATAGCAAGACTTCCATTGACTTCAATGGCCTCTGAATCTGTTCTACCCTAAGATTAAAACCATAATCTGCACAAGTAGACTCCAGTCCCATGGACCAAAATCTGAGGGCAGAATTTAGCTGTGTTCCCATTTATTCTGCTGGATTAGGCTTTAAGATGATGACATTTATTTTTAGAAATATATATCTCCACATCATTACGGATCATAACCACATTTCACACAATCTTAAAAAAAAAAGGAAAGGCATGGACATTTCTCAGTTAAATATACTGGAGGTCTTATTTATTTTATTTATTTTTTGACACTTGTCAGTATTCCAAAATAAAACATTTCCTTTTTATATTCTGTTTTATCAATCATCCGGCTTAGTGCTTATCTGTCATAGTAAATTACCTTACAAGAATCCTATTTCTAGGTCACATAAATGCCTATTAATAAAATATGATAATATACTCTATCTAGGCCAGGCATCACAACTATGTAGGCACATATTTCCATGATGTAACATAGGAATACTTCTTATTTAAAACCATATATACTTAAATATGCTGCTTATATGAAAAGTCAATAAAATATTAATCAGGCCAGACAAAGCAGCATGTGGCCAAAACTATTGACAAGGCCCATGTCTGTATAACATGAACATTTCTATGTAAACAGGAAGGGCACCCCTCTGGTATGGCTAAATATATCCTCTTACAAAAACAGACCAAACTACTCCACATGTTACTGGGCAAAGCTGTTGCTGTTTTAGTCTAAAATTTTATATATGAACACAAGTAGCTACATTTTCTATATATCCTATCTAGGGGCTGATCCTGCTCTCCTTATGGAGACAAAATACCCCTTGATGTCAGTGAAGTTTAACTCTGCATAGAGATAGCAGGATTGGGTCCTTAGAAGTGCTTGCTATGGAAGTAGAAAGATCAGTTTGTGCCCTTTTTTGCATCTTTTCTTTATATATATATAAAGAAGGCCTCACAAAGTGTTTTCTCCTGTTTTGGACCTTAGAAATATTCCAGATGCTGAGTCTGCCTCAACCCGTCTTTATGGGTTTGTTTATTTATTGTTTAATTCTGCTTCTGAAATTGGTATGCGGTTACAGAAACAAATGGAAAGATTACAAATGGCAAAGCTGAATAAAATGTGAAGTATTCTTAGTCCACTTCTGTAGGTACATTAATCAACCCACTCTGGTTAGCAAGCATAGAGGTTTGTGTGATTAATAAGTCAAATGCACTTATCAATGTCCCGTGGAATAAAATCTATCTAGAAGACAATTGGCTTTGAGCTAGGAGGGTTTCTTTGTAGGCTTATCTGTTTTTGTTTACAAACCCTTTCTTGTGTGATGTGGGCTCCCTTCCTACTCCCCCTCACAAATTACATTTTTGAATCCGTTTTTATTATCCCCCCAGTGTCCTCGATTCAAATAAAGTTGGAATAAGTTGCACCTAGCAATAGCCACAAGCTAGCTGGTTACACTGTCTCCTCTAGTTAGATACCTACAAAACTGCTTCAGAAAAAGTTAATCTCAAAACTAAATAAACAAACACACTAACCAATAAAAGAGCCAAAACCTGAGACTGGTGTCATTGCATTGTAGAAATACCTCATTGGGTGAGATAATGTCTTTTATTAGACCAACTTCTGTTGGTGAGAAAGACAAGCTTTCTAGCTACCAAGAGCTCTTCTTCAGGTCCTGTTTAAGTTCAAAAGCTTGTCTCTCTCACCAACAGAACTTGGTCCTATAAAAGATAGTACCTAACCCACCTGTTTTCTCTAACAGCCTGTAGCCGACACAGCTACAACACTGTATATAATCATAGCATTGTGACATATAACCTATTTACCTTTGCCTGTGTGGTAACTGGTATGTAGCACTCTCTGAAGACACCAGGAGAGCTGTTACATGTGACAACAGTTGAGTAATGGGCCACTAGCATGAGCTGGGAAGATGTAATGAGAGCAATAGTCCGGAGGCAGTGGTAGTGGTGTATAGATTCAGTCTGCAGTCAACGTGTCAAAACAATGTATCCGCTCCTGCTTATGATAATTACTCTGCATTGGTAATAAAGGTATTTTTTTCCAGTTTAGTTTGTTCTCTTTGAATATGGAAATGTGCCACATGAAGGGTGAATCAGGTTTTTATATATGGGCCTCCCACTTCCCACTCAATGTAAAATGTGCTCTGGGCAATCATCCTGTTCTCACACATCCATTTCAAACCGCTTATGTTGTCCTGTCAAATGTCACACAAAGACTTTTCAATCCATGCTCCTTCATCCAGTGATCTAAATGCGAAATAAGAATGAAATTTGCCGCTGTGCAAGGCCAATGAGCCATGGAAGACCTATTCTGAGGGTTTAAGGGGTGTTTGTGTGTGTGCATGTGTGCGTACCTTTTTCTGACTTCTTCAAGGGGGTGAATGTCACTCTAAATAATTTTTTGGACGAGAGATGCATGTTGGAAACCACATCAGCAACACGTACAAGGAAAACTACTGTTCAATGATTCATCCTTATGGTGCAAACTCCAAAAGAGAGAGCAAGCATTTGTACATATCTCATAGTCACTATCCACAAGATTACATTTTACTGTCACTAGTCCAAACAGCTTCTCACCAAATGCCTTGAAACCTTCCATTCATTCCAGGCTAGATTCTGCTCCCTTGCTCACACTGAGTGGCACCTTTAGTCCATGAGTGATTCCACTGAAATAAATCAGTCTGTTTACATAGTAATGTGCTACTCTATAGGAGTGTGAATGGCAGAATTGGGCCCTTAGGAACCAGATTAATGGATAGAATAATTAGTACACTTACAAATATATTGGCCATATAGGAGACACAAATAGTTCAACCTGTTTTGTGCCAGCTTAAAAAAAACAAAGTTGTCTTTGGGCTGAGACTAAACATTACAGGCATGGCTTTTATAAACTTAAGAACAACCAAAGAAGGGGAGTTAGACTCTAACAAACTTCACTACAGTGTTTGCTGGCTTCACTGCTGTAATGTGGGCCTACTGTTTACCACAATGTGTCTGGAATTTGCCTCAGTACTCAGAGCTGGCTGCAGATATTGGAAAAGGGGTTGCGAGGTGAGGATTGGAAGGCCAGTCAGGAGATGGGAATTGTTAGGGAGAACAGTTGCCATTTGGACAGAAAAGAGGGCAAACACTATACATATGAGCCTCTTGGTTATAATCTATTTAGATTGCAAACTCACTTGGCCAGGGACTATTTTTGTTCTGTGTTTGTACAGCACCTAGCACAATAGGTCCCTGGTCCAAGGTGAAGCCTCCTAGGTACAGTGGTAGTACACATAATTATTAATAATTGACCACACTGAGTCCCAAGAATCTGCATTTGGATGGGACCCTCCCTACATGGAAATCCCCCCACCCCATCAAAACTCTCAGCTACCTCTGTGGAAATACCACCCCCCCTTCTCTGAGGCCCACCAACCTAGATCTGGATTACTTTTTTTGTGCTCCCTCATCCTCTCCCCATCAAACACTGTGAGAATCCCCCTCCAATGTCGGCTCCTGCAGCAGCTGGAGCTAAGGGAGTCTCTGTCCTGTTACAACTGAATTTGCATCAGAAGACCTGTTGATTTCAAAGTGATGAGGCCAGGCCCATTGGCTTGATGGACCAAATCCTTGTTTCACTGAAGTCAAAACCAAAAATCTCATTGATTTAAGTAAGATCAGATGTGGCAAAGCTAAGAGCTTGCAGTGGTGTTGCTCATGGCAGATTTTGGCCTTGAGTGTGCTCGAAGTCCTAAATGCATGCGCGAGGAGCATCCACTTCAGTACAGAGCTTTGGATGTTCTCATCCTGCTTCCGTAACCCCTAATGAAGGGGCTCATCTGGAACATGAAAACTCATTGGACACTTTCAGCTGAAGTGTAGTCCAGCTACAGTTTCAGTTTTGGCAGATTATTCAAAGACCTACAGGATGAGTACATCAATAAGCTAGAGCAGGAGCTGATTCATTCATGTATTGAATCATGCATGGTTTATCTTCATGCGTTATGGAAAAACCAAAACCAAAACACTTTTATAGTGTATATGCTATAAAACGTAAAAGTGGGAGAGATGATTTGGGGCCTGAAAAAGCAGTATATGAAGCAACAACTGTATATTAGTACCATTCTAATTTGCATTGCTTTATATGCTGCTTACTTATGTGTGATCAAAATGTAAAAAATAATAAAGCTCATTGCTACCTTGAAAGCCCCCAAGAAATTCAATCTTCATTTTATTTACTTGAACATACCAGAAATTATATTTAATGCTGCCTTTTTTGCTCAGTGCCATAATTTTTCCCCTGCATCAGAAGACCACAATTGGGAACATTCTCCATTGTTCTCTGAAACCTCTCTTGACAATACACTTTTTTCCTTAGCCACAACTGGTATGAATTCAGATTTACAGGCTTTGGCTGGACAAAGTGAGGAAACCAAAGAAACAGAACATTCAAATCTCCTAAGAATAAAAAGGAGGAAGAAAATTAATCTAGCTACCAGTCTCTTGTAATCATCAGCCAATCAGGATGTG
This sequence comes from Lepidochelys olivacea, assembly GCF_965140295.1. NCBI lineage: Eukaryota > Metazoa > Chordata > Testudines > Cheloniidae > Lepidochelys > Lepidochelys olivacea. Next base: position 272,643,631 of record NC_140411.1, read on the forward strand.
GCAATGATATATAATTTTCTTTCATGCGTGGGCAAGTAAACTGCAATTCTGCACTCCCATTATCTCTGATGATATAATGTTATAGATATAAGAGGTAATTATTTGTTTCCCCCTGAGAAGTATTTAAGAAATAAAGTATCACGCAAATAGCTGCTAGACAATATGCAATGGCATTTTCTTGATTCATGAACAGTTTATCTCAAAGCTTAGATATGAACATACTTTAAAAGCAAACAACAACATCTTGGATCTCTCCTGCATCTATCAAATTCTGTTTTCATCAGCCAATCAGGATGAAAGTGCTCAGCAAGCTGTGCAACTTCTGTGGGTAATGATGGTTAGACATCAGCCTTTTTTTTTGCATTTTGATTGGCTAGAGATGAGGTAAAGATAAACTGTATACTAGTTACACATAGGAAAAGTACATTTCACGCTATATGGTGGATAAGTTTGCTTTTATCCTATCTTCATCTCTGCCACCCCCATGTCATTAAGTTGTAAGTTTTTTGTACTTTTTGTTGAAGAGTTTAAAGCACAGCATTAGTAATACTTTAAAGTACACGTTTTATCCTGTAGGTTGATCCCTGGTAGAATTCCATTTATTTCAGTGATATTACACCAGGCATGACTTTGACCCAATATGTAAACATGCTATGTCAAACTATACTCAGTTGTTAAAATTGCATGTAATCTATTTTTCAAAATTTTACTGGCAAATTTCAATAAAAGGGAAACATATTTTAAAGGCAAAAAAGTGTACCCATGTTCAAAGCACTTACAAAGCTTTTCATCATTTTTATTGCTTGTCATTGGTAAGGTTATGGTGAATTTAATTGACAAACACATGAGGCGCTCATATCCACCACTCTCACTAGGAATGATGCACTGTTACAGGTGCTATTGTTTAGAGGAGGTATAAAGTGAGGTCTCTAATGTCAGTCACCAGGTACAATCTACATTTCCCATGTCCCTCTTTGAAAAGCATATGGCAGCCTTTCAAAATTCTACCTGTCTCCTCACCCAATACATATAATTTTTTGATGGGTAAGTAAAATATCCTATTATATTCATCCCTGCATATGGTGGATGATCAGATTGTGTGCCTGAGTTGGATTGTTTTATCACCTTCTGTGAGGTTAGAATAAGGCACAGCTGTAGTGTCTGGACCAACATTCCCTCTTCCAATAACACATCTTCTCTAGGGAGTGCTTTGTACATGCTATTGCTGAGTACATATCTAACTCTTCACATGATAAAGTGCAAGGTATCAAATATGAAATGTGTTAAGACAAAATTCAAATATTCCCCTCCAGAATGTATTGCCTTTTTCTCCATTTTCATAAGCAGACCAATTCATCGGTTCTGTGTTGAGTAATTTCACAGATTTTCCCTTAGGAGAGATGGAAAATTGTGTGTCTGAGGAGCAGATCATCCAAATTTTAAAACCGAGGCCCTTGATTTGAAGCTAACTGATATGATTAGCAGTTTTGCTTGTCACAACAAGGGGAGCCTGATGAACAAAGGAAAAGGGATGATCAAATCAAAAGAAAGATGTAAAAATTGTGCCCCAGCCATCTTTATATTCATAGAAACTCTAAAAATTGGGGGTCTGATTGCACAGTTCCTTCCAGATTTTTGTCCTAGGAGGTGGAGTTTAAAGCCCCACTGTCAGAGAGTCCATCTTCAAGGGGGTTCCCAACATAGAAGAAAGACTTTAAGAAAGTTAAGACAGGTTCTGGTTGTGTTTTTAATTTGCATTTTTTCCCATGACCATCCAAACACATTTCTAGTTAATGAAAAATGACAAGAGTCTGGAATTAGTTTTTGTTTCAATGTGGACCTGTCATAAATATAAAGGGAAGGGTAAATACCTTTAAAATCCCTCCTGGCCAGAGGAAAAACCCTTTCACCTGTAAAGGGTTAAGAAGCTAGGATAACCTCGCTGGCACCTGACCAAAATGACCAATGAGGAGACAAGATACTTTCAAAGCTCGAGGGAGGGGCGAGGGGAGAAACAAAGGGTCTCTCTGTCTGTGTGATGCTTTTGCCGGGAACAGAAAAGGAATGGAGTCTTAGAACTTAGTAAGTAATCTAGCTAGATGTGCGTCAGATTCTGTTTTGATTAAATGGCTGAGAAAATAAGCTGTGCTGAATGGAATGTATATTCCTGTTTTTGTGTCTTTTTGTAACTTAAGGTTTTGCCTAGAGGGATTCTCTATGTTTTGAATATGATTAACCTGTAAGGTATTCACCATCCTGATTTTACAGAGGTGATTCTTTTACTTTTTTTCTTCAATTAAAATTCTTCTTTTAAGAATCTGATTGCTTTTTCATTGTTCTTAAGATCCAAGGGTTTGGGTCTATGTTCACCTATGCAAATTGGTGAGGATTTTTATCAAGCCTTCCCCAGGAAAGGGGGTGTAGGTTTTGGGGAGCATCTTTGGGGGAAAGATGTTTCCAAGTGGGCTCTTTCCCGGTTATATATTTCTTAGACGCTTGGTGGTGGCAGCAATAAAGTCCAAGGGCAAAAGGTAAAATAGTTTGTACCTTGAGGAAGTTTTAACCTAAGCTGGTAAAAATAAGCTTAGGGGGTTTTCATGCAGGTCCCCACATCTGTACCCTAGAGTTCAGAGTGGGGAAGGAACCTTGACAGGACCGAAGATGAGCCCTTTTGAAAGTTTTTGTGGAAAAATGAGAAAGGCAAAGAGAGGGAGAGAGCTAGTGTCCCGCCCCCACCCCCCAACCCCAAAATAGCTCATAGCCTGGAGGTAAGGGAACTCTTGTAGGATGTGGGAGAGCTACATTCAAGGCCCTGCTCTGTCTGGTTTGGAGGGTGTAGACTCAGTTGGAGCTATTTCACTTTGCATAATTAAATGGATATTTTTTCCCAGCCAGCTCTAGTTGGTGGGCTGAAGTGATACATATGTCCCCAGCCTAGCCTTTGGTCGCTATTTCCAATATGCACAGCCCTAGACCCACAAGGGATCTTTGGGGAGAGGGGATCGAGTCCAAGGGTGAGACAGTGTCATGGAAGTGGTTTAAAACCTCTTCCTCTCTACAAACTGTGCAAGATCCACACACTGAGGGACCCTCTGTATGATGAGCAAGGTGTAACTATCTCCTTTTCCCCTTTGGTTTTATTTTTGTTTTTGCTGGGGAAAGAGGGTGGGGACTGTGGGAAGGAAACTATGGGGGTAGCCAAAGCCTGCCTATGAGGAAAATAATGAGTGGATGGACCACAGAGCACAAAACTAGCTTCTTATTTTGAACTAACATTAAAAAATCTAGATCTTTTGGAACTTACTAAGAGTCTTGTAGTCCCTCTCCTCAAAATAGATATCCATATAAATGTGGGCAAGGAGACCAGGTTAAAACATGGAAATTAACACAAATAAGGATAGGAAAAGCAGCTACACTAGTTAATAATGGTTCAGAGAAAATAGAGAACCTGCACATATGAACAGAGCCCCACCATTTCCATGATAAAATGGAGAAAGGAAGAGGTGGGGGTGGATGTGGCAGCATCTTTCTCCTATAATGCATCTTGCTATTTTGAGACAGCTACTGCACTATGTAGAGGCAAGCAAAGGGGGGACGGGAGCTACAGTATTTGGAATCCTTTTGTTGCAGACATTGAAAGAGGTGGGACACACCTATGAAATGGACAGCATGTTGCCATAAGTATGCTTTTGCATTTTGTAGCTTGATGCTGTTGCTCTGTTTAGGTGAGTACAGTGAACTGGTTTACTAGTTCCTTTGTTCACAAAGGGTGAAATTCACGAAACCTATGTACCATGTAAAGGCTAAATTGTTGCTTTCCCACAAGCCCTGGACAAAGGGCAGGTAGTTGTGTTGGTTAACGGTATGAGGCGAGGGTAGAATGTGTGGGGCTGATGGGAGAACTTTCACACTCAGCTCATGGAGGTATTTGAGAGCATTCCCGTCACACCTATGCCTCAAATACCTCTGTAAGATGAGTATGAAAGTTTTCCCTCGGCCCCTCACATTCACAGTTACAAAAACATTTTAAAGAACTAATAGCTGCGGGTGTCATGTCTGAGTGAGAAGGGATAGGTGAATTCTGGGGTATGCTATCTTGCAGCACAGTTCCATTGCGCAGTGATGAGAGCATTTTCATCATGTTCTGTAACTGGGCACAAAAAGGATGCAGGATTAGGACCCTAAGTGCCGCTGCACAATGACTGATGTTTCTAAATGCTTGCAAAGTCCCCTACTCACTTTTTTCTTTTCCACAATCAAAATTGTGTTTTGGAAAAAAAATAAGCGAACTTCAGAAAATGTACAAAGCATTTGGTGAACTGTTGGGCATGGATCATGGTAATAATATATCTGTGGGCAAAAATTATGACTTTCCATTTTAAAGTCTGTGTTTAAACTTTTTGTTAATTTTTTTGTTTTAGAGTGCGGTCTGTCTCTGTCAGACCACTTTGTTCTATTTCAGGCATCAGACTCGCCCTTAAGGGTGAACTGCGGATTCCCCTGGTATAAGGGCATCATCCAGGTGGAAAAAAACTTTTGGAGTCAGCTTTATACCACCCACTTCTCTCTTGTGAATAAGAGGTGTGTTGGGTGGGATTGTGGGGACAGGGAGAGGTACACCAAGGGCATGTTGCCAGTGTGTCATGAGAAGGGGCCAGAATGCATAGCACTCACACTGATCCTTGGCTGCTGGAGCTGTCCCTATAATCTGAAAGTGTAATTTAGTTATCTTAAAATATATTTGATAATATTAACTAATCCCTATTGTGCCTATGATACTTCATGGTTTACCAGTAAAAGCTCTGTATTACATACACAATAGTTTGTGAAATGAATGAAACCAGCAATATGAGATTAACAGCAGCTCTCTGCTTTTACATCTTTGCTGAGAAATGAGGAGAGAGTGACAGTTTTTGCTGAGTAGATTATGGGGTGTGTAGATTAGCAAAATGTAAATTCCAGGTTTCCAATGGCGTGTTTTGGGGTTTGAGGGTGGAAACTTGGAAACTAATCCAAACAATTCAATGTGTTTTTACGTGTCGATGCACCATTATGCTACAAATATAAGATCAAGGTCTGCTACCACCTGTTACATCGGTCTAATTTCAATAGGATCACTGTATTACTGTCCTAAGTATACAACTGAGCTATTGGCTCAGTTCTTGTGTATCTTGTAAAGTGGTGGTTGAGGAATAAGGCAGGGATTGGATTTCCTTTAAATTTAACCTTAACACTGAATTTCCTGCCTTTTGAAAGGTTGTTTTTGAATAACTAGACCACTTTGATCTAGGAATTTAACCCATAAATTACTTATCTGTGTTGCTACATTTAAGTGTAGATTAGTGAAATTCTTTGCCTGGAATATGATCTATAATTCTACCAGACTAGAGGATATAATTTACTATGTATCTCTGGTACTATATGATTAAACAATAAACATCTTGTCTGCTAAAAACTGGATTTTTCTTTCTTTACCAGAATTTGCTCAAAATATTTTGTTGCCCTTTTTCTCTAAACAGCAAAATGGAAACATTAGCATTGCACTTTTTACTCCTGTGAAAAAGCTCTTGCCTCTTGCAAAAATCTTGTATTATGTGAAAATGAGAGACACTCTGCAATTTTGCTTTAGGTTAGCTGCTCCCTCCCCTGTCTCTTTAAATGTACTTTCTCCCAGAGGCTGAGGTGGGAATTGTAGGATAGGTGACTCAGGATTCTCAGAATTTATGGGTACAGCAATAGTAGGGGTTCATGCTTTGTGTAGATGTGGTGTAACCATTAAAAAAAAAACAACCAGATTTGTAGTGTGATTGCTCTGCACCAGCTGATGCCAAGCATGGCTACAATACTAAATCAGTTTAAAATGACCCTGGTCCAAATTCTTTGCTGCACCAATTCTCTGGTGTTGACATGGGGCATGAGTATACAAAGAAGTCATTTGTAGACCCCCGGTTCTCTGTACAATTCTATGCTTGCCTTGGCCCTGGAGTAGTTTAGGGCAGCCTCCGGTCTGTTCTAACTTGTGCCAGCTGGTGAAGACCCTATGAAGACTGTCAGCTTAACTTGAGCACAGTAGCTTTTTGGCCTCAACATGTACCCTCCATGTCAAGAATTGCCAATGTCATTGGATGATTCCTCAGACTGGGAGACATCTCAGCTTGAGGAAATTTAGCCAGTATGGGCCTTTTTGTGCTACTGGAGTGGGACAAAGGAGCCAGAGAATCTGGTTCACTAAATCTGATTCTGATCTCATTTACCCAACAGTTAGTCCATTGACTTCATGGGAATCAAAGAAACATAAGTCATTTGGTTTAATCTTTAGTTTAATGTTTAGTGGGTGATCAAATGTACACAATTTCTGTGCACTGTTTTTTTAACATCTGAGTCTGAGATTTGTTCAGGGTAGAGGCTTTGTTTGAAATAATTTTAAAGAAAGAAATTAGTGGCTTAATTTCAAGTTAACAAATACCAGAATCCATTGAGTTTCTTTCCATTGCTTTGAGGCAAACCACACGGTACAGGGGGTATTTACAGTATCTCCTGGAGTCTGTATCTGTATCTTTTCTTGTCATTTCTGAATTTACAGAACAGAGGAATCAGCAACTTCAAATGCAAAGTTTTATAATTAATCTCATCTTTCTCCTGCTTGTTAATTTTGCTGATGCCCATTTAATGGCAAGCTATCACAGAGAACCGAAGTAAAGATCAGTGAAACAAACAAAACGTCTACTGTCACACTCACTGGGACAGAGACTCCGTTAGTGTAAAGTGGTGTATGATGAGGATATCATGTCTGGAAGGCAGAAATAGAAGTGTACGTGCAGCATCTTTTTACTTGTTGGGGAAACACACACAAAGAAGTGGGAGCCCCTTAGTGAGTGAGGAGAAGTGACTAAAATAGGATGTAACTGTATTTCGTATGCAAATATACTGGACATTTATAGAGCATGTCCGAGTTTTTACATTTTAAGTTTGGTGGATCATATTTCTGACAGAAGCTGAACTACGTACGCAAGGAGGTTTGAAGGTAGTTTCATTTCAGGTACATAAATAACCTTTGCAGAACAATGAACCAATAATTCTTCCTAGGAATATAGCAGCATAACAACTCTGGCACAACCCCTTTTATTTTTAAGTTATATGACTGGCTTCCCCCGCCCCCCCGCCCGCCCTATTTTAAGACTGCTTCCAAACAGTAACTCATGCCAGGAAAAACAAAGCCACTTTCTCAGTGACAACAATGCCCATTGTGTTTTCTGTAACAGCTGCCAGAATTTTATCAGCAGGCCAGACATTAACCCTGTTGGCTATATTCTGAAAGGAAGCATCAGTGCCCCATGCTGACTTCTATTCCCTATAGTGTGCTTCATTATGTCTCCTACCTTTACAGCTCCATATACATTTACTTGCCCTGTAGCCCTGTATATCACGAAGATATAAAGAGCTAGTTTTCTATTTTTAATTGAGAAATTATTTTTCTCTTTGTTTTTCAATCAAATTGGGTTAAATAAGAAAGAGGAGTTGTTACTACTTTCCCTCCTAGATCAGAGAAAATAATTTGGTGACCACACTAGCATGTAGAAAGCTTTCGGTCTATTAGGCAATAGCACTAGAGAGGATCAGAAAAGGGACACCTTTGGTAATTCTGTATACCATGGGTTATATTATAATACTATTGAATATGAGAGTGCACTTCTGCATCCTTAGAGCAGGTAACATTTACTCACACAAGTAATCCCGTTCTCTGGAAGGGGATTACTCAGCATGAGTATGTGCTGTTCAACATGTTTAGAAGTTGCAGAGTCTTGCCCTAACCTGTAATTAATACAAACTTCACCTGGCATGCTATGATCAGGCTTAGTGTGTGTGTGTGTAATGAAGAGGAGTGAGAGGAGATGTAATACAGCTATATAAAACACAGACCAAGAAAGTCAGTAAGAAGCTCTCTTTCATCCAATCCTATAGTAAAAATACAAGAGGAAATTCAGTGAAGCACACATGTAGGCCAGATAAAGTAAAAGGAGGTGAAAAGTAGAATTAGATTGTGGAACTCACTGCCACTTGATCTCTCGAAGGGAAATAGATTAGTAAGACTCGAAAAGAAGCATTCATGAATAAGAATATCATTTGCAGTTATGCAATTAAGATAACAATTACCTATCCACAGACTTTAGGGTATGGGCTGATAGCCAGCTGGGGAAAGGATTAAATTTCCCCCCAGGGGATAGTATAATAGAATTGCCAAATACATCATGCAGATTTTATTCCTTCCTCTGAAACATCTGCTATAAATCATTGTATGCAAGAGGGTACTGGACAGACAGACCATCAGTCTGTTCCAGTACAGCAATTGCTATGTGTTAAGCCTCAAAATAATTTTAACAGAATTATGTATATTATTCCTTTGCAAACACTTGGAGCCAGAGGGACAAGATATGTGAAGGATTTTTTTAGGGCACACGATATTTTCAAAGAACATTTTTTGATTTTTTTCATTTTACGAACCAATCAGAAGAAATTTGGGCTTGCTTAAGACATATGTAAGGCCAGTCATCTATTACTTTAATATTAAACATGAGGTCTACTCTGTCAGCTATCACAGTTGAGAAGGGTGAAAGGGGAAACTTTATTCTGTTGTTTTCATTCTATAAAAAAGCTGCTTTTCCATAAATATATGATGATGATGAAATAACAAGAAACTATCTGGACAGCTTGATAGCAGCGATTATCTCCTTTCTGTGTGTCTTATCAACTTCTGGTGTGTGTGGCAGAGCTGATAAGAAATGCCACCTTTGGGCTCACCATGAATTATTTTTATGCACTGCTGTTCAGCGACAGCCAATTGTTGAGAACTGGAAAGCAGTTCTGTTGTTCACGCTGCGCAGTTACTATTCTTCCTCCAGTAGGGGAGCAGAAAAGGATGCATCTGCCATTGTGTGATAGATTGAAATTTCATTACTCACAAAGCTCAAGCAGCACTGGTTTCCAAAGGGGGGGGGATCTTCACGGGATCTCTTTGAAGAGGCATATGAAAAGAGTGAAAGGGGAGGGAGAAAATGGATTAAATGAACTCTGAGCTCCCAAGGCAGCTGCTGAAGTAAGAAGAAGGGGCCTGAGAGAGAGAAACATGAAAGTTGAATGTGTTAATGGTTACCCCATCCACTCAACCCTCTTCTGCTTTTCACCAAAATCACCAGGATTCTGCCCACTGCTGCCTACATCATTCCCTGAAATCTTGGAATTGACCAGACGTGGTGGTCCAGAATTATCACGTTACAGACAAACAGAGAGACGCTGTTGAGTTGAGTGCAAGGCCTCTCAAGGTCAGCCAACTATGAGCTATATTGTAACTTGTCTCAATGCCCAATTCAGTGAGGCAATGAAAACTATCCTGATGTTGGATTTGGATATGCAGAGGCAAGTGGGTGCTGTGTGCTCACTTATTCCCCCTCCTGGAGCCAGTGGCAGTGAGGGGTGGCAAATGGGAGAGCGTTTGCCCATCTCCACTCTTCCAATGCATTAGCCAGTACAGCCATGGCTGCATGGGGTGTATTGTAACTTGCTGCTGTTCTAAGCCAGCAGTTAGTTACTATGCTCATGTCGTCCCATCAAAGAGCAATAGGGAAGCAGGGGAGGAATTGCATCTCAAGGATTTTATTGACTCCCAGAGCTACTCAAGGGGTGTGATACAATTTGTGCACCATTCCTTACTCAAGGGGCTGGCCTATTATTGGGTAAAATCCTTAGGTCCTTACCAGGGTCAAATTCTGTCACCCTTACTCACAGTAAGTAGTGCCTGACTCCATTACTAATTTCACTGAAGTTAATGGGACTACTTAGAGTAAGAAATTGCTCATCCCAAAGAAGGGTTGTACAATCCTCAGTCCTTGATCAGGCAAACTCCCATTTAAAGCTGTTTTTTGCTCTGTTTTTTGTTTTTGTTTTTTAAGAGTTTAAACTTTAGAGCTATGTGGTATATTTCAGACTATACAGGCATTTTCTAACTTACTTCAAGTTACTGCTAGGTTTACTGGACCTACTCACAGGGACAAGCTTGAAAGCATGACTCCAGTGTATGCTAGAAGCTCCAAAAGCAGAAGGAAAATAAAACAAGCTCCAAAAGTATTTTATTTTTTTAAGACATCATGATTTTAAAGTCGATCTCATGATTTTTGAGGCCTGAGTCATGATTTTTGAACCCGTTTCAGAGGATTGGCAGCTCGATTGCTTTATATTTAAATCACACTTTCATGGACCATTACAGATCTATAGACGTAATTATCATTACAGATCACCTAGCCTTGGTGAACTGAACAAGAAAAGTCACTGCAGAATCCATTCCAGCAGAGTCAACAATCCAGCCTGGTTTATGACCAAGTCTGCAATAGGTATAAAATGTTTGCTAAAAAAGTTGGCATATATTTTATATAGGTGGGAAACTTAGCCTGGTCATTTAGTTAGGCAAAGGAGAACAAGTTAAGTCGTATGTCTCTGCCTACCAAAAATTAAATTGTAACATGCTCTTGTAAAATAGTTTTGGGGTCTCCCGTGTGTGATGACCTAAAAGTAAAAAGAAAAGGAATACTTGTGGCACCTTAGAGACTAACCAATTTATTTGAGCATGAGCTTTCGAAGCTCACGAAAGCTCATGCTCAAATAAATTGGTTAGTCTCTAAGGTGCCACAAGTATTCCTTTTCTTTTTGCGAATACAGACTAACACTGCTGTTACTCTGAGACCTAAAAGTAGTCTGGCCTTGCTTTTAGTATGGGTTGGTGCTTGAGAGCATGTAAATAGCTAAGTCTTCATTTCAGATTGACTAAATGGATCACCTTGTTCCATCATCCTCTATTTTGATCATTTATCAATAATCCTGGGTTTTCAGCAATCACTAACTGAGGGACTTTCAATGGCACATCGGTTTGGATGTGCCGGATAAATGACACTGCTTTGTTACTGAGCAAGGTGAGGTGCATAAACTGCACTGCTTCAAGAGGAGCCTCAAGAGGCTGTGTGCCTCAGAGACACCCCTCTGAATCACACCTCCTCCTGTTCTTCCCCCTAGTTCCAGGGGCAGTGGAGTGGAGGGTATTTTTAAATCATATCCTTCTGACCTAGACCAGCAACACGTTATGATTCAGAGAACGCTGACTCTGCAGCACTGGCATAAGAGGAGAGGACACAGAGCCAAGCTCAGCCAGTTTCCCTCCATCCCCACCCACCTGCTCAAGAACGGGTTTTTTTGCTTAATTTGCGCATAGGACTAAACATAAGAGGGCATCATTCCTTCAGCCTTTGTGGATGGAAGGTGCCTGCTGCATGCACGTTTCCTCCCTCTTCCATGGGATCAGTTATCTTGATGGCACCTCCCCCCTGCAGCGGTGACGCTTGGGGCAGGGGCAGCGTGTGGAGCCCCCTGGCTGCACCAACGTGTAGGAGGAGCAGGGACACGCCGGAGGAAGGACATGCCGCTGCTTCTGGGAGCTGCTTGAGGTAAGCGCTGCCTGAAGCCTGTACCCCTGAGCCCTCCAGGGGGGACATGCTGTTGCTTCTGGGAGTCGCACGGAACCACAACACATGTGGAGCAGGGGAAGCCCTGGACCCCGCTCCCTGGCAGGAGCTCGAGGGCTGGATTAAAACATCTGGAGGGCTGGATGCAGCCCCTGAGCCGCAGTTTGCCCACCCCTGCTATATGCCCTCCCTCTCCCCTCTTACGGGCAATCAGCAAATATTTCTGGCCTTAACTTAATTTTCATCTGAGCTCTGTAATTCACCTTTGATACTTATTCCTTATCATAGAATATCAGGATTGGAAGGGACCTCAGGAGGTCATTTCGTCCAACCCCCTGCTCAAAGCGGGACCAACCCCAACTAAAGCATCCCAGCCAGGGCTTTGTCAAGCCTGTTATGCTTTTATGTAATGGTCTCTTGACTTTTGACAAAGTGCTTTTTGCTTTTGTACAGTATGTATGCTCTAAAGCTTTCTGTCATGAATCATAAAAAGATTCTGGGAGGAAGCTGCTATCTATTTTCTACAGTAGTTGGCATCCTTATATACTGGTGCTTTCCCCTTTGGCTCACACTAGATAATGCCATACAAGTAGCAGCTGTTTCAAAGGAAGTTCGTACAAGAAATCCTTGATGCACAAACACGTACATTTTTGCCTTTGTGTTTATCAGACTGATAAGGTTTTAATATTGGCTACAAAAAAGGATGATGAGGAAAATAACCGAGCCAGATAAAATGTCTTGTCTGTACGTTGTTATAGATTCAATATTTTGTGAAACAAAAGGTGGCAGACGAAAGGAAAAGAACAGTAAACGATACACGGATAGTTTGTTTTCAAAGTGTGGTTTAAACATTCTGTCCAAATCCAACCAACCTAAGTTTTGGCTAGTGGGTGGGCAGCTATATCTGGAATGGCTTTTCCCTCAAAATGATAAAGAATACATGTTTTGAAAAAACGAAGAACTTTTCCAAATATTTATAAGAATCTTTCCAATTTCTGCCTGAACAAGAGCTGGCAGTTGCCGGGGAGTATGCTAATCACAGGGGACATGTAGGGCCAGGAGAGCTACTCAAATTGATTTGAACATCTGTTTCCAGACAGTCCACAGAGGTCATCTTTGGAAAGCGTTAGTCATTCATCCCCCTGGTTATAAGCAACTAGCTAGAGACGTGTAGAGAAAAGAATATGCGAATGTGTTTAGGGTAAAAGGGCAGAGGAGGAGGTGAAGAGAAATGGGGAACAACTATGATACAGTGTGAAAAACATCTAGGGGTTAAAAAGTGACTTTTTATATCCCTGTGGTTCAACTTGAAGCAGCCTCAGGGCTGCTCTACATTGTGTTGATTGATAATGTTTGCCAAGGGGGCTATTCTGCCCACCAAGTGTCCACAGAGTGCAGTGTCCACCTTTCCCTGATGACTTCTACAGCAGAGAGTGGCATAGAGTAAGCATAGCTGGCCCCAAGCCACCTCATACCAGGGACGCCACAAACAGACAGGTAAATTGGCTTTTCAGATACTTTGCACTGTCACAAGTGCAAAAGCAGATGGAATGAGGGTGGAGGGGAGGGGCAGCATATGACCCAGGAGTTCTGCCTAGAGCTGGTCAAAAACATTTCTACCTCAACTTTGAGAGAAAATGGTCTTTTTTGAAAAAATGATTTTTTTTGCAAACAAATCCATTTTTGTTGGAAAAAAATCAGTTTTCAGGTTTTTGGTTTTTTGGTTGCCCATAAGTAAACACTTTTGCTTGCAGAGAACAAAACAAATAAAATGAACACAGACAAAATCTTGCTTTTCAGGCTTTTGACAACCACGCCCACCCTCCCAGAAAATCTTCAAAAAAATTTTTTGACAAAACCAAGACCCACAAATTTTTAGGTCAGTTTTTGTGAGGAAAAACCATCATTTCCCAACCAGCTGTAGATCTACTGTAGAGCCTGGCATTGTTGCTGTGACTCTAGTATGCTGATCCAACCTTATTCAAAGTCATCTGAAGGGAACAAGATGGCCCATCCAAGAGATCCATAGGTGTATATTCCTTTTTTTAAAAGGTACACTCTAAGTAAGCTGATGTTTGGCCCATCTATTGCTTGTATTCTGAGCTCACATGCTCAAATACAAGATTCAGTAGCTAGAAATCAAAGCAGATTTTGGTAGCTTATGCTTTCTTCAAAAGCAATAATGTGCTACTATCTACACTTTCACCATCATTTTCCTTTCTGGCATTCATTATAAACAGCTCTTGGCTAGCAGAGTTGAGGTTTGTTCAGCATCCATTACAAACTGTCTTTTGAACTGTAAAAATTTGTTCCAAGCCAAAACCGACATAGCAGATCTCTGTCCAAACTTAGCATTATTTAACTTAATAAAAAAAATCAGTTTTTGCCATTCTTAAATTATATGAACATAACATAGAAATAAAGAAATGTATTTTATTTTGGGCTGACTTTATACAAAATCACATTGAATGTATACTTTTTAAAAAGTTGGCAAAGATTCAGCCCATAAAATAAACTTTTTTGTCAAATGACTGGGGGAGGTCAAGATAATTTTTTTTTTAAAAACTGCCCCTCTGCCTGCGCAGAAAGTTTTCCCATTAAGTTAGACTTATAATGTTTTATTGAAAAATCTGACTGATTAAGATGAGTCCAGGTGAACTATACGTGCATAAAAAAAGAGCTGAAAAGGGAATTTCAATACTGGTAAAGGAGACTTAATTAACTGATACATGCAGCAACAATATGACCCTTTCTCATAAGGCCTAATGCATTAAAGTCAAGTAAAGCATGCATGATTCTATTAATGCCTCAGTAAGAATATACCATATTTTTACAGTCTGTGGTGGTGGAGTAAAAAGGGAGGAAAGGCATTAACAAGAGGACAAATTCTCTGTAAAGGGCAAATTGGAACAAAGGCACAATGAAAGAAAAGTTCTTATACAAAATCTTAGAGCAGAAGACTATATTGTTGGGAACATGTAAAGGATTGAATTTTCAGCAAGAGCTGCACTGAGTCCAGTGAGCTTTGTGTGTTACAGCAGTAATCTTGTCAATTGTACTCGGTATTTGGATGCAAACTCCCCTGGTTTGCAACCGTCAGCTTGACTTCCAAGGTTCTTTGCAAAATATAGGTCCACGGAATAAGCTATGCCTGATATGTCCTGGCAATCTCATCATCTAAAATGATCCATCTAAAAGGGAATGGAAGGATCATAAAGTAAAAATCTAGATCTTCCAGTAAAAAGCCCCCCAAAAGAACTGTATGTTTCTGAGTGTCAATAGATGAATTAATGAAAAGCTTTTATAGTGCATACTGTAACTTCTAATGTTGTTGCTGGAGGAAAAAATATTTTAATATGCAAATCAAGAGATCCTGAGAGATTCACAACTGTGTTAGATAAACAAAGTTAAGCTGCTTGAAAGGCAAAAGAGAACATAAATATTAGCTGCATGTACTGAAGATAAAGAAAACAAGGAGTGCTGAAAAAATACGGAACTTTTGTTGATAACTAAATTTATATTTGCTGTACACAGCAATCTAGCAGATAGATAAAGTTTTAACAATTGTGTAGTTATATGGTCTACACCCTTACTGTACCAGTTTTCCATAGTGAAAATTATTACACATTTAGAGAGCTGTCTGATAATACATTTATGAGTGACTAATAGCTCCTATAGAATGTGGATCTTTAACACTGGCTTTGTAGTTGTGGGTTTTATGCTCCCCCCACCCCCTTTGAATATCATAATGCTTCGATGAACTCAGGAGTAATCACATTCAGTAACCAAAGCATATCTCTGTAACAATTTTTTTATAAGAATGATGTTTTCATCCTTCTAATTATCACAAATATATGGGGAGAGTGTATGTGGTTTTTTGTTCCCAGTTGAGCTACAGCAAAAGTTGCTTCTTATATACAATTACTTATTGTGTGGTCTCAACTTTCATAGTATATTTCTACCTGCTCTAGAGCCTGCTTCTTTCTGTATTAGTATCATTTTACTCAGAATTTGGGTGAGAAAACCACTGAATTCCTTCCTTTCACCCAGTTAGCTTACAGGATGACATGGCAATGCAAAAAGACAAGCTCCAGAGAACACAGAAATCTACATGATTTTGCATTTCAACAGAATTATTATACAGAGGGAAGTCTCAGTCTGCTTGGAAGACTAATGTTTGCCTGAAAAGACACACTGTTTCCAAGAAACCAAGATAATTTGTATTTATTTTTCAGGTTTTAGGAATCCTTTCCCAAGATTTTAGGTTCTTGGGCTTCCCTTTCTATTAAGGTCAGTAAAAGTAGGTACCTGGACATTTTAAGAAAGAAAGGATACCACAAAGTAAATAGTAAGATCTTAGGAAAATATAGATCCTAAACTTAAAAATTGCATTTATTCAGAAAATAAAAGAAAACTGGAACTAATCTCTGGGAGAGGTCAGGACATTTGGGTAATACTGAATAGACATCAAAAGAGAATATGACAAGACTCAAAGATGTTAATGTTGTTTACTAGTGCTGAGCTATCTTCCTCAGAAATATGGCCATGGCAGAGACAATGTGTGACCCAAGAACCTCTGGATGCCAACTGGCAGAAGGCACTGGGGTACACAGGGATACAGAGATCCCTGGGGATCACAAACAGAATGTCATGTAAGGGCTCTAATGAAAACCTATCACATAGGTCATCATCACCATTGCAAGATGTATGTACAGAGAATATGTGAGGAGTTATTACAATAAAATGTATGTTGTCTAGGTCTGTAGTTAAAAACAGGTCACTCAAAGGTAGCGTGTCTTCAGACAAACCCCTCTAGCCAGGAGGTGGGAGACACTTATCTCCAGGAGCGATCATTATGTATTGTTAAAGCTAAGATTATGTCACGGAGGTCACGGATTCCATGACTTCCAGGGACCTCCATGACATTTTCCGCATCAGCCCCTGGGCGGCAGGCCTGGAGTAGTCAGCTGGTGGGGGCCCTGGAGCTCCCAGCTGCTGCAGTGGTGGGGAGAGCCTGAGCTCCGAGCTGCTGTGGGTGGCAGGGGCCCGCACAGCTTTTGGGCAGCAGGGGACCCCATAGCTCTCAGATGCCACAGGCAGTGCAGGGACCCTGCAGCTTCCAGTTGGCAGCCCCAGAGCTTTGAGCCACCATGAGTGGTGGGGGGCCACCAGAACTCCAAGCTGCCACAGGTGGCGGGGGGCCCCCACAGAACTGTCATCCACAGCAGTAGCAGGTGCTGGAGACCCGCCCACACCCTGAAGCCTCTCATTGGCCCCATTAGCCCCCTTTTGTCAGTTATTTTTAGTAAAAGTGAGGGACAGGTCACAGGCTTCCAAGATGTTTTGTTTATTGCCTTTACCTGTCTCTGACTTTTACTAAAAATAACTGTGACAAAATCTTAACCTTATGTATTGCCATACAATAGAAGCCTGTTAACAGCCTGGTCAAATGCTAATGAAGAGCTGGTGGAGACTTGAGAAGGAAACTAACAGGAAGAGGTAAACAGTGGCGGAATCCTCTCTTGAGGTGAATATCAAAGATCTGCTCTGGTATATTGAGAGGTGCAAAGAGACACCTTGGCATCCTTCACCCAGGAAGTGAATGGACAGTGAGTTTGCTTTATGGAAAACGGGATCTCACCCAGGCTTGGCTGAAAACTCTGGAGAGAACTTTGGGGTGGGGGGAAGCTTCTGTAGACAGAAAGGTAACTTATTAGTTAAGTTTAGGCTTTAAAATGCACATTATGATGTTGTTTTATATGTAACCATTTTTTCCCATCTCTCACTCTGATTTCTTTCTGAATCCCTATTCTTCCTTAAATAAATTTCCTTTTGTTTTATAATTGAATTCAGGTGCTCTTCATAATACAGGAGAGGTGATCTAAAGTAAAACTGGTAAACCATGGTACACTGTTCCTTTGAGAACAGAGGATCTGGGATTTCTGTGGATATCCAGTGATTGGGGGCTAGATACAAGGGGGACACTTTGAATGGACTCAGGGGTTGGTGTGCAATCGGTAAGGCAAAGATAGGGCTGGTGTAGCCCAGAGGAGAGTGCTTGAGTGTCTGACAGGCTGATTGCATTAGGGAGCTAACATCTCTCTGGTACAGGCAAGACTCCCTCACAGAGAAAGCAGGTGGTAACAGAGTGACTCACAGCCCTGGGTTCCCTGAGAAGCATCATAACATGCTCCCCTAATCTGTCACCACTGGGGTGGTTCTTCCAGAAGTTCTGTTTCAGTGCTTTGAATCAGCAGGAATGACAGGAGTTCCTCTTGTAGGCAGATGTCATAAAAGTAGCAAGTATTTTACCATATACGCATCTGTACTATTCCACTGCCATCTCAGATGACTCACCATTCTGTACTCACGAGAGAGTGATTCATATCTCAAAACATGCCTCTTTTCATATGAATGCTATTTCAACAACACTAGGGTTTCCAGATCAGTTACAATTGACTCATTGCCTTGACGTACCACCCTGATTTCTTCCTCTTCAATTACACCCCATTAGCCCTAAAATATTTCATGGTTTGCAGTGTTCAAAGGTAAAAATTCATCAAGCTACTTACTAAAGATTCATAGATTTCATAAGTGGTGAGGCCAGAAGGAACCATTAAGATCATCTAGTCTGATCTCTCTGTATAATATAGCACATAGAATTTCACCCAGTAATTTCTGCACCAAGTCCTTAACTTCTAGCTGAGCTAGAACATATATTTTAGAAAGACATCCAAGCTAAATTTACAGAGGTCAAGTGATGGATGATCCCCCAGATCCCTAGGTAAGTTGTTCCAGTGGTTAATTACCCTCACTGTTAAAAATGTGTGCCTTGTCTCTCGTCTCAATTTGTCAAGCTTCAGCTTCTAGCCACCATCAGATCTTGTTATGCCTTTGTCTGATAGACTAAAGAGCAGTCTACTTACTCAAACTTTGCAATTTATATTGGTGTAAAACCAGAGTATTTCCACTGACCTCAGTCTCAGGTGAATCACAGTTCTATAATCTGCTCCCTTTGCTTGAGATCCCACAGTGCTGAGAACAGTATAAATGCTAAAACTGTAACTGAGAGGTAGAATTTGTTCTTGGTGTTTTCTGTGACTTCTAAGTCCAGAAGAAAACACTAGATTACATTATAAAATTAATCAATTCCTGGGCAAACCCTTTGGTTGAAATGCAGAGCTAGGAATGGAATCCAGGACAGCTGGTTCCTAGCCTTATACTCAAGACTATCCTTCTCTGCTATGCACACAAAAAGTGAAAGGCCAGTGGTGAGGCTCAGAAACTTTCCTTCTCTGCTATTACAGTCTGTATTCTTCTGTCTGCTCTATATTTCCTTGTTCTAGAGCATGTAATTACATATTAGTTGCATGATCCAAGGTATGTATTTATGATTGGAGAAGATGTGTATTAAAACTTTCCTTTCTAACCTTGGCTTTTATATTCACTCAGAGCCAGGGCATCACAAAGCAATGTTAAAGGGGAAGGAAGGCCTTAGTTATTGCTCCCTTTGCTGTTATTGCACAGGGCTAGATAGTACTTTTTTAGGCCATGCCCTCAGCAAGGTGTGTTGTGCAAGGGCAGGTCTACACTAGAAGCACTACATCGACACAGCTGCACCGATGCAGCTGAGCTACTGTAGCGTGTCTGGTGAAGATGCTCTAGGCCAATGGGTAAGCTCTCTCCCATTGGTATAGTTACTCCACCTCCATGAGAGGTGGCAGCTGTGTCAGCAGGAGTCAGGGTTCCCTCCCCACTCTGAACTCTGGGGTACAGATGTGGGGACCTGCATGAATGACCCCCTAAGCTTATTTCTACCAGCTTAAGTTAAAAATTCCCCAAGTAGCAAATTCCTTTTGTCCTTGGCGGTATGCTGCCACCACCAAGTGATTTAAACAAACATTCAGGGAGGGCCACTTGGAGCCCTATCTCTCTCCATAAATCCCCCCAAACCCTTATACTCCCTTTCCTGGGGAGGCTTGAGAATAATATCCTACCCAATTGGTTACAAAGTGAGCACAGATCAACTCCCCCTGGGTCTTAGGACACTGAAAATCAATCAGGTTCTTAAAAGAAGAATTATATTTAAAGAAAAGGTAAAAGAATCACCTCTGTAAAATCAGGATGGAAGATAACTTTACAGAGTAACAAAAGATTCACAAACACAGAGGAACTCCCTCTAGGCTTAGTTCAAAGTTACAATAAACAGGAATAAACCTCACTCTAGCAAAGGGAAAATTCACAAGCTAAAACAAAAGATAATTTAACACATCTTGCCTGGTTTTACTTACTATTCTTGTAATATTAGAGACTGGTTCAGGATTGGTTGGAGGAGATGGCCTCTCTCCGTCCCAGGAGAGAGAACACCCAACAAAAGCACAAAGTCTCCCCCTGCCCAGATTTGAAAGAATCTTCTTTCCCCATTGGTCCTTTTGGTCAGGTGCCAACCAGGTTATTTGAGCTTCTTAACCCCTTACAGGTAAGGAGGAATTCTAGGCTACCCTTAGCTGTATGGTTATGACAGTGGGACAGCATCTTCTGCCAATATAACGTGGTGTGGACAGCACTTAGGTTGCTGTAACTTGCGTAACTCAGGGGGGTGGCTTTTTCATACCCCTGAGTGACGTAAGTTAGATCAACTTAAGTGGTAGTGTAGAGCTGCCCTAAATTGAAGGAGAATATCCAGAGACACTGTGCTTCAGAGGGACGCATATGAGGCCCAGTTCCTAACCTGCTCCCTTTTACTTTCCACTACAAGAAAGAGAAGTAAGTTAGTGTAGCCCTTGTCAGAGCTTACTTCCAGCCTTGCACCTGGCAAGATGCTCCAACCAGCAAGTGATAGCTAAGATTCTACCCATTCACTGCTTTTCTCTACTTCCTTCCCACCCATTTTCTCCCAGGGCAGGTATCTGGAGAGCAGTTGCTGTGCTCCGCACCAGACCTGGAGCTAAGATCCCTACCCAGATCTGATGCCCTGCCATTCTCCTTAAATATGGAGCTACGGTTCAGGCAGTTTGGTCATGGGAGTGAGGGTTCATCCAAGTTAACTGAAGGCACAGCCTAGTCCATAGTGTTCCCTTCACCATAGGTCCTGCTGTGGGACGATGAATGTTTCTAATTTGGGAGCAACTTGATTAATCCAAGTTAATCCTTTTTGTTGAATTATACTCCCCTCCCCCCCACACACTAACATCCACACTGCTGACTTTCCTAGCAAGTGCTGTGTCTCCTCAACAGTCTTTGTTTCCATGTTTATCAGATATGGATATGACATACCAGCATGAAAGCCACAGTTAACCAGGCCTAATTTTGCCTGTTGCATCCCTTGGTGAAGGTGGTTGGTTAGATACCATCAACGTCAGCTAAGGCCTAAAATGTCATTGTACTGACCTCAGAGGTGCAGAAAATGGCTAGAGGATCCTAGCTTCTGCACTGCCACATGGAGACCAAACTCAGAATCCTTAGCACTAAAATTGCCACAGTGGACTCCAGATTAAGCTCAGGTGTTGCTGGCATGAGATCTGAAGTGGCCAATCTTCTTAGGACAGTGGACTGTAGATTGGTTGGTATGAAATTTCAAGTAAGTGATGGCCTCTATATTGGAAGGCATGGATATTTATTGCAAAAAATTGATGCTATCCTTTCCACTGGCCTAAGCTGACATGCCACTGTATCAGATTTGCCTTTTACAATGGAACATGAGCAAGTGAATGAGGATAAACGTATAGGTACTTCAGTGTCCTCTCCCAAAGGTGTCTGCCTCACGTATCTCTGTGCCCTCTGATGGCCTGCCATTCTTCCTGGACATGATGTCCGTTGATGTCACAAAATAGCATTTATTGTCCATTGCTGTGGCTGCTGAATACTTGCAACTATCAGTCATGACTCCACTGGAGCCAATGTGCAGGCCATGCGACTCACTTGAGTAGCTGCTGAGCTCCTGCTATTCTTCTGACAGAGTGGGTAGATCTTCAGCTTCTCAGCCTGGGTACATTGCAAAAGGGATGAAGATTGTATTTAAGAAGAAGTGCTTCTCAGTGAAGGCGGGCCATCCATCACCACATGCTAGAAGACTAGGCTGTAGGGAGAAAGGGCAAGACTGAAATGTTGACAAGACCTTTGACTCACAGAAGGGATGAGATCAGATTAGGGGAGGGTGTGTCTCAGGATTTTTCTTTCATTGCAAAGATTTGTAACTGTCTCTTCTTAAGAGTCAAGTGTCTGCAGTTAAGAAATTCCTCTGCTAAGTCTCTGTTCCTGCTTTCCTGTCACATTATCCCCAAAGGGGTTAAACTAGACGCTAGCATGCCTAGAGCTAGGTGGAGCTCTGGGGAGCATGTGTAAGCAACTGGGGGATCAGGAGGTCTGAGAAAGCTAGACTGTGGAGTTCCATGTCCCAAGGAAGGTTTCAGAAGAAGTCGGAGCCTGGAAGGAATTCTTAGAGACCCAGAGGTAGGAACGAGACCCAGGCTAGACCCAGTTGGCTTAGAAGCACATGTAAGGCCTGTGGCCTGAAGTTCTAAAGAGTAGGAAGCTCGCTACAACCATCTGCTGATGAGCTGGGAAAAGAGCAGTCCAGAGCTATTTCAGAATTCCAGGTGGACAGAGGCTTCATGGGGGAGAGAGTTCTCTGCTGGAATCTGTTGGTGAGCAAGAGGAAATGACTGAATGAGGCAGGCCACATATGCATTTCAATTATGTAACAGCTTAGAACATTTTGGTCCAAATTCTGTTAAGTTTTGAGGTAATAAAGCTTCACTATTCTTGTCAGGTAATGAAAGGGCACTAGAACTACACCAGTTGTGCCTAGAGTGTGGGATTACCCTAACCATAACCTCAGTCTAGCACACTTGGGTAGTGGAGTCTGGACAAAGTCAAAGGGAGAGGGTGTTTTCTATCTTTTGGTGAGGGCACATTCTAGGCGATAAGGACTCTGTTTGGGCTTGTATATGCTATTGATTTCTCTCTGAGGACTTTCAGAGGGGTAGCCTCTGTGACCTGAGATGGCACAGAAGGCAGCAGCATAGCTGAGGAAATCTGCTGAAGACCCATCTATCAAGCATTATTAAAGCTGAAATTACTGGGTTAGGTGGTGCAGCACCCAGAACATACCAGGAAGTACTTCCTTTAAGGGCTGGAGATGGACCTGCTTGAACTTGGAACTCTGCCAACCCTGAACAACAGTGCATGGGGATACAGAGGGAGTGGAGTGGGAGTGGCTGTTGAACATTGCCGTATTGGATGTTCATACTGCCGGCAGAGAACTGTGTTTAAAGACTATTGCCTGAGACTCTTCTGGGGACGGGTGAAAGGGCGTCTCACTTAGTCATATACAGATATTGATGGTTTATTATGGCTGGTTTTTGCAACTTGATTCTGTATTCTTCCTGCCACTCCCACCCCCTGATAACGTTTTCCTTGTTTCAGACTCAGACTCAGGGCTTGTGAATGGGGAAGTATTGCCTATTAAGGGCTCACAGGGAAGGTATTTAGTTTTCCAGCTTCCTGGGAGCCAATGGTGTTTGTTAATTGTTAAAGGAACACCTAGATGTTTGAACCTGGCCTTTGTTGATGTCACTTGGCAGAGGTTCCATAAAGGGGACCTAGCATTTGGGTTCATTTAGAACAGACTGGTGACCATCCAGAAGGGGACTAAGCCAGGTTGTAACACATCCCTCAGCCATGTTTTGAGATGTGTTGTGGAGTGCCACTGTCCAGGACTAAGTGATAGACCGTTCAGTAGGAAACCTTGCCGTTTATTCTGCAGAAGTTTTCAAACATACTAGTAGCATTCTCAATCTCTTATGATTTCTGTTCTAAGAAGAATAACGTTCATAGCAGCAAGGGGAAACTAAACCTTTCTCCCCACCCCCATTATCAAGAACCTTTTGCGGGCTTCAGTTAGATCACTGAGGGGGCAACTTCCCATTTCACCAACAATTATAATATCAGGATTATCTGACAAACAATGTCTATAAAATGGTCACTACCACTCATGTTGTGGTTAAA
This sequence comes from Lepidochelys olivacea, assembly GCF_965140295.1. Classification (NCBI taxonomy): domain Eukaryota; kingdom Metazoa; phylum Chordata; order Testudines; family Cheloniidae; genus Lepidochelys; species Lepidochelys olivacea. Next base: position 272,667,147 of record NC_140411.1, read on the forward strand.
GATGGTTTCCTATCGGTTTGTAATAAAGTGGTATTGGAGGGATGACTGGATGCTTTGCCTTAATGATTTCATTCAGTAGTTAACTTGGAGTGTTAACTTGTGATTTGGGGAAAAGAGAACAGACCCTAGTTCACAAAGCCTCCTTCAGATCCCTTATCAAGACTCAGGTTTTCTGCAATATATACAGCTGGTTGCAAAGGGTTAGAGTCTTGGCCAGTAGGGGGTTCTGATATTCATCTAATTCATCTGTTACTTCATCTAATTCATCTAATTAGTTAGTGGTGTTGTAGTACCTAGAGACCCCAGTCAGGAATCAGGGTTCAATTATGCTAGCCACATATAACAAAAAGATGGGCCCTGACCCAAAGATCTTATAACCTAAGTAATTTGTCATTAATGTTTCATATTAAAATAAGACTCAAGACCATTTAGTTGTGCACATAGCTGGTCTATATTCTTGCTGCTGATTTCCTTGTCTTCCCTCTCCTCCATCCTACTCCTATCATAGTCACTGTAACATCCTCTCTTGGACTGTGATCTCTGCAGCACAAGGATGATCCTTCTATTCTGTTTTTGTCACTAAATACTTCCATGATGCAAATAAATAATAATAATCAGCACAAACATTCGTTGAAGTGGGGTACTCCAGTGCTTTACAGGTCCACATATTGTGAGGGGTGCAAAGAGAAACAGAAGACAATTACGGGAAAGGGAAAAGCCAGCACTCTACCAGGCAGAGCTGAGGTGGTGCTCTGCATTTCCTAGCATCATTTGGTCCTGCTGTGGTCTGGCATTGTACAGAAATCTTTATGGGGTGGCTGCTCCAGGCACACCACTGACTTTTTCCACAATCAAGCAGATACTATCATGACTACCCTGAAAACCATCTAAGTTTAAACATAAATAAGTCACTAAAGGAAGTGAGTAAAATGCTTTTAGTGAACTCAGTGATGACCAATAGCATTAAGTCTGCCAGGAGCAGGAAAAAATGCAGCACAGTTCACTGCAGTACCTCATAGGTGGAGGATATAAAATATTTGTTGAGGGTCTCTTCTTATTGGTTTCATTCACTTTCATAACTGTCTTCCAATGCTGCCATTTTAACATTCCGGGAAGCTCATTTTTTTTTCCACTTGAATCAAAGTTCACTTTACTGAGCCAGGAATCAGAGGCTTCAGTGAAAATAAATTATTTTAGCAGTTACAAAATATGCTTCCCACCAGATTGATTGAAAGTCTCATTCTTCTGGACTGGATCCACATTCTTAATATTCACATCTGGCAGCAGCTTAGTTCTGCTGACTACAACAGCCACATCTAAGACATGAATATTAATTTTGATACGCACACTGGCATTTAACTCTGAGTACCAGGGAGATCCTTTAGGGGAGCTATGGAGTCTCTGACAGCACTCAACAGCATCAGTGCCCTTCAAGGGAACATAAGAGAATTAAGTCTAGAAGTGCTGGCCTACTCGATACTTCCAATACTTCTACTTTTACTATAGAAAGAGGAGAAATAAAGATAAATAAACAAACATTTACCACTGGGGAAAATTTCCTAGTCTGCCAGAATTTTCCCCATTTTTACTTTCATGGTTTCTAAAAAGGAATAAAATATAAATAAAATGGTTGATACTTTCTATAGGCGTTTGGAAGAAAAATTGTTACATTCAAATAGATACTGTACAGTTCCTATGGTTACTACCATAAATTAGTGAGTACAATAACGAGGGAAACGTGGTGGTGGCGAGCTCCTTCCCAGTTATTAAAGTAAATTGCCAAAGTCACCACATTAATATTGTCTGTGCATACAACTAGGATACAGGTCCTCTTTCGCTGGCATTCTGCATTTATGTATGCCTTGGGTACTAAAACTTAAACCAGGCAGCTAGCGTTATCAAAACCAAGGAAATAGAAACGTTTGAAAGTACAGCAATGCAGTACTTGATGAGTTTTTGAACTGTGTAGATGACAACAGTTTGGAAATAAGTTCTAAATTACTATTATTAAACAATTTATGTTCAGTATCACCTAGATGCCTCAGAGCTGGGGAGGGGAGACGTTCTAAGAGCGGTACAGACATATAGAAAATGCAGGCCCTGCCTCTACGAACTTGGGGTATTATATTGCACTTGGAGTTGGGGGTGTGATTCCCAGCTTGAGAAGGCCTACCCCCCCCAGCTCTCATGAAGCTAGTGCACTAGAAATAGCAGGTGTTTCTGAGGTAGCATGGGCAGTGGCAAATGGTGACATGGGCTAGCCATGCCACGTACATTTCCACAGGGTTCATGCGGGTTTGGACTCGAGGATGCCGGGCTGTGCTGCCACTTGCCACAGCCCATGCTACCCTGGCTACATGACTATTTTTAGTGCACTAGCTCCATGAGAGCTAGGGGGGGTAGGCCTTCTCAAGCTGGGAATCACACCCCCAACTCCAAGTGCAATATAATACCCCAAGTTCGTAGAGGCAGGGCCTGCATTTTCTATATGTCTGTACAGCTCTTAGAACAAAAAGAAAAGGAGTACTTGTAGCACCTTAGAGACTAACCGATTTATTTGAGCATGAGCTTTCGTGAGCTACAGCTCACTTCAAAGCTCATGCTCAAATAAATCGGTTAGTCTCTAAGAAGGTCATGCTCAAATAAATCGGTTAGTCTCTAAGGTGCCACAAGTACTCCTTTTCTTTTTGCAAAGACAGACTAACACGGCTGTTACTCTGAAACAGCTCTTAGAACATCTCCCCTCCCCAGCTCTGAGGCATCTAGGACTTTTAGACTTACCCAAAGTCTAAAAGACAACCCATTACAGGTGGATGAGAAAACTGGGGGTCAGGGTGAAGATAGAAAAGATGGGGTAACAAAAACAATAGGATGTGTATAATTCTTAGTCAGGAGCAATGAACAGAACTCCCCACCCATCCACTCACTATCAGTTTGCAGTTTACTGTAAGCATTATGGAATAGGTGGGTTTGGAGGAAGGACTTGAAGATAAGGTTAGTGTATTCAGGAAAACTGCTTCTTCCAATTTTCCACCAAAGGATAGTTCCTGTTAATCCAAATACAGTATGAGTTAAGAGTCCAATACCTCTTAATAAACTAAGTTTTATTAGACACATCTGAGATACTGTATATGATTTTAGAAATCTGGTACATTTTAGTGCCTCATTGAAACAGAATTCCTTTTGAAGCACATGACATATTTTAAATGACTGCTAGCTGGATCAATGACACTACAATCAATACTGGTTGCGTTGAAAGAAAATATAATGTGTGGTGCCTAATCAAATGGGTTGATCAGGCCAAAATGATTCTGTTTTTTAGTAGGCTGCCTCAATAGACTTTTCCTGGAATTTTAGTAAGCACACCATAAAAAGACTGATAAAGTTATCTTTAATAACTGTCGTTCCATGGTACTTATGCAAGTTTGTTTTTGAAAGGGAAACACATGGATGTCCTGCACTCCATTGGGAGAAAAGTTTAATTTCTGTTCTGGCGGTAGAATTTGATGACGGGTTCACGAATGTTTTCTAAATGGTACTGTCTGGAAAAAAAAGTTTGAGATAGAGCTCAAACTGTTGTGGGCAGGATGTGAAACACATGCATATTGATGATACGTGCCTTAAGTAGCAATTACAGGAGGATGGGAATGTTTTTTAAAGCTGATTCATGACACGTTTCAGCAACCAAAGATAAGCTTCAAATCAATGGTAGTTCATATAATCACAGAATCATGGAAATGTGGGCTGCAAGAGCCCTCGAGAAGTCATCCAGTGCAGTCCCCTGTGCTGTGGCATAACCAAATAAACCTAGACCATCCCTGACAAGTGTTTGTCCAACCTGATTTTAAAAAACTTCCAATGCTGGGGATTCCTCTTCCTCCCATGGAAGCCTATTTCAGAGTTTAACTACCCTTATTGTTAGAAAGTTTTCCCTCATATCTAACCTGAATCTCCCTTGCTGCAGATTAAGCCCATTTCATCTTGTCCTATCTTCAGTGGACTTGGAGAATAGTTTGCTCTTTATAACATCTGTCAAGGTTCCTTCCCCACTCTGAACTCTAGGGTACAGATGTGGGGACCTGCATGAAAACCTCCTAAGCTTACTTTTACCAGCTTAGGTTAAAACTTCCCCAAGGTACAAACTATTTTACCCTTTGCCCTTGGACTTCCACTGCCGCCACCAAACTTTATCTGGGTTCCTGAAAAAAGGTAGTTTGGAAATGTCTTTCCCCCAAAAATCCTCCCAACCCTTGCACCCCACTTCCTGGGGAAAGTTTGGTAAAATCCTCACCAATTTGCATAGGTGACCACAGACCCAAACCCTTGGATCTTAGAACAATGAAAAAGCATTCAGTTTCCTTACAAGAAGACTTTTAATAGAAGTAAAAAAGAATCACCTCTGTAAAATCAGGATGGTGAATACCTTACAGGGTAATTAGATTCAAAACATAGAGAATCCCTCTAGGCAAAACCTTAAATTACAAAAAAGACACACAGACAGAAATATTCATTCTATTCAGCACAGCTATTTTCTCAGCCATTTAAAGAAATCATAATCTAACACATACCTAGCTAGGTTACTTACTGAGTTCTAAGACTCCATTCCTGTTTTGTCCCCGGCAAAAGCATCCCACAGACAGACACAGACCCTTTGTTTTTCTCCCTCCTCCCAGCTTTTGAAAGTATCTTGTCTCCACATTGGTCATTTTTGTCAGGTGCCAGCGAGGTTACCTTTAGCTTCTTAACCGTTTACAGGTGAGAGGATTTTTCCTCTGGCCAGGAGGGATTTTAAAGGGGTTCACCCTTCCCTTTATATTTATTACAACATCCCTTAACATATTTGAAGTCTGTTTTCAGGTCCCCCTCACATCTTCTTTTCTAAAGGCTAAACGTGTTCAGTTTTTTAACCTTTCCTCATAAGTCACGTTTTCAAAACATTTTATCATTTTTGTTGCTCTCTTCTGGCCTTTGTCCAGTTTGTCCACATCTTTCCTAAAGAGTGATGCCCGGAATTATACACACTAATCCAGCTGAGGCCTCACCAGTGTCGAGTAAAGGTGGGACGATTCCCTCCCATGTCTTACATACAGCACTTCTGTCAATAGATTCCCGATTGATATTAGCTCTTTTCTCATCTGTATCACATGCTTGATTCATATTCAAATTGTCGTCCACTATAACCCCCAGATCCTTTTTCAGCAGTGCTACCACAAGCCAGTTATTCCCCATTTTGTAGATGTGCATTTGATTTTTCCTTCCCAAGTGAAGTTTTTTGCACTTGTCTTTATTGACTTTCATCCTGTTGATTTCAGCACAATTCTCCAATTTGTCATGGTTATTTGAATTCTAACCCTGTCCTCCAAAGTGCTTGTAACCCCTCCAGCTTAGTGTCATCTGCAGTGTGCTTCTCCTGCCCAGGAGCATGTGAGCTGCTTGCACACACTAACGTGACCAGGGACAACTGGCAGTGAACCTCGTGTCCACGCCAGTGGGCAGGGCTGGGGGAGTTACAGCCATGCCAGAGGAGCCACCTGGGCTGGGTGCTGGCTCCTGCAAGCAGAAGCTCAACATGCTGCTGCTTTCGCACTACGGTTCCTGATAGATCCTTGCAGCTCCACAGATATCCATATCTGCAGATATAAATTTTGTATCTGTGCAGGTTTCCAAATGTACTGAATAGTATTACACCCAGGACAGATCCCTGCAGGACCCTACTAGATACACCCGCCTAGTTTGACAATGAACCATTGATAAATACTTTTTGAGTACAGACTTTGTCTGTTGTGTAGCTGCTTGATAGTAATTTCATCCAGACCGTATTTTCCTAGTTTGCTTATGAGGTCAGTGGCTGAGCTAGGTATTAGAACCCCACTCTCTTGATTCCCATTTCAGTGCCCTATCTAGTAAACTATACTGCTTCCCTAAATTGAAGTAACCTGTGGCTACAAATCCTTTTTAGGCCATTGTACTGCCAGGGCATCCAAGTTGGTGGACTTCTATGCCCATGAGGAGCCCCACTGACTTCAGATACTGGCCATTAGAAGTTACCTTTAACTCCATTACTGCATGAGAGAATTTTGACTAGGGTTGTAAGGCCCAATCCCGTGGATTCCTGAAATCAGAAAGAGAGCAGAAAGTATGTCAAACTTGTGTTTTCCTCCCCCTCTTCCTGTAATCTACAGTACATGGTCATGAGGAAGAGGGGAGCAGTAGAGGGTTGGCTGATTTCTGATTGTCTGGCCTCCACCGCCATGTTTGCTTCGTGACATTGCAACACAAAGATCAGCTGAATAAAACTATCAGGGTTCAGTTCAGCAGTCTCTGCTGTTCTGATTGTTTGATGGCTTTTGGATTTCTGTCTGAATGGTTTGCCTAGCTGTAGATGACATGAAGCATAAGTATATAAACTTTAGTCTATTTATATAATGTTGCTATTTGAAAGTCTGTTTAGTTTTACCCATGTGAGCCAAAGTTCAAAATGTGATAATTCACACCATGGAAAATTATATCTAGCTTTTCTTTGGAAAATGCTCAGTCAGCCAGAATCAAACTGTGATAACAGCTTTGAAACAGGTCAAGGAAAAAAGTAGTGACAAATGTGCCAGGCAAAAGAACACAAAAGAAATTAAATATATGTACAAGTAGTTGTTCAGGATTAGAGAGAGATCTGAATCCAAACTCTGGTCCAGCACCAAACTCCCCTAAATTTCGGAAGTGTGTGTGTCAGAGAGGAGGGGGGATTTGAGCTCATATCTAACTCCAGATTCTAAAGGCAGGCTAATTGCTGTAGTAAGCTTAAGCAGACCCCCAGATTCAGATCCAGGGCTGAATTTCACAGCTTGGCCCATCTATATACTGAAGACATGAGTGCATCTTTTAACTTTTTTTTTTTATTGTTCAGGTTTAGGGCCAGCTCATGGCATTTAGCTGTGGCTCTGAGCAGTGGGTAAAGAGGGGTGGTGTCATGAGGCAGTCCCTCCCAGAGCTCCAGGAAGGGCACAAAGACTTATGTCACCATTCTTTGGGCTAGTACATTGTATTGCCGTCTCCATGGCCTGCCGGGTCCATGGGCAGGCATGGTTTGGGGGCAGAACAGACCTGCCTCCCTCTGACTGACTTGCAAGATTTGTGGCCCTGAGAGCAATCTTCATACACAAGATTTCTCAAAAAGATTGACATGTAAGCGTAAATAATATAGCAATAAAATCAGAAATAATTGCAGTGTATATATCCACATTATGTTCCACCAAATCTGTGTGTAGACTCTAGCTCTCTTTATGGGAATGCCTGGGTTTTTTGGGGGGAGTTGCTGTTTTTTCATACAAAGAAGTTCAAAATAACAAACCACAGCCTTCTCTCTCAGCATATTTTAAACCACATAGTACACCACAAGCTAAATTTAGATTTTCATCAAATTTCTTTTTGATTGGGAGCCATTACTTGGATCATTTGAAGTTTTGATCTGCTCTGCCTAGAATTGCCACATGATTATGGGAATCTACATGTTATTAGCAAACCTTGTTATTAGCATAGGACAGGCAAAGTTTGGAACTGCTCATTAATGACTGGGTGTGGGCCATATGAAACTGTCAAGCCATCAAGCACAGCATTTCCCCTCTGCATTATTGAAGATCAGGCTTCACCAATGCCTCTGTTGACAAAGCAGAGTCTAAAGCCAGGTATTTTGCCATAAACATTTTGCAAGCTTACTGTCGCAGCAGTTGTAACTGAATGCTCTCCCTCTCCCATGAAAAGCAAATTTTCTATATATTCTACAGTACAAAAAAAAACTAGCTAGAGTGTTTCACACAAAAAAGTGGGGAAGAAGAAAAGAAAGATCCCCTGTCTCTCTACCTCTAACTATTTCCAAAAAAATTAAGCAACCAACAGGCCACTCAAATGACTATAAATGAACTGAGTTCACAGAGATTCCTCATGGAGTCTTGTTGACTTAAAAGCAGTGTTATCAGAAAAGCCCAATATTTACCTTTTCTCCTTCCCTGATATTTACATAAATTCCAAATGATTTTATTATAGTTTTTGAAAAATCTTTGTGGGTTTCCAAGTTCCGAGAGAGTGAAAACAGGACAAAAATGTGCTTCCAATGAATAAAAAGATACTAAAGGAAAAATGAAGATTGTCCTTAGGAAGTTATCATTCTGCTAATTAAACTAGCCTTTAAATTAGAGCTGGTGGGAACGTTCTCATTCCCTTGAAATAGGCTATTTTGGCAACGCCCAAACATTTTGACAAAATTTTAATCAGAAGAGTACGGGTAACTGTGTGGTCAGGGTATCAGTCTGGGATGAAGGAGATCCACAGTTAAGTCCCTGCTCTACCTAATTCAGAGCGATTTGAAATGAGAAACTCTACTCTAAATGAGACAGAGCAGGGACTTGGACCTGGTCTCCCACGTCCCAGTTCAAAAGGGTTTGTTTTCATTTTAATGAAGAAAGAAAACAAACATCACAGCCTCAAAAGATGCCACAAAACGTAATTGTTGTCCTACAGTCAGCTCTACTTTAAACCCCCACAAAACACCCAATCATAGAAAACAAATAATAGCTTTGGAGTAGACTGTGTGGGAGTTGGATTTTTCATTTGGGGGGAATTTTGTGACTGCAAAGCTTCTTCCATTCTGCAATGAAACCAAATTTTTTGAAATATCCCCACGAACTGAAATCCCTGCCTACATCCCCCAAAATAATTTCAAAGCAATTAAAATGCTTCATTATGATTTTGATGGGCTGGCTAGCTGGGTAGCCCTTTGAGGCAAGCTGGGTTCAGCCTTGCATGTGACTTAGCAGCTATCCCTCAGCCTTGCTGATGAACTGACAAATAAGGGCTCATTAGTGACCCCAGCTGTGTACAATGAATTAGAAAGATTGACCCCAGCTGTGGTGGGGAAGCAGTGAGAGCAGTATTGAAGTAGATCTGGGAAGTCACTAAAGGAGGGAATAAGGAGGAAAAGTTCTGTAGACAGCAGACTGAAAGATCTACAGGGAGTACAATAGGGTCCTGTGGGGAGAGTCCTGAGCAGGGGCCTACAAGGGTAAGGGAACTGAAGTTGAGCCTAGGAAGGGCAGAGGACCCTTTGTTTCGAGCTGAGTCATGGAAGGGGAGTGAACCATTGTATGACTTGGCACCACAGACGATGCACTGAGGGACTTCAGGGAAGAGTCTGGCTACGAGTGGTCACTGTGGCTGAGAAAGCAGTCGGCAAAGGAGGGCAAGAGACAGTTTCCCCTACAATGCTATGTCTAGAGATGAGGGGCTCCCCTAGAGGTGAGGATTTGTACTTACAATCTTATACTGTAGAACTTTTTTTTTAATGGAAAAAAAATTAAATACAGAATTGAAATGTTCTATTCCTAAAATAGTCAAAATGGAACACTTCTAACTCATCAAAATGCTTTTCCTCAACTTTTGTTTCCAAAGGAGTTTTCCTCAAAGGTGACTTTTTTGTGTGGAGTGTTTCCCCTTCAATGAATCAGCATTTTCCAATAGAAAAATGTTCCCTCAGAAAGCTTCTAAATAGCCCTACTTAGGAGGGAAACCCTGTCCCTGAGCATTTGGATGAACGAGCATTTTGATTCAGTGTCCATACTCCAGCCATACTGTACCAGAGAATCTGAAATATTAAACTGTACAAATACTAATAGTACAGCTGGTGTGTGCGTGTGTGACGCACACACATGGGATTTTAAAAACCTGTTACTTTCTTTTCTTTCCCCCTGGATTTGAAAAGGAACAACTCATTTATTCAGAACTTTCAAATGTCTTTATTTAGAACATTTTTTGAATATGTCTGTTTTGTTTTGTTTTTCTTCCCCAGCAGCAGCCCTGGGGCTCACTTCTGGAATATGTATTGTGTTTCTACGAATGAATGCTTCAAAACTTCAGCCAGCCAACTGCAGGGATCAGGAAGGGATTCCTAATTTCCCTTCCAGTGTATTCTGGGAAGTTTTTCTGGTCTCCTTTCTAGAATGGTAGAAGCTTCCTAACTGTGGGGGGACCACCTGTGCCTGAACTGTGTCCCCCCGCATGCTGCCCTTTCTCCCCAGAGGGCCCTCTCCCTCCCCCATCCTCATCCTTATGGCTGTTAAAAAGTGGTGGGGCCATGGTCCCCTGGCTCCCCTGTTCTGATGCCTCTGCTCCTTCCTCGGAAGCATCAGAGATACCATGGCTGGAGATGAGACACTGTCCAAAGTGGGCCAGTGCTGTGAGGTGGCACTGAGCGTTCCCTCCCTCAGGTACTTGGCTGGCTGGTTCTTGCTCATGTGCTCAGGGTCTAACTGATCTCCACATTTGGGGTTGGGAAGGAATTTTCTCCCAGCCCAGGTTTGCAGTGACCTAGATGTTTTCCACTGTCCTTTGCAGAGTGTGGGTGCATGACATGTCTCTCTGGGTATATTTCATTTAATCCGTTCCCTGCCATTGCAGGGGCTTGGGGTATTAGTGCACCTTGGTCCCTCCTGTTATCTCCCTGTGGCACATAAGTCTAGTTTTCTGCGGGTGGCAATACCTGGTCTAATTTTGGTTGTTGGGTTTAGTGTGTAAGTGGTAGGTGGTGTTGGTAGCCTGTGAGAGGGGGGTGTGTGTGTGTGGTTTTTTCCCTCCCCCCCTCATTTTTTCACTAATGGTGGAGGCGGAAGGAAACATTAAATCTTTAAATAAGCCTCTCTCCCCCCCCCCCCCCGGAAAAAAAAGGTTTCAAAACATTTTGGTTGCAAGTTTGACTTTTGTGTGTGAGGGGGAAGGCTGCTCTTTAACACACTTCCCACTCCCCCTCTACGCCCCACCCCCCAAAACCTTGAAAAATTGTGACCTGAACTACTTGTTAGTTCTGAAGGATGAATCTTAATGTGCAGTACCTGTATTTGATAATATCAACCCCTGTCTATGTTAATTTAAAAGAAAAAAGTGTGTGGATAAATTATATGACTGAGAAAAGTATCATGGACATCTTATGGTTTGCCATCCAATAAGAGCAATCATGTACTTTGTCTGAACAAGTTTGTTTTAGGCTAAGTGGAGACACCAAAACCAGAGCGGGGGGGAACCCCAATGTACAAGTCCTTCATAGAGTTTTTGTGGGTGTTTCCCCTCCTTTACAACAGGATGGATCTGCTATGAACACGAAATAGCATCTAATTCCAGCAGAGTGGAGGCTCCTAGAAATTTAAAGGTGTGATCCACTGAAACAGAATTTATAGTAATCCCATGGGGACATACACCACAATTCTCTATATAGCACAATGTAATATCAGAGTCAAAGACAAATCTAATTGTAGCCTATTATAGGAGGGAGCCATTAAATATTAATGAATTCCTGGAATATGCGTTTAATTTTGTGAACTAATCACAGGTATGGGCATGAATATAAAAAATGGTATGAATTTTGTGGTCATGTAAAATCTACATGAGTCAAAATACTGGCCTATGCATACAATAATTAAATACTATGCATTCAATACTAGCCAAGCAAAGGTTAGGTTGACATTCGGTGATCACGGGCAATCATAAAGAGGGTGGTGAGCAACAGTGGAGAATCATGGACAGCTAGAAAGTGGTGAAGGAGGGTTTTTAGGGACTCTAATTTCTGTCTAGATACATACACCACGAGAGAATGACATCAGTATTGGAGTTTTGTGGAAGAAGGTTCTGGCTAAGCAAGTTTTTAGTCTGTAGCAGATTATGCGCAAGAATGGGGGGAGATATGAAGAAGCAATGATGAGTAGATCTCCATGTCTGTCACAGAGGTCGCAGAAGTGACAGATTCTGTGAGTTTCCGTGACTTCTGCTGGGGCCATCGTGGCTGACCCCAGGGCTGCCAAGCAACTGGTTCTGGGGCCAGCTGCTCAGGTGGCTCCCGGGACACCACATTAGCCACTGCTGGAGCAGCGCGGGGGACAGCCACACCGGCAGCTGGTGCTGCTGGCCCTGAGCATCCCCTCCCAGCAGCACCCCTCCAGACAGCCCCCAGCAGCCCCCACACTCCTAGTGCCTCCCCCCAAGTTTTAATTACAGGTACTTTTGGTAAAAGTCATGGACAGGTCACGGGCTATGAATTTTTGTTTATTGCCTGTGACCTGTCCATGACTCTTACTAAAAATACCTGTGACTAAATCTTAGCCTTAGTGATGAATGGTCTTCTGAGAGATTTTTGTGATTTTAGGGAAGCAGTGCAATGCTAACTGCCATAATACAAGCAGAAACAGTTACTAATTTAGGCCGAAGTTTGCCTTTCTCCACATTGACTGACTGCTGGGAATGAGGAGAATGAAAGCAAGAAGTGAGTCACAGGTTGTTCAGGGAGGGGACACTGAAGCACTGTAGTGTGGATTACTCTGGTACGATTGTGCTGCCCACATCCTGTAGGCTAAAATCCAAGGTTGTACTTTGATGTAGGCAATGAGCACTTACATTTCTACGTCTCATATATTTGAACTAGCCACTGTTACTAATAAAAGTTTAGATCAAGCAAACGATTCTACTGTTTTGTAAATGCAGACCAGACGCTCTAAACCAGAACTGATCATAGTGGAAATTATCATTTCTTTTTTTCTTTAGGGGGTTGCCAGCTAATCTCTCACTCTCTAATTCACCCATCACTATTCCATCTACAAACATTATGGCCTATTTTCAAACTAGCTACTCACACTCATATAAAATAAACATATGAACAGAGGAAATATCCTGCATCAAATCAATGTTCCATCTGTCATATATTGAACAATAGGCTGTACCAGATGCATTGGAGTTTACAGAAAAACCCTGTAGTGCACAAAATTATGAGATTTCTTTGTAACCTCTATTGGCTACTGATTGGCCTATGCCCTGAAATATGAATGATTCTCTCATTTTCTAACCTAACTGTAGATATTTTCATTACCTAGAGAAAATACTGTTTATATAAACATTTTATTTATCTTCTGCAGATTGAAAGGCGACACATTTAATTGTCCTTTTTGGTATAGCTTCTCTGTAGCATTCATTATTTTACATACCTCTATCCTACTCCCTGTCATTCATCTCCTCTTCTCACAGGGAAGTGTCTCCAGGCTTCATATCCTATTTATTGATCATCTTTGATCCCCATCTTTCTGCTACAGCTTATTTCAGAGAAGGGCACCCCATTTATTTATCAAGTGCTATTTTCTATCATTACTTGCTTTTTTGACTACTGCTATATCTTGAACAGAGATATTCAATGAAGTGTTCACACTGATGCCTGGGACTTTTTCCTGAGAGGATATGGTTATATTAGGACCCAGTAATATGTATTAATCAAATTATTCCTTTCGATATGCATTACTTTTTATTTGGCAACATTAGAACTGCCATCTTGTTGGCCATGCATCATCTTTAAGCCCTTCTGAAGTTCCTCAGAGTTTTTTCTAGTTTAGACTAAGGTACCTAATTTTGTCATCTGCGAAAGTTATCATCTGAACACTTCAGTGGGAGCAGCTGGATGCTTAGCACTTCTAAGAATTAGGTAATTTATCTACTAGCCTAATGATAGGCACCTATTTCTGCAAATATTGTCCTTTGATACCGGTGACTTATCTGACTAATCTCAACTAAGCAACACAGTGCAGTTTTTGAATAGTCACAATTTGCACATAATAAATACGAAGAGTGTGTTTTCCCCAATAACTATCAATCCAAAGTCCACTGAAGTCAATGGGAATAATTCTATTAACTGCAGTGTGCTTTGGATCAGACCCTAAATGAAGGAAACTGAGATCTGTTTGCAGATATTGTGCAAGCAGAAAAAGAAGCGGTATATCAAATTATTCACTGTAAATTATTCACTCAGGTACAGCTAATCTTAAAATCAAAACACTAGTGGTCTTGTCCTCATTGTACTCTAGCTAAGGAATTAGTTAAATCCTTGTCCAGAGCCTTAGATAGCAATGCAATTGGGGCTGCCATTTGGAAATATGTATAAAACACTAAATTAAAGATCCAACATAGCCATAGTGAACAACTAATAACAGTAGACTGGACAGGCTGTTATTTCACTTACTGTTGTGGTTCTCCTGAGACCTCCTCCACTCAGTTCCCCAAGAGTTGAGTTTGACTCCAGTCTTGTCACTCAGGTTCCTTTATTTGGCATACAGCAAAATATACTGAGTTGATCAGAGTCAAACATAGCTGGTAGGGATAAGTTATATCACGCATCCAAAGTTACACAGCAAACCTCTTCCTCAATATGCATTTACTATATAATGCATTACACATTTTGGGATTAGCTCAGTCACTTTGTAGGAAACAATCGCTATACCGCATGTGCTGTCCATGCATGACTTACTCTACCTCATCTCCTAGTCCATGCTTACCTTCTCCATTACCTTGGCCACTGTAAATAGTTCCCTGGGTTTTCCCCCTTATCTGAGCTAGTACAGACAATCTGTTTCCAGCCTGCTGATCCATTTACCTCCCTAATCCTTTCTCCAGAGATAGTTGGCCTCACCCATTGCCTGGCTTGACATGAGTAATTGGACTCAGCTCTACCTCATTTGCCAGGAAAGAGCAAAAGCAATTTATGCATAAACAGGGGAATCTCAAGTAGGAGTAGACAGGTTATTTTACCTTTGCATTTGGCACTGGTTTTACCGCTGCTGGAACCTGGGTCCAGTTCTGATGCCCACAATTTAAGAAGGATGTTTATAAATTGGAGAGGGTTCAGAGAAGAGCCACAAGAATGATTAAAGGATTAGAAAACATGTCACAGTGATAAACTCAAGAAGCTCAATCTGTTTATTTTAAAGAGAAGGCTAAGGGGTAACTTGATTAGTCTGTAACTCCCTGCACGAGGAACAAATATTTAATAATGGGCTCTTCAGTCTAGCAGAGAAAGGTGTAATGCAATCCAATGGCTGGAAGTTGAAGCTAGACAAATTCAGACTGAAAATAAGGTGTAAATAGCCATTAGAACAATTTAGCAAGAGTTGTGGTGGTTTCTCCATCACTGACCATTTTTAAATCAAGATTAAATCTTTTTCTTAAAAAGAAATAATTATTTTCTTAATTATTATTATTTTGTTTTAGAAATTATTTTGGAAGTTTTATGGCCTGTGCTGTAGAGGCGGTCAGGCTAGATGATAGCAATCTCTTCCAGCCTTGAAATCTATGAAAGGAACAAGTTCATTTGGGGGCGGGGGGGAGAACCCTGCAAAAAATAGTTATGAAAACTGACTATTCCTCTTGTTAGCTGCAACTGCATATGATAAGCATAAGGAGTCATGTTGCATAGTGCTTACAGCATCCTACTACACAATGAAGTCTGAACCACTGGCAAAAGCAGGGTGGTCTTATGGCTAGGGCACTGGACTGGGAGTCAGGAAGTCTGCCACTGACCTGATGCGTGACCTTAAGCAAGTTACTTAACATTTCTGTACATCTATTTTCCCTCACACATTTGTTCTGTCTAGTTTATTTAGATTAAATGCCTGACCTGAAGAGCTTATCATGTGTTTGGATAGTACCTACTACAAGGGTGCCTGATCTTACTTTTTTATTTATTACTTTGGCAGATGACCCAAAAATTAGAATGGTGATAATGAAGAGGAGAGGTCACTGATATAGAGCACTCTGGATCATTTGGGAAACTGGGTACATGCAAACAATATTCAATTCAATACAGACAAATTTAAAGTTATACATCTCTAGGAACAAAGAATGTAGGTCATACTTACATGACGGGGCACTCTGCCCTGGAAAGCAGTTACTCTGAAAAATATTTCAGGGTCATGGTGAAAAATCAGCCAAATATGAGTTCTCAGGTTGGAACTGTGGCCAAAAAAAAAAGAACAAGATCCAATGGCTGGAAGTTTTAAGTGAGACAAATTCAAACTAGAAATAAATGCAAACTTTTCACAGTGAGTGGGTAATTAACTGTTGGAATACCTCACCAAGAGTTGTGATGGCTTCTCCACACTCCTGCTGGTTGGCTGCTTCCAGGGAGTAGCACGGTCTGCGGTGCCAGGACAGGTGGGAAGCCTGACTCTGCACCCTGGCTGCGCCACTGACTGGGAGCTGCCGGAGGTAAGTCGGCACCCCAAGCCCCTGCCCCAGCCCTGAGCCCCCACCCCAAACCCGCAACCCCTTCCTGCACCTCATCCCCAGCCCAGAGCCCTGATGTCCTCCTCCACCCCAACCCCCTGCCCCAGCCCAGAACCCCCTCCCACACCCTGAACCCCTCATTCATGGCCCTACCCTGCAGACCTCCTCCTCCACCCCAAACTCCTGCCCCAGCCCAGAGCCCCCTCCCACACCCTGAACCCCTCATTCATGGCCCTACTCTGCAGCCCTCATCCCCACACCCCAACCCTCTATCCCAGCCCTGAGCCCTCCCATACACCAAACCCCTCATCCCCAGCTCCGTTGGGTCACGGGCATCAACAATTTTCTTCAACTGGGTCCCCAGAAAAAAAGTTTGAAAACCACTGGCATAGAGTATCTATGAGAATTCCCCTACACCACTTGAGGGTAGCTTCATGGTCCCTTTGTGCTGCTCTGCTGGTGCAAAAGGGCCATAGTGAAGGCCAGGTTCTTGTCTGAAATCTCGTACGTCTTCCAGTGGAGCAGCACAGTTTTGTCTGAGCTCTCTAGTCAGGAAAAGAGGGTGAGTTTTAAATTTCTCATTCTCTTTCTTTAAATGTATCCTGTATCTCCCCAAAACCTCTTGCTAGACCTCTCTAACCAATAGGCATGGACTGTCATCTCAGGTTTCCTGCAGGGCTTCACCAGTCAGTAGCTCATTCAATCTTTTGTAGGGTAGCTATTAACAATTCATTTTAGAGAGCCAGGATATTAAAAATACATTAGTTTGTTATTATACAATCTGCCCAAAGTTCTGTTGTGATCCCACAGAGCACCATCCTCCCTTTGGTCCACAAGGGTAGTTTTGCTGCCAGCCATTTACTACAAATTATTCCACCCCCACCAGCTCAGCAATGCTGGCTGGTGTGTTGGATGGGTAGAGTCAAGGTTTTACTTACTTCTCGCCCCTCTCCAGCCACTCCCTGCCTAGCTGATTGGGTGGTGAGAATATTTGGTGTGCAGCATCCCCTTACGCCAGTGCACCAAGACTCAAGCATAAAGTAGGTTTGTGCAGGAGTGTAAAGAGGAATCTTATTCCCCATATGCCCCTATGAAGTGGTGTGGGCCAGACTACGCTCTAGCCCTTGATAGCGACATGTCCAAGATTGCCTTTTCAGTCAATCCAGAGGAGGAGTAGAAAGTCAGCAAGTCTAATAGTTCCACCTAATAGCTTTGAGCATCGGAGGACACCTGTCAGCAGCCATTTAAATAGAAATCTTGAGTTCATCCATCTAACTTGTGGCATTTTTTTAAATGCTAACTTAGTTCCAGTAGGAGTTCAGTATTTCATTATTTATGCAATGCCAGTAGCTTATTAGGTGAGAATCTCCTCATAGTTAAGATACTTTGAAATCTATTAATAAGCTTCTTTTAAATCTAACTTTCTAAAAAGTCTCCACTATATTGTACTTCATTGCGTGTTAACCATTGTAGCGTTCTGATACATCATTATAGTTTCTATTTCTTTTCTCTGTTTGTAATGGGAACATAATCAAATACTTCATTTAAAAAAATGAATTCACTTTGTGGCAACTTACATTTTGCCACATCTTACAGTCTTTCATGGGATTGTAAGCCAATGGGAAATGAGAATGCTCTTCTCCTCACAGAGGGTTCTCAGCAATTCAAAGGATTGTGCCCTGCCAACCAGGGAATGTCCTAAACAGTACAAGTTTGTCTTTTCAGCTAAATTACTATAAAAGCAAATTGTATTTTGATTACCTTGCCAATTTCCAAATGAGGAAACCCCATGACAAGTGCTCCCCTCAGGTGGGTCAGTAGAAATATAAGCTCCAATTTACGGAGGAAATAGTGGTATGCTTCTATCTCTCAAGGTTGCAGTGACTGTCAAAGTTAGTCTCTTGGCATTGTTATGACTTATTTATACTTTATATATCACAGCAGAATTTTTTAAAGTGAGAAATCAACTTCATAAGGTGGCAAAACTATCATTTTCAAACAAAGCCTGTGAATTCACATATGTAAGGGTGAATATATTTTCTTCAGAAATGTCCTATATCTTGCATCAAATTTGCTGACATTCATATTTGTATATACTGAATTTTCAGATAGAGAAAGGGTGCAGTGTGTGTGGTTTTTTTTATATATATATACATAGCAGGACAGTCTTCATTGTAGAGCAGACTTTTAGAGTATATTATATGCAAGATATACTGCAATTTAAAATATTTTCTGGTTAACCAAAGTCAACTGTTAAATCAAATCTGCTTTTGTCGAGATCTCAGGAGATATTGCTTCCATTTGTAAAGTTAAAGGACCAGATTCTCAGCTGGGGTAAACTGACTTCAGTGGAGCTAGGAAGTTTTACATCAGCTTGATCTGGTTCAAAGGGTAGAAACAGCCTTTGATGCCAATGAAGTCCATAGTGGTTGGACCTGAGATTTTTGAGGCTATACAAGGTCAAGGCTAATCTCCGTTTTCATTAAATAAAAGTGTCTAGCCTTTCTTTTTTTGGTGATAGCCTTGAAAAATTGGGGTTTTATAGAAACCAAACTCTGCAGATGAAAATGTTATATGTTGTCTTTCCCTAAAAGTAACATTTTACCTACCATTCCTTTTGCAACTACTTAGCCTGGCTTTGTGTGACTGAGACCCAGGTCTATCAGCCCCTCAGTTTTTGTTTTGGAGAGGGGGCCCCAAACCAATCTGACTCTTTGAATCAGGCTGCCACTGATCATGCTGTAGCTGCTATGAGCTAGCTCTTGGCTGCTGTTCAGCTGCCTGAAGCTAATTCAACTCCTCTGCTGACTGGGCAATTGGCTACTGGCCGCAAACAAGCACAACTCTGGCACTGACTTTGTGGACTTAGACAAGTCACATAATCATTCTGGCTATATTTCCTTGCTGACACACTGAGGATAACGTATACTTACCTACCTCATGAGAGTCTTGAGATGTTGATGTTAATGGGTATTAAATTTGCATGAGTACTACATTTTATGTGTGAGAGATGGGGAAATGCCATGGCAAATAGAATAAAGTACAGGTGAGAGCAATGGATGCAGAGAGCCGAGACTGGTGGGAGGGGGCAAAGGGAACAGTAAGAACAGAAGAGTGGGGTGGGGGAGAGGTAGCACCACAGAGCAAGGGTGAATCACAAGATAAAAGAGTGAAAAGGAAAGAATGGGAGAAAAGATGCTGCTGCTACTCGGATTAAAGAACGGAACGGCGCTGGAGATGTGAAACGGCAGGGCACCATTGCACATATGAATACAGTACTATGAAGAGGTCCTATTTTCTAGGAAATTGAAATCGTTCTATAATTGAACACCTCTCTTTGGTTTTCATTGAAAACAAACCTTTTATCTAAAATACATTCCATGCAAATAATTTCCTTTGTAAATAGAAACGTCTTACCAATTTGTGCTTTGGGGTGGTGGGGGGGAGGAGAAGGGGGTAATAAGGTTATATAGGGCAAGTTTTGGTTATTTTGGCTTAATTTTTTCCAAAGTGACAAGTCATTTTGGGTACCTAACTCAAGGGGCCTTAAAGAGGCCTGATTTCCAGAGGGTGGGTGCTCAGCACTTGCTGAACATTAGATCTTGCACCCAAAAATGAAGACCTCCAAAATCACTAGTAATGTTTTAATCACATGTTAAGCAAATGGGATAGGGATTATCCGTTAAGGACTGAATCTGTAAGATTGCCAATGCCTCCCCAGAAGTGTCAAAGTCAATGGGAGCGGGAGGTGCTCTGGGCATCTCCCAAGAGGCCTATAGCAGCAAAGGCAGCGAATGCTGTTTGTTACACAGTGTTTCTAAGGGGGAGAGCAGCCATACCGTCCTGGTATGGCTGCCAAGCATCTAACACATTGTTTGCTTGCAGTAGAATCCACAGTCATGTGGGGTTTGATTGAAAAAAGAGACATGCCCACTGTTCCTCCCTCAATGTCACTAAGCCTAGATCTAAAAATGCTGACATGAAGTTGATGTTTTTGATCACTTTCTTACTGTGCTTCACTCCAGCTGAAAAAACAGCACATACAAATAGGCTGGGGCAAAAAGCCAACCCTCCCCCTTAGAAACACTATGTAACAAACAGCATTAACTGCCTTTGCTGCCATAGGCCTCTTGGGAGATGCCCAGAGCACCTCCTGCTCCCATTGACTTTGACACCTCTGGGGAGGCATTGGCAATCTTACAGATTCAGACCTTAAGAAGTTGGATTCCTTTCAGTATTGCATGACAATAAGTTACAGTAACTTCTCACTTAACGTCATCCCGGTTATGGTTGTTTTGTTGTTACGTCACTGATTTATGAGACAACATTCTCATTTAAAGTTGTGCAATGTTTGCTTACACTGTTGTTTGGCCGTGGTGTCTTGGAAGCAGGGTGGGCTGGCAGCCCCCCTATCAGCTCTCCTACACACACACACACACGCACACACACACCAGCGCCTCCCACCCGCCGGTAGCCAGGGCCGTCCTTAGGTAAACATGGCTGCATAGGGAACCCAAAAATTTCGGGCACCCCAGGGTCTTAGTATCCACCCTGCCTCATCTTCCTGTCCCTGTTCTAATCTGACCCTTTCTGCAGGTTCCCATAGCTAGCTGCTGCAGCCTGATGAGTCTTCCTCTGGAGGGGATCTAGTAACTTAAAAGTGAAAAAGCCTTCTAGCCTGCCAGACCTATTAGCACAACACTGAAACTGTTAAAGAGCCATTCAAGTGGTAATGAAGCCATTTAACAGGCATTTGCCAAATTGTAGGTATAGGGTTACCATACGTCCGTATTTTCCTGGACATGTCCAGCTTTTTGGTTCTTAAATTGCCACCCGGGAGGAATTTTTAAATATCTAAAAACATCCTGGATTTTGTCATTATTATTTTTCCCCAAAGACGAGTTGATCATTTGAGAAAGAAAGTGAATGTTGATCACTCGAGAGAGTGCCCGCTTTTCCCCCCTAGCTCCCAGTGCTTGTGCCGTGAAACAGCTGTTTCGCACGACTGGGGAGGAGGAGGGGGAACGCGACGTGCTCAGGGGAGGAGGCGGGGCCAGGGCGGGGATTTGGGGAAGGGGTCCAATGGGGCAGGAAGGGGGCAGAGTTGGGGCGTGGACTTTGGGGAAGGGGTTGGAAAGGGGGCGGGGAAGGGGTGGAGTTGGGGCGGACCTCCCGTGGAGTGTCCTCCTTTTTTTGAATGTTCAAATATGGTAACCCTACCTAGGTATATACTGTCCGTTTCTGAATTTACTGACAAAAACAGTTGTGCATTACTGTAATATTTACTCAGCACAGGTTAGCCTAAAGGACCTTAGTTTAAAATTTGCTTTAAAAATATTTCATTAGAAGATGGCTGAAAAGCATAAAATCACATTTCTAAGAAATCCTTGCATAGATTTTTTTGGATGCACAATCTGAGTATTCCTCTTTAACCTTAAATGCTTGGATCTTCAGACATATAGTTTTTAAAATAAATCCTTCAAAAGACCACTCTTATCTAAAATACTCACTTTAATTTTAATTACTATAGTACAAAAAATTTGCTTCCAAAGTCTTCCTGTCCTTTCTGTCCATCCCTTTCTGCCTCCACCCCGCCCCTTGAAGAGAGCCCTTAAACGGGCAACACCCCTTTCCTTCCAGATAGCTGGACAACCGAGTTTCCCTTTCTTTACTTCTGACTATTAAGAGAACCCTCCAGCAAAATCAGTATCTTAATAAGATATAAAATCCTTTGTTATGCCTAAGATTTTTGGAAACATTTTTTTAAAGATGGTGAAATTTTATAAACATGTCTATTGTTATGGAGATCACACAAACTAAATTAGTGTTCCCTTTTTCTAAGAGCAATGAATATTGTTATGAACACAGTAAACCTCTGTGACTGATTAATTTAAAATAATGTCTTTGTTTCAGTGAGTTAAATATGTTGTAATCTGGAATTAATACTTTATGAAGGCTTAAGAGTACATTTAAAATATAAATTCAGAAATACTGATTAAGAAAATGTAAAACAGAGAAAAGCTGCATCATGTATTCCATAATATTTAATGTTGTATTCAGAAAGACAGCTGACTTGCCCTTACTACAAAGTTTTTGCAAATAAATCTCTGACAAACTTCAGTTATATCAAAATACCTGTGACTGACATTTTTTATTCCCAAGTTTAGTGCTTTTAATTAGGTACCTTCTGCATGTCCAGTCTTCACCATCTGGCATGCAGTGGAAAACATGCTCCATTTTCTTTAGAAAAAAACCCCACTCTTCTGCAATTTCTTTCTAATGTCATTTGCTTAATTTGGGTTCAGGGATTTGGCTGGAAGGGGGTGAGCAGGGAGGGGGAGGGAGGAGAGGAGGGAGAGAGACAGTGGGGAGAGGGCGGGGCCTGATCAGAGTGTGGATGGGGCCTGGGACAGAGCAGGGGTGGAGTATGCGCAGGGCCACAGGCAGAAGAGGTGGGCTGGGGAGCTAGTGACATGACAGCAAGTAAGAAAGGGGTCGGCTCCTGCACACCCAGTGCATACTGCAGCCTCCTTAGGCAAGGGCCATATTCACAGAGCCTTATTCTGTGTGAGGGAGGGTATGGGGGTCTCTGTGGGGAACTGTGACTCTCTGCTACTGTGAGGTGGGCCAGGTGGCTTGGTATTCTTCGCTGCCTCGTCCCTCCCCCCGCCCCCGCACTGGACTGCGAGCCCAGGCTGCTGTCGAGCATAGGGGCACCAATTTAACGATACTGGTCCCATAAATCCTAAGGATGGCCCTGCCGGCATCTCCCCGGATCAGCAACTCCCCACATCCTCCCTGTGCCTCCCGCTTGCAGCAGTTTTGCAGCATTCAAGAGGCTGGGGTGGAGGAGCGAGGACAGAGAGCACAGACTCCCCCCTTCTTCTCCAGAGCCTCCTGAATACTGCAAAACAGCTGATTTCTGTGGGCTGGAGTCACTGGGAGGGAGTGTGGAGGCTGCAAGGCTCCTGCCTGCAGCAATCAGCTGTTTTGTGGCATTCAGGAGTTGGGGGGGGGGGGGGAAAGGGAAGGAGAGGGAGCAGGAAGAGGTGGGATGGGGCCTTGGGGGAAGGGGTGGAGTGGGGTGTGTGTGCCTGGGGCAGAGCCGGGGGTTGAGCATTCCCCAGCATTTTAGAAAGAACAGCAAGAGGAGCAGCTGGACGATCCACCCTCTTTCACCCTCCGACTGCACCCCTTCTCAACCAAGCTTCACAATCATAGAATATCAGGGTTGGAAGGGACCCCAGGAGGTCATCTAGTCCAACCCCCTGCTCAAAGCAGGACCAATCCCCAACTAAATCATCCCAGCCAGGGCTTTGTCAAGCCTGACCTTAAAAACCTCTAAGGAAGGAGATTCTACCACCTCCCTAGGTAACGCATTCCAGTGCTTCACCACCCTCCTAGTGAAAAAGCTTTTCCTAATATCCAACCTAAACCTCCCCCACTGCAACCTGAGACCATTACTCCTTGTTCTGTCATCTGCTACCACTGAGAACAGTCTAGATCCAACCTCTTTGGAACCCCCTTTCAGGTAGTTGAAAACAGCTATCAAATCCCCCCTCACTCTTCTCTTCTGCAGACTAAACAATCCCAGTTCCCTCAGCCTCTCCTCATAAGTCATGTGTTCCAGTCCCCTAATCATTTTTGTTGCCCTCCGCTGGACGCTTTCCAATTTTTCCAGATCCTTCTTGTAGTGTGGGGCCCAAAACTGGACACAGTGCTCCAGTTGAGCCCTCACCAATGCTGAATAGAGGGGAATGATCACCTCCCTCGATCTGCTGGCAATGCTCCTGCTTATACAGCCCAAAATGCCATTAGCCTTCTTGGCAACAAGGGCACACTGTTGACTCATATCCAGCTTCTCATCCACTGTAACCCCTAGGTCCTTTTCTGCAGAACTGCTGCCTAGCCACTCAGTCCCTAGTCTGTAGCGGTGCATGGGATTCTTTCGTCCTAAGTGCAGGACTCTACACTTGTCCTTGTTGAACCTCATCAGATTTCTTTTGGCCCAATCCTATAATTTGTCTAGGTCCATCTGTATCCTATCCCTACCCTCCAGCGTGTCTACCTCTCCTCCCAGTTTAGTGTCATCTGCAAACTTGCTGAGGGTGCAGTCCATGCCATCCTCCAGATCATTCATGAAGATATTGAACAAAACTGGCCCCAGGACCGACCCTTGGGACACTCTGCTTGATACCGGCTGCCAACTAGACATAGAGCCATTGATCACTACCCATTGAGCCCGACAATCTAGCCAGCTTTCTATCCACCTTATAGTCCATTCATCCAGCCCATCATTCTTTAATTTGCTGGCAAGAATACTGTGGGAGACGATATCAAAAGATTTGCTAAACTGAAGGAATAACATGTCCACTGCTTTCCTCTCATCCACAGAGCCAGTTATCTCACCATAGAAGGCAATTAGATTAGTCAGACATGACTTGCCCTTGGTGAATCCATGCTGACTGTTCCTGATCACTTTCCTCTCCTTGAAGTGCTTCAGAATTGATTCCTTGAGGACCTGCTCCATGATTTTTCCAGGGACTGAGGTGAGGCTGACTGGCCTGTAGTTCTCCAGATCCTCCTTTTTCCCTTTTTTAAAGATGGGCACTACATTAGCCTTTTTCCAGTCATCCGGGACCTCCCCCAATCGCTATGAGTTGTCAAAGATAATGGCCAATGGCTCTGCAATCACATCCGCCAACTCTTTTAGCACTCTCGGACTTGTGCTTGTCCAGCTTTTCTAAATAGTCCCAAACCACTTCTTTCTCCACAGAGGGGTGGTCACCTCCTCCCCATGCTGTGCTACGCAGTGCAGTAGTCTGGGGGCTGACCTTGTTTGTGAAGACAGAGGCAAAAAAAGCATTGAGTACATTAGCTTTTTCCACATCCTCTGTCATTAGGTTGCCTCCCTCATTCATTAAGGGGCCCACACTTTCCTTGACCACCTTCTTGTTCCTAACATACCTGAAGAAACACTTCTTGTTACTCTTAACATTTCTTGCTAACTGCAACTCCAGGTGTGATCTGGCCTTCCTGATTTCACTCCTGCATGCCCGAGCAATATTTTTATACTCCTTCCTGATCATTTGTCAAATCTTCCACTTCTTGTAAGCTTCTTTTTTGTGTTTAAGATCAGCAAGGATTTTACTGTTAAGCCAAGCTGGTCACCTGCCATATTTACTATTCTTTCTACACATTGGGATGGTTTGTCCCTGTAACCTCAATAAGGATTCTTTAAAATACAGCCATCTCTCCTGGACTCCTTTCGCCCTCATGTTATTCTCCCAGGGATCCTGCCCATCAGTTCCTGAGGTTGTCAAAATCTGCTTTTCTGAAGTCCAGGGTCCGTATTCTGCTGCTCTCCTTTCTTCCCTATGTCAGGATCCTGAACTCGACTATCTCATGCTCACTGCCTCCCAGGTTCCCATCCACTTTTGCTTCCCCTACTAATTCTTCACGGTTTGTGAGCAGCAGGTCAAGAAGAGCTCTGTCCCTAGTTGGTTCCTCCAGCACTTGCACCAGGAAATTGTCCCCTACACTTTCCAAAAACTTCTTGGATTGTCTGTGCACCGCTGTATTGCTCTCCCGGCAGATATCAGGGTGATGGAAGTCTTCCACGAGAACCAGGGCCTGCGATCTAGTAACTTCCGTTAGTTGCCAGAAGCAAGCCTGGTCTACCTCATCCCCCTGGTCCGGTGGCCTATAGCAGACTCCCACCACAACATCACCCTTGTTGCTCACACTTCTAAACTTAATCCAGAGACTCTCAGGTTTTTCTGCAGTTTCATACCGGAGCTCTGAGCAGTCATACTGCTCTCTTACTTACAATGGAACTCCCCCACCTTCTCTGCCCTGCCTGTCCTTCCTGAACAGTTTATATCCATCCATGACAGTACTCCAGTCATGTGAGTTATCCCACCAAGTTTCTGTTATCATCATTGCTGAGTACAATATTAAATTGTTTGTTTAAAATTGTTTAAAACATATACAGTATATGTATACTATATTTTGTCTGGTGGAAAAAAAAATTCCCTGGAACCTAAGCCCACTCCATTTACATTAATTCTTATGGGTAAATTGGATTTGCTGGACATCATTTCGCTTAAAGTTGCATTTTTTGAGAACATAACTACAGCCTTAAGCAAGGAGTTACTGTATACTATAGCCAATGGGACTCATGATATCTACTGAGGTACAGCACTAGAGATGGCTCAGATGATTTACAGTAGCTGTAAACACAATACATTCAGGGACTTGTGCCATAAAATAATATATAGGCTGTCTGCATTTAGTCAATGTTCATGTATTTTATATACTGCATGCACTTTTTTCCATCTTTCTACTTTCATCTTTCCAGTTCCTACCCAGTCCTTATTCCTTTTACCTTCTGGCCATTTTTTAGACATTAAGTTCCAGAATTCTTCTTCAATAAATGGTGAGTGTATTTACAGGCCCATTCACTCAGATTGGCAGTGGCTTTGTTGCTCTGACTGTTGAAGAGTTACCTAATTCAAAATCATGCCTGGAAAAAACCATCTTGTGAAGCCCTTGGTTACAAAAGCTCTTTTACATGTACAATATGGCAAAAAACTGAGCAGCTACAGTCTGAATTAATCCCAGTTGCTGTGTAACTGATTCTTTTCATCTGAGCACTCAGCAATAACTTGGAGTGAATTTTAATTTCAGTGACTAAAATTGAAATGATTCCTTGGGAGTGCTTGCAGTAATCAGAGTGAATGAGAGTTCAAACAAGGTATGCTGCAGAAGCTAGACTTAGTAATGACGCAGGTGTGAATTAATAATCACCTTGTTGCTCATTGGCCTTTGTTCTGTGGTGGTGGTTTCATAAATGCCTTGTAATTAACATTGGCAAAGACACAGACATATATGATGGGTTTTATTTTATTTGAAAGGAAAATTATTATATACTTTAACACAATATTAAAGTGTACTACTCAATCTACCAACAACTGTTTTGATTAACAATAATAATGGGAGTTATGTTTAAAGACATTGAATTAATTTATCTGTGGCTTATAAAAATACAGTTCTCATCCTGATCTTTAAGCCTATAGTGAAGCAAGATGATTTTATATTACAGTGGAAGTACATCAATCTGTTTACAAACTATACACCGAGCTCTCTTCACCTGTAATTGAAAAACAGCCTATGTGCAGCTTCTTTCTTGAAAGGCAGTCGTTGTCTAACAACCTTAACTCTGCACAACCATTTAACAAGGAAAATGAAGACTATTGCACCCAACTGAAATGACAGATTGAATCTGGATACATATAATGTAATTGCCAAAGCTGGACATTGGGCCAAGACAGCACGTGTAACACCCTGCTCTTACAAAGAAATAGGTTGGATGTGCAAAGAGGATGCTACAAAAAGAGTGGAACATATTTTTTTTTCTCCTCTGACATTTAGTTCATGCTTCATTATATTCAAATTCAAAGAAGGGAATAATTTGTAATCATGCTATGCAGGAAAAAAGGCATATTCTCAACAGAGAGACAGTGATTTCATCTTATCTCACAGCATAACACAAGGCCGCCTCCTGCAAGCTGCTGATTACGGGCACTTTGCTGTCAGCAAGCGGCCAGATCAGACCTACCCTGGGGACACTGACTGAGCCTCAGTATCCTATACAACTACACTCTTGCCAGCCATGAGTGTTAAAGAATACTGTATATATTTGGACTCCACCATGTGGGGAACTGACTATGAAAGTAAAATATTGTAAACCTTACTCCTGTATACAGCATGAATCAGAGAACCCATTCTGTGCCATGGGATGAGAGGGGGAGAGGGTTTCTAGGCACCTCTGATATACCAAAATGCTTCTAAGCAATGATGGAAAAGAACACTTTCTACCAGACCACCTTTTCCCTACATGTATTAAATTTAATCGCTTGTTATATTCCAGTAATGGTAGTTTGGTATTAATGGAAACCATTTCTTCTCTACTTGTTAGGTGTTTTTTTTTTTTATAAAACACTATGTGAGCTTCCTCTACACCAAATGCATGTTCAAATTGCACACAACTGGGTGGTCAGGATTAATAATTCAAAGCCATGTTAGCTAAGGAGCACAACAGTTGCCTCTTTGTGTGCCACTCTCCCCTAAGGGATTGGTATAGGATTCTTAGTCTTTAGTTCACTTGGATCCAACATTAAAATTTTTCAATATTCTGTTTTTATCTGCAAGATTGTGAGTTTTACCTGGATCCGCAAACTACATTTTTCCCCCGCATAAACTGAAATCCGTGGAAACAACTTATTCAAACTTTAAAACAAGCAAAGGAAATATTCATCTTCAGGCAGTGATCAAATATGGAAAATGTCAGCGCAAAAGGTGAAACTTAAGAGAACCGTGAGTGAAAATAGGGTTAAAATGTTATGAGATTCCGGCTAAGCATTGTCAGGTAGGATGCTACATTTTCACATGACATCTTGCCATGTCTGGGTTTGATTGGATGTATTAATCACTAAGGCCATAGTAGCAGGTACCCAGAGCCTGGGCAAGATATTTTAAACAGCTATCCAGATAGGAAGCAATTTTAGAATGGGGGTTTAATAAAGTGTGTGTGTGATTCTTTGTGTATTTATTTTTAGTTCTTGCAATTTGGGGCATTCCAAAGAGATAAATATCTGTCTGATTCCTGGGATAAAAAAGATGACATAGCACATGTCTCTAAAAAGTATTGCTTAAGTATGTAGGGTTCAGTATTTAGTTCTAGATCTTTGTTTGGATTTCGAAAAAATCCTGTGTTCTGAACACAGGCTTCGTTTGGGCTAATCTCTACTTTTAGACCAAATTTTTCCTCATTTGGTCTAAGACCTTTTCATATATTTAATAAAGTTTGGTTCAGCTGACTCCTTGAAAATTTGTGAGTTTGAGTGCACAAAAGTTATCAAACAGCCTTTTTTGTTTTGCATTAACTGCCAGAAATATTTGCTATTTAGGATGAAATACTTAGAACATACAGTTAATCATTTTGACAATATTTCAAATATCATTGCAATTTTTTATTCACTATTCATTAAATCACGATTGTTTCTTTGCCATGTGTGTCACTAAGTTTACATGAATGGCAAGAAACTTGCTCCTTCAGAATTTACGCTGAAATTTGCATGAAGAAAGTGGTGTGAGACTTGTCGAAGTATCACATGGTATGTCAACATACCCTCTAGAAAGCTTGGATATATTTCCTATTGTGGTTTGATTTTTTTAAAAAATGCTATAAAGAAGCCCAGTGTCTATGTAATTATCTTCATGTATTCCTTCACCATGTGCTTTTGGTTACTAGTTTATACTTAGACACCCACACTCACCAGTAAGATTAGTTATTTCAATATTCCTTCCAAGCAGAATCCTTTTATAATCCTTCTTGTTTTCCAGTAAAATATCCAGTCTTAATCCACTGAAACACAACTTCTATCTGATTTTCTTCCCCACTGTACCATTAAATGTTTGCAAGGCAAGTTCAGTACTGGTCATGGTGAGATGTGCAATTTTATTTCCCAGCCAAGGTACTATTTTTTGATACTATCAAAATCAGAAACTGTACAAAGCTGTTGCCCAGCTTCTGGTCCAGCTTTCCCAATGCCCAACTGTCAATGGGATCTCATTGAGTTTTAGGCAGCATCAAGCACCCTTTCCTTTAGCCTTCCTGCGACAGACATCAGTAGTAGGCACTGAGGCATGATTCATTTCCATCTACATCTGCCATTTCCATCACAGACCAATGTTAATTTTGGATGTGGTGATGGAGAGGCTACTGATCTCCTTATTGATTCATCAGTTAATCTTCGGTTTGTCGTCTGCCTGATTAATGGTAACTTTAAAAACAGGACATAATGGGCACTTAGATTTTAATAATTAAAACATAAGTTTGACCAAGATCATAGAATATCAGGGTTGGAAGGGACCTCAGGAGGTCATCTAGTCCAACCCCCTGCTCAGAGCGGGACCAATCCCCAATTTTTGCTCCAGATCCTTAAATGACCCCCTCAAAGATTGAGCTCACAACCCTGGGTTTAGCAGGCCAATGCTCAAACCACTGAGCTATTCCTCCCCCACCACTCTTCAAAATGAGTGCCTAAAGTGAAGCTTCTAAAGACATATGTAGGCAACTAAATCGGGGGCCTGGTTTCAGTGCAGCTGCTGGGTGTTCAACACCTTTGAAAATCAGGCATATATTCAGATTCTGAAATATGGGCTTAGTAGTGTTAACTTTAGGATCCTATTTTGGAAAATCTTGCTGTCAAGGTTCCTCCCCCACTCTGAACTCTAGGGTACAGATGTGGGGACCTGCATGAAAAACCTCCTAAGCTTATCTTTACCAGCTTAGGTCAAAACTTCCCCAAGGTACAAAATATTACACCCGTTGTCCTTGGACTAGCCGCTACCACCACCAAACTAATACTGGTTACTGGGGAAGAGCTGTTTGGACGCGTCCTTCCCCCCAAAATACTTCCCAAAACCTTGCACCCCACTTCCTGGACAAGGTTTGGTAAAAAGCCTCACCAATTTGCCTAGGTGACTACAGACCCAGACCCTTGGATCTTAAGAACAATGAACAATCCTCCCAACACTTGCACCCCCCCTTTCCTGGGAAATGTTGGATAAAAAGCCTCACCAATTTGCATAGGTGACCACAGACCCAAACCCTTGGATCTGAGAACAATGAAAAAGCATTCAGTTTTTTACAAGAAGACTTTTAATAAAAGAATAGAAGTAAATAGAAATAAAGAAATCCCCCCTGTAAAATCAGGATGGTAGATATCTTACAGGGTAATTAGATTCAAAAACATAGAGAACCCCTCTAGGCAAAACCTTAAGTTACAAAAAAGATACACAGGCAGAAATAGTTATTCTATTCAGCACAATTCTTTTCTCAGCCATTTAAAGAAATCATAATCTAACACATACCTAGCTAGATTACTTACTAAAAGTTCTAAGACTCCATTCCTGGTCTATCCCCGGCCAAGACGACTACAGACAGACACAGACCCTTTGTTTCTCTCCCTCCTCCCAGCTTTTGAAAGTATCTTTTCTCCTCATTGGTCATTTTGGTCAGGTGCCAGCGAGGTTACCTTTAGCTTCTTAACCCTTTACAGGTGAGAGGAGCTTTCCCCTGGCCAGGAGGGATTTCAAAGGGGTTTACCCTTCCCTTTATATTTATGACACTTGCCCTAAGGAAAGAGAAACTTAGGGTAAAACTACAGAGATCTTGACTTGAGAAAACATCAGCACTGTGGTCAATATGCAAATTCTTGTTTTCAATCAATCTTTTGTAGAGACAGTGGGCATTTCAGTTTTGACATTGTCCTCTTGTTTTCATTTGAAAAATCCTTCCATGCACTTGAAATTGATGGGAGAAATCCATCCCCCATCTAGAGGCACCAGTCTAGTCCTATGAACTACTCAAGTTCCACTTCACTACCCAAAATAGGGCTTGAGTGAACTTTAAGTAGTACGCAGGTCTTGTGCTGGCCCGCTGCACAAGGGTGAATTTCACTCTGCACGAATAATTTAATGTTGGCATTTCAAGCATAATTTTTTGTTATGACACTGTTGTTTGGTTCTGGCTTCCCTCCCTTCTGTCATCATTCTTGCTGTGAGGGAATATTTTGTATATTTGGCAGTATTAAGAACTAGTATCTGTGTGTGTGTGTGGGGGGGAAGAATTAAATAGCGAAGATGCAGTTCACACTTAGCTGTACTATGACTTTCAGCTCTCTTTCCTTCAATGAAAATAGCAATTTTCAACAAATTGCATTAACGTGCACTATTACAGTGGATAGTGATTCTTTTGAATCATCATCCAATGAATAACTCACTCTCAAATGCGGATGGGATAATTAAAGTAGAACAATACTGTCTTTTGCTCCCCAGGGTTTACCAATATCACTGCAGGTTTTTGTTCCCATCTATTGTACTAACTCCGAAGTAAAGAAATTGATCTGTAACAAAAACTTGTAATCATGGACTTTCTATTTTGTACTTCCTTACAAGAGCTTGTTCATTGGAATAATAGAAGCTAAAAAAGACATATTAGCATTGAAAACAGCTCATCATTTTTCTAATAGGCAATATAGTTGTAAGAAAATTTAGGGTCTAACCCAAAACCTAACAAAGTTAGTGGGAGTTTTCCCACCACCTTGAGTGGGCTTTTGTTTATCCCCTTAGCATATAAACTCCTGAGGGTCTGCACTTGGCATTTTATCATGCAAGTCAATGGCATATTAAATAAACACCAATAATATCAACACAAACTGAAATTCAACTGCAGTTGAACAAGTTAAGTTGTATTGGTTTAAAGAACAAAGTCATAAATCATATGTATTGTATACATTGCAAATTGTCTAAGGACTGTAAAAATGGTAAGACAGTTTTACCTAGCATCACAAATTAAAATTCTGTTCCATGATTAGGTAATGGACATTCATAGTAAATGGATTTATATGAATTTAGATCCTAGCGCTGTGAAAAGCCAGAGCAAATGTGCCTTACACAGAAGTTTTCTACTGGGGGCCAACGGGGATTAGTATAGCTGTTGTTAGAGTCCAATTGGGCACCAAGTGACTTAAATATTCCAGGATCAGGCCTCTAGAGCAGTGGTTTTCAACCTGTGGTCCACAGACCCTTGGGGAATCCAAGTACCCATGCCCTGAGATGCAGCCTTCTCATTTATTGTGACTTTTTAAAATTAAATCATCAGACCTGTGACTCTGACTGTGTTTGCTCCATGGTTTTTACCTTTTTTTTTAATACTGTGACAAATCTGCAGCCCTGGTAGGTCTGTAGGTTTGCATTGTATTACTGTCGTACCTAAGAGACTTCGTCATCAACCAGGACCTCATTGTGCTAGGCACTCTACAAACACAGAACAAAAACTCCTTCAACCTTTCTTTTGATGCCCCAGTTTGACAATGTCAAAATAAAACTATAAACCTCCAAATCTTAAAGAGCACATACAACATTTTTAAAAGCCTCTCAAAATATTTTTAGGCTAACAATGATATTAAATGTATATTACCGTGTCCCCACAAACTTCTGAGTTCTTTCCAGTTACATCTGAAACAGAAAAAGCCTTTGTTGGCATTTAATTCACGGAGCCTTGAAAAATGAGTTGTGGTTTTTACCTATTCTGTTGTAGTTTAATGGCCTAAATGTAGCCACCCACATGTTTCATGAATCTACCCTGTCATTTTAGATACAATATTGTATATTTCAATAGCTTCCTGGATATGATCATTTTTACAGACGACAGTCAGTAGTTCTGCAATTTCACATTTGAGTTCCTTCAGAACTCTTGGGTGAATACCATTTGGTCCTGGTGATGTATTACTCTTTAGTTTATCAATTTGTTCCAAAATCTCCTCTAATGACACCTCAATCTGGGGCAGTTCCTCAGATTTGCCACCTAAAAAGAATGGCTCAGGTTTGGGAATTTCCCTCACATCCTCAGCCATGAAGACCGATGCAAATAATTCATTTAGTGTCCCCGCAATGGCCATATTGTCCTTGAGTGCTCCTTTAGCATCTCGATCATCCAGTGGCCCCACTGGTTGTTTAGCAGGCTTCCTGCTTCTCATGTACTTCCACTTTTTAAAAGATGCCTTTTTGTCTCTCACTGCTTCTTTTACTTTGTTGCCTATAATATTTGTCTAATAACTACTCACATGCATCAGGCACAAAATTTAGTGAGCTTTGTAGCTTGCCTTGATTGTTAAATCCAGGCTCTGTTATACAGGAGCATGGAACACATTTCACAGTAAAAGACTCTTTATAGACATCAGCTTGCTACCAGCCCCTGCCTGTATAAATAAGTCCGGGTGGTATTAGCTCATTTGATGGCACCTGTAATGGTATCAGGTGCGGGGGATTCCTCTGTCTGTCAGATCCCAAACCAGCACCAGCAACTTAAACCCCAGCTGGAAGGGAGGTCAGAATTCCGTTTAAATGGAGGGTGATGGCAGGGGGAAATAAGAACTGGAGCTCCGAGAGAAGTTTAAAACCTGACTGTTAACAAGTGACATGCAGCACTCAAATTCTATCACTATAACAAATGATCATGGCAGGATCCGGGCATAGGCTCAGAAAACATAACCATGGCCAGGTTGTCCCCATTCCCTTCTACTGAGATTTGCATACATAGGGGTCTCCATGTACTCAACTTCCCCCTCCACATGGAATTGGGGGGTCACTACCTTTCTAGCACTGTCCCCCTCAAACCTATTTGGACCCAGAAAAGGCCTGTCCATGTGGTTTGGGGTCCACACTGGGTGAAGCAGTGTAGACTGGGTGGCGCAAGAGGCAGGAAAAGGATTCAGGTGATAGGCCCTTCACCCCCACCCCAACCCGTCCCCTCCCCCCGACCTCACTCTTGGCCAAAAGGAACATACTTAGGAAAGGTAGAAAGATCCAGACTGTATTGCATTCTCCGTATAGGCACTCCTGACAGGACTGGGGGCTGCTGCAGCCTGGGGACATCACATTGTTTACCAGAGCTGTTGCAGAGGCACATAGTCTCAACACAGATGGCCTTGGCCTCCTGTTAGACTTGAAGGTAGGCTCCACACCCTTTTCTAGAGGTAAACATCACCACCGCCACCCTCCTCTTCCCCCCCCCCCCCACACACCAAATGATGTGGGAGAATCTCTGTGAGGAAATTCTCCTGAGGCACAATCTCTCCTGGTGTTCCCTCAAGGCAGGGCAGCTCCATCCAGCCCCCTGTGCTGGGCTTCCTTCAAATGGTGTGATCTAGCCTGCAGTGGGGTGCAGCACATTCTAGCCCTCTCACCTTGGCCCTGTGGTGCTGGCCAGTGTTAAGGTGGCTGGAACTTCATCCCATTCCTCCCTGTCTTTAAGTAGGTCCTGTGCTGCTGCCAACCTCAGAGTCCCCCAGAACTTGCTGTCCAGAAGTGGAAGGAACAATATTGCACCTGGCTACTGCCCACAAGAAGAAGGGAGAGTTGGTGGGAAGGGCTGCTGCACCCTTTCCTCCCCTGCAAGATGAGGGAAAATATTATGTATTATTCAGAAGAGGTAGGAAGCAATACTACAAGTTTTTCTCTGTGCAGCAGAGCCTCCAGTTGCAAGTCTAGCATTATGACTGTTCTTAATCATATTAAATTAATCTGAAATATGGGCAAATAGATGATTTTAACATCATCATACAGTTCCTCGTAATATAACAGCAAGTGCTAGTGTGAGATTCAATGATTAAAAACCACATAGTGGAAAATTGCAAAGCTAACTGAAAGTATGTCCCATAGAAAAAATATTATTTACCATGCGGGGACCTCTTCCATTTCTTGGTCATTTGAGTGATTTTTAAAGCCTGAAATTCTGTGTTTATTTTTATTTTTACTTTCTATTTTTGTGATGGGTTTCCCTTCCCTCTGTCGGGCATCTGAGCATCTCTTCCCTTGATGCAATGGGTGGTCCAGATGAGGTCTTTCTACCTTTCCCCTCTCCCTAAGCCTTATAGCTGATTTCTCCATAACTCTATAGCTATGTGTGGCTGAGAACACAGGGCTTACCTTTTGCCCTGAAGGCAAACATGTATTTCTTATCTGGGACATTAATTATGGAACTTGGCTAGCACTAAGAAGTGAGATGTCACCGATCACAAGGCATCACTGGACATTAAACATGTCACTTTTGTAGCTCATTTGAGATTAATTGATCCTGTGAGCAAAGTATCATATCCTTGTCTTCTATGTGTCACTGCAACATTTCATGAATTTTAGCACAAATGATCATTCATCTGCAAAAACTTGACTGTATATGTATTTATTCAGTATTTGATGGTCATTATTCAGTGTGTGTGCTTCTGCTTTAAGTATTTGTCATCCAATCAAGGAAAAGAAACAATTCCATGTGACTTACCACACAATGCAAATGATGAATAGCAAATAGCCCGTCAGGTATAAGCAAAGAACACACAAACTAAAAATAATTTGTCGAGCTATTTGACTTGGCATGCAGATAATGAATACATTTGCAGAAAATAAGGATGTTTGTGAACAATTTGCTACTATAAGTGAGGCTAAATTTGTAGCAAATACCATTCATAACGGATATTTCCACTTGCTCGAATTAGAAACTTAACATCAACTGAATTTTGCCCATGTGAGAAATCAATGTGAATTTAAGTGGTAGGAGTACTGCTATACCAGGACTGTGAGGAGGAGGGGGGAAGGGGAGCAGCATCTAAGGGCCAGATCCTTCACTGAAGTAAATCAGGATAGATTGGTGTAGCTCCACTGATGTCAATGGACCTAACCTAATCTTCAGAACCTGAGTATTTAGGCCTGCGTTCAGAGAGATTTGAACTTTCAAACAAAAATAGTGCTTTGTTAGTAGAAATTAACCAAGCTAAGGAAAGCTGGGCATATGTGGGATGAAATAGGCAAATGCTTTGAGAAAAGGAGTACTTGTGGCACCTTAGAGACTAACCAATTTATTTGAGCATAAGCTTTATCAGATGAAGTGAGCTATAGCTCACGAAAGCTTATAGTCTTTAAGTCTTAGTTAGTCTTTAAGGTGCCACAAGTCCTCCTGTTCTTTTTGCAAATACAGACTAACACGGCTGCTACTCTGAAGCAAATGCTTTGGAGGCAAAACAATCTGATTAAAGTATGTAAAGTAGTGATCTCCAAGGCTGTAAGTGAAGACAAAGCAGTTTTGTCCTGAAATTGCTTAATGAAGGCAGGGCTGACTAAACAGAAGTAATGGTTTTCAGTGGCCTTTAATAAAGAAAAGGCTGTCTGTCTGTCATTATGCAAATTGCAGAACATCTGTTCCATGAAACTCTGTTAACAATGCCTGAGGTCAGTATAGTACTAGAGGAAAAACTATTTTGACAATGGTTCACAGAAAATACTGGTATTAACCAGCCAGCTTTCTCCTCCAGTCCTCTTACTCTCCCTAACTCAGTACTTGGGCACAGATCCTCAGCTGGTATAAACTGATGTGGCACAATGGATCTTGTTCTTCAGAATGCAACACAATGTGGTAAGAATTGTCAAAGCCTAGCAGGTAAATTAAATTTACAAGTATGTTATCAGAGCAGTACTATTTCATTAATAAGGAAACCACAATCCAGAGGGCATCGGATCTGGGATGCAAGGTGAAGTATTTATAGCAAATCTGAAATGTTTCCACACAGTCCACATATAAGAAGTAGCAAACTTTGTTTTAATGAGGACGCTGCCACTGGCTAGCAAGAGATTGCAGTTTATTAAATGAAAGCAAAAGACATCCAGTAATTGTTTTGCAGTTACTTTCATTGTATCTGTTCTGATACTTGAGAAACATCAGCAAATGCCTCTTAAAATCTATAGCTGTAATAGGTTAGCAAAAAAGCAACTGAATTACAGAATCTAGATTATGGCATTGAGCACTGTGGCGTGCTGGGGGATTTGAATGGTCACAGAGAATGAGTGAGAGAGACTCTGTAGTGCGGTGGTTAGGCCAGCTGGCGGGGAGGGAGGAGACCTACATTTGAATCCCTGATCTGAAGCAGGAACTTCAACCCAGCTCTCTCCCCTCCTCATGAGTGTCCTTACTACTAAGCTCTTGAGTATAAGGTGGGCTGCTGCTGCTCCTTCTCCTCAGCTTTTGGGAATCTAGCCCTTCATTTCCTTTGCTCTCTTTCAAAATAACCAAGATGTTTCATTTGTCCCAGAACAAAAATTTTTCCATCTTTTTTTAAATTAGCTGAAAATTTTAAAAAAATCTATCGCAAATGGATTTTTTTTTTCAGCACTGCCAGCGAACTGAAAAATGAGCTGTGAATAGCTATTCTGTGGTCTCTCCGCATTGTAGCTTTCTTGTCTGTCAGCCGTAATATCTGATTCAGGTTCCACAAACCTGTATAAAGGTGTGTAGAGTGACAGCTCCATTTTCGTTTCCAGCTGAATATTGTTATAGGCGGTGGTGTTTTTTGCCTCTGGCATAGTATCCATTTTATGAGCTATAAGTAAATGTACTTAGGAAAACTCTAGGTCTGGGAATTGTTGGAAGTTTGCAAGGACTGTAATGGTGCCAGAGACGAGGACGAGTGGCCAGGTTTTCAAAAGGGCTTAGCACCTCTTGAGATCTATGGGAGCTGCTGGTTGCTGAGTTATTTTGAAAATCTGACACTAAGTTGTCCAAGAATCAGGGTGTGAATACCTAAGCACACTAGAAAAATCGAGTCATAAACCATCAGAGTTTACTTAGTTTAATGTATTTATTTCTGTTTTTTTCAGAAATGCCCATCTAGACTGTCTGTACAAGAACCCAAGGAAAAACAGCACCTATCACAGTCCCTTTTGCCACCAGAGCTGTTGTACAATAATATTAACAGCCCCAATCAAAGCTTAGAACTTCTCCCCTCACAATGAACAAAGGTTCACAGTAAACTAGCTTAGTGCCCTCAGTCTACGCCACCTGAAAAATGAGTCTTGCCACATGCTGTCAAAGCCAGCATGATGGGGCTCTATCAGAGAAAGGGGAGAAGTCAGTTCCAGAGTCAATGACTCCTCACAGAAGTCTCATGACAATGTGCTTTTCATCTTTTTGACTAAGATGGGGCATACTAACTTAAGCACCTTTAGTTATTGCAACTCTGGCAATTGCAACTCTAGCAATTCTGGCTACAGGGTATCTCACAGGGAGAGAGAGAGTCTCTTGGATAGCCAGGACCCAGACAACTTGAGACCTTTGCTTCCACCTGGGAACTAACTGGCAGCCAGTGCTAATCATAAGGCACCAGTGTGTAATAGGCTTTCTGCATCCATACCCATTTAACTCCCAGCACAAAACCAGAGTAATCAGGCTTTGTAAGGGGAGGCATGAATTTCAGCAATAACTTTACGCAGAGCACACTCTCAGCCATGCCATTCATGAGATGGAATAATTGTTGCATAAAAGGTACCATTCATGGTTCATAGTTAAAGTTGCAACTGATCCTAACTTTTCTCTGTCTTCCAGAAGTCACATAAGTCATATTAGCCTCAAAACTGGTGCATTAGGTCTAGAGCTCTGGTCAATGTTTTTTCCTGGCAAATGTAACATGAACTGGACAAGCAGTTCCTGAATTCACACCTAATGGATAACACAGCAAGAGTTTCTTATTTCCTCAAGCTGTTGTTACAAGGTGAGAATTACACTGTGGTAGTCATTTTTTTGGATGAATATTTTTTCTTGAAGAAAATCTTTTTGCAGAAACATTTACCATCCCTTATTCCTCCTTTCTTCCATTAGTGGCATAATGGAAAAGGGGGTTTGAGGGATAAAAAAAGAAAATTTTCTAAACCAAAAATTCACCACAAATGTCAAAAAATTAAAAATTCCTTTAGAAATGTGTGGAACAAAAACGACATTGAATATTTTAAAAATGTCTCAATCTCTTTAACTTTTCAACCAGCTCTACAATTAATACAGTTGAAACATAGAGTATTGGGGTTGGAAGGGACCTCAGGAGGTCATCTAGTCCAACCCCCTGCTCAAAGCAGGACCAATCCCCAACTAAATCATCCCAGCCAAGGCTTTGTCAAGCCTGACCTTGAAAACCTCAAAGGAAGGAGATTCCACCACCTCCCTAGGTAACCCATTCCAGTGCTTCACCACTCTCCTAGTTGAAAAGTTTTTCCTAATTTCCAACCTAAACCACCCCCACTGCAACTTGAGACCATTACTCCTTGTTCTGTCATCTGGTACCGCTAAGAACACTCTAGATCCAACCTATTTGGATCCCCTTTTCAGGTAGTTGAAAGTACTATCAAATCCCCCCGTTATTCTTCTCTTTTGCAGACTAAATAATCCTAGTTCCCTCAGCCTATCCTCATAAATCATCTGTTCCAGCCCCCTAATAATTTTTGGTGCCCTCTGCTGGACATTCTCCAATTTTTCCACATCCTTCTTATACTGTGGGGCCCAAAACTGAACACAGTACTCCAGATGAGGCCTCACCAATGCTGAATAGAGGGGAATGATCAACTTCCTCGATCTGCTGGCAATTATCCTGCTTATACAGCCCAAAATGCCAATAGCCTTCTTGGCAACAAGGGCACACTGTTGACTCATATCCAGTTTCTCATCCACTGTATCCCTTAGGTCCTTTTCTGCAGAACTGCTGCCTAGCCATTCAGTCCCTAGTCTGTAGCAGTGCATGAGATTCTTCCTTCCTAAGTGCAGGACTCTGCACTTGTCCTTGTTGAACCTCATCAGATTTCTTTTGGCCCAATCCTCTAATTTGTCTAGGTCCCTCTGGACCCTATCCCTACCCTCCAGCATCTCTACTCCTCCTCCCAGTTTAGTGTCTTCTGCAAACTTGCTGAGGGTGCAATCCACACCATCCTCCAGATCATTAAGGAAGATATTGAACAAAACTGGCCCCAGGACCGACCCTTGGGGCACTCTGCTTGATACCAGCTGCCAACTAGACATGGAGCCATTGATCGCTACCCGTTGAGCCCGACAATCTAGCCAGTTTTCTATCCACTTATAGTTCATTCATCCAGCCCATACTTCTTTAACTTGCTGGCAAGAATACTGTGGGAGACTGTATCAAACGATTTGCTGAAGTCAAGGAATAACATGTCCACTGCTTTCCCCTCATCCACAGAGCCACTGACTTGCCGTTGGTGAATCCATGCTGACTGTTCCTGATCACTTTCCTCTCCTCTAAGTGCTTTAAAATTGTTTCCTTGAGGATCTGCTCCATGATTTTTCCAGGGACTGAGGTGAGACTGACTGGCCTGTAGTTCCCCGGATCCTCCTCCTTGCCCTTTTTAAAGACTGGCATTACATTACCCTTTTTCCAGTCTTCCGGGACCTCCCACGATGGCCATGAGTTTTCAAAGATAATGGCCAATGGCTCTGCAATCACATCCGCCAACTCCATTAGCACCCTTGGATGCAGCGCATCCAGCCCCATGGACTTGTGCTCATCCAGCTTTGCTAAATAGTCCTGAAACACTTCTTTCTCCACAGAGGGCTGGTCACCTCCTCCCCATGCTGTGCTGCCCAGTGCAGTAGTCTGGGAGCTGACCTTGTTCGTGAAGACAGAGGCAAAAAAAGCATTGAGTACATTAGCTTTTTCCACATCCTCTGTCACTAGGTTGCCTCCTCCATTCAGTAAGAGGCCCACACTGTCCTTGACTTTCTTCTTGTTCCTAACATACCTGAAGAAACCCTTCTTGCTACTCTTAACATCCTGTGCTAGCTGCAACTCCAAGTGTGATTTGGCCTTCCTGATTTCACTCCTGCATGCCTGAGCAATATTTTTGTACTCCTTCCTTGGTCATTTGTCCAATCTTCCACCTCTTGTAAGTTTCTTTTTTGTGTTTAAGATCAGCAAGGATTTCACTGTTAAGCCAAGCTGGTCACCTGCCATATTTACTATTCTTTCTACACATCGGGATGTTTTGTCTCTGTAACCTCAATAAGGATTCTTTAAAATACAGCCATCTCTCCTGGACTCCTTTCCCCCTCATGTTATTCTTCCAGGGGAACCTGCCCATCAGTTCCTTGAGGGAGTCAAAGTCTGCTTTTCTCAAGTTCAGGGTCCGTATTCTGCTGCTCTCCTTTCTTCCCTGTGTCAGGATCCTGAACTCGACCATCTCATGGTCACCGCCTCCCAGGTTCCCATCCACTTTTGCTTCCCCTACTAATTCTTTTTGTTTGAGAAATGCAACCTTAACTCTAACATTTGGGGAAAAAAAAATAGAAATACAGGAAATGAAATATTCTTGAAAGGCAATATACACTCATCAGTGATATATGCTGTGGCCTTAAGTTCATTTTAACAATGTTTTTTGTGTGATTATTATATAATGCATCTGAAATGACTTCTCATTTATTATTTTAATTACTATGACTAACTTAGCTTCCTTCTTCAAAGGTCTAATTCTGCATCTTTTTTTTTTTTTTTTTTTGCTTTTAAATCCCTAGGGAACTATATTCAAATCTGAAGCATGCTAGAACAAAACAGATAAATAATGTCATCAACACACTTATTATTGATTGCATGTCAAGTTTGCATTTTTTTTTTGGTGGATATGTCCCCATTCTGGAAGTAAATAAACTTGTTTGGTCAGGCAGTCTGTACAGAGTGAATAACACCCTCTGTTAACTGATTTTTTTTCTATTTGAAGACAGAGGGAGGCAGGAGAGGAATCATTTATTTATGCTATGATTCATATTTTAAAGCCGTCATTTATTTACACTGTTGATGTAGGTTTTTTTGTTTTGTTTTTTTTTTACCAACTTTGTATTACAGTTGACCATACTTCCAAATAGCACAGGGCTGTGTATATTCCAAAGACAAAGCACTGATATTCACAGGCTGTTAGTGATATTTTTCAGCATACACTGCACAAACATGCAGCAATATTTCAGAACATCAGAACTAAATAATACTTCATGCATAATTCACACGTCCAGTCCCTGCATGCTTTATGCACTGATGAATTGCTGGGCTGAGATGAGGTAATTCAGAATGAACTAAAAAGCAAATTATGGCATGTGTGCATTGTAACATTTTTCATTTTTGCCAGTCTAGATTCTGATTAATTACTCTGAGGTTGATTCTAAAGAATAGTTTAAGCTTTCATAATACATCACCCCCCGCTAAGTGATATTCTGAGGTGTCCATAAACTCAGATGTGGGCTTATGCAGTATGAAAACTTGACTAATTTTCTTGCCCTTTGGCTGAAATGGGCCCTAAGTGTGATGTGGTGTTTACCTCACACTTTCCCTGAGAGGGTTAAATCAGACTGAGAAGATGGTTAATTAACCTAACAGGCCACAGC
The DNA here is from genome assembly GCF_965140295.1 of Lepidochelys olivacea. Classification (NCBI taxonomy): domain Eukaryota; kingdom Metazoa; phylum Chordata; order Testudines; family Cheloniidae; genus Lepidochelys; species Lepidochelys olivacea. The sequence goes on from NC_140411.1 coordinate 272,710,042, forward strand.
TGAGTGGAATCAGGTGGCCAAGTAATCTGCTGGTCAAGTGAGGGAGTTCAGTTTAGGAGGCATGAGTTGGATTGGTGCTATAAAGGCAGTAAGGTCGAAAAGAGAACACACCTTGACTTCTGGCTAAAGGGTCCCTGAGCTGGAACACAGAGCAGGGGGAAGGCCCAGGTTCCCCTGCCAGCCATTGATGTAGTGGCACCATGGGTCAGTGTCTGGGAAGACTTCCTGAAGCCTCTAGCGTGCAGCAAGACTTTGAAACCCTTTGGTACCCCAGAAGGGGAAAACATTTAGAGTGATCTGGCTGGAGAGACAAGTCACGAAGAGGCAGCAACAGCTTGTGGAGCGAGAGAGGTGCTGCTGACCCAGAGTGTGAGGCAGAGAGATGGTGTGCGACCATGGGAAGGGGCACTGATCTCACAAGCTATTCCCCAGAGTGACCAGGAGGAGGCGCCATCCTAGCAGTGAGCGCAGCACCCTGTCAGGGTGAGATATAAAGTACAATTTGACGCCTTAGCAAAATGCACAATTTTTACAGATTCTTAGAAAAAGACATGGAAACTTGGAACTGATCCTGCTACCTTATTACCCCTAAAACTTCCATTCACTTTGGTGGGAGTTTTAAGTATTCGAGGCATTCAGACTCCGGCTTCTGGTGTATTAAGCACACTAAAAGAATAATTATAGATCTGCCAACATTTCCATTATCTGCATATGGGAGCAAGGGAGCAGACAGTTGTTTTCAATTTGAAATCGGGTTTAATGGGTTTTACTCACACAAACAAGGATTTGTTGGATCCAGGCCTAAGCAAACACTTCTGTCATTCTCATGGCTTTCCATGAAACAACTGCTTTTATACTTGGGCACAATCTGAGGGGAAATAATGACATGAGTACTGCATTGTAAGATAAGACAGGATGCAGATCACACATATGATGTGCAATCTTACATACAACATGCAGCATCAGCACCTTTTTAGAAGCCTTCCTTTAATTTCACCCCAAAAGTAGCTGATGTCAACATCAGATAAAAGTGATAATGTTATAGGAGGGAGCAACTGTGAAATGAACATCTTGCCTTTGTTCGGTAGGTTACCACCTGCATGCCCCTGAGAGCGTCTCAAGTTTCTTAAAAGAAACAATCCAAGTGTTCACAAAGAGTGTGATTCAGAACCCATTAAAGTAAATGGAAAGATTCATTGATTCCATTTGGCATTGGACAGAGCTCTAAGGCTTCCATTTCATTAAATGGGAAGGAGGTTGGACTCTAAGACCAGCTCTTCCCTATAACTTGTAGTTATATACTCCCTTGCCCCTACCGGCAATGCTGCAGCAGTAACTGATAGCCACTCAAACTACAATGATGTTGCTACAGAATTGCACTGTATATGTTAAAGGAAAAGGAGTACTTGTGGCACCTTAGAGACTAACCAATTTATTTGAGCATGAGCTGATGAAGTGAGCTGTAGCTCACGAAAGCTCATGCTCAAATAAATTGGTTAGTCTCTAAGGTGCCACAAGTACTCCTTTTCTTTTTGCGAATACAGACTAACACGGCTGTTACTCTGAAAACTGTATATGTTATTACCCAGATTCATCCCTGCCCCGGCACAGGGACCAAAAGGCAATGTTGCCAACTTTCATTATTTTATCACAACTCTTGCAATATTTGATGATATGCTTAAAGCCTCAGTTCCTGGAGACCACTGATTACATGAAAATCTCAACTTTCATTAAAAAAAAAAGCAGAGTCTAGCTCTCCTGGTGGCACAGAAAAGCTTGAAAACATGACCCAAGTGTACCCTGAATGCTCAAAAGCCTGAAATGCAAAGTAACAGACCCCAAACATATAATTTTTTTTAAAAGAATGATTTTCCAGAGCCTGACTCATGATTTTTGAATGCTTGTACATTCTCAGATTCATTTGTTCCCTTCACATCTGAAACCGCATCACAAAAAAGGGTCTAGTTTGACCTAATATACGTGGCTTATGTCAAACCCTGGAGATCTTTGCATGCTACCATCTGAAACAGGAAGCGCTTGAGCTAATGGCATCCAACATGGCTGACATTAGCTGGAATAACCTGGGAGGCCCCTAAGATGTGTAGCCAAAGGTGAAAAGTGTTTAATTATGAAGCATATCACATGGATTTAGGGAAAGTGAAGACTATGGTAAACATTTTGACAACAGGGCAAGCCTGGTTTTAAATTGTCCTAACTAAGGCCTTGATCCTGGAAACTCATGCATTTGCTTAATTTTATTTCCATGAATATTCCCACTGACTCAGTTAAGAGCAGGGTAAAAAAATGGATCGATCTGCAGATCAGACACTACACACGAGGACTGTGTCTACACTGCCACTTTCAGCTCTTAAACTTTTGTCGTTCAGGGGGTGTGAAAAATACACCCCCCCGAGCAACAAAAGTTTTAGCGCCGAAAAGCACCAGTATAAACAGTTCTTTATTGCCAGAAGCCGCGCTCCCAGCTTATCGATAAAGCTACCACCGCTCATTCAGAGTGTTGTTTGGTTTTTTTTTAATCGCGGGGAGAGCTCTTCCCCTGGCGATAAAGTGGGTCTACGCTGCCCACGTCACAGCGCTGCTGCGGCCGCACTGTAAAGTGGGTGGTGTCGACAAAAGTATGCTCATGTCCAGTAGTAGGTAGCTGGAATAAAAAGGAATTGTGAATTAACGGCCAGCGCTTACTTGACTGGAAACAACTGGCCTGTCATGAGGAAGAGGGGTATTATGGTAGTGCTTGTTGGTACTTCTTACAGCTGATATCTGACAGTGCACCTGTGTCCTGTACTTGGCCTTCTCCTACATAATTGCCAGCTGACTGCTATTTTTAGTGCATTGTGGTTTGTATGGGCTGTGCCCCTTGTGGCTTTTACGCTGCTTTCCTGGCTTGCTGTCTGTTAACCTGAATCACCCACCCTTGTTCTCCACTCCTCCTCCTAACATTTACACTTGACTGACTGAATTGCTTATGACAGGTTTCAGAGTAGCAGCCGTGTTAGTCTGTATTCGCAAAAAGAAAAGGAGGACTTGTGGCACCTTAGAGACTAACCAATTTATTAGAGCATAAGCTTTCGTGAGCTACAGCTCACTTCCTCAGATGCATATCGTGGAGACTGCAGCAGGCTTTATATATACACAGAGAATATGAAACAATACCTATTCCCACCCCACTGTCCTGCTGGTAATAGCTTATCTAAAGTGATTTCCAGCACAAATCCAGGTTTTCTCACCCTCCACCCCCCCACACAAATTCACTCTCCTGCTGGTGATAGCCCATCCAAAGTGACAACTCTTTACACAATGTGCATGACAATCAAGCTGGGCTATTTCCTGCATAAATCCAGGTTCTCACATCCCCCCACCCCCATACACACACAAACTCACTCTCCTGCTGGTAATAGCTCATCCAAACTGACCACTCTTCAAGTTTAAATCCAAGTTAAACCAGAACATCTGGGGGGGGGGGTAGGAAAAAACAAGAGGAAACAGGCTACCTTGCATAATGACTTAGCCACTCCAAGTCTCTATTTAAGCCTAAATTAATAGTATCCAATTTGCAAATGAATTCCAATTCAGCAGTTTCTCGCTGGAGTCTGGATTTGAAGTTTTTTTGTTTTAAGATAGCGACCTTCATGTCTGTGATCGCGTGACCAGAGAGATTGAAGTGTTCTCCGACTGGTTTATGAATGTTACAATTCTTGACATCTGATTTGTGTCCATTTATTCTTTTACGTAGAGACTGTCCAGTTTAACCAATGTACATGGCAGAGGGGCATTGCTGGCACATGATGGCATATATCACATTGGTGGATGTGCAGGTGAACGAGCCTCTGATAGTGTGGCTGATGTTATTAGGCCCTGTGATGGTGTCCCCTGAATAGATATGTGGGCACAGTTGGCAACGGGCTTTGTTGCAAGGATAAGTTCCTGGGTTAGTGGTTCTGTTGTGTGGTATGTGGTTGTTGGTGAGTATTTGCTTCAGGATGCGGGGCTGTCTGTAGGCAAGGACTGGCCTGTCTCCCAAGATTTGTGAGAGTGTTGGGTCATCCTTTAGGATAGGTTGTAGATCCTTAATAATGCGTTGGAGGGGTTTTAGTTGGGGGCTGAAGGGGACGGCTAGTGGCGTTCTGTTATTTTCTTTGTTAGGCCTGTCCTGTAGTAGGTAACTTCTGGGAACTCTTCTGGCTCTATCAATCTGTTTCTTTACTTCTGCAGGTGGGTATTGTAGTTGTAAGAAAGCTTGACAGAGATCTTGTAGGTGTTTGTCTCTGTCTGAGGGGTTGGAGCAAATGCGGTTGTATCGCAGAGCTTGGCTGTAGACGATGGATCGTGTGGTGTGGTCAGGGTGAAAGCTGGAGGCATGCAGGTAGGAATAGCGGTCAGTAGGTTTCCGGTATAGGGTGGTGTTTATGTGACCATTGTTTATTAGCACTGTAGTGTCCAGGAAGTGGATCTCTTGTGTGGACTGGACCAGGCTGAGGTTGGTGGTGGGATGGAAATTGTTGAAATCATGGTGGAATTCCTCAAGGGCTTCTTTTCCATGGGTCCAGATGATGAAGATGTCATCAATATAGCGCAAGTAGAGTAGGGGCTTTAGGGGACGAGAGCTGAGGAAGCGTTGTGGGTGGTGATTGACTGCTGTGAGATGTGACACTGAAACTGTCAGATGCTGCCTTGTGAAGTATCAGAGTGTCAGTTAGCAACCACCACTGCCTATGTTTACCTCTGAGAAGCGGGCTGGGATTTGCCTTGCTACTGTGGCTCCCTAATCTGCAGCGTACTTTAACATGCTAGTCACGATATGATTTCCCCAGGATTTTTTGATTGCCTTGCTGGAGCTGAACTCACCCCAAAATTATTTCTCACATCTGAGTTTCTGCAGAAGAGAAGTTTCAGAGTAACAGCCGTGTTAGTCTGTATTTGCAAAAAGAAAAGGAGTACTTGTGGCACCTTAGAGACTAACCAATTTATTTGAGCATGAGCTTTCAAAAGCTCATGCTCAAATAAATTGGTTAGTCTCTAAGGTGCCACAAGTACTCCTTTTCTTTTTGCAGAAGAGAAGATACCGTGCCTTGGGATCAACAGGCTTTTAGTTTCTTGTTCATTTAGGCCCTGATTCAGTGCCTAAAGTTGACATGAGGGAGATTACGAGATAGATCAATCATGTGCTTAAAGTTAAGCATGTGCATAGATGCTTTGCCGGATCAGGGCCTTAATCTCTGACAATGGATTTACTGGAAATGGTATGACTCAGGTTAAAAAAAAAAAGTGGCCATCTTCCATCAAACTATACACCTTTTAATAAAGGACTGCTTGGAGTTATGCTACAGTGATTTTAGTAATTTAACAGTTGTGACTTCAGTGGAGTCACTCTGGATTAGCACCAGCTTAAATTGAAATGCATTTAAGATTTAAAGGAATTTTCTGAAATGCTTGCTGAGTAACTTTAACAGAACAAAAATCTTGTGTTTGCAATGCTTTGGTAAAGGCCATGACAAAAGGACTACCTAAGAGAAACCCCGTTTATAATGAATATAAATATATTTTCCTTGATAAAGTTAAATGAACAATTCTATAAAAATGATGACTGAATTTTACCCAATGAAGACTGCATTTGGAACTTGCTAACAGCCCTTGGCCCACAACAACTCCATATGACAGAAGCGATTGCAGCTAGTCTAATTTTTAAAACAGTGCTTGGAAATTGTAAATCCTACCATGTAGTCCTCCACCTTCATCCAAGAAGCTTCTGCTGCGATCAAGTTGGAGTACTGAATATTAGGTTTTGTCATTTCTGCAGGCCTCATGTCCATATCAAGGGTAGCCGCAGGCTGCATTGTGGAACTCAGTGGCCAGTGAGTCATGTTCTCTGTGGGCAAAAATTAAAACAAATTTGGAAATGATCAGTAACTAACAGCTGGAGCAAACATCTCAGTCACAGGTTTAATAGTGTGGAGGGCAAGATGGGTGGTTGGGAAATGGGTCAAAGGAGGAGTGGGGCTGGTGTCATGACTTCAATCTACTGGGCTTCCCTCTCCCAGAGACAGGGGATGGAAGGACTTCACAGGAGTGCAGGGGACGCTGTGGAACTCACTAGGAACTGTGGGTGGGATTTTCCCCCTAATGGCATAATAATATGCTGTACATCTACACATGGATACTTATTTAAAGAGTAATTTAGAAAGTACATATGTTATAATTTTAAGGAAGACCACTTGATTAAGTGTAGCGATGGGTGAATAGTTAGAAATCACGTATTCAATGAGCTTCACTTTAACTGATTGCAAATTTTCTGAACAGATGAGAATTAACTCATTTGAAATTCACTAATTTATGCAAGTAATTCTGGGGCTGTAGCTTGTTAAAGAGGAGTTTTTTGAGTATTTGAAAGACAAGCTGTTTTCACTGTACATGTAGATCACATAATATTTTTCTGTTCCTTGACTGGATGAGTTTGACTTTTAGAATTAGGTTTTTTATGTGAACAACTGAGTAATAATTTAATATTCTGCAATATTTTTATAAAATCTTGTGTTTTGTAGAACATTTGTGCAAGAGAACTTGCCTAGAGAGTTCTGAAAAGCAAACACAAAAGAAGTGTGAATGTAGTTAAAACAAATTATTTTAAAAAGTCAAAAAGATATTACTTTCTTTTTGCAATATTTGCAGCTCAAGTTAACTGATCAGGGAAATACTCATATGTAACTTAAATAGGATCTTCATTGGCCTGTATCATAATGCATACAACCAGGGAGCTGAATTAAAGTTACATGGAGAACCTTAATTCTGGCATTTCTCAACTTTTTTGAGTTCTTTTAATGTATTCTTTTTTGTGCTGACATTCTGAAAATGAAGCAGTTCAGAACATGCATATTTTACTTATCATTTTTTTATTTGTTAGTACTGCATGTCCTAACAATTCATCAGTTAGACAATTTAAATTAGCGTAGGTTGGGGAAAACATTTGATCATGAACATGGCTGTTTTTCATAGCAGCTGGTAATGCCAGCTATAGTTAAAATGCACTTTTGCTCTGCAAAAGTGGTGGGTTGTGCCTTTATTATTATTATTATTATTATTATTTATTATTATTTTTTGGAACTGGTATTGAGTGGTTCCATATTCCCTGTCTCACTTATTTCTTTATCACCTTTGCTCAGTTTGCAAGAAACACAATGCTTTTTATTTAAGCTCATACCCAGCAAATTCACTCTTGGCTCTTGCAGCCAAACTGGGTTCTTCTATCTTGTGCATCATCACCAGCAATAAAGTTTCTACAAGACCGATTAGGCCTTCAATCACACCTTTGCAAATCTGTTGTTTTCAAATTCTGTCCTCAGTGACACCCATGTAAACCCATCAGATATACACAGAGTATGCCTAAGTGTCAAGGAAAACATTACCGAAACTGATAGGTTTACACAGGTGTCTGAGGGCATAATTTGGCTTGCAGACCCTGTAATACTGTTGATGTGCAAGATGGTCCCTGTTTTGCTCTGCTCCTGTATATGGGCTTGAACACTCAAAGGGGCTCCCTGTATTGTCTCCCATGTACCAAGTATACCATCACGAGAGGGCAGAATTTTTTCCTCAGGTAATTTAGAGCTTGTGCAGGTTCTTGGAATAAAAACATGTATTCAGACTCACTATAAGTGAGAATAGCCTCCCCACAACTCATTTCTTCTCCTAATACCCAGGGTCACTGGATCTGGGTTTAAAATAAGAGTAGATAGATTTCATGTTGATTAATGACAAAGGAACGTATATGAACCAATTTTAAAAAAATAGTGCTGTTATTAGTATTTAGGAAAAGTTAATGTTGTGGGTTGAGTGCCATGAAATGAATTTAGAAAGTCATCTAGGCTCTGTCAATGTAAAATAGTTTTAGAATATGGTCACATTGTTAAGCTTTTGTAATCTCTTTCAGCATAGGCACAATGTGCCCAGCCATTTGATGGCACCCTCATCAGCCAGGCGAAGAGCTGGTAGCCCAACATCAAAATAAGTCAGTGGACACTCGTCCAGGATGTGCGACATAGTCTGAAGTTGACCACAGCCGCATTGGGGCTCATTACAAAACCCCCATTTAAAGAGATTACCTGCACAGTTGCCCTGTCCTGTTTGAATATGGTTCAGAGATGACCACAGGTGCGTTGGCAGAACAAAACCTGGTGGATAGATGGTTGGGTCAGTGACAAGAGAGTGATTAACAACTGTCACTGCTTGGCACAATGAGCTGTCAACGCATTCTACTGTCATGTCCTGTGGTGGTATAAATGACCATAAAAAGTGTCTAGAAAACAGGCAAGTTGGTGGGTGGTTGAAGAGGTCTGTGTACAAAGGCAGATCGCTGTTCTCATGAATGTTGGGCGGCAGCATGACAGATCCTCCTCACGACAAATACGGGGTGGTGCTATGTGACTAAATATTGGCAGCCATGGCAACAGAGTTGCAAGTGAAGTCCCAGTAACTATGACCATAGCTTGGAGCTCTGCATTGACCAGCCTCATGTGCTAGAGTAGGTCTCTGATTTTTGTGTGTTGCACTTTTTAATTACCTAAATGAAAATGTGGTGCTTTGTAGTTTTTCTAAAATGTGTATCTATCCTATATTCATATACATGATCTATACAGTTTGATTTTGTAGCACACTGGATGTTGCTTTGCCAGACTAAAAGATTGCAACACAGCAAAAGGCACTTTGATAGCTTGCAAGTGCCAAGTATGTACCTTTATCTGACTCACTATTAGCATCTATCTTCCAGATCATAACAGCTCTTGTTCCACATAAAACTATAATCCCCTCCGAAACCTCATTTCTTCAGGCACTGACATTGCAGGCTCTTTGGGGTTGTAGCAAATAAAAACTTAAATGGAAGTTTTAAGTCTCAAGGATAAAAATGCTTAAGCTGCAAAGTGTTCTGATTTCAGTCTTTAATAAACCCTTCATGCAGTGGGAATACATGAGAACCTTTTGAACAGTTTATACAGTAACAAATAATACCCGCTCTACTTACAAGTATGATCTCACAAGATGTAACACCTTGTGTTCTGGGAAGGGGTTAGTAAGAACACATTTCCATTAAACTTATATTTTCCAAAAAATGAAATTTATTTAACTTGAAATGAATTTTTAGCACAATCTTTGTCTCGGCTGAAGGAGGGGGATAAAAAATCAATTTTCTTTCTTTTTTCCATACTGAGCTTCCCATACTTAATTTTAAAATGACAAGTCACCTTAAGCATAAATATGATTCCACCCCCCCCCACACACACACATAGAAGTAGGAGCAGCATATGTTTTGGACCAGAACTTGCTAAATTAATTGGTGTAAATATTTATAACCTTTTTATATATTGTAACAGCACCTAGAGGCCAAATCCAAGATACTACTATCTTTGTTGCTTCGCTCATTTAATATCATGCTCAATGGAGGACACTTCTGAAGAGATTAAAGATGACTAAATAAAATATGTTTATGATGAATCTAGAGAAGAGTCAAAGACAGGCATAGACAACTTAGAAGTGGACTGTCATTTCCATATTAACCATAGGAGCATCACTAGAAATTAAAACTATAAAAGGTCTATTAGTATATTTTGTCCATACATATGCTGCCCCCTGCCAGTTATAGGATTGTGGCATTCAGCATACCTTAGAGTGCTTTTTTGATCTTTTCAGGAAAGATAACTACCTCTACTGAAAACAGACTGCCCCCTCCCCCAAGGGAATGAGGTGCGGGGGAATTCCAACTCAAATAACTCATCACAAAAACATGAAGAAATACAGCTAGGGTAAAACTAGTATCAGAACTTACAACTAGAAAGGGACTGTTTGTTATACAGAAAATGATTTTGCCATCAGGTGAAGATATGAGACACCCAAAGTGTGGGTTTTTTTTCTTCTTCCTCTCCAGAGGAGAAAACTATGGGTTTTTGCTCCCTTCTGCTCTGTGCTACAAATATTTTAAGAGGGGGAAATTCTTATAGGGCATTCCACTGATTCAGACTTTGAATGTGAAAAAAGGGCTTTGTTACTTAGAGTGCATGAACAAAAGCTTTAGGAAAAATAGGGGGTCTAATTCTGATCTCCCTCTAGTTTTACACTGGTGTAATTTCATTGACTCAAATGGAATTACTCCTGATTTACTTCAGTGTAAGTACAAGTAGAACCAGGTTTTATGTTTTTAATCAATCCACAGGGAAATCCATGGGAACAGAAGAGGCGGGGAAAAACATTTCCAGTATCAATGTCAAATTCTACCATGGTTTCAGAGTAACAGCCGTGTTAGTCTGTATTCGCAAAAAGAAAAGGAGTACTTGTGGCACCTTAGAGACTAACCAATTTATTAGAGCATAAGCTTTCGTGAGCTACAGCTCACTTCATCAGATGCATATCGTGGAAACTGCAGCAGACTTTATATATTCACAGAGAATATGAAACAATACCTCCTCCCACCCCACTGTCCTGCTGGTAATAGCTTATCTAAAGTGATCATCAGGTGGGCCATTTCCAGCACAAATCCAGGTTTTCTCACCCTCCACCCCCCCACACAAATTCACTCTCCTGCTGGTGATAGCCCATCCAAAGTGACAACTCTTTACACAATGTGCATGACAATCAAGTTGGGCTATTTCCTGCACAAATCCAGGTTTTCTCACATCCCCCCCACCCCCATACACACACAAACTCACTCTCCTGCTGGTAATAGCTCATCCAAACTGACCACTCTTCAAGTTTAAATCCAAGTTAAACCAGAACATCTGGGGGGGGGGGTAGGAAAAAACAAGAGGAAACAGGCTACCTTGCATAATGACTTAGCCACTCCCAGTCTCTATTTAAGCCTAAATTAATAGTATCCAATTTGCAAATGAATTCCAATTCAGCAGTTTCTCGCTGGAGTCTGGATTTGAAGTTTTTTTGTTTTAAGATAGCGACCTTCATGTCTGTGATTGCGTGACCAGAGCTGAGGATTGCGTGACGAGAGCTGAGGAAGTGTTGTTCTAAATCAGCCATAAAAATGTTGGCATACTGTGGGGCCATGCGGGTACCCATAGCAGTGCCGCTGATCTGAAGGTATACATTGTCCCCAAATGTGAAGTAGTTATGGGTAAGGACAAAGTCACAAAGTTCAGCCACCAGGTTAGCCGTGACATTATCGGGGATAGTGTTCTTGACGACATTTTTATGGCTGATTTAGAAGAACGCTTCCTCAGCTCTCGTCCCCTAAAGCCCCTACTCTACTTGCGCTATATTGATGACATCTTCATCATCTGGACCCATGGAAAAGAAGCCCTTGAGGAATTCCACCATGATTTCAACAATTTCCATCCTACCACCAACCTCAGCCTGGTCCAGTCCACACAAGAGATCCACTTCCTGGACACTACAGTGCTAATAAACAATGGTCACATAAACACCACCCTATACCGGAAACCTACTGACCGCTATTCCTACCTGCATGCCTCCAGCTTTCACCCTGACCACACCACACGATCCATCATCTACAGCCAAGCTCTGCGATACAACCGCATTTGCTCCAACCCCTCAGACAGAGACAAACACCTACAAGATCTCTGTCAAGCTTTCTTACAACTACAATACCCACCTGCAGAAGTAAAGAAACAGATTGATAGAGCCAGAAGAGTTCCCAGAAGTTACCTACTACAGGACAGGCCTAACAAAGAAAATAACAGAACGCCACTAGCCGTCACCTTCAGCCCCCAACTAAAACCCCTCCAACGCATTATTAAGGATCTACAACCTATCCTAAAGGATGACCCAACACTCTCACAAATCTTGGGAGACAGGCCAGTCCTTGCCTACAGACAGCCCCGCAACCTGAAGCAAATACTCACCAACAACCACATACCACACAACAGAACCACTAACCCAGGAACTTATCCTTGCAACAAAGCCCGTTGCCAATTGTGCGCACATATCTATTCAGGGGACACCATCACAGGGCCTAATAACATCAGCCACACTATCAGAGGCTCGTATACCTGCACATCCACCAATGTGATATATGCCATCATGTGCCAGCAATGCCCCTCTGCCATGTACATTGGTCAAACTGGACAGTCTCTACATAAAAGAATAAATGGACACAAATCAGATGTCAAGAATTATAACATTCATAAACCAGTCGGAGAACACTTCAATCTCTCTGGTCACGCAATCACAGTCATGAAGGTCGCTATCTTAAAACAAAAAAACTTCAAATCCAGACTCCAGCGAGAAACTGCTGAATTGGAATTCATTTGCAAATTGGATACTATTAATTTAGGCTTAAATAGAGACTGGGAGTGGCTAAGTCATTATGCAAGGTAGCCTGTTTCCTCTTGTTTTTTCCTCCCCCCCCCCCAGATGTTCTGGTTTAACTTGGATTTAAACTTGAAGAGTGGTCAGTTTGGATGAGCTATTACCAGCAGGAGAGTGAGTTTGTGTGTGTATGGGGGTGGGGGGGATGTGAGAAAACCTGGATTTGTGCAGGAAATAGCCCAACTTGATTGTCATGCACATTGTGTAAAGAGTTGTCACTTTGGATGGGCTATCACCAGCAGGAGAGTGAATTTGTGTGGGGGGGTGGAGGGTGAGAAAACCTGGATTTGTGCTGGAAATGGCCCACCTGATGATCACTTTAGATAAGCTATTACCAGCAGGACAGTGGGGTGGGAGGAGGTATTGTTTCATATTCTCTGTGTATATATAAAGTCTGCTGCAGTTTCCACGATATGCATCTGATGAAGTGAGCTGTAGCTCACGAAAGCTTATGCTCTAATAAATTGGTTAGTCTCTAAGGTGCCACAAGTACTCCTTTTCTTTTTGCAAATTCTACCATGTAACTTTTACAGTTTTGCATAATGCCCAATACTTCCTTCTTCAGTCTCATACTGAAAATAAAATAATCTCATATGGAAGGATTAATAATGTTGAGGATTATGTATGTTCTTGAAACTCCCATTTCTATTTGCTTTTTCTTTGGGAATATCTACGGAATTCCAGTCAATGCTGTGTTGTTCTTCTGAGAAGTTCATCATATTGACAGTCCAAGGCTCAGACCGTGTGTTGGATAATTTATGAATGATTCAGATTCACATCTTGCCTTGCTTTTGCAAGACTTTGTTTTTGCAGATGCTTAGGCCAGGGCACTAAAAATCTGAACTCTTGCAAACAGTGTTGCAATTAAAACAACAACAAAAAGTCCAAAGGTGTTTAGAAATTCACAGCACCTCAGCTTTTGAAAAGACATTCATTTGTGTAGCTTCAAAATCCATAAACACTAAGCACCTCTGCATTGGTGTACTTGATGTGCATAATAAAGGTTGCCAAAAGTTCTATCCTGAATTTTACTGTCCTAGATTTTCATCCTAAATTATTCATCCCAGGTTGCTTGGAAGGACAGAAAATTTCATATTTCAACCATTGCTGCATCTCTTCCAGGAACCACACTCCTTTCCTTTATTATAAAGTCATTCAGTCCCTCATTAGCCATCTTTAAGCTCTCCTGAATTCTTACTCCACGCGTATGCCAGATATCATGAATGTTTATATTATGGTAGCATCCAAGTTTGCATCTCTTGACACAGCTTTCTGAAACCCTTGTGGTTTTACATCTCTACAGAATTGGTTCAGAAGCCATGACTTGCTTAGCTGTTGGAACTGTGGTCTCTTCAATATTCTGGAAGACTGAAGTATTGAGAGGAAAATGGAGTTGCTTTTTTTTTTTAATAACCCGAGAAACAGAACAAAAATCCCTGCCAGAGGCAAACATAAATGTGTGTCAGGACACTTATTTAAAACAGGGATGATTTATCTTTACAATATTTTTTCTGCCATTCTTTTATATTGTAAAGAACTGCTATGCTGTGCAGATCAATGGAATGCAATGTGCATTTAAAATAAATCCCATATATGTATGAAAGAACATCATTCTGCTAAAGTATTTAACAATTTCTAGTGGTCTTCCCTAAATAAATGGTCCCTCCTTTTTGAGTCAGTAGTAAAGAGTACTATCAGACCTTTTTGTATTCTTCTCCCAATATATTTTATAAATAAATTACATACAAGGAACTACGTAAAAGTATAAGGTTGCAAAGTCAAGCACTTATAAATTAGTAAGCACCAGATTTAAGGTTTCAGTTGCAATATTAATTTGGCCCCCTTATCCGTATGCATTGTTCCATACACTATCTTTTTTTTTTCCATAAGATTTCTGCCTCATTCAGTGCACAGAATGGACAGTGCTCACTTAACGGATTCAATATTTTGTTTTATCCTGATCATTCAGCAAGCCTTATTTGCTACACACTATTCAAACACTCCTCTGGAGACAGAATTCTTAATTTCCTCATGGGCTTTTCTGTGGCACTCATGACTATAGCATTGAGTGCTTCACTGGCATTAATTCATCTTCACAGCACTCATGTGAGATGATGTTGTTCTTCCCCTTTCCTATCTGGGGCACAGAAACATTAACATCACATGTGCCCACTAATTTAGGGTGCCCAATTTATATGAAATGGCTTATAGCATGATTTTTCAGAGAACTGTGATGCTTCCTTGGAATACCCATAATTGCAAGGCAGTTTGCCACCACCTGCTCTTGGCATAAGGAAGTTTTGTCTGTCCCTCCTGTTGACCAGCTCCCTGAAGCCACCAGCCTCTGGCAACATGTGTACTTCCAGGCCTCCGCAGGCCTTGCTTGCTCTGTACTGGTTAGCGATAGGCATATGCCAACCCCTGCATCCTCCAGCTGTGCTTTTGGAATGCCTAGCCCCCAGGTCCACTGAAAATTCATGGAACTGTTAGATGTGCTATTCCCCAGAGAATAATATACCCCAAGTTGTAAGCTTCAGCTTGTGATCACCGCTCTGCTTAATGCACAGCACTTGGAGGTGTGTATATATAGTGAAAACAGGAATATGTGTATTATCAAAGAACAGAGATTCAAGTGATGGAAAGTAAGAATAGTGGAAACAAATGGCTACATATAAAACAAAATCATAATGTGCTTTTTAGAACCTAAAGTTAACTCACAGAGCATTCCACTATTGCCCCAAAATAGCTGACCCCAAGTCCTTGTCCCAACATTTTTAACCCCTGCTCTTCCTGTCCCCTCCCACTCCCCTCGCCCCCGTAATCTGTCAGTTAGCATTTTGCTTTGACTGTAAATGGACATTCATTGTGAACAATACAATACTCAATTTGCATATGACCAGGCAGAGTAAGAGAAGCATCTCTTCCTCTCTGCTTGCCAGAAGTATGTGGATTACGTTTCGGTGACCTGTCTTAATTCATACACCTGGAGAACATAGTGTGTGTGTGTGTAATCTTCAAATTTTCTGTACATAAATCTCACAATAAGTTATGATGTCCAGTGTGATGCAAGCTTTCATTAGAGACCTTACATGTCATTCTTTGTTAGACTAGTGCATAGATTTACACCCATCTGATTGCTGTAACCCTTATGTATTGCGGTACCCTCTGCCTGTTGGCATCAAGAGGTCCTTGGGTCACAAACTCTTCTGCAAATCGGACCCCAGGATCTGTAGTTGGGCACACAGAAAATGAGACTCACACAATTAGTGACCACCTGCAAAAAGTTTGGTTTAAGTATTTTGCCTGCATCATATAGGAATTATGTGGCAGAAGGCGGGATAGAATCCAGTTCTCCAGAGTAACATTCAACTGTCTTGACCATGAGGTCACCCTTTCTCTTCCTTATTCACTACATACCTTCCCACATCTGAAATAAATGAGATAGGGGGTCTATAGCCTTACTGACTACACAATCCTGATTCATCCCTCAACATTATCTATCTTGTGCCCTGAATGAGGCAGAGGTCCTGTGGAAAAAATAGTATGATGATGTAAACTGTATCATAATGCATACTCACAAGGGGGCTGAATTAAGGTTATATTGAACTAACCTTTGAGCACTTGAGTTTGCAACCTTAACTTTCTTTTAACATAGGGGTGTGTGTGTGAGTGAGAGAGAGAGAGAGATTTCCTAGCTTTTTAAAAAAGCAAATCGGGGGAAAAAACAGAAATTCCTTCATATGGAACAATACTGACTCCCACATAGGTCAGCATCAGTGTTAGATCTGCTGCACAGAGCTTTGTCACTTGAGCTAACAGACTACCTGATAGTATTAGGTTGTCATCCTCTATGTGGGCTAGCCACTAGTGGGAGATGAGGCGAACATCTTTCCAGTGGGTTTCACGGTTTAGCAGCAGAAGAATGTTGAGACTCAGGATTACTAACTTCTCTTCCAGCTTGTGAGGGGAGTGGTCTCTAATGGCTACAGAACCTTCTGCCTCTCGCTCCTCCAGCCTGCCCTTGCCCCAGTCACTGTCTTCTCACACTGACTCCACCTACCACAATCCTTTTCCAACTTCTTATCCTAGACCTAGTTCCCCTCTCCCTCCCTCACTTTGGCTCCACTTCCCAGCCCCTGCCCCCATATCCTTATCACAGTCCCCTGCCCCTCATCAGCCCCTGTGGCCCCAGCCCCTCAGGTGCTCTGGTGTACCTGGGGATCTGGCCTTTTGTGAATGCAGTTCCTTTAAATGATTAGACATGCTCTTGACCATGGCTTGTCCATTTGCATTAGGAGGTGCACAGCTTTGTGTTACCAGCTGAGGAAACCAAGAAAAAACTATATTGCAAAGGAGGGGGAAAGTACGTGCTTGTTAGGGGGGTGGAAATGATGGCATGTTCCTGACAGACTACAGAAAACCCAGAGGCTCTTTCAAATAATTTCTTGTGAGACTTATTAAACTTTGGGCTTTAACTATGCAGTGTCAGCAAGCTCTCACAGGTGGTTTTGATAATTATAAGGCATCGTTAGTTTAAAAGAATGCCGAAAGCCCGAGGGATGTGGTTTCATGATATGGTAATTCTACTTACTTCACATGAAGCAACAGTATTTCTTTCCCATAGCTGTCTAGAGTGGATCCATAAACCTTGTTCCAAAAAGCATTTATAAGCACAGGAGTAGACCTACTGACTTTAATCAGACTGCTCACGTGCTTAAGTGCTTTGCTGGACTGGGTTCACAAAGAGCAAATGAGAACAACCATGAAAGGAAAAATGAAAACACTTTTTTATAGGCCTGGGTTAGTTTTGTATGTGAAATATAAGGTGGTTTAGCTACTGTCTTATTTAGACAACTAGGGTTAGAAATGAGCACAGTTGGCCAACTATAAAGATTGCAGTTACTTGTGTATCACGTAGACCAGCTCTATACTACAAAACTTTGTTGACATAACTGTGTTGGATACCCCGTAGCTGACATGCCTCTACGCTGGCGGCTTTGCCAGCATAGCTAAGCTGGGCTGACAAAGTGCTTCTGTTGACTATAACTAATGTCATTCAGGGAGGTTGTATTATGCTGACAGAAATATTCCTTCTGGTGGCATAAGCTGTCTCTACACTTGGGTTCTGCCAATTTAACTGTACCAGCAAAGCATTTGTAGTGTAGACAAGGCTTAAAATACCATCTACACTGTGGAGTTTGAAACCTGTCCTGTGTATTCAGAAACCAGAGAAAGGATTGGTCCTCCTAAGGCACAGTCTGTCCTGGAGCTGCCCCTGCGATAGCACAGCTCCCAATTTAGGCCTGTTGCTAAATATCACAGTCTGGCTCTTAATCAGCTTCTTGTATGAAACTGTATAATTAATAACTGGAAAGGGTGGTGTCCTTTAAAAACCATGGGTGTGAATAGAACCTCGGGGCTCTTCCTTCATGTTCCAGTGGGCTGGTACTTCTGACAGTGAATATCAGAATGATCTAGCAAGAACTGTTCTGTAAAGATTCATCACTTCCCCATTTATTTCATTTATGTGCTAGAGGATTATGGACCTGATCCAAAACACATTGAGTCTTTTCCAATAATCTCAATGGACATTGGATCGGGCCCTATAAAACAATTTCTGTTCAGGAGTTTTCCTTTCTAAATATTTTTCTTTATGGGTACTTTTAACCAAAACTTTCAAGACAGAGAAGACACCACATAAGGGAGGTCCTGCTGCACAAATGGAACTGGAAGAAGAGGGAAAAACAAAAGAAATGACAATATTCTGCAACTCCTTTGTTATCAGGAAAAGGAGACAATTGCTGTCTCCTGGATATAATTAACAACATGGTGATCAAATCCCTTTATTAAAAAAAACATAAGTGTTGCTCAAAGTAAAAATGATATGCCTTAATAGAAAATCTTGAGACTCTGAATCTTCACAGGAGATTATACAAAATCAATGTAAGCATAATAAGAAAAAAAAGATAAAAACTCAGTTCCCAATTTACTATTATTAATAATAATAATTAATAATAAATCTGTTACATAAGAGTTTTTGAAGAGTTCGGCCATGTCTATGCTACTAATTTGTGTTGACAAAAGTGATGTTCACACCCAAAAGTCGACATAATAAAAATCGCAATTTCATGTTCACACTTGCTCCCTCCATCAGCAGATTGCATCCTCTGTGGGGGCACCATCATCGAGAGCGTGAGCAATGCATTGTGGATACCTATCCTACAGTCCTTCTGTCACTAGGTGTTGTGGGATGACGTAGCAGATCACAGCACATCTTGGGACAGTGCTAAATGTCCCATGATGCATTGCTTTCTGTCCCAGAACTCCATCGGCTTCCGACTTTCTTTCGCGGCATTTTTCAATGGTCCTTCTTTGCTGTGCACCCCAGCATCTTTGTGAGAAGGAATGGATCCTGCACTGCTCTCCTATGCTCTGTTAACTGTCATGAAGACATCACAGATGACAGTACAGTTAATTGTGAAATTCCTAACTGAAGAAGACTCGCAGGCACCTGACATTCTGCATGATATGGATAGGAGCAACTTTAGATTGCTTTTGGCATTCACAGAACAGGTGCAGAGGGTAGACCGTCGCTTTTGGGCTCATGAAGCAAGCACTGAATTGTGAGATTATCTCGTCAGGCAGGTGTGAGATGATGAGCAGTGGCTACAGAACTTTTGGATGTGGAAAGCCACTTTCCTGGAACTGCACAGAGCTTGCCCCAGACCTGCGGTGCAAGAACACCAGAATGAGAACTTCCCTCTTGGTAGAGAAGTGTGTGGCAATTGCTGTGTGGAAGCTGGCAACTCCAGCCTGCTACCGGTCAGTCATGTATCAATTTGGAGTGGGGAAGTCGACTGTTGGGGCTGCATTAATGCAAGTGTGCAGGGCAATAAATCGCATCCTGCTACGAAGGACCATAACTCTGAGAAATGTGCATGAAATAGTGGACAACTTAGAGAAACCCATTTCAGCAAACTGTGGAGGGGTGATAGATAGCACACACATTCCAATTTTGGCACCCACCCACCATGCGATGGAGTACATCAGTAGGAAGAGGTACTTCTCCATGGCGTTGCAGGCACTTGTGGATCACTGTGGGCATTTCACTGACATCAACGCGGGGTGGGCTGGGAAGGTGCATGATGCACACACATTCAAGAACACTGGCCTGTACAGAAATCTGCAAGCAGGGACTTTCTTTCCTAACCTAACAGTGGGGGGCGTTGAAATGTCCATAGAGATCCTGGGGGACCTTGCGTACCCCTTACAGGCATGCCTCATAAAACCTTACATGGGACACCTGGACAGCAGTAAGGAGCAGTTTAACCACAGGCTCAGTAGGTGCTGGATGACAGTTGACTGTGCCTTTGGCAGATTAAAGATGTGTTGGCGATGCCTTTATGGCAGGTTGGACCCCATTGAGAATAATATTCCTAGAGTCATAGCTGCGTGCTGTACATTGCATAATCTCTGTGAAGCTAAGGGTGAAAGTTTTGCTCAGGGGTGGAGTGCTGAGGCACACTGCTTGGCTGCTGATTTTGAGCAGCCAGATACATGGGCTGTCAGAGGAGCCCAGAGGGGAGCTATTCGAATTAGGGAGGCTTTGAGGCAGCACTTTGACAATGACTACCAATAACATATATTTCTGTCTGAGTTGTTTCAATGTTACATGACATATAGTTTTCCTAGGGGGCAATGGTGACATTTGGGGCCTTATATTACTGTAATAAAGTAATTAAAATGCCTGTGCATGTATTAGCAGTGCCTGCAATCTCACCTTGTCGAAAAAAAATAAAGATGATTTACCATTATAAAAGTTTGCTTTTATTTCACAAGAAACAGCACACACAAACACACAGATGTTTGGTGGGAAAGGAGGAACCAGGGAAGGGAAGACTGTCACAACTGTGTGTAGGTCCAGCTATCATTGTGAAAGTTGTCCTGGGGGTGGAGTAAAGGGGAAACTGAGAAGTTCCGGACGGTGGAAAGGAATGTGCAGGCGGAATTTGGGGGGTGGAGTTTGGGGAGGCATGGAAAAGAGTTCTGAATGTGCTGCAGTGGAGGTTGAGCACTGATCTTGCAACATGATTAAGGCCTTCAGCATCTGTGTTTTTTCCTCCGTTACTTTAATCATCCATTCAGTAGCGTCCTTAACAAACATGTGATTCTCTTTTTTGTCCTGCTATTCAGCTTCCCAGCACTCCTTTTGTTCCCTTTTTTCTGCATTGGAGCACTGCAGGACCTCTCAGAACATCTCTTCTTTGCTGCATCTTGGGTGCTATCTTATCTGCGGAGATGCTCCGCTGGGGTGCATGGGGTGTTCCTGAAGGCCACATCTGGTGAAGCATGGGGGACATACACAGTGGCGGGATTGTTAAATTCACTCACAGTATTGAAACATTTCTGTTAAATACACCTTTTGCAACATTGCCATCACTTTCTCACTGACCCGCTAGCTAGGCACACATCTCTGTGATCACCCAAAGCATGGTGAGTGTTGGTGGGGGTGGGAGGGCACTCCACATGGGGAAAAGAGTGCACACTCTTTGCAAGGGTCATGGTGCAGCATTCTAGGGAACAAATTCTAAAATTCTCCCACACTTTTCCACGGGCGGGGGTAATTCTAGCAGACATCGCACTGCTGAGGGTAAGCAGGGAAACGAGGGTACACCTACTCCATGATTGTGGCTTTCACCCTGCTCCCTATGCTGCTCACCTATGTGACACTTTGGTCCCTGCACAAGTGATTGCTGAATGGCACGGAAAAGTTTCCAACAATGGGGGAAGGAACAAAGCTGCTCTGCCACGGAACCTTCGGCAGAGGATTGCCGAGGACCTCCAGGAAACTTTCCTGGAGAGCTCTCTGGAGCATTCCCGTGAGATCCCATGTACTGATAAGCTACACAGGGAAATGTCCAGCTCACAGAAACACAGCCATCCTCCCACATTTCTATGCCCTGAACTCACCTCTGCACTACACGAGCCACAGCCACTTACCAGGAATCTCATCTCCTGCTTTTTGCTCACCAGAAAGCAACTGCTGAGACTGGCCAGACACCTCTGGAGTGGAGAACAGTTCCTGGCTGCCTGCCCCACCGGGCGACCCCATTGGGAGCGCACATCCTCATCTAACTCCACCTCTTCATCAATAACTTCGTCCTCTGGGTTAGGTCCTCTTTACGCTGCCTCCATGCCCTCTGAAGTATTCATGGGGCTCTTGGTGATGGAGGTGGGGTTGCCACCGAGGATGGCATTCAGCTCCTTATAGAACCAGCAGGTTTTTGGTGAAGCACCTGAGCGATGGTTTGCCTCCCTCACCTTGTGGCATGCCTGCCTCGAGAAATCTGTCTTTAGGTTTCCCAATTCCTATGTCTCAAGCACAGCTGGGACTGCACAGCCTCCACTCCCCATATACTGAGCAGATCCAACAGCTCTGCAGTAGTCCAAGTGGGAGAGCGTTTGCTGCAATAATCCACCATGGTCACCTGGGAAGATGTGATGAGACCTCTCCACACTGCAAACAGGAAATGGAATTTCAAAAATTCCTGGAGCTTGTAAGGTGGAGGGACAGATGGTTTTTTACCTGGCTGCAGGGAAGTGGAGTTCAAACTGCTGACCAGAGCGGTCAGGATGAGCATTGTGGGACACCTCTTGGAGGCCAATTAAAGCAATGAAATGAAGTGTGGTGTCTACACTTGCACTTTGTTGACAAAAATGTAGAGAAAAAAGACATACATCTCTCATGAGGGTGGATTTATTTTGTCGCCAAAACCGGGCATTTCCCCATCAAGAGTCGCCTTGCAGTGTGTACGCACTCGCTGTTTGGGTCAACAAACAGCAGTTTTGGTGACAAAACTTGGTAGTGTAGAAAAGGCCTTCTTCTTTAGAGGTTACAATCTGTCTCCCTCAGACTGTGGAAATCCTTTTGAAGAGGACATTATGCCAGTTGCTACAGAGGATTAAAAAAGGGAAAATAATTGCTCCTTTTCACCTTTAGGGGGGTTGACCTCACTGTTAGTTTTTTTTCAAGATGCGAAGGTACTTGTTTAGGATACAATACAGAGTATGCACTTTTAATAATGGATTAAATCTCAAATAGAAGTTCAGTTAAATCACAAACCTCAACTGCCTTCACATTTTCATTCCAGGCCTGATCCAAATCAATGGAAAGACCCATTGATTCAGTGGGCTTTGGATGGATCAGTTTTTTCATGAATCCCAATTATCCTGAGGTTTCTATATTTGAGCAGTTGCTCCATTATCCCACTTTTTCATAATAGGGCAGCATCTTCTTTGACTATCAGGAATGGAAAGGTTTTTAATACTGTTGAGTTCAGTGCTTTCCCTACAACACAGTACACTAATAGAAATTGATTCCCTTCCATTTTCTCCATGTTAGTCTTCAGTTTGAAACATGAGGCTGGATTGATTCTTAGTGTGACTCCACTGACCAGTTACATCAGTGAGGAATTTGGCCAATGGTGCAAAAGCCCCACATTTTCCATTAAACTGTGTGTATATAAATCTCCTCACTGTATTTTTCACTGAATGCATCCAGTGAAGTGAGCTGTAGCTCACGAAAGCTTGTGCTCAAATAAATTGGTTAGTCTCTAAGGTGCCACAAGTCCTCCTTTTCTTTTTGCGAATACAGACTAACACGGCAGCTACTCTGAAACCTGTCATTAAACTTTTGTTACATTATTTTAGTGCAGATTTACAGATCAAATTGCAAGCACCAGGTATTTCAAGATCTGAAGGGAATTTGATTTTAGAACTATAGTGACAGTTTTCTCACCTCTAATTTTGTGTAATGCATGCAGCTTTTCTCAGCCTGAAAGGTGTAAGATTGTTTCCTCTGTCTGATACCACCACAATACAAATCCTTTGTTTCTTCCCACTTCCCATGTATGTGTTTTCCCACTAAACCTGTTATTGTAAGTTAAGCACTTTGTAGAGTTTGAAGTTATTCCAGCTCCTACTAAAAACATTTCATGTACTTTGTTGTAATTTTGTCCCCAAAAAACAGATCCATTCCACTAGGGTAAAATAGATTTAGGCTCAGATTCTGCACAATCTTCTATGTGGGCAGATCCCTGTTTCTGGGCAGAGCCTCAAAACAATGGCCCAGATGAAGAGGTCTGGTTGCAGCATTGGGGGATTTATGGGGTCTTAAATTTTGTTATATTTGTTAATCCCATATCTATGCCTCCACTTAATGTTTTAAATGAAGAGAGGGGAAAAGCCCACCAACCTGGAAAAAACAAACAACCCTAAAAAGTTAAAACGTATGTAAAACAACATATCCTAATTTCTGACCATATTGTGAATGACAAGCATTTTCTGAATGAGCATATTATAACCTTCAGCCAATTAGCCTTCCCCATTTAGAGGATTTCCTTGCAGCTTTTTTTTTTTTTTTTTTGGAGGGGGGCGGTGTTCAAGCCCCAGTACCTCCAGAGGGGACAATGTAACCTACTGAGCTCTGGCCTTTGTTAAAGTTACTGTTCTTGATTGTAGTCCAACCATGAACCATATAGTGAAATTCAAAATTAATATATTTGAAATAATATATCCCTACCTTGTTTCTCCTGGACAGAATCTTGTCTTGTTTTCTTATATACCAGGGTTATTTTAGTATACAAAGCTGGAGAGAAAAGAAATATGTGCATAAATCTTTCCCTTCCTTTTCTGGGAAACACAAGGAACATACAGTAATAATGATGGTAGTAAAGATTAACGTTTTCTTGAATCCAAAGCAAAGGAACAAAACTGCTTTCTCTAAGAAAAATTCAACTCACTTGAAATAGTCATGTTAAATTATGTTCAGCATTTCTACTTTTTCTCTGATGAGGTACTCGAAGTTTCACTATAACAATTAGTGTCTCCTTGTGTCTTTTCGCTCTTGGGCTATCCTGAGATAACAGTTACTGTTACTGAAATGACCTACACTTGCCTCCTTTTCATATTCATTGTGGAATCTTGCAGTCAGAGTCGGTCCTTAGATGTGGGGGAGAATCTCCATCTGAAGTAATGAATGCTCCGTGTGCACCCCAGACCTAAGTTTGCCCCAGAGTCTGCAAGTGTATTTTGCATACTAAAACAAAGAGAAGTCGGATTTTTTTGGTTAGCAAAATTGTAAAGGACAAAAGATATGATTTACAAAGTGAAAATCAAGCCATGAAACAGAATGGACCATCTAGGGCCCTGCCTGCTAAGAACATGAGGCTCTTTGCTAAGAGTAGTCCTTTTGATTAGAACCTTCTTGTTTAGAACATTCTTTTTGAAAATTGTATGGTTTTCTTCTCCCCCCTGTGCTGATTTACTGTGACATGTAGCATGTTAACTCTGCTCTGGACAGAAGGGAGGTGAGAGTGACTCTCAAAGATCTGGGACAGAGAAGTCTCAGCAGGGTAGACCTGCTGGGGCCTAGGAGAAAGGAGAACCTGCTGGGGAAACTCTGAGCAGGAAAACTTGAGAGAAAAGTTAAGGTGGTTGATTATATTTTTGGGTGGTAGTCTTGGGGTTGTCAATACAGCTAAGCTCCAGGAAGGGGATAATTTTTTAGTCTCAATAAAATATGTGTACATTCTATTCACATGGCAGTGAGCCTCAGAGCCCAGGTCAACTGACTCAGGCTCGTGGTGCTCACGTTACAGGGATGAAAATAGCAGTGTAGATGTTACAGCCTTGGCTGGAGCCTGGACACTGAAACCCAAGTCTTGTCTCAGAGCTCCAGCCTGAGTGGGAACATATACACTGGTATTTTGAGCCTCATAGCATGAGCCCCATGAGCCTTAGTCTGTTGACCTGGGCTCTGAGACACACTGCCATGCAATTTTTTTTTTTTAATTTTTTTTGCAGTGTAGATATACCCTCTATCTACACTACCCCATGAAGATTACATGATGAGGCTAATTCCCGTCACCTGTTAAACAAGGGATTAAGAGACAGTTAGTGCACCTTCAGTTGACTAATTGCCTCTGGCTGAGGCAGTGGACAGAGCTAGTAAGGATCACTAGGTACCTGAGCCCTTATAAGAAAGCTGAGTGGAGCTTTCTTGAAAGTAGAGGAAGAGACTGTAGGAGACAGGACTCTTTGTGATACCCACAGAGATTAAGTCAGACTCCTGTGGAGTTGGGGGGGGGGGCTGTGAAAAGGGGCTTAAACAGACAAGAAGACAGGTAGGAGAATCCTCAGGGAATGGGTTAGGCTCCTGTGGGGGATGCCCTGCGGTTGCAGTCAATAAAAGTACTTTAGGAGAGCCTGAGAAGGGCAGAAGAGTTGTTAGTTCAACAGGGAAAGGAGAAGCCAGAGACTTGAGAACCAAAGGGAAGCTGTGTGAAGCACAAACTGTGGGAAAGCAGCCTGAGGGGCGTTGGAGGTAGGAAGTGAAAACAGATGCACATCTGAAGAAGCAGGCCTATCTGTTAATGCAGGGTCCCTGAGCCCAACCTAGAGTGGTGGGTTCCCCTACCAGTGCCCGAGGAAGCCCGACAGAAGCAATGCTGAGCCCAAGGTGGGGCTGGAGACTGACTCCACAGGCCAGGCTGAGCAGCAGCCCAAAAGGCGGCTGAAGATGTTTTTGTTTTGGGAGGTTTCATGAACTTTTAGTTGGATTATCTTAACTTTTTGTGACTGGGCTGGAGGACTGAGCCACAGAAGACCTGGCAAGAGGCAGATGGTCAGCAGGAGGTTTTGGAGATAAAGCTTGCAGCATTGCACCCTGACACAAGGGGGTGCTACAGGTGATGAGTACACTACCTTATAAGGTATATCCCTGTCAGAATAGCATATGAACTGGAAATTGTTATGTTAGACTATACAGGTGTCAATATTTACAGGTTAACAATTCAAATCCACAAATTATTAGGGTAGCTAATATGGTGAGTGCATATGCAAAAATGTTATGCTAATTAATCCTCATAGATGTTTGGATGGCGTAAAATGCCCATAAAGCCTGCTTTGCTAGCTAGACAGCTGAGGATTCCATTGGCACGAGGGGATTGCCAGGTGTAGATGAGCCCCTGCCCTGAGATTGTCCACAGAATAGTTTTGAATAATGCCAGCATAGAAACTGCCCTGAGGATCAGGGAGCTGCAAATGACTTCTTCTGCACTCTGTCCCAGCTGCTCCCAGAAAACCATGGGAATAGCTGAGAACATGGGTTTTTATTTTTCATGAAACTAGTCTTTCCCTGGTTAAGCAACATTTCATAACTTAGAATTTTATGACAAATGATACCAAGAAGGCTTGATGATCATTATTAAGAGAAGATGTTAGCAAGAGTGAATGATCAAAGAACATGAAAAGAGAATTTATTTGGATGAAAAGATGGATAAATAATAATAATTAAGACTTGGACAAGGCTGATATTTATATTTGAAACATAAATATGATGAGCATTTGCCACTACTTAGGAGTTCACGTGCAGGCACATTTTAAAAAAACTGAGGGCAAGATACTCAACTAGTGCAAATCATTGATGCTCTAGATCTGGCTCTGTATATTTTGCTCACTCCTCTGTGCATTGCATCACATATAGTTTCAACAAACCTGGCAAAAAAAGCCTGATCTTTAACACTTCACTGTAAATTGAACTGACTTACACCTACCTGACTTTTGAGCCAGACAAAATTTCTCTTGATTTACAATCCTGTTTACAGTACAAACTTAAGGGAAGACTTATCAGATGAGTTTACACTTCTGATGCTGATTCAAATACTAGGTGCACGACAAGGTATAAAAGGTTTGCTTATTGAAGTTTCCTATCCCCGAGATGGAATGAAAGAAAATAGGTTTCCAAGCTGAAAACATTGTGTCCCGGTCTGGTGTTTTGGCAGGGGATGTAGTTTTTCAGCTGAATACAATACATCAAAATGGTACACTTATGGATACCCAAATGTTTAATGTGGTATACACCTATTTGGGGAATTTGGAAAGCCATTGTTCCAGTGCTGTAATCTGTATTTCAGATAATACGATGTGCCTGGCAAGCAAGGCAGAAAATGGGGCAAACACTAATTATCTTCATCTTCCATTTCAATGCTATTTGACAGCGCTTTCTTCTGTAATTCTGATGGTTCCCCATTCCTACACAAAAAGACATTTTAGAGTTGTATAAGGCCCTGAGTAGCTTAACTTCCTGGTTTTGCTAATGCCACAAATATACGAATTATTAAGAGAGAGGACAAGCAAAATGAAAATTTATATTTCCATGCAAGCCGTGTAAATTACATATTGTCTTCCTCACATTTTGCCCGTTCTCTGGGACCAAAACCCAAGGCTGATAGGAGATCATGGATCACTGTTCTATGACATCCTACATTTTCTCCAATATATTCATGGAAGCAGGGTCAAATTGGGGAAAAATGTCTACAATGGATCTTTGCCTGTCAGGGAAAGCTAAAGGAATTGCATGTCCTCAACAGTTGTGAGAATAACAGGTTGTATCCAAATACGGAGAGGTGAACCAGGAGACAGCTGATTATATGTCTGTTCACACATAATGGATCCACCTTAGCATCATCATCATCATAGGTTAGCACACATACTGTAATGGTATAGTTTTTAAATGCAACATGTCTTTAGTCAGGTTTTGGCTTGTACATGGCAGTATGGCATGCTTCTCCTGAGGTGTTGTCTTGCTCTCCAGAATCTCAGGTTTCAGTTTAAGAAGAAAAAAAAAGTTACAAGCTGTTATGGTTACAAAGAAAACCTCAGGATGTGAGCTGAGTGTAACCAATGCAGAGATCTCTGGGGTGCGGGGTAAGGTGGGGGTGTCTAGGGAGAGCCTGGAACAATAGCTCTGAGCAAATGTAAACTGTCCCATTCATTTAAGTGAGATGTTAATTCAGATGCCCAATAGTGATGATTTAAATTGTCAACATGGTTAATTATTTCATTCTTCATGTGAGAAAGGCTCTGCACAATTCACTGTGAAAGACAGGGGTGTTGGAACAATTTTTATAGTGGGGGTGCTGAGAGCCACTGAACCAAACTGTAAACCCTGTGTATAATGGAAACCACTTCAAGCCAGGGGATGCTTCAGCACCCCCACACCCGTAGTTCCAGCTGACCTGTCGTGAAGGATGTCCCATTTGGGTGCCACAAGTGGCTGGTTTATTGGGAGATAATGCCATCTCCCCCCCACCCCCAAATCAAACAGAAGTCAAGCCCAAGGAGCCTATTTTGGGGGTAGGGGTGGGGGTAGGGGAGGTGGGAATGACTTGGTACCACGGGTAACAGCAGCCGTCAGCCCCCAGGTGCCCTGCTTCTGTGCATCTGGGTGAAGGTAGCATGTGCCAGCAGATTTTCAATTTATTTTTGGTACAGGACCTGGGGGTGTGCATGATCATATTGGTCCCCTTCTCAGCAAGAGTCTGCTTGGCCATATTTTTTTTATAGCTGTCTTAAACCCTGGAGTGGCACACATGGTTGTGGGGGTGTGTGGGCGGGGGGGAGAGGGGCTTCTCAGAGGCTAGTGTATCCTCATAGTTCATACTCTCTCCCCACTATTCCCATTTACCCATGCAGCCCAGTTTTGTCTGTAGGTTTGGCTTCTTTCACATCTGGAGAGGAGGATAATGCTTTAAATGCTGTGGGTCAAATTCTTGATCCAACTATTGTCCCATTCAAGCAAAAAAGGACCATAACTTGGCTTGAATGTCTCCCTGAGAATTCCTCCTGCACGGGGGGAAATTCTGGGTAGTGGAGAGTCAGTATGAAGGCTCTATGCCACCCTTAACCTCTCAGCTGCTGGTGAAGGGCATGTTCTTGGGAAAAGTGAGCATGTCCAAATGCACAGTGATGTTGCACTCCAGCAATACCAGCTACTGGAATGGCCCCTGGAGATCACAGGCAGCTCAGTGCTATTTAAAGTTGACCTCAAAGCACTTCTGAAGGCTACTCTAAGTGACACCCAAAATTAAACCGTCCATAAGCTAGACCTAGACCAAGGGAGCACAGCTCAGTTGTACCAGAGAATCCAGGACATTTCATAATTTTTTAAATGAAAATGGAGTTAATTTGTATGTCTTTCTTCCTAAGATTCAGAAGTTGGAAACTTCCATAGAACAGGTGGGGGAGTGGGGTGGGGAATTGAAAGGATATAATTAAGGATCAAGATAAAACTAATCTGGATTTAAATAGCTTTAATATGCTATTGAATTCATTAGCACAAGAGAACACTGTACTGCAGTACAGGTTGGAGACTCTGGGAAAGAAGCCGAGGACTTCAACCTGTGAGTAATAGTGTTTGAAAGAAGGTGCCTAGGGAGATAATCATGTACTTTAGTGCCAAAATTATTTCAGGAATTTTTGGTTGAAGTACTTGACCCTAAGTTAGTCAATAAAAACTACTTTTTGTTTATCTCCCCCTGAAGCCCCTCTTAGGCCACAATTCAGCAAAGCACTTAAGAACATTTTTTAACGTGGAAATCTATGGGACTTGAGCATGTGGTTAAAGTTGTGTCTCTGTGTGGGTTAAAGTGCTTTGTTGAGTAGAGATAGTTTGCTGTAAAATCTTTTAGTTTTAGTTCTCTCAAATATAGTGAGCAAACCTGGAAAATAATAAAAATCATCAGTATTAACAGTCACGTACAATGGATAGCAAAGTCTGAAATTTCTTGATGATGCCTGTGAGACAGAGTCCTGGATCCTCAAAGGTATTTAGGTAACCAACTGCCCGCTAAATACTTTTTGAGGATATGGACTTCACTCCTGCAGAACACTGGCCTGATCCAAAGATCTGTGTGAGAAGATACTGTGCCAGTGTGGAGTTCCACTGATTTCTATAGGGTTCTTCCCACACCAATCTTATTGGAGGCTCAGGGCCTAGAATAAAATCCTGCCCTCATTAGCAGACAATGGCAAAAGATAAGGTCAAACAGGTGCTTGATCCTGCTCCCCCCTGTCATAAATATAAAGGGAAGGGTAAACCCCTTTGAAATCCCTCCTGGCCAGGGGAAAGCTCCTCTCACCTGTAAAGGGTTAAGAAGCTAAAGGTAACCTCGCTGGCACCTGACCAAAATGACCAATGAGGGGACAAGATACTTTCAAAAGCTGGGAGGAGGGAGAGAAACAAAGGGTCTGTGTCTGTCTGTAGTCGTCTTGGCCGGGGACAGAACAGGAATGGAGTCTTAGAACTTTTAGTAAGTAATCTAGCTAGGTATGTGTTAGATTATGATTTCTTTAAAGGGCTGAGAAAAGAATTGTGCTGAATAGAATAACTATTTCTGTCTGTGTATCTTTTTTGTAACTTAAGGTTTTGCCTAGAGGGGTTCTCTATGTTTTTGAATCTAATTACCCTGTAAGATATATACCATCCTGATTTTACAGGGGGGATTTCTTTATTTCTATTTACTTCTATTTTTTTATTAAAAGTCTTCTTGTAAAACACTGAATGCTTTTTCATTGTTCTCAGATCCAAGGGTTTGGGTTTGTGGTCACCTATGCAAATTGGTGAGGCTTTTTATCCAACATTTCCCAGGAAAGGGGGGGTGCAAGTGTTGGGAGGATTGTTCATTGTTCTTAAGATCCAAGGGTCTGGGTCTGTAGTCACCTAGGCAAATTGGTGAGGCTTTTTACCAAACCTTGTCCAGGAAGTGGGGTGCAAGGTTTTGGGAGGTATTTTGGGGGGAAGGACGCATCCAAACAGCTCTTCCCCAGTAACCAGTATTAGTTTGGTGGTGGTAGCGGCCATTCCAAGGATAACGGGGGTAATATTTTGTACCTTGGGGAAGTTTTGACCTAAGCTGGTAAAGATAAGCTTAGGAGGTTTTTCATGCAGGTCCCCACATCTGTACCCTAGAGTTCAGAGTGGGGGAGGAACCTTGACATGGTGGCACAGTGGTGGGATTAACCTGAAATCATTTTGAGATCCAGTTGAGATTTTTTGAACTAGAAATACAGATTTTAAAAAGGAATTTTTAGGAAGTCCAGAAGGCAGCTTTGAAACTGAAAGCAGCTTGGTTTCTCTCTGCTTTGTGGCCAAGCAGAGACAAAAGGGGATTATCTTGTGAATTGCAGGTTTTCTTTGCCTGGAGGCAGGGTACTTAACTCCTGCAGGGAAATTCACAGTCTTCCAACCCAGAGGTTTTTTTTTTTTTTCTTTTCTTCCTAAAAGTAAATAGGGGGTGTGTGCTCTACCCATTTGCCTGGAGACAAAGTGGCAGGGTTTTTTTTTAGGATTTTGATTTTTTTTTGTTTTACAAGGAGCACAGGTTTGAAAAGAAATTTTTTTTCTTCTTTGGGCTGGGTAAGCAGGTTTCCAAGTAGTTGGAGGTTTTTTGCTTTAATTTGGGCCCAGAGCAGAGACAAGGGAATTGTCTTTTTCTGTAGGCTGACAATCACTATCAGAGAATAGGTATTCTATTCCAGCACAGCAAAATTTTACAGCCAAGTTTTGTTTGTTTATTTCTAAACCTCGGGTGTAAAGTTAGTTAAAAACAGAGAGGTTAGAATGGCCAAATCCTCAGCTCGACTACAGCTGGAATTAGCCAAATTTCAGGCTGAGGAAAAACAAAGGGAACATGAAAGACAGATAGAACTCATGCGGCTGGAGGAGGAGGAGAAGGAAAAAGAGAGGAAGCATGTGGAGGAGATGGAGAGGATAAAGGCCCAGCAGAATATACCAACAAACCCTAGCAATCCTTCTCCAGGTACCACTTCCCATCCCAGAAAGTTCCCCACCTACAAGGCAGGTGATGATACTGAGGCCTTCTTAGAAAACTTCGAAAGGGCCTGCCTTGGGTACAACATCTCTACTGACCAATACATGGTAGAGCTTAGGCCGCAGCTCAGTGGACCCTTAGCTGAGGTGGCAGCTGAAATGCCTAAAGAACACATGAACAAGTATGAACTGTTTAAATCCAAGGCGAGAGTCAGAATGGGGATAACACCCGAGCAGTCTCGTCGGAGGTTCAGAGCCCTAAGGTGGAAACCAGACATGTCATTTACCCGACATGCCTACCACATTGTAAAACATTGGGATGCCTGGATATCAGGAGCAAGTGTTGAATCTCCAGTAAATTTGCCCTTCCTAATGCAAATGGAACAATTCTTAGAGGGTGTTCCTGAGGAAATAGAAAGATACATCCTAGATGGGAAACCCAAAACTGTAATTGAGGCAGGAGAGATTGGAGCCAGATGGGTGGAGGTGGCAGAGAAGAAGAAAACTGGTCGCAGTTGGAGCGGAGACCAGAAGGGACCACCCCAGACCACACCCTATTACCAGGGGCCGCCCAAAGCCCCACCTACCTCCCAAAGAACCCTCCAGACCCCTTATCGTCCCACCACCCCGTTCTCCAGCAACCCTCCTCGCCCCAGTGACCCGTCAGCTGGACGATGTTTTAAGTGTAACGAGCTGGGGCATGTAAAGGCCAACTGCCCCAAGAACCCCAACAGATTACAGTTCATTGCACCGGAATCACACCAGAGGTCCACAGGCCCAGATACCTCCCAGATACCCTTGGAGCGGAGGGAAACTGTGAGTGTGGGTGGGAAGAAGGTCACCGCGTGGAGGGACACCGGAGCACAAGTGTCAGCTATCCATGCTTCCTTAGTGGACCCCAATTTAATCAACCCAGAGATCCAAGTGACGATTCAACCCTTCAAGTCCAACTCTTTCAATTTGCCTACAGCCAAGTTGCCTGTCCAGTACAAGGGCTGGTCAGGAATGTGGACTTTTGCAGTCTATGATGATTATCCCATCCCCATGCTGTTGGGGGAAGACTTGGCCAATCATGTGAAGCAGGCCAAGAGGGTGGGAATGGTCACCTGCAACCAGGCTAAACAAGCCGTGAGGCCTAGCTCTGTTCCGGAAACTTCTATCAGGACCCAGTCAGAGGTGATGGACCTGGACCCCAGGCCAATGTCTGCAACAGCAGTAGTGGATCCAGTCCCAGAGACCCAGACGGAACCAGTCCCAGAACCGGAACCAGCCGAACAACCAACACCAGACCCCGTGTCAGCACTGAATCCAGTACTTGCAACCTCAACACCAGAGGGCCCCACCGAACCTGAACTGGCAGCAGCCGATAACCCTACACAAGAGGCTCAGCCGGAGCCTGAATCCCAACATAGTGCACCAGCGGAGAGCAGTTCACAGTCAACAGAAACAGCTCCATCCCCTATATCGCTTCCAGAGGGACCAAGCCTAGGTCCACAATCCCATGAGGAACTGATGTCTCCAGCATCAAGGGAACAGTTCCAGACCGAACAGGAAGCAGATGAAAGCCTCCAGAGAGCTTGGACGGTGGCACGGAGCAACCCACCGCCTCTCAGCTCTTCTAATCGATCCAGGTTTGTTGTAGAAAGAGGACTTTTATACAAGGAAACTCTTTCTGGGGGACACCAGGAAGACTGGCATCCTCAGAGACAGTTGGTAGTTCCAACTAAATACCGGGCCAAGCTCTTGAGCTTAGCCCATGATCACCCTAGTGGCCATGCTGGGGTGAACAGGACCAAAGACCGTTTGGGGGGGTCATTCCACTGGGAGGGAATGGGCAAGGATGTTTCTACCTATGTCCAGTCTTGTGAGGTGTGCCAAAGAGTGGGAAAACCCCAAGACCAGGTCAAAGCTCCTCTCCAGCCACTCCCCATCATTGAAGTTCCATTTCAGCGAGTAGCTGTGGATATTCTGGGTCCTTTTCCGAAAAAGACACCCAGAGGAAAGCAGTACATACTGACTTTCATGGATTTTGCCACCCGATGGCCGGAAGCAGTAGCTCTAAGCAACACCAGGGCTAAAAGTGTGTGCCAGGCACTAGCAGACATTTTTGCCAGGGTAGGTTGGCCCTCCGACATCCTCACAGATGCAGGGACTAATTTCCTGGCAGGAACTATGAAAAACCTTTGGGAAGCTCATGGGGTAAATCACTTGGTTGCCACTCCTTACCATCATCAAACAAATGGCATGGTGGAGAAGTTTAATGGAACTTTGGGGGCCATGATACGTAAATTCGTAAATGAGCACTCCAATGATTGGGACCTAGTATTGCAGCAGTTGCTCTTTGCCTACAGAGCTGTACCACATCCCAGTTTAGGGTTTTCCCCATTTGAACTTGTATATGGCCGTGAGGTTAAGGGGCCATTGCAGTTGGTGAAGCAGCAATGGGAGGGATTTACACCTTCTCCAGGAACTAACATTCTGGACTTTGTAACCAACCTACAAAACACCCTCCGAACCTCTTTAGCCCTTGCTAGAGAAAACTTACAGGATGCTCAAAAAGAGCAAAAAGCCTGGTATGATAAACATGCCAGAGAGCATTCCTTCAAAGTAGGAGACCAGGTCATGGTCTTAAAGGCGCTCCAGGCCCATAAAATGGAAGCATCGTGGGAAGGGCCATTCGTGGTCCAGGAGCGCCTGGGAGCTGTTAATTATCTCATAGCATTCCCCACCTCCAACCGAAAGCCTAAGGTGTATCATATTAATTCTCTAAAGCCCTTTTATTCCAGAGAATTAAAGGTTTGTCAGTTTACAGCCCAGGGAGGAGACGACGCTGAGTGGCCTGAAGGTGTCTACTACGAAGGGAAATGTGCTGGTGGTGTGGAAGAGGTGAACCTCTCCATGACCCTTGGGCGTATGCAGCGACAGCAGATCCAGGAGCTGTGCACTAGCTACGCGCCAACGTTCTCAGCCACCCCAGGACTGACTGAACGGGCATACCACTCCATTGACACAGGTAATGCTCACCCAATTAGGGTCCAACCTTACCGGGTGTCTCCTCAAGCTAAAACTGCTATAGAACGGGAGATCCAGGATATGTTACAGATGGGTGTAATCCGCCCCTCTGAAAGTGCATGGGCATCTCCAGTGGTTCTAGTTCCCAAACCAGATGGGGAAATACGTTTTTGCGTGGACTACCGTAAGCTAAATGCTGTAACTCGCCCAGACAACTATCCCATGCCACGCACAGATGAACTATTAGAGAAACTGGGAAGGGCCCAGTTCATCTCTACCTTGGACTTAACCAAGGGGTACTGGCAGGTACCGCTAGATGAATCTGCCAAGGAAAGGTCAGCCTTCATCACACATCTCGGGCTGTATGAATTTAATGTACTCCCTTTCGGGCTGCGAAATGCACCCGCCACTTTCCAAAGACTTGTAGATGGTCTCCTAGCGGGATTAGGAGAATATGCAGTCGCCTACCTTGACGATGTGGCCATATTTTCGGATTCCTGGGCAGACCACCTGGAACATCTACAAAAAGTCCTTGAGCGCATAAGGGAGGCAGGACTAACTGTTAAGGCTAAGAAGTGTCAAATAGGCCTAAACAGAGTGACTTACCTTGGACACCAGGTGGGTCAAGGAACTATCAGCCCCCTACAGGCCAAAGTGGATGCTATCCAAAAGTGGCCTGTCCCAAAGTCAAAGAAACAGGTTCAATCCTTCTTAGGCTTGGCCGGTTATTACAGACGATTTGTACCGCACTACAGCCAAATCGCTGCCCCACTGACAGACCTAACCAAAAAGAAACAGCCAAATGCTGTTCAGTGGACCGGAAAGTGTCAGAAGGCCTTTAACAAGCTTAAAGCGACACTCATGTCTGACCCTGTACTAAGGGCCCCAGACTTTGATAAACCGTTCCTAGTAACCACAGATGCATCCGAGCGTGGTGTGGGAGCAGTTTTAATGCAGAAAGGACCTGATCAAGAATTCCACCCTGTAGTGTTTCTCAGCAAAAAACTGTCTGAGAGGGAAAGCAACTGGTCAGTCACTGAAAAAGAATGTTATGCCATTGTCTACGCTCTGGAAAAGCTACGCCCATATGTTTGGGGACGGCGTTTCCACCTGCAAACCGACCATGCTGCACTAAAGTGGCTTCACACCGTCAAAGAAACTAACAAAAAACTTCTTCGGTGGAGTTTAGCTCTCCAAGATTTTGATTTCGACATCCAACACATCTCAGGAGCTTCTAACAAAGTGGCTGATGCACTCTCCCGTGAAAGTTTCCCAGAATCAACTGGTTAAAATCGTCCTTGAGATGTGGAAAATATTGTTAGTCTTTATGTACTTGGTAGTATATTTAGAGATGCATGTGTCTTATTAACTCTGTTTTCCTAGAGCTCCAGGAAGAAATCCCAGCCAGTGTTTCACCCTAGCTGAGATTTGGGGGGCGTGTCATAAATATAAAGGGAAGGGTAAACCCCTTTGAAATCCCTCCTGGCCAGGGGAAAGCTCCTCTCACCTGTAAAGGGTTAAGAAGCTAAAGGTAACCTCGCTGGCACCTGACCAAAATGACCAATGAGGAGAAAAGATACTTTCAAAAGCTGGGAGGAGGGAGAGAAACAAAGGGTCTGTGTCTGTCTGTAGTCGTCTTGGCCGGGGATAGACCAGGAATGGAGTCTTAGAACTTTTAGTAAGTAATCTAGCTAGGTATGTGTTAGATTATGATTTCTTTAAATGGCTGAGAAAAGAATTGTGCTGAATAGAATAACTATTTCTGCCTGTGTATCTTTTTTGTAACTTAAGGTTTTGCCTAGAGGGGTTCTCTATGTTTTTGAATCTAATTACCCTGTAAGATATCTACCATCCTGATTTTACAGGGGGGATTTCTTTATTTCTATTTACTTCTATTCTTTTATTAAAAGTCTTCTTGTAAAAAACTGAATGCTTTTTCATTGTTCTCAGATCC
This sequence comes from Lepidochelys olivacea, assembly GCF_965140295.1. Taxonomy (NCBI): domain Eukaryota; kingdom Metazoa; phylum Chordata; order Testudines; family Cheloniidae; genus Lepidochelys; species Lepidochelys olivacea. Next base: position 272,747,022 of record NC_140411.1, read on the forward strand.
AAGGGTTTGGGTCTGTGGTCACCTATGCAAATTGGTGAGGCTTTTTATCCAACATTTCCCAGGAAAGGGGGGGTGCAAGTGTTGGGAGGATTGTTCATTGTTCTTAAGATCCAAGGGTCTGGGTCTGTAGTCACCTAGGCAAATTGGTGAGGCTTTTTACCAAACCTTGTCCAGGAAGTGGGGTGCAAGGTTTTGGGAAGTATTTTGGGGGGAAGGACGCGTCCAAACAGCTCTTCCCCAGTAACCAGTATTAGTTTGGTGGTGGTAGCGGCTAGTCCAAGGACAACGGGTGTAATATTTTGTACCTTGGGGAAGTTTTGACCTAAGCTGGTAAAGATAAGCTTAGGAGGTTTTTCATGCAGGTCCCCACATCTGTACCCTAGAGTTCAGAGTGGGGGAGGAACCTTGACACCCCTGATGTCAATGGGGGTATGTGGGAGGAAACAAATTCCCACTGATCTCAGTGATGCAGGATCAAGCCCTAAATGCTCAGTTCACTATATTTTATTCAGCAAAAGATCACCTTATATATGATACTGAAAATATAGGGCAACATTTACAAAAGTTTCAGAGTAACAGCCATGTTAGTCTGTATTCGCAGAAAGAAAAGGAGTACTTGTGGCACCTTAAAGACTAACCAATTTATTAGAGCATAAGCTTTCGTGAGCTACAGCTCACTTCATCAGATGCATATCGTGGAAACTGCAGCAGGCTTTATATATACACAGAGAATATGAAACAATACCTACTCCCACCCCACTGTCCTGCTGGTAATAGCTTATCTAAAGTGATCATCAGGTGGGCCATTTCCAGCACAAATCCAGGTTTTCTCACCCTCCACCCCCCCACACAAATTCACTCTCCTGCTGGTGATAGCCCATCCAAAGTGACAACTCTTTACACAATGTGCATGACAATCAAGTTGGGCTATTTCCTGCACAAATCCAGGTTTTCTCACATCCCCCCCACCCCCATACACACACAAACTCACTCTCCTGCTGGTAATAGCTCATCCAAACTGACCACTCTTCAAGTTTAAATCCAAGTTAAACCAGAAAATCTTGGGGGGGAGGGGGTAGGAAAAAACAAGAGGAAACAGGCTACCTTGCATAATGACTTAGCCACTCCCAGTCTCTATTTAAGCCTAAATTAACAGTATCCAATTTGCAAATGAATTCCAATTCAGCAGTTTCTCGCTGGAGTCTGGATTTGAAGTTTTTTTGTTTTAAGATAGCGACCTTCATGTCTGTGATTGCGTGACCAGAGAGATTGAAGTGTTCTCCGACTGGTTTATGAATGTTATAATTCTTGACATCTGATTTGTGTCCATTTATTCTTTTACGTAAAGACTGTCCAGTTTGACCAATGTATATGGCAGAGGGGCATTGCTGGCACATGATGGCATATATCACATTGGTGGATGTGCAGGTGAACGAGCGTCTGATAGTGTGGCTGATGTTATTAGGCCCTGTGATGGTGTCCCCTGAATAGATATGTGGGCACAATTGGCAACGGGCTTTGTTGCAAGGATAAGTTCCTGGGTTAGTGGTTCTGTTGTGTGGTATGTGGTTGTTGGTGAGTATTTGCTTCAGGTTGCGGGGCTGTCTGTAGGCAAGGACTGGCCTGTCTCCCAAGATTTGTGAGAGTGTTGGGTCATCCTTTAGGATAGGTTGTAGATCCTTAATAATGCGTTGGAGGGGTTTTAGTTGGGGGCTGAAGGTGACGGCTAGTGGCATTCTGTTATTTTCTTTGTTAGGCCTGTCCTGTAGTAGGTAACTTCTGGGAACTCTTCTGGCTCTATCAATCTGTTTCTTTACTTCTGCAGGTGGGTATTGTAGTTGTAAGAAAGCTTGACAGAGATCTTGTAGGTGTTTGTCTCTGTCTGAGGGGTTGGAGCAAATGCGGTTGTATCGCAGAGCTTGGCTGTAGACGATGGATCGTGTGGTGTGGTCAGGGTGAAAGCTGGAGGCATGCAGGTAGGAATAGCGGTCAGTAGGTTTCCGGTATAGGGTGGTGTTTATGTGACCATTGTTTATTAGCACTGTAGTGTCCAAGAAGTGGATCTCTTGTGTGGACTGGACCAGGCTGAGGTTGGTGGTGGGATGGAAATTGTTGAAATCATGGTGGAATTCCTCAAGGGCTTCTTTTCCATGGGTCCAGATGATGAAGATGTCATCAATATAGCGCAAGTAGAGTAGGGGCGTTAGGGGACAAGAGCTGAGGAAGCGTTGTTCTAAATCAGCCATAAAAATGTTGGCATACTGTGGGGCCATGCGGGTACCCATAGCAGTGCCGCTGATCTGAAGGTATACATTGTCCCCAAATGTGAAGTAGTTATGGGTAAGGACAAAGTCACAAAGTTCAGCTACCAGGTTAGCCGTGACAGTATCGGGGATAGTGTTCTTGACGGCTTGTAGTCCATCTTTGTGTGGAATGTTGGTGTAGAGGGCTTCTACATCCATAGTGGCCAGGATGGTGTTATCAGGAAGATCACCGATGGATTGAAGTTTCCTCAGGAAGTCAGTGGTGTCTCGAAGGTAGCTGGGAGTGCTGGTAGCGTAGTGCCTGAGGAGGGAGTCTACATAGCCAGACAATCCTGCTGTCAGGGTGCCAATGCCTGAGATGATGGGGCGCCCAGGATTTCCAGGTTTATGGATCTTGGGTAGTAGATAGAATATCCCAGGTCGGGATTCCAGGGGTGTGTCTGTGCGGATTTGATCTTGTGCTTTTTCGGGAAGTTTCTTGAGCAAATGCTGTAGTTGCTTTTGGTAACTCTCAGTGGGATCAGAGGGTAATGGCTTGTAGAAACTCGTGTTGGAGAGCTGCCGAGCAGCCTCTTGTTCATATTCCGACCTATTCATGATGACAACAGCACCTCCTTTATCAGCCTTTTTGATTATGATGTCAGAGTTGTTTCTGAGGCTGTGGATGGCATTGCGTTCCGCATGGCTGAGGTTATGGGGCAAGTGATGCTGCTTTTCCACAATTTCAGCCCGTGCACGTCGTCGGAAGCACTCTATGACTCTCCAGTCGGAGAACACTTCAATCTCTCTGGTCACGCAATCACAGACATGAAGGTCGCTATCTTAAAACAAAAAAACTTCAAATCCAGACTCCAGCGAGAAACTGCTGAATTGGAATTCATTTGCAAATTGGATACTATTAATTTAGGCTTAAATAGAGACTGGGAGTGGCTAAGTCATTATGCAAGGTAGCCTGTTTCCTCTTGTTTTTTCCTACCCCCTCCCCCCCCAGATGTTCTGGTTTAACTTGGATTTAAACTTGAAGAGTGGTCAGTTTGGATGAGCTATTACCAGCAGGAGAGTGAGTTTGTGTGTGTATGGGGGTGGGGGGGATGTGAGAAAACCTGGATTTGTGCAGGAAATAGCCCAACTTGATTGTCATGCACATTGTGTAAAGAGTTGTCACTTTGGATGGGCTATCACCAGCAGGAGAGTGAATTTGTGTGGGGGGGTGGAGGGTGAGAAAACCTGGATTTGTGCTGGAAATGGCCCACCTGATGATCACTTTAGATAAGCTATTACCAGCAGGACAGTGGGGTGGGAGTAGGTATTGTTTCATATTCTCTGTGTATATATAAAGCCTGCTGCAGTTTCCACGATATGCATCTGATGAAGTGAACTGTAGCTCACGAAAGCTTATGCTCTAATAAATTGGTTAGTCTCTAAGGTGCCACAAGTACTCCTTTTCTATTTACAAAAGTGGCTGCCTAAAGTGAGGCTTCTAAATCTGTATGTAGACACCTCACTAAGACACCAGATTGTCAGAGGTACTGAGTACCTAGCAGCTCTCATTGACTATCAATGGTACGGAATCAGGTCTTCAGCTGGCTACGTTAAATATGAATTGAGGTGCCTAACGTTAAGGCCCTGCAGCCAGATCCTCAAAGGATATTTAGGCACCTAACTTCCCTGAAATTAATGGGAGTTTAGGCACCTAACTCCCATAGATTTCAATGGAAACTAGATGCCTTGGAGGATCTCAGCTCCAGTTTGGAAAATGTTGATCATATCCTTTAGGTTATGGTCAGGATCATACCTTTTTGTTCTCCAGGCTTCCTTTTCAAACTCAAACATAAATTAATCTGGATTTAAATAGTTTTAATATGCTATTGAATTCATTATCACAAGAGAATGATGTCAGTGCTCTCAAAATCATTACACAATGTGATATCCCTGATTTCTAACTAAAGTTTAGCCAAAATTCAGATTTTATTGGACTTTACAGCATTTTGTTTTCTATAGGACTGGCCTAATGAATGTTATAAACAGTCACAGTTGGGTGTTTGATTTACTTAATACCCTGACACTTGTTTTATGTGTGTGTACGGGGTTGGGAGGGATAGTTAGGTTTTGTCTTTATGGGGCTTGTTGAGGAGTAAAGGACAATGATTTATTTGTTTTTGTAATGTGTTTTATGGCCTCATTGGGTAAGATTATGTTCAGTAGTTTGAATTTTAAAATGATAGATGAGAAAAAATGTTTCACACCTTATCCTGTGTGTTTAATAAAATGCCAATTTAATAATTCTGAACATATGGCAATTATAAATGATGGATCTGAGATAATATCCAAGTGCAATAAACTGCAATGTAAACTGTAATTAAGCAACATAATAATACCACCTACCTATTATATTAGAAAGCTGCTTTTACAACTTATACCAGTTAGATAATGTCGGAAAAGATCACTAAAAGCCTTGTGATATAAATATCAGAGTTTAAAACTGCAAAACACAAACAGCAAGAAAATGTTATTTGTATGGAGTTATCAAAATGGTTTAAGAGCATTTAGCATATAATCTAATTTATCTATCCCATTTTTCAAAATGTCATTTGTCAAGTCAGTGGAAGCATTCCTGGTGAGGATGCGTACTGCTGACAGGAGAATAGTGTGCATGTGAACCACTGCTTTAATTACTGCAGTGGTTCACATGCACACTAGTTAAGTTAAGTCGAGTTAATGTTGTAGTTTAGATGAGGCCAACATAGAAAAAAATGTACAAGCCCAACACAACAAGGTGCAGAAGAAGTTGAACAAAACATACACTGGCAGTGAAGTTGTTGTGCACATGGCTCATTCCTTCAAGTTGAGGAGTGCTGAGAGGTGCCGCATGCCCTCAACTCCTACTGAATTCGATGAGAGCTGATGAGCCGTGGAAGTGTTAAGCACCAGTACCTTGCAGGATTGAGCCTACTGTGAACTGGGGAAGACCAAGCACAGGAACCCCAAGAACTCTCTTTAAGCAGAATACAATATTTTCCTCACAGAGTAGGCCTGGAAACTCTATAATGGATTGTCAGCCCAGGATATTTAAATAAATGCTGCTGGAGGCAAAGAAAAAAATAATTTCCAGGAGGAAGGGTTTGAAAATCTGTTTGTTTTTTTCTTGGAAGGATTTAAGGTACCATGCAGTCTCTTTCCCTCTCCAGATATTTTTAAAAAGTAAATAGTAGTTGAAATAGGAGAACAATTTGCACAGCCACCTAATTTATTTTCATGATAAGTACAAAATTGAACCAGTATAGTATCATATGCTGCCTTTTGCCAGCACACAGTAACTAGGTATGATAGTTGCCAATAGAAACAATATTCAGATGCATAAATCTGTAATAAAATCCCATGTTACCTGAGGACAATAATTCTGATCATTACGGTTTGCTTGACGATAGCTTAATTTGTGCCAATACGTTTGGCACTTCAGTAGCAATTATCTATTCGTTTGGATTAAAAGAGTGATTGCTGCCATCAACAACTGATACAAAACAAGAAAAAAACACTATTAGTACTGGATTTTATGTAAGCAATGTTCCAAAGGGAAAAAGAAGGTATGAGATAGGGAAATTGAGAAGACATCTGTCATGGTAGCCAAGCCTCTATCAAGCTTGATAATGATTATGAATCCATTACCTCTGATATATTGCATAAAGCTGGGAGAATAGAAACTTTTCATATTACATGGGGAGTAATCCACATCCAGCACAAGGAGTCCACAAACACACCCCCATGCTGTGTGTCTCACATCAGAATATGTTGTTTGCTAAATGCTATTGGTATGGCAGAAGGCGTCAGACAAATAAGGAGATTTGCTTAGTAGCTATTTTATTCATCTGCTAATGAGGTTTTCTAGTCACAAAACAAACAGCTGGTTAGTTGCATATAAACCCCAGTATGGGGTGACATGGACAATTTAGTTAATGTATTTTAAAGACAGTCCAGTGATGTTTGCATACTGTTTCTTACTAGGTAGGTCCAACTGCTTTAATAGAAGTTCACATTTTTTCTTGTGTATGTGTGTGTACACGTAACTTGCTCTGTATGTATATCAATATACAAGGAAAACTTGAGAGCCTTGAGATGGGAACAGGGAATGGGAATGGAATGCTAATGTTCTGAGCTTTTACACATGCTCTACAACTTCTGGATTTGCAAAAACTTTTCACATTAAGTAAAATATTGTTGTCTCTATGTAGACAATATATTTTACATATCCCATTTAATGAAATTAAATATGTTTTATGTAAAAGGGAACCCTATGCTATGAAGAAAATACAGTTCTTCTGGGATTCTTGTCTTTGCTTCTAGGACTAAGAAGGGAAATAAAGTGAGAGAAACAAGATGCAGCCTAGGATGTCCTTTTTGCCATGACAAAGGGAACATAACTCGTAGAAGGTTTGGTTTCTATTCTAAAACCACAAACTGTGACTTTTAAGTGGCTTCTAAATTTGGCAAAATGAATTTCCCAACCCTAAAATACAGTACATACAGTTATTTGTTTCAACAACTGTTTTAATCCTTTTTGCTTACCATGCAGCTTCAGGTTTCACAGACATGTCACAAATGTATGTGCTTTGAACCATATTTCAGTGTGATTTAATATTCTGGCAGTAGGCGTTATCAACCTTCAGCTCATATCATAATGTTGGACCTTGAGAATATATCTAACTACTGGCTTCATTTACACAATTCTCAGTAAAGGAAGGTACATCCCTTTTTTCTCTTTTCTTCATATAATTTTTTTAGGTTGTAAAGTGAAAAACAAGAAACATGCATAAAGCAAGGAAATAGGCTTTTACAAATTGAGACCACAAAGGTTGAAGCATATGAACCAGAAAAAAACAACCAAACACAACAGTTTTTAAAGAATAATAAGCAACTAACCAAAGAACCAGTATGAAAATAGAGGGTGAAACAGCCCAGGAAATGACCCACCAAATAGCAGTTTAGGTTTAACATTCTGTTTCTAAATATAGTAGCAGTTGTGACTTGAAGTGAAAATGAATAAATAAACAGTGCTTCCTTTCCAGTTTACCATAGTCAGCCTGGGTCAAAGAAAAAGCCTATAATTGTCACTATTATATATAAAAGAAAATACTTTGTGGTAGGGGAAATGAATTGTAAATTGGTCCGTATTGGGTAAGTAAAGTTGGCTTTTCTCTCTCTCTCTCTTTCTCTGGACTTCTTCAACATAATCTGAAAAGGGTTATCAGATTTCAAGGTATCACTGCACATCTTCTCTTTTCATAGAAGTCATTTTTTCCCATATAGAATTTCCAGATTTTATAGAACCAACTGCTTCTCTCCTTCCCCTTCCGAATCCTAAACTCAAAGTGCTTTCAAGATATCTGTGTGACCTCCTCCATTGCAAAACACTCATATGATAATACATTCACATGAGTAGTTGTGAGACTTTCTGCAGACATCCTTGAGAACAAAATGTCACTCCATATGGATGTTATAGAATGTTAATGCCATTAAAGAAAAATTGCATCTTTTATTTGCAAGATAAAATTATTTGCTAATTCTGCTACCCCTACTGACACTGAGTAGTACCTTACCCAGCTTGATTGATCCCATTGAAATGAATCGGTCTACTCAAGGAGTAAAGTTCTGATTAGGTGAGTAACTGTGGCATAATCTAACCTTTTAAGAATACTTTTTGCACCCACTTCAAATTCACTGTCTCACTCTATTAGTTCATTCCTGGAAAAATCCTGAAGATTGTATTAGTGATATCAAGCTATAGGCTTAACCCCAAACCCATTGAAGTTAGTGGAATGGTTCTCAGTTACTTAGTGGGCTTTCAATAATGCTCAATGTGTTGTATGAAGACTCATAAAATGAGGATGAATTCTTTTAAAAAGAGGGGGAAAAGAGAGTCTCTGTTCCTCTATACATGAGGTATGCTTTTGGGGCGGGGGGGTGGGGGGGAATACAAAGAAGCAAAACCAGTGTGGCTTTGGCTCTTAAAACTGTACCTTAGACATTCAGGAATTCATATGTTGGAGTTGAAATCAATGGAAGTTTTACCAATAACTTCAGTGAGGCCAGGATTATACCCGTTAAGTTTAACCGATGAAAGGGTTTAACTGATGCCTACTACTACCTAGAGGAGGTCTGGGTGTTGTTCTGTACATTTATGTCTGTTTTTATGATACAAGTACTCTAAGATAGAATTAAGAGCTTTGATTTCTCCATATTTTCTCCACTTCTGGCATATAGCTACTAATAAGATGTTTTTTCCTTGATAGTTTCAATTATTATCATGCATTGCCTGTTATAGATGGTACTTTTACTTAAAATGGCATTGATAAAAAGACGCTTTAAAGATAACATTGTGGAGTACAGCTAAGCTCTAATGTTTGCTTAATAAAAGGGAATGTAAATGCGTGCATTTGTTGAGTTTTGGAAATTATGTTGGTGATATAATTTATCAAGAGAAAATACTGAATCTCATTTTTAGATGTTTTTGTATTGTTTCCTGGTGATTCACTTACCAAAGGAGTTAGGTTCTTTGATACATGAATATCAGTTCAAACTGGTCCCGAGCGTTTGATATCTGTTCAAAAGGTCAACTTTTGTGAAAATTGTTTCCACACAAAAACAGTTGTGCAAAAATATGAGACTCCAAATGCTCATTTTCAGTGTCTGTATTATTAGAACATGCATGTTATGGTGTATTTTTGAAAAGACAAATTAGTGTGATGTCTACAATTTGGAAACTGAGTAAAATAATCCCTTGTAGAAAAGCATTATAGAATTCAATAGAAAAAAGTAACTTTTCCATAGATTTTGGGACTATTTTGTTGAATTTAATACAAATTCTTCATTACTACAGTATTCAACAGGTAAATGTAAAACTATGGAAAGGATATCAGTCTTTCTCAGTCAATTATCTAGAAAGCCATTAAATTTCTATAGAACCTTCTATAGAACCTTTAAATTCTGTAAGACTTTAAGATTCTAAGAGTGTTGATCCCGAATTTATTTAATTGTAATACTGAAGATAAATAAAACAGGACACATATCTTAATTCGGGGGAAATCTAATGAAAAACATAATTGTCTCTAGTTTTAGGCAGCAATACTGATTGGAATAGATGACAAATATGGCATGATGTAGTATTAATATTTCCAAAACCTCATAAATGAACGTCCTTGAGGGACAGCCAATATCTTTGGTATTAGTGCCCAAACTGTGTGATCAACATCCAGTGCTCCACCCTCTGCTGAGACTGCAGAAGATCTGTATAATAATAAATTCCTGAAAATATATACTTTATTATTAAGGCTGTGAGTCTGTCATGGAAGTCACGGATTCCGTGACTTTCCATGACTTCTGCAGCAGCTGGTGCTGGCTCAGGGGCTGCTCCCACTGACATGGTCCTGCAGCTCCTAGCTGTGGTTCCTGGCCAATGGGAGCTGCAGCAGCCAGCACTTGTGGCAGGAGCAGCAGAGCCCCTGCTCTGGCCCCTCTGCTACCTAGGAGCTGCAGGGATGCGGAGCTGGGTAGGAAGCCCCTGCCAACCCTACCCCCAAGCACCAGCAGGGGTCCCACTCCTGCGCCACAGCCGGTCCCCCCATCAGCACCACCGGGGTCCCGGGCCACCTCCCGCAGCACCTGCAGTGTCCCCAGACCCCCCCTCCCCGAGGACCCACAGATCCCTGCTCAAGTTTTAGTCACGGCGGGTATTTTTAGTAAAATCTAAATAGTGTATAAACCGTTACCTGCTTCAGAGTCTCCTAATCCCATGGCAAGGGTCTCTTCTCTGTAGCTTCTATTTCACCACCCATCTGTAACTGTCCCCCATTCTATCAGTGGCCTACTAACTTCAGTTTGCAACCATCATTGCTTTATTTTTCTCTCCCCTATAGCAGTTTGTGGGACCTCCTGTGTGACTTAGGTCTTCTCCAAATCTAAAGGTCCCATGGCTGTTCCAATGTTCTCTTAAGAGAATTCATCTCAAACTCTATGATAAACCACCCCTCCTGATAGTCTACAAAGCTTCTAGTCAATTTATGATTATATTTATGATAAAATGTTTATAATAAACAGGGCCCTACACCATCTTTGGATGACTACATTACATCCATCTGATTCCTCTTAAAGTTAATGGAAATCATGCAGACAAATCACCAAGTATTGTAGTAGAAATTTACTCTACTCTGTATAGTGCATATTGTTTGTAGACCTACTTGAGACTGCTGAAGGTCAAGCAGTGATATCAAGGCTGCTGAAAAAAGTCTTCAATTTAAAACTAACCTGTGCAACCATAATTAAGACGTGAATTAAAACTAATACAAATTAGCCAAATATAACTGATGTGAAAATGTGATTGGATAGGATGCATGGTCCTCTAAGAAAAGATGCTTATAGATGTAGAACAGCTTGGCTTAGAATTAAAATGGTGAGAAATAAATAATTTAAAAAAAAATCCCAGCAGGAAAATTTCTGAAAAACAGGAAAGTTCAGTGGAGATTACCAGGGAAAACATACACAGCTCAGTGCTGATGGTTTATTAGTGCTCAAGGATTTTTTTTCTTGCACTAGAGAGCAACAATGATGTGCTGCCAATATTTTAATAACTCTCATTCAAAAATGTTGGCCCTTCGCCTGTGATAAACCCCATGTACCAAGTATTCATGAACTCAGAGAGAGACAGGTTGAAAAGCAGGGGTAGGGTGACCATATTTTCCCAAAGGGAAAATGGGATATCCCATGGGGCTGGCCCAAGGCTTTCCCCCGCCCAGTATGGGGCCAGCCCAAGCCCCTCCCCCACCTCCTACCCGCGTGGGCCCAGCGTGAGCCTCTCCTGCTGCCAGTCCCTGGCCGGGCCCCAGCTGCTCTCCTGAGCCCTCCCTCCCATGCAGGGCTATTATTGCTGCTTGTCCGTCAGTCCTCTCCCCCACAGTCAGCAAGAGCAAATGGGACAAATGCATAGTTTTGCGAAAAAAGTTGGGACAGCCAGGACAGGGCTTAAAAAAGGGAATGTCCCAGCCAAAAAGGGACGTATGATCACAGTAGTTAGGGGAATCCATGCATTTGCTTTTCTATTAAAACAGAAAGCTTTTCTCATAACTGTTGTCATTGTCCCCTTCCTTGGACTTACCATAGCAAACTTATATTAAGTGCATTTGCTGGAGAGACTAATACTGTGTACCTTTTTCTTTAAAAACATACTGCATGTGAAATAGCACAGCCACTGGAGAGCATCCCACTCAGATTTTGTTTTGATGGAACATGACTTTGGGTTCAATATGCTGCATGCATTACCAAGGCAAAAGTATGTTCTTCTGAAGAATACTTATGAATCTTACTTTTTATCTAATCTATATTTGGCCTGGGTGGTTTAGCAATATGTGGGGAGGTTTGATCTCCATCAGTTTGGTGCGAGGACTAGTTCAGTATATAACTGTGTAGTAGCCAAGAAGGTTGATTAAGGAGCTCAGGATTTTGTCCTCTGATCCTCACCAGTCCTTGTTCAAGCAAAATTCCCACTGATTTCAAGTAGGACTTTCACCTGAATGAGATCTTAATATTAGGGTTGTTTGCCAAGTTTTATATACTATTAGAAATGCTCATCCTAACTTATTGGGATGTATATTTGACTGAAATGGCAGGGGACACTGTGGTCCATGGATCTCTTGCCTGGTTCAAATCCATGGGGACATGCCATTTCAAAGTCTGCCCTGTTGATCTCTGCAGTGGCCTGGGGAGAATAATTGACTGCTGGGACTGGAAACTTTGTTGTAGCTTCCAGCAGGTGAAGTGTCCATGTCCTGTTTCCCCACTGCATAGTTTTTGTGGTTGTGAGTGGGGTTTTCAAAAGTGCTCAGTGTTGACCCAACCACTTAACCATTGACTTCAGTGGAAACAGTTAGGCCAATACTGAGTGTGTTTTGAAATCCCTACTCCACAACATGAAGGTTTTGCTCTGGGTTTCCTGGTTTGCTTTGGGAGATGGCTGGTCATTCACTGGGAGTGACATGAGCCACTGAGGGGATCTTTTGCCTTCTCTAAAGCATTTGGTAGGTTCATGTATAAAGGGTAGAAATTTGCAGGAATTTGACTGAGGAAGACAGTCAATTCAGTTATGTGCTAGTAGGAAGTAGTTTTATTGTAGCAACTTCTTTGGCTGGAGTTCAGTGATAAGTGGCCCTTCGGGATAAATCTCAAATACAAGGTGAGGACTGAATGAAGCCTGAAACAGAGATGTTCAACTTCAGTGCTGAGCGTGGATTAAAGTGCCCAAATTCTTTGCCTAAGGAAAAAGCAGAGTGAAGCATTTTGGTCTGAAGCTAAATCTGGCTTGGCTGATTGGGAGTGAGGGGATGAATGGAGGTGGCCTCCTTCCCATGAATAAAGGGCATTTTTGGTCAGCTGTTAATTATGGAGCACCCCTTTGGGCAGGTTTGTTGGGGGGTAACATAACTGGAAACACTATTAGTTGTGAACATTTAACTGTTAAAGTTAGGTAAACTGGTTAGTAAAGTTGTAGTCATCCATTTAAACCATGACCATCCCAGAGAGTCTCATTTCTTCACTTGCAATGTCCAGGCAAAGGGCTGGGAAGTATGGAAATGCTGCCAGTACTCTACAGAACAAGTGGAAAGTTGAGGTCTGAGTTCTCATGTCATCCATAGTGAAGAAGGAGAAGGATTTTTTTTTTTATGGTGAGAAATGACTGTGGCTGTTTCAGACAAGGTCCCCTTTTCTATTTCAACAGGAGGGGAACGCAGGTAGAATATATATATATATATCCTAGTTGAAACTGCAAGGAAATGTAATTGTTCCACACTAAGAAATAGTTATTCACAAACTTCAACCCATTGATTTCAAAGACCAAATCTTTTGTTCTAGCTGCAGTCCAGTTTAATTGTATCAGTAACCCCAAAATTTTTCCCCACTCCACTGGCTTCATGGAAATTTTACTCAATGCTCCATCACCTCCACTGGGGCTAAGCAATATATTTCCCTTCCCCTCTCCCCCACAAGAAAGATATAGGCTATTATTTAGCTGAACTTTCTGCTCAAGATGGAAAAGTCAAAATTTGATTTTCTCCTAACTCCAGTGTCTGTTGGACTCTGGCAGGCAGTGATCTAGAGTGCATTATCTTATGCAAAAAGAAAAGGAGTACTTGTGGCACCTTAGAGACTAACCAATTTATCTGAGCATAAGCTTTCGTGAGCTACAGCTCACTTCATCGGATGCATCCGATGAAGTGAGCTGTAGCTCACGAAAGCTTATGCTCAAATAAATTGGTTAGTCTCTAAGGTGCCACAAGTACTCCTTTTCTTTTTGCAAATACAGACTAACACGGTTGTTACTCTGAAACCTATTATCTTATGCCGTTCCCCCAGTTGCTGGGAACTCTCATATTTTGGATGACCTAATTATAGCCCAGTTTCAGAGGGGGAACTTGTTTCTCTGAGACCAGAGTTAGGTTGTTGTAACAGAGCACAGGCGTATACCCAGTTGTGGGTCAGTACACCAGAAGCTGATGTGAACTCATGTGAACAGGCAATAATTTATTAAATCTGAACTTTGCCAGTGGGTTCACAACAAAATTTGACCCCAGCTTGAATGCAAAGCTTTGGCAGCTCTAGAGCCTGTGAACCAATATGAACTGGGATTTGCACAAAAATTCCTGAGTCTGTTGTTGTGAATCAAACTTGGAAGAAGTTTTTTTTTTTTTTTTTTTAGATCCAGTGACTCATACCTATTGCTCTGTTGTTTTCAAAGCACTTTTAGCTATGGGTTTCCTCCATGAGCAATACATGTAATGTATACGTTATTATTTATAAGTTAAAACATTTGTTGAATTGAGCTACCGAGCCCCAGTTTTCAGAACTAGTGGAGAGTGGCATCTGCAGGAAGCCAGTTCCTCCATCTCGGAGGAAATTAGAGCCACAGGAGGCCTGCTCTAATTTCTGCTGCTAAGGCCAGCAGGAGATTAGGTTTAGAGGAACTCAGCTCCCCAAACACACACTTCTGCCCACAGCTTGCCCTCAGCTCGCCCCCAACATACCCTCATCTTCCCCCCTGCAGCAATGGGGGTGTGTGTGGCACGTGAAGATGCTGGGTTAGGAGGCAGCTTTGTAGGAACTTTAGACTGGCAGAGATTCTCTAGTACATCTCCAGTACAAATCTCCAGGTTAAGTTCATTCACGTGGCACAAAGTGAATTTTGGCAGACTGAGGCCGATGAGAATCCAGCTCAATCAGTTTGACTACATGATGGCTAGCTGTTTCATTCCAACCGAAGCTTTATGATACAGATAGCAAATTACAGCTTGAAATCTAATGTTAAGATGCTCTTTGAGGTCTGAGTCCTTAAGTTTGAACCCATGTTTTAAGAGTTTTTGTAAACTAATTTCTTTATTGATTTGTGCCATAAAAATAGATCTTTCAAAGGAAATGTTTACAATGTTGTAAACACGATAATAAAAGGAAAACACACTATTTAAAACTCTAGTACCAATGCCTGTATGCAATACTGAGAATAAAATCCTGACCAAATTAAAGTCAATTGGAGTTTTACTATTGACTTCAATAGGGTTAGGATTTCATTAGGAATTATTGCCTGAAAATGCTAAAAACATAAAGAGATTTAAAAGATGAAAAGTTCAGAAGATAATATGATCTTAGTTTTAATTAAGACACATACTTCCTTTTTTGTCTTTCTCGCTTCTCTCTTGGTGAATGTAATGCAGTAGGTGTTGTGTTTACTGGCATATATAGCTTTCTGTTCTATGATCTCAGAGGTGAAAGTAAGCCAGCACAGCAATTTAAAGGGCCTGGGGCTCCCAGCAGTGGCCGGAGTCTCGGGCCCATTAAATTGCCACCAAAGCACCGCTGCCAGAGCCCCTGGGTGGCAGAGGCAGCTCAGGCAGTAATTTAAATGGCCCTTTAAATCACTGCCGGAGCCCCTGGCTGTCAACGCCACCCCAGGAGCTCTGGCTCTGTGGTAGTGGCAGCTGGAACCCTGGGCCCTTTAAATCACCCCTAGCCCCAGGGCTCCCAGCCACCTCTGTAGCTGGTAGCTCCAGGGGTGATTTAAAGGGCCTGGGGCTCCCAGCCGCCGCTACCGCAGCCGGAGCCCCTGGCCCTTTAAATCTTGATTTAAAGGCCCTGGGGATTTAAAGGCCCTGCCTCTTCCAGTTGAGGCCACACCTCTTCTGGGTGAGGCCTCACCCCCTGCTGAGGACTCCCACGTACCGGTAGGTCCTTTAAATTACTTTCACCCCTGTAAAAAGAACAGGAGTACTTGTGGCACCTTAGAGACTAACAAATTTATTTGAGCATAAGCTTTCGTGGGCTACAGCCCACTTCATCAGATGCATGCAGTGGAAAATACAGTAGGAACATTTTATATACACAGAGAACATGAAACAATGGGTGTTACCATACACACTATAATGAGAGTGATCAGTTAAGGTACACCTGCCGAGAACAGATGAGAACTCAAAGCGGGTATGGAAGCTGTGCAATCTCCCACTGCTGGAACTGCATTGCTTAAGAGGCTGTGAGTGTTGTCCACTGTATTGAGATCAGGTGACCTTTGCACCATTTACTTTTCTTGTTAGAATTACTGTCTCAAGGATGGACAATGGGTTCATGCTGTGACATTGCCTTTCTCCCCCTGGGCCCCTTACAATCTTTGCCACAAAAAGAGAGAGGTCTGAATTTAGTGGCTATGGAACTGCTAGTGCATTGACATTTTAATATTTTCTAAGTTGTCTGGTTGGCCAGTGCTTCCCTACTTTATAGCTCCAATGTTCTGCGAAGCAGAGGTTAGCTGCTTGATATACGGAATGTCACGCAGTTTAAACTAGGCCAGTGCTCTCTCTTATTGCTTGTAACATTAAAACTCTTAAGGGGTCATCCTTGTGAGAAGGGGGGAAAAAAGAAATGAACAGTAAATGGCCCATCAGCAGGAATCCATTCACATGAGAATGGCTTGAGAGAGAATGGGAAATAGTACAAAATCTAATCCCTTCCCAGTATATGCTGGAGATTGTAATCTGGATGCTGAGACCAGGAAAGAATGCTTTCCACAATATGCATCATCTGGTTGCTTTAGAAATGGTGATGTGGGCTGGAAGGAGGCGGTACTGGTTATATAACATGCAATTTAAGCTAATGGCCTTTGAGAAGGAGAAATTAATTTAAGGAGAACAGATCTACAAAGCCTCAGTTGTTTGGAAGGCAGTTTCAGTCTCCACTGACATTAAATAATATCACTCCTACTGAGTCCCAACTATGTTTATTATCATTTAATTTCTTGCCAAAACCCACATTCTCTTATCATGGCATCCCAGAGCTTGGAAACTCTTATTGCAATTAGTAGAAAACAAGACTTATTTATCCAGGTTAATAATAAAATTACAAGGCTCTAAAATACTGATCCTGGAGTAAAATAATATATCACAATTTATTGCTCTAAATTTTCCACAAAAATCAGTTAAATGTTGAGAAATAATGTTGCAACTCCTAATGATCACATCTCAGCCTTTGTGCTTTATAAAGATGACATTTATGTTTTTAATGGCAGCTACATTGTTTACTGAACTAGAGTTTTGAGGGCTTTCATAACTGTTCAGATTCCACAATTTGTTGCTAGTACAGACTATTTCCTGAAACATTTTTAAAAATCATTAACTGAATTTCAAAGAGGATCATTTTATCTCTCTCTATCTTTTCTACCTTTATTTTATTGACAACTTGGTGAGATAGGGACGATTTTGCAATAGTTGAAGAACTGTATTCCTTTAATAATTTTACTGTGTATCTGTGTGTTTGGGGGTTAGAAGAGGATGAAGCATTTAAAAACTCTGCTTCCCACAGCACCTTGAACTTGACAGCATGAATTCAAGACAGTACTTGGATAAGCGTCAGAACTGCAGAGATTCAGAATCTTAATCTATTGTTGAGCTACCATCCAGAAACCACCCCTACCCCCGCCCCCTTGCAATAAATCTATGCATTCTCATATTTCTCATGAAAAATACCTGTTGGATATTCCATTAGGAAAAATATCAGTTGTATAGAAAACAAAGAAAATATTAATGTTGCAGATCAACAAAGAAAATATAGGTAGACCATGTGCTTGGAAATATAGTCTGCGGTGTGATTGTGAGATGTATTTTCTTCCCAGATTATACTGACACTGCGAAGAATCCATCCAAGGGGTATTTTTAACCATACAAGGAAAAGTGGACAGAGATTCATAAGATCACATATTTCATGGTGGTGGTAAATCAAATGAATATAGTTCCCAGAATAGTATTTATAGCAGCAGATGAAAGCCATCATAAGCCATCTTACTTTAAGGTTATTTTAGTAGCCAACACAATGTTCAGAGAGAACACAGGCACACATGCAGAGGGGGAAAAAAGCAAAACTGTCTGAGAAAGCCAGCCACAAACTGAGATGCTAGTACTTTCCTTTTGTATCCCTTTCATTTATTTATTAAAATGCCTAAGCCTCGAGTGCATCTATATGAAAATAAAACCATACCTTTAATGAAAACTAGCAACGTAGAAAATATCTCCAAAGATTTTTTCAGGTGTGATGCAACCATAAAGCATCTGAGCAAAATCCCAACTCAGATACCTAGACCAATCCATATAAAACGGGTCAGAATGATTCCTTGAAAATTTATCTGGTAGCTCCTTTTTTCTGTTCTTCCTTTGGCTAATTATTCATGAACAGACTTGGATTTTTACTAATTGACCTACTGTTTGCCATTGCTCATGGGCTATTTTAAGGGAACAAAAAATTGTTCACCTTCGGAGTATGGTATTTGTTATTGAGAGTGTCTGATCAATCTCCCTTAAAGCAACCCATTGGCTTATTCTAAACAGGGTTATCAAATAGTGAAAATTCCTGTTCATGAAACAATCCCTTTCATAATTTTTAACTCAACACTATTCAGATATTAAACTATTAATTCTCATAACAAAAAGTACATATATAATATAAAATAATTTCAGGGCTGGCCTTTAGTTTCATAAAATGTACAAGTGAAATTCTGACCCCATTTAACTCAATGAAACTTTTGCAATTTGCCTGTGCAAAGTAAGAAACACTGGTCTAGATTCACAAATGGACTTAGGCACTTACCTAACTACCACTTTAGGAACCTAAATCCCAGAATCAGGCCCCACTGGAATCGCAAAAACCACACTCAGATGCCACCAAACCAGGTAGGTGCCTAAACTCGCTTGTTACCTAAATTTTTACAGTAAAAATTCCCTATGAGTCTATGTTTCTACCTCTGAGCATGCTCAGTGCAGCCCCATTCCAGGTGTCCAGATGCCTATGCACTAGAGAGATGCAGAAATCAGAGAAAGATAGGCAGTCCTCTGCCTTACTGTCCTGTGGGGCCCAATCTTGTAAGCATGCTCAGAACTCACCTACTGGATTGGGCCCCACATGTGAACTTGCAAAAAACAGTGTGGAGAGGGGGGAGAATCTCCCACACAACTTTTAGGCCAGTGATTAGGGTACTCCTCTGGGATATGGGAGATCCTTGGTTCAAGGCCGCTGCCTGCCTATGTGGGAGAAGGGATGTGACAGGGCTCTGGCACCTCTCTGGAGAGTGCCCTAACTGCTTGGCTATGGGGTATTCTGACGTGGAGCTCCTTCAGTTTCTCCTGGTGAAGCTGTTCCACTATGGATCAATAAATTTACAAGTCATTAGAGTAAGGCTCTGGATCACTTCCTTGTACGTGCTCTAACCACCAGGCTACAGGTCATGCTTGTTGTTGCACTGTGGCCCAGTGACGAAACATTATTTAGCCCAAGTAGAACAGCTCCTGAAAGAGAGATTGCGGTTGCTGCTTTGTATAAGCCCCCTACTGGGGCCTGTTCCAGTAGGAAAGCTCAGAGCATGCTTATTGGATTGAGAGTAACAGCCGTGTTAGTCTGTATCCACAAAAAAGAAAAGGGGTACTTGTGGCACCTTAGTGACTAACAAATTTATTTGAGCATAAGCTTTCCTGGGCATGCATCCGATGAAGTGGGTTTTAGCCCACGAAAGCTTATGCTCAAATAAATTTGTTAGTCTCTAAGGTGCCACAAGTCCTCCAGTTCTTATTGGATTGGACGCCATAAGCAAGTTGCATGGAGGAATGCCTATCTTCCTCCAGTTCACATATTGCTCTGGGGCATAGGAATCGGGACTCCTGGTGTGGTTCTGGGTTGTGCATGCTCAGCTAGAGAGCTTTTACTGGAAAAAATCAGGCATTGAGTGAGTTTAGATTGGACAGCAGCTGAGCAGGGGCCTGATTCTGGGATCTAGGCAGTTAGGCACCCAAGGCCTTTTATGAATTTAACCCTTCATGTTACAGTCGGGAAGAAATACAGATGAAAGCTGTGTCTCAGTGGAGACACTGGATATTTTATTGGAAAACAAAACAACAGCAGAGGAGGATCCTGCTGGGAAGGAATACTGAAATAACTATAATCTTACTGCTGAGTATGGGGCAAATCTCTCTCCCCCCACGAATTGTACAGGGAGCCTAGGCACTTAACTCTGGCTTTGTGAATCATAGTGATTTTCTGGGTGCTTGAGCATCATCACATCTAAATTCCTTTGTAAAACTAGCACATCGAGCTTTCTGCTACTTCCTTTAATTCAGAGAAGGCTGGTGTGCTGGGAGGGATGAAAATCCATATGATAAGTATTTATTCTTGGCATTGTTTCTTTTGGCTACTTAGCATTACAGCAAATTAATTTCTTTTAAAAATAATGCAATGTCATGGTTTTAGCAAGCTAATTGAATTCCAGCCCACAACCTCTCTCCAAAATAAAATAAGTAACAAACCCATGATCAAACAAAACCAAATAAAGTCTGAATGCTAACAAGACCTGTACACCTTCCCAGGACGAAATAAATATAAAATAAATCTAGAAAGGGGGCAGTTGAGAATTTACATTTTTTTTCCTCCCAGAGAATTCATGCCCCTGTTTTTAAGAGGACAGTTTGTTCAACAAGTAATTTACTTTCATTATCTGATGTACTAATATCTTTACCCTCCCTAGATATTGAGTTGATATAAATCCAATTAAGAGAAAGGTAGATGTGCAACAATAACAACAAAGTATGTCCTCTACAGAGTTAGTCTAGGGTAGGTATTATATAAAGAATCAGAGAGAGAGAGAGTAGAGGGGGAAGAAAAAAAAACCAAAAAACTCGGGTATCTGAGATATGAATACCCTCCAAAGCCGGGGAAAGTCTGAATCCAAATCTGAATTTTGTGGCTGACCACTATCTTCAAGCAAATGACTGGAGTCAAATACCCATCCAGATTAGAATCTGAATTCAGTGGCTCAGGCCCTTCTCTAGTTTCAATGTCTCCTGCTGACAGAGAGACACTTTTCTTGTTACTGATCTTGATCTTTTGGAAAGCTTCTTTTGCTCTTTTACAAATACAGTGCTTGAACTTTAGTTGGAGAACTCTATTAGCTCCATTGAAGCTATTTACAACAGCTGAGGATCTGGTATAATAAGTTTATAGAGCTATTTGATGTTATTTTATGTACTCTTGCTCCAACATTGCTTTGGTAATCTCCTGCTAAATCCTTTCACCCTCCCTACTAAAGTCTCACTCCCCAGCCTTCTTCTCAGGTGGTTCACAGAAGTGTCATGGAATAATCCAGCCTTGCAGATACATGCACAGCAGTACACAACTCCTTCTAAAATATGAGCTGCAGGCAGACCTAACCTTTGAATGGAAGGAAAAGTCTTATTGTCTAACTAGATCTTATTCAGATAACTAGTAGAAGTAATCTCTCTTGAACTGAGTAGAGGAGCATTGGCAACAAAAGATGGAGGAAATTGCATCGGTGTTGTCCTTGCTGTGTCTCTTCTATGGGTAAATGAAGGTCTTTGATCTTTAGGGGTGTCAGTCTGACCCCTTTTCTGAGGACGCAGTGCACATGACAATAAGTAAGAATAAGAGGGCAAAAAGAAATTACTTCTCCTAGTCTCTGTGAAAGGCTGCAAAGCACCGGGTAACATGTTGTCTGCAATATTCTATTTTGCAATACAATATGAAGGAAATTCTTCAGCTCTTTTTAAAAATAAGAATTTTAGGAAATTCAACAGCTTTGAAAAAAATGTTTATTTCCTGGGAGCAGTGTGGGCCACTGACTTTCCTGTTCTAAGAAGCAACTGGGACATCAGATCAAAAGCGTAATTAACTTTATGTGAGTAACTCAGCAAAAGAAATAAGGGAGCTGGCACAGAATAGAAGGTGCTTGCTAAGTTGATCAGGGACGCACTTGTGGGAAGAAAAAAAATCCATTGAGCTATAAATTTGTCCCTTTTTATAATTTAAGCAGCTAAGCATAATAAATGTTTTCAGCTGTTAGCTGCTCTTTGTAGATGAGTTTGACTTTGTTGCCTTTGTTTTACAGTCACAGAATGATTACCTAAGCATAAATTGAGGAAGCAGATCTATATGCTTATATATTTTATTTCAAGAGACCATAATGTCTAAGCAAATGAGTCTCTGAAATTCATCTTCATGCTGGCAGAAGAAAGGAAGGAATAGATAATGGAGGCTTCTAAGCAGTTTCTTTCTTTTTTCAAAGAGACCTTTAAAAAGCTAAGATCACTTGCGTATTAGTGAAAAAATGAGATCAAGAGATCATTTCTCATCACTGTTTACAAGCTGACGTCTGCTCAGCAACACCCTCACAAGTTTTGTCCTCCAAATGGCCACTGTCTTATTCAAATCCCTCCTTAAATCTCACCTCTTAAAGGAAGTTTCCCTACCTTGTTTTCGTCAGCATCCTCCCATGCATGAACTGTTGTCCTATGTTTTATCTTGTCTATACTGTTTTATATGACTGGTGGATCCAGACTAGGGCCAAATTCTGATTTTATTTCACTGTTGTAACTCTGAAGCCAAGGAAGTTGCTCCACATTTGCACCATTATAAATGAGGAGATTTTGGCCCCAGATCTTATTCTGTCATTTGTAAAGTATGTCAAGTTTGTAAAGTGCATTCATGACACTGAAAAAAAAAAAAATTAGTGGGACAGATTCTCAGGTGGCTTAGAGCTGTATAGTTCCATTGAAAATACACCAATTTACACTAGCTGAGAATCTGGCCCACAGTGATTGTACTGTAAGCTGAACGAGTTGACTACCACATCTTAAAATCACTAATAAGGAAGGGGGCATTACAATACACCTAATGTAAATATTTCTAGAACTCTGTGGAAACCTTTGGCCCACAGTCTGTCCATTTATCCTTCAGGTCCAAAGTAACTCCCCTTAATGTGTTCAGCAGATGCTCCTTTCATCTATTGTTTCTAAATACTGAAGACTATATTTCCATATACATATATGGGAACGCCTCTCCTTTTGCTTCATTTGTTCTGACAGAAATATTCAGTTCTACTAAATAAAACGCTTGCAATAACCAATATCAGGGTCTTCCATGTGCTCAGTCATTTGTCATTCTTTTGTGAGTAGCATAATTTCCCATGTTTGCCTTCAACAATACTTTAACAGATAACATGCTGCCAAGAACAGAACAAAAGCTTTCCAAATCTTCTAGGCAGCATTACTGATGACAAACACTACTTTCACATTCTTCAAAACAGCATTAGGAATTATACTATACGTCTATCACTTTGTGCTGTGATCCTTTCACAACTCACAAGCCACACAGGATTGGGCTGGGACAATAGACTTTCAAGGAAAAGAATAGGAGTACTTGTGGCACCTTAGAGACTAACTCTCTCTGCAACAAAGGGATCTGGCAGCAACCTCTCTGGCCACTCAGTAAAAGATTTAAGGGTGGCAATTTTGCAACAGAAAAGCTTCAAAAACAGACTCCAAGGAGAAACTGCTGAGTTTGAATTAATATGCAAATTAGATACCACTAACTTGGGTTTGAATAGAGACTGGGAGTGGCTGGGACGTTACACATATTGAATCTATTTCCCTAAAGCTAAGTATCCTCACACCTTCTTGTCAACTGTCTAAATGGGCCATCTTGATTATCACTACAAAAGTTTTTTTCTCCTGCTGATAATAGCGCATCTTAACTAATTAGCCTCTCACAGTTTGTATGGCAACTTCCAACTTATCTGTATGTACTATATGTTCCATTCTATGCATCCGATGAAGTGGGCTGTAGCCCAGGAAAGCTTATGCGCTAATAAATTTGTTAATCTCTAAGGTGCCACAAGTCCTCCTGTTCTTTTTGCGGATACAGACTAAGAGGGCTGCTACTCTGAAACATGCATATTTGATGGCAAATAGAGCCTTAATGAAGGGCACGGAATGATAGATTTCCTGTGGCTACTTGGTCAGGACCAAATTCTATGACCCTTTACCCAGAATGATTATTGGCACCTTACTTTGCAAATAGCTCCACCGATTTAAATCACACCACTTGTGGCGTTAAGGTATTAATCAGCATCAGTATGGATTGGGGAATCCACTCCTTAATTAGGGCTTTTAATTATTTTAATTATAGAATAGGTCTTTTTCTATAAACTGGGCATGGCTGTACAAAAGTTAGTTTGGTGAACCTCTGTATGACTCACATTTGTAATCACTAATGAGATGAAAGTATGTGTTGTGGATGGATAGTCTGTTATTTTGGTTTGGTTTTCCTCCTTTCTCAGAACATCATTATAGGAGCAGACCTATCGTTGTTTGTTTGGGTGCCTAAACTGAATTTTCACACTTACAAGTGTTTGAGTGTCTTTTGCACTTAATCGTAACTGTGAATTTTCTAATGCTTCTTCTGTTTGTTTTTTGGTAACTATATTGTACCAGTATTTCGGAAGATTGCAAAATAATGCTGGAAAGAGATGTTATGGTTTGTACTCAAATAATGAAAAAGACTGACTGCCTATACTACTTGATGAAATTATATGGTTTCACCATAAAGTGGTACTTGTGCAAATGTAACATCCAGTTTCAATCCATGTGGACTATATACCACACACCATATGTGATGGTTATAAGCCATGTGAGAAATTATCATGTACCTTTGACCACCTCACCTGAGCTCTGCCCACTAATCCATCACTGCTGGGAATGCATCTAATATTCCAAACTTTAAAATATTCCATCATTAAAAAAATATATTGTCTGAGGTGCTAGATGGGCAATATTAAATCTTGGAATAGGGACAAAATTAAGAATCAGTATCTTGCAACCTGTTATTGTTAGAAATTTGTGTTTATTCTTCTGGGGAGACTTTTTGATGTGGAAGCTTCTGGCTGTACTATTGGTTGGCAGCTGCACTGGCTTTGATTGAAATTTGTGGAATATTCCCTTTTTGTAGGTTTTTTATAGCTCTAATTAAGGAAATAGAAACAACTTTAAAATATCATTCTTCTGCATGTACCAATATTTGCAGTTACAAAAATATCCCATTTTGTTTAGAGATATATTATGCAGTATTATCGTTATTGCACTGTTTATGTAGGTTATATTTTAACTTTCTGTACACTGCCTAGAACAAGGGGAAGTTGTGTTATAATGTGTGTGCATATGGATGCAGATTTGGAGTAATGCATGTGTACACCTTACTTGCACTTGTGCACACAGCAAAGTATGTGAGAATATGTGTATTCAAACCAAGTGTTGCAGGTGTGCATTGTAGTTTGCATACTCAAACCTTGCCTATGCAGAAAAGTGCCTGCACATTTTTACATAACCCTTTTTGAACACCATCTCTTGCTGCTTTTGCTCATGGTATGTGCATTCTAATTTCGCTGCCTGGGGTGACTGAAATGTAAATAGTAATACAAAGAGCATAAATGGGGAGAAGTAAATTAGATTTTTATTGCCAAATGTTTTCCTTGGTTACACACACAAACACACCTTCCAGGGAAGCCAATAAAAGTTGGACGTGTGTGTAACCAAAGATAGAATTTGGCTCTTAAAATTGAAGGCGTTCAAATTTTATTGCTGGTTCTGTCTCCTTGTGTTGTTTTTTAATTTAAAGTTTATTTGTAGAACAGTAAGTTCCTTGTACTTTTGTATCTGTCTTTGCCACTGCCATAGTCAAGGTGTCCATTTTCTTATATTGAGTAAAATGTTGTACAAATATATAATATTTATACTTTGACAATATGCCTTTAGATATCTCTAATGCTACTAGTACAAAAATACCTAAATATATAACAGATGATGTGTGGACTATATAATGAATGTAGATCCAGCTACATCCCTTCCTGGAAGAATTATAGTTAATTAATCTTCTCATGTGGTGTGCACTTGTGGTATGTTACTGATGCACTTGGATACACTATAGAAAAAGAAGCCTTGCATAATTGTTCCCTCATTCATAGTCTCTTAAGAGTTTCTCCTAGAGAAATGGTCTTTATGTGCTTTGATAATTATTTTAATAAATACATTTCCCCCATGTTAAAGATTATGAAAATGCTTTCATTCATATTCTTCAAATCAGTTCAATGGGAGTTTCATTACAATCAGATTCAGATAGTAGCAAACAGATATCCAATTAAAAACATGCTAAAGGATAATAATAGTTATGGTCCAATCCTGTGATTGATAGTACGACGGAGGACTGCTGTACCCATACAAATTCCGACTGAAATCAGTGGAGCTTCTTCTGGGTCCCTGTATGCTATCAGTTGCAGGAATGTGGCCTTTGTTAGCCCTTACACTGCACTTTTAATTAAGAGCTCACAAAACGCTTTGCAAGGCTGCATCTGTATTATCGTTACCATTTCACAGGTGGAACGGCTGAGGACTTACAGGTCAAAGATAAACATTTTCAACAATGAACATTTTTAGGGGAGGAAGTCTAAACATCCAGCATCCAAAAACAGAGGCACCAAAATTAGGAGCCACTTTTGAAAATATGGACCTGAGCCCTTAATCCTGAAAATACTTATGCACATGCTAAACTTTACATAGGTGAGTAATTCCATTGGCTTCCATGGCACTGCTTGCAAAATTAAAGTTAAGCTCATCTCTAAATGTTTGTAGGTTTGGAACTTAAGTGACTTAAATCACACAATGGGTCAATGTCCCAGAGTTGCAGGTTGACTCAGCATCACAGCTGGTAACAGAAACCAGCTCTCTTCATTCCCAGTCATTTGATCTGTCTGCTGGACCATACATTACTTCTCCTCTTGAGTCCTGTGCAGACTCAGCACTGGTTCAGAGGTAATCTCACCCCTATATGTGCTCCTGGCATCTGCAAACTTAATGCCCCTATCTAGTACTACTCAAGTGGAGCTACTCTTCCCCAACATGCCTGTTGCTCTATGAGTTCAAATTAGGCCTTTAATATTTGTCAAGTGTTTTGAAGTTGAAAAGTGCTGAATAAAAGTGCTAAGTATTATCATCTCCATCACCTGCTGCACTTGAATCTGATTGTGCAATGTAGGGGATGTATGTTCAAGACTGCTGGTAGTATGTTACACTCACCTTAAATTCACATTGACTACAGCCTAACTAAAAGAAAAACACTGAATACAGATTGCTCTGAATCAATCAGACAGGCATGAATTCATGCCAGATGCAGCCACCAGGTTCTTTTGATGATCAGCCAATAACTTAATAAAAATTTAGAAGTACATTTAAAAAAAAAAACAACAGCTATAATCTTCTTGGAGGACCACAATTTGTCAAGCCATAAGCAACAACTTACTCATTAAATATGAAATAAGGCTTTACTTTCATAGTGATTGTCTTCCAAAATAGATTGAGGTGGGATTACAGCTGGAAAAAAGTACATTAAAAGTATGGGATTACTAGAAATTATTTTTAAAAACCCATAAATCATTTCACTCAAATATAAACACCCTGAACAGATTATTGTTATTATTATTATTACTTTTTTTTCCATTTTTTCCTTCCCAAAGCTGAGTATGCACCAAACTTTCAAGCACAGCTTGGAGTTTAAAATGAAAATCATACTTTGCCTGGGAAGCATCGACACACATGTTTAAAACACTTTATCTGGTCAAAAACAACATGGACAAAATGATCCAAGTTAGACCAGAAAAATGTCAGCCATGGAAAGATGGAATATTTTCACAGTTAGCCTTTTTGAGAGCCAGGTTTAAAAAGATCAGGACCTTGTTTTAGAAAAGTTGTAGAACTGCCCATATGGAAGGTCATAGCATGGAAGAGAGTTCTTAGAAGGGAAGTATCACAATCTGGTTTCTGATTTTCCCGCTCTTGCCCCAGGCCTCTATGTAGCATAGATCACCTCACTTGGTTCCATCACTCCTCACACCTACCCGTTCAATCGAGTCCATATGTGCAGGAGGGGGAGTAGCAGCCCTGTGGAGGCTGCTGTCCTTGCTATGATGCAGGTACCAAAAGCCGAGGAATAAGGGAGTACCTTTATGTCCCTTTATATTTGCAGAAACATCAGACTGCCCAAAATGTGGCCCTAAGTAAATAGAAAATTAATGAATACATCACAGTGCACAATGATGTTTAGTAGCATACAAACAGGCTAAACAGTTCCTGCTGGATTGTGACCTGCCACATCATTATAATACCATACCATTAGCAGGACAAGGGTAATGAATAGTTACAACCTTGGCTCCACCCACCTAATGCACCAGTCAGCAGAGTTAAATTAGCACAGAGAGGGAAGTAATCGCTGTTGGTACAACCAGTAGCAGATTAGTGTTTCTTTGCAGAAAAAGGGGGACCAAGGAAGCAATCATGACCAAGAGCCACAATTTCCTCTCTGATCTGCTCCTGGGGTGGTGCCGCTATGCACTGTCCCTTGTTCAGGACAGATTGCGGCTTTACAATCTAGCCCTTAATTATGAGCTAAAAGCAAAGCATTACAAAAATGTGGTGGAAAGAAAACCCCTAGTCAAAAGAGACAAATGATGTCCTGTCATCATAAATGTGGAATGCACATGGTTTTGGTCTTTAGATAACTTCTATTTTGTGGGGCAAGAAAACGAGGCAGAAAAAACTCCAGTGTTAAATTCAGTCTTGGACCATAGTGGCTTTTTCCTTCTAGGTTACGTAACTTTTGAAATGTTGGATTCCAGTTTTGTTAGATTATAAGGCTTTTTGGGGAGGGATTGTCACTTTTTGTGTGTCTAGCACGATAGGACCTGACCTGGTTGGCCTCTTGGCCAAATAGGAACAAGCATAATATTAAACCAAATATCATTCATTCTTCTTCCAGGCACACAACATGACTCTTCCTCAATCACAAGAAGATGCAATAGTAGAAATCAGTCTGCTAGAACACAGATTTTATTTATTTATAGACAAAGATATAGAGCCTGTGCTGAATGCCCCAAAAACTTCAGTGTCTTGAAGGGAGGATCTGAATGATACAGTAACAAAGAGATGCAATGAAAAAGTATGGGAGTCTTTTGTGTACATTATCTCCCCACCAGCCCTGTGCAGATAAGGCCAGAAAAATAATCACATGCATAAGGCCCTACTCAAATTGTGGGATGATTGTCAAATAATTGCAGCTGAGTTGTGGACAAGACATGGAAAATTGTGGAAAAGTAACAGTAGATCTTTATTAATTACGGTAACTTGGAAAAGCCGGTCGCCCAGAGCTGACAGAGGGAGCTGTGCATGGGGCTGATTGTTAAAATGTAGCTTACATACCCCCAAATTCAGCATGAAAATTGCGGTGGAAGCCTAATATTGTGGGATCCACAATTTCTGCAATATCGCAAATTAAGTAGGGCCTTACACATGCATTATCTTCCAGCTAGGCTCCCCACTGCAGTGGGGATCCCCAGGGTAGCTGCCAGCTGCAGGAGCCCGGACAGGACTGTTAGCATGGTGCTGTACTAGTAAGGCAGTGAGGGGAGGATGGAGGAGGCTTCTGGGAGATCTGCACAGTTGCCTCTGGTCTCCTGCTGATCCTCCAGATCCCTGAGATTTGCATAGATTCTGCAGGCTGTTCCCACAGCCTGTTCAGAGAGCAGAGCCCTGCTTCGTGAATAGGAGAAACTTGCAGGTATTTTTCCCCTCAAAGCTCTGTTGGGTGGGGTTTCCTCTAATGGATCCATTCTATTAGAAAAGAAGAGCTTATTAAACATTCCAATACGCTAATAAGGTGCCAGCACTGGGACTTGAAGCTTCAGTTATTGATATTTGGCTGGTCATCGTCCTCTGGCTTGGGAAGCCTCACCAGAAACATGTTCCCTACTCTCATGATGATTTTGAAGCCAGCTGTGCACTGAGACTGGCACTGTACGCTGGTGCTGCCTGTCTCCCAGTCTGTTGTACATACTCTAACCTGAATTGCGTTAGAGCATCTCTATTTGCTTTTTTCTGGGATTTGGAGTCTGAGGAGGTTGCTGACCGTTCTGCTCCATAAAAGAACAAAGAGGTCGCTGGCTGGTGCAGCAAAGATTTATATGAGATAGAGAGTGAAAACCACTGTTTTGGTTCACACTACTAACTCCATACGCTTAAGCACAATAAGCACGATCCAAAGCCCGCCGAAGTCAGAGGGAGTCTTTCTACTGTCAGTGGGCTTTAACTCAGGTTCAGTCTCATGGAAATGAGATGGAATTTGGTGTGTTTTTTGCTGCTTCAAAAACTGTACATCCAAACAACAACTTCTTTCAGTAATTTGGCTATATATTTCTCTGTTAATGGGCCATCTGTTAATTTGGGGTCCATAATATTAGAGTGAATCAGTTTGTATATAATGACAACAACAAAGAATAAAGAGTGCAAGTTCCTCAGGACTGTCTGTGGATATGTTTGTGCAGGACTCAGTACAACAGGAACCTCGATTGTGGCTTCTGGGCACTACTGTAATATGAATGTTAAATCATCAGAAGAATGAGTTCTAGCATCAGGAAATCTGAGGCCTGGCTTTGATTATTCCACCATCTAAAACTCATTTTGAATGTTGGTTTCTGGCTATAGAGAAATATGTTCTGTTCAAGGAGTGTCGGTTTGAGGGGGTTTTGTTGTTGTTGTTGTTGTTTTTAATTTAGAAAATTGAGCTTTAACATCCTGCCAGATGACTGGGTAAGAATTGGCTGATAAATGTATGATAAGCAAATATAATCACACAGCCAGGCCTTCAGAGAGAGATGAATCAGATACAGAACAGACTTTCAAATACATCAGTAGAATATGCAACAGCAAGCTAGAACATTTTGCACAAATGCTTTAATTGTTAACGTGGAGATAGATTTGGGATAGATTGACTATATAAGAAGAAAAGTTTGTATTTGGGATATTCCTGGCTATACTGTGTCACTTTCACATTCCTCGAAACTATACCACACTGTGTTTTCACCGCATGTAGATCCACTCATGTCAAGAATTTATAGAGGGTGGGGATGGAAGAAAAGTTGATGTTCAATAGTGTGTTTTGAAGGCTTTAATTGATCAGAGATGCAGCAGATAATGCAAATGATTTGCGTAGGTGAAACCTGTCAACCCTTTGAAGCTTGCAATTATTCAAATTACTCAGAGCTATTGAGTTTGCAGAAATAAAACCAACATTAGTGCCTTCAATTCCTGTTTCCCCAATATTCCATGGATTTTCCAAATTCTGTCATATCTAAAGTCTCTTAAACCTTGGAATTAAATGGGGGGTATAGTTTGGCAGTTTGTTAATGCTTTTGTGATTTATTTAAAAAATTGATTTTTCCCTAAAGCTGTGTTTAATATTCCAGTGTTCAGCATGCTCTGCAGACCAATTCTGTTTTCAAGTGTTACATGGTTGATATCACACTATACTGATTTTTGAGATGGATTTCAGCAACTAGAGCTAGTACCATCAGGTAGCTTTTTCGGTTTTGGGTCTTTACATTTACATTATTCTCATTATCTAGAATGACAGAGAATGGGAGAATATGATTAACTTTTGACTTCTTCACCTCTAGACAATACCTTCAGAACTCCAGATCTATTAGTGTAATGAATTGTCAATCAGAGGCAGACTTATGTTTGGCTTCAGCTAGTAAGCTGTTCTCAACATAAGTTCCTTGGGGGAAAAACTCCATATCTGATAATCCATTTGTCCCACAACGTGGGTTCTATGTCATAAATTTTAGTGAAATACCAGTAGAAGCATTTCTACGTTTCTACTATAAACACTGCAAGAACAGGGTACATTGATTTCTGCTTGCAAAGGGCCATATTCCCACAATGGGATTTATTAAATAACAGCTTTTTTTTTTTTTAAAGTGCAGCCTAAATCTCCTCTGCAGTGCTCATCCTGAATAACTGGGCTGGACATCCTCAAGCGGGGCAGGGAACCTCCCTCCCACGTTGTGCAGCTCCTATATAGGGGCTATGTCATCCCAATGGCTGGAGTAGCCCTCAATGGCCTCAGCACACTTTGCCATAGGAGACAGGCCCGTCACAGATCCTCTGGCTTTATCTTCCAAGTGTTGTTGCGCAAGAAAGTTCTGCAAAGTGGGTTCTGTGCTGCGCAGAAGGTCCACATTTCTTGTAAAACCCACCCCAAACCCAGCTCCCTTCTGTTCGTGGACCTAACTGCTGCCAGAGGAGTAGGCTTGCAGAGGCGAGAATGGGAGTCATTCCTAAAAGATCTGGAACCATCAAAAGCCTCAGCTTCAGGCTATCTCCAAAGGAAAATACTTTCTTAATTAAACTATTTAAGATAGAGACGCACCCTGTGAAAGTTCCCTGTGCTCGTATAGAAAGAAGTGATGCTATCATTAGTGGTTTCAGAGAAAACTGGGGAATATGGACCTCAGGTCTTGGCATGTAACCATTGGTGAGAGTGCTTTTAAAATTATTAGCCTATGTCCTCAGATATCCTGAGCTCACATTTCATTCATCTCGGTTGCAAGGGGAATCCCAGATGGCGAGGGGTTGGTGGAAAGTTTTCCATCAAAACTCTTTTGGGATGGAAAATTGGGTTTTTTGATTAAATGAGAGGTGGGTTTTCGGTTTTTATGTTGGCTTTTTGTGTATGTGGAAGTGTCTGCTTTCCTTGAAAATATTTTTTCCATCAGAAAACTGAACTTCCAAACCCCAAACATTTTCAACAGAAAATGTTTTCAGGCTCTTTTTTGTGTGTGACAAAGTTGCAATTTCCTGTTAAGGTTCGGGGAGGGGAAACCTCTCTTTTCAAGCAGCTCTACCAGTGGCTGCAAATAATTTTTCAACCTCACTCAGTCTGAGGACTGGCCAGGGGACCAAACTGGCTCCTTCAGGGTAAATTAAAGCAGCCAAGGGATGACTCCGAGTCTATGGCTCCCACTAGAGCAGCAGACGATGGGTAGATCATTGCAGCTGCAAATTCCCTAGCTTCACGACTGTCTCTTCTGTGGACTATCCAGGCCCTGTCCCCTTTAGCTGACTCTGTGCAGTAGTGCAAGGGGAGACAGTGGAGCTGAGTTCTATGCTGGTGGTGGTGCGGGGGGCATTTCCTGTGTGTCACCCCACGTCCAATCCCCTCCTATTGCAGAGGAACCACAGCAGTTGTATTGCTTGGGGAACCTTTGGAGGAGGCAGTGGATTTGACTTTAATGATTCTGAATCTTGAAAAGGATTGTGGTTATTTTGTTTTAACCTGTCTTAAATGACTGTCCACGAAACTGGCAAAAATGGGTTGTGTAATGGAGATTGCCTAATAAAAGTAGAGCAGAATTGAAGCTACTTTTGAGTTCTCTCCTTAGATAGGAGGTTGCCTAAGAATAACAACGACTATGTATTCTGTCTTTTGCAAATTATTAGCACTACCTAATTCTGCAACCAACAGAAGAGGAGCTACATTTTCTATCACCAGAGATACCCTCTTGGATTCAAGGAACTCGTTCAAACCCATTGTTGCTCAAGGGAGGCTGTAAAAAAATCTGAATAAATGCTATGCCTGATATTGTAAGTGTCCTGCCCATGAAAACCTCCTTGAAATCAATAGGAATTCTGCGGGTGGAATGTGTGGGATCAGGCCCTTAAGTGAAGCTATTTTATGAACCTGAGAAAGTCTCTCCCTTAAAAATCCTTCTCTTTGCCCCATAACAGTTTGCATCTGTTATATGATTAATACACTTGATTGGATGAAGTATTAGATGGGAAATGTGTTCAAGGACTTAGAACAAAGTGTATTTTAAAGATTAACACAACTTTCGGATTAGAAGCGGCTACTTCTGTTGGTGATGGTGGGATTCTACTTTTTGGAATTTTTCAACAACATGTATAGTGATGAGAGTGTGGGTAGAAAGACTTTTCGTGACTATAACCACTGGTGACTCTGCCATTATGGTTCCTGGAATGCAGTTGCTAACTTCCTGCAGTTCTGATGGACTGTTTCATTAAGACTCTGCAAGTTTATACATCTATTAACTTGATTGTTTTAAATAATAATCAGCTCAAAATATCAAAACATATGGAATTCTTGATTCTTGCACTGTCCATGAAAACATTCATTGTAATTTTGCATGATAGATCAGAAAATCCTGGGAAAATTCAAGTAAGTCAACTGAGAAAATTAAATGACCAGAATTTTTTGCCCTTTTTTTCTTCAAGATACTTGCTAATAAGTATCACATGAAACTGCTAATCATTATTCACGTGAATTGTGCCACTGAAGTCAATGGATCTACTTGTGTGAATACAGGTTTGCAGGATTAGGCCCTAAAATAGGCAATATTTACTTCTGTTCTCTCTGGAGTGTTTGGGGATGGGAGAGAATATCATCAGTCTGGGAAGGTCAGCTCAATAAATCATAACTAATAAGGCATCTGCCTTTAAAATCATCATCACGTTGTCACTGTGCAATTTCCCACTAAATTAGTTTCCAGATGGGACATCAGGCGTAATCTTTTCCTACCAGCACTGATGCTTTGTGATTGCAAAATGGGAGCATTGGAAGGATAAAAATGCTCAGTGTGCATTAGAATCAGATAAGGGCTCTGTTGTTTTTTTTTAAAAGACAATTTTGAAAAAGCACTGATCATTGCATGTTCTCATCTTTGTTGACATTTATGCTACATAAACTAAACAGTCAACTAATACTTGTGCAATCTCAGCAAGATAGTTTTGGTTCTTCAAATAAGAGGTTAATTATTGTATTTTTGTTCCTAAATGCTATTAGGAAAAAAAAATGTAGCAAAAGTTGCCAATCAGAAAATTTCAGCGAAATCTAACAATTTTATCTTAATTAAAACGTTTCCCCAGAGGGATTAATTTTCCCTCAACATGCTGTTCATATGTGCTGAATGTTATTATCTTCATAATAATAATAATTAAACAAAATGCTGTCAATACAGTTGTCTTACCAGGTAATTTATTGTCATTTCCATATAAAACCAGTTCCCTGGTGTCTTTATCAGAGGTTTCTTATTTCATTTAGAATTACATTTTGCTGAACCATAACAATCAGTTATATAAGGGGAATAATTCCAGTTAGGTCTACTGCTGTTCTTTTCAGTACTAAATCATCCATGGTTTTTTTCTGTGGGCCAAAATCTACTCTCAGTTACGAATGGGGGGTTATTCTGGATTTATACCAGCTGAACCCAAGAGCAGAATTTGGTCTTCCATAGTGTTTAACTGCTAGAAATGTGACACTCATAAAAACATTGGACATATTAATGTGAACAATAGGGCATTGCTTGATTAAATATAGTGAAGTCTGTCATATACCTTGTGTAACTGAAATAGTGATTGTAGAAAGGCTTCTTGATGTACCCTGTTTCAAGCTACTAAGGGTATGTCTCTACAACCACTGGGAGGTGTGACTGCAGCACATGTAGGCATACTTGAACAAACCATTAAAAAAGGCAGATTGTGGGCTACAGCATCGGAAAGGCCAGCTTGACAGTTTTCAAAACTACAGCCATCTCCACTATATCTTATACTTCTCTAAGCAACCCAACTGGTGCTTTTCCCCACTGTGAGAATTCAGGATAGCTGTGCTCTTCTCCTTTGAACTAGGTTTCCTGGGCTGTGTCCACACTACAAACTAGGGTTGTGATTGCCCCTGCTCGTGTGCATGTACTCATGCTATCTCTCATCGAGCTAGTGCAAGTTTAGATAGCCGTGTAGAATGGGTAGCACCAGCAGGGCTGTGCTAAATATGTACCCACTGGTTTCAGGGAGCTTTATACTCAGCCACTGCCTGTGTTTCCGCAGCTACACTACTATTTATACTCCTGCCATCTTGATGAGAGCTAGTGTATCTGAATGGGGGAACCACTCCCCAAGTCCCTAGTGTAGACATAACCCTACAGAGCTCTGCTTTCAAAAGCAACTTCCTTTTTTTAAGTGCTTAAAACTGCTCGGGCTTCGTAGAGCCAAAGTGCGAAATTCTTTTGTTCTTGCCCAAAACTCTCAGTGGAGCTCCCTTGCCTGTGTTCCAGCAAAATTTATTTCTTGACACGCGCCTTCCCAGTCCTACCTTGAACGTTGAAAGTTGAGCTGATCATCAAATGGAGTTTCTGTCCCACGGGAAATTCCAATATTTCAGCATTTGTTTTCATCCCAAATTAGGACAAAAAGTTGAAACATCAAAACTTGTAATGAAGCACAAACAGTCAAAACATTTCATTCTGGATCAGATCAACATTAATCCGTGTCTATCTGAGCCATTGTAGTGCTGCATGGGAGTTGTAGCTGTAGTCTTGTGCCCCTATTTTTTTGTTGGACTGAGCTCCCTGGCCAGACTCCCACAATGCACTGTCATAGCTCAGCCAGAGCAGGAGAAAACAGTGCATTATGAGACATGTAGTCCAGCTTAGGCCCCTAACCCATTGGCAAAAGTCGGGAGAGGAGGCGCCGGAATTACAACTCCAAAGAGGTACTGCAGGGCTCAGGCAGGTACAGATTAATGTCAAACCAATCCCAAACTAAATGTTTCCATTAGACCTTCCTCATGGAAGATTGAACATTTTCAGCAAAAAATCAACATTTTTCCATGGAAAATTTCAGTTTTGCAATAACCCCATCTTCTACCTCCCCTCTCCTGCCCCCATTCCCAAAAAAATCAACAGAAAATCCCCAACCAGCTGTAATGGAATGTTGGCTCAAAGCAATAACCCCAGCTGGGACAGGCAACTTGCACAAGCATAGAGGAGAGATGATTTGGTTATATAATTCTCTCTGCTATGACTGTCCTCAATATTCAGCCCAGTACTCAGGCTAGGCACTGGGGGTTGAAGATTTACTTCTTAATCTCTGCCTCTGTTTCACTCACTGTATCCAAGTCTCATATTATATGGATGAAGGTGTGATCTGGTGCTGAAGCAAGATTGGTGGCATTTCAAGGTCTCACACTGTGCAATAAGCTGTAGACCTTTGTGAGCAAATAGATCAGTCTCCACGCACTTAATATAGTGAAGTACTGTTCAAACATGTTACTGCAGAGTTTGGAGTATAACCCACTAAGATTGACTGGATTGCTTGTTTTATGATGTTCCCAGAGGTTGTGTTTTGTTTAGAGTTTAGTATTAAGTGGTTTACTTGTGCCTGTAGATGGGGTGGGGGAGTGTCTTTTTCATTTGCATAATTTTCTCATGGGACTACAGCTGCTAATTTGGTGATTAATTATCTATATTACACACTGTTTATTTGGCCATCACTAGATTAATTTCTTTTTCCAAGCAAATCACTGTTAGATATGAATTTGCATATCTTGATTACATTTTAATGCCTTGGCTATCATTGTCTCTTCCCTGGGCACCTCATCAGATTAGAGAGAAGTGCTCAAGCAGGGAATGATGAAATGTCTTAAATGACATTGCACATCACTGGACAGAACACTCACATGACTTTGTTTTAATGAAGAATGTGGGGCTTTGTTATTATCAAGACAGTTATGAGATCTAAACTGCAGTTCTTCTATAGCTTTATTGTATTAATTCAGTAAACATTTCAAGGGGGAAATTTTAGAAAGATAAAATAAAGAAAACCCCATATTTGTTCTCCAGAAACCAAGAGCCTGAGCAAAAGCCCATTGAAACGAATGGGAAAAGACTCCCATTGATGTCAATCAGCTTTCAGTCAGGTTCCAAACTCTTCTGACATGCTCCTAGTTTTTTTTACTAACACTGGTAGAAGACGTCATCCCAATTTTATTGTAAAGACTTAGGTGTAAAATTCTTACACTGAGAGAATGTTTGAAACTTTATGGCAAGCTCTTGACTATACTTTGATAGAAACATGAATGCTGTCACTTGAAATAGGTTCCCTTTTTAAGCAAGCTGCTTATTCTGAGTGTTTTGGGGTTAGTATATTCTTCTGTTTATACAGAACATTGTTATTCTCTTTCCTTCACTTATGAACAGTGGAGGCATTTCCAGAAAAGTAACCGCTTAAAAACAGAACAGTATGTATCATGGGAAGCTTCAGTTTTAATAGTCATTGTGATGACAGGAATGTCCTGTCTTCTGTTTGTTTATATCATGATGGTAATGATCTCTACACAATATACCAGGGTTGTGAGTTCAATCCTTGGGGGGGCCATTTAGGGGTCTGGGGCAAAAATTGGGGATTGGCCCTGCTTTGAGCAGGGGGTTGGACTAGATGACCTCCTGAGGTCCCTTCCGACCCTGATATTCTGGGGAGGGATAGCTCAGTGGTTTGAGCATTGGCCTGCTAAACCCAGGGTTGTGAGTTCAATCCTTGAGGGGGCCATTTGGGATCTGGGGCAAAAATTGGGGACTGGTCCTGCTTTGAGCAGGGGGTTGGACTAGATGATCTCCTGAGGTCCCTTCCAACCCTGGTTATTCTATGATTTATATAAATTATGCAGTGCAATACAGTATTCCATACTGTAGTTTATAATAACTTTAATAGGTTCTTTGCCATCAGAGGACAGCAGTGAAGTACATTAGGTTCTGTAAACTTAATGTTAATTGAAGGCCAAAATGGGAAAAATTTATATGCACATACTCTTACAGACCTCTGAATCTAGTCTCATTTGATCATTTTTCTTGCTGATAACTGTGTCTCTAATCTATGTTCTCTGAAAGAAGAAAGCAAATAAATACAAATCAAATTGTTAAACCTGATGATCCAGGGAATATATGTATTTTATATTACTGTTTGCTTCATTCAGTGCTTTGAGCATTTTATTGCAATATGAATGTCCGCTTCAATCTGCAAAACACTTTAAGGTCAAAACATTCAGGGCCTGATCCTGCAAACATTTACACATGTGAATAACCTTAAATCAATGGGACTATTCACATGAGTAAAATTATGCACATATGTTAGTGTTTTCAGAATCAAACTTGTTCCTTGGCCAGTGGCTTTATGGGGAGACAACCCAGTCATCTTGATGATTTCACAATGCATAATAGACAGCACTGAAGGACACAAAGTAACAGCAGAATATACTGGAATAAAAAAGCCTCATAAATGGTTATGGATGTCAAAAATTGAAAGGCAGCTCAAAGTTCGTGTGAGCTGCACAACTTTGCTATATTTGTTAGTTGAAGTTCAAGTTTCATGTATATTTTTTCAGAGCTGATTACTGTTAGGATATAGATATTCCGGCCTGCCTGTAAAGGCCTATACTTTAAGAATGAAGATATATGTTTATCATTTAGCTAGTAATAGAGGTAGACAAGAAATAATCTGTGTAAGGGCCTTCTTTCACTGTGACAGTCTGAGGCCCTGTTCTTAGGCCAATGCCTTTGGCTAAGCAGCAGAGGCAGCCATAAGCTGGGAAGAGAACGGTCACATCCTCACATTCCAAACTAGTCAATATGGGGCTGTTAGGAAGGTGATCCGATCTATCACCTCCAGAGAAAGGGAAGAGCCTAGAAGATGTAAAAGGAAATTTAGTTTGATAGTTTTCTGTCTGGTAAGAACTCACTTATCAATAGACACAGCTGGGAAACCCTTATGTCTTTATAGATGTAGTTGTGAAATCCTCACTTCTGTATTGTTTTGTCATTATAGTTCCCACTTTGCTATGGTTTATTTGTATGGTCTCTGTCTGGTTCTGTGATTGTTTCTGTCTGCTGTATAATTAATTTTGCTGGGTGTAAACTAATTAAGGTGGTGGGATATAAATGGTTAGCTAATCATGTTACATAATGTTAGGATTGGTTAGGTAAATTTCAGTAGAATGATTGGTTAAGGTTTAGCTAAGAATATTACTATATAAATTAGGGGCAAACAGGAAGTAAGTTGGGATTCGAAAATAAGGAAAAAGGAACTTGGATTAAGCTTGCTGGAAGTTCACCCCAATAAACATCGAATTGTTTGCACCTTTGGGCTTTGGGTATCGTTGCTCTCTGTTCATGCGAGAAGGACCAGGGAAGTGGGAGAGTGAA
Source organism: Lepidochelys olivacea (assembly GCF_965140295.1). Classification (NCBI taxonomy): domain Eukaryota; kingdom Metazoa; phylum Chordata; order Testudines; family Cheloniidae; genus Lepidochelys; species Lepidochelys olivacea. Next base: position 272,786,565 of record NC_140411.1, read on the forward strand.
GGAATAAGCTCTCTAACAATTACTAATACAGATGTATCCTAGTTTCAGCTTGGTGTTAATATTCCAAATGAGCCATGTTTTCTTACACTCAGTGAGGCAGGAGGAGCTTGTGTATGTCTGCACTACAAAAAAGGTGGTAGTAGCCTGAGTTCCAGCCCTGGCTCCCCTATAGACTTTACTTAAGTTGCTAACCCAAGTTAAAAGCTGGCATAGCAGCATGACTAAAACTTATATGGAAGCCTGGGGTTGAACTCAAGCTACTACTTTGGGGGTGAAGAATGTACCCTTTTTATGCGTAAACATATATTCCCTGAAGCACGAAGAGCTTGGGTGAAATCCTGGCCCTGCTGAAGTCCACGGGAAAGCTCCTGTTGTCTTCCAGATAAACAGATTGGCTCATAAATATGATGTGTTTTTCTGTTCCAAATAGCACTTTGTGTTCTTCTAGGGGTATGTCTACACTTGTCAAAAAGGTGTGTTCTTAACTAGGGTAGCTAACTCAGGTTAAAATAGCAGTAAAGACTTCATTGGAGCCAGGATTTTTGGTTTTTAATAATTATCTTATTTTTATTTAAACACTTCATAACACAACAATGAAAGCCTGCTGTTAGCAGCAGCCTGCTCCAGTCTGTTCTTCCCTCTGAAATTCAGATCCCCACCTTCCTAAATGGAGTGCTATCTTTGGCCTCTGCAGCCTCCCCCACATCTTTACAGAACAACAATACCAATTGCTCCACATACATTGTCTTCAGAATGAAAACTGGTAACAGTTTATACCCTCAGAAGCCTATTGGCTGGTTTTGAACAGGTAGGAACATAATGAAGAGCCTTACTGTACCTGTGAATATTGGGAAGTTGTAACGTAGCAGTTCCTGAAACTTACAGGCATAAAGTACTTCTTAACGCCGCAAAGGTCAATTATCATGGCCACTATCTCATAAAATGTAGATGCATAATGTTATGTTCTTGACTCACAAACAAAGTTTTATAATGATAGTATATTCTTTTCAGTTGAAAAGATACTCTACTGAAGAGTTATGTGCACCTTCTTGTCCCGGCTGAAAAGCACTACAGTGGCGAGAGATGATGATATCCATTATGAAATGTTACCAGTTTCCAGAATGAAAGGAGTTCAGAGACACTCAAAATGAGGTAGGTTCTTATAACTGCATAATTCAAGCAGAGAATGTTACCTTTGTCTGTGGAATAACTGTCCCAAATGAGTTGGTATCCTGTAATTTGCCAGGGTTCCATTACATGGCAATTCTATGTGGTACTTCAATAATAATAATAATAATAATAATAACACCTAGCTCTTATATAGCACTTTGCATCAATAGATCTCGAAGGGCTTTACAAAGGAGATCAGTATTTTACAGATGGGGAACGGACTTGCCCAAGGTCACCCAGCAGACCAGGGAAAGAGCCAGGAATAAAACAAAGGTCTTCTGAATCCCACTCCCATGCTCTCCCCACTAGATCACATTGCCTCCCAAACAAACACCCAAAGCAAAAAAGCAAAAGTTCTGTTCCACAAGGGGATGACAAAAGTAGATTGGAAATGAGGGACGGGGAGGTGAGAACCCAACCAGGTTGATTGAATGAACACAGTTTAAACATCTCACTGAATGTCAATATTTGAAAGATAGAGGGGGTCTTATGTGGAGGCAGTAAATTCTACTTTTTCTGTTGTTGCAAATTATCTGCATGATTATTACTTGGAAATGTTCTTTAATATTGTGTCTCTTCTGATAATATATTAGGAAAATAAATCATTTTCTGGAAATGGTAGAAATCAGAAATGAAAAACTTCCTGGGGCCTTTCTATTTCTCTTGAGGGCTAGTTTGAAGCCCACTAAATCCTTCCATTGTGTAAGACACCTGGAAGACCTACCTGTATGTAATACTGAAGACCCAAAAGGGCCAATTCTAGCTCCCATCCCAGCCTTTATATGCTGTTGTGGTGGTGTACAGGACACATGAAGTATCATACCCACTGATAGAGACTTCATCCAGAGTTGTAGCACAAAATCTGTCCCTAATCATTTTTCTTTATATTAATAGACTTTTATTAGAAAATGTGTTATATCATTGCTTTTGTATACATGTTTACCTATGCACATACTTTACAGTGGAGTCATTTAAAATCATTATTTTATATAAAAACATTAAGGTCTCTGAGTTCATGTTCATGTTTTTAACTTTTCATTTTCTTCCAAAATGGGAAGAGAATAGTTTCTCTGGCATATTTCATCGTTCATATCTCTTTGTTCATAGGAGTTTGGTTTGTTATTTAAATACCTCTTGTTGTAAATTAGATGTTCTTTAATCAAGTACACATAATGCATCCCTTTGTATTCTGTTTCCATATATCTTGGCTCAGACGTGAGAGTGTAACTCTACCAGCAAATGATGATGTATGAATTTACATACTATTCTGCATTAGAGTCCAGCTTCCTGCAATAAACCCCATAATGGCCAACAGTGAACCTGGGTTAATTCTGTTTTTTAAGAATACTCCCATATTTTGAACAATTACACAGAAAATTACAGACACGCTAGTTCCTATTGGCATCACCACCAAGAGGAAAATCATACCCCATTTGACCAGTTTGAGGTTTACTATGTAGATAAATACATAAAATCATGTATGTGATTATTTAATATTTGAAAAGGAGAGACTTCTGTTGTATTTTATTTGCTGATGAATATTCATCACATTATTGAAAATCCAGTCAGGTATTATTGAAAACATACATGTATAAGAGTTCTCATCTGAAACTTGTTAGATGAAATGAACACGGTCAGATGTGTGCGTGTGTACGGATTCTAACAAATAGTTGTGATGGTTTTCTGTTATACACCACAATCCTATCAATATAGGAAAAAGAACCTGGGAGATTTTTATCTGACAGAAATGAGCTCTCTAAAAATTTCAGAGCAGTCAAATTTTGGTGCATACAGTGTACCACAGCAGGGTACAAAGAGTGACTGACTAAGGATTGATACATACCTGAAAGATTATTCAACATTCTTCTTCATCTCGTCTCTTCTTAATCAGGGTGAAATTAAACCTTCTGCTAATCAGGATTAGACCTCTTGGGAACATGAAAGGGTCAGAATGCTGATTCAGCAAAGCAATTAAATGTCTACCCAAGTACCTGACTGAATCAGGGCCTTAGTACCAATGGAAGAGCATTTCGCGTCCCTGGATTAGTTTTAATTTACTACACGCACCAATATTTTTCTAACTTTCTCAGTTTTAGACACTGTTTGTATTGTTTTGGCCATATACTCTCTTCACTTTTGAATACGATTCTGACTTTTGTCAGTCAAGTTCCAGGAGATGAATCTTAAATTGTCACCATCCCTTTGCCTAATAAAACATATAGTGTGTGAAAATATTTTTCCAAAATAGTAGTCTCAAAGAGAGCAGCATAAAATTGAACTGAATCCCTTTAAATTTAAGTAACTTTGTAATTTGTCCAGCAAATAGTGGGTGTGTTTTCAGTCAGAGGAGGTAGTGAAGCTAAAATAAACCAATGCTCACCTAGATGCAGTAAGGGTCCAATCCAACCCCCACTGAAGGCAATGGAAAGACTTCTGTTGACTTCAGTGGAGATGGATGAGGCCCTAAATGTATCTGCATTTACAGGTCCTGGTCAACGCACATGCTATGTATTGCACGTTATCATAAGAGTCAGCTCTGACATGAGAGACACCTATTATGATAAGCTAAAGCAGTAATGTAAAGGCAGCAAATATCAGCTCCGGCATGCATATGGACAGCAAGAGGGCAACAGAATATTCCATATTGGGAATGAAGTCTTCTGTGGTCAGAGCAAACAACCTATAGCATAATAGTTGAGGTTAATCAGAAGCTACCAAGATACAGTCATTTTATTTTTAATTTACTATGCACATTACTCTAATTACAATGGTAATTCTTAATAAAAACTTGTCAGTTGCCTTAGATAAGTAAATGTTACCTCAACTTTCCTTGTAGTAAGTATAGAGAAGTACAGTGAATACTGCAAATATGTGGTAACCTTATGTATTTATCAAAAGCAAATGTATACTTTTTTAAGGGTAAACCCTGTATATTTAATGAGCTAGACTCTGTTCAACTGCCATAAAGAGGTACAAATGACTAGGTAAGATTCATACTTAGAGCCAACTCCCAATCAGAACCTTCCCAAAGTTTGAGGATTTTGGTGTTTTCCACTTTAGCCTATCATAGAGCGATGCTTGAGTCAGAGAATGCAGACCTGGGCCCAAAGTTTCCTGAAGGTGCCTTAGCAAAGTGTGTTTCAGACATGGTGGTGTGGAGATTGGGACCCATCTATGCATTCAACTTCTTAGAAGAAATGTCATAAATAGGGCTGATTGAAAAAATGGAAAATATTTTCCACAAAATTGATTTTAAATGATTTTTGGGGAATGGAGTTCCATCTTCCCTTTCTTCTCTTTTTGTTTGAAATAATTTAATAAAAAATGAAACTTTTGACTGTAATTTTTTATGGAAAATTTTGTATTATTCAAAAAGACTTTCTTTCTCATAAGAACTTTGAGCAACCCAAGTGATAAGATTAGTCTCCTTGGGTAGGTGAATCTGTTAAAGTGGAAATAATGCCCTTTTGTTTAAATGGTAAACCAGACATTTTTGGGACCTAATCCAAAGCTCATTGAAAGAAACAGAAGACTCTCATTGACTTAAATGAGCTATCAATCAATCCTTTGAGGGAGACATGGTCATCCTTTCTACATACCATACACTGTATGATAATTATTACTGAAATATTGCCCAACTGTTTTTTAAAATATGGTTACTTTTTGACTACTATTGTCAACATATGCAGTCTAAGTCTGCATCTGTCTTCTTTGTTTCATATTCTCAGAGAAAAAGATTAAAGAATAAATGGGCTTTGTTATGCAATATCCAGTTTTAACAGCTGTAGTTTTCAACTGAATGGTCACAGAGAAAGATTGAGCAAGCAATTAAAGTGACTACAATTATGTATTTAATCAATTCTAAACAATGCTAGTCATGTTTACTAAAATGAAAAATGATGCAGATAGTGAATTTTGATTTTGGGAGTATCAGAAAATTAAAGTCATATTACACTATGATTAATTAATTTGGGATGGTTCGTGTTGAGTAATTTTATGAGGGTCCATCAATTTAATTTATCCATTTTCACTTGATATAAAGTATAGCGGTCTCAGGTGCAAATTTAAACTGTCATAAAATATTGATTTTTTTTTTAAAAAGAAAAATACATTATAACAAGATTTATGAGCAAAGATGTTTGCTATAATAATTCAATTTTTAGCATTTTAGTTTGATTGAATCCTAAACTTAAAAAAAAAAAGCGTGTTCCACTGAATTTGCACTTTGCTGTAATTTGCACTTTGCTGAAAGAGTCCGAAAAGAACATAAAAAGTGTAATGCAGAATGAAAGGATTAAGTGCATGTTCATAGGATATTTTTGAGAAGTTTTTTTATATTAATCTGAACACTTCAGGGAAATATTTACTACCTATATTAGTCCCTGGTTTGGGATTTGAGATCGTTTTGTGATTAGTGTCTGGCTATCATGGGCTAGTGGTCAATTTAATGGTGGTATTGCCAGAGCTACTAGGGCCAATGGGTGTTGGCCAGTAATCAACATGGTGTTTGTTTTATCAAGCTTCTTGTCAAGCTGCATCAAGTCACATTTTGTTGCATTAGGCTATGATTCATGACACCTGATGAGATCACACTATGACAAAATGTACACTAAGTGGAGGATGAAATGTGACAGCTAAGATATATGTTGAAAAAACAAAAGCAAAGTGTTTTTCCATAATTGATTGTCAAAATGTTGACAGTAATTACTGATTTGCATTAAACAGAAATTTCTTATTCTTCTGAGACTGCTTTAATGTATTTCTGTAGGCAAGACAATTGTCACTGATCCTGAATACCTGTTTAGAATCCACACAGGTGAGCAAGGCAGAGGATATGATGATGTAACAGTATGCTATATCCTGGGGTAACTTCGGTGGGTATATAAAGATCTAACTCCAAAATGAATAAGAGCCACATGTTCAAATGAGCTTAAGAAGCCTTTCCTGTTTATACTACTTTAAGAATATGTAGAAACAACATGGACACTGTTGGGTTCCAAATAACCATGTTTATTAACTATATACAAATATACAACGCCTAAGTACATATGTACGCAGCTGCTGTGGCAGTGTTCTGGTGGTTACAGAAACAGAAGACACGGAGGCCCACTAGAGGGTTCCCAAACTCTTTAAAGGGATATTACCCAATTCCCATACATAACAAAGTCCCAGTTAGGTACCTAAATAAGTGGTCAGATTTTCCTCAATGAGAGCTGCTGAATGTTAAGCACTTCCAAAAATATGGCCACTTTATCTAGGTATCAAAAGGGGATCTGTGCTCTTCTGAAAATATGTTACCAAATCTGGGTGCTGAGCACATTTGAAAATCTGGCCATATTTGTCACAATGGAACGAAAGTGACCAACAACCCACACTTGGGAAATTTGCAGCTCAATGAACCACTCCTCTGACATCACCAACAGGGGTGTGATCCTGTAACATCTTACACTCTGGTGAGTAGTCCTCGTGCATATAAATATTATTGTCCTCCTCCTCCTCCTCCTCCTTTTATACCACTTCTCTAGCTGGGGTTGGTGACTTTTATACCCTTCGTACAAAACTCATGATTGTATACCTGGCTGTCATGCATATTGGTCTCTCTAAGGTCCTCTGATATCTGGTCCAGGTATTGAATCTTTGGCTTCCTCCTTGGTCTTCTTCCATCTGTGGTCATTACAAGAGCCATCCCACCAATATAACTCTCAGGTCTCTGCTGGACATGTCCATAATAGTGTAGCCTAGCCTCCCTCAAAGAATAGCCCCATTGAAGTAAATGGCACTGTTTGCATGGATAAGAACTGTGTGGTAGCAAGGTATGCATGATCATTCCTCAAGATCCTATAATGTGAATGTGAACCATGCTCACGCAGCCAGGGTTATGTCAGTGGCTTAATGCACCACACAGATCTATATGGCTAACACTACACCTACAGGAGAAGGGGAACAGGATGCCCCTCCACTGTTACATACTCCACAGACCCATCGGTAGCTGGCCGTGGCCTAGCTACATGGGTGCTTTGGCCCTTCCACATCTATTAGGACTGATGTTTCCTTCAGCCCCAGTGTGTTGCAACCCAATCTTATCTGAGGGCCATTTATTTAGTCCTAGTTTACCATTCCAGTTTAGGGGTCAAAAATAGGAAGATGAAAATAGCTCCTGGCTTTCCAAAGGCAGCATCTATGTGATTCCCCCCTCCCCTTTTTTAATTCTGCCAGAAAACACACTCCTCTCTGAAATACCTCTCCAGCACACATAGTAGCTAAGAAATCCTCTTCCAGGGGATTGATTTCTGCAAATGGAATCATCCTATGGCAGATAGAAGTGATATAATAGCACCCCACTCATTTTTGTAAATGATCCTTCTGACATATGCAAACTCATTATCTTGGTGAAGCAATGGGGAATTGAGCCATGACATAATCCAGGGTTATCTTTTGTGAGGAGAGGAAGCTGCCTGGTATAATACATTGATTGATGAAGATAAAGAGCACACAAATGAATATATTATCTGCTCTAATTAAAAGAAAATTCAATTCCCAGACTGCAACAACATTCAGATAACATTAAGGATGAGATGGAAACAAACAAGTCAGGAAATTCTGTAGTTAAAAACCATGTTCTGTTTTAGCTAATTTTTCTGGCTTTTGTTGATTTATGCCACAATGTTATTTAAGTGTAATTATTACTGCATATCCATGATTTTTCTTTGTACTGCATATTATAGAGATTTCATAGGCGTTAAAAGACTGTGCTATACTAAAATTAAAGTAAACCCACTCATTTTTGTAATACATGTGAACACATCATTTACTGCATGGTTGCAAAATATATACAGTAGATGTTTCGAATTCTCCTTGCAGTAGTTTGACACACACTAGTTACCTGAAAGAACATAATGCATTTTTGCAACAGACAATTTTGCATAATATTTCATTAAGCAGGTGTGCTAATTTTGACATTATTTATAATATATAATCACCACCATGACTATTGATGAAAAAACTTTTTTGGCTCCTCAGGATCCATTGTTCTATATATTGCTTAAATTTTTCAGAGTGAACAAAGTTTAAGTGAAATGTGTAGTTTACACACTTTAACCTTGTTTAGTTAAAATATTAGACAAAAATGTAGGTCTTCACTCTTCCCTTAACTATTCTGCTGTGAATCTGTGACTAAATAGTTCAAAATTCTTAACTGCTGCTTTTATTTATAGACTATTATACACTTAAGTACAATAGTTTGAGTTAAATATAAACAAACAGTGGAATTATTCCAACAGTGAAAGGTGTATCTGGCCTAAGTGTAAGTTACAACTGTGGATTTTCTTGTTTTTGTTAGTTTAAGTTTCAGCCTTTATATAGGGCAAGTGACACTACTATTCAGCAAGAAGACATGCCAATTTCCATGGGATTATTATGATTTTACCACTGTCATAGCTACATTGTTCAAAGTATTGATAAAATGTTTTGAAAAATAAATTGTGGGGAGGCACAATAATTAATCTCAAAGTAAAAGAACAAACCAAAACACACTAAAGTGAGCTGCCTGGTAAAAGTGGGGGAAAAGCATCCGTGATGTTATTAGTGGAGATGGGCCTGAATAAAAACTCCATATCCAGTGCCTCTGATCCCTGTTTAAATCTCTTGTTAGAGCTGGGCTATTTCTTTGCAAATAGTAGACTTGCTAAAATATGCCTTTTTCGGGGCACTGAAATGATTTGCAAATTTGGCAATTTTTTCCAGAAATGTTGAAACGCTTCATGTTGATATTTTCAGAATGAACCATTTAGACATTCTGTTTTGAATCAACATTTTGTTTAGAAAATATCAAATCAAAATGAAATTGGAAGTGTTTCATTCAACTCACACAGATTTCCCCCCACCCCCATTTTTGGTTTTAGCAAGAAAAAAAAATCCGTTTCAGTTCAGACCAAACAGATTTATTTTTTGATCTGGCCACTGAAATGAAAAATCAAGTATTTGCTCAGCTCTACCTTTCACTATAATTTCCTAAATCAAAACACCGCACGCATTGAAACAGTTTAGGTCTTGGTTTAGAATCTTCCAGGTTGTGAGTATACAGATGTGGGAATACAGTTCTGTTTGGGTGTATGAATTCTGGATCAGGGTTTTGGTTTGGGTCCATCTCCACATTTTAGCTTGCACAATATGCAGAAAAAAATCATGTGCACCCATAGGCATACACATGACTTGTGAAATTGCTGTCAGTTGGAAGAGCAATTAGGGCACTCAGTGCAATAAAGACCGCTCACAGCTGACTTCCAAGTGTTACTTGTGTCTGAGCTCTGGGAACTAACTGAAATGTTTGGGCACACATTTGGGTGCAAGGACTTTGTTTTTTCATTGTAGAACTGTGTATGGCTCCTCCTATGTTTAACCTCCGAACTGCTAGTGAGCATCAACTGTACTGTATATCAAGCTTCACTTTAAATCAGGCCATGACATCACAAGTGGGTAAACTGAACCAATCCCACATCCTCACAATGTTAATGGATGCACTTATCTAATGAAAAAATACACAGAACAACACCTGACAAGTCTGACCAATCAGACATATGTATTGTTGAAGCCATTTCCCCCCTCATGTCTAATAGAAACACAATGCCAGAATTGATGTGAAATAGAATATGTTTTCAGTTTATCTTGCCATTTCATTTTTATTAATCTTGCTATTTCAATTTGAAATTTTCCCATCAAAATTTTCAAAAAAGTTGTCAAAATTGACATTTCTGTAAAATATTTTGATTTTGATAAAATAACACTTTTCTGACAGAAAACTGTTTTGTCAATTTTTTCAACCAGCTCCACTAAAAAGTGTCGAAGTATTTAACACAGATGGGCAAATTTCCTGCCTCCTGCTTACCAAACTTACATTCCAATGATATTAATAAGCCCTCTGCTTGCAGTGTTAATACAATGAGGCAAGGACATGCTTTTAGTGGTATTCTTTTCTTTGAAGTGATGTTCTTAACACTTTATAATAATCCCTGTTTAAATACTCTTGCTTACCCCACACTCTAGAAGACAGCATATCACTTGGGGTGACAGACATTTTATAGCTGACGCTGTTCACCTTAATTGTGTCAAAGACACTATTTTTGCAGTGTCATTTCTAGATTAAACACTTGCTACTCTTGGCGTAGGTATAGCCATAAAAAATAATCCATGGGAATAGTAGTTAGTAAGCTGCCACAGTGCCACTTTATGTGAATTGTACTTTTAGAAAATTATTCATGACTGCTTCTTGCTCAGCTTCAGTCAAAATATGTTGATGCAGTGAAGCTGATGCATAGCTATGGGAAATATACACTTAAACCCAAAGGGGACATTGAGTAACTAGGCTAAGAGGCAGGGTGGATTTGAAGTCCCACGTATAGCCATTGTGTCTTTCAAATACTGTTAATTTATATTATAATTAAGACCAGAGACTCTATTGGCATTATGCCTGGAACCACACAAAATTATAGGAAAATACAACCTCTGCCCCTGAAGGTTTACAATCCAAAAAGACACACAGACAAGAATGGGAGAAAGAATTGCAACCTAGGAGCAAAGACAAGTGGAGACTGGCCTGTGTCTTACTAGTTCCATTTCTTTTCAGTTACTGTCTCACACACCAGTTGATTTTAGTTTGACAAATCTATAGCAAGTGTTTTATCTTTTCAATACTACACGCAAAGTCAAATATGGAGGACAGACCTCGCTCCTGTCATTTATTAGCCTTTTTGTTTGTGAGAGTAGGTCTGGTTGTGATATCTGATCACTTGTTTTTGACTCACAGCCCTATGAATTCGTCAATGGAGGTCCCACAAAAAACTGACTTCTCTGAGTGTCTTAACACTATTATGGAGCTGTAAAAGGCCTCCAATAAGGTGTTTATGGACAGAAAGAAGAGTCAGATCTTAATTTTATGAAATCCAAATATTGTGTGAATGGTATGTTGGTTTAAGAACAGTCTATATGAATAGTGTACTTTTATAGGAAAAGCTATTTTAAAGAGATGCATATTAAATTCTGCTAAAATCATTTTTTATACTTTTGCATATTATTTATGTTCTCTACTTCTACAACTGGGGTGTACCAGCATCATCTTAGCTTTACTAAGCAGTGAATTTTCCCAAATAGCCCATGTTAGAAACAGCTGAACAGAACCTTACTCCACGAAGAGTCCTCCTGAAGTTATTAGGTGCTACTCATGGAGTAAGTTGCTACTCAGTAAGGGTGACAGACTCATGGCTTTTAGGCCCAGATCCACAAAGATATTTAGTCTCTTAACATCCATTGATTTCAATTTAAGTTAGGATCCTAAATATTTTTGTGGATCTGGGCCTTAATGCGAGTATTTGCATCATTTCTTGTACTTTTCTGCTTACTTTTGGCAAACAGTGAAGACCATTGGGAAGTTCCCCAGCACGGCTGACTACTGTATATACTACAAGTATTATATATATAATACTATACTAGTCAGAAACATGCATTTCTTCCGACACCACTCTGCAACCTTAGGCCATTACCTAGTAACAATACTTCACCATTCATACAAAACGCACGTCATGTGCTTGGCTATAATGCTACAGGCTACTGATTTTAGATTATCGAAATTCTAAGAATCTCTGGATATGGTCAATTTTCAGTGGTGTCTAACATAAATACAGTATTTATTTGCTGTGAAACAGTTAGCTTTGTACGTATCTAACATCTTTCATTCTGCAGAGAGATAATTAAAATGGTAAGAGAAAAACAAAGAGGTTAACTAACATAAAAAGCACCACGTTATGGTGGTCCTGTAAGCCACCTGTAGATACCCTGTCTGAACAATTCAGTAAAGAAATATTAACCTGGGTTAGCAACAGTTTCATATGTGAACTGCACCATTATCGGAATAGATAGCAGAGGAATGAAGCTAGGAAACAGTAAGGGTTTTTTTAACTGTTGTTTTTTTAAAAGAATGAGCAAAATACAAAAATACAATTAATTGTCCCTTTTAATATACACAGTATGCACCCTGTGGCTGCTATGAACTAGAAGACCCCTTTTAAGAAGTGAGGGTAAATCATCAGTCTAGTGGTTTTCAAGCTTTGGTTTGATTTTTGTTTCCTTTTGCACGCTAAGAATAATATGTGTCATGGCTTGGCATGTATCTGTTGAACAGCAGAAAAGGTAACTACAAGCTACATGTGCCAGAGGTATTTAGCTGCAAATAAGATCTTGTGACCAATCTGTGGTAATGAGCATTGCACTATTAGTAAAAAAAAAAAAAAAAAAACTTAAAAAAATAAGACGTTGTTTTTCAAATTAATGTGTATTTTAGGCCAAAAGGACAAAGTCAATGTACGAAGAGACTTAGTGACTTCTCCCACTGGGATCTGGACCACGGCCCTAGGGGGACATCTATTTCAATGGAGTTACCTCTGGGAGGCACTGGGCCTCTATTAGTTTTAAAATCAGAGAAACCACATATTTACTTTGAGCCACAAATGCAGGGTCTGTGTGTGCAGGGACAGGATGAGAATTTCCAAAACATAACTACCATCATGTTTGCTTATAATTAAAACCATTTTTGCAGAATGGAAAAGATAGAAACCAGATTGATCACTGTTGTGTTTGGTCTCTCTGGAATCATTATGACTTGAGATCAAAAGAGTTGCATAATGCTTTTGAGTGCTTACAAAGCAAGATAAGATTCATTATTATTTTTGTTACCATTACTTTTAAAAACTTGTCGAACCGTTTAAAAATGGATTTTTGTTTAAAAAAACAAACAAAACAAAATGGTAAGCTAGAGCTATACTTTTCAATTGTGTGGTAAAACAAACTAGCAGAGGAGAAAGGCAGGGAAGGATGTGGGGTAAATTTAAACAAATATGTCGGGGAAAATATTCTACTTTCCTGGAAGTATAATAAACAGGAATATATTTTAAGTTCACAGAGGCTGTAGGTGTTGTTGGCATGATCCACCAGCCTATCTAGAGTGACATCTATTTTGTGTTGTATGGAAAAGCTGAACAAAGAGGAGAAGTCCTGCTCTGGTTGCTGTCAGTGAATCTGTTTCAATTATACTAAAAATGAATAAAAAGCACATCTGCCTGAGATGATCCATAGCAGGATAAAGTTTTAAGTCCAAGTATTCATTTTCTCATTAAAATGTGACGTTGTTGCGAACCTAGCAGTTAAACTAGTGAGGTTGAATGCACTGAATTTTGTTTTATTTTTATTTTTTTTAATTCACCCTGTATGGAAAAGCAAGCAACGGTAAGCAGCATTTCAATACTGAAGGCAAACACTGGTGTAATGATGCAAAAGTCCAGTCATTATTTAGCTACAGAGAACACAGCTGAATGAAGAAAAGGAGTACTTGTGGCACCTTAGAGACTAACCAATTTATTAGAGCATAAGCTTTCGTGAGCTACAGCTCACTTCATCAGATGCATATCGTGGAAATGAGCTGAATGAGTGAGTCTTAAGTTCTCTGATATTGCACACTAGCTGTGTGAAGATTTTGTTTTAAAGTATCAATAAAATTGACGGTGGAAGTATTTAAAATCTCTCTCTCAAATGCAGGTGGCACAGCAGGATAAAAATACATGACACTGTTGATTCTACTCAATGAACACATGTGTTTGTGAAATTTACAAAAACGGACAATGCGTATTATAAGTATATGATTGATTTTCAGATCCAGCACCTTTCCTCTTTGTGTGTTTTTTTGGGGGGGAGAGGGAGCATTTAAAGTAAAATTAGAAAAAAATAAAGTTCAGTCCCAGAAAGACATGATAGATACAAAGCCAGTCACATTAGAAAAACATTGCTGATTACATGCTCAAGTTATGGAGGGGCTCCCTGACACAGGGACACTCAGGAAAATTAATCCAGATTAACTACAGGTGTGTATTTAAAGTGGATTAGTTGAACTGCATTCACTTCTAAAGTGAATTAAACTAACTAATCCATTTTAAATACACACCTGTAATTAATTTGGATTAATTTTCCTGAGTGTCTCTGTGCAGACAAGTCCCACAATGTATTTAGGGCTGATTTGTGCCCTAATTTTTACAACAAGTTCTGTATTGGGGTGGGGGGGGATCTTTGCATGAGTGTGGAGCTCACTGCATGACTAGGGTCTTGGTCTTTCTCTAGCAGGTAGGTTAGATGGTCTGGTGGTTTATATCTGATTTGGCCTTAAGAGACCTGTGTTTGATTCTTGGCTCTGATATAGATTTTTCCATTTTGAATTTGGGCAAACCACCTAATCTACTCTGTGCCTCAGCTTTCATCTGGGATGTTCTGAGGATGAAATGTATTAACGACAGTGAAGTGCTTAGCTATATTATGGTGATGAGAGCCCCATTAAGTACTGAGATAGATGTAACTCCTAAGTGAGTGGGTTATACATTCTACACAGTGATACCATGTTTTTCCCCCCTAAAATGAGTATTTGTAAAAAACTTGATATCACATCTTTGTATGTCTGAACCATTTTTTTTTTTTTTGGTACTCTGGCCTTTTTGCTTTGTATATGTTCTTCATCAGTTTTAAAGTTTCTTGCATCTGAGAAAAGTGGAAAGAATGAATTGGTGGGGAAGAAACAAAGGGTAATGGAGCCCAACCTTATTAAGATTTGAATTCCCTATCCTTAAAATATGATTTAGCTCCTATGTCCGCTAGACTACATAATCTGTTCATACCAACATCTACATGAATACTAAATTACATGCAAATCAGACAATTTACTATGTTTTCTTCTTCAGTAAAAACGTGAGAAGATTTTTTTTTAAAAAAATAGGATTAAAATTTCTCCATAAAGCGGGAACCTATTAACTTGTGGGTGAGGAGTTGCATGTGATTAGGATTGTACAAAACCCAGAAAATGAATAATTCACACTGGTTGTCATTGTCAGGGCATCACTCAATTTTCTACATCAAATTTAGTTCAGTAATGCCATTGCTTTTTCTGACATAGCTCAATTTATTACTGTGTCTCAGGGCTTGTATACTTGTTTGTGGCAAGCTGGGGTGTAAATCTACCCTGCACTAGCCTGTCGCATGCTAAGTGGCCACGTGGACCCTGCTACCATGCACTAACAGTTCACTAGTATGCTTTGATGTACTCCCATTTCAAACAGCAGTAGATCAAACTGAAGTAGGGAACTTCTAGTGCATGGCTGCAAGATGCACACAGACACTAAGTACGCAGCAGGCTAATGAAAGGCAGATTTACACCCCAGTTTGCTGTGAACAAGCCCTCAGTTCTGTCCATGCTGTATAATATTTTCTCTGCACCATACATTCTTTTTCTCCCTGCATTAGTCTCAGTCTCATTCCTGCCCCTATCTTCCACACACTGCTTACTGCCTTCAGCCTTCCTACTACCCCCTCACAGGTGAGGGGTTTCTCATCCTCTCACAGTTTCCTGTCCAGCTTTCAAGCCACAGAGACTGTGAGAGCAGCCATTTTCTTTGAGAACACATAGGTTTCAGTTCTACTGTAACTATGAAAGATGGAGGCTGGACTTCCACTGAAACAGGTTGCATGGAAGTGGCAGCCATCTTAACTGAGCACAGTCTGGCTTCGGTCCCATTGAGAACAATGAGACCTGTTGACCATTTTAAGTTAACACAAAAGTTTATGATGCTGCTAGCTATCAGAAGACCATGAGAAGTTATACTGAAAAACATTATAACATTCTATTTCAATTCTCAACCTTCCTCCAGTATAGTTCCAGTGACCAGCAGTGCCTGTGAATTATTAAACATGATTATTTGTATTATCATGTTGTGTAGGAGCCCTTGTCATGGACCAGGAGCCCATTGTGCTAGGTGCTGTACAAATACAAAACAGAAAGGCGGTCACCACAACAAAAAGCTTACAATCCATGTATGAGGCCTGGTCTACACCTAAAACTTTGGATGACCTAGCAACATCACTCAGGGCTGTAAAATATTTCACAGTGTGTGTGATATAGTTAGGTCAACCTCACCCCCACTGAAGATGCAGCTAGTTGCATGAAAGAATTCTTCCATCTACTTGCCAACACCTTTTGAGGGGGTAGAGCAATGGAAAAACCCCTGTCACTGTAGTAAGTGTCTGAACTACAGCAGTATAGCTGCAGCTTTACAGTTGTGTTTCTGTAGTGCTTGTAATTTAGACATACCCTAAGCCAAGGGACTAACAGGTGGATACAGACAGGTAGCACAAAGAAATAATGAGGCAAAACTGGTCATCATGATAGGCTGTAGTCTCAGCATACCAACAGCATAACCTTTGTCGTTTTGCTGCTAATAAAGAAACTAAATTAGGAATCCAAAAATAGCTCCCAATTCAGCTTTTTATAGTAAGGGTAAAGTTCAAAGAAGCCTAGAAGGTTCTCAGGCCCTGCTGAACACCACAGCTGTGCCTGAGGAGAACTAGTGGCTTCCCTTCAAAAAGAAACTACTGCTACCATCCTCCATTCTATCTCCCAAGTGACAGAAGCAGCTGGGCTGATTTAAAGCATTTCCAAGTGAAAGCCAGCTTCTTGCTATACTGTGTAAGAGGTTGTTCTAAATATTACTTTCTCTAATTACTCAATTCTTCTGTGAAAAAAATATATCTTGAGAATAATCCTTTGGCTCAGCAAATCAGTAAACAGGTCAGCAATACTCAAAATGCATTACCTTAAATAAGATTTATCATCTAGGTCTTCAGTCACTTAAGCCTGTGGATTTATTATTATTGTTATTAATGGAAAGGGATTATATACCTCTATTATTCATAGATATAAAATAATTTAGAATACAGTATTGTCTCTTTTAAAGTCTACTTCAATAACTGGATTTTTCATGCTTTTACAAAATTTAACTGGGAAAATACAATTGTGCAGAATCAAATCCAATGAAGAGCAATTTCAAATCGAAGTATTGAAAGGACAGTATTGTACTTCTTAAATGATTTAGTTACATGCTGATTTTCTGAGTTCCCAACACTTTTCATTTACCCTTATCTAATATTGGATTTCCCTGAAGTTGGATTTCCCTGGTTTTGCTTCATAAAACACCCCAGCATGAACTATCTAGGTGATATTACAACTACCACAGAAACAAATGTGAGCAGAGAGCTGGCTAGCAGAGGCCAGGTAAATGTTTCTCAACCAATACAAGCTGCTGTTAGCTCCACAGGTTCAATGAAGCTGGGACAATTTACACCAGCTGAGGTCCCTCCTTTCTGTATTTTTAAACGGTGCATGAAAGTAAAATAAAAATGTGACACTTCAGGATATTCATACTCATCAGGAGCCCTAAAATTTAAGACTGAAAAGCCCAGATCTTCAAAGGCATTTACATACTCCCATTGATTTCAATGGGAGTTAGGTGCCTAAATATTATTTGAGGATCTAGACCAAAGTGCTTCAAATAGTAAAATAAACTAAAAAAAACCCCAAAACAACCTTCAATCAGGATCTTTACCTTATAATTGTTCTAATGTTAACATACATGGAATGGTCAGTAGTTCCACTTCTTGAGCACTAATACGCAGTGGGATTTTTTGATGTCACTGAACTTAACTATTCACAAGATTTGTAATGAATTGAAAGATTTGCAGTAGAATCATAAAAGCTAATAAATTCTTGCATAATCTACAAATTATGCCTTTTTTTTCTAAATGACTATTTAAGTTTTTTACTTGATTCAAGGTTTAAGAACTATATAGTGTCGCTCTGGGCTCAGTCCTACAATATATATTCTAAACAATGTGGCCCCAATCCACAAAGCACTTAAGCATATGGAAATCAATGGAATTACTCACATGCTGAAAGTTAAGCGTGTGCTTAAGTGCTTTGTTTGATTGGGGTCAGAGTGCCAGCAATATCTTGTGGATTTGAGCCCAAGATGAGGAAATGGAATCATATAGATAGATAAATAAAAATAAAGTTTGAGAACCATTACACTGGCCCAAACCAAACCTTTTTTAAATTTCTTTATGGCTATTCAAATTGTACTCCAAAAGGGGAGAATAAGTGTCCATCACTGTGCATGGAAGATACATGGAGGATAGGCACATCTAAAGGGAAAAAAATAAAATAAAAATCACAGTGTAGGGCCAATTTAATTACTTAATACCAAGTAATCTGTGTCATTCAATCACTGACCTTCCTCCTTTGTCCACGCTTGACTGCAGTCCTCTGTCAGTTACATAAGTACCCAGTAATAGCAATATGTTGTTTATAATTGGCAAAAAACATGTATAATGCTGAAATTATCCTTTCTGTTGACATTTACCCAGCAAAGAGGAGGCCAGAGAATGAGTCACATGGTCAGAAAGCACTAATATACGGTATTGATAACAGCAGAAAGACTTGGAACCCACACTCACTCCAGAATCAATTTGTTGCATTTAGTGGCAGATGCTTGCTTATTTTGCAGTTTTTACTGTCTTGTTATGATCCTTGTATAATATTAAGGAGTTTGTACTGAATATTTCATGGCTTCATAAATCTTCATTATATCTATTAAAAATAAAAAAACCCTCCAGGAAATTATTGCCACAAAGTTCAAGTAAAAAGAAAATGAATAAAACTAATTATTCTGTATAATTTGGCCACAATTACTGTGCACTAGGTACCTATTTTTAATTAGAAATGGGAGAACTGGTTAGTATAAATTACCAAAACAACAGGAAGACATTGTGGCCTTGAGAAAAAAGGAGGGTCTTATAGTCAGGAATTCTAAATCCAAACCTTCCAGAAACATGAGTCAGACCCAAAATAATCATGAGATTGTCTTAAAAAAATCACGATAGTAAAAATAAACAACAAATAAGTGATACAATTGGGGATCTTGTTCTTTGACTTCTGGTTTGATGCCTTTATGGTCCCCTTGGGTCACATCTGAGAGTCTCACATATTCACAGGGCTTCAGGAGCTTGGCCTTTAAGAAAACCACCAAATATCACAATGCTCATGATAAAATTGTCAGAGTTGGCCACACTGGATTTGCCTCTTAATCATTCATTTACTCTGATTTTGGGTAAGCCACTTCCTAGCCAGAAGAAGATGAAAGGAAGGTTTAATGTGGCAAATTGTGTATTTGGGAATGGAGCTGGGAAGGAAGTGGTTTTCCCATCCCGTGGACATTTTCACAATTTTGGAAACCGTTCTCATTCCATCCTATGGAAACTGAGATCTTTTGATTTTTTTTTCATGAAAAAAACAGAGAGAGGAACACTTTACAGCATTCACATGGGATGTGGGAATACTGGGTTAATCACCAGACTATTACACATGTGCCTGCTCTCCCCGCCTGCGCCTTTGGAATAAACATTCCATCCTGGACCTGAGAAACCCTTCCCAACACAACTTTCTGTCAAACCCAGTACGTTCCTGCAAAGAGTTGCAGTTTTGACAAATCAGCATTTTTTAATTTTTTTTTTTTGGTCAAATTCCCAGTTCTATCCAGAGGGAGTGATAAATCCAGTTGACTCAGAGGAGTCATACCAAAGAAGTCTAAAAGAGACAATGCATGTAAAGCCTCAACATCCTTATCAAAGAAAACAACTTGTTCAGCTTTAAGCTAGTATCATGGAAAATGTGTTCTTTTTGATTGGATTTTTGGAAGGTGTAAGTAAGGATGTTACCATTGACTTCTTGGAATGTCCTAGATGTTGAAATTTAAAAAGGAGATAGTGTGCCAAATTCAGAGAAAGCAAATTGGACCCCAGTGAGGAAAGCTCAGCAAGGAGAATACCAGCAGAAAACAACATGCAACTCATCAAAGAGAAAAAATCCAGTAAAAATGCTGTCATTTAAAGTAGTAACAGAGCTACCTGATCTTAATTATTAAGGATTTCTTTGTATTTGGCAGCTCTTCAACTACTGAAACAAACAGAGAGGTTTTAAGAGGGTTTGGGTTTTTTTGGGTTTTCCTGCAAGCGGAGGCAGAAGCTTCAGTACTCAGTCCTGTACAATGTCGGCTATACCACACCATAATTACATCTTTTTAAGAAACGGAAGGAGCAGACAAGTGCCTGAAGTACTGTGATTCATTGCACAGATGAAGCTGAACATCATTTCAGTGCAGATGAAAAATAATATTTGCCTGAATGTACCTCAAGCCTCCATAAGGACTTAAAAAAAATGTTGGCTCAGAAACGTTGACCTCGTGTGCTGTTGCTGGAATTTAGGAATTAGAGCTAGAGTCCTAGGGCCTGATTCACCATTGCAGGTTTACTCCAGCATGACTATCCTGACTTCAGAAATGACATTGATTTTAAAGGAGTTGACCTGGAGTGGTTCAGTGGTGAATCAGGCCCCTTGCTATTTGGAGGGGTACATTAATTTTTCCATTGTTATTAATCAGAATTGAGAGTTCGGGATTTACTAATATATATATGGGCCAAAATAAATAAATAAAACACTAGAGCAGTGGTGGGCAACCTGCGGCCCGCAATCAGATTACTGCTTCCCGCATTGACCGGGAACGGTGAACCGCGGCCACTGGAAGCTGTGGGGGCCGTGCCTGCAGATGGTCAATGTCAGCAAAATGTCTCATGGCCCGCAATCAGATTATCCTGATGGGCCGCAGGTTGCCCACCTCTGCTCTAGAGACTAAAGGACATTGCCAAGCCTTTCCCTCTTCTGCCCCTGGGCTTGCCCGTCAGAAAACCCCTACTTTGGGAACAGTGAGTGGAACTGTGTGTGTATGCTGCCCTTTTGCTGGAAGAATTCCCCAAGGACAGTTCTGTCCCCTGTCCTGCTCCTATATACTCATTTTCAGTTGCTTATAATTTTGCCAGACTTTAACTGTCTGAACTGAAAATTTCCATGTCTAGTGTCTGTCTTGAATTTCTCAGAAGTTCAGTCATTTAGTGAAAAAGATGTGGTTTTCCCCATGTTAGAAAATTTTGGGGAGCTTTTATTTGAGACCCTCTAGCACTTCCAGGTTCAGGAGTAGGGACTTGAAATTTGGCAGGGGAGGGGGAAGCTTTGTGACAAAGATGTGCCTTTTGCCATACCCATGAAAATCCATCCAAATTTGGCCATGTTATAAGCCTTTGAAAAATTGCTGTTTACACATGCTCAGTAGAGACTTGCTAGATATTCACAGCTAAAAACTGAAAATTCCATCTATGCTGGGCATGCTTCTGTCTGCGATGGTGCAAGACTTTCCCTGCAATTGCTGGACTGCTGTGTATTGGAACTGAAAGCAATAATCCTGTCTCTGCCTGTGCTCTCAGTGGTCCCCATGATGCCACCTAGGCAGAATGGAGGAGGAAGCCATCTCATTCCAAGGCAGAGGGGACAAGAGCCATACCTGGGCCAGGGGAATAGACTCAAACAAAGAACCTGGAGGAAGTGGGGGACACAACTGAGCCTGGATGTTGGCCAGTGGGGGGGGAGGGAGGGAGGAGTGGAAAGATGGGACTGGGAGTAGACCTGGACTGCCTGGGCAAGGTGACTAGGATTGTGAGCTGAGACGGGAGAATAGACTGGGAACCGGATGGAGGGAAGATTCATAGATTTTTTTTTTATGCCAGAAGGGACCAATATATCTTTGATCTCAGAGGAGGCAGGAACTGACTGGGCAAGAAAACTGGTATCTGGGGAGGGAAATTGGGGGCTAGGAGCTAGTGAAGGGGAGAAACTGAAATCAGATGAAGAACTGGCATCTGAGACTGGTACTGGCTGGGCAAGAAGACTGGGATTGGGAAACTTTGGGGCAGGGGGAAAGAAGTTGGGGGTCAGGGCTTGGATCAGACAAGGAGCCAGAAGAAGGAGATCTGGTTGGGCAGAAGGACTGGAGACCAGGATCTGGGTCAGTGTGGGACTGGTTGAAGGGGATGGGGAAGAAGGGATTGAGCATGGAGAGAACAGGCAGAAGGGTCTGTAACCACTAAAATGTACTCTCCTCCACTGCCTGAATGGAATCCATGATTTCTAAGTCTAACCATTCCTCTCCTGTTAGCAAACGTTTGTAAAATCCACTGGCAAAGTGTGTGTCTCACTCCCCCTAGTGCTGGTCCACATAGAGGATGACAACCTACTACTACAACCAGTTACTCCATCAGCTCAAGTGGCAGTGGATCTAATGGTTCCAATCTGCTGATGAGCTGTGCGGGTGTCAATATGAGGCCACATGATAGAATTTCCGGGGTTTTTTGTTTGCTTTTTTAAAAAAACCTCATTCAGTGCACACACTGGACCTGCTTTGGGGATGGAGCAGAGTTGTGTAGTGAAGTTATCTGTAGGACCTCTTTTTCATTTGTTGCAGAAATAGGAAGGTGTGTAGTGAATGAGGCAGGATGGCAGGAGGACAAAGAATGGTGTGATGTTTAAGACAGTTAACATAGCTGAAAGCTGCCCTGGAGTACTGGATTCTATCTCTGTCTCTGCCAAAGTTCCTATGTGATGCTGGACAACTCACTTTAACCAGGCTTTTTCATAGGTGGTCACTAATTGCATGTTCATCATTCTCTGGACACCTAACTTGAGACCTTAGGGTCTGATTTGTAGAAGTGCTGAACATTTACACTGCAACTGAAGTCAATGGGACTTCAGAGTATAGTCAAAGCTGTACTTTGAACATATAAAGTGCTATGTAATTCTAAGTAGTCTGAAAAATCAGGTCCTAGATAGTTCAAATTCGGCACCCCAGAATTACTGGATTCTTTTGACCTTAATCTCTCTGTGCTTTATCTGTAACAGGAGGATAATATCAACCTCTCATCTCACAGAGGTGTTGTGAAAATAAATTGAATAACATTTGTGAAGCACCCTATGAGGCCCAGATACATTTTGGTAGGGTCCCTTAAAGATGTAGTTTTGTGAGCATTGACTAAATAGGCCCTGTTGATATAAAAGTTCCTATCTCTCCAGAAACATTAGCAGGCCCCTGGAATAATGGTCAGCTATGCCCTAAAGATATGAGAAAAAATATCATTGATGTGGGACAAAGCTGCCCGCCACTGCCCTGCTTCAATCTGCAGGGTTGCCTATTAATTCAGCACCATATTAAAACCCATGAGGAGATTAATAATTCTGGCTTCAGAGTAGGGTTTGAATAATGTGTGGTAAAGCAGGCCTGAGGCCACACACTGAACATGAAGAAAAAACAAAATATTGACTAGCAGCTCATTAAATGAGTACAGTCCAATGTTTGCACTGCATGAGGCAGGGGTCCTGTAGAAAAAATAGTATGTGATCATGTAATGAAAGACTAGCTTAGATTCACAAAGGTACTTAGGTGCCTAGAAAATCAGAGGAACACAATGCAATGAACAAAGCCTGAGTTAGGCACCTAGGGTCCCTATAATATGAATGGGAAGAGAGAGTTGCCCAAGAATGCAAGCTGCTAAAGCCAGCTAGCCAAAGGGGGATGTTGATGATAGGGGTGTGCTAAGCTCCGCCCCCTCACAGAGATAGGTACCTAAGTCCAGGCTGCAGGGAGGTGCCTATCTCTCTAGCAAAGCATAAGCGTGAACCCTTTCAGGAGTTAAGTGTCTAAGGCATTTTTTGCCAGGATTGGGGCGAAGGACTTCTCTCAGAACTTTTAGCCTAGTGGTTAGGGTACTCCCCTGGAATGTGGGAGACCTCGTCCAAATCCCCCTCTGCCTGATGAAGCAAAGGGTTTTGAACAGAGCTCTGCCCCCTTTCAGGTGAGTTCTCTAACTATTCGGCAATGGGATAATCTGATGTGGCGCTCCCTAGATCTATTCTGTTGAAGCTGTTGTACTTTGGACTAAGTAATTAAAGAGACATGGGGCCAGAGACAGATAGGGAGAGAGAGCAAGCATGATAGTGCTCTAACCACCAAGCTATAGAGTCATTCTTGCTCTTCTGCTCTCTCTTTCTCTCACTTTAACCCAAATGATTCTGGAACAACTTCAACGGGATAGACTGAGGGAGCCCCACATCAGAATATTCCATAACCCAGTGGTTAGAGCTCTCATCTGATAAGTGGCAGATCCAGGTGCAGATTCCTCCTCATCACGTGAAGGGAGGACTTGAACTAGGGGTCTCCCACAGCCCAGGC
The DNA here is from genome assembly GCF_965140295.1 of Lepidochelys olivacea. NCBI lineage: Eukaryota > Metazoa > Chordata > Testudines > Cheloniidae > Lepidochelys > Lepidochelys olivacea. The sequence goes on from NC_140411.1 coordinate 272,810,759, forward strand.
AAGTACCCTAACCACTGGGCTAAAACTTACAAGGGAGGTGGTCCTCCTCCCACTCCCTGGCCACTCAATGTAAATTTGCTATAGTGGCTTAATCCAATAGGCAGCCTCTGAGTATGTCTACCGGATTGCAGTATGCCTGCACAAAAGTTAGGCAGACAAATGCCTATCTTCCCCTGGCTTGTGGATCTCTCTGGGGCTTAGGTGGGAGTTAGATGTCCAGACACCTAGCGGGAGGTAACAGTCTGCATGTACAGAAGCAGAAATGTAGGCACCTAGGGAACTTTTTACTGAAAACACTTAGGAGCCAAGTGAGATTACATGACTACAGGGTTCAGTGCGAGTTTTGTGAATTAGGTGCTTATGTACTTTTGTGAATCTGGGCCTGTGTGTCAGAATGTGTATGTACGGGGGTAATGGGGGAAATTAAATTTGCACAGGCAACCTTAATTCTGGCATCTCCTAAATTTTGAGTGTTTGACTTTGAAACCTTTATAATACTTTTAATATATTTTTGTAAGTAATATACTTTACATTCAGGTATGACATACATAGTATTAACATAATATTTATTACTGATTTCTCTTGAGAAGCGGTAGTATTTGTGTTTCCATAAGGATCTTATAACAGATATAGCTAAAATTTTAAAAAAGCCTGAGTTTAAGAGCACATCGAATTTGAAAAAAATGATTTCTTGCAAAAAATGAAATCTACAATTCTTATGGGCATGTCAAACTAGCATAATGATTTGAATGGAGTACAATAGGAAGTTGGAAAATATTCCTCTCTGAATGTAACATCAACTTAATTGTGTTTTAAGACATCAGCTCTGCTATCCTGAAGTTTTGGTTATTCCTTAGTAACAGAAACTATTCTTAGTTGAATATTTGTTACCTTTCATAGCTACTATTTCATGTCAAGAAGCAATACAATTAGAGATAAATATTACTGTTCTTATTTTGTATGTAAACATGTTGAATCTTCCCTAGTTTTCTATATTACTTTGTGCCATGAAAATTTGTCAAAATTATCATTAACTGGATAGCCGGTATATGCTACCCCCTAGTAGTGTGTATTTGTGTTTGGCAAATTTGCAAGTGGGTAGTTTGCACATATACAAGCAAAGAAAAGTGCATTTTAATGAGGACTTACTTCATTTTTCCTGTAAATGGTTGTTGAATTCAAAACACAATTAAAAGTAGCCATCATTTAGGACATAAATATCTCCCTTTGGTTTTGGAAAACAAATAGCTTTCGTTTTGAATAGATACCATAATTGTAGCACATTAAAAATATTGGCCCTAAATGTATATAGCAAAGATTTTAGTATATGACAGCTGATCAAATGCCTTCTGAATCATTAGGAATCCTGCTGATCTCTACCGTTTTAGATTATCATTTCTACAACTAATGAATCTGAACAGTAAAATGGGGAAGGGAAGGTAGGAGATACAGAGATAGACGCGTGCATGTAAGTCTGTTGTATTTCTGTGGGACTAATAGGTCCAAAACAGACCTGGAAATTCATTTGGAAAATATATTGAATGTTTTCAGATCTAGTAGTTAATTGATTTCAAAAGCTATTTCTTGTTGTGCTTCCACATCTGCGTGTTCTTGTGCTGAAATGATGGCCAAATTTTAGGCAGATACAGCACTGAGAAAACGCTTTGCATTTTAAATCCACAAAGCATTGGCTGGTGCAATAAGTTAGATGCGTGTGCAAACCTGTCCTAGTTGTTGGTAAGCTCTCTGCCACATTGTGGGTAGCCCAGTGTGGATATGCAAGGGGGTAGGGGTGGGCATAAGGAATCTTCTCTCTTCTGCACAAAGGACACCTATAATTGAGTTCTTTCTGGCACACTTCTGACTGCAGGGAGCTAGTGCCCCATGAGACATAAGCCATCCCAAAATGGGAAGTGAAGGGAAGGATGGAGGCAGGGAATGGAGGAGGAGTACATGTTGACCTACCTAAAGGGTGATGCAGCAGATGCACTCCACCTGCCTGCTGAGATGCTCCGGGAAGCACAAAGAGACGCAATGACTCCCAGTATTACCACTGATGATGGTGGAGCTCCTCACTGCAACATCCGCTATGCAGGGCTATGCCAAAATACAACAATTTGACCCTATGTAACCGTATGGTACATTTGTCTATCTGGTCTCGAAACACCACATGTTCTATTGAAAGATATCGCTATCAGACTTGCTCAAGTAGAGTGATCACGTTGCTTTCTTATAGCTTCAGCATGCAGGGGCTCACATCTGAGGGAGAGATGAAAGAGAGAGGATGTAGGGACTGTTACATTCATACATGCAGTGCAGTTAGATAAAAACATAGAACACTCTTGTTGGAAGGTTGCAGTGTAACACTACTTCATTTCTTAAAATTCAGAACCTTAACACACAAGAACCAAAAACAGAGAGAGGGAGAGAGAAGCAGGCTGATCTGTAAGGCAGAGAGGCACAACTCACCCCATCTTGCTTGAGGCTGGCTCTTTGAAGACTGACTGACTGCTCCTGCTAGACCCCAGTCACATACTTCCCTACAGAGACGCCTACCCTGTAAACAGGACCAAGAAAACCACTGAGAATTTAAAGTGATAATTTATCATTTCAATACAGCTTTCAATTCATCACAAGGAAAGAAAAAAGGAGAAAGGAAGAAGATGGAGCAGGGAATAGGGGGATACCTCTGATACAACAATCCCACAAGTTTATAATTTTTTTCCCAGGTACCAGCCCAGGTATAAGTATTACCTCAGCATGGGTGGAAAGCTGACCAATAAAATGAAGTCTACCACTTCTCAGACAGTCTCAAAGGATAACCACAAAGGATTTGCAGATTGAGTTTGAATAGGTTTCAGAGTAACAGCCGTGTTAGTCTGTATTCGCAAAAAGAAAAGGAGTACTTGTGGCACCTTAGAGACTAACCAATTTATTTGAGCATGAGCTTTCGTGAGCTACAGCTCACTTCATCGGATGCATACCATGGAAACTGCAGCAGACTTTATATACACACAGAGAATATGAAACAATACCTCCTCCCACCCCACTGTCCTGCTGGTAATAGCTTATCTAAAGTGATCATCACGTTGGGCCATTTCCAGCACAAATCCAGGTTTTCTCACCCTCCACCCCCCCACACAAATTCACTCTCCTGCTGGTGATAGCCCATCCAAAGTGACAACTCTTTACACAATGTGCATGATAATCAAGTTGGGCCATTTCCTGCACAAATCCAGGTTCTCCCACCCCCTCACCCCCCTCCCAAAAACCACACACACAAACTCACTATCCTGCTGGTAATAGCTCATCCAAAGTGACCACTCTCCCTACAATGTGCATGATAACCAAGGTGGGCCATTTCCAGCCCAAATCCAGGTTTTCTCACACCCCCCCCCCACCCCTATACACACACAAACTCACTCTCCTGCTGGTAATAGCTCATCCAATGTGATATATGCCATCATGTGCCAGCAATGCCCCTCTGCCATGTACATTGGTCAAACTGGACAGTCTCTACGTAAAAGAATAAATGGACACAAATCAGATGTCAAGAATTATAACATTCATAAACCAGTCGGAGAACACTTCAATCTCTCTGGTCACGCAATCACAGACATGAAGGTCGCTATCTTAAAACAAAAAAACTTCAAATCCAGACTCCAGCGAGAAACTGCTGAATTGGAATTCATTTGCAAATTGGATACTATTAATTTAGGCTTAAATAGAGACTGGGAGTGGCTAAGTCATTATGCAAGGTAGCCTATTTCCCCTTGTTTTTTCCTACCCCCCCCCCAGATGTTCTGGTTTAACTTGGATTTAAACTTGGAGAGTGGTCAGTTTGGATGAGCTATTACCAGCAGGAGAGTGAGTTTGTGTGTGTATAGGGGTGGGGGGGTGTGTGAGAAAACCTGGATTTGGGCTGGAAATGGCCCACCTTGGTTATCATGCACATTGTAGGGAGAGTGGTCACTTTGGATGAGCTATTACCAGCAGGATAGTGAGTTTGTGTGTGTGGTTTTTGGGAGGGAGGTGAGGGGGTGGGAGAACCTGGATTTGTGCAGGAAATGGCCCAACTTGATTATCATGCACATTGTGTAAAGAGTTGTCACTTTGGATGGGCTATCACCAGCAGGAGAGTGAATTTGTGTGGGGGGGTGGAGGGTGAGAAAACCTGGATTTGTGCTGGAAATGGCCCAACGTGATGATCACTTTAGATAAGCTATTACCAGCAGGACAGTGGGGTGGGAGGAGGTATTGTTTCATATTCTCTGTGTGTATATAAAGTCTGCTGCAGTTTCCATGGTATGCATCCGATGAAGTGAGCTGTAGCTCACGAAAGCTCATGCTCAAATAAATTGGTTAGTCTCTAAGGTGCCACAAGTACTCCTTTTCTTTTTGAGTTTGAATAAGCATCCAAAAATCAAGGGATTTTTATAAATGTATTCCCATCTTCTAAATCTGTAATCCAGGACTAGAGATGTCCCAAAGACATACTTTCCTGTGCAGTCTTTAGTACTTCCAGGTTGTGAAATACTGAGAATAGCCTTTTATTGCAGTACAGTAGACCCTCAGAGTTATGAACACCTCGGGAATGGAGGTTGTTTGTAATTCTGAAATGTTCGTAACTCTGAACAAAATGTTATGGTTGTTCTTTCAAAAGTTTACAACGGAACATTGACTTAATACAGCTTTAAAACTTTACTATACAGAAGAAAAATGCTGCTCTCCCTTTATTTATTTTTTTTTTTTAGTATATGTTTAACATAGTACTGTACTGTATTTGCTGTTTGTTTTTGACATTTTTGTCTCTGCTGTTGCCTGATTGCATGCTTCCAGTTCCAAGTGAGGCATGTAGTTGACCTGTCACTTTGTAACTCTGGTGTTCATAACTCTGAGGTTCTACTATATAGTCTGTTTGCAACCTAAAACCAGGAAATGCTGAGGGGTTTGTTTTGGTATGAGCTTTGTGTGAAGAAGGCATGGGCTGGGTCTTATACAAACCAGTTTGCTCATTCTTAGTTGGAACAGTGTGCTCTGATGGGGCCTCAATGACAAGCTTCACTTGCTTTGGTGACAAAATAATGGAAAAAATAATAATTCTTTTAAAGATCACAGGTGGGGGGATTTAGCACTTTATATAATTATATCAGAAAAACTTGTTCATATGTGTGTGCATATATGAAAATTGCAGATATTTGATTGTATCTTTCCCCTCCCTTTTTATCACTTGTCTTATTAAGCCCCTAATCTGCACCTGATTCTGTGTAGGAGAGCCTCTGAAGTCAGTGAGGCTCTTTGCAGGTGCATGGTTAGTTGTTTGCTAGATCTGGGCTTTAGATTATAAATCTCATGCATGTATCTTTGTGCTCCCAAACTTATTGGGTCCTCTGTGTGCTATCATCGTTGTCATCATCATCATCATTGTCAATCACCATAATATATATGGTTCTGACTTTTAAATGTCTGTCTCACCATGGGATGTTTTTATCCTGTCATGATGGTCTCTGGTAGGCTACTCTAAAAGGAATGACAGTGGCTGCATGACCTGGGCTAATGCCTACTCTGATATGATCATTCCTATTTTCAAATTATGCATATGGGCAGAGTTGGCATTGAGTGAGGCCTCTCACGCCAATATAAATTGGTTAGTGTTCCCAGCATGTAGTATGCTCAAGTTCATATTTGAACTAGCCCTATTAAAGTATTAATTCATGTAGAATATGTTAAACCATTCTTTGACCTCTTCAGATTTCAGAGTCATGACCGTTTCTTAAATGTCACCAATATTATACTGTGGCACGCATATTATGTTCATTACCTCGCAGGTTGGGGCCAATATTATAAATAGCAAAGTTGCAGCAGCCGAACAGGCTATAGTTCACTCAAAGGCCATTGTGGGAAGTGCACTGTATTGTTAGACATATAGGTTCTTAACTTGATTGGCTGGTGTATGTAACTAATAATTGAAACATTGTTCTGTCCCATTTCTTTACTTTTTGGACTGCAGCTTTGTGGTTATCTTTCTGTATATCTCTCAGAAATGTGTTTTATTTCCAATTTCTTTTCTATGATGAAAACTATTTGCTGGAATATTATTCATTGGGAGTTGGCAGGTTGCTTCAATACCACCACCGTAACTCAAATAAAAAAATGCGTCATTGTTCTCAGGTCTGTGAAAGAAACATTAAAAGTATCTTGTATGTCTTCACAGTGTATCATGTCAACCCAGAAAATTATTCCTCTTCCCTTCATTAGACTCCACATCACAACACCACCTAGGGTTCATAAAGCACAATTTAAAGATAATGGAAAAAATACGACAAAACATGTTCCTGGCTGATAGTATTGATTCCGGGTTTTCTGAGAGAGAATTAATTCAGCCATATGCTTCAGCTATAACACTGCTTACCACTTTTATGGATGCCTGGTGAAACAGTTCCTAATATTCCACAGACTCCAAGTCACAGATCAAAACTAATTACAAAAATTAAGCTAATTGTTTAAGTGTGCACAGCAGAGCATAGATCAGAGACACAAGCAGCTGCACGCCACCTGACTTCTCTTTTCCATGAGCAGTGAGGGTTCTGCAAGAGCTTACAAGAGGAGTGATCATGAACGGAGTATTAATAACATAAATATCATGGAAATATTTTGGAAATATATGTTATGTTTTTCTTAGCATAATGTGCTTCGCTTTTCAACTCTTGGTCCTTAGTGATTTTCCACCATTTTTCTTTTAAACTTGCAAATATTTTGGGTCAGCAGATGCAAAATATTCCCATATATTTAAATTGATACATTAACCAGATCACTGCTTTATAGAGTTGATGGAATTATTCACTGCAAATAAATTATCTGACATAAACAAGCTCTTTTGTTTAGTTTGCAAATCGTTAGCAAATTGATCTCAGTTAGTACAACTGTAGAAAACTATTTGCCAAATAACAGGTTTCAGAGTAACAGCCGTGTTAGTCTGTCTTTGCAAAAAGAAAAGCAGTACTTGTGGCACCTTAGAGACTAACCAATTTATCTGAGCATGAGCTTTCGTGAGCTACAGCTCACTTCATCGGATGCATCCTCCGATGAAGTGAGCTGTAGCTCACGAAAGCTCATGCTCAAATAAATTGGTTAGTCTCTAAGGTGCCACAAGTACTCCTTTTCTTATTTTTTTGAAGTTGTTTAACTGGGAGAATACAAATGACAAGTAGTGAATAATGAATACTGCACTTCTGAAATGAATTTTTGGATGAAGCACTATTTCTCCTAAATAACATAAAACTTGCACATTTAACATTCCCACCAATCCCACTGGATATCATCAGGAACAAGGATCTATCTATCTATCTATCTATCTATCTATCTATCTATCTAAAATATGTGCATGTTTTATGTTATAGCAATAACCAGTTCTGCAGCTTAGTATTAAGAAACCAAAAGGTTTTTGTTGCCTGAGCATGAAAAATAATACAAGAGACATAATATTAAAATTGTGTTCACCTATAAAGCCTAGACTAGCATTATTAACTTCCTGAACCCAACAATCAATGTCTTCTGGTTAGAAAGCGAGCGCACAGTCCAGTGTAACATTCCTCAGTGCTGAAGGCACAGAATGAAGTACATTTCCTTCTTAATGCACACAGAATTACAGACATGCCCTGAAAGAAAAGTCTGCCTTCCCTCCACACCTGCGTGGAGTTTCCAGTGTTAGGGTCACTTCAATCTTTTGAGTACTGCTTGGCAGTGCTAATGGGAAAAGGATGCTGATGTTAAGAGCAACAGTATGGAAAATATAGGGGAATAGGAACATTTGTGTGACTCTTGTGGGAGGAAATTGAAGATCATCAGCAGTATTAAACATTTAAATCCACAATATTGACTAATGGCTTTTTTAAAGATCTTAAATTTCAACACAGGTAGTGGGGTCTGAATCCCCAGCTTCTTCTGTAGAGGTTGGGGGTGAGGTTGTTTATTCTGCCTCACTGACAGAATAATTTGAACAATAACCTGACACTGGCATTATTTAGAAATAATCCTCTGTTTCCTTTACTTCTAGATTATCTAAATCCAGATTGCCTCATGCTCTCTTATGAGACATAATTCTAAGCAAAGTCTTAGATTTTCCATTTAATCTTGTTCTGCTTTTAGATTCACTAAAATAACTTTCTGGCGCTACCTCAGAAATGATTAGGCTTTTTTCTGGAGTCAAAGAGTGAATTCCTTTGAAGAAAAAAATGGGAATGTCTTTCTTGGACCCCTCATGGGACACAGTGTGAATTTTCTGTATTCTTTTTACCATTAAATTAATATTGGATATGCAGGCACTTAGTTCTCCTCACTCTGCATACTTAGGGACTGTCAATATGCAAAAGATGGTGGGAACTATACTGTAAATATGGCGTGGAAATCCCCCCTCCTCTGTATTTATACCTAATTTAATGTCATGTATCATAAACATATTAGGTGGCCCATAAAGGCATGCAATTATCTTCCTTCTCTGAGGTTTTGTTTTTGTTATATGATAATTATAACTGTGCAAGGTGCTTTTAATGGTTTGTGCAAATATATGAAAATGTATGCAAATGTACAACCTGCTGCTTCTTTGTTAGGGGACGTTGGAAGGTATGATACCTTGAAATTCACATTCTTATTTGCATCCATTCCATGATTTATTGAAAATACCTGCTCAGAATTTGTCGAGTTGTGTATTTATCAACCCTGTAAATAGGTCACTACAGATGCTTTAAAAAACAAGGTAGCTGTTAGCAGGTGGAAGAACAATGGTAACCTCTGTACTAGGTAATAGTTATTTTTACAGTTTAACTAGAACAAATGGGCAGATTCTTTTATATGGAAATTCTGGCTCTGTCAATATTGGCAGAACACTGGCTTTATTTGTGTAAGGCTTAAAATGAACACCGTGTACCTCTTCTTATATTTGCATACTATATCTTTATTTGTATGTATTAAAATAAAGAAAGGTTTTACTTCAAATTGTGTTCATTCAGTGCTGAAAATAGTTAAGGTTTATTAAAAAATAATAATCTTACCATCTTTGCCCATTAGCCATTTTCCTTTCCACTACAACTTTATAAGCTACAGAATAAATGTTCACTTTGCCGATGAGGAATTGGGAAAGCAGCATGGAAATCCTATTTGTGTTTATTTCCTGTAGAAAATATGGGGCAGGTCCATTTTTTTACATGTTTCCAATTATTTAACGAAATTGCCTTAAAGGTTTGTAAGGCCACTTCCTGATAATGGGCAATTAAGATTGGATTTGGGGAAGAATAAACTCTAGATTCGTTCGTAGGGCCTGATCCAGAGACCATTGAGATGCGTAGAAAGATTTCCATTGACTTCAATGGACTTTGCATCAGACCTTTACTGAGGAAGGGAATTTAGTGTGGGGAGCAAATAGCTCATGAGAACGCCCGTGCATTTTGTGACAGGCACTAGTGGCACTCATTCGTTCTTAGTGCTTATTGATGCCTCTCGATTTACTGTTTTTTATATTACACACAGCACTTGTAAATTATGATTAGGTAAGGTGGCAGGGGTCTTGCAGAATCAGATCATGAATTAGGAACATTCCTGTCACTCTCAGAAATAAACATAAGAACTGCCATCCTGGGTCAGACCAACAGTCCATCTAGCCCAGTGTCCTGTCTTTGACAGTGGCCAGTACCAGCGTTCCCTCTAATTTTTTATGTCCATGTGTGGAATGGATTTTGTTATGTACCCCAATATGGAAGTGATGTGTGGCGGGGCCGAGGGGTTTGGAGTGTGGGAGGGGACTCAGGGCTGGGGCAGAGGGTTGGGGTGTGGTGACTCTGGTTGGGGGTGTGGGCTCTGGGCTAGGGCCAGGAGGAGGGGGCTCAGGGCTAGGGTTGAGGAGGTGAAGGCTCTGGCTGGGGGTGCGGGATCTGGGGTGGGGCTGGGAATGAAGGGTTTGGGGTGCAGGCTGCCCAGGGGCTGCGGCAGAGAGAGAGGACTCCCCCCAGCCCTTTCTCGCCACAGCAGGTTGGGACTGGGGGAGAGGCGCTTCTCCCCAGCTGCAGCAGCTCGGCAGGGCTGGGCTGGGAGAGAAGTGCCTCTCCATGGCCGGCTGCGGCAGCTTCAGTGGGGATGGGCCAGGGGAGGGGTGCCTCTCCCTGGCCGTGGCAGCTCCGGCTGGGCTCAGATGGGCCAGGCTGGGGGAGGGGCACCTCTCCCTGGCTACAGCTGCTCCTGCTGGGCTGGGCTGGGCCGAGGGATGGGCGCCTCTCCATGCCTGAGGCAACTCCGGTGGGGCTGGGGTGGGCTGGGGGATGGATGCCTCTCCACAGCAGCTCCAGTGGGGCGGGGCTGGGGGTGGGGCACCTCTCCCCACTTGTGCGGCCCTTGATAGCCTTAGAGGGAACTTAGGCCAGTACCACAGCTTCAGGAGAGCGTACAGAATAGGGCAGTTGCAGTGATCCATCCCTATCGTCTGCTCCCAGCTTCTGGCAGTCAGAGGGTTAGCATTGCTCCAAGCATGGTCTTGCGTCCCTGACCATCATAGCTAATAGCCATTGAGGGACCTTTCCTCCCTCCGTGAACATACCGAGCTAGTTTTTGAACCCAGTTATACTTTTGGCCATCACAACGTCCCATGGCAATGAGTTCCACCAGTTAATTGTGAGCTGTATGAAACCTGTTTAAATACTAGTGAACCATCTTTCCTCAGTGAATAGTAGGTTTTTTTTAAGGGGGTGGGGGAAAGGGGAAGGTGGTGGTGGTGGCTGAAGTGGAAGAGAGCTACTTGCTTCACACACAGGAAGGATTCAGCTGAATAAAATAGATCATGGCAGATTATTCGCTCCCCTCCTTGTTTCTGAAGAGAGCTGCCGTTTTTCAGCACGAAGAGTCTGAGAAACAGTCTCCATCTTGGAAAAGTAGAGGCCATGCATTTAAGCTGTTGCAGCTACTTGGGACATTGCCAGCCAAATATTTCTGCCTAGAAAAGCTTGATGTGGCTGTGGAACAATTGTGCTGTTATTGGCTGGGATAAATTTCCCACAAAAACCACTCAGGCTACCACATTCCTACCTTTCAACTTTAAGGAGATGCTGGGAAGGAAGGGCTGACCTGGATTATCTTGTTTGTTTTCTTTTTCTTACTACTTCTCTGCATGAGCAGCTGTTCCCACCATGAACTGTCCTCAGTGACATTTAGATCTTTTTTTGAGTGGTTCCAGTTAATTGAGAACTCATCAACTTATGATTAGTTCAGACTGTTCCTCCCAAAGTCCATTACCTATACACTGAATTTCATCTAATTAAAAAATCATATACATATACAATATTTTATTTAAATTACAGAGGAGGAAATTATAATTTAAAAGTATGCATCTGATGTATGCCACCTTTCAAAGATCTGTATGTATGTTACATTTAGGTGGCTTTCCTGACTTATATCTTTTCAAGCTGTGTTCCAAAGAATATTGGTTGCTGAATTAGATAATGAAATTAATAGATTAACAATTACATGCCTGGCAGTCTGCCTCAATAATTTTGAAATGTAACATCTCCAGCTATTAAACATTATTATTTCAATATATGTAAACACACCCATTGTTCATCATTAGACCACAGATAAAATAATGTCATGATACGTGAAGCCATGCCAGATGGAGCACAGACCCAGAAAGGTTGTTTTAAAAATAAATTAATATTCAAATTAAAATAATTACAATTCTGATCACATAGAAATATTGAGCTGCTTGATCTAAATGGTGTTTGAATTGACAGCAGTTGCCTGTGTTGCTGGGTGAAGCAGGCAGAGCTACTATTGACTTGAAAGCTCAAAGTCTATTAAAAACATGTGTCACTGGATTCAGCCCATTGTCCACTGACAAATCTGAGTGACATTTGGTTAATGTTTGGGTCCTGATAATATATTTAGTGTAATCTGTTCCACAATGTGATTAACTGTAATGGAAATGCAGATGAAAAAGGTGTGTTTAATGTATCGTAAAGGGTTACAGATGGGGAGAATTATCTCCAACATGTGCAGCTAGCTAGGCAATGATAGAGGTAATCCATACTCGATAGCAAATTAACAAAGCTTTTCATATGAGAGGTAACAACCATAGACCATATGTAATAGACTTCAGAATCAAAACTAATCTCCTCAACAGGCAATGATCCAGGGACAATAAAATCTCTAATAATTAAAGAAGAGGAGCAATAACTCAGTATATGATATTGGACAGAAAGCTGAGAGGATATAATTGCAAAGAGGTCTCTGCCAGAAAATTAGAGGTCAGAGACTTGATAGTTTCTATAGGGCTCTGATCCTGTAAAGATTTACATGCATATTTAACTTTACACACTGTGAGTAGTAGCCCCGTTGAAATCAGTGGCGTACTCAGAAGGGCTGGATCTCATTTACTCTAAGGCAATGTTACAATGCTTTGGCAGTAGGCATAAATTACATTTATACTCTAAGTCCCCTTTTCACCATCAGACAGATGTAAAGAGTCCTTAGTGTAATTACAAATCAGGTCCACAGTATGTAACATTAAGCACATGCATAAATCTTTGCAGAATCAGGGCCCTAAAGGTAGTATTCAAAAATATTTCTCTGAAGGGCAGTTATTTGATGTAAGCAGTAACTGTTAGCATCTATGCTATTAAACAAATATGAATAGCTGTAATAAATACATATGTGAAGGATTTTTTCCTTTACAAATTTCTTATAATTTTCCAATTATTATTTCTTGACTGTTTTTCTTAGTACAATCTTTCAACAGTGATTGCTATTGGAGTTATTAAGATATACATTAATATGGTCTCTTCCAATGAATTAATAATCCACAACCAAATCAACTGTTTATTTTTCTTTGCCAGACACTGTTAATCACTGGTGGAACTAAAAATGTTTCCTTTGCCCCAAAATCTGTCCTGCTGGATACCTATTTGGAGTTACAAAATGGAAGCAAAATTTGGCTAGGACTGAGCTTCTTGCAGACATTACATTCTAATTTCTTATACCACATTCTAATTGTTTGTGTATGTACATGTGTGATCCTTTTTATGGAAGTTTTAGGTAGAGCCTTATGTGGCTCATTTGATTGCTTGATTGCCTGATGTGGTCTAAAGAGCTGTTGCATCCCATGTCTTTTACAGTAAATATACACATTATTTCATATACCTGTCAAGTGCATGGATTGAATCCACTTGTCTCCGATCATTCACCATAGTTATTAATCACATGCAACCAGGGCTCAAACCGGGCTGGTACACAGTGGTATGGCATATCAGCACCTCCCGCAAGCTTCCGATTCATTCTCCTGAATCTCAGTTTCATTACAAAATACCCCAAGTAAGGCTTTGTCTATGCACAAAAATTGTACAGTTTTAACTATACCCATATAGTTGAAGCAGTACAAGTCACCAGTGTGGACTCTGATTACAGGTATAAAGGTTCTTATATTGGCATAGTATATTCCTGTACAGGAAGTGGAATAAGCTCTACCAGTATAAGCACATTTATACTGGTATAATTAAAAATAGTTATACTGGTACAAAAAGTGTGTGTAGACCAGACCATAGTCTCTAGCTGCTTTGGTTGTGAAGAAAAGCTTGACTATGTAAATTGAATGCAAACCAGTGCTGTGATATCTTCCTGAATTTGCAGAATGTATGAAACAGGGGCTTTGAGAGGTGTGCGCTGATCCATTAATTCCAGTGGGTGCTAACTCAGCACCCAATGGTGAGACCTTAAATGCCGACATTGTTTATTATTCTGATATACAGAGGAAGAATCTTGTAAGATCTACACAATCTATTCTGACCACTTATTTTGGTACAATGGGAACCACCATTTATTTTTATGTCCCATAATGAAGATGTTTAGGCCATCTAGCTCAGCTGGGCATCTCAGCCTCACCAAGAGAAAGTTAAGCTCAAAAAGCCCAGGAGGGTGTATTCAAGCCATAGTGAGTTAAGCCCAAGGAGCTCAGAAAGAACATATGGTCATATTTTGAACTACACAATCTATTGAGAAAGGTGTCTGATTTTCGCATTATTTGTGGGAAGAGTTTATTTGTGTGTTGAACTAGGAAGAGTACCATGACTTTTATTGTTTCAATTTGACACCTTCATGTTAGCATGGTGGTGCTTTTTATACCAAGTATATTTGCCCTTGTCCACCTTATATAAAGGGCTTCATCCAGCTCCCATTGGCATCAGTGGATAAAACTCAGAAGGCCAGATTTAAAAAGGTGTCAAGGCATGTAAAGATATATAAACGTGCTCTGTGAAAATCAATGGGACTGAGATGCCTAACTCACTTAGGTGCTTTTGTAAATCCCACTAGGTGCATATATCATAGAATCGTAGGACTGAAAGGGACCTCAAGAGGTCATCTAGTCCAGTCCTCTGCACTCATGGCAGGACTAAGTATTATCTAGAGCATCCCTGATAGATGTTTGTCTAACCTGCTGTTAAAAATCTCCAGTGATGGAGATTCCACAACCTCCCTGGGCCATTTATTCCAGTGCTTAACCACCCTAGCAATTAGGAAGTTTTTCCTAATGTCCAACCTAAACCTCCCTTGCTGCAATTGAAGCCCATTGCTTCTTGTCAGATCGTCAGAGGTTAAGGAGCACAATTTTTCTCCCTCCTCCTTGTAACAACCTTTTATGTACTTGAAAACTGTTATCATGTCTCATCTCAGTCTTCTCCAAACTAAGCAGACCCAATTTTTTTCAATCTTCCCTCATAGGCCATGTTTTTTAGACCTTTAATCATTTTTGTTGCTCTTCTCTGGACTTTCTCCAATTTGTCCATTTTTCTGAAATATGGCACCCAGAACTGGACACAGTACTCCAGCTGAGGCCTAAGTAGCACAGAGTAGAGCAGAAGAATTGCTTCTCATGCCTTGCTTACAACATTCCTGTTAATATATCCCAGAATGATTGCTTTTTTTGTAACAGTGTTACATTATTGATTCATATTTAGATTTTGATCCACTATGACCCCCAGATCCCTTTCCGCAGTACTGCTTCCTAGGCAGTCATTACACATTTTGTTTGTGTGCAACTGATAGTTCCTTCTTAAGTGGAGTACTTTGCATTTGTCCTTATTGAATTTCATCCGATTTACTTCAGACCATTTCTCCACTTTATCCAGATCATTTTCAATTTTAAACCTATCCTTCAAAGCACTTGCAACCCCTCCCAGCTTGGTATCATCTGCAAACTTATTAAATGTATTCTCTCTGCCATTATCTAAAACATTGAGGAAGATATTGAACAGAACCAGACCCAGAACTGATTCCTGCAGGACCCCACTTGATATGCCCTTCCAGCTTGACTGTGAACCGCTAATAACTACTCTCTGGGAATGATTTTCCAACCAGTTATGTACCCAAGTTATAGTAGCTCCATCTTGGTTGTATTTTCCTAATTTGTTTATGAGAAGGGGAGACAGTATAAAAAGACAGTATATGTGAGACAGTATGAAAAAATCAAGATATACAGCAACTATCACATTCCTCCATCCACACAGTTTGTTACCCTGTCGAAGAAAGTTATTAGGTTGGTTTGACATGATTTGTTCTTGACAAATCCATGCTGACTGTTACTTATCACCTTATTAACTTCTAGCTGTCTGAAAATTGATTGCTTAATTATTTGCTCCATTATCTTTCTATGTGTATCTTTAGGCCCTTAAACCGTTTTGTAAATCTGGCCCTAACTGTACTAGTGGCAACTCTCTGACCAGGGGCCTCAGGGACACTCCTCACTGGTGTAAGGCATCTCATTGGATACACATGTTACCATTTTAGTCTTTAGACTTTTTGAATCCACTGCTTTCTTATTTTCTACCATCTGCATTTTCTACCATCTTATTGTTTCTTTATCACAATCAGTTGAAGTCAGCAGTAATTCTGTAATTGTTCACAGTGGCATTTCCAAAGGGTGTATTTTACAAGCCCTTATTAGTCCAACTAACTCCTTTTATTTTCCTCACTTCTTCCCTCACCTCTACCCAAAATTCATTCCTCTTTCACTCATCACATCAAGAAAGAAATTTCAAAATATTCATGGAACTACTTCCGGTATGAATATTGGAATGAAAATTTATTTGCATAAGACGAGTTCATGAAATGTTTGTTGTTTGGGCTTGATCCAGCATCAGTGACATCAGTGGAATTTTTCCTACACATTGTGATGGGAACAGGATCAGAGTTTTGTGAATATTCTTTACAAATTAGCTGGGGTCAACCAAATATTTGTGAAAAATGAAACATAAGGCTCATGAATAACAAGAAATCATAATCATGTGATATGTCATGTGAAATATATATATATGTGTGTGTTTGTGAGATAGATACATTTCACTCAGCTCTTGTTACAATATACTTCGCTGACTTTTTATAAATTTTAAACATTTCTTGAAATTACAAACATTTCTGCATGACTGACTGGAAGGCAATACTGAATACAGAAACCCTCTTTTTATTGTACTGCAGATATTGATGTACTCAGAAGAGCTACAATTCCAGGATTAAGTTTGCCCTCAGGGTAAAAAGTAAGAATTTGTTCTTCATTAGCATTTTTGCTTGATGAAATCCCACAAATCCTATTTAGGTAATAAGTAAGGCACTTATCACTGGAGAAGTACATTTATGAAGCAGATTTTAAGAAATGTGCCTGAAACAAAGGGCCTCCAAAACATGCACAGAAAACCAAACAAAACCCTGATAACTAAACAGTCATAAAAATATAACCTGGATTGGAAGTTCTTTTGGACAAACTCAGAAGTTAGAGATTTAAATCTCAAGGTAGCCAGTTTGAATCCAGCCCTGGTTAATAGTAACTCAAAATTATTGCAACCTAATAAGTGTGAGTGTTTGGTAACCTTTATTAAGTGAGTTAGCGTTTATAGACTGTTCCTAGTGGCCAAACATCCTAGTCACAGAACCACTGCACAAATTGGCCAGCCTTGTTAGCAATGTCAGCAGAGAGATCAGCTTTGAATGAACTTTGAAACTAAACTGCCCTTTCACCTCTAAAGTTGACTTCTTCAGATCACATTCATGGGGTGAGGAGATGAATCTTGCACTAGACCAGTGTTTTTCAAAATTTTGTTATTGGTGACCCCTTTTACACAGCAAGCCTCAGAGTGTGACCCCCGCTTATAAATTAAAAATGGTGTGTGTGGGGGGGGTAAAAGTAATTGAATGGGGATTGGGGCTGTCAGCCCCATGGAGCTGACAGCTTGTGACCCCCTGAGGGGTCACGACCCCTAGTTTGAGAACCCCTGCACTACACAGTCTCCACGGCTGCTAATCCTTCACCTTTCATAAGCCACTGTGGCTTGAAGGTGCTGCAAGGAAGGCAAAAATCTCTCTGATCTTCTGCCAATTTGATCCATGGGAGGGAAAATTCCTTCCTGACCCCCTAAACAGGCAATTGGCTAGACCCTCAGCATCTGTCAGGATGGGTTCCTATTTTTAGTTCAGGTGGGTAGTGTGGGCTTCAGGAACAGAACCAAAAGAGGCTCCCCATGCCCCCTGTGCTAGGCTAAATCCGGTGAACTGGGGAATGCTGGCCAACCAGCACCCCTTTCCCTCAGCTGGCCAATTGGTGCCAAAGACTCCCAGGGAGAGGAGCTACTTATTGTCCCTTCGTGAGTGTCCCCCTTTCACCGCTGGCTCCATCAGGTTCCCACATCGCTGATATGAGTGGGTGGCATTTGGCGCCTGTGCCAGCATTAACAATATTTGTATATATCTCCATATCTGGGCATGGCTCTTTACAGCGAGAATAAATATGTAGACACAAATCTTCAGTGACCTCAGAGCTCTACTCAGCACAGCTAATGTGGGTGGCTTTAGGCCACCTTTGCGCTCCCCCAATTCCTGGGTCTGATGGGGAATATGCATGTGAAATGCCAAGGTGTCTGTCTTTTCTCACAAAAGATATTGCACCTATCATGAAGATTCTCTATTTTTGACCTCATTATGACAGATAAAGATGAATTAGTCGCTGGACTGGAAGTTGGTGGTTGCCTAGAGACGAGTGATCATGGACTGGGCAAACAGAGGACAGCCTCAGTGAACAATATATGGGTGCTTCAAAAGGCCTAATTTTCCAAAGCTGAGGAAAATTGAGAGCAAAACTGACTGTGTGGAAAAATTTAGAAACTAAAAACTGAATGAAAATTGGGAATTCTTTAAGGAGAGTTTCTTAAATGGCCAAAAAGCCATGATTCCACAATCAAGAAAGCAGATATCAGTGGCTAGAAAACCATCCTGATTCAGTGAAGAAGTGAAGGCAGCAATTTAGAAATAAAGAAATGATATAAAACAAATGGAAAAAGAGAGAAATAGGTGGAAATATATATAAATGAGAAGTTATGACGTAGAAAATATAGAAGTTATGACATGTATAAAGGAAGCTAAAGACATCAGGGGAAAATCCACGGGTAAAGGCCAATAAGAAAGCGTTTTTTAAACAATTTTTTTTGGGGGGAGAGGGGGAATCCTAACAATGGTACAGGCCAATTACTAGATGTTTATAATGATGCAGACAAGAAATGTTCAATAACTATTTCTGTTTTGTACTTGGAAAGAAGCAGGATTAGGTACTCATATCATACAAGGACGATTAAGTGCGTTCCATCGTTTAGTAAGAGAGGAGGACGTTAGACATCCTCTACTAGGTACACACATTTTTAAATAATCAAGCCTCCATAATTTGACTCCAACAGTGTTAAAAGAGTTGTTTTAGGAGACCTCTGATTCCTGATGTTAATTTTTAATAAAACTTGG
Organism: Lepidochelys olivacea; assembly: GCF_965140295.1. Classification (NCBI taxonomy): domain Eukaryota; kingdom Metazoa; phylum Chordata; order Testudines; family Cheloniidae; genus Lepidochelys; species Lepidochelys olivacea. Next base: position 272,829,566 of record NC_140411.1, read on the forward strand.
AATTTGAGGACATTCCAGAAGACTGCAAGATTGCTAACATTGTGGCAATAAAATAAAAAGGGCAATTGGGAATACCTCGATAACTATAGGTTGGTTAATCTGAGATCAATCCTGGGCAAGTTAATTGAAAAAAATGATATGGGATTCAGCTGACAAAGAATTAAAAGTTAAATAGGAATATAATTAATGCCAGTACACATTTTGTGGAAAATATTTTGTTAAACAAAACATTTCATTCCTTGATGAGATTTTTACAGATTTGTTTGATAAAGGTAATTGCATAGATATAATATACTTTACCTATTGTAAGGTATTCAACTTAGTACCATATAATATTCTGATTTAAAAATGAGCACAGTACAATATCAACAAAGCATATGTTAAATGGGTTAAGAACTGGCTAACTGACAGATCTCAAAATGTAGTAGTCAAAGAATGGGGGTGTTTCTAGTGGATTCCACAGGGCTCATTATTAGGCTTCATCAGGTGTGTGCACAAGAAAGGGAAAATAGGGATATGCTCCCCCCAGTCAGTGGGGCACAGAACTCCTCTGGGGCCTGGGTGGGGAGAGCAAACTCCTCCAGCCCGGGCTGGGTTGGGGGATGACAGCTCCTCCCAGCCTTGGGGCCACAGATGGAGATACAGCTCCTCCAGATGCTGCGGGAGAGCAAGCTCCACTGGCCCCAGGGCTGCACAGTAGGGGGAGCAGGAGGGAAGAGGGGAGGAAAGCCAGCTCCTCCAGCTGTGGGGGAGGCAGAGAGACCTAGCTCCTCCAGCCCCAGGGGGTACATAAAGTGCCCCTCCAAAAGCGGCCAAGTTTTGATTCCTGTGCATGTCCTGGGCCCCCAATGTTGTTTAATATTTTCACCAATGAACTGGAAGTAATTATAAAATTACTGCTGATAAAATGTGTGGATGACAAGGTTGGCAGAATGATAAATAATGATGAGGATAAGGCAGTCAAACAGAGCAATCTGAATCCCTTACAGTTAAATGAAAAGTTATACATCTAGGACCAAAGAATGCAGAACATGCCTACAGAATGAGGGGCTGTATCCTGGAAAGCAGTCACTTCGAAAAGGATTTAGTGCTCATAGCGGACAAGCAATACAACATGAGTTCCCAGTGTGGTGCTGTGGTAAGAAGGGCTAATGCGATCCTTGGATGTATAAATGGGGAAGTGAGTAGGAATAGGGAGAGGAGGGTACTTCTGTATACAGCATTGCTGAGACCGATACTAGAACACTCTACAGTTCTTGTGCCCACATTTTTTAAAGGATTTTGAATAAATTGGAGATGGTGTAGAAAAGAGACACAAAAATGATGTGAGGGCTGGAGAAAATGCATTATAGTGAGAGACTTAAAGAGCTCAATTTGTTTAACTTATCAGAAAGAGATTGAGCAGTGACTTGATTACAGTGTATAAGTACCAATACAAGAAGAAACTACCAGGTACTAAAGGGCTCTTAACGCTAGCAGAAAAAGGCATAACAAGAACCAATGGCTGGAAACTGAAGCCAGACAATTTTAAATTAGAAATTAGGCACATATTTTTAACAATGAGGGTGATTAACCGTTGAAACAAACTACCGAGGGAAGTGATAGATTCTCCATCTCTTGATATCAAGATGGTATGCATTTCTGGAAGATGTGCTTTATTCAAATACAAGTTGTGCATAGTCAAACACAAGTTACTGGGCTCAACACAGGGGTAACTGCATAAAATTTAATGGCCCGTGATATATAGGAGGTCAGACTACATGATATAATGGTGCTTTTTGGTTTTAAACTCTATGAATTTCACCAGATGTAAATGAAGGATGCAGGTTTGTCCTTAGAGAGTGGTGAAGGCTGTGACAAACCTCATTTACAAAAAGACAAGCCTTGATGTCCCCAGCTACACCTATAACTATCCATATACACATATGTCTTTTAGAGAACCAGGAATGTTGATTTAAAAACTCGAATTCGTCGTTATCTAGCTGAAATGATGGCTCTGGTGGAACTGTAAATTAATGAGACATAATGCAGTCTTTGCAGTTCTCCAAAGCCCTTGATTGAATAAGAAAATATATGAGAAAAAATGTGGGTGAAAAGAAACGGACTTCTCTTCAGACATTCTGCATTTGTAATTGAAAATTCTTACTGATATCAACAAGTTTGAGTAAGGAACACATAGCATGAAGACAGGACAGGGTCAATAAGAGTCTTTAATATATGCAAAAAGTACCTTCTTGGGCTGATGGTGGACATCATCACTTTTAGATTTATATATTATACATGCTTTGAAAGCCCATTGTAGTATTTTGAACAATTCAGGCCCATTAAATTGATTGACAAGTGCCTGTTCAGTTCTGGTTCCAAATTAAGAGACCTGAGCGGAAACCTCTGGTACTTAATAGTATCTATCCTATTTATGTAGCTTTTTGCAAACCAATTTGTTTAAAAAAATGTTTAAAAATAGTGTTGGAACGACAATGCATGTTTCATACTAAGTTGCAATGTGGTTTGCCATAGATATTTTAGAGAACTGGAAAATGCTGGTGGTGTATGAAAAAATAGGAGTGAAAAGCATAGAAAAGGATACCTGACTCACAGACACAACACAATAATCCTATGCATTTTTATTTAACAATTCATTGTAATTTCATTTTACTACAGAGCAAATAGTCTATTTTGTGCCTAAAATAAGGGAATTTTGTTCATTTCTTCAGTATTCAACTGAGAATACTTCCTTAGATGGTAAGTTCATCAGAGCAAAGACGATCTCTTACCATGTGTCTTTACAGTGTCTGGCACAATGGGTACATTATGTTGGTGTAAGCATAATACAAATAGAAAATAATTTTAAGGCCAGATGAGTTTGTTATGATCATTTAGTTTGACCTTCAAGATGAGACAAGGGGGACTTGGGAGTACCCAAGACCTCCCTGTTTAGGAATCGAGTCCTGGCTCCTTGTGTGACAAACAGGGATACTCATCGCTAATGAGTAGAACATAAATGCTTTATAGCCCATTCAGCTCACAATAATAATATAATAATTAATGTAATACAGAAGCAATTGAAATATATTTGATTTTTTTGCCTTGCCCTGCGTCAGAAATACACCACCAGCTCTTTGTATTACTTGGTTGTGACATTAAACTACATTTTGAACAGTGTTTAAGTTAAACCTGCTCCCATACATTAGCTGTTCTCTTTGTTCAGTGACTCGGATAGGGAAATGGGTAGAAGCATAACACAGGGACTTAAGAAATCACCTTACTTGGCATGGCCTAGACTTTGCTCTCATTTACACAGCAAGTTTTTTAGATAACCTTTGGTCTCTTTCTTTTTGGCATGTGACTCTCACCTGTTGTGCCTTCATTGCTTTCAGCATCTTTGTTTTGGAGTTTTTAAGGAACAGATTAATAACAAGTCCTACAGTCATAGAAGTGTAGAAAAAGATTTTGAGGTGGGGATGTACACCCACTTGGAGATGTTACCAGCTGGCTAAAGAGCAGCTTGCTAAGTAAGAAATGGCTAAATCAAAACAAAACCATCAGAACCAATTATGTGATTACAGTAAGCTAACTAGCAAATGACAGGTCAAAAAGCAGTTTATTTTAACATATCTAAAGTAATGGAGCTTGACAAAGAAACCCAGGCATTGAAACACTAGTTCAAAGCTTTGGTCCAGCTTTGTGCACCTGGAAATGAAAGCCTACCATAAACCTGCCATTTACAACATGTGGGTAGACTGGGCATCACATAGGCACTGCAGTCCCCCCATAGCTTGGTGGCCTCTGTTGGATATTTAAGGCAATGGAAGGGAAACATCCCTCCTGATCCTTATAAGTCAGGGGCAGGCAAACTTTTTGGCCTGAGGACTGCATCAGGTTTCTGAAATTGTATGGAGGGCTGGTTAGGGGAGGCTGTGCCTCCCCAAACAGCCAGGCATGGCCCGGCCCCTGCCCCCTATCTGACCCCCCTTGCTTCTTGCCCCCTGACAGCCCACCTGGGACTCCTGCCCCATCCACCCCCCGCTCTCTGTCCCCTGGCCGCCCCTGGACCCCCCACCCCTAACTGCCCCCCGCCGCCCCATCCAACTCCCCTCTCCTTCCTGACTGCCCCCCCGGGGACCCCTGCCCCATCCAACCAACCCTTCTCCCTGTCCCCTGACTGCCCCCCGCCGCCCCATCCAACCCCCCGTCTCTTTCCTGACGGCCCCCCCACAGGACCCCTGCCCCCATTCAACCACCCTGTTCCACGCCCTCTGACTGCCCCAACTCTATCCAACCCCCCCCCCCCCGCTCCCTGCCCCCTTACCACGCTGCCTGGAGCACCTCTTGCTGGCAGCGCGGCTGCACAGGACAGGCAGACATGCCACACAGCACAGAGCACTGGGTCAGGCCGGGCTCTGCAGCTGCGCTGCCCCAGGAGCTCGCAGCCCCTCTGCACAGAGCATTGTGCCGGCAGAGCAGTGAGCTGAGGCTGCGTGGGAGGGGCCGGGGGCTAGCCTCCTGGGCCAGGAGCTCAGGGGCTGGGCAGGACGGTCCCGCGGGCCGGATGTGGCCTGTGTGCCATAGTTTGCCCACCTCTGTTATAAGTGATCTACCAATTCTCCAAAGCATGAAGTAATCAACAATTCCTGCGCATCACAGTCCAGGTTATGTAAAGGTTTCTCCCTGACAACTTTTCCATGTTCATTGTAAAATACTCCTCTGGAGCCATAGATTCACAAGCCAGATTCTCAGCCAGTGTAAATCAGCATAGGTTCCACAGCATCAGTGGAGATACGCTGATTTATGCCAACTGAGAATCAGGCCCACACTATTTATAGCACAGTTGCTTTGGGCTTTTATGCTTGTCTGTATACTGATAGCAAATCTAGAATGACTAATATATTTCCTTGAGGCATGCAAATAGATCCTAATAGGAGGGTCCTGCCCCCTTTAAAACCCCATCAAAAATGTCCATAATTATAGTCTGCTACAGCATTCCCAAAGCTCCAAGAACTTTTTGACCTGTGTAGTATATGAGTCCCAATTTTCAACTTTTTGGTGTGTCTGAGACAAGTCACTGTTAATTTATGAAATTCTAATGCTCATATTCAGTGAAAAATAACACTGTATGGGGCATTATGCTAATGTGCTATCATGGTATTTACTTCTCACATTACTCACACTTCTTCCTGGAGGTCAACAAATCTAATTGCTTTGCTTACACACTGTTTTTCTGGAGAATTTTGTTTTGTTTTAACCAGTTTTGCAATATGCATTCTTCTATAACTCTTCTTCCCTGCTTACCCCTTCCTACTATATTGTCAAGTGTTCTGTGAATGAGGCAGAGCTCAACAGAAGCCATTAGCACCTTAGATAGCATCACATAACCCGTTAATTAAATAGTTTGCTGACATGTCCTGTGAAATGTGTTTATAATTTTAAAAAGCGTGGCTTGCATGCAGCCGCACAAAAGAAGTTTTTTTTTTTTTAAATGTCAAATTCCAAGAGTAAACCAAAGTTTCAAAAATAAACCAATGTTGCTGAGTGACAACAATGCACTTCTCTATCAAGGAATTTACAAGACACAAACACTTAAAGGAAACGAATAGTTAAGAACATTGTAAATCTTTCACTGCCCATATAATAAACAAATTAGTCTTATACAGTACACTCACCACCATGCTTTTAAAAATCATGAGCCAGGACCAAAAAAAATCATGAGTTTTTTTAAATAATAATTTTTAGGTTCCTTTTCTTTGCCTTCTAAATCTTTAGGGTTGCTCTTGCTTCACATTTTTAAGCTTTTCTCCTCAGCTATAAGGGCTAGAAAATCCATGAGACTCTCAACTTTCTCTCCTTTTTTTTTGTAAAGTAATCTGTTGATTCCAGCAGCTGGGCCTTTAGGAAAAACACCAAATATTGTGAGAATCACAATAAAATTTCAAGAGTTGGCAACCCTACTTATCAAGTATAGAATAATGTATATGTTGTCACACCACAACAGTCTTAGCTTTGAGCCAGAATGAAGCAGGAAAACTTTCATCCCATTATAACTCTCTCTCTTTCTATGTATATAGGCAGGAAGTCTACTCCATGAAGATTAAAACAAAGCAAAAAGAAGCTTCTGTTCACTATTCTACCTCCTTAGCTACCAGTGTATGAGATAGGGCTGGATTCCTTACTCACTGATAGGCAAGAAGGACAAGCAGTAATATGACATGTAATTAATTTACTATCCCCCTAAAAATGAAAGTAGAATGGAGATATTGGGTAAAACTGGGACATCTGGGAATGTTATTCACATAGGGCCTGATCCAAAGCCTGTTGAAGTCCATTGGCTTTGGATCAGATCCATAATTAGGAATGTGTGAAACAGGTTAGCTCTCATGAAAACTGATCTGTGCCTTTCAACAGAACTCAAACTGAATCTGAACCAAGCCTAAAGAAAAAAAAGACTAATTTCCATCCGCCCAAAATAATTTTCACATTTGTTGGGCTCAGTTACTTGTTGCCAGCCCAAAAAGAAGTGCTCCATGTGTCAGGCACAAGGTTAACAACAGACAGACAGGCAAGTAAGCACCTCCAAAGAATCCACCAGCTCCTTTTCTTGCTCCCCAAAAGCATGAAGAATATCCGGCATGAAGGACAGGGATCATGCAACTTTCGTGACTTCATATTCTCTTCTTTTCCTTATAGTGCCCCCTGTCATTTCTCCCTAATAAAGGAGTTGCATGCAGGAGTGGTATAGGACACTGTACTTTAATTCCTGCTCAGGATCTAACTCCAGTGGCTACTATTGCACACTCTGCCCATAACTCAATAAGGCCTGATGCTTGCATGTGTAAGCGAACACATTCTAAAAGTTTATTGTAGACAAGACACATTGCCTTTAATGTGTGCTAAAACTGGCAAATTAAAGCTTCCCCTCTAGGCTTTAACTCAACCACTTTAACGCATGTTAAAGCAGTGTGCCTTGCCTACTCTAGGCGGCTTCTCAGGGTATGTCTACACTTTGAGTTGGAGGTCCAATTTCCAGCTTGGGTAGACATGCCAGCCATGATTGAGCTACTGTGCTAAAGCTAAAGTGTAGCCACAGCACCAGAAGTGGCAGGAGGAGCTAACCACCCTGAGTATGTACCCATCTTAGATGCTAGGTATGTCCTTGGGATGGCTAGCCCCTCTCTCCTCTTGTGCCACTGTGACTACATTTATATTTTTAGCATGTTAGTTCAATCAGAGCTAGTGCAGGTAGATCTCCTTGAGCTGGGAATTATACCTCCAGTTTGAAGTATAGACATACCCTCAAACATGTTAGTTAGCATGTGTTAGTTAACTATCTATATTTTCTTGGCCCCAATCTAAACGTGTTAAAGGGTTAGTTGTGAATTTAGCTTCCATTGTAGCCACAATCTAGGAACGGGAATAATTGCACAGTAACAAAATCTAAAAAGATTGTGGCTTCAATTGATTATATTTCATCCAGCAGTGTAGCAAAATTTACTACTAAATATCACATAGCTAATACAGAAGGCATAAATCTCCCCTGACTGCTCTCACATAGCTGAACTGAGTGACTCAGAAAACCAAAATGCAAGGCTGGGAAAAAAATATCAGAGACAAAGCATTAAAATCAGGGTCCCCCTCCTGAAAACAGAATAAAACCATTTCTAAGTAATAAAAGAAAAGCAGGATTTTATTATAAATGCATTGCAAAGAGCTATTTAAATGTCTCAGTATACAAAAAAAAATCAGTGTTTATGGGCAACACTAGAACAAACTTCACAGTAAGGTAAATTATTATTTATTTCTATTACGGTAGCACCTAGAAGCCCCAAATGAGATGGAAGCACTTTGTACTGTACCTCACACAAAAACATAGTAAGAGACAGTCCTGACCAGAAGAGTGTCCTACAGTCTAAATAGCCAGAAATATAAAGGGTGAAAGAAAGAGAGTAGTAGTATCCCTATTTTACAGATAGGGAACGGGACTCAAGAGAGGTCAAAGGTGGGATTTGCAAAGATATTTAGGTGCCTATGTGATGTTGCACTCCATAATGTTCTATGAAAACATGTTTTGAATGTGAATATAATGTAACTGTATATGCTTTATGCAAAAGGTCTCTTGTAAGGTATCATTACAAAGGTTATAATCTGCTGAATGTGTTTATCCTATTTGTCTGCATGTATCATTTCTATGTCTGGATTTAGGAAAATAAGATATAAACTCACCTGAACTAGCATCCATTTTAAACCTGGTGTTTTTCCATTGGGAAGTGGGGTTGGGGACCCAGAGAGACACAAAATTCACGGCTTGTGCCAAAAGCTATAAAAGGGGGTAGAACAGAACAAAGGGGGTTCCAGTCATGAGAAAGCCCCTGCTTTTCACTTAAGATGTCTGCTGGAACTAACAAGGACTGTAGCAGGGGAAAGGATTGGGTCCAGACTAGGAAGGAGTCTACTCTGTGAAAGAAGCTTATTGGAACATCTCTGAGGGTAAGATTTTACCTGTAAACATATTCTTAATGTATTAGGCTTAGACTTGTGTGTTTTGTTTTATTTTGCTTGGTAACTTACTTTGTTCTGTCTGTTATTACTTGGAACCACTGTGACAAAGTTCCTCCTCTACCTTGGTGGGTCTTGCACTTATTGGCAGCTTTGGTCACCTTGGAGCTTCACGGCAGCCCTCAGTTTGGCCGTTTTCATGAACCCACAGTCCAGGTCAACTCCTCCTGTGTCTGACCAGGAGCTGGGAGGTTTGGGGAGAACCCGGGCCTGCCCTCTACTCTGGGTTCCAGCTGTGGAATGCAGCTGTCTAGAGTGCCTCCTGGAACAGCTGTGTGACAGCTACAACTCGGGCTGGGCTACTTCTCCATAGCCTCCTCCCAACACCTTCTTTATCCTAACCATAGGACCTTCCTCCTGGTGTCTGATAATGCTTGTACTCCTCAGTCCTCCAGCAGTATGTGTTCTCACTCTCAGCTTCTAGCACCTCTTGCTCCCAGCTCCTTACACACACACCACAAACTGAAGTGAGCTCCTTTTTAAACCCAGGTGCCCTAATTAGCCTGCCTTAATTGATTCTAGTAGCTTCTTGATTGGCTGCAGGTGTTCTAATCAGCCTGTCTGTCTTAATTGTCTCCAGAAGGTTCAAGATTGTTCTGGAACCTTCCCTGTTACCTTACCCAGGGAAAAGGGACCTACTTAGCCTGCTCTCCTACTGCTGCCCTCTGGCCTTGGCTTTCCTTGCTTTTTGCCCCTGCTTTTGACTTCCCCTCAGACCCGGACAGACACTCCCCCCGCCTTCTCCTCCCTTTCTTTTTATTTGTTGTTTTTTTTTCTTTCCTGCTGTTGCTAGAGTGCTGGCCGGCTGCCAGCCGGCTGTTAGGCCCCCCCCCCACTCTCGGATGCTGCTGCCACTTCAGCTGAACCCCCCCCCCGAGAGAGGGGGGGCATGCCGGCCCGCTTCCCGGAGCGGGGGAGTGGAAGGACCCAGCCCCCAGACCCAGCCGCTTGCTGTTTGTCTGCGGACCTATTTTCGGTCGAGAGGATTCTTATCACTTACTCCGGCATTTCTGGAATGCTGTTGCTGAGAAAAAGAAAACCCGGAATAGACAGAAAAAAAGCCATCCACCAGAGGAACACCGCCCGGAGAATCTACAAATCGTTGTGGAGGGGGCCTAAGACTGAGTAACTTTTGAACTGTGCTCTCGTGTGGGGGGAGGCCTTGACTGTGTCTTAATTATGTTTGTAGGGACATGGGGGGGTCTGGCATGGAGATGCCCCCCGATCCATCCATCCTCCGAACCCCCACACTACGACCTTCCTCAGTGCCCCCCCCCGCCATCTTTGCTGGCTATCTAACATCTGCCTCTGGACTCAGCTGCTCACCTGGATTCCACCGCGTGGACCAGAAGCACCAGCCAACCAAATAGGACTCTCTGGACAAGCGTACGGTGGTTTATGTTGCCCCCCCCGAATTGTCCACCCCACAGCTTGTCCCTTTCTATCTGACCCCAACTCCTGTTAACCACCTGCCACTGCCCCTGCTGGGGCATCAGCAATGGAGGGCACCGGGGTGACCTCCACCGCTGCCATAACCATCGCCTCCCCAGACTCTAGGGAAGCCCCTCCAGCTGGCGGGAAAGGCCAGGGCAAGAAGAAGGGGAAGGGCCCCACTAAAACCACCAGGCCCGCCATGGCAGGGGCCACCCCCACTGCTGCGACCCTGCCACTGACCACGGTGTCCTCCCCCGCTGTCCCCCTCCATCAATTCTGTGGATGTCCCTCCCTCAGCCCCCAGGACGTATGCCCGGGTGGTGGCAGCCCCCCCGTCTGCCGCCTCGTCATCTCTCCCGCCCACCGCCTCCGTCACCATCAATAACGGCCAGGGCCCCTTTCCCACCATGACAAGGAAGCACGGTGTCGATGCCTCCTGGTGCCCGCCTCGCCCCACGTGGAGACCTACGTGTGGGCGTTGGCGAGGGTGGTGGGGCCCTTGGCCATTGTGGCGGCCTCCAAAATGTACGGGAAGGTCGTCTTCTTCTTAGCATCAGAGGCTGCTGCCCAGGAAGTGGTGGAGAGGGGCCTGGCGGTGGGGCGGGGGGTGTTTGTCCCCCTAGAGCCACTAAAGGACCTGGGCGTCTGCCTGGTCCTGACCTCTGTCCCTCCTTTTCTCCCCAGTGCTGCCCTGTTACCCGCCCTTTCCACCCTGGGGAAACCTGTTTCTGTCATCAGCCCTCTCCCTTTGGGCTGCAAAGACCCCACCCTTCGTCACATTTTTTCCTTCCGCCGGCAAGTGCAACTTTTATTGCCGTCGGCGGTGTGCGACGGAGTGGCGCTTGAAGGGTCCTTCCTAGTCCCCCACCAGGGGACCTGTTACCAGGTGTACTTTTCCACAGGGGAAGCCCGGTGCTACCTCTGCCAGGCATCGAGGCCTGTCCGGAGGGACTGCCCCTTAGCCCGGCAAGGAGGGGCACCTGGGATCCCTGAGACCCGGCAGGACATCGGCCTCATCATTGCCGATGCCCCTGGTTGCCCGTTACCCAAACCCGCCCCCCTCCTCTTCGGACCACCACTACTCCCACTCAGGCTCAAGGGGCACCTCCCCTACAACGCCCAGATGAGTGGGAGAGCCCCGCCCTCACTGCTGACAATCTAGCAAGGCCTATGGAGGAGGGTGTGGCAGAGATACCACCAGGCATGGGAGAAAGCCTGTCCCAGGGAAAATCCTCCCTCCCTTATGCTGCCCCACCATTCCCCCCCCCACAAGTCCCTGAGCCATTGCCTTTACCCCCTGACACGACCCCTGCTAACCAGCCCCCAGATGATGCCATGGAGGGCTGGGCCTTAGTCCAGGGGAAGCGAGGCAAGCGGAAGGCTCGAGCTCCACCTCATCTACCCGAGGCGGAGGCCCCCTGGAAGACCAGGAAGGGGGGCACCAATGCCGAACCTTCTGCTTTGCCCACGAGTGCGTCCCATCCACCGGTGTCAGCCAGGAAAGATGTGGCAGCACCAGAGGGTAGTGTCTCCCCTCCGTGGGAGACCCTCCCCTCCAAGACCCTCGAGGAAGCCCCTTCTGTCCTGATGCTACCCAAAGCCCCCGAGAAACCCGAGACAACCGTCGTGGCGGGTGCCGGCGGGGAGAACCCTGGGGCAGCAGAAAGTGTCCTCTCCTCCATGTTTGAGGAGATTGAGGCCTTAGATCTGACCCTGGTCGCCCAGGGGGAGGACGACCTTTTGCCAGCAAATCTCGATCTGGGCGACCTCACTCCACCCCTCTTTTCCCCATGCTCCCTCCCCTTAACTGTTGCTTCCGCTCCCACCTCCAAGGAGCCCCTGGACTCCTCCACTGACCCAGCCGCTGATGGCACCCCGCTGACAACCACCGAGCCTGCTCAGGTGACAGCCGGCGCCACGCGGCTGGGGCACGAGTCGCGGTACCCCCCGTTGGTGCGGAGCAATCGACTTCCTTCCCGGGCGGGGGCCCTACAGAAGATAATCCACCTCCTGATGCTGTGGCCGCTCAATCCACCACAGAGCGCGTGCCCAGTGTCACTGAGAGCTCCCTCCCCACCCCCTTAACTCTTGAGCCTGATCAGGAGGTGCCACCATCCAGCTGCTTGCCTCCCGAAACCCAGAACCTCGCCTCTGCCCCTGCCCCTGGCCCTATCCAATTTTCCTCCTGCAATATCATTGCCGCCCCCGGGGCTGTCTCCTTCCCTTTACCAACTAATGACCCCCAAGGAGCGGCTTTTGTGTTCTCCTGCCCCTACCCATTAGGAGCTGCTATTTTCCCTCCACCGCCCCCTATCGCCCAGAGCTTGAGGTAGGCCTAGAAGTTCCAGCCCATCAGGCACCCCGTCGGCGGTCCGCACCCTGCTTGTCCGTTTTAGTGGACCACAGGGCTGCACCAAGGGCCCCACTGGGGAACAACCGGGAAACCGTAAACCCACCCCCCCATGAGCTGCGAGGAGAGCTGTGGAAGTTTTTAGAGGATGTCCGTGGCTCCCGCAACAAGGTACAGCTTGCTCTCCAGCGATGGGGGGATTTTTTTCAAATCCTCCGGGCCACAAGGGCCCTCATGGAGGAAGGTAAAGGGATGGGGAAGCAGGATGCTGCGGCCTACTGGCGGGTCTACGTCTTCCGTGACCAATTACTCACCTACGGGATGGGTCAAGGACTGTTGCGCGGCCCACTGGGGGATGCGAGCGTCCCTGCCAGTGAGAATCCCCCCCGCCCCCCTCCCCCCATAACACCTCTCACCATTACAACGTTGAACACCCGGGGTTTTAGGATGGCTCTCCGCAGGTCCCAGGTGCTCTCCTTCCTTCGGGAGGGAGGGTACTCTGTGATTTTTCTGCAGGAGACCCATACAGATCCGACCACCGAAGACAGTTGGCGGCTGGAGTTGGGGGAAAGGGTCTACTTTAGCTATTCCACGATTCGGCAGGCTGGAGTGGCAACCCTGTTCTCCCCCGACCTATGGCCCAAGGTGCTTGGGGTCACCGAGGCCGTACCGGGTCGACTGCTGCATCTCTGGGTCCGTATAGAGGGGCTCGTGGTTAACCTCGTTAACATCTATGCCCCAACATCGGGCCCGGAGCGGCTGCAATTCTATCGGCAGGCGTCTGCTTTCCTCGGCACCTTAGATCCTCATGAGTGCCTGGTCCTGGGAGGGGATTTTAATACCACCCTTGAGGAGTGAGACCGCTCGGGGACCAAGCAGAGCCCGGCCGCCACGGACACCCTCCGGGAGATAGTCTACCATCACTCCCTAGTGGACATCTGGCACAACCACCACCCCGATGACACTTCCATGTTCACCTTTGTCCGGGTGGAAGCCCATCGGTCGAGCCACTCCCGGTTGGATCACATTTATCTATCACACTTCCATCTCTCACGAGCCCACTCCTCCAGCATTCGGCTGGCCCCATTTTCTGACCATCACCTAGCCACCGTGACAGCCTCCCTCTGTGCAGAGAGGCCGGGGCTGGCCTACTGGCATTTTAACAACAGCCTGTTGGAGGATGAGGGCTTTGTGACATCCTTCCGGGAATTCTGGCTGGCCTGGCGAGGGCAGCGGCCTGCCTTTCCCTTGGCGTGGCGATGGTGGGACCTGGGGAAGGTGCGCGCCAGGCTCTTCTGCTGCGACTACACCAGGGGTACCAGCCAACGGAGAAATGCGGCGATAGAGCTGTTGGAACCGGAGGTCTTAGAGATGGAGAGGCATCTGGCCGCCAGCCCCGAAGACCCGCTCCTCTGCGGAGCATGCCGGGAGAAGCGGGAGGAGCTCCGGGCCCTCGAGAACCATCGGGCCCGGGGCGCCTTTGTTCGATCCCGCATCCGCCTCCTTCCGGAGATGGATCGCAGCTCCCGCTTCTTCTATGCCCTGGAGAAAACGAGGGGGGCCAAGAAACATGTCACCTGCTTCCTGGCAGAAGACGGCACCCCCCTCACGGAACCGGCGGAGATGTGCGGGAGGGCCCGAGCCTTCTACGCAAGTCTTTTCTCCCCAGATCCGACCGACCCTAGTGCTTGCAGAGTGCTTTGGGAGGAGCTCCCTACGGTCAGCGCGAGCGACCGAGACCGGCTAGAGTTGCCTCTCACTCTGGCCGAGTTCTCGGAAGCCGTCCATCGTATGCCCACTAATAAGTCTCCAGGCATGGACGGCCTGACCGTGGAGTTCTACCACGTGTTTTGGGACGTCTGCGGCCCAGACCTAGTCACCGTTTGGGCCGAGTCTCTGCAGAGCGGGGTCCTTCCTCTTTTGTGCAGGCGAGCTGTGCTCGCCTTATTGCCGAAGAAGGGGGACCTCTGCGATTTACGAAATTGGCATCCTGTCTCGCTCCTCAGCACGGACTACAAAATTGTAGCGAAAGCAATCTCGCTGCGGCTAGGGTCTGTGCTGGCGACGGTGATCCACCCAGACCAGACCTACACCGTTCCGGAACGCAGTATCTTTGGTGACCTATTTCTGGTTCGGGACCGTTTGGAACTCAGGTGTAGAGATGGTCTGTTGTTCGCCCTCCTGTCCCTAGATCAGAAGGCATTCGATAGGGTGGACCACGGGTACCTCCTGAGCACTCTGCGGGCGTTTGGCTTCGGAGCCCAGTTTGTGGGTTTTCTCTGGGTGCTGTACACTTCCGCAGAGTATCTGATTAAGCTCAACTGGACCCTGACCGAACCGGTCAGCTTCGGGCGAGGAGTACGGCAGGGGTGCCCCCTCTCGGGCCAGCTGTATGTTCTGGCAATCGAGCCCTTCCTCTGTCTCCTCTGCAGGAGGTTGACAGCGTTGGTGCTGCGGGAGCCGGAGCTGTGGCTGGTCCTGTTGGCATATGCTGATGACGTGCTCCTCATGATCCAGGACCTGGGCGACTTGGCGCGGGTGGAGGCTTGCCAGGCTATCTATTCGGCAGCCTCCTCCGCTCGAGTCAACTGGGTCAAGAGCTCTGGTTTGGTGGTAGGAGACTGGCGGCAGGCGAGATCCCTCCCACCCGCACTTCAGACCATCCGGTGGAGCGCGGGTCCGCTGCTCTACCTCGGTGTTTACCTTTCTGCCACGCATCCCTTTCCGCCGGAAAACTGGGAAAATTTAGAGGGCGGGGTGATAGAGCGGCTCCGGAAGTGGACAGGACTACTCCAATGTCTCTCCCTCTGAGGGAGAGCGCTGGTGCTTAATCAACTAGTCCTGTCCATGCTCTGGTACCGGCTCAACACCCTGGTCCTGGCCCCAGGTTTCTTGACCAACCTCCGGACATCGATTCTGGGGTTCTTTTGATCAGGAACGCACTGGGCCCCTGTAGGGGTTCTTCATCTACCCCTGAAGGAAGGAGGACAGGGCCTGAAGTGTCTACACACTCAGGTCCATGTCTTCCGCCTCCAGGCCCTACAGAGGCTGCTCTATGGTGCAGGCAGTTCAGCGTGGAGCACACTGGCGCATGCCATCCTGCGCCGCCTCCGAGGCCTCCGATATGACCAGCAGCTCTTTTATCTCCGTCCGGGAGGTCTTCCACAAGACCTCTCGGGGCTGCTGGTCTTCTACCAGGACCTCCTCCTGACTTGGAAACTGTTTTTAACAACCAGGTCCGTGGCGGCCACCGAGGGGGTAGATCTCCTCGCGGAGCCCCTGCTACATGACCCCCAGCTCCGTGTGCAGGTGGCGGAGTCCCGCTTGTTGCACCAGAGCTTGATCCTGGCAGAAGTCACGAGAGTCGGAGACCTCCTGGACTACGATCGGGGAGACTGGCTGGATCCCCTGACGCTCGCCCGGCGCATGGGGCTCTCCAGACCTCAAACCCGCCGGCGCGTACTTCAGGAGGCGAAGGCCACTTTGCCGCCCGCTGCTCGACCTTACCTTGACCGGGTCCTGCTCGAGGGCACGCCCCGCCCACCCTCTACCCCAGGCCCGCCAGACCTTTTAATTGAACCCCTGCCCCGCAGACCCAATCGACCCCCTCATCCCTTCACTGCGAGCCGGCTGCATGAACTGCAGCTGGTACGCTTCCAAACCGCTCCAAGAAAACATCTATACACGGTCGTGCTCCACACCCTTCACTCCCTCACCCTAGTGTCCCGCCCTGACACAAAGTGACGAGCCCTTCTGCCACCTTTGGAGGGTGAGCAGCTCCGGTGGGCCAGCCTATATTCCACCTTGGTTCCGAGGCTCATTGGGGACATCAGTTGGTGGCTCCTTCATGGAGCTGTGAGCACGGGCACATACTTGGTGCGGTTCACCCCCGTCCCAGATACTTGTTCCTTTTGTGGAGTGAGGGAAACCCTGGCGCATGTATATCTGGAGTGCGCCAGGCTGCAGCCCCTGTTCCAGCTCCTCACAAATCTCCTATTACGTTTTTGGTTGCATTTTTCCCCTCACCTTTTTATTTATGCACTCCCCATCTGTGGCCTCACAAAGTCGCGGGATCTCCTAGTTAACCTCCTCCTGGCCTTGGCTAAAATGGACATCTATAAAACCAGAGAGAGGAGGTTGGCCGATGGAGTTTCCTGTGACTGTGGGGCCTTTTTCCGATCCTCGGTCCGTTCATGTATCTGGGTGGAGTTCCTCTGGGCGGCATCCACCGACTCCCTTGATGCTTTTGAGGAGCGGTGGGCGCTGTCCGAGGTTCTCTGCTCGGTGTCCCCGTCCGGGTCCCTTTGTTTGATCCTTTGATTGGGGGAGAGAGTAAGGGACCCCAGCCCCAGCCATTGCTGCTGCGGAACCACCACCTTAGAGGGGTCCTTTCACACGTGGGTGCACGGGCTCCCCCTCCCCCCCCGGATTGTCCACCCCACAGCCTGCCCCTCTTGTTGGGTGCTTTCAGAGGAGGGAATTGTTGATGACACTCAGGCGTGGCACCAGGTAACTCGGAAGAGTGGAAGCACGAGAGTCGAGGAAGCCCCCCCACCCTGGGCCCAGGCAAGCTTGAACACTTCCCTCCCCTGAAGCTAATGAGAAAACAATTGTGATTGGTTGCTGTGTTACACATTGCATATGCTGCTGTTTTTACTTCGTAAGTGTGTTATGCAAATAAAAAAACCATCTTTTGCTTAAAAAAAAAAATACTCCCCTGTAGCCATCTGGCCTGACCCTGTCACATCACTTAAATCCTATTTTTTATACTTAATAAAATCAGTTTTGTTTATTAATGAACCCAGAGTAAGTGATTAATACCTGGGGGAGCAAACAGCTGTACATAGCTCTCTATCAGTGTTATAGAGCAGTGGTTCTTAAAGCTGGTCCGCCGCTTGTTCAGGGAAAGCCCCTGGTGCACCGGTCCGGTTTGTTTAACCTGGCGCGTCCGCAGGTTCGGCTGATTGCAGCTCCCACTGGCCACGGTTCGCTGCTCCAGGCGAATGGGGGCTGCGGGAAGCAGCGCGGGCCCAGGGACATGCTGGCTGCCCTTCCCGCAACCCCCATTGGCCTGGAGCGGTGAACTGCAGCTAGTGGGATCTGCGATCAGCCAAACCTGCGGATGCGGCAGGTAAACAAACCGGTCCGGTGCACCAGGGGCTTTCCCTGAACAAGCGGCAGACTGGCTTTGAGAACCACTGTTATAGAGGGCAGACAATTTATGAGTTTACCCTGTATAAGGTTTATACAGAGTAAAATGGATTTATTTGGGGTTTGGATCCCATTGGGAGCTGGGTGTTTGGGTGTTTGAGATAGATGACCTGCTGAGCAGTTTTTGGTTAAAGTCTGCAGCTTTGGGGGGTGTGGACCAGACCTGGGTCTGTGTTGCAGTAGGCTAGCATGTCTGGCTCAGCAAGGCAGGGTTCTGGAGTCCCAAGCTGGCAGGGAAAATGGTCTCAGAGGTAATCTCAGCATGTCAGGAGACAGTCCCAAAGAGGTCTCTGTGACCAAACCCATCACAGCCTAAATCCTATTGAAATCAATGGGAGTTAGGGTGAAATTCACAAAGGTATTTAAGTATTCACAAAGGTATTTGCCCAGGATCACACAAAGGAAGTCTTGGTAGAGCCAGGCATTAAACTCAGATCTTCTGAGTCTCCATCAAAAATATGGCCACCGAGTTACATTGGTGTAATACTGTGGTAACCAATGGACAATCAAGCCCCCATAATTTTGGCTTTTAGTCAGGCTGGAAATACTATAGGAATAGCCTCTCACATTGCACTTTGTCACTTTCACTCCTGGTCTTGTCTGTGAACACACAAATGACAAAGAATGAGGAGAAATATTTTCAAATCAGGTTTGGTTTGAGTTTTGGGTGGCAGGGTGAGAATTTCTAATTTTATCCAAACCGGTGCACCCGGTAGTGATTGAGACATGTTCATATTTGTCAAGAGCCATAAGTGCCCAGCCTAGGCTGGGTTCTATATAAATAGTTGTATTCCTGCAGGATATGCCTGTGTCTATTTTCTTATGAAAGAATCACACTTAATCAATTATGCAAACACTGACATTTCAAAATACTGGTGGAAGGACTGTGGGAATCAAAACTGAAGTGCACCTTGTTGAGACCTGTGCTGGGAGCTGATGCTGAAAAGGGCTTGGTGTGATGGCTGTGGGAAATTTCAAACAGCAGCTTTAAAAATTTGCCTGACAAAGAGCCTGTAGAAAATACTATGGTGTTGTAGGAGATTTTCTTTTCAAAATAACCAAATGTTAATGATATATATTCTGAAAAGTAATATCACTCCTTCAAATGTTTTCATCAAGACCCGGGTGGTAAATACTGCTTGCAATTGTTACTACTCATCTCTCGTCAATTAGCAGCCATGCATTTCTTTTCACCAACAGTTAGGGACTATGGGAATAAGATATATACACTCTAGAATGCCTTAATTTTAAACTGTTGATCATTGTGAAAAATTAAAAAAAAAACTATTCTAGTGAATACAGATATTTAAAGCAGAAACCAGGCATTCAAACTCCAAACCTAATAAAATATAATCCCTACACACCAAATGGGAAGCTGAAGAAAGTCTCATTTATTTTATCAGGGCAAGGGACAAACTGAGAGTGTCAAACAGGCAGTATGTGCCAATGTCAGCGTGTGCCTTCTTCAGAACTGGAGAAATCTGAGGACTGTATGCAAATGCAAACTTAGCTGGAGCAGCACGGACTCCCTTGGTAACCCGTCTGAAGTCCTCAAGTGCCAAAACCATGGTGGATTCTACTCATGTATTTTCTGTCCTCTGCTATGAACCTGGAAAGAATACACAAGTCCACTTTCAAACACCTATGAGTAGGGGAGAGTACCTGGGGAGTTTAGGGGAGAGTACCTGGGGAGTTTTTTTTTAGCTAATGAACCATATTTTTCTCCCATAGATAAGGCAATGGTTGTGGCACTACATGACCCCTTTTTTTTAGAAACAACTTTAAATGAGAAACTAAACAAAGTCACATTAAAACAGCACGCGTCATAGCACCAGTGGTTACAGGTCCTGATCCAGCAAAACACTTACGCATGTGATGATGAACTTTAAGCATATGAGTAATCCCATTGCTATCGATGGAACGATTCATGCTTAAAGTTAGGAACACATTGAAGTGTCTCAAGAGCACAGTTTGGTTGAGAGAAAACATAAACCCTTCCAGGTGCTTGAATTAGTCATGTGATTGCAAGCATTCCCCATTCTCAAAATTCCTCCGCAGGAGAGCAGTATCACAGCTGCATCTTCTGCATGGTATACTTCCCAAAGGAGCTGGCAAGAGTAACCGCACTTGAAAGAAATAAGTGCAACTCAGTCAATTTCACTCAAGCCCTACTGGGCTGCAGGAAAAACTCTTTTTGCACAGAATCAAACTTCCTGTCTTGGGGAGGAATGACTGCATTTTCTGTTTCAGTCTAGTGCAAAAAAAAAAAAAAAAAAGTCAGTCGGTCATTGAGTTTGCCACACTCCTTCAGTCTAAGCTGTCTTTTAGCCCTACGCCAACTCTGCAACTTCTGCATTCACGATAGAGCAGCCACTATTTCAGTGTTTTACATCTGAAGGAGCGTCTCTGAGATCAAACCCAACAAAGATACACCATGACCCCGCCATCAATAGCACACTTATGAACCAGGGAATTGAAAGTCATTCTCTTATTGAGCCTTAAATGTGATACCAATTGCTCCACAATTTGTACTTTTCAAGTTCACCTACAGACTATTTAAGAAATTCTTACTTCAAATTCATTGTGTCTAAGAAGTCAAATTTTAAGAATAATTCACATTGTTGAGAGTTTCAGATCATTTGCTGCTTATGGGCTTGATTCCCCACTATCACAACTCCCATTGATTTCAATCTAATGAAATTACAGATCAGGCCCCATATTCATAGTACACATATTCTTTGTCTGTTAGTGATTTCAAGCCCACCATGTAGGCATTTTAATGTCCACAATCTGTGAAGGTTCTGAATGAAAATTAAACATGGAGTTAATTTTAATAAAGAGTGAACCTTTTCATGGCCAATAATTTAATTTTATATAATTTCATTAGCCTTAATTTATGCTGCACATTTAAATTTAAACATGAGTTAAGAATTTAGTGTCACTGACAAGTCAGAACTGCAAGGATATGTTCTCATTTGATCTGATGTATTAGTCGTTAGCATCACATATTTCTGTAACATTACAAGAGGCAGCTTGGCTTAAGTCGAGCACATTGAATATACTTTATTCAAAGTCAGGGTGAAATGTTCTTGCTTTTATAGGTGTTAATTGTTTGGGATAAAGTTTTCAGAAGCAGTCTTTGCATTTGCATGAATACATTTTCAGGCATAAAAACCTACATGGATATGTACATGCAAATTGGATAGCTTGTCTGTTAAATCCTTATTAGCATATGCAAATACAAGATTTGGGTAGCCCAAAGAACTGCTGAGTGGGTGTTAATTTAGATGTTGGGTTATGCCTCCTTTCAAAATATGTTCCTTAATGTTACCAATATGGTAATTTAATTTACCAAGAAAGAGAAAGAAGAAAATGGGAGGGAAGGGGACTTAGGGGAGAGGTATCTTAAAAATGACCTTTGAAATACTGTTATAATAATCCCTTTAGGCTAGGTTAGAGAGAGTTTACCCAAAGACAGAAGGATATTGGGGAAACAAATGTTTTAAAAAGCCTTTACATTTTAAGAAGGTCAGCTATAGGATGAGTTATTTCTGGGGAAATGTAAATATTTGAGTGGTCAACTAAATATTGTATCATGCTCCCCAGAGAGAGGTGGTGAATGCCGTATTGATTGGTGTGATGGAGTGTACAAACCCCACATAGATCCAAATGCAGTTAAGGGACAGTACAGGGACCAGGTAACCCCTGCCCCTCCAGACCTGCAGAGCATGTTAACACAGGAAAGGAAGATTAAAAGGGAGCAACTCAGCCCAGAAGGGGGAGGCTGGAAAGGAAGAGATACCTACCCTGAGGCTCCTGGACAAGCATGCCAAAGAAGCCTCCCTGTGGGAAATAGGACTGTCCTCTGAGTCCAGTTGGAGCTGAAGGTTTAGTTGTCTTTTCTTTTTCTTTTGTTACCTTATATTGAACTTAGAGCCACTGGAGGAGAGACAGATGGTAGGAAGTGACCCAGGGAGGGTAACTCTGAGGGCACTCCAAGGTGCCAGACACTGTTGACTCTCATAGGGCCCTACATCAGAGCCCGGTGGAGTGGGAGGGCCAAGGATCCCCTACCAGATGCCTCTGCTGCAGGTGGGTCATAAGCCACATTCCAATTTAACTCACCCTCTGATTGGAGGAGGGCAAGGACACTGCAAATCCGAGGTGAAGCTAAACACATCCTTGGGTGAGGAATTGAACTGAATGGCCTTCCTACAGAGAGGCAATGCTGTGTGTGCTACCCACTAGACTACCTGGCCCTCTAAGGGCTCTATTACAATTGGTAAAGGATATCTTGTTTTGTTCCTTGCTGTAAATTGATTTATATGTTTTTTATCTAGTGGGTTTGCCAGTGGGAGAGAGAACACTTGTACTTATCCTGCCTGTTTCCCTTATAGTTTGGAACTTGCCATGTTGCAGACAGGATTAGAAGTTTGAGCTTGTTAAACCTGAGAAGATATGAACCCTGACACTAAGCCTGGCATTTGGTAAATGTAGTTCTGTAGCATGGTGGCCATTTTATGGGAGGCATGTTTGCAATAGGGTAAATTAAAGTAGTTGGGTTTAAGAATTATTTATTTATTAAAATATAGAGATGAGTTATGCAGTTAGCTGCATCACATGTGAATTAGTTCTTTTTTAATAAAGAGGAAGATTTTAATTCTTCTGCATTTGGAATTGTGGGCCTGACACTTACTCTGTTGCACCAGTTCACTGCTACGATGATGCCATTAAAATCAGAGGACAAAGATAAAACTGGTATAACAGAGTGAAGAATCAAGCCCCATGTCTTCTTGAGAGAGGGCTAAACTGAATAGCCAGAAGAGGCCTGTGACAGAGGGTCTGGGATATGTCAGTGGTATATATTTCATTGCAAGGGAAACCGATAGGGGAGATTTTAAAAGAAGCATAAGAGCATGAATTAAGTCCTGTAGCCCAGAACAACGGATAACTGAATCAAAAGCCAATCACCTTGACTTGGAAGAACTGTTTAGGGAGATCAAGATGGCCTCTGAAATTCTGGACTTGGAGACAGGAAGGTGGGGAACAAGTCAGAGAGATAAGGGGAAAAATTGACATTACATGAGCATTTCCTCAAGGACAGTACTCCTGATAAAACTTTCCTTTGGAAGTAGTGATGAAATCTCATCATGATATGCTAATGAACTCTAACATCAAGGACTTGATAAACAGATTGGGTGGAAGAGAGTGGGGGACAGGGGAAGAGAGATCTCTGAACACAGCAAAGGAGGCTGCCAGGCTGACCAAAAAAAAAAAAGTCTGAGGGAATTTGGTTTCGAGAGACATAAGATTTCATCTTCTTTTTCTCTGTAACTTAAGGTGGGCTTTGCAAATTATTCATATGAGGTATGTTATAGAAGCCATTCCTTTTGTTTTGCTACTATTTTTTCGGTTTTTCATAAATCTTGTTTGAAGAAGTCCACTCTTGAATGGTTGTCTGTTGCAAACTGCCCTGAAAGGAACAAAAATCCCTCTACTTGTAAAGGGTTGGGCTGAAGGGTAAAGAGTTTCTGGAGCCTGAATCCCCACTCATGATCTCAGTCAAATAGAACATGGACAGAGGTGTCCTCTTTCACTAAAGTGCATCACAAAGGGCTTTGACAGGAGAACACAGGGAAGAAGCCCAAAGATCATGGAGGAGATGGGAGTTGGTGGGTGCTGGGTTACATGGGCCTCTTAGCAGTTTTGCAGTGGCAGAAATAGCAAGCATGTAGGGAAAATAATGGCTCCAAGGGTGAGCTTCAGGGTGATATTTTCACAATGCTGATTGTTCTTGACATCTATCATGAGTCCATGATATTTGTTTTTTGTTTGTGTGTGTTTAAAGTTCCAGCTCCTGGAGTGATATGATTGCATGAGAATCACAACTTCATTTCTTTATAGGAGTAAGTTCCTCGCCCTCATGGTTATGGAGGGAAGCTTGGAAACTTGAGAGCTTAAGGCTCAAAACCGGAAGATAAGGAAAAGGGACCATAAATATATTACTTTTTTAAGTCTCATGCTATTTAAACCAATCCCATGAGTTTGAAAGTTTAGGGCTGGCAGTGTTGTTTTCAAAAGCACTCAACGTTGACCCAACTCTCCTCCTCCTATTAAAATCAATGGTAAAACTCCCATTGACTTCAGTAGGAAAAGAGACCAATGTTAAATGCTCCTGAAAATCCCATTCAGCGTGTACAAACTTTCCTGCGTGTCTGAAAGACTTCAGCATATGGCTCTTTAAACTGGATAATGGTAGTTCCTTTTTTCATATTTTGGGAATTTTCTCCTTTTAATCTTTTTTTGTTAAAGATTATTTTTTCATATACTTCTTCCCCATGCCTCAATCCGGTAGCCTATCCCATCCTGGTACATACAAATAAAGGCCCATATTTAGTCAAAACAATTACATGAAGCAGTAAAATAAAAGAGAGCCGATAGCCTGTGTTAATGATTACAATATGTAAAACAATCCATCTCTGTCTGTACTATTAACAGAACACTGCAAGCTACCAGGTCAGCATATTTTGTTCCACTGTGACTGTAGTCTATGGTGGATCTCTTGTGTTCTCTGCGGACAGATGCTGAAAAGGTTTGATTTAATCCCAGCCATACAATCGCTCTGATCCACAATCTTCTATTTAAATTCTCCTTTCAAGAGAATGATTTTTAATTTTAACCTGCCTCTTTCTCTCTCGTCCCCTAGTACAAAGCTGTGATGATTATAGGGAGGAAAGGATGGTGGAGCACATCAGCTGTGCTTTTTAATCTGTTTATATACCCTAACAGATTTTGCAGATGAAATTTGGCAAACGTTAATTGTATGTGCAGAATTCATGCTGGGAAAATCTCCTTGGAACAAGAAAAAAAGGCGGAGTGCACAGCCGGGCTGTTATGTAAGATGTTTATTTTCATCAAATCCACCCATTGTATGCTATGCAGAAAATAGGCCAAAGCTGCAGAACAATGACATCATGTCATGATCAGAAAGGACAAAGAAACCTGATTGGTGTATTGAGAAATATTAGTTTATCATTATTGGTAATTTCAGTTAATGGTTGCTATCTTTCTTGTACTGATTAGGATTTAGCGTGATTAGGAGGAAGAAAAAACAAGAAAACAGGCTGTATTTTCATTTTAAAAACTTTTCTAAGGAGAAATTGTGAGACAGCTCACAGGATATAGCAAGGCATGTGTCATTGGCAGGCCAAGAATGATGTTGGAGTTGCTCAGACCCTCCTTCTGCACTCTACCCTAGGAAGGACCTCCAATTCACTTCCATAATTTCAGTTACTTGGACAGTCCCTTTCTACGTATATGCTTTTAGTTAGACCCATATTTAAGTGCATAAAACAAATGCCACCCAATGCATACACTTTTTACCCAACTTGATTTTAAATTTCAGATCTCTTTATATTGATTTAGGGATGGAGTTTAAAAACTGGGAAATTTCCATGCAAAAAATAGTTAATTTATAGTTATGGTTGCTCCAGTAATTATGTAAATATGATAGTTATAATCCTTAAATGATAGTTTCCATGCTTGGTAATGCCTAGGTTTATGTTTTAAATTGTATTGTTTTTATAATGAGGCTTATATAATTAAAAGGAACCCTGGAGCAGCTTTACATTAATTAAGAGAGACAGAGTGTGTGTGTGTGCGAGAGAGAGAGAGAAAATATAGGCAGAAAAATCCCACCATAGGCTGTAAACTCTTCAGGGTACTGACTGTTTTTTACTACAGGTTTGTACAGTCTCTAACAGCATCCTGACCTAGCTGAGGCTCAATGGTGCTACTGAACTAGTAATAATAATGATAAATAATAAATAAAATAATGATAGCGTGGAGTTTCACCCACTTGTGAAATAAAAACTGAAGACTTTCCTTGGCCTTGATTCTACAGCATTAAGTTGTCTCAGTTAATTAGTATTTTAGAAACAGGTCTGTGTGAGTTAAATTATTACCAAATAGAAAAGAAGTGTGATGTGGGAAAGAAGTTAGTCCCAGATATATTAGTGTACAGGCATGCCCTGAAAGAATACTGTGTGAAACAACCAAATACGACAACATAGGAATAATTCCCTTAGAATTAAGACAGCCCACAATGTAAAGAGTTTTTCTTGCCATGGACACAGAACTAATGAGACACAGATACCATAATACAACTTTGTTTAAAACTATTATCTAACTCAGGTAAAAATGCCATACTACCTAGCAGGTTTGTTCTCGTGCTGATATCAACAGACGTCAATGGCCCCTGATGTACTATAAGCCTGCAGGTGAATGGAAAGAACATGCCCTCTCCATTTTCTCAGGCCTGTCAAGGGACCTTGACCAGAAGCTAGTCATTTTTGTTTTCATCAAAAACATTTTTGGGAACAAACAACATTTCCTGTCCTGCTCTAGTTAGGTACTTGCTGAAGTACATTGGGGCTCATTGCTTATCTGAAAAGCATATAATGGTTTGTTCTAGAAAGTGGAGAACTTGTGGAGGAGTGCTATTTAGTTTTGTTTTGGTTGGTGGAAATTAAGGAGAGCCAACTCTATTCTAATTTCAGGGAAGAATGAAACATGCATTACCTGTAATCAGAAGGACAAAGGAGGGTTTTAACTGAGTTTTCCTGGTCAGTTGCTGAAACAAAACTGATCTTTGAGATAAAGGAGTATAGTCCAGTGAAAATGGAGGCGGGCTAGTGGTATCTCTATGAATTACCTGGTGCCCAAATAGATCCTAGAAATATTTATTAACCATCTAGTCATTACAGGAATCACTTCATAAATACAGACTTGTGTTACGATCTCCTAGACATCGATATTTGGAAATTGCCACTTGCATGCAGTGTGAAAATTCAAAATAGATGGTGGCTGGCTGGCTCCTACATTTCTACACATGGTGTCACTCCTCATTGTGGACTGATGCTGGACACAATTTCTTATTTTGTATACATGGACACATCTTTTGTATGTGTCTGTATAGTGCTTAGCACAATTGGGCCCAGATGGGGGTACCTGGGTGCCACTGTGCTAATAAATAATAATTATTATGTATTATTGAAGTCTTTGTACTATCCTGAGTGCAGAGAGTACTCCCTGCCAACACCCGCTGGGGTGCTAATGGCTCCAAGGTGGCTATGGCTGTGTTCTCTCTGTAGCAGTCTGCACAGCTGGCTGGCTGTGCAGGGGAGCATATGCTGCACCCTCTGAAAGGGTAGTAGCAGTAGGTGCATTCCCCTGTGCACCTGTGGCCTTTGTGAAGCATAATGTTCCTGCCGGGGTGCTGAGGTTCTGCACTGCTGTTACCTGCAAAAATCTAGGGCATGCCTCCTATACCTTACAGTTAATTTAGGTACCCCCACCCTTTCCCTATTGAGGGCATGGGGTATAAAGTATCTATCTTTACCCAAGGGGCTCAGAGAAATCCTGGTCAATTTAAGTACCCACCCTTACCTACAGGGCTCAGGACCATAGAGGTCTGCAGAACATTTTCCCAGTGAAAGAGCTTTACACAGCTGTGCTCTACACATCTATTTATTAGCAACACAGAGAGAATGCCTATGCCAAGTAAATCTCTTATGCTCACCACTCCCAATATCCAGACAAACTTCACCCAATGGCCCGTCAGGATTCGCTCGACTGGGGGTTTCCGGTGATGCCTCTCCACATGCAAAGGGGTCAGAGTGCTGGCAGCTTGATGTTGAACTGCAGTCCAGAGATGGTTCCCAAAGAACATTGCTCTTTATTCACATTATATAGGTAAAACTAGCTACTTCCTTTAACTTCAATAAACCAATCCCATTATTCAATACCCCTAGGTAACAAAATTTAACCAACCGCGCACTGGCACCTATGTTTCCTCCTCCCTGCTTAAATCTTTGTTTACATTTTATCTTTCATGTCCGAATTGTAACTTATTTATCACCTTCTTTTTTTGTGCAGATGGCCAGCATAAATTCGCTGGTCAAAGGTTATTTTACCCTTTGTTGGGTCTTTCTGTATCCTCCCTAAACTTCCCAGTGCCTGGGTGTCTAATTTACAACCCTTTGTGTTATAACTCTTGTTAGGGGCATTCTCGAGATGGGGGTGCCTTAGCAGCAGTGGAGCATTTTAGCTGTGAAATCCCAAGGCTAATCAAGGCTAGTTTAGAATCAGGGTGAGGTAAGTCCCAGACCTACACTAGGCTGGTCAAGGCTAGTTTAGTATGGGGGTGAATTAGGTCTTAGGGCTATACTGCCCCCAATGCAAGTCTGTGGCCAAAAGTTGCAGGAGAAAAATGGGGCAAATGGAAATGACATTTAAACTTTGTTTAAACTACACAAAATGTTCCTGCCTGTTATCTCTTTGATCGGCCGGCCCCATTCTCCGACCATCATCTAGCCCCCATAACAGCCTCCCCCCGTGCAGAGAGGCCTGGGCCTGCCTATTGGCATTTTAATAACAGCCTGTTGGAGGCTGAGGGCTTTGTGACGTCCTTCCGGGAGTTTTGGCTGGCCTGGCGAGAGCAGCAGTGTGCCTTTTCCTCGGCGCGGCGATGGTGGGACCTGGGGAAGGTGCGCGCCAAGCTCTTCTGCCGTGACTTCACTCGGGGCACCAGCCGACGGAGAAATGCAGCGATAGAGCAGTTGGAACGGGAGGTCTTAGAGATGGAGAGGCGCCTGGCCACCAGCCCCGAGGACCCGTCCCTCTGCGGAGCATGCCAGGAGAAGAGGGAGGAGCTCTGGGCCCTCGAGGACCATCGGACCCGAGGTGCCTTTTTTCGATCCCGCATCCGCCTCCTTCGGGAGATGGACCGTGGCTCCCGTTTCTTCTACGCCCTGGAGAAAATGAGGGGGGCCAAGAAACACGTCACCTGCCTTCTAACAGAAGATGGCACCCCCCTCACGGATCCAGTGGAGATGTGTGGAAGGGCCCGTGACTTCTACACAAGCCTTTTCTCCCCGGATCCGACCGATCCTGGCACTTGCAGCGTGGCCTGGGAGGAACTCCCCACGGTCAGAGTGGGAGACCGAGACCGACTAGAGCTGCCTCTCACCCTGGCCGAGTTCTCGGAAACCCTCCATCGCATGCCCACCAATAAATCTCCGGGCATGGACGGGCTGATTGTGGAGTTCTACTGCGCGTTCTGGGACATCCTTGGCCCAGACCTAGCCACTGTCTGGGCTGAGTCTTTGCAGGGTTGCTTGCTTTGTTGCCGAAGAAGGGGGACCTCTGCGATTTACGAAACTGGCGTCCCGTCTCGCTCCTTAGCACGGACTACAAAATCGTAGCGATAGCAATCTCGCTGAGGCTAGGGTCTGTGATGGCGGATGTGATCCACCCAGACCAGACCAGACTTATACTGTCCCGGGTCGCAGCATTTTTGACAACCTATTTCTAGTCCGAGACCTTTTGGACCTCGGGCATAGAGATGGTCTGTCGTTCGCCCTCCTGTCTCTTGATCAGGAGAAGGCGTTCAATAGAGTAGACCATGGGTACCTCCTGAGCACTCTGCAGGCGTTTGGATTCGGACCTCAGTTTGTGAGTTTTATCCGGGTGCTGTACGCCTCCGCGGAGTGTCTGGTTAGGCTCAACTGGACCCTGACCGAACCGGTCAGCTTCGGGCGAGGAGTGCGGCAGGGGTGCCCCCTCTCGGGCCAGCTGTATGCTTTGGCGATCGAGCCTTTCCTGTCCTTTCCTTCTGCAGGAGGTTGACAGGGTTGGTGCTGCGGGAGCTGGAGCTGCGGCTGGTCCTGTCTTCGTACGCAGATGACGTACTCCTCGTGGTCCAGGACCCGGGCGACTTGGCGCGGGTGGAGGCTTGCCAGGCCATCTATTCGGCAGCCTCCTCCGCCCGAGACAACTGGGTCAAGAGCTCTGGCTTGACGGTGGAGGACTGGCGGCATGTGAGCTCCCTCCCACCCGCGCTCCAGACCATCCGGTGGAGTGCGGATCCACTGCTCTACCTAGGCGTTTACCTTTCTGCCACGCACCCTTCCCCACTGGAGAACTGGCAAAATTTAGAAGGCTAGGTGATAGAGTGGCTCCGGAAATGGCTGTCTCTCCCTCCGAGGGAGAGCACTGGTGCTTAACCAATTAGTCCTGTCCACGCTCTGGTACTGGCTCAACACCCTGGTCCCGGCCCCGGGTTTCCTGACCAACCTCTGGACATCGATTCTAGCGTTCTTTTGGTCAGGAATGCACTGGGCCCCTGTTGGGGTTCTTCATCTACCCCTGAAGGAAGGAGGGCAGGGCCTGAAGTGTCTGCACACTCAGGTCCATGTCTTCCACCTGCAGGCCCTGCAGGGGCTCCTTTATAGTGCAGGTAGTTCGACGTGGAGCATATTGGCGCATGCCTTCCTGCGCCGCTTCCAAGGGCTCCAGTACAACCGG
This sequence comes from Lepidochelys olivacea, assembly GCF_965140295.1. NCBI lineage: Eukaryota > Metazoa > Chordata > Testudines > Cheloniidae > Lepidochelys > Lepidochelys olivacea. The sequence goes on from NC_140411.1 coordinate 272,859,474, forward strand.
CAGCTCTTTTATCTCTGTCCGAGAGGTTTTCCGCGAGACCTCTCTGGGCTGCCGGTCTTCTACCAGGACCTCCTCCGGACCTGGAAACTGTTTTCAACAACCAGGTCCGTGGCGGTCACCGTGGGAGCAGATCTCCTCGCAGAGCCCCTGCTACACAACCCCCAGCTTCGTGTGCAGGTGGCAGAGTCCCGCTCGGTGCGCAAGAGTTTGCTTCTGGCGGAAGTCATGAGAGTTGGAGACCTCCTGGACTATGACCGGGGAGACTGGCTGGATCCCCTAATGCTCGCTCGGTGCATGGTACTTTCCAGACCTCGTACCCCCCGGCGCGTACTTCAGGGGGTGAAGGCCACCTTGACGCCCGCTGCTCGGCCTTATCTCAACTGAGCCTTGCGCGAGGGCGCACCCCGCCCACCCTCTACCCCAGGTCCGCCGGACCTTTCAATTGGGCCCCTACCCCGTAGATCCCAACAAACCCCTCACCCTTTCACTGCGAGCCGGCTGCATGAATTGCAGCCGGTCAGCTTTCAAATCGCACCACGGAAATATCTATACACACTCACGCTTCACACCCTTCACGTCCACACCCTGGTGTCCCACCCTGATACAAAGTGGTGGGACCTCCTGCCACCTTTGGAGGGTGAGCAACCTCGGTGGGCCAGCCTGTATTCCACCTTGGTCCCGAGTCCCATCGGGGACATTAGTTGGCGGCTCCCTCACGGAGCTGTGAGCATGGGCATGTTTTTGACACGGTTCACCCCCATCCTAGATACTTGCCCTTTTTGCAACGTGAGGGAAACCCTGGCGCACGTATATTTAGAGTGTGCCAGATTGCAGCCCCTTTTCCGGCTCCTCACGAATATTTTATTACACTTTTGGCTCCACTTTTCCCCTCACCTTTTTATTTACACACTCCCCATCCGTGGCCCCATAAAATCGCGAGATCTCCTGGTTAACCTCCTCCTAGCCCTAGCTAAAACAGCCATTTATAAAACCAGAGAGGGGAGGTTGGCTAATGAAGCGTCCTGCGATTGTAGGGCCGTTTTCTGATCCTCAGTACATTCACGTATCCAGGCGGAGTTCCTCTGGGCGGCATCCACCAACTCCGTTGATACCTTCGAGGAGCGGTGGGCGCTGTCCGAGGTTCTCTGCTCGGTGACCCCGTCCAGTTCCCTCCGTCTGACCCTTTGATTGAGGGGAAGAGCGAGAGACCCCAGCCCCAGCCGTTGCCGCTGTGGATACCATCATCACTGTCACCTAGGAGGGGTCCTATAACACATGGGTGTACCCTCCCCACCCCCAAACCTCCCCCCCCGCAGCCGTGCCCATCTTGTCGGGCACTCTCAAGAGAGGAATAATCGGTGACACTAGGTGTGACACTAGGTAACTCGAGGGGGTGGAAGACCACGAGTGTCGAGGAAGCCCCCCTGCTCTAGGCCACCAGGTAACTGAGGAGGGTGGAAGACCACGAGTGTCGAGGAAGCCCCCCCGCTCTGGGCCCAGGCTAGCCTGAACACTTCTCCCTCCTGAAGGCTGCTGTGTTATAACTTCTGTTTGCTTTGTTTTGTTGCATAGTTTTGCTTTATTCTCTTTGGTGATTTTTTGTAAGTGTTACACAAATAAAATTTTTTTCTGCTTTAAAAAAAAATCTCTATGATAAATCCATTGACCACCTGCAGAACAGATATTGCAGCATTCAACAAGCTCTAAAGTCAAACTCTAAAATATAATCAAATGTCATTAAAAAGGTCGTTTCTGTGTCTAACAGGAACCCTTTGGCCAAATCCTGGAGGCCTAACTCAGTCAAGACTTCTGTTTACTTCAGTGGGACTTTTAGTTGAGTAAGGCTTCTAGAATTTATTCCTGGAGAGCATAACTGAACAATCCTGAGGACTATAATACTTTGGCCTGGTTCTAGTTGTTGGCTTGGTGTGGGCTGGCTGGGTGACCAGTGGAGCACAGGTCAAGCTGGATGATCTGGTGGGCCCCTCTCGCCCTAAACACCATTACTTAATACTTCCTTACTTAATAAAGTGTATTACATGTAAGAAAGAGCCCCAATGAGTTTTTTCTTCATAGTCAGACACAGGCTCAACTATAGGTTTTCTACGGCCCTACACAAGCTAAAAAATCCTTGTTCTTGCATAGCAGCCAGCAGGCAACCATACAAATAGTTAGGCGGTACCTTGCTGTTCTTAATGTTTTGCTAAACTTTGCAGAACACCTTTTGCAGCTGTGTGCTAGGGAGGCTTCACATGTGGAAAAAACTTGGCATTATTTTATTTTCTTGCCAACCTATGGCCTAGCAAAGTGGTTTTCAACCTTTTTTCATTTGCGGACCCCTAAAATATTTCAAATGGAGGTGCAGACCCCTTTGGAAATCTTAGACATAGTCTACGGACCCCCAGGGATCGGCAGACCACAGACTGAAAACCACTGGCTTAGAACTTATAATGAGAAATATACATGATTCTTTTCATCTTACAAAGCCAGTGTTAATATTGTATTATGAACACAGCAGTGGAGGTGCTCTCCTCTCAGTCTAGATGCTATTTAGTTAGTTTGTCTACCCTCTTCCTCTGTTACCCTCTTCCTCTTTCACTACTGACTAAGCACATTGACCCTAAAATGTTCAATCTTTCTGTGTCAGGAAAATTATATTCCTTGATTTCCTACCATTTGCTCCAGTTGTGTCCCTTGGCTAACTTCCAACAGCAGTATTTGATTAAGACATAGACCAGAAAAACAGAGTTAAAGTAAGCATTCTAAAAAGCTTTGGAAATCAGCATGATTTTTCTACCATTTATATCACATATCTGGATAGGTTGGCTAAGCCCTTGTCTAAGAAGAGAATTTCAGATATAAATAGTGTGCAGTTCTGATGCAATAGCACTTTAAAAAAATCATCATTTACTGTATCTAGCTTCTCTTTTCCTTTGTATTTCCTTCCGGGCCCTGAATCATTTTCACTCTAGATGGGATTTGAGTTGATTACAATTTTAGGCCTTTTGCCCTTTTAACCCTTAAATTACAGTTGGTTGTACTGAATACATTAATCTCTTTTCTGTATTAAGCTGCAGTGGCTGTGGTAACTTTCTAAAAAATGGCTCATCTACTACAGATTGTTTTATGTTAAATTATGACCTGGGCAAGCATGACCTTCTTGATATAGCTGCATGTGTGTTTGGGAAAAGTGCTGTAGAAAGAGCTGTTGACTTCTTACTTGGAAGTGGGTTTGGGGGACACAATGATGGATTCACCAGTATCTTCATTTTTGACTTTTCAAAAGGATGTTTGTGCTAAATTCCTTTTATATTCAGGTTACCATAGTGATGTGACTTTCATTTTGCTCCTGAGCAAGCAGGATAACTTCCTAAACAATCTGAATATATATATATTGTGTCAGACAGGGGTAAAAGTAAGTCTAGGGACTTACCAGTACAGGGCGGGGCTGGGCTGGGGCTGGCTCTGACCCCCGGAAGGGGTGGGGCCTCGGGCAGAAGGGGCAGGGCTGGGGGAGATCAGAGCCAGCCACGGCCCATCCTGTACCAGCAAGTGCCTCCTTCCCCCTTCCCGGGGTAACAGCAGCAGCTGGGGGCTCTGGCAGCGGTTTAAAGGGCCCTGGGCAGTAGTGGCAGCCAGAGCCCTGGGCCCATTAAATTGTCCCCAGAGCCCCACAGCCGCTTCCCCAGGGCTCCGGCAGCAGGGCTCCGGGGACGAAGCTCCAGCTGCCACTACTGCCCCGGACCCTTTAAATCATCCCCAGAGCCTGCCTAAGCACTGGGGAAGTGGTGGCAGGGTTCCGGGGACGATTTAAAGGTCCCAGGGCTCGGCCACCACTACAGCCCCAGGCCCTTTAAATTGCCGCCCCAGCCCCGCCGCTGCTACCCTAGGGCTCTGGCAGCAATGTAAAGGGCCGGGGGCTCCAGCCGCTGCTGGGAGCCACAGGCCCTTTAAATTGCACCTGGGGAAGCCGATCCACCCTGTTACGCACACCGGCTCTTGCCGGTACGCCATACTGGGGTGTACTGGCTTACTTTCACCTCTGGTGGCAGAGCTCCAACCTTGTCCCCGTGGGTCCCACACTTCCAGGCATTTATGTTAGCTTCAGAGGCTCACTGCAACCCTCCACATAGCACTTCTCTCTCTAGGGCCAGGGAGACAGTCTACTGAGCCCTTTTCATCATAAGCCCGCAGTGGAGGTTGGTGAGAGAATTCCCACAGTCTCTGTTACTCCTACAGCCTCATGCCAAAACAGTTTAGCCTCTTGTCCTGATTGTTTTCCCCTCCCAAAAGGTGTTTCTGTAGTGGTGGGTTAGGGAGAACCTGGGCCTGCCCTCTACTCTGGGTTCCAGCCCAGGGACCCTAATGGTAGCAGCTGTTGGCAGCCAACCTTCTACTGCCAGAGTTGCTACATTTCCCTGGGCCACTTCCCCACAACTCTCATCCTTCTCCCTTACCAAGGGCTTGAGAGTGTCATCATTAACCACCCTTCCTCTCCTCTGGCTCGTACCTACCTGACTGGAGTGAGCCCTTTTATATTATCAGAGGGGCCTTAGAGTCAGGTGGTCACATTAGCTTAATGGCCTCACCTGACTCTTTGCAGGTTATTTGGAGTCAGGTGTTCTCATTAGCCTGGAGCAGTCCCTGCCCTGGTCAGTCAGGGAACAGAAACCTGTTCATCCAGTGGCTAGTAGAGCTGCTACCTCAGCTGTTGCTACTGCTGCTGTGGACACCACCACATGTGAGGGGTCCTTTCTGCCTGCCTGGCCACCGGGCTACTGCCTGGAGCTCCTGGACCCCAAAGGAGGAGGGGAAGAGGCCATCTGCTGCTGGGGGAGCGCACAGGGACTCTGCAGACCACTGTGGAGGGAGCCTTAAGACTGAGTAACTTTTGAACTGTGCTCTTATGGTGGGGGTTTTGACTGTGTTTGTGGGGTCACAGGGGGTGTGGCGTGGAGCCTGCCCCCTAGTCCATCCGTGTGCCTGCCCTCCCCCACCACCACCGTCATTGCTGCCCCCTCCACCACCCCCAGTGGACTCTGACCATCTGCCTTCAGCTCCTGCCTCTGGGATTCAGCTGCTCACCTGGCTTTCCATGCCCTTTCACCATCTTTTGTGCCAAACGCAGCAGCCAGCCCATACCGACTCTTTGCAAGCGCACGTAGTTGCACGTGCCCCCCCTCTTGGACTGACCCCCTTCAGCAAGCCCCCAGCTTTGTCCCTTGCTACCTGCCCCATTTTGCCCCTTGCAGCCTTTAGCCCCCCTTTTACCCTAGCACCTCACTAGCTTCAGTTTGTTTGCCTGCCCTGCCCTTTTCCCTCTGCAGCTTTTGTTTGTTTGCCCCACCTCGGCCTCTGAAGCTAGCTCCTTGGTTCCCTATCCTACCTCCAGCCTGGCTCTCCCCCCTCCCCACGTGGTACCCCTGCCCTGATTGGCCCCTTACTCAGTGCGCCCATGCCCCCTCCCATGCACTTGTGCTCTTCCCCTGTTTGAGTTTGCCCTATCTCACTGCACCCCCACAACGTTGTTATGACCCCGCCCTCCCCTAGTGGAGCTAGAGGAGCTGGATTCCCATCCTGAGTTGGTGACTGCCCCCCACAAGCCCTTGATAGCCCCCCTGTCCAGCCCACCCCTTTTGGCACCCTCCTCCCATGCCTGCAGCCTAGCGGGGAGGAGTGGTCTACCTGCTTCCCCTTTTCCCTCCTCTCTCTGGTGTTTTCCCCTCCCTCCCTGCTCATTATGGCAGGGGACACAACGGGTGGGCCCCCTCCAGCAGCCCCAGATACCCCGCCTGGCCCTCAGTCACGCCCCCAAGCCTCTATCTCAACCGCCGCTGCCAAACCGCTGGGGCACCGGCAGCAGCAGGCACCGGGCTGACCTCCGCTGCTGCCATGTCCCTCGCCCCCTCAGATTCTGCGGGAGCCCCTCCCCCCAACTGGTGGGAAGGGCCAGGGTAAGAAGAAGAGGAAGGGCCCCACTAAAAAGACCAGGCCCTCCATGGCAGGGGCTGCCCCCACTGCCACAGCCCCGGCCGCTGCGTCCCCCCTGTTGCTCTCTCCACCAGCTCTGCAGGTGCCCCTCCTCTGGCCCTCAGGAGCCGCTACGTCATCTCTCCCGCCCACCGCCTCCGCTATCATCTATAGCAGCCGGGGCCCCTTTCCCACCATGACCAGGAAGCACGGTGTCCATTGCCTCCTGGTGCCCGTCTCGCCCCACGTGGAGACCTATGTGCGGGCGATGGTGGTGGGGCCCACAGCCCTTGTGGCTGCTTCCGAAATGTATGGCAAGGTCGTCGTCTTCTTGGCATCAGAGGCTGCCACCCAGGAGGCGGTGGAGAAGGGCCTGGCAGTGGGGGTGGGTGTTCATCCCCCTGGAGCCTCTAGAGGATCTGGGTGTCCGCCTGGTCCTGACCTCTGTCCTTCTCTTCCTTCCCAATGCCGCCCTAATACCCGTCCTTTTAACCCTAAAGAAGCCCATTTCTGTCGTGCGCCCCCTCTCACTGGGCTGCAAAGACCCCGCCCTCCCTCACGTCCTCCCGTTCCACCAGCAAGTGCAGCTTCAACTGCTGCCGGTGGCGTGTGGCGGAGAGGTGCTTGAGGGGTCATTCTTGGTCCCTATCAGGGGGCCCATTACCGGGTGCATTATTCCACGGGGGTGGCCTGGTGTTACCTCTTCCAGGAGATGGGACACGGCCCGACAACGAGGGGCATCCGGGACCCCCGAGCCCCGGCAGGGCGCTGGCTCCGTCATCGCCGGCGCCCCTGGCTCTCCGGCGCCCGGAGCCGCCCCTCCTCCTACTCAGTCCACCAGTGCTCCCGCTCGGGCCCAAGGGTTGCTTCCCCCAGAGTGCCCAGACGAGCGGGGGAGCCCCGCCTCTGCTGCCTGCAATCCGGCGGGGCCCCTAGAGGAGGGTGTGGTAAGGATACCACCGAGCATGGGAGAGGGCCCGCCCCAGGGGGAATCTTCCCTCCCTCATGCCGCCCCACCGCTGCCTCCTACAGTCCCTGAGCCATTGCCCTTGCCCCCCGACCTGACCCCTGTTTGCCGACACTCCCCCCCCCCCCCCCCGGATGATGCCATGGAGGGCTGGGCCCTAGTCCAGGGGAAGTGGGGCAAGCGGAAGGCTCGAGCTCCGCTCCTTTCCGCCGATGCAGAAGCCCCCCGGAAGACCAGAAAGGGTGGCACTGATGCCGAGCCTTCTGCCTTGCCTGCGGGTGCATTCCATCCACTGGTACCGGCTAGGGAAGACGTGGCAGCACAGGAGGGCAGTACCACCTCTCCATTGGAGTCCCTTCCCTCCAAGGCCTCCCAATGGAGCCCCTCCTGCCCCATTACCATCTGGAGCCCCGAGGTGAGTGTCGCTTCAGGCACTGGCAGGGAGAACTCCAGGGTGGTGGAAGAAGAGCTCCCCTCCATCTACGAGGAGATCCAAGGCCCTGGGTCTGACCCCGATCACCCAGCGGGAGGACGACCCTTTGCCAGCAGGCCTCGATCTGAGCCACCTCATGCTGGCCTCCCCTTCTCCATGCTCCCTCCCCCTAACCTCTGCTTCTGCTCCCTCCTCCGAGGGTTCCCTGGGCTCCTCCATCTGCCTAGCCGCAGGTGGCACCCTGCTGTTGGCCACTAAGCCCACCGAGGCGACAGCCGGTGTCATGCGGCTGGGACCCGAGCCCCATGGGATGTCCCTCATGGGCTTGGGGCAACCGACCTCCTTCCCGGGTGAGGACCGCACTGACAATGCAGTTGCTACTACGCCAGCCATGGAGCCAGAGCCCAGCATCACGGAGGGCCTTCTTCCCACCCCCCAGATTCCTGAGCTTGACCAAGAGGGGCCATTTCCCAGCAGCCTGGCTACCAGGGCCCAGGATCCTGCCTTTGCCCCTCTCCCTGACTCTGCTCCCGACCCCTGCCCTGCTCCTATTCTGGATCCCTGCCCTGCCCCTGATGCCAACCCCGTCCCTGTCCCCTCCACCTCTCGTGATACCATTGCCGCCCCTGGGGCTGTCATCTCCTCACTCCCAGAGGATAGCCCCCAGGGAGTGACCTCTGTATTTCCCTGTCCTGACTCACCAGGGGCTGCTATCTTCCCTCCGCCACCCCGAATTGAGCCAGGGTGTGAGGGGGGCTGCGTGGCGCGAGCCCATCAGGTGCCACATTGGTGGTCCGCCCCTTGCCTGCCCGTCTCGGTGGGCCACGGGGCTGTGTCTGTGGTCCCCGCGGAGGAAAGTCGGGGGCTAGTGAACCCAGCTCCCCATACACTGCGAGAGGAGCTGCGGGAGTTCCTTGAGGATGTCCGTGGCTCCCATAACAAGGTGCAGCTCATTCTCCAGTGATGGGGGGACTTCCATCAAATCCTTCGGGACGTGAGGGCCCTCATGCGGGAGAGTAAAAGGACCGGGAAGCAGGCCGCCGCTGACTACCAGCGGGTCCGCCTCTTCCATGACTCCTTACTCACCTACGGGGTAGGTCACGGATTGTTGCACGGCCCATTGGGAGCCGCGAGCGTCCCTGCCGGTGAGGATCCCCCCCCCCCCCAGCCCTCCTCATGGCACCTCTCACCATTGCAACATTGAACACCCAGGGCTGTAGGATTGGTCTCCGCAGGTGCCAGGTGCTCTCCTTCCTTCGGGAGGGGGGTACTCTGTGGTTTTCTCGTAGGAGACCCATACGGATCCAGCTGCCGAAGACAGCTGGCAGCTGGAATGGGGGGACAGGGTCTACTTTAGCCATCTCATAGTTCGTACGGCTGGAGTGGCGACCCTGTTCTCCCCCGAGCTATGGCCCGAGGTGCTGGGGGTCGCCGAGACTGTGCTGGGCCACCTGCAGCACCTCCAGGTCCGTATGGAGGGGCTCGTGGTCAACCTTGTTAATGTCTATGCCCCAACATCTGGCCCAGAGCAGTTGCGTTTCTTTCAGCAGGCGTCCGCCTTCCTCGGCACTTTGGATCCTCGCGAGTGCCTGGTCCTGGGCAGGGACTTTAATACTACCCTTGGGGCCTGGCTGCCACAGACGTCCTCCGGGAGATAGTCGACCATCACTCCCTGGTGGACGTCTGGCGGGATCACCACCCGGACGACGTCTTGACGTTCACCTTTGTCCAGGTGGAGGCCCATCGGTGATGCGACTCCTGGTTGGACCGCATCTACGTATCATGTTTCCACCTTTCACGGGCCCACTCCTCCAGCATCCATCCAGCCCCATTCTCCAATCATCATTTAGCCACCGTGATGGCCTCTCTCTGTGCAGAGAGGCCGGAGCCGGCCTATTGGCATTTTAACAACAGCTTGTTGGAGGATGTGGGCTTTGTGGTGTCCTTCCGGGAGTTCTGGATGGCCTAGCGAGGGCAGCAGTGTGCCTTTCCCTCAGCGTGGCAGTGGTGGGACCTGGGAAAGGTGCACGCCTGGCTCTTCTGCCGTGACTACACCCGGGGTGCCAGCTGACGGAGGGATGCGGCGATAGGGCAGTTGGAACGGGAGGTCTTAGAGCTGGAGAGTCATCTAGCTGCCAGCCCGGAGGATCCATCCTTCTGCGGGGTGTGCTGGGAGAAGCAGGAGGAGCTCCGGACCCTCGAGGACCATCGGGCCCGGGGCACCTTTGTTCGATCCTGCATCTACCTCCTTCCGGAGATGGATCACGGCTCCTGCTTCTTCTATGCCCTGGAGAAAAAGAGGGGGGCCAAGAAGCAGGTCACCTGCCTCCTAGCAGAGGACGGCACCCCCTTCACGGAGCCGGCGGAGATGTGCGGGAGGGCCAGGGCCTTCTACGCAGGCCTTTTCTCCCCAGATCTGACAGATCCTAATGTTTGCAGAGTGCTCTGGGATGAACTGCTGATGGTCAGCGCGGGCGACCGAGACCGGCTAGAGCTGCCTCTCTCTCTGGCCGAGTTCTCGGAAGCCCTCCATCGCATGCCTACCAATAAATCTCCGGGCATGGACGGGCTAACTGTGGAGTTCTACCACGTGTTCTGGGATGTCCTTGGCCCAGACCTAGTCACCATCTGGGCCAAGTCTTTGCAGAGCGGAGTCCTCCCTCTTTCTTGCAGGCGAGCCATACTCGCCTTATTGCCAAAGAAGGGGGACCTCCGCGATTTACGAAATTGGCGTCCCGTCTTGCTCCTCAGCACAGACTACAAGATTGTAGCGAAAGCCATCCCACTGCGGCTAGGGTCTGTGGTGGTGGACGTGATCCACTCAGACCAGACCTACACAGTCCCGGACCGCACCATCTTCGACAACCTGTATCTGGTCCAGGACCTCTTGGAACTCAGGTGTAGGGATGGTCTGTCGTTCGCTCTCCTGTCCCTGGATCAGAAGAAGGCATTTGACAGGGTGGACCACGGGTATCTCCTGAGCACTCTGCAAGCGTTTTGCTTCGAACCCCAGTTTGTGGGTTTTCTCCAGATGCTGTACGTCTCTGCAGAGTGTCTGGTCAGGCTCAACTGGACCCTGACCGAACCGGTCAGCTTCGGGCAAGGAGTACGGCAGGGGTGCCTCCTCTCGGGCCAGCTGTATGCTCTGGTGATTGAGCCCTTCCTCTATCTCCTCCGCAGGAGGTTGACGGGGTTGGTGCTGTGGGAGCCAGAGCTGTGGCTGGTCCTGTCGGCGTACGCTGATGACATGCTTCTCTTGGTCCAGGACCCGGGCGAATAGGCGCAGGTGGAGGCTTGCCAGGCCATCTACTCGGCAGCCTTCTCCATCCAGGTCAACTGGCTCAAGAGCTCTGGCTTGGTGGTAGGGGACTGGTGGCAGGCGAGCTACCTCCCACTCGCGCTTCAGGCCATCCAGTGGAGCGCGGGTCCTCTGCTTTATCTCGGCGTTTACCTTTCTGCCATGCATCCGTCTCCGCTGGAGAACTGGCACCGTTTAGAGGGAAGGGTGGTAGAGCGGCTCCGGAGATGGACAGGACTACTCCAGTGCCTCTCCCTTCGAGGGAGGGCACTCGTGCTTAATCAACTAGTCTTGTCCATGCTCTGGTACCGGCTCAACACCCTGGTCCCAGCCTTGGGTTTCCTAGCCAACCTCCAGACATCAATTTTGGAGTTCTTCTGGTCAGGACTACACTGGGTCTCTGCAGGGGTTCTCCATCTACCCCTGGAGGAGGGAGGGCAGGGCTTGAAGTGTCTCCACACTCAGGTCCATGTCTTCTGCCTCCAGGCCCTGCAGAGGCTCCTTTATGGTGCAGGTAGCCCAGCGTGGAGCATACTGGCGCACGCTTTCCTGCGCTGCTTCCGAGGGCTCCGCTATGACTGGCAGCTCCTTTGTCTCCATCCGAGAGGTCTTCGGCAGCCTGGAGAGGTCTCGCGGGTCTTCTACCAGGACCTCCTCCGGACCTGGAAACTGCGTGCAACGACCAGGTCCGTGGCGGCCACCAAGGGGGAAGATCTCCTCAAGGGGGCAGATCTCCTCGCGGAGGCCCTGCTACATAACCCCAAGATCCGCGTGCAGGTGGCGGAGTCCCCCTCGGTGCGCCAGAGGTTGGTCCTGGAAGAAGTCACAAGAGTTGGAGACCTCCTGGGCTACGACTGGGGAGACTGGCTGGATCCCCTGATGCTCGCTCAGCGCATGGGGCTCTCCAGACCTCGTACTCCCCGGTGCATACTTCAGGACGTGAGGGCCGCTTTGCCACCCGCTGCTCGGGTTTACCTCGACTGGGTCCTGCATGAGGGCATGCCCCGCCCACCCACCACCCCAGGCCCACCGGACCTTTTCATGGCCCCTGTCCCGTGGATCCAACCGACCCCCCCCCCCGCCCCTTCACCGTGAGCCAGCTGCATGAGCTGCAGCCGGTCTGCATCTATACACGCTCGTGCTCGACACCCTTCACGTCCTCACCCTCGCGTCCTGCCCTGATACAATAGGGCGGGACCTCCTGCCACCTCTGGAGGGTGAGGAGCCCCGGTGGGCCGGCCTATATTCCACCTTGGTCCCAAGGCCCGTCGGGGATATCAGTTGGTGGCTCCTTCATGGAGCCATGAGCATGGGCGCAGTTCACCCCTATCCCAGACACCTGCCCTTTTGTGGCATGAGGGAAACCCTGGCACCCATACACTTGGAGTGTGCCAGGCTGCAGCCCCTATTCTGGCTCCTCACAAATATCTTGTTATGCTTTGGTTGCACTTTTCCCCTCACCTTCTTATTTATGCACTCCCTATCCATGGCCCCACAAAGTCACGGGACCTCCTGGTCAACCTCCTCCTGGCCCTAGCTAAAATGGCCATCTATAAAACCAGAGTGAGGAGGTTGGCCGGTGGAGTCTCCTGTGACTGTGCGGCCTATTTCCGATCCTCCGTCCGTTCATGTACCCGAGCAGAGTTCCTCTGGGCGGCGTCCACTGACTCCCTTGACACCTTTGAGGAGCAGTGGGCGCTGTCCGGGATTCTCTGCACAGTGTCCCCATCCGGTTCCCTTCATTTGACCCTTTGACCGCACTCCTGTCCCTGTTATTTCATTAGTTGTCCCCTGTATTTATTTTGTGTCCAGGTCCTGTGGATCCCCCTCTTAGGCTGGGGGGGGGATCCCAGATCCCAATAGGGCTACTCTGCTGTACTTTCTGGATCCCAACTGGCCTGGGTCTATCACAATATGTATATTTAAGTCCGAAGTATTTAGCACATCTTTGTGCTCTCCATCTGAATTTTTATTTGAGTGGCACAGAAAATGGGGCATGATGAAATTAAGAGGTCTTATTCTGTTATCCAGTGTTCCCTTTCCTTCCTCCCTAACCCCTGCAGATCATCAAGATTAATGTTTCAAGTTACAGAAAGCTCAATCTTCAGAGCTTGCAGATGGCAACCACAGATGAGATTTCCCAATATTGATTTTTCTTTTCTTCTTTCTATGTCTGAATCATATCTGTCTGAATTATGAGCCAACACACACTTCTCATTCCCACAGATTCTATTAGAATCATATAGCACCAGGCTTCACATTATTGATTGGTGGCAGACTGACGCCTGCTCCACCAACCATCTGTTTCTTCGTATGCTAGACATATTTCTATTCACAAAAGGCTGCTCTTGCTTTGGATACACAGAACCTGCCATGCTATGGTAGCAGATTTTGCTGCTGTTTAAAAAGCTGCTAGAAAGTAGAAAGATTAGAAAAAGTATCTCTTCTCTTCCCTTTGTCAGATCTCACTAAGGAATAAGAATACCCTCTATGTCAAATATCCCAATGGTTAGAGCACTCATCCGGGATGTGGAAGAGGCAGATTTGAATCCCTCCTATGAAGCAGGGACTTGAACCCAGTTGTCCTCCCTAGCAGATGAGTGCCCTAATCAGTGAGCCACGGTGCATATGGCCGCTGCTCCAATATTGCGAATCCTGCCCTTCATCTTCTTTTATTTTAAAAGATCAAAAAGACTCAAAATCAAAATGAATTTTTCCAATTTTTTTTTGATTTGCTGAAAATTTTGACAGGTTTCAGAATGGTAGCCGTGTTAGCCTGTATCAGCAAAAACAAGGAGCAGTCCTTGGGGCACCTTAGAGACTAACTAACAAATGTATTTGGGCATAAGCTTTTGTGGGCTAAAATCCACTTCATATGAAAGCTTGTGCCCAAATAAATTTGTTAGTCTCTAAGATGCCACAAGGACTCCTCGTTTTTGAAAATTCTGAAACAATTTTGTTTGGTTCGACCTGAAACAAAATATGGTTTTGATTTTTTTTGGAATTGCCAGCAAACTGAAAAATCAGTTATTCACACAGCTCTAAATGAACAGTAAATAAAGCATTTTACGTGTGTGTGTGTGTGTGTAATCTTTTCCCTATTAAATATGTGAGCTAAGCTATTCATGCATCTGCTATATGTGAAATCTCCCAGAATATAGCATGATTTTATTGTGTTCTGCTTCATTATGTCTGACATTTGTGAAGTTCCAGTGCATCGCTGAAAGGGAAAACAAACAGATACCCTATAGCTGTCTGTACTGTTCAGTAACTTGTTTCCTCCTTTGGGCTTCTATGAACTAACCCCACCTGTCCCCATTCCTCACCACAGACCTGCCCCATTTTACATTCAGTCTTGATACTGCAAACATTTATGTGTGCACTTAACCTTATGCACATGAGTACTCACATTGACTTAACTGGGAATATTCATGCATATAAAGTTATGCATGTGACTAAGTATTTTCAGAACTGGGGCCCTAATGTGTAATATATGTGTGGGTGTATATAAGCACAAATTGAATGCACCCTTCCCCCCCAAAAGTATTTTTAAAAGCCCTTTGAACTAACATGGTATTTGCCAACCACCACTCTGGTAACTATTTGTACATTATAGCTCTTTTCCCTACTGCCCACTTACTGTCTAGGTCTATTTAGATTATAATCTCTTCAACACAGGGAAATCTCTTATATTTGTCAGGACAGGGCCTGAAGCAATGGGGCCATGATCCTGATTTGGGCCTTTATATACTATATTATACCATAATATAAAAGTATAAATAACAACAACAGACAACATGGATTTCTGGTGAATCATAATATGCATAATAGATATGCTCCCCCAACCCCATTAGTTTTTGATAGGATGATGCTGTGGACAGCAAATTAACCAGCCATTTGTTATCTGCTGTGTCCACATACGCAGCAACCAGCAGGCCCTACTTATTGCATGTGCTAATGGAAAACCATTTTAACATAATCCAGGAATCTTCTTTTGGTGTTTCTCTCCTGCTGTCCAGTCTCCACAGCATCTGGAAATGCCCACATCTTACTCCTAAGGATCATCTGAAGAACGGCCTGCCCTGATTGTGCCACTGACATTTTGGGAGGAAAAGTGTTCCACCCCACAATAAAGATTTCTATTCTCTATGTGGTTTGCTGTTGGAAGGAAACTTATTTCTCTATACTTAGTTAACACCCTTCTTGCAGAAAATTTTCTCTACAATCCCAGTGATTTTCTAGGTACTTAAAAGTTAGGTGTGGCAATGGTCAGTGTCACCATGCCAAAGTTCCTTTGTGAATCTAAACGGTACAGTAATTTTCTATAACTATTAAATTTCTTTAGAACACTTTTGGTATCATCACTATTAAAGTCTATGATCCAGATTCTCAGTTGGGGTAAACTAGGAAGGCTCCATTCAAGTCAATGGAGCAACTTCTATATACATGCTAGCTGGGGATCTGCCCCGTGTGAATTTATCAAGAGATACCACTCAACTCAGACTTGTTGTGTCCTAGTTATTAGAGCATGTACTGTACCTGTCATACCCTTTCAGGCCCTACAGCACTAACAAATGCTTTTATCTTTTGTGACTCTATGGATAGAGCGCATACATTAATGTCTCTTTTCATATCCAGCTCAAGTTGGTGCAATTCACTTTTCTCTGTATGGTATCTTCAAGGCACAAAGTTACAAACACTTTATTTATTTAAACATGTTTATAAACATGTTTATTTCATACAGGAAAACAGCAGTACAGCACAGGGTAGCTGGTTGGATAGGCAGAGAAGGCCAAACCTTTTGACCCTGTTCACTCTTTACTGGCCAAGACTTTTCTATGATTCTGAACTGAGGCCCTCCCTTTGATGTTTCTCCAACATTCATTGGACTAAGGTGGCAGCTCGGGCATCAGCATCTTTGTTTTGTAATGGACAAACCTCTTCTGCATACTGTAAAATTGCATAGCAGTGTGGTTTAGAGAGACTGTATGACACAACACTGAGTACGGCTCTATTCTTTGAAGCACTCTTTTGTTTAGCCTGAGCTTCAGCTAAATTTTAGCAGGATTTTATATGCACGGATATTTTCTTTCAAACTTTGCACAGGAAAAAAACTAGGTAATGAGATTAAGTGGCTGAGCACAGTAAAGGGTCCAAAAACTAGGTCATTATGGAGATTACCTGCTGGATTAAAAGGATTTAGGAAAGTGGTAGGATTTTGATTTGCATATTGCTCTAAAGACCTTTGATTTATGTAAAGCCTCCTCTTAAAGACTATCAAGCCAAACGATTACATCAAGCAATTAAGTTGTTGCAAATTACTCTTGCCTTTTTTTTGACCTTGTGTATATTACCAATATTTCTACACTGGAGTTATCTTCCATCATTCAACACATATATTGCTCCTTTGGACATTGCAAGTGTAGCAGGATCACTAATGTGAAAGAGATAAATTGTAAAATAATTAAATCTTATTAATCTTATAAACTGTATGATTCTAGAAGAATTTCATCTGATAATGTTTTAGCCAGCTGCAAAACAGAGGAGACACTGTTTAATACTACATACTAGCAATTCAGTGTAATCCAGCTGTCATCAAAAGCCTGTCTTCTAAATTTAATTTAGATAAAATTCTTGCCACTATTAGTGTGTATGCAGATAGCCACCATATGAAAAGTGTATTCAAGAGAGGAAGCTTATAATGGAAAACTATTGCCTGCCAATTGAAATGTGACTGATGAAGGAATATAATGCCCCAGAAGACCTCATAACAGTTGTGGGAGGTGACTGTCCAGACCTGGCTGTCTCCTGTTGAGTGGCTTCCAAAAACACTTGTGGGAGGTACAGTGGAGGGAGAGAGGGACAGGCTGAAGAATGAAGGGGGGGGGGAGAGATGGTTATAAGGCCCCACAGAAAATATCTAAACTGAATTCCTGGGATTTTTTGGAAAGGATAGAAAGGCCCCCTTTTGGTGGGAGGGTAATTCCCCTTGAAAGTTCAAGTTCTTGAACTCAAACCTCCAAGTGGATATACAGTCATGATTATATTTTTAGTCCTTACAAACCAAATTGTTCAGTTTGCAAATCCTATGGTGAGCTGAATTCTGGATGGTCTGCATGGCTGTGGTCAGGAATTTAGTGAGAGCTACAGGTAAAGTTAGTTTTAAGATATATTTAAAGTCCATCTATCTAAAGAGTGTGTGTTTTGTGTCTCTTTGTGCATGACAGTGGTTTGTATGGTAATAATATTTCTGTGTGCAGGGAGTAGGCTCTTTAGAAAGTAGTATGACTGCAGCTTGCAGTAAGGGAAGGCTCTAGGATGACACTTTACGGATGGGTGGGTCTATGAGACCATCCTATGCTTTGTGATACTGTGTGAAATGCCTTCTCACAGATTCAGTAACATTGCAGCATACGGCTAGGAAACAAATTTTAGGTGTCTCAAGATGAGCTTGATTAAATGACAGTGGATACACACAAATCTTTATCTCACAAATCATATTCTTATTACCAAATTACTCATATCCCAGTTGCAGTCTATTTACTACCCTTACACTGGCTTTGGCTTTTATCACCCTACTGCATTCCTTTTAATCTCGGTTTCAGAGTAACAGCCGTGTTAGTCTGTATTCGCAAAAAGAAAAGGAGTACTTGTCGCACCTTAGAGACTAACCAATTTATTTGAGCATAAGCTTTTGTGAGCTACAGCTCACTTCACTGTAGCTCACGAAAGCTTATGCTCAAATAAATTGGTTAGTCTC
This sequence comes from Lepidochelys olivacea, assembly GCF_965140295.1. Classification (NCBI taxonomy): domain Eukaryota; kingdom Metazoa; phylum Chordata; order Testudines; family Cheloniidae; genus Lepidochelys; species Lepidochelys olivacea. The sequence continues at coordinate 272,876,902 of NC_140411.1, forward strand.
TAAGGTGCCACAAGTACTCCTTTTCTTTTAATCTTGGTTACTTTAAAATAACAGTCTCAGAGTCCCCCTTTATTGAAATGCTTTACACTACATTAAGGCTTCACAATAGAGACTGAGGATGATGTGACTGCAATGGCTGCCACATAGATTATCAACCTCAGAAACATTCAGTTTCCAAACGCCATACCTGCAAACACTTATGCATGGGAGAAGTGCCATTCAGTCAGTGGAGTTACTCAAGTGCATAAGTTACTCATCCTGTGCATAAGTGTTTCTGGGATCAGGAGATAAGGGCTTGAACCAACACCCATTTAAGTCAATGTTAAAACTCCAATTGACTTCAGTGTTACAAGATGAACTTTAAGAATCGTTCAGTCCGCAAGAGTTCACATACTGATGAGGCAGTGATGTCTTCAAGAGCATGGTACTGAAAAATTCTCTTTCAGTTCAGCAGCCATGTAACTGTCAGACTCTTCACTTTTATGCAATGCCCTATGCAACTGTAAATAGTTTTTAGTTTAAAAAAAAACTATTATAAAATACTTAGTAAGAACAAATTGAAATGCTGATCTCTGAAGATTGCTGCAGCTTTGAATGAATTAGCTGTAGCTATGGATAGCTTCTTTTGTCAGAAATGCCCGCTTTAGATTTCTGATTCTTTTTGGCCTGGGTGATGATTATGACTAATAATAAGCACACTCAGTGCTTTTTCATCAATGTAGTTTAACTATTAAATATATAGAAATTAAGTCCAAGTTCAGACTGTCTACAATGTTCAGACCTTACTTAACGTTTTTTGTTACACTTCTAACCTTGAACTTCATTTTTCTCATTTTCTTCCCTCTTTATTCATTCTTCCTTTCCTACTCATTCTTTGTTCCTAAACTAGCTCCTATAAAATGTTTCTGAAGGAATGTACTTCACTTGGAGAAACTGGTGAGACAGGGTCTCAGTTTTGAGAAGCCCAAAGAAATAAAACCCCGTAGTTTTTGCATTTGTTTTGCAAAATCTGATCTTGCAATCTGACCCACATGTGTGGCCCCTTATGCCTTCATTGGGTCTCACTGAATTCCACGGAGCTCTGCACAGGCACCTAAGTCCTCCCTCATGGATATGTTTGCCTCCACCTCCTCAAACTTTGAAGCTTATTTTTAGGCAACCATATAGAAGAGAGAACCTTGAAAACAGTAACACTTTCCCCAGTGTCACCCCCAGCACTTCCGAGGGAGATGAATGACAGGCCTTCCATCCAATCCTGTTTAGAGCTCCTGGGGATTGTTGGAACAGAGTCTCTATGGTTGCACTGGCTGCTAAAGTTAGTGATATATAGCCACTCATTCTTAGATTTTGGTAGCTCATTGTGAGTGACCTCACACACATTCATTATCTATTGTTTGTTTGGGTTGCAGTATGTTTCTTATTCCAATACATGTATTGTGTTGTAATGAGAGGGATTACAGGATTCTGCATAGAACAGGAACAACTAAATAAATGATATTTTAGTTAACCCTGAGGCTCAGAAAATATATTAAAAGTTGTTCCAACCTCAATGTCTCAGTGTGCAAACTCAGACCATCTTCAGGGGAAATTAATTAACTTTGCTAATTGCTGAGTCTCATTTACAAGAATCTGGACGGAAGGAATCCTGAGAGAATGGACCTATAAAGATCAATTACGACATAATTGCAGAACTGCAACCCTGTAACTCTGAAGGAAACATGGCTTCCGCTTAGCTAATCAGAGATAAACCAGAATTATTAAGTTGAATCACTGGCAGACATTTGTTGTACTTTCTGGGACAGATTCTTGGTTCCATTCCAAACATTTTGAATTTTTCAGGCAGAGCAAAGCATATGGATTCTGGACTTGTGTGGCCAGTGGAGAATTCCCCTAGCGGAGGGGAGCCCCCTGCTGGCATAAAGCCAGTGGAGCCAGCTCCTGCACCAACTGCCCCGTACACACCCCTGGTAGGGGAAGTGGCACAGCACTGCCACTCCTAAGATGCTGCAGCTAACGCTGAGGCCAGCCTGGCACAGAGTAATGGAGCTGACAAAACAAAAATGTTCATGGACAGTGTCTGCTTTCCTCAAAAAAAATTATTTATTAATCAGAAAACCAACCCCCCAAATTTGCAAATTGTTCAGGTTCTGGCAGTTTTGGGCTAAAATGTTTGGTTTTCAGCAATCTTTTAGCCCCCAAACTGAAAAAAAAAGAACCAAGTTTTGGATTTTCATTTTTTGAAGGGGAAAAAAAATTTCTGCAGGGTAATAGTTCCAACCAGCTGTCATAACAGGCTCCCTGATGTCCATCCTGACCCATACCAAGTGAGTTCAGACAAATGGGAGAACTGAGCATTCCGTCTCTAAAAATAGATAACATTTGAAGTATCGAGCATTCTTTATCCCCAACTTCCTCTATATTTAGAACAGAATTTTCTATGTTTACCAATAGCAATGTTCATGGTTCTGTGCTCTTTGAGTCTCTGATGTAACATGCTCCGTGATACACCAATATAGATCATACAATACTTGGTGGTAATCTTATATACTTCATACAAATTCTAAAGAAGTAGACTCTTCAGTGGGAAATACATATCTCTGTGTTTCTATTACTGCCTTCACACCATATATCTGAGAATAGGAATTAGGGGAAGAAGATAATTTATATTGGTAGATTTAAAAAGACAAGACTTAAATCATTAGACTCTGATGGATGTTCTCCACTTGGTTGGAATAGTTGTAATGCAGGTCACATTTATAGTTCCAGAAACCTTCACCATGTTCCTGTTTAGTACAGCAATTTTGTATGATTGAAGATAGCCATCCTCCAGAAAACTTCCTGTACATGAACAGGTTATTTCTCCATTCCGCTTATTTATCTCCATTTCAGATTAGAGACCTAATTCTGCTCATACTGAAATGAATGGGGATTTTGCCATTGACTTCAATGGAAGCAAGAACTGGTCATAAGTTAGTAGGTCTCGCATGCTGCTCTGATATTTGCAAATTCACTCCTGTGCAGAGAATCAATATAAGACCACTAAAGATGCACTGAAGTCCTATTTTAATTGGACTTTAATGGAGCAGAAGCTTTGGTCTGACTGTCTACACAGGGGTGCACTTCACCCTCTTTGCATAGTCAGGTAGAGTGGCATGCAGTATTGGTGGGAGAAGACGATATTAGGGGCTGCCATTCTTTACTCTAGAGTCTGTACTGTCTTAGGTGAATGGGAAACTCAAGGAAAAGTTGAAGCAGTCTCTCTAGTTTACATTAACATTAACTTTCACATAACACTGCTTGCAAGTTTGCACCCAATAAGCTACAGATACTGGTCACAAGGAGAACACTGACAGCAGTTTTGATTAAAAAAGACTAGGCTCTGTTATTGAATATTCTTATTTAACACTTATTTTGCAGTTGTGCCTAGATGTCTCATCCAGCTCAGGATCACACTGTACAAATATGCAGGGCCAGATTTCCAAAGGTATTTAGGTACCTGAAGATGCAAATATGCATCTAGTAGGATAGGCAGATATAGCACCATTGGTTTATTAGGCACCTAAGCTGCTTAAATGTTTTTGTAAATTCCAGTAGGTGTCTAAATGTACCTTTGAAAAATCTGCCCCTTAGTGAATGCCAGTCCCTGCCCCAAAGAGCTTACATTCCAAAAGGCAAGGCATCACAGGATAAGACAAACAAGGAGGTGGAAGGGCAGGTAATAAAAAGAAGACGTTTTAGCATGGAGTAGCTGTGTGTGCAATACTTAGCCAATTGGTAACAGTATTAACAATCTTTTTACCTATTTAAATGTTAGAGATTCCAATAACTCTCATTGCCTGCCACTCAAACTGAGATTACTAGTCACAGAGCAACTTGGAATATAGAAATCAATTAAAGTGTCCATCTTTTCTTTTGACAAGAGCTAATTCAGATTGCGCACTGTTTCCATCAGGGTAGCCTGTCATATCTGCTTAACTTAAAATACGTGGCCCAATCACATATTTCAAATGCACACAAACACACACATCTTTCTCCAAATACCAGATGCAGAATGCATTAGCTTCCAAAAGGATTTGCATAATTTTAATTTGTCTTCTTTATGCAAAGTTGTGGTCTGGAATGTGGGGAGAAGACTGGGAAAAGTATGCATTTCAGAGGATGCCTTAAGGTGTAAATTAATACATTGTGTTAAAAAAATTCAGTATTTTCATAAAAAACATTTATGTTCTTGGCCCTGCTTATGCTGGGCCTGCCTAGCTAAACTCTCAGTTAGGAGCTCAACTACGGGTTCAAAATATAAGGATTTTGTGATGTCACAATCCTTTGAATTAACATAAATTTCTTCTTCTGTTTGTGCCCTCATTTTTAGTTTGTGAACAGTTTCTAAGCATTTTCTTCTAATCATTTAAACAAACCATGGCCATTATAACCAAAGAGAAAACCAATAGCAGTTACAAGTCTTATCTTTATTGCTGTTGAGGTCAATGTGTTAATTATTTCAAATTATTTAACATTGTTTCTCTTCAAATCTTCTTTTTAACTCCCCCATGAATTATAGTTGGTAGGATGTATACTATCCCTTGAGATATTTTAATTTAGGGGATCTTCAAAAGACTTGGAATTCACCAAATCCCAACCTCTGTTTAGGCACAGGGTTGCGGCACTGCCTTTCTGCAATCACCGTTCCTTCCCATAAACTGGAAAAGCACGTGATGCTGCTCTGCACCCCCTACACAGCTAGCTAGGTCACAGGATTAAATGATCACATAGCCATCCTGTTCACAACCTCCTTATGCACCAGAACATTCAGTGCTAATGAGAAAACTACTCCAGCACACTGGGGATGTGCCACAGACATCCCTCCCCGCAGTGCCCTCACCCCCAAGCATATCTGCTCCCTGGTGGAGAAATGGACTTGTGTGAATTGTCTACACCATGGTGAATTTCATCTTATGACAATATGTTAATTATTTTGGGCCAAATCCGGCTCTACTTTCTGTGGGCATGGAACGCTTGAGATGAAACAGAACCCCAGCAGTTATACTGGGCAGGTGAGGAAGAAGGTGCCGAGATTACACTGAGATCACTGAAGTGTTTGTAATAAGAGTTATAAATTGTTTTGGACATTGCTCAGTATTGGCATCTATTGTGTAAGTCCCCCCCTCCTCCCCCCCAAAATAATTCATTTTTGGTTTTGGTTTCATATATTTTATCTCACATGAACTGGATAGTTTAAGGTGGTCTTACAAACTTTGAAGATATTGATACAAAGCAATTTTCAAATATCAAAATGATTTCAATGAGTAAAGTATAATTGTAATAATGCCTGGATTATTTGTACATTCCAGTTGTCACCTACTAGTCTAAATGTCTTTTCACACTAAAAATGACCCAACAACCTCCTACACAATACACCCCAACCCATTAAAAAAAAGAAATGAAATTAATAAAATCTAAAAACCCCCAAAACAAAACTTCTACCCCAAGCAGTGTTTTTCAAAACAAATTATTTCAACTCCTTGTTTCCATTCATTACAGTAGTGCTATTATTGATCTTACGGTCACCATTGCCATTTGAAATCGATGTTGTAAAGATCATATAAAAATCATCTTGCTCCTGAAACTTCTCCTGTAAGATGTCAGGAGTAAGATTTTTAAAAAATTGAAGATATGAAAGTTACGAAGGAGGGTGGGGAAAATAGTTATGTAGAATAATGTAATATTTAGACCGTTTTAGGTCATGCAGGTAACTTAATAAACATACTCTCTATTATAAAATGATAATATCCTTGTTCTTAATCCACATTATGGACTAAGGACTTGATCATTGCTTTATTTTTTAAAATGAGTCTGTAGATTAATGTGTTACACTTTAACCACTGGAGACTTGAACTGAAAATTTCAGACTAGATCACAAGTGAAAATTAATTTGATGGTCTTTCCCTGTATAGTAGTTGTTTGTCCACATCATAAAACCACCACAAAATTGGCACAGTTGTTTGCCTCTGCTCATGAAGAGCATAGAATTGGAAGTGTTTTAAAGAAGGCTTATTGAGGTTACAGGGACAAACCATCCTGATGTGTAAAAAGAACAGTAAATATGGCAGGCAACCAGCTTGGCTTAACAGTGAAATCCTTGCTGATCTTAAACACAGAAAAGAACCTTACAAGAAGTGGAAGATTGGACAAATGACCAGGGAAGAGTATAAAAATATTGCTCGAGCATGCAGGAGTGAAATCAGGAAGGCCAAATCACACCTGGAGTTGCAACTAGCAAGAGATGTTAAGAGAAACAAGAAGGGTTTCTTCAGGTATGTTAGCAACAAGAAGAAAGTCAAGGAAAGTGTGGGCCCCTTACTGAATGAGGGAGGCAACCTAGTGACAGAAGATGTGGAAAAAGCTAATGTACTCAATGCTTTTTTTGCCTCTGTCTTCACGAACAAGGTCAGCTCCCAGACTACTGCACTGGGCAGCACAGCGTGGGGAGGAGATGACCAGCCCTCTGTGGAGAAAGAAGTGGTTCGGGACTATTTAGAAAAGCTGGACGAGCACAAGTCCAGGGGGCCGGATGCGCTGCATCCGAGAGTGCTAAAGGAGTTGGCGGATGTGATTGCAGAGCCATTGACCATTATCTTTGAAAACTCATGGCGATCGGGGGAGGTCCTGCAAGACTGGAAAAAGGCTAATGTAGTGCCCATCTTTAAAAAAGGGAAGAAGGAGGATCCTGGGAACTACAGGCCAGTCAGCCTCACCTCAGTCCCTGGAAAAATCATGGAGCAGGTCCTCAAGGAATCAGTTCTGAAGCACTTAGAGGAAAGTTATCAGGAACAGTCAGCATGGATTCACCAAGGGCAAGTCATGCCTGACTCATCTAATTGCCTTGTATGGTGAGATAACTGGCTCTGTGGATGAGGGGAAAGCAGTGGACGTGTTGTTCCTTGACTTTAGCAAAGCTTTTGACATGGTCTCCCACAGTATTCTTGCCAGCAAGTTAAAGAAGTATGGGCTGGATGAATGGACTATAAGGTGGATAGAAAGTTGGCTAGATTGTCGCGCTCAATGGGTAGTGATCAATGGCTCCATGTCTAGTTGGCAGCCAGTATCAATTGGAGTGCCCCAAGGGTTGGTCCTGGGGCCGGTTTTGTTCAATATCTTCATTAATGATCTGGAGGACGGTGTGGATTGCACCCTGCAGATGACACTAAACTGGGAGGAGAGGTAGATACACTGGAGGGTAGGGATAGGATACAGAGGGACCTAGACAAATTAGAACATTGGGCCAAAAGAAAGCTGATGAGGTTCAACAAGGACAAATGCAGAGTCCTGCACTTAGGACGGAAGAATCCCATGCACCGCTACAGACTAGGGACCGAATGGCTAGGCAGCAGTTCTGCAGAAAAGGACCTAGGGGTTACAGTGGATCAGAAGCTGGATATGAGTCAACAGTGTGCCCTTGTTTCCAAGAAGGACAATGGCATTTTGGGATGTATACGTTGGGGCATTGCCAGCAGATCAAGGGACGTGATCGCTCCCCTCTATTCGACATTCGTGAGGCCTCATCTGGAGTACTGTGTCCAATTTTGGGCCCCACACTACAAGAAGGATGTGGAAAAATTGGAAAAGGTCCAGCGGAGGGCAACAAAAATGATTAGGGGTCTAGAACACATGATTTATGAGGAGAGGCTGAGGGAACCGGGATTGTTTAGTCTGTGGAAGAGAAGGATGAGGGGGGATTTGGTAGCTGCTTTCCACTACCTGAAAGAGGGTTCCATAGAGGATGGATCTAGACTGTTCTCAGTGGTAGCAGATGGCAGAATGAGGAGTAATGGTCTCAAGTTGCAGTGGGGGAAGGTTTAGGTTGGATATTAGGCAAAACTTTTTCACTAGGAGGGTGGTGAAACACTGGAATGCATTACCTAGGGAAGTGGTGGAATCTCCTTCCTTAGAAATTGCCAGGGCTTGACAAAGCCCTGGCTGGGATGATTTAGTTGGGGATTGGTCCTGCTTTGAGCAGGGGGTTGGACTAGATAACCTCCTGAGATCCCTTCCAACCCCGATATTCTATGAAGTGTCTCCTTGCACAAAATCTGTTTTCACTCTGCATAGGTTCATACAGCAATATTAATATGTCACTTTTATTAATTTTGTTCACTTCCCATATACATAAAATGCTCACGATTCTTAACTTAGAAAACTAAATTATGCATATTCAATTATGTGTATGCACAGTGGCCACTTAATATCAAATATTCCACAAAAAGTTTTAGTACAAAAAGTTACTTTGCATGTACAGATCTGTGTATAACACTCTTTTCAAGCATATGCTGATGCAAAAGAGCACGATGACTCCAGCGGATCAGGCCAATAAGCTGTGGCTCAAGAATTCCTGAAATATCAGTTGACATTATAGGTTGTAATGAATCTGAACTACCATGATCTCAGCAGAAGAATTAAACTTCTCAAGACACATTTCACTCTTTCCCTTTTTTGTCATTAGAAAAGAACTTCTATTGTGAAAAGCAAACCCTTAAAGGAACATGTGGGATGCAAACTAACTAGAGATAGCAAAGCCAGAGCATTGGCAGTGACTCATGCATTGCTAGTCTATACTGTGTGAATACTGCATCCAATCCCTCTTTAACACTGGGAAAATTAATCCCGACCTGAATTCTGTAGTTTGGATCTCTATCCATCTATGACGTGGATCTGAATCAGAAGATTGGATTCAAGCCTCCTCAAAATTTATGAATTTTGGGAAATTCATGGCATGGTTCCATCTATAATATGTATTTATGGAACTTGCAAAGAACTGAGATGTCTTCATGGAAACATGTCATGTAAAAATTAAGCACTACTGCTGAAAAAAGAGAAAAAAGTATTTTTGGGGGAATAGGGGTTGTTCCCCCCCCTTTTTTGTTTTTCAAACATAAAAAATTTGAAATTTCATCCAGCTCAATTGTTGGTTCAAAATTGGTTCAGGTTATATTTAGGTCTTATTTTAGACTAACCAGTTTTTACACCCCTGCTGCATATCTAGACTAATTTTTTCAACCTTATGGAGTTCAATCAACTACTTCACAAGATGAGGGTTTACCACTACGTCTACATCAAATGTAAGGCCTGATGTATAATAATGAGAGAGACGATTTAACCAACACAAATTCCTTCATCCATGTCAAGGTTCCTCCCCCACTCTGAACTCTAGGGTACAGATGTGGGGACCTGCTTGAAAAACCTCCTAAGCTTATCTTTACCAGCTTAGGTCAAAACTTCCCCAAGGTACAAAATATTCCACCCTTTGTCCTTGGATTGGCCGCTACCACCACCAAACAAATACTGGTTACTGGGGAAGAGCTGTTTGGAAACGTCTTTCCCCCCAAAATACTTCCCAAAACCTTGCACCCCACTTTCTGGACAAGGTTTGGTAAAAAGCCTCACCAATTTGCCTAGGTAACTACAGACCCAGACCCTTGGATCTTAAGAACAATGAACAATCCTCTCAACACTTGCACCCCCCCCTTTCCTGGGAAATGTTGGATAAAAAGCCTCACCAATTTGCATAGGTGACTACAGACCCAAACCCTTGGATCTGAGAACAATGAAAAAGCATTCAGTTTTCTTACAAGAAGACTTTTAATAGAAATAGAAGTAAAGAAATCACCTCTGTAAAATCAGGATGGTAGATACCCTTACAGGGTAATTAGATTCAAAAACATAGAGAACCCCTCTAGGCAAAACCTTAAGTTACAAAAAAGATACGCAGACAGAAATAGTTATTCTATTCAGCACAATTCTGTTCTCAGCCATTTAAAGAAATCATAATCTAACGCATACCTAGCTAGATTACTTACTAAAAGTTCTAAGACTCCATTCCTGGTCTATCCCCGGCAGAACCAGCATATAGACAGACAGAGACCCTTTGTTTCTCTCCCTCCTCCCAGCTTTTGAAAGTATCTTGTCTCCTCATTGGTCATTTTGGTCAGGTGCCAGCGAGGTTACCTTTAGCTTCTTAACCCTTTACAGGTGAGAGGAGTTTTCCTCTGGCCAGGAGGGATTTTAAAGGGGTTTACTCTTCCCTTTATATTTATGACAACCCAACAATGGTAATTTTTAAAGAGAACCCAGGAGCAGCATGAACCTCTCCTTCCCCCAAAATTAAGTATGTAAATTGGAAAAATGTGTATCAATTACACATGTGGGGCAGTGCATGGAAGGAGCTCTAGCTCTTCCCCATTTTCATCAGCCAGACCAGCTGGCTAGGTGCACAGCAACCACAGCATGGAATAAGCTGCTTCAGGAAAAGTGGTGAAGTAAAGTATTTAGACACCCATCTCCCACTGATTTTAAAGGGAGGTAATTTATAAGGGGGCCTCAATACCCTTGAAGTCCTGGGCCTTTATCCCTCACCCCAGAGCAAGGTGGATCAGGAATTGTGATTGAGTAGCCGATGGTTCTCTGGACTGCTACTGGGACACAGTAGCTGTACACTGCCCTTACTTAGGCTAGATTGTAAAGTTACAATCTAGTTTAGGGTGTTTCAATATTTTCTTGCTAATGTTAAATAAGCTACAGTATAAAAATGTTTTGAACCGTATATATAATTTATTACCATATTCTAAAGTCACTTGACAAACACTTATAACATAAACAAATGAACAGGTATTAAGTGTGCACTGCTCTGTTTGTTTGCATCTGACCGATTTTTTCTTATGTGTCTGATAGAAGAGAAGAGAGACAGGGTGAGTGAGGTAATATCTTTCAGTGGATCAACTTCTGTTGGTGAGAGAGAGACAAGCTTTAGAGCAGTGGTTCTCAAACTTTTTTACTGGTGACCCCTTTCACACAGCAAGCCTCTGAGTGTGACACCCTGCCCCCTTATAAATTAAAAACACGTTTTCTATATTTAACATCATTATAAATTCTGGAGGCAAAGCAGGGTTTGGGATGGAGGCTGACAGCTCGCAACCCCCCCCCCCCATGTAATAGCCTTGTGACCCCCTGAGGGGTCCTGACCCCCAGTTTGAGAACCCCTGCTTTAGAGCTTACATAGAGCTCTTCTTCAGGTCTGGGAAATGTACTCACAGTGCCACAGCTAAATACAAGGTGGAGCAAATTGTTTAGCATAAGTAGTTATCAGACATTTCTAGGGCCCATTCAAGTTGAAGTGGCCTATTAACAGCCCTCCAGTCATAGAGGGGAAAGGAAGGGGACAGGGAAAGGCAGCTGGGGCAGTTGTTAGTGGGTCACAGATTGTTGTAATAAGATAGAAATCCAGTGTCTCTATTCCATGATTTTTAGCATGTAGCAACGCTATGAAATTAAGCTCCCAGGCTTGTCTTTTGAAAGTGTTCTGAAGGTTTCTTTTGAGGATGAGGACTGATAAATCAGATATAGTGAAAGGTGTTTAAAGGGCACAGATTTAATGGTGGAATTAAAATTAAAACACTGGATTTTTGAAGCACTATCATGGGTCAAAATGTTTCTTTTTCAGCACTTAGCATCAATTTGGTATTGTTCATGCTTGTTATATAGCCCCACATTTTTGTAGCCTTCTGACAGACATAGTTGAAAGGCTGTGTGATGCATTCTAAGTTAACAAAAAGAAAAGGAGTACTTGTGGCACCTTAGAGACTAACCAATTTATTTGAGCATGAGCTTTTGTGAGCTACAGCTCACTTCATCGGATGCATACAGTGGAAACTGCAGCAGACTTTATATACACACAGAGAATATGAAACAATACCTCCTCCCACCCCACTGTCCTGCTGGTAATAGCTTATCTAAAGTGATCATCAGGTTGGGTCATTTCCAGCACAAATTCACAATTACTTCAAATGTAGAGACATCTAGCAAGATGTAGCAAAATGCAGCTTTAAGCTCAGATTGCTTTGAGGTTAGGCTTTTCATTTTGGGGACAGAATTCTGTGAAGACTTCTGGCATTTGTTTTCATTTTAGTTCCACCATTAAATCTGTTTCAGAGTAGCAGCCGTGTTAGTCTGTATTCGCAAAAAGAAAAGGAGGACTTGTGGCACCTTAGAGACTAACCAATTTATTAGAGCATAAGCTTTCGTGAGCTACAGCTCACTTCCTCAGATGCATATCGTGGAAACTGCAGCAGGCTTTATATATACACAGAGAATATGAAACAATACCTATTCCCACCCCACTGTCCTGCTGGTAATAGCTTATCTAAAGTGATTTCCAGCACAAATCCAGGTTTTCTCACCCTCCACCCCCCCACACAAATTCACTCTCCTGCTGGTGATAGCCCATCCAAAGTGACAACTCTTTACACAATGTGCATGACAATCAAGCTGGGCTATTTCCTGCATAAATCCAGGTTCTCACATCCCCCCACCCCCATACACACAGAAACTCACTCTCCTGCTGGTAATAGCTCATCCAAACTGACCACTCTTCAAGTTAAAATCCAAGTTAAACCAGAACATCTGGAGGGTGGGGGTAGGAAAAAACAAGAGGAAACAGGCTACCTTGCATAATGACTTAGCCACTCCAAGTCTCTATTTAAGCCTAAATTAATAGTATCCAATTTGCAAATGAATTCCAATTCAGCAGTTTCTCGCTGGAGTCTGGATTTGAAGTTTTTTTGTTTTAAGATAGCGACCTTCATGTCTGTGATCGCGTGACCAGAGAGATTGAAGTGTTCTCCGACTGGTTTATGAATGTTACAATTCTTGACATCTGATTTGTGTCCATTTATTCTTTTACGTAGAGACTGTCCAGTTTGACCAATGTACATGGCAGAGGGGCATTGCTGGCACATGATGGCATATATCACATTGGTGGATGTGCAGGTGAACGAGCCTCTGATAGTGTGGCTGATGTTATTAGGCCCTGTGATGGTGTCCCCTGAATAGATATGTGGGCACAGTTGGCAACGGGCTTTGTTGCAAGGATAAGTTCCTGGGTTAGTGGTTCTGTTGTGTGGTATGTGGTTGTTGGTGAGTATTTGCTTCAGGTTGCGGGGCTGTCTGTAGGCAAGGACTGGCCTGTCTCCCAAGATTTGTGAGAGTGTTGGGTCATCCTTTAGGATAGGTTGTAGATCCTTAATAATGCGTTGGAGGGGTTTTAGTTGGGGGCTGAAGGTGACGGCTAGTGGCGTTCTGTTATTTTCTTTGTTAGGCCTGTCCTGTAGTAGGTAACTTCTGGGAACTCTTCTGGCTCTATCAATCTGTTTCTTTACTTCTGCAGGTGGGTATTGTAGTTGTAAGAAAGCCACTATGGATGTAGAAGCCCTCTACACCAACATTCCACACAAAGATGGACTACAAGCCGTCAAGAACACTATCCCCGATAATGTCACGGCTAACCTGGTGGCTGAACTTTGTGACTTTGTCCTTACCCATAACTACTTCACATTTGGGGACAATGTATACCTTCAGATCAGCGGCACTGCTATGGGTACCCGCATGGCCCCACAGTATGCCAACATTTTTATGGCTGATTTAGAACAACGCTTCCTCAGCTCTCGTCCCCTAAAGCCCCTACTCTACTTGCGCTATATTGATGACATCTTCATCATCTGGACCCATGGAAAAGAAGCCCTTGAGGAATTCCACCATGATTTCAACAATTTCCATCCCACCACCAACCTCAGCCTGGTCCAGTCCACACAAGAGATCCACTTCCTGGACACTACAGTGCTAATAAACAATGGTCACATAAACACCACCCTATACCGGAAACCTACTGACCGCTATTCCTACCTGCATGCCTCCAGCTTTCACCCTGACCACACCACACGATCCATCGTCTACAGCCAAGCTCTGCGATACAACCGCATTTGCTCCAACCCCTCAGACAGAGACAAACACCTACAAGATCTCTGTCAAGCTTTCTTACAACTACAATACCCACCTGCAGAAGTAAAGAAACAGATTGATAGAGCCAGAAGAGTTCCCAGAAGTTACCTACTACAGGACAGGCCTAACAAAGAAAATAACAGAACGCCACTAGCCGTCACCTTCAGCCCCCAACTAAAACCCCTCCAACGCATTATTAAGGATCTACAACCTATCCTAAAGGATGACCCAACACTCTCACAAATCTTGGGAGACAGGCCAGTCCTTGCCTACAGACAGCCCCGCAACCTGAAGCAAATACTCACCAACAACCACATACCACACAACAGAACCACTAACCCAGGAACTTATCCTTGCAACAAAGCCCGTTGCCAACTGTGCCCACATATCTATTCAGGGGACACCATCACAGGGCCTAATAACATCAGCCACACTATCAGAGGCTCGTTCACCTGCACATCCACCAATGTGATATATGCCATCATGTGCCAGCAATGCCCCTCTGCCATGTACATTGGTCAAACTGGACAGTCTCTACGTAAAAGAATAAATGGACACAAATCAGATGTCAAGAATTGTAACATTCATAAACCAGTCGGAGAACACTTCAATCTCTCTGGTCACGCGATCACAGACATGAAGGTCGCTATCTTAAAACAAAAAAACTTCAAATCCAGACTCCAGCGAGAAACTGCTGAATTGGAATTCATTTGCAAATTGGATACTATTAATTTAGGCTTAAATAGAGACTTGGAGTGGCTAAGTCATTATGCAAGGTAGCCTGTTTCCTCTTGTTTTTTCCTACCCCCACCCTCCAGATGTTCTGGTTTAACTTGGATTTTAACTTGAAGAGTGGTCAGTTTGGATGAGCTATTACCAGCAGGAGAGTGAGTTTCTGTGTGTATGGGGGTGGGGGGATGTGAGAACCTGGATTTATGCAGGAAATAGCCCAGCTTGATTGTCATGCACATTGTGTAAAGAGTTGTCACTTTGGATGGGCTATCACCAGCAGGAGAGTGAATTTGTGTGGGGGGGTGGAGGGTGAGAAAACCTGGATTTGTGCTGGAAATCACTTTAGATAAGCTATTACCAGCAGGACAGTGGGGTGGGAATAGGTATTGTTTCATATTCTCTGTGTATATATAAAGCCTGCTGCAGTTTCCACGATATGCATCTGAGGAAGTGAGCTGTAGCTCACGAAAGCTTATGCTCTAATAAATTGGTTAGTCTCTAAGGTGCCACAAGTCCTCCTTTTCTTTTTTCATTAAATCTGTGTTCTTTAAACAATGTTCTGTGGGCACTGGAAGAGACAGAGTCATGTAGTATGTTTTTTTTTGAGTCATCACCGTTCTTCAGAGTTAATTAAAAATGTAGATACCAGAGGCTCATTTATTGCTGCCTTATTGCTTTGTCTGACAATTTGTTGGACAGATTGTGTTAAACCTCACTGAGTTTTTATGTAGTTTTATATTGTTTTTGTACTCAGCAAGTTAGATTCTAATTCCCCCTTTAAAAAGGTACCCTGTGGGCCCAATCTTCCCTCAGTTTCTCCCAGGCAGAAACCTCTTTGACAGCTACAAAGCTACACAGGTGAAACTTAGGACCGATTTTGACACATCAGATAGACTCCCCAAGGGTGCCACAGTTACATTTAATATCTTCAAAAAAAGAAAAGGAGGGCTTGTGGCACCTTAGAGACTAACCAATTTATTTGAGCATAAGCTTTGGTGAGCTACAGCTCACTTCATTGGATGCATTCAGTGCATTCATCCGATCAAGTGAGCTGTAGCTCACCAAAGCTTATGCTCAAATAAATTGGTTAGTCTCTGAGGTGCCACAAGTACTCCTTTTCTTTTTGCGGATACAGACTAACACGGCTGCTCCTCTGAAACCTGTTTAATATCTTGGTCCCCTTCCCAGGTGTAATATTTTTCTAAGACCTTTCTTCCTCTGTGGTCTTGAGTGTGCAGGTGCCCGCTTGGATTCCGTTTAGCATACAGCAGCTTCCGTGCTTCTCTAAATTGCGCCACTTCATAAAAATACCCGAAGAGCCATGGCACTGGCAAAAGGTCCCTGGAGTGCAGCATGCTACAACCTCCCCCCCTAGTATGCCTCCTTTGCCATTGTGCTGGGTGACGGGCACTTTAAGTTCCTTTCGTGCTACTGGAATGGTGCAGTGGGCTGAGGATCTGGCTCATCGTCCTCAGTGATAAGCAAATTTATCTGTAGCGTCTATGACCTGGTTACCATCTTACTGTTCCTTCACATGTGCATAACAGCTGTTTCATCCATTTTAATTGCAGTGATTATAAAAGCAGTGTATAACAAGTCATTCCGCCTTTCGGTGTTTGTATTTAAAAAATATCCGACTATTTTGTGTGTGTGTGTGTGTGTGTGTGAGAGAGAGAGAGAGAGATTTACCTGGCACTACTGAGTGAATGTGAAACAAATAAGAAAGCTGGAAATCTGAGCACTGATCAGATAACACAGGGCTATGATTTACAATTATTAAGAGCAAACAAGTCTCTGTCAGGACACTCAGTTTGCTTTTATATCAAAACAAACACATATGACACTAGCAGAGGGTTGTGTACTGTATCTCATAGTATTATTGCCCTGGACATACAGGCCTGCCTCCTTGGTTGCTAAACACGTTGACATTTGAAAACTGTTAGAAAATCCTCATTAACATTAAC
The DNA here is from genome assembly GCF_965140295.1 of Lepidochelys olivacea. NCBI lineage: Eukaryota > Metazoa > Chordata > Testudines > Cheloniidae > Lepidochelys > Lepidochelys olivacea. The sequence goes on from NC_140411.1 coordinate 272,893,422, forward strand.
CTGACTGCAACTATGTTCCAAGAGAGTGCAGGGCTACAAGAGCAGCATTGTAAAGAGAGTGTCAGGTATTTGTCGTAATCATTCTGATCCCTGACATCTGAACACTGTCCAGCCCAATGCAGAGAAATTACTCCTGATTTTTAACTGCATGGTCACCTATATCACTGCTATTTTATTCCCCCTCCTCCCCTTTTTCAAACCACCAAGTCAACCAGTAAAAATGATTTTTCATTAGGAAATGAACAAACCTCTTATCTGTCCTTCAGTATGAAGGGTGACCTAGATTTTATATTGAATATTTGTTTAAAGCTGTGCTCTGCTTTAAATATCGTTCTGTGCACTGGGTAGTAAGAAACCGGCAAGCTCCTAAGGCTATCAATATGGTAAGTAAGCTGTTTTCCTGGATAGATTCCGAGTTATATTCAGATATTAGCCGAAGTTTCTTGTCAAATCAAAAGCTAATAGAATGGAAACTGGAAGAGAAAGCATAAAATTAAAATATTGTAAAGTGTAAAAGAAAGAGAAAAAATAGCTTCCTGAATTAAAAGGAAAAACTTCGAGGGACTGGGAGGATGTACTCTTACCTCACTATTTGGAGCAGTCTCAGCACTCTACTGAAGTGCTGGGTTTTTGTTTTTGTTTCTTCTATAGCTAATCCAAATCCTTTTCTGAGGCTGCTGAGCTTTAGGGAACACAAAACTGTGCCCGGGGGACCTCTCCTTGAGCAATTAATGCTTACATTTCTTTAGCTCAACTAAAAGGCCTCATAATTTGCAAACACAGTCACCCCTTATTTGGGTTTTGTCAGAGCCCCTACTATTATGTGAAAGCTTTTCACTGACAAAGGAGACAAAGGCACAGATTGTGATAGACCCTTGAATGGGTGAACAGGGAGAGTGCAAGGAACATTTCTCCCCACACTTACCTCACCCCTGCACAACTCACACAGACCCAAGGTCAAGAGAGGTCTCTGCACTCAAAGATACACAGGAGCTTCTCCTTCCTTTTGTGTCCAGGGACATGCATAATCTCACACAGATAGAACGTGGAGAGGATGCAGGACCATGTCCCATCTCCCTCTGCATGGACCTGCAGGGTCGGCCGGAAGCACCAAGAGGACTGGCTGCTCCCTTCCTTTAGGATGGTGCAGCATTCAAACCTTTGAAGTCAGAAGGCGCATTCCCTCCCCAAGCTCTTCCTGGATTAAGAAGCAGGCTTGGTCAAAAATTGGGTTTTGAACTAAACCAAATTTTTCACTAGAAGTGTCTCCTTCTCTCATAATAAAGAGTTTTTCTCATTGTTCTGAGGCAGGGACTCCAGATGTTGGGCAAAAGCTGAGCTAGGTTGTAGAAGTTTTACTCATTTCTCCTTTCAGGGACACTAATTCTTCATTTGACTTGCAGCTGAGAAGGTGAAGAGCCATCTTTAAGGCTCCACTGCCTTGTAGCCACTTACCAATCACTCCAAAATATGTGGAGCTAAATTGGGCCAAATAAGTATGACCAACAGTAGACTGAAGCAGATTCAGACTCTTTAAAAGAGCCCAGCATACCCATGCTGGATATCACTTAGTACTGAAGCTCTAATGTGATTTTTTTTTCTATTAAACCTTGGGTCCAATAAGTTGGTCCAATAAAAGATATTACCTCACCTGCCTTGTCTCTATTCTCTTCTATCAGAAACCTACAGAAAAATCAGTCAGATGCAAACAAACAGAGAGCAGTGCACTTATCACCTCTTCATGCTATAAGTGTTTGTCAAGTGACTTTATAATATGGTAATAAATTATATATGATAGGGAAGAGATCTAAGAAGTAGGAAGGTAGGAGTAAGTAGGGTACTGGATGTGAAGGGTTAAAACATGGAATAAGTTACTAGAAGATGATTGAAGCACAACTATAAATGGGTTCAAGATACTCCTAGATTGTAACTGGAGGAGGTGATGGAAGGGTATGCAAGTAAGTGTGATAAATAGAGATACATTTTAAAGACCTAATCCTGGTCCCACTGATGTCAATGGGAGTTTGCCACTGATTTCTGTAGGACCAGGCTTGGGTGCTAACACTACAGACTCTTGGGTGGCGATAATCTTTTCCTTTTCCTAAAATTTCTTATATTCTCAAGAGAAAATGAACTGGGAATACTTCTTTTGATTTTTAGTTTGGAAAATTCTTTTACTATCAAATACCTCAGATAAAACATCTTCCAGCATGGCAGAACAAGTAGTGTCACCTGCAAAATATAGCTTGCTATTCAGATTGCCAGTATGCTTCAGACTTATAGAGATTACTTTCCAGCTGTTTCCCATTTACTGGCAATATGTGTGGCCTCCTCTAAAAAGGGTGGAAAAACCTGGTGCTCTTTTACAGTGGCTAGAGGCCTCTTCTGTGCCTGCTTTATGTGCCTCCATATGCTTAGCGTGGCTTTTTGCTTCCAACATCTAAAAAGTTGAGCGATTACATCCTTTTGTATTTTGTGCATGACTGGATACTTTTTATCCTGCTGTTCCGAAAGACATTTATGGCCTTCAAATGATGGATGAAATCAGGTGACCCTTTTGAGAACTTGTGCCAGAAATTGTTTAATTACTATCATCATTCTCAAGGAAATCATGCCCCGGTAGGTTTAGCTAACATGCAAAGCCTAGCACACCTATAAATTGGCCATTTTTCACTGCCCTTACAACACTGACTCTGTTGTCAGTGATGATAAAACCAGGGGACACACCATGGGAGGTAGGCCAGTCGTTGATTTGTTTTTGATACTTGGCACTATGTTGGCTGATGTGTGATCTCTGGGTTTCACAGAGATAAAGTGCAAATTGTTTTTGAAAATCACTGCAGTGGGCTTGAGACAGATGCTGCTTTTTTTGGGCGGGGGCAGGATGTCACCCCCAGTGAGCTTGGCCACTTACATAGTCAAGATTTGGTCCACATATCAGGTATGGGATTTAGATTTAGGTTCTTTGGAAAGGTTTGAGATTAGTGCAGAATTACATTGATTTAGTCTTTTTTAACCGCTTCTTCCCCTCAGAGTTCCACCCCAAAATGACAGGTCTTAATACTATATCTGCCAAAGATTTAATTAGTAAAGCAATTGTCTTTGTAGAGATGGAGAACTGTCACATATGTTGTATTGATTCTCATCCAAACTTGTAGTTATTATATTAATTCTTGTTTATAAAGCATCCATCTGGTGCTGTGAGTGGCGCATATAAACTTAAAATGGTACAATTCACTAAGTTGCAAGATCACAAAAAGACATCCCCCGCATCGCCTCCACAATGGAACACAACCATGACTCCTTGAATCACAGAGAAAAGGTGCCCTACCTTTCCCATCACAGCGTACCTCAGCTCCCTGGTCAAGCCTCCCCCACTCCAGGATCAAGATATGCCTACATTTGTAAATGGAAGAGGTGCTTGGGGCTATAGGTAGGTGGGTCCTAAAACTTATCATGATGAGCATCAAAGTTCAGTGCAAGTGACACATGACTGGGAATGACTTGCTGAATGCTCTTTCCTATTTATACCATAAGGAGAGGAGGAAATGGCTTAACTTGAGTGCCTTAGATAACCTCAACTACTACAATATAACACAGAGTGCGTGATGGTCTTTCCAGTAGTCAGAACCCATACTATTTGACTTTAAAGCTATTGCTGTCTAACCTGGGCTAATCATTTAATCTCATATGCCTGCCTTTATCTATTGTAAACTATGTATAATATATATAACTATGTATAATAGTGGAAATCTATCAACTGCATGAAAAAACTTGTACAGATACAGACAGACATCATCTTCCTTTCCAAATGCAAACAGATGGACATCGTACCAAAAGGACTGAAGGTAAAAAATCCATTACAATCTACATACCACACAGACTATGCTGACAGCTTGTGCCACACGCTCTCAAAGAAACTGCAGAACCACCTGATCAACATCCTCTACAGCAAACAGAGAAAGATAAAGAATGAGCTCTCAAAAATGGATACTCTCATAAAAAACCAACCTTCCACACAAACTTCCTCGTCGCTGGACTTTACTCAAACTAGACAAGCCATTTACAACACACACTTTGCTTCTCTACAAAAGAAAAAGGACACTAAACTTTCTGAACTACTACATGCGACAAGGGGCCACAGCAATGGTTCCCTCAACCCACCCAGCAATATTGTTAACATATCCAACTATACTCTTAGCCCAGCAGAAGCAGCTGTCCTATCTCGGGGCCTCTCCTTCTGCCCCTCCACCCCCATGAACATGATACAGTTCTGTGGTGACCTAGAATCCTATTTTCGACGTCTCCGACTCAAGGAATATTTCCAACACACTTCTGAACAACATACTAATTCACAGAGACCTCCCTACCAACACTACAAAAAGAAGGATTCTAGGTGGACTCCTCCTGAAGGTCAAGACAGCAGACTGGACTTCTAAATGGAGTGCTTCCGCCGACGTGCACGGGCTGAAATTGTGGAAAAGCAGCATCACTTGCCCCACAGCCTCAGCCGTGCAGAACACAATGCCATCCACAGCCTCAGAAACAACTCTGACATCATAATCAAAAAGGCTGACAAAGGAGGTCATCATGAATAGGTCAGAATATGAACAAGAGGCTGCTCGGCAGCTCTCCAACACCACTTTCTACAAGCCATTACCCTCTGATCCCACTGAGAGTTACCAAAAGAAACTACAGCATTTGCTCAAGAAACTCCCTGAAAAAGCACAAGATCAAATCTGCACAGACACATCCCTGGAACCCCAACCTGGGATATTCTATCTACTACCCAAGATCCATAAATCTGGAAATTCTGGGTGCCCCATCATCTCAGGCATTGGCCCCTGACAGCAGGATTGTCTGGCTATGTAGACTCCCTCCTCAGGCCCTACGCTACCAGCACTCCCAGCTACCTTCGAGACACCACTGACTTCCTGAGGAAACTACAGTCCATCGGTGATCTTCCTGATAACACCATCCTGGCCACTATGGATGTAGAAGCCCTCTATGCCAACATTCCACACAAAGATGGACTACAAGCCATCAAGAACACTATCCCCAATAATGTCACGGCGAACCTGGTGGCTGAACTTTGTGACTTTGTCCTTACCCATAACTATTTTACATTTGGGGACAATGTATACCTTCAAATCAGCGGCACTGCTATGGGTACCCGCATGGCCCCACAGTATGCCAACATTTTTATGGCTGACTTAGAACAATGCTTCCTCAGCTCTCGTCCCCTAACGCCCCTACTCTACTTGCGCTATATTGATGACATCTTCATCATCTGGACCCATGGAAAAGAAGCCCTTGAGGAATTCCACCATGATTTCAACAATTTCCATCCCACCATCAACCTCAGCCTGGTCCAGTCCACACAAGAGATCCGCTTCCTGGACACTACAGTGCTAATAAACGATGGTCACATAAACACCACCCTATACCGGAAACCTACTGACCGCTATTCCTACGTACATGCCTCCAGCTTTCACCCTGACCACACCACATGATCCATTGTCTACAGCCAAGCTCTGTGATACAACCGCATTTGCTCCAACCCCTCAGACAGAGACAAACACCTACAAGGTCTCTATCAAGCATTCTTACAACTACAATACCCACCTGCAGAAGTGAAGAAACAGATTGATAGAGCCAGAAGAGTTCCCAGAAGTCACCTACTACAGGACAGGCCTAACAAAGAAAATAACAGAACGCCACTAGCCATCACCTTCAGCCCCCAACTAAAACTCCTCCAACGCATTATTAAGGATCTACAACCTATCCTGAAGGATGACCCAACACTCTCACAAATCTTGGGAGACAGGCCAGTCCTTGCCTACAGACAGCCCCCCAACCTGAAGCAAATACTCACCAGCAACCACATACCACACAACAGAACCACTAACCCAGGAACCTATCCTTGCAACAAAGCCCGTTGCCAACTGTGCCCACATATCTATTCAGGGGACACCATCACAGGGCCTAATAACATCAGCCACACTCTCAGAGGCTCGTTCACCTGCACATCCACCAATGTGATATGTGCTATCATGTGCCAGCAATGCCCCTCTGCCATGTACATTGGTCAAACTGGACAGTCTCTACGTAAAAGAATAAATGGACACAAATCAGATGTCAAGAATTATAACATTCATAAACCAGTCGGAGAACACTTCAATCTCTCTGGTCACGCGATTACAGATATGAAAGTTGCGATATTAGAACAGAAAAACTTCAAAACCAGACTCCAGCGAGAGACTATTGAATTTGAATTCATTTGCAAATTGGATACAATTAACTTAGGCTTGAATAGAGACTAAGAGTGGCTCTTACGAAGAGAGGGAAGAGCATCTTTGCCAGCAGGCTGGCTAACCTAGTGAGGAGGGCTTTAAACTAGGTTCACCGGGGGAAGGAGACCAAAGCCCTGAGGTAAGTGGGAAAGCGGGATACCGGGAGGAAGCACAGGCAGGAATGTCTGTGAGGGGAGGGCTCCTGCCTCATACTGGGAATGAGAGGCGATCAACAGGTTATCTCAAGTGCTTATATACAAATGCACAAAGCCTTGGAAACAAGCAGCGAGAACTGGAGGTCCTGGTGATGTCAAGGAACTATGACGTGATCGGAATAACAGAGACTTGGTGGGATAACTCACATGACTGGAGTACTGTCATGGATGGTTATAAACTGTTCAGGAAGGACAGGCAGGGCAGAAAAGGTGGGGGAGTAGCACTGTATGTAAGGGAGCAGTATGACTGCTCAGAGCTCCGGTACGAAACTGCAGAAAAACCTGAGTGTCTCTGGATTAAGTTTAGAAGTGTGTGCAACAAGAGTGATGTAGTGGTGGGAGTCTGCTATAGACCACCGGACCAGGGGGATGAGGTAGATGAGGCTTTCTTCCGGCAGCTCACGGAAGCTACTAGATCGCATGCCCTGATTCTCATGGGTGACTTTAATTTTCCTGATATCTGCTGGGAGAGCAATACAGCGGTGCATAGACAATCCAGGAAGTTTTTGGAAAGTGTAGGGGACAATTTCCTGGCGCAAGTGCTAGAGGAGCCAACTAGGGGGGGCGCTTTTCTTGACCTGCTGCTCACAAACCGGGTAGAATTAGTGGGGGAAGCAAAAGTGGATGGGAATCTGGGAGGCAGTGACCATGAGTTGTTTGAGTTCAGGATCCTGACGCAGGGAAGAAAGGTAAGCAGCAGGATACGGACCCTGGACTTCAGGAAAGCAGACTTCGACTCCCTCAGGGAACGGATGGCCAGGATCCCCTGGGGGACTAACTTGAAGGGGAAAGGAGTCCAGGAGAGCTGGCTGTATTTCAAGGAATCCCTGTTGAGGTTACAGGGACAAACCATCCCGATGAGTCGAAAGAATAGTAAATATGGCAGGCGACCAGCTTGGCTTAATGGTGAAATCCTAGCGGATCTTAAACATAAAAAAGAAGCTTACAAGAAGTGGAAGGTTGGACATATGACCAGGGAAGAGTATAAAAATATTGCTTGGGCATGTAGGAATGTTATCAGGAGGGCCAAATCGCACCTGGAGCTGCAGCTAGCGAGAGATGTTAAGAGTAACAAGAAGGGTTTCTTCAGGTATGTTGGCAACAAGAAGAAAGCCAAGGAATGTGTGGGCCCCTTACTGAATGAGGGAGGCAACCTAGTGACAGAGGATGTGGAAAAAGCTAATGTACTCAATGCTTTTTTTGCCTCTGTTTTCACTAACAAGGTCAGCTCCCAGACTGCTGCGCTGGGCATCACAAAATGGGGAAGAGATGGCCAGCCCTCTGTGGAGATAGAGGTGGTTAGGGACTATTTAGAAAAGCTGGACGTGCACAAGTCCATGGGGCCGGACGAGTTGCATCCGAGAGTGCTGAAGGAATTGGCGTCTGTGATTGCAGAGCCATTGGCCATTATCTTTGAAAACTTGTGGCAAACCGGGGAAGTCCCGGATGACTGGAAAAAGGCTAATGTAGTGCCAATCTTTAAAAAAGGGAAGAAGGAGGATCCTGGGAACTACAGGCCAGTCAGCCTCACTTCAGTCCCTGGAAAAATCATGGAGCAGGTCCTCAAAGAATCAATCCTGAAGCACTTATATGAGAGGAAAGTGATCAGGAACAGCCAGCATGGATTCACCAAGGGAAGGTCATGCCTGACTAATCTAATCGCCTTTTATGATGAGATTACTGGTTCTGTGGATGAAGGGAAAGCAGTGGATGTATTGTTTCTAGACTTTAGCAAAGCTTTTGACACGGTCTCCCACAGTATTCTTGTCAGCAAGTTAAGGAAGTATGGGCTGGATGAATGCACTACAAGGTGGGTAGAAAGCTGGCTAGATTGTCGGGCTCAACGGGTAGTGATCAATGGCTCCATATCTAGTTGGCAGCCGGTATCAAGTGGAGTACCCCAAGGGTCGGTCCTGGGGCCGGTTTTGTTCAATATCTTCATAAATGATCTGGAGGATGGTGTGGATTGCACTCTCAGCAAATTTGCGGATGATACTAAACTGGGAGGAGTGGTAGATACGCTGGAGGGGAGGGATAGGATACAGAAAGACCTAGACAAATTGGAGGATTGGGCCAAAAGAAATCTGATGAGGTTCAATAAGGATAAGTGCAGGGTCCTGCACTTAGGACGGAAGAACCCAATGCACAGCTACAGACTAGGGACCTGCACTTAGGACGGAAGAACCCAATGCACAGCTACAGACTAGGGACCGAATGGCTAGGCAGCAGTTCTGCGGAAAAGGACCTAGGGGTGACAGTGGACGAGAAGCTGGATATGAGTCAGCAGTGTGCCCTTGTTGCCAAGAAGGCCAATGGCATTTTGGGATGTATAAGTAGGGGCATAGCGAGCAGATCGAGGGATGTGATCGTTCCCCTCTATTCGACATTGGTGAGGCCTCATCTGGAGTACTGTGTCCAGTTTTGGGCCCCACACTTCAAGAAGGATGTGGATAAATTGGAGAGAGTCCAGCGAAGGGCAACAAAAATGATTAGGGGACTGGAACACATGAGTTATGAGGAGAGGCTGAGGGAGCTGGGATTGTTGAGCCTGCAGAAGAGAAGAATGAGGGGGGATTTGATAGCTGCTTTCAACTACCTGAAAGGGGGTTCCAAAGAGGATGGCTCTAGACTGTTCTCAATGGTAGCAGATGACAGAACGAGGAGTAATGGTCTCAAGTTGCAGTGGGGGAGGTTTAGATTGGATATTAGGAAAAACTTTTTCACTAAGAGGGTGGTGAAACACTGGAATGCGTTACCTAGGGAGGTGGTAGAATCTCCTTCCTTAGAGGTTTTTAAGGTCAGGCTTGACAAAGCCCTGGCTGGGATGATTTAACTGGGAATTGGTCCTGCTTCGAGCAGGGGGTTGGACTAGATGACCTTCTGGGGTCCCTTCCAACCCTGATATTCTATGATTCTAAGTCATTATGCAAGGTAACCTATTTCCCCTTGTTTTTTCCTCCCCCCCCCACTGTTCCTCAGACGTTCTTGTTAAACCCTGGATTTGTGCTGGAAATGGCCCACCTTGATTATCATAAACATTGTAAGGAGAGTGATCACTTTAGATAAGCTATTACCAGCAGGAGAGTGGGGTGGGGGGAGAGAAAACCTTTTGTAGTGGTAAACACCCATTTTTTCATGGTTTGTGTGTATAAAAAGATCTTCTGTACTTTCCACAGTATGCATACGATGAAGTGAGCTGTAGCTCATGAAAGCTTATGCTCAAATAAATTGGTTAGTCTCTAAGGTGCCACAAGTACTCCTTTTCTTTTTGCAAATACTCTATAGGGGTGTTGTTAGGCTTAATATTTATAAAACATTTGGGGATATTCAGCTGGAAGGCGATATAAAGTCACAATGGTTCATTCTGGCCTTTTCCAATCTATGAATTGTATGATCTAGGTTTCAAAGCTCGGTTTAAGATGAAGGAAGAGGACAATTAGGAAGGGACCTCCAACATTAGAGAAGATAAAACAGAGCAAGAGGGAAGTGTGTCCTGGGACTTGGAAGCCATAGAGAATCAAAATGTAAAACTTTCCCCTCCTCTCACTTAAGGCAGTAGTAGCAGATGAGCAGTATAAAGAAAATTAATTAAACTATTGGTCTCAGAGTATCCACACCTAAGTGCAAAATCCTTACATTCTAGTTAACAAAATGTTTATAATAATTTGTACTTTATAAAAGCTTTCATCTGAGCATCTCAATTAATTTTGCAAACACGTATCAGTGATTTAATTGCATCCTTCCAGAGATATTTTTATATCTGCTCAAGTTACACTTCCCTTTTCCATGCCCAAAGAGGAGTGGTAGCAGGGCCCCGACGATTCAGCAAGCATGTGTGGGTGGTTTATGTCATCATCCCAGCACAGTTAGAATCACAGCACATAAGTGGTGCCTTAATACAAGGGCGGGGCTCTGGCAGCCTCACTGGGTATCGTACAGAGTGGACTGTCTGAATCGAGCCCTGCTATCTAGAAGAAGAGTGTCCTAGTTCATTCTGAGAATCCCTTGGGCTGGATCCTAGAAGGAACCTCTAGAAAATCATCTCATGGACAGCTGTAGGAGATGTTAGATCTCTAAACCATCTCGAAATCATTACATTGTGGCTTGAAAATTTCCAGGGATGGTCATATCACTACCTCCTTGGGAACCACTTTCCATTGCTTTGTTTATTTTATGATTACAAAACTATTCCTACAATGTAATCTAATATTTCTACTGGTAATTTGGACCCATTATTCCTCAATCTGTTAAATCTGACCAGTTTATTATGTATAAACTTGGAAATCTCTATCATGTTTATCTTTTTTCCAGACTCCAGGCTGGCCTGCATATTTGGCTCTCCTAAACATTCTTTCTGGGTCATTTTCTCCAAGCATTATTATTTTAGTTGCCCTGTTTGGCACACCCTCTACTCTGACAACAGCACCTTTACTATATATAGTGTGGTCTGATGAGTACAGAACAGAGAGAAGTAATTAACTAACTAGTTTTGCATGCAATACCTCTACTTGCACAGCCCAACGCTGCATTTTTCCCTTTTTGTGACAGCTGGGGTCATATTCAATTTCTTAATTCTACCGTAAATCCCAAGGGCTTTTTCTGAAGTCTATTGCAAACCTAATAATAGATTGCAGTTACATGCCATTACAAACCTATAAACACTTCTTATGTAGGTGGTATGCCTGTGTGTGTATGACAACTACAACATCTTCCTGCCAGAGTTCTGTTTCTTTTTGTGTTTGTCTAATGGAAGCTCCCTGCTTATTGTTTTCACTCTCCTTATCTTGCTGGCAAGTGATTTCTCAGTCAGCTACTTCTTTATTCCATTCTTTTTGTTTGTGTAAAACTCTGACATTTGTTCTGCAGGTTTCCCTGAACCTCCCAGGCAAAACTCCTATTGCTGCACCTATACTCTTGTTCTGTTTGTTTCCCGTGGGCATGGAGGGGAATATCTGATTTAGTCCACAATGACTAATAAGGATTATGGGAAACCAAATGTGGTGCAAGACTGTATCTCTGAATATTCCTTCACTACCCTACCAATATGCCTCTTCTCTGTTCTCTGTATAGAATCTGTTTTGTTATAGACTGCATTTAAAAGCCGTCCATAAAAAAGGCACGAAAAAAGCATTTGATAAAATAGGTACAGATCTGAAATGGCATGGTTTTAAAATGTCATGTTCACACAAAAGATATGGGTAGTTGGAAGTCAGTGATATCAATGATCCATTTCAACGTGGTATACTCAAGGCAGTACAGCAAGCCCTAGTTTGGAATCAGTGTGAAGCAATCCTTTATTTAAGCCCATGTGGCCCCAAATGTTCACCTTTCGGGCAATATTTCTGCAGAAACCCATTGTGACCCTGCAACTCATGCCACACGGCAGCAGCACCCTTTCCATGAACGAAAGATATAATATTTTTGGATCAGAACTCCATGGCTTTGGTCTCTCTCCAATTAATATACACATATAATGCTGCTACTGCTTAGGACCTTCTCAACCACCAGAAAGCACAACAGGTCATCTCCTGGGGCAATAAGCCATTTAAACTGACATGTTTTCCAAAGTCGTTAGTTGTACTGCAAAGGTTATGATTATGATACTAGATTTGGGGGCAAATAATTGGACCCAACATGTTGCAGAGGAATAGTTTTGGTAGGAGTCAGAGATGTGTGTTTGGGAAGATCTGGGCAGCTGGAGAAAGAAAAGGATGTCCACTCAGTCAAGCATCTTCCTATCCTCCATCTCACCCTTCCCACTTTCAGGATAAAATAGAGAGAGATACAGTAAAGGGTAGGATAAAAGAAACGCACTATTGACTCCTCTCTCAGGCTCCAGCCTTTTTATCTCATTTTCTGTCCTGTATGTAATGGCCCTGATCCTTTTTCAACAGGCAAATCAAATTCAGTTACAATTTCAGACAAATAGTGGTGGAAGTTTTCCAGGACAGCTTTGGCATTTCTGCTTCATATCCCTGGCTATGAAAAGAGGTAAGTGGCAATTAAAAAAATCTGAATTTTCTGAGCCTCAGAAAACATTTTATTTCAGTTCAGCTCAAGCTTCAGGCAAAGATTCAGAGCATTCTTATTTTATGAGAGATTGGTTTTGCTCACCCTGTAATTTGGATCTTTGAGCGGAGCTGTTTTTTATTGATATTACCGCTGCAGATGTGTATATTAAATAAACATCAGACAGGATACGAGTTCTGGACCCTGGTTTACTCTTGCAGTTAATTTGTAGTTTGATCATAGTCATAGCTGAATTTTGAACTAGCTAACTGTTGAAGGAACAATTTATCCATTTTTCTTGTTTCCTTAAATGAGAGAAAGATAATTATTTTCCTGGTAGAAAACAGATAAGACAAGAAAGAGTCTTCAATTAGGCTCAGATGGATACTATAGTGAGAGAATAATTTATGGGACTGTTCATGGTACTCCTTGAGAACCTGACAGCTGGACAGTTACCTCATGGCTGACGTCTTTCTTGGTGACCCTTCACAATAAGGTTTTATAAACATTTGTTTGGCAAGTCTGTATCAGTTTTCGTGCTTCACCTTTGCCTCCCTGGTATCTGTTTGCCTATCAGTGGCTTCTTTTCCGTGCTGAGTGAAGCAAAGAGCATCCTGTCATGCTTTCTGTCATTTTCTAAAGAAACAAAATCGAGCAGGTGGTGCAGAGCCCTGTGTCAGCAATTTCACAAAGAGGCAGTCACACAGCAGCCACCTTTCCTGGGATCATGCTGCCACTGCTGCTTCTCAAACATATTCTGTCTCTTATAGGGCATTCTCTCCCTATCATCTCTGGAGAGGTCTCTCGTTAGCTCCTTTCTCGTCCCGCCCCCTCCCACCTCAATCACCCTACTGGCTCTATGCCTTTGTTTCTGATCTACATTCCAAGCTGAGACATATTTAGTAATGTGATTAATATGCCCATATGCTTTCTTCATTAGAAAACATGGTCATGTCTCTGGTGTTTTATAAATGCACCTCATTTTCCTTTCACTTGTAATTCATTCTTTATAATGTGGTAGCACCTAGAATCTGGGGTCCCCTTGTTCTAGGTACTATACAAACACATAGTGAGAGACAGTCCCTGCCCCAAAGAGCTCACAATGTAAGTAGACGTACAAAGCATGGGAAGGGAAACAGGGGCAGACAAAAGTGAAGAGACTTGCCCAAGGTCCCACAACAGGACAAAGGCAAGAACAGAACACAGCTCTCCTAAGACACATTCCTGTGCCCTGTCCCCTGGATCCCATTTTACATTTGAAGCACACTGATTTCTTACTTTCTGGGCATAGGCCTATACAGTATTCAGTATATACAAATCATATGCAATATGGGTGATGCAGTGCTTATGACTCGAAAGATGTACGTCTGTCCTCTTTAGAGGAACCATCATTTCAGCCAGTAGCACCTTGGTCCTTCAACCAGGGAGTGCAAGGTTGTTGTGCTCAGTGAGAGGATGAGAGGTGATAGCATGGAGGTAAGCAGAGTACAACAGTAAGTACTGTCCACTGACATGAAGTTTCAAGCCTGGTGCCTACCTTGCTCACTTACAAGCAAGAGTGCAGGGCAAAAAACAGATAGGGAGGACAGAGAATGAGTAAGGCTGTGGAGACATGGATCCTCAGCATGCAAATTTGCATTACCACAGTGCCTAGGAGCGCTAGCCATGGACCAGGACCACATTGTGGTAGGTGTGTTACAAACAATTTGAGGCTCTTAGCTACTCACTCCCCTCTTTGACTTTATCCCTTCTTAGTATCAGAAATAATCTGGTAGACAAGCAGCAGTGCTTGCTGAAGGATCAGATTTCCTTACCTTCTCTGTCTTGTGTATTGCTTTTAACCTTGCCCTTATAGAAGCACTTCACCAGTGCTTTGCAGGATCAAGCCCTAATTAAATGAACGCTGGAAACAGTTTTCCTTCTCCTACATATTTCAGTTAAAAAGGTGGGCAGGTAGAGAAACCACATAGGAGCAATGGGAAAGCCATTGTTTGAGACTCCCCAGAGGACTGTACACATTTCAGAGCATCCGACTAGAAGGAGATGGGGCTGTCTTTGTACCATTTCTCATTCCTTTCACACCTGGAATGAGTAAATGTGGTGTGATCTTCCTTTCCCATTACAATCTGGGGAGCTGGGGTGGGAATGGTTTCATTTTGTGCCATTGTCAGTTCTCATTTCTGGCTTTGTCAGAGGGATGAGTTATAATGCTGCAACACCAGGTACTCTAGTTACAGACTTTCATACTTGGGACAGAGACAGTAATAAGAACGGAACATCGCATTAAAAATAGAACCCAGTCTTAAAGGTGTAAGGGAAATGGAAATTGTTGAAAAATATTAATCCATTTTCATGGCAAAAATTGTCCTGAGAACCAGATACCACATCAGATGTATCTATCATAGCAGTGTCATGCGCCAGTGCACAAGAAGCAGGTTATATCTTGCTTTGGGTGTGTAATTCCTGCAAACCACTTTGAAAATTCATCTTTAATCCCATTTTATAAAGCATCCTCTTGGCTCACAAATTCATGTGACAGTTATGTTATATGTGACGAGCCTTCCCCTTTCCTCTTGAATGGTATCTATCTCCTTTCTTTGAAATGTACCATACATGTGTCATGGTTTATTAACTGATTAGGTGCTATGGCCGAAACTGTTGGGAGTTCTTCCCTCACAGCCTCCAGTTTAACTCCTTAATAACCACACGATATTCACTCCTATCTGTATTAACTTACATATGCCAGGAAAACTGGAAGTTACAAAACTCTTTGGTTATATGATGGCAAATATGAACAGAGTTATAATAAGGATACAATAAATTTATTTACACGTCTTCAGTTTTTTTAAGTCAAATTCCTCCAGACCAAAAAAAAAAAAAAAAAAAATAGCAAGAGAAGGCACAAGAGGTAAGTAGGATGAAAAGAAAAAGTATACTCCTTTACAGTCAGGCATACTGCTTTACAGTGAAGAGGCACTAAATGTTATCAGTTCAGGCCAGACAGATAATCAAGCAGGAAGACTATCTGCTCCAGGTCTGGGGAGGCAAGGGAGAAGACAAGAGGTGAGGAACATTTCTCCACAGTTCTTGGATGGGATAGAATCTCCTTCTCTCCTAGTAACAGGTCCAGCAAAGATGGAATCCAGTGAACAGTCAAGGACCCAGATCCAGGCTCATGTAGGTAACATAGCTGGGCCACAGTTTAAAATCCTGTAGATTGGAATACACATTATATCCATGACTGGGAGCAGAAGAGTCATTACAACACCAAACCAAACAAAATGAGAAGAAAAAGCCCCTTTCAGAGACACATATTTTGGGATTATTCCTCTTCAGACCATGCAAAGTTCCCAGGTTGTTTATAACAGTCCATCTAAATTCTCATTTAACCCAAACAATTTTAGCTCAGAAACAGAACAACCTTGAAAACAGTTTTAGGATTTAACACAGTTTAGTTCTCAAAACCAAAGTTCCCCACGTGCATCAGGCAGTCTAACTTAACTCCACTCAAGAGTTTCAGACCTTATCCCAGGATCCTGGGGTATAGTCCATAGGCTTTATACATTTGTGACTCTCTGTACCTCAGAATAGTACTCTGGCCCACCTACTGTGATAGGATTATGATATCTTTTGTACCAAATTGGCCTTGTTGAAGTATCACTTAAAAAGTCTTGATCTGTTGAAAATTACTATCCCGTTGGATTGTAAGTACTGACATTGTATGTGAAGTTATGAAGTACTGTTATATGTTTGTTACTAAAATATGTGGTAAGAGGGAAACACCAAGAGCTAGCCTTTCAGTGACAACACAGGAGCACTGACAAGACAGATTTGCATTAGGAACAGCCAGACATGTGTTGATGGCCCATCAAGAAGAATCCACTCTCCCAGAGACTCCTCAGAGAGGGCATGTACACAATGGGTGCTGCCTAACCCCCATGTCACAGCAAGGATCTTTCTAGCACCTGGAGAGAAAGTATAAATGAGGGTTGATGACATCACCACTTGGCCTCTCCCCTCCCTGCATCTCCCTGGGGCCGGGCAGCGGGGCTGGGCAGCCTAAAACCTGGGGGTGCTGCAGCACCCCCACAAACCCCTAGTTCCCAGGGCTTCCCACCCCTTCACTGCCCAGAGTGCCCCACAAACCTGCCCAGAGACCCACTTTCCCGCACTCTGCACTCCTGCAGCACTCACCAGCCCCCCACTGGCAGGAGCGCTCCAGCAGGCTTCCAGATGCTGTCTCCCCCTCAGCCAGCCCCACCCCCTTTCAGATCAAAGCGGCAAATTTTGAATTTTTTTTTAACCACACACCTGAGCCGCAGCTGTGTGCTAATTAGGCCACATGCAGGTTAAGAACCACTGTCCTAACGTGCTTGGGGGATCTGCTCAGATTACAAAGTCTGGTGCATGTCCACTTTCCTTTGACGAAGTGGTGAATTAATTAATGAGCTTGCACTGTTCAAAGGAAGGTCTTGAGCAATGTAAGATGGTATATTTCTGGGGTGCAAGGCTGGGGCCTGAGGTGACTTGCTCGTGTCTCTTTGTATAATTCATGAGTGGCTTAGAGAGCGTTCATGAAATTTAGCTGGGTGTGTCCCTGCCTGTTGTTGGCTGAGTGATAGCAGCACCTGGAGGGGTTTGCTGGTTGTCACTAGCATAGCTTTGTAAGAGACAGCCCAGGGAGGAGAGTTAAAGGAGAATAGTGGTTGCACAGTCCCAGATTGTACCCCAGGTGGAGGGGGGGGGTATATCACAACATTATACAGTCTTTTCCCTTTAGATTTGGTCCCATTGTTATGGCCAGAAGTGATTTAAAATCAGAATTTCCATTCAGTGGGAAATTCTAATATTTTGAAATTGGTTTTCATCCCAAATCAGGGCAAAAGTCAAAATACTAAATTTTTCACAATAGAAAGGGCTAAAAAAATTGATTAGAAAGCATTCTGTTTTGGCTTAGTTCAACATAAGCTGCAATAGAATCCACCTGAGTGCAATAGTCCACCTGAGCTGCAATGGAATCTCATGGGAGTTGTAGATTGGATGCCTTATGCCCCCGGCTTCCTGGCTAGACTACAGAATGCAGCATGGTTATGGGACTCCCATAGTGCAATGTCACAGTTCATCCAACAGGGAGACTGTGGTGCACCATGGAAGATGTAGTGTAGCTCGGGAACTCAGCCCATAGAGGAGAACAGTGGCAGGAGGCACACAAACTACAACACCCATGAAGCACTGTGACAGCTCAGGCAGACTTGAACTTACCCCAAACAGAATATTTTGATTTGGTTTGACAAACTGAACTCTGAAACAAAGTATTTTATTTCAAATTTTCCTGTGAGAAATTTTTTTTTTAAAAATGGCACAATCAAAATTTTCCCATGAGAGAACATTTAAAATGGAAAATTCTTATCTGCTTTAGTAATGACGTCCTTCTGTCCCACCCCGGAATCAGTTTGATAGGAAATATTCCGTTTAAATGTATGGCTTCAGGTAGAATTGAAGTTCTGTATCTACATGTGTACAAAATACCTTCTTTCATTTATGAAACAATAAAACGCTCTGACAACTTTCCCAGTTATTTTAGTGTCATTTAAGTTGGATATTCGCCAAAAGATCAGATTTACTCATTACTTCGTTTCTGTGCACTCCAGCTCCTAATATTGCATCTCCTCCTATTTGTGATTCGATCAGGACGATAAGTCTCCTCTCAATCATAACTGGAAGAAAGTAGCAGGGTCAGAATTTTTGTTACCTTTTTGTCATGCCCATTCATTTAATTATCTCTTATTTGCTGCCAACATACATAGAAACCTTTTGTATTTATTTGCTTTCTAACATATGCCATTTTTAAAGGGACAAAGTGAATGTGTTTTAATATGCACCCTGGCTATGAAAACATAATATGGTAACAAAGAGACTATTATGTGCACTTCTAATGCCTGGTATATGTTAAAAGTGTCTGTCTACTGCCAGGGGTTCCTAAGTTATATGCTCAAATCAGGAAAATTTGATTTGATTAGCAATAAGGGATCTGTTTTATTGGACCTGAGAAATTTGATTTGATTAGCTATAAGGGATCTGTTTTATTGGACCTGAGAAACGGGCAATTATTTTACCTGAAACTATGAGGAGTCCTTGAGGCACCTTAGAGACTAACAAATTTATTTGGGCATAACCTTTCATGGACTATAGCTCACGAAAGCTTATGCCCAAATAAATTTGCTAGTCTCTAAGGTGCCAAAAGGACTCCTTGTTGTTTCTGCTGATACAGACTAACACGGCTAACCCTCTGAAAGCTGTCACTTTACTTTACCTGGATTCACTTGGAGTCTTGGACTTTACTTGGGGTTGGGGGGATTCCTAAGTAAGAGTACATTTTATCTAAGAAAAGTCTTTAGCCCTTTTGGTTTTGATAGTGGTCCCTCAAAGTTTCATTGCAATAGCAGAAGATTTGAGATACATAATTTCATTCACATCAGTGCAATCTTTGGCATTAGGAATTTAAACTAAATATTATAAAATAAAATGAGATTTTATAACCATACGTCAGATTTGACAACAGATATCTGTAACAAAGAATCATGTTTTTGTTAACTACCAACTCTTAATGGTGTTTTGCATCACCTTACATTGAGTGACCTGTATAAACGTAGCATTTTTGTTTGTTTGTTTAGGGTGTGCAGCGAACCACAGCACATCTGAAGTTAGACTCTTGCTTTACATCAAGAAGCCTGCTAAAGGCCAGATCCTAATCTTAGCCATGTGACATGCTGCATAGCTAGAAAAATCCACTCTAGCACATGCATGCACATCTGAGATTAGACTGCAACCCCAAGATGTGAATTTAGAGAGGTGGTTTGTTTGTTCCTGCTATGCTCTGTTTGGTGTCTAAAAAAAAATAAATAAAATAGTTGGAGTCGGAGAGTAAGCTACCAACAGTAAATGGAGATGTGTTTAGTTGTGAGTAGTGCCAGAATGGTCCATTTTAAGATGCTAATTTGTCAACGTTCTGCTCTAAGTGAAAAGGCAGAATAGTATCAACACACAAAGAGTATCTTAACCAGCTCTTTGTCACACTTTCAGTATAATAGCATTATGTAAGCATCTGATTTGCATCAGTGTACAGCCTTGATTGCTGAGAAAGCAGTTTGCAATTCAATAAGCTTCATACACAATGTTGCTTTTCTCTTATTTTTTTGCAGCAGTGTTGATAACTGGCATTATACAGATCCCCCGCCCCCTCCCCCCCACTAATGAGCACTGAGGCCACTGTAAATAATATGATTTTTGTCTCTGTATGGCTTAGAGGACCCTTTAAGACTGAAAAAGATTGTTCATATTTAGTATTCTGCAAGCTGAATATGAAAGAGACAAAAAAGGGTCACTGGGTCAGGAAGCAAAGGAGAATTGATTTCTTAGAAGAGAAGGCTTGGTTGGATACTTTTACAATCCATTTCTTCTTGAAACTGCAGAAATACTGTAATTTAAGTCTTGCAGTGACTGAGATAGTAATATGTGTAGGATACAGATATCAACTGATGATCATCCAAACATCTGAGGGCCACTATGTTATGATTTCATTCAAAAAAGTGGAAGGTGGCACTTCTGGGAATGCCCATAATCATTGAGCGATGCTGATGTCATTTAGAAGAGTTCTGGAAAAGCGAAGGGGTGAGAAAAGAAATGTGATTAAAAATACTATGAACAATGTTAATGCTTAGCAGGTACACAGTGGTACAAATAATTGTACCTCTTACATCAGATCTGAATTTAGCACTTCAATGTATTAGTTTGCACAACATCCCTACAAGGTAAAAAAGTATTGTTTCCACTTTACATATGGGAAAATTAAAGAAGAGATTATTTATTATTTCTATTACAACAGCACCCACACACCCCCAGTTATAGGCAGGGCCCCACTATATTAGAGGCTCTGAAATTGCCTCATAAGACAGTTCCTACCACTCAGAGCTTTCAGTGTAATTAGGAAACAGACCATAGGTGTGAGGAAACAAAATAGTATGCTCATTTTAAAGCATAGGGGAACTGAGTCAGAGTGATCAAGTGACTTAAGATGCTGGCTGAAAGTCATGAAGGAACTCTGTTGTAGAGCCCGGAACGGAACCAAGGTCTCAGACCCCTAGTCCACTACTTTAACCACAAGACCATCCAGAAAATAATAATCCTTTGCTGTTATACAGTGTTTTTCCTTCATAGGGGCTTTATCAAGGTGGTCTGTATCATTATCCCTGCTTTGTTAATATTTGCTTTTTTTTCTGTCAGCTACACCGTCCAGAGCAGAAAGCGCCTTGTCACAAAGGAGGTTAGAACCCAGAAGTTCTAGATTTCCACACTTTTGTTCAAACCATTAGACCATAGGTTGGCCGGCTATGTAAAAATATCAGTTTCAAGACTTGGACAGAGTATGTTATGGAGGGACCTAAAAGGCAATTTGTGCATTTGTGGAACATCATAAATGCATATTTATCATACTACGGAAATATCTTTGTGATTCTTTGCATAGACACATTAGTATAAGACATCTTTAAGCTAGTGTTGTCACATAAACCCTATAGGAATAAAAATGCTTTTCCGGTACTCATTGGTTTTCTCTTTGAAATAAGAACTTGCATTGATATGTTCTGCGGATCACAGTATAGTATAGAAAATACTGCAAAGTCACTGTTAGGAAACATCACTCATAGTGGTGAATATTTAAAATTGACAGATATTTTAGGCAAAGGTATAGGACCTATTGACTTTTGCATAAAATTGTTTAACTCAGATATACACCCCAAGGCTAATACTGCTTAACAAGTAATTTAAGGCTGTTTTTGAAAGAGGATGTGATCTGAAAACAGGCATGTGTGCAAGAGGTTCTTCAACTTTAATACCTGCTTTTATCCAACTCTGTAGCCCTGGATAGGTCACTTAATGCAGATGGATAAGTTAACTCTGCTGAATGAAAAGTTGTGACATCTTTTAGTTTTTATACTTTCAGCTTCTGCTCTTAGAGGATTTCTGATGGTATTTCAGGAATCCGGAATTTACTTCTAGTCTGAAGATTTTTTTGGTGAATGTTTGAGATACCCTTTGGCAAACAGAACATATGAAGAAAGTCAGAACAGTTGCATTTTTGCTTCTACAAATATCTAAATTTGTATAACAAATGAGGCTTTTATTAACATGAATGAACCAAACACATTACATCAGCTACTTGTGATCTGCTTACCAGATGTCTGTAGCCCAGAAAAGTTCATGGCATTTGTACTTCTTTTAGGCATTGTATTGTATTGAAGCTTATTAGAGTATGGTATTCAATATTCTTTTCTCCTTCATTTTAAAATCCTGCTTAGAGGTGGATTAAGGTTTCCTGGGGCCCTGGGCCAGAGCAAGTGGGGTACCCCTCCCTACTCCTTCTACCTGCGTTCCTGCCCCCGTTCCGCAGCTTCCACCTGCAGGCCCACCCACGGCCCCACCCCTTTCTCCCCCTTCCCCAGGGTCCCATCCCTGTTCCACCCAGGGTCCCCCCTATTTCATCCCCCCACTGCAGCCCCACAACCTGTTTGTTCCTTTCTCCCCCACACCCCACTGTGGCCTCAAAACTGGAGAAGCTCTGTCCCCCTGCCCTGGCCCTGAAGCTGCAACAGGTAGCAAAATCTCCTCCAGTCATGGGGCCGCAGTGGGGCTCCAGGTGCTGGGGCTTCCCCCGCCACCCCCTGCGCTTCTGTGCGGGACCATCTCAGGGCTCTGGGGCTTCTCCCGCCCCATCTGCATGGCGCTTCTGCCGGGGAGTGAGGTCAGGGTGTGGGGGCTTCCCTTACCCCACCCACCCAGTGGCCAGGTCTCTGGGCTTCTGCCGCCCGATGGTGGATTTTTTCTGGGGTTCCCCAGTTGGCCGGGGCCCCTGTCAGCCCAGTGACTAATCTGCCACTAATTGCTGGGGGTTTTTTAAATTGTATATAAAATTCTCAACTTCTTCAGTGTGTGTATATATATATATATATATATATATATATATATATATATACACACACACACACACAATGGGGCTAAAATTAGCAGTGATATATATAGATAGATATAGATATAGATATAGATAGATATAGATCTATCACTGCTAATTTTAGCCCCATAGTGCAAGACTGAGGTGGTTGAGCCAGGCTCTGAGACTCGCTGCTATGGGTCTATTGTTGCAGTGTAGACAATGGCCACTGAGGCTGGCTTGCAGTGGAATCTAAAAACTGGAATGGTGCCAATTGATTTATCTCCTGCCTGCAACATGGTCTGGGTTGAGGGACTATTGCTCAAGGTATCAAGGGTCATCAAATGCCGTAGCACTGTGCAACTCCTTGCCAAAATGTTGAGCAGCCATTGATACTGTGTCCTTTTGAATGGGTAGATCAGCAAAGCACATACTGTCAATGATGGTCTACCTCAAGGACCTATGCTGAGTCCTTCGCTATTCAACGGCTGCATTGGTGACTTACCTGATAATTTCACATAAATTCATTTATGCTGATGACATCACTCTTGTGATATAAGGCAAAGATCTTACTACCACCTGTGGCACCCTTTCCACTGACCTCCAAGTAATGGTAAAATAATTTGAATATTGGAAGCTCTACCCCAGCACCTCCAAAAACTTGGTAACAGGCTTTCACCTAAACAACAAAGCTGCCAAGGAGCGACTCACTGTCACCTTTTGTAGTCAACAGATCTGAAATGACCCCTAAGTGAACTACTTGGGTGTAACCTTGGACAGAAGCTTGACATGGGGAGCTGATGTGCATGTACTTCTAACAGCAAACTTTGCACAGATATATTCAACAGCTGAGAATTGTGCTGGACAGGCAGCTCAGATGCCAGATCTCTGGATGTGCAGATTAATGCCACAATAAGAATCGTAACTGGATTTTAAAAAACACCTGTCCGATGGTTGCCCTTTCTGGCACACATATTCCCACCCAAAATTTGGAGACAGAGAGGCACCTACACAGCTCATGGCTACAATCAAACCATGGCTAACTTGGACTTACCAATTCATGAAGACCTCTAGAACCTTCCAAAGACATGCCTGAAATCTTGCAAGCCCTTATTTGCATTGGGCTAACATTCTTAAAGATCCCTCATTCAGTCCTGAGGCACACTGGACCAAATTCTCCATTCACATATTTGATCTCAAAAATCTCCCATTGCAAAGCCTGCAGAATCTATTCTAAACTTGAACCGGCGGGGGGAGGGGAGGGGGGTGAATGAGAAAATGTAGTACAGAGTATGAAAACACACAGTTATGTCACAGTATCATTCATTTGTAATAATGTGCAATTTAAGCTGCTGATATTCATTTCTCTGCCAGACTTGCAGACAGACTGCTGACAATGCATTGCTTTAAAGGGACAATATACAAATAATATTACTTGTATTTATAACACCACTGTAGCTTAATTAAAAAGACAACTTTAAAAACTGGCACGGGAAGAGGGACAGTTCCTCAGTAAGTGTCTTCACTTCATAGACATCAATGGATCAACTAACTGAGGATCTGCCCTTGATGGTCTGATTCTCCACTTCATCTCACCAATCCAACACTGCTGTAACTCCACTGATTTCATCAGATTTGTAGCAGCATAAAATTGGTGCCCCAAAGTGGACAACCCAGCCTGATATTTATGTCACTATTTGTGTTGATTTTCTACTTCTAGTATTTTGCTCAGCTTAGGCAGGAAAAATATACTGGTTGGTTATTTTTTTTTGTTTACAGTTCATTTTGATCAGTATTTCTACTCAGCTAGCACAGTTTGGTTTCTCTTCACCACAGGAAATGTTTACATTTTAAAAACAGTTTTCTGTAATTGTTAATGTCATGAAAAGGTTTCTGTTCTTGTCTTTTTTTTTTTTTAAGTATGAACAAAGGGCAAGATCCCTAGGTGTGCTAGAGCAGCCCTTGGACCACCTGGGTTGGGGCACAGGTTGTTTTCTGTCACTGGAGGATAAACCAGCCTCTGGTGTACGTTAAAGCAACCCAAGTGCTCCTCTAACTTGTGCTGGTGGATAATGCACATGTTGGAATGGAATGTTGATTCATTTGACCAAATGAACTGAACTAAATATTTAACAGATCTGGAAGAATATAAAAGTGAACAGTTTGCAAACAATTCACTGGCTGAAAATTGTCATCCAAAAAACTCCAGCAAATGTGAACTAGAAATACTCCTGGTTTCCATGGATGTAACTCCCAGACAAAAAGCAGGACTAAATTAGCATGAATACTATTTTCTCAGTATTAATATTTACATGAACTTGTAGGAAACAAAACCATTACATTTTGCACAGCTCTGCTTTACAGGATTACTTTAAAAACTACAAGTGTGGAACATCATATCTGGAATAAAAAAATTGTCAGACTTAGATCTGAGTCTCTACCCAATGTACCAATCCATTTATATTTTTATAACCACTGACAAATAATTTGTCAAAGGTTTAAAATGTTATCCTCCATTCCCAGCTCTTCCATATGCTCTTAGTTTTTGTATTGTAGCCACTGAGATAATGGGTACATTTTCCAAAGGCACCTACGTGACTTAGAAATCTTTGTCCCATTGTCAAAAGTGACTTAGGAGGCTAGATCTCATTGAAAGTCAATGGAATTTTGACTCTTAATTGCCTACATGCCTTTTGAAAAATAAGGTTAGGCTCCTAAATCTGTTAGGCATTGCAACATTGATCACATCTTTAAAAATCTAGGCCTAAGTCCCTTTAGAAAATGGGACTTAAGTGCCTATGGTAAAATTGTAAAAAGTGTCTTAATGGCTTAGGGGAGCCTAAGTCCCGTTTGACTTCCATAATTAAGAAAAAAAATTGCCCCTAATACCTTTTGGCACTCTACTAGTGATGGCCTCTTTGACATGCTCCTACATGCTATTCTAACTGACCTTGCAATTTTGACCCCATTCTTTGTTACAAAGTCCATCCCTTCATGATATGCCCTGTGTCCCAAACTCCCAGGGACAAGCTCATAACAATTCTCCCTGCTGCCAAAAGCAAGAATGAGGGCTACAAAGGGTAGAAGGTAAGGTTGGTATTGGAATCTTACATGAGAATGTCTTGACTTTTTTGTTTCTCAAGTATAAGTCATGAGATAATTGTGTTTGGTAGGGACACAGTGCTTTTTGCAAAGAGTAAGCTTTCATTCTAAAGCTGCCTTCATTCCACCACATAGCACATCTGATCTCTCTGGGAGAGCTGTCTTTGAACTGATGCACTCGTGTAAAGTCAGATTTAATGATAGACAACACTTCCATACAACTTAATTACATTTGTGCTTATGCAGCTTTCTTGTGGTTTAATGATAAAACTAGAAACAAACTCTCTGAAAAAAAATCATTTTAAGTGGTTAAACCACATTATAAAGTAACAGCATTTGGCCAAAGAATCAAAACCAGGCAAATAATATGTATTTATATAAAATAAGTGATACGAGCTGTGCACATGAAGGGAGATGAGTCAATTCCTTTTTTTTTAATGTTGGCCTCATGACAATCAAGCAATTTAATTATCTCCTTTTGAATCATGCTAGTTTTACTTGTTCCTATTGGGCTTTATTATTATGAGTATTATTCATTTCAATTACTGCACTGGATGATCTACAAGACTGGAGGATGCAGCAAACACTGGAAATTTATTTGGTATCCATTTTATTTAAGTATTAAAAGATATTTCAGTTCTATGAGGTGTAGACGAGTAAAGTCCAGAAAGGCACAAAGTGATCATTATTCTGCTGGACATGGGACTACCCAAACAGATGCTTTCTAATAAGTATTTTTGCTTAACAGTTTGAAGCTGGATTAATTTATCTTCATTTTAAAAAATGTCCAGCGGGCCTGAAGATATGACAAATGCATGCTCTGAATGAATGTAGAAGTTTAAAGCTAGAAATACATTTAGGATTCTTGCTCCTTGTGCCAGGGAAAATTTAATTCATTGCAAAGATGACAATATTCACAGAGACAGCCCTGCCAGTGGACTTATGGAATATCTTTGGGGCCAATGGTAAAAGGCACTACAAGCTTTACTGGTACCAGGGAATCTAAGGTAAACAAAAGATGCATTAGGATCTAGAGATTGTAAACCAGGAGGACAAAGAGTGGGTATACTCCCAAATAACTGAAGCAGAAATAACCCATTCCTACATCAGCTACATCTGATCTGGATTAAGGTCAAGTCAAGTACATTTCATCCACTATCCTATTTTGACAAGACCCTGGTAAAGCAAGAAGAACACTAAATTGGAGTTTGATGATAATACCTAGAGAGATAGACCTGAGTATCATGAGCATGTGATGGGACAGCCAACCAAAGCACCTTGAAATTCTTCCTGGCAGCCTCACTTAAATACTGAGCAGGAGAGGTAATAAGGTAGAATGCTGCAGAGAAATTCCACATCAAAGCTCTTGGGAGGATGAATAATTGCTCGTCACAAACTACTGGGTACTTCCAGGAAGAATTATTAGAATTAGTGAATATCAGGTTTAATAGATGAGTCTAAAAATGCTGAAAGATGTCAGAGCCTTCCTACACTAAGACTCCCACCAGTGGAGATTTCTTGCAGAGATTGCCCAACATAGACAAGGCCTTAGAGCAGTATGCGCTTCCCTTCCATTAACAGTCTTGAAGACCAAGGTCTTGAGCTGACTGAGCTGGGAGCCGGTAGAGGGACCAGAGTACTGGAGCACGATACTCACAGTGGAGTAATGCATGAAGAGGAGGGTAGTCTCATTCTGTACCACATGGAGCCTTTTTCAGGTACAAAAAATTACAGTAATCCAGTATGGAGGCAACAAATGCCTAGAGCACTGTGGCCAAGTCTTCATCTAGAAAGAAGAATTATCTGGAAGAAACTCAGTGATGAGTAGGGCCCTACCAAATTCATGGCCATGAAAAATAAATCCTGGACCGTGAAATCTGATATCCCCCTGTGAAATCTGGCTAGTGTAAGGTAGGGGCAGGGCAGGGGCTCTTACCACGTGCCGGGCTTCAGGTGCTAGTCTTGGATGAGCTGGGGAGGGACGGGACTTACTCTTCTCCTGAGGGGTCCATTCCCGGGGCTGGGTCAGACCTACCTTCAGGAACCTTCCCTGGCTGCAGGAGGCTCGGGCAGCGCCATCATCAGCAACAGCGCAAAAGTGAGTGTGGTAATACCATGACACCCCTACAACAGCCTTGTGACCCCCCCCCCCGGTGCCCTTTTGGGTTGGGACCCCAACAGTTACAACATTGTGAAATTTCAGGTTTAAATAGCTGAAATCATGAAATATAAGATTTAAAAAAGCCTATGGCTGTGAAATTGACCAAGTTGGACCGTGAATTTGGTAGCGCCCTAATGATGAGTCAAATAAGGCCACCATGTTGGCAAAAGGAGGTGGTGGGTTGCCTTGAAAGGAAGAGGAAAGTGTCCTGGGATATTAGAACACTTCCATCTTCTTGCGCAGGTTGAAACTGAGCCAGCTGCTCTTCATCCAGGAGCTCACCTCTTGAAGATATTGTGACACCTTATGACACTGGTTGCATCTGTGGAAAATGGAATATACTGCTGAGTGTCAGTGTATTGTTGGCAAGGGAATTTGGGGCATCGCACTGTTTTTCTGAGTCATCTCGTAGAGAAGTTGAAGAGAAAGGAAGATAGTATGGGTCTCTGCAGCAGAGGAGGAGAGGTTTTGGGCCCTCAGTGGGAGAAGCAGTCATCACCATTCTGAATTTTGCTGGGATCAAATTATTGTTTTATCAGAGCTGGAAGTACTCACAGACTGTGGCTCTAGAAAACATGTCATGGCTCTGGGAAACTCACTTCTGAAAAATAGGTCCTACATCATTGATTTGCTGTTCACTGAGCTGCATCATCCTGTTGGATTCTCAACAACTTTGGGCCAAATCCAGATGTCCTTACTCATTCTGTACTCAGAAAATTCCCATTGACTGCATTGGGAGTTTTACCTGAATAAGAATTTTACCATTTGTTCTTCAAGTCCAATTCTTTCTGTGATGCAATATATATTCTTAGTAGTCATACAATGTTGCACAACAGTCATACCATCTGAGTTTCATTAAGGTCCCTGTAAGAAATTTCAGAACATAGAGGATATTTGCCATTTTGGTCTTTAATATTAAACTTCAATATCATATTTTGTATGGAAAAAATCAATACACATTTTAAAAAATATATAAAAAACCCTCTTTCACATATTGCCCTCCAATGACAAATTCCCCATGCATGTCAGTAACTCAAAAATCAGCCTTCTGTTAATGAGTATGAATAGTTACTGATCTACTGACAACAGTAGATAAGAGCAAAAGGGCTGAAAATCTTACAGTTAAAACCAATTATACTCCATGGGCACACGATCTGTAAAAGGCCAAAGTCAAAGGCATTACTTATAACAGGCACATGTAATAAGAGCTGTGTGGTGAAGCTAGACGTCACTGTGGTCAGATTTTGAGCCAGATAATCACTTTTGAAATATCAATATCTGGACTAAGTCCATGTTTCTTCCTCATCAAAGTACTATGACATCTGACTCGAGTGAAAATAATAGCCTCAACAACTTGAGGAGACAGAGTCCTGATCAATAATGAATGTCAGCATGTCTTTGGGATTTCTGCCTTCCCAGGAACTGAATTATTACTGACATGTTTGTGGAACTCTTCCAATGATGGCTGCTCACTGAATGCTGGAGAGCAAAACCAGGTTGATTTAAAATATAAATGTAAAAGCTGAAGCATGTTTCAGTACAGCTTAAAATTTGATATAAGAAAAATTGGAGATAGAAAATAATCCTTCAATGTTTCCGCTATGAAAACTAACCTAATAAATAAAGGGTTACAAAATATGCCCTCTACATAGTTCCATCCTGGTCTCTACTAGTTAGAGATTGGCCTAAGCATTGTAGCATGAGGTTTAATAGCCCTTCCAATATTTCACTAACTCTGGCTATTGATCCACAGACCACAGTTTCAGAATCATAGAATATCAGGGTTGGAAGGGACCTCAAGAGGCCATCTAGTCCAACCCCTGCTCAAAGCAGAACCAATCACCAATTTTTGCCCCAGATCCCTAAATGGCCCCCTCAAGGATTGAACTCACAACCCTGGGTTTAGCAGGCCAATGCTCAAACCACTGTGCTATCCCTCCCCCTTCTTTCATAATATATGAATGTAAATATTTTGTAACTCTCCATTTTAGGCTAATTTTCATATCAGGAAAGAAAATGATAAATTGATGGCTGTCCAGTTTTTCCTCTATGATCAATTTCTATGTAACATACACATTTGTCTGTTATCTGGAAAGTATACATGTTGCCCATAGTATGGTGAAACCGAGTTATGAAATAAATGTGGTTTGTAGATTTGATAGTTCTTTTAAATAAATAGTAACTATTTAAACATTTATTAAAAATCAAAATACTCATGCAGCACTACAGTGACAGACTTGTAGATATCTCCTACTACCCTTATACAGCCATTTGTAGTGATGTTTCCTTCTGGATACACTCTTGTAAGTAGCATTTCATTATAAAGCTTGTTTCTGAAAGATGTTGTATACCTATTTCACTTGCTATTGGACAGATGTAGGCCATGACTCAGCAGAGGACTTAAGCACATACTCAACTCTCATTTTCCTCAATGGGACATAAGCTAAGTATGTAGCTGAATCAGGGCCTTAAACTGCTTCAGCCATTTCAGTTAGGGCCTGACTTTCCACTGACTTCAATGGGCTTTGGAACAGGCTCCCTAATGAACAGTGGAAATAACAGTGAAATTGTGCAGCTGATACTGTAATGAACTGTATGGAGAACTCACTACAATTCCATTCACAAGGTACTGGATCCTAGGGATGCATGGATAATACTTCAGATATATATGGATATATAATCAAACTCTGGAGACAAGAAAACATGCATCTTACACAAAGCAAGGCAAAACTCCCTTGGAGCACATATACATATTTTATATTTTTTGAACTCCTGACTTTATAGTATTTCAGCACATATTTTCTGACTTCAGTGGGGCCAGGATTTCACTCTAGGAGCCCAACTATAGGCTCCTATTTTTGAAAAATGTGTTCTGGAAGGTATGAGCCTAAATACCATTCAGGATTTGTGCCTAACAGCCTAGGAACACCAGTAGAACTGTCCAGTTTCCAGGCTATTGCAAGAGCACTCCCTATTCATACTCTTCCTAGGATGTTTGTCATCCCTATTCTTCTGAAAGGTTAACAGGTGTATATGGTATATGATATGGGAAAGGAATTATTTGAAAATAATTTTATTTTTAAGGAGCCTCTTACCCTCTCCTCGCTAAGGCATGCACGGGGAAGTATGACAAACAGTTCAACACAAACACAGTTTTAAAACTACACACGCGCGTGTGCATGCACACACACACACACACACAGATATGAGAGGAGGAAGAAGAGGAAAAAACCACCTATAAAGCTCTAACACTGAAATGAAAAATGCCAATGGAAAAAACAACAAATGCCCACACAGTTCCCTTTTCCCCAGGATCCTCCTCCTCATTGCTGGGACCAATCACTGTAACTATCCATTGAGGAAAAAAAATAGAGTACCGGTATACTGATAAATCTATCTGATAGGGTCTTTTTGTAATTGATGATAAAGGTTTGTCAATTAAAGCAACAAATTCTAGAGGCTACAGCAAACTGGGATCTTCATTTTCATATATCCTTTATCAGTAGAATCTTTTCCAGCCTTTTAGGTACATCTTAATGAGTCAGTTTCGTCACATTCCAGCTGATGCACTTTTCAGTGTTTTAGTTATAATTACCAAATACAGGATGAAATGAAATACATTTAATTATGTAATTGTTCCAGAGACAACCAGAAAATTAAAGCCCTGAGAAAAACAACCTTGAGGCATGAGCTGTACCGAAAGGTAAAAGAAGGATAATGCCAGCATCTAAGACAAGGACTACATAAAATACTGTAGGAAAAGAAATTATACATAGGCTTCTGAACAGATGCCCTTAACACACCAATGAGGATATAATCAACTTAAAATGAACAACAAAAAACAAAAACAGAATGTGGAACATGATCATATAAAATGGCTGTATGTGAGTTTCACTGTGCAGAGAGTGA
The DNA here is from genome assembly GCF_965140295.1 of Lepidochelys olivacea. NCBI lineage: Eukaryota > Metazoa > Chordata > Testudines > Cheloniidae > Lepidochelys > Lepidochelys olivacea. The sequence goes on from NC_140411.1 coordinate 272,925,096, forward strand.
AGCTGCAGATTCACTTATAAGAAATTATTCTGAAGATTAAGCATGTGAAAAAGAAAAATATAAGAAAAATTAAGTACCTATGATGTAGCTTGATAACAACAAGGTAATGAGATTCGTTACTAATGAGGATTAAGAATTCATTACAGCAAGTTAGAAAAACTGTTCTAAAAATTAAGCAGGTTACTGATGAACTAATCTGAATAGTTACCTAGTGTAACAGTAGATGAGACTGCAAACACAACACAGTTAAATGACAAATATGCAGGCTGGGGGCTATAGAATGTCTGGAGATGCCATATTCAAAGTAAATATAAACTTCACTAGCAACAGATCTCCAAATTACTGTGTCTTGAACAACTTTAGAAACATTTACAGCTGCACACAGACCCACAGCGAGAACAGCTGGACTCTTCTGCAGAAGGAGAATGGGGGAAACTAAAGAGTGCACCCAGTAATAATTTTTATGTAAAATGTATCTGTTAAACATGTCAGTTAACTCTGAGGCATGTTTGTTTTACTAACACTCCCTGAAATCCTCACTCTGGCCCGGTGCATAGTTATGTGATCATGCTGTACAGGTTATGGTCAAATTGATGGGTTGATGAGAAACTGCTTCAGCCTGCCAAATGGTATGGCTGACTCTATGCACACACATAAAATCCCATTAGCTTTAAAGGGTACTGAGGATGCTCTGGAGACTCTCAGACCAATGCCCCAGTTAGATATAGTTTATCTTTAATCGAACAGTGCCATTAACTTTTGACAAAATATCCTCCCTTTTAAAGGGAACTGAATACACAAATGATAATTTCCTTCTTCCTGTTGAGACACATATTGGCATTTTAATAAATAATTTCCTTCTGTCGGCAACAATTTATGTTCATTTCATACATGTCTGGAATTTGGTGGTGGGTAATTATACCATTAGCCAATAGGTGCTTGCTTCTCATAATTAAGAAACCCTTTAAATAGTTGCCAATTAATGTTTTTTCCTACTGGTGAAGATTGCAAGTCACATCTTGCTTAGGCAGATGTAATTAAAATATAAATTATGAGTTGACACTGGGTGCTTCATTGCAGGTCACCTGTCCTTAGTTTAAAGGTAAGTAGAGTATAAAATAAATAGATTTCAGAATGAATGAAACATGTAACAGGTCAGTTCCATCACTGTGGGCCAAAAAGAAGGATTAATGTTGGGTTGTAAGCTATAAAAACTTAGGACTGAAGTTTGAGGCTGCCACCTGTAATTTTGGTTCCAAATATTTCTTACCCTCCCAAAATTCAGACACAGATCTCTGTAGTGCCCAGACCCCATCGGGCCCAGGAGATGGGGCCTATACAAGAGCCAGTTGCAGACTCCTTGATTCTTTCACCACTTCCATGCTAGTGCCAACATAGTTAAAACAGCCAGGGGACTGCTCTAAACTGTGCCAGCTGTGAACCACCTTGAAGGTGCCATTTTCCAGCTGAGATTAGCTGGAGACTAGTAGCATCGGGGCCATATGCCCTTTCTGTTCCCAGCATTCCCCCCACACCAGGGCCTGGACAGGACTTCTAGTATAAGAGCAAGCTCTGCTGGATCTATGCAAGCTGAGGAATCTGGCCAGTTTCTAGCCCCTTTTGACTGATCAAGACACAAAAATAGGATCATATTAACAGTGAAATCCTTGCTAATCTTAAACACAAAAAAGAAGCTTACAAGAAGTGGAAGACTGGACAAATGACCAGAGAAGAGTATAAAAATATTGCTCGGGCATGCAGGAGTGAAATCAGGAGGGCCAAATCACACCTGGAGTTGCAACTAGCAAGAGATGTTAAGAGTAACAAGAAGGGTTTCTTCAGGTATGTTAGCAACAAGAAGAAAGTCAAGGAAAGTGTGGGCCCCTTACTGAATGAGGGAGGCAACCTAGTGACAGAGGATGTGGAAAAAGCTAATGTACTCAGTGCTTTTTTTGCCTCTGTCTTCACAAACAAGGTCAGCTCCCAGACTACTGCACTGGGCAGCACAGCATGGGGAGGAGGTGACCAGCCCTCTGTGGAGAAAGAAGTGGTTCGGGACTATTTAGAAAAGCTGGACGAGCACAAGTCCAGGGGGCCGGATGCGCTGCATCCGAGAGTGCTAAAGGAGTTGGCGGATGTGATTGCAGAGCCATTGGCCATTATCTTTGAAAACTCATGGCGATCAGGGGAGGTCCCGCAAGACTGGAAAAAGGCTAATGTAGTGCCCATCTTTAAAAAAGGGAAGAAGGAGGATCCTGGGAACTACAGGCCAGTCAGCCTCACCTCAGTCCCTGGAAAAATCATGGAGCAGGTCCTCAAGGAATCAATTCTGAAGCACTTCAAGGAGAGGAAAGTGATCAGGAACAGTCAGCATGGATTCACCAAGGACAAGTCATGCCTGACTAATCTAATTGCCTTCTATGATGAGATAACTGGCTCTGTGAATGAGGGGAAAGCAGTGGACGTGTTGTTCCTTGACTTTAGCAAAGCTTTTGACACGGTCTCCCACAGTATTCTTGCCAGCAAGTTAAAGAAGTATGGGCTGGATGAATGGACTATAAGGTGGATAGAAAGCTGGCTAGATTGTTGCGCCCAATGGGTAGTGATCAATGGCTCCATGTCTAGTTGGCAGCCGGTATCAAGTGGAGTGCCCCAAGGGTTGGTCCTGGGGCCGATTTTGTTCAATATCTTCATAAATGATCTGGAGGATGGTGTGGATTGCACCCTCAGCAAGTTTGCAGATGACACTAAACTGGGAGGAGAGGTAGATATGCTGGAGGGTAGGGATAGGATACAGAGGGACCTAGACAAGCCACCTGCCATCACCACCTCTCCAAGCCCTACTGTGCAGGGATGTCCTGGGCCCTGCCGCTCATCTGAGACGCCTGGCATTGGGGCTGGACAGAGCCTTAACATGGGGACTGTCCCAGCCAAAAATGGGCTGTATGGTCACCCTACACAAAAAAAGTTGAAGTGGGCAAGAGACGGACCTTGTTGTAGGGTACCATTACTAGGGGAGCAAATGGGTATTTTGGAGACTCTAGATGTTGCTATTTAAAAAAGTGAAACAATCTTCCAGGGGCCCAGGAACTAGTCAGACTCCTGGAAAACTGGGGATTTTAAGAAAGCAAAATTTGGCTATTTTGTCCTTGTCACTTCCACTGCTTAACACTGGATAAGTTTATTGTCAAAGGCCAAAAAAATAATAATAATAATAATAATTTGGGGTTCCCTGATGATCATTTGGGAGAGACAAATTTCCCCTTTGCCCTAACCCCCCTGCCAATCTCATTAGAGCACCAAACCTGGGCTAGAGAATACAACCATTGTGATTTGTTATCTTTATGCCAAGTTTTTAAATGGGTGTAAAGGATTATACAGGTGCATGACTCAAGCCCTTGGTTTGTGACTTATCCATGTATTGTTTAACCAAGTATTTGTTTTGTCTGCAGTTAGAAAAAACACTTCAATGGTTACATTCACAAGAAATCATTGAACAGGTTTGAAATAGTTTTTTTAAAAACTGACACTGGGTTCCAATTCGTCAATGGGAAAATATGTAGAATTCTTTCTAATACAATGAACAAACATTTTTATTCAGTTAAGTCATTTGTATGACTTTGATTTTACATTCAATATTTGTCAGACATCGTATTTTGTTTTATACATAGAATTATTTGAAATGTTCTTAAAAATCTACAAGGTGAGTGAGATAATCTTTTATTTTATTGGTCCAATAAAATATATTACCTCACCCACTTTGTCTCGCTAAGATCCTGGGACCAACACAGCTACAACAACACTGCATACTTAAAAAAAAAAAAAAATCTACAACATATATGAAAACAGCTTCAAAGTTCATTGTGTTGAATGGGCTATACAGAGTATTAACAATACCTCTTTGTTATGTTAAACTATCTTTTGAGAAAGAAATGCTGCATGAGGATTAATCTATGGGTGATAGATTTAATTTTTAAAAACCAATTACTAGTACATTTGAAAAAAACCCCAACAAATAGTTATAGTAATACACTGGCTGCTTAGTCCCTGATCCCACAACACATGCTTAACTTTCTAGACATGATCAGTTGTATTGATTCAAAGTTGAGCACATGCTCATTGCAGGATCCCAGGCCTTAGATTTTTAAGCTTTCCAGGGCAGGGACTGTGTCTTCTTGTTTATCTGTACAATGCCCCATGGAAATGAATAAGCCTCAGTGTGAGTATGGAGTACCACAATCAAGCCTGAAGGGAACTTAGGCATGTCCTTTTCTGCTTTGCTTGCCGAGTTGGGGTCTGAGTGATTTCTTTGTCCAGCTTTATTCGTAAGTGTAAAACAGTACTATATTGTGACTATATGTGGCAGTTTTCAATTAATACAAAAGACCAAACCAGTTTTGCAGACTCAAGGAGGTGTAAGTAAGGTTTTACTAAGAAACAATGTTTTCTAACAGGTTTTGGTGGTTGTTTTTTTTTTTAAATTAGCATATAGAGCCTGATCCTACCACAGATATATCATTTGTGTTTGATGTACCTTGAAAGGTGTAAAAAGAAGAGTACTTGTGGCACCTTAGAGATTAACCAATTTATTTGAGCATAAGCTTTCATGAGCTACAGCTCACTTCATCGGATGCATACTGTGGAAACTGCAGAAGACATTATATACACAGAGACCATATAATATAATATAACATATAATGTCTTCTGCAGTTTCCACAGTATGCATCCGATGAAGTGAGCTGTAGCTCACGAAAGCTCATGCTCAAATAAATTGGTTAGTCTCTAAGGTGCCACAAGTACTCCTTTTCTTTTTGTGAATACAGACTAACACGGCTGTTACTCTGAAACTTGAAAGGTGTGAAGATCTACTGTGATATTTCTTGAAGATTATCAGATCTTCAGTGGCTCTTACATTCAGTTACAAAAACAGTAGTTACCATATCATCACCCTCCTTCTCCATTGTTTAGCTTTAAGTTGTCTATATCCACTGGGGCCTTTTGCCAAATACTCAAAAGCACAACACATGTAATATTACTATTAGCAATCCTTTATATAGTACCATAAGTGTTCACAGCACGTGAGCACTATGTCACAGGAGTCTGCATTTCAAATACACAGTATGTCCTCTAGCTCCTGCCTGTATGTTACCTTTGCAGTTTATTTCCTTAGGACTTGATTCTCCATGATTTGCCCTTCCAACATCTTGCATGGGAGTCTGGGGAGTGCAAAGAAAGCAGAACCAGACCTTTACTCTTCAGTGTTTGCCAATATAAGAACGTGGCTAGACTGTCAGAAATAATCCTCATGGCGATAATAGTTTCACTAAAATATAAGAAGGGCAAAAAAACAAAGGACTTTGTGCTGTGTAACAGCAGCCCCTGGAGCACTAATGCGGTAAGGTAGCGGAGGCACAATACTATAACTGATAGTCTGACTCTCCTCGCATCCTCCTTGAATTTGTTTGGGGATTTTTTGTTTGACTGGTTGTTGGTCACATTTCACAGCAGGTCACCAAGCTGCCAGTGTTGTTAAAGGGTATCTATACTGGACTAATTTACAGCATCTTTGACAGCATATTGGCTGACATTTATAAATGATTTTATTAAAATGAGGGATGTTAGATGTACTAAACAATCAAGAAAAGTTTCCTGTACTCAGCTGCAAATCAATATAAGCCTGCAATTTACACAGTCTTTGCTGCCTGTACAAATCATGCACTGTGCAAATCCTTGCTGAGACAACGAATGATTCATACTGTCAGAGGCAAATCCTACATTTGTTTTATAGATTTCACTATTCCTTTGTTCTGTCTTAAACCATTTAGAGACCTGAAATGCCTTATTACCTTGCTAAACCACAACCAAAATTATTTCTACAGCCTGGAGCTGTTTGACATGGGTAGAGTATTTCACACACAATGAATTGCTTTGGTTCTCATAGTTTCTCATAGGTTGACTGCATTTTGCTTGTAGCCAATGGGAAGCTAGTTGTTAGGCTACCCTGTCTATTTTTAGAAAGACCAAACACACATGCACACAGATATGGTTTCAGAATGATAGGAAAAATGAATGTCAGCAGAATAAAAGCAAACAGTTTCAGGCATTTTGTTTAGAATACTCCCGCTCCATGTAAAACCTGAATTACTGGAAAGATGCTAGCTTTTAATATATATGAATGTATTAGTTATAAATTTGTTTCAAGAAAAAACAAAAAATGCAATTAGCACAACAATTAAATTATCAGCCGTCACAACTGAAATCAGGACTAGTTTTGCAGACAGATTTTTTCCTTAATGCTTTTCTCTTGCTTTTTAATGTAATTTTGCCACAAGAAAGAATCAAAGTTCAAACTGACTTTTGAATGACTAAAATGCCTATTTAAAATATCTGCGCAGTGCATATAGCTGGCATCTGATGTTCTAAATGCATCGGCAGCAGAGGGGATAGTTTGAGGAACTAGTTACCTTTCCCTCTAGAAAAGAGCTTCTGCAAATGGAATTTATGATGGTCAAAGAATAAAGCATGTAGGAAGATTCATATATAGAATGTATGCATAAAATTTGTTTTTAAAGATAAAGAAAGCATGAAAAATAATTTTCTATGATGTCTATGTACATGAGTGTCTAAACAATTTGATTATACATTAATAAAATGAAGCTAATTGTGATCAATACACTGGGCCAAGTTCTGAATATTTCAAGGTCCATTCTGCAATTTTGCACACTGAATAGAACCACACTGGTGTAATGCTGTGGCTGGCTGTCCTTTGCTTCTATAGTTTTGCTTTTCTGACTGGCTATTACTTAGTATTCAATAAAAACAGAACGTTTGGAATAATAAGAATTGACCTAACCTTCAAGTAATACTAAAACTGAAGATTTTGAGGTTCAAAATAACTAACTCAGATAACTATTAAGATATGTGTCTGCACTTCCTGGTTTAGACCCAAATTCAACAAAGCACTTAAGTATATACTTTAATTCAATGGACTAGTCAGGTACTTGTAGAGATGTTTGGCATGCAGAGATATGTTTATAGAAGGCTACAATTTAGAGATGCTTCCTCGTAAGGGTCAGTATTATGAACATAGGAATTTGGAGATGTGTCCTGGAGGCAGGGGCTGGGAATATCATGTCCACATATCTGTGTGCAGCAGTTCACCACAGATGTTCTCCAGTTTCTTTATTAAAGTTTTATTCCTTTCTCATTCACTGGTTGTTTAATGAACCCCAAGATCCTTACATGGTGTCAGAAGTGTTGACTGAGAAGAAAACTGCAGTCATTTTGAAGTTAACTCCTGTGTTTACAACTGAAAGCCGAGACAAAGGGAGGCACCAGAAGCATGTGGTGCACCAGGCACGGGGGTTTTTGCATGTATTTGGTTATCATAATACTAGCTTGATTAGCTTGGGGAGGGGGGAGCTAAAAAGGGATGTGTTACAACCTCCATCCAATCTGCAATTGTCAGGCAATGGTGCAGAGAACTTGAAAAAAATTCAGACAAAGATTTGAATTGTATTTAGCAGACATAGGGGCAGAGAAGAAAAATTATAACGCAAAATCAATTTTAGCATGTTGTTGAGGAGGAAACATTGGATATTTATAACAACTTTACATTTGAAGAAGGTGAAAGCATGAAGTTAAGTAAAATACTGACTAAATTTGAGGAATATTGCATGCAAAAAAGGAATGATATCTTTGAGACACACATGTTTTACATGCATGCAAAAACTGACAACACCATAAAGCAATATGCCACAGAATTAAGGAAACACAGCAGAACCTGTGACTTTGATGAGCTGACCGACTCTGGTGAAAGATAGAATCATTTGTAACATTAAAGACAATGTGTTAAGAGAGAGACTGCTCCATGAAGAAGACTTAACTTTAGAAAAAAGCTCTCCAAATATGCAGGACAGCAGAAACTGAAGGCATAAGCCAAAGAGCTGAATCCACCAGAAGGGGTGATTCATGTGCTAAGTACAAAAGAAGATAACCAGAATAGGTCAAATCAAGGAGTTGTCACTACTTGCATTGAAAACCATTGCTAAGGGGAAGACTGGGTACAGACAGTCATCATGGTGTGCATCACAGCATGGCCCCAAACAGTGTGTTGCGTTTTGGAAACTGTCATAAATGTGGGGAAAATAATCATTTTGAAAAGTGCTGCAGATCCCAAATGCAGAAAAGTCAAGTGTATTCAGTTAAAGACAGACAATCTGGTTGAGGAGTCTTTCAAACACGTATTGGGATGTAGCAAGTCTGATGAGAGGGACTGGATACAGCCGATGACAGTGAATGGAACAATTATTCCACTGATAGTGGACATGGGAGGTCAGGTTGACGTTCTGTCTGAACAACATTATGAGAGTCTGAAAACTAGAACAAAAAAACAAAAATAAAAGTAACTGATTATTCTGGAATAAATATACTAGTGAAGGAGAGATGCATTACTAGCATCAACCATGAGCGCACCATGTACAGGCTCCCTTTCATTGTAGTCCCAAAGGAGGTGACACCAGTTTCACGCTTGGCTGCATATGAGAATCTCAATCTGGTAAAATGGGTGCTCTCACTACAAGATCATACTGAACCTGTCTATGAGGCACTCTCTCATTCACTGGTTTGTTATTTAATGAACCTCAAGATTGTTACACTGTCCCCCTCAGCAAGGGGGCTGTATCCCAAGAGAAGAGACACACCTTTTGGGCCGCTGTGGGGTCCATGAGAGAATCCAGCTCACGCCCAAACATCTACACTGCAATTAAACAGCCCCTTAGCCCAAGCCCCATGAGCCAGGGTCAGCTAACAGGCCAGCCATAGGTTTTTAATTATAGTGTAGCCATATCCTTAGAGGACAGAAGGTAGCCAGGCAGAGACAGTGCCGTTTCTGACCCTGTGAAGAGTCGGGGATGCCTGGAAAAGCAGGAGGAAAGCTATGTATAGCCCTGGTTTCCCTCCATGTGGCAGAGGCGAGCTGCGGAGCCGATGGAAGAGAAGATTTCTTTATAGTCTGCTAGCACAGCACATGAAGGCCCAGCAACTGGCCTGTTTGTAACCTCAGCCTGCGGAAAAGCCTCAGGAGGAGACAATGTGCACCACCAGCCTGCCAGCAACAGAAGGACACTGCCCATCACTACTGCCACCACCCGCAGCCTCCATGCCCTACAGCCAAACCTGAGGGAACCTATGGAGTAAATTTGGGGTGTCTCAGAGACACCTTATCCACAAGCTAAATATGAGTCAACACTATTGCAAAAAAAGTAAATATCATTCTGGGATGTATTAGCAGGAATATTGTAAGCAAGACACAGGAAGTAGTTCTTCCACTCTACTCCATGCTGATTAGACCTCAGCTAGAGTATTGTGTCCATTTCTGGGTGCCACGTTTCAGGAAAGATGTGGATAAATTGGAGAAAGTCCAAAGAACAGCAACAAAAATGATTAAAGGTCTAGAAAACATGACCTATGAGGAAAGATTGAAAAAATTGCATTTGTTTAATCTGGAAAAGAAAAGACTGAGAGGGGACATGATAACAGTTTTTAAGTACATAAAAGGTTGTTACAAGGAGGAGGGAGAAAAATTGTTCTTAATCTCTGAAGATAGGACAAGAAATAATGGGCTTAAATTGCAGCAAGGGTGGTTCAGGTTGGACATTAAGAAAAACTTCCTAACTATCAGGGTGGTTAAGCACTGGAATAAATTGTTTAAGGAGGTTGTGAAATCTCCATCATTGGAGATTTTTAAGGGCAGGTTAGACAACCACCAGTCAGGGATGGTCTGGATAATATTTAGTCCTGCCATGAGTGCAGGGGACTGGACTAGATGACCTCTCAAGGTCCCTTCCAATCCTATGATTCTATGAAACCACACCAGATCAGAGATTTTGGATCCAGAGACCTGACCTGCTTACAACTGAACCTGTGAGTTTCAAGCTTTACAGACCATCAGCACCACTCTAGAAGGGAGCTGAAAGTTAGTCCTTGTCCAGCAATCCCTGGGGAGGATCTGCTTGCCTGCATCAGTCTCCTGTCCTGACTACATAGCCAGAAGAGGAAACTGAGCAAGTACTCTCTATTATAGTTAGATAGGTAGTGTAAGTTGGTGTGGTTGTCCCTCCAAATCCACCTCTGAGGGAGGCCATGCCTCCTTGCAGTCTGCTCTGCTAGAGTACTCTCAAAAACAAGGAAAGGGGGGAATTAGTGGTACTCAGTAGGCCCTGGCCTTCAAGCAGGGTGGGGCCACAAAAAGTCTGGGTTCTGGCCTGCAGTCAGGTAGAGTTGCAGCAATTTATATGCCCAGTCTTCAACTAGGGCAGGGCAATAAGCATTCAGGGCTCTGGCCTGCAGTCAGGCAGGGTGTGAGCACCAAGCAGAGTCTGTCATCCTGGCTCTGGAGGGAGACAGACAAACCCAGGCCTCTTGGCCTAAGGAGGGGAAGTATTGCTACCCCAGGGGTGGGGTAGCAAGGATAGGGGGACACAGGCCCACCTGACTCCACTGCATCCCTGCCCAGGGCCTTAACAGTGGCAGAGTGGTCTACCACTGGGTCAGCAGGGAATCTACCCACAGCACGCTGACCATGTTTCCAGTGGCACCACACCCATACAGTAGTCTGGCTCCCCAGGTCTGCTTCCTACTCTCCCCCTCAGGTGTACCTGTGTCCAGGGGTCATCCTCAGTCTCCCCAGGATACACCACCAGGGGTAGTGGTAGCAGCTCCTCAGTGTCAGGACTCTCTGAAAGCTCATGCAGGTCTTCGGGGCGGCAGCAGTTCTCCTTAGCATCCTGCTCTGGTAGCAGGAAAGAAGCATCTGTCTCCCTCAACAACTCTTACTCAGCTGAGCTGCTGAGCTGGTCTTTTATACTTCCCCTTCTTGTCCCACCCCTCTGCTTCTGGCGTGTGGGGTGTGGCCCTCCTGGTTCCGCTCACTAGGTGATTTGCAGTGTTCCCTCCACATCCACCTCTGAGGAAGACCATGTCTCCTTGCTACAGTAGTTACGGTTTAGTTTGCCACCGTTAAGGCAAATTGCATCTGAAAAAGGACTTTCATCTACCTGGATCATCAAGACCTACCAATTCCCAGGATATTAAAGTGTGTTTCTATCAGCCAGCTCTTTACAGGCCTGCAACATGTATCCATGTGCACCAGCTGGGGACCTGAGACAGAACTGAGCGGGGAGACACTTTAGGTGAGGAATATTGGGGGGAGTGTGTGGTTACATGACCTAGTGTGCTTGCAGCCTTTAGTAATTAAAAATCATTATTGATATCCCTAATCATTTAGTCATTTAATATTTTATCTGGTTTTATATTTCTCTTTAATCAAATGCTTACATATGGTTTATAGTTATTATTTTTAATTTCTTTGCTTGTGTGAGTTGGGTTGAAGTGTGGTAGCTACCAACAGCAGCAGAAGCTCCCTAAATGTGGTGGAGCCACCGGTGGCCAAACCACGGCTGCCCCCCCCAACCCAGCACTGCTCCTGTCCCCAAAGACCTGACCCCATCCCTTCTCCCTGAGCCCCTGCTCTTGCACCGCCTCTTCCCCTGAGGCCCTGCTCCCACATTGTCTCTTCCCCCAAGAATCTGCTGCTCACTTGCTCCTCTCCCTTGTCCCTTGCCCTTACAGCTGGTAAAAAGTGATGGGGCGATGGCCCTCTGGCCCTTCCTGTCCCATCACCCCCAGGTAGCCATAGCCTTAGTGTGGTTAACCACCTGTCTCACTGGAGATCAAGTAGCTTTATTCTCTAGCACACCAGGAGGAGGAGTTGGGCACCTATCAGCAGCACCGCAAAACTAATCCAGGAACAGAAACTTTGGAACCTTAGAAAGACTGTGAGATACTCCACTCTTGTTTACACATCGAACAGATATGAAGCCAACCCTAAAAGCGGGATTACATACTTAAATCTAAGTATTTATCAGAGCATCAGAAGACATGCTAAAATATAGTGAGAAAAGCTGTTCCTGCAGTAGCTACAGTCACATTGAAAGCATCATGAGGAAACAGAAATCTCAAGAGATACCCTCTTCTTGTAAAGTTTTTTGCCTGGTTGTGTAGATGTGGGAGGTTTGAGAAAACATGTGACTAATAGTCAAAATATTTGGCCGCTTATCCACATGACGCCTCTTAATCTTTTAAGATTTGCATAGCAGTATCAATAATATCAGCACCCACAGCTTTCCAGTGCAGCCAGTCAAAATTTTTAGGATTAAATATACCTCATTGCAGAGGACCAGCACATGCTATGTGCATCAATTAACCCTTCGAAAGAGTATATTAGCTTTGTGCTGTTCCTTTGCACAGGGGTGAATATCACTTTCTGATTTGCAACTACTTTTCTGACTGCATTATTGGATAATCTTGCAAAGCAGTGTGGATACCACAAGTGCAACTGGAATAAATCTTGCAGTGAAAAGTGTTCCTTCAAAACCCTGCAATATCAAGAGCAGGAGCTTTGCCCACTTAGACATTTGTAGTAACAAATCATGAAATGGTGGTCGATATCACACTTTCTAGGAACATCCTTCATCACTCATTGACTTATGGGATGCTTTTCTTTTGCCATTAAGAAGTACCAAATCAGAAATGAACAAAAAGAACAACGCCTGCTACCCAGGTGTTTAGATGGCATGTTAAAAAGTGGCCTGTGGGTTTAAAATCTGCATGCAGGACTCTTATTTTCTCTGTCTCTGCCAGGTTCTGTATATATTCAGAAACGTTATTTTTAATAACATTTTTACATGCTGTTGAACGTTTTCTCTGTGTTCATGGGCTGTCAGTCTGATGTACAGATTAAAATGAGTTCTCACAGAGGAAGCTCACCCAGCATGAATTCTCTTAGCTTTGCTGATCCCATTAAGCACCATAATGTGAGGGTAAAGTTTGTTCTGCATAAATATTCATTGAACATCTTTCAAGTTTGCACTTCTCATTCTGCTGCTGGCTGACCCCTTCTGCCATTTTTCTTCTCCATGATCAACACCATGGAGTGAGCTACTTGGAGAAAAATGAATTTACAAGATTAAAACATCAGAATAGAAACACATCCATATTACTAGCCATTAGAAAGAGAAGAAGCCTGTTTCAGTATGATTTATTTGGTCCTCCTGAAGATTTAGGGTTTAAAATGATCTAAGGTAAATCTGGAATAGTTGGACTTTTTTCTTTGAAGAACATATGGAGGCCATTTCAAAGGAATCGGTAGAAATGCTCCCATTCCAGCTCTGCCCATGGATGGTGCAGTGACTTATAGCAAAGTTTTCCTATTTTAATTTTACCATGTGCAATTATATTGATGATTTTTAATGTTCCTTCTATTAATCTATAACCCCAGTGCTGGGCTGACATACTCACGTGAACTGAAACTAGTGAAATAGCACTAAGTGATTCAAAAATATTTTGGTGAGTAGAAGGGGAGAGCTCCACTGACTTCAATGAAGCTGGGCCAGTTTACACCAGCTGAGGATCTGGCCCTATATTGTTGTATTCACCCGAATGTTAATGTGTATTTTCATCACCTCTTGGGATCAAAGCATCTATTCCCTATATTTGTCAAATTAACTTGAGAACGGTGGATTGCTTCAAGAAGTACTGCAGCCCTGCCCAGTTTATTAGAGAATAGATTTTTATAGGTGAGGAACAAGATGAATTACACAGGATAGGCCAGTCCACATGTCCACCCTACAGGAGATTCTGCCTGAAGATGTGGGAATGGAAAAGATAGCTGTGGATTGGGATGATTCAGTGCATCCTCTCTGGAGTGCCCAGCAGAAACTACAGATGCTGTCCTTGGGCAGAACCCTTGTAGGAGGGCACAGACAGAAATACAGAGCTCTAGGCCAGGCTGGCAAAGGGAGGTACAGTTTTCAGCTCTGTGTGCCAGGAAGGTGGATGTTGGTGTCTGCCAGGTGTTATTGAACAGTTCTTTTTATTTCCATTTTCTCATTTCTTCTTTCCCCATAAACACCCCTTTTGTTAGTTAATCTACTGTCAACTTGACTATTCTGTTGGAGAAACTCTGCCTGCACCACTCCCAAAGAAGATGTTGGGTAGCAGGTGTCAATCCAGAAGCAGGTAAATGAGAGTAAGGCCTAGGTCTCAAAGGTATTTAGGCACCTAATTCCCATTGAAGTCAATAGAATCTTTGAGGATCTGGGCCTGTGTGTATTGTCTGCAGATTGCAGATGAGGGTGAATAAAGAGCCTGAACTACTCTGTCTCTCCTCTGGAGATTATAGACCTAGTTTAGACCAGATGTGAGTACAATTCCAATTGAAGTCAAGGAAATCTCTGTCCCTTTACACAGGACTGCTGTTCACCTGATGCTTCTACAGCACATTAGTGAAATATAATGTGGGAAAAATTTGCACCATTATTGGCCAAGGCATAATTAAGACGCTCTATTAGGACTCAGAAGATCTTGGGTGAGTTACTGGCTGTGCCACAGATCTACTGTGTGACCTTGAGCACATCACTTGGGACCCAATCGTGCACTGAGAACTGTGCAGGTGAGCCCCTGGGCCCACATGGAGCTTAACTGAAGCCAGTAGCACTGTGTGGAGGCTCAGGGGTTGGCCTGAGCAGTTCCCAGTACAGGATCAAGGCCTAAACTCTCTGCATCAGTTCTCCATGTATAGAGTTCACACTGGAAAGACTGTCATCACCTTTAGCAGACTAACTAAAAGAGCATGGAACAACTCAAAGCTTATCATTGAGACCAAAATGCTAGTGTACCAAGCTTGCGTCCTGAGCATTCTCATGTATGGTGGGGGAACACGGACGACTTATACTCCTCAGGAGAAAAGGTTAAACAGTCTCCACCTATGTTTACACTGCATACTCAACATCAAATGGCAAGATAAAGTCACTGACGCAAAGGTTCTTCGAAGGGCAAATTTAACAAGTGTGACAGCCCTGCTCCAGCAAAGATGACTGTGCCGGCTGGGCCATCTGAGTAGGTTGGAAGATGGATGCATACCCAAGGACGTGCTATACGAAGAGCTATCAGAAGGAACAACAGAATGTCCCAAGCTTTGCTATAAAGACACATGCAAGCGAGATATGAAGGAATTTGGAATTGATCCTGACTGATGGGAAATCTTGGCAAGTGACTGTAACAAGAGGTGCCATCATCTCCAGCAGAACATCAAAGTCCATGACAGGAGCTGGCTCCTAGAGCTTGAAGAGAAACGAGCTGGTAGGAAGCAAGCAGCTCCAAACCAAGATACATACATTTGTACTAACTGCCAAAGATCATGCAAATCTCAGATTGGACTATTCAGTCACATGAGACATTGCAAACCATCGACATCATAGGCTGCAAATCCCACCATCTCTCGCAAATTAAAGGATGCTATCAACTAGAATAGGGATAACAATATTTCCTCTCTACTGCCCTATCTCTGTCCTGTCCTTTTAGCCTGCAATCTTTTCAGAGTCTGTCTCTTAGTATGTATTTATACAGTGTCTTGTACACAATACAGGCCCAGTCTTGGCTGTTTTATTTAGAGATAAGCCAGAATGGCAATACTCTTTCTGTTAGCAGTGGCAGAAGAATTTTGAATGACTAATTGTTACCAACAAGTCTCACAAAATAGGCCTTATACCCCTCTGCCTCCAAAGTGTCTCTTTAAAAAGAAAATCATCATTTAAAAGACCAGAATTATTCTGATTAATCTCAAAGGGCTAGATTCCCAAAAAGACTTAGGTGCCTAACTGACACTTTTGATGCCTAAATCCCAGAATCAGGCCCCACTGGGATTCACAGAACCCCTGCTCAGCTGCTACACTCTGTAGGTGCCTAAACTTGTTGGCACCTACATTTTTGCAGTGAAAGTTCCCTAGGCGCCTATGTTTCTGCTTCTGGGCCTACGCTCTGCAGCTTCACTCTAGCCAGCTGGGTGCCTAAGTCCCAGAGTGATTTACAAACCAGGGGAAGACAGACGTATTGGGCCTAAGAGAAAGCAAGCATGAGAATGACATTGTAGCCTGTTGGTTAGAGCGCTCATGCACATATGGATGACCCAGTATCCATTTGTCCTATCATATCAGTGGAACTGGAGTCAGAGGGCCAGTGTTCCCAGGAGGTCGTGTTTTGATGGGACACCAGGGGAACAGGAAATGTGTGTAGCTAGGCAGGAAGTAACTGAGCCACAAGAACAGAGCAGACTACAGGACTTAATAAAGTTGCACTTGTTCAGCTTAACATGCATTCAGCTTCACTCTTTGTCAATGAAATAGACCCTCGCTCCAATGACTCTTTAATGCAGGGGTGGGGAACCTCCAGCCTGCAGGCCAGATCTGGCCAACTGCTTCTTTTCATCTGGCCTGCGGCAAGTCTCCGTGCCACGGGCCAGATGCCCCGAGCCTCGGCGCCCCTCTGCGGGGCTGGAGTCATGAGCGCTGTCTCACTGGCATGTCCCTGTGGCTCCAAGATGTAGGGGCGATTAGGGAAGCTCTGTGCTCTGCCCCCACGCCCAGCGCCGGCTCTGCATCTCCCATTGGCCAGGAACCGCACCTCGGGGAGCTGAGCAGCACAGAGCCAGGGCAGACAGGGAGCCTGCCTAAGCCCTGCTGGGCCGCTGACCGGGAGACACCTGAGGTAAGCGCTTCCCAGCCGGAGCCTGCAACCTGCACCCCCTCCTGCACCCAATCCCCTACAGCAGCCTGGAGGCCCCTCCTGCACTCAAACTTCCTCCCAGAGCCTAAAGCCACCAGCCCCCCACGCCCCTGAGTCCCCTCCCATACTTTAGCTCCCTCCCAGACCCCGCAACCCCACACGCACCCCAAACCCCTGTCCCATCCCCATCCCCACCCCAGAGCCCTCACCCCCAGCCAGAGCTGCGCCGCTTTCCACTCCCCAATCCCCTTCTCCAGCCCTGAGCCCACTCCTGCACCCAAAACCCCTTGTCCCCAGCCCAGAGCCCCCTCCTGCACTCTGAACCCATTTCTGGCCCCATCCTAGAGCCTAGGGAAGCCCCAAGCCTCCGCTCCCCCTGCAGGGCTGGAGCCATGAGCACTGGCTTGCTGCTCTGCGGGGGAATGCCCCGAGCCTCCTCCTGGTGGGGCTGTGTATGGCTCCTGTCATAAATATAAAGGGAAGGGTAACCATCTTTCTGTAATCAGTGCTATAAAATCCCTCCTGGCCAGAGGCAGAATCCTTTCACCTGTGAAGGATTCAGAAGCTAAGGTAACCCCGCTGGCACCTGACCGAAAATGACTAATAAGGGGACAAGATACTTTCAAATCTGGAGTGGAGGGGGGAAAGGCTTTTGTCTGTCTGTGTGATACCTTTGCCGGGAACAGATCAAGGATGCAAGCCCTCCAACTCCTGTAAAGTTAGTAAGTAATCTAGCTAGAAAATGCGTTAGGTTTTCTTTGTTTTGGCTTGTAAATTCGCTATGCTGGAGGAAATGTGTATTCCTGTTTTTGTGTCTTTTTGTAACTTAAGGTTTTGCCTAGAGGGATTCTCTGTGTTTTGAATCTGACTTCCTGTGAGATTATCTTCCATTCTAATCTTACAGAGTGTTCCTTTTATCTTTGTTTTGTTCTTCTAATCAAGTTCTGATTTTTAAGAATCTGATTGGTTTTTTGGGGTCTTAAAATCCAAGGCTGGTTTGTGTTTATTCTCAAGCCTCCCCAGGAAAGGGGGTGTAAGGGCTTGAGGGGATATTTTGGGGAAATAGGAACTCTAAGTGGTCCTTTCCCTGTTCTTTGTCTAAATCACCTGGCGGTGGCAGCATAGTGTTAAATGACAAGGCAAAGTTTGTGCTTTGGGAAAGTTTTTTTAACCTAAGCTGGTAAAAATAAGCTTAGGAGGTCTTTCATGCGGGTCCCCACATCTGAACCCCAGAGTTCAGAGTGGGGAAGTAACCTTGACAGCTCCCAACTGATTTAGGTTTTCCTAACCCTGCTTTAATTATTTATGCACAGTGGAACAACTTCAACAGGAGAGAGTGAGGGAGCCCCATACCAGAATACCCCATAGCCCAGTAGTTAGGGCACTCACCTGAGATCCCTGGCCAAATCTATTCTCCCTCTCAGGTGGAGAGGGGACTTGAACAGAAGGACTCCCATATCCCACGTGAGTACCCTAACCATTAGGCTAAAAGTTGTAAGGGGAATGTCTGTCACCTCATCTAAGTTCCTTTCTGAATCTAGCCCAGATTTTTCATAGGAAATGCTACGTTATGGTTTGGGCCGCTCACATCAGAATATACCCATCACATTGATTTACATGCTATATGGTGAGTCAGCCAGCCAGCCATGTGAGTGCATAAGTTTTCTGGATGCTTTGGGCCTGGAGCTCTCACAGCAGGAGAACACAGATGTTCACTGTCATTCATTAATGGCCAGTGCAATATGTAGAATGGAACCACACCTCCCATAAAGGCTAAAATTATTCACATCTCAAACTCAGAATATGGGAGTTTATGTTGTACTGAAATATTCTGGCACTTGCTTTTTTTCAGAGTCACCTTTAAAGGAACTGCAATTTTGAGGAAGGTTAATTTATAATAAAAATGTAAAACAAATGTGGCCCTCAGATGTTTCTTACTTTGTGCAACCTTTTATAAATAAAGGGTATTCTAAATGACCTTACTGATAGTAAAGCACTATGGTCCATGGGTTATGTGAGATCCCATTATTACCAAAGGAGGTTGTGTGGGTGTAGATTAAGGATTCCTAACCAAGACTTTATATTGTAAACTCTATAGGGAAGGGACCATGTTTATTTCTATGTCAAATACACCGTTACCTCTTAACTAATAATAAATAGTAGGAGTGCACAAACAGAAGCATATGCATTCAGAGCTGAGCCTGAAATCTTTTCGTATTGCTCTGGATTTCATGGTGTTATTAACAGGATTGAAAAAAAATATTGTGGGGAAAAAAGGATAATTTAAGTTGGCATGGTTTTGGTACAATTTCACATAACTTGCATGAGTATTATGTATAAATCCATTATTTTAATTTCACATAGAAGTTGGAGATGTAAAATACCTGTAATGCTGTCTATATAGATATTTATGAAGAGATAAAACACAATTATTTAAAAAAATTAAAAAATCTGATTTTTAAAAATTTGAATAAAATACAGGTTCATTTTAAAAAATAAATCTACTCAAAATTAAATTTGAAATTATGACAAACTATGGTAAAACCTAAGCTTACTATAATGTATTACAATCATTTAAATTAAAAACAATATCAAGCAACATATTTTCTAATGAAGTTTTAAAGAAAGTCAAACCACTTGGTGGTAGTTACTGGCTAAGCACCTGGAACCAGAGTTTGTTGAAGTGCTAAACAGCTTTTGAAAGCAGTAGCCTCTTCTACAGGTTCTGAAATAATATTGTCTTAATCTTAGTTTATTCAAATAATTCAGTTCAATGACTAGTCATTCAACCTTAAGAAACCAATCAGGAGTTGAAAAAAACAGGAAATCTTGTTTTCCTCTTCCAATCTATGAATAAAAATTGGGTGTAAGAGGGCGAGATCTACTAGTTTTAAAATCCTGAAAGACATGTTGATTGGAAACAATCCATTCAACTCTCAAACTACAGATAATACTTCCTTTGTTTGATAAATCAGTTTTAAATGCAAAACATGTTTTGATAAATGTTTTGGTAAACGTTTTTTCTTAGGTATCCAGCACATTTAAGGTAGTGTTCTTTAACTTAAATAAAGTTTGTTTTGGTGCATTTTTCGTTGAATTCAAATTCCCATCTAACTTGAACTTGACTGACACAAATCACAAGTAAAAAAAAATCTAGAAACTAAGAAAATCATCATTAACCACTTTCTAACATAATCAAAATGTAAAAATTAAGGATCTAAGTAAATGTAAATTAAGCTATATAATTGCTTAAATAACTGCGTATAGATATAGTATATCTACATGGTTAGTAAAAAGAAGCACCACATTTAATGTAAAGGCTATATTTAGTTGCAAATGATCAAGGTTACTCTATTAAATTGGCTTGATTTCAATCAATCAACACTGGTACTTATAGAGCCCTTGCCACCACAGTGATGATGACCAGTTGTAGGTACCCTTAATTAACCTTAAGCCTGGATGAACATCTCCCACAGAATCAGTAGCAAAGCTAGGTTCAGAACTCATGAGTCAATGGTTCCAATCCTGGCCACACACACACACACACGACTAGGGCTGGATTTGATAGCACAAATCTATCAAAAGTTGTTCTTACATGATCTCACCCTTAAATGGTAGAAATCTCATGGGATGAACACTCAGCACAATAGGAGCTTGATCTGACTGGGGCCTGTGGACACTACTATAACATAAATCATAAATTGTAATAATTTTAATAAAAATAATTTCTGCCATCTCAAGCTACATCCAAACCATATCTAGAAAATGTGCCTCTTTCAGGCACTGATAACCCTGTTAAATAACTGGATGGCAGAATGAAGAGCTTGCTGTTCAATTCCCATCTCTGTTACAGAATCTGTAAATGTGGCCATGTCATTTTAGCTGTTCTGTGCCTCAGTTTCTTTGTCTGTAAAATGGGGATAAGCTGAACCTCTCTCCTAGGACTGTTATAGTGATAAATTCTTAACATCTGAAAGGATCGCAGAAACTGTGGGGATGGAGACCATATAAGTATCTCCATAGGTCCCAGCTTGAACTCACAACAATAGGAATGAGAGTTTGTAACCAGGATTTGAGGATCTACATGAGGCCTATTTCTGTCTACAATGTAGTTTGGGGTCCTAGGTGCTACAGCAAAAGCTCAAGTCAGGTGTAAGATGTCATCAAGACTGAGGGGGTACAGCTATGCCTACTCCTGCTTTCAGTGGCTTGAGGGCACTACCACTGCCAGACCCATTATCTCCAGACTTACTTTCTGCTGTTTCCCAAATAGGCATTCACTATTCTTTGCTCAGAGGAGCAGAAGAAGCTTTCGCTTTGGATGTCTAATTTCTAGAGCCTCCCTCTCTCTATCCAATATGCCTTTAATCAGATAGTGATTATTATTCCTCTCATCCCACACACTAACTTCTCCTTTGCTTCGTCCATCCTTTAATATGCTGAAGAAAAGGGTAGTCAAATGTCTTGCTTGGGGAATATTCTTTCTCGCCTCCATCAAAGCATTGGCCAGTTGGCCTGGGGCTTTTGTGTTTGTGGTTCTTGTTCTTGGGTTTGTGTTTTTTAGCCTTCCTCTGAAACATCAGCTATTAGCCAGTTACAGAGTCAGTTTCATTGGACTTGATGCACCTATGGGTTGCTGGTCCACGTCGACAAATCCTGTGTTCCAATCTCTATCTAAAAAACCTCTGCTCTCACACAGCGACATCTCTCACCACTTCGTTCTCAAAACTTCTACTATCCAATGAACAAACACTAAAAACATCTCTATGGATATGTTGTCTTTTTCTAAACTAATAATCTTTGTATAGATTTTATTTTCACCTGAAATATCATTGTATGGTTCCAAACTCTCATGGTCATTCTTAATTTGAACCCTGCCAATCGTGTAGGTCAATAAACATTTAGCCAAATACTGAAGCAATTATTATGGAAATACTATCTTCCTCTCGCTAACTTTCACTAACATCTTCTGCTGTGAACTGACACCTTTATTTTTGAGCCGGAAGCTAAGTCTCTCGGGAATAATGATTAGAGAGTGTAAAAGAGCAAAATGGAATTGGAATGAATGCTCGAGGAGTCAAAACTGTGCTGGTTTTGTGTTCATGTGTAAAACTGCTTGTATAGCCTTAATTAATCGCTGGCACAGTTTCTCCAAGGCAAGCTGAAAAGTCTACATACATTATTTAGTTATGGGTTCCAGAGGATTTCTGAGACACCATCCCATGCCGAGGGAGGTGGCCAGCAGGGATTACTGAGATCTGTTTTATTGTTTATTTATATCTTCTAATTCAAATGAGAATGTTTTATGATTCAACGCCCCCACCCCCCTGCCAAGGGTGCAGTAGCTAATTTATGTGACAGTGTGTTCCTCATAGTGTACCTTCTTCATTCAGTCTCCATTTGCTTCTTACATCCACTTGTCTTAAATTAGATTGTAAACTCTAGCAGAGGACCACCTTTGTACCCTCTGGATTCTGGACTGAAGCGGCCCACATTGTAAATGAGAGAAGCCCTGGGAGGGCAGGGATGGCAGGTTTGTAGAAATTTTGGTGGTGCCCAGAACCCGCCCCCGCCCTAACTCCACCCCCCACCTGCCCAAGGCTCTGGGAGGGAGTTTGGGGTGGGGGAGGAGGTCTGGGGTGCAGGCAAGAGGGGGCCGGGGGAGGCGCGGTGGGGCGGCAGGTGGGGATGGGGGAGGTCACCCGGCCCCAAATACTGGTGGAGCTGGGCCCCTGAGCTCTGAATATTGCTGGTGCTAAGGCACCACGTGGAGATATAACTCGCCGCCTATGCTGGGAGGTGCTCTAATTTGTGACAGCTTCAGGAGGGCCATCTCCAGCTGTATTACAGGCCAGAATCTCCATAGCAGTGAGCACGGAGAAACACCCCAGACACACCCTCTCCCACCACAGACTGTGCTCTTATCATGGCCCTTATCCTGGGGCTTGCCAGAGGGCCAGTTATATGGGTCCTACATTATTCCTACACCAGAAGAATTCTCCCCTACCACTTTTGGCACCTATACAGCCTCCCTCGATACGCTGCTAAAGTGGTGCCCAGGAACCACAGCAGGGGTTATATCACAAGTCCCCCATAAGTTTTGAGACCAGAAAGGACCAGCATGATTATCTAGAGTCTAGACTACCTTCTGAAATAACACAGGCCATAGAATTTCACCCAGTGAAATTCCTGGAATGGAGGCAATTGGCATTCACTTATGTTAGGAAGGATCAATATCTAACATATAATAACAAAATGAGTTACAATATTAGTGTAACTAATAGAGGAAGATTCTTCTTACTGCAGTATCTATAAGCCACAAATGAAATTAGTGCCCTGTTGTGCTGGGTGCTGTACAAACACTTGGTAAGAGGCAGTTCCTGCCCTGAGGAGTTTACACTCTAAATCGACAAGGCAGGCAAGGGAAGAAAGGAAGTATCAGCCATACCTTACAGAGCGAGAACTGAGACACAGAGAAATTAAATGATTTACCCAAGGGCATGCAGGAAGTGTAAGGCATGGGCTGGGTTTTAATTCATATAGTCTGGGTCTCCCAGCCCAGTGGCTTAATCAGAAGACAGTCCTTCCTATATTTCTGCTTCCTCCAGAAGAGTTTTAAGAAGCACTTCCACTTCCTCCTGAGCAAAAATAAATAAATAAAAATAAAAATCTAATGGCTCTTGTTCCCATTTTACAATTAGAAAAACTGCAGTCGAAAAGAATGGCGCAGTAACTTGGCCAAGGCCACATAGTGAGCCAGTAACAGAGCAAGGCATGAATGAATCTCAGAGTCCTTGTTCTGAAATCTTACTGAGCTAGCCGCAGCATTAGTATTTTAGGTCTCAAATATAGTGAAGGAGATTCTCTTACTTACACATAACATTTAATAGATACAGCCACTAATATGGTTACCACTTGTACAGATATGGTATGTAATATTTATTATTCTTTCCCTACCACAAGGGAACTGTTTGTTTTTTCTTTTATTAGAAATTTCCAGCTCTATTAGACTATTTTCCAGCAGTTTGTTCTGTTGAACAAACGGATGGAATGAAATCCAAATCCCTTAATGTACATTTATCTTATTCAAGCGAACTAACTGCTAAAAGACAACATTTAAGCTGAATGCAAAAATACTTCCCTTTACACCTGTGAATTAGAAAATACTCTACATTCATTTCTGCCAGAATATTTCACACACCTAAGTATGATTTTCATGAATGCACCTTCTTCATAGGCTAAAAAAGCGCATTAGCCAGGAAGAACTGAGAATGCTGTTAAACTGCAGCAGTCTGCAGTTCATGAAATGAAAGATCACCTTAAGCCATTGCTTTGAAGTTTCCCTCATGTTTCCAATTCATTTCCAACAGATGGATAACCTGCCAAAAACACTTCCAGCAGAGATAAAAATATTTGGCTAGTGGAAATCATACACCCTTTTTGAAGATTATCAGCAGATCAAAGATTCAAAAAGGCAGGCTGTTTTCTACAGACAGTTTACTTAAATCCCCACCTCTCTCTACCTATGTGTCTCCAGCTAATTAATTTATTCATCTCTTCCACTGGGATACCTAAGCAGGATGTGGAAGAACGTGCCAGCAATTGCAGTGTTATGGAAGGCATTACAAGTTAGATGGTTGTTTGGGGCTTTAAAAATGTCATGTTAACCCTATGGGACCTATTTTCTTCCCATTCACAACTGTCATTGATTCTGTGGCACCTCAGCCAAACAGTTTTCATTTACTGGAATTGCAAGACCATGATTGAAAGTGGCTCAACTATTCCACTTTATTGCTACAAGGCTCCCTTTCACTGGGTATTTTGGAATGGTACTTTGCACAATAATGGCAACTGAAATGGTCTTTGTTACTAATGGAAGGTGCCTGTGCTGACTGTGGACCATGGAATGTTAGGTGCCTCTCTCTTCCTCATTAATTTCCTGCAGAAGGAAGGGTTTTTTTTGCTTAAATGGACCTATAAGTGAGGCTTTCTTCATTTACATTTGACTACCTGCCACTCCCTCGACCTAGGAAATAGTGACAAACATTTTAAATAATTTACTGTAGGAAAAATAAATGTAACAGGTGCTTAGACAAGACCAGTTAGTTAAGAAGAAGGTTAGACCAATACCGGTCAGGGACGGTCTAGGTATATTTCCAGCCTCAGTATGGGGGCGCTGCACTATATGACCACTCAATGTCCCTTACATTTCTATGATTCTGTGTGGGGGAAAATATTCAGGGGGGCTATCCTGACCACACCCACTCCACTGCATGCATGGAAAGCCATGGATGCAGTGGCAGCATTGCAGTACAGCTGAACAAGGGAAGACAGAATTCATATGTGGTTGGAGCATCAGTGCACCTGGCACCTCTCTCCACTGCTTCTCCCATCTCAAGCGATTCTTCCCCCCGCTCCTCACAAAACACTTTCCCCTAGATCCCTGCTTACCTACGCATGACCCTGACATCCTTTCACAATCTCATAGTCCCCCATGTTCCCTAACGCAACTTTGCTCCCCCTGCCTTTACATTCCTGTTTAACCCCCAAACCAGTCTGATTGCTCCCCTTTTCTTCCTATGGAGATACTTCATGTGCACTGGAGAAGAAGAGAGCAGGGAGGCGAGGGGTTCGGCACCAGGAATGGGCAGTGTGAGCCCTTCCATTACTAAAGGCCCTCCCTTGCAGTGTAAGGGGCTGGGGTGCACTGGATCCTAGCATCAGCTAATGATGGGGGACAACAAATGAAAAAAAACAGGATGGGAGTGAAGGTCACAGGGTCAAATGCATGGAGTCAGAGGGAGACAGGGATCAGAGAACCCCAGAGAGCTCCCATTGCTCCTCGAAGGTGTCCAGGGAGCCAGTGGACGTGGCCCAGAGGAATGCTGCCTGGAGACATGACTTGGGATTGGAAATAGGCCCCCCCCAGTCACAGATCACCATACCATCTAGCTTCCTCCTCCTGGCACGGTGTGTGGCCATCTTGGCCAGTGCCAGGAGGAGGTTGGCAAGGAGGTTTCGCAACTTTATGGCCACGGGCAGGGTGTGCAAAGAGCAAGGGGTGTGGGGAAAAGTGCAGCCAGAACTTAAGGAGGTTTTGGAGGAGCTGGAAGAGGGGCTGTAACCTGAAGCACTCTATATACATGTGTACCAGGGTCTCCGTCTCGCTGCAGAAGGGGTGGGTGTCAATGGAAGTTGTGAACCATGCCAGGTACAGGCCCATGCTCACAGTTCAGTGAAGGAGCAGCTAACTAATATCCCCGGTGGGCGGTGGGGCCAGAATGGAATACAGACTGCCCCACCAGGGTCCCGTACCATCCTGGGGTAGTAAGAGGGCCTGCCACTTGGTGTCGGGGTGGGACATGAGGGCGAGGGATCAAGAGCAGTGGGGATAGTGGAGGAACGAGGGTATGACTAAATGTAGAATTACTGCTGTGAGGAGCCCAGAGTCTCTGTGTCAAAACCTTAGCAATGAAGGACTCCCCTGACAGAGAGCCTGAAGCCCTTTTGAGCAGTGGGATAGCAGCACTGTGGAAAGCCCTTGATCTGTCCATGTCTTAGTGGTATTTAGCTTTCCGGGTATTGGTGCCTGGTGCAACATAGTAGGGAGGCAGCAGTGCCTGGGGATCTTTTCACATGTCTAGGCCTCAAGGCCAAGACCCTAGAATGTCCTGCACCCCAAGTTGCCACCCTCCATGCTCCCCTGCATACAAACCTCTTCTCCCAATTCCTTGTGCATCCCAGTGATGTCAGTCCCCTTCTCCATCACAGTCCGATTTACCGCATTCCCCCAAAGCCTACCACCATACCAGCTGTGCCCAGCCTTTGTCCACTGGATAGACATAGCTGGAGAGTCAGGCATAAAACTAGCTAGAACGTTTCAACAAATACGAAGGGATTTTAACCCTGCTTTAGATAAAAATTTCATTGCAAGTATGGAGTTGCTGCTGATACCTCTGTAATATACCTACGGGCACATGCCCAATAACCAGGGTATTATCATAATAAAGTATTTTCTTTTTGATTCTTCCCCTGTTTTTTGAGTGTAGCATCTTTGCTGCTTTTTCTTTTGCCATACAGGCTTGTTATATGTCAGGGACACTTGCCGGGCCAGGTGACCGTAAGCAGTCTGCTATAATAAGCTTCTTTTCCGTCGCCTGCATTATGTCTGTTCAGGCTCTGGCTGTGGCACAGTACTCCCCAGATGGCACTAGCCGAAACTCAGTAACACCTTGTGTCACCCCAACGGCACCAACAGAATGGATATGCTGATTTCTTTTCCCACAGAGTAGCTTCACCGAATGCTTCCTCCATCTCCTCACTAACCTGATTTAAATGCAGCTTGAAAGCACAAAGACTGCTTGGACTTATTTTTATATGATTACTCTCATCTTTCCTGCATGCAGGGTGGATTTCGTTTTCATCTCCAGAATTTACTTTTCGATATCTAGGGTATTTAAGTCACCATCAAAATAAATGTTACTTTTCGAACTGTGTTATCCCCAAAGCCTTGCCATCTCCCACAGTCTTGCTTAGCCTGACGGTTGACAGAAATGATGGTATAGGAGACGGTATACATTCTACTTTTTAATAGGAGCATTGTCTTTACAGAAGCTACTAAAGTGCTTCCATATCAAAACTCAAATCCAAAATTATGTAAACACGATGAAAGGCTTTTTATCACAACCATATTGTTCATAAAGAAAGAAAACCCATACGCCCAGAGAAGATGTTTTAATGAAGTGAATACAGTCTGGATTATTACTGAGGGAAAGTGACAGCATTGTCAAAGGTTAATGGATTAGGTGATGTATGATTTTTTATTAGTCAGAGATGGAGAAAGCCTGTTAAACCATCCAGACCATGAAACCCTGAAAATGTAGAACTGTTCCATACAGGACATAATAACCATAAATCTTACCACAGAGTGATCTCGCTCAATGCAGTCATTTTCTTTTCTTTGTTGTTATTTTTCTATCACCCTTAAATTGTTTATAAAAACCACATTTTTTAAATTTTGAAGATTTTTGTAGCTTCACCTTAAGGCACCACCAGTAAATTTTTCAAAAGGATCTTTGTGATTTCTGAGCCAAGTGACTTAGGCAGTTAGGACTGAGATTTGCAGAAAACACCTAGGTGTGTCATCCCCATTGGGAATTAGATTCTTATGCACTTCTGAAAATCCCACTATTAGGACCCTATGTCTCACTGACTTTTCATAAAACTTGGGTTCTTAGGTGTCTAAAGCCTACTGAAAATGGGACTTAAGCACTTCTGAAAAATTTACCCCACATCTCCACCAAGTGAAGTGCATCCAGTTCTAGTTGCATCTGAAGAAGTGGGGTTTTTTACCCACGGAAGCTTATGCTCAAATAAATCTGTTCGTCTTTAAGGTGCCACTGGACTCCTTGTTGTTTTTATCCAGGTCTAGCATGGACTGCAGCTCTATAATACAGAATGAATGTAAATGTAACGTGACTATGTGTTGTTTGATACAATAGACTGGGTGGATGATCAGTTGTGCATAGTAAAGTGAACTCATGAACGAACAATCACCAGCCTTTTCGTCCTCAGCTATAATACCCTCCATTATCTCCACAAATACTCAAAAAGGCAGGAAATATAGCAAAGGAAGAAACATTAACATGTTGCCCTCCTAGCTTTTCCCCAATTACATCATCGTGAATAAACTCAATATAAAATACACATCCATTGTGTCACCAGGTGATGACAGTTTAAATTTCAGCACATAGACCATTCAAGCTGCTGAACTGTGGGAAGAATTATTATTTCTCCTGATCAAAGCCAAGTTTTCAAAATACAGTTGTAGCTTCTTGATGCTTTCTAGCGATATTCTGGAATCAAATGCACAGAAATCATGTGAGCTCTCTAGAAAGCAGAACCAAGATGCTTGATTAAAATTGCAATGATGCAGGTGGGGTAATCCAATTGAAACCTCATTTAACTTTTGATAGGAATTAGTTCACATCTGTACTGATTCCTGGGTTGTGTTCAGTTCACTGCAGTCCATTTATAAAGATAACCTACTGCTGGCCACTTGATGTCACCATTGCTCTCCTCAGCTGCAAATATCCAGCAGTAAAGCACAAAGCATCAGTTTGCAAATCTTAGCAACCCTCTTCCACTGTGATGTCTCAAGAAACTAAATGGCTGAGTATGGCTAGAATGTGGCTACTCGGGGGTAAGCTATGTATGATTGTATATAGATTTAGATTACACTATTAATAAACTGTACTATCTTTGAGATTGTAAACTCTTTGGGGCAGAGACTATCATTCACTGTATGTTTCTACAGTGGATAGCACAATGGGACAATGTGCTTGTGGTCTATAGGCATTACTCTAGGACAAATAATACTAAAACCCCAACACAGTCAATTACCACTTGACCATTTAATTTATATATTGTACCCATCCTCACACACATATACTCACAGTTTGTTTGTTTGTGATCGGGACAGGGTGGGAAAGCTCTTTGTGGCATGGTCTGTGCCTGCCTTATGTCTTGGAAGTGCCTAGCACATTGTAGGTGCTAACCGACACAAATAATACATAATAGCAATAATAAACATCTTTAAACTTTAATCTTGTTGTGCTGCATAATTTCACTAGTATCCAAGTACATCGTTACATGAGAGATGAACTGCAAAGGCCAAAATGAACATCTCTATTAAACCCTGTCATAAATATAAAGGGAAGGGTAAACCCCTTTGAAATCCCTCCTGGCCAGGGGAAAGCTCCTCTCACCTGTAAAGGGTTAAGAAGCTAAAGGTAACCTCGCTGGCACCTGACCAAAATGACCAATGAGGAGACAAGATACTTTCAAAAGCTGGGAGGAGGGAGAGAAACAAAGGGTTTGTGTGTCTGTCTGTAGTCGTCTTGGCCGGGGACAGAACAGGAATGGAGTCTTAGAACTTTTAGTAAGTAATCTAGCTAGGTATGTGTTAGATTATGATTTCTTTAAATGGCTGAGAAAAGAATTGTGCTGAATAGAATAACTATTTCTGACTGTGTATCTTTTTTGTAACTTAAGGTTTTGCCTAGAGGGGTTCTCTATGTTTTTGAATCTAATTACCCTGTAAGATATCTACCATCCTGATTTTACAGGGGGGATTTCTTTATTTCTATTTACTTCTATTTTTTATTAAAAGTCTTCTTGTAAAACACTGAATGCTTTTTCATTGTTCTCAGATCCAAGGGTTTGGGTCTGTGGTCACCTATGCAAATTGGTGAGGCTTTTTACCAAACCTTGTCCAGGAAGTGGGGTGCAAGGTTTTGGGAAGTATTTTGGGGGGAAGGACGCGTCCAAACAGCTCTTCCCCAGTAACCAGTATTAGTTTGGTGGTGGTAGCGGCCATTACAAGGATAACGGGGGTAATATTTTGTACCTTGGGGAAGTTTTAACCTAAGCTGGTAAGGATAAGCTTAGGAGGTTTTTCATGCAGGTCCCCACATCTGTACCCTAGAGTTCAGAGTGGGGGAGGAACCTTGACATGGTGGCACAGTGGTGGGATTAACCTGAAATCATTTTGAGATCCAGTTGAGATTTTTTGAACTAGAAATACAGATTTTAAAAAGGAATTTTTAGGAAGTCCAGAAGGCAGCTTTGAAACTGAAAGCAGCTTGGTTTCTCTCTGCTTTGTGGCCAAGCAGAGACAAAAGGGGATTATCTTGTGAATTGCAGATTTTCTTTGCCTGGAGGCAGGGTACTTAACTCCTGCAGGGAAATTCACAGTCTTCCAACCCAGAGGTTTTTTTTTTTTTTTTTTTCTTTTCTTCCTAAAAGTAAATAGGGGGTGTGTGCTCTACCCATTTGCCTGGAGACAAAAGTGGCAGGGTTTTTTTTTTTAGGATTTTGATTTTTATTTTTTTTTTGTTTTACAAGGAGCACAGGTTTGAAAAGAAATTTTTTTCTTCTTTGGGCTGGGTAAGCAGGTTTCCAAGTAGTTGGAGGTTTTTTGCTTTAATTTGGGCCCAGAGCAGAGACAAGGGAATTGTCTTTTTCTGTAGGCTGACAATCACTATCAGAGAATAGGTATTCTATTCCAGCACAGCAAAATTTTACAGCCAAGTTTTGTTTGTTTATTTCTAAACCTCGGGTGTAAAGTTAGTTAAAAACAGAGAGGTTAGAATGGCCAAATCCTCAGCTCGACTACAGCTGGAATTAGCCAAATTTCAGGCTGAGGAAAAACAAAGGGAACATGAAAGACAGATAGAACTCATGCAGCTGAAGAAGGAACAAGAAAGGGAGGCAGAACAACACCAAGAGGCTGCCCACAAGAGGGAAATGGAGGCAAGGAAGCATGTGGAGGAGGAGAGGGAAAAAGAGAGGAAGCATGTGGAGGAGGAGAAGGAAAAAGAGAGGAAGCATGTGGAGGAGGAGAGGGAAAAAGAGAGGAAGCATGTGGAGGAGATGGAGAGGATAAAGACCCAGCAGAATATACCAACAAACCCTAGCAATCCTTCTCCAGGTACCACTTCCCATCCCAGAAAGTTCCCCACCTACAAGGCAGGTGATGATACTGAGGCCTTCTTAGAAAACTTCGAAAGGGCCTGCCTTGGGTACAACATCTCTACTGACCAATACATGGTAGAGCTGAGGCCGCAGCTCAGTGGACCCTTAGCTGAGGTGGCAGCTGAAATGCCTAAAGAACACATGAACAAGTATGAACTGTTTAAATCCAAGGCGAGAGTCAGAATGGGGATAACACCCGAGCAGTCTCGTCGGAGGTTCAGAGCCCTAAGGTGGAAACCAGACATGTCATTTACCCGACATGCCTACCACATTGTAAAACATTGGGATGCCTGGATATCAGGAGCAAGTGTTGAATCTCCAGTAAATTTGCCCTTCCTAATGCAAATGGAACAATTCTTAGAGGGTGTTCCTGAGGAAATAGAAAGATACATCCTAGATGGGAAACCCAAAACTGTAATTGAGGCAGGAGAGATTGGAGCCAGATGGGTGGAGGTGGCAGAGAAGAAGAAAACTGGTCGCAGTTGGAGCGGAGACCAGAAGGGACCACCCCAGACCACACCCTATTACCGGGGGCCGCCCAAAGCCCCACCTACCTCCCAAAGAACCCTCCAGACCCCTTATCGTCCCACCACCCCGTTCTCCAGCAACCCTCCTCGCCCCGGTGACCCGTCAGCTGGACGATGTTTTAAATGTAACGAGCTGGGGCATGTAAAGGCCAACTGCCCCAAGAACCCCAACAGATTACAGTTCATTGCACCGGAATCACACCAGAGGTCCACAGGCCCAGATACCTCCCAGATACCCTTGGAGCGGAGGGAAACTGTGAGTGTGGGTGGGAAGAAGGTCACCGCGTGGAGGGACACCGGAGCACAAGTGTCAGCTATCCATGCTTCCTTAGTGGACCCCAATTTAATCAACCCAGAGATCCAAGTGACGATTCAACCCTTCAAGTCCAACTCTTTCAATTTGCCTACAGCCAAGTTGCCTGTCCAGTACAAGGGCTGGTCAGGAATGTGGACTTTTGCAGTCTATGATGATTATCCCATCCCCATGCTGTTGGGGGAAGACTTGGCCAATCATGTGAAGCAGGCCAAGAGGGTGGGAATGGTCACCCGCAA
This sequence comes from Lepidochelys olivacea, assembly GCF_965140295.1. Lineage (NCBI taxonomy): Eukaryota > Metazoa > Chordata > Testudines > Cheloniidae > Lepidochelys > Lepidochelys olivacea. The sequence goes on from NC_140411.1 coordinate 272,957,333, forward strand.
CCAGGCTAAACAAGCCGTGAGGCCTAGCTCTGTTCCGGAAACTTCTATCAGGACCCAGTCAGAGGTGATGGACCTGGACCCCAGGCCAATGTCTGCAACAGCAGTAGTGGATCCAGTCCCAGAGACCCAGACGGAACCAGTCCCAGAACCAGAACCAGCCAAACAACCAACACCAGACCCCGTGTCAGCACTGAATCCAGTACTTGCAACCTCAACACCAGAGGGCCCCACCGAACCTGAACTGGCAGCAGCCGATAACCCTACACAAGAGGCTCAGCCGGAGCCTGAATCCCAACATAGTGCACCAGCGGAGAGCGGTTCACAGTCAACAGAAACAGCTCCATCCCCTATATCGCTTCCAGAGGGACCAAGCCTAGGTCCACAATCCCATGAGGAACTGATGTCTCCAGCATCAAGGGAACAGTTCCAGACCGAACAGGAAGCAGATGAAAGCCTCCAGAGAGCTTGGACGGCGGCACGGAGCAACCCACCGCCTCTCAGCTCTTCTAATAGATCCAGGTTTGTTGTAGAAAGAGGACTTTTATACAAGGAAACTCTTTCTGGGGGACACCAGGAAGACTGGCATCCTCAGAGACAGTTGGTAGTTCCAACTAAATACCGGGCCAAGCTCTTGAGCTTAGCCCATGATCACCCTAGTGGCCATGCTGGGGTGAACAGGACCAAAGACCGTTTGGGGGGGTCATTCCACTGGGAGGGAATGGGCAAGGATGTTTCTACCTATGTCCAGTCTTGTGAGGTGTGCCAAAGAGTGGGAAAACCCCAAGACCAGGTCAAAGCTCCTCTCCAGCCACTCCCCATCATTGAAGTTCCATTTCAGCGAGTAGCTGTGGATATTCTGGGTCCTTTTCCGAAAAAGACACCCAGAGGAAAGCAGTACATACTGACTTTCATGGATTTTGCCACCCGATGGCCGGAAGCAGTAGCTCTAAGCAACACCAGGGCTAAAATGTGTGCCAGGCACTAGCAGACATTTTTGCCAGGGTAGGTTGGCCCTCCGACATCCTCACAGATGCAGGGACTAATTTCCTGGCAGGAACTATGAAAAACCTTTGGGAAGCTCATGGGGTAAATCGCTTGGTTGCCACTCCTTACCATCATCAAACAAATGGCATGGTGGAGAAGTTTAATGGAACTTTGGGGGCCATGATACGTAAATTCGTAAATGAGCACTCCAATGATTGGGACCTAGTATTGCAGCAGTTGCTCTTTGCCTACAGAGCTGTACCACATCCCAGTTTAGGGTTTTCCCCATTTGAACTTGTATATGGCCGTGAGGTTAAGGGGCCATTGCAGTTGGTGAAGCAGCAATGGGAGGGATTTACACCTTCTCCAGGAACTAACATTCTGGACTTTGTAACCAACCTACAAAACACCCTCCGAACCTCTTTAGCCCTTGCTAGAGAAAACTTACAGGATGCTCAAAAAGAGCAAAAAGCCTGGTATGATAAACATGCCAGAGAGCGTTCCTTCAAAGTAGGAGACCAGGTCATGGTCTTAAAGGCGCTCCAGGCCCATAAAATGGAAGCATCATGGGAAGGGCCATTCACGGTCCAGGAGCGCCTGGGAGCTGTTAATTATCTCATAGCATTCCCCACCTCCAACCGAAAGCCTAAGGTGTATCATATTAATTCTCTAAAGCCCTTTTATTCCAGAGAATTAAAGGTTTGTCAGTTTACAGCCCAGGGAGGAGACGACGCTGAGTGGCCTGAAGGTGTCTATTACGAAGGGAAATGTGCTGGTGGTGTGGAAGAGGTGAACCTCTCCATGACCCTTGGGCGTATGCAGCGACAGCAGATCCAGGAGCTGTGCACTAGCTACGCGCCAACGTTCTCAGCCACCCCAGGACTGACTGAACGGGCATACCACTCCATTGACACAGGTAATGCTCACCCAATTAGGGTCCAACCTTACCGGGTGTCTCCTCAAGCTAAAACTGCTATAGAACGGGAGATCCAGGATATGTTACAGATGGGTGTAATCCGCCCCTCTGAAAGTGCATGGGCATCTCCAGTGGTTCTAGTTCCCAAACCAGATGGGGAAATACGTTTTTGCGTGGACTACCGTAAGCTAAATGCTGTAACTCGCCCAGACAACTATCCCATGCCACGCACAGATGAACTATTAGAGAAACTGGGAAGGGCCCAGTTCATCTCTACCTTGGACTTAACCAAGGGGTACTGGCAGGTACCGCTAGATGAATCTGCCAAGGAAAGGTCAGCCTTCATCACACATCTCGGGCTGTATGAATTTAATGTACTCCCTTTCGGGCTGCGAAATGCACCCGCCACTTTCCAAAGACTTGTAGATGGTCTCCTAGCGGGATTAGGAGAATATGCAGTCGCCTACCTTGACGATGTGGCCATATTTTCGGATTCCTGGGCAGACCACCTGGAACATCTAAAAAAAAAGTCCTTGAGCGCATAAGGGAGGCAGGACTAACTGTTAAGGCTAAGAAGTGTCAAATAGGCCTAAACAGAGTGACTTACCTTGGACACCAGGTGGGTCAAGGAACTATCAGCCCCCTACAGGCCAAAGTGGATGCTATCCAAAAGTGGCCTGTCCCAAAGTCAAAGAAACAGGTTCAATCCTTCTTAGGCTTGGCCGGTTATTACAGACGATTTGTACCGCACTACAGCCAAATCGCTGCCCCACTGACAGACCTAACCAAAAAGAAACAGCCAAATGCTGTTCAGTGGACCGGAAAGTGTCAGAAGGCCTTTAACAAGCTTAAAGCGACACTCATGTCTGACCCTGTACTAAGGGCCCCAGACTTTGACAAACCGTTCCTAGTAACCACAGATGCATCCGAGCGTGGTGTGGGAGCAGTTTTAATGCAGAAAGGACCTGATCAAGAATTCCACCCTGTAGTGTTTCTCAGCAAAAAACTGTCTGAGAGGGAAAGCAACTGGTCAGTCACTGAAAAAGAATGTTATGCCATTGTCTACGCTCTGGAAAAGCTACGCCCATATGTTTGGGGACGGCGTTTCCACCTGCAAACCGACCATGCTGCACTAAAGTGGCTTCACACCGTCAAAGAAACTAACAAAAAACTTCTTCGGTGGAGTTTAGCTCTCCAAGATTTTGATTTCGACATCCAACACATCTCAGGAGCTTCTAACAAAGTGGCTGATGCACTCTCCCGTGAAAGTTTCCCAGAATCAACTGGTTAAAATCGTCCTTGAGATGTGGAAAATATTGTTAGTCTTTATGTACTTGGTAGTATATTTAGAGATGCATGTGTCTTATTAACTCTGTTTTCCTAGAGCTCCAGGAAGAAATCCCAGCCAGTGTTTCACCCTAGCTGAGATTTGGGGGGCGTGTCATAAATATAAAGGGAAGGGTAAACCCCTTTGAAATCCCTCCTGGCCAGGGGAAAGCTCCTCTCACCTGTAAAGGGTTAAGAAGCTAAAGGTAACCTCGCTGGCACCTGACCAAAATGACCAATGAGGAGACAAGATACTTTCAAAAGCTGGGAGGAGGGAGAGAAACAAAGGGTTTGTGTGTCTGTCTGTAGTCGTCTTGGCCGGGGACAGAACAGGAATGGAGTCTTAGAACTTTTAGTAAGTAATCTAGCTAGGTATGTGTTAGATTATGATTTCTTTAAATGGCTGAGAAAAGAATTGTGCTGAATAGAATAACTATTTCTGACTGTGTATCTTTTTTGTAACTTAAGGTTTTGCCTAGAGGGGTTCTCTATGTTTTTGAATCTAATTACCCTGTAAGATATCTACCATCCTGATTTTACAGGGGGGATTTCTTTATTTCTATTTACTTCTATTTTTTATTAAAAGTCTTCTTGTAAAACACTGAATGCTTTTTCATTGTTCTCAGATCCAAGGGTTTGGGTCTGTGGTCACCTATGCAAATTGGTGAGGCTTTTTACCAAACCTTGTCCAGGAAGTGGGGTGCAAGGTTTTGGGAAGTATTTTGGGGGGAAGGACGCGTCCAAACAGCTCTTCCCCAGTAACCAGTATTAGTTTGGTGGTGGTAGCGGCCATTACAAGGATAACGGGGGTAATATTTTGTACCTTGGGGAAGTTTTAACCTAAGCTGGTAAGGATAAGCTTAGGAGGTTTTTCATGCAGGTCCCCACATCTGTACCCTAGAGTTCAGAGTGGGGGAGGAACCTTGACAAACCCAGAACTGTATGCTCAGTGTCCCCTACGAACCAGGGTATTAAACCCTATGAGGCAGAGCCTCAGCTGCTGGAAACTGCCATAAATCCACCAAAGTGTGATTCTAAAACCATTTATACCAGCTGAGGATCTTGCCCCAAGGGTTTTCCTCTCTGAGGCCTTGTCTACACTACGAAATTAGGTTGAATTTATGGAAGTCGGTTTTGTAGAAAGCTTTTTTTATACAGTCGATTGTGTGTGTCCCCACACAAATGCTCTAAGTGCATGTAGTCGGCGGAGTGTGTCCACAGTACCGAGGCAGCCGTCGACTTCCAGAGTGTTGCACTGTGGGTAGCTATCCCACAGTTCCTGCAGTCTCTGCCGCCCATTTGAATTCTGGGTAGAAATCCCAATGCCTGATGGGGCTAAAACATTGTAGTGGGTGGTTCTGGGTACATATCGTCAGGCCCCCCTTCCCTCCCTTCCTCCGTGAAAGCAAGGGCAGACAATCGTTTTGTGCCTTTTTTCCCGAGTTACCTGTGCAAATGCCATACCAAGGCAAGCATGGAGGCCGCTCAGCTAACCATCACCGTATGTCTCTTGGGTGCTGGCAGACATGGTACTGCATTGCTACACAGCAGCAGTTTATTGCCTTTTGGCAGCAGACAGTGCAGTAAACTGGTAGCCGTCGTCGACGTAGTCCAGGGTGCTCTTTTAACTGACCTCAATGAGGTCAGGGGCACCTGGGCAAACATGGGAGTGACTCAGCCAGGTCATTTCCCTTTTAAGTTTCGTTTCATGGCGATTGAGTCCTACAAGCAGTGCATTGTCTTATAATCAGCAGCCAGGAGAAGACGATGGCCAGCAGTCATACTCCACCGTCTTCTGCCGAGTACCCAGGAGATGACGATGGCTAGCGGTCGTACTGCACAATCTGCTGCCAGCAAGATGTATAAAGATAGATGAAGTGGATCAGAACAAGAAATAGACCAGATTTGTTTTGTATTCATTTTCTCCTCCCTCCCTCTGTTAAATCAACGGCCTGCTAAACCCAGTTTTGAGTTCTATCTTTGAGGTTTTGAGTTCTATCCTTGAGGGGGCCATTTTGTTTCTCACAAAGCCACCCCCCTTTGTTGATTTTAATTCCTTATAAGACAACCCTCTAAGCCATGTTGTCAGTCGCCCCTCCCCCCGTCAGAGCAACAGCAAACAATCGTTTCGCGCCCTTTTCCCTGGATTGCCCCAGCAGGAGCAGACGCCATAGAACAGTAAGCATGGAGCTCATTCAGCTCACCGCAACAGTTATGACCACTGTAAACACCTCGCGCATTATTGTGCAATGTATGCAGAACCAGCACCTGAAAAACCAGGCGAGGAGGTGACGGCAGCGCGGTGATGAGGACATGAACACACTTTTCTCTAAAATGGTGTTTCCCCGCAATTTGGAGATCATGGAGTTAATGGGGCAGGCTCATGCCGTGGAACGCCAATTCTGGGCCCGGGAAATAAGCACAGAGTGGTGGGACTGCATCATGTTGCAGGTCTGGGATGATTCCCAGTGGCTCCGAAACTTTTGCATTCGTAAGGGCACTTTCACGGAACTTTGTGACTTGCTTTCCCTTGCCCTGAAACACAAGAATACCAAGATGAAAGCAGCCCTCAGTTCACAGATGAGTGGCAATAGCCCTGTGGAAGCTTGCAATGCCAGACAGCTACCGGTCAGTCGGTAATCAATTTGGAGTGGGCAAATCTACTGTGGGGGTGGCTGTGATGCAAGTAGCCAACGCAATCATTGAGCTGCTGCTATCAAAGGTAGTGACTCTGGGAAATGTGCAGGTCATACAAAATGGCTTTGCTGCAATGGGATTCCCTAACTGTGGTGGGGCTATAGATGGAACGCATATCCCTATCTTAGGACCGGACCATCAGCGCAGCCAGTACGTAAACCGCAAGGGGTACTTTTCCATGGTGCTGCAAGCACTGGTTGATCACAAGGGATGTTTCACCAACATCAACCTGGGATGGCTGGGAAAGTTTCATGACGCTCCCATCTTCAGGAACTCTGGTCTGTTTAAATGGCTGCAGGAAGGGATTTACGTCCCAGACCAGAAAATAACTGTTGGGGATGTTGAAATGCCTATAGTTATCCTTGGGGACCTAGCCTACCCCTTAATGCCATGGCTCATGAAGCCGTGAACAGGCACCCTGGATAGTAGGCAGGAGCTGTTCAACTATAGGCTGAGCAAGTGCAGAATGGTGGTAGAATGTGCATTTGGGCGTTTAAAGGGTCGCTGGTGCAGTTTACTGACTTGCTCAGACCTCAGCGAAACCAATATTCCCATTGTTATTGCTGCTTGCTGTGTGCTCCACAATATCTGTGAGAGTAAGGGGGAGACATTTATGGTGGGGTGGGAGGTTGATGCAAATCGCCTGGCCGCTGAATACGTGCAGCCAGACACCAGGGAAGTTAGAAGAGCACAGCAGGAAGCAGTGCACATCAGAGAAGCTTTGAAAACCAGTTTCATGACTGGCCTCGGTACTGTGTGACACTTCTGTTTGTTTCTCCTTGATGAAAACCCGCCCCCTTGGTTGACTCTAAATTCCCTGTAAGCCACCCACCCTCCCCCTTCGATCACAGCTTGCTTGCAAAGGAAATAAAGTCACTACCATTTAAAAAAACATGTATTCTTTATTAATTGATTATAAAAATAGGGAGATAACTCACAAGGTAGCCCGGGTGGGGTGTGGGAGGAGGGTAGGAGGGAAGGAAAAGGCCACTTTAAAACTTGTTGAATGCCAGCCTTCCGTTGCTTGGGCTGTCCACTGGGGTGGAGTGGTTGGGTGCCCGGAGCCTCCCACCCCGCATTCTTGGGCATCTGGGTGAGGAAGCTATGGAACTTGGGGAGGAGGGAGGGCGGTTAAGCTGGGGCTGCAGCGGCGGTCTGTGATCCTGCTGCCGTTCATGAACCTCCACCAGATGCCAGAGCATGTCCGTTTGATCCCACAGTAGCCCCAGCGTTGCCTCATGCTGCCTCTGATCTTCCTACCGCCACCTCCTCACATTCATCGGCCACTTTCCTGTACTCTGCTATTGTGTCCCTCCACATATTCTGCTGAGCTCTGCCAGTGCCGGACGACTGCATGAGCTCAGAGAATATGTCATTGCGCGTGCGTTTTTTTCGCCACCTTATCTGAGATAGCCTTTGGGACGGAGGAGGGAGGCTTGAAACATTTGCAGCTGCTGGAGGAAAAGAAGGGAGTGAAGTATTTAAAAAGATACATTTTACAGAACAATGGCTATACTCTTTCACAGTGAACAATGCTATTCACTTTACATAGCTCATGTGATTTTTGGTACAAGGTCGCATTTTGCATCTTCTATTGTGTGCCTGTGGCTTTGGTGTTCGAGATCACACATGCAGGGCCGGGCAATAGAATTCGGCTTGCAGGCGGCCATGGTAAGCCTCAGGCTTTTGGCTTCTGCAACCTTCATAACAGCAGCCCCCTCCTTTCCCATACCAAGCAAAGCCTGTTGAGTTGGCCATTTAGTGCTGCAGTTTTCCTGTTAACGTGCAGCAGCAGAAACCAAACTAACTCCCTCCCCCCATCCAATTCTCTGGGATGATCGCTTTTCCCCTCCCTCCACCACCTGGCTGGTATCAGGGAAGATCCCTGCTAGCCAAATGCGAACAGCTCAGTGCCAATGGCCCCCACTCCCAACGCATGGCTAACTGCGGGGAGGATTTCTTTTCAGCCACAGGCAAACAGCCCAGTAGGAACGGGCACCTCTGAATGTCCCCTTAATCAAATTCCCCTATTTCAACCAGGTTACCATGAATGATATCACTCTCCTGAGGATAACACAGAGAGATAAAGAATGGATGTTGCTTGAATGCCAGCAAACAGTGGGCCCATACGCTGCCAGGCTTTGTCATGCAATGATACCAGATTACTTGCTACTAGCATGGCATGGTAAAGTGTCCTACCATGGAGGACGGAATAAGGCTGCTCTCCCCAGAAACCTTCTGCAAAGGCTTTTAGAGTAACCTCCAGGAGAGCTTCATGGAGATGTCCCTGGAGGATTTCCACTCCATCCCCAGACACATTAACAGACTTTTCCAGTAGCAGTACTGGCCACGAATGCATACCAAGTCCTCAGGCTACTTAATCATTAAAAAACACTTGCTTTTATAACATGTATTATATTTAAAAAGGTACACTCACCAGAGGTCCCTTCTCCGGCTTCATTGGGTTGGGAGGGTATTTCAGTCAGGGTGATAAAAAGATCCTGGCTATCAGGGAGAACGGTGTGCTGTGTGCTCTCCTCAACCTCATCCTCCTCCTCTTCAACTTCCCCATCTGCAAAATCCTCAGCCATGGCGGAGAGTACCCCATCATCGGAGTCCACAGACAGGGGTGGGGTAGTGGTGGCGGCCCCCCCTAGAATTGCATACAGCTCAGCATAGAAGCAGCATGTCTGGGGCTATGTCCCGGAGCATCCGTTTGATTCTTTGGTTTTCTGGTACACTTGTCTGAGCTCCTTAAGTTTCACACAGCACTGTGTTGTGTCCCTGATGTAGCCTCTGTCCCTCATGGCCTCTGAGATTTTTTGAAATGTTTTGGCATTTCATCTTTTGGAAGGTAGTTCTGATAGCACGGATTCCTCTCCCCATAGAGCGATCAGATCCAGTACCTCCTATTTGGTCCATGCTGGAGCTCTTTTTCAATTCTGGGACTGCATGGTCACCTGTGCTGATGAGCTCTGCATGGTCACCTGTGCTGATGAGCTTGCCTGGCCAAACAGGAAATGAGATTCAAAAGTTCCTGGGGCTTTTCCTGTACACCTGGCCAGTGCATCCGAGTTCAGAGTGCTGTCCACAGCGGTCACAATGGTGCACTGTGGGATAGCTCCTGGAGGCCAATACCTTCAAATTGCGTTCACACTAACCCTAATTCGAAACGGCGATGTAGATTTCAGCTCTAATCCCCTTGTTGGGGAGGATTACAGAAATTGGTTTTAAGAGCCCTTTATGTCGAAAAAATGGCTTAATTGTGTGGACAGGTGCAGGGTTAATTCGGATTTAATTCTGCTAAATCCGACATAAACTCGTAGTGTAGACCAGGCCTGAGAAATCCTCAGGCTTGTCATTAAACTCATAATTCTTCCACATTCTGTAATGTGATTATAAGCAAGATCTGTGCTCTGAACAGGAATGAGCCAGGTTTTTTTCTTCAACCTGTTCACGCATATTTCATTGCCTTACAGAGGTGACTTTAACTTGGCTCTGGATCCTCAGAAAGATAAACTAGAATGAAAGAAGGGTATCAGGCAGATCTCAGAAGTTTTAATGGAAGACTCACTTGAAAGATGCCTGGAAGGAACTGAATCCCATAAGTAGGAGTGGGGGAACTATATCATTTGCTAGTCCCTGCAAGCTGCTCATGAATAATGCTTATTTTGATGTAGCACTTTTCATCCACACATCGCACAGCATTTTACAAAGGAGGGCAAGTAGAAGTGGTCAAAAAATTGGAACATCGGTTGTGAAAACCATATACGCCCCCCCCCACACACACACTTTAACCAATTCCCAGTGCAAATAGAATTATTCTCATTGTACAGATGGGGAATCACAGGAGCAAAGATGTGAGGAGACAGATAAAGAGCTGGAAACAGCACCCTATTGTTTTAGTGGTTGCATTATCTATTGTATAACTGAGGCACTCTTAGGCCTAACATATTACCTAGCCATGAGCTGTGACACTGCATTCAACTGAAGCAACGTGAAAGTGCTATATTACAGATTGATGGAAAGATAAAATATCTCATAAACATTTGAAACAACATAGGATCTGCTGAGCGTCCACTTAGTAGGGGGATGGGGGTAGAAGCTGGGTTATAGATTTTTGGGAGAAGAAAGAGAAGCAGGACTGCTAAAAAAAATTACACTAATCCATGGGGTTAGCTAAAATACTAAAAAAATTATAGCTGCCAGGGCTAGAATACAGGGTTTGACAAATTTCTAGGCAGAAGCTACATTGGTGTATATACAATGCACTACTGGGTTTGGCATCGTCTAGCGAATGATTCAGCCCTAGACTTACCTTGAGCTTGTAGTCCATTATATATTTATTGCACATTGTTGTATTGAACAGACAACAGATATTTGTAGTATAGCTCCTAAATCACAATACAGTTCTTTAAAAAAAATGTACAAGTGCACAAGTTCTTTCACAATAATTTATTCTTTCTTTCTTTGTCCACTAGATGGAACTACTAGCATGAAATCAAATTCCTCTTGATAGATGCTAAAGTTATAGGAGAGTTCGCCTGTGTGATTTTAGTTAGATCACAGACATCCAGGAGTACGCTGTGCTTTCAGTTGCACCAGTGTAAATTCACAGTAATTACAGTATTTTCACTGCAGTCATTCTGGGATCATCCTTGTGTGCGCAAGCTGAATTACACCTCAGATATTAAAATGCATTGGAAAGATCTCAGCTAATCACAATGCTTTTAAGAATGTTATATTTCAGAGTAACAGCCGTGTTAGTCTATATTCGCAAAAAGAAAAGGAGTACTTGTGGCACCTTAGAGACTAACCAATTTATTAGAGCATAAGCTTTCGTGAGCTTCATCCGATGAAGTGAGCTGTAGCTCACGAAAGCTTATGCTCAAATAAATTGGTTAGTCTCTTAGGTGCCACAAGTACTCCTTTTCTTTTTAAGAATGTTATAGTTACACACTGTACAACAGTGAAGCAGAGTGCCAAGATTTGCATTTTATCATGGTTACTGAAAACTATTTTTTCCTCAAAATTGACCCCCATTTTTAAGCCACAAAAATGTACACTCCCTTAGCTTCCTATTTCTACAGCTAGAAGAAGAATATGCTATCTCTAATGTGGACTCATGAGACCTTTTAGCATTACAGCTTATACAGGGACTATGGATTGGAATCTACCTCATTATTTTGTAAATGGGATAGTCAAATATGCTGAATCAGTGCATATCTCAGGAGGATTCCAGCGGCCAGGCTCCTGTGGGCTTGGGAAACTGAGACTGTGAATAACTACACTAGGTTCTGATTATATTATGTCTAATGACTCTGTGATATATGCTAGCAAATGCCAGGAGCTGGAATCACTGTTTCAAGTCAGATAGCCAGTGGGGAAAATTTCATCAGAAATCATAGTGCCCCATGTGGAGGTCCTGAATCATTATCCCCTCTGGAGGCTGGGGAGAGTTTTGTAAAGAGAGCTCTCCATGCAACAAAAACAAATCTACTCCCAGGATTGCAGGCTGGGAACCTGCTGCTTTATTTAACTACATCACACAGAGAGTGTGAAGTGGGGAAATCACACTGACTACAAGGAGTAAGGGAGAGGTGGAGCATGCCCCCAACCCATAATACTTTAGGTAACCCAGTTAACCATATCATAACCACTTTACTACAGAGAGGGGCAAAGTAAGCTGGTCTATTGAGGTAAGGGAGAGGCATGCATGGCCCTTTACATCCACATGGATATTTAGAGATGCACTGGGAAATTGCATAATCATAATGCATCTGTGCAAAGGGCCTGTCACTCTGCACTACACCCTATTCTTCCTTCCCCTTACAGCAGGCTCATGTGTGCTTCCATGGGCTGGCCATCCAATCTTAATTACCACCTTTCTATGGGTGGTGTGTATGTGTGTAAGTGAGGTGGGTGCATAGCTAAAGGAACAGAGCTGTAATTAACAATGTAAGTAACTTCCAGTGAATTTCTTGTGGATATTCTGCAGGACTTGGAAGGGGAGTGAAAAAGACAAGGTAAAAAAGACACCTTCAGCTGGCTGCTTCCTTACAAAAAAATCATGGGGCCCATCCATGCTGTTTTCACATTGAGATGAGTCCAAGGGCTTCGGAGAAAGGGAGGATTTTGCTGTTTTGTCTGTTTTACATTTCCATGTATGCAAACCAGGCTACTATTTGTGTTTCTTGTATCTCCTTCACACCTAAAAATGGGAAGGGTGATTCAGCTTTCTTTCTTCAGTTCAGCATACAGAGATACTGGAACTCGGGTTGCTGGGGGTGCTGCCACACCCTCTGTCTTGAAGTGGTTTCCATCATATAGAGGGTTTGCAGCTTGGTTCAATGGCTGTCAACCTCCTCACTACACAAATAGTTCTAGCACCCCTGTCAGCATATCTAGCACTTTGTCTTCACCACCTCCTTTCATTTTCCTTTGATCTATCCCTCTTGAAACACAGTGGGGTTCTGATTTATTTGTCAGGAAATATTATGATGTTTGGTGGTTTCTTTGCCCCAATAGTATTTGCTTTGCCCCTCTGCTGGAGTTTGCTGAATTTTTGTGTTTCTTCAAATGCAACAAGTGTTGTGGTTTACTTCCGCCTGGGACTGTTTCAAGCAGGAGACTTTTGGCTTGTGTATAGAAATGAGGCAGATTGTGTGGTATTGCAAGTTGTTAGCTTTTTCAATATGCAGACCATGGGAGGGAGCACATGATCCTCTGTTTTAAAAGAAAATTTAGAATGTTGTTTTGACAGCAGTAAGGATTTTAATCAAGGTAATATAAATATTATTTTAATTCCTACCTAGGATCTTTTATCCTTAAAGATCAATAAAGATGTATCTGTTACTTGGCTAAAAATGTGAATGATATTTTAAAGAACTGATCACACCCAAAAGAATTACTTTGTCTGTTTCAGAATGATTTTCAGCTGATTCTCTTAGCATTATTTTTTTTCAATATTAATGTGATCTGAACAGCAATTTGGTTCTATAGTGATTGTATTATGCTCAGAAATTTTAGCGTGATTTATTCTGAGACGGGATTAAGAGGAAGGAAGACATCCAAGATGAAATTTCCCATTGGAAAAGCAACACTGATCATGGTGTTCCTGAACAAAGATTTTATAAACCTCTTTCTGGAGTAGCAAACATACCTACTTTCTTTAAACTTCAGCCATGACAGCTCTAGCCAAGCAATCAAAGTCCTCCAGCATGCACAGTGAGAAAGATATATAAGCATATAAGTACCAAAATTTTGGCCCAAAAGTCAGAACAAGCTTAAAATTATTACAAACAGAGTCTGAATCAAACCAGCTTTAAAATTTTAACTGGTACAAATTGGAAACTTATGTTTGATTTATAGCCTCAGGCTGCTTACACACACAAAAAGAAGAATTAAAAGTCTACTCCTGGGTGGTTCTTTTTTGCACTGGAGCTACTTTAAAACACCACTAATCTATTTACATAGCTATTCAGTTATTTTCCATCTGCTTACATTGTACATCCCCAGTTCACAAAGCAGCTTTCTAGTGGATTTTGTATAAAGATGGGCTGTTGAGTTCTCTTTGTAACAGAGCTGGGCGAATACAGGGCAAAATTTTACACAAGTATTCACTTATATGTCTAAATGACTTCCTCAAAATTTCCTGTAGTTGCCACCATTGATTAAAGCTCCATCATTGGGCACAATGGTGGGAGCACTAATGTAGACAGGGCTCCAGGCAGCTACCAGCATTTAAAGCACCCTAACAGTAAACTCCACTTAGAATAGGCCTACATGAGGATGGTTAAAATGCCAGCATCTTAGCATCTTATCTACATTAGCGCTCCCACCATTGTTACTACCAGTGGAGCTGAAGGAATGGTAGATAAATAAGAGATCCCCATCAAGTGGAGTCATGTGAAGGAAATGCTATGCCTCCCCCACAAAAGAATTTGGGAGCATGGCATCACTTACCTTTTCTTGCACTGTTTTCTGAGATCTGGGGCCAAAAACAACATTCATGCCCAAGTTGGGACAGTTAATCTCAAGATGCACAATACTGTTAAATTTAAAATTGAATCAGGAGCAGAGGCGACTGATTTGTAAAAAGAAAAGGAGGACTTGTGGTACCTTAGAGACCTTAGAGATGAAGTGAGCTGTAGCTCACGAAAGCTTATGCTCAAATAAATTGGTTAGTCTCTAAGGTGCCACAAGTACTCCTTTTCTTTTTGCGAATACAGACTAACACGGCTGTTACTCTGAAACCTGATTTGTAAAGAGACTTTTGAGGAGCAGAGCTGTAAGCTGATGCGCTCCCAGGAGAATACAAAATAGCCCAGGGAGACAGATATGTTTCCTAAATCCACTCAAAGCCTTCACCAAATATAAAGACCAAGGTCATATGTTTGATACTGCAAGTAACCTCCTAAGCTGAACCAGAGGTATTGAACTTGGCCTCATAAAATGCAGGCAGGAAATCGGGATGGTGTCTGGGAAAATATGGGCTGCTTAAATGAGCACTAGTGCTGATTCCATTGGATGAGAAGACCAAGCCGTGTGTGCTCAGCAAGTCCTGGAAAGTGCCAGTCCTGCTGTTTCACAAGCTGGACGGGATGGAGAAGAATGGTGTGAAAGAACCTGACAGAAGAATAGAGGACTAATTACTGGTCCAATAGAGTGTTGTGCCCTGCAATTTCCGTCATAGGAAAAACAAAGAAACACAGCACCATGTCTACAGATCGATAGCTGCATAGATCTTAAAGAAGTTCATTGAAGCAGTAAGGAAGGAACAGTATCTTCCACCCACCATGAAAGAGCTAGCCTCCAAGTTAACTGATGCAATGACACTATTCTCACTAGTGGATTTTGGCAAACTCTGCTCCACTCTGACAGTGCCAAGCATATAACTTTTACAAAGCTATTTGGGATGTGTTCCTTTCATCACCTTCTGTTTGGCAGCACAAACACCTCTGAATCGTCTTATTGAAAAGTGAGTGAGATTCTGCAAAGTCTGACAGTGTATATGGATGACATTTAAATTGATGAGAAAGCTGAGGAAAGACAGAATACAAAGTTAAAACAAAGTATTAACTCAGAACAACTCAGAGTACCATTTTCTATAGTATTCGGGTTGATTCAGAGATTACCCTCTCTGGTCACTGCATTTGTAACTATATTGAACATACATGATAACTTCTTATCTTCTGTGAAGAAATGTTGCATTGCATCACATTTGGCAATAATAAAATTTCCCTTGATTTGTTTTTTCAACATATTAAAATTACTTCCACACATGCTGCACAAATTTATCCTAGAGCCTTTGTTACTTTAGGTTACGTTGCAATAGAATCACAGAAATGTAGGGCTAGAATAGTTATTGAGAGGTCATCTAGTCCATGCTCTCATGCTGAAACAGGACCAAATATAGAATACACAATACAATTTCTATCATGTTTTCCCCTCTCTTTGTGTTCTCATTGTTTTTTTCTGCTTTATAGAATGTAAGCGTCTCCAGAAATGCAAACCTGGTGGCCATTCTTCCCCTAAGAAAGGAGTAGGGTAGTGGGGGGTCTGATGACCAGGGGCAGGAGGAATCAGTGACAAGACAAAATCCTTTATGGGCCAGTGCAGTGGAAGCAGAGGCTTAAACGCTTCCCACATTATCTGGCAGCAGGTCCAACGGCCACATTGTTCTCCATAATAAGTAGGAGGTGAAGTGGCTGCTCCTCAAGTGGTTGGAACACTGAATCTTGGGTCTAGTGGACTCCTAGGGATGAGGACCATTCAGGTTCCCCCTTCTTTAGCTTTCTTTGGTGGAATTGTCCTGAGTTGGTGGCAGACGGTGGATTCATTTGACTGGGAGACTACAACTCTGAATCATCACAGTTTTTCTGCAGGATATAACCATTTGTCAATATTTTGGGGGTGGGGAAAAGTAATTTCCTGATCAACTCTACACATTATTATTATTATTATTGATTAAATGAAGCAAACTTCACAGGGAATCTATATGCTGAACTATGTTCACACTAAATATCAATAAATAATTTTAACGTGCAACCACATTTGTAAAAAAGGGGTATTCTGATCACAGATATATTGTGAACAGAACAAAGAGCTGAATTTCCTAAATATCAGCGAATTATCCTTTACAAATTATGCAGCCATTCATTGGGACTAAAGAATATGGTGTTCTGGAGTTAGTAAAAGGTTTCATCTTAAAAATGCATGAGCATCTGGAATGTTTTTTGATAGGATAGTATATTTGTTTGGAGAGGTCAGCAGTAACTCTCATAATTAAGAGGCCTGAATTAGGACGATTCTTTTAGCCATCGGTAGTGGTGCATTACTGAATAGAAGGGAAGTTGAAAAATGTCAGCACTAAGCTTATGTTAGGTAAATATGTCACAGTGACAGATCAATAAATCTGCTTCTTTGATAGTGAGAAGATGAGAATAAAGTCTGATGAGACACTCAGTATTCATGAGAAGGTCAGTGTAAAAGTGCATCAGATCCAAAACACTTTGAAATAGAATACACAATGAAATAGTTTAATGGAATTTCTCAACCACACACACTCTTTGACTAGGTTAATACATGTGAAAATGAACTTCAGTGAAACCTGAAATAATTATAACAATTAACAAAAAAATTAAGATGAGCTGAGAAAAACTCAAGTTGCAAAGTTCGGATGTGGATCCAAACTTCCCAAAGCTTGGACGAAAGGTTTGGAACTGGTGTTCTGGTTTTGGGCCACGGCTAATAAAAAACAAAAGAAAGATTATATCATGATGGCTCTGAAAAGCTGAGATCTGATAAAAAGAACACACTTTATGGCCAATTGTTTTATCATAGATCAAAATCTGCTCTGCTTGAAGCACAAGTGTTTCTAGTTTAAACAATATGTTTGGTGTGTGATCTCTGCAACCTATTTTCACTTCTATTAAATCGGTTGATTTTTAAGTTGATGTTAACAGATGAATTTACCTGCACCCATTCATTAAAATAGAGTTTATAGTTTTGTGCTGTGAACTTAAGAGGTATAAGAGAATCCATTACGGGGTTTTTTTAAGTATCAACAGAGAGAGGAGCTCTGGATCTTGCTTGCATGTTGTCTAGAGCAGAGGTTCGGGGCCCCCTGTGGGCCTGTGAGCAGCTTTCTGGAGGGTTCGTCAAGCAGGGCCAACATTAGACTCGCTGAGGCCCAGGGTAGAAAGCCGAACCTCACTGCACAGGGCTGAAGCCGAGGGCCCTGTGCCCTACCACCCGTGGCTGAAGCTGAAGCCTGAACAATGTAGCTTTGTAGGGGCCCCTGTGGCATGGGGCCTGTCACGGTTCCTCCCCCACTCTGAACTCTAGGGTACAGATGTGGGGACCTGCATGAAAAACCTCCTAAGCTTATCTTTACCAGCTTAGGTCAAAACTTCCCCAAGGTACAAAATATTACACCTGTTATCCTTGGACTGGCCGCTACCACCACCAAACTAATACTGGTTACTGGGGAAGAGCTGTTTGGACGCGTCCTTCCCCCCAAAATATTTCCCAAAACCTTGCACCCCACTTCCTGGACAAGGTTTGGTAAAAAGCCTCACCAATTTGCCTAGGTGACTACAGACCCAGACCCTTGGATCTTAAGAACAATGAACAATCCTCCCAACACTTGCACCCCCCCTTTCCTGGGAAATGTTGGATAAAAAGCCTCACCAATTTGCATAGGTGACCACAGACCCAAACCCTTGGATCTGAGAACAATGAAAAAGCATTCAGTGTTTTACAAGAAGACTTTTAATAAAAAATAGAAGTAAATAGAAATAAAGAAATCCCCCCTGTAAAATCAGGATGGTAGATATCTTACAGGGTAATTAGATTCAAAAACATAGAGAACCCCTCTAGGCAAAACCTTAAGTTACAAAAAAGATACACAGACAGAAATAGTTATTCTATTCAGCACAATTCTTTTCTCAGCCATTTAAAGAAATCATAATCTAACACATACCTAGCTAGATTACTTACTAAAAGTTCTAAGACTCCATTCCTGTTCTGTCCCCGGCCAAGACGACTACAGACAGACACATACCCTTTGTTTCTCTCCCTCCTCCCAGCTTTTGAATGTATCTTGTCTCCTCATTGGTCATTTTGGTCAGGTGCCAGCGAGGTTACCTTTAGCTTCTTAACCCTTTACAGGTGAGAGGAGCTTTCCCCTGGCCAGGAGGGATTTCAAAGGGGTTTACCCTTCCCTTTATATTTATGACAGGGCCCCAGGCAGTTGCCCAGCTTGCTACCCCATAATGCTGGACTTGGCTTTTATATGCAGAAAACCAGTTATTGTGGCACAGGTGGGCCATGGAGTTTTTATAGCATGTTGGGGAGTGGGGGAGGGGCTCAGAAAGTAAAAGTTTGAGAACCTCTGGGCTCGAGCAGCATTAAACACATGGTGTGTGAGTTGTACTGACTCTGCTGATTACAAGTCCCATCAGATGTACTTCTTTTTTTTTTTTAAGTTACAGAACTGTTACTCCTTATAAAGTTAAACCTCCAGGACCTCAGCTGTTTACTTTTAGCCCAGTTCACTGTGTCATATCCTCAGTTCTTAGGAGTGCTACACAGGGAAAGCAAAGCCTTTGAAGCACTGGCATGCTTCTGAGGAACATCTAAATTAACAGACCCTTTTCTTCTTTTGCTCACTGTAGCTGCTAGAAACTTTGGGGTGAGTTTCTGGGAGCTCAGTGACACACTAGTGTGAAACTGATTGTTTCTTCTTGGTGAAGAGAAGTTTTGTTGTACCTGAAACAAGGAAAATAAAATCACCTTCCGTCCCTTAAACCATTATTGGCAGGGGTATTTGACCAGACACTGGCCAAATAAAATAATTTTAAACTCCAGACTGTTCCATTATCTGGCAAAAAACTCATCACTTCCAAAAGAATTCTTTTGGGGTACCAATATTATGGAATGGGAAAGAAAAAAAGGAGAATGGAACTAAATTTTGCCGCTGTCAAGTCCTGCTGAATGTTTTGTTTTCTTTATGACTGTATTATTTGTGGCTAAGAATATTAACAACCAGGGTGAAATATTCCGGGGTGGGGTGTGCGAAAAAGACATGTTAAATACCAGTGAGCCATGGTAAAATATAAAGAATTATACAGTTCCTTCTTATGGCTTGAGATGAGTTTCGCAACTCCAGTTTCAAAAGATATGGGGAGATGTGCATCTGAACATTCTGAGATTGTAAAACACACCTGCCACCAGTAACACCACAAAGTGCTCACAAAAGGCACAACTTTGATAGTGCTTGCGAATGATGTTCTCCATTTAACCACAGAACAGTTACAGGATGGGCAAAGTAAAGCATGCCAGTTGTGAGGTCTAAACTGACTAAAGAATATGGAGTAATGGAACTGTTTTTTGTAAATCCCCCACCACCAACTTGGGAGTCATCTTCAGCTGTTGGAGAGAGGAAGACACCAAGGACAGAAGTCTTTCCCTCGTTTGTGCAATAAGGATATGGGCAGACAAGGATTAATTAGGCAGGAACAAATAGTCCTAGTCTATCATTCACCCACAGGCAAATCCTCCTAACCTTGTTCATGCAAGGAGTCCTAGTGAAGGAAGCTACAGGAACGGGCCTTATTACTCAGGCAAAACTCTTATTGAAGTGAGTGGTAGCTATGACTGAGTAAAGACCAAGTGAGGACTTTAGGATTTGGCCCTTTCATAATGACTAATAGAGGCAATTTGTATTAAATCTGGAACCAAGTCTCTATGTATCCCTCCCTCAAGTGTCATGAATCTTGTCTAGGTTCCTTTCTGAGGTACTCAGCAAGGACCTTGTATGTGGCATACAATGGGTGACAACCCACCAGCCTTTGCCCTGGCACACTGACAGTTCAAAGATAAAAATGTATGGCAGAAATACAAAGATTTTTAAGAAAGAAAGAAAAGATTAAAACTATCTCTGCAGACCAATGTATTTATTTTAAAGCTCATCCTTTCCACTCTTATTCATGGGGTGTAGTCCTTTGGTTTTCAAAGGGGCAGCTCACTAAGTACCGAGGACGAGTCAGGATAGTAAGCCTGGCCCTTATTGCATTACAATGGCGAAACCAAAGAGCTGGACTTTTTGAAGTTTTCCTCCTTCTTGCTCTGGAGAATAAATTGATCCACAACAAAAAAACCCCCAACCAAACAAACAAAAAAACCCTTTGGCATAAGGGAGAAAGCCACTAAACTTTTGTAACAACCTAGTTAGCAGGCTTATAGCATCTCTCCAAGCAACTACTCCCACACAGGGGTAAACTAATCAAGTGTCAGCTGACCTGACAGTTTAAAATTAAACATGGAAATACAGGTCTGGAAGAGATGTCAAGAGGTCATCTAGTCCAGTCCCCTGAGCTGGTGCAG
Organism: Lepidochelys olivacea; assembly: GCF_965140295.1. Classification (NCBI taxonomy): domain Eukaryota; kingdom Metazoa; phylum Chordata; order Testudines; family Cheloniidae; genus Lepidochelys; species Lepidochelys olivacea. Next base: position 272,977,647 of record NC_140411.1, read on the forward strand.
GACCAAGTATACCTAGACCATCCCTAACAGGTGTTTGTCTAACCCCTTCTTAAAAACCTCCAATGAGTCCAAAACTTCCTATGTCCATAAGTTTGCCTTGGTACACAGACATCAGTCTCACACACAGATACATCTGTCTATTCAAGAGGCTAATACTTTCAGTTGCCATTTGGAAATGCCTTGCTTATTTGAGTCATCTATTGCTGTAGCACACATATGCCCAAACATAATCCTTCCTTCCCAAAAATATCCAAATGGTCTTCTGGACCTAAACTCCACCCTATAATTTTTTCCTTAAAAAGAAGAAAACAAGTCTCTCTAGTGCCAGAAATCAACCAAGAATCTACTGAAGTAGACCCTAATTTTCCTCCACATAAGCCAACAAAAAGAGACACTTTTGAGAGGGCACTTACTCCTCTGACCACTTTCTCCCCCAATCACAGATCTCTCACTCCTAATTCTATTTCCACATAGCTTCCATCCCACCTGGGTGTGTGTTCCCCAGATGTCTCCCATTCGGCTCACTCACACACACCTGGCACAATCCTCCCCTAGAGTGGGTGTGCACATGCACATACACAATACTGATGGCTGCTGCACAACTGTGGGAAAATTCTGCAGATGCCACTTTGAGCTTCCAAGTTATTTCAGATTTTTAACTGAAAACAAACTCAGCAGGGCAACCAGCAGATGTGTGGAAAAGCCATGTAGCATGACTATTATTCTCTACCCCAGCTTTCTTTTAAATCTGTGCTGTCACTGACAGCTAATTTTTATATGAATTTAACATTCTATCCTATATCAGGTAATATCCCACTCAAACCCAGAAGAAAGAGAGAGAAAGAGATCTGGAATAGACCTATAGTGGGCTCTTCTGAGTGCTGTTTTTGCCCCATCATGCACTGGGAGCTTAACCCAGAATTCCAGTGGCAGGGTCTGCGGGAACTGTGGGATAGCTACCCACAGTGCACCACTGCGACATTCTATGCTAGCCTCGGTACTGTGGATGCACTCCGTCGAATTCACGCACTTTAGCGGGGACACACAAGACCGAATATATAAAATTGCTTCCAAAAATTCGAATCCAAGCCAGAATTTTGTGTGTGTGTGCTATGTGCTTTTATTGAGATGTTGCTCTATGTATAAGGGAAGAATGGAAAAGGGCATGAAAGGGGAGTGGGAGAAGAAACTGTAAGGAGCTTTTTTTTTTTTTTTGGAAAATAGTAAATTCACTTTTTTCAGGACACCACAACTATTGGGGTGGGGTCGGGAGAGAACAATATCCAAACTTCCTTAATTTTTCTAAACAATATTTTTAAAATGCAATGTCATTTTGAATTGACATTTTTGACATTGTCAGTTCAGAACATATTGTTTAGAAAATGTCATTTGTAAATTATCAATTTTTTTGAACCTAAATGAAATTTTGTTCACTTTTTTGTTTCACCGAGAAAGTGGATAAAATTCAGTTTTGATTCTTGACAAGTGGCAGAGTGTGGGCCAGGGCTGAGGCATGCAGACCTTGAAAGTGGGGGCAAGACATTTAGCTTATTACAGTGAGTGAGCAAGGTGAAGCCAACAGACTGACTGAATGGTGGTTGTGGTAGGGCAGTGACATGGACTGTTTAACAGGCAAAAATAATGATTTGGGCTGTAGCGTTTGGGGTGACTGGAAAGCAGCAATATAGGTAAATGTAGAATTGATCAGGAATTTTTCCAAGAACCATTTTTGCCAGAAATTGCCAATTTCTCAGAGCTGAAACTGTGCAAGTTGGTTTTGACTAATTTGCCATGTGAAAAAATGTTTGAGAGGGAAAAAAATAAAATTGTCAAAATATCCCATTGTGATATTTTTCACTTCAGAATTACTTTCTAGAAATGTAGATTAATTTATGGTTTAAAAATAGTTAGAAAAAATACAAATCAAAAGGAAACTATTCAAAATTATCAAAACATTCACACTGGCAAATCCAAAGTTTTTTAATGATTATTGTTTTGTGAAAAATTCCTAGATTTTGTTTTTAGTCCCGATTTGGGATAGGAACAAGTTTTTAAATCTCAAAATTTCTCACAGGATTGGGGGAAAAAAACCTTTCCCACTTGGCTCTACGTACAATGGAAATCAGAAAGGAGGAAGTTAGAGTTGGTAACGTCAGAGATGTCAGAATGTGGATGAGTATTCTGCCTTCTCAGACTTAGAGTAAGAGTTAGATCTTTGAACTGGAGAGAGAGAGAGAGAGAAGCAATAATATTTGTCGACCCGCTAGATGTGTGGGAGAAGTGGAGTCAAAGATTATACTGAGCATGAGAATCTGAGAGACAGGAAAGAGGGTGTGGCTGTCAGCAGCAGCGGAAAAGAATAGGAAGAGGGCATGTAAGGATAGATCTAGTTATAGCTGATCCTGCCTCAGAGCAGGAGGCTGGACTAGATGACCTCTTGAGGTCCCCTCCAGCCCTACATTTCAATGATTCTATGATTTAAAAGGAACATAAGGAACATAAGGCACTTAGTTTGTCTAAGATGAACTTCAGCTGGCAACAGGCTAGCCAAAAACGATATGTCAGAAAGACAGTTTCGTAATGGTATGCAGGCTTGGGTGGAGATCATGAGACTCATTATCATGCACATCCTTGGGGATGGGAGTGAAGACCATGAAATGGTAAAAATATTTTGAGGAAAACTGAAGTCTTTACTGTGTATATAGTAAAAACTGGTAATAAGACATACGAAGAGAACCCTCCCCCAAACCCCCTGGGAACAAAGATATTTGCTGAGACTTTATGTTTCTGGGACTTCAGATATAATCTTAAGAAGGTATATCTCCGTGTTTGAAAATTCACCCAATATATGGAAACAGCATGTCCTTTCTGGAAACTTGAATTTTTTCATAGTTTAGGGAATCTTACAGCAATTACAAATCACAATACAATTTTGTCTGGTTGGCAGGCAGAATGGAAATTTTTAATCCACTTTTAAAAAGAAAAGCATTTCTTTTTAGTGTCACTGTGCAGCTGCATTTGTATTAACCCTTAGAACATAGAGAACTTTTCACTGAATGAAAATAACTACAAGTTGGGTATCCTAAGGATTTGGAAAATGGGTCAGGCAGTCTGGGGATTGGGATGAGTCTCTGTTCCCCAACTATCTGAATCCTTCCTTGATTCCCCCAGACATACACTACCAGTTGACACATGGCCCATCTTTGGGGAATGTAGGGCTAGTCGGGATACCCCTGAGAGAGTTGCTAGAGACTGTTGTGGGGTGGCAAGAGGGAGGGATCATGAGATAGGTGGAGAACTGGGTTGTTCTGAGTGCACCGAGATTTAGATTCTGAAGGTAAGCATGCTCCTCTTGTAACAATTCTGTGGCTGCACAGACTTTACAGATATTAGCATGGGACAGAAGTAATCATCTTTTGTCCTGAAAACATAACCCTGCCTGTTTTACCATCTGAGCTATAAGCGACTCTCTCTGAGTTGTGGTAGGCCACCCACTGCACAGTGACATCATCCCACACACTTGAGTTGCTCTGACATTCTAGTGGAAGGCAATGATACTGTTGTGTGATCTCACAGTCTTTTTATTGATGGGTGAGCACACCAGGCAGAGTTCCTAGAACGATGACATAGATATGAGTTCAGTCAACAATAGAACATGTGTTTCTTGTAATTTATTATTGGAAGAGGGTACAGAGACAGCTCCCCACTTACTGCTGCTATGGCTGACTCCAAACAGTTTTGATTTCCTTCCAGGCAGGAAGCACACCCACTGCACCCTCAACTTCTTGAGAGTAGGGTCATTTCCTTCTGGGAGACCCTCTCCTCCCCCGAATAGGGGCTGTCTGTGGATGTGCCACACGGACCCAACCAGCACAGTAACGGTTACGGTACACACAGTAAATATTAAGGACAAGTTACTCTTGAGTCCTAAGATTTAACATGCAATTGGCACTACAGAATAGGTTTATAACCACAATAAATATTTTTCACAGGCTGATGCTTTACCATGGGCATTGGGAACTCCATACACCAGCATACAGTGGTTCTCAAACCACCCCCTTCTTTGTGTCCGTAGTAGTTTACATCCCCCCTCCCCGCCCGGTCACACAAGTACTTGTACCGATATATGCGGTGGCGTGCTTTACTTGAATCAGTTTTGGCTTCTTTGTTCTTCACTTGAGTTGGGTTTTTTTCTGTTGCACGAATGAGCCAACCATCCATTGTAATAAGAGCAAAAGCAAAACTGTGATTGTGGTCAATGCTTACAATTAAATGCGCACACTGCAATGGAGCAGATGGATTAGCATACAGATGGTGATGATTTTGTATAATGCTATGCAAGCTTAACAGAAATCTGTCAAAATGCACAGGAGGAATCAGCTTTGCTTGTTTGCTAGTTACACATTGCTGTGGGTAAAATGCACACAGTAATTTCCCCCCCCCTAAAGCATCTCATGTTCCCCAGTTTGAGAATACATCCCGTGTTCCCCAGTTTGAGAACCTCTGCCTTAGTATAAGCTACATCTAGCCTATTCATCTAACCAATGTCCCTCAAATATTTTCTCTAGCTTTAAGTTCCTTGGGAGTCCTAGTGCCAGATCCAAATAACAGAGAGACAAGGCAAGTGAGGTAATATCTGTTACTGGACCAACTTCTGTTGGTGAGCGAGACAAGCTTTTGAGCTTACACAGAGCTCTTCTTCAGGTCTGGGAAAACTTACTTAAGTTCTACTTCTACCCATATTGCTGCCTTCCAATCACCCAAGACATGACAGCCCAACTTACTTACTTAAGTAAGTTTCCCAGACCTGAAGAAGAGCTCTCTGTAGCTTGAAAGCTTGTCTCTCTCTCACCAATAGAATTAGGTCAAATAAAAGATATTACCTCACCCACCCTGTCCCTCTAATAGCCGGGGACTGACAAGAGTTACATTTAGGAAATACCACTTCTATAAACAGTGGCCTCAGAACAATAACATAGAGTTGAACAATCTGCCTTCGCTGATTAAGTGGCTTCATTCAAAACCCATGATTGTGAGACAGTGTGCAGGAGGCCGGGGTTATCCTTGCAGAAATACTCTCAGGGACCTTGTGCTTGCCGCCCCACTGAAGCTCAATGAAATGAGGTGGTATCACAGCCTGGAAAAGGTGCAGTGCCAAAATGAACATTGTTACCAGCCCTGATTCAGCAAGGTACTGGAGCACATCAGCAATCCTAACAGGACTTTTCACATGTTTGGAGTTAGGCATTCTGCTTAAATAGCTTGATGGAGCCAATACTGATTTTGCGGTGGAGTCCTCCTGGCTGGTGTTGAATGATGCACCCCAGTCTAGATCCTTTCTGCCCTGACTTGCCCCATTCTCACAGACAGGCATCTGCTGAGCCTGGTGGAGGTGGTGACAATTCAGGAAAGAAAACCTTCATGACTCCTTCCAGAGCCGCCTCCAGAGTCTGCAGGATTTCCTCAAACTTTCATCCTCTAATTAAACTTTTCAGCTGAGATCAGAATGCAAAGGACTGCTAAGTATTGTGGCAACATGTGCCCCAGAGTTAAATGGGTTATTCCATAGTATTACTGTCTCATTTAATTTTACATGTGTAATCCGTATGCCAGGTGCTTAATGGCAGTAATAAAAGCTGGGTTCAATAATCTACAGTCCATCTTGACAAATAAGTAAACCAGCTCAGACCCAGCACAGAATGAGCTAGACCCAGACCCAGAGGACGCTGATAGAAACACAGCTGTCTGCTGTGGTAGTAGCTTTAGTGTTCATTTGGCAGCAAAACTGAAGCTAACATAAAAGTGAGACTTTGCACTGGGAGGTGGGAGTGCTCAAACATCACATTCCTCCACCCTACGTTAAAAAAGCTTTCCAAATATCTGTTGTCTGTCATCATCAGGTCACTTCTTAAAACTAAAACTCACTAACTAAATAAAAAAAGCTAAATAGATTGAGGTTCTTGACTCTTTCACTATAAGGCATGCTTTGCAATCCTTTAATCATTCTCATGGCTCTTCTCTGAACCCTTTCCAATTATTCAACATCCTTCTTGAATTGTGGATACTAGAACTGGACGCAGTAGTCCAGCAGTAATCACACCAGTGCCAAATACAGAAATAATATAATTGGTAATATTGATGGAACGCATTGCTCTCTGTCATACCCACAGCCTGTCCTGTAATGCCCCCTATGCCAGGGGAAGGGAGCCAGAAGAGGAAGGTATAGGGCTGTCTATGCCCCTACTTTTAGGGTATTTCTACACTGGAGTTGGAGTTGTAATTCCCAGCTCAGGTAAACACACCTTTGCTAGCTCTGATCAAATAGTGTGCTAAAAATAGAAGTGTGGCTGCAGCTGTGCAAGGGGTCAGGAGGGGCTAGCCACTCAAGTACCTAGCTAGCATTTCAGACAGGATCACACTCGAGCTGCTGCAGCTACACTTCTATTTTTAGCAGGCTGACTGGATCAGAGCTGGTATAGGTACATCTACCCGAGCTGGAAATTATACCTACTTGTCCGGTGTAGATTTACCTAAAGGTAATCATCAGCTGTTGCCTTGAGGCATCTTTAAATCTCCTTGGTGCCACCGCAAGGGCCAAAGATCTTCCCCACAACGTGCAGCAAATGTCCTACCATACTACATAAGTACATACAAAAAATTACATTAAAAGATTATTAAGGTTGCAAAGTCAAGCACTCAAAATTTAGGAAATGCCAGTATTAAGGGTGCCTTAATTCTGGCATTTCATTTTTCATTCAGAATACCTAGGCTTTTAGGCATTTGAGTTTTGAACCAAAAAAAAAAAACATTTTTTTTCAATGAACCAAAAAACGTGCTCTGTCAAAAATCCAATTTTTTGTTGAAAAACAGTTTGGTCAGAAAAATATCAACCAGCCCTGAGAAAAGCCATTGTGTCAGTGGTTCAGACTTTCAGTGTGGGCCACACTTCTAATGAGGGGGGAAGATGTTGTCGACCACTTCCTATTGCAGTGTCCCCAATACAACCCCAAACTATGTTTGTGACAACTACTACATACTTAATTAATTTAATATAGGTATAGTTGATAACATTAAGGTTAAATTAGTTTTCTTTTCACCAGTTTCCTTTGATTTCTTCATCTCAAGTTCCCATGCACATGTGACCCACAAGGAACTTCACAAGAGGGAAATGGCCTTTAGTTCTATGTCTGCAGAATTCCTTTTCTTCCCATTGACTCTTCTTTCTCTCCACTGCCCTCCCTGCTGAAGTATCTTGTTGAAACACTACAGCATCCAGAAGAACTAGAGTCATAAGGTCTCACTTGTGGCTATGGTCTGTTCTTACATTTGCAGGGGGCCCTTATGTTTTCCAAGTTTACTCCTCTTCAGCACCAGCTTCTGCAAAGATACAGGCTCTTTCCTGAAACAAGGGCATGGGTCCTTGCAGCAACATCTGTGAGGAAAGAAGTGGAATCAGCATCATCTGATCATAACATGCTGCACAGATCAACAATAGTTTCCAGACCACTGCCTAAGAACTGCTGCTAACTCACTTCTGTTGTATATGGAGAAATCACATGGTAAATATTTACTTTTTAATGGTAACCACTGTCTGTAGATACTCTTTTTGATTACCAGTTTATTACCATATTCCATAACTGAGACTACTTTACTCAGTTGTTGCACTATACTGTGCTGATAAAATACAAGACTGATATGAGACTTATTTTTTAATTATTTAGTTAGACTGTAATAGCTAAGTATTTATTTCTGCTAACCTTTGTGTATATCATTAGGTATATTTTGTGGGGGACAGTTGTCTTTTGAGGCATAGAGAATAATTGTGGTGAAGTCTTAAACTATTCAAACTGACTGAGAGGTGCCTCTTTACTGATCTCTGTTAATTCCATTTTAATCCTCACAGCGTATTTAATAATATCCCAGAGCAATTACCTTTTCCAGGTGGACATTTTTGGCAAACACATCCGAAAGATAATAGCTGTAATAACACAAAAATTTAGCCTAAAGTATATAATGGAGTCAAAGCTGAGGAACATGCTGAAACTTATAACATAATGTGTAAATAGCAGCAGCCAGTGTAGGAATCACTATAAAAGTAATACACAGCAAAATAATAATAATATAAACCCTAGAGGCAATCCTTTGTATTTTAAGCATTCAACTGACTGAAATCAAAACAATTTAAGCAGAACATATAATTATTTATCAATTATTTCATTCAATCAATGAGTCAAAATCTTTGTTTTTGCAGAGACATGGCAATGACAATTTGTCCAAAGATGGTTATGAAATTGCAACATACCTACAGATAATAATCATAATACTTTGCACTTCAATAACACCTTCCATTCCAGTATCTCAAAACAGTTTTATCAATATTAATTAATTCTCCACACACCCTGTGAATTAGGCAAGTGTTGTTATCTTATCTCAGTTTTACAGACAGGGAAACCAAGTCACCAACTGACATGGGTTTTGATCCTGCAGTTGGCTCCAGCTGGAACGCTAGTGACTCTTGCACCTGTGCAGTTCCATTGATATGAATGTGACCGTGGAGGCATCAGAATCCACTTGTGTGGATCCAGCTGCAGGACTGCAGCTTGGGCAATTAGTACAAGGTCACACAGACAGCCCCTGTCAGAGCTGGGAACAGAATGCAGACCATCTGACTCCTACTCTTGTGCTTTAGCCACAACACCATCCTCCCCCTCTTAATGTAAACATCCAGATTCTGTTGAATATCAGTGGGAAACTCCCTGACATAAAATTGCACATAAAAGGCAACCCAAAGTCCTCCAGACATAATAAAATGCCTGTCTACTTCTTCATCATTAGTGTAAGTGAACTCTGCTTTTTGTTTAGTTATTTTAAAAGGTATGGCTGGTTTTCATATCTTCGGTGAAGACACGCTTTGCGATACATACTTGGGCCAGATCATCCTCTGCATTCATTCCTGCAGTGGGGATGAAAAAAAAAATCCTTCTAATGGGAGCCTGAGCAAAGCTCTCTTTGACTTCCAGGATAAGAGTGTTGGCATACACTTTTCCAGTGTGTGTGGTAGGGGGAGGGAGGGAAGAGAAGGGGGTGCTGAGCCATTATGGCATCATTCCTCCCTGCCCTGCAGAAGCCCTGGTTAGACATTGTGTTCCCACAGTTAGAAGGGCGGCATGGCTGGGCAGGGAAAGTGAAGGTCCAGTGCAGAACCATACTTTTTGTCACCTTCTCCAAACCCTCAGGAATATTCTTGGTGTAAAACAATGCTGACATTGGCAGCATTTTCTTACACATACTTTCATTCCCTTATCTCCCACTATGAGAGGGGATTTTGACTGAGGCCTGGGTGGAGAACCAATGGGTGCATGCCTTCTGAGTCTCCTACCATGGGATAATGGGGGAACCCAAATAGCAGTGCAGAGGCTCTGAACTTCTACAGGAATGCCCCATAGTGTACTGGGGGTAGAGAACAAGCTTGACATAACCTTTCTGGCAACTGCTTCCCCTTGTAGAATCCCAGCACAGTGTTTAATTGCTGTGGAAGATCTTATGCTGATCCTCTGCATCAAATAGCCTTTTTCTACAAGAAATATGTAACTAACATGCAAGCAAAATAGGGATCCCTATTTTATGAATTAACTGTGGAATGAGGTGTTCATGAAATTGAAAAGTTCATAAACTTGAACATCTCAAAATGACAGTAGGTCCATTGTATAAGTTCATAGAATCATAGACTTTAAGGTCAGAAGGGACCATTATGATCGTCTAGTCTGACCTCCTGCACAACGCAGGCCACGGAGTCTCACCCACCAACTCCTGTAACAAACCCCTAACTTATGTCTGAGCTATTGAAGTCCTCAAATCATGGTTTAAAGACTTCAAGGTGCAGAGAATCCTCCAGCAAGTGACACATGTCCTACGCTGCAGAGGAAGGCAAAACCCCCCGAGGGCCTCTGCCAGTTTGCCCTGGAGGAAAATTCCTTCCCGACCCCAAATATGGCAATCAGCTAAGCCCTGAGCATGTGGGTAAGACCACGAGCCAGACACCCAGGAAAGAATTCTCTGTAGTAACTCAGATCCCACCCCATCTAACATCCCATCGCAGGCCATTGGGCACATCTACTGCTAGTAGTCAAAGATCAATTAATTGCCAAAATTAGGCTATCCCATCATATCATCTCCTCCATCAACTTATCAAGCTTTGTTTTGAAGCCAGACAGGTCTTTTGCCCCCACTGCTTTCCTTGGAAGGCAGTTCCAGAACTTCACCCCTCTGATGGTTAGAAACCTTCATCTAATTTCAAGTCTAAACTTCCAGATGGCCAGTTTATATCCATTTCTTCTTGTGTCCACATTAGTAGTGAGCTTAAATAATTCCTCTCCCTCCATGGTATTTACCCCTCTGATATATTTATAGAGAGCAATTATATCTCCCCTCAGCCTTCTTTTAGTTAGGCTAAACAAGCCAAGCTCATTGAGTCTCCTTTCATAAAACAGGTTTTCCATTCCTCGGATCATCCTAATAGCCCTTCCTTGTACCTGTTCCAGTTTGAATTCATCCTTCTTAAACATGGGAGACCAGAACTGCACACAATATTCCAGATGAGGTCTCATCAGTGCCTTGTATAACAGTACTAACACCTCCTTATCTCTACTGGAAATACCTTGCCTGATGCATCCCAAGACTGCATTAGCTTTTTTCACGGCAATATCACATTGGCAGCTCATAGTCATCCTGTAATCAACCAATACTCCAAGGTCCTTCTCCTCCTCTGTTACTTCCAAGTAATGCGTCCTCAGTTTATAACATAAATTCTTGTTATTAATCCCTAAATGCATGATCTTGCACTTTTCACTATTAAATTTCATCCTATTACTATTACTCCAGTTTACAAGGTCATCCAGATCTTCCTGTATGATATCCCAGTATTTCTCCATATTGGCAATACCTCCCAGCTTTGCGTCATCCACAGACTTTATTAGCACATTCCACTTTTTGTGCCAAGGTCAGTAATAAAAAGATTGGTCCCAAAACTGATCCCTGAGGAACTCCACTAGTAATCTCCTTCCAGTCTGACAGTTCACCTTTCAGTGTGACCTGCTGTAGTCTCCCCTTTAACCAGTTCCTTATCCACCTTTCAGTTTTCGTATTGACCCCCATCTTTTCCAGTTTAGCTACTAATTCTCCATGTGGAACCGTATCAAATGCCTTACTGAAATCGAGGTAAATTAGATCCACTGCATTCCCTTTGTCTAAAAAATCTGTTACCTTCTCAAAGGAGGAGATCAGGTTGGTCTGACACGATCTACCTTTTGTAAAGCCATGTTGTATTATGTCTCAATTACTATTGATGTCAATGTCCTTAACTACTTCAAAATTTTTTCCAAGACCTTGCATAGTACAGATGTCAAACTAACAGGCCTGTAGTTACCCGGTTCACTTTTTTTACCTTTCTTAAAAATAGGAACTATGTTAGCAATTCTCCAGTCATACGGTACAACCCCTGAGTTTACAGATTCATTAAAAATTCTTGCTAATGGGCTTGCAATTTCATGTGCCAGTTCCTTTAATATTCTTGGATGAAGATTATCCGGGGCCCCCGATTTAGTCCCATTAACCTGTTGGAGTTTGGTTTTTACCTTGGATGTGGTAATATCTACCTCCATATCCTCATTCCCATTTGTCGTCCTATCATTATCCCTAAGCTCCTCATTAGACTCGTTAAAGACTGAGGCAAAGTATTTGTTTAGATATTGGGCCATGCCTAGATTATCCTTAACCTCCACTCCATCCTCAGTCACTGAAGGTGAGAGGGCAAGGAAGAAGAGAAGAGGAGATAGTCCTATTGGAAGAGGGCAAGAGTCAATGGAGATAACAACACCAAATATGAGTCCCAGGAAGATACGGGATGGGTTGCAGAGGATTGCAAGGAACAATAGGAATCGAGAGGACTTGCAGCCAGATGGAACAGGGGATAGATTGGAGAATCGCACCATCGCCAGGAAAAGGCAGGTATACGTGATTGGGGACTCATTACTGAGAAGAATAGACAGGCCTGTAACAAGAGCTGATCCAGAGAACAGAAGGGTGTGCTGTCTGATGGGTTCTAAGATACGGGATGTGGACCTGAGGCTGAAGAGGATAGTAGTGGAAGCGGGAAAGAATCCATTGATTATCCTTCATGTGGGAACAAATGATACGGCTAGATTCTCTGCAACCGGCTGACAGCGGCCGCTGTCTCTCTGCCACTGCTGTCCACCATCCTGCTGCTGCCACTCTCTGACCCCTGCAACCGGCTGCCATCACGTTATGAGGTTCTACCACTTAAACCTAACTCTCAGTGATTTCAGCAGGTATGGGAAACCTCATTACTACTGTAGCTTCTGTGCTGCCTTTCACTATTCCCACACAAGGTCTAAGACGGGGTGGGCAAACTGTGGCCCGCGGGCTGGAACTGGCTCCTTAGGGCTTTGGATCCGGCCCGCGGGATTGTCACCCCCATGGTGCCACTGGCCCTGCGCTGCTCCCAGAAGTGGCCACATCCCTATGGCCCCGGGGGGGGGGGGGGGGAGGCAGAGACCTCATTGCGCTGCTCTTGCCTGTGGGTACCTCCCCCGAAGCTTCCATTGGCCACGGTTCCCTGTTCCCAACCAATGGGAGCTTCTGGGGAGGTACCCACAGGCAAGGGCAGCACGCTCAGCCCTCTTCCCTCCCCCAGGGGCTGCAGGGACTTGGTGCCATCCACTTCCTGGAGCGGCGTGGGGCCGGGGCCGGGTGCGCGGCGTGGGGCCGGGGCCGGGTGCGCGGCTGGGGCCGGCAGGCAGGCAGCCTGCCCTGGCCCCGGTGTGCACCGCTGCCACCCCAGAACCACTCCCGCACCCCAACTCTGTGCCCCAGCCCTACGTTCGTGGCCCTGCATGCAATTTCCCCACTCAGATGTGGCCCTTGGGCCAAAAAGTTTGCCCACCCCTGGTCTAAGGCTTAACCTCTGGACTTGCTCAGCAGTGAGGACAGCTCTAGGAATCACCCACTGGAAACAAGGACTCCGAATCAGCTCTTGTCATTAAATGCTTGAGAGGGACAGGTCAAATAGCATCTAGGACTCTTTGGGCAGAAGCACACACTTTTGACTTGACTTGCTTTGCTCCCCTCATCTTCATTGGGATTTGGCATCCCTACTCCATGCTTAGCAAATAAGGTTCATTTTAGGGTGACCCTCTCAATCAGGGCATGCTAAGCACAGTTCCTCTGCCCTTTACTCGTACAATAAGGATAACAACATTTCATTATCCCTGCATTCAAATACTAGACAGATTTGTAACCCAAAACTACCCAGAATTGATCACTTTGGCAAAGCAGCTCCATTAGGCTGCGCACCTATGCAGAGTAGGTGTCTATGCAAATACTGTCTGCTCCTGAAATTTTTTTTCTCAGCATGTTACTAGATGTCAGAGGAGAGCCCATTGAGACTGTGCTTACAAAAAACTATAACGGGCTTGATTTCTGATCTCAAAGTGACTATCCTTCAACAAAAAAACTTCGAAAACAGACTCCAACGAGAGACTGCTGAATTGGAATTAATTTGCAAAATTGGATACAATTAACTTAGGCTTGAATAGAGACTGGGAATGGTTGATTCATTATAAAAAGTAACCTATTTCCCCTTGTTTATTCCTTCCCTCCCCCCCCACTGTTCCTCAGACGTTCTTGTTAAACTCTGGATTTGTGCTGTAAATGGCCCACCTTGATTATCATACACATTGTAAGGAGAGTGATCACTTTAGATAAGCTATTACCAACAGGAGAGTGGGGTTGGGGGGGGAGGGAGAAAACCTGGATTTGTGCTGGAAATGGCCCAGCTTGATTATCATACACATTGTAAGGAGAGTGATCACTTTAGATAAGCTATTACCAGCAGGAGAGTGGGGTGGGGGGAGAGAAAACCTTCTGTAGTGATAAACACCCATTTTTTCATGGTCTGTGTGTATAAAAACATCTTCTGTATTTTCCACAGTATGCATCCGATGAAGTGAGCTGTAGCTCACGAAAGCTTATGCTCAAATAAATTGGTTAGTCTCTAAGGTGCCACAAGTACTCCTTTTCTTTTTGTGAATACAGACTAACACGGCTGTTACTCTGAAACCAAACGAAATGAAATGAAATGAAAATAGAAATGAAAACTTAACTGAAGTTTTCTGAATGGCCAAAAAGCTCTTATTCAAATTTAGGATGAAGATTCAGTTTGACTTGTTTTATCTGAACCGGTTCACAGATTCCTCTTTGAGAATTATCAAACAATTGTGACATGGGAAACTCTTTCCTGAGTTTCTGCATAGCAATTTGGCCATTTATGTCAAATAGATTCCTTATCAAACTAGTATCACCAGTGAAGCCCCTTTGTTACATTTCTCTAACCTCTGATTCCCTAAACTATTAAAATTGTTCCTACTCTCTATTTACCTGTGAAAATTCCAAGTAAATATTCGATTCAGAAAAGGGTGACTCAAGTGACAAGACATCAAAGTTTGTTCTTGCCCATCTTTATTCCAAGGATATGTGGCAAAGGACAGTGTAAAGCAGCGGCTAACGAGGGTTAGACTGAGATTCATGTAAAAACAAAAGTCACATGAAGATATTACCCTCAACAGAAAAATAAGAATAAAACTAAAATAAGATTGCAAAATTATCCTACAAAACAACATTATTAAATATTCAAATTGTATTTTTAAAATACCATATTCTAGCAAAAATGTAAACTTTCTTAGACCCTGTGAAGATGAGTAAATGGACCATTAGCTACATTAGTCCCTTGCATCTTAATTGATGTTCAACAAGATAGTGAGTTCATTAAAAATGTCTTCAGTTAGCCTAGATTTCCTATCTGTAAAAATGAGACAAGAGTACTTCCATATATCACAGGGGTTTTGTGAGGTTTTAGCATTGTATTGTGCTCAGATATAACACTAATGGGGGCCACATATGACTTTTGGTTAGATGGGTGGATACATAGATAAGAATACAATGGTCACAGGTTACTATACCAAAAAAATGAGCCTCTTAATTGTAAGTTCATCTACATAAACAATTAGCTCTCATAGTTCTATGGTTCCCATTTATCATCATGAATCAGTAAAAGAAGCTTGAGTATTTAAGGCACTAGTATTCTGACAGATGTGGACATAGATTATTTTGCTTTGAGAATCTATTCTTAATTCTACACTAGGATTGAAATGTATGCCTTTGTTCTAGCTTTGTAAATATCTATAGTATGTCTCATGGGACTTGTATCAAGAGTGATACTGAAATACCGTTGTTTGATTAAATAAACTTTTCAGTTGTTTGAAGAGGGCTATTTTGAACCCATACTGGAAAGTAAATATATTTAATTCTTTAAAAATCTAATACCATCAATTATTAAGGAAACACTTACATACTCAGTGACCAGATGGGCCAGATGCTCAGCTGGTGTGAATCAGCATAGCACTATTGACTTTGATTTACACCGAGGATCTGGCCTGTATGTTTTCATGTTAAAAGGTTGTATGGTTTATTCATGTCTTTATTCTAGAAAAATTCATTTCTCTTCCTTAACAGCCAGCACCACAGCAAGTAAAGAAGAGATGATAGAAAAAGTAAGTGTGCCCCATTTAATCTCAAGGATCCTCTAAATAAGAAATGTAAGAGAATAATATCCCCTTTGAAAAACACTGGTTTTACCTGGGACACAAAATACAGTAGAACCCTCAGAGTTATGAACACTAGAGTTATGAACTGACCAGTCAACCACACATCTCATTTGGAACCAGAAGTACACAATCAGGCAGCAACAGAGACAACAACAACAAAAATACCGTACATTACTGTGTTAAATGTAAACTATTAGAGGATTTGACAAGGTAAGGAAACTGTTTCTCTGCTTGTTTCCTTTAAATTAAAATGGTTACAAGCAACATTTTTCTTCTGCATACTAAATTTTCAAAACTGTATTAAGCCCTGGTCTACACTAGGACTTTAGGTCGAATTTAGCAGCGTTAAATCGATGTAAATCTGCACCTGTCCACACGATGAAGCCCTTTATTTTGACTTAAAGGGCTCTTAAAATCGATTTCCTTACTCCACCCCGACAAGTGGATTAGTGCTTAAATCGGCCTTGCCGGCTCGAATTTGGGGTACTGTGGACACAATTCGATGGTATTGGCCTCCGGGAGCTATCCCAGAGTGCTCCATTGTGACCGCTCTGGACAGCACTCTCAACTCAGATGCACTGGCCAGGTAGACAGGAAAAGAACCATGAACTTTTGAATCTCATTTCCTGTTTGGCCAGCGTGGCAAGCTGCAGGTGACCATGCAGAGCTCATCAGCAGAGGTGACCATGATGGAGTCCCAGAATCGCAAAAGAACTCCAGCATGGACCGAACGGGAGGTACGGGATCTGATCACTGTATGGGGAGAGGAATCTGTGCTATCAGAACTCCGTTCCAGTTTTCGAAATGCCAAAACCTGTGTCAAAATCTCCCAGGGCATGAAGGACAGAGGTCATAACAGGGACCCGAAGCAGTGCCGCGTGAAACTTAAGGAGCTGAGGCAAGCCTACCAGAAAACCAGAGAGGCGAACGGCCGCTCCGGGTCAGAGCCCCAAACATGCCGCTTCTATGATGAGCTGCATGCCATTTTAGGGGGTTCAGCCACCACTACCCCAGCCGTGTTGTTTGACTCCTTCAATGGAGATGGAGGCAACACGGAAGCAGGTTTTGGGGACGAAGAAGAAGATGATGATGATGATGAGGTTGTAGATAGCTCATAGCAAGCAAGCGGAGAAACCGGTTTTCCCGACAGCCAAGAACTGTTTCTCACCCTGGACCTGGAGCCAGTACCCCCTGAACCCACCCAAGTCTGCTTCCTGGACCCGGCAGGTGGAGAAGGGACCTCCGGTGAGTGTACCTTTTAAAATACTATACATGGTTTAAAAGCAAGCATGTGAAAGGATTACTTTGCCCTGGAATTCACAGCTCTCCTGGATGTACTCCCAAAGCCTTTGCAAAAGGTTTCTGGGGAGGGCAGCCTTATTGCGTCCTTCATGGCAGGACACTTTACCACTCCAGACCAGTAACACGTACTCGGGAATCATTGTAGAACAAAGCATTGCAGTGTATGTTTGCTGGCATTCAAACAACATCCATTCTTTATCTCTCTGTGTTATCCTCAGGAGAGTGAGATATAATTCATGGTCACCTGGTTGAAATAGAGTGCTTTTCTTCAGGGGACACTCAAAGGAGCCCGTTCCTGCTGGGCTGTTTGCCTGTGGCTAAACAGAAATGTTCCCCGCTGTTAGCCATGGGGAAGGTGGAGGGTTGAGGGGGTAGCCACGCAGTGGGGGGAGGCAAAATGCGACCTTGTAACGAAAGCACATGTGCTATATATGTAATGTTAACAGCAAGGTGTACCCTGAAAGAGTGTAGCCACTGTTTTATAAAATGTGTCTTTTTAAATACCGCTGTCCCTTTTTTTTCTCCACCAGCTGCATGTGTTTCAATGATCACAGGATCTTCTCCTTCCCAGAGGCTAGTGAAGATTAGAAAGAAAAAAAAACGCACTCGAGATGAAATGTTCTCCGAGCTCATGCTGTCCTCCCACACTGACAGAACACAGATGAATGCGTGGAGGCAAATAATGTCAGAGTGCAGGAAAGCACAAAATGATCGGGAGGAGAGGTGGCGGCTGAAGAGAGTAAGGGGCAGGCTGAAGAGAGTAAGTGGCGGGCTGAAGACAGGGCTGAAGCTCAAATGTGGCGGCAGCGTGATGAGAGGAGGCAGGATTCAATGCTGAGGCTGCTGGAGGACCAAACCAGTATGCTCCAGTGTATGGCTGAGCTGCAGCAAAGGCAGCTGGAGCACAGACTGCCACTACAGCCCCTGTGTAACCAACCACCCTCCTCCCCAAGTTCCATAGCCTCCACACCCAGACGCCCAAAAACGCGGTGCGGGGGCCACTGGCCAACCAGCCACTCCGCCACAGAGGATTGCCCCAAAAAAAGAAGGCTGGCATTCAATAAATTTTAAAGTTGTAAACTTTTAAAGTGCTGTGTGGCATTTTCCTTCCCTCCTCCACCACCCCTCCTGGGCTACCTTGGTAGTCATCCCCCTATTTGTGTGATGAATGAATAAAGAATGCATGAATGTGAAGCAACAATGACTTTATTGCCTCTGCAAGCGGTGATCGAAGAGAGGACGGGAGGGTGGTTAGCTTACCGGGAAGTAGAGTGAACCAAGGGGTGGGGGGTTTCATCATGGAGAAACAAACAGAATTTTCACACCATAGCCTGGCCAGTCATGAAACTGGTTTTCAAAGCTTCTCTGATGTGTACCGTGCCCTCCTATGCTCTTCTAACCGCCCTGGTGTCTGCCTGCACATAACCAGCAGCCAGGTGATTTGCCTCAATCTCCCACCCCGCCATAAACATCTCCCCTTACTCTCACAGATATTGTGGAGCACACAGCAAGCAGTAATAACAGTGGGAGTATTGGTTTTGCTGAGGTCTAAGTGAGTCAGTAAACTGCGCCAGCGCGCCTTTAAACGTCCAAATGCACAGTCTACCACCATTCTGCACTTGCTCAGCCTGTAGTTGAACAGCTCCTGACTACTGTCCAGGCTGCCTGTGTACGGCCTCATGAGCCATGGCGTTAAGGGGTAGGCTGGGTCCCCAAGGATACATATAGGCATTTCAACATCCCCAACAGTTATTTTCTGGTCTGGGAATAAAGTCCCTTCCTGCAGCTTTTGAAACAGACCAGAGTTCCTGAAGATGCGAGCGTCATGAACCTTTCCCGGCCATCCCACGTTGATGTTGGTGAAACGTCCCTTGTGATCCACCAGAGCTTGCAGCACTATCGAAAAGTACCCCTTGTGGTTTATGTACTCGGCGGCTTGATGCTCCGGTGCCAAGATAGGGATATGGGTTTCGTCTATGGCCCCACCACAGCTAGGGAATCCCATTGCAGCGAAGCCATCCACTATGACCTGCACATTTCCCAGGGTCACTACCCTTGATATCAGCAGATCTTTGATTGCGTGGGCTACTTGCATCACAGCAGCCCCCACAGTAGATTTGCCCACTCCAAATTCATTCCCAACTGACCGGTAGCTGTCTGGCGTTGCAAGCTTCCACAGGGCTATCGCCACTCGCTTCTCAACTGTGAGGGCTGCTCTCATCTTGGTATTCCTGCGCTTCAGGGCAGGGACAAGCAAGTCACAAAGTTCCATGAAAGTGCCCTTACGCATGTGAAAGTTTCGCAGCCACTGGGAATCGTCCCAGACCCGCAACACTATGCGGTCCCACCAGTCTGTGCTTGTTTCCCGAGCCCAGAATCGGCGTTCCACAGCATGAACCTGCTCCATTAGCACCATGATGCATGCATTGGCAGGGCCCATGCTTTCAGAGAAATCTGTGTCCATGTCCTGATCACTCACGTGACCGCGCTGACGTCGCCTCCTCGCCCGGTATCGCTGTGCCAGGTTCTGGTGCTGCATATACCGCTGGATAATGCGTGTGGTGTTTAATGTGCTCCTAATTGCCAAAGTGAGCTGAGCGGCCTTCATGCTTGCCTTGGTATGGTGTCTGCACAGATAACTCAGGAAAAAAGGCGCGAAACGATTGTCTGCCCTTGCTTTCACGGAGGGAGGGAGGGAACGGGGGCCTGACGATATGTACCCAGAACCACCCACGACAATGCTTTAGCCCCATCAGAGTGCTCCATTGTGACTGCTCTGGACAGCACTCTCAACTCAGATGCACGATTTTTTGCCATTGCTCTGACGCAGGGAGTGGCGACTGAGGACACGGCTTACAGGGTTGGCTTCAGGGAGTTAAAATCAACAAAGGGGGTGACTTTACATCAAGGAGTATTTCAGGCAGGACTTCACGGAAGGTTCCAATAAGAAATAGTGCACCTGAGTTATTTTTCTTATTGGAACAAGGAGGTTAGCCTGGCCTCTGATTGATACATGGCTAGATTTACCTCGCTGCACCTTCTCTGTGAGTGACTACAGTGTGACCTAGAGGAATGAGTCCCCTAGACAGGGGATGGGGGGAAGCAAATGAGTACAAAACAAATCTGGTCTATTTCTTGTTTTGATCCACTCCATCTATCTTTTACATCTTTGGCTGGCAGCAGACGGTGCAGAAGGACTGCATGCCATCCACATCTCATGGCTGCTCGGCAGAAGATGGTACAGTACGACTGCTAGCCATCCTCATCTCTTGCCTGCCCGGCAGAAGATGGTACAATACGACTGCTAGCCATCCTCATCTCTTGCCTGCCTGGCAGAAGATGGTACAGTACGACTGCTAGCAATCCGTATCGCCTGCCTGCTCACCATAAGACGGTTCAATAGGACTGACTGCAGGACTAAAGAGAATGACCTGGTCAAGTCACTCCAAATTTAGTCCCTGCGCCCATGTCTGCCCAGGTGCTCCCAGCCGACGTGGCCAGGAGCACCTCAAACACGACGACAACGACGACGGCTACCAGTCGTACTGCACCGTCCTGCTGCCAGAAGGCAATGGGTTGCTGCTACTGTGTAGCAGTGCCGTACCGCATCTGCCAGCACCCAGGAGACATACGGTGACGGTTACCTGAGCGGGCTCCATGCTTGCCGTGGTATGGCGTCTACACAGGTAACTCAGGAAAAAAGGCGTGAAACGATTGTCTGTCCTTGCTTTCACGGAGGGAGGGAGGGAATGGGGGCCTGACAATATGTACCCAGAACCACCCGCGACAATGTTTTAGCCCCATCAGGCATTGGGATCTCAACCCAGAATTCCAATGGGCAGCGGAGACTGTGGGAACTGTGGGATAGCTACCCACAGTGCCATGCTCTGGAATTCGACTCTAGCCTCGGAACTGTGGAAGCACTCCGCCGAGTTAATGCACTTAATGAACTTAGAGCATTTTCTGTGGGGGGACACACACTCGAATATATAAAACCGACTTCTATAAATTCGACCTTATTCCGTAGTGTAGACATACCCTAAGTCAATGTTCAGTTGTAAAGTTTTGAAAGAACAGCCATAATGTTTTGTTCAGAGTTACGAACATTTCAGAATTACCAACAACCTCCATTCCTGAGGTGTTTGTAACCGTCTACCATGGACAGAAGAAAACAATGCTGCAGCACATACATTGTAGCAGGAACATCTATATTTGTTATTACACCTTTCACCACATTGCTGAACATCTCGACAGAGAGGAATGAAAGTACTTTTGATGGGAATTTGAGAAACAACATCCAGCTGCCCTTGAATGTTTTTTATCTCCCAATACCACTATTATCAAAGAGAAATTTCCAGGTGACAGCAGTGTGACTCAGAAAACAGACAAGAATGCATATTTTCCAGTGCCACAGAATGAGACTTCTAGTCCATAAGAAAATTTCTGGAAGACGATCACTACCAACCCTATCTCAAAGCAAAGGGAAGACAAGGGAAAAAAATTGGGAAAGAAAAGGAAAAATATTTCAGGAACCATTACAAAAGATAAGGAAAAGAGTGCAAACTCAGAACCCAGCAGTGAGCTAGCAAAGTGGTTGAGTGAACTGAACTGATATAAAGAAAAGAAGTCATGCTGAGAAGAAGAAGACAGAGCAGACCAACCAATTATTAACCTATTTTTTGAAGATCATTAGTGCCTCCTGGAATGTGCTCACTATGCAAGGGAAGACACCAGTTTGCAGGAGAAAACAGCAGTTCTGAAACAGCATACAGCAGATAAAGCAGTCAGATACATCTAGTACATCCCTTAAATAAACAGTTAATAATTTTGGTATATTATGTAAGGATACCTATTACTTCAGTACAATAGAAATTTATGAGCAAATACTGGGTACTCGATAACAAGTGAACATCAATTAATACCATCTTATAACAGAATTCCTATGTAATTATGTATTACCCTCATGTAGTTACCAAAAACAAATAATGAATAATGTTTTTTTCAACATACACAAAAGGATGTAATGATGATTTTTCCTTTGTGATGTACAGATGCTCAAATACTACATTGATAGGTATCAGCATATAGTATATAGATACACACAGAGAGAAAAGAAAAGGAGTACTTGTGGCCCCCTTAGAGACTAACAAATTTATTTGAAAGCTTATGCTCAAATAAATTTGTTAGTCGCTAAGGTGCCACAAGTACTCCTTTTCTTTTTGCAGATACAGACTAACACGGCTGCTACTCTGAAACCACACAGAGAGAAGAAACTTAAAAATAAAAAAAAATTATGAACTACATAGAAGAGAGATTGTGTAAAAAGTAAAACATTTGCTTTTGAAAATAATTTGTATATTAAATCTAAAATAACATTAGAATATAACAAATGAGGGTTAGATTGTGACCTCCGTAGTCCTAATGACAAGCAGTTACTTTAACCAACAGAAACAATTCAAGCCAACATAAGCAGCTACTTGCCAATGTGAATGAGAGGTTTACAATTTTTTTTTAAAGACTTTCTTCACTACAACTTTTGACATTCTCTCTCATTTGGCTGTATTACTTTTTTCAGCGTGGTCCCGTGCTCAGACAAACGATTCTCTAAAATCCTATATGGACTCTCCTTTAATGCCATATATTTACCGCTGATAAATAACATGGCAGATTTTATCCAGTTGGACTAACTGAGTGACTATTTGTCACAGGAATTCTTGGTCCTGAATAACAACAAGCTCAATCACGGAGTAATAGAAGGAGCCTCTTTGAAAGTATGCAGAAAAGCTCACAGGTCTTTACAGTGATTAGAATAATCTTTTCAGCATCACTACCGATCTGCCAATTATCCTTGTAAACCTCAGGGTAAACAACAGCAGGATCAGCCAAATGTCAGAGCAAACTTTGGCTAGATGCAAGAACTTGAAGGTACTTATCCTATATAGTAACAGACTAATCAACAAATCCATTCCCAGGGCATTACATGCTTCAAAACCTTTGTGCATAATCGAGATGAGCTTCAATCAAATGAACAGTGTTTCTGCAAATCTCATCACACCCTTAAGGAATGATATTTGGAAGCCAATAAAATATCAGTGATTCCCATGATGCCTTCAGTGAACTATTGCAGCTGGAAAAGCTTGATTTCAGCCACAATCAGATTACTAATACAGGCATTAAGAAGAAGGCTTTTTGTAACGTGATTAAACTTCTTCTCTTCTTCTTCTTCAGCGCTTAGCCAGACAGTCAGCTGTAGCAATCGTTTGCCATTTGGTAGGTTCCTGAGCAACTGCAAAGGCTTGATGGCCTGAGAGTCCAACATCGGAACAGACTTGATGAACCCATGTAATAGGTTGGTGGAATTTTATCCTGGATATTATAAGCCACCCAGAGAATGGCGTTCGCTGGAACATCTTGTGACATCCTTACAACATGTCCAAAAAGTGTAAGGCGCCGCCTGTGGACAATGGCCCCAGTAGTCTGTAGATCCGAGTGACCATAAACATCTGCATTACAGATGAAGTCATTCCACTTTATGCCCAATATACAATGTTGACATTTTGTGTGAAAAGCCTCCAGCTTTGTCCAGCCAACAGCTAAGAGCTACAGGCTGATCACCTTGCTCTCCATTCCAGGGAAGGTGTTTGAACATATTTTTCTGGCACGCTTGGAGCTTTGCTACATCAGAAGCGTTGTCCCCAACAGTCAGGCTTTACAAGGAACAGGTCTACATTAGATGCCATTTTGGCCCTCCACTTGTTGTCAGTATTAGGGGGCTTATTCCTTCACCCACTTACTTCCCTGGTCCTTCTCGCATGTACAGAGAGCAAAAATACCCAAAGTCCAAAGGTGCAAACAATTCAATGTTTATTGAGGTGAACTTCCAGCAAGCATGATTCCAGTTTCCTTCCTTAGTGTCCCCCTTCCCAGCTTTGACACCACAGAGCCTTACCTGTGGCCCTGTTCCCATTCCTGCCCTTAGCAGGACATGATTCCAATTTCCCCACCCCCATTCCCTGTTCCCATTTCCCCAACCCCCCACCCACCCACGAAACACACTCTTCCTGAGTGACTGCAGCCTATATAGTAAAACTTGAGTTCTGCTTAGCTATACCTTAACCAATCATTTTACTGAAATTTAACTAACCAATCCTAACATATTGTAACATGACTATTTAACCAATTATATCCCACCACCTTAATTAGTTTACACCCAGCAAAATTAATTCTACTGCAGACAGAAACAATCACAGAACCAGACAAGAGATTATACAGACAAACAATAGAGAAATGGGGACTACAGTGATAGAACAACAAAGAAATGAGGATTTCACATCCCAGCTATTGATAAGTGAGTTCTTGCCAGACAGGATGCTATCAAACTAAGTTTCCTTTTACTTTTTCTAGGCACTTCCCTTTCTCCGGAGGTGATAGGCATTATCAGGACAGGACTGTATTCCTAACAGCCCAATAGCACCTTATTTCAATGTGCCTAGTTTGGAATGTGAGGATGTGACCGTTCGCCTCCCAGCTTATGGCGGCCTCTGCTGCTTAGCCAAAGATCTTAGCCTAAGCACAGGGCCTCAGACTGTCATAGTAAGAGAAGGACCTTACATCGGCAGACAGTGATTTTGATTCTTTCTTTTATACCTCTATAACTAGCTAAGTGATAAGAATACACCTACATTCTTAGAGTATAGGCCTTTACAGCCAGGCCTGAATATCTATATCCTAACAGTCAGGAGATACATCGTGAGTTCAGGAAGCCCCTGCACGTAGTGTATGTTGATCTTAAGGCTGCATTTGATTCAGTAGAACGTGTCGTGTTATGGAAGGCCTTAAAGGAGTAGGCGTCCCTACCACTGTGCTGGACTTGATTAGAGAGCTGCATAATGGAACCACTGCCTATGTTCATCTGGGGAGCCGGATGTCAGAGCCTTTTAAATCAATATCTGGTGTTAAGCAGGGTTGCATTCTGCCCTCTGCACTCTTTTGTCAGGCAATGGATTTCATAATGCAGCATTCCATCAGGTCCATAGGCATTATTGAACTGGAAAGCCTGAAACTGGCAAAGAATATGCTCACTGCAGTACCTAAAGATTTATCCAAATCTCTGAAACAGTGAATGCTTAACACAAACAGCATATCTTTCCTGAAGAAAGAGGCATTTTTAAAACTAGAAAATCTCATTTGAATTGATCTTTCAAACAATAAAATAATCCACATAGCTGCTGAAGCACTTAAAGGCCTATCAGTCTTCACCACTTAACTTCAACTCACAATGAGCTATCAGAGGTTCCTTGCCAGCTACTTATCACATTACAGTCACTTCCTCTTCCATAATCATATTCATGCTATACCGATAGACTCTTTCTGTGGCAGTCACAGCGTTGAGAGCCATCTTTGTCTTGTCTGTTTAGAGAACAACCAAATCTGCCCCAGTAATACTGATGTGCACACACTCAGGTGCTTGGGAGGGTGGTTCACTCTTATTAAATACATACATTACATGTGGGTGGGAAGAAGACAGTGGAACTTCTTTAAGAAGGAATGTCAGAGCAGAGATTAACCTTTGACTTCTGGCCTATTCAAGCAAGACAGCAATAACAGAGGCAGGGACATAACAAGACCACTGCCTGATTTAAAAGTATTTAGCCAAAACATTTTAAAATAGTTCACATTTTCTGTAAGGCTCCTAAAATTAAAAATAATAATGATTTTGGATTTTATTTTTTAAAATTTTATCCATCGAACCAATAACTCCATGCACATTTACCCTGGTTGGTAATATGTATTTGCAGATTAAAGAACATATTTTTAAAAATCTGGGACAGAAACATAACCAGATTAAAATATACATGTAACCCAAGCAATGCCATGTTATGACCTTGAAAGGCTTTGTCATATGCATGATTAATATCTATTCTCTAAATAATATCATGGACTTTTCACCATAGAAATCCACTAATGGGCATAGCAAGAAATTTTCCTGCACTCTCCTGCACACATTTATAGCATACAGAAACTAGGATGTAATTTTAGGACCCAGTTTTCCATCCATGTCACGTGGAACTTGCACTCACTTTAGTGGATCTTGTTCTCTTTATAGGTCTGAGCCTTCAATCTTTCATGGCCATACTAGTGACATGGTATTCAGCCTGAGTAACAGGCTGGGCATTGGGTCTCTTTGGAGAAAGTTGTGTGTGCATGTGTGTGTGGAGGAAAACAATCCATCCCCTCCCCTCTTCAAATCTACAGAGTAACTGCAAAGCCTCCCCCTGCCCCGAGGCTACTTCATCCCAAAGGCTGAACTACCTCTCCACAGGTCCAATGCATCCCTGCTATGGAGGTGGGGGGACTGGAGTATCTGCACAGAAATGTATGTCACCCTGCCCAGGCCCTACTGCCCACTGCCACATAGCTACCTCTATAGAATTATCCTCAGTGCTCTACAGGGGATATGTCTCTCTTGCAGGTCCTCTCCTCATGTCTACTCTCTCCCACCATGTGCAATGCAACTGCATCATTTCTCTTGCTGTGGGGACCTCTGTGGAGGCTGGTTTTATCCCTTATTGAAGAGTAACCCATTTTAAAATTCAGAGTGGTAGCCATGTTAGTTTGTAACAGCAAAAAAACCGAGGAGTACTTGTGGCACCTTAGAGACTAACAAATTTATTTGGGCATAAGCTTTTGTGGGCTAAAACCCACTGCATCAGATTGTTTCATGTTCTCTGTGTATATATATCTTCCTATGGTATTTTCCACTGCATGCATCCGATGAAGTGGGTTTTAGCCCACAAAAGATTATGCCCAAATAAATGTTAGTCTCTAAGGTGCCACAAGTACTCCTCATTTTTTTTCCATTTTAAATTGTTATTCTGTCCTTTACAGACCAGATCCCTAGCTCCATAAAGGCTGCTATATATGGCTTCAAAGGCAAAAAGCTGACTCAAGTGGTCAGCTGGGGCGTCCCCTGTCACAGGGGCATACTTTGGTTGAAAAGGTCAAGCTTCTGCACCACCACTGTTCACATCTCCTGGAGTCGAAGGTGGCTCCAGGGAAGTTGCTACCTACCCATGGCTGTAACTTAGCACAGCGCGCAGCCCTGAAGCTGAGCAAACTTACAAGGGGAGCTGAACCAGTTTCTGGCAGCCCTTTGGATTCAGTCAGTGCAAAGGTGGTGAATAGTTTCCTTTGTCCTGAAGATCAGGGCTTATAACCATTCATTTCAACACAGGGCCTCTTATTAATTAAAGATAATGGGCCCCATGTTCCCTTTTCCATACGCATGGGGAAGGGAGACTGTGGACTGGGGATGTTCTCTGGTGCCATCCTCCCCCCTTCTCCTAATGCAGTGGGATCCCCTTCATGGGTGCTCAATGGATTTTAGGCAGTGGGCAGGTTTGGGGAGACCTTCTGGGTGCCTCCATATTCTCCCTTTCTAAACTTGTGGAGGCAGATTTCACTTGTGCTTCTTTCCCTTCCAAGGGAGTTCGGGGAAAGTCATTCTTCCAGGAGCCAGCAGGAGATGATGGGGCCAGGTGGCACATTGGAGGCAAGGAGCATATGGACAGATGACCTTTGCTTCCTGTGGCTCTCCAAGATATACACAGACCTCATGGGAACTCTGGGCTAAGAGAGCCGAACCCCTAGCTTCTTCTGTCAGGGGAAACCAGAACAATTTCTTCCCCCAAACCAAAGGCAGAATTCATTAGAAAATCTGCAAGTTGAAACTGGCAGAGCTTCCTCTGTGAGATTTTGCCTTTATTGTTTTGGTTTGTTTGCTTTAATCCATTAACAGAAGTATTTGTCACTTGCATTTGTACCAGTACATACTGAACATGCTTTATATGGGAAACTGAATCTTCTTTTAGAAACACCAGGTGGTGGTGCTGAGTTATGCAGATAATTTAAGAAATTGCTTGCAGATGTTGTTTCATTGAACAACAACAGATTGGAAATGGGGGCTCCATACACTTTTTCCTATTGGAGAGCCATTTAATGTTCCCTTTTACTATGTAGAATAAAGGTTACGACATGTTTGAAAGTGAGTTTTGTAAAGAAATACTGGGAAAATAAATAAATGGCAATCACTACACAATAACACCAAGCCCCTAAAAGTATCTTACATGACACACACCAACTTATTGTTGAGGAAACAGAATAACTAATTGATATAACTTTATAAACATTAATGAATTTATCCTTTGCAACTTTATTTTTTGAATGGCATTTTTCATTCATCATTCAAATCATTTGAAATATCAAAATGGAGCATTTTTTTCCTCCTCTTCTCATAGACTTTAATGCCAGAAAGGACCATCATGATCATCTAGTCTGACCTCCTGCACATCCCAGGCACAGAACCTCACCTACCCACTCCTGTAATAGACCCATAAACTCTGGCTGAGATACTGAAGTCCTCAAATCTTGATGTAAAGACTTCAAGTTACAGAGAATCAGATTCTTAATTTTCTTAGCATAATTAGTTGGAAGTGTATATTTTCCCCTTTGGTAGCAGCCATTGTGCAGTGTCTCTTACTGGTCAGTGAGTGTTTCACCGTTGGTGTTAATTCAGATCCCACCAACATGAGGTCTTTTGTTAAGCAAAGGTAATGTGACATTGAAACGAAACAAGTGCTAAAATGAGTTTTAAAAGTATTTCCAGTTTGCCCTACTGATTGCTGCACTTCTGCTTCTGACTGATACCATTATGTCATATTACCATTGTAATTCTGCACTGTGCCTGGAATATCACAAAATATCTAACAAATCCAACAACACTGCGCATGCTCAGATTCACCTTTTTTCCTTCTCAAGCTGGCCACTGAAGCATATATAGGTACATTTATGAAGAAAAATTTGAGTAAAATGTACACCACTTTAATGACTTAATTGGCTGTTTACCAAAGCACAGAGCTATCCAGACATAGCTCATTGTGAGGCCTTAGAAGTTGAATTGAGAAACCTTTGAAAATATGTCCCTAATTCACCCTCTTGGCAACTTTATTTCTCATGTATTATATTAACCACTGCATCCTCTTATCTTGTCTCTGTTTAGAACATGATTAAAAATACAGTCGTTTTGTTGCATTTCATAACATTTTCGGCCTACCTGCTTAATTTAAGATGAAATACAATGGAATTGTAGAGAGACCGCTTTGTCAACAGTATAAATCAATCCCAAACTTCTTTGAGTTCACTCATTCCAAATAACTACCTGATTGCTTTGATAAGAGGTTAGTAAAATAGCATTAGCCCAATCAAACAGTACTCACAAATATTTTGGAAAGGAAGGATGACCTTGTAATTAAGACACTGGACTATGTGTTAGGAGCTCTTGGTTCTTTTCCCAGACGTACCACAGACTTCTCAAGCAAGCTACTTAATCTCTTTGGTCAGGGGTGAAAGTAACTTAAAGGACTTATCAGTACCTCGGAGTCCTTAGGAGGGGTCGGGGCATCAACCGGAAGAGGCATGGCCTCAACCAGAAGAGGTGGGTCCTTTACATCCCCGGGCCCTTTAAATCAAGGTTTAAAGGGCCCGGGGCTGGGACTGTGGTAGCAGCAGCTGGGAGCCCTGGGCCCTTTAAATCACCATCGAGCTACCAGCTGCAGAGGCAGCTGGGAGCCCCGGGGCTCAGGAATGATTTAAAGGGCTCGGGGCTCCAGCTGCCGCTACTGCAGCGGAGCCCCAGGCCCTTTAAATAACCATCGGAGCCCCAGGGGCTCCCATCTGCCACTGCTATCCCGGGGCCCTGGGCTCTGGCGGAGCTTTAAGGGGCCCGGGGCTCTGCCGCACTAGCGGCAGCCGGGAGCCCCTGGCCCTTTAAATCACCACCAGAGCCCCGCTGCCGCTACCCCAGGGCTCCAGCAGCAGGGCTCGGGTGGCGATTTAAAGGGCTCCCGAGGGTAGTGGCAGTGGGAGCCCCGGGCCCTTTAAATCGCCACCCGAGCCCCGTTGCCAGAGCCCCGGAGTAGCAGTGGCAGCCGGGGGCTCTGACGGCGATTTAAAGGGCCCGGGGCTCCCAGCCGCCACCACCACAGTGGAGCCCTGGGCCCTTCAAATTGCCGCCATGACTCCCGGGGCTCCGGCAGCAGGGCTCGGGAGGCAATTTAAAGGGTCTGGGGCTCCGGCTGCTGCTACCGCCCCGGGTTGTTTAAATCATGCCCGGAGCCTGACAGAGCCCTGGGGTAGCGGCGGTAGGGCTCTGGCGGCTATTTAAAGGGACCAGGGCGGTAACGGCGGCCAGAGCCCCAGGCCCTTTAAACCATCCCCGGAGCTCTGCTGCCGCTCCGGCGGCTATTTAAAGGGCCTGGGTTGGTAGCTGCAGCAGGAGCCCCGGGCCCTTTAAATCGCCGCCCCAGCCCCACCGCCGCTTCCCCAGGGCTCTGGCAGCAGGGCTCTGGCAGCAATTTAAAGGGCCCGGGGCTCCAGCCGCTGCTGGGAGCCCCAGGCCCTTTAAATTGCTGCCTGGGGAAGCCGATCCGCTCCGGTATGGCGCACGGGCTCCTGCCAGTATGCTGTACCGAGGTGTACCGGCTGACTTTCACCTCTGTCTTTGGTCCATATGGTCAGATGGTATAAATTGGTATAGCTCGACTGATGTCAACTGAGCTACAGTGGTTTTCCCAGCTGAGGTTCTTTATGTTTTAATTCTCTATCTGTAAAGTGTGGATAATAATTCTTCCCAACCTCACAAGTTGCAAAGGATTAATTCATTAAAGATTGTGCAGCGCTCAGTACAATGATTGGAGCCATATAAATATCTAGATAGACAGAAAGATAAATTGTGAACTTGGAACTCAGACTAGGATCTTAAATAGATTACTAATGTTCATGAAACCTTTGTGCACACCTGGGACCAATTATGTTCTTGTGTCAAAAACACTGGAGATTTTCAATTTCCCATTATTTTGATTGGCAAATGAGCATGACTCAGTAGTTTTGACTGCAAGGACTTTTAGTTGAGACTCAATCTCAAAGTTAAACAGGGAGGTGCAAATCAACACTGATTGAAACCAAAGAAAATCTTGGCACAAACAAATATTCACACAACTCTCTCTCAGTATCTTACTTTATAAATTAGGTCAAATTAGGGCTCATCAGATGTTTCACTTGGATAATACGTCTTTTAATATTAAACAATATTATAATGTGTGTACATTAGAGTATTTATTGTGTGACAATCCCTCAGTATTAAGTAAAGACGTGATTCAGCAAAAATACTTTAAGCACCTGCTTATCTTTAAGCATATGAATGGTCCCACTGAAGTCAATGTCACTACTCGTGCTTAAAATCAGGCAAAATTATTAGAGGAACCCTTCAGTCCTCCAGCACCACCATTCCCCGCCCCCAACACACACAAACCGTCTTCCACTGTTTTCCAGCTGATTTCTTGCCAGAACATTATGGTACAGAGTTGTTATAATGTTTTTTCCACTGAATCCACATAATACTATACATTTTCCAGTACTTATAATTTAATTATTGTTCCCATTCCAGGCTGCACAAAGGAATACTTAAGTATAATTTACTTTTTGTTTTTTATACTTAGTGCAGAACAAAGGAGTAAAAAAAAATGCAGTGAGTAAAT
The DNA here is from genome assembly GCF_965140295.1 of Lepidochelys olivacea. NCBI lineage: Eukaryota > Metazoa > Chordata > Testudines > Cheloniidae > Lepidochelys > Lepidochelys olivacea. Next base: position 273,009,223 of record NC_140411.1, read on the forward strand.
CAGAGAAAAATGGTACGACAGAATTGCTTGAAATATTTTGTTTTACTTGTAAAAGTTAAACAAAACAAAACAAAAAAATCCCAACATATAAAGTGCAGTAAAGTTTATATATACAGAGCACAAGGGATATGCTGAGCTGCAAGCGGAGAAAATGTTGGCTACACATGTTCAACTGGTAATATGTGCTTTTATTTTTGCAATGTTCTGCAATATTTCCAAGAAAATATTTACAAGATGCAATATAAATGTGAATGGAATCATGTTTTCTAGGAACCAAATAATAAGCGATGAACAAACTAAGTCTATACAGTTTTGTGCAGTTTTACACACTGCACCAATGTAGCCTTATGATCCTTTAGGACCCTCCCTTGCACAGAGAGCTGATTACCTGAAACATGTTACTACTATTTTTTTTTTTTAAAACAGACACTCTGTTCAAGATCATCTGGCCCGCCAACACATGCCTTTCAATGTTATCTCTTCATCATCTAAACAAGACCCGGTTTCCAAAGGCTTTCCATTTCCACAGGTGTTTCTTATCAGTTCCACATTTTCTTCTGACAATGTGGAAAAAAATTCATATGCCCCAGCTTAGTGACTGTTGCCTAACCCAGTACTAAGAAGATTTCTGAAATGCAGAAAGTGTCCTGTGTGGCTGCTGTAATATCTACATGCCCCAAGGGTCTGCTGCTGCTGCTGCTCTCTTTTTCAAGAGACAAGACAGCTACAGTGTAAGACTCACATGCCTACCTTTCAGCACAGAGGAAAATCTGATTCAGAGTCAGAGAGAGGAAAGCTGTGACCTGTTTAAAAAGAGAGGAGAAAAATACAGTTATTGGGTGCATTGTGTCTGACTAGCTTTCTGGGCCAATTATTTATCTATAACTAATTACATTGTGGCGGTGAATTGCTGTGTTGCTATTGCTATTTAACCCTGTTTTGGTGATTGGCTATTTTAATAGTCAAGCATAAACCAATTTACATGGCAGTCATTATAAAATGATACTATCAAGACTTATTCTTCTATATAAGTACACACATTTTACCCCTCAGCAGCTACTTATAATCAGCACCCCTTTGGTCAGTGATGTCATTCTTTTACACAGAGGTTCTGCTCTAGGGGGTCCTTAATTCAACGTGGATCACAAAATTTTTTATTTTCACACTGCACTAAGAAAAATAGATAATGTCACACAAATTAGTTATATATGCATGCAGATAATACTTTAGGGCCTGATTCTGCAACCGTTACTTGAGTTTAGTAGTAGTCCATTCCACAAATGTCCTACTCAGATCAACCTGCATAAGAGGGGGCAGAATCAGAGCCCCATGGAGCTATGTTCACTTTAGGAGGCTACCTCTCATTAATTCACCCTCTTTTGCCTTGATATGTCAGTCCCTGTGAATGAGGTACTCCATCAATCTCTAGTCTAAGGCACCCTGGAAGAGGATCAAAACAGCTGTGCAGTTTACAAAATGCGGTGAGGTAAGAATGGAGTTACCGCCTTGCTTCTGAATGGCTTATTGGCTGGTCTGAGAGTCTCGTCGTCATTTTAACACTTTCCCCCCTGTAAAGTTCATGTAGCCTTCGAATATTTTTTGTTTACAAATCCAAACAGGAAAAATATCTAAGGAATAAGCAAGACTTCCAATAATATTTATACTGTCTATTTATTTGAACTTCGAAAGCTTATCTGAGCATGATCTGACTGAAGACACACACATATACGTCTTGCCTTGCCTGACTGAGGACACACACATATACACAAGGCATTTTGAATCCCAAAAACATATTTAAAATACTTATTAAAATATATTTCATTGACATAATTGTCTTCAGTGTAGATTCCCGTCTGCATTGAAAAACTTTTTAAGAAGCTGAATTCTGACCTAATTTGTATAATTAGGCTGTAAGCATTTAAGGGCAGGAACTATATTCTACCATGGATTTGTAAAGTGCCTAGTATAATGGGGCCGCAGTCCTGACTGATGCCTTGAGGTGCTACACCAATACAAATGAACAATAATAGTACTAGCCCTGATCCTGCAGTCAGATCCCCCATATATGGACTCCTAAGAGAGTGCACAGTCCTGTCAGACTCACTGTGGCTCTGCATGGGCCCAAGGGTCTGCCAGTGCAGAGCATGCAGAAAGATGGGAACTGTAGTAATGACCACGCAGAACTCACTGTAGCCTCTCTTGCAAAGGAATACTTAGAAACGTTAACAGCTGGCTGCTGTACACTTGCACTGAGACCTTGTGCAAACAAGTTTTATGAAGTAATCTAAGAGAAAAAGAGTGCTTGTGAGCAATCTGCACTGTTTAAAAAACACAATAATCCCACTGTTTATATTTGTTAGATTCTCTTTGCCTACATATTAGACTAAGTGCCTCTTAAATGTCAGTTTAAATAGTCTTTTCTGAGTAGCAGCTGTGCAAGGGCACATTTGAATTCAATAACTCCATTTTGGTTTGAACTGGTAGCACTCAATAAAGGGAAAGGATTTTTTTTTTCATGTTTGATATAAAGAAATTCTCTTTTGGCTTTGTATACTAGCCTTCAGCCCTGACTGACATATGATGATCCAAGTCCAAAAGACCTGACCCAGGGACTTCTAATAAAAATGCTCTGAATGCCTGAATTCTTGTTGAAAATGAAGAGCCACATTTGCTATGGTTGCTTTGCACTGCTCCAGTAATGCAAAGCCAATGTAAACACAGCTTAATGAGTTTATGGCTGCTTTGTAATGCCAGAATAGTGCAAAGCAGTAGTGCATGGATGGTGTCCCTAGCCTCTGTTTGCCAGAAGCTGGGAATGGAAAACAGGGGATGGGTCACTTGATGATTACCTGTTCTGTTCATTCCCTCTGAGGTACCTGGCATTGGCCACTGTCGAAAGATAGGATACTAGGCTAGATGGACCTTTGGGCTGACCCAGAATGGCCGTTCTTATGCATGCTTGTGACTCTGCCCCAGTCTCTTCATTATCACTATTCTTATTGAAGTCAGGGCTGGAAGGGAAAGAGAGAGCTAAGGAGGGGTTTCTCCTTAAAGGATTTTGAATGAATTTCACAATCCACAACAAAACAAGCTATCCCACCTGTGTTATAGGTCAAAACAGAGAGAAAAAATGAAACATTGTAGCCCTGATCCAGCAACTTCTTTCACATCAGTGGGGATCCACTCAAATATAGCAGTTTGCTCTCAAGAAGTTGCATATTAGGCCCTCTGTGCACTCTTAACAGACTAAAGGATAGCTTCTGGTTTAAAGACATGCCTTTAGGCTGCCATAACCCAATGAAGAAGAACAATATAACTCACCATTTTTGTTATGAAATATAATTTAGATCCACCTGAGGCCTAATTCTCATCTCTGAATTGCAGTGGAAAAATTCCCATTCACTTCTGTGGGAGCAGGAACAGTCCCCTAAACTGTAAGGTACCTTTGAGAGATTTTTGTTTTCCTTTTAATAATACTTTGCTCTTCCGGGGTCTGGTCCTACTTCTAAAGAAATCAGTAGCAAATTCTCATTGATTTCAGTCAGAGGGGGATTGGGTCCCTAGTGATTTGCATTTAAATGATATATTGTAATGTTACCAATAAATAATAATAGTGACCCAACTCATGATAGAAATGAAAATCTCTTATATGCTGCTAAAAGAAAAGGAGTACTTGTGGCACCTTAGAGACTAACCAATTTATTTGAGCATAAGCTTTCGTGAGCTACACTCACTGAGCATAAGCTTTCGTGAGCTACAGTATGCTGCTGTTACTCATTTGTAAGTGAGGTGGCGCTTATGTAGTCTGTGTCTATCTCGCTCTGTCTCAGAGCCAGGGGAGCCAGACGGACCCATAGTCAGACTACGTAGATTTACACAGCCCAGAGTTCAGCAGCTAATATCAGCTGGGACAGCTAGTCATTGTCAAACCCTGTATGACTGTACATGGCTCTGGAAAATGGAAAGCACTGTTTACTTCTTGCCTGTAAATGAGCTTTCATGTTTTAATAAGGCAAAATTCTCTCTGTATACTTGACATGCCTTGTTTTGTTTTAATTTGCTTGATACATCTGAATGGACGTGTTTTTCATCATGAAAATTATAAAAGCTTCTTCCCTCTCACACAGCTAATCACTGCAAAAATTAAACATGCTTATCAGCCAGCTGTGCTTCACTGCAATCTTTTGCTTCCATCTTTCGTCCCAGTCTTCAGAGGATGCAGGGCACGTCTGTTTTGTGTCAGCAAGCGATCTTTGCTGACTTGCTAGGGTAAAGAAACCATCATCTTTTTCTCATCAGAATTCAGCAGGAAAAGGCAGAACACTTATGAAATAATAAAATATGACAGTGGAAGGCCTATTACAGCAAGCAGAAATGTCATCAAATATAATCACAATATTTTATGCACGTCTGAACAAGGGGGTAAGGAAAGTTCTTGCCTAGATACACGGGCCCAAATCCTGATGTCCTTGCTCAGAGGTTACTCCTGCAACTCTTACTGCAGTCAAAGGGAGTTTTGAATATATAAGGGTTTTAGAATTCAGCCTACATCTGGTTATGTGGCTTCTACCAAACTGTTTCACATTTCATTATACCCTTGAATCTCAGACCAAAAGCCTGAATTCTTATGCCCCTCTGATGGTGTAAAAGGACTGTATAGTTAGTAGAACCCGCCTCTGGTGTAAGGGAGTTCTCTAGGCAGCACTGAGTGGGTCACAATGCTCTATGCCACACCCACTAGCAGCCTCTGGTGTAGGAATGGGTCAGCTGCATGGTCAGGGTGGGAAGGGCATGGCTGGGGAGTGCTGCTCTCTAAGTTATTCTTGGCTGCTGCAACACAGATTAGAATTCTGAAGCTGCTCTAATATATAGCAAGTCTGGTTCAAGGATACAAGGAAGTGCAAAGGTGGACTGAAGCCACTTTTGCCCCACCCCCAGCCTTTGCCCCTCACTCCACACATATATTCCTGCAATGAATGTACTATACTTTTTTGTGGAATGTAGACACACCCCTCAGCTTCACTGACAGGTTTTACACATCTTTTAAATGAGCTTGGACCCAGTTTTGAGCAAACCAGGGCCAGCGTATGTTTTTTTTAATAAAAACCATGCACAAATTTGCTGTTGTGAAAGTGGATGAAATTCTTTCACCTTGGCTGCTCTCACTTTGAATTTCAGGTTTGAACAAAGCCAGATCCCAAAGTGAAACTTGGAGCAGGAAGGGATAAAACCTGCACAGATCAAAAACCAAAGACAAAGTTGGGGTATAAAACCAAATGGGACAAAACTGCTGGGTTCCTTACAGCTGTGCTTTAGAACGCACACATTTTGCAACTAATTGCAACATCTGTCTGGATCAGATGATAAATGAGAAGGAGCCAAGATAGTCCAAGGGAGTGGTAATGGGATATAGAGTGTCTAGGTCAATGGTTCAAATGGTTCAACTATCCCACTAGCATCTGAAAGCAGTAACCATACAATGACTATCCAGTGGTCTATGAAATGAGTTGTGGCTTCCTAAATAGTTTCCAACTAGATATGTGTCCAACATCTTAAAATCCTCTGAAACTCCTTGGTACACATGTTGGCAGTTTCAGCAAAGTGATACAGAAACTGAACTACTCTCTTACTCCTAGAGGTGGCTCCACTAGGATAACGGAGGAAAGCATACACTGCTGCTACTTGTCATATATCCTTTCTTTTCTATGGTTACACAGAGGTCTTTGGGTAAATCTGCCTTCTACCAGCACTAAATTCACCATTTAAAAAAAATCCATTTTCTAGCATTTTAACTGTTATGGTACAGAATCATTAGTTACTATTTATAGTATATAAAAATAGAGCCACAGGGATGTAGTCATCAGCTGAATCTGGGAGGTCATAAAGAAGAAACCCTGTGACAGGTTATTCACATAGGTCTATGAATGTGCAATGTGTCTTGTAACAAGTCTTTACATAGCCAGTCTGGATCTAGAAGAAGTGTTACTATACCACAGCGGTTCTCAAACTGTGGGTCAGGACCCCAAAGTGTGTCGCAATCCTGTTTCAATGGGGTCGCCAGGGCTGGCGTTGGACTTGCTGGGGCCTGGGGCTGAAGCCTGAGCCCCACCCTATGGGGCTGAAGCCTGAGAACTTCATCCCTTAGTGGCGGGGATCAGCTCACAGGGACTTTGGCTTTGGCCCTTCGTCCCAGAGCGGTGGAGCTCAGGCTTCTGCCCCCACACCCGAGGCAGCAGGGTTCGGGCAGGCTCAGGCTTTGGTTCCGCCTCCTGGTGTCCTGTAGTAATTTTTGTTGTCAGAAGGGGGTCGTGGTGCAGTGAAGATTGAGAACCCCTGCAATATCACATAGAAAAGTCTTAAATGATTCCATATGAAATGATAGGGAAAGGTTTCTGATAACCATTGCCTGCCCTCTAACTTTGTGATATATACATTATGCTTTTCTATATACAGTAATTTTGAAATGCACTGTGCATTTAGTTTTTGAGTTTTATAACCTACTGCTTTTTCATTACTGTGGCTGAAATGAAATACAAAGATGGCAGTGTAGAAAAGGGTCATTTTGGCATATCCACCACTTAACATCCACCACTGGTTTCTTTCCCGCAGGAGAGGAGTGGAAATATAGGATCAGTTACTTAGCCTGCCAAGGGAATTATGTTGTATTTTTACCAGCTGTAGCTGGGAGCCAAGGGGCAGTTGTGTTTCACCTTAAGATGGACTTTTGTCACAACTCAAAAGATTTGGATGCATGTTTTAAAAAGAATATCATGCATGTTTGGGGAGTTTTGCATGTGAATGAGTGGTTATGATGGTAGCAAATTTCATGGAACGCTGCACAATTAAACATGAGGGCGTCTGGGAAGTTACAGAGAACAGGATCTCATAGACAAAAAGGACCAGACTGGTGACTCCTGAGCAGCAAGACTTTCAAAAAGGGGTATGCCGAGCATGTAATAGGGAAGATGAGGGCTTTTTATTGGCCAGCTTTCAGATGTTTGTTTGGAATTATCAAAGATCAGAATAGGTAGGGACAGAGTTCTGACTCTCTAGGTGCTCAGGCTGTATTGGGGCCCTATCCAAAGCTCATTAAAATCAGTGGAGAGCCACCCATTGACCTCAATGGGTTTTGATCGGTCCCTTAGTGCACTGTCTCCACCTAAGTACTCAGCCTTCAGGATTTTGAGACAGCACCTCTCATCGCAAAGTATGATATCCAGAGACACCACTTGATGACAAAGGTCAGATATGCCCTACCTTGCTTTCCTCTCCCACACCCAGGGCTCAAGAGAAGAAATGCAGAAAATCATTTGCCAACATCACATCTGGACACTGATCCTCATCCAGAGGACATAGAAACATATATTATGGTTATCATACTGTGTAGTCTGTTAATGGGTTGTGCTGGGATGGGTCTGGAGACGAAGAGTTGCTATATATGAAATAAATCCCCTGCTCTCACTACAAGCTGACAAAGGTAGAAACAATAATGACCAGGGAAGGATCTGCAAAGAAAAATGCTCAGGAGTTCCCTGGCCATCAGGAAGCTCCAGGTACGCTATACCCTTTGAGTAACTAGTCACTTGCAAAGTGTGCACTTCATGTTTTAAAAGAATGGTCACAGAAATAATCATGGAGGAAAATAAGTTAGGTACTAGTCGCAGCGGCGGTAGGAGAAGGTGGGATCTCCCTGGTACACTGAAAACTTCATTCAGTTGATTTACCAAAATTGTTTTCATCCAACCCAAGAAGGCTGGGCTAGCGTCAAAAGGAGGATCAAATACTATTTATGACATTGGAGAACGTAGTAAATCAACCCAGGCATGCATAGCCACACCTCTAATGTGTAGCTGCCAATGGCCCACAGTACCTCCAGACATGGGGGGTGCACAGTGAAATGTGTTCTCTAATGTTAACTCTTTAAAGAGCTGTGTTCAATATAGCTAGTAAAATTGAGTTATCATGATCTATTTCTGAACTTCAAAAGTATATATGAGATGAAATGTGCACAAGCGAATGATATAGCTCCATACCCAATGGGTTAGAGGAGGAACTGAGGAGCAAAAGGCTCTTGCACTGGACAAACAAAAACTACTCTCCGTGGACATTTCATTATTTCAGGGTTCCTGGTCTCATAAACATAGCTTGGGTAAAACATTGTATCCATTATATCTATTCAAAATACTGCTGCGAAGATTATCTCCCTGGCTCATCGCTCCAACAATGTCACCCCTCTCTTTTCATCCGTCCCTATAGAATACTCAATAATGGACAGTCAGCTGGTACTCTGAGACCACTGCCTATTAATCTAACCAGAATCATCTCACTTATGCTCTGTTATGCTCTGTTAGTCGCAACCATCTACTGAACTGGGATCGTGAACTCTGAGGGCAGGGACTCTTTTCGTGATGTGTTTGTATGGTGCTTAGCACAATGGGACCCTGATCCATGTCTGGGATAGCACAAACCGTAAATAACAACACTACCAAACTGCATCCAGTACATCAGAACATATTGCTGGGGAGAGGCTATTTTCTTACCCTCGCTCCTGCCAACTACAGTGTGACTGTCATGCTTTTGAGTACGAGTTACTGCTAGTTTCCACATGCTGCGCCTCTAACCTCGCGACCTCTCCCCTCATTGTAACAGCTTCCAAGGCCCTTTTTCTTTCCTGTAGGAGGGCTGGATAGTATTACACTGTTCTGTAAGTCGTTCAGCAGGAATGTTCTCTCTCCCCCCCTCAGACCCTGTCCCTGCACAGTTGGATTGATGTCTAACAGCCTAGAGAGAAATAAGTCAGCAGTGACTCCTCATGACAGAAAAATATTCATGCTTTCCTTGATCACCTCAACAATAGGTTGGCCACACACTGGCTTTCAGGAAAGGTCCAATTGCTTTACCCCTTACCCACCCTCAGAGCTAGAACAAGATTTCAGAAACAAATGCACCAGAGTGCAGTTTATCACTGAAACAGTATGTACCATTTTTGAAAGGCACTGGATTCACCTGGGACCCTGAATCTCTTCTATCTCCTTTGCAGGATTCATTAGTTATTTTAAAGATCAATCAGTTTGCTTTTCTTGGGCCTGATCCTGAGCTTCTGACTGATGCAAAGTGCTCATTCATTTCAAAGGAGTTTTGTGTTATTGAGGAATCATGAATCTACAGAATCATGCCCCTAAATCTTTGAAAGGCAAGTAAAAAACCCAAGTCTGAATCTATTGATAACAATTTTCACTTTTACATGATAGCTTGGTCATCTTTGATAACAATCGGGTCAATGTGTATTTATTTTACTTTCTGTTCCATGTCCTCTGGTGACAGATTTTTTCACAGGAGATATTTAAAAAACAGAACAAAAGTGCAAGTCATTCTCCAAGGATACTTTTCATTTCTGAGGACTGGGAAATGAATCACAAGCCTCTTCATATGTGCAGAATAAAGTTTTCCTCCCACCCCCATTCTCAAAACCACAAAACTCAAAAAGGTAATTAGCAGTGTGTTCTTTTGTCTGTACTTGTGAGGCACCTTCAAGTGCACAATATGATTCCATGTTGTAAATGAGATACCAGTGATTGTGGGATCTATCATGGGAGTGAAACATGGATCGTTTGGTTTGTTGTAATACACTTAGTGATGAAGGCCTAAACATTTCATAGACACTAATCTTTATGGCATGCCTGTTTCCTGAAATATTTCTTTTAGCTGGAATTACACTACAGAGCTGAGAACTTCCTGAAAAGCCTTCTTAATATAATGGGAATGGAGCACATGGAGCACCTCTTGGAAGGTGCTCAGTATCTGGTGGGATTAGGCCCTATAAGAGTTACTCACTGTCCTGTCTGAAAAGCATCATATACATTTCCAGTTAGGAGTTAGCATATCCTCATTTAAACACGTCCCTAAAAAGTGGTGCAACATAATAGCACAGTGTGGCCTAATGATTCACATCTGCAATCCTACTGAAAATTTAAAGTGATATTCACTTACTTCTAGTTGGAAGAGACTGTTTGCTCCACTATTCTTCGATGCAGTGACACAGTGAGATGGCAGAAAACAGATATTCCCCATGTGTCCACTTCAGAACAAAACTCTCCTCTGTTCTCTTACGAGCACACATACACACAAAATAGAGCTGATAAAGTATGATATTTTTCAGACTAGGACTACTATTAAAATAAGAGATATGTCAATATAAAAGAGTCAGGTTTGAATAGTAAAATATAGTCACAAGCTATATTTATTCAGAGCAGTCATATAGTTCTGATGCATAAAATTTAAAAAGCCCACCCCACCTGTATATTATTATTCTTACCACTATGCGGACTAATTTTCTACTCTTATACTGACTATGCATCAGGGTAACTCTATTGACATTAGTGAAGTTACTGTGGTTTAAAATTAGTGCAGTGAAATGGAAAAATTAGGCTCACTATTTGTACTGCAATAGCAGCCAGAGACCCCAGTTAGGATCAGGCTTTCAGTGAAGGAACGTACAACTCACAGGTAGATGTGGTTTCCAGTTGATCACAGTTAACCCTCCAGTGGTTACCCACTCACCTTCAAAGTGTTTGTAGCTAAAACCCTACACATAGAACCGATGACACCAGATGACCTTAAATTCTCCAAATTGGAGACCACCCAGTGTAAATGCCTCATGCAAATAACACACAATTTTTGTTAGCTGCTAGACTGATGGCCTTTGTCTAACCTATGAGAGTAATTTCAAATTTCATTTTTTCCCCTGGAAATGAGAGCTACAATGAATGACTGTACTAAATTTTAAGACTATATCTGAAACCAACTGTATAGAGTCTACCACAGACTGACCGCCATAAAGTTAAAGCACATGAATGGTTGAACTCTCATATGAAAGGTACACTGATGACCTTTGATGGAGAGGTCAAAGTTTGAATTTGGGATTTTTCCTTTATTTTGCATAACTGTGCTAATATAATATGGAGAGTGTATCAAATGGAACATAGAATATAGAACATGGAAATTAATTTTACTTGTCAGTCACCCCACTACAATTGCTTCAATTCTATTCTTTATTATTTAGAAAGCCCCAGAAGTGTACATGGCTATATACCAGACAAATGCTTCCTTTTTTTTTTTTTTAATATTTTTTAAATTTCTGGCTTGCTGAATCTCAGTTGCTATCTTGGCTGTCTTCCTGTATATCACTGAAAGAAAGAAAGAAAGAAAGAAAGAAAGAAAGAAAGAAAGAAAGAAAGAAAGAAAGAAAGAAAGAAAGAAAGAAAGAAAGAAAGAAAGAAAGAAAGCTGGGAAAAATAATGAGCAAGACAAGAGGAGAGCAAATAAAATAAAGAGGAAAACTTTGGTTCCAAAATTGCCTCTGAACTATGAATTTCTAAAAGCTTTCCTTTTTCCTTTGGTGAGTGCTCAGTAATGCAGTTCAGATAAAATCTCCTCCATGCAGAGATTCCTCTGCACCTGAAACCAAACTTTGCTCAAAATTCAAAAAACAAACAAAAAAACCTTCCCCACATCTTTCCCCTACTCATAATTCTGTGTCCTCACGCTTTTTACAGCTATAAATTGACCATATGCCATGTTTTACCATCTGCCAGATACATATTTTTAATCTTTGAAGTCTGTGAATGGGTTTTTGTATATAAAACTGTTTCAAGATTATAATTACAATGATCCACACAACTAGGTGGGCTCAGGTTTTCTTTTTGTTTCCTGGAAAAAATTCCCACCATAAATCCTTGAGCTCTGCCACATACAAAGAGCCTCCATTGTTTCATGTTGTTTTGAACTATTTATAAGTACTAACTGACTGTTAGGTTTTGTAATAACTCACTGCTGGTTTATGAATATATTACTCTATAGCTAGCTAGTTTGCCAGTAGCCTCTAGCAGGCAGAAGTGGAAAGGATATATGTCGCTGCTTGGTTTATCTTCAGCTGTTTTAGTGAAAAGCAATTAACTTAGCCATTGCAAGGTGCTGGGCACTCACAACTCTAACTGAAGTTGGTGGGAGTTGAAGACACTCAGCAGTTCATAGGATGGGACCTGCCATTTGCAGACAATTAAAATATATTTTACACAAAGTAAAGGGAAAGAAATAGGTTGGCTTTTTATTTATTTGCATTTACGCTTGGCAGCATTGCTCTCTGCATAGTGGAATATAAACTAGGAATGAAGGAACTGATGCAAGATAAAATGAGAAGCATCTCTAATTGTCGACCACAATTTATACCACACTGGAACCTTATTTTATGGGTTAACAGAAGGTTGGTTGACTTTCTCTCTCTCTCTCTCTCTCTCTCTCACCTGGCCACCCTAACAGTCTGATCAACCCTCAAATCCCAGGGTCTCAAACCCATTCAGTGGAGGGGGGCCAAATTCCACTACTAGTTATTTTGGGGAACAATCCAACCGTTATGGTCCCTGAGCCAAGACATACATTTAATACTCCATGGCTCCCCCCACCCCCAACAGACTACATTAGAGCACCCAGAGATGTAATGGGAGGGCATTGCCCAAAGATTAAGGGTAGAATCCAGCCTTTACAAAATGACTGAATTTTAGCAACTACTATTTATTCAGAATGTTATTGTCACATTCAGAATCATTCAGTGGAAACCTACTGGCCCTATTTCATGCCACTGCTCTTTCTTCCCTTTGTTTCTCTTCCTTCCTTACGCCATTCAGAGCCATTGCTGCAGGCTATCTTTAGACACAGGAAGACAACACCACATCGGTTTACACACAGTTTGCATTTGGAAGGTTTCCTTTACAACCATGAGGGCTTAAACTTACATTTACTGCCCCCTCCCCACCAAAATAAATGATGAGATTCTGCCCAATCTGAATATGTAATTTGGAACCCCATAAATACCTCAGATGGACTGGATCCAGCCAGTGGGCCATGTGTTTGACACCCTGGCTCTAAACTTGTTGAAGTTTTTTCCATATCTGCATCTGTTTAGTTGTCAGAAAAGAAGGCTAAGGGGGGACTTGATAACAGTCTTCAAATATGTTAAGGGCAGCTATAAAGAGGATGGTGATCAGTTGTTCTCCATGTCCACTGAAGGTCAGACAAGAAGTAATCAGTTTAATGTACAACAAGGGAGATTTAGGTTAGATGTTCACAAAAACTGTGTTTATAAATTAGAACGCTAAAGTTATCAAGAAAGGTTGTGGAATCCCATTCATTGGAGGTTTTTATGAACAGCTTAGACCAGTGGTCCCCTATGTGGTGCCATGGCGCCCACCAGGGCATTTTTGTGTGCCCGCAGGACACCACACCTCCAAAATGCCGCTGCCGAAGAACCTCCTGCCTAAATGCCACTGAGACGTGTTGCTTCTTGGCAGCATTTCAGCGGTGGGGTGTCTGGCGCCCGCCACAGTCTTCTGGGAATAGCAATATGCTATTCCCACAGAAAGGTTGGGCACCACTGGCTTAGACAAACCCCTGTCAGGGATGATCCACATTTACTTGTTCCTGCCTCAACTTGTGGGTGGGAGTGGACTAGATAACCTCTCAAAGGCCCTTCCAACCCTACATTTCTAGGATTCTATAACTCCATGAAATACAAAGCACAACTTTTTCTTCCACACTTCATTCAGATAATCTAACTACTGGGCATCAATACATTAATCTAAACTGATGTAATTTGCCTAAATTCTGCACCAAGCTGCCACTTCAACCTCCTGCAGCAATTATATTTTTATAGTTTATTGAAGCTAAAAGTGGGTTGACACCTAGAGCTGGCTGCAGTGTAAATGTAGATTGCTAAAAGGTTCTTGTACATGTCAAAGTTTACTCAGTCACCTCAGAATTTCATTAGAACCATTGTGGGTTTTGCTTTTACATCCACTTAATCCCTGCACACGCCTCCTCCCAACAGGCCTGGGCTCCCAGCTTCCCACAAATCGCGTCAGTGTTACTTGATATGATTTTCTGGAAAGGGAGGCTCAGCAGCTTTCAAATGGATCATCATCCTCCACACCCTCACTAACAATTTCTGGGATTGGATGAATGGCCATTTCCCCCTATTCTACTTCTTTTCGGGGGCAGCATGGCCATGTGAGACCTACTGCTTACATTCAAAATAAGGAATGTTTTGCATATGAAGGGTGGACTATCCACCACCCAATTTTGCAGCAGTAAGACCGGCAATACTCCCTCTCCTGCTGCTGTAAGCAACTGCCCATTAGCTATACAGCTGACAGTTTCAGAGTGTATTAGGGCTAAGGGAATTCCCTTTGGATGAAGCTCCTCCTTCTCTGGGACTTGGACAGGGAGTAGGATTAATTTGGATGGGTAAGAAGGGGCATCAATCACCTTGCTAAGAGCCTGGCAGAAAGGAGGAGTGGAAGTCCACCAGCCTTCTGCTTTCCCCCGGATGATATTTAAGATAATGCAACAGCTCAATGTCCATTCAAGAGGAGAGGGGACCTTTGATTAGGGGGATCTTGATGCATCTAGCCATTTGCATTATGCAACCAATGGAACTCAACCGGTTAACAGAGTGTTAGCGGCTTAAGTGTTAGTTTCAGCTTGAATTTTCACCTGCTGATGACATTAGAGGCAAAAAGGGATTCTCAACCCCAGGAAATCAGCCTTTCTACTTAAGCTTGCCACAGTTCAAGTAAGCTTCAATTGACTAGCTGGTTTGCACATCCCTTGTTATAACCTGAATACAGTACACTGAAGACACATGACAGTAACTACAAAAAGCAGAGGGAACTGTAATGGAAGGGACAAGCACCTCAACAAAATTATGTGTTTATTTATTTAGATTTTTTTTAAAAGTAAGATACCTATCCAAGGCTCTAAGTGCCCTAACATCAGTAACAAGACAATAAATAAAATCCCAGCAGCATTAATCCTTGCATCAGGAACTCAGTCAGTCACCTCCAGAGACTCTTTCCTACTCCTTAATTGTGGAAAGCAAACCCTCAGCCCGTTCTGAAAACCCTGTCAAATAGATGCCTTTTGTAGCATGCCAGGGTAGTCACCAAAGGAGAACATGTTCCAGAGTCCTGGAGTCCTCACAAGGAACACCTTGCTATCTGCCCCCCTTACTTTTGTAACAAGGGGCATCCAGCTCAAGTGTCCTGCTGACTGCAGCTGTGGCAGCATGGCCTGGGGAGAGCAGTAGTCCCTCAGGTAGGCCAGGTCTAGGCTCTTTAGGACAAAGTAAAGGCTTATGAACAACCATCCCAATAGTTACATGGAATTATAGCACTGGAGTGGACAAGATCTCAAAAGAATAACTCTTGAGGTTTAGGTGAACTGGACGATACAGGAGACTTTAAAGAGTACCAAATTTCAAGTGACTCTCCATATTTTATAACAATATGAAAGCTTTTCAATTGAAAACAGTTCCTGGGTCTTACATGACAATCATCTGACAGAAGAAACTCTGCTTCTAGAATCTCACAATTACTGCATGTACTGATCCCAGGTGTTGTTTTCATCAGTTGCAGTTCGTTCCTGAACACATGCCATGTGACATCAGATACAACAACAGAGGTGAATGAGTGCATGCTAACTCAGGTTTAGTCAATATAACAGAAACTACAGAACCTGTGAAGGTATGAGCTACAACAATAGCTACGATCAACTCTCTCTTTTGTGATTTCTAATTTTTACCAAATCTAAAGTAATTAAGGTTTGTTCCAGACGTTTTTATTGGTCTCTCCCTGAATACTTTAGACCTATAATAAATATTTGTAGTCATGTCTTAGTTCTTAGGCATTATTAGGATGATACTCCCTGAGACCAGAGAATCCTTTTATGCCTGGAATATTGCAACAGGACTTGAGGATATCTAGGAGAACTGGATAGTCAGTTTTGCATGGCTAACACCAGCATGCCTCTGAGTTGAGCAAAGAGGAGCTCTGCTGAGCTTGTCTCATTTAGAGGGCTAAATGCTGTCCTTCGATGTGAACACACACTTCCCGTTGATTTAAATGTAATCCGAATACCTAAAAGTGGCAAAATATGGCCCTACTTCGTTATCAGCTAGTTCATTTTCAGCAAATACTATTAGGTGGAATTTTCAAAGTGACCATATTATTCTTTCAATACAATTGGGGGTGGGTCGGAAATCATTCATCCATTGGTAAGAAAGAGAGAAGGCATTTGTTTTTTCTGAGTAGAGTTACCTTCAGTGTTATACCATTCCAAATGTCACATTCCACATATTCGAGAGCATCAAAAACTGGATTACTGATATTTATCCAAGAAACCACAAAAATGCTTAGAGAACATTCGGCTATGCAAACTTGTATTGTTACACATCTCACTGCTAAGAATTCAATGTGAATATGAACAGCAAACGTATGTGACTGTTATTCTTGAAAGTACAAAGCAACATTCCAAATACTTCCAGTTGGATGAGAATAAAAGAACTGTGGCTTGAGCAAGAATAAAAGCTTGAATTTCAAATGAACTTTCATTTTCTAGCCATTAAAGCAAACATAAAATATCTTTAATTGTCTGAAGTTTTATTTATGTGTTTATTTTTATAAAAGCAACTATTTAGGAGTGGTTGAAGTCTTATTCAGTACTTGACCTAGTTAGAAATATAAAACTGCCTATAGTTTCAGAGCAGACAGCTTTATAATGATTTTTCTGCCGTTTCAATGAACACTGTCTAGTCAACAGGATTAGTGTCAGGAGACCTATTATATATCTTCTGTAGATCTATTCAGATATCTATGATAAAAGCCATTTTTGAATTTACTAAAGGTTACATCTGCACTTGGAGCTGGGGATGTATATGGATTTTGAGGACACTAGGTCTCATCAAGCTCGTATGCTGAAAATGGAGGGTGGTCTCAGCAGCGCAACCAGAAGGATGGGTTAGCCACCTCAAATATGTGACTAGGGTCTTGGATGCAATCATACTCTGGGAGATGAACCCACCCTAGTACTCATGCTGCCACAGCTATACTCCATTTTTAGCATGCTAGCTCAACGAGACCTAGCGAGAATATGCCTCCTCAAGCTGGGAATCACACCTCCATTTCCAAGTGTAGACATATCCAAAGAGTAAGCTATGATGTATGTATTAGCTGATAGGTGGTAAAGAAGTATAAGAAAAATAATACTGAGAACTTTAGAGAGCTTCGTACCTTGAGTAGCCCCACTGGGACTACTTGAGGAGAAAGGTATTTCAATGAGAATAATAGTATCCGGATCTGGCCAGGACAGACAGGTCGATATCATTTCAGTAAAATTTGTACGTGTCTTTGTCCATTTTTGTTCCTGAATATTGACATCAGTATTGCCTCCATTGTTCAAATTGTGTGTTTTCTCCTTTAGCCAGATTTAAAATACTCTATTTAGCTTTTAGAATATCACATTGCAGCACTATAATTATCACACTGTGGGCCGGAGTCTGATATCCTTCTCTATTGTGGAATTGTACCTTACTCCATGAATACTCCCATAATGCAATTGTGACAATAAATATAAACATCGGCATTCACACATGTAGGATCTTAACTACATAGTCTAGATGAAGGACGTCTAAAAATCCATATTCCCAAAGCAAAACATTTTACTTATCAGAACAAAATTTAGCTTACACCAAGATATGTCAATTGATTTATAAGGGTTAGCTCTCCTATTTCCATTCTTCCGTGGTGCAGAGAAGAGGAAATAATTAGACAGCACATGAAAGAGAAGAGGATGAAACTTTCAGGCAAAGTCACCCTAGAAGCTTAGCTTGAATTTTACTAAGGATGCACACTGGCCTCCTTGAACACCTTGGCTCAGTTCCTCTTCTGCACTGAGACATACTCAGTGCAGAGGAGTGGAGGGGCACTAGGAAGCAAGTTAAATCTCCTTCATTCTTATGGTGCAACTGTGGTGACTTCAGCCTTCAGCATAAATTAGAACAGATTAGGGGCTGCTCTAATTTACAACAACTGCCTGTGGTCTCAGAGATCATATGACAATTGTGCATTGGTGAACTCCAATGTACTCTGCATTATCTCCTTTCTATGCCCTCTCCCATCCTCTATGCTACCATATGGGAGGCACTTAGTAAAGGAGCCAGCTATGCCATCTTATGTCAGTTGACAACTCCCCTGCAGCAGGATAATTCTCAGATGCCAGTTAGAGCCAGAGTCTGACGCTTTGCATTGGCTACTGCTTTGCATTGCCTAAGCAGTACAACTTGGCACAAACAAAGGAAGAGAATTTGGGTCCCTGGACAGATGCTCCCTGTCTTTCTTTGTCAGATGTTTGATGTACATTTGATTGTGACTAAATCTGTGGACCACGACAAAATCAGAGCAGTAGCAGTTACACAGAGAAAAACCCAACCAATTAACTGATGTGATGTGGCGAGATTAGGGTAGTACCGGTGTCACGAAATGAGGGAAGGATTGAGTAATAAGAGGAAATTTAATAGGATACATACACAATGTGGGGACATAACCAAGCAGAGACACCCATCCTATTAAAGTGAATTAATCAATTTTGTCTCCTTAATACCATCTATTTTTTTCCATATAACCTCGCAGTGTAGTTATGTTTGGGTGGGACATCTGAGCCATGTTAAGATACACCACTCCACACAAGTATAGAAACTGACTTTTATACCGTAGATTCATAAGGCCAGAAGGGACCATTGTGATCATCTAGTCTGATCGCCCGCACATTGCAGGCCACAGAACCTCGCTCACCCACTCCTGTAATAGACCCCTAACCTCTGGCTGAGTTAGTGAAGTACTCAAATCCTTATTTAAAGACTTCAAGTTACAGAGAATCCACCATTTTCACCAGTTTGAACCTGCAAGTGACCCATGCTTCACGCTGCAGAGGAAGGCGAAAGCCTCCCAGGCCTATCATGCTAACCAATATTGTCTCATTTCCTTGTATTTCCCTGTCTGTCTGTCTCCACCTGTTCTCTCTGTTCTTATACTTAGGGTATGTCTACACTATGGAATAAGGTCGAATTTATAGAAGTCGTTTTTTTAGAAATCGGTTTTATATATTCGAGTGTGTGTGTCCCCACAGAAAATGCTCTAAGTGCATTAAGTGCATTAAGTGCTTCCACAGTACCGAGGCTAGAGTCGACTTCCGGAGTGTTGCACTGTGGGTAGCTATCCCACAGTTCCCGCAGTCTCCGCTGCCCATTGGAATTCTGGGTTGAGATCCCAATGCCTGATGGGGCTAAAACATTGTCGCAGGTGGTTCTGGGTACATATTGTCAGGCCCCCCTTCCCTCCCTCCCTCCGTGAAAGCAAGGGCAGACAATCGTTTTGCGCCTTTTTTCCTGAGTTACCTGTGCAGATGCCATACCACGGCAAGCATGGAGCCCGCTCAGGTAACCGTCACCCTATGTCTCCTGGGTGCTGGCAGATGCGGTACGGCATTGCTACACAGTAGCAGCAACCCATTGCCTTCTGGCAGCAGATGGTGCAGTACGACTGGTAGCCGTCGTTGTCGTGTCCGAGGTGCTCCTGGCCACGTCGGCTGGGAGCGCCTGGGCAGACATGGGCGCAGGGACTAAATTTGGAGTGACTTGACCAGGTCATTCTCTTTAGTCCTGCAGTCAGTCCTATTGAACCGTCTTATGGTGAGCAGGTAGGCAATACGGATTGCTAGCAGTCGTACTGTACTATCTTCTACCAGGCAGGCAAGAGATGAGGATGGCTAGCAGTCATATTGTACCATCTTCTGCCGGGCAGGCAAGAGATGAGGATGGCTAGCGGTCATACTGTACCATCTTCTGCCGAGCAGCCATGAGATGTGGATGGCATGCAGTCCTTCTGCACCGTCTGCTGCCAGCCAAAGATGTAAAAGATAGATGGAGTGGATCAAAACAAGAAATAGACCAGATTTGTTTTGTACTCATTTGCCTCCTCCCCCGTCTAGGGGACTCATTCCTCTAGTCACACTGCAGTCACTCACAGAGAAGGTGCAGCGAGGTAAATCTAGTCATGTATCTATCAATCAGAGGCCAGGCTAACCTCCTTGTTCCAATAAGAACAATAACTTAGGTGCACCATTTCTTATTGGAACCCTCCGTGAAGTCTTGCCTGAAATACTCCTTGATGTAAAGCCACCCCCTTTGTTGATTTTAGCTCCCTGAAGCCAAACCTGTAAGCCGTGTCGTCAGTCGCCCCTCCCTCCATCAGAGCAACGGCAGACAATCGTTCCGCGCCTTTTTTCTGTGCGGACGCCATACCAAGGCAAGCATGGAGGCCGCTCAGCTCACTTTGGCAATTAGGAGCACATTAAACACACACGCATTATCCAGCAGTATATGCAGCACCAGAACCTGGCACAGCGATACCGGGCGAGGAGGCGACGTCAGCGCGGTTACGTGAGTGATCAGGACATGGACACGATTTCTCTGAAAGCATGGGCCCTGCCAATGCATGCATCATGGTGCTAATGGGGCAGGTTCATGCTGTGGAACGCCAATTCTGGGCTCGGGAAACAAGCACAGACACCAGGGCGGTTAGAAGAGCACAGGAGGGCGCGGTACGCATCAGAGAAGCTTTGAAAACCAGTTTCATGACTGGCCAGGCTACGGTGTGAAAGTTCTGTTTGTTTCTCCATGATGAAACCCCCGCCCCTTGGATCACTCTACTTCCCTGTAAGCTAACCACCCTCCCCTCCTCCCTTCGATCACCGCTTGCAGAGGCAATAAAGTCATTGTTGCTTCACATTCTTTATTCATTCATCACACAAATAGGGGGATGACTACCAAGGTAGCCCAGGACGGGTGGTGGAGGAGGGAAGGAAAATGCCACACAGCACTTTAAAAGTTTACAACTTTAAAATTTATTGAATGCCAGCCTTCTTTTTTTGGGGCAATCCTCTGTGGCAGAGTGGCTGGTTGGCCAGTGGCCCCCGCACCACGTTTTTGGGCTTCTGGGTGTGGAGGCTATGGAACTTGGGGAGGAGGGCGGTTGGTTACACAGGGGCTGTAGTGGCAGTCTGTGCTCCAGCTGCCTTTGCTGCAGCTCAACCATACACTGGAGCATACTGGTTTGATCCTCCAGCAGCCTCAGCATTGAATCCTGCCTCCTTTCATCACACTGCTGCCACATTTGAGCTTCAGCCCTGTCTTCAGCCCGCCACTTACTCTCTTCAGCCCACCACTTACTCTCTTCAGCCCGCCACCTCTCCTCCCGGTCATTTTGTGCTTTCCTGCACTCTGACATTATTTGCCTCCATGCATTCGTCTGTGCTCTGTCAGTGTGGGAGGACAGCATGAGCTCAGAGAACATTTCATCTCGAGTGCGTTTTTTTTTCTTTCTAAGCTTCACTAGCCTCTGGGAAGGAGAAGATCCTGTGATCATTGAAACACATGCAGCTGGTGGAGAAAAAAAAAGGGACAGCGGTATTTAAAAGGACACATTTTATAAAACAGTGGCTACATTCTTTCAGGGTAAACCTTGCTGTTAACATTACATACATAGCACATGTGCTTTCGTTACAAGGTAGCATTTTGCCTCCCCCCACCACGTGGCTACCCCCTCAACCCTCCCCTCTCCCCGTGGCTAACAGCGGGGAACATTTCTGTTCAGCCACAGGCAAACAGCCCAGCAGGAATGGGCTCCTCTGAGTGTCCCCTGAAGAAAAGCACTCTATTTCAACCAGGTGACCATGAATTATATCTCACTCTCCTGAGGATAACACAGAGAGATAAAGAACGGATGTTGTTCGAACGCCAGCAAACATACACTGCAATGCTTTGTTGTACAATGATTCCCGAGTACGTGTTACTGGCCTGGAGTGGTAAAGTGTCCTACCATGAAGGACGCAATAAGGCTGCCCTCCCCAGAAACCTTTTGCAAAGGCTTTGGGAGTACATCCAGGAGAGCTGTGAATGCCAGGGCAAAGTAATCCTTTCACGTGCTTGCTTTTAAACCATGTATAGTATTTTAAAAGGTACACTCACCGGAGGTCCCTTCTCCGCCTGCTGAGTCCAGGAGGCAGCCTTGGGTGGGTTCGGGGGGTATTGGCTCCAGGTCCAGGGTGAGAAACAGTTCCTGGCTGTCGGGAAAACCGGTTTCTCCGCTTGCTTGCTATGAGCTATCTACAACCTCATCATCATCATCATCATTTTCTTCGTCCCCAAAACCTGCTTCCGTGTTGCCTCCATCTCCATTGAAGGAGTCAAACAACACGGCTGGGGTAGTGGTGGCTGAACCCCCTAAAATGGCATGCAGGTCATCATAGAAGCGGCATGTTTGGGGCTCTGACCCGGAGCAGCCGTTCGCCTCTCTGGTTTTCTGGTGGGCTTGCCTCAGCTCCTTCAGTTTCACGTGGCACTGCTTCGGGTCCCTGTTATGGACTCTGTCCTTCATGCCCTGGGAGATTTTGACAAAGGTTTTGGCATTTCGAAAACTGGAATGGAGTTCTGATAGCACGGATTCCTCTCCCCATACAGCGATCAGATCCCGTATCTCCCTTTCGGTCCATGCTGGAGCTCTTTTGCGATTCTGGGACTCCATGGTCACCTCTGCTGATGAGCTCTGCATGGTCACCTGCAGCTTGCCACGCTGGCCAAACAGGAAATGAGATTCAAAAGTTCATGGTTCTTTTCCTGTCTACCTGGCCAGTGCATCTGAGTTGAGAGTGCTGTCCAGAGCGGTCACAATGGAGCACTCTGGGATAGCTCCCGGAAGCCAATACCGTCGAATTGTGTCCACAGTACCCCAAATTCGAGCCGGCAAGGCCGATTTAAGCGCTAATCCACTTGTCAGGGGTGGAGTAAGGAAATCGATTTTAAGAGCCCTTTCAGTCAAAATAAAGGGCTTCATCGTGTGGACGGGTGCAGGTTAACATTGATTTAATGCTGCTAAATTCGACGTAAAGTCCTAGCGTAGACCAGGGCTTAGATTGTAAGCTCCTTGGGCAGGGTGCATCTTTTTGTTTTATGTTTATACCTAGCACAAGGGTGTCCTGGTCTGTAACTAGGGTTCCTAGTAATAAAATAAAATAAAATAAAATAAAATAAAATAAAATAAAATAAAATAATAAATAATAATAATAAATCATGGCTGTATTCAAGATATTTCCCCTAGAGTAAGTGTTCAACTACTTTTTTATACGTAGGAAAAACAGAAGAGAAATTGGTTCTTTTTAGTCATATAAATGACTAAGCCTGTTTTAACTGTTTCACCTTAATAGTAGCATACATTTTTAAAACTGAAAAGGAAAAATAGCTGAAAATAATGAACAGTTGAAAGCTATTTTTTCATGGTTATTTCCTCTTCAAGTCTCAGAAAAACATAAAGGGAGTCTCTGATCCCAGTTACGCCAAAGAAGTGCTAAATTAAGCTTTATCTGCCTTTTCCCCAGGCCCACCTTTGGGCAAAGAGAAAAAACCTGTAAAGCCAAGTGTTTTGCACTGTTCTTTCTTTGGCTCTTTGAGCGAATGTTATAGCCAGAAATATAAATTATGTCTGATACTACACAACCTTTTGTTTTCAGAGCAGCTCTAATTCTAGACTATTGCTGTCTTTTGCCCAAGCTCATTATCAGTTATAAGCACCTCTTATAAATTAAAGCCTTAAAGAGCAATCTCGTTACCTTTAAGCAACAACCTTCAAGTGGCACAGTGCTATTTAAAGGCACTTAAACTCAATAGGGCTAACTGAGTAAGTGCTCAACAGCATGAACAACAGCTGAACAATCTAGCCCCTAGCAACATAATACTCAACAGGTAAAGCTCATGCTTGAATTTTGTCCAATGGGTGTAACAGAGGCAAAATCAGGCAGTGTAGTAAATTGGAGTAGAATTCTTAGGGTCACGTTGTGACGCACACACTTTTATGGAATGGTTCCTTATTCAACAAGTAGCCCCACTGACTTCAATGGAACTACGCAGAGTGTAAGGTACTAGCCAATGGCGTTAAAAGTATGGACATCTTCCCCTATTTTAGTTGAATTTAAGTAATCATGGAATAAATGGTTTTGAAGAATTTTGCCATTGTTGTGGCATCATCACCGCAATTTAGGAGGCTACTTTTAGGACATCTATCACATTTATTAAATATCGGTAGACCCCTGGCTTTTGAGGAGGAAACATAATACAGGTACTACACGTACAAAGAAAATGCACACACAGGAGAAAAATATTTTAAAAGAGAAAACACTTTCAATGATAGCATAATGAGCTAACATTACCTTTTCTTCATTTTCTTAGGCCTTGTGGATTTGTCTACATCAGGTAGGTGTTTAAAGAATTATGGGAGAACCTTAAAAGTTCAGAGTTCAGATGAGCATCTAAAAGTCTATGGTTTATCCAAGGATTATCCTTAGCCGGGAGATCTTTGACTAGGTCGTACATCCCTTCCAAGGGCAACCTGCTTCTTTGCTCTGGTGCTGCCACAGGTATCCTTCCAATCAATCCTGCTAATGTGCCCTTTTAAACTATAAATGAAAACCTGCAGTGAAATCTTGGCACTATTGCATTAGATAGTTTTGCCATTGACTTCAGTGGGGTCAGGATTTCACCCCAGGAGCTTGCTCTCTGTAGTGTACTATGGGGTTTTGCAACCTCTAAGTGTCAATGGATGAAGGAAGAAAAGAAGAACAGAAAACATTACTTCAGAAGTATGAGAAGGGGCACAGCAGGCACTTTTACAAAGGAATATAATCCTTTATTGTTGTCCTTATATGATTCGGATATAAAACCCTTCTCCAGGTACAATTACCTGAGGAGTGGGTGCTGTTAATGATGGCCCAGCTTTAACACCAATCTGTAATGGAATAGGTTTTTCTGCATGTTTCTGGAATAAATTCAAACACAAGAACTAAAAAAGAAAGGGAACATTGTGGCTATAACATTAACAGAAGATATTACTCTCAGGCTTTCAACAGGCTGCATAACACATTGTCAAATATTTAAAGTAGAGCATGTGTTGGCAACTTCCCTTAATCTGTGCTAGGTATAAGGAAAATTGAGGTTGTGTTTACACTGCGTTCTGACAGTGGTTTCTGGAAAATGTTCTTGCAGACAAATATAACAAGGACTCTCCATAACCTGCCTTTGTTCTTGCTCCTGATCGAAAAACTAAGGCCAATCTTTGAATTTTTGAAGGAATGTCTCAATCAAAATTTGATCAAATTCCAGAGGAGGGAGAAATATCAAAGAGAAAAAGAGCAGATGAAAAAAAAGAGAGAGAGAAGGTTACCCACTCTGTGCAGTAGCTGTGGTTCTTTGAGATGTGTCCCCGTATGGGTACTCCACTCTAGGTGTGCTTGTGCCCCATGACCTTCAGATCAGAGATTTTAGGTAGCAGTATCTGTTTGGCCTGCGCCCGCACTCCCTGCCGCCTCAGTGAGCAGTGCGGGTGAACTTCCCTCAGTTCCTTTTCTACCACACAGCCCATTGCAAACAACTCTGAAGCAGCGAGCAGATAATGGAGCACCCAAGGGATACACATCTAGAAGAACTACAGTTACTGTGCAGGGTAAGTAATCTTCTCTTCTTCTTTGAACAGTGTCTCTGTGGGTGTTCAACACTAGGTGACTATCGAGCAGTACCCTCTATGGAGGGGTGGGGCTTCAGAGTCAAGTCTAGGACTGAAGATAGTACAGTAGAGCCACATATGGCATCAGAAGCTGAGGCATGAGTGACTATATATTGTTCAGAAAATGTATGAATGGACATCCAAGTCGTGACTCTACATATTTTCATGACAGGAATGTTCTTAAGAAAGGCTCTTGAAGTAGAGATGGATCTCGTGGAATGAGTTAATACTCTGAAGGGAGGTTGAAGATCACAAGACTGATAGCAGTAGGTAATGCAGCCAGATATCCATTTAAAGATCTTTGCTTGGAAATCGGGGATCCCTTAGATCTGTCTGCAATGGAAAGAAAACCTGGAAGATTTACTAATGGGTTTAGTCCTGTCTAAGTAAAAAGCTAATGACCTCCTGATATCGAGTGCATGTAATGTCACATCTTCTTTATCCCAGTGTGGCTTAGGGAAGAAAACTGGATGGTGCATAGGCTGATTTATGTTGAGATCCAAAGATATCTTTGGCAGGAACTTGGGAAGCAGTTGCAGCGTGTCTTTATTATTAAAGACGATGGTGAACGGGGAGTATGTCATCAGAGCTCCTATCTCACTCACTCTTCAAACAGAAGTAATGGCTACTGGAAATGCAGTTTTCATAGACAAGTGCAGAAGAGAACACGTGGCCATAGGTACAAAGGGAGACCTTGCAAGACAACTGAATACCAAATTGAGGTCCAGTGCTGGTGGAGGGCATATGATTTGTGGGAAGAGGTTGTCCAGTCCTTTGAGAAAATTCCTCATTGTAGGATGAGCGAAGACAGAAAAAACGACTACTGTACTATGGAAAGCTATAATAGCTACCAAATATACTTTTATGGAGCTTAAAGATAATCCTCTAATGTTTAACTCTAAAATGTAATCTAGTACAAATGATAATGGACAGGATGTAGGTAAAAAATGTTTCAGGTCGCACCAGTGTTTGAATTTTATCCATTTTTGGATGTGTGTGTCATGAATAGACTGTTTCCTGCTATGTCACAGCACGCTCTTTGCGTCCTCAGAAT
The DNA here is from genome assembly GCF_965140295.1 of Lepidochelys olivacea. Taxonomy (NCBI): domain Eukaryota; kingdom Metazoa; phylum Chordata; order Testudines; family Cheloniidae; genus Lepidochelys; species Lepidochelys olivacea. The sequence goes on from NC_140411.1 coordinate 273,035,773, forward strand.
AGGTTGTTTCAAACCCTGTGAACCATCTATCAGCCATGCCTTGAGCTGAAAACCCCTGAGGCTGGGGTGACAGATTTGACTAGCATCTTGAGAGAAGGGGATGGTCTGGAGAGTGATCGGTTAACAAACAATGAGCTGAGTGAGGTAAGAAAACCATGTTTGTATTGGCCACATCAGAACTACAAAAATAATTTGGTCTTTATCTTTCTTTACCTTGAACAGCACCTTGGATATCAAGGAAGTCGGGGGAAATGCATACAGAAGGCCTGGACTCCAGCCAATGTTCCCTCTAATTTTTGACAGGCCCTGTGCACAAAAAATTTCTTCTGTGCAAATTGTGCTTCTGTACAAATGTTTGTGCATGCGGTGTTTTGCCGTGTGCGTGGGGTTTAGGATCTGTGTGAATGCGCACACGCACACAGCTTAGAGGGAACAGAGACTCCAACACAGGAAAAAGGCATCTCCCAGGGAGTGGTGAATCAAACTGCCTCTCAAGAAGAACTGGGCGCACTTCTGGGGCATACACTGTGATGTTTTGTATGCCCAGAAGGTATGCTGCTTCAGCGCAGAAGGAAGATGATCTTGCTCCCCAACAACAGTTTAAGTAAAATATGCTTGACATCATAATCATAATCCATCATAATCTTTATACATGTAAGCAGGGTCTGAATGAATGCTTCCCTGACAGCTAGCTGGGAGGGGGAGAGACTTGGGTGTGTTTATGTAAATACAGGATGCTCCTGCTCTGCTTACATATTCAGCAAAAAGTGATCAACTTTGGCAGGTGTTGGGTACAAATCACCTTAGTACTGAATGCAGGGGTAGTGAAATGCTGGTACCAATGTTGTAATTATTGTAAGAATACAGGAAAGCAGAACTGTGCTTAACCTGTCACCCCCAGTTGAAAGAACCTCATTAAGTCAGGGGCTCGAATATAAGAGCCCTGTGAAAGTAAGAGGGGTGGGGACAAGTATTCCCAGCTAGGAGGCTACACACCCTCAAGGGTCCTCCCTAGACTAGTTTAACCTGTTCCTCTCTACTTTTCAAAGAATAGAGCTACATATGCTTCATTAGCAGCCTCTTTGCTATGTTAAGTGCCCAATCAGAACTGAAATCAGTTGTGGTAGGGCTGTGTTTCTGCCCTGCCTGCTATGAGCTAAAAATCACTGAGAGCCTAAATCACTTGAGATGGGGCAGTGTTTCTTCCCAGCCTGCAAAGAGCTGAAAATTACTACTAGTATAGCCCAGGCCTAAGAGACTGATGTGCAGAGGTCACAGCAGAGAAGCAGGTGGCAACAGAAGGCAACTGACAGTCAGCTGGTGAATGAGTGGCTGGTGCAGTAGAGAGGCGCAATAAGCGGCCAACAGATGGTGAGCAGGCAGCCAGCAGGGCAGCGGTAGAGAAGCACCCAGGGTGTGTGTTTAAATTTCCCAGGTTACTAGGTGGGGGCTCGAGCCGGTTCTGTGTTGTATCAATGGAAAAGAACCCTGAGATATTGAAGCCGGCCCTGGTTGCTGCTGGCTCCACCTGGCAGAAGGGTTACATAAAATTGCCCCAATCAGTGGGATGAAATGGGTACAGGCATTTCTGACTGCTCTGAATTCCAGAAAGTTGATGTGCAGGATAGACTTGAGAGGAGACACTTTTGATAGTGTGAGCATTTATGCGAGCTTCCTGCCCCAGCAGGGATGGATTGATTGTTATTGCTGATAATGGAGATGGTTGAGTGAAGGGGACTCCTGCGCAAACATGGCGAGGGTTCTTCTGACAGTCAAGAGATTTATTTATTTATTTTTTACTACCACAGGGATGGAGATTAGTTTGTTTAAACTGCGTTTGCTTGATGAACAAATGGTTCTGAGTCTTGCCTTGGAGGCAGTTCTTATGAAGCCTTGGCCTTGCATGTATTATAAAGGTGACAGCCACCATATGTTCCAGTAGCTGGAGGCAATTTCTGGTCGATGTCTGAGGGCTGACTTGGACTATAGTGACTAAATTGGCTAGAGTTATGAACCTGTGCGAAGGGAGGAATGCTTTGGCCATTACCACATTGAGGTAAGCTCCTATGAACTCCAGACTTTGCACTGGGCTTAAGGTGGACTTTCAGACTTTTAATTGTAGTTCCAATCTGAGAAGTAGGCTTACAGCCCTCTGAGTGGCCATCAAAATTGTGTTGAAAGAACACCCTTTGAGCAGGCAATTATCAAGGTATGGGAACATCGGAGATCCTTGTCTGTGAAAATGAGCCGCAGAGAGTACTTTTGAGAACATTCTGGGTGCACACGAGACCCCGACTAGGAGCATCATGTACTGAAAGGGCTCTTGACCTAGAGTGAAGCATAGGAACCCTCTGTGGGAGGAGTGGATCACTATATGGAATAAGTGTCTTGGTTGAGGGTCGAGAACCAATCCCCTTGGTCCAATGATGGAATTATTGCTGCAAGAGTTACCATTTTGAACCTCTGAATCTTTACAAATCTGTTGAGTAGTCTTAGATCTAGAGTAGGTTTCCAACTGCCTTTCTTTTTTGGAACAAAAAGTACCTGGAATAAAATCCCTTCCCTCTGTGTTGTGTGGGAACTGGTTCTATAGCACCCAGATTCAGGAGAGAGTCAATTTACTGTCACAAAAGGTGCTCATGAGAGGGTTCCCTGAAGAGGAATGGGGAGGGAGATGGGATGGGGAGAAGGGAGGTAAAATGGATGGTGTATCCTGTTGCAATGATCTCCAACACCCATTTGTCTGTAGTGATATGTTCCCAACTTTGACGGAAATGAGAAAGACGGTCACTGAAACCAGGGAGACAAGCAGATTGTTGCAGCAGATAAAAGTGGAGATGCCTGAGAAGTAGCTGGTCTCTTCTTCTGGAACCGCTGTCCCTTACACTGGTGGTCATAATGTCTTTGAGAGACAGTAAACTGGATGGGACAAGATCTCTGGGCCATCTGATACTTTACAGAAGTTTCTTTTTTGTGCAGGGATGTAAATTCCCCGAGAGAGCAAGATGGCTCTAGAGTCTTTTAAAATATGCAGAGATTTATCCATTTTTTCCTGCAAACCACTTCAATCCATCAAAAGGAAGGTCCTCAGCTGTATTTTGGACTTCCCTCAGAAAACCCAAGAGCTAAAGCCAGAAAACTGTCTTCATGACTACCACCGGAAATAGAATAAGCGGCTGTATCAGTGGCATTCAGAGAGGCCAGCAGAGATGTTCTTGTGTGCCATTGGCTGTTTGCAATGATCTCCTGGAATTGCTCGCTCTGGTCTGTTGGAAGATGCTCAACAAAGGCATGAAACTTCGAATAGTTATTATGGCTGTATTTTGCTGTGAGGGCTTGATGATTGGTGATCCTAAATGGTAAGGTAGCCAATGAGTATGCCTTATGGCCAAATAAGTCAAGATGCTTTAGGTCTTTATCATATGGTGTCAATTTAGTGCTGTCTGCCACTCTCATTCATAGCATCAACCACAAGGGAGTTGGGGAATGGATGCAAAAATAAAAATTCAGAGTCCTTGGAGGGAATATAATATTTTTGTCCACCCTCTCATAGGTGAGCAATACTGAGGCTGGGGTGTTTTTGCAGAGTATAACAAGGTCTCATGAATAGTTAGCACAATGCTGGCAGATGATGAAGTGTGCAGACTGTCAAGTAATTTATGAAAAAAGAAAAGGAGGACTTGTGGCACCTTAGAGACTAACAAATTTATTTGAGCATAAGCTTTTGTGAGCTACAGCTCACTTCATTGGATGCATTCAGTGGAAAATACAGTGCGGAGATTTATATACACAGAGAACATGAAACGTGGGTCACCTTCAGCGCCCAACTAAAACCTCTTCAACGCATCATCAAGGATCTACAACCTATCCTGAAGGATGACCCATCACTCTCACAGATCTTGGGAGACAGGCCAGTTCTTGCTTACAGACAGCCCCCCAACCTGAAGCAAATATTCACCAGCAACCACACAGCACACAACAGAACCACTAACCCAGGAACCTATCTTTGCAACAAAGCCCGTTGCCAACTGTGTCCACATATGTATTCAGGGGACACCATCATAGGGCCTAATCACATCAGCCTCACTATCAGAGGCTCGTTCACCTGCACATCTACCAATGTGATATATGCCATCATGTGCCAGCAATGCCCCTCTGCCATGTACATTGGGCAAACTGGACAGTCTCTACGTAAAAGAATAAATGGACACAAATCAGATGTCAAGAATTTTAACATTCATAAACCAGTTGGAGAACATTTCAATCTCTCTGGTCACTCGATTTCTGACCTAAAAGTGGCTATTCTTCAACAAAAAACCTTCAAAAAAGACTTCAACGAGAGACTGCTGAATTGAAATTAATTTGCAAACTGGATACAATTAATTTAGGCTTGAATAAAGACTGGGAGTGGATGGGTCGTTACACAAAGTAAAACTATTTCCCCATGTTTATTTCCACCCCCCACCCCCACCCACTGTTCCTCAGACGTTGTTGTCAACTGCTGGAAATGGCCCACCTTGATTATCACTACAAAAGGCTTTTTCCCCCTGCTCTCCTGCTGGTAATAGCTCACCTTACCTGATCACTCTCCTTACAGTGTGTATGATAACACCCATTGTTTCATGTTCTCTGTGTATATAAATCTCCCCACTGTATTTTCCACTGAATGCATCTGATGAAGTGAGCTGTAGCTCACGAAAGCTTATGCTCAAATAAATTTGTTAGTCTCTAAGGTGCCACAAGTACTCCTTTTCTTTTTGCAGATACAGACTAACATGGCTGCTACTCTGAAACAAGTAATTTATGGTGCAAGTGCTTAACCTCCTCCAGTGGAACTTGCAAGGAGTCCTCCTTTTTATGAGGTCCTGGAACTGTTTAAAATTGTTAGCCCAGGATGGTGGGGGGACGCATGACAGCTTCATTTGGGGAGGAGGAAGAGATGTTTGTTGTAGAGATCATCTCTTTGTCCAATCTCGCTTTCCTGTTTCTGAAAGGTCTCATTTTGTGGATCAGCAGCCATAGAGAGAGAGGCTTGTGGGGATGGTCTGCTTTTCTCACAGTGACAAACACTAGGGGTCCTGGAAAATTGCTGATGGTAAGCCATTTAAGGGTCCCAGTACAGCCACCAAGGTGGTGCATAAGGCATCGGTGGAGGCATCCAAGGGTGTCATACCTGCGGGATGGACCGTGTCTCTCACAAGGATAATCTGACTCCTTAGAGGTCTCAGGATAGAATGTTCCTTGATAATGAAATGGAGAGCTCTGGGCAGAAATGTGGGAAACTGATGAAAAGTCCCCATCATCTTCCTCCTCTTCTTGGTAGAGGTGGAGCAGCCCTAGAGATAGGTGGCTACTCTGTCAGTATTGGATGAATCTCTGGAGATTGAAAGGTGCTCAGTACCGAGAATTGGTTGGTGCTGAACAGGGGAAATTCAGTCATTTCTGTTACTCCCAAGTCCTGAAGAAATTGAAATTCTTGTGGTAACAGAACAGTGGATGGTATCAAAGAGGTAAGTTGGGCGGAGGTGACTGGCAGAAGGTGCTGATGGTACTGAAGATATCATGCACTCCAGTGAATGACCAATAGGTGTCAGTCTAGTCTTTTGTGAAGCCAAAGTGCTGGGTACCAAGGTATGAGTGGAATCTGTTGGAACTGATTTAGAAGATCTGGTCGTCTTCTCTCTGCCACTCCAATCACCCAGTGGTACAAATCTTCTAGAGCCAGAGTTAGTTTTGCTGATAGTCGCAGTACCTGAGGAACCTGCAGCCTTGTGGGTACCAAGTTGGAGACAGGTAGGTGCTGAAGTGGACGTCTGAATCAGAAATGGTCTCTGAGATAGATTCTCTACCCAGAAGACTTGAAGACTGCTTTCTCGAGTCTTTTTGAAAGGATTTCAGAGATTTCCTCTTCAGTGCTCTAGGGGAGTGCCGCGCCGAGGAGGTTGAAATGGTCAACCTGATCAGAAACTGTTGTATGCAGGGAGTCCCCTGCTCACGGTGAGAGGCTGGTTGGCGCGAACTCTCCATTATGAGGAGATATAGTTTAAGTTCCCAGTTCTTGCTGACCCTTGATTTTAATTGCAGTCAGAAATTACACTTTGGGGGAACTTGTGACCTGTCAAGGCAGCAGACACACTGGGAGTGTCTATCACTAATCAGGATAGCCTTTGGGCACAAAAGGCAGCATTTAAACCCAGGAGAACAGAGCATACCCTCCCAGGTTTTAAGTTCACCTGAGGGGGAAAAACAAAGAAAAACAGGTGAAGGGACAATGGTCTTTATTCTAAAAGTGTAGGAACATTTTTTAAAAGATTGTTGTTAAAATCTATAAAATTACTACAGTTAAATAGTACAAAGGAACTCTATGAACTAACACTAACTAGTAAGAATGAAAGAAAAATACAGTTGAGCTAAACTCAACTTGGATGCTGCTAGAGGCGCCGTCTAAGGGCGGTTCGCCCACGCAGCTCTGTATTGCCTTGGTGCGCGGCAAAAGGCTGCAGGGGGCACATGCAAGGGCCCAAGAGACACTGCTAACTAAAATCTCTGATCTGAGGTGCTTGGAGTGCAAGCACACCTAGAATGGAGCAACCATAGGGACATGACTCAAAGAAGAATTAATGCTTACAAATATCTTGCTCTCTTAAACTAGACTGCCAGATCAGGACAGGGAAAAGGTGATGCAATGGGAGCAGAAACTAGTAGTCAAGATTGCCCTATGGACACAACCAAGTTGCAATAGGGTGGAATGTGTTATCAGGTATATAAGTACTTTGGGCCCATTTATATATGTATATCATAGAATCATAGAATATCAGGGTTGGAAGGGACCTCAGGAGGTCATCCAGTCCAACCCCCTGCTCAAAGCAGGACCAATCCCCAACTATATAGGGGATATACACTCACACACACACACACACACACACACAGTCACTTGTCATTTACAGAGTCACTTGTCATTTATTTCCATTTACCTGTACTTTTTAAAAAGAGACGTTGCATATTGCCATTTTTGGGAGGGTCTCTTTTTTTAAAACCCTATGGAGGAAGAGTTCTGGCCCTTCGCATTTGTAGGATTGCACACTGATGGAAAATGCATTTATGTCTCCACATGACAAAAAACATATTTCTTTTGAAGTGAAGTAAAACTACGATGCTATTGTTCTGTTAATGAAAATCCTGGTTAAAAAATATCCCAATTCAGAGTCAATCTGCAGCACTGTGATCTAAAGCCCAAGGACCAAATTCTGCTCTTATTTACATGGGTGCAACTCCCATGGATTTCAATGAAAGCTGAATGTGTGTAACTGAGAGCAGACTTCAGCCTATGGAGTTTTGTTGGCTGTATTAGACGCTGCAAGGCCCGCCCTGCTATGCAGAAAAACCAAACCGACCCTTAGATTCTCCTAAGAGGTTGGAACTAGATGTTGAGTAGGAATGTAGGAGGAAAGGAGAGCGGGCTAAAATATATAACACTACTAGTGATTTCTTTTGGAAAAGGGCACTGTGACTCTTGAGCAGTCTGTATTCCCCTTATAGTGAAGTTAGTGATACAGCTGTGTCTTGAACAAGGAGAAAAACACCAGAAAATCTCAGCTGAAACCAAGAAAGATAAAGCAGCATTTTAAGAGCTGAACTGAGCAGAAATGATCAGTAAGCAAAATGGGTATATGAATCCAGCAAGCAATAGCGCCCAAGTGATCAGGAAGGGGCACAACATTTCTCTCAGGTTGACCATGCAATCTTTCGGCCTGATTCTTAGCAGATGGAAACTGGTGTAGCCAATGGAGCTATTCCAATTTACACCAGCTGAGGATCTGGGCCCTAAATCTTGGTTGAAATACCAGGCCATTTCTCAGAGGTGAAAGTAACATAAAAATTTACTGGTATGGGGGCCCGACTCTGGGCGGAAGGGGATGGGCCTTGGGCGGAAGGGGCAGAGCTGAGGGTCAGTCTCCCGCAGCAAGCCCTTCCACGCTGCCTGGCCAGCACTGCGCAGGGCTCCGGCAGTGATTTAAAGGGCCTGGAGCTCTGGCCGCTCCTGTGGTAGTGGCGGCCAGGAGCCCCGGGCCCATTTAAATCACCGGGTGGGCCCCGGGGCAGCTGCCGCTTTTGCCTCCCCCCCACCCACATTATTGACCCTGCCCTCCGACAGGGCTGCTGACGTGGGGGTGGGGAGGGAGAGGCAGTGATGTTAGACGGTCCTTAAAGCGCTGCCACGGCAGCATGGGCTCGTACTGGTGGCAACTTCGTCTGGGCCCGTACTGGTGGCAACTTCGTATGGGCTCGTACTGGTGGCAACTTCGTATGGGCCCGTACTGGTGGCCACTTCGCCTGTACTGGCCGACTTTCACCTCTGCCATTTATTGAAATAAATGCGTTCAGGGGGCATAGGCAGAATACCTTCAACCTCCGCTATCAGAGACCTGTTCTTACCTCCAATTAAATAAATGGCAAAACTCCCATTGATTTCAGTGGTGCAGGCTCTTTCTTTTGATGCATTTCCTATCCCTGACCCCAGTGTAGCCGTGGCTAACAGAGCCACAGTCCAGGACTCAGTGAGTGGCAAGCTCTAGACCTACATAAACTATTACTCAGCTGCATCTTTTCACTAATGAGTCAACCGTAAAGGCTTTAGGTCTGATTTGAATGGGATTTGGTGTGTCTGGAAAGCTAGACAGAAACAGAGAGATCTAACACAGTTACAGGAACTGTAACATTCCTGGAGCTTTTCCTCATGAAATAGCCTCTCTCAGTATGGGACAATGAATTCAAAACAGATGCATGGTATTTTTGTTAGATTATTTGAGGTGGTTCATGCAAATAACAGAGCCAGTGCAGTTCATAAATTGCATATTAGGGGTTTTTACTCTAAAATGGTTAGCATTTCATTTAGAGGTAGCGGTGTCCCAAACACTGAATCAGATTCCTGACAGTGTACTCTCTCTCTCACATTCAAGAATACATGTGAATAGAGATGGTGAACTCTGGAGTGCCCCTGGTGGCTTGGTTCTGAGTGTTGTTTTGTTTGGCGTGGGAAAGAGAACATTAAACAAAGAAATTCTTACGAACAACCACAACACACAATGGTTCAATGGCAAGGTTCAAAGGTCATCTGAGCCATAATAACTAACTGGAAACCGGAAATCCCGTCAAATTGAAGCCAATAGATAGGAGCATATGCTACGACAGGTCAAATGTAAGATGGAAATGATGAGAGCTTAATAGGGATTTTGAAGAGATATACAAATAAATAAGAAAATATTTCAGAGTATCAGAAGCAGGAAACCTATGAGAGAATTACTGTGTATGCTGCACCACTATTGAGTGAAGGGAAAAATTACGGAGAGTAAGGACATTGCAATGATGCTAAATGATTTTAGCATTGATTTTTACCAGAAAATGTTAATAAGGCTTGTTAAAAAAGGAGATGATGGAACAAACTGATATATTCAAGAGCAAGCAAATGATACACACCCAACAGTTCTGAAGAAAATTAACAACGAAACAGCAGAGCTGCTGAGAAAAATGTGCCATCTTTCATTAAAATCAGCTACTGTACTGGAGGATTGGAGAGTAGCAAACGTTGTACCTAGCTTTTGTAAAAACTGCTAAGGATGATACTCGGAGGTACAAACAAGTGAGTGCCAGGAAAGCTGATTTAAATAATAATTACATATCGAATTATAAAGCACTGATATGATTTATATTATTGTCATCATTACCATCTGCATTCAGTCCGTGCCAGCCCTATATTGTGTTTGTAGCCTAAGATCCTAAGATTTTTTCCATGTGACTATGAATTTTTTACTTTGTTCCACATCATTTTTCTTCTTTCCTTCCTGTGACAACTGGCGTATTAGCACATTCTTCCATACTGCTATAGCAGTGTCCGTGCAGAGAAAAGCAGGGAAAGCACAGGACTGGGCAGGGCAATCTGTTAAAAGGAGCAAACCTGTGTCTGGACCTATGTCTTAGGAATCTGGAGTAATCTTCAACAAGTCAGTATGGAATAAGTGAGCTTTCATTTCATTCCAAGACTAACAAAAACCGGTCTGTGTGGAAAGCTGTGTCATTTACCAACGTAGCCTCTCTCTTACTCACATTGTGTGCATATTGAATTACTCCCAACAGAACACATTCCCTCACATCTTCCTCCATGAAAGCCAGAATGTAACTATGCCACGTACATTCATACTAGACTTGAAATGAAAGGGCTGATGTGTTCACCATTATAAAAACCTGCTCACAAGAAAAAGAGCCAAACGGTCCACCCCAGAACCACTTTGCGCGTGTTGTGATTAAGGGAAGAGTAAAGGACAAAATGGCAAACTCTAGGGTCTGCAGAATATACTGTGAGGCTGGCTCACCAGCAGTGCTGGAATAACAAGGCTGAACGCTATGTATTGAAGATGTACTGACTGTATGCACAGTGGGGTCCTGGTGCATGACTAAGGCTCTAAGGTGCTACAGTAATACAAATAATTAACAATGGTAATCTGCATATAGCAGAAAAGCCACAGTCTAGGGCTCAGCCTGAGTATCTCAGCTGGGATCTAAGGATATCCTTGGATGGAAGGGAAAATGAATCCTCCTGAAAGCTGCAAAGTGGCTGTGAAGACACTTTGCAGAGGCTATTCCACGTTAATGGCTGGAGCGCTCCCCTCTGTGAAAAGGAAAGACTGGAGAATCTGCATAGCAGCATATTTTCTGGCTCATCCCTCTCCTGATCAGACCCATCCCTAGATATCTACAGACTTTCTGTACAGTCCACTGAATTTTGCCGCCCTTTGCTAAGCCAAACTTCACTCACTCTTCCGCCAGATGTCCCACTGTCCGATGGAGAAAAGGGCAGGGTTTGCCCCTGCAGCCAAATCCTGAAATTATTACTCCCATTAATTTCACTGGAACTTTGCCCAAGTTACAGCTACAGGATTTAGTCCATACAATGAACATTTGCATTTTCTGGTACATACTGAGAGAGGTGTGACTCAGTTTTCTTGAGGGGGTGAGAATCTGGCCCATAATGAACTTTCAAACAAAAAATCCAAAACAACTAAATTCTTTAAACTCTAGGGCCCTGAGGATCATGGAAGCTACAGTGGGTGTGAAGTCAGCTTTAAAACCCAGAGAAGGTCTCTGGCAGAGAATCTTCCTGACTGGAGCTAAACCTGCTGTCCACCAACAGCAACGGTCTATTAGGAACAGCGATTAAATATGTCTAAGCACATATTGCAGAGTTGGGGAAAGATCATTTCAAAACCTGAGCCTAACGTTGTCTTTCCCCAAAATGTATGTACAAGGGAGCACAAGTAATTATGCATGTACCATACCCACATTTGCATGCTTGTATTTGGCAGAGCCAAGTTTGGGAAACATGACGCTTACAGTTCCTTTTCCCCCCTAATGATCAGCTTCCCTGGGCCAATAGTAGCTTTAGACTCCAGTGACAAGAGACCTACAACTGGGACAAAAGCTGGCATCAACTGACATGGGAAGTTTCAGGAGAGTGTTCAGTGATTTTTTAAAAGCTAAACTGCAAAGCAAAAGGGAAACTGCTGTTAGTTCTCTACTGGTTCTTTATGGAGCTTCCTCAAAGGTTTGTATTTTGACACATCTTTTTTTGGCTTGTATTTTACTTTGGAACTATTAGCCCGTCACTACACCCTCTTTGTCAGAGGATACTGGCAAAATATTGGGAGAAGCTAAATAGTGATGTGGCTTGTAATCTGAGTTTGTAATCTGAGTTGCTGCTCTCTTTTGTCCACTTCTGAAATTAGAGTGGAGGATGCCAATTTGTAAAGAGTTCTTGCCAAGCTCCACTAGAAAAGGAGGAAGGCTCAAACATGAAAAAAACCAAAAACCCTCATTGGGGGGAAAATTAAATTAAAAGCCTGGGGATACCTTTATAAGTAATAATGAAAAGATAAAGGAAAAAATAGATTTTACTTCTCGGTTAAGTTTCAAAATCTGATGTAAGGGAACACTAGTGCCTGATGTTAAATATGCATAAGTCAGTGCCACACCACCATCCTCTAAAAGACCTCCATTTCCCTGGGTTTGGATACTTTTAGCGCTTGCAAATTTGTTAATAGGCCACTAGCAGAGCTCCCGTTGCTGAGAACACTTGTCCATCCAGAGAGGAGATGTCACAGCTGAAGGATCATAAAACCCACTCTACTAGATTCTCCACAGCTGCTGCTGTGGCCTAGGAGGCCAGCCCCACCCTATTGCAACTGATCTGAGTCAACAGAGACAGAAGAATTAATATGCAATATCCTTTAGTTTAGTTCAAACAAAGCTGAGTGCAGAAAAATGCCAAAAAAAAGCAACTCTCATGAATGTGCTGCCAAATGGTGAATGAAAGGCAAGGAACAGTCAGTAGAAAGCATTTGGACAAATACCATACTGTTTAATAGTTACTGTGAAGTCGGTTTTGTCCTTCCCCAACTGCCTATTTGGAGACAGTAAAGAACTTTCCTGATTCTTCAATATTTTCCCCCAGTACTTTTTTCCGTTGTTTAATCACAGCAGATAAAGCAATATACTGTGAAGTTAAATATATACTGTATCCCATGGCTTATCGCTCAGTTGTTGAGATTAGACGGCTCATGTGTCACTGAAGTGCAGGTTAGAAGTCACGCATGCGGTTCCCAAACCCAGTGACCGCATACCTCACAACGGCTACTGTCTGGCACTGGTTAGGCAAGGCACAAACTAGGATTTCTGCTATTCTGCAAATCTGGTTTGTTACCTCATCCTCCCAACTCAGCCTTGCCCGCACTTGCCTATTTCATTCACATACTGTGAACTGTCTCACACACAGGGCCAGGATTGCTTTCTTAATGATTTCTCAGTTTACTGACTACTACAGTGAGAGAAGTTGGGGGAAGAGGACTGCTGCAGATCTTTAATAGTCAAGTATCCAGAAAAAGAAATCTGTTGGGGTATTACAGGCCATGCAAACCAAACCCAGGTGCAGAAAAAAAAACAAAAAAACAGCCTACATTTTTTGGGTTCAAAGATCTGGCCTTAATGACATAGGCAATTGAGCTTTTTAAAGACCGAATTCACATTAACAAAGGTCAATCCAGTCAGTCAGTCTACAAATATAACAATGCTAGCAGTTATGAAAACACTGGGAGTTTCCCAAACAAACCAATGAATAGGGAAGAAGGACAGCAATAGTATTCACCGTAGAGCCAAGCAGAAACTTCCAAAAGCATCTCAAATAGCTAGCTAATTGGTCGGAGCTGGAATGGAGAAGATAGCAATACTTTGACACTCATCTACAGTGCTGACCTTACCATCTTCAGACATGGTTACCCAAATACTAAAACCCAAAGGAGCAGGATACATTACATGAGTATAGTCCTGGGAGGCTATTGTAGCAGAATTGGTAGAAGAAAGGATATGTGGGTGAATAACAAAAGTATTTCAACAATGCAGATAATTACACACTGCCTGCCCCAAATGTGCCCCAAATGTGCTGTGGTATCCATTTTAGACATGAATTACCCAAGGGCCAATTAGGAACCCAGCATTGCCAACCCCAAGTGTTCAAAAATCATGAGTCAGGCCACTGAAACCATAAGAATTAAGAACAAATAAATATATTTTTGGATTCATTTGATTTGTCTCTTGGTTTCTGTGTCTTAGGGTACACTTGGTTCACATTCTCAATCTTTTGTCCTCGACTGCTTATGCTCTAATAAATTGGTTAGTCTCTAAGGTGCCACAAGTACTCCTTTTCTTTTTCCCAACAATTTAGACAGCCGGTCTAAGAAGTGGGAAGCAGAAGGTGCCTTGTCCTTAGTCCATAGTGTTTGACTTCTAAGGTGGCAGTTTCAAAGCTCAGGAAAACCAAGGAAGTGATTAACTGAACTGCTCACATTTTTAAATTTGCCATCTTGCATTTTCATGCAGAGGTGGAGGAAATAACAAAGATGCCCACTTTTTTGTCGCTGACTCCAATATACAACTAGGCTTAAACACCCATAGGGCCCAAGAAAAGAAACAAAGCTTTGGGAGGTAACTTTCTGAGTTTCTAATAGGACAGTAGGTCATCTTTAGGCAAGCCACTCTTCTAACAGATCTATGGCTCTCAACAGAGAATCTACCAAAGGGATCTGCTCTTATTACAGAGATCACCAGAAACCCAGCCTTGGAATTGGGCTCAACTAGAGTAAATTGACCCATTAGGAATCACTACAAGAAAAGTGATCCAATGAGAGATTTGTGAAGGGAATTTCAATCAATCAATCATAGAATATCAGGGTTGAAAGGGACCTCAGGAGGTCATCTAGTCCAACCCCCTGCTCAAAGCAGGACCGATCCCCAATTTTTGCCCCAGATCCCTAAATGGCCCCCTCAAGGATTCATCTCTGTGCTACCAGCATGCATACTGTCCCCCTCCACCCTCCATGAAACCCCCTGGTGTAGCAGCCTTCTATACTGGCCCTGTGTAGGAGAGCAGCATTCTGGAATTCAGGTCTGCACCCTAGATATTCTCTGCCCTGCAGTGGTTCATAGATGCTATTGTAACAGGCATAAATCAGCCCCTGAACAGGGGAGCTGCAAACTGTCTCCCTTCTATTTGTAAACCAGTGCAAGAATGAATGAGTCCCCTGAATCCTGATAGAACTTGGAACCAGAGCTGCCTGTGGATGAAAAAGGAGATTGTCTGCAAAAAGTTAGCTTTCCTTTGTTATTGAGAATTCTGTCTGTAAAAAAGCCCATTTGTCTTTGCCAGTAACAACAGATCTTTGAACTGAAAAATGATAGGTGGTTTTCTTCTGCACCAAATTTCTGCTTATCTGGCTTTTTATCATACATTCATTTTTCTGTTCAAGAGACTATTATAAACCCCAAGTGATCATCTCCCCCAGATCTTTTCCAGCCTATCATAAATCTCTATTTTCGAGTGATGTTTGTTCTGACACTCTTCTACAGAACATTTCCCAGTTTATACCTCACTGAGGGTTCCCCAGCCTTGCTAACAGGATACTGAAATTACATTTTCTGTTAGACAGATCCTCTGGCCTAACAAATCAACCCCTGCATTCTTCTGCTCTTGCCAATTACCCTTTAAAGCTGCATGCTTATTTACATGGTGTGTGTGCGTGCAACATTACTTTAATGTAAAATCATTAAAAATAAAGAATATGCTGGGCTTATTCAGAAAGAAGTAGAGATTGCCAGCCACTATTTTCTATAGTCTGCAGAAACTATTGTTGGGTTAGTTCAAATTAGTGTCCACGTGGTTTTTATTTCTTTGGTCTTTTTAAGTGAAGTTAACATCATTGAAAGGTAATGGATTCACACTCCTGGAGACTGAACTCCTCCCTTTATCTGCACACCAGACATGCATCTCAAATGTCTCTTATTAAAAGGGACATCACCGATTATTGTTCTTCGGTGACCTATGTTTCATACACATTTGGTGCCCCCTCACTTTTATGATTGAAAATGATTGATCTCAGAGGTAAAGACTTGTGAATCAGAGGTTCTAGGAAAAGTTACTTAGAATAAAGGGATGACACCCAGGGCATTTTAAGTTTCCTTTCAAAATAATTTTTTGGATGTCCCTCACTCTGACTTTTTTTCACACATTGAATCTCATGTTTGGTCTTTGGCAGGTTGAAAGGTATGACAGCAGGTATAGCACCGGCAGATTTTCGGCAAACTTCCTGTTGCTGCCTCCAAAATGTAAGCTTGTATGAAAATTATATTTTTAACTGTAGTTAAACATTCAAAATGGCTACCCACCTTCATACTGTTTAACTGGTCTTCAACACAGCTCTAAGCCTGGATGTCCTTGTAATAATAATAATAAACACAGGTTCAGCCTAGAACACCAGATGCAACAATATGTCATCCCAAGCATTCCTAACCAACAGATATATGGTAGCCCATGAGATTCTAAATAAATTGTGTTCTTTGTAATTTATTTTAGCCTTTAGACTTTTTACTAACATGCTGTGTAAAAGACATAGGGACAAATTTTTAAAGTTATTTAGGTGCCTAAAGATGTAGCTGGGCCTAACTAACATAGATTTTAATATGAGCTAGACACCTAGATAGTTTTTAAAATTACACTAGATTCCTAAATATTTTAAAAATTATGCCAATACACAATAGTATCCCATCCCTATTCTTAAGAGACCACCATGAGAGTGGGAAGGTGTTAAATCTCTATACTCATTCAGATTTTTGATCCTACCTCCTTGTAAGTTGGCATAGTCAAAGGAATTTGCCATCTCAACTTTCAGATATTAGGAATACAGTGTTGACATATAAGGAGAGATAAGTTGCATAAGTGGGTGCTAATCAAGATTACAGGAAATGTTGAGAAATATGAAGATCCCTGAGGCTGTAAGCTTTAAAAGATGCCAGCTGGCAACAAAATCAGAATCAACTTATAATAAAGATGTAAATTACACCAACCAGCTTTTCTTTTCCTTCTAGCTTTCACATTTTGCTGTGTGAATTATATCAGACGGACAATCCCAAAGAGTGAAAGCCTCAGTTTATCCACAGAGTTGATATGCATAGGCAGCAGCACCTTCAGTTTCTTCATCCTACTCCAACCAAGACCTTGAAGGGTCATGTCTAAGGTATGAGGAAGGGCTATCTCTAAGGTGTTAGGGTAGTTCAATCTTCTCCACTGATCCTGAGAACTAGTATAAAATCAGACAGTTTGTCTGATGGGATACCTGCTTCCTAGGAATTGGACAGAGATGACCCACAGATCACAAGAACCATATGGGAACTTTCATTAGATAAGAACATTGATTGCTACTTGTCTGGGCCAACCTCAAAATAGCAATCTAAAAGTGAAAGGGTTTGTATCCCCTTAGCAAGTCCCTGAACTAGCAATTTCCATATTTTTCTTTTTGTATATACTGTACATTATCTCTCAGACTCTTGGCTTGATGATTTCCAACAATGCTGCGAAACAAGGAATTCAAATGGTTATAGCTGGTTGAAAAATGGCAAAAAAAAACCCAACCTTTTCCAAACATTTTGTCTAATTTTTTTTTGTCATTTTTCATCAAAATTTTGAAATTTCTAAAGCTGAAGAGCTGGTCAAGAATTAACAAGAAAATTATGAAAAAATCATCTTTTTTGCCATTTTGGTCCAAATTTAGACAGGGAGGTTGTGGAATCCCCATCGCTAGAGGTTTTTAAGAACAGGTTGGACAAACACCTGTCAGAGATGGTCTACATCAGGGTGGCCAAACCATGTCTCGCAAGCTGCATGCAGCTCTTTTACAGTTAAAATGCAGCTCGCCAGTCCCCACACTCCCCACCCTCCATTTCCAACTACCAGATAGGGGCAGAGGGAGCTCAGAGCTTCAGCCCTGTAGCAGGGTGGTTGGGCCAGGGGCTTCCATCCTTCGGGGAGGGGGTCTCGGGGCTTCAGCCCTGTGGGAGGTACCTACAGGGTTTGGTGCTTCAGCAGGAGCAGGGCTGAAGCCCCGAGCCTCGACAGATGCATTGGGTTCTCGAACTTCTGAAGATTACCGTATGCGGCTCGGAGGGTCAGTAAGTTTGGCCATCCCTGGTCTAGGTTTACTTGGTCCTGCCTCAGTACAGGGGACTAGACCTGATGACTTCTCAAAGTCCCTTCCACATCTGCATTTCTATGATTCTATGATCCTTTATTATTAACTTTATTCATACACAGAATGTACTATTCCAAAAAGGGCCTGATCTTAGAACTCCTCAATATACAGAACTCTCATTGACTGAAGTAGGAGTTGTGTGCATACAGGATTTCCTGGACTGGTCCAAAATACATGTTAAAATTAAATAGATTAAAATCTTTCACATACCTGTGTAGAGAGTCTACAAAAATAGAAAACCCAGTAATAATGGGGGATTTCAACTTATCACCATATTGACTGGGAACATGTCACCAAAGGATGGTATGTAGAGATAAAATTAAATTTCGTACTTTCAGCTATTTAAATCTAAAATTTCACAGTGTTGTAATTGCAGGGGTCCTGACCGAAAAAGGAGTTGTGAGGTGGCACAAGGTTATTATGGGGGGGGGTCGCAATACTGCAATCCTTACTTCGACGCTGCTGCTGGCAGCAGTGCTGCCTTCAGAGCTGGGCAGCTGGAGAGGGCTGGCTGCTGGCCAGGAGCCCAGCTCTGAAGGAAGAGCCACCACCAGCAGCAGCACAGAAGTAAAGATGGCCTAGTATGATATTGCCAACCTTCTGCGCTGCTGCCTGCAGAACTGGGCCCTCAGCCAGCAGCCACCCAACTCTGAAGGCAGCAGCATAGAGGTAAGGGTGGAATGGTATGGTATTGCCACTCTTAATTCTGCATTGCTGCTGGCGGGGCATTGACTTCAGACCTGGGCACCCGCCCAACAGCTGCTGCTCGCCAGCCACCCAGCTCTGAAGGCAGTACAGAAGGGTGGCAATACTACGACCCCCCGTAAAATAATCTTGTGACCCCATGCAACTCCCTTTGGGTTCGGACCCCCAATTTGAGAAACTCTGGTCTCCCCCATGAAATCTGTATAGTATAGGGTAAAAGCACACAAAAGACCAGATTTCACCATCCATGATGCATTTTTCATGGCCGTGAATTTGGTAGGGCCCTAGTTATTGCCCTCCAGTTGTGGGAAAGAAATACCAAGTGACCTCCAAAGGCAATCTGGTGGCATCAACAATGGTTCATAACTCCCGAGAATCTCATCTAAAGTATCTTTTGACCTGGGGATGAGGTGGGGTTAAAGTGCAAGGAGCAGGGTATCATGGCCTTTGCACTCTCTGACTTTTATGAGATGGTTCAGAGGAGCACTGAGGTAAAATGGTTGAGGCACAGGACTCAGTTTCTGCAGTTGCTTATGATATTTCTTCTTCTTTTAGTGTATATATACACCCTGGAGTCCTTTAGAAAGTACAAGACTCAAGCATCTTTTCACTGAAAACATTGGTTTCATGAAAGGGCAAGTTCCCTACAGTGTTCAGGGCCTCCCTGGGAAACCCCGAAGAGTGTAGCCATGATTCCCAGCACATCTCAATGACAGTTGCTATTGATTTTGATGCAGTTTCAGCTGCATCAGACATAGATTATAATGAAGTTCTGGCTACCAGTTTGCTTTTGTTGATAAGGGTTTGAAAGTGAGCCCTAGCTGGTAGGGTAATTTGTCCTTAAAAACTAGGAACTTTGAATTATTCAAAAAATCATAGTTAGCCAACAGCACTTGATAGATATTCTAAACTGGAGGCTAGTAGCCATAAACACCTTCTTCCCCAGCAGATCCAGATGATTGGCCTTCTTATCGGTGGGGATGACACTTTGATATTGTTGCCTAGATCTTTCTGTGGCATCATGAACAACTAGGGAGTTCAGTGCGGGTGAGTGTGGGGGAGGATAAATAAAAACTGCTCCCTCAGCTGGTACAAAGTAATGCTGCCCAGCCCTCTTGGGGTAAGGGTGCATGTTGCCAGTATAAGTCACACTGTTCTTGCTGGCTTCATTCACCAGAAGTATTATCCATCTGGATCACATGGGTACAGGATGTCCAGAAGCTTATGTTATGTGTCCTGGTACTCAACACTGACCAGGAAGGAGAGGGAACAGGAAAGACAGCTTTTAAAGCCTGGTGTTTTGGGAATAATTTAATTCCCATATCCAGAAGGGTCCCCAGGCTGGGTATTCTAACCATGCACTAGCTCTAGTAATAGCACTATGAAAACTAGGGACACTAAAGATAAAATTGATAAAAACTTAGAAATAATGACAGGTTTCGAAGACAAGGACAGGATTGAAGAGAAAAGAGAAGCTCTGGAAGTTCCGACTCATACAGTGTTAAGAAGGAATTGAAGAGATGGTCAGTCCGCTCCGCCTCTTATACCTTCAGTGCAGAGGATGAGATGAATAAGGGCACAGGCATGGATCTATGGACACTGCTTGCAAACATTTTCAGTGTCAGGTGCATGGAGCACATGTATACCACACTCCTCCCAGTGGTATAGACATAGGGACCAGCACTCAATTAGTGATGCCATCAACCATATCAGCAGAAGCAGAGAACTCCACAAGCTTGAACTCCAATCTTGAAGATTAAAATTCCCTCCAGTATACCAATGCTTCCTTTTCTTTCTAGAGTCCCCCATGGCAAACACTGACAGACTAACTCCCATGAGTTAAAATCACCAAGTGTTATATTGCATGGGGGAAAGAAGTAGTTTTTTAAAAAGCAATACTGGAAGGCCTTCAAGTTCCTCTCATGTATAATGAGCCTTCCAGAAGCAGCTGGCAAAGAAGGGGAACACATTTTTTCCCAAAATTGTGTAGAGCAGTTTTCTGCAGCAATATCTGCCTCATAAGAGGAACAATGAAGATCACAAGTGTACTACTGTCATGAAATAGAATTCTGTGCCAAATCTAAAGGAAGTAGAGGCAAAAGTTCCAATATTTCTCAAGGCCTGTGGTTAACAGCCAAGTTCAAGTCACAGGGATCTGTTATTAAATACGATTTTTTCAGATGTTCATAATGCAAATGACACACAAAATACAGAGACTGAAATTTCAGCATTTCTACCATCATCATCCGATCAAATTTAGAGATAGGCTGAGACTGCAGATCTGGATGCAGCCATAGTTAAAATGTTCACTTGGGATTGTATCTGAATCCCAGCATATGCCTGGATCCTAATCCAGATCTATACCAAAATGACAGAAGTCTCACACGAACAGTTATTCTTACAAGACTTTCCACTTTTTCAGTCTTCACTCACTGACTCCCAGGACCCTCCTGCATTGCTGTCCTGAAAGGATGGGAGAGGCACAGAACTCTCCGCCTTTGGGGCTCTGCAGTGGTTGCTGGCTGGCTGATCCTCACCACCCTTCACTGCCCCAGGGGGAAGGGTCTGCTATGTCAGATCACCAACCCGCACTAATCTGAAAAGGATCTCACAAAGATGGTAGTTGGCCCGACCCTCACACGCACACACACACACACACAGCAGCTACACTCCAAAGAGGACATATCGCTCATTTATGTTAGTGTTGCCCATAGGAACTAAAGTTCCCAGAATCCCTTGCATATTTGCTAGGTTGTTTGGATTACAGTGTGGGGTGGCACCTGGACCTGGCAATAGCCAAAGAAGAACAAATGTATGTACAGTTCTTAAGGGCAGCAGTCTCCCTCCTGAAGAAAATGGACCTGAGTGAGTGAAGGGAGGTATTTGGGCACCTAGACAGAAGACAACAGCTGTGAGTGGAGTTGAAGCAGGGGTGGGACATGGGGTTGCCAGAGCTTAGGATTTTAATTTCCACTTTCAGACTGCAATAACAAGCCTTATCAGTATTTTGGATCAAACTGAACCCAAATCCTGGAGGATTAATGTGGGTTTGGAATGTAAGAGCCATACACCCTGTTTTTAGAGAGGTAACTCTCTTCAGGTCCATGTGGGTTAAAGGATCTGATCAAGGCCTTTTGGAACTTGTAAAAGCAGAATAGGAAACATTCTGATCTTTAGTTGAAACTAGACTGGGAAACATGACTACCTAGTTAATAAACCTAACTGACCAAAAGGGTACAATGGAGGGCAGTGCAGAGATCACCTCAGCCATATTCCAATTAAGGCTTCAAAGACAGGTGAAGTTGCTCAGCACCTCTGAAAATCAAGTCACTTCTATTTAGATGCCTAAAGATGGATTTAGGAAGCTAATTTTAGGCACCTGTATTTGAAAATTTGGGCTAATAACTGCTATGTTCCATGTAGCTCTTAGTGACATTTTTCACCAGTGCAAGCATGTGAGCTTTATCTGATTCAGTTTGTCTTCCCCACTGACCACTCCTTCCATTTCAGGTGAGCAAGCAAATATGAGTGACGCCCTCCCACTGCTTGTTCAGACCACCAGTGAGCTTTATGCTGCAGTGAGACATATTGGGGACGAGGGCAGGGCCAGCCCTAGACCAAATGGCGCTCCAGGCGAGGAGCGCCTTCAGTGCCCTTCCCCTTCATTTGTTAAACATTTTAATAGCTTAATTTTTATTGCATTTGTAGGCCATTTCACAACTTTGATGCATGATTTATCCCGGTCACATAAGATAAGTCCAATCAATGTTGTTCTGTTTCAGATATTTTCCCATCAAATTTGCCCCTTGCTGCAAACTAGATTGCAACTGAGCTTTTTGCTTCCTATACTGAGCTCCTGTAGACTTCTTTGAGGGCATCTTTTATTTTCTACAGGGGGAAAATAGACAGTATTAGGGAAAGCCAAAGTCTATGTTCCGCAATCTTAGAAAGTCATCAAACATCATCTGTTTATATTGTTGTGTAGATAGGGGTTCAATAGATATCTCTGGCATCTCATTAAATATGTCCTTACACACTAGTGTAAGTCACTACTTACACCCCCCCCCAGTCTTAAAACACAAGTACACTTTCACAGTTATACAATAAAACAAGGTTCACAATATCACAGCTGGGCACTCACTTCAGTTCATTTTTATATCTCACTGATTAACTGGCAACGCCCTGCGCCTTAGAGGGGCATGGCTCACAACATTCTAGTAGGTTTGAGGAAAATGTAGTTCTCAAAGTCTGGAAGTTCCACGAGATTCTACAAAGGTCCAGAACATTCTAGGAGGTTAGTGAAAAATGAATCCATATACGGAATACCTGAAACATTTTACTTCAAACATTCTATTTTCCCTTTTATCACTAACAACAAAAACAGCACCCCTGACTCCAGCACCCCCCAAGCCCATCACCCCAGGGGGTCGCCTGGGTCACTGTCCCTAAATCCACTTCTGGATAAATGAGCCAGCATGAGGAGTAGTGAAAGGAGGAAGCCTAGATGCTTGCACAGAAACCCAAGTAGCTTCTAGCAGCTAGGAATAGGACCTTGGTCAGTCCCTGCAGCCCTGCTTATCAATACTGTTTCAGCAAGGATGAGTGACAGTCATAGCAGGGGCAAATGTGTGACTGTCACTAGAGACAAAGGACAATTGGCAAGGATGTGAAGTTACCTTTCACCTAGCTTCTTTTGCTGCAGACCTTACTGAAAAACCATTCTCTGTCTCAAGCATTTTAAGGTGTAAACATGTCCTTTTATAGTTTTTTATGATCTATAACTTTAAGTAGTTTTGTGGCTGGTAGCTCCAAGCAGAGATAAAATAGCTTTAAAACACAAAACAGAGTTAAATATCCATAATCTACATCTGGCTCTTACTTGTGTTCTTCACTGAAGCTAAGCTTCACTGAAGCACAGAAGAAAGACAAATCAGGGGAGAATTTATATTTGTCATATATTTGAATGCTTAAGGATTCTAGATCAAACAGTTTCTATTTTCTCCTTCTCCAAGCCACACCCTGACTGAAAGCCAGTCCAAATAGGTCTTTATGATCCCATTTCCCCATCATTCTGGGAACCCATATTTCCCCACTTTGAACTCCCTCCAGTCATATTACTTTGGAATGGGGTTATCTTCCTTCACCTTCAAATAAGAGATCATCAACCCATTCCAGGACCAAAATCAGTATGAATCCCTTTGTGGAAGCATGTATACATTGAGTGACCATCATCATTCCTGTCTCAGAACCCTCAAGAAACCATCAGCCTCAGCCTCCAGCTATACAGCATGCATTACTGATGCCAGTCCACTGGGCTGACTAAGCATTTGTTTTTGACATTCTTGTGGTATCTCTCTAGCCTCACTTGATCTATGTCTATAGCTTTGTGAATCAGTTACTAGCAGAGTGAAGAAACAGCAGCACCAAAGTTTTCTCCAGTGACCAGAATCTTTCTCCACATGTCTGAACTTCTTTTAATCCATCTATAAATATAACATGGAACATAGTCTATCATTGTATTAAAAAGGACCAAGACTCAGTATTTAAGCAACGAAAGCACTTACGAACTGCAAAGTCCTTTGTGTTCAGTGCAGTTAGGGTTTGTAATCAAAGCTTCACCAGATGTTTTCGAATACTCAATAGCCATAATGGAAAAGAGATGAGGCAATGAGGGAACTATATAACCAAGGAATTTATTTCCTTGCAAAGAAACCTCAAAAGTACTTCAGAAATTTGACATTGCTTGTGGAAACCTCAAAACAGGGCCTCTCCTTTCACAAAAAGTGAACATCTTTTCCCGATGTGCCCATTTACTGCAACTAAGGACATCATTTGCCATAATGAGGGGTATGTGATGAATGAGTAACTATTTCTAAAAGACATTGATGAACTAGGAAGCTGAAGAGCACAGAAGCACTTTAGGAGTGTCTGTCTTAAAACCAAGAGAATTTTAGTGAAATACACTAGACCGGTCTGTCGCATTTGATACCAAAACAAAGATGGGTCTTTAAGGCAGACTGAGGTGTTATAAACTGTAAACATCAAGAATCAGTTGTTTACAGCAGGGTTTTCACTATCTCTTCCAGAAATGAGATTGGGGCGATATGGCTGGATGCATTGTCCATTACATGTACATTTGGCTACAGGACATAAGTGAGTGAGGCTCCATAACATACATTTATTTTAAATACTTCTCTGTAGATCCACCTTTGTCAGATATACTTGTGTCCCATGCTAAGCAAACAAAATTCCTGCTTTCAAATTTCATTAGGAATGTTTGCCAAAATGCAATAGGCCAACAGGCTGCAGCCAGCTGTAGGGCTGCTTTTAATTAAGTTCTTGTACAACACACTGGCTGAAGAGAATTTCTTCTTTCCTGTTGTATGAAGATGCACTGATTCAGCAATAATTGAACCTTGAACACTTCATAAACATCTCTTGGGAGACTGCAAGAACAGCCAGTAAAGTCAGCTGCAAGTTATTAAAGAAAGAGCTCTACTGAGGACAGTGTTCCTCAGTTGCAGATCACATGGGGAAAGGGAGCGAAAATGGCTGGCCATCATGGGCTTTTTGTCTGGCAGAAACACTTCATATTGTAAGTTTTCTGAAGGTAGCGGCCATGAAGCAATAGCATGGTCTCTTCTAATGTGGTGTAACAGTGCTTAACCAAAGCCATAGTCTCTGATGGCTCTGTTACATAGTATAACAGTATTGCTTTAAAAATGCTTTAGAAATGCATTACTTTCAGTGTAGAGGAGATCCAGCATTCTCTATAAATTCAATGCACTAAGCTCTCTGGAAGGCAGTCATCGTTGTGGTGGAAGCCATTTAGACATCCAGGACATGGCACGCTATAAACAATGGAGTTGGGGCACTAGAGCAAACCTAAAACTTATGAAAAGCACTCTAGGCTCCTCAGTGTCCATGCTGAGTACTTAGGCTCTTTCTTGTCATTTTCAAAATGAGAGTGTCAAAAGATACAGTAGGCACATAAGTAAGTACCCTGCCTTTCAGAGGTCCTGTGCACCAACAGCTCCCGTTATATTTGGGAGATGCAGAGTTCTGATGTGATGGAAGGTTACTTTATTTAATGGAACTGGGGATGGATCAGCCCCTCCATTCCTGCAAGTGGAGAGCACCCAGCTGAAGCAAATCTTCCCTAGAGGGTACAGAAAGAGCAAGTATAGACTCTGTGGCATCAGTCCTCTTTCTTGGAGCACCACAGAATCCCCAGCAATGGAACTCTGCAAGACTTTTTGGGAGGTCAGGGAGAGTGAAAGGAGCCACATCTTCAAAATTCTCCCATCCTGAGACTATGTATATCCCAGCAAGCATCAGACCTGTGTTAGTGATTGAAGTGGCATTAACTTAGGCTCCATGCCTGCACTTCTTCAATAAGGTATAAGGGTAGGAAGGAAAGCAGTTACACAGATGATGGGATCTTGCAGGAGCCCTGTTGCCAGGTGGGAATGGGTCAAAGAAGTAGCGTGGAGGGACATTTTCTCTGTGAGAGAGAAAATCCTTCAACAGATCACCAGGACTTATGACGTTGGGAGGAAGCCTACCATGCCTCCTCCATGGGGCTCTTCTCTCAAAGGAAAGCTATGATGGAAACTCTGGGCGGTAACTCACGGGCGGTTTCATGGACCATTTACCCTTCTCCTGTGGGTCTTTCCATGAGAAGATACGATTTAACCCTGCACACTTTAATATTCAGCATGACAATGACAATGGGACTTCCTCAATGGGGGAACACCCACCAGCCTGAAATATTGTTAGACTCATGAAATATTTCACAGGAGAAGCTTTTAAAACAAAACAAAAAAGAAAATGAACTGGATCCACCATGCCAATACCTTATCATTGCCTTGTCATTTGAGTCTAACCTGATAACCTTTAATAATGGCAACACACACTCTAGTTGAGTAATAAGAGCTGTAATTCATGGCCCACTCTGATGTACAGATCCTCACCCCTGTTTGATCTCCTGTATGCTCCAGGGTAGGCTCTTTGGGAACCACTTAATAAATGAAAATGCCCACTGGGGTGCCATAGACACCCTGCATCCTGGATTGGCACAGACAGTTTCATGGCAAGCAATCATCTTGAAAATGGGCACAGTGTGGATGGCTGCAAGCAGCTTTGCATTCAGAACACACCGTACATCAGAGAAGCTAACAGCTATATGAAAGTCTTCCTCAGATGGCTTCACAAACATGGATATTCATGCCATTCTCTCTACAGGACAGCCAAACAATTGCAGGATGAAACAAAACAGAGCTAAAATGGGGAGATCAGGCACTCTGATTAGCACATTGGGGGAAGGGAGATTCTCTTGTCTAGATGCAATCAAGCCATAACATAGAACGGGGGTGGCCAAACTTACTGACTCTCCGAGCTGCATACAATAATCTTCAGAAGTTCGAGAGACAGGCACACCTGTTGGGGCTCGGGGCTTCAGCCCTGCGTTGGGGTGGTGAGGCTAAAGTCTTCTGCCCTGTGGAGCAGAGAGTGTCAGGGTTGAAGCCCCCAGACCCAGCAGGTGTGCCCTGCGGGGCTGAAGCCCCAAGTCCTGGCAGGCACCTCCCACAGGGCTGAAGCCCTTAGACCTCCCTCCTTGCTGAGCAGAAGACCCTAGCCAGGCCACAAGACAGAAGTCCTGAGCTCACCCCCCACCCAGTCTAGGCAGAGAATGCGGAGGAAAAGGGAGCTCTACAAGCCATACTTAACTGTAAAAGGGTCCGCATATGGCTTGCAAGCTGTGGTTTGGCCACCCCTGACACAGGTCCTGAAAGCCCCAAGAACTAGCCCCATCCTCTGTCTGGTGGTATAAGGAGAGACTGTTATAGAGAATCAAACTTACTTTCTTACAGCTGCCAAACAAGAAACACTCCATGCTCTCAGGAATCCAGGTAGATTAAAGCAGACACCATACTATCACTTTTCACTTCTCTTTAATTAAGGATAAATTTCCAGTTACTTTGTATGGCAGAGTTTTTAGGTGGACGGACAAGGAAAGACATGAGCTACGGGGCCTGGGATGGTCTTGATTAACTCACCCTCCATTTAATATTTAAAAAATATATAGGCCCTTGAATTCAGATTTCTAGAGAGAGGGTGAACGACCGCTTCTTTTGCCCAGCTCGCCTGCCAATCAGCAGGAAATACCAGCCAACACGTGGTGGCCCATGGCCCTTCAGAGCATCTTGGGGTAGTCCAGGCTAGAAAATCCCTTTCTAAATTTCCTTATGCATTCCTTTGGTGTATGTTCTCTTTGTCCTTAAGTTTGAGGCATATGGATAAGACAAGCCCAGTGCTTTGACCTCATGGGTACATACTTTACACAGCCTTCTGGTTTCCTACTGCTTCTCTGCCCTAAGGAAAGTGACCATGTTTGCTTAATTTTGGTATTCCCTTTTTGTTGGATGTACTGGGAAGAAAGGAAATCTGGTCGCTGTGAAAAGTTATCTGCCCTATATGGGATGGTAACGGGTGAGAAATAAGGTTTTATTTTTTCCCCTCCCTGTATGAGTATAGTCTATGAAGCAGATTTAGAAGGCCAGTTCCCTTGAGACCCATGTAAATAATGCAGGATATAGCTTTGTAAATGTCCCCCTTTAGCCATGATGTCATCACCTTGTAATCAAAGACCTAGTGTAAATCAGACAGTGATGTCCCTGAGGAGTGGAGGGCATGGAGACTATGATCTCCAAGGCAGTAGGAGGTGAACAGCAAAGGCTGCTGTCAGAGGAGATAATATTATAGCTCAGTTTCCTCCAGGCTTTTATGCAGGTAGGCAGTGGGTGTGAAGTGGGCATAAGGATTGTTCAGTTCATATAAGGGGCAAATGCAGAATGGCAACTCCTGAACCTTTGGGAGTGCAAGTGCTGCTCCACTGTTATTCCCCTGGGGGCACATGGTACCCCAAGAGGGGGAAGCAGAAGACAGACCCATGCCCATTCCCTTCTGTCAGCAGCAGAGACAGCCATCCACATTGTGGGAGTAAGCTGCACTCCACAAAGGCATGCAGCAATAGATCTGTGTGCCCTGGCAATCCAGGAGGCCTGACTGAGGCAGAATTCCTGTCAGAGCTGCTCCAAGCCCAGTGGAGTTCCACCATACCCTGCCCTCGACCAAGGTCTGTGCTTGAACAGCATGCTCTCGTCCATAATGAGATACCGGTAAGTATGGATTAAATGGATTGGATAACACAAGAATTGACTCAGATCAAACCATTTCTGTGGTTCTGATATGTTGGTATAAGGTTGGTTTTTTTAATCTTGTTTTCCACATACTGATGATGCCTCTGCATTTCCCAGTCCTGACCAGAAGTGGAAATTCCAAGATCAAATTGGAAAGTTTGCTCCTGTGGTCTCTGGCTTGACTACAAATTCAAAATATGGGAAACCTTGCAAGACATTTGATTTGGCTAGGAGTGTGAATTATTTATCTTTTGCCCAGATCCACTTCTGCAATCAAGTGATAAACTGGGACTGCCCAGCAGATTATTTACAGTACATTTTCTCTCTCATAAAAATGATAAGAGTGTTTATTTACTCTTGCCAGTATTCCCTTCCCCAAACAGTTTGATTCAATGGTCAATTTTCATGCAGAGTATTTTTAAAGGTCAAATTGTCCATTAAAAAGTAAATCACCTTGTATGTATTTCTGAGGTAGTTATTTCCCATATCCTTTCCCAAAAGGGTAAGATATCAGATTTGCTTCTGGAAGAAGCTCTACTCTTCTCTTTAGGTTCATTCTTCTGCCAACTAAAATTACTGAGATGGTATTTGTTTTATGACCTTACGGGCTCAACTACCACTGAGTTCAATAGGAGCAGGACTGGGTCCCATCACCATTTTGTTGTTGGAAAGCCCCAAACTGCCTTTGCTCACCTCACACTTTCAAAACTTCACTAGTGAAGAAGAAAGATTGTACTCCCCTGCCAATGCATCACCTCTTCTCAAAAGTAGCAAAGAGACAGAGCTTTCTTACATCTATAAAACACTGTCTGGGATTATGTGAAAGATCCCAAAAATAGGAATGATGTAAAATGCTCCCCTGTATTGAATCAATGCCCAGCAGTGAGTCATCTTACAAACAAATTTTGCAGGCATTTTGTTGTTATCAGTCATTGAGGAGAACTGAGAAGATGGCAAGAATATACTTAGACAGATCTGGTTAAAATACATCCTTAAACTTTGAGTCCACATGTCCATTTCCTTGCACTTGCATGGTATCATCTCAGCTGCGTTGGGACTGCATTGCCAATAAGGAGGATGGCACAAGCTCCTTGGAATATTAAGAAGAATAATTTCAAATATGATCAGTAACACATTGCAATGGAATATGTAGTTCCAGCAAGCTAAGCCATCCTCCTTGTTACAGATCTTTGAATGAATGGCTGCAGTTCATTCCCAGTATAATGAGGGAGCACCCAAAACTTCTGCTGAAGTCAATGGGAACTGCAGGTGCAATTTATATGCCTAAATATGGATTTAGATGATAAAATTTTGACACCCAGGTTTGAAATTTTGACTTCAGACTCTAATGAAACTGAAGCTCTCTCTTTATTTTTAAATGATTTGTCAGGAATGCATGCGGGGGGGGGGGGACAGTTAGTGAAAGAAGCTGCAGGAGAAAATTAGTGATTTCTTTTATCCCCTTTAATGTACAGGACACTGTTAAAAGTATTAACAGGTTGTACATTTTTATCTTGCTCAAATCCTTCAGCTTTATTATTTTGCCCTGTCCATTAGTATCTATTGATTCACAAGCAATTTCCTGTTCCCATTTGTTTAGAAATGGGGTTGAAGTCTTAGGAGGCTACCTCAGCAGTACAAATCTTTTATTATCATGCCTCTCAAGTGTTCTGGATTTCCAAGGACTACACTGATGTTTAGTGCTACACCCTGGATTTATACAAGGGTCCCATGTGCTCCCACATTGTCAAGCGTCGTCCATTCACTCTGATAGATGCTCTTCTCTTCTGTCTGTGCTTGTGACAGGAAGGGTGAGGGGACTTGGTGGTGGACCAGGATAGGCAGTACTGTGTGGGGAACAAAGGTGACGGGGAGCATGGACCATTGAATGAAAGAGGGAAGTGACTTGTTAAACTTGAGACTTATCTCCATTTCTCTTCTCACCTCCATCCACTAATGGCACTGCTAATCCCCTCAGGTAGTCTTTTGAGACCGTGATCTCCTCATGTTTCCATGACCACCTTTCCTAAAACCCTTACGGACAGCTTTCAGTCCGGTATTCAGTCCTTTCAACTATCCTACCATGGGTGGTTAATGGCCTTCTTTATAAAGACCTGAAACAAGTCTCCACTCCCCTGCTCTCCATATTTGAATCCTCCCCTCTCTAATAACTCCTTTTTAACTTTTGGTGGTGACTTGACATCTTCTTGTCCCTTAGCCACAGAGTACTTCAAGCCTCCAACCCTGAATCTCTTTGCTTGCTCTGCTTCTTCTGGGCCCTCTTATAGATAGTGTGGCAGATATAGAAGCTAATGACAATACACTTTATAACTCCATGCCTCAACTTTCCCTTGATCCCTTTACCTTTTATCTGCATATCTGGTCTCTATCATGTTTTACCTTCAATAACTTCCCTCTGCTCAAAAGACTAAATATCTTAATCGGATGAAAAGTTCTCTTCCCCCTTCCCCCCACCCCCAATGTCTCTGACTCTTCCATCATTCTCCTTAATGTCAATATTTACCAAAATCTTGGAGAGTCTTCTACAACATCGGACTTATTTTTACTTCTGGTACATCCTTTGTATATGAGTCTGTGTTTGAAAATCACCAGACTCCATTATCACTTTGACCCTTCTTCAGGGAAATACTTTTTACTGCTTTAAATATTTTCCCTGTTAACTAGTCTCTCGTTTGTCCTTTCTCCACTTTTGTCACTCTCTTTTTTGTAGATTTCCAAAATCCCTAGAGTGAAATCCTGGTTCCACTGAAGTCAGTGGGAATTTTGCCATTGACTTCAATGGATCCAGGATTTTGCCCATACTTTCTAAACTTGAGGGGATGTATGCTGCTTTCAAGCAGCAAGAAATGGAACCCTATCCTGTGGTGCCTTCATTATCTTTCTATTAATATCGAAGTCCAATTACAAAGAATTCCTATCCTGTTTTTCAGTAATTTACAAGGGTAAAGTTTCACCCTACATGTCTCACCTTCCATCCATCCATCCATTTTCTCTCATCAGAGCTCCAGAGCTCTGAGGTCACTCTTTTAATTTTCTTTCCCCCCAGTTTGAACTAATTCTCTAACCCTCTGAGGCACAGCTCCTGTGTTATGCTCACTCGGAAAACTGCATGTATAGTTCAACCTGCAAATACCACTAAAACATAGTCAGCCATTTCCTTCCTCCACTAGTGGAGCCTTCTGGTCTTTCTCCACCATCCTAGGCTGTTTACTTGCACTTTCATTACTTTTATACTCCTGCTTTATTTTAGTCTCTCTTATTCAGCTTTTTCTCCTTTCTATCTATCTGAGACACTGTGTTCAACTTTATACACCATTGACTCGTTATCCTACTTTGTAAAGCACACTGTTTCCCCTTTAGCGGAGTCATTAGCCAATATTCAAAGCCTTGCTGTATTATTTTTGTTAGGAGGAGAAACTGATGATGGAGTCAGGTATTTCTTTGGTACAATCTTGCTTGTACACAACATCCTGCTTTCCTGAAGATAGTAGGAACGAACAGCCACAAGCAGTTTCCTGCTCACAGTTTCCAAACCTGCCCTGCCAGTCAGTGCTATGCCCAACAGAAGTGTGCGCTCTCTCTCTCTCTCAGCTTCCCCTCAGGGCCCTACTAGCAGTGCTTCTCTTGCCTTCTCCTGGATTTCTGCGTGCTTTCTGCGTCTAACAGACATGCAGAGTTCCAACCTGTGAATGCCCCTGCCCTTAAATTTTCTATCAGTCCCCAGGGAAACCCCTCTGCCCACATGACTCAGCCTCTTCCCAGACCTTGCATCTGGCCACTGCTTTGGGCAGATGCTTCTATTGTTTCAGCTATCTTTACTCTATAAAGGAGCTTAATTGTTTCTTCCATTTAGCCGTGATGAAGGGCAGCCAGCACACCCACAAAACAAAAACACATTTGTTGGCAGCTACCAACACCCTCCAGCAGGACAACACTGTGATCCTTTGTAGGAAGAATGCAGTGTATAAACATATTGAATTTGATGCTTTACCCCAGAAAAACAATCTGTGATAGTTGTTGGATTTCATTGCTGTAGAAAGCTGCAGAGAATTGACAGTCTAGACCAGGCCTGCACAACTCGTAAAGCGGCGAGGGCCATATTACTCCAAAGAGAACAGCTGAGGGTCAAACCCCTCTGGCCCCGCAGAAACACCCCCCCACCCAGCACCGCCCGGCCCCGCGGAAACACACCCTCCTTCCCCACCACCCGGGGCCGGTGCAACTTCCACCTTGTGCCTGCCCCCCCCGGGAGCCCTGTGGCAGCTCCCCACTCCCCCCTCCGCCCTGAGGTGCCCCTCCTGTGCAGCTCCCCATCCCCCCTCCCCCCTGGCCTGGGGAGCCATGCGGCAGCTCCCCACCCCAGCTCACCTCTGTTCTGCCTCCTCCCCGAGCACGCCGCAGCTGCTCCACTTCTCCCGCCTCCCAGGCTTGGGGCGCCAATCAGCTGTTTGGCGCCGCAAGCCTGGGAGGAAGAGAAGCAGAGTGGAGCGGCATGCTCAGGGGAGGAGGTGGAGCAGAGGTGAGCTGGGGTGGAGAGTGGTTCCCCTTGCCCCACCCCGCCGCTTGCCTACTCATCCCCTGTGGGCCGCACAGTGAGCCCACCTACTCACCCCCTGCGGGCCGCACAGTGAGCCCACTCAGGCCACATGTGGCCCGTGGGCCCTATGTTGTGCAGGCCTGGTCTAGACAGACATCTTCTTGTATCAGACAACATGGACCACCATCCTTGTTGTATTTCATTATACCTCATATACTAATTGTCTAGTTGTAGAAAGTAAATTGTTTTTATATCAAATGTCACTGAAATTCCATGAAAAATAAATTTACTTTTATAAATGTTATCTCACATCTGAGCACTCTGTCACTTTAGCCGACAGGTATTAAAGGTTATGTTTCATTTCTCAATTAATGAGATCTCATGGGAGGGATAAAAGGAGGGGTCAGTTTGGAGGGAAACATATTAAAGGTTCAATTAACGCAAAGACTTAAAAAAGCAGCCAAAGGTTGATTTGTTTTGTTTTTTTGGCCAGGAGAATTATTTTCATTGAGTGAGCTAAAAAATACATATAGATTTGGAGTGAAAAGATGAAAATAATTGAATGATTATTCTAATTCGGAAACAGGACTCCTGAGTGAGTGCCAGTAATAGGAAATTCACTCTGCCTGAAATCCCCAGTCTCAATCTGTATGGAAATAGCTGCCATCATTAGTATTGCATTATTACCATGAATTATGAAAGGAAGAGATGAACTCAGAGGAGAGATTACTTGCCATTCAATCTGGCAAGTTGCACAAGCTCTCCTTTCCTACCAAACATAATTAAACCGGCAGAACAGCAATTACTGGGAATATAAGAGCTGCATCTTTACTCACATAACACCAGGTTGATAAATCACCACTACTAATGGAGGTGACAACAAATCACAGAAAGCAGCGCTGTTGACCTCTCCAAACAGAAAAAGAAATTCTACTCCCAACTGAGGGCCTAAAACTCTTCCTCTCAGCCCCCATAGTGTTTGTTCTGACTTCTTCCTCTAAGAACAATATCCAAATACTACTAGCCTCTGATCACTCATGAATCCTGATGGCCTAGGACTCTCTAGACTAAAAAGCAGCCTTGACCACACTCCAGGGTAGAGCTGGCCTGCATAATGAGGCTACTCCTGATATGCACAAAACAAACTGTGACACACAATATTTTTTTTCCCCATGCAGGTTGCCACATGGCAAGACATCACCCCTGAATCTTTCCTATTTCAAGCTGGCTTTGTCCCCCACATCAGCTCAGTATAACGAAACCAACCCATCTACAGCACTTCACAAGTTCAAGACAAAACCATCATTTCCCATTTCTAATTATATAAATGAGCTCAAAATGAGTCGATAATCAACTAGAATTATTTCATGTCTAATTACAGTCTTGCCCTCCACAAAAAAACCTAGTAAGGACAGATGGCTTTGGAGAGCTTGGGATTAAAAATGTCTGATTTGGAACGAGGTATGTTTTATCACCAGGAAGGAAAGAGGGAGGACACAATGAAGGACGGAAGGGTGGTGGGGAGGGAGCTCTTTATAAACCTGCCTTAATAATTCTGGAGAGTTTATTGATGCATTTCTTAACAAGGCTCAGACGCTTTAGTCATGCTGAGCATCCTTCATTCTCCATGCTTTGTCCAGCAGAGTGCAATTTGACATGAATAAACACGTGCACGAATGGCAGAGCATAAAAGAATAAATATATCACAGGGATATAATAAACAAGACTGCTAATATGTGTGTGTGGTAGAAGCATTTGCTGAAGTAGCCAAAGCAGGGACTGCTGCATAGGGAGAGAGATGGTAAAATAGGCCCCAGCCTGGGTCATGCTCCCTGGACCCAGAACTGTGTAGCAGACACACCCCAAACTTTTGAGCAAACTAGGACCCAGGTGGTCCCTCCCCCTAACTATCAGTAGCCGTGGGGGGAAACTGCAGAAAGGTGCCAGCCACAGATTCCAGAGGGTAGGAGCAGACGAAGCCAAACCAGGGACCTGGGCACATTCAGAGAATTTTCTACAATTTTAATTGGACATTCTCTGTGCAGTGTTGATTGGCTGTTTGCTGCAACACTCTCCTTCCTCACAGTCTCTTCACCTCAGCTTGACTCTGCACCTGCCCATTTTCCCCTCAGTCCCTTTCCCTCAGTATCCCCTTCCCTTTTCTTTCCGTTTAGCTTAGCCCCTCCCTCAACATCTCCCCTCCCCTCAAAAAACATTGCATTACCATGCCATTTGCTGTCATCACATTGTTCACTTTGCTTTTGTGTTCTACCGCATCCCGCACCCCACGTCTGTCTTGTCTATTTAAACTGTAAGCTCTTTGGGGCAGGGACTGTCTGCATCTCTGTGTTTGTACAGTGCCTAGTACAGTACATCTTTTCTCCAATCTTGTAGTTCCCTTAGGTTTTTGCTTGTTATGGACAATGATTAGGTCAGATGACACAATAAAGGTCATTTTCTGATTTTATGTCTTTATTTAGCTGTGGGGGGGTTGCGGTGTCCAGAATGCCTGACTTCCAAAGATTTTTGTTGTTGTTGCCATTTACGGGCGTGCCTAGTGAGAGATTAGATCTGGTCTTATCTTACAGCTGTTATCAATCAGGAAGAATTACTATAATCATGGACAAACAGCGAATGAGTTAAATGTGCAGATTCTATGTCTACATTTTTGATAGCTGCAGTTCATATTCTGGTGATTCATTCTCTCCCTCCAGGACTTTATGGGGATCTTCCTAGTTTTCAAAACAGGGCTACTCAAAATGAAAGATCAGGGTAATGCCTGGAGCCTTATAGTGCTCTCTACTTAAACTGGAAGGCCCTTCTTCCCAGAGCAATTCTGTTCCACACGTTATAGCCACAATCATGCTTATATCTAGTTTTTACAGTGAGGTACCTGTATAACTCTTGCTATAAAAATAGCAGTCAGTTTAATGTAAGTCATTCCAATTCAATACATTTGTTATACTTCATTTCAGATCTAGAAACTGAAGTTTTACTGACAGAACTTAAAGTTCCACCAGAGGGTTACATCATTAATATACCACCATACCTCAACAAATAACAATATTTTGTTTTTCCAAAGAAGAACCAGATCCTAAACTCAGCACAGCTGTGGAAAGGGTGGAACAAAGGTGGTTTTACTGCTCCTCCTCTGGGGGACATTGTAGCCCCTGGAATATTTTGGAGTAGCTTCAAGGCTCCTCCACCATGCCTGTGTACTGCAGTCTTTTAAGGCCATTCCATAGCCAGGGACTGCAGCAATGCTCTGGTCACAGTCCACACATTCCTGTTCTGGGGAGTGGTGTAGAACTACTGATGCTGGCTGTGTGGCAAAACAGACAGTTTGGGACCCCAGGATCTGGCCTTTTGAGTCCCACTGCCAACAGAACTACAGAGATATATACATAGGTTAGCACCTGACACCAGCAGAATCTATTGTCTACTTTTATATGGGCAATACTTTATCTCACAAAATGAAGGTTTCTAATAATACAGCAAGTAGAGCTGGAACAGTAAAAAGTACTAGCTAACAATGCCAAGACTTCGACAAACCCTACAATTGTCAGCACAAGGGACTATTACTTTCCTAACTATCAGTCATTCTGAGCCACTTAATATCAAAATAAACATAGCCAAGGTCATCGTAAAGTGTTAGTGTCCCTCAGGAAGAGAAACTGCAGGTAATCCCCATGTTAGATCCACTTCAGTACAGCTTCTTCCCTTTTCTCCTACACTAAGGGTATGTCTACACTGCACCTGCATCAGTGGGAGTGAGCCTCTGAGGCCAGGTAGACAGGCTTGCACTATTGAGGCTTGTGCTAGCATGCTAAAAATAGCAATTTGAACGTTGCAACTCGGTCTGTACCTTGGGCTGTCAAGCCTGACTGACCCCCTAAGCTTGAGAGCCCGAGCTGCTGTGTCTACAATGCTATTATTAGCTGGCTAATGCAAATCTATCTACTCAGCTTGGGAGGCTCGCTCCCAGATACGGTGTAGAAGACATACCCTGAAACTGTTCTCACTAAAGCTTCTAAAACCTCCTCCTCAATAAGTCTTACAGGCTCTGTCATATTTTAATTCTGCTTGACTATCCTGCTGCCTTAACCACTGTGAATCAGCCTCTCTTTGTCCTTTACTATAATCTTTTGGCATTCAGAGCATTGTCCCCTCTTGATTTCCCTCTTATTTCACTGAATGCTCAGTTGTTGTCCTTCAAAGGCTCTTTCTCTTTTCCTGTCAGTCTCTCGCAGGACTCAGTCCTTAGTGCCTCCTTTTGTCCTTCTACCCTATATCATTGAGAAATACCATCCAATCATCAATTATTTTTATTATTTATATGTATTGCAGTAGTGCCTAAGAGTCTCAATCATGGACCGGGGTCCCATTCTGCTCGGTGCTGTACACATACATAAAGAAAGACAGTCCCTGCCCCAAAGGGCTTACAATCTAAGTATAAGACAAGAGACACCAGGTGGATGTAACAAATGGAGGGGAAGGGGAAGGAGCGCAAGAACTTCTAGGCTATTGACTTTCATATCTGCCTCTCCATACTTGACCCATCCCCCTTTGATGAATTTCATTGACTACTGTCTCTTTTTCATATCATATTGGGTGGCTTGCCATCACGTCAAACACAACATGGCAAAAACTTAGCTCCTAAACTTTCCTCTTACACCCTTCTTTCTACAGCTCCATTATGGCTGACTACACCTCCCTGAAATGCAATCCCATAACCTAAGAGACATCTTTGATTGCTCTCCTCCAACATCCAAACTGTGATCAAGTTCAGCCCTTTACAGCATCTCTACAATCTCCCCCATCCTTTCCATCCATACAGCTAAATTAATGTAAATAAGCATAGTCATCCACCCTCTAATCGTTAACTGATCTGTAAGCCATTGGGAAATAAACCCAGAACCCTTCAGGCACGTATAGTATTCTCTGCAGAAACACATGCAGTTTCAGGGTGTGAATGTTTCCTAACTGCTAACACTAATGATTAATCCTGCAGCTACAGCTGAGAGGCCTGGATCTGTACACGTGGACATGGCAGATGGGAATTCCAAAGATTCAAGAGGAATAACATGTCAGATTTGAATGATGGCCAATGTATGTACTAATATAAAGAACATTGGATAAATCAAATGTAATATAGGCATCCTTTTTTTAAAAAATAAACTCTGGAAGCAGCAGCTGTAGAATGGATTTCTATTTTTTTATTTAGGACAACAGTACGGTGCTTTAAAATTTTTTAATTAACAATGGCAAGGTCTAAAGAATATTTGAATAATTTGTTCAGTGCTTTAAATCTTCATTGTTGTAGTATAAAGGGATCCTTCCTGAGAGGTCCTTGAATGGAAATTGATGGACTGCATACCTGGCAGGAGGTATTAAGAGCCATGCAGGATCAGTCCCTATGTGCTCCTGTATGCACTCTTGGGGTGAAATCCTAGCCCCATTGAAATCAATAGCAAAACTCACATTGACTTTAATGATGTCAGGATAACATCCTTGAAGATTTAAAGCATTGAAGAAATGACAAGAATAATTTTACAGCTTCATGGAGCTGAGGAACCTGAACACCTTCCAAGAGCATCTTGCAGAATGAGGTCTGTCAAGCAAGAATTGCCCTTACTC
The DNA here is from genome assembly GCF_965140295.1 of Lepidochelys olivacea. Taxonomy (NCBI): domain Eukaryota; kingdom Metazoa; phylum Chordata; order Testudines; family Cheloniidae; genus Lepidochelys; species Lepidochelys olivacea. The sequence goes on from NC_140411.1 coordinate 273,074,502, forward strand.
AAAGGGCCCATGGGCCTGATAAAAATCCTATTGAAGTCAATGGAAAAACTCTGCGGGCTTTGGATCAGGCATTAGTTAACAAACCCCATTTGGGAAAGTGCCTGAAATGGAAGTGAGACAGACGTAATGTCATTATTTAAGATATACATTCAGAGCTAGCAGAGTAATAAAAACTTTCGAAGTCATAACAACTTATTCTTGTAGCAAAGTTAAGTAGCTTAGTGAAGCAGTTTTGAAAGAAGGATTCTCAGATTCCCAGTCTTGTTTTAAGAAACAAGCTAATATTTGTAGGGTTTTTAAGCTTATATTTGGTTTCCCGGAAAGCGTTTTGGAAGGTTGTTTTAAAAAAACAAACAAACAGAAAAACCCCTCACAATACTTAGAGGTATATTTGCTAGGGAAAATTCAAAAATATAAGATAAGTGCAGAGGTGTCTGTGTCTTATGTGACCAACCCAGCACAAATCACACAAAAAACCCCACAGCAACATAAAAAATATTAACCAGGCCAAGTGAAGGAAACAAAAAGGGTGTAGCCTTAAGGAGGACGCATATTTCTGCCTTGAATGATGCCATTTTTTAAGAATGAAAGAAAATTGTAAGCACCCCTTAGAAATATATAGGGTGAAATCCTTGTGCCACTGAAGTCAATGGGAAAACTTCGCAGTTAACTTTGGTGGGGCCAGGATTTCACCCACAGTACCAAAGAAAAAACAGGTTATGTGGAGAGGAGGGGGAAACAGTACTTCACTAGAGATGGTTGAGTACTACAAAAACATTTCCCAAATATTCAGTAAGATTTTTAAACAAATATACTTTGAACCCTTTAATGTTAGCTTTCCATTAATATTCTTGAAAACAAGGAATGAATTCTAGTAGCCAGAAACTTTAAACTTAAATGCTTACATATTGCAAAACAAGCAAAATGTGAAATTATGTAATTAACAATGCAAATTTTCGAATTTGTAACTGGAGGATGTATAGTAAATAAGATGCTTCTGGTATGAATACATGAAACTTGGGATTTGTGAACATTTATGAATACTTAACAGTACAACCTCATGCATAGCAGTGAATCAAATCTATGCTGTTTATTCATGAATACATTTACACATCTGTATGTTTCCATTATTTGACCAGCTGTATAAAAGAATAAATAGCAAATTAATGATATGGAATACATCTGTGCTTGAGTGAAGATGTCTACTAAATACCATAATGCTCTAACTTACTTTCTATCTCTAGTGACCTAGTTCAAAACTTGCTCATGAAAATGAGTGTTGTAGAGTATCCTATTCTCCTTCATACATATCACAAACCCACATCTGGTAGTTCCTGCTCAGAAGATATGTAGGTTTAAAATGATAATCTTTGGACTGAGATGTTTTGTATGAGCTATGTGAATAGTATAGTCACTGCCAGCACTATGCCTTGCACAAGGCAGTGCAAATCTGTGCAATCATTAAACTTTGTGGGCACTAATACTGATTCACTATATATAGAGAGGCAGTATTTTATGAATGGGTAAAGAAAGGAAAATAACTTGTGTTTAATTTACTTGACACTTCCATAAAAATCAATTTTTTGGACTTTCAAGTGTAAACTAATTTTAAAAACTGTTGTTTTGAAAAGAAAATGTTGCACTGACTAGTTCTTTTGATGAAGTTTTAGTTCAGCTACCAGCCCTAAAAGGAGAGTCTCAGACTAAATTAAAAAGAAAAGGAGGACTAGTGGCACCTTAGAGACTAACAAATTTATCTGAGCATAAGCTTTCGTGAGCTACAGCCTCACTGCATCGGATGCATTCAGTGGAAAATACAGTGGGGAGATTTATATACACACAGAACATGAAACAATGGGTGTTACCATAGACACTGTAAGGAGAGTGATCACTTAAGGTGAGCTATTACCAGCAGGAGAGCAGGGCTGGGGGGAGGGCGGGAAACCTTTTGTAGTGATAATCAAGGTGGGCCATTTCCAGCAGTTGACAAGAACCTCTGAGGAACAGCGGGGGCGGGAGGGGGGGAAAGAGGGGAGAATAAACATGGGGAAATAATTTTACTTTGTGTAATGACCCATCCGCTCCCAATCTTTATTCAAGCCTAAGTTAATTGCATCCAGTTTGCAAATTAATTCCAATTCAGCAGTCTCTCGTTGAAGTTTTTTTGTTGAAGAATTGCCACTTTTAGGTCTGTAATCGAGTGACCAAAGGGATTGAAGTGTTCTCCGACTGGTTTTTGAATGTTATAATTCTTCACGTCTGATTTGTGTCCATTTATTCTTTTATGTAGAGACTGTCCAGTTTGCCCAATGTACATGGCAGAGGGGCATTGCTGGCACATGATGGCATATATCACATTGGTAGATGTGCAGGTGAACGAGCCTCTGATAGTGTAGCTGATGTGTCCCCTGAATAGATATGTGGACACAGTTGGCAACGGGCTTTGTTGCAAGGATAGGTTCCTGGGTTAGTGGTTCTGTTGTGTGGTATGTGGTTGCTGGTGAGTATTTGCTTCAGGTTGGGGGGCTGTCTCTAAGCAAGGACTGGCCTGTCTCCCAAGATCTGTGAGAGTGATGGGTTGTCCTTCAGGACAGGTTCTAGATCCTTGATGATGCATTGGAGAGGTTTTAGTTGGGGGCTGAAGGTGATGGCTAGTTGCGTTCTGTTATTTTCTTTGTTGGGCCTGTCCTGTAGTAGGTAACTTCTGGGTACTCTTCTGGCTCTGTCAATCTGTTTCTTCACTTCAGCAGGTGGGTATCGTAGTTGTAAGAACGCTTGATAGTCTCTAAGGTGCCACAAGTCACAAAATGCGGAAGAGATGGCCAGCCCTCTGTGGAGATAGAGGCGGTTAGGGACTATTTAGAAAAGCTGGACGTGCACAAGTCCATGGGGCCGGACGAGTTGCATCCGAGAGTGCTGAAGGAATTGGCGGCTGTGATTGCAGAGCCACTGGCCATTATCTTTGAAAACTCGTGGCGAACCGGGGAAGTCCCGGATGACTGGAAAAAGGCTAATGTAGTGCCAATCTTTAAAAAAGGGAAGAAGGAAGATCCTGGGAACTACAGGCCAGTCAGCCTCACCTCAGTCCCTGGAAAAATCATGGAGCAGGTCCTCAAAGAATCAATCCTGAAGCACTTGCATGAGAGGAAAGTGATCAGGAACAGCCAGCATGGATTCACCAAGGGAAGGTCATGCCTGACTAATCTAATCGCCTTTTATGATGAGATTACTGGTTCTGTGGATGAAGGGAAAGCAGTGGATGTATTGTTTCTTGACTTTAGCAAAGCTTTTGACACGGTCTCCCATAGTATTCTTGTCAGCAAGTTAAGGAAGTATGGGCTGGATGAATGCACTATAAGGTGGGTAGAAAGCTGGCTAAATTGTCGGGCTCAACGGGTAGTGATCAATGGCTCCATGTCTAGTTGGCAGCCGGTATCAAGTGGAGTGCCCCAAGGGTCGGTCCTGGGGCCGGTTTTATTCAATATCTTCATAAATGATCTGGAGGATGGTGTGGATTGCACTCTCAGCAAATTTGCGGATGATACTAAACTGGGAGGAGTGGTAGATACGCTGGAGGGGAGGGATAGGATACAGAAGGACCTAGACCAATTGGAAGATTGGGCCAAAAGGAATCTGATGAGGTTCAATAAGGATAAGTGCAGGGTCCTGCACTTAGGACGGAAGAACCCAATGCACAGCTACAGACTAGGGACCGAATGGCTAGGCAGCAGTTCTGCGGAAAAGGACCTAGGGGTGACAGTGGACGAGAAGCTGGATATGAGTCAGCAGTGTGCCCTTGTTGCCAAGAAGGCCAATGGCATTTTGGGATGTATAAGTAGGGGCATAGCGAGCAGATCGAGGGACGTGATCGTTCCCCTCTATTCGACATTGGTGAGGCCTCATCTGGAGTACTGTGTCCAGTTTTGGGCCCCACACTTCAAGAAGGATGTGGATAAATTGGAGAGAGTCCAGCGAAGGGCAACAAAAATGATTAGGGGACTGGAACACATGAGTTATGAGGAGAGGCTGAGGGAGCTGGGATTGTTTAGCCTGCAGAAGAGAAGAATGAGGGGGGATTTGATAGCTGCTTTCAACTACCTGAAAGGGGGTTCCAAAGAGGATGGCTCTAGACTGTTCTCAATGGTAGCAGATGACAGAACGAGGAGTAATGGTCTCAAGTTGCAGTGGGGGAGGTTTAGATTGGATATTAGGAAAAACTTTTTCACTAAGAGGGTGGTGAAACACTGGAATGCGTTACCTAGGGAGGTGGTAGAATCTCCTTCCTTAGAGGTTTTTAAGGTCAGGCTTGACAAAGCCCTGGCTGGGATGATTTAACTGGGAATTGGTCCTGCTTTGAGCAGGGGGTTGGACTAGATGACCTTCTGGGGTCCCTTCCAACCCTGATATTCTATGATTCTATGATTCTAAGTCCTCCTTTTCTTTTTGCAGATACAGACTAACATGGCTGCTACTCTGAAATCAGACTAAATTAGTTATTTTAGAAGGTTGGTTTTGGTGGGATATAATTTTAGCAAAAGAAATTAAATGATGATAATACACGTGAAAAGACTGATTATCACTAAGAATAAGATTTTGTCATGGAGGTCACATTTATTCACGCAATGGCACATAACAATCAGAGAAAACAACAAAAAGCCAACATTTCTGAGTCTTAACTAAACTTTATTCTTTCCTCGCAAGTTTTGGGCAAGTTCCACTCAGTCCAGATGCTCTGCTCCTGGGCTGCGAGCATCAGACAGCCCCTGAAGTATCCACTGGGTCTCTCTCTGATAGAGACTCATCTCCAGTCGCTGCTGCCCTACCAACACCCCTTTCATCCCTAGCCACGGACTTTAATGGTTTAGTATCCCTTTGATCCCAGGCTCAGGCCTGGGGAATATAAACCTTGCTAGCTTAGCTAGGGCCAGGCAAGTGGGCATTCCCCAGTTAAGAACTTCCCCAATGTTTCCTCAGTGACCCTTATATTTTTTCTGGCAATACCTTATCTTTGCTATTGTTTCCTTTCTTGTTTGTTTCCCCCAACAGCCTCTTTGGATTTAATGTAGTCAGCTGGGATAATATCCAGCTGGCAAACTGAGGTGCACGTGATATTCATAAAAAAATGCAGATAACGTGCAACAAAATACAAGTAGTGTGCAGCAGGGTTGAACCCAGCAACCAAACCCTAACAACCATACAATCCACCTATTTGATGTGCTGAATGAGTGCACAGCTGATCTGGCACCACCTGCTCTCCAGTCAGGACAGTCCATTTTGTGGGAGTCATAGATTCATAAAGGCCAAGGCCAGAAGGACCACTGTAATCATTCTAGTCTGACCTTCTGTGTAACGCATGACACAGAACTTCCTCCAAATAATTCCTAGAGCACATCTAATAATTTCTGAAGCAGCCAGCCAGTGGGGATATGCCAGCCAGCTCTAGATCTTCTGGCAGAGTGGGCTAACAAATTTATTTGAGCATAAGCTTTCGTGAGCTACAGCTCACTTCATCGGATGAATGGGGGTTCTGTAACTGCACTCGTCTCCAGAGGGACTTTCTGCCTCCAGAAGCCTGTCACTTGAATTTGACCCGTCATATGCAGGGATCAGAAGACATTTTCATCTGAAGCAGCTTTTTCATCCAAAGAGTATCACATTACCCCTTACAGCATGGTTTCCCATAGGCTCTTCAAACTACAATGGCTCAGAAAATCCTACTAGATCTAGGACATTCAAAAGAATGAATATTGTTCTCATGCTATTAAGACACAAAACATCTTTGTATGGCAACAGACAATTGTTAAAACCAACAAACACCAGGCAGAACATGCACAGTTAAGGTTACTGGTCTATCCTGAGTTCCCATTTTTTTTTAAACAAAGCAGAAGTGTATGCTATTTTTCTGTGAGATTTTTTTCCAAGTGGATGTGTGATTGTGAAAGTTCAGAAAGGCAGCCAAGAAGAACCCAAGTTCCCTCTCTTTTAAATCACAGTCTAGGTGAACACAGAACTGCAGTCATTTCTGCCTGAATTGTTATCCCCTTGTTGACTCTAAAACGCCTTCAGCAACACCCACAAGGAAGTACATGGACTGTCAGTGAGTGGTTTAGAAAGGCAAGATGAGTGAGGTAATATATTTTATTAGACCAAGACAGAAGTTGGTCCAATAAAAGATATTATCTCACCTACCTTTTCTCTTTAATATCCTGGGACCAACACAGCTACAACACTGCAGAGGATGAGTGGTTTACTAACTCAGTTTCCATGGCAATGCAATCTTGGGCCTCTTATGAGCAGCAAATGCGAACTGCCAGATTCTGGGGAGTGGCTCTATTATTTTGTCTTCCTTTCTACCAAGGAAGAAATTGAGCTTGTGACCACTATACTCATTTGGAACATACTTGAACCGAAGTTTGTTTTCCACTAAATTAACCAGTCCTACTTTCCCTCAGTTAGTTGTATACCATAAGGACAGAATGTTAACCTTAAGCAGTGGTTCCCCAGGGAGATCAGAGCAAGGCAGTTGAGACTGGCAGCCTGAGCCCTGCCCCCGTGAGCACGGGAGCCAGCAGCCTGAGCTGCAGGGAGAGCGGGGCCGGGCAGTTGGGCCTGGCAGCCGGAGCCCTGCCCCCGTCAGCAGGGGAGCTGTCCACCCAGCACTCCACACGGGGCTGGCAGCCCAAACCCCAGGGAGAATAGGTCCAGGCAGTTGTGGCTGGCAGCCTGAGCCCTGCCCTTGTCAGTGAGGGAGCTGGCAGCCTGAACCCCAGTGCTCCGCAGTCAGTGGGACCTGCAGCCCGAGCTCAGTGGAGCTCAACTGACTGGGGCAGTCAACGGGGTCCAGAAGCAGGAGCCCCACAGAGTGCAGAGGAACTTTAAACTTAAATCCCTGGAAATATTCATTTTTAGGAGGGGGTTCACGAGATTTCACAATTTAGTGAAAGGAGTTAGCAGGCTGTTAAAGTTTGGGAACCACTGCCTGAAAGGGGTACTATTAGCTTAAAGTGTAATCACTTTCAAAAAATTAATGGAAAGTTTCAATCCCAACCAATTTTTTATGGTTTTGTAATCACATTTTCATATATTTTAAAATTGTTTCTTTCTCCTCCATTTGCTATGAAGGAAAGACTTTGATAACAACACATCAAAGGGAAATGGGCTCACTATACAAGGGAAATAGGGAAACTGACTATACACAAAATGATATCAAATACCTCCTGAGGTCCCTTCCAACCCTGATATTCTATGATATGCATATGCTTCATGTGCCCAGAATCAAATGCACAGAATAAATACATTGAAAATCATAGAAAAATATTTTGTCTACAATCTAGTCATAGTAATCTTGGGTGTGATGTGTACCACTAGAATATAAAATATTTACAGGGAGAGGAGTGATATTTAAATTGACACTGTGCATTTGAATATTAAGCAAAGAACTTTAAGGCACCAACAAATTAGCAAAAGTGGTTAGCATGTGCTGTGCAGCAATTACCCACCAAGGCTTCAGTCCTTTAGTTACAAAGTGTGGGCAGAACCCTGCATCTGTGTGGACCTAAAGTCAGTCAGTGAGGTTCACACATGTGTAGCAATAATTTCCCATCTGTAAAATGGTAGATAATATTAATTCCCTACCTCACAAGGTTGTTGTGAGGATGAATACATTAAAAGATTGTGAAGTGCTCAGATAATGCAGGAATGAGGGCCAAATAAGTACTTACTATAGATAGACATAAATATTAATATTGTGGCCTACATTTTTTCTTAATTACCACTTTACGTTGAAGATTTGAGAGTGCAAAAAGGACTTTTCTGGACAGAGCTCTCTAGTGTGGGTTTATGCATCAAAGAAAACTTAATACAGAGATGAAAGGACAGGTTCTAACAAAAGCTAAATAATCCTTTTTAGACTCTGCCTGAGTAAAACATTTATTTCATTTAGACTTCTTTTAAGGTTAAAGTATTTTCCCCCATCCCACTGTGTACAATTATAAATCCCTGAATGCAGTCACATTTATACAAAGGAAACACACATAATTGTAGCTTTGTGATAAATATTTAAACAATTGTCATAATGTTAGTTGTCAAAATTCCTTACTTAAATATTTTAACAGTTCCTTATTTTTAAGCTTTACCTTTAGATTTCCAGCTGTCTGCGTTCTATAAATATTTTAAACAAAAGCACACAAAAATTCTAATATATTTTATACCTGTCCACTAAACCCAAACACTTTCCTTCTATGGTCATTTACAAATGGTGTCCATATGAGTTCACTGGTCTTCACATCAAACATTGCCAAAGGCAGCTTTTAGAGGCAACATTAAACAGAACAATGTTATAAAGGTCTTAGTCCAGACGTCTTGTTATCCTTTATGATTTACCTACAGCTTTATATAAAGCATAATATTTTCTATGAAATCCATTTGAATGTATAATAGTCTTACCTTTTGGTTTTTCACTTCATCCAGTCTTAAAGATATTGGGGTTGTCTATAAAATATGTAAAGACACAAAGTGATAAAAACTAGCATATCATAAGTGAACTATAAAACAATCTAAATTTGTTTGTTAAGAGTAATGACTGTCTGGAAGTTGGGAATTAAGGCTCCCATACTGCAGATACTTACCATGCACTTTACTACTCATGCAAGTAGTATCACTGACTTCAAGGAACTCAGGATCATGACTCAAAGAATCGTTGTTTTCAGATTGAAAATTCTAGTAATTTAAAACTTTGTTCTTTAATTTAGTTCTAATCTGGCCTATTCTTTTCAGATTTAGATGTCTAACATTTAGCAACTGGGGCAAAATTTTCAAAAGTATCTAAGTGATTCAGTAGCCTAAGTTGTATTTTCAAAAGTGATATAGGGTCAGATTTTCAAAGACATCTAAAGATGCACACAGCACTTAGTGGGATTTTCAAAAGTGTCTACAGCAGTTTAGGCACCTAACTACCTTCGAAAATCTGACCCTACATCACTTTTGAAATTGTGTATTTTATATATCTACCATTCTCCCATCTCCATTCTGCTACTTTGCCTGTTTGTTTAAACTCTTCCAAGATTTCACCAAAGAAACCAGTAGCATTATACAAGGCAATAAGCCTAAACTAGTCCAGATGTTGTTGTCAGTTCATTAAGAAAAGACTGAATGAACTGTAATAGCGATTAAAGAGATTTGTATGGCTTGTGTCAGATATAAGAGAAAGAAATCCAGGGAAGGCCTAACGGGTGTTAGAAATCGAATACATGGAAGTACAAGATAAATAAGCACTGAGAGTTTGTTGCAGTTTGTCCCAATTCCATTTGGATTTGGCTATTAGATCTGAGCCCAGATCCAAACTGTAAATTTAAACATGTCTAAACTTGTAAGAGTTCCAGATCCAAATCTTGATCAGAACTTTGCAGGTAGCCCCTCTTTCAGTAACAGGCCAAATCAAAACCCTGATTATGACCTTTGCTACTCAGGGTAACATCTGAGTCTTACGAAGAAAGAGACATGTCTTAAACTAACCAATGCTCAGTTCCTAAGGTTTTCAATACAAGAGTTGTAGAAATCCATTGGCAGGACATTTCCTTTGTTAAGCAGTCTCTGCTTCTGATAAATAGCTAAATACCAGACAGGCCGATTACAGTGATGAATTGCAAAATGAAGTCAATATGGACATCCATGGGAAGAATTAGGTTAAAGTGGGATAGAACTGGAGGCTTTCACAATGAACTCCTTATCTCTGGCCCTCATAAATAATTCAATGCATCTAATACATCCCTGGTAATGGAATTACATCGGGGATGTATTTGGCTGTGTGTAGGCAACAGGAAAAATGCAAGTCTACGTTACAATTCCTTTTGTGTGCTGGCCTCTTACATTCATTGGTACTGACAGTTGGAGAACAGGATTCTTGTTTTGTGCTGTATTGGATTTGGCTTGCCCGTTATCGAGGATGATCACAATGACTTTTGTAATGACTCTGAATCAGTGCCAGTCCTAGTCCATTGGGGAATATTTTTGCCCATCCGCACTACACATACTAAAAAAGCTAACAGGGGGCCCCCTTGAGCTGCTCGGGGCCCTAAGCAATTGTTTAGTCTGTTTATGCCTAGTGCCAGCACTGATTCTGATAAGCAACGAATGAAGAGCTATCCCCATCAACTCCTGTCCCATTGGCCTATAACTTTCTAGGGTGGAAGAGCAGACCCAGTCCCCTGGCAGGAAGCAGAAACTCTTTGAAAAGGGACAGACCCAGGAATAGGCCTCTTTCTCTCTCTAGGAAGACAGCAGTGAAGCAGGATATGCTGTAGCTGAGCCATGTGGCAAGCAGGAAGTTGAGTAGGGAAGATGGAACTGAAGAGCCACAGGAGGGGCCACCTCATCCATGGCAAGCTGGGAGCAGAGAGGGGAAGTTGGCATTGATGTGAGGCATGCAGAGCAGGAAGCTGACCAAGGGAGCAGAAGCTGAAAAGTCATGTGCAGAGCAGGATGTGACTAGCATACACTGCAGCAGGATTCAGGCCTGTGCAGAGCCTGTGGCAAGTAGCAGAAACTGAGCAGGGGCCCTGCAGCCAGTGGGCTCCTAGAGAGGGACTGGAAGAGAAGGGGGAGGGATAGCTCAGTGGTTTGAGCATTGGCCTGCTAAACCCAGGGTTGTGAGCTCAATCTTTGAGGGGGCCATTTAGGGATCTGGGGCAAAAACTGGGGATTGGTCCTGCTTTGAGCAGGGGGCTGACTAGATGACCTCCTGAGGTCCCTTCCAACCCTGATAGTCTATGATTCTCAGGGTATGGCTACTCTGCATCTGAGACCTAGTGTCCCAGACTGGGTTCACAGACTTGTTTTAGTGAGGTTTGCAGTGGCTCTTTAAAAAGAAGTCATGCAGACGTTGTGACTCAGGCTGTACTTGGGCTCTCAAGTCTGGAGGAGGGGGAGGGGAATTGCGAGCCTGAGCCATAGCATCTACACAGATATTTTTACCTCACTAGTGCAAGCGCCACTAGCCCAAACCTGTGGGCCCAGGTTGGGAGGCTCACCCCCAGATGTAGCGTAGGCATATCATCAGGGACACAGAGCCAGTGCCTAGCCCAGTCTTTAAAGTGGGGGAGGGATAGCTCAGTGGTTTGAGCTTTGGCCTGCTAAAGCCCAGGGTTGTGAGTTCAATCCTTGATGGGGCCATTTAGGGATCTGGGGTAAAAATTGGGGATTGGTCCTGCTTTGAGCAGGGGGTTGGACTAGATGACCTCCTGAGGTCCCTTCCAACCCTGATATTCTCTGATTCTATGAGAATGAAGACGGCTATTGCAAAGAAAGTGATCTGCACACTGGGGATTAGCCTGGGAAGTGCTCTGACTGGACATTGGACTCAAGAGGAGGGGTTACTGTCCTTGCAGAGATTATACACAGCCAGGAACTGTTGGGGAGGGGTGGGGGGAGGCTTCCAGCCTAGCTGTCACTACAGTTGAAGCAGACTGCAGGCAGGAACCATTCAAGAAGCACTGCCCTAACAGCTGGGGAATAACACAGTGATCAGGAAACCTCCAAGCTACCTACTTGCCTTTAATAGAGGGCTGGATTGGAGAGGGCACCCCAGGCATTAATCAGTAGGGTTGCTAATTTTGGTTGGACGTATCCCTGGAGGTTTCATCACATGACAATCTTTAATTAAAGATTCATCTAATTCCTGGAGACTCCAGGACAATCCTGGAAGGTTGGCAACCTACTAATCAGTGGAGGAACTGCTGTGTTTTATCATGAATTGTAACAGCTTAAGCTACTGTACCTGGGGTACTTCTAACCTTCCCTTTCTTGGTAGGCCTAGTGACAATGCCCTCTCTCTTTGGCCATGTGTCTGAGTACTTCTTGGACACACAAGCACTAGAGCCTCTGCGGCCTAGTAGTTGTAGCACCTTCAGCACTTGCCTGCTAATTGTGATCTGCCTGGCATGCTGCTGAGTCCTTTAAAAGTTTTGATGTATCATAGCACTGAGCAACTGTAATAATTACACCTGAAAGAAAAGATATAGATTACTTCAATTCAGTATTATGGTGCACTTCCGTTTGAAAAATAGCAGCTGTGGAAGGTCAAAGTTGCCTAAAGAAGGATTCTGACCTCTTGTGTGAAGGGAACGGAAAAACTGTCCATTGAGCAGTGTATCTACCCCAGGGGAAATCATCAGTACAAGTAACAGGAAGACACCCTACTTAGAGTAAAACCAGGACTTCATGATTATTAAAACTATAGGATACTTTGTCCTTAATTTAGATTCATGATCTGAGAGCCATGGATTATAAATAAATGATTAAGTTTGGCACTGTTAGGTAATAACACCAAAGGGATCGGTACAACATGGTTCTGCAGATGAAATAATAAATTATATTTAATTTTATTCCCATTATAAGTGATGCCAGTAGGAAATTGCTCATTCTTCACACTGGGAGTCCCAGGAGGTGCTCTTTTCAGTTTTCCCGAGACAAAATGCTTCCCAGAGATTCCTGTGTAGCATTGCAACTCCACCCCTGACTACCAGCTGTCCTAAATGGCACAACTGAACTCTAGTTAAATACTTCAGGATTTGGCCCTGAGACATTATTTAGTAATGAGGAAAATTAAGAACTGAAGCCACAGATAGGTCATAGCATCTGACAAAAAAGTATTTCATGTTTCTAGCCATTTTCTTTGTGGAACAAAATGGTTGTTTTTTATTTAAAGACGGTCTTTCCTGGCTCATATTTTTTGGTGTATTTCATCTTCAGCTCTATCCACAAGGTGTATCAAGAATTATGAGCATACATGGTGACCAGTATGTTTAATAATATTTACAATGTCATAACCAACATGTTGACTAATATTTATGATCCTCTTATAGGGTGTAATTTAATTCAGATAAAAGGAAGCAGTAATTTCCCCCCTAAGATTTTAGAGATTGCGTGTCTTCATGATTCACATCCACAGTCCCTAACAGCTGTAAAAAAAAAGTAGAAAATATAAGGTTCTTTTGAGAATACCACCCACACCTGTCCATGCTTATGTATGTGAGAAAGCAGCATATGAGTGAGGGGGACATTTTACATATACACTCTAAGTAAAAAATATTTAAATTGGAAAGAGTTCCAAATTACCTCTATGACTAGATGAATACTAGGAAAAAAATATCTGCAAGCAAGAATTATAAATTACATTAGTTTTGATTTTGTTCAACCCCCTTGTAACGTTTGTGCATGTGTAGGCTTTTTCCATGTGAATTTTTGGGAAATATGTATATTCACACTGTTATATGTCTCCTCAGTTGGAAGCAATTCAAACAATGAATACATAAATAAACCTCACCATTTCTTTGGGGACAATTCATGAACAGAAATACAGATAAATTATTTGCTACTAAGAAGTCACCCAGCCCTATTTATTCCTATTATTTTCCTAGCAATATTTCCATCAATACCATTTTCCTTTCCTGAGCACAGCCTAAGAGGCCAGTAGAATAATCTTTCATAAAGATCATTTGGATGGAACATAAAACTAAAGTCTCTTGATCACTTGTGGCCATTAAAACTTCTATGGCATGTTATTTATTATTTGTAGTACTGTAGTGCCTAGGTGCCCCAACTGACATGGAGCCCTTTTTTATTACTGAATAAATATATCATAACAGACAGTCCCAGCTTCAAAGATGTTACGATCCATAACACTATCGATTTCAGCTAATGGATAATGTTGGCACAAGAACAAAAATAATGGCCATGAATAAACTTAGGCTGGAAATTGGAAGAAGGTTTCTAACCATCAGAAGACTGAGATTCTGGAACAGTCTCCCAATAGGAGTAGTGGGGGCAAACAAAACTAGTTTTAAGATTGAGCTAGATAGGTTATGAGAAGTTGTACATGATAGGGTTGCCTGTGATAGAGAGGACTGGACTCAATGACCCAAGACGTCTCTTCCAGTTTTATGTCCTATCTTCCTATGTCCCTGCTGATTCTAGTTTTTAGATTGCCTAAAAGTGTCCTTGAATATATAAACATATTCTGCTTGATTTTAACAAGAATACCAAGTGTATAGTGAAAAAGGAATGTTGCCAAGGAATTAGTGGGTGTACTGTTTGGCTAATGTACTGATATTTTCACACTTGCTATCTTGGGCTCAAAGCAAGAATAAACATGCCCAGTTTTTATGTACTTATCTTATAATAATTGAATCAAGACCATAGACATTTCCCGAGTTTGCTTATGAGAATGTCATGTGGGACTGTATCAAAAACCTTACTAAAATCAAGATATATCATCTCTATAAATTCCCCCCCATCTATCAGGCCAGTAACCATGTCAAAGAAGGAAATTAGGTTGGTGTGGCATGATTTGTTCTTGACAAATACCTGTTGCCTATTACTTATAATCCTATTGCCTTCTTGGTACTTTCAAATTGATTTGTTCCAGTATCTTTCCCAGTATCAAAGTTAGACTGACTGGTTTATAATTCCCTGGCTCCTCTTTGTTCCCCTTTTTAAAGATAAGTACTATATTGCCCTACTCCAGTCCTCTGGGACCTTTCCTGTCCTCCATGAGTTCTTGAAAATAAATCACTAACAGTTCAGAAATTGCTTCAGCTAGTTCCTTAAGTACCGTAGGATGAATTTCATCAGGCTCAGCTTATTTGAATACATCTACCTTATCTAAATTTCTTTAACCTGTTTTTTCTCTATTTTGGCTTGTGTTCCTTCCCCCTTGTTAATATTAATTGTGTTAAACAACTGGTCATGATTAACTTTTTAGTGAAGATGGAAACAAAATAGACACTAAAAACCCTTGCTTTCTTGATGTCATCTGTTATTGGCTCTCTTCCCTGCTAAGTGTAGGACACCCACTTTTCTTCTTTTTCTTGCTCCTAATGTATTTATAGAATCTCTTCTTATTTCTTTTTATGCCCCTTGCTAGGTGTAACTCATTTTGTGCCTTCGCCTTTCTGACTTCGTTCCTACATGCTGGTGCTATTCTTTTGTACTCATTATTCACAATTTGTCCACATTTCCACTTTTTGTAAGATTCCTTTTAGGTTTTCAGATAGTTAAAGAGATCCTGATGAAGCCATATTGGTCTATTACTGTTCTTTCTATCTTTCCTTTGTGTCGGGATAGTTTGTTATTGTGTCTTTAATGCTTGAGAAACTGCCCGCTTTCCTGAACTCCTTTTCCCCTTAGATTTTCTTCACGTTGGACCTTACCTATATGTTGCCTGAGTTAGTCAAAGTGTGCTTATTTGAAGTCCTGTGTCTTTATTCCGCTGCTCTGATGCCTTCCTTTCCTTTTAGAGTCATTAAATCTATCATTTTATGATCACTTTCACCCAAATGGCCCCCAGCCTTCATATTTGCAAGTAATTCCTCCCATTTAGTCTAAAATGACTGCCCCCCTGGTTACTTCCTCCACTTTCTGAAAAAGAAAGTTGTCCCCAGTACATTCCAGGAACTTACTGGACATTTTGTGTTTTGCTGCATTATTCTTCCAACAGTTGTCTGGGTAGTTAAAGTTCCTCATTACTACCAGGACTTGTGTTTTCAATATTTCTCCTATTTGTTCTAGAAATGCCTCATCCACCTTGATTTGGTGGTCTGTAAAAGACCGCATCATACCATAACCCCTGCTTTTTCCACCTTTTGTCTATACCCAGAGATTTTCATCTGATCTGCCTCTCACCTCTTTCTTGATCTCAGAGCAAGTGCATTTATTCTTGGCATATAATGCAACACCTCCTCCCTTTTCCCCCCTTGCATGTTCTTCTTGAACAAGCTATACCCCGTTCTTGAAGTCTTGAGATTTATCCCACCAAGTCTCTGTGATGCCAGTTAGTTTATGTATTAATACTTCCAGTTCTTGCTGTTTATTCCCCATAGTCCTTGCATTTGTGTAAAGGCATCTAAGATGTTGAGCAGATTCCCCCACTGTTATCCCTCTTCTTGCTCCCATATTACTGCAGCTTTCATTCATCACCAAGCTCACCAGCTATCACCATGTCATGATCTAGCAATGGCATCCTACTGTGAGAAGATGAGAGACAATTGTTCCAGTTAATGGACATGACGTTCAGTTTACATGCCACAAAGTGTTACCAAACTCATCACATCAAATATCATGTCAGGTTCAAGGTTGGGTTTGCAACACTTTGTGTCTATAACTTGAACCACAACTTTTCTGAGATCACCCACCTATAAAACACACATGTGCATCAGACTATGTTAGCACTAACTAGTATGTTTTGTTTATCCTGAGTTCATAAAGAGATTATTATACTGAATGTCTGTCAGCCAGTGTTCACTGGGACAACAGCGTATCTATTGTAAATAGCTGACTAGTTAATAGCCCAGATGTGACTAATGTAGATGGGGGTCTCCCACATATGGCATTCTTATGGAAAAGTTCTATAGAATATAATAAGAACACAAACTTCTTGGTTTTGTAGAAATTACTCTAAAAACCTTGAGAAGATGAAACAATGAATGATACAGAGAAAGCCAATGAGTAACCCAACCAAGAAAGTGTCCAGTGACAACAAAAGACACCACAAATAAAATATTGTTTTGTTCAGAATCTAACTAATGGTAAGAACTCACTATCATGGAAGATTAGTGAGGTTAAAAGGTCATTTTTTTAATTTGATTGAATAACAGCAGCCACTACACTAGTTAGAACAAAAAACATATAAAAGGTATCAGGTATAAAAGGTTCTTGTGCTTCAGGACATAAAGTGATGGCTCCCAATGGTAAAAGAATGAATAATAAGTTGCATTATGGATGGGGTTCAATTTGCCATGGAGTGTCTGGCACTGACCATTTTGAAAATAGGTAACCAGACTGAAGGACCAATGGTAGGTTTGATTATATTAATTCCCAGAATCTAACTTTAGGGAAGATTTTTATGGTCCAGTGACTAATTACAAATCATTTTGGAATACACCAGCGATCTAATTTTCTTGCATAGTAACTCAGACTCCACAGCAATTGAACATGGTACAAAACCCTAAGACAGACAGACTGAGTTTTTAATTCTCTGATTCTACCTTGAAAGCAAAGCTAAATCTCAAGAATATTGTTATGCCTTGCTATTCTTTCCCGGTTTGCCACCTCCAGTTACTCTTCTTTTCACTCCTGCATTCCTGAAGCAGCCTAAATTCCCATAGGAGTCAGTACAATTTTTAATTCAGAGAATGATGCTACATAAAGTGGAGAACTGCCAAATTGAATAGGTTTTTCATTTTGGAAAATGCTATGTGAAACGTGAAAATCTTTATTTTCAAAGCATTTCATTTAGAAGTTTTTGCAGATGTTTGCTTGGAATCCAGTTTTAATAAAAGCGTTTGAGACTATAAATATATTGAGTCAGATCTTCAATGGGTGTAAAAATCAGCATAGTTTCATTGAAGCAAATACAATTATGCTGAGTCTCATTGACATAAATCTGACCTATTGGATCTACTGGTTCATCTTTATCTGCTATTTTCATAACTTTTTCAAGGAAATATAAAGTTAGATACAATTACCTCTGGAAGAAATAGGCCAAGATTTTCAAAAGTGATCAATGATTGTGGGTGTCCCAATTTTTGGATTCTCATCGTCAGATACCTTAAACAGGTCTCAACTCTTTTCACAGGATGGGTGGTCAACAATTTCAGAAATTCAGATTCCTTCAAGACATCTCAAGTTGGGCACACAAAAACTGAGGCACCCCAAATCACTAACCGCTTTTGAAAAATCTGTTTAATATACTCTGATTAATCAAATCTAATTTACATACAGGTTTATATGGGATCACTTATGCAAAAACCAAAAAACACCCCTTGCAATCTCAAAGGGTTTTTGTTTAGACTGGCAGGAAAAAATGGTAGTGACTGCTTAAAGAGTCCCTCCTCCCTTGGGGATTGGGAGGGTGTGGTGGCCAGGAAGGCATCACCTGGGTAGGTGGGAGGACTGGTGGGGCTGAGGTAAGCCCTGGGCCCTGTACAAACAGAGGAAGGCATGTAATTCCTGTCCTTCCAGCCTGTTTTTCCTCTCAAACCCAGATTAGCAGCTTCCACCTTCCCACTCATGGGTTTAACATAGGGCCAGGTGGTTTGGTCTGCTGTGGACATTTTTCTAGTCGTCTTATTTAGGAATGGGAAGGAATTTCTCCCTCCCCCTCCCCCGCCACCACTCACTGCCAGATTGGTCAGAGGGAGGTGGGGGAGTTTTGCTTTCCTCCATTGCAGTCCAAGGATATGCTGGGATAGGTCAGGAGGTGTCATAAATATAAAGGGAAGGGTAAACCCCTTTAAAATCCCTCCTGGCCAGAGGAAAACTCCTCTCACCTGTAAAGGGTTAAGAAGCTAAAGGTAAACTTGCTGGCACCTGACCAAAATGACCAATGAGGGGACAAGATACTTTCAAAAGCTGGGAGGAGGGAGAGAAACAAAGGGTCTCTGTCTGTCTATATGCTGCTTTTGTCGGGGATAGACCAGGAATGGAGTCTTAGAACTTTTAGTAAGTAATCTAGCTAGGTATGTGTTAGATTATGATTTCTTTAAATGGCTGAGAAAAGAATTGTGCTGAATAGAATAACTATTTATGTCTGTGTATCTTTTTTGTAACTTAAGGTTTTGCCTAGAGAGATTCTCTATGTTTTGAATCTAATTACCCTGTAAGGTATCTACCATCCTGATTTTACAGAGGGGATTTCTTTACTTCTATTTACTCCTATTACTATTAAAAGTCTTCTTGTAAGAGAACTGAATGCTTTTTCATTGTTCTCAGATCCCAGGGTTTGGGTCTGTGGTCACCTATGCAAATTGGTGAGGCTTTCTACCAAACCTTGTCCAGGAAGTGGGGTGCAAGGTTTTGGGAAGTATTTGGGGTGACAGACGTTTCCAAACAGCTCTTCCCCAGTAACCAGTATTTGTTTGGTGGTGGTAGCGGCCAATCCAAGGACAACGGGTGGAATATTTTGTACCTTGGGGAAGTTTTGACCTAAGCAGGTAAAGATAAGCTTAGGAGATTTTCATGCAGGTCCCCACATCTGTATCCTAGCGTTCAGAGTGGGGGAGGAACCTTGACAGGAGGTAAGGTTCAAGTTGTCTCAATTTAGCATGTGTCCAGTGCACATACTTGTTCCATAGGAATCTGGTGCTTTGATAAACCAAAACTGGGAAGAGGACTTGAGGGAAGGCATCCCCTAGTGGTGGGGAATCAGGTTGGGGATCCTAAAGTATGGTACAGTGAGAAGGCAGCCCCCTTTCCTCAGCCCTGTGATGTTGCACTCCATATGTTTTATGGAAATATGCTTATGAGTGTGAATACAATGTAACTGGAATATGCTTTATGCGAAAGATCTCTTGTAAGGTATCATTACAAAGGTTATAACCTACTGAATATATTCCTCCTATTTGTATTCATGTATCATTCTTGTATCTGAAGCTAAAAATATGAAGTATAGCTCTGAGGCCCTATTGTAATTACACAAAGTGTAGGCCATTGATGGTGGGTTAGAATCTTGATGGCTCCCATTGAGTAGGTAAATTGGCTGTAAATTGTTTATTTACCTGCAAACCTTCCTGTGTACATGTGGGCCAATCCAGGAAGAATGGAGATTAGGAGCTTTACAGTGACATGTGACTATGTCACATGATACTGGAATCCAACTTAATCCATGTACTTTTCCATTGATGAGGCCGGGGAAGTGTGTGTTTGTGTGGGGGGACAAGCACAGACAAAAGATTCTGCCTTGTGCCAAAGCTATAAAAAGGGGGTGGTGCAGGACAAAGGGGCTGCCAGTCATGAGAAAACCCCTGCTTACCACCTGAGATGTCTTCTGGATCTAACAGAGACCATACCGGGGAAAGAATTGGGCCCAGACTAGGAAGGAGTCTAGTCTGTGAAAGAAGCTTATTAGAACCCCTTTGAGGGTGAGATATTACCTGTAATAAATTTCTTAATGTATTAGGCTTAGACTTGCTTGTTTTGTTTTGTTTTATTTTGCTTTGTGACTTACTTTGTTCTGGCTGTTATTATTTGAAACCACTTAAATCCTACTTTTTATACTTAATAAAATCTCTTTTGTTTCTTAATAAACCCAGAGTAAGTGATTCATACCTGGGGGAGCAAACATCTGTACGTCTCTCTCTATCAGTGATATAGAGGGCGAACAATTTACGAATTTACCCTGTATAAGCTTTATACAGAGTAAAATGGATTTATTTGGGGTTTGGATCCCATTGGGAGCTGGAGACAGGTAACCTGCTGAGCTGTTTTTAGTTAAAGTCTGCAGTATTGGGGGCGTGGCCCAGACCCTTGGGTCTGTATTGTCGCTGACTAGCATGTCTGGCTCAACAAGACCGAGTTCTGGAGTCCCAAGCTGGCAGGGAAAATTGGCTCAGAGGTAATTTCAGCACATCAGGTGACAGTCCCAAGGGGGTCTCTGTGACTGAACCCGTCACAAGCCCTTTAACTCCCAATACCAGGGGAGGGCACTGGGTTCCTAGCAATTCCACTGTTGGTCCCCAGATCATTGCTAGGAACCCAATGCCCTCCCCTGGTACTGGGAGTTAAAGGGCTTGTGACGGCAATGATTAAGGATGGTCTGCACTGTATGAGTATGCAAGGATGACTTGCACTGTATGAGTTACTGCTGGACCATTTTCAGCTGAGGTAAGTTAATAAAAGCTGTGACCTAATTAAACCACATCCCTTGCATCCTGTCTCTCTTTCTATTTGTCCGGAACGATGAGTGCAGATGTCTCAGAGTTAGTGTAACAACATTTCTAGCTTTGTCTGTGAGATGGACACCTTTTATCTGAAGAGTCCTGTTACATGTTTGGAAGAAAAAACACTATTCTGTGACTTGCTTCAGAGGGATAGCCGTGTTAGTCTGTACCAGAAAAAACAACAAGGAGTCCTTGTTGAGGCCAATTCAATCATCTCTAAGGTGCCACAAGGACTCCTCGTTGTTTATTCCGTGACAGTTCTTCATTTAAAAAAGAAAAGAAAACCACTGACAATTACATCTTGAGACTTGGACACAGGGCCACGGCCATTTGTCATCATGTTAAATGTTCTCCACCCTATTCCTGCTGTCTGTCTCTCCTCCATGTTGTCTGAATCATCTCCAGTGGGAGATGTTTCTCCCAAGTTCTGCTTTCAGTGGGGCAATTGCACTGGTGTTCATGTTCTGCAGAGTGGTTGCAGCAAGTGTTATAACAATTTAAAATGAGAAAAAAGTCAGGGGGAGGAGAGATTGAACAGGGTCACAGATGTGAACAGCTGCTTTAAAAAAAATTGATGGTGGAGGGAGGGAGAAGGGTTTAAAATATGTAGGACTTTGGAGTTCTGTAGAAACGTTCACAATCACAGGCTAGTTTAACGTTTTCTAGGTTTTGGCTTGTATTTTTGTTTATATTGCAGCCTGGAAGTTAGATGCTATTTAGTTCGGAGTTTTCCTGTAATGTCTGCATTGAGTGTACCTACAGGATAGATGCTTCTTTGTTTGCAGACAGTCCACTGTGCAGACATTACACTTACTCTGGATCCTAGAGATGTTAAATTGTCCTTTTACCAAGAAATGGAAACCTGTGTCCTACTAAACACTGCATTACAGCAGGTACCATAGGGCCTGACTCTCAGTTATATTAAGGATCCTTTTCCCACTCTGGAAATGTAAACGTGCCTTAAAGAGGGTGTAAATTACATTTATCTGCCAGAGCCCTGTAAAGGTTTGAGTGTATAAGGAAAAAAAACCCAACTCTCTTCTAGGGGAAGGAATAAAACACAAGCAGCAGGCCTGTGTCAGCTGACTTGGGTTCACAGGGCTCATGCTGTGAGGCTATAAAACTGTAGTGTTGACATCCAGGCTCAGGTTAGAGCCTCGGCTCTGGAATCCTCCTGCCTCACAGGGAGCCAGACCTAGAGCTCCAGCCTGAGCCTAGGTGTCTACACTATAATTTTATAGCCCAGCAGCCCAAACCCCATGAACCTGAGTCAGCTGACACCTGCCAGCTGCAGGTGTTTTATTGCAGTGTAGACCTATCCTAGGGAGCCTTAATCCAGAAAAACAGTTGTGCCCATGCTTAGTTTTAAATAAGTGTGTAATCCCATCAAAGTCATCAGGATTGCTTATATACATAAACTTAGATTCATGTTCCAGAGCATTCTGGGATCAGGATCCATATGGTGTATACTTTATGGGCCTGATCCAAAGCCCGTTGAATCAATGGTAGAGTCCCATTGATCTCAATGGACTTTGAATCAGGCTTCATATTCGTGAACTGATCATTGTCATGGAGAGAGCTGATTAGAGAGCTTTCTTTGACTAGTTCTCAACTCCTTACTCAGAGCAAGTAGCTTTTTTATATTGTTTCTTTTTTAAATAGAAACTTTCAATGTATGTGTTTCATATTAAAGAGGAGAACACAACTGGTAGTGCTATCAAAGTACAAAATGTATGAAATGTTTCCATCAAGTTTGTTGGAGACAGTGAGATGTTTTTATATTTGTTAAAAATACTCTTTAAAACTTAGAGGAAGGTTCAGTTAGTCTGGGATGATTTTTTATGGATTATTTTGTGAAATTATCTCTGAGCATATTTAATAAAAAAATGAAACGACAATATAAACTTAGGTTTGTAATTAATGGTGGCGGGGGCTGTTAAAAATGAAAATTTACATTCTTGGATTTCAGGTCTAAATCTATTTTTAAAAAAATATTTGCAAATATTTTTCAAAGGAGAAATAGGATCATATTACTGCTTTGTAAAAAAAGGTTTGTACAATATTTGTTGGAATTTGAGGCTAGATTGAATAGTTGTCTTGGAATTGTTTGGTCTATTTGAAAAAAGTGTGAATTCTATCCCCTTTTCTCCATAAGAAATGATCCTGCCTGGTTAAATATTGCTGTACAGACAGAGGTCTGCCATCTTATATTTTAAAAATCAGGACTAGGGTTTTGTATGTGAGGAGAGACAAGCAGTGCAGTGGATGCTGGTCGAGACAACCGGAAATGCTGTGGAACCCTAAAGATCCCTGTGGTTGTAAACATTGAGTGATGCCAGCTGGCAATTGCAATGAAGGAACCAGCTTACTATAAAATGTAACTTAGTTTAATATGACCTTTCAAGCTATCTAGATGTTTTTCTTTTTTTAGATTACATTTTGTGAGCATTAAAGATTTTGGAAGGTACAGAACTTACAGCCCTGGAGACCGAAGCTTTTTACTTACTCAGAAAGCTGATACAACACATGCAGCAGCACAGCAAGTTGCTGACCCATTAGTGCGCCTCTGTCTAGATCGGCAGGACTAACCTGTAAAGGTAACAGGTTAGATTAGTCTCGGTGCTTATTTAGTTCTTGGCCTCTCTGCTTAGAGTGTAAGTTTTTCCCAATTCAGAGGTTTTTTTTTGTTTTTTTTTACAATGCAGACACATGGCCACTGGAAACTGGGCTGAGACTACTCAACTCATTTTCATGTAGGGCACACAACAGCTATCCGATATCAAAAACTGTTGATCTCCATTTTCCACCACGCTGTGATGCATCTCCTTGCACAAATTAGAAGCAAAATGTTGTACATCTATTCCATTCCCAATACCCTGAGGCTTCCAGTCCCCCTACTTTTGGAAGTCAGTATGAGTTTACTGATACACAGCCTCTGGTGCAATTGGCAGGGTTCCTGTGGAGCCCCCAGGCAGAACGTAACTTTCCATGGTGGTGATCCTCACCTTACGTGCAATTACTCCTCACGTTGAGAGATGCAATTTACAAAAGCCTAGGCTCAGAAGCCCCTGGTTTTCATTTGAGCCTCAATGTACAATTTTGTTTCAACAAAAATTGCACTTGTGTCATCAGTGTCTGATTCAGAATTTTTTTAAATGAGCTCTGGTACCATAAAGAAGTCAAATAACCAGAATGAAAGCAGTAAGTTCAGTGATGGTATTGCTTACACCACCAAAGATCATGCCGTTCACAGGACTCAGTATAAGTGGATCCACTCCTGCAAATCATTAATTTCCCCAATAGACTGCAGCATGCACAGGTTATCATCCTAATATCTACCCACACAAGAACCCTACTGTAGGGGCACACTAGCTAGTCTGTTGGATTCAAAGGGACAGGGACTTAAGCATAATTAACTTCTGATGAATCAAGAAGTTTGCTATGACTAAAACTGAGGTCAGGGACTTGACCTATTGGTACAGCAGTTCACAGTTTTCATCATCTGAAATGAGGTTGTTAAACAGTGCATGGCTGCACAGGATGTGTGGCTCATTTTTGGACACTGGTTCATAACCCCTGACTCATAGAGGACACACAGGGTATGTTGCTTCAACAATTGCATGAAATTAAGTAACAGTCCTACAGAATGTATCTACAGAGCAGAGTTGGGATGACCAGGGATGTCTGGTTCAGGATCTTAATGTCACCAAAATTAAAAATAAAAGTTTTATTTTTAATCTGAACCTCCCTCACCCAGCAAGACCTGTTTGCCTCCGAAACCAGACCCTGAAATAAATAGCCAAAATCTCATGAAAACAGCTATTCTCCTGAGATTCTGCTCCTTTTGTCTGACCCTGACCTCTCGTTCTTTCTCTAATTCAGGCTCCCCAGACCTCCCTCCCCACCTTTTTTTCCTGGCTCCCATTCACCACTGCTGTTTCCTGATAAGGTGTTCTCAGGTTTCCAGTCAGTCTGCCTGCTTCTCCCCAGCCTGCAGTGTCTTTTTGGGACAAAAAGAAAAGGAGTACTTGTGGCACCTTAGAGACTAACCAATTTATTAGAGCATAAGCTTTCGTGAGCTACAGCTCACTTCATCTACCATCCCCTGCTAATAGGGGATTTCTGAGGTGTTGACATTCACACGTGAGTCAGCTCAGAGAAACAGCATTCCCTCTGTCAGTAGCCCAGCTCACGGGAAACAGGGTACTACCTGAGCCCATATACAAGCAGCTATTTGCTTTCACATATGGATTCCTAGCTAACTAGAGAGTAAAGTGCTCTTTTGCTTGTCTCACACATACTTCTGCACTCTCTCTCTCTCTCTCCTGACACCACAGCTAGTAATAAGGAGAAACCTTGCTATTTGTGGATCGCTTGCTAGTCAAGGTTAGTTATACCTATCCACCCATGTTTTTGGAGAAGTGGCTAGGTAAGAGTGCTCTTAAAATGTGCAGTTGGGAGTTAAGTTATATTCTGGTAGAAGTATAAGGAGTGCATACTTTAGGTTCTCTCTTATGGGGCCAATGCTAAAATCAGGGAATTAGCAATCACAATGAGTGATGAGACTGTAATAGCTCCTCCTCAACCAGTGATGGCTGGAAAAAATAATCTGGCTCAGGAAAGAATCAGGCCATATTAGAGAGGGACTGAGGTGCCAAATACACTAGGGCCAGATCATGCCCTCCCATGGGAAAGGGTTCTGTCTTCTGTCAGGAGGAACTCCATAAGAGGCTCCTCCATGAGAAGGCCAGAGAAAGGATGATTTTCCTACCCCTCTGGTCCAGCCAGTCTCCACATGCTCCATCCACACAGACCCAAGACTCAGGGAGCACATGCTGCAGGGTATGGGGACATGCCTGGGGTTACAGGGAAATACCACGGAAAAGGCAGAGCCCCTGTTCCACAGAGGAGGAGGAAATCTTGGTCATAGTTTGAAAGGAGCAAGGCATTAGTTTCATTCAATTTTATTCAAAGTTTTCTCCATGGCTGCAGACAATACATAACCCTACTGTTGGCAAATGACCAAAATGGGAGACCTCAGCCATATGTGACCAGTAGAACTGTCACAACCTTCAGAAATATAGCCCTGAGATGACAGAACAGATGAAGGAACTCTTTACATCGAGAATATCCAATAATTGCAATTCTGTATCTTCAACTAACTTGTCATGCCATGCCTGGACAAATATATGTAACCCTTCTGCCCATCAGAGTTGGCAGCAACAAGGGCCAGGTTCAGTATCTAGGGGTTCCATTCCAATAACACAATGCAAAACCGGCTTGAGCCCCCAACCAGTGAGTGACCTGGGACAAAAATATACCACCCCCGCTGGGCGCCTCCAAGAGGCAATACTTCCCCTCTCGCAAGCACATAGTCTGAGTGTAGCAAAAAGCCTTTTAATAACAGAGAGAAACAATGTGGCATTATGTTGGGGAAATACTACCAACAGGATTCATAACACAACCCATGAGCAAAAAACCCACCCCAGGCAAATTGGGGCGTGTCCTTTCCCTTTGGTTCTTGAGATTAGCAACCCAAAATCACCCAAAGTCCCAAAAGTCCAACGACCCAAAAGTCTCTGTTCCTGGTCAGGGCAGCCCCAGAATTTGAAAGTTTATCTGCAGAGTTTTACTTCCCAACCTGGGTGGAGATGGGGGGGGGCAGGGTTAAGGGGCACCTTACACGGTCCAAAGCTCATTACCCCACCTTTCCATGGGGCTTCACTCTGCCAGCCGCCCCCATAAGCTGCACCAGGCATCCGGCAAACTGCTCTGCTCCACAAAGTGCTCCACCATATGTCTTCAGGTTCCCCCACTACTTAACACAACACTCAGTGATTTCAGCTCTTAGTCAGTTCAGCTCTTTGGTGATTTCAGCTTGTAGTAGGGGAGCCTCAGGGCTGTTGCACCATTAGCCCAAAGTGAATTCAGCTCAGTAGCCTGTAACTAGACTCCTAATGGAATCAAAATTAGCTCTGATATTCCACAGTGGAGGGAGGAGGAAGTGCAATTAGCATGTAAGGCCCTCACCAGGGGATCTATACCACCAAGTATTAATATCTATCCTCAGCCTTTCTCCATTCACTGGCTTTTGGAACCCATGACCCTTGCCTAGTGAGTGCTGCTTAGTTGATGGTGAGTCCCTCCATCATAACAAAAGGCCGAGTACAGTTCCACTGTCCTTGAGTCACATAATCAGGATAATAACAGTTTATTCCTGCCCCAATAACAGAGAAACTGGGGTGCCTACAGCAGCCAAAGTCACCATCTAGGCAGGGTGGGTGTGCCTATGCAAATGAGATCAGCCCCTGAAGTTCTTTTCCACAACCCACCATGACTCGCCACCAGATGTCAGGGTAGAGCTCATCCTGACTTTGCTTACATATAGAACCACATTTATTTCATAGGTACTTCAGTGACCATAGCTAAGAGCTACTTATTACACTGTTTGTAAGAAAACTTTATAGAAAGTTGCAGAACAGACAAGAGGAAGGGGCATATAGCTAAACCAGGAGGCAGAGGGGAGTGGGAAATCTATTCAGAGGTTTGACCATGGGGCATCCTTTTGGAACTAACTGACAATGGGAGAGGATATGAAATAAGCACCAAAAGACAATGCCCTGTTGTTCCTGCAACAGATACATAAAAAATATTCCCTGTCCATTGCCTATTCATTCTGAACCCTTTTGTTTATTGTACTCATAACCATTTCTTTGTCTTTTTAGATGATGTAAAATGATTTTGTTATAAGAAAATAACACTAAGGAATATTTGTCTAGAACCTTTTGGAAGTCAGTACTTAATATCTGAAAGTCTAGCCTCAGAGCAGAGCAAACTTAGCCATCTAGGTCTTTGGACCACTGACTCTTGTAAAAACCACTTATTCAAATCATGACCAAAAAATACTAAGCAGTGATTAACAGATTGGGAGGGGGAGCTCACAAATTCTGGTGGCTGTAGGTCATTATGTGTATTGATATATGGCAGTGACTTGACATTGCATCAACTTGTGTGATAGGACATGACACGGGGAAGAGAACAGTGATACGGAAAAACAGATATCAGAAAGGAGTCCATGTCCCCAGGTAGGCCCACAGCCAGTCAAGGAAAAGTGTGTGGTTGCACATCAGGGTATGTCTACACAGCACATTAGTGAGGTGTGTGCACGGCATGTGTATCTACATATTGCTGTGAAAATCAGGCTGCGTCCACACTGTGATGTGTAGCTACACATGAGTGAAAGGTTCTGGTTGGAGGAAGGTAGCAGGAAAAGGCTCCGACAGCAGGGAGGGACCAGCCCACTATCCAGGTAAAAATATTACATTGCTTGGGGATGGAGAGCCATGTAGATTCATACCCTAATGGTTCACATGTGTCGTTCTTTACTTGCGTAAGCCATGTCTCACCATCTACACTGCAATTGATACCCCTGCTGGGGGAGGTGTATGGAATCTATACAAAGCCGTAAGGAGTGTGCCGAGTAGATGTACTCTCAGTGTGGAATTGTATAATGGAGTGACTGTTGTGCTCCTAGCTATCCTCCCGACTCGGGCACCCCCTATGGAGTTCTAGGAGGGGAGAGGAAACTGGCATAGAGTCCAGAGAATGGCTGACTAGGAGAGAGGATGCCAGTATCAGGATTTCCATTTACCCCTGGAAGGAAGGAAAAACTGGAAGTGGTAAGCTCCCCCATTTTTTCCTTTGTGCTTCCTGGAGGGAACCAGCTGGGTCAGAACTTCCTGCAGAAGAAAGGAGGCAGATAGGGTACTCCCACCTTGGACAATTGTTTCTCTAACTGTGCCAGTAATACTCCACCTAAGGAGGCTTGGTACCCTATAAACTGTCCAGCCAGGTAACAGCTGGTCCTGCTACTCCTACTCTAATCTCCATTTCTCCAGCCAGTGAGGAGGACACAGCATGTTGCAGGGATCTCAGTTCCCCCAAAGCCTGGAGAGGAAAGGAAGGATGGGACACTTTGCTCCTTCACATCCCCCGCCTTCCGATAACAAGGAGAAAAGGCTATAACTAATTTAGTACCTTTCACCCCTCTAATAGTTATCAGAGCAATTGTATTAGGTTTTAGTAGGGGAGGGTGTAAGTTCACCCTAAGGCAAAATTTCAAGATAAGTTCAGTTGCCCCACTGTTGACCTGCTGACCATCAAAATCCTGCTTTGAAATGGTTGTAACTAGCTGATGCAGGTGGACAGAGATTTGACTAGTTAAAATTACTAAGATGCAGCCGAGATTTCGGCAAACCTAACAGTGACACCTCTGAACAGGATAAGGCTGCGTTATAAATGTAAAAAGCTGAGAGCAAAACTAATCTTGCATATCAAAATATTACAACTAAATCGTTACCAGTTATTGTGCCCTGTGGTTAATATAAGGAAGGAATTTGACTCCCTAAAGGTCCTTCACTGACTCAGATTTAGAAAGGGGATAAATGATCCGTACTTTACCAGTGAAATATGTAAAAGTAAAATATTTTAACATACAAATATCTGATTACTGCTGCTGACTGCAGCAAAAATCTATAAAGGTGAATTGTTCCCCTGTGTCTTTTTCTACCAAGAGAATGCAATTAGAAGATTTTTTAACAACATCTTCTTTTTCAATCAGGCCAAGAGACCGATTTTCAAGTGTTTATTGTGATTCTACAAATTCAAACTTCTTTTCAACATCTTTTCACATTTCACAGACTTTGATTTTAGATTTGCACCTGGTCACAGCCTAAGGGCAAACAGAGAGGGTACAAGTCAAAACACAGACATAAACCTGTAGTATTTAGACAGGAGAGCCAACAGTATAGTAAATTTACACATGTTCATGTTGCTTTTAGTTTACTAAATAAATATCAGTTATTGTATTTGGGCTCCCTTTAGTATATTGGAGTTTTAAAAACAGTACAGAACTGTATTTCAGCAATTGCTGTTATTTACATCAAATAAAGCTGCAGATTACTAAATCAACTTATAAATCTAAATAGTGAGCTGGACACATCATTAGTCACATTTGTGTTCTATTAAAGCCCCACTGTAGTACCAAAAATGAGGTTAAAGTAATTTCCTTTCCGGTGAAAATGCACTTTTAAATCTGTTTATATGAAACATTTCTGACCACAAATGTTAAAATCATTCCACTAATTAAAACAATAAGCAACAGGCTTTTCATATACATTCAGGAATACACTGCAATATTTTTAAAATGTATGGAATTATATTCTTTAGCTAAACTACTTGGTTCATGCAATGGCTGTACCATTTGCAGAGACAGGTTAGTATTTGTATAAAGAGTTTAACTTAAGGCTATTCATAGGTTTTTTTTTCTGCTGCTAATCTACATTTTGACTAACTCCAAGATTAATTTTATATCATTTCCTTGAGTTATACAGACTATAAACAAGAAAAATAGCCAAACTATTTTTTTCCAGTAAAGTCAATGATTCAGATAAGCAAGGATAAAACAGAAGAAAAAACTCTGGTAAATATATGTTTTAGGGAAGTTAAGAAAATAAGTAAGATGAATTACAATCAAGCTTCTGTGTTGTACTGTACAAGCAGTTTGGGATCCTAAACAGATGAAAAAGAAATAAAGCAAATGAAAAAAAAGGGGGCTGATAAAGATTTTGGCTACAATACAGGAGACATATCATTACCATATGATCTAATGTGGGTGTCAGCCTGGATTGTGTTCATTGAGGGAAACCTTATTTTTTAACTGTGCTGTGGAATAGAAGCAGGAGGGTTTTCCACCAAGTGACAGTCACTGAGCAGTAACCTACCCCCTCCTCCTTTCCACACCTGCAAGTCCTTTGCCGGGGCTGAATATTTAGTTTAATTACATCTCAGCTTTGAGAGCTCCTCTTGCAAATCCCTGGATTAAAAAGGTATGGCTTTCAATCATTGTCCTGAACTATGCTTCAGACTAATAAAACTTCAGTCAAGGCTAGAGAAAAAATGGTTGCATTTTACTGGGAGAAGCAAGAAAAAGCCTACTAAATGTTTAGTAATGTTAGTGTTGTACCCTGAGCTTGTGTTGTTTGAGAACATGAGAAGAAGAATACGTTCTCAAGGACTGAGTACATTTCCTATTGTTCATTTGATTTTTGCTGTCTTTTGTTTGATGTGTAGAAGTAATACGATATTGCTTTTTTCTTACTGTGAAATTTGGCAGCAGGATATTCTGTGTTTGTAGTCACATATTTAGAGTATATGATATAGTGTGTGGGAGAAAAATGTATGAGTAGTTTCAATTCTGGTTGGAAAAGACAGTGAAATTTTGCAGTCTTTCTTTCCATGTATTTTAAACTTTAGTAGGAATATTTTCAGTTTCAAAATAATGTGATGTACAGTTATACAGACTTGATGAATGTCTTTATAAAATTAGAAAGTGGTATGTTAACATATAGAAACAATGGACTACACCTCTGAGAGAAGGTGACTCTGAAAGAAAGAGTTGAAAAACAAAATTCCTAAAGAGCTGAAACTCCTGTCAGTGGACATTCGGGCTCTCTTTAAAATCCCAACTATTGTGTTCGCACACCTATTGTTTAGTATACAGAATAGGTAAGACACGTGGTCCAGGGATTTTTTTTTAATTGTACATTTCATTCAAGTAAAACTTTATGATATTATAAGAAACTCTTCGGACAGAAAGTGGTAATTTTTTCATTAGTTGTAACGTAGGGTAAAAAGACCACCACCAATACAGTGGTTTCTGGTGACGTGAAATGATGCAGCTTTTGTGGAAAAGTCTTCCTCATTGTGTACATATAATTAATGCAAATGTAAACAGTTTTGTGCTCTAAGCCCAAATACCACATCATAAACCATTACGAATTCAATTCAATCCGTCTTTCCCTCTTCCTTTCTAAATGAGGTGTGAACATTAATAGGACAATTTTCTTTTATATGATTTTTAAATGGCTGTTGTTTTGTTAGGAATATATATATATATATTCCTATCTTCTGATTATTTTTCATTAGTATGATTTTCCCCCATTGAGTCCTTAATGCAATATATATATATATAATCTAAGCCCCATAACATCCATTATGGCCCTAACCCTGCAGTTCTCACTCACGCAAGACTCCCATTGAACTCATTAGGGGTCTTGGCTGTGTAGTGACTACAGGATAAGGCCCTATGACAGTATTTAGTTGATATATGTCATCAGTATATATTAGTGTGCATGAGTAAAATATGGAAAGTGCCTCTATGTTGTTTGTCAGACAATTTATTTCCAGTAGAGGATCCTGACTCTGCTTTCTTTGAAACTAATGGACATTTTACCTCTGGGATCAATGGGAACAGGATCAAAATGTTAATGGGTCAAAAACAGTTTACTTTATACCCAGGAGAACCTCTTTAAATCAGCCATAGCATGCCAGTATCATGGTATTTCTCTTGTGTATCTGATTCACATGGCATCTCAAAGTTAATGTAAATTCAGAAAATTTGTCTTTGCTCTGCTAATATTTCTGTTGTTTACAATACAACATGCTAAGATAAATGGTAATAAATTATGACTTTTACCAAGGGACAGAATATTTTTGGAAACTGTATTGTCGTTTTACTACCCTCCACTCCAAAATTATAAGAGTGCTGAATTAGATGAAGTAGTACTAAGAAAATGGTAATGGATTAATGGCACTTTGTTATATTTTTCTTACTTTCTCTCATACTTATAATTGTGTAGTCTCACCACACTCAGTACCCCTTGTACCTGGAATACCCGCTATGGGGATAAATTGGATTACAATTGATGGCACACTACAGACTGTACAGGAAAAGAAAATGCTTCTAATTCTAATTAAAAGCCATATTGCAATACACATAATCACACTGAATAATACCTTTCTCCCGGTGAAGTCCCACTGAAGACAAAGGGATTATTTACAGAGTAAAATATCCTTACTCATATTTGATAGTATCACAATCTGGTCCTAGAATGGCTAAATTAGAGAGACTTTAGTTATAGTTTTAAAATATTTTAAAGTATGCCATATTTTGTATGGCAGACTTGTCATCTGCTTAAGAAAAAGGGTAAAATGTTTTGGGAAGTTGCATTCTGGGAGTTATTTTATGCAAATTATGTAACAGGCATAGAGCTAGATACATTCTAATCCATCTAGCCTTAGACAACCACCAGCTCTCTAACAGAAATTTGTAGATCTAATATTCTGAAAAGAGGCCTCAAAATTCAGTGCCTGGTTTCTAGTTAATTCATTTCAGAAATGAATTTTTGTATTGCTGAGTTACTAATTTAAACAATTAAATGAACATTTATTTTTGTATACAGTTATAACTGTACCTGGGACTACATTTACTAATGTAAGAAAAGGCTCCTAATGTGTCAACAACAATTCCCCTCTTCCTTTATGAAAAGGCCACCATTATTAATAGTTGAGCTCTTTAGACCCAAGAGGGATTTTTCAAGATAACTTTTTCTGTATATTGCATGTGGTAAAAAGAGAAAATATTCATGGTTAACTAATTTGTAATCATCTACCACAAAATATGAAAATTACTCTGAATATTGGGAGTTTGAATATTTCCCTCAACACTGAACAATGCGTGCCAGATACTCTAAACTTGCAGAAACTAACTTAGGGCCCAGTCCTAAAACACATATGTATGTAGCTTTCCTCTTTGAGTCCAGTGGGACTACTCACATGAGCAAAGTTGCTCCTGTGGAATAAAAATGTTTTCAGGATCAGGCCCCTAAGTCTCATTAGAAAATATGCTGACAAAAAATAAGTATAAACTCAAATGCTTATGCAGTGCAAAGCAAAAGATTTTTTTTAACACGACATAGTTATAAAATAACATACCCTAAGCCAAGTAATTGGAAAGGAGGCCAAGAAGAAACCAACATGAAATGAAGCTTCATAATGTTCTTTAAACTGGGAAATAAGTATAATTTAATCAGCTAAAAGTTTTTTGCCCAATCTCCAGATCTTGTTCCATTTCCCAATCAGCCTCGGTGGGCTATAATTTAGCACACACACACAACAGGCTGGCTCTTAAAAAAAAAATTACAAGACATGAAATATGCATTATAGTGGATTTGAGAATCTCAAGTTCATCCCTAAAGGAACAAACTCATAGCGAACAACTGGCAGTGAAAGCACACACTCAAACTGCTACGGTGGCTAAGTACTGACAAATGGAAAACGTGGCTTATTGTGTTGACTGTTTTGTTTAATAATGTTGACAACACTTCCTGTTCCTAATAAATGCAAACAGATGTGTTTACAATTACCCTAAACCTCCTCTGTAAAAAGTGTTTTTGACAAGTATTTAACATTCTCCTACCCATGTAATATAAGTGGCCTATCTGTAATGAACAGGAACACATTTATGTAATTGGTATATATGCTGTGTATCTCCTTAGGAAAGCAGCTTTGCAGGAATGATAGAATGCTACCATTCTTTAAACCTTTGATTTGAATCCTAGGTTCACTGGTTCTGTTCTGAGTAGATGAAGTAAACCATGAAGGTGGCTGTCTTCTTCCTCCTGCTTCTGCCAGTATGCTGGGCCAAACCATTCCACCAAAAAGGCTTGTTTGAGTTTATGCTAGAAGACGAAGGATCTGCTGATCTTCCTCCGACAGACAGTCCTGACATATACCTACCCGGAGCAGTATGTCCATTCCGCTGTCAGTGCCATCTTCGGGTTGTTCAGTGTTCAGATTTAGGTAAGCTGTGAAGTAGCTTCACAGAGAATCTGTCTATGCTTGTTTTATAGCTAACTGTTTGCAGGTACTTTAGATGGATGACATAACTAGTGAGTCCTGCCACACTATAATTTGGTTGTTGTTGAAGACTCGCTTTATACAAAAAACCTTGCTAAGGTTGTTGTTAACTAGAATGAACTGTATGAAGGGGTCTATAAAGTCTAGGAAGCTGGAGATTTGTGGTGATGACCAGTGAAAGGTTTGTGCTGTATGTATATTTTCTTGCAAAACCACAACCTCTGCAAGCAAAATCACTTTTCTAGGCTCTATAATTTATGTATCTCAAATGAATCCAAGGGGATTAGATGGTAGGGATGGGAAAATCTTAAAAGGCTCTAAATTCTATAGGCCACTTTTTGTTATCCTTACTCACACAGAAAAACCATCCTATTTATGTTTATATGTAATAGGTGTAGGTATATTATAATACTTTTGTCTGTTGGCTTTATTGTATGGATGGCTGGGTGGTGTTGGTGGCTTGTGACATTCCAGAGGTCAGACAAGATGATCTGGTTGTACCTTCTGGCCTTATACTCAATGATTCTATGATGATTCAATGATTTCAATGGAACTGTGTGTGTAGTAAAGGCTTTACTCACTATGGATAAAACCGGACCCTTAATTAGACTGAAGCTATTTACTTGGAGAAAAAAGTTTACAAACATTTCAAAACATCAAAAAACTTTTAGAGCCATTTATAAAACATTTGGCTACGAAATTATTCAGGTCCAGATCGTGATACCTTACTTACAATAAGTAGCACCTTTAATGGCACTATTTATGGAGTAACTTTAATGGGACTACACATAGCATATTATTCAACATGAGTAGCGGTATCACAATTTGGCCCTGAAAGGAAATCAAAAGTTGTTTTCTCCAAGGCAGTTGGTTGGTTTATTGAGCTGATAATGATTTGATCAAACTCACTGAAGTAATAAGAAACACTTTCAAAACAATCAACAGCTCAGCTATTTCAGTGTATTGGTATGTTTTTATTGCTTTTCTATACTGCAGCTTTGTTCTTTATAGTTATCAATCGTTTCTAGTATGGAAGTGTACAAAGGCCCCACCCAGGATTGGGGCCCTCATTGTGTTGGGCATTGCACAAAGGTCAAAGAAAAGACACTCCCTTCCCTGGAGAGTTTTTTGAATTATTGAGCATGTCACATAATTATGAAACAGTGACAGTCTGGCAAAGAACCAGGAAAGAGCAAAATTCTCCAACCTAAGTTGCAGATGTGAGCACAGACTAAGAACCATCAGCATGTGCACCTCTCAGAGTACAGGTCCCAGCAGAAGAGCCCTAGCACCAAGACAACAGGTATCAAAAGTACTTTCTAAATTGGATGTTTCATGTGCCATGAAGACCTAAGGTTTCTCTACTGTTGTAAGAATGGTTAATATGAAGCTTGAATTTAGGGAATTTTGGGAACTGTGATCTCCCTCAACCTCTTCCTGCTCCATCTTATAAGGAGCCCAGGGATCTGCAGGAGGTTGGAGTCATTCACTCATAGGACCATGTCTGCACTTGTTCTGATGTCCTCCTGTCCCCTCAGTTTACTCTCTGGTGACATGGTTTCAACAGAGCTGTGCTACCAGGGACTCCCCTGAAACACAGCTGCTCCTGGGTCCTGTTTTTCTCCCACCCACCCCCAGCAGGTTCCTTGCTACTGAAGGATCTCAGTGGGAAAGGTAATATAGTCCCAGGACACATTACTTTTCCCTGATAATCTCAGCAGGCCTGATGGCAGAAGATGTGCATCCCCATCCCAGCTTGCAGCCCACATAGTGTAGATCCTGGGAAGGGTGAGATTGTGCTCTTGAGGTGGCTGACCCAACAACACACAACATCTTAGTTGAGAGGGAGGAGATATGCTCACAGAAGGATCCCTCTATGTGCAGAACATGGAGACAAAATCTGGCCCATTTTAGAGTTTAGTCCACATCCAGGGCTGGACCTTACCAGTGTCCAGGAAGTGCTGGTACAGCTGATGGGGAACTGCAAAGGAGCTGTATGCAGTTCTCCAATCCTACTACTAGATTTCCTCCATCTCTGTCCCAAGTGTCTTTTACAGCAGTCTCGCAGCCTCATCTTATAACAGCCCTTTAGGGTAGGGGAATCACTGAGCTTCGTGTGCACTGGCCATATCCTCTCCAGCTCCCTGTGCTGCAGGGAAAGGATAAGGGTGCCATAGTATCTGAGAAGCCCATTGTATGCTAACTAAGGAGTCCCCCATACTGGGAATCTGCCCTCAACTGCTCATTTATCTGACCTCTAATCTGTTCTCAGTCAACCAAGCCAATCAGCGGCTGCCAGATGAATTGGGTTCATGCAAACATTGAATGGAACTGAGGTCAGAGAAATAACGCATTGAAAAATCCACACTGAAACAATAAAACCTAACAATGAAAAATCCACCTCCACCCAAATCACTGTCAAAGAGTGCTAGTACTTATATAACAACTCTAGGCTTTTTCCCTAGTCAAATAAATTACCCTCGCATATTATCACATTTAATCATCTTCTCCAAAGGGAGTTTATACAGAAGGCCACAAGCAGTAATAGGATCTTTGGAAGAATATATTTAAGAATTAACCAGTTCCATCCTTGCCCACAGGGAAAGAGAATGTCTGGATCACATATACAACTAAATATTTGTCATGAAAGGAGAGCCATTAGAGAGCTCCAGGCTTGATTCATCCAGACCAGTGCACTAGCAGCCCTGCTGAGGAAAGTCTGCCCAGTATGGGAGTCACAGAGGCACAAAGCACTCCCAATCTTTGCTCCACCAGGAGATCTAAAATTTGCTGGGGGGAGAGCAGCAGTAGGTGCTTGGGGATGAACTGGTTGAGCTGATTTGCTGGATAGCCTCCATTGGAAGGCTCCTGTGGAACCTCGGGCAGAATTTAATTCCCCCCTCTCCACCCCCGACAGAATTTCTGAAGGTTGGCAAGGTAAATACTCCTGCCTGAGGATGAATCTGCACCTGCTGGGACAAGGCTTACAACTTGCAAACCTCTGCCACAACAGGGGTTAAACAATCCCACCATCTGGATTAGAATATTGTTTTACACCTAAGAAGCAAGGAGCATGTATAGGGGAACTGTCAGAACTTGATCTATACCATATGGGATTCAGAGACCAACTCCGTCCTTTTTCCCAGTACATTTTGTGTCTACAGCTGAGCACATTTAAAACAAAAAATCCTAATTAAATAAATAAAACGACAAAAACAGGCATGGTGTTCCAACAACAATCGTGTCAGCTGTATTTTTTTTTTGTTTTTTTTTTGTTTTTAAAAACCAGTCATGCCCTCATAAGAATATCCCCAGGAATTGATTTGCTCTGCCTCTGAGCCAAAAAGATGAACTGAGCTGTAAGCAGGTAGCTAAGTTTCCAAACTCAAAAATGGAGACGAGGAATGCACATCCATTTGTGACAAATGGCATATCAACAGTGCTGCACAATTAATGATTACCCAAATGCAACATGCCCCAGGGCTTTGAGCAGACAAGGCCATTTTGGTATCTCATTATATAGGCTCTGTACGCTCCAGAACCTGTCCTCTTGTCAAAAAGCAACCATAGCATTGCATGATAGAATAATCTTTGTCTCAATGTGTTGCATTCTATAAGACCTAGTCAACCTTTCCCCAGAGATTGGAGTCACCTTTGCAATTAGCATTTAATCAGGGAGAGAGGATTACAGCAGGGCCTGCTCTTTAGGTATCAGTGTGTGTGTATGTATATAGGTATAGAGAAGACATGCCTTTATCTATCCCTCCCTCCAGCTGGCCACTGACTAATACAAGATCTAGCAAGGGGGCCATTTAGAGTGTCACTCTCCAGAAGCTGCTGCAAGAGGAGTTCCTCGTAGGGCTCTCTAGTAGGCAAGGTGGCACACATGCTTATATTGCCCCCTCGGCAGGTACAGAATGGTCCACTAGCTCTTTCATAGGGGGACAGGGCCATGGCCCTGCATCATCTCTGCCTGTGTCTTGTACCCAGGTAATACATGGAAGGAGCAGTCCTTGCATCCTGAGAAGTACAGAAGATGCACTTGTGCCCAGCTGCCACACAGGACAAAAGTTGCTCCATGAGCCCTCTCTCACACACGCCAATGGAGAAAATCTGGCCCTGAAATGAATAAGATGTACAAGGAATGAATGCTCAGTCAGTGGTTAAAGCACAGGAAAGCCTGAAAATCAGATCTCAGTTCTAATTCCAGCTCAGATTGTAGTGTTTTCTTGTATGCATCATTTAACCTTCCTGTGCCTCAGTTTCTCCATTTGTAAAGTGGAGATAATACCTGCCTCAAAAAGGTGTTGTAAGGCTTAATTCCTCAGTGTGTGAAAGACTCTCTGAGATCACTGGATGAAAAGCTCACAGAATTATAATTAGTATTGTATTTTTTAAAAAAAATATTGATACAGTTTCTCTCATAGAAATATATTAACTCTTTGACCTTCCAGTCTGTACCATAGTGCCCTGATACAAATTAATTTGTCTGCTTGTTTCAAGTCTTCCAGCAACACCTAAAAGTCCTTTCTATACTCATGGCTCAATGCGGGAATATTTACTCTGCTACAAAGGCTTCCAGCTGCATTGGCATGGATCTTGATTCAGACTTCTGTTTTCACTATACAATCTGTCATGAGGAATGATATCACCTTCCTTGGTGTTGAGCCGGAATCCGCTGTAATGGGAGAAATATTCAAATATGCTTTAGGTGATTCAAATCAAACAACTGCCACATTTACAGAATATTTCTAACTTGAAAAAGTTGTTTTCAAAGTCCAGATTTAGTTTGACTAGTTTAGGAGAAAATAAATAGGGTCATTTTCTGCCATGTATATTTAGCTTGAAAATCTCTACCTCTGTGCTTGAATTTTGACCTTCATTTCAGTAAAAGACTATTTCAAGACAAATACATAACCTGAATTTTCCCTGGGCTTTTAAATGGCATGCACACATATTCAGATAATGAGATTTTTTTAAAAAAAAATATGGCTATTTTATTTATCTTCTAGCTTTTGAACTTTTAGGATATGCTTCCTTCCTGTTTTCAAGATTTTTTTTCCAGCATCAATAAGAGCTAGAAACTTACTCCTATTTTAAAATAAAGGCTGAAATTTTCACGCAATCCCCTGATTCCAGAAGCCAGGTTTTTAAGAAAAATAACAAATATGGAGAGATTCACAGTAAGATCATGAGAGTTGGCAGCACTCCAGGATAGTGATTTAATTGCTATCTAAATAGGTATTTGGAACAGACCACCAATGGTAGTGGTGGATTCATCATCTCCTGTGGTCTTCCTATTGAGACTGGATGCCCTTTTGGCAGATATAACTTTTGTTTGACCAAAACATTGGGGCTCAATACATGGGTAAATAGATGAAATTTAATGGCCCATAACATATTGGAGTTCAGACTATATGAGCTAATAGTCCAATTTCCTTCCTCCCTGCCCCCAGCCTTAAACTCTACAAATACGGTCTTGCAGAGATCTGTTGAACAATTGCATCAATACTAGAGACATGTCTGTGGGAGCTCAGTTTACCCTAAAACTGAAGAGCTACTCAGTGGATGATGAGAATTCACTGGAAAATGTGATCATGTCACGATATTTGTACAGCATGACTGGCATCACTAGCTGACCAGCACGTATCTTGCAGTAAATATACCATGGATTATATTATTTGTGGTGATAGCTCATAGAGATCTACACTGGGTAACAGTTTTTATGCATATCTTAGAGTTGAATAAACATAGAACTCAGAACATTCTAAAAGTTTCTGAAGTCTAGAATCCATGAAATTATAAAACTTCCTTGAAAATTGTCAAAACAATGGCTAGTGCTAGGCAAAAGTAAACTACGCCCACATTGCAGGAAACATTATCATCAGCAATGTCAATGTAGCTACAAAGCAGGTCTCATAGCTCATACATACTTGATTTGCTAATGTTC
This sequence comes from Lepidochelys olivacea, assembly GCF_965140295.1. Lineage (NCBI taxonomy): Eukaryota > Metazoa > Chordata > Testudines > Cheloniidae > Lepidochelys > Lepidochelys olivacea. The sequence continues at coordinate 273,114,921 of NC_140411.1, forward strand.
CGATTCTCCTGTTGATAAGCTTCTGCTTGAGAATTAATCTCTCTTTAAAAGTTAATTTTGTGTTAATTTTCTTGTTCAGACATGAGAGTTGCCATTTCTATGCATTTCCTGTGTCATACATGCGATTCTTGAGTTTTTTGTTTCAAGTTGGAAAATAGCGAACTTTTTCAAATATTAAGTAGAAGAGTGTGAAATCCCCACTCTACTGGGGTCAATGGCAAAAAAATCCCATTGACTTCAATGGGAGTCAGGATTTGACTTTTCCCAATTTAGCTGACAGTTTTTTGGATCACACTATATTAAGAATGTTTATAAAAATGTATATCACATTAAGAAATGTTTAATAGATATTTTAAGTAAAGGTTAATCAATTGTTATAGAATCCAACAGGACAAGTTTCTTATAGCCATGATTTAGCCATCAATAAGATCTTCTGTTAATAGTCTCATAACCATCTATAATGCATACTGCTCACGTGTGTAATATCTTACTGCATCTATTAATCATTTATTAACTCTTTATAAACTATATGTACTAAATATGAAGCATGACTATTTCTAGACTGTGCTACATAATGTCCTCCAAAGACTCCAAACCAATACTTTGAAATAGTCAAAGAGAAGCTACACTCAGAGAATCCATCTCAGTTTGTACACTGAACCCAATGCAAGCCAGGATGGGATTTTGAAAGTTTAGAGTCTTATTCTGGACCCACTGAAGTCAATGGTAAAGCACCCATTAATTTAAATGATGCAAGATGAAGTTTTTAGTGATTACTGGGTACTCACACAGCACGTAGGTCAGCAAGGTACTTAAACTGCGTAAGGTTGAGCACCAGATGAATACTGCCTTTGAAGGGAAACTCCGCACTTCCAGTATCTTCAAAAGGTGTTTGAACAAAGATGTTCCAACCCAGATATTTAGATGACAATTTGCTGGCTCATTGTATCCATTGAGATGTTTCCCAGAAAAGATCTTTAGGAGAGCTTGCTACTCCCACTGCCATTCAGCAGCGGCAGAACCAGGAAAAGACTATGCTAGACTAGGGGTTCTCAAACTGTGGGTCGGGACCCCAAAGTGGGTTGCAACCCCATTTCAATGGGGTCACAAGAGCTGGCGTTAGACTTGATGGGGTCTGGGACTGAAGTTTGAGCCCCACTGCCCGGGTCCGAAGCCGAAGCCTGAGCTGGCAGTGGGGCTCAGGTTACAGGCCTCGTGCCTGGGGCTGAAGCCCTGGGGCTTTGGTTTTACCCCCCCAGGGTGGTGAGGCTCAAGCTTTGGCTGTGGGCCCCTAACCTGGGATGGCCAGGCTTGGGCAGGCTCGTGCTTCAGTCCCCCCTGCTGGGGTTGGGTAGCAATGTTTGTTGTCAGAAGGGGTTGGTGTGCAATAAAGTTTGAGAACCGCTGATCTAGACCCACTGTTGCTCTATATGTCAGCTACTTTATTCAGAGGGCCGATATGCTCATGCCCACCAAGTATTCACAGGGAAGGGACTCAAAAGAGGGTAAGCAGGTAGTAGAGAACAGCTGTCTGTGTTTCATTACATCTGGTTTTGCCTTTTTCTGTAATGAAGTTCTCCAATAGTACAATGTTTGATTAGGCAGTTTTACCAATAAATACTTTTCTGTACACTCCATTTTTTTTAATTTAGGGTTTTCTGTGTTTGGCCTTGAAAACAGTGTTAAGACATGACAAAATTGCAACTCTCTCCAATTGCATCATATTTAAAGGTTTCAGAGTAACAGCTGTGTTAGTCTGTATTCGCAAAAAGAAAAGGAGTACTTGTGGCACCTTAGAGACTAACCAATTTATTTGAGCACAAGCTTTCGTCCATTCAGCGCACTGTATGTAAGAGAAAATGAGACCAGATTAGATGGAGTTGTTCTGACTTGATTGTCTAGACAGAGGGGAGAGAAATTAAGACACAGAACCCAGAGTACAAGGAAATCATTGTCTCATTCCAAGACAAATCATGGGGACTACATCACAGAGGCCCAATCCTGAGTCTTTTAGCGCCTGAGGCAGAATCCTTTATGCATGCACTGAATGGAGAAGGCACCGGGGAGAAAACTGTGTAGTTGTCTGTTTACTCTTAGATTGGATCAGTTTGGGTTGCTTTGATTTGCTAAAGAACTCTAATGAGTGGGTGCTGTCAGTTTCATTCCAATAAGAAGCAGAGCCCCATGGCCTATAACTAAAATGGGAAATTTACCAAAAGACAGGGAGTGTGAAAACTGAAAGCTCTTAACAGAAAGAGAATCATTGGCATATACATGGTATATAGCTACAGGCTGCTTCCATATAATCTCTAAATATATATATGTGTGTGTGTATTTAGCACTTACCACCAGACAATCCGAGAGCCAACCTTTGCAACTCCCTAAGTTGTGGGAATCAAGAATACCCTCATTTTTCACATTAAATGTGCTTGACTGTTGTCATTGTGAAGAGAGCCGAAAATATATACATTAAACACTGGGACAGAAAGCTTAGCAAAGTAATTTTTCCGAAAAGTTAAAATGTATTCAACCCTACCCGACAGAAAGGAAGAAAGAAAAAATGGTCTGGAGATGTATGGAACAGGACAGAGATAAGAAGGGAGAGGGGATAAAGAAATGGAAAATAGGAATAACCAAGGAAAAGAAACAACTTTCTGGTTACTGAGTTTATTTGATTTATGCTCCTTACATTTCCCAGAACCCCTGTAGCTAGAGTCCCAAGAGGATCATACCAAGGATGATCCTCCAGCAGCAGAGACCACCACATCTTAGGGAAATGACCCATCAATGGCTATTTTGAACATGTTTTCTCTGATATATTGTATATATCAGAGAAAACACCAGCTAATCTGGAGATCTATCATTAAATAGCTAAAAAAAAAAATAAATAGCCCAACAACATACACAAAGCCCTCCAGCAGAAAAAGGGGAGGCTCCTAGTGGCTACTTACAATCCTCACTTTATTTGGAAAACTGTCTTTTGACATTTAGTAAAGTGTTGGTAAATGTGCCCATATTCCAGCACAGCAGTTTGCTTCCATTTTTCTTGCATTAGAATGGGCTGGTGATACTCCAGGGATCCTTCCCATTTTATGAACAATGACCAAGTTAAGTTTGGGAGCCCCTAAAAAACTCTACCAATGACATGCCTCAACACCTCGCCCCCCCCCCCCAAAGTGGTCCTGTGCAGAGGAGCATGATCACAGCAGACAAAAGTCAGTGTGGTAGAAAGCAGAGGAGAACTTAAACGTTGTTATTCATGCCTGCCCCAAAATAATAATGCTGACTCTGGCAGAGCCTGTAGTAAAAGTTGCAAAACACTTTACAATATCTGTTTCCAGATGCTTAAAAAATGAGAGCTAAGCAAAGACTGGGAAATATTGTCCCAGCTATTCATTCCAATTTGGCAGTGCTCACATCCCAAACTGGAGTGCTCAAGCTTTACTAATGTAAATACTTGTAAGAAGGGTATTTTTACCTTTAACAAATGAATATTCTCACAAAACATCATCAACGGTATAAACCGTTGTCAAATTCAAATTGCACTGTCCTAGCTCGTTACAGGAGTCCTGTGATATCTGTTTCCTGAGTGGATAATTTATATCACTAGCTACCACCAGGCAAAATGAAGTACTGTCAGCTTTGGCACTTTTAACATGAGTCTTGTGATATCTGACTTTTCACTTAAAGCCCCAGCTCCTGGAAACAAATGATTTAAGGAAATCCGAGATTCTCATATAAAGTAAATTTCTAGCTCTCTTGGCTCTGGAGAAAACTTGAAAAATGCGACCCAAGTGAGACTCTACAGGATCAAAAGACAAAGAAAAATACCTCAAACCTTTTTTTTTTTGCAGTCTTATGATTTTTAATTTTAAGCAAATCTCATGGTCCCGACACGTCTTTTGAACACTGCAGCTGGCAATCCTGGAAGTGTGACTACTGTAATTACAGTTAAATATACATTCTGAAATGCACACCATGTTGGTTAGTTAACTCTCAGAGAAAAAGGTCAGGATCTGTCACGCCCTCACACCGGTGCATGAAAGTGAGAAGGGGCACTCAAGGCGAGACCCCCCCTCATTCAGAGCCTGTGCAAACGCCTGTATCAATTTTTATCACGGCAGTACCTGAGAACTTTGTATTTGACTGTGGCACATGTGCAGTTTCACCTTCCTCGGTCTCTGCGTTGGGAAGTAGCAACGGATAAGTAAATGCAGTATGAAGAAAAAAAAGAAGGGAATGCTATTGACAACTGCTTTAGCAGAAGGTGACGTTTAGTCTGTTGCACATGTTTTCCCATGGGGTGGCTCAGAGCCTCTATTCGTATTTTAAAAAATAAATCGGGAAACAATGGCTTTATTTTTGCCCAAACCAAAGTGGATCTTCGTGGACCAAAAGTCTCATAAGCTGAAAAGTGAACACACTTGAAAGAGCTTTGCTGGTCACCTTTACAAAGAAGATTGCTGGTAACACTCAGATATATTCTCAAGGGCGCGTCAGCTTTTTGGGTGTAAAACAAAACAAAGCCAATGGATAGTCTTTTTAACAATCACACTGTCCATTAGACTCTTAAGTCACTTCAGCACCTCTGCAGACATTACCCAATAGCACTAGTGACTTAGTAGCAGACAAGTGACATTTCACTTTTACAGTAGACAAGTATGGGAGGGGAGTTCTGGATATTCCTCAGAATAATTTCTTATTCCACGGATCACAGGAAGCAGTTAGTAAATTATTGCCATTTGCAAATGCCACACAGTACAGAACATATTTTCAGTACATTTTGAAATGCATCGTTTGTGAATTCAAAAATCATGAAGCAGACTTCCACCCCCAAAATAGCAATCTCCAAGTCCAACTATTTTTCCCAAGCTAGACATTCCACTCGCCTTGCTCCATTCCCCATCTCAAACTCTCAGTCCTCCAGACTCCACTTACTGCATCATTAAGGGGACGGGAAGTGCTGGTTAGCTCAGTGGTGCAGTCTTCCACATTCTCTCCCTGTTTTTTTTTGCCAGAGCACTTCCTGGCTGTGCATGTTCTCAAAGCCCAGAGCTGTGTGCACAGGAAATGCAAGCAGCTGCTGCAGAGACCTACTCAATCAGGAGAGCAGCCTCTGATGACTACCGCTGGGAATTACAAGTGGCTCAGCCCAAATTCCTCAGCTGTCTACAAGAGCAACATTTTAAAAGAGCCTTAAATTATGACTTTTGTGATAGTATTGTGACTGTTGGTAAAACTGACACCTGAACCACAACATTCATCTCTGTATTTGGATTTTGGCCTCTGCTAGAGTTCGTGGTAGAGAGTTTATTCAGGGATTTGATTCAGGCCCATCTCTGTTTACTATAGTGCAGTTTATATTATTAAATATATACAATGTAAAATACATCATGCACCACATTGCTCAGTTACAGTTGTAATAGAACTTTATGATCTGTACTGCCTAGGGTTGCCAATTTTGGTTGGACATATTCTTGGGGATTTCATCACATGACAGTCTTTAATTGAAGATGAATCTTTAATTCCTGAAGATGTCAGGACAATCCTGGAGGGTTAGCAACCCTAGCACTGCCTATATATTATTTTGAATATATGGTCTCAACATTGCAACAACAGAGTTTGCATTAAGACATTCATATACCAGAGAAGGCTCTGAACCCAAACTTCAGATATCAGTAATCCTGAACTTTGGCGTGTTGGAAATCCAGACCTGGATCTGGCTCTAATTGTAGCAAATAATGATGGTCCTTATCTTTATAATGAGCATAACCAACATCTTGGCTCAAAACACCCTGAATATTCAAAACCCACATGCTAACTTTGTTGCTTGAACCTGTTTCTAGCGTATCAGTATATAACACATACAATGTATATGATCTCTTATATACAATATATTTTTTGAAACATGCCATATGTCACATCAATGACTTCTGTGACTGCTACCATGACACACCCCTGAAAAGATGAGATTGAAGACCCTTTATAGAGAGAAAGGAAGGATGGTCTTGTGGTCAAAGTGCTGGCCTGAACCTTAGGAGACCTGGGTTCAGTCTCTGGCTTTACCACAAAGATGCTATGTGCCCTTGGGCAAGTCACTTAATGTCTGTGTCTTGGTTTTCTGAGCTGAAAAATAGAGTTAATATTTTTCAAAGCTCACAGGTGTTGTGAGGATAAATTCAGGAACGTTTGTGGAGTCCTCAGATACTATGGTGATAAGAAGTGTATATGTAAATAGGGGCCCACACAGACAAGTTGCTTGATCTATACCAACCCTCACAGACAAGAGCTCTGATCCCCTGTCCAGTTGTTAAGCCCTCCCCCCAGAAAATGATCCATATAGATTACTGAAGTGTCCATGGGGACTCACACACCTTTTGTTGCCCAGCACCTCACAAAGCCTAGGGTGGTCCCTGATGAGTTGTAGGAAAAGAATGCTAGTGATCTCCTAGTCCAGGAAAACATGCCTCAAACACATTTGATGACATTTATCATCACCAGAAATCTGTGATATCTTTAGAAAACAGCTGTATATTAGTTCCTCTGTTTACTTGTGTGTATAAATGTAATGTTAGGAGAACATGGGTGAAATGTAGTATGCAATGTTTGAGACCAGTTAAAAAAAGAAAGCAATTAGTGGTAGATAAACCTACCTATGACATCTTCCTAACGGTCACAAATTGGTGACATGAAAATAGAGTAGCTGAGGTAGAACATTAGAACTTGCATTGCGGGAAAGTGGCTGAGTGGTTGCAGTGAAATAGGATTTTGATTTGACTGAGTTGTACTATATGCAGTACAACTGGGTACTATTTATTAGCAGTGCTCAGAGAGAAGGAGATAGGTTTCATAGCGCACCGCGTATGGCAAGCTGCATTGTAAAGAATGTACATATGTGCTGTGAGTGAGGCAAGGGGGGCTATGAAGTACTTATCTCATGAAAGGCTTAACCCTGCCAGTTTGACCCCATTTAAGTCAATGGGAGTTAAGGGCACTCTCCCCCCCAAGGAATTGCTCAGCACCTTGTGGCATCAAGTCCTCAAACCACATTGTGTATGGTGCACACAGAACGCACAAGGGCTCTACAGGATTTAGTCTCATTCACTGTGAATATTTTAGGGTAGGTTGTGAGACCTCCACCTCCTACGGATCTCGTAAATTACATGTGATGAGGGCAGACTAATGGTGTCTACCAAGTACTATATCGTTCTACAGCACTGAGTCAATTCTCATTGCTGAACAATTTAAAAGGGAAACAAAGTGAAGGTGGCACTGGTTACATGTGCATTACAATTTGGTCTTTAATTATACAATCATATACTCTCCCTCAAAGAAAAGGAGTACTTGTGGCACCTTAGAGACTAACCAATTTATTTGAGCATAAGCTTTCGTGAGCTACAGCTCACTTCATCAGATGCATACTGTGGAAAGTGTAGAAGATCTTTTGATACACACAAAGCATGAAAAAATGCTTTGTGTGTATCAAAAGATCTTCTACACTTTCCACAGTATGCATCTGATGAAGTGAGCTGTAGCTCACGAAAGCTTATGCTCAAATAAATTGGTTAGTCTAAGGTGCCACAAGTACTCCTTTTCTTTTTGCGAATACAGACTAACACGGCTGCTACTCTGAAACCACTCAGTCTTCAGCAATTCCAATTCTAGAGTCAGTAGTTGGCTGCTTCCTCAGGGTCCAGCGAGATAGGGAGTCTGGCTGTAGGACACAACTCAGTCCTGCATTATTCAACCATTGAGCCCATAGTGCTGCCTCCATCTTCCACTATTTATAGCCTTTTTTCCCCACTGTGCTCCAGCTGGCTGATCATGACCATGAATGTGTGGACCTTGGTAGTTTGCTTGCCCTTAATGAAAACCCTCTGCACAGCCCCAGAGACAACTATTCAGCATGCCTAGTAACTACCACCCCTCTAGGCATTCTGGGAACTTCTAAATGCTCTGTGCTGTTCTCTGCACATGCATACAGACAGAGGATTCAGCAAAAATCCCTGCTTCTTCCCCACTGTTTCTCCCCACCCCTTTAGGCTTTTTAAAGAAATAATTTGCTGCAGTAGAAGCATGTAGGTAACATACACTATACATTGTGTATACTAAGTTTAGTGTTTTAAGGGTGGGAATTATATATATGTCTATACATAATATATATGAAACAGACTTTTGATGTTACTGTAAATTTCTCTGTTTAAAAGAAAAGCATAGGAAACATTTACAAATTCATTTTTATATTGCTAGTGCCAAAATTACAAACAGATGTTTGATGATTGTACCAAGGTTTGCATCACATGTGTCACTTATGATTCATTTTAATTAATCCAAAACGATTTCCCATTTCTCATTCATATATGAAGCTTGAAGATGTGGGTCACAGATATTTGAAACTTGAAGTGTTCAGTCTAAAAATACACCTTGAGGTCTAGTCTCTAGCGAGTAACCCCTTCAGTGGTAATACAAGCATACATACTGAACATGTTCCCTGGGCATCAGATAATATTACAATTGTATTGTTTCTAGTGTGCCATACCTCCCTACCTTAACTGCTTAAATCACATACACTATTTTATTTAAAAATAAATAGAAGTCCTTTATTGGCAACTATAAGGTACAGATATTAATGGGAATACAAATGATTTAACCATTTTAATATTTGTGTAAAAATCTGATAAGCTCTTTGTTTTACAGTAAACCCCTCTTATGACAGAATTGTTTCAACTGAAAAGTGCTATTTTAGCACATGTTCATAATCATCAGTGTTATCACAACCATGCCTCTTGCTGAAGGCAAATTTGTATATGAACCAAGTAACATGGCTAATGCACTGAGGCCCTGATCCTGCACCATAGAAATCAATATGAGTTTTGCCATTGACTTTAATGAGAGTAGGATCCAGCTCTAAGTTAGGGGTAATGTTTTTTAGCTGTGAAATGTGGAGAAGCTTATGCCATATCGGACAGTTCCATGCCCTGAACACAGATGGAAGAGTATATGATGCCAATTTGATTCTTACCAGTGTGACAGGGAGTGCTCACCTCCTCAGTGCCTCTTGTTGGCTGGGTGTGATGCTGGAATCTTTTTTCACTTACTGCTGGTGCCCTCTGTAGGTAGCTGACCTCGCTAGGCACATCTTCCGTGGCTCAGCCCTCTGGCTAAGTCAGACAGTCAAATGGATGAGCCCCTTGTAGGCTATTGAAGTCCAGAACAAAAGTCTTTCAAACCCCAGCTCAAGCTGGACTCAGCCCCTCCTTCCTGAAGGTGCCTTCTCTCTTCAACACCTCTAGACGCCTTTAAATCCAGTTCTCTGATCAGACTTCTAAAGGAGCCACTTAGGCTACTTCACTACTGCCAGTGGGGGAAACTCAGGCCCATCCACTACTCCAAGTCCCAACCCAGGGACCCTATATACAGCAGCCATATACCACTGCTTCCAGTTCACTGCTGCTATTCCCTGAGCCTTTTCCCACATAGCCCCTTTCCTTTCACCCATTAACTTAAGGTTACAGCTCTTAGGTTCTCTCATTCTTAGGGCCAGTAAATCAGCCCATCAAGCGTCCGGTCTAAGCCAAGCCCCCTTCCTCATCCCTCTTCTCCCAGTCAGAGACTGACATGCAGAGCCCCTACAGCTCCTTTTATCTGAGTCTACTGGGCTCTGATTGGCTGCATCTATGCAGTCTCTCTAGGCAGGCCTGGAGGACCCAACTTCACTGTTCTTTTCTTGGACTGGGGTGTGGTTGGGGCTCTCAAAGGGCCAGTTACAACCTGTCACAGCTAGTCATCTTGTTCTCAGAAGGTAGCACTCATAACTCATCTCAAGCAGGATGGTTCTGTTGTACAAAAGCTTTTGGATGTTAATGTAATTAAGAATCCATTGATTAAATGTATATTATGCTTAGTTTTGATAAATATCAGAGCCAAAATATTTAAACTTGGTTGCCTAATATTAGACAACTTTCATATGGATTTAAAAGCCTAAAGTTGAAAAGCCCAAATCTGAAAACTTTGTATCGGATGTTTTATGTTTCAGGTTGGCAATGATCAGACAAAGTCTTGATATATAACACAGGGTCTTTAAAAATAGTATGCTTAAAAGAAGCCCAGGCTTAACAAAAATAGGTGCCCAAAATTAGGCCCCTAAATCCATATTTAGACACCTAAATAACTAGCCTTATTTCCAAAGTTGCTGAGCACCCAATAGCTGCCATGGAGGTTAGTGGGACTTGCTAGGTGTTCAACAGTTTTGAGAATCAGGCCACTGATGTCCCTACATATGGGTTTGGGAGCCCAACTTCAGGCATCTATTTTTGAAAATTTTGGCTAAAGTTTGTAATTAGTCCTATGTGGAACATTCATGGTAGTACAAGGATGATATACAGCTATGTGAGCCCCTCTATGATCTGGTGCATGCTGGATTTGTGAAAATAACTGACATTTTGGTTCATAGAGGCTGAAAGTGAAACATCCCTACCTTGTATGTTTGTTAAGAAGTAAAAGTTAGACAAAAAGGCACCTTTACCTGGAACATCCACAGGATCAGGGATTCCTAGTTCTTGTTGGCTATGATGGTCACCATTAACAGTCTATATTTATCCACAATTACTACAGCATTGCATAACCACAGCTTATTTTCCTAAGCTAAGAATAGGGAAAACTTGTTGTTTTAAGTTTAAGGAAATAATTGTGCTACCTCAGAAGGCACCGTTTGTGGTAACTAGTGTCTTTGTAACGGTGGCCACTCCATATGAATATCCATAGCTCATGTTCCATGCACTTTGGGACTGAGATTTGTGAACACATCAAACCCACACCAATACTGATGTGGAAACGCTGCACAGCCTTAATTCAAGAGTTAAAAGAGGAACATAGAACACATGAGATCTTCAATTATCTGAAACTCAAAAAAGAGTCCTAAAAAAAGTGACAGGTTTCAGAGTAGCAGCCATGTTAGTTTGTATCCGCAAAAAGAAAAGGAGGACTTGTCACACCTTAGAGACTAACAAATTTATTTGAGCATAAGCTTTCATGAGCTACAGCTCACTTCATCGGATGCATGCAGTGGAAAAAGTGGAAACTAGTCAAATTACAAACGATGACTATAAACAAAGAACACAAGTATGTAGGGACAAAATTAGAAAGGCCAAGGCACAAATGAGATTAAACTAGCTAGAGACATCAAGGGTAACAAGAAAACATTCTATATATGCATTAGAAGCAAGAGGAAGACCAAGGACAGGGTAGGCCCATTACGCAATTGGGGGGGCCAAGGGGGAGGGAATAATACCAAGAAATGTGGAAAAGGCAGAAGTGTTAAATGACTTTTTTGTTTTGGTTTTCACCAAACAGGTTTGTAATTATTGGACGTCTAACATAGTGAATGCCAGTGAAAATGAGGTAGGATCAGAAGTTAAAATAGGGGAAGAAAAAGTTAAAAATTACTTAGACAAGTTAGATGACTTCAAGATGCCAGGACCTGATGAAATACATCCTAGAATACTCAAGGAGCTGACTGAGGAGATAACTGAGCCATTAGCAGTTATCTTTGAAAAGTCATGGAAGATGGGAGAGATTTCAGAGGACTGGAAAAGGTCAAATATAGTTTCCGTCAATAAAAAAGGAAATAAGGACAGCCCAGGGAATTACAGACCAGTTAGCTTAACTTCAGTACCCACAAGGATAATAGAGCAAATAATTAAGCAATCAATTTGTGAACACCTAGAATATAATAAGGTAATAAGCAGCAGCATGGATTTGTCAAGAACAAATTGTATCAAACCAAGCTAACAGCTTTTTTTGACGGGGTAACAAGCCATGTGAATAGGGGGAAGCTGTAGATATGGTATATCTTGACTTTAGTAAGGCTTCTGATACTGTTTTGCATGACCTTCTCATAAGCAAACTAGGGAAATACAACCTAGATGGAGCTACTATAAGGTGGGTGCATAACTGGTTGGAAAACTGTTCCCAGAGAGTAGTTATCAGTGGTTCACAATCAAGCTGGAAGGGCATATTGAGTGAGGTCCCACAGGGATCAGTTCTTGTTCTGGTTCTGTTCACTATCTTCATCAATGATTTAGATAATGGCATAGAGAGTACACTTATAATAATTGCAGACAATACAAAGCTTGGAGGGGTTGTAAGTGCTTTGGAGGATAGGATCAAAATTCAAAATGATCTGGAGAAACTGGAGAAAAGGTCTGAAGAAAATAGGATGAAATTCAATAAGGACAAATGCAAAGTATTCCATTTAGGAAGAAACAATCAGTTGCACACATAAAAAGTTGAAAATTACAACGTAAGAAGGAGTACTGCAGAAAGGGATCTGGGGGTCAGAGTGGATCACAAACAAAATATGAATCAACAGTGTGACACTGTTGCAAGAACAGCAAACAATCAGGAGTGTTGTAAGCAAGACATGAGAAGTAATTCTTCCGCTCTACTCCATGCTGATAAGTCCTCAGCTGGAGTACTGTGTACAGTTCTGGGTGCCACATTTCAGGAAAGATGTGGACAAATTGGAGAAAGTGCAGAGAAGAGCGACAAACACGATTAAAGGTCTAAAACATGACCTGTGAGGGAAGATTTTAAAAAATGGGTTTGTTTAGTCTGGAGAAGAGAAGACTGAGAAGCGATATGATAACAGTTTTCAGTACATATGGTTGTTACAAGGCAGAGGGAGAAAAATTATTTGCCTTAACCTCTGAGAAAGAAGAAATGTACTAAATTACAGCAAGGATGGTTGAGGTTGGACATTAGGAAAAACTTTGTAACTGTCAGGGTGGTTAAGCATTTGAATATATTGCCTAGGGAGGTTGTGGAATCTCCATCACTGGAGATTTTTAAGAGCAGGTTAGACAAACCCCTGTCAGGGATGGTCTAGATATGAGTGCAGGTCCCCTCCAGTGCTACGATTCCATGAGGCTGTACATTATAGGATTTAGGTGTGTAGGGCACTCTAGTCTATTCTATCCACATATGCCCTCTGCCTCACCATCTCCACTGCTATTTATGCCTATGGTAGCTGGGTGTGCAGTGTGTGTACTCTACACATCAACGCAAGTGTAGATTTATACTATATCGGAATAAAGTCTCCACAATGGTTACATAAATTATTTATCTCTCCTTGGTTTCAGGCATGGTCACTCATTATCCAAAGTTTGGCAGGTAGTGCTGGAAATGTATGCAGTTAGCGAACAGAAACATTTTTAAATAACAGTGATAGTTATAAAGCTCAATTAAATATATTACCAAAGGAATGCCTCTTTTGATAGTTTGCCATAATTCACCAAAGTAAACTCTCTCTCTCTGTGTCTACAGAGGGGGTTGGGAGTTATTTTGGTGAATTGCGGCAAACTATTAAAAGAGGCATTTCTCTCTATATAAAAAACAAGGACTTTTCACCCCAAAACTGGATTTCAGGATAGAAACACAGGCTCCAAACCTGCAAACATTTATGAATATGACTAACTTTAAGCGTGTGCTTACATGTTTACAGCATCAGGGCTTGATGTTGCAGAGTATTTTTTATTTTATTTTAAAAGAAAAAACATGAAAAGAAAAATTGTTCTTCATCAGTTTGCAAACAACATAATAGCCAGAATGTATCACCATATCGGAGACATACCAATAGAGTGACCTTTCAGAGACAACTCAGGACTGGGTCAGACTAAAAACATCCATCTAAGAAGTTCAAATCCTTTCTGAGGAGATTTCAAGTATATTTTATATTAGTTTACAGTATTACCGATAGAATGTCTGTCCTAAACAAGTCCAGAGAGTTCTACTTCTGTTCATTGTGCATACAAAGACATTATTAGTATCTATAAATTATCTCTGCCCTCTCTCATACAATATTTTGCATTTTGTTAAAACCAGACTCATTAGTTAGGAAAGAAAATAGGTAACTTTATATCTGTTGTGAGGTTTTCATCAGACTAAGTCATAGCACAAAAGGAAAATTGGGCAAAGCTTGTAATATTCAACACTAAGTAATTTTATTTCCATTACTTCATCGGAGCTACATATCAGCTATTCAGAAAATGGTCCCAAAGAGAGTCTTTAATTTAAATTGTCCGATGTTCTTTTGGCATCCCTGCATTCTGACATTTCGGCATACTGAAACCCAGAGATCTGTTCTCCATAAAACTTGGATCTAGCTTCAGCTTAAAGAAAAATGTCTTTTTCTGTTTTGTTTTTTTAAGGTGGAGTTGAGATATTGTCATCTTTACTGCAAGTTTGTTCAAGTTTGTTCAATCATTCTCAGCTTCAATATTTTGTGTGTATATAGGAGTGATGGGGTGAAAATGAAAACTACTAGCAGCTTCTGAAGTTAAGTTCTGATTTTGTCGCCCATTAAAATCAAGGGGAGGTTTTGCCTTTCACTTGAGTGGGGGCAGGATTGGGCCCATCTAATATTTTTTGGAGACTTCATTTACTTGCAGTAACTGTAATTAAGCAAAGTAACTGTAATTAAGCATACCTCTAAAATCGAGCATAATCTAAGAGGTAGGAATGGTTTCTGTTCACAGAAGCCCTGTATGCAGTGAAAATAACAGACAGAAATCTAGGGCCTGATCCAGCTAATCTGATTCTTCAAGGAATTCGCTAAAGCCAGGGCAATAAATTGGATTAGAAAGGGTTTGCAAAATTGAGTCCCTTACACTGTATAGAATTATAGGTTTGAAAAATTCTCAGAAAATGGTGGAGTGGAAATATGAATAAATGTCTTTTGACATGACATGACAAAATGAAAAGCACGGCCCCCTTTTGACTGGATGGGGACTGAAAAACTCTAGGAAAGATCTGTTTAAAGCCGCTCAGAAAATTAATCCTTGAGAGGGCTGGTTTGTTGAAAAATTAAATGTTGCCAAGAAAAATCTTGGCCTTCTTCAAAGCTGGTTAATGCTTTTGGAGCTGATTGCTTCTCCTCTTCTCCCTCCACAGGCCTGGAGAAAGTGCCAAGGGATCTTCCCTCAGACACAACCCTGCTCGATTTACAGAACAACAAAATCACTGAAATAAAGGAAGGGGATTTCAAGAACTTAAAGGATCTCCATGTAAGTGAATAATGAATTGACAGTTGTTGAAAATGGGAGGAGGAGATGATGCATTTTAGAGCTGTAATTTAGAGAAAGAAACTTGAGATATGTTAATGCTGTATCTTCTACACTTCACACTTATACTGTGCAATCAAGCAGCAATACCCCCTTTGCTTCCCATTCAATAAGTTAGGAAATGCTGCTGCTAAGATCATATTCTTTGCCTGATCATGTCGGTGCCCCTCTTTGAATAACTGGACTGGCTCCCCCTTCTTCACCACATCAAGTCTGAGTTTCTTGTCATCAGCTTCAAGGCTCTTCAAAACTCTTTCTCCACCTGTTTAGCCAACATAGTTTCATTTCAAGTTGTTCTTCATCCCTTCTACTTTGCTAACAATGCCAGTGGTGATGCCCCATTTGTCCACAGCACCATCTCTGGGACTGCTTATGTTCCTCACAGAACACGTGTCTATGTGCTTTGCTGGATCAGGGTCTTACTGAAGTGCTCTACAAGACCCACTCCCTCTTGTCATTCGAGTTCTTTCTTACTACTTCTTACACTTCTGCCATGATGCCTACATAAAATAAACCAATGAACATATCCATTTAATAAAGAGAAAAAATCACTAGATAAAATCTTGGCCCCATTGACATCAATAGGGTCAGGATTTCACCCACCATCTTTGTTGCTGTCCCACGTTTTCTTGTAAAACCATCTTTATTTTCTTGTTTCCCCCTTGTTCCCACATGTCTAATTTAATTTGTAAACTCTTCAAGGAAAGGTTATGTCATCCCTTTAATTCTGAGAGCCCCCAGGAACACATTTGGGCACCAAAAGAAAAAAAATACATAAAATTAATACTAACTATTACCTTAAATTGAGTTAGCTATTAATATAAAAGGTGGAGAACATTGTTATCCTTCCTGAAAAAAACAAACTAGTTATGTAATGTGCCTGCTTGAGCAGTCAGCATCATTACGCCCAATAAACATTGCTCCTCACCTTTGTTGGGCCATTTAGATTCTCTAGTTATAGGTTTTCACCTGCTGCAATTACATATTTCTAAGGGTCTTATTAAAAAGGGTCTTATTAAAAAACACACTTGTCTACCTGTTGAAGTGTATCTCAGAGATTATGGTGATGACATACCTCTGTACAGCTTGTGGATCATCAATTATTTATATAGCCCAGATATTTCTCTAACTGTGATGTCTGGGATATACTGGTATTTGACTGGCTCTCGCCTCATACTTTATAGTGTGGTGTTCAAATGATGTTAGCACACTGCATTTACTGTATAGTAAGGACCCATATATACTACAGTCACGAGCTACATTGTTCCAAGGCCGAAGCAAAGCCACAGTCCCATGCAGACTACTGCATGAGCAAACCAGCTCTATTTAGATTGCAAGCTGTTTGGGGCAGGGCTGTCTCCTATTCTGATTGTACAGTGCCTAGCACAATGGGGCACTGTTCTTGGTTGGCTGCTCCAGAGTTAACAACTCTTGCAATTTTAACACAAGTCTAGGAATACTTGTTGCTTTTCTTAAAGCCTCAGCTCCTGGAGAGATGGAATTAGGTGAGGATCTCAGCATTCATTCAAAAAAAGGTTGTGAAGAAAAGTTTGAAAATGTGACCCGAGTGTGACCTGAAGACTTAAAACACAGAAGTCAGACAAATAAAACTCCAATATTATTAATTTTAAAAAAAACCCTCTTGATTTTGAAGCCATATCTCGTGATTTTTTTGGTGCCTGAATCATGAGTTTTGTATGCTTGGAGTTGGCAATATTGCATCTAGGCACCACCATAATGAAATAATCTAATAAATTGCTTAGGAAATTAAAGAACTTTCATCAACTTAAAAAACTGCTTTTACTTCTAAGTCCCCTAAGAAGGTGTTAGAGATTTAATATCAGATAAGGATACCATCATCAGCTGGCAAAAACAGCCCTGAATAATGTTATATTATCATTTATTATGGCTGATTATAATTTGAAGAACTTTTTACAGTCCACTCCTAATTTTAGTGAATAACAAAGAGAGTCTCTGAGATGGAAGTTTCTACATTGTTGTCACATCATATGTGTGCAGTTTGCTAGTCCACATTTTGAAAAAAAAAAAGGCATTACAAAAAGTGAAAAATATTCCTAACATCTTAACCACTGCCTTCTTGCTCTGGAGCTGCAAACTCTTAAGATAAAAATCCTGCATCTATCCCATTCAGATAGTGATTTTTGCTTGATGCGCTGACCTAAGATAAGTTTCAAAACGAGAATAATGCTCTTTTTGTACCACACCTAGCACGGCGGTAATGCCAATAAATAATAAATAAATAATTAAATGATAATAATAAACTCATCTTTCCATAACATTGCTAATAGAGAGGACAACTGAGTAATTTTCTTTGTTCTATTTCTGTGCTTTGTCAGAAAAAATTACTGAAGGACTGATTCTCATTTACATTTAAGACCCTTTACACCACTTTGCATGGTCCCAAGTATCAGAGGGGTAGCCGTGTTAGTCTGTATCCACAAAACCAATGAGGTGTCTGGCGGCACCTGGAAGACTAACAGATTTATTTGGCCGTGGGTAAAAAAACCCACTTCTTCAGATGCATCTGAAGTTTATGCCCAAATAAATCTGTTAGTCCTTCAGGTGCCACCAGACTCCTCGTTGTTGTTACACCACTGTGACAGTGTCCAGACACCCTAAAGTGAGCAGAAATGTAATTTACACTATCACCCATAAAACAGAGAAAATGGAAGTTTAAAATAAAAAAAACTTTATGGGATTGCTTATTCTCTCAATGGCTGAGATGAGAATCCAGCAAAACTCTAATGAAGTCATGGGAGTTGCTGTAGGTTTACATGCCCGTTCAATTGAAAACACATACTCTGTTTTTACTCATTTTAGGTTTGCTTTCTTTTTCTTGTTTCAGTGGACAGGATCATTATGAATGATTCATTTAGCTGTGACTACATTTAGGGAAACATAATACAGACATTGAAAATATTGTGTTTTTTTGATCCAATATCGGACATTGCACCTCACAACATTCATATTAGCATTGATAATAGCACTGCTTCCTACTGAAGTCTGCTGTTGGACAAGAAATCAATCTGCTTCTAGCTGAGCATCAGAAAGAAGAAACAATGAGAGGCTTTACGTATTATAATTAAAGCTAGATTGTCACCATCCAGCTTCCATTTTGTTTTCATGTAAAATTTGCACATGTGCACAGACTCAGTAATTGTTGACCTTATTATCTTATTTGTGTCTGAAAATTCCCATACATAAAGTGAAGGCAGTATAAGAATTTGGCCCTAAAGAAATAATGCACTCAAAAAGGTGCATGTTTGTTATCCACTCCTGAAGTAATATTACCTCCTTTCCTAGTTGGTAGTCTGTGCCTGCAGTGAAAGACAAAACCATCTCCTGCACCTACCATGGCCCACTAAATGGGAAAAGGGATTTATACAAGGAAGATGGTGATGGAAGCACACGGTCTATGACTTATATAGAGAACTGTTATAAATTGTCAGCCACAGTTAAATGGGTTTGAGGAAAGATAATTCTATCTTGGAAGTGTCTATGATACCAAGATTTATTTGTTCCTCTTTATTTTTTTCTCTCCTCCTGTCTCCTTTCGGCACTATTGATGGTCTGTGCTTAGGTATCCCAATGTCCATGCCAAGCCACTGCTCAAACTGGGCATTATGGGAAAGTAATGGTGTGAGCCAACTTTTTCTCTCACGTGTGTGTGTGTATGTTTAAGATTTATCTTTCTTTCAGACCAGCAATAGAAAGTGACAGTCTCACACAGATCTCACATAACCACCAATACCTCAACCTTGTTCAAGCGTTGCACTAATCAGTTACCTTTCTTTTTCCTTCCAAGTGGCTCCATGCTGGGCTAGAGTAGACCAGGGTCAGACATTTTCAGCACCTTGTCATGAAACCTGAAGTGTACCCATCTCCCTTCTAGCATTTTTGTTTCTGCACAAAACAGCAGAGTGCATTTGTGATTGTTTTTGAGCTAGATGGATATAATCCCCCATTGTGAGATTGATTCTTTTTCAGGCTACTTGGCCCATGTGGTGTGTGTTTGGACACCAACTCCCTCCCCATTAGCACTGCCTGCAGATGTTTTCCCTCGGCTTTTCTCCTTCAGTTCATGTTTTTACTGACCCCTAAACTCTCACTAAGTTATTTTTTTTTAACTTTTGTTACAAGTAAACCATAGGAGGCACATTCAGAGAAAAGTCAACATTACCACTCCAAGGCTAATTACTTCTTTTTCTCTGAATCCCATGTATAATAGAGTTATTGTGACATGGAAAAAAACACATGGTTATGGCATTGCCAGGTGCCGTACTGGTATCTTAATCTCGGAAATTGTTGTTGCTCTGAGGCATGCCAAAGCTTCTGTTGCAGATTCTGTGCTGTGCTACGTAGTGAAAAATAACTTATGTTAAATGCCTAAGGCGGGGGTCTTCAATTGGGGTGCTGACCCGGCTGTCAGGGGGTGGTAACCACCCTACTTTTCCCTTCACTTATCATTAAATGGGGGGCACTAGTTAGTCTTTAAATCATGATTTGATGACTTCAGTAACTCAGCCAGGGGTTATGGGTCTATGACAGGAGAAAGTGAGTGAGGTTCTGTGGCCTGCGATGTGAAGGAGGCCAGTCTACCTGATCTTGATGGTCCCTTCTGGCCTTAAAGTCTATGAGTCTATGAGATGGGAGGCAGAGTCATGGTAGAGGAAAGGTCAAGAACCACTGGCTTATGGAATATACCTTCCACAACACCCATCTTCTTTCCCACAACATAAATTTTGTAAGAAGTGCCTTTTTATAACTAGTCTGATTTGTAAACTGAGAAGATTTTCTGAAAGTTTGCAGAAATTTCCCCAATAGAACATTGTCATATTCAGCACATCATTTTTGTAAGCAGAACACAGTTCGGCCGAAGCAATTTTGGCTACAGCCATTACTAAGAGTTCTGCTCCTTGGGGCTCTACAGATTCTGCTAATATCAACTAGATAGATAAGATCTGGGATAAAGAGAGTTACTGAACATTTTTGTAAAACTCGTGCCTGTCTAATTCTGGCCAAAACTACCTCCAGTACACTAACAGGGAATTTTAAAGAAGCTGATAAGGCTATAATTTAATTAAACAGCAGCAAACTTAAAACAGATTCAAAGAAGTATTTGACTGAGTGTTTTAGTAAACACATGTTACTCACTAATGGAAGGTAGGACTTCTGATAAACTTTTCAAAAAGCACCTAGAGGTACATCTTTACTGCACCCATCTTGTAGCGACAGGTAGTGTACATCCACCCATAGTCCCCTTTGCATGACATTAAACAGCAAGGTCGACTGTGAGGCACAGCTTCAATAAGTACAGTAAAGACATGCCTGACGGGTGTGGGTATATACTCGAGTACATACCCTACGTGGCTCTCTACTCGCCCAAGCTCTGCCTCCTTGTCTACACTATTTTTAGCAGTGTAGTCTCCTGGTGCCTCCCCACTTCTGGAGCCTTTCCCCTCCTCGGGAAAAGATTCCTCCAATAGGGAAAGGCTCTGCCAGATGGGAGGCAGCTGGGAAGGATTCCAACAGCTCCCCACAGCTGGCGCCTTTCCCCGCCGCAGGGAAATGCTCTGGCAGTAGGATGTCAGCTAGGAAAAGATTCATCAGTGGGGAGCTGCTGAAGCCATTCCCCATTGCCTCCCCTCTGCTGGAGTCTTTCACTGCCATGTACTACACACCACAGCATGTACTCAGCCTGCTCTTCACTACAGCATGTAGCCACACGTACCAGTGGTGTGTAGCGTAAACGTAGCCTTAGTGTGCCTTAGGGGCCTAATTTCCACTGAATGTCAATGGAACTTAGGTGCTTATACAAATATCACCATGGGTAAAAATCAACAAAAAGTGTACATTACTCACAATAGCCCTTGTAGTTACTCTGGTTATATTAAAAATGATAAAGGGCATTAAATCCTCATGATTCAGGGCATAACATTCACCACTAGCTGATACCAAGAAGTGTTGTTTCCCTTGTGCTAATATTGTGTTGTTAGCTGCATTATGCTGGGGATGGGATTTACAGCTTTCTCCAAAAATTGTGGCATTGGTTATTTTCAGAGAAAGGTCATTGTATTAGACAGAACATTGGCCTCTTCTACTTGCAGTTCTTCTGACTTATCAGTGTCAAGAGAGTAAGTGAGAATTATGACTATATCTTCTATATGACCATTAAAATTATTTTGGGAAAGGATTATTGTCAGTGAACTAGCCTGTTGAACTATGAGTGACCTCCTCCCAACAATCTGGTTGCTGCTGGTTAGTTCACAAAATTAAAGCAGAGATATACAGGTATGTGTGTACACTGTGGACCCAATATAAAATATACTACTCATTTTACTTAGGGTGAATTGAAAGGGGAATACATTAGGGAAAAATATACAGTGCACATACACACTGTTCAAAACTATCATTCCACTTTTCAACTTTCACCTTTCAATTTTCACTCAGAAGAGGTTGCTGCCACAGACACTTATATCCGCCTGGGCACTTATTTATTGCCTAACTGATTGATGAAAGACTCAAACATTCAGCTTTTCCCCATTAGATATACTGGTAGCTGACAGAAGTTTAACTATGGGAGGATTAAGAATTGGTAAGAAATATATTGGAATGGGACCAAAATATGTGGGCTATCAAAACATGTGGAGTGAAGGCATCTGTTTTTTTTTTTTTTACATTCCTACCAGTAATATGGTGCAGTAAGTGAACAAGAATGCCCTGGAACTGTGCTCTGCTAATAAATATAAAAATAATTATACTTTACATGTACATAGCACTTTGTATCCAGTACTCTCAAGGCATTGTACAACCATTAATTCGCTTAGCTTCATAACACTCTGTGAGGAGCATAAATAAATGTGTGGAAAGATGGAAGGAACCTCATGTGGATTCACTATAATATATAACATTCCTTATCTTTGATTTATTACAGTCCTCACATTAATGATTGGCATAGGAACTTCTTGTCTATTTATTACATTATTGTTTGTTAAACTTCAACAGTGTGATCAGTGCTGTAAGGGTTACAAATTAAGACATGATCCCTGAACTATCGGATTTAAAAACCAAAATGCTGATCCTAGCAATCGTTACTAAAGTGAACTGTCCTTACTCATGTGAGTAAACCCATTGACTTCAAGGGCCACACTATGTGATTTGTGATTTGAGTCAGACAAAAATCTAACAAGTACAGACTGGAAGACCCAAAGGATAGTTATAATGTCAGACATTATTAGTAGGCTAGATTGTGCCCTTTCCTTATGCAGTCATCACAGATTTTCTTCCTTGGAGAGACTGGGTAGAATGTGGGGAGAATTGGCTGGCTGCATAGTGGTAGGGGCAAAATACTGCAACCCAAAATAGGTGTTACAAATTACTCCCCACTCCTATTCCCATCACATCCAGGGAGCCCTAAGTGACACGATTTGGCCTATTGTTATTATTACTACAGAGACTGAGGTGGTGATGCAGTTATGTTTATGTGAGTTGCCTCTTCCCCACTGGTGTCAAATGAAAGGATTATATTTTGTCCTTGGAAGTAGACATGATTCTTATGGACTCCAATAGGAGCTGCACATGCACCAGAGAGCAGGATTTGGCCATAAGTAGTTTTGTAGGTATTTTTGTAGTTATTTATCTTTTGCTATTATGATTTTTTGAAATTCTGCATTGCATTTCAACACAGCCAACACAGTGAATCAGTGTTTTTTTGAATTCTTCAGTCTTAATGCAACTTTACCCTAAATTTATGCCCACAATGGAGGTTACAAAATCTCCTTTATTATTTCACAGGCATTGATCCTTGTGAACAACAAGATAAGCAAGATCAGCCCTGCAGCCTTTGCTCCACTGAAGAAACTGGAGAGACTTTACCTCTCCAAGAATAACCTGAAGGAACTTCCAGAAAACATGCCTAAAAGCCTTCAGGAGCTACGTGCCCATGAGAATGAGATCACCAAGCTGAGGAAAGTTGTCTTTAATGGACTGAATAGTATGATTGTCGTAGGTATGCATCGTAAGAGATTTTTGCTAAAGTAACTTGATGTAGTATATATTTTCTAGATATTACTCTTAACCCACTGTACTTGAAATATCTTTTACATGGATAAGCCAAGAAGTGTCTTGATAGTCTACAGCAATTAGACAAATTATCCATGATTCACTGGAAAAAAATGCTCTTTTGTTTAATACTTATAAATGTAAACTACTGTACATGTCACAAACATGTTTTGTTTGCAGAACTGGGCACCAACCCACTCAAGAGCTCAGGGCTTGAAAATGGAGCCTTTCAAGGGATGAAGAAGCTCTCCTATATCCGTATTTCAGATACCAACATTACTAGTATCCCTAGAGGTAAGAATAGCTACGAGATTTTAGCAGATTCAGGCATGTAAAATACACTGATCAGTAAGACTTCAAGGCCACGGTAAAATTCCACCAGAAGACAATCAGAGCCTTTTGAGTTAAATCCGTGCACTTCCAAATCTTGACTGGACTAGTACAAGGGCGGTGCAATTTGATATTCCATTAATAGAGCTCTGCGTGAGATTCAGTTACAAAGGTAAACCAGTTTATTTGGGATTTCTTCCAGCTGAGAGAGGAAGTGGGAAAAATGTTTATGGGCCTGATTCTGATTGAAATTACAATGGTGTAGATCAGGAGTAACCCCGTTTAATTCAATGGTGTTAGATTACTGTAAAACCAATGTAAATGAGATGAGAACCAGGCCCTGTGACTGTGAGTGAGTGTGATCTTCAGGGTCAAAGAAGCATTCATTTGCAAAATGGAAACATTTGCAATTTTTTTGAGTAATTCATTGTATTCATTATACTAATAGATCTCTAGTGTAGCCTATGCAAAAAGGATTCAAAAATATACAAAATGGCTCCAAACTGCAGGAAATGATGGTAGCTATAGTAATATTTTGTCCAGCAAACTGTTGTGAAAATGCACACAATTTCAGAAAGTTAATACCAGAAGTTTTTTATTTAGTATTATTCTCCCACTCATTTTCTGTTATGGCTGTTCTTTTGTACATACTGCTTACGATAGTCAAAATATTGGGCCCTGGGTGTTTTTCTGTAATAAAAGGGATTTGCACACTAAGATTCATATTTAAATATGCTCTACACAAAAGTAAAAAAACCCAACAGTAGTTTTCATTTTTAAATTAATTCTTTTGTCACTATTGCTAACTATCAAAGACATCTGGGTCCAAATTTAACACCTCCACACATAAATGTGTGCAGGCTGAAATTCACCTCTCTGCAGAGTCCCATTTAAGCTGTTTTGAAGATTTATGTGTGATTTAGTTGGTGAATATTAGCCCTCAGCACAGGGTTTCATTTCACTCAAAGTGAACTGCTATTTGAAAATCCACGCTTTTCAAGTTCTCCTCATTGTGAAAGTTCTTCTTTAATGTTTAAAACAAATACTTTTCAAAGTGCAAGTTGCAATATTCATGACTCTTCTCTGATGGGTCCATGCTCCACAATTAATTGGCCTGATCTCAGTTTGCTAAGGCTCTTTTATACCACTCTAGCAATATAAAAGACACATAATAGAACTGAGAATCAGGCCCATTTTTTATATTTGAGTTATACTGAAACTTTTTTGGGACATCTTCTATTTCAGGCCTTCCTCCATCCCTTACAGAGCTTCATCTTGACGGCAACAAGATCACCAAAATTGATTCTGAAAGTCTAGCTGGACTTGTCAACTTGGCTAAGTAATAACATTTTCACATAACTTACAAGTATTATGTAAAAAACAATAGCTGCAATACACACAATAGGAAGAAATCACTCTGTAGTTAAGAAGGGTGATAATCTTTTAGCTTGAGATGTGCCAAACCATTTAGCAGGAAAAGTTAGAGCTTGTCTACATGGTGTGGCAATGTCCATGAAGGGAGTGAGATTTCTAATGCACACTAATGTGTTGTGTGTTATTTGGCCCATATGGACCCTGCCGGTATGCACTCAAAAGTTCCCTAGTACACTTTAACATAGTGCTGTTTGAAAGGGTACTAAGTTGGAGCGCAATAGGGAACCATTAGTACGTACCAGCGGGGTCTACATGGGCCAATTCATGTGGAACATGTCAGTGAACTTTAGAAATCACACCGCCATAGTGTATATTACCCCCCATGTAGACAAGGCTTAGTGAGAACACCGGGACTTTGCCACTGAGCAACTCAAACAACTTTTTTGAAATCTAAGGAATTTACCAGGCAAAAACACTGCTACCTGGAATTAATTTTGAACAGACCTAGCAATAACCCGTTTTGGAAAATGGTCTCAAATTTTGAGGATTAACAATAAGGAAACTTTGGAAATTTAGGAAATCCAATGTTTGTGATATGTTGTGCAAAAATGTCCACTAGGGACTATTGCTATGATTCAGCAAAGCACTTACACCTGTACATCAAGGCTTTGCTGAATTGAGGCCTAAAGTAGGATGAGAGAAATAGATAGGAACATAGGAATTATCGTACTGGATCAAACCCATTGTCTATCTAGGCCAGTATCCTGTTTCTGACAGTGGCCAGCAGCAGATGCTTCAGAGGAAGGTGTAAGTAGGTTGATGTGGAAAAATACATGCCAGGACAATGACTCAGTGAACCGATTGAAAATATCATGTGCAATATTTTGAATAAACATTGTGCATATGATTCTCACCGCACTGTGTACTCATATACATTGGTACAGACTGCATGCAAAGTAGGTGTAAAATGCTACACTTACTTATGGTTTGGTAACACTTTACACCAACTCTTCACTCACTTTACACTGGTATAAATGACTATACAAAGCTGAGAGAGTCAGGCACTGTGACTCTCATACTGATGCTGACGAGGGGGTTTGTGAGGTAAGTATTTTGCATTGTACTGCTCTGGGTCAACAGCACAATGCAAAAGAATCATACTCTGTGCAGGGAGGTGGGTTTTTTTCATCTTAATAATGGCATTTTGGGGTTCCTCTAGATGCAGGAAAATATAGGGTGATGTCCGGTCCTTCAGTCGAGGATGTTAATAAACCAGTAGAATTATTCCGTGGGTTACCTCTCATTAACCATCCCATCAGAGAGTAATATGGGCCCAGTAATGTGTTAATTATCAAACTGGGGCTTCTGAAGTTATAAGATTATGATATTTTATAATGCTTTATGAAGACGAATATTTAATTTATCAAGGCCTTTTTTTGTCCCTGAGATAACTTATATGTCTATCATTCGTCTGACTGACAGAATGCAGGCAGAGAAGAGAGACAGTTGGAAAACATATTAGAAGCTAATAGGAGCTGAATTTGCCTCTCTATTTACATTAGTTTGGCCTGGAATTAAATGCACTGAAGTAAATATAACTGGTTCAAATGAAGTTTCTTGGATATTTTAAATATGGATAGTCCCTTTATTCTTTCTTGGAATCGGTCTCTTGGAAAAGCTTTTGGGGGCTTGTAAAATCCAAACAGAACATTTCAGTACTGAAAATGTTCAGTTCTCTGCTATATGTCTCATTTTGTCACCATGTGTTATCACAGATACACCTTCACCCAGAAAGCCATACACAATGTTCTGATGCCTTATTTGGAAGGCTCCTGAATTTTTTGTAAGCATATGAGAAAAATACAATAACTTATGAATTAAGGACCAGGAAGCAATATTTTAAATGCAACCATTTAGTCTAAAGTTAGTGGCTTATGTAACAACCTTATAGAAATGAGGAAAAAGAACCCTTCCAAAACAAAAATCCTGATATTTTACTTTGAAGTGTGGGTCCTGGCATTCCCCTTTCTTCCCCACCACCGTTGAGCTTCCAAATATTTCCAGCCAAATCCAACTACACGTTCCAAATTCCTCATTCTGAAGAACTACCATTTTACCTCCTTTTCACACGTTCACTTCCGATGGGTGTGATTATGGCTTTGGACAATGAAAGAAGTGGAGAAGAGGCCACCACCACTTCATTAATCAGACAGCAAGAACTCTTATAGAGGGCAGATATCTTTAGAAAAACACTCAATTTTTTTCTGGGGCTCTAGATTAAATCTACTGGCTTGGGAAAAAGGTGGTGCCAAATTCATACTACGCAACAGCATGCTGCAGGATTATCAAACCATGAGGCTCAATCAACCTGCTTTTAAATTTAGATTAATTGCGAATTAGATTAGTGGGGATGGGGCAGAGAGAGGAAGGCTGAAGAAAGAGGAGGGAAAGGTAGGGCCATTGGGAGAGCAAAGGGGGAGAATCCCCACAGGTGTGTTGAATAAAATACAAGGGCCAAAAAACAACCAGAAAAAAAAAAAGAGCTACTTTCATTTAAGTGCCTAAATAAAAATGTAGGTAGCCACCCAGTTAGGCTAGAATTTGACTTCACTTCTGCTGGAACCTATCGTGGTTAAGCAGTTTAATAGCTTCCTTAAGCTGCAGTTAATGTTTCAGACACAGGCCAGTTTAGTGTATGTCTGTGTTAGGACATTTTGGTACGGCACCTGTTCAGCATGATGCCTCTTCCTGGTTCCACTGTTTACGCTGTGGTGAATCCGTGACTACTACCGGAACAGCAATATGTTTTTTAAAGTTTACTTTTAAGTCTCCTAAAACACAGTTCACACAAAGCTACAGCAAAAAAACCCCTCTAACTTGACAAATGATTCTGTGGATTGTATATAGTATGGAGTTCCACAGGAGAGTGCGTGCATTAGGTACGTGACTGTACTAAGGGCTATCTCCCATTAAAAGTCAATGAGAAGTCTCCCATTGCATACAATGGAAGTTGTACCTGGGCCTAAATGCTAATATTCAGATTTGTGGTGTTTGTGTAGTCAATATGACAGCAACATGGGAAAGGGCCAGCAGAAGGGTTAGAGACTAAAGAAGCTGAACACATCCTTTTGAATTACAATATAGATGTTCATTTCTATTTTTATATATTTTTTCTTTCTTAGTCTTCACAAGTTATTCAGTGATGAGTCTAATACAGCTAAAACATCTGTAAATCATTTACAAATATAAAAAGCTATTATATAAAGAACCATTTCCCAGCTTCCTCCCCTTCTATCCCTACAGAAAAAAAGAAAGAAGATGAAAACCATACTGTGTTCTAACACTCTAAAACTATTGTATGCCACTTTTTCATCTCTGTCAGTATACAAAAATAAAAGCCAATTCTGCTGTTCCCATGGAATGCTCTTTATCTTAGACACGTCTGCTTCGATACTTGTATTTGTATCCAAATTATGTTTTAGATATGTGTTCATTTAGATTTTGTACAAAGTTTTGCCAAAATGACCATATTTTTGACACATCCCCAAACATCCTGTGTGATACACATTGCCAAAGTTTTCTAAATAATTCCAATACGTTATTTGCTCTTCAGGCCAAGCTAATTACATGAAATGAAATCCTGGAGTCTTTACTTAGTTTTTATGCACTGTAGTCATTGGGAACTTTGTTTAAGTAAGAACTTAAGTGAAGTTCTTAGGATTTGACATATTCTAGTAAAGGTAAGGGATCTTTTGAACTACATTAAGGTTGATTCTTATAGGAGTAATGTTACTGTCATATCAGTTATTTAGGGCTTAATCCAAAGCCCACTGATCTCAGTGGGAGGCTTCAATGGACCTTGGATCAGACCTTTAATAGTTTTGTCGTGTTATAGTAGTTTTGTTTGTAGTTTAAATCTAGTGAGTTGTACTAGATGTTAGCATTACTCTTTCTTTCCATGTTTATTTTATTAAAGACACTCTGCACAAGGGGTTCTAATCTTGACTGACATCAGTTCTGGGAACTTCTTTATGGCTGTAAAGTCTAATCAGATGCGTTCAGTTGTGTGGTTACATATTAGGTCCAGAATCTGACTTCTGTACCTGGTATAAACTATACAGCATTACCATAGCAGATTGTTGTGAAACTGCCAGTTTCTAGTAGTCTTCATCTATAATAAGTTGTACTGTTGTTAGAGGTTCTGATTACATCTATAAAATACTTGGGCTGTTGCTCAGAGTTGTAAAGTTAAGAAGTCCCACAACGAATATATTTTCCTGAAAATTAAAAAGCAATGCTTTAGGTTAAAGGATAAAGCAGACTCCTTCCCACTAGATATATTACAACAGATTATTTTACAGGATAGCATTCCTGCTGAAGAACAGACTGTTTTAACTTGGATTACCAGATCCTTTAGAGAAGGAAACTCATTAATTTTAGTGATTTCAGACATGAAGGGCAACAATATGCAAATACACATAGGACCAGATTTTCCAGACTGGACAAAATTGTGCTAGTAAATCCAGAACGTGCATACTATTAAAAGGAAGGATGGTTATATGGTTACAGCCCCTGGCTGCAACTCAGGAGCTCTGGGGTCATTTCCTAGCTCTGACACAATTCCTGTGTTTTGCTGGGCAGGTCATTAAATCTTTCTGTGCCTTAGTTCCCCATCTGTAAAATGGAAATAAATATATCCATATCTCCCAGGGATGCTGTCAGGATAAACTGATACATGTTGGTGAGATGCTCAGATACACTGTAATGGGGTCACATAAATAGAAAGAGAAATTTATAGTCTAGAGCCTCAATATTCCACTGGTCATGCAAGAAGCTCGTAAGGTGAATTTTAGAAAGTCAGTTTTGATAGCCTGGTGACTACTGTAAATGTGAATATATACAAAAATACACGCTGTAGCAATAGTAAGCAAGTAACTCAGAAATACAAGGTGAAGTGGAAACAAATTGAATTATGCAATGATAATTCTGGTAGCTCAAGTCATGGAATTTCCTGCTCATCCAAATGTATTGTGGCTTTGTGATTCTGTATCCCATTAGCAATCCATAGGGCCATCCTGCCCCATTGTGTGATAAATTTGAAAAACCACATACTTTGTGAAGAACTGCAGTAGCAATCACCTGTCAGAATTTGTTGTTTTGCTAATGTTTACCCAGTGTCATTTCCTTTTGCAGATTGGGTCTCAGTTTCAACAGTATCAGTGCTGTTGATAATGGCTCTCTTGCTAGTATACCTCATCTGAAAGAACTTCACTTGGATAACAATGAACTTGTCAAAGTGCCTGGTGGGCTGGCTGAACACAAATACATCCAGGTAAAGTATATCTTATGGACTCAGATGTGCAATAATTGAAAGGGATTGAAAAACAGGTCTTTGAACTATGGATCTTTGAACATTACACAGTACTGGCCATCCTATCTTTTTCATTTGTGCCCCCAAACTCTGACTTGAGGCAAGCCTCATATCTACTGTTTGGCAGTAATTGACTACACCAGGGGTTCTCAAATTTCATTGTGCCGTGACCCCCTTCTGACAACAAAAATTACCACACAACCCCAGAAGGGGGGGACTAAAGCCTGAATCCCCCTGAGCCCCGCCGCCCTGGGTGTGGGCGCCAAAGCCCAAGCATCACTGCCCCAGGCCCAGAGGCCAAAACCAAATGCCAAAGGCTTCAGCCCCAGGCAGGGGGCCTGTAACCTGAGACCAACTGCCCAGGGCTGAAGCCCCCGGACTTCGGCCCCAGGCAGTGAGATTCAGGCTTCAGCCCCGGACCGCAGCAAGTCTAAGACAGTCCTGGTGACCCCATTAAAATGGGGTCACGGCCCACTTTGGGGTCCTGACCCACAGTTTCAGAACTGCTGGATTACACCATTGAATATATGCTGACATGTAAAAGAAAGTACAGCATATTAGAGGATTGACATTTCATTTCTAATTTTGAGTATATGGACATGGAGGTACCTAGTCTCCTTACTGCAGAGGTCCATAGACCCATAAATGTGTGTGCAATGGAGATAATAAATTTGATAAATGTATCATGCACATTTTGCTGCTCTTTCCACACTGTCTCCCCAAGACTTCTTTTCAGATTCAAAACCTTTCAGCAGCTTTAGACAGTCATTTTTTTTATAACTGTCCCAGAAATGTTTGCCTTGGTCTCTCACAAAATTACACCTTCCTGAGGCCAAGAACAGTTCATATGCAGTTCCACACCAGTAACAGATATAAGCTCAGACATCTTCTAAGCCTGAAGGTCTAGAAATATGAAGTGAAATCCTGGCCCTATTGAAGTCAGTGACAAAACGCCTATTGATGTCAGTGGGGCCAGGATTTTACCCACAAATGTCAAATAACTGGAAAGGAAAGATTCCCTAAATGGGAACCAGCACTTGCATGCAGCTCTGGAAAATCCTGGAGATAGCAAACTTTAAAATTGTGACATTCCTAGACATAGGTCATTCTCAGAGGGTTTTAGAGCTCCCTCTGAGCCCTGTACAGTTGGACTCAGTATAACAAAGGCATTGCACTTGAAGAAAAACAAAAAAATAGTCCCTTTTGGAAATATAACCCTTTAAGATGTTTCTAAAATAGTTTTTTTCATTTAAAATGTGACAATTTACTAAATACATGATCAGGAGACAGCGTATAGAGGTTTTATCAGCACTTATTTGAGATGACCTATATAATAGTTGCTTTACCACGCAGAAAATAACTCAATTGTTAAAATAATGCTAATAAAAATACAGATACAAACTATTTTGTCCCTCCATATCCTGTATTTTGTCCTTCCTGTCCCTATATATCCAAGTGAGTTATCATTCTTAACCCCAGCTAGGTGTATCTTGTACAAGAGAAAAATATCATCAAGCTTGACTAAAGCATATAACATTTGTCATAAATAATGAAATTATACGTTGCAAACATTGGTGGAAAAAGAATGCCCATGCTGTAGTCAGCCTTAAAATCTTTATAATTGCTCTTGGCAAGGAGTTAAAATTATCACAATATTGATGATATTCCCTATATTGAAGCAAAAGGCCAAATAGAAAACAGTCTATGTTCACTTTGAAAAAAAACCCAAACACACACACTCTCTCTCCCTGTCTTGTCTATCCACTTTGTAACAAATATATTGGCCAGAGGAATGATTATGATTGAAAAATGTTTACAATCAATAATGATTATATCACAGTGCTAGTTTTGCTTTAGTTTTTGGGTTGTAGTCTCTTATTCAGCTAGATACTTAGGCACAAGCCTAACTTTAAGCATATGAGCAGTCACAAATACTTGCTTGAAGTATGGCATGTGCGTAAGTACCTTTCTAATTGGGCCCTTAGATTAGAAGTGACACAGCTTTATTTGACCAGTCTTCAGAAGTTATTAGCAGGGATCCTACAAATCTGTTTGCCACGGAACACGTGGAAAAAGCACAGACTTTGCATTTTTACAGAGAATCTTTAGTTTTTACATTTTGTGAAAAAATAAAATCGTATACAGTAGAACCCCATTTATCTAACCCTCCATTATGCAGCTTTCCGTATTAACTGAAGAGGGGCTGTCAACCCTGGGCAGCTGGGATCAGGCTGTCAGCCCTGTGCAGCAGGGCTGAAGCTCTCCAGATTATCCAAATTTTTGATTACCTGATCTGGCCCCAGTCCCAATTAGTTGAGATAAACGGGGTTCCACTGTATCAATAAAACATTGCGTTCAATATATATTGTATCTAGGGAAACTGAAGTTCAGCATTTCATTTTAAGTGTGGAAAAATTTGTCTTTTTATGTTTTTTTAATCAGATAATTTTGTTTTGCTTTTTAATCACAGAAAACTAGGATTCCTGGTTATTAGCCATGGCAAAGTTCAGTTAAATTTTTAGGGCTTGTCCTCACTCCCTACTGGATCGATGGGCAGCGATCGATCCGGGGGGGGGTCTATTTATCGCGTCTAGTCTAGACGTGATAAATTGACCGCCGAGCGCTCTCCCGTTGACTCTGGTACTCCACCGGAGCGAGAGGCGCAGGCGGAGTTGAAAGGGGAGCATCAGCTATCAACTTACCACAGTGAAGACACCGCAGTAAGTATATCTAAGAACGTTGACTTCAGCTACGTTATTCACGTAGCTGAAGTTGAGTAACTTAGATCGATCTCCCCCACCTCTCCCCCAGTGTAGACCAGGCCTTAGTAGCTCAAGAAAATTAGCATAAAGTATCAAATGAAAGTGTATTTAGAGAAACAGGTAGATTACTGTGCTGTCATGTACTGTACAATGTTTACTGATGTTCTGAAATATCCAGATTAGTTATGCACTTTGCCATAGTAGTCTGATTTCTCACTGAAACAATTGTATATATTTCAGGTAGTCTACCTTCATAACAATAAAATTGCTTCTGTTGGCCCCAGCGACTTTTGCCCTCCTGGATACAACACCAAAAAGGCTTCCTATTCAGGTGTGAGTCTTTTCAGCAACCCTGTACAATACTGGGAAATCCAGCCATCTACTTTCCGATGTGTCCATGAAAGTTCGGCAATACAGCTTGGAAATTACAAATAGAGCCACAGAGATGGAGCTCAGTTGTATTTCAGCTACAAATACCTGTTGTCATAAGCCTGTTTAAAAATTGTTAACAATTAAAGCCAAATACTGGAAACTTCACTGAGTGGATATCACCCATTGATGTAAAATTACTGATTCTTTATAAGTGTATAAGACAAAACACACCATCAAAAGAATTGCCAGCTGTACTCTATTTAGACTTATTTCAGCCTTCATCTTGCCAGAATGCTTTCTGTGGTATCTTTCAGTTAGCTGAACACTACAGGTTTTCACATTCCATTGTATATGAGATTCGGGGTAAATATTTGTCAAATCTTTTGATATTAAAAACAAATGATAATGATTGAGGGTTGTTGGGTTTTTTTGTTTTTGTTTTTATAGCCACTCATGGAAATTGGTAGAGTAAAAAGGAGATGAGACTCTATTTTTTATTCTTGGGCACAGTTAGCCCCTTTAAACTTAAATCAAGCCCTGGAGGTTTAAAAATATCTGCTATAACATGTTTAAAGCCTGTTTCTGAATGTATCTATTTAGCAAAGGCAATATAAATTGTTGCTAATGTCATTATTTTGGTAAAAAAAAATAAAACAAACTCATATTGTATACATATTTCCTTTTCTAAGTGTTTACAAATCTACCTGAGCAATTCTAGTCAAGGTTAGCAAATAAAAGTTTTGTTGGCCTAAAAAAATAAATAATTTGCAGTACAAGACATTTGTCATATATTCACTACTTTTGGATCATGATGACTACCATTATCTGGGGCAAATCCAGCACACCTTAATCACATGAGCAGTCTCATTGTCTTCACTGGGCCTACTTGTGAGAGTGAGGTAATTATGATTTAGCCTTCTATATTAATCCACTTATAGATATAAAATCTAAAAACTTCAACATTCTTCACTGATTCTGTATTGTACACTAGTCGACTCTCTTCACTGTTTTCAGTTTTTAACTATTTTTTTAAAAAAAGACAAGTAGAGATATGCAGCCTGCCTATCTGAAGAAATGGAGGTATTCGTGGGTCTTGGAATATCAGCTGACTCATACTTCTGGGAACAAGATTAAATCACTGGCCAGAACTGGGACATCATTCTTGGAAATCTCTTCTTCTTCTAAGAGTGGTTTGAAAGCAATCCATGTATTTGGGTTCTACAGTTGGTATGAGAGGGTAATAGGCATGGCAAAGGAAGGCTGCACATTTCTACTTCCGTTGTCTACAAAGTTCTTTTTATACTCATTCCAGTTGTCATGTTAAAAGAACCTTCTGAGGCCACTTAATTCTCCAAGTCAATCTTTTCAATTTGTAAAACTTGTATGGCTTTTATATTAAAGAATGCTGTAATACAGGCAAACTCCCAATTCCTCGTCTTTATTATGTAGGTTATGTAATCAAAACAGACAAATTGTCAGAATTATAATCCTGGATGGGTCCACAAAAATAAAAACCTTCTATACTCAGTGACAGCTAAAATGAGCACACATTGTCTCTTATTCCCCAAAGAAATTAGAAAACAAAACAAAAAAACCCACTTTCCAACACAGCAGTCTTCTACAAATTTCTTTTCATGAGAAAGAAAATGTTCTTTTTGTAGCTGTCACTACTGTAACTAGCAGAAATTATAAAGACCCATAATATTCATAAGAGATGTGGACAGAATTTAATTGCATACTTATTTCATGTCTTTTCCATTCATTCAGTCAAATAATCTCCTTATTTAGTTCTGCGTATCTGGGAGTTTAAGATCAGAATCTTTACATGGCCTGTCATGTGGCAGGATGTCAGCCACCAAAGTGAATTTTTTCTATAGGATCTTTTGGGAAATTTGACATAATTCACTGGGGAGAAGTAGTGTAGAAAACTACACTAGAAACTAGAAACTAAACTAGAAAACTACAAAAATAGCATTTTAGCAAAGGATACAAGTATCATCAACAGCCATAAAGAGTCCACACAACTAATATGTACACTGTTTAAATAAATGGCCACAACTTTTATTAATGTATTACTTAAACATCTAGATCCAAATATAACCAAAACGTTCCATTTCTCCCTACCTGGCAGTAGAACTAGTCCAATGCAGTACCTTTCTTTCATGCTGTGGTCATATGTCTCATTTGGCCGAGATCCTGTTATGTGGTAGATATGTGGTAGATTCAGTCCATACTTCCCCTCTGTGTACAAGGAACTGGGTCCTTACAAGATGAATGTATGATCAATGTTAAAGCAAATGCTGTCCCCAAAGACTACATCCCTCGTACGATCCAATCACTGCTAATATAATGTGGTCTCACTGCCTCTCAGACCTGTTCTTTAAGTTGGAATAAATAAAGGCCATGATAATACACCCTCACTCTAGTGGGCTCATGCCAAATTAAAGCTGGTCCAAAATGAGACAACACTTGACTGGTGTATCATCAAATATATGCAAAAAGAACAGAAGTACTTGTGGCACCTTAGAGACTAACACATTTATTAGAGGATAAGCTTTCATGGGCTACAGCCCACTTCATCGGATGCATAGAATGGAACATATAGTAACATATATATACATAAATATAAGTTGGAAGTTACCATACAAACTATGAGTGGCTAATTAGTTAAGATGAGCTTTTATCAGCAGGAGAAAAAAACTTTTGTTGTGATAATCAAGATGGTCCATTTAGACAGTTGACAAGAAGGTATGGGGATACTTAACTTAAGGAAATAGATTCAATATGTGTAATGACCCAGCCACTCCCAGTCTCTATTCAAACCCAAGTTAATGGTATCTAGTTTGCATATTAATTCAAGCTCAGCAGTTTCTCATTGGAGTCTGTTTCTGAAGCTTTTCTGTTGCAAAATTGCCACCCTTAAATCTTTTAGTGAGTGGCCAGAGGGATTGAAGTGTTCTCCTACCGGTTTTTGAATGTTATGATTCCTGATGTCACACTTGTGTCCATTTATTCTTTTGCGTAGAGACTGTCCAGTTTGGCCGATGTACATGGCAGAGGGGCATTGCTGGCATATGATGGCATATGTCACATTGGTAGATGTGCAGGTGAACGAGCCCCTGATGGAGTGGCTAATGTGATTAGGTCCTATGATGGTGTCACTTGAATAAATATGTGGACAGAGTTAGCATTAGGCTTTGTTGCAAGGATAGGTTCCTGGGTTAGTGTTTTTGTTGTGTGATGTTTTTTCTCCTGCTGATAATAGCTCATCTTAACTAATTAGCCTCTCACATTTGTATGGTAACTTCCAACTTATCTGGATAGATAGATAGATAGATAGATAGATAGATAGATAGATAGATAGATAGATAGATAGATAGAGTGACAAAACTCTGTCCTTGCCTCCGTGGGTCCCGCATTTCCTGGCGGATTTCGCTAGCCTCAGAGGCCCACTGTGACCCTGCACGTAACCCTTATTTCTCTAGAGACAAGGGTCACAGTCTACTGATCCATTTTCATCATAAACCAGCGAGGGAGGTGAGGAGAAGTTATCCTTCCTTGCACAGTCTCTGTTGTCTCCCAGTCTCAGTGATTAATCAGAGGGCAAAGGTGTGTGTGTGGGGGAGCCCGGGCCCACCCTCTACTCCAGGCTCCAGCCCAGGGCCCCCATTAGTATCAGCTATGGTAGCTGACCTTTTAGAAACATAACATGTACAATTCCCTGGGCTACTTCCCCCACAGCAGCCCTCACTTCCTCAAGCTCCACTTCACCCTTACCTCAGGGCCTCCTTCCTTGTGCCTGATATGGTGTGTACTACTCAGCTTCTCCAACAGCGCAACTTCCTCCCACAGCTCCTGACATGCACACCCACCTGACTAATTGGGAGGCTTTTAACTAGTTTCAGCCAGCCCCTGATTGGCTTCAGGTGTCCCAATAAACCTAGCCTTCTCCCTGCCTTCTGGAAAGTTCTTAATTGGCCCCCGGTGTCTTAATTGACATGGAGCAGCTGCCATTTCACTTATCCTGGTACCAGGGATTTGTTTAGCCTGGAGCTAATATATCTATCTCCCACTACTTTTCTATAGCCATCTGGCCTTGCCCCATCACGATAGATAGATAGATAGATAGATTAGATTAGATTAGATAGATAGTGACAAAGTTCCTGCTCTACCTTGGTGGGTCTTGCGCTTATTGGTGGATTTGCTCACCTTGAAGCTTCATGGCAGCCCTCAGCTTGGCCATTTTTCTGAACCCACAGTCCAGGTCGACTCCTCCTGTGTCTGACCAGGAGTTGGGAGGTTTGGGGGGAACCCGGGCCCACCCTCTACTCCGGGTTCCAGCCCAGGGCCCTGTGGAATGCAGCTGTCTAGAGTGCCTCCTGGAACAGCTGTGTGACAGCTATAACTCCCTGGGCTACTTCCCCACTGCCTCCTCCCAACACCTTCTTTATTCTCACCATAGGACCTTCCTCCTGTTGTCTGATAATGCCTGTGCTCCTCAGTCCTCCAACAGTCCACGTTCTCACTCTCAGCTCCTAGTGCCTCTTGCTCCCTTGTCCTCACACGTGCACCACAAACTGAAGTGAGCTCCTTTTTAAACCCAGGTGCCCTGATTAGCCTGCCTTAATTGATTCTAACAGCTTCTTGATTGGCTGCAGGTGTTCCAATCAGCCTGTCTGTATTAATTGTCTCTAGAAGGTTCCTGATTGTTCTGGAAACTTCCCTGTTACCTTACCCAGGGAAAAGGGACCTACTTAACCTGGGGCTAATATATCTGCCTTCTATTACTCTCCTGTAGTCATCTGGCCTGACCCTGTCACAATATATATGTATATATCTATCTTACTTTATGTTCCATTCTATGCATCCGATGAAG
Organism: Lepidochelys olivacea; assembly: GCF_965140295.1. Taxonomy (NCBI): domain Eukaryota; kingdom Metazoa; phylum Chordata; order Testudines; family Cheloniidae; genus Lepidochelys; species Lepidochelys olivacea. The sequence continues at coordinate 273,153,207 of NC_140411.1, forward strand.
CGGGCTGTAGCCCACAAAAGCCTATGCTCTAATAAATTTGTTAGTTTCTAAGGTGCACAAGTATTCCTTTTCTTTTTGTGGATACAGATTAACACAGCTGCTACTCTGAAACCTACCAAATATACGAACATCCCCAAACCGTTCTATTTCACTGGCCAATGGCCCTACTGGGCCTACAACAAGCTGAAAATAACCGCGAACACCATGTGGTTGTCAGCCTGCAATGAGGAAAAATTCTTTACTGACCCCAAACCATTGGGAAGCCCAGCACTGTTAAAGCACTGTTTTTCCATACAAATCAAAACCAGGTTGCCTCACATTAGAGGAAATGAAAAGAAAAAAACATAAAGCTATCAGGCAGAAGTGAGGGAGAGAAATGGGCAAGAGCAGAATGCCTTCTGGCCAGGCAGGACAATATAATCTCCTCTAACCCCTCCCCACCCCCAGCATGAATTGTGAAAAGGTAAGGTAACCCATAGATAACCTCTGGGATTCAAGCCCACTGGTAAGGGAAGAAAATCCATGTCTCCATGGTGCAACTACAAGGCACGTCTGCCCTTCCTGGCAACTGTATTCCATGGAGAGGTGGGTTATAAGAAAACACTATGATCCTCTCCTCAGGCAGACCTGCAAAAGCACATGATGTTACAGTGGAGGGCATTCTTAGAGAATCAACAATGAAACTATATGCTTACAATTGCTTTCATTTGCCATTTCAAGCTGGGTGAAACAGCAATACTGAGGGGAAAAAGTTTAGCGCCAGATCTTCAGCTGGTGGAAATCAGTGTAGCTCTGTTGAAGTCAAAAGAACTACACCAATTTACACCAGCTGCTTATTTCATTCAAAATTTTAATTAAATAAAATCTGGCCACAAAAATCTATAGTAACCTCATTGTCCTTGCTAGTCTCTTTCTCTCTCTCTCTCTCATATAGATTAAAGGAATAGCTATATTGAAAATCTCCCTAGAATCTTGCAATGAACAAGTTGTAATAATATAAGTTAGAGATACAGTAGGCCTTTTGTATTATCAGACTCTAACAATGGTCATGATTCAGCAAAGCCCATAGGCACACACCTAAATGTGAGCACATGCTGAAGTGCTCTGCAGAAGAAAGGCCAATGTTTCCTGCTAACTTTTGCAATCATGGTGCAAATATATATTAATTCATCTCCATTCATAAATTCCTGTATAACAGTTAATGAAAAATCGGTGTAAAAGATTGCTATATTCTCCCTTTGATTCATACTGAATCAGCAGTGAAAGCCTGGAAATAAGAAAATTGCTATCTGTTACTAATGTTCTTGCATCTTCCCAAATACTTATTTCAGTCTCTGTTGACAATACTGTAAATCTATTCCATTGCTTCTGTAATCTCCTTCCAGTAATTTTTAACTATACCTCATAGGTCTAGGATTTTCAGAAAATACACACACATTCTTTCTTAGCAACAGCAAATATCCACAGAGTGTTGCACTTTGAATGTCAACTATAGTAAGTGGAGAGTAACTGAAAAGAAAAATAACCAGTTAAAGATACACAGTTTGTAGATTGTAAAGCCAGAAATGGCCATTATGATCAGTTGCAGAGCTGATTATTTTCTCTCAGAGTTTACCAGGTCATCTGCAGATGATATAAACTTCCAGGCTGATATATAAACAATATCGACAGTTCTAGTCTCGGAGTCTCAGGAAAGGATCAACTCCAAATTCCCTGAAGTCAAATCAAGATACTACACAGACCATGCTGTTCCAATTTCCAGCTTCTGAAGACTTTCTTTAGTTCCCCTTTGATTTTTAGTCTGTGTCCACAATCTTCCAATCTCAGAGTCTGGCAGCTGATCCTAGTCCCAAGACCTGCATGTTCTGACCTGCCAGTGAACCTTTTCTCTCATAATCTTTCTCCGTTTATGCTTTGTTTCTTTGCACAGATAATTTTAACTAGTTCAGACGTGCTTATTAGACACAAATTAATAGAGCAATAAAGAGCTAACTTTCTATTTTCGATTAATGTTAACTGTATCACTGTAATATCATTAAAGCAACCACGAAAGATTCCCAAAGGGTTCACGGTCGCACAACTATTCTGAGGTGCCATCTACCGACAGTGAGTGTTGCACAGTCTTTTCCTTACTCTACTTCACCTCCTGTTAATCCAGAAAAAAATTAAAGAAAAAAGGGCTGAGCAAAAGAAAAAAAGGCAGCAGTGACACAAATTAACATAAAAAGAACAGGAGGACTTGTGGCACCTTAGAGACTAACAAATTTATTAGAGCATAAGTTTTCATGGGCTACAGCCCACTTTATCGGATGCATAGAATGGAACATATGGTAAGAAGATATATATATATATATACACATACAGAGAACATGAAAAGGTGGAGTAAGAGGCTAATTAATGAATTAAGATTAATTATTATAGCTCATCTTAATTAATTAGCCTATTACTCCACCTTTTCATGTTCTCTGTATGTATATATATATCTTCTTACCATATGTTCCAGTCTTTTCATCTGATGAAGTGGGTTGTAGCCCATGAAAGATTACGCTCAAATAAATTTGTTAGTCTCTGAAGTGCCACAAGTTCTCCTGTTCTTTTTGAGAATACAGACTAACACGGCTGCTACTCTGAAACAAATTAACATACTTATTCTGCTCACTGTGTGTTGACATTGTAATCAGAAAGCACAGCTAGGAAAAACTCAACGCCTTCTCAACACCTATGTTCAGATATTCAAAATGTGACCCTTGATCTCTATGTTCTTTTTGTCACCCAGGATTTTTCTCATTTATAACATGATTTGCACACAGAAATTTGCACTGCAATCTCTGCTCTGATAGCAGGGATGAATTACACTCTCCGTCATTTCATTAAACATTAGCAGCTATATTTACCCAATGGTCCATGAGAAATGATTCAGTCTTTCCTTCCCATTTTAAAGGATGAACAAGTGCATTAGCTGGCTCTAACTTGCTCACTCCTAGGTATCCAATAATGAGCAAAGAGAAATTAAAGCAGTCGCATCACTGAAAAGCCAGCACAGCATTTGAGCAGGGGAAGTGTGGCATTAGGAAAGTGAACATTAAGTGTACCCTCTTTATGAACAAACATTTTTACACAGAAGGGGGAAGTGAAATTAGTTGAGAAGCATGAGCCATAAAGACAATTGTGAATGGAAGACATCCCCATCATCTCACAGGGTCAACTGGAACAGAGGAAGAGGACTGTGTGCTACCCCACTGGCTCTGGAGAATGCCAACCGCAGTTTTAGAAGCTGATTTAAAAAGGAATACAAATAGTTTGCTTCATCCATACAGTATGTTCATTTTAAAAGCCATGGGACAGATTTTGTCCTCCTTCCCTTCCCCCTCCCCGCTGTACAGCTTGAGTACTTTATAAGGCTTGTTAATACTCTGCAAGAGGTTGGGGAGCAATCTTGGGGTGAGTGCAGTGTAAGGCTGCTTATTGTAGCTCTACACTGGTTCCCCTTATAAGCCTCACTCTTCTGTGTCTGAGAGGTTTCAAAGGGTGGTTCTGGAGGACTTTTGTGTGAGGTTATTCAAAGCTGCCTTGTCACTTCTCTTATTCAACATGTTTATAAGGCCACTGGGGGACATACTGAGATGATAGGAATGTGGTGCTAGTAATATGTGGATGCCCCTCAGCTTTATGTCTCAGAATTCAGCAACCCCAGATGCTGCACCATTAGCTATTTCTCGTGGCCTAGCCAAGACTAGGACTTGGATGAATGAACCTGAGCTGGCTGAAGTTTATTCAACAGAAGATAGAAGTGATGCAAGTGAGCTGGAAGAGGGATTTGAAGGGTATAGCAAAGGCAATTCCTGCCCCTGTTTATTGAAAAAGTATTGTCACTCTTTAAAAATAATTTTACTAATATATAATACAACAAGAGAAATTATACAGTATCATAAATATTAAAAATATAGTATTACAATAACAAAACCAAGGACTATATGCAGACAAGAAAAAGGGACATTGTGACTCTGAAATCCATATTTAGAGCTGCACAAAGCAAAACAAAATACCATTGCAGGTGATCAGATTAAATATTTTAACAAAACTACAAAAAAAACCTCCTTACTTAGGTCTCAAACCTGCAAACATTCTTGCATGTGCCTAGTGTCACTGATTTCAATTAGACTATTCAGTGTGTGCAAAGTTACTACTGTGCATTTACAGTTGCAGAAACAAACCCACCCATTCTTTTCCTTGTCGAAAACTAAATGCAACTTTTGAAGGGGAAAAAAACCCCTGTATCTTCACTCGGTCATGACTGAAAGCCTATTGAAGTCAATGGGAGTTCTTTCATTGACTTATTGCCTTTGGATCAGGCCAGGGCCAAGGTAGGAGAAGACAGCAGAGACAAAATGTTACCATTTTTGTCATAAAATGGGTGAGATCTTATTTGGATAAGAAAATTGGTCTATGACACTTTTTTTTTTGTCATTAGATGTTCGTGGAAATGGCAGAAAGCATAAATTTCTCTCCTTTGTACTAATTTGCACGTTTTCCAAGAGTGTGCTTTCACACATGACAATAAACCAAACTAAATACTAATGCTTTTGTTCAGCTCTTCCTGCATTATTGATTTCCCATGATTAAAATGTCCATCTTATCTTTATATTTCATATTTAGCCCAAATAGATATTCATTTTCAAATCAACTAAATGTATTTTTAAGAGAATTAAAGAAGAAAACTGAGGATTTTGCTACTATTTTGACAAAATTCAACTTTGGACAAATTGGATTATTGCTTCCATATAGAAAGTTTTAGTGAAACCAATTAGACAAGTGTCTTTCCATGTTCCGTCCTTTAGAAAAGGTTCAAATTCCAGAAAATCCATATAAGCACTGAAAATAGGGACCATATGTGTCTGCTACTAAATGCTAGCATGTATTCTGAAGGCACTTTTAACAGGAAAACACTCAGGAGAACCTATTAAGCTTATTATATAGTGTTCTGTTGATGATTCCTTTTATCTTCTTTTAATTGTAGAGTAAAGCTTTCTTTCAGAGGAATCAAAAGATTAGCCTGGATAAGCTGAATTCCAGAGCATAAAGGAAAAAGATGGGGTTCAAAAATCAGTCAAGTATGAGTCTACATCAAAAGGAAAAAGGGAATCATGTTGAATATTGTTTATATGTGTAGGGAACTTCAGATAACTGTCTTGTTTCGGAAGGCTCACTCCTGAAAATATTTAATCACTCAGTTTGTCAATGCACATCTTTCTAATGTGCAGAGAAGTCAGTATGTTGTAATGAGATCTCAAAACATAGAAGAGCCTTTGATATTTCTGCTACTGGAAACAGTTTCACAGATCCCAAATCTCAAGGCAATTTAACATCACATCATAGCCTCAAAATTAAGCAAAAGTGTCAACCCATTGAGTGTCCTTTCCCTCCAATCCCTCACTGTTCATACTTAGAACTTTTAAAACCATGCCAACCATTTTTAATGACTCACATTCATATTCGGATGTAAAGTGTATCCTGTACAGTACGCTAAAGGTCATGTGAATTCTCCTTCAGTGGATGTATGTACCAGGGAACAGGTTGTAAGGGATTAAATGGGAAGGGCCCTCATTACTTTCTACACACTGACTTCATCTTTTTCAGTAAAAGGAATGTATTACGGGTAAAGGCAATATTTTCCACCTGTAGAACTCTGAAGCACAACACTGAGAGGATAATTTTGTTCAACTTTTAAATTGACGTGTTTTGTTGACACCAAGGGCAAATACAATTGCACAACAGGTTTAGATTATTTTATGTCAGCCAATACTTTTGTGGTAAAAAGCAAACATTCAGAGACTGGGTTTAGTTCAGGTGAGATGCAAATATTTTGAAAGCTTTTCTGAAAGTATTCAAACAAGAAAATTGGTATTTTTGTGTTCAGTCACTACCTAAGGATTTAATATGGCATGCCATAAAGTGCCTGAGCACAAGATAGCTGGATAAACTGCAAATTATAATATCTCATTTACAATATTCCCAACTGCAAGCATTCAAAAATCATCTCAGGTCCTCCAAAATGAAAAGATTGACTTAAAAATTATGAAGGTTTTGTTTTTTTAATATATTTTGGGTCTTTTTATTTTCCTTCTGAGCCTTTAGGGTTCACTTTTCCTACTTTTTTTCTGCAAACATGAGGAATAGAAACTTACTTTAAAAATACAATAAATAAAAGCTAAGATTCTCACTTAATCAAAGGAATTCCGAAGCTGGTACTTTAAGAAACAACACCAAATATCATGAGACTCTTGATAAAATTGAGAGAGTTGACTACACTGGCATTAGTTACATTTTTTCCACAGTTCAATTTCTACAGCTAACTGCCATAAACTAGCATCCTCTTTAATGAGGAAGACACATTACCAACTATTTACAAAAAGAAAAGGAGGACTAGTGGCACCTTAGAGACTAACCAATTTATTTGAGCATAAGCTACACGAAAACTTATGCTCAAATAAATTGGTCAGTCTCTATGGTGCCACAAGTACTCCTTTTCTTTTTGCAAATACAGACTAACACGGCTGCTACTCTGAAACCCAACTATTTACAATCTGCTTAATTAAGGCTCAAGCACTCACCCCAGTAGGCCACTGACTCTGAGCCCCTGGCCCTCTATGTTTGATTATTGGCAAATAGGGAGTAGACAGCCCCCAAACTTTCAGGACAGGGGGACAACAATATCTTCCTCCTCCTCCCCACGCTGAGCCTAGGCAGCGGAGAGCCAAGGAGGAAAGGGAAGGCCAGTTGCAGCTCCAGAAGTGCTCCTGTGTGTGCAGTGAGCAGCAGGAGACTCCCCCCTTCTGTGAAGCTGCCGGAAAGATAAGACAAGAAAAGACCTTCACTCACTACCTGAAAGGCAGTGGCAGCACCAGACCCAGCCAGGAGGGGGAAGCAGAGGGAAGACCCAAGTTTCCTCCTGCTGGTAGCGCTCAAAAGTAATGTGTGTGTGTGTTGGGGGGAGGGGAGGAATTAATCCCTTCACCACAGGCCTGGGGCTTGTGGGAGGAGGCAGAGAACACCTGCCACTCCTCCACCCAATGGAGGGAAAGAAGATATTGCTAAGTGGGGCCAGAGAACCATCTGAGACAGGCACAACGTGTGGTTAGGGTGGGACACAGAGTGCTCTATAAACATGCACAGACTCACACGGGCATGGAGTAAAATTTTTGAAAGCACACACACTTTGCCGAGTAAATATAGGACATGGTGCAAAGCAGGGGCTTTCAGGTGGTGAGGATTGCACTCATCTGTGAAACCAGCTGCTTGTCCTCCCTCCACCAAACTTCGGGTCAAAATGACTCCACTGCCGTGATGTGCCCCACCACTACACACACACACTGCCTGGCAACATAACTCCACTGGTGCAGCATAGTCATACACTCCCCTGGGACTCCCGAGGACCCACCCCAGGATGCTCTAGTGCAGAGGTGGCTCCTTGTAAAAGAGTACAGTTTCTGGTACTATCAACTTTCCTCTGATGTTTGTGCTGTGTTCATGAGAGGGGGCTTCACAAGTGCACACCCCATTCTCACCCTGCCACTCCTTCCTCCTATGCATGACTTCAATCTCGTGGAGAGACTTCTGCCAGTCCCAGGAAGGGGGAGGAACAAAGCTGCAGAGGAGAGGAAGAGTAGCCTCTTCTGCACAGGAAAGGAACAGCCATACCCAGAGGAACCCCTTCACCGAGAGAACAAGGGAATTCCAATCTGGCCGCTGATGGCAGAAAACAGTGCTATCAGCTATGCTCAGTAATATTAGATCACCACCATGCCAAAAACTCCTTAGTAAATGCAAAGTGTTAACTGTTATCTGCCAATAAAAACGTAAAACAAAATCAGGTTGACAAGCAAAACAATCTCAAGAATACAAAGACTAGCTGCAGAGTGAGAAAGAACCAATGTGCTCTTGTAAGATATGCATAAGGGATTTTATTACACCAGCACTGGCTAACCCAATGTTAGTTGGATCATCCTGTTAACATTATCCGCTATAGACAATCAATTATGAGTTAAATGATAGTGGTTCGCATTCATGCTGCTTTAGTTTTATCAGCATTTCTTTGAAAAAACATAATTTTCATTTGAAAATTAGCCCTATGTTAAAATCTGGAATATGACATCTCAGTTCAGAGATATTAGATATTGATTGGCTCAACAAATAAATCCAATTCCTTGGTTATTGCTCTAGAAATATAGTCCAGAGCTGGAGGAAAGTCGATTTTATTAATTTGTTTATTTATATCCTATAACTTAAAAACAACAAAAACAGTGTGACTCAAGTTTTACATTGTACTAGTCTATATAACCATGTATTGCTAATTACCCTCATCCTCCCTCCCTGTTTCTCACCACCAGCTCTAGTATCTTAGCTTAGATCCTAAGCTTTTTGTGGCAGGGATGGTGTCCTTCCGTATCTTTGAACCACATCTGGCACAATAGGGCCACATCCTGAGCATGACTTTTTGGAGCTACTGTAATAAATATAATTAGTAAGATCAGTGTCTCAATCATTTAAGCAGAAACCCATTGCTCTTGTATTAATTATTCTTTTATTACTTTCTAAAATAAGTAAAATGTGCTTGGTTCTGTTCAGAGATAAAAAATAAAACAGGACAATGTGACAGAGAATGCAGAACAAGCATGAAAATATACTACTATATGTAGGAGCACAGCAAACGGAAATGGATGCAAGAAAAAGACGAATGAAAGTTGTATAACTAGTGTTGTCGAGCTCTGAGTGTTTTGTGCGGGAACAGTGGGTTTCTCACTCATGCCAATTCAGCATAGGGAGTAAGAATAGGTACAATTCAGGTTGATTTCTTTCTTAAACAATTTGTTTAAATGTAAAGTTCCAATAAATAAGGTAGATTAGAGGGCACGTCTACACAGCAGTTAAATACCCCAGGTTGGCCTGGGTCCGCTGACTCAGGCATGCGGGGCTCGAGCTGCAGGGTTACAAAATGCTGTATAGATGGTTGGGCTTGGACTAGAGCCTGGGCTCTGGGACCTTCCCGCTTTGCAACCACTGTAAAGTCTTGGAAGAAATGCTGTATTATTAGGGTTGGGTGGCAGTTTTCTTTTGCAGGGAGAAAGTTTGCTGCCTGCCTTAATCTCTCTAAAAAAAATAAACTCTTGAGGTAGAGTTGCTCCCTGGCAGCTAAGGACTGATGTTTTGGTTGAGATTCTTGAACAAAGGTTTTATGGGCACAGTGTTCGACCACCTCTGTTCAAAGCCTAGTGGATATAGAGCAAAATATAAGTTACACTAAGACAATACCCAAACACAGCATCAGTGATTTCTCCTCCAATGGAAAACCAACCTGCAAGCCTCCAAAATCTGCAACCAGTTGGTAGAGGGGTGAAAATAATATAATACTGCAACTAGAAGGATTTTTCTTATGAAAACACTGCTGGTTGCTGTAATGTATAAGGAGCATTTCATGAACCTGTGACAATGTCATCACAGTACAGTCTTTATTTTAGGATTTTCTATGGTGTCCATCACCATAGTATCTAAGAATTATATAGGTAAATTAGATCTACATGAGGAGCTCAAAGGTTGGGTTTTCTCAAAGGTCTCTTCTACCTTTTGTAATCCCCACCCAGGTCTTAGGAAGACCTGCTAGATTATATATATATACTGTGTGTGTGTAACAATCTGGACCTGATCCAATGTACACTGAAGTCATGGGAGTCTTCTCAATGACTTCAATGACATTGGAATGAGGTCCTTGGTTGGAAAGCCACAAGACACATGGTCTTTTTTTGAGAATCTCTGTGGGACTAAAGAAGGAATGATGTGTACCCATCTGCTTCCACCCCTGACCTACCACACCCATCCCAGCTCACCCAATTCTTCCCACCTCGTGTGGATAGCTGTCCTTCAGAGAGGGTGCTGTGAGGTCCATAGGCCGGTGGAGGACAATGCCACAGAAGTGGTTGATTCCCTTTTTCCATGTGGGCAGAGAGATCTGTGTGCAGCTTGTCTCTCCTTGTACAGATGTGAAGGGTGAGAGCAATCTGGGTCTGAGTGTGTTCTCTGGTATACCAGTGCATCTATGGAGTTATTCCAGTAAATCTTGTGATGCAAATCTCAAAGACCTTCAATTGTCCTCTATTCTTCTTGAAGACAAACTCCTATTGAAGACTATGAAATTTTGCTTGAGTAAGTACAGTGTAAAAACAGAGTGAAGATGTCAGGATTTGATCCAAGGAGAGCGGAAAATTGGCCTCTACATTTTAATCTGACCTTTAAAAAAATCTATTTATAGTTTGTTTTTTATAAAAAGAGAACAAATGTAACATGTTTTACTGAGTAGTAATTTTAGTTATATTTGTTTTTTCATATTTTGTCTGGTGCTGTTTCTATGCTATTTCCTTTCAGACACGGAGCTAGACACTCAGTTGACATATACTGGCATAGCTCCATTGAAGTAACTGGAGCTAAGACAATCTAAACAAAGTGAGGATATGATCCCATATATTTATTGTTGCAGCTGATGACATCAGGAAACAGTTTAGAAGCTTGCCTCTCCCATTGTGCCCACAAACTGTGAGAGCTCTTGTGCCTACAATTATTTGTGGGTTCAGTTAATGTCTCCTGGACAATGAAGCACTTGATTGTACTCACACCTCAGGTATTTATCTGCCTACATTAACTGTACCTACAAATAATTACAGACAAAACCTCTTAATCCCTGGTTAAGGCTGCACTGAAAAGTTGATCTTCAATGTGATGCTTCTTGATTTCTTGAAAATAATTTCTCTCTTAAGTTCAGCAGAACTGCAACTGGTGACATTAACCAAGACTAAAACAATTTTCATACTTCTGTTCTGCCCTTAATCACTCTATCAGTTAACTTCATCACTTCCTTTTTATACCAGTGTATGAGATGCAAAACCAAAGAGACCCTTACTTCCAGTAAAGAGATCTCTCACTGCAGAGGTAAAATATATTAGAAGGAGCTTTCTCCCTATTCAATCACTGTTACAAATACTCCTCTTAGAGAAGCAGCACAGAATATCACTGCTGGGTTCTATTTCTGGCTCTGCCAACCTGCTGTGTAACTTTGGGTAAGTCACTTCACCTCTGTGCCTCTTTTGTCCCTGTAACAGAGTAGATCTACCTCTCAGGAATGCCCCCTTCTGGTCAGGTGTGTTTTCTGTCTTTTCTCGATTTCCTCCGCTCATTGTGCCCCCTGTCAGCAGCTGGGTTTATCAGGAGGGTCTTTGGTGACTCAGCCCTCTGGCCAAGTCACACTGTCCATATGCGAAACAAACAAACCCCTTCCCGGTACACAATCTAAAATATCCCCAGTGTCCTACAGCCCTTCCTGGGCTCGGTCGTTTAACAGTCCAACAAGGCCCATCACAATGCCCTGGCTTGGTCCGGCAAGGTTGCAAGGTTCCTACTCTGGAATTGAGCAGCACCCTGAGGGCTTCTTGCCTCTACTTGAGTCATCCGTGACCCCAGCCTTCCTGATAAGCCACCCCTCTTGGACTCAGTTTGCTGACCACAACTCCCTGCTGAGTCAGTGTCAGTGCAGCCCTCTCCCTTAGAGTGCAACAACTTTAATTCCCTTCCTTAGGGCATAGCCACTTCTCCCAGCAGCTGGTTGGAGGGACCCAGTCCCACCCCCTGCTCTGTGTCCCAACCCACAGACCCTTTAAATATAGCAGCACATGTTGCGTTCCTTTACTAGCTGCTGCTTTACATTTCCCTGGACCACTTCTCCGTAGCCTGTCTTAGTTGAGTCCCCACAGTCAATCAGAAGCTATTCTCTTGCTCCCCGGTCCCTGCAAGCAACTGATCTGCCCAGCCCTTTCAGCCCCTGCAGCCAGCCAGGAGCACCTCTTGCTCCCCTGGTCCCTGCCAGCAGACTGAACTCACTCTGACCCTGCAGCTTCTTTTATATGAGCCTGCTGGGCCTTGATTAGCTGCTCCCTACAGCCCCTTTCTTGATTGGCTGCATCCTATGCAGCCACTCTAGCAGCTTGAAGGATCCTCTCCACTGCCGTTTTCTGAGGCAGGGTATGGCAGGGCCGTGAGGCCTCCAGCCGGGGACCTCAGGGCCTACCCCACCCCTTCACAGTCCACTTTCACTCTTTGATTCTTTAGCCTATAATCTCTTTCAAGCAGGAACTTTCTCTTATTCTGTGCTTATGACACACTTAGCAGAATGAGTCCTGATTTCAATGGAGGCCCCAAGGTGTTGGTGTAATAAACATGGATAACAAAGATCCCACTGATAGATCATTAGACAAAATGGACAGTAAATTATCTCGGGGAAGTTGAAGACTTTCATGTGGGGTCCGTGGTGAGAAGAAGAGCTGGACTCTATGAAATGGATTGTGGTTGTGGACAAGGTTCTACTACTAAAGAATAAGTGAAAGATTTATATTAAATTCCGCATTCAAAAGCAGTTTCCCTTTACACTTGCTTACTGTTGTCGTTACTCCAACTCCACCCCTACTTCCTAACTACCATAGCCTGTTGTTTGTATCCGTCATTTTATCTGTCTAATTTCTATTATAAGACCTTCAAAGAAGGATTCTGTTGTCCTATGTCTGTAAACCATGTTGCACACCAACAGTAATATAGAAATGAATAATTTTGTCAGCTTATGTGATATAAACTGCAGTTTATTGGTTCACAATCCCATAATTCTACATCTAGCCATGGATCTTAGTTCCTGTATGAAAATTATTTTCAATTTTTTTCCTTTTGCATAGTTCCAGAGTAATTTTATACTTGTATATACTGTACACACATATTTATAAAGCCCTTTGTTAAAAGCTAATTATAAATTCACTAATAAAGTATACCTTTTGAGCTGCTGCTCAAGTAACGTAACAAAACAAAAAGAAAAGGAGTACTTGTGGCACCTTAGAGACTAACAAATTTATTAGAGCATAAACTTTTGTGAATGGACTTATACAAGATCATCACAACACAACACAGGTTGCAGGCTGAGTTAAGGGCTATTGAAGTGTGAATTTTCCCACTATAAAACACAAACATCTGTAAGAAATCATTTGTGTTGATCCAATAGGAAAAATCAGAATGACAAACAGCCCTGAAATTTTCCACCGTTTTCAGGTAAGAGAATATTCTATTTGCTGCATCTTAGGAGCATGACAATGGGTGACTCCATATTGATATCCATTCTGGTCAATATCTATATAATAAATTCAGATGGTTCAATACCCATGACCAAAGAACTTGGAGCAAAGAACTTAGAAAAGAGTAACTAAGAACATGATTTATGGCAAATTAAGGAACGTACCTATACAAATTTGAACACGGGCACAGATACACACAGCATCCTGCACCATTATACAACAAAAGACATGTGTAGGCATACAAAATAAATAGGAAAAAAAGGAATCTTGAGCTTTACCATTAAATTGCCTCTCATATGTAAAGGCCCTGCTTTCTCAGACTTTCAAAACTGTACATAGGGATGGTCAGAAGTTTCAACCCTCCTACCATCATGGACCACAGAGACACAGAAGTCCTTCAGGTAAATAGGTTCTATATTATTTAAGGCTTTCAGTACTAAGAATCAGACCTCAAATTGCTCTTGAATTGCTCATTTATAAAGTACGCCTGTTGCAGAGTCAGTATGCACAGACTCAGACAATGGGGAGATCCTACTTTGCCTCCCTTCCGCTGGAAGAAGTAAATGTTACCAACTTCCAAATACTGTCAAGTATGAAGCAACACAAAGCAGCGATTCATTTTTCTGACCCTCAGAAACAAAGAGTCTGACTCCAAGAAAAAATGTCTCGTGCTCTGTTAATAGGGGGGTACCACCAGTACTGCCATTTTTGTAAATCTCCAAAATGCTGTTTCCTTTTTAGGAGAAAGAAAAAAAAAGAATCGGATTACCACAAACCCTGTAATGCTCATAATATGCACCCCAATATTTTCCATTTGAATGTAAGTGCGGGGTAAATATTGGACAAGCAAAATGACACGATGAAAGCTTTTAGTTGAAAAATAATGAGTGCCTGCAACACCAAGGATCTGGAGCTGAGTTGTTTTTAGTGGAACTGATTTGATATGAGTCAGCATGAACTAATATTTTTAAAATGTTGCAGGGCTTCAGAAAAAACACGCAATTATTATTGAAGGCTTGAGCTAATGCCATATGTTTCTTCATTCACCATATATCGGCAGCTAAGAAAACCTCATGCCTTTTCAGTCACTTACAGCATGCACTGCAAAAGCCACTGACATTAAGTTGCCTATGCCTGTGACACAGCCAGTGCATTTGAATGGAGATTTCAATTCTCTCTGCTTCAGCAAAAGTAGCACAGCAATCAAATCAAGCAACATTAATGTTACATGGACTTCAATGAAAGTTGCATCTGCATAGCAAAACACAGAAAATGAGCCCAGAGTATTTAATTCAAGATGAGTGAAAAATGCATACTCAATCCACACATTTTATGTAGCAATGCAAAAGTTTCCATTGCCCTTGTATGTAGAGCGCCACACTGCCCAGACCCTGTTTTGTGACCTGTGATATGGGTAGCTTCCCTACTCCCCTGCATGGGCACGTAGACCAGTTTTGGACTGGACACCAAGTACAACACATGAATGGCAGATTAAAATTCTGAACAAAATCATTTATCCTTTACAAGTGATAGCAAGCAACATAATCACCGCTTCTGGAATAAAATTCAAGTGTATTTATTGCTTCATATCTGACCAGCATGAAACCTTCTATCACAGAATCTTTCAAGATGCCTTGTCTATACTATCCATAGACACATTTGTTTTTTCCCTCCCTCACACAACTCTTTGAAAAGGGTTTGCATCCCATAAACACATCTGCAAGTTTTCTTATGGAAATATTAAGACCCAGAATGAACAGTTATGGTTCTGCCAATGATTTTCTTTATTATATTATGTTTTGGGATTGTCCAACTAAAACCAACATTCTCATCCAAGCTTTTGGATGCATTCTTGAATGATATCCATGAAATAAGAAACAGAAAGCATAGCTGAGTGGTTCCAGATTCTGAAGGGTAGAAGAGTGTTTTGAGAACTAAAAAGGAACAAATGTCTAAAGTGAGTTTACAACTGCAGAAAAGTCTTTATGAGACATTTTTATTATGAAACATACATGTATTAGATCAATTGGATCACCAAAGAAAATTTCCAAACCTAGTAAATTACTGTCTGTATAAGGGGGAAAAAAACATTGGAGTCAATATTTCAATTAAAATGTTCTGGAGAAAGAGTTATAGTATAGCACTCTAGCAAAACTCCTAGTGTGTTTTCATCTTTGATTCTTCTCCTCAGTTAAAATTTTTATTACATTATTATGGAAATAATGTGATAGAAAGAAAACAAGACATAAATGAGTGAATGACTTGGCTTAAAATATATAAAACTACATTGAGGTTTGAATGTTTTTTGTTAGATCATGCCTAGTGGTACAAAATAAACTGGGAACCAGGAAAGGTCTGTGTGTAATTTGTATTTTATTTAAAGCATTTTTTCCTCTGGAATACTAAAATTCCTTGTGTAAGGCTGTGGTTCATAGTCTGAACTTTCTCAGGTTTGTGAAACACTTATCTTTTCCCTATTCCATAAGGACTGCAGATGGGTTGTCCTTGTACAGTATACAGTATCCACCTGCACTTCATTAGAGAGCAGCATTTGTACATGCCACACCACAAGATCATCATGATGACATAGCAGCTTCAGAGAACAGCGTGACTAGGGTTTTTTTGGTTTGGGGTTTTTTGGGGGGTTGTTTTTTGTTTTGTTTTTTTTAGCTCTTGTATCACAGAGGATCTGGCAGCCAGTTACCTCCTGACACTGTTTACAGCATATATTGGTTGATTCAGTCCTTTATTGCATCTGCTCTGGGAATTAAAGAAAGCAGCTTCAAGGCAGTAAGGTAAGTGCTGTTGCATGTTTTAACTATAATGCTCAGCTATTTAAATGTAGCTCTAATGGGGACATGAAAAATGTCAGAACAAGTTTGCCAATTTGTAAATTGAACACAAATCAGCAGTTTTGGTGTATTTAATTTCAGAGTTTGCTTACAATAACCTCGTGTTGCATGCATTAGTGGTGAACTTTTTGTACAATATTTGGGAAAGCAAACTTCATACACAGTAAAAGGAAAATTTAAAAATACCACTCATTTCAATTAGCCCTCCAGCGGTCTGTTAGTAACAATGCCTTATCAGTCCTCTTGATGTGTTAAATGATTATTGTACTATTTAAACAGGAGGATACAAAATAGGAACATTTAAATCATTAGTTTGGCTGTTGATGAAAGGTAAAATGCTAGATAGTTTGAAATTTTAATTAAGTTGTCATTTAAATTGTTGAATACCCAATTAAATATTTTAATTTCCTTTTATACACCATAGCTAGCAGAGTGACACTGATACTGCCGAATCACACTATTTTTAATATTGAAGATATGTAATTGTTTTCATGACAATTAAACAATATAATTAATGTAGTCAATTTTCAAAATATTTTAAAGAGTTTTTATCACTATCTCTATTCCACCCTGATGAGGTTTTTCTGAAGTTTGTGGAGATGCAATTTATCATTGCCTGCATTTGCTGTGCAGCTTCCCTACTGTGGGCTCAGGTATTTTACAGTGAAACTTGTAAAATAACAAACAATAATTTGTTCAAAAAATGTTTCCAGAACAAGACTAGCATGTCTGAACACACTGTGACCTAATAATTCACAATCATATGGTCCAGGGTAACATTTTGAATATATATAATGATCACATTTTTTACATTTTTGACAGACACAATTTTTAGATCCGCTTATTAAGAATCTGGCAATAAGCAAGATAATTGTTCTACATAATATTTACTTTATTGTGGAAGCCATATATGTGTGTGTGTGTATACATATGCACGCGCACGCACACACACACACATGCTTACTATATAATATTTTATACAGATATACACACACATTCATATGAATCATATGCCACCCCCCATTTTTAACATTTAGTTGATGACATTAATCCATATACATTTAGTTTAAATCTTGACATTATTTCTAGTGTTTTGCATCATATGGAATATTGCATGTTCTTTGAAGCAAGTGTTCTGTATATGAAATTAAGGGGAAAAAAACAACTAAGAACCATTAAAAGTACAAATTAAAACCAGAAAAGCAATGAAATATACAGTTAAAGCAGATTATTCATTCTCCTATATTAATAGGCTTTTACTTTTGCCAAAAACAATGCAAACATGTCAGAAAATATTACTGTAAGGCCAAAGAGTGCCAGTCCAAATTGTTGGCAATAGCTCTGACTTTCCATGCTTGTAGGGAAATAGTAAGACCTCCCATCTTGAATGGGTTTACACAGGGGGAATCAGCCAAATTTTCAGCTGATGTAAATCAGTGAAGTTCCATTGACTTCAGTGAAACTGTGCCTGTTTACACTGGCTGGGGACCTGAGCCATATTTTGCATTTGATTTAGTATGTTCTCAGACAATAGTGGCTAACAGACAAATAAAACCATACTTGTAACTCACATTTGAAAATCTCCCCAAATGGCATGTCTACCCTACTGTATCTAATTAGGTAATATTGATTGTATAAGAGCCTAATTAAAGATATTTAATAGATCTCCCCGATCAAAAGCTTAGCATACTAAGGCAGAGCAGAGAAACTTAAATTCGTTTATCGGAGACACCAAAACACCACCTTAAAAACTCTCACATTCTGTTGGAGGGTAGATTAACAGGAGCTGCTTGGAGATATTTTAATTCAAGGATTATTTGCCCACAAGAATATAGCATGGCTTTTAGGGAGCCAACAAAAGCAAGGAAACAAACTTAAGGCATATGTGCTGTTCTTAACTAAATTGAAAGCACCACAGGAGTTCTCAATTGTTTGTGTAGCTCTGAGCGTATTGTCACCAGATAAATAATAAAAATAACCATAACAACTCATTTTATTCTGCTGGAGTTTTCCATGGATCTTGGATCCATGTCTGATGCTACTATGCATACCAAGTTGCATATGGATATTCTCTGAAATTACTTGGGAACAAGAGGACAATTTAAGGTTGAATTTGAATGGTTTTTTTATTGCTTTTCATCACATTCTGAACTGTAGTTAAAACACACTGGCCCAGGTCTTCAGGTGGTGTGACTCAGCCTAGTTTTGCTGATTTCAGTGGTGCTACACTAATTTACATCAGATGTGAGTCTGACCCACTGTGTGAATTGGCAGTGGGATTGTATGTGTAGATACATGCTTATCTAAATATTGTAAAACACTAGCCAGTTAAAAGAGACCACCCTTATTAAGCAGTTTCCTACCTCAAGACCCCATCCCAAGTACACTGGGAACAATTTTGCTTCACCTGGATTAGAAGACCACCTGTGTTAAGCAAGTGGCTTATTGGATCCTTGAATGGTTGCTTAAAACAAGTTTTACTGTATACAATATTCATTTTTATCTAAGTGTGAAAAATGGGAATCTGCAAGGTCATTTACATTAGTCCATGACCAATTTATTCAGTGTATAGATAGATAGATTTTCAGTGCCAGCTGTTCTCCTAGGCCTTCCAAATATGATGTGGATTTGTATATAAGTTTCCTATTCACAAACCTAGTTGGCACTTTTATAAAATTAACTTTAATTAACTCAATCTTCCTTTTCAGTTTTTGTGCATAATTTTATATTGTAAAATCAAAAGTAATATCAAGGAAAACAAATAAAAAATTATAACTGTTTCCCCCCCCCCCACCACCATATAGGGACAAGACATTTCAAAGATGCATCTAAGCTCTCTACCTTTCTTACTGGTATTGATCAGTGGCATTTTCTGCCAATACTATGATGTGGGATATTTTCCAGACCCAGATTACCCTTATGTTCATTCAATGATGGGGCCATCTACAGCGGTCTGTGCCCCAGAATGTAATTGTCCTGAAACCTATCCATCTGCAATGTATTGTGATGACCTCAAATTGAAAAGCATCCCATTTGTACCTTCTGGAATAAAATACCTTTATCTCCGAAACAATATGATTGAGGGCATTGAAGAAAATGCATTTGATAATGTAACAGACCTGGAGTGGCTGATCTTAGATCACAACCATTTGGAAAATTCAAAAATTAAGGGAAGAGTCTTCTCCAAACTGAAGAGTTTAAAGAAATTGCATATCAATTTTAACAATTTGACTGAAGCTGTTGGACCACTTGCCAGTACCATGGATGATCTGCAACTTAGTCACAACAAGATCACAAAAGTCAGCGCCAATGCACTGGAAGGGCTGGTGAACCTGACTGTCCTTCACCTACAGAATAACCAGCTGAAAACAGACTCTGTTTCTGGGGCTATGAAAGGCCTGAAGTCACTTTTATATCTTGACTTGAGCTTCAATCAACTTACAAAGCTACCGAAAGGACTGCCACATGCTTTACTCATGCTGTATTTTAACAACAACCAGATCACCAGCATTCCTGATGAGTACTTCCAAGGTTTTAAGGTCCTGCAATATTTACATCTGTCTCACAATCGGTTGACAGATGGTGGAATACCAGGCAACGTTTTCAATATCTCCTCCCTCGTTGAGTTGGATCTCTCCTTTAACATGCTGAAGAGCATCCCAACAGTCAGTGAGAACCTAGAAAATTTCTACCTCCAAGTCAACCAAATTAACAGTGAGTCACATTTGCATATTTTAATGTAATGAATAATACAATTAATGCCACTCCCTGCCTAGGCCACAGGAGGTCCATAGATAGTGACACTTCTATCAAAGCTGGGCATGTTCTCTCCCCATGTTTACCAGCTTTTACTGGTCTAGGTAAAAGAGAGAAAGCCATAACAATAACAAAAAGGTTTCTCTTCTTTGATTATTCCCCCCTTTCAGTCTCCTCCATCTTATTTTATATATAGAGAGAGCCTACAGCAGTCGCTCTGAGCAGTTTATATATATATATATATATATATATATATATGTAAAATAAGATGGAGAAGATTATATATATAATCTAATATATAATATAATATAGATAATATATATAATCTTTATAGGTTTATATAGATATATTCTTTATCAGTTTTTGTATTTTTCCATTTTGATACCCAAATTATTTTGGGGGGGATCTGGGGAGGGGTAGGTTTATCTTGTTTTGAACTGAGCTGAAATTAATGTATCATGCCAACAGTCATTTTAAGCACTGAAAGAAGGGGTCAGATGGAGAAGGGGGGAAGGTAGTGATACTCTCCTGTGGGCAACTTACAAAATAGACTCCGTCCATTTGAGTCACCGAAATGGGCACCACTCATACTGGATTGTGCTCTCTGGGCTTCAGTGTGTTCCTAGAGCTTGGCTTTCCTCACTGGGGCTTCAGTATGTCCTCAGACTCTGCTTAGTTTCTTGGGCTTGGCTCTTTCTTAATTGGAGGGTGGGTGGGGGAAAAATGAACAATGGAACTCATCCAAATACCATCCTCTTGTGACACCAAAATGAAATCTCACTCACAGTAAATTCCTGAGATCAGTGATTTTCTCTCTCCTTTCTTATGTGAAATAGTTAACAAATGTTGGCATTTAAATTGTCATTATTGGGTATCTGAGTTAACACCTCATTGAGTTTACACTGCTCAGAGCGACTGCTGTAGGCTCTCTTCAGTTTCATGTAGACATCTCTGTGTATAATTTTCATAATCAGGTCTCCATTGTGCAATTACTAATTAAAAGATTAAGGCCAACATTTTCAGAGATTTGCATCTGTAGTTGAGCCCGTAAATCCAAGCAGGACCAGCTTTCAGATGTGCTAAGCACCTGTAGTTCTCAATCCATGAAGCCTGACCTAGAGCTGAAAGTGTTTAGCTCTTCAGAAAGTTGGGCCTACAGAGTTTAGGCATCCAAGTCAAAGGGGCCTGATTTTCAGGAATGCCGAGCACTCACAGCTCCCACTGAAGACAATGAGAGTTGTGTATTCACCTTGATAACTTGGGCCTTTCAGAGCCAGCTTCCCTTCCACCCTGCAGCCCATGATACAGGTAGATAGTGTAAGAGAGCCTTGCACAGGCTACTGATGATCCTAAGTATTAGATAGAAAAAACAATATTTGAAAACTGATGGACTACATTTCAAACTATACTTATGTTTTTAAAAAATGTCACTTATATTGAGACCCAACATAAAACTATTTATGTTGTGTCCTCCATTTTCTGAGTCATATTTAGCAATCAGACAATGTTTGTATTGAATGTTGCTTTGTCTCAGAGTTCATCTGTTCTATGCAATTGGCCCTAGCCCTAATGTGAAACCGTAATACTGGATGTGACAGAGTAAAAATAATATTAATGATAGGTAACAATTAAACAGTGCTTTTTACCTTCTAAACACTGAATAATAATTTCCACTAAATGATTGTGATTTGATACCAAGATTAGACATGGCAAGAGAGCTGCTAGGGAGTGTGTGTGAAAGAGAATCATTTTGAATGCAAATTCTTGCTACGTTACCAGAAAGAAAACAAAACATTTCTCAACATTAGTGTCTTCAGGCCTTTCTCAGGTCACTTTGCACTGGCAGCCACATAAAATTGTCTGAAAGCATATCAGAATTCCCCTGGTATAAGGGAATCCTAAATTGGTATCAAAATAGAGTAGCCTGTTAAAAGCTGATGTGGACATATATAGACACACAGCAATTCTGTAACATAGACAGCTTTATACTAGCTAATCCTGTCTCCACCCCACTGCATGGAACATGCTGTGGCCATCTGTAGGCCAGGAGTGAGGCATTATGAGATGACAACTGAGTGCAATGAATTCCACTGATCCCAGGACAATGGAAAAAGCCCTACATGGCCATTTTAGCTGGTCTAAATTAATAGCTAGGGCTTCCAGTTAACATAGGATCATTGGAGGCTTATAGGCACCTTTGTCTCCTCTGGTTCTTAAAGTCAGTGCAGCTGAGGATTGAGCCTCCTTAGTATAAATATCCTATTTTTAGCAAGGTTGCTCCAGTGTGGATATTCCTGTTTAACCTACGTCACAGTTTGTACCCAGTCTTTGCTATGCCATCAGGTTTCTGAGTTAGTCACTGGACCTGCAGTTTGGGTAGAAACAACCTGGGAGCATTTCACATTTCTTTGTGTTAACATAGAAAAAGAAATGTAATTTTTTAAAAATACAAAATGTATTCAGTAAACGAAATATAATAAATCAATTAAATCGAGTTAACTACAATCATAGGGCTAGATCCTTGGCTGCAGCCCACTTCAACTTGGTGCAATACCTTGGAAAGCAAGAAGTGGGGAGAATGACTATTTTTCACCTTTACGGCCCCTCCCAACTCTCCCCAGTGTTACATCTGGCCAGGGCCATTCCAGCCCCTGACACGTGGTAGAGCAGCCCTGAGATCAACATCAGCCCTGAGATCAACATCTTTTCAGCCTCTTTTTCGCCAGCCAGGCCCCTAATATACCTCCCATCACTTGGGGGCCACAAAGGGTGGTGATGTAGAGCTGAAAATGCTGGACCCAAATCACTGTGGATTCTCATATGCCAAAGTGTCTTTGAGACTCCATCTGTGCTGCAGCCAAAGCAGTTCAGTGGTACAATAATCTAGCCCATAGACAAAATTTCCATATGTCATTTTTTATTTGCAAAACACTAACTGAGATTAACTAAAGCCCTAGTGATCAGACTATATGTGCAGTGCAGGAAAATCAACCTCTGCACCAGTCTATTAACCCTATGGGCTGAATTAATAACTGCAGCCTCTTTGTGCTGGTTCTGCATGGAGTGAGTTCTGGGGCCACTTCATTTTGTGTAAACACTGGTCTTCCCATGGTCCATTCCAGGCCTGCCCCCAAAATGATTTTGCACAGAGGCCTATGCAAGATTGGTTCAGACACCATTTCAATGGAATACAGAGGCAATCCTGCCTGGCAACTTGGCCAGCCAAAACCCATCACCCATCACAACTATGGCTCATCAGAAAATAGTTTTTTATACTCCCATTCCCCATTTTGGGCTGGTGAGTACAGAGGGCATGCCATAGAAGTACCTGGTCATGAAGTATGATGGGAGATGTAGTTTGGCCAGAGAGCCCAGTCCATAGGGGAGATTGGGAGCATATGTCACCTAAAATACAACCTCCAGACACTGCAGTGCCATTTCAAATCAAAATATTTTGGCTTTCTGACAAAAACTGAAAAAAATAGATTTTCAGACAACAGGTATTTGGATGAAATAGCTAATTTTTCCATGGATAATAGACACTTTTGTGAATAATTTCATTTAGTTGAAAATCCAACTTTCTGTCAACACACAGTTTTGATGGAAAATGTTCAACCTGTCCAAGTCACTATCTCTATGTAGGGCTTCAGTGCTAAGGAGGTGAATTTCACCTTACTGGCAAAATTCCAGGCACATCTCCATGCACAGGGATTCAAGAAATTCAAGGAGAGCTATGCTCATGTAACAGTCACAACTTTTTCCAGTAGTTACAATATACAAATGTTTTGATGTTTGTCTGGGCAACTTCAGAACATTTTGGGGATTTCCAGAAACAAAACACATTGGAACATTATTGGAGAAGTTTTTGCAATATTAGTCTTTGTGATATTGTTAATGCACATGACTACGTTAGAGTGGTCTTATACTAAAGAGTGACTAATTGTTATAGATGTTTCATAAGTAAGGGAGGCAGGTGCATTCAGAAAACCCCCAGTCACATAACGACAATGGAAAAGTGAACACACTGAAAAAGCCTCCCACAATTTGACATTTATGTGTACTGTATAGGACATCTAAAAATGTAGAAGCTGTGGTCCAGGAGCCTGATGGAAGTCAACAGGGGCCTTCCCTTTGACCTCAGTGAGAACTGGCTTGGGCCCCAATTTTCAAAGTGACTTCAGTCTTATCCCAATACTACATACACCATTTTGTATGCAGTCATTCACACATGCAAATAATACAGTATGAATGTACATATGATAAAGTTTACAAGCACACCTGGGGTTTGAATATGCAATCAGGTAGTTAAATATCTATGCACTAATACATGCAAATCTTATATTACAACCAAGTGGCAGTCTTTGTGTTCACAAATGATAATGTTGAAAACTCTAGGTTCAAATTTAAAAGCCATTTTTTAAAATTTGTCCCTTAAAATCATTGACTGCCATTAATTTTGCTTCCCTAAACAAGAAAAAATGAAAAGATTAGCTTTTAAATTCTTGTATGTGTTTAGCTGTTAAGTTTACAAACTACAGCCAAATTGTCTACAGTTCAGCAGACCTAATCATTAGAACATATTGTAGAAATTTTAGACTAAGTGAAGGAATAAGAACTCTTGGGCAGTTTTGTGTATTCTACTAATAGGTGCAAATTCAGTAACCAGGCAAGGTTCTGGACAGATGCAGGAAGGAATCCTCTCCCACAAGCCAGGAAATGACCTTGGATTGCTCCCTGTCTGTAATAGATTGAGGGTCCTTTCCTGGTCCCTGACTACTTTTGGGTAGGAAGTGGGGCAGACTCCTTGCATAACATAATACATCCAATCCCTTCCATGCACAGTAAACTGCACTGATTCCACTTCCAAAGGTTCCTTCTTAGCTATGGAGGAAGTGGCTGGATTTGCCCCATGGTTTCGATTGCCTTGACATGTATTTAACTGCAGTCACAACAGTATGAAAGATCAAAGTGATACCTACTGTTTCCATAGTTTATTTAGTGTCAAATTTAGTAACAATCTACATAGACCCAATCCTACAAGTATCACTCATGCAAATGATTGTTACTTATGCAAATAGGCCTATTGACATCAGTCAGTAGTTCATATCTGGAAGAATATCAGAATCAGCCTGTAGAATCATAGAAGCGTAGGACTGGACGGTACCTCAATAGGGCAGTCCAGTCCCCTGAACTCAAGGCAGGACTAAGTAAAAACTGGACCAATCCTGGCATCTAACTTGTTCTTAAAAACCTCCAATGACAGAGATTCTATAGTACCCCTAGGCAATCTAATACTTAACTACCCTGACGGTTAAGAAGTTTTATTTTTCCTAAAGTCCAGCCTAAACCTCCCTTGCTGCAATTTAAGCCCATTGCTGATTGTCCTTTCCTCAGAGTTTAAGGACAACAATTTTTGACCATCCTCCTTGTAACAACCTCTTATGTATTTGAAAAATGTTATGTCACCACCTCAGACTTTTCCTCTCCAGACTAAACAAACCCAATTTTTTCCAATCTCTCCTCACAGGTCATGTTTTTTAGACCTTTAATAATTTTTGCTGCTCTCCTCTGGACCTTCTCCAATTTTTCCACATCTTTCCTGAAATGTGGTGCTCAGAACTGGACACAATACTCCAGTTGAGGCCTCATCAACATTTGATCCTATTTACTTCAGATTATTTCTCCAGTTTCTCCATTTTAATCCTACTGTCCAAAGCAATTTCAACCCCTCCAGCTTGGTATCATCCACAAACTTTATAAGTGTACTCTCTATGCCATTATCTATATCATTGATGAAGATATTGAACAGAACCAGATCCAGAACCAATCCCTGCTGGACCCATTCAATATGCCCTTCAAGCTTAAGCATGAATCACTGATAACTACTCTCCAACCAGTTATACACCCACCTTATACTAGCTCTATCTAGGTTATATTTTCTAGTTTGTTTATGAGAAAGTCACGTGAAACAGTATCAAAAGCCCTACTAAAGTCAAGATCTGCCACATCTACCACTTCCCCCCCGTATCCACAAGGCTTGTTACCCAGTCAAAGAAAGATGAAAGGTTGGTTTAATATGATTTGCTCTTGACAAATCCATGTTGACTGTTACTTATCTTCTAGGTGTTGACAAATTGATTGCTTGATTATTTGCTCCATTATCTTTTCGAGTACTGAAGTTAAACTGACTGACTGTAATTCCCTAGGTTGTCCTTATTTCCCTTTTTATAGACGGGCACTATATTTGCCCTCTTCCAGTCCTCTAGAATCTGTCCCATCTTCCATGAGTTTTCAAAGATAATCGCTAATGTCTCAGATATCTCCTCAGTCAGCTCCTTGTATATTCTAGGATGCATTTCATTAGGCCCTGGTAACTTGAAGACATCTAACTTGTCTAAGTAATTTTTAACTTGTTCTTTCCATATTTTAGCCTGAGATACTACCTCATTTTCACTGGCATTCACTATGTTAGATGTCCAATTGCTTCTAACCTTTTCAGTAAAAACTGGAAGGAAAAAAAAAGGCAATTAGCACTTCCACCATTTCCACATTTTCTGTTATTGTTTTTCCCTCCTCATTGAATAATGGGCCCACCCTGTCCTTGATCTTTCTCTTGCTTCTAATGTATTTGTAGAATGCTTTCTTCTTACCTTTTATGTCTCATTATGTCTCATTTTGTGGTTGGCCTTTCTAATTATGTCCCTACATACTTGAGTTGTTTTCTGATATTCATCCTTCATAATTTGACCTACTTTCCACTGTTTTCCACTATAGTTTATATATTACTCTACACTCCAATATGGGGCACCTTTAGCCACATAAGAGTATCCATTATCTCTCCCCCTTCAAAGAGAAGGCTGTACAATATATAACAATAGGGAAATTGCCAGTGGCAGATTAAGGCAGAATGAAACGGAACTGCTGAGGTAGGTCCCACTTTCTATAGTAAACTCTAATTTCCTAAAAAAACCAAACCAACCTTTTTAGTCTGTGAATCCCACAGTTTTATGTCTCCATTCCTTATAAATGACCTAAGCTTCCATGTTTTGAAGAGACTCCTAAATCATGTAGGTGCAGTGCGCATATGTTTGGTTCATACAGGCCATATTTTGCTAATGACAATGGAAGATTCTAATGAGCAGGAGTCTCCTTGAGGAGTCTCCTTGAAGTCCAAATGGGGATATCACCTACCATATTTTTCAGATCTCTTTCTGTCTTCTTTAATACTCCTCCAGGAAAAAGTTGTTTCTTTTTTATCTACAAGGTGCAGCAATTTTCCTAGGTGACTTAAGGGAGGACAGCATTAGTCAGCCTGAAATAAGGGTTAGAGTGGAATTTTCAAAAGAAATGAATTTCACTTTGAGATATAATAAACAAAAAATAAGATATTTAAAAGATAATCCCTAACACAAAGGCCCATTGGCCTGCATCCGTCTGCCAGCATACCCCTTGTCTGTTTTCACCAGTACATTTCTGTCTCTCTTCATATGTACGCCATGTAGCATTTGCTTTACACCTCTCTCACAATTTATTCAGTACAACCATGCCTTCCTCCCAACACACCTGCCAACTGGGTGCTGAGATCTTTTGAAAATCTGGCCAAATGGGAGCTGGACTCTTTTTAAAATCTGGTACCAATCGTAGGTGCTGAGTACTTGAGAAATCTAGCTCTGAGCTCCTTTGAAAATCCAGCAACTAAGTGTGAGCTCCTCATCTAATGTAAATCCATGGAGCTCCGCTAAAGTCATGAAAAGAAAAGGAGTACTTGTGGCACCTTAGAGACAATTTATTTGAGCATAAGCTTTCGTGAGCTACAGCTCACTTCATCGGATGCATACTGTGGAAAGTATAGAAGATCTTTTTATACACACAAAGCATGAAAAGCTAAAGTCATGGGAGCTATCACTTTACTCCAGCTAAATATATAGCCCATTATGTACAAGGCCACAGATACTTTCTGGCATTAGTTATAGTTTCAGATTATTGTGTCAAGTAAACTATTATTATGATTAATTATCATCATTATTTTGTGTTTCAGAGTTCCCACTGAGCAGCTTTTGTAAGGTTGTTGGATCACTAGCCTATTCCAAGATCAAACATTTGCGTTTGGATGGAAATAATCTCACTCGAGCTGACCTGCCACAGGAAATGTACAACTGTCTTCGTGTAGCTGCTGATATCTCACTGGAGTGAGGTGCCTCCGATTTCCTTATAAGGGCCATAACTATACTGCAGATTTACACCAACATAACTCTTTAAAATTAGGATGTCTTAACCAAAGTCAATTTGCATATTATCTATTCTGTTTGTTAATATTTAGCATGAACCTGGTGATCCTAACAAAACATGCTTGTGCATAGTTTTACAAGTAATTTCAATTGTTTGTTTTAGGAAACAAAAAAGGACCCTATTTAGCCCCCTTCCCCTCCCGACCACCAAATCTGGCTTCCAAGTTGGAGGAATATGATCATGATTGTAGAAATCTGTGTGCATTCACACGCATGCCCACAAACATTGGTGTATGCATTTTTGCTCAGGTTCTCATGGAAGTCAGGTGTGTTTTTGGTAGAGTGCTGAATGGTAATTTAGGGCTGAACTGTGTTTGTACAATATTCACCCTGGTCAACATTAATATTCTAAATTATTCACGCCTTTGATATATTTTTAGAAATTGCAAAAGAATAGCATAACACAATTTAGCAATATAAATATGATCAAATTTGTATGAAAATACATTTTCAGAGCCCATTTCAATATTAATGAGACATGAAAGATTATGAAGAAACAAGAACATTTTTCAGGATTTTTAAATTGTTTGTTGTTGTTTTTGTCATACTTACCTATATACTTTCATGGAGAGGTTGTTGTCTGCTACCAGTAGAATTGTTATTTCACAGTAAATCACATATACAAGTATTTTTATTCAATTACTTGCATGCTACGTTTAACCAGACTGTAGAAAATAAAACATAGTAAATAGCTCTGTTGTGTCCATATCATTGTCAAATATGTTGCAGTCTTTTATAAACTTGAAAAGGAAGTTCAGGTTAAAACAAAAAATTCTAAGGTATTATATTTTGCTGAATTTATTGTAAGGTTAAATAAACTGTTTTCTGTATTTTGTAGTTTCAAAATGTTTTCAAACATATCATCTAATTATATCCACTAGCACTTGTGTTTACCATTTTGTCCAGGCCTTGTGCACTGAGAACTGCCAGGTGAAGCATCTCTGCTATAATGAACTGTTAAGTAATAATTTGACATTTATTTTTGAATTTTGTGAACATGAAAATGAAATGTATCAGATGTCCCAGGCAGTAAGTGTAAGGCAGTGTTTATCCCTTCTGATACAAAGAAACTAGTGCATGCTACATGGGAATGGGAAGTCAAAGTACTGTGTGTCTTGGAACACACACTAAAATAGACTTGGCATTAAATAAAAGCCATTATGATAGCTTGCTTGTAAACAAGTACTGTCCCATGGATACTATCTGTCTTTTGACTCCTTGATTATGAAAACCTTAAATAAGAACTATCCTATTTTTTATGGTAGAATCATTCACTCCACGACCACCACCACCCAAAGAGATATCCCTTGAGTACTGCCATCCTAAACTTCAAAAACCATGCAACAGGTACTCAAAATCATGAATTACAAATTTTTTTTTTCTATTTGCCTTCTTTTTTTAGAGCCTTTGATGTTTGTGATGTCAAGCTTTTCTCCACAACACTGAGGGCTAGAAACTTACTTAAAAAAAAAAATTAAAGCTGTTTTTCTCATGTAATCACAGGACTCCAGCAGCTGGGACTTTACAAAAACACCAAATATTGCAGGACACACAGCAAAATTTTGAGAGTTGACAACATAGCCCCTTTGTGTAGGATTTGAATTGGTGTATATTATTGTTGTGATGCCTCCTGTGTTGGCTGATAACTTAAACTATTTCTGCTATACTTTTGTGATGACCACCATCTTGATTGACACAGGGACCTCCAGGGCTAAAAGCATGAGGCTTTACAGCTTAAGTTAAATGACAATTCCCTGTAGGTCAGAGATGTAAGACTCATATCCTCTGTGGACTGGGCACTGAGAAGGACCTGTAACATACACTGAACAGTGGGTTATACTGGCTCTTTCTCCCATTATTATTTTCCATATTTCATTAGTTATCTACCACTGTGACTGTCTGGCATCATTACAGGCTACTGAGGGGTAGAGGGCACCCCTCTATAAAAAGAAAACAATATAGCACTGATGAATCCCCACAACCACTGGAGAATAGCCTCCTTTCCTCCTTTGAAATGAGAAATGGACAACCACCTTCACAGCAGAGAAGGTGGCTGTGGACAGCAGGTACGCACCATACTGTTTACTCTCTACGCTTCATAGAGCACTGTCCTGCAGACCTCCAGCACAAAGCTTCCCATGGGGCCCCAAGGGGGTGAGGTTGATGATGCAGAACCAGTAATCACCTCTCACTCAGAAGATCTGCCACAATCAGGGTTCCTGCAGCTGGTGAAAGAAAAAGGAACTATCAGCCTCCTTGTTTTCACATTCTGGTCCTGATTTTCATAGAGTGAGGAGCCAAGGTCCATGTGCATTTTTGTGCCGCCTTTTGCATATGCAAATAGATCTAAATACCCATTTTGCACAAATAACTGCCCAAATTGCACACATGATGCAAAAGCAGGCAAATAGAAATTTGTACTGACCCTGGGCTTCATTTTACAAAAACTAGGCCTTGCATATAAGTCAGTACTTTCCAGACATTGAGCTAAAATGATTGTGTTTGGGAACATTTAATAGATGATGAAAACCTTCGAAAACTTGTCACTTGAGCTTGGCCCATCCACTCTGACTGGATGATGGGTTTGTTGACCTTGAGGACGCAAGACCGACCTTCATGCTACTTCTGAATGCTTACCCACAGTACATGCCTCCCTGTCTCCACCTGATCTGCTGTGATGTGTGTGTATATGTGACTGAATAAAATATATGATAGATGTACGTGTGGCTGTTTGTATGTTGCTTACTATTTCTGTCCCTGTCTTCTCTTCACCAGTCAAAATTGCCAACAATGTTTGCTATCACATTTTAAGGTGGAATTTCATGTGTGTGAATTTGTACAATCAAGACATTTTGATTTGATGTGGATTTTGAAAGCTGATATGCAAAAAATGTGGGCACTCAATTTCATGAAGAGCAACATTACAAGCGTTCAGGAAATACACAAAATTAACTGGTGAAAAGTTGCATATGGAATTTCAGGAACTGATTTTCATCAATTTTATCCAGGCTTTCACAGCGGGAAATGTGATTGACCATCAAGCTATCGTTTCAAACAAATGTATTTCTTAATATAAAATATATTTTCATATAGGACTAGATTTACCTTATAGACACTACCCAGTAAGAGGATATGTGGAGCCATGACAAACCCAAGGGCACACTGGGAGCAAAAAGCTTTCATGCTCTCCACCAATTTTATCTTCCCCTATGCAGCTGGCAGACACAGCACAAAGATAGTCCCTAAATCAATGAGCTTACAATCAAAGTATACGATGAGAGACAAGAGGTGGATACCTGAAACAGGCAGGAGAGCACAAGGTAATGGCAGGTTTCGTAATGTGCAGTGCTTCAGTGATGCACAATGAAGGGGAATATAATTCATTAAAAATTAAACTGTTTCAATTGAAATGTGGTTGTTTAAGGAATATTTCTATTGATATTAGTTGTTAAAATCTGTTTTTACAGAAGCTCAATTTTGGATCTAAATTGGCATGTGTCTATTAGGTTGTGATTTTCGGAGGGAGGGAGGGAGGAAGGAAGGGGTTCAATTCCCACTGATTTTGAAATGCCAGCATTTACCACTAAACTTCTTCTAAAAAGAAATATGACAATATGTGGGATCTGCCTCTAGAGTGCACAGGTTCTGTTTAAGTTCTCAGTGGAGAGCTTACAGTCCCTAAATAAATTGCTTCCCCCCCATCATAATAAAGTGCTTATAAGACAAAAGATGTACTGGGCAGTCCATATCTGAATAAAACTCAATTTCTCTCTGGATCTTGTTACATAAAGGCTTGATATTAAATGGCCAAGTCACATAATCAGAATTGGCAGTTCTCCTTTCTGTCCTGCTTTTGTTAGAGGTAGGACTGAATAGAGCATAAGGGCAGGCTATCACACAGGCTCTCTCTCTATCCAGCGGATTTTCCTATTTAAGGAGCCATAAGTGTAGCAAACTGGCCTGTGATACTTGCTGTAAAAGATCAGTGGTTATCACACAATTGGTACAGAGTAGCTTTCTCTAGCTTTCCAGACACTTATGGATTAGGAAGAATTAACTACAGTCGTTTTAAAGATAAAGAATGTTATCAGCATCCACTGCCATTCTTCCCAGTAGTAGTAGTCAAGACTGAAATAACACTTCCATTACCAACTTGTATATTCAGTGCATTGTAATAGCTCCATAGACAAATGTTGGCAAGCCTGGCCTCAGTCCAGAAATTCATTTCCTATGTAAATAGACCTATATACATATTTTCAGTCATTGAAAATGGATCACATTTAAAGATACACATATTTTTGATCAATTTGCACTTTTTTGATGCTCCCTTTAAGAGGGCAGCATTAAGAGAATGGAATCATTTCAATGAGGCAAAGCTCCAAATGCACAGCTTGTTTCTACTTCTGCTTAATAAAACAGATTCCCTTTGGCGTTAAGGACAGATACTCTTGTTATTTATATTATATAGGAATAAAGACACAGTACAGGCCAGATTTATCCAGTCCATGCACAGCAGGTGCAAAGTAAGGAAAAAGGCTTAGTGGGACAATAGGAGTACCCAGAGCTAGCACCAACTACAAGGATTAGCCATTCAAAGGGAGCGGACAGCAGGAGGAGCCATGGCACTAACCAGAGGAACTGGTCAGATGATGATGGGAGATCATGTCTACACTCTCTAAGGGTGGTTCAATGGCTGTGTTCCCTGGAAGTTCCATGAGACATTGTGCATCTCAGATAGTTATCATCATGCCAGTATTCTTCCATCAGATATGCACAAAGATCCACACAGATATTTTGATCATTATGGACCAAATCCAAAGACCACCAGAGTCAACACAGGGTCTTTCAGCTGACTTCAGTGAACTTTGGATTAAGCCATTTTACAAAGATGTCAACATTTTCCTTTCACTTCACCATCTCAGTGGGGTTTGGAATTTTGCAGGGAGCTGCCGGTTAATTTCTGCTGACTCACTTTAGCCAGCAGGGTTCTTTGGACTCCACTCTGAATGTTAGAGAAGTGAGAATAGTCTTCTGGTGGAGGGAGCAGATGTCTGGAGAGAAGAGTTAGGCTGGGGAAAAGAACTGTATCATCAGTCAAACCTATGAAAAAGGCTTAGGTTGGGGCACATATAGTGTTATTTTGGAATTACCTTTCTTGTTCGGTTTCAGAGTAGCGGCCGTGTTAGTCTGTATTCGCAAAAAGAAAAGGAGTACTTGTGGCACCTTAGAGACTAACCAATTTATTTGAGCATAAGCTTTTGTGAGCTACAGCTCACTTCACTGGATGCATTCAGTGGAAAATACAGTGAGGAGATTTATATACACACAGAACATGAAAAAATGGGTGTTTATCATGCACACTGTAACGAGAGTGATCACTTAAGATGAGCTATTACCAGCAGGAGAGCGGGGGAGGGGGAGAAAACCTTTTGTAGTAATAATCAAGGTGGGCCATTTCCAGCAGTTAACAAGAACGTCTGAGGAACAGTGGGGGGGAGGGAGGGGAATAAACAAGGGGAAATAGTTTTACTTTGTGTAATGACTCAACCACTCCCAGTCTCTATTCAAGCCTAAATTAATTGTATCCCATTTGCAAATTAATTCCAATTCAGCAGTCTCTCGTTGGAGTCTGTTTTTGAGGTCTTTTTGTTGAAGAATTGCCACTTTTAGGTCAGAAATCGAGTGACCAGAGAAATTGAAGTGTTCTCCGACTGGTTTATGAATGTTATAATTCTTGACATCTGATACCTTTTTGACTCTACAGTGAGAATGTAACTTTTGTTTGTAGTTTTGTGGGGTGTTGACCAATTTATAGTCATCTGTTGCAGGTTTTCCATTGCAAAACCATATCCATAGGATATTTATGTCAACACAATACTTTTTGTGGGAAATATATGTCTTAGATATCTCAGTGTTGTCTGTTTACCTTTACCTCAAAGAGAATGGAAGAAGGAGATGAATCTATCTACTCTGCCTGATGTTTTGGAAACTATATTGCAAAATGTTATAGAGCCCCTCAAATCCAAAGCAGTCTAACATTTCATCTACACTTTTTCAGCTCTGGGGCTTACCTGCTCAGTTTTACCCAAAGAGAAAGGAATAGTTTACTGCCCAATGTAACCCAAATCCTTTGGGAAAGGAGTGTTTAGAATGTACTCAGCACAGATTTATACCTGAGTATAAAATGCTTAAGCAAAGACACTCCAGCTGGCAACAATTGTTGTGGCGATGATGGAAAATTGAAGAGGTTGATAATATAGCTATAAATATTTTGCCATGTATCCCTCAAGGGTTTATCTACAGCTCTGTCATTAATCTTTGTCGCCACTTAGCATAATTCTGTATGCAGTACAGAAAGCTTGTATGAGTCCAATACTGAACAAAACTGCTCATTTAAGCAAATTTGCTGTGGGGCCTTTGGTACTGGAGAAAATGGTCTGGTTGTAAATGTACAGAGCACATTTAACTAGAAGACAAAAACTGATGGTGGTTTAATCACACCATCTGTTACTGAAAGTGAAACAAACTTTTGAGTCTTACAGGAAACAGCTATTTTTTAAAGCCAGCTGGTAATTTAACATGGTACACAGCAGCACTGAAGTAGCCATGTCAGCATACAGCGCACAGGAACTGGTTAGTGCAATAGGAAAAAACCCTTTAGCACATTTAGTCATAACACTGATTAGAGCAGTGCAAACTTTTCAAAGGAAACCTGAAACTACATTAAATTCCATGTTAAATCACATTAAACCCCATTCTGAGTTTCGATTTTGGGGTATCCAATTTAGGACACCTTAAAGGGATTTGATATTCAGAAAGTGCTCCCTGACCTCTTTTTTTTTTCTGGTGTAGGTTCTATCACTCCCCCAAGGAAACAAGAGAACAACTAATTTTCCCCCACCCACATTTCCTCTCCAGCCATGCTTAGAGAGATACAAAGTTAAAACATCACGTTTGTTTTTCAGTGAAAAAGTAATGATTTTTTGATGTGTAATCTCAGAGGTGTTACTGAGATGAAACCAACTCAACCTCCATTAGAACTCTCCTCTTCGTGAATCTCAGCAGAACAGATTAATCCTCCCTCACCCTGCCACCACCACCCCAAAAAAACCCTAGTAGCATCACAAGGAATTTATTCTTTATTTTCCTGAATGCATCCGATGAAGTGAGATGTAGCTCACGAAAGCTTATGCTCAAATAAATTTGTTAATCTCTAAGGTGCCACAAGTCCTCCTTTTCTTTTTATTTTCCTTGACATCCTGAAAAGTGTTGCTTTTTCATTCCCATTAACTAAAGCTGCTTTATCGCAGGATAAAAATGAAAGAAACCTGTCAAAGTATTTTTATAAAAAAGCAAGAAAAAGTCCCAGGATGTTACTTTTTCTTTATGAGCAAAGCTTTGCCACATACAATAGTTTTATAGCTTCAATCTCTGTATTGAGCTTTATAGCATCAATGGATCAAGCTGAGAGAAATGCAGCAGCAAGTATACAGACAGCAGGCAAGATGTGAACTGATGTAAACCAGTGTGTCTCAGTTGAAATAAATGGAGTGACACTGATTAAATACAAGCTGAGGATCTGGCCCTTTATAAATAATTAAGAATATTTTACATTTACTTTTTAAATGTCTGTCATCGCATAAGGTGTTATTCGTAACAGCTTTATTGATTATTTATTTATTTAATGTATGGGACCAAATCCTGAGGTCCTTACGCAATTTTCATTTAAGCAAATCCCTGAAGTTAACAAAAGTTTGCTTCAGGACTGAATAAAATCTGAATAAGGATCTCAAATATGGTCCATGGTTTGTAACCTCAGTGTGTAGTTTTAGCAGAGATAATCAAAACGTTTGATTTTCACTCTGTGGGCAATTCTGAGATTTTGAAATTTGATATCGTCCTGAAGCAGGATGAAAAGTGCTGCAATATAAACAATTCAAGTGCACACAAAGTAACATGTCAAACCCTGCAGTCCAGCTATCCTCCCTCATCTAAAACACCCCCACCAAAGCTGTCTCTCTTATGTAAAGATAAAATCCAAACACCAAACACACATTCTATGTTCGGATGCTGAGAAATGAGTTGCAAAACCCCCTCAGTCTTAAGTGCACAAATGTTGGCTGCCTTGTAGGTCATATGGCCTGTTGTCTTGCAGAAGGGGCTCCAGTAATGGGGTAAGAGAGAGGCTCCCCCAAAGGATGTAAGATGTTGGAGGTCTCACAGGAACCACTGAGTCTCTGGCCAAAATTTAAAAAAACAGGCATCTAAAGTTAGCAAAAGCCATATTTAGGCAGATCCATAAGTGGCCTGATGTTCAAAAAGTATGCTGTAGTTCCCTCTGACCTCCCAAACTTCTTTGTACTCTCTCCCACCCTTGGGGAAAAATCACTAGATTTTCTTTCATTCAAAAGACTCGGGTGATTTTTTGCCAACCTCCATTAGCCATTTTTAGAAGAGAGGAGCTCTTTTTGTTATAGCAATTGGAGACAAAACCAATAATCAACTCAGAAGGCTTTGGGGGAGTTCTTTTTCCTACAGTCACTGTTGCAAGTGGGTTTGATGGGAAAGGTGGGGAGAGCTCACAAACAAAGGACCTCTACTGATTAGTATTATGTAACATGTTAATTTCGCATTTCATCCCAAAGAGTTTTAGAAGCTATAGATCAAAGGGTCATCTACATGGGTTATTCTCACTCATGGGACTCATCAGTCTGGACATTATTCTTTATGGGAATGTGGGTTTTTCCTCTCCACCTCTCCAGAAAGGGAAGGGTATTAGATCCCCAGAGCATGAAGCTCTCCTGAGAGCCAGAAACCAGGGGCATTAGCACCATGTCTCTACATTGACTCCTTGGCCCCTAGCAGAATTCTCCTTTATTTGCTCTATTGCACCCACAGAATCATGATATCATGCCATAAGAGTGTGCCCTATGGAGTGGGCATCCCCATTTCCTGTATTTGTCCTCTATGGACAGCAGCCAGTCAGTACACATCACACTGCAGAGCAGTGGGGAAAGAGGGCTACTGATGCTTGTATGATCAATTTGATGAGTTCTTTAATACCCATGCATGCCAGATAGGATCTTGCTTTTTAAGCTTTCAGAAGACCCGTATGCAGTAAACTGTAGACAACTTTAGCTCAGAAGGATGAAGGGATGAGTCTGTGCTGGCAGGATTTAGAAGCTTGTGGTTTGAGGGAGTCTAACTATTTCAAGTATGATGCTGCAAGCATGAAATGTCTCTTCCAGCACACTTAGCCATAGGGGTTGTTGTTACTGAGTAGCACATGCATTTTCTTCTCTCACTGAAATTGAGTACACGACCTCTCCAGAAA
This sequence comes from Lepidochelys olivacea, assembly GCF_965140295.1. Classification (NCBI taxonomy): domain Eukaryota; kingdom Metazoa; phylum Chordata; order Testudines; family Cheloniidae; genus Lepidochelys; species Lepidochelys olivacea. Next base: position 273,190,591 of record NC_140411.1, read on the forward strand.
CCCATCTCCTTGCTACATTGGAGAACAAGACTGTAACGGGAACTTCCCCAGGGCTGCCTGGTTTTTCCTGCGAATGATCTCCAGTAGATTCTGAGTTTGCTATGGATTTTTATTTGCTGGTTTTGTTTGAGAGAAAGGATAGAAAAGATTTCAGAATACAGATACTATACCACAAAGACATTGTGTTAGGCAAAAGTACATGCTAATTCAGTTATTCCTTATGGTACATTTTCCAGGCTTGGGTAATGTTTTCAAAAGAGCTCAAAGGTCAAATTTGTAAAGGTATTTAAATGCCTAAGGTGAAAAGAGGCACTTAATGGAATTGTCAAAAGAGCCCCTCTGCCTCTTTAGGCACCTAAATACCTTTAAAAATCTGGCCTTATGTACCATTTTCAAAAACATGACCTAACTCCTTAGGCCCAGATTTTTAAAGGTACAGTAAAAGCATTTTTATCCAGCATGTTGGGGGAATGGGGGGTGCCGGTAAGTGAAAAAATTCTGGTTAACTAAGAGGGAGGGAGTTTGGGTGTGGGTGGGGGTTTGGGGCAGGGGCGCAGGAGGGGGTATGGGGTGCTGGATCCAGGGGGCGCTCACCTCAGGCGGCTCCCCACAAGAGGCGATCTGTCCCTGCTGCTCACAGGCGCAGGCAGGGGTAGGCAGCTCTGCACACGCTGCCCCCGCCCTGCCCTAAGCATTGGCTCTGCAGCTCTCATTGGCTGGGAATGGCGCCTGCAGTGTCACTCCTAAATCAGTTAGCCATTTCAGTGCTGAGCACAGCAATGCCTACATACCTTTTAAAAATCTGGGCTTAAGCGGCTAGCTTCACAAAGGGGACCTAGGCATTTGCAACTCATTTCTCAGCATCCTAACATAGAATGTGTGTTTGGTGTTTGGATTTCGTCTTAACATGAGAGGGACAGCTTTGGTGGGGGTGTTTTGGATGAGGGAGGATAGCTGGACTGCAGGGTTTGACATGTTACTTTGTGTGCAGTTAAATTGTTTATCCAGCCCTTTCTTACCTACAGATTTCCACTTTCAGGTTCTTACCCATAATTAGTTTAAATAAAACCATTTAGGGTGATCTGCCCAGATTCCGAGTGTTTACTGTGTGTCCTGTATTGTCCTAACATTGCACCCATTAAGATAAGTTCATTACTCTGACTTTCTCTGTGAAGTTTTCTGGAGCAATTAATGTCTGCACTCTGGGAGTGCAGACTGTTTCCTGAGTGAAGTCATTGAACACCCTTCAATCTGGACATATCCTCCTGGATAGTCCCCGCACCCCCAAAAGTCTCTCTTGACCCCAGTCTCTTAAAACCTGAGGACCTCTGCCCAGAAGACAACTCCCTTGCCCAGAAGGATGTATTATATGGAGAAGTGATACTGATATGCTCCAACAACAGCACCATTCAGTCTTTTTTACCTGAAAAGAAGGTGACTGCAAAGTTGAGACTCAAATGTGAGGAAAACCATGGACTCTCAGATTCACAATATACATACAAAAACACTTTTTTGGGGGGAACCATGGCAGGGGGACAATTAAAATAACAATGGATCACAACATTATATTCAGTCAAATACACGTCAAGCCGAGTCAGACAAGCCATGTTCTTTTGTAAGACAAGGTTTCTGAAAATAGAATTTTCAAATATACAGGTAGATAGTTACACGAGGCAGAAGAACAACTCTGATGTTTCCTTGAATTTGAAGGAGTGCAAGGGTAAGCAAAGATGGAAATGGAGGCAGCATTATACTTATCAGCCTGCACATGTCCAGTCTTGGCTACCCCAAAATAACAGTGGCATTTTTCTATTATATTGAATACTGCATGCAGAAACTCTTCTTTACTGAAGATAATGCTTTAGCTGGAAAGCTAATAAGACTACAGATAGAATTTTTGGAAGTTTTATATCTTACAAGCAATGTCTGTATTGAGTTCTCATCAAGATAAGGAAGACCAAATGCAAACTTTTGAAATCATGCCTCCTTCATGAATTTTCCATTATAACATCCTGCACATCTGTCACCCATCTAGCTCTACTGGCTGCTTTCCAGATTTGATAAGCAATGTTTACTGGACTTCATATTCATATTATTCATATTATTGGGACCATTTTGTGGGATAATGTAATAAAGCCCCGTGGGCTCATAAATATTTTTAACGCCAACAAAATAAATTTAAGGACCAGCATTTTCAAATCAACATGCCTAAAGTTAGGATCCTAAATCCTAAAAATAGCAGCAGCGCCCATTAACTTTAATAGGAATTTGTGTTTATTCAGCACATCTGAAAATAAAGCCAGTTTTATTTAGGCACCTAAATATGGATTTTAAAAGTACCGCAGACTGGGATTTTGAAAAGCACCTAAGTGACCTAGGAGCACCAGACCACTGACTTTCAATAGGACTTCTGCTCTTAAGTCACATAGGAGCCAATCTTTTGAAAACTGTGGCTAAGGTTTTTAATCCTATATTATGCAGTATGATTTTGCTAAATATTAGTTTCCTGCAAAAGGATTTTTATTATCAGTCCTATGTAAACTATAACAAAAGCAGTAGAGAAGAAGATAGAGGAAGGACTGGATTTACATGATCCATGTTTTGTCTTTTTCTTTTTTTATTTTTAATGTCCAGATGGACCCTAAGGCATTCATTTCTATTTGTGATGAAATTTTGTATCACACTATCCACTTGTATGTACCAATACCCAATGTGTATGTGCAATCATGGGAAATGAAAGTACTAATTTCTCTCTATTGGTCTTCACATCCAGGCTATGTCTAAATCTTGCCAATTCCTTCTGCGTAACATCTCTAAGATTAGAACTTTATTATCCATCCACGCTAAAAGTTCTCATTTACTCAAGATAGTTAAGTCCAAAGAAGACTGCAAATAGCTACAAAGGGATCTCACAAAACTCGGTGATTGGGCAACAAAATGGCTAATGAAATTCAGTGTTGATAAATGCAAAGTAACACATGTTGGAAAAATAATTCTAATTATACACAAAAAATGTTGGGGTCTAAATTAGCTGCTATCACTCAAGAAAGAGATCTTGGATTTATGGGGGATAGTTCTCTGAAAACATCCACTCAATGCGCAGTGGCAATCAAAAAAGCTAACAGAATGTTAGGAACCATTAGGAAAGGGGTAGATAATAAGAAAGAACGTATCATAATGCTACTATATAAATCCATGGTACTCCCACACCTTGAATAGTGTGTGCAATTCTGGTCGCCCCATCTCAAAAGAGATATATTAGAATTGGAAAAGATACAGAGAAGGGCAACAAAAATTATTAAGGGTGTGGAACTGTTTCTGTATGAGGAGTGATTAAAAAGACTGGGACTGTCCTGCTTGAAAAAGAGATGACTAAGGGGGCATATGATAAAGGTCTAGACAATTGTGAACCATGTGGAGAAAGTAAATAAGGAACTGTTATTTAATCCTTCACATAACACAAGAACCGGGGTCTCACATTGAAATTAATAGGCAGCTGGTTTAAAACAAACAGAATAAAGTACTTCTTCACATAATGCACAGTCAACCTCGGGAACTCATTGTCAGGGGATGCTGTTAAGGCCAAAAGTATTACTAGGTTCAAAAAAGAATTAGATATGTTCATGGAGGATAGGTCCATCAATGGCTATTAGCCAAGATACTCAGGTATCCAAACCCATGTTCTGGGTGTCTCTTGCCTCTGATTGCCAGAAGCTAGGAGTGGATGACATGGGATGGATCACTCAATGTTTGCCTGTTCTGTTCATTCCCTCTGAGGCACCTGGCATGGGCTACTACTGGAAGACAGGATACTGGGCTAGATGGATCATTGGTCTGACCCAGTATGACCATTCTTATCTATTATGTTCTTATCCAGGCTTTTATCATTTTGTGTCTCAATTACTGCAACATTCCCCTCTCTGGCCTTGACAAATGCAATCTTGACCTGCTTATATGCATTCAGCAGACTGCCCCAAAGATCACTTTTCTAGCCTATCATTTTGGCCACGTCACCACTCTCTTTGCATCCCTCCACTAGCTTCCCCTTTTCTATCACATAAAACATAAGCAGCTAGTATTTATAGTTATTCCACATCATAACCATCATAGAATCATAGAATATCAGGGTTGGAAGGGACCTCAGGAGGTCATCTAGTCCAACCCCCTGCTCAAAAGCAGGACCCATACCCAATTAAATCATCCCAGCCAGGGCTTTATCAAGCCTGACCTTAAAAACTTCTAAGGAAGGAGATTCCACCACCTCCCTAGGCAACGCATTCCAGTGTTTCACCACCCTCCTAGTGAAAAAGTTTTTCCTAATATCCAACCTAAACCTCCCCCACTGAATCATCTATCATTCACTTTCAAACAATAGATGCTCATCTCCAATGGGCCCATGATGCCAGCCTCCATTGCCCACTTGTTAAATTTGCAGACAAGTACACATGCTGCCCCTCATGCTTGAGGGGTTCTCCTCATAATTATCTGCAAAACTGCCTGCTCATCCATCTTCCAAGCCTTCCTCAAAGTGTTCCAGGCCATGAGGTCTATAAAAGAACCTGACAACTGTTAGGCTGCTGGTGTGCAGAGACCACTCTGCATCACACTGACCATTAGAGTCTCATAGAACCACAGAAATTTAGGGTGGAAGAGACCTTAAGAAGTCATGTAGTGGATCACCTGTGCTGCAGCAGGACCAAGTATACATAGATCATCCCTGACAGGTGTTTGTCTAACCTGTTCTTAAAACCTCCAGTGATGGAGGTTCCTCAACCTCCACTGGTAACATTTTCCAGTACTTAACTATGCTTATAGTTGGAAAGTTTTTCCTGATATCTAACCTAAATCTCTCTTCCTGCAGATTAAGTTGATTACTTCTTGTCCTACCTTCAGTGGTCGTACAGAACAAATGATCACCATCCTTTTCAGAACTGTCCTTAACTTACCAGGTATCCCATTAAACCTTTTCCCCCTCAAGTCTAAACATGTCCAGTGGTTTTAAACCTTTCCTCATAGGTAATGTTTTCTAAGCTACTTATTTTTGTTGCTGTCCTCTGGAATCTCTCCAAATTGCCCACATTGTTCTTAAAGTGTGACACCCAAAACTGGGCCCAATACTTCAGTTGAGTCTCACCATTGCTAAGTGGAGTGGAACTATTTCCTCCTGGATCTTCCATATGACACTCCTGTTAATACTCCTCAAATTATATTTTCTTTTTTACAGCTGCATTGGTGGCTCTTGTTCAATTTGCGATCTACTATAACTCCACATCCATTTCAGCAGTATGGGTTATTCCCCATTATGTATTAGTTTATTTGATTTTTCCTTTCTAAGCATAGTACTTTGCACTTGTCTTTATTGAATTTCATGTGGGTGATTTCAGTCCTATTTCTTGCTTTGTCTTGATTGTTTTGAATTCTAATCCTGTCCTCCAAACTACTTGCAACTCCTCCCAGATTAGCATTATAAACAAATTTTATAAGCATATTCTCCATTCCATTAACCCATTGTTAATGAGAATATTGACTGTTACCAGACCCAGGACAGATCCCCATGGGAACCCACTAGCTGTGTCCTCCCAGTTTGAAAGAGAGCCATTGTTACTTTTTGAGTATCGTCTTTCAACCATTTGTGCATGTACCTCATAATAATTTGATCTAGACCATCTTTCCCTAGTTTGCTTATGAACACATGTCATGTGGGAGTGTCTCAAAAGCCTACTAAAAATCAAGATATATCACACCTACTGCTTTCCCCATTCACTAAGCCAGTCACCCTGTCACAGAATGAAATTAGATTGGTTTGTTATGATTTGTTCTTGAGCAATCCATGTTGGCTATTACTTATTATCCTCCAGAGGCTTGCAAATTGATTATTTAATATTTTGTTCCAGTATCTTTCCATGTATCAGAGTTAAGCTGACAGGTCCATAGTCCCCTGGGTTTTCTTTGTTCCCTTTGTTGAACATAGGTGCTATGTTTGTTCTTATCCAGTTCCGATAGCTTGCTGTCCTCCATAAGTTCTCAAAGGCAATCACTAAAAGTTCCAAGATTCCTTAAGTACCTAAGGGTGAATTTCATTAGGCCCTGCTGACTTGAGTACATCTAATTTACCTAAAAATTCTTTAACTTATTCTTTCCCTTTTCTGGCTTGTGTTCCTATCGCTATTACTTGTACTGTCCTATCTGTCTGTGTCAATCTGTTGTTTCTTGTCTTAACCTTAGATTGTATGTCTCTTGAGGAGAGACAAGGGCTGTCTTTTTGCTGTGTGTTTACACTGTGCCCAGCACAATAGGTTCCTGGTCAATGATCAGGGATCCTAGACACTATTGTGCTAATAAAAATAATTATTACATCAATATTTGCATATAAAGTTATATACCTGACATTTTAAATAAGCAGGCCCAAAGAATTTACCATGGACAGACTCTCTTCAATATTGACAACATTGACAAAGCAACCAAGTGCTGATTGCTTAAAGCATGAAGGCAAATTGAGGTAACAGATTTATAACAAGATTCACGTAGCAACTTAGTTAAAACTAGCCAGCCAAGACAAATTCCATTCTCAGTCCCTGGCCCAGGATCATGGAACTTTTGTAAAGTCACCATGGTGAAGAGCACAGAACAGAGAAGACAGATGGACAGCCAAGTATTTCCATAATGAAGCACATTCTGCCATGCTGAATACTTCATGTACAGGGCAAGCACTTTCTCCACAGTGGCTAAGTATACACTGACTTTTTCTCTTCTGTACTGTGCTAACCCAGAAGAATGTCCTACTGTAGAAAGCTCCAGTTCCATTTGTGAGGAGCAGGGGTAGGAATAAATGGTATGCCTTGAAGATTTTGTACCTATTGTGACAAAGTTCCTCCTCTACCTTGGTGGGTCTTGCACATATTGGCGGATTTGCTCACCTCAGAGATTCATGGCAGCCCTCAGTTTGGCCGTTTTTGTGAACCCACCGTTCATGTCAACTCCTCCTGTGTCTGATCAGGAGTTGGGAGGTATAGGGGCATGGAGGGATGGGGGGAACCTGGGCCCACCCTCTACTCTGGGTTCCAGCCCAGGGCCCTGTGGATTGCAGCTTTCTACAGTGGCTCCTGTAACAGCTGTGTGACAGCTACAACTCCCTGGGCTACTTCCCCATGGCCTCCTCCCAACACCTTCTTTATTCTCACCAGAGGACCTTCCTCCTGGTGTCTGATAATGCTTGTACTTCTCAGTCTTCCAACAGTATGTCTTCTCACTCTCAGTTCCTAGTGCCTCTTGCTCCCAGCTCCTCACATGTGCACCACAAACTGAAGTGAGCACCTTTTTAAACCCAGGTGCCCTGATTAGGCTGCCTTAATTGTTTCTAGCAGTATCTTGATTGGCTGAAGGTGTTCTAATCAGCCTGTCTGCCTTAATTGTTTCCGGAAAGTTCCCGATTGTTCTGGAACCTTCTCTGTTGGGAAACGGAACGTCCTTTGCTTGCTCCTCAGCTATCTGCTTTCTATTCTTTTCTAAAGCCCCCTGGCCTGGATTTTTCTTACTTTTTGAACCTGCCTTAGTTCCCCCCACCCCGACCGGGCCAGATGCTTTTTTTGCTTTGTTTTGATTCTTGTTATTTTTTTCTTCTTGCCGTCTACGTGCTGGTTGGCCCTCAGCTTGCCGCCAGCACCCGCCCCCCCCCCCACGCCTGCTTTCGGGCGCAGCTATTTGTCTCAGCTGAGCCCCCGGGAGGAGGGGGGGGAAGATTGCCGATTTTGCTGTCCGGAGGGGGGAGTGGAAACCCCCAGACCCAGCCGTTTTGCTGGCAGCTCGGACTTTACAACATTCTCAGCATGCCAGAAGCCTTGGAACACAGCCAACACAGCTGGAGAAGAAGATTTCAGAAGACAGGAGAAATAATCCAGGAGAGCTATAAATCATCGTGAAGGGGGCTGTAAGACTGAGTAATTTTCTGAATTATACTCTCGTGGGGGGGAGTTTGACTGTGGTCACTTGCGTTTGTGGCGGCACAGGGGGTGTGGCATGGAGACCCCCCCTCCCCGATCCATCGGTGCCCCCAACTCCCCCACCCTTACTACAACTGTCACGGCCCCCCCGCCGTCCGTCCCTGCTGGCAACCTGCCATCTCCCTTCGGATCCAGCTGTTCGCTTTGAACTTTGCCTTTCGGACCGGACATAACAGCTGACCAACCGAGACTCTTTGGACAAACGTGTGTGGGTCTCCACCCTCCGGGATTGCTTATCCCACAGCTTGCCCCTATTACTGGACCCCAATTTTGTTTCCCCCCCCAGTCCAACCCCCTCGGCATTCCCCCCCCGCCTGCAGCCCAGCGGGGAGGAGCGGTTACTTTGCTTCTCCCTCCCCCCTCCTCCTTCCGATGTCTCCCCGTCTCTCCCTGCTCACAATGGTGGGGAATGAGATGGGCGAGGCCCCTTTAACAAAATCAGTTGTCCCTCCCCCACCCCCCACCCTGCCCGACCCCCAAGGTCCCCCCCACACCACTATTGTTAAGATACTTGCCACCCCCCCCCCCGCTGGGGCACCGGCAGCAGGAGGCACCGGGGTGATCACTGCTGCTGCTACGCCCACAGCCCCCCCAGATTCTAGGACCCCCCCCCCCAGCTGGCCGGAAGGGCCAGGGCGGGATGAAAGGAAAGGGCCCCGCTAAAACCACTAATCCCTCCATGGCAGGGGCTGCCCCCACCGCTGTGGCCTCATCATCAACCATGGCGCCCCTCCCTGCGTTTCCCTCCACCAGCTCTGCGATTGTCCCTCCCCCGGCCTCCAGGACATATGCCCAGGTGGTGACGGGCTCCCCCCTGCCTGATGCCTCGTCATCTCGCCCCCCCTGCCTCCGCCACCATCACCAGAGGCCTTGGCCCTTTCCCCACCTTGACCAGGAGGCACGGTGTCCGTTGCCTCCTGGTGCCCACCTCGACCCACGTGGAGATATACGTGCAGGCGTTGGCGAAGGTGGTAGGACCCACGGCTATTGTGGCGGCCTCCAAGATGTATGGGAAGGTCGTTTTTTTCTTAGCTTCAGAGGCTGCCGCCCAGGAGGCGGTGGAGAAGGGCCTGGCAGTGGGGGGGATGTTTGTCCCGCTAGAGCCACTAGAAGACCTGGGCGTTCGCCTCATCCTCACCTCCGTTCCTCCCTTCTTACCCAACGTTGCCCTGTTACCCGCTCTCTCCACTCTGGGGAAACTTGTCTCTGTCATCAGCCCTCTCCCGTTGGGCTGCAAGGACCCCACCCTCTGTCACATCCTTTCGTTCCGCCGGCAAGTGCAGATTCTACCGCTGGCAGGGGCGCGTGACGGAGAGGTGCTCGAGGGGTCTTTCCTAGTCCCCTACCAGGGAGCCCGCTGTCGGGTCTTTTACTCCACCGGAGAGGCCCGGTGCTAACTCTGCCGCTCAGCGGGGCATGTCCATAGAGACTGCCCTTTGGCTCGGGGGGGAGGGGCACCCAAAACCGCCGAGACCTGGCAGGACATCGGCCCCGTCGCTGCCGATGCCCCTGGCTGCCTGGCACCTGAAACCAACCCTCCTCCTACTTGACCCATCGCTGCTCCCATCCGGGCCCAAGAGATACCTTCCCTACAATGCCCGGGTGAGCAAGGGTGTTCCACCTTTGCTATTACCAATCCAGCAGAGCCTATGGAGGAGGGTGTGGCAAGGATACTACCGGGTATAGGAGAGGGCCCGCCCCAAGGAGAAACCCCCACCCCTCATGCTGCCTCACCGCTACCCCCCCGAACCCCTGAACCATCGCCTCCGCCCCCCGACACGACCCCTGCTAACCAACCCCCAGATGATGCTATGGAGGGCTGGACCCCAGTCCAGGGGAAGCGAGGCAAGCGGAAGGCTCGAGCTCCGCTGGATCCATCCAACGTGGAAGCCCCCCGGAAGACCAGGAAAGGAGGCACTGATATCAAGCCTCCCGCCGCGGCCACGAGTGAGATCCATCCGCTGGTGTCGGGAGGGGAAGACGGACTGGTATTGGAGGGCAGAATCCCCCCTCCACGGGAGACCTCCCTCTCCGAGACTCCTGAGGACGCCCCTTCTGCCTGGATACCACCCGAACCCCCCGCGGAACCCGAGGCGACCATTGAGGCGGGCCCTAGAAGAGAGGCCCCCGGGGTAGCAGGAGCTGTATATGCGGAGATTGAGGCCCTAGATTTGACCCCGGTCACCCAGGGAGAGGACGATCTACTGCCGGCTGGCCTCGAGCTGGGCAACCTTACCCCAGCCCCCCTTTCCCCATGCTCCTTCCCCCTAATTGCCTTCCCGGGCAAGCACCCTGCAGAAGGTGGTCCACCACCTGATGCCATGGCAGCTAAGACCACCATGGAGCCAGTGCCTAGCATTATTGGGAGCCCCCTCCCTTACCCCTTAACCCTTGACTCTGCTCAGGAGGCACTTTCCTCCAGCTGCTTGCCTCCTCAACCCCAGAGCCTTACCCCTGCCCCTGCCCCCACCCCTGTCCCTGCCCAAGTCCCCTCCTCCTGCAATGCTAATGCCACCCCTGGGGTTATTTCCTTCCCGCCTTTCGCAGATTCCCCCCAGGGAGCAGTCTTTGCACTTTCTAGTCGCGACCCATTAGGAGTTGCAATTTTTTTCCCTGCCATCCCCCTCCACCCCAAGGCGTGAAATGAATTTAATAACCCCAGCCTGTCAGGCACCCCGTCGGTGGTCTGCACCCTATCTACCCGCCTTAGCGGACCACGAGGCTGTATTAAGAGTCCCACCAGGGAACACCCCGGAATTTGTAACCCCACCCCCCCATGAGCTGCGGCATGCACTATGGAAGTTCCTAGAACACACCCATGGCGCCCGCAATAGGGTACAGCTGGCTCTTCAGCTATGGGGGGACTTTGACCAAATCCTCCAGGCCACAAGGGCCCTTATAAAGGAGGGCAGAGGGCAAGGAAAGCGCGGTGCTGCGGCCTACGAGCGGACCCGTGGCTTCTGAAAAGATCTACTCATCCACGGGATGGGTCACGGGTTGCTGCGCAACCTGCCGGGGGCCACGAACACCCCCGCCAACAAGAAACCACCCCCCCCCCTGCCCTCCGCATGACGCCTCTCATTATTGCAACCTTGAACACCAGGGGCTGTAGGATGGCTCTCCGCAGGTCCCAGGTGCTCTCTTACCTTCGGGAAGGGGGGTACTCTGTAGCTTTCCTGCAGGAGACCCATACAGACCCAGCCGCCGAGGACAGGTGGCGGCTGGAGTGGGGGGACGGGGTATACTTTAGCCACTTCGCGACTTGGCAAGCTGGAGTGGCGACCCTATTCTCCCCGACCCTACGGCCCGAGGTGCTAGGGGTCACTGAGGCCATGTCGGGCCACCTGCTGCACCTTCGAGTCCGTATGGAGGGGCTCGTGGTCAATCTTGTTAACATCTATGCCCCACAAACGAGCCCAAAGCGGCCACAATTCTATCAGCGGGTGTCCGACTTTCTCGGCACCCTAGATTCACATGAGTGTCTGGTCCTGGGAGGGGACTTTAACACTACCCTCGAGGAACGGGACCGCTCAGGGGCCGAGCCGAGCCCGGCCGCCGTGAACATTCTTTGAGGAATAGTCGAATATCATTCCCTAGTGGACGTCTGGCATGACCATCACCCAGATGACACTTCCACGTTCACCTTTGTCCGGGTGGAGGCCCTTCGGTCACACCACTCTCGGTTGGACCGTATTTATTTATCCCGTTTCCATCTTTCACAAGCCCACTCCTCCAACATTCAGCCGGCCCCATTTTCCGACCATCATCTAGCCACCATAACAGCCTCCCTCCGTGCAGAGAGGCCAGGGCCGGCCCTTTGGCATTTTAACAACAGCCTGTTGGAGGATGAGGTCTTCGTGACATCCTTCCGGGAGTACTGGCTGGCCTGTAGAGAGCAGTGGCCTGCCTTTCCCTCGGCGCGGCGATGGTGGGATCTAGGGAAGGTGCGCGCCAAGCTCTTCTGCCGTGACTGCACCTGGGGTACCAGCCGACGGAGAAATGCAGCGATAGAGCAGTTGGAACGGGAGGTCTTAGAGATGGAGAGGCATCTGGCCGCCAGCCCCGAGGACCCATTCCTCTGCAGAGCATGCCGGGAGAAGGGGGAGGAGCTCCGGGCCCCCGAGGACCATCGGGCCCGAGGTGCCTTTGTTCAATCCCGCATCCGCCTCCTTCGGGAGATGGATTGCGGCTCCCGTTTCTTCTATGCCCTGGAGAAAATGAGGGGAGCCAAGAAACATGTCACCTGCCTTCTAGCAGAAGACGGCACCCCGCTCACGGATCCGGTGGAGATGTGTGGGAGGGCTCGTGACTTCTACACAAGCCTTTTCTCACCGGATCCGACCGATCCTGGCGCTTGCAGGGTGCTCTGGGAGGAACTCCCCACGGTCAGCGTGGGCGACCGAGACCAACTAGAGCTGCCTCCCACCCTGGCCGAGTTTTCGGAAGCCCTCCTATACTGTCCCGGGTCGCAGCATTTTTGACAACCTATTTCTAGTCCGAGACCTTTTGGAACTCAGGCGGAGAGATGGTCTGTCGTTCGCCCTCCTGTCTCTCGATCAGGAGAAGGCGTTCGATAAAGTAGACCATGGGTACCTCCTGAGCACTCTGCAGGCGTTTGGAATTGGACTTCAGTTTGTGAGTTTTCTCCGGGTGCTGTACGCCTCCGCAGAGTGTCTGGTTAGGCTCAACTGGACCCTGACCGAGCCTGTCAGCTTCGGGCGAGGAGTGCGGCAGGGGTGCCCCCTCTCGGGCCAGCTGTATGCTCTGGCGATCGAGCCTTTCCTCTGTCTCCTCCGCAGGAGGTTGACAGGGTTGGTGCTGTGGGAGCCGGAGCTGTGGCTGGTCCTGTCGGCGTACGCCGATGACGTACCCCTCGTGGTCCAAGACCCGGGTGACTTGGCGCGGTTGGAGGCTTGCCAGGCCATCTATTCGGCAGCCTCCTCCGCCCGAGTCAACTGGGTCAAGAGCTCTGGCTTGGCAGTGGGGGACTGGCGGCAGATGAGCTCCCTCCCTCCTTCCTGCGCTTCAGACCATCCGGTGGAGTGCGGGTCCACTGCTCTACCTAGGCATTTACCTTTCTGCCACGCACCCTTCCCCGCCGGAGAACTGGCAAAATTTAGAGGGCGGGGTGATAGAGCGGCCCCAGAAATGGAAAAGGCTACTCCATTGTCTCTCCCTCCGAGGGAGAGCACTGGTGCTTAACCAACTAGTCCTGTCCACGCTCTGGTACCGGCTCAACCCTGGTTCCGGCCCTGGGTTTCCTGACCAACCTCCAGACATCGATTCTAGAGTTCTTTTGGTCAGGAATGCACTGTTGGGGTTCTTCATCTACCCCTGAAGGAAGGAGGGCAGGGCCTGAAGTGTCTGCACACTCAGGTCTGTGTCTTCTGGCTCCAGGCCCTGCAGAGGCTCCTTTATAGTGCAGGTAGTTCGACATGGAGCATATTGGCGCACGCCTTCCTGCGGCGCTTCCAAGGGCTCCGATACGACCGGCAGTTCTTTTATCTCTGTCCGAGAGGTTTTCTGCGAGACCTCTCCGGGCTGCCGGTCTTCTACCAGGACCTCCTCCGGACCTGGAAACTGTTTTCAATGACCAGGTCCATGGCGGCCGCCGTGGGAGCAGATCTCCTCACGGAGCCCCTGCTACACAACCCCCAGCTCCATGTGCAGGTGGCGGAGTCCCGCTCGGTGCGCCAGAGTTTGGTCCTGGTGGAAGTCACGAGAGTCAGAGACCTCCTGGACTACGACCGGGGAGACTGGCTGGATCCCCTGACGCTCGCTCAGCGCATGGGGCTCTTCAGACCTCGTACCCCCCGGCGCGTACTTCAGGAGGTGAAGGCCCCTTGACGCCCGCTGCTCGGGCTTATCTCAACCGAGCCCTGCGAGAGGGCGGACCCCGCCCACTCTCTACCCCAGGCCCGCCGGACCTTTCAATTGGGCCCCTGCCCCGTAGATCCCAACAAACTCCTCACCCTTTCACTGCGAGCTGGCTGCATGAACTGCAGCCGGTCAGTTTTCAAATCGCGCAACGGAAATATCTATACACACTCACGCTTCACACCCTTCACGCTCACACCCTGGTGTCCCACCCCATTACAAAGTGGCGGGATCTCCTGCCACTTTTGGAGGGTGAGCAACCCCGGTGGGCCAGCCTGTATTCCACCTTGGTCCCGAGGCCCGTCGGGGACATTAGTTCGTGGCTCCTTCACGGAGCTGTGAGCACGGGCATGTTTTTGACGCGGTTCACCCCTATCCCGGATACTTGCCCTTTTTGCAACGTGAGGGAAACCCTGGCGCACGTACACTTAGAGTGTGCCAGGCTGCAGCCCCTTTTCCGGCTCCTCACGAATATTTTATTACGCTTTTGGCTACACTTTTCCCCTCACCTTTTTATTTACACACTCCCCATCCGTGGCCCCACAAAATCATGAGTTAACCTCCTCCTAGCCCTAGCTAAAATAGCCATTTATAAAATCAGAGAGGGGAGGTTGGCTAATGAAGCGTCCTGCGATTGTAGGGCCGTTTTCTGATCCTCAGTACATTCACATATCCGGGCGGAGTTCCTCTGGGGGTGTCCACTGACTCCCTTGATGCCTTTGAGGAGTGGTGGGCGCTGTCCGAGGTTCTCTGCTCAGTGACCAGTCCGGTTCCCTCCGTCTGACCCTTTGATTGAGGGGAAGAGCGAGAGATCCCAGCCCCAGCCGTTGCCGCTGTGGATACCATCATCACTGTCACCTAGGAGGGGTCCTATCACATGTGGGTGTACGTCCCCCACCTCCCCAAACCACCCACCCCGCAGCCGTGTCCATCTTGTCGGGCACTCTCAGGAGAGGAATAATCGGTGACACTGGGCGTGGCACTAGGTACCTCGAGGGGGTGGAAGACCATGAGTGTCGAGGAAGCCCTCCCGTTCTAGGCCACCAGGTAACTCAGGAGGGTGGAAGACCACGAGTGTCGAGGAAGCCCCCCTGCTCTGGGCCCAGGCTAGCCTGAACACTTCTCCCTCCTGAAGGCTGCTGTGTTATACCTTGTGTTTGCTTTTGTTTTGTTGCATAGTTTTGTTTTATCCTTTTTGGTGATTCTTTGTAAGTGTTACACAAATAAAATTCTTTTCTGCTTCAAAAAAATCACTCTCCTGTAGCCATCTGGCCCGACCCTGTCACACTATGCATATGCTTAACTGTGTTGTGATCCATGAGGATAGTGAGCTAGCTCCTGGTTTTGCTAGTAATGAGCTTTGTCACATGTTTGATGCTGATCAGGCCCCTACTCAAGCAGAAATGTCAAAGTAAGCCATTTTTCCCTCTGAGCAGAGGTTCTTAAGGCACTCCCAGTTCTTCAGATCTTCTAGCTGCTCAAATGCATGTGCATTTTGGGTCTTGAGCTTACCCAACTCTGAGCTCAAAGAGATGTTGCTCGTCTCTGTTGACATCACTTTTCTTAACTTATTTATTTGATTAGGCATGGATTATGATATACTGGATAATGAAATGCTAAAGCTAGGCCCTGGAGTAAAACCCTAATGTGAGTATTTAATAGTCTCTAACACTATTAATTGTTAAAATACTGTCAACAGCATCTTTTTTAAAATAAAGCCCTTGGGATGGGCTTATTGCTAATAAATACATTCACCAGATGTTTATATTTGGTTCTCTTCCCTTTACTGCCCCATGAGCCCCTTGTGTTTGTTACTGCTTCCTATCTTTGTATCTTAATTTAAGTGCTTAGGAGCAGGAACAGTGGCCAAGATTTTCAGAAGTGACTGTGATTTTGAGTTCTTTGTTGTTTGCTTGCCCAATCTCAGATGTGTTAAAGGGGCCCAAGTTTCAGAAAGTGCTGAGCACCCACACTCTGAAAATCAAGCCCTTTTATATAGGGTCTCAATTTGGCCACTCAAAATTGAAGGCACCTCAAATCACTTGTCATTTTTGCAACTTTGGCCATTGTCTTTTATTGGTCTGTAATTATCTATGCCCTTTTATTATACTGTTTAAACAAGAAACAGTAACACATGAGGGGGGACAAGAAAAACATGTACATGATGAGGAATTTTAGAGTAATGAAACTATTTAATATATTGTAGATTTGTATTTGTACAGCTTTCAGTATCTCCTTCATCTAATTTTCACAAGTCACCAATAATTTGTTAACAGCTTATTTGAAACACTAAAACCAAGTCCAGTGCAATAGATAATTGGAAAATTACCAAAGTTAGGATTTTTCTCACAAGGGGAAATTCTGGCAAGTTAGAAACTGTATGCTGAAAACTTGAGGTTTAAACAGCCACATTATAGCCCCTGCATCATCCCCTCATTGAGGCCAAGATATCAAACTGATGGAAAAGACAAGGAGCAGGGCTGTAATGCCTGGGGATTTACTGCAGGTGATGGCTACTGAGCTGAGCCCCATCATAACACATTCCAGCTTTACCCCTGAGCACATGGCCATGTTACATGCCATGCTACTGTTGGATCCTCCATTGTGAGTGCATGTTACTACCCCTCCCATGGAAAGGTTAATTATACAGAGCAGGAGATAATAATGATATAGTTCAACACTGACCTTCTACCTATCTCAGATGCTTACATAGCCCCCATTACCATATTATCTAAGCACCTTGTGATCTTTAATATATACGTCTTTACAGGACCTCTGCGAGGTAGAGAAGTATTATTATCTCCATGTTACAGATGGGGAACAGAGGAACAGAGAGACTAAGTGACTCAAAGTCACTCAGAAGATCTGTGATAGAACAGAAAATTGAACAAGAGTCTCCAAAATTTCAGGCTAGGGACTGAACTATTCTACCTTTCTAACCTTGAGGGCTTCATGAAAATTGGTCTCTTTTGTAGGGGACTCAGCCTGGCCACCACCCAAATCCTTGTAGTATCCCAAGCAAATGGTGGTCACACGGCAGTTTCTGTAATACTGAGTGCCTACATCAACATGGAATATATTCACCACTCAGTCCATTTGTGATTCTGAAGGCTTTTCTATCAATTTTTATGCTCCTGAGTTACACAGTAGAGGGGAATGTCTGGCTACAAACTGCTAAGGGCCAGATTGTGCCCTCCTTCTCGCACTGATGGGCAGTTATTCACACAACTGGTCACGCTTTGTTACAACTTGGCCCTGTGATGGGTGTATAAACCCCTAGTTACCCAGTTTGGAATTAAGGGATTATTTTGGGCCCAGTCAGCCCTGCCCCACCACACCTACAGCAAATGCTCCATGGGGTGGAGGAATTAAAAGGCACGGAGACAGCTTATTTGGGGGCAGACCTGGAAGACAGTAGACCTGCATCCCACTGCTCCAGCAGCACAAAGCAGAGGGGAGGCTGAAGTCTCTGACATAACTGCCCCAAAGGGGAAGGGAGGACCCAGAAATACTCAAAGGAGGAAGTATTCCCCTCTCTCCTGCATGTAGACTGGAGATTGGTAATCCTCTCTTATTTTATTGATTGGACTCCCCCAGCACAAGAAAGCCTTGGACCATTCTGAGGCAGGTAGGGGGGAGACAAGAAGTAGCCCAGGGAGGGCAGCCTTAGTTGCCAGACCACTGTTAGCCCAAAGGGCCCTGAATTGGAGCCTGGTGGAGTGGGAGGGCCCGGCCTCCCCTACCATCAACCCCACCTGCTGGTCACAGAATGCAGGCTGACCACTAAGCCACGCTTCCCAACCAACCCCCGAATGAGAACCAGTACAGGCCCTAACAGTCTCACTGCTGTTATAAAATTTTGCAACAATACATAATAGAAGCCTGCAAATGATTAGCAAGCTAAAGGTTACTTTCAGACGGATCCCATGGAAAACATAATACAACAGTCAATCTTTCTTTTCTTCTAAAATGTACCACATCTGGCAGGTTACTGGCTATCACAATAGATATTTGCCTCCAGGACTCTCTAGTGTGTGTCTCCATAGTAAAGAGATTTTGATGTTCTCAGTTCAGTAGTGAACAGACCTCTAACAGCACAATATCCTTCCATACATTATGCAAAAGCTTTCTACAAAGTCAAAACAGATTTACATTGCATTGGCTTGCTTTTACAATGCCCATGAACATACCTTTCACAGCAAATAGCCCCCAAACATAAAAAAAAAAAACCCTGGTAATAAAATACAATACATACAACTACATTTCCAACTCCTCAGGGCCTTTCTCCCATTCATTGCAATGGTCAAACAACTCCTATATTTCTTCTCTTTCAGAGGAATCCATGGCAATATTATGGCTGTTCACGGAGGTCAGACTAAACATTGTAAGGCTTAGATATTTCAAGTGCCATTCATGGTGACGGGAATAACATGGTGTATTCAGTTACTGTAACCTTATACATCCTCCTCCTTGCTAGTTATTTAAAAGAATTTTAATGGTAGATCTAAATATACAGCATGGTGTGCATGAAAGAATACGTATAGGTATGAGACTCAATTTAGGCTACATCTACATTACGAGCTAGGGGAACGATTCCCCTGCTCATGTACACATTCATGCAGCAGCTCTCATTAAGCTAGTGCGAGTATAAACAACACGATAGCTGAAGTAGCATAGGCAGCAGGAGCAAAGGCGTGTCTGAGCTGTGCAGCGTACACACCCACCTGAAATAGGTAGGAATGAACTCGGCACAGCTCAGCTGTTTCCACCGCCGCTGCCTTTGCTGCCTCAGTAATACCCCTATTTACGCTGGCATTAGTTCAATGAGATCAAGCACACGTATGTGTACACGAGCAGGGGAAATCATACCCCAGCTCATAGTAGCCTTAGAAAAGATTAATTTTCTGTGAATAACTGAAATACCTTGAAGAAATCTGAGCCCTGATTAAGCAAATCACTTAAGCTTGTGCTTAAAATAAAGTATATGCTTAAGTCCCAGTGAAAAAAAATAGGATTGAAGCATTTACTTTAATGTTTAGCTGAATCAAGGCCTTGAGCACGTTCTTAACTTTAGGGATGCACGTAAGTCTCATTGAAGTTAAGCACATATTTAATATTTTGCTAAATCAGGTTGTCCTTCCTGTGTTTGCAAGATGAAGTGAAAAAAATGAGGGTTAAAATTTAATTATGAACCTTTCTGTCTATTTTACTACTAGGTTTCTTTCTATTTCATCCTATTTATGAGAGACAAATATTTAGTGTTATAAAAACATTATGTTTTATTGAACCAAATCAGATAAAAGTAAAACTAAAGTGGTATTATATCAGTGAGACTTCTCTAAAACAAAGCTTTATAAAGATGGCAGAATGTATTTTATGTTGGCAGTATTTCACATTAGCTTTTCTCTTAAAACATTTTTGTCATTACATTATCTTTGAACGTGGCTAATTTCCCTGAAATCAAATGGTTACTTTGAGTTTGCACTTAAAAAGGAAGACAATGTGAGAAGCATGTATCTGTGCTCTGGATAGCATAATGGATGGAAAACACTTGTTTAAAACAAATTAGAAACAAAACACTTTATTGGTCCAATAATTATTTAAAAAAGAGCTCACAGCAGGAGGCACAAAGTCTAGTCTAGCAGACTACATAATCTCTGTAGAAGAGCATGTAAAATACCTTTGTTAAAGAAGAGGTCAAATACATCATCTAATTCTTATAGAACTAAAAATATATTTGATTTAAAAGTTCTTATCAAGTGGTTTTACTATCTGTTTCTCCTAAACAAGTATTCGTAGCTTTAAATGGCATTCGTGCATCTGGTTTTCATCAGAATCAAATAAAAGACTTCCGTAGGACCAGATGGCACTGGTTTTAATTCTTTTTGCCCTAATTTAGGTATTCTGAAAATGAAATACGATGTAAGCAAACTTTATATATAAAGTATCACTTCACATAATATTGTGAACAAAGATGCATTTTATATTACCCATTTCATCTAGATCAAACCTGTCCAGTTTTAAAAATCTGAGCACAGACCTAGTGAAAGTGTCCTTAGTACTGCTACTGCTTGATGTTAGAGTCAGGATTTCCTGTCTTTTTGTATCTAGGTGCTGAGGTGCCTTAGTTATTTTAGGGGTTAAAAGTTGTAGGCACTGATGCATATATATTAGGCTGTATTCATAAAACACAGCGTGTAGCCTGAGTCAAACTATTACAGTCTAACCACAGTGACCAATAGAAAGAGAAGAGCCAAGAAAGCTGAGGTAAGCTAGATTCTGAAGCACTGTCAAGTTAGAAAGAATAGATAAGGTGTAAATGGTAATGTATCAGGGGATGTTGGTGTGTATTTTAGGATTTATATGCTAATAATTGTCCGGAGGACAGGATCCAACAAATTGCTAGCAGCCAAAGCTTTGCACAGTAGAGTGATTTCTAACAGGCTTCAGATATCTGCAGTAACTTGACTAACAAGGTAAATTATTTTAATTACTTTTTAAAATATTTTAAGGCTATAGATATTTTTGTAATAGGGGGATAACATTTCAATGTGTAAATCAACTATGACATTCCCTAGAAATCTTTTGTTTGTCCTCTTTGGAATTCTTCCAAATATCCAGCAATTTCTGAGGCTAGCAGATCTGTGGGAATACTGCACTTGCTGCTTCCAGCAATAATAAATATAATAAAATAATAATAATAATAATGGAATAGCAATAAATGATCACCTTCTACACACAAATAATAGAACCCTTAAGTTTACTCTTGCATCAGTGACAAAGATATTCTTTCAATCTAAATTATATTTTTGCCAAAGTAACTTTTTTGTATTTCACCACAAATTTGTGCTGCTGATCTTTTGTCCTTATATTCCAAAAATGCTATCCAATCATTGCCAAAAATCAGAAAATACAGCAGATCCTATGAGGCATTGTTACTATGCTACACAAAAATTATCTGTAGGAACAAATTATCAGTGATTATGTCTCTTTCATTGTCTAATAGTGGAAAGCATCAAACTCAGAATGGAATTGGATACAAAACAAGTGAATTTGTATATTGCATGGAACAGGATAAATCCTTATAATGGACCTATTCTTTAAGTAATTTACCAGGAGGTGAAGGGTGGAAAGGGGAGTTAAAGAAGAAAAACTGTAACTTGGGGTAGGGGAGAGGGAGGGGAATGGGTTATTCAAAAAGATTTCTTCAGGCTTTTTTGGAACATGCCAAACAGCTGTTAAAATACTTTGATCTTTCTTTTGTGTGTGATGAGAAAACCTGATCCAAATGCCTTTAATAATTTAGGAGTGAAAGAAGTAGGAACATATGGCTACTTTCAAGGAGGCTCACAGTAGAGTACAGCTCATTTGCAGCTGTCTTTACTGTGATGCTGTGTGTAACCTCTAGTTTATATGAAGTGGTTCTACATAGGAAACATTATGTGATGCTACAAATAAATATTTTCAGATCTATAGGAATCATTGTTTTAATGAGTAGTATTTCTAGATTCTTGGAATGATCACCCAATGTGAAATCTAACTTGAATCAGGAATATATTGTGCCAAGGTGAAAATCTGTACTATTTGACATCTTTAATATTACTGCCAATTTTTCCCTCGTATACATAGTGATCTCATAAAGCACAGAAATTGGCCCTTTATAAAGAAAAAATAATATTGTTTCAGAAATAAGTTTAAAATAGCTAGTGTGCTGTTAAAGAGTATAATTATTTATATTTGGCTGAAATATATGATTTGGTATAGGCTATTATTTTGATAGAGATAGCTAATTGCTTTTCTTCCTTTGTAAGGCAAACAATGACTGTAAAAGTCTATCCCAGCCTTCTGATATTATTCCTGACCAATACTGTGTGGACTCGGAATGTGAGACAAGTCTATGATGTGATGGATCCAGAGGATTGGTCTCTCTTCACCTTTGAGTGTCCACAAGAATGCTTCTGTCCTCCCAGCTTCCCCAATGCTTTATACTGTGATAACAAGGGACTTAAAGAAATACCTGCAATCCCAGCAAGAATCTGGTATCTCTATCTGCAGAACAACCTGATTGAAACAATTTCTGAGAAGCCTTTTGTGAATGCCACTCATCTGAAATGGGTAAATTTAAACAAGAATAAAATCACCAGCAATGGAATTGAAGAAGGTGTGCTCAGCAAACTGAAGCATCTGCTTTACTTGTTTCTTGAAGATAATGAGTTGGAAGAGGTGCCTGCTCCATTACCGACAAGCTTAGAGCAACTGAGACTGGCTAGAAACAAAATCTCCAGGATCCCTGAAGGGGTCTTTAGGAACTTGGAAAACCTTACAATGCTAGATCTGCATCATAACAAGCTGTTGGATAGTGCTCTCCAGAGTGACACTTTCCAGGGGCTCAACAATCTCATGCAACTCAACATAGCAAAAAACTCCCTCAAGAAAATGCCACTAAGCATTCCAGCTAATACAATGCAGCTGTTTTTAGACAACAACTCTATTGAAGTGATCCCAGAGAACTACTTTAGTGCAATACCCAAAGTGACTTTCCTTAGACTGAACTACAATAAATTATCTGATGATGGCATCCCCCCAAATGTGTTTAATGTTTCATCTATTCTAGACCTACAGCTGTCCCACAACCAACTCACTAAAATTCCACCTTTCAGTGCTCATCTTGAGCATCTTCACCTTGATCACAACAGGATCAAAAGTAAGTGTATATTGTCAGTGTGGGATCACACCAAGGATTACAATCCTATTAAATATCTCTTCACCAAAAAAAAAAAAAAAAAAAAGCAGCACTTCGCTGTCTGATTATGCACAAGAATGGCTATTTTCTTAAATTCAGGAGTCTTTGAACTGGTTAATTCCTTTAATTTCCTGAGAGGTT
Source organism: Lepidochelys olivacea (assembly GCF_965140295.1). Taxonomy (NCBI): domain Eukaryota; kingdom Metazoa; phylum Chordata; order Testudines; family Cheloniidae; genus Lepidochelys; species Lepidochelys olivacea. Next base: position 273,213,352 of record NC_140411.1, read on the forward strand.
TAAAACATATTTTATATCATCAGTCTTGACAGTATTATAATCAACATGCAAAGAAAACAAGAAAAAATACTTCTTTAAAGTAAAAAAGACTCAAGAATATGCTATAAAGAACATTCTTGCAAGAATAATGAATAAGATGATCCATTGGGCCAATTCCTAAGATTTAGACTCGACAATATGCCGACAGAATATGTGCACACACATGATATTGCATGTACAAAATCTGCATTTGTACACACAGAGCATTTGGCATGCAAATCATATAAATGAACGTATTAAAGTGTACCTGGGCACTCACTTTCCCAGGTAAGCAGGTAATTAGCCATTTTATGCAATCAAATGCAGAAGTTTACATACAAGGGTTAAGATTTTCAAAATAAATGAGTTGCTGAGCATCCAATAGCTCCCACTAAGATTAATGAAAGCTGCTGGGTGCCCAGCACTTCTGAAAATCTGCCCACTTATTCAGATACCTGAATATGCAATCAGGAGTCTAGCTTCAAGCACCAATTGTTTAGTAACTGTGGCCCTGATCTCTGTTTATGTGAATAATGACATATTAGGAGCTGAATTTTGAAAATCTGATTTGGTCTTCTCCAGCTTTTGGATTATGTGAGCTAAATCCTGCGATCTTGACTCCGTCCTTTTTCATGAAAAACTTCCACTGACTTCACAAAAGTTTTGTCTGAGTCAAGATTTTAGGATTTTGCTCCCTTGATCTATTTAATGTTTTCATATTGTATAAATAATTAACACCATATTTCATTCCCAAGACAATTTAAGTTTATCATCATATCATCATGCTGGTTGCAACAACCTACTTCCAGCATCCATTCAGACATACTTAGGATCTGAGGAGCACTTATGCCATCAAGGTTTCCCAACCAAAAAGTCATGCAAAACTAAAATTACCTCACTTAATATCATGCAATTAACTTTTTTGCACCATTTGTGCTATGAAAACCAAAAAGTGATCACTTAGTAATAGCTCTTCACAAAAGAAACTAAACAAATAAAAGCCAACACATGTTGACTCATTCATACTTTGGTCTGACATATTATCCAATTCATTTTCTAACCTTCCTGTCACCACTGAAATTCTCTCACAAATGAATTAGTCCTTATTACTACGTGATGTCACATCTCACAAGTGTATCAAAATTAACAGCTTGATTTCTGGGAATGAGAGGATTTAGTAACCGGTGCACATTTAACTTAAGATTAATCTGATTATTAACAATCTGATTGATTAAATACTATTTCACTGCCTGTACGTACAAAGTCAAATGTATAAACTTTTATATGAGTGTGTTAGTTTTGCATAGTTTGATGCCATTTAAGTGGACTATAAGAAAAGTGAAATTTAATTAGTACTCATGTCATGTGTCATTACTAATCAGATTCACTGCTCACTGTTTGCAAAGGGATTTATCTTAATCTTTCCACTGCTGGACTTCAGGTGCACACTTTATCTGCTGTCATTTTAAATGGACACAATTGAAATAAGTAGAATGTGAGCAGTTATGTATCTGGTGTAATAGGTAGCAGTGAAGTCTTTAAATAGCAGCCATGTTATCTTTTATTTAAAAGCAAAAAAGATCAAAAGGTTAAATTTCAAGAGTGCCTAAGTGATTTAAGAGCTTAAGAACCACTTACAAAAGAGACATACCCCCTAAGGGCCCAGATCAAACGTATTTAGGTGCTTTACTCTCACTAGCGTTAATCACCTAAATAACTTTGAGGATCTGGGCTTTAGGAACCTAAATCCCAATAACTTGTAATGAGACAGGCTCCTAATTCAGTTATAAAATTTTTGTATTCAGTTTGAAATTTTTACACTTAACCTTCATGTTATTGAAGTTTGGAAGATTAATCAGTTAAATATATTCTAATCCAATGTTACTTCACCATTAAGATTATAAACAGTAACATTAATTACAATAGAAGACCAGTACCAAATCAAAAGCAGTTAATACATGAGACAAACATGTGAACATTTTACTACTGCTGCTCAAGATGCAAGTGACACAAACATTCTACTACACTAGACGCTCGTTCACTATCTAACATCTCAGAAGACTTTTAGGATCAAAGGTCAAAAGACAAAAGAATGTAATTTTGTCTGGCAGAAGTGATGGGAATTGACATCAGATCAGGCTATGGATCAGTTTTCCCACTTACAGAAGATAAGTGATTAGTTTAAAGAGGTGCTGACAGAAAAATAAGTTCTAAAGCTTGGATATAGTTTTGTATCAAGAGATTCCAAAGTAAGTTAGCTTTTTCATATAGAGAATTATTCCTCTTCTTTACTCAAGAGATAACTGAATATCCTCACATGCTTGCCAGTACTGTAGTGTCTTAGGTAGATGGCTTACAATAAAAGTAAGAGGATCTGTAGGTGCTCAGACTCCAATATCACTTTTTATGGAATTTGCTTGCTTATTGTTTATTTACTTTATTGTTACACGCAAATGCCCCAGACACCGTCTGAGCCCATTTGCTAAGAACTGTATAAACATAGGATGACATAGGGTGAAATCTTGGGGTTAAATTGGAGAAATCAGTATTGGAATAAGAGAGGAGGGGGGTCGAGGGATAGAAACACAGAAGAGAACGACAGTGGCCAGGAAGAGTGGTTGGAGAGGTGAGAGAAAATCTCTCTCACAAAAAACAAAAACAAGATCCTCTGCAGCTGCTGGCCTATGAGTGTTCAGCAGGCCGGTCTTTTTATGCGTCAGTGGAGGCTATTTCCTATTCCAAGGGAATACTTCTCCCAGGGTACTGGCTCCATATTCCCAGTTTAGACATTACACAGTTTCTCAAGACTACCATCCACATAGGCAGATGGCCATGTATGACAATCAGGAAAATGTCAATACGAGCACCAGGGACTGGCTTTTCCTTAAGAATTCTTCAGCCAGGTCAGAATTTTAAAGGGGTCAAGTAGACTGAAGACATTACTTTTCCAACTCATTGATGTTGCTTCTCCTGGGCTGGAAACTCTATTCCAGAGCTCTGCCAGGAAAGAGGAAGGGGTATATGAGCATAAAGATTTCACTCTTTTATCCCACTCTAAAAACTCAGTGAGGATGGGAGTCCCTACAACAGCATGAGGGAAAGTGGGGAGACATCTTCACCTTATTGGTATCTAGGGGCAGGTGATATTGATTAGAGATGGGACTTGGGAGATCCTAGTAGGGGAGGTATGAAAGATGCCCTCAAACCAGGCAGCGATCAGTTCTTTTTACGTGGTCTGTAGTCTGGCATTTTTTGTTCTTTTGTTGCCGTGTCCTAGGGTTTGAGTAGTTAATATGGTCTTTGAAGCTCAATGCAGAAAGATAAACTTTGAAGGCATGGTGGAGCATTTTTTGTTTCTTATTTTGCAACCATTCTGTCTTGTATCTACACTGCCCTGTGTCACTAGCCTGAAAGGACAGATATTTTCTGCTTGACAGAGCTCATTCAACATCACGCCTTTTAGTAAAGGCTTTCATAATGAAATATCACTCTAGGTCTTCCAGTTTCTTAGCCTGAAACATAAATAAGCTTTATAGAAAGTCAACGGCTTTTTCATACAAATGAAGTAAATTGATTGCAAGACATACATAGAGCAATAATATATATTATCATATATAATTCTTATAGGTAAGGGTTGGCTTTCAATACCCACTTTTCTGAATATAATTATAAATAAATAAATATGAATAGATTTTTCACATCTGTAGCACTTTTCTTCCATGAATACTGAGAGCTTTATGGGCATTAAAGAAACTTCATAACATTCCTGTGAGGTAGGCCAGTGTTGGGGTATATAGTGAAGGAATCAGATCTTGGCCAACTTAATGTATTTATCTAGCTCTCATGAGAGATTCATATTCTTCAAGATAAAAACCTTCATAAAAAAAAAGGGTTTCTGGCCCTTTGTGTTGTGAAGATAAAGTCCGAATACCAGCTGATGTTACAGATGGCATTTTGGATACAGCTGTTCAGGAAATCATTTTTTCCCTTTAAAAATACTGACAAAAACTAAAGTTGTTTTCATCAAAACTTATTTTCATAAAAAAATTTCATTGACAATTTTGAGGCTTTCATCAAAAACCAGAAATGCCTCAAATCAAAAATATTTCAGGTTTTTTGTTGCCAAAAATCAGAAACTTTAAAAAAAGATTTAAACAGAAAAATGTTGCCCTGGGCTGCTTAGAGAGTGTACGTGTTTCCCTGCTACAAGAGGCTTCCTCAAGCTCTTTTTGAGGGGCGTACAGTAGCCAGCAGCAGCCTCAGGTACTCAGGCTAGTAACTGACTGCCACAATTTGGCCCAATGAGTTTAGCGCCCTTGATACATACATATATAAAAAAAATCACTTCAGCCATCATTAATCTGAAGCCATTTATAAGCTGAAACAGAGCACCTGCTGAAAATCACTTACAATAGTTCAAGACAAGATGTATAGAATACTTTACCCAGCTGAAACTGCAGATAGAATTTAACAGGGAAGATTTAAAGAAGGTAACACCCCTAATTTTAATTAAAATAATGTGATTTGAGCCACAATTTCAAATCTTTGTCTGAAATAAAATGAGATACTGTATCTATTGCTTATATATAACTGCAGTTATTACGTGTAAAATAGGAATGGTAGCACCCCAGTGCATCAGTGATGTGAAATTTGATGAAGTCATTGTTCAGCAGGATAGGAGAACTGGGGAACTTATATAGTAACATTCTAGAAAGGACCCTTGTAAAAGGAGTTCCTCTGATCAATATTCTTAGCCTTTGAATGTCAAATAGAATGAATTGGACAATGCTTTTTTTACTGCTGCTAATGTGCAGACACTCAAATTGGGATTTTCAGCAGCGCTCAGTATTAGCCTAACTCTGCGCTCATTGAAGTCCTATGCGAGCAAAGTTAGGCCAACACTGAGTATTTTTGAAAATTTCAATTTAGCAGTTAAATGTCTTACTCTTCCAGCTGTCCAAAATATATTCATACATTCTGGTACCTCTCTAGAAGGTAAATTGATAGTAATCATGACAAGTCATTTACATTTATGTTTATATTGTCATTTAATCATGACAAGTCAGAATGAATTTGATTATACTATCTTAGCACACTTACTCTTTTTGAACTGAAATTATGACTAATTCAATACTTTACAGTATTGAAAAGAACAGCTAAACACTGTATAAATATTGTTAAAATGCACTTTAAAAAGTTAATCTCCTTGCACCTTTTTCATACAAATTAAATAACATAGTTTATTTGTATTTATAGGTGTCAATGTCACTCTTATGTGTCCCACCTCCATTGCCATAGAAGATCACAGTTCCTATGGTAATATGCCACATCTCCGCTATCTCCGCCTGGATGGAAATGAAATTCAGCCTCCTATCCCATTGGACATCATGATATGTTTCCGGCTTCTTCAAGCTGTTGTTATTTGAAAATATCTCACTATCACATTTGGATTTACAGAGTTTAAGAAGCAAGTTTTGCTGGCATGAAACTTGTTCTAATTCATAAGTCAATCAATAATTTTTCCTTTTACTCTAAATTCCTACTTGCTTGTATCATTTTATATTTGCAAATATTTCTCTTCCTTCAGAAAAGAGGTTCCCAAATCTATATGCAATGTGGTTTTTTTAAAAATTCCTAATGCAAATAATGTATTTTTAATGTTCCTACAGTCCCTGTGCAAGTTCGTCTACTCTTCGCCTATCTTGTTAAATTCTACATTAAGTATGAATTCCACTAAGGGCATTTTTAGGTCAAATTATAGTTTCCTTACACTCTATTATAATGCACAGATTTATGAATTCAGGTACACTTGGTCTGATATGTATTATAAAATAATCAAGTACTATACTGCTATTAGTTATCATACCTTACATTCTCCTTTCTTAAAATTGGCACTGCTGTAAGTGACAGTGAACAGCCTTTCATAGTCTGAATAAACTACACCAATTTCTTGTTTGTTTGTTTTCTTTACAGATTGAAGTCTTCTAGTGATACTTCCTTAGCTGCATAGGCATGACATTTATTAGACTCTGGGTACCATAGCACTTCTAGGGGTACCACATACATTGAACTATGCATATATAGAACTGGACTACAAAAATATGAGATGTGAAATGCAGTGTTCTGAACTCAAAACCATGGATAAGGAAATCCAGGCTGAAATCCCTGACTCCATTGAACCTTTTGCCATTGACTTCAGTAGAGCTAGGATTCCATCCCCAATGTTCTAATTCTGTTTCCTTCTGTGGCCTTGAGTAAGTCATTTAACTAATGTGTTTTAGTTTCCATATAGGTAAAATGGGGATAATACTGTTTACCGACTTCACAGGAATGTTGTGGGGAAATAGTTAATGTCTGAAAAAACATGATAGCACACAAAAGCCCCAAAATATGTCCTGCAGATACATGACAACGATGTGTCAAAATATGCAAATGTTTTCATTGAAAGAAATGTAATTTTTAAGGCAAATGTAATCAGCTCAGTGTAATATTTAATATTCTACTGACCCATGCAAAGAGACTGGATTTTAGCAAAGTCCAGGTACTTAAACATGGCACATATAAAATCCATTAATAATGGCAGTACCATTGGGATATCTTTCTATGAAGTCTTTCTTTCCTTTTGTTATAGTAAGTTATGTCAATAGCAGGGGTTCAGTACACAACCTGAATATTAGAGCGAACTGGTCACTGGGGGAAAATATGAAGATTTTAGCTATTTCTGATATTTTGTATTAATTACCCACCAATCACATTGTTTTAGTCTCTTTTTATCTGTAAGTAGAAGCAAATAGTTGATGTTTGGTGGCCTGCATCTAATTCTGATATCTTAAGATTGACCTCAATGACAAGTATATAAGGACTATGCATGATGTATGTAAATTCTAATTTTCCCCTTCAAAATGAAACATTTTCTTAACTATTTTAGAAGGGCTGAGAATGTTATACTCTAAGTTGCAGGTTCTCAATATTTCCAAAAATCAGGCCTGTAAAGTTTTTATTCAGCTCTAACATACTGGTAATAATACTGATGGTATGTTGATGTAACAAGATACCATATTGACTTTTCCAGTTGCAATTTTGCCTAAAATGTATTATTTTTCAACCAGCAAGTTGGAATTAAAACCTTGGTCAATGTCTGAATTCACTAAGGCTTGCCAAATGAACACTGTATATAGCAGAAATCAGTTTTTAACTTAAAACTTCACTATAATGCAATTAGCTCTTTCATAAGCTCTACTGCAAAAGATTTTGCTTTCGTGGTTATTCCAATGCGCTGGTTGGATATTATTCTGCCTTGATAACTAAATATTTTCTGGACTTAGGTGTTCACAAATAGGGAGAAAAAACAAACACAGTGGCTTAAAAAAAAGTAGCTGTACAGTACATATGCATGTTTAATTATGTTCTTAACTTTACTAATGGTAGCGTATAGTAATTTATTTTTTACAAAAGCTATTATGATATTACTACGAATTAAATTAAGATATGATTATGTGGCTTTATTTGGAAAATAATTCTTAACTGCTTTAGAAGACAAATTATCTATATCTATATCTACATACATACATATAGTGTGCACCCATCCACCCTATCAGTAGTGGTAAATATTTGTATTTCAGTAGTATCTAGAAGCCCAGTCAAGGACTGAGACCCCACTGTGGTAGGCACATAACAAAAAGATTGTTGCCTTTCAGAGGCAGGGACTATCTAGTATATGACAGAGAACAATAAATAGATAAAATACATAGGGATCCTAGATTGTGAGGGAACATGATTGTATTTATAACAGCACTGTAAATTTTCAAATGGCATTAGTCTTATCACTTGATTTCCACCCATGTGGTTATCATCGATGACTTTTCAAAAACCCCAACTAAGGAGGTTTAATTGTGTGGATGAGGGGGGTGACTACATTAAATAATGCTTCTGGAGTCAGCATTTATTGCATAACCTTCATTGGCTGATCCTATGGACAGTGGCCATTCTTGGCCTTGTCCCCTTCCATTCTATAAAGGCAGAAGGACCATGGTACATCCATGAGGAAGGTTCCATGGTGCACATTTCCTTCCTGGGCCCCGAGGAGTTACTATTGCTGTCCTTTCTGTGTTCCACATCCCCAAAGCACACAATCTGGCTTCCATTCTATTCTGTATAGTTTCTTATACCTCAGTCATCACCGTAGTATCGGAACACCTTCCTGTAGCACATTAAGCAACATGGCTATACATCTGTCACATGTGTTTTCTCATCCTCTCCCCAAGGGGAGGCGTGTGTTCAGTGGAGTATCTTGTTTTGGTTAGGTGTTTATGTTAGACAAGGCAAAGTCAGAGAAATGCACCTTGCAATTGGAGAAGATTTGTGATGGCTTTTCATTGCTGGGGAAATTAATTCTACAGTCTTACAAAAGCCCCTGAGAATATTCTGTCTCCCGCACAGACAACTGAGAGAACCATTATGCCAAAGGAGCATAGCAGGCAGAGCAGCTGAATGAACAACTGGGCTCCTTGAAACAGCCTCTTAGGATATTTTGCTCCATTCTGATTCTAAACCTGGCTAGAACCAGGAAAAGCAGAGGCATATGATGGAAAATAGTTTTGTCACAGCATTTAAACCTGAGAGACTGGTTCAGTTCTAACTTGGGGGTGGGCCCTATTGTACACAATCCTGTTCTCCCATCTCTATTTACAAAACCATTGATGTTCTGAATAAATCAGCAAAAGCAAGGAATTTTCTCCCAAGCTGTAGTTAGCAGAACAAACTCCATCTGCCTTCAGAGTTATAGAACTACATTCAGGCTTGGAATATCTGAAATCATGGATGAGATAACTGCTGAGAAGGAGATTGTATATTTGCAGGCTCTCAAAGCACAAACCATTCACTCAGTTAGTCAGGCTAGCCAATACAGAAGAGAATCTAATCTTTAATTTAAAAAATAAAAGTAAGGTTTTAGCCTTTTTTATTGCAAAGATGGCCTCTAAAACAGTCCAAAATCATACCTAAGATTAAAAGGTTGCAAGTGATTCTTCTTAAAGAACATATAAGAACATAAGAATAGCCACACTGGGTGAGACCAAAGGTCCATCTAGCCCGTATCCTGTCTTCTGACAGTGGCCAGTGCCAGGTGCCCCAGAGGGAATGAACAGAACAGGTAATCATCAAGTGTTCCATTCCCTGTTGCCCATTTTCAGCTTCTGGCAAACAGAGGCTAGGGACACCATCCCTGCCCATCTGGTCTAATAGCCATTGATGGGCCTATCCTCCATGAACTTATCTAGTTAACCCTGTTATAGTCTTCGCCTTCATAATATCCTCTGGCAAGGAGTTCCACAGGTTGACTGTGCGTTGTGTGAAAAAATACTTCCTTTTGTTTGTTTTAAACCTGCTGCCTATTAATTTCATTTAGTGACCCCTAGTTCTTGTGTTATGAGAAGGAGTAAACAACACTTCCTTATTTACTTTCTCTACACCAGTCATGATTTTATAGACCTCTATCATAAGCCCCCCCAGCACTTAGTCATCTCTTTTCCAAGCTGAAAAGGTCCCCAAAAAGGAAACAGGCTATTCACAGTCCCCTCACAGACATGTTGTGGTCCAGAAAAAAAATGTAGTCCCCCCACAATACTCTACTACAAGCCAGGGAGGAATAGAACTTTGAATGCCCCCAAAGCCTGTGTCAACAGCTGCCAGCATATGGTGTCAGTGCAATGGTACTCACATGCAGCACTCCCTGGAGAGTCAGATTCCACATCTGTCTGACTCTACATGTGAGGAAAGGTTAGCTTGCTAAGGAATGCTTCAGGGAGGACAGAGTGACAACATTATTATATGGAATTGTCCCTGAGGTGTGTGTGCGCTCATCCAGCCTGCTGTCCATGGCATCAGTTGAACAGCTCTCATTTCCTCCCCAGGGAGACTTGACATCTATTTTACACGATTATTTCTGGTCTTCTCAAACTGCTCTGATTGGAATATTACTGAGGCTAAGATTTTATCATGGAGATCATGGAAGTCACGGAATCCATGACTTTCAGAAACCTCCATGACATTTTTGCTTCAGATGTAGGGCAGTGCAGTTGGAGCTTTCAGTCAGCAGGACCCCCCCTACAACTCCCAGCTGTGGGCAGCGAGGACCCCCGCAGCTCTGAGCTGCTGCTGCGGGGAGATCCTGCAGTCCTGATCCACCTCGGTGGGTGTCGTGGGACCCCGCAGCCCCAAGCTGCTGCCGTGGGTGTCCAGGAGACCCCCACAATGCTGATCCACCACGGGCATCAGGGGGACCTCCCACAAACCCAAGCCACCACCACAGGTGTTGGGGGGACCCCCGCAGTTCCCAGTCCTGCGGGGTGCGGGAGAGACCCTGGAGCTCCTATCTGCCACAAGAAGACCCCAGAGCTCTAAGCTGCTGCTGGTGGTAGGGGAGAAGCCCATACTCTCAGCCACTGTGGGTGGGGGGAACCTTGGAGCCCCAGCAGCAGTGTGTGCTGGACCTTCCTCCTTCCCCATTTTGTCATAGTTATTTTTAATAAAAGTCAGGGACAGGTCACAGGCTTCCATGAATTTTTGGTTATTGCCCGTGACCTGTCCATAACTTTTACTCAAAACAACCAAGACAAAATCTTAGCCGTAAATATTACATATTGTCACAAAAATATTTAAGTGCTGGAACTAGGGGTGCTGCTGCACCCCCTGGCTTGAAGTGGTTTCCATCATATGCAGGGTTTACAGTTTGGTTCAATGGCTTTCAGCCCCCCACTATACAAATTCTTCCAGTGCCACTGCAAAAGTAAGTATATTTATTAGGAGTCTGAGAACTTGGGGACAAAGCAGTTCTCAGCAGTTTTCTGGAGGAGTGTGAGGACATCTCCAAGGCACCCAGCAGTAACTGTCAATTACTAATTAAACTTCCTAACCAGCAGTGCTTTGCAAGAAGTGTGCATTAGGTGTTATCTAAACCATCTCACTACAATTATCATTGATTTCACTATCTGTATGTCCAAATGGGAGCGGGTAGTTGGTCAGTCCGATAGCTAGCTGGCTTAGTGGTCAGGCAGTGGCTTCACAGTTCTTTTCAGCCTGCCTGTCCTGGAGGGGGCCCTAACAGGTCATATACAGCAGGTCTCAGTCTCGCCTGTGCGCCTCCTCTTCCCACCTTGGGGTTCAGTCATGAAGGACGGTAGGAGAAGTGTGGGGGAGGGATGATCTGGGCCTGTGTGGGCCTGTGGAGAGATGATCTGGTTCCAACCCAGAGCCCTACCGGATTGTTGCAGTGTCTAGACTACTCATTGGTCCACCCCAAGTTACACTCACCCCAGATCACTTCCTGCCAGGCTGTGACTCCTCTGTTTGGGGCATGCCACAGACTTAGTCATGTCTGCTTTGTCTGCTGGGGGCTCAATATCCCATTATTTAGGGCCCCCATAGGTTCTCGGCTCCTTACCAGGGGGAAATATGGATCATGGCTCCCAAAGTGGCCATACCAAGGCTGCAGTCTCTCCACCCACTGTTCCAGAGATCAGCCTCATTTCCTGGTGCAACCTGTGGGCTTCCCTTTTTAAATTGTCCCTCCACCTGGAACATGCCCTACAGCTGTTGAGGAGTGGGGCCTCCCTGACCCAGTACTGCTCCAGGCCTTACTCTGGTTTAGTGTGGAGTCTGTAAACTGCGCCACACAGCCACAGTCCAGGAGAGACTGGCTGGCATGTTGGACCCATGCAGTAAACCACAGGATTTAGAGATGGAAAAGACATACTTGTCTTTGCCCTTCTGTCAGGTTTGATTGTTCCCTAAAGTATATTTTGTAGTGCAACATACATTAGTTTTAGATGTGTCGAGCAATGGAGATTATGACGCTATTGCACAGCCTAAACTATATAATTGTCAGACAGTTTGGTTAACTGTTGAAATATTTTCACTCATGGGGCGGGGAGAAGTGGTATGATAAAGGTATGTTTGCTTACTGGATGTTCACACCAGTGGGTGGAGAACTGAGTTAACAGACTACTGCCAGTGTTATCATGGGGCCGTGCTTTATTATCAGTCATGTAAATATATTGTTAATGCATTTTCCCAGTCTGATGCTTTTTACCCCTACAAAAATGGCCCTTGTTTTTTCAGTCTCAGTGTTTGTGAGTCAGGGAAATATTGCCCTTGAAGGGCTTCCAGGAAATGTAGTTAATGATCCCAGAAGTACTGGGAGGGGACTTGAGCCGGTGGTGTTTGTTAGTTTTAACAAACTGGCTCTTTGAACCCAGCCCTTATTGCTGCTGACAGTACCTAGCAGAAGGGCTATTTTTTTTTTCAAATTTCCAGCTACACATTGGGGCAAGAGAGGAAGAGAAATAGGAGAGCTAAACCCTGGAAGTGACAAGGCATGGGTTAATGAGGAACTGGAAAAAGACAACAAGGAAGAGGAAAAGAGAAGGGAAGCAAAGAGACTGAGGTTGATCTGGAAGAGAGAACTTTGTGAAAGTGGGACAAAGAGGAGCTTGGGGTGAGAAAGAAAGTAGGGGGAGCTGGGAGCATGAGTACCTCAGGTGAAGCTCTTTTGTTAATAAAGGTCTGCAAGTCCAGAAGGTTGGGAACCATGACTCTAAACTGCCTCCTGTAGTAGGTCATGTTCTTTTACAAAACCAGAAATTCACAACCCCTCAAACTAGTCTAGTATTACTTGCTTGGGAACTGGCAGGGGAGTGATCATAGTCAGGAACATTATCTATTGTCTGGAATATTGTTTAGTGATATTGTGATTAATATGTAATCCAACAGTTTGGCATGGTAAAGCATGTAGGATCTGTGCCCATGTGAAAATACCACCACTGAGCATTCTTCAAATCATTCATTACTATTTTCTGTGCACTATTGCATGATGATGTGGAATAGCCTTTCAGAATAAGTTCCAGGAAGAATTTAGTAATGGGTCACAATAATCAATTTTATTAATGATTTGTTAGAAACCACATGAGAAGGCAATGTCAGTTTGCAAATCAGCTCTGTAATGCTCTGACTCTTAACCCGCATCTTGTAAAACTAAGCAATCTGCTGTGTACTTAATTTTATTGGCAGAGACATTGGACAGTGGATGATCTAAGGTCAGTGGCCTGTTATAAGAACAAAAGAACATAAGAATGGCCATACTGGGTCAGACCAAAGGTCCATCTAGCCCAGTATCCTGTCTTCTGACAGTGGCCAATGCCAGGTGCTTCAGAAGGAATTAACAGAACAGGTAATCATCAAGTGATCCAATCCATTATCTTTGAGTGACACTCTCACTTGGAGTTTGTCATGGAGTAATGTGGTACATCAGATCCTTGCAGATGCCTGGTCATGAGACAGGCATACCCTCAAGCTCAGAAGCAAGTACTGTAGGTACTTTAAGTTCCAGGCTCTGTTGACTTTTGCTTTTTGAGGGTGTCCAGTTAACAACTGAAAGTGAAAAGTCTTTATTTTTAAGACTGGCAGAAGAGAAAAGGGTGTCAGTGTCCTAGCTGAAAGTCTAAGTTGGGTGGCTACAGAAAGAATATTTGCAGATTGAGTCCTCAGTATAGACCTCTATGGTGCAGTCCAACAAATGGGTAACCTTAATCCTCATGACCCTGCAGGTCTCACATATGGGATGTCCCATCAAATCCATTTCATTTAGGGAGGGCAAACATAAATTTGGGTCTTTAAGACACATTGGTGTGTATTACTTCTGTCTTCGATATCTTGGGTGAGATCAGGTGATCTCATTTGCATCATAAATTCATTATTGGACAACTGTCACCTAGAAATCAGCAGAGGATGAGAAGACCACTTGAAGAGAAAAAACATCATGAGGTCATCCTGCCTCTCAAAATAAAGTCATTGAACTTTGGAAGATATAAGCAAAAACAGAAGTCATATTTGGCTTCCATCAGTAGACAAGAGGCCAGAGCTTTTGCAAGCTGAGAAAGATGAGTCCTTCAACCATGGGTTCAAGACTCTGAAAACTGAATATAGGTGAAACTCCCACTTAATCAAAGATCTTCCACTGAGGAAGACAAGGGAAGCCAGCATCTTGTACTTCTGTAGAAGGTCCTGACTGAGGAAAAATCAGCCATGGTTGGGAAGAAGAGTGACTGTGAGGAAACCATCTGGAACAAAGTCTGTACCTTGCTAGATTAAGTTTTAGACTTTTAGATGCATGTTTTCACTTTTATTTGCTTGTAACCCTTTCTAACTTTATTCCTTTTACTTTATATCACTTAACCTATGTCATATTGTTAATAATTTCTTTACTAGTAAACCAATTCAGTGCTGTGTTTAAATGGAAGGGTGTATTAACCTCCACTTAAGTTAATAAACTGTGGTGCTCTTGTGACTTTAGAGGAGCAAAATAAACCTTATTTTCTCTCTCAACTGTCCAGGAGAGGGCTGGACTTTGCAGAGCACATGCTTTTAGGGAAATTTGGGATTGGGAGTGTGTTGGGGTCACCTTGCTGATTGTAACCCAGTCTGGTGGAAGCCAGAGTAGAGCTGTAGACAGGCTGCTTTGGTCAGAGCTCCTAAGCCAGGACTGTCTAGCACACGTGTGGGCACACACACCAAGGTATACTTGCATACTTGTGAACATCCCAGGCTAGGAGTACCAGCAGCAAAGCATTCATTGCAGGGCACCCAGGGTTACAGGACAAACAGTGACAACCCCTCACTGGTCTGGATTTCATCTCAAACCCTGTGACATATGTGGACTCCTATCCAGAAATGAAGAAAGGAAAGAAGAAGAAAATTGTGGGAAATATGGATAATATTTTCCTCTCCCCTTCTGGAGTAACAATACCTGGGGAAGTGGTACCAGAGATGATATTTAGGGCCTGAAGGTTCAAGGGCAGGTGAGAATGATAGACAGATGGTTTTGTGATGTTAGGAGAGATGTTAAGAAGAATGGGAGTGAAGAAGCTCTTGTGCTGAACTCCAGTGCCTACAATACTATCTCCTTCAATATGATCACAATACCATTTTGTGTTTATTCCAATGTGTGGTATAGTTTAGAAAAGAAAAAAAAAAACTATTGTATTGCACGTTGCAGAAGATCGCATACTCCTTACACTAGCCAAAAAACAAAACAAAACAAAAGCAGATTTGAAGGCATTCATGCCCTTAACATTCACTAGGATTCTTCCTTGTGTAGATAGTATGAGATAAGGCCCTGTGTGTGTTTATTTCAATGTACCCCCATCCAATTATGTGCATGTGTGATGCATGAAAAGAACATACTACCCATGCATAGTACTGATAGGCTATTTACATGTGATTATACACTCTTTAATTCTCAGCCAATAAAGTATGCCTTTTTCACAAGGACTATATACATGTGGCTATATATATATATATAAAATCAGGTTTGACACAGAAAATTAAACTGATTTTAAGTTACCCCGTGGGAGAAAAAAGTCTGAACAATTTTCTTTAGCTAAAGTGTAATAGCCCCGTGGGCAAGGGATGATGAAGTATCCTAGGATGCCTAGTAAACATGATATTTTCCACTGCATGCATCCAATGAAGTGAGCTGTATCTCACGAAAGCTTATGCTCAAATAAATTTGTTAGTCTCTAAGCTGCCACAAGTCCTCCTTTTCTTTTTGCGGATACAGACTAACACGGCTGCTACTCTGAAACCTAGTAACCATGACAATTTTTACATGTCTGAGAGCAATTAAAAAGGGGACAGTTCTGTGTGAAATGGCCCATGGAGTTTCTGCCTAGGGATCATAGACTGCCATGGGAGACTAGGATCAGCATTGGTGAAGTGTGTTCTGTGTACAGGCATGTCTATGGTAGAAGCATGCACTGGCAAGGAGACCTGCTGCTCACTTTTTCCTTAAACTCAGGTAAGTCAAAATGGGTGACCAAAATGTTCCCAAGATCTCAACATTTAAAAGGAGCACCTTCAATAAAAGGGAGCAAAAGCAAACATAAAATATGTCATTGTAAAAAGATAGTTTTAACACTGGTTGAAAATGTGTTTCTGAAAACAAAGGGTTAGAATTAGCATTCTTCTTCAACCAGAACTGTAGTATCTCTCCTAACAGCACTGGAGGAAATCCAGCAAAAAGGGAGTTGAAAAGCCAGAGGGATGAGGGAAGTGGCATAATAGTGAATACAAACTATTATGAAACAAAGGCACTTCCCCTCCCCCCCCCGCCCCATTTGAACTGGTTTTACTCACAGAATAATGAAGCTTTTAGCCACAATCAATGCTACAAGCTACTCCGGAAAGAATCCAACAGAAATGAAATGAGAATAGGGCACATCAAAGCTTCTGTGTTTGCAATAGTAACAGCTGTGTCTAAAAACTTGAGCTCGGGGTGGAGGGTTTGTTATTCAAACAAGTCTCTTTGAAACAGCATTTTGAATTCAAGTGCACATGACTGTCTATTAAAACAAAGGGAAAGTGTAAGGATATAGAACAAATGCATTATGATTTGAAATAAGGTGCTTTTACAATCACATGCCACAAAATTTATTGCAAGAATAGAGTGCCAAAAATGTGTTGCAATTCTATTGAATTTAGTCTTAAGGAGTTGTAAAAAGGAATAAACATTTCAGGACCAATGCCCATTTATCCTATTCTGCTGCACATGAAAGAAATGTGTATTAAACCAAGTGCATATCTGGAAAAAATTAAATCATCTACCACTGGCAAGCCTAAAGGAAAAGTTCACAAAAAAGCTCAGTTTTGTATAATAAAAGTTCTCATGTTTCTTGGTCAGAATGAAAAAGCATGACTTCCAAAGGGAACATTTTTTATTGCCTTCAGTTATTCTCCTCCCTGGATAATATATTTTAGGGTTCTCCATTGCACCCTTTCATTCAATGATCCAGTGTTCTCTACTTTGTACGAGTGTTACCTGAACAATGTTCTCTAAATGGAGTCAGTTCAAACTATCACAACAAACACCATAGGAAGGAGGCACTCATTAGTGATATCTAACAGCGTTATTCATTAGCAATAAAAGTTAACTGCCCACCCCCACCCCCAGCCATGTTTCTTTTTAACTTTTAAAAAATAAGGGGTTTTTTTAACTAGTCCAAAGGTGCTTGATTTATTGAATGCTTTTCAGGGGCCAAAATCTGCCATTAATAAATGGGGTTCAATGGGTGTGAATGAAAACTGAATTTGTTCCAAGGGACTAAATTCACCACTGGCTCAAATTAATTTACCACAAGGATGCATGTGATTCAGTATTGTAGTGTGGAGGGGGGTGAGGGTGTAGTGTTCTAAAGAGTTATAGGTCACAAGCAAAATACATTTAGTGGTTTCATCCTGTCACCATAGAACATTGGCAAATATTAAGCCACTAACAGTTTTCAGAGCAAGATGCTCAGCTGGTGTCAGTGCTCCTCAGTGGAGATAATTTACACCAGCTAAGGATATGACCCTCAGACTTTACACAGGAGAATCCCATAACTATCATATAAAACATGTTGTGGATCATAATTGAGCTTTAACAACAGATGTATAGAAAGTTTGCTTTTTAAATCTGCCGTCGGAAAATGAAATGATTTACCACTGCTGGGCAGCATTAATAATGTTAGCATACTTAGCTTTAAAACAAACATATGCACAACAGCAACGAATGGCGATTTAATTTTGCTTCCTTATGCAGAATTGCATCACTATGCAAATGATAAACTTAGCAGCTGGTAAATTATTCAACATCGTGTCTTTCCTGGGCTTTTCAAACTCCATCCATTCCTGGTTCTCCTCCTACTTCTTTCATTCCTTCAGTCTCTCTTGAAGGCTATCTCCACAATTCCAGCTAGGAGTGAGATTCCCTGCTTGTGCACATATACTTGTGCCGGCTCTCAGAGCTAGCACAAGTATAACTAGTCATTACAGCCACAGTAACATGGGTAGCAACAGCGGAGACACAGCCAAGCTGTGCAAAGTATAAACCTGCCGGAAAGTAGTGGGTATGTACTTGGCATAGCTCAGCCATCCTCCACTACTGCTACCCGTGTTACCAGGGATACACGGCTGTCTATACTCCTGCTAGCTTGATGAGCGCTAGAGAGAGTATGTGTACCCCTTGTTCATAGTACAGGCATATACCCACTGAGGCTGTCTACATAGCAAAGGAAAAACCTGCGACTGGCCTGTGCCACCTGACTGGGGTTCGCAGGGCTTGGGCTGTGGGGCTTGGGCTGTGTAGACTTCCGGGTTCAGGCTGGAGCCCAGGCTCTGGGACTTTCCCACCCCACAGGGTCCTAGAGCCCAAGCTGCAGCCCAAGCCCAGACATCTACACAGCAGTGAAACAGCCCCACCGCCTGAGCCCTGCAAGCCCCAGTCAGCTGGCACGGGCCAGCCACAGGTGTCTAGTTGCTGTGTAGACATACCCAGTGAGCCCTTTACTCCACTTTCCCCTTGTCTGGGGAGTCTGTTTTTTACCTCTGCTATTCTCCCTTTATTCCTTTTTCTTAGGTAACCTTTTTGTAGATGAAGTCACAGGATAGTCTTTATGGTGATGACTCACAATCCCAGCCTCTCTCTCTGACATCTCCTGAACGTCACACCAATAACTTAAATTAAATATGGACAAAGTGAACTCCTGAGTTGTCCTTGAAATCCTCCCCAGGCCATCCTTCTTTGTCACAGCTGACAGCATCATCATCCTTCCTGCTACTCAGAGCTCAAAGTCATTTTTGATTCCTCCTCCTCCTCCCTAGCTGTGTCCAGTCTTACTACTTCTTCCTCCATATAACATTTCTCTAAGATCTGAACTTTTATTTCTATCCACACCATGAAAGCTCTTGCCATCTCCAGTCTTCATTACTGTAGCTACCTTCTCGCTGGGCTCCCTGATAACCACATCATGTTATGTCACATCACACCCCCACCCAACCTGCAGCTTCTAAGATCAGCTCCCCTCCCCTCATTCTGACCATGTTATTCCCTATTTTCATCCTTTCATGACTCCTCCTTTTCCACTGCATAAAGTTCAAGCTTCTTGTCTTCACATTCAATGCCCTCTATATATCTTCCCTTCCCTACTTATTCATTCATCTCTTTTGTGCACTCCACTTTCTGCTAGTGGGGTGCCATTGTGCAATAAATCTATTGCTGCAAGTCTGAACTGGTCAGGAAACGGTTTTCCAGCACAAAACTTCTCAGAGTATTGAAAGATTTTTCCATCCAAAATGGGATGAAAAGTAAAAGTCTCAAAAATGTTAACGAAAAAGAGATCCTAAAGAATAAATTTCAGTTTGGGTAAATGGAAGTGTTTCATTCTGATATTTTCTAAATGTTTCACTCCGATTTCAAATATTTCATTTTTTAACTATAACAAAGTTCTAAAGGAAAAGTTGTTACACAATGAAAAAACAGAATTTCATTTTGAAACACCAAAATTAAGTGTCTGACAATTAAAAAATTCAGAAGTTTTCCAAATTGAAAAATTTCTCACTAAACCTCTCACTGAAAGTTTCAGTTTTGACTAATCAGCATTTGCTGACAAAAAAATGTTTCCTCAATAAATTTCTGACCATCTTTATTGCAAATGAATTAACAGTAATCAACCCTACACATCTGCAGAGCCTAGAATCCTTATGTTCTCTCTCTGTAATACAAGCAAACACTAGAATGCAACATTTCCCACTCACGGTAGACAGGGTCCTTATGCCATTTCTGTTACACACACTATAAGGTTTTGTCCCAGATTCATTCCATCTACCCAGAGTTGCATTTAATTTAAGCTACAGAAACATAACTAAACAGCAGTAGAACTTAACACACATGAGGCAGAGCTGTTCTGCGAGTTTGAATTGGGTTGCTCACAGTGGCTCATGGAACTGGTATTTTTCATCTCTGAGGCTGCCATCTTGTACCTTGGGATCTAAGCTGCCACTTAGAGATCATTTTAATTAAGTATGATCCTGTCTTGCATTGTGGCTGCTGTATACTTGGTAAATCTCACTGCTTGAGGATCCCTCTGTATAGAGAGATAAAAGCCTCCATGGCAGCTACTACATCACTCCCCGCCAGTCCATCAGCGTGGGCCAGATGGCCTTGGAAAAGGGATGTTTAACTAAGGTATCAGTATTCCCTGATGATCCCCAGCTGCCACAAGGCACTCTGGGTGCTGTTGAAGAAATGTATTATGAAGATTTGTACAAGTGACATTTTTTGTGTCTCCAGTCAATGAACCTCTGTTGGGTAGAACTTGGGATAGTACCACTGCTTTTCTCCCAGTTCAACCCGTGACCACTCAGAAAGAGCTGTCTACAGACCCTCACCCTAAGCAGATGTATCTTATTCAGTGAGATATAGTTTATTCCTAGTGTTGCTTCCTTTAAGACTTCTTTTCTCTCCCTCTAGTCTTCTCATCTCAGAGGGCTACCCCAATTTTTCTCTAACTGGTGCTAGTGAGACCTACTTTGTCTGACTACCAGGATGAGTCAGCAAAATAACTCTACACAAAGCCTGACATCCAGTCACACAACACTAATGCATATTGTAGTGATTATAAAGAACAGAAACAAAAATGAAAGCAACATTTATCCAGTTAATGGCAAATCCATTCCTCTTTTGCATGGCTGCAGAGTTCCCCTGTGCAACAGATCCAGTGTGGTTCTGTTGCACTACAGGAAGGTGGGACTGGAATGAATATAAATGGAGGTTTTCACACCTTCTTGCACAGAATGGAACCTTTCTCTACATTAGACCCATGGGTGGCTGGCTGTTAGCAGAGTAGTGAGAGAGAATGGGGCATGAATTGACCAGGATTGTTGTTCAGGGATCCAACTCCTGTCCTCCCTCCTACTCATGAGTGAGATGCACCAGAGCCTCACAAGACTATTGTGTCACTGAGCTACAGGAGCCTCTGTGGAGTGAATCCTCAGCCACTTTAAGTCCTGAAGGGAAGGAGGGGAAAAATCCCATCCTGCCTCTGTAATTTTCCCAATACAGAGCACAGCTGCTCAGGCCTGGTGCTGGGTTCTGGATGTGTCCCTTCCTTCTCATATACAGTAGTAAAATTCTTTCCAATAGGGAATTCCTAACTACACTGGCTCTGCGAGAGAAAACTCTTTCACAAAGTTACTCAGATACTGTTTCTGTTAAAGCAGGGTTTCTGAAACTGGGGGTCGTGACCCCTCATGGGGTTGCGAGGTTATTACGTGAGGAATCACATGCTGTCAGCCTCAACCCTAAACACCCCCCTTCTCCTCCAGTATTTATAATAGAGGTAAATATAAAAAATGTGTTTTTAATTTATAAAGGGGGTCGCACTTAGGCTTGCTGTGTGAAAGGGGTCACCAATGCCAAAGTTTGAGAACCACTATATTAAAGTAATAATACAGAGTTGACAGCTTTCCCTCATACAACAAAGAGTATATGGTAACTGATGCAGACAGAAGTCCAGTAAAGTTTCAGTAAATGCTGGTTGCAGACTAATTCTCAGTAGAGAAAGTAAATAATGTGAAAGCAATGAAGACAAAAATAAATAAAATAACTCTTAACAAATAAGATCTTTCAAAGCCACCTGATGAGAATCAAAAAGTCATGTATCACGCAAAAATCATAGAAGAACTGGAAAAATGGGTTATGAAAAAGCTAGTTCAACAAAAAAGCACACAGCACCATTGTAAATGTTACCCCTGAAACATTTATTCCTCAAAAATATGGCTAATGTCTGATCTCCATCATGGTAGCAGAAATTCATTTTTTGTTTCTGAACCAATATTAGCCTCCACTTGTGTTATGCAAGTAGAAATCTGCACCTTTGCCGATTTGATATCTAAGGTGATCTTTTCTGGGAACCAATGTTTTGTTAAATATATTACAATGATGATTTTAGAAACCTGGTTAATGTGATATTTTACTCTGAGCTGCTCACATAATATTTCAAATAATTTAAAAAGTCTCGCTGACAAAAAATAGTGTTAATTTTCAAATGTAACCCTTCTGGCAAGTATTGCTGGCAGCAAAGAGAGCCAGGTTCAGTTATCTAGGGGTTCCTTCTGAAAGCTTAAACCATACCAGCTGAAGCCCCAATCCAGAAACCCAGGAAAACTAAATTACCCTCTTTGAGGCCCTTGATAGGCAATACTTCCCCACTCACAAGCCTAATTTGGGGAAGGAAGGGAAGGATATGGAATAAATTTGGGAAAGCCAGCAATTACAAATAGACTTAACCTCAGTCCATCTCTCACTTATGAGTAGCTAATGAGGCAATGTATTCTAGCATTAGCTACTACCCTCCTCAGCAACTCTGCACTCTGTTTGTTGTCCAAGGTCAGCAGAGGCCAAAATTCAGGCAAATCCAGCTCATAATGGAAGTGCTGCCTATTCTGCTCCAGGGCCTTTATCATATATCCCAGCTGAAGCAATTACACTTTTGTTGCTGGGTAGGTAGATCATCACTAGTGTTCATCAGGTAGGCTACTGCTGCTTTGTATAGCTTCAGCCCAAGCCACCTCAGCACATTTGCACTGTCTCAGCTCTGAGTCCTCAAAGAGAGATCAGTGGCAGATAGAATCCTTAACAGACCCCTTGACATGAGCGAGACACTCCCCGCCAAATTTAAAAAAAAAAAATCCTTTCTCTGTCTTTAGCCCTGTGCAGGCTCCTTTACCTAACAAATTCAGATTGCAGTTATGGTCATGGTGACCCCTCGCCCCAGGTAATATTGGTACAGTTTAGTGGCCAGTTAGTTTCCCTACAGGGATAATAGCTGTACAACATCCCCAAACTTAAGTGAACTTTTACCAAAATGGCAAAAACTGTCCCATAATAGAAATGCAAACGAGTGCTGGCCTGCTCACTCTTTCCCCCAACAGATGCTGGCAGAAAGCTCCATCCCATAAGGTGCTTCTGGAGTTTTCAAGCAGCTCTGGGGTACTCTTCTCTGTGATGCAAGGACCCTCCCTTGCGTAACTGAGCTCTGTGGCCATCTCCCCAGTCCTGAGGTCCCACACCCTCTCCACAGTTTCTGCTTGTGTGTCTCTTCTCAGAGAGGTCTAGTACCAGAAGACTTTTCAATATCTGCCCTGCTGGGACACTCTACCATTATACACCGACTGTCAGTGAGGCACTGCACCCACAGGGAAATATATGGCATTGGGAAAGGAGCAGAGTTTCAGATTGCACTTCTAGGATAGGATATAGGGCAAACATAAGTAGCCACAGAGCATGGATACAGCCTCTGCAGAAGAAATATTACAATGCCTGAATCAGATCAGGTCTATGTAGTCTAGTATCATGTCTCTGACAGTGGCCAGCATATGTTTCTTCAATTCGGGATTCTCAGAGTTTTCCACAAGCATAAAGACTGCCAGATGTAGGTCAGATAGTCAAGATCAGTTTTACCAGAGATCCCTGAGTAAGCAGCTAACCAAGGCTAAAAAGCGTGCCACACTAATAATTAATGATAGGTCAAGTCAGCAACACAGAATGGGGGGAGGTGAGGCAAGGCAAATGAGTGCGAGCCCACTCCTGTTCACTACCAGTGGTTATTAGGATTGCAGCTCAACCCATTGTCCTACTCATAAGTATGACCCTGACTTCTTTCCAGATGATTTAGGCTGTTTTATTACTATCTGGGCCAATGGCAACAACAACTCAAAAAGTGAAGAATGGGCTCAAGCTGCCCAAAGTATCAATACCTATATTTTCTTTATAAAGCTGTGCTTATTACTAAAAATAATCCACCTGATATACGTAGTGTGAAAAGTGCTTACAAGGGACAGTACCTAAATATGACAGAAAATTTTACATGGCTGCCCAATTTCTGCCTTCAGACACATCCACGCAATCCTACTGAAATTCAGCTCAATTCCAGAGAGTGGGTGGTCCAGCTCTGCTTTCACGTAATTACATACAACTGTCACTGGCCTCTCTCTGAGCCATTTGACTCACTATTTACACATGGTACCATTGACAGCTTACTTCAAAATGTTAGTAGAAGAAGATGACTGTCTTTTAGGCCTGTGCAGTTAAAAAAAACAAACAAAAAAAACACCTACAACTAAATTGGATAAGTGTTTGCATTTTCTAAGATTAAAAAAAAATTTTTTTTTAATTATTCCAGCACTTTTCATAGATTCTAGGTTTTTACAAGTTTAGAGAGAGGTGGACATCTAAAAAAAAAAAAGTCAAAAAATACAAACAAAGAAGATTGTTTTAACTGTGAAAATGTTTCTGCATTTTTTAAACCAGCTCTACCCACAGCCATTTTTCCATGGCTTGCTTTCCCACAGCTTGTGTTTAACTCAGCCTCCCTTTTTCCATGGCCTGTCTTTGCTCAAGCATTCTACCAAGGAAAGAGATCTTTCAGTTGAGACTGCTGCCATAAAAAATTATTTGGCACCCAAGAGATGCATTGAATCATTGTGTTTCCTGAATTCCCAGATGGAGCAGGAGTTGCAGACGCTTATGTCACTGTGCCCTCCCATGAGGCAGACTTTCCACACCACTGATATCAATAGCTTGAGATCTGCCAGTTGAAGAAATCATTAGAGCAGAGTAGGTGTAAATATTTTTGAACTACTATTGTGATGGCTGCCATATCGGCTGACACATGCCCAAGATTGAACTGGGGGCCTCCAGAGCTAAAGAGCTGCAACAGATTGAGCTAAAGAGCCAAGGCTTTGTAACTAACTGCTGTAACTACTCATATCATCTGTAGAGGAACACAGATGAGGACCTATCACACCCACTTAGTGGGTTACGCTGTTACTGCAATGCACACAAATGTATGCGTTACTACCTAATTGAAATTCACCTGATTTTGCAATAAATTATATGAAAAACAGATGGCCATTAGGTCTGAATTTTAGAAATTAGATGAAATTAAGTTTGTACACTTCTGCTCTTCACCTTGTAGGCATTTTTAGAATGACAGTAGAGGACATTAGACTCTGCAGGGATATTGAATATGCATTTCCAAACTAAAAATAACCATAATTTCATAGTCAAACATTATATATACGAAATAGGGTCTCCATAAAATTTATGGTAACGATAATGTGTGAAAACCCACTTATTAAACTTTCTTTTCCAAATTTGCTGTGGATGGAGGTTGGCATTAGTATCCTTGGGCTATGTAAAGGAATTCTAGGGGCTATATTTAGTAACTACAATATAACACACTATCTTGAATATATGTGTGTATCATCCCTGAAAGTGGATAGGACAAACTGCAACATACAGTATGTCCCATGGACAATTTCAAACTCTTGCATTATTGAATCCTGCTTCTGGTTTATTACTACATCCCAACTGAAACTTTATAGTTCTTTCAGTGAAGAATACAATAACTCACATCTGAACTGTATTTGTTTAGCTAAGCAAGAAAATTCTAAACTAAAGTTTTCCATCTCTGTGGCCAGGAACTGCATTTTCCTGAGAGGGTCTAACACCAATCCACAAGCTGGGCAGGAACTACAGGCCATAACTCTAAAAGTTAATAAAGAAACATTCTGCCACACCACATGTTTGCATACTCAGCAGAGCTACCTTATGTTCAGCTATGATTAAAGAAAGATCATATATTCCTTTCCCCTCTCTCAAAACTGTGGCAAATTATACCTTTTCAAACGTAAATTTGGTTTTAAAAGAATGGGAGTCTGTAATGTGAATGAAATATAAGCCAAGAAGAATCAGATCCAGCAGCTATTACTTAGGCCATCGGGCTTTATGGGATTTCTGAGTAAGGACTGAAGGATTTGATCCTAGAAGATTTCTGTGTCTTCTACTGTAAGTTCTTCAGAAATGCCCCCCTCCCACTCCCGCCAGATATATATTAGGCATTGCTGAAGAAGTTCTGATAAAGTTAAACACCTCTTCAAACTATGCCAAAGCAAGAACCAAGCCTTATTTTTGACATACCAAACAGTGCTTCTAACTTTCTTCTCCCAACTTAAAAAAAAAAGTTTTATGTAGCTTTGAATTCCCAGATTCTGACAGAGTCCAGAACTAGAGGTGACAAAATCTCAAAGAAAGGGTGCTCTTAGGAAGACCTCTGACCCAAATGAAAAGAAGGGGTAGCAGAAATCTCATGTAAAAGGGTATCACTGAAAGATTCTTCAGAAGTTTCAGCAGATACTAGAGGTTTGGATAGTTTGAATTTATACCCTGTGAACTTTCAGATGCTTATTCAAGGCTAACAGCTAAAAATGTCATATGGTTTGCCCATCATTAACTTATATTGACAATCTGGCTAGTTTTTCCATCTGCCTGGACATGCACAGAAAAAAACAACAAAAAACCGCAAGAACACCACAGATTGAGGGATTTCACTTATTGGTTCCTTGTGAAGACAGAGTTTGAAGGGACTTGAAGATGGAAGAGGATTAAGCAGGATCTCTTTAACTCTTCCATGCTAATAGGCCTGATCTAAGGACCATTAAAGTCAATGGGCAGTGGATCAGACCCAAAGTTTAGAGCAAGGATTGGGGATTTCAGAAGCAGGTTCTGTGGATTCTGTAGCATCTCTGCAGTGTGCCATCTGAGAGGCATCCATTCCCGCCCACTTCCTCCTCCTCTCTCCCTCCCCCATATATAAAATATGAAAAGCAATATGAAAAAACAAAATCAAATAGCTATAGACAGAGAGCTATTTGATTTTGTTCACATTTTTCATATTGCTTGCCTAAGTTTACTTTTTAACAAACCTTGATTATGAGTCTTAAGAATTTCCAAATAAGTTGAATGCAATACTGAAGATTCAGGATTGCAATATCACAAGTCCTAAGTTCAGTAGATGCAAGCATTTATGATTCAAGCCTCCACCCTGGAATATATTAAATCCCAGGAACCTTCGTAGACCAGCTTGAGAACCCCGAAAAGCCAGTGTTTTTAAAGACTGAGATCTCACAATTAGCGAACAATGGTAACAATACCTAGTGTATATATCTCAAAGCATTTCACAAAAGGTGTGTTATTATTCTCATATTGTAACTAAGGAAACTGAGGTCCAGCGAAGCTAAGTGATTTGCCCTAGGTCACACAGAAAGATAGTGGCAGAACTCAAAACAGAACCCAGCTAATAGGATTCTAAGTTCTGAGGCTTTCCTATTAAATCATGCTCCTTCCATAAGTTCTAGAGGCGAAAGAGCTCGACTCCTATTGATGAAAGGGCAAAAGTGATACCATACATAGGCTAATTTGCATAGGCTACCTACCCACAATTCCTCTCATGACACTTGGGGAATCCCCATAACTATGTAACTAACCGCTCTCAGGTAACAGGTAACTAACCGCTTTCATGTTCTCTCCACAGGTACCATTGCGGAGAGTGGACCAGATGATATGTCTGGGGGGAGAAAGCAGAAGGAGACTCCGCTGGTTGGAAGGCATGAGATGCGCTGTCCTGAGATGGGGGGTTCCATGACCACCACTCCCAAGAGAAGGAGGCAGGTGGTGGTGGTCGGGGACTCTCTACTCCGGGGGACTGAGTCATCTATCTGCCGCCCTGACCGGGAAAACCGAGAAGTCTGCTGCTTGCCGGGAGCTAAGATTCACGATGTGACGGAGAGACTGCCGAGACTCATCAAGCCCTCGGATCACTACCCCTTCCTGCTTCTCCACGTGGGCACCAATGATACTGCCAAGAATGACCTTGAGCGGATCACTGAGGACTACGTGGCTCTGGGAAGAAGGATAAAGGAGTTTGAGGCGCAAGTGGTGTTCTCGTCCATCCTCCCCGTGGAAGGAAAAGGCCTGGGTAGGGACCGTCGAATCGTGGAAGTCAACGAATGGCTACGCAGGTGGTGTTGGAGAGAAGGCTTTGGATTCTTTGACCATGGGATGGTGTTCCACGAAGGAGGAGTGCTAGGCAGAGACGGGCTCCACCTTACGAAGAGAGGGAAGAGCATCTTTGCGAGCAGGCTGGCTAACCTAGTGAGGAGGGCTTTAAACTAGGTTCACAGGGGGAAGGAGACCAAAGCCCTGAGGTAAGTGGGAAAGCGGGATACCGGGAGGAAGCACAGGCAGGAATGTCTGTGAGGGGAGGGCTCCTGCCTCATACTGAGAATGAGGGGCGATCAGCAGGTTATCTCAAGTGCTTTTATACGAATGCACAAAGCCTTGGAAACAAGCAGGGAGAACTGGAGGTCCTGGTGATGTCAAGGAATTATGACGTGATTGGAATAACAGAGACTTGGTGGGATAACTCACATGACTGGAGTACTGTCATGAATGGTTATAAACTGTTCAGGAAGGACAGGCAGGGCAGAAAAGGTGGGATAGTAGCACTGTATGTAAGGGAGCAGTATGACTGCTCAGAGCTCCGGTACGAAACTGCAGAAAAACCTGAGTGTCTCTGGATTAAGTTTAGAAGTGTGAGCAACAGGAGTGATGTAGTGGTGGGAGTCTGCTATAGACCACCGGACCAGGGGAATGAGGTGGATGAGGCTTTCTTCCGGCAGCTCGCGGAAGCTACTAGATCGCATGCCCTGGTTCTCATGGGTGACTTTAATTGTCCTGATATCTGCTGGGAGAGCAATACAGCGGTGCATAGACAATCCAGGAAGTTTTTGGAAAGCGTAGGGGACAATTTCCTGGTGCAAGTGCTAGAGGAGCCAACTGGGGGGGAGCTTTTCTTGACCTGCTGCTCACAAACCAGGAAGAATTAGTAGGGGAAGCAAAAGTGGATGGGAATCTGGGAGGCAGTGACCATGAGTTGGTTGAGTTCAGGATCCTGACACAGGGAAGAAAGGTAAGCAGCAGGATACGGACCCTGGACTTCAGGAAAGCAGACTTCGACTCCCTCAGGGAACGGATGGGTAGGATCCCCTGGGGGACTAACATGAAGGGGAAAGGAGTCCAGGAGAGCTGGCTGTATTTCAAGGAATCCCTGTTGAGGTTACAGGGACAAACCATCCCGATGTGTCGAAAGAATAGTAAATATGGCAGACGACCAGCTTGGCTTAACAGTAAAATCCTAGCAGATCTTAAGCATAAAAAAGAAGCTTACAAGAAGTGGAAGGTTGGACATATGACCAGGGAAGAGTATAAAAATATTGCTCGGGCATGTAGGAATGAAATTAGGAGGGCCAAATCGCACCTGGAGCTGCAGCTAGCGAGAGATGTTAAGAGTAACAAGAAGGGTTTCTTCAGGTATGTTGGCAACAAGAAGAAAGCCAAGGAAAGTGTGGGCCCCTTAATGAATGAGGGAAGCAACCTAGTGACAGAGGATGTGGAAAAAGCTAATGTACTCAATGCTTTTTTTGCCTCTGTCTTCACGAACAAGGTCAGCTCCCAGACTGCTGCGCTGGGCATCACAACATGGGGAATAGATGGCCAGCCCTCTGTGGAGAAAGAGGTGGTTAGGGACTATTTAGAAAAGCTGGACATGCACAAGTCCATGGGGCCGGACGAGTTGCATCCGAGAGTGCTAAAGGAACTGGCGGCTGTGATTGCAGAGCCATTGGCCATTATCTTTGAAAACTCGTGGCGAACGGGGGAAGTCCCGGATGACTGGAAAAAGGCTAATGTAGTGACAATCTTTAAAAAAGGGAAGAAGGAGGATCCTGGGAACTACAGGCCAGTCAGCCTCACTTCAGTCCCCGGAAAAATCATGGAGCAGGTCCTCAAAGAATCAATCCTGAAGCACTTATATGAGAGGAAAGTGATCATGAACAGCCAGCATGGATTCACCAAGGGAAGGTCATGCCTGACTAATCTAATTGCCTTCTATGATGAGATTACTGGTTCTGTGGATGAAGGGAAAGCAGTGGATGTATTGTATCTTGACTTTAGCAAAGCTTTTGACACGGTCTCCCACAGTATTCTTGTCAGCAAGTTAAAGAAGTATGGGCTGGATGAATGCACTATAAGGTGGGTAGAAAGTTGGCTAGATTGTCGGGCTCAACGGGTAGTGATCAATGGCTCCATGTCTAGTTGGCAGCCGGTGTCAAGTGGAGTGCCCCAGGGGTCGGTCCTGGGGCCGGTTTTGTTCAATATCTTCATAAATGATCTGGAGGATGGTGTGGATTGCACTCTCAGCAAATTTGCGGATGATACTAAACTGGGAGGAGCGGTAGATACGCTGGAGGGCAGGGATAGGATACAGAGGGACCTAGACAAATTGGCGGATTGGGCCAAAAGAAATCTGATGAGGTTCAATAAGGATAAGTGCAGGGTCCTGCACTTAGGACGGAAGATCCTAATGCACAGCTACAGACTAGGGACCAAGAGGCTAGGCAGCAGTTCTGCAGAAAAGGACCTAGGGGTGACAGTGGACGAGAAGCTGGATATGAGTCAGCAGTGTACCCTTGTTGCCAAGAAGGCCAATGGCATTTTGGGATGTATAAGTAGGGGCATAACGAGCAGATCGAGGGACGTGATCATCCCCCTCTATTCGACATTGGTGAGGCCTCATCTGGAGTACTGTGTCCAGTTTTGGGCCCCACACTACAAGAAGGATGTGGATAAACTGGAAAGAGTCCAGCAAAGGGCAACAAAAATTATTAGGGATCTGGAACACATGACTTATGAGGAGAGGCTGAGGGAACTGGGATTGTTTAGTCTGCGGAAGAGAGGAATGAGGGGGGATTTGATAGCTGCTTTCAACTACCTGAGAGGTGATTCCAGAGAGGATGGTTCTAGACTATTCTCAGTGGTACCAGATGACAGAACAAGGAGTAGTGGTCTCAAGTTGCAGTGGGGGAGGTTTAGGTTGGATATTAGGAAAAACTTTTTCACTAGGAGGGTGGTGAAGCACCGGAATGGGTTCCCTAGGGAGGTGGTAAAATCTCCTTCCTCAGGGGTTTTTAAGGTCAGGCTTGACAAAGCGCTGTCTGGGATGATTTAGTTGGGGATTGGTCCTTCTTTGAGGAGGGGGTTGGACTAGATGATCTCCTGAGGTCCCTTCCAATCCAGATATTCTATGATTCTAAAGAGACCTGGATTTGCCACAGATCTGCTGTTTAATCTGGGGCAACTCATGTCACATCAATAACCTTATTTGTAATGATACTCACCCTCCCTTGTAAAGATTTTTG
Organism: Lepidochelys olivacea; assembly: GCF_965140295.1. Lineage (NCBI taxonomy): Eukaryota > Metazoa > Chordata > Testudines > Cheloniidae > Lepidochelys > Lepidochelys olivacea. Next base: position 273,244,336 of record NC_140411.1, read on the forward strand.
CAATCTATGGATGAAAAGCACTATACTACAGCTGAGTGCCGTTATTATTTAGTGAATTAAGAGATGATCATTTCTTAAAAATCCAGATGCAACCAGTGGAACTTTATATCTGTTAACCAGGGGAGTTTACAGCTGCAAAAGAACTAGTACTTTCCAACATGAAATACATTGATTTGGAATTTTGTAACTTCAATTGATTCATTTTACTTTCAACTCTTTCCCCCGTATTAAAATTCAATTGAAAGAGGAGGAATTCCTCAAGGGCATTAGCTTTAATTAATAAAGGATGTGTGTGCCACCAGAAAAATCAGACATCCAAAATAAATAGGTTACAGTTGGAGTTATTTATAGACACTTAAGAAAAAGAGTGCAAGCATTTATAGAAGGAAAGGTGTATGTGTAAAGCAATAGTGTGGTGCAATACAAGTAGTATTACCACTTCAGCCATTAATTCTTTTCTCCTACACGCAAAAAGTACTACATACTATATAAGTCTCTTAATGCAACCAAACTAGCTCTTTCTGTTAAAAAAAAAAAAAAAAAAAAAAAAGGTAGCTCCTGGCCTGGATCTATGGCTGTCAAGTGTCTGCCTAGAGAACAAATTTAGGAATCAAATTTAAAATGACGAAACAAAAGTGTTAGCATTTCCATTATGACACACTTACAACAATGGCCTGATTAAGAATAGGTGGCACCCTTTGCCTCTGGTGAATCCCCAACAAGATCTGTGAGAGTGTGAGGGGATCCAGGGGGTACATCTACACATGGATAAAGACTCTTGGCACGGCTGCAGCTGGCCCGGGTCAGCCGATGGGCTCGTGAGGCTTGGGCTGCAGGGCTAAAAATTGCTGGGTAGATGTTTGGGCTCAGGCTGGAGCCCGAGCTCTGGGACCCTCCAACTTCGCAGGATTTGGGGCTTCAGCCCAAGCCCAGGAGTCCACATGGTGATTTTTCAGCCCTGGATCCTGAGCCCAGCTGCAGGTATTTTCAATCCCTGTGTAGACATAGCCCATATTGTCAATGTGCAGGGGAACCCCCAGCTTTTTCAACAGAGGCCAGACAAATGGAATTCCTCTCCTACATATAGTTTAGTTCTATGCAGGGGACAATGCGGCCTTAAGCTTATTGTTCTCCTGTTTTATGGATCTTTTACTGCTTTTGCTATATGATGTAGGATCTAGGGGAAGATCGTGCAGTCTTAGCTTTGCCAATTAGTTCTTCCTTATTCATGTGAATAATCCTGATGAAATCAAAGCAACCCCTCACCTGGGGCTCCATTCCGCCCTTATTATGCTGAACACTTACTTACGTCACATGAGAAAGGGTGGCAGCTTTGGACCCTAACGGTCACATAAGGACTGTAGGATCTGGCCCTTGTTAATGGGAAAGACATAACGTATCTCTTTTAGAGACTGACCTAATTTTCAGCTTTTACTGTAAAATAATACCTTGTTTCTAAGCTGCAAAGTTTTTAGATCTGAAGTCTATGATCCCAAAAGAAAACAAAGCAAAAAACAACAACCACCCCCTAATCAAATGGATGTTGACAGCTGCACATGCTGAACATTGTGGAACAGCTAGATGACACTAAAGCTTTGGGACTGAATTCAAGTTCTCAGTCAGAGGCCTTTCCATCTCCAATAAAGCTGAAATGCAAACAAAAACTTCAGCAAAACAAGTAAATAAACTAACTCATTTAACTTTGTCAGCTATTAGATATCAGAAACGCATGTTAGATAGTAATGTGTTAGGCCATAAACTACAGCTGCGTGTAGTTGCATCTAAGGCCTTGATCCGAAAACAAATGAAGGGAATAAGAATCCCTAAATTGACTTCAGATGGGCTGTGAACCAAGCCCTAAATTAGTACATGTGAGAGCAAGACTGGCAAGTGATTGGCAAAGTTTATAAGGCAAAGTAACGTGGTTCTTTAACACAAGAAAGCCCTGTTAATTACATACTGTATATGGAAAAATAGATTAAAAATGTATGCTAGCCAGTAACCCATTTCATGATCCTCTGTGATAACAGGCTGCAACACTAAGTGTCAGCTAGGGAGTCAGAGATCTGGGATCAATTTCTGGCTCATCTACAGACTTTCTGAGTGACTATGAGTACATCACTTAATCTCTATATGCCTTGGTTCCCCATCTGTAAAATGAGACTAACAATACTTCCTTTTTTCTATCTGTTTAGTCTGAAAGCATTTGGGGGGAGGGGGGCAGAGAATGTCTTTTACCATGAATTTTCACAGTGCCTAGCACAATGGGGCTCTGATCTCAGTTGGGCCTTCCAGAGGCTACTAAAATAATAATAATATAATGTTTGAGAGTGAATGTATTGCTGTATAGTCAATAAAGCATGTTGTAGTCTGGGAGGAGTCCACAAAAGCAACAAAAATTAGTTAAACTGAGGCCTGCAACCAAGGGGATTTAAATTGTGTTTGTCCTGATAACTGCAAATCACCGAAGTACCACTCCTACAGATATAACAAGTCACAGGTCCTAGACTACAGTATGTCTAAATCAGCCTTACTTTGTGAGGAGTATTAGAATCATGGATCTCCCTTTATGATGAGCTTACCTTAGACAGTTACCTGCCTTAGACAGGCTCACCAAATGTGAAGGATCAGGGCCTTCTGTGTAACTGAAATTCAGCCATTGAACAGAGTGCCTGTCTGGAAAGAATAATTCTGTAAAGGAAAAAGACATGGAAAGTGAACTGAAATAGAGAAAATCCTTTAAATACACAAATACATGAATGAATAAATCACTTCAAAATAAATTTTAATGTAAAGATAGAGCATAGGTCACCCTAGTACCCAATCAGCAGGTAAAAAAACACTTGTATAACCATTGGAGGTAGAAAATCAGCACTAGATTGCTCAGGATGGTGCTCACTCATTTTGCTGCACAGTGCGTGAAAGGTACAACCGCTTGCTTTGAGGCCAAGTGGTAAATGCTCAAAATGAAATCAGCTCACCCCTCTCAGAGCCCAAGTGTGATCCCTTAGGCTTGAGGCCAGTATTGCTTGATTCAAGAGCAAAGAGATGGAATTATTTGTAGAAACAGTATTTGTAGAGTGGGCCTACTTCAGCATTCACTATCCCAATTGTCTAATGGAGGAAGCTATTGATATAATGGGAGGAGACCCAGGAAAATGAAATGACAAATACCCTGTTCTCTTAGTTAAGACCTACCTTCAGAGAGAAGCAGAGCAGAATGAACGTTCTTTAAAACAAAAGGGCAATTGAAGAGAGGGGATATTATCATGAGACAGGAACCCTCATCATTTAAACAAGAGCTATTTCCCAAAGACTGAGAAAAGAATACTTGGATGAGGCGCTTTCTAAGGATATTGCTGCAAGAGTGCTCAGTGAAATGTAAGAAGAAAATATTAAGCAGTACATCTGAATGCACAGTATCTATACTAGGCTCAAATTCAGTTCACACTGTCAGGTATGCTGACCCCAAAAAGAAATATTACTTGCAGGGAGAACTATTTAATATTTAATCCAGTTTGTTAGGATCTTCCACTTACAGCAAGGGAAAATATGCATCCCCAATTCAATGGGACTCATAGTGTTTGCTTGGCTATGTGTTACTTTTTGAATGTTTTAAATGGCTTAGCCAAAACATGTTTTCCACTTCGTAATAAAGGGCCACATTCAGCTCTCAGTTAAATCATTGTAAATCCAGAATAACTCAACTGAATCTGGAATAAATCATACAGGTGTAATATAAATCAGGATTTGACCCAAAGTTAAAATCAATACAAATACCTTTTAAAAGTATGTAGATATTATCCTGGATTTTGTTACATCTAAATTACATTTTCTTTTACCATCAGGGATATCCTGTAATTACATATATTTTTTACTTAATATCTATATCTGAATATTAAATAGTAATAAAGACAAATTCTTCTAAATGTAAAAAACCTTGTTGTTCTAAGTCTTTGTTTCCATTTGTTTCACTGTATTAAAGCATCCAGTACATCCTTGCATAGATGTAATACATAGAATGCAAGTATTTTACTTTTTCTTTTATTGCAGAACTTATAATGAATGGATTCTAAAATTAAAAGTCTCTTTTTCTGCTCCTGAAATTTGAGGCACATTGATGGATTTTTTTTTTTTTTTGTAACATGCTCTGTAACTTCTGAAGTAAACTGTACTTGCTTACAATACTACCTTTGTTTGACTTCACTTCAATTTGATTCAGCAAAATTAATATCAAGACCAAAAACCTTCTCAGAATGAGGTCTTCACTTGAGGGTAAGAATTGTACCACCCTCCCACAGGTCCAAAATCCCACTGCCATTGGTCAGGGTCAAATACCACTGGCTCTGCATTCTGAGTAATTCTGTGCCATTTGAGAAAGTGGAAGCCAAAGGTAAGTTTTACTACTTCTTTACTTGATTGGTAAATTGGATTCTTAAAGATGGAAATAATTTTTTTTTATATTTGTTTTATTCTATCATGGAAAATACTAATTCAAATGAGGTAGATTACTGATGCTATTTACTTTATTTTTCTTCTTTAAACATTTCTTAGTTCCTTCCTGTGAAAGGTGTACATGATCTTCAACAAAATATTTGAACTGACAGCTACAGTAGATGCCAATATAATTACAGTGTGTTCCAATATCTGATGCTTAAAAAAAGTAAAGAGACACAAACTTTGCAAGCCGGTCCAGGTACTACAGTAACAGTTATAGAGATACAGTTTAATGGAGATGAGAAGATAACTGATTACTTATTTTGTTGCTGATATTTGTTACGTGAGATAAAGTCTTTAAAAACTCATACATTTAAACTTTTATATCTAGGAAATGTAAAAATGGTTTTAAAATTATTTGAACATAAAGAAAACAAACAATTCTTAAATAATTAATTACATGTAATATTGATATACAGGAATGGCTTGGAAAAGTTTACACAAGGCAAAAAGAAACCTATGCCTGATACGTTAGTGATAATACACAGTATACTTTATTGTTGGACCTTTGGGGATGAATGCCAGAATCAAGCCAACCATAAAATGAGGCCAGTAACAATCCTGACAAAAATAGGGAAGAGAAAATAAAGACAAAGAAAAACAAATTATTTCATGTTTACTTTGGTTATTAAACCAGCACCAAACATTTAAAAAACCTGGGACTACAGAACTGAGTGAGGGCCGTAACGAATGTATTCTTCTTATATTTGAAGGATCTGCAATAGAATTATTTGTAAAAAAAAAAAAAAAAAACAACTTTAATAATCTTGTAAGACACCACTGAAAAGCTGCCATTCAATTAAGACTTGCTCAAAGACTAGCTAAGCTGTCTCTAGGTTTTCCCAGAAGCAGATAAAAAAATTGTTTGAAAAAGCACTGGAAGGAAAAATGAGTGCCTTGTGCTGTTCATCATCCCCACTGGAATTTCATATCCTCGTGCCTAAACCTGCTTCATAAAGACCTTCTTTCAAGTAGCTGAAGTTCACTCTGTTGCTCAAAGTATGCAACCTCAAAAGGAAAGGCTCTCATGAATTTCTTATCTTTCATACACTGGGTAGTTTAAGCAGCTAGAATTTATAAATGAAATAATAAAATACCATAATACAACTGAGGATTGTACTTAGAATCATAGGGAGTACGGTTTATTAGTCCTTATTGGACCTATTCAGCAATTATTACTGTCAATACTCCTGTTGAAATCAATCATAGCTATAGGTAAGTAAAGGATTGAATAAGGAATGATAAATAGAGCCCTACATGTGGATATTTTAGATAACAGTGAATGGATCACTTCAGCATGAGAGCGAAGGAATGTTAATATTCAATCCTATTTTGGATTTTCTACTGTTTATTAAAATATGGAACATTTAAATCAATTTCACGTGTTCGATATTCTAGCTGGGGAGAAGAGGTGACTATGTCACACCACCACTGCTCATTGGAGCGAGTGGGTAAGAAAAAATGGAGCATACCATTCCTTTAAGTAGTGGGGGGGGGGGCATAACTGCTTTTATTTTTTTCAGTTGGAAATCTGCAGAAGGGATATTTTTAAAATATATCTTGCCTTCCAACTAGTTGAAATGCCATAGTTCAACATATTGGTAAACAGAGTAAAAGTACTTGAAATAAGGTACTACCGGAATTGTGGAAAAAAGGTTCTACTCTTGTTGGGTTTGTAGGGGAAATATAAAATTCTGTTGCTGGATATTTTGAAAGGTCAATCATGGTTACTGTGATGTATAAAAAGTCTACTAATTTGGCCCTTGATTAGCTTCTCAAAGTCATTTTATGGTGGAATTGAAAGGGCCAATGTTATGAGAGTCAAAATGTATTCCACTTTCAGCTTTTCAGAGCTATTCTCATAGAGGCGAGTTTTGTCAAGAAATTCTCTGTTAATGCTCTCCTGATACACGTGAAAATCAGTGGGCCAGATCCTAAGCTGTTCTAAATCAGCACATGCTCAGTGAAGTCTGCAGAGCTATGCTGATATATACCGGCAGTGGATCTGACTGAATGATCCTGATTCAAATGAAATCATAAGGTATCTTCACAATAACATAATAATCAATTAATAAATACTTTCAATCAATGATCCTGGAATTTTTTAAAAAGCTCCTTAGCCTTCAGAATTCTTGCCAAATTGCATATCCTGCTTGTATAAGATTGAAATTTTGCAGGTGATTTGCAATTATGTATTTATGCATATTATGTTTCCATTTAGGAATAATTGAACAATGAAGACATTTGCAAATATTTTTCTGGGACTTTTTATCTTTGAGGCCATTGTGGCTGCTCCTACAATAGATACCTTAACTTATGACTCTGAAACCTATGACGTAGCATTGGAAGACTTGGATAATCTTTATGACTACAATGAAAACCTCCCCGTGGACCAGGCAGAGGTAATCTGAACTTCACTTATTTTGCTTTTCCAAAAAGTACAATGCATAAATGCAGTGGTTATTTAGGATTTTTTTTAACTATTCAACATTGAGACAGGTCAATCGGTGTGGGGGCTATTGCCTAGAGTTGACTCAACAGTTTTCTGTGTAATTTAATATACCATATTTAACACATGCTTTCTCCCCATCTTCACATGTGGTCCAAATTGTGCCCCTGAATTTTTTTGAGCTAATCCTTGAGATTATAGCCAATAGCCTCTGTTTCCCTTAGCTCTCCTCACTTGGCTCTGATACATGTTGGAGGCTCTCATGGTGGTGCCACTATGTTGGTGGGACAAAAGCGAGAAATGGAGAAAGTTGGGATAGAAGAAACATCCACAGCTCCCCATAAAGTGGGATAGAGCAAGGCTGTTTCCTGAGGTTGCATTATGGAACAATGATTACACGGGATACAGGTATTTCAGCCCATAAGTTCTTTCTATAACTTCTGGCACAGAGACAAAGGAAAGGAGGAGGGAAGGAAAGGGGAAAAAGAGAAAAGAGAGAAGGGAAGAAAGATAATTAAGGAGAAAAGACAAAGAGAAAATGATTAAACAGATTATAGTCCACTCCTGCTGTAAGGATTTAGGCAAACTCCCAAAGAGACAATGGGGGTTTGCCTGAGTCAGCACTGAGTGCTAAGAAAATATGAAGAATAAAAGAATGTTAAATAATGTTAGATTTAGATAATAAAAACAAGACTTTTATTAAATATTATATGTTGGGGGTTCTGAATCTGAATCCTTCCCATGCCATCAGATGCTGATTAGGGCACAAACAAAGCTCCGCCATCCCTGTCTGGTCCCCACCCTTTGACGTGCTTAGTTTGGACGGCCCTGCCAGGAGTAAAAGTTCTTACCCTCACAGTTCTCAGGGTCATTGGAATGTGCAAGATTGCATCAAGGCGCAGTCCCCACCCCACAAAGTTTTGGTGCTCATTACCTAACAGAATTATATAGGTTTATAGGAGTGGTTATTGTTTTAGTGTTTCATGATTGAGGACAGTAACTTGTAACTATATAATAAACATTTCCCAGCAATCAACAGTCAAAGGACAACTTACTAAAAAAAAGTAAGTAGGCCAGAGTCAGATGGTGTAAATTAGCATAGGTTCATTGAAATTAATGCTGAATACTAGCAGAGAATCTGGCCCTAAGATCATAAACACTTTCATGAGCTCACTGATGTAGTGCAGGGGAACTGTACTGTTCCTTTTAAAATAGGGAGGAAGATTTCTGCTAAGCCAGAGATCAGGCTTTATTCAAAAGTGTTTGAAATGGGTTTAAAATGTTCCCAAAATACAAGACCCACAATGAGCTGGTTGCTCTCAGAGATGTTTGCAAACAGCCTGCTAATGACCATCTTCCTTCCCTGCTCCAGAGACAACACAGTCATGGTGAAAAGGTGGCTGACTCTTCCCTACAGAGATAACTCACCTTAGTCTATCTCCCCAATGCACAGCCCCCATTTGCAGACACCCAGCTCTCCCCACACTTGTGTTTCCTGCATGTCTTCCCTGGGAAATTTACCTCCACTCACTGAAAGCCACAGCTGCATGTCAGCTGAATATATTTGATGTTGATTAATATGGGATACCTATGCCTTGCTGCCATCTGGGGAAGAAAAGGAACATACACCACTACTGTAGGGCTTCTCATACTTAATTTTCCACCTGCTTCTCTTCCTTTGTGATGTCCTAATTAAATCAGTAAATATATTACACCACCGAATGTTAGTGGTGAATCTAATAAATCTATTCTTTTTGAGAGTTGCCCAGTAAGCTCCCATCTCACCAAAACATGGAGTGACTCTCTTTACCAAATTCCAACAATTAAGGATCGAAATGGGGCTAGCCTTTTGTTGCTCACTTCCTGCTAAACAGAAGTGCAGGGTTCAGTGCTTAATTTGTACCGGGGTTTGTCTGACTGAGCTCCAGCACCTCTAGGCTTGGTTGTTCATAGCCCTGGCATCTCTGGGCTCCCAGACAGCAGCCACTGCTCTCCAGCTGCCAAGCTCTCAAGTCAGCACTGCCATCAATAGCAGTGCAGAAATAAGGGTAGCAGGATACGGTGTATCGCCACCCTTACTTCTGCACTGCTGCTGGCAGCAGCACTGCCTTCAGAGCTGGGTGCCCGGCCAGCAGCCATCACTCTCCGGCTGCCTAATCTGTGCTTAATTTGTGCTGGAGCTTGCCTGGCACCTCTTTCATTACAAATTAAGCACTGGCGGGGTTCTCAGCCCAATCTTTGCTCCCACCAACCAAAGAGAAGAAGTCTCTCTCCATCTCAATTTCCCTCCACTTCCCTATGAAAGTAATAAATGGGAGGGGTGAGAGCCCTTCAATAGGAAAGAAATCAGAGATGGAAAAGCCCTATTAAATTGTTTAATCAATCTCTCTCCTGAGACAGGATTGTCTCCTATTACTGAGCAGCTCATTCAGTCATTTTTAATTCCTTTTGTGATGCATCATCCATCACAGCACTTGGAAGGTTTTGTAGTTTAAAAGACCTCCTGGTAAGAACATTTTCCAGCTATCTAGCCAAAAATTTCCTTTGCTTAGTTCCATCTCATTACTCCTTCCATGTCCCATCCTGAACAAGTCAAGGAACTCATAGTTCCCTGAAGTCAATGAGAGTTCTGAGTGCTCAGCATTTTTGAAAATCAAGCCACTATAAAGTAGGTGTTTAAATATGGATTTAGGTGCCTAGGAACCTAAATTTAAAAATTGTGGTCATACATTTTGTTTGTAGCAATTAAAATGTAATTTATCTACTCATTCCATCACTCCTATGTCTCCTATCTGACATGGAATCCAATTGTACTTATAGATCTGAGCTACATAAAGGGCTCTGTTTAACAGAAATGATTCATGCAAGGCACAGATTATAGGTATTGATATGAAGTGATGAGTGATAGTGCAAAAACTCAGGCTAGCTATAGAAATACAGTCTATCTCATTTATGGATGGCTGCTCTTTAGGGTCCTGACACACTTCCATTCACTTCAGTGGGCTTTAGATCAAGCCTTAGATCCTTAAGGTAGTGTAGACAATTACTCTACCTCTTGCATTAAGGACTTTAAAGTCAAGTGACCTGTGAACTTGAATTAACTTTATTAGAACAGCCTGTTTGCCTGTAGATGAAGGGTAATTTTTTCAAAGTGCCTGATTTACACACCAACATCCCATTAAATTTCAGTGGGACCTAGACACCGAAGTCAGTTAAGTGCTCTTCAAAATTTTACCCAACAGTTATTATACCTGGGTATTCAAATATGCAAGCACCAAGTTCAGTTATATTTCTGCAGACTGGGAAAAGAAATAAATTGAAAGTCTGAGTTCATTCACCATATAGGTCAGTGATAAACAGTGGATGAGAGAAAATTCAGGTCCATTTTATTTAAAAAGAGAGAGAGTGTACTTGATATTCTTTTATGGAAGTCCATCTCTTCACACTGGAGATCATGTTGTCTGTGAAGTGAGCACCATCTCAGCACTGAATTAATAGATGTGGAAAATGACAACCCTTAGACATTTATCTTGAACATGAGCCCAAATAAAGAGCTTGTCACTTTTTCTAGACTTGCAAGGGTCCACTGATGTGAAGCTGCTGGAAGGAGCATAAGCAGATGATCTTGCAATAAAGTGAAGTTATATGAGTGTGTTCTCGGAACTGAATGCTTGAGAAACTTAGTCCCTAACTTTCCCTCTGCCCTTTGGGGTTTGTTGGTAGGATGTATCGGGATGAGTGAGCCTGAAGAGAGGTATTGGTAGGAAGGTGTGAGAAGGAAACCATTTCGGAGGTAGGTGAGGAAAACAGCAGCTATAATTAGTGGAAGAGATCATGGTGGGAGTTTAAGTAAAAAAAATTACTTAAAAATAAATAAATCTGGCCAACAAGGTAAGGGAGCTCAGAGAAGAGGTCTGGTTGGGTAACTTAAGCAGCCTACTAGAGGCAAAGATGGCCTTAAAGATCCTATCAATTTATTTCCTCTGATTCTGAGGAGAGTATATTTCCTTTAAATTTTGTGCTTGGGATACAGGTCTAGGGGTTCATTTCTGTGTCTTCTGTTTTAGAGATTCTTTCCTTGGGGAATCTTTGTATTCCAGTGAAAAGAAATGAATACTGGTATTTTTATAGACTCAATGGACTATTTTCTGTGAATTATGTCACCTAGCTGGTGGTTGTTGAAGGGATCTCCTGTGAAGCCTCTGATTTGTTAGTGCAACTTTAAGGTCTGTAGAGTTAACAGGATGCAAGGATACTGCCAGTGAGCCCCTGAAGTCCCTTCCCACTGTATGTGGATAACGGACCTAACTTCATCTCCTTCAATGTGTTCGTCTGGTATTCTAAGTGTGGTGGGAAACACAGTATATGGATGTTAGAAAGGGCAAGATAGCTGAGGTTGTGTATTATTTAGGAGAAATGTACTCAATCCTTAATCCTAACTGGGAAGCAGTATAATAAGGAAGGCTAAATTTTGGCTATGAAACCCAAAGTTGCTTCTAGCACCATTGCCTTGAGACCTGCAAGTTCTACTATGGCTTTCCAACTGAAGGAAATTTATTGTCGGAGAGCCTTAAGAAAAGAAAAGAGGTAATTCCATTTAGAAATTTATGTGGTGTTTGTAAACAGACTAGCGTTAACCCACAGACAACAGGAAAAAGAAAATAAATGCAAGAACCAGGAAGAAATGCTGAGGTCCTGACAGAATGAGGCTAGGAAGGAGTGATTTAAAAGGCAGCCTTGAAACTTTAATAGGGTTTATCTTCTGAAACTGACAGACAATCATAGTTTAAATATGTTGAAATACCACATCTTTTCCTCATAATAGTTTTTATTAATGATTATTTATATTATAGTAGCAACCAGAGGGTCCCAATCAGTCTTGGGGCTTCCTTGAACTAGGTTCTATAAAAAACATATACAAAGTAATATTTTCTTCCCCAAAATTGGTATAATCAAAAGACCAGATTGTCAAAGGCACTACTCATATGAGTAAAATGATCACTGATTCAGGGGTTCAGAGACTTTCATTCAAAGAGGGCTTACACTAAATCTCTTAAATGAAAACTGGATTTGAACAGCATATAAGACAATATTGAAAACTGGAGACTGATTTATGCATATTTCAGCTAGTAAACTCAAAAGAAAATCCTAGCACAGTCTGATTACAGAATATATTTAAACATGACTAACCTCTCTTCCTTACAGCAGACAAAGCTGCTTTATAGCAGAAGGACAAATTAAGACTACATCTACACTATGAACTAGGGGTGTGATCCCCCGCTCTTGTAGAGTTACTTGTACAAGCTTGAGAGGTAGCACAAACATAAATAGTAGTGTAGCTGTGGTAACATAGGCCATGACAAGTACGTACCCATGGGGTTCAGGCGAGTATGTACGCGGCCCCACTAAGCCATATCACCACTACTGCTGCTCATGCTACCAGGGCTATTTACACTTGTGCTAGCTCAATGGGCTCCAGCAAGAGTATGCTGCATGAGCTAGGAATCACACCCCAGCTTGTAGTGTAGATGTAGCCTAAGAGATATTGAGATGGAAGTAAAATATTTTCAACTGAGATGGGGAAAATGAGATACAAGATGGCTATGCTAGATGATAGGAGCTAAGGAAACAGTAGCAAGTTTAAGAGAATGGACAGAGATGAGGCCAGGTCAAGACAAGTGAAGAAATTGGGTTAGGGAGATGATGGCAGGAAAAGGGTTAAAACAACACAATATCCTGTGACTGGTATTGGGAGTGCAAGGTGGGAAACTGAGTCACAAATCCATCCAATTTAGGCTTAATTAATTTTGACCTTATTTTATACAATTTCAGACAGATTTGTTATAATGTCTGTCCATATGCTTATGCCAGACAAAGAGATAAGATGGACTTGGTAGAGGGCCCAAGTTACCACATTCCTGGGCTCTGGGAAGGTCTCCTGTACCTCATGATGGTAGTCACTGCCTCAGATCTGGTCCTTCAGTCCTGTTCCTTCAGTTTCTGGCCTGGTGCTTGCCCAGTTTGGGTCTTTATCACTTGGACCTTTTTATATATTTCCTCATCGTGCATTACTTAACCTTTCTCCAATCAACATTAAGCACATTAATCATTTGTTTTAGGTAATATGCATGTGCAATCTTCAATTTACACAACTTTTGCTATTTATTCAATTTCCATATCATTCTACTTCTGTGTCACCCTGCCTTTGGGATTTCCCAGTAAAGTGGGCTTCTTGTCATTATAGGTTTACGTATTTTACCTAAAATCATCCAGCACATGTTGTCTTTGTCCTGTCATCAGTTACATCAGCAATTCCATGTAAAAAGAGAATTGGAAGAACACCACTCACGTCAGGCAAAGCTTTGGCTTAAATGTAACCTTATCTAAACTCATTCACTATCCACAATTTTAAATTACTGAAGTGTAACTAACAAAACTCTTAATCTGAATATTCTGCAATTCTTCATCTAAATAAATATCATTATTTAGCATGTGTGTGTTATCATACACACATAGGGGGTAAAAAATGCCACAGGCTTAAAATGTCAGAATTTCTTTATCTTCTTTAAAACATAGGTTTTGAGAGACTTTTTAACTCAGAGTACAACCCTAGGTTTGCAATACATTACAAAAAAGCTTTGTTAGTAATTGTCCATGTATTGCATTTTAAGGGGTGTCTTAATTTTAGGGCCTTAATAGTCAAAACTGGGGAATAAGAGCCTACACAGAGGATGGCTCAGAAGACTGGTAATTGTCTGCATACTATTTTATCACATACTCATTGGCTTGAACTTTGATAAAGTTAAAGTTATTATTTCTCAGCTGCCCACACAAAACAAATGTGTGGTGTTAGTGTACACGCACATATGACTACAAAAATCTACCTGCAATTTGCCAACAGGTGTGCCATCTCATCTGAGAAGGTGAGGGCTGAATAGAAGTGAAGATGAAGCTATTAACTCACCCCTACAAGTGAAGGCTGAGGTGCATTATCAGGGTAGCGTGAGGAAGCTTGTACTGCTGCTACTTTCTTGAGATAAAATAGAAGACTTCAGTGTATTGCTATGTAACGCTGACAGACCCCAGTCATCGGTGGGCAGGATTGAACCTGGGACCTCTGGAGCTAAATATATGAGCCTTTTCTGCATGAGCTAAAAGCCATATGGCTGTTAGCTAAGACTGTAGAGCAGACTCATTAATCTCTCTCTCTAAGTGGTCTCAGTGCCACTAGATGGGACAGAACACCACACCCAGGAGGTGTGTGAGCTACATCTACACTTACCAGGGATCGATGCTGCAGTGATCGATGCACTGGGGTTTGATTTAGCAGGTCTAGTGAAGACCTGCTAAATTGACTGCAGATCGCTCTCCCGTCAACTCCAGTACTCCACTGGAATGAGAAGTTTAAGGTAAGTTGATGGGACAGTGTCACCCATTGACCCAGTGCAGTGTAGACATCACAGTAAGTCAACCTAAGCTGCATCGACTCCAGCTACGTTATTCATATAGCTGGAGTTGTGTAACTTAGATCGGCTACCCCCGTAGCGTAGACAAGGCCTCAGGCTGACAATCCAACCCCTTTCATGAGCATGATATGCTTTTTTAAGACTTTCCATTTGATGAAGCTAACATGGAGCCGGGAAATAATCAATATGGGAATTAAAGCTTTCACAAGACACCATTTGTCCTTTATCTTAACACTGGAAATCTCCTGCTTTCTATTAGCTTCTTATGTAGCTCAACTGTGATGGAGGTATACAAACCCCACACTGGAGGAGGGGTTAAGGAGCTGCTCTGGGCCTGGGTGACTCAGACCTACCCCCGTTACAAAGCCTTCACAGGCTGGAGGAAGAGCTTAAAAAGGGAAGCAAATTAGCTCAGTGGCAGACAGGGAGGTGACCTGACCTCCTCTCCCGGGAAGCAAGTACTCTTGCTGCCTCAGGCCTGCTGATACTGATCTGACCAACTTGCAAAGAAGGGACTGGTGACTTTTGAAGGTCAGAAACTTTATCTCAGTGTTCTGTTATTTACTTTACCCTGTGGGAAGAGCAGGCAGTGGTAGGAAGTGATATAGGGAGGCAGCTATAAAGCACCCCAAACTGTAGGGTTTAGCTGCCTATGACTGGATCCTGGATTGGAGCTTGGTGGAGAGGGTGAGCCCAAGCTCCCCTACCAAGCTTTAAAGAGTGGATTATAACAGATGTCTATCCCTCAGTGAAGAACCTATCTGGGGAAGACACTGACCCAAGGGGGACTCTCCAAAGCCCTTGCTGACTTCAGAAGACTTCCACATTGTTGGACTTTGTATACCCCCAAAAGGGTGAACTTGAACATGTGACACGGGCAGAGGGCTGAGCCTCTGAAAGGACAGAGGTCCACCACCAGGTGAAGCTTTAGTGAGAAAGGGGAACATCTGGAAAGACGACATCTCCCAAATGCTGGCCTGAGCACTAGGCAGCACTGGTAGTAAGTGTTCACACCAAGGTTTAACTGCAACTCTCAGATTTGTTCAGTTATTCATGATTGCCTTCATCCACTTGCACTTCCAAAAAATATCTATCCTTTAATATCCATGAGCTTTGTCAGGGAGTCACATGACTGCAAATCTGTAACTGTAAGTAATTGATAGAAATCGTGGAAAAACTGAATTCAAATTCTGCCCTAAAGCATGTGGGTAGCAGATCAGTATGCCTATTCCCTGCCCCCATATGACCCCTCTATCAAATGTGGAAAGTGGCATGCACAGGACCTTGAGCTGGCACAAAATGATCATAATGGTCCCTTTTGATCTTAAAAATCTATGACCATGACTTGCATGAGCAGGGAGTTCCACTCTGACCATGAATTATCTGCCTTTCCACTCCTTTGCACCTCCTGAGCTGCAAAGAGGCCAGATCTAAGTATCAAAACTGGCCCAGTACAGCTTTATACAGCACTATTGTTACCAGTGAGTTTCTAGCTTTGGTCCAACCAAAAGAGATGCTGAAGGCTGACTTATTTCACCCGCCTAATACTTTTCTAAACAAAACATCAGGACCAGAAACTAGGGCACCTGAAACGGCAAATGAAATTGGTAATCAGGCTGGATGGAGTTAGAGTCAGTATTTGATTTAATTGGTATCAGTGTAAATCTAGTGACTCTCCATTTCAATCAATGGATCATTCAAAATTCTGGTACAAGTACAACAGAAGTGGTAAGTAAATGTCATACCAGTAGAATCAATGATTACTCAAGATTTATACCAGCATGTCTGAGATCAGCATGCAACCCACAGACTCTTGTCTTTGGAAAGAGGTGCTTCAGGGTACCTATTTGCAATTCAGTGGCCAAAGATGAATGGATGGAGTGTTCCTGCTTCCCATAAGAGATTCAGTGGAAGAACCCAGGAACCTTCCTAAGTTTCCATGGACAGCTTCCACAGATGTTAGCTTCTGAAGAATCACAATACAACTAATTTTGTTTGCACAGAGCTATACATATGACATTAACAGTGTGCCTGTCCTGAAGAACTTGCCATCTAAAGAAATGTTACTTTAACATGCTATTTGCTGCTGTCTCTCTGGGTTATAGATTTTAAGATAAAGAGGAACAAAGAAAGAAACTAGGCTCAGGCTACTTCTGTAATAAACATCTTAAATTGCTAGGCATTTTCTTGTATGGTAGCTGCCATCTTCTGTACCATGCAAATCTCCCTCTGTTATACCAATAAAATAAAAATCAGCAGGATCTTATTAAAGGGGGAAACGGCAAAATACCACATTTATTGTGAATACAGAAAGAATCATAGTAATCAGTTAGTTATAGCTATAACATTCCATTCAATCTCATATTTATTCACACATTCATTCATACACACACACACAGGTTCTGCAAGGTTTCATAGATTCATAGATTCATAGATATTTAGGTCAGAAGGGACCATTATGATCATCTAGTCTGACCTCCTGCACAATGCAGGCCACAGAATTTCACCCACCACTCCTAAAAAAGACCTCACACCTATATCTGTGCTATTGAAGTCCTCAAATTGTAGTTTGAAGACCTCAAGGAGCAGAGAATCCTCCAGCAAGTGACCCGTGCCCCATGCTACAGAGGAAGGCGAAAAACCTCCAGGGCCTTCCAATCTGCCCTGGAGGAAAATTCCTTCCCGACCCCAAATATGGCGATCAGCTAAACCCTGAGCATATGGGCAAGATTCATCAGCCAGATACTACAGAAAATTCTTTCCCGGGTAACTTGGATCTTACCCCATCTAAAAACCCATCACAGGCCATTGGGCCTATTTACCATGAATATTTAATTACCAAAACCATGTTATCCCATCATACCATCTCCTCCATAAACTTATCGAGTTTAATCTTAAAGCAAGATAGATCTTTTGCCCCCACTACTTCCCTCGGAAGGCTATTCCAAAACTTCACTCCTCTGATGGTTAGAAACCTTCGTCTAATTTCTAATCTAAATTTCCTAGTGGCCAGTTTATATCCATTTGTTCTTGTGTCCACATTGGTATTGAGTTTAAATAATTCCTCTCCCTCTCTGGTATTTATCCCTCTGATATATTTATAGAGAGCAATCATATCTCCCCTCAACCTTCTTTTAGTTAGGCTAAACAAGCCAAGCTCCCTGAGTCTCCTTTCATAAGACAAATTTTCCATTCCTCGGATCATCCTAGTAGCCCTTCTCTGTACCTGTTCCAGTTTGAATTCATCCTTCTTAAACATGGGAGACCAGAACTGCACACAGTATTCCAGGTGAGGTCTCACCAGTGCCTTATATAACGGTACTAAAACCTCCTTATCCCTACTGGAAATACCTCTCCTGATGCATCCCAAGACGACATTAGCTTTTTTCACAGCCATATCACATTGGCAGCTCATAGTCAACCTATGATCAACCAATACTCCAAGGTCCTTTTCCTCCTCCGTTACTTCTAGTTGATGCGTCCCTAGCTTATAACTAAAATTCTTGTTATTAATCCCTAAATGCATGACCTTACACTTCTCACTATTAAATTTCATCCTATTCCTATTACTCCAGTTTACAAGGTCATCCAGATCCTCCTGTAGGGTATCCCTGTCCTTCTCTAAATTAGCAATACCTCCCAGCTTTGTATCATCTGCAAACTTTATTAGCACACTCCCACTTTTTGTGCCCAGGTCAGTAATAAAAAGATTAAATAAGATTGGTCCCAAAACTGATCCTTGAGGAACTCCACTGGTAACCTCCCTCCAACTTGACAGTTCACCTTTCAGTAGAACCCGTTGTAGTCTCCCCTTTAACCAATTCCCTATCCACCTTTCAATTTTCCTATTGATGCCCATCTTATCTAATTTAACTAATAATTCCCCATGTGGCACAGTATCAAACGCCTTACTAAAATCTAAATAAATTAGATCCACTGCGTTTCCTTTATCTAAAAAATCTGTTACTCTCTCAAAGAAGGAAATCAGGTTGGTTTGGCACGATCTACCTTTTGTAAAACCATGTTGTATTTTGTCCCATTTACCATTGACTTCAATGTCCTTAACTACCTTCTCCTTCAAAATTTTTTCCAAGACCTTGCATACTACAGATGTCAAACTAACAGGCCTATAATTACTTGGATCACTTTTTTTCCCTTTCTTAAAAATAGGAACTATGTTAGCAATTCTCCAATCATATGGTACAACCCCTGAATTTACAGATTCATTAAAAATTCTTGCTAATGGGCTTGCAATTTCTTGTGCCAATTCTTTTAATATTCTTGGATGAAGATTATCTGGGCCCCCCGATTTAGCCCCATTAAGCTGTTTGAGTTTCGCTTCTACCTCAGATATGGTGATGTCTACCTCCATATCCTCATTCCCATTTATCATGCTACCATTATCCCTAAGATCCTCTTTAGTCTTATTAAAGACTGAGGCAAAGTATTTGTTTAGATATTGGGCCATGCCTAGATTATCCTTGACCTCCACTCCATCCTCAGTTTTTAGCGGTCCCACTTCTTCTTTCTTTGTTTTCTTCCTATTTATATGACTATAGAACCTTTTACTATTGGTTTTAATTCCCTTTGCAAGGTCCAACTCTACTTGACTTTTAGCCTGTCTCACTTTATCCCTACATATTCTGACCTCAATAAGGTAGCTTTCCTTACTGATCCCTCCCTTCTTC
Source organism: Lepidochelys olivacea (assembly GCF_965140295.1). NCBI lineage: Eukaryota > Metazoa > Chordata > Testudines > Cheloniidae > Lepidochelys > Lepidochelys olivacea. The sequence continues at coordinate 273,263,436 of NC_140411.1, forward strand.
CACTCCCTATATGCTTTCTGCTTTTTCTTAATTACCTCTCTAAGATGCTTGCTCATCCAGCTTGGTCTACAACTCCTGCCTATGAATTTTTTCCCCTTTCTTGGGATGCAGGCTTCCGATAGCTTCTGCAGCTTTAATTTAAAATAATCCCAGGCCTCCTCTACCTTTAAACCCATAAATTCTTCAGTCCAATCCACTTCCCTAACTAATTTCCTTAATTTTTGAAAGTCAGCCCTTTTGAAATCAAAAACCCTAGTTGCAGATTTATTTTTGTTAATCCTTCCATTCAGTTTGAACTGAATTAGCTCATGATCACTTGAGCCAAGATTATCCCCTACAACCATTTCCTCTATGAGATCCTCATTACTCGCCAAGACCAAATCTAAAATGGCATCCCCTCTAGTCGGTTCAGCAACTACTTGTTGAAGGAATCCATCAGCTATCGCATCTAGGAAAATCTGAGCCCTATTATTATTACTAGCACTCATCCTCCAGTCTATATCTGGGAAGTTAAAGTCTCCCATGATCACACAGTTTCCATTAGTATTTACTTTATTAAAAACATTAAAAAGGGCTCTATCCATATCCAAATTAGATCCCGGCGGTCTATAGCACACCCCAAGCACTATCCCAGGGGAGGCTCTAATAGTTTTCTTCCCCAATTTAATTATTGCCCAGACAGACTCAGTCATATCCATTTCATCGCTTCTTATTTCTTTACATTCTATCTCATCATTGATATACAGTGCTACTCCACCACCTTTACCTTTTTTTCGGTCTTTCCTAAACAGCACATACCCTTCAATACCTGTAGCCCAGTCATGACTACTATTCCACCAGGTCTCTGTTATACCTATAATATCTGGTTTCACTTCCTGCACCAGTAACTCTAGTTCCTCCATTTTGTTACCTAGGCTCCTTGCATTAGTGTACAAACATCTTAATTTTTGCTGTTTGGCCTCACTCACATTCTGTACCCTATTAGGCACGGTTATTTTACTACCAGTATAACCTATTAGACTTGTATCTACACTGCCCTTCCTCCTACCTACAGCTGTATCCACTCTTACTTCATTTTCTTTCCACTCTATGCTAAATTCTGGCGTGGAGATTACCTGGACATCTCCCAACCATCTCCCCCAAATTCCTAGTTTAAAGCTCTCTTAATCAGTTGTGCCAGCCTCCATCCTAGAAGTCTATTTCCTTCCCTACTCAGATGAAGTCCATCCCGAGAGAACTGTCCTCTATCCATGAATGCCTCCCAATGGCCATACATCCCAAAGCCCTCCTTATAGCACCACTGCCTAAGCCATCTATTGATAGTCATAATCTTGTCACACCTTTGTTGCCCTTCTCTAGGAACAGGCAGAATCCCACTAAAGATCACCTGAGCCTCAATTTCCTTAAGCGTCCTCCCCAGCCTAACATAGTCTCCCTTAATACTTTCCAGTGAGAATCTAGCCGTATCATTTGTTCCCACATGAAGGATAATTAGGGGATTCTTTCCCGCTCCCTTTAGAATCCTTTTTAACCTCAGGTCTACATCCCGTATCTTAGCACCTGGAAGACAGCACACCCTCCTATTTTCTGGATCAGCTCTGGTTACAGGCCTATCTATTCTTCTCAATAAAGAGTCCCCAATCACATAGACCTGCCTTTTCCTAGTGACGGTGCTATTCTCCAGTCTATCCCCTGTTCCCTCTGGCTGCAAGTTTTTTCCATTCCCATTCTCCCTTGTAATCCTTTTTAACCCATCCTGTATCCTCCTGGGGCTCATATTTGGTGTAATCTCCATTAACTCTTCCCCTTTTCCTATAGGACTAACCGCTCTTCTCTTCTTCCTTGCCCTGTCACCTTCAGTGACTACCTGCTGAGCCCCTTCTTCATTTTCCAACTCTGCAAACCTATTCTGAAGCTCTATTTCTCCTTCACTAGCCCGTCTTTTCCTCTGCCTAGTTCTTTTAGTCACATGCTTCCACTGACCACTTTCCTCACCCAGTCTCCCCTCAGAATTCCCTAGTCCTGCTTCCATCTGCAAGTCTGAGCTTTTCCCTTCAGATACCTCATGTCTTTGCTCCATAATCTGCTCAAACCCCTTCCTAAACTCTACCAGACTTTCCACCTGCATCTCCAAACCTCTGATCTTTTCCTCCATCAGCTCTATCAGACGGCATTTCATGCAGACAAAACTCTTACCAGGTGCCCCCTCCAGGATCATGTACATACCACAGCTTCCACATCCAGTCATCTTCATTGTGTCATCTGCTACATGGGTCACTCCCACTGCCACCTCTGAATCTGTCATAGCCTTCCCACCTAAATCCTGTTAATCTGGGAAACACAAACCACACCAAAACACCACCACCCACAGCAAAACCAAACCCCACACAAGCACCACAAGACAAACTCCGCTTTCAAACTCCCACTCAAACTCCCCTGTTTACAGCTCTGTTTGCTAGCTCCTGTGCTGCTGCAGCTGTCTGTGTTGTTATCATAGTTACCAGCCTTAGAGTTGCTCATGCCAAGCCACTGGCCAGGTGGTCTGGACATGAGGAGGGAGCAGGGCCTTGTGAGATGCACATCTGATGCTCCTGGAAGTTGATTTGCAGAATCAGACCCCGAAGTTCTCACTTTCTAGAGTCCATTTTTATAGGAATTTCTTCCTAAGCCAGTCTATGGGAATTGTTTCATCATGCTGTTGCTGAATCAGTCAGCAGATAACACATTCCTGACGGCTCCGTGCTGCTAGATCTTGTTATTTTGTTCTTTGGTTCTCCCATTCTTGAGGCTGTTGGGTGGATTCCAGTCTGCCCTCCGGGGGTCTCTGGTTATTTCCACTTGACGCCTTCTTCAGCAGATGGACATTGGATTCTTAGGCTGGCACCTCCCTGATCATTCAGTTATTATCCACACCAAGCATCCATCCTCTATCTCTATTTTAATCACAATTGTTAATACAACAAAAGGGCGGGGAGTCTCTGGGTGCTGTCTCTGTTGTTAGAGTATTGCTTTGAGTCTCTCTCTCTGTGAATTGCTTTGAGAACAGACTCTGTCTTAGAATGTACTAACGCAATTAGCAGCTTGCAAGTTTCACACATAGAGGGAGAGAAACAGTACCAAAAACCAAGAGACCTCTTAATTAGTAATACCCTGGAATTTAAACTATGGGGAATCAAACTCATTTGTGATTTTAATACAGGACTTCTTTAATATGATCCAACACCTCTCTTCCTTTAAATGCCTCCCCAAAACTCATTTGCTTTCAGTTAGTGTTTCATCACTCATTTCTGTTCAGGGGTATTTGCTCTGTTTTGTGCCTCACCATAAAGTTCATAAATATCACAAAAATAATGTAAAGTAAATCAGCAAAAAGCTAATACATTAATTTATGTTATGAAAAATACTCTCCCATGGTTTTACTCTCTGCTACAAAATGCTATACTGTGCATATGGGCATATGAAAATTGGTTTTGAGTGCCTCATTCCATAAATAGCATCTAAAGAAAGCTGGGATGCTGGTAGAAGAGAAAGTCTATAGAACATTGGTACTGACTACAGGGCTTTTCCAAAGCCAGCTGATTTCAATAGAAAAAATCCCATTGATTTTAATGGGATTTGGATCAGGCCCAACATTAGTAAATTTCATACCTGAGATGAAGTGTTATACAGAAAGTCTAACTAGAGACTAATTTTAAGAAGTGTTGAGCACCTACAATTCAAACCAAAGTCAGTCTGAGCTGGGAGTGCTCAGCACTTCTGAAAACCAGATCTTAAGTTATCTAAGATATAGACCTACAATTTCAAAGGTGGCTAGTAATTTTAAGTGCTCAACTCGACATGCCTGAAAGAGGCTTAATTTTCAGAAGTCAGTGCTCAGCACTTCCTTTTAGGCATACCAAGTTGGGCATCCAAATTAAGTTGTCACTTACGAAAATTTAGTACATACTGTGTAAATAGACAAGGGGGATAATTACAAGATGCTATGTGGGTATCTGAGCTTAAAAGATTTCACGGTGTTATATTATATTCCTTGAGAAATAGTTTGACCATGTGGTTAAATATTCAGTCATAACGTGTATACACAAAGGAACAGAGTTGAGGTTACATGTGCAGCCTTAAGTTTGTCCTTTGCTTACCTTTAAGGGTATAAGTGTGCAACCTTAATGTTTTCTCTGTGTGCATAAAGGGATATATTTATACACTGTTTGCTTATGTTGGGGTATGTTATGCAAGGCACAGGAGCTTTGTAACGATGTAAAGAATCACAGTATTTAACAAAGAAAAACAAATGCGTATAGAAACAAAAAAACCCACATACTTTGGCCCTCTGCAATTTCTTTGTAAAATTCTTCACTTTCTTAAAATAAGAAAGGAATTGCAGAGAACTACAGAGAAAAAAACCTACTAAATCATCTAGAAATGTTTTTGCCTGAAATATCTAATAAGGCAAATCCTGCCAAAAACAAACAAACATCTGAAAGACAAAGGGTCATTTTTGACAGTCTAGGAAACATCTTTCTCTTATTAAAATTTTGCGTGATCTATCAAATATGTAAAAGATGGAGCCCTGCAGGACTCAGAAGCTTGATAATAAGAAACAGACTTTTACCTCTAGGTCACTGGTTCAAATCCAGCCCCTGTGTAGTGGCCAAGAAGTGTTCATATTTTGTGACTTGTTTGTAATACATATCAGTGGTTTCTGTCCATTTTCTAGTGGAGAACTGTCGACATAAAAATCATCATTTAAACTGGCATTTTCCTTGACAACTTCAGCAGAGGTTCTAACAATTTAAATTAATTTAATTTAAACAATTAAACAATTCTTAACAATTAAGAATGTCTCAGCCACTCTGTTGGCAATAGCCTCACCAGATCAGTGTTTAAACTCACTGACAAGACAAGTGTAAAGAAAGCTCCCACTGCCCATGCTATCACTGCTGTGTTTGAAAGAACTACAGTTTCAGTCATGTATCTTTCACAAGCACTATATTTAAAATAAAAATACCTGTAATATTACACAGGAACACAATAGGAGAAATGGTGATCTTATGCTTAAGGTATAGGAGTGGAAGCTGGAATAGCTGGATTTACTTCTTGACTCTGCCAAAGATTGTCTGTGACCTTGGACAAATCACCTAGAGTGAAATCCTGGCCCCATTGAAGTCAATTGGAATTCTGTCATTGCCCTCTATGAGGGTAGGATTGCACTTTTAATCAATTTTCTTCAGTTTCCCAACTGGAAAACCAGGGATAATACTTATTTCAGAGGGGTTCTGTGGGACTTAATTCATATCAGTGAAGTGCTTTGGTATCCTCAGAATATGTAAGTAGAAAGACTACATACTATAAACAGTGTTCCAATAATGTACCTAAAAATATGGATCATAGGGTATAATAATGGTGTGGTAGACAGGAATGTTGATAGGAAACCTATCTTTATGACCTGACTCCGTCATATGACCTAGACAGAGTTTACAAGACGTTACTGGACATCTGTCAATAACTACTTTCTTCCCCAGAATTTTCTTTGCAATACAATTTCCATATCTTACTTGAATAAAAATGTGCAAAGCCATTGCTGAGTTTGGAAACACATTTTGGATGTAACACTTTTCCAAATCTGCACTTCAAAAACTGAAACTTTACAGATGTCCACAAAAGAAAGAAAGTTGACCTCTGGAGACGGACATATGCAAACACTTTTGCACAACACCAGTGTAGGGTCAATAAGTTTGGAATGCATCTCTCCCTCTAGGCTTTCTCCATTCAGAGAACATCTGCCCCTATTTCCTGTGTTCTCTTGGTCTTCTTTTGATTTGTCCCCCTGTCCATTCCTGTTAAAGCTGTCTCACTCTTAGCCCCACAGATTGGAACAGTATGTGTTTTTGATAGATACATTGATAAGGTGCATCCTTACTTCCTATTACCCCAAGTTGGCAAGCACTGGCATATGCAGTTTTGTTCATGTTTAGGACATAGACCAAGTGCCATTTATGTTTATTCTTAACTTCTTATTTGTCCTTCATGAAAGGCCTGAATAAAAAAAAATCCTAGAGGTAAAGTCCTCCTCATTAAAACACGGCAACCCACACTCAACTGGAGACAAGAACTGATGGGCTTGGCAAGAAGGTGCAGTGCCAAATCATCTTCGAGATGTGGGGATTCAGCACCTCTCCCATATCACCTGGTGCAACTTGTGTAAAGCGCCAACTAGTCTGTAAATCTGCCATCCCACAACCCCCACACTGGCCAGTTATTGTGGTACGAATGCCCCCCTCCAGCATTGCTCACATATGGGCACAGGGGAGTGAGTATTAACTGCACCACCCTGCACTTGCAGGAGAGACCATCTCCACACTTGTAAAGGCTGGTTAAGTATGCCCATCATCTTAACAGCACCCAGCCAAATCGCAAAATAAACCATTTACTAGGAGAAGAAAGCTCTAGGACTAGATGCAGACTGCCCAGTAATAATTGCATACAGCACACAGATGCCTGTGGTTTGGTTTCTAATTTTCATAACACTTCACAATTCTGAATCTGAACTATTCTTCAGTTCAGCTTCTCTAGTTTGAAAATAAATCAAAGTGGTTTAACTAGGGAGTCCATTATGGCCAGCACACCAGCATGTGATGTTTGTTCTTTTGTCTGGGCTGATGCAAGGACAGGCAGCCATATTCTAATCTATAAAGCATTCTTTAAACACAATACAGAGATGGTGAGAGGCGTGTCAGGCCTTGTGGAGATGACTTTACCCTTTTGAGCTAAAATTCCTCATTGTCCCTCCTCCACCCCCCCCCCCCAAAAAAAAGATAATCCTTAAACGCCTACACAAAGTAACAATTTATGAAACTGGGACACCAAATGATGCATTTCAATTCGGTCCAATCACTAAGAGGAATATGCACCTTAATATGGAGGAATGTATGCCAATTTATTGAACAGTTTACAGGAAGAATTAGTTCTAGCCCAAGTCCCTGGGGCTCATTTTCAGTGTACAAACATAAAGCCCAAACCAGTAGTCCTTTCTAAGGCACTTACTTCAGTGGGAGCTGAGCTTGAATTTTATAAATATTTGGCAGTTATCTAGCACCTTACATGTTCAAAGCACTAGACAGACATTAATTACTTGTTCCTTATCAAATGAAAATACTCATGTTCACCCATCCTCAGAGGGGCTTTTCAGGTAGGTAAGCATTATTATTTCCATTTTACATATGGGGAAATGGAGGCAGAGAGGTGAAGAGATTTGTCAAAGACCACACAGTGAATCAGCGGTGGCAGAATCCAACGTAGAATTTGTGACCAATTGATTCCCAATCCTGCGTTCACTCCTTCAGACGACACTGCCTGTCTGCAATGGTAGGCTTCTCCTATACTCACTTGCCAACACTGCTTTGTTCTGTGATAGCAGCAGACGTGACACTGGAACCCATAGATGCTGAACCAGGGGTGCTGCCTCACCCCCTGGTGAGTTTCCATTTTATACAGCGTTTACTGTTTGGTTCAATGGACTTCAATATCCCCACTATACAAATTGTTTCAGCACCCCTGCTAGAAACTGGCCACATTTATTTTTCCCTAACGTAGTTTTGAAGCAACATTGACAGAATGCAGCTTTATGGTTAGTATAGTAACAATTGGGTCTTCCAACTTATTAGATGGTGGGACTCAGAGAAGGAAAAAATGTTTTCTAGTGCCATGGCAGGGTTTACCAAAGTTTATAGGATTTTCTTGAGTGGAGGTCTTCATGCTTATTTAGATGCTTTTTATCTTTAACCCTTCCTTTTTGTGTCTTCTGCAACTGCTGATGAATAAAGCTACACAGTGCTGTGCAACCATTCAGACAGTGAAAAAGGTTGACAAACACTGAGACTAATTTATTATTACAAGCACTGACCCCCTGTCCTGTTTTAAGAGGAGGGTTCTTTTAAACATATTACAGTTCAAATGTAATATACATGTGCTGGTATGTTTTGTGGATTTATTCTGGCAGATTTTGCCATTTTAAATTCAGATGATTGGCATTTTTCTCAGGAGCTTCTTAGTAACTTTTCATTTGTCAAACAAAACATCACTGGCTGTATCACAAAATTGGTTTGTTAATTTGAATAAGTGTGAAAAGAACTTGGTTAATAGACGTTCTCATTAATGTAGAATGTTTATAATATTTTCCCTAACAAAGAAAGTATCTGAGGTGCAAAGTGAATAAATGTATTTCAATTTTATAAGCTCTACAGCTGCAGACCAAGTCAAAGTCATCTAGTAGCTGCAGCATAAAACACAGATGTACCATTGAGTGTCAGAGCATGTTTGGCCTCTAGTGGTAGAATCTGATCAATGAAGCATTGTTAGACCACCACCAGCCAGTGAATGCAAACATGTAATGTACCTCCTTAATATAACTATGTTTCTCCCCAGATAGAGATTGGAACTGTGTTACCTTCTGTAACTAGAGAGATTCATTCCCTGCCACCACTGCCAGAGGAAGCTGAGGAAGAAGCATCAACACCAAAACTAATTGATGGCTCTTCACCACAGGGGTCAGGAGTTCTTGGGCCCCAAACACATGATGGTTAGTGGGGGGGGGGAGCCATATCATTGCATTGGGTTGCTTTCCATGATGCACTGAGTCCGGTCGTGAGTTTGCTTTTAAACTAAGCATTTATCTAATTTGGGATGAGTTGTCCTCTATAAAGCTAGTCAGATTTTCCCCACAAAACAAACAAACAAACCAGAAGTGGAGTGTTCAAAAACAAAAAGCTTTTCATGAAAAAACACAACATTTTCCATTTTGTGAAATTGTGACAATTGAAATTTTTTATCAATATCATGTTCAATATCATTTTTGAACATATGTTTGATGATTTCTAACAATTTCAGTAAGCCTTTCCATTAAAAATATTGATTAAAACATTGTGGCAACTCTGGGAAAAGAGACAGACAAGTTTCCATTCTTAACTTGCAAAATGGAAACATGGGCATTTCCTGTGTCTTGGACTATTGCTAGTCAGACAGAAATCCTTGACAAGTCCCAAGGGAAATTCCTTTAAAAGTTTAGAATAAAATGCAAGCCCACCAAACACCACTACACCAAAGATCAGTAATTGCTACAGGCTCAAGTACATGGAAGGGAGGGTTCACTAGTTCTGGTGGCTGCCATGACAGGTCTCAGTGTTATGCTGTGATAGAGATGCAGCTGGGGAAGAGCCTGCAGATTCTGTTTTGTATCGAGTGCCTACGGGGACAAAAAAGAGACAAGTTCCTATTTCCAAATGTGAATGTTTAGTGGATGGAATGGAATCACTCCCAGACCTATTTTTTTAAATGCCACCAGTTAGACTCAAGCAGGATAAAGAATCTGTACTGATGTCAAAACACAAAACAGGGGTGGGAGGTTCTCGGGACAATTCTGAAATATCCAATGCAATTTCCTCCATTTTAGATTTTCAAACCTTTCAAAAGAGGTGTTATGCAAAATTTCTCTATGTTATGTATTATGAATGTCATACTTCAGAGGGGTTAAGGGGGCTCTAGCAGAAAGAGAGATCTTCCTTTTGAAAATGTGAATAGTGAACTCCTGGCTGGAACACCTGTTCTTATGTTAGGTGTTGCTCTGCCAACTAACAGGAAGGCTGAGAGACCCAGGAACTCCAGCTTCTCTTGCTGAATCCACTTCAGAGTCCCTTGCCTCCTAAGTTCACACCAGCCCAGGAGAAGTAGTAGTCCCCAAGAAGGAGGGAGAAGAGGAGAAAGTCTGTCCCTGTTTTAGCTGCAAAGTCCTGTCTAAGGTGGTCATCTAAGACTCTGAACTAAGCCTGGTTGGGAAACAACAACTCCATTTCATGAAAAGTTTAAAGGCTTTAATATTTGTTTTCACTCTAGTGAGGAATGAAACCAAGCCCTTTTGATATTTTTCAGAAAAAAAAGTGAGCCCCACCCCAGAATAGCCAACAACCCAATGATAAGGGTATTCACCTGGGATGTGTGAGATCTAGACTCAGGTTGACGCTCTGAATGAGGAAGAACAGGGTCTCCTACAGGTCATGTGAGCTGGAGGCTATAGAGGCAGTGTCTCTCTCTCCATTTCTCCTGTTGAAGCTGTTCCACTATGTATAAATAGCCATTAGAGCAGAGAGATAGATACTGACTCTATAGACCAGTGATAACTGCACTCACCTGCAATGCCATGTGAAACAAGGACTGGAATCAGGGTCTTCAACTGCCCATGTGGGTGCCCTGATCACCACACTATTGGCCATTCCAAAGTCTGTGGCCATGTCTATATCCTGGACCTGAGAAACCATTTTAGGTGAAACTGATACATTTGCAAGAAAAATGTTTTCACAAAATGGTATTTTTGCCAGAAAAATAGTTATTTTTTTTCCCCTGAACAGCTTTACTCTAAACTCACTTAGCCCCAGATTCACTACAACTGATTCAAGGAAGTTTGAGGAGGTGTAACTTACACCTTTCTGTGTCAGACTTGCTCCTTGAAATTAGGTTAAATCACCCAGTGGGAGGGAAGGTAAGAGGGCAGGCTGGAGTGGAGTTTGCCTCTAAGATATTTCTCCTGGATCCTTGAGCACTGCAGACAGAAGTTCCAGAATAAGGGAGGATTTTAGTCTGTGTCTCCTCTCTCTGCTTGTCCAAAGAGAGCAGGTAGCAGACCTAGTATGCCCTTGGGGGGGTATCCCTCAGCTAGGCACTGCTAGCAATTATCATGGTCTTCAGTGATTGACCTTTTTGCAGAAACAAGACTTCTTATCCTGGTTGACCAAGTGGGGTCAAGCCAAAACAGGCAATTAAAAAAAAAATCTAAAAGCCAATCTAATAAGAACTTTTAAATGGTAAGTTCCTCTAACTTTCACTAACTACATTGCTAACTCAGCTGTCTAGTAAAACTGACCAAATAAGTTTTACAAATAAAACTATCTAGCACAAAATGCACAGTTAGTTCTGTGGCCAAAACAGGTGAGAAACAGATAAGGTGTAGCAGGAATATTTATACCCTCAGTGAAATGTTAGGTTTCAGGGATACGCCCATGCCCACTAATATTCCCTATTCAAAATGGTCTGAAGGCCATCTGGCCAAGCATATGATTTCCATAATTTGGCTCTGCAGAGGAAATATCAGGAAAAGAACCTACTCTAGCCTTCCATATCCCACATCTTTTAGTAGAAAACTTCTGTGAATGAGGTGAAATGGCTTGAGTTTTGATTTTCATGCTCCTCCTGGGGCAGCTAAATGTTTTCTTTGAAAATGCACATCTTTCAAGCAGTTTTAGCTCAAGGGTTGAGAAATCTTTCCTGATGTCAAGGTTCTGGATCAGAAATGTTAATTAAAAACCAATGGGAAGGAAATTGATATCCTGTCTCTAAAAGTATCTGAAAAAATTCATTTCCTCAATAATCATCCAAAAGATACTGTTTACGGAACTAAACTTAAGTAACTGTAATAAGTTTCAAAACCACCGCATTTGAAACTTTAGGGCAGCATAGCATCTGAGGAGTTCAATGTGGCTATAATCTCATAACCCTAATAAGAAGGAAATGTCAAATTAATTCTACTTCTCATATGAAACTCTTATGACAGTGGATTGCAGTTGTTATGACTGCTGTTCTTATCACAGTTTTAATCACAAAAGGAATCTATCAGGAACTTAGATGTTTCATATTATTGTATATTAAGTTCATGTTCATTACATTGAACTTTGAAGCACTAAGTTTTGATTGGCCATATCATGTCTTGGTTCACTGTTAAATGAGACTTAACAATCCAGGAAAGGAATTAGCCATTAAAAACCCAAAGAGGATTGTCCAACGGCAACCCATACAGATAAGTGAGATGATGAATTCTAGTTCACATACCTAATCTTTGTAATCAAAATTATAGCAAGAATGGAATTTGCACACAATATGGATTGTATCAAAGGAACTTGATCCATTCCACTGAAGTTTTAAACCTTCTGCTCTTCTGGGAATGCCAAGGACCAGGGGATATCTGGAATGTGTTAGGATTCAAGGTTCATTTTCCCCATATCATTAGGTTAGTTCTACAAAAAAAATTGGATCCTACAATCTCTGGGACATATATAGTAAAGATAGCTACAAAACCTACCATGTGGACAAATGTCACTATAGCTAGACGCACCCCCTCCCCGCCAGTCCCAAACTACACCTTATTAGATTCTGGACTTTAACTTCTTTATGCAAAAGCCTAAGGCCAAGACTAGTGAGTGGGACTAGCATAATCATACAGTGGTGGGCAAGCAGCTATCACCCCTTGCATGGCTGCTCATGGTCAGGGCTGGCTCCAGGCACCAGCGTTCCAAGCAGGTGCTTGGGGCGGCAGTTAGAAAGGGGCAGCAGTTCCTTCTCCCCATTGTCGGCCGCGGCAGCTTCTTCCTTTTGCCAGCCATGGCGGCAGTTATTTTCCCCACTGCTTGGGGCTGCAAAAACTGTAGAACCGGCCCTGCTCATGGTAAAGGGGAAGCATGTAGGTAGGTATTCCTCACAATAACAGTCCCTGCACTCTTACTCTCGTGGGAGAGCAGGTGGTAGGAGGGAGGGAGGATCAGAGTACCACACCAGGCCACAGAAAAGGTCGGGAGTACCAAGGGAAGCATTCTGCACCCACTCTGCAGCCTCAGGGGAGCTCATTCCTACATGAAGGACAATCTCCCCAGTATTGCCCCCGAGCATGCAGAAGCCTGCACAGCTCTCTACTGCCCCCTACTGAACATTTTTGGCTTGCTACCACAGTCTAGTCCCAAGAAGAGAGACAACAAGCCTTGCATCATGAGTTGAAGGTAAACAGACTGAGAAGAATGCTTGGGCCTGATTTTCGACTTTGTTATTGTAATCAATAGCGTTGTACCCATGGTGGTAAAGGGGATTGGGGGAGTACAGCAGAATGGAGTGTCCTCAATATAGCAGAGGATGAATCTAAGAATTGAGCCAAATGGCTCCAAATGATTTCAACAGTCATGACAACACCTAGGAAGAGAGGGAACAAGCTTCCAAATCATGCAGAGGTTTCTAGATCAATGTCAATATCTTGAATTACTCCTCAAAGCAAAATGAGAAGCCACTGAGATCTTTGGAGATGACATAATATACACTATATAGCTAGGACATGAAACAGACTTATTCTGTGCTAGCTGCAGACATCAAATGGTCTTAGAGGCTAGCCTCATATCAAACACGGTCATAATTTAATCTGGAGGTCAGAGACATGTAACTGTGACAAGATCCTCAGGGGATTAGTGTCCACCATCCTTTACTCAAAAATAGATGAAAAAAAGGCATTTTGGCCACTACTATGAGCTGGAAATCAAGAAGTGGTAAGGGATCCAGGACCACCCATATATAGTGAGCCTCATTCTGACACACACACAATCAATCTTTGGCATACAATCTACATGCTTTCCCTTTACCTATAAGCATCACCTCCGTTTTATCGGGACTGACTCTTAATCAGCTAATCTCATCCATTCCCTGCTTACCGCCAGATACTTGGAAAGCAGAGAGGCTGCACTATTTGGGTCCAATAAAAAGAGAAAAAGTAGACCAGGGTATCATCCACAAACTGCTGGTAATACAAAGCCACTCTCACAAGCACCCCCAGCAGCCATCCAAACATGCTGAATAGGAGGAGGGGACAGAATAGAACTTTACATAAGAGAATTCTCAAAGGGGATAAGCAATTGATCCCCCACCCGAACCATCTCAGAGATCAGAGATGAAAGAGATCCCATCCATCCCAGCAAGGTGTAACAGACACTGAAATGGCACTGAAGGCTGCTGCCAGAGCTAAAGGAATCAACATGGATATTTAACGGTCTTTCCTGAGAGAGGAAGTCACTATCAATGAATGCAGTGGGATTCTTTTGCCACTAGCAGAAAGCCAGACTGAACAGAGACAGGGAAGTCAGGGGACTCCAGCTGGCATCAGAACTGATTCACCAAAACCCTCTTTGTTGCTTTTCCCAAACGAGAAAGTTTAGAGACAGGGCAGCAACTGATCAGTTTGCCTAAGGAAAGCTAAACATCTTTTATTCTCCCTTCCAGAGGCATTAACAATCTCAACAAATAAAGGGCAAAATCACCTCCTCTCACATGCACGCAATTGATTTTACTGTCCATTACTGCATCTTGTGAATTGTGGTCTCTAAGCAGGTGAGAGAGCAGCAAGAGTAGATGGAGATGGATCCCTCCATTCTTGTGACTGCTCTCCCAGTCTGTGGGTTGGAGGAGCAGCCACTCCCCATTTGCTGAATCCACTTCAGAGTCCCTTGCCTCCTAAGTTCACACCAGCCCAGGAGAAGTAGTAGTCCCCAAGAAGGAGGGAGAAGAGGAGAAAGTCTGTCTCCTCTCACATGCACGCAATTGATTTTACTGTCCATTACTGCATCTTGTGAATTGTGGTCTCTAAGCAGGTGAGAGAGCAGCAAGAGTAGATGGAGATGGATCCCTCCATTCTTGTGACTGCTCTCCCAGTCTGTGGGTTGGAGGAGCAGCCACTCCCCATTTGCTGAATCCACTTCAGAGTCCCTTGCCTCCTAAGTTCACACCAGCCCAGGAGAAGTAGTAGTCCCCAAGAAGGAGGGAGAAGAGGAGAAAGTCTGTCCCTGTTTTAGCTGCAAAGTCCTGTCTAAGGTGGTCATCTAAGACTCTGAACTAAGCCTGGTTGGGAAACAACAACTCCATTTCATGAAAAGTTTAAAGGCTTTAATATTTGTTTTCACTCTAGTGAGGAATGAAACCAAGCCCTTTTGATATTTTTCAGAAAAAAAAGTGAGCCCCACCCCAGAATAGCCAACAACCCAATGATAAGGGTATTCACCTGGGATGTGTGAGATCTAGACTCAGGTTGACGCTCTGAATGAGGAAGAACAGGGTCTCCTACAGCCACTCCCCATTTGCTGAATCCACTTCAGAGTCCCTTGCCTCCTAAGTTCACACCAGCCCAGGAGAAGTAGTAGTCCCCAAGAAGGAGGGAGAAGAGGAGAAAGTCTGTCTCCTCTCACATGCACGCAATTGATTTTACTGTCCATTACTGCATCTTGTGAATTGTGGTCTCTAAGCAGGTGAGAGAGCAGCAAGAGTAGATGGAGATGGATCCCTCCATTCTTGTGACTGCTCTCCCAGTCTGTGGGTTGGAGGAGCAGCCACTCCCCATTTGCTGAATCCACTTCAGAGTCCCTTGCCTCCTAAGTTCACACCAGCCCAGGAGAAGTAGTAGTCCCCAAGAAGGAGGGAGAAGAGGAGAAAGTCTGTCCCTGTTTTAGCTGCAAAGTCCTGTCTAAGGTGGTCATCTAAGACTCTGAACTAAGCCTGGTTGGGAAACAACAACTCCATTTCATGAAAAGTTTAAAGGCTTTAATATTTGTTTTCACTCTAGTGAGGAATGAAACCAAGCCCTTTTGATATTTTTCAGAAAAAAAAGTGAGCCCCACCCCAGAATAGCCAACAACCCAATGATAAGGGTATTCACCTGGGATGTGTGAGATCTAGACTCAGGTTGACGCTCTGAATGAGGAAGAACAGGGTCTCCTACAGGTCATGTGAGCTGGAGGCTATAGAGGCAGTGTCTCTCTCTCCATTTCTCCTGTTGAAGCTGTTCCACTATGTATAAATAGCCATTAGAGCAGAGAGATAGATACTGACTCTATAGACCAGTGATAACTGCACTCACCTGCAATGCCATGTGAAACAAGGACTGGAATCAGGGTCTTCAACTGCCCATGTGGGTGCCCTGATCACCACACTATTGGCCATTCCAAAGTCTGTGGCCATGTCTATATCCTGGACCTGAGAAACCATTTTAGGTGAAACTGATACATTTGCAAGAAAAATGTTTTCACAAAATGGTATTTTTGCCAGAAAAATAGTTATTTTTTTTCCCCTGAACAGCTTTACTCTAAACTCACTTAGCCCCAGATTCACTACAACTGATTCAAGGAAGTTTGAGGAGGTGTAACTTACACCTTTCTGTGTCAGACTTGCTCCTTGAAATTAGGTTAAATCACCCAGTGGGAGGGAAGGTAAGAGGGCAGGCTGGAGTGGAGTTTGCCTCTAAGATATTTCTCCTGGATCCTTGAGCACTGCAGACAGAAGTTCCAGAATAAGGGAGGATTTTAGTCTGTGTCTCCTCTCTCTGCTTGTCCAAAGAGAGCAGGTAGCAGACCTAGTATGCCCTTGGGGGGGTATCCCTCAGCTAGGCACTGCTAGCAATTATCATGGTCTTCAGTGATTGACCTTTTTGCAGAAACAAGACTTCTTATCCTGGTTGACCAAGTGGGGTCAAGCCAAAACAGGCAATTAAAAAAAAAATCTAAAAGCCAATCTAATAAGAACTTTTAAATGGTAAGTTCCTCTAACTTTCACTAACTACATTGCTAACTCAGCTGTCTAGTAAAACTGACCAAATAAGTTTTACAAATAAAACTATCTAGCACAAAATGCACAGTTAGTTCTGTGGCCAAAACAGGTGAGAAACAGATAAGGTGTAGCAGGAATATTTATACCCTCAGTGAAATGTTAGGTTTCAGGGATACGCCCATGCCCACTAATATTCCCTATTCAAAATGGTCTGAAGGCCATCTGGCCAAGCATATGATTTCCATAATTTGGCTCTGCAGAGGAAATATCAGGAAAAGAACCTACTCTAGCCTTCCATATCCCACATCTTTTAGTAGAAAACTTCTGTGAATGAGGTGAAATGGCTTGAGTTTTGATTTTCATGCTCCTCCTGGGGCAGCTAAATGTTTTCTTTGAAAATGCACATCTTTCAAGCAGTTTTAGCTCAAGGGTTGAGAAATCTTTCCTGATGTCAAGGTTCTGGATCAGAAATGTTAATTAAAAACCAATGGGAAGGAAATTGATATCCTGTCTCTAAAAGTATCTGAAAAAATTCATTTCCTCAATAATCATCCAAAAGATACTGTTTACGGAACTAAACTTAAGTAACTGTAATAAGTTTCAAAACCACCGCATTTGAAACTTTAGGGCAGCATAGCATCTGAGGAGTTCAATGTGGCTATAATCTCATAACCCTAATAAGAAGGAAATGTCAAATTAATTCTACTTCTCATATGAAACTCTTATGACAGTGGATTGCAGTTGTTATGACTGCTGTTCTTATCACAGTTTTAATCACAAAAGGAATCTATCAGGAACTTAGATGTTTCATATTATTGTATATTAAGTTCATGTTCATTACATTGAACTTTGAAGCACTAAGTTTTGATTGGCCATATCATGTCTTGGTTCACTGTTAAATGAGACTTAACAATCCAGGAAAGGAATTAGCCATTAAAAACCCAAAGAGGATTGTCCAACGGCAACCCATACAGATAAGTGAGATGATGAATTCTAGTTCACATACCTAATCTTTGTAATCAAAATTATAGCAAGAATGGAATTTGCACACAATATGGATTGTATCAAAGGAACTTGATCCATTCCACTGAAGTTTTAAACCTTCTGCTCTTCTGGGAATGCCAAGGACCAGGGGATATCTGGAATGTGTTAGGATTCAAGGTTCATTTTCCCCATATCATTAGGTTAGTTCTACAAAAAAAATTGGATCCTACAATCTCTGGGACATATATAGTAAAGATAGCTACAAAACCTACCATGTGGACAAATGTCACTATAGCTAGACGCACCCCCTCCCCGCCAGTCCCAAACTACACCTTATTAGATTCTGGACTTTAACTTCTTTATGCAAAAGCCTAAGGCCAAGACTAGTGAGTGGGACTAGCATAATCATACAGTGGTGGGCAAGCAGCTATCACCCCTTGCATGGCTGCTCATGGTCAGGGCTGGCTCCAGGCACCAGCGTTCCAAGCAGGTGCTTGGGGCGGCAGTTAGAAAGGGGCAGCAGTTCCTTCTCCCCATTGTCGGCCGCGGCAGCTTCTTCCTTTTGCCAGCCATGGCGGCAGTTATTTTCCCCACTGCTTGGGGCTGCAAAAACTGTAGAACCGGCCCTGCTCATGGTAAAGGGGAAGCATGTAGGTAGGTATTCCTCACAATAACAGTCCCTGCACTCTTACTCTCGTGGGAGAGCAGGTGGTAGGAGGGAGGGAGGATCAGAGTACCACACCAGGCCACAGAAAAGGTCGGGAGTACCAAGGGAAGCATTCTGCACCCACTCTGCAGCCTCAGGGGAGCTCATTCCTACATGAAGGACAATCTCCCCAGTATTGCCCCCGAGCATGCAGAAGCCTGCACAGCTCTCTACTGCCCCCTACTGAACATTTTTGGCTTGCTACCACAGTCTAGTCCCAAGAAGAGAGACAACAAGCCTTGCATCATGAGTTGAAGGTAAACAGACTGAGAAGAATGCTTGGGCCTGATTTTCGACTTTGTTATTGTAATCAATAGCGTTGTACCCATGGTGGTAAAGGGGATTGGGGGAGTACAGCAGAATGGAGTGTCCTCAATATAGCAGAGGATGAATCTAAGAATTGAGCCAAATGGCTCCAAATGATTTCAACAGTCATGACAACACCTAGGAAGAGAGGGAACAAGCTTCCAAATCATGCAGAGGTTTCTAGATCAATGTCAATATCTTGAATTACTCCTCAAAGCAAAATGAGAAGCCACTGAGATCTTTGGAGATGACATAATATACACTATATAGCTAGGACATGAAACAGACTTATTCTGTGCTAGCTGCAGACATCAAATGGTCTTAGAGGCTAGCCTCATATCAAACACGGTCATAATTTAATCTGGAGGTCAGAGACATGTAACTGTGACAAGATCCTCAGGGGATTAGTGTCCACCATCCTTTACTCAAAAATAGATGAAAAAAAGGCATTTTGGCCACTACTATGAGCTGGAAATCAAGAAGTGGTAAGGGATCCAGGACCACCCATATATAGTGAGCCTCATTCTGACACACACACAATCAATCTTTGGCATACAATCTACATGCTTTCCCTTTACCTATAAGCATCACCTCCGTTTTATCGGGACTGACTCTTAATCAGCTAATCTCATCCATTCCCTGCTTACCGCCAGATACTTGGAAAGCAGAGAGGCTGCACTATTTGGGTCCAATAAAAAGAGAAAAAGTAGACCAGGGTATCATCCACAAACTGCTGGTAATACAAAGCCACTCTCACAAGCACCCCCAGCAGCCATCCAAACATGCTGAATAGGAGGAGGGGACAGAATAGAACTTTACATAAGAGAATTCTCAAAGGGGATAAGCAATTGATCCCCCACCCGAACCATCTCAGAGATCAGAGATGAAAGAGATCCCATCCATCCCAGCAAGGTGTAACAGACACTGAAATGGCACTGAAGGCTGCTGCCAGAGCTAAAGGAATCAACATGGATATTTAACGGTCTTTCCTGAGAGAGGAAGTCACTATCAATGAATGCAGTGGGATTCTTTTGCCACTAGCAGAAAGCCAGACTGAACAGAGACAGGGAAGTCAGGGGACTCCAGCTGGCATCAGAACTGATTCACCAAAACCCTCTTTGTTGCTTTTCCCAAACGAGAAAGTTTAGAGACAGGGCAGCAACTGATCAGTTTGCCTAAGGAAAGCTAAACATCTTTTATTCTCCCTTCCAGAGGCATTAACAATCTCAACAAATAAAGGGCAAAATCACCTCCTCTCACATGCACGCAATTGATTTTACTGTCCATTACTGCATCTTGTGAATTGTGGTCTCTAAGCAGGTGAGAGAGCAGCAAGAGTAGATGGAGATGGATCCCTCCATTCTTGTGACTGCTCTCCCAGTCTGTGGGTTGGAGGAGCAGCCACTCCCCATTTGCACTGGTCACCCAGGATGCTGAAGACACTGGATCTGCATAAAAAAAAACAACCAGTTCCCATGGCTTGGTCCTGGCCTGCCTCTTTCATCACCATCTCAGCTGACCCACTCATCAATGAGCCAGTTGGGAAGATTCTTTACTCTGTGTGTAGATGTGCTCAGGCACCCGCCTGCACAAGGGCCACCCCCTTGTGCCCATGCACATCCCTTGCGTGAGGCTTAAGTGCCGTAGAGGCCCTCCCATCAACTCTTCACGCCATGGAGGAATCTCACCCTTTGTGACTTGGATCCTATGTCTACATATACTTCTTTAAAAGCACGGAATAAAAATGTCAGCTACTGTAGGATTATTGGATTCATTTTATATTCTAAAAACACATGTTTACAACTACAGTTCCTTTAATTTCTATCTCTATCATTAATAAGTCAAACAGGCTAAAGTATACAACATTTAAAAGCTTCAAGTTTGGAAGGAATATCTGGAACATAATATGTTCTATAATTATTGCACAATGTGCTATTTTCTAGTGCTTATTCTGTAATGAAAGAGGTGCCAGGGCTCAAGCAATTTTTTTACTTTCATAACTGATGTGGCAAGCCCAGAGGTGCTGGGGCTATGAAGGGCCAAGCCTAGAGGTGCTGGGCCTCAGCCCTGGGAGCCCCTGGAACAAATTAAGTACTGCCATTTTCTTAATACCACCTAACTCTTAGATAATAGAGCTTTTATAAAACTGGCCCAATCTTAATATTCTCACTGCACATTTTTCTTCACATAATTACTTTCTTTTATTTTTTTGATAGGCCTTCCGACTTGCCTTCTGTGTACATGTCTGGGGACCACAGTCTACTGTGATGATCATGAACTCGACGCTGTTCCTCCACTGCCCAAGAAAACCACCCATTTCTACTCTCGCTATAACAGAATCAAAAAGATCAACAAAAATGACTTTGCTAATCAAAGTATGGATGACAGTTCTGATGCAATTGGTTTCCCTTTCTTTTTTCCTTTTCTGCTTCATGCCATTTTAAGTGGTAAACTGTCTTATATAAGACATGTCAAATCTATCAATGTCAGTGGGACACATGCTGAAAGTTAAGCATCTGGTAAAGTGCTTTGCTGTACTGGGGCCTAAGCCTTCAGTAACTTGACTATAGATTCACTAAAATTCAATCCTAGAATTAGTGCAAATAGTACAATACAAATAATTGACTGTTTACCTGTGTCCTTGCTAGCATTTCGAATTAACATTAAAGGGGAAAAAACCCACAGAGAATTTAAAGTGCAGTGGTTAGTTCTCTTCTTTAAAGAAAGCAATCATTTAAAAAGAAAACGAGTCCTTGTGGCACCTTAGAGGCTAACCAATTTATTTGAGCATAAGTTTCGTGAGCTACAGCTCACTTCATCGGATGCATGCAGTGGATGCATCTGATGAAGTGAGCTGTAGCTCACGAAAGCTTATGCTCAAATACATTTGTTAGTATCTAAGGTGCCACAAGGACTCGTTTTCTTTTTGCGGATACAGACTAACATGGCTACTACTCATAGAATCATAGAATATCAGGGTTGGAAGGGACCCCAGAAGGTCATCTAGTCCAACCCCCTGCTCAAAGCAGGACCAATTCCCAGTTAAATCATCATCATCATACTCTGAAAATCATCATTTAGGCAGTATATCCAGTAATTAGCAAGAGTAAGACAGGAATCTATGTAAAAGCTTAAAGAAGTTTCTTCATTTAAAGATATTTATTGATTTGCTCTGGTATGAACAGGAAAACCTTACGGAAAAGGAAATATTGAGGCTAAAATTTTCAAAAATGTGCTAAAGTTAGGCTCCTTGAGGCCTAAATTTTCAAAATCAACTAGTGATTTTGAGTCCCTCCATTTTTTAGGTAAGCAACTTATGAGGCCTTAAAGGGGCCTGCTTTTCAAAAAAAGTTCAGAGCCCCCAAAATTGATTTCAAAAAATGTTCAGTACCCAGTGGTTTCCACTGAAATCAAGCCAGTTTTTGGGAACCCAAGTTTAGCCACCCAATTTTGAAAATTTTGTCCTGACTGATTTTGTTTACAAAGTAAAACACCAGTACTGAACCGTTAAAGTAGTGCACTTAGAATTAATCATGTAATGTAACACACCGACTTATATCATTACTTCATTAATTTGAAAATGCCCTATTTATTCTTATTGAGTAAGACTGCCCATCTCAAACATGTTTACAATATCCAGAGTCACTACCAGGCTCACAACCAACCTACTAATTTTTTTTTTTTTGTGAATCCCCCCCATGTACACACACACACCCCTTTTAATGGTAAATACGTTTTTTGACCAAAAGAAAAAATACTTCTTTACGAAAAATTGTTTCATTTTGCTGGAAAAAAAACAAAAATCAAAACCTGTTATCACTTTTTACTCTTTTCTATTGGAAAAAGTTAGAAAAAAAGGAGGCAGTGGGTAATAAAAGTGTTTGGATGGAAATGCTTACTTTTTTAACCTCCCTCCTTTCCTTTTTTCAGTATGAAAAATATTTTGCCCTAAAAAACTTTAAAAATTTCAGAAAATTTTGAGAATTTGACATTTCATTCTGAAATTTTTCAGATAGGAAAAATTTTGAACAAAAGGAGAATCTTTTTATTCATACTCATTTTTTTCAAACCAGCTGTCCTCAGAATCTCTCAAAATGTAACTTGTTCCAATTGTGTAATTTCACTCTCAGTGGAACACCCCCCCCCCCACTTCAGTTGCTTACTGGACCTCCTAGAAGTATGTTCTGCTCTTGAAGCTCCCATAAATTGCATTTGCGCTCATTATTAATGGAAGCTGGGCCCTTTCAGAAGAGGAAAAGTTCTTCAAGCCTCAAATTGGCATTACTGCATTATTAAAGACCTCTGGAAGAAGTAATCAATGCTCTCCCATACAAGTACATGTGTGTAATTAAATACCCATATAAGGGGATGTTCATATGTAATTAAAATGCATTTGCTTTTTTTTTTCCTTTCCTTTTTAGGTTTTAAGACAATCAGAAATAAGTTCTGGAGTGCTCTAAATATTTTATTAATTTTCTCTGCCAGACAATTTAAAGAGGATTGATTTGACATCAAATTTTATATCCGAGATCGATGAAGATGCCTTCAGGGAGCTGCCCCAGCTTCAGGAGCTAGTGCTCCGCGATAACAAGATAAGGCAGCTCCCCGAGTTACCGCCTACCCTGACATTCATTGATGTTAGTAACAACAGGCTTGGCCGCAAAGGAATAAAGGAAGAAGCATTTAAAGTGAGTTTGGGATTGACAGAAAAATCTCTTCTCCTCTCTGGGGGAAATTGTGGTCTGACCAGAGCACAGAGGTGCTATGTCCACCTTTATGGGTGGGCAGAGCCTTGGCTCTCCTTTCCAATTTGCTCACCAGTGTAGCTACACCAGCACTTTGTGGAATGCACACTGCAGTGCATAGATGTTACCTCCTTCTCTGGAGCAGCAGGTAGACTGCAATTTCCTGAGCGACACCCTTCCTCCTAGTAGCAAAGCTATCATGTGCTGCCCTTTACTCCAGGCAC
Organism: Lepidochelys olivacea; assembly: GCF_965140295.1. Taxonomy (NCBI): domain Eukaryota; kingdom Metazoa; phylum Chordata; order Testudines; family Cheloniidae; genus Lepidochelys; species Lepidochelys olivacea. The sequence goes on from NC_140411.1 coordinate 273,286,787, forward strand.
ATCACTAAATCACAATCCAGGCCTTGATCTTAATACATCTAAATAATAAAAATAGTGGGCCAGATTCTCATGCCTGATCTGACTCTTCTACACTGTCCAGTTGTCCCAAAGGAGCTACATTCTGGCTGTACCTGATCAGCTATGAATTCCTGCATGGAAAAGTGGCTCTCAGACAGCATAACAAAGTTTGCAGAATCAGCTCCTGCACCAACTGCTCCCTCTCAGCCTAGTACCTAGGGTGAGATGTGGAATGCACAACCCAGCCCCCAGACTCCCTGATGGACTCTCACTCATGCATTCAAGGGGGTCTCAGACATGGGAGAAAATCTGCCCCACTATTCCACACATACACACCTGTCATCCTAGAGTCTGAAAGAGCTTGGCAAACGTTAATGAATTCACAATAGCCAGTGAAACAGGTAGGTAGTCTTATGCCTGTTTTACAGATGGGGGAATTGAGACAGAGAGGTTTACTGACATCCCCAAGATGATCAGAAGGGACGGGAACTCAGGAGTGCTGATATTCTGTACCTTGGTGTAATTAGAAGATACTGCTTCTCCCAGACTTGCCACTATTGATATGCAGGGGTCTATCTTACTTTTGGGGGAGGAGGGTAAAGATTATTATTTAGAAACATTTTGCTTGAACAAAAGTGATTTCTGCCAAACAATAACCTGATGACTCCTCAAAGTAAAAAAAAAAACAAAAACAAAAAAACAGGTCCAAAGGAAGGGCTTTCTGCAGGTAGCATGTGCATTTTAAAACAATGCTGAGGTGAAGACTCCACTTAAATATTTATTTGCCATTCTCAGTTGCTTTACCAAGACAGCTTATCTCTGATAGTAACTGATCTTGGCAATGCATGTTCCTATTTATATTTCATTGTAATTTTTTTTTTAAAACCTAGAGTCATGTTGATTTAAAAGGAATTGTTGAGTTCAGTTTCTCATTGCAAAGATGTATGTAAAACTTACTGTCTCCTTCTTGGAGATTTTACAAAATTCTAGTTTTTTTAGGAAACACTCCCCTTCCTTCTCTTCCAGGATATGGTTGATCTGCATCATCTTTACATCACCGACAATAACCTGGATCACATCCCACTCCCGCTCCCTGAAAGCCTCCAAGCTCTTCATCTTCAGGTAGATTACAAAACCAATTGATTTTTTAATAGCAAAACAGAACAACAGATATAACTGGGAGAGCAAACCAATATTAGTGCTTAGTGGTTTGTTTGTTTTTAAAACTTCAGGTAAACTCTTATTATCCAAATGGATCATGGGACATCTGAAACCTTAGGCTAATCAGGGTATTGAATACATTCACTCTTTCTACTCATTTCAGAGTCAGGTGACAAAAAATGACATTTGAATAATCCAACTAGTACTCCATCTGGATATGAATCATTAAAACTTATCTGTGCAATGTAAATATTTTCAAACATAAAAGGCCATATTCTCCACTGATATTATTTAGTATTGGCAATGGAGCCATTTTGATTTATACCAAAGAAGGAGCTGGCCCACAATTCAGAACATAAGTTTTTTACCATTTGTCATGGGGTGCTTTACTCATCACTAGGTGGCACCTCCTCCTGGATGCTCTGAGGATTAGCTCTTTACAGATCCAATACCCTATTCTACTACTTACTGCATCCCTGCCACCACTCTCTCTTACTCTCTGTGTCTTAAGGTGTTCTGTCTTCATGCTTAGCCCTCCAGCCAGGTCACTATAGTTCTCCCCTTCCAGGGTAGGGAAGTCCCTCTGGACAACCATCCTAGGCAGCCTGCACTCTGCTGCCTGGTCTGTGCCATTTCTCCTGTGGCTGGTAAGGGAACCTAGGGCCACCCACTATTCCAGGTTCTAATCCAGGGACCCTATACCTGGCAACTGTAGTCTGCTTTCCCTCAGACTCTGTTGGGGCTTTCCCTGGATTCCTTCCTACAACTTCTAGCTCCCCACTCTCTGAGTGTACCAGCTCAAATGCTCTCCTCCCAGGGAGAAGCTGCAGGCTACTGAAATCCATAGCATCAAACTCCCTGCCCTACAGCCCTTGTCTGCTGTCAACTTACTAGCTTTATACCAGCCCCTCCTGTTCCTCCCCTGCTGGGCTCCATCTTCAATCAGCCCTTCAAGGCCTGGGTCATCCCCAGGTGCAGCCTATTAGCTTAACTGGCCTCTCCTCAGCCTCATAAATCCCTTCTGGGCTGCTGTGGGCTAAACACCCCATTGCACATTCATACTTTGATTCCAACCTTTTAAGAAATAAAGACCTGTATAGAATAAATGTATTCTAACAATGTTAATCCATTCTATTGGTTTCAAATTGCTAAACTGGGGCTACATACACCACTACATATTGAACAATAGTACAGACAGGTAACAAGCTGGATTCCCTCCTGCACCAATATCTGGCTGGTACAAAAGTGTGGGAGGGGCTCTCCATAGCTGTTAGATGCTCCTCATTTTGAGACATGTCATTTTAGTTCTAAAATAACCTATGTCCAACACAAATTTGGTGTCCTATCTTTTTATTGGTGAAAATTGTTTACCTCAGAAAAAGAATCACAAAGCTGGAGTTACAGGAAGAGTTAGTTATACTAAATGAATGAATCCCACAGAATTTTAAGCTTCCTGCATGAATTGTGTGTGTGTGTGTGTGTGAGCCCTTTATTTAGGACCTTTGACAAACATTGCATTCCAGATCTGTGCCTGGCAAGTTTAGAGGTCTGAGGATGTCAAGGAGCTGACTATAGTTCCATGATTCTTTGGGCTGAGGATTTGCTCTGGTCTCTCACCTTCCCACTTTCCTCCACCCAGTCTTCTTGGTCTTTTCCAGAGAGTGTAAGGGGTTGTTTCAGGCTGCAGTTTTATACCAGTTGAGAGCTCCTCCTCCCTGGGAGAATTGTCAGTTGGCTATCTGCAGCCAGTATCTGTCTCTTTTGCACTTTGAGCATGAAAAGGCACTGGTCTGGGAGATAACCTGGTCCTTTGTGCTTATGTTACTTTCTTTCATAACACAGAAAACATGTCAATGCATTGGTTTTCAAAGACAATTATCATCAAACATATATTTTTGTCTTTCTGGATATTTTTGCTTTTCTTTTTAGAACAACAACATTCAGGAGATGCATGAAGACACTTTCTGCAAAATGAAAGATGTTGCTTATGCCCGTCGAGCTCTAGAAGACATCAGACTGGATGGCAATCCTATCAACTTGAGCAAGACTCCTTCTGCTTACATGTGCCTACCCCGTTTGCCAATCGGTAGTCTCATCTAAGCTTCGACAGTGGCCAACACTGTCCTCTGACATGGTAGTGCTATGACAAATGAACAAGTCATTGCTACAGAAAGCCCAATGCATATTATTTTCAGAGCTCATTTGACAGGTTTTTAATCAGTAATGAAATTAATGAAAAAGACAAACGATAATGTGAAATGCTAAGAGATGTACTGAAATATAGGCTGTGCGATGCTATAGATACCAATGCATTCAATACGACAACTGCATTGAATATATAGAAAGAGGGGATCAGAACAACGGAAACTGTATAACTTGGATGCAATCAGATGTAATGTATGCATGCTAAAATTTAATAATTTTATATAGATTTAAATTAATTATAACAATAAATGAATAACACAAAATGCATGTACGTAAGATCTATATCCACGACATTTTCATTTTAATTGGCTTCATACTCTCAGTGAAATACAAATCTTTGCTTTCTACTTGTTTTCTGAAGCACCAGATTGTTTTGGAGAAATCCTAATAATATTCCAAAATATTTGGAAAATATTGAACCTGCCCTTGTATCAATACCGAAATGTGGAGAATAAACATATACAAGTAAATAAATTTACATAAAATGCTTCTCATTGCCTTTGTAGTAATAATTGGACATTATAATCTTGATGAAACGCAAAGCCTTGTTTTCTTTATCTTTGCTAAGCTAGCCAGTTCTTTTGGAACAATAATAAAATCCTCAAGTTTGGAAAATATTGAACATTAACCTGTATCTGTTAAAGAAGCTGAAGAACTTTACCTGGAGTACCTTGATAGTCATACAGAACATTGTAGCTGAATAAGTTCAGTTTTGGCATATGATCTAAGTCTCCAAGTATATATAGCTATTTCTCTGAATTCTTCTTCATTCCTCCTGGAGTCTCAACAATTAGGATCTGGAAATTCTCTCACCCTGGCAATTTAGAAGAAATCTGTTTTCTGTTGAATGTTTAATACCTTCCACTTTGGAACATGATGGTCAAAAACAACCTGATGGATTCAAAGAAGCTGTTCACTCAGAAGGGTAAAGAGAGAAACGTGACACCCTGAAAATCTTTTGAAATATTTCTGAAAAAAGTTTGTGCTAGCCAATAACAAAAAATATCTTCCCACCTACAAAAACTAAAATTTATTTGGTATGAAAATTCACCTGAGCTTAAATGAGCATATGCACCATGTAAGCATCAAATGCAGCCAAAACAGTACACTTCGGCTGAGCCAGGCAATGGAAAGTCTGCACTTAGGAACACTGCATCTCCCTTTCCCATGCTTTCTGAACCACAACATGGAAGTAGGCATACTGGGGACATAGACAGTAGGTTTGTATGTGCACGGCATGAATTCAGAAGGGCCAAAATTAATGCTGGACAGTCATAGCAGGCTACCTCCACTACTCCCCCACTAAGCTTGAGAGTATTTTTTCTGAAAGCTAGATAGGAAGGATATACGTTCTTCAGGATTTCAGCCTCTGTTCTCATTTCATACTTCTGCTCAAACTTCAATTTTTCAGAGTTTTGCAAATCCTGGTATATCAGAGAACACAGGAAAATAGTTTATTTTTGCATTCTCCAGCCCCCTAAACATGTTCCTCCCCCCCCAAAATGTGCTATAGCATCAGTCTTTCCACTGGTGAAGCTTCTTTTTGTCCTCAAAGGGCCCTGCTGTCTCAGACAACAACTGGTGGGTCAACAGTTTCAAAATCTCCCCCTACTTCAGATCAAAAAATCTTAATCAGCTGCTTTGTGTTTGGTAGTCCAAGGGTAACAAACAGAGATGCATTGCATTTTACAAGATAAGGACTCCACATTGGTTTGTTCTGCAGCCATTTTGTCTAGCCCCTGTGGTTCATTTTACCCACCTTGTCATTCATTATTCAATCTGTGACAGATAGGACGACTTCCTCCAATATCTTGGGGAGATCTCACTGTTTTAAATTTAGGTACCATTGCGGGATAGGAATTTTACCTAATTCCATGGGGGAGGGAGATCATAGCTCTCCAGGAACTAAGAACAGTGGGTGGAGACCCCAATTCTTCATGGGAAGGGTTGGAAGGACTTGACCTATTCATGGCGGTGCTTGTTCCGAGACAAGATGTTTATGAACTTGTAACCACAGAAAAAAACCTTGTCGGGGTTTGAAGGACTGGACACTTGCTGGAGCTCTTGTTGGATCCAGTTGGGGTGATCACTGGTAAACTTATTAGCATATTTGTATGGTTTTAGCATGTTCCCTCTGTTAATGCACTTCCTTTAAGAATAAATGTGCTTGCTTAGAAAGATTGTGTGGTAATTTACACCTATGGGCAATTATGCTGCTTAGAGCATAAAGCAGGCCTGTTTAGGCAGTCTGATTTGCTGGGGAATTCACAGTGTAGACAGGCAGCCTGGAAAAAAAAAACTGGTCAGGAGGTAGTGGGACACCACCACCAAACAGAGGTGACAGCTGGGGAGCCTGAACCCTGAAAGTAGGTGCCTTTGGTGGATCATAGAGGGAGAATACTGGTGCAATTGCCCTGAACTGTGACATAAGCTGTATGTAAATTTTTGGCAGTCAAATGGAAAGTAATGTTAGGAAAAATGATCATTTAACATTACTTTTATCTGCTTCACACAGGCAATTACGATTTCCCACTACTAAACACTAATGGCAGAGGTCAAATTATACTGGTAAAGTGCAATATGTTTCATAATATTGTTTAAAATTTTTGAAAAATATTCAGTCCCTCCTGTTGTTTGGTTGTTCTAGCTAGAGAGACAGTCCAGGGGAAACAGTGGGACAGAGAAAGCAAAGGAAAAGTGTTGGAAGAAAGGGGAGTGAGTTATTCATACCCATTTACTGAGATCTGAATATATGAAAAATAGGAATCTCCCTTTCTCTCACTGCGTACAAACCACCTGTCTTTTCTGATTCCTGTTTTCCTGCTTTGTTTTTTATACAACAATGACATAAAAATCAGTCACAGACACTCAAACTTTACTAATATTTATGATTAATCATGGGAATATTTTTAAAGTGAATCCAGTGTTCACCATTTGAAATGCTGGATCTATTATGTAGGGCTCCAGCAGCTTCAGCATATTCTGCTTTCTTTGCTCGTGCTGCAGCAAATAAATACACTCAGAGGCAAATAAATGGCTTCTTAGTCACTTTTTTAGTTGCCATACTGTGAGAGACTTAAAAAGCTCAATCTATTCAGTTTATCAAAAAGAAGATCTAGAGGCAATCCCAGATTAACCAGTGTTCATTTGCTGCATTTGCACAGGGCTCCCATCTCAGGGGGCCCCCGACCAAAGTTAAAAAAAACCTCTGAGCAGTTTGGAGACTCCATGCACCAGATCACCCACTCAAATTTGGCCAGGCCGCCCCTCCATCATGAGGGAGGAGTGGGCAGGCCAAACCTGAGCAGTGTGGACCTTTATGAGTGTAGAGCAGGTGAGGAGAATGGATAGAGCTGAACACCTGGGATCAGGAGAAGGCACCCTAGCTCCGGATAGGAGCAGAGCACTGAACTGCGGGGGCACCGGTGAGTGGCCAGGAAGGTCCCAGGGCACTGGTGAGGAGGTGGGGGGCAATTGTTGATGGACTATGAGGTGAGTGTTGGAGAGCTGCAGAGTGAGAGGTAGGGGGCAAGCAGGGGATGTTAAGGGCAATGCTGGGGACTGTGATGAGTGGGATGTGTCCAGGCTGCTGGGATGTGTGTGGAGGCTGTCAGGATAAGTGGGGACTGGTGAAGGGTTTTTGGGGTAAATATGGGGTGAGAGGGGCATTCAGGGTTCTGTGGAGGGGTGGGGAGAGAGGGTCATTTGGGGTCTGTATGAGGTGGGTTAAGTATGGAGTGGGGTTCCTTTGAAGACCCCCCCCCTTCTCATAGTGCACAAGGACCCACAATTCTTTAATCTGGGCCATGACTTGGCCATGAAGAGAAGGTACCAGGCACTAAAGGGTTCTTTAATCTACAGAAGAAAAGTATAGCAAGAACAGCTGGATCAGACAGAAATATAAGATCCCAATGATCAGCTGCCTGGTGAACATTAAATAACTGCTCTGGTAAACTTGATAGTGTGGTGTTCACACAAAGGGGTAAATTTTCAACATAGTGGCTGGGGAAAAAGTGTACAGCTTTCAATACACCATGAGCTGAATGGCATATCAAACCTCTCTGTACATCACATTGAAAAACATACATACCCGTTGTATGCCAAACCAAAATACCGAACAGTGAACGAAAGCTTTGTTGGAACTTCTGTTTGCTGAATACTCAACATTGTGGCAGTTGCCTGGAAAACTATTAAGAATGAAAGGACAAGGGACTACATTCTTGTAGGACAACTGCTAAAGGGAAACCGAGTCTTTTATCATTGTCACAGGTTCAAAATGACTCTGCTCAGTAGTGACATAAAAATCTTGACCACCTTAAACTGTAGAATTATTTAAATGGAATGGGTTGATGTTAGAAGTCTTCTTCCTAGTGAGCAGGCCATCAGCAAAGATGTCATCATTGTGAGCACACTTTGAAGAGGCCCAAGATGCTAGCACTTAACAAGTAAATAGAAAAGACTAAATAAAATAAAATAAAATAAAATCATCATCTTAATAGACAATCATGACTATTGAATTACCCTATCACCCATATCGTTGGCCCTTCTGAAATGGGGTTAAGGTATGTTAGCAATATAGTTTGGAAAATGGAGTCTGTTCTGTGAATACAGAAGACCTGTTTGTCTGGCAACTTTCTTAGTGCCTGATCCAAAGCTCATGGAAGGCAAGGGAAAGGCATCCATTAACTTCAATAGGTTTAGATCAGACCCTTAAATACTTAAATATAATTGAGAAATAAATAATGAATAGGGAGATCTGCTATAATTAATATGACATGCCACAGATACTGGAATGATATGTCAGAGCATCTCCAGACTACTTCATTACACAACAGAGTCTAGTTCAGAGACCATATTTGTAGTTGAACCTCGCTCAACTGCATTAAACAAAATGTAACATCTCTCCCACCCTAGTTGCAGCTCATCCCAGTAATTGTTGGGCTATGTAAGCTTTTGTTGTGGTTGTCTCCATAAGAACTAAAAGCAAATGAGGTTTGGTTTCACATACCCATACATTGTATGAAATGTTGTAGCCGTGTTGGTCCCAGGATATTAAAGAGACAAGGTGGCTAAGGTAACCTGAAGAAGAGCTCTGGAAAAGCTTGTCTCTTTCACCAACAGAAGCTGGTCCAATAAAAGATATTATCTCACCAAACTTGTCTCTCTAGACATCTTCAGTTAATTATTTTACAGACTACTACTGCCATCGTGTGTTGATACATTATACAACTTTGTATTATACCAAAGCCTTATATTAAAGATAAATGTACTTGTCCTTCGTTCAAGCTTGCTATGCTCATTACTAAGAGCATCTTTCCCTTTGTAGTCCCAGTATATCAGTCTGCTAGAATTTTCACCGTGGCCTCCTTACTGAGTACTAATGAAATACATGGAATTGGTTTGAGAGTAAAGCACGGTGACACAGTATGAAATTTTGTTTATTAAACCAAAAGAAAAAAAACTGACTGTAATTCCTTTTGCGACACTCTGTTTCAAAAACAGCATTTTAAACACACTCCATTCTTAACTGTTTTTTTTCTGATTTAGTATTTAAATAAAGAAAAAGCCTGCCAGAACTATTTAGGTTAGGAAAATGATTACAACAACTGTATCGTGATGACACCTTTCCCACATCGAGATAATACTGAGGCATAATATTCAAAAGCCCTCACTGGGTATTGTCTTAGTTATCTCAGAGATTGCAGCTCCCTCTGTGATAATAACCACATATGACAACTACAATTACCCGGGTACCATGAAACTAACGACCCACAGGAAGAGGCATACAGATGGGGGACATATATTAGATAATTAGAAGGCATGGATATGCTGTAACCTTTAGTATCCCAAGGCTACCCCTCTGCATTCAAAAGGAGGCAGACCTTAGGACCACATTACAGAGCTTTGTGGGCTGCATTTTAGCCCATGGCCAGGTTTTATTTTTGGAAATCCCTAAAGGTAGAGTACATAAGGCAACATGCTCCAGTGACTGGGCATGGGACATGAAGCAGGAGAGCTGGGTTGAATTCCTGTCCCAACCATTTGCTCCTTGTTACCATGGAGAAGTCACTTAACCTCTCAGTGTCTCAGACATCCTATCTGTACAATGGAGATAATAACAATCACTCACCCTTATTTTTGAGGTGTTTTGAGAGCCTCAGATGGAAATCTCGGTATATGTAACAAAACGTAGACTGGTATTAAAGCTAGGAGTGGGGCTGGGGCCTGGAGGTAATAAAGGGGTGACACCCAATTTTATTTCTTAGCCCCAGCCTCCTGACCTGAATCAAAGTCACAAAGGTTGATATCCTTGTCACATGACAGGTGCCAGCATCCACTGACTTCAGGGGTAACTGCTACACTAGGTTTGATCTATCCCAGAGTTTGGGGTATTTGGATCAGGCATCTTGTCTCAAGCCCATCTCTAGTTAAAAGCCATCCACAAAGCGTGGCAGGTGTGTGGGATCTGAACATGGTGCAGTTGCCCCGGAGCCTCGGGCAGCAGACAAGGGATTTGGCTCTCCTCAAGCCTCCTAGGCAAGAAAAACAACCTCAGGCCCCCTCTGGACAAAAATTCCTGTGGAATGTTCAGTCACAGCCCCGCCCATTGCTTTGTGATTGGCTGCCCGTTGCCCCTGGTGACTGGGATGCTATGTTCAGTGTGGACAGGACTCCTGAGGCAAAAGGAGGCCGCCAGCCCCGGTGGCACTACACCCGCGGCCTGTTGAGTCTGTGCAGGGACAAGGGACCAAGCGGCATCTCGCACCGGGGGCTCATCATGTTACGAGCCGCTATAGGAGTTGGGCATGGCCCCAAGGCAGGAGAAGCTGGAAGGAACAGCAGCAGACAAGGACAGGAGGTGCAGGAGACCAGCTGGTTAAGGCCAGGAGGAGCTGGCAGTAGCAGAAAGAATCAACAGTACAGAGGGAACTGGCAGCTGCAGGAGGAGATGGAGCCAAGGAAGCAGCTGGTGGTGCAAAAGAAGAAGTATCTGGTGGAACAGGATCCTTACATATCCCTGACTAGCCGGTGGAGGAGCCGGCATTTGTGGCAGCAGCTTTCTATGCAGGGTCAACAAGATCAGTGGCCTGCAACAGCAGACAGGGCCCTGGTGTGGGGGAGAAGAAGCCTGGGAGGGTTTTCTCACTGCCACTATGGCACTGGGCAGAGGCAGCCAAGGGCTGTGCATCCCTCTCCTAGGTGGTACCACTACAGACTCCCTAGAAGGAGGCGGTGTTGGTGGATGGGGGGAGGCAACAGCAGGGGATCCTGGAAGAAGAAGCAAGCAAAGCGTTGGAGCACAACACGGCGCCGCTGGGTCCCCAAGTTCCGTGTACCAGCAAGTATGCGTGCAGCTGTAGCTGCACTGCTACGACCCATGAACCTGTGTGGCTGGCGTGCACCAGGGATGCGTGCACCAAGGAACACAACTCAGTTCATCATGCACCAGGTGTATCAGGACATGCGGCGGCAGGAGAAGGAAGCAGCAGCAAGCAAGGGAGCAGCAGCAGTGTCCACTATAGTTGGGGAGAAGCCAGCGATGCAGCACCCCAGAGGAAATAACATCTGCAATCTGGTGGCAGAGAACTTCTCTCACATGGTCACCCTCTCTGCCATGAGCCCAGAGAGGTGCATCTCTGATGGGGAGGAGGAGGAGGAAAGAAGACAGCAAAGCCAATTTGGGCCCTTCTGTCAGGACCTGGGGTCCCATCTTGGTATCTACTGTGAGACATAAAATAGAGTCATGGGCAGTGCAAGGAAAGTGTCTGACTTGTGGAATCATCAGCTATTAAGAGCAGTCCTGCTCTTGACATTCAGGTCCCTGAATAAATATATATATCTGCACTCCTAACCATGCTGCCTACTGCCTAGTGATTCACACACGCTGAGACAGGACCAGGATGATGAAAGCTACAGAAGTGCATGGGCTAGTTTTGCATAGATGTGTCCTTTAGCTCTGATAGGTTCCTCAAAGGTCTATTCAGGTCCCTCTTTTGCACATATACCCATTCAGGAAAGCATCCCTATTCAGAAAAGCACTTAAGCACATGTGAAGTCAATAGGATTCATGCACATAATTAAAGTTAAGCATAAGCTTATGCATTTTCCTGAATAGGAATGCTTATGTGCTTAAGTACTTTCCTGAATCAGAGTCCTAGTTAGGACATTAGCTGGGAGAATACTACTTAATTCGTTAATTTATTTAGATTTATACAAACATTAAAATGTATTCACCCAGAGCCTTGGGTAACTTTGGGGTCTATATACTAAAAAACCCAATAATACGATAAAAATAAATGCATCAGCTTCCCTAAAACCATCAAGAAAGGGAAAAAAAAATCACATTCCAGCCACAGAACACTACTGTCAATGGATCTATCCTGACCCTCAGCTCACCCTCCCCTCACAAAAAGTCAGTGAAAAGAGAGAGGCTTTACAATGTGTCCTAGCTTCAATCTGTTAGCCGATGAAAGTTTAGCCCCAGATACCATAGAGTACATATCAGTAGTCTAATCTCTAGGTGACAGAGACAGGGATTGTGAATGCACAGTCCGCATCAGAAAGAAATCATCACTAACTCAGAGATAGACAGCAATAGAAAAAAAAGCCTTCCTGGCCCCTGCTGCTATATGATCATCTAACCCCAGCTGGGGATCCAACAAGATCGCCAGATTAAGAATTTGAGTAACAAGTGACAACCATATACCAAAAGTTGAAAGGGCACATATAATAATCCTAGCCATATCTCCTGGTTCCTTGTGCCTACCCCCCAGGCAGCATCACTTCCGCCTTATCTTCATTGAACTTCAGCCTGGTTCAGGAGCTTCCTTTTGTACAACTGAGTTGTGCGTTGGGATTGGGAGGTAATGAACTGTGATTTGTGTTGTTGAGTTTGAAGTAGGTGGGGCTACAGTTGTTCTCCTTTTCTTTGATAGCCCATATTCCCCTTGCCCTTTCCCTATAGATAGAGCCCTACCAAATTTGTGGCCATGAAAAATGCGTCACGGACAGTGAAATCTGGTCTCCCACCATGAAATCTGGACTTGTGTGTGCTTTTACCTTACACTATACAGATTTCATGGGGGAGACCAGTGTTTCTCAAATTGGGGACCCTGACCCAAAGGGAGTTGCAGGGGAGTCACAAGGTTATTTTAGGAGGGCTGCGGTATTGCAACCTTTACTTCTGCACTGCCTTCATAGCTAGGCGGCTGGAGAGCAGCAGCTGCTGGCTGGGTGCCCAGCTCTGAAGGTGGTGCCTCACCAGCAGCAGCGCAGAAGTAAGGGTGGTGATACCATACCAGGCCACCCTTATTTCTGTGCTGCTGCCTTCAGAGCTGGGCAGCCAGAGAGTGGCAGCTCCTGACTGAGAACCCTGCTCAGCAGGCAGCAACACAGAAGTAAGGGTGGCAATAACATACCTTGCTATCCTTAGTTATGCGCTGCTGCTGGCGCAGGTCTGTCTTCAGAGCTGGGCTCCTGGCCAATAGCCTCCGCTCTCCAGGTGCCCAGCTCTGAAGGCAGCACCTAGGGTTGCCAACCCTCCTGGTTTTGCTGGGAGTCTCCCAGAATCAGGCTCTATCTCCTGGAGGCTACTGAAACGAAACCAGGAGAGTTTAGGTCACTTAAAGTCCAGTGGCGCAGCAGGGCTAAGGCAGGCTCCCTGGGAGCAGGGGTCTCTGCACACTGCCCGTGCCCCGAACACTGACTCTGCAGCTTCTATTGGCCGCAGAAAGTTGTCTTCCTAATCATAGGGGGTGATAGCAGAAACTTGCTTCTTCTGCTCATAAACAACTGGAGCACAATTCTACAAAAGTGGTCAATTGTACAACCATGGAACTGTGGAATTCATGGAAGCATGACTACAACAATGTGAATATGTATAATGAGTGAAGATCTGAAGAGTCAGTTTTTGCTTGTTTATGATTAAGTTCTCAGGCCACTGATATTTTAATGACCAGTTTGGATGGAACTGCCTATTAATTTTGTTTGTTCAGCTGTGGGACTAATTGCAGAGAATGTAATGCAGTGCAGTTGATTCAAATTTCTTTTAATATGGCTATACTTTTTAATTGGCTTGAATTAATCATGGAATATTTCCCCCAGGACACTATTCACAATTTATCTTCAAGTTTTGTGTCATCTTTTTGTGCAGAGTAACAAAGATGGAACATCAGTATGGTATTGTTCAAAGTTTGCCTTGCAGGAGCTAATGTCTAGTATAAAACACTATGACAAAGCTCTGTCCTTGCCTCCGTGGGTCCTGCATTTCCTGGCAGATTTCGCTAGCCTCAGAGGCTCACTATGACCCTCCACGTAACCCTTCTCTCTCTAGAGACAAGGGTCACAGTCTACTGAGCCATTTTCATCATAAGCCAGCGAGGGAGGTGAGGAGAAGTTATCCTTCCTTGCACAGTCTCTGTTGTCTCCCAGTCTCAGTGATTAATCAGGGGGCAAAGGTCTGGGGGGGAGCCCAGGCCCACCCTCTACTCCAGGCTCCAGCCCAGGGACCCTAATAGTACCAGCTATGGTAGCTGACCTTTTAGAAACATGACATGTACAATTCTCTGGGCTACTTCCCCCACAGCAGCCCCCACTTCCTCAAGCACCACTTCACCCTTACCTCAGGGCCTCCTTCCTTGTGCCTGATATGGTGTGTACTACTCAGTCTCTCCAACAGCACAACTTCCTCTCACAGCTCCTGACATGCACACCCACCTGACCAACTGGGAGGCTTTTAACTAGTTTCAGCCCGCCCCTGATTGGCTTCAGGTGTCCCAATCAACATAGCCTTCTCCCTGCCTTCTGGAAAGTTCTTAATTGGGCCCAGGTGTCTTAATTGACGTGGAACAGCTGCCATTTCACTTATCCTGGTACCAGGGATTTGTTTAGCCTGGAGCTAATATATCTATCTCCCACTACTTTTCTATAGCCATCTGGCATTGCCTCATCACAACACTAAATATGAAGCTATTTACAATGTTTACATTTTTTCCTTTGGAGAGATTGTTCTGTTTCCTTATTTATTTGTTTGTTTGTAAGTGAACACTTTAATCTTCCTGAAATTCTTGTAATCTTACAGTGAAGCTGTTGTTAAGCCCAAGAGTCTGAATGACAATGATTTGATTTATTCTGTTTTCTCCTGTAGATATAGTTGGGGGAAAAGCACTCTGCTCTACTGCTCAAACATAATCCAAAGGAACATGGGTTAAGTATGGTTTCTGAGAAGCATTTTAAGACGGCAAAATCAAAGTTCATTGCATCTTTCATAGTTTTGTCTCTTGTGATAAGAGATGATGGATTTTAGAGGAGAAGAGCGTTGTATGTCATTTTATCTCCAGAGAGCAGAAAGAAAACCTTCACTTTGGAGTTATCTACTGTAATAGGGGAAGGAAGTGACCAGGGTTAAAAGTGGACAGAAATCCCTAAAACTATTTTAACAGTGAAACAGCATTTACCAAATGTGTGATGAAGATCTTATATATAGTGCCAACCCATGGATATTAGAATTGAGGGATAGGAATCCCATTATGAAATAGAACCATGAGAAGATCTAAATTGTTATTAAAATTGTTTTAAAATATGACCAAGGATATAAAAATATTTTACTCTAGCATGGCATTTGGCCACTAACTTTTAACAGGTCAGATGCTGTGGCAGCGTCATGACGCTATGGCATTGGGTCAATCTATTCCTTTTTAGCAAACTACATTTTGCATCTAGACTAGTGCTCTCGACAAGTAGGATCTAATTAATCTTTAGGTGAGATATGAATAGTTTTACAAATGTGGTATTTCAACTGAAGAGTCACGTGTTCTATTTAATTATAAAGATCACATTCCTTAAGAGATTAATAATTTCAGGCATACACTGTCTGAATATGGATACATACTATATAATAAAATTGAAATGTCTATGAGGTAAGTGAAGTGTTCTGACATCAATGTCAATCTGAACTGAATGCATCCGATGAAGTGAGCTGTGGCTCACGAAAGCTTATGCTCAAATAAATTGGTTAGTCTCTGAGGTGCCACAAGTGCTCCTCTTCTTTTTGCGGATACAGACTAACACGGCTGCTACTCTGAAATCTGAACTTGACCTAGCTTCATGTGTAATTTGAAAAGAATAGTTTCACTTTTATTTAATCTAAACCACAAGTATTATGACAGCATATTATTAACATTTAGAATAAACTCAGTCAATGTTATAAAATGAGGAATATTGGGTGGTGTCGTTAACGATACTGCTGTCATTACGGCTCTGTCAGGATTTCTAATGTACACTGGGGAACTTGTGAGGATTATTTTCATTGAGTATATGTTTGTAATACATCAAGTGGGAAAACAAAATCTTATACCTCATTGAGTCTGAGATCTCCAAGCCTTCTCCCAGATTTATTTCTCAATTTGCCAAGGCCTAAATGTTGGCCACAATGAGTGACATAGACCCAAAATGGGAACGCAAAAGCATTAGTCATGCAGGAATATTAATATAATGTGAGATTTATTCCTTTAGTGTAAATACCTTGTGTTACTTCATTTTAATTATTGTTATTTTTATGTCAATAATTTTCAATAATAAAGGCGGGGACACCAAAGTGGTGTGCAACACAAGTAATATGGGATTGAAATAAGGGACATTTGCTAGTAATGCTCCTAGGAACCCTCATGCTTCATTCCTCTGATCCTGAATTTCGTTTTCTCAGCAGAAAGGAAACTTTCACCCAGATTTCTAGTCTCTTCACCTAGAAGCTTGGCTTCTGAGGTGTTAGCAGGGAAACCTTTCCACTTTTTGGAAGAGATCTGACACAAGAGGTGTTGAATCATTATCCAGTGGGTGTGTTTCCAGTGGGGTCCTGCAGGGAATAGGTTCTTGGACATAAGCTATGAAAACATATTTATCAGTGACCTGGAAGAAAACATAAAATCATCCCTGATACAGTTTGCAGATGATACAAAAATTGTGGCAGTGGTAAATAATTCCAAGAACAGATCCCTGATACAGGGCAATCTGGATTGCTTGGTAAAGGGGGCACAAGCAAACAATATGTGTTTTAATATGGCTAAATGTAAATGTATAATCTAGGAACAAAGAATGTAGGCCATACTCACAGAATGGGGGACTCTGTCCTGGAAAGCAGTAACTCAGAAAAAGATATGGGGATCATGATGGATAATCAGCTGAACATGAGGTCCCAGTGTAATGCTGTGGCCAAAAGAACTAATGAGACCCTGGGATGCATAAACAAGGGAATCTCAGGTAGGAGCAGGAAATTCAGAATTAAGGTTATGCTTAAAAGAAATCAAAACATATTAAGGAAAGAAACATACAGTTAAGGCACTCAAACAACTTTAACTCTGAGCTGTAGTTATGCCACAATAAAAATTTTGAAAATAATCTGATGTTTTAAAAAATCAGTGCAACTTAATCTGGGACCACAACCACTAAAATATATTATTCATAATTCTATATTTATTGCATGGTGTCACTACAGGACACAGTTAAGGTTGCTTGGGTGCCTTATTCATGTCCCTCTGCCATGCGTTTGGGAGAGTGCTGGTGTAGGACCTGAAAAGGAATTTTAACACTGTCTCAATGGTGGGGTAATGCTCTACAGAGGCGTGATTTCTAAAGCACACTAATGTGTTGTGCACTAATTGGTCTGTGTACAGCCTGCTGGTGCATATTAGTGTAATATGCTTGGAACAGTACTATGCTAAAGAGCACTAGGGGAACTTAAGTGTGAAACAGCAGGATCTACATGGACCAATTAATTCACAACATCTTAGTACACCCTATACCTCCAGAGAGTATATTACCCCACCATGTAGACAAGCCCTTAGACTTTCAAGGTAATGTATATACATATGTTACATGCATAACACATATACACACAACTTACTGTATTGCACACAAAATATTATGTTAAAAGAATATTAAAGTTTAAAAGCCAAGCATTCAAAAGTTAGGAAATGCCACAGTTGAGGTTGCCTGTGCAACCTTAATGTGGCCCTCTAGTGCATATGGACTATGATATAATCTTTAATTACATGTACACATACTATGTTTTCCACTGGACCCCTGCCTCATTCAGAACACAGGATGTATTTATTTTGAAAATGAGTCAAGCAGGGGTGAGTAGTAGAAGAATCCCTGCCTCATTTGTTGCAGAAGTTGGAAATTTAGGATGGCAAAAGGTACCTAACACAAAGATCACCTAACACCTAACACCTCCTGCTGAATTTCGAGTCTCTGGTCCAAAGTATGGGTGCACTAGAGAATTTCATAGATTCCAAGTCCAGAAGAGACTATTGTGATCATCTAGTCTGACCTCCTATATAACACACACTGTAGAACTTCTCAAAAATCATTCCTAGAGCAGATTTTTTAGATAAACCTCCAATCTTAATTTAAAAATTGTCATTGGTGGAGAATTCACCACAACCTTGAAAAATTGTTCCAATTGTTAATTATTCACTGTTAAAAATGTACACATAATTTCCAGTCTGAATTTGTATTAGTTCAACTTCCAGCTATTTGGATCATGTTATACTTTTAACTCCTAGATTGAAGAGCCAATTATTAAATATTTGTTCTCCATGTAGATACTGACAAACCGTAATCAAGTCACCCCACAATCTTCCCTTTGTTAAGATAAACAGACTGAGCTCCTGGAGTCTGTCAGTACAAGACATGTTTTCTAATCCTTTAATTATCCTCATCGCTCTTCTCCGAACCCTCTCCAATTTATCAACATCTTTTTTGAATTGTGGACGCCAGAACTGGACACAGAATTCCAGCAGCAGTCACACGAGTACCAAATACAGAGGCAAAATAACCTTTCTACTCCTACTTGATATTGTCCTGTTGATGCATTGAAGTATCACATTAGAACCATTTGGCCACAGCTTCTCACTGGGAGCTCATGTTTAGCTGATTATCCACCACAATGCCCCAGTTTTTTTTCAGAGCCAGGGCTTCATGTAATAGAATTCCCCATTCTCTAGGTACGGCCTATATTCTTTGTTCTTCAGCTATATATTGAGCTGGATTCAAATGTATATTGTTTGCTTACACCCTCTTTGCCAGGCAACCCGAGATCACTCTGTATCAGTGAACTGTCCTCTTCATTGTTTACCACTGCCCCAAGTTTTGTGTCATCTTCAAGCTTTATCTGCTAATTAATAAAAATAAATTAAATAGCATAGAGCCAGAAACCAGTCCCTGCCAGACCCCACGAAAAACATATCCATTCAATGATAATTCCAGTTTACAAAGGCATTTTGAGACCTATCAGTTAGCTGGCTTTTAATCCATTTAATGTGTGCCATGTTAATTTTATATTTTTTAATCAAAATATCATGTTACCAAGTCAAATGCCTTTATAGAAGTCTAAGTATATTACATCAACATTATTAAATTTATCAACCTAACTGATAATTTTATCAAAAGAAGATATCAAATTAGTGTGACAGGATCTATCTTCCATTTTCCTATGTTGATTGGCATTAATTATATTACCCTCTTTAATTCTTTATTAATGTAGTCCTGTATCAGCTGCTTCATTATCTTGCCAAGGCTGATGGGCCTATAATTACCCAAGTCTTCCAAATAACCATTTTAAAATATTGGTACAACATTAACTTTCTTTCAGGCTTCTGGAACTTCCCCAGTGTTCCAAGACTTTATTAAAAATCAATATAAATGGTACAGTGAGCTCTAGAGCCAATTCTTTTAAAATTCTTGGATACAAGTTATCCTGACCTGCTGATTTTAAATTGTCTAATGTTAGTAGATGCTATTTAACATCCTCTTGAGGTATTAGTGGAATGGAAAGAGTGTTATCACATCATAATGACTGCATCATCTGTTTTTTTCCCCCAAGCACAGAACAGAAATATTTATTTAACACTTCTGCCATTTCTGTATTATTATTGATAATTCTATGATTGCCAACTACTAATGGACCAATACCATTGCTGGGATTCTTTTTGTTCCAAATATATTTAAAACACTCCTTATTACCCTTGCCCCTGCTGACATTTTAAAGAAAAAATCTCAAGGACTTATTAACATGAGCTAAACAACTTATTCTTCCCTAGCCTCATTCCCAGGAACAGTTCAACTGGTTTGAC
Organism: Lepidochelys olivacea; assembly: GCF_965140295.1. Lineage (NCBI taxonomy): Eukaryota > Metazoa > Chordata > Testudines > Cheloniidae > Lepidochelys > Lepidochelys olivacea. Next base: position 273,306,304 of record NC_140411.1, read on the forward strand.
TGATGTTTTCCTAAAGAGTGTGGCCTGAGACAGACACCAGGCATGGAAAATTTCAGCCCATGGTTAATGTTTGGCAAATGGGAAGTGCTATAATGGGCTCCCTTAATAGGTAATGCTACCAACCCCACCTTTATAATTACAAAGGCATCTGAACTATCTGTATAATATTATACATGTGTGAAGTAACTTGTGAGACTTATTTCCCCACAGATACACCACCGGAATGAAAACATACCCTACTCTACAGAATGCAACCACACCCAGTAAGGAACAGATCTACAGTTCTACCAGGACCATGCTAAAGTGTAAGTTTTTGTGCCTATCATCTAAACACAACATTAATGGAGCTCTATATGTCATATTAGATAGAAATGTTGGAAGTATTGGTGGGGGGAGGAGGCAGCAGCTACTATACTAGGGTTCCTAAGACCCACAACACCCATTCACGTGAATCCCCAGGAGCCATGGGATGGCAACAGCCACCTGTTTCTGAAAGCCACCCTTCTTTCCTTCCCTTATGTTCATGCTCACCCCATTTACCCAAGTTAGCCAAACAGCCCCCACTCTCGTGAAGCTTTTAAAATGAGGGTGGAGGGGCAATTTTGGAGGAATTGATGTTGCACAAACAAATTTGTGCCACATCTTATCAGAAAAAAACATTATGGAGATATCCGCCTGGTCACAACAGTACCTTATATCACGGAGGCGGCCAACCCAGAGCTTACAGTGAGCCTGATGTACTAAATCTTGGCCATTGAAATTCTTATTTACAAATCAATTAGTTAAGTATTTATAATCAGAGGAGACGCTGTGACTGCCAGCCAATATTTACAACACTGGATACATAACCATAATCATGTGGCATTTGTTTTAAGATGGGAGTGTAAACTTTAATTAGATAATGTTTGTAAAGGACTTTGGACATGAAAAGTGCTATATAAGCCTTAAGTAATTACAAAGACACCCTAGTGACTAGGGCGAGCCAGAAAACAAAAATTCTGTTCCATGAAAAATATGAAGGTTTCAAAAAATGGTTTTCATTCCAATGCAGAATGAAAACGAGACCTTTTGAAGTTCTCCATGAAAAAACACAAGAGCAAGAGTCTAAAATAGCCAACAGCCCAGTGGCTAGGGCACTCACAAGTGATGTGGGAAACCAAGGTTTAAGTCCCTGCTATGAGTCAGAAATTCGAATCTGGGTCTACCACATCTCAGTTAAGTGCTCTATCCACCACGGTATGAGTTATTCTCTGGTCTCTGACAGGAAATTCCATCCCGGACCCAAGAAACCTCTCTGACAAAAGTTTCCTTGAAACAGATACACTTTCACGAAAAGTTTCAGTTCCAAAAAATCAGCATTAGATGAAAAATGTTTTGTCAGAAAGTTCCCAACCAGCACTAGCAGTGACTCAATTGGTGCTTTGAGATCTGCACTAAAATAAATATTTAAGCCTGTTTTTCTCAGTATGAATAATATAGTGTCTTCCCCAGACTCACTGTGTTTACTCTGAGTGTACACAATGAATTCTCTGAGAATTTTCAAGTAATTCAATTTGTTTACATTTAATGAAAAGGTTAATACGCATGTAAGATAGTGGATCCCTTTGATAACAAAATGTCAGTTCAGTGTAGATATATTGCTTCAATGGTAATTTACCCTAGGTGGCACTATTTGCGAAGAAACAGAGCTATTTAGAAGTATATATTGCCATTCAAGCATTTGTTTTATAAGATCTTCCTACGGTTTGCTATTGGAAAAAAAAATAACCCTTAATCTTAGGAAACAAAATGTTAAATGTTCTTTTTCAAAGTTCCAGCAGCACTGGCTATCCCTATAGTCTTTTCTTTACAGGTGATCCATAAATTTACTCAAAATACTGAAATAAATGAAACAACTACTGCAGTATGTTCAGAATGACCCAAATTACAAGAGCAAAAGGTATATCAGCACATCACCTAATCATTTTGCTGTTGCTTTATAGGTCTGCAAGGTGTTGTAGGTTGGTACTTCTAGTTTTGCATGGCACTCCCGTCTGCATTCCCTTGCTATGGAATTCATTAATATACAGAGAAAACTAGCACAAGGCCTGTGCACCAAATGACACAAGAGTGAAGGAACCAGTTATTTGGTACCATTATCATTTATTTTTGATTCATCTAAGAAATGGTGTTTGGCCACTTACACAGCCTCATGAATGCAAAAAAGTATAATGAAGTGCATTAGTGGTTGGTGGAAGGAGGCAGAACAGTTTAGAGACTCGAACAAAGGGACAAGAATCAGGCACAATATGAGTTCTCATACTGCTCTCTAACATTGACTTGCTGCATAGTGTAGGCAAGTCATTAGTATGTGCCTCAGTTTCCCCATATGTAAACTTCAGAGCATAGTATTATCTACCACACAGAGAAGTCCACCAGTTTAATGTTTGTGAAATGTTTAGAACTCCTTGGATGTGCAGTGCAAGAGAAGTGCAAGTTTTTATGTCTATATATCTCACGGCTATCCCAGCTCTTGCTCTAGCATTCAATTGTTTTGAGAACTTCAGGAAATACCACACAATTATCTCAGAGCTTTTGTGTCCAAGTGATAGGAGCATAGGCCATCCTTTTAGCCACATCCAGAAATTGAAATACTAAAGTAGTGTAGTTTCCCAGAAGTACATTCTATAAATACGTTTCCAAAAGTCAATTTTGTTTTTTGAGACGAGGTGGGGGCTGCTGAAAAGAGAAAACAAAATGGAAAAATTGAAAAAGATGAAAGGCAGTAGAACAGCTGCTCTCATCCTACAGAGGACTGGGGGTAGGAGTGGGAGGAGAGAATTCATCTTTTAAAGCTTTTTCCCAAAGTCAGCAAAGCTTGGCTTGTTGCTAGTCTTATTTATTTAGTAAAGGACTAAACATTATTTATTATTAGCGCGGTCTGGAAAATGGAAATTCCTTCCTGTGACATTATGCCCCATATTCTTTATAGAAATATACTTATGATATGAATATGGCATAACTAAGATGTATTTGAGGCAAGATAGGTCATATGAGGTATCATTGGAAATGTTTTGATTTACTGAATGTGATTATCCAATTTGTATGCATGTATCATTTCTGTATCTGGAGTTAGGAATATTTCTTATGTAACAATTACAACTGTGGTTATACCTAGGGAACGCCCATCAGACAGTAAGCAATCAGCCTGGATGGGCCATTAGGAAAGACAATGGGTCTTTGAAGATGCTGATCTTCTATCTTCTTGGAGTTCCTTCCTGTGGACTTTACAAAGAAACCTTGGCTCATGGTTGCTTTAACGCTACAAGGTCATGTGATGACACCTGTTACGAAATACCATCTTGGACACTGCTGGTACTTTTCCACTGAAGGGGGGTGGGGATCAAATAGGGAAACAAAAGATTCCCACCATATGTAAATCCTATTTAAGGCTGGAGAGTGAGTTAATCCAGGTCGCTAGTTCTTCACTGATACCCCACCTAGGATGACTGTTGTAAACACCTAAGACTGATCTGGAGAGAAAGTGTGACAGATTTCTATTACCTATCTGCTTGAGGCATCAGGTGATCAGGATGCAATCCATATGTGCTGATAGTTCGAAGAGGTAGTTAGCACATACCACTTAGCCATGTCATTGGGGGGCATTACCTCCCACACGTCGCGATGGACCACACAATCCCAGAGGTAGCCTTCCCAAAGGCCTGCTTGGATTTTTATAGCAGGGGCCCACACTTTTTTTTTATGAGACCAAAGGCATGAAGGCGTATTCTGGGTAGGAATGGTCAAATCTTTGACGAAGGACTGGTACTTGCTTAGCCAGTACTTCCAGACAGGTGCGTTCTGCTTTTTCCGTCTGGTAGGCCTGTCTCAAGGCCTGAAATTTGTCCTGGACATAGGCTAGGGTTGCCGCCTGGTTAGTAATTTACGTTTTTAATTGCTCAATTTCCACTAGCTGTCGCATGCACACTTCTTCCCTTTTCCCCAACTCCTCTTTCTGTCCCAAGAACATTTGATACCACATGGCTGCTGCAGTCCAGATCAATCCCACAGCTGTCCCTAGGTTTTTACCCTTCTGCTTTTCATACTCGGCATACAGGTCTAACAAATTCTGCCAAGTATTCACACTTCTCTGAAGCTCTGCCACAGAACCCCAGGGATTATATCCCACCTTGGTGAGAGCCCTCTCCAACTGGGAAAGGTCCTCACCCCCCCCCCGTGAAAGAGGCAACAGGGTCCCGTCCCTCTTTTCTGCCTCCCCCGTAGCACGGCATCCAGCTCACCAGCTTCCTGTGACCCCCAGAGGGCCGGGTAGCCAGACTCCCATGTCCACACTCCCTAATGCCCATGCGTCCAGCCATGAACCCTTTGATGATGCCATTGCTCATGACTGCAGGACTCCCAAGTCCACAGCTATACCCTTCTGTTTCCTGAACATGTTGTCACAATCCATTAGTACAACTTTTAAGGTCTTTCCAGTCACTTGAGATTTCAGGTTGCCCATGCCGGCACCGGGGCTTCCAACATTACCCCACTTGGCCAGAGGGAGGGACTCTAAGCCTCCCTCTGTATTACTTGGCCTCTACCACGGAGGGCCCATACACCAAATAAAACCCCTCCTGCCATCCCCCAGGAGCAGAGCGAGAAACCCTAAGTTCTCCTCTTCCACGCAGTCATGCTACAGCTGAGGGTGTATGCACCAAGGATTTTATTCTTTGGCTCAGAGCGACGATCTCGAAGTCCTCCTCCTACTGCCTGGCACTTGACCCAGGGTTGCACCCTTCCCCCACTGATCGGGGTGGAGATAGGATGCTAAACCTCCCTCCAGTTGTCAGTCATACTGTGGCTGAGGGTGCGGCACACCTTTAATCATAAAATCCTCAACATGAAATACCAACCATGCCGGGCAGAGCAAACATGAAATACCAAGGGCAAACCAGTTGGTGCGCTCCGCAGGATTCCCCCCCCCCCCGCAATTCTTCACTAAAACTGTGACAGATTTCTATTACCAATCTGCCTGAGGCGTCAGGTGATCAGGCTGAGGCCGCAGGACGATTAGGGGCGGAGATGAAGGAGCACACCAAAGGTCTAAGTTTTAAAACTTTATTAATAAAATAATAAAATAACAGGGGTGAGTGCTGGAAATGCCCCCACATCACTCAGAGGAAGGAAGAAAGCATTAGTGCCCCAGCCCTAACCCACTTTCATACTCACACATGCATGACCTTAGGCTGGCCAAGCCTGGGTGTAACATCAGAAGAAGAGTGGGGGGAAGGGTGGATGAGTGTTCTGTCTTGTGCACAAGCCGTCCAGGTTCTACTGTTGATCTCCAACTTGCTTCAGCTCTCAGGAGGGTTTTAAGTCCTGGGTTCTTTTGGGGGCATTTCGTTCAGGGACTTTTGTCCCCCGTGCTTTTTGTACCAGTCTAAACCAGCTTTCTGTGGCCTCCTCAGCTTTCCCAGAACACACCGACGCGAGACTTTGTTTTCCCCCTTGCTGGCCTTTGCCGTCTCACTAGGTTTTGCAATCTCTGCAGTCCTGCTCAGCTTAGTTCTCCTTTCTCATGGCTGACTGGGGTTGGGTAAGATATGAACACAGCTGCAGACTTCTTGTTGAGCGCCGTGACCTTGGACTGGGGCCAGTGTCTTATTTTCGGACTGAGCTAGCTGAAGCATTGAATTAACCCAATCTCTGCTCTCTCCCTCCCTCTTCGGCCTCTCGCAACCTGCAAAGGAATCTTTCACTCCACATTCACACCTTTAACCCTTCCCAGAATACTTTGCAATGCCTGAAACAGCGTTAGCAACATACAGTGCTGAGCTGCCTCCTTAGAAGACCCCCTGAGGGAGGGGACCATTGGGGTGTGACAAAAGGACTGGGACCCAGGCTGAGACAGGGGTCTAGCCTGTGAAGAGAAATACCTGGAACTCTAAACTTCAGAAACTCTGCAACCTGCTTAAAACAACATTTAGAGTGAGAAATTACTATTTGTAACCAGTTTCTTTAGTGAATTAAGCTTAGGTTGCATGTTTGTTTTATTTTGCTCAGTAATCTGCTTTGTCCTGTTTGCTATCCCTTATAATCACTTAAAATCCATCCTTTGTAGTTAATAAACTTGTTTTGTTTTCTAAAACCCAGTTTGTGCAATTGATAATGGGGCAGAGCAAAGAGCTGTACATATCTTCCTCCATATTAAGGGAGGGGGCGATTTTTATGAGCTTACACTATATAGATCTCTATGAAGACCAAGCCAATATAATTTTGGGTTTACACTCCAGAGGATGTGTGCACAGGAGTGCTGGGCAATCCCCTAGCTGAGTCCTCCCACCCAGAGCTGATCACAGACTCTGTGTGAATCCATAGCTGGGTGTGTCCCTACCTGTGCGTGTGCTGGAAGGGGGCTTGAGAGCCTGTCACAGCAGCACAGAGTAATAGGAATCCAGACTGGTGGGCTCAGTGGGACCCCAGCACACCTGCTGGCACTGAAAGGGGGGTCCAAGCCATCACAGTGGCACAGCAAGCAGGGTAATGTGCACAGCTTATTGCTCTGAAACACTGGTGGTGATTTTAAGTGAGTTTTTAAGTGTGTTGGCTAGAGAACAGACGAAGTGGTTACTGGTTTGTTATTTTATGTTTGCTTATTTCAGGTAAGGGAAGTAGAGGGGAAAAATTAGCAAGAGGAGTGAAAACAGTGAAACGGTTGCAAAATTGGAGCTCTGCAGATTGCAGGCAGCAGAAAACGAAAAAGAACACAAATGATGTAAGGAATTACTGGAAGCAGAAAATACCAGACAAGAGGCAGCACACCAGAGGGCCCTGGAACTCAGACAGCTCGAGACTGACAAAGAAATGGAGGCAGAAGCAGCCAGGCAAAAATCTGCCCTGGAACTAAAAAACAAAGAAATGGAAAAGAAAGAAAAAGAGAGAAGAATGAACTGGCCTTGATGTAATGGATGAAACAGAACCACACATTAGGGGGCTTCACCTTTCCAAAAATCCACAAACGGGAGCAGTTGTGTCCTGCATACAGCAAGACTGGGGCCATTGCTGAATACTTCATCACCTTTGAAAGGCTGTGTATGCTCCATATGTTTCCTGAGGATCAACAGATGACTATTTTGGTTGCAAAGTTGTCTGGGATATGTTCAATAAGGTGTAAATTGATGATGCTTCAAACTATGGTAAATTTAAGGAATTTGTTTTAAAACAGTATCAGATTACACCTGAAATTTATAAAGTTAAATTTCAAAGACTTAAGAGAGGAGCTGGATTGAGTAATGTGTTATATGTGAACCAAATGAGAAAATTACTGGATACGTGGGTAAGGGGAAAAGGCATTTCAAGCTTTGAAGCAATGTGTGATTTAGGTGCTCAGGATCAGTTCCTGAATATGTCTAATGATGATGTAAAACAGTGTTTATGGGACAAGAGTGTAAAACCTGTCAAGGAACTTGCAACTTTTGTGGATAATTATGAACACTCCCAAGCATTTATTAGGAATAAATCATAGGCAGAAGGGTTTAGGCTTGGTCCCTGCTTTATCCCTGGGAAGAAGGAGGATGGATGGAAGGCTGGACGCTCACCTCCCTATGTTCATTCCACCAGTCCTCGTCCCATATCTCCTGTAAAAACAGAAGAGCCCAGAAGGTGCTATCATTGTAATTCCACTGGGCACCTGAGGAATAAATGCCCTGTGCTGAGTGGGAACAGGCAGCAGATAACTCATGGAAATGCTGGTACCCAGAGCACAGAAGCACCTAAGACAACTGCCACTTATCATGCAAGGTTTGTAAAGATAGCTACTGCACAGCCTGGCAAGAAGCACATAAAGGCTGTCAAGGTAAATGGTAGAGAGCTCCCTGGATGGAGAGATACTGGTGCAGAAATTTCTGTGGTCAGGAGAGACCTAGTTCAGAAGGAAGACATACTACTAGGACAGATGGCAGAGCTTTTTTTAGTAGGAGGGCACAAAATCCTTCTGTCTTTGGCTAAAGTGCACATGGAAACTGAGAAATTGCAAGCTGAGGTAACAATTGCCGCTGTCCCCCATAACCCAACACAAATATTGAGAGCCTGTCACAGCAGCACAGAGTAAGGGGAACCCGGGCTGGTGAGACAGGCGGGCTTGGTGGGACCCCAGCACGTCCAATACCCTGAAAGGGGGATCCAACACGTCACCCTTCCCATGGAAAAAATTGGATTTTTGCATCCCAAATCAGGACAAAAAGTCAAACACTTGAAATTTTTTAAAGGAAGGGGTTTCCAGAAAAATCCTGTTTTGAGAGAATTTTTTTTGGCTTCCCGGCAGAGATCCAGGCATACTGCTCCTAGCAGCCTGCGTGGAAGGAAGTGAAATTGACAAGACCCTTCCAGGTGGGTAGCTAGGAAGCTATCATTTTGCTTTTCCCAATGGAAAATAAATGTTTTTTGACAAAACTGAAATCTTCCCAAGCATGATTTCAGTTTTGTGAAAAGGTCATTTTCCACTGAAAAATCATTCTGATGGAAAAATTCTTGACCAGCTCTACTTATGACAATTTTAAGGCTATTTTCACACCATCATGCTAACTAGTGTTGCAGCTGAACAATTTAAATAGAAGTGGCTATGTTCCTGTTGTCCACTGGTAGGACAAGTTCCCTGCATACAGAATGCTGCAGTGAATAGTGTTGGTCACAATTTTTCTAACACATTTTTCTATCAGAAAATACCATTTCATCAATATTGACACTTTCCTCAGGAACACATTGATTTTTGACAAAATGTCATATTATTGAAAAAAAATCAAAATTACAATGTGAAAGTGGAATGCTTTGATTTTATTTCAAAATGGCACTTTATATTTATTTAAGCCCCTTCATTTTTAGTTTAAACCATTTTTTACTGAAAAAGTCCACGTTTTACAAAAAGTTTTTTTTCAATTTTACCCTACTTTTGTATCAATCAAATATATAAAAAATAACTTATTTTATTAGGAAAGTAGAATACATTACATGAGATATAAGTATTACAATAACACATTAGTCTGTGTGTATATGGAAAGGTTCATGTTGAAGTAAGGCTATATATTAGTCTAGAAGATATATACAATAAACAGGCACATACGCAGGCTCTTAAGTGCATGCACATCTGAACATAATGATGAATCTCACACCTACCATATACACATTTCAAGCTGTTAGCAGATAATGGTTTAAACATCGTGGAGTATCTTAATGCGACTTTTAGATCACAAAGAGTTCAACAGTGGAGAAAGCCAAAAAGCTGAAATCTCAATTGGATATGCAAGAAATTAGGCAAAGCTTTCATACAATACTTGCATTCCTGATTGAAACACTTCAATCACTACATGAAGCACAGAAGAAATTGTAATCCAATACTTTAACAGACAGCACATTTTCTAATACAAAGGTGTATGGCACTGTGGTGAAAAATATCTCTGCAGAACTTTCTCACAAAAGTTCATCTGGGGATGTTCCTGAAAAAACAAATCTTTTCATGTTTATGTAAGCAGAGTCAGGATGAGCTCCACCCTGACATCTGGTGGTGAGGTGTGGCAAGTTGTGGAAAAGAACTTCAGGGGCCGATCTCATTTGCATAGGCACACCCACCACGCCTAGAATGAGACCACAGCTGCCCAAATGGTCACTTTGGCTGTTGTGGGATCCCCAGTGTCTCTGTTATTGGGGCGGGAAGAATAAATTGTTATTACCCTGATTATGGGAACAGTGCTTGGAACTGCACGTGGCCTTTTGTTATGATGGAGGGATTCACCATCAACTAAGTAGCACTCGCTAGGCAAGGGTCATGGGTTCCAAAACTGTGTGAATGGAGAGAGGCTGGGGACAAGTATTAATACTTGGTGGCATGGGCCCCTTGGTGAGGGCCTTACATGCTAATTGCACTTCCTCCTCTCTCCACTGTGGAATATCAGAGCTAATTTTGATTTCATTAGAAGTCTAGTTATAGGCTGCTGAGCTCACTTTGGGCTGACAGTGCACCAGCACTGGGGCTCCCCTATTATAAGCTGAATTCACCTAAGAGCTGAAATCACTGAGTGTTGTGTTAAGTAGTGGGGGAGCCTGAAGATATATTGTGGAGCAGTTCGATGCGGCGCAGTGTGTGGATGGCAGGAGCTGCTTGTGGGCCGTGGAGCTGAGTGAAGGAGTTCGTGGGGCGGCTGGCGGAGTGGAGCGGAGCGCAGCTGAGTGAAGGAGTTCGTGGGGCGGCTGGCGGAGCGGAGCGCAGCTGAGCGAAGGAGTTTGTGGGGCGGCTGGCGGAATGGAGCGCCACTATGGAGCTATGGGGCGGTCAGCTTCAGATCACGTAAGGTGCCTCTTACCCCTGTCCCATTTCCACCCAGGTTGGGAGGTAAAGCTCCGCAGATAAACTTTCGAACTCTGGGGCTGCCCTGACCAGGGACAGAGACTTTTGGGGCATTGGACTTTTGGGACTTTGGGTGATTTGGGGTTGCTGGACTCAAGAACCAAAGGGAAAAGGGCATGCCCCAATTTGCCTGGGGTGGGTTTTTTTTGCTCATGGGTTGTGTTATGAATCCTGTTGGTGGTGTTTCCCCAACATAATGCCACATTGTTTCTCTCTGTTATTAAAAGACTTTTGCTACACTCAGACTATGTGCTTGCGAGAGGGGAAGTATTGCCTCTTGGAGGCGCCCAGCGGGGGTGGTATATATTTGTCCCAGGTCACTGGGTGGGGGCTCGAGCCGGTTTGCATTGTGTTATTGGAATGGAACCCCTAGATATTGAACCCGGCCCTTGTTGCTGCCAACTCTGACGGGCAGAAGGGTTACATTTATGTTGCCAGGTACTGAGCAGGACAACCTTGCAAAAGCTTTCAAAAGTTTTTACAAACAGCTGTCAAAGAAGTGGGAAGTTACTGTCACTCACAGTATGTCCCCTGAAGCTTTTCACAGCAAATCATCATTCTGGAAAGTCATTGGGCTACTTGACCCTCATTGTAAAAGTGTGGCCTCAGATGATAAATTTAAAAGGTATGCTCATGTAATCTCCCCCTTTGTGGCTTCTAACAAGGAAAGTGCAAAACTGGAAAGTGAATTCTGTGCCTACATGGCAATGCCATCCCTGGACAGCCACTCCATCATGCCTCTTGAATTTGGGAAAATCCACTGCACCAACTTTCCAACGTTGAGCCACGTTGCCTCTCGTATCCTCAGTATCCCACCTGGCTCAGCTGACTTGGAGAGAGTATTTTCAAAATTTGGCTACATTCAAGACTGTAGGAGAACAGGCCTTGGAAAAGACTCCCTTAAAAGATTGCTGCAAACCTATGCTACACAGGACTTTTGGAAATTACACTGAAGGACTTCACAAAAGACAGTGAGTGTTTATAAATATTTTAATGTATTGGGTCCAATTATTGAATATAAATAATGAAAGGCTACTAGTTCTAAGTCTACAACAGGAACTGTTCTCTGTAGCTGGGCTAGCTTTCCTTTATTGTATTCACTACTTTGCTTCATATTCTGCTTTGCATTATATTCAGCAGTAATGCAAGAAACCTACAGGACCGTATCCTGTAAGACATTAGCTTCAGCAAGTTCGCATAAGGCTTCAGACCTATGAACTTTGAACAGATAAGCTTTGCACAGATAAATGGCCCAACAGAAACCCCAAAGTATTTGGGGAGTTGAAAATAGAGTTTAAGGGGATGTTCTGACCACAGGAACATGATTCAACCACAGAAATGTCCTGGCAATGAACAGATGTACATAATAGGTACATGAGATACATCTGAAGCTAGCCTGCTTGCTTGCCTACATATCTTTTCTTATAAGTGTCTTATTTTCTTATGGGTTTGATTATTTGTTTTATTATAATAGGTTTATATTAGAGTATATTTTGGCTGTAATGCAAGGGACCAACAGGCCATACCCTCTATGTTGAGCTAGGGCAAGGTTAGCATACATGTGTTTGGGATCTTTCACCTAGATAGATGTTGATGAGCTAAAGCATAAGGTCCAGGTATAACAGAGAGGATATGTTAAGCAGGTTGGGATGGGGGCTTTCCTAAGTTCATACCCCTTTAAACTTGAAAAAGAACCGAAATAACCAGTTAGGGCAGAAATAACAAATGTGATATCTAATCACAAAAGGGCAAAGGTAACAAACTGACATATATGACAATAAGTTGAGATCATGGTTATACTAACCTATAGGGGGAAAAAAAGACACTATTAAAAAAAATAGACATTATTAAGGTGAGGAAATACAAATAAGGAAAAGGGAAAAATTCCCTACTGAATATGCATTGAACATAATGGCGTCAGCGTAACAGATTATAAAAGTGGCATCCCAGCCTAGGGGCGGTAGGAGAGAGAGAGAGAGACGTAGTCCTTTGGAGGTGCCAGAATGTTGGCCGCTGGTGATGATGGGGAAGGTGATGGTGATGGAGAAGATGATGGCTAACACTTCAGGTTGTTCTACAGGAGATGGCTATGGCTCTAGCAATAAACCTTTTCCTCTGTAACCTCAGTATTACAGACGCGGCTCCTCACAGGCCTCTGTGTCCATCTCTCTGCTCTGTACACGTTCTCTATGACCTCTTTTGCCTTTCCTTACAGAAGATGCACCTTGCAAGCTAAAGAAGCAGATCAGCACAAAAACATAATGCCCAAACAATCAAATCCCCTTATCCAATAAGAACATTCATACTGGGGAACCCCAAACAGTGAAGCCACAATTGGCACTTCATGCCTATGGCCGTGGTGATGGTCCTACTGCAGAGTCATTTGCATCCACTGCTCCTTGGAGTAATATCTTGACACCAATCTGCCTTCATCAATGAGGGCTTGGAACTGAGCCCTGTCTTCCTAGGGAAGTTTGTATCCGAATTCCAGAAATTTAGGAAATCATACTTTGCTGACAGTGCCTCGTAGTTAGCAAGTCTGAATTGGGAACTTGCTGATGAAAATACCTTCCTCCCCAAGAGATCAAGCAGTTTAGTGCCTTTGTCTGTTGGAATAGTCTTGGGGTCCTAGATCCTCTTTGTACCATCTGCATCACTGAGCAGGTGGGTACTAGGTAGGTAAATAAAAACTCTACCCCTTAAGCTGGTATGAAATAACATTTTTCAGCCCTTTTCAGGATAGGGGCACAGGAGGCAGGGGTACAGACCAGGAGGTTTCCAAAATGGCCTTCCTGACTGGGAGGGCCATCCTACTAGAGCCAGAGTTTTGCAAGATACCTAAAAGACCATATAGTGTGTTCTGTACTTCCTCAAGAGGTATCTGGACTTCATTGCTGTCGTCTGTAACAGTTCCTGGTACTGCCTGTAGGCATCAGGCAGGGAAGGGGATGATGGAACAATTGCCTCATTAGGAGAGGAGGATGTCATATCTGTTGGGATCAGAGGAAATGGCAGATCTATTTCAATTTCTTCCTCTGCAAACTCCGATGGAGCTGGCTTGTATCGACTGGGAGAGGAGAGTCAGTGTAAGTCTTTCACAGATCTGGGTCATCCTTTATACGGATCCCATGGGTCCAAATAAGGCCAGTAGGAAGGATCAACTGGCCTGGGGGAGAGACCAAGGCATAGGGTACCAACTGTCCCCTGGTAATCATAACCAGGAAGAGGAGGATAGCTCTAAGACATCCTTTGGGTTCTGTCCGGAATTGTTTCCCTCAAAGGGGAAGGCTCACCCAAAGCATTGGATTTATCTGAAGAAAAAATAGGATTTTGTTCTACTGGCGCTACCAGTGGAATAATACTGTGACTTGTGGATGTGGTTGGGGAGGATCCTTGTCTCTTCAAAGTATTTTCTGGCACTGAAATGTCCCCAAGGATGACTAGGCCCGATAGAAAAGGGGATTGTGGGTAGGGCAGAGCAAAAATATACTCCAGAAAGGTAAAGGCTTTAGTCCTTCCTGGAGTTTGAGGTGTCCCTGAAGTAGGGACCCAAAAATCTGGGGTGTCCAATGGTCCTCCAGAGGATTCCAGTCACAGTGTGCCAGAGTCATCAAATTGGAGACTAATATGGAGCACCCAGACAGGACCAGTGAGTGCCAATATTTTGGCCTGTGGGACTGAGATGGTCCTGGTGGATCCTTCTTCCTTCATGGCTTGCCTTCTTGGATGGAAAAATTATGTGTATCTAATTCCATTGGACCACATGCGAGGACACACCTGACTTGGATGAAGGCAGGGAGGGATCCTTTTTCTTAAATGCTGATCTTGACAGGGATCTGTCCTTATACCTATGGTCATGTCCCCTGCTCTCATGAGAGGGTTTCTTGGGCTTAAGTGTTTTGGCCTCTGCTCTGGAGCTCATGCTCAGAGGGATGCTGCTTGCAGTCTGGAGCAGGAAATACAATTCTTAAATCCCAGGACTCTTGCATAGTCCTTATCCACAGGCAGAAGCTCCCCGAGGCAGGGAGAACTAATGAACTATACTAGCTATGACATACTGGGGTGCAACTGAGAACAGTGAGAGGGTTGTGTCACCACCTGCCCTGCAACCTTGGGTGCCTCACAAAGCTTTGTTCCTATGGCTTCCACCTGGGCCACTCACAAAGCCCTCCAGAATGAAGGTCACACTCTGAGTGTCTGTGTATAGCCACTGACCAGCAGCCTGTCAGCAGCACACCGCCCGTACTCTGGCTTCCAGCGGCCTCAGTTACTACTTGCATGGTGACCCCAACACACTCCCAGTCCTGAATTTCCCCCCCAAAACATGTGTTTTACACTGTCCAGCCCTCTCCTGGACAGGTCTGATATTTTAGGTTCATTCCCCCTGTATGGGGACAATATCCAACAGTTTTTATATGTTTATCCAAACATACAGTTCAGTTTGCACTTTAAACTGAACTATATGGGTAATTCCATTTAAACAAAACTCTGGATTAGTTTTTATTAAAGAATAAAACAAAACAAAGAGAGATTTGAAGTGAATTAAACTATAAGGCATTAAAGTTATAAATGGTTACAAGAGAAATAAAGATAAAACACTTTCTAGTAACTAAAACTTAAACTAGACTTGGTTCAAGGTGAAATTCTTACCACATGTTCCCAGAAACATTGCTGACCAAATTCTCAGTGCAGGAACCCATCCCAAAGTCCAAAGGCTGGTTTGTCTTCTCAGATATGAGAGAGAGAGAGAGAGAGAGAGAGAACGAAACTGGGGTGTTTTGCCCCTCCTGGTCACCCTTTGAAATGCATTTTCTGAAGGGCTCCTCTAGATAAAGTTCCTTTCAGCTGTGAGTATGGAGATATGGGGTCTTGTGATGAAAGAGGTTCCATGTTGTTGTTTGCTAAATACAGATTGATCCGGTCCTGCCCCCCGCTGTTGCTAAAGAATGGCCACTTGACCAGTGATTGCCAATCGACTTTGATGGCACCCGGGGATAGAGGCATCAGCTTATCCTTCCCCAAGCTACTCTGGTAAACTCATTTCAGTCATAACTTCAGCTTCTGTTCAAAACTTTACATATAATGTTGCTACATGCCTTTCACCATGATATTACTGACCAGAGAGTTATTAGTTTACAAATGATACCTCACAAGGCATATTTTGTACAACAACAATTATTATAATAATGTGTAGGTTGTGAATACAGGGTTGCATTTGGTCACAAGCTATAAGAACACTAAGGGCAGGTCTACATTAGAAGTGCTACATCGGCGCAGCTGCACTGATACAGCTGAGCTGCTGCAGTGCATCTGGTGAACATGTCCTATGCTAACACAAGAGTGCTCTCCTGTTGACATAGTTACTCCACCTCCAGGAGAGGTGGAAACTATATCGACAGGAGAGTGTCTCCAGCCAACATAACACTGGTGTGGACAGCAGTTAGGTCGCTGTAACTTGAGTTGCGCAAGGGGGTGGCTTTTTCACACCCCTGAATGATGCAAGTTAGATTGACTTAAGCAGTAGTGTAGACCTGCCCTAAGTCTAAACTTACTAAAAACTATTTACAATATATACTTACAGCTATTCAAAGGAGAGGAAGATCATAACAAACACAAGATTCTGACTCAAGCCAATGGACGCTTCTTGCAATAGATCTAGAGTGTCACATGCATCGCATGCACGTGTTCCCATGTGAAGAATAAACATAGGGGTCAGCACCTGAAGAACTATTCATTATTTGAAACACTTTGCACCTGAGATTCATTCATGAAGTTACTCAAAGAAAGTGTACGTTAGGGGGAAAGTTCTGTTTAGTTGATAACGTCACTAAACATGGAATTCAATTTAAAAAAAATTATCAGATGATGGCAGGGGAATAGATTTTTCTTCTTAATGCAAGAATTAACATTGCATGAAACGTAAGGGAGAAAAAGTGATAAACCACGAGGCCACAAGATGATAAAATATGTGATGGACTCAGACCAGAGGGATAAGAGAGTAGTCCTTTTGAGCACCAGGACGTGGGAGACCACTAGCTCGCCCACTGCTGAAAGCCCCTCCCCCCGCCTAGGAAGGGGCTACTAAACCTGGAACCCAACTGAGTTCGGGGGACAACAAATGCAATAACAGGAACAAACGTGAAGGTCAAAGGGCCAAAACCAGGGAACCAGAAGGGGACACTGAGCAGAAAGCCCCAGACAGGGCCCACTGCTCCTTGAAGGCGTCAAGAGAGCCAGCGGATGCTGCCCAGAGGAACTCTGCCCGGATGCACGAACGGATAAAAGAATGAAAGACAGCCCCACAGTCACAGGGTCCCCCCTCTGCCAACCTCCTCTCCCTGGTGTTATTGATAGCCACCTTGGCCATGGCTAGGAGGAGGCTGACGAGGTGGTCCTGCAACTTTGTGGGGCCTCGAATCAGGTGTGCATAAATAAACAAGAGCAGGGAAAAGTGCAGCCAGGGTGTAGAAGAAGCGGGAGCTGTGATCCATCTCCTGCAGAAGGTAGATGCGGGATCGAACGAAGGCACCCGGGGCCCAAAGATCGTCAAGGGCCCGGAGCTCCTCCCAGTATGCTCCTCAGAGGGGTGGATCCCTGGGGCTAGGGGACAGACGCCTCTCCAGCTCCAAAGCCTCCAGCTCCAGCTGTTCTATCACCACATCCCTCCACCGGCTGGCACCCTGGGTGTGGCTACAGCAGAAGAGCTGGGTGCGCACTTTCCCTACATCCCACCACTGCTGCGCTGAGGGAAAGGCATGCCTCTGTTCCCGCCAGGCCAGCCAGAACTCCCAGAAGGATGCCACAAATCCCACATCCTCCAGCAGGCTGTTATTGAAATGCCTGTAGGCCAGCCCAGGCCTCTCCAAAGAAAGAGGCCGTCACGGCCACCAAATGGTGGTCCGAGAATGGGGCCGGCTGAATGCTGGAGGAGTGGGCCTGCAAAAGATACATCGAGAAAAGTAAATGCGATCCAACTGGGAGTGGCTCAGCCGTTGTTCCTCCACCCGGACAAAAGTGAATGTAGCGTCATCGTCCGGGTGGTGGTTGCGCCAGACATCCACCGGGAGTGATGGGCTACAATCTCCCTGAGGATGTCTGCGGCGGCCGGGCTCGGCTCGATCCCCGTGTGGTCCTGCTCCTTGAAGGTGCAGTTGAAATCTCCGCCCAGCGCCAGGCACTCGCGAGGATCCAAAAAAACGAGGAAGGCAGACACCTGCTGAAAGAAACATGTTTCCTCCAGGCCGGATGCCGGGGGATAGACATTGACGAGATGCAACATCAGCCCCTCCACCCGAACTTGGAGTTGCAGCTGGCTACACCTCGGTAATTCCCAGCACCTCGGGCTGTAGGTGTGGGGAGAACAGGGTCGCCACCCCAGCTTGACGGGATAAAAGGTGGCTAAAGTAGACCCTGTCCCCCCACTCCAGCCGCCAGCTCGCTTCGGCAGCTGGGTCTGTGTGGGTCTCCTGCAGGAAAATAAACGAGTACTCCCCCTCACAAAGGAAGGAGAGCAACTGGCACCTGCGTAGACCCAGCCTACAGCCCAGGGTCTTTAAAGTGGCAAAGATGGATGGCGACATAAGTGTGTGTGTCGGGGGTGGGGGGGGGTTGATCCTCATGGACATGGGTGCTAGCGGTTCCCACTGGGCCTGGCAGCAAACCGTGACCAACCCCAAAAGCCATCAGGGCATCACGGAAGCCACGGGCCTGCTGGTAAGCCACAGCATCCCGCTTCCCAGTCCCTTTGCCCTCCCCCATAATGGCCCTCACGGTCCAGAGAACAAGATGGAAGTTGCCCCAGTGCTGAAGAGCGAGATGCACTCTGTTCGTGGAGCCACAGGTGTCTTCCAAGAAACAGTGCATCTCATTCCTCTGAACGGCAGGGACCGGGGTCACGGACCCCTGGGCGTTCCCCCGATTGGACCCCCCGCCAACCCCGTGGCCCATTGAGACGGGCACGCAGGGATCAGAGCCCCATCCCTCTGATGCCGCGCCACCCGACTGAGCGCTAGGCCCTAGGGACAATGGCAGAGGGAGAACTGCAGCCCCAGATGGGCCAGGAGAGGGAAAAACAAAAACTGCCTCCCAGGGGCCCTCGTAAAAAGAAAATGAGGCAACCCTGGGGGTGGCAGCAACGGGATGGGGGAAGGAATAAAGTTAAGAACAGAAACAGGGGCCAGAAGCAGAGTCGGGGCAGGGAACGGGGAAAGAATCGGAGCCCGAGTGGCAGAGCCACTGGGACATGGTGACTCTCGACCCGGTACAGTAGTCAAAGGGGCAACAAGGGATTGGGGCGCCTCCACAGCGCTAGCCTCAGGTGCCCCACTAAGCGAGGCACCCACGATTACAGCGCTGGGAGGAGGCGAGGGCTGCGGCTCCGCCACCTGGGGTACGACACCTGTGGTCTCAGAGCCCGGCCGCTCAGCATTAGCCGTCACCTCACCTGGCACAGTGGCGTCAGCTGGATTACCATTCGCGGCCGGGCAGATGGTCAGGTCCTGGGGCATTGCAGAGGCCAAAACAGGGGCAACCTCCTGAGGTGGGGGGAAAGGAAGAGGGAGACAGATCTCAGGTGCCCTGACCAAGGCCCTCTAACAGGGGGGCATCCACCCCCTCGGTGGTTGGGGTCAAGCCCAGGGCTTCGATCTTAGTGAAAATAGAAGCAAAGTCCCCACCCACCGCTACAGGGTCAGCCTCAACAGCAGCCGGGGCAGTAGCCACTTTGGCGCCTACAGGGGGAACAGATGGCAAAGCGGCAGGGGGGCACCTTCCGTAACCCCCGTGGGGAGGAACTCCATGAGACAGATGGTACTACCCGCCTCCATGGCTGCAGCGACCTCAGCCGACTCCAAACAATGAACATCAGCAGGGGAGTCAACAGAAAGCCCAGCACGAGCAACTCCCTTCATAGTTTTACAGGATGTCCTTTCCCCCTCATCAAAGGGGAGGGGGGCGTGCTGGGCCCACGCTCCCCGCTTACACAGCCTCCCCCACATGAGTTCCCAGCCCCCCAGAGAGGGGAGCTGTCCCACCAGCTGAGAGCCAGGGAGTAAAGGCGATGACAGGAGGGTAAGGGAAGACAAGGGCCGGACAGCAGGGAAAGGGACAGACTCCCCCTGAGGCAAGCCCCGCTTGATTTCAGCTACTGGCCTTGTCACCCTTTCCTCCGCAGGCCCCAGTCTACTGCTCACCACAGCGGCGAGGCCCGCTCATCTGGGTACGTCAGGGGGGCCTCCTCTGAGACCCAAGCGGAGTTGACAATGGTCACGGGTGGAGGAGGGGCAACCCCAGGGATGGGGCGATCAGGGCCACCGGCAATGGTAGAGCCAACGACCTTCTGGGTATTGGGGGTCCCAGATGCCCCTCTGTGCCGGGCCAGGGATCAATCCCTCCGGACGTGCCCTGCCGCCCTCAGAGAAAGCACCAGGTCTCCACCGAAGAATAGTAAACCCGGTACTGGGCCCCTCGATGGGGCACCAAAAAGGACCCCTACAGAGCCTCCCAGTCACACACCGCTGGCAGCACTTGAACTTGCACCTGCCAGCGGAACAAAACATAGTGGAGGGTGGGGTCCTTACAGCCCCACGGAAGGGGGCTGAGGACAGAGAGGGGCTTCCCCAGGATGGAGAGAAACAGCAAAAGGGTGGCATTGGGGTGGAAGGGAGGAACAGAGGAGACCATCACCTGTGCGCCCAGGTCCTCCAAAGGCTCAAGGGGGACATGAATGCCCACCACCGCCAAGCCCCTGTCCACCGCCTCCTGGGTGGCAGCCTCCGATGCCAGGAAGAACACCACCTTCCCAAACATCTTGGAGAATGCCATCATGGCCGTGGGCCCCACCACTCGCGCCAACGCCCACACATAGGTTTCTACATGGGGTGAGGCCATCACCAGGAGGCAACGCACCCCGTGCTCCCTGGTGAGGGTGGGAAAGGGGCCCCAGCCACTGTGAATGGTATTCCTGGAGGCAGCTGGAGCAGACAGCGAGGCGGCAAGCGGAGGGGTCGCAGCCACCTGGGTGTATGCCGTGGGGGCAGAGGAAGCAGCACCCCCAGGGCTGGTGGAGGGAACAACGGGTCGGAGGAAAAGGGGGGCTGCGGCCGTTGATGGGGCCGCAGCGGGAGAGGGATGGTTTTGCCATGGGAGGGTTTGCCTTCCGGGCGGGGTCCTTGCCCGTTTTCATCCCCCGGCCCTTCCCACCGGCTAAGGGAGCGGTTTCAGAAGTGGAGGCGGCAGCAGCAGCAGCGTCTCGAGAGTGCCTATCCATGCCCGCCACCCCCCGGTGCCTCAGTGGCAGCGATGGCAGACAGTCTGGCAGCGGCAGTCGAGGCGCCCATCACAAGGGAGGGTGTGGCCGGGGGCACTGAAAGGGAGCTGCAGGGGCATCCATGGAAGTCCCACCCCCTGAATCACCCACCACAGGAAAGAAGGGGTAGGGAGGGCCACTAAGGCAGGAAGAAGGGAACGGAGGGAAGGAAAGGGGGAGGAACAGCTACCACACCCTACCCCCTAGGCTGAGAGCATACCACACCCTACCCCCTAGGCTGAGAGCAGGGCAGGAGGGTGCCAACAGAAAGGGACAGAGGAAGACAAAGAACACAACTCCCAGCACAAGATGAAAAAAACCGGCTCCCCCTGCTGCACTAAGGAAAGGAAAGGAAAACTAAGACATCATGGGGGAGTGTGCATCAGTGAAGGGATCAACAGAAAAGGGGGGAGGGAGATCTCAGGCACTGAAAAAGGGACATGGGTATGCAAGTAAAGAGGGCAGGCTGGGAGGGGGGGCAAGAAGCAAGGGGTCGTAATGAAGGGGAGGGTCAAATTAGGTATGCCTCAGGTGTGGAGCAAAAAAATAGAGCAGGTTCAAAAGCAACGTAACCAAAAGGGAGGAAATGGGGCTAGCAACCACGCCCGCACTGCAGGACAAGGGCGGGGTGAACAAATTAACCAAGGACCAAAAAACAGAGCAGGGCAAACCAGAACAAACAGTGTGGCTAGAAGGGGGGCAGGCAGGGCAGGCAGCAAAGGGAAAGGAGGCAAGTAGCTGCAAGAACAGGGTAGTGGGCGAGGCAGAGGGGAAGGGAGCCCATTGGCCAAATGCAGCAGGGGAGGGAGAACAAAGCCAAGGGAGGGGAGAGGGAATGCGCATCTGCCGGCGCCCGAAAAACAAGTGCCCGCTTGCTGCTGCTACTGTCCCAGGATGGTTAGAAGGACACAGCAAACTGCTGGGCTGGGGAGTGGGAACAGAGCCAGAAGGTAGGTGAAGACGTGGAGCGAGGTAGTGGTGGTGGCAGTAGGGGAGCGGACGGACCAGGGGGAGGGCTCCACACCACTCCCCCAGCTCCCCATATCAAAGGCACCTAACCACCACAGAAGCAAAGATGTTATGAACTCCCTCTGCAGAACAAGGCCTCCTCCACTCCCGCCTCAGCTCCAGCAGCAGTAACAGGTGTTTTTTTTTTTTTTTAAAGCAGAAAAGAATTTGTAACACTTATAAAGAATCACCAAAGAGGATAAAGCAAAACTATGCAACAAAACAAAAGCAAACAGAGGTATGACACAGCAGCCTTCAGGAGGGAGAAGTGTTCAGGCTAGCCTGGGCCCAGAGCGGGGGGGCTTCCTCGACACTCGTGGTCTTCCACCCTCCTGAGTTACCTGGTGGCCTGGAACGGGGAGGGGGCTTCCTCGACACTCGTGGTCTTCCACCCCTTTGAGTTACCTAGTGCCACACCCAGTGTCACCGATTATTCCTCTCCTGAGAGTGCCCGACAAGATGGGCACAGTGTGGGGTGGGCGGATTACACCCACATGTTATAGGACCCCTCCTAGGTGAAGCAGTAACAGGTTCTTTGGCAGCAGCAGCAACCCAGCCAGGGGAGGCCCCCAGAACAATGGAAACAGTAGGGCTTCACACTAACCTCTATGAGTCACACCAGCAGGGTCCTCCCCACAGCAGCAGCAGCCGTGGGGGAGCAACCAGCCAGCAGAACAGCCTCAAAAGAGTCAAAGGCAGGTATATCAGACTCCGAATGAGCAGGTCCCTGTTCCCTGGATAGCCAAACAAAGGCTACTCCAGGCCAATCAAGACACCTGATGCCAATTAACCAGTTAAGGTCATTAGGCTAATGCCAGCACCTGACCCCAATTAACTGGTGAAGGGTCAGTTAAGGCCATTAGGCTAATGGAGACAGCTGGAACCAATCAAGGTCTCACTCATACTGCTTAAAAGCTGTCCTTTCCAGCCCCCCTCAGGGCAGGTGAAAGGAGCTGGAGGTGAGGAAGCACTACTGCACCCTGAGGTAAGGGTGAAGCTAGGAAAAGGGGACTATGGTGGGAGTGGCCCAGGGAATCAAAGCAGCTGCAGTAGTGAAGGGAAATCCAGCAACAGCTGCTACCATTAGGGTACCTGGGCTGGAACCCAGAGTAGAGGGGGGCCTGGGTTTCCCCCCTCCCCCTCCATCATGCTCTACAGAGATCCCCTAGAGAGGGGAAGCAGGTCTTGCTCCAGTCAGGAGGCTGAACTGTACTGATTGAGCAACAAAGACTGGGGGGTATTTCCTCTTCCATACTAGCCTGTGATGAAAGTAACTCAATAGGCTATAACTCTTTCTACTACACTGTGAAAGGAAGGTCACATTAGAGCCTTAGTGAGTTTCTAAGGTCACTGAATCTGCCTGGAAGTGCCAGGACCCACCAATACAGGCTTGGAACTTTGTTACAAATGATAGGAAAAAAAATTATGTACAGAGAATAAATTACCTAATTTATCAACAAACAGGAGGCACAATTTAAGAAATCCATGTGTCTGCATGGCCCACTAATGATGCACATGTTCCAGCCAGTCAGCATTTCCTTTGAAAGTCTGGAACACCATTGTTTGCTCTTTAGTGACAGATTAAGTACAGATGGCAATTCAACAGTCTTGTCTGTGCATGTTAGCCTAGAGAACGTGACCTGCATCTGTATTAAGTGGCAGACTATTTGGTTAGGACAGCAGCAGGCATTGCTGAGTAATACTTGAATTCACATGACAATTGACTTCTTTTCTTGCATCTGTGGTTGTTCTGACACTGAAGAACAGGTGTCTGTGTGTTTGTTCTAGGATGAAAGATAGCTTTCTGGAACACTTTTGAATTTCATATTTTGACAGCTTTTGTGAAGAACACTAAATTGATCTCATCATGCTTCAGAGAATGGTTATTAGAGAGCCACATCAATTAATTTTTTAAATTTCTCCAGGGAATAGTAGATTCAAGTTTCTGTTTGAAAAAAATCAGAAAGTTTGATACAAATCTAGATCTACATGCTATAAATCTGTATAAATTTATTCCCCTTATGGAAATGTTGTGATGGAAATAGCTCCCCATCCTGTTTAAATGAAAGATCTGTTAGCACAGGTGCTTCAGCTGATCACTAGTCACAGTTCTGAGGATAATAATAAGTTAAATTGCAGTGAAACAACTGATCCCTGTAAATCCTGAGAGAATTCTACAGTGGTTTAATCTACCCTCCTCTGATAATAGGAAGGCAATAACACGTTCACGTACATATTGTGGAATATTAATTAAATGAGCTCTGCTGTATAACATCTAACAAGCTGAACTATACAAAAGAACCAGAATGTTAAAAAGCTAAAAATGGTCTTTCTTCTAGTTTAAAGTGGCAATCAGCATGACCTCAAGTAAGCTTCCTTTTTGAACTCCAGTTCCTTTTGCACTTGTTTTGACTTTGGATTCATTACCAAAGGTCTTCCGTCAACATTTGTGGGAGTCTCTATCTATTTCCTGATATAGGTCAAGCCTGACAGAAAAGCAATTCTTTTCTGTTATCATCAAAATACATTCTTCATTTTTCTTGCTGCTCACCAATATTGATCCATCAGGTTGATATAGCTGTGAATACATGCTTCAGAAACACAGCGAATATTAGTAGCTCATTAATTCCCTGATATCTGCAGAGAGATTAGAAGTGTCCTTTAAGGTGGTCTCAGTGACATGCTGTGGCTTTCTCTTATTGCACTCAGATGTATAAAAGGATGTGACCATGATCCATTGCTGGCACTTGACCTAAAGCAGTTTTAATTTAGAAAGTGTATCAAAATGACAATGATAGGGATTAGGTTATAGAACTTGTATACACAAGACCACAGAATTGTCAATTTTAAGATAGGATGGTACCAGCCCCTTCCTGATTGGGGTGGGGAGCTGAAGTTGGCTAGAAATTGGGGCGAGGGGGAAATCTGTGCCCTCACTCACCACAAGACCCCACCCCTCTCAGTGGCCTCACCCCCTGCTCCTCCTCAGTTAAGTGCCCACCTCCTCCCCCATGGCCCTGCCCCTTGGCCAGGCCACAGACTCTAAGAGCTGACCCGGTTCCAGGGCCAACAGAGCCCTCAGGGAACAGTGACCGTGGGGTAGGGGGCAGGACCCCAGGCAAGAGCTGGTCAGTTCAGGCTACTCGGGGGAGAGGCCCTTCCCTGGGTGGCATGCCTCAGTGGTCGGGGACACGGGTTGGGGGCTGCTCTCGGGCCCCCCGGCCCTCCTCCTGCACTGCTGCTGGTGGCCGTGCTGCATTCAGAGCTGGGTGCCCAGCTAGCAGCTGCCACTGTCCGGCACCCAGATCTCAAGGCAGCACCACCACCACCAGCAGTGAAGAAGTATCTGACTCATGTTTTTCCTTTACACTGGGAGGGGTTGCTACAGGAGGGATAATTCAAATTTTGGCTAGAGCCTCCGCAAGCTCCCCGAGCCACCCCGATTTAAGATGAATTTGAAGTTTTTCTTTTGTAAGGTGCTTTCATATTCTGGCAAGATATGGCAAATATCTTTGCCAATTAAAAATGGACAATATACACCAGAATGTTTGTAAAGATGTCTATCCAATTTGTTTTGTCCTGAGATGAGATCCGTGTTATAGGAGCTATTTATTTCCTAAATCTATAGCTCAAAAAAAAAAAGATGGAAAGGACAAAATTTTATACAAAATGGAAAAGGAGTGTCCAATATATTGCCTACACTGGAGACTGAATGGTATTGTGGAAGATTTTGATGTGCCATACAAAAAAAAATGTTTAAAAAACTTTCTATTGACGTTTTATGTATTAAACAAGAAAGTGTTATGTATTTCACAAAATAAACATTAATACAATGAGTTATTTTTCTTAATGTCATCCCTTTACCTTTTTAGAGAGAACACATCAGATGTACTAATAATCTTTGTGTATCATCTCAAATATATTGTATTGTGTTCTTTTCACAGATAGCAATGAAAAGAGTTTAACAAGGTCATCAAATAACTAAACAGAAGACAAAAATCAGCACCATATAGTTATAAAGTATATATAAAATTCCTTTCTTTAGTTTATATGAATAATCCAGCTATTAAGTCTTTCAAGCACAAGGGGTATTTGCTCAAGATAGTCCATAAGTCACAGAAAATGATTTTTTTTTGTCAACAGATTTAAAAGATTTTGAGTACTATTTTTTAAAATAAAAGAGTAATATATTTTTAGCCTTAAATTAAATGATGGTAACATACCAATGTATTTGCACATGAACCAGACTCTACTGCACCTATTACTCATATACACTTAGCCATAAAAGAAATCTCCTACTGTGGGTCTGACATATAACCTGTTCAAGTCAGTGTGTTGTATTCTTGTATAAGAATATTCTTATGTTCAAAAAACAGCTCTCTTTATAAAAAAAAACCAAAAAAGACACAGTGCATTAGCAGGAGGAGATGTGATAGCAACTAGAATACCAAACCCGGAGATGCATGGCCAGATAGTGTGCTAATTTATACCTTGTGTACCAAAGAGGTTGCTCAGCACAGGCTTGGAAACACTGAGTCCACAAACCTGGTTCCACAATCCCCAGTTTACAATACGGAGTAGACCTACCATTAATGATCTAGCTCAGCTACTACCTTCCACAGATGTCTTTGGCTGGTTGTGTCTCATTTCGGTCAGGTCTCCCATTAAAACCTTCCTAAGCAGTTTTGGCTTTTGTCTAGACATGAATAGTGGGCAGGTCCCCAGACCCTCCATCACATTCCTCAAATTACAGTGGCTTTAGTGGGAGTTTAGGGCACTCAGCTACTCACAGGCCTGGGTCTTCGGAGAGGTTTTTTTAGAATATGAACAAATGCATCTGTAACCCTTCTGCCTGTCAGAATTGGCAGCAACAAGGGCCGGGTTCAATATCTAGGGGATCCATTCCAATAACACAATGCAAACTGGCTCGAGCCCCTACCCAGTGACCTGGGACAAATATATACCACCCCCGCTGGGTGCCTCCAAGAGGCAATACTTCCCCCCTCGCAAGCACATCGTCTGAGTGTAGCAAAAGCCTTTTAATAACAGAGAGAAACAATGTGGCATTATGTTGGGGAAACACCACCACCAGGATTCATAACACAACCCATGAGCAAAAAAAACCCACCCCAAGCAAATTGGGGCATGCCCTTTTCCCTTTGGTTCTTGAGTCCAGCAACCCCAAAGTCCCAAAAGTCTCTGTCCCTGGTCAGGGCAGCCCCAGAGTTCGAAAGTTTATCTGCGGAGCTTTACCTCCCAACCTGGGTGGAAATGGGATGGGGGTAAGAGGCACCTTACGTGATCTGAAGCTGACCGCCCCATAGATCCATAGCAGCGCTCCGCTCCGCCAGCCGCCCCACGAACTCCTTCGCTCAGCTGCGCTCCGCTCCGGCAGCCGCCCCACGAACTCCTTCGCTCAGCTCCACAGCCCACAAGCAGCTCCTGCCATCCACAAACTGCTCCGCGTCAAACTGCTTCACCAGCCGGTCCGCAAGGCACTCCAGCCATCCCGCAAACTGCTCCACAATATATCTTCAGGCTCCCCCACTACTTAACACAACACTCAGTGATTTCAGCTCTTAGGTGAATTCAGCTTGTAGTAGGGGAGCCCCAGTGCTGGTGCACTGTCAGCCCAAAATGAGCTCAGCAGCCTATAACTAGACTTCTAATGAAATCAAAATTAGCTCTGATATTCCACAGTGGAGTAGGAGGAAGTGCAATTAGCATGTAAGGCCCTCACCAAGGGGCCCATGCCACCAAGTATTAATACTTGTCCCCAGTCTCTCTATCCCTTCACACAGTTTTGGAACCCATGACCCTTGCCTAGCAAGTGCTATTTAGTTGATGGTGAATCCCTCCATCATAACAAAAGGCCACGTACAGTTCCAAGCACAGTTCCCATAATCAGGGTAATAACAATTTATTCTTCCTGCCCCAATAACAGAGACACTGGGGATCCCACAGCAGCCAAAGTGACCATTTGGGCAGCTGTGGTCTCATTCTAGGTGTGGTGGGTGTGCCTATGCAAATGAGATCGGCCCCTGAAGTTCTTTTCCACAACTTGCCACACCTCACCACCAGATGTCAGGGTGGAGCTCATCCTGACACTGCTTACACATCTATAAAACTTCTCCGATGCTTTAGCCTGAATTGCTTGTGGTAAAACATACCAGGAGAGAGATTTTTTTGGTAGCTGTTGATGTTAGCTAATAAGTAGACTATTTTTATCAGCTCTAGTAATTAAGTGGACCAGTTCACATACCTGTAGGTAGTCAGAGAAAGAATCAAAAGGACAAAATTAATCAGTTTGAAGGCTCCAGTTGAACTGTCTGTAATAAGAACCACAAGCTGGAAATTAGCTTTGAAGAAAGTACCAGATGTAATATATATCTGTCACGGAGTCCCTGGGCGATGCTCTGGAACTGCTCCCCATGAAGCCAGTCAGGACTCTGGGGCAGTCGCCTTTCTGTGAGCAGCCTGTCTTCAGGACACACAGCTCACCCAGCTTCCACCTTCCTGGGTCTGACCTCGGAGCATTCAGCATCCTCTGCCCCTCCGTGCACTTCCCCCAGCGAGTCCGCTCAGGCGGGGCTCCTGGGGAAGCCAGAGGGTCCTGCACCCCAACTTCGCAGTCAGACGTGACTCTCAGCCAGCCAGTAAAACAGAAGGTTTATTAGACGACAGGAACATGGTCTAAAACAGAGCTTGCAGGTGCAGAGAATGGGACCCCTCAGCTGGGTCCATTTTGGGGGGCAGTGAGCCAGACAACCATGTCTGCACTTCACTCCATGTCCCAGCCAGCCCCAAACTGACTCCCCCTCCAGCCCCTCCTCTTCTGGGCTTTGTTCCTTTCCCGGGCCAGGTGGTCACCTGATTCCTTTGTTCTCCAACCCTTCAGCTCTCACCTTGCAGGGGGGGAAGGGCCCAGGCCATCAGTTGCCAGGAAACAGGGTGTTGGCCATTCTCTGTGTCCAGACTCCTGCACACACATGCCCTCTAGGGCTCTGCAATAATCATACACCCTTACTCCACCCCCTAGATACTTAAGAACTGCCTAGGGGAAACTGAGGCACCCCCACACTATTCAGAGGAAACACTAAGAACAGTCCCACTTCATCACAATATCCATGCAGCTCTTGAAAAATAGCATCTGGTTCAAAACCAGAAATGTAAAGGGAAAATCCAAAAAGGGTGAATTTTTAAGGCTTTAACTCATAATCATATTGTCAATCTAATTCATTTCCTTGTTTTCTCCACTCACACCAAACACTATCTTGCAGCCTAATTTATGGTCTAGAAGTGAAATCCTGGACCCAAGGAAGCCAAAAGGAGTTTTGTTAGGACTGGGATTTCACCCCAGATGTTTAGAAGTTTGATCTTTAAAACAGCAATCCTAATCCTAGAGTTTTCTTATTGTAACTAGATCTGGTGATTCTCAGAGCTTACATTTTAACTTTCAAACTTGCATCTTACCAAAAGAAAAGGAAACATTAAGCACAGATTTTTGTATAAGTAACAAGAATTCCAGCTTTTATAATGCCATTGCCTTTGAGAAATAAAGACTCTGATTCCGTGTCTCACTTTCAGAGGAAAAATTAATTCAATTTTAATTAACCTTTTCTGGCACAGGAGATGTACTGTTGATGGTGCTGTACTTTGTATTATTTGGTAGGGGGTCGCACATTTTGTTGCATCTGTAGGCCAACCCCACTGCACACAGCAAGGGTGCCTTTCATTTTTCCATCCCCCCTCACAAGGACTCTGTGTGCCACCTTCCTCTCCCTCTCTATTCCAGGGACCCTCCACAATCCTCCAACTCCTTTCTCATGCCAGTGCCTTCTTGTGGTGTTTAGATGCTGCTTGTAATTATTAGAATTGGGAGTACTGGCTGTTGGGAGTCTGAAAGGACAGGAAACAGGAAGGAGGGGAGGAGTTGAGGAGGCTGAGGAAGAGGCTGAGGGTGCAGCAGCAGTTGAGGAGGCTGAGGGTGCAGCAGCAGCTTGGAAAAGAGGTTTCCACTTTAAAAAAATAAAGTCCTGTTGAAGTTTGTTAGTACCTTCCCTGGCTACTACAACACTTCTGTGTCCCTAATGCCCTCTTTTCCCCACACCAGAGTCCCTCATTCTCCCCCATGGCAGGGACTGTGTGTGTCCCCTTCCCCATACTCCTTCCCCCCACATACCAGGATCTCCCTTCACAGGGTTCTGTGTGTCCTCATTTCCCCCTTCCCCTTCATTTTCCCCACCCTCTCTGCCAATTATTTAGTTAGCAACTGTGTGGTCACCACTGTACAGGGGAATGTATCCTCCTTTTCCTGAAGAACTTAGGGCCATTTTCAAAAGACTTTGTTAATAACTTTCCCAAGGGTCTCAGTAAAAATTAGGGCAAAAAACGCCCATAGATTTCAGTGGAGACAAGATTTTACCCTAGATCTAGGTGAGCTTTTGCAAAGCCAGTTTGAAATTGGCTTGCAAGTGACGGTGTAAAAGTTCCCATGTTCAGATTTCCTTGTGGACTCATAGGCAAAGATTGGCTCAGAATATGTTCTCCCAGCTCACTAGAAGGACAAATGGCACTAACAACCATAGGGGGAAATACCACTGAGGACCACAGATGAAGTACAGGATAATACCATTGTGGAGATTAGTTGGGAAGCATACAAGATCTTTTTGATGAGTAAAAAACAAAATAACACATTGTAAAATATTGCACAGTAGAGAAATATAAAGCCAGAAGAAGCAGGGACAGTGACTTAAACGATTGCAGTATTTGACCCCATTGACCACCACAGGAGAATGCAGTCTGGTATCTGGGTGTTGCAAGAGGGGCTGAGGAAAAATGGCTCTTTTATGGCTTTTCCACTAGAAAGAGCTCAGCTAAAACAAGCCTCTTTTGCTCTGAGAAAGCAAGTGGAATGGTGTCTGATGACTCTTCTGTTCCCAAGCCACGTGCTTAGCCACTCAGGGGTCTGGAAGGAATACTATTTGACTTGCTAGGTACCACTTTCAACAGAGAAAAGATTCAAAATTTCAAATGTATCACAGAACAACAACCTCAAAATGTTTGCAGATATCCAGATGGAGCAAAAGAGTTTGTCTCTATCTGTAATGGAAAGTTCAGAGAAGCTGTATTTCTGCTAGCTCCTGAATGTAGGTCAGACCTGAATCAGTCAAAATGTCCATTAAATTTGATAACATGTAATCACAGGACAATAGGCAGCGTTTTGTCAAATAATTAACTGCCTAAAAACAGGAAACCATCATGACATACGCCTACTCCTTACACTGAAAATAATAAGTGTGTATAGTAAAGGGTCTTGCCTGGACAAGGTCTGGGAGCTAGATCAACAAAAGGGTATAGGCACTTAAGTGCCATTTTAGATGCCAAGATCCTCAAAACCCTTGCTCAGCTGCAGCCTAACTCAGTAGGTCCTCAAATCTTTGGCACCTAAATATCCACCATTGAAGTCCCCCAAGTTTCTGCCACCTCACTCCCTATCTCATGCGTAGGTACATCCAGGATATTCCCCCATCTAACTTGCCTGTGGGGCCTGCCGAAACTCTCACAAAACAGCCAGTGGGGGTAGTAGTAGTGCCCCCACTCTCTAACTTTATCTCTGTGGAAAATACAGTAGGAAGATATATATACAGAGAACATGAAAAAATGGGTATTGCCATGTATGGCAACACCCATTTTTTCATGTTCTGTGTGTGTGTGTGATTTTATTTTTATATATATATATATATATATATATATATATATATATAATCTTTCTATGGTATTTTCCACTGCATGCATCCGATGAAGTGGGTTTTAGCCCACGAAGGCTTATGCCCTAATAAATGTGCTAGTCTCTAAGGTGCTACAACTCCTCCTCGTTCTTTTTGCTGATCTCTGGTGAGTGTCCTAAACAATAGGCAATCATAGGACAAGTCTCTCTTAACCATTCCTATTAAAGCTGTTTGCCTTTATTGGCACCAGGGGACTAGACCCTGAGTCTTCTACCTCTGTGGTAAATGTCCAGACCACTGGGCTATAGTATTATCCATTGGGACAGAGTAAGCTAGTTAGAATATTTAATTATTTATACACAGTGGAACAGCTTCAGCAGGGAAGATTGAAGAGACACCCCACCACCATCAGAATATTCCATGGCTAAATGGCTGGGACACGCTGCTGAGCGGTGTGCTGGGAGGATATTGAAGTTCAAGTCCCTGCTGCACAGCAGATTGATGGCATCCCAGGTTAATTTCTGCCTACAAACCAGGGGAGCATTGTAACCACTGGGCTAAAAGGCACGAGAGCACCACCCTCGCTTCCTGTGTTTGTTTGTGAGAAACTGCTTGGGCATCCAGTTCTAGGAGAGGGTCCATGGCTGTGAATCCTGTATGGAGATAGGCACTTCCCTCCGACCTGGACTTTGGGGCCTACATCCCTTTGAGAGAGGGCTCAGGTCTCGTGCCTCTCCCCAGTATTTCCTATTATCTAGCTTAGGCAGAATGCCACTCGGCTAGCTGGCTTTTGTGAATCCTATTCTTAAGTGCCTAACTCTCTCCATACGCAGTATACTCCAGATTTTCCCAAACCCTATTTTCTGAACCCCCTCATTATCCAAATCCCACCCTTCTGAAAGGGATTCGGACAATGCAGAGGTTCAGATAATAAAGCAGAGACACCTCCCCCCCCAGCTGTGCGGGAGGCCACCCTGCTGCTGAATGAATCCTGTGATGGTGCAGGGAGCCCTCTGCAGCCCCACTGTCATGTGAGCGGGACCAGGACAGTGCAACTGCAGATATCTCCCTGCACTGCTGCAGGGCCAGTGACAGCCTATCCCAGCAGGTACAAGGTGTGGGGAAGGCTGCCATCCTGGCAGGGCTGGGGGTCTCCACTGTGCCACACCAGGATCACAGACTCCCCCTGCTCTCCACACCTTGTGCCTGCAATAATCAGGGGGCAGGATAGGCAGCACAGGGAGCCCCCGAGCACCACGATCATGTGACAGAGTGAGCAAGGCCATGACAGCGGGGCTGCAGAGGGCTCCCTGCACTGCCCTTCCTGCCCTCTCGATTATCCAGACTCCTGATTATCTGAATACAATCCATGTTCCCCATGTTTCTGAATGATCAGGAGCATATTGTATTGTATATGGAGCCTGGAGCCAAACTCAGGGCTATGGATTTCAATGGCACCTAAAAGTTGAGCACTGTAACAAAACCCTGAGGGATTTTATCAAAGAAATTAGTCATGGTGTGTAGGGAGCCAGGGTGGCTCCCCTCCAAACCAGAGGGTAAGAGCCACCCTCTCAGCCTGAGTGGGCAGGGCCAGACCAAGCTTCCGCCAATCCCCAGAAGGGGAGGGGTGGGACAGGAAGTACAAAGGGCGGGGCCCTCTGCCCAGTGAAGACAGCACCAGGGAGGGAGACAGAGATGGACTGCTGGTTGCTCTCTTGCTATCCTGCTGCTGACCCAGGCAAAGAGGACACTGACCGGGAGGAAGGCCTGTGGCAACCAGGGCTGCCGGCCGCTGAGTACCCAGAGGACCTGGAGGGACCTGACTGCAGCGCGGGCCAGCGTGAGTCCGATACCGAGGGGGAGCGGGAGTGGCCCACAGCGGAATACTCAGAGGAGATGGAGGGACCGGAGCGACCCGCCTGAGAGACCGGGTAGGAAGTAGCTCAGGGGCCGAACTACACCGTGGGGTGGGTGTGTTTGGTCAGTGGGTGCGGACAGCCCCACTGACCCAGCGGCGGGACTTTCGCCTCCCGCCACTGTCAGGGCCCTGGGCTGGAATGCAGTGGAGTTGGGTGGGCCTGTGTTCCCCTACTCTGGCGCTCCCCTGCCTGAGGGGCGCGCTACTGACTCGTGCCGGCACACCTTCCCCGCTAATTCCCCAACGCCCGGAAGGTGTGGCTGAGGCCTGCCAGTGAGACCATAGCTCTCCATTGCCCCTAGGGGCTCGGAGGACCGACCGAAACCTGTCACATGGTGGTATATCTAAAAAATAGACACTTTCCTCTGGATTATTGTGTCTAACTTCAACTACCTTACATAAAAAAAGAGAGATTAAAAAGGTTTAGAGATGGACAGCAAAGCTTTTGCTACATAAACCCAATCACATGATCCAAACTTCCCTTTAGATGTAGCTTCATCTCCCTTTTAAAATACTTCCATCTCGTTAGCCAGACCCCTAATACTGGAAATTTCACCTTCTTTTGATCTGCAAAGAAGGTGGAAATGTCACAATCAATTGTCCTACCATTTATGACATAGCAGAAAGATATGTCACATGGGTCTAAATGCAGAGCTTACTACTTATTTCACTGAAATTCTGGTACTAGAATAGTAGACATTGCTTTCTGTTTTAACTGCTAATTCATTCTGTACACACATACTTAACACCTGAGAGCTGCAATAAATATACTACATCATATTCAAAGCTAGATTCCAAATTTGTCTTGCCTGGGTACATACATCAGATTGCAAACAGCTTTATTGTCTGTCAGAATTAAACTCTCCCTCCCGTTCTCTGAACTTCAGAGTCTACTTTGAACTATAAAAGAAAAGTCTGAAAATCAAGCAGTGATGTTAGTGTCTAGATGATAAAATTAAGATCCCACCGTCAAGAAATTGCCTCTTTTTAAAACAAAATAGGTTATGTAGGAAAAAAAGTCTTTTTCTATATTTTTGAATGCCTTAAGATATATTATATCGCTTCCAGTATGAATGTTTCATATACCAAGATTATTTTTTCTTACTGCGGCTCACCCTCCTGAAAGCAAAGACTCCTTTGTAAATCACCACTAGGCAACACCTGCACAGTAGATGTACCTTGCTGTAATTCACAAGGATTTATGGAGGAGTTATTACTGCATGCTCAAGTAGCATGACTGTTCTTTCCTGACTAAGTAATGACGAAAGAGGATGGGTGGTAAGTATTTGGCCCCCGGTAGCTTCAATTCCAATAGGAAGTGAGGGAGGGCTGTCTCAGAAAATATCTTCGTTCAGGGTAAAATTCACCCCTGTGCAGAGGACCTGCGCAAGACCTATGCACCACTTAAGACTCAGTAGTTTCCACCTCAGAGGCCTAGGATATTAGAATTCTCATGCTTTTAGCACCTAACTGCCCACACTCCCTCAAACCTCTGCAGTACCATCCACAGTATTAGATGGAATAAATTAAACCTATGGTAATGTGGTACGGTGGGCGTCATACCATTTAGCCAGTAAACCACTGGAAATAGATTATCCCTCCCCACCCCACCGCTTGTTCTCTGAAAAGGTTTCCATGTTAACAGAATAATCAGCTTTTTTTTTTTTAAAAGCATAAACTAAGAGTTCTAAGTTGCTCAGTGTGGGTGAACACTGTCTACTGTGACTACTGCAATTTTTTGCTGCAGGAGACTGTGGAGTGAATAAATAAATGATTATTTCTAACTTCTCCCTCCTCCTAGAATCTAACATCTGCCACTAAATGAATCAGTGAAGTCAAGCACTGTTGAGTTCTTCTTAATCCTAGGTCACATCCATAGCTCACATACTATCCTTTAGTCAAAGGCTGAACTCATTATACAGTCTCTTTAATGACTGTTTGATCACTGGATTTCATTCCTGCAGCAGAGGCTTAAAAAAAAGGGGTGTGTGTGGGGGGAGAATCATCATGAGAGTAACAGGCATTAAAATATGATAACAAGTAGATGAAGCATCAAATTAGTATGAAAATAGATATTTCTTCATGCCCATTGAAAAACCAAGGGAGGATTTTACAAAATAGCAACAGAGTTCAAGGTAGTCTATTGTATATTGTATTCTGTCAGATCAATTTAATTATGAAACCACAGTGAGTGTGATCCAAAACCCTGGGAAACATTCCAGTTAACTTCAGTGAGCTTTGGATCAGGCCCATTATCAATAATGAAATCTTCATGTTATATTCATGACATAAACACAAAGAAGTTAGATTAAAACATAAAACACTTGTGCTTGAAGGTTGCAACATATCAGTCCTTTATTTCTTAGAATCCAGAACCCTAACACAGAGCAACAACAAAACAGAGAGAGAGAGAAACCAGGCTGCTACCTAAGGCAGAGAGGCACAACTCACCCCACCTTGTTCCAGACTGGCTCTGTCCAGACTGCCCACAAGGACCCAGATCACATGGCTTCCCTCGAAGCCCTTAGCCTTCAAGCGGGACCAGGAAAGCCCTTATAATTTAAAGTGATAGCCCATAATTTTAACACAGTTTTCAATATACCACACTTCAGCAATAATGAAGTGCATGGTGTTAATGCATTGCCCTCTCACATCTGGAGACCTCATTTTAAATCATTAGGTCACAAAAGATACACACACAAGAAGATTGGTCCCATTTTAAAATTATTTGCACAGAATACAAAATCATTGCACAAGTTGGAGTAATGGATAAAGGAAATGGCTGGAATAGCAAGTGTGTACCAGCTAAGAAGGTGTAATTGTAGAGTTGTATTTGGAAATTTGGAGAACAGCGAGTTACAAACAACCTGTCCCCATCCCCCTTTCTGAAGGGACACTAGTCTGTTATGGATGGATCCAACCACTGGATCCTACATGCTTGTAAGCCCTCTGGGTCTGGCTAGTGACTGGTCACTGTTCCTAGCTTGGGGTCTCAGACACATTCGCAGGAGCCATGTCCCATGCCTTTCTTGGATAGTAGGATCCCATAGTCTGGCCTCCTTAGGCCCCAGAACCAGTGCCCCTGCCTGAGTCACCAGTTGATTAATCACATTCCCCCAGAGTTAACTTGAGTGTCAGGGCTCTGGTTTGTAGTTAAATCTTACAGGTACAACATAGGAGAAAAGCAGGAAATACAGGCTTACAAAGGAATTTCTTAATCATAGACACTTTACTCTTAAACAGCGCTAGAAAGTTAGATCTATGTCAAACAACAAAACCCTGAGTGTAAACCCCTCCCTCCATTTGGGTTTGGTCTGAACCCCCCCTGTGAGTCCCAGGTTAGGTCAGAGTCCTTAGACCAGGCTGCCTTCTTGGCCTGATCTTGCATGTCCTGGTGGTCTGGCCTCCTTGCTTAGACAAGCATCCTTCTTTTAAAATAGCCTCTCTCTCTCTCTCTTTTTTTTTTTTTTTTTCCATATGCTTCAGTTAGGATGGTTCCAAGCTCCACCATCTCCTCCCCCCACCCCCACCACCACCAGGGTTCTGTATAAAGAAACCCACCATTTTAAAATGACACAATCATGCACAGCCTGATTTTTCATAGGTACTAAAAATATTGCACCTGCATTTTTTGCTCACAGTTCCGCACTGGACTCAAATTGTGCCTGTAGCTGCCTTGCTACAGGTGCAAATCAGTTGGCTAGAGGTGCAAGTCCTTGGATTTGGACTTGCATTTGCAATTCTCTTTTACAGGTGCAAAATGTGGACACATTTTTCTAGAGAGGCTGGGCCTTCTGAAAATGCAAGCTTTTTTGAAAACCTCTGCTTATGAAATCCACAGCAGGAAGCCCTTTCTTCATGCAAATTAGGAGCTCCAGAGGAGAAAGCACTTTGCCATATGATTTTCAAAGGCTTATAATTGCCTTACATTAAATCAGCTTTCCTTGAAAGCACGGAAAAACACTAGAATTGATTCTCCACTGCCTTGCCCCTTGTGTAGTCGTTAACACCTGAGCAAAATCAGTGAAAAGTGAATGTCAAATGCTAGAATTCTGGTTCAGAAGCATTTTACTCCCTGGTTGTACAGGAGTAAATAAATGACTGCATGAGTGCCGAGACAGTAGAGAAATGAATCCCCTGTTCCTCAGTGAGTGGGATTAGTGCTAATGGTGTTCCTCAAACAAGCACCAGCAATGCCAAAGATGGGATCAGCAAAACTGCCTCATCGAGGAGCTAATATATTGTATAGTATGGGGTGGAGGAAGCTTTTCATTAGTAAACAAAAGTTAACTTGGCTTTGTTTCCCCTCCCCCAATAAAGTCAAATGTGTAAATTTGAAATTAGATTGGGATTTTTTTCCCTTAAGAAACTAGTATAAACATATATCTCCTTGTTAAATAACATGCAGACTGTCTTTTTTTCAAGCTAAAAACTAAGACAACAGAACGCTTTACTTCACTGAAATGATCTAAAAATATTTGTTGGGGGGGAAATGAAACTTCAGACCCCATTGCTTTAAATACTGCTGGCTAGTGAGTGACACATTACAGCATAAACTATGTAATAAAGAGAACAATGTGATCATCAATACACAAAAAAGACACTTTTGAGCCTAAACCCTGAACAGCCACTTTAATTAACCGACTTTTCCACATTATGGCTGTTTTCACTAACATTCTCTTTCACTACATGCATCCCTCACTGGTGTAATGTAATTTGCATTTTGAAAGAATTCTGGAATTCCTAGTTAATGGAATGGCTCACATGACTGATATTGTGATATACCACGTTTCACCTCTTGGATAATGGTCGAAATCCCATCCAAATCAGTCATGATAGACATGTATTTCCACCTAATCACTTTTTGACAGTGTATGTGAAATGAATTGCTGATTTCAGACTAGTCTACAACTGGCAGCTTCCTATCAAACAAATGCTAATCTCAACAAAGAGAGCAAGGACCAAATGTACATAGAGACCAACTAGCCTCTCATCATTACACATGGCCCTTCCATGTCAGGGTTGAGACACAGTGGAAGAGCCAGATAGGGGTTTTCAGTCCCCACGCCATTCTGTACCTGTTCTGTAGCTATTCAGATGACTACTGGTCTCCAAGAGCTCCAGCCTTTTCATGAGCTATAAATCCACTTTAAAACATTAAAAGAAAAAAATTGTACTTGACATACAAACAAGTCTGGGGATCAACCCTAAGTCCATTGTCAATAAAATAAGAATATTTCCATTGACTTTTGTGGGTGCTGGATTGAGCCAATATTGCTTTATATTTTTCTGGTTTTGTGTTTCATTTGTTTTTATTTTGACTCTCGAAGGGCCACTGCATAACCATAGAATTAGTGTGTAGTGGCAGTCAATGTAATCTAAAACAAATTATTATTTTTCCTCATTTTTCTACTAGGAGTTATTCATTCTTATGCATAAAGCCAATAAAAGTTGTTTTAAGAACATAATATAAGAACAACCATATTGGGTTAGAATAATAGTTCATTTAGCTCAGAATCCTGTCTTCCGACAGTGGCCAATGTGAGGGGCTTCACAGGGAATGACCAGAACAGGTAATCATCAAGTGAATCTATCCCTTGTCACACATTCTCAGCTTCTGGCAAACAGAGGGCTAGGGACACTTCAGAACATGGTTTTGCATTCCTGCCCATCCTGGCTAATAGCTATTGATGGACCTATCCTCCATGAAGGTATCTAGTTCTTTTTTGAACCCTGTTATAGTCTTGGCCTTCATAACATCCTCTGGCCAAGAATTCCACAGGTTGACTATGCATTGTGTGAAGAAATACTACTTTTTGTTTTTTTAAACCTATTGCCTTTTAATGTCATTTGGTGACCCCTAGTTTTTGTTGTTATGAAAAGGAATAAATAACACTTCCTTATTTGCTTTCTCCACACTAGTCATGATTTTATAGACCTCTAACATATCCCCTCTTAGTCATCTCTTTTCCAAGCTGAAAAGTCCCAGTCTTCTTAATCTCTCCTCATAAGGATGTTGTTCCATACACCTAACCATTTTTGTTGCCCTATTCAGTACTTTTTCCAATTCCAATGTATCTTTTTTTGAGAATGGGCTACCAGATCTGCATGCAGTATTCAAGATGTGGGCATACCATGGATTTATAAAGAGGCAATATGGTATTTTATGTCGTCTTATCTATGCCTTTCCTAATGATTCCCAACATTGTCAGCTTTTTTAACTGCCGCTGCACACTGAGTGGATGTTTTCAGAGAACTATCCCCAGTGAGTCCAAAATCTTTCTTGAGTGGTAACACCTAATTCAGACCCCATCATTTTATACGTATAGTCATGACAGATTTTTTTTTTCAAATTAATAATTTGTAGAATAAACATAAGGAACCATTTCCAGGTGACCCCATGCTAATCTAGTGATTTGCTTATCAAATAGCTGAAGGCAGGGATATTCTACATAGTACATCCAAAGCATGCATCAATTGTCTACTAATGCACACCCTACTGTGGCTAATTGTCACATCAAGATTTTTACAAAATTAGAGGGGTCGATTCAGCTAATGTAAGGATCTATGACAATTCACATCAGCTGAGGGTCTGCCCCAAAAGGGGCCCAGATCCTCATAGCTTATAAATATTAAATTTCACATACATTCTTGAAGAGTTGAGGCTTTTGTGCTTAACATTTAACATCTTTCACATCTTGAATGTCACAATTGTGCTTAACTTATTTTTAAAAGTTGTTCAGAAACGTTTTGGAAACATTTATTACAAAAATAATACAGTCTGTGACAGACTGACACATCCATCCTTTACCCTGCAACTCCTGACGCTGCTTTTAAAAAAAACCCATCTCTTTTGTGATTGGAAAATTAAGACAGGTTTATGGGATGATGTCTGTTTGATTGAGAAGGTATTGAGGCTGTAACTGTGGAACCACAAACATTCATTCTGTTTTAAAGGAGTTGCATTGGAAATGTGTCTGTTTAGCTTAAACCAGCCATAAAAATAAGTGATTGGTTGTAAACAACAGCATGACTGCTTGAGTATTATTGATATTGCAGTTTTGGAATAAGGTTTAGTATCCACACAGATCTTCCATATAATCTTTAGAACTGTCCAAACTCTACCCCAGAAAAAGTGCCCTCATTTATTCTGAGAAGTAAAATTCTAGTTTAATTTAAAACAGTTATGCAGCTTTTCTGTTGTATTTTATATAATCTTTGCTGAATTTGGCAGACATATGATAGGCTGCTGTCTCTTTTACTATTGCTTTGTTTACTTTTTTAAATTGAGGATTGTTAACTGCCAAATATCAACATGTGCAGCTATCTGTCTGTGTTTATATCAGTGGTCATGTTGGGGGAAAAATGTGATTTATGGCATAATCCTCTAAACAAGTTCAATTCAAGCACTGTCTGCAGAAGTGAAAATACAGGGCTTGATTCTGCAAACACTTAATACTAAATGTAATGCTTACCACCATAAATATTCCCAGATATGCAAAAGGCAAAGACACTGATACAGCAAACGCACACATGTCCCTAACTTTAGTAGCAGGTATAATCAGTAAACTCAGTGGGATTACTCATGTGAGTAAAGGTGGCACATGCATAAATGGTTGCAGGATTGAGTCCAAAGTTTTCAGGCTTACAAATATGTCTCTTATAAATTTTATTTTTTCATGCAGTATAATCCACATTAAAAGGATGGGGAGAAAACACCATTAAAATAGGTTCAATATTACTATATACTGTATACATGTTTTGTATATGCATTATTCTATTACATTTTTATTTTAGCAGGAAGCACATCATCCTACCCATTATCATTATGGTACAGATCCGTCATACCACATCCAGAGATTCAAATAGTCCACTCTTAAAGCGAAATGGATATCTGCAACTATGAAAATAAGATACTGCAATTATAAATGAACGTACAGGATATACCAGTAAGAACAAAATGTTTTTCAGAGAATTGTAGTGTCCTGTTCTTTAAAAGCAAAACCTAGAAGAGAACAAATCTCTTTTTCTGACTCTTATTTTATGGTGGAATGAAAAAAATCTCATTAAAATGAGACATGGATGAACTGTTTAACGTGACATGAGACAAATGTCTTCTGTACATTCCTAACCCCTGATGGTGCTGGGTCTGACTTGTTAGTTGTGGTGACTTTGTGATCTGAAGAAATATCTCTTAGGAGTAAGACTATGCCTAACTCCTTTGTATTCCACAGGTTGAAAACCACTGCACTAAACCATCACAATCCTCTATTCCCCACCCACCCACCCACCCACAAACACTCTCTTCATTTTCAGAGGAACATGTAGGATTTTTCCAGTTTGATCCACAGATAACGCTAGAGTATGTTCATGTACCCACAGAGGACTGAAGTCCTACAAGATGCTGAGCAACCTCAACCCCCAGGGATGTAAGTGGAAGTCAGGGGCACTTGGCATCCTTTAGGGCCTAATCCCTCACCACACAGGGTCTTGAAGTCTAGGGGAGTGATGAACACTCAGCATCTTGCAAGAAGCACATAGCACCTTGCAGAACTG
This sequence comes from Lepidochelys olivacea, assembly GCF_965140295.1. Classification (NCBI taxonomy): domain Eukaryota; kingdom Metazoa; phylum Chordata; order Testudines; family Cheloniidae; genus Lepidochelys; species Lepidochelys olivacea. The sequence continues at coordinate 273,348,204 of NC_140411.1, forward strand.
GGTCTCTAGTTCTGGGCCCACCGTTTTACTCCCCACCCCAGTGATCCTCCCTCCGTTTATTAAACATTTCTCTCCATGATGACATTTTTTTCTCATTTGGGAGAGCAAAACAAGTAACCCCTTCTGCAACTAATGCACACTGCTCCTATGAAAGGCCAGAAGATACACATGCTTGAAAACTAACATCATGATTTCCCTGATGGATCTGGCATTTCACAGGGCACTGGCATTGCATTACAGTCTGTCTGCATCATGACTGATTGAACGGCAAGTTTATACAAGTATGTTATAGGACTTTGAGAAAGCAGGTGGGGTATTTTTGGTGGGTTTTTTTGCAATGTAATTGTTTTATTGTTAATTTTAATTTTTGTCCCATAAGTACTTAGTATGTGTTTACTGGGGTAGAAGGGCAGAGTGGGGAACAGAAGAGGAGAAGGTAGAGTGAGTATATGAAAGAACACAATGCTTTGAATTGCTCATATGGGGCCTGATCCAAAGCCCAATGAAGTCAATGGAAAGACTCCTATTGACTTCAGTGAGTTTTGGATCAGGACTTTAGTTGGACCCCCACTATCGAACAACAGACAGTGGGCACATCAAGTTTAAGAAACAAAAATAAATAAAGCTACCTGACCTGGGTTATGTTAACAACATCTAACCAGGCTTGTATGGGGCATGCATTCAAATTGTCTTATTTTAATCCATAGCTTGCATTTTTTGGAAAAAGTATTTGTGTCTGAATTGTTGATATAAGTGAGGCCACCTCCGTTCCTCCCAAACAAAAGTTCCTTAGTGATGACAGACTGCAATTAACCAGTTGTCCAAAATAGGTTTTGTTTGGTCAGACATTCACAAAAGTCTGTTACTTTAAGGTTTAAATATATGCCTGATGGCTAGGTTTCTGCACTCCTTGTAAATAGAATGGAAAGTTTCTAGATAAAAATCCTATTTAAAAAGAGGGTACTGTTCATCATATTAACAGAAAGTTATACTGTTATCTGAGGCCCCCACCCTGTCAGCACCTACGCATATGCCATCTGCACTAGAATGCATTTCACTTATGTGTAGTCCTATTGAACTCATGTGTTTTTGTAGGATTGAGGCCTTATGATGTTTGATAGTGGGAACATTCCTTTGGAACACATGTAACTATAATATTTGGGTAAAGTTACATATATGGATACATTCGCTACAGATTAGCACTGCTCTACCTTTGCAGTTTTTCTGGGCAGTACTTGTTTCCTATAAATTTCAGGAGAAATCCAGTTTATTTATTCTTATGCTACTCTAAGCAAACAAAGTTGTTACTGAGGCTAGAGAGAGACGCCAACATAGCCTGTCTTCTAGCGTGATTAACAATGCTGTCTTTGTCTGTAACCTTTCTCAGCCAGTGGCACATATTAATCAAGGCTCAAGTTTCACGTCCCAGAATGTGTCCTGTTTTATTTCTTTCCAAATTCCACCTTCAGATTAACACTGCCAGATCTCAAGGCTGACCAAAGAGGGAAGGGCTTTATAAAGAGAGAAGTGTTGACGGTTGGCATTCCCTTGTAAAGTAAACTCTTTACATTGCTGGACAAAAGCCATGGTGTTATGCATGGGCAGGTGTTTTCCCAACAGCGCTTAGCCATCTGTACTGTGGTGCTATGTAGCACTCGTCACATTAACACTAGGTTTGATTGATTTAGAATTCCATCCATTGTTTTAACAAGATTTTCCCTAGCGCAGATTAAAAGGCTTAAATTTAACTGACAATGGTTGAAATTTGATCCTGTGCAAAGGGCCAGTGAAGCGCCTATCCAACATGTCCATCCCATTTAAGACCTATTTTTGAGGACTTAACTGGGAATTAGGTGGTTCATAGGCCTTCTCCTATCACACTGCACACGTGTGAATGTCACCCCCAGAAAATATGACAAACTTTCTTTAAGATACCAGTTCAGCAAAGTTATTCAGGTGCTCTACAACTTCAGAATTACAGTGCAGTAAAGCAAATACTGATCTAACTTCACAGCTCATTGTTGCTAAATTAGTACATTTATAGTTGCCCTTGTTGTTTAACTGTGTGGGCATCTCTTATGCAAGAAATCATAATGATCTTGAAAGACTGATTGCGTTATAAAGTCAAAGAAGTACGGACACCATGAAAGTTTCCTCCTATGACACTGCCAACGTACTGCACACCTCCCAATACTGTTAATCATGGCTGTGATCCATTTAAATGCCCACCAGTAACTAACATCTCAATTCCCTTGTGTCTTTTTTTTTTGTTTGCTTAACTTTTCAGTTAACTGAGTTAAATTTGAACTTACGTCACTATACAATGAAGATAAATGCATTACTGTTTTACCACATAGCTCTCCATACTTTGTTTACTCATAGGAATTTCAAGCTGGTGTTTTAAGACTAAGGGTAAATGCCATTTTAAAATACCATTTCAAAAATGTTTAATAAACATCTCTAAAGGACCCAATTGTACAAGCCTTTCACATATTGGGGAGCACTCACTGGAACAAAAAAATCCTGTGTGAATAAGGGTTGCACAATCAAAAAGTATATGTACATATTTTACTTACATATTATTACTGAAGATTTGCTATTTACCCTTCTAAGTATGCTGCTAGGTGGAAAACCCTGACACCACTGGAGACCAAAGGAAATGTATTTGTTATCAACTGTATTTGGACCAGCAAGGTACTATACCTTGGCTTAAAGGAAAAAAAGGCTACCTAGAATGTAGCAAGCCTATTTGTCCAGCCGCAGTTCTGCCAGGCAATTTTAGAGTGATGTAGGTCTAAGAAGGGACAACTTTGTACTCTTAGATACTTACTTTGTAAAACTGGTAAATTTATACAGCAACCCCATTGTTAAGGAGTATACTGAGCATCTTGGCTCCCCAGACTTTGTAAGTATCAATAAATACCATACACAAGGCATGACAAAGATGAGGATGGAAAGTCAATTACACATGCCATTTACTGGAGGATGAAGCTTCTGGTTAACATCATAGCAATGATTGTACAGACTGAGAAAAGCAGGCTCTACATGTTAGGGGGCTTATTCCTTCACCCACTTACTTCCCTGGTCCTTCTCGCATGAACAGAGAGCAACAATACCCAAAGTCCAAAGGTGCAAACAATTTGATGTTTATTGGGGTGAACTTACAGCAAGCATGATTCCAGTTTCCTTCCTTAGTATCCTCCTTCCCAGCTCTGACACCACAGAGCCTTACACCTGTGTCCCTGTTCCCATTCCTGCCCTTAGCCAAACATTATTCCAATTTCCTTACCCCCATTCCCTGGTCCCATTTCCCCCTTTAGCAAAACATGATTCCAATTTCCGCACCCCCATTCCCTGTTCCCATTTCCCCCACCCGCATGCCCACCCCCACACTTCCTAATTGACTGCAGACTATATAGTAAAACTTGAGTTTGGCTTAGCTATACTTTAACCAATCATTTTCCTGAAATTTAACTAACCAATCCTAACATATTGTAACATGATTATGTAACCAATTATATCCCACCACCTTAATTAGTTTACACCCAGCAAAATTAATTATACAGCAGACAGGAACAATCACAGAACCAGACAGAGATTATATAGACAAACAATAGCAAAGTGGGAACTATAATGACAAGACAATACAGAAGTGAGGATTTCACATCCCAGCTATTGATAAGTGAGTTCTTGCCAGACAGGATGCTATCAAACTAAGTTTCCTTTTACATCTTCTAGGCACTTCCCTTTCTCTGGAGGAGATAGGCACTATCAGGACAGGATTGTATTCCTAACAGCCCAATAGCACCTGATTTCAATGTGACTAGTTTGGAATGTGAGGATGTGACTGTTCGCTTCCTAGCTTATGGCTGCCTCTGCTGCTTAGCCAAAGGCCTTAGCCTAAGCACAGGGCCTCAGACTGTCACAGTAAGAGAAGGCCCTTACACCAGCAGACAGTGATTTTGATTCTTCTTTTATACCTCTAGAACTAGCCAAGTGATAAGAATACACCTAAATTCTTAGAGTATAGGCCTTTACAGACAGGCCTGAATATCTATATCCTAACACTACAGTACAAAGATTAATTCCTTTAATTCATTTTCCGTATTTAATGCAGTACATTTAAATTAATTCCCATATTCCCTTCTCCCTCAAAGAATCCCATTTACTACTCATCCCTCATAAATAACCTAGAGGGAGCTACTATAAGGTGAGGACATAACTGGTTGGAAAACCATTCCCAGAAAGTAGTTATCAGTGGGTCACAGTCAAGCTGGAAGGACATATCAAGTGGGATCCTGCAGGGACCAGTTCTAGGTCCGGTTCTGTTCAATGTCTTCATCAGTTGCACACACAAAAATGGAAAATGACTGCCTAGGAAGGAATACTGCAGAAAGGGATCTGGGGGTCATAGTGGATTACAATCTAAATGAGTCAATAGTGTAACACTGTAGGGAAAAAAGCAAACATCATTCTGGGATGTATTAGCAGGAGTGTTGTAAGCAATACACAAGAAGTAATTCTTCCATGCTGATTAGGCCTCAACTGGAGTATTGTGTCCAGTTCTAGGCACCACATTTCAGGAAAGATGTGGACAAATGGGAGAAAGTCCAGAGAAGAGCAACAAAAATGATTAAAGGTCTAGAAAACATGACCTATGAAGGAAGATTGAAAAAATTGGGGTTGTTTGTTCTGCAAAAGAGAAGCTGAGAGGGGACATAACAGTTTTCAAATATATAAAAGGTTTTTACAAGGAGGAGGGAGAAAAATTGTTGTTCTTAACCTCTGAGGAAAGGACAAGAAGCAATGGGCTTAAATTACAGCAAGGGAGGTTTAGGCTGGACATTAGGAAAAACTTCTGTCAGCACTGAAATAAATTGCCTAGAGAGATGGTGGAGTCTCCATCACTGGAGATTTTTAAGAGCAGGTTTGATAAACACATGTCAGGGACAGTCTAGATCAGTGGTTCTCAAACTTTAGCAATCTGAGGACCCCATTTTGATTTTAAAATTTTCAGGGATGCCCCCCAAGCTCCCACGTTCCACCCATGCCCTGCGTCCTTCCCTGAGGTCCCGCCCCTGTCCTGCTCCTTTTCTGAGGCCCCACGCCTGCTCACTCCATCCCTCTCCCTCCATTGCTCGCTCTCCCCCACCCTCACTCACTTTCACCAGGCTGAGGCCAGGGGGTTGGGGTGCAGTAGGGTGTGCGGGATGCAGGCTCTGGGAGGGAGTTTGAGTTTGGGCTCTGGGCTGGGGCAGGGGGTTGGTATGCAGGGTGCAGACTCTGGCTGAGTGGTGCTTAGCTGCCCCTTCCCCCCCCCAGGGCTGCAGGGATGTGCCGGCCGCTTCTGGGAGCGGCGTGGGGCTAAGGCGGGCAGGGAGCCTGCCTTCGCCCTGCTGTGCTGCCAGACTTTTAGCATGCAGGAGGCTCTAGGAGGGAGGGGGAAGAGTTGAACAGGAAGGCCCGTGGACATCCTGGGGTATCCTCAGGGACCCCCAGGGGACTGGGGACCCCAATATGAGAAACGCTGGTCTAGATAATACTTAGTCCTGACACGCGTGCAGGGGACTGGACTGAGATGACCTCTAGAGGTCCCTTCCGGTCCTATGATTCTATGATTACCACAAAGCATTGAGCAAGAAACTTAAATATGTGAATAGTTGCTTTGACTTCAATAGAAATACTCATGTGCTTGTTAGACATGCACTTAAGTACCTTGCTGAATAGGAGCCACTGTGTCCTTTCATTCATTTTAGCTCCCTTTCTCATGTCCCATATTTCTCTCAGTTTGAAAAAAGGAGGGGAGCCATTACCTGCTAACCACAAGTGGTCCACAAGCTCTAAAGTCTACATTATAGAGTATATTGTGGGCCAGATTCTGATCTCAGTAACTATACAGCTGCTGTAAAACCACAGTGACTCCATTGATGTCAGAATAACTGAGATCAGAATCTGCCTCTATATGTGCTATCATCCATGTAATAGGTAACCTGATGGAGAGTTTTGCAGAAACTGAGAATTATTTTGCTATAATCAATTTATATATGAGCCCAAATATTATTAAACAGGTTTTTAAATTAATAATAATTTTCTTTAATTTAACAAGGTGGATTTTCATTCATCCATTTAAAAAAGTATTAACATTATACCAAGGGAAGTGATTATTTCCTGATTCAGAATTAATTTGTACAGGAATCCACTTCAATTGTATTCATATATATGTTCCCATCTTGACATCTGAACACAGCCCTCCTATAAAAGTAGAAATATTGGTTAATAATTTGTATTTTTATTTCTATGATTATATAACTGTAGAACAGTATTATATTCATCTACATCATACATTTTTAAAAATGAAATATAAATGGGCTTCAATATTGTTCATTTGATCTAAGATAGGCACCAGGATTCTCTTAACCCACCTACCTTTAAAATATATTTCTCAGTGGGGTTCCAGGCTGTGACTTTTAAACCTTATCTCCAGCCCCTAGTAGTGTTCTTTAGTGGTTAGGTGACATTTCTGAGTCTGCTCAGTTGTGCTGGGATGGGAGCAATTATCTGCACCTACCATAGTGGGCTGCACCAGCTCGTATAAGTTCTTGCTCTCTGGGCCAGTGTCTCTTCCCCTGTGTGTACCATGTATGTGGAAGTAACATACATGTGATTAATTATGGTATCTTGTGAAAAACTACAGAGCCATGTAAGAACCTGTTTCACTTCTCATAAATATGGAAACCATCCTAACTTATGAAAATAAAAATCTCTGTACCACGCCACTCTCTAACATGTCAAAACAGTCAAAAAGCAACTTTCACTCAAGGGACTTAGAGCTCCCAACATGGTATTCATAGCTCCCAATGGACATATCAGAACTGCCAGCACTGAGTTAAAGACCATCTATTTTAGCAAATCTTAACAAAATATTAAAATCCCTCACTCCCATCAGCATGGGAGTGCAATATGATGCTGTGTTTACTATTTTACAGGCAACTGCTTTTGATGATTGGCTGTCTGTCAGCGTTTTATACATGAGAGAAAAGGATCAGTAATAATGCTTTGCTGTAGCTCAAAAATGGATGATCTAGGGGGTTGGTAGCACACTGCTGAGCTATTATGCAAGGTCAGTTCAAGTAAACATGTTAAATCTTGCAGCTGGCTAGTGTTTGTTAATGTAGCTAGCTGACCATAACAGAAGTCAGTTTCAGTCTGCAGCTTACTGGAAATAAAATTATGTTTAACTTTGAAAATGTTACTGTTCTGAATTCAGACCCAGACAACAGATTAGAACCTATACAAACATACAATTAAACTGCCAGCTTTTTAGGTACATTTTAAGTGATATGAAGCAGCTATGATATCACATCCTAAAAATGAGTTTTATAGTAAAAATGGGAAAAAAATTAATGTTAACATCTCTGGTGGAATTTCTTGATGTCACTGTTCATAGCTTGGGGTTCACAGTGGTAAAAATATTATTTAAGGAAAGAGAACTAAAATAATGGATGAGTAATATATGTATGTTAGGAGATGAACTGCTAAAGGGTTCACAGTGTGGCCATCATTATAGACAATGTGGCCTTGACACGGTTAGAAGTGATACTGTAATTAGTTCTTCATCCACTATAATATACGCTTCATCTACTTCTTCCCAGTAACCAACATCAGCTCCCTACCTCCCTTGCACCACTATTTCCCCTTCCTAAGAACTTCATTTACACGGTACTTAACATAAGATTTTTTTTTAAAAGAACCCACTGTGCTGTTTGTCTTAGGTGGCAGCACTGGCTTATGAGAAATTAACATGGGTCTCCCTCTCCTAAAGGAAATTACATATTAGGACAAGAGGCCAAAGCATGACCTACTTTCAAGAGAGTGGCATTAAAAATTTACAGATAATCAAATCTCGAAATAAAACAGTTTCATATTCAATTTCCTAGTGACCTAAGGTTTACTGGGCAGAAACAAACTTCATCTATAGTGCCTGAGGCTGCAGCCATGAATGTACCAAATAATTAGCCACTACAAAAATGTAAAGTACTGTACTGGAGTAAGAAATAAATTGAACACAGGGGAAACTGACCAATGAAATAAGACACAAACACTGCATTAAGAAAATATTTTTATGAACAAACATTTAAAAATCTTCATCCATTCTCAAGTCACTGTTTCACAGTGAAACTGTGAGAACATCACTTCTGAATCACTGTTATGATATAGAAAAGAAAAAAATCTCAAATACTATTTGGCTACTATAAATGAACTTCCACCATAAACCCACAGAGCAGTTCATTTCTATTACTTTTTATATGTAATATCAGCAACTACAAAAAAGAAACATTTTCTATTACCACTGCTATTCATTTATGTATGGTAGCACTGTAAAGGGACACTGCACTGTGGTATTAAACTGATCCCACACAGGTACAAATCCTGTCACAGGACTTCCAACAAAAAAGGAACAAGATATTAGGAAAGGCACAAGGGATACTCTCTATGGCCAAGGGCTAAGATTTTCAAAAACTGAATAGAGGAAGACAAAGGTCCATGGGTCACAGAACCCATCTCCTTCAGTGATAAGAGCAAGAATCTTTGCCTCTTCATCTAAAGGATTAAGGCTGGGATTTTCAAAGTCACCTAGGGGAGTTTCAATAGGAGCTCGGTGTCTACTTCCTTTGGCAAGTATGTGTCCAGCCTCTTCTGTGGACTAGCCATTACAGGGGGTCAAAGACCGCCCCCCTTCCCCAGCTGTCTCTTAGTGTAGGTTGCGGAGGCAGGGGATTAAGAGGGAGTAAAGTCCCCCAAGAAGCTTGCACAGTCACATTAAGGCTACTTGAATCACAGCTCTGGGTCCTGTGTAGAGCACAGTCCCCATGTGGTGGACACGTCCTCATATGAAAAGAAGAGATTTCTAGGTAAAATTCTGGCCCCACTGGTGACAATGTCAAAACTCCCATTCACTTTAGCGGAGCCAGGACATCACCCTCTGAATCTAGGGGCTTGCAGGATCAGCTTTTTATTCCATGGAGAGAAATGCATTTCACTCTGAGCCTGAGCATGTGAGGTGCTGAGCGCTTTTCAACTCCTGTTGACATTGTCTGAAGAACAAAGGAGATTTCTGCATTATTTGTATAAAATATTATATGTGACTCCATTTACTGGTTGAATCTTGTGCTACTTGTTATCTGAGCTCAAGGAGTTAACTTCTTTCCAGAAACACTCACTAGGAGCGGGGAATAGGCAATCAATGGACTAGTGCAAGTCATATAGCCATGTTTGGGTTGGGTGAGTGGACTATTAAGTCTCACTGACACCTGGATAAGTCTACCTGGTTATTACAATGAATATGCTAAAGAAGATGGCCAAACCAAGAAAACTGGTTTTGCCAAGTGGGATGGTAACCAAGCAATGGATCATCACCTGATGATGGCTGATAAGGGGATCACTCATCAAAGGGATCTGGAAGTTTTGAAAGGGTCTCTCATTGGCCATTTTAGTGAGGCTGGAAGGGCACTCACTGCAGGCATCAGGGAAGGGTGTATGGGTGTTTTATTGTTTTGCCTGGCTCTCTATATCTCTTGTGCAATTGTGTCCCTAAGAACTCCTTAATACCAACTGGCAAAAAGTTCGCTGCTGTAAAACAGCAACTCCTATCAGGCCTGACAAACTCACTTCACCTACCATATTGCTTTCATGACATCTATCCATAAAGAGTGTCATATAAGATCTTAAATGAAAGCCAGGATCATGCTGGTCATTAATATTGTTATGATATGTAGGTACTGGTGATATTTAAAAAGCTACATCTATATACTGAAAATATGTCCTTATGGCTTGCATCACAGTTTTCCTCCCTGCGCAGAGGTGAGAAACTGGATTCCTGCCAGATCTGAGATGTTTATCCATCTATCTGTTGAGATGTAAGTTGAGTATTGTCTCATTCACAATCAGCAGTCTGAGCTAAATGCAGTTTAACAGGAAGAGGAGAAGAGCGTGGGGAAAAGAACTTTGAGGGCACAGGTCCTGACTTTTGTTTTTCCGGGTGGGTGCTCCAGCCCTGCTCTGCTCCAAGGCCTTGCTCCTGCTTGGCATCTTCCCCCGAGGCCCCACCCCCACTCCGCCTTTTCCTGCCCCTGCTCCACCTCCTCCCCTAAAGCCCGCCCCCCCCGCCTGCCCACCATTTACTCCTCTCCATCCCCTCCCCCGAGTGCCTCCCACCCGATGCTGACTCCTTTCTGCCCCGTCCTGCCTTAAGGCTGAGTAATGGGGGGAGGGAGCAGGTTGGTGAGTGTGCAGCATTGCCAACTCATGATTTTGTTATGAGTCTTATTATTGTTGCTGTTTTCCTTAAAGCCCCAGCTGCTGGAGTCAAGTGGATAGGTGATGATTTCAGCCTTCATTCTTAAAGAAAAAGTAAGTTTCTAGCCCTTGTGGCTGTGGAGAAAACTTCAAAATGTGACCCAAGTGCATCCTAAAGGCTCAAAAAGCAGAAGGCAAATAAAAAGAACACCACTTCTATTATTTTTACATAATCTCTATTATTTTTATATAATCTCAGAATTTTTGGTAAGCCTGACTAATGATTTTTGCACATCTGGGGTTGGCAATACTGTGCCCTGCATGGGGAACTTGATCAGGGTGTGGCACATGGATACAGCCAAGTACCTTTAAAGCAAAATGTAAAAAAAGAAACTTTTTAAAAATAAGAACAGTGGCATAATCCATGACAAACCAACAAGGCTTGTTTGCTTTGGACAGACACCAAATCCTGGTTTATCTCTTCCTGTTATATTTCTTCCTGTTATATTTCTGTTGTCCCTTTTCCCTGTCTGCAGAGGTATTAAAAGTACTTTTGTCAATTCATCATGTAAAAATAAAGAAACAAAAACAAACACTTGTCAGCTCACCAGCCTAGAAAATCTTGTTTTAAGCATCAGATGACATCTTTTTTTAAAACTTCAAATTTTATTTCTCTGTCTACCCATCATAAACCTGTGCCTGTTCTGGAGCCAGTGTTAAGCAAACAAATGGAAAGTTAATAAATAAGCATAAAGAAATTCAGTATTTCAAATTAGTTCCTCAGCTTCTACAGCATAAAAACACTTACCCCATGCAGTAACTCTGATTCTTTGAGATGTGTGATCCCATGGGAGCTCCACTTCAGGGGTGCATCTGTTCCAGGCACCTTCGACTGGAGATTTTCATTAGAAATGTCCATTCAGCCCAAGCATGCTCCATTGATAACCTCATGTCCCTCACTGAGGCTCGAAACCAGAGGGGAAGGAGGGACACACATCTTGATGAACCACAGTTACTGCACAGGGTGAGTAACTTCTTTCTTCTTTGAGAAGTGTCCGTATGGGTACTCCACTTCAGGTGACTTCCAAGCAGCATCTGCATCAGGAGGAGGGAACTTCAGAGTCAAGTCCATCACAGAGCAAAGGGCTGCACTTCCAATTGCCACATCAAATCTGGAGGCATAGACTAAAGTATACTGTCTGGAGAAGGTATATGCCAAAAACCATGTAGCAGCTCTGCAGATCTCAGCAACTGTGATATTTTAAGTAGAGCCAGAGATTAAGATTGTGACCTCATTGACTGAGTTGACATGCCAGCAGGGGTGGGATGTTGACTGGAGAGTAACATGTTGTAATGCACCCAGAAATCCATTTTGATAGCCTCTGGGTAGAAACAGCAGAGTCTTTTGATCTGTCTGCAAATGAACCAAACAGTCTAGAGGATTTAAGAAATGATTTAGTCCTATGTAGACAGGTTAATGGCCTTCTGACACCTAGAGCATGGATTACAGTCTCCACATTGGACTTGTGTGGTTTCAGAAACAAAACTGGCAGATAAATGATCTGATACAAATGAAACTCAGAGGACACTTTAGGAAGGAACCTGAGATGCGGAGATAAGGAAACTATATCCTTGTAGAAAATTGTGAAAGAAGAGTCCGCCATTAGGGACCCAATCTCTCTGACTCTGCGGGCTGAGGTAATAGCAACTAAGACAGCTGTTTTCACAGACAAATTCGATAAGGGGCACATTGCTGTAGGTTCAAAGGAGGCTTCATAAAACTTTTAATAACCAGACTAAGGTCCCAAACAGGGGTAAGAGACTTTCACCGCTGAAAAGAGATTTCCCAGGCCATTCATTAACCTTGCAGATGAGCAAAAAGGGAGAACCCCTCAACAGTGGTCTGGAAGGCTTGACATGAACCTTGCAAGAACTAAGTGACCACCCTGTTTTCTTGACATGCAACAGGTAATTCAGAACAAGCGGAAGTGGGGACAGTGTCCTGGAGTTCACACCAATGACTAAATCTTCTCCACTTCCGAAGGTAAGTATTTGTAGTAGAATCTTCCCTACTATTTAATGATACATGCTGTACCTCTGCAGAGCAGACTGACTCTAGCCCCGAGAACTATAGAGGAGCCATGCCTTGAGATGGGAAATGCTCAGAGTGGGGTGCAGTAGTCAACCGGCATCCTGAGAGAGGAGTTGAGGAGTGATTGGGAGATGTGTTGATGAACAGAGATCTAGGCGGAACAGGTAAGGAAACCGTGCTTCCCTCAACCAAGTTGGGGCTATTAGAATGATTCTGGTCCTGGCCTGTCCAATTTTGTCACCACTCTGAGGATCAAAGACATTGGGGGGGGAGGGGAAATGTATAAAACAGCTCCCCTGTCCAAGGGAGTAGAAAGGTGTCCCCCACACAATTGCGACCTACCTCCTCCCCGTCCCCTTCCCCCAAACAAAATAGGTGGCATTTTTTTTGTTCATAGCTGTTGCAAAGAGGTCCATTTCTGGAAATCCCCAAATCTGAAAAATGTTGACCAGCACCTAGAAATTCAGCTCCCATTTGTCATTTTGGGAAAGTAGCTGCTGAAAGCATTGGCCATGAAATTTTGTCTGCCTGGAAGATACATTGTTCAGATTCCTATGCAATGTTTGATGCACCAATTCCATAACCTTATTGCTTGGGCACAGAGGGATGAGGACCACACTCCTCTCTGCCAACTGATATGGAACATGCAGGCCACATTATCTGTCATGACCCAGACGGACCTGTGCCTGAGGAAACGCAAACAATTAAGGCACGCATTTCTGTCCACTCTGAGCACCAGCAGGTTGATATGGAGGGTGGTTTCTTGGGTTGAACATTTACACTCTATAGTGAAAGCATCAAGGTATGCCTCCCATTCTAAAAGAGATGCATCTATCACGACAGTGATCATTATCAGTTTGAGAAAAGGAATCCTTGCCCCACATTCCGAAGAACCTTCCACCAGTCTAGGTAATGCTTCACCCACTGGGGAACTGACACATGCTTGTCTAGGCTGTCTTTGTTCAATGAGTAAACTGATCTGAGCCACCCATGGAAACAGCAAAGGTGTAACCCTGCACGTTCTGTCACAAACGTGCAAGCTGCCATGTGACCAAGACAGTTTCTGACTGAAGTCTGGGGGCTCCCATGAATAGTTCTGACAAGGTTTGATAATGTCACTATCCTGTCCATAGGTAGGAAGGCCCTGACTGCTAAAGAATCCAGTGATATCCCTGTAAATTTGTAGGCTCTGAATGAGAGTCATTGTGGATTTTTTCACATTCAATTGCAGACCTAAGTCTAAAAACAGGGAAAGTCTTTTCATTGTGGAAAATTACACCTCTTTGCTCCTGGAGGAATTCTGAGCCACTGCAGCGCAGCTGAAAAATGCCCTTCTGCAGATTCTCTTTGCTTTCCCATAGAAACCATTTTCTGATGAAAGTAAAGAGAATCTGCACCAGTGCTCAGTCCCTGGCAGCTCAGAGGTGTCTGTTCGGACAGCCAGGAGAGAGATAAATCACTGTGGGGAGAGGGGTCTGGGGATGCCCTGGCCATCAAGAGATGGCCCCCATCCTGTTGATCCTCATCCCCTGCATTCCTCTCCCACACCTGGATTCTCACCCCACTGAGCCACAAACAACTGTACCTGACCCCCCCACCACAGCAAGCCCGACTCCCACTGAGCCCTAACCACCTTCACCTGGACTCCCCTGCAGAGTCCCATTCCCCCTGCACCCAGAACACCACACTGAACCTCTGTGCATACAGATTCCCCCTCACAGCCCGCACCGAGCTGCCAACGTCCAGAATGCACCACATAGAACCCTAGTAGTCTTGAGGGAATTTTGTGCCAAAAAATTAAAATTTTAAAATTCTGCAAAGTTCTGCATATTTTATGTATCAAAATAATACAGTAACACAACAACAATATAAATCACACCATTTTCAATTATTTTGTAATGTATTTCAAAATACTTGTCAGCAAATTGAAAGTAGTGTAATTATATTGGCTTATTTTGACAAAGAAAATTTGCAGAATTTTAATTTTTTTAGCACAGAATTGCCTCAGTAGCACCTCTTGGAATGGCTGACCCTTGAGCTGCCAGTCTTCGAGGTACAGGAATACTAAGATCGCTGGATGATGCAGGTAGGCAGCCATCACCAGCAGAAACTTTGAAAATGTTCTCAGAGATGAGAAGAGATTGGCCTACTACAAAATGCAGGAAACTTCTGTGAGACTGGTCTATTGTTATATGGAAGTTTGCATCTTGAAGGTCGAGCACCAAAAACAAAATTCCCTGAATTTGGAGAAGGAATTATAGCTGCCAGAGTCACCATCCTGAACTTTGAGGCTTCACAAATTTGTGTCAGAGTCTTAGATTTAAGATTGTGCCTCCATTTCTCTTTGGTATGAGGAAATACCTCAAATAGAAGCCTCTCCCTGTGCTGACCAGGGACCAATTCTGTCGCTCCTAAATGAAGAAGGCGGCTTATTTCCAGTCTTAAGACACTCATGAGAGAGGTCCCTGTAGAGAGAAGGGGAATGAGGAGGAGGGAGGGAGGTAAACTGGATGGTGTAACCCGATGATATTACTTCCATCACCCATTTGTCCAATGTGATATGCACCCATGCTTGTTGGAAATGGGAGAGGATGAGGGGAGGGGAGGCAAAACGTTGATGTTGACAAGCTAATGGAAGTGAGGGGTTTGAACCCTTGACCATCTTGTCAAAACTGATACTTTGATGAAGGCTGCTGCATAGATGCTTCTGGTGGGTTAGAAGGTCTCATTCTCTGGAACCTTTGTTTTTTTTTCTAGGCAGTTCTGTCAGTCTCTGAAACCCAGAGAATTGCATAGGATAGGATCTTTGAGCCATCTGCAATCTACTAAACTTCCTTTAGTTTGAAGGAGTGTAGATACCTAACAAGTGCAATGTAGCCCTGAAATCCTTAAAGATCTGGAACAACTTGTTGGTATTTTCTGCAAACAACTTCAATCCATCAAATGGAAGGTTCTCTACCATATTCTGGATTTCTTTGGTGAAGCCAGAAAGCTGTAACCAGGAAGCCCTGCATATCACCACTGCCATAAAGATGGAGCAGGATTGCAGTATCTGCGGCATCCAGAGCTGCCTGGCACTTCAGGTTTTTGTCATGTGGGGTGGACTTATAACAATGTTGCTTTCCCTGCTCATTCCCATCAGCCACCAGAGAGTTAGGTAGAGGATGGGAGAATAAGAATTCTGCGCTCATATATTATTTTATTTATATATATATGCACACACATACACCTCTTTTTTTAATCAGCCCTCTTACCCATGAGCATTACTATATCTGGGGATCGCCAAATGGTTTTTGCAGGATCCAAGAGAGTCTTGTTGATAGGAAGGGCAATTCTGGATGGTGTCTCAGAGTGCAGAATATCCAACAGCTAGTGTTGGGATTCTCTGACCTTTTCAAGGGGTATCTATAGGGATTCCACCACCTGCTTAACGAAATACTAGAACTGCTGAAAGTCATCAGCCATAGATAGAAGATGAGGCGTTACAGTTTCATCCAGTGAAGAGGACAAAATGGTAGTTTGAGGAGTGGCTTTGTCATCTGCTCTAGTTTCTTGGGCTTCAAATGTTTCCTCCTGTTTTTTGAGAGGAGAAGCTTGAGTCTCTCTATCATCCCAATGGGAAATGGTTAGCGCCCTGGAAAACTGTCTGCAGTAAGCTGCCCTGCAATCCCAATATGGCCATTGAGGACAATATGGGTAAAGGGGTGGCATCCAGGGTTGTCCCCACCAGGATTTGTGAGGTTCTTGAGTAACATCCCTACTCATCTGAGAAAGGGGGTTTGGGCATGTGTACATGGGGGAACCCTGAACAGAAATCAAAGTACTGAAGGGAAATCTTTATCCTCTTCTTCTCCTATTGGTGGAGCTCCAACAGAAAAGGGAGGTGGTGGTACCAGGGACGTATGGAACTCTGAAGTCTGAGCAGCTCTCAGTACTTGAAAGGTGCTCGGTACCCGCCAGCGATGGGGACTCTGGTTCAGCAGTCATTAATAAGTCCTTTGTGTATCTAAAATCTTGCAGCACCAAATAATGTTGTGGTGCTGAGTATTGTTGTGGCACCGAGGGGTATTGCAGTACCGATGGATCAGTTTATGCTGGTCAGTACTGATTGCTTAGAGCACTTCACAGATGGCACCAACATGGGTGTAGGCTTATATGGCACCGAATAACTTGATGGGGTACCAAGAGACGAGTTAAGTCTGACGGTACCAATCCTCTGTGTTTGTTCTGTCCATCTCCAGTAGACAGTACTAGGACCTTTCCTGTGCCATGCCTGGACTTACAGCTGTGGGGCTTTCCTGCTTCATCAGTACTGGAGGAGCTCTTTGCCTCCACAGTACTGAGCCTCGAGAACATCATCTTGGAGGCTGTCGACCTGGTCAGGGAATGAGGCTTTTTGAGGAGGTTTCTTTGGTAGGGCAGTTAGAACTCCTCTTCTTAGTATGTTTAGAGGAGGACTCTGAGGATTTCCTCTTTCTGGGAGAGTGTTGTGCCAAGGTCAGAGGGACTCTACAGGCCCTCAGGGAGTGATATACTAGGAGTTCTCCTGCTATGGCTCTGTTGTGTGGTGAGGGGAACATTCCATCAGCAGTAGTTGCAGTCTGGTTTCTCGGTCCTTCCAAACCCTAGATTTAAGGGCTAAACAGACGTTATACTTGTGATGGACATGTGACTCTCCAGGAAGCGAATGCACTTTGAGTGTCCATCAGTGATCAGGATAGCTTCTCTACATGAAAGGCGATGTTTAAACCCTGGTGAACTGGGCATGCTCCCGACAGGGAGGATTTCCCTAAAAAAGTAGTGTGTGAGGGTGGGATTTAAACAAAAAACTACACACTGCTACTGTAAACTTAGCTAGTTAGTCTTCAGTTGGGATAAACAAGCATAGAAAAAGCCAAGGCAAACACTAAGCAGACACATCAAGCTCCATCTCAGGCCAAAGTCGTTGAGAAGGAACTGAGGGAAGTTCACCCACGCAGTCTAATATAGCCTCAGTGCAGGGCACAAGGATATCAGTGGTACATGTGCGGGCTGAATGGAGATTGCTAATGAAAATCTCTGATCAAAGGTGCATGAGGTGCACGTGCATTGGAAGTGGAGCACTCATAGGGACACTATTTGAAGAAGAAGTATGTCTTCTGGATTATTAATGCAGGTATGAAACTGTTTCAGACATGCCCAAAATCAGGGTTGCATGCATCTGTCCAGTTAACATATGGTGTATACGGGCACTCCAAGCATAGGATGGGTCTGTACAGAATTTATACATTAAAAATTAATAAATACATACGATATCAGAAGTAATATGCAAACATCAAGAGAGCAAGAGGTTCGGATAAGCATCCAAGAGTCTGGATGTGTGTCCAAAGAAAACATGAATCTCTTGGGTCAGCAGAATGTACCAGAAATCTCATGGGAACAGGCTCTCTCCAGAAATTTTCAGTACTTCCTAGGTTAATCGGGTCATTGGAATACCTTCTCTCTTGGCATTTCGGCTTGTGGCCCTGTCCAAGAAAGGAAGCACTGAAGAGCATGTAAATGACAACAACAAAGTTGGCACAACTTTTTCTAACCTCAGAAATTGCTAGGGGTTTAGTCTTCTATGAATCATTTAGGTTTGCCCATTCCTAGTTTTTAACCCTTTTAATATGAAATAATAAGGATTCAGATGCCTGTTTTCATCTAGTCTGAGGAAGTTTCAAGGCAAATATCAGACCTCTTTGTATAAGCTATACAAATATTAGAATGTATAACGGGAAATCAAAGATAATGCCATAAAACTTTACAAACCAGAACATACAGTTAGGGAGAACCAACAAAAGCTTGTTAAAGCCAAGTATCAGCTGAATGCATTTATCTTAGGCCCAAATAAATTTTAACACATCAAACTTTTAGGAAACCTCTGGCAAATAAATGTAAAGGAGAACCGAAATGCCTTTAATATAAATAAACAGAAAATACAATTTAAGAGCTCAGTTCTTTAATAGAACACCTGGAAAGTCTTTACCATCAGTTCCTCTTTTACTAACCTGACAAGACCTGGCCTCAGGTTCTGTTTTCTTCTTGCAAGAGTAGATGACATTCCAAACACAAAAACCCATATAGGTGTAACCTACGTAGAGGAGAGGTAAGTCAATATACTTACCAATTCTATGCTAGAGTTCCTCTCTCTGGCTGAAAATATTTGAACACTACAAAGATAAACTGTTACACCACAGCAGTTACAAAGTACCCAAATAGACTAACATCACTAAATAGAGATTTGTTATTTTCCTTTAAAATGAAGACTATAACACAGGGCCCAAACCCCAATATATATATTTATATATATATATATATAATACCTTAGAACAGAGGTTCTCAAACTGTGGTCCGCGGATCTCCATTCAGGTGATCTGCGGATAGTTCCCTCTAAGGTGAGCACCTGAGTGGCCGCACACGAGAGAATGAAAAGCAACCCATCTAATTAGTGGAGCCACACAGACGTGGCTCCACTAATTAGGTGTCTGGACCCTGGAGAAGACACACATGAGGTAAATAGGTGGGAGTAGGCTGCCGGGGAGAGACGGCCCTCCTTCCCAGCCTCAGTTCTGTGGCTGCTGTGGCAGGGGAGAGACCCCCCTCCTTCCCAGTCCCAACTCGGGGGCTGCCATGGCAGGGGAGACAGAGGGCACATCCATCACATCAGAAAGGTAAGACTACTGATATTAAAATATGAGTTGTGTGGTTTTATTTGTAGAACAAAGAAACGTTAATTATTATTACATTTTTTATAGAGAGCTTTTATTCAAAGCTCTTTATAATAGTTAACTTAATGATCTTTCCAAATGTAGTTTGTACCATTAGCTGTCTGCCGAGACCCTCAGCAAATTTTCAAGTGGTCTGCGAAAAAAAGTTTGAGAACCACTGCCTTAGAAAATAAATACATGGACTGGGACTTCTGACAGTTGGAGATCTTCTGCATTCCCATAGGCTCACCCGGAGTATTGTATTGACAATTAAATAAAACAGTTAGTTGTATTATATAATCAATTGTTTTGGCATCCACACTGTTGAGCACGTACACAACTTCAAATCAGAAAGAAAAGAAAACTTGACAATTAAAGTAGCTGTTAGGCTCACACACACTTTTAGTGCAATGATGTAGTACACCTCCCAGGGACATTTGGCCTCCAGTCTGCAATTCCTTTTTTTTATATATTTCTTTTTTCTACCAGTCTCAATCTCACTGACTTCTGTAAAATTACCCAGGAAACTGTACTGAGATCCAACACACAGATTGTCTGGTTACCTCTGGCAGCAATATCTTCTCCCTGCAGGGCTGGACTGGATCTGATCGGTGCTCTACCAGTCAGAGTGCAGGGCCAGCCATGCCTTGTGTCTCAACAATATATGTATTCACACAAATGCATCTGCCCTACTTACTTAATTCTAAGATTGCTTCTTAGAATAACAAGAGTAAGACAGCAGCCTTTTAGGAAAGTAGCAAACTTCCCTATCCCCTTACCTATAATCCACTGCTATATAAAACCAAACAACAAAATGTATTTTCCTTCTTGGAACTAAGAACTGTATAGATACCTTACTATATAACTGCTGCAAACAAATAATGTCCAATTACCCTGTAAAATTACAGGAAATTGTATTCAGCTCCAACCCACAGATTTAGTCTGGGTTACCCTGGCAGCTCAATCTTCTCCCTGCAGGGCTCGGCTGGACCTGACCCGTTCTCAACATGGCTGCCAGTTTTGTTTCCCTGAAATAACTTGCTTATTGGCCTTCAGCTTTTAGCTTCTCAGGAAAAGGGTATGTGTGCACATGCAGGAATGCCCACCCTTCATGAAGCCTTCCACACCAGCTTTAAAACACTACTGAACGCTGTTAACTTCCTGCACTCCCTCTAGTGTGTTGAAATAGCAACTACTTCTCTATGCTACCGCCTTGCCTGAGAGCAAGTAGAAACAGCAGCTGTAATTCCAGCAATAAGTGCTTCTGGCTGAACACCATGAAATAAAAAAAAAAAGAAATGGGGGTTACATAAAGGTGGCAGCTCCCTGCTCCAAGCTTTACATGTTTGATGCCATCAGTATCTCATCCTGCAGCAGACATCCCCTCCAGATTCCCACAGGACTTTGGAATAACCAAAAAAGGGATTCTAACCATGGAATCCTTTTTTGGTTTTATATTAAACCCAGTGGATACTGGGAAAGGACTCTGCGTTTAGTGAATGCTGTCTGGATACCCACATTTACATCATGCCCTGAGTCACACAGGTAAAGCCAGTACATTCAGGCATCATCAGTAAAGCTCATGGTTGCAGCATATTCCTCATTCGTGAGTCTTTGCGATTGGAGGCAGAAAAAAATCAAATGTTGCAGGAAAAATAGTGTACTGAAGGTAGCCGAAGAGTCCACCAATACAGGGCAACAGAAGTGAAGCTCTAGGCCATGGCATCAGAAAGTCCACCAGGAACGAGGATGCAATGGTGTAAGCCTCTCATAACTCACCCTCTGTGAAGGATCTTGGAGCAAGCCATGGCAGTTGCAAAGTGGATGGGGTCAGTTTGGGAAGGAGCAAGAACAAACTGAGCAGGAGATGCAGCCTCTGCTTGTGGCCGTCTTATAGAACCCTGGTTGGAATGTAAAGTTGCCTTTTGCAAGCATGAAATCCCAGCAGGAGGGCAGTGGAGTGGTTGCACAGCCATCTGCCCTCTCCTGGGGGTTAGTCATTTCCCTAGAGCAACTTTGTCTGCAGGGGTTGGAATTTTTTCTCTCCCCCTGTGCTTCTGGGCATGAATTTTGGGCAAAACCTAGTATTTGTCTCCTAAAAGGTAGTGAAATCTTCAGCTTATTTCTAAGAATATAAGGCCATTTTAAAGCTACACATGAGTTTCATTATTCAGGATCGTAAATCATTTCAGTTCACCTTAAAAGAAATGCAAATGCTATGACAACATAATTTATTCCCTACTGATGATCAGTTTGAATCTGTACTGAACCTCAAGCAAGCAGGCAAGCCTTAGAATAATTATTTTCAAATAATCTACTCCTTTAAATTTGATATAATTAGCTGAGTCAAGTAGCGAAATGGAAAATTCCCTACAAGGGTCAATAAATGGACTCTCTGTAAGTAAGCACTGATTGATTTGATATAAAGAAGGCCATTATTTCTTGAACTGCTGGAAAGCTGCCTAGTTGGGGCACTTTAGGATTTATAAAAATCAGATTATATTTAATACCTTATTATCCTTACTTTAAAAAGCTGCACCTACAGTTACATATAAGCCTTCTCCAACTTTAACAACCTGCAACCTCTCACCCTCCCTCTCATAAAAGCAACCACCCAGACCTATTTATGATTAATTGGTGCAATTTTCATCAAAATGATGTATTAAAATTAAGCTCCTTTCAATCATTTTCAATCAAGAACAGGTTAGATTCAAAATGGTAAATTGTTCATAAATTACAAAATCGCCCTCTGCCTCTCATATTCATGTCAGAGATATTAAGATTCCATAATATTAATTTTCTCTTGATTGTAAGAGAAACCAATTCTGATCCATCAACATACAGCTTCTGTGCATATAAGAGTTTGTAGAGATTAAACTTTGGTCTAAAGGATAGTAGGGGGAAAAAAGGGAACTGGATAAGAGTAATTTGTTTTATTAAAGTCCAGTGAACCTTGGAATGATCAAGATGCATGAAATGAAAAGGCCTGGGTAGTCAGGGGAAAGCAAAAATAAAAAATCAGACGTTATAGATGGAAAAGAATGATTAGGTCATTTAATCCAGCCATCTGCCAGCACAGGACTGTTCCCTACAAAGTATCATTTGTGCTTTGTACAGTTTAGTTTTAAATGACTCAAGCCAATGCATTTCCTCAACTTTGTTTGGGTGATTACTTCACACTAATCTCTCTGGGTGAGGAAATTCTCCTTTAGATTCAGCCTAAATTTGCCTTTGCTTATTTTCATCTCAGGATGCTGAATTATACCCCGTCCATCATTATAACCAGTTTCCTTTCATACTTCAAAGCAAATTTTCAAGCTGACCTTCAATTTTGTGTTTGACCACTTTTGAGCAATTCTCTGACTCTGCCCTCAAAGGTGGAAAGAGTTTTTCAAGGAGGAATAGAATAAGCGGATGCCCAACTGTGCATTCTGCATGCACAAATGGCTGTTTGCATGAGCAAAAAGGTGTGTAGTGACTGCTGGATAACAAGACTGTCTACAGTGAGGCCCTGTGTTTCCATGCTGGTTCAAGTCCTTCCATTTCTGCTGAAAGTCAGTTGTCTTCTCTTGCATTGCCTAATCAAACAATTGTTGTGCTGTGTGTGTGTTGACTGAGGCTGAGTATCTACCTCTAAACAAGATGTAAATTATTCAGTCTGTATTAAAAGGTGACTATAACAGTTTTTATCTACAATGCTGTGTTTAAACAGACCCTTTATTTATTTACTTACTTCAAGACTTTTTTTTTTTTAAGATTGTAATTTTGTTTATATTTCCTTGCTGAAGGTAGAGACTAAGGTGCACTTTGCTGGTGCTGATGCAAAGCAGGCTGGGAAATGACAGGTTGTGTCCTGCCAGAGGCTAGGCTGAGGCTATGGTAACCTGGCATCTGTGAAACCATCTGGGGAAAGCCTGGAGCAAGAGATTCGACTCCTTGGTCTGGGAGTTGCTGCTTGAGTTCAACATTCACAAGGGTAAAATGCTTAGATGCACTGCGTGGTACCAGGTTAGATATAATAAGCAGAACAGTGGAAGCTGATCGCATTCACAGCTTCTGAGACAGTAGCAGCAGTGTTCTCCCCTTACTAGCTCTTCTCCTCCAGAGCAGCAGTGTCCCCTGACTCTAATCCACTCCTGTCATCAACTGGGAAGCTCTCAGTTCCCACATATGAAAATCATTTTGTTGAGGGGAAATGAGCAAGGTTTTCTTTTCTTTTTTTTTGCAAAGCTCTTAGTTCTCTTTGACAATGAGCCTTTTCACCATTTAAATGAGAAAATATTAATTACAATCTCATCATATCCATTGTTAAAAACAACAACCACCCTGAAACCTATGTCCTTCAAAAACAAATGCAAATAAAGTGCTTGCGGCTTCAGGAAATGGGTTAATTGAACTGCCACCAGACTGTATCCCACTTTAGATTAGGCTGACTTCAGAACAGAGCTGATGTAGCTGTGCCACTGTAATGCTGTAGGCACTTCATACATGGATGGAAGAGGTTTTCCCATCACTGTAGGTGTCATAAATATAAAGGGAAGAGTAACCACCTTTCTGTATACAGTGCTATAAAATCCCTCCTGGCCAGAGGCAACATCCTATCACCTGTAAAGGGTTAAGAAGCTCAGCTAACCTGGCTGGCTCATTCTCCAATAAGTCTCCAATATTGCAACCAGTATAGGTAAGCCAGGCAAGGCGGATTAGTTTATCTTTTGTTTTATGTGAATTTTCCCTGTGTTAAGAGGGAGGTTTATTCCTGTTTTCTGTAACTTTAAGGTTTTGCCCAGAGGGGGATCCTCTGTGTTTTGAATCTGAATACCCTGTAAAGTATTTTCCATCCTCATTTTACAGAGATGATTTTTACCTTTCTTTTTTTTTTTTTAATAAAATCCTTCTTTTAAGAACCTGACTGATTTTTCCATTGTTCCAAGATCCAGGGGTTAGGGTCTTTGATGATTTTGTAACAAATTGGTTAGGATATTATTCTCAAGCCTCCCCAGGAAAGGGGGTGTGTAGGGCTTGGGGGGGAATATTTTGGGGGAAGACTTCTCCAAGTGGTCTCTTTCCCTGTTCTTTGTTTAAAACTCCTGGTGGTGGCAGCATACGGTTCAAGGACAAGGCAAAATTTGTACCTTGGGGAAGTTTTTAACCTAAGCTGGTAAGAATAAGCTTAGGGGGTCTTTCATGCGGGTCCCCACATCTGTACCCTAGAGTTCAGAGTGGGGAAGGTACCCTGACAGTAGGTAATCCACTTCCCTGAGCAGTAGTAGTATTTCTCCGTCAACCTTGCTGTATCTACTTCAGGTGTTAGGTCAGCATAGCTCTGGCACTCAGAGGTGGGAATTTTTCAGACCCCAGGGACAGGGGCCAAGCAAGCCAGAAACATGCCAGGGGCGGAGAGGGGGCTCCTGCTTGCTCAGCTCCTGTCCCTGGCAGCTGGGGTGGGACTGGGCCTCTCCCCAACCAGGCTCTGCTGCTGGAGACAGGTACCAAGTGAGCCAGAGCCCCTCCTCCCGGCATGCTCGGCCTCTGTCCCTGGCAGCTGAGCCCGGGCAAGGAATGGGGCCTCCCAGCCAGACCCTCTGAGGCAGAAGTGGCTCCGAACCACTCCCTGCCCAGCTGACAGGGAGAGTGGCCAAATGTGCCAGGGGAGAGGTGCTGAGGCTCTCTCCCTCCTCATCCCCGACAGGCCAATCTGATGGGGCACTTGACCCCCCCCCCCTCCCCGCCCATTCCTTCCCCTATGCCCTACTTCCCCTCCCCCTTCACCTCTGCAAGAATGCATTTCGCTTCCCCCTCCCTCCTCCTCTTTTGCCATCTAATAGTACCCTTCAGTGCCTCCTCCATCAGCTGTCTAGTTAGTGGCATTTATTAGTGCACTAGCACAAATCTGTTTTGAATAAACACACTGCAAATGTCAATTATTTGACTTCTGAGTTCTTTCCAACTTCGAATTCTCTTCAATTAAGAGGATTTTGCTAGGAGGTGGGGAAAGAATCACACTTGAATTCATCGGTTACATTCCAAATTAGCAATGTTTCCTGTCCTGTGAACTCTAGATGACATGCAGCTTTATAGAAAATAACTCACATTTCATATTAAAGAGATAGCTCATGCTTGTCAGAAAGTTTTGAAATGTTGTCAAAGAATGGATTTCTTGTTTCCATTTTCCAATCAGCTCTACTAATAAATCATAAGGCCAGACCTTGCACGCACTTACACGAGAGAGCAACTTTGTGCACGTGACTAAAGTTACTAACTTGCTCAAACATTTGCAGAATCAAACACTTAGATCCAAATCATCAAAGCTTCTGGCCAAGATTTTAAAAACTGGGAAGCCTAAAACTAAGTACCTAAATAAATGGTTGTTTATTCATGTGTGCTGAGCTCCCTGGAAGCTACCGGGTACTGAGAACTTTTGAAAATCAGACAACTCACTTAGGTGTCAAAATATGTATTTAGGAGTCTAACTTAAAGCACCCATGGGAGGTTACTGAAGACACAAATGAGAGTCAGGAGACCAACTCCAACTGGAAGTCACTGAGAGCTTGGGTGCCAAACTGCTCTTTGGGCCTTTGAAAATCCACAATTTTTTTTTATATAATCTTGGCCTCTTGTTCTAAGCATGCCTGTCATTCAGATTCTACCAAATTAGAATGATTATATAGCTACACTATCTGAAAATTAAAGTAAGGGGCAAACTAACACATTGCTATAGCAACAAGTGCTAATGTCATGCATGCTATGAATCACAGCTCTCCTGCTGGTAATAGCTCATCTTAAGTGATCACTCTCCTTACAGTGTGTATGATAACACACATTTTTTCATGTTCTGTGTGTATATAAATCTCCTCACTGTATTTTCCACTGAATGCATCCGATGAAGTGAGCTGTAGCTCATGAAAGCTTATGCTCAAATAAATGGGTTAGTCTCTAAGGTGCCACAAGTACTCCTTTTCTTTTTGCGAATACAGACTAACACGGCTGCTCCTCTGAAACCAGCTATATAAATAGTAATTGTTCATTTTCTTTCACCACTTCCTATACCTACCCCCACAGGTCAGTGCTTTCTGTAGACAAAGTGAGGAAAGATAAACTTTGGGCAAGTTACTGGAAAAACTAAAAGCACAGCCTGTCCCCACTCATGGGAGTTAATAGCTGGAATAGTTGCTTATGTTAACAGAGTGAATACTGTAAAAAGTTAACAACATAGAGTCTAATGACTGAGGTTGTTGTTTCTAACAACAAAGTTAGTAATACATGGAAACCTTTACTATTCAACTTACCATTGTCTTTACCCACAATGTGCAACTACCAATATGTATTTTTTCTTTTCTTTTTCTTATTGATTTTAACCCATTCCAATAAACATATTTTAAAGTAACGGGGAATGCAGCTCCCTCTCCTTGACTAAAAGCAATGAAAAAGTGCCCCCCCCTTGTCCCTCTCCAGGACCAGGGGACTAAGCTCCCCCTAATCTTGCCTCTTCACTGGATCGTAAAATGAAGATTTATTGGAAGAAACTGCTGGGCTTCAATTTCTCTTCAATTTTATGGGTCTTCAGCCTTCCCACCAGAAGGTGCGGCAGCATTAGCAGCTGATGGGAGAAGCAGAAATTTGCAAGCTCAGGGATGCCCTATGTGGCTCCTTTATCCTAAAAAGAGTCTGCCACTGGCTTCCTCTTTTCTAGTCAGATCCCAGGGGAAACAGAATAATTCTGACACTCCATATAGAGCATTGGTGCTGGGCTGGAGAGTCGAGCCGGGTGAACGTGTGATTTTTTTGGTTTGCTGGCACTTCCAAAAAATTAGGAAAAAAAAATCAATTCAGGTCAAACCAAAAAAGAAAAATTCCAAAAACTTTCAGTGAATCAAAAAAGTTGGCAAAAATTCAGTTTCGGGTTGAATAAAATCAGGCTAGAGAGTATTTGTTGTTTCTGGCCCAATGACTATTCAAGTATTTTATACAAAGTAGAACAGCTTCAACAGGAGAGACTGAGACACACCCAAACCCAGACTATTCTAATGCCAGGTGGTTAGGGCACTCACTTGGCAGGCAGGAGACCCAAGTTCCTACGCCAATGACTATTTAATAATTTACACACAGTGGAACATCTTCAACAGGAGAGAAAGAGGGAGCCCTGACCCAGAATACCCCATAGGCCACTGGCTGGGGCACTCTCCTTGAGTGTGAGAGACCAAACTACAGATCCCCGCTCCACATCAGTCAGAGAGGGAACTGAACCCAGGTCTCCTATATCATAGGTGAGTACCCTAAACTAACTGCACTGAAGGATATAAAGGGAGCCTCCTCCTGCTGCCATTTTGGAATGGTGCCTAAATCCCCTTGGAATCCAGCCTTCCCCCCTTTTATTTATTTATTTGCCAAAACTATTAAGCAGAGTCATGTCAGAGTGGGTGCACATACACATATTTTTGTTTGACTGAATAGGAGTCTGCTTGGGGATCTGGACTCCTTTCAGATACATTTATTCCCTTGTCCCTATTCACTTCCTTAGGCTACGTCCCATCACACAAGATGATGAAGTGTCACTTCACCCCACATGACATCAACACCGACAACAACCGACCATCAGAATTGGCGTGCTCCCCCCAATCTACTTTAACCATGTAGTCGACCTTTTAAAATTACAGCGTGCATATAAGGCACACACAACACAATATATAACATCTGTTCATATCCTAGTCTTGCACCATGTATACACTATGATCAAAACCAACAAGAGCTATACAAACCAAGGCTGCTCTTGCACTTCCCATCCCAACGCTTTCTAGAAATCAAACATCTTTCAGTATCGTTACTAAATAGTTATATTAGTGCAGTACCTAGAAACACTAATTGGACTTCCATTGTGCTAGGCACTGTACAAATACAGGCCACTGCTGCAAGAATGCACATGCTTAACTCAAAGCATGTGAGGAGTCCTTCAAAGGCACTATTCACCTACTTAAAGCTACATATGACTATAGGACTAGAAGTGACTTCCTAGGTCATCAAGTTCAGTCCCCTGCAGTCACAGGCAACCCCTTCATATTTTGTCCTGTTATGCACATAGAATAATAGAATCATAGGACTAGAAGGGATCTCTAGAGGTCATCTAGTCCAGTCCCTGGCACTCATGGCAGGACTAATTTTTATCTAGACCATCCCTGCCAGGTGTTTCTCTAACCTGCTCTTAAAAATCTCCAATGGTGGAGATTCCACAACTTCCCTAGGCAATTTATTCCAGTGCTTAACCACCCTGACAGTTAGGAATTTTTTCCTAATGTTCAACCTAAACCTCCCTTGCTGCAATTTAAGCCCGTTGCTTCTTGTCCTATCCTCAGAGGTTAAGAAGAACAATTTTTCTACGTCTTCCTTGTAAAACCTTTTATGTACTTGAAAACTGTGATGTCCCCTCTCAGTCTTCTGTTTTCCAGACTAAACAAACAAACCCAGTGTTTTCAATCTTCCCTCATACATCATGTTTTCTAGACCTTTAATCATTTCTGTTGCTCTCCTCTGGACTTTGTCCAAATTTGTCCAAATCTTTCCTGAAATGCAGTGCTCAGAACTGGACACAATACTCCAATTGAGGCCTAATCAGCACGGAATAGAGCAGAAGAATTACTTCTTGTGTCTTGCTTACAACACTCCTGCTAATACATCCCAGAATGATGTTTGCTTTTTTTGCTACAGTGTTACACTATTGACTCATATTTAGCTTGTGGTTCACTATGACCCCCAGATCCCTTTCTGTACCACTCCTTCCTAGGCAATCATTTCCCATTTTGTGTGTGTGCCCCTGATTGTTCCTTCCTAAGTGGAGTACTTTGGATGTGTCCTTATTGAATTTCACCCTATTTACTTCAGAACATTTCTCCAGTTTGTCCAGATCAGTTTGAATTATAATCCTATACTCTAAAGCACTTGCAACCCCTTGCAGCTTGGTATCATCCGCAAACTTTATAAGTGTACTCTCTATACCATTATCTAAACCATTGATGAAGATATTGAACAGAACCAAACCCAGAACTGATCCCTGAGGAACCCCAATCGTTATGCCCTTCCAGCATGACTGTGAACCACTGAAAATTAGTCTCTGGGAATGGTTTTCCAACCAGTTTTGCAGGCACCTTATAGTAGCTCCATTTAGGTTGCATTTCCCTAGTTTGTTTACCAGAACATCATGGGAGACAGTATCAAAAGCTTTACTAAAGTCAAGATATACCACGTCTATCGCTTTCCCCCTATCCACAAGACTTGTTACCCTGTCAAAGAAAGCTATCAGGTTGATCTGACATAATTTGTTCTTGACAAATCCATTCTGTTACTTATCACCTTATTATCTTCTAGATGTTTGCAAATTGATTGCTGAATTATTTGCTCTATTATCTTTCCAGGTACTACTGAAGTTAAGCTGACTGATCTGTAATTCCCTGGCTTGTCGTTATTTCCCTTTTTATAGATTGGCACTATATTTGTCCTCTTCCAGTCTTCTGGAATCTCTCCCATCTTCCATGACTTTTCAAAGATAATTGCTAATGACTCAGATATCTCCTCAGTCAGCTTCTTGAGTATTCTAGGATGCATTTCATCAGGCCCTGGTGACCTGAAGACATCTAATTCATCTAAGTAATTTTTAACTGTTTCTTTCCCTATTTTAGCATCTGATCCTACCTCATTTTCACTGGCATTCGCTATGTTAGATGTCCATTCACCACCAAACTTCTTGTTGAAAACCGAAACAAAGAAGTTATTAAGCGCCGCTGTCATTTCCATATTTTCTGTTGTTGTTTTTTCCCGCTCATTGAGTAACGGGCCTACCCTGTCCTTGGTCTTCCTCTTGCTTCTAATGTATTTGTAGAATGTTTCCTTGTTACCCTTTATGTCTCTGCTAATTTGATCTTGTTTTGTGCCTTGGCCTTTCTAATTTTGTCCCTACATACTTGTGTTATTTGTTTATATTCATCATTTGTAATTTGACCTAGTTTCCACTTCTTGTAGGACTCTTTATTTTTAGATCATTGAAGATCTCCTGGTTAAGCCAGGGTGGTCTCTTGCCATACTTTCTATTTTTCCTACACAGTGGGATTGTTTGTCCTTATGCCCTTAATAACGTCTCTTTGAAAAACTGCCAACTGTCTTCAGTTGTTTTTCCCCTTAGACTTGCTTCCCATGGGATCTTACCTACCAACTCCTGGAGTTTGCTAAAGTCTGCCTTCTTGAAATCCATTGTCTTTATTTTGCTGTTCTCCCTCCTACCATTCCTTAGAATCATGAACTCTACCATTTTATGATCACTTTCACCCAAGCTGCTTTTCACATTCAAATTTTCTATCAGTTCCTCCCTATTTGTAAAATCGCATCTAGAACAGCCTCTCTCCTAGTAGCTTTCTCCACCTTCTGAAACAAAAAATTGTCTCCAATACATTCCAAGAACTTGTTGGATAATCTGTGCCCCGCTGTGTTATTTTCCCAAGAGATG
Organism: Lepidochelys olivacea; assembly: GCF_965140295.1. Classification (NCBI taxonomy): domain Eukaryota; kingdom Metazoa; phylum Chordata; order Testudines; family Cheloniidae; genus Lepidochelys; species Lepidochelys olivacea. The sequence continues at coordinate 273,378,808 of NC_140411.1, forward strand.
TCTGGGTAGTTGAAGTCCCCCATCACCACCAAGTCCTGTGCTTTGGATGATTTTGGTAAAAAAGCCTCATCCACCTCTTCTTTCTGGTTAGGTGGTCTGTAGTAGACTCCTACCTTGACATCACCCTTGTTTTTTACCCCTTTTATCCTTACCCAGAGACTTTCAACAAGTCTGTCTCCCATTTCCATCTCAACCTCAGTCCAAGTGTATACATTTTTAATATATAAGGCAACACCTCCTCCCTTTTTTTCCTGCCGGTCCTTCCTGAGCAATCTGTACCCTTCTATACCAATATTCCAGTCATGCGTATTATCCCACCAAGTCTCTATGATGCCATCTATGTCATAGTTGTGTTAATTTATTAGCATTTCGAGTTCTTCCTGATTATTCCCCATACTTCTCGCATTATTATACAGACATCTAAGATACTGATTTGATTCCCCTACACCCCTGCCAGTTCTGTCTTGTCCCTCCCTTATCTCTGCTATAACAGCCCATGCTCTCCCCAAATTCTGACCCTTCTGTCATGTGTAAGTGTTTGCAGCATTGGGGCCACTGAGGTACAGGTGGTCCTTGCTCTCAAAAGAGTTCAACTCAGACAGAATGAGAATATTCTGGTCTGTCATTTACTTTGTAGACAAGACAGTCATAAACAGGCACTATCATCTGTTTCGATATTCTAGGCTTTTATAACAGGGCCACAGGTGCTTTTCCATCTCCTTGTAATTAATCTTTCAGCATAGCAGAAGGCAACTACGTCCCATTTCTTAAATGTTTTTGTTGTGACACAATTTATTGAAAAGTCATTCATCAAATGTAACTGAGCTATAAATGTCACCTATAGTTCTGTATTTTTCTATTGAATCCATAATCTTATTAACTTTTGGACACAACCAAATGACATGGGCCTAGTTGCCATAAGTCCACTGTGTACCAGATATGAAAAGTGCAGCAGAAGCAGGAAGAATTTTAATACTGCAGCTTAAATTTAATCTCCGCGATGGTCTGTTTGTCAAATCTAATGTCAGGCATTAGTTGGTCATAAACACACACTTAGCTAATTTCTCCATCTTGCTTGGAGGAAATTAACAGTGAATAAAGGATAAAGATATTTCCATTGGTAATTAATGCAATGCCAGTACTAAGGGGGAAATCCTTGCCCCATTCAAATCAATGAAGCCAGGATTTCACTGTAAAAATTCAATTGTGCCTTAAAGGCACCATCCTGCAATGGAGGTGCTACAGAATGCCACCTCACTGTGCAGGGGGAGCACACCCACTAATGCAGTCATTTGTGGGGTGCAACAGATTCCCCACTGTGTGTCAGTCCCTCTCTCCAGACCACAATGGAGGGGTCAGAGTCATGGCTCTATCCTTATGACACCTTTGGGACACTTCACTACTTGTCTCCCTATTTTTTGTCTTTATTGTTGTGGTGATTCTTGGTCTTTGTTCAGTTACATGAATGAGCAAGGCAAGCAAGGTTTGGTGCTTTACTGATAAAAGCTCTTCATACAAATAACCAAGAAATGTAGCTTAGGCCTTTCCTACATTCCCTCTTAGCAAACTTTCCTTTTGCTTTACTGTAACCATTCTGTCAGGTGTTGTCAGGAGCAAAAAGAACAGCGTTCAGTTATGTCAGGGTTCCTTCTGAAAACAACAAATAGCACCAGCTCCACCCAGGAACCTGGGAAAACTAAATGATCTGCACTGGATATCTGTGACAGGCAATACTTTCCCCTCACAAACATGGGGTACATTGTACCAAAAAAATGTGAGGAAAAACGGGACACAGAAATAAACTCGCAAAAGCCTCTAATAATGAATATCCATAGGTACCTATTAAGTAAGAGTCCCATCACTCCAGGGTATCTTGACAATAGACTTAAATTCAGTCCTCCACTTGCAGCTGTGAGCATTGAACCAAACAATGTGTTCCTGCAATAACCACTTCCCTCCTCCACTGCAGACCCACTCACTCTTTATTGTGCAGGGTTGGTGGAGTCCCAAGTTTGGGCAGTTCCAAGTCCTCCCCTTAAGGAAAATGCTGCCTAATCTTTTCCAGAGTCTCTACCACCTATCTCTGCCGTACTCATTACAGCTTTTATTGAGGTATAGCTAATCGGACCCTTGCCAGAGTTCTTCAGCTCGATCGTTGCCCTGTGCAGCTTCAAGAAAAACGACACCACCTTTTTACAAAGTCTTCAGGAGAGGACCTGGTGCCATATAGGACCCTAAACAGAATCCTGACTGCCAAGGTACACTCCTACCCAAAGCAGTAACCCTTTCTCCTCTTTGGCTGTATAGAGGCTCTACTCTCCAGCCATGCCAGACAGTAGTTTTGATCAGGTGACCCCTCACCCCAGGCATATTTGATGCAGTTCTCTTGTTCCTTCATTACCTGGCCAGGATTTATTATCCCCATTCTTTAAAGTTACCTAATTTTTGACCAAAGTTCCCCAAGCCATCACAAAACAGAAATGCAAATGAGGCCAGGCCCATTCAGCCATTTTCCCTCGCTCACATGCTGATGCTGGCAGAGAGCTCCATCCCCTAGAGTACTTCTGTCCATCTGGAGTTCTCAAGCTGCCCTGGCCATGCTTCTCTCTACCCACAGAGTGTCAATAGGCAGCTCAATCCTCTCTAAGGGCTTCAGGCCACAGGGCTTGGATTACATTGTTTCACATAAATGAAGGAGAAGGATCTCTAGAATGTTATGTACCTCAGACCCAATCTCTATTGCATGACTGAGTAGTTAAAACCCTGAACTGGGGCTCAGGAGCTTGGGAACCTGTTTCCGACTTTGCTAGGTTTCCAGGGTGACTTTGAACAAGTCACTTAACCTCTCTGTGCCTCAGTTACTCACTTGTAAAATGAGGATTATAATATAATACATCTCTGCCTCATGGGGGTGCTGTGAGAATAAATGAATGAATGTTGAAGCAGCTCTGGTGAGAGCCATAAACAAGCCTGTATACATATATTCAGTATTTAAATGTTAAGTTTATTTTTTCACAGGTGTAATTAGGGAAGCTTGAATAGGAAAAATCCACCTATAGAAATTTTAGATCAAACCAGACTGTTTGGATTACACCAGTTTAAAAAAAGAGGAACCATTTGTGATAGACCATCATGAGTTTCCCCAAGTCTTCTCCCCTTGTCTCGTATTTTAAAGCCCTTCTTATCAATTGTGCCAGCCTTGATCCCAGAAGATTAATACCCCAGGTACTCAAATGAAGTCATACGGTTAGACCTTGAGATATGAGCATGTCAGCCAAGAACCCTCAAAGCGCTGGCCCTGCCCATCCAGTGTCCCATCTCCAGCCATGACCATCCCTTATGCTTCAGAGGAAGGAGATGAATCCCCCACCCCCAACCCAGAATACATGCCTGGCTGAAACCCTAAAGCATAAGCTTTTAGGAACATATGGCATAAAAGAAGAAGTGAGCCCCAGGGCTGCTGATCCCTTTCCCCTATCATCACAAACAACCCGATTCTACAGACACACTCATCAATTTGCAATTAATCTTGAAAAAAAAAAGACCTAATTTATTCAATTTATGTAGCTCCTGGATCCTTTAGTATGCAGAGGGGCACAGAGTCAGACAGTACACCCAGGAAACTGTCATCAGAACCAGCCACAGAAAGCAAAGGGTCACGGCACCATGGAGAAGCATCCCTGGGCACCCCAGTTACAGTATAAAGTTGGTTGGCTCCATTCACAAAGGGGCTTAGGTGTTCCAACATGGAGCATTGCAGTTCCTAACTTTTAGGTGCCTACAAAACCACAGGAACACCACTGCTATCTATAAAGCATGAGTTAAGCATGTAGCCACCGTATACAATGAAAGGGGAGAGACAGATGCCTTACGCTGTGATCCACAAAGCCAGCATACTAGGTGGGGAATTGCCTAAATTAGCCAATGGGAGTTGGAGACGGGGGCATGTGCTAAGCCCCGCTCCTCTCTTGGAGAGGGACGCCTAAGTCCAGGCTGCAGGGAGGCACCTAGATCTGCTAGTGATCCACAATCAGAACCAGCTGCCTAGAGTTAAGTGGTTTAGATGCACATGTTTATTGCAGGAATGCACCTGTCTTACTCCACTCTAAACAGCCGGAGAAGGTGGTGTTGGTGCCCACCTTATAACTTTTAACCCAGTGCTGAGAGCACTCACCTGGGATGTGGAAGGCCCATGTTCCATGACAGTCATTCTCACTGCCTCTGGCCCAATAGGTATTTAAATATTTATCCACAGCAAAACAGTCATTGGGCCAAAAAGAGAGGGAAGGAAAAATAAGAGAGTGAAAATAACTCTTTAGTTCAGGGGCTAAGCCATCCACGTGAGACATATGGGGTCCAGTCCCTCTACTCCGATCACTTTTTCTTTATCCACTGTGGAACAGCTTCAGGAGGAGAGTGAGGGAGTCCCATAGCTCAGTGGTTATAGCATACTCCTGATAGGTGGGAGACCCTGTTTAAATACTGTCTCCCCTTTCGGGGGGGGGGGGGAATCAAACCTGAGTGTCTCACATCCCAGGTGAGTGCTCTAACCACTTGGCTAAAAGTTAAGATGGGCCACATCTTCCTTTGCCCAATTTTTGAATTGGTCCCAATCCGCTAGACAGCCTCTGGGCACACCTATCGGACTGGGCCCCACCTGGGACATAGGCAGATGAACACTTATCTTTCTCTGGTTTGTGACTCGCTCCGCATCTTGGGTGGGAAACAGGCATCCGGCCGCCTAGAAGGAGGTGGCAGTGCACTTGTGCAGAGGCTGAAAACATAGGCACCAAGGGAACATTTACTTTGAAAACTGAGTGAGTTCAGCAGGAGTTTTGTGAATCACCGTGGAGGCAAACCTGGGACTTAGGTGCCTAAATATCCTTGTGGGTCCCACCCCTTCTCCTTGTTCTGGGATGTTAAAGTGAACCTATTGCTACCCCAGTTGGGGAAATTAAGGTGGGGTGCACGTGTAGTGCCCCCCCAGAGCCACAAAGGGATTGTATGGATGGCCCACACAGCCCTTCCCCCATTCTTGCCTTACTCATAGATTTGAATCCCTATGGAGCTGCCACTGGGTTCAGATGGCGTATAGGGAATGGGGTAGCAAGCCAAAAAGCTGGCTTTCCTCAAGTGTTCACCTCCCTAGCTGAGGCAGGGTGCGGGGTTTGCAAAAAGAGAGGAAAGAGTGTGGCACACACTGGAGAAGAGGCTATCATTGTATTCCAATGCTTCTTTGGTGGGGTTAAAGCATCGAATATTAGAGCTGAGTTTATTCATTCAGACCTGATCCCAAACCAATAGCTGAAACAAGAGGCAGGAGTATAATGAAAAGCAATTTGTTACAAGCTGTAAAACCTATTAAAACAGGAAAAAGAACTGCATTAATTTCCTCAATGAGTTTGGGAATAATGTTTAAACTGCACCAGTGGGTGACGATCAGAGCCATCTGCTTCTTTCTCCCTCACACTGAGACAGTTGATTATGTCTTTGCACCAAATCTGAGCAGCATTCTTTGATAAGACTCATAGTAAAAAAATGTGTTTAATAATGTTAAGTTAATGTGAGAAAAGCAATGTAATTCAAAGCTAGCGCTTCCATTATCTCACTGTTAACAAATGCCCAATAGCAGAAGCTGCTTGCTTTTGTGCAGATTATTATATCAGGTGCTTCATCAAAATTAAAACCTTTAGTCATGCTAAACACACGTATATACAGAATTTCCAATAATTTGTATAGACATTTTCCTGCTGCCATATCACCCTGAGCTGCAATCTCATCAAATCTTTATCAGAGATAGGTAAGCTTGGAGACTGCCAATAAACAAACAAAGGAACAAACCCCATCACTGGGTTAATGAGTCACTAGGCATCACTCTTACATCTGTGTAAGTACTTAGCCTATGTCCCAGCCTCCTACTAGGTCACACTATGCTGTTACAAATGCCATCTTTCAGATGAGATATAAAACTGTAGTCCTGACCACTAGTGGTCATTAAAGATCCCCTGGCACTTTTTCTATGAATAGGGGCGTTGATAACCCTACTGGCAAATTTCCAGTCTGGGTAATTACATTCTGCTTACCTAAATGTTTCCTGTAGTTTAAATCAGATATTAAAACTGGTGTGTGGTGTTGGTCCGCACAGTTAAACAGCTGCACTGTTCTACCCTAGAAGGAGCTTGTTATCAGTGGTTAAAGAATACCTATATAGTGACTGCTGGTCAGTTTATAAAGCACTTTAGCATATTCCCTGCATAAGAATCTCACAGACTGTAAATGTAAGATTATCATCATAAGCATTGCATAGGAAACTTCAGGAAGAATATGTGCACATTCCAGCATCTGGGAATGACTTAGGTCATAATATCAGTCCTCATTTTTGTGTCTTAAGACAAATGCATATGTCCTTGTATGCAGTAGCATACCTCAACATGTAGTAGGTTATATGTAGATTTCAGGATTGAAAGAAAGGAGATTTGTATTAGATTTATACACATTTTTCGTTTTAGCTTATTTTCTTATTTAAGCATAGAACATGCTCTATTCTTTCAATGGGAAAAGGACTGGCTGATGACAACAGTCTGCATACTAATTAAGGTCAGACTCTAAGACAGCTGTTGTGAGAAGCCAGGTGGGTATGTGTAGGAAAGTCTTCAAAGAAAATGGCTGCATTATTAACTATCATTATGTATTTATAATGGAGTAGTGCCCCTTGGCCCCAATGAAGATGAAAACTCTGCTGTGCAAGGTGCTTCACAAACATAGTAGGATGCATTTCCTGCCACAAAGCGCATACAGTCTATGAAGACAAGAAACAGAAAAAGGTGGCAAAAAGTAAAAGATCAGGGATGGATGCACATGTAGTTAGTTCAGTCCCTTCTCTTATTTGTTCATTCATATTTATGTTCAGACTTCAGACACATGCCAGACATGTCCATTAAAAAAATCGGAAGACCTGCACTGTAATCTAATTTACCTACTGTAATTTTAATGGGGCTACAATTGCCTTGGGCCAGCCCAGCCCAGCCAGTCCCTTGCCTTTCTGACTGTTTTAATGTCTCTCACATTTCTCTCACTACCAAAGGATCTTCTTGTTTTCTTAAAGAATTTTCTCATTGGTATTTATCACACTAACAGTGTGGCAAAAATCTAGCCATTCTTTTTTGCCCCCCTTAGATAGAGCAAATGCAGTGATGCCTTTAGGTTTTACCCCATTGGGACTAATTAAAGTAGGTTGTAACAGGAGAGATTACTCACTGCACCAGTTGGGCAGAAGAGGGAAGCTGTGTTCCACCTTTTACTTTAACACCCATGCTTACGGACTCCCAATGGCAATGCAGTCTACTCTACATGTCATTCAGATTCCATGAATGACAGTATGGCCAGTAACATAGGCGGCGAGTTATATGGGCCGTGGTGCCCGTGCTCCACCAATATTTAGGAACGTGGGCCCGGATCCATCAACGTTTGGGCTTACTGCACTTTGGGGGGCCCCCTTCCCGCCCCTGCTCAACCCCCTCCCCACACCCATTCCATCAAGCCCCTGGCCCACCTCTTTCCGGCTTCTGCCGCCTCCTCCTCCGAGCAAAGCTATAGCTGGCAGTGCAGGGCAGGCTGGGGCTGGGTTGCTTGCTGCTGCCAGCGCCAAGCTCCCCGCTAACCCTCCAGGTTGCCTTATACCCAGCGTCCCCCATGGCCAGTAATAACTGCAAATGCCGTATAGGAGCAGTATTTCTCAGACCTGCTACTACAGGAAGAGAAGTTCGGAAGAGGCAGGCTATTTGCATCCCAGACTATACAGATAGATCTGAAAGTGAAATACATCCACTCATAAGCCTTCCTCACATCTCAAGATGTTGGGAGGAGGCAGCCAGCCAGTCCTGTGAACATTCTGAGAAAAGGCAGGATTTGCAGGCCACTTGGTTCCACCTAAGAAGACAGTGACAAGTAAGATGGGGAGAAATGTCCTGTAGAGTGATAGGCTCTGCTTTGGTGTGGGCACCACCATGTGGTATGGTATGTGGGGAGAATGTGTGGCCTAGTCCAGTCTGGGACAGCTTGCCTCCTGGGAGAGCTTCACTTTCATAATGAAAAGTGCCAGTTTTTCAGTTTCATTATGAAAGTTTTGCATAGCTATAACAATTAATAGAGCAGTTAATAGCTTTAGGCTGCCACTAAATCCTGGGCTAATTATTCCTATAACATATTTATTGCAGGCCATTTATTTACACATGTTGTCCATTGTTTTAAACATAGTCTGCAAAAGGGTTCAATATTTGCTTTAACAAGTTTGAATTTTCCCATGTTAATTTTGTCTGAAATGTAGATGGTCTTTCTCAGTATCCCTGTTAATTTGATATTCCAACAAGGTTCTGGGATTGGAGAATGTGAAAATAATCCCAGACTTCTATGGACACAATTTGCTTTCTCCCTTGTGTTAATTCATAATGTCTTTTTTAAAAAATGAAAGGTTTGGTTTTGTATAAAATTATTCAAATTGTTATTTTTGTTTTTATATACTGCTCTCGATGCATGAATGGGACAAGGACAATGTGTTGTTCTTAAAATTGGACCCCTTCATTGTGATCTATGAAAGTTGGTCAAAATATATAATTAGTACAGTATTTCAATCTGTCTTTGTTAAGAATCATTAACAGCTCAGAGCCCATTGAAGTCAGTTGCAAAACTGCAGTGGGAACTGGAATAGGCCCTCAGAGTAAGATTTTTAAAAATGATTGGTGTTCTTAGATGCCTGACCTAAGATATCTTAAAAGGGTCTGGTTTTCAGAAAGTGATGAAAACCTACTTTTAAAAATCAAGCCTTAAGTTGAGCATCCAACATTTGGAGCACCTAGTATCAATCACTTTTTAAAATCTTGGCCTTGGTCTTTCATTCTGTCATCATTGTCCTCTGATCAATACATCTGAATATTAAATAAGTCATTTGATTAATTGTATAGCTCTTAAATAAACAGAGTTCAGAAGTTCATTATGCTTTGCCTACTGAAATTAAGTCTCTTCCATTTTCTATTTCAGTATATGCTATGAACAATGTTGTGGCTTAACTAAAGCATAAATCTCCATAATTTTCACAATGACTAGCTCGTATTATAGTTGCAGTTTAACCCTTGTTTGAAATTGCATAGCTTTCTGCCAGAAGGGACAATTCACTTACACAATGGGTGTGTCCATGTCAAAATAAGCTCATTAAAATTTCACAGATCAATGCTATAACCCCTGGTAGAAGAAGAATGGAATAAATATATCATCAAGATAGACAACAGACCACTGCCTCAGTCACAAAGAACAGAATTTCATTTACTGATTTTTCTCATGATGTTGAGAAACATGAATACAAAAACTTAGGATGTTACCCTACTATATTTCACCCCAGAAAGCAATTGTGATATTTACATAATCTCAGAGCATGAGCAAAAACACATCTCAAGAGAACAGGGTATAGAACATTTAATTATAATCCAGTTCAGTGGTATCATACTCTCTGCCGGGTGGGGCTGTCAATAGACTGGCACTGTTGAAGCTGAGATGTGAGGTTGAGATGTGGTCAGTAATGGATGGTGAATACCTCCCAATAGTATTCAGAGTGGTAGCTGTGTTAGTCTGTATCAGCAAAAACAATGAGGAGTCCTTGTGGCGCCTTAGAGATTAACAAATTTATTTGGACATAAGCTTTCATGGGCTAGAATCCACTTTATCACATGCATGGAGTGGAAAATACAGGAGCAGGAATTAAATACATGAAAAGATGTGAATTGCCTTACCACGTGTGAGGTTAGTCTAGTGAGACAATTCAACTGACAGCAGGATACCAAGGGAGGAAAAATAACTTTTGAATTGGTAATGAAAATGGCCCATTTCAGACAGTTGACAAGAAGGTGTGAGTAACAGTAGGGGGAAATTAGTATTGGGGAAATTAGATTTACGTTTTATAATGACCCAACCACTCCCAGTCTTTATTCAGGCCTAATCTGATGGTGTCCAGTTTGCAAATTAATTACACTTCTGCAGTTTCAGGTTGGAGTCTGTTTTTGAAGTTTTTTTTTTTGTTGAAGAATTGCCACTTTTAGGTCTGTTATTGAGTGACCAAGGAGATTGAAGTGTTCTCCTACTGGTTTTTGAATGTTATGATTCCTGATGTCAGATTTGAGTCCATTTATTCTTTTGTGTAGAGACTGTCCGGTTTGGCCAATGGACATGGCAGAGGGGCATTGCTAGCACATATCACATTGGTAGATGTGCATGTGAATGAGCCCCTGATGGTGTGGCTGATGTGGTTAGGTCCTATGATGGTGTCCCTTGAATAGATATGTGGACAGAGCTGGCATCAGGGTTTGTTGCAGGGTTTGTGTCCTGGTGTTTTTGTTGTGTGGTGTGTAGTTGCTGGTGAGTATTTGCTTCAGATTTGGGGGCTGTCTATAAGCAAGGACTGGATTGTCCCCCAAGGTCTGTGAGAGTGAGAGATCGTTCTTCAAGATAGGTTGTAGATCCTTGATGATGTCCTGGAGAGGTTTTAGTTGGGGGCTGTAGGTGACGGCTAGTGGCGTTCTGTTACTTTCTTTGTTGGGCCTGTCTTGTAGTAGGTGACTTCTGGGTACCCTTCTGGCTCTGTCAATCTGTTTCTTCACTTCAGCAGGTGGGTACTGTAGTTGTAAGAATGCTTGATAGAGATCTTGTAGGTGTTTGTCTCTGTCTGAGGGATTGGAGCAAATGCGGTTGTATCCTAGAGCTTGGCTGTAGACAATGGATCGTATGATGTGGTCTGGATGAAAGCTGGAGGCATGGAGTTAAGTATAGCAGTCAGTAGGTTTCCAGTACAGGGTGGTGTTTATGTGACCATCACTTATTAGCACCATCACTTATTAGCAATGTAGTATCTAGGAAGTGGACTTCTTGTGTGGACTGGTCCAGGCTGAGGTTGATGGTGGGATGGAAACTGTTGAAATCTTTGTGGGATTCCTCAAGGGCCTCCTTCCCCATGGGTCCAGATGATGAAGATGTCAACAATGTAGCGCAAGTAGTTCATTGACAGCAAACAAAAGTAGTATCAACATAGCCAGAGAGAAGTCATTAAAACTTTCAAATCAATATTTCCAGAAACATTTTTCTATTTGCTTTAATTTGGAGCTATTTAATGGCAGTTCTTTTTAGAAATATGCAGATATTAAAATATTTGATTTTTCTCACCTACTTCAAATTGCTTTACATATACAGTTTCTGGTGTGATTAAGTCGTGCAAATTAAAACCCTTGTCCTCTGACTCATTGATGTGTCATCCAGATGATGTGTAATGCTCTGATACACTGGCACTAGTCTCCTACTAAGAGAATGAACAGTAACTATTTGGACATCTTTAGAGCCGGAGCTTACATAGCTGTGCAAACCTTTAACGATGAAAGCAGCTTCTTTATCTTTCTCATTTTATAATGCAGAGCACAGTTTGTATTTGATAGAGTATCAGGTTTTGTTTTTCTATGCTCAGACTCTTCAGATCTGCCAAGAAATTCTCAAAGCTATTTTACATCAATGGGCACTCATCCTTCTTTTCTGTTACACTTATGCCTAGAATGCACCACTGCCCTCTGATAAACACAGCAGCCAAGATGGTCTGTTGCTGAGAAATATGGCATTACTATAAATATAGAAATTATAGAACATTCTTCACATATTTTTATACCAAAAGTCAATTAAAATACAATTTAAGGCCCCCAGCCTGCAAACGCCTGCTGAATAAAGTTAAGCACCTCTGTAAGTGTTTGCAAGTTTGGGGCCATAAACTAAGTTTTCAGGGCAGGAACCATCTCTCACTATATTTATGAACAGTGCCTAGCACAGTAAGCTCTTGATGTGGATTGAGCCTCTAGGTACAAATGTAATGTAGTACAAATTATTAATAAAATACTACCATGAGATCAGGATATGGGTTATCATACAGTAGGAAATGTGTTTTTAGGAATCTAGTCTCCCAGATCATATTTAAAAACAAAGTAATATAACATTTTGGCAGGCCAATTTTCAGTTCAGAATCTGATGTGATTCATGTTTGAGATGGTATGAATCCAGTCTGACAGTGGTTTCCAGTCAGGTTTGCAAAAATGGGTCAGATTTGTCTAGATCAGATTTGGGTCTAAGTATGATCTAGCAAAAAAATGGGAACTGACTGAACATTCTTGAGTACTTCCATGTATTTGTGTGTGTAGTCTATGGGGGGGGGGGGGCGCGAAGAGGAAGATATCCAAAGCAATTTGATAAATAAGAGTGAAAACAAACCAAAAGATTTCAAAGTCTTTCTGTCCAGAGATAGCTGTTAATCAAAAGCTCAATTATAATGAACATTAATAGGGATCGTCCTATATCTTACAGAAGCCTGTGACTGGGTGAATAAACCCCACACCCAGAAGAGTTTCTTTGGACCCAGGCACTTCCACCCTACCATAGCTGCAAAGCATGTATGGGCTAGAGGAGGAACTTAAAAAGGGGAACAAAAAATTGGGTAGCAGGCAGCCAGTGGAGTTGAACAGATGTACAATCTTAGATCCTCGGAGGGAGCACTGTGCGAGTTCCATTTGACTGGCGCTCCTGCCTTTTGAGACTCCAATAGACCCACTGAAGAGAAAAGAATTCTGGACACTCAGAAGGGCTGAATCTTACTTTGATTTGTTATGTTTGTTGTCTTCACTTTGCCCTTTGGGAGGAGAAGACTGGTAGGAAGCAGTGGTGCAGCATCTTTGGAGTGCAGAACTTCGCTGCCTACCACATGGCCCTGGATTGGAACCCACTGGACAGGGTGGACCCAGGTTCCTGTACCAACCCCTGGGCCAGGTAGAAGGTGGAAAGCCTACCGCTGGTGTGATGGAGTCTAGCCAAGAGAAGGCTCTGAAGCCAGGAGGGTTAACCTCCTGAGACCTCAGCCCAAGGGAGGCCTGGAACCCCTTGCTTGACTGCAGGGATATCCTTTGCCAGGGTATTTATATACTCCAAAAGAGGTGGATATAAACACGTGATCCAGGCAGAAGAGCTGGAATGACTGTTGGCAGGGGGAGTCAGGAAAGATGAGAGCCTGCTACACCCAACCCTAGGCACAAGGGGATGCCTGCAGTGGGAGAACTCCTTCACTGGGACTTATATAAATGTCTACTGTTAGGTCTCCATCCGCTTTTGCCTCACCAGTGAGCAAAGCACCTAGCCTCTATACTCCAATCAGCCCTCTATTCCATCTCGGGGCAAACTGTGCCTTTAAAGCACTGTCCCCTCTTAAGGATAGTCTGGAGCTGTACAGCCCCATGGGAGTGGAATGGAATGAATTGTACCTCAGGTACCATCCTTCACTGTGCTCCCCAAAACACAGGGTGGGGGAGGAGGTAGCACTATCCTTTACTATGGTGCAACCTTTTCCCCACCCTGGGTATACGTTCCACTCCAGGGGCTGTTGGAGGGGTAAGGGTGAAGCCCTGTTCCTGCTTCGTCCCCAACCTCAAACTAAATTTGTGATCACCATTCCTTTAGCAGCTAATTTGCACTGGTACAGTAATCCTTTCTCCAATAGGAAAATAATTTAGTCACATTCTCAAAAAATGAAATAAAACGTCTGAAAATAAGATGTAAAAAAATACTCCTAAGATGCTAGAAAGACAATTCCCATCATCTATTCCTGCACAGACCGTGACACTTACAGAAAGTGCTTCATGTGGAAGAAACAGCTATAGAATACAAGACAATATTGAAGATTCTTGTAATATCTGACCTCCAAATTCATATTGTGCCAAAGAAGTTATATTCATTAACTATATCTTCCTGTTTATTTCCCACTTGTCTTCAACTTAACTCTTCTCACTTTTATTTAATGATCTGGATTTTATTACATTAGATTTTTTTTACCTTTAAAATATAGGTAAGAATCCAATGTACAATAGAGCTCACTTTTGTCAATATGTATTTTCGGTCACAGTGGTCTTCAAAAGCCTGGTCCAAAGCCCCTTGGAGTCAAGGCTCCAAGACTTCTGTGGGCTTTGGTTCCGTGTCAGCTGCAGGAAATCAGAACCTGCAACTACAGTCTGCTTTCGAACAGATTTTCAGTTCTGTGCATGGTGAAATACTTGTGGCTTTTGTTTTCTTAATGTCTTTAAAAAAAGTCTTTGGTCAAACATTCTGAAAATCCTATGATTAAAAAGTAAACACAGAATCATCATTTAAAATATTGCTCAACGTGATTGTGTAAGCCTAGCAATGATGAGACAATTCTGAGTTAAAGCCGGTACTCCCTCCTTAATGCTCCCACACGAGTAGAGGGTTGTTTGCATTGGTATGATTATGTGCGCTGGATTTCAAGACTGTATACCATTGTGGCTATTTTCTGTCAGAGCTCGAGAAGCAGCTCATCTTAATAATGGCAGGCTGCACACAGCTCTTATATTATCCTAGGATTGTTGATTTACTGTGTATTGTCACAGGGTTCACTCACTGCTTGTGGAGACTCCTGCTGGCCATCCTGGGGATTAGCATCCTGGGGTAGGAAGCATTGCATCCTTCCTACCCCTCTGGCAGTGTCTCTCCCATCATCCTCTGACCCTGTGGACCCCACTCACTTCAGGAACTGTAGCCTCCTCTTCATGATTTAGTCCTCTGGCCAGGTCACCTTCTGGGGTATATCAAAGTCTTTTCTTCAGCAGTCCTAGGCAGTCTTCCCATTCACTTCCTTGTCATTGCTACATCCCCAGTGGCCAGTAGGGGAACCCGGGCCTGCCCACTACTCCAGGTTCCAGCCCAGAGACCCTCAACCCAGCAGTTCTGGGCTTTACTCACTGCTCCTTCAACTACTGGTCCCCTCACTTTCTCTGGGTTTTATCAGCTCCAAATCCTCCTACTCTTCCCAGGGAGTGACTGCTGCCCCCATCTGTTGCCAGCTTCCTGGCTTTATACAGGTCCCACCCATTCCTGTCCAGCTGTGCCTGCTTCCAATTAGTTTCCTGCTCCCTGACTCCTGCTCCAGATGCAGCCTATGGAGTTAATTGGCCTTCCTGGCCCTCTTAACCTCTTCCAGTCCTGCATGGGGTGGACATCCCACCACAAACCCTCCCACTCCAGCCTGCAATCCTCAAGTGGACAGGTACTTTCTCCCCTGGAATTGTTTCAGCTGGGCCCGCAGGTCATCCCCCTCAGGCTCCAGGTCTCCCACCATGAGGAGCCACATGCCATTCTCCTCCATGGCATCTCTGAATTTCTGGCTCTGAAATTCTGCATTATCTTGTGCTACTCGCAATGCCTGCTTGGTGGCTTTCAGTTTCTCCTGTAGCCCTGGTCCTTCTTCTGCAGAGTCTCCTAGCACTCCTTCTCCCAGGGTATGAATTCCCAGCTTGTCTCGATCAATCTCCGTATTAGTTCCCATACCCTTTAACTTGGCCTCTGAGGGACTCTTTCTTTTCTCCAATTTCTCTTCTCCCTTTTGGCCTCCTCTATCACCTTAGTGCACCCCCTCTGGTTATCTGGCACTTCCTTCTAGTCCCTTCCTTTTTCCTGTCTTGTCTCCTTTTTCCTTATCCCCCCCATTGGGACCCTGCTCACATGTCCTGGTTCCCACAGGTAAAATAAGTGCCCGCCCTTTCCTTCACAGGTCAGGGACCTTGGGGATTTCCTGCTTGATTTCCCTTGGGGCTAGACTTCTTATCTTCCCAGTAGGGATGCTCTCAAAGTGTCCCCTCCACCCAGAGGCATAACAGTGCCTTGCTTAGGCTTCTGACCTCCTGATCCTGGGACCTCTTTTCTTGCCCCAGTCCCTCTGGCCCCTGCTCACCTCCTGGAGGATCTTGAGCAAGTAGTGCTTCTCTTCAGCTGTCTCATGTAGTTCTGTGGGTATCTCTGCACCTCCCACTGTCACCACTAGTTCTCTATGATGTCGTCTTATTAGGGCCTGCATCCCTCTTTGTTGCTCATCAGCCCCCTTCACTGGTGGCAGCAACTCTGTGGCCCAGCATGGGAATGTACACCTGCCATCCACTAAGAAAACCTCTACGCATGGTGGCTCCATTGTCCTTTGCCCGAAGTGTCTCTTCTACAGTTTTCCCACCTCCCATGTTTTGGGACAGCTGTTTTATACTCTCTCTGTCTCTCACATGCCCCTTGTATCAGGGACAATAGCCTGCACAGTCTTTCAAACTCCCCTTGAATCAGGGGCGACTGTCATGACCGCATTTTTCACCAATTGTCACAGGGTTCACTCACCACTAGCAGCACCTCCTGCTGGCCATTCTGGAGATTAGCTCTGGCCAGGCATTGTGCACCCCATCCAGTAGAGTCTCTCCCATCATCCTCGGGACTCCTCTCACTCCAGGAACTGCAGCTTCCTATTCATGACTCAGTCCTCCAACCAAGTCACTATGTGTGTTCCCCCCTTCCAGGGTATATTAAAGTCTTTCCTTCAGCTGTCCTGGGCAGTCTGCCCATTCACTGCCTTCTCATTGCCAATTCCCCAGTGGCCAGTAGGGGAACCCAAGTCTGCCCATTATTCCAGGTTCCAGTCCAGGGACTCTCAACCCAGCAGTTCTGGGCTTTACTCTCCCAACCCTCACCACCCCTTCCTTGGACTGGTTTCCCCTTTCTCTGGTTGTACTATCTCCAAATCCTCTTCCCAGGGAGTGACTACTATTGCCAGCATCCTGGCTTTATACAGGCCCCATCTGTTCCTGTCCAGCTCTGTCTGCTTCCAATTAGTTTCCTGCTCCTTGGCTCCTCCTCCATGTGCAGCCTGTGGAGTTAATTGGCCTGCCTGGCCATCTTAACCCCTTCCAATCCTGTGTGGGGTGGACACCACCATCACATGTACTTTAAAAATATTGATCATCTTTCCTCCTCTTTAACCCAGCAAAATCCTGACATGGTTATTAAACTAACATTTAACCTAAGAACACTTGTAAAACAATCTTCTTTCCCTTTGACTACAGTTGCTTGAGGTGAGAAAAGGTAAAAATCATATAGTTTTTCCTTCAAACTGAATGTGTAGATGTTATTTTAAACCACAAAGAACAGTTAAGTCCCAATCCTAAAAACTCTCATATATGTGCTTAATATTATTCACAAGGTTAATCTCATTGAAGTTAATGGGACTACTCAGGTCTTTATGGTAAGTACATATTTGTAGGTCTGGAGCCTGGGGGAGATGATTCTTGCCACAAAAAATTGTTATGAAATCCTCAGTGGAGGATAATGGCAATATCTAAAAGTGGAGTGGCAAAACTTTTCCATCAATGTTTGCTCAGTTGAAGTTCATAGAAGTAGGGAAAGATCATCGGCCGCCCTTACTCACACTGAGCAGTGCCACGGATTTCAAAAGGGATGTTCCTGGAGTACAGTACGGCTTTCTACGTGAGAAAAGTTGGCAGAATCCTTAGTACCTGCATGAAAGCAATGCCTGCTGTTCCTGAGGAGCTGGAAATCTTTTTTCAGGATTATGATTTAAACATTGTCATAACTGAATCAAACCTAAAAGAAAATAGAATGTCAACACCCTCTGGCTTTTCCTGTAGCATTCTGATCTCATTTTGTTTCAAAAATTGCCTTCCTAAGATCTATTTTCCTGTTAACATAAAATATTCCTGAAATATCTATCAACAAAAGACTTCTGACTATAGGAAGTGAATTGAGAGAAAAATTTATGGCTCAGTTTTTCCTTCAAATAAGTTGGTACACCGGTGTGTACAGCATTTGAGAAAATCAATTACTGTGCCTTCTAATACAAGTATGGTGCTAATATGCAAATATGTGGGGCCTATACAGTATGTAAAAGTCAAGCCCTAACATTTCTGGAATGCAACAAAATGCAGTAGTCATGTTCAGTGCAGGCCTACACCATTAGGAATTTTCGTTTTCTTGTGAGGAGACGTAGCATATTTTCTTTTCCTTTCTGCTGCTGATTTTTCTAAGCACTCTTGCTATGAATATCTTCATTGCTGAATATGGAGAACTGACACTAATTAGGGCATGGAAACTTTTCATGCACTGTATCCCAAACAGCTCCGTCAATGCGCTTACTCACTATTTCTATTTTGGGCCCCTCTTGAGCAAATCTGCCAGAGCTGTCCTGAAGCCTGCTTGATAGTGGTTTGTGTGAGGGAATTAGGATGACTTTCTTTTTTAATCACCACTGACAACAACAACAATCACCCGGCATTCACTTGGCTAGGAACCCCTGAAAAGCAAAATCAAAGAAATTTGAATAGATCCCTGCCAATCAAGATGACAGAGCTCTACCTTAGATCCCAGTCATGGAAGCTGCATATGAAGCCCAGAATTTGGCGCTTTCCTTTCTAAACTCTCTCTTGCCCTTCTCCTTTCCCCCTGATCCCGACACTGAGTGCTGGGACTCAGAAATCAGAGTGGATATTACTCACCTACTTCTCCCCTCCTTGCTCTGGGATGTAAAATAGTATGAAGTGACACAATGGGTTGGGAGAAAGACACACCAACAGACAACTACAGAATTAAGGACATAAAGCGATAGGGCAGATAAATATACATGTGGGCCAGATCCGCAACTGATGTAGATTGGCCCAGCTTCACTGCAGTCAAAAGCTATGTTGATGTATAGCGGCCCTATAGATTTAGTTAAGTTCCACCCATGCTTTAACCTGCTGTATCAGTGAATAACGAAGGACTTTATAGTTGTGTTTCCTACTACTTCCAATATATACTCCGGGGTAAAGTGGGTAATATCATTTTGTCCATTATACACTGATGTTCTGTACCATTTAATGTTCATTATCTTTCTTTTCTGGATAATTTGCAGCAGTGGTGGAGCTCTTGGCAGCATGATAAAGAATAAAGAAACATTTGCAGCCTGCGGTAGAACAAAGATAGCAAGCCATGTGCATTCGGCTGGGTAGTAGTCGAAGATTTTTATACTAAAGTGCTGGATTTTGCAAAATCATATTTCATTGACTTTTTGAGATTTCAGTGAACCTCTTTTGGAAAAAAGAAACCCCATACAATTCTAATACCACCGTTAGTAAAATATTGTTGCTTATGAAATTTGGAGGCATAGCTCCTCTAAAGACTGACATCTTCCAATATAAACAGGCCAAATGTGGCCTTGCTTTGAGGAGATTATCCCCACAAATCCATCAGAATTTCATGATAGACCTGCAGTGGTCAGGTCACCTTTTTATTTTTTTGCTCGGGATAATTTATAAATAATGCACTGAGTGATAACTGGCAAGGCCAGTGGAAAATTGGGATTCAAATTTTGACTCTTGTGATTTCCAGGTCTTCCCACCTTGCTTGCTGTTTTATCATCATCCCATTTTTGGTGAAACCAAGCGTGTTAGGCACCTCAAAGTAATACGTAAAGAGAGTCCCTCACCTAAAGAGTTCACAATGTGACAATAAGTGAGGATCTTAAAGAAACTGAAAATTGGCAAGGGGAAAAGAGTTACCATACAAGTTCCCATGGTTACTCAGCATGGCATGTGCACACCTTTTTGATTTTATTAAGTTAGGGTTGACTTATGTTTTTAAATCTCCTTTACTGTAGGACACATAGTGGAACTGAATTTTACAAGGGATTTGAATGTGGCGAGGAAGGCGAGTTAAGGCCTCAAACTATGCCTGACGAAGCCAATGGCAAAACTCTCACTGACATCAATGGTGCAGGATCATGGGCTGTAATGAGTTAGTATGGGAAGGCATTTTGGACCCACTCCAAAGAAACACTTTAATCGTGTGCCTAACTGTTAGCTCATGATTAGTGTTTCACTGGGACTACTCAGGTGCTTAAAGTTAACCACGTACGTAAAAGTTTTCCTAGATCATTCAGCCTACAAGGGATCATTTAAAGGATAGTCACTTTTACAACCACAGACCTTCCTCAGTTACAGTTCAAGTTTTGGTTTTTGTTTCTATTTTACCTACAACTTGAGAGAGGAGCAATTGGTCCCTTTATTTCACTGCTGATGGAGGGGGGAAAAGTGACAAGGCCAAATCCACACTCTGCATCTGAAGCCTCCACAACATTAAGAAATGGACATGTGGCTTATGAAAATATGGAGTCAGGGACTTACTCCATGAGTTACTCTGAGCAATCATCCGAATTCACCAGAAAGAGAGGATTCTAAGTTACAATTGCTCACATCACTGGAAACAAACAGATGGCTCTGTACACTTCTGTAAAGCCACCTGGTACTGTATGCTTGAACAACTGAAGTATTGGTGACAAACCTGGCTCAGTGTAATTCCTCCATCTAAACAGTGGCACTCAACCCAGGCAACAAAGTGCCTGCAAATTGCCTTGAGAATGCAACACTGCCACAGAGCCAGGGTGCCATGAACATGCTAATTCCAGTGGGAACACTTGAGGATGGCGGGTGGTGGTGGTCGGGGACTCTCTCCTCAGGGGGATTGAGTCATCTATCTGCTGCCCCGACCGGGAAAACCAAGAAGTCTGCTGCTTGCCAGGAGCTAGGATTCACGATGTGACGGAGAGACTGCCGAGACTCATCAAGCCCTCAGATCGCTACCCCTTCCTGCTTCTCCACGTTGGCACCAATGATACTGCCAAGAATGACACTGAGCGGATCACTGCAGATTACGTGGCTCTGGGAAGGAGGATAAAGGAGTTTGAGGCGCAAGTGGTGCTCTCATCCGTCCTCCCCGTGGAAAGAAAAGGCCTGGGTAGAGACCGTCGAATCGTGGAAGTCAACGAATGGCTACGCAGGTGGTGTCGGAGGGAAGGCTTTGGATTCTTTGACAATGGGACAGTGTTTCAAGAAGGAAAAGTGCTAGGCAGAGACGGGCTCCACCTAACGAAGAGAGGGAAGAGCATCTTCGCAAGCAGGCTGGCTAACCAAGTGAGGACGGCTTTAAACTAGGTTCACCGGGGGAAGGAGACCAAAGTCCTGAGATAAGTGGGGACATGGGATACCAGGAGGAAGCATGAGCAGGAGAGCACGAGAGGGGAAGGCTCCTGCCTCATACTAAGAAAGCAGGACAAACAGCAAGTTATCTCAAGTGCCTACACACAAATGCAAGAAGCCTGGGAAACGAGCAGGGAGAACTGGAAGTCCTGGCACAGTCAAGGAATTATGTGATTGGAATAACAGAGAGTTGGTGGGATAACTCACATGACTGTAGTACTGTCATGGATGGATATAAACTGTTCAGGAAGGACAGGCAGGGCAGAAAAGGTGGGGGAGTTGCATTGTATGTAAGAGAGCACTATGACTGCTCAGAGCTCCGGTATGAAACTGCAGAAAAACCTGATTAAAGTTTAGAAGCATGGATTAAAGTTTAGAAGCATGAGCAACAAGGTTGATGTCGTGGTGGGAGTCTGCTATAGACCACCGGATCAGGGGGATGAGGCTTTCTTCCTGCAACTAACGGAAGTTACTAGATCGCAGGCCATGGTTCTTATGGGAGACTTCAATCACCTTGATATCTGCTGGGAGAGCAATACAGCAGTGCACAGACAATCCAGGAAGTTTTTGGAAAGTGTAGGGGACAATTTCCTGGTGCAAGTGCTGGAGGAACCAACTAGGGGCAGAGCTCTTCTTGACCTGCTGCTCACAAACTGGGAAGAATTAGTAGGGGAAGGAAAAGTGGATGGGAACCTGGGAGTCCGTGACCATGAGATGGTCGAGTTCAGGATTCTGACACAGGGAAGAAAGGAGAGCAGCAGAATACGAACCCTGGACTTCAGAAAAGCAGACTTTGACTCACTCAGGGAACTGATGGGCAGGATCCCCTGGGAGAATAACATGAGGGTGAAAGGAGTCCAGGAGAGCTGGCTGTATTTTAAAGAATCCTTATTGAGGTTACAGGGACAAACTATCCTGATGTGTAGAAAGAATAGTAAATATGGCAGGCAACCAGCTTGGCTTAACAGTGAAATCCTTGCTGATCTTAAACACAAAAAAGCTTACAAGAAGTGGAAGATTGGACAAATGACCAGGGAAGAGTATAAAAATATTGCTCAGGCATGCAGGAGTGAAATCAGGAAGGCAAAATCACAACTGGAGTTGCAGCTAGCAAGAGATGTTAAGAGTAAGAAGGAGGATTTCTTCAGGTATGTTAGCAACAAGAAGAAAGTCAAGGAACGTGTGGGCCCTTTACTGAATGAGGGAGGCAACCTAGTGACAGAGGATGTGGAAAAAGCTAATGTACTCCGTGCTTTTTTTGCCTCTGTCTTCACGAACAAGGGCAGCTCCCAGACTGCTGCACTGGGCAGCACAGCATGGGGAGGAGGTGACCAGCCCTCTGTGAAGAAAGAAGTGGTTCGGGACTATTTAGAAAAGCTGGACGAGCACAAGTCCATGGGGCCAGATGCTCTGCATCCGAGAGTGCTAAAGGAGTTGGCGGATGTGATTGCAGAGCTGTCAAGGTTCCTCCCCCACTCTGAACTCTAGGGTACAGATGTGGGGACCTGCATGAAAAACCTCCTAAGCTTATCTTTACCAGCTTAGGTCAAAACTTCCCCAAGGTACAAAATATTACACCTGTTATCCTTGGACTGGCCGCTACCACCACCAAACTAATACTGGTTACTGGGGAAGAGCTGTTTGGACGCGTCCTTCCCCCCAAAATACTTCCCAAAACCTTGCACCCCACTTCCTGGACAAGGTTTGGTAAAAAGTCTCACCAATTTGCCTAGGTGACTACAGACCCAGACCCTTGGATCTTAAGAACAATGAACAATCCTCCCAACACTTGCACCCCCCCTTTCCTGGGAAATGTTGGATAAAAAGCCTCACCAATTTGCATAGGTGACCACAGACCCAAACCCTTGGATCTGAGAACAATGAAAAAGCATTCAGTGTTTTACAAGAAGACTTTTAATAAAAAATAGAAGTAAATAGAAATAAAGAAATCCCCCCTGTAAAATCAGGATGGTAGATATCTTACAGGGTAATTAGATTCAAAAACATAGAGAACCCCTCTAGGCAAAACCTTAAGTTACAAAAAAGATACACAGAGATAGTTATTCTATTCAGCACAATTCTTTTCTCAGCCATTTAAAGAAATCATAATCTAACACATACCTAGCTAGATTACTTACTAAAAGTTCTAAGACTCCATTCCTGGTCTATCCCCGGCCAAGACGACTACAGACAGACACAGACCCTTTGTTTCTCTCCCTCCTCCCAGCTTTTGAAAGTATCTTGTCTCCTCATTGGTCATTTTGGTCAGGTGCCAGCGAGGTTACCTTTAGCTTCTTAACCCTTTACAGGTGAGAGGAGCTTTCCCCTGGCCAGGAGGGATTTCAAAGGGGTTTACCCTTCCCTTTATATTTATGACAAGAGCCATTGGCCATTATCTTTGAAAACTCATGGCGATCGGGGGAGGTCCCGAATGACTGGAAAAAGGCTAATGTAGTGCCCATCTTTAAAAAAGGAAAGGAGGAGGATCCTGGGAACTACAGGCCAGTCAGCCTCACCTCAGTCCCTGGAAAAATCATGGAGCAGGGCCTCAAGGAATCAATTCTGAAGCACTTCGAGGAGAGGAAAGTGATCAGGAACAGTCAGCATGGATTCACCAAGGGCAAGTCATGCCTGACTAATCTAATTGCCTTCTATGATGAGATAACTGGCTCTGTGGATGAGGGGAAAGCAGTGGACGTGTTGTTCCTTGACTTTAGCAAAGCTTTTGATATGGTCTCCCACAGTATTCTTGCCAGCAAGTTAAAGAAGTATGGGCTGGATGAATGGACTATAAGGTGGATAGAAAGCTGGCTAGATTTTTGGGCTCAACAGGTAGTGATCAATGGCTCCATGTCTAGTTGGCAGGCGGTATCAAGTGGAGTGCCCCAAGGGTCGGTCCTCGGGCTGGTTTTGTTCAATATCTTCATTAATGATCTGGAGAATGGTGTGGATTGCACCCTCAGCAAGTTTGCAGATGACACTAAACTGGGAGGGTAGGGATAGGATACTGAGGGCCCTAGACAAATTAGAGGATTGGGCCAAAAGAAATCTGATGAGGTTCAACAAGGACAAGTGCAGACTCCTGCACTTAGGACGGAAGAATCCCATGCACCGCTACAGACTAGGGACTGAAAGATTAGGCAGCAGTTCTTCAGAAAAGGACCTAGGGGTTACAGTGGACGAGAAGCTGGATATGAGTCAGTGTGCCCTTGTTGCCAAGAAGTCCAATGGCATTCTGAGATGTATAAGTAGGGGCATTGCCAGCAGATCGAGGGATGTGATCGTTCCCCTCTATTCGACATTGGTGAGGCCTCATCTGGAGTACTGTGTCCAGTTTTGGGCCCCGCACTACAAGAACGATGTGGAAAAATTGGAAAACATCCAGCGGAGGGCAACAAAAATGATTAGGGGACTGAAAGACATAACTTATGAGAAGAGGCTGAGGGAACTGGGATTGTTTAGTCTGCGGAAGAGAAGAATGAGGGGGTATTTGATAGTGGCTTTCAACTACCTGAAAGGGGATTCCATAGAGGATGGATCTAGACTGTTTCAGTGTTAGCAGATGACAGAACGATGAGTAATGGTCTCAAGTTGCAATGTGGGAGGTTTAGGTTGGATATTAGGAAAAACTTTTTCACTAGAAAGGTAGTGAAATACTGGAATGCGTTACCTAGGGAGGTGGTGGAATCTCCTTCCTTAGAAGTTAAGGTCAGGCTTGACAAAGCCCTGGCTGGGATGATTTAGTTGGGGATTGGTCCTGCTTTGAGCAGGGGGTTGGACTTGATGACCTCCTGAGGTCCCGTCCAACCCTGATATTCTATGATTTGTGATCTTCCTCTTTGCTTGGTGGTGGTTATTGCACACTATTGTTCAGATTATTTTGATAGCAAAATCTCTATACTGATTTTCAGCAAGGATACCTGCAGGTATCCTAATTAAAATATGCAGTAATATACAGTAACTCCGTTTTCCCTTAATTTTATGAATTGGCAGGCTAGATCTTCAAGTGTGTCTAAACTATGCTTGGTGCACTAGAGGAGAAAAGGCGGCACAGGTGGCTTTCTGCTACCTTTCTTCCCCTCCTCACCAGTTCTGGGGATAGCCAGCTGCTGGTTCAGCCCCTGGAGGAATCTGTAGTTACTTATGGCAACTGAAATGTCCCTTAGGGGCCAAAGATGCACATATAAAATGCACACGTGAATACATATCACATTAATGCCTCTGTTCACAACTTATGATGCGTTATCACAGTGGTTAACTAAACTGGTAAAATTCCCACCATATTTCACCAACGTTCTTGTGATTTCCCTCACTTCACACCCCACTGCATCTCTCAGTAGATTACATACACCTCAAGTCAAAGTAGGGTCCATCTACAGCCAGACACCATAGTTGTTCCATCTTATTCTTTTGCTTCCATTCTCATTACCAAAAACAAATTTGTTTAAAATATTCAGCATATGCATTGCAATAGATTCTGCCTTCTTTACCAGTATGACATAGCCAGACAATGCACAGTGATGGCTTTGCATTTTATCAACAGTGTACTCCAATGTCCGGTTTGTTTATTTGTGCTTGTAAGAGATAGAATAGCATAGGCAAGGTGGTATTTTTGAATCTGATGCATTTCCGGTTGAAAGCAATTAATTTACCATTTCTTTGGAGGAAAAGACTGCCTCTATGGGCATAAGGACACATGAATACATATGATAAATATTCACTCAGCAAAGACCCCAGCTGAGCTTGATTCATTATCCGGCTCCTGAAGGAAATATACAAGTGAAATTTTAGTTCACAATGCCTCATACCCTTCACGCACATTTGGTATCTAGTCCTAATTACAGCAAAGTCTATGCATGTAGTTGCTCTTTTAATGTCAACCAAGGTTTACAATGAAAACACTTTGAATAAAAAGAAGCTGAGCTAGCTCTTTGTCATAGGTTATATCAGGGGTCAGCAACCTTTGGTATGCGGCCCATCAGGGTAATCCACTGCTGGGCCACAAGACATTTTGTTTATGTTGACTGTTTGCAGGCACGGCCCCCTGAAGCTCCCAGTGGCCATGGTTCACTGTTCCTGGCCAATGGGAGCTTCAGGAAGTGGCACGGGCTGCATTGGTGCAGCTGTTAGTGCTGTAGTGTAGCCATAGCCAAACTCTCTAAGTCTGGTTAGGATGGTCTCCAAGAGCCTAAGAGAGAAACCAACACCCACTGCAGCCTACCTGGCTTCTACTGCTCTCTCTCTCTCCTGCTCAGCTTCCTGTTTATATAGACCAGCCTTAAGGTACAGCAGGGCCTCCGGAGGCTGTTCTGGCTATAGGCTCTACTGTGTCCCTTACGGAAGTAGGTCACTCCTACACAAGCATTTTTCCCCCACAAACAATACGTTTTGCTAGAAGGAAGCACTCCCAGTCTATACTGCACCGATATACTCTAATGTTGAATTTCATCAATGTTTCTAATATTGACCTTATCTTTAAAATAAATCTATTAAGTTGTCAAACTCATAACATTTAAATAGACCTGTCATAAATTTAAAGGGAAGGGTAACGACCTTTCTGTATACAGTGCTGGCCAGATCCCTCCTGGCCAGAGACAACATCCTGTTACCTGTAAAGGGTTAAGAAGCTCAGCTAACCTGGCTGGCACCTGACCCAAAGGACCAATAAGGGAACAAGATACTTTCAAATCTTGGGGGGTGGGGTGAAAAGGCTTTTGTTGTGCTCTATGTTTACGTGTTTGTTCTCTCTTGGGATACAGAGGCCAGGCAGAAATCCATCTTCTCCAACCCATCCTAATCCAAGTCTCCAATATTGCAACCAGTATAGGTGAGCCAGGCAAGGCAGATTAGTTTATCTTTTGTTTTATGTGAATTTTCCCTATGTTAAGAGGGAGATTTATTCCTGTTTTCTGTAACTTTAAGGTTTTGCCCAGAGGGGGGGATCCTCTGTGTTTTGAATCTGAATACCCTGTAAAGTATTTTCCATCCTGATTTTACAGAGGTGATTCTTTTACCTTTTCTTTAATTCTTCTTTTAAGAACCCGATTGATTTTTCATTGTTCTTAAGATCCAAGGGTCTGTGTTCACCTGTACAAATTGGTGAGGATTATTATCAAGCCAACCCCAGGAAAGGGGGTGTAGGGCTTGGGGGGATATTTTGGGGGAAGAAGTCTCCAAGTGGTCTCTTTCCCTGTTCTTTGTTTAAAATGCTTGGTGGTGGCAGCATACTGTTCAAGGAGAAGGCAAAGTTTGTACCTTGGGGAAGTTTTTAACCTAAGCTGGTAAGAATAAGCTTAGGGGGTCTTTCATGCGGGTCCCTACATCTGTACCCTAGAGTTCAGAGTGGGGAAGGAACCTTGACGAGACCGATGGGTTTGGGGATTTTTTTTTAAACTCTCATCATGATTCCTGGTATAAAGAGGCTTGTTTCTATTAGTCCTATGCTGCATGTGTAACACCAATAGACCCCAGTCTTTGGTGGACAGGATCGAACCTGGGACCTCTGGAGCTTAGTGCATGAACTTCTACAGCATAAGCTAGAAGCTAACTGGCTGTTAGCTAAGGCTGTAGAGCAGACTCATTTTATTTCTCTAAGTGGTCTTGGTGCCACTAGATGGGACAGAACACCACACCCAGGAGGTATGTGGGTTACACATGTTTTCAGTTCCCCATTTGTGAAAGAATTAAGGTACTGCACACTTTCCATTAGTGCACTAAATCCCTTTCTTTGCTCAGGGAATGGTAGCTTCACTGGGGCAGGAAGAAGGAAATTTAGCCTTCATAATAAAGCCTGCCTATGCTGTGCCTGGCTCTATGCACATATCTAACAATGCTTTTTAGTCAATGCACTTTATTTTTTCCTTTCATAAGCAATACAGTTCACCCAGTTCCCCACAGAACAAAAAGATGAAGAACATTTCAATTACAGGATGGTCCTGTTGTAACATCAGATGATTTTTTCCAAGAAATCATCAAGTGGCTTCCTCACGAAAACATTTTATTCCTAAAAATCAATATAGTGGCAATTTCATTAGGATTTCTTCAATAGGGGTCAAAGACATAAACCACAGATGAATAAATTTTCTTTTTATCTTACAAAGGTTGCTACTTAGGCTGAAAGCCCTTTTAGAAGCATTTCAAATTTCTAGTCAGGTCAAGATCTTCAGATGTTTTTTTCATGGTGTTTATAACTTAGCCACTTAACATGCTATACAGTATAATGGCACCAGTTTATGGAAAAATCCACTGCATGTTTGCTCTGTGGCAAGTTCCAGGAATTTGTTTGTACCAGGAATGAGATTCATGGAGTCAGCTGCGAAATTTAAATGAGTATTCTGACCTTAGCAACAATAAATATTTATCCCCAAGTAAATCCCCAAACAAAGATTTTGTACATGTCACTCTAAACAGAGGGTTTATGTAGGAGAGTTTCTATAACAGACAGCTACAGATACTGCTCTAAAATATAAACATACAACTCTTGTTGACGGGATTGCAACACATATATATCTGATGGCAGAGTTTTGGTCAACAGATCAGAAACAATTTAGAACAATGGTTCATCTAACTCCAACCTGTATTATTATTAAAACAGGCCAATTTAACACATTTCTTACCTAAACCTATTGTCACAGCTATTGTACTGAACAAGCAATGCATGAAACTGCAATATACTTGCAGAACCCTGTTATCAGTTTGCACACTATCAAAGATCAGTCAGTACAAAGGTATCCTTGTAGGTTCATTTCCCTTTGAATCAAGTCAAGGATACATCTGATGTTATCAGGAATCCTCCTCTGTATTAGAAGTTAGCTGTCTCCTGGTCCACATGGACTTTGTTCAATGGTATTCCACTGACTGCTTTTCCAAGTCATGGTCCTGAGTTCCAGGTAACTCTCTTGACCTACAATGAATTCTTCTGGGTCATTTCACATCAGCCTGCATTTCCTCCCCCTCTCCCTCCGCCCCTTTTGGTACTTGGCAAGTATCATCATTGCTCCAGTCCACTCCACGCTTTATGGGCCATTAGTTTCCAATTGCCCAAATTTCAGGGCACATGCTTGAGCTCTTCACTGCCGCCTCATGATACTTTAAAATGTCACTTGCTAATGAAAATGGAAACATTCATTCTTATTTTGCCATGTCAAACTAATATAAATATATACATATATTCTGACTCTAGTTTTTAAACTTTTTTCCTACTGGCACTCTCTATACATATAGAAAAGTAGATAATGCTAGAGTATGTAGCACACAAATAGTGGATAGAGTGTGGTTAACTTTTCTAATTTACTCTGAGAACAGAGAGCTGTCAAACAGGAGTTGATATGCAAATTAAAAATAAAGCAGAATAACTACCTGTATATAGCAATCTTTTGACAGAACTGCTCACAGTTGCAAAAGCTTTCTTCTTCTTCTTATGTTTAGTACACAGACAAATTAGAGGCTCTTTTTGACATTTGTCTATTTGATATCCACACAGCGATATAAAACAAATAGAAAGGAAAGCTAACTTACTCTGTTCGTATAAAACAATTTTTTTAAACTAGCTGCCACAAAAGCCTTGAAGCAGGGAGTGGGTGTACATTTAAGCATCAATGATTCATTATCGTAAGGATGCAATTCCGCCAGTTAAAAACTAAAATTCACAATAGACTATCAATATATATGCAATCTAGGCTACATTTTCAAAGGGTTTGCATGTCTAGCTTGGACTTTTGCACCTATAAATAGGCACACATGAAATTTGGATTTCAAAGGAGAAGCCAACAGGGGTGAAAGTGAGATTCACTGCTCAGAATTCTTCCTAACAGTGAATATGGAAGAGGTATGGCCTGGAAAATACTTTTGCAGTATGATTTCCAAAATGGGTCAACTAGATGTGAGTGGCACCTGAAGCCCAAAAAATTTACACTACATTATGCCTGCATCCAGAAATCTGTTTTCACTAACTGTCCTGCATTGCTTTATACACCAGTTTTATAAACTTCAGCCCATGCAAATATTCCTCTGCATCAGCTAATAGTTCCCTTAATTCCTGATGTTTTCTCTGAGTCCTCAGGACCTCACTCAAATCTAGGTGAGAAGGAGCAGGTCAATGCTAGCTACTCCCTCCACCCAAGCCAATTCACTCCATCCTGCCACACGTGGCAAATATGAAGCCATGTGGGGAAGGAGAGAAAGGTACAAAGGTCTTGAGGGAGTGGAGAATGGAATAAGGGGATTTGACGATGACATTTTTGCTGCTGCTCATTTTCTCCTCCTCAGGGATGATATAGGCAAGTAGGAGGGATGGCTCCATGGCAGTGGATGAAAAGTGGAATGGGCAGG
This sequence comes from Lepidochelys olivacea, assembly GCF_965140295.1. Lineage (NCBI taxonomy): Eukaryota > Metazoa > Chordata > Testudines > Cheloniidae > Lepidochelys > Lepidochelys olivacea. The sequence goes on from NC_140411.1 coordinate 273,409,056, forward strand.
GAGCTTTTCAATGTAACATTAGTCAGAAAATGCTGATATGTCAAAACTCAAAGTTTGAATGGGAAAGGGTATGTTTTGATTAATTTTTTGATTCATAAAATTTTTGTTAAGAAAGTTTTGGAAATGTCAATGTTTTGTTTTAGAGACAAGGTGTGTGATCTTTCATTGGCCCAACTTTTGTCTGTGAGAGAGATCTGCTTTCAAGCTTACAGGGAGCTATAGAAGAGCTCTGTGTAAGCTCAAAAGCTTGTCTTTCACCAACAGAAGTTGGGCCAATAAAAGATATTACCTCACCCACTTTCTCTCTAATATCTTAGGACCAGCATGGCAACAAGACTGCATACAATAATGTTTTGTTTCAACATTTTCAAAATGAAAAATTCTGGTTTTCCAGATCAAAATGACTTTTCCTTTTTAAATTTAAGCTAAAAGAAATTTTAAAAAATTTAAAATGGGCAAGATCAAAACAAAACATTTCAAATGACTCAAACCATTTTTGGAGTATTAGTTTGCAAAAAAATTCAGGATTTTAGCTTTTCATCCTGATTTGGGACAGTTTGTGTGTGTGTGTTTTGTTATTTTTAAAACAAAATCTCAATTTTTTGCAGGATAGGAAAAACCATTTCCCACCCAGCTCTAGTAAGTGGTGGGTAACAGAGGCAGGGTACTCAGGAGGAACATGCTGTTGAAGGCAATCAGGTGTTACAGACCATAGAGCCAGCTGCAGCACCTACAGGTCTTGCGTAGGACTGATGCACCAGGTACAGTACTGGGAAGTAGTGTGCCATGGTACTCCTGCAACCACACCAGGGAGGGGATGGCTACAATACTATATGTACTTTTGCAACTGTGCTAATGTTTCCTCTTCTGTTTTTCTCTTACAGGTGTCACTCCAGAGAGATCTCCCAGAGATGCAGGACTTTCTTCTGTCTTGGAGGAATGAGTAATTTTCCTCATCCCTCCTCCTCCTCTCTGCTTTGTAGTTGGCAGGGGGTGGCTGGCCTCTTTAAAGGGAGTCAAAGCCCCAACTACTCATGTAGGTCATCTTTAAGGAGAATGATCCTCTCTTGGCCCTCCTATAAGCAATTAACTGCCTATGTGGCTGGTTGGCAACTAATTGATGAACTAGCACCTGGGCTTCTTAAAAGGCTACCAGTGCTCAACTGGAGGAGGATATTTCTAAAGAGAGCTATTGGAGGAAGCATAAGGAGAAAAAAATTACTAGGGAAAAAGGTTCAGCTGAGGTTGAAGCCTAGCTCCAGGAAAAGATCTGGGGACTCCCGATCCAAGGAATAGAGTGACTGTTTATAACCCAGCTCCGGGAGGAAGGCTGTAGTACCCCTAAATGCAAGGAAGGTAAACCCATCTGAGCCCCCAGAAACCCCAAAGGGACTTGGACTTGAGGGGTTAAAGAAGAGGTGTGTTGTACATTGTAAAAAGTGTTAACAAATCAGACCCCCAGAAAAAAAGGGGGTATCTGTTTGATGTACTCAGGTTGGAGTCAGTGACAAGAAAGAACGGAGAGAGAGCTGTAGGCAGTGCAAGTACAGGGCCAGAAGAGTGCGTGTTCCAGGGCTGCGCCCTAACAGAGTAGGGCTTTCTCCATTATTGTTTTGCAACTTTTAACACTCTCTTTTGGAGACAGAATCTGAATCTTAGGCTTCAAAGGAAACCCACAGGGAGTAACAAAGTGGAACATACTATTAAGAAACTGTAGGTTAGTGTCCGATAGAGAATTCTATTTATTAAACTCTTGATTTTTCTCTGTGAATTTGTCCAAAGGTTTCCATGGCAGAGCCTACAGCAGCCCTCTGTGGGCTATTCCGGGGACTGATAAGGGGATGTTGCTGTGTCCTGATCAGTGGAATTGGAGTCAGAGGGCCCTGGGGGGAACTGAGTGATGTTTTTCATCACACAAGAGAAAGTCTGTGTGATACTTATGACCAGATCTTTGCTCAGCCATCAGTTTTCAACTCAGTTATTTTTCCACAACTGGAGTTAACACTGCAAACCCAGGGGAAGAACAGACATGGCTTTTGTAGGCAACCTGAATTGCTGGAAAACAGACAAAGGCACTTATCTGAGGTAGGTATTGATATCACCATGACAACTCCCAGGTAGCTGGCCCAGGATCTCAGTCTTCCTTCCAGGTGTCTTTGGCTTTTGGGAAAGGCTGTTTTCTCTCATTTCTGCTGGGATGGTCCAACTGAATTCCTCCTCTTGGAGCTGCTGGCATGGACCAGTCAGGTGGTGACCCATACTTTTGCTAAAGATTCAAAACGTCCAACCAAGAAGAGTTGTTCTCTCTCACCATCCAATGAGGAATCACCTTTGATTTCTTGCAACTGGGGCTAGAATTTTCCAGCAAGTTATTTTTTGAGCCCCTCTGCCTTGGCCAACTTTGCTGTTATGCTTCTCCGGTTGCAATTTCTCCATTAGCACTCTGCTAGCTCCTGAAATGTTCATTTTAAAATTCATATAATTTACAAAGTCACTTCCTATTCTTTGATGCTCTCTAACCTTGAGAGCAGTTCACATGCAATGCCAAGTCACTTCAAGAACAGCTTCCAGAGGCTGGAACAGCTGTAAAAACATCTTCCATTTTTATTCTCCTTGTTTTAACAACAATGCTGGGACCTCAGTATGTGTGACTGAGTCTGCATTTCTATTCATGTACATTTTTGATTATTCCACTCTGTTCAAGGGTCCTTATAAACACACTACAGTAGATGCTTGTTTTCAGCAACACCTTGTAAGAGCAATCACCGCTTTCGAGCAACATTTCCCCTGGGAACACTTTCCCCACCACGAATTGTCCACTTGGTAACAGCAACATAGCCGCTGCATAAAAGCAACATTTGTGATGTTGTGACATCACATCCAGCGGCAGAGATTGGTGGGCCATGGAGGGGCATTGCCCCCCTAAATTACATATTTCTACTCCCCTCCCGACGCTGGCCCTTCAGCACAGCTCCAGCGCACACAGACCTGTCCACTTGCCGTAACTGATGGAACCTGTATGGAGAGCATGTGTAGAGGGGAGTATGGAGGGAAGAGTCTTGGAAAGAGGGGGTTTTTTTGTGGCGGGGGAGGGGAGCTGGGGTCAGGGGAGCAGCAGAGGCGCAGCTGAAAGGTTTTCTCCATCCTTCCTCAGGGTCTGGAGTTGCTCTTTTTCAGTGGGGAGTACTGGGGACCCCCATGCACTGAGCTGTTCCCTCCATTTCAGTTGCCGGCAGCGGGGTGTGGATGTGCTATTTTGCAGTGGGGGGGGGAGAGGGGTTAGGGCAAATATTTGTAATCAGGGATACTGATGCTTATTTCTTCACTTTGTCACTAAATTAAAGGAAATCAGTATGATCACAACCCCTTTCTTTCTTTCTTACAGGATTGCCCATGAGGTAAACATGATCATTAAAGTTTACCAATATTTTGTGCAAAGCTGTATCACTTTAGTTAACTTCCCTTTTATACATAAAACTTCATTTAATCACTATCAGATTCCATCTTGTTCTCCATTTTCACTACTGTACCTGTCACATAATTTCATATCCATTTTTAAAATTAATATATTCAGACAGGGAAAAAAGGGAAGAGTTTGGCTGCACCAACGGTACATACTTGAGAATGTATGAGGAAACTTAGGGTGTCCACAGCCTATCTAAAGAAATCTTGCTGTTAGACTTGGAGTTTTTTTCCTCGGTCCTCTTTTCTAAACAGCGTGGGTGCCTGGGAAATTTTCAAACTCATCATTTTGGAGCCTTAGTTACTACATACCCTCCCCCCACCCCTTTTGATATGGAGATGGACTTTGAAACCAGATCCTCCTCAAAAGCAGACATACTAATACTACAAAACAAATTCAATGCATACAAAAAGGATTGACTGCACCATCTCTTTAGCCTATGAAAAACAGGTTATAGGAAAGAAAACAAAGTTATCTTTAGCTTTTGCTAGGCAAGAAAATAGTTACTATATTGAAAACATGAAACATACTTCCTTTACAAGTTAGCCTGAAACTTACATTACAGAAGAAAATTATGAACCTTTTGTAAGCATTTATCTTTTAGGCATGATTCCAGTATCGATAGCTGCTATTATTGGTAGGGAAATCTTAACCCAACCTATAGTTTATGTATTTTCCTTAAATATCATTGGTGGGATATTCTCTGGTTCTTTTATCCAAAAATGGATTGTAAAGGATATTAAGGTAATTTTCCAGCAAATCCTTAGTTCCCCCACCCCATCAAAAAATGGATTCAAAATTTGTGACCATCTCTACTACAATTATTCTGCCAGCTTGTCTAGTTTTTTTTTTTTTAAATCTGCTCTCACTAGCCATGTTTTATTTAAACTACATATACACTGTATATTGTAGAATGAAAGTGTGGATATTGGAATGTCATTTAGTACCTTCCATTCCCTATTGCAATACAGTCTATGACTCCAAGAAGAAAACTGAAATGAAGCCATTGGAGCTGTACCCACATACACCATGGGAGGATCCGGCCCATGAAGCGTATGTATTTTTGTCAAGCAAGGCAATAGCTAGGGAAGACTATAAATACTTATCAGCTGAGTGTGGCAAAGTAGCTGCCATGTGCAAATGTTTGCATTTTTGCTGCCATGTGCAAAAATTTGGGATGTATAAGTAGGGGCATAGCGAGCAGATCGAGGGACGTGATCGTTCCCCTCTATTCGACATTGGTGAGGCCTCGTCTGGAGTACTGTGTCCAGTTTTGGGCCCCACACTTCAAGAAGGATGTGGATAAATTGGAGAGAGTCCAGCGAAGGGCAACAAAAATGATTAGGGGTCTAGAACACATGACTTATGAGGAGAGGCTGAGGGAGCTGGGATTGTTTAGCCTGCAGAAGAGAAGAATGAGGGGGGATTTGATAGCTGCTTTCAACTACCTGGAAGGGGGTTCCAAAGAGGATGGCTCTAGACTGTTTTCAATGGTAGCAGATGACAGAACGAGGAGTAATGGTCTCAAGTTGCAGTGGGGGAGGTTTAGATTGGATATTAGGAAAAACTTTTTCACTAAGAGGGTGGTGAAACACTGGAATGGGTTACCTAGGGAGGTGGTAGAATCTCCTTCCTTAGAGGTTTTTAAGGTCAGGCTTGACAAAGCCCTGGCTGGGATGATTTAACTGGGAACTGGTCCTGCTTCGAGCAGGGGGTTGGACTAGATGACCTTCTGGGGTCCCTTCCAACCCTGATATTCTATGATTCTATGAAATCTGTCAGTGTAGCCTGAGAGATTAAAATGTCAGATTGCGCTAAACCACACCTCTGCAAGTCTATGAGGACAGGTTTGAGAGACTTAAGGAGCTCCTGAAACACCACTCTGGCTCTTGATCTGGTATTACTTCAAGCACCGGGTACTGAGAATACACAGTATCAACACAATTAAAAGTGGAAACCGGAAAAGGCAGGAAGCCATCCCCATACCAAACCAATAGATTCCAGAACTGCACATCAAACCTTGTGTTGTGCTGTACTGTCTTACAACATCACATTGCACTTCTGCATGCCTAGATGCACAGTTTAGAAGAGTATGTCTAGACCCTTTGTGATATGGGTTCACTCACCCTCAGTGTGCCCCCTTGCATCCGTGCACCATGTTGCCAGCATTCTTTGTTCCAGTACCTCCTGCAGGCCATTTGCCTCACACTGGGTCTTCTGTGGCTCAGCCCCACAACCAAGTTCAAAGTTAAATCCCCTTCTGGGTTAACAAAGGTCCAGATGAGTCCAAAAATAAATCCCTAGATTAATGGCTTCTGCTCTGCCCCTTGGGCTACTGAAATCTTCAGCTTCTCGGCCCCATTCTCTGGCCCCTGCAGTGCTCCTCTTACACTGGAGGATTCCCCCACTTCCTCTGTTTGCCCAAGACTCTGGCAGTTTATCTTGAGGGTTTTCCTATTCTGTTACAAGTCCTGCCTCAGGACTTTCACCATAGGAGCCTGACCTCCGCTTGGTGGATTTCTTCTAGCCATTATAGACACTAACTCAGGGTTTCTCCAGAAGTATGCTCTACTCTTTGTGGGTCTTCCTACTCCCTTCTAGGGGACAAGCTCAAGCTGTAGGCCTTTCTGGTCTAGAGGCAGACCACATCTCTCTTCCTAGAGTTGATTGATAGGAGTCCCCCACTGTCTTCCTTCCCCAGGGATACTGACAGTCTTCTTGGTAGCTCTCAAGCTCAAATCTAAACTCTTATTCAGGGCTTGCTCCCACAGAGGCATATTTCACTCATATGGGTTGCTCCAGCCTATAACAACACAGAACTTCTCCAGAGAGAACTCCCTTTCTTTTACCTTTCCTTCTCAATAACATTTCTTTATACTGTTTTAGCAGCCTCTTTCTAGCTCAGCTGTTCCATTACTAATTAGCTAAAGGGCACCACCTAAAGCATCTCATTGCTTCCAGGTGTAGTGCACAGGGTCATGAGGGACCAGTTAGGCACTAATTCTCCTGAAGGGCTATTGGATCCATGACATGCCAGTTTTGATGGCTTATTTAATTGTGATGCACTTAAAACTGATTTAGAACTTAACAGTCTAATATTATCTGCACATCTTTGCAATTGCCTTGTGAATCTCAGATCTATTTTTGGAAAGCCTGCATTGTGTTTTTTTCCCACAGAGGCTTGTGAGAAAAGTAATACTTGTATCAAGCTGCGAGTATTGGTAGGAACTTACTTTTTCATCTTTATAAATGGAATTTCTCTCTCACCCGCACACATAGTCAGGTTGATTGTGAAAAGCATTACTAGCAGCCTCATAATTATCAATGAAAGTATTGCAATGATGAAAAACATTGGGTAGATAACACTGATTGATTGAAAAATGTTCATTTTTAATTTTTTATAGGAAAGTTTTGGAAAAAAGTGAACACCCTCGAAAACTGTCCATGAAAAATAACTGGTATGTTTCTACCAGCTCTAGTTCCAATGTAATTTAGAACAGCCTAAGTAACTTGGAGCACACTCTCATGGCCATGCCCATGTCCTGAGCCTGCTTTATACCTAGGTGGGGGAGGGGTGAATTGTATGGAGCAAACATTATGCTACTCCAGGATTCACATATGTTAAAGAAATCCCAACTGCCCTGTTAAGGCAGTTCTCCACTTGCTTTACACCACCAGAGAAGTGTAAAAGGGATACAGCCAAGGGCTAGGATCTGGTCCAATAAAAGATAATAAATGTAATGCAATGTAAAAAGGGCCAGAATTTTTTTCTACTAACTTTTTACCAGATTGACTTGAATAGGACTTTGAATAAGGATAAGTGCTACTCAGAATGAGCAAGCATTGCAGAAACACACCAGATTTCACAGTTCTCCGACTTCCCATTTATTTATTTTTTTAATTGTCCTATGTTTGTCTCCATCACTGTTCTTTTCCTCCCTGTTCACAGTGGCCTATTAATTTGTCATCTTGTTTGACTTTCTTCTTAACCGCTCAGTTTGGGGTAGTGAGTCTACCCTGCAAGGTGCAAAGCTCCTTTAATTTCCATTGATACCAAGACCAGTTGAAATCCAGTATCTTGCAGGAAGCATTCAACATTTTGCAGGATTCAACCTAAATGGGATGCCTTTTCACAGTAACCTTCCTGACTATTGGTTTTCTGCTCTTGGTTATTGAATGACAGCAAGTTTTCTTTAGTTCATAATGCACCTTCTTCAATTTCCACAGCTGTGGGTATATTTTCACAAAGCCATGTTTTGACAGAGGTTACTATCATTAAAATTGGAGCTCCTTCCAAATCGCTAAAGAAACTTCAATTCAAACAGTCCTGTGGTGCTAGAAATTGTATCTCAAGAGAAATAAAAACCCTCCTACCACTTATATTTAACCTACTTTGTATTTCTTTGTTCCACTAACTACAGAAAAAAATATGTAGCCAATGTTTCAGATCCTTAGGCTGCCATCAGAAATGGGCTGCTTAAAGAAGCTTATTCTGCAGCAAGTATTTAAACTGTACTGAGACTTTTACATGGATATCACAAAATTGGCTCCCACTTGTAGCCTGAAGTGGGAATCCTTCACAGCTCACTACTTTCTTCTACAAATCATGATGCAACAGACTAAACAAAACAACCAAAATAGGGCCCAGTGCATGTTTAGTTTCCTGTGAAGAAATGAAGGATGTAATAGAGATTGTTGAAAAACAAAGGCTGTAAAACACCTACACTTACTGTGCAGGGGGGAGGGATAGGTCAGTGGTTTAAGCATTGGCTTGCTAAACCCAGGGTTGTAAGCTCAATCCTTGAGGGGGCCATTTAGAGATCTGGGGCAAAAATTGGGGATTAGTCCTGCTTTTTTGAGCAGGGGGTTGGACTAGATGACCTCCTGAGGTCCCTTCCAACCCTGATATTCTCTGATTCTATGATTAAAAAAAGATTCCAGTCACTTTGCTCGGCAACCTGAAAGGCCAACAATTAAGAACCCACAAAGAACCCATTATATATAGTTGGAAAATAAAGTTCCTGCTTATAACTGGCCTAATAGCGCCTATTCTCACAGTGATAATTTTGCCAGAAAATGAGCTTGTGTGTGTGTGTGTGTACGTATATATATATATAATCAGCCAAAAAGGCATAGAAACCCAGGCTACTGCTGGTAGAGAATGGCCATAAAGTCCATTGAGAGCCTTCTTCACAAGCCCTTCAGTCTGGGAGCTGTGGAGGGGCATTACTGAGCATGCCCAAAAAGGCTAGATGGCATGGTCTGTATACAATGCCTGACAACAGTAGTTTCACAACCCAGCCCCCTCATGCTGATGATTCCTGTTCCGTAGGGTGTGTGTGGGTGTGTGTAGGGGGAAGGGGGGCTGGTTGGTTGGTTGGTTGGTTGGTTGGTAGCAGGTGTTATGTGCATGTGGCTGTTCTGGAACAAAGGTGTTCATTGATTTTATTTTTGCAGCACACTGTGCTCTCCCATTTGGGCCTGTCCAGGTACCTACTATAATTTGGTCTCAACGTTATTTTGATAGCACATTTCTATCTTGCTTTAATAACTAGTTTGCAGTTTCTTCTACTGGGGTGCCATACTGACAGTGTCACAAATGATGTGATTCTTTCATGTGATGTCACCACTAGCAATAAACAGAGGAATAAAAATTGGAATGAACCATTCTGTAATGAAATAAGATCTTTTGACAAGTGTACTATAATCTATACTGAATACAGATAATAAATTCTAAATTTTATGTGGTCTACCGGGCAAGGAATGTGAAAGCAAAAGTTCCAAATGAAGACTGATATTCTTCAATGTAAAAAATTACATTGTACTTTTCTTTTTGCTTCAAATAGATTTTAAGTGATTTAATCTATTGAGAACTGTAATCTGCTAAATTTAATGTATGCTTTTCTTGATTTGGAAAACTAAATTTGCATAGTTATTGCAGAATATGACACTAGTCCTTTAAACAATGCAGTCGTAACATTTAGACAAATAACAATTAACTGTGTAAAGTACTACAACCTTAATGTTTCTTTAGACATAGAACATTGTTTATATCCTAGAGATGGGTCTAAGACTACACCTGATATATATAAACTCTGGATCAGGATCTATATTTCTTTAATGGGCAGAACCAAAACCCTAGATCTGAATGCTCTTTGGTTTAGGGATTTGGAATCTGCATCTGAACTTTCCTGAAGTTCAGGGTGTTTGTATTCAGTGTTGGCATGTGACCCATTTAAGATAGGATCAGATTACATATTTGGGTCCCAGTTCAGCAAAGCACTTAAATATGTGTTTAAGTCCATCCTTATTCAGCAAAGTATTTAAGCATGTGCTTAAGTCCCATTAAAGTCAATGTTGCAAGTTGAAATTTTGCTTAAATGCTCTTCTGGACTGGGGTTTTGGTTCTGAGTACAGGCCTGGAATTTGCATTTGTTTTGGTTCAGGCCTGTCTTTAGAACCATGACATCTCAAAAGGTTCTCAGCCCAGATTTTGCATATAGTGAGCCTGCAATTTTATATGTAGAGAAACCTGTATTTGTGCATACTGATCTGGTGGATGGGTGCGTATCTCATTTGTATGTATTATTGTGGTAAACAGAAAATAATAGAGGCCTTTTTTAATTTAGTTTTTGGACCTACATTTAGCAACTTATCCTCATTAAAATAATGAACTTTTGTAGGGGTTACCAAGTCTCAATGCTTTGAGCATTTATTGTGTTTTAAGTTAATGAGTCAAATTCATCCCTGACGTAACTCCATCGACATCCCACTTTAATGAAGTTCAAAATGTTAAACATAAAAAGTCAGTGCATAGCTCTTATGCACATCTTGATTGCATCCAAACCACAATTAGGAAGGCTGTTCTGATGTCATCTCCAACCTCAGGAAAAAACAAAAGTTTGTATGAAATCTCTTTGGAAAGCATCATCCAACAAGGGGCCTAATCCTGTGAGTTGCTGACACATGCTGTAAGGTGTTCTGAATTTCCACCCATTATTTGATTTTGGTAGGAGCTGAGAGTTCTCAATACCTTATAGATGGGGTCACACACTGAGGTGTAGGCAGTGCGATCTAGTGACTGGAGCAGGAGTCTAGCCTAGTGGTCAGAGCAGAATCAGAGGGCAGATCCGGAAGCATGGTCAGGAGAAAATGGTTGGAGCCAGGAATCAGTGGTCAGAACAGAACTGAAAGGCAGAGCTAGAGTCATAGTCAGGAGACAAGCCAGTAGTCAGAGTCAGGAAGCAGGAGTCCAGAGGTAGGCAGGGAGTAGGGCCAGAGTGGAGCTGGCAAGGGTTGGAACGAGGACTGGACAGGAAGCAGGTCTAGCACTGCTGTAGGCACAGAACACGTTCAGCAGCTGCTGTGCTAGTGTTTCTATAGGGCTTAAAAGGTGATCTGTTGGCTCTTCTGACCAGTTAGGAAGCACAGTCACATAGAGAGTTTATTGGGCCTACCTGAGCTCATTAGGTTGCTAGATGACCGAGCCTGGAGGCAGCTGAGCTCATGACAGGAGGTGTTCAACACCTTGCAAGCTCTGCACCAAGAATTACAATCTAATTTTTTCTGCCTTTGTATCACTGTCTGATTCAGAAGACATAAAAGCTGGAGGTTCCCAAATTAGCCAAAAAGGATAATGATGGTTACATATACTTAAATCTGCCTCAAGGCAGCGAGATGGGGTAGGTGATCTGTTGTGGTCCCTTCAAGCCCAACATGAATCTATGACAATTTGGTGGGGATTAAGAGAAGTAGAATCAAAAATTGAAATCTGTAAGACTTTGCTCTTGGGGGGTTTTTTTTGTTGTTTTTTTTTAAACATGGTCTCTAATTTTGTGAGTGCCATTTTATACACCCATTTAATTGGGGGTTGTGACAGGATTACTCTACTCCTTTAAGAGGGGAGAGTCCAGCCCCCACGTGGGATTAAGAGAGGGCACCTGGGCCCTAGAGTGGAGGAGACTGGGAGAGTCAGAGTGTAAGGATAGGCATGACTTGAACCCGAGTGGCAGCGTTACCAGAAAACAAATTTCTCCAGAGGCAGCTGTAACCTGACTCGTCCATACTCTGCAGAGGTTGCATGCCATGGGAAGTTCTGCCTCAGGTGATCCAACTTGACAATCATTTTAGTGGTTCCTCATTGGCTCCTTGATTCTATATAAACCCATGGGGCATACCAGGAAGTCTCTAGACAAAAATGGATATCCCTAACTAGCTGCTATTACCCCCTTTGCTTCTCTGTCTTGAACTCTTGGTATTGACTTTGGCTCTGATTTGGGCCCTGGCTCCCAAGTAACCCCATGAAGCCTCAAGACTGACCTGATACTTGGTGTTGATCTCAGTCAACTCCTGACTCTGTCTCCAGCTTTGACCCTCATCTTGACTCTTGGTTCAACTCTGGCTTTTACCATTAACTTGACTCTTGATTGCAGCACCAGTTCTGATCCCTAGCTTTGGTTCCTGGCTCCCAAGCTCCTGCCACTAATCCTGCCTGCTTTCCCCAGGATCCTGGCACAGAGCATGAGAGGAGTCTGACACAGGAAGTGTGGGTGACAGCTGCTTGAGGAGTAGAGGCTCAGAGAGACAGGAAGCAACAGAGGAGAGAGCTACAGGAAAGCTGGTAAAGAGAGATGAGTTCTGATGAGAGCTGGAACAGAACTATTGATGAGAACTGACCAAAACTGGAGACCCCAGATGAGTGGAAGGCTCAGCCAGAGGCCCCTAGGCATCTAGCTTGGTCAGGGGAAGCTGAGCCCAGAACATGAAGATGGTTGTGGGATGGTAGATCTCCCTGAGTAAAGAGGCCTGGGGAGTGGAATACTGCAGAAATGGGAGCCCTCTGGGTAAAGGGCTGCAGGGACAAGGGATTGGTCTTGGAGGGATGTTTCCTGAGTAAGGGCAAGACTCCTAGACAAGGAGGTCTGGGGAGTAGAATGCTATTCGGAGCTGACTCGGTGGGTGAGAGTCATGAGACTTGTCGCTCTTAGGTGGACAGCCTGGAGAGTGAGGCCCAGGAGCTGGGAATAGAATACTGCTATTGATTCACAGATAGATGACCTGGAGGTGATGTCCTTGGAGAGAGGAATGGAAAAACCTGCTGTACCTTTCTATATTTACAGTGGGAATTGGAGAATGGTTTTACTACAAGGCTTTTGGGGAACTACTACACTGAATGAATCTATATGAATAAATTATGCCTAGAGGCAGGCTTAGTAGTGGATGCTGAAAGACTGTTTCTTTTATGGGTAGATTTAGGGGTTAGATTTTTTTTTTAAATGATGCTCATTAGTCTAACTTTACACCCATTGAAATAAATTATAACACTCCATTGGAACAGAGTTAGGCTTTTGAAAATCCCATCCTGGAAGTCTAATTTGACTGTACCTCCACACTTTAAGTTTTAAACTCTAGCTTTTATTTTTCACATCTTAAATTCTTCATGTGTTTTGAAATGCAAATCGTGTCATCTAGAAATACAGCCTCAAAGGAAGGAGAACAACAAAAGGAATAATTTTGTTAGGGATTGCTATGAAATTGTCTTTCCTGTTTGCACTGACTGGACAGCTACGTTTGCTTCATACATAAGGTTATAATTTCCATCCCAGAAAACTACATGAAATGGCATGTGAGATTGTTAGTCTGGCAGCAAGGACTCTTTGAATAAATCTCTGTATTTGGGAACAGTATTGTATGACTGGAGTGCAGTTAACATTGTACTTAACAATACTTACGGAGATGTCGGGGGGGAGGGAATAACCCAGGCAATTACAGACCCATTAGTCTGACCTCAGTAGTATGCAAGTCTTTAGAACAAATTGTGAAAGAAAGAATAATTAAATTAATGGAAATAAATGGAAAAGGGGATGTAATGCAACATTGTTGATCAAAGGTAGATCACGCCAAACTAACCTGATTTCCTCTTTTGAGAAAATAACTAATTTTTTTAGATAAGGGAAATGCAGTACATCTAATACACTTGGACTTTAGTAAAGCATTTGGCATGGCACACCAGGGGAAATTATTAGTTAAATTAGAGAAGATGGGGATTAGAACAAGCTTTGTAAAGTGCGTAAGGGGAGAAGACAATGGGTACTGAAAAGTGAATTATCAGATTGGAGGAAGGTAACCAGTTGAACTCCTCAAGGATCCGTTTTGGGATCAAACTTAATCAGTATTTTTATTAATGACCATGAGTGTGCTGATGAAATTTGCTGATGCCACAAAGTTGGGAGGCATCGTCTATAACAGAGGAGGATTGGAATATTATACAGGAAGATCTGGATGATCTTGACGATCTTGGAGCAACAGAAATAGGATGAAATTCAATAGCATGCAGCACAAGATCATGCACTTAGGATCTAATAATAAGAATTTCTGCTGTAGAATCATAGAACATTAGGGTTAGAAGAGACCTCAGGAGGTCATCTAGTCCAACCCCCTGCTCAAAGCAGGACCAACCCCAACTAAATCATCTCAGCCAGGGCTTTTTCAATCCGGGCCTTAAAAACCTCTAAGGATGGAAATTTCACCACCTCCCTAGATAACCCATTCCAGTGCTTCACCACCCTCCTAGTGAAATAGTTTTTCCTAATATACAACCTAGACCTCCCCCATTCCAACTTGAGACCACTGCTCCTTATTCTGTCATCTGCCACCACTGAGAACAGCCTAGCTCCATCCTCTTTGGGAATCCCCCTTCAGATAGTTGAAGGCTGCTATCAAATCCCCCCTCACTCTTCTCTTCTGCAGACTAAATAAACTCAGTTCCCTCAGCCTCTCCTCATAAGTCATGTGCCCCAGCCCCCTAATCATTTTAATTGCTCTTTGCTGGACTCTCTCCAATTTGTCCACATCCTTTCTGAAGTGGGGGGCCCAAAACTGGATGCAATATTCCAGATGTGGCCTCACAATATTCCAGATGTGGCCTGCTGAATAGAGGGGAATAATCACTTCTCTCAATCTGCTGGCAATGCTCCTACTAATACAGCCCAATATGCCATTAGCCCTCTTGGCAACAAGGGCACACTGTTGATTCATATCCAGATTCTCATCCTCTGTAATCCCCAAGTCCTTTCCTGCAGAACTGCTGCTTACCCAATTGGTCCCCAGCCTGTAGCGGTACATGGGATTCTTTCGTCCTAAGTGCAGATCTCTGCATTTGTCCTTTTTGAAACTCATCAGATTTCTTTTGGCCCAATCCTCCAATTTGTCTAGGTTACTCTGGACCCTATCCCTCAGCATAGCTACCTCTTCTCTGCATATCTTCCTCTCTCCATCTCCCTGCTGTGAGCTGGGCTTGTTAGATGGGAGGAAGAGAGAGACTTGTGGGTGTTGGTCAGTCACAGGATGACTGAGCCACCAATGTGATGTGGCAGCAAAAAAGTCAAATGAAATCCTAGGAAGTCTCAGGCACGGCATTTTACAGTAGAGGGATATATTAATGTCATTGTACAAGGACTGGTAGTTCTTCATTTGGAATATTGTGTATAGTTCTGGTCACGCATGTTCAAACAAGATGAATTCAAATAAACAGGTGCAGAGAAGAGCTACTCAGATGATCAGGGAAATGAGGGCCTATCTTATGAGAGGGGTCTGGAAGAGCTTGTCTTGTTTAGCAGATGTTGTAACTAAGGCCCCAGAACTATGAATTTCAGGTTGTAGAATATTTGCAACCAGCTATGCAAGTAGGAACAGTTTTCCTTACCTGGCTGTGTGGATTTGGTTCATGCTGTGTTGTGGTCATGAAGTAGGGGTGGCCCATACTGCCTTTCTAGTGACCCAAGGTAAATATGATCAGGAAACAGTTGTCTCTGAAATGGATACCCGAATACTCTGCTGAGTGGGAGGTGTCCCTTTGTGCCTAGTCACTAGGAAAGGATATAATTTTCCAAGAAAACAATCCCTTTTCAGTCCTTCCAGAGAATTTTTAGCCACTGGACTTCTTGTGAGTATTACCTCCTTGAAGTAAAAGACTGAACCTGCTATCTCCTAGTGACTAATCCTATTCAGTCAGGTTACCTGATGAAAGTGAAGTTCATTATTTGGTTGATGAAATATTCTATTGCTTAGAACGTAGGGTCCCTGTATTTGGGGCAATGCCAGAGAAAACAGTGCAAAAGAGTAGCCCTGCAGGGAATTGATTTAGACTTCCTCACATGTAGCGATTACCTTGAAGCCAGTCTTGGAAAGTCACATTCACAAGGTGATCCTGCATGAATTGGTTGGGGACAAGCTGGTGTTCTCAGTAAAATAAGTGGCTTCTGAGGAAATTGCTTTTTTTCTGAAATTCTTGCCAGCTAGGTAGAATCAAAAGAAGCTGATCACTTCTGTGGATTTGAGGAATGGGTAAAGCACGAGGTCCAGTTACAAGATGGCACAATTAGAATAGAAAATGCTTCTCTACGTTATCTAGATCAGGAGTTCTCAAACTGGAGGTTGGGACCCCTCAGGGGTTTGCAAGATTATTACATGTAGGGTTGCGAGCTGTCAGCATCCATCCCAAACCCTGCTTCACCTCCAGCATTTAGAATAGTGTTAAATATAAAAAAATATAAATATAAAAAAAAGTGTTTTTAATTTATGGGAGGAGTCACACCCACAGGCTTGCCATGTGAAAGCGGTCACCAGTACAAAAGTTTGATAACCACTGATCTAGATCCAGCCTTGCATGAAAAAAAAGTGAGATTGTTGACGATTTTGAAGGACATGCATTTCCTATGGACACCACACTTGAAACATTGCTAGACAATAAGCAATTTCATACTTTGGAGGTGACTGTATCTGATAAGCAAGTAGAGGTGATTTCAAGTTCAAACAAGGGGACAGAGAGAGTCAGGATTTTACAAGTATCTTAATTGGCCTGCATCTGCATTCAGGGTGACCATATGGAGAGTAATCCATTTAATCTTATTTTTAAAAAATCCGAGCAAATGCTATGTAATAGTAAACAGGGAACTATCATCAATGGTATGTTTCTACTAGACTCCCATAGAAATTGGTTCTTGCCCCTATGCTATTTAACATTTTTATCAATCACCAGAAAGAAAACATTAAATCATCACTGATAAAGTTTGCAGATAACACAAAAATTGGTGGAGTGGTAAATAATGAAGAGGACGAGTCACTGATATAAAGCGATCTGATAAACTGGGTGCAAGCAAAGAAATGGATTTTAATTTGGCTAAATGTATACACCTCAGAACAAAGAACATAGACCATTCTTACAGGATGGGGGAGGCTGTAAAAAGTGACTCTGAAAAAGATTTGGGGGTCATGGTGGATTCTCAGCTGCATATGAGCTCCCAGTGAGGCACGGTGGGCAAAAGAGCTAATGTGATCCTTGGATGCAGAAACTGGAGTTTCTCCATAGAAGTAGAGAGGCTCTTTTACCTCTGTGTTTGGCACTGACGTGACTGCTGCTGGAATTCTGTGTCCAGTTCTGATGTCCACAAATGAAGAAAGATGTTGATAACTGGAAAGGATTCAGAGAAGAGCCACAAGAATGATTAAAGGAATTAGAAAACAATGGTGATATGGTGATAGACTCAAAGAGGTCAAATTATTTAGCTGTACAAAGAGAAGGTTAAGGGGTGACTTGATTACAGTCTATAAGTATCTACATAGGGAACAAATTATTTAATAATGGGCTCTTCAATCTAGCAAAGAAAGGTATAATAGTTCAATGGCTGAAAGCTAAACCTAGACAAATTGAGACTGGAAATAAGGTGTAAATTTTGAACAGTGAGGGTAATTAACCACTGGAGCAATTTACCAAGGATCGTGGTGGAGTCTCCATTACTGACAATGTTTAAAATCAATATTGGAATTTTTCCAAAAGGAAAATTAATTTGGGAAAGTTCTATAGACTGTCTATCCTGGCTAATAACCATTGATGGACCTATCCTCCCTGAATTTCTCTAGTTCTTTTTTGCTTAGTTTGAGGGTGCTATTGGGTCGTAGGCATGAGCTAGGCACCTGGACACCTGCACTGAGATGGCTGTGCACTTGCCTAGCAGCAGATTTTTAAGCACCTAAGGGACTTTGTCAGTCAAAATTTTGGTGTCTAGAGACTTTAGATGCCTACATGGTTAAGAAGAAGCTGAGTGAGGGTTTTGAGGATTTAAATTTTGGATTTAGGTACTTAAATCCCTTTCTGGATCTAGCCCCAAAAGTTTTCATTTCCACCAAAACCTTTATTGTGCAAAAGAATAATTTCTTGACCAGCTCTAAAATGTATTATATTCACACTCATACAAGAAAGGAAAAGAGCTCCAACCAGTCCCCAAAACCATGAAGAACTGGTAAGACCTAGACTGATTTCTCCTTCAGAGCTATGCCCAACTGGTGACTCTCAGGGTCTCAGCTCCACCCCTTTACCTTCCTGCCAACTGCCAGGCCATCTATAAATAGACTGTCCTCCATTTTGGGTTCTCTTGTGCAAACAAGCACAGTTAATTCCTAGTGCAGAGAGCTAGCCAGATAAGCACAAATCAAAAGGAAAAAAAGGAAAGTAAGTACAGACAAGGAAATGAGAAGGTGTTGAGAAATGTCCAGTGCTGGAAAAGAATGCGCAATATTCTTCACCCAGCATGCTCTAAAATTAGAAGGAAAAGTAGGTTACGAAAAAAGAAAAGAAAAAGTATTTTTCCCCCTTAGAGATCTCTGGGACAGGAAGCATTTCGGGTCTCCCTGTGACAAAGCCGTTCACTTTCTTTACATGAGACTGTAATAGCATGCCTTCCTTTAAAATCAAGTGTCGGTGACTCTGTCATATGAGGCATGATTTTATAATTAGGACTATTCAAAACACTCCTATATAAGATTGCTATCAGGATAGAGACACAGTGATATACATCTGGAATCTTAGTTCCAAGCTCTATTGAAGCTCTGTCATTTCCCCTCCTGCCTTTGAAATGTTCACCTTCACAATACAGCATTCAGATTCTTAGTTGAATGAGTGTGTATTGCCTTACAACTTTGATGTGGACTACTGAATGGCGTAGGATGCTTCATCTGATTTGAAACACAAGGGAACAGGGAAGCATTTATTATTATTCATATTATTATACTCTTATTCACATGGTAAATGAAATATGGAGATTGTTTCTTAAGGGCTGGTTTACACTACCACGTAAATCAATGTAACTTACATTGCTCAGGGGTGTGAAAACAACACCCCCCTGACCGATGTAAGTTACATTGACCTAAAGTGGTGTTCACACTGTGCTACATTGGCGGGAGATGCTCTCCTGCCAACATAGCTTCCGTCTCTCGCAGAGATGCAGTAACTATGCCAACGGGAGAGTGACGATGAGAGAGCATCTGCACTGATATAGCATGGTGGTGTTTGAAATCCCATTCTCAAGTGACCTACTATACCGTGTTAGTTCAATAGTTTAATATCTTAACACAAGATGAAGACAACATAAATAAAATGTGAATCTACCCCTTAACCAGAAAAGAAGAAGCTTATTCGTTAAGGATAGGAGAATCTGGAAAAAAACTTGGGCAAAATCCTTAGAACTTTTCAATATGTTGGCAAGAAAGAGAAGTACACAGGTGCAGATATTTTAAAATGTTGTGGCACTATCTTAACAACAAATTAGCTCCTTGTGTATATTCAAAATCACTTGTACTTTATGCTGCTGCTCCCAGCCAGTGGGAGCTGAGGAGCCGGTGCTGAGGCCGGGGGCAGCACACGGAGGTTCCCTGATCGCCCCTGCGCCTAAGGGCCGGAAATGCCAGCCACTTCAAGCAGAGCCTGCCTTAGCCCCACTGCACCACTGATCGGATTTTAAACGTCCCAGTCAGCAGTGCTGACCGGAGCCGCCAGGGTCCTTTTTTGACCAGGCGTTCTGGTCAAAAAACAGACACTTGGCAGCCCTATTAAAAAGGTGGAATGATCCCAGATGAGGTTAGAAGAGCTGCCTTATCAAGCATGCCACAAGCACCAGGGGTGCTTGTAGAGGTGATTGGGAGTGTATCTGGGAATTCATTCAGTTAAGTAACTAAATACAGGGATAGGCGTACAGACCTCAATTCAGCAAGTTGCACGAGGTGCATGAAATCACTGGGCTATTCATGTGCTGAAAGCTGGGCAGCTACTTGTGCACCTTCCTGAACTGGGGCCATATTTTGGACACTTCACTAAAGGCCCAGTCTGGCTCCCGTTTGAAGCAATGCCATTAAGAGCATTTCCAAACTGTTTAATTTGGAATGTACTAATCAGGAAGAACTCTGGAGCACTTCTGAGTGATTTTACTGACCAAATGGGATAAAGGGACCAAATCCTCATTTTGAGAACATGAGGGGCTAGCTGTTTTCAAACCAAAGGCGCAGGATATTTAGAAGAAGGTGGTTATTTCAGTGGTTGGCATTAACTAAAGCGTTTTGAATGAATAAGTAATGAACAAGTAATTAAGCAAGTAATTAAAAGCAAATAAAAACTTTTCCCTTTCATTATTGTTCCCAAATTCTCATGACGATGGTAGAAATGATAGAACAAATGATTAAATAAATGAAAAGAATCATTCCTAGCTCCACGCAGGATTTCAGGCTGGATGTTCAGTTTCTTTAATTGTTACAGCTATATTAAGTGATCTGTTGTGTTCAGAGTCATGTGATGGTATTTTTTTTTTTCTGTGTCAGGAGGTTTTTACCATCTCTCCCATAGCCCAGGATGATATCTCTTTTCCTCCCCCCAGCTCCACCCTACCCCTTCCCAGCCATCCCCTAGGTATTTTTTCTAACATGAGTCACTGTTTGGTGAAGCGGGTACCTCTGTAAAATGTAATTAAAAGCAAACTAATGGAATCAAAGAAGCTGTTGCCATGACACTCCATTACATCAGATAAAAATGCACAGAAACTGTGGCTGAAAATTTCAAATGTGACTGCATCTAAATTTCAGTGGACTCTCTAACTATATTGCACTCTGAATGCAAGAGAGGTTGGAGGAATATACAGGTATAGAAAGACTCCTTGGAAAAGCGTAAAAGAGTTTATTGCAATAAGACTGAAACAGCCACATACAGTAACTTTTCCTAGCGATCTTTTACATCCCTGGGCAAGGCTGCCTGTACACAGCTTTCTGAGCCTTGTTTTATACCAAACCCTCTTTAGACTGTGCTTCCCTGACGGTCCAATGGTTTACCCAATAAATAGGAAAAGTCACTCCATCATATAGAAGGGCTTGGTGCTCTCTCTCACACTCTCTCTTTCCACCCACAAGGGCCTCCAGTCTTACTTCCCAGAGTGGCACTATTGATCTACCAGATGAGAGCCAGAATTTATAGCTCCAGCTATTAACTTTAGGAACTCAGGTTTGAAAATGTTAACCAGTGTTTTAAAACACCAGCCATGATAAGTGACCACATACAATGTGGGCTTGGCATAGCTTTGACTGCAACATAATTGAAGGGATAGGAACATACAAAATTGTTTCTGACAGTCTGTGCTTATCATTATTTCCTTTCAATCAGCCTAAGAATTATTCATAAGCCAAAAACATTTCAGCAATTAACTGTGCTGGTACCACTCAGTTCTACTGAAACAATTAGTCCTTGTTTTTCAGCCTGAGTAGGTAAACATGATGTCTAGACACCCAGACCTCCTTTAGTTGGGCAAATATTTGAGATCTTTTCTCATTAAAGAAAATTTCTTTTCCAGTTACACTTGATGTCAGCACTTTAATAGGGGCACACTGTTTACAATACTGGACCCTTTCGTTACTAAATTAATAGAAGCATATGAAAACCGACATGAAGAATAAATAGTGCTGTAGCTTTTTTCTAAAGATGTTGGGGGTTATGTTTTATCCCAGTCCCTGAATACATGCCAAAAAGTCTTTTGAAAACACCCTCATCTAGTGTGTTTGTTCCACTAGTATTAGGAGCCTCAGTCACATGATATAGGACAGGTTCTGGAGGCAAATACACCTCTCAAATACACAAGGGCAACATCTACTGACTGCAGTGGTTAACGCTACACTAGCCACACTGGTGGCATGGGTATGCTAATGGAAACCTATTAAATCTATTGTTTTTTCATAATTTTTAAAATGGCATTTTCTGTATCATAGATGGGGCCACAAAATACAAGCAATTCCTGAGAAAAGGGTATTTTTCTTGTCCAAAGACTAATGAGAATGTAAATAAACATTTTCAAACAGGGAAATCATTCCAGGCTTCGTGCTAGAGTTCCTATTTACAATGAAATTAGCATGGTACATTGTCAGAGAGAGGCAGAGAATAGGTGGCATGCAAGTGAATTGCAAACCTTTTGTCCAATAGAAAACACATCTGTAGTAGGTTCCATAGGAAGGCCATAGAACGTGGATTTGAGCGTTTTGCCTGTGAGTCTAATAGATTCTGTGTATACCATTAGAGCCCTGAGGCAAGCCCTCCACATGGAGACTCCAGGAGTGAGAGCTCCCCATGACTACAAATGCTCTGCAGATGGGAAGACTAATACCTCTTGCCTCTTCTGTAATCTCCCAAACCCCTCCCACACAATGACAGCATAAGGAACCTGTATAAGGTGAATGTCCCAAAATCTCCTGGAGGGGAAAGAGAAGCCTATGGTTTTTCTGCCAGGGGGTATGGTATGGCCCTTTGAGTTTATGAGCAAGACATTTTATTATTTGTATTATCCTAGTGCCTAATAGCCTCAGTCATGGACCATTGTGCTAGGCACTGTATAAACACAGAATCAAAAGACATTCCCTGCCCCTAGGAGCTTATAATCTATGTTTAAGACAAGAGACAAAAGATGGATACAGACAAAAAGGGTGTACACGGAAACAATGACACAACATTGTTCACCAAGATGAGCAGTGGTGTTAGCACACCAGCAATCTAACTGTTGCCAAGTTTTTTGTAGGCATCTTGGAAGAAGAGAGTTTTAAGGAGGAATTTAGAGGAGAATAATAGAAACATAGAGCTGGAAGGGATCTCAAGAGATCATCAAATCCAGCCTATTGTGTTGAGGCAGGACCAAGTGAACCTAGACCATCCTTGATAGGTATTGTCCTACCTGTTCTTAAATCCTCTAATGATGGGGTGTCATGAGGGTACCCCTGTGGGCCCAGCAACCAAAGGGTTAACACAGGCACTGCTGGAATGGGCTGATTGGCAGCTTTTCAGCAGCTGGGAGGATAAAAGGACTGAGAAGAAGAGATGCAGGGTGGAGTGAGCAGGCTGGAGAAGGGAACTCCTGCTAGCAAGCTGCTGAACAGCTACTCAGGGACAACACCCCAGAAGCAGATGACCAGAACAACAGGCTGAAGACCCTGCAGAAACCTGGGGGAAGGTAGAAAGTAGAAAGGAGTTTAGGGCACAGCTGGAGTTCACGAACCTTGATGCAGCTTATCTAGCGTAGGGTTGCCAACTTTCTAATCGAATAAACTGAACACCCTTGCCTCACCCCCTGCGTTGCCTTTTCCCTGAGGCCCTGCCCCTTCCCTTCTCCGAAGCCCCACCCCTGCTCACTTCTTCCCCTTTCCCAAGCCCATCGCTCGCTCTCCCCCACCCTCATTCACTTGCTCATTTTCACCGGACTGGGGCAGGGGTTGGGGTACAGGAGAAGATGAGGGCTCTGGATAGGAGTGTGGGCTCCAGGGTGGGGCCAGAAATGAGGGGTTCAGGGTGTAGGAGGGGGCTATCAGCTGGGACAGAGGGTTGAAGTATGGGCTCTGGATTGGGGCCAGGGATAAGAGGTTTGGGATGCAGGACGGGGCTCTGGACTCAGGGGTGGAGCGATGGATTCAGAGTGTGGGAGGGGACTCTGGGCTGAGGCAGGGGGTTGGGATGTGGGAGGGAGTACAGGCTCTGGGCTGGGGCTGCAGGTTCCAGGGTGGGGCCAAAAATGAAAGGTTCAGGGTGCAGGAGGGGGCTCTGGGCTGGGACAGGGGGTTGGGGTGTAGGGAGCAGGCTCCCGGAGAGAGTTTGGGTGTGGGAGGAGGTTTAGGGCTGGGGCAGAGGGTTGGAGTGTGGGAAGTGGGCTCTGGGTGGCGCTTACCTCGGGGGGCTCCCCAGAAGTGGTGACATGTCCCTCAGCTCCTAGGCAGAAAAGCCAGGTAGCTCTGCATTTTGCATGCTGCCTCTGCCTGTATGTGCCACCCCCACAGCTCCCACTGGCCCCAGTTGCCAGCCAATGGGAGCTGCAGAGCTGGTGCTCCAGGCAGCGGTAGTGTACAGAGTCACCCTAGCCGTCTCTCTGCATAGAAGCCAGAGGGACATGTTGCTGCTTCCGGGAGCTGCGCAGAGCCAGGTAGAGAGCCTGCCAGCCCTGCCAACCAGACTTTTAATGGCCCGGTCAGCAGTGATGACCAGAGCCGCCAGCATACCTTTTTGATAGGACTTTCTGATTGAAAACCAGACACCTGGCAGCCCTAATCTAGCTTGAGACCCTGAGCTGGAACCGAGTGGAGTTGGGAGGTCTGGGTTGCCCTAATAATCCCCTGGCAGATATAAAAACAGGGGGGGGGGTTAGATCCCTGGGCACCAGGAATAGACTAACCGCTCAGCCATGCTGAGTGAGCTGAGGTGCCATGCCCTGCCTGGCCAGGAAGGAGCACTGTTGCAGTGAAGCACCGACTCACATAGGGATTCCACAATCTCCTTTGGAAGCCAATTCTAATACTTAACTAACCTTATAGTTAGAAAGTTTTTCCTAATATCTAATCTAAATCTCGCTTGTGGCAGGTTAAGTCCATTACTACTTGTCCTACCTTCACTGGATGCCAGGTATGTCTATCCAGGGATAAAAGACCCCTAGCCTGGCTGCAGCTGGCCTGGGTCAGCAGACACCGGACTTGGGCTGCGGGGTTAAAAATTGCTGTGTAGACGTTTGAGCTCAAACTGGAGCCTGAGCCCTGGGATCCCTCACCTTTGCAGTGTCTTGGAGCTCGTGCTCCAGCCTGAGTCTGAACATCTACATGGCAATTTTTCAGCCCGGGAGCCCAAGTCAACTGACCCAGTCTGGCCATGTTTTTTATCCCTGTGTAGATATAGCCACAGAGAACAATTGATCACCATCCTCTTTATAACAGGCCTTAACTTATTTGAAGACTGCTCTCAGATCCCGCCTCAGTTTTTTTTCTCAAGACTAAAAGTGCCCAGTTTTTTAAATCTTTAATCATAGGTCACGTTTTCTAAACCTTTCATCATTTTTGTTCCTCTCCTCTGTACTCTCTCCAATGTATCCACATCTTTCCTAAAGTGTGGTGCCCCAAACTGGACTCAATACTCCAGCTGAGGCCTTATCAGTGCTGAACAGAGCAGGACAATTACCTCCTCCATCTTGCATATGGCACGCCTGTTAATACACCACGCAATGAAATTAGCCTTTTTAGCAACTGCATTATATTGTTGACTCATTCAGTGTGTGGTCCACTGTAGAGCTGGCTGAGCATAAGTAACTTGACATAAATAAGACCTCATTTCTTAGTGGGCATGATTGGGAAGGTGAATGGAAGGTTAAGTTGTAACTAGGGACTTAAAACTGGGGTCGGAAAGGAACTCCAGCAAATAGTATTAGACGAGTAATACAAGGAAAAACAAACAAAAAAAGTTATTAAATTATAGTATAGAAGGCTTTCCTAAAGAGAAATTCAGTAACATAAGGGGAATAGACAGAAGCACTTTGGATACCTAGGTAAAAGAATGCTTGGCAAAGCTGAGCAAAGATCTTTTGAAAATTGTAAAGATTAAGACCCATAGGCAACCACTGCGAGAACAGTATTTGGCATCAGTTCCTGAAAAGTAGCCAAGCCAATCATGAAGCATATGATACAATGCATAGTTATGAATGTGTTATTAGTGTAAGTAAAAATATATATAAAGTTTTGCTGTGTCACTTTAGATGTGTGGTATGCTGTATACCCACTCCCTATGCTTGAATCTGATCAACTCAGCATAGCTGTGCTGTTTAAAAAGGTAAAGGAACTAGTGACGAGACTGGAGTTAAACTGAATTCTTGGGGAACCTAGCTGAAGAGGTCTCAGGGGAACCCCAACATCCATTATAATCCCCAGATACTTTTCAGTGGTATTACCACCTAACTAGTTATTCTCCATTTTGCAGTTGTGCATTTTTTTTCCTTTCTAAGTGAAGTACTTTGCACTTGAGTTTATTGAATTTCATTCTGATGACTTCAGACCGAATTTTCAAGATCATTTTGAATTCTAATCCTGTCCTCCACAGTGGTTGCAAGCCCTCCCAGCTTGCTGTCATCTACAAATTTTAGAAGCATACTCTTCACTTCCTTACCCAAGTTGTTAATGAAAATATTGAATAGTACCAGACGTAGAGCTAACCCTTATGATTCCCCACTACATACATCCTCCCAGTTTGACAGCAAACCATAGATAACAACTCTTTGAGTAGGTCTTTCAACCAGTTGTGTACCCACCTTGTAGTAATTTCATCTAAACCATATTTGCGTAGTTTGTTTATGAGAATGTCATGTGGGACTGTCAAAAGCCTTATTAAAATCAAGTATGGGGTGCTCCTCCCAAGAGTGAGGAACAGCATGGAAGACAGCACAAAAGTGCTTGCTTGAAAATTTTACAAGTGGGTTATGGAGGCTGGTGTTATTAGCTGACTAGAGGCGGGAGTTCACATTGTAATTAGAGATGGAACCTGAAAGTCATGGGGTCTCCAACTCAGGCAGTCCACTTGGACTCTGGAAACCTGTGCTCCCTGGAAGACTGCCAAGTAAGCTGCCAAGGAGATGGGTGGGAGAGCTGACAGGAAACCAGGCAGGTTCCCATCAGAATCTTGCCTGGTTACTGGATGGACTCAGCAAAAAGTTTTGATTTTTTTTTAACTCCACTAATTCTGATGGAAAAACTGTTTCATCAGATTTTTTTCTGACTAGCTCTAATTTGAATAGTAAATGAGAGATGATAGGTCGCGAAGGGTTTCAAAAGCAAAGACAAGTAGCTTATGTTTGATGCAGAACAGGGAACTAGTGAAAGGATTTGAAGAGAGGGACGACATGGTCAAAGCGATGGCTTAGGAGAATGATCTTTGCAGCAGCATTCTGAATGGATATGAGCAAGACAAGATTGCATTTGTTAAGGCCAGAGAAACAGACGTTGCAGTAATCGAGATATGAGGCTGGATGAGAGTTTTAGCTGTATGGATACATAGGAGAGGCCATTTCTTAGAGATGGTATGTAAAAAGAATCTACAGAATTTACACATAGCCTGGGTCTGAGGACCTAGAGAGGTCTGAGTTGAAGAGACTGCCAATGTTACCACGTGAGTGACAGGCTGAAGGTGGTGATGGTCCACAGTGATTGGACTTGGGGGATTTGATAGCTGCTTTCAACTACATGAAAGGGGGTTCCAAAGAGGATGGCTCTAGACTGTTCTCAATGGTAGCAGATGACAGAACGAGGAGTAATGGTCTCAAGTTGCAGTGGGGGAGGTTTAGATTGGATATTAGGAAAAACTTTTTCACTAAGAGGGTGGTGAAACACTGGAATGCGTTACCTAGGGAGGTGGTAGAATCTCCTTCCTTAGAGGTTTTTAAGGTCAGGCTTGACAAAGCCCTGGCTGGGATGATTTAACTGGGAATTGGTCCTGCTTCGAGCAGGGGGTTGGACTAGACGACCTTCTGGGGTCCCTTCCAACCCTGATATTCTATGATTCTATGATTCTATGATTGAGAAAAGAGGTGGGAGGAGGACTTGAGCTCTATTTTAACTATCTTGAGCTTGATCTGATGGCTACACATCCACAAGGAGATGTCACAAAGATAGAGGCTGAGATTTTAGTTTGAAAGAAGGAGACAGATCTGGAGTAGAGAGGTGAATTTGTGAGTCATCAGTATAGAGATGGTAGTTGAACTGGTGTTTGTGGATAAGATTCCCCACAGATAAACTGCGGAGGGAAAAAGAGAAGGGGACCAAGGAGAGACCATAAATTGGAGGGGGGATGGTGAGGGTCCTCTGAGGGGGCAATTGGAAAGGTAAGAGGAGAAGAAGGAGAGGGCAGAGTCACAGGAGCCCAGGGAGGACAAGATTTCAAGAAGAGCATGGTCTGTCAGGGCAAGGAGGATGAGGATTGTATATTGGTTCTGAGAGATTTTGGCAAGAGCAGTTTCAGCAGAGTGCAAGGGACAGAGGCTGGATCGCAAGTGGTATAGAATGGAATTGGAGGAGACGAACGCCAGACAGTGATTACAGACAGTGCATTCAGTGGGCTTAGAGAGAGAAAGGAGATTTGGGCAATAGTTGGAGGGGCAAGTGGGGTTAAGCAAGGGCTAAACCTTAAGTAAGTGTCATGGAAAATAGCCCTTCCAGAAACATTTAAAATAGTCATGCCTGGGTACTAAGACACCTTCAAAGAGTATTTTTCATGACATTTTACTATAGATATAGTGTGTCATAGTAAATGGATTATGTTTCAGATAGCAAACCTACTGTGCTTATATATAAATATTAGGTATCATATGACTTATTATTCCTCTTTCCCCCCATTTGTATTGTTACAGCAGATGAATTCTCCTAAGTCACTTGAATGGCAATTCAGGATATGCCAACTATCCACATTCTCTAGCATGCACAAAATACAGGGTTGTAAAATTTGTACATATTTCATAATTTCATCTGTTGATGTTTCAGCCTAAAATGTTGCTCAAATAAATATGTGATTGTCATAAATATAAAGGGAAGGCTAACCACCTTTAAATCCCTCCTGGCCAGAGGAAAAAACCCTTTCACCTGTAAAAGGTTAAGAAGCTAGGATAACCCACTGGCACCTGACCAAAATGACCAATGAGGAGACAAGACACTTTCAAAGCTGGGGGAGGGAGGGGAGAGAAACAGAGGTTCCCTCTGTCTGTGTGTTGCCTTTGCCGGGACCAGAGCAGGAATGCAGTTCTAACTCTCGGGTGTAAAGTTAGTTAAAAACAGAGAGGCAAACATGACAGAAACCAAGGAAACAGCCAAAGAGGCTGCCCACAGGAGAGCTATGGAGACAAAGGAGAAAGAAATGGAGGAAAAGGAAAAAGAGAGGAAGCATGCTGAGGAGGAAAAGGATAAAGAGGAAGCATGCATTGGAGATGGAAAGCAAAGGCTGAGCGGAATCTACTGGATAACCCTAACCATCCTTCTCCAACAATCCACAAATGGGAGCGACTATGTCCACAGTATGATGAATCCAGTGATATTGCTGAATATTTTCTCACCTTTGAGAGACTGTGCACTCTCCATAAAATTCCTGAAGCTCACAAGATGACCACATTGGTCACAAAATTAACTGGAAGAGCTCTGGACGTATTCAATAAGATGCCTATTGATGAGGCTTCCGACTATAAAGTTCAAGGATTTGGTTTTAAAGCAATTTCAACTTACATCTGAAACGTACAGAGTAAAATTTTGAACTCTTAAGAGGGGGCCTGGACTAAGTAATGTGGCTTATCTAAACCAGATGAAGGATCTGTTAGATAAAGGGGTCCAAGGAAGGCGTGTCACTAGCTTTGACAGAATGTGTGATTTGATAGCTTAGGAGCAATTTCTGAATATGTCCAAGGAGGAAATAAAACAGTGTTTATGGGATAAGGAAATGGACTCAGCAGAAAGTTTTGCTTCTTATGCTTTTCGATACAAGCAGTCCCGGACTGCCAGAGAGGTGGGGCAAGCTGGAACAAAATGGGTGGAGGGAGGAGAGAGGAACAAACCTGGTCGCAGTTGGAGCGGATACCAAATGGGACACCCTCAGACCACACCCTACTACTGGGGGCAGCCCAAGGCCCCAACTACACACCAAGCAATACTCAAGACACCTTATCGTCCTGCCACACCCGTTCTCCAGCAACTCACCTCGCCCCAGTGACCCGTCAGCTGGACGATGTTTTAAATGTAATGAGCCGGGGCATGTAAAGGCCAACTGCCCCCAGAACCCCAACCGATTACAGTTCATTGCACCGGAATCACATCAGAGGTCCTCAGGCCCAGATACTTCCCAGATACCCTTGGAGCGGAGGAAAACTGTGAGTGTGGGCGGGAAGAAGGTCATCGCGTGGAGGGACACCGGAGCACAAGTGTCTGCTATCCATGCTTCCTTAGTGGACCCCAATTTAATCAACCCAGAGATCCAAGTGACAATTCAACCCTTCAAGTGCAACTCTTTCAATTTGCCTACAGCCCTGTTCAGTACAAGGGCTGGTCAGGAACGTGGACTTTTGCAGTATATGATGATTATCCCATCCCCATGCTGTTGGGGGAAGACTTGGCCAATCATGTGAAGCTAGCCAAGAGGGTGGGAATGGTCACCCGCAGCCAGGCTAAGCAAGCCATCATGCCTAGCTCTGTTCTGGAAACTTCTACCAGGACCCGGTCAGATGTGATGGACCCAGACTCCAGGCCAACATCTGCAACAGCAGTAGTGGATCCAGTCCCAGAGACCCAAACAGAGCCACCCCAGAACCGGAAGTGGCGGAACAACCAGCACCAGACCCATTGCCAGCACTGAATCCAGTACTTGCAACCCCAACACCAGAGGGCCCCACCGAACCTGAACCGGCAGCAGCCGAAAACCCTACACAAGAGGCTCAGCCGGAGCCTGAAACCCAACATAGTGCATCAGCGGAGAGCGGTTCACAGTCAACAGAAACAGCCCCCTCCCCTACATCGCTTCCAGAGGGACCAAGCATAGGTCCACAATCCAATGAGGAACTGATGTCTCCAGCATCAAGGGAACAGTTCCAGACCGAACAGGAAGCAGATGAAAGCCTCCAGAGAGCTTGGATGGCGGCACAGAGCAACCCACCACCTCTCAGCTCTTCTAATCAATCCAGGTTTGTTGTAGAAAGAGGACTTTTATACAAGGAAACTCTTTCTGGTGGACACCAGGAAGACTGGCATCCTCAGAGACAGCTGGTAGTTCCAACTAAGTACCGGGTCAAGCTCTTGAGCTTAGCCCACAATCATCCTAGTGTCCATGCTGGGGTGAACAGGACCGAAGACCGTTTGGGGAGGTCATTCCACTGGGAGGGAATGGGCAAGGATGTTTCTACCTATGTCCAGTCTTGTGAAGTGTGCCAAAGAGTGGGAAAAACCCAAGACCAGGTCAAAGCCCCTCTCCAGCCACTCCCCATCATTGAAGTTCCATTTCAGTGAGTAGCTGTGGATATTCTGGGTCCTTTTCCGAAAAAGACACCCAGAGGAAAGCAGTACATACTGACTTTCATGGATTTTGCCACCCGATGGCCGGAAGCAGCAGCTGTAAGCAACACCAGGGCTAAAAGTGTGTGCAAGGGTAGCATTAGCTAGACATTAGCAGACATTTTTGCCAGGGTAGGTTGGCCCTCTGACATCCTCACAGATGCAGGAACTAATTTCCTGGCAGGAACTATGGAAAGCCTTTGGGAAGCTCATGGGGTGAATCACTTGGTTGCCACCCCTTACTATCATCAAACAAATGGCCTGGTGGAGAAATGTAATGGAACTTTGGGGGCCATGATACGTAAATTTGTAAATGAACACTCCAATGATTGGGACCTAATGTTGCAGCAGCTGCTGTTTGCCTACAGAGCTGTACCACATCTCAGTTTAGGGTTTTCACCATTTGAACTTGTAATGGCCGCGAGGTTAAGGGGCCATTACAGTTGGTGAAGCAGCAATGGGAGGGGTTTACACCTTCTCCAGGAACTAACATTCTGGACTTTGTAACCAACCTACAAAATACCCTCCGAACCTCTTTAGCCCTAGCTAAAGAAAACCTAAAGGATGCTCAAAAAGAGAAAAAGCCTGGTATGATAAACATGCCAGAGTGTGTTGCGGTTCAGTGATGAGACAGAACACAGCTTTATGCAAGCAAACAGGCTGGTCAGCGGAGATGGGCTGTTCTGCCCCCCCGCCTTCCACCTTCTCCTTTTATTATATTTCTCCCCCTATGCATTACACACTGCTACACAAAAGAATGTATGACGTTGATTCATATGCTTAGTTACCATCCTCTATCTACTACAATCCTGGTTCTCAGGCCTTGAGCCCAGGCTAAAAAAACCTCCCACAGTTGCTGTCCAAACAATCAAGTTCTCAGGGTTCATATCTAGCCCTTGTCCTTGGATAGAGCAATGTGTGCATTGCTTCTAGGAAACAGTCAGGGTGTGCCCCGCCTGCTTCCAGGTGGAATAGCTAGACATTAACCCTTCATCTCCCCGTTTTTGTTTATTGAAGTTGGCCATCTCATGGTAGCCGCCAATTTGTTTTGTCATGCTAATTAACTCCCAGACAGACAAGGACATAACCTGGGGAGCTTTCCAGGGCAAAAATTTTACAAAGTCTTAACAAGGAAGGAATACATTGTACACAGCAGCAACAAAAAAAATAAGCCCAATGATTACAAACACAAAATAACCAAAAGCCTAACATCTGCAATATAATCATCTAAAAGGGGTACACTTCTTTTACTACAATTGTGACCAGCAAAAGGCAATATAAGTGTCATTCTACTAAGACAGCAAAGGGTGCCATCACTTAAATTTGCAGGAATATAATTAAAGGTGCATGAACCACAAGTAAAAACCCATCCTGATGGTAGGATGATATGGCCATAATTATATGAAACATTAACAGCATGGGAACAATTTAAAAGGAATTGAGAAATTTTTTGACAGCCCAATGGCACCTTTGTACTAGTGCAGTTAACTACACGCGCACAGGTGACATTGTGAGCCCCAGCCGGGTACGGTGTGTGGAGGGATATAGCCGTGCGAGGCAGAGTATAGTTGGCCGGGCCCCAATTAGCCATGCTAGAGTACCGGGAGAAAAGATTAGCATAAGCAGAGAACAGTGTCTTATTCTCCTTCGGGCTTGTAACAGGGGAGGCGCTTCCGAGCCAACCCCTACAGAAAATAGCAGGCACAAAAGGCACACAATCATCACAGAATTAGCAGTGATTTGGGCGAGAATCGCCACAAACAAAGTCTTAGGAGTTTCTGGCTGCTGATCTGCTGCCAGTTTTCGTTGAGCCGTGGTGACCAATGCTTTTACTGCTCCCCATGTCATGGGCTGGCTTGGGACGCTACGCCTCCTCCGTTTCCGTCCCGCCGTTGTCGACTCGGGGGGCAACGCGGTCTCCTCCAAGGTCAGCTGAAACTCTGGTATGGGATTCGACAGCCCCTGGTGCCATGCCATGTTATTTAAGTGCTGGTCGCACGCACCGGGCTGGAACCCACAACGGTCCTGCAGGGAGAGACACAGCAGCATATCCCCGACCCCAAGTGATTAGAGGTGCTGGGCCCAGCCACTGTGGATCGGGCAGCTGACGGTAAAAGACACGCGGTCTTTCCAGTACCTCAGATTTGTGAAAATGCCGATCCGCAGGGGTCTGCTGATCTGCATTCAGTGTTAAATTATTTAAAGTAAACAAGAGGATATACATTTGTTGCTGAATGTCTCCTAAGGTTCGGAGACGCAGCTCCCCTTGTTTTAATTGTTTATCTAGCAAGGTTTTGAGTGTGCGATTGGCACGTTCAACAATGGCTTGGCCCGTGGAATTATAAGGGATTCCGTGTTTAAGACGGACGTCCCAGCGGGCACAAAAGGTGGAGAGGGCTGCAGAGCAGTAGGCTGGGGCATTATCTGTTTTAATTTGGCAAGGGTGACCCATAACAGAAAAGCAGGCCAGCAAATGGTGAATAACTTTGTTAGTGGCTTCCCCACGTTGTGGGGTTGCCCAAAGGAAGCCTGAATAAGTATCAACGGAAACATGTAAAAATGAATAGGGGCGGAATTGTGGTACATGAGTAACATCCATTTGCCACAGCTGATTTGCTGCGGTACCTCGGGGGTTAACAGCATAAGAAAAAGTAGGAGCAGCAGCAGCACAGTGGGGGCAGGAACGAACAATGGAACGTGCATGATCAGCAGGAATGTGAAACTGCCGGGCCAAAACAGAGGCAGACTGATGAAAAAAGGCATGGCTTTCAATGGAGTCAGAAAAAAGGGAATTTACCTGACCACGCAACGCGCGATCGGCTCGTGCATTGCCCTCAGTGAGTGGCCCAGGCAGAGGGGTATGACTGCAAATATGAGCAACAAAGTAAGGGAAATGACGAGTGGCAAGAAGATGCTGTAAAGACAAAAACAGGTGAAGGAGGTCTGCATCAACCTGAGGGGTAATGAGGGCAAGGGGTAAATGATCAATTACCTGATAAACATAATGGGTATCCACAATTAAATTAAAGGGACAATCAGCAAAAAGTTGAAAGGCCAAAATAACAGCAGCCAATTCTGAACGCTGTGCAGAACGCTGAGGCAGTGGAAAACGAGAATGCCAACGAGGGGGGTCACCCAACTGATAAGTGACTACACCTCGGTGGGGAGAGCCATCAGATGTTAATATCGAGGGTGGTGTCTAACTTTGTAAGTAAATCACGGCCCCAAATATTGAGGTGGACAGGGAGCACAAAAGGGCGGATTGTAGCAAGGGCACGGCCTCCTGGTTTAGAGACCGTGACCCAAGACAAACTTTGGCGCCCGGGTTTGCTACCCCCAATCCCCCACAACTCTTTAGAAGGAACTGTAGGCCAACTAACCGGCCACTCCAGATCACGAATCACTGTAACGTCAGCTCCAGTGTCCACCAGCCCTGTAAAAGGAATCATAGAATCATAGAATCATAGAATATCAGGGTTGGAAGGGACCCCAGAAGGTCATCTAGTCCAACCCCCTGCTCAAAGCAGGACCAATTCCCAGTTAAATAATCCCAGCCAGGGCTTTGTCAAGCCTGACCTTAAAAACCTCTAAGGAAGGAGATTCTACCACCTCCCTAGGTAACGCATTCCAGTGTTTCATCACCCTCTTAGTGAAAAAGTTTTTCCTAATATCCAATCTAAACCTCCCCCACTGCAACTTGAGACCATTACTCCTCGTTCTGTCATCTGCTACCATTGAGAACAGTCTAGAGCCATCCTCTTTGGAACCCCCTTTCAGGTAGTTGAAAGCAGCTATCAAATCCCCCCTCATTCTTCTCTTCTGCAGGCTAAACAATCCCAGCTCCCTCAGCCTCTCCTCATAACTCATGTGTTCCAGTCCCCTAATCATTTTTGTTGCCCTTCGCTGGACTCTCTCCAATTTATCCACATCCTTCTTGAAGTGTGGGGCCCAAAACTGGACACAGTACTCCAGATGAGGCCTCACCAATGTCGAATAGAGGGGAACGATCACGTCCCTCGATCTGCTCGCTATGCCCCTACTTATACATCCCAAAATGCCATTGGCCTTCTTGGCAACAAGGGCACACTGCTGACTCATATCCAGCTTCTCGTCCACTGTCACCCCTAGGTCCTTTTCCGCAGAACTGCTGCCTAGCCATTCGGTCCCTAGTCTGTAGCTGTGCATTGGGTTCTTCCATCCTAAGTGCAGGACCCTGCACTTATCCTTATTGAACCTCATCAGATTCCTTTTGGCCCAATCTTCCAATTGGTCTAGGTCCTTCTGTATCCTATCCCTCCCCTCCAGCGTATCTACCACT
The DNA here is from genome assembly GCF_965140295.1 of Lepidochelys olivacea. NCBI lineage: Eukaryota > Metazoa > Chordata > Testudines > Cheloniidae > Lepidochelys > Lepidochelys olivacea. Next base: position 273,444,011 of record NC_140411.1, read on the forward strand.
CCTCCCAGTTTAGTATCATCCGCAAATTTGCTGAGAGTGCAATCCACACCATCCTCCAGATCATTTATGAAGATATTGAATAAAACCGGCCCCAGGATCGACCCTTGGGGCACTCCACTTGATACCAGCCGCCAACTAGACATGGAGCCATTGATCACTACCCATTGAGCCCGACAATCTAGCCAGCTTTCTACCCACCTTATAGTGCATTCATCCAGCCCATACTTCCTTAACTTGCTGACAAGAATACTATGGGAGACCCTGTCAAAAGCTTTGCTAAAGTCAAGAAACAATACATCCACTGCTTTCCCTTCATCCACAGAACCAGTAATCTCATCATAAAAGGCGATTAGATTAGTCAGGCATGACCTTCCCTTGGTGAATCCATGCTGGCTGTTCCTGATCACTTTCCTCTCATGCAAGTGCTTCAGGATTGATTCTTTGAGGACCTGCTCCATGATTTTTCCAGGGTCTGAGGTGAGGCTGACTGGCCTGTAGTTCCCAGGATCTTCCTTCTTCCCTTTTTTAAAGATTGGCACTACATTAGCCTTTTTCCAGTCATCCGGGACTTCCCCGGTTCGCCACGAGTTTTCAAAGATAATGGCCAGTGGCTCTGCAATCACAGCCGCCAATTCCTTCAGCACTCTCGGATGCAACTCGTCCGGCCCCATGGACTTGTGCACGTCCAGCTTTTCTAAATAGTCCCTAACCGCTTCTATCTCCACAGAGGGCTGGCCATCTCTTCCGCATTTTGTGATGCCCAGCGCAGATCATCATTTAAGAGAAGTGTTAACTGAGGTTTCGAGGGGCGGACTGACATTGTCAGAGCAACAAGTGGAGAAGACGCGCTGTGAGACGGCGAGTGAGACAACGTAGATCCAAAGCCTCCTCTGCCCCGAGTTCGATCCTCGGCAGCTGGCACCTGATAGGGGACTAAAATCAATTGTGCAATTGACCGTCCACGCGGGAGCGACTGTGGAAGATGAGTCCACACCTGAACCTTAATAATGCCAGTGTAATCAGCATCAATGACCCCTGGAATGACAAAAAAGCCCTGTTTCCCAGCATGTGAGCGAGGGAGAACAAGACCTACAAAGCCGGCAGGGAGAGGTCCCATCACCTGTGTAGGTATGGCACAGACCTCCCCTGGCAGCTGAAAGTCAGTGTCCTCCTGCATGATCAAATCAAGCCCTGCACTTCCAGCAGTCGCTGCCCTCATAGAGTCTACGGATTCCAAGGCAGAGGAGCGATTGCCTGAGTAGGAAACACCCCCGTTTGGCCCTGGGTTCGGGGGGGACCCGTCGCGCGGTTTCCCGACCCGCCACGACACTGATTAGCCCAGTGATAACCTTTCCCACACTTGGGGCACTTCTTTGAGGGTCGGGCTGGTGCCTTAGATGAGCAGCACTCCCGCTGAAAATGACCCTCCTTTCCACAGCGGTAACAGCGCTTCCCCTCCTTCCCAGTTTTTCTGAGGGCGGCAGCCAGAACTCCAACCTTGTGGGCTTGTGTGCCAATGTTCTGGCACGCCCGCAGCATGTCTGAGAGCTCTAAAATACCAGAGACTTGTGCTGCCTGGAGAGCACGGCGGCAATCCTCATTTGCATTTTCAACTGCCAATTTTAACAGGAGCTCGTGAGCTGCCTCAGTGTTATCCACCTGTCGGAGGATAGCCTCCTGCAATCTGTTGGTAAAATCCAAAAAGGACTCTAAGGCACCCTGACGGATACTGACAAAGCTTTTGGTAGGCTTGCCTGAATCCGGGACCTTCTTGAAAGCATGCTGGGCACAGGTGGAAATAATGGGGAAGACGGCCTGAGGGAGTTGAGACTGCATCTCAATAGTAGCAAACTGGCCCTCCCCTGCCAAATGCTCATAAATGATACCTTGCTCTCTATATACCTGGGCTTGGCGTTCTGCCATCTGCCGATACTCACTAAGCCAAATAACATACTGACTGGGTGACAACATCATGCGCAGCAGCGTTTTCCAATCCTCAGGGATTAGGGAGTACCCAGTACCCATCCCTTCAATGAGACCACGCACAAAGGTGCTAGTCAGGCCAAATTCACGAATTGCTTTCTTTACCTCTCTAACCACCGAGTATGGCAGAGTGGTCCAGGTGCCCACGGGGTTGCCCTGGTCATCATTCTGCCAGGTCACCGGGCAAACGGAGACCAGATCAGCCAGCTCCTCTGCTGTAAGATCTGATCGAGCTTTCGCTGCGTGAACCATTTGTTGCACCAGCGAAAGCTTCTGAGCAGATGCAGATGACTCTCCGGGGGGCCCCACGCGGGGAGGGTGATCACACACCGGCTCCGGTGGGGAAGGCCAGGGAGGCGGTGGTAATAGAGGCACTGGGGGCGAAGCAGGGGGAGGGATGGCTGCAGGAGCGGACGGGGGTGGCAGGATCGGCAGCTCCTCTGTTGGGGCTGGAGAGGGCCTTTCCGAGGCGACACGCTGTGTCGCATCGCCAGGAGGGGGGATGGCTGCAGGGGCGGACGGGGGCGGCGAGAGCACCAGCCTCGCGAGGGAGGGTCTGTCCGAGGCGACACGCTGTACCACGTCGCGGCAGAGGTGCCAGGCATGTAAAGCCTGCACGGGTGCCCGAGGCTCTTTGTGCAATGTCTGGCCCAATCGCTCCCAGTCCGCTAGCTTAAGGCTTCCAGCTTCAGGATACCACGGGCACTTGGCACGCACCTCCTGTAGCAGGAGAGTGAGTTCTCGAGCCGGGCAGTCATGCTGAGCCTTACGCAGCAAATACTGCAGCTCATTGCGGTGTTGCACTTGCAAAGCAGAGAGGGAGCTTCCCATACTTACCACAATGAAAAATACTCACCGGGATCCACGAAGTGGATGAGTGACGCGTCTGAAACCCTTGCCGGGTGAGGTGAGTGCTGAGGGCCCCACGTTTGGGCGCCAGTTGTTGCGGTTCAGTGATGAGACAGAACACAGCTTTATGCAAGCAAACAGGCTGGTCAGCGGAGATGGGCTGTTCTGCCCCCCCTGCCTTCCACCTTCTCCTTTTATTATATTTCTCCCCCTATGCATTACACACTGCTACACAAAAGAATGTATGACGTTGATTCATATGCTTAGTTACCATCCTCTATCTACTACAATCCTGGTTCTCAGGCCTTGAGCCCAGGCTAAAAAAACCTCCCACAGTTGCTGTCCAAACAATCAAGTTCTCAGGGTTCATATCTAGCCCTTGTCCTTGGATAGAGCAATGTGTGCATTGCTTCTAGGAAACAGTCAGGGTGTGCCCCGCCTGCTTCCAGGTGGAATAGCTAGACATTAACCCTTCAAGAGTGGTCCTTCAAAGTAGGGGACCAGGTCATAGTCTTAAAGGCGCTCCAGGCCCATAAAATGGAAGCATCATGGGAAAGGCCATTCATGGTCCAGGAGTGCCTGTGAGCTGTTAATTATCTCATAGCCTTCCCCACCTCCAACCGAAAGCCTAAAGTGTACCATATTAATTCTCTAAAGCCCTTTTATTCCAGAGAATTAAAGGTTTGTCAGTTTACAGCCCAGGGAGGAGATGACGCTGAGTGGCCTGAAGGTGTCTACTACGAAGGGAAAAGTGCTGGTGGCATGGAAGAGGTGAACCTCTCCCTGACCCTTGGGCATATGCAGCGACAGCAGATCAAGGAGCTGTGCATTAGCTACGCGCCGACATTCTCGGCCACCCCAGGACTGACTGAACGGGCATACCACTCCATTGACACAGGTAATGCTCACCAAATTAAAGTCCAACCTTACCGGGTGTCTCCTCAAGCTAAAACTGCTATAGAACGGGAGATCCAGGATATGTTACGGATGGGTGTAATCTGCCCCTCTGGCAGTGCATGGGCATCTCCAGTGGTTCTAGTTCCTAAATCAGCTGGGGAGATATGTTTTTGCGTGGACTACCATAAGCTAAATGCTGTAACTAGCCCAGGTAACTATCCAATGCCACGCACAGATGAACTATTGGAGAAACTGGGACGGGCCCAGTTCATCTCTACCTTGGACTTAACCAAGGGGTATTGGCAGGTACTGCTAGATGAATCTGCCAAGGAAAGATCAGCCTTCACCACACATCAGGCTGTATGAATTTAATGTACTCCCTTTCGGGCCGCGGAATGCATCCGCCACCTTCCAAAGACTTGTAGATGGTCTCCTAGCGGGATTGGGAGAATATGCAGTCGCCTACCTTGACGATGTGGCCATATTTTCGGATTCCTGGGCAGAACACCTGGAACATCTACAAAAAGTCTTCAAGTGCGTAAGGGAGGCAGGACTAACTGTTAAGGCTAAGAAGTGTCAAATAGGCCTAAACAGAGTGACTTACCTTGGACACCAGGTGGGTCAAGGAACTATCAGCCCCCTACAGGCCAAAGTGGATGCTATCAAAAAGTGGCCTGTCCCAAGGTCAAAGAAACAGGTCCAATCCTTCTTAGGCTTGGCCGGTTATTACAGGCGATTTGTACCATAATACAGCCAAATCGCCACCCCACTGACAGACCTAACCTAAAAGAAACAGCCAAATGCCGTTCAGTGGACTGAAGAGTGTCAGGAGGCCTTTAACCAGCTTAAAGCGACACTCATGTCTGACCCTGTGCTAAGGGCCCCAGACTTTGACAAACCGTTCCTAGTTACCACAGATGCATCCGAGTGTGGTGTGGGAGCAGTTTTAATGCAGGAAGGACCGGATCAAGAATACCTCCCTGTAGTGTTTCTCAGCAAGAAGCCGTCTGAGAGGGAAAGCAACTGGTCAGTCAGTGAAGAAGAATGTTACGCTATTGTCTACGCTCTGGAAAAGCTACACCCATACGTTTGGGGACTGCATTTCCACCTGCAAACCGACCATGCTGCGCTACAGTGGCTTCATACTGCCAAGGGAAATAACAAAAAACTTATTTGGTGGAGTTTTAGCTCTCCAAGATTTTGATTTTGACATACAACACATCTCAGGAGCTTCTAACAAAGTGGCTGATACACTCTCCCGTGAAAGTTTCCCAGAATCAACTGGTTAAAATTGTCCTTGAGATGTGGAAAATATTGTTAGTCTTTATATAGTTGGTAGTATATTTAGAGGTGCATGTGTCTTATTAACTCCGTTTTCTCCTAGAGCTCCAGGAAGAAATCACAGCCAGCTTTTCACCCTATCTGTGATTTGGGGGGCGTGTCATAAATATAAAGGGAAGGCTAACCACCTTTAAATCCCTCCTGGCCAGAGGAAAAAACCCTTTCACCTGTAAAGGGTTAAGAAGTAGGATAACCTCGCTGGCACCTGACCAAAATGACCAATGAGGAGACAAGATATTTTCAAAGTTGGAGGGGGGAAAAACAAAGGTTCTCTTTGTCTATGTGTTGCTTTTGCCTGGACCAGAGCAGGAATGCAGGTCAGAACTCCTGTAAAGGGCTAATAAGCAATCTAGTTAGATATGCGTTAGATTCAGTTTTGTTTAAATGGCTGATAAAATAAGTTGTGCTGAATGGAATGTAGATTCCTATTTTTGTGTCTTTTTGTAACTTAAGGTTTTGCCAAGAGGGATTCTCTATGTTTTGAATCTGATTACCCTGTAAGGTATTTACCATCCTGATTTTACAGAGGTGATTCTTTTACTTTTTCTTCAATTAAAATTCTTCTTTTAAGAACCTGATTGCTTTTTCATTGTTCTTAAGATCCAAGGGTTTGGGTCTGTGTTCACCTATGCAAATTGGTGAGGATTTTTATCAAGCCTTCCCCAGGAAAGGGGGTGTAGGGTTTGGGAGGATTTGGGGGGGAAAGACGTTTCCAAGCGGGCTCTTTCCGTTATATATTTGTTAGATACTTGGTGGTGGCAGCAATAAAGTCCAGGGGCAAAAGGTAAAATAGTTTGCACCTTGGGGCAGTTTTAACCTAAGCTGGTAAAAATAAGCTTAGGGGGGTTTTCATGCAGGTCTCCACATCTGAACCTAGAGTTCAGAGTGGGGAAGGAACCTTGACAGTGATAAAATCCTGATAAAAGTTATATAACTAAGCAATAATCTCTGTTGCACTGTAGATCAGCCATGCTGAAATTAATACTCCAGGGACCTGCAAACAAATCCATCTTAAGTCACAAGTGAAAATAAGGTTGATGATCTTATCCTAGTGACCTATGGGACTTTTGTTCACAGAATAAAATCCCCACTGTGTTTGGTAAAATAGAAAGTATCTGTTCATTAATGACACCAGACTGTCAAAACGGGGTTGTTGCTGTTCAGGATTAAGGTGCATTTTCTGTATGGCAGGAGTTGGTAGGAACAGCAGGTTCTTTTATATAGACCAAAAAAAATCTTATTCTCACTAAAGCATCACCCTTCAAAAAAAACTAACAGTGCATGTCAGAGTGGAAAATTACCCTGAAAACAATAATCTGAGCTAGCAGCATCCTTTATCTGGATAGATCTAAAAGCTAAATACTTTTACAACTCTCCTTGGTCATAGCAGCCAGCTGGATCCCTGTTTTTGCCCGTGGCAATGGTACTTCTCTAGAAGTCATTCACCATTCTCTTTTCTCCTACCAGACCCCCTCCATAACAAATTGTACTCTGCCCAACTTCCAATAATAAACTCTTCTCCTTGAATCTTTCCTCCTCTGACCATTATACCTTATACCGATGTTTATTGCTACATGCCATTCCATCTTGCCTCTTTCACTGCTCAGAAGAGAGTTGCCTACAATATGCAGGCAGCCATGAGAGCACACACGTCATTACTGTTATGTCTGAATGATCAGCTGCTTAGACTAGAGTCTCTTGTGAATGGATGTATATTGTGTTAAAACATTATGGCACCAAACAATATAGTTAAGGTTACAATTCATATTATATTTTCAAATTCCTATTTTAACTTGCTTAGTTTCTCAACTTATTTTGGGGCTGAAGTTTTCCAGGCTTGCTCTTTATCCCCCCAGATTTTCATTTTTGGGCTAAGTATAAGTAAAATTTGTTAAGCCACTCTTAGATTAGTGAGTTGGGGGCGAAGTATATACTCTTCCCATTTTAAGAAAATGAAGACATAGTTTGCACAGAGAGAACTTAAACGGTTGAACTTCATTTGGTGTAAAAGGGAGGAAAATTTGATCCCTCGTAGCCCACAATGATTCATAGGTTCACAGATTCTTAGCCAGAAGGGACCATTGTGATCATCTAGGCTGACCTTCTGTATAACAAAGGCCATCAAATGTTCCCAAAATAATTCGCAGAGCAGATCTTTCAGAAAAACCTCCAATGTTGCTTTAAAAACTGTCAGTGATGGAGAATCCACCATGACCCTTGGTAAACTGTTCCAATGCTTAATGACTCTCACCATTTAAAAATGTACACCTAGTTTTCAATCTGAATTGGTCTAGCTTCACCTTCCAGCCATTCGATCATGTTATACCTTTCTCTGCTAGATTGAGGAGCCCATTATTAAATGTTTATTCCCTGTATAGATACCTATAGACTGTGATCAAGTCATCCCTTAACCTTCTCTTTGTTAAAGAAGCTGACTCTATTTATCTTGAGTGTATCATTATAATGCATGTTTTCTAATCCTTTAATTATTTTCCTGGATCTTCTCTGAACCCTCTCTAATATATCAACATCCTTCTTGAATTGTGCACACCAGAACTGAATGCAATATTCCAGCAGTGGCCGTAGCAGTGCCAAATACAGAGATAAAAGAACATCTCCTCTCCCACTTGAGATTTCCTGTTTATTCATTCCAGGATCGCATTAGCTCTTTTCGCTATAACATCACACTGGGAGCTCATGTTCAGCAGATTTTCCACCCTGACACCCAAATCGTTTTCAGAGTCACTGCTCCCTAGGATAAAGTCCCCCATCCTGTAAGTATGGCCTACATTCTTTGTTCCTAGATGTACACATTTGCATTTGGCCACATTAAAATGCATATTGTTTATTGGTGCCCAGTTCACCAAGCAATCCAGATCGCTTTGAATCCAGTGTTCTGTCCTCTTCATTATTTGTCATTCCCCCAATTTTTGTGTCATCTGCAAACTTTATCAGTGATGATTTTATGTTTCTGTCCTGGTGTTTGATAAAGTTGTTAAATATTGTAGGGCCATGAACTGATCCCTCAGAAACCCCCCTGGAAATACATCCGCTTGATGATGATTCCCTATTTACAATTACATTTTGAGATGCATGCATTAGGCAGTTTTTAATCCATTTAATGTGGGCCATGTTAATTTTATATCATTCTAGTTTTTTAATAAAAAACATCATGGAGTACCAAGTCAAAAGCCTTACAAAAGTCTATAGTGTTGACATGATAGACTTAAATATTATCAGCTACACTTGTAATCTTATCAAAAAACGATATCAAGTTAGTTTAACTAGATCTGTTTTCCATAAACCTACATTTATTGGCATTAATTACTTTACCCTCCTTTAATTCTTTATTAATCAAGTCCCATATGAGCTGCTCCATTATCTTGCCCTGGATTGACAACAGGCCTACAATTACTCGGTTCATCCCATTCACCTCTTTTTAAAAAATGGCATATTTGTGTTCTTCCAATCTTCTGGAAATTCCCCAGTGCTCCTAAGCTTATGAAAATCAACATTGATGGGACAGTGAGCTCCTCAGCCAGGTCTTTTAAAACTATTGGCTGTAGTTTATCCAGAGCTGCTTATTTTAAAAAAGTCTGACTTTTCAGTAGCTTCTGTTCAACATCCTCCATAGATACTAATGGAATGGAGTATTAAAATCACCATATGATGAGACTATATCATCTGTGTTTTCCCAAAATATAGCAAAGAAATATTTATTAAAGACTTCTGCCTTTTCTGCATTATTATTGATAATTTTACCATTTCAATCTAGTAATGGACCAATACCATGGTCGGGAGTCTTTTCATTCTTAATATATTTTAAAAATGCCTTCTTATTGTCCTTTACTCTATTGGCCATAGATTTAGTCTTGTGTCCCTTTGCTTCCCTTATCATTTTTCTCCAATTCCTAACTTCTAATTTATATTCATTACTATCAACTTCTTCTTTCTTCTGTTTGTTATATATTCCCTTTTTATAGCTACCTTCTTTCCCCCTCTAAACTGGGTTGTTTTTTTAACTAGTATGGCTTTCTTCCTCAATTGTGGTTTTTGGGGCATCTGCTCAGGTATTCTTAAATGACTCCCAGTTATCATTCACACTTTTTCTGATTTAAATGCTTCCTACCAGCTGATTTGGCTCATAATTGTTTTCAGCTTTGTGAATTGGCCTTACTAAAGCACCCAGTATATATATTTCAGGTCTGGACTTTATTCTGCTTGCATATTGTTAACATGATCATGTCATGATCATTTGTACCTAAGCTACCCCTAATTTTTAGTTCTGTTATCAGTTCCTCTTTATATGTTAGGACTAGATCTAATAAAGAATTTCCCCATTTTGGCTGCAACACTTTTTCAGTTAGGAAATTGTCATCTATAATATTTTGAAATTCCAAGGATGGTTTAGTAGTGGCAACATGAGACCTCCAGCATATGTCACTCAAATTGAAGTCCTCTATGATTATGCAGCTTTTTTCATACACACTGTAGATAAGTATGTAAGGAGGTGATGATCCTGTTCCCTAGTGTGATGTGGTGGTCTGTAGCAGACTCCAACTACCATCTTGTGCTTTGTGTTATGACACTGATTGATAAGCATTCAAGATCATTTTCTTCCCAGTTATCAGTGACTTCAGAACAGATAATGTCATTTTTAATATAAAGTGCCACTCCCTCTCCCCCTTTTGCCTACTCAATCCTTCTTGAATAGGTTATAACATTGATTTTAACATTTCAATCATGCAAATCACTTCACTAGGTTTCAGTAATACCAACTAGATCAATTTTATGTTCATAAATGAGCAATTCCAGTTCCTTATGTTTGTTACCTAGGCTCCTAGTATTGGAGTATAAGTAATTCAAGAGTTTCTTCTCTTCATGTCCTTTGGTTCCTTGATTAATTTTGTTCTGAACATCTCAATTTTTATAAATGAAGAAACAATGTACTTTATTCCATTCATTACTTTAAAAAGCCCCCTATTTAATATTAATGTATCACTTTGTCACCACTTATTTGTCTCTTTTTTTAATCTAACAAATTTCATCTGCTTGCAATGTTAAATTGTCGTCTGCAAAAACCCTCCAATTACATTTAAAATTTGCACAAGGTCATTCTATTCCAGAATATAAAGCTCCTCTTGAATTTTAATGTACAGAATATTTTTCTGTTTGACCTCTTTAGATGTAATTGGCATTTAATAAAGGCCACTACATTGCTCTTTTCCTACTAAATCAAGTCAGATTTCTCATACTCTACTTCAGTGTTAGAATGCAGATGTTTGGTAAACATAGTTGCACTGTTTACTTAGTTCCCATTTTTAAAGGAATCTTAGCCCCTCATTTGGTCGATGCCTCTTCCCCCCGACCTCCTTTTCATTGTTCCTTGCCAGCCAATGCTGTGGTATCTCCCCTGGCCTTGTGGGGGACACTAGGAGATGGGCAGAGCCAGGGCTCCTAATTACTGCATTGTCTGCACCACCTCTCATCCTCTGCTGGCCGGACAAGAAGCAGCAGCAACAGCCTGGGCTGGAACTGAGCATGGATCAAGGTAGGCTCCGATCCCTGCTCTGGGCCTGCTGTCGGTGAGGCCACACACACCCTATTCCCCAGAACAGGACTGGCACATCCCCTACCCACCCATCTCTGGGATGGGACTGTTCTGCTTACCCCTCAACATCAGCCACGGCCTCAGCAGAGAGGTGGAAGCAGGGATGCTGACTCAACTTTGTGTCTGCCCCCTGCCCAATTTTTTTCTGAAATAGTGGCCTTGTATCTTAGACCCCTGTCCTGTTGCTGGACCCCTGCCCCTACTTGGCTTTGCTTACACTATGGATCTGGTTATAAGCCCAGGGCCTTAGACCTGAATGCTATCCAGGCCTTGTTTCTTTTTAAAGTTGAGAATGAAAGAGGAATAATTCTGGCTATCTGACTGTGTGATGGGCCGTGACTTGCCTCCTGATGTTAATTGTATTTGCTGCATAGATCTTGGGAAGCTTAATATTGTGTTCTCTATTTTATGATATGTAATTGACCTAGATCCAGAGCTGTCTTTAGGTGCATGATAATGGAACGCTCTTTCAAAGAGGCATGAAGGAAATCAGCATGTTGAGTTCTTATTGGAAACATCTGAAGGCATACTCAGAAAACCTTTTGTTAAATGCAAAACAGAATTCATACAAAAATCTAATTTACAATATACAATGCCTACACCTTAATATCAAATATATCTTCATGTCAAACATTAAGATGAACAACAGGAAATAACCATTTGGTTTTACTGCATGATAACTCAAATAGGCGTTCTTTGATTTGGAAAAATGTTTCACATGCATATCAAAGGAAATGCTGGCTTTCTCAACAGAAGGTTCACTGACAATAGATTGGAGAAGAGGCAACCTTTCTTTCCTAGGGCCGGGCATTCACAGTGACATTTTCTAAACTGATAAACAGAGAGAATTCCTCAGAGGCAGAGAGAGCGCAAATTTCTGAGCAGCACTGTAGGTAATAGTCCATGCCTTGTAACATTATTTATTTATTTAGTATTTGTATTATAAGCAGCAGGCCTATCTAGTAGGGCTTTTGTTGTGGCATCACTGGACACATTTATTTACAATTATTGTATATGTCATAATTTTCTTCCCTCTTTCAGTGTTATTTAAGACATTAACCCTATGCCAAGGCATTTAGGACAACATGGATTACTTTGCTAATTCCTTTTTATACCCAGTTCATGCTAATGTCATCCACCAGAAAATTCCTCTTTTTATGTAGATGTACAGGAGACCTTAATTCTGGCATTTCCTAACTTTTGAGTGCTTGACTTTGCATCCTCAAAGTTCTCTCTCGCTCTCTCTCTCTCTCTCTCTCTGTGAGATATCTCCTAGGTTTTCAGAAAAACTAATTGCAAAAAAAAACAAAAAAACAAATTACATCATGTGGCAGCCTACTGACACCCACATGGTTCTCCAGCAGTGTTGGAGTCTTTAGCTCTACCACATAGACCTCTGCCACTTGAGTTTACTGAGCAATTCACTGGAGTAATTTTCTATGTAGACTAGCACTAGAAGGGGCTGAAGCACTTTACCAGTGATTTCACAGACATTTGCTGACAGCAGAGGAATGGGGAGACTCAGTAAGCTTGGGTTTCATTCCAGGCTGTAGAGGGGAGGGTACACTCATGGACACAAACTCTTCTGCCTGTTTTCTCCAAGCTTGACCCCTTCAGCTTGCCCTTATCCCAGTCCTATCCCTTCTCTTCCCCTCCCCTGCCTCCTCCCCTCATTCTCTTCTCCTAGGGAGGACCAGTCTTCGGCCTTTCTAGTCTCCTTACTTGACTAATCCTAGTCCCCCAACCCGCAACTGTCAGTTTTGTTGCAAATTTATTCCCAACTCTTCTCCGCTCCCAAGCTCCTTTTCCCTATTCTACTTGCCCAGATCTAGAGTCCCAGTTACCCCCTCTTGGTTCCTCGTCCAGTCTGTCTCTCTCTACCTCCCCAGTGTCCAGTCACTGCCCCTCCCTCCCCTCTCACACACATTAGCTGCCAGTTTCAGTCACCTTCCCTGGGCTCCTCATCCAATTTCACTGTGTCCCCAGCCCCAGACCTCCACCCTGGCTCCTCATCCCAGTCTCTTTGCCCAGCCAGTCCCAGTTCTTCTCCCACAGCCTGGCTGCTTGTTAGATCTGCCCCACTCCCTTGGTTCTCAGTCCACCTCCTTGCCCCATTGGCCCAATCTTCCCCCATCTCTCCGTCCCAGTTGCCCCCCAATTCCAATTCTTAGTCCCAACTTCCCTCTTCCTTCCACTCCCCCTGCTAATTTCTGTCCCCACCCCCAAGTCTGGCTCTTGTTCTCTTTGCATTTCAATCAGGCAGCTTCCTCCTCCATGCTGCCAGTTCCCAGCAGGGGAGGCACAGACAGCACAGGAAAGACAGTCTCCCTGCTTTCACTTCTGCCTACCAAACCTGGCCTAGCCCCCAGCAGCTCAGAGCTGCATGTGTAGGGGAAGGTCTGCACCCTGTAGCCTTGGGCTGGAGCATGCCCAGTGCAAACAGAATCTTTACGGAATTTAGCTGCAAAATTCTAGAAAGTCTCTACTGAGCATGTGTGAACTGAGATATTTTCAAAGGCTTATAACTTTGCCATAGTTGGGCAGATTCTCACAAAGACTACAAAAGGAACATTTCTGATACACAGGTCACCCTCCTCCTAGGGTTACCGACTCTGGTTAGGTCATAGAATCATAGAATATCAGGGTTGGAAGGGACCTCAGGAGGTCATCTAGTCCAACCCCCTGCTCAAAGTAGGACCAATCCCCAAAATATATTCTTAAAGATTACATTGTGTGACAAAACTTGAACTAAAGATAAATCTTTAATTCCTAGAGACTCCAGGACAATCTTGGAGTGTTGGCAACCCTATCTCTTGTCAAGTTTCAAGTCCTTGCTCCAATGCATGGGAGAGCTAGTGCTTTTCAAAGAAAAGGCTACCATTTTTTTTTAAGTGGGCAAAACAATGCATTTGGAAATAGCTGAATTTTGGTGAAATTTTCCAAATACATATATAAAATATTCAGCCTGAGGCAGACACTCAGCATGTAAAATTTCAGCCCAAATGATTAAAGTTTGGCCATGTGTAATATTGGGGTGGGCAGAGTGGGCACTAGCTGTATTTCCAAAAGGAGGGATAAAACTTATTTTCATTCTATCTGTGTAGGCCTCAGAGAAGCCATTTACAAGTCATAATGGAAAAGAATCTCTTTAAAAATACATGAAGGATAAATGTGTTTTTCTTTATCAGCTTCACAAATTTGATGCACATTCTAATTTCTTTCTGTTGTAGCTTCCAGGGTTCCCTTGATCTTGTGGTGTGGGAGGACTGTTATGGTGGGAGTCTGTTACCCTGAGCTACAAGACAGCGTTAATTAAGTTGTACTTTTAGAAAATGAAAGAAGGCTAGATGCATATTTTCAGTGCTGCAAGGTGCAGGAATTTTTGCCACATTAATCAATTTGATCCCCCTATTATGTTTGCTTAATGCTGCCCATCCTCCATGTGCATAATAGGAAGGGCAAGGGATCCGTTAAAATGAGTAGTACATTTTATTTTGAAGCTTGCACACTTGGTCTGTTTTATTGCATTCATTCATTTTACAGTTCATAAATGACAAACTCAATAATATACAGCTAGAGGAACCAGCTGGCTACCATGCTGTTTTAGCTAAATTATTTTTTCACTAAAACACACAATGTTCTGTCTTTCTTATGAATAGTTTGGTGACTTACAGAGCATATTGTGATTCATACTCACTGGTAAGAATTTTCATTCTCCCTCTGTTTCATACAACTGTCTGTTTTCACAGGTGCAAAGTCTACAGCCATAATGAATGAGTACACTAGTTGTCTGAATAATACTGTTCCATCTTATTTTAGCACTACAATTTCTTGATGCTGGTGCCATTAAAATAAATTTAATTTTAAACCACCTTATTTTATTTCACTAATAAAGCTTAGATGTTACCCCTATTATATGAGTATAGAAATTTCAGTGAAACCAATATTTGTACCCTGTCAGGCTTTTTGGCTCACCAGTTACCCACATTAATTCACTCCAGTCTATCTTTGGCCTTGCTTGGTATTGGAGTGTGGAATAGGGGAAGCTGCATCTTCTTTGGCCCATTATTGAGTGCATAGACAGCTACCTCACTCCTGTATCCAACTTCCTTAAGGTCAGATGTGAGTTCTTTTCTCTGCAGGGTGCCCGCCCAATAGTAGTTACCCCAACATAAACCACTGTTTAGCTGACAGTCAGAAAATTCCATTCTCTCAGGAAGTATGTAAAGAACTCCTTTCTTCCAGCGTGGTATCCTGCCTTAACCAGATTTTTGTAATAACCATGTCCCAGGCCTTTCAGCAATCCCCTCCAAAGAAGACTTTCTAGCCAGACTCACCCTACCTGTAGGTCTTACTCCCTCAGAGCTAGCCAGACTCATCTACCTGTAGGTCTTACTCCCTTACTGCCCTGAGAGCTAGCAAAAGGGCCATGCACCACTTATGTCCCACTGGCTACTTGAACCGTGGTGGTGGTTGAGGGGGGGGGGAATTAGAATCCGGCTTGGGGGTCCATGAAAATTTTTAAATCAAAATGGGGGTCCTCAGGTTGCTAAAGTTTAAGAACCGCTGATCTAACCCAATGTATAATGCACAGGCAACCTTAGTTCTGGCATTTCATTGCTTTTGAGTTTTTTACTTTTCAATGTCAATGTTCTTTTAATGTAGTTCTTTGTATTCAATTATTAGTAAATATTGTATTGAACATACCACATAGAAAATGTAGTTTATTTGATGTTACCTTTGCTTGCAACCCAAACTACAAAGCAAAGAAATAATAAATTATAGTAAATCACACCCAGCATAAATTCATAGATTTCATAGAGGTTAAGGCCAGAAAAGAATGATTAGATCATCTAGTCTGACTTGTATGTCCTTAGCCACAAAATTTTACCCAGACATACCTATATTGGACCCAATTACTTTAGTTAGATTAAAGCATTTCAGTCCTCAGAAGACTAAATTGTTGTGTGACACAGAGAACAAGTGACACAGAGATGAATCAATGCCTGACGTCCTTGCATTGGCAGGGAGTTGATTAGGTGAGTTATGCCCAGATATCCATCTGCAGTCATTAGCCCATGGACACTCCACCACACCAAACACATGAATGCCTTCCTTAACACTCCTTACTTTCACTTCAAAGATAGCATTAGATAATTGAGAATACCCACCATCAAAAGGATTGAAAAATCATACTGCAATGCTCAACTGTGGCCACTGTTATCAGCTCATGCCCTTGAAGAGGCTTCTGCCCCACCACCTCTGATGCAGGTTAGTTGAATCACAGAATTTGTATAACCACGGATCCAGTAGACTCTTCACAGTGCCTCCCTTTTGGCCATTTGATGTCTGGCACAGAGCTCATCTTTGCACGCACTGAAGTCCAGAGACCAGACTCCAGACTTCTGCTGATTTGTCCACATCCCCTCCAAAGAGCAGCAGAGTGCTTGAATGAGTTTCAGACTTACCGTACTTTCACCTTACTTCCTTTCTCCTACCCTATTTCTAGTTGGTCTAGTTTAGATTATAAACTCTTTGACTGCCTTTTGGCATGTATTTGTATAGCAAGCAGCTGAATGGGATCCTAATCTCAGTTGGGATCCTAGGCACTTCTATAATACAAATAATAAAGGGAATGATACTGTAATATGCATATTTGATCTCTTTGAATTTTTAATTTGTGCAGACCTTGTGGAATGTTTTGCAAAAAATGTAATCTCGTTTCCTGTTTGAGAAATTACCTTTGGGTTACGCAAAATTAATTGTCTAGTGTCGTAAGTATATCTGGTATAAGAAGAATGAACTTTTAGGGACTATAGAATATGCACCAAAATCAGTTATTGAAAGTGCCTCTCCCTTCTCTTATTTATTTGCTTCTTAATTAAAATAAGAGGATACTAGGAACCAGCAGTCTTGCTGCAAACGTGCATCAGCCAAATCAGTTTGTAGTCAGAAAGCAGCCAATATTTATTGTTTCCAATATCTCTGGCCCCTCTGTACTTTGGGAGGTCTGCATTTCTTTAGGAAATGTTTAAAGAATAAACATCTTGCTTGTGTGTTCCTGACTCCGTGCTGGCCAATACATTTATCCATTGTGACGGGGCAAGGCCAGATGGCAATAGAAAAGTAGTGGGAGATAGATATATTAGCTCCAGGCTAAACAAATCCCTGGTACCAGGATAAGTGAAATGGCAGCTGCTCCAGGTCAGTTAAGACACCTGGGCCCAATTAAGAACTTTCCAGAAGGTAGGGAGAATGCTAGGTTGATTGGGACACCGGAAGACAATCAAGGGCTGATTGAAACTAGTTAAAAGCCTCCCAGTTAGTCAGGTGGGTGTGCATGTCAGGAGCTGTGGGAGGAAGTTGTGCTGTTGGAGATGCTGAGTAGTACACACCATATCAGGCACAAGGAAGGAGGCCCTGAGGTAAGGGTGTGGGGAGTGGGGGAAGTAGACCAGGGAAGTAGACCAGGGAATTTTACGTGTCCTGTTTCTAAAAGGTCAGCTACCATAGCTGATATTATTAGGGTCCCTGGGCTGGAGCCCGGAGTAGAGGGTGGGCCCGGGCTCCCCCTGCCGCTTTGCCCCCCAATTAATCACTGAGACTGGGAGACAACAGAGACTGTGCAAGGGAGAATAGCTTCCCCTCACCTCCCTCGCTGGCTTATGATGAAAATGGCTCAGTAGACTGTGACCCTTGTCTCTAGAGAGAGAAGGGTTACGTGGAGGATCACAGTGAGCCTCTGAGGCTAGCGAAATCTGCCAGGAAATGTGGGACCCACAGAGGCAAGGACAGAGCTTTGTCACACCATACATAAGATTTGTTATCTATTACAAATCCCTTCATATATATATTATAACTGTGTAGAATGTAAAGCATGAATACAACATTTCTTTAGTAAGCAATGCTACCAGTTTCTGTTTGTTTCTCCTTCATTTGTCCAAAGTGGAGCATCTGCACTGTTAATTTTAACCCAGCGAGCCCAGGTCAATGTACCCAGGTTCTGAGACTCGGTCCCACAGGTTTTTCTTTGCAGTGTAGAATTCTCCTGTGAGATTAAGGAGTGAACCTAAGATGTGTGTGAATACTTTGATGTGATATCTTAGACATGCACTAACCTAATAAGTGAGCAAGGGATCTCAGTGAAGGTGAGAAAACTTGTTCCTTCACTCTTGGACTACAAGAGCATTACTGAATTCAGGTGATGATATTGGTTATTAGTGAGGTTTTCCCCCTTCTTTTGAAAGGAGTAGGAAATAAAAAGGCATCCTATTGTAGTTCAAACACTTGAACTGTAGCTCAAGAGTGAAGAGCATGCAGGTTCCAGGGAGAATCAATTGCCTCTGTGAACTAACCAGACCACATTCAAGAATTAATCTGAGTAGATCAGAAATAATGCTAAATTTCGTGAGTCACTCTCCCATTCAATTTGGCTGAAAGTCTTGAAAGTCTAATATGATGAGACCTATTACTGCAGTTAGTGGAGGTGACCTCCATGTAAAGTTTACAGAACAGCTCTGATGTAGTTACATAGATGGGAACTGATTAAAATAGATGCTACTAGCAGGAAATATTATTCATTTTAATAATACCAGTCTGTCCCTGGAGTAACACTGGTAATGGATTTCATCTAGTTTGGTTGTCTCTATTCTGCCTCAGAATTGCTTTGTAATTAGCTTTGCATCTATTAAATTTTGTATAATCTCTATCCCTAAATAAATTAAGACACTTGTTGAAAGTTTAAAGGGAATATACCAAGTTAGATTTTTATGTCCAGTAATGTTGTGACAGCCTGTACTCCTGCATTCACCCTTTTCACAGGATTATGATAAATTTTGTATAATAAAGTATGTCTTGTGGGCTACCAGTTGAGAACTCATAATTTTGCTGATCATTATTGTCCTAATAAAATGTGTGTGGCAACATTGTATATAAAGTTATAAGATTCCTCTGTATGGTATAACTAAGACACGTCCCAAGTCTAGGAAGTGGCCATAAACCAATTCCCCAGAGACCAAAGACAAGCTGACAACTCAGCCAGGGGTCAACAAAATCAAATGGACCATCACCTGGTTAAGTGGCCACACTTTGGCAGGAAAGAAGGTTTCTTTGACAAAGAAACAGCTTGGGGTTTTTGTCCACCCAGACTTCCTGTCTCCTGAACCTCAGATGGAGAGACTTCTCGAAGAAGAGAAAGAACTATAGGAAGGGAGAGCAGAAGTCCCAGATGATTCCTCTCTTTCTTTCTGCCCACTGCATCCACAACACCTGAAAAACAAAGGAAGCAGCATTGGACTGGGGAGAGATCCTGGCTGATGGAAATTCCTATTACCCAGTCAAATTGCTTGTAAAAGAGGCAGGAGGACAGGGAGCTCCCAGTGGTCCCATTAGCATCCTTGACTTTGCAGTAATCTGTCTTCAGCCACTCCATCTGCTCTCTGCATTGATCTGCTGTCCCGTCAATCCCCAGTGCCGTCAGCTGCTCAGATATAGTTTTGTAGACGTGATCATTTATTGTGCTCTTGCTGAAGTTGAACGTCTTGCTCACCTTGCACCAGAGGTTAACCAGAATCTGGCTGTGTTCCTCTGGCCAGCTAGCAGTGCACTTAATCACAGAATCATAGAAATGTATGACTGGAAAGGACTCTGAGACGACCTCAAATCCAGACCCCTGCGCTGTGGCAGGACCAAGTAAACCTAGACCATCTCTGATAGGTGTTTGTTCAACTTGTTTTTAAAAGCTTCCAGTGATGGGAAGTCCACGACCATGCTTGGAAGCCAATTTCAGAGCTTAACTACCTTTCTAGTTAGAACGTCTTTCCTAATATCTATTCTAAACCTCTCTTGCTGCAGATTAAGCCCATTACTTCTTGTCCTACCTTCAACGCACATGAAGAACAACTGATCACTGTCCTCTTTTTATAACAACCCTTAACATACTGGAAGACTGTTATTAGGTCACCCCTCAGACTTCTTTTCTCAAGACTAAACATGCCCAGTTTTTTCAGTCTTTCTTCATACCTCATGTTTACTAAACCTTTATCATTTTTGTTGCTCTGTTGTGAACTCTCTACAAATTTGTCCACATTCTTCCTAAATTGTGATGCCCAGAGTTGGGGACAGTACTCCAGCTCGGACCTCACCAGTGCTGAGTAGAGTGTAATAATGACCTCATGTGTCTTACATACAACAACCCTGTTAATATAACCCACAATCATATTAGCCTTTTATGCACCTGCATCATATTGACAACTCCTCTTCAGTTTGTGGTTCACCTCCAAATCCCTTGCAGCAGTGGTACTACTTAGGCAGTTATTCCCCAATTTTTAGTGGTGCATTTGATTTCTCCTTGCTCAGTGAAGTACTTTGCACTTGTTTTTATTGAAATTCATCTTGTTGAATTCAGACCAATTCTCCAATTTGTCAAGGTCATTCAGAATTTTAAAGCTGTCCTCCAAAGTGCTTGCAGCCCCTCACAGCTTGGTGTCGTCTGCAAATTTTATAAGCGTGCTCTGTACTCCATTATCCACATCATTAATGAAAATATTGAATAGTACTGGAGCGAGGTCTGACTTCTACAGGACCCCACTAGGTACGCCCTCCCAATTTGACAGCAAACCGTTGGTAACTACTCTACAGAGTACAGTCTTTCAACCAGCTGTGCACCCAACTTATAGTATTCTCTAGACCACATTTCCCTGGGTTGCTTATGAGAATGTCATCTGGCACTGTGTGAAAAGCCTTACTAAAATCACAGCATATCACGTCTACTGCTTCCCCCCCATCCACTAGGTCAACAATCCTATCAAAGAAAGGAAATTAAGTTGCTCTGGCATAATTTTTTTTCCTGACAAAGCCATGCTTGGGTTTGAACCTGAACCTGAGCCAGAGCTCGGGCTTAATATGCCATGTGACATCAGGGATGGATTAACTTTTTGTGGGCCCGGCACCAAACATATTTGTGGGCCCCCCCAGGAATGAAGAGGCCAGGAGCAAGAGTACAGTGGGCAGGGTGGATTTGATTTAAATCATGATTTAAATCACAAGTTAGGAAGACTCAATTTAATCATGGGTTTCTACATAAAAGTGCATTCTTGTTGGTTGTTACAATCTTTACATATTCTTCACAAATCAGAGATAGATGTAGGTTTCATTTTTAGAAGGTACACACTATACATTTTTAAACCATGATTTATTTTGAAAACTTTTCAGGTGAGTTTTACAGCTATATCAGAAAATGAATGATTATTTGGTTATTTCACTTACCAAAGATAACTGAAGCAGATATTTATGCAGTCATTGGGAGGTGAACTATCTCCAATTCAAGAGGTTAATCATTAATATTTGGAGGATTTTCTTGCCAGGCTGTATTAGGAGGAGAACATCACAAGACAGACATTTAAATTGTTTTATTTAACTAAAACAACAATGTTAAGTATTCTGGGTTTTTTCTTCAACACCAAACATAATAATTTAACAAAAAAGCATATGTCCCTCACTTCTCACATTTATCTCCAGACTTCTCCTTGTCCAGATCTATTCCGCCCTCAACAATCTTCCATTCATTGAACTTTTTGAAACTTTTCACTTTTAAAGAGAGGCAAGGGGTTGACCCTGTGTACACAAAGTTGCAGAGGGACAATAGAGTTGAGGTCTGTTATTTCTCACCTCTATACATTTATTTCTTTATTTAAAAACATTTTTGCTATTAACAAGCATGTTACCTTTGGAGACACAAATCCACAGTTTGAGAACTGCAAAACTAAGCATCTCTGATGGGTATCTTCTAGACTGAGTACTGAGTCCCATTGGGTAGATAGAAAAATTAACCTAAATAATCTATACAGAAGCCCCTGGAACCGCATAAAATTGGGTCCCTAATCCATGCACTATTAGAACTCATTAGCAAAACTTTTCTTAAACATTACATGAATATATTGTCTCATACTATAGAATTAGAATTTATAATCCCAATTCCATGATGAGAGATAATGTATCTTAATTAAAACTATCTTTAGATAGTTTTTCCCTCAAAAATCCAATTTACATTTCAAAAATCTGATTTTTTGATTATTTTTTTAAAGTCATTGATTTTTATCCACCCTGACAGCTGGGTATAGTGGGGCGGGGGGGAAGGATTAGTCCCCACGTGGAGCGAGACAGGGGCCAGGGGCAAGATGTGCACAGTGGGACATGGGGGGAGGATTAGTCCCTGCTGACTGGAGCAAGCTAGGGGCTGGGGGCAAAAACAGTGGGGCGGGAGCTAGGGTTGGTCCTTGGAGCAAGGAAGGGGCCGGGTGTAAACTGCAGGCACAGCAGGGCTGGGGAGGGGGTAAACAGTATCCCCCCGCCCCGCCCACATAGAGCAGGTACCTTCCTTCTCCCTGCGGTCGTGGGGATGCTCCCAGCCCCCTGTCCTGAGAGGCTCATGGCAGGGGGCTGGAGGGGGGGTATACCCCTTCCCCAAGGCCCCGCCCCCACCTCTTCTATGCTTCCTCCCCCTCCCTCGCTGCCAGCAAACAGCTGATCTGTGGCAGAGAGAGGGAGTGAGGGGGAAGGCGGGAAAGCAGCACGCTGGGGGAAGAGGCGGGGGAGGGGGAAGCTTGGCTGCAGGACCGAGCCCCAGGAGCCGGCAGCGCCAAGCTTCTGCCCCTGCCGGCGAGAGCGCTGGGGGTGGGGAAGAGCGGCCACCCGGGCCCCTTCGCAGCGTGGGCCCGGCGACATGGTAAAGCCGCTGCTGTGTGACATACCCATAGAGGAAGCAGAAAAATCAGGCAAATTACCATTGATGTTAATGTTTCTTTCCTTCTTAGGTCCTAGGACAGGTTCAGGGCATTGTTTTCACAACAACAGTTACCATGCTGTGTATTGACTGCCATGTCAGAAGCTTCATCATGTTTTGTACTCTTACAAAAAAACCCACAAAACAACAACCCCTGAACGTTCTATTCAGCAATCAGAAATGAGTTCTCCCTTTGTGTGACCAACATGTACTTTAGCTTGGAGAAACTCTTGACAGGGACGTTCAGGCTAGATGCTCCTTTAAAAAATATAATTCCCAATGTATCTGAGCCTTGGGATTTATCACCTCCTGCTACCTTTCTCTTAAACGCAGAGAGATAATATGCCTTTCTGCACATGCTGTAAATGCATTTCAGAAAAGTGTACATAGCACCGCTAGTATGACCAACATTGATGGGTCTCTGCCTTGCTTATTGGTAGAGTGGTAAGTACTGTACTACCATGAGAGAGAGCTGATTTCAAATCCTCTTCTTCATCCTTTGCTGACATGAGATGGATATATGGTAGGCATGGCACTCTCCACAGTGTGTTGCTATGTATTCTAACTGCATCCCAGAACTGACTGTTAAAACTTGCTTTTAAAGTCTAGTGAGACAGCCACTTGCTGAAATGGGAGAGTTGCCACTAAATCTAAAAGCTTGGTTCAATTTAAAAGGTACAATTTTTTATATACCATTTTTCATTCAAATGATTACAAGATGCTTCATGGTAAGAGTCAATTCTAAATTCCAATGAAAAGGAGACGTAAGTGAGTCCAAGTAGGTGAACAGTGAATAAGATAAACACAAAATAGAATATGGTATTTTGAGTATTGGCAATGGATAAACCCAGATTCATATTTTTTTTGTTTTGAATACACATTATCCAAACAGTTTAGTCACCCTCATAAGGTAACTAAAGTGTATTGCGAAATAAAAATATTCTGAGGTACTTATAGATAGGCAAGATAGAGGTCTCAGAATTGGAACAAAAGGGCTAACTACTCATTTGAGATATATTCATACCTCACTGTTGTGTAGCACTTTTCATCAGTACATCTCAAAGTACTTTAAAAAGGTGGTCAGTATCATTATCTCCATATAATCGCATGTGCTATGTATTTTTATTCATTGTAAAGAATGAATACTGTAGCCCCTGCACTGCACACAAGGGGTTGTTCAGAAAGCAGATTGAATACTGGAGCTAGGTCAAGCACTTTCCAACTGGGGGGAAAAAAGTCTGAATTTTCCTCCCAAATATTGTCTGTATTTTCCCGCTGTTGTACCAGTACTTTGGTTTTGTAATCACTAGATTTTCACAGGCATTGGGTTGGCAGGGGTTTTGGTGTCTTTTGAGCACCAGCAGTGCTTGACATCAATTGGTATTACAGCTGCTTATGCCTCTCAGGACACACAGCAAGGGCTCTGTATCCAAAAGGTATTGACAGGAAAAACAAGGCTTGGGTATAACACTTGCCAAGTTCTTAACTGCACCTACACTCTGTAAGTTTCTCATGCAGCAACGAAACAAAATGTCCTATCTCGGGACCTCTCCTTCTGCCCCTCCAGACCCACGAACATGATACAGTTCTGTGGTGACCTAGAATCCTATTTTCGACGTCTCCAACTCAAGGAATATTTCCAACATACCTCTGAACAACATACTAATCCACAGAGACCTTCCTACCAACTCTACAAAAAGAAGGATTCGGGGTGGACTCCTCCTGAAGATCGACACAACAGACTGGACTTCTACATAGAGTGTTTCCACCGACGTGCATGGGCTGAAATTGTGGAAAAGAAGCATCACTTGCCCCATAACCTCAGCCGTGCAGAACACAATGCCATCCACAGCCTCAGAAACAACTCTGATATCATAATCAAAAAGGCTGACAAAGGAGGTGCTGTTGTCATCATGAATAGGTCGGAATATGAACAAGAGTCTGCTCGGCAGCTCTCCAACACCACTTTCTACAAGCCATTACCCTATGATCCCACTGAGAGTTACCAAAAGAAACTACAGCATTTGCTCAAGAAACTCCCTTGTAAAAGCACAAGAACAAATCTGCACAGACACACCCCTGGAACCCCGACCTGGGGTATTCTATCTGCTACCCAAGATCCATAAACCTGGAAATCCTGGACACCCCATCATCTCAGGCATTGGCACCCTGACAGCAGGCTTATCTGGCTATGTAGACTCCCTCCTCAGGCCCCTCGCTACCAGCACTCCCAGCTATCTTCGAGACACCACTGACTTCCTGAGGAAACTACAATCCATCAGTTATCTTCCTGAAAACACCATCCTGGCCACTATGGATGTAGAAGCCCTCTACACCAACATTCCACACAAAGATGGACTACAAGCCATCAGGAACACTATCCCCGATAATGTCACGGCAAACCTGGTGGCTGAACTTTGTGACTTTGTCTTCATCCGTAACTATTTCACATTTGGGGACAATGTATACCTTCAAACCAGCGGCACTGCTATGGGTACCCGCATGTGTTACACCAATAAAATAAAAACCAGCAGGATCTTATTAAAGGGGGAAAAGGCAAAATACCACATTTATTGTGAATACAGAAAGAATCATAGTAATCAGTTAGTTATAGCTATAACATTCCATTCAATCTCATATTTATTCACACATTCATTCATACACACACACACAGGTTCTGCAAGGTTGTTATCATAGTTACCAGCCTTAGAGTTGCTCATGCCAAGCCACTGGCCAGGTGGCCTGGACATGAGGAGGGAGCAGGGCCTTGTCAGATGCACATCTGATGCTCCTGGAAGTTGGTTTGCAGAATCAGACCCCAAAGTTCTCACTTTCTAAAGTCCATTTTTATAGGAATTTCTTCCGATTCCAGTCTATGGGAATTGCTTCATCATGCTGTTGCTGAATCAGTCAGCAGATGGCACATTCCTGATGGCTCCGTGCTGCCAGATGTTATCTTGTTCTTTGGTTCTCCCATTCTTGAGGCTGTTGGGTGGATTCCAGTCTGCCCTCCGGGGGTCCTCTGGTTATTTCCACTTGACATCTTCTTCAGCCAATGGACACTGAATTCTTAGGCTGGCACCTCCCTGATCATTCAGTTATTATCCACACCAAGCATCCATCCACATACATCCTCTATCTCTATTTTAATCACAATTGTTAACAAAGCGAGATGAATACAACAAAAGGGCGGGGACTCTCTGGGTGCTGTTTCTGTTGTTACAGAGTATTGATTTAGTCTCTCTCTGTGTGAGTGGTGGTTGTTACAAAGAATTGCTTTGAGAACTCTTAGAATGTACTAACACAATTAGCAGCTTGCAATTTTCACACAGAGGGAGAAAAACAGTACTAAAAACCAAGAGACCTCTTAATTAGTAATACCCTGGAATTTAAACTATGGGGAATCAAACTCATTTGTGATTTTAATACAGAACTTCTTTAATATGATCCAACACATGACCCCACAGTATGCCAACATTTTTATGGCTGACTTAGAACAACGCTTCCTCAGCTCTCGTCCCCTAATGCCCCTACTCTACTTGCGCTATATTGATGACATCTTCATCATCTGGACCCATGGAAAAGAAGCCCTTGAGGAATTCCACCATGATTTCAACAATTTCCATCCCACCATCAACCTCAGCCTGGACCAGTCCACACAAGAGATCCACTTCCTGGACACTATGGTGCTAATAAGCGATGGTCACATAAACACCACCCTACACTGGAAACCTACTGACCGCTATTCCTACCTACATGCCTCCAGCTTTCACCCAGATCACACCACATAATCCATTGTCTACAGCCAAGCTCTACGATACAACCGCATTTGCTTCAACCCCTCAGACAAACACCTACAAGATCTCTATCAAGCATTCTTACAGCTACAATACCCACCTGCTCAAGTGAAGAAACAGATTGACAGAGCCAGAAGAGTACCCAGAAGTCATCTACTACAGGACAGGCCCAACAAAGAACATAACAGAACACCACTAGCCATCACCTTCAGCCCCCAACTAAAACCTCGCCAATGCATTATCAAGGATCTACAACCTATCCTGAAGGATGACCCATCACTCTCACAGATCTCGGGAGACAGGCCAGTCCTTGCTTACAGACAGCCCCCCAACCTGAAGCAAATACTCACCAGCAACCACACACCACACAACAGAACCACTAACCCAGGAACCTATCCTTGCAACAAAGCCCGTTGCCAACTGTGTCCACATATCTATTCAGGGGACACCATCATAGGGCCTAATCACATCAGCCACACCATTAGAGGCTCGTTCACCTGCACATCTACCAATGTGATATATGCCATCGTGTGCCAGCAATGCCCCTCTGCCATGTACATTGGTCAAACTGGACGGTCTCTACGTAAAAGAATAAATGGACACAAATCAGATGTCAAGAATTATAACATTCATAAACCAGTCGGAGAACATTTCAGTCTCTCTGGTCACTTGATTACAGACCTAAAAGTCGCAATATTACAACAAAAAAACTTCAAAAACAGACTCCAACAAGAGACTGTTGAATTGGAATTAATTTGCAAACTGGATACAATTATCTTAGGCTTGAATAGAGACTGGGAGTGGATGGGTCATTACACAATGTAAAACTATTTCTCCATGTTTATTCCCTCCCACACTGTTCCTCAGACTTTCTTGTCAACTGCTGGAAATGGCCCACCTTGATTATCACTACAAAAGGTTTTCTTCCCCCCACCCCACTCTCCTGCTGGTGTTAGCTCATCTTAAGTGATCACTCTCTTTACAGTGTGTATGATAACACCCATTGTTTCATGTTCTCTGTGTATATAAATCTCCCCACTGTATTTTCCACTGAATGCATCTGATGAAGTGAGCTGTAGCTCATGAAAGCTTATGCTCATATAAATTTGTTAGTCTCTAAGGTGCCACAAGTACTCCTTTTCTTTTTGCGAATACAGACTAACACGGCTGCTATTCTGAAAGAAAATGATCACCCTCGGCAGTGGAAGCCCTATTTGAATCACAAGTTCTCTGGTATTACTAGATTTAACCTTTAAAGACTGAAAAAATCTATCATTTTTCTATCGGGTCCAGAGTCATGAGTTATTGCCATAATATTGCATCGGTTCTCATTTTATAAAGCATGGTTAAAGAAATAGTGAATTGGTTGACATAAATTCATTGCAAAGCTATAGATCTACAGCAGAATGTCAGGAATAATGGTAAGTGATGGTGAAAACAAGAAAACCCATTCACATAAGAGGGAGCAACAGAGGGAGCAAACTGAAAATGTGAGTAATGACAAAATCCACACCTCTTTGTATTACTGAAATTAAGTCAGATATGCTAGAGTCTAGCTCATGGGGGGCAACAAGTGATTAAAGGAATATTGTCAACTTCTTGGTCAGTTTTCAAATTAAGTGACTTTCCTACAATATATCTTAAGTATAATTTTAGTGGGCTCAGGCCTTGAAAATTCCATTCTATATGCAGGACATTAAAAATAAGTCTCCCATTATCAGGGAGTTAAGACTGTTAAAGATTTCATGGACCTTTTTAAAGTAAAGGAGCAATGTGAACTCCATCAACTTCTGTTCAGTCTGCCATTTACTCTTCCTTACTAGTTATGTGACATGGACCTGGTTCATCACTATAAAATTCCATTATCAATGTAGAGATTCTCCAGAAAGTGCTCTTTTCGTTTAAAGAAACAAACAGTCCCACAGAAGGGAAATCCCTAGTACAACAGATCTATTGGGGGCACATGCAACCAGAGCTCTGCTCCTTCAAATTTAAGTTCAGTGCTTAAGCTTTAGTATAAGGTATAAGCAACAAGAATACGAAGCATTCTCATAGCAATTAAATTAACAAAGAAATAAGTTTCTAATTAAACTTATCCTTTGTAGAAGCTTGAATCATCATGTTTCCCAAACAATCAATAATCAACAGGAAAACCTACAGCAGTACTTTAGCAGCCTTTGAGTATATAAACTGGATGTACATGTTAGCCTGCAGCAGGTAGTATAAAACTATGCAATGTACAGAATACATCACACATTATTTGGACTGCAGTAAGTTTTTACTTTTATTCATCCAGTATTTTATTATATATATCTAGAGCACAGGACCTGATGACTCGACATCACTTGAGAGGTTTAATTCCAAATGCATCTCATTAATATTTGAAGAGCTGACCATAGAGAAATATTCTCAGAGTTCTCGATTTTGGCTTTAGTAGGAATACAGGAAATGGGAGGTGAAAACTCTCAGGACCAGGAAAATTAAGAATGTTCAATTAAACTGCTGTTTTTAACTTCTGCAATAGCAAAAAATTAAAGCATGTGCTTCACTTTAAGCATGTAAATCATACTTGTATAACCCCAGTTACTTCAATAGCTACAGGTGTAAATTAATAGAATTTGGCCCATTACATATTGTATAAGGCGTAGGGTGGGCAACCGTACTGCTCACAGTCATTGGCTATAGTAATCTAGTATAATTAATTAGAGCTAGTCACAATTTTTCAAGTGAAACTGTTTAGTATAAAATTGGATTTTTGGCTAAGTGAAATTTTTCACAAAAGGTTTCTGCTTTCCATGGAAACGTACCTATTTTGTCCAAAACCAAAACGTTTTTGGTTTCTGGCCATACACCAAAAATATTTTGGCTGAGAACTTTCAGGTTTTTGTGAAATTTTCTGTTTTGTTTGTTTGTTTCCCCATGAAATTTCCACAGGGGAAAACAAATATTTTCTGACCGGCTTTATAAGTACTTTACGCTTCTATAATACCTTCCACGCAAAGCTCTGAAAGCATATGGCAATCTCTGAGCAAATGAGTCTCAAATATCCTAAGAAGTAGAGAAGCTTTGTTTCCAACTGACAGTTTAGAAAACTCAAGTACAGAGAAAGATGTGCACAGAGAGCCTTGTAGGAAAGCATTTCTCCCTGACTCCTCATCCTGTTCTTTAACCACGTGATAATTGCTCCCTCCCTTAGGTCCTGATCCCTCTCTCATAGAAGTTAATGGTAAAACCCTTACTGAGTTCAATGGGAGCAGTGGTACTGTTAGGGATTAATAAATTATCTAAATGATGGGCAAAATTACATTGCTGTGAATTATATTATAATATAGCGTTCATGTGCTTACATCCATCCCTATTCAATACAGCACTTAAACATGTGCTTAAATT
This sequence comes from Lepidochelys olivacea, assembly GCF_965140295.1. Taxonomy (NCBI): domain Eukaryota; kingdom Metazoa; phylum Chordata; order Testudines; family Cheloniidae; genus Lepidochelys; species Lepidochelys olivacea. The sequence continues at coordinate 273,473,661 of NC_140411.1, forward strand.
TAAGCTTGGCCTTAAACCTTATCAATGACAACTGGAATTAAGCGTGTGCTTAAATTCTATGCTGAGTTGGGACATACGTTTCGATGGCTTCACTTACCCAAACAAACTCTATCCCAAACCATGTCTTTCCTTATCCAATAGCTGAACAAAGTTTAAATATGATGGAAGGTATTAGAGTACTGAAGATGAAGAATAATGTCCCTTTAGTGTATTCTTGTGCTTCTTGGATACACCAATTTATACATTTCCTGACAGCTGCATATCCAACATCCCAAATTAGTGTTCAAGTTCACCAACAAAACTGCACAGGGGTACTTACAATAACGTCTCTTCAATAATGATGAATAAGGCAAAAATTGTGCGACAGTATATTACATTTAGTGGTGTGCTGTTTATTGCTATAATAAAACAGAAGAACTTTTCTTTATTGAGCTGCAAAGCTAACTAGTAGGTATTTTATTACAATATTTGCGCAAAAAACCCACAAATTTTGCCTTATATTTTTATTTTAATTCCTTCAAGGTTGCTTGTTGTTAATGACCTGATTTATGTCATGAAGGCAGGGGAAATTACAGAAGTCTGTTTACAGAACAATAAGAAACTTGATAAAAAGCTTGCTTAAATGATTTAGAAGATAATCTCATCCTGTTTATACTACCTCACTGTGTATTCTTATCAGTACCACTGATAGGGATCTATAAACTCAGAAAAGTGATGATCTGTGGATATAATATAAAAATAAATAATGTCCTCAAGTTGAGTTATAGACCGGATCCTGAATGGATCAGAGATGGCTATGTGGTGCTCAAATATGGCAGTAATTAGCACTATAGAAGTTTCTTTTTAAAATGTTTAATTTAAAAATAAAAATCAGTTTGGGAAGAAGGACGTGGTGTAACCGTTGGAGAATACCAAAATAACACAAGAGTAACTTATTGCATTTACCACCCAAATTCTGGAGGATCTCAGTTTTCACTGGATTATTATTATTTATATTACAGTAGCACCCGGAGGCCTGAGCTGAGAACTGGACTCCATTGTGCTGAGCAATGTAAAAACACAGACAGTCTAAGCCCCAAAGTGCTATTCAAAATAGACCAGACAGGAGGGCAAAGAGAAGCACAGAAATGTGAAGTGAGTTCCCCAAGATCAACCAACAGGCCAACAGCAGAGCCAGAAACCCAAGTCTCCGTGGCCCAGTTCATTGCCCTGTACGCTAGACCATGCTGCCTATCTGATTGTTTAGTGAGATCTTAGGTTACGGGACAGGATGAATCATGAACTCTAGGAAAGAAAGTGAGACATTCATTGCCTAATTTAAAGAAGTGTGGCGCATGTAATGTTGTCTTTAACACTGTGATTTCACGAACAATGTTGAGAAAGAATCAGAAGAAGCTAACTTGTGTTTGTAATGATTCTGTGTGCCATATGAAACAGCTGTGTAAAGGCCTGAAGCAAGAGTACTGCCAGAACTTAAAACTTTTGCTATTCAAGATGCATAGTGTTCAAAGTTCTCTGAAAAATTGCTTGACTTCATTAGGGTCTCTGTGGGATGACTCACATAGGCCAGGGAATGAAAGCAAAGGCACTTTTCTGTTCGTCACGTCTTAAAGGTAAATATTAAGGTGCTCCTACTGTGACCCAAAATAGATGGTGTTTGGTTATTTAAACCATTGGTTCCCAAACTTGTTCCGCCACTTGTGCGGGGAAAGCCCCCTGGCGGGCTAGGCCGGTTCGTTTACCTGCCGCATCCGCAGGTTCGGCCGATCGTGGCTCCCAGTGGCCGCGGTTCGCTGCTCCAGGCCAATGGGAGCCGCTGAAAGCGGCACGGGCCGAGGGACGTACTGGCCATTGCTTCCAGCAGCTCCCATTGGCCTGGAGCAGCGAACCGCGGCCACTGGGAGCCGCGATCGGCCGAACCTGCGGACGCGGCAGGTAAACAAACCGGCCAAACCCAGCCCACCAGGGGCTTTCCCTGCACAAGTGGCGGAACAAGTTTGGGAACCAATGGTTTAAACCACTGATTTATTGCATGGGTGTTCCCAATACTTTTTATGCATTTTCCATAAACTTGGCTTTTGTGCAGTGAGAGTCATGAACGCTCATGTGAATGTGTTTGTATTAAGGCTTTTTGTGTAGCCATCCTAAATGCTTTAATTTTCCCACTCCGCTTTAGAAAAGTTTCTATCACCATAACTGACTTCAGTGGGGCTACTCAGGGGTTTAAAGTTACTTGCTGGATCAAATCCAGTGTACTCAGCCCTTGTAGGCTCAAGTCCAGGGAGCACAGACAACATCATGTGAGTTAGGTGACCAAACACACATTGGGAATAATGAATATCAATATTCACAGACAGTCAAAGCAAATACATTTCAACCTATGGTTTGTATAAAAGGTATTCCCATAGCTTAGTGTCCATGAGCAATTCTGAAAAACATAAAAATTTGTAAATATCACTGTTGATTAAAAGTTTGCCCTGCTCCACTGATGAGGTGACATAGGTATTAGTACCCCTGCCCCGAAATGTAATGTCTCCATAAATTAGAAGCTGAATATTAGAAAGTGACAGAACAGATGATATACATTGCACTGAGTAAGCACCCTGGAGGCAAGACTTTGATGCATGTGATTTCAAGCAGAGATTTGCAATGTAATTTACAAATAAAACCATCCCAAAAGCTGTTTACAAAGTTTTTTTAATTATTGTATTTCTAAAATTGATAAGAATAGTATATTAAAAACAAAGACTAACTTTAGAAATGAATCTGCCGTGACGTAGATTGGAGATCTTTTAAATTAACTTTTTTAAAAAAAAAATGTGTTAATGGATATATAGATACTAAATAGATACAGTAAATGGCTGAGGGTTTCTATCTATTCTAAATTAATGTATTAATAAAGATCATTATATGTACGATTTGTGTGTGTGGCCAGATAGCTAAGTGTCATGAAGATTTCTGGGGTGTGAGGGTTACCTCTTTTGTCTTTTCCATTTCATGAATCATACAAGGAAAGTAACTCTGTGGTTCCTCTTAAATCTTAAAGGAATGAAATTACTCCAACAAAGAGCAAAAATAAAGGAAAGAAGTGTTCTTTTCTTCAGCAGTGAATCATCCTGTTTTTCAGTCCTTCTGGTTTCTTAACTTGAAAAGTGAATTTACAGTTTTGCGTAACTAGTGGATATTGAAGTCAGATTCAAATTGTAATAACCTAAGCACAAGACCCTCATCTCTGCTCCTATCTCCTTATGCTGGGGGAGGATTTCTTCAATGCAGGCACTAGGGAAAGCAGCTGTCAAGTTGCCCTCCAAGGATCCATTCACAAGTCCTGGCATAGGGGGTGAAGTGGAATCTTAACTTCAGAGTCTAATATAAATGGAGACTAGTATTTGGTAGAGATTTCAATCAAAAGAGGGAGGACACATATCTAGCAATGAGAACAGTGGGGGTGGGATATTTTGTTTGGAATTTTTTCATCTCTCTTTTTTGCAGATCTCTCATGCACCAATTCAGGAAAGCACTTAATAACCTGGTTAAGTCCATCTCTATTCAAGAAAGCACTTAAGCATGTGCTTACATCCCATTGATCTTAATGGATGCGGGGTAAGAACCTAATAATCATGTCAAATGACAGCTTGATGCAAACCACAATGACTAGATCTATGACCCCGAGACTCCCACCTCTCCTGACTACAATGACGTGTAAGCAGGTGGCATTATTTATTATTATTTATTTGCATTGCAGTAGCACCTAGAATATCCAGTCATGGATCAGGGCCTCATTTTGCTAATTGCTGAATAAAAACTTAACAAAAAGATAGTCCCTGCCCTGAAGAGTTTCTAATATAAAGTCTTGTGGTTTATCACGTTGTCTTCTTGCTCCTAGTCTTTATATATTGATTTTCTGACTGGGGATATCATTGTAGAAGTTTTCAAATCCTGATCACACTGTGTTTGTTAGAGCAGAAAGGAGTGAGGATAGAAGGACTGTATCTTTTGTATGTGGAAGGAAAACCACAATTGATTTTAATCCAAATGCCATCAGTGATCCTGTACTGCCATTTAACTGGTATGAACATTGGCTAGTCAGTGGAGGGAGCCTGGATGCATTCATGTCTCCTCCTGTCAGAGATTTTGACAGAGCAGTAGCAATTGCACAGCTGCCTGGGGCAACTCTAGCACATGAAGAAGTTTAAAGATGAAATCACTTTGTTTATGGAAACATGGCTCTGCAACGCTGATGGATGACATGGATGGAATTTCCAAGCCATCCAGCCTCATATGCAAAGGAAGACCTTTGCTGAACACACGCAAGTTGAAATAAAACAGAAAGCTCTCTCTCTCTCAAAAAAAAAAATCATATTTAGATAAAGTTAGGACTTACTATATATATACTGCCGATCTTTGGTCAATGAGTGAGTCACTTTTTCCCTTTAGAATAAACTTAAGTCAGTATTCAGATCTGGCATAAATAGCTGAAATTTCCCTGACCTATGGGTCTGCTGCTTCTGCTTGTGTAGTCCACCTATTTAGGATTATATCTGTTTGGGTTATGGGCTGTTATTTCTCCTATGTCTTGGACATGGTTTGCTCTGAAGCAATGGTTAGGATGAAAGCCTACCCTGCTTCATTGGAGTGGAGTAATGTGGACATAGTTTTTATTATTATTTAGGTCCCAGCTGTATGCAGAGTTTTAGGACTTTTGAAATACAAATTCAAACAAACATTTGTATTTTATAGCCTGGGCCCACCTCTCATTTTAAACATATTAAAATCTTACATGGAGTATAAGAGAATGAATGAAGACTTAATGGAGACACAGATATATTGTCAAAATAGAGCAGGAAGACACTAATGCCCTGAAGGTATCTAATTGTGGATAGGAGGTCTAAGCCCTGTGGGGAACAGCTGCAGATTTGAGTGTACAATAGGGAGGGGAGCAGAGATGGGTGACCCAGGATGTACAAACATCCACCCAACTGGGCTGAACCTTTTCAGATCTAGACAGATGTTGAAGTGTTCAAGGGAACCTCAAGTCCTCCATGACTTAAGATTTTATGCAAACATATCATGTTGCCATACATGTAATTTTGAGTTAACCTAGCTAGTTTTTCTGTATATTGAAGCATGAGCATGCTAGACATGACCTTAGCTGTCCTAATATACTAAGAACAAAAAGAGTATCCCTCAGCCCCTACTGTACTTAAGTACAGGCTGTTTCAGTCCTTGAAACACATAGTCCCCTTTTGGGAAGGGCTGTACCTGTGCAGCTCGAAGTTCACAATCAAGCCTAATGTATTTACACACAACTAAGGATACTACCATCTTACAGCATATTTATCTGGTAAAGGACCCCAAAGTGCAGTAATACAAATTAAACACAGGAATCCCTTCATTCACTACCAAAATGCTTCTACTTCTGGGTGAAAAGTGTCAGCTCTTTAAGAGCTCACATCAATTGCACAGAAGTTTTGGAAAGGAAGTGAAGAATCCCTTATCCAGTTAAAACTAAGGGGGGAATTTAGGTAGGGAGAATGTAACTGCCAAGCTGAAGTTTGGCTAGAACATCGGGGTGAGCACTGCAACTTTTGCAAAAACCACACTGAGATCATCAACAGCCATAGGTTAGAAGGACCTCTGTTTTAAATCTCCAGTAGAATGATGCCTCATCTTGATCATTGGTTTGGTTTTCTCCTGCGGAGAGGAGAGTACCAACTATTGAATCCCCTTGCCACACCTTGAAGGGCTGCCATTCAGATACCAATTAACTGTCAAATCGTTTAAGCATACCTGTGCATCTGACTGTATCAATGTTCATAACTGAGTCATTAAGCTTAATTAATCCAGGAAGGGAAGTGTGTGCACCCAAAATACTTTTGTCTGCTGTGTGAAGTAAAAGTATTTCACTAGCACCTTGTTTGGCTGTATCCAGTATCTGTTCTAGAGATGTGCAAAGATATTCAGGAAGCATTAGGGTACCAGGACATCCCTTGTACTCAGGATTCCATACATCTCAATATTGGTGGGTGCTAAGTAAAAAAAAATTTATTAATATAGCATGTTAGCCATAGGCTGTTGCACATAGTACAATAAATAAATACAAATTTTAAATCAACACAACTCCAAAAAAAGTTGGAAGTTTTACAAAACACAAATAAAAAAAAAACCCACAAGATTAGCTCTTCCCTAAAATCAGCTACATCTTTAAAATGTTTTGGGCTCTATCTGACCCCAACACACACAAAAATGTTAATAAAGATTCTCATGCCAAACCTGTCTCTTTTCATACAGTAAGTGTTCTCAATCTTTCTGCATTGGTTCTATCACCTGACCTGTTTTTTGTGTAGCAAAAAAAGTCACTAAAAAGGTATTGGGGGGCATTTAGACCCCTCAGTGTTAGTCAATGGGGAAAATGAAAGTACTACACTTCCAAGGTTTTTGGGGGTCTTCTGGACCCCACATGTACAAAAATGTAAATAAACCATAATAGGCAAACCAGTACCTCTTCTTTCTTATATATTCTCAAACTATTATCAGAACAACCTGTTAGCACTAGTTTTGCCTTCACACCCTGTTGTGGTTTTGGTGTAGCAAAAAAAGTCACTCAAAAGATATTGGGGTCAGTTAGACCTCAAATTAATTATGCAGATATTCCAGCAGCGGATTGTTTTTATGTTGAGGCAGCAGTTATGGTATGATTATGTGACTCTTTCAGCATTGTTTTTATCACCATTGTGTCAGTGGTTTTTGTTGGTGGTTTTTTTAAATGCACCAAAAGGGTCTTGGGGATCTGTGAGACTCCAGATAACATTTGCCTCATGCATCACCTCGATTGTCCAGCAAATTGATTTTCTTTGAAGATAAATGCGATCAAATTGATTTTCTGGGAAGCCTACATTTGCTTGGAAGAGTTTCTGGGGAAGCAACAATGGTCAGATACATTTTCTGGGAAGCCCATGCTTGGCAGACCCTGCTGCTGGGGCAAAGATGCGCTGTTGCATTGCACATGCACGTTGCATTTCTGAATGCATATGTTTAGATTTTGTTGAATTACTCATGGCATAATAAATCTTTGAGTAAGACACAGATGTTTCTCAGGGGATGTCTACACAGCAAAGACAAACCCGTGGCTGGCCCATACCAGCTGACTGGAGCTCACGGGGCTTAGGCTTCAGGGCTGATTCATTGCCGTGTAGACTTCCAGGCTCATGCTGGAGCCTGAGCTCCGGGACTCACCTAAAGCCTGAGCTCCAGTCCAAGCCTAGATGTCTATACAGCAGTGAAACAGCCCTGCAGCCCGAGCCCCATGAGCCCAAGTTGCTAGGCAAGGGCCAGTGGTGGGCGTCTAGTTGCTGTATCGACGTACCCTCCGCAACCTGGGGAAACCTCTGGTGCAGGAAAGGAACACTGCAGCCTTGCCTAAGGCTTCTAGGGAAGCAGTGTGTCGTGTCCTCAATACTGATCCAGAGCCTAAGAAATGGGGAATATGTTGTATCTGTTCCAGAGAAGAAGACAGAAGAACACATCAAATGTGCACAGTGTAAAAACATCGTATGTTCTGAACATATGTCACCCATTTGTCCTGTTTGTTCAAAATAGTAGGCCATTTACTGCCACTTAATTGTGTTTGTGCCTTTTATATTGTTGCTGTTGCTATCTATTTTCATTGTCTAAACCTGGGGTCAGTTAGATCCCAGATACCGTAGAGTGTGTAGCTTTTTTAAAAATGTATTTGATCCTGGGGTCAGTTAGCCCCCAGCAAAAAAGTACTGTGTAGTGTGCTTCTGATTCAAGGAAAGTTTTAACTTGTTCATAGTTTTATAATTCACTGGTTACAAGAAAGTCACTTTTAAATGCATCCTATGTGGTTTTCTTTTCCAATTTTGACATACTATGGGTCTCTAAGACCCCGGTATGGAACTAGTTGGATGACTTTTGGTCCAATATAATGGTTAAAATCGCCACCCCTAAAACGACATATGAAAATATAATTTTAAAAATTGAGCACATTATTTCATTTATGTCAAAAATAGCCTTTCACATACTTTTTCATGGTTTTATGGCCAACCAGGGAAAAGTATTCATAATACAGCCCATTTCCATCATTGCTCTAATGTTTGTTTCTGGAAATGGACAGGTATTTTCCTTTTATTATAAGAAGCCAGGAATTGGTAGAAGAATGTCTGTCTGTTTTGGAGAATACATTTGTAACCCCCCTTTCCTTCCTGGGTTGCTTTGGAGCAGGCAACACTCACCTATGTGCCTGGGCACTTGAAGTTGTCCACAGTTAAGGAGATCCTGAGTATCCCAATGGTGGATAGGTGGGAAATCTTCTATCCACTGCTCTGCTGCTCTGCTTATATGGACATTATTCTTGGAGGTTCACCCACATGACTGGGCTCTGTACACACTCATTGGCATCATTTGAGAGCCTCCAGGAATAAACTTGAGCTAATCTATGCAATGGGTCTAACCCAAAAGTAGCAATTATGAACTCCATACAAACACTATAATCTTAGAGTTACTACACCTTTACTTAACAATTTAGAAACATATGATATAACAGATTGTGATATTTTAATTAATCTCAACCAATTTAAGTCAGTAAGAGGAACATCAGTAAATCAGTTAAATGCAGTTTACAGTGGTAAATAAAACAATCAATTTACTACATTTATATTGCCACCAGTTACCTTACCCCTGAGTTTGTACTCCCCTTAAATCCAGAGTTCTAGACACTTGCATGTCTAGCTACACTTGAAGATCCTGAAAGCAGGGACAGCTTTGTCTGTTGGTCCAATAAAGCAGTCCAGCCAAGGCAACACAGAGCAGAGCAGTTATAACTTGGGATCATTAAAAGATATTATTAGAAGCAAAAAAGACATAAATTTAAAATTGGAAGTCAAATCCTACTGAGGAAAATAGACAGGAGCATAAAATCTGGCAAGTAGAGTGTAAAAATATAATTAGGCAGGCCAAAAATGAATTTGAAGAGTGGCTAGCAAAAGACACAAAAACTAACAGCAAACCTTTTTTTTTAAGTACCTCAGAAGCAGGAAGCCTGCCAATCAGTGGGGCCACTGGAGGATGAAGGTGCTAAAGGAGCACTCAAGGAAGACAAGGACATTGTGGAGAAGTTAAATGAATTCTTTGAATCAGTCTTCACAGCAGAGGATGTGAGGGAGATTCCCACACCTGAGTCATTCTTTTTAGGTGACAAAGCTGAGAAACTGTCCCAGATTGAGGTATCAGTAGATGATGATTTGGAACAAATTGATAAATTAAACTGTAATAAGTCACCAGGACCAGATGGCATTCACTCAAGTGTTCTGGAGGAATTCATATGAAATTGCAGAGCTACTAACTGTGGTATGTAACCTGTCATTTAAGTCAGCCTCTGTACAAATGACTGGCAGATAGTGAATGTGACACCAATTTTTTTAAAAAGGCTCCATGGCTGATCTGGTAATTACAGGGGGGTAAGCCTGGGATCAATGTAGTTCCACATATTCATAAATGATCTGGAAATGGAAACAGGTAAACAATGAGGTGGCAAAGTTAGCAGATAATACAAAATTACTCAAGATAATTAAGTCCAAAGCAGACTGCAAGGGTTACAAAGGGATCTCACAAAACTGGATGATTAGGTATCAAAATGGCAGATAAAATTCAATGTTGATAAATGCAAAGTAATGTGCATTGGAAAACATAATCCCAAATAGACATACAAAATAGTGGGGTCTAAATTAGCTGTTCCTCTCAAAAAAGAGATCTTGGGGTCATTGTGGATAGTTCTCTGAAAACATCTGTTCAGTATGCAGCAACAACAGTCAAAAAGCTAACAATGTTAGAAATCATTAGGAAAGTGATAGATAAGACAGAAAATATCATAATGCCACTATATAAATCCATGGTACGTCCACACCTTGAATAGTGTGTGCAGTTCTGGTTGCCCCATCTCAAAAAAAGTTATTAGAATTGGAAAAGATATAGAGAAGGACAACAAAAATGATTAGAGGTATGGTAAAACTTCCAAATGAGGAGAGATTAAAAAGACGGGGAGTGTTCAGCATAGAAAAGAGACTATTAAAGCGGGGATATGATAGCGGTCTATAGAATCATGAATATCATGGACAAAGTGAATAAGGAAGTGTTGTTTACACCTTGACACAACACAAGAACCAGGAGTTACCCAATGAAATTAATTGTCAGCAGATTTAAAACAAACATATGAAAGTACTTCTTCACACAATGCCCAGTCAACCTGTGAGCCTTGTTGCTAGATGATGTTGTGAACGCCAAAATTATAACTGGGTTCAAAAGAAGAATTTGATAAGTTCATGGAGGATAGGTCCATCAATGGCTATTCGACAAGATGGTCAGGGACACAATCCCATGCTCTGAGTGTTCCAAAACATCAGACTGACATAAGGTGGGACTGGACAACAGGGGGTGGTTCATTCAGTAATTGTCCTGTTCTGTTCATTCTCTCTGAAACATTTGGCATTGGTCACTGTCGGAAGACAGGATACTTGGCTAGAAGGATGCATGGTCTGACCCAGTTTGAGTTTTTCAGAAACAGCTCCTAACTTGGACAGAGCTCTTCAAAGCAATCTTCCATCCCCTGAGCAGGGGACCAGGATAACACAGTCTCAGCTCCTCACAAAAATAGAGCCCCTCTCACATGTTCCCTCTGCCTCCAAAACAAGCCTCCCTCATCTCCGGAAGCAGGTCTCTTTCTTCCCCGAGGCACCATGGGAGTTGTAGTCTCCAAGGCTGGATTACTACACTCTTGATCTTCCCGCCCAGAACACCCACAATTAAGTTCAGAGTCCCCTCTAACAGAGGACATCTATACATGTATTTCATTCTCTTCACTTATTTAATCAGACCTAAAGGGTACAAGTACCTTCATTATTGTCACTTATTTAATAACCAGACTCCACTTTGGGGAAATGAATAAGGTTTAAATTGAACAAAAAGGATGAAAATGGGCTCTCTCAAACTATACATTACAGTTTGGTCAGTCATGTTGCAGCTGCTAATGCTAGCAATTCATCTTCTGTCAATTAGCTCTATAAATGTAGGAATGCTCCTGAATTTTGAAGCAGGTCATTCCAATAAAATCACAGAGATTCATTACCCCTGGCTTGTGTACTATAAACTGTTAGGGAGAGATAGCTAATTCTTGACTTAAAACTCAAGAGTAGAAAATTAGAAATGTCATGTTACTTATGCTTTCAGGGGCAGCAAATATTATATTTTTAGTTCCCATAAACAGCTGCTTTGATAGTTATTAAGTCATTATCAGTGTCAGCATTAAGTGTATGAGGTTATAAATGGCCCTGGATACCAATAAATGCTGAGGGTACAGGCTAAACTGGTTTGTTCTTTGCAACAGAAGGTCTTTCATAACCAAGATATCGAACTCTAACATCATGTATCATTATTACACTAGACAGATTACTGTGGGACCGCTAGTGTTGCTGTAGTTAAGGTTCAGTAAGCATTTCTATTATCAACCTGATTCTTTGGGCTTTTTTTATATCTCAGCATTTCAAGTACACTGAACTGAGGTCTGGCTCACAGATCATCTGCTTAGATTTTTTTTCCTCCCCAAGGGATCAAAATTGATTAGTCTCCCTTAGATCAAATATTTTCTAAACATTAGCGTAAGGGTGCAGAATTACATTTTGGAAGAAATGTGTCCTTAGTGTGGACCTTAGTGTTTGTTATTTTGCAGTTGTAAATGTAAATTTAAAGCAAATAGTCAGAAGTTACTTTTCGTAACTTATTACATACCCATGCTTTACAAAAAATCTTATAATAGAGAAACAAGTAATGGATGTAGCTCAAACTTTGATTTAGAAAATCACCATAAGGCCTGAGTGGTCATTTGAAGCAGATCTGAACTTTTCTCCATCCATTTTTGCTACATCTCCAATCGTCCGCGCCTTACTCCTTCCTCATCCTCCTTTTCCCTTCTCCCATAATACTAAAATTGCATTTCCTAGAACTGTGCTTTGGCTCCCTTCTTCCTGTTCCACAAATCTTAACTGGCTGCAGCCATTCTTGTGGCCCTGACTGTCCAGCAACCATCACAGAGAGACCACTTCCTCCCTGGACTTCTATTGGGCTGGTACTGCTACAGGATGCCCCTTAATATGCGGCTTGGAGTAATGTCTTGGTCTACACCTTAGTCATTTAATTGTATTTATTATTTAAGTGACAACAAGATTACACTTTAAATACTATAGTTAATATATAAGCATGTATTAAGGGTCAAATAATTGTTTTAGCACTTTGGACTTATATGTGCCTCTTATTCAAGGACTTCAAGGCATTTTACAAATATGGGAAAATAGGATCATCTGCATTTCACAGATGAGGAAACAGACACAGAAGTGCTAGGTGACTTGTGCTGGGTCATGAGTTTGTTCAGAACTGGGTATAGAAACTGTCAAACCCCTGCTCTAATAACCAGATCATTTTGTCCCTCCCAAATTCTCCTCTTAATGGTGCTCATGACCATTGACTTTAAAACACTGGCCACGGTTTTCAAAAGTAGATTTCCTAAAATTAATGGTTATTTAGACTCCCAAATAAGTGACCAAATTTTCAAGAACACTGAGTGCCCAAGTGCTCCCTCTGAAGTCAAGGGTACTCTTGGGGTTCTTTGGTAGAACTGGTTGGGAAATTTTCAATTAAATGTTTTTCTGTCTAAAAATGCTGATTCACTGAAACTGAAACCTGGGGAAAGAATTAAAAATATTGAAAAGTTCTGTTTTAATATTTTCTATATGAAATGTTCCATTTTTTCATTCAAAACAACTTTGTTTCGACATTAAATTTATACTAAAAAGTGGTGTTTTTAATTAACAAAAGGTGAAATAGAAATGAAACATTTCAAAACTCTCTAAACACAATATTTTGATTGACCCAAATTATTTTTTTCCCTAGATTTTTCAGTTTGTGAAAATTTGAGTTTTCAAACAGATTCAGAACAGAGAGTTTTCTAAATCTTAAGATGTTCCCAGGACAGTAAAACAGTTTCCTACATAACTCTATATTTGGGAGATTTATTTGGGATTTTAAATACAGATTTAGGAGCATAACTTTAGGGTCCTATTTATTTATTTTTTCTTATGCATGCACAGGTGATGGCAAATGTTTGTCTCTAAATGGTGTTGTAGAATGTGAGTAATGACAGGACTGGCTACACTAAGATATAGTAGGCAGAAACCATATAAGTTTCCACACATCTCCATACAGTTCCTGCACTGTAACTCAAACCTGTTGCCAAACAGCCCAGTGAAGTCTTCAACCTTTCCTGATGAAAAGTCTGTCAATCATGAGATAAATGTAGACTGTGCACTGGAATAAGGTGATCACTCATTTTCATTTGTAACCAAAGTCAAAATCAAATGTGAGAATTCTGGTATGAAACACTTCTGGATTAAACCACACTGTAGCCTAGACCAAAGGGGCATAGTAGACACGGCAGATAACTTAGAAAACAAAACACTGTAGGTCAGCTATACAATAACGTAGTTGGTGTCAGTGTTAACAGACCACTTCTGAATTGAGTTTGGCCTCTAATGCAATAAAGAATAGTTTGTTTCTAAGTAATCCTCAGAATTCGGGGCTGTCAAGGTTCCTTCCCCACTCTGAATTTTAGGGTACAGATGTGGGGACCTGCATGAAAACCTCCTAAGCTTGCTTTTACCAACTTAGGTTAAAACTTCCCCAAGGTGCAAACTATTTTACCCTTTGCCCTTAGACTTCCACTGCCACCACCAAATGTTTATCTGGGTTTATTTATTAGGAAAGCGTTGTTTAGAAATGTCTTTCCCCCCAAAATCCTCCCAACCCTTGCACCCCACTTCCTGGGGAAGGTTTGGTAAAAATCCTCACCAATTTGCATAGGTGACCACAGACCCAAACCCTTGGATCTTAGGAACAATGAAAAAGCATTCCATTTCTGAAAAGAAGGATTTTAATAGAAGTAAAAAGTAAAAAAGAATCACCTTTGTAAAATCAGGATGGTAAATACCTTACAGGGTAATTAGATTCAAAACATAGAGAATCCCTCTAGGCAAAACCTTAAGTTACAAAAAGTCACACAGACAGGAATATCCATTCTATTCAGCACAGCTTAATTTCTCAGCCATTTAAAGAAATCATAAACTAATGCATATCTAGCTAGATTACTTACTAAGTTCTAAGACTCCATTCCTGTTCTGTCCCCGGCAAAAGCATCCCACAGACAGACACAGACCCTTTGTTTTTCTCCCTCCTCCCAGCTTTTGAAAGTATCTTGTCTCCTCATTGGTCATTTTGGTCAGGTGCCAGCGAGGTTATCCTAGCTTCTTAACCCTTTACAGATGAAAGGATTTTTCCTCTGGCCAGGAGGGATTTTAAAGGTGTTTACCCTTCCCTTTATATTTATGACAGGGGATGATCCAAAATCTACCATAGGTCAATGGGATGCTTTCCATTGATTTCAGTGGACTTTGGATCAGGCCCATATGTTTTGTAGCTTCCCTCTTTCTCTAGCTCACCTATGTTGAGCACAAGAAAGCATTTAGCCTTCCCAAGCCAGGTACTGATATGCTGAAACTGTTGTTCACCTTCAGAAGGCCATTTCTCTGTAAAACTTTCTTGTTTTGAGATATCTGAAAACAGGATCAATAAGAAATTTCAGACAATGGAAAGTCTCTGTACTTGGAAGCGGGAGAAAAGGGTGACCTGATCAATTTTAAATAAGCAAAGCTTTAAGTGAAAAACATGCTGTGACACTGCATACAATATTCTTCACGGTGATAGTCTTATGATATGATTATGGGATAATCATAATGCAAAATAGATCATGTGAGATATAATTAGAAAGGTTATGTTTTACTGAATTTGATTATCCTATTTGTATGCATGTATCATTTTTGTATCTGAAGTTAGGAATATTGACTACATATCTGTATTACAAAAGTGTTTGCACCTGGGGAACACCCATTAGGCAAACGATTGTCAGTCTAGATGGCTGGCTGGGAAGGACCCATTCAGGTTAAAGGGCCATTAGGAGAAGACAATAGGCTTTAGAAGCAGCTAATCTCCCACCACAAAGCCTTCCTGAGGACGTTGCAAACAGCCTCTGACTCATGGCTACTATGACACCACCAGATCACCTGGTACTGAACTCCATCTTGGAATATCAGTGTTTTTCCACTGACTGGCATGGGAACCAAGCTTTGAAACGAAGGGTTCCCACCATATGCAAAAGCTATTTAAGGCAGGGGAGTGGTTCTTGGTTCTTCACTGACTCCCCGCCCAAGGAGATTCCTGGAAACACCTGAGGAACAAAGACTGAACTGGGGGAAGTGCTGGACCCAGCTTAAAGGGATTTTTAGCCTGTCAATAGAACACCTAGGTTTTCTAAGCTGTAAACCTATGCAGCTTGCCCCTTAAGAAGTTGTAGCCTTCTTGGATCATCATTTAAGGTGAAGATCTGCTATTCATATCCAATCACTTTAGTATATTAAGCTTAGTTTGCATCTTTGATCTGTTTGCTATCACTTATAATCACTTAGAACCTCTCTTTTGTAGTTAATAAACTTGATTTTGCTTTATCTAAAAGCAGTGTGTGTGGAAGTCATAACTTGGGGCAGAACGCTGTTGTATATTTCCTCTCCACATTGAGGGAGGGGGAGAATTTAATGAGCTTACGCTGTACAGTTCCCTGTGCAGTGCAAGATGGTATAATTTTGGGTTTACACTCCAGAGGGGGGTGCTGGTAGGTGCCGTAGCTGTGCCTTCCCATGCAGGGGTTGGTTAAAGAACCTGTGTGTATGTAACTGCAGCTGGGTATGTCCCTACCTGTATGTGTGCTGGAGCCTGGGAAAGGGGTTGGCAGGCTGGTCACAGAAGTATAGTGTATAGGAAACCCATACTGGTGGGTCAGGGAAGCTCAGTGGCACCCCAATTCCAGGTGGCACCGTGGAGGGAATCCATCACACATGCACTATTGTTTTGGTCCTTGGCAAAGATGACCTACATAAAAAGTGTCAATTCTACAAAATGGGGAAATTCTTAAGTTTGGACATTTTCTCAAAATTACCTCTCACAATAATTGCTTTGGGCCCTATTTAATTTCCAGGAATGTCTTGTTTTTGTTGAAACAAAAATGATGAAAGAGAAGCTTAATTTTAAAAGTGTATATATCTGATGAAAAACCATATGATTTGTGCATTGCTGTGTTCAGCCCATTTTTAGAAATGTAATAGGGATCATCTTTGATTATTTGCTTTGGTGGTTTTTAAGTTGTGTAAAGTATAGATAGTTTGGGTTTCAGACCACAGCAGGAGAGTGAGAAACCTGGCCCAGTCCCCAGACAGGATCCCAAGTTGACACAGCCAAAGTATTTCTGAATCAGACCTATGCATACAGTCACATGAATGACAATTAATAAAGCAAAAGTATAATGAAGCAATAAATTCAACAAAAAGAAAAGAAGTACTTGTGGCACCTTAGAGACTAACAACTTTATTTGAGCATAAGCTTTTGTGAGCTACAGCTTATGCTCAATAAATTGGTTAGTCTCTAAGGTGCCACAAGTACTCCTTTTCTTTTTGCAGATACAGACTAACACGGCTGCTACTCTGAAACCAATGAATTCAAGCAGCAACTGTGTAACACAAGATTCAGAAAATAAACTCAGTCCATAACATAATCTATGTATTTTATGTACAACTAGAAGAATAGGAATGGGAAGGGAAAACAGGATAATTCCCATCCACTCGTTTGAGCTTTACCTAAGGTAGCAGATGAATGCAACTTCTATTCAGCTATTTAACATCAATTTATGTTTCATTGGCACCTGAGCTGATGGCCTGGGAGGACGTGTTGCTTGTTATCTTTTTGAGATGACTGGTCAAAAATGTATATTTGGCTTATTTACAGGGGGTTGGCTCTCATCCTCTCTTTTATAGTATTCCTGAAACAATGTCTTAATGATAAGCCTCTGCTGGAATGACATTGTCAGCAGAAACTGGAATTGTTTTCATTGTTAAGAAAAGGAAGATAACTCAAGCAACCCTGACACTTCTCTGGAGACTCAGCCAGTAAAATGCTGTAGTCTCTTCTAAAGTAAATAAGTCATTCATTCCCCCTCTCAAAGAATGCAAAGAAGCTGAATAAATGGGAAAATTCAGCACTCTTTTTCACAGATACCATTGTAAATTAGGTGGGGCATTTTAATTCAGTATGAAGACTCATTATGAGTGAGGAAAGGTATGATTAGGAACAATATGATTCAGTTTTGCAGCAATAAAAAAGCAGTATTCTCTACCATCTCATTCTCAATAGTGATTTTTCCTTGAATACTCTGAGGGTGAACATTCTGGCTGCTTTTCTGATCACATTTCATACCTTTGGATTCCAAGCAGGTATTAATTGAGACGGAACACTGTACCAACCAATATTTACTTTACTACTGCGGCATTCTCCACAATGTTCAGGCATACTGAGGGATTTAATGGAGCCCAGGGAGGGTACTAGTGCATCTTTGAATGGGCACCCTGCTAGCACTTCTTGGTTTTTAAGTGTAACCACGATCTGAATTAATTCCAGAGTAATTTAAAGTAATTTACCAGCATGCACAAAAATGTCCCTTGAAATAGCTCTTTATGTACATCAGAAGCACTGATTCAAGATGCACAAAATGTTTTATACTGGATTTATTACATTGATAAAGTTAGGGAGCTCTCAAGTGGCAATAGCTTTTAAACTAAAATAGCAGTGTTCATAATGAATCATAGAATCATAGAATCATAGAATATCAGGGTTGGAAGGGACCCCAGAAGGTCATCTAGTCCAACCCCCTGCTCAAAGCAGGACCAATTCCCAGTTAAATCATCCCAGCCAGGGCTTTGTCAAGCCTGACCTTAAAAACCTCTAAGGAAGGAGATTCTACCACCTCCCTAGGTAACGCATTCCAGTGTTTCACCACCCTCTTAGTGAAAAAGTTTTTCCTAATATCCAATCTAAACCTCCCCCACTGCAACTTGAGACCATTACTCCTCGTTCTGTCATCTGCTACCATTGAGAACAGTCTAGAGCCATCCTCTTTGGAACCCCCTTTCAGGTAGTTGAAAGCAGCTATCAAATCCCCCCTCATTCTTCTCTTCTGCAGGCTAAACAATCCCAGCTCCCTCAGCCTCTCCTCATAACTCATGTGTTCCAGTCCCCTAATCATTTTTGTTGCCCTTCGCTGGACTCTCTCCAATTTATCCACATCCTTCTTGAAGTGTGGGGCCCAAAACTGGACACAGTACTCCAGATGAGGCCTCACCAATGTCGAATAGAGGGGAACGATCACGTCCCTCGATCTGCTCGCTATGCCCCTACTTATACATCCCAAAATGCCATTGGCCTTCTTGGCAACAAGGGCACACTGCTGACTCATATCCAGCTTCTCGTCCACTGTCACCCCTAGGTCCTTTTCTGCAGAACTGCTGCCTAGCCATTCGGTCCCTAGTCTGTAGCTGTGCATTGGGTTCTTCCGTCCTAAGTGCAGGACCCTGCACTTATCCTTATTGAACCTCATCAGATTCCTTTTGGCCCAATCCTCCAATTTGTCTAGGTCCTTCTGTATCCTATCCCTCCCCTCCAGCGTATCTACCACTCCTCCCAGTTTAGTATCATCCGCAAATTTGCTGAGAGTGCAATCCACACCATCCTCCAGATCATTTATGAAGATATTGAATAAAACCGGCCCCAGGACCGACCCCTGGGGCACTCCACTTGATACTGGCTGCCAACTAGACATGGAGCCATTGATCACTACCCGTTGAGCCCGACAATTTAGCCAGCTAGATTGGGCAAGGTACGTCATTTGCTTTGAAGACCAGAGAATGGACATGACTATAGCAATACTATAGATGCCAGAAATTGGTATTGTCAAGGATTAGCACAGACTATGGGTGCACACTGGCAAGAATTAGAGTAATTTTTAGTCTATTGTAATCCAACAACATCAATAGCATAGCCCTGACAGTTCTGCAAATGAATATTGTCCTGCTCTATTCATTTTTCTTGATTTCCAGTTTAGGAGGCTTAGTAAAGATGGAAATGATGCTATGAATCTGCTTCATTAAGGTATTGTGAGATTTATTTTAATATGCTATACAGGGATCAAATTCAACTGCAACTGTCTCACCTGGGAAGACACTTTTTTCCTAGCCCTCCAGTGCTCCAGCCCCTCCCAGCTTCTGCCTCATCTCTGTCACATGCTAAGTGGGGGGCTGAGCAAAGAAACCTAACAGAAATCCTTGCCAATGCTGAGAAAGCATAAAAGCATTCAGTGTTCATAACTTCAAAACTACTGAAGGAAATTGGTTCAAACTTGTTTTGTTCACTCTTTAGGTCATAGAGAAACTTATAAAATCTATGTGTGAACAAAATTGGTTTCAACTATCATTTAGTTAGTTTCTTGTTGCAACATACATGTGAAAAAAAGTATTTCTTTTCTAGGCAGAGAACTAGAAAATAATAGAATTGATTTTGCTGAATTTTAAAAAAAATGTCTCTAGGTTGAGTTTGAGTATGCAATATTCAGCTCAAGAGGAATGGGTTTACCAAAGTTATGAGTAACTGAAACAAGTAGGTTACAATGGAAATTGCATGTCAACATGAATAATTCTGATGACACTAAATAATGAACCATAAATATAAGGTGTTTGAATATCTTTGTCATTCCTTTCATTTTCAGACTCAGTCCTTCAGCTGAGCTCAGGTTCAACCAGTTCTACAGCATTAGAGGAGCCCATAAGCATGAAGTTGAACAATGTTCTTGTATTTCCCATTGTTGAAAAAGTAAATATAGCTTTTAATACAAATTCTTGACAGCACCAGTATTTTCTTTGAAGTTCAGTGACAAGGCTGAAGCATGAGCACTACTGAATATGAAAGGAGTGTCATTTCATGTGCTACTTCAGGGAAGGAAATTGTTTATATATGAGCATATTTGATTAAATGTTTGAAGTTTTAAAAATTTCCATAGTTGATTTTTTCACAATTCCCCAAACCTGGGGATTGACACTAAAAGCAAAAACACACACCACAAAAACCTAACTAAAAAGGAATTCTCTGTTCAATTAACATCTCTTTTCAGGAAGTCTGATGGCCCAAATCCTCTGTGCAAAGAGTTGAGTCTAATCCATTTCTTTAATTAAGAAAGTACACGTGCCATTGGACTTAAGGTGTCAAGGTAAAACATTTGGTGTTAGTGCATATAAACAGCCCTCTTTCCAGACTTAAATCTGGGGGGAAATGTGAACAGAAATGGCACTTGTATTACCATTAATGTTCCATTATTGTCATAACCTTAAAACAAGAAGCCCATATTTTCATTTGATTTGCTATTCATTTTAATATTCACCTATTTCTGAATATTAATTTTTGAACCAAAACAAGTAATTGTTATGGTAACTAGACTGCTGGGCAGTGTTAAACACCAGTACAACATCCTGCCAGCCAGAAGAGGGCTCCATAATCCCTCCAGTACAGAAAAGGGAAATACTGCCATTGGTCACAGGCGACCTGGCTCAGGGTGGAGTCAGAGGGTGCAGGTGAGCAGGAGCAATAGGCTGGATGCAGCAGCCCTATTGGATGCCCAGCTGGATGCAGGAGCAGGCTTCAGAGAGAAGGCCAGGCAGCTGAGGAGCTGGGACTGAAGGGCTGAGAGCTAGCCTGGCAAGCAGCTTGTTGCGGGCAAAAGGGGCAGTAGTAGTCACAGCTGGTGGATAGCCAGGAGCAGTCTGCAAACAGGGGACTTCGAGAACAGGCCTGAATGAGACTGCAGGTGATGGACTAAAGGAAAGCGCTCTGCCCAGGGAATCTGCAGACCAGTGCACGACTGTCTCTAGGAGAAGGGGTGGTCTCGTGTAAGTGTCTCTAGGCCCAAGCTACCCCACTGCCATACCCTTGGACTGGACTGCTCTTAGGGACTTGGTTGAAACCTGTTATGTGTATCATCTTTTGTTTGTAACTTTAAAGAACCTGCCCCGAGGGTATTTGCCTCTTATTTTTGTCAGCCCTAGTAAAGAAATCTTTTGTGTTGCCTAAGTGTGTGAGGGTTTTTGGGAACCCAGCAGGCTAGAGCCTGGAAGTCCCAGTGCATGGAGTATCTGTTTGCTTCCGAGTGCGTGGTATCCCCTGCATGATACCAGACACCTAGTGCCTTACTATGCCTTGCAGTGACACCCTCCAGTGGGGTCAGTTACAACTCTGTTTAGTCTACAGTGCTCAGAAATATGTTATGTATTTCACAGAAAATATGTAAGACAGGCCCCAGTTTTGAAGAGCTTATAGTCTAAGGGCCCAGTCCTGCTAGCTGCTCCCTGCGCTGATGAAGAGCCCCATTGACTTCAGTGGAGCTCAGTGCGCACAGAAAGGAGGAGTCAGCCATCCTTATAAGCACAGAAAGAAAATGAGTACTTGTGGCACAAATTGGTTAGTCTCTAAGGTGCCACAAGTCCTCCTTTTCTTTTTGCGAATACAGACTAACACGGCTGTTACTCTGAAACCTGTCATTATAAGCATAGAGTGGTAGTACTCCTAGGCAGTTTCCAATGAAGGATTAAGGCCTTATTCTGTAAATAGTCTAACTGATTTCAAAGGGAGAATAAGGACTGGTCTTCACAGTGAGTTAATGCACTCTACAGGGATGTGATTTCTGAAGTGCACTAACATGTTGGGCATTAATTGGTCTGTGTAGACTCTGACGGTGTGCTTTAAAGTAGTGCTGTTTGAAACACGATCACATTAAAGTGCACTAGGGAACCCTCAGGCCTTGTCTTCACTACTGTGGTAAGTCAACTAAGTTACGCTACTCCAGCTATGTTACGTAGTTTAGATTGACTTACTGGGGTGTCTACACCATACTGCCTCAACAGGAGACACTCTCCCGCCTACTTCCCTTACTCTTCTCGTTCCAGTGGAGCATCGGAGTCGACCGGAGAGTGCTCTGCGGTCGATTTAGCAGGTATCCACTAGACCCGCTAAATCAATCCCCCGCTGCACAGCATCGATCCCCGGTAAGTGTAGACATGACCTTAGTGTGCACCAGTAGGGTCTACATGGAACAATTCATGCGCAGCACTTTAGTGTGCTGTAGAAATCACACTACTGTAAAGTGCATTACCCACTATGTAGGCATCTAAGATACTACTCTACACAAATGAGGGTAGTGGAATATATCTCAAAGGGATAGAGTTAACAGACATTACCAACCATGAAGACAATCTGTATAATTTACTATGCCTATTGGGAATGCCTCTATAATGTTTTGGAAGGCCAAGACCACTTCATACTCCAGCAAAGGGGTTAATTCAGATTGGTGGAAATCGGATGGAAAATATACTTGATTAAATAATAGCACTCAATCAATTACGATTAGCACACAAATGCTTCCTTCAGGCCTTTATGGGAACACAGGTTAAAAGAGAGGGTCTGAATCAAAACCATAGTTCTAAACTCACTGGCATGCTCTCTTTGGGAAAGTTTGGATTCAGATGTGAATTTTGAAGTTTATACCCATCCTTACAGGAAACCTAAAGTGCTCAGAAACTACAGAGATATGGCCATATGGAGTGAGTGCACTTATTAAGTTCATTCTACTTCTAGAAACTTTATAGGTTTCAGAGATATTCCTTATATTTAAAATAGGGATTTACCATGATAACTGATAATCTCTAGAGCTGGAATGGACTTTAAGTGCAACTACTGTAAGCAGACAAATAATCCATATTAATTTATCTTTTACTCATTCCTATGCATTTGGAAATAAGTGATGTGCTTAATACATGGCTGACGCCATTTTGCTGTCTAAACAATAACAATGATTGCCATAAGTGCGATTCAAAGGCCTTATTTAGGATCAGTTCCTTTCACTGATGATGTGCAGAATTGGTCAGGAATTGCCATTAATGTTAGCAGACGGTTGACAGCCTGAGTGCTACTGAAAGAACACAATTTTCAGCATAACTGTTGCATGTGTTGAGTTGCCTGTGGCCATAGCTGGAGAATGAAAGAGGATTTTCCAATCCCGCCTCCAGTATTAGCTGCTGTAGTGTTTAGTAGCGTACATCGTTTCTGAAGTAGAGCAACCCAAATTGAAATGTTATACGGTTCATTTTATTTTATGAACAATTTCTAGACAGACATATATCGGGACTTTTTCCTTTTCAATTTAAAGCAAAGAATGTGTTCCTAAACAAAAGGTCCTTCTCAGCTTAACCATACCTTTCCATAAAAGGTAAGAGGATAAATCCTATTTTTATGTTCATCCAAGAGACACTGCACTTGTAGACAGAGTCTTCCAGTTTTCTGTGCCAACAAATGTGCCCTTTTTATATTACTGGGGATGATCAATGTCAGTATACTTGTATCTTTAAAAACATTCACTTACAATGAAATTCACCCCTGTGCAGAGGTCCAGCAAAAGTCCTAAATCTCACTTAAACCCTTTAAACAGATCTTAAGTGGGATTTAAGTAGTAGATAGGTCTTGCACTCTTCCTTTGCACAGGGACAAATGTCACTCATTGAAAGTTAAGCTTAAACTTTTAAAATATACTATAACATTGTTAGAAAGAAGGATGGAATTCTAAACTTACCAAACATAATATTCATCTGACAAATATTATATAGCACCATGCTACAGATGGGACTGAATTGCTGGTGAAATCACCTGACCTGCCCATCCATAACATGGCTTTTGTCCAGCAATGCAAATAGTTTACGTTAAAAGAACCATGGCAATGATCAACTTTGGAAAGTATTTTAAAAGGAAATCAGAAATGTTTC
The DNA here is from genome assembly GCF_965140295.1 of Lepidochelys olivacea. Classification (NCBI taxonomy): domain Eukaryota; kingdom Metazoa; phylum Chordata; order Testudines; family Cheloniidae; genus Lepidochelys; species Lepidochelys olivacea. The sequence goes on from NC_140411.1 coordinate 273,497,519, forward strand.
CATTATTTTTATGATGCACCTCATGAGCCTTTCATCAGTGATCACCATGATGTCTGGTCAGGAGACTTTTTTGTTTTAAACATGTAGCACAGTATTTCAGTGTCAACACTTTGTTCTCAGAATTACATGCTAAATCGGTCTGAATGTATTACACTTGATTGTACTCTCACTTAAACAGGTGCAAGTAAGGAGTAACTTTGCCAAAGTCATCTTCATTGGAACTCCATTAAACTCTGGATTTATGAAGGTGCAAAATGAGTGTTAGTGGGAGGAGAATAAGATATATGGTTTCTAATGGCAGGCCTACCATAACAATGAATATCAAAAATCCCTTATGTAATATCCCAGGATGTGAATTCCAAATTGAAGGGATGTTGCTATGAACAAATATTTCTCGATATGGACAAATATTTCTCGATATGGAAGCAAAAGCGTGATGTGACCCTAAGGATGGGCAAGCCTTTTCCAATAAAATGTGTTATTTGTAACTATAGTAAGTACAGATTTTTCAGAAAGAAATGTTTATCAAGTTGATGATTGTCCCATAAGTAACTGTTAAATATAATCTGCAATTTTCTCTCCTAAATCAGCAATACCTCTTTTATAAACATTACAATAATATTTTAAACTTTTGCAATAAAACAGCAAGGATTTAATAAAATTCATGGCTGTTCATTATTTATTTTGGTTTGGGGTTTTCTGCAATATCCAAATAATACTTTAAAGAGATGTTTTTACCTTGTAAATATCCACTGCAGATGTTTTCCTTCACATGGGTAAAGAGGTTAGTCTGAAGAACTGAGAATACAGCAATATTCTTTATAATAACCTTTTTTTGTTTTCTGATTTCTTTCTTTAACTTCATTTACCATCCATCCCTTTTTCTGTCATTCTGTCTCTCTCTTATTTTTCAGTGTGTCACCATTCCCTATCTTAAGGTCTTTCTAACCACTTTCTAGGTTCTCTGTACACTTACCGTTCCATAGTGGTCTCTGGATTAAATCCTGGCCTCACCAAAGTCAAAACTGAAAATTCCATTAATTTCAAGGTGGCCAGGATTTCACCCCTTAACTGGAAGAGAATACATGAATCAAGGGGCTGCGGCAGTACAAGATCAGGGCTCTCAGTCTGGCACATTTTCGGAACATTAAGTTCACTTAAGGAATGATAAGGGAGAACACAGAGTGATGCAAATGAGTGGAGGAATGAAATAGGCAGAATAGCAATTGAAAGAGGAGGACAAGGGAAGAAAGGATGATAAAGAGCAGTCTCGCAAGAGACTGCTGATGGTGGAGGTTACACAGTTGATGAGACATTTTTGAGAACTGGTAAACAAATCTCAATAAATGGAGAAGAGTCAAAGATTAGGTATAATGATCAGTTCATCTAGCTGATGAATTGATGGTGGGTGGATTAACAGAGGCAATTTGTGTTACATCATGGAATACTGGGTATTGTGAAGATGCACATGATGTCTTATGGCTTCAGTGGCTGGCAGTGGCATGTTGTTCCCTGAGAGCTGGAAACTTTTATAATCTTAAATGCACAGTGAAAAAGAGATCAATTGGAATTGGACCAACTTCAACACTTTTATCAGATTTTAGTTTTAACTGTTCTTACAAATAATACCCAAGGCTGCTGGAAGTAAAGGATAGTGGGGGGGAAAATGGTTCTCTCATTTTCAGTTTATTTACTCTGTGCATTGGCACATTGTACTCACTCAGATTCACTCAGTTGTCACATGTGCTCTCTTCGCACTGTTCTGAAGGTCCACTGGCAAGACAAAATATAAACTATTATCATCCCTGAAAGAGCAAAAACAGCCAGCTTTGAGGCAATGATTATCAAAGCTCTGCTTGGACAGACAGGTCATATTATCAGAATGGGGAATGACAGACTCCAGAAAAAAGTCCTCTGTGGTGAGCTAAAACTCAGAAAGACCAGGAAGGGCAGTCAATATAGATGCTTCTAACACACCCTGAAGCATCACAACTCATGTGGCATAAATATTGATAACTTCAAAGACTCAGCCAAGGACAGACCTGAATGGAGAGCAGCTATCAATAAAGGTTGTAAACACTTTGAGAAAGACAGATGCAAAAAACTGATTGAAAAAAGATCCTGGCATCATGTCAAGTCTTCAGTGGGTGCCTACACATACCTGTGTGATATCTGTTTTGTAAGCTTCCTCTTTGCAGAAATGACTTTAAAGCCACAAGAGAACACACAAGATGCTGTGATGTTATCATCAGATTCAATGCACAGCCATATATACTCAGATTCACTGTTTTCCCTGTGTAGCTAGAAATTCTGTTTCCCCTGGCTATGTGGGTCTTTCGCACAGCAACAGAGAGGATAAAAACATCTTAAAATAGAAACGTGATTTTTGGATCTTGAAAATGGGCAAGTGGTTTCAGGGGCAACCTGAAACTACTGTTAATTAATAATTTGAAATTAGATTTCAAGTTGATAGTGTTCCTTTAAGTGTGCTTAATCCAGAAGATGGGGCATTCTGTTTTTATTCTTCATGGGAAACTTGACATATATATGTAACAGAGGAATAGAATAGAAATTGTGTTATTTTTTTCCATGACCTTTAATGAATAATTCAGACTTTTTAATATTTTATACTGGATTATATATAAATGCCTTGTATTTTGTGTTAGAGAGATATTAATTTCATATGTGACATGCTGCTTTATTTTTGTATTTTATTTATTAATATTATTAAACTATGTGAAATACATGCCTAAATTTGAATAAGCATATTAATGGAAGTTTCTGCAATGTGATAAGTTAAAAAAATTGAATCTTGATGATCATGATAATGTCACTGGATTGAAATTAATCTTTTTTCCTTTTTAAAATGAGCCTGAACCCACAAGTTGAATTATTCCACCATACATTAATGAGGTGAAACCAGCCATTTAATTTTGAACAACACAGCAGTTTCAACAATGACAAACAAACTATTTACAAAGGCAACAGTTGTATGAAAAACAATTCCTTTGGGGGCTGAGCAGGGGCAGACATTCTAGATAATTTCAGGCCTGATCCATTGCTCAAGAAAGCTAATGGGAACTAGATCAGGATGTGAATCCTGGAAACAAGATGGTTACTAAGCAATAACATGCAAAAAAATGAAAAGAAATTGCTGTCAAAGTAAGCCATTAATATTTTACCATGCCTGACTGGATGAATCTCTGCTCACCAAAAAAGGCTTGCATGCATCCGATGAAGTGAGCTGTAGCTCACGAAAGCTTATGCTCAAATAAATTTGTTAGTCTCTAAGGTGCCACAAGTACTCCTTTTCTTTTTGCAAAAAAGCCTGCAAGTAAATCCCAGTTCCATTGAAGCAAATTGGAGTTTTATCATTGACTTCCGTTGGGCCAGGATTTCATCTATAGAGCTTGTTTCACAACTTCATTACTGCAATATTATGCTGGTGTAATTCCGTTTAGATCAGTGGAGTTACACAGGTGTAAAACTGGAATAATGAAGCGGTGAAACAGGCCCTTAATTTCCCCCCTCCTAATTTACTTGGTAATTGTTTTCTCTTGCTTTCTATAGAGATTGGGCCACAAAAATCAGTACTGTAGGACAACATACGGAAATGACTTTTTAAACTGTACCTCTGTAACTTGTGAGTGCATCTATCTGTATGTACAAAACTCCAGATTTGCATGCACAAAATATATAATTGCATACATAGGTTCCAATCTGTTATTTGTATGTACTGTAACTTACTCTGCATGTGTGAATGTGGGGTTTTGTATTCAGAATTGTATGCAGAATGGATTGTTAAATGCAGCTGGGAAATAAGCTCTAAGATAATTAAAATGATTAATTTTATCAAGATCAATGAAACTGGAAGAGCACGAAAAACTACACTGACAGATTGTGTTTGAGTTTCTGGACTCTGAATATCATGCTTGGCCCCTTTTTTTGAGATTGCAAGTTTGGTTGATAAAAGTAATAATGTTGATGTAATATACTTGCACTTCTGTAAAGTGTTTGACGTGGTACCACACAACATTTTGATTAAAAGAACTAGAAAGATATAAAATTAACATGCACATATTAAATGGATTAAAAGCTAACAGGTCTGAAAATGTAATAGTAATTGGCAAATCATCAACAACAGGTGTCTCTCTAATGGGGTAATGTAGGAAAGGGTGTCAGCCCATGGTATTTAACATTTTTATTAATGACCTGTGTAAAGGGGCTATGCCGGGGTTCGACCCTCTCCGGGGCGGCAGGGAGCCACACCGGCTCGCTACACACAGTTAACTTTGGGGAATTTGTCCAGCCACCAGAGTCTCCCTCGGCAGCCCTTGCGGTAACTGGATGGAGCACTGTAGGCCTGGGCCCTGAGTCAGGGTGGGGCACCAAATAGTCAGTAGCTTAGGCCCTCAGGCAGGGGCTGAGCAAATAGCCCACTGTCAGTAGGCCAGGTCCTGGGTCAGGGCAGGGGGAACAAACAGTCAATAGTTCAGGCCCTCAGGCAGGGTCTGAGCAATACAGCATGTGTGAATTAGCCCAGGCCTCCAAGGACCTGGAAGAGGGGGAGACTGCTGCCCATGAGTTGGGTGGTAGGAGGGACGCAGGCCCACCCACTCCACTGCGTCCCAGCCCGGGGCCCTCACAGCAGCAAACGACCTGCTGCTGGGTCAGTGGGGATCCTGACTGCAACACACTGACATGGGTTCTGGCAGAGTTACAGTCAGACTAGGGTTGGCTGCCCCGGGCTACTTCCTAACTCCCCTCCTTCTGGTACCTGGGTCCCAGAAGTGTTCTCCGGGGGTCCAGCACCATGGGTTGCTCGGGGCAGTGGACAAAGGGCCGGCCTGGTAACTCCCCTGGGTAGCTGGCGCAGGGCAGGGCCGGTAACTTCCCTGGGTAGCTGGCGCAGGGCAAGACCGGCCAGTCTTGGCGTGGACCTGGGGCTGTGGGGTTTTCCCAGTCGCGGTCTAGGCTGGCTACGTCTGGCCTCCCCAGCAGCTGGTCCTCTAGTGAGCTCTGAGGGCCCGCCTTTATATTTCTGGGTCGTGTCTTTCTACTTCTGGGTCGCTGCATGTCTCTCTGAGAGGCGGGCTGAGAGCTTCCTGGCTCCACCCACTCTGGTGTCTGGAGGGGCTCGACCCTCTCTGGGGCGGCAGGGAGCCGCACCGCCTCGCTACAACCTGGAAGAAAGCAAAATCATCAGTGATAAAGTTTTCAGATGACACAAAAATTGGGGAAGTGGTAAATAATGAAGAAGACAGGTCTCTGAAACAAAGCAATCTAGATTTCTTGGTAAACTGGGGGCAAGCAAACAAACTAATTTCCCCATGCTCATTTCCCCCTACTATTACTCACACATTCTTGTCAACTGTTTGAAATGGGCCACCATGATTACCACGACAAAAGTGATTTTTCCTCCTGTTGATAATAGCGCACTTCCGCTTTAATTGAATTGCCTTGTTAGAACTGACCCCCCACTTGGTAAGGCAACTCCCATCTTTTCATGTGCTGTGTATTTATACCTGCCTACTGTATTTTCCACTCCATGCATCTGAAGAAGTGGATTTTAGCCCATGAAAGCTTATGCTCAAATAAATTTGTTAGTCTCTAAGGTGCCACAAGTACTCCTCATTGTTTTTGCTGATACAGACTAACACGGCTACCACTCTGAAACCTGTCTAAATGTAAATATATACATCTAGGAACAAAGAACAAATGCCATATTTACAGGGTAGGGAATTCTATCCTGGAAATCAGTGACTCTGAAAAAGATTTGGGGTTCATCATGGATAATTAGCTGAACATGAGGTGAGTGCGATGCTGTGGCCAAAAGGGCTAATGTGATTCTGGAATGCATAAGCAGGGGAAACCCCAGTAGGAATAAAGAGGTGATTTTACTTCAGTATTTGGCACTGGTGCAACCACTGCTGGAATGCTGTGTCCAGTTCTGGTGTCCACAATACAAGAATGATGTTGATAATTCAGAGAAGAGCCACGAGAATGATTAAAGGATTAGAAAACATGCCTTATAGTGGTAGACTAAAGGATCTCAATCTGTTTAGCTTAACAGAGAGAAGGGGTGACTTGATTACAGTCTACAAGTACCTAAATGGAGAACAAATATTTAATAAGGGGCTTTTCAATCTAGCAGAGCAAAGGGTATAACACCATTCAATGACGGGAAGCTGTAGCTAAACAAATTCAGATTGGAAATAAGGCATAAATTGTTAATGGTGAGAGTAAATTTACCAAGGATCTTAATGGATGCTCCGTCAGTGATCATTTTTAAATCAAGATTGGAGGTTTTTCTAAAATATCTGCTCTAGGAAATATTTGGGGAAGTTCTACGGCCTATGTTATACTGGAGGTCAGACTAGATGATCGAAATGGTCCCTTCTGGCCTTTAAATCTATGAACCTCATGTCACATCCCTGTTCAAAGCATATTTGGTTTCTCAGGCAAGACACTAACACTAAAACTGAATATGGATAATTTACTGCAAACGTGAATGAAACAATTGATGAAGCAATTAAAAAAGACAATCCAGAACTCTCCCTCCCTTTTGCCAAGCTGAATCTTGACACTATGAGAAATTCCAAAGATCTTTCCATTTTGATACAACTGGGTTTTATTAGTCAATTCTGGGTAAATGAATAAGTTCAGTTTGTATCCTTCTTCTCATCCTACTTGGCCATAGTGCAGCTTTAGATATTTCCAATCTCTTTAATCATTCTCAATACCTGTGAGCATAGAATCTGGGACTGCTCATCCAGTTGCCCAAGTCCCTCACACAGAGGGCGTGGATGGGCAGTGGTGGCCAGAATAGCATCCTCTGCTTAGATGAGTCCAATTGATGACATAGCATCCTGGAAGAAGCCAAGTTGCAACCCCACAAACTGCCTGTGAATTGTGAGGATGGAGTACACTGCCACAATCTATAGGCCGGCTGTATCTTGGCTTCTCCCTGGATACTGTTCTAGCCATTGTCTTCAGCTATGTCATCTATGCAAGAGTTTTGTACTGCTGGTTCAACATAGTCACAAGATCATACAAGCACTCCTCTGGCTCAACCCAAGCCGGTTCTCAACTCTCTCCACCTGCTCCAAATAAGGTGGGCATGAGGCACCTCTTGCACAGCCCCTCTGTGTTCCTCTCAGTCTTGTGATGCTGGAAGCTTTGGATTGTCTCTCATTCAGGTGAATTGCTTCTTAGCAGTTTTGCCTGAGTAATGGCAGGATTTAGCCTGTAATGTGTTTGGCCATTACTGTAGACTATTACAGTAGTGGTATGTCTGCTATTACTCCGTTTCTTGGACCCTCTTCTGCTATATACCTTTATCTCGATTAATTTACCCCAGTTAATTAATGTCTGACGTTCTTCTATACCTCCATAGTTATTTCATATGTATAAAATGACCACAGTATATCACATTCCCCAGAATTATGTGATCATGTCATGAAACACCCTGTCATCATAACTGCTTGCATTTGTGAATGGGAAAGCTCAGGTAACCCCAGAGCTCTTTTCCAGCTCCCAAAAATCTATAAGTCATACAGCTCCACAAAGGGATTGAATTAACGCTGTCATTGGTCTCTCTCTGAATCTCCTGATTTTAGATGTCTCAGCTTTAATATTTCATCAGCATATTTTTGTATCCATATATTAATGATAAATACCATGAACAAATGCTTCACTTCACTTTTTGTCTCAGTGTACCTTCAGTAATACCTAGCAGCGATGCAAACATATGGAGGAGGGCTTACTTAAGCTGATCGACATTACTGCAGACTTCATCCCTTGCAGGGAAACACAGTGCTTATCAGTTCACATCAGCTTCTGCCCAGAGAATACTAGCAACAACATTGCTAGGCTCTTCATTATGATATTCTCAGCTAGCTGAGTTTTAAACATTTCCATAACCACCTTGCCATGGATTTGGACACAGATCAGGAAGCTTATTCGTCGTCCTCTTGCTTATGCCACATACAATCAGGCACTTTGACAATTCAAGTGTCATAAGCAATTCAGCTCAGGCTCTACATGCTAAGGTTCACTGGTCAAGGTTACATGCTGTCTTTTGCTTCTCTATTTGCTTTATGCACAGGTGCATCCAGTAAGTTTTATGGTTTGCATTTTCACCCCTATGCAGACTGGGCCGGATTCATCCAGGTCTTCTGCTAGCACAAACACTGATGGAGGCCCCTCATCACCAACAAACCACTAGGGGATGAGGATGCTGCAGTGCTAAAGCACTTCGACCTCATTTGTTCTGGTGGGGGAGGGGGTTAATTAAGGGCCATTGCAAGCTAAAAGTGAGCACTATGGTTGGAAAGGGTGCCGGGGTGACTGGGAGTGCACTGATTCAGTACCCCTGGTGAAGCCTCTGTGATGGGTTAAAAACAGCCCTAGGCAGCTGTGACGTTATTGACTTGAACTGGGACCGTACAGATAATTGTTGCAACCAAGGTCCTGTAGTGGCACCAAATCCTATATAAAGGGGGTCAAATGAGGTAACTAAGACAAGGTTATGGTTTGCTGGTTATGATTATGCTATCTGTGTATGTGTATCATTTTTATAGTTGAAGTTATGAATATTGGCTCTATACTGTCTGTATTTCAAACTTATGCTATGTTTCTGGGTGACACCCCAGACAAGTTGGTGTCAGCTCTGCCTAGCCTGCTTGATGGCCCATTAAGGACCATCACCTATACAACTGACCCACTGAGAGAAGGCAGACACGCCTTGTGACTCAGCAAGGTATGCAGGGACATGCTTATGGACAGAACTCAGGTTTTTCCCGGCCATGTGATGGACAGCTTGTCTTTGGAACAAAGAAAGAAAGACCACATGGCAAGACAGTACAAAAAGCTGCTGCAGCTCCTCCATCTTGTCTTCAATCCTGCTTCTTACCTCTGGAGGGACTTTGCTACACTGAAGCTTTGAACCAAGGACTGAAAGACCCATCCCAGCTGTGGATGTACTCCAGAGACTTGATTTGAACCTGCAGTTTATTCTATCACTGCTGCAAGCCTGAACCAAGAACTTTGGAATTATTGTATGTAATTGATTCCATTTAACCAATTCTTGCTCTCATCTATATCTTTTTCCTTTTATGAATAAACCTTTAGATTTTAGATTCTAAAGGATTGGCAACAGCGTGATTTGTGGGTAAGATCTGATTTGTATATTGACCTGGGTCTGGGGCTTGGTTCTTTGGGATTGAGAGAACCTTTTTTCTTTTACTGGGGTATTGGTTTTCATAACCATCTGTCCCCATAACGAGTAGCACTGGTGGTGATACTGGGAAACTGGAGTGTCTAAGGGAATTGCTTGTATGACTTGTGGTTAGCCGGTGGGGTAAAATCAAAGTCTTCTCTGTCTAGCTGGTTTGGTTTGCCTTGGTGTGCATAGAAACCCCAGCCTTGGGCTGTAACTGCCCTGCTTGAAGCAATTTGTCCTGAATTGGCACTCTCAGTTGGGTCCCACCAGAACCAGCATCGTTACAGCAGCCAATTAGAAAGGGGCTGAGAGGAGCAGCCAAATATAGCCCGGCAGGCTCATATAAGAAGGGCTGCAGGGCAGAGTGGAGGGCAGTAGCTGACTGGAGCTTGAGGGGGAGAAGACCAGGCTTCTAGCAGGAGAAAGGAGCCCCAGCACCTGGGATTATTCAGTGCTGCAAGCAGGGACCGTGGGAGCTAGAGGGAGTTCCTGGCAGGCTGCGAGGGCCTACAGGCTGAAGCCCTGAGGTAAGGGCAGAAAAGGGTGCTGGAGCCACATGGGAAGCCCCAAAGGACTAATTGCCACTGAGGTAGTTGATGGATGGAGAGTGAAGATCCCCAAGAATGGGGGAACACAGAGTGTGTCACAGTCAGAGCACAGTGTCACTGAAGAGGACTCTGCCATCCTGGGAGTGGTGTGGGTCTTGGAATGAAAGTGATGGCAGTGAGGCACCACCAGAGGAGGGTGCCCTGGCGAGTAGAGCTAATTCCTGTGATAGCCATTAGGAGGTGTCAGAGTGGTGGGTCCCACCCTATCACAGGCTCCTTCTGAAGAAGCTCCTACAGTGCTCTGATGGGACTAAGACCATCTCTTGGCAGAAGGTAAACTCAAGGGCAGTTTAGATAACATCTGCCCCTTGCTGGGATCAATCCCATCTTGTGTGATAGGTTTAGCTGGGACAGGATGGTGTAATTTATACCTCTCTGTGCCAGGTTTTCTATACCTGACCCCCACTCTCTAACATGTCTGCTATTTTCAAAGTCTACTGGAGGAAAGTGAATTGAAATACCCAGCTCTATCCTCTTGGGTGTGTCCAAGTATTCCACTGCAAATCAAACTAATGATAGAAAAACAAAACAACTCACTAATGAAGGGGGAACCTCAAGAGGTTCAGATGCTCTGTTGAATCCAGGTAAACACACAAAACAGCAGATGTTATTGTAAACTAAGCTATGGTGACTCTGCTTTAGCCACACTCCCATGACTCCCCGTTGAACATAGCACCAGTCTCTCCCTATCTTCTTACAGATTCTTCCAAAAATGGCTGGGAGAATCCCCAACACTGCTTTGGCTCATGTCTTCATGGAGAGGCTGGATAACACACTCACTCTCTGACCATTAGTCCTGACCTGACAGAGGCTTGGTGGCCATTTCCTGTCCCTTTTATATGTGACCTCCTATTCCATCTGTGCTCTAGTACAGAGGAAACCATCTATATTTCACTGAATTCTAGGGCTTCTCTGGAACCTGGAACCCAGAGTACACCTCAGCTTGGGACATCTCAAAGTGAGTTAAACAACGCGGTGGTTTCAGAAGCTGAGGTAAAATCTGTTTGTAATAAGCTAAGTGGTAGCCTCATGTGCAGCTGCCAGTACAATTAAGTGAACAGTGGATTGAAGTTCTGGCTGCCACCACTGCCAGTAGAGTTGCCACCTGACCAGGTTTTCCCAGGGTTATCCCATTTTTGGAGGTAGCTGCCCCAAGAAATCCGTAAGGGTGTCAGTTTTATACCAACTGTCCAGTTTTATGGCCTCACTATCGTCCTGGGGGGGTTGTACCTCAGATATGACAACCCTAACTGCCAGAGCTGGAAGAATTTAATTAAAACAGATTTTAGTCATTTATCTATATACATAGCTTCCCATTTCCCCCTAGAATTTCAAAGAGTGTTACTGGCTGCTTCAGGTGTTTTCCTGGGCCAAGGTTCTTCTTGTTCCTTAGAGCTCTTCAACAACCCCAGTTTAATCTGAAACTTGCTAGTAATGGCCTCACTAACTTTGCTGACACCCAGGGGAGATATTTTGAAGAGCCTAATTATCTGAAATCCCCTCCCTCATACCAGATCCCTTCCCTTCTTGTCTCCCACCCCCATCATCTCTGCTGACACCCACTCCAGTTGCCTCTGACATTTCCTTCCTTTTCCCCTATTCGTACTAGTAACACCTACTGGACCATGTGGAGCTGTAGGTCTGTTAGACAAGTGCTACAATTAAAGCTTCCCAATGGTACAATTTAGCCTTGTGCTTACAGGTTTCAGGACATCAGGACTAAGTTTAGGAGTATATTAGGTCATAAATGCAATATAATTCTGTTAACATAAACACCAGTGCATCATTCTTTAAAGGCCTCACAACATTCACCTCCACATAGATATGGCACTCCCCAATATTGCCATGAACATTCTTTCTGAGTTGATGGCTATGATCCAGATAACATTTTACTCCCTGATGTGACTAAGTTCCTCACTTGACCTGGTCCCTTGAAAAATATAATACTGAGTCCTCACAATGTTATTGCTGGAATCCACTTACAAGAGGGGGCTGAAAATCCAGTTTTAGATTTATTGTATATGTTTGTTGTCATCTATCTTTTTTCATTCTGTAGAAGTGTAAGACAAATACAGGCTACAATGACCACTCCTAGATACTCATTTAGTGCCCATGTGGTGGGTAAGGGGTCCCCTTAACTTTACACCAGGGCACAATTTGGGCTGCTCAGAAAGTCCTTCTCCTACCTGTGGTATACAAAGGATTCTTCCAACAAAACAAATGGTTCTTTTCTCTCACCCTCATTTGGGCGAGAGAGAATCAGAGTAAAATAAAAAGACAAAGGTGGTCAGTCTCTCAGGAAATCTTTTGACCATCCCTTTGGGGTTCTGGCTCTTGTATCCTTGATGAGAATTAGGACCTAACTTCAGTCCCTTCTCTTGGTAACCCCCCACTTTATACCTGGTCCCTATAGTCTCAGGCGTGGTAGGGCCTGCAACAGTTTTCCTCTTTGCTGAAGCCAGATATTGCCAAGGCAAAACAGTCTCCCCCTAATCACCACCGCTTCCTTTGGTGGGGACGGGACATGGACACAGGAAGTGGGCTTTTCCTTTTTAAGCTTCTTCCCTCCAGACAGAGCAAAACTTACAGGTGTGTCTGGTTAGTGCTGTCTGAGCCCATAAGAGCTCATTAATTTCCTCTCTTCTAGAGTGAGAGTGTGTGCCTCACAGTCCACTTCCCAGAAATGGCCATGCAGGTAAACAGCCTGCTCTTGCCTCAGCACATTCAAATCTTGCTAACTAGAGATGCCCTTCTGCTTCCATTCAAGTCAATAGTAAAATTCCCATAGGCTTAAATGGCTACAGCACTGAATCTCCCAATGCATGTGTGAGTGTCTCTTGCACTTTCTTCTTGTGTGCAACGCTTTCTGTGCACAAAGCTTTTGTTTGTTTTTTGTCATTCGTCTTAGAAGAGAGAAAAATCCTCTTTTAAAAAAAAAGACAAAGAAGAAAGGAGTGAATAATAAAATAAGGCAGGCAAATGATCCCAACTAAAATGTTTTGCCTCTTCACCTTCAGCGTGATGGAGCCACTCATCTTCACTTCCTGGTTCTCCTACTTTAACTACAGGGTGATGTGCTTGATTACCCAAGAGATGCCCAGTGTGCATCCACTAATGCTTAAAAAATCAAGGCACAGATCAGGCAACTTTATACCTTCTTAGACAAATCTTGAAGGCATCCAAGGCAATCTATGAGTGAACTGCTGCCAAAGGAAAACAAGGGGCAGTTTGCATAAAAAGTGTTTTATGGCATCAAAACACTGTATTTAACATTAATTTATAATCTGCTTTTGGCTCTCATGGTTTGAGAGAAACTAGTTACTTTGATGCTTTTCCTTCCTCCTTCCCCCTTCCCCTTTGTTCCTGTTTTCATTTTAATTGTGTTTCTTGTCTTCATTAAACTTTTCTCATTTCCAATTCTCAGCTCTGCTGTCTCCATGAACAAACATAGACATGATTCTCATTTATGCTTAAAGCCCCTTTATACTGTTCTGAACATAAAATAGGTGTAAGTTACATTTAATGCCCTTTGACCCTGCCAGAGCGGTGTAAAAGAGCCTTAGTTTAAATGAGAATCAGCCCACAAAGTGTCTTGTGCTGTACTCTCTATATAAGCCAAATAACTCTGAGGTCTGGTCTACATGTGAAAGTTGTACTAACTCATTTAGTATAATCAGTGTAAACCTCTCTTGTGGATACTCTTATTTCTATTAAATAGTGTCTTATGGCAAATAAGTTTTCATTTTCACCAATCTTACAATTTGTGACATGAATCAGTTTACAGGGCATCTGCATGTAGAAGGAAGAAGTCCTCTTTGTTGCTTAGTTTATTATACATAGTATTTGAATTACGCAACAAGTAAAGCAATATTCTTACCACTAGAGGGAACTGTTCTACAAAAATAGAACGTAATTGATGATACTTTTGCACAATAGGATACCAATTTCACTGTGTAAAATGGGTGCAGTTGTCACTGACTCACACACTTATTCTGAAGCACATTGTTTCATGGCCTCTCTCGCTTTCTAACTCCTTTTTGTCAAGGAAGCCGTTTACTAATCGTTTTCCATGAGGAACTCAACAGCAGCAGCAGGCAATGAGCTGAGCTGCTGCCTTTACATTTGTCCTAAAGGCCATAAGCCGCGGAATGAAAACTATTAGTGCATCATCACTCAGAGAAGTGAACTTTGGTAAAGGCTACAGTTAAAGATTTCCAGCCCCTTATACTCAGGTCATGTGCAGGGTGACACATAGTAATGATTGGTATAGTCATGAAGTTCTCTGGATCTTGTTAGTATTCATTGAGAAATTTCTCACAAACTGGGGCACTCCAGAGCTAGCAGACTGTTTCACGGTACAGTATTTCAAGTATGATATCAAATCTGGAAGATGTCATGCCACCCTTCAAAAGCTTTTTGTTTTTCTGAACGCACTTGAGCAATGTGCGGTGATGGCTGACTTATTTTTTGAAAGAGACAATAATTGTAAGAAACCTGTTCATACAGTATATACTGTGTCTGTAGGTGGATTAATTCAAGACTATTGAATTTAGGCACTCAATTAGATGGAGTAGCCACTATAATTAAGATCATACAGGGTGTAATTTGTCATTGATTAAGTATTTATTCAATTAGAAAGAACTCTTGATTAACCACATGCACATGGAGGAAATCCACATTTTCCCCCTTTGTACCCATGTGTTTTCAGCTAAATAGTAATGGTAACTAACCTAATTATTTATGAAAGTCTAATATATGTGCATACTTTTTGATGTATATTCCCTGGAAACTTAAATAATGCACACAAAAAATTACTGGAGGAAAAATTTGTGTTAAAGTGTCCAATAGAAATAGTATGCTCTAAATATCAATTCTATTTAAATATGAGGGGCTAGCTCCTCAGATGGTGTAAACTGAAATAGATTCAGAAACTTCTATTGGCCACACCAAGTTACACCACCTAAGCACCTGGCCCTAGCACTGTTCTATTTCAGTAAACACCAATATGATTGTCATGTATCAGATTGTTGTTACTACTAATGTTTATCCCAAATACAGATGTAAAATTCATGACTAATCCCACTCTCTAATGTGGGTCAATCCAAGCCACCAGAACTGACCACCACATAACTCTGGAGAGTTTAGGGGACCTGAATTGTGCGTCATGTCAAGGGTGTCAAAGCATTATAAAGAAAAGGAGGATGACTGAGTGATCCATGGACTGGTGCATTCAGGGTATAACGTCTCCTTATGGACAATGTGAAGGGTGAAGCCATCAAAGCGAAGAGGGGGTGTCTATAGAAGGCCTTGCTGGGGGGCGGGGTGATGACCACTTAATAGGCAATTAAACGTTAATGTGGGGATAGGGGCAACTCTAAAACCAGACTACAATGTGACAGTGTAATCCTCAGATCTATGGGGAAAACAGAGTTTGGGGACTGGCCATGATCCAGGAGCAGCATGGCGATATCAGATTTTTGGGAACTGGGTATGCGTTACAACAGCAGTAAAATTAAATTCCTGCCCCAACAACACAGGATAGTGGCAATGGTTTCCTATGAGCTGTAACCAGGTAGAGGAATCTACCCTCAGTTACACCAGTCCCTTTCTATACCTAAAGTAACTTTTCAGCCTTTGCAGGAAAAGAGTTATAAAACAACATGACTATGAGAAAAGGATATGTGATCTTAGTATCACTGCTGCTTCTGAAGAACTGAAATCCCTTCCAACTGCACCCAGAAAAATACACAGGGTGTAGTGCTATCTGCCTTTTCGAGCCACCTTCCAGATTTGGATCCACCAAGGCAATTGTACTAACATGACATGGGCTTTTGCCTTTATTTTCCAAAATTCAACAACATTGTTGTTGAAGGAGACCTGATATAAGAACAATAAATGCATTTCATAGAGAAGCCATTCACCAGTAATTCAAGAGTTTAAAGTAAAAATCTTTAAAATTTCACTCCCGCCCTTACTAATTAAAATAGCAGGTTTTCCATTAAGATAGTCTGCCAATTTATGTATTTACTCAGAAAATATCCTACCAATTGCACATCAAAATGTATTGCACTCCTGCCATACGCATGAGAACAAATATAGATAGAGCTGTAAAATTCAGTATATAGTGAATGTTTTGAGAGGCAGGGATCCTACTGCTAGAGTCTATAAATGGATGTGATTGGCATTGTACATACATCATATTAATCAGTGTAATTGGTGCATCTTATGGCTACAGTATTTCTGTATATTGTACCTTTTAAAAGTTTGAAAATGGGTATATGCATGCAATCTTCTTAGCATATGTGCAACATGCTTCAGGTGACACGTGACCAGGATTCATCACTAAATTTGGTCCGTTGGTTGGATTATTAGCTTCCCCAGCTTGGGCAGGGTACTGATGGGGAGTAAGACATGAATGCTGATCCATGGCCCCCATGCATGCAATTAAAACATATGCTGGAACAGAGCAAAACACAAGCCTTTCATCTGGAATTCCAGATAGCTCCTTTCATCAAAATATATAGTCTGCCTTCCTCTTTGTCTTTCAGAAATTATTTCCATCTGCTGTAATTTACCATGTTATAATTTGTTTGGAAAATTAAAGCAATAAAACCTTAGTTTATTGTTTGTCTAAATGGTAGCTATGATTGTCTCAGTAGGTGGTGGTAAATGCTGCAAAAATGCTTTGTAAAGATGCACAGACAAAATAAATGCTAATTACCAAAGACTAATGGAAAAGCATGATGTGTATATAGTTTATTTTTAGACCTTTTTTTGCATGAAGAAAAATGGTCTCTAATCCTACAGAGGTCACTATTAGAAAGATAACAGTTAACACACTCTGATACCAGACATGCCTCAGTTATTTTGTCTTTTATAATAATTATGGTATGGAGTAATTATGGTATCTCAGATACCAAAGTGTGTTAACTGTTTTTTATTGAAAGCCGGTATACATCTATAGTTGGTGTCAGTACTTTCTAAATGCATCAATTTTAATATAACCCTCCAAAATCTCTCTTATGAAAGAAAAACTCACGATACAGACACTGTCAGAAACCATGATGGTCAAGCCTAGTGGTCAGAGCTGTGGCAGTCTGGCCTCTTGGTCAGAGCCAGGGGGCCAGAGCCAGAATCAGGACTCCAGAGCAGAGTTGGAGCCAGGCTGGAGTGAGAACAAGACTGGAGCAGGACTAGGAACAGAGTTGGTGCAGGAACAGGGTTGGAGCAGGCTAAGGCTTGGGGAGTCCATTGCCGCTATCAGGCAAAGGAGAGTTCCAAGCTCTGGAGTGACATTGAGCAGACTGAGCTGCTATGTCTCCTGTGAGGCTCATATACCTTTTCTGAGAGTCACCAGACTAGTTCCTGGTGTGTGAATTGGCTGAAGCCTAGCACAGGAGTGACTCATCACCTTACAGACTTAATCTGTTGGATGGCCTATCCCTTCAAAATGTCACAGCAGTTTTGTGGATTCATAGCTGAGATCATAGCACCATAATACCCTGGCTATTTCCTGACTTATTTATATTATGGGCCAGACACAGAAAAAATTAGAAGTTCTTGCGTATCACAGTGTTCCTCCATACACATGGCTGTGCGTTATTTTGCTTTGATAGTCAATAGTTGAGGTAAATGTCAACGCGAACAAAGCACATGAAAAATAGGGCAGTATTCCAAAAACATTCCATAGCCAGATGGCTTGTAGGATTCAGGCTTATAACACTGGCCAGACACCAGGGCCTCAACATTTTATGGTGTCAGGTTCTTGCTATTTTGTCATCAACAGTTTTTTTTCAATATCACTAAAAGTACGTTTTCATTAAATTAGAGTCAAGAAATAAATGAACCTTGGAAAAGTAGGATTGGATTTTTACGCTTAAATGCTTTATATAGCTATCCAGTCTGCTAATTGTCCATTCACAAAATATCAGAAGCACTAGACATTACCTGTGGCTGCAATTTGATAAGGCTTCATGATAAAATTGAAAAAGGCAATAATATTGATCATATAAACTCTGCAAAGTGCAAGAGCTCTTGCAAGAGCTCGTATTTTTATGACACTAAACTGGGAGGAGTGGTAGATACGCTGGAGGGTAGGGATAGGATACAGAGGGCCCGAGACAAATTAGAGGATTGGGCCAAAAGAAATCTGATGAGGTTCAACAAGGACAAGTGCAGAGTCCTGCACTTAGGACGGAAGAATCCCATGCACCGCTACAGACTAGGGACTGAAAGGTTAGGCAGCAGTTCTGCAGAAAAGGACCTAGGGGTTACAGTGGACGAGAAGCTGGATATGAGTCAACAGTGTGCCCTTGTTGCCAAGAAGGCCAATGGCATTTTGGGATGTATATGTAGGGGCATTGCCAGCAGATCGAGGGACGTGATCGTTCCCCTCTATTCAACATTTGTGAGGCCTCATCTGGAGTACTGTGTCCAGTTTTGGGCCCCACACTACAAGAAGGATGTGGAAAAATTGGAGAGAGTCCAGCGAAGGGCAACAAAAATGATTAGGGGACTGGAACACATGACTTATGAGAAGAGGCTGAGGGAACTGGGATTGTTTAGTCTGCGGAAGAGAAGAATGAGGGGGGATTTGATAGCTGCTTTCAACTACCTGAAAGGGGGTTTCAAAGAGGATGGATCTAGACTGTTCTCAGTGGTAGCCGAGGACAGAACAAGGAGTAATGGTCTCAAGTTGCAGTGGGGGAGGTTTAGGTTGGATATTAGGAAAAACTTTTTCACTAGGAGGGTGGGGAAGCACTGGAATGTGTTACCTAGGGATGTGGTGGAATCCCCTTTCTTAGAAGTTTTTAAGGTCAGGCTTGAGAAAGCCCTGGCTGGGATGATTTAGTTGGGAATTGGTCCTGCTTCAAGCAGTGGGTTGGACTAGATGACCTCCTGAGATCCCTTCTAACCCTGATATTCTATGATTCTATGAACTGGATTTCCATGTATTAGCAAATCTTCTATGTTCCATTTAATCTGTCAGTCTATTTTAATCATAATGTGTTGAAACTTGAGAGCTTGGTTTTGCCATTTTTCTTCCTTTTACTTATTAGAAATATTATTATATATACTCTGAAGAAGTTCATAGATTATTCCTATTTATTTGCTACTATTATGCTAGACTCTCCATATTACAAGGCTCAATAAGCTGCAATCAAATGAATTTATTATACTCTACATTTATAACAAAATAGCACACTTTGCAAGAAGTGAAAGCTTAGTGTGAAACAAAGGAAATTGTTAATCAACAGCTTTTCAACTGGATCTTCTTTTAGTGTTGAAGTAAACCACTAAAAATGGCAACTATTGTGTAATATATATAATAGCTAAGGACTCTGGGTCCTTATTTGGTCTTACGTTAAAGGACATGCTCAGTCTTAAAATGATAACAACACTCAGAAGTAATTTTATTTGCTATCAAAATGTAGGCCATACTTCAGAAGTAGCCAGCTATGTCATTCCCAGGCTATTAGAAATCAGCACATCATAGATGTAATCCATTTTGGTTAGCCGTAATGCATGGTGTCAGAGGAACTGCTGCAGGCTGTAACATAAATAAGATGTGTCCCTCTTACAGATTTTATTAGGCAGTTCCAGAGCAGGTTGGGCATCATACTGTCTCAGCAATATAACAGCATGTTTATTGTAACTCTTTTTTTCCCTGGGAAACAATGATATTTTGGATTATTAACTAGATATCACAAAAATATAATGGTGAACACAGAAGCTATCGTATGTTACTTACTGTGGGTAAAATTCATGCTTTTACAGAGGATCAACACAAGTCTTACTTAGGGCTGCAATATAGGCATATGCATCATCTGTGGTAAGGTAAGAGAAAATGAGTATGTCTGAACTGGCAAGACATCCTGAAGCATTTCTACAAGTGAAGTTATACTATATGTATATTTATATCGTAAGCAAAATCCTATTGGCCTCATTCCTTGATGAAGGTAAAGAACAGTAAAGTTCCACACGGCAACTTGCCTAAGAGACCAAGAGGGGATTAGAGAAAGGGCTTTATCTGGCTTTTCTGGAGGGAGGGGAATCTAATTTCCTCATTTTAAAATAAGGATACAGGAGGATATTAAAGTTAGGACTCTGAATAAACTGAATTTCTATGACCAAAGTAGAATTTAACTCCATTGTAGTCTTTCATATTAATTAATTGCTGACACTGGGTGGATTAGTAGGTTGAACTGACTGAAACACAGAGACTCAGAAGAAAATTAGAAGTCTCATTTGATTTCAGTGGAGAATTAATGCAAATCAGAATCGGGTCAACAGAATTAAACTTTCTTAAGGAAACTTTCTTTTTGCTTACCCTTTTAAACTTCCAGAGCCCTTTCATCAGTCAGATGGCAATTATTAGCGAATGGAAAAGGAGGACTTGTGGCACCTTAGAGACTAACAAATTTATTTGAGCATAAGCTTTCGTGAGCTACAGCTCACTTCATTGGATGCATTCAGTGGAAAATACAGTGGGGAGATTTATATACACAGAGAACATGAAACAAATGGGTGTTACTATACACACTGTAATGAGAGTGATCAGGAAAGGTGAGCTATTATAGCAGGAGAGTGGGGGGGGCGGGGGGGGGAGTGGGAAACCTTTTGTAGTGGTAGTCAAGGTGGGCCATTTCCAGCAGTTGACAAGAACATCTGAGGAACAGCTGGGCGGAGTGGGGGGGGAAGGGAGGGAGATAAACATGGGGAAATAGTTTTACTTAGTGTTATGACCCATCCACTCCCAGTCTTTATTCAAGCCTAAGTTAATTGTATCCAGTTTTCAAATTAATTCCAATTCAGCAGTCTCTCGTTGGAGTCTGTTTATTGGTCATGTTTATTCCCGCCTCCCTCCCCCCCGCCCGCTGTTCCTCAGACATTCTTGTCAACTGCTGGAAATGGCCCACCTCGATTATCACTACAAAAGGTTTCCCCCCCCCCCCGCTGGTAATAGCTCACCTTACCTGATCACTTTCATTACAGTGTGTATGGTAACACCCATTGTTTCATGTTCTCTGTGTATATAAATCTCCCCACT
This sequence comes from Lepidochelys olivacea, assembly GCF_965140295.1. NCBI lineage: Eukaryota > Metazoa > Chordata > Testudines > Cheloniidae > Lepidochelys > Lepidochelys olivacea. The sequence goes on from NC_140411.1 coordinate 273,518,400, forward strand.
GTATTTTCCACTGAATGCATCGGATGAAGTGAGCTGTGGCTCACGAAAGCTTATGCTCATATAAATTTCTTAGTCTCTAAGGTGCCACAAGTACTCCTTTTCTTTTTGCGAATACAGACTAACACGGCTGCTACTCTGAAACCTGTTATTAGCAAATGGTGGCTTTGTAACTTTAAAATATTATTTTAAAAATTGGAAGGATGTCATTCCTAATTCATGGGCTTTAGCTGGAGAAAGAAATAAAAAACTAATTGCCAATTCAGTATATTTAAATGTATACATTTTATGTTCTTGTTATGTTCATAGGGTTATTATTATTTCCTACAACACAGGGCATATATCACCTCATTTATCCTCCTGTGAGTGGTGAATCTGTCAGCTCTGTATTATAGCCTGGAGGGGAAGTACTTTCCTATCACTACTCTTCAGCCCCACTATCGCCAAGAGCATGACATACTGAACCTCTTTTATCGGAGGAGGGATCTGGCCTGAGGCCCATTCTTCTTGTGTGTCAGGCCCAGTAAATAACCTCATCACAGCACAGAGAAGAGACCATATTGTGGAAATAAATGAAGGCTGAGAGCAATTTATTTGTCACTTGTAACAAATCACTGCACAAATCATAGCTGTCCAGCTTTCATTCCATTCCTTTACAGATCTATTGCTCTAATGAGTCCTATTAATATAAGGCCTTGCTGGCTAATTAATCTTCCTCCAGGACATGAGCGGAATAACTGCTAGACCAGAAGCCTCATTGTTTCTCTTAGTGCTTTGCAATTCTTAGATATCCTGTTAGTAAGCCTTTAATTAGGGCAAATATTCCATGTCTTTGAGGGTGTGATATATAAATAGCTAGGTTGGCTCTCTTAAACAACTAGGGTTTTTTTCATTTTTTTTCTTTAAGACAGATGAGGGTTATTTCCTTTCATTAAGATGTTAATGAGATGCTGACAAGTGTTTGGTATTTTTAACATAATTAACTGTAGGGTTATTTTTGTTCTTTTCAAGCTATTTTTCAATGTGCCTTTTATTTTCTAAGTAGCTCATCCTATAATTAGAGGTAATGAAATAGTTCAGATGAAAAAACCTGATTCTTTTAAAACAAAACCTGATGATTTGTGGGTAGGTCTTTGATAAACATTCTGAAGTTCACATCCATACTTTTCAAGTTAAACTGAATGTTAAGTGTGCTGTTGGATAAATGAGGTTTTCTGTACCCACTTCTTGAAATGAACAAGCCATTCACAGTAACTAAAGCTCTTGCTGAAAAAGATTAGATAGGGGAAAGCCAATTTGGAATAGTTAAGAATCGGCCCAAACCTCAAACCACACCATTCTCAAGGATACTGTGTGGTGAATAAAGCAACATATTATTTGTGAACGTTTGTTTAAATTAGAAGGAGGAATTTGATTCAACTTAAGTTGATTCTAGTCCTGGGTGAATAATGGGGGAGGTGGGAGGTTCACTGGATATTTTAATTTTAAATATCATGAAATTAATGAAGGGCAGTGTATCTAGTAGAGCACTGGACTGGGCATCAGGAGACCTGAATTCTCTCACTGACCTGCTGTGTCTCATTGGGCAGGTCATTTCCCATGCCTATGCTTTCCTTCTCACTCTTTGCAAATCTTGTCCATTAAGAGCATGAACTCTTTAGGGCAAGGACTATCTCCCTATGTGCTTGTACAGTACCTAGCACAATAGGGCCTCAACTTTAGTGGGGGTCGCTAGGCACTACTTTAATACAAATAATAATCTTTACCTCCACCAAGGAATTAGGCAAATAGGACTTTTTCTGTAATTTAAATGTAAATAATAATGGTGAAATGCACTCGTGTGAAGGCAGCCCACATGAGGTCTGTGCATCACTTAAATCCTACTTACACCCTACTTTGCAGTTTTATGTGGAACTTAAGTAGTTCATCAACTTTTTGCTGGCTGTCTGCACAGAAGTGAATTTATTCTAGGTGAATATGTTTGCTAGTTATCTGGCCAGCTCCTCTCAAGATTCATATTGGTTTGGAACTTGGATAAACACAAATGCAGTCTAAGCTATTTTCTATCTCAGGAGACCTCATTTCCTCTCCTCCTCTCCCACAAAAATCTACAGTGAGATAACAGTAAGCCTGGCAATCTCCGCTAGTTCTATTTAGGGTCTCAAGCCCGTGCTGTCTGGATAGTCCCTTTGCAAATATGTGGGTGGGAAAAAGGCATAATCGGGCAGGGAATTGTCAGAACCCACATGCCACTGGTCAGAATATCTGTCCACACACACGGGGTGGGGGGGGAGTAAGTAAGCTGCACCCTTTTAATGTCAGTGGTAACTTCCCACCCACTCTCAGAGAAAGAGAGGAGGAATTGTGAATTCCTTCCTGGGGCACAGCAATTATGCACCATACCTTAGCCTAGCACTGAGCCTAGACACTCAGTCTAGCCTCTAAATACTCCCAGTAGGTTAAGTTGCATGAGTAGCACAAGCAGAATTTGGTCCCAGATGAGAATGTAAAAGTAAAGCCAGAAGTAAAACCATTTAATCCAAGTGCAACTTCCTGAAATTGTAGGAGTTTGTGTGTTACAAAAGATATTTAAAAACTTTCTGCCAATAATTAAAATGAAAACGGTATGTGATGGAGTGCTAGTTATACATTTGTCTCATTGCATGGAACTTCTTTGACTCTCTTAGTTAGCATTCACAGGACTCCGAGGGTAGTACACAATAATCTGTACCAGTAGTTAATCAAAATAAAATACTTACCAGTAGCCTTCTTATCAAGAACTGATAAAACTGTCTTTGTGCATTTCACAAGCACATTATAAAAAGTTATTAATCCAATTCAATAGGCACTCTTAACAGTAACCTTTTCTTTTTATAACGTAGTAGTAACAAGTCATTCTAACTGAAAGATCAGCAAGAATAATGTTATATAACAGGAAAACAAAAAGAAACTCAAACTTACTTACTAAATTACTTTATTTACTTTAATTGAAGTATTGCCCACTTAATTTCACATTCTAGGATTAATTAATTTGTTATTAATCATTATAATGGCACTATTCAGAATGAACTGTCAGATGTCATTCGTATTCTTACATAAAATATTAGCTAACCTAAAAAGAACATCTTGTACTTACAGAATGTATCAGCAAACTGTGTATTAGACTGACATTTACAAATATGGTATCTTTTCTAATCTATTTCATTTTACTTATAAAATTATTACTAACCTTTTTCCTGTCTGTGGAATCTAACTGAGTCATTATTAGAACTTAAAAAGGATGGCAGGTACAGAGGCACATTTAAAAAAAATAATAACAGTCAAATAAAGAAGGTCTACATAAGCTAAGTAATTGCCTTCTTCTGTAGCATGGGGGCATGGGTCACTTGCTGGCTTAAACTAGAGTAAATGGTGGATTCTCTGTAACTTGAAGTTCTTAAATCATGATTTGAGGACTTCAGTAACTCAGCCAGAGGTTATGGGTCCATTAGAGGAGTGGGTGGGCGAGGTTCTGTGGCCTATGATGTGCAGGAGGGCCAGATTAGATGAACACAATGGTCCCTTCTGGCCTTAAAGTCTACAAATCTATCCTACTAGTATAGAACAGATAAATTCACTGGAAAATGCAAACAGGCTTGTTTTGATTTACTTATCAGGACATACTGTGAGAAGAATACTGTGGCCAAAATTTTCAGATTTGGGTACCTAATGTTAAGCATTTAAATCCGTATTTAGGCATTTGAATAAAAAGCACTTGGTTTTTCAGAGGCGCTGAGTAACTGGGATTCCCAATAAATTCAGTGTATGTGCTCAGTAAATCAGTCCCCTTTTTAACCAGTTGCCTAAATACCTATTTAAGTACCTGACTTTAGAAACAAAGCATGACAATTTTGACAAAAAGTATGTGCCAGAGGCCACAGAGTGAGTTAGTAGTACAGACAGTCTTATCCCGTATTCACTGCACCACGGTGCTAAGCATCATACATGAGTCTTCAGTAGAGCTGAGCAAATTGACTTTTTGGTTCAGTGGCTGAGCAGAAGAAAAATACTGGTTTATTTAGAACCAAAGTTGAATTATTATTTTTTTCTTATCAAAACGTGTGGGGAAATGGGGAGAGGAATTAATTCATGTTGAATTGAAATGACATTTCAAAAGAAAATGTTGAGTCAGAACACCATTTTCAAAACTCTTTGTTTTGACCTTTCCAAAACTTGTATGCAGGGTTTTTTCTACTGCAACTATTTGCTAAATTCAATCTGAATTTGAAAATAGTTTTGGTGCCCCCCAAACTGCCTTTTGATGACTTTACAATTTGTAAAACAAATAATAACCTAGCTCGACTCTTCTAGCTGGGCCAAATGGCCAAATGTGATGTTATAACTTGGTCCTGGACTGCTCAATTTGTTAAAAAAATATATGTTAAACTTGATTTTGTAGGTAAATGAGATGTCATGAAGTCTGTTTGCAAGTAATAACATAGTAAAGGGATTTTTAAGGAGTTTGGTGATTCATGAGGGGAAAAGATCACATTGCAATTTCTCTTGAGGTGGAATGAATGAAAATGTGTGCTTTGGAGAGGAAGGCTAGTTAGTCATCCCCTCTTTTGAAGTTTCTTTGGAGCTTGTACTCATTACTCACTGTCAGCAAATATATTTTCAAATGTCATAGGTAGAGAGAGTGATTAGTATTTTCCAATGTACTAGCTAGGGTTGTCGGCACCTATGTGGCCATACAAGAGCCCATCAAGGGTTGCGCCACAGGTGGGCCTGGAGAGGAGAGATGTGTAGGGAGAGGTGAAGGAATATGGGGTGGGTGGGGGAGGTGGGGTGGAGGGAGGGGACATTGGGGCATGCAGGGCTTCAGCAGGGAGAAATGCCTCTCTCCCAGTCCCAGGGCTGCAGCGGGGAGAGATGCCTCTCCCCCGCCCCCAGTGTTTTTTGTTTCTGCTGGTGGTGCACATTTGCACATTACCTTAATATTGGTGCCTCACATAACAAAATTCATTCTGCACATGGATAGAAAAAATTAGAGGGAACATTGGTCTTCAGGAGTTGGGGGAGTTGTTTGTTTGTTGGTTATGGTTTGGGTTTTTTTTTTTGTCATTATTTCTAGATCTTTCGTTCTTGAGCGAAGCTCAATAGATGGTCAAATGTTATTTGTCAAATTATTCAGTTTATCAATTGTCAAATGAATTATTCAATATCAATCTTTGTATTCTTCAGACAGCTCTAGTCAAGGCTGAAATTGGCCATACAGGCTTTTGCCAGCAACAGTTACAGTAAACATACCACAGGAATCTCTCTCTCTCTCTCTCTCACTCTCACACACACATACACACACACACACACACACACACACACACACACAATGGCTTAGTGATTGGTTTCCCTTTTGATAAATATATCTTAAATAAAGAGAAATGGAAAAGACATTCAACATATCTCAGCAGATGGTGTTTAGGAGAGGAGGTTGCTTAGTAGCAGCAAATTTTAAAAAAAGCCATTTGAGCATTGCAGTAAAAATTGACAAAACACTGAAATTGTTCATTAAAAAAACAGGGCTGCCTTGGAAAAGCCAAGACGTCTGGTCTCTTTAGTCCTCATAACTTAAAGGAGTGTTCTTTATATTCAGCCACAAACTGAAACTGTATCACACTTCAATTTCAATCTATTAACCCCAAAGATTAGTGAATTGCAATATAATTATTCCCAATGACCAAGGATCTTTTACAATGAAATGCTTCTTTCTTGACATTGAGGAAATGCCTAAGTGTGTTTAGTCATTAATGGTGCAGAGAAAACATTCCCAGCCTTGAATCAAAATATACCTGATTGGACTACACTCTAAAAGATTTGCTGCTAATACAAACTAGATGGTCTATTAAAACATATCTTTAATTTACTTTCTCTCTGGTTATTTTTCTTTCAAGAGACTTTGTTGATTTTGTTTAGTTATTTAAAGGTAAGGATCTCTGGGAGCTAAGGCACTCCTGGATGACTCCCATTGACTTCAGTGGGGCCAGGATTTCACCCTCCAATTTTATCTGTGCTCTTGGTAGAATTGGGAATTATACTATTTAAACTATCCTTAAAAACAACATTTTTGTGACATTACTCAAGGTATAATATGGACTGCTGAACAGCTGTGTCCCCTCAATTATCCAACTTGAGGTGCCTTTTACACAACTTTGCTGTAAGAGTATCCACTTCTGGTCTGCTCATTCACAGCCTCCAGCACGTAAATTACTCCCAGCTATACTTGGAGTGCTATGGCCAGCCATTCTTTAATTACACTCCAGAATGACACCAGCAAATTCCAAGTTCCAGACTGGCCCTGAGAAATGTGCATCTTGTACTGCCCAGCCCTCTCCTTCTGGATAATACAAGCTCATAAAAAGTCTGTCATTTTATAAATAGAACATGATATGGACAAGTCTTGTTATCTCAAATAGAGTTTCCCAAACCCTTTAATCCAAGCACTGCAATTTAGATAAACCAATAAAACAAGTTTATTAACTACAAAAAGATAGATTTGAAGTGATTACAAGTAATGAGGCATAGAAGTCAGAATTGGTTACAAGAAAATAAAAAGTAAAACACAACTAATATCTAACTTAACAAGCTAAATGAATCAAAGCATAGATCTATCTCACCATATGCTTTGGCAGTCTTACTGCCTGGATTCCTTTCAGCCAGGAATCCTCCACCAGTTCAGTGTTACTTTCCTTGTCCTTCAGGTATTGTCGATGCCATGGGCAGAGAGAAAGAGAGGAATATGTTGGGGCATCTGTTCCCCTTGCATATAGTTCTCTTTTCCTTTGAAAATGATCTCCAGCTGAGGTTCAGGAGACAGAAAGTCTGTGGAGACAGGAACCTCCAGCTATATCTTTGCCAAGATGTAAATTTCTCACTCACACCCTTTTTCCTGCTGAAGAATGGCCACTTAGCCAGGTAATACTCCATTGATCTTGTTCACACCAGGCTGAGGCATCGTTTTGCCTTTTGTTTCTGAGGAACTGGTTTGTGGCTATTTTTACAGACTTGGAATATGTCTCAATAATATCATACAGTAGAATCTTATAACATTACATACAATGTTGCAACAGACATTTTGCCAGGACAATTATGATAATCAAAGTATGAGTTTCCAAATTATACCTCACAAGGCATTTTTTGTACAAAATTTATCATAGTCTTGTAAAAGGGGTGAACATAAGGGTACAGACACTCACAATCCTACTTAGGAAAGGGGTTCAGTTAATGTAACCCTTTAAATGCAGTACAGCTATAAGGTCCCAATTCAGCAAGATATTTAAGTCCAGGTCCAATTTTTGAAGGTAGTTAGGCAGCTAACTCCCAGCCTAAATACCTTTAAAATCCTGTCCCTCTGTGCCTAACTTTAAGTATATTAGTACTCCCATTGGCGTAAGTGGGACTACACAAGTGTTTAGGTACCTTGCCAAATTAAGGCTCAAGGTATTTACAGTATAGATCACCTCTCTTGATGGACCCCTATTTATATGGAGTCTTACAAGCTTTATTAATTGTCTAAAAAATCTTGCATAAAACTCTTCTACTCAACCAATATTTCTCCCTATTCATATTTTGTTAACTACTGGACATAGTTGTTCTAATTAGATTTGACATTTTCCATCATTCCCTTGATTAAAGGTAAATGTGTACTTTACTGCTTCTCTCTCTGAATATTGTCTCATCAGCATGATTTGGATGCTCAACAAAAATCATGACATCAATTTCTGCAAATAGAGACAGGAATGAAAAGGAATCTGAATAGCTAACTGAAGCATGCTGAACTCTGGACCATGTGCTTTACTGCATTAGCAAACATTTGCCTTCTGTTTTTTATGACAGATTCACTGTATTGATAATACCTCTGTTTTCCAGGGTGCTAGAGCTAAACCTTAAATCACAAAATAAATTGAGACATGGTTTTCACTCCAAATTTGTTTTGCAGCATTACTTCAGCAATCATTGCCTGGAAACTTTCATAACAATAGATGTAAATAATAAATGAAAATTCTCATTTATATGCATTCTCAGTTACAGGCAGTTATCTTGATTATGTGTAGGCCTTTTTTTTAAACATCTGGATTTATTATTCCTATTGGTTTGCTTTTGTTTCCGTTGAAGTCAAAGCAAGATTTGCTATTGACCTTGATGGAAGTGCATTAACCATTGCAGGGTAAATTCACTCTCCAGTACTCAGTCCAGGTAATTGGGCTAGGCAGTTGAAAGATGTGAATGGGGAAAAGATGACATCCTCTGTTATCAACAGTGGCTGAGCCACTCCAGTGTCACTACCCTGAGGCTGCAGGTACAACTCATGGCCCTAACACATACCCTATATGAAAGAGGAGGAAGGCTGGAAAAATCTGTGTAGCAGTGGTTCCTTCAGCCTCACCCATACACTGCCCAAACACCCCACTCTCTCAAGTGACTCCTGAACACTTGCATGCAGAGGATGCAAAATCTCCATGTGATTCCCCAAATCCTGTCCACTCTCCTGTGCAATGAAACTACACTAGTTCTGCAGGCAGGGTGACCCTTTATGGATAGAGAGGCAGATTCAACTCTACTGTAAATAAATAAATTGTGCTGCTGGACTTGGGCAAAACAGCTCAGAAAGTTTGCCCGTGGGATCATCTTCAGTACTGCCCAACACAACAAAGAGAGGATCTGGGACCTTCAGGTACCGTGTCAGGCAGTGAGCCCCATACACAAACTCAACAGAAGAGAGAACACAGTCTGGAAGTCTGATCAGCACCCTCAAAGACCTGATCTTTAGAATACTGTACAGAACTATTTAAATGCCGTGTGAATAGTTTCAAGGAATTTTAAGTCTACTCTGAATTGTGTTTTGTGTGTGTATATATACATACATTGCTTTATAAATTAAGTTTTAATCCTTTATTATAAAATAAGTGGGGTGGTTATAGAGTTCCTGGTCCTCTAGTTACCAGAGGGAATCAGGATGTGTTATAGCAGGGAGCTTAATAATTGTAGGAACTTCTTGGTGAGGGAGTTCTCTAGCTGCTGCTTAAGACATTGCTCTTTCTGTTTGTCCTCACACTACTGGTGGTTTAAAAAGAGGTGGCCTCCTAGACATATGGTTTATCCTATGTTGCATGACAGAGTGCTAGCTGAAGCACCCTGGTCACTTATGTGATTGTATAACAAAGAATATCATGGGCTTATCTGGAATCAATTAACTTGTAATGATGGGGATTATTGATGCTTGGTGGCAATGGTCAGGCTAATGAGGTAATTAGTTCAATAAGGGGAAAATACATAATTGGCAAAAACAACAAGTAAATGGGTCCCCCAGAGTAAGCAGGGTATGGTAGAGATATATGGGTGGAAGGCCCTTCCTGACACATACCTGTGCTATGTTCTGCCATGCTTGGAATCCAAAGATTAAAGGTACAACTGGGGGAAAAAACCACACTGTCCGTATATTGTGACTAAGAGACCAGGCAAATGGGTCAGGCAGCATGGCACACTGGGTAGCTGAGGGAGCACCCTGTGGCAGTTGAAGAGGTTGTGCTGCATGAGTCAGAACAAACTAGCTTTGTGAAAATGATATGACCTTGGTTCTGAAGGGATGAGTTGTTGGGGATGTTTTTCAAAAGAGATGTTCTAGGAATCATTATGGGGAAATTCTGTGTGCTGTGTTATACAGGAGGTCAGACTAGATGGTCACAATGGCTTCTTCTGGCCTTGAAATTTATGAATCTAAAAAGAAAATATGTTTCCTGTAAAACATGGAGGCTCATTCTTGGGAGAGGATATTCTCAAGGTGTGCTGGACTTGAATAGTTCCTGGGACCACGCACACTGACAGGTTTAGGCCAACCAATGCATTGTGCTGCCATTGCTGTAGCTAACACTGCCACAAGATTTGTGCCTGCCTTTTGTGGATGACTAGATTCCAAACAGAGATGTTCTTGCATAGTTATCTTATGGGTTTTTTTCATCTTTCTCTCTTGATAATTTCCCAGTAATATCCGCTTTAATTTACTACAGACAGAATTAGATTTAGTCTGGGATTTCCAAAAGAGTCTAAAAGGGTGCTAGGTACGTACCTGTCACTGGATTTCAGCAGGAGCTGGCTCCTAATTCCTGTGGCCCTAGACCATTAATGTGGAAGTAAAGCTGAGCAAATAATGGATGTTTTGGTTCGCTGGCAATTTTTAAAGTCAAAAAGAATTGTTTCAGATGGGACCAAAACTGAAAATTTTTGGTCAGTTCAAAAGTTGAAAAAAAAAATCCACTGTGGGTTAAACTAAATGTTTTGTTTTGGCAGGGCAATTTCCACTATTTTACTGTGCCATGCTGCTGCATAGAATGAATATCTTCTGGCTCCACCCCTCCAATTCACCAAGGCCTCCCTGAACCTGCAGTGCACAGGGAATGTACAGAAACTTCTGTGATGTCAGAGAGAGGGCTAATGACTCTTAAAGGCACAACACCCTTCCCACAGATTTTTTTTTTTAGCCATTTAAAAGGTTTTCTACTCATCTCAATCCCTCCATCACTGAAAATAGAGGGGCTGATCATGTGTAATATGGAATGTTTGATAGGTATTAAAGCGGGATGCTGCAGAGTTCCTATACTCAGCAATTCAGCATGGTTTTATCCATATTTGAGCTATCCAAATATTGTTGACAGAAGAGTTTTCAGTCCGAAAATGCCGTTTGATCAAAATCTAAATTTCATGGGAATGTGTCAGTTTTTGACAACATTTTAAATGGAAAAAGTGGAATGGTATTTCAACTTTCTTGTTTCATTGTGAGCACAGCAGAATACTTTACAAAATCTGGGCCTTAAATAGGAGCAGTAATAGCAATAGCTAATACTATAATAATTTCCACTTGTGTTTCTCATTACATCCCACCCTACAAAACACTTTACAAATATTCACACTTTTATCCTAAAAACACCCTTATGAAGCACGGAAATATTATCTTTGTAGTACATATGGGGAGATGAAGCACAGAGAAGTTGTGGCCTGTTAGGTTATGCAGGTAGTCAGTTGTGCAGGTGGTTCATTGTACATCTAGACAGTCACGTGTTTGTAGATGAGAGGTACTGCAACTAAGCCTGTAAGAGTAACTATAACTTATTAAAATGGATGGACTCACTAGGATTTTATATAGTGTTTTGGTCCAGACTGGACAGAATGGATCCCAAACAGTGTTCTGGATAGAAGACAATTATTTCAGGTAGATCATTTATTTCCAGGTAGATCATCTCTCCAGCAAAACCACATGCTTGATAAATCACAACACTGGAGATATTTACAACTGAGGCTATCAATAGACCATTCTATAGGGCTAAGTTAGAAAGATGCCACAGAAAATCCATCAGTTCTAAAGTACATTAATGCTTTCAGATATATAAAATGCAAATCTGCTTCTCTGACCTCTTGGAACAAACATATTTGGAGTATCTAGATTTGCATTACTATCATATTAGTATTACTATCTAGATTAGCATTACTATTATATGGTTTCTTCACTCAGAACACGTGCACCACATGGCAGGATTTAGACCAATGGGTAGTGTATATAGTAAAATACAAGTATATGGATGATTACCAATAATCTGAATGAAGTAGAGGCAACATTGTTACGAAGTATCTTCTTTGGTGTTTGTTAATCTTATGTTGACAATTTCAGATATTTACTCATTTGACTGCACAGATGCATTCAGTTTGGGCAGCTGACTCACTTAGTCATTAGATCATATGCACAGGAAGAGTGTGTTATTGTGATTAAATGCATTTCCAAAGTGATACATTAGAGTTGTATTTAGTCAGCTCCATTGGTCAATTTGTATTCAGTGTGTCTACTAAGTAGATTCCTGGTACTGGGATCCAGTCAAGTAAAACAGTTCATGATTTAGGTTTTGGTAGTCTATGGGCTTGATTCTCATAGTAAAGCTCCTTTAAACCACTTTGTGCTCTGGCTGTGTAAGGGTGCTTTAAAGGGGTATAAATGTAATTTAAATTGGCAACCACTTGAAGGCCTCTTTAAACAGCCAGAGTGCAAGGTGGTTTAAAGGGGTCTTAGTATAAATGAGATTCAGGCCCTATAACTTTTCCACAATTAACTTTAGAAAAGCTAAGCTATAAACTTGGTTAGATTTTTTTAAAAATATTGTATATGCTTCATGGAAAGGCACATTTGTTATACCAATAAAATAAAACCCAGCATGATCTTATTGAAGGGGAAAAGGCAAAATGCCACATTTATTGTGAATACAGAAAGAATCATAGTAAGCAGTTAGTTATAGCTATAACATTCCATTCAATCTCATATTTATTCCCACATTCATTCATGCACACACACACAGGTTCTGCAAGGTTGTTATCATAGTACCAGCCTTTGAGTTGCTCACGCCAAGCCACTGGCCAGGTAGCCTGGACATGAGGAGGGAGCAGGGCCTTGTCAGATGCTCATCTGATGCTCCTGGAAGTTGCTTTGCAGAATCAAACCCCAAAGTTCTCACTTTCTAGAGTCCATTTTTACAGGAATTCCTTCCTATGCCAGTCTATGGGAATTGCTTCATCATGCTGTTGCTGAATCAATCAGCAGATGACACATTCCTGACGGCTCCGTGCTGCCAGATGTTATCTTGTTCTTTGGTTCTCCCATTCTTGAGGCTGTTGGGTGGATTCCAGTCTGCCCTCCAGGGGTCCTCTGGTTATTTCCACTTGACGCCTTCTTCAGCCGATGGACACTGGATTCTTAGGCTGGCACCTCCCTGATCATTCAGTTATTATCCACACCAAGCATCCATCCACATACATCCTCTATCTCTATTTTAATCACAATTGTTAACAAAGCAAGATGAATACAACAAAAGGGCGGGGAGTCTCTGGGTGCTGTTTCTCTTGTTACAGAGTATTGCTTTGAGTCTCTGTCTGTGTGAGTAGTTGTTGTTACAAAGAATTGCTTTGAGAACAGACTCTGTCTTAGAACGTACTAACACAATTAGCAGCTTGCAATTTTCACACATAGAGGGAGAGAAACAGTACCAAAACCCAAGAGACCTCTTAATTAGTAATACCCTGGAATTTAAACTATGGGGAATCAAACTCATTTGTGATTTTAATACAGAACTTCTTTAATATGATCCAACACATTGGCAAAGAAGACGGAAAACAGATGATGTATCATGCTAAATTTTTAAAACAAATGAAAATACTCTTCACCTGCAACATAAGTGTGAGATGTTGTGTGATCATTCAGCTCAATGAGAGTACAAAATGCGGGACCAGTACTAATCCTGCATTTAACATTTGTACCTGACAATGTCTGTTATTTGCTTCACCTTATAAGATTAATCTGAAACCTTCTAGCACCATATTGTTCGGGCTGTTTACAAAGTATTTAATTAAAAAGATTTACATCAGTCATTTGAACATCTTACTGTGTTAATGCAAATAAATGGTGGGTAGCAAAGAAAGCCACTGCTAATATATCTAACACTCTTATAAAACATTTACCTGGACAGGTTAAAGTTCATCTATCTTCTGTCTCCAAGTCCATTAACATTAAAGATGTTATGAATCATATGTGGCAGACTGCCCAAGACAATGTCATTTGCCATCTTGTCCTACATAAATACTGTGGTACAGGTTTCAGAGTAGCAGCTGTGTTAGTCTGTATCCACAAAAAGAACAGGAGTACTTGTGGCACCTTATAGACTAACGAATTTATTAGAGCATAAGCTTTCGTGAGCTACAGCTCAATGAAGTGAGCTGCAGCTCATGAAAGTTAAATGCTCTAATAAATTTGTTAGTCTCTAAGGTGCCACAAGTCCTCCTTTTCTTTTTGTAGTACAGTTATTTTCTTTAATTAATCTAGAGGTGTGGCATTCTGCAATTCCCATACTGATAAATAACAATGTGATTTAAAAACAAAATCTTCAGGATGGAAGACATTCCACTGATAACAATAGCTACAGATGATATGGTATATTACTTTCTCAATAACCTCCCACAACAGGCTAGCTAGTCTGATTCCTTCAGCTGGCAGTGAGTTCATAACTGAATAATAAAGAAACACGATACTTTATTAATAGAAATTTTTATGCTAACAAAGCAACTGGGTTTTGTCAGTTCAATAATACCTTTTACTTGAACCTAGAAACCTCTGTCAAATTTAAATGTCATAGCACTTCTATACCTATTTTAGTCTTCATGGAAATAGGTACAGAAGTACTATGACATTTAATTTTTCCTTCAATTTTGATTGTCCTTGTCAGAGCTGGCACTCTTCCCCATTTAGTTCTCTTTTTAAAAATGTCTATTTTATATTACTATGGAGCTGGGCAGGAAATGATTTCCCATCCCATGGAAATTTTCAATTCCAAAAAATTTCCCATCATGACTTAGGACCAAAAAGTAGAAATCTTAATTTTGTGAACTGATAATCAAAACTTGTTTTGTTTGGGTCAATTTCATTTTAGTTTCAAGAAGTTTGATTTCAACCATTTCTAATTTTTTTTACTCTAGCTGAAATTTCAAAAGGTTTTCTTTTTGAAAATGTCAAAACATTTTTTCCAAACATTTTTCAAATACAAAAATAAGCTGAAATCAACCCCTTCCGGCAAAAGGTTTTGGTTTTGATAAGTTGGTATATTTGGTAAAAGTTTGGGTGAAAAATTTCTTATCAGCTCTCTTTATTATTAAGAAAGTGTGAGGACTCTAGAATAAATATATTTGTTGAAATGGTCTTATATTGTAAGACAAGGTATCTAGCAGCATATCTGAACGTTGTTTGAATATTTGTTATATTTGTGTTTGTGTTTTTGTTTGTAGATAGGTAAGAATAAAAATGGGTGTTGGCCCTTTAAGAACAGGGAGACTCTTTGGATTGTAATGCATGAGTGCAGGGAACCCAGAACAATGTGCAAGTTCTACCTGAAGTGTACAAGCTCCAAAAATGTCAAAATCTGAGTCAACGAACTTATCCTTCAAGAAACAAAGCCTCACATCTGACAGATTCTTTTACACATTCTGAAGAATGTCTTTGTACGATTAATATATAATCTTACTTTTTGTGCATATGGGACTTTGCAAATAATATTTGAGGTTCTTTTTATTTGCCACCTTGTTTTTGAGCTTTTGGGGTGAACATTTTCAAGCATATTCCCTCAAAAATTAGGGCTGGAAGTCTGTTTATTTATGAAAGCTGAAATTCAAATGCCTCAACAAGCTGGGGACTGTAAGAAGAACACCAAATATCATGATAAAATCATGGGAGTTGGCCACACTGTAACACTGAGAGGGAGAAATTGCAAAGCATTATTTTTATATGTACCCTTTTGCAGTGTAATCTTTAGTAATAAAAAATGGAGTCACAATTTCAGGATAACAATCTAGGGCCCAATTCAGAAAAGCTCTGAGGTTCTATTAACTTCCTGAATAGAGATGTTGCTTTCCTGAAGCAAGTCTTCAGTGATTCTGGGCACTGAATGAGTCACAGGTTACTGGGCACAGTGATTTCCTTTAAAAAAAGAATCATAGTATGTAGCATTACCTAAGGCTTGTCTTCACTGCAGGCTAAATCAGTGCTTCTGCAATCGATGCAGCAATGTTGATATAGTGGGTCTGGTGAAGACGTGACAAGAGGAGAGCTCTCTCCCATTGACTTCAGCACTCCACCTCAACGAGAGATGGATGCTATGTCAATAGGAGAGCATCTCCCACACATATAGTGTGGTGTAGAGACTGTGGTATGAAACTGAAGTTGCATGACTTGCATTGACCTACCCTTCAGTGTAGACAAGGCCCTATAATTCAACATTAACAAAAGATCAAGAGTGATATCCTGGCTCCACTGAAGTCAATGACAGTTTTGCCCTTACAATTTCACCCTAAAATGTGCATGCATTATTGGACATGTGTCTACCCCTTTGTCCATGCAAAAAGGCAGGGTTGGGGAAGGTGCAACACCCTTTACCCTTGCATAAAAGTCAGGCATAGAGAAGTTAAATTATTGGTCTAAAGACTCAAAGCAAGTCAGTGGCAGAGCCAGGATTAGGATTTGAGAATCCTATTAGCTAGACCTCTGCTTTAACCACTAGATCAGACCTCTTCTTTATTTGAAAATAATCTTTCTCTCAATTTAATTTTATTTGGGCAAGGCTGGATGTCTAAAAACAATCTTTAATTAAATTAATTGAATACATCACTAGTGTCTTAATGTTCCATCCATTCTCTTTTGTTCTTCCTCATTTAAGACGTTTCCTCAACAGTCTTTTAATGTTTTGCTACATAGGGAATTCTTTCATGAATTCATGCTGAACAAGAATGAAACTATTTTTGTGTGTTTACACATTACCACAATGCTTTAAAAATTTAGCCTGAATCCTGGGGCGTTTGCTAAGCTCCAGAGAGGACTTTACAAATAGGCAGATGAAGAAAGAAAGGTTTCATTTAGAGTTGAAAGAGTTCATTTGTACATCTTACTTCACGGGCATTACTTTTGTCCCACAGTAGAGAAAGATATAATCTTAAGAATCCACCAAGCCAGTTTAGATGACTGCCAAAGCTGTAATGCAATCATATATATACAGTAACTCCCTTTTCCAATGCTTTCTCCCTTCACCTAGTTCAGAATACAAATGCAGACAATATTGCTTTCCACCAGTTTATCTAAAGAAATCTTTTGTGCAATAATGGAGATAGAGAATAAACATTTCAAGATTGGAATCCACTCATCTGTAAACAGAAATGACATGGCTGGCATTTGCTGAAAAAATTAGTAGAGATTATCTTTTCATAATAGCAGTAGATTGAATACTAGTTGAAAAGCAAATTTTTTTTTTCAGCAAGCTGTTTCTCCACTCCGACAACTTGTGTTTGTCTTTATGTTCAAGTGCAGCTAATTGCTTTCCTTTTATTTTTAATGAATCACCATTGCACTTACTCATCAGTAGTCCAAGAGCAAGAGAGATTACCAATGCTGAAACATTTACAGATGCACCTTCAATAGGAACTGAACAGCCTCTGGTAACATCATGGAGAAAGTGGCAGTTTAAAGGATGACCTCCATTATTGCCAACTTTGTATTTGCTGCTATCTAATACTCAGAGATGGTACTTTGTGTGTGTTTGGGGGAAGTGGGGGGTGGAATCATACATCTAATTCATTCTTTGGGGGAAACATGACCTTGCACTACTAAAATTCAACCAAATCAATCACTGCTCCAGGCAATAGACTGGATTCTAGTACTAGGAAAGCCCACCATCCCAGTCTTTTCTACACACAAGGCTTCTCAGCTGTAGCTCACGAAAGCTTATGCGCAAATAAATTGGTTAGTCTCTAAGGTGCCACAAGTACTCCTTTTCTTTTTGCAGAAATGGATGGTGCATTTCAGGAAGTGAGAGACAGAGGTCTGAGATTCTGAGGTTTTAAAAATATAGAGCATTCTACAATGTAGATTCTAGATTTCTGAAAACTAGAAGGAAAAATGGCCAAAGCCAAATAGAGGATAAGGAAGGGTTGTTTATTTGGTTGTTTTGTTTTTGATTGCAGACAACATGCAATGGTGATCCTTTTACTAACGATGGAAAAACAACACCCTAAGAAATGTGGTGGCCTAAAAAACAGATTTTTAACAGCAATATATAATCTAATATCATGAACTGAAATGATCATGAGAGACAAAAGTCTTATATTCCTCACCAGGTTTAATATTCCCATGTAACTGGAAAATAGAACTGAGTATGTCAATACTAACCAGTGCCCAAGCCAAAAAGTAAGGCCTGAGATCAAGTGTAGTGTCTGGTTTCTATGTGAGCTATGTACTGTAACAGGGAAATTATAGAAGGATGAACTTGAGGATATAACTGGTCTTTTCCATTTCTGAATTCTCTGATTAATGTTTTTAACATTTTCCCACTAAATATGCAAAAAGAAAGGGAGTACTTGTGGCACCTTAGAGACTAACCAATTTATTTGAGCATAAGCTTTCGTGAGCTACAGCTCACTTCATCGGATGCATACTGTGGAAACTGCGGAAGATATTATATACACAGAGACCATGAAACAATACCTCCTCCCACCCCACTCTCCTGCTGGTAATAGCTTATCTAAAGTGATCACTCTCCTTACAATGTGTATGATAATCAAGTTGGGCCATTTCCAGCACAAATCCAGGTTTTCTCACCCAAAAATAATGTCTTCTGCAGTTTCCACAGTATGCATCCGATGAAGTGAGCTGTAGTTCACGAAAGCTTATGCTCAAATAAATTGGTTAGTCTCTAAAGTGCCACAAGTACTCCTTTTCTTTTTGCAAAGACAGACTAACATGGCTGTTACTCTGAAACCACTAAATATGCTTATTTCTCAGAGCTTTTAGGCATATACTTCAATTTGGCCCTGGGACAACCACTGTCTGGTTGCGGCTGTAAGGGATCAGCTTGAACTTATGCCCCTGGAGTAAGTTCCCTCAGTGACATTATGTCCAGTAGGGAATTTGCCGTAGATGACCCTCATTCCACCACACAACCTGCCTTTTTCTTTCCTCCTGCTGCCCTCCCCAACCTCTAGCATGTTTCCACTGTGACAGGGTCAGGCCAGATGAGGAGGAACTTTGTCACGCCACCTTTCCCTCATGCCAGGTGATGCAGTCCCAGCATCACAGCAGTTACACACAACTCAATATGCATTGACAAACAGGGTCCAGATACCCCAAGAAGAGAACAGACAGTTTAACCCCCCCAAAATAAACAGGTTTCAGAGTAGCAGCCATGTTAGTCTGTATCCGCAAAAAGAAAAGGAGGACTTGTGACACCTTAGAGACTAACACATTTATTTGAGCATAATCTGTAGCTCACGAAAGCTTATGCTCAAATAAATGTGTTAGTCTCTAAGGTGCCACAAGTCCTCCTTTTCCAAAATAAACAGTTGAACCAAGTGATTGCATACTGTGTTATTGTACTACAAACATTTACTGAGTCAAATCTTTTATGAAAGCTTGTAATGCACTGAACTTAATGGTCATTATGAGAGATGCATATGGGTTATGGTTATGAATGTGCATGTGTATATATAGGTGGAAAATCGTACTGGACACTACGGTGCAACTTCAGCAACACCTCACAACGGGGTGGTGAAGCCCTCAGGCAGGGAAGGGCTACCTCCCCAACCAGACCAGACTGGCTCCAACCACCCAGCCATGGTCTAGGCCAAAAAAAGATGATGATGGGTCATTAAAGGTAATGGGAAAACATTGAAATAACTAGCTACTGAAAAGAAAATCCCAGTCTTGGAAAATTAAGGGCTTTTCCACACTTAAAACGCTGTAGCTGTGCCACTGTAGTGCTTTAGTGAAGACACTACCTACACAGAAGGGAGGGGTTCTCCCATGGTGTAGGAACTCCACCTCCCCAAGAGGTGGTAGGTAGGTCGATGGAAGAATTCTTTCAACGTCTGAGGGACATAGTCATACAAACCTAATTTCCTAGTGTAAACCAAGCCTAAGAAAGGAGGGAGTTTTCCCCACTTTGAATATCTATTGTGACTGAAGGAGAGAAAAATCCTGAAAACCCTTTTTAAAAGAGGTTTAAAGTGAAAATCTATCCAAAAACAGAGGGACAGCATCTAGGTGGGAAGCTGTCCATGAAATGCTGGATCCCCCCCCGACAACTGGGGGGGTACGCTGGGAAACGGTTCGGAAGCAATAGGTAATTTGTACTCGAGAAGGGATTTTCATCTAATCTGGAAGTGGAAAGCCTGAGGTTGTCAGGGTTTATTTGCAGTGTAACCTGTATATGTTTACTCCTCAGTCCTGCTTCTGTTTCAGTCAACAAACCACGCAAAGACCCTTAATCTGGTTCAACACCCTGTACAGTTTATTTATAATTGAGTCCCACCACCTTCACAGCATACCTAGCACCTTTACAAGCAGAGGGAGCTCAATTTCTCTCCCTCTCACTGCCTGCTTTCCCCCTTTCCACCTCCTTCCTGTGCCTATCTGTGGGCTCTGGCTAATGGCTTAATTAGCCTTTCTGCCCTGCCCCATGCACAAATTAGGCACAGGTCTGCCTCCCCAGCTCCAATCAGGCATCGCAGATTGCTGCTGTGAACAGAGTGCTGACTCAGGATTTCCTGCTGAGCACTCTGTCACATTGCTCTTCCTTACTATTTCATCTCTGAATCTGTGACTTTTCTCTTAAATAAACTTTTTGTGTGTTTTTACACCAAGCAGGTCTCTGGTGTGCAAACTGTGTGGAGTGTGTGAGCTAGTGTGTGATGGGGCTGGTTTAACCCCTTCAGGGGTGCCAAACCTAAGGGGAAGAGTCCGAGTGTTTGGTAGTGAAGAACTCAGAGTGTACAGATTTGGGGAGACTCGAGACTGAAGGATCGTTGGGGTCACCTGCCAAAGAGTAGCCAGGGTGAGACCTTTATGCTTGTGGGCTGGCTACTGGTGTCAGGGCTCTGAGTCACAGCAGCACAGCATTAAGACACCAAAGGTTACAGGGCAGCCAGTGACTGAACTTCTTAGTGCTCTGGGTGATCCCCAAGTGTCACATCCCCCTGCTAAAGAGACAAAGCAAATGTTAAGTCCACTCACGTCTCATTCTCCAATTTATTTATATGTTATCTGGAATAAAGTGAAGCCTAGAAATTAAAACTGGATACGCCTACAACTGCCAGCAGGCAGCAGCTGCCAGCAAGGCAGAAACAATCACTCTTCGGTGAGTCACAAATTGCAGCCGAAGGAGCTGGCTGCCAGGGGCTGCCCTTACTATTCCCTCTCCCTCCTGCCAAAGATCACACAAAACAAAACCTCCATTCCCAAAAGCAAATGAACAAATTGACTTTTCAGATAGGCTTTTTTCATTATTATTTAGTGCAAAGATGAGCAAGCTCACACTGATTCACTCTCCATGTCCTGGATGGCTGGCCGGTCTGCTATGGCTGCTAACATCTTCAGAAGCACAGCTAATGAATCATTGCTAGTTCTGAATATGAAACATTCCAAACCCTTAGCTGGGCTAACAAAACTCCATGGCTGCACGCTCACATATTTCACTACAATAACTCATATTATTAATAGAAAATATTTATATTATGGTAGCACCCAAAGGTCCCACTCAGCTTTTAGAGCCCCATTGTGCTGGGTGCTGAACAAACTTATAAATGAGACAACTCTGCCCTAAAGAGATTAATGTTAAAGCAATGATGAAGCTATTTTAGGATTTGTCTCAAGTGACAAGCAGAGGTCCTTGGGCACCACACGATCTGAGTAACTGCCACTGACATCACCCTAGAGCTGAACCTAAATCTTAATGGTATTTTTCATTTTGTCCACATTGATGTGAAGCTTTAAAATTGCATGGATTCCATTTAAACAGTAAAACTAACCAGTTTGGATGACTCTCACATTTTCAGACTTCAGCTGTGCCTTTGGTATGATTCATGAGTAAACTGAATTGAACACAATAGTACATAATTCAGGGAAGGGAGATTTATTCATTTACCAACCTGAAATTCAAGAGGGACTGCCTATTGTGTGAGTAGTTATGCTGTGTTAATGTTCTACTGATGTGTAATGACTTTGCCCTTTAAGATAATAAAACAAAAGTTTTCAACACAACACAAATTTCAATTCACCTACATTACATGAAGTTTCACCTTCCAGTCATGGCTATTTTTTTTCCACCTGGCTCCTCTAGAGTGAGGCCACAGGAGGAGTCTGGTGCAGCCTCCCAGACAGTGCCTCCTGCCGATTTTGCTGCAAATGCTCAACAGCTAAGAAGAATGACCTGAAGAAGAATTCAATGTAAACTCAAAAGCTTGTCTATTTCACCAACAGAAGTTGAGCCAATAAAAGATATTACCTCACCCAGCTTGTCATTCAAATATCCTGGGACCAACATGGCTACAACAATAATAACATTCATACATGTATTTACTTTTGTCCCTAATTCAGTTTTATTATGGTCCAATGAAAACTCCTTATGGAAGATCTCAGGAATATCAGTGAAGTAGAGAACATCTCAATAGCAACCACCTTTGAGCTGTACACACTTCATTGGAAAGAAAGCATAAGAGTTCTAGGGACGGATATCCATTTATGGTATGAGCATACCCCTTCTTTACTCTTATAGGCCATATCATCTGTGAAGTGCTGCACAATGGCTCAGGACATCTCCTCTAGACTGAACTTTAGCTATCTTTAGGAGTTCCTATCTCTACTGCTACCAGAGCCTCTGTACAACTAATCAAAGGGACTGGTGGTACCTAAGGCCTCCTATGTCTACAATCTCATGGGGAGAAGAGCAAAAGCTTTGACTTGTTACTTTTTTGAGGAATATCTCTCTCCAAGACAATGTTGGACACACACACAACACAAGAGGAAGCTGGTGAGCAAAGCCTTTTGACTTATGACCACCATCTTTCTGTGAATGTTTCCTAAAGTGCCTCTGTTTCCATATTCTATGGTGTTTGGTGTGACAGTAGTCAATATAAAAAATGCGCTGTATACTCTAGTATAGTATTGTATGACCCAGCATCTTAGAAGAATTGTTAAACACAAAATTTTGTATCTAGGGGTTAGTTGTGGCCTTTATAGCCTCTGTGGGAAAAATCTGCTTTGTACATTAATTCATTTACAAATGAAGGACAGAATTCCTAATTTTGTAATATTGAAGTTTGAATGTGCTGTGTGATTTTTTTTTTCCTTACCCTATATTAACAGTGTCAACTTCCCAAGCAACCATGGTCTATCTAACAAAATGGGGGGGAAACAGTTAACCTTAAATGTCAGAGTAGGCCCTTTGGCTGAGATTTCTGCCATGTTGATGCTTTGCCTGTGGCTTCATACATTGATGCCCAACTCTTGAAAGGCATGGTGCTGTGGCACAGACATGCCTGTGTGGCTATATCATTAATATGACACCTGTACAACTTCTTCTGGTCTAAATCCAGTTTCTTGCCCAGTGCACCCATTTCTGCTTGCTGGTAGCTGATCCAGGGAAACCTCTTGGGGGGAAACACCTAGAGCTGGCAACAAACAAACAAACAAACAAACAAAAAGGTTAATATATTTCCTGAAAAATTTTGAATGGAATGATTTTTTTAAAAAAATTGTTCAACATTTTTCATGAGCCTTTACTTTTGTTATGATGAAAAAGTTTGGTTTTTCAAAAATCAAATAACCATACAAAAACCTCAACAACATCTCAATGTCTGATGTAGAGTTTTCAGTTGTGGGTCTTTTCACCTTGTTTTCTCCGATTTTATTCTACCCACCACCCCTTTTGTCCCTGCTGGAAATGGAGTGGGGGAGGGGGTAAGAAAAGGAGAGAAAGTGTATATTTCCCCCCTCCCCCACCCCATACTCTCACTTTTGAACTTCTTTTTCCTTTTGGGAGGGTGTGGAATTAAAAGTGGAAGAGAAAGGGGGAACCCCAAACTGAAAATGTTAAATTAAAAAACAAATTTTCTGAGTTTCTTGTCGATTTTTATAAATGTTTTATCAAAAATTTTTGAACAGAATTATTTTTTTCTTTTTGTGAGAATGTTTGTTTTGGTTGAAAAGCCATTTTTCTCCATTTTTCTTTTGTTTTGTTTGTTTGTTAAATCAACTAGTTCTAGAAAACACTCTGTATCATCACAGCACAGCTGGGAGGTGGCATGTCCTGATAGATAGAGGACTCTAACTCAGGAGACCCAGGTCCTATTCCCACGTCCACAAATGGCCTACTTCGTGACCTTGGCCAAGTCTCTTCATCTCCCGTACCTCGGTTTCACCATCTGTAAAATGTGGATGATATTTACCTCCGTTGTAAAGCACTGCGAGGTCTACAGATTGAAAAGTGCTATATAAAAGCAAATCTTAGTATTATTATTATTTATTACATACCAGTGCCTATGATGTGCTGTATCGTATATCACTATAGAACAGAAAGGAAATGATCTCATTCTGTTTTATGGGTTTTTGTGGGGTTTTTTTTACTTAGATGTAGAGGAGTTCTCCATACAACTAGAGGAGGCAGCTCCAAGGAAGCTGCTGTTTTGTGTTTCAGTTCTTATGCAGAATAATGCAAGGTAGGCAGCTGTGTTCTCTCTTTCTCTCATGAACCTGAAAGGTGAAACCTGGCCCCATTGAAGCAAAAGGAGTTTTGCCACTGACTTAGGAACAGCCAGCATTGTACCCGGAGTCTTAAATTTATTCTCTCTTTGTTAAAAGAAAAGGAGTACTTTTGGCACCTTAGAGACTAATCAGTTTATTAGCTCACGAAAGCTTATGCTCAAATAAATTGGTTAGTCTCTAAGGTGCCACAAGTACTCCTTTTCTTTTTGCGAATACAGACTAACACAGCTGCTACTCTGAAATCTCTCTTTGTTGTTACTCCTTAATCTTTAGTAATAGTGATACTGACCATAAAAATACATATTTTATATGATTTCACTGGAAAACATCATGTTAGATTAAATCATGTTTGTACAGAACCTAGCACAGTAGGGCCCTCTTCCTGATTTGTGACTTCAAGCTTTATTATAGTGCACATAATAAGTAAATAAGTTTGGCACTTTGATTACTAGTTAGCCTTTTCATATTCTCTAGTTCATCCACCTTTTGACTGAGCTTTTAATGGTTAACAATGAGATTCTGATGTTTATAGGCTACAGAGAGCTTAATACAGCACAGGCAGATCTGGAGACTATCGAGTCCATCTTCTTCCTCTGTCTTATCATCACTGGCTTTCATACACTGTCATTCCCACCCTTGATAATGTTAATAAAATCACTTTCCTGCTTGGCAGATTAGGCAGTCTAGGAATAGTTGGGTTCATAAGTAAGAACCAGCAAGTGAAATTCACCATTATAAAATGACCTACTGAAGTGTCTGGCTTTTTGCTGAGGAATATGATCTGTATGGGAGGTTTGAAATGGACACTTCTACATTTCATTCAAAAGAACTGGAAAACCCAACACACTTTATTTTCACTCTTTCTCTACAGTACCAGTAGCCATGGTTGTTTATATTAAAACGGGTGTTCATATAAACCCTGTTTTCATAGTTTATCTTAAAATGGATATGAATTTGGACAGCACCCCTACCAGGCTTTAAAATCAATCTTGTTTATACTGTGATTGCCATTGTACTTCAAAACCAAGAGTACACTGTCCAGGTGATTTTTGTTGTAGTTTAACTCCAAA
This sequence comes from Lepidochelys olivacea, assembly GCF_965140295.1. Lineage (NCBI taxonomy): Eukaryota > Metazoa > Chordata > Testudines > Cheloniidae > Lepidochelys > Lepidochelys olivacea. The sequence goes on from NC_140411.1 coordinate 273,543,606, forward strand.
GTACAAGGAGTCTTGCAGCTGACACAGCTGCAATACAGCTCATCTAAAAAGTCTGCTGCTAGAGATGCCAGCTTGGCTCATTGCAATAAACCTGTGGTGCAAATGTATATTATGATGTTATTCCCTTACTGTTTCTTTTGGCAATCATCCATTGATTTAGCCTAATTCATTGTGAGCAAGTGTGTGTATGTGTGCACATGTGTATAAAACAGTATTGCTGCAAAATCAAGCACTAAAAGTTAGGCAACACTAGAATTGAGCTTGCTCGTGCAACCTTAATTTGCTCCCCTTCTACATACGCATTATGATAGTCTTTAATACATGATCACTTGCTATTGTTTCCACAGGACTCCTAACTCATTCAGTAAATGAGTAATTAGTTATTCAACATTTTTATGCTCCTCATCCAGTGTGTAACCCTGCACTGAATACAAAAATTATTAACTTCCTCCTGGGCATTTCTATGGTGCTCTCACCAAAATATCAGAGTGCTTCAAAAAGTCTATGAATTTAACTTGAGAACACTCCTGTGAGATTTGGTGGTGGTGTTATCCCCAGTTTATAGCTGGGGAACAAAGGCACAGAGACATTAAGGCCAAAATAATCAAAAATGTCCACCAATGTTGGGTGCCTAAATTGATACCTGTAGGGCCTGATTTTTCAGAATATTTAGCATTTAGTGCTTGTACTGATCCCCTTCTGAAACCATCAGACCCTGTCTTATCTTGCACCTCCTCCCAGCCAGGGCCGAACTCACCATGTTTAGTGTTCTGACCATGCTGCGTGCTTGCCAAGGGAAAGTGAGAAACAGGTGTATGCGACTTTTATGATTCAAAACAGTGAGTGCACACACAATACTAACTCTGTGTATTGTTTCTTTTGCTTCTGCATATGTGCCCTTAAGAGCCAACTCTTACACACCGGCGAAGCACCTCCATAAGATAAAGATGCAAACAAGGACAAGTAAGGAAGACATATTTTGGGAGTTGCTGCAATCCTCAGATCAGGCTGATAGCAAGCACAGAGTGTGGAGAGAGACAATAAATGAGAAACTACAAACGGATAGCCAGGAGAGGGTCAGGAGCAGATAATAAAGGTCACAAACAGAGATACTGAGGTCCTTGATTGCATTGCAGGCAGAACATATGCGTGCACAACTCCCCTTGCAGCCCATACAGAACTGCCTTCCTTGCCCTCCCCAAACTCCCCACACACATTGCTCTCACATTCCCGGCCCAACACAGTACCCCTTGCACTCCACCACTAAGAACATTTTCCATAATGACAGACTTACACACAGCTGTGAGATCCTCACTTCAGCGAATGTTGCTCATTGTCTTGTCCCTTATAACAAATGGCAACCTGCGTATTGCTGTTTAATAAAAATTGAGTCTTACAAAGACAGTGATTCTTTATTTGTGACCTACACAGGGTGATTGCAACAGAAATTCAAACACAGTGGCAATCGGCACATTTGCAGACTACAGTTAATGTTCAGGCAGGAATCATTACGGGGCAAATAAACAATGCCTGTCTCAGTTCATTATAGAAAGACACATTACTGGTGCTCATTGTCAAAACGCTGCTTCAAAGCCTCCCTGATTCAAATAGCCCCCTGTTAAGCCACTCTAATAGCCCTGGTGTCTGGCTGCTCACAGTCACAGTCCTTCATAGTAGGAGGTGATTAATGGCCCTGCACACTGCTGTGGGTGGGAGGCACAGGGAGGGAGGCACCTCCCACCCACAGCAATCAGCTGTTTTGTGGCATTCAGGAGGCTCTGGGGGGGGAGGAGAGAAGGGGAGGATGTGGCACGCCCAGGGGGAGGGGGTGGAGCAGGGGCGAGAAGAAGCAGGGTAGGGCCTTTGGGGAAGGGGTGGAGTGGGGGCGGTCCTGGGACAGAGCCGGGGATTGAACATTCCCTCTCCCCCCCTTCCCCGACACTTTGGAAATAATAGCAAGAGGAGCAGCTGGACGATCCATCCTCTTTCACCTTCTGACTCCACCACCTCAACCAATCACAGTCATCATTGCTGAGCAGTCAAACCTTCACAGTCATCATTGCTGAGCAAAGTATTAAATTGTTTGTTTAAAATTGTTTACAACTTATACTGTATATGTATATGTCTTTTGTCTGGTGAAAAAAATTTCTCTGGAACCTAACCCCCTGTATTTACATTAATTCTTATGGGAAAATTGGATTCACTTAACATTGTTTCCCTGAAAGTCGCATTTTTCAAGAACAAAACTACAACATTAAGTGAGGAGTTACTGTATTCTAAAATGTATCGGCTCAGAATGTACTCAAATAACAATGACAGATTACCCAGCATCAAATCTGCTGTAATTATTATAGCTGCTCAGTGCTATAGTACACAAAACTTCTAAGTTACGTGTAGCACGCCAGGTGTACTGCAACTTGGAGGCAAATTCTGAAGGCTCTTCAGATGTTAGACCTTAGGTCCGTTGGGTTTCAATAATGATCAGGACTCAGGGCAAAATTCAGGGGATATTTTATTAGGATTGGCAAAAAGGGGGAGTTTGCAAATACCCTGAGTACAGGGGCTTAAACAGTTGCAATTTAATGTAAAACAATTGTGGTTTTTCTAGGAAGGACAGTCCACTAGGCTTAGGGCTCCTCAGGTCTAGACCCTGCTAGAGACAAATAGGAGCTTGTAGGTTTCTAGCTCAGGATCAGTTAGAGGGGGGGTCTCACTGGGCACCCTCCACAATGGCTCCCTGCCTGGTTTCTGGTGCTTCCTCACACGTTCTGCACAGACCTGAGTCTGGCAGCAGTGTCTGGCAGTCACACCTGTCCCCCAGCTCCTGCTGCAGCCTGCTGTGCACGCCATTCCCCAGCAGCTTCCTGGGCATCCAGCTTCCCCGCTGCTTCTGGATTGCCAGGCAGCTGCCACTTCCCCAAGTACCTACTTCCTGGGTCAGGGTCTTCCATAGAGTTCCTGCCGCTCCCGCTGCTGGACAAGTGGAGGAGATGGGCCTACCCTGGAGGGTGTAGATCAGTGAACAGGCGATTAATGAGAATGATAGTTTCCTGCTTAGCAGATTCATCACAGTGCATCTGAAGTATTTTAAACCTAATGAAACTCAATAACTTTATACAGAATGTAACATCTAGAAGAGGTACCTGGGAACATCATTACAGGACTGTCTGGCAGGATGGAATATTATATAACTTTGGGGGTAGACATGAGCCATGGATATTTGAGATCTTTATGTGCAAATATTTTAATGCATGTGAATCTCAGCCCCATTGTTGTAGTCAAATTACAACTAGGTTAATTACATACTGCCTTTCTATATTTCCCTTGTAGTTTCAGTGGATACACCATTCTCCATTTCCTGTCTTAAACAATTACGTGGAATTGGTACGTCCTGTTAAACAATCTCTTTATTTCACACCAGAGGAAACTACATTTCAGGGGTGGATGAAATCTTGCTTCTGTGCAGTTCACATGCAAGTTTAAAGCATTAGGGAAGATGTCAAGATGAAAGGTGCTGTGCAAATGCGAGCTATTGTAAATGATAATTCAAATACAACATGATCTACAAATAAACAAGTTGGAGGTATAAGCATCTGAAGAAAAGTGTGGTGTTATGGACAGAAGGGAAACCTTTCAGAAACTAAATATGCTGAAGTAGAATAAAGTATGTTGGGAAAAGATGGGCAAAGAGCCTAATTTGTGAAAAAGGATTTATTAGCCCATGAAAAAGGGGATTTGAGAGAAAATGAAAATGGTCTAAAGTCATTATGGATGGAAACTGGAGATGCTAGAAAGAATAAACTAGTTTAGCAACATGGGCCATCTAACTAGTGAGAGGAAGTGGACTGTGAAATAAATGAACACTAAAGAAACATGTAAAAGAATCAGAGCAGTAACAATGGGTGATTTTAAGTATCCAGGCACATGCCATGCAAACCTTGAATCCTGTCATGATTTTGCATAAGTATCAGGCAATGCTGAATGTCCTGCATTTTCCAAAAACACTACTATTAAAAAAGGCTCATGAATGAATCAAAAATGTAAACTATTTATCACAACTTGGTGTTTCAATATTATTACTACCATAGATATGACTTATTAATATTGCTGACTATAAACATTACTAATTATGAAACATAGCATAAGTAGATAGAAATTGCTGGTGAAATTCTGGTTCAATTCAAGTAAATGGCAAAACTTCCACTGACTTCAGTGGGCCACAATTTCACTCTGTATGTGGTCAGAAAAAAATGTCCGTACGTTGTTTTTATTTTTATTTTCCAAATAATTATTTTTAAAACAAAAATAATTTATTTGTTTTTGATATAACTAGAAGTCATCTGGGGCAAAAGCTATTACTAATTATGCTTCATGCTGAATACATCAGTTAACGCTGACTGAATTACAAAGTCTCTGGGGACAGTTTTAGTGAGAGTCAATATGCAAATTACAGTTGTTATTATTATTGTACTTTAACTTAATATATGAATCGAGTCATCAGAAGCTGAACAGCTTTAGAATTAATATTATCTGGGGAAACATATAATGTGACAGAAAACATAATTGAATTATATGGAAAAGAGTTATCTGCATCTGGTTGCAATGAAACAAAGCTGGAAACATTCTGAACTTCCATACATCCAGATGTGAAAAATGTATTTCAGTGTATTTCAGAGAACTGATGGCATAGAAGATTAATGAACTCTTTCTGTAGGGAATCTGTGGTTCTGTAATCTTGGAATCTTACAAAACAGGGCATATGTGTGCAATACAATTTTATGTTCTCTGAACAGTGGCTCATAACTAAAGCTAGGCAGATACTGCAAAAGTGGCCCTAAAATAGTCACTCATTTTGAAAATTAATTTGTATTGGCCATTCTTATAATTCTGTTATAATTCCCTTCTAGACTGTTTATGTGATCAAGTTTTACCAGCATAAATATTCAAAAAAGCAAACTTTAAAGTTGCATGTTTGAGTATTTTCAGAAACCAAAATTTAAATTCATATAGTGTATTCATTCAAAAGTACTTGCACATTGTTTAGTGATTTGAATCATCCAATCTGGAATCAGAAAAAAAACATGTAGCATATCTGTCCAGTCACAGCTAGTCAACACATCAAGTGCAGACTATCAAATACTCATTCAGAACTGTTCATAAATCAAGCCAGGGAGTTAAAAATACTCACAGTATTATTTCAACTACTGAATACGTTTGAGAAAATGTGTTCTGCACATGGATAATTTCCTAGAAGAAAAAAAGGCTAACTTCAACTTTGACAAATTATTCATTGTGAACTCATCCACTTTTTGTTATCAATGCAGAGTAGGAATATCTGATCATTGTTTCCAGTATATATTGTTCATGAGAAAAAAAACAGGTGAATAAAGATGCAGATTCCTGCTAATTAGGCTTTTTGCGCTTACATGAAATCACCCTTCATTTTGTAAATAAGATTTCAGTGCCATCAATTCAACCCTGAATTAATGTTACATTGAGGTAGAAAATAAGCCTTCTTCCATTTAACAAGTACATTTGTGGTGGGGTGCAAATCCCACACGGGTGAACAAAAGGTGAACAGGAGTTTGAAAGCTCATTTATTCTGTGTTGTTATTCCTGAAGAATGTGTCAATCTTGATTTGTTATCAGATCTGGCTGGGGAGGAGCTGTGTCTTCTTCATAAAGGGAGGAAGGTAAAGTTGAGAGGGAGGTCCAAGAGAGGTACCCAAGAAACAGAAACACAGAAGTGGAGAGGGTTACAGTTCCCTCATTCTGGGAAAGGAACCATGGGGAAGCTGTAGAAGAGGAGGGCCTTGGTGGTAGGCCCTAGGAAAGGGGAAAAGCTCTCAGGAAGTAGCCCAGGTTCTGCAGCAGGAACAGGGAGCTGGGGAGGACTAAAAACTCAAGGCTGAACAGGTGGACCTTGCTTTAGTTGGGTTTGGGGTTTTTAGCATTCTGTTGCGAAAGGCCTGGGAACCTGCTACTCTGAGAGAAGAGGAGCCCGGCATGGGTGGAAGATGCTGTGTTGATAATTAGAGTTGTATGGGACACCGATACCCTGCAAGGTATCAGTGCAAGGGGTAAGACTTTAAAATTCAAAGTGACCTGGCTGGAGGGATAAGTCACAAGAAGAAGCAGGCCACTGTAGGGCTGAAGTTGCTGCTGTCATGGAGCAATAGATGAGGCAAACCCACTGCACCACATCCAGCCAGTAAGGGGAATGTTGGCCAGTGAGTTGCTCTTCTGAAACACGTGATTTTTTTGCAAAGCTATTATTTCATAAAATAAGTTGGTACTTAACTACAAATATATATATGGTGCCCTAAGGGGGTAGCTGTTGTATTATAGGGTATCCCATTCACCGTGTGTCCAAAGAAGCATAATTCCACTTCAGCTGGTAAGTAGATGCATAGCCCAAACCAGAATTGGCTGTGCAAGACCCTCTAATACAAAGATGTGTGTATATATATAATTATGTGCAATAATACCCATAACTGGTATCAACAAATTATTTGTTAACATCAAACTATGTTATACTGTGCACTTGGGCCAAATCCACAAAGGGAGTTAGGTGTCTCAGTGCCTACCTGATCCATCAGGGCTCATGCCCAGAGGCAGAAACCTGGGTACCTAAGGGTCTTTGACATAAAAAACTTAGGCACTGAGGGGTTTTAGGCACCTCCAGAGTGACGTGACAGCTCAGCAGGATCTCAGTAGGACCAAGATTTTGGACTTAGGCACCTAAGCCTTTTTGTGGATCTGGGCTTTGGTGTCTATAGAGAGAACAAAGTTAGAAGCAATAGATTTTATTTTATTTGACAAAAATGGAGGAGCCCATGACTCAAGGAATTGGGAACAGGATGTTAAGCCTTTTATCTCTGTGCCAATGATTTAAACTCATCTTAGCTTAATGGTGACTGAAATCTGTTCCAGGAGACTGCTTTCAAGTGGGAAGTTAGTTAGTGGCTTCAGTAATTTCTAACTGGCTAATGAATACATTGTAGGGCTGGTCTACACCTAAAATGTAGGCCGACATAACTACCTCACTCAGGGATGTGAAAAACCCGTAGCTCAGAGATGTAGCTATGCCCACCTAACGTTCAGCTAGCTCGGTGGAAGAATGCTTCCATCAACCTATGTACCCTCGCTCAAGGAGATGGTGTTCCTACACTAAAGGAAAAAACCCTTCCATCAGTGCAGGCTGTGTCTACACTACAGGGTTATGTAAGTATAGCTACAGCACTGTAAGTACACCAGTCTCCATAGTCTCCATAGGGTGGACATGACCATAGTGACTACCATATCACCCTCAGCAAAAAAGCCAAGGAATGGAATAGCAATGGATAATGAAACAGCTACCTATATTTAACAAATGGTCCCTCCCAGGCAAGGGTGAAAGCATATTATGAGAAAGTGAGACATGCCGGAAGCTTACATTATGGTCTTTGCTGAACTATTTTCTTTTTATCTGCCTGCCTGGTGTATAGTCCAGAAATGTAAATGACACCCTCAGTTTGGAGTCCCTAATGAATAATTTGGGAAAGTATATTTACACTATAGTTAGTGAACTTTGTTCAGAGATCAGCCTAACAAAGCCACTTTGCCAGTATATGATTTTTTGTTGAACTGTTCAGCACATCTGCATCATGAAAAATAGCATTCTGCTCCTCAACCCCACGTTCTCCATACCATGCTTAGAGAAATGCATTCCAAATAGAATTACTATCAGCTACTCCACACATCTTTGGCAATAATGAAAGCTTTCTTCCCTTGGACCCGACTTGCAAACACTTCAGTAAATTAGGAAGGAATGGGCAAAGTGATCAAGATCAAAGGATAAAATTAAACTAAATGACACTGGATTATTAATGTGTTCCTTTAGACAGAAGGTTCAACCTTGCTTCAGTTTTCCTAACACTCTGCTCAGCTGTAAAAATTTTCAAATTAGAATATGGGTCAATTACCCTTCTTTCTTTGTCACAGGCTTTTTGCACCTATTCCCCCACACCAGGGTATGGTTTGAGAGGTATAGTTGTGTATATAGTTTCTTCCTACTCTTGGAATCTTGGAAATCGGGGAAAATTCCCCAGTTGCAGTGTGTGTCTACCTCACTCCACTGTTTTCTCACTTCTTCCCTCTCCCTGTCACCTTGTCTTCCTGCTCCCGCTAAAAACTCTCATTTAACCCTTCTTGCTGAAAAGCACCTCACTCACAAAATCCTATCACCTCCACTGCCATTCATACGCAAGGCAAGTTCTGCTCAATCACGTGTGCAATCCTATTATAACCAGGGGAAGAAAGATCCCTAACAGCATCAAACCCAATTAACATTAGGCCACTCTTTCTTTTTCTTTTTTTTTTAAGCAGGACCATGCTAGTGAAACCTGCAGATGACGACATGGAATGCAGCATGCTACTTTTGTTGCCTGCATTCTGGAAAATGTGAAAATCACATTGTTTATGGACCAAAATTTATGCACCCAAAATGGTTTGGGGGGGAATGAACTAATTCGTTATGTGTTCTGACCATTTCTTTAGAATGACACAAATATAACTGGGAGTCAACATTCTGCAAAACAATATGTATATGCATATGGTATCTATATTGTTTAATACTCCACATACAGTCCCAGAGCTCGGAGTTCAATTACAAGAGAAGTATGAATTCAACAAAAAAAGTATAGATTTGTCATCATAAACAAAATATAACAATGACAGGGGAGTCATCAGTTTTGTGGAGTTACTCAGTAATCCTGTAGCTGAATTGTTTAATTGCAAAATTACTGGTAGACTTGATTGCCACATTGTTGATCCCTTCCCAGGAGACAAGAACATTAATTTGTAGTTTATCTCTGGGAGACCATTAAAAATTCTGATTACTTAATCCCTGATTCTACTCCGCTAAGAATCCAATCTCCAGGCCCGCTGTATCACCTTGTTTTCCATTTCCACTGCCAATCCAAACTGCCTGAGAACTGACAGCTCATGATATGTTCTTGGGTGCTGTGCCAGGATGTCTGTTTTCCATCATAGAACAGCTAAAGATTGCTAGATTGGGCCTTCCCATTCCCAGAGGAGAGTGGCCTTTACTGACCATAAAGTGAAGTTGTTAATTCGTGGGGTAGCATGCAGTATCATCTCTCTCTCTCTCTCTCCTGATTTGTTGTTGGTATGTACTTTCTAGGGGAGAGTTCCTAATGACTGCAGCTCTCTTGGGACTGGTCTTTACTAATGGCAAAATCATACATCTTCTGACCCCTGCATCTCAGACAGGCATCTGTTTCCTGTCTCCATCACCAATAAACTGGTACCCAGAACCCTCAAAGACCATGATCTCCGCTGCATTGCTCCTCTGTGTTTGACTCTTCCTATCCCCTTGTAATTCCACACAGAGGGCCAGGTTGTTCAGTGTCAGCTTAACTATGTATTATGACTTTTGCGGATTGTGTTTGTTGAGATGTTGTCTTGCCCACACGTCCTGCTCCCTGTCTTCTCTAAATGTGTGGCTGTCCCAGTGTAAGGGGTGGGAATGTTGCTGGTGTCGTGCCATCTGTGGTGCTGGCAGACCAGGTGCCAGCTCTTGTCAAGGCTTTAGGCCTCAGCCAAGCACTGACAAATTCATTGCTGGAAACCAATCTGTTTCACCTGGGTATTGGTATGGTTAAGATGGGTTTTGAACTTATAATAACATGTTTAGTGTTTAGACTTTCAGAAGTGCTTGTAAGTTGCTGCATGCATTCATGTCACTTATAATAATTTTATCACATGCTATAAGGTAATATTTAAGTTTTGCTTTATAACTGTAAAAATGTGTGCTCTGAAACCGTGAACCCAGTCAGGAAAATTCATGTCGTAACTATGAAGAAGGTTATCAAAACTAAATGGACCATTGGGGACATCAAAATACAAAGACTTTGTTAATTGCTCCCTCACATCTATGAAGAGGCTACCTGCAAAAGGAGTCATCCCATCAGCTTGAATTCTTTAAGAAGGAAATAAAAATAGTGGACAAGAATTTTTTTCATCTCTTTTTGCAGTTTGGACTCTCACAGGGCAGGAGCTATCAAACAGAAGCAGAGATCCCCAGGGTCAACCTGGGTTGGCCCAAAAAGACCTTCACAGTTGGCATATTGCTATAACTCTGTCATTTTTTTAAAACCATAGACTGTAACTCAATTGTGTATATATGTTTGCATGCTTTAATCTTGAAATAACTCTCCCATGCCTTTTCTCAGTTAATAAATCCTCAGTTTACTATAGGATTGGCTACAAGCATTGTCTTTGGTGTGAGATCTGAGGTAAAAATTGAACTGTGACTGGTCTCTTGGGACTGGGAGCAACCTGAATATTTTGTGATCTTTGGTGTATAGCAACTAAGTCCAGGCTATATTGTCACCCAGGGAAGTCGGAGTGCCAAAGGGGGCTATTTGTGACTCCATGATATGACTGTTATAGTGCTTTAGAAGTTCACACTTGTTACAGGGTTGGTGAAATCTAATTATAGAGCATACAACCAGTTTGGCATCTCTGCCTGGCTTCTTGACATTCTGCCCTGAGGTTGGCACTCATGGTCGTGAACCTCTCCAGACAGCATGACACCAAATATGCACAACTTCTGCCAAGTGACTGGCTTTTGGTGTGTGGCTGCTGTGTATAATATAGATGCTTAAATTAATCCGTGAAGAGAAGCTACTACAGTGGCACCATTTCCTGTGCAACCTTTTGGAATTGCACTTGTCACTTACACCCAAGTGTGCTCCTTTGAAGTGTTACCTGGTAGCCACATGACCCGAGGTCACAGCTTTTGGCAGATATGGCTCACTTACGCCTCAGCTGCATTCTTCTTTGAGAATGCTTAGTGGGTGCCATTTCCACTTGTATTTGTTATCATGGGTGCAAAAATCACACATCTGAGGCACAAACTCTAGAAAACGTAGCCCAGTGTATTTGTGTGAATACACATCTCACATCTGCCAGGGCAAGGAAAGGGTTAAAATAATTCTCAAAGAAGGGAGGTGAACCTGCCTGGCCTTGAAGAAATTACTTGACCTGCCAGAAATGAAAGGAAGGCACTGCAGCTGGAATGCATTAAGGAGCGCGTATTAAAAAGAGGGGGCAGATAGTGGTGCAGGGAGAGAAATGGGAAATTCTTTCCATCTCTGTCTGCTCTATCCCAGAAAGGATTTGACTTCAAGACCCAGCAAGCCTGTTTGGAACTACGTGGGAAAGGAAAACCTTTTGTATTGAACCTAGCTGAACACGGGATGTGCTTTACAATTCTTCAAACCAATTTAAATTCACTGAAGCAAAGGCCTAGTTTAGTTTCAATACCTCCCAGGCCCTAGCAGCTGGAGGAAGGGCTTGTGTCATATCAGCAGGAGACAAGGAGTTTGGTTTGTTTAAGCCACTGATGTGACACTGTTTATTTTAACCCTTTATGGAGGCTTAAATGTTAAATCTCTTTAACCTTGAGACTGCTTTATGTCCTGCTGCTCTTTGCGACAAGGATCTAGCCAGAACAGGAGGATTAATAACTTACTCACAATCACTGTAATCAATCTTTTAATTAATAAAAATTGATGTTGTTCCCCTTTGACTTAGATTCATAGACATTAAGGTTAGAAGGGACCATTATGATCATCTAGTCTGACCTCCTGCACAATGCAGGCCAAAGAATCTCACCCACCCACTCCTGCGAAAAACCTCTCACCTATGTCTGAGCTAGTGAAGTCCTCAAATCGTGGTTTAAAGACTTCAAGGAGCAGAGAATCCTCCAGCAAGTGACCTGTGCCCCATGCTACAGAGAAAGGCAAAAAACCTCCAGGGCCTCTTCCAATCTGCCCTGGAGGAAAATTCCTTCCCGACCCCAAATATGGCGATCAACTGAACCCTGAGTACATGTGCAAGATTGACCAACCAGATACCCAGGAAAGAATTCTCTGTAGTAACTCAGATCCCACCCCATCTAACATCCCATCACAGGCCATTGAGCTTATTTACCATGAATATTTAAAGATCAATTAATTTCCAAAATCATGTTATCCCATCATACAATCTCCTCCATAAACTTATTGAGTTTAATCTTAAAGCCAGATAGGTCTTTTGCCCCCACTGTTTCTCTTGGAAGGCTATTCCAAAATTTCACTCCTCTGATGGTTAGAAACCTTCATCTAATTTCAAGTCTAAACTTCCAAATGACCAGTTTATATCCATTTGTTCTTGTGTCCACATTGGTACTGAGCTTAAATGACTGACTTCTTCCAGCCCTCCTTTTTGGCCAAGTTGGTGAAGCAATACAATCTTCTTCAGTGTGATATCTTTGCAGAAAACAATCTAATATCCAGCAGTGGGACATTATGAAATGCTAACCTGTTATTATAATTCATAGAACAATGTGGGGAAAAATACAATCTAAAAAAAAAATGCAAAAAACCACATTGCTTTTACTTCAGCTTACAGTAGTCACTGTGTAGCCCTCCACAGTTAGCAAACCCCCATTTTGAACCTCTCTTCCTGATCCTTTTCCTTTCTCTTTACCCCTGTGTTGTGATGTTTTGAATAGTTTTTCATTCAGCACTCCCCCTCCTTGGTTTTTTTTTTCTGAAGGCTGACTGTACAATTACAGCAGAGTTCTTTTTTCTAAGTGACCCAAGAATGTTCTGCTTTGTGAATGACTGTTTCCTTTTGACAAACATAACACTTATCAGCACTCACTTTTGGGACGTGAGTGCTGACAAGCTTTCTGTGGATAAGAATAAGCCAAAGCCTGAGAGGAATGGCCAAGAGTTAGGTGCTGCCTGTCACTTGGGACATTTGGGGAATGGACTGGAACAGAAATAAATTCATTTTCCTCCTTCCAATTTCTATATTCCTCTTTCTGTTCCTAGTACATCAAAATCCCAAGCAGCTCTTTATCAGTGAATAATTTGGTTTGTGGATCATGGTTTTTGACAGGACAGTGAGGTCTTTTCATTCATACTTTCTGAAGTTTTCACAATACTAAAAGTCTAATGGAAGGATGGGGGATGGTTCTGAATATTTATTCCAGACACTGTTTAACTATTTGCCTTATTCAAATGCATTGACATTCCTAGGCCTGTTTCTGAGCTCATTTGTACTGATTTTGCATTGACTTCCAAGGAGTTACTCCCTATTTACACACCATTATTCCCTACTGAACATTTACCAAGGCTCTGTTATTTATTGTACATTTAGTAATGCTGTGTCACAAGTGAGGTGGCTTCCACCACATTCCTGGTGAAATTGTTTCAGATCACAGCAAGTCATGCTATCAGGAAGCATTTCTTCTTATTCATCTGAAATTCTCCTTGTCTTAATTTTAACCCATCTCTCTTAGCTGTATTATCTTGCTTCATCTTACATAATCGTTCTCCCCTCATTAAAATTTGTCCTCTTTCAATATTTGCAAACTATTTGTCAGGTAGTAGTAGTATCTCCATTTTACAGACAGGAAAACTGAGGCACAGAGAGGCCAATGCCTAGATCCTCAAAGGTCTAACTAAAAGGCATCTAACTCCCATTGATTTCAACAGCTGTTAGGTGTCAGTTCCACAGAAAGCCAGATATAGAACCTAGGTCTCACACTCCCTTGGTATAACCAGATGACCATAGTTCTCTCAATGTTTGTTGTTTCCATCTGAATCCCTTGAATCCTCTGTGCTCCTGTGTCAAATAAAGAATCTGTTTTCTATTGATGAGTAAATCTGGTGACTATTCTGATGTGATTCAAATCAAATGTGTGTGTGCTGCTTGCTTTCCCTCTTCTATATGTTTAATTCAAGGTAAATTGTAATGCTTTTAATTTTCTAAAGCAAATTAAGGGTCATTAGGGCTCTTTATTGTTTGCCACAGATGGTTATTAAAGGAGTGTGAAATTAAAGTTAAAAGCAGTTTCTGTCTAACTAAGTTGCAGTTTTCTACAGAGAATAGATATCACAGTCAGGACATAAATCCAAGGACTGCAGGGGAAAGTGGAATTACTGAGATTCTTTAACCATCAATTGTCTCTGGGTAATCTCATCTGCAAACACAAATTCAACTACCATTTCTATGTTGACAACTCACAGGTGTACCTCTCCGTTCCAGAACTGTCTCCTGTCCACACTAAAATCTTGGCCTGTCCTTCTGCCATCTCCTCGTGGACATCAAGCTGTCTGCTGAAGCTGAATGTGGCTAAAACAGAGCTCCTAATCTTCTCCCCCAAGATCTCTGTCTACTTCCTTTCTCAGTCATTATGGACAACTCCATCCTCCTGCCTGTTGCTCAGGCCTGTAACCCATCTGTCATCTTCAGTTCGGACCGTTCTCTAAATCCTCATATCTGGACTATGTCTAAATCTTGCAGATTCTTTCTGCATAACATCTCTAAAATATGGCCTTTCTTATCCAAGCTCCCATCATCTCATGTCTTGATTATGGCAACATCCTTCTCTCTGGCCTTGACAGATGAATCTTGTCCTACTCACAGCCATTCAGAACACTTCAGCAAAGATCATTTTTTCTAGCTATCACTCCATGCCACCCATCTCTTTGTATCTGTCCACTGGCTCCTCTTCTCTATCACATCAAATATAACTTGTGTTTACTTTCAACGCCTGTCATGGTCAATCCCCACCCTTCCTATCAACTGTCATTCACTGTCGATGCCTGTATCCAGTCAGCTCATGATGCCAGCCTCCATCACCCACTCATTAAATTTTCAAACAAGCACCTTCGTGCTTCCTCCCATGCTGTCCCACATGCTTGCAGGAGCTACCTCTTTGCCCATCTTCAAATCCCTCCTCAGAACTCTCCTTTGCCATGATGCCTACAAAACACTTGACAACAGTGATGCTGCTAGGATCACTGTCTCTCATGCTGACCAGTGTTGTCTCACTGTATCCTTGTACTCCCCACCCATCTGTGTGTATCCACCAGTTTTCTCTTCTCATATACTTAGACTGGAAACCCTTGGGACCAGGGACTGTGTTTTTGTTCTGTGTTTGGACAGCACCTAGCACTGTGGGGTCCTGATCCATGACTAGGGCCCTCGGTGCTACAGTAATACAAATAATAAATAAGCCACCAACATATTTCTTTTGTCTATTGCAAATATACTAGATGGGAAGGATGGAATAGAGCAATAGAAAGTATGACAAAATATCAAACAGCTGTTGGGAGTAATATCCTCAGAGTGAGAGAAGTCACTGTATCTTGTTTACCCTTAATATGGTATTAAAAGAATATACAACTTGTCTACACGTACATGCTACTTCCGGGCATGACTAATAATAAATAATCATGTTTTTATCAAAGCACAGTTTTCTCTTTCCAGCTGCTATTACTATTCATGGACCTCCCCTCTTCCCCCCCTCATTATTGTGAAGTGACGCAAACACAGCTGCTATTTTGTGTGAGCCGCTCCATGATTTGATTTTAAATGTATTCAGCCATTTCCTATTGGTTTACCAATGCAGGAGTTAGCATTAAAAGCTGAATTAGAAAGCACCTCCCTCCAGCATAGAGCAAAAATGAGCTTCTGCTAGTAGAGCAGGTTGAAATATTTCCAGTGGAATGGCTTTTTCCATCTGAAAATGCTGATTCAATGAACTCGACAGATTCTGTAAAAATCTTTCAATGGAAACCTGATGGCCAGGCTGGCTGGAGGTCAGGTGGGTTCCCAGGCTGCCCTGCCTTCCTGGAAAATCAGCTGGTGAGCTGCCCAGCTCCTTCGCTGGCCTTGCTTCCCAGACTCCCAGCCTGCCCGGTTCTCTGGCTGTTCAGACTACACAGCAAACTGGCTCGCTGGTTCTTTGAGGTGCTTGGCTGCCCAGCCAGTTTGCTCGCCCAGAATTTTTGAAAATATCCCAGTTCCGTGGAAATTTTCTCATTTCTGACTTTTTGGTCCCATTTGAAATAAGAAAATATTAAGAAATGCAAAGCGTTCCGCGGGACAGAAGTTCCAGCTCCCACACAGCCCCACACTCCTGCAAGTGTCTTGGGCACGAAGAATGCCTACTGCCCTTCTTGAAAAGAAGTGCAATGCTGCTGCACACTGCATAATTTCAGTATGTAAGGCTTATTGACCAAGCCAGATTCGCAGTAGCCCCAGCTGTAAATGTGCAACTCTAAGAAGTATTTCCAGGAAAGATATCGATCTTCCTGACCTTCCTTGGAATCATGCAGCCTCCCTGTTGTCTACCTATATCTCCAGGGCCAATTATGGGAATTGCAATAATGCAGCTGGGTTAATTTGTGGATAAGCAATAGTTCTTTGCCACTCACCTGGGAAACATTTGGAACTGGGGGCCAGCATTGCAGCTGATGTAAATTGGCCCAGAAGTATTGAAGTCAGTGGATCTAGGGTAATTTATAGCAATTATGGATCTGGCCGTGTTACTTCTTTCCCCAACCCCACTCCCACCACTCACCCCAAAGATTTCTGGCATCCAAAGTGGTGGTAAATACCTAGATAAATGTAGATTAATGAATCTCCGTCCATTTTAGATGCTTTGATATACTATAGTCTCTAGTAGCCTTTAAAAAAATACTAGATAGTTTTGTACTCTGATCTTTTCCAAAGTTAGGCAAAGATATCAGAAAATTCATTATGTCCTTTGTCTTGCTTTTGTTTCTGAGATTGACGGTGTCTGGTTTGAAATTACTGAATCAAAAGAGGGCCCACTTTTCTTCTGAAAGCATATCACATATAGTAAACCTATGATTAGGGAATGCTAATCACTTGTATTCTCCAAAGCAATAGACACAATCCAGTTTAATCTCATTGTCTATAAACAAACGGATATCCTTTAAAGAAACAATTGTATGTTTCTTTAGGGGGTGATTCAAGGGATTGGCAATGGGATATATACAGCCCTTGATGTCTAAACTACTAGCTCAAATCTAGCCTACGCTGGTAGTGACTGAAAGTGGTTAATATCTGATGGCAGGTTGGTGACTTGTGTGACTTCATTGTTGCTGTCTCAGTCCAGTATCTCGTGGAATGGAATCAATATCACAGAGACAAGATGGGTGAGATATATTTTATTGGACCAACTTCTTTTGGTGAAAGAAACAAGCTTTCAAAGTTGGTCCAATAAACAATATTACCTCATCCACCTTGTCTCTCTAATATCCTGGGATCAGCATGGCTACAACAACACTGCAAACATCAATATCACACACAGAAAAAATCCCAACACACTCAGCAAAGAGGGCAGGGATTACATAGGCATAGAGATTGAACCACCTTCTTGCTGCTATAGGTAATCCCTACAGGGCAAGGCTGAAATATGATGGTATAGCAATGCATGCATTTTGCATAGTTTGTATTGCATTATTCATGATGCCCTGAATAATAAAGAACATAAATCTCCTTGGCTGTCAGTCCAACAACTTTCATGACCACTTAAATACACATGAATATTTTAACGAAAAAAAATGTTTGTTTAACTGAGCCCAGTAAAACTAACTTTGTATCTTTCAGTAAATATCTTGTCAAATGTGTTTATCTGTAGGCTGATCTTGAAATTTTAAATTTCAAAACTTATTTAGTAGTTGTGATTATTCAGGTAAGTCTTGTGCTGGCTCTTCTATATTAATTCTAGTGTGTGCAAAATTAAATTCAGTTTCTATGACATTTTACATTTTAAAATGTGCTTTCCACAAATAGCTTTACTAGCAAAATTCAATTGTTCGAATGTCTTTGGAAGGTAAACAAAAGGGACATGCACATGACCTAAGCTAATTATATACATATTCATGGAAATATTTTTGTATTGTTCACCTATCTCAGATAAAAATATAATTCATAATATAAACATATATGGTGGTTTATCTGATTATTGTAGTCAGCTGTTATTTCATCATTTAAACATACGTTTCAATATCTTTTCACTGAGCAAAGTATTGTAAGTACTCCCTTTGGCAAGAAAACAATCTTCAGGGTGTCTGTTTGCCGTCCTCCCAATCAAACCTATAATGCTACAGTGCTATTAGTTTATGTTATTACTCTCCAGCTATCAAGAAAGTTCAAATCTCCTGAACCAGAGATTTGTCAGAAAGCCTTTCCATTTCTGAACAAATAATGCAAAGATTTTTGGAAGACCCTTTGGGGGAATAAAATCTTAAGAGCTTTGTAGCAGTGGCTGTTGAGCTAATGATTTTATGGAGTGGATTGCCAATTCTCCTGCTCTATATTACACTGTGTTCTATTTAAATAAACCTTGTTTTATGCATTTCATTAAGACTCTGTTTCTCGTGTCCAAAGCATGGTGTAACTGCTCTGGAAGAAAAAATGATTCTTAAAAGTCATGTACAACAATAAGCATAGTACGCAGCAGTCCTGCTGGATTGAGGTCATTTTGTCATTTCGTATTTAAAAGACTTTAATTCTTTCAGTGCCATTAGTTACTATATCCCAGACTTTTACCTGTAAGAATAGGGGGTGGTTTAATGTTGGGTAGCTATAAGCCAAAATCTCCAATTATTTTGTAATTATTGCAGCATATATTTGTATCACATTAAACAATATTATATTTTCCCCTCTCTGTATGTATCCTGAAGAGTCCACTCAGCATACAGCAGTGAGTTATCCACATTTAGTGTGGGAGTTAATGTACCAGTGATGATCATCATGCAAGGCATTACTTAGTAATTTTCTTCCACTTACCCTGACAGTTTTACCATAGAAACGAAGCCCAGCAAATCTGAGGAGAATAATCAACTGCAGCTTAATTTAGGATTAATAAACATGTTATTTACCATTTTCTGAGTTGCTTGCTTTGCTTTTTCAGCTAGGAAGCTGCTCTTTTTTTGGTTCTACATTGTGATGTTCCTGAAAGTGACTTGCTAATGTCACGTCGCATCTAAAAGCATGCTTCTAAGCAGTAAGAATCAGGTCCTCAGCTGAGGAGCTCTCCCTAAAGCAAATAAAATTCATACTAAAAACCATCAGGGTGGCTAAAACATACATTCAGACTAACAGTTTGCTTTTTGTCTGTGTAAGTCGGAAGTTCTTCTGAAGGATGTGCATTGTGAACCTTGACCTGACAGTCAGCTTGCTTACCACTGAGAAGTTCTCTGCTGAGAAAGCAAAGAAGGATGGCAATTGTTGTGGTCTTCATGAAGCAGACATCGCTGGCGGGATTTCAAAAAGTGCTCTGAGTTGGCCTAACGGATCCTCTGGAAGTCAACAGGAGTTACTGATTTCCATGGGAGCAGAGTTTGGCCAACATTATGCGATTTTGAAAATCCTATTTCTCCCACCAAGGCACTAGAGTAAACTGAGACTTTTCAGGTAGGTTATTAACAGCCACCCAAGATGGTTACAACTTTCTAGTTCCTTGGTTACAATTGACTCAGTGACCTTGTGATGCTGAAGAGAAAGTCTTGGTATCTGGTTAACAATGATGAACTGAGGAATGGCTTGGATTATATTTATAAGAAATAAAAATGGGATTATTGTCCTAAACGTCCCAACTCTTATATGTCAGCTATAAGAATGAGAAGCATCTAACTGAATTAAGCGATTCCATACTTTCCTTATTAAAGAAATAGCAGCACTGTACTTCTGTACCTTATATATTAAGGGCAAATGTGTAGATGGAATTGAACCTTTTACAAAGACAAGCATGTTACTATCATGCCATATTACAAACATTAACATTTTCACTTTCACACACACTCACAATCACATAAAATCCCTTAGCCTTATTGCTAACCTATAGTCACCTATTCTTCTTGAGGTAGGAAAGTGTCTCAAATGCCAATTCCAAATGACAGGGCTGGGGCAGGGGGGAGAAAAATTAGAAGGAAATTCTAAAAAGAAAAAACAGTTATTGAAAACCACATGAGTTAACAAAGACGACACCACATGTTTAATACGATGCAACTCACAAAGCAGCCATGACAGAAAACAGGTTTGGAGAGTGAATATAATAATATACAGTAACAAACCAATAACTCAAAGACATGTTATCATGACATTTTTCAAGGGCTCAGTCCTAAACCCAGCAGCACCCAGGGTGAAGTCTTCAGTTCTGGAGAGATTCATATCTTATGAACGTACATAGAAACATTGTTAGAAACATCAGGAGAGCAAACTGATACAAGTGATCAAAAACACATGGATATAGCGGATAACAGAATGTGTGGCTGAATCCACATTTTCACCACTTATGGCAATGATGTTGCAACATTTCCACAAACAAAAGTTGTGTTATTACTACTCCTATTATTTAATAATTAAACCCCAAAGAACTACAGAAACAGCAATTTTGACATTGAAAATATTTAGCTTAGAATAGTTTTATAAAGTTATAATTATGATCCCCAGTCCAGAGATGTGCAGGTGAGGAATTTGAGAACCCCTCTGCTCTTTTAACCCAAGAAACTGGTTTAAATAATAAAAATGTCTTTCATTGCATCAATTATTGTAGGAATTCTGATTATTAAAAGAGGAGCATTGATTTTTGAATGTATTCCCTTGATGTTTCATTTATAAAGTCTGCTAGTAGACACCATGTAACAGCATAAATGTATATATAGACTTATAACATCATAAAATAAAAAGGAATGAGACACCTTTGCTCAGGAAGGGCTTAGTTTGCAGCGTTTAAGGCCAACCACTAGATCTGCGGGACCATCCTGCCTGCATCCTGCATCCTCCTGGTCATGCCTGACTAATCTAATCGCCTTTTATGATGAGATTACTGGTTCTGTGGATGAAGGGAAAGCAGTGGATGTATTGTTTCTTGACTTTAGCAAAGCTTTTGACACGGTCTCCCACAGTATTCTTGTCAACAAGTTAAGGAAGTATGGGCTGGATGAATGCACTATAAGGTGGGAAGAAAGCTGGCTAGATTGTCGGGCTCAACGGGTAGTGATCAATGGCTCCATGTCTAGTTGGCAGCCGGTGTCAAGTGGAGTGCCCCAGGGGTCGGTCCTGGGGCCGGTTTTGTTCAATATCTTCATAAATGATCTGGAGGATGGTGTAGATTGCACTCTCGGCAAATTTGCGGATGATACTAAACTGGGAGGAGTGGTAGATACGCTGGAGGGGAGGATAGGATACAGAAGGACCTAGACAAATTGGAGGATTGGGCCAAAAGAAATCTGATGAGGTTCAATAAGGATAAGTGCAGAGTCCTGCACTTAGGACGGAAGAATCCAATGCACAGCTACAGACTAGGGACCGAATGGCTAGGCAGCAGTTCTGCGGAAAAGGACCTAGGGGTGACAGTGGATGAGAAGCTGGATATGAGTCAGCAGTGTGCCCTTGTTGCCAAGAAGGCCAATGGCATTTTGGAATGTATAAGTAGGGGCATAGCGAGCAGATCGAGGGACGTGATCGTTCCTCTCTATTCGACATTGGTGAGGCCTCATCTGGAGTACTGTGTCCAGTTTTGGGCCCCACACTACAAGAAGATGTGGATAAATTGGAGAGAGTCCAGCGAAGGGCAACAAAAATGATTAGGGGTCTAGAACACATGACTTATGAGGAGAGGCTGAGGGAGCTGGGATTGTTTAGTCTGCAGAAGAGAAGAATGAGGGGGGATTTGATAGCTGCTTTCAACTACCTGAAAGGGGGTTCCAAAGAGGATGGCTCTAGACTGTTCTCAATGGTAGCAGATGACAGAACGAGGAGTAATGGTCTCAAGTTGCAGTGGGGGAGGTTTAGATTGGATATTAGGAAAAACTTTTTCACTATGAGGGTGGTGAAACACTGGAATGCGTTACCTAGGGAGGTGGTAGAATCTCCTTCCTTAGAGGTTTTTAAGGTCAGGCTTGTCAAAGCCCTGGCTGGGATGATTTAACTGGGAATTGGTCCTGCTTCGAGCAGGGGGTTGGACTAGATGACCTTCTGGGGTCCCTTCCAACCCTGATATTCTATGATTCTATGATTCCTGGCAGGGGAGGCTTGCCCCCAGCCCTTCCCCCGCCATCACCCCTCCCCGCAGTCACGCCGCCACGCAGGAAGCGGGGCTGCAAGCTCCTCCCACTCTG
Source organism: Lepidochelys olivacea (assembly GCF_965140295.1). NCBI lineage: Eukaryota > Metazoa > Chordata > Testudines > Cheloniidae > Lepidochelys > Lepidochelys olivacea. Next base: position 273,565,610 of record NC_140411.1, read on the forward strand.
AGCAGCATGGTAAGGGGGCAGCAGTGATGCGCTTGTGGGGCGGTGAGGGCATTGGGTGGGGGGATTCAGGGGGCAGTCAGGGGACAGGGAGCAGTTGAATGGGGCGGAGATTCTGGGGCAATCAGGGGTCGGGCGACAGGGAGGGGGTGGTCAGGGGACAAGGACCAGGGGGGGTTGGATGGGTCGGGGGCTCTGAGGGAGATAGTCTGGAGGTGGGAAGGGGTGGATAGGGGGCAGGGGCCATGCTGTTTGGGGGGGGCACAGCCTTCCCTACCAGGCCCTCCATACTGTTCCGCACCCCAATGTGGCCCTTGGGCCAAAAAGTTTGCCCACCCCTACACTAGATCATTATTGTGTACATTATCTTGATGTCAATGATAGGCTAGTAGATGCATTTCTAGATGTTCAAATTATAGAAGACAGATTGGCTGCATCTGTGAGAACCCACATCTTAGAAGAGTTACATGCTTGTCAATTGGACCCCAAACAGATGGCTGCTTGTGCATTTGATGGGGCTGCAAACTTCTCTGGAAGACATGGTGGAGCACAAGCTTTGCTCAAAGAAAAGTGTAACCCTAGTCTCTCCTATACACACTGCAGAGGCCATCTACTCCAACTAGCGCTGGTATGAGCTGCAGACTCTTCAAAAGACATTAAAAAACCCTATAAATGTAATGTCTTCATTATATTCTTTTTTCAGCAAGAGTCCAAAAAGACTGAATATCTCAGAAAATATACAAGATACATGGGGACTGAAGTTCAAATTAGTCCAACCTGGGAAAAACCTCTGGCTTTCTCATGAGTGATCCTTGGCTGTTGTCTTAAAATTACTCCAGCCATTATTACTGGCTTTGGAAAGTATCTACCAAGATAGGATGGATCTAAGTAGTGAGGCTGGTGGATTACTTTTGCGACTACATTCAGAAAAGACTATTGCCATTCTCCCTCTTGTAAGTCTACTGTTGAAACCACTTGGATCATTAAACAATGCCATCCAGGCGTCTGCTACAACAATAGTAGATCTTTGTCCAGCAACAGAAGCTACATTTGGATCAGAGAGCTATCCATTGAAAAAGTATCAGAAGAAGCAAAAACTTCAGTCCAGAAGTTGACTAATGAAGGCATTTATATTGAATCCATAAGTGAAGAGGCCAAGAAGTGTTTGTTAAGACAACTGAAAAAGTACACAGACTTGATTCTTAAAAATCTACAACCGCAATGTCTAGACTCTACTCAGCCTCTACGTAGCTTTTACAGATCCCGGTCTTATAAAACACCAACAGTGGAGTGAGGCACTACCAGCAATGGGACTGCCATGTGCTCAGGACAGAATAGAGAATTTGAACACAAAGTGGAATATCATACGACCAATGAATGAAGATTTGACTTCAACTTCTATTTTATCATCACTAGTGGCTCAACCCGATCTTTATGCTATGTTTCCTGGGCTGAAAGAAGTAGGAATTCATCTCTTGCTACTCCCAGTCACAACAGCTACAGTTGAGTGTTCTTTTTCATCACTGAATAGAATTTTGTGTTTTGAAAGAAGTCGCCTTCTGCCTGATCATATGAACGAACTAATGAGCATATCAATTGAAGGAATGGAAGTACCGGACACACGAGAAGCCACCAAAGATGAACGCATTGCATTCAGGAAGTTCATTAACAGAGTTGTGCAAAATTATAACAAGAAACCAAGAAGGATATAGATGTAGTGCTTCATGGAAGGCTTGAGTAGCCAACTTTAATTTGTGTGATGATTTTAAAATCTAATAAAATGGTCATGAAACATTTTTCAGTTTTTAATATGGTGCCATACAGCCCACCTTCACCCTCAAGGTCTCACTCCTTATCGGCCCTGACCCTCCCCCCCCCTGTAAATTTGAATACCACCCCCTAATTTCAATCCTGGAGAAAACACTGATCAAAGGTGTTTTGATTGACAAGAGAATACTTCAAATTTATTTAAAGAAAAGAGTTATTTTTACACAACAACAACAACAAAAAGGAGAATTTCCTTCATTCAACTGCATGTTTTAACCTAAGTGAATCCTGGAGACAAGAGTCAATACTGGCTATGATTTGCTTTTCTAGAGAGCAAATGCAGAGCAATGTCTTCCTGTTAAGTGACATTGCTGGATTGAAGAACCCCATCTGCTTAAACTGAGTGTAAGTCATTTGGTGTAATCTATCTGGACCATGTGTTCTGTCCCAGTGATTATACTATTAAAAAGGAAACTGACTTTCATGTGATCCTTATAGCTTTTATGCCTAGTGGAAACCCACGCAGCCATCAAACAAAGACCGCTGTGGCACTGAAATTATTGAACAGCTACAGCAAGCTCACTACGGTGATCTTTAAATAAGGTTGTTCTTTATTACTTGTGCTCCCTGTAGGCAGAAAATCAATTGCATCAAAATGAAGTAGACTGTCCTGTTTGTCTGTGGATAACAAGGATACCTACTTTTAAAAATTAACCACATGACATTCATTCCTCATATAGCCCCACAGGGGAGGGTTGCTGTTTGTTTGTGAGGCCTGCCAGTGTTTCCCTGAAGAGCAAGAGGGGCTCATGTAACTAAAGTCCTACTTACATAATAATGCCAGGACAAAAAGAAAACAAACCTGTCCCTGAAACCCTGTGTTTGGAACTCTGTTATTTGGCTTCAGTAGCAGAGAAATAAGAGAGTCTCTCTTCACAAACTAGCTAGTGGAGTCTGGGAAAGGTCACCATGGCATCTTCTGAACCAATCAAAAAACAACAATCCAGTCTCTTCTTTGAGGGGAGGAAAAAAAGGCAGCCCTGAAATTAAGGAGGCATCTAGGGGAACTGTGAGGGAATGGATGTTTCAACCAAAGCTCTTAAATCTTCTTCTGCAAATGTCAGCTACAATGGTGCTGTCAAGCAGACCCTGCTCCTAACACATAGGACCCAAGACTTACTGCTGGCAACTAAGGACCTCAGGAGAAGCTCCTGGCCAATGGGATACTGAGAGACTCTTAGCAGGACTTCCTGATGCTGCTCTCCTCAGAGACCCTTGTCTTCCTTAACCTGGAGTAAGGGAGCCAGGCGTGAACTGGATAATGTCTGAACCAGTTTAATTTGAGGAAGCTTCACAGCCTTACCTTGACACAGAGGCTCAGTGGTTCCCAGGTGGGCTCCTTGCTAGCGTTACCACATGCACTCTACCTTCTGCCAATCACTGCAGCCTCTTATTAGTGGCCGTAGTCCCCCGCTGACTACCAGCTGGCCAATAGTTGGGCTCTTAATACTGAGGATTTTGCTACTGATTGTTCAGAGATGTTAGCTAATGCACAATGTGCGTTGTTGGGCATTAGCTCTTGGCTAAGGGCATAGAGTCAGTGGGGGATGGCTGTTTCCAATGTATTTGTTTATCCAGCCTTTATTTACACTTTTCTGTTTTGTTTTGGGTTGTTAATTGAAATAAAGCCACTCAAGGAGGATTCTCCACCTAGGATTTTCCTGTCTGTATTTGTGCATTTATTCAGTCCTTTAGATTACAAGGACTATGACTGATATGTTCAAAGGAGCATAGGGGAATTAAGCACATTGAATTTCATTGGTGTTTCGATGCTGAGTCCCTAAGGCTCCTGAAAATCCTAGCCTAAATGCTTTAGATTCAAGAGATTATTTTGAGGTTCCCTGTCTGGGCTGAAGCCTGCATTCAGGGTCTGAGGATTATTTCACCAGGTCAAGGAAACCCACTTCCCTCCCCCAGTAATGAACACGCTCTGCTCATTCACTCAGAGATGCAAACATTTGATATTGTTTCCTTCCTCTCTGTTTCATGGTGGACTGACTGTGAACAATTAACATATTTTTGGTCAATATTGTGTTGCTTCCTGACAGGGGAAGACAGAGGCTAAAAAGGGCTCCCTTTTTTCATGGCTCTGCATTTTTATATTGTATAAAAACAAGAAGACTATTTGTCTAGTGCTTAAAATAATGATGAAGAGGAAGTACTATATTTCCAGGTTTCAGAGTAACAGCCGTGTTAGTCTGTCTTTGCAAAAAGAAAAGGAGTACTTGTGGCACCTTAGAGACTAATCAATTTATTTGAGCATGAGCTTTCGTGAGCTACAGCTCACTTCATCGGATGCATCCGATGTAGCTCACGAAAGCTCATGCTCAAATAAATTGGTTAGTCTCTAAGGTGCCACAAGTACTCCTTTTTACTATATTTCCAGACATTTCAGAATATAGAACTAAACACTGCTCAGCACTTAATATTTTAAAATGGAGGGTTTTTTTGTTTGTTTATTTGGTTGGTTGTTGTTTTGGGGTTTAACTAATTTAATATTAACCACTTCAATTTCCTTTTTTTTATAGCACTTTCAATCATCCATGCCATTTATGTCTGGGTGCAAATTGCTAACAACCAAAGAAGACCAAGTGGGTTAGACTATGCAGTAACAATCAGGCCAGAAAATGGGGTGGCATGTTGGTGCACCAATGCAGGGATGAATTCAAACCTCACAGATACACGATTTCCTCCCTGTAGCACCCTGCAGGGGGTAGTAATTTGCTAATGACCCACAACAACAGCAAATTACTACTTTCACACATCTCCATCCCCACCCACCTGGCGGCTCAGCTGCGCTGGCTAGTACATTGTAGGTAGTGGATCCAAGGGGTCCAACACATTCCCCATTTCTCCCCATGTAGTTATATTCTTTAGCTGACATTTTGTCAGTTTTGGTGTACAAATTATATTTGTATTGGTAAACAGACTTCATCGTACACACACAAACCAGTGAAAAATATTTCCATTGATAATAGAAATTTACATGTATGAATACGCAAAGTAAGAAAAAATGCTCCTTGAAAACTTAGTAGAGTTTGATATAAGGATATTTTGTTTGTTATTTTGATATGTGATGTTGATAGTTGGTATTTTCACAGTTACAAAGCTTTAGCTTTTTGAATCTTAGTGTCTACTCTCATTAAATAATCATTGTCTGACCCATCCCCCCACCACAATTTCCTGCAACTGTGAAAATTTAAATTGATAAAAATAAAAAACCTTAAAAATAAACATTGACATTATCTGTCACAATCTACATAAAAAGGTAAAGGAGGACTTGTGGCACCTTAGAGACTAACAAATTTATTTGAGCATAAGCTTTCATGAGCTACAGCTCACTTCATCGGATGCATTCAGTGGAAAATACAGTGGGGAGATTTATTTACACAGAGAACATGAAACAATGGGTGTTACCATACACACTGTAATGAGAGTGATCACTTAAGGTGAGCTATTACCAGCAGGAGAGCGGGGGCGTGGGGGACCTTTTGTAGTGAATAAAAAGGTGAATTCTGTCAAGCCTAAATATATGTAAGGCTTCTAGTGTTTTCTTCCACAAGTGTCTGTGGCATTACAATATTTTGCTCTTAATCCTGCAGTCATTTTGTTAAACTCTTGCTAGCTTTAACTAGTTTTTTTGCACAAAGAACACAGAATCGGGTCCTTGAGATGTAAACTTGCTGTGATGGTTACTCGAGGTGCCCAGGACTGAGTGCCTTGTTACTTGCCCATCCCCAGCACCACCACCACCAGCAAGAGGAGAATTTCCTTATGCTTAACTGGCTGTCAGCTCCCGGACACCACCAGTCTATTAGCCACCCAAACAATCTCCTCAGGATTCTGCCTTATAGGATTGCTTTTCAGGTTAACAACAGGTGTGCCCCAGTCCCTGAAATCCCTCTGAAAGCATCCCCCTGAAGTATCCAACTTCTTTCACTGGACACGCCACATAAATTATCAGGTTTACTGTCCCCAAGGAAAGAGTCTATAGAGAGCTTGATTAGTACAACTCAGGATGGGGTCCTTTATAAAATCACAGCACTGAGATACATTTATAGTGAAAACAATCCTGCATTTATTAGCAAAGACTAAGATTTAAGAGATAGTGAATAAGGAAAATGATGGAAACAGAAATAGTTACATATACATCAAAAAGTATAATATGCTTCTTAGAATCTAAACTTAACTTTACCAGGCTATAATCCTTGTCTAAAGTAGATTCTCACCTAAAGCAATCTCCCAGCGTCACCAACCACCAGGGCTGGCATCCATCTTTTATGAATGCAAAAAGTGGTGTCCTTTTTAATTCCTCTGTGAAGGATAACAAAATGTCCTTTTGCTTCTTCTTATAATTCCCCAAACTCGTTGTTTTATTCCAGAGTCAGAGTGACCGCAATGGTTCTTTCCTGGTGTGCTGGCTCCAAGTTGTCTTCACTTACTTGTGTTGACTCCTTATGGAAAACAGTGTTGGCTTACAATGCATAATCTCCACATGAACCTAGGCAGCCAAGTTATACATCCCTTTGTCTGGCAAAACTTGTTTGTCAACCCTGCTAGAAACACAGACTAAAATATATTTTCAGTACACAAACTCCTTAAATATCATTCTTGCACACATCTCACAATGATTGTGAGGATCAATGTGTCATAAGTGTTTATTAGACACCTCACATAACCCTTTTTGAATAAATGTTATGAAAGCAGTGTGCTCAGTGTAGTGAGTTTGTCAGGCCTGATAGAAGTTGCTGTGACAGAGGAGTGAACCCTTTGCCAGTTCATAGAGTGACACCTGCCAAACCTTCTGATAGCACCGCACAGCTCCCATTTCTGAGCACCTCCTTCTCCAGTTGCGATATATCAGTTATCTTGTTCTATTCTCTTTCAGGCTGTCTCTGAAGCCCCAATGAAACATTGCTGATCCAACCACCAGAACCTAGTGTTAGAAATAGGGGAGATAATTTTCAACCACCTGTCCAAATGGAAAAGGAAATGGATGTCACAGTGACACAAGCTGGTGTGAAGAGCAGAGTTCTACTGTAGAAGATGCTGTTAATTTTAAAACTTTAGCTGTTACGATTGGATTTGCCATCTATAGGTTCAGGTCTGATATTGCCGTTTTCAATCCAAAGAGGCTTCTTGTACAGTGGAGCAGGGTCAATAAATCAGTATGAATAATTTATCTGATGAATTTCATTTCGTTTAGTCTTCACAAATTGTCCGTGAAGCACCTTGGCGGGGAGAAGACATCTAATACGAGGGCTCTTTAATCTAGCAGACAGTGACATAACAAGATCCACTGGCTGGAAACTAAGGTGAGAAATTCAAACTGGAAACAAGGCACAGATGGTTGGCAATGTGTTTAACTAACCCATGGAACACATTTCTCAGTGAGGTACTGGATTCCTGATCACTTGAAATCTTTAAAGCAAGACTGGATGTCTTTCTAAAGATATTCTCTAGTTGAACCATATTTTTTTAAGTACAATGTAGGAACCACTGGGTAAAATTTTAAGGCCTGTGTTATGCCAGAGGTCAGACTAGATGATCATAATAGTCTCTTCTGACAATAAGATCTATTAACTTATTTTCTTTAGTGTATTAGTTTTTTGAAATTATTCATGGAATAGTTTTTTGCAAAACATTCTGCAGTTCACGGAGGACCAGTTTGTTAAAGATAATTGACATCTGATGTTTGATCTGTTTGACTGGGGACATAAATCACATTGCATGCCCCATATTTCCTGAGCTGTCTCTCTTAAAACCAGGTTTGCAGTGAACACTTAATTATTAATTTCTGAATTAAATAGAATGTGAGTCACGTAGATATTCAATCTTCAATATATTTTTTCTCACAATACCCATGGGAGGCATTGTTTTTCTGACTTTACAGATGGGAGCACAGACAAAGTGATTTGTCTAGGGTCACGTGGGAAGTCCATAGTGGCACAAAGAATTGAAACTGGATCTCACAATGCATAGTCTAGGACCCTAGTCACCAGACCATCTTTTCCCCACAAGTAGACCATTACGCCTTGATTTGTTGCATTGAAGTTAATGGGGTTACTTGTGTAGTACTATTCAGTGTAAGGATGGCAGAATGTGGCCCCTTTTATTTTGTTAACAAGCAGCAAAAAAGCTGAAACAAAAGCCAAAAAAGGATTTTTTTGTGATGCTGATTTGCCAGGGATGAGACTTTTTACACATTTCTACAAATGAGTCCCACCATATGAGATATTTCAAGCTAAAGACAGACGTACAAACTGTTTTCCTTTTGAATCTTCCAGCTGTCTGCTCACTGCTGTTTTGTAAAAAGCTATTAAGTATCTTTCACTCATCTCTATTCTCTTTGCAGTGAACAGTGAAAGGATGTGACATTTAAAGTTGTTTCTATTTTCAGGTGTTGGGAGGGACATGGAGGATCTATATCAAACAGGCATGGAAGCAGGCACACAGGGATTCTGTTACAAGGGATTCAGCCTTGACATTGACATTTCCCTTAAACTCTTGGAAAGTTTAAATACTTGTTTCACATTTTTCAATACTGTGGAAACCTAAACAAACAACTATAAGGATTTGTGTCTGGAGCGGAGTCCCCAATCCCAGCCCCACACACAGAACTAACAAAACGAGAGAGAGCTGGGGTCACATTCTGACCTCTGCTATGGCTGCTTTGATGTACAAAGCAGCCTTAAGGCTGTGCTGACAGGGCAGCTGGGGAATTCTCCAGCAAGGGGAATCCCTGGCTGGTAGAGAGCTGGTATACAGGGAGTGCCAGGAATGTGAGAGTGTGTGGCAGGAGAGCCCAGAGGATGCTACATATTATGCTGGAGGTCCTCAGCAGTTCCAGGGGTTGGGGGTGCACAAAGGTGGTTTAAGACATCTTGCACCTTATTTCTCCCCATTCCCCCACTCCCACCTCTGTAGCTCCCTGAAGTGTAGCTCTGACACATTAGAAAATCTGGGTCCTGCAATGGTTAACAGCTGGAATGATGGGTCATTTTTAAAATTGATTATCTTTTGGATAAATGTTTGTGACAGAACAAGAAGAAAGTCTGCAAAGACAAACAGGTGGCCAAACTTTTCCAACCCTCCAAAGACGCAGGGGTTCACTTCAAGGAATGGGAAACATTTTAAGAAGCTCTTTTTATTTTATTTTAAATCATTTGCCTACGCCCCTGTGATGTGGTATCTAATTCCTGCATCGTTGATGAAGGAGTTAAAGTGCTGCTGTGGGCAAGGCTGACTCTGCCCCTGTCAATCAAGTCAGGGTGAAAAAAGGGCTTAAAAACAGGAAGTTCCCAGCCATTGCTGAGTAACTCTGGCAGAGAGCAGATGGCAGCACTATAGCTTCCAAAGAGACTCCTGAAAACCTTCAGGGGAATTGCCTAAAAGAGGGCCATTTATCAGCACCCCCATACCTTCAAGGAGACGACAACCCTGGTGAAATAGCTGGGAAAGATGGTTTGGCAAGCTCCAAGGTGAGCTGATTTGGTGGTTGGTGCTGCTGCCCTCAACCCCTTTGGGCGTTAGGGAATATGAGCGTTAGGGATCAACCCCAAAGACCTATTGAACACAATCTGCAGGACAGAGACTCCTACTGAGGGAGATGGGGTGTCCTAAGGACTTTTCAGTGCCTGTCCAATAGGAGGAAGCCACCTGTCAGCAGCCTGAGAAGAACTGTGACAGTCCTGAGCACGAGTACACACCTGACCTCTTAAAGGTATTTTGGAAGCTCTCCTTCCATCCCTGCCAAACCCAGGAAGTGCAGAGGTGCAGGAAAAAGCAGGGTCAGGGAGGGAGACAAAAAAACTAATGACTCATCTGGAGCTGAGTAGGCTTAGTTAGTTAAATCTGGGACACTGGTTTGGGGAGGCTACTGTTCAATCCAAGTGAGCTCATGTACCCATAAAAGTGATTTGATCATATTACATATTTTCTCATTTCCCCAGAATAGCTAGTTTTATGTGACTGGTGAAACTGTCAAATACTACTGTATAGAACTAAGGTACTTATCAGTTGTAAAAATATAATCACAAAGAGAAACCTGCCAGCATTTAATTTCTGGAACTGTAATGAAAAAAAGAGAGGCGAAAGATGATCTCGTGCCTAACACTGTATGCTCAGTGAAATCTGTGTCCAGTTCCCGCCTCTGCCACAAAGTACCTGGGTGACCTGGGGCAAGTCATTTAATATCTTTATTCCACAGGCCCCCATTTATAAAACAAGCAGTGTTGTTATCCCATCCCCCCACCCCTTTGTCTGGATTGTGTATTGAGATTGTCAGGTCTTCAGGACAGGGATGGTCTCTTACTATATGTTTATGCAGCTCCAAACACAACATTCCTGGTTGTTGCTGTGACTACTGGAAAACAAAAATAGATAATAAGTCCTAGTTAATGCATCTCCAAAGTTATTGGATAACTATTTTTCTTGTGCTCTGTGCAGCGAACTGGTTTTGGACAATCTATGGGGAGCCCAGTTTTCAAAGAAAGATGCAAAATAATTACCTCGGGGGAAGGAAGGGAGGGACGTGTTGTAGCCTGTGTGTATACTCCCACTTACAGAGTGACTGAGAACTGGTCATTGATACTTTATTTTAAGTGTCCCATGACCATGAATTTAATGAACATTTAAGATAATGCCCCATGCGCTTCCCTTGTAATTTTACCTCATTTAATGAGCTGGTCCTGCCTGATGAGTAACTCACTAAAGAAAAGCAGTGTCACACTGTCTAATGGCTCATATAGCAGAGGAAAACTCTGACATTAATTTCTTGCAGACAAAGAATAAGTGTAGTATGTAGGACACGGGTTACCTTCAACTTATTATATGTAGCAAATCACCATTATTAATTCATTTTATATTCATTATATCATGAATCACGATGATCTCCTTAGGTATTCAAGTGGTAGAAAGTATATCTAATTCTACATTGAAATGCAATACTTATTCCAGAATTCATTTTGTGACTTCAGCCTAGGTCCTCAAAAGTATTTCAGTGGTACAAGGTGCTTACATACGTTTGGGGATCTGGGTCTTAATGCTAATAATCATATTCATAGTAGTGAATATTTACTATTTATTATTTACTATTTATTTTTTACATATTTACTAATTAGCCACATGATAAATAATTAAGAACTTGAGTCATTTGCTGGGTTTTTCTTCTGTGTGCTTCAGGGGAAAATGCAGTTTTTGCAAAAGTCTTCCCTATGAATATTTCAGATTAATAGGGGGAGGAGAGCCTGTTAAAAGGCAGATATAGTAAATAAACCTGCAATAAAAATTGTATGTGTGTTTTTACCCAGGTATCTTGGCCAACGTCCCCATTTTATAAAGCCAAAAGTTCCCACTGATTTCCTTCACATGTGGGGCATGTGATTTAAATGAGAAGAAAAAAGAAAACTGGTCCCAGCTTATGGGCATAGCAGTAGGCAGGGACTGCTACATGTACTTTCCAAATAGACCGCATGAAACTATTCTTGTTCTGTTTGACTTGTATTCTATACGGATAATTCCCACACAGGAAATTGCATAGCCCTTCATTCACTATCGGAACAGGGACTGTTTGGCTCTGTCCATAAAGAAATATATTGGCAAGGAGCTAGCAGTATCTTTCAACACCACATATGACAGGTGTGGATGGCACTCGCTGCGATAAGTTTTGACAAGTCAAATGGCACCCCAAACGCTTGATAGTATAAACACTTATGTCCCATTCGTTCTGTGCCAGTCCTAATGCAATTCTTACAGCTAGATGGAAACATTCCTTCATTTTTACCTTTCTGAACCTCACAGAGAGATACAAGGGATGAAACTGCTGGTCCCATTGAAGTCAGTGGGAGATAGATTAGTGACATAACTATAGTTTTAAGATCTCTCAAGCTTCCCAGTACCGTGTTTATGTAGCTCTTAAGAAATGTGCACACTCTGATAAATCTCAGAAGAAGGACTTTAGCAAGCTCCAAGAAGGATCTGAGAAAGTACTGGGTGGGGGGAAGATAGTAAAGCCCAAAGGTAAATAAGAAAAAAGAGAAAATGAGATGAGAGAGAACTTAAGACACAAGCTGTGTTTGAATAAAAGTTGTGAGGCCCACAACCATGTGAGAGACACTGAGGAACAACAGAAGGGAGAGCAAGCGAGCTGTCTCATCTTGTGGGCACATCTCTTTCTTTCTGTGAATAAGCAATAAAAAGGAGATGACGCTTGAATAGCTTGAATTTTCCACTTTCACTTTCATGCAAATTAGCTGCTGAAATACAAGAGTATGTTTTAGCGGTAGTTGGAGTGAAATTAATGATGTGACAGTGAAGTAGAAATAATTCTGTTTAGGCTGAATAAGAGAAAAAAAATTCTAGATCGATTAGAAATTTGTAAAGGTTACATTTCTGAGGGTGACACTTTCTTGGGGCACCCAGGAATGTGGGTCATATTGTTACCCCCTCCTGCATGAGGGAGTCTATCTTTGGTAGTTGGGTGTCAGTTCTTGCATGCCGCCAGCTGTTCAACCACTCGAACACTCTCCTCAGAACTCTGCCAGTGCTGTTTTGCTTTTCAGATTAATGTTAGGTGTACCCCAATCCTTGAGTCCTCTTTGAAGAGCATTCCCCTGTACCATACACCCACTGTCACTGGACACTCACAGAAATTACCAGGTAATCTGCCCCCTACCGACACACAACTGGAACATAACTCAGGTTTGAGATCCTTTAGATCAACACTGTAATCTAGGGATAGTGAAACCAAATATTGCTTCATTAACAAAGAAGAGAGATCCACAGATTCAAGTGAGTATTGTGTAAGAATAATAGAAACAGTATTGTTACAAACAAAACAGAAGTGTAACATGCTTTTCAGGGTATGTCTACACTACGGAATAAGGTCGAATTTATAGAAGTCGGTTTTTTAGAAATCGGTTTTATATATTCGAGTGTGTGTGTCCCCACAGAAAATGCTCTAAGTGCATTAAGTGCATTAACTCGGCGGAGTGCTTCCACAGTACCGAGGCTAGAGTCGACTTCCGGAGCGTTGCACTGTGGGTAGCTATCCCACAGTTCCTGCAGTCTCCGCTGCCCATTGGAATTCTGGGTTGAGATCCCAATGCCTGATGGGGCTAAAACATTGTCGCGGGTGGTTCTGGGTACATATCGTCAAGCCCCCGTTCCCTCCCTCCCTCCGTGAAAGCAAGGGCAGACAATCGTTTTGCGCCTTTTTTCCTGAGTTACCTGTGCAGACGCCATACCACGGCAAGCATGGAGCCCGCTCAGGTAACCATCACCCTATGTCTCCTGGGTGCTGGCAGACGTGGTACGGCTTTGCTACACAGGAGCAGCAACCCATTGCCTTGTGGCAGCAGACGGTGCAATATGACTGGTAGCCGTCATCGTCATGTCCGAGGTGCTCCTGGCCACGTCGGCTGGGAGCGCCTGGGCAGACATGGGTGCAGGGACTAAATTTGGAGTGACTTGACCAGGTCATTCTCTTTAGTCCTGCAGTCAGTCCTATTGAACCGTCTTATGGTGAGCAGGCAGGCAATACGGATTGCTAGCAGTCGTACTGTACCATCTTCTGCCGGGCAGGCAAGAGATGAGGATTGCTAGCAGTTGTATTGTACCATCTTCTGCCAGGCAGGCAAGAGATGAGCATGGCTAGCAGTCGTACTGTACCATCTTCTGCCGAGCAGCCATGAGATGTGGATGGCATGCAGTCCTTCTGCACCGTCTGCTGCCAGCCAAAGATGTAAAAGATAGATGGAGTGGATCAAAACAAGAAATAGACCAGATTTGTTTTGTACTCATTTGCCTCCTCCCCTGTCTAGGGGACTCATTCCTCTAGGTCACACTGCAGTCACTCACAGAGAAGGTGCAGCGAGGTAAATCTAGCCATGTATCAATCAGAGGCCAGGCTAACCTCCTTGTTCCAATAAGAACAATAACTTAGGTTTCAGAGTAACAGCCGTGTTAGTCTGTATTCGCAAAAAGAAAAGGAGTACTTGTGGCACCTTAGAGACTAACCAGTTTATTTGAGCATGAGCTTTCGTGAGCTACAGCTCACTTCATTGGATATTCATCGGCATCCGATGAAGTGAGCTGTAGCTCACGAAAGCTCATGCTCAAATAAATTGGTTAGTCTCTAAGGTGCCACAAGTACTCCTTTTCTTTTAACAATATCTTAGGTGCACCATTTCTTATTGGAACCCTCCGTGAAGTCCTGCCTGAAATACTCCTTGATGTAAAGACACCCCCTTTGTTGATTTTAGCTCCCTGAAGCCAACCCTGTAAGCCGTGTCATCAGTCGCCACTCCCTCCATCAGAGCAACGGCAGACAATCGTTCCGCGCCTTTTTTCTGTGCGGACGCCATACCAAGGCAAGTATGGAGGCCGCTCAGCTCACTTTGGCAATTAGGAGCACATTAAACACCACACGCATTATCCAGCAGTATATGCAGCACCAGAACCTGGCAAAGCGATACCGGGCGAGGAGGCGATGTCAGCGCGGTCACGTGAGTGATCAGGACATGGACACAGATTTCTCTGAATGCATGGGCCCTGCCAATGCATGCATCATGGTGCTAATGGGGCAGGTTCATGCTGTGGAATGCCAATTCTGGGCTCGGGAAACAAGCACAGACTGGTGGGACCGCATAGTGTTGCAGGTCTGGGACGATTCCCAGTGGCTGCGAAACTTTCGCATGCGTAAGGGCACTTTCATGGAACTTTGTGACTTGCTTTCCCCTGCCCTGAGGCGCATGAATACCAAGATGAGAGCAGCCCTCACAGTTGAGAAGCGAGTGGCAATAGCCCTGTGGAAGCTTGCAACGCCAGACAGCTACCGGTCAGTTGGGAATCAATTTGGAGTGGGCAAATCTACTGTGGGGGCTGCTGTGATGCAAGTAGCCCACGCAATCAAAGATCTGCTGATATCAAGGGTAGTGACCCTGGGAAATGTGCAGGTCATAGTGGATGGCTTCGCTGCAATGGGATTCCCTAACTGTGGTGGGGCCATAGACGGAACCCATATCCCTATCTTGGCACCGGAGCACCAAGCCGCCGAGTACATAAACCGCAAGGGGTACTTTTCGATAGTGCTGCAAGTTCTGGTGGATCACAAGGGACGTTTCACCAACATCAACGTGGGATGGCCGGGAAAGGTTCATGACGCTCGCATCTTCAGGAACTCTGGTCTGTTTCAAAAGCTGCAGGAAGGGACTTTATTCCCAGACCAGAAAATAGCTGTTGGGGATGTTGAAATGCCTATATGTATCCTTGGGGACCCAGCCTACCCCTTAATGCCATGGCTCATGAAGCCGTACACAGGCAGCCTGGACAGTAGTCAGGAGCTGTTCAACTAAAGGCTGAGCAAGTGCAGAATGGTGGTAGAATGTGCATTTGGACGTTTAAAGGCGCGCTGGCGCAGTTTACTGACTCGCTTAGACCTCAGCGAAACCAATATTCCCACTGTTATTACTGCTTGCTGTGTGCTCCACAATATCTGTGAGAGTAAGGGGGAGACGTTTATGGCGGGGTGGGAGGTTGAGGCAAATCGCCTGGCTGCTGGTTACGCACAGCCAGACACCAGGGCGGTTAGACGAGCACAGGAGGGTGCGGTACGCATCAGAGAAGCTTTGAAAACCAGTTTCATGACTGGACAGGCTACGGTGTGAAAGTTCTGTTTGTTTCTCCTTGATGAAACCCCCCGCCCCTTGGTTTACTCTACTTCCCGGTAAGCTAACCACCCGCCCCTCCTCCCTTCAATCACCGCTTGCAGAGGCAATGAAGTCATTGTTGCTTCACATTCATGAATTCTTTATTCATTCATCACACAAATAGGGGGATGACTACCAAGGTAGCCCAGGAGGGGTGGTGGAGGAGGGAAGGAAAATGCCACACAGCACTTTAAGCACAGCACTTTAAAAGTTTACAACTTTAAAATTTATTGAATGACAGCCTTCTTTTTTTGGGGCAATCCTCTGTGGTGGAGTGGCTGGTTGGCCGGAGGCCCCCCCACCGCGTTCTTGGGCGTCTGGGTGTGGAGGCTATGGAACTTGGGGAGGAGGGCGGTTGGTTACAGAGGGGCTGCAGTGGCAGTCTGTGCTCCAGCTGCCTTTGCTGCAGCTCAACCATACACTGGAGCATACTGGTTTGGTCCTGCAGCAGCCTCAGCATTGAATCCTGCCTCCTCTCATCACGCTGCCGCCACATTTGAGCTTCAGCCCTGTCTTCAGCCCGCCACTTACTCTCTTCAGCCCGCCACCTCTCCTCCCGGTCATTTTGTGCTTTCCTGCACTCTGACATTATTTGCCTCCACGCATTCGTCTGTGCTGTGTCAGTGTGGGAGGACAGCATGAGCTCGGAGAACATTTCATCGCGAGTGCATTTTTTTTTCTTTCTAAGCTTCACTAGCCTCTGGGAAGGAGAAGATCCTGTGATCATTGAAACACATGCAGCTGGTGGAGAGAAAAAAAAGGGACTGCGGTATTTAAAAAGACACATTTTATAAAACAGTGGCTACACTCTTTCAGGGTAAACCTTGCTGTTAACATTACATACATAGCACATGTGCTTTCGTTACAAGGTCGCATTTTGCCTCCCCCCACCGCGTGACTACCCCCTCAACCTTCCCCCCTCCCTGTGGCTAACAGCGGGGAACATTTCTGTTTAGCCACAGGCAAACAGCCCAGCAGGAATGGGCTCCTCTGAGTGTCCCCTGAAGAAAAGCACTCTATTTCAACCAGGTGACCATGAATTATATCTCACTCTCCTGAGGATAACACAGAGAGATAAAGAACGGATGTTGTTTGAATGCCAGCAAACATACACTGCAATGCTTTGTTCTACAATGATTCCCGAGTACGTGTTACTGGCCTGGAGTGGTAAAGTGTCCTACCATGAAGGACGCAATAAGGCTGCCCTCCCCAGAAACCTTTTGCAAAGGCTTTAGGACTACATCTAGGAGAACCGTGAATGCCAGGGCAAAGTAATCCTTTCACATGCTTGCTTTTAAGCCATGTATAGTATTTTAAAAGGTACACTCACTAGAGGTCCCTTCTCCGCTTGCTGGGTCCAGGAGGCAGCCTTGGGTGTGTTCAGGGGGTACTGGCTCCAGGTCCAGGGTGAGAAACAGTTCCTGGCTGTTGGGAAAAGCGGTTTCTCCGCTTGCTTGCTGTGAGCTATCTACAACTTCATCATCATCATCATCTTCTTCGTCCCCAAAACCTGCTTCCATATTGCCTCCATCTCCATTGAAGGAGTCAAACAACGCGGCTGGGGTAGTGGTGGCTGAACCCCCTAAAATGGCATGCAGCTCATCATAGAAGCGGCATGTTTGGGGCTCTGACCAGGAGCGGCCGTTCACCTCTCTGGTTTTCTGTTAGGCTTGCCTCAGCTCCTTCAGTTTCACGCAGCACTGCTTCGGGTCCCTGTTATGGCCTCTGTCCTTCATGCCCTGGGAGATTTTGACAAAGGTTTTGGCATTTCGAAAACTGGAACGGAGTTCTGATAGCACGGATTCTTCTCCCCAAACAGCGATCAGATCCCGTACCTCCCGTTCGGTCCATGCTGGAGCTCTTTTGCGATTCTGGGACTCCATCATGGTCACCTCTGCTGATGAGCTCTGCATGGTCACCTGCAGCTTGCCACGCTGGCCAAACAGGAAATGAGATTTAAAAGTTCGCGGTTCTTTTCCTGTCTACCTGGCCAGTGCATCTGAGTTGAGAGTGCTGTCCAGAGCGGTCACAATGGAGCACTCTGGGATAGCTCCTGGAGGCCAATACCATCGAATTGTGTCCACAGTACCCCAAATTCGAGCCAGCAAGGTTGATTTAAGCGCTAATCCACTTGTCAGGGGTGGAGTAAGGAAATCGATTTTAAGAGCCCTTTAAGTCGAAATAAAGGGCTTCATCATGTGGACGGGTGCAGGTTTACATCGATTTAACGCTGCTAAATTCGACCTAAAGTCTTAGTGTAGACCAGGGCTCAGAGACTGTGACTTTAACTTAATAGGCTGCAACCTTGTCTAAAGCAGTTTATCACTATGACACAAAGGCCCATTTGTGGTTCACTACTCAATGTCAGCAACTCTTCTCAGGCCTGACATACTCACTACACCTAACGTACTGTTGTCATAATCTGTATCTAAGAGGTGCCAGGTAAGTTGTCATACACAAACTGGTAACAGGCTGGTCCTGAAAATCATTGCATGATGTATGTATGGTAAACCCAAAAGGACTTGATAGATATGTGTTACAAGTGTGTTCTTAAAATGTATTTGGCAAGCAGTTCCTAAGCCAGGCCTGTTCTAGACAAAGGTATGAGGTTCTACCGGCTAGAACGTGTCTCTAGTTTAAATTAGGCAAGGTGTGCCCAAAGACCCAAAAAAAGCACATTTACATACAAGGTAAGCAAAGCCATCAGGAGAGCATGTGGGAAACATTTTAACAGTTTTCACAGGGGATGGAGTCTGCACTCCCAGGAGTCTTTCTGCCTCTTCAAGCAGGCAGGATCAATGAATTTTGGGAAGACAGCATGGTATCTGCACACCAGCAGGAGAGAGAAGCTTGGTCCGGCTTACTTTTCAAAGAATACATTTCAAAGATTTATGGGGTTATAAAGACAGGGGTTCTGAACCTTAGATGATAAACAATCAAACCAACTGATTGTATACAATATTACTGTATTATAAAAGTGTATCGAATACAGCCTTTTATGAAAGCAACACTGGTGCTTAATATCATTGTGAAGTATATGCATTAACACTATATGAAGAAGAATGGATACTTTCTGATATTATGCTTTAAAATCTCTGACCAAATAGAACAAACCAGGCTTCCTCCCAGATAGGAGGGGAGGTAGCTATATACCGGTCTCCTATGTAAATTAAGCATTATGGAATCAAAACAATGGAAGCCCCTTTTACATGCAAATCAGCAGGGGGATAGGAAGTCAACAGGAAGGGAAGAATAGCAGGAAGCCTTCCTGCCTCTTGTAACAGTGTCAATGAATGTCAGGAGATGCAAGCAGTAACAGAAAGTCATTTTGGTATCTATCATTTGGGAGATTGAAGGGGCCAGAGCTTTTGAAATCTCAGAATGTTGGATCTTTCAATCAAGAGAGTTGAAGTTTCTGGGAACTGAGTTTGTGAGAAACCTGCTTAGTCAAAGGTTGTACCTTGCTGAAATTTTTAATCTTAGAAGTGTAGTTTTACTTTTGTTTGCATATAACCCTTTCTATTATTATTCTTTATACTTGGTATCACTTCATCCTACGTCCTTTTGTTAAATAAACTTGTTTTACTATAAACCAATTCAGAGCTATGATTGAAATAAGAGTGTTTGTCAAACCCCAGCTAAATTCATGAGTTGCAGTGTATTGTCTCTTTAAAGGAGCAAGAAATTTAACTTCTGTGCATGTGGGCTGAATGATGCAGGGAGCTATCTCTGAGGAACTCAGAAGTTGGGTTTCACAGTTTGTTACCTGCAAGGCAAGATTTGAACTGACTGAGTCCTGAAGAGTTCACTGGCTAAGCAGATATGCCGGTGTGTCAGGGAGTTGTCAGTTTAGCAGTGGCAAAATTCTCAGGTGCTGTGGCTGAGAGGGGTAACAGAGTAATTCACAATTCTGGGAACTCCATCAGATTGTCACACTCACCCTCAAAGTCTTTCTGCAGAGCTTGCTGGTTTTCAGTCAATCCAGGATCCATTCCTTTACGAATCACCACCCTCTGCCAAGAGTGTTCCTCAGTGGAATGGATAGTTGGGTGTTCACCATACATCCCCTGTTTCAGTCCAGTAAACCTTTGAAATGCATTCTTTTTGTTTGTTCTCTGATGTGCTGGTGCCATGTTCAGTTCACATCCCACATCAACTTCTTTTTCCTGTTCACTTTATGTGCAAATATAGCTCCCATTGGTTTTGGCTTACAATGCTTATCCTACATATGACAGCGAGATAAGTACCTTTCCTCTGGTCTAGAAGAAACCTGTTTCTTCCTTTGTTTGGTTACAGACTTTAAAGCCTAATATCAGTAGGTGTATGTAATCCCTCATATAGAGTTAATACATACACTTCACAATGGTATTAATGACTAGCATGTCACCAGCTATCATTTGATACCTCTCACAATGTTCTTTATTTTAATGCTAAATTTTATCACAGCACTGTTAGGTGTAGTGAGTTTGTCAGGGCTGATAGGAATTGCTGACCAAACAGTGCCTCCTTAGCCAGTTGGCCTTGAGGGGTTCTGTAGAAAAGTCTCCTGAGGAAAGTGGTGGAAACCTCATCATTTCTGACCTTTAGAGTCAGCCTGGAAAAAAACACTGTAAAATATGACAGGTTTCAGAGGAGCAGCCGTGTTAGTCTGTATTCGCAAAAAGAAAAGGAGTACTTGTGGCACCTTAGAGACTCACCAATTTATTTGAGCGTAAGCTTTCGTGAGCTACAGCTCACTTCATCGGATGCATACTGTGGAAAATACAGAAGATGTTCTTATACATACAAACCATGAAAAAATGGGTGTTTACCACTACAAAAGGTTTTCTCTCCCCCCACCCCACTCTCCTGCTGGTAATAGCTTATCTAAAGTGATCACTCTCCTTACAATATGTATGATAATCAAGGTGGGCCATTTCCAGCACAAATCCAAGTTTTCTCTTCCCCCCCCCCTTTTTTTTTCCACACACACAAACCCACTCTCCTGTTGGTAATAGCTTATCTAAAGTGATCACCCTCCCTACAATATGTATGATAATCAAGGTGAGCCATTTCCAGCACAAATCCAGGGTTTAACAAGAACGTCTGAGGAACTGGGGGGAGGGGGTTGTAGGTAGGAAAAAACAAGGGGAAATAGGTTACCTTGCATAATGACTTAGTCACTCCCAGTGTCTATTCAAGCCTAAGTTAACTGTATCCAATTTGCAAATGAATTCCAATTCAACAGTCTCTCGCTGGAGTATGGTTTTGAAGTTTTTCTGTTGTAATATCGCAACTTTCATGTCTGTGATTGCGTGACCAGAGAGATTGAAGTGTTCTCCGACTGGTTTATGAATGTTATAATTCTTGACATCTGATTTGTGTAAAAAAAGTGGGAGGGGAAGAAAACCTGGATTTGTGCTGGAAATGGCCCATCTTGATTATCATACACATTGTAAGGAGAGTGATCACTTTAGATAAGCTATTACCAGCAGGAGAGTGGGGTGGGGGGAGAGAAAACCTTTTGTAGCGGTAAACACCCTTTTTTCATGGTTTGTGTGTATAAAAAGATCTGCTGTATTTTCCACAGTATGCATCCGATGAAGTGAGCTGTAGCTCACGAAAGCTTGTGCTCAAATACATTGGTTAGTCTCTAAGATGCCACAAGTTCTCCTTTTCTTTTTACCATAAAATATGCCAACCAGAGCAAGGCTGAAAAGAGACTTGACTAGATAACCTAGTTGGCCTTTGCCATCTTTAAATTATGTAATTCTCTGTAATGTTATATTAAGATTTTTAGGAAAAGTCAGAGCTTTAGCTAACAGTTGCCAGTCCCTTTAAAGGGAGAATGCTAAAAGAAAAGAGGACTCACTCTGGGCTTGTCTACACTGCACCACAGGGAGTTCTACAGAGGTGTGAAATGCAGAGTGCACTGAAGTGTTGCGCACTAACTGCCCCATGTGAACCCTGCTCGTGTGAACTAAAATGTGCCTAATTTGCATTAACATGGTCCTGTTTCAAAGAGGACTATGTTAATGCGAACTAGGTACCTCTGACTTTGCATCATCAGCATCTACACAGGGCAGTTCATGTGCAACACTTCAGTGCTCTCTGCAATTCAACGTAGTGTTGACATAGCCCAAATTTCCCAAAAAACTCCCTGCTGACTAGTGAATCAGGGAATATACCTTATCAATATAATGAGTGTCAAGGAGATCACACAGGAATGTTGTTCTCCAAAGGAAAAGGAGTTTTTTTAATAGAAAATTGAAAATAGATCATTTTCAAGTACAGCAGGACCACTGAGAACGCACACATTCTTAACCAACGTATGCACAATCTCATCACCACCACTCTGCATCTGAACTCCACATCCTGCTTCCCCTCCACCAAGTCCTCCCTTCTCTCTGCACCCTGTTTCTACGTCCTCTTCTCTCCTCTTTGCATTCTACCCATCCCTGCTTCCCACCCTCAAGGTTCCCATTTCCACCCCATCACCACTGTAAGCAGTCTGCAGGGAACTTGGAAGAAGGAGGACAGGTTGCCAGATGGAAGAGTTTGGAAGAAGAACCAGAAAACCAGACTGTGTGTACATAGTTTGAATGTTAGCTGCAGTTACAGCATCTCTGTATATAGTGCTCTTAATAAAGAGCCCGTCTAGTTTGACAAGCCTGGAATCCTCTCGTCAATCTCGTTATTACCCAGCATGTGGTACATGAAACAACCACCAACTCCCGTCCAGGTCCCTGCTTCCACCCTTCAACACACCCTGCCACCTCCAAAATACCTTTCTACCTCCCAGATTGGAAGGGATGCAGGGATGCCAGAACAGGGGGCCAGGGGGCCATGTCCCAATCATTTTAAAAAGTGGTAGTTCTATGCCCTCCCTCTTTTTACCTGCCTTAAGGTCAAGTGATGGGGGTGAAGGGGTAGAGAGGAGCAAGCGCGGGGGGCTCGGGGGAAGAGACGTGATGGGGGCAGAGCGTCACGGGGAAGAGGTGAAGCATGGGGGGGCCTTGGGGAAAAGGGCAGAGCAGTCAGTTCTGGCTCCAGTGGTCTCTCCACTTCTAGGGAGCTTCCTGTGCTCCTGAAGGGATGCACAGGTGACTTGTACCCTGTTTCTCTCTTGCATACCATGGAGCAGACTTTGGGAAGGCACATTCTAGGAGGGAGGAAAGAATGAAGCCTCCTTCAGTCTCCTTTCCCTCTGGCTCCTTTTGCTATTCTTTCTTTTCTTTTTGACTAGGAGGTAAGTCATTTGGGATGTCAGCATTTTAAACTCAATAGGACATGAACAGTGCGGAGAAGAGGGTATTGCTAGGAGGAAAGCTGTTAATGGCTGCCATTAACTGGTTCTTTGATCTGCTATAGTACAGAGACAATTGCAGAGCTGGTTAATGCTCACATGGGTGCTAAGAGGATGCCAGGGGATCCCTGTCCCTCATTTTCCCCCTTCCAGTTTTTACCCAAATTAATGGAGTTCTGTCCATGGAGGCCTAGAACATTCCTTGGAATTCTGAATTGGTGAATGTGGTGTGGCACAGTAAGTGCCATCAAGTTGAATGTAGGGCCCCGCCTCTCTCAGCCTGTTGTTTGCATTAGCCCCTAAAATGTGCTGTACAAACACAGAAGAAAACACAATCCTTATCCCCGCACCCCCTGACTTTACACTCTAAAGTCTCTTTTCTGCAGTAATCCACTAATGCAGATCTATCACTCATAGAATCATAGAATCATAGAATATCAGGGTTGGAAGGGACCCCAGAAGGTCATCTAGTCCAACCCCCTGCTCAAAGCAGGACCAATCCCCAACTAAATCATCCCAGCCAGGGCTTTGTCAAGCCTGACCTTAAAAACTTCTAAGGAAGGAGATTCCACCACCTCCCTAGGCAACGCATTCCAGTGTTTCACCACCCTCTTAGTGAAAAAGTTTTTCCTAATATCCAACCTAAACCTCATACAGAGTCCAGTGGCGAGCTGGAGCCTGTTCCACCGGCTTGCTAGAACCGGTTGTTAAATTTAGAAGCCCTTTTAGAACCAGTTGTTCCGCGAGGGACAACCGGTTCTAAAAGGGCTTCTAAATTTAACTGGCCAAAAGTGGCGCCTTAGGCACCAACTCCATGGGTGCACCAACTCCATGGGTGCTCCAGCCCTGGAGCAAAAATTTGGTGGGTGCAGAGCACCCACCGGCACCTCCCCACCCCACGCCCGGCCCCAGCTCACCTCTGTTCCGCCTCCGCCTCCTCCCCTGAACGCGCCGCCCCGCTCTGCTTCTACGCCCCCCTCCCCCCCCCACAGCTTCCTGAGAATCAGCTGTTCGTGTGGGAAGTTGGGCCGGCTGAGAAGCAGGCGGCGGCTTCATGCTCAGGCCCAGGGAGGCGGAGGTGAGCTGGGGCAAGAGGAGGGCCACGCGCGCCGCAGCAGGTAACCCAGGCAGGGGGTGCGCAGGGGAACTGCTCCCCCCCTCCCAGCTCACCTCTGCCACCCTCGGCTGAGTGTGAAGCCGCTGCCTGCTTCTCAGCCCTCCCAGGCATCCTGCCGAACAGCTGATTCGCGGGAAGCCGGGGGGGCGGGATGGCGCGGAGAAGCAGAGCAGGGTGGTGCGTTCAGGGGCGGAGGTGAGCTGGGGCTGGGCACGGGGTGGGGAGCTGCCGGTGGGGCTCTGCACCCACCAAATTTTCCTCGTTGGTGCTCCAGCCCCGGAGCACCCACAGAGTTGGCGCCTAAGGTGCCACTTTTGATGTGATCAGTGGGGGGAGCGGCTGCTCCCCCTGCTCTCCCCCAGCTACGCTCCCCCGCCCTTAGGAGCCAGAGGGACCTGCCGGATGTTTCCTGGGAGCTGCCCCAGGTAAGCACCTCCAGGACTCCCCACCTCGCCCCCCAGCTCTTAGGGGTGGGGTGGGCACCCACTTATGGTGGCCCACAAGACCCTCCTGCCCAGTTCCAGGGGTTGTCAGGGGACAGGGGAGGGGGTGGATGGGGCAGAGGTCCTGGAGTGGGGGGGCATCAAGGAACGCAGGGGGTTGGATGGGGCAGGAGTCCCGGGGGGCGGGGATGGGCAACGACCCCCTCGTGGGGTGAGGAAGGAATCAGTTTTTAAGATTTTGGCAGCTCATCACTGACAGAGTCCCATTAAAGACTATGGGATGTCAAACAGGTACAGGGGTACTAGTAGGTACTAGATACTAGTGGATCTCTTGGCCATATTGGGGGCCTAAATGTTGATATGGTTATGGTAATAGAACTCCCAGACCAGTGCAGCTAGTCCCTCACACACAGTGTAATACCTTGGGGGCATTAGCACAAGCCAAGACGATGTTTCCAAGTTAACCTTTTCATATAGTTCTGCAATCCCCTGGAAAATTGTTTTCCAGGAGGGTCTTCTGTTTATGACTGGGTGGCAAAATGCTGTCAAAATGAGGTAGCCAGGAGACATTAACTACGCCACAAGACAAGAGAGAAATCACGCATGTACATCTGCTTTAAGAGCCCCTTCTTGGAGTACGGCGGGGAGGGGAACACAACCTCTGACTATATTAATATTTATATAGCTTTCTAGAAACACTATATTGTCAGTACATGGATCCTGAGAGGTGCACACGGTTTCTTTCACTGGATTTATTTGCTTTACATTTCAAAGGGTATTGTTTTGCATCAAAAGAGCACGCAGGCTTATCACAGATGGGCTTGCATTTCTGATAAACTCAGACACAAGGAGCTGCTTGGACAGAAATGTTACAGAGGTTTCGGATTTGCAAGTGGTGTTTGCTGACTGACAGGTGATAATAACCCAATCCTTAGAAGAAAAGAAGGTAAATCAGTGGGCAGGAAAGGGAAAACAGTACAGACTGTAGCCTTCTTACATAATTGATGTACTGGCTCCAGATAATTGTTCGTATGAAAGAGTTGTTGTGATTAGTTTCTATGTCTACATCATGGACTGTACAGCGGCGCAGCTGTATCGTTGCAGCAGTGCCGCTGTAAGTTCGCCCATGTAGCTGCTCTATGCCAGCTGGCGAGAACTCACCTGCCAGCATCATTAAACCACCCCTGACGCGCGGCAGGAGCGCGTCTCCTGCCGACAGAGCACTGTCCCTACCTTGCAGGTTTTTTGGTCAGTCAAGGGTGTGTTTTTTTCACACCCCTGACCAAAAAAATGTTTACCAACAAAAGTGGGAGTACAGACATAGCCTAAATCAACAGCATTCCTTTTAAGGGACACTGGTTTGTTCTACAGAAAAACAGCAAATTCCAGGTGCAGCTGCAAGTGGCAAAGGGCTTTCTGTAGATCATTTTTTTAATTATTAGCTTGTAGCTTTCGGTTTGTTTAGTTTTTCCACAAATTCTTCCTGAGATCTTTTGTTAGGGTAGAAAAAGAGCAGTCACAACACTGAACCAGGAACTGTTTTTGAAGA
Source organism: Lepidochelys olivacea (assembly GCF_965140295.1). NCBI lineage: Eukaryota > Metazoa > Chordata > Testudines > Cheloniidae > Lepidochelys > Lepidochelys olivacea. Next base: position 273,591,537 of record NC_140411.1, read on the forward strand.
CTGTTTTCAAATAGTTATTTCTCTCATGTTTATACTTTTAAAAGAGTTTAAGCCTAATTTATTTTTTTTAGCAGATAACCATTTTTTCCTTGTGAAGTATAAAAGAGGCCTGAAAAGTCTTTCACTTTTTCTTGTAAAGAATTGTATTTTCTGCCTGTCTTACCTTTAAAAAAAATAGTAATGTCAAGTCTGGTATTCCTTGGTGTTGTAGGAAGACCCATCAGATGCTTCAGAGCTTTCACGGATGGAAGGCCAGTGGGGTCTTGACTCCTTGTCAGAGGATTCAAGGGTTTCTTCCAATTGTTTTATGTAAATATGTATTATCAAAAACCACCAGACTGTTGCCTCAGTCTGAATAAGAGCATACACTCCTCCTCAACTGAGCAGGTTTCATTTGTTTGGGATCGTCTGATGCCATAATCCCATCCAATCTCCAGTCTTCCACAGATACTTCCAGATAGGCAAAACCTGAATTTCTAATTCATTAAAAAAAATGACTGCCCTCTCCTCCCCCACACTACTTTACTGTGGTGCAGATGGAGAGTGAGGCCTCATCTACCCTAAAGAGTAAGGTAGATGCAAGGCAGCTTAAGGCAACATAAACATCTACACTAAAATGTTGGTCCCACCAATGTAACTCACCTGCTGTAGCTGACATGCAGCAGGAGATGCTAGTGCTTCTCAAGCAGCAAACAGACATGCTGGGGACTCTTACTGACCGTCAGCTTCAACAGACCAGTGCTCACCTCTCTCTTCAGCCCATAGAAAACCGCATTGCGGCACCTCCCTACACCCCTTCCTCTCCCCACACACATTCCACATGGCATCTGGGGCTGCTGCACTATCCCCACCATTCCACCCTGCAGGAGAGTACAGGCAATCACAGCTGCACACACGCACTGATCTACGAGAGACATGGTTGGTGTATGTGTTTGTGAAATGGAAAATGTTCTTTCCCCTTCAAAGGTTCTTTTTCCTGTGTTTATAAAGTTTCATTCTGTTATAAATATATCTGTTTCCATGTATTTGGAATAAAAGTCTATTCATGGAAACTTCGGTCATCTTTGTTAGTTCACAACATATGGTGGCTGGGGCTGACATCATTCACAGATCATAGCAATAGGTGTACACACAAAGCACTCATCACAAGTTTCATACCAGGGTGCAAAAAAACAATGACAGGCAGAGAACACTATAGCAACACACACTACTGTGGCTCACTACTAAACTGCTCTTTCAAAGCCTCACTGAGCCAAATAGCTCCCCACTGATCTCTTCTTATATCACTAATATCTGGCTGCTCAAAATCAGTGGACAGCCATTCCATCTCCACCCCAGCAGAAACTTTCCCCTCCTTTACTTCACAGATATCATGAAACACACAGTAGGCAGCTATAACCATTGAGATACTTTTTTCACTGTGGTCTAATCTCCTGAATAGACAGCAACAACAGCAGACTTTCAAACAGTCAAGGGCACGTTCAGCTGTCATTCTGCACCTGCTGAGCCTGTAGCTGAAGCGCTCCTTGCTGCTGTGGAGGTGGCTGGTGTTCAGCTTCATGAGCCATAGAAGTAAGAGGTAGGCAGGGTCTCCCAGTATCACTATTGGCATTTAAACATCCCCAGTGGTAATTGTCTGATCTAGAAAGAAAGTCCCTGCTTGCAGATTTCTGAACAGACCTATGTTCCTAAAAATGCATGGGTCATGCACCTTCCCTGTCTATCCCATGCTGACGTCAGTAAAATGCCCCGGTGATCCACCAGAACTTGCAATACCGTAGAAAAGTAGCCATTTCTGTAGATGTACTCAGTAGCAAGGTGGTCTGGTGCCAAAATAAGTATAAGCATGCCATCTATCACTCCACTGCAGTTCAGGAACCCCATTGCTGCAAAACCATCCACTATTTCCTGCACATTTTCCAGAGTCACAGTCCTTCATACCAGGATGCAATTAATGGCCCTGCACACTTGCATCAGGGCAATCCCCACAGTGCATTTCCCGATTCCAAACTGGTGCCACACTGATCAGCAGAAATCTGGCATTGCAGACTTCCACACAGTGATCACCACTCGCTTCTCCACTGTCAGTGCAGCTCTCATTTTGTTGTCATAGTGCTGGAGGGCTGGGGTGAGCTCCGCACTCAGCTCCAGGAATGTGACCTTGTGCATCCAAAAGTTCTCCAGCCACTGCTCGTCATCCCAAACCTGCATAACAATGCTATCCCACCAGTCAGTGCTTGTTTCTCAGGCCCAGAGCTAGGTGTCCCTGTCCGTGTGCACCGTATGCAGCTGCTCCATTAATGCCAAACCAACCTTGAGCTGTTTCTTTCTATGTCCCACAGCAAGCTAGTCTCCAAGGAATCATCATGTTCCCCACAGCTCCCCTGGTGAGTCTGCAAGTACTGCAGGATAAGGCATGTTGTGCTCGCAATGCTCATGACAATAGTGCAGGGCTATGCAGAATCCATACTTCTCACAGAGATGGCAGACACATCGGTTTGTGGGGCTTTTGAAAAGAGGCATGAAACATTATGGGATGGAGAACACTGCATCATGGGATGTTGAAACCACGTTCCCAGTCACCCTGTGTAACTCGTTTGAGGGATTGCAAACCATTCCCAAAACACTCTGTGCTAGATGGTGGCAAGTTGCACAGTGGGATCGCTACCCATGGTGCACTGCTCTCTGTATCGATGCAAGCGCTGGTCGTGAGGATGCGCACTGCCAACAAAAAGAGCATAGTGTGGACATGCAAAAGCGATTTTATTACTGCGGTGGCTGTACATCGACGTAACTTAGGTCAACTTATTTTTATAGTGTAGACTTGCCCTCAGGAGAGAGTACCTCTTTCAGGCCTTCCTTATACATCACAAAGAAATTTTAAAAAATGCACAGACTTAGATTTTCTTTTCCTCTGCAGGTCATCTTTAAAGCCAGAAAGAGTTTAGGGTTTATATACTGTAGCACAGCCTACTTTGTTAACGTTTTGAAGGTAAAAGAACTCACATGCAATGATATTTTTCCTGAGCCTTCTCATTTGGTTGTGAAATATTATTTGAACTGTTTAAAGGGGATATCATATCGTGATAACACAGTGCTCTGCCCCATGAGGACTTTGGAGAAGCAAAATGCCTCCCCACTATAGAGGGGAATTCGCAGACTGAACCATCTCACCTGGCCTGGCCTGCCTTGCAAGCTGGTAACATGTTCCCACTGGTCACGGGGGAGAAGGGGTGGGCAAGCAGGCTTTGAATGTGCTTGGTGGGGAAAGGTTCCCTGCACAATAACCACTCACTTCCTATGCACCTATGAAAGCATTAGGTCCAGATTGTCCCTATCTATCTCCAATGTTGAATCTAATCGGAATAAAATTATTGCACTACAAAATGTTGGAAGCTTCCTGGAATGCGCTCAGCTCTGCAAGTCCAGTTGAAGGTACTCAGATACTACAGTTAGAGGGGACATATAAGTATAGAGGTGGACAGACCAACACAACATCAATAGGAGCTGAGGGAGTTCAGCACCTTACGTGATCCAGTCAAAAGTTAATTTTAGGGAAAAGTGTGTGTTTTATTTGATCATACTTCAGAAATGTCTTTGCAGAGCTGTCCACACAGGTCTTCATATTTTTTTCCCTATTTATTCTTTAGCTAGCAGTCTTGAATTCAGACATTTCAAAAGCATTATTGAAATAAAAGAGAATGAGCTGATAGGAAGAAAGATGGGCCAAATCTAGCCACTGATCCACATTGAAAACTCCCTTTGAAATGGGAATCCTGCAGGCAGAATGATTGTAGAATTGGGTATTTAATAAAACTTTGCTTCCCTAACTAGAAAGATGCAGACTTGGATTGTTAAGACACATCAAGGAAGATTTTAAAAGGTGGAGAAGTATCTTTGAAGACTTGGACCTATTCGTGCTCATTTGACACATTTTTCATCAGGGCATAGTCTTTTTGGCATGTCTGGACAATGTGCATTGACGGATAATTGAAAAAAAATATGTCACATTGAATGTATGCACCTCTGTTCACTAAAACTGACAAGCCCCAACAAGACTGGCAGAAAGAGAGCACACCAATTCAGGAACAACAGCTGGGGGGCATTTAATGACTTAAGAAAAATACTCTCTCCTTTTAACTCATCAGAGTTCTCATTGAAATGTTTTTGGCAATCCTGGTCACTGCTAAGAGAATATCCTCAGTAGTGAATATAAAGTAACTCAGAACAAAGACTGAATGCCAATAGATAAAGCCTCTAGTAGTAATTTAGAATTGATTTGGATCATTTCTGTGAATTATATACACACTTCTTAAAAAATTGCCCTATATCTATCTGAAAAACATCTTTAAAAGAAAAAGAAGTTAATGAGCTTTTACTGCAGCTACTGTAGATGTAGCAGACTCTTAGGCCTGGTCTATACTACAGAGTTAGGTCGACATAAGGTAGCTTACATCAACCTAACCGTGTAGGTAGCTACACTAGAAAGTTCTTCCCGCCACTTTAACTCACCAGCTATGCCGACCTAATAAATCCACCTCAACGAGAGGCATAATGTTTAGGTTGATGATAAGAGTGATGTAGTGTCAGAGTAGACATCACACTGCTGATGTCGATTTTAGTGGCCTCCAGGAGGTGTCCCACAATTTCCCACCATGACCACTCTGGTCACCATTTTGAACTCTGCTGGCCGGCAGCCAGTTATACAGGTACCTGCGCCTCACCTTTTAAAGCCCTGGGAATTTTTGAAATTCCATTTCCTGTTTGATTGGCATGGAGAGCTAACATAACAACTGCCCAGCTGACCAGGCTGGCTCCAGACAACAAACATGCTCCTGCCTGCAGTACATCTCAGGTGGTGGATCTTCTGGGTCTGTGGGGAGAGGATGCTGTGCAATCATAGCTCTAATCCAGCCATAGGAACTTTGACATCTATTGCCAGATAGCGTGGGGCTTGGTGGGGAAGGGCTACAACAGGTACACGCAGCAGTGCTGCATGAAAATCAAGGAGCTACAGCAGGCATACCAGAAAGCAAGGGAGGCTAACAGTAGATCTGGTATGGAGCTGCAGACATGCAGTTTTTACAAGGAGCTGCATGCCATCCTCAGCGGCAATCCCACCTCCACCACCAAGTGTCCCATGGATACTTTGGGGGAGCTGGAGTCACAGGGCACTGCAGTGAACCCTGATGACGAGGTTCTGGATGAGGAAGAGGAGGAGGAGTATGGGGGACAGGCAATCGGGTGATCCAGTGGTGTGGCAAGCCAGGACATGTTTTTGATTCCTGAGCAGTCAGGCCACTTCCAGCAGTCCAGCATGTGTGAGCCTGATGCAGGGACGGTAATCTCTGGTAAGTACTCAATTTGTTTCAATATTGCTGGGACACATCTGTTCATTTACCCTTTTATAATCAGGCTCGAAGAGATAGTGAAATAACCAATAGAGGTAGAGTGACTATCTGCTTCTCATTCCCCTGTACATTTAGGGAGAGGGGACCCTGCAAAACACTTTGTTTATGTGCATCGGGATGTCCTGTGAATCCTCCATAGAGATCTCTAGGAATCTTTCCTGGAGGTAATCTGCTATCCTCTGTTGATGGTTTCTTGGGAGGGCTGCCTTATATCTTCCACTGTGGGAGGACACTTTCCCATGCCACTCAGCAATCACTTCAGCAGGCACCATTGCAGCACACAGGCTAGCAGCATATGGACCCAGTCTACAGCGAAGCGAGCAGGAGCTGTTCCCTTTCAGATTCGGTTACCTCATGAGTGAGATATCAGTTAAAATCACCACCACCTGCAGGTTCTGGATTTAGGGGCAGGAGACCCAGGCGACCACCGAGGGTGCTGGTCATGGGGGGGCGCCAGGCTCAGGGTGCTCTTTTTGTTGTTAGCAAAAACAATCCTTTAGCAATAAAGAAGACTGTGACTCACATGAGAATAATGACCAAAAAAAATCTGGTTTACATGAAAATGACAGAAACGATAAAGAAGAATCAGCCTTGCATGATGACAGAAACAGCAGTGAGAAAAATTGCACACCACAACTTAGTACATCAGATCGTGCTTTATGGCTGACGATCCTAAACTCTGCCGCTATTGATTGTACAATTTTGAACGGGCTGGGCAAAATCTAGGATATGACGTTTCCAGTAAATGAGTAGAAGTGACATTTCTCAAAGTCACACTGCGAAAGAGTGCTCAAGAATGGTGAGAAACTGAATCGACGTTGGCTAGTTTACTCAAAATCAACTGACAGAGTGTTCTGTTTTTGTTGCAAAATATTTGACAAGAATGCAAAATTCTTGCTTGCACTTTCTGGGTACAATTACTGGCATAATTTAGCTGATACTCTGAAGCAACAAGAAAGGTCACCCAGCTATTTTATGGCCTACTCCAAATGGATGAAGGTCAAATCCACGTTCAACCTGAATAAATGAATAGATGCAGAAAGTCACACATTATTGATGTAAAAACCCAACGTTGGAGGAACGTGCTCAAGCATCTGATCTCAATTACCCTCTTCCTTGCAAAGAATTATTTGGCTTTCTGGAGCTCGTCCAATAAGTTGTTCACTGAACATAATGATAATTTCCTCAGTTTAGTAGAACGCCTTGGGAAATATGATGATGTCATACATGAGCACCTACGTCGAGTAGTTCGCAAAGAAGCTATGGACCATTACAGCAGCAAAAAAAATCAAAACTAATTGATTGACCTTATGGCAAGGAAGGTGCTTGATAACATATTGATGACGCTCGGCAAAGTGAAGTACTACTGCACTCCTGACATGAGTCACAGTGAAAAATATCATTTACGGTAAGATTTGCTGGTGACGATGATGGCTATCCAAGGAAAAGAACACTTTATCTGTTTAACATCTGTAGACAACTCCACTGGAAAAGGCCTAGCAGAACTGTTTATGAATGTTTTGAATGAGAATAAAATAAAGCTTCAGGAATTCCGTAGCCAAAGCCATGACAACAGGGCAAACACGAAGGGAGGAAACAGTGGCATTCAGGCAAACATCCTCGTGCTGAATCCAAGAGCTTTCTATACATCCTGTTTTCAGCATCCAACTATCAGGTGGAAGATCCTCACTGACAATGTTACAAATCTGACCGTGAAGCTGCTAGATGACACTCGCTGGGAGAGACACATTGACAGCATAAGGCTAGTGAGGTACCAAGTGACTGAAGTTTACAGCATCTTGATGGAACTGGCGTAGCTGAATAAAGCCGAGGCCGGACTCCAACACGAGGTGCAAAACCTGGCAAACCAGATCACTGACTTCAGATTTTTGATCTCAGTTATCGTTTGGCACAATATCCTGTTCCAAGTAAATGTTTCAAGCAAGGCATTACAAACTCAGTTGATGGACATCATGATTGCTCCTACTTTGAGGAGAAGCTGCCTTGATTTCATTGTGGCCTATACAGACAACGGATTTGAAGATGCCATCACTGCTGCCAAAGAAATGGTGGAAAACTTAGGAGTTCAGCCAGTCTTCAAGGAAACTCATATTCATTGGAAAAAAAGACAGTTTGGTTACAAGGGCAGAGATGAGGTGATGGGAAGCTTGGAAGAAAAAATGAAGAAGGAAGGTTTTTGCTTGCTCATTGATACTGCTCAAATGTCCATAGGTGCTGACTTACTCAGATACCGGGGGTGCTTGATCCCTGCTCCACCCCAGGCCCTGCCCCCACTCCACCCCTTCCTCTAAGCCCCCACCTCTGCCCCACCTCTTTCCATTCCCTTCCCGACCTCTTCCTGCCCCCGCTCCCGCTCCCACCCTCACCACCCCAGCGCCTCCTTCATGCTGCGGAACAGCTGATCATGGTGGGTGAGAGATGCTGGGGGCACCTGTCTGGAAGCTGGCTACCCCGTTGCCAACCAGTTTGGGGTTGGAAAGTCAACTGTGGGCAAAGTGATGGAGAAGATAGCTGAGGCAATCAGGTGTGTGGTTTACCCCAAGGTGGAAGGCATTAAAGCTATTCCAGAGGTAATTGCTTGCTTTGAGAGAATGGGGATTCTGGTAGTGCCCTCACTGGGCTGGGGCCATTGATGGGACTCATGTGCCCATAGTTTGCCCTCCTCAAGGAGGGTGTGAGTACATAAACCACAGAGGATACTACTCCATCATTATGCAGGCTCTAATGGAGCATAGAGGCAGACTTACGAACGTCATTATAGGCTGTACTGGAAAAGTTCATGATTCCAGTGTTCTTCACCTCTCTGGAGTCTATATTCATAGACAGGCTGGGACACTGTTCCCACCAAATGACATTGACATAAATGGTGTTACTGTCCCCACTGTTATTCTGTGGGACTCTGTGTACTCCCTTTCACGCTGGCTTCTAAAACCATACCCTGAGATTCAGAGGCCCTGGCAAAAAAGGTTTAATTACACTTGTCACAGTTTCTGGAGTCCCTATCTCAGATTATGGACATGCATGACTCAGTGGAAGAAGGGGAACAGTACCTTTGTGAATGTGCTTATGGGGAAAAAGTGGCTCATTTTTGAGGGGTGGGGGGGTCAGTGCTTGGGATGGGTATGGGCTTGATTGCCATGCAATGTAAGTCTGAATGACACAATGAATAGTGGATGTGGTTGGAGAGGGAGCAGAAAGGGTGTACAGATGGAGTGTATTGAAATGTAAATTGCTGTACATAGCTAAATAGAGGAATATCATTCTCTTACTAATGCTTAATTGCTCCTGAATCTGGTTTTAGCTTTATTATCTCACATCGTGTTTGTATGATGTGATGCAGTGATAGCAATAAACTTCCTTGAAAACATAACATGATTTATTTGTAAACTTGTCTTAAAATAGTAATACACTCACAGTATTGGGCACGCCAGCTGCCATAACAAAACCACAAACACACACTGCTAAAATCTGCAGCTTTACTCCACCCCATACCCGGCACAGTTCTGGGAATAAAAGGACACCCCACTTATACTTTGGAGAAATGATTTTGTGACCTGCAGACTGCATGGATTACCTATAACTGAAATGCACTTGATTTGGAAATAAAATACTGTTTTCCCAAACACACACACTCAGTTCACTGTTTACAGGCAGCTCCATTGACCCAGTGATTACAGAGAGGCATATTTCTTATTTCTGAAAGGAAAACATGAATGACCCTAGCAATCTCTGAGTGAACAGTTAAAATAACCTTTACAGCTGTTTACAAATGTTTAAAATTTCAAATCACCATTTTGAACTTCACGTGCTGGAAGGGAGAGGGAGAGAGAAAGCCAAGGTGCAGTGGTACAATCTGCCATTCATGGCCACACACTGGTAGATGGGGCTTATTGTTTTTCCATTGCTTCTTACAGCAGAAATCCTTCCCACTGCTATAACAATAAGCTGTACATTTGAGTCATACACTTACCAAGCTCTGGGACAGCTTTTATCTCCACTGGGTTTTCTGCAGGCTGTATAGTGGGCTGTTCATTATGGGGGAATCAAACTTCTCTTCCAAATAGGGGCCGAGAATATGCTGTTGATCCTCACCCACAACCTGCTCTGGGACTAGTCTCATTAAAAGTCACTTCATGCTCCTCCTGGCTCCCATCAGTGCTCATGCTGGATTCAGGGGCCAGCAGGGCACCATCCCAGCTGACCAGGTCATCATGAAGCACGGATGGCTGCCCAAAACCCAGCCAAAGTCATCATAAAAAATGGGCTTGTCATTGGTGAATTGCCCAAGGTTTGGTTCTTGTCACTGGTTTTCCGGTACTCATTCTTCAGCTTCTTAATACCCTCCCTGCATTGATCCCCTGTCCGGTAAATCTGCAGAGCTGCCAGCTTTTTAGCTATGTGCTGGTATGCATGGATCATTCTTGGAGCTTTTGCTGATGTCCACAGTTTTACAGGCCTCACACCAGAGATTCACCAAATGTTGACTATGCTCCCGTGACCATGAAGCAGCTCACTTTGCAAAAGTCTTGATGAGTACACTCTCCACTGAAAACCCAGGAGACTCTCTGACAGTGTGCCTGCAGATTGGTGATCTGAAAAGAATGGGTTAACGCTGACCTGAGCTGCTGTCGTTCGGCAGGGAGGAGTAGCTTCCGTTTTCAATAGAGTGGACTGCAGATTGTTGAGATAGAGAGGACTAAGGAACTTATACTATGGAATTGTGGGATACTTTTGGCAGACTACTGGGACATAGACTCAAGGACTCATAGACATTAAGATCAGTAGGGACCATTATGATCATCTGCACAATGCAGGCCACAGAATCTCACCTACCCACTCCTGCAATAAACCTCTCACCTATGTCTGAGCTATTGAAGTCCTCAAATCATGGTTTAAAGACTTCAAGGTGCAGAGAATCCTCCAGCAAGTGACTCGTGCCCCATGCTGCAGAGGAAGGCGAAAAACCCCCAGGGCCTCTTCCAATCTGCCCTGGAGGAAAATTCCTTCCCGACCCCAAATATGGCGATCAGCTGAACCCTGAGCATGTGGCCAAGATTGACCAGTCAGATACCCAGGAAAGAATTCTCTGTAGTAACTCAGATCCCACCCCATCTAACATCCCATCACAGGCCATTGGGCCTATTTACCATGAATAATTAAAGATCAATTAATTGCCAAATTCATGTTATCCCATCATACCGTCTCCTCCATAAATTTATCGAGCTAAATCTTGAAGCCCGATAGGTCTTGACATGAGTCAAGCAGGGCCATGTCTACACTGGAAAGTAATAGAGCTTGAATCCTGGGTCCTGGCTTGACTTGTGCTCAGACCATCCAGGGTCCTGGGATCCTGGGTCTGAGCTCTGGGTTAGTGCATTATAGATACAAGGGGGTCTAGGCTTGAGCCTGAGCTCAAGCACGAGTTTATGTTGCAGTGTAGATATACCCTAAGGCAGTGGTTCCCAAACTTTTTCCACCACTTGTGCAGGGAAAGCCCCTGGTGGGCCGGGCCGGTTTGTTTAACTGCCGCATCCGCAGGTTTGGCCGATCGTGGCTCCCAGTGGCCGTGGTTCACTGCTCCAGGCCAATGGGAGCATCTAGAAGCAACGCGGGCTGAGGGATGTACTGGCCACCGCTTCCAGCAGCTCCCATTGGCCTGGAGCAGTGAACCGCGGCCACTGGGAGCCACGATCGGCCGAACCTGTGGACGCGGCAGGTAAACAAACCGGCCCGGCCCACCAGGGGCTTTCCCTACACAAGCGGCAGAAGAAGTCTGGGAACCACTGCCCTAAGGAAAGAAATTCAAAGGTCCTCTGGTTCCTATCAGTCACAACAATCCAATGATCACAAACCCACTCACCTAATCTTCTCCCATGTAGTTTCTCATAAGGCTTAAGACCATAAGGCTTACCTGTGTGTATCTCTCTCTATATATATATGCCAGATCCTCAGGTGCAACAAAGAAGTGATCAGTGTTTTAGGAGGGAGAGGGTGGGATTAGATAGATTTACACTTCAGGGCACCTGGGAGCTGCTTTAACCTCCACCAGCATATAACAGCTCCCAAGGCATCAGTCCACCAACCAGCCCCACCTCCTCTCTACCCCAGAATGCTGTCTACACAAGGGGAATACTTTGCTCCTGCATTTATGGCACCTTTAAGCCTTCTCTGTGCTGAGGATCTGGCTCCTGCATAGATAAAATTGAGAGAACTAACAAGCAATGTACATTGCAGAAATGAATAATCACATTCTTATTCCTGTTTCCTCACCCTCCTCACACCTTTCTCATACTGTTGGCGATGCACTTACTTTTGGAAGTTACCGCCCTTATTTACCAGTATCTGCTGGGAGAATCTATTTATGGGAAGCTAAGAATGGTGCCTCTTACTTTTTTCAAGGTAGAGTGTTACATATTACAACAGCATTTAAACTTTACGTGCCAGTTCCAATAAAAGATGCCATAAATATCAGCTCATGTGACTGGCGGTTATTTCTGCGTTAGCACTATAGACCTTTAAAAAGGGTACAATAAAAATAAATTACACAGCATACAAATTTTATTATCGAAAGCACCTGAGGTGATGATTTCAGGGAATAAAACTGTAGAGGTATTTTAGGGGGAAAAAAAACCCTCTTGAAAACAGAAACAGGTGCTATAGCAGGAAGTCACAGAACACAGGTCTGCTGTAAGATTTATTTAATTTCACAATCTTTGTTTTTAAATCTTAAAATTATATTGTAGAAGAGTTACTGCAAAAGCTCTAGAAATTTGGTTTCACTCGGTCACTAAATGGCACAACAATTTTTAGTAACTTTGCTATCTTTTAAAAAAATACAACTTAGGTAATAGTTTGATTATTACACTTCTCATTTTATATCTTCTTAACCTAATACGGGGTTTGGTATATTACATTTCTTTTTGTTTAAATGTTAATATACTATTAGCCTACATGTACTGTAAAGAAACTAGGATGCAGGTTGAAAGAAGCAAGGGATGAACTGAGAAGAAGCTTGAAAAAATTGTTTTGCAGTCAATCAGAATTGCTTGCTGAGTTAGAATACCATTCCTTTTGCATCCCAAGGGCATAAATCATATAGGGTTTGGGACTAATAACTGACAGGTTCAGTAATTGAAGGTCTCTAGGACTGCAGGGCTCAGGATCTTGAGGAACTGGTACTCTGGCAGATACTATCTCTATCTATGTTATGAGAAAAGAACTGAAGAGGAAATGTTAAAGAATCTGGGAAATGGAACAGCATTGGTTTGGGTTGTGTTTTGATTCAATTTCAGAAAAGTAAGAGATTATATTTACATGAGACCAGGGGTGAAAGTAAATTAGAGGATTTACCAATACGCCGGACTCCTGAGCAGGGGGTGTGGCCTCAACTGGAAGAGGTGTGGCCTCAACCAGAAGAGGCAGGGCCTTAAATCCCCGGGCCCTTTAAATATTGATTTAAAGGGCCAGGGCTTCAGCTGCGGTAGTGGTGACTGGGAGCCCGGGGCCCTTTAAATCACCCCCGAGCTACCAGCTGCAGCGGCGGCTGGGAGCCCCGGGGCTCGGGGGGTGATTTAAAGGGCCCAGGGCTCCAGCTGCTGCTACCGCAGCAGAGCCCCAGGCCCTTTAAATCACTGAGGAGCCCTGAGGGCTCCCAGCTGCCACTGCTACCCTGGGCCTCTGGGCTCTGGCAGAGCTTTAAAGGGCTTGGGGCTCCGCTTTGGTAGCAGCTGCCAGAGCCCCGAGCCCTTTAAAATCCCGCCTGAGCCCTGCTGCCCGAGCCCTGGGGTAGCGGTGGCTGGGCTCCATCAGGGATTTAAAGGGCCCTGGGGTTCCAGCTGCCACTACTGCCCCAGCCCTTTAAATGCCCACTGGAGCCCCACCGCTGCTACCCCAGGGCTTCAGCAGCAGGGCTCCGGCGGGGATTTAAGGGGCCAGGGCAGTAGTGGTGGCTGGAGCTCTGGGGCCCTTTAAATCCCCGCCAGAGCCCTGCCACCGCTACCCCGGGGCTCGGGCAGCAGGGCTCAGGCTGGGATTTAAAGGGCCCCGGGGGGGGGGGGGGTAGTAGCGTCTGGAGCTCCGGGGCCCTTTAAATCCCCACCGCAGCCCCACTGCCACTACCCCAGTACTTTATATTGCCCTCTCAGAAAACCGGTCCTGGTACGGCACACTGGCTCTTACCGGTAGGCCGTACCGCGGAGTACCGGCTTACTTTCACCTCTGCATGAGACTCAGAATGGAATAATTGGAACTGCATGTCCAGTACATGAATCAGGTGGGTGAGTCCATACATATTGTCAATAAGTGCACATCAGATTTGCTTAGTTTAAAAGTAAAAAAAAAAAAAAAAGTCTTATCTAACTGTTCTACCTCCAAACTAAACCAGGGATCTGAAAGTCAAGCTGGGTTCTCTCTGGCATATGCACCGTGATCACCTATAATAAAGGTTCTGCAATGGACCTTGATTGCTAATTCTGTTGATCACACATGAGCTAAAATTGGTACCAGCTCCCTTTCCATGAGTGTGTTCGTTCTGCATTGTTAACAGGAGTAGAATGTAGTACAGTTGTTTGTTTGTTTTTACATAGAGTAAAATCAAACCCAGAATATACACAGAACAGATACATTGTTTAAGAAGATGCTATTTTTACAATTTTTTATGATCACGTTATTGATCATAACTATATTTAATGTTAATAGATGTGTCAATGAAAATAAGTTTTCTTTCCTCTAGAGATTCCACGGCAAGGTTTTCTTAGTTACAAAATTGGATTATTTATAAATAGTGAGAATGTCTATGAACTAATAAATGTTGCCAAGCACGGACTTTTTTTTTCTGCAGATGCTTATGTCAGGGCTGCCTCTCTGATATACTTTTTCTACACTAAAATCTTTATTGACAAGAGGATGCAAATTAGAAATATACCATGAAGGTAGATGTGGTCATTCATTGCTATTAGGAAAATATAAGGTTTCAATTTGAGTTGAGTAAGTATTTCTGCACCAGCCTCAGTGTTGATTTCATTAAAAAAAACATTAACACAATTAATTAAGGGATCAGCATTTTTAAGCCTTGAAATCCAAGGTAAATGCTCAGGGACTGACAGCCTATTAAGTATTGCTTTGGTGCTAGGTCTGACAGAATTCCTGTTCTGATATTTGGAGGAAACTGTGTATTCTCGCTTGAGCCAACAGAGATAAACAGAACATTATTACTGGCATTTTCCCACAATGCCCCCTGAACCAGAGCTCATTCATTCAGTAGTACACTGGTATTGGAATGAATGGGCTACAGGTTTATTGACAATAGAAAATTAACCAAAGAAACACGGATCAGGCACATTATATCAACATGTACACGATCTCTCAGTCTAGGAATAAGCTCCTATTCAGAATAAAAGGCACCAGACACTTCCAGACAGACGTCTAGAGTGCAGATTTGTTAACCTTCGGATGACCTGTGGAGCCCATCCGTTTTCCTGGATTTTTGGGATGGGCTGAAGAGCATCAGTCAAAGTACACGGAGAAGGGATGGCAAGATGTGATCTGCAATTATGAGAGAAAATAACTTGGTGGGAGAGGAATTTATTTTATGTGAGAATATTAATATTTACAACATTTGGGTTTTGTTTACATTTGGGATTTGTTGTACAAGCTCTTAGTTTTGAAATCAGTCTAAATAAATAAATATATGATGAGGGCTGATCTTTTGACGAATGAATAGCCTTTCATCGGCAATGAAGGTTCCAGAATACTCCAGCCTATACTTGGCAAGAGTACTTAGCATATTGACTGCAACCTATAGGGATTGCAGGGTGGGTTTTGAAAAACAAAAACCAGACTGAACCCCAATCCAAATACCAAACCAAGCTTTTAAGATTCACCTCGTTCTTTCCAGCCTCCAGGAGCACCTCTATTTTTGCTGATCTCCCACAACACAGATCTCAGAACATCTAACAAGATATCTTCTTTGAATCCCTTCACGGATTTCCCCTTGCCTTTGGCATCACATTCAAATTTCTCATCCCCATCCTTACCTATGTTATACCACACACACCTATATTTCATTTCCTTCTCTCCTTTCCAGTCCAACTTTTTATCCTCTTCCCAAGACATCACCCTACCTGCTGCTACTACTGTTTATTAAGCTAATCAGGATTATTTTGCTATTTATCTTGTCCTTCATCCCTCCCTCCCACTATGTATTTGTTGTACTCACCTGTTGTTCTCTTGTGATATGAAAGGTCTTGGGGGCAGGGACTTTTTATTGTATATGTTTAAGTGCTTAGCACAATGGAGCCCTGATCCTCTTTAAGTGCTACAATAATAATAAATAATTAAGTGCTCTTTTTTATTCCCCTACTCTGATCTTAGAACCTTCTTCCATCCATCTCTTATGCCTGGAACTTCTTCCCTATCCCTGTGCTCCAAATATGTATCCTAATATCCCTCTTTTCATTGAAATCCTTCCTTACAATAAACATTTTCCATTGAAGACACAGACTGTTAATCCACCAGAGAAAGTAACCCACAGCACTATATTATCTGTACTTTTTGAAATTTTGATTCTTATCTAGTGTATTATGTGTCTAAACTTAACCATCTGTTTTAAATGTTAAGCTCATTGGGGCAGATAGTGTTTTACTCTGTGGTTTGTAAAACATGGACCACAATGACGGTGCTCTGGAAATCATAATTATATCTTCTGTTAACTTCTGTCTTTGAATCTTGTGCATTCTTGGTCTGCAAGAGAAAGAGGCATAATACATTCTGAGCATTAGGGAACTATGCCCTGAAAAACATAAACCTTTAAGAACCAAATCCTCCTTAGTCTAAGCAGTGTTCCAAAATCTGCCAGCCACTTATTGATCGCTTGACTCACACCCAAATTGTTCAACCAAGCTACTCTTGACCTAAGGTGACTGTATTTCTCTGTATCAGCAGGAACAATACTCTTCCAGACTAATGTCCGTTTATTAAATTTTTTGCTGAAAACTAGGGCTTCCCCTCCCCACATCCTTTCTTGGGGGGTCTTTGACATGTTCTGATGTCTTTAGTACACTGGGCATTTCCAATTCATGCTTCCTTCCACTATACTCAGGCTCAATTCTTATGGAGGTTGCACTGGCAACTGGTGGAACTTTAGGGGCAAGGGTTTTTTTTTTTTTGCATGTAGAGAATACTTTTTGACCTGCACACTCTGTTCCAGCAGCACTGATGGCCTATAACCAGTCAGTCCTCTCCTGAGTCACCACTAGAATCAGTCATGCACTGTAAGTCTTTTTCCAGTTTAACACCAATATTATTATCAATTGGTATTTCACCAACAGATACACAGTAAAAGGCAGTCCCTGCTCCAGAGTTTACATCCTAAATAGACAGAAAGGGTTTGTAGTGGTGAAAGGGAGTATTATTATCCCCATTTTATCCATGGGGACCTGAAGTAAGGAGAGATTTAGCTCTCTTATTTGTGTCTTTGAAGTTAAACATGTGCGTAAGGCTCAGATCCCTAAAGGTATTTAGGTTCCTAACTTCCATTTCAGTACTTTTAAAGATCTGGAACTAGGCGCTTTGATAAACCAAGGCCTAAGGTCATGCTGGAAATCTGTAGCAAAGTGAGATTTGAACCGAGGCCTTGTGAGTCTCAGTCCAGTGTTTTAATCACAAGACCATCTTTTCTCTCTCACTTTTCTTGAGCTAATGTTCACAAGCAATTTAAACCACTTTTCAGAAAAAGTTTTAGTTGTTTGAGACAGCATTACTTTCACTTGTCTTTTACCTCCCCTAGTCCTGCTTCCCATTGCTCTGGCCTACTATTTAATTTGGCAGGCAAACACGCTCACTGGCCCAAATACATCTTCCTAGCCTTTCAAGTTTTATTGACTGCCAAAATGTAAATATACCTCAGAAAAAGAAAAAGAGAGACCTGCCATGTTAATGCATCTGATTCATCAATCCTTTGAGGGAAGGTTTCTCTCACTACTTTCTTAAACAGTGAGCAATGACTCACTGACTTGTTTCTGGCCTAAAATAACAATAATTTCTTCTTTAAAAGGCTGACCTAAGAGCTTTGCAGCATGCTGTTGTACAGCACCTTTATAAGAAGTGGCAGCTGACAAAAAAAACAGAGAGTGCTAAAGTCAAAAAGTAAAAACTTTTAGAAGTGATGTATTAGATGGCATATTAAAAAAAAAATCCACCAGGATAAAATCATTATATTGCAACACAAACACTGTCACTTCACAATACAACTTGTACCATGACCTCCAGTTAGTCTGAGTTCTCTCCCTGCCTGTACAGACCCTCACCAATCCCTTTTTGGTGTGGTCATGTGATCACAATCCATTCCATGCCCAGAACTAGTGGTTTAAACTAGATTGAAACAGGAGGGGGAGTTCTCAATGCACCATCCAAGGGGGAAGGGAGCTAGCTGTGTTCTGACTTCAGTTTCCCTCCAGGGATTTAGCAGAATTTTTCAGATGAAAAGTTGTTTTTGTTGAAAAATGGCCTTTTTTGAACATGAAAAATATAGTGAAAAATGGTTTAGTTTTTAAAAGTTTTTTTTTTTATTTTTCTGACATGTTAGTTGATCACTAATCACCATTTTTACTGAAAATACTCAGCAAGATCATTAGTCCTTTTGCTTTCATTTATTTTTTTTAACCTCTCCCAATCCTGCTTCTCATTTATCAGTTTGATTGTTTTCTTTTTAATTTGGCAGGCAACGACACACTGACCCCAATACCCCGTCCAAATTACACTGGTTGCTAGAATTTGAGTACACTTCGGTGAAGAAAAAAGGAGGAACTGCATGGTAATTCATCTCATTTTTTAACTCTTTGAGGAAAGGTTTCTCTCTCTCTTTACCATTTTTTCCCATCTCTGGTTAGAATCATAGAAATAGAGAGAGAGCTGGAAGGGACCTTGAGAAGTCATCTTGTCCAGCCCACTGTGCGGCAGCAGGACCAAATATACCTAGACCATCCCTGTCAAGTGCTTCTCCAACCTGTTTTTAAAAATCTCCAATGATGAAGATTCTAGAACATCTCTTGCAAGCCTAGACCAGTATTTAACAGTCTTATAGTTAGGAAGTTTTTCTTAATAATGCATCTAACTCTCTGTTGCTGCAGATTAAGTCAATTACTTCTTGTCCTATCTTCAGCGGATATGGAGAACAACTGATCACTATCTTTTTTATAACAGCCTTTAACATATTCAAAGACTATTATCAGGTCCTCCCTCAGTCTTCTTTTCTCAAGACTAAATAGCCCAGTTTTTTTAACCTTTCTTCAGAGGTAAGGATTTCTAAACATGTTATCAGGCTTTTCTGCTGTCCTCTGAACTCTCTCCAATTTGTCCACATCTTTCCTAAAGTGCGGTGCCCATACTGGATACCAGGCCTGCCGACGGGAGGCTGAAGGGAGGCAAAGGAGGCAACTGACCAGGTGCCCGGGCTATTTAAAAAGGCCCAGTGTCCCCCAGCCACGACCACCACCTGCAGAGCAGTGGGGTTAAGGCACTAGAGGCAGGCTTCCTGCCTGCCCTCACTTAACGCCACTCCCGGAAGCGGCTGTCACATCCCTGCTGCCCCTGGGGAGTGGGTCTCTGTGCGCTGCTGTCCCCACCTCGAGCGCGGACTCCACAGCTCCCACTGGCCAGCAACTGTGGCCAATGGGAGCTGTGGGAGCACTGCCTCCGGGTAGCGGTGCACAGAGACCATCTGGGGGGACCCCCGCCTAGGAGCTGCCAGACGGGTGTGCTGGTCGCTTTCAGGAGCCACCCAAGGTAAGCGCCAACCCCCAGAACCCTATCTGCACCCCAAGTCCCTGCCCCAGCCTAAAGCCCGCACCCCCTCCCATGCCCAAATTTCCTCCCAGAGTCTGCATTCCTCACCCCCTCCCATACCCAAACTACCTCCCAGAGCCCGACCCTAACCTCTGTTTGCCAGAAGCTGGGAATGCATGACAGGGGATGGATCACTTGATGATTGCCTGTTCTGTTCATTCCCTCCGGAGCACCTGGCACTGGCCACTGTTGGAAGACAGGATACTGGGCTAGATGGACCTTTGGTATGACCCAGTATGGCTGTTCTTATGTTCTTATGACCCCTCACCCCCTCCCACATCGAAACTCCCTCTCAGAGCCTGCACCCTGCACCCCCCCCCGCACCCCAACCCCTTGCCCCAGCCTGGTGAAAGTGAGTGAGGGTGGGGGAGAGCAAGCGACGGAGGGAGGGGGGATGGAGTGAGCAGGGGGCAGGGCCTTAGAGAAGGGGTGGGACGGGGGCATGGGAAGTCTCAGGGAAGGGGCGCGGCAGGGGCAGGGCAAGGGTCTTTGGGTTTGCGCGATTAGACAGTTGGCAACCCTACCGGGCGGGCATGTGGGAGCCCTGGACGTGCCAGAAGAGTGCACCCAGCAGCGCAGCCGGCAGCTCGCTGGGCACCAGCCAGCTCAGGCACAGCACCGCCCAAATGTCAGGCGGACCAGATCTGCGCACACGTGGCTTGTGCATGTGTGGAGGCCCATTAACTGTTCTGCCCTGAGGCCCAGAATTGCGGTCAGCAGGCCTGCTGGATACAATGCTCCTGCAGAGGCCTCACCAGTGGTGAGTGGGACAATTACCTCCTCTGTTTTACTTACAACACTCCTGTTAATCCACGCCAGAATGATATTAGCCTTTTTGACACCTACATCACATTGTTGGCTGATATTTAATTTGTGAGGCATTACGACCCTAGATCTTTTTCAGCAATACTTCAGCATAGCCAGTTATTCCCATTTTTTATTTATCCATTTGATTTTTCCTTCCTAGGTGTTGTATTTTGCTCTTGTCTTTATTGAATTTCATCTTGTTTATTTCAGACCAATTCTCCACTTTATCAAGGTCATTTTGAATTCTAATTATAACAGTCCCTTCTATTAATCAAAGCTTCCCTTGAAAAACGTCCCATTGAGATAATATATGATAGATTTTCCAAAGAACTCAGCAAGTTTGGTGCATGCCAGACAGTGATTATCTCCAACTATCCAAGATCTAATTCTATCCACCTTAAAGCCATTGTATTGGAAGAATATATATAGGATGAGTCCCTCACTAAAAGGAGTTTCACATCCTCGCCCTTTCATTTCACTTTTGAAGTCCCCATTTCACAAGGTCTTATTTGGATTTGTCTTTACGTTTCAGCCTGCATATATTTCTTCCTTTCTTAATGGTTCTTAATCAACATCTGGGAAGGCTTACAAATTCTACTAGGCAGTGCTGGGAAGTTACACATCAGTAATTTATTTATTTGCATAGAAAGATATCCAGAAAGCATTTAGAAAGCAGCTTCAGGAGAAAATTTCAGGTTAAATACAAAGCTATAAGACTAATATCTCTGTACAACTATCTGTCATTCCATGGGTGAAATCCTGGCCACACTGAAGTCCAGGGCAAAATGCCCATTGTCTTCAATGGAGCCAGGATTTCACCCTAGGTTTCAATCATGATACAACAGTTGGCAAAAACAAATGGGGTGGGGAAGATGGAGGGTGGAACAACAAAATGAACAGAGTTTAGCAGAAAGATAAGTCTCAGCTGACGAGTTGCCTAACCAATACCAGTTAAAGTTAGAAGGAGATCGTCATACACTCTATTCCTCTCCCATCCCACACTACCTCCCCTTGCTTACAGTTAGAGAAATTGGGTAAAATGATGCTTAGGTCAGTTACAAATCCAAACCCAATCCCAGATCTGAACACCTATGTACTTTGCGGGGAGAGAGTGACTGAATGCGCCCCTGTATTGATACCCTACACACTACTGCAATAATATTTGTACAAAAAAGCCTTGTGAGGTATCATTTGAAAACTAATAACTCACTGGTTAGTAATATCATGGTGAAATGTGCGTGGCAACATTGTAGGTAAACGTATGAGCATAAACTAAAATTATGACTGAACTGTGTTTACCAGACAAGTCTGGGGAGGGGTAAACCTGTTTTTCAAAGACAAAGGACAAGCTGATGCCTCTAGCCGGATGTCGTTTAAGTCGATCGGAAATCACTGGTCAACTGGCCATTCTTTGGTAATGGAGGGGGGCAGGAACAGATCAACATGCATTTTAGCAAACAACAACATGGAACCTCTTTCACCACAAGACTCCATGTCTCCATCTTCATAATTTGAAGGAACTTTATCTAGAAATAACCCTCAGGAAGATGCATTTCAAAAGGTGACTGGACTATAAAAGGGAAGGGCAAAAACAACATAGGCATTCTCTCTTTCTCTCTCTCTCTCTCTCTCTCTCTCTCTCTCTCTCTCTTTTGAGAAGACAAAGGAACCAGCCTTTGGATTTTGGGAGGGATTCTGACCTGAGAATTTGGTCAGCCCTGTCACTGGGAACATGTGGTAAGGATTTTACCTTGAACCAAGTCTAGCCTGTTAAGTTTTAGTTACTAGAAAATATTTTATCTTTATTTCTCTTGTAACCATTTTTGACTTTAATATCTTGTACTTGTACTCACTTAAAATCTCTTTGTAGTTAAATAAACTTGTTTTAGGTTTTTTTGCAAAACTAATCTAGCATTGTATTTAAACTGAGCTGTTTAGAAACTCCACTTAACGGAGCAAATATTGACCCTTACAGGGGCAAGGGGCCTCTAATATCTAGTATCCAGACAGTGCAGAATACATGTTATGGAGGAAATATGGGACTGGGAATGTGTTGGGGTCACCCTACAGGTAGTAACTAAGGCTGCTGGAAGCCAGAGCATGGCTCGTGTGTTGCTGACAGACTTCTGCAGAGTTGCTGGACCAGAGTTGGAGCTATACACAGACACTCAGCATGCTAGTAGGCTGTTTATGAACAGTCCAGGTTGGGCGCTTCAACAGCACAGCATTTTGAGGCACCCCAGCTTGCAGGGCAAGTGAGGACACAACCCCTTACCGGTCCGGATTGCACCCTGGAATGCGAGAGGGGGATCCAAACCTAGTTCCAGTTTCTGTGGATATGAGCCACCAAAAGTCAATTAATGAAAGGTAGATTTGCTGCCAAAAATATTGAGTCTAAACCTACATGCGTTCCGTCCTTAGGCCTATATGTTATACAGGAGGTTGGAATAGATTACCACAATTTTCCCTTCTGGTTTTATAATCTATGAATGTCTTCACACCATGACAGATTTTAGGTGCTTAAATACACATTAATAATAAAATAATAACATCATAATAATACATCAGTTGCAAAAGTGTTTCAGATGGTTTCAGAGTAAAACATTGGGAAGGTGGTTCATCATGGGAGATATAGTATTGCTGAGGAGCCCAACCTTTAGACCAGAATAGGGAAACGAAGAAGCCAAACTGTAAATCCCATAAACCACGGCATTTCTGTATTAACATGTTTTGGTTTAGAGCCAAAATACTTTGGTTTTTGACCAAAAACTTTGTAGGTTTTGATGGTTTTGTTTTTTGATGGAAAATTGAGATTTTCTGTGGAAAGCAGACTCTTTAAAACAACTAGCTCAGTCAAAAAGCCAATTTTCCATTGAAAAACAGTTTAAATGGAGGATTTTCTACCAGCCATAATGTTTAACTGCCCCTAATAATCATAATAATAATTTTCCAGCATATTACTCTGTGTATATAACAAGAAGGTACAAACTGTGAATAGTTCTTTCCTTTTAATGTTTCTGAGGGCTATCAATTTACCCTTCAGACGCTCTCCCCCCCCCCGCCCCCATATATGTGGGAGAGATGGAAAATGAGGTAGCAGTTATGTGCACTTGAATTCATGCATGCCTTCTTTCCCCAGCAAAGATACTTTCGACGGAAATTAAGAGTACATTTATTTTGGCTTGGACTTGTAACCATCTTGGAAGCTTTAGAAATCAGTCTCACAGAGCCTTTCATTTCGACTACAGTGTTTATGTTATTAATTTGCCTCCGTTTAATTTTAACTCATTTTTATGTAAAACAAATACATTCATTTTTTTAAAAAATGACTGACACAGTTTAAAAGCAGCTAAAAAGCCATTTCAGTGGAGACTGAGGTTTGTCTTTCATGTTAACAGCCAGTGACTGAATACTGAGACAAATATTTAAAAAATAAGTTATCGATAGGGCACTAATTTTGGGTTGCAAACAACCAGCTCATACTGTTTCAGATGTAATTAGCTACCTTGGGTGCATTTTAGCAAAGCATGTGATCAACAGGTATATTGACTCTTGCCCATCTCCAGTAATAGCCAGGCAAAGAATTAAATTATTACTTTGTCAAAGTAATTACAACAGTATAGGTGGCACATTTCATTTACAGAAGATCAGCTCCTCCTTCTAGGCACTATCAAAACCTCTTCTGACGTTGCTGAGCATGCTGTAGGGAGAATATTCAACTGTGACTGGACAGAATGGCACACAGGACACAACTTTACTGAACACAGAAGTAATAATCACATAGGAAAATAAACAATTATTCATGTGCCGAGGGTTGGCCACAACTGATCTCTTGATCATAGGCTGCCCTTATTCCAAATGATAATCAGGACAGAGACCCTGCTAGATCCTCTATAACTGGCTCTGGGGTTGACGTGGCTATTTCTCCAACCCCTAAGGCCTGGAGACTGGCTTAGACCAATTAGCCAGCCAAAACTCTATTCTGTTGTAAAGTCTTGCAGTTACCAAATATGAAGACAAAACCACCTCCCCCAGTCTATTTGCAATTTGGTTTGTTGATTTCCCTTGCAACTTGTCTTGCCACTGGGTGCCATTAAAGGCCAAAGAGGCATTCACTGTCCTGGGCAGCAACACAGAGACACTGTTCCACTGTCCAACTAGGTTCATTTGGTGTCCAGAAGGTTGCCATTCCTGAGTCAGGCAGGGAGCCAACAAAAGACACGCTTCATGTTGCATGTGGCCAACAAAGCCTCTCTGTCGCACTCCTGAACATAGTCAGCTACAAGGTCAGATAATTAAAGTAAACCCCACAGTATCTGGGATTGGTTTGATTCACCAAATCCCCTTATTGTCCAAGTGATGATGAAAGAAGCAAAACTCAGCCATAGATCATGGTGGGACCACACCCAGTGGAAAAAACAGCAACCCTGAGATGGGAAGTGAGATAGACAAACCTGTAATTCTGGCAGCTGCAAGATCCCCTACAGCAGTGGTTCTCAAACTAGGGCCGCCGCTTATTCTGGGAAAGCCCCTGGCAGGCCGGGCCAGTTTGTTTACCTGCTGTGTCCGCAGGTTTGGCCGATTGTGGGGCTGTGGGAAGTGGCATGGGCCGAGGGATGTGCTGGCCACCCTTCCTGCAGACCCCATTGGCCTGGAGCGGCGAACTGCGGCCAATGGGAGCTGCGATCGGCCAAACCTGTGGACGCGGCCAGTAATCAAACCGGCCCAGTCTGCCAGTGGCTTTCCCTGAACAAGCAACAGCCCTAGTTTGAGAACCACTGCCCTGCAGCCTTCTTTTGGAGAAATTCAGGAAGAGCCTTTGATTATTTTTAATTCATTGAGACACGATGGGCCCATTTGCCATATCTGAAAAATTCCAGCTAGAACAAAGTCCTGGATAGTCTTGGGGGAGACTTTAAAGCACTGGCAGTCTCATAGGCCTGGGAAACCTTTCCTTCAGTGCTGCTAGGTTTTTGTCTTTTGGGGGGTCTAACTTTGCCTGCTGACTTTTCTTGCTCCCATCTTGCACCTATTTACTTCAAGAGGGCATTATTGTTTAGCCTAATGGTGGCTATTTCAGGAATAGATTGTGCCTGTTAGACACAGCCCTGTGTAAGGAGTGGTACAGAGCTGTATAGTCCAAGGGAAGCTGAGAGAGAGCTTGTGGCTCCACAAGGTACAGTCCCTTTCTGAGGTCTCTTATGTACAGGATGCAACCTTCTTTAGGATTGTGCAGCCTACTGCCTTTGACATGCTTGGTCTACTTTGTAGGCCAGTGCCTGGACACAAAGTGGGGCATGTTCCACACCCTTTGGGGCAATACAAGCCTCTTAGTGCACATGGAGTCACCAGTCCCTCGTGTTCCTCTGAGTACGTGGACTGCAACTGTCTTTGATCCTTGCATGGGACACGCTTGTGGGGAATGCTGTTTATGCCCTCCCCTCTTTCTCCCAGCACACCCATGCTAGAGCTAGGGACCACTTAAATGGTCACATTATTAATTCTTTCATGGCTGGTTTTTCAACGCCAATAATTTTAGCAAAAGCATCCAGCTGCTTTGAGTTTGAGTTGGAATAAAAGAGCACTGGTTTCTTTTCAGTCTCATCTACCACAGGAGCTGGTATAGTGTTATAATGCCATGAGTGATGGCGTCACTCATCCAAACTTGTGAACAATTTGGGGTGATTTTATAGATACAGGCAGAAAAGGGGGATTAGGACTGTGGCCAATTTCTAGTATAGGTGAGAGTACTGCTGTTTGAGGTCAGCCAAAGAGATCCCGTGTCTCATGAACTCCTCTGAGTTAGCTTAACTTGGGTTTCATTGGGATGTATTATTTATGAAGTACAAAACTCTGACTGAGGTTTGCTACTGATGCTTCATACTGACATTGACGTGCTATGATGCAGCAGCATTCAGCGTTATGAGACCCTGTTTTACACTGTGGCTCAGATTTCAGTGCAATGGACTTATCATAAAAATTATTGTGTTTGGCATAATCATTCCTGGTGGGTGTTGATTGGCAAATAATTTAAACTTAGAATCAACTGGCCAAATGGATTTAGCAATGTGGGAAAAGGGATTAATAGGCATGTAAGCAGTGTCAGGATGAGCTCCACCCTGACATCTGGTGGTGAGGTGTGGCAAGTTGTGGAAAAGAACTTCAGGGGCCGATCTCATTTGCATAGGCACACCCACCACGCCTAGAATGAGACCATAGCTGCCCAAATGGTCACTTTGGCTGCTGTGGGATCCCCAGTGTCTCTGTTATTGGGGCAGGAAGAATAAATTGTTATTACCCTGATTATGGGAACTGTGCTTGGAACTGTACGTGGCCTTTTGTTACGATGGAGGGATTCACCATCATCTAAGTAGCACTCGCTAGGCAAGGGTCATGGGTTCCAAAAGTGTGTGAATGGAGAGAGGCTGGGGACAAGTATTAATACTTGGTGGCATGGGCCCCTTGGTGAGGGCATTACATGCTGATTGCACTTCCTCCTCTCTCCACTGTGGAATATCAGAGCTAATTTTGATTTCATTAGAAGTCTAGTTATAGGCTGCTGAGCTCACTTTGGGCTGACAGTGCACCAGCACTGGGGCTCCCCTACTACAAGCTGAATTCACCTAAGAGCTGAAATCACTGAGTGTTGTGTTAAGTAGTGGGGGAGCCTGAAGATATATTGTGGAGCAGTTTGCGGGACGGCTGGTGAAGCAGTTCGACACGGAGCAGTGTGTGGATGGCAGGAGCTGCTTGTGGGCCGTGGAGCTGAGCGAAGGAGTTCGTGGGGCGGCTGGCGGAGCGGAGCGCAGCTGAGCGAAGGAGTTCGTGGGGCGGCTGGCGGAGCGGAGCGCAGCTGAGCGAAGGAGTTCGTGGGGCGGCTGGCGGAGTGGAGTGCAGCTGCGTGAAGGAGTTTTGTGGGGCGGCTGGCGGAGCGGAGCGGAGCGCCGCTATGGAGCTATGGGGCGGTCAGCTTCAGATCACGTAAGGTGCCTCTTACCCCCGTCCCATTTCCACCCAGGTTGGGAGGTAAAGCTCCGCCGATAAGCTTTCGAACTCTGGGGCTGCCCTGACCAGGGACAGAGACTTTTGGGGCATTGGACTTTTGGGGTTGCTGGACTCAAGAACCAAAGGGAAAAGGGCATGCCCCAATTTGCCTGGGGTGGGGTTGTTTTTGCTCATGGGTTGTGTTATGAATCCGGTTGGTGGTGTTTTCCCAACATAATGCCACATTGTTTCTCTCTGTTATTAAAAGACTTTTGCTACACTCAGACTATGTGCTTGCGAGAGGGGAAGTATTGCCTCTTGGAGGCGCCCAGCGGGGGTGGTATATATTTGTCCCAGGTCACTGGGTGGGGGCTCGAGCCGGTTTGCATTGTGTTATTGGAATGGAACCCCTAGATATTGAACCCGGCCCTTGTTGCTGCCAACTCTGACGGGCAGAAGGGTTACAGGCACAAAATTTGGGTTATTTGTGTTATGCTCCTTGTTAGGCAAAGATGAAGTCATTTTAGGACATGCTTGAATCAGGATAAGGAAACAGCTGATCAAATACGAAAGCTTTAGTAGCTTTGAACAGGGATTGCTAAAATTTTCTAACCTCAGTTTGTCTGTATTTATGGACTGGCGTAAGCTACAGTGTTGTAGTGATCCACTACACTCATGAATACTCCCTGACTGTGAGCTGATTCATGCAGGCTGTTCTTCCCTCTTGCCCTTTGGATGATGACATTCAGTCCTGGAATAGCTAGCCAGACAGAGAAGAACTCCGATTTGTGGCCTGAAATGATCAGTTGTTGGGACTCTGGACATGCAGCTGGGAGTAATCCTCCCACGGATGCACCTGAGCCATTATTCGGCTAC
The DNA here is from genome assembly GCF_965140295.1 of Lepidochelys olivacea. Taxonomy (NCBI): domain Eukaryota; kingdom Metazoa; phylum Chordata; order Testudines; family Cheloniidae; genus Lepidochelys; species Lepidochelys olivacea. The sequence continues at coordinate 273,619,478 of NC_140411.1, forward strand.
AAGCAAATGTAGACAGCAATGAGATAAACATCTGCCACATATAACCAAACAATGGTACTGTGTGAACAGACTGAATAAGAGGAAGGGCACAATTGATATAGAACTGGCAGGTGAGATTACAGCAGGGAACATCTGCAAGGGAACAAAGCATTTTTAATGAGAACTAAATGCATTCTTTGCCTCTGTACTAAAACAAGAGCGGTCTTAAATCCAGATGAAAGCCACCGATATGAGAGTGTTAGGTCCCAACCGTGCCGCTGAAGAAAGCCCAGTTGCTGACAATGGAGCAAACAACAGAACGTGTTGCCAACACTTGCATCTTTTTTAAAAATCTCATTATATTGGTGGTTTTCTGGAGTCAGGTAATTGTATCAGACTCTCATTCTGTTGCTTTTTTAAAAAATGAAAGCTAAGCTCAGAGCCCTCATAGCTGCAGAAATTTTTTTAAATGTGAATCCTACAGGCTCAAAAACCAGAATACAAATAAAAAGACCTTTACATTGATTATTCTTTAAAATCTCCTTATTTTAGGAGATGATTTTTGCCTGACTTTTGATTTTTGCACACTTGGGGTTGGTAAACTTCAGTTCTATCTCACTAGAAAAGACATGGAAACCCAGCAATAATGGTTTTGTGAAAATATACTTCCCACATTTCCCTACTCTGGGAGAATATACTTGAAAGAGAATGAATCCAGGTCTGTTTTTTCCCCACTTCATCACTTTAATAAGAAATGATAACATCTGGGGGGAGGAGGGGAGTGTATTCTGGTTAGGAATGGGCAGGGGGAAAAAGCTCTCTCCTTTTCCTCTTGGCCAGCAGAGAGAAAGATACATATTGTCTCCATGCACAGATTAGTTTTTTTATTACAGCCCCTTGGCACAGCACATTATATTTAACAAGGATTATTGAGAGCTTTTGCTGAATCTGACCTTGTTGCGTGTAGCATAGATATCTAGAATGCACCTGTTGTTTTTGTCTGTCCCCTCTCAACAAACTGTTTGGCTGGGACAGGCAGCCGGGCAAACACAGCTAAACAAATGTCATGTACAGTACTTTAGGAGGTGTCCTTTTCAAAAAAGATTATCCCTGTTGCTCAGCCCCAGCCGCTCTGTTCTTAGAGACTGTGAGCACAGCATGTGAATAGTGGCTGACAGCCTTACAATAAACAGAGCCCTCAGACAAGTATCAGAGCCACCCTGGGGAAAGATGCAGAACTTATCATAACAATTTGTGTTTAAGTGTTCTTACTTAGTCCTGATGGATTGTATTTAAACTACTCACAACCTGGTATATTTCTTGCATTGAGTTTGTTTAGTTTTTTCTGTTTTCAAGGCATTCATTATCTGTCCCATTGTCATGACTGGGATGTGGACAGTCTGACCTAGTGATCAGAGCAGGAGCTGTGAATCAGACCAGCTCAGATACCAGGTCAGAATCCAAGACAGACCTGAGGGCAAACCTAGAGTCAGGTGTCAGGCAGGGTCAGGTTACCAGCAGTAGGAGTAGGTATCACAGAGGAAGTAGTCCAAAGCAGGGTGAACGCAGTTGCATGGACAACTTCCTGATCCCATGCTTGGTTTAAATAGAAGCTGTGGACCAATCAGGACCTACAGCAGTCTGCCAATCAGATCCCAGGACTGGAGTCCTCTATCAGAGTTCAGCTTCTATTCTGACAGCTGTTAGCAGGTCCAAACTTACTGGCCCCTCGCAGGGATGTGCTGACCGCTGTTTCCCGTAGCTCCCATTGGCCAGGAATGGTGAACCGCGGCCACTGGGAGCTGCGGGGGGCCATACCTGCAGACAGTCAACGGCCTGCAATCAGGCTCATCACCACCCTATGGACCAGAAGTCAAGACCTGCAGTCCCTGACACCCATTTTCTTTTGTTCTGGGTTTAACATAAAATGAACAACCTAGAGGTTTGGGACCAGATTCTCACCCAGTCCTGCTGATTTACATAGAATGAGAACCTGGCCCTTGAAGTTTTGTGATGTTGAACACAATGAGGAAACACCAAGAAGGAAATTTGTCATCCATTTTCTTCATTTCCCCAATACTTTTGTATTAACCTCCCATAAAACTGAGTAATATTGGACAGAAGAAATGTGTCATCAGAATTCAGCTACATTACCTTGCACAAAGGAGACAGAATAGAAAGGAAAGATGGACCACTCCATGGGTAGATAGCAAATGGAGTATGGAAGAATGTGTTTCTGTTTTCAGGTTTCAGAGTAGCAGCCAGTTTCACAAACTGTTTTCAAGGATGTTTTCAAGGATCTGATTTGTTATCACCTAAAAAATCTTAGGCTAGGCCCCCATCTTACAGCTAACTCTGCCTTGGCAGCACCCTGTGGCCTGCACAGAGACCCATCTTTGTGGGCACATGGGTCCACCTGTATGAAGTGAATTGCAGAAGGAGAACCTAAATCAGGGGTTCTCAGATTTTTTTTCAGCATGTAATCTCGTTGATCACTTTTTCTCCCTGTCATGTTCACACTGACCACTTGCCCTGCAATTTGACATTTCCCATTGCACAGGCCACCTCCCATTCACAATTGTTTAACATCCATGTGGCAACTGCTTACATGGAAAAATGATTTTAGGAAAGTATTACTTTTTCTTTTTTAGTTTCTTTTAGAGAAATTTAGCAGCTAAAACTGAAGTGAGCCAGCACCATGTGATTAGCCAGGTCATTACAGACCATACTTTGAGAAATTCTGGTTTCAGTTATTACTATTGTTATTACTTAACTATTTTTCCTAGTCCAACTCCTTGAGTCTTTATTCTGCCATTATGCAGGCAAATTAATCCTTGAAGTCAATGGGAAATTTGTCTGAGTAAGGACTTATTAAAAACAAAGTAGGGATTTCAGGATCTGTCATGTTATTGTTACATATTCATTTATAGAGCATCAATCATAGCAGCATCTGAGCTTCATGGAGTATAGGTATCAAGTGTATTCATATTTTTAGTGACTATCCACACAATGAATAAAAGAAACAAGAACAACTGCATGTCTCACAAGACGAGTACTAATTGTCATCAGCTGTAAAGTAGATTCATGAGAAAGTTTGTCTAAGAGATATTTCATTGTAGCTCATGAAAGTCAAGTATTTACAGCAGACCTCTAAGGTCTGTATTTTTAATATTACATATGAGTACAGGGTCTTCCCGTTATAAATGCACTTTTATTTTGTACTAATATTAAGATGCAGAAAACTTAGAAAGATGAATGTTTAATTTAATCCATGTTTGTGTGGGTGCATTTATTTCTATAGCAGCTGTGCTGTTTACAAATATATATAGTTCTAAAGGGATGATATTGAACTGATGCCATAAAGAAGGTAGACATGGTATATATATGCCTTGTGTTCCTAAAGGATAAATATGTTTTGGTCCACTGGGAAAAATATACCTATGGTCAAGCCCTTTATAGTATGTGGTGTGTTAGACACAACATGTGAGGCAATGGCCCCTGTACTGATACATGCAGCAAAGTTAATTGATTGCAAATTCATTGAATAAACCATGATTTTATAGAAATAATTCTAAAAATGCATCTAAAAGCATAAAAAATATAATAAATGTATATTTTAATTTTATTAATATTAGGCATTAACATGACAGCAAAAGAATACTACCTGGTATACTAAAAGAATGCAGTGTCGTCTTCCGAATTTTACTGGGAGTTCATGATATCTAATGGCTTTCCTTGAAGCCTCAGCTTCTGCACTCAGGAGACTGCATGAGAATCTCGGTTTTCATTCAAAAGAATGCAAATAAAACCAACCTCAAATATATTACTTTTTTAAATGCTTCTGCACTTCACAGTGTTGCAGACATATCTGAACGTTTGGGGTAGGCTTTAATGAAAGTGCAGAACCAGTTTAGAGACAACTTTGCTTTATACACTTGCATATGAAGTGAATAAGAATTTGTATAGGTTTCAGAGTAGCAGCCGTGTTCGTCTGTATTCACAAAAAGAAAAGGAGTACTAATGGCACCTTAGAGACTAACCAGTTTATTTGAGCATAAGCTTTCGTGAGCTACAGCTCACTTCATCAGATGCATTTTCATTTTAGAATTTGTATACACTCTATTATTTATTTGCATTACCATAGCACATAGGAGTCAGGACCAGGACTCCATTGTACAAAAAGACGGTTCCTGCCCCAAAGAATTTACAATATAAAACGAAACAACAGATGAATACAGACATATGTGGGAGTTCAAGGAAACAATGAGGCAATATTGTCTAAATGGACAAGACAAACACAGGATGGAGGAAGGGGTGTAACACACAAGCAGAGTGATAAATGTGATCTTGGGAAATGTGATGTTATTTCCATGATTATTTTTCCTTGGACGGGATTACTTGGGAGGGGATTGGTTAAATTAGAAGGGAAGAGAGGTATGGGGGCCAGGGTACTGAAGAAGAGGTTAAGAGGGGCAAGCCTGGACCAAAGCTGAGATGAAGAGACTGTTGCTGTGTGTTTATATTAGAGAAGACAAGGTCAAAGAAATGCACCTTGCACCTGGAGTGGAAAGCGGGGAGGTTTGTGAGGGTCCTTATTTCTTCATTCCAAAGTCTTGGACCACCCCCTGGAGAAAGTTCTCGCTCCTGCACAAATGAGCGTTGCTTTCATTGTTGAGAGTTCCACTGTGCCAGAGGAGTGTGGTTGTCAAACATGATCTTCAACCAGAGCTTCAGATGATCTTTTAGACATCCTGGGCTCAGGCCATGGAGCATTCTGAAGATAAGGAGTGGGACCTTGAACCTGATTTGATATTCCTGTCTAGAGAGCAGAGGACCAGTCAGATACATTCCTGGTAGCTTGTGTTTCTGAGGAGATTCACTGTGGCATTCTGTACTAGTTGGAAATTCTTAAGTTTCATGCCCAGGTATATCACATTGCTCTTGTCCAGTTGAGAGGTGGCAAAGGCATGAATAACTGAGGCTAGGTCTTTGTCTGCAAGGATGGGATGGAGTTTCCTAGCCAAATGGAGATGATACAAAGTGTTAGGATGCTGCTGTGTGAGATCTCAGCATCAGCAAGGAATCCCAAAGTACTCCTACGATATGGCGTGAATAGACCAGTTGTGAGTACGTATCTCCAACCAACAGAGACTGTACCATGGATGGAAGTTCTTCAAAAATACTTTCCTCTACCAATCAGCATCTTGCTTGGGTTCAGCTTCAGCCAGCTGTTCTTCATCCAAGAGCTGATCTCATCCAAGCACTGGGCCATCTTGGTGGTAGTGGTTTGGTCATATAGAATCATAGAATCATAGAATATCAGGGTTGGAAGGGACCTCAGGAGATCATCTAGTCCAACCCCCTGCTCAAACCAGGACCGATCCCCAATTAAATCATCCCAGCCAGGGCTTTGTCAAGCCTGACCTTAAAAACTTCTAAGGAAGGAGATTCTACCACCTCCCTACGTAACGCATTCCAGTGTTTCACCACCCTCCTAGTGAAAAAATTTTTCCTAATATCCAACCTAAATCTCCCCCACTGCAACTTGAGACCACTACTCATTGTTCTGTCATCTGCTACCACTGAGAACGGTCTAGAGCCATCCTCTTTGGAACCCCCTTTCAGGTAGTTGAAAGCAGCTATCAAATCCCCCCTCATTCTTCTCTTCCGTAGACTAAACGTCCCCAGTTCCCTCAGCCTCTCCTCATAACTCATGTGTTCCAGTCCCCTAATCATTTTTGTTGCCCTCCGCTGGATGTTTTCCAATTTTTCCACATCCTTCTTGTAGTGTGGGGCCCAAAACTGGACACAGTACTCCAGATGAGGCCTCACCAGTGTCGAATAGAGGGGAAGGATCACATCCCTCGATCTGCTGGCAATGCCCCTACATATACATCCCAAAATGCCATTGGCCTTCTTGGCAACAAGGGCACACTGTTGACTCATATCCAGCTTCTCGACCACTGTAATCCGTAGGTCCTTTTCTGCAGAACTGTTGCCAAGCCATTCAGTCCCTAGTCTGTAGTGGTGCATTGGATTCTTCTGTCCTAAGTGCAGGACTCTGCACTTGTCCTTGTTGAATCTCATCAGATTTCTTTTGGCCCAATCCTCCAATTTGTCTAGGTCCCTCTGTATCCTATCCCTTCCCTCCAGTGTATCTACCTCTCCTCCCAGTTTAGTGTCATCTGCAAACTTGCTAAGGGTACAATCCACACCATCCTCCAGATCATTTATGAAGATATTGAACAAAACCGGCCCCAGGACCGACCCTTGGGGCACTCCACTTGATACCGGCTGCCAACTAGACATGGAGCCATTGATCACTACTCGTTGAGCCTGACAATCTAGCCAGCTTTCTATCCACCTTATAGTCCATTCATCCAGCCCATACTTCTTTAATTTCCTGGCAAGAATACTGTGGAAGACAGTGTCAAAAGTTTTCAGAGTAGCACCCGTGTTAGTCTGTATTCGCAAAAAGAAAAGGAGTACTTGTGGCACCTTAGAGACTAACCAATTTATTTGAGCATAAGCTTTCGTGAGCTACAGCTCACTTCATCGGATGCATAAAGTGGAAAGTACAGTGAGCAGATTTTATATATACACATAGACCATGAAAAAATATACATTGTAAGGAGAGTGATCACTTAAGATGAGCTATTACCAGCAGGAAAGTGGGGTGGGGGGAGAGAAAACCTTTTGAAGTGATAATCAAGGTGGGCCATTTCCAGCACATTTCTAGGAGTTAACAAGAACATCTGAGCAACAGTGGTGGGGGGGCATAAACAAGGGGAAATAGTTTCACTTAGTATAATGACTCAACCACTCCCAGTCTCTATTCAAGCCTAAGTTAATTGTATCCAATTTGCAAATTAATTCCAATTCAGCAGTTTCTCGTTGGAGTCTGTTTTCGAAGTTTTTTTGTTGAAGGATACTCACTTTGAGATCAGAAATCGAGTGACCAGAGAGATTGAAGTGTTCTCTGACTGGTTTATGAATGTTATAATTCTTGACATCTGATTTGTGTCCATTTATTCTTTTATATAGAGACTGTCCAGTTTGACCAATGTACATGGCAGAGGGGCATTGCTGGCACATGATGGCATATATCATATTGGTAGATGTGCAGATGAACAAGCCTCTGATAGTGTGGCTGATGTGATCAGGCCCTATGATGGTGTCCCCTGAATAGATATGGGGCACAGTTGGCAACGGGCTTTGTTGCAAGGATAGGTTCCTAGGTTTGTGGTTCTGTTGTGTGGTGTGTGGTTGCTGGTGAGTATTTGCTTCAGGTTGGGGGGCTGTCTGAAGGCAAGGACTGGTCTGTCTCCCAAGATTTGTGTCAAAAGCTTTGCTAAAGTCAAGGAACAACATGTCCACTGCTTTCCCTTCATCCATAGAACCAGTTATCTCGTCATAGAAGGCAATTAGATTAGTCAGGCATTACTTGCCCTTGGTGAATCCATGCTGACTGTTCCTGATCACTTTCCTCTCCTCTAAATGCTTCAGAATTGATTCCTTGAGGACCTGCTCCATGATTGAGGTGAGGCTGACTGGCCTGTAGTTCCCAGGATCCTCCTTCTTCCCTTTTTTAAAGATGGGCACTACATTAGCCTTTTTCCAGTCATCCGGGACTCCCCCCGATCGCCATGAGTTTTCAAAGATAATGGCCAATGGCTCTGCAACCACATCCGCCAACTCCTTGAGCACTCTCGGATGCAACGCATCCAGCCCCATGGACTTGTGCTCGTCCAGCTTTTCTAAATAGTCCTGAACCACTTTTTTCTCCACAGGGGGCTGGTCACCTCCTCCCCATGCTGTGCTGCCCAGTGCAGTAATCTGGGAGCTGCCCTTGTTCGTGAAGACAGAGGCAAAAAAACCACTGAGTACATTAGCTTTTTCCACATCCTCTGTCACTAGGTTGCCTCCCTCTTTCAGTAAGGGGCCCACACTTTCCTTGACTTTCTTCTTGTCGCTAACATACCTGAAGAAACCCTTCTTGTTACTCTTAACATCTCTTGCTAGCTGCAACTCTAGGTGTGATTTGGCCTTCCTGATTTCACTCCTGCATGCCCGAGCAATATTTTTATACTCATCCCTGGTCATTTGTCCAATCTTCCGCTTCTTGTAAGCTTCTTTTTTGTATTTAAGATCAGCAAGGATTTCACTGTTAAACCAAGCTGGTCACATGCCATATTTACTATTCTTTCTACACATCGGGATGGTTTGTCCCTGTAACCTCAATAAGGATTCTTTAAAATATATGATGAAGCATAGGCACAGCTGTGCATTATCTGCATATGCTGGCACCTGTGTCCTTGTCATCTGATCAGTTCACCTGGTGGTTGTATGCAGATGCTGAAAAGGACCAGAAAGAGAATAGATCTTTGTGGAACTTCTCAAGTGAGCATTTGAGTGGTGGAGATGTCCTTTCCCATCAGTGCTTGTTGGAAGTGTCCTTCCAGGAAGTACTCAAGTGATTTTAATGAATTACCCTGGATACCCATCACCTTTCTCAGATTAATCAGTAAAATCTCATGGTCAGCAGTGTTGAATGATGCAGAGCGCTCCAATGGGATGAGAATGGATGTCTATCCTTGAGCCATTGACAGGAGATCATCCATCAGTGCCCTAAAGTGGTTTTGGTTCAGTGTCCTGACCTGAATCCAGATTGTCCCAGGTCTAGAATGTTAGCTTCAGTTAGGTAAGCTTGTACTTGGTCTTTTGCTTACTTCTCTATTGGCTTGCTCAGAAATGGGAAGTTTGACACTGGGCAGTAGCTGGCTAAGACTGAAATATCCAAGGTGGGTTTCTTCAGCGTTGGACAGACTATTGTATGTTTGAAGGAGGAAGGGAAGATTCCTTCTTTGAAGGAGACCTTGGTTATTTCAGTCAGAATTGGTGCCAGTTGTTCATGATTCTCTTTCACAAACCAAGAAGAGCATGGGATTCACAGATCTTGCACTGATACTTCTTTAGGTGTCCAGAACTTCTTCATGAATGAATGTACTGAACTCTGGGAATACAGGTGGTCTGTTTGGTTGGTTGCTTGCTGGAGGTGGAGTAGATCTAAGCTGTTTGGGAAAGCTTCTTGAATGTGTGTGATCTTTTCTATGAAATTGGATGATAGTTTTTTCACAGTGCTTGATGTAGGACTGATTAAGCAGTTTATCATCATGGATAGCTCTCAGGGGCAGGATCTGGCAGCATCAATGGAGGCTAATAGGAAGGTTATTTGGTCTGTAATACAGCCTCAACACAGGCTTTGAGAAATTCATTGTTTCATTGCCTGAATCAGCCTTTGTTTTCTGCCATTGACACTTGACTTTCCGCCCCTTTCTCTTCATCTAGCAGAGGGTGTCACAAAACCATGGAGATCTGTGTGTGTGATGGCGAGGAAGAAGCCTATGGGTGGCAAGTGTGTCCATAGCAGAGGCCATGGGAATGATTCACCAGATCCTCGTCTAGGGGTTGGGGTGCTGTTGTCCTTTAGCAGACTCTGGCAATTGTTGGAGCTCTTGAGTCCTTGTGGTCTAATTAGGATTGGTCGATCTTGTTGCCTGAGTGATGGGAGGTCTCTGACTACTGCCCTAATGAGGTGATGGTCTGTCCAAGACAGTAGCTGATTGTGATGTCCTCTATCTTGACATCTAGGCCAAGGATCAGGTCGAGGATGTGACTGGCTGCAAGGATTGGACTAGAGATGACCTGTGAAAGACCTAGGGAGGCAAGTGAGGGGATAAGTTTGTATTTTTCATCTTGTCATCCTGGGAGATTTCTACATGCATATTAATAAGTCTGGGGTATTTGACCACTTTTGCCAACAAGGCGTCAGTGGGCTCCTTTGTGAATCCTTTAGTCTGTGGTGGTCTGTAAATGAGCATAAAAATTTGCTAGCCTTGGTTCTGGTTTCTACTGTCAGATTAATGACTTCAAATGAAGTTATCTTACCTGAGTCATCTCTCATGCATTTTTTGTTTGAAGAAAAGATTAATGCAGTGAGGTCTGCCATCTTATTCTGTCTTGGTCTGATGTACTGCATGTCCTGGCAGAGACAAGGGGCACGGGGCCAGCGGTATCATCCAGCCAGGTATCTGGAATGCAGGCTACATTCAGTACTTCATCACTGATGAGGTTATATATTGTTTGTTTGTCAGAAGCAGATCTTGTTTTGATCTGTACAGACTCTAGTTCATGATGCTTTGCACTGTCTGTTTCCAACCTGTGCCTCATTCGTGCTTCTGTGCAGTGTATAGATGTGAGATATCTGGAATCTAGTTTCTTGTGTCTGCTTTTCTGTTCGTTTGGACAGTTCCTCCCAATTTTAACCAGGATAGATGAGGATCTAAATGGTTCCATGGAATGTTCCAAGTGGAGGGATAGTTGCTGGTTTGCCAGATGCCACTGGAAAGGTAGGTCTGCTGGGTATCTTTTGGGTCTGTAACTTGGCTGATCCCTGGAAAGGAGTGGAGCTGGAGCAGAATGTTTGTGGTGTGGTGGTGGGAGTGCTGGAAGCACTGTGGCATGACAACAATGAAAATAGTAGTCAATGGCCACAATAAGTGGGGCTGAGCCCAGCAAGAGGAAGTGTCAATAGCATCAGACATCCATTTCTTTGAAATAAGCGGTCTGGTTTGTCATAGCACCCCTGTTGCTCTTACCTGCTTTAGGAGAGAGGACTTACCATTTAGTTTTGTCTAAGTTGCATCTGTAACCTGACCATCAAGTAGCAGTGCAGGCGGAAGGAGCAGGACTGGGGTTCAGGGCTCTGCCCTTGTAAGGGAGAAGAGCCCTTTGCCAGCTTCATTCCTGATAGTGGTTCCTGCATTGAGAGAGGGGCTGGAGGAGCAGTCACAGCCTCACTTTCATGTTTTAGAAAATTTATTTCAATTTTTGAAGAGTGGTGGGAACTTCTCCTCCTTCTATGACCCCATCTATGCCTCTGCTTCTCCAGCTAGCCATGCAGCACCTGTCTTGTGGAATTCCTAAGGTCCAGAGGAGGCAAACTGCATAGAGGTTTCAGAGTAGCAGCCGTGTTAGTTCGTATCCACAAAAAGAAAAGGAGGACTTGTGACACCTTAGAGACTAACAAATTCATTTGAGTATAAGTTTTCGTGAGCTACAGCTCACTTCATCAGATGCATGCAGTGGAAAATACAGTGGGGAGATTTTACATACACAGAGAACATGAAACAATGGGTGTTACCATACACACTGTAATGAGAGAGATCAGGTAAGGTGAGCTATTACCAGCAGGAGAGAAAAAAAAAACCTTTTGTAGTGATGATCCAGGTAGGCCATTTCCAGCAGTTGACAAGAATGTGTGAGGAACAGTAGTGGGGGGGAGGAGAAATAGTTTTACTTTGTGTAATGACACATCCACTCCCAGTCTCTATTCAAGCCTAAGTTAATTGTATCCAGTTTGCAAATTAATTCCAATTCAGCAGTCTCTCGTTGGAGTCTGTTTTTGAAGTTTTTTTGTTGAAGAACTGCCACTTTTAGGTCGAGTGACCAAAGAGATTGAAGTGTTCTCCGACTGGTTTTTGAATGTTATAATTCTTGACATCTAATTTGTGTCTATTTATTCTTTTACGTAGAGACTGTCCAGTTTGGCCAATGTACATGGCAGAGGGGCATTGCTGGCACATGATGACCCATATCACATTGGTAGATGTGCAGGTGATGTGCATAAAGGTTGCTTCATCTTTCCTGGTGAAGCTCAGGAGCAGGAGATGAAAGATTTATTCAGCTCCTTCCCTGAAAAAGTACATGGTATGCCCATTTTCACACCTGCATAAGCACAGTATACATAGAGCCTTCCCTGAGGTGTGTAAAGTATGCTGAATAATTTTATGTATTTATACTCAACTGCTATGAACTAAATACAGTTTCTTTCTTCACTGGGTCCCTACTATGTATAGAGTCAAATTGTTTCCTAATGCTCTCAGCTTTTCTTTGGCAGTTGTGCTGCAAAACATTTTTGGGATGAACACTCATCTCTTGGCAATAATATCAATCTAGATATTTTTTTTAGCTGTTATATACCTTTTCTTTAAAATTGGCCTTGTTTAATATATGTGTGTGTTGTCCCGCTCAGTCTTCTTTCAGCGGCTGCTATTCAAAGCACTTGACTTCTGTTGACTGGACATTTTTTCCTCTTTTTATCCAACGGTCTACATAGTTACTTATTGTGAAATTTTTAGACTCATGAAGGTGCCAGACTGACAGACCTGGAGAATGAGATACTGATTATCCACAGAATTGGGGCAGAACAGGCCATGATAAAGAAAAAAAATTTCTCTCCTTCCATCTGCCAACATGCCTCACCTTCCCTCTGTTCTGCAGAGACCATTTATAGTGATAAGATGGTGATCTGCCCCAGAACCATTAATTCCCATACATCTTCACTGAGACCATCAACAAAATACCATTATAATATCAAGTGTAACGGTTTGGTTAAGTGGATATGTATTCACTAGGAAATAGGCAGAGATCATTGGCTAGTAGCCAGGTACATAAACAAAGTATCTAGTGTGTGCTTTGTGTTAATATACCCTTTTTTCTCCAATACCGAGGCAGCAATCTTTCTGTGCAGCATGTACCATATCTAAGCAGCAAGTGATTGCACAGACAATACCATTAAATTATCTTTATGTAATATTGGCAGTTTATTTAAAATGAAGCCATATATTCCAGTTGCATGTAAATTAAGGTTGCTGCTTTTTAAGAATTCTTTGCGTTGGGTACTTTTAAGAGAGTGAAAATTGGAAAAAATAATGAGATTGCTCTCAGAGCTGGATTCTGATTGGCTGTAGAGATTTAATTAACAAATCACTAGTGATCCATAATGAAAATAGCTAAATTGTCTGACCAAAGCCAGAAAAAAGTGAAATTGTATAATAGTCCAGTGCAGTACCAGACGTTTCTTAATTAATAGCAAGAAAAAGATTATACACAGTATTACTGGAGACAGAATTTGAATTAGACCACACTGATTTCAGGTTGCCTTTTACAATTTTTAACATACTGCTAGATTGCACATTTAAGTACAGTCCTGTGCCGGGGGTGGGGCATAGCTGCAATGCTGTAGGGGAGCCCAGGAAAGGAATTGTAACTGCCGCCCCCTTTCTTCTGAGGGGAAGGAATTTCCTACTACCTCTTACCAGTAGCAGATTACCTCCCCTTCTCCACAATATACATGCTCAGCTACACAGGCTGGCCCTTTGAGGGTGAAGTCAAGGCTTCACTTACATCCTGCCCATCTCCACCCACTTCCTGCCCACATGTGGGCTTGGAGTTGGGGGAGTTTGCGGATGATACTAAACTGGGAGGAGTGGTAGATACGCTGGAGGGGAGGGATAGGATACAGAAGGACCTAGACAAATTGGAGGATTGGGCCAAAAGGAATCTGATGAGGTTCAATAAGGATAAGTGCAGGGTCCTGCACTTAGGACGGAAGAACCCAATGCACCGCTACAGACTTGGGACCGAATGGCTAGGCAGCAGTTCTGCGGAAAAGGACCTAGGGGTGACAGTGGACGAGAAGCTGGATATGAATCAGCAGTGTGCCCTTGTTGCCAAGAAGGCCAATGGCATTTTGGGATGTATAAGTAGGGGCATAGCGAGCAGATCGAGGGATGTGATCGTTCCCCTCTATTCGACATTGGTGAGGCCTCATCTGGAGTACTGTGTCCAGTTTTGGGCCCCGCACTTCAAGAAGGATGTGGATAAATTGGAGAGAGTCCAGCGAAGGGCAACAAAAATGATTAGGGGACTGGAACACATGAGTTATGAGGAGAGGCTGAGGGAGCTGGGATTGTTTACCCTGCAGAAGAGAAGAATGAGGGGGGATTTGATAGCTGCTTTCAACTACCTGAAAGGGGGTTCCAAAGAGGATGGCTCTAGACTGTTCTCAATGGTAGCAGATGACAGAACGAGGAGTAATGGTCTCAAGTTGCAGTGGGGGAGGTTTAGATTGGATATTAGGAAAAACTTTTTCACTAAGAGGGTGGTGAAACACTGGAATGCGTTACCTAGGGAGGTGGTAGAATCTCCTTCCTTAGAGGTTTTTAAGGTCAGGCTTGACAAAGCCCTGGCTGGGATGATTTAACTGGGAATTGGTCCTGCTTTGAGCAGGGGGTTGGACTAGATGACCTTCTGGGGTCCCTTCCAACCTTGATATTCTATGATTCTATGATTCTATGATTCTTGGCCCCCTTATATGCATCCACAGCATGTAAGGCTGGGCCACAGTCCTGCCTTTAATTGAGAACCAACACATTCCAAAGTTAACAGTCACTTGCTCTTCATAAAATCACTCACCATTGTATTACACTATCATTGTAAAATCACTTCACAGTGATTTGGAACTGAAGAATCTTGTCCCATAATTTAACGGCCATTTATTCAAAAGGTATATTGTACATTTGCTAAAACAGGGTAGTAAAAAAGATTTCCCCCTCAATCCCACAAATGTTTAGGAAAGCTGAAAGTCATGACTCTTCCAAAGATTGTTTTATCAATAAATAGCTTTAAACTTGTTTCTGTAAACAGAGAACCAGGATGGGGAATTGGTGCTAGTGGAAAGCAGAGAGGAAAGACAATATTTTTGCATGATGGAGTGTTGCCTAATGGTTAATGCACGCGAGGGGATGTTAGAACTCAATTTCTAATTAGAACTGTGCAAATGCAGCCTGGTTCCATTCACATGCTTCAGATTTTCTCATGAGAGGTTTGCAGCAAACCAGCCCCTGATGACTCAGTCTCTTTTGCTCTGACCACACCCAGTCTGGGATTATTACTGTATTACATGACAGGTAGATCAAAGATTAATTATATGGTGCAGATTTTCAAAGGCACAAATGGGAGTTAGCTGCCAAATTCCCACCGACTTTCAATAGGAGTTCGTACCCTTGAAAGTCTCCTGCCTCTGTGTGTGTGTGTGTGTGTGTATTTGCTGCCTTCAGATAGCTGTGAAGAAATCAATATCTCAGTCAGTCAAGAAAACTATTGCTATAATTGAGGTGGGAAGGAAGAATTACATGTTCTTTTTCACCTTGGACTAAAAACAAAAGCATATTATACACAAATAAAAGCTAGGACAGGTCACAGCTGCAAATTTCAAAAGGTTTAATTAATTAGTAATAATAATAATTAAGGATAAAAGTGATAGATAAATGACTGCCATCAGGAAAAGAGGTCTTGGTTTGCTCCTAAAATGGTAGCCATTCCTCAGAGCAATTTGAGGCAAAGTCTGTTGAAATTAAGAAATATTTAGCCAAAGAGTTTGCAAAACTTACATACTTTGCTAGTTTTTTCATATTGTGTTGAGATGGGATTTTTAACATAGGTCAACTGTAAATAATTGAATTCCTGATCTGATACCACTAATACCTAGAAAGAAACTGTGGATGGGTCTTAAATGTTTTTTTTCTTCTCACCCGAGTACACTTCTGTGTTCTGAGCAGACTACAAAGTAATCTCCAATGAATATGGCAGCTGCTCACTGATAATTATACCTAGTAAATGAGACTCTTTTCTGTTACACAATCTAACAGGGCAAGATATAGTCATGTGACTAAAATGGAACCTGACTATTTCCAGAAAGCTTAAAGGGAGCACACTGCTTTGCTGACAGACGACACCTTGATGGCCTAATGGATTTTCAGAATGCCATGTGCACTGATACAGTGGCCTCTGTCTCTCACCCAGCTTTATTCTCATGGGTTCTCAGGGTTTAAAATGGATTTGCAAAAGATGGAGTAGTAAGGAAGATCACAGAAGGATGGGTGGCAGAATTTTCCAGTTATACATTAGAGCTGGCCAGAGGATGACAGTTCTGTTTCGCAACAAATAAATGTTTTGAGTTCTGTTTTCATTCTGCATTGGAACAAAACCAAAATCTTTCTAATGTCTTTATAAAATGGATTTGTGTTGAAATGTCCATTTTCTGATTGAACCGGTCAGGTATTTTATTCCGATCTCTCTCAGGAAATGACTGGAGAGTCCACTCTGGGCCTCAGAACTTCCCATTGAAAGTTGTTGTCAAAATTGATGTCTCCACAAAAATGTTTCAGCTTCAAAAAAAAATAGCACAGTTCAACAAAAACATGTAGTCAAAAAATGTTCCAACCAGTTCTTCTACACATAATCACTTTGTGAAGTCTTATGGCACAATGCTCAGATGTCCCTTGTTTTAAGAGACATCCCTTATCTAAGTTTCCTGTATGAATGATTTTTGTGTACTTCATTTTGAGCCCTTTTACACATTGCATCCCACATATGGGCCTTAGTAAGGTATGCCTCCATTATAGACCAATCTGTGTGGGTAATAGCCTGGTTAATCTAGACTGCCTATGCTTAGTTACAGTCAAGGGCCTTTTTCCTCCCAGATTGAGGAATTTTCATTACTGTTCCATAAAAATAGCTCCATGTAGATTTGAGTGATCTACAATGGTGGTGGTCAGAGCAATATTTTGTGGAGACAAGACCAATGTCTTTTCTGCTTGAGTTTCAGCCAGTGTCACTTACTGACTTCTGAAGGTGTTGGGTATATTTCAGGCCACATGCTATGAACTGGTCCCATATCCATTTTGGCTAATTAAGGCCAGCAGAGAGACTTGTTATACCAATAAATTAAAAACCAGCTGGATCTTATTAAAGGGGAAAAGGCAAAATACCACATTTATTGTGAATACAGAAAGAATCATAGTAAGCAGTTAGTTATAGTTATAACATTCCATTCAATCTCATATTTATTCACACATTAATTCATACACACACACACACACACACACACAGAGGTTCTGCAAGGTTGTTATCATAGTTACCAGCCTTAGAGTTGCTCATGCCAAGCCACTGGCCAGGTGGCCTGGACATGAGGAGGGAGCAGGGCCTTGTCAGATGCTTATCTGATGCTCCCGGAAGTTGTTTTGCAGAATCAGACCCCCAAAGTTCTCACTTTCTAGAGTCTATTTTATAGGAATTTATTCCTACGCCAGTCTGCGGGAATTGCTTCATCATGCTGTTGCTGAATCAGTCAGCAGATAGCACATTCCTGACGGCTCCGTGCTGCTAGATGTTATCTTGTTCTTTGGTTCTCCCATTCTTGAGGCTGTTGGGTGGATTCCAGTCTGCCGTCCGGGGGTCCTCTGGTTATTTCCACTTGACACCTTCTTCAGCCAATGGACACTGGATTCTTAGGCTGGCACCTCCCTGATCATTCAGTTATTATCCACACCAAGCATCCATCCACATACATCCTCTATCTCTATTTTAATCAAATTGTTAATACAACAAAAGGGTGGGGAGTCTCTGAGTGCTGTTTCTGTTGTTACAGAGTATTGCTTTGAGTCTCTCTCTCTGTGAATTGCTTTGAGAACAGACTCTGTCTTAGAATGTACTAACGCAATTAGCTTGCAAGTTTCACACATAGAGGGAGAGAAACAGTACCAAAACCCAAGAGACCTCTTAATTAGTAATACCCTGGAATTTAAACTATGGGGAATCAAACTCATTTGTGATTTTAATACAGAACTTCTTTAATATGATCCAACAGACTGTCACTAGTTTTCTCTGTAAAAGTAGGATGCCTGGTGTGATCAAAAAGTCACTAGGCAGACCCCTACTCCAGAAACTCTCACTTGGCGTTGATAGTCTTACTATCAACCAATTTCAAATCTTCTGTTTTTAGGGAAGATCCCTGATGAGGCTATAGGAAAGCAGCTCTGACAGGAGAGGGTCTTAAGCCAGGGGTTTGCTTGGTCCTGATCAGACCAATTTTAGTCATGGTTATAGGACAGAAAATAATTAAGTGGCATTGGTTGTGTATCTCCTTCTAGCAGTGTGACCATTAGATCTATCAGCCACCTTTGACACTGATGACTGTGGTCTTTAGCAGGAGTGGATGGCTTAGCTATTGACTGGAGTGGCTTCTCTCCTTTCTAAATAGAAAGTGGTTAGAATTGTAGTTTCCACTCCAAACTATTGACAGGCTGGCTGACTGAGCATCACTGTGTCAGACAACTGGATTGTAATCTCTCTCTTCTGTTCTATTCCTCTCTCTCCCATCTCTATTTCTCTGCAGTCCCTCAGCCAACTCTTCCTCTCATTTTTTATTTTCTGGCTTATATTTTCCTGCTTTTCTTGTCACTCATAAAATGCATGAGGATTATGTACACTGATCAGTCATGGGGCCCAAGATCTTGAGGGCAGGTTCACCTCTCAATCTTTTGTGCTGCTATGGATTATCCAGGGAGTTGTGCCTATGTGTTCTAGAGCTGACTGCATATTTTTCAACATAGCTTTTATTGGTTGGGAAATGTCAATCCACTAAACTGAAAACTGTTTAGGGGGAAGGGTCAGTTTCAATGAATCTCAAAAAAATTTTGAAAAAAAAATTCAAAGTTGTCAAAATGCCCATTTTTGACACTTGAAAAGATTTCCAGTTCTAGACAACTTGTAATTTCAAGTTAATTTATAAAGTTTAAAAAAAATTAGGTTTCAGAGTAGCAGCCGTGTTAGTCTGTATTCGCAAAAAGAAAAGGAGTACTTGTGGCACCTTAGAGACTAACCAATTTATTTGCGCATAAGCGTTCGTGAGCTACAGCTCACTTCATCGGATGCATTCAGTGGAAAATACAGTGGGGAGATTTACATCCACAGAGAACATGAAACAATGGGTGTTACCATACACACTGTAAGGAGAGTGATCACTTAAGATGAGCTACTACCAGCAGGAGAGCAGGGGTGGGGAACGAGAGGGGGGAGAAAACCTTTTGGAGTGATAATCAAGGTGGGCCATTTCCAGCAGTTGACAAGAACGTCTGAGGAACAGTGGGGGGTGGGGGGAATAAATAGCTTTACTTTGTGTAATGACCCATCCACTCCCAGTCTCTATTCAAACCTAAGTTAATTGGATCCAGTTTGCAAATTAATTCCAATTCAGCAGTCTCTCGTTGGAGTCTGTTTTTGAAGTATTTTTTGTTGTAGAATTGCCACTTTTAGGTCTGTAATCGAGTGACCAGAGAGATTGAAGTGTTCTCCGACTGGATTTTGAATGTTATAATTCTTGACATCTGATTTGTGTCCATTTATTCTTTTATGTAGAGACCGTCCAGTTTGACCAACGCACATGGCAGAGGGGCATTGCTGGCACATGATGGCATATATCACATTGGTGGATGTGCAGGTGAACAAGCCTCTGATAGTGTGGCTGATGTGATTAGGCCCTGTGATGGTGTCCCCTGAATAGATATGTGGACACAGTTGGCAACGGTCTTTGTTGCAAGGATAGGTTCCTGGGTTAGTGGTTCTGTTGTGTGGTGTGTGGTTGCTGGTGAGTATTTGCTTCAGGTTGGGGGGCTCTCTGTAAGCAAGGACTGGCCTGTTTCCCAAGATCTGTGAGAGTGATGGGTCGTCCTTCAGGATAGGTTGTAGATCCTTGATGATGCGTTGGAGAGGTTTTAGTTGGGGGCTGAAGGTGATGGCTTGTGGCGTTCTGTTATTTTCTTTGTTGGGCCTGTCCTGTAGTAGGTGACTTCTGGGTTCTCTTCTGGCTCTGTCAATCAGTTTCTTCACTTCAGCAGGTGGGTATTGTAGTTGTAAGAATGCTTGATAGAGATCTTGTAGGCGTTTGTCTCTGTCTGAGGGGTTGGAGCAAATGCGGTTGTATCGTAGAGCTTGGCTGTAGACAATGGATCATGTGGTGTGATCTGGGTGAAAGCTGGAGGCATGTAGGTAGGAATAGCGGTCAGTAGGTTTCCAGTGTAGGGTGGTGTTTATGTGACCATTGCTTATTAGCACCATAGTGTCCAGGAAGTGGATCTCTTGTGTGGACTGGTCCAGGCTGAGGTTGATGGTGGGATGGAAATTGTTGAAATCATGGTGGAATTCCTCAAGCGCTTCTTTTCCATGGGTCCAGATGATGAAGATGTCATCAGTGTAGCACAAGTAGAGTAGGAGCATTAGGGGATGAAAGCTGCGGAAGCGTTGTTCTAAGTCACCCAAAAAATGTTGGCATACTGTGGGGCCATGCGGGTACCCATAGCGGCGCCGCTGATTTGAAGGTATACATTGTCCCCAAATGACACATTTTGAAATTGCTGGAACAAAACATTTTGACTGGTTTATCATTTCATGAAAATGTTTGAAATTTCATATTTTAATCCCAAATTAGGGTGAGGGGGGAAATTGAAATTTCAAACTCCTACATAATGGGAAAACCACTTCCCACCCAGCTCTAATGTGCACTGAAACTTCAGGATTGAGTAACACCTAAGTCAATTACATTAGGGAATAATATTTGTCTACTAAATGCTGAAGAGGATGGTGTATTGGGACTTGAGTTCTAACTAGAACTGTTCAAACACTAGAGGATTCATTTCAGTCATGTTCATGAAAAAAACCCTTTAGTTTGCTTCACAAAGGGTTAGAAGCTTATAACCCCCCTACTGGCTCTCTTAACAAAGCATCATATGTGCTAACACAGAAGATCCTAGCGTATTTCTTAGCCTCAAGGAGATGCTTTGAAGTATAATCCCAACAGGTGAAAAGGGTCTGTTTGAATCTATCAATGTTTCCACACAATCAAAAAGACCACCACAATTATGATGTTCTTATGCTTATTGTTTTTTCTTCACTGATGGTTCTCCACTGTTCACAAGCAGTTCTAACACAAACATTTATTTCTGCATAATTATGTATTATTAATGTACAGTTGAGGTAGATGTGGTAAAGGTAATCAGACAATCAGCATGCAGCATGCAGCAAACATAACACATTGAAATCCCCTTTGTTAATAAGTTCTGTTCTCTAACAGAAAAGCAAAGTACTTTCTATCAATTTATAGACTAAATTGTTAAAGTGATTTATAACAAGCACATTTATTATAATAAAGATCTCTGTGGGAACCTAATTCAGAATAAGAATTATGAATGATAATTTAATTTGTAGAGAGACAAAAAGATTTATGTTAGGAAGAGAAGGAACCTGGTAGCATTTCCATTCTAATATAGGGCCATATATTTTAAAAATGTGGCAGACCAATGGAAACCCTTCCAGTCCACCAGCCTCAAAGTCAACTGCTGCTGGCTGCCATTTTGGAAAAAACGGTTAATCACCTTTTGTAACTGTTGTTCTTCGAGATGTGCTGCTTATGTCCATTCCATTGTAGGTATGTGTGCTTGCCACATGAATCAGTGCTGGAAGTTTTTACCCTCAGTGATATCCATAGGGGACCATCTCCGGTGTTCTCTGGAGTGGCGCGCATATGCACCAGTATAAGGGGCACTGCTGGTCCTCTCCTTCCCTCGGTTCCTTCTTGCCAGAAGTCTCACAGAGGGGAAGGAGGGTGGACATGGAATGGACATGGGTAACACATCTCGAAGAACAACAGTTACAAAAGGTGAGTAACCATTTTTTCTTCTTCGAGTGCTTGCTAATGTCCATTCCATTGTAGGTGACTCACAAACAATATCTTTGGAGGCAGGTAGAAGTTCATGGAGTTCATTACAATACAGCTCTGCCAAATCCAGTCTCATCCCTGGCTTGCTGGGTGATGGCATAATGCATCATGACCATGTTGCCATGATGGCATAATGCATGTACCGATGACCATGCTACGGCTCTACAGATGTCCTGGATGGGAACACGGGCCAGAAAAGTGGCCAACGACACCTGAGCCCTCGTGGAATCAGGACGAAGTCTTCTGAGATGACACTGGGAGGCCCTTCATTCCATCAGCCACTGCAACAAAGAGTTGAGTTGATCTGTGGAAGGATTTAGTACACTCAAGATACAAAGCCAGGGCATGCCTGACATCTAGGATGTGTAGATGCCTTTCCTCGTTGGACACGTAGGACTTTGGACAGAATATTGGGAGGGAGATGTCCTGGTTGACATGGAAGTGTGACACTATCTTTGGCAGGAAGACAGGATAGGGATGCAGTTGGACTTTGTCCTTGTGGAACACCATATACAAGGACTCCAACATAAGAGCTTCAATCTCAGAGATTCACCAAGGTAACAGATACAAGGATTGTGACTTTCCATGACAGGTACGAGAAAGAGCAAGAGGCGAGAGGCTCAAAAGGAGGACCGGTGAGGCTGGAGAGGGCCAGGTTGAGATCCCATTGGGGGACTGGATCCCAGAATGGAGGAAACAGGCTCTCGAGGCCCTTCACGAACCTGGGATCATCCTCTCATGTGAGAATACTGATCTACCATGGACATGAGGGTGGAAGGCCGATATAGCCACCAAGTGCAGCTTGATTGATGAAAAGGCAAGGCCCTGGTGCTTTAAATACAGAAGATAATCCAGGATGGATTGCAGAGACTGGAGAGATATTCCACTCCAATACACAGCAGGAGAAGCGTTTCCACTTTGCAAGGTAGGTAGCCCTAGTGGAGGGCTTTCTGCTTTCCAGAAGAACCTGCTGGACCTGACTGGAGCAGGCCTGCTCCTCAGAGTTCAGCCACACAGCATCCACGCCATGAGGTGGAGAGAGGTGAGGTTCAGGTGCAGCAACCACCTGTAATCCTGAGAGAGCAGGTCGGGTGGTTGGGAAGAGCCCATGGAGCTGCTACTGCCAAATCCATGAGCATGCCGAACCAATGCTGACAAGGCCAGGTCAGGACAATCATAATGACTCGTGTCTTGTCATTCTTGACCGCTCGTGGTGAGAGAAGAAGGACCCGCTGAGGTGATCCTCCAGCATGTTCCAAACACCAGGGAGGTGGGAGGCTTTCAGGTGGATCACATGCTGGATGCAGAAGTCCCACAGGTGAAGGGCTTCCTGACAAAGGACTGATGACTGGGCTCCTCCCTGTCTGTTGACATAGAACATGGAGGCCATGTTGTCTGTCAGCACCTGCACCATGTGACCAGACAGATAGTGAAGGAATACCTCGCAAGCCAGGCAGATAGCCCTGAGCTTTCTGACATTTATGTGAAACAACAACTTCTTTCGTGACCGTAGCCCCTGAGTCTTGAGAGCACCGAGGTGCACTCCCCAACCAAGGTTGGATGCATCTAACACCAGGTATACTGTGGGCTGTGGAGTTGCAAACGGAACCTTTCCACCACCGGGTTCAGGTTGGACCACCATTGGAGGGAGGTGAGTACCAGGGGTGGGATCGTGAGGAGCCTGTCCAAAGGGTGTCTGGATGGGGAATAGACCAACGACAACCACATTTGAAGGGGCCTTAGCCGCAGCCTTGCGTGCCAGACGACACAGGTGCACGCAGCCATGTGCCCTAGGAGTCTGAGGCAGATCCAAGCTGTGGTGAGTGGGTGAGTGGTGACTTGGGCGATCAGATCTGACATTGCCCTGAACCTGGCCTATGGTAGAAATGCTCTGGTCTGGATGGAGTCGAGGACAGCTCCTCTGAACTCTTATCCTCTGAACAGGGACCAATATCGATTTTTGTTTGTTTATCAACAAGCCCACAGCTTGACAAGTGACTCGCAGTGTCCTGACACTGCACTGCACCTGCTCTTTGGAGCGGCCCTTGATGAGCCAGTCATCAAGATAGGGAATAGATCTGGATAAATCAATGTCTGAGGTAGGCTGCGACTACTGCCATGCACTTTGTAAACACACTTGGCACTGTCGCTAGGCCAAATGGGAGCACCGTTTGGGGCAGTGTGTCTGACTGACCACAAACTGTAGAAATCTCCTTTGGCCGGGAAATATCAAAATATGAAAGTAAGCATCCTTCAGCTCGAGGGTGGCACACCAGTTCTCCAGGATCCAGGGAGGGAATGATAGAGGCCAGGGAGACCATGCAGAACTTCAACTCTTTGAGGTATTTGTTGAGGTCTCGCAGGTCTAGGATGGGCTGTAGGCCCCTTTTGGCCTTTGGAATGAGAAAGTACCAGGAGTAAAATCTTTCCCCTCTTCGTTCTGTAGGAACTTCCCCTACAGCCCCCAAACTCAGGTGGGCTTGTACCTCCTGAGTGAGCAGTTGCTTCTGAGACAGGTCCCTGAACAGGGATGGGGAAGGGGGATGGGAAGGAGGGATAGAAAGAAATTGGTGGGTACACCCCACTGCCACCGTATTGGGAACTCAGTAGTTATGGTGGTCCAAACAGGGAGGTAAGGCAACGAACAGTAAAAAAATAAAGGGTGAGACAGATCCTGGTTGCAGGCTGGGAGGTCACCCTCAAGCATCCCCTCAATATGATTGTCTGTTCTTAGGAGAGGTGTGGCTCAAGCCTGAATGAGCCCCCACTGCCAGCGGTTGGCCTTGGCGGTGCCTATATATCCTGCTCTTCCTGAGGTATTGTTCCACTCTGGCCTGGCTCATGAACCTCTGCATGTGCTGAGTTTAAATCTATTCCTAGCAAGGGCTGGGATGTACAGACCCAGCGAGTGAAGAGTGGCCCTTGAGTCTTTCAGGCGGTAAAATCTGTTTGTTTGTTCAGCAAACAGTGCTGAGTCGTCGAACAGGAAGTCCTGGATGGACTGTTGGACTTCCACTGATAGGCAAGATAACTGCAGCCATGACGCCCTCATTGACACCACTGACGCCATCGCTCTGGCTGTGGAATCTGCTGCATCTGAGGCGGCCTGGAGGGAGGCTCTTGCAATTGCCCTACCCTCATCCAGCATGGCACTGAACTCCTGCTTAAAGTCCTGCGGGAGTGAGTCAGCAAACTTGGCCATGGATGGCCATACATTAAAGTGATACCTGCTGAGCAGGGCCTGATGGTTTGTGATGTGAAGCTGTTGGCAGGCTGAAGAATAAATTTGCCTGCCATAGAGATCAAGTCGCTTCACATCGTTATTCATGGGGTTGAGCTGGTTTGCTCCTGCCTGTCGCACTCGTTGGCCACCGCAACTACTAGTGACCCGGGGGAGGGGTACATATTTAAGTACTCAAACCCTTTTTCAGGGATGTAACACTTGTACTCTGCCCTCTTCAAAATAAGGGGCAAGGATGACAGGGTCTGCCACAAGGCTTTTACAATTTTGACCACCCATCGTTGACGGGTAGGGCCACCCTTGCTGGGGCCGCTGCGGCCGGCACATTGAGTAGGGAGTCTGCTGGTTCAGACATCTTCTCCGCCTTCTATCCCAGGTTCGCTGCCACCTGCTTAAGCAGCTCCTGGTGGGCTTTTACATCATCTTGAGACACCATCTGTGATGACGAGGAGACCAGCCCAGGATGAGGGGTGGGGAACTTGGGACAGAGAACCACATGCACTGGAGGAAGTGGCTCCTGGACCCCTTGGACCAACCTGACGTCCAAGTCAGGGGGAAGGCGAGACACCGAGACTGAAGGTCTTTCTGACGCCCCCAAGACTGAGCGCTGGGCCTGAGGTCCCCCTATTTGGAGACATGTCCATGGGTTATACATTTGCCAAGGCTCCAGCCACTAACCCTGTGGACATGTACTTGTAGATTGGCCCTGGGGAAAACCTGCTGATTGTGCAGGTGGTGGTTGGTCTCTAGGGGCCATCAACTCCTCGCTCTCAGAGCCCGAGGAGGAATAATATTCCTCTGGCGACCATGTTGGCGCCACCATAGAGTATGCTTCCCCACTATATCTCGCGGTCTCATGCCTGCCATTTGGGGAGCAGTACCAGGAACCTGCTGAGCTATGCCGCATATCCAGCTACCGGTGGTGCTGCCCATAGCCTCAGTAATAATCCGGGGGGTGATGTCACCTGCTTCAAGGACAGTGTGCAGGCTCTGGTGACCAGGATCAGGAGTGCAGGGATAGTCTGCGATGCTTTGGGGACTGGCATCGGGACTCCAGGGATCGGTGTCGGGGCTCTGGTGAGTGGAACTGGGGAGCAGCGCCTGTTGGGTGACCACTGCCAAGGTTCTGGAGACTGGCGGCATCCCTATGTGGCCCAATAGTGCAGGTCCAGTGACGGATGTTGGGATCCAGGGGATCAGTGCCTGTAGTCCAGCTTTCTGTGCCAGGAACTCACTGAGTGGCCACAGGTCTATGATCTGAGGCGTGGCTCTGGAGGTTGTTGGCGTGGCCCTGGCAAGTGAGATGGGGGAGTAGGGTGCCATGGGGTGACTTTTGTAGGGGTGCCATTGAAGACTTTCCCCTAGAAATGGTTGGGAGGTGGGGGGCTTTGGGCCTCGTTTCCCAAGGAGTAAGTGGCGCCAGAAGGGAGAAGATGTCTTTTGCCACTGAAAGGCTACTGTGAGGTACCGTTTGCCTCCACCACTAACTGGAGTAGGAGGCAGATTGTGAGCGGACTAAAGCCAACAAGCAAGGCTGCCGCCTGGCTGTACTCCAGTGATGGTGAGATGGTCTGAGCTGGCCTAGGCTCAACGTCTCCCTTATCCTTGCCCTTATGGATCCCCAGGGAGTGCCCCCTTCCCACATGTGCCTTTTGGCCAGTAGCAGTTGTGACGTTGCACTCCATATTCTTTATGGAAATATGCTTATAATATGGATATGACATAACTGAGATATACTTTATGCAAGATGGATCTTGTAAGGTATCATTGGAAAGATTATGATTTACTGAATGTGACTGTCCAATTTGTATGCATGTATCATTTCTGTATCTAAAGTTAGGAATATGGACTATGTAACAATTACAACTGGGTGTGTATTCGGAAGACACCCACCAGACAACAGACCATCAGATTTGATCGGCCATCAGGAAGGAACAACAAGACCATGAAGATACTAATCTTTCTCCATCCTGGGAGTCATCCGGGGACATAACTATGACCCTACTAGGTCAGGTGGTCTTGTCACCTGATACTAAACATTACCTGGGACTTCTTGTAACTTTCCACTGGAAAGGAGGGGGGATCAAGTTTGGGAAACAAAGATCCTTATGTAAATCCTATTTAAGGGTGGGGAGGAAGGCAAATGGGACTCCTCCTCTCCATGGCCTGTCTGTCCAAGAAGAAAGACTGCTAGAGCCACCTGAAGGGAAACAGGGTGGGGAGTCCAGACTGAGACAGGGGTCCAGCCTGAAAAGAAATATAACTGGAACTCTGAACCACAGAAACTTTGCAACCTGCCTAAAATGACATTTACGGTAAGAAATTAAATTTTGTAACTTGTTTCTTAAGTATATTGAGCTTAGCTTGCATACTTTGTTTTATTTGCTCAGTAATCTGCTTTGTTCTGTCTGTTATCCCTTATATTCACTTAAAATTCACCTTTTGTAGTTAATAAACTTATTTCTTGTTTATAATATAACCCAGTTTGTACAATTTCTAACTGTGGGGGCAAGAAGTTGTGCACATCTCTCTTCACATTGAGGAAGAGGGCGGATTTTTATGAGCTTGCGCTGTGCAGATTTTTCTATACGCAAGACAGTATTATTTTGGGTTTATCTCCAAAAAGGGGTGTGCACGTGAGTGCTGGGAGAGTCCTCTCACACAGAGCTGACTCCAGTCTGTGCCTGCAGCGGGGTGTGGCCCTACCTGTGTGTGTGTGTGCAGCAAGAGGACGGAGAGCCTAATTGAGCAAAGCAGGGAGAGGAAACCCAGGCTGACTGAGCAGGGGAGGCTTAGTGAAATCCCAGTACATCAGGTGGCATCCCCGTCACACCGGTGACATGGATTGGCACCAGGAGGCATTTGATGCTGGTGGGTGCTTCTTATCGATGCCAAAGTACTTGGTACCGAGTCCGAATGGGCCAGCTCCAAGGCCGGTGCAAGCGCTGACTCCAGGAGGCATGCGCAGAGTCCAATTTTTCTCCTTCTTGGTCCGGAGCCTGAATCCCTTACAAATGTGACACTTCTCGCGAATGTGGGACTCACTCAGACAGCTAAGACATGGATCACTAATTGGCATGGGCTTCTTACAGCGATTGCACAGCTTGAAGCCTAGGAAGCGGGGCATGCCCTATCCCTGGGCTAAGTCCCTCAGGGGACTATCTATCACTAGAGTATACTAAAAAAAGGAGTACTTGTGGCACCTTAGAGACTAACAAATTTATTTGAGCATAAGCTTTCGTGAGCTACAGCTCACTTCATTGAACTGTTCATTAGGAACTGTTAACTAACACTAATTACAAGTATTTACAAAAAAAAAAGTTCAAAGAACCACTGAATGAGAACCACTTGCTAAAGCAAGAATAACGTTCCAGCACCGACACAGGTGGTAAGAAGGAACTGAGGGATGGAGGGGCCTGGCAGTGCCCCTTATACAAGCACATATGCGCGCCACTCCAGAGGTCACCAGAGTTGGTCCCCCATGGCTACCACTAACAGTAAAAACTTTCAGCACCAGTGCATGTGGTGAGCACACAAACCTACAATGGAATGGACATGAGCAAGCACTCAAAGAAGAATCTCTTCAAAAACAAGAATCCCCTAGTTACTTTTTAAAGGTTTGGTTGGAACAGGACGTGTGACAGAATGTAGCCCTCTGTCCATGCCCTACACACAATTGTAATAAACTTTGTACAAAGTATGCCTTGAGAGATATCATTTGAACACAAATAAGTTGCTGGTCATTAGCGTGCTGATAAAATTTTCTATGTGAAGTCATAAGATTCGGCCCTACTCAAGCAGAAGTTGGCAAACAACACTGTCCTAAACAAAGGAATGTGTGCTCTGCTTAATTTGCATTTAAGCAGTAAACAGAGTCATCAAGCAGGAAGGGGAGACAAAGGAATCTCAGAAAGGTGATGAAAAGCAACAAGGAACATCCTTCTCCAAAGACCTTTTGTCTCCTGGTGCCCATCTGGATATATTTTTCAAAAGGAGGACTGACACTATAAAAGGAGGGAGAAACACACCCAAGACACGCCCTCTCTCTTCCTGGCCAACATATTCACGGCACCAGAAGCTACAAAGGAAGCATTTGTTACACTGGGGGAAGGGGTGTCATGACTAAGAAGTTTGGTCAGTAAGATTGCTGAAAGCATGTGGTGAGAAAACTTTGCTTTGAATTTAACATAGTTTGTTAAATTAGGCACCCATTGTGTTTTATCTTTATTTTTCTTGTAACCATTTCTGACTTTTATGCCTCATTACTTGTACTCAAAATGTATCTCTTTGTAGTTAATAAACTTGTTTTACTGTTTTATCTAATCTAATGTGTTTAAATTGAAGTGTCTGGGAAACTCCATTGGGAGTGGCAAATTGTGTGCATATTATTCCTATTAAAGAAATAACACATTTTATAGAAACTTGTATTGTCCATAAGAGGGTTAGGTGGTACAGCTCAGACAATTGTGAGGGAAAATCTAAGACTGGGAGTATGTTGGGGTCACCGGGCTGTATAACCATAGCGTGACTGGCTGCAGCACACACAGACATAGCTGAGAGTGACTTACATGCTGGAGACTGTGTGTGAGCAGTCCAGGCTGGAGGCTACAGCAGCAAAGCATTGTAAAGGGACCCCTGGTTAGAGAGCAGGGGTGACACAGCTACTCATTAGTCTGGATTGTACCCTGGGTATGTCACAGGAAGTTAATTTTAAATAAAGGCTGTAATAATCTACTTTTCAGAAGATGCTATTACAAGATGGTGACTGAGATTTCACATCTCCTCTAAGATTCTGTGCTCATTTCTGCAGGTCCATCCACATTATAATTTTAAAGCACTATGGTGTTCTGCTGTTGAACAAATTATGATAATTCTCTTACAGCTACAGAAATAGAACTAGAAATCAATCAATAATGAAATAAATAATGTCTACACTTTCAAAAATGCCATTGATCAGGGATTTTTCATTCAACCCACTGAGCATCAACATGCTGTATCACTGAATTATTCGAGTGCAAGAAGTGTGCTTAGCACTGTCCAGAATTAAAAGGCGACAGAGGCCCTACCATCAAGGAATCTACAACCTAAACCCTAATTACCACACTGTGCATGGACATTTAATACCATTTGGTCCCTTGTTATCCTAATTTAGGCAACAGTGATTTACACATACCACTTTATTTACAGACAATGAAATTATATAAACAGACATCCTACAGACAATGAAATTATATATACTCAGGCTACTTCTGTTGATAAGAGCTGGATAACACATTTACATCGTGCAAATTTCATGCATGTATTCTTTATACCTCTCAACTTGCTACGGTCCAAATGTGGGGTGCTCTGTGTGACACAGACCCTGAGTCACATCCTTCAAAATGAGGTACATTTAAGAGAGGTATGTGATACATAATTTACAACAATTGATTCTTTGATGCTAATAATTCATAATACTTAGAAGTGTAACAGTTTCGCTAGGTAAAACCATGTCATGATGTGATGGCATGTTAACACATGAATTCAAATTCTGGAGTTCACAGAAGCATTTTGGGGGATTGGTCTCCAGGCTGAAGAGAGAGGAAGAGGAAGAAAATTGGGAGAGGAAGGCAAGTAGAAGAGGGAAAGAGGGGATTTATATTTGATTGACAATGCTACTTCTAAATAATGGATAATAAACTATTCAACTGTTCCTGAACATTCAACTGTGCATAGGGTGACAGCAGAGTAAGAACACAGGAAGAGGGGAAAAGGAGAAGCAATGCTGCCAGAAAAGACTGCCAACTTATTACCTACTGATATTTCTACTATAAAAAGATGACACCTCAAGTAATGGGGCACAAGTATTAGGTAACCACCGTTTAATTAAATGGTAACTAGGGCTATGTAAAAGGTTCAGTTTTAACTCTGATCCCTCTTGCAATGAAGGTTTTAGTCCTATCCAGTAATAAATAACCATAGGCCCATGGATGTTCACTACCCTGGCGTAGTGCAGTTCACCCAGACAAAGGACCTCCATTACCCTACCTTCCCACATGCAGCCGGTCAGTTAAACTTGTTTTCCTAGTTTTAGAGGAGCTTCTAAGAGGCTGGTGGTTTCTTTCATCTCTTGCTCACTTCTGGGGCCACTTCCTCAAATCTTCAAGGGATGCCTGATTACCCTTCCCCTATTCTTGCAGTTTGTTGGGGCATGAACACTACCCACTGCCCATAATCCATACAGCCTTCTGGCAACAATTGAAGAAACTTGATACCACCAAAGGGAAGCAGGAAATGGGAAATACTCTTCCCTCTATAGCTGGCGGAGGATCTGAGAGAGAAAAGCAGATCACACCCCATAAATCCTAGCATGAGAGTCAGGGAACCTCTGGGGGTTCTTCAGTAACTCCGCTCTAGTTGGGATGATCATTATTGCAGGATTGGTTGACAACCTCAAAGTGGGGTAATCCATCACACTCCTATGGTAATTATAGTTAGCCACACCCAAAGTAATTAGGTCTAAAAGGAGACAGCTGACTAAACACAGACAAAAATATTGCCAGTCATTTCAAGAAACATTAAAAATATAACCTCTTAAAAGGCAGGGGTGTATCATCTTCTTAATGAGTGGATAGAACTGTAAGAAAAACACACTCCATTGTTACTAGTTTGCTCCCTTCCCCTTCCCAGTCATCATAACCGCCTTATTAGGTATAACGAACACCTTCAATTACAGTTTTTATATATTTCTCTTTTAATATTTTTCTGTGATAATTTCTGGCATTTCTATTCTCTCTTTCAATAAATCCTTCCTTAGTTTTACAGGCTGATTGGTTTATGGTTTCAGATGACTAAATTTTCCCAGGTTCTCATAACAGTGAGAAAGTACAGTAGGCCAGGATATTCTGATACTTTTAAGAACCAATCTCACATTCTATTTATTATTTGGAATAGGAAAGAGTCAAGAAGGAAAATGAATGCGTTAGTTTGGGTTGGCATACGTTAACTGCAGACTGCCATGTTCAATCAAGTTAGAATTAATTTCGGAAGCCTTTATTCAGAACACCATTAAGTAATAATGCACTTCAGCCTCAATCTCTGGAGTACATCCCCTGGCAATTCACCTATTGTGATTTACTTTCTTTTGTGTAGGTTAAAGATCTATTAATTTTCACTCCCAATGAGCTGGGGCACTAGCTAGCCCATGTCACTAGTGCCAACGTCATTTTAATTATCTTCCTATTTTTGTTCATATCTAGGTGGGTAACTGGTTGGAAGAATGACCTCTTGGCTTAGTAAATTAAAGGTTTAGTAAATCCAAGGCTAATCACTGTACATATTCTCTGCCATCAGACAAAAGTTATGTGGAGCTCACTTTTATATCCTACCCTAATTGTAAGTCAGTGGTCTAAATTAATTATCTCCTGCCAATTATCTTGATGAACTGGAGGAAAAGACCTCAT
Source organism: Lepidochelys olivacea (assembly GCF_965140295.1). NCBI lineage: Eukaryota > Metazoa > Chordata > Testudines > Cheloniidae > Lepidochelys > Lepidochelys olivacea. The sequence goes on from NC_140411.1 coordinate 273,651,600, forward strand.
GAGCAGAGCTTATTTGAACAGACATACCTATTTTGCCAAGATGATCAATTCACATACCTGCTTTGCTAATGTGATCAATTTTGGCTGTTTGGGGTTAAAATTCACCAGTTCAAAGGCTTGGATGCAGGAGTAATAAGATGTTTCATGCTTACTGTATGGCTAAAAGGCAGCAGAACTGTACTTGACATGCCCTAATAGAGGAGTTACCTTAGATGGAACCTCCCTCACTAAATGCGGATAATGAAGTAACTCCAAGTGAAAGTCATAGAGGGAGTGGAGATAGGTATTTCCACCTGGTGGTGAGAAGTAAGTTAAAGGTTGCTAGATGCCATTTGGCCCACCCCTTCCAGTGTTTAAAGAATGAGCTGATCACACTCATTGAGAGTCCTTGTTTTTCCTCAGAGCTGAAGTCTCTCTTATGCTGGTCAAGAGGGTTGAGTCCTAGGGCTTGTCTACACTGGCACTTTACAGCACTGCAACTGTCTCGCTCAGGGGTGTGAAAAAACACCCCCCTGACTGCTGCAAGTTTCAGCGCTGTAACATGTCAGTATAGACAGCGCACCAGCGCTGGGAGCCGCACTCCCAGCGCTGGGAGCTGCGCCCCTCATGGAAGTGGGTTTTTTAGAGCACTGGGAGAGTTTTCCAGTGAAAGACAATGGAGAGGAGGCAGCAGCAGTGAGGATGCCCGCTACCCAGTGAAATCACTCGCAAACGAGCTAGTTTGTGGAACCTTAGAACATGGCATTACAGCTAAAGGCAGAGTGGTGAGAGACTCAGCAACAGTATCAAAAGCACCCCTTACCCAGCAAATCCTGGAGGTGTGATTACTAATAGCAGGGCTGGTTGGTCATGGTACTGTAGAACCAGACTGGACCAAGGACACAGCAGAGCAACGGCTGAGGTGATGGCAAGCAGCAGCAGAGTCAACAGTGGCAAGCAAGTGCGGACGCAGTGGCAGCAAAGCAGGAAAGGCATCAACCATCCAACCCACTGTCAGGAACTGGTGGTGAACCTTCCTGAATGCACCCTGGACTCTGGGACTGGACAACAAACCATGAGTGGGGTGCAGTGGAGGGAGGAGGGGATTGATGTGTCAAAGGGACATTGGTCCATTGGACTTTTGAACCAGAAATTGGGAAACTGAGGCAAAGCACTGCTGCCCAAGATACTGTGGAACAGGTATCTTATTTATTGTTTGCATACTTTTGAGTCATTGCTGCTGTACTTTCCGAAATCAATGCTTTATCCTTCTGTCCTTAAAAGTTTTCTCTTGTTATACACAGACTCAATGCTTGTGATTCGGGAAGTCATTGCCTATTACAGGCTCCCAGGGGCGGTACTTAGTTTTCCCAATCATATGGGTGGAGGCTCAAGCTGGTTTTGTTCTGTAATTTTAAGAGGAACCCCTAGATATAGTACCTGGCCTTTATTGCTGCCAATACTGCCTGATAGAGTGTCACATAACAAGGTGCCAGGCAAACCTGATGTCACTTATTTGGAGGAAACTCTACCCATATTAGAATTTCTTAAATTTATTTCCAGTATTTCTAACATAGTTAAAGTTTAAAAAAAATAAATAACATTCTTCAGGCAAGCAGTTATAGAAATATTTGAGTTTACTAGAGCCCACTAGTGGATCATCTGACCCTATATAGAAAGATTTTAGATTCTGAAATGGGTAGACAATTTGACAGCAGAGGTGACATGCCCAATTGTAGGACCAGATCAAAAGCCATTAAAGTAAAACTTTCACTGGGTTTGTTCAGAGTTATAGACAGTTTTATAACTCAAGAGTCAATGCTGCTCAGTTGCTATTCCAAGGTCAGTCTTTGAGAGGAGACAAAAAACTAAGGTCTTGACTACAGAGGGTCAATAAAAATCACATGGCAATTCCCTACTTCTTAAAAATATTGGGATAGTGTCCTATTATAATTTGATTAATAAATCAGTGGAGTTCAATTTCCAGTAGACCCACTAATCATTCTTCTGGTTTCCCTAGTCAAACTTACTTGTAGTCTAAAACTGTGATTTAATAACACTTAATCACAGCTAGATATGATTTGGGAACAGCATGGGAATCTAAAGAAGCTGCACTAAAAGGATTTGATACATGCTGATATATAATATTTTGCAATGGAGCACACTTGAATCAGAAAGAACCTTTTTATAAATGGTTAACTTGGATTAATTTTGTTATGTATTCTAAAATTTAGCAACATGTAGTGTCAAAGCCGAGCACTTTGACTTTCTCTTTGTCCTCTGAGCTAAATGACACAATTGATGTAAGACCCTGAAGGCATTGCGTAGGAAAATTATTTTCTTTCCAAAACATTTATTGGGCTAATTCACAAAAGGAAGACAAAATGTAGCAAATGCTGGTGAAACATCTCCTATGAAAACGTATAATTTTACCAGTCACAATGAAATGTAATGTGATACTACTGTTGTAAAGTGAATACATTCCTTGGGGGGAGGGAGTTGTACATACACTGGAAAGAAACAATTTTTATAGCAGCTCTTTTTGCAATAAGTAGGGGTGTTTTTCTGGTGCCCTAAAACACTTCCAAGCGGGTAATAACTGGAGACCAGATTGTGTGACCGAAACTAGCACCAGACAATCCCTGCTTACTGTTCCATTCACTTCTGAGGGAGCATCTCCTAAAGGCTAATATAGCAGGGACCTCTTAAATATTTGTGAATCTATCCTCACAAGAGCTCTGTGAGGCAGGGGAGCACTATTATCAACATTTTGCACATGGGAAAACTAAGATTAAGATCCTGACTTGCAGAGGTGTAGCAGATGTTTAATATGTCTGAAATCAGGTCCTGAGTGACATACCCAAGATAACATATGAAATCTGTGGCAGAGCTGAGAATTGAGCCCAGATCATTTCAGATCTAGTGCAGTGCTTAAATTATCCTTCATAATCCTTGCAAAGGACTAACTACTCTTTTGTCAAAGTCCACTCATCCACCCAGAACCAGGTTAGCTTTTTTTTTTTCCAGTCTAGTTTGTGGGACGAACATGCTAAGAAAACTGGGAGTTTTAAAGTTGGTAATGAAGTCTCTTTTCCTCCAAGAAGAATTCCATGTCATTCCTAGGTTACAGGATTTGGGCTTTGTTTTACTGGGACCTAGAACGGCACATTTGAATTAAGAATCCTAACACCCCGTGAATCCTTAATTTTCTCCAATTAAGGTTCAAGAAGGACCTCTTCCTGGACCTCCCAGAGCAGTCACCTCAGTTCTGTCCTCCCCTAGAGGTAAAGTAGGAGGTTACTAGTGAGGACTCTCTCCTTAATCTCTAGGGCCCAGAGTCACATAGGTACTTAGGCCCCTAAATCTAAGCTTTAGGCTCCTAAATCCCAGTTTTAAGCACCACCATATCCACAAAACACACTCAGCTGGCACCTAAATTCACTCAGTGCCTAAATTTTCATTGTAAAAGTTCCCTAGGTGCTTACGTTTCTGCTTCTGGTTATGCGCACTGCTCCCTCATTCTAGGCATAAGGCATGAAGTAGGTATCTGAAGCTCCACTGCAATCCATGAACCGAGGGAAGAAAAGTGCTCCTCCCCTCACCTATGGGGCCCTATCGGGTAGGTGGCCTCTGAGCATGCCTACTGGATTGGGCCCCATTCAAAATCTGGCTGAAGGAGGAAATGGTGGTGGCACCCGTGCTCACCATATTACTTTCAGCCAGTGGTTAGAGCACTCCCCTGGTCTGTAGGAGTCTTCATTTCAGTTCCCCCTCTGCCAGAGGAAGGGAAGAGGATTTGAAGAGGGGTCTCCCACCTCTCAGGAGGATGCTCTGACCACAGAGCAATGCGCTATTCTGATGTGGCCTAGGGCTTAGGACTCACTGCTCTCATTGGGCTCTCCCATAGATAGTTTCCTGCCTAGAGTGCTGTCTTCCTGGTTTTCTTAGGCGCCAATGTATCTCCCTGCATTGTGTAGAGCCTAGATGCCTAACTTGCACTTTGTGGATCCTACTGTTGTTCTAGTGATTTTTCTAGGTGCCTAAAAGTTAGGTGTTGCAACCCTCAGTCAATCAACACCTAAGTCCCTTAGTAGAACTGGGACTGGATCCTAAAGGAAGTTTCCTGTCTGCCTCAAGTCACCTTATAGGTCTCCTACTCACATCTGGAGTCTTCATTTGGTCGATTTAGCTCTCCCTTTGTACCTTTTAGCTTTATTTCACTTGCTGTTGTCTGGAATAGTGGCCTTTTTAGTGACAATTTCAGTTAGAAAGCTGGAGGAGCTGAATGCCCTATCTACAATTCCCTCCTTTTTAGTCATTCATCAGCATAAAGTAGTCCTTTGCCCACACACTCGTTTCCTGCCAAATGTCCTTTCTGACTTTCAGTTAGAACATAGTTTTTTGTCAGCTTCTTCTCCAGCCTCAAAGCAGAAAAAGAGACACTTTGGCACTGCATGGAACAATTAAATACAGTACTATGTATGAAAGCCTTTACAAAACAAACAGCCTGAGTCCCTTTTTATCTTATTTGAAGGCAAATGAAAGCTTTTACCAGCCTCCCACATTGTCCTAGTTTGATGGATTAAAGCTTGTATTTCTGTACCATATAGAACAGCTGGGTTCTCTCTCCCAGTTAAACTCAAGGCTCATTCCAAACATGCCAACTCTTGGGCTGAGTAAGGTGAGGCCTCAGTCAGACTTTCATCAGGTAGTCACTCAGGGTAGGTCTACACAACTATTAAACACCCATAGCCAGCCAGGATCAGCTGACTCAGGTTTGCAGAGCTCTGGCTGTAAAACAGCTGTATAGACATTCAGGGTGAGGCTGGAGCCTGAGCTCTGGGACCCCATGAGGGGGGAAGGGTCCCAGAGCTTGGGCTGCATCTCAAGCTTGAACATCTGCACACCAATTTTAGAGCCTGAGCTCTGCAAACCTGAGTCAGCTGACCCGGGCCAGCCATAGATGTGTAATTGCAATGTAGATATACCCTTAGTATTCACTTTTCACTTTTCCAAACAATCTGCATCATTATGATGATTATTTATTATCACATATTACAATATTGGCCAAAGCAGGGCTGGTGGGGAAAAAATTCTTCCCTTTTATCAAAGTTAGAAAACTTGAAATTTTGAATATTTTTACGTAGCTGGCCAAACAAGAGAGGAAAATTTTCAATAAAATGTCATAAGAAGTTTTCCCAGGCATTTTTCAAATTTTGAAATTTCCAATTATGATTATTTCTAGTTCAAAGGCTCCAATCAAGATCAGAGCTCATTGTGCTAAGTACTGTACAAATGCATATATTAATATGGTCCCTTCCCTATCAAACTGTTACAGCCTGATTTAAGATAAGATGAATCCAGTGAATGTAATAAACAATATGAGAAAATGGAGAAGCAGGAAGGGGATAGTGGTAATAAGACCATACACTGAAAAAATTAAAGAGAACCGACACAAAGGATTAGAAATGCCCACAATATATCTCAGCACCATGGTGCATTTTCTCTTTTATGAACCACAAGGGGAATTGCCATGTTACACAGCATGACATCAGGCTTTCACATTTCCATGTACAATTCAATGAATTCAGGTATGTGATTTATTAAGCAAATAATTCACGCAGGAAGCCACACTGATACATGAAAACTGAAAGATCTTTCTTTGGAAATGTCATGAGCTTATGATGGCTATTCAAAGAGGATTGCTGAAGTGCTTTTAATTAAAGAGCAGGCAATTTTAACAAGTTGTCTTCCCAAAGGGGGAGCCTCAACAATCTCAGGCCACTTTATGTTAACATTCATTGAATGTAATCAATATGTACACAAAAAAGAAGGCTTATGATGAAACTGAAGACATGAACAACCAGTGGAACTAGAAAATACCTGTACGGATAGGAAGAAACAGTGAGATGAGAAACAAATTATTTTGCATTATGTATGAATATGGACAACCAAATCTCTTAGTCATTTCACTTGTGTGATTCCTTCTAACAACTGTTTAGATAGGGTTGCAAGGTGTCCCGTTTTCTACCAGAACGCCTGGTTGAAAAGGGACCCTGGTGGCTCCAGTCAGCACTGCTGACCAGGCCTTTGAAAGTCCAGTCAGTGGAACAGCAGGGCTAAGGCAGGCTCCCTGCCTGCCATGGCTCCGTGTGGCTCCTGAAAGCAGCAGCATGTCCCCCTCCAACTCCTAGGCATAGGGGCAGCTGCTCGCTGCCCCCGCCCCAAGTGCCAGCTCTGCGTAGGAGCCGGAGAGGGGACATGCCACTGCTTCTGGGATCTGCCTGAGGTAAGCGCCGCCTAGAGTCTGCACCCCTCACCCCCTCCACACCCCAAACCCATCTCCCAGTACTGATCCCCCTCCCACCCTCCAAACCTCTTGATCCCAGCCCAGAGCCCCCTCCTACACCCCAAATCCCTCATACCCAGCCCCACTCCAGAGCCTGAAACCCCAGCTGGAGCCCTCACTCCCCCTGCGCCCCAACCCCTTGCCCCAGCCCTGATCCCCCTTCTGCCCTCTGAACCCCTCAGCCCCAGCCCAGAGCCCCCTTCTGCACCCCAAACTCCTGATCCCTGGCCCCACCCCAGAGCCCACACCCTCAGCTGGAGCCCTCACCCTCTCCCGCATCCCAACCCACTGCCTCAGCCCGGAGCCCCCTTCCTCACCCTGAACTCATCATTTCTGGTCCCACACCAGAGCCCACAGCCCCAGCCGGTGCCCTCACCCCCTCCTGCATCCCAACCCCCTGAGCCAGTCCAGTGAAAATGAGCGAGTAAGTGAGGGGGGGAGAGCAAGCGACAGAGGGGGGGCGGGATCTCAGAGAAGGGGCAAGGTCTCGGAGGAGGGGTGGGACAGGGCAAGGGTATTAGGTTTTGTGCCAGTAGAAAGTTGGCAACCCTAGGTTTAGAAAGTTTTGACTTACCTTATTTGTAAATTTTGCACAGTTTCTCCTGTTCCAGGATGTTACTTTGTGTCATGTAAATAAATTGCATATCGTTTGCAGTTTTACAGCAGAGTGCAGAAAAAAAGTTTGGAAGTGGGACCCAAGTGCTCAAAAACCAGAAGGCAAGTAAAAAGAAGCCACAACTTTAGCCCTAGCCTGCATCAGAGCCCCAGCTTTAAAAAAATAAAAACCTCATGGTTTTTAAGCAAGTCTCATTTTTTTTGGAAGCTTAATGTTATCTTTGAACTGTTAGCACTGGCAATACGTTGGCACTGTCCATTTCTATCAAGGGGGTGCTCTGTTAATTGAAATGTCCGTCTTGGTAAGGGAGAAGACGTTGAGAATATTTTCATAAAACCACCTGAGTTAATTTTGCATTAGCAGAATGTACAGTGGAGATCAGGGAAAGATGATTATGCTTATGGCTCACAACTGTCGCCTACTATCTGTTTGTACAGCATCTAGCACCTGATCTGTGTGGTGCTTTTATGCAAATTATTAATAATAATAGGAGGAGGAAGAGGCAACAAGTGTTTGTAGTATTCACCATCAATTCCCATTGGAAATACATAACTGCTAGTGCTGGTTTGGGATGCCAAAAATGTCATCTTCTAGGGTCAACTGTTCAAATAACAGTGATACAAAGCAGACTGAGTATTTTGGGGAGAAGCACACACACCTAGTAAAATATTAATACTCCTCATCCACTGGCCTGGCCTCTCCTTCATATGATGTGAAAAAAAAGATAATATTTGAGCTGATGAGCTAACAAACTCTATTTCCATGGCCTTTCAGAAATTGCAATTATTGCAGGCAGGCAATTAAACAGCTGTTAAAATAAAGCTGCCTGGGGTCATATCTGTGACTTCACATAGGCCATAGGAGACCTAAACTGTGCTTGCTCTATTCATTTATACAGTAACCCTTTGGGATGAGGATTTGCAATAACAGCATGTTGTCCCTGAACCTCAATTATCTATTTTATAAAAAGCAACATAATTTCCTTCCTAAAGATAGTGAAACCCAGAGGAGAGGGAATTAGTATGACCTTGAATGTAAAGCTGGCATTTGGCTCACAGATCGGTGCCCATCAGTTAATGCAGGGAAGTACCATGGGTATGATCTGGAAGTCATTGACATAACTAGGCATTGATATAAAAGCCAGTGCAGCTAAACTCTACAATTAAAGGCGACAGAAGGGAGGGAAATGATTAAGAATGGAAAATAAAAAGCATTTGAGTGAAGATCTTTACCAGAGAGGACATGATGACCCTGTCTAGGAATAAACAGCCTTTTTCTTTTTTCGTTCAAGAGGATGGAATCTGTTCCTATGCCTAAGGGTAAGTCAAGGACACTGTATCATACTTTTAAGTGCTTGATTTTAAAGCTGATTTCCTTTTTGGTTTTTGAATAATGCATTTGAAAAAGAACACTTCCTTCTACTGTAGATGGGATTGTTCTATTGTCACTTTGCCAGCTGATGTCCAGCAAGTGCTCAGATTAGAAACAGGAGAGGAGCAGTTTGAGAGAAGGTAATGTAAGTGGCACGTAAAGAAACAAAGGGGGAGAGGAACCCTAGAAGACCCCCTCCAAAATACAAACAAATTACCCAAAATATGCATAAAGTTACCTGGGACTCCGCCACCTTAATCCACTTGCTGCACAGGAAAACTATATTTTAAATACTGAAAAGAAGCACAGTGAAAAAGTTTTCTTTGAACTCTACTGCAGTGACCTGTTACAAAGAGACTGGACGCCAACTCTGCTTTCACTCAAACTGGACTAATTTGAGAACAATTCCATGTAAGGCAATGGCCTTACACTGGTTTTAAACCAATGTAAGATGAGAAACAACAGACCCTTAAAGTCTTTGGCCACTCAGCTCCCTTTGGGCTGTTTTGGTGGGCCAAAGGGAGAGAAGACTGAGCATATTTCCCTAGCTGGGGATTCCCCCTGGATACAGCAATCTCCAGCTAGTGTAGAGATGGCTCAGCTTGCCACTAAGCCACCTCTTCCATGGCAACCCTTTTCTGCTGCAGTAGAGGGTATTTCATGTGGGCAAGAGGCAGGGTCTCAGGCTTCTCTAAACTCAACTGGTGCCAGAGCTAGCTCAAAACTGGATTTGAAATTGGGGAACTTCAACTCCAAAAGCAAAATTCACTACTGGTACAAGCAGTGCAATTCTGTTGAAGACAATGATGTTATACCCATATATATCTATGGGATATTTGTCCTGGGGGGGACACTGACTATACAGGAATCTGGCTAGCTATAACTTTCCTTCTCATGTGAACGTGGCATCCAAAAGCAAAAGGCAATTGTTTGGAGTAAGTTGTTGCCTTCGTTATTAGAGCTGGGTGAATGATGCAGAACTTTTCCGAACCATATTCACCATCTGAGACTTTCCTCAGCTCCCTGGCAGCACAGCGGCACTGGAGACTTACTACCAGGGCCAGCCGTAGACCAAATGGCGCCCCATGCGAGGAGCATCTTCAGCACACACTCCCTTCCATTTGTTAAACTTTTGAATACCTTATTTTGTATTGCATTTGTAGTTCATTTCTTTACTTTGATGCATGATTTTCTTTATCCCTGTCATAGAAGATGATAAATTTGCACACTAGGATCTCCAAATCCTGCCATATATAAGTAAATAAAAAAAAATGTTTCCTCTAAATTTCCAGAAACTTTTTAATTTTAAGAATAACTGAAATGCACGAGCGTCAAGAAATTGAACTGGGCACCAACATTGTGGTGGACCAGTATTAAACAGTGCTACAGTAGGTGACAGCTTTAGAATGTTAATCCGAGTCCTTTAGCTCAAAAGGTCACAAACTGAAGTACAGCACCAGAGAGACCCAAAGACTGGCCAATGGCATTTTCAAGTGATAAAATAGCAAGTGATGTCAGTTTCTCATCGGCCATCATCAAGCGAAGATATGTTTTAAAGAGGCTGAGCTTCAAAAAGCCGCACTCACCACTCGCGATTGGACCTGCAGCATGAGCAGAATCCTCAAAGCTAACCACACATTAGGAAAAGCGTCCTTCAGCTCTGCATCATGATGAACTGGAGAACTTGGAGGGGAGAGTGCTTCCCACGTTGCAAAATGTGACGGATGTTGTCCAATTCAACATGGAGGTCTTTATCACTGATGTCTGAAAATTCCCATGAGGGCATGGCTGACAACATTCTAGGACAGGGGTTCTCATCCTTTTTCTTTTTGGGCCCCCCTGAACATGCTATAAAAACTTCATGGCCTACCAGTGCCACAATTGTTTTTCTGCATAACCAATAGATTAAAAGCCAGGGCTGGCATTAGGGGGTAGCAAGCAGGGCAATTGCCTAGGGCCCCCCATGAAGTTTCGCTGCTCAGGCTTCAGCTTCAGCCCCAGGTGGCAGGGCTCAGGCGTGGGCTTTCTGCCCTGGGCCCCAGAGAATCTAACACCGGCCTTGCTCCCTGGTTTATTTTGGCAGACACCCTAAAACATGCTCGCAGGCCCCCAGGGGGTCCCAGACCTCTGATTGAGAACTTCTGTTCTAGGAGGTTCAAGGAAAATGTAGTTCTCAGAAAGTCTGGAAAATTCTGAGATTCTACAAAGGTCCAAAACATTCTAGGAGGTTAGTGAAAAATGAATCCACATGCGGAATACTTGAAACATTTTACTTCAAACATTCTATTTTCCCTTTTGTCTCTAACAAAAAAACAGCACCCCAAGCTCAGTGCCCCCCAAACCTGGCACCCAGGTGATCGTCTAGGTTGCCTGCCCCTAAATCTGGCTCTGGCCATCGCCAATCCCACTTGCAACAGCCCCCAGAACCGTCAGAGGATGCGCCCCATTAGAGAGGAGGTTGTGGAGGAAAGTGAATGAATCCTTCATCTCTATTCAGTCTCCTGCAGAATCCTTATAAGTTGTCAGTGGGAATTGTGTGCATTCCATGCTCACGCTTGGCTCCACTCCCTGCCTCTACCCTCCCCCACCCACAATCACTAGCCCAACCCTGCCCTACACACAAGGTCAGGGAAGAGGGATGTTGCCATGGCAGTAGCTAAGATAGATCTTCACAAGAAGAGTAGTATAGGTCTATAATGCATGCTCTGGAATCATTGCCTTAGTGCAAACCAGTTGTGGGCCAGGACTATTTTAACTGCAAATAATAATATATTAATCAGAAGGAGGGTGGTCTTGTGACTAAGAAACAGGACTGCCATAATATTCTGAATAAATAACAGCTCAATACTTTGTCTCTAGAGATAGCTATGGTGAAGTCCAATGGCTGGTGGAAGTACACAAACAGCATGACTGGGACTGTGCCTTGCCATTTAATATGGCTTTCAAAAAGGTATTTAAGATTTGAGAGGGAATCAAATGGGTTACTGAGAGCCTTCATTTCTGTAGAATTGAGGCTGCCATGTCTGTGGTAAAAAAGTCTTTAAGAAAGGTATATACGAATGGTATTTGGCTATTAGGACTTGTGCCATTCCAAGTTATATATATGGTGTATGATGGTCTGAGGGAGCTTAAGAGACCAGAAATGCCTCTCTGACCTATTCTGTCTCCTGCTTGACACCATGTTCCCACTAATTTAACTGTTTCTATAATATTGGCAGAACGAGATTGCAAAATCAATAGAGTATGACCAGATAATTTTAACTGTAAAGCAACAAGCACACAGAAATAAATGTAATCAATGGGACTTCTCCTGAAGCAAGATAACCCTCAGCCTGAGCAAGGCTGGCAAAATAAAACCCTAAATAATAAGTAAATGACCAGTGGTCAGTGTTTCCTTGGCAAAATGAACAATTTAAACCAATATCAGCTAACTACTCTACCTGAAGATTCAAAAGCAGTAGACAATGAGACAATTTAGGTAGGGATTTAGCTTCCTTTGTGTCTACAATGAGAAAGTATTTTTATATTATATACAAATAAAAGAATCCCCTGATTAAAAAGAAGACCATTCCAGAATCTTTTGGAAAGCATAACTGAATGAGTCAAATGGAAAGAATGTACCTGTTGTCAGCTTTTATCCTTATAAAGAAAGATATTACACAATTTTCACTGGAAAATATGTGAACACTTTCTTTAAATAGATGATACTTTGGAATGTTCTTTGCACTGACACATGTTAAGTACATTGTGCCACAATGAATGATGTACTGTAGTCTGAATGGGGGAGGGGGGGGAAATAAGACCTCTGTCTGTCTTTCCATTAGAAATGTAAAGAAAGACAAACTTGATTTTTTTTTCCAGAGACAAGTGCATCATGTTCAGGTAAATAAACTTATCACAATATCATCCTGTTCATGTTTCTTTCTCTCCTCAGGGGGAGCAGTGACTGAAAACTGTCCCTTTTGGAAGGTTACAAGAGGAATCATGGGGGAATTTGTCAGAATTCCTCCTACGGGGTTCCACTGGAGCATGGCCCCTTCACATCCCCACCAGAACAGGTGGTGGCTTTTAGCCATGTTTTAACCCAAATTGTAGAAGATTTGTCTGTTTTTGCAGTGAGAAAAACTCCCTTCATTTTGCAAAACTAACGTAAATGTCATGCAGCATTTCACAATTTACATGCTGGATTTGGGTGGGTGGGTCAAGTATGCAACATACAAGCAGGTAGCATAAGAGTCAAATACAGTTGCTTTCCTCCTGATTTATTCACCCGTTCGTAATTTCATGAATATGTCATGTAATTTTTTTAAAAAGAATTAATTGAATCTTTGCACAAAGGGGCCAGGCAAACACACTGAAGACTCAATCTTTTAAATACCCCCAAAAGCATAAGCACAGGTAGAGCTCAGCCTTACCAGCTTTCTTCTATCCTGACCTGTAGGAGATGTTTGAGGAAAGGTGTGTGAAAATAACTATTTCTTTGTGAAGTTTCCTTTCATGATCATTAATTCCTGGATAGGTGGCAATATTGATAAGGTCTGTGCAATACCATCACCCCAGCATCCCAAAACTGAAGCCATGTAAAGTAATTAGTGGTTCTTTCCTGGGGTATGTCACATGCTCAGACCTAGATAATGCTAATTGTCAATTTAAAATCAAGAAGTAGCTTGCTGGTTCAAGATCATCATACTTAGTCTCATTTTCTCTGCCCCACCTCCCTGGGAGTTTTGTGTGAACTCACCTGAGGGGCTTGATCCAGTACATGTGCTCAGAGGCTGCCTACCAGATTACACCCCTCATGTGACTTAGACAGCCTACTGCCTTTCTTTTCCTGTTTCCTGGATTGCACTTTGATGCCAACCTCCAGGAAAGGGGTGGGGCTTAGCACACCCCCCTTGCCTTTGGCATCTCCCATTGGCTAGCTTGGGAGGCTCCCTACCTAACGTGTTGGCTTTGTAGATCACAGTCTAAGGGCAGAGCTACAGCCAAAGGACTAATTACAGGGGAATCAACCCCAACAGCTGGGATTACAAAAGCAGAGAGGAAGGAAGTGCTAGGGCATATGAAGGAAGGCTGTAATAAGTAGGACTAGATGCTGCTAGTACTGGTCTCTTCCCATGAAACACTTGGGGAAGCCTGCTGTTAACTATACATCTATACAAACATATAAATAACACTACAGGATGTGGGCTGCTGACAGACAACAATAAAACAGAGTGGTAAAGGAAACCTGGAGTGATGGTGGTCTGTGATTAAGGCCTGGAAGGGCTCTCAGGGAACCATCCTGTGACAGTTCCCCATGTAGGTACTTATAGACTGTGATCAAGTCACCCCTTAACCTTCTCTTTGTTAAGCTAATTAGATCTAGTCTTTCACTATAAGGCATGTTTTCTAATCCTTTCTTGTGATTATTCTCTGAATCCTCTCCAATTTATCAACATCCTTCTTGAATTATGTACGCCAGAAATGGACACAGTATTCCAGCAGCCGTCGCACCAGTGCCAAATTCAGAGGTAAAATAATCTCTTTACTCCTACTTGAGATTCCCTTACTTACGCATCCCTGGATCGCATTAGCTCTTTTGGCCAAAAGCGTCACATTGGGAGCTCATGTTCAGCTGATTATCCACCATGACCCTGAAATCCTTTTCAGAGTCACTGTTAGAGTCCCCCATCATACAAGTCTGACCTACATTCTTTGTTCCTAGATGTATACATTTATGTTTAGCTGTATTAAAACACATATTGTTTTCTAACACCCATTTTATCAACAGTCTAGATCACTCTGTATCAGTGACCTGTCCTGTTCATCATTTACCACTCCCCCAGCTTTTGGGTCATCTGCAAACCTTATCAGTGATGATTTTATGTTTTCTTCCAGGTGATTGATAAAAAATTTTAAGAGTGCAAGATCAAAATGTATTAAAGTATGAAAAACTGGGGTTTGAGGAATCATTACCGGTCAAACCAAAACCTTTTTTTTTAATATTTCCAATGAATTGAAAAGTTGAAAAAAGCATTTTAATGTTTATTTTTAAAAAATAAACTTAAGAATTTTTAAAATAGTCATTTCAAGCCAAAAAATCAAAACATTGTTTAGAGACTGTCTCAGAACCAGGGAGTATTTTTATTCGTTTTTTAAGTGAAAAAAATTCTTAAAGTCAATATAAATTCGCAAAATGATTGTCATCAAATCTGCATCTTTCACCAAAAAATGTATCATACAAAAATTTTCACCCAGCTATAACCAGAATACATTTTTTCTACATCAGGTAGAATAAGTCAGGGGTTCTCAACCTCTCCCCTTCCCTCTCCCCCTGCAAAAAGCTATAAAACCTCCACAGCCTACCTTTGCCACAACTGTTTTTCTGCATATCCAGTAAATTACAAGCCCGGTCCAAGGTTAGGGAGTAGCAACCAGGGCAATCATCCAGGAGCCCCATGAAGTTAAGTTGTGCAGGCTCTGGCTTTCTGTCCTGGGCCCCAGAGAGTCTAACTCCAGCCCGGCTCTCTGGTTTATTTTGGCAGATCCCCTGAAATCTGCTCGTGGTCCCCGAGAGGGCCCCGTACTCCTGGTTGAGAACTGCTGGAGTAAAGCACTTTTCAAAGCAATCTAATTAGTTAATAGGGTAAGATCCATCCCCACGCTGTTGCAGGAACAAAGTGGCCATAGCACAAGTTAGTGCAAAGTGCCAGGTGGCTTCTCCCCTAGTGTACTGTGACTGGGTAAGACAATAAAACAAATACACACTGCATCTGTTCATATACAGTCTTGGAAATCACCTTTGACTGTGTGGAGGGAGGGAGGAAAATGTGGTATGCTGAAGTACTGTGGGGGAAAAAGGCCACAATAATTTCCAAGCAGAAAGTAAGAAAATGATGTTTAACAAGACTAGAAATCAGACACTGACTGTTATACTCAGAGTTCAAGAAACCAAAGCATGGTCTTTCCTGCAAGGACTGCTTCCCGGAACAAATCAAGTTTTAGCTGGGAGAGACTCCACTAGCCTTTCACTTTTATAAAAATCTGAATTCAAATCTTGGCTTAGCTACTAGCTGCTAATGAGTTTGGTGATTTCATCTGATTCCCTCGGGGGAGTGGGCATCACATTAGTCTGCATTATACCTGGTACAGTCCAGTCAGGAAACTAATAATCACTCTATGAGTAATACATTAATTCTAAAATTTTAACCAGTGTCTTAGGTGAAGAATACCAGAGGGAACAGAAGAAACGTAGGCAGAATTATGATCTATGATTATTAGTTAACTTTTATAGGGAACATCATAAGTGTTTCTGCCACTGTAGAGCGAGATGAAAGGTCTGGTTCTTTACTGCCCCAGGGCCCTGATAACTGCAATTTGTTGCATGTGGTCACACTGATCCACCTGCATGGAGCTCCATTGACCTATGTGGGGCTCTGTGTGGGTGCAGCAGTCCTTTCACATGCACCAAATTGCAGGATCATGGCCTATGACAATCATCACTCGTAAAATATTTACAAATTAACACATATAGAACAGGGCTGAATATCTGATATTTCTTGCCTCACTTAAAGCCCATCATAGCTCCATCTTAGCTTTGAAGAGGGAGCAACAGAATAAATAGCAATGCGTGGCATAGGCTCATGTCCTGTTCAGTAACAGTTGGTTAGAATAGTGTTCTAATCTAATTAATGCAGAAATACCTGATGGGCATCATATCTTTGTCTATGAAATTGTAAAACAGGCCACATCATTATTAATGAAGAAGAATAACGGGGCACAAATATCAATTAACTAAATTCTAGTAAAATAATCACACTTTTAGCAGAAAGGTGCTATTAGGATTTTCTACAGAATAAAAGCATCATTTTACAAGCTTCTTAGAAGTAGGATGCTGGGATCTGAACAGATGTGCAGTTTGGCTCTGTTTCCTTGGCCTTTTCTGAAGGTCACATACTCCAGACAGGTAATTAACTGCTGTTAAAATAAATCTGCCCTTGAATGAACTGAATGGATGAGCAGGTTCTACAAGAGCTGCAAGGATTCTGATTCAGATCCTAGCATCACAGGTTAGGTCAAGGATTATAACTGCAGTAGTGCATGACTTACTACAAACGTATCCTGATTATGTTGATATGCCAGGGGTAATGTCTTCCTTCTCGGAGAAGCTGAAATCCACAGGGAAATAATGAGAAATTCCATGATAACTAGACCTGTGCTTTTGGTTACTGGATCAGTGCCAACTACTGCAGAGTTCTGTGCAGCAAACACAAATACAAATAACATATCATTCTGGATGAGCTACAGAAAACATACACAGCAAGAAGTTGATTCCAGGGAAGAGGTAAGCCAGGCCTCTTGCTTTCTAGGTAAAGACTTTGCTATGGAGCTAAAAAGCAGGTGTTACTTCAGGTGACCTTATAGTAACAGTCATTATCTATCCTGTTTCAAGCCCCAGAAAAATCTGGGATTGTTAGGCTCTGTGCTGCATTGCAAAGTATCAAGCATGAGATAAAATAATCCCATTTTTCACAAACATAAAAATTAGAAATGGAATAGATTTAAGCTCTCTCATCCACCTGTGCCAATCAAAATTCTTTGTTTTTCCTACCTATTTGTACTAGGATAGGACAGCAAACAGTTATTCGGGACTGGGATTTTAATGTTGACTCCCAACTCCCCTATTTCCTCTGGTTTTCTCTTCTCCATTCTCTCACTTCATCTGGAGAGAGGATTTTGAGCCCTCCTTTCTTTTTGATATACTCCTTTAAGCACACACTATAGTGTTGGCTCTTCCCTTCTCTGATATATGTGATTTTCTATTTTTATGTACATATGGTTACCTCACCTCTTGGTCTATTACATCTATCCCTGAGTTATTTCTTTTTGTTCCACGTAACAAAACCTCTGCCTTTGATGCACTGGCTTTAAAAAATGGCAACATATCCATGCTTTTCACAGGTGAACTCAAGGGACAGTCACATTTCAAATCTATACACATCAAACATCCAGTTGTTATGTGAGAACACAAAGCCCCTCTGATTTCCACTTTCTAGGGAAAGCCTTTGTTGTTGAGCTAAACATATCTGTAGCGAGGCATTACTCAGGGTGAAAACTGGTGGGAATTTATTGAATGTCAATTTAGAAAGAAATTGGGCTTTGTTTTGAGAGTTTTTTGTGAAAATTTCCCCCCATTTTTCCACCAGTTATAGAGTTGATGAGACACTTGGAAATTTTGAAATGTCAACAAAAAAAATAATTTTAGAAAAAACTGGGGGAAAAGATGTCACCAAAGTTTCATGTTTTCTTTTCTTTTCCCCTCTTCTCCTATTCAGTTCTACTCAAAACATCACAGTTGAGACAAAGCATATTGTGTAAGACAGTTGGGAAACTAGGAAACAAAACATTGAATATATAAATCTCTCAAACTAATCAATGGTTTTAAAATAATAGCCAGAATCATCCAAAATTATATATAGCACTTTTTAGCTGTAGATCTCAAAGCACATGATTTCAATGGCAGTTAAGTGCTGACGCACTTTTGAAAATCCCACTAGGCATCTCTTTCTATCTTTCTATCTAGGCATTTAAATACCTTTAAAAATCTGGCTCTTACAGTTTAAATGCGCAAGACAGACAAAGGTTGGGGAAAATAAAGTACTATTTCCCCATCTGTGAAATGGGGACACTGAAGCACAGAGGAATTAAGGCCAAGATTCACAAAGGTATTTAGGGTCCTAACTTGATTTCAATGGAAGTTAGTAACCTAAATACCTTTGTGAATCTGGGTCTGTGAATCTGTGCTCAAGGTCACACAGGAAGTTTTTGTCCATGCCTGGAACTGAGCTCAGATCCCCTGAGTCCCAGTCCAGCCTCTTAACCACTTCCCCCCTATTTTACAGAAAACCACAAATTAAGGTATGCTAAAGCATTAGTCACTTTTGAAAATACTGGCCTGAGTCAATAGATCAACTAGCAATTAGTACCTGGGATCCACTTGGTTTGCTTTTAGGCATAAAAAACCAGTATGTATAGTTAAGCCCCAATAAAGACTTAAAAAAAAAAAACGGGGGGCGGGGGACTGGAGCTGATAGTGACTTTTCCTGTGGTACTTCCAGCTAAAATGCCAAGTGGAAGTGCTGGAATCTGATAAGAAAACTGGCTCTCATGGATGTTTATCCAAGCTGAACTCCAAGTCTGAGGAGGTTTGACCATCCTTACAATCCAGTGTTCCAATCGCTAAGCAGCACATTCAGCATTCCTTGTTTAAGTATACCGGTGCAAACTGTAGATACTCCATAAAAGTTCTCCCTTTTTAAGGAGGCAACTGGTTGTAATGGGAAGGCTAACAAACTCTCAATCATTAAAGCAGGTTAATGGGAAAGCACTGAGGAAAGCACTGAGAGAGGATATCAGCTTGATTGGTGCTAAAAACTACAGTGTCATCTCTCATGAGTTTCTAATAAAAATAAATAAGCAACAAGATTTGTATGTACACACTACCTTCCTAACACCAATACCTGCTTCCTCCCTTCTCAAATCACAGTGGTCAAATTTTGTACTTTGGGCCTGATCCAAAGCCTATTGAAATCCATGGGAGTCTTTCCATTGATTTCAGTGGGTTTTGGATCAGACGGTGATTTACATTCTGAGCAGCCCTATTAAACTCTTAATAAAGTGTGTCTTAATAAGTAACTGTTAAAGAAATAAGTTTTGAGAGAGTTTCTTAGTGGTAGTACATTGCCTATCTGGATATTTATTTGCCCCCATAGTATCTAAGCACCTATTTGTTTTGTGTAACCTACCAGAACGGACATTATAAGCTTTGTTACACATCCTCTGAATACACTGCCAACACATTTAATACGGCTATGTGTTTAGTTCCGGAAAACGAATACAGGGACTATAATGTACCCACAGCAGTGTAACCAAAGAGGGGAGCACTATCTGAACTGTTAAAACAGCTGTGTGTCATTGCTTGACAATACAAGGACTGAACCCAATAAATTATTGCAGGTGACTGCTTGCGTTTTGCATCAGCTGAAGAAATAGCCTCTACAATGGGGAATGAAGTAATATTATCTTCTCTAATAGCACAAATGATTAAAGTGAGACTACAGATGGCCATGTCTGATAAAATGATATCACATCTTGCTTTCTCCACCAGCTACTGTTAGGTAATGCACATGGACATTTTCCAGTATATTTCTTTTTTATACACCAGTCATGCAATTTATTTATTTATTCTTTCAATTGATCTAATGCACCTATAAAGATGTGCTAGATGAATAAATTATATAAAAACTCACTTTTTTTATTAAAGCTAAGATGATACAGTTTCAACTAAGTACTCCCCAACTTTCAAGAACTAAGATTACCTCCAATCAATTTTCCTTTCAATAAAAGCCTATGTAAAAACACATGGTCTTTGCAATGGGCCATGAAAGCCAATAAATTGGCTTATTTTGTTGGACTAAGGGGTGAAGAGATCTTCGGAGGTGAGGGTCATCCACCCAGAATGCCCTGGGGCCTGATGCCAAACATACAAATCTAGGGATTGTCAGCTTGGACTCCTTAAGTGATCTCAGCTATTGTGGTATAACAAAAAGACAGAGCGTGTCTTTCAGATGCACAGGACCAAAGCACAAAAGTCTTTATCCATGAAACCGAACAATTTCATGTGCATCAAAAAGTGAATGTGAAATCAGTGAAGTTTATCGAGCTCCAGTGTACGGCGCACCACTAAGTAAACAGGAAACCACATTCTATGCTAGCTGAAGTTTCCAAGTGGTTTCCTCTGGTGTCCCTGTAGAGAGCACCCTATGGCATTTTAATCTGGATGGGCCAAGGAACAGGGAAAAGTATGTATCTGAAAGACATCACTGAAAATAGGAAAAAAACACTTCTGACCATTGTTGCAATGGACATCTAGAAACAGTGAATGCTCCAACAAGATACCCCTAGATTGTGAACTTTACTAAATGGAAGGAGCTGATATTGCCTCCTAAATTTCTTCACATTACCTTCTCCCACAAGTCTGCATTATCTGGAATGTGCTTCAGCCAGCTAACTATAATCCAAGCCACCATGTTAGTCAGATGCTGGGAAAGCCCAGCAACCATGCTATCTTGGTCAGATAAAAGAGAGATATGGAGCTGAGTGACGTTAACATACTGATAGCTGTGCAACCCATATAATCTCACTATCTCCTGTGGTGGCTTTGTATGCAAACTGAACAAAAGAAGCAACAAAATAGTCTGCAGTACCCCATAAGAGAGGGCCCTCAGGGTAGAGGAACAATCACCCTGCAAGTGCTCTCAGAGAGAGAAGAATTTGTGCCCTCAAGCATGACAGTGTCTCTGCTTGCTAGAGACCATAGTTGGGACAACAACACTTCATGGCCAAAGGCTGCTGATAGATAAAGAATTAGCACAGACACATGCCAGTAATTTGCTCTGCCAGAATAAACAGAATCAAAGTTCAAAGAAAGTAGTTAAAATGTTGTTGTTTTTTAAAGAGAGCATATTGTATGTGGCCCTCATACGAAGCCGAAAAAGCTACACAAACACTAAATCACCCTTCTACCAATCTCTGTCCCTTTGTGTGAGCAGCATACTGGGGATGCTTCCAGGGTTAACACATTGTCCCTCCTCTAGGAGGAATGCAGACCACTACAGCAATACAGAGTACGTAGGCAACATCTAGCATCTTGCTCATGCCTACTGTCTACATGCACTCATGAACACTTTTGTTTTAAAATATGGCAGTCTGATGCAGTTCACACTGCCGCTCAGTCACTCTATTGCTCAGCTCATAGGTGTTCAATAAGCATCGTGCTGTTCATACACAGGTGAAGTCTTTTCTCCCTCAAGTCCAAAGGCATATCAAAGGTCAGTTCCTTCACATATAAAATGGTGTGAGTCAAAAGATAACTCCATTGTACTCCTTGGCATCTCACCAGTAAAAAAGCTACATAAGTGAGAGAAGAATTAGACCCCCAAAGTAAATCCCTTTCAGACTCCAAATAACTGAGTTTGGGTTATAAACATCCCCAAAGTTTCGGGAGCTTGGATCCAGGGCGCATCTCTACTAATGAAGTGAACTGCCAAACAGACTGAGCTCCCTCATAATGCTATATGAGTACAAAGGACAGTGGGAGCCCTTAAAGATTTGGCAGTTTTACCTAAGATAAATAGGCACAGTTAACTGAGTAACGTGCAACATCCTTTTGTACTTTGAGGACTCCAAGTGCAAGTATTTACTTATCTAAGGCAAGATTTCAATTGTCACCATGTTATTATTCATTATTATTTTTCATTGATATTATTATCAAAGGGCTTGATCCTGCATAGCACAGAGGCAGACTGCCATATGTAGAAACACAAGGTAAAAACGATGAGCAGGACAGAGCGCAGGGACCTCTATCCAGCAGCATTAACAAGTGCGTAGCTAAGCACCATAATACCTTTATTCTTCACACACACGCCACCCCTTTTTCACCTTGCAGTATTCAGAGAAAGGGAGCAGACATGAAAGTCCTGGAATTCACCTCCACTCGGAGCAGGGAACTTCATTTAGGGTTTGAAGCTTTGCGATGACTTGAATAGACACAAGATGAGGCCTTTATTGCTTAACCTTTCTTGGGCCTTGTGATATATGTAACCCACACAGGTAATGAAAGTGTTAACAGAGAGCAGTTAGTGTAGCTGGTTTCATCCAGAGGGTGGGCCAGGCCCAACTGAAGATGAATCCTGCGCTGGAAGGGGCGGGGAGAGTTGCTGGGTGATGAGCATCTTGGAGAAAGCAGGAAGCAAGGAGCAGAATTTGCAGCCCTTCTCTGGTTGCTACAGCATGAAGGAGAGGCAGAGGTACAATAAGCCTGAGGAGGGGCCCTGGGAGAGGACCTGAGGGAAGTCCCAGGGGTGCAGTGAGGAGTCTGAGGGAGCAGACCTTAGCAGCTCACCACAGGGTCCCTGGACTGGAATCCAGAGGAGGGGAAAGTCAAAGGCCGAGTTTCCCTAATGGCCACTGGAAAATGTGATGCAGAAACACCTTGATGCAATGGTGAGAAGGATGATTGAGTTTGTAATTGGGCCTCTATGGAGAAAGCCTGGCAAGGTGTTGCTCAGCATAAGAGCAGGACTGCGTGAAGAACCTGCAGAGGAGGAAGCCCAGGTGGTGACAAATAATTATGTTTATTTGAATTTAGTTTATTGCACTCTCTGCCCACTCCGGAAGGGATGGGACTAAACGTGGCTTGGCTGAAGGGCCAAGTCACAAGAAGCAGACTGCTGCAGGGTTGGAGCAGCTGTCAGTGGGGTGCCAAAGGAGGAGAGTCTGCTTGCCAGGCTGGGGAGCCTTGCTCTTCTACAGGCCTGTATTTAGCTTCCTCTTACACTTGTTCTGCAACATAAACAGCCTTGCATGCCTGTTACTCACTGAATAAGGACTTGTGGGATCCACACCAAAATATCACTCTACATTCATTGTGGACAAGCAACTATAGTGGCATACAAAAATTACACCCCATCTAATCCTGCTTATTTCAATAGGCTTGCACAAGCACTAAATCAGCCATTGTGCTGGGACAGGAACGATACATACACTCACATTCCTTCAGCCCAAATGCAGAGGATTGACAAGCCAAGTAGAAATGAGGTGGGCAGGAGCAGGGGCTTTGCTGTTTGCTGGCAGAAACCCCTGTACATGACCCCTTCTGTTTTGGCCTCCACTGAAACATGAAGTCACATCCAGGGTTACAGGGGTGGAGTCAATATAACAGGCATTTTACACTATGTGTTCCCCTCCCAGGCCATTAGAGACTATGAGTCAGTGTGATTCCAGCAGCCCTGCCTCCCTCATGGGACAATATGACAGCAGATGGGGCCTAGGAACCACAGATGCTTTCTAGACACTCAGTAGGGAGTATTTGGCTCCAGTGGAGACAATGGGGTGGCACACATTCATCCATCCTCAGTTAGCAGAGGTTATGGCCCATGCATAAGGTGGATACCATCTCCAGTTATACAAAGAAGCATCAACAACATACACAAGCACCTGTAGAATGACATTTATATTAAATAAAAAATCAAAGGCTAGATCCTCAGCGGATATAATTCAGTGTAAGTCCATTGATTGAAGTAACGCTATGCAGATTTATATCAGCTGAGGATCTGGCCCCAAATATCACTCACTGAGGTGTATGCCAGAGATGCACCCTTTCAGATAATAACCTGGTGACCAAAGAAAGCAGTAACGTTTTCTTTGACCAATATTCTTCCCCTGCAGTCCCTGCTGCATTCCTACCAGGACAGACTAAAAGGAATTAGTGAGCTATAATAAACGTAAACTGGTTTTCACTGCCAGGAGGACATTCACACTGCGCCAAAAGAATCTGGGGGAATATGCCTGAAGGGCATTTTAGAGTCCATCCAGCTACAATTTAAGTCAATCTGGCAGAAAAAATTAAATGACAGGTGTTATGCTGACTCACTATTTATCTAAATAAAATCCCAATATACCGTGCTCCTGACAATATTCTTTTTCGTGAGTGGTCTCCTACTAGCCAAGGTAGATATTTATTTTTGTATGATGAGCCATGGGCTATTTCTCCTATTGCATTCTCTTACTTAAGATTCTTGAATGCAAACAGGATTTCTGAGAGTTCATCAATTCTAGCTGCTGATTTTTCACTTGCCGTCAATAATACTTTATTTATGTCATTTATTGTAGTTCTTGTCACAGCAGCGAATGGTGATGTCACCAAGAGAGGGTTATAATTGCAGGTGGGAAATAAATGAGAGATCAAAAATGCTTTCAAGTAACAAGAGACATAGTGACAACAGATGTACTAATCTTCAAAGTTTTCCACGAGTCATCAGCAGTTCTTTCAGCAAATTGTCTTCTGCAAATTGCAACTGCAGGACCATTAGTCAGCCACATACGAATGATTTTTTTCCTTAATTAAATCAGATTTACTGAATATTTTGCCTTCTGTTAGATTATAGTATATTTGCATCTAATGGTTGCCAATTTAGAATGTTTCAGTTATAAATAGAAAGGAAATGTGGCATAAATTAACACTAGTATGAAAGTCTAATATGTTTTCCCTCCAAGCACTAAGCAACTTCCCTGTGAAAGCAAAATTAAGTTGTATTGCATACAAGTAGGAGCCTGAAGGCTTTCTGAGGTAAGAATGTGTTTATGGATCGGGTTAGTTTCCTGATGTTCACGAATTGTGAGATGTGTTATCCAAACGCTTCCCATGTTAACCCCTAATTTAGCTACCACAACTAAAAACAGAAGTGAAGACACAGTGGTACGGACCCTGGCACAGGGTAGCAATGTGAGAATGGACCCCTGGTGCTGGGCAGGTTTGTACAGCCCACTTCGAAGCCTATGCCACTGCATCTTCGTTGCTATTTTTAGCCAGGCTAGCTAGATTAAAGCTATTGTAGATATGCCTACCTGAGCTGCAGTCATGCCTCTGACTGCAGTGTAGACATTCCCTTAGTGCCTTTCAGCCAGGAGAAAGCATGTAGGGTGACTTAATGTGAGGGATTTCTCTGCAACTGGAGCCACAAGCAGCCCATATTTCAGTGACAAGGCCTGTACTCAACATATATTGTATTTTAGGGGACTTCCTAAGTAGACAATAGAGGCAAGGTACACTGGAATTCCCAAGTGCTACCTTTCACCTTTTCCAATGACAAATGTGAAGGTGATGTCATCTGACCCTTTCTCTGTACTAAGGGACACTTCCATAAGTGAGCTGCTTCCAGTTAAGTAATTACAGGTTTCAGAGTGGCAGCCGTGTTAGTCTGTATTCGCAAAAAGAACAGGAGTACTTGTGGCACCTTAGAGACTAACAAATTTATTAGAGCATAAGCTTTCATGGGCTACAGCCCAATTCATCGGATGCATAGAATGAAACATATAGTAAGAAGATATATATATACATGCAGATAAGTTGGAAGTTGCCATACAAACTGTGAGAGGCTAATTAGTTAAGATGCACTATTATCATCAGGAGAAAAAAACTTTTATAGTGATAATCAAGATGTGTCTAAATGGGCCATCTTGATTATCACTACAAAAGTTTTTTTTCTCCTGCTGGTAATAGCTCATCTTAACTAATTAGCCTCTCACAGTTTGTATGGCAACTTCCAACTTATCTGTATATATATATCTTCTTACTATATGTTCCATTCTATGCATCCAATTAAGTAATTGTTACACTTTCCCTGAGAGCTATGCTTGGGAATACAGGTCACTCCGGAGTTGGAAACTAAAAGAAACCATTAATTAAGTCACACTAGGCTGCTAGTTTACTTCTGACAGCACTGGATATTCATGTTTTGTTCATTTTTCTCACAATTTCTAGCACTATAATCAGAGGAAAAGCATGTGGGTGGGGTAACATTGAATCTCTTATATGAAAAGACTTCTCTTCGCTAAAGAAACAAATAATGGAAAAACACAGTTCAACCCGACAAACCTAGATTCATTGGACAAAAGAAGAACTGGACTGGATTCTGCTGTCAATTACAATAAAGTATATTTGGAATAATTGCACTGACTTCAATGACAGGTGATGTAATAGACAATCTAGCGTGTCTTTTCCAACGCTGACTTCTCTGATTCTTTGACTCTATGCACTCTGTATTGTTTCGTGACATCCTTTGGAAAATACTTGGCATTCATCTTCATTAATGCATGTTGTTCTCCACAGTTTAAAAGCAGAACATTAAAAAACAAAACACTGGGCCAGATGCCAATGCATAGTGTAACTGAGATCAGGCTCTGCCCCAGAATTTCAGAAAAGGTTCTTTGCTGTTTTGGTTTTGACCTTCAAGCATCACAGAGCAATATGGTAGAACATATAGCATAACACAGAATATAATAGGCACTAGATTGTCTATTACATCACCTGTCACTGAAGTCAGTTCAATTATTCCAAATATATTTTAGTGTAATTGACATTTCCTTTTGATTACATAGCTAAATACATCACACTGTCCTGTCCAGGGGCCCAGACAGCAGACAATCTTCAGAGGAATGAAAGGACACAGTTTGGAGCCTTATTTTCCCTGTCCTGTGTATTTTTACATAGATGGGGAACACACTAATCAGTTAGATGCTTTTCTCACATTGGCTGTTTGTTGGCTATTCCAATGAATTCATTATAACTCACTGGTCCATGGGCTCCATCGTCTGTTGTGCTGAGCATGAACTGGATACAGCTATGGGGAGAGGGAAGCAAAAGTTCTAAGCTGTCTTCAGACCTCCCCTGATCCTGTGGAAGCTGTGAGTATAACCAGCCCTCAGTGCAAGTTAATTAGCAGGCATAAGGCTATGTTATTTTACACCCTCTAGAATAGTTCCCTAGAGACTGCATTGGTAGGTGATGTTTCACCCTTTCCTGCAGCCTACCCCAAGAAACTCCTTGTGCCATGGGGTGGTAGGCTAGGAGGGGCGGAGGTAAAATAAGCTCTGCTGACTTTAAACCAGTCCGGCCGACTGCCCTACATGAAGAAAATCCTCAAATGAATCTTAAGGGAGTTTTAAGGTCACTTTGTGTTGCTCCAGCAGCACAAAGAAAATTTTGTTGGAGCAGGATCGGGACCCATCTGTGTTGTGTCTGAGGGAGAGCTGGCTCTTATGTCATTGTAACAAGTAATACAATCCCTCAGTAATAAGTCTGGAGATAAATTATTAAAAATGCAGAGAAATTCTAGTGTGAATAGATTTGTGTCCATGTGTTACAAAAGGACAAGTTGGATTTTTAAACCCTGTGTATTAGATTAGTGGTGCCTGAGACTGAGCGGTGCCCATCCTGTGAGGACTAGCAAGTGGGCAGCTGCCTCCTAAACTGGTATCCGTACTACATTTGCCAGCAGCAGGGCCTCCTGTCTGCAATAAAGAATAATAAATAAATAGGAGCTCCCTGAAGCTCAAAGCTTTACCTTCCATTGAAAGAAGTTGGTCCAATAATAGATATTACCTCACCTACCTTGTCTCCTTTATATTCTGGAACCAGCACTTCTACAACAAGACTGCATAAAATAAACATGTCTAAGTAGTTCCCAGAAAGCATGGTATCACCATTTAATACTTATTTCTCAGTGGTTATTGAGAATCCTCTTTATCCTGTCCCCTGAACTGGGGTCCCTGTCCACACACAAACAACTCTCTCCCCCAAGACACCTGGTAAGAGCTGCAAAGAAAAAACTACAAGTCAACCACACTTAATGGTGCTATCTAAGGATGGAGAAAAAGAAGATGAAAACTTCGCAAAGACCCCGTGCTGGCACAGCACATTCTGAGTCATACCTGACAGTTGTAAAATACCATACATTAGATTAAAAAAAACCATCAAATTCAGCCTCCATTTTGTTTTTGTTGCTTTTATTAACAACCCTGTTCCTCATCAGCTCCAGCGCTCAGCAGCTGATCAGTCTTGCCTTGACTAGGGGCATGTGATCGTTTTGCTGAATAGCTGCAAACATGCTCTCTGCTGGGTACTAATAGCCGGCACATTAGGCTGCTTGGTGAATTGTGGCAGGCAAACAGAAATGTTTTCGCAAAAAAAAAAGGAGTACTTGTGGCACCTTAGAGACTAAACAATTTATTTGAGCATAAAAAGCTTTCGTGAGCTTATGTTTTCGACAGACTCTGATTTCAGTAAAGATGTGGATTTTTTTTCTCCCCATTCAGCTTAGTGCCAGAGTTATTAAAATAGAGTTTTCAGAGTTTTCTCCATTACCCATTTTGGAGCCCAGATGTCGGAAGCAAGCCAGTGCAGCTGGTGGAGATAGTTTTGTGGTTAAACAGCTTCCCTATTATTATTTCGGAAATTTTCAGAGTGAATGCTTATGCTTGCAAAGGTTAAAAGACTGGCAGCAGTGTAAACTAAAGACCCTCCCGCCTCATTTTCAACAGGTCAAGTAGCTGTGCAGTGAACTCTACAGTCCTTCCCCCATTCTTTCCCTTCCTTGGGGTCATGGGTTTAAATACCTGATCAGTTGTGGAAAACACACTGATACTTGGGTTGTGGCAAATGATGCGTGTGGTGCTGTGGTATGGGCTAGTCTTCACTGTAGGGTGGATCTGAAAGCGTCAATCTCCTACTCAGCACAACCCACTGGATTTAAAGCCTGAGGAGGAAAGAATCTATGCAGTAGCAGTGTTTTGGACTGCCACAGGGCCAGAACGCACACCGTGTGGTGAAAAGATATGGAGTTGCCACTTGTGGAGTTTCCTTGGCTGCCCCCTCTTGGACAGACCGTGTGTTTGCCTCCCAAAACTGAGCTATCCTGAGATTTGTGGAAGCCTCTCAGTCACCACTTAATTACATTAATATTTGAAGACTTGCTGTCTCCTGCTCACCCTCATGGGGCATTTCCTTGTGAAAAAGGGCCTCCAGCAAACTATAATTCTGCCTTGCTGATCTTTAGCTCTAATTGCAATCCCTACGAGGCTTAGAGTGGATGACATGGTGGAGAGCAGCCCGACCAGGCTCGCCTTCTCTAGACAAACAGAACTCCAACCTCCCAATCCATCTGTGAAAGGAACTCAATGGGACGAGTAAAATGAAGGCCTCACTCCCAGATTTACCTTATCTGCCCATGGGAATGGAAGGACAATTAGGCTCTCAAAATTGGAATGATGCAGTTAGAGAAAGATGAATATTCTAAAAGAGCACCGAAATTTCAAGGTGGAGTAGAAAGATGTCTCCTAATAAACCTGAATAAAAGGAAAATATAATTTAAGGGCCAAGAGGGAGATTTTCAAAGTTGCAAAGTCCAGTTAGGCACAGAATGCCCATTGAGTTACTGGATGTCAATAAGAGTTGGGCACCTGACTCCCTTTTATGCTATTGAAAATCTGCCTCCAAATTCTCCACAAGTGGAGGAGCTCCATTGACTTCGACAGAGCTCTGCCAACTTACAACAGCAGAGAACTTGGCCTTAAGAATGCAGCTGGCCTGTCTCTGCTTTGATTTTTGTAGCTGTGAATTGCAAAGGCATTTTATGGGATACAGGCAAATTCTGCACTGATTTATACATCTTATGCCTCACATCGCCCTGTCTCCTATTCTCACCAGCACCCTGCTTGGGTGAGTACTGATGTCGACACTCATCTCATGTAATCAACAGACAAGCACAGTGTCCTTAATCAGCTGCAAACTCCATGCTGGTTTCCTTTGCCAAATAGGTTACTTTCTGAGGAAGAGAGAGATGCTAACATTCAAGGCTGTCATTTTCAAAGGGGCATAATGGAGCTGGGCTGCCGAGTGCCATTAACTTTCAGAGTTGGGGACCTAACTGCTTTAAATCCCTTTGAAAATCCTACCGTAAAGAAGCAAGGAGCCTTTTGAGGTATACCTCCTTCAGTGCTCATGCCATGCCTTTATATGTACTGAGTCTCCCCCAGAGTCACCACCTCACAGGTAGGAAGAGGCTTTCTTCCCACTATGATTTTTTATTTAAAGATATTAATTATCTCAACCACCCTTAAATCTACTAGTAAGAAAAATAGATCTCAAAATATATAACAGATGCACTTTAGAGCTACATCTGGTGATAAATGAACAGAAATCTCCTGATTAATTACCATCAGCCCACACCATCACATTTTCTGTTGCTCATGGATAGTGATAAACAAACTATTCTGGAAAAAGAAAGTCTGGCCAGAACTTCAACCTCTACTCCAAAAATATTCAAACTATTTAAAATGTTTGGAGCAGTTTGAAGGAGTATCCTCCCCTGACCTCAACTATCTCCCACTCTCTCATTGTGCTGCTCACAACAAGATCTCTGGCACTAAGATCTCCCAACCCAGCTACTCACCACCACCACATACTCTTTAAAAGGTTTCTTCCTTTCATGGTATCCCCAACTAGAACAGGTCCAAATATTTTCTGTAAATAATTTCTGACAAAATTAGCTCTTGTTTTCATTCAAAAATTATCCACAAATGATTTTTATGAATTTGTTTGTTATTCATTATTGTCTGAAAAATAGGTTTTGTTTATAGACTGTTTGCTCTGTTAGTGATTTGCTATGCATGCTGTATTTGGTCAGAGTGTATTGTTTCTGTTCTGTCCTCTGGATGAGTTAAGTATCCTAAGCAGAAGTTCTTGGTGTTTGCAAGATCTGTTAATAACCATAATTGTTTGATGAAACCTTTGTGTGATTTTTTTAATGACAATTCCTTTACAAATACTTTTATGTATTTATTCAAAACTTGCAATGCTTTTGTTGTCTGCAGATATTCTTGCCAATAAATCTAACAAGCTCAGATGTTTGCAAATATGCAAATTAGAGGGGTTGCAAAATCAGAAGTGAATTTCTCTTTTTGCAAAAGTATTTATACATATTTCTGTGCTGTATTTGTCTATTTTTCATCCAAATAAAATATTTCAGGCGGTTTAGAGGCATTCTTTTGGTCCCTGGTTGTTCTATTCCCTTCTTGCAAACTCTGGTGTAATCAGTCATGCAATGAATTCTTGATTACGGATAACCCAATATTTGTGGTATTTTAACAGAGCACTATGCCAGTCTGACTGCAACATTTGGGCACAATATAATGTTTTGTTTGCTTACAAGAGAATAACCTGCAGGCCGCAGGTAGCTCTACAAATGATTCTTAATCAGTGAGATTCAGAAGAAAACAGACTTTACTTGCTCAGCTTCTAAAAAGAACTTCACCACAGCTGACAATAAGCATTTCTTTCTAGAGCAAACTGCTTATACATTCAGATAATCAGAATTAGCAAGACCATCCACAATGGCATTATCTGATGACTCCAAATAATGCTATAAACATGAGTTATCTAAATATACAAATAGCCTGACATAGCTTCTCTCTTTTCCTCTCTTCCTCCAGTTTATTTCAGCTGATTTTTTTTTTCAGCTATCATATCTTGGTATTAAACAGTAGCTGGAATTGTAGTCAAGTCAAGTTACCTACCTTTCAATATTTTGATGGTAACTGTAAGAAATTCAGATATTTCGGTCTTGGTTCATCCCAGTGATGGTTTTGCAGTCTCTTAGTTAACCAGGTAACAAAGGCCCATTGACAGCTTTATAGGTTAAAACCAACACTGTAATGCCACATGAAAATTAACAGGCAGCAGTGCCAATCCCGGAGCACCAGAGTAATGCATTATTTGTGTGGAACACTTCTTAATAAGAGGGTTGTTACATTCTATAGTAGCTCAGTTTTCAGAGAGTCTCAAGATACATTTCCCATGTAGAGCACATTACACTAGTGCAATCTCCAGGTAACAAAGGAATGGATAGCCACAGCAAGGTCTGCATCCAAGAGTATAAAGATAGGTGCTGTGATAGCAAGGGAGATAAATGGTCAAAATAAAAGGCTCCTGGCTACAACTGCTACCTAATCAGCAAGCAGTAGTCCCTGATCCAATAGGAGCCTAAGACCACCAAGCTGTGAATCTGCCTTTGTCATAAATGGCAGATGCAATCACTCACTCAGGGTGTCATATAATCCTTGCCAACTCTTCTGGTTGCTTTCCTGATTGTACTAATGTTATTTCAATCTTGTCTGGACTGAGCTGCAGACAGCAAGTCCCCACCCAAACCCCAGTCTCGTATGGATTAAAATGCAGGATCTTCCTGCCTCCATGTCACCTAGTTCTCAGCTAGTACAAAAATGTCAGTGGAAAAATTCACCACTGTTCACAAAAAGCAAACAACTGCAAGCACTTTAAGAAGTGCATTAGTGCTGGCATGTTTCAAAAATAACTGCTAAACCCAAATCATTGCTGAGAGGACTGCAGAGCTATATAATTATTTATGACAGGTTTCATATTTTTTTCTCCTAAATTATCAGTGCTAGAGAAGGCCAGAGGGATATAATGAAAAGGAAGGAAAGAAAATACAAGAATGGTTCTTCTGAGGTTTCTGGGCTTCCTATGTCATAAACATAGGTCCATAACAGTGTTTAAATGAGACTTCTGGCATAAATAGAAAGAATGCAGGGAGGGTCATGACTCCACTTGGTACCATTTGGGTCTTACACCCACTTTCCCTTATGATTACAAGAGTTGAAGAAAGCTCACAGCATGTATGAGATCCACCGCCACTGCATTGACAATGTGTACAGCCAATAAAGAACTGACGGAATGAAAACTGAAGTGAGTGTGGGGGGGAGGTGGAAATCTGATGCATGACATAAACATTCATTTCAGCTCATTCACGGGAATTTTCCTGAAAACTAAATGCAAGAGATGCTCACACCTTTGAGCAATATTGCATGTAAGAGTATCATTCTGAACACATGTGTGGGAAATGTCCTTTAAACTCAATGGTAGAATCTTGCAAACCAGATTGGTCATGCATAACTTGGAGAAGAGTTATTTAACCCTGAAGTCTCCCTTCTGCTTGCGTAGGCCCTGATTCTGCAAACACTTGAGCACATGCTTCACTTTAAGCACATACAAAGCCTCACTGAATTCAATAGGGCTGTCTGTGCTCACAGTTAAGCATACATGCAAATATTTGCAGGTTCAAGGTCAACAATTTGTTTTAAATTTAACTGTTCATGCTAGAATTTGGTAAGTAAAATGTGTAGAAACTACAGGTGTTCGATAATTCATTGGCTGTTGCACTGGATTGCGTATTACTGAATGCAAATTCCATCATTTATGTTCATGTTTCTGACGTGAACAATGGGAACTGGACTTTCCATGTAGGGCCAGATTGTGATACCTCTATTCCTTTTAAATAAATGCTTGCAAAATGAGTCATCCCACTGACTTCAATCGGATTCCTTGCAGAGTACGCTGCTGTTTGCTGAGAGGAGTGGTGTAAAAATCTGGCCCGACTTAACTTGCATAGCAATGAACCAGAGCACCATAATACAAATTTGGTTAGTCTGATTATCCTAAATAATAATTAACGAACAGGTGCTTGCCTGGTCTTTCTGGGTGGAAAGCTGTTAATGCTGACACTGACAGGTGTTGCTGCCCTGATTGTGCAGAGGAGGGGTGTGTAAGAGAAAAATTCCAAACTGCATTTTTGGCAGAGAGGAGCCCAAACTGAAACCCTGGATCCAAACATCTCTGATCTTCATAGGCTGGGTTGGGTTGAAATCTCAATGTGTGTATGTATCTTGATTATTGTAATTGGGCCCCAGCTCTATGGGGTTCAACTAGAATAATCCAAGACAGCACCAAACAGTCAAATCAACCTGACATGAACATATCTGGATATTACTATGAAAGGTTAAACTCTTTGAACCCACCATAAAATAAGCTGTGAGCTCAAGGATTTAACAACCATTTTATCTGCACTATACTTCAGATAGGATTTTTTTAATGGTTTATCCCAGAGAGGTGAGATAGCTGTAAGCACCTTTTTTTACTAGTATAGATAATGTATTACGGGAGTTTATAAATTGCTCCTCAATTATCATGATAACAGCTCTGGGAATCCTTTACATGAAATAAACTAGATTTTTAACAATTCACAATAAAAGGAACCAAAATACCATGCTTCCCTTTATTCTACATTTTTAAGACAGAGAGGAGCTAGGTCTAGCCATTTGGCTCAGGGACAGATTTTTAAAGGTATGTAGACACCTAAAGATGTGGAGGGGTGCCTAGTGGGCTTTTCAGATGTGCCTAGGTGCCTAACTCCCATTGATTTCTGCATCACTAGGCAATTAACTACCTTTAAAAAACTGGCCCTAAAAGCCTAGGGTTTCATATTTCATGAGCGGGAAGCCTGCTCAAAGAGATCTACATTTTACAGCTCTTTCTGACAGGCCACGTTTGCTTTTTGGCTTGTTTCTAGTGGGAGTGTGTTCCAGAGGTGAAGTTCCTGCTGTCAGAGACTGCGAGTTTTGCCATTGGGATAGTAAGATAGAGGTCAGAAATGGAGAGCTGGCCATTTAGTATGTTGTAAAAATATAGCACTTTGCGTTTCATCCTGGAGTCTGCAGGCGGCCACTGCAGACAGCAGAGGACAAATACAGCATGCTTTCACTGGCCCACATCACTCCGAAGGCAAGAACTGCATCTGCGGGGCTGCAATAGTCACATCAAGCTAATTGACCACAGTTAGATCTGAATCTAAGAGTCAGGGCACGATTTCATTTCAAGAAAGAAAGAAAGAAAGAAAGTCTGGCCACAAAAGCAACCTGGCAATGTAGGCACTGAAATAAGCCTGATAATACCCAGAGACCACTAATCACTTCTGCAGATCCCCCCGAGTGATGTGCATGTAGTTTGCTATGTCCTCAGAGGGCTTCCCACTGCTAGTCAGCATTACTTCCATTACTTGTTGGTGCTGCGCTTCAGCCATCTGGCTTTTATCCTCCTTGCAAGCTCTACCAGATGTTGGGATGGCCTGGCAACTGCCACGTCTGGATCAGGTGAGAAGGAGACATGCAGATGAGTATCATCCCAAAGTGGTTTTACATTAAAGTTGAACAGCTGAGGACTGTGCCCAAGGAGGCATCACAGATGAGGGCCTCATGAAAGAAGAGCTTCCAGCATTACCCTCCCGCATTGTTCAGTGGGCAATGAGTAGGACCTAGCCACATTGCTAGGTCCCACAGTCATGTTAGGAACATCTCATATACCGTTTCTTTTCTGAAGAGTGACTATCACAAAGAACGCCATATAAATGTAAGAGAACATGCTATTGCTGCTGTATTTCCATTGCCGTCTTCAATTCATTTACAAATTGACCTACAGGCACCTCCTGATGATACCTCAGCTGAGCCAAATTGTCTTTGGCTGCTCTGCCACTTTGCATGATGGAGCAGAAGGTGCAAGCAGCATTCTCCTTCTGCCTGTTATGTCCCTGCCCAGCAGCTAACTACAGTTGTAACACGTGTGCCCCCTTGAGGGCAGGGGCTATACCCAGCCATGAAGACACCCCAAAGGGAGGCACAGGAAGTGGGGCCATGGCAAAGCTGACTGGTTATGTATGTGTAGTATGCTGCACTTCCTAAAATGGAGTTCCGAGCAGTACACTCCGCCTATCTGCTGAGGTGCTAAGGAAGGAATCCCACCCACCAAGGGTTCCCCTGGGATGGGATGGCTCTACACTGTTCCCAACCCACAGTAGTCCAGTTTGATTAATCTGCACTGTCCTGCAGCCAAAGCCAAGGATTTCAGCTTCACAATGAGTGTCTCAGTTCAGTGTTTCAAAATGATACCACGTACTGCAATAAGGGCTAAAGTCTGGCGTTTACATTGCTGTGTTAAAATGACAGTTATTTCTTTTGCAACCCAGCTTGATTAAAGTGGGATCTGCAGTTTATTTGTTTTTTCTCAGAGGTACAGCAGCTGCGTAAGAGAACATTTCACCATAAAGAACAAGCTGATTCACTGCATTTCTCTTGGGTACAGATTGTTGTCTCCCCCTCACAACCTTCATAAATTAGGAAAGAAATCTGAAAAGCAACACAATACGTGTTGACTGTTCCTATTTGACAGCAGCTACGTTGGTCCTCAGAGTTCCAATCTGCATCTAAATGGTGACCTTAAGGGGGAAAAAGCAATGCACCACACACTTTCAGGTGCACCAATGTAAATCCAGAATAATTCCACTGATTTCCACAGGAGCAAGACTCAGTTGCTCTTGGACAATCACATCCCCTTTTTGGGGCCTGAAGCTGCAATTCCCAAACTGCTCCAGTTTTCTGTTATTAGAAAAAGATGGAGTACAGTAGGTTTGGGTTAAAGATTGATGCTCAAGCAGCCTAAACTGTGACCTAGTTTAATCTACTACAGAAACATCATCTCAAACTAGACCAGAATCATCTGAGAGCTCAAGAGTAATGCTATTCACAAAGCCATCCAGCCTCATTTGTTCAATCACCAGTCTTTGAACTTTAAAAAAAAAAAAAAAAAAAGCCGAAAACCATGCATCCATTTTAGTAATGGATTTTCTTCTGTCTTTTAATCTCTTATTTTCCTATATTTTGCCTGTTCAGTGAATGAAACCAGCAAGTACAAGTTGCCTGAAACCAGATTTGGCTGCATGCTTCAAATTCTGAGCAAAATGGCACAAGTAATTCGTTCAAGAGGTGGTATGATCACCGAGGGAAAGTGCAGTCCTTAATAATAATAATAATAATAATAATTAATAAAAAAATCCTAGGATAATTTTTTTAATACAAGCAACATGAAAAGGTTACCAGAGAGATGCCTTTGTGGACAGCTTATAACAAATTGCAATGGATGACATGGTAATTATGTGTCAAATGTCAGCTGATTTTGAATTGCCCAATGAGCTTCTTGAACATTCAGGATTTTGTTGTTGTTTTTTTCCCCCTCCCGCAGAAAAAAAATCCAGCTGCAGAAAAGCATAATGCTTTAAAGAAAGCTGCCTCTAGTGGACACTCAGTGGAGGCAGGGCATCTATGTTTGAATGATGTGCATGCTGTTAGTGACCAGCTGCAGTGTAATTTTATTAGGGAATATTTAAAATGCCATGTATTCTTCAAATAGAAGTGAGCCAAATGTGGTTGGAGGGACCTGCAATAATGTAGGCCAATGAATGTAGAGTTCTCACAGAGCACGTTTACACAGCACATTAAGCCCAGATCTGTATGACCCATGCTTACAGACTCATTGTTTCCAAGCCCACTTGAGCGTCCACACTGCATTGGAAACCCAGGTTCACCACTGTGCTGGTGTGTCCATACTGTGCTATGCAGAGCTAAGTCAGAACAGCAACTTCTGGGAGTGTATACTACTATATCCCAGGTTTCTTAGTGCCCTTGCCTGCTGAAGGCTCTCTAAGGCTTGTTTCATGTTGGATTTTGAGACAGCTTATCTTTCTGTCCCATGGGAGTTGGCCAGAAGTGTTTTGAATGGCTTTAGCCCGTGAACACATCCAGCTGAACCATTTTCTGTCCACACACTCCCAGAATCCAGAGCCATAAACATGGATCCTTATCCAGAGGAAGAACTTCTCTACCTCACACTGTCAGGAATCAGGCAGAGCATCTGGAAGATGCTGGTGGACGTTTCGGTGACAGTTTTTGAACTTCAGAAGGCTCCTCTCAGAGGAGGATACTGACATGCCAGCTGAGACCCTGCTGATGCTGCTCATGCCTCTTGCCTTAGCCGCAGATTCCCCCTACATAGGCCAGCACTTCTGGAGCAGGGCCACCATCAGACTAGTGGGAATCACTTCCTTTTGTGGACCCTGGGATGACTAACAGTAGTTCCAGAACTTTCACATGAAGAACCAGATGTTCCTGGAGGTTTATGATCAGCTTGTCCCAACCGTCCAGCACCCGGACACCCATAAGAGGGAGGCCATGCCAAACCCGAAGTGGGTCACTGTAGCCATCTGGAAACTGGCTACCCCAAACAGCTACAGGTCTGTGTCTAAACATTTAGGAGCTGGTGAATCAACTATAGTGGTTGTTGTGGCATAGGTCTGTGAGATTATCAAGATTGTGATGTACCCAAAGATGGTGGACATTACCAATGCTCCTGAAACTATTGCTGGCTTTGAGAGAATGGCCTTCTCAAACTGTGCCTGGACCACTGACAAGACTGATATGCCTATAATTTGCCTTCCACGTAGAGCACATAAGTACATAAACTACAAAAAATACTCCTTTATAGTTATGCAGGCCCTAGTTGACCACAGGAACAGATACATGAACTGATGTGGGATGCACTCGTAGGCTGCATGAAGTCAGGGTGTTCCAGAGCTCGGGACTTTACCTTCCTGAACAAACTGGGACATTATTCCCACCAAATGACATTGTTATAAATGGACTCGCTATCCCCACTGTTATTCTCAGTGACCTTGCTTACCCCTGTTGCCATAGTTTATGAAACTATAGCTTGATTTCAGAGGAGTTGGTAAAAAAGCTTCAACTATATGCTCAGTAGCTGTAAGATGGTGGTGGAATGTGCATTTGGCAGATTGAAACTCTGTTGATACTGCCTTCAAAACCATTTGGATGCCAGTGTCAACAGTGCAATCCACATTATTGTGGCCTGCTGTGTTCTGCATTATGTCTGAGAGGAGAAAGGGAACCTTTTCACCAGGAGTAGATTCAAGACTGCTGGATTTCTGATCTGGTACCAACAACGAGACCGTGCACCTGTGATGACTGGTGCTGGGGGTGGTAATCAGGGATGCTTTGTGCACCCATATAATGGGTTTGCACAGTCTCATGAATGAGGGGGAATTAAATGTTTTTTGAGGTTGTGCTGTGTATGATTTTTGTGAATGTGTTGGTACTATGTGGTTTAAAGTTTGTACATGCTTTCATCAAAGTTATGGAGAATTGTTTTGCATTTTATCAATACTGGCCACTGCAATACTGCACTTCGCAGTTTATGGATTGCTGTGATGACATCCATTACAATTTGTGCCACTTTTAACATTACATATAATAAACTTGCTAGTCTAGCCTTGTGTGCAAATTCAATATTTTGTTACACAGGTATTTACAAACCACTGTAAGAACCAGAAAGGCAGAGCAGCTGCCATGAAAATGTATAGCACAATAAACAAACTTGGTGCTAAACAGTGAAAGGTCCAGGTTCCCCAAATGACATGTCCAAGTATTCCTGTGTGTCCCCTGGCACTTTGCTCTTCTTGTCTTTTCTGGTGCATTTTGCACATGCAGACCAAGACTGGAGGGCAGTGGATGAATAAACAGGATATATTTGTCCTTTTCATATTGTTCATTGCCTTTGACATTGCCCAGCCAGCCCCTGAATTCTCCAAAGGCTGAATAGTCTACAAGGTGTGACAGTTCAGAGGGGACTCAGGGTGTGGGAGAGGATCAGAAGGTGGCATTGGAACTTGCAGTCTGGTAGTCATGAGTGCAAGAAATTGCTCAAACAGCTCCTTCTGCTGCACTCTGTCTTTCTTCTTCAACTTATGGTCATGCTTCATGAATCTGTCTGCCAATTTCTCCTTGGGCTGCACAGCCTCAATCTCTCTTTCCACCCTCTTGCACCCGTGTCCTTTTCATACTCCATTTGGTCCTTCTGGAACTCTATCCACCAATTAGTGTTATCTAGCGGCTCTTGCATCAGCTCATCTCAGACTCTTTCTCCTTGCTCATCATGGGTGGGTCCACTCCCCGAGGCTCCTGGTGCCTTGTGGAGGTGGAAGGGGTTTGGAAGAAGAGAGAAAAAGCACATTATTGTCTTACCGTGGTAAAAAGAATACATTTCCCACTCTGTGAAAGGGACTACTTTCATTCAAGGTCAAAAGTGGATACCTTTTATCAATGGGCTATATTTTATTCAAACAAAATACACCAGCCATTTCAGACCTCCTTCAAAGCAGCACTGAAAATCATCATACATCTTGGTAAGATGGACATGAAAGAATACAAATTTCAATGGGCATTATTTTGGTTTCCCCTTCATGTTTTCCAGGGTGGGGAGGAACACTTATGAATGATCTAGTTACAAGCAATGGTTGTTCAGTCCTGTCAGGTAGGGCAAGCTCTGAAGAAGATTGATATTCTGGAGGTCCCCCAATTAGAAGCATGAAGTTCTGTTCCAGGCTAACGGTGGACAGCTATCTGTGTATGTCAAGGAGATATTTAGGCATCTAGAGATGGACCAGCACATATCAGAATGGAGTGGGCTCACGAGTTACAGAGAGGTGGCCTTAATAAGTATGCCATGGCCTGGAACATAACCGACGGTCTGGAGTTCCTATTCCATGAGTTGCTTTCATCACCAGCCAGCAATGAATGAAAGTTTGTGGTAAAATCAACAAGATGGTGATTTAGTATGGAGATGCAGTACAGCCTCCTTACAAGTACCCTGAGTCCACGCACAGATCCGACGGTCTGCCATGGGAGCTCCTAACACAGACAGACTGACACGCTGCTGTAATTTGGATTCTCATATTAAAGCCAGCAGTGGACCAAATCCACACACTGATTTGTTTGGACTTACAACAGCCAGATTTTTTGGAGACTCAGTTTACAGTCGGTCTGGGGCAGTGTGGGTGCAGCTGACTTATAAGGTATGCTCTATTAGACAGCAGGGGCAAATGAGGCTATTAATATGGAGGCCCAAACTATACTTCTAACCATCAGTGAGTAACTAGCAAAAATTTCATAATTGCTTGTTTAGCTTTTTCCCCTTTTCACAGTATTCATTTTGAATTCCACATGGTGGCTGGGGGAAGAAGCAGCGGTGCTAGGGGAATGGTGTGTCTGTGCTCTGACTTCTGTCACAGCAGGAATCAGGCCATGACCCACCTTCCAGCAGGGTCCCTGGGCCTGAGTTCAGAGACGTTCCTGACATTAGTCAGACTGATTTCTTTGTGGATGGAAGGGAGGCTTCAGCTTAAACCTGAGTCAGAGCCCAGGGTCAGCAAGGAGACAGCAGAGATAGGGCTCTATTGTATTAAAAAGAAATTCTTAATTAAGTTTGCTGGCCTTCAGACGTTTCTTTATTCTGCTTGCCTGAGATGTGCTCACTGGCTACATTTCTATTTATACCTGTGCTAGGGGGGCTGTATGGATATGTACACTACATGCTGCTGAAAGGAGCATGCAATGTAGATGTACCTTTGTGACTGCCTTCACCAGTATTTGTCTTGTGAAATGAAAGTAGGCTTCTTCTTGTGACCATGAGAAGAAGACCTAGAGCCTTTCCCTCTTTTAGCATTTAAGCCTATACACAAGCACCAGCAGCAGAAGTCCAACCAGCCGGAGCAGACTCTTTTGGGATTGTCCTTTCAAAGGAGAGGTTCCTAGGTCCTACGGCAATGGATGAATTAGAAATGCTTATGATAAATGGATAGGTAGGATATTGTTCCTCTCAAACTTGGAGACTATTTCCACATTTACAGAGAGTGTAAAGTAAATATTACTCAGAAGGAGTTGTGCTGGTGTTGCTTTATACAGTCAAAAGAA
Organism: Lepidochelys olivacea; assembly: GCF_965140295.1. Classification (NCBI taxonomy): domain Eukaryota; kingdom Metazoa; phylum Chordata; order Testudines; family Cheloniidae; genus Lepidochelys; species Lepidochelys olivacea. Next base: position 273,692,801 of record NC_140411.1, read on the forward strand.
GGTGTTTCCCTTTCAAATTTTATTCCTGAAATCTACTGCTTTGGCCATGCTTTGCTGATATAACACATTCCTGTAAGCATGTAATTCCAGGACATGTAGATCTATTTCTCACATTTGTTAACAGTATGTTTGCTATTTATTCTATATCTTTACAAAATAATCTTCTTGTCCTGGAAGATTTTTTTAATGGCTCAGTTTAAAGCTGGAAAACCACCTCAGTATAACGCACTGGATTTTATTCTAGATCTACTTAAAAAAAAATAGACTAATGTTCTGAATCAATTTTAGAAGCTACATAAAGCATATTGAGTGTTTAAGATAAACTTGAGTGTGGCATATTGCTTATATTAACAATCTTATACGAAGATTTAGGTATGAGGGAGTGTGAAAAAGGCATTTTCGATTAATTAACTCATTTTAATTAATTAATTAATCTTTTCTTTGGGACCCATTACCATGGTATCTGGGCACTTCACAACCATTAATTAATTTATCCCAATGTGATTAAATGTTTAGGCACGTTCATAGTCTATTGGATCTAAGTCTCAGATCTGGCTGTTTTTCTATGACATGGGACATCCACAACACCAGATATGTATGTATAACTCTTTTTCTTTATTTTGTGTCTTTATTTTGTATAAAAATATAACTCTGACTTTTACCACAGGATCTAAAGGTCAGATTGCACAAGAGTTTTAATAATATCCGTTATATAATTCATTTGAAAAATGGCTGATGAAAATGAAAAGATTATTTAACATAAATAATTAATCAAAACATCTTAAACTAGGTTAAAAGGGTTTTATGGTTATGTTGATATTTTACAGGATTTCTTACATTTTTTTAAAGCTCTCTCTATAAATCTTACATAATATGACCATGCAGCATAATAATCTTCTTACTCAAGGTCAACTGTTCAAACAGTCCTGCCTCACAGTAAAAAAAAAAAAAATATTTACAGTCTTTGTCTTACTTTCATCCAAACCCCTTTAAACCACTTACCAATAGTGGCAGTGCCTTGCAACTTGTCTTGCAGTTTAGCTCTCCCTAATTTTAACTGCACAGCATTTAACTGAAGCATCAAAGCCCTGTTTACAAACACTCAGTCTACTGCCTAATGACCGTCCATTTCAATATGTTCATGCTGCTTTTTAGTTGCTAGTTGGAAAATTCACATTTCTAAGTTTTTGTTCATTCAAACGTTTGAGGAATGCTGCTATGTATAGAAACTAGCATATGCATAAAATAAAGATATTTATAAGTGAATCAGAGTATTCATTATTCTCTGTTGTCATTTTCCTGTTTAAAGCATTTCAGTCACCTAGGCCCTGATTAAGGAAAGTATTTAAACTTTAAGCATGTGAGTAGTCCCCAAGAAGCAAATGAGACTGCTGTTGCCTCTGTTTGACCCAAGCAGCTAATCAAAATTCAGGGCCCTAGGGGTGTTCCCGATATAAGTAGGAACTGATGGAGTCTGGTATTTTCTTTGATGCAGTCTTGTTTATTTGCAAGGAATGTACTGAGTATGGCTTCTCCAAATGCAGGAGAAACCAAGAACAAAACAATAAGTTTTTTTACCTTAGAGCAAGAGCCCCAAGTCTCTCTGTTCTGCCTGTTCTCAGTTTTTCTTTGTTCTGCCTTCCCCCACTCACCATTCCACACACACCTGGTTACAATATCCAGTTGAACCTTTTGCCTACATGCTAGATTCTGGGTAGATTATATTAGGCCTGGTTATGTGTGGCTTCTTAAATGCTTTTTTACAACTATCTTAAGAGAAAATTGTGTACATACATAAGTTTGAATAAGGTTTTAACTCAACCTATAACAAGGTTGCACCCAGCTCTTAATGCTACTTATGCTTAAAGTTCAGCACGTTCTTAAGTAACTTCCTGATCTGAGACCCTAAACACAAATCCAAGACAATAGCTTATGACTTAGAAGAATAGACACTACAAATAGGAAACAGTCAAAATGAACAGTTTGCATACAACCCAGAGGCTTAAATTTATTAGCATGAAATGTTCACTGAACAACGAAGAAATTCATAAAAATCAAAGGCTGCTCATAAACAAGAAAAAGGGGCTGGATTCATTAGATAATTTGAAATTAACAGTTACAACGATTCAGCTGTAAATAAAACAATTTATATTTAAAAGAAACTGATGATGGAAACACTACTGTAAGAAATTTGGTATTTAAATACAGGATGTGATAAAAAGGAATGAACTCAGCAAAGGTGAATGTCTAAACAATAAAACTGCTTATAAACAAGTAGATAAGAACTACCGCTGATCTGACCTAAAGGAAACTGAAGGCTCATTCTGGGAAGTTTCAAATACAAATCTCTGTCTGGAATAGATGTTTATGGTTAAGAATGAAGGACAAATCTGGCTCAGAGCAGATCTAAACATCACAGTCCAAATTAAAACGATAGCGTGGTCAGCAACTTTTCTACATAGGGCTCCTAATGTTAACACTAGTGGAATTAAACAGTAGGAAATTTCCTATTGAGGCAAATGGCTTGTTACCACACCCTTATATGGCAGATGGGCGTGGCTTCCTAGTGAGAGAGGATCTAGAGTGTGGGCTGAGCAGTCCTGAAGTTGGAAACCTGTGAGAAGCCAAGTGTGGGGAGAAGGTCTGAGTTTAATTGTATGTTCATGTTAATAAAACTAAAGCCTAGGAAGGGAGCAAGCTGGGATTCTACACAGTGTGTGGACTGTGTTCAAGAACAGGCTGGGAATTTCATGTGCTCACATGTGATGCCAGGAGTCATGAGATATTTTTGTTTGGTTGGTTAGGTGTTGCTTTTTTGTTTTTGTTTTTAAAGACCCTTTCGCAAAGCAGATATAAAAGAGGAAAATGGAAACAATCTTTAAGTGGATAATGGAGCAGCAGAAACATCAACAACAGGTCCAGCAGCAGGCCTTCATATAATTCAGGAAGGATCAGTAGGACCAGGCAGCAGAACAACATGGATTACAGCAAAACCATGGCTGTGGACCAGCAATGGTAAAAAAAAAAATTGAAATGCTTTTTTTGAAAATTTTCATGAAAAAAACCCCCTGTTTTTGTAAAAATTTTAATTATTTTTTATCAACATTTTAAAAATACAGAAGATTTTGACCATCTTTACCTCACAGGAACAATAGAGACAGTGCCAGGAGCAGACGCTCTTGTGGTCCATTAACCTGGACACCCATCTACCAGTCAGAACAACCCTTGTCTTTCTGAGAGAGGACTGGATGCTACCTATAAGATCCTCCTAGTATCTGTTCAGGAGGCAGCTATTGCTATTCATTGGGAGGAATCCTGAGCTGTCTGTTTAGTGCTTTTGCTAACATGAGCGGCTCAAACTGTATATTGGGCCATGGGTGAGGATGCTGCCACTGATTCCAAGGCCATCAAAACTTCCATCTTGGGTTGACTGGTGATCTTGGAGGAGACACATCCTTCTTCCTGTATCTTCATTGTCTCCAGTAACTTTGGCAGCAAAAGAAAATGAAAGAAAAGATAGGGTAAAATTTAGTATTATTGTATTAGGTTATTGCTAGTTGCTCTGTTTATATCTCATATGCCATGCTTCTCTGGGAGAGAGGAAATCTCCAGATACATTGTCCAATCTCTAAGCCCAAGAAAAGTTTAGAACTAATCTCCCCAGAGAAGCCCCTGGCAGATATAGCCTTCAGGGACCGGTGAGGGGTGGGGATAGGAAGACATGGGGGTGGCCAGTCCTGTGCCTTACCCCATGGAAGCAAGCCCAATATAGTCTCTGGCAGTGTTAAAGCCTCCTTGAAGCTCCCTAGCCTGCAACAGAGGTTGAACCAGCCTCTGCAGCCCCAGAATTGGGGAGGAACAAGCCACTTACTTTCAGTTCCTGTGCTGGCCATAGCATCCATACAGGAGTGAATCTGCCCCTTTGTGTTAGTTTAGGGTACAGAAATGTTGTAGAGAAAAGATGTAGCCGCGTTCCAATCTTACATGTGCAATAATTACATTCCATTGCCAAGAATTAGGGAGTAAGTATTCCTGTGTACAACATATACATTAAAAACTGAAACCACATTCTTAAAGCCAAAGAAATATCATGTATGGAGCCCTAGATACAATTTGTTTAGGAAATCCCCACTTCCAAAATGCTGTTCTTGTTTCATTTTGGTTTCTAGAGTGAGAACAGAGTGTAAATTTAATATAGTAGACCTCTGATACCATCAAAATTAATCCAAAAAGGAAGTTCAAGGGATAAAAGGAGAATTTTTACCTCTGTTTATTAATATTTGATTCTTTGCTGGCTTCAGCTATGATGCATAGAGTGATATTAAATATTTTATAAAACAGAATACATTGCATAGATACAATAAAGCTGATGTAAGGACAATATATTTGCCATTCATTGTACATGTCATGGAAACAATTAGCACCTCGTGGCCAAGGTGGAGTCTGCTCTGCCAGCAGTTCTGGCCAAGAAGAGGTGCATGCAGGAACGTAACAGGAAAACTCCCTTCCACCTCAGGGGAACCTATTCCAAACCCCCTGGAGTAAACACAGATGCACACTGGAATAGTACAATGAATAAAGGAAAGGGAAATATTTATTTACAGAGGGATGAATGGAGAAAAACAATGGGGGAAGATGAGGGTGCATTCCCAGTCAGCGGCTCTGTCCCTCCCAGACTTTGGGCAGTTTCTTGGGCCTTCACTATGTGACGGCCTGCTCACTGTGGCTCTCTTGTCTGAAGCAACAGTCACAAACACCCTATTGCTCTCCCTCTCTTCATGCCCCTGGAACAACCAGATTTTTTTCTTTCTGGAACAATCAGCACTTCCTCTGCCTCAGGACAGGGGCTATGCTCTCTAAACCCCAAGAGGGTTGCACAATATTTATAGTTTTATTTTTGCATTGCCATCTGAAAAAGCCACCGCTCATGGTTGATTTAGGAAAGCTGCTTTCAGTGTGATTGTTTCATGAGCAATGAGTGAAGCTGCATGCAGGTTGAGTTGAACAAATGGAACTTCATTTAACCCTGTTCACATGTGGCTGAGTTCCTTCCAAATTCCATGGGTTTCTTGTTCCCCTAGTCTCCCATCAATAACTGTCTCTCCAGAGAATATGGGCCCTCTGACTCCAGTTCCACTGATCATGATACATCTTCCCTATTTTTCAAACATTTTAATATAAACATTAAAAACAAATAATTGACACCCAGATGTTCCATCCTTTGTCCCCACTGTGGGGTGGTTCTCTTTCTCTGTTCTGTGATGATCACTCTAGGCTTGGGTGTAGTGTCTGCTGGCTCCTAAGTGCCTCTTTTTCTTCAGATCACTTGTTCTTCTTGTGTAGTCTCCCTATATTAACTGGGTGCCACTGCACCCCGCATGATTTCTTTAGCCCACTTCTGGTGTCTCTCTAATGTTTGGATCATCACAGGAGAGCCTGTCTCCAGGGCCTGTAGGTCCCTGCTTGACCTACCATTTTTTAGTGTCTGCTTTCGCTGATTGTTGACCATCTCCTCTTGAAAATTGTGAGTCAGATCCCCCAAAATCATGAGATTGGCTTAAAAATAATAAAGATTTTTTTTAATTAAATGTGGGTTCTCGGTCTTTCCCTTCCAGTTTCTGAGCCTTTAAGGTACCCTCAGGTCAAATTTTCAACCTTTTCTCTGCAACCATGCAGGCAAGAAACTTACCTCTCTAGTACAGCGGGAGCCCCGGCTGCCCTGGGCTGGCTGACAGTGATTTCTAAGTAAAATTAAGCCTCATTCATGATCTCAGAATAGAACTCTCAAATGTCTGGGAAAAAAATCCTGAAATTTGCAAGTTCTTTCGCGAGATCAAGAGTGAGGCTTAATTTTACTTAGAAATCATGTCTCTCACGATAAATTTGTGAGCGTTGGCGTGTGGTGTCCTTGTCCATCTGGCTGTAACAAGTGTCCCCTCATAGGTTTTGGTCCTTCACCCCATTAGTGCCTCCACTGAACTATTTTGGCATTCCTATGCTGGGATATTATTCCTCTACACCAGAAATCCTAAGAAGGGGTCTGATCCAAAAGAAACAACCTCGTGTAACAGTCTCTTAGCTGATTTCACAGATGATTCCACCTTACCATTACTCTGTGGGTATGCTAGGGAGGAGGTGTGTTGATCCAACTCCCATTTGTGTACAAATTCCTTGAATTCTTCCAAGGCAAAGTCTCCATTTTCAGTGAAAATACAGTGTGTCAGAATGTCATATCTCACAAAGTGGGCCTTCATTTACTAGTCACTGACTTGGACTTGGCAGGGCATCAACCTTCCAGAAGTTTGAAAAGTAGTCCGGTATAATCAAGTACTGCTTTTCTTTTAAGGTCGATAAGTCAGTCTCACCTTCTCCCAGGGTTGGGTAGGGAGCTCATGTGGTAACAGAGTTTCCTTCTGCTGGCAATTATCATATGACCGGCAGATGTCACACCCTTCAATAAAGGAATAAAGTTGTGTATTCATTCCTCACCAGTAAACACACTCTCAAGCCCATCTAAGACAGCTGTCGATGTCCAGCTTTGAGGCATATATTTTTTGCATGACATCCTTACATAAATTGTTGGGGACAACAGCTCTCTGTCCTCGAAATATGGTTCCATCCTGCACACACAGCTCATTTTTAATTTGAAAATATGCTTTTTCTCCTACTGGTCTTGTTTTTTGTCTTCTGGCCACTCTGTTAATATCACTCTCTTGACTGCCTGTGGTTGGATGTCCTTTTCTAAAGCCTCTTTGATTTCCATCAGCTTCACTCTTTATGCTGGGAGATTGAATTCATTAACATTCTGTACTATGTCCCGATCCCCTTCTTCCAACTCACTGATGCTGGGTATATAGAGGATGTCAGCTAACACCAGTAATTGTGCTGGATAACATCTGACCTCTACCTGGTAGTGCTGGAGGCTCATCAATTTGCTCTGCAAGCTCTTTGGAGCACTAAGAAGGGGCTTTGCCATGATTGTCTCTAGGCGTCTGTAGTCTGATTGCACTATTACTGGGTGGTCATAGGTGCATGGATGAAATTGCTCTACTCCAAATACCACAGCCAGAAGCTCTTTTTCTATTTGGGCATACCCGTATTCAGACTCAGAGAGGCCTCTTCTGGCATTAGCATTCGTCTGCTTCTGAAAAAGAGTTACACCCAATTCTTTCTCCGATGCATCACACGGGAGTGTCTGTGGCTTTCCTGGTTGGTAGTACTTCAGGACAGGGGCATCTGTGATCATTTGTTTCAGCATGTTAAATGCTTGCTGCTGGGGTCCTGTACAGTTCCACTCAACATTCTGCGTTGTGAGCAGACTTATGGGTTCTGCTACAAAAGCCAGGTGTGGACAGAATTTGGAGAAAAAAAATTATCATTCCTATGAAGTGCTGTACTCCTTTCTCATCCAGTAGCATGTCTGACTGTCTTGATCACATGGAGGTCTGCTTTCAGTCCCTCTTCTGTGAGTAGATGTCTAATCTATGTCACCTCCTGCTGTTTCAGTCAAATATTTTCTAGATTCAGTTTTATGTTCTTGTCCTTGCATTGTTGTAGAAAAAATTGTAGTTTTCTATCATGGTTTTCATGGTTTTGTTCTATTCTCTACAATGAGAATATCAGCAGTAATTATTTTCACCCTAGGCAGCCCTTCCAGCGCTTGGGTGAGTCTTCCCTGGAATACCTCTGCTACTGGGCTTATCATAGAATCATAGAATATCAGGGTTGGAAGGGACCCCAGAAGGTCATCTAGTCCAACCCCCTGCTCAAAGCAGGACCAATTCCCAGTTAAATCATCCCAGCCAGGGCTTTGTCAAGCCTGACCTTAAAAACCTCTAAGGAAGGAGATTCAACCACCTCCCTAGGTAACGCATTCCAGTGTTTCACCACCCTCTTAGTGAAAAAATTTTTCCTAATATCCAATCTAAACCTCCCCCACTGCAACTTGAGACCATTACTCCTCGTTCTGTCATCTGCTACCATTGAGAACAGTCTAGAGCCATCCTCTTTGGAACCCCCTTTCAGGTAGTTGAAAGCAGCTATCAAATCCCCCCTCATTCTTCTCTTCTGCAGGGTAAACAATCCCAGCTCCCTCAGCCTCTCCTCATAACTCATGTGTTCCAGTCCCCTAACCATTTTTGTTGCCCTTCGCTGGACTCTCTCAAATTTATCCACATCCTTCTTGAAGTGTGGGGCCCAAAACTGGACACAGTACTCCAGATGAGGCCTCACCAATGTCGAATAGAGGGGAACGATCACGTCCCTCGATCTGCTCGCTATGCCCCTACTTATACATCCCAAAATGCCATTGGCCTTCTTGGCAACAAGGGCACACTGCTGATTCATATCCAGCTTCTCGTCCACTGTCACCCCTAGGTCCTTTTCCGCAGAACTGCTGCCTAGCCATTCGGTCCCTAGTCTGTAGCTGTGCATTGGGTTCTTCCGTCCTAAGTGCAGGACCCTGCACTTATCCTTATTGAACGTCATCAGATTTCTTTTGGCCCAATCCTCCAATTTGTCTAGGTCCTTCTGTATCCTATCCCTCCCCTCCAGCGTATCTACCACTCCTCCCAGTTTAGTATCATCCGCAAATTTGCTGAGAGTGCAATACACACCATCCTCCATATCATTTATGAAGATATTGAACAAAACCGGCCCCAGGACCGACCCTTGGGGCACTCCACTTGATACCGGCTGCCAACTAGACATGGAGCCATTGATCACTACCCGTTGAGCCCGACAATCTAGCCAGCTTTCTACCCACCTTATAGTGCATTCATCCAGCCCATACTTCCTTAACTTGCTGACAAGAATACTGTGGGAGACCGTGTCAAAAGCTTTGCTAAAGTCAAGAAACAATACATCCACTGCTTTCCCTTCATCCACAGAACCATTAATCTCATCATAAAAGGCGATTAGATTAGTCAGGCATGACCTTCCCTTGGTGAATCCATGCTGGCTGTTCCTGATCACTTTCCTCTCATGCAAGTGCTTCAGGATTGATTCTTTGAGGACCTGCTCCATGATTTTTCCAGGGACTGAGGTGAGGCTGACTGGCCTGTAGTTCCCAGGATCCTCCTTCTTCCCTTTTTTAAAGATTGGCACTACATTAGCCTTTTTCCAGTCATCTGGGACTTCCCCGGTTCGCCACAAGTTTTCAAAGATAATGGCCAATGGCTCTGCAATCACAGCCGCCAATTCCTTCAGCACTCTCGGATGCAACTCGTCCGGCCCCATGGACTTGTGCACGTCCAGCTTTTCTAAATAGTCCCTAACCACCTCCATCTCCACAGAGGGCTGGCCATCTCTTCCCCATTTTGTGATGCCCAGCGCAGCAGTCTGGGAGCTGACCTTGTTAGTGAAAACAGAGGCAAAAAAAGCATTGAGTACATTAGCTTTTTCCACATCCTCTGTCACTAGGTTGCCTCCCTCATTCAGTAAGGGGCCCACACATTCCTTGGCTTTCTTCTTGTTGCCAACATACCTGAAGAAACCCTTCTTGTTACTCTTGACATCTCTGGCTAGCTGCAGCTCCAGGTGCGATTTGGCCCTCCTGATATCATTCCTACATGCCCGAGCAATATTTTTATACTCTTCCCTGGTCATATGTCCAACCTTCCACTTCTTGTAAGCTTCTTTTTTATGTTTAAGATCCGCTAGGATTTCACCATTAAGCCAAGCTGGTCGCCTGCCATATTTACTATTCTTTCGACTCATCGGGATGGTTTGTCCCTGCTTAGTAGCTTAGTAGCATCCATAGACATCTGTAGAGACCAAATGATGTTACAAAGGTTGTCAGCATTTCTGCAGGATTATGAGCCAAAACCTGTTCCTCAAATCACAGACTATACAAAATCTGATTTTGGAAAGTTCTTGCAAGATATCATCAGTTGTGGGCAGTGGATAGGAGCACCTTTTCAATGCCCATTTCAGTGGCTTTGCGTCTGTCAGATGCATAATTTGCTTGATGGTTTCTTTACCACCACCACTATGCTGCTTGCCCAAGCTGTACTGGCCTCTACAGGTGTTACAATAGCCCTGCTTTGCAGACCTTTGTGATCCTTGTGTATTGGATAACATAATGCTACTGGAATTTTCCTTTGTGGTAAGCACATAAGGTCCACTGTAGGGTCTACTTCCAGTCACAGCTTTCCTTTGAGGCACTTGTCACCTTTAAAAAAAATCCCCTTATGCTTCCAAAATTTTCTTCATTGTCCACGAGACTCTCCCTTTTGCTTCTTGTACTGCAGCTATAAAATTTGGATTTCTACACCCTGATCAGATCCATGGCTTTGTGTGGCTGTATTCCCCAAAAGGGGTCTGTGGTGCTTACCATCCACCACCACCAACTTCAGTTACTGTCTGCTATTTTTCAAGTTAGTTGCAATGAGGTCACATTTTCCTACGGGCTGTATTATAGTCTCATTATGCATTATTAGAGTGTGGCTGCTGTTTGTAATGGGAAGGTGTTCTAATGCAATTCACCCACCCAAGGAATCACACTGCAGGAGGCCCTGCTATCCAGCTGAAATCACATAATGTATTTCCCTATTAATGTTGTTGATGCCTGGAGGTTGGTATTGTCCATTGTTGCTTTCCTGTCTGAGACCCTGACCATCTGATTTCCTTTACTGTTGTTTCACTGCATGTATTTTTGGGGGTGTTGCACCTCCTAGGGATTTCATGCTTTGTCATGAAGCATCTATTGTATACCCCATGTCTAAGCATCTGTCTAATGTGAGATTGCCTTCACAGAGCATACTGGGTCAGACCAAAAGTTCATCAAGCCCAGTATCCTGTCTTCCGACAGTGGCCAAAGCCAGGTGCTCCAAAGGGAATGAACAGAACAGGTAATCTGTAAACCCAAGTAACCCATCCCTGTCACCCATTCCCAGCTTCTGGAAAACAGAGGCTAGGGACACCATCCCTGCCCATCCCGGTTAATAGCCACTGATGAACCTATTTTCCCTGAATTTATCTAGTTCTTTTTTTAACCCTTTTATAGTCTTGGCCTTCACAACATCCTCTGGCAAAGAGTTCCACAGGTCGACTGTGCATTGTGTGAAGAAATACTTCCCTTTGTTTGTTTTAAACCTGCTGCCTATTAATTTCATTTGGTGACCCCTAGTTCTTGTGTTATGAGAAGGAGTAAATAACACTTCCTTATTTACTTTCTCCACACCATTTATGATTTTATAGACCTTTATCATAGACCCCCTTAGTCATCTAATTTCAAATTTCCAACCTTATTAATCTCTCCTCATACAGAAACTGTTTCATACCCCTAATCATTATTATTGCCCTTTGCTGAACCTTTTCCAATTCCAATATATCGTTTTGTTCTAATATATCTGCACACAGTATTCAAGATGTGGGCATACCATGGATTTATATAGAGGCAATATAATATTTTCTGTCTTATTATCTATCCCTTTCTTAATGATTCCATGTGTAAATGTTCCATTTTAATGAAACAGTAACACAGTGTTCCATCAATTTAATTCTTTGTGTTCTTCACTCCTTAGTTTCATTAACTGAACTCTCATTTCCTTTACATGATGCACAGGAGCTCCTGGATATGTCATAGGATATTTGCCATACAGTCACCAAAGTTTACATTTTGGGACATAAAAGTCTGATCCAGAGCCCACCAAAGTCAATTGAAAGACCCTTGTTCACTTTGGTACACTTGGATCAGATCCAAATAAAGCATACTCCTTGTTCCACTCCTTTCTGGCTTTTTTAAGGATCCTGTGCCAGATTTGTAAAGCTATTTAGGTACCTAATACCTTTTAAAATGTCTCTGTGTGTGTTTCTAGTGCTGCCTGTGGTATAATCAGGTAGACGCCTATTATATCTTTACAAAATATTGATTTTATAATATAGTGTTTGAAATGAATTGGGACTATGAAGTTGAGTAAATTAATAGTTAGGGAAAGCATTCCAAATTTCCTTCATGATAGAAAATAGGGGAAATAGATTCTTGATTTCATTAACTCCAGCTTATCCTATGCCAAGGAAGAATAAACATTATTTTAAAAGAAAAGTTAAAAATATTATTTCTATGTCCAGAGTGAAGACAAGGGAACCAGTATACTGATTTAATCCACTGTAACTGAGAGGATGGGGAGTTGTAATGGACTTTTATTTAGTGCTGACTTTGTAACACATCACATTATGTGGCATAATATCCACTAGGCATTGGACCTGCCATTACATAACTCAATTTGCCACAGCACAACTGACTGAACATAGAACTTGCATTTACCACTAACAACAATTGAGGATTAGGATAGATCAAGTACTCTCATTATTGGCTCCTTTGTGCAGGTTTCAAGCATCTCTCCTGTTTCAATGGATTTTTGTGTACGGTAGAAAAATCTACTTAGATTGCTCTATTAAATGACATAAGACCCTGACTTTTTGTTTTCTTGTGTTGGCATCCATTTGACTACATAGTGAAGATTCTGATGAAGTTTGCACCTAAAGCAAGATTAAAATCCATCTATTTTTCACACTTTAATAACCAAATTTGGTCTCCAAGTTTAACACACTTACTGTGCATAGGCGAACTGAATTACAATTTGTGCGGTTTGGGGGGGCAGGGGGTGTCAAGTACTATTAACTTTGACAAACACATTTAAAAATACTCCCTTTTGAAATTTCCTGTGAGACTATAGAGTGGGATTTTCACAAATGCTTAATATTGGCCTAACTCTGCTTCCACTGATGTAAAACTGCCATTGACTTCAATGTGAGCAGAATTCAGCCAGCACCGAATACTTTTGAAAATCCTACCCATCAAATTTGTTCAGGGTCCTTTAGCTCAAAAATTACAAAAAGAAAAGAAGGACTTGTGGCACCTTAGAGACGAACAAATGTATTTGAGCATAAGCTTTCGTGAGCTACAGCTCACTTCATCGGATGCATTCAGTGGAAAATACAGTGGGGAGATTTATATACATAGAGAACATGAAACAATGGGTGTTACCATACACATTGTAATGAGAGTGATCACTTAAGGTGAGCTATTACCAGCAGGAGAACGGGGGGAGGGACCTTTGTTTCATGTTCTCTATGTATATAAATCTCCCCACTGTATTTTCCACTGAATGCATCCAGTGAAGTGAGCTGTAGCTCACGAAAGCTTATGCTCAAATACATTTGTTCGTCTCTAAGGTGCCACAAGTCCTTCTTTTCTTTTTGCGAATACAGACTAACACGGCTGCTACTCTGAAACCTGTTGAAAATTACAATCACTGCAAACCCTCCACACGTACTTGTTCCAGTAAAATCTCAGACACACATCACTAGTTAAAGTTGAAGTTTAAACACAAAATGACTATTCCCCTCATTGATCATCAGTTCTTTTACCCCTTCAAGCAAAAGCCAATGAAAAGATTTTGTCATGAAGAGTTAATAAGTGACAGGTTTCAGAGTAACAGCTGTGTTAGTCTGTATTCGCAAAAAGAAAAGGAGGACTTGTGGCACCTTAGAGATTAAGCAATTTATTTGAGCATAAGCTTTCGTGAGCTACAGCTCACTTCATACTGTGGAAAGTGTAGAAGATCTTTTTATACACACAAAGCATGAAAAAATACCTCCCCCCACCCCACTTTCCTGCTGGTAATAGTTAATAAGTGATGCATATAACCTAGCTAGTAGGTTAGGAAGTTAGATAGATATTAACTCTTTACCATGTCATCTCATAATTATTGTTGCCACTGAACAGTGTTTGGCATAGGACATCAATCACAACTAGATAACATGAAAACACTTTGAAACAGCAATTATCTTAGCAAATGATTCTGGTGGAGGTGAAAGGGTACTGAACTGAAAATAGTCATACACTACATATATTGAGGGGTGGGACATTTTGTATAAATTAAGACTAAACTTTAGCATTCTTCCTTAGACACCCCAAAATGTATTACATGTAGTTTTCTAAGCACATTTGAAATGCAAATTGTTTTCATCCATGGATTTCAAGATGGGTAAACAAAGGCCATTTGGATCATCTACAAGGCTTTTGCCTCTCAAAGATGATCTTGGATTAACATCCATTGGTAACAACACTAGTGCCTAAAGCACTGGAAAAAGCTCAAATCAGACAGATGACTGCATTCATGTACATCAGACATACTTCTCCCTATTGCTTAATAAACCTTAATAGACAACAAATTAAAAAAACAAAGGGTACTATAGGGGCTGGTCAAGACATATGATATCAGATGCTAGGGTTTCTTTCTTTTCTGGCCGTGCATAAATAACCTTGTGGATTTGGAGTTTGAGTAGCACAATTTCTCTAACAAAAGTTCAGTTACTCATGAATAATTTGCCTTTCAGTTTGTATGTGAAAACAGCTTAACACAAGGCTTTTTGTATTAAAGCCAACTGTGACTCACAGTATCACTATGCATGATATAGGGTCATTGTGTGAGAGCAGTAGTGCATGAAGGTGCGTGAAAATGTCATATAAAAGACTACCTTCATGATACTGTAGCCAGTTCCTTATAGTGATGATTATATAGATTTGCAGGAATTTGCAGGATGAGCTGAGATCAGCTGTCTTTTCTACACATATACCCAAAAATGGTGGTTTGGTTTTGTAACAAATTGGAAATATGTCTGTACACTTCACAAATTCTGTGTGAAATGATGAACCCTATGTGTCTGTGTTAGACTGCAAACTCTGCTTTAAACTTGCAGACTTTTGCCTTCTCCATGGTCTGTTTGCCTCTATTTGGGGTTGGAATTTCAAAGGCTGATGGCAAAAAAGAGTCAGAATAGATGATAGTTGACTCTTAAGTACCCAAACACTGGAAGTCTATTCACTCTAGACAAAAACTGGTCCTTGCCCAGAAGAACTGGTTTAAAGTGGGGAGGTCACCTTTCAACAAAGTTGCCGGACAAGGGTCTGTGCCCATGTGGGGCAGCTAGCAAGGGTGTCCCGACAACAGGATTAAAGTTTTAAAATGGCAGAGGCTGTCTGGGATCTATTTTTTCCAGTCCAGGAGGGAGAGGTTACCCAGCATGTAACAGACTCATTTGGCAGGTGGGCCCTGCCTGCTTTCCTGAGCCCAGATGGCCCCAAGGACTCTGGACAACCCAAGGGACTCAGACCACAGCCCAAAGAATGTCCTGGAGTAGTGAGGAAACTGAGGTAGGGACATGTGTTTAGGGTTTATGGAGCTGTATGTGCCTGTGCTTCACTTGATTAAGTATAAAACAGTACAAAAGTGTAAGACTGTGCAAAGCATGTGTGCACTGACTGCTTTACAACTACTGCATGCCCCTGAAAAAGTTAAATGGTAAACCAGAAGATTCACACCTTTGAGGTAGAGGTCTGGGAAAGGGGCTTGTTTAAGTAACTGGGCTATCTTGGGGTGGGGTCAACACTGGTCCTGCAGACCTAGGGCAGGGAGATTGAGGGGCTCCATTTCTCAGAGTCAGTGTCCAGGAAATGTACCATAGGGGCCAAGGGAAAAACCAGTGCTGCAGGCTGCTGAAGGTCTTTTAGAAGCTTAACACATCCCAGGGGATACAGAGCACAGAGGCTTGGATTCCCCTCATAACAGCTCCAGTGGATGGTCAGAAGGGACCGGATCACCTAGTCTAACCTACTGTATATCACAGGCCACCGACACCACCCAGCACCTGCACATTAAATCCAACACCCAAATTAAACCAAAGTATTACAGCGCCCAGGAGACAAGACTAATATGTGCCACAGGCAGAGAATAGGAGGGACCAAAGTGCCCCAGTACTTGAGGCACCTGCAGTGGCAGGGTATTGTTTAAATGAGATATACCCAGATAATCCTTGCAAGGGAGCCACACCTTGCAGAGGAAGGCAACCCCCTACTCCCCCCCAAGGACACTGCCAACCTGACCATGGGAAAAATCCTTCCCGATCCCACGTATGGAAATCAGTTCGACCCTGAGCATGTAAGCAAGAACCAGCCAACTAAGCACCCGAAAGAGAAACAGAAGGCTTGGTGCCACCCCAGAGCCCTGGCTCTCCCCAACAATGTCCCATCTCCAGCCATCGCCATCCCTGAGGCTTCAGGGGAAGGAGATTGAAAAAACCCTTCCTCAATACATCTGGGGTGGGAGGGGAAAATTCCTTCTTGATCCTTGCCAATGGCTGGCTGAAACCCTGAAGCCTGAACTTTAGGAACATAAGATATAAACCAAAAGTAAGTGCCTGGGGTGTTGAGCCCTGTCCCCCACCATCATAAGCAATCCTATCACAGAATTGCACTCATAAATGTGTTCAGCTGTCTCTTAAAAGTAATTAAGTTGTTTGCCCCAACAAATCCTATTGGGAGGCTGTTATAGAACCTCACCTCTCTGATGGTTATAAATCTTCTAATTTCCATCCTGAATTTGTTCATGGCTAGTTTATACCTATTGGTTCCTGTGCCAACATTGTCCTTTAGTTCAAATAGCTCTTCACCCTCCCTGGTATTTACCCTCCTAATGTATTTATAGAGAGCAGTCATATCCCTTCAGACTTCCTTTTCTTAGACTAAACAAGCCAAGCTCTTCCAGTCTCCTCTCAAAAGTTAGATCCTCCATTCCCTTGATCATCCTAGTAGTTCTTTTCTGCACCTGTTTCAATTTAAATTCATATTTTTTGAATATGGGTAACTAAAACTGAACACAATATTCCAAGTTAGGTCTTACCAGTGCCTTGTACAATGCCATTGATACTTCTCTATCTCTACTGGAAAGGCCTCATAGCACTGATCCTTCATCCATGTGTTGATCTTATTACCTTGTCACGCCTTCGCCCTCCTTCTCTAGGGACCAGAAGTATTCCACTGAAACTCACCTGAACTTCCATTTCTTTAAACATCTTACCCAGATGAACATAATCATCCTCAATCCATCTCAACAAGAATCTAGCAGTATCCTTCATCTTGACATGCAGTACAATCAATGGATTTTTTCCCTGCTGCCATCAGGATCCTCTTCAACCTCATGTCCACATCTCGTATTCGTCCTCCTGACAGACAGCACTGTGACACTGCACCCTATATTCTTCATAGTGATATTATTATGATATGATTATGGCATAATTATGATGAATATTATGCAAGAGGGATCATGTAGGATGTCATTGGAAAAGTTATGAGTTGCTGAATATGATTATCCTATTTGTGTGCATGTATCATTTTTGTATCTGAAGTTATGAATATTGACTATGTATCTGTATTTCAAATGTAGTTACACCTGGGTGACACCCACTAGGCAAGATGCTTTCAGTCTAGATACTGGGTGGGGAAGTGATTATTCAGGGTAATGGGCTATTAGGAAAAACAATAGGCCTTAGGATAAGCTTATCCCCCACCTGATGAGCCTTTCTGAGAAGGCTACAGACAGCCTGTAAGTAATGGCTGCTATGACTCTACAAGGACATGTGACCAGGCCACATGATTCTAGACTCCATCGTGGGATGTCAGTATTTTTCCACAAACTGGTCTAGGAACCAAGTTTTGAAACAAAGGGTTCCTGACATATGCTAAAGCTATATAAGTCAGGGAGTGACATCATTGGTGGTTCTTCACTCACCACACAAGAAGACTCCTGGAAACACCTGAGAAACAAAGACTGAACTGAGGGAAGTGCTGGACTCAGGCTAAAGGGATTTCTAGCCTGTGTATGAAACACCTGGGGATTCCAAGCTGCAAAGCAAGTGTAGCTCGTCCCTTAAGAAACTACAAGTCTGCCTGTACCATCAGTTAGGGTGACAATCTGCTATTCATATCCAATCTATCTACTATATTAAGCTTAGGTTGCATTTTTGTTTATTTGCTAGATAATCTGCTTTGATCTGTTTGCTATCACTTATAATGACTTAAAATCTACCTTTTGTAACTAATAAACTTATTTTATGTTTTAATCCAAACCAGTGAGCTCTGACTGGAGTGCTTGGAGAAAATCTCTGCTTGCTCACCACAAGTATGCATTGTTGTCTTCACATTGAGGGAGAGGTGGACCCGGTATTAAACCCATATACTGGCCAGATTTGACCAGGGCAGGATGGTACTGCTCTGGGGTCCTAGGCTGGGAAGCTGGTGGCTAGAGAGCCTGCGTCTAACTGCAGGTGGGTCTGTTCCTATCTGTGTGAATGCTGGTGAAAGTGCAGGCTGGAGGGCTTTGCAGCTTGTCACAGCAGCACAGTGTGAGAGGGAGCTCAGGCTGGTGGGTCAGAGGGCTCAGTGGTACCCCAGTTCTAGGTGGCACCCCAGGGGGAACCCATCACAAGCACACTCCTTTGTTTTCTGGATCTAGTCTGGTGACAGCTTGTCGATTCTTCTGAATATGAGGTCCCTGATCACATAGACCTGACACTTCCTGGTGTTGGTATGAATCTGTTTATGTTCTTTCTCACAGTACCCTGTACATAATCCACATTTTTCCTTAGTCTCTAGTCCCTGGCTATCTCCATTAGTTCTTCATCTCTTCTGCAGGCACTGACTTCCCTTCTCTTCTTCCTTGCCTCCCCATCTTCTGCCTGTTTCTCCTCCTCATTCCCCAGTGCTGCAAGTTTCCTACTCAATTTAATTTCATCACCACTAGCTGGTCTCTTCCTCCGCCTTGACCTTGAAGTCACATTCTTCCATGGATCATCCTCCTCTTTTATCAATATGAGTTATTGATGGTGAAGATGTGAGTTATCACATCCTAAATAATCGCTGGTTTATAATTTATAGCACATCACCTTTTTTTCTGTATATATGATGTGTGCTAAAAACGTTATTTCAGTAATATTTTAGAGAATTTTAAAATATTATATTAGGACTATTTTTTGTATCCCTCTGCTAAAAATCCAGGTACATAAATTATCATGGATGAGATCCTGACCCCACTGAGTCACTGGAAAAATGCTATTGACTTCAATGAGGCCAGAATTTCACCCCACAAGTCCAATCATACAGCACAGCAAGGGGAAGTCTGTAGGTCTGGACCTGAACTTATCTTTAGAAAATGTATGTATCTTCCTGATTCAAGTAGTAGTGAGTACTCATTTTTAAAGGTAAGGAAAAAGATATGCATTATTTAGCGAGAAAGTTAACAAGAAAATCCTTCTTTACTGTGTGAGAGAAATATTTTTTCTCATTAGTAATGGAATTAAAAAACACTATAATTTGGTAGATGGAAAATTTAGCAATTTTCCGTCAGTGAAAAGTGCATTACAGTATCATGGCTGGTTGATTGGGAAGTTAAACAATTTGCTATTTAAATTCACTGTTATAACTTTATATAAAAATGCATAACAGGTAACTAGAAGAAAGGAACATAGGTCACATTCCAAAAGAAACAGAGTGTTGCAAGAAATACACAGGCACAGAGATGCTTGCTTGAGAAGCTGAACAAAACATTATTGCATTAAGACTGAAAAAGTCCTTTACAGTGTTACTATTATTCATTTGTATGGGTGGTAGCATGTAGGAACCCTATTCATGGATCAAGACCCCCGTTGTGTTTGATACTGTAGAAACACAAGACAAAAAGACAGTTCCTGTCCTAAAGAATTTATAATCTAAGATGAGAGAGAATGGGTAGATATAGACAGACAAGGGATGTAGCAGGAATGGGGGGACAAGAATGGGGGAATGTAATTTCTCCTGCTCTTCCTTAGATACCGGACACAAGACTCTGCTTTCTGTAAAAAGCTATTCTTAACCTAATATCCTCTTTGCATTGTATTGGTCTTCCCTAATTGTTCAACAGTCTGTCTAGTAAAGGGTCCAAATCCCCACAGTCACATGGAAGGGCCCACTCATCTCCCTAATTCTTGCGTGCATCCCACTCCCTATTTTTTAATTCCTTTCACCTGTAAAAGGTTAAGAAGCTAAATAACCTCGCTGGCAGCTGACCAAAATGACCAATGAGGAGACACGATACTTTCAAAGCTGGGTGGGGGGACAAAGGGTCCGCTCTGTCTGTGTGATGCTTTTGCCGGGACCAGAGTAGGAATGCAGGTCAGAACTCCTGTAAAGAGTTAGTAAGCAATCTAGCTAGATATGCATTAGATTCTGTTTTGTTTAAGTGGCTGATAAAATAAGCTGTGCTGAATGGAATGCATATTCCTGTTTTTGTGTCTTTTTGTAACTTAAGGTTTTGCCTAGAGGGATTCTCTATGTTTTGAATCTGATTACCCTGTAAGGTATTTACCATCCTGATTTTACAAAGGTGATTCTTTTACCTTTTCTTTAATTAAAATTCTTCTTTTAAGAACCTGATTGTTTTTTCATTGTTCTTAAGATCCAAGGGTTTGGGTCTGTGTTCATCTATGCAAATTGGTGAGGATTTTTATCAAGCCTTCCCCAGGAAAGGGGGTGTAGTGCTTGGGGGGATATTTCTGGGGGGAGACGTTTCCAAGTGGGCACTTTCCCTGTTCTCTGTGTAACACTTTGGTGGTGGCAGCCTTTAACCTAAGCTGGTAAGAATAAGCTTAGGGGGTCTTTCATACAGGTCCCCACATCTGTACCCTAGAGTTCAGAGTGGGGAGGGAACCTTGACAGTAACTCTACCTCCCATTTTAATTTTCCTTTGAACAAAAGATTCAACATGACATTGTTTTAAATGTGCATGAAGAATACAAATATCACTGCACTCTATATAAACAAAAAACAATACCCAAAATATTGCTTCATTCTTTGATAGTCCCCATATATGAATTTGAAGATCTGTGCAAGTTTTCACAAATATATTTGTCAAAGTTTCGCTGCAGATTATGCAACAATTCTTCCATTCTGACATGAATCAAATTAATCTTCTTTGAATCTTCACCAAAACTATGGTATTAGGCTACATAAATCCCTCTTGAATTCTCATTAAATGCTAGTACAGCTGATTCTTTGACTGGCTCATTAGCATGCTTAGTGGCACATACTCAAAAAAGCCCCTACCATTTAATGCAAAATAGAACAAAGCTGTAGACTTCAACCTTTGTCTGGTACATACTGTAAGGTACACTGAGAAATGATCTAACTTTTAAAATGTGCACCAGGTTGTTTTAAATTGCCACTAAAACTATATTTCCTGTGTTCCCTTGATTAAGCAGCTTCATGCAGATTTTCTATTCATGCCAAATGTAATTAAAAATCTGAAGAGAACAGCATTTTAAAAAGTACAAATTGTAAAACATTTGCAAACACAGAACAAAGTTTGCACACACTGTGCAACTAAATTTGCAATATAATAACTGTATAGCATGCACTGTTATAATTGTTTATGAAGATTTGCATAGTACATCAGAAGAAATATTTAAGGACATTTCTTACACTAGGTCTGTATTTGTCCTGTGAACTTTTAAGTGGAAGGTCAATTTTACATAGTGAGAAATTATTGCTCAATTTCTTTTAAAGCATGAAGATATGCTTACTATGCAGATATAACAGAACAACTGTATACTGAAAACTGCTAATCAGTTTTAATAGAAGTGCATTCAGACAAGGTCTCAAAGAAAATGGAACAATAAATAGCTACTAAATTGCCAAATTAGTTTTTTATTTGAAGATGGTATAGAGTTATTTAATCTATCATTGCACATATACCACGTTAAATATAATGCATGCTGTCTTATTTTCTGACATTCATAAACTAATCACAATATCTACTTCCCTTTTGATAATTGCACTTGTGGTGCAATTTTTAAGGTTGTATCAGGACTTAATTTGTAAACCCCTAATTCCTGTCATCCCAGAAGAGCCTTTTGTAGATACCACTAGAGATGACAGAGATTTTGGTTTTGTATGTTAGTCATTTATTAATCCAAAGAGAGGAAAAGTGCCCTTAACATTACTTGATATATTTTCTCTTAACTAATGAACTCACGAGAGGAAGCTCTAGCATGGGAATCAAACCCATCTTCTTCATGGTGATAACTACTGCAACAAAGTGCTGGCGTAAAATATTCCTTTTCCTGGTGTGACTAATGGTTAACCACGTTCACTTCCTTCCCCACATAATGCATCACATCACAGCATTAGAAAGAGATTGTGCCCAGATCTTCCTTCTTCTGTAACACTAACTCATTTGTATTGTTTTTCCATTACCTCTGTCCACTCAGAACAATGTTTGTTCTTCAGGTATGTTTTGTATTGAAAATGTTCCAAGAAATGCCCCATAATTACTTAGTAAAAGGCTTAGGATGAGAGTAGAATGCTCCATGTCCTGTTGATTTTGAAAGTTGCCATTAGAGGGAAGTGGATTTCTTTCTTTTGTCTGTCTCACTCTGGGAAACCAGAGAAATAGCAGCAACACCTGAGGGAAGCCAAAGCAATGTACCAAACCCTGTGTGAACATAAAAGAATCAATAGACCATTTGAGAGAGAGCAGTATGTCCTGGAATCATTCCTTGACACCACCCGCACCATCCCAGCTGCCCCTACCTCTCCCACACTCACACATCAAAAAAGCAGATGGAAAATATTCTTCAACAGACACTGAAATACAGCATTAGAAAGTTATTCTACTAGACTAGAGAAAGTGACCGAGAGCTGTGGCAGTAGAGTTAGATTATTCATAGCCTGTGGCATCTTTGGAGAGAAATAGGGAAGGAAATAGGAAACTGGAAGAAGAGGTAGAGATGATGTTAGAACAATCTGGCCCATCTGAAAGAGACACAGTTGAGACTGATACACTTCTGAGTGGCTGATGATCTGTTTAGGAGTTCTGTCAGACATCTTCCCACATTGCTGTCATGCTGCCATGCTGACATTATGGTTATGGTACGAAGCAATCTGACTGAACCAAATTTATTTTATTCTATCTAATGGTATTCTTTCCTATATAGATTCTTACACAGCTCCTGTTAGTGTAGTAACTGAATGGCTGCTAAATATGTGGACCAGTGATCTGCTAGGCCACTCCAATCCTCGACTCTGGGAGCCAGCCTTACCCTGCTCTGCTGTGAGAACCCCCACTCCCAGGCTGTTCATGCACAGCCTCTGGCGTGTAAGCTGCTCCCAGCTAGGTGAGTGAGCATTTTTGGCCAGCCACTGCTTGGATTGTGCAACTGAATGACACTAGCCAATATCTCCGGTCCCAGACACAACCCTAGGAACCTACATCTTGCTGTGTCCAGTTATGCCAGCTGGACACTGCAAGCTTATATGAGTTCGTCAATTTAACAAAGAAATTGTACCAGGCTTATTATCCCATGGGGAGTCTCTGACATGCTTCAAACCAAACACACTGCTTCAGGTACAATAAACAAAAAAATTTATTAACTACAAAAGATAGATTTTAAGTGATTATAAATCAAAGCACAACAAGTCAGATTTGTTCAAATGAAATACAAGCAAAACACATTCTAAGCTGATCTTAACACTTTCAGTGCCCTTACAAACTTAGATTCTTCTCACCACAGACTGGCTGGTTCCCCTTCAACCAGGCTTTCCCCTTTGATCAGCACTTCTGGTGTCTGTAGATGGAGGTGAAAGAGAGAGGAAGAGTATGGCAAACGTCTCTCCCTTTTATCATGTTCTTTCTTCCCTCTTTGCTTTTATCCCCCCTCCCCCCACCTTCAGGATCAGGTGAGCATTACCTCATCATAGTCCCAAACTGACCAACAGAAGGGGGGTGACTCACTCGAGAGTCCAACAGATCCTTTGTACTGCCTAAACCAGTCTCCTTTGTTCCTCTGAGGCTGGGCTGGTTTTGTCCCATACATTCCCTGATGAGGTGTGAACTGCCCCTCTGTTCCAGGAAAGTTTTGCCTGGGCTTGTTTTAAGCCATGAGGACACATTTTCAGCCTCATAACTATATACATGAAATTACAACCTATAACATAACATCACTATAACAACAATGCTCAGTGCATCATGAGCCTTCCAAAGACACCCGACATGACAAACTTTACATTGGGTACCAGATCATCATATTATAAGGATGAACATGGGGGTGCAGGGTGTTCCCCCAAGATACAGAATGTCACAAGGGACTCAGAGTCTAAGCTCACTATGATGCACTCTTCTACTGTGCACAATAATCTCATTTGTAGTCAAAAGTAATGGTGTGGAGGGTGGAAACCTGTATGCATCACTCTTCATCCTCCAGTGGTAAGGCTCATTCTCACAAAGCCCATATTTGCAAGATTCAAAGTGTCCTGGGGTGCCAGTCAAAAACTGTGGAATGAATTCCTATGGAATCTAAGAATTACCACAAGCCACTTTCCATTCCAAATGTAAGGTATGGTTCTTTGATGTTGTCTTCAGTAATAAAAACATCACACAATAATAAACATTTGAAAAAAAATTAAAAACCCACAATTGCTGACTTGGGAAGAGGCAGGGAGATAGAAGGAAAGAACCACAGTTGATGGATGACAATTATCATTGAATCACAGAATCATAGAAATGCAGGGATAGAAGGGACCTCTAGAAATCATCAAGACCAGCCCTCTGACTGAAGCAGGACCAAGTAAACCAAGGCCATCCCTGACAGGTGTTTGTCCAACATGATGTTAAAAACCTCCAGTGATGGGAATTTCACAACCTCCCTTATAGTAAGAAAGCATTTCCTAATATCTAACCTGAATCTCCATTGCTGCAGATTAAGTCCCATTACTTCTTGTTCTACCTTCAGTGGACCTGGACAATCTCTCTGCTTTATACCAACCCTTAACATATTTGAAGACTATCAGGTCCCCCCTCACTCTTCTTTTCTCAATATTCAGCATGTCCAGTTTTTTGAATCTTTCCTTATAGCTTAGATTTTCTAAACAACTTATTATTTTTGTTGCTGTCCTCTGGACTCTCTCCAATTTGTTCACATCTTTTCTAAAGAGTGGTTCACAGAATTGGTCATAGTATTCTAGCTGAGGCCTCACAAGTGCTGAGTAGAGCAGGACAATTACTTCCCATGACTTGCATATTACACTCCTTTTAATACACCCCAGAATGATATTAGCCTTCTTTTCTCAACTGTATCACATTGTTGACTCATATTCAATTTCTGATCCACATTAACGTCCAAATATTTTTCCGCAGCTATTCCCCATTTGGTAGTTATACATCTGATTTTTTCCTTCCTAAGTGTTGTATTTTAAAGTTATCTCTATTGAATTTCATCATGTTGATTTCAAACCAGTTCTCCAATTTGTCAATTTGAATTCTAATCCTGTCCTCCAACGTGCTTGCAATCCCTCCCAGATTGGTGTCATGTGCAAATTTTATAGCATACTCTCCACACCATTATCCAAGTCATTCATTAAAATATTGAATGAATATTGAATAGCACCAGATCCATGACTGATCCCTTTGGGACACCACTAGATACAGCCTCCCAGTTGGACAGTGAACCATTGATGCCTTATTCTTTGAGTACAGTCTTTTAACCACTTGTGCACCCACTTTACAGTAATTTAATCTAGACCACATTTACCTAGTTTGCTTATAAAATATCTTGAAGGATTGTATTAAAAGCCTTACTAAGATCAGGATATATCATGTCTACCGTGTCCCCCCATTCACTAGGTCAGTAACCTGTCAAAGAAGGAACCTAGGTTTGTTTGGCATGATTTGTTTAACAAATCCATGCTGGCGATTCTTTATAATTCTATTATCTTCTAGCTGCTTACAAATTGATTGTTTAATAATTTGTTCCAGTATCTTTCTAGGCATTGAAGTTAGGCTGAATGGTCTATAATCTGTGTCCTCTTTGTTTTCCTTATTAAAGATTGTTACTATGTTTGCCCTTCTCTAGTCTTCTGAGACTTTACTCGTCCTCCAGTTCTCAAAGAAAATTGCTTATGGTTCCAAGATTGTTTCAGCTAGTTCCTTAAGTAGCCTAGGATGAATTTCATCAGGGCCTGCCGACCTGAATATATCTAAATTATCTAAATATTCTTTAATATGTTCTTTCCCTGTTTTGGCTTGCGTTCCTCCCTCCTTCCATCACATAACACACTACATGAAGGTGTCCAGCTACCCTGGCAATGGGCACAATTTGAGAATGTGAATAGAATTTTTCTGTAATTTTGTCTCTGAGTTTCAAGTATATGATGTACAGAAATGTACTTCTGTATATCCTTTGTTTAAATAAATGCATTCAACCATTTGCATATGTGCCTATTGAATTGATAAGTAATTTGTTAGTATTGTGTATTTTAATTCTAAAAGATAAATCAGACATTTGCAGTGGGAGCATATTATACCCTGCTCTTGCACCCCGATCATTTCTGCTTTTGGCCCCATCATTAATTGATCATTGGATGGGGCCTGCCAATCCCACACTGGGTACAAGGGTTAATGAGAGCCTGTGGACTTAATCACTTCTGTCCCACAACACCTGCACTAGATGTCAAGCCTAAAGGAAGGAGCTAAAAAGGCTGATCAGAAAGGGGAGTAGATTTCTGGCTCTCAATCAGTGAGAGAAGCCTGGTTTGTGTCAGGGAGCTGAGTTTTGCTGTTGGCAGACAAAGGCTCCCGATGGAAGGAAGGTCTGCAACTGGGAGCCCAAGGCAGTTGGGAAGGAAAGCAGGAGGAAATGAGTTAGCCCAGGATTCTCCATGATGATGGAGAGGTCCTGCAGAGAACAGGAAAATTCCTGCTAGGTCAGGGTCTCTCCTGTCAGGGGAGTAGTGAAAACTCTCCTGGCACCCAGCAACTGCTGGATGGCAGAAAATGCTAAAAAGCTCTGCCATGAGCCTGTGGAAGAGGCTTAGAAAGAGAGGAACTGATACTCTGTGAGCCCCAGAAGAGACTGTGGGAAAAGCCTAAGACAGGCCAAAGTAGGAATCGGTCTGGGGAGACAGGAAGCGGTCTGTGTAGCAAGGACTTGACTGCTTATTAAAGGATCTCTGGTCCAGAACCCAGTGGAGAGGGAGGGCCTGAGTTCTCCTACTGGCCCACTGAGGAAGGTGGAGTGGAAACCTCCAGACAAAGAGTAAGGACTATCGAACCCCCCTGATAGCAGTGGCAAGGACTAGCGCATCCAGAGTCGGACTGAAGGCCCAAAAAGAAGTTGAGAAGTTGTTGTTTGCTGAACTATTGGTGCACCCCAGAAGGAGTGGGACAATATGAGACGCAGGCAAGGGTCAAGTTACAATAAGCAGCATACTTATTGTAGTGACTGTCAACAGGAGGCACAAAAGGAGGAGAATCTGCTGTCCCACACCCATAGGTGCCAACACCGTGGGTGCTTTGGGGCTGGAGCACCCATGGGAAAAAAATAGTGGATGCTCAGCATTCATCGGTGGCCACTCTTTCCTCCCCGCCCCCAGCACCTTCCACCTGCTGGTGGCCATGCCGATCAGCTCCTCCCCCTTCCTCCCAGTGCCTCCGGCCTGCTGCAATCAGCTGTTCAACAACATGCAGGAGGCACTGGGAGAGAGGGGGCGGAGCAAGGGCAGGGCACGCTCAGGGGAGGGAGAGGACTGATGCAGGAAGAGGTGGGGTGGGGTAGGGTCACCATATTTCCCTATGCTGAATACAGGACACCAGGTAAAATCATTCGTATTCAAGGGAGTTCAATGGCAATCAATCAGACCTATGCAGTACAAATGTTCAAATTAACATCAGGTTGACTGAGCCCCTGTTAAAAAGAAATGCTGCTTGGCTGGATTCTTTTTATTTACGTTCTTATCTTTAAGGCTTTAGGGTTCACACAGGGAGAGGTGACACAGACACCCCTACCCCCACTCCCCACCCCACAAACACTCTCACATGGGGGCGGGGAATGACCAACCTGACTCTCCCTGCCTGGCTTTCCGGGGCATGCAGAGTCACATGGCCCACCCCACCCCCCCAGATATTTGCCAAGGTTCACACAAGAATGTGGCCAGCAGCAGCCTTTTAGCACTGTGGCAGAGGGAAGCGATGGGAGCTGCTTCCAGCTGCAGGGGAGGCGTCGGGGGGAGGGATGATTTGGCCCATGTCTTTGCAGAGCTCATCTCTTCCCTTCCCTCTCCCTGGTGGCTGGAAGCAGCTTGTCCCTTCCTGGCCACATAGTGTCAAAAAGTAGCTAACATCTCCAGGCTGCTGCTGGCCACTGACATAACCCAGCTGCCTCCTGTCCCCCAGCTACAGCGAGGGCAGGAAGGGGTTAAGACCTAAGGATGCATTGTGCTCCAGGGCCCAGAGAACCTGACTGCAGGGGCTTCAGCAAACCCAGCCAAAGAGGTGGCTCAGCACCGGAGGGTGCCTAGGGGACAGAGCAGCCCCGTGCTCCCTGGGGGCAAGACCCAGGTGGAGAGGGTGCTAAGCCCCTGCCCAGGGGGCTACTGTGGAGTCTGCAGGGTCAGGGCGTGAACAGGCTGGAAAATTGCTTCCCCCTCTCCCCCCGCCCCCTCCCCCAACCACTCCAGAGCTTAGCTGATGGGCAGAGAGGCTTCCTCGTGCCAGCTCTGTGCAGGGCTTTGGCAAAGGCAGGGCTCAGCTCCTCCTCTACAGCGCTCTGGGCCAGAGGGTCTTGGGCTTTCCTGGGGTGCCAGCCCAGCCAGAGGTAGTGGGGGAAGGAAGGAGCCTGCCGGCCAGGCTGTTGCTGAGCTGAGCATTCCCACCAGGGGCTGGTTCTCCGCACAGCACTGGGAGCGGGATGCACCCTGCTGGGGGGCATATAGAGGAGCAGTTGGGCTGTGGGGGAGGGTGAAGGGGAAAAGCAGGGAGAGGGGGAGCACGTAAAGGGCCAGCGGGTGGGCAGCAGAGGCGACACGTAGCCAGCCCACACTCACCAGCCACTGCAGCGTGCAGCCAGTGCCAGCCGGAAACAGGATGAGGCCCTGCTGGCTGAGAGTGGGCACACAGCAGGGGCTGGCCTCAAATGCTGCAGCTTTTCCCCGCCCCCAGCCTCGCACACTCACACCCATCATTGGCCACTGGAACCCCCACTCACTGCTGGTGGGCGGGTGGCTGGCGAGACGGGATCCGGCCAGCAGTAGGATCCACCAGTGCTGATGTGGGGGAGACAGAACATACGGGACAATTTGTCCATTTTTATGAAGACGTCAGGACACCTGCAGAAGAGCTTAAATACGGGACTGTCCCTTTAAAAATGGGACATCTGGTCACCCTCAGTGGGGGTGGAGCGGGGTGGGAAGAGGTGGAATAGGGGTGGAGGTTTGCGGGGAAAGGGTGGAGTGAGGACGGGACCTGGGGCAGAGAGGGAGTCGAGCATCCCTGGAAAATTACGAAGTCAGCACCTCTGCCTACCCCCAACCACAAGGGGGCATGATGGCTTGTGAGTCACACTCATACAAACGTATAGAGAGAGACACGCACAGCTCCTTATGAAATGTTCATTGGGGCTTTGTCTCTCTGCTGCTAAAAACAGTCCAGTATGCTACAGGTGCTTCCATTTCATGTCTCGCCCATGGAAATAAAGTATGAGACAAATGCCACAGAGATTTTCCAGGCAGCACAATTTTCCTTTTATGATGATCCCAGACACAAGGAAGACAGTTTTGCAGATAAGAAGAGCATGTGCCATAGCATCCTAGTAACCATAAGAAATTGTAACACAGTGGATCTATTGCCATTTTATTTTAGTCATAGGTGGAATACATAGGTTTTCAGAAGCATAACTGGTTTCAGCATGTAAGCTCTTTGGCTCAGAGATGGTGTATTTTTGGTTGCATAATCCTTAGCAAAGTTGGGGTGAAAACGGAAACATAAAATAAAAGAATTATAGTTGTTGCTAGCCAGTTCAGATGACCAAGATGTGAACCCAAAGGAAATGAACATTCATAAGAATTATATGTATATGTAGAAAAGCACTGAAGAAATTGGTAATTTAAACTTTTTAGTTTTTGCCAGAGGTTTACAGAATTTTTCACAAGACTGATCATAATGAATGTATTTGGCATAAATGTGGATGCTACAGAGGGTAGTGCTTCCAGAGGAATACCATGCAATTATCATTCCAAAATAACGTATCATTAAAATAAATATTGAATAGGATTTTGCTTGTCTACATTAGCCTGCGCAAGTATTTGCCAAATGAATTATGATGGAATTCTTAAAAAAAGAAACCGTGCTTGGAGTTTGAGTGCACTTTTAAAAAATTTCCCACTCACAATCGTTCTAAATCCTAAGAGGTCAGTTTTGAAAAAAATTGCATATTTGGCATTCAAAAATCACTGGAATGTATAAGCAGCATCAATAAGAACAACTTACTGTATGAATGTAACTAGAAAGGAATATGAATGTAAGCTTTTTACTGCCGCTTAGGGATGATTGCTAGGGAAATCAAAACTGTATTCTTCTTAATTTATTACCAATAGGTCAACTGCTTGCTTGTGCAATCTATTAAAATATTCGTATACTTGTACATATAAACAAAAATATATGTGGCTGGCGAATCACATTTGCTGCTTTACATAATGTTAATGCTATTTGACTGGAAAAATATATTTGTAAATTCTATAATCTCTAACATAGTGTTTCTCAAACTCTTTAATACCAAGGACTGGCTTGCTGCCTTCCTAAACTGTGTCAGGGAGATCTCAGAGACAGGCGCTGGTCTACGGACCGGTCATTGAGATATACAGGTCTAATGGACTCACCCACAATAGCGCCTCCAAGTGTTCAGAGCCATCACTGTACTCTGTGCCCATGCTCTTTTTATGCAAGGGCATGGCTGGTGGTCTGTGGTGCAGCGTGGCACACTCACGCTGACAACTGGTGAATTTCACTCTATTGTCTGCGGATGCCAGCAGATATTGTGTTTTTAAGAGCAGCAGCTATATAACACAGATCGTTTTCTACAAGCTTAATGTCCCAGCCCAACAAATACTGAAGGAGTAATTAGTAATTATTAGATGGATTGTCTAGCAGGTCTTTTTCTGCAAGTTACAAATGTTGCTGAGAAGGGGCTTGTCACATGGTGAGCTGGCCCTTTAAGGGGACTGGAACTCAGCAACACCTGTGCCAGATTTAGCTCACCTCCCCAGATGAGTGACAAAGGGACAAGTGACTAAGACCAGGCCTGTGGGTACAGGACAGAGATGGACTCCAGGAAGTTGATGCTCCATAGGAAGGGCAGACAGGAGGACGGGGAGTATAGGAAGAGGCCTTGGGAAGAAGACAGGGCAGTTTTGAACTATGTGGGGCAGATAGCTTGGTTGCTAAGGGTTCCCAGGTCTGGCGTCCCATAGTATAGGGTGGGCATGGGTTCTGCCTTTGCTGCCACCCTGTGAGGAGGTATAGCAACTCATGCTATTAAGAGGAGACTGGAAATGTTGTTGATGTTATCACCCAACAAGGGTGTTTGTGCAGTGACTCTTGCTAACAAGGGGGAAACAAAGGGTCTGAGTAGAGCTCAGGAAGGCTAGAGCAGGGCCCAGGAGAAGGCCAGAAGATAGTGTTGGTGAACAAGTCAGACCCACCCCCCAGGAGAAACGTGTTGCTTTGGACTCTTGGTTGTGCTCAGGAAGGGTGTGGACTTTTATGTGACTTAAACAAAGGGTTGAGTTACCTCAGCAATCAAACTACACGGAACAATGAGAGAACCATCAAAAATGAGAGGAAACTGAAGCAAAGGCAGGATCTGATTCTGCCTTGGGTTGCCAACTTTGGTTGGACATGTTCCTGGAGGTTTAATCACATCATAATCTTTAATTCCTGGAGACTCCCGGACAATCCTGGAGGGTTGGCAACCTTAGATGCTGGCTGAGGAGGGGCATTGCTACAAGTCTCATTCATGTGGATCTCATAAAATCTTAGTGTTTGGCACCCCTTTTTTGCTATTATTATGATTATTACAGTAGCACTTAGAGCCTCCAACTCAGATCAGGGATGCATTGTGCTAGACATGATGAATACATGGGGTGAAATTAATGGGAATCTTGCCATTGAAATCAGTGGCACTAGGATTTCACCCATTCTGAGAGACTGTTAGCTGCATAGGGTAGGGACTCTCTACAAGGACAAGGCAGACAAAGGATGGGAGTGGAAACACAGATGAAGTTATTTGCCCAAATTCAAGGATAGAGACAAAAATAGATCCCCAGTTTCCTGAGTCCTGTGCCAATATCTTTAAAGAGTACCACACTACCTCTCCAATGTGTAGCTTTCAGATCTGAGAAATAAGCATGTATAAAACACATAATGTGATCTCTCCCTTTCTCCCAGCATATACATATACTTTTAGGTACTGTTAGTTAACTTTCAAAGCTTTCGAGAACAATGGGCAAATTAAATCAATCCTGTCACAATGTAAGGAGGTGGACTTCATAACACACTACAGCATGAGTTCTCAACCTGAGGGTTGTGACCCCTAGGAGGTGGCAAACAGGTATTTGTGGGTCATGACCTCTCAGTCCTTCCCATATTGGTAAATGGGAGGGGGAACCCGGCTAGATCCCAGTTGGTTGGGAGAAGGGTCCCAATATGGGAAAGGATGAGAAACATTCCAATAAGTGTTCCTTCTCACATGAATTCTGCCATTCAATTTAGGGCTGGCTTTGTGGATAAGATGACCTCTATTGTAGGTCATTTATTGATGTTCCAATTTACATTGCTCACAGTATTTTGTTTGTAGTATGGACCCTATGATAAAAAAAGAGACTTTCTATGAATAACTTTATAAAATCCATTCAAAATAACTGCATCGGAACTGGCTCAGTGACATACACTTTCCAAAACTCTTGAGTACTGCATGTGCAGTCCAGAAACGGAGGGAGAAAAAAACAAACAAAATACCATATACCATATCAAAATACCGTATCAAAATGCACCTGCTTGAATAGTGCTTCCCTTACAGCAGTCATTCTCACAAAAGGTAGCTAAAGCACAGAATCATAGGGTTGGAAGAGACCTCAGGAGGTCATCTAGGTTTGTGCTTCACCACCCTCCTAGTATAATAGTGTTTCCTAATATCCAACCTAGACCTCCCCCACTGCAACTTGAGACCACTGCTCCTTGTTCTGTCATCTGCCACCACCGAGAACAGCCTAGCTCCATCCTCTTTGGAACCCCCCTTCAGGTAATTGAAGGCTGCTATCAAATCCCCCCCACTCTTCTCTTCTGCAGTCTAAATAAGTACAGTTCCCCCAGTCTCTCCTCATAAGTCATGTGTCCCAGCCCCCTAATCATTTTCATTGGACTCCACTGGACTCTCTCCAATTCATCCACATCCTTTCTGTAGTGGGGGCCCAAAACTGGACACAATATTCGAGATGTAGCCTCACCAGTGTCAAATAGAGGGGAATAATCACTTCCCTCAATCTGCTGACATTGCTCCTACTAATGCAGCCCAATATCCCGTTGGCCTTCTTGGCAACAAGGCCACACTTTTGACTCATACCCAGCTTCCCGTCCACTATAATCCCCAGGTCCTTTTCTGCAGATCTGCCGCTTAGCCAGTTGGTCCCCAGCCTGTAGCAGTGCTTGGGATTCTTCCATCTTAAGTGCAGGACTCTGCACTTGTCCTTGTTGAGCCTCATCAGATCTCTTTTGGCCCAATCCTCCAATTTATCTAGGTCACTCTGGACCCTATCCCTACCCTCCAGCGTATCTACCTCTCCCCGCATCTTAGTGTCATCCATGAACTTGTTGAGGGTGCAATCCATCCATCATCCAGATCATTAATGAAGATGTTGAACAAAACCGGGCCCAGGACAGACCCATGGGGCACTCTGCTTGATACTGGCTGTCAGCTAGACATCAAGCCATAGATCACTACCTGTTGAGCCCAATGATCTAGCCAGCTTTCTATCCACCTTATAGTCCATTCATCCAATCCATGCTTCTTTAACTTGCTGTCAAGAATACTGTGGGAGACCATATCAAAAGTTTTGCTAAAGTCAAGATATATCACATCCACCACTTTCCCCATATCCACAGAGCCCATTATCTCATCATAGAAGGCGATCAGGTTGGTCAGGCATGACTTTCCCTTGGTGAATCCATGTTGACTGTTCCTGATCACCTTTCTCTCCTCCAAGTGCTTCAAAATGGATTCATTGAGGACCTGCTCCATGATTTTTCCAGGGACTGAGGTGAGGCTGACTGGTCTGTAGGTCCCCGGATTCTCCTTCTTCCCTTTTTAAAAGATGAGCACTATATTTGCCTTTTTCCAATCATCCAGGACCTCCCCTGATTGCCACCAGTTTTCAAAGATAATGGCCAATGGCTCTGCAATCACATCAGCCAACTCCCTCAGCACCCTTGGACGCACTAAGTCCGGCCCCATGGACTTGTGCATGTTCAGTTTTTCTAAATAGTCCTTAACCTGTTCTTTCACTACTGAGGGCTGTTCACTTCCTTCCCTTACTGTGCTGCCCAGTGCAGGAGTCTGGGAGCAGCTGACCTTGTCTGTGAAGACTGAGGCAAAAAAAGCACCGAGTACTTCAGCTTTTTCCACATCATCTGTCACTAGGTTGTCTCCGCCATTCATGAAGGGTCCCACACTTTCCCTGACCTTCTTCTTGTTGCTAACATACCTGTAGAAACCCTTTTTGTTACCTTTCAAATTCCTTGCTAGCTGCAACTCCAATTGTGCTTTGACCTTCCTGATTACACCCCTGCATGCTCAAGCAATATTCTTATACAGCTCCCTAGTCATCTGTCCAAGTTTCCACTTCTTGTAAGCTTCCTTTTTGTGTTTAAGCTCACCAAAGATTTCTCTGTTAAGCCAAGCTGGTTGCCTGCCGTATTTGCTATTCTTTCTGCACATTGGGATGGTTTGTTCCTGTGCTCCCAATAAGGCTTCTTTAAAACACAGCCAGCTCTCCTGGACTCCTTTCCCCCTCATATTAGCCTCCCAGGGGATCCTGCCTATCAGTTCCCTGAGGGAGTCAGAGTGTTCTTTTCTGATGTCCAGCATCCATATTCTGCTCTCCTTTCTTCCTTTTTTCAGGATCCTGAACTCAAACATCTCTGGTCACTGCTGCCCAGGTTGTCACCCACTTCTACTTCCCTTACCAATTCTTCCCTGTTTGTGAGCAGCAGGTCAAGAGAAGCATGGCCACTAGTTGGTTCCTCCAGCACTTGCACCAGGAAGTTGTCCCCAACACTCTCCAGAAACTTCCTGGATTGTTTGTGCTCTGCTGTATTGCTCTCCCAGCAGATGTCAGGGTGATTGAAGTCCCCCATGAGAACCAGGGCCTGTGATATAGAAACTTCTCTTAGTTATCCAAAGAAAGCCTCATCTACCTCATCCTCCTGTCTGGTGCTCTATAGTAGACGCCCACCATGACATCACCCTTGTTGCTCTCGCCTCTAAACTTAACCCAAAGACTCTCAACAGGCTTTTCTCCAGTTTCATACTGGAGCTCTGAGCAATCATACTGCTGCCTTACATACAGTGCAACACCTCCACCTTTTCTCCCCCCCCTGTCCTTCCTGAACAGTTTATACTCATCCATGACAGTGTTCCAGTCATGTAAGTTACCCCACCAAGTCTCTGTTATTCCAGTCACATCATTGTTCCTTGACTTTGCCAGGACTTCCACTTCTTCCTGTTTGTTTCCCAGGCTTCTTGCATTCATGTACAGGCACCTAAGATAACTAGTCGATTGCCCTACTTTCTCAGTATGAATCAGGAGGCCTCCCCTGTTGCACCCTCCTCATGTTTCCTCCCAGTATCCCACTTCCCCACTTAGCTCAGGGCTTAGGTCACCATCCCCCAGCGAACCTAGTTTAAAGCCCTCCTCACTAGGTTAGCAAGCCTGCCTGTTAAGATGCTCTTCCCTCTCTTCATTAGGTGGATCCCATCTCTTCCTAGCAATCCTTCTTCCTGGAACAACATCTCATGGTCGAAGAATCCCAAGCCATCTCTCTGACGCTACTTGTGTAACCATGCATTTACTGCCACAATTCGATGGTCCCTACCTGGGCCTTTTCCTTCAACAGGGAGGATGGATGGGAACACAACTTGCACCTTAAACTCCTTTATCCTTCTTTTCAGAGCCGCGTAGTCTGCAGTGACCCGCTCAAGGTAATTCTTGGTAGTATCATTGGTGTCAGCCTGCCCACCCACCCAGCTGTGATGTTGGGTTTACAGCACCCACCAGACATAGCTTTTCTCATCAGTCCATGAGAGTGAATTCAGTACATCCGTGAGCTAAGAGTCTGCCATGGTAGCAATAGGAGGCTCAGCTTTGCTGAACTATTTCCTTTTTAAAATATTGGCTTATGAATGAGAGATGGAGTCTGAGGTGTCCCCATGTCTCAAGCTTATGGGAGATGGATTGTGGATAGGAGAAATTTTAGATGACTTTTATGGAAAGTGTCTGCTTCCTCCCTATCTGTAGCTATTTCAGGGAGGTTGCAGAGGGAAGAGAGGTGCCTTTTTGAGAGGGGAAAGGGGAGATGCCAAAAGGTGGACATCCAGACCTAATATATAACAAATGAGGCAACTCCACAAACAAAGTGAAGTAATTTTCATGTATCAGTACTGAGAAACTCCTGGCTCCTTGTCAGAAATATTTCTCTTATCTCAGTGCTGCTGCTTCACATGCCAGTTCTGTTTCATCTAACTGACAGCCCAGGCAAGGCAACCTGGTTTCAAAAAGAAACTAAATGGAGATGCAGCAACCACCGCAGCAGGGCTTTAATCAATGTCAGTGTGCAAACTCTGCTTTAATGAGTTCAGCCAGGCCTTGGCTTTGCTACAGCTCTATTGACTGAACCGCTCTTTTAATTAAATAAATACAATAGACAGCGAGAATTACTTTCCCATAAATCACTAAACAAAAAAAACCCCTCAACCCCATAATCACACCAATAAACACTCTGCTCTTTCCTTCATAAAATAAACTGAATGCCCCAGCACATGACAAATGATTGGCTTTTAGTCTATATTTGGTGGTGGGAGATGCCACAGGTCACATTCTGGCTCACCACACTAATGCTGATAATCTTATTCATGGCTTTGATAATTAGCAGCACAAATTTCCTGTAATGGTATTTTCAAGAACCAAACAGTTATGTCTCTCAATAGGTAGCAGAAGGCAGAAGGGGGGGTTAGACCAAAATTTTACTATTTGACATCTAGAAAAGAGTACTAGCCACAACACATATACATACAAACACATTTGCAACACACACACAAACAAAATCTGAATGGACCACCCACAGTAAAACGCATTCAGACACGATTCCATAATTCAATTGCTTCCTTTCAGGTGAGTAGCTTATTACTGTTTATATCCCCTGAAAAAATTCTTGTGCTATGTGCTTATTTTCTTGCCAGCTGCAGCTTCAGGCACATTCAAATTTTAGTACAGTAGAGTCCATCAGCTGAATCAGTCAATACCCTCGGAATTCTTTGCTGGTTCACCCACACGCAGCTCTTCCTGAGTTGTTTAGATCTGTGACGTCAATTCCCTGGAGGCTAACAATGTCATTATCATTACCAGACAAAGACAGTTAGGTAATTTTGTCCTATGGGAGTGCAGATATTGACCTGAACTAATGTATTCTTATTTCCCAGCGAAATGTTGATTGAAGCTGTGTCACACACTAAGTTTGCTGGTATTAATCAAAAGACCATGTTGTTTTTTAAGCAGAGAAAAGCTTTTGCACCCACACTGCGTTTAACCATTTGACTCTAGTCTCTTCTGTGCTAATTATTTGGCTACTTCTGCTTTTAAAGACAAGCTCCTACTGTGTATACCCATCAAGTATTCCTTTGGTGCATGCTGCTTTTTTTCCAACTGCAGACCTTCAATTTGTGCACCTGCTGACATTCCAGCGGAACTTAACTAGAATTCCAAAAGACCTCTCCAAGAGAACCAGCAAAGAGGCTCCTCTGGAGAACAGGGCAGGTAGTAGTAATCACATCTGATATCTCTTGTGATCATATTTTATCATTGCTTTATCTTTGCTGAGTGCTGGCATTACACTGGGTGCTGAAAAGCCCTAAAGAGTTTAAAACTTCGTTGCTATTTGCTTTAAAAGCAGGTGTACATTGTATGTACTATGAGCATTATTGAAGCCTGCTGTAGAAACATGCAGAGGTAATAGTCCTGCTGGAACTTCTATGATTATTAAAAATAATTAATATAGGGAAAAATACTGCAAACAAAAGTATCTCATGCCACAGACAAATGAACTTTCCATTTGGGAACTAATGTATTATAGTTGGGGCTGGCTGAATCACCTACTATTAAAGTTGTCTAACCCTTCCCACTATAAGACCCCATTTTCAGTTGCTTAAACTTTGCCAGACTTTAACCATTTGGACTGAAATTTTCAATGCCTGGTGTCTACCAAGGGCTGAATTTTTCTGGAAAAAAAATTGTCAAAATGGTTTAGCTATTTTTGGAAACAAGATCAGGGAAAAATACATTGTCTTGCAATGTTAGAATTATGGCGACCTTTTATTTGAGAAACTCTAGCTCCCCCATGCTTTGCCGCAGGGACTTCAAATTTGGCAGAGAAGTAGTCTTTGCATGAAAGATGCACCTTTTGGGGCTCCTGTGAAACTCCACCCAAATTTGGCCAGGTTAGAAGCCTTTAAAAATTTCACTTTGCACATGCTCAGTGGAGATTTCTTAGTTTTTTTTAACCGTTAAAATCTCTATGATTCTGTACTCCCTGAGCACGCTCAAGTTGCCCACAGCTCCTAGTCCTAACCAGACTGCACATGCACACCATCCCCACAGATCAAGTGAGCATGCTCCCTCTAGCCCAGGGATACAGAGTTAAAGTCAGACTTTCCCTACAATTCCTGTACCTGACAGGTCTGAGCCAGAATGGGACTGGGCACTAGAACTGACAGCCGGGAGCTGGTGTCTCCTGTCCTCTCAGTGACCCTTCTGCACACAATATTTTGAAATTCTGCAACATTCTGCAAATTTTATTTGTCAATAAATAAATGTGGAGGCTTCAGCATGGCAGTGGGGAGAACAGGCCACTGACTGCACAGAGGTAGGAGATCCACCCGGTCGTGGACTCAGCAGTAAAGTGGCACCCGACCCTGACATAGCAGAGGGACCAAGACTGTCCCAGAAACACCCTGGGGCTCTGCCCCTCCATGCCAAGCACATTAGATGTAGGCAGGCAGGCTCAGTCCAGCAGGATCCAAGAATGAAGGGGCTTAGTGTAGGGAGATCCAGGTGTGGGGTGATAGGATTCTGTGTGGGGTAATCTGGGTGTGGGTCGCTTGGTGTGGGGGTCCAGGTGCGAGGGAGATCTGGATGAACAGGGACTCTTTGGGAGGCAGGCATGGTTTCTGGGTGCAGACAAAATGGGACTCTGAAGCGGGGTCCAAGTGAAGGTGGTTGGGGGTCAGCAAGGAGGGGTCTGGGTGTGGAGGGCTCAGTAGGGGGGTTCAGGTCCTGGCTTGGTGGGGTTCAGTGGGGTGGGAGTCTGGGTGCAGGTGGCTAGTCAGGGTGGTACAGGTGCAGGTGGGGTGGGGTGGGGCTTGTTAGGGTGGGGGTTCGAGTGGGGGGGTCTACATACATGGGTGGGGTCCTGATGCAGGGAGGTGGGGCTCAGAGTGCGAGGTCTGGGTGCAGGGGGGCTCTGGATGCAGAGGTGAGGCTTGTCAGGGTGTGGGTTCAGGTTCAGTGGGGTCAGTGGGGGGGTTCTGGGTGCAGGGAGTTAGGCTTGGCAGGGCAATCTGGGTATGAAGTTGGTCCAGATGCACGGGTGTTGGATGGATGGAGGAGCTGCTCCCATACAGTGACCCCATGCCCCCACAGCTGAGGAGCAATGGGGGCAGAAAGTTGGGTGGCTTGTGGTGCTTCCTCCAGCAGGAGAAGTTTCTGGGGGTGGGTCTGACCAGACCTGGCTGCTCCTTGCAGGGGAAGAGGAAGTCCCGTCCTCCCCAGCCCAGCCAAAACTAGTAGCTGAGCCTGGCACAGGGTACGAGCCACTGGCCGAGGCATATGCAGCCCATCCCCTCTTCTCCCAGTGATTTACCACTCCACTGGCTGCTCTGGGCACCTGAAACAATGAATCCATACTGCTGGGGAGTGGCGCATGAGCGCTCAGGCAGCTTCTCTTTGCTTCCCTGTCAGAAATCTGCGGGGAAGCAAAGAAATCTGAGGGGGTCATGAATTCTGCACATGCACAGTGGCACAGAATTCCCTCAGGAGTAGTATAGAGGAGGTAGCCACCTGACTCAAAATTCAGAGGGGACAAAAGACAGACTGGTGGGGGAGGAAAACTAATAAACTGGGACAAGGAGCCTGGTGTCTCGGAGGATGGTTAGAAAAACTGTGACTAGGAGTTGGGGGAAAACTGGGACTAGCTGGGCAAGGAGACTGCGGAGTGGACACTGGAAGTAGGACAAGGAGCCAGGGTCTCTGAACACTAGAGAATACTCCTCTCCAGAGCCTAGAATGGAACCCAAGATTCCTGAGCCTCACCATTCCTCTGCTGTCAGTGAATATCCATGACTTCTACTGGCAGATTGTGCTGGTCCACAAAGGGGAAGACAACCTATCATTACTATCAGTTACTCATTAGCTCAAGTAGCAGAGGTCTGTGCAGTGGATCTAAAGGTTCTAATCCTACTGATGACCCATGTGTGCACCATCCATCTTGTCCATTGAATGAGGTGGAAGTCCTGTGGTGATCATGGAACAAAAGACTATATCATGTAGCATATGCTGAAAAAGGATGCTTTAAGCTTGCACAGGGACCCTTAATTCTGGCATTCCCTAATTTCTGAGGGCTTAAATTTGCAACTTTATTAATCTACTTTTAACATGGTTGTTCAATGGCCCCAATGGATCCAACCCATCATCATTCATTCATCACATAGTTTGGAGATGTTGAAATCTAGATCCAAGTTTGATGATTCAAGCCTACCTCAATAATGGACAGAGTGCCACATGCAGATCAACTTGTACTTTGGGAAGGTCTGGATTTGTACCCAACTCTAGATCCATACTTCATAATTTGGGCCCATCTCTCTGCAGAATTTCTACAGTTTAACAAAACTACTGTCAGTTGCAAGACATTTAATATTACAGTAATTCTACAATCAGGCATTGTGCAAAATCCTAAGAAATCTAAACAATGGCATACGTACACACGTGAATAATAAGTACACATGACAATAAATCTGATTTTTATTGAAGTAGCAATCATATGACTATCCATCCAGCCTTCAGAATAACAAAGCTAGCCAGCCTAAAAGGTAATGTCTACACTAACACTTTTGTCAGTATAACTTATGTCACTCCAGGGGTGACAAAACGCCCCTCTGAGCGACATAAGTTACACTGACAGAAGAGCCAGTGTGGACAGTGCTATGTTGGTTCAAATTGCTCCCCTTATCTCTGAACCTATTGACTCAGCAGCATGGCAATATTTTTCATCCAGATCCTCAGCCTCTTCATC
Source organism: Lepidochelys olivacea (assembly GCF_965140295.1). NCBI lineage: Eukaryota > Metazoa > Chordata > Testudines > Cheloniidae > Lepidochelys > Lepidochelys olivacea. The sequence goes on from NC_140411.1 coordinate 273,734,059, forward strand.
TGGCAGCCTGGGCTATCAGACTTTGCCTAACATTGAACAATCCTGTCCTGTAAAGGTTCAAAAAGTTTCCCTTACTTCTAGAATACAATCAACAAGAAAATGTTACCTTTTAAATGGGCCAGATGTGTCTCTGATCAGTCTGATCAGAGTCACTGAATACAATTTCCATTCCTTGTGTTTTGGTGCATTTGATATATTTACAGTTACAGAGGTCATCAGTTTCCTCTTTAAGCATTCATTGGCTGGCTTTATCTGCTAATTATGTTTTGGTGGTGTTTTGCATAGTGTGAGTAAGAATTTTGAAAGGACTATCTAATGTGTATCCTCATCTATGAAATCCTGTTGCAGCATAGGATCTTAATTTGGTTTTGTATCAGTTTATGAAATCTCCTTTTGAGCCATTCATGGAAAGTTCTTTGTTTTATTTGTCTGTTAAGACTGCATTTATTATTGCTATTATGTCAGGTTGGCGAGTGAGTAAACCGCATGCATTGATGCCATTTACTATTTTTCATAAAGATTATGTGGTCCTTTGGCCTGACCCCAGGTTTTTTCCAAAATAATGTCTGAATTTCATATCAATCAGCCCATACATTTACTAGTATTCTTTTCTATGGCACATGCCAATAAAGGGAAATGTACTTCACATAATTTTAGATGCTAAAAGGGTTCTAGCATGTTACTTAAATAAAATTAAGGATTTTAGAAAGTCTTCAGGGTTGTTTGTTTCCCATGCTAAGCATCACAAGTCACCATGTATCCTCTCAAACCATTTCTAGTTGGGTGAAATAGTGTATCCTCAAGTGTTTCCATTTAGCTGCAATTCCTTTAGCTAAGGGAGTAAAATTGCATTCTATTAGAGCAGTGGTCCCCAAACGGTGGAGCGTGCCCCTCTCGGGGGGGGGGGCATGGAGGAATGTTTGGGAGGATACATGACAGGGTCCAGGCCAGGGGTGGGGAGGGAGTGCCACCCAGCCCTGCTCGGCCCCCAGACCAGCTCCGACACAGCCACAGCTCCACTCCACCCCCTGCTCTGCACCAGCCCTGGCCCCTGTCACAGCCCCCCTCCACCTCCTGCTCTGCCCATAGATAAGTTGAGTAATCATTCTATTCCTGCTTCATTCCCTCTCCGCCCCAAGGCCAGCTCTGCCTCTAGCCCGAGCTCCTCCCCCATCCCCAGTGCAGCCCCCAGGTCCACCTTCAGCTCGAGCTCCTCTGCCGAGCCAACTGTGCTGTTAAGGAGGGGCCTGGCAGACCACTGTATTAGAGCAATAGCAACAGCCTTTGCTTACTTTAAGCATGTTCCACTTTGGGAATGTTCTAAAGCTGTTTCATGGAAGTCAATGCACACATTTATTAAGCATTTTGTATTGGGTTTGGCATCTAGACTAGATGCATGCTTTTGCAGAGCTGTACTTCAGCCCTTATTTAATTAGGACTCTATTTCCTACCTCCTGAGTACTGAGGACTGCTCACCAAACTATCCCATGAGTGTCCTTATGCAGAGCCACTTGAAGAAGGATTGAAGGCTACTTACTTATAACCAGAGTTCTTGACGATGAATCTGCATATTCACATTACCTGCCCCCTCCCCTCTTTCTCAGAGTCCTATAGCAGTTTCTCTGGGACAGCAGTGGAAGGAATGGAGGTGGTAGAGGGCACCCCCTTTAAGAGCCTTCCCCACACAACATTTGGGAACACCGAGGGAAGGGACAGGACAGGGCTCACAAGCACCACAACAAGCACTTCCTGGAGACATTCCACCACTGTGCTACAGTAGTCAGTGCGATCCAATGTGTGTGATTACGCAGAGCCACTCGAGAACTCCAGTTTAAATAAGTAACCCCCATTTTCCCAAATATCTGAGTCATTGTACATTGGTCTAAAATTTTACACAGCAAATCTCATGTAATAATATTCTCGTTTCTGGTTTTAAATTCCCTATGTAGCAATGCTGTTCTTATTGCAGCCAGTAAAGGTAGTGGTAATCATTCCAGTGCTAATGAATCTTCAGTCTCATTTGCAGGCAGCACATAGACTTAGCTTGGCATTTGAAACTAGGCAGATTCAGATCATTATGTTTTCTTCGCTGTTAATGCAGTTAATGATTATGTAGCCGAGTCTACGTAAAATTTTACAACTGATCCTCTATTATACTGGCAAAATGAGAGGATAATGTGACCAGCACTCACAAATTTGGCAGTAAAATATTTGGCATTTCCTCCCACTAGTGTTCCATCTGAAAGAACCAGTGTTACCCATTAATGTTCTCTACAAAGGTCTTTCTTAGAGCATAAGCTGGTAGAGTGGCTTGACTTTATTAAAATGAGTTGACAATTGTTGAGTAAGTGTTCTATTCCAGTGACTTGTAGGGCAAATTAGTCATTGAGGAAAGGGAAAGCTCATTAGTTGGTATGAAATTAGCAGAATATTGTGGCTTTATACAATTTTTGGTGGGGGCAAGAAAAATGTAATTTCTTTTGTATTGGTCCTTCAATAATTTTCAGTCTGAAATTTACATATATATGTATAAAATATGATTACATAATACAAATATATATTTAAATATGTACAAATATTATTGCATGCCCAAAACTTTGTTAAGGGAGAGTAAAGTTGCCCAGTGGCACTTCATGCTTTTCCAGAATGTGGAGAGTGGCTAAAATTACATTTCCGAAAACCAGGAAATATAGAGTTAATATGCCAATGCAACTTTAATTCCTTCCCTCTGGAGTTGGCAATAACCACTGGGAATTATGTGCCTGAGCACTAAGAGTTATCCTTTGAATGAAAGGCATTGCAGAACTTTAACTATAGTGGAGCTGCTGTTTCCTCTATAATGCAATTAAAGTAAAAAAATTAACTTTCCATTTCTTAATTCATATCATATTATTTTATTCCTTCGCCTACCTTTGTCCCTGGTCTATCCTACTCTCCCTGCAAGTTTTTTCCACCCCTATAACTCTCCTGTAACTTTTTAAGCAAGGAAATGGGACAGCTGGTTGAAAATAGAAAACGATTTTCATTTCCCCACAAAATCCTTTTTCTTTTAATCTTTCCCCCATATTTTCCAACATTTTGCCACTGAAATAGAAAATTTAGGAGAACGCTAAAAAAGAAGTGAAATGGGGGGAATGGAAAGATGATAAACCAAAAAATTGAAAACAAAAAAAACATTGGTCAAAGAAGACTAATTATATCCTCTTCCAGTTTTGTCATGAAAACAGAAAATTTCCTGAAATCTCTGAATTGGGGGGGGAGGGGGGGAGATGATTCTTCAACCAAAGAAGTTTTCAGAAACTTTGGCCAGCCCTAGAAATAGCATATTCTTTAATAATATGTTTAGTGCCAAGTTATAATAAGTAAAATACAAACAATTCAGATATATAGTGTTAATTAGAAGTGCTACAAACAAGGGTATCCTTTTAAACATGTATACATTTTCATATTTCAATATATCACAAAATTTACATGGGCTGTTTTGCCGACCCCTATCATTCAAAATTCATGAGTCAGGTCCCCCCAAACACCTGAGATTTGTGCATTTAAAATCAGTCAACTTTAAAAATAATAAAATTTGAGATTCATTTTGTTTGCTTTCTAGGTTTCGAGCTTGTAGGTTTCATGTTTTCAAGCTTTTCTCTGCAACCTGAGGGCTAGAAACTTCATTTTTTAAATGTTAAAGCTGAGAGTGTTGCATATATCACATGATTCCAGGAGCTGGAGCTTTAGAAAAATGTAAAATATTGGGATATTTATAAATATATCATGAATCTGCAAATGTTATGCTTTACTTGGAGAAAAACACATGCTTCAGAGCCGCATGAGATGAGGACTCTGTTTGCAGACCCTCCCCCTTTTCCACAGAAATGGGGCTCAGCTATAGTGTCCCTGTCCTGTGAACCTTGCAGAATGCTCTCTGATGGCCAGTGGTCTGTATTGGGGAAGGAGACAGGAAATGGGCAACCTTGTAGGGATTAGTGGACAGACTGAGGAAAGGGTGGGTGGCCTCGTCATGAAGCTGGGTGGACATATGTCTCCATGCCCTGCATGCAGCAGAGGTTACCTGTAGTTGTGTTATCTTTCCCTCTGGTGGTGGGGATCCTCTTTTAAGAGAAGGTGAGGAGTGGCCCATGATCATCCATGACCAGGTAAGCCACAAGGTTTCCAGGTGGATTTCAGGACAGATTCCATGGAGAGGAGGATTAGGGAGGTGTTTTCTTCCCGCTGAGCCCAGCTCCGCAGGTTTTACTGGAGAAAGGGGTGATATGCCTGGTAGCAATTGTGAAAAAATGACCTCAAAGTTGCTCTGTCTTGCACCAACTAGAACGATCCCCTAGGAGCCACTCTGCCAGCTAGAGCTGGTTGGAATTTCAGTGAATTTGTGTTGAAAATTGTATTCTTAATATTTTTTTAAAAAAACACTCCAAATTTTAGGGTTCTTTACCAGCTCTGTTAGCCCAGGATTGCTGTATCACAACAATCTCCATCTTTACACATCCTGCCCCTGACTTGCCCCCCAAGAGGCCCCTGCACCAGTGGGGCCAGGAATAGGTGTCACAGAGCCAGCTAGATATCACCAGGGTGTCTCTTTATGCAAAGGGACTCCCCAAACATCCTGTTAGGGCAGCTCTCTCACCCCCTTATCCCTTGAGAGCAGAACAAAGAGAATGGAACAAGGGACAGAAATTCTGGTAAAGACTTTCAAAAGTGATTAGTGATATTGGTTGCCCAACTTGAGTCAGCTTAAAGCATTTTGATTTTCAGAAAGTTATGAACACCCACTTTCTGAAAATCAGTCATCCTTAAGGTGTCTTGACTTGGACACCCAAAAATGGAGGCATTCAAAATTCCTTTAAAAATCTTGGCCGCTCTTTTTATGTAATTATTTTTATTATTATATTATTAATTTGGTTTGCTTATTTATTTATTTCATTTTACTTAACTGAATCTCTTATTATTATTTCCCATTTCCCTTGCAGACTTTCCCAACCCCTCACATTTTTCCAATTTCTATTCATATTTCTTTCCTCGTGGGCTATCTCCTTATCTCTTTAGACACCCTACTTTGTTTTCTTCTGTACACATTGTGTCATTTTTTTCTCTTTTCCATTTTCTTTGCTTTTTCTTCTAATGTCCCCCATTTAATTGATTTTGCTGAGTCTGTGACTTTTCTTTTTCGGTTTCTGTATTTCTCCATTTAAGTTCATTCCTTTTGTTCTTTTCATTTACTTTCTTTCTTTGGTGTCTGGTTTTTTTTCTCTCTCTCTCTTTCTCTCTTTTCCCACTAGTCCTCCCTATCTTCTTCTTCCTTTTTTCTGCTGGCCAGTATGTGGGTAGCCCTAAAAATGTAACAGGAATAGTTTATTCCCCGTATATTTTCTTTAAACTACTGGGGTGGGAGGGGAGGAACCCAAACTTTTATTTTTAAGAACACAAAGTCCAGGATCCATATAACTAGTGATAAGAAAACCTCACAAGCAGAATCTGGCTTTGACTATCAATGCAGCTGACCATATCATAAGCTTTTGGAACTCCCCAACTTGGGTTACCTTGTGAGATTTTGCTGCTTTTCTGCAATGCAGAGGTGTAACATTTTTCTCTTTTTAAAGATTTTTTTAAAATTTTAATGCTAATTTAGTTCCAATCTTGGGCTGAAGGTTCAGCTCAGTTTTTATTTTATCCAAACTGGCTCGCTTATCCCTCCTGAAAACCAATTAAAATTATTGTTCATAAAACATACCTTCTCTAATGAAAATGTCATAGAAATGAGATGCTGCTCACTGGTTTTAGGGTCTCTAAGCAGAGAGTTAAATAGGGTGACATGGAGGGTCAGCTGAAAATTAGCTACTTCATGACAGATTTAAAAGAAAGATAAATATATTTTTGATGGCAGCTGATGTGTACCTTGCAGATGAAGAGACCTCAGGTCAGAATGATCAACGATGCGCACTTGCTCCATTGAAAAATCTTAAATGGAATCCAAGAAATAAATTATATTACCTTGGAAAAGATTAAACTGAAGCACTCTGTGGAATAAAAAACTAAGATAAAAGATTAAGTGGTAAACCTAGATTGCCTTTCAATTTTTAGTGCATATGAGCTTAGGCACTGGTTAATGGAAGAACTGCTGCCATGTTCTGGAGGGCAAAGAATTGCAGCAGACATGGGGTCTCTCTTCCATGCAACTTTTTCTTTAATTTTAGTGGTATAAGAACTAAACAGATTGAAATTACTGTCAACCTGACACGGTTGTAACACTGGAGGAATGCAGCAGTGAATCAAGCCCTTGGTGTTTAAGAAAGGAGCAAATTCATACTAAAATACCTGGATAACAGTTTCTCAAGATAGAAGTAAGAGAAATGTTTCTAATGGTGCATTTATGACCTAGTGGAGGTATGCATTCAGGGCCAGCTTTTCAAAGGTATATAGGTGCCTAAAGATGCAGATGGACACTTACTGGGATTTTCATAACCACCTAAGTAGGTTAGGTGCCTGATATAACTTGATTTCAATGGGAATTAGGCACCTAACCTACTTAACTGCTTTTGTAAATCTTACTAGGAACCTATCTACATCTTCAGTCATCTAAATATCTTTGTAAATCTGGCCATGAGTTCTAAATAGGCAAACCAAAGGATGTAAACTTTCTTAATCATAGGACCCATCCAGGACGCTTAAGGTGGACAGAGCCCCAGTCAAAATGACCAAGATTCTCCCATGTTTGGGCCACTTTGCACAAGCTGCGGCACAATCCAGTCCTTAAGCCAGAAAAGCTACATAAGGATCACCACAGTGTAGGAGTACTGTCTGCTGGCACAGAGCCAATGAAATGGCTTTTATGCTACCCACTGCTCCCTGTGGCTAGCTTAAGAGCATAGCTGGGACAAGGGAGCCTGTCTGGGGCATTTTCTTCAGCAATTTTGGGCTGCTGTATTGACCCATTGGGGCCACTGAAAGCTAGCATAATTTAGAGTAGCCTTAAGTCCTGCCTGGACTGTCTGCCAGGTGAGAAGAAAACAGGACAAAGCAGGAGGTGGCTCAAATTCCCCAGCTCTACACTAGCTAAGGAAAGGAGTATTCCCTTGGGAGCTGTTTGCATCTATTGATGGCCTCTTTGTACCATAGAACATCAGACAGGAAAACAGAGAACTGGCCCCCAGTTTCTGTGAACACTTACACATGTGACGCTGACATTCACTACCTGTGAAAATTTGTGCCAGTGAAACATCTTCAGGAAGTGAACACAAAGGGGGGGTGAGCAGGACCCTGTAGAAATCTGAATGACTATGAACACTTTTTTGCATTATACTCTCAGATCTGTATTGTGATCTCAAAACTGTTTTTTGGGTTTTTTTAACTGAATGCAGATAGTTTTCTAGAATCAATGTAATGACTGAGCCAACACTGAGTCTGAGTGTTTTCTCTAAGTTTATTTTAATTTTTTTCCATTTAATCCAACTGGCTGTAATGGATTTTTTCCCCCTCAATGACTATAATTTTACTTCTCCAGTTTCACTGATGTCTCCCAGGGCCTCACTATGCTCTATGTCAGGTTGCAATTTCCCCAATGAGATTTTGATGTAATAAAATGTAAGGGCACTAGTTCACTTGCCCAATCAGGATATGGATTTTTAGAGGAAGTGGTGGTAAAACAAGTTTAAACATGTAACAGATGAATAATCAAAAGTCCCATCATCAATGTATGCAGTTAGCTGCACGTGGCCTGATTGTAAAGATCAATACCCAGGAAGAGAGGATTTTAGGTCTCAGCAGTTAACTCCATGCCAGAGGATGAGACTGAACCCAAACTGACATGCTTAGCATTCTTATTTCCATGAGAGGGCTGGCATTCCAATGCTTTTCACATGCATTTTGCAGGGATATGGGGGTGCAAGCTCGGTGTTAATCCAAAAAGGAGTCATTCTGGATAGTCTTTGGCAGTTGGTGAGTTTTTTAAAAGGCAAATCTGAAGATGTAATAAATTATACATTCCTTTCTCCTTCTGTGTGATCAGTGCTGAGCACATTGCTTTGTCATACAACTGCCTCCGAGGCTAATCCTCCACACTTGCAAAATCTTCTTATTCTGACTGCCAGAGCACAGCTGAAGCCAGGATTTAAGACCCTAAAAATAGGAGCAGGATTATTCAGACTGCAGACTGCTGAAGTAGTTTTAAGGCTTTCTGGGGGGGAGGGGAGTTGCCATTTTAAAAACAGATTGTTGACTCAAAAAATTAGATTTAAGGAGTATTTTAATTAATCAGTTCATAGGCTCCTTGATTTTCTTACACAAATAGAAGAATCATGCTAGATTAATATGTACCTTCCTCTCCCCCCCACCAAAAAAAATCCAATAAAACCATTTATTTAAACTCTTTTCTTCATACATTAAAAACACCTCTCAGAACCTGGGAGCTTCAGATCATTGATGTCAGCCTTTACTTGCTCTCAGCTTTGCCTAAAATAAGGGGAAAGGGGTCTGCAAACACCCCATTACTGAGGTTTTATTTGACTTTTCAGCATCTTTTGCAGTGCGGTTGGGAGTACGGGTATTCTGGTGCTCTCTGTAGGGACCCCACAGCCATGATACATAGCACTTTAGTGGTAGCCCTACTGGGAAGCCCTGCCGAGGGAACAGTGTTGTGAGGATTTTTAAATTTAATCCTAACAAGGATTTTTGGAGTCAGTTCATGGAGTCACTCCCAGATGAGAGGTAATTAGGCACAGCTGAGCCTACTTATCCTTAAAACCTTAAATAGAGGCTAGGGTAGCTATAAAGGAAACAGTAGTTTTGCTGGTTAGAGATAGCTGTGGGAAGCAAAAAGCTATTTGTTTTATTGGCGTATGTTTACAAGATGGTTTTGTTTGGGGGAGCTTAAGAGGCATGACGTGTGCATGGCCAAAGACTAGGATGGAAGCTCTGTTGTTTTTAAAAATAAATCTGAAAGAGGGATCATTGCTTGACCTGGGATCAGATTCTTTTCAACTGGATGGACCCTGGCCTAGCCACATTCAGCAATTGTTCACTTCTCTACTTTCCTCCCCCCACATTTGGATGTTCAATCCTTATGCTGTGTTCATGCAATTTGATCCCTACCATAATTGACAGAGCAATTGGGGAGTTGTCAGTTATTCTGCAAAATGTTTGAAAATATGAGCAGTACTACTGCCAGCCTTGCTGGAATTTGTGGCTGGGAGTCTAATAAACATAGAGACAAAAATAGCCCCACACTCCTAAAGGTGGCCAGTCCAGGTCAGGGTTGATATAGGGAATCTGCATGTAGCTGGAGATAGTAGACAAACACAGGTTTCAATAGAAATGTTAGTTTCATGAAAATTACTCTTAATAACTTGAGACAAGGTGGAGCCAACATGGCTACAACACCACATCTAAAAATCTATTGAATATAATATAGAATGAGGCTTTCTAGAACTTTTTTTTAAAAAAAAAAACCTATTCAGCAGAGATATAGTTATGTTTTAAAGAGGGTTTATTTAAAAAAAAACTGTATTCATTTCTTTAGCTTTAAATAGGAAAAAAGCTTTTATGGTAAGCTCTAGGGACCCTGACAATTAGCATTATAATAATTACAATAATGACATGACACTTGAATTATAAAAAGAGCTCATATAGATCACACTCAATCAACCAGTAACATTAAACAATTTTATAAACCGGAGCGCCTGAACTAAGCCAATATGGAAAAGCATCTTTCCTTCTCTTGTAAGAGCATACCCTCCATGTTCCCCCAAACCCTGTGAAACAAATGAAAGTAGGTTTATAATTTTCTATTTAATTCCATAAGATTTTATCTGCAAGAGTAAATTCACATTGTACTGGGTTTTGGTTTGTTCCCAAAAGTGTGCTTATAGGTTTCTAAGTTTCTTTCTTCAGATACCTTAAACATCTTACAAGGTCTCCTACCATCTTCACCAACATGGATTATGTTGCTTGGTCTCCTTGCTGAATCCTTGAGAATACTAGTTATGGAGTCTTCTGAGATTCCAGGAAGGTACTGGCTAGTCCCTACTTTGCAGCCATTCTAATTTCATTTATAAAAAAATGATCATACCATATCATTCTCACTCACTCCCCATCAGAGTGTAAATTCTTCAGGAACTCGTTGACTATTTGGCATTGATGACTTATGGCTATAGCTAATGAGAAATAATCCTACTGCCAGTTTCACATTGGATGGTTTAGAGCCCACAACCAATTAATACAACGAAACTTTCATTCTTAAAATTATCGTCCACAATATGACTGCAAATCTCTGCTGCCTGTCCCTCCCATCTTGCATTCCAGGAATGTGATAATTCTGTGATGATTTCCCTATTGAATCTCCTGAGGCTGTCCCAGATTTCGAATACTATTCCCTAGACTTTTCCCATCTGTCTATAGTAGACTCCTGGTTCAAATAGTGATTTTCGCTCTTGTTTCTTATGATTCACTAACCAGTTTGGGAGTTACAGGTGTGAAATATCTGTTTATTTTTGTTTTTTAAATCTTGGTAGCTGATCTTCACTCTAATAAATATACTAAATATGTCAACACAATAAATACTACTTAAAAAAACACTGTGCAGCAAGATCTCCAATAATTCCTAAATGCTTTTTCAAACTATGGTCCTGATCCTGCAATTGGATCCGTTCAAGTGGTGCCTTGCACCTGGGCAAATCTGATTGCTGACTCCTGGCCTATATTCAGGGAAGTATCACAAGAGGGAGGAGGCAGTAGCAGCCTCCTTTTATAATGTCTAGCCCAGTGGTTAGGGAACTCACAATTCAATTCCCCCTCTGAAGAGAAGAAGGGATATAGAAAGGGAATGCCCATCTCTCAGGTGACTGCCCTAGCTACTGAATTACAGGATATTTTGATGTGGTATCTCAAATTCTCCTGCTGAAGCCATTCCACTTCATAGGAAATTAAATTTCCATTAGGCCAAAGAGAAGGAGGATCACTCTACAGTCCAGTGGTTATGGAGTCTTCCTCTTCAAATTCTTTCCCCTCATCAGGCAGAGAAGGGAACTGACTCAGGGTTGCTACATCCTGAGTAAGTGTCCTAAACAGTGGGCTGAAGGTGATAAGAAAGGCTTCTTCTTCCTTCTACCAGGCCATTTTGTGCTGTTTTTCAGATTTGTATAGTAGTGGTATATTTTCTGTTGTATTTTTCCATCCTGTTCCTAATATTCTGTTAGCCTTTTTGACCATTGCTGTGGATTGAGCTGAAGCTTGAGAACTATCCATGATCCAAGATCTTTCTTGAGTGGTAACAGCTAATTTTAGAACCCATCATTATATATGAGTATTTATGAGTAGTTGGCGTTATTTTCTCCAGTGTGCATTACTTGAAGTGCAGTGTTTAATTTCATCTGCTATTTTGTCACCCAGATATCCTTTTGGTAACTCTTTGCAGTCATCTTTGGACTATCTTGAGTAATTTTGTATCCTCTGCAAACTTTGCCACTTCACTATTCACTCCCTTTTCCAGATCATTAATGATTATGTTGAACAGCACAGGTCCCAGCATAGATCCTTGTGAGGAGTTTGGGGTTTGCCCCCACTGGTTGTGAAAAACTGATCACCAATTCCTACCCTTTGTTTCCTATCTTTTAACTAGTTACAGATGGATGAGGACCTTCCCTGTTATCCTATGACGGCTTAGTTTGCTGAAGGCTTTGGTGATGGACATTGTCAAAGGCTTGATGAAAATTCAAATACACTACAGTGACTGGATCACCCTTGTCCGCATGCTCGTTGACATCCGCAAAAAATTTTAATAGATTCTTGGGGCATGACTTCCCTTAACAAAATCCCTGTTGATTCTTCCCCAACAAATCGTGTTTATCTGTGTGTCTAATCATTCTGGTTTTTTTACAATAGTTTCTACCAATTTGCCCAGTACTGAAGTTAGGCTTACTGGCCTGTAACTGTCAGGATTGCTTCAGGAGCGCTTTTTAAAAATCTGTTTTACATTAGCTACCCTCCAGGCATCTGGTACAGAGGCTGATTACAGCAATAGTTTACATACGACAGTTAGTAGTTCTCCAGCTTCATATTTGAGTTCCTTCAGAACTCTTGGGTGAATACCGTCTAGTCCTGGTGACTTATTGCTGTTTAATCTATTTGTTCCAAAACCACCACTTATTGACACCTCAATCTGCAACAGTTCCTAGATATGTCAGCTAAAAAGAATAGTTCAAGTGTGAAAATCTCCCTCACATCCTCAGCAGTGAAGACTGATGCAAAGAACTTATTAAGCTCCTTTGCCTTGTCTTCCTTGAGTGCTCTTTTCACATCTTGATCGAGTAGCCTCACTGCCTGTTTAGCAGGCTTCCTGCTTCATAGATGTACTTTAAAAAATTTACTGTTAGTTTTTCTCTTTCTAGTTGCTCTTCAAATGCTTTCTTAGCCCTGGTTTACACTAAGAATTCAGGTCGAATTTAGCAGCATTAGATCAATTTAACCCTGCACCCATCCACATGACAAAGCCATTTTTGTCAACTTAAAGGACTCTGAAAATCAATTTCTGTACTCCTCCCCAACGAGGGGATTAGCACTGAAATTGACATCGCCTGGTCGAATTTGGGGTAGTGTGGATGCAACTGGACGGTATTGGCCCCCGGGAGCTATCCCAGAGTGCTCCATTGTGACCGCTCTGGACAGCACTTTCAACTCAGATGCACAAGCCAGGTACACAGGAAAAGCACCGGGAACTTTTGAATTTCATTTCCTGTTTGGCCAGCGTGGCGAGCTCATCAGCACAAGTGACCATGCAGTCCCAGAATCGCAAAAGAGCTCCAGCATGGACCGAATGGGAGGTACTGGATCTGATCGTTGTATGGGGACACAAATCCGTGCTATCAGATGAGGATTTTGGAGACGAGGAAGATGAGGAGGATGAGAATAGCACACAACAGGCAAGCGGAGAAACCATTCTCCCTGATAGCCAGGAACTGTTCATCACCCTGGAGCCTATACCCTCCTAAGGCGGGCTCCCAGACCATGAAGCCAGAGAAGGCACCTCTGGTGAGTGTACCTTTGTAAATATAATACATGCTTTAAAAGCAAGCATGTTTAATGATTAATTTGCCCTGAAGACTTGGGATGCATTCACAGCCAGTACAGCTACTGGAAAAGTCTGTTAACATGTCTGGGGATGGAGCGGAAATCTCTAGGGACATTCAGAGGTGGCCGTTTCTGCTGGGCTGTTTGTCTGTGGCTCAAAAGAAATCATCCCTGCTTTTAGCCACATGGTGGGGAAGGGGGCCATTCACGCTGAGCTGTTCACATTTGGCTGACAGGGATCTTCTATGATACTAGTCACGCGGTGGGAGGAGGGGTGAAGTGATCATCCCAGAGAATTGGGTGGGGGGGAGTTTAGTTGGGTTTGTGCTGCACGTTAACCCGAAAACCACAGCCCGTCCTTTTAAATAGCCAACCCAACAGGTGCTTGGTATGGGAAAGGAGGGTGCTGCTGTTTGAAACCATTCCCACATGTTATGAAGGTTGAAGAAGCCAAAAGACTGTGGCCTACCATAGCTGCCTGCAAGCCGAATTCTTTTGCCTGGCCCTGCGTGTGTGGTCTCTCAGACCAAATGGGCAGGGCCTCAATATAAGAGGCAAAATGAGACCTTGTACCGAAAGCACATGTGCTATGTAATGTTAACAGCTTGGCTCACCGTGAGAGAGTCTACCCATTGTTCTCTAAAATGTGTGTCTTTAAATACTACTCTCCCTTTTTTTCCACCCACAGCTGCAAATGTTTCAACACTCCCCCTATCATCTCTGTCCCAGAAGCTAGCGCAGATAAGAAGGCGAAAAAATTGCACTCGCGATGAAATGTTCTCTAAGCTCATGCAGTCCTCCCACACTGAAAGAGCTCAGCAGAATGCATGGAGGCAAACAATGCCAGAGTCCAGGAAAGCAGAAAATGAACACGAGGACAGGAGAGATGAGCGAGATGAGAGGTGGCGGGAGTGTGATGAGAGGAAGCAGGATGCAATGCTAAGCTTACTGGGGGATCAAACTGACATGCTCCGGTGACTGGTGGAGCTGCAGGAAAGGCAGCAGGAGCACAGACCGCTGCTGTAGCCCCTGTGTAACCACCCGCCCTCCTCCCCAAGTTCCATAGCCTCCTCATCCAGACGCCCAAGAACGTGGGAGAGGGGGGCCCTCCAGGCACCCAACCACTCCACCCTAGAGGACTGCCCAAGCAACAGAAGGCTGGCATTCAATAAGTTTTGAAGTGCAATGTGGCCTTGTCCTTTCCTCCTCCCCTCATCCACCACCCCACGCGGTGCTTCCCTTCTCCCCCACCCCTCCCGGGCTACCTTGGCAGTTATCCCCCTATTTGTGTGATGAATTAATAAAGAATGCATTATTTTGAAATGATCACCGCTTGCAGTGGCAATAAAGTCATTGTTGAAGAGGGGAGGGCAGTTGGTTTACAGGGAAGTAAAGTGAACCAACGGGGTGGGTTTTCATCCAGGAGAAACAAACAGAAGTGTCACACTGTAGCCTGGTCCGTCATGAAACTGGTTTTCAAAGCTTCCCAGATGCACAGCACACCCTGCTGTGCTCTTCTAACAGCCCTGGTGTCTGGCTGCACGTAATCAGCGGCCAGGCAAATTGTCTCAACCTCCCACCCCGCCATAAACGTCTCCCCCTTACTCTCACAGATATTGTGGAGCACACAGCAAGCAGTAATAACAGTGGGAATATTGGTTTCGCTGAGGTCTAAGCGAGTCAGTAAACTGCACCAGCGCGCCTTTAAACGTCCAAATGCACATTCTACCACCATTCTGCACTTGCTCAGCCTATAGTTGAACAGCTCCTGACTAGTGTCCAGGGTGCCTGTGTACAGCTTCATTAGCCATGGCATTAAGGGGTAGGCTGGGTCCCCAAGGATAACTAAAGGCATTTCAACATCCCCAGCAGTTATTTTCTGGTCTGGAAAGTAAATCCCTTCCTGGAGCCATTTAAAAAGACCAGAGTTCCTGAAGACACGAGCGTCATGTACCTTTCCCGGCCATCCCACGTTGATGCCAGTGAAACATCCCTTGTGATCTACCAGTGCTTGCAGCACCATTGAAAAGTACCCCTTGCGGTTTATGTACTGGCTGCCAAGGTGGTCCAGTCCCAAGATAGGGATATGCGTTCTATCACCCCACCACAGTTAGGAAATCCCACTGCAGCAAAGCCATCCACTATTTCCCAGAGTCACTACCCTTGATAGCAGCAGCTCAGTGATTTTGTTGGCTACTTGGATCACAGCAGCTCCCACAGTAGATTTTCCCACTCAAAATTGATTCCTGACTGACCGGTAGCTGTCTGGCGTTGCAAGCTTCCAGAGGGCTATCGCCACTCGCTTCTCAACTGTGAGGGCTGCTCTCATCTTAGTATTCTTGTGCTTCAGGGCAAGGGAAAGCAAGTCACACAGTTCCATGAAAGTGCCTTTACGCATGCGAAAGTTTCGCAGCCACTGGAATCATCCCAGACCTGCAACACTAATTGGTCCCACCAGTCTGTGCTTGTTTCACAGGCCCAGAATCGGCGTTCCACGGCATGAGCCTGCCCCATTGCCACCGGGATGTCCAAATTGCCGGGGCCCATACTTTGAGAGAAGTCTGTGTCCATGTTCTCATCACTCTCATCTCCTTGCCTGCCTTTGCAGGTTCTGGTTCTGCATATACTGCAGGATAATGCACGAGGTGTTTACAATGCTCATAACTGCTGCGGTGATCTGAGCGGGCTCCATGCTTGCTGTGGTATGGCGTCTGCAGGACAGCAGAGTTGCAGCAGAAGCGAATGACGAATGCCACAAGAATAGATATTTATAGAGAACGACGAGAGGACCTGCAAGGTGGATTCATGAGAGCAGGAGAGCAGAGTTGCAGCAGAAGCGGTGGAGGACAACGGTTAGCACAGCGCACATTTCCCGAGGAAGAGCACACATACCCGGGAGCCCATGACAGACAACATGGAGAAATTCGCTATTGAGACAATAGCAGCAGAGCAGAGTTGCAGCGGAAGTGGTCGATGACGACGATTAGCAGTCCTACTGCACCATCTGCTGAAAGCAATACGGCGTCCACACAGAAAAAAGGCAGAAACGATTGTCTGCCATTGATTTCGCGGAGGGAGGGGCGACTGACGACATGTACCCCAAACCACCCGCAACAATGTTTTTGCCCCATAAGGTGTTGGGAGCTTAACCCAGAATTCCAATGGGTGGCGGAGACTGCGGGAACTGTGGGATAGCTACCCACAATGCACCACTTTGTAAGTCGATACTAGCCACAGTAGTGAGGATGCACTCCATTGTCGTAATGCCCTTAGTGTGGACATATGCAAATCAACTATACAAAATCGATTTCTAAAAATTGACTTCTATAATATCGACCTAATTTCATAGTGTAGACATACCCTTAGTCTCCTGCCTCATGCTTTAACACACAACCTACCAGAGACTGTGCATCTTCCTTATTTTAAAGGATCTCATTTCCCCCCTCCCGCCCATCTCCATTACTCTGATGTTTAGCCATGGTGGCGTTCTTTGGGTCTTCTTTTATTGTTTGTGGAGTTTTTTTGATTTGGGCTATTTATTTAGTTTGAGCTCTTCTATGATGTTTTTAATGGTCCCCATGCTGCCTGCAGGCATTTAATACTTGTAAATTCCTTTTAATTTCCATCTAACAAGTGTCCTTGGTTTTGTGTAGTTCCCTTTTTTGAAGTTGCGTATTACTGTGGTGGTTTTTTTGGTATTATCCCCTTTACAAGGATGTTAAACTTAATTATATTCTGGTCACTATTACTGAGTAATTCAGCTACAGTTACCCCTTGGACCACATCCCATGCTTCACTTAGGACTAAATCAAGGATTGACTCTCCCCTTGTGGATTCCAGGACTAGCTGCTCCAAGAAGTAGTCATTATATGGTGTTTAGAAATTTTATCTCGTACCCAGTCAATCTAAGGATAGTTTAAGTCACCATTTATGGCACTTTCAGCCTTTGTAGCCTCTCTAACCTCCCTTTACATTTTGACAATCACGGTCATCCTTGTGGTCAGGTGGTTGGTAGTATATTGCCACTGCTATACTCTTTTATTCACGCATGGAACTCCTATCCATAGAAATTCTATAAGGAGTCTGTTTCATGTGAAATGTTTCCTTATTTGACTACATACTTTCTCTAGCATATGCTGCTCCACCTGTGTGACCTACACTGTCATTCCTATATATTTTATACCCTGGTATTACCGTGTCCCATTGATTATCTGAATTCTACCAAACTCCCAGTATGCCTATTATCCTCAGTGCCAGGCACTCTAGTTCACCTCTCTGCGTATTTAGACTTCTAGCACGTGTATATAAGCACTTGAACATTTTGTCAATATTCAGTTGCTTGCCTTCGTGCGTTATATTTAAATGGCACTCTTTCATTTGACTTTCTCACAAGCTCTTACCAGTATCTTACTGACATCTGTCCTCCTCTCTCATCTAGGATACAGTGTTCCTTCTTTATTAACTTCATCTAAGGGATGTCTCCTTCTGAAACATATGATCCTTTGCATCTGTCAGCGTTCTCTCTCAGCCCTTTGTTTAAAAACCAAAAAACCAAAAAAAACCCAACCCTACAACCTTTTTAATTTTATGTGCCAGCAGTCTGGTTCCATTTTGGTTTAGGTGGACCCTATCCCTCCTGAATAGGCCATTCCTTCTGCAAAAGGTTCCCCAGTTCCTAATAAACTTAAACCTCTCCTGCCTACACCATCATCTCATTCACAAATTAAACCCTGCAGTTCTGCCTGTCTTTCTAGGCCCATGTGTGGAACTGGGAACTTTTAAGATAATGTTACCATGAAGGTCCTGGACTTTAATTTCTTACCTAGCAGCCTAAATTTGGCCTTTTCCTATGTCAATGGTACCTACATGTAGTGATGAGCTGCCAAAATCTTAACAACTGGTTCCCTCCTCACCCCACGAGGGGGTTGTTGCCCACCCCCACCCCCCCAGGATCCCTGCCCCATCCACCCCCCTCCCCTGTCCCCTGACTGCCCCCAGAACTGGGCAGGAGGGTCTTGTGGGCCACCGTAGTGGGTGTCCACCCCGCCCCTAAGAGCCAGAGGGACCTGCCGGGGGGCGAGGTGGGGAATCCCGGTGGTGCTTACCTGGGGCAGCTCCCAGGAAGCATCCAGCAGGTCCCTCTGGCTCCTAGGGGCAGGGGAGCGTAGTGGCCGCTCCCCACACTGATCACATCAAAAGTGGTGCCTTAGGTGCCGACTCCGTGGGTGCTCCGGGGCTGGAGCACCCACGGGAAAAATTTGGTGAGTGCAGAGCACCCACTGGCAGCTCCCCACCCCGCGCCCCACCCCTGGCCCCAGTTCACCTCACCTCCACCTCCTCCCCTGAACGCGCTGCCCCGCTCTGCTTCTCCGCCCCCCCCCCCCCCCCCGGCTTCCCGCGAATCAGCTGTTTGTGTGGGAAGCCTGGGAGGGCTGAGAAGCAGGAGGCAGCTTCGCACTCAGGCCCAGGGAGGAGAGCTGGGGAGGCGAGCAGTTACCCTGTGCACCCCCGGGTTACCTGCTGTGGCGTGGGCAGCCCTCCTTGCTCCCTCCCCTCCCCCCCCTGCCCCAGCTCACATCCACCTCCCTGGCCCTAAGCGTGAAGCCACCACTTGTTTCTCAGCCCTTCCAGGCTTCCCGCTCGATTCACGGGAAGCCAGGACGGGGGGCAGAGAAGCAGAGCAGGACAGTGCGTTCAGCGGAGGAGGCGGAGTGGAAGTGAGGTGATCTGGGGCCAGGCGTGGGGCGGGGCGGGAAGCTGCCGGTGGGTGCTCTGCACCCACCAAATTTTCCCTTTGGGTGCTCCAGCCCTGGAGCACCCACAGAGTTGGTGCCTAAGGAGCCACTTTTGGCCGGTTGTTAAATTCAACAACTGGTTCCAGCAAACCGGTGCGAACCGGCTCCAGCTTACCACTGCATACATGTAGCATGACCAGTGGCTCCTTCCTAGCACTATATATAGTGCTAATCTAAATATCTCATGAGATCTCCTACCTTTGCACCCATCAGGAAACTCACATGGTCATCAAAAACCCAACTATCTAGATTTCTAATAACTGAATCCCCCACTGCTATTGCCTGTCTCAACACATGGAGGGATAGCATCAGTCCAAGAGGCTATCATCTAGGAGATGTTATGGGATCATTTCCCTCTGTTCCAGCTTGATGCCCTCCTGCTCTGAGACTTCCCTCCTCTTTAACAGCACTGGTGCTATCAGACAGGAGGTGGGACTGCTCTACGATATCTTTAAAAGTCTCATCTGTGTACTTTTGTCTCCCTTAGCTCTTCCAGTTCAGCCCCTCGGGCCTCAGGAGCCCATACTAGGCTACTGAGACCTGAAATTTGATTGCACTGCATGCACATCTGAGCTACCTTCCCACAAGGAAGGTAATACTATGTGTTGCACTCAATGCAACAAACTCAGTGGCCCTGCTGCTCCTCTTCTGCTTGCATTTTTACTTGTGGGGGTTTATTGTGGCATAAAATAAAGAAATATATCCTAAACTTGGCAATTAATTAGAAAGGTACCAAGTCCTCATGAAAAGTGTTATAATCCCTTGGACTCTTCCCACTGCAACCAAATTCTCTCCTTACCTTGGCAACTCACTCAGTTGCTGTGCTTCCTCATTCTGTCGTGGGCTCTTTTTGCTCAAAGGAGGTCTCTAAATTTATACCTCTGGGTTGGCCACACACCTCTCCCACCTCCTGTTGATTGCTAGGGTCCTGACCTCAATCAAGTGACCTCATAGCTTCAACAGAGTCAGTCATTGAGTTTAAGGCCAGAACGGACCACCGGATCATCCAGTCTGACCTGTATATCACAGGCCCACTAAACCTAGTCTCTTAAGTCTTCGGCTAACTCTTCATGACCTTCTAAATTCTGTGCTTGACACGTTCCTCTGAAGCCGAGCAGGCATGTATCACTAAGTTAGCAAGCTAAAGCTTAGCAGCTTAGAGAGCTGGTTCATCAAAGTTCAAATCTCAGTAAGTTTACTGCAGCCTTCTCACTGATTCAGGAACATTTTGTTGATGGCTGCACATGAAACTACCAAGAGTTCTTATTTAATTTAAAAATAAAACCAAAAAATAAACATTTACACTTTTTTCAAGTTGTCTAAAAGTTTAGAGTACCGGAAGGTTTTTCTCTTATTTCTATAATGTTGAACAGTTTTTCATAGGTGCAGGGATTTTCTTCTCTAGGTTTTTCTTCCACATGAAAAATAAGTGTCATCAAATCTAAAGCAGTAAACATAAAATATATAGAAGGGATCTTTTTACTAAACACTAAAAGTGTTATAACTCTCTACCTTCTTTCCTCTGTTAGACATCAACTGTGTACAATCCTCTGAAGAGGTCACAAGTCCTCTCTGCAGACGTACCACTAAGAAGGATCTAGCAACCACAACAATGAAGAGAATAAGTAATCAGTGTGAAGCATGCTTTTCTCCCTTGCCCTTCCCCAGGGAAATGCTACACAGGATTGTATTAACAGGAGTAGCTGGGTAATCATTCTGTTCACTAGTTACAGCTCAATTAGAATATTCTGTACAGTTCTGGGAAGCACTCTTGATTCAAAAAGAGAAAATCAAGTTCAGTTGAAAATCAGCAAAGCTAATATAAATGTTTGGAAAATAAGGTTAAGGGAACTAGGCATGTTCATTCTGGGGAAAAGATGTCCAGCAAGAATATACACTGCTTCAGACATGTGGGAACGAGAAGTGTGCTTAGAATATTCCAGTTAGAAATGGCAGGCTAGTGACATGCCAATTACTGCCAAGAACCTTTGTTTTACCTGCCATACAATCCTACTAAAATGTTATACCTAGGACCATCCATTCAATGGAGCATTCACCAAGTACAGCTAATTAGCACAGTAATGAATATAGTACCCATTTATGACCCATGTTTGATTGGGTTTGTTCCAAAGAGTTGCCTTCCTCTAGTTCATAAATTTATGGTGCAGTGGTAGCCTTAGAGGTCAATTTTTATAGAAGTTTTAAACCTTCATTTTGTGTGGGTTTTTCTTAAATACCATCTTGAATGCCAAAGACAGAATACCAACATTGAGTACTGTTTGAATTTTCCATGGCAAATTGATGAAAAACAGATTGATACAGATAAATACTAACAGTGAATCACCCCATTAAGTAACCTTTTTTTTTTTAAACTGGATTGTCTTACTCTTCTTTGTACTACTTTTGCAAGACATCTAAAACATTCTGGGACCTGTCCTTTGGGTGCATTATTGTTCCTCATGTGCTGATTCCTAGACTATCAGTTCTGCATCAGTAGTATTGTCTGTAGAGCATTTTATGACTTTGGCTATAATGGAAAAAATTTACCAAGCCAAACCTAGTGACTCCAAATTAGGGCTGTCAATTAATCACAGTTAACTAAAATTAATCGTGATTAAAAAACTTAATCCGTTTTAATCGCACTGTTAAACAATAGAATATCCATTGAAATGTATTAAACATTTCTGGATGTTTTTCTACATTTTCAAATATATTGTATTCTGTGTTTTAATTGAAAACAAAGTGTACAGTGCTCACTTTATGTTTTTGCTTACAAATATTTGCACTGTAAAAATAAGAAACAAAATAAATGGTATTTTTCAATTTTCATGCAAGTACTGTAATGCAATGTTTTTTGTTTGAGTGCAGTTTTATGTAACAAACCTAAAATTTTAGAGCCTACACGTCTGCTTGGTCCTACTTCTTGTTCAACCAGTCACTAAGACACAAACAAGTTTGTTTACTTTTACAGAAGATAATGTTGCCCTCTTCTTATTTACAAGGTCACCTGAAAATGAGAACAGGCCTTTGTATGGCACTGTTGTAGCTGGCATCGCAAGATGTTTACATACCAGAAGCACTGAAGATTCGTATGCCCCTTCATGCTTCAACCAGAGGACCTGCTTCTATGCTGACAATGGGTTCTGCTCAATAACAATGATCCAAAGCAGTGTGGACTGATGCATGTTCATTTTCATCATCTGAGTCAGATGCCACCAGCAGAAGGTTGACTTTAAATATTTGACTCTTCATCCCAATTCAGGATGGGTTCCCCTTGCCACTCCCCGCCCCCAAATTTATATTTGTAGTGGGACCTAAATTCTATTCTCTGGACAGCCCTAGTTCAAAGCCTGCTGCTGATCTATGTGGGGGATGTTCCATAATGTGAAAACATCTTTAAATCTATCATATTTTTTTCAGTATAAAATGGAGTTTAAATTATTTTATGATCATTCAAAGAATGTTTCACAATTTAGTCATTCATCACACATTTTGCCAGTGTAACCCACTGGCCAGTGTGGGTCATCCATCCCACTCTGTGCCCAGTACAAGGCATGGAGGTCTGAAACTGTCAGTTTGAGACCCTGTCATTCTAGCATCAGTTATAAAGACTCTGCTTTTAGCTCTGGAGGTCATCAATTCAATCCCTAATTTTGGCCAAGATAGTGAATGTCATAATATAGATGTCATACATCAGCATGTTTGAAGGTTGAGTTAGCCTTCATACTGGCAGGAATGGGGGTCCTGGAGGCAGTGGGACATAGGCACATCTGCTGGTGTAATGCAGACATGTCCTGAAGTGGGGTGGGAGCAGCCAGGCCTAGAGGCCAGACCAGGAGCAGCCTGCTGGTTGGAGTAGGAGTCCGAGATCAAGAATGGGACCAAAGGATAGAATCAGGAACTGATCAAGGCTGGAGTGGACTGGTCAGGCCAGGAGCAAAGCAAGAGCAGGGAAGGCACAGGAGAGATTGTAACTGTGAGCCTGTGAATTGAGCAGCAAGAGATCAGTTGTTCCTATTGGGCTTAAGAGCAGGCCTGCTGGCTGATTTGGCCAATCAGAGGGATTGGTAAATCAGGCAGCCCTGATGTTATATAGCTGTTCTCATAGGCTGCTTGAAGACTGAGCAAGCAGAGTTGCAAGTCCTCATTCCTAACCATAGGAACATCTGTCTGTATCCAATTTCCAGAAGTCCATGAAAGGATATGGAGTGTTTTGGGAAGTAAGTGATGACAGGCTCTTGCAGAGGTTCTCTCCAGATGACCGTTACTGTCAGCTCTCCAGATGATTGTTACTATTAAACAGGGAAGGTTGCTTTTGGTGTATGTACTTCTGGTAACTTTTTAAAATGGGGATGATGAAATGTAGAAGAACATACTAAGGCATTTCACAGCCTCTCAATGTAACCTGTTCATTAATACTTTATATCCTCTACAGAGGCTAAGGCAAGAATCCCAGATATTCTGATTTAGTGAGGCACTAATTCCATGGAAATAATACATTCACTAGGGAATAGCTAGACCTGGCATCTATGGCTTGGTGGTGATTTGTAAATAAGACTAAAATGTCCTAGACTGGAAACTGATCCAAATTGTTAGGGTAATATTGTACAAAGATGTTCAGTTCATTTGTGTCAGTCTTACTAAATTTTAATAATCTGCAGTTATCTAAAATTTGGTGAAATATGGTTCAGGACTGTTGGCAGGACTTCCTGGACAAAAAGGTGTACTTTAGAATGCATACAACTGCCAAGGTGGGAGGTAATGTCATCTAAAGAAATGTCATAGGAGTGGCATGGGAACTGAACTGTTTGAAATTGGTATGGTACTCTGAAACCAAGATGAGACAGAGATGCTGTGGGAACATGACTAAGCATTTCAACAGAAGATCACAGCAAAAGTATCAGTTGAATGAGCCAAACCAAGGACTCATTAAAGAAGTTTTAACTGTATATAATATAATGTAATTGACTTAGTACATCTTCCTTTTAAAGAATTAATAACATGTAGGATACACGCTATATAAAGTAAGAGGCCAAAAATGACTAACCCAATCCCAGAATGTGTGATGCATGCATTGTATGTCTAAATGGGTATACAAAGGAAGAGGCTTTTTGTGTAATGCCCCCATCTCTAAGCCATCAGCTCCAGTGTCCTTTGTCTGCTGATTGGCGTCAAACTGAGTTCTGGGGGAAACAAGTGGATAAGGTCTCAGAGGATACCCTAACACTGGTAGCACAGCAACAGTGACCTGAGCTATAATATTATACACAACACATATGGGAGAGCAAAGTTTGTGTCTTGAGCTCTGCACTCTGTAAATGGAAGAACCCACTACATTCAGGAGGGGGAGAGGAAGGAATTGGGAAGAAGTATAGAGGGTGAGACTGCAGGCAGCTACCACACTCCCTTTTCTCTTGTAAAGTGGTATTACTTTGGTAGTCAGATTATTTTGAGGGCTGTTTTACATCCTCTTTTGCCACTGAAGCAAATATGTAAGCCTTATCTTTCACTTTTGCCTTTTTTCCAAATCGTGTGACCATCATGTCACTCTCTTACAGTATAGTTTAGATTGAGAACAAACACTACTCTCTAATTGTCAAAATTTCAGTAAGCCAGCTAAAAGGTTTGCCATATTGTGCTTTCCCTTTGCTCAAGCTATAATAGCACCAGGACAAGCGCCCAGTACAAGCAACATAGCTACTTTCAGAAAGTAGCAGTTCAGGGATAATAAGTTAGAAAATAAGTTAGAAATGGCCAACAATTTAAAAAGAAATGAGTCTACCATTACAAATTAATTGCAGTGTATTGTTAGCAGGGCCACCTTTACCCATACGCAAAATACTCAGCTGCATAGGGCACGAGGAAATTTGGGGCACCAAATTTCCTGGTGCCATGTGTAACTGCGTGCTGCTCCAGCCCCTGCTATGGCTCTTCCTGCCCCACCCTCACTCCTTATAAGACTGCAGGAGGGCCGGGCCTGCACTCACCAGCGGTGGGAAGTGCAGCGACCCGGCCCCAGCCACGCTGCCAGTGAGTGCTGGGGGGTGGTTCCCCAAGCCAGCCCCTCCCCCCGTGGAGGCCTAGGGTCCACCCCCCCGCAGAGGCCTAGAACCCCCCCCACACACACACACACACACACACCTCCACGGGGGAGGAGGGGCTGTGTAGGGCCCCTGAATTGCTAGGGACGACCCTGAGTGTTAGTAACAGCAAAGAGGGCTACTTGCTGTTACTTGCAATTTCAGCCAAAGGGTCAGTATGACTGAATTGAGAAATGATTGGCCTAAATCTTCTGAGGTTGCTGCATTCTTTCCTAGAACTAACAGTCTAGCTGGCATTTTATGGTTTCAAATAAAGCCCTTATTTTTGGGTTCCTGGGGCTAGATTTATTTTGCTTCAGTCATACTAATTGGATACTTACACTAAAGATGGCTCCATGGCGTTAATTTCAAACAGTCCAGCTACATTAGTTGAGGGGATGGATGGACAAAGTAATCCATATGCTTGGGAATGCTGGAAAGGAGGAAAACACTTCACATGAAAATAACTGGAATATAAGATTCTGGATTCAATAAAACCACTTGGAAACTAGAGATGTCTCACTGAGACTTACAGGGCTCAATCTACAATCAAGATTTTGATGGCCAAATTCTAACCATTGAATGCATGAGATACACATTAGTTGTAGCAAAACTTATGAAACTGGTTTTATCTTGCATCAAAATTTTAAAGGTTTTTGGCTGAATCCTTAGGTACACCTGAAAAGAGGATAAAGTAGAGGCTCTGACACTTTTCCATCCCCCGCAATCCTGGATGTAGCTAGGGGCCACTTCAATCCCAGCACAAGCTTGAGCAAACTCAGTGTTGCTCTAAACTGTGCTGGCTTGAAGCAGAGTCCTAGAAATTACTATGGCAGCAGGAGTTATGGGATCTCAGTATCCCCCACCTGACCCTTAACATACCCTCATGCCAGGGCAGTCTAGGAATAGATGACTACAGCAGCAGTGACAGTTGATAGGGGAATCCTTACATGCCCACTTGAAGTAGCCTTAGTTACCCTGTGTCTACTAAGTGACACAAAAGGGACTTAATGGGCTGCAAATCTATCCCTATATGTGTGTTAGCTTTTCTGGATGTACATTAAAAGAGCATTCAGGTTGTAAAGTCAAGTACTCAAAAGTTAGGAAATGACATAATTAAGGTTGGCTGCATAACCTTAATTCAGCCCACTTATGCATATACATTCTGATGGGCCCTGGCTTCTGCCCTCCTCTACTTCTGCTCCAAGGCCAACTCCTCTTGGTCCCCTATGCCAAAACTCCTACCTCCTGTCCTGCTCTACTCCTCCCCAACCTCTGGCTCCTGCAAACTCTTTCCCCTGATTTCAGTTCTGGTATTCAGCACCAGAGCAGCCCCAGGTTGCTGGGAGTGGGAGAAACAATTACAGGGAAAGTCCTACTCAGCCCCTGCAATCCCAGGCTGTAACATGTTCAGTCAGAATGTGGGCATGGTGCATTTGCAGTCCAGTAAGCCCACAGGAGGTGTGATAGGAATGGAGTCTGCTCAGATCAGATGGAATCTTCAGTGTTTGGCTACAAAGCTCTGCTGAGCATGTGTGAACTAAGATTTTTCTGATGTTTTACAACTTAAGCAAATCTTCATGGGGATGGCAAAGCATGATAGCCCCGATACAAACAGCAGCCGCCCACCACCACCAAATTTCAAGTTCCTGCTTCAAAGCATGGAAGTGCTGGAGGTTCTCAATGAAACAGTTGCAAGAATTTTTTTAACATGGGCAGAACAGCCTTGTTCTCAGAAACAAGTGAACTGTCTTGGCTGAAACTTTCCAAAAGAACTAAAATTCTGCCTGAGGCACACATCTAGCCCAAATGACTAAAGTTTGGTAAAGTTATAATCAACTGAAAACAGGTTCTTAAAATGGGAAGTGTTGGGCCACCTTAATAAGTGGTGCTACAGGTTCATCTAGAATAATGCAACAGAATGTTATACCTTCAGAATAACATGACAAAACCCATGTGTCCTAGTGGAAAACCCTGTCTGGTAGGGATGAGTATTTAAAAAAAAATAATTCTTACACAGCCAATATTATACAGCTAGGGTTGCCTGTAATATAATGAGGATGCATGGATCAGCAGGAGCTCCTTGGAGGAAATGTTAACAAGACTAATTGACAGCTTGTACTTGATTTCTCTGGGAGCAGAGGTTATAAAATAGCAGGGAACTAGCTGAGGTAAGGTAGAGGCTGAAAGAAATCTGATGGGTTGCAGGCCTGTTTAAAACAATCTCTCTTTTTGCCATGGGTTAAAGCCTGTGGGAGCTCTGAGTGTGCATTCACAGACAGAATTTGATACATTTACTATACAAATCCATATTCTTTCCTGCTTGTGATATACTGAAATAATTCAGGGGATTTATACATAAATTATATAGTAACATTTTTTAAAATGGCCTGACTCTGGTTGCCTCAATATCTGGATGCCCATTTACCCTCTAAAAATCAGGCTCCTTTACGCTGTCTCATTGGCAACCCAATATTAGTCACTTTTAAAAATCTTGGTCCAAATACCTACATTAAGCATTCTATTAGTCATCCTTTTTGTATAAAATTGCCACCTAGTAATGGTCCTGGATAAGATGGGGGAGGGGAAGCACGAAAAACAAAGGGAAAACAATAAGAATGAACAGGACATAAAGAAATCATTGGATTTTTATTTATATTTTTCGTTATTGGCATTACAGATAAGACAACGATTACCTAGAGGGCTGTGGTAGCTGTTTCTATTTATTTCCTATTGACACTTTGCCAGTGACAATCATGTTCACTAAACAAATTTATAAGCTTCGCTTTCAGAGACTGATGCACAATAACATTGCAATAAGTAATATTTGTGTTATCTTGTAATGGCTTGTAAA
Source organism: Lepidochelys olivacea (assembly GCF_965140295.1). NCBI lineage: Eukaryota > Metazoa > Chordata > Testudines > Cheloniidae > Lepidochelys > Lepidochelys olivacea. Next base: position 273,761,859 of record NC_140411.1, read on the forward strand.
TTTAGCTCACTACTATTAGACACTTCTTCTGAAGGCAATCCAGGCTTTCTAAATCTATTAAAGCTTCTTTAAAAATGTTGTTGTCCTTCTTTAAAACATATTATCTTGCTTTCAAAAACATTTACATTCAGGGACATACTATAAGCACCTTTGGGACATGGCTAATCTTTGTCTTTTGAGAACTATATGAATAATTATATTTCCCCCTTTCATTTTTCCATACATCCTATTTTTGAGACGTATTAAAATGTTGGACCAGATCCTCAAGAGCTATAAATAAGCATAGCACCAATGGAGCTCTGCCCATTTGCACCAGCTGGGGAGATGGTCCCTTGTTCTCGATCTTACTCCTTTATGAAAAAAAAAGATTCTGCCAGCCTTTGTGTGTCTAGGTCTTAGCAGACCACAATAATGATGCCTTCTGCATTTCATCCTCATTTAATTATCGTAACATATTACTAGTCTATAAACATTAATTACCTGTGTAAACAGGAAGATACCTGCTTATACTAATGAGCGTGCCTAGCTAACAATGAAATACTTACTTGGCCTGGGTTTTTCCCTCTGAATCAGCAGCCATTCCTTTTCAGTGATTTAATCACTTTCTTTCCATTTAATTACTTTGAGGATTAACTGCAGGCAAGTGTATTCCAATAATAGGCTGATCTACAAAGACCAGGAAGCTTTCCCTACATTCCAGGGGGAATTCACCACTTCCGATTGTAAGGCTGCTAAATAATCATGTTTCCTTTATCCCTTAGGCCTTGTGTATCACCTTACAGTACTTGCTTAGGGTAAGGAAATGGCATGGGATGAACTGTTTGTTTGCAGTTCTGGCAGGAAAGAAAATAAGTCCTTTCTTAACCTGGGCTACACAGAAAACTATTTCTTCCCAAACAAAGAATCATTAAAGATTTTTGTAAGCAAAAGCTTCTGCCAAAACCAAATCAACTTGCAGAACTGTGAAGCTTCCCTTCGTTGCTACACCAGTAGCTGGGGATAGCTATAAAAGGATCTGTAGTTCACTAGAGTCCATCTGATCAGTTGATCCTACATTTTTAAGTTGGATTTATTTTATTTGCAAGCCAGGGCTAAGATTATGGCCCAGTGTGTTATGGAAGATAACTTTATCCTCATTCAGAACAAAAGTTATCTGTTGGAGCTACTTTGCTCTGCTAAAGCACTCCCAAAGCCCTTTATTTGACTCCTGACCTAGACCTAGCTTACATTAGAAAAAGCTTGCAAATTCACTATCCCACAAACCCTCCTAATGTAGAGATGGCTTATATCTGAAAAAAAAAAATACTTACCCCATTTCATGGGCAAATAAGCAATATCAGGAAAAGCACTTTTATGCCGATATAATTGGATCTAACTAGGGCTTATGCTGGTATAGAAATGTCATTAAAGAGAAAAAATCACACCTGTGACATTGGTATATAAGAATTCCTAAAGTAGACCCACCCCTACAACTGCTCATTTCATTCTTATAAGTCTTGACTGCATCATGATTTAAGGCTTGATTCTGGAAGGTGCTGTGGCTGTAGTAAAAGCATTTTGTATGTAGTAAAAGTATTTTAAGAACATGAGTGATTCTACTGGCCTTGCTAAGATTACTCTCATGCTTAGTTAAGGACATATCTGAGTATTTTGCTGGATTGGGACCAGGGTGAAGCTGGTTGGAAATTTTTTGGACAAATCATTTTTGTCTATAAATGCTAGTTCATCAACCCCAGTACTGCTTGCACACACACAACGAATAGCTTTGGAATTATTTGGGGGGGTTTATTCAATTTTGTTTTTCTGGTTAGCTTTTCAAAATCAAAGCTAATTAGACAGACAATATTGAAATGTTTCAATTGACCCAAAATGGGTGTGGGGTGTGGAAATGGCTTTTTGGTTGGCTGATATTGTTGAGATTTCAAATTTTGGGCCCAACTCAGGACAGGAAAAAGCTTGGCACTTTCCAATATTCGTGAGACTGGAAACCCATTTACCACCGAGCTCTATAACAGAGTGTTCAACACCTAAGGTTGAGCCCTTAATATCATACACTTGTCTCCTTCTGCTCACTTCCCTGTGCGTATGCAAGGTATAATCTCCCCTCCCTGTTCTATTCACCAAAAAAGATGTTGATTGAAATGCAGGTCTTTGCAGAGAACACTAAACTTTGAATGCAAAACTAATTAAAATATGCTGGTTTGGATTGGTTTGTTTGTTAGCCTTGTGTTGGGTTTTTAATCTATCATTCTTTCTTTTCAAAAGTGGATATAAATTCACAACAACTTTTCTGTGTCATTCTGACCAAAGAATATTCATACATGAAAGATTCACATCTCTCAAAATAATTGAAGTCTGGGGAACAATGTATAATACAAATAAGGGTATCTTCCAGTTGAGGCTCAGCCAGAGGAACATACCTCTCAACTGTCCCTCATGAGAAGGGACAGACCTCATTTTGCAACCAAGAAACCTAGTGAAAGTGATCTTACACAATCTCACTTTTTTCCCCATAAATTTTCAACATTGATAATGTTGAATCATGAGACTGGGGCTTTTTTAGACATTGTTATTCTAAATAAATTAACCCCCCTGTCGTGTTAAACTTTTTTACTGTATTTTCTACATAATGGGTCTTTCTCCGACATTTGGGCCTCCACTATGTGAGAATGTAAAGGAGGCTTCCTTTCGTCTGGTAGAGCTACTGCCTATTAACGGCTTCAAGCATCATTTGTGGTGAGGTGCAGAAGTACAAACATGGCCACTGCAGACACTGGATGGGGGAGAGGAATATTCCACTAACTTGATTCATTGGGTCCATTGTCTGGCCAATGGCTGGCAGATAAAAACCACCCTATTTATGTAATGGGTTGAGGTATATCTTTAAAAAGAGAGGTTGTTTCAGTTAGCAATTTTGAGCCAGATTCTAATCTCAGTTATACCAGTACAAATCAGAATAACTTCACTAAAATCAGTGGAGTAACCCTAGCCTTATGCTGGTGTAAATGAGACTATATTCTTGACCACTGCATATGCACAAGAAAGCTGTTAGGCACATTTGAACAATTCAACATTATAAATGGAGACCAGTCTTACAGTCTAGTGATAAGCTTTTTATTAAGCACCCCGTCCTGTGACCAAGGTACTTGGATACTGCACAAACAATTACAATCAAAATGCCAAGACATTCATAAAATACACAGCAGGGGTTATGCAAGAAACAACTTCTGAAAATGGAGTTTAAAAATGAGGAAGCCAATGCTGCTATTGAGGCAGGTTGCCCCTATCCTTTAGGGTGGTCTCCATCCCAGGGACCGTCATACGAAAGTCACCAGCCAACCAAAGGTGAGATGATAGAATCCCTAAAAGACAGGCCCACCCAGTGCACAGACACACAGCAGACTGTGACTCTTCCAATAAGGAAGTGTGCCACAGCAAACTCCAACTGGTCATTCAAAGCCAAAAAAATAATGGCTGCACGGCTGGGCCGTAAGGGCAGCAAGATTAAACCTGGCGAAAAAATGAAGGCAACATAGGGTTCCATAATAGAAAGAGAAGGATCTGAAAAGAAAGGTCAGTGGCAACAGTTTTTAGTGCTCAGCCTCATTTATGAAGAGTTTTCAGTAGGCATGTTTTAATATCTTACTGGCAAAGAAACAAGCACTTAGCACTGATACCCTGAGTGTGTCATACCAATATTTAAGTGGTGATCTTCTTAAAGCCCTAGGTGTCCTTTGTGTGTTTTAAGGAGGGCTTATAACTTTATTGTTTCATCTCAATAACACCTTGAAAAATGCTAATAAAAGGAAATAAACTCTCTAAAGAAGCTTGAGAAACTTTTGAGGTCATTGTTTTATGGTACTTCCACAGTAGTAATCGTGCCCGCTTTTGTATGGCAATATGATACAGATAAATGTCTGAGACTTAACTCTTCTCTGACAATCAGGAAGACCTGAACGTATTTGGTGTGCGGGGACCGGAATAGCTCAGAGGTTTTGGTAAGGTTATGGAACCTTCAACTCTAGGTTGCCAGTTCAAATCTTGTTGATAATGACTGGAAGTTGCTTGATGGCCCATTAAGTGAAATGAGTGGGTGGTGTTAGACCAACTCCTACTGAACAGGTGTCCACGTAGTTAAACCATCACCTGGAATCCCTGTTGTTGTGCCAAAGGTTGGATGAATGGGCATAGAAAATGAGCTATGGTCTTGCCCCTATGGTTGGTCTGTCATGGCTAGGTTGATGCATATTGATGAGGCAGACTGCACCATTATTGCACATGCTATGCTTATTCGGTGGATCAATTAAGGATTTATGTTCTCAGGGCTGCTGATTTAGAACATTTTAAGGCAAAGCCATACACTGAAGTAGTTGTTATACCTTATTAATTATCTGACGTGGTGGTATGTCCCAGACGAGAGGGACACTTCCAAAAAAGTATTTGCAAGAGTTGAACATTTACATGGATAAGAACAACCACCAGAGTTACAATACAATAGTAGGGTATTTAAAAAACAGAGTTTTGGAAAGGATATAACCTCTTGTGCTTCTGGGAATAAGCCAACCTCTGGGTAATGTGAGTAAGAAGGAAAATTTCCCCTCTGGGCAGGTAATTCCATAACTGTCTGTTGAAGGGTCTGCATCTGAGGCTTGCCTACCTGGACCAATGGTTTGGAATTTCCATACTAAATCAATGCTACAGTCCAAGTGCACCACTTCATCTCCTCTTTTAACATTTCCATAGACACTTGCTGGCTGTAGGCAACTCATTACGTGACGAGTAGCTCTGGGAGAGAGACCGTTTAATCAGGATTAAATATCAACAGCTCACCTCCACCATGACAAGAGGAATGTCTTGCAACAAGTCATGAGGTGGCCATCAACAGTGAATCAGTGACCAGCATCTGGCTGGTCTTTTCCTCTCTCCCACTCCCAGCATCAGCAAAGGGGTCCACACACAATGGTCCCTCTTGCACTAAGTAAATTGTGAAAATAGGAGCAGTCATGTTTGCAGCATCAGACCAGTTTACAGTTCTCTTTTGTACAAGGTTACAGTTGGATGTTTCTAAAGCATGCTATTTATAGCTGATATATAAAACTTCCAGTTGAAGCTACTTTTACTTTTCTCTAACACAGCAGACAGGACTTCTGATGCTAGCAGTTTTTGTATGGCAATGCTTAGCTGATTCATGTGCTGTAAAGGTGAAATTTGTCAGTGGTGCAAAGCAACTTCTGTCCTTTAAGGTCAAGCAGTCAGTAATGCAAAGAGAGAATAAGTACATTATATAGGAAGCACATTGGACCAAATTCTTTTCTCATTTATACTAATGTAAATCTGGATTAATACCACTGAAGTTGGTGGTGGTATGCTGGATTTACACTTGCTTAAGGGAGAGCAGAATCTGATCCATTATCATAAATATTACAATAGTACTGATCATATCATATCATAATAGTACTGATCTAATTTATTTAGATAATATATTAATAATATATAATATATCTTTTAGAATATTAGGGTTGGAAGAGACCTCAGGAGATCATCTAGTCCAATCCCCCGCTCAAAGCAGGACCAACACCAACAAAATCATCCCAGCCAGGGCTTTGTCAAGCCAGGTCTTGAAAACCTCTAAGGATGGAGATTCCACCACCTCCCTACGTAACCCATTCCAGTGCTTCACCACCGTCCTAGTGAAATAGTGTTTCCTAATAAAATATATTTTCTTTCTTACTAATATGACAGTCATGAATATGAGAAGATGGCAAACTCTCATCCTCTCTGCTGAAAATTAGGTGAGAGAAAGGAAGTGGTAGCTTTGTTTTTGTTAAACCATGTGAAAAGTAAGTCGTGGTCATAATTGTTCAGAGAAAACATGAGTCAAATGCTAGACTAATTCCACCAATTTATGAGAGATTTTTCTTTCCTTGGCTCCTCCTGATGATATGCTAGGCAAATTTTGGACAGGAAAAGGGAACAGGCAGAATTGTTTTTCTTTTTTATCCCCTGGCCCTGCAAAAATATGCTGCAAAGCTTCCAATGTTCTATTTGCAATGTTTGTCATTTTCAGGAACTTGCAGGGATTGTAAAAGTTTACCTCAGGAACATTTTCTCTCCCTTAATATTTTTTCTTGTTTTTTCTGCTTGGTAAAGAATGAGTGCTGAGGGACTTCCCGTGCTCTGAGGACAGGGGATGTGCAACTTCCAAGTTCAAAAGGGAGACACACCATGTCCCTGATCATATAAGTGCTTATAGAAACAGTTCCAACATTGTCTCATTTACTGGCCTTCATCCAAGCTGATGTTGCAGGTGATTGACTATCAATAGCAACAAACTCACTTGATGCCCAAGTCACTCTGCAGCTGACATCAATTGGGCATCTTTGGCTTGAAATGAAACACACTGTACCATGCTCAATACAAATTAACAGATGCCTATTATGTCATCCAATAATTGTTTTCCAGATTAGCAGGGGGAGACCCATAAAATGAAACCATCACAGTTCAACGAAACTGTATTCTCTCTCCAATCAGGAATAGAGAAAATAAGTCTCTTTATGGTAAGAGTGTGTAATTTAAAAACTTGCAATGTTTGCAACATTTCACCATTAATTATTCAGTAATTTCATAAGATCTCCTCTCAGCAGCTTAGTTGAACCACTAGTTATATTGAATAGTCAAAAAGCATGTTAATAAAGCAGGTCAATTAGAGCCTAGAAGCAAAATTCCACTCTAAGGTAATGGGGAACTGCATTAAATTCAAACCCCAATTACTCTCCATCTGATGGAGTTGGTACATCAGATTACAGGCCACAGAAAGTTATTTTAAACTCAGCATTTCCAACATTTCCAGCACTGACCCATTGTAAATCATGAATAATACATTCTGGGCTAGATCATACCAGTTATGTACAACTTTGAGTCATGGGAAATGCAGAATTGCACTGCCTCAGGAGCAGCTCAGGGATTTCAGTGAGCTGCCTTCCCTTCCTGGTGGGTGTGTGGCACTGGGGGCAGGGAGGCTGCACCATCCTTTAGAATGGTGTAATGTGCTCCCATTGCTGCAGCCAACCTGGTTTACAGAATGATTCAGAGTGGAGGTTCAAAGCAGGGCCTCACCCCCTCCCTGGCCCTTTTTGAGGTAATATGAATGAACAGAGGGAGCAGTCTTTGGTCCTCGCACTGCGCTCACAAGGGATTGGCGGGGAAGGCTCCTTGTGATTATCCACCCAACATACACAACTTTAAGGGACAGGGACACCCTGGCTTTGCATTTTAACATACCTGTTTCTAATTCTAAGCCAATCATTATCCCACTCTGTACAGCTTGCCATGAACAGGGACACAGTAGATTTCAAATTAGAACTTAAAACTCATGCCCCTGTGTGCTGGGCATGGACATCGACTATCTCATGGCACCTTTTATAAGGTGTGCCCTGGTATCCTTGTCTGGATTTTCACTTCAAAGTTCTACAACAGGCTGTGTCCCAGTTCGATGTCACCCTCCACCCTAGAGATGGCTGGAGAGCAGTGGCTCTAAATGTACTAGGAGGACTTGTGGCACCTTAGACACTAACAAATTTATTTGAGCATGAGCTTTCGTGGGCTAATGCTCAAATAAATTTGTTAGTTTCTAAGGTGCCACGAGTACTCCTTGTTCTTTCTGCTGATACAGACTAACACGGCTACCACTCTGAAACCTGTCTAAATGTACTGTTATATAGTTTGTGATTTGGGATCATTACACATGAAAGATGTCATATAAATATATAGTAAAATACTGTTGTCCTTATTAATTACCATTGCTCCCCTTTTTTTTTTTTGGTCTACTTTTACAGTTTTTAAAGCAGGACATTTAATATGTATACATGCTGCCCATTAGATTAATATTAACATTTTTATATACCAATGGCTTTTCTTAAAAAGAATAGAATCGCTTATTGACCAAAATGAGGAAGCAACTACATATTGTTGAATACATGGATTATTCCTGAAATAAAGTCCTGTGCTAGGTATCACCTTTTAAAAAAAAATTTAAAAAAGGTTTTATAGAATTGCTTAATTACTTTATTTCTCGGCAATGAGATATATTTAATAACCAAGGGCCACTTTGTGCGTTTAGTTTTTAAGAACTCCCTATTGAAATAAGCACATGGGCAAATTTGTGTGTAATTTTGAACTCAAAAGTTGAAATGTTTCATTATAGAGTTCATGTTCTGTTAAAGTGACTCCGAGAAAGTGATCAGAGAAGGGGCAAAGAGGAAAAATCAGACAAAAATAAGGGTGAAAATGTTCAAATGTTGACACATTGAAAAATAAACAAGATTGTGAATAGAGGAAGCAGAGAGGAAAGAAATTGTAATATGAAATAAACATAACATTTACAATAAAAGATAGATAACTGACGCTTGCCAGCATAGCTGTTGGAGGATTCACCTTGTTCTAACATCTAAAAACAGACTACACTTTAGTTAGAGATTTCCTTCCCCACCCCAGTTGATGCAAAAAATCTGGGTTTAGATTACAGGGGAAAGAAATCACAACCTCAAACTTGTTTTGCAAACCTGGTGAAGCCAGAAATTATAACTCAAGGTTTGCAAAATGTTGATCTTCATGAAGTTCAACTGTCCCAAATAATAGCAGTTCAGCAAAGCAACATTCTTTCCACTAATAGATTTTGCCACTGACAAAAACTCCTTCTGTGTGACTTTGGCTAAGGGCTCTCCCTTTTTCAGGTCCTCATGAAAGTGTCAGATGCTGCTGCAGATATCATCTCTGATGGATGCATGTTTCCTCACTTTTCGAACCTAGTCTCATGCATGACTGGGTGGCTCAAAGTATTGGCAATGACCTTTGGCAATGACGTATAGAGCCTTTTGTCTCTAGAACATTGGTGTGAATCCAGGTAAGTCAATAGTAACTATAAGTCACTCCTATTTGAGGGCAGTTTGGAGACCTATGAGTGGCCATCTCCATTCAGTTCTCATAATACAGAGGTGCACATTGCAAAATCATTATCACAAATGTTCCTAACTATATCAACAAAAAGGCAAGGATTGAATCAATTAAGAGTTTGAACTACTTTACCATAATCCTTCCAGGTTCAGACTGAGGCGCACTGGTCCATTTGAGGAGCTTGCACTGTCTGCCATTTCCTGTGATACGCTTACTCTATGAAGAGGAGTTTGTGGTCTTCAAAAGCCATCAATCCAACACATCTGGCAAGAAATTAATTCCACTGGAAATGTGTTTGTTTGTTTTTTTTAATCTATCATCCAGGTTGTACAGTAGGATCTCATTTTTGTTTTAATTTTCTCTTTTTTAAAAGAATTTATTGCATACTCGATCACCCTGGCAAGTGTGAGCATCAGACAAAAAAAATCAAACATCACTATAAAGTTCAGTCAATAGTGTTTAATATAAAAGCCATGAACAGTGTATTTACTATGTAATAGAATGCTTATTTTCCCTAGTCTCCTGTGGATAGTGTAGCCCATCCCATTTTTGTAGACTATACCATTTTTGCAATGAAGAAAATATATTTTAAAATACATGCTGCTGGCATCTGATTTTTGTGGCTGTTTTTCTTGGGGAATTTTTATTTAGTTTAAACACCATTTAAAAAAGTTGGACACTAAGGAGCACATCTGAGGATACAATAATACTTGGCTATTCAGACAGATGTGGTAAATCACATGTTACAGATCACTAAGTTAATGGTGCAAACATGCTACAATATAGGACTGGTTGCCAATTACATTTCTGAGATACTGACAAATACCGATAAATGAAGGATGGATTAAAACCAGGTCTGAGCAGACATCTTAAGCATGAACTTTGACTCTTGCCAAATGGCAGGTTAGACAGTGCTTTATTGCCTCTGCTGAGATGGAATTAGATACACTGCATCATACGGGAACATCCAGCAACAACATCAGCCTACAGACCAGTAGAAGGGTTTTTTTGCAGTTGGTCTCTAGACTCCTAAAATGTTTCGGTGCTCAAACAAGCCTAAATTGTTTTCTAGTTTCTCTCTCAAGTATTTTAAAGGTGCTTATCATTCTGGTATCTAAGCAACAAGCTTCAAAGAAAAACATGGGTATTTAAACTATGAGCAACCTGATATGTCTGATCCAGTAAATTATACATCATTTTAGTGATGTGTCAAGGCCATGATTGCTTGACTAATGTTAAAAAGACATTGTTTTACTAAAACATCCACAGACATGATGAGAAACAGTAACATTTTATTTTAAAAGTGGCTTTTGATTCTTTTTAAAAATGGTATTGTTTAATTCCTGTTCACTGTGTTTTACTTAATAAAAAGCAAAACCAATCAAACTATGGTACTGCTGCCAGCACAGAGGCAAGAGGACAGGTAGACCAGCACACTATGGACTGTATGGTACATTCAAACAGATGCAGAGGCTGAGACATGTTTCCAATTGTAAAAAAAAATTGTTTCACTTGTTCTGCTTTTCTAACCAGTTCACTCCAAGATTCTTGGCTGCTCACCAGCATAGAGTGGCCATGTTATCACAGGAAGATACTGCTCTCACAGTGGTAAACAAAACAAAAAACGAAAAGGACATTTTTATGATTTATTTAAAAATAATGTGGTGACAGCTAATGTATGGACGATGGAACACTGCATATCACAGGAGGGCGACTGACCATGGTAATCCCACAGCTCTCCAGCATTCCCAGACTCAGGGATACTACCACTCTCCCAGAGTTACTAAAAGAATGGAGTCCCAAATCGCCATAGGAAAAGGGTTTGATCCCACCACCTGACACAGAGAAGGGATCTGAATTTGGGTCTCCCGCATTCTGGGTGAGTGCCTTAACCACTCGGCTAAAAATTATGAAAGGGGCACCACCTCCTCCTCTGGCAGTTTTGTGTGGAGTTAGGCATGCTCTGAGCATGCCTCCCAGGCTGGGCCCCACAGGCTGAATTGGTGGGAGAAAGCCTAGTTTGGCAATCCTTGTGGGGCTTAAGTACAAGAGGTGCCCGGTCCCTAGCCAGAGATGGCTGTGCACATGCTCATTGGCAGAAACGTAGGCACCTAGGTGACTTTAAGGGTGGAAATGTAGGAGCCTTGGGACTTTAATCTTCTACAGTGTTAGGTGGCAGCCAAGCAGGGATTTTGAGGATCTCAATGGCACCTCAATGTTGGACTTACATCTAGAGTGGCAGTGAGGCAGTTAAGCAGTTAGGCAGTTAGTAAGGTGGCTCTGGCCCTAAGTGACTTGCCCAAAGTCAGGCAGGAAGTCTAGTCTGTGCTAATCATGATAGTATCTGAGCACCCTCCAACAGAGCATGAAGCAACATGACTGCACATCTGTCACATGTTCTATCAGCCTCTCGCCAGGGAGAGAATGAGGTGCATTGGAGTATGTGGTTTTAGTAGGTGGCTTTTGTTTTAACATACATATTGCTGTGTATTTATATTTGATAAATAGGCCTTGCACTTGGAGCAGAAAGCAGTGAGGTTTGTGAAGATCCTTCATTCCTGGAGGAGTTTATCCCACAGTTTTGAAGTGCCCCTGGAGAAAGTGCAGGGACTTCAGCAGAGCAGGGAATTGAACCCAGGTCTCCAGAATCTCAGGCTAGAAGCTGAACAGTGGACCCCATCCTTCCTTTGTCTGTTCATAGAATAAAGATAACAGATTTTCCAGGGTGAACCTGTATTTGGTACTCCCGCATCCCCCAAAAAATAAGCAACTGGGAATATAAGGCTAGCCCTGCTCCAGAACCAGGATTTTTGGTTTCTCACATCTGATTTATTTTTTCTCCAGGCTCTGACAAAATGAACCTTCGTAGCAGTTATTTTTCTGTCATTCGGAATTTAAAGACAAAGCCTCTGGCTATCCTAAAGGCTACAGCACAGCTATAGAAAGCACTCCTTCAGCAATTCCTGAAAGCTTTCAGTTATGTGTAGCAAAGATCAATTTTTGCTATGACGTTTTGGGGCAAAATGCCAGCATTTTCCTCCCCAAACTGGAATTGGCAAAAAAAAAAGGTGCAGGTTTTTCCAGCTTTGTTCTGAGTTTAGATGTTTGTGCAACTCTATTTTCCATGCATACAACATGACTAGCAGGGGAATGGGAGAAAATGCCTTGTGCATGATGGTACCCAACTGGTTGCAGATGAGTAATGTTGGCAAATTTGAACTGCCAATTGTTACTTAATGTAACAAAATAAGGCACTGTAAGGTACTGGCTTAGATCACAATTTGCTGTAAAGACTCAAACAATGAAACACATTAAGGGCTAGATTTTCAGCTAGTATAAACTGGGTTATGCTGATTTACATCAGCTGACGAGCTGGCCCTAAAGGAATTCTGAACAATAATGCTTTGTCTTGTTTTTGTTTGGACCAGGTATCTTTCCATTTGCAAATCTATTGCCACTGTACTGGATATAGAAATCAACATAGCACTATGATGTAGGAGCATTTGAGGTCTAGAAGGACCTACTAACTAATCCTATCTTAAGTCACAAACAAGGGATTTTTGTGATGTTTGCCTTAGGCCATACACTTACACTACCACTTATGTTGGCAAAACTTACGTCACTCATGAGTGTGAAAAAAACACTTCTCCCACCGACATAGCTACCGCTGCTCGTTGAGGTGATTTGATTATGTCGATGGGAGAGCTCTGTCCCATCAGCATAGAGCAGCTACACGAGTGATCTTACACTCCACTTACGCTCCATCGGTACAGCTGTGCCATTGGAAGCTGTCTAGTGTAGACATGGTCTTAATCACTAATGAACATGTGTCAATATCACAAAACCTTCATGTTTAGGTGCAACTGGCAGTTTCTCCTCTCAAGAGTCTACAAACTAGAAAATCAGGAGTTCAGATTCACATTTCTTTGCCAAAGCTTTGTACAGTGGATTTTCTCATGTGGACTTTTTTACAACTGAATTCCATAGATTGCAGTAGCTACCAGTTTCCTTCTAGAGTTAATTTGCAGTGATGACTTTGATCTATAAAATCTTCCTTACTTCAGGTCCTGACTTCCTTGGAGAATTAATCTCTCTCTAAGGCAACCTGACCACTGAGATTTGCTGGGATAGTTCTGATAACAGGCAAGCACTAGAGGTTCCTCAACTCTGGAACTTGCTTCCCATTTTGGCCCGACAAAGCCCCAGTATATTTAATATCAAGTCCATGGTGTGCAGGCTTGAAGGAATAGCTGGGCAAATATCTGATTTGCAATTATGCTAGGGGCTGGTCTTGGGAGTTACGTTCAGATTTTACTTTTGTGAAATTGTTATCTTATAATTATTTCTTTAAGTCACTTAACATGTGCCCAGACAATTACAATGGGTAATTAATGTAAAATATATATACTAATTGTGTGTAATTGGGGAAAGCGTGCAGTAACTTTCAATTTATGTGAGATGATGCTTTACGTGAAAACCATAGTCTCTTGCTATATGCTCTAGTACCAATAAAAGTCAAGTCTGTAGCTGTAAATATGCTGCTCATATTCATACTCCATTGTTGTTAGGGATACTGTATGGTTTGTGGCTCGATGCTCATCTTCAGTAATTTTGGTTTTCATTTGATTTTCTCAAGATTTAGCTGTTTTCTGCTCTCCACGAAAGGGCCCTCTGATTCCATACATAATAGCTCACTGTTTGTAGTTTCATGTTCTGAAGGATGAAGTGATTCACAAATAAGCACAAAAACTGGGTTTGGAAAATCAGAAGTTGTTCCTTGAAAGACAAACAAAAAAGCAAGAAAAAAATCTGAAGTCTTTTTGTTTTGGTGGCACACAGAATGCTGTAATAATACTATGATCAGAAGGAAAAGTGGCTTTTACAAGACTGGATGGAAATTAATTTCCATCAGTTTAACAATGCTGAATAGCTAATAATGGTGAACAGCTGAGAGTGACTCAGCATTGCATCAATTGTGCCCATGCTCTCAGGATGTGTTTGTTTTCAACGTGAAACCAGATTGCAACTTTCTTCTGATTGCCAATGACTAAGACACATGTAAGATGTTAGGGCTTGAATCATTGTTCCTGTTTTTTCCTCAAACAGATAGCAAAAGAAATAACTCAGTGGGGAAAAATTAAGTCTCACTTAAATATTAAATGTTATCAAGTGCTTAAAGCAGTGGTGGGCAACCTGCGGCCCACGGGCTGCATGTGGCCCATCAGGGTAATCTGATTGCGGGCTGCAAGACATTTTGCTGATGTTGACTGTCCGCAAGCATGGCCCCCCACAGTTCCCAGTGGCTGCAGTTCACCGTTCCCAGCCAATGGGAGCTGTGGGAAGCAGCAGCCAGCATGTCCCTGTGGCCCGCTGCTTCCCGCAGATCCCATTGGCCGGGAACTGTGAACCGTGGCCACTGGGAGCTGCGGGGAGCTATGCCTGTGGACGGTCAACATTGGCAAAATCTCTCACTACCCGCAATCAGATTACCCTGTTGGGCCGCAGCTTGCCCACCACTGGCTTAAAAAACCATAACTCTGTCTCAGCCTGCTGGGTGGAGGAATTTAGCCCATATCTCAGTCCAAATTTTGAAATTAAACAAATCGTCTTTAAAATGCCTAGTAGTTTAAGAAGTCCTGTATCCCTTTCACTGTCCTTAATCTCCAGCAGGTCTTCTGTCTCTGCTGACATCCATCTTGGAAACTCATTAATAGGCATGAAAGCCTCTGCTGGGCCAGCTGCTGTCTGTAAATTTGCAAGGCTTGGAGCTTCCTTAGGGTACGGTGACCATGAGTCCTTGAAAATTGTTGATTTCCCACTTTTCAGTCCCTGTTGCTTTTGCAAATGATGGTGTTTTGTCAATCCTTGAGCTGGACAGCAGCTGGCAGAGTAAAGTCAATAAAAAGATTACCATAGACTCAAGTGGAAGTTGGCTCAGGCCCAAACCCAGGTGCACAGCCCCGGCTCATGAGAACAGTTATGATTCTCTGGGTCTTAGGTTATGGACTATAACTGTATTTGTCATAAAATGTATCCACACGAGAATTTTTTCCTAAGAAATTTTGATTGGGATTTGACCTCATAAATTCCCACATCCCAGTAGCCTGGCATCATAGGGAAGGAAATATATTTTAAGTCACTTCTGAATCCCCATATGGCACAGGCTTGAGTCAGAGAACAGCACGGGCCTGAAAAACTCAAGATATCTGCAAAGGTAGGATCCCTGTCAGGCCAGAAGAGGTTGCCTGGTATGTCCAATACGTTGGGGTGGGGGGTTCTTCCATATTTACTAAAACATAAGACTCAAACTAGAAACTTAAAAAAAAAGTTTCCTGGATAAAAGTACAAATGAAGACTTGGGAAGTAATATGTACTTTCTAGGTTACCTCTGACAGCAGGCCAGTTTCCTTTCAGCGATGTCCACATCGTTCTGGCTGTAACAGGTCTTCCCTCGCTGGCAACAGGGTTTTGTTCCTATGTCCCATCAGTGCCTGTGTTGGACTTTTTTGGCCATAGATGTATTGATGGAATTTCTTCACTCCAGATATCATAGTCACAAGCTCTCTTTCTATTTAGAGCTACCCCTGTTCAATCCTGGATAGGATTTGATGGTGTACGCAACCGGATGCTTCTGCAAAGGAGATACATCCAGTCCTTTCCCTGATGGATCACACTGGAGTGTCTGTGGCTCTCTTGGCTGGTACTGCTTCAGGACAGGCTCATCTATTTATCATTGGTTTCAGCATGTCAACTGCTTGTTGTTGGGGGCCTGCCCAGTCCCATTCAACATCCTGCCTTGTGAGCTGAGTTAAGAGTTCCACTACTGCAGCCAGCTGTGGACAGAACTTGGACAGAAAATGTATCATTCCAATGGAGTGTGTACCCCATCACATCCACTGGAGCTGGCTTCTCTCTGAGTCCCTTGATCTTGCTGGGATCTGCTTTCAGCCCCTGTGCTGTGAGTAAATGTATGTTACCTCCTGCTGTTTGAGTCAGATTTTTTCTGGGTTGAGTTTTATGTTCTTGTCCTTGCATTGCTGTAGGAACATTTGCAGTTTTCTGTCATGGTCTCATTCACCTTCTTTATCCATGTTCCCTTCCCCTACAATTAGGATACCATCAGCAATTACTGTCACCCCAGGCAGCCCTTGAGCGAGCCTTCTTTGGAACATCTCTGGTGCTGGGCTTATGCCCCTCAGCATGTGCAGCCATCTATAGTGACCAAATGGCATTGCAAAAGTTGTCAGCATGCTAGACTCTTTATCCAGGCTTAAGTGCAAAAATCACATCATGGACCGGAAAGATCCTGGCTTTGGAAAGTTCTCTCAAGATGTCATCAATTGTCGTCAGTGGATAGTGGCATCTTTTCAATGCCCAGGTCAGTGGCTTTGGGTCTATGCAGATGAGTAATTTGCCTGATGACTACAATACCACCACCATGCTGCTTAGCCAGGCTGTATTGGCCTCTACAAGTGCTATGATACCCCTGCTCTGAAGACTTTTGAACTTCTTAAGTATTGGATTATGTAGTACCAGTGGAATTTTCCTTCAGGGCAAGCCTATGTTCCACAGGCACGGTTTTCCTTTTGAAGAACTTTTCCCCTTTGAAATCATCCCCCAGAGTTGTCTTCTTTGTCCATGGGGCTCCCATGGTCAGTTAACATCAGGTTATATTTTCCTACAGTCTGTATTATGGTCTGATTGTACATGATTAGAATCCACTTGCTTTTTGCAATTTTTTTTTTTCTAATCCAATTCACCTCCAAGGAATCACATTGCAGGAGGCCCTGCTCTCCAGCTAAAATCACACAGGGCATTTCTCCATTAACATTGTTACATGCACAGAGGTTATTGTCCTTTGTTTCTTTCCTGTCCCAATAACATGAACCAGTTATGCTTTCTGACTCAAGGAGAGAGTCATGATTTCATCGCCACTCTTTGGTGCATCATTCCCCTCTTGTACAAGTCTGATGGAATCTTTCTGGGACCTTCCTCTGCTCTTGCACACACTGCTAAAGTGGTTCAACTTGCCACATTCCTTGCAATGTTGTCCTAGCACGGGGCACTTTTCCTTTTTTCACTCATGCACCCATATAAACAGAAAACTTATTTTCTTAAAGGTGCCTACGACTGAGTCCTAAGTGCCAGAATCACTCATCTGTTCTTTTGTGGATCTTATGCCTGTGCCATTCATAGCATGAAGAACATTTCGGAACAAATTCTGTTCTCACTTACTTTGTATAAATCCAGGAAAGACCCTGGAATGGTCTCTGTAACTGGGTGGCTTGCCTGGAGGCTAGAGAGCCTGGGCCTAAACCAGCCCTGGTTAGAATGTGAGCTCCACCTGAGCGGAACCAGGTGATTCCAACATAAAAGGCAGCAGGGAGTGAGTGATTGAGAGAATAGCTGAGATTGCTGTAGGTGTGCAGTAAATTGGCTGAAACTCAGGAACTGGTAGAAGAACTGCAGAGAGTATGAGTGGACCCTGAGATTAAGGGAGCTGTGACAGAGGACTTGCAATGAGCAGGAGGCTCCTGTTAGAGACCCTGAATGACAGATGGGTTTGTCCTTGGGAGCCAGAGGGCGGAGAAAGGTTTAGCTTAACCCTAGGAGTAATGAGCCTTGCTCCTACTGGAGACCTTGACTAGGAGAAGGGTATGGCAGCCTGGAAACCAGAGGGTTGAAGAAGGCTAAGCTCCAGCCAGGTAAAGCTTTGAGAAAGTTTGTACTGGGGACTCAGCTCTGGGAAGAAAGGCTAGGGGCCTCCCTGCGTTGAGGGAAGAAGTGACTGAACCTCCATTGGGGCTTGTAGGTAAGGATTCAGTCCTTACCTGAGGGGGGAGAAATTGGTAGTATGGCACTGCAGAGTGATATCTGACCACAAGGGGGTGCTTGGAGGCAGTCAGTGGCCTGTGTGCTACAGTCTCCATCACAGTTAATGGAGTTTCTCTGGATTTACATCAGATGAGAGCAGAATTTGATTCTTCTCCTATAAAAACTATCAAAATGAGATCAGTGAGCCACATAACATGCAAAGCTGTGGTACCCCAGATGATTTCCAAATGTCATTTAATTAATCTGTGAAAAGATCACAAAGAAAAGCAGAGGCACACACCATCCATATTAATTTAACTTGCAAAGTTCTTGTTTGAAGATTCAAGCTTTAAAAAAAGTTGGCACGGAGTATTTTTTTTTATCCAAATAAAATGAGTGAAGAACCCTAAAATATACATATATGCTATACCATATGCCATATCCACCCAATGAGCACCAAACAACCGTCAAAGCAAATATGTGAACCATAAAATGATTAGTAATATGCATCATGGATCCAAGGCAGCCTTAAAGTAGTGCAAATATTGCTCTGAGCAATAGAGAGGGGTCAACCAGTTCACCCTACATAAGCATACTGTTGTTTTCCCAAGTGCTGCAAAATCAATAGCACAAGTAGCCTGCAGGGAAACTTGGGAAGTCACATGCTAGTCTTTATGATTCCCAGCCCAGGCAAAAGCATTACTCATGGTTCTGTTTCCCAATGTGACATTCCCACTCTGCATTGCAAGAGTTGCACATTGCATGGATAAGTCTAAACTGGTATGGGTTGCCAGCAATCAAGGAAGTGGGCACCGATGGCTGAAGCTGGCTGCAGGCATCTGATGGGGGTGGGGGGGAAACTTGCAGGCAAGGGGGCCTGGGCAGTGGCAAATTGCATCCATACACAGTGGACAATCCATGCATACAAATAGTGGGCAGATGTTTGAGAAGAACTTGTTGGATCTATACAGCTCGAGATAAATGAACCTAGATCAACAGCATAAGGTTAATGCCAGGAATGAAATCAGCCATGCTGCTGTAAAGGGTAAAATGTTCATTTGGAGCAAACACTTCTAAATGAAATGGCCTACGCACACAATGCATATAATATGTGCCTGTTTGGTACCCACTAGTCCTCCAAAGACTCTCTACTGCTTGTGTATGATTGCCCACCATCACTCATCCTTATCTGCCTGCATTGCAATGAAAATGTTATCAAATTCCCATGTTCCAAAATAGTATCACAACAGTTATAGCAGCAAACAGATGTCCCACAATATTAATGCGGACACTCAAAGATCACTGATGGATTATTCAGTCCAGGTGGGGCCTACCGTCCACCAAGACACATGACTATGTAAGGTCACTGCAGTCACTGGAGAAGCACCAGTAGAAAAAGTGCAATAGCCACTCACCGCAAGCTGACAGGAAGGTATCCAAAAAAGCAGAGCAAGAAATGGTGCCAAGGGGCTTCCCCAAGGCAAAGCTGCTGCTAAAAGAAATGGAGAAAGCAACGTGAAGCAGTCTCAACCAAAGCAATGTCCTATGGAATGAAGGTGTGTCCCACTTATTCCTCTTTCCTAGCCCTGACTATTTCCAGAGCCCCTTGCTAGCATCTCCCAAAGGACCAAAACTGCAATATGTCCTACTAGTTTTCCTTCCTTATTTGTGTCCCTTGGTTCTTACACTGACATTGTATCCTTCATTGCTAGTTTTCTCCTTTTCTCTGTCTGAAATACTTTGTTCACCTATTCTCATGGTGTTGCGCATACACACTTCGCATAATGTAAAGCAGTCAGTGGCTGCTGTATTTTAAGTACTGTTTGTGCCTTTTGTGTACACACACTCCATCATAGCATTCGGGTGAATGTCGCCTGACTATAACTGCTTCTGCACTGATGCATGACCAAACCATAGAGCTGATGTGCAAATCATTTTTATACCTGGGAAACGTAATATTTCTCCATTCTCCTCAAATTAAAATAAAAAGGACCATTTTGGTTCAAGCTTTTAAAATAAAATGAAATTTGGACCAGACCTGAAAAGTTTCTAAGTGGCACCTTAGAGACTAACCAATTTATTTTTATATCTTTCCACAGTATGCATCCGATGAAGTGAGCTGTAGCTCACGAAAGCTTATGCTCAAATAAATTGGTTAGTTTCTAAGGTGCCACAAGTCCTCCTTTTCTTTTTGTGAATACAGATTAACACGGCTGTTACTCTGAAACATGTAAAATGATCTAACTATAATTCCCACTATAGCACAAATCACTTCATCCTGCATAGAAATGCAACTCCTCTGTGGTGAAACCTGGCAGCTGTTTAACAGTGCACAGAAACATTACACAACAGTTTTAGAGAGGGAAGTGAAGAAAACTACTGTAACTAGTTGGATCTGCAAGGGATATTTATGTAGGCAGGAAGTAGTTTCCCACACTTACTTTAAAAAAAATCAGAATGATGTAATTGGGTTTTTGCTCTTTTGTTCAAGTAAAATGACAATTACTACTCTATCATTTTTTCCTTTTCAAAAGAATTGAAGTTTGCATATGGCTGACACCTTCTTTTTCTTCATATTTAAAAAGAATTGTTAATTTAGCTAAATGCTTTTAAAGCATCATTTAGAATCTTTCTGAACAGCAGGTCAGAACTGTGTGTTTTGGATCCCAGAATATTTTTGCCTTGGTTCCCTAGTACTCTGAGAACAACTCAGGAAGTGAAATGTATTATATGATTCATTTCTTTTTGTGCAAGTAATTTTAAAGGGTTTAATAAGATAAAGCTGTGGATCATTTTCCCCTTCACGCGTTTTCTTTAGCCTTGACAATCCTGTATTTTTTTCAGTATGCCAGCTGATGATACTTCTTGTTATAGTGAGTCACACTGAGGCTGTGTCAGTCACATCCTGTGACACTGAGTGATGTCACACACCACTGTGTCTGTGCAGAAAATATTTTAACCCCTTGTTTGCAACATCTTGGTCCTATTTTTAAAGGCAAGTTTTGTTTTTGAAACAGTACCATGTACGATGTACTTAAAGGTGATATGCAACTGTAGAATGAGGAGGTGTTAATGCCTTTTAAATTCTTTTTGATATGCAAAGAAGGCCAACAATTCCTCTAGTGAAACAAGGGAGAACTAGACTCGATATTCCTAACTGTATGAAAATAAACAAACGAAAGCCCCATCCCCAAAAAATATATAAATAAATTGTTCAGGCTTTTCTTTATACAGCATAAAAAAAATAGACACAAACCCAATTTTTTTAATATCCTTTACTATTCATCTTTAAGGACCTACAACTGCCCACTTGCAAGATCTGTGTGATAGACCTTTCAGCCCAAAGTGACCCTACAAAAGAAAGTCCTTTTTATGAAGAAGATCTAGCTATCCTCCTACGGCCAGAATTAGTCAGCCTACTGTTTATGGCTCCAATCCTTCAAAGAGCTCTAAGTTAAGTAGAGCCCTGCACAAGTATAGAACCCTTATTGAAAGACCTTACCTCAGTTGTAATGCAACACATTAACAGCATTGGGGGAAAAGAAAGTCTAGTTTTCAAAGTAATTAATATAATGAAGAAGGGGGGACATAATATAGCCACATTTTTTCTCTAAGTTACTACCTATACATTTTAGAATTTGATTTTCTATAGTGCCCATCACTATAGTATATTTTACTGTGGTTATTACTGTTAATCATTGTTAGGAAACACAGTATTGAAAAGATGTATCTTTCTGTACGTGAAGAAGGTGAGCTGTATTTTATGCTCAGTTCTAATTATAATAGTATATTAAAGCACAGCAAAAATTCTTGCTTTATTTGATGGTACTCCACAGATAAGGCATTTTTAAATTCTTCCTCGGCCTGAACAGAGCAGCTGATGGTAAGATCCATTTCTGAGATGGGCATGGAATCTCCAGTTTTGGAATTTTTTGTGTGTGCAACTATGACAGATGTGCAGACTTCCCTCAGGAATGTTTTTAAAGTGACAGTCATGAACTCTGCCAAGTGAATTTACCCACTAACAGAGAAGAAAAACGCCTCTGCCCCATGCTTGAGCTCTGCCTATTCAAGTTCACTTCAAGTACATTACGTATCTTATGTTGATGGTGTCTCATGTGCCATGGCCAGGATCCTGTAAGTGGGTCTGTGTAGAACACCCCTGAACCCATCTAGAGGACTTCTACCAGCTTGACACTGCAGGAACAGATCCCAAATTTCTACCAACACAAACAGGAGATGCACAGTGAGAGTTCTGCACACTGAGATAATAAAGTGAACATTTCTTACCTTCATTATTTGTACTGTGATCGTGCCTAGAGATCACAACCTAATTGTGCTAGGCACTGCAAGTATATGTATACTGGGGTTTTCAAAGGAGGCTAAAGGAGTTAAGGGATGTGCCTTAGGCTCATTTGTAAATCCCAGTCTTAATGAAAAGACACACCATGTCCCAATCAGCTTACAGTCTATGGTTGTGCTTTTGCATCACAAGTCATAATGCACTAAAAATAAGGATCAATTCACCTATGAATGGACTGGATCCTTATCTGGTGTAAATCAGCATCTCTCCATTTTAGAGCCACTTCATCATGTGGTGTCATGAAGTAAAATACAATGTCATAGCACTGCACTGGGATGTGTGAGTTGTTAATACATGAGACCATTGCTTCTCCATGATGCCTGCCAATGACTAACTGGGCCTTTCTTTTTTGCTCCTGGCTGCTGTCAGGATGGCTGTCTTCCTTGTCTGTCTCTAATTCCTTTCACTATCCTCCTTCACCGCCTCCCAGCTGATGGCTGAACAGAGAAGCCCTATCCTCTTCTTCCTGTCTGCTTAAGGGAAGGAGGTAAAAAGGTGTCAGAGGAGTTTCCTCTTTACCACTCTTCCACCCCTGCAACTCCTATTGCTTCCTGCAGGGTAGGAGGTCTCCTCTTCTCTGTTCTTCCCTGTCTCTTGCTACCTAGCAGGGAGGAGGCATATCTTTTCTCTCGTTCCACCACTGATCGGGAATGACCATTTGGTCAGAAGGAAGGAAGGCAGTGCTTGCCCCAAACTCTCAGTCCAACAGCTGGCAGAAGCATAGTTTCCAAGCAGTCGGGGGGAAAACCTACCCTGGCATGAATTACAGTAGTCACAATATAATTCCACAAAAGATTTCCAGCTTAAATCCTAAATATCCAATTTGTTGTTGCCCACAAATGAAATTCTTTTGTCTGACTCCCTGATCAGCAGGTCAGAAAGCTTAAAGCACTCTGTCTGGTGTGGTTTTGCTGTCCCTAGATCACTACTGTTATTTTCTTTGCAGCTAGTACACTTCAGGAAACATTTATTTTGACATCTATGAAGACTATAAACTTATGTTTCTTAACAGATGCACAACATCTTTATCCATCCCAGCACTTAGTTCTATTGTTTAGAAGATGTGTTCTCAAAAGGGTGCTCTGAAAAGGGATCCCCAGAATATATGTTTGAACATGGTCTTGGCTGTACCATACTCCCACATTTGTTCTTCTGGTAACACTCCCAACTGGTGTAATTGTGTTGGCAAAACTCCCATGGCTTTAATGGGCAGGATAAGGGCCTATATATGGATCAAACTCAATCCTACTTTGAGAGATCTGACAAGATCACAACCCCAGATAGTGTGGGCAAATGCCTAATAATGATTCTTAGAATGATCCCTGATATGCAGGGAAAGGAGCAAGTGACCAACCAGGAAATACAAATTGCTTTTATTAGTGCATTTTCACCATTGTCTTTTGTGCAGTTTTCTTCATATTCATCCAACTATAAATTCAAACCTGGGGGAAATGTTAGACATCATTTATTTAATTAAGATCTGTGAAAAGATCAGGACAGTTCAACAAAATAATTTATTGTGATGCTAATTCTTAGTTCAGGTTTGTTCACATCCCCACATTGCCATATCCATGTGAGTTAAAATGGACTATTCATGGGTACATTAGTATGCAAGCTTAGAATGTGCTTTCTGTGAGCATTCTTTCAGGTTAACCTCCAGCTACTGATACGGTCATGGAAAGTGAATGCAAAAAGATGGGAGGACAGGTGATGTCAATTCATTTTTAAATTGGAGCAAATATCTGGATCTTTTATTTTATTTTAATTTTCACCCAGCAATTTTCACTGATCTAACTCTGAGTTCTTGAATTGGAACCAGCAAAATGCATCATATTTTATATCCTTTTAGGTTTATGTGCACAGAAGGATGTTGCATCTACAGATGTTTCAGTACATAAACTCAATTGGTGATCAGTGTGTAAATGGAAGGAGCACGTCCCTTCTGGAAGTGCTTATAAGTAGTGATGATTTGTATGTCATGTTTGCACCTGTACTCCTAAAATTAATTCGTTTTCAACAATGATTCCATTTTATATTATGGTATTTGAAAGATCTTTGCAAAAAAGTGTCTCTAATTCGCACAGATTTCATTGGACATCTTTTGCAGAAACATCAGTAGTTGACAACACAAATTATAAAAGGCCAATAATGTCTTTCCTTTCCAGACCATTGGAAAAAAACATCACATTCCTGGCCTTGGGGAACAGAGTTCAAGGAAATCTTAATGTCTCTAGAAAGGGGAAAAAACAAAACGACCCTGGAATTCAACAATATTGCTAGATAAAGGATGAAGTGACTCATAGGCTAATGCTACAAAAGCATAAACAGCTCTGTATAAGATACAAGTAAGTGTTAAACTAAACTGACTATATCTTAGACACTTCTTTCCAGAAACAGATTTCCCCTTCCCTAGGATAAGGAGTCTGCTTTCCTCTCTTATTTAGTAATGATAATGATTGACTTTACTCTGAGCCCTTGTGGTTATTAATTATGAGAAGACCAAAAAAACCCCTCTGGCATCTGATTAAAAGAAAAAAGCTTAAAGCAAATAACTCCGAGATCAATTCATTGTTAAAATACTGACACTTAGTAGGTGTGTAAACTTGTGTCCCAGTTACCTAGGAGGCAAGCCATTTTCTTATATTTGAATCCATTACACAGAGACGTGTACACAGTATATTAGAGCTGTTCAAAAGTGAAAATATGTAAATAAAAGTTTCCTCATTTTCTTTCACTGTCTGTTTCAGGTGATTATGGGGCCCCTGCAATTTGACAGAACAAGCCACACCCCTTCAGATTGATGTATATTGTGATGGGGCAAGGCCAGATGGCTATGGAAAAGTAGTGGGAGATAGATATATTAGCTCCAGGCTAAACAAATCCCTGGTACCAGGATAAGTGAAATGGCAGCTGCTCCAGCTCAATTAAGACACCTGGGGCCAATTAAGAACTTTCCAGAAGGCAGGGAGAAGGCTAGGTTGATTGGGACACCTGAAGCCAATCAGGAGCTGGCTGAAAATAGTTAAAAGCCTCCCAGTTAGTCAGGTGGGTGTGCATGTCAGGAGCTGTGGGAGGAAGTTGTGCTGTTGGAGAGGCTGAGTAGTACACACCATATGAGGCACAAGGAAGGAGGCTCTGAGGTAAGGGTGAAGTGGAGCTTGAGGAAGTGAGGGCTGCTGTGGGGGAAGTAGCCCAGGGAATTGTACATGTTATGTTTCTAAAAGGTCAGCTACCATAGCTGATACTATTAGGGCCCCTGGGCTGAAGCCTGAAGTAGAGGGTGGGCCTGGGCTCCCCCCGCCGCTTTGCCCCCTGATTAATCACTGAGACTGGGAGACAACAGAGACTGTGCAAGGAAGGATAACTTCTCCTCACCTCCCTTACTGGCTTATGATGAAAATGGTTCAGTAGACTGTGACCCTTGTGTCTAGAGAGAGAAGGGTTACGTGGAGGGTCACAGTGAGCCTCTGAGGCTAGCGAAATCCGCCAGGAAATGCGGGACCCACGG
The DNA here is from genome assembly GCF_965140295.1 of Lepidochelys olivacea. Taxonomy (NCBI): domain Eukaryota; kingdom Metazoa; phylum Chordata; order Testudines; family Cheloniidae; genus Lepidochelys; species Lepidochelys olivacea. Next base: position 273,787,496 of record NC_140411.1, read on the forward strand.
AGGCAAGGACAGAGCTTTGTCACAATATGGAGGCACCAGGTGATGTCTGGGTGCCTGGTGTCCCCTGTTGTATCAACCTTGTGCCTCAGAGACTGCAGAGAGGGCACTGCTCCTCAAGCGAAAATGGACTATTCAACCATAGCACCCAACTGGCCATTGTCCATGTTGGGTGCTGTGGTTGAATCCTCTTTACCACTTTTTCAAGGAAGTAGGTGCACAAGGCAGTGTGGGCTTTGCACTATTTTGGTAACTTTGATCTGGTTGAGTAGTGGTAGCTGGGGAGGGTTTGCTATGAGCAGGCATCATATGGTATCTTTTTTTTAAGTCATAATTTGAAAGCTTATTAAAAGTAAAGGGGGCGGGGAAGGATGCATGTGTTTTTCATATAGAGCTGAGCAAATAATTGATTTTGGGTCAGTGGCCAAACAGAAAAATACTCAACTGATTTTTTTTCTCACCGAAATGAACATCTGGAAGGAAAAAAAAATGTTTGGGAGGAACAAAATGTTTTGACATCTCTGAATTTTGTTTCAGTTTGTTTGGTTGAAACTATTTGCCATATTCAACCCAAAGTTGCAAATCAGGTACATCTGCACTGCACAGTTCTTCCAGCAACGCGTAGTGTATGTATGTACATAGCCCCTATAATGTGGGTATAAATAGCAGTGTAGATCATAAGGCACAGCAGGTGAATAAAGACACACCTGAAGGGTGTGGGTATGTAGAAGTACATTCCATACATGGCTTTCCACTCACCCAAGCTGTTGGTCTCCATCTGTGCTGCTATTTTTAGCAATGTAGTATCCTGCTGCCTCCCTGCTACTGAAGTCCTTCCCTGCTGCAGGAAAAGACTCTGGCACAGGAGAGGCAATCCCACTCCCTTCTCTCAGCAGAGCCTCTCTTCACTGCAGTGAAAAGCTCTGGCAACAGAAAGCTGCTGAGGCCTTTCCCTGATGCCTCCTCTCTATCAGAGCCTTTCACTCGTATAGGATGCAGCCTGCTTTTCACTGTGGCATGCAGCTACATTTAGACTACACACTGCAGCTGGTCATAGCTATTGTTTTGGTGTCCTGAAAAATGTTCTTTTGCCATGAACTTACTGTTTGCCAGAAATGTTTCATGCAGCTCTAGTTTCATATAGATACCATGTATGTATTTTTAAATGTTACATATTTGTATGGACTGCAGTATGGGGGTTTCTGATCCATCCAGTATATATAACATTAAACTCATAAATCATTAAACTCATAAGATTCCGGATATCTGGTCCACTCTACTCCCTGGGAGACACTCATGTGGCAAACAGAGCAGAGACTCCCCATAACTCCCTATCTGGGGGAGCCCCCAACAGGCATAGACATAACATAGTTAGCCTCCGTCTAGCCTCCAATGCAGGGGATAAGGGTGGTGAGGGGTATACTGGAGTAGGGGAGCAATTGCCAGAGCATGATGAGCTCCAGCTATTCCCACTTTATAGGTGGCCCTCTAGGGACTATAGCTATCTGGCATAAGCTAGAGGAGTCCCCAGGCTGCTCTAGCCTGTGTTGGGATCAGGGAAGAGAATCAAGGAGTTATCGTAAGCTCTCTGACAGCCCCACAACCAGCTTTGCTGAGCAGAAACTGAGCACAACAAAGAATCTGGCCTATATATTACCCAAATGTATGTAACACACTTTTATTTAATGTTGTTGAAAATGAGACAATTTTTAGTATTGTCATTATGCATCAGATATTTTACACGGTTTTGAGTTAATTACAAAGCCCTTCGTTCTTTCTTTTGTGTTCAGTGTTTGTTAGAGTTCAGTAATTAGTCTTTAAACAAACAATTGCTCTTTAATTAACTTTTAAGTATCAATAAATTTGAATGAAAAATTTGAGCCTCTCTGTTATCAGCCTCACCTCAGCTTTTAGGGTTCCCTGCATTGCATCAAGCGCTGGTTGGCAGCATTTTTCTCAGAGCTGACACTCTTTCTTCAACATCTTGATAATGCTGCTTTGTTAGCAGCAGGCTAATATCTTACACACCAGCCTCAGAGCTCCAGAAGCACCAAAAATAAAAAAGGAAATAAAATCAAACAGCGTTGTGAAATATTTATCCATGCTACAGATTCACCCTTTGCAAAACACCCAGTCTTCAAATAACCTCCAAGAGGGATATTATATTTTAATTATATGCAAAGATCCTCTACTCTTATTAATTCACCCATCCATTCGAAATATCCTGGGATAAGCTGAGCAAAAACAGTTCCCTGTAGCTAGCTACAAATCCCAGCCAAACAAGTGAGTGTAAATTGTTTATTTTCCTTTTGTATTTTGCTGCCATTTATAGCAGCAGAGCAAGATAATTAGTAACCTATAGGCATGCCTAATATTTATCATAACCAACTCCTAAGACATATTTTTGAGATATGTGGTATCTGGCTGTGGTCTGTTTGTTTCAAATCAGATTAGTACAACCTAATTTTGTATTCCTATTGTGCATAGTTACTTCGGTGGGAAGGGATAAACGTGGGGCAGGCAGACAAGACTCAGAGCTTCAGTCTGCTTCAAGAGCATGTCTCATTTATGTCCTTTGTCCACTATGTCATGTCAGCATACTGCACACAAATATTGGCTCTGGCCGTTAATTAATGTGTAAATGTGCATTAAGTTTTGGGGTTGCAGCCCTGATCCGCCTGTCCCAGGCAAATCTGTGTAACTGCAAATAAATGAGTATTTATCATTTCCTGAGTTCCGTTCTGGCAGTGAGCCAGCAGAGATTGTATGCTGAAATTAGAATAGATGGGAAGGTAGGACTTGGTTCCAAATTGATTTGATGACAATAGCAAATCTGAAAGCAGCTCCACATTTTTAAAGGTTCGCTGTGCCTTTTTAGAAAGGAGGGAAAGAAAAATATTCAGGAAAACAACGGGAAGTAACTCGAAGTCTGGCGAGTATTCTCATTTGCTTTGATTCTGTTACAGCATTGTTTTAATGTCATCAGCATAAGAGCTAGAGCCCATTAACGTCACATGCTGAAAGGCATAAAGCGGAAATGAGGAAAATGCCTGTGCCACTCATCTAGTTATAACTTAGAGATTTTCCTTTGTGTAAGTGCATGCAGTTTAAAGATCAAAGGGGTTTTATCCAACCACGTCAAATTGTGTCGATCCCCTCAAAGACCAAAAATATATATTACTGCTAATGAGAGTAATCCAGTTTTATAATACGATTAATAGGTCTTTAGCCGTGGTTTTTCTGTTGGGTTTTATCTACCCTTGGAAGCACTGGGGGAACACACAGCACTGCTATGGCTCATTTTTTGCTTGTGAAATAAAATACCTCTTGTACCTATCAAGATTTTTTTTAAAAAAAAACCTCTTTGTTTGCAGCCTAATGTAAAATTATTTGTGATGTGACAGGTCAAAAAAACAATGAAAATTTCATACATCAGCATTAATTTCATTAGCTGATGAATTCTTACACTTTGGGTGCTTGTCAGGAGGATAGATGAGGCAGAGTTCACCAAGTGTTTGAGCAGTCAGGGTGTATCCCTTTAAAAAAAGCTGATACAATGGAAAACAGAACTTCTGAAATGACACGTTGTTAAATAATTATAGCAGGAATTGACCTTGTGTCACATTTGTTTTGATGACTCAATATACAAGATCAAATAAAGCTAGCTGAAATAATTCTCATCTGAATGGGTGCCAGAACTGTAAGCATATTCATTGACCCCATTTAGTTTTTTTTTTAAATGCTATCTTTGCATTATCTGAGACTGTCTACCCAGGGTCATGTTTGTAAGAGACACAAAGATAAGGAGGTGGCTGGTATTATGAATGTTAACAACACAAAGGTGTATCTCAAAGGTGACTGTCCATAAAAGTCTTGTATTTCACGCATAGTGCATCTCTGACCTGCTCTATTTATCCAGGGCTGCTCCTGAAATGGAGCACCGGTTATGCCAAACCGTGTGAGGTGTAAGCTATGCCAGGTGAGGTGAGGTGTGAGCTATGCCAGGTGGGAGTTGGCTTTGTGATGTGGACAAATATCTGCTGAAATCAGCAAATTCACTACACTTAAGGTCTGATACAGCCCCCTTAATCCATAGATAACTAAGGGTGGCAGAATGAGGGCCTTGTGAGGCTACATGTACTGGTTTGTTGTTTGTTTGTTTTTGTTTTTTAATCTGTGGCAGGAAGCCACACGGGAGCGGGGCTAGAAAAGTTTATAGACAGAAGCTGTATATTCAAGCAGAAAAAGAAAATTTAGGGATAACTCTGTTTTCCTTATTTTAATACAGTTCCTTGTTCAGTGTTAGGGGAAAAAAACAGCTCTTTCTGTGATTCTTGATTGTTGTCACAGAGCACGGAAGATTTAATAGTCTCGGGAACAGAAAGCTAAATTTGGCCTTTCCTCTGAAAAAAAATACACAATGTGAGGATCCCCCAACATGGTTTCATGCAAAGCATCTGCTCAAGGTTTGAGTTCAGGGAATCCATGGGGAAAGGTTCTCCTAGAGAGATGGAGGTAGGAGTCATCCTGCATGCATGGCTGCCTCTCAGGGATGCTTTGCCTGCTAACCATACCTCCTGTCAGCATGGCTCCTGCAGGAGGTATGCTGCCATTGGTATGGGCTGCCTCATAACTGCTTTGTTGCAGGATTGGAGAGGGTCAACGGGGCAGTAACAAAGATCTGTGCTGTATGAACTGCTGGATGGATGCCCACGTGAAATCCAGCTGGCCTGAAGAGCAGAGAGCTGTGGAGCACAGACATGATCTCTGTCCCCACCTGCCCCCCCAAGCCAGCCTACAAATCTCCACAGGGCTCTGACTCCCCTGATCCCAAGCAGGATGGCACCCACGGGGTTCCAGAGAGGAGAGAGAAGTGGTGCTGCAGAGGCACCACGGCCTTCCGTGGGCAGCGGGCGTTCTATAGGCACCACTGGGTGGCAAGTTATCCGAGTGCCGTACAAAAGAGACGTTTAAGGCTGATTCCAGCGGAGCTGAGGTAGAATCTAATTACCTGGCATCAGATGCCATATAAAGCTTTGTAGTGCTAGAGTCGGTATATTTTAAAATAGAGATTTGCAGATAGTGAACTAGCTATACATTACTTACTACCCAGTTGACTATTATAACACCAGCGTCTCGCTGATACACCATTTGCTGCATACGGCAAGTGGAGCTCCTTTTATTCCACTGTTCTATGACCTGAGGCTAAATTGGCTTATTGTGTAACACAACACAAAGAGAATTGGAGAGGAAAAGAAGCCTTTAAATAGTAAAATCTTTCTTCATGAACCAGTGAGTTCTCTTTGCAGCCAACTGGCTGATTTGCATACACAGACTGCACAGTAACTCATCATGCCACCATAAAAGCCGTTCCTTAAAGGGACCTTGTCAAGGTTAGTAGCCCCCAAATTGATCAACTTACTTATACCTATTATTTATTGCACCCAGAGAGGATGTGGTGTGCATAATATCATACTCATGATGATGGAAGATAAGGGACTGAAAATGAAACACTCCTATTTCCTTCCAGTGTAGTGAATAAGGCAAAAAGATTAACTAACTCTCATTTAATCTGGATGTATGTTCTTTCTCCTCTGTATTATCATTACATTGATTTTGCACCTAATTTCTGCCTTTATCAGAGTTACCGGCCTAATAGATCAGGGTGGGGGGGAATGAATAGATGTGATATATCTTGATTTTAGTAAAGCTTTTGACACAATCCCACACATTCTCAAACTAGGGAAATGTGGTCTAGATGAACTTATTATAAAGTGTGCGCATAACTGGTTGAAAGACCATACACAGAGTAGTTATCAATGGTTTGCTGTCCAACTGGGAGGGTGTATCTAGTGGGGTCCCACCAGGGTAAGTCCTGGGTCCAGTACTAGTCAGTATTTTCATCAATGACTTTGATAATGGAGTGGAGCCTGTGCTTGATAAATTTGCAGATGACACCAAGCTGGGAGGAATTGCAACCACTTTGAAGGACTGAATTAGAATTCAGAATGACCTTGACAAATTGGAGTATTAGTCTGAAATGAACAACAAGTGAAGTACTTTGCACTTATCTTTAGGAAGAAAAAGTCAAGTTCACAGCTACAAAATGGGGAATAACTGGCTAGGTGGTAGCACTGCTGAAAAGAATCTGGAGTTATACTGGATCACAAATTAAATGTGATTCAGCTATGAAAAAGGCTAATCATTCTGGAGTATTGTATGTAAGACGAGATAATTGTCCTACCCTATTTGGCACTGATGAAGCCTCAGCTGGAGGACTGTGTTTAATTCTGGGCACCACACTAGGAAAAATGTGTACAAATTGGAGGGAGTTCAGAGAAGAGCATCAAAAATAATAAGTGTAGAAAACCTATGAGGAAAGGTTAACAAAACAGGGTATATGTAGTTTTGAGAAAAAGAAGATGGAGGGTAGACCTGACGAGTCTTCAAATATGTTAAGGGCTTTTATAAAGAGAACTGTGATCAGTTGTTCCCCATGTCCACTGAAGGGAGGACAAGAAGTAGTGGGCTTAATCTGCAGCAAGGGAGATTTAGCTATGAGGACAAACTTTCTAACTATAAGGGTAGTTAAACTGTGGAATAGATTTCCAAGGGAGTTACTGGAATCCCCATCACTGAAGGTTTTAAAGAACAGGTTGGACAAACATCTGTCAGGGATGGTCTATGTTTACTTGGTCCTGCCTGAGCACAGGGGGCTAGACTGTGACTTCTCGTGGTCCCATCCAGCCTTATTTTTCTATTACTCCGATTGCCTTTTCTCTAAAGCAAGAAGAAAATCTATTTCCTGCACTTCTCTTCTCTGCCAGGACACATTGACTCATCTAGGAAGTATTTGTAAGTAACACAAACACATAAATTGATTTTCTGAAATCAGGTTTGTAACACATGAAAAAATGATGTCTTTATGTGATATACACAAGATCAAATTCTGCTCTTATTTACAGCAGTGAATCCAAAGTAACTCCTTTGAAATAGCTCAGTTACTCTCTGTACACGCCAGCATCACAGCAGAATTGTTCCATGGTACGTGTGGCTAGGTTATAAATATAGATTAGTTCTGAGTCAAAGACTTGGAGAGACCACCAGATCATCTAGGCTGACCTCCTTTATATCACAGACCTCCCGCAATGGCAGGGATTTGGTTAGCATGAGAGACACCCAGATAATCCAGACAAGTAAACTGCACCCCCATGCTCCACAAGAAACCCCCTTATAGTCACTGCCAGTCTGACCTGGGGGAAAATTCCTTCCCAATCCCAAATATGATGATCAGTTAGACTCTGAGCTATTGCCTGAGGAGGCACAAAAAAGCCACTGAGAGTTTGGCCCTGGAAATTATATAATGAACAAAGAAACAAGAAGAATGATCATGTGGTTAAGACATTGGACTGGGAGCTGGATTCAACTCCTGGCATTGCCACAGACTTCCTGTGTGACCCTGGGCAAAGTCATTTTGCCTCTGTGCCTCAGTTTACTGACTGTAAAATGGGGATGATAACAATAATAGTATTTCCTTTCTGTTTTTTCCCTTATACTTTGAAGAATTGACAGCCTAACTGGCTTCCTGTGTGTCAGAACCGTGCCTAGCACAATGGGGCTCCAGTTTCCGCCAGGTGCTACTGTAACACATGTTAGGATATAGATATTCAGGCCTGCCTGTAAAGGCCTATACTCTAAGAATTTAGGTGTATTCTTATCACTTGGCTAGTTCTAGAGGTATAAAAGAGAGAATCAAAATCACTGTCTGCTGGTGTAAGGGCCTTCTCTTACTGTGACAGTCTGAGGCCCTGTTCTTAGGCTAAGGCCTTTGGCTAAGCAGCAGAGGCAGCCATAAGCCGGGAAGCGAATGGTCACATCCTCACATTCCAACCTGGTCACATTGAAATAAGGTGCTATTGGGCTGTTAGGAATACAATCCTGTCTTGATAATGCCTATCGCCTCCAGAGAAAGGGAAGTGCCTAGAAAAAGTAAAAGGAAACTTAGTTTGATAGCATCCTGTCTGGCAAGAACTCACTTATCAATAGCTGGGATGTGAAATCCTCACTTCTGTGTTGTTCTATCATTGTAGTCCCCATTTCCCTGTTGTTTGTCTGTATAATCTCTGTCTGGTTCTGTGATTGTTTCTGTCTGCTGTATAATTAATTTTGCTATGTGTAAACTAATTAAGGTGCTGGGATATAATTGGTTAAATAATCATGTTACAATATGTGAGTTTAGTTTAATTGGTTGGTTTAATTTCAGTAAAATGATTGCATCCAATGAAGTGAGCAGTAGCTCACGAAAGCTTATGCTCAGATAAATTTGTTAGTCGCTAAGGTGCCACAAGTACTCCTTTTCTTTTTGCGAAGACAGACTAACACAGCTGCTACTCTGAAACCAGTAAAATGATTGGTTAAGGTATAGCTAAGCAGAACTCAAGTTTTACTATGTAGTCTGCAGTCAATCAGGAAGTGGGGGGAGGGGCAGGAATGGTGGGGGGGGAATTGGAATCATGTTTAGCTAAAGGGGGAAATGGGAACAGGAACACAGGTAAGCCTCTGGTGTCAGAGCTGAGAGGAAGGAAACTGGAATCATGCTTGCTGGAAATTCACCCCAATAAACATTGAATTGTTTGCACCTTTGGACTTCGGGTACTGTTGCTCTCTGTTCATGCGAGAAGGACCAGGGAAGTAAGTGGGTGAAGGAATAAGCCCGCTAACAACACACGTAAGTGTATTTTGCATGGTTTGAACAAGAGGAAGTCTGAGTTGCTACTCTATGGCAAGACAGCGCTGTGTATGTCTGTCGCTGATAAAAACTGTTGCAGTTTGTTTCTTACACTTGTCATGTTGTGATGCATGCAAAAACTAGGAGCATGGAGAGGTACATATGGTTACAATAGAAGCCTTTCTTACAGTGAAACCTGAAACAGACACAGACAGGCCTTGTATACTCCAGAGTTAGGTCAATATAAAGCAGCTTACCTCAACCTAACTCTGTAAAAAGAAAAGGAGTACTTGTGGCACCTTAGAGACTAACCAATTTATTTGAGCATGAGCTTTCGTGAGCTACAGCTCACTAGCTCACGAAAGCTCATGCTCAAATAAATTGGTTAGTCTCTAAAGTGCCACAAGTACTCCTTTTCTTTTTGCGAATACAGACTAACACGGCTGTTACTCTGTAACTCTGTAAGTGTCTACACTACAATGGTGCCCCCACCGATATAAGTCGCTCACTACTTCAACTTAATAACTCCACCTCCGTGAGAGATGAAGCACTTAGGTCGATGTAGTTAGGGCAACACAGCATCTCCATAGACACATTACTTATATCACCTGTTGGCTGTCAGCCCAGCAGTGCATGGCTCACCAGTGCATGGCTTAGCCTGTCAGCCCCATGGTGAGGGCTCCAGCTGTGAACCCCTTGCCTGTCTGACAGCTCGGGCTGTCAGTCCCAGGGGTGGGGGCAGGCTCCAGGCGTCAGTGCCTCACAATGGCTCAGTTCAGTCGGTGCAAGCGTTCCTGGCGAGGATGCGCATCGCCAACAGAAGGAGCATAGTGTGCGTGTGAGCTACTGCTTTAATTAGTGCGGTGACTGTATGTTGACTTGACTTAAGTCGACTTAATTTTGTAGTGTAGACAAGGCCACAGTGAGCACTACTTCCAGTTATAGTGAAACCTACAATATAGAGCTGTTAAGGGCCTAAGGGAGTCTTTTCATTGACTTCAGTGGGGCTGGACCTTGGTGCCCTCTGCCCAATACTTTTCTATTGTTCATTAAAGATAAAAAGAGAAGATGAGGGCATTTCTTACCTGACATTATCTGAAATGAACCATGTGGCCCTGCATTAGCCATTGTGCTGTATCTGAGCATGTGCAGGATCTCCAAGAAGCTAGTTCCAGATCTTGAGACAAGCAGTCACTGAATTCTTTGGGGCTTGACTTCATTAATGAAGCTATGAATACTCCAGTTACATATTTTCAGAAGTTTCACTGATTTTTCTTTGCTTGTTTTTCTGCTACTGAAATAGGTGCACAAATTACAGCCCGGCACCCTCTAAATACATTAGGAAGCCATGGGTAGTGGAAGGTCACCAGCTACCCCAACAACAACTAAAAGGAAGGGGAAGCCTGGAGCTTGGTATACAGGGAGACCCTATAAGGAAGAAATAATTTCCTGGCCCAGCCCCACCTGAGATTTGTATGATTGCTCAGTTTTGATTAAGTAGGCAAACACACAACTGTGTGGTGTGTCTATGGGTTTTTCATGGTTTTAAGCACCCCCTTAGCAAAGAGGTTTCTGAAGGTCTCTGCATAGCTACATTTATGGTCAGATTTCAGATGGCATACAACAAAATACAAACCTAATGGAAGATACCAGGGGAAACCACACATAAAAGATGTAAGACATTTGTACTCTGCAAATAATTCTTAGCAAATGATTTCTTTAATGCTTATTGCCTCTCTTTTGGTTCTCAATTTGTCCATGAGCAGATTGCAATCTTCATTCATTATTCAAAGTTATTCAGCGAATATCTTTTTTAAAAATATATTAATCCTTGGTCTGTGGTAGTTTGACTACACACAACAATCTTTGAAAGTTGAGCTGTATTCAGTAGCTTGGTGAGACAAATGGGTCATGTAGTTAGTTTTCTTGAGCTTGTTCCTGTCTATTTAGGATGATCTTATGCCACACTAATCCCCATGGTACCTGAGGAGTGGATGATATAATTCTTAGGAGCACATTTCTGGAGCAAATACTCACATTCAATGTCTGTTTAAAATGAGCCGATTCTGTGAACTTTCCTGAATATTAGTTTGAAACAAACACAGAAGATATGCAAATGTGTTTTAAAGAATTTATTTTTAAAATTTAGATGAGTAGTCACAGACAATTTTTAGAGCATTGGCCCAGCTTTGTCAAACAATATCTGCCTGATAGGGCACCTACAAAGAGATCTATAACCTTATCTTCATTTATAAGGGCTAAACTTGGGGAAACACAATGACCTTATCAGATCTTGGAGAGGAGGCTCCCTGATATCTGTATCCATTTCTGTTAGGGCCAGTATACCTGTGACATTCACCTGGGAGAAATGTGTCCCTTGCAGAGGGCTTCCCTCAGGAATAGCTCATATCTCCTTTGATCTGAGGTAACATGATGGCAAAAGAGATGAAATCCGTAGTGTTGTGCAAAGGTATGTATCAGCTTTTTATTAGAAAGCTTCCTTCCTTTGAAGTTTTAAGGAAATTACAATTTCCTTTTTCCTGCTGCAAGATACATATTACCTAATAGTTAAACTGAATCCCTTGTAACAATTCATTTTCCAAGCCTCACCAAGATTTAGGTCCATTTCAAACAGCATCTCTAATCTGCACACCATTCCTCAAAGGAATATCTCAGGTGATGAGGCAAACCTTTCAACTAACTTTTCTTTATATGGCTAAATGAGCCAACGTAACACAATGCCACATTAACACTCGCATAAAAATATCACATCGGTCATTAATATGTGCAATGAAGAGCACAGTTCTTGGTTTACAGGCTAGTAAAGAACATAACATTAAAATCACAAGTACAGAAACTGTATGTTGGGTGAGCTCTTGTTTACTATTTTATACCAGATTATCATTCTACAACAGTCCTGGCTGCCCTGAGTAGCTAACCATTTTACATGTTATAAACAAGGAGTTTCAAGGGCAATGGACTTCAGTAGCTTTATATAAAAGTGTGATTTCATTGTTATGCTGTCCCAAGGCTTTGTGGCTAATTGGCACACTTTCTAAGGACTAGTGTGTGTACCCCTGCTCATGTTGGTGAGCATTTATTCAAGTAGTCTCATTAAGTTCAGTGGGGCTATTCATGCAAAATTAATGAGGTTTACAAAATCTAGCCCTAGGTGCACAGATGAAATTGTACAATAGGTGAGACAAGATGTTGCTACAACTTTCAAAGGGCCGGGGTGGGGGAGCAGTAAATGAGAGCTGCAAGTTAGAGATGTACCATCACGATTCATCACCTACAAGTGCTTATAAATTGTTTATTCTTCCCTCTCATACTGTAGGTTTTCATGTTCCAACATCTACCACACTTGGCTGCTCTACAGACTTATCTGCCTTGCAGGGGTTCTGTGAGGCTTAATTAATGCTAACATCTCTCTTTGAAGGTGTAAAGCACTATATCCAAGCAGAGTGGTGTTGTTGTTTATATTAATTCCAATCCTTAGGCAACCTCCAGCAGATCATTAGAGAGCTGACATGGAGTGTAATAATTGATGTGCAAAGGATGGAGTTAGCTTTTTTCTGTGGACTCAAAAGATTGAGACAAAGCACAGGAGAGTGCACTGGAGAAATAAAAATCTATTTTATTGTATGCTTTTCATCCACATATATCTTTTACTTCCTCATCACAGTAGACTCCCTAGCCCATCCTCCATGTATTCTTACAACAACTCACTTCCGTAACAATACATTGCTGCTCTGGGCTGGGACATTACATTTTCACTGTTGCTGCAGAGGTGCTTGTAATTCACTAATAAAACAGTTAATTAAAATTAAACAAATGGATCACTTTTCCTTTTTCACACCAAACTATTATGATGGTTGGCAGTTTTTAGTTGATATTGCTAAATCATTGTTGTTTTGGTCACCGAGGGTAGCATCTAGCTATGTGTACGCCACCTATTGTTGTAGTATTTCTGCTTTCAATTGGATGAGGTGTGATTATTCTCAGATCAAGAGATTGCCTGATAATAAATAACATAAGGAAAATAATAATTTGTACTTATGAAGCATCTTGCATCTAGTGTGACTGCAAAGTGCTTTACAGTTTTATTATTATTGTCCCCATATCACATGGAAACTTGAGACAGAAACATTAAGATTCCACCACAGCAGCTAGAGGATTAGTGGCAGAATTAAGACTATACCCATTCACAGCCCCCTGCTTTGACCACTAGATGATGATGCTTCTCTGAGGTACATGAAATGTCATCCAGTGACATACTTTTCCAGGCAGTAAGTAGCACAGGGTTAGACAAACCCTTTAAACCAATTAGAATTGAGAAACTACAATAAACGGCATTTAACATATCTTTAGACTGATATACAGAAATACAGTCAGCATATTAAGTCATTTCCTTTTAAGAGCAGAAACGTTTACGTCCGTGAGAAAGAGATGAAAAGCTCATCACAGTCTCACAGTGACTAAACCCTCCAATGGGGATCTGTCTTAAGACACTAGAGAACCAGGGTCAATGTACTGAGGCAAGAAGCATTAGGATGAGCAGAAGAAAAAGCCTGTTAATAGGCAAGTGTATAAACATGATCATAAGGGAAATTTACAATTTTCCCTAGCAAATTTCAAACAAACTAGTCACATTGCATTAGGCTTTTAGTGATATTTTCCTCTATTACCAAGGAGCTCTGTGCTTGAAGCACTCAGTACTGGTAAGAGACACATTGCTCTATTTGCAAAGCATACTAACCCTAAAGACTGTGCAATCGATTTCTGTCATAGATTAAGTGACCTCTGAGCCTTTTGCTTCTAAAGGGGGAGAATGTTGCAGGTAGAGAAATGTTCATCACTTGGTTAAGCTAAACCTTTGTTTGCTATGTTCACATGAATAACTTATAGCACCATGGCATCATGAACAGCAGCGGTGACACTGTTGACATGACAGCACTGTAGACTGAATCCTGATCTGCCCTACAAGAATAAGATGGAATATTTGCTCGTTTCACATTTCACCAAGCTGGGCTGTTCAACTATTTATAAGATGAATAGAAATTTCCACTACTTCAGCTGACACACCTGCCTTTGCCTAGCAACTGATCAAACAGAACTAGCTAAGAGAGAAGGAGCATCTGAGAGAGACAGCTCTGTGCTGGGGAACTGCTACTGAGGGAGTTGCCATTGTTTTTCATTCAGATTCTGCTCTCCCGGTGTTATGATGACACACGCTACTTCAGTGGTAGTTATTTATATACTGGGGCCAGGAAACAAGCCCAGAGAGTTTAAATATGTCTGTTCCCTTTGAGCCAGCTGGGCAGTGGCCTGAATAACGTCAATGCAGAGCCCCACAGCCCCATGAGGAGCACTGGGCAATCCCTTAGCTTCCTAGCGCTCACTTAAGACTGCACCAGGTGCAGGCTGCACTATATTAGCATGATGGAATGTGAATTATCCAGTGCACCGTGTCTATTCCACAGGCAGGTTAGGAGGGGGACCTGGTGGGGGAGGTTATGACCCTTGCTTAAACCCCAACTCCCTTTGGAATTTCTTGTCCCCAGAGGTTGCAGTGCAGAGATATTAATTCTGACTGGCTCTTACCAGGGCAATGAATGCCATAGGCTTCTTGTCTCCAACCCCATATATATGGGAATGGACCAACCCCTGTCAGGCCCTTTTACCTTTCAGGGAGAAAGTGTAAAGGGACACCCTGGGTGCGAAGCATTACTCAGCTGAATGTGCTTGACAGGAGTTGTATTTCCTACAGCATAGCACAATCGCAGCTGACAGTTACCCCAGTCATTTTGAATCTGCATTGGTTTTGCAAATTTGTGAATACCTGTCAGTTGGCACTTGCCAACCACTAGGCACAAAAGATTTGGCAATAAGGCATTTGCATGTGTTTGTACAGCATGTTCTGTTCCTGCACTCTCCACAAGAAAGATCCCCAGAAGGAGCTTCATAGAAGGACTGCATAAATAGATAGCTAAAATATTTGAAAGTTAGGATGATCAGGGAAGAGTACCAGCAAAAATGCAGCTTTCAGACATTCAAGTCAGAATGGCCTGGCAAAAAGCTGGATGCTGGAAGACCTACGTTATTTTTTTCTGGGATTACAATAGCAGCCAGCAGCCCCAGTAAGGAACAATGCCCCATTGTGCTGGGAACTGCACAAATACAGAGGAAGAGACAGTCCCGACCCCAGAGTTTAAAATTGCATTTAAGACAAGACACAACAAATACTTGTAACAGTGATGGGAATGCAAAGTTACTTACCTGTACAGTAGCAGAAGTTCAAGATATATTGGTCAGATGCACATTCCACTAATGGGGCGCAAATGCACCACACACAAGTTCCGTGTCTTGCATGTGTCCTGAGAGGTTCTGTGCTCTGCGATGAAGGCATATGAGGGTGGAGCGCACCAACTGCCCACTCAGTTTCCTTTCAACCACAGAATTCTGGAAGTAAAGGCTCTGAGGTAGAAGTGATGGAAGGTAAGTCATGAAATGTACACATGGGGAACACATCTCAAAGAACTCCAGTTACTATACAGCAGGAGTTCCCAAACTGGGGGTCGGGACCCCTCAGGGGGTCATGAGGTTATTACATGGGAGAGGGGGGTCGTGAGCTGTCAGCCTCCACCCCAAACCCTGCTTTGCCTCCAGCATTTATAATGGTGTTAAATATATTTAAAAGTGTTTTGAATTTATAATAAGGGTCGCACTCAGAGGCTTGCTAGGTGAAAGGGGTCACCACTACAAAAGTTTGAGAACCACTGCTATACAGGTCAGTAACTCTGTTTTCCTTCAAGTGATTTTCCGTGTGCATGTTCCACTAACTGACTCCCAAGCAGTAGATCAGTACAATGGTGGTGTGTGGCTGTGGCTATATATGGAGGGCCTTGTCTTGGTAAGCTAGTGGTCCCTGTCTTGGTAATCAACTCTCTCCTGAGCAGACCAATGTCATCAGTATGGGCACATACACATTGACTGCTATGGACCCAATGGCCAAGATTCATGATCTGGTTGGTAGGTGTCCCAGTATGTCTTGAGAAGAGACTCTAGAACATGTTTGTGAGACTAAAGAAGGTAGAGGAGACATCGTGGAAGAATATATATGGGAATACTCCAAGACATGACTATTGTCCAATACGACTGAGGAAGCTGACGAGAAAGAACATTGTCACTCCATATGTGGTACAGTAAACTTAGGCTTAATTGGTGAGGTCCTGAAGGTACTCAGTGCCATAATCAAAGAAAGTTCCAGCACCACTAGAGAAATGGAAGTGGAGAGCAGTGGTGATTCTGACTCCTGCAGGACCACAAGATCCATCGACACTTTAAACATCAAATGCTCTGGTGTTGAGGGGAGAATGGCCAAGAAAATGCTGTGGCATCCCTGGGTAACAGTGCTGGCTCAAATGCTGAGAATGTGAGCAGTTCCGTGGTCTGCAGTGCCCAAGGCTGTGGTGCCAGAATAGCCTAATCAATGGTGCCAGTGTTGAAGAGTGGAAGGTTGAAGGGGCCAACCTCCTAACTAAAGTGGAAGCTTGTCTTGGTGCTACTCTCAATGGCTCTTCTGCCTGTCACTTCAGTGCTGAGCCTTCAGCACCACGGTGAGGGTGAATTTTGGTGGGAACTGCATGGGGCTGCGAAGGCTCGAAGGAAAAGCAGCACGGGGATGGAGGTCTGCCTTTTGAGGAGATCTTCATTTGAGATCTACCTGTGGAGCTCCCCACACCTGGTATCTTCTCTAATAATGGTCTTTTGTTGGGTTTGGCCAATCTTGGAGCCAGGGCTAAAGGTGAAGCCCTGTGAGTCAGTGAGCTAGTGATGTATGGGGGACCCATGATCTGGAGTTTTGATTCCAGCCTCATGGATTTGCCCATGATATATATCTGCAGTTGAGCCTCCCTGTCTTTGCAAGCCCTGGGGAAAAGGGCTCTGCACATTTTACCAGTCTGTGCAATGCCTGAAGCAATACAGGCATTTTAGGAGCATGTTGTTCACAGAGATGGTACCCTCACATGAGGGGCGGTATTTGAATCCAGGAGCCGTGGCAACATTCTGGTACCAAAAGTCTAATCATGGTAAATCTAGAAGAAAACTTAAGAAATTGCTAATGGGCAACTGTAAACAGCCTAATTATACTAGAACTAACTATACAATACAAAACCAGAGAAAACAGGGGCTGTTGCAGCTAAGGACAGTGAGCCTCTACAACCAGTAAGCCACTCCGTCTCAGAAGGCAGTGAGAGGAACTGAGTGGCAGTTGGTGCACCCTGTCCTTTCATGTCTTCAACATGGAGCACAAGGACTTGCCAGGTGCACATGCACTGCATGGCCACTGCTGGTCAAAGTCTCTGAACTCTAAGTCATGGGACATACGCTCTCATTAGTGAGCTGTGAATATAGGCAATCACTTGAAGGAGTGCATGTGATTATGTAGCTTAGCTATGTGCAAAAATGGCAGGCTGAGTAAATATATAATTAAGTGTAAATCAATAATCAACCATTCCTAGCAGCCACCTTCTTATAAGGAACATTTCTGCAAGCAATAAGGTTGGTGATCCAATAAGTGCCACTCTTTCCTCTGAATCAGAATTGATCCATTACCTGAGCATGGTGGCCAGGGGCACTGAGCCACTCAAGGCTCTGTCCTTTGGATGAGATATGAAACTGAGGTCTGGCCTACTTCTTCTCATTGAATACCCTGTTTGTGCTTTTAACAAAAGTAGGAATATGGCTGGTTGAAATGCTTCTCCTAGCTAAACTCCAGCTTGGAAAACTATATTCTACCTACCTACATTCCCTCCAGCTGGCTAAAATATTTTTTCACTTCCTGTTCTAGAGAAGTGTACATGTACATCTTGTGTATTGTTAAACAGTTGTCACAACTCATTCCCCACAGGACATTCCCCATCATCACTGGATGAAGTGATTCATGTATAGTCTGTGTATCAGTATGTAAAGTATTTTAGGATGAAAGACTATAAATAAATGCTATGTATTCTTATTGTTCACAATCTAATAAACAATATAGCAGTTCAACTAAACATGTGGTAAGATGATTTTTGATTAAAAGGTTTCAATGCTGAGCAGGGGAAAAGAAGTGATAGCTGCCAAATGACCTATAAAAATATATTTATTTAGGAAAGTGAGTTAGTTTATCCGACTAATACAAGTCAGAGATGAGCGGAAAGCAGGGTAAAATATTCCATGGATTCAGTGAAACTGACCTGAGTTCAGATAATAAATTTTTTAAAAATCTGAACATGATTCAAGTTTGAAGAGATATCAAAACCAAAAGGTATTTCCAGGGAGCTCGATTTGGTTTCAAAACGTTCAACAGCCTTCACAAAGAAGTAGTCTCTGACCAGAATATTCAAACTGCCTCTCTCGCCCTGCGACTGACACACATTCTTTAATGCAGAGTTGACATCAGATGTGAGTGGGGGTAGGGGACGTGGCTCCCAGTGGGTGAAAGCTGAATCGAAGAGTCATCCTTTCGCATTTCAGTAAACTCAGCAGAGAATGACTGTGATTCAAAGGCTCCCCACCACCTCCACCACTCCACAAGCCCTAGAGCTACTGTTCAGCTTTGTAGCAAGCTGTTTGCTGGAACGCTGAATGCTTCATTTAATAAAAAAATTAATCCTGCCACCATCCACCTTGCTTTAACACCCGCCCACTTGGAAAAACTGAAAGCAGCATATCTCCTCGGAGGCTGCTAATGCTATTAATTCTCTTAACAATCTATGCGAAATGCAAAGGCTAGGTTTTGGCAGGCTGCTGGGCCAGAGCACATTTTATTTCCCTTTCCATAGATCAAATGTCAGTGTCTGTCTCCCATGGTTAAAAATAGAAAAGCCTGATTCAGTGCTCTGTTACCCCAGTTTTACACCAGTGAAACATCACTGCCTTTCATCTGCATAAAACTGGAGTAACACATGGTGATGAATCAGCTCCCTTGTCCCAGAATCCACTTTGTGACTATGGGGGGGAGACAGTCACCTTTAAACTCATCATCTGGTAGCTACAGGGTCCCAACACAAACACCTTGCTGAGAATTTTTAATTATCACCATAAAGTGTTCACCACTGATTTATTTACCCAGCCACGGTTCATTTACTTTTGTTGTTGTTGTTGTTAAAGGTGGTTTTAAGGTGCTGGGATTTCCCCACAAAACATATTAAGTGGTGTCAGCTGAAGAGTGTGACACACTCCTAGATCTTGGAGAATTTTACATTGCCACATTTCTATAATATCCACCAAGACATGGTAGGGAGAAACGGGGCAGGGCTGATTCTCGGTTACACTAAAGGTCCGATGAAGTGAGCTGTAGCTCACGAAAGCTTATGCTCAAATAAATTTGTTAGTCTTTAAGGTGCCACAAGTACTCCTTTTCTTTTTACTAAAGGTCCTGTTACTGCACTCCAGCACCAAAAAGAGCCTTTAATCGGGGGGCAAAAATAGGCCCCTGAGAGTAGTGCAGGGGGACTTCCCAGCCACTCAAGAGCTGGTTTAAAGACTCTACACTAGTTGCTTCCCAGCCCCCACAGCACAGAGGCCCTGTTGGAGCTGGGAGTGGGAGGGAGGAGGCAGGCAAGCATTAGGGAGGGAGTGTGGTTGGAGTACACTGTATTCAGCTCCCCAGGGCCCACAAGGGGCATTGGAAGCAGAGCATAAATTAGAGCAGCTGTGAGGCTGCTCTGAACTTATACTGGGGAACCAGGCAGGCCCCTGAATGGTCCCCGAATAGGGGGAGCACAAAAGCGGCTTAAATATCACCTTTGCCTTGCTTGCTCTGCTCCCTGAAACTTGGCAAGTGATAGAAGCCCATAAGAGGAAACTTAACAAACTCCATCTGAGAGGCTTGCAGAGAATACTTGGTGACCACCGGTGGGAAAAAGTAACTAATGGTGATGTTACAAAGGACTGGCTAACAGACTTTAGAGACAATGATTTGAGAGAGAGGGCTGAAGTGGCTTGGGCATGTTGTATGGGTGTCAAAAAACCATATTCCTACACAAGCCCTTGACCGGATACCATTTGGTGAAAGAGAGAAGGACAACAGATGACATATAAGAAAATCATTGAGAGAGATGTCACTGCCATGGAAACAGACTTGTCATGGAACAAGAAACATGGCATTAAACAGATGGAGGTAGAAACATTGCATCACAAGATCCAAGAGCATCTAATCTAGTCTCCCCAACCCATTCCTGCCCCAAGTTCAGGAGAACAGGAACTGCAAGTGTGTGCGGATCCACTATTTTAAGTGCACCATTAGCACTTAGAAACAGGATACTTCACCCACTCACCATCTGAGGAGAGAAAAATATGTTAAAAGGGCTTGAATGTGACAGCTCCTGTAGTCCTTAAAGTCTGGGTGTCTTCAGTCCTAGAAAACAGTCTGACACTTACATTTAACGTGAAAAGACAAATTGTGTCCTGGGCTATAGGTGTGCAATATGTAGGGCTGTAGGTGTAATCAGTGGACATTGTGCAGGAGGATCTAGGAGCACAGCAGAATTTGGCCAGGAAAGCTGTGTTTCCAACAGGAGACTCTACAATATTTGCAAATGTACAATGCAAACTAAAAACAAAATAATTAGATGAAATACAGTAGTGTGGAAACGGACGAATCTTCCCAAAAGGCTTAATTAATTCAAAAGGTAACCAAGACAAAAGCTCCTCTTGGGATGTAATATTCTATTTCAATCCACACACTATGGTCGAGACAAGATCTAAGGAGGTCATGGGCAGTGTAATAGGAAAGATCTTATTTTCAACCTCAGCCTCTGCTGGGAGTGAAACTCACTCTTGTTTGAAGGAATGTAAAAAAATAGGTTAGGGGTCTGTTTGCACTGAGGAGGTTTCTGTCTCACCTGATTTCCAGTGCTACAGAGCCTCTTAGTGCTATCCCAGCATTGAGCCCTCTGTCTAGTCAAGGTGAATTAGCTGTAGCTGTTTAAAAGCAACATTTTAAAAGCAGCATCAACATTTAGTTAATACAGCTTCTGCGAAGAGCTTTGTCATAGAGGGCCTGGTTCTTATATACACTTTATAAAGTGAATTTAAATAGCAGTATAAAGGGGCCTTAGTGTAAATGAGAATCAGGCCCTACAGTTTCAGATTGTAGGGTCTGAGGCCAATCTTCAAAGGTACTTAGGCATCCAACTTCCATTGAAATTGTTGGGAGTTCGGTGCCTAAATACCTTTGAGGATCTGGACTTGAGTTTCCTTTCCCTTAGCACCAGTATAAATTGGAAGTTCTTCCTTTGAAATGAATGGAGTTACTCTGGTGTAAGTGAGAGGAAAATCAGGCTAATGGTGTTTAGAAACAAACCCCTTGTAATAAGGGGTTTAAAAGGCTTCCAGAAAATCCAATGTGAGCTGAAATTTGGCATGTGGAATATCAGCTCAGAGTAGTTAATTAATTGGAAAATTGGCCTCAGTAGCCTGTTTTATGGTTTGGGTGACCTGGGGCTGAGGCTCGCTCAAGAAGTGCTAGACTGAGCACCCCTTTTGCATGTTGGTAAGCACTGACCCACGCAACTAGATCCCAGTAAAGCCAATGGGTGGACGCGGGTGAGACAGTGCTCATCACAGTAAGGGCTGCACAATCTAGCCCTAAGTATATAAAACAAATTAAAGCCAGCAATTAGGGCTGATAATGCCAAGATGAATTTTCTTTCAGAAACACAGGGCCTGCTCCTGCTTCCAATGGAAGCAGAACTGGACTCCCACAAAGAACATCCTGGCTGGAGTGAGAGGGGAGAGATCTTTGAAAGGCAAGTTGTAGAGGGCTTGAAATGCTGGCACATCAGCACTCCATATATTATTTAAATAGTTGCTAATGGGCAAAACACACACACAGGCAGAAATCAGTAAGCTACAAAAACAACCACTGAAGATAAGTTCCAACATTCCCCAAGCCCCTATTTATTTCAGTAGACTGTGCTGGAATTTCTAATGCCTCCCCAAGCACCTAGCAGGAGTCTGTCTGGAGAACCACAGGGCTCACTACACCCAAGCTTCCAAATTAAAAAGGCCCTAATACTTTAATAATCATCATCAGACTTATTCTCGGCCTATTACACAGGAGAGGAAGGCTTTACGCTTTCATTGTGGGATGTGGTTTTCTTTCAGGGATTAAAGAAATAAACCCATTCAAATGACAGGTAATTTTTTCCAAACAGCCATTTTCCATCTTTCATGAGGAGCCCCAGGTGGTCCTCCTGTTCAACTCAACCTCACACTATGTCTCCTATTAATATTTGCTGTTTGTTCTGCCACCGTGTATTTATCTGTAGTCCTCTCCAAGGAAAAAGGATGTCAACGGTTTGGGCACAAAGGTAGCTTAGCTCTCCATGCAAGAGCAAAATTGGAGATGGAAATGAGCTCCGTTAAAGTACTGCAGTTCTATTTCCCTAATGAAGCAGAACTCTTGCACTGAGCTAGTCTTAAAGCACTGTAATCAAGTACAGTTCTTACAGTGCCTGAGTTATATAGAGCCCCATGTACAGCAAGGTAATTATCAGCTGCCATGGCTTAGAAGTGCTACTTTCCCTTCTACTTTTTGCTCAGCTTGTTGGAAGGAAAATTACTAAGCCTAGCTTTGTAAGAAATATCTGTAGAAAAGGGCAATGGAGATATTCAACCTACCAATGGATATCCAGAAGGAGAGGTATCCTTAGGGATTCTGGAGCTCTCTTTATTATACTACCTGTTTCAAAAGACTAGCTAAGCAAAGCTCAAATTCCATTTCTTAATGGTTGGCATGATGACAGTGTAGAAATTGCTTCATAACAACATCCGGTGATAAATGAATTACAATATTGAAGAGTTTCATGTGCAACAAGAATGATTTCTCTATGATGGAAAGGCAAGTGCAACTGAGAGTAACATGATATTGACAGAGAAGAGCGGTGGTGGGGTGGAGAGGAGAGGGGAAGTGTAATAAATGCCCAATACTTCGAGTGAAATCCTGACCCCACTGAAGTCAATTGGAGTTTTGCCATTAACTTTAGCGGAGCTAGGATTTCATACTTTGCCGGTGGGAAGTAGGTACTTGTCCAGAGTTTATGTTTCTCCTGCGTACATTTTGTATCTTTTTTAAGTCAGTAAAGCCATTTTTTAAAAGTATATTAGCTAGGTGAACTCCAATAAGCTACTTAAACAGCACAAGCTGAACATTGTGTGCAAATAACAAACATGTCTAATGTGCTCCCTTTCTCACAGCAGCAGTTGAGATCATGAGCTCAGGACCCTTGTACAGAAGTAATATTATACAGATACACTGGTTAATGGTTCTAGTGACAGTGTACCTTGCACTGATAATAAAGGTTTGTTTTCTAATTTTATTCCATCTAAATGTGTGAAACATGCCAAAGGGAAGCATTCCTTTGGAAACTTCCATGCGAGCACAGAGTCCTTGGGGAAAAAGACTCTGATGCGCCCTGACAATCAATGGTCATTATTTATATCCCTGTTCATGAACCACACATCTCACAGCCCTGCTTCAGACAACACAGAAAAGAATAAGAAAATATGGGCCAAACAAAGCAGAGGGAACTGCACTGAGCAAATTGTTCCAGAATAATGAGATACAGATGACCTAAAAATGTACCAAA
The DNA here is from genome assembly GCF_965140295.1 of Lepidochelys olivacea. Classification (NCBI taxonomy): domain Eukaryota; kingdom Metazoa; phylum Chordata; order Testudines; family Cheloniidae; genus Lepidochelys; species Lepidochelys olivacea. The sequence continues at coordinate 273,810,863 of NC_140411.1, forward strand.
AACTTGATTGAAAAGAATTTGACTTTTATTTGATTGCATAAGCAGATGTAACAGAAGGAAGATCAATAGGCAAACTGTTCTCAAGATGCGACCTGTAAAAACAGAAATGTTTGTTCCAGATCCCATGGATGTGAGCTCCGGCAGTGGATACACAGAGAGGCTCCTTACTTTACATGGCTAGAGAAAGTGGACAATAAAGTGATGCAGGTTGTAGACCATTTAAGATCTTTTAAGTCTGTAGGACAGGATTTCAGAGTCAGTCCACTGATTTAAAGGGAGCCAGTCACCAAGGAACCAGATGTTTGGCGGTTAAGAAAAAACTAAAAAATATCTAATAGCAGCCCTCTGCACAAGACAAACTAGCTGCAAAAACTGCTCCAGGCACAGTTAATCCTAGTGCAACCAGGAGGATTCCATCCACACATCTGCACAAGCCATGGCTACAAGATCGTTGAACTCATACCTTGGAAAAAGTGGCAAAAAGTACATAACTACTGATGTAGGGCTCAGGGAACCGGTAGATATGGAGTCTTTCACCTCTACATCAGGGTGTCCAACATCAAACCAGATAATGCTAGCCGGGAAATGGCAATCTGTCTGCAGGCCAAAACTGACATGTGCACATATGCACACATAGAGGCCCTTGAATATATGGGAAGGAATTGAAAATAAATTGAAATGAAGCAACTCACAAGATAGTCTTCTTAGTGACTTACTGAGAACACTCTATGCCCTGGTCTACACTAGGACTTTAGGTCAAATTTAGCAGCGTTAAATCGATGTAAACCTGCACCCGTCCACACGATGAAGCCTTTCATTTCGACTTAAAGGGCTCTTAAAATCGATTTCCTTACTCCACCCCTGACAAGTGGATTAGCGCTTAAATCGGCCTTACCGGGTCGAATTTGGGGTACTGTGGACACAATTCAACGGTATTGGCCTCTGGGAGCTATCCCAGAGTGCTCCATTGTGACTGCTCTGGACAGCACTCTCAACTCAGATGCACTGGCCAGGTAGACAGGAAAAGAACCGCGAACTTTTGAATCTCATTTCCTGTTCGGCCAGAGTGGCAAGCTGCAGGTGACCATGCAGAGCTCATCAGCAGAGGTGACCATGATGGAGTCCCAGAATCGCAAAAGAGCTCCAGCATGGACTGAACGGGAGGTACGGGAACTGATCGCTGTATGGGGAGAGGAATCCGTGTTATCAGAACTCCGTTCCAGTTTTCGAAATGCCAAAACCTTTGTCAAAATCTCCAAGGGCATGAAGGACAGAGGCCATAACAGGGACCCGAAGCAGTGCCGCGTGAAACTTAAGGAGCTGAGGCAAGCCTACCAGAAAACCAGAGAGGCAAACGGCCGCTCCAGGTCAGAGCCCCAAACATGCCACTTCTATGATGAGCTGCATGCCATTTTAGGGGGTTCAGCCACCACTACTCCAGCCATGTTGTTTGACTCCTTCAATGGAGATGGAGGCAACACAGAAGCAGGTTTTGGGGACAAAGAAGATGATGATGATGAGGAGGAGGAGGTTGTAGATAGCTCAAAGCGAGCAAGCGGAGAAACTGGTTTTCCCGACAACCAGGAACTGTTTCTCACCCTGGACCTGAAGCCAGTACCCCCGAACCCACCCAAGGCTGCCTCCTGGACCCGGCAGATGGAGAAGGGACCTCCGGTGAGTGTACCTTTTAAAATACTATACATGGTTTAAAAGCAAGCATGTGAAAGGATTACTTTGCCCTGGCATTCGCAGCTCTCCTGGATGTACTCCCAAAGCCTTTGCAAAAGGTTTCTGGGGAGGGCAGCCTTATTGCGTCCTCCATGGTAGGACACTTTACCACTCCAGGTCAGTAACACATACTCGGGAATCATTGTACAACAAAGCATTGCAGTGTATGTTTGCTGGCGTTCAAACAACATCCGTTCTTTATCTCTCTGTGTTATCCTCAGGAGAGTGAGATATCATTTATGGTCACCTGGTTGAAATAGGGTGCTTTTCTTCAGGGGACACTCAGAGGTGCCAGTTCCTGCTGGGCTGTTTGTCTGTGGCTGAACAGAAATGTTCCCCGCTGTTAGCCACGGGGAGAGGGGAGGGTTGAGGGAGTAGCCACGCGGTGGGGGGAGGCAAAATGCGACCTTGTAATGAAAGCACATGTGCTATGTATGTAATGTTAACAGCAAGGTTTACCCTGAAAGAGTGTAGCCACTGTTTTATAAAATGTGTCTTTTTAAATACCGCTGTCCCTTTTTTTTTCTCCACCAGCTGCATGTGTTTCAATGATCACAGGATCTTCTCCTTCCCAGAGGCTAGTGAAGATTAGAAAGAAAAAAAAATGCACTCGTGATGAAATGTTCTCTGACCTCATGCTGTCCTCCCACACTGACAGAGCACAGACAAATGCGTGGAGGCAAATAATGTCAGAGTGCAGAAAAGCACAAAATGACCGGGAGGAGAGGTGGCGGGCTGAAGAGAGTAAGTGGCGGGCTGAAGAGAGTAAGTGGAGGGCTGAAGACAGGGCTTAAGCTCAAATGTGGCAGCAGTGTGATGAAAGGAGGCAGGATTCAATGCTGAGGCTGCTGGAGGATCAAACCAGTATGCTCCAGTGTATGGCTGAGCTGCAGTAAAGGCAGCTGGAGCACAGACTGCCACTACAGCCCCTGTGTAACCAACCGCCCTCCTCCCCAAGTTCCATAGCCTCCACACCCAGATGCCCAAGAACGCGGTGGGGGGGCCTCCGGCCAACCAGCCACTCCACCACAGAGGATTGCCCAAAAAACAGAAATCTGGCATTCAATAAATTTTAAAGTTGTAAACTTTTAAAGTGCTGTGTGGCATTTTCCTTCCCTCCTCCACCACCCCTCCTGGGCTACCTTGGTAGTCATCCCCCTATTTGTATGATGAATTAATAAAGAATTCATGAATGTGATGCAACAATGACTTTATTGCCTCTGCAAGTGGTGATTGAAGGGAGGAGGGGCGGGTGGTTAGCTTACAGGGAAGTAGAGTGAACCAAGAGGCGGGGGGTTTCATCAAGGAGAAACAAACAGAACTTTCACACCGTAGCCTGGCCAGTCATGAAACTGGTTTTCAAAGCTTCTCTGATGCGTACCACGCCCTCCTGTGCTCTTCTAACCGCCCTGGTGTCTGGCTGCGCATAACTGGCTGCGCAGCCAGGCGATTTGCCTCAACCTCCCACCCTGCCATAAACGTCTTCCCCTTACTCTCACAGATATTGTGGAGCACACAGCAAACAGTAATAACAGTGGGAATATTGGTTTCGCTGAGGTCTAACTGAGTCAGAAACTGCACCAGCGCGCTTTTAAACGTCCAAATGCACATTCTACCACCATTCTGCACTTGCTCAGCCTGTAGTTGAACAGCTCCTGACTACTGTCCAGGCTGCCTGTGTATGGCTTCATGAGCCATGGCATTAAGGGGTAGGCTGAGTCCCCAAGGATAACTATAGGCATTTCAACATCCCCAACAGTTATTTTCTGGTCTGGGAATAAAGTCCCTTCCGGCAGCTTTTGAAACAGACCAGAGTTCCTGAAGATGCGAGCGTCATGTACCTTTCCCGGCCATCCCACGTTGATGTTGGTGAAACATCCCTTGTGATCCACCAGAGCTTGCAGCACTATTGAAAAGTACCCCTTGTGGTTTATGTACTTGGCGGCTTGGTGTTCCGGTGCCAAGATAGGGATATGGGTTCCGTCTATAGCCCCACTACAGTTAGGGAATCCCATTGCAGCAAAGCCATCCACTATGACCTGCACATTTCCCAGGGTCACTACCCTTGATATCAGCAGATCTTTGATTGCGTGGGCTACTTGCATCACAGCAGCCCCCACAGTAGATTTGCCCACTCCAAATTGATTCCCAACTGACTGGTAGCTGTCTGGCGTTGCAAGCTTCCACAGGGTTATCGCCACTCGCTTCTCAACTGTGAGGGCTGCTCTCATCTTGGTATTCATGCGCTTCAGGGCAGGGGAAAGCAAGTCACAAAGTTCCATGAAAGTGCCCTTACACATGCGAAAGTTTTGCAGCCACTGGGAGTTGTCCCAGACCTGCAACACTATGCGGTCCCACCAGTCTGTGCTTGTTTCCTGAGCCCAGAATCAGCATTCCACAGCATGAACCTGCCCCATTAGCACCATGATGCAAGCATTGGCAGGGCCCATGCTTTCAGAGAAACCTGTGTCTATGTCCTGATCACTCATGTGACCGCGCTGACTTCGCCTCCTCGCCCGGTATCGCTCTGCCAGGTTCTGGTGCTGCATATGCTGCTGGATAATGCGTGTGGTGTTTAATGTGCTCCTAATTGCCAAAGCGAGCTGAGCGGCTTCCATGCTTGCCTTGGTATGGCGTCCGCACAGAAAAAAGGCGTGGAACGATTGTCTGCCATTGCTGTGACGGAGGGAGGGGTGACTGACGACATAGCTTACAGGGTTGGCTTACAGGGAATTAAAATCAACAAAGGGGGTGGCTTTACATCAATGAGTATTTCAGGCAGGACTTCACGGAGGGTTCCAATAAGAAATGGTGCACCTAAGTAATTGTTCTTATTGGAACAAGCAGGTTGGTCTGGCCTCTGATTGATACCTGGCTAGATTTACCTCACTGCACCTTCTCTGTGAATGACTGCAGTGTGACCTAGAGGAATGAGTCCCCTAGACGGGGGAGGGGGGGAAGCAAATGAGTACAAAACAAATCTGGTCTATTTCTTGTTTTGATCCACTCCATCTATCTTTTACATCTTTGGCTGGCAGCAGACGGTGCAGAAGGACTGCAAGCCATCCACATCTCATGGCTGCTCGGCAGAAGATGGTACAATAGGACTGCTAGCAATCCGTATCGCCTGCCTATTCACCATAAGATGGTTCAATAGGACTGACTGCAGGACTAAAGAGAATGACCTGGTCAAGTCACTTCTAATGTAATCCCTGCACCCATGTCTGCCCAGGCGCTCCTGGCCAATGTGGCCAGGAGCACCTCGGACATGACGATGATGGCTACCAGTCCTATTGTACCATCTGCTGCCACAAGGCAAGGGGTTGATGCTGCTGTGTAGCAATGCAGGACCATGTCTGCCAGCACCCAGGAGACATACGGTGACGGTTACCTGAGCGGGCTCCATGCTTGCTGTGGTATGGTGTCGGCAAAGTTAACTCAAGAAAAAAGGCGCGAAATGATTGTCTGCTGCTGCTTTCCGGAGGGAGGGAGGGAAAGGGGCCTGACGATATGTACCCAGAACCACCCGCGACAATGTTTTAGCCCCATCAGGCATTGGGATCTCAATGCAGAATTCCAATGGGCAGCGGAGACTGCGGGAACTGTGGGATAGATACGCACAGTGCAACGCTCCGGAAGTCGACGCTTGCCTCGGTACTGTGGGAGCGCTCCGCCGAGTTAATGCACTTAATGCACTTAGAGCATTTTCTGTGGGGACACACACATACTCGAATATTTAAAACCGATTTCTATAAATTTGACCTAATTTCGTAGTGTAGACATACCCTAATGTTCTGCTTGGCAAGAGCAGCAATGTCAACATTGAGCTCTGTTGTGGCAAACCACAGTATTTGAGAGAGATTCATCCAACTGTGAAAACAATACTTGGATCTGATGTGCCTCCACGGTCAACAAGGTGTTCTCACAAACATACTATCTAAATTATTGCTTCAGATCCTGCCCAGCCCAGGTCAGGAGGGGCCATTAGTTGTAAAAAAAACACGGTGTTCTGCTCCATATTAACCTTGATATATAGATGGAAATCACTTACTGGTCTGAAGGGATATGCAAACCCCATACTAGGCAAGAAAGGGTTAATGTGCTGCTGCAAGCTCAGTCAGCCCCACCCTGCTGCGCATGCAACAGGAGGGGTTAAAAGGAAAGAAACCAGCTCAGCTGAGAGCTAAAAGTATTGCTGGGATTCGTGGGGGAGCAGATAAGAAAGTGGTGAGGATGCTTTACAGAGCGTTAATGAGATCAGTCGTAGATTGTGGGTGTCAAACCTTTAGTGCTGTATCCAGATCGCAGAAGTTAGAGTCAATTCAAGTTCAAGCACTATGAATTGAACGAGGTGCATTATTTTTCGACATCGCTGTGGGTAATACAGGCCGCTACGGAGAAACGCCTGTCAAGTTAATAATGAAAATGTGAGATCTGATGTTTTGGGCTAACGTCAAGGGAAATTGCAGCGATAAAAATACTGTACAAATATATGAGGAGTTTTGGGAATTAAGTGGATGAAATGTATCCAGATACAATAAGAAGAGATTAAAATCTATAGTTATGGGGCAGTACATTATACCTGGAAAATAGTCTCTCTGGATGTGGATTTAGAATTATATAATGAAGGGAAAGAAACAGGTGTCCTATATGACAGATAAAATTTATGAGTACATGTATGGTAAATGGAGTCACCACTGCTGAATATATACTGATGGAGCTCAAGATGAAAACACGGGACGGGTGGGAGCAGCCTTTTGCATTCTTGAGTTTGGAGTTAATAAAATTAAAAGAATGTCTAATTTTATAGCTGTTATGACAGCTGAATTGGTGGGAATAATATCAGTAAACTGGATAAAGGATGCATGGCCTACCTCAGCTGTTATCTTTTCAGATTCATTATAAAATATATACTGGCTATTAAAAGGGGTACCTCAGAAGCAGGAGTGATCTAATCAATGAAATATTGTTTTTAACAGCAGAGTTAGTATGCTCCGCTATGAACACGGTACTAGGATGGATTCCAGCTCATGCTGAGATACCTGGCAATGAAATAGTGGCTCAGAAAGCAAAACAAATCTTTAAAAATGGAGAAATTGAGATACGGATTCCTTTGAGTAAGCAGGAATTTAAAAGTTTAGTTTAAAAAGGATTTTAAAAGGAACGGCTCAGCATTGTGGACCAAGGAGAAACGAAAAAGAATATTCTATGAAGTATGCCCCAGAATAGAGGATAATGAACTACTTCAAAGTTGTGAAAGGATCAGGGAAGTGCTCATATTTAGATCGTTATCTGGTCACTGTGGTTTGAATAATAATTTATATTTAATGAATAGACACAAAGATGGGTGATGGCACACATGTACGGTTAAAGAAACAATTTATCCCCTGATACAGGAATGCAGGGATTGTTCCCAGGAAAGACAGGCTCTTTATGAAGAATTCAGATGCTCTCCGGTGACAGAAAATACTATGAGGGGTTGAGTGAGAGTATTGGGAAAGTAGAACATTACAAAAGTTCTATTACATTTTTTAAGGCAACAGAGGTAACAAAGTGTCGGCATGAATGTACCAGGAATATACTAGGTGGTGTTATAAAACTCAGCAGATAATTCTGCTTCACCATAAAGTATAAGAAGAATTGGGGAGCTAGGGCTAGTAGCTCTACATTCTATGCCAACAGGAGAAAGCTCTCCCATCAGCATAATAAATCCACCTCCGCGAGAGGCAGCAGCTATGTTGGCAGGAGAAACTGTCCAAACAGGTGCTTGGTTGGTGTAACTTATTCACACCCCTGAGCAGGGCCGTCCCTACCTATATGCAAAGTGCACAGATTTCCTGGTGTCCTGCTCAGCTGCATGCTGCTCCAGCCCCTGCCCCACCTCTTCCCCATGGCCCCCACTCTGCTCTGCCCCAGCCCCACCTCTTCCCACCCCTGCTCTGCCCCCACTCCCCATAAGACTGCAGCAGGGCCAGGCCTGCACTCACTGGCAGCGGGAAGTGCAGCGACCCAGACCCAGCCACGCTGCCGGTGAGTGCTAGGGGGAAGTTCCCCACAGCCTCCCAAGCCAATACCCCCCCCCCCACACACACAGAGGCCTGGGTCTTGTCATAAATATAAAGGGAAGGGTAAACACCTCTAAATCCCTCCTGGCCAGAGGAAAAACCCTTTCACTGGTAAAGGGTTAAGAAGCTAGGATAACCTTGCTGGCACCTGACCAAAATGACCCATGAGGAGACAAGATACTTTCAAAGCTGGAGCTGGGGGGAGAAACAAAGGTTCTCTCTGTCTGTGTGAGGCTTTTGCTGGGACCGGAGTAGGAATATAGGTCAGAACTCCTGTAAAGAGTTAATAAGCAATCTAGTTAGATATGCATTAGATTCAGTTTTGTTTGAATGGCTGATACAATAACTTGTGCTGAATGTAGATTCCTGTTTTTGTGTTTTTTTGTAACTTAAGGTTTTGCCTACAGAGATTTTCTATGTTTTGAATCTGATTACCCTGTAAGGTATTTACCATCCTGATTTTACAGAGGTGATTCTTTTACTTTTTCTTCAATTAAAATTCTTCTTTTAAGAACCTGGTTGCTTTTTCATTGTTCTTAAGATCCAAGGGTTTTGGTCTGTGTTCACCTATGCAAATTGGTGAGGATTTTTATCAAGCCTTCCCCAGGAAAGGGGTGTAGGGCTTGGAGTTATTTTGGGGGGAAAGACGTTTCCAAGTGGGCTCTTTCCCTGTTATTTTTGTTAGATGCTTGGTGGTGGCAGCAATAAGGTCCAGGGACAAAAGATAAAATAGTCTGTACCTTGGGGAAGTTTTAATCTAAGCTGGTAAAAATAAGCTTAGGGGGGTTCTTCATGCAGGTCCCCACATCTGTACCCTAGAGTTCAGAGTGGGGAAGGAACCTTGACAGGCCCCCCACACCCCCTACCCCACCGGGGGGCTGTGTAGAGCCCCAGAATAGCTAGGGATGGCCCTGCCCCTGAGCAGTGTAAGTTATACTGAAGTAAGTGGTAGTGTAGACCTGGCCCTAGAGTAAGCCCTCAGCTCTCCCTCAATGAGAGAAGCCTGGCTAGTGTCAGGAACTGAGCAGAGGCTGTGGCCTGCCAGGGTGTCCTTGAGAGAAGGTAGGCCTGATGCAAGGCTGTCCTTAGCCATAGGCAGAATAGGCAGCCGCGTAGGGCACCACTCTGTCTAGGGCACCACTCTGCCGGGAGTCCAGACAGACGGGAAGCAGTGGAGCATGTAAGAGCAGGGATGCTGTGTCCTAGAGAGAGCCGAATGCAGCACAGTCTGAGGGAGGGGATTGGCTGCTGGGGTCTCTGGGAAGGGGAGGGGCTAGGGGTGGGGGAAGGAACTCACCTGTGAGTGAGACTCTCTCCCCCGGCGTGAGGTGAGGCAGGCTGGGCGGCTGCAGTATCCTTTGTTGCCCCCCATAACGTCCATTCTCCTCCCCCCCACCACGGAGCACCCTCCCTTCCCCCCACGGAGCACCCCTTTCTCCTGCCTCCCCTCCGGCAGGGCTGTGTTGGGTGAGGGGAAGGGGTGGGCTGACTGGCTGCAGTGCTGAGGAATGAAAGTGAAAGTAACTCACTTCCTCGGCAGCCAGCCAGGATTGGAATAGTCACACAGAGCTGGCTGGGCCAGATAGCATGAGTGAAAAATCAGGACAAGGGGTTGGGGATAGAGTGACCAGGTGTCCCACTTTTAGAGGGACAGTCCCAATTTTGGGATCTTTTTCTTATATAGGCTCCTATTACCCCCCATCCCCTGTCCTGGTTTTTCACACTTGCTGTCTGGTCACCCTCGGTGGGGGGTTATTGGTGACTATATAAGACAAAGCCCCAAATATCAGGACTGGCCCTATAAAATCAGGACATCTGGTCACCCTAGCTGGGGAGCGCGTCTCTCCCCTGGGCTGGCAGTGATCCATCTTATCCGGGGGGGAGCTGCGCAGGGCAGGATAAGCTGCTGTGGCTCCATGGGTGCCCCGTCCCTGAGATCAGATGCTGTGCTAACTTCACCATGGTCCATTGGGCTGGCGGTGGTGCCCATTGGCGTGTGATCGGACCTGAGGGTTTGCTGCTGCTGTTGCTACTCTGCCCCCCAAGAGGTGGATTTTGGGGTCCTGCAGTTTTCCACCTATCTCCTCCTCTACTGCAGCTGTTGGACCAGCAGGCTGGGGTGTGAGTGAGCCAAGCATGAAAGCAGTACTGTGTTGCCATTTAGATTGTCATTTAACAGCTTTGTTTGCCAAAAATGTTTGCTAACAATCCTGAATCCAGTTTCAATATTTTTTTTTAAAAAAATCAATATCTTAGCCGAAAACAGAAAATTAAGTTGTTGACAATTATTTGTGACAAGTTTGGTTTGGGGCAGGGAGTGGGCCAGTTTTCATCAGAGAAACAAAAAATGCTGACTGGCTTTCCTATAGCCCTGTTACTGCTAAATAGAGCCCTCCAACAACTGTAATATGCTTATCTCCTTACTAGTGTTTTGAGTGACCATATGTTGTATTAAGATTCTCTTGCTTTTTTTCCCAGTGAGTCAGTATAGCTTTTGCCAGCCCAGAGGTTGGGCAGCCAATGTCTTATGTTTTCACAATGTTTTGTCCAACTTTCATAAAGTAGATACATGGTTAATATGAGTTAAAAAGGCCAGGGACGCTTCCTTGTGAAGAATCTGTGCAGCAGATCATGCTCAAACTGTGAACATGTCAGTTGTTGATGGAACTTTAGAGGCAGTGATTTATCATGTATTTCCGGCCGTGCCCAAAATGTGCTGCTATTTGCTAACATCTTTCCAAACAAAAATAAGGCACAATAGGACTCCTGTAACACTTCTGTGCTGCCTTAATCAAGAGGAGATGATTCTGTGCTGACTTCATTTTGGTCACTTTGTGCTTTACCTAGGAATAAAACTAGGGTTATATTTTGCCACTGTTTGGAAACCCAGCTTATTAAACTGGATAATGCCATTGATCTATTTACAGTATAAGGTTGATAGAGAGTTGTAACTAACATTAAGACTGATGCCTACTATACATTTAAAACTAAAAAGTGACTTTGTAAAAATGACATGGGTTTCCAGCTCTCCTGTTTGTCAGTCAGGGTGGATCACCTTGTGAGGTGTCTTCACACTAGCTCAAGGTCACAGACTCATGACTTTCCTATATTAGTTATTTTAAATAATATTTCTGATAATCTGATCATTTAAACAGTTATTTCTTTAAAAAAACACCCTTATAAGTTATGTCATATCAAAAACAACTTTCCGGGTCACAAAAAAGAAAATGGAAAGATGAAATAGGATTAGCTGTACAAGCACAGAAGGGTTCTATACTTAAGTTTGTACATCATGAAAACAACAAAGTTGATCAAGAGCATCAAGTAACTGCAGCAGAAAATATTTATGCAGACGAAGCTCAAGAAATGCAACAACACAGAGAACAACCATTTGAAACAGATGCAGACACAAAACAAGAAATTACAACAGTTGAAACTGTACTAGCATGGGATATAGATGACATTGGCACATGGCCGCAATTTTTAAACAATGAATTCCATGCCATTATATTTGAGAAAGGCCCTGGGAGAATAAGAGGTCTTGAATATCCTAAAGACATTAGAGGTAGGAAATTCACAGAAAACAATTACTACCAAAGACTTTCTAATGGTGAAATTGTCAACAGACAGTGGCTTGTGTACTCTAAATGCAAGGATGTTGTATTTTGTTTCCCATGCAAGATTTTCAATAGTTGCAATTTTAAGATAGCAACCATGGGTATTAATGATTGGAAAAATCTTAGTCACATATTACTGCAACATGAAAAGGCACATCACATTGAAAGTATGCATAAACGGTGTGAGCTGAGTGTAAGGTTAAAAAATCAGACAACTCTTGATGCCCAGAATCAAAGATTGCTGAAGTCAGAGAAGCAGCATTGGTGTTGTGTTCTTGAACATCTATTATCTATTGTTGAATATCTATCAACAAACAATCTTGCTTTTAAAGGAAGCATTGAGAAATTATTCCAGACCAAAATGGCAATTTTTTGGGCCTTGTACAATTGCTGGGAAAATTTGACACAGTGATGAGTGAACATCTCCAAAGAGTAACTGGAAATGAAATACATGACCACTATTTGGGACCAAGAATTCAAAATGAGCTGATCATGCTAATGAATCATGCTATATCATGCTAATGAATGATAAAGTGAGAGTGTCAGTGAATGACTCTAGATGTGAATGCTAACACCTCAATCCATCTGTCATACAAAGTGAGGACCAAGAACCAGTAACGTTAAAGGCACAGACACTTAAATTAGGATAATATCATCACAATTTGACCCATACTATCAAGGCGGGGAAGCCCAAAATCTTATGCCCTGTATCTTATTTATTCCTGCTTCTTGTTTAGCAAACTCCATCTAATTCTTCACATGACCATTTTCTTCAAAGGAAAGAACCTGTATTCTACTTCACATAATTACATATCAGTGGTCCAGCAATCCTACAATAAAAAACATGCCATTTCTATTTCAACTTTCTAAGAGGCTGACAATGAGATGACAATGAAGGGGAAACTGATTTTTAAACATGCTGAAAATTACTGGGGATGAACAAAAGTTTCAGTTACAAATCTTCCCTCCAAACTCAAATAGAGCCCAAACACTGAGCACTCCCTTAAACAAAGGAACAATTACAGTATCTACTAAATTTAAGAGGATAGTTGGTTTTGTAGCAAGTAGTACTTGGTTAATAGCAACTGAGAGATGTTCTTTAAATGAAAGCGAAATGCACTTAACATTTCTTGCTGATGAACCATTAATTTGCTCACTCAGGAATCAAATTTCTTCTTCAGTTTTACATTTCCTCATAAGAAGCAAAGGAGAAACAGTATTTCAGCCAGTGTGTAGGTTATGACAGAGAAGCATGTGAATTTAAAGCTTTGTAGGTTAGGAGAACTAGTATTTTCCTATGATGAAACCACATCTGCATAACTAGCCACTGACCTTTGTTCTTATCCTCAGCAAATGTACCGTCTTCATAACAAAAGTAAAGCTGAGAGATTTGAAAATGTCAAAATAAAAGACCAACAAAGAGGCCCCCCCCCCCATCGATATAAATATTTACATTTGAAATATCCATTTGCTGAACTGGATATTTCAGCCACCAAGAATCATTTGAATCTCAATGGGTCCATGATGAAGACCTACTAGTACTCCTGCTTTGAAAAGCAGCAAAAACAGCATTTTTTTACTTCTGATGTGTACATGGTAAACAGCTTTCCACCTTATAAAGTGGCTTACATTCCAACAATGCCATATCTCGGCTGTTCAGTTTTTATGATATCATCCAGACTTCACAGCTGTATACCTTACTAATAGTGAATGCAGACCCTTCAGAAGACAGCTGTTTTTATTATTAATAGGAATAAAACAGATGCGTGTTTTAAAACTATCCCAAATAATGTGTCATGTAGCAGAGAGGGGAGGGGATAGCTCAGTGGTTTGAGCATTGGCCTGCTAAACCCACGGTTGTGAGAGAATCCATCTGAATTCACAAACTTTTCAGATCTGGAACTGCAGTGGCCAAAATGCACACCATGGGTGTTTAAATATAGCCTTCTTCAGTTTATGGAGATTACAGATCAGTGTGCAATGCTTCACCAAGATCCAGAGAGCCAGCCTATACCGTGGTGTTGGATCTTCCACTGGCCCAATCTTCCCCTTCCGGTCCATAGGTAGGAGGGGATCCTCAGCCTATGGATTTGGAGCTAGCCCCACAAAGGGACTTAGGCATTGTGATGCTAAGCGTGGCAGCACCTGACTTTTAGGTACCTTGCCACTACGAGGAACCCAGGGCCCCAATTTAGTCACTGGGCCACAGCCTGGGTGAGAATGACTCTGTATCCTAATGGTTAGAGCACTCACCTGGGCAGGAGGGAGACCCAAGCTCTAGTTCCCTCTGCTCCAATGCATGTTTAATTATTTATACAAAGTAGAACCGCTTCAACAGGAAAGATTCCTCCTTAAAAATAAGTGCACTTTCACTTCCTTCTGTGGATTTGACTCAGCTCCCTCTGCATATCATGATAAAAGATGTAGATATAAAGTTTGCCAGTCTTTAAAACTACGCTCCAGGTTTTTTTATTTCATTTTAGGTTTTTAATACTAGTTTAAAGCACTTCTATGAAAAGAAATTCTGTTGCCTTCTATGAATATCTTACAAATCAACAAACAGGTGTAAATGGAATCAAACCTAAGTTTAGTCTATAAATGGTAAATTAGCAATATGCTAATGAGGGCCTAACAGGAACAATTTGCACTATCTTTCTAAAGTTCTTTCCAACAGACTTTATCATTTAATACATCTTAGGAAACTTTTTGATAACAGAGTATGTCATAATGATCCTCAGAGACTTGTGGTTATACTGATGTGCCAGAACACTGAGTACATTAATGATGAAAGAATCATCCTGTCTTAAAGTACACAACTATTAATGCTTTGCAAGTGTGCTTTGCCTGGAATTTAAATGGACTATAAATAATTGTTTCTTGTTATATTTATGTCAATAGTTGGATAAGTTGTGAAAGGCTTGTCCTTCTTTTAACATATTAAAGTCTGGAGTGATTTTTTTTTGTCATTGCTAAAAATGATCATTTATTTTCCTTACAACGTGGAAGCTAACTGCCTGACCAAGTTAGAGAAAATACACAAATTCATGATGAAAATGCAGAGGCCACTGTTAAGATAAAAAGATGATCCATAACATTTTTATCTTACTCCAGACACCCATAAATGAAGTTCAATGTAATGTTTACCATTGTTTCAAAGTAGTTTTCTATTAAGTTGTTAATTGGATTGTAAATGCATAAAAATGTATGATTATATAGTGGAAAAACTTCTGTTTCCATTGACGTGCAATTTCAAAGGGCAAACATATGAAATTGCTTTTATTGGAGAAGATAAGCTAATTTTATTACTCACATACAGTATAAGGTATGTGAGCTGCTGAAGAACTGGCTACTAAGCAAATAAAAAGTGTACAAAGGGCAATGGGTCACTAATCAAAAACATTTATAAACTTAGTTCCCTCATGTAGCTATAATTAAATACTAAGGGCCAGATTTTCAGTCCTCTGCCTCCATTTGTTCATGGGCAAAATTGTGCATATGCAAACCTGCATGTGCAAACAGATATATTAACACTTGTGTGTGCTCTTGATGTAGTCTAACACCAATGGGGCCAATGAATTTGACAGTTCAAAGGCTAACAGTTGTGCATATACAAGTGACTCTTTGAGGAGTGTGTCAAGTGTTTGAATGTTTAGCAGCTGTTTGCAGTTCACCCCTGCAATGCCCAGACATACATTTGTGCATATCAGTTTTAATTAGATTTTGCAGTCCCACAAATGGAGGCCAGGCCTGGCCAGGCTGAAAATTGAGATCTTAATGACCATAGTAGTCAAAACCATGGTTTTATATACCCCATCTAAAAGACACCTCATTGTCCCCTAATACCATGGACAACTTTGTTCCTGATTGATGCATGGTTTTGTAAGGGGAGAACTGGAGCACAAGGATCCTTCCCCCCCACCTCCTTCTGTTCTTCCTGTGCACTGGCAACAACCTCTCTGCACCCAGGGAACACAAGGACTGACAACTCCTAGCTCCCCCTGGAGCACAATCCAATCCAAAGTTGGCACAGAGAAGGGAGTTATGTCTCTCAGCCCCCACACTGACCCATGGAACTGGTGAGGCCTAAGAGTGGTATCTGCTGCACCATCTCAAAACGTTGTGCAGTATGTATGCTCCTCTTGTGACATGAGATGCTCAGGTAGGAACTGGGACTCCAGAGGCATGTTAGAGTGGTCCGCCTCCACAATGTACATAATGTGGGGCAGGGGTTAGATCTATGCCACAATCTGGCCCCAGTGCCAGGGGCTTGCTGGGGAAGAGAACCACCAATACATCAGCTACTATTTCCTATAGCAGCTAAGTGTTCATTCCTTGGAATGCTTGCATCCAAGGACAGCCCCACCGTAACGCTGCTTAGCTTGAGAGATCTGATGATACATGAAAAGCATCTAGGTGCCATATTAAATATGCATTCCCTTTCCTACTAACATCAATCCATCAAGATTTTAATGTGGTGGTTTTCTTTTTATTCTGTGAGGCCCTTGGAATGTTGAGGCAGATAGGCACCACGGAAATGGATGCATTTATTGATTGTGGGTTTTGTTTTGTTTTGTTTTGAATATGAGAACTTGTCATCAACAAGAGAGCTTCTGCTGAAAATGCTCATACTCATCTTTCCAGGAAATGAAACCTCTATCTCGTCCTCACCCTTCAAACGTATGAGGGGTTGGTTTGTTTGGGTTTTTTTTTTTGCATTTATACCACCAGCAAAAGATTATCAGATAATTATTTCTGAAGAGCGATTCCTTTTCATTCACTCATTGGATCAAAGTTGACCTGGGTAAGTCCACTGGGTTCACTAGGTTTACTCCAGAGATGAATCAGGCTCATTGTTTATTTCTGGGTTTAAACCCATTTTTATATGAAGGCTGAATGTGGCATTTAATTGGTGAGGATTTTTATCAAGCCTTCCCCAGTAAAGGGGTGTAGGGTTTGGGAGGATTTTGGGGGAAAGACGTTTCCAAGCGAGCTCTTTTCCTGTTATATATTTGTTAGACGCTTGGTGGTGGCAGCAATAAAGTCCAAGGGCAAAAGGTAAAATAGTTTGTACCTTGGGGAAGTTTTAACCTAAGCTGGTAAAAATAAGCTTAGGGGGGTTTTCATGCAGGTCCCCACATCTGTACCCTAGAGTTCAGAGTGGGGAAGGAACCTTGACTAACACAGCTGCTACTCTGAAACCATTTAATTACTGTTTTCTAAAAATCACTTTCCCATTTTTGCGCTCTTCTGATTAAAGACCAGTTTTAGTCAAGCCTCAGTCACCTGTGTGAGAAACAAGATCCTGCAGCCATTGTGTTAAGCAGTTTGTTTTGTTACTCATGCTGTAGTCAGCAATAGTCTAACTAGTGCTTGTCAACAACAATTATGATTTTCATGTTATTAGTCACTTTCCTGATCTTTTATGTCTCTTCTGCTTGGGAAGTATCATTTCCTGGCAGTGCCCGGGGACATGAGGACTTGTTCACAGCCAACCCCAGGAATTAACTCCACCTAAGGAGCAAACCCAGGACTTCTCTTTAAACTGACCATTCTAGTTATAAACGCAGAAGGCCACGTTTGTTCACAGTGAATCACATGTAACATCACCAAAACCAATGGACTAGTTGTGTGAGAAGATATTTTTCAATGTGAGTAAGTGTGGATAAATCAGGCCCAGAGTTTGCAGGATACTGTCCTGCCATTTCTGGTAAAATATCTCTGGAATACATAATGAAATTAATAATAATCATTAATATCGTACATTTATATACAGCTGTTCATTCCAAAGGACCCCAGAACACTTTACAACCCACCAGTGAAATGCACTCCTGGTGCAGAAAGCCAGCAAAATTCCTATCTATGTTTAAAAGCCCAGTTTGGGGGATAAGTCAGAAGTCACCACAGAAGGTACGTTACCACCACATTCCCAGCATGCCATACGTTGGGTCTCCATACTGGCCCTGCGTAGACCAGTGCAGAGGAGTGCAATTAGAATGGCTTGCAGATGGGCAAGGGCAGGGGAGGTACCAAGGGATCCAAGTTTATACAGATCCAATCCAGCAATCTGAAAACCCCATGAAAGCATTGTAGCTGCTACTCAAACCCAGTGTCTTGGCCCTGGGTTAGCATGGATTTCACATGCCCAATCATCCTGCACTTCAATCACAGAGAACCTATACATAGGAAAGGCGGGAATCATGCAGCCACCTCTTTGGTGGGAAAATGGCAGCTAGATGGAGAGTCAGCCTACTGAACAACAGGTTGGGGTAATAGGAAGGGAAATGTAGGTCTAGAATGCTGGGCACAAATCTTTACTTTTGCAAAAAGTGCCATGGAATCTTTAATATCCCGGCACGGCAGACAGGATCTCAGTTTGCAACATCTCATCTCAAGGACAAACAACAAACTGCCTGGAGTGAATATAAACAGAAGCTTCTAACTCAAAATGGTTTTGCAATCTTAACTGAAGTATTTGTTCCCAAGCAGAAAGTGGTCTGGGTCTCACTTAGGTTTTTTTTAATCAGGAAAGCAGGAGGTGGCAGTTGGGAAAGGGTGAATTTTATCATATATAAATTAAAAGTTAAATTCCCTTTCTCAGATCCACCTACTCCCAGCTTGATCAAACCAATCATGTGAAACCTGGGCCACTTTTAGGTTTCATAGTACGAATGCAATATAACACCTTATCTGCCAATGATCCAGAAGCGAATACAAAGTGAATACACTGGTAATTTGCTAACACATCTTCTGGGTAAAGTTGCAAAACAACTATAGTTCAAAACCCCTGTTCTCATTTGCTCTTAAGAGTCTGAAAAATCCTTCATGGTTGCTGAAGTGTTCTGTGCTTCATCTTGGCTGGAAGGTAAACTTTTTGGAAGACTCAAGGAAAATCATTTCATAATGTTTGAGTTATTCAAGATTTTAAAACAATTCCTCATGGTGAACATTTACCGCCACTCTTTTCCCCTTCCAGGGACAGATTATTCCAAAATGGCTTCACTCTGAAACTGAAAATTCTCAGCATGGAAATAACATTCCTTCAGGCACATTGCATATGCATAGACAGCACATGCAGTTGTGTATACATGCATATTCAGTAGCATGCCCATTATCTGAACCACTGGGGCGACACCAAATATTTTGAGATAAGATGAAATTCACAGCTGTGCAGAAGAGAGTGTAAGTGGAATTTATGAACTACAGTGGCCTTGTCTGGCCCTTCTTCACAGAGGTGAATTGGGAATAGTCAATACACAGGGAGTCAATAGATCAAAGCAACACACTATAGTTCATTAGAAAGGGAGGTTTGCAAGTTTTGGCTAATCAGGTTCCTACCAGACAGGAAATAGCCACCGGTACTTTATCTGATAAGCTTTTAATTTTTTTAATTAAGAAATAAACATCATCCTTTCGCCAGGGTGGAGGGAAGGGAGAAGTCATACTCCATTTTTCTACTTGAGAATCCTTCAGTGCATTTTCTGTGAGGAAATGACTAAAATAAGCTGCTGCATATGTCCTTAAAAACACTTTGACTGTATTCCTCTTTAATTATTAAGCTTCTTCAGAGGTTGTAAGCCAGTGAGAAAGAGATTAGAGGGGTTACTTAGTGCCTCTGTGCCCATGAAAATCCCTTAGCTACTGTAGCACTGCTTGGAGGGTCCTGAAAGCTTTAACATAATCCTCGCTGCCCAGACACCACCACCACTGTATTGACACATACAAATATCAAGCTGTAATCCAGAAGCACTTGTACAGGGAAGCAAGATCCATTTTAGAAATCACATTTACAAAATAACCTGGCAGTTAGTGCAGAATGACAAAACAACTCGAGGTTAGAACTGCATCCAGTACTCTTAAGGAAAAGAAAATCAGAGGACCTACATTGTAAATTATGATCTGTTGACATTTTCTATTGTCCCTTCCCATGTGCTAGCTTGGGGTAGGGACTGAGTTTTTGTTTTGTTTGTAAATGCCTTGCACAATGGGGTCCTGGTCCATTATTGGGGTTCCTAGATGCTATTATGTTACTAATAAATAAATAATCAGGTATAAACCTATTGCATGTCTCCATTGATGAGATTTTCATGAGAGTAAATTAATTAGCTGATGAATTGGTGATCAGTTCTGTTGTAATGGCTGCTTCATTATTTCATCTTCGGGACTTTTATTAACAAAAAGTAATACTCACAGCAGTAAACTCAAGGAGTAATTCTGAACTGCAGAAAGGCTTGAATGAAGCACTACTGTTAAACCAACAGCAGCTGTAAATTTCCAAAGTGAACAGGTTCCAATCATGATATTAAAGCAGAGAGACAACTGTCAACTATGCATTAAAGCAACATCTGCAAAACAGAACATAGCATCTTCTCCAAAGATCTGTTTAGTAGCAAATGCTTCCTGGGTTAACAGGAATTTAGATTTGTTTCGTACATTTGTCAGAAATCAGCTGTAAATATGAAAACAGGGACAGCGGGGTTAGTATACAATGAAAGGTGCTCTTGATGAGTTTTTTAAGGGGTACTTCACTTTTAGAAAAATCTAGTAATCAGTTGTCAACTTTATACACCTCTGAGGGTATCAGGTGAATTAAGAGGAAGGATGGTCTGCAGTTAAGGCACTGGGGAGATCTCAGTTCAGTGGCTGGCTGCCCTCACAAACTGTGCATGTGACCCAAGGAAGTTGCCATCTATGAAATAAATGTGATAATATTTCTTGTCTATTTAGATAGTAAGCTCCTTGTGGCAGAGACTGTTTCTTTTGTATACGTACAGCACCTTGCACAGTGAACCCCAATCTTGGTTCAGGCATCTGAGAACTACTGTAATAATAAATGTGTATTTAAGTTCATAGAAGCAAAATTGATCAAACCTCTTTGTTTTTAAGTACTATTGTCACTACAGAAGTATTATTCTAAATACACAGAGGGCCCCAAGCCTCACAGAGTCTGAGACGTGTAACAGCTTTGCCTTCTACAAAGTGGCTGATGATGACTTATGTTTGCAGATGAGACATATTTGAAAATCACCTCCCTTGTGTATATTTTGAATTATATTAAAAACATATAATACATAGGTTGTTCATAACACTCACTTACATTAAAAAGTTTATGTATTTGTTTCAATTTGACCTGGGAATTTATGTTCTTATGCGCACTAGACTATAAATTCCAGTTATATTTTGTGGTAATCTCTCAGGATAAGGTAGGCAAAGAAAATGCATGGCAAAGAAAACAGACCTTATCTGTTACCCCCCTGGTTCACTCACCTCTTTCACATTAATGGCAGTAAATGACCAGGATTAGCAATTCTTCTTGACTCAGAATAAAGGATTTGATAAATCCATGGCACGGAGCATAAGTCAAAATAGCAATTGAGAACAGCAGCCTGTTATCAAA
This sequence comes from Lepidochelys olivacea, assembly GCF_965140295.1. Classification (NCBI taxonomy): domain Eukaryota; kingdom Metazoa; phylum Chordata; order Testudines; family Cheloniidae; genus Lepidochelys; species Lepidochelys olivacea. The sequence goes on from NC_140411.1 coordinate 273,831,667, forward strand.
CCATCTGGGATTTGAACTAACTCTGCTGACAGTGCTTGGCAAATTTTAAAAATTGCTCTGATTAATTTTTTAAATAAATGAGCTCCCAAAGTGACAGATTTCAGATATGAAAACTTAATATTCCTTGCTAGTTCTCTATATGCCATTGTTCACTGGAGAGAGAGGAGGAAGCTCTGTGCTACTTTTTATGCCAAGGGGGAAATTGATACAGAGCCATCTGCAAAAGCTTTTTGCTTGATCCCTTGCAAATTCTTTTCTGCTATTCATGGCCAATGAGTGGCAGGTGCCATTCTGAAATCATGCTGAAAGAACTGACAGAGAGTTTCTCCTCTTCAGACTACTGGCAGGCATACGCCAGAATGCTGTGAGGGATAGCCATAGCTATTTATAGGTAATCCCCTTTTTGAAAGGTCATATTTCATAGTGTATTCGTTTTGACCCTCATCTATCCAAAAAATCATTCTCTTGCAGCTCATTCTTAATGGGTATTTTTAAGCAGATAAAAGTGACTTATAAAATAATGTAATAGAGTGGAAGATAGCCTCTGCCCTAATGCTGACAGGCCAAAGAATGAGTAGCAGTTACATTATCTTATATGTCATGAATTGCAACATGCTCCCCTCCTATTTTTTTTAAAAGACAACTTAACTCTCTCCATCCAGGGCAAGGCACTTAATTCACACATTGTGTGCTCTTGGTAGTAGGATGTTTGGGCACATTGAATCGCTTCCCTTATCATAAGCTGCTCATCTACAAGCAAAAAGCCGTTTATCAGCACACTAACATTTAGCTCACAGTGAGCTAGAAAGCAGAAGGGCCACCTGCCCTGTGTTTGTTGGCACTTCTGGCTCTGACTGGAGAAACAATGACAGCTCCCAGAGCGAGCCAGGTTTGTGCTTTTCCCCCATACACACAAAGTGTCATTTTGAGCTGAAATCTGATCCCCAGTAGAAAAGAAATGTTTTAACTCTGACTGGATTGATCAGATAAGGCAGGAGGAGACTGGCAAGGCCAGGGAGCGCCAAGATGCTGACAAAGCAGCATTACAGCACCAGGTGAAAGAAGGGGGGAAGTAGATATGTATGGAAAGATTTGCACAATGTCAGGCAATTTTTTCCTGGTCATCAGTTTGGAGGGGAGGGGCAAATCATGCTCTGCTGGGTGCTGCTTCTGACATTTCAACATCAACAAAGATTGCTCAGCATAGTCACAGCAGTAGGGGGGTCCAGTCAGAGGTTAAAGTAAGCTATTCTGCTGCGCAAACTTTTTGAGGCAGGAATGGGAGAGACCAGAGAGGAACCGGCTGTAAGTGTCACCTTAGGTGGGGGCAAATGCCATCTCATGAGAAATGACAAAGGGAGCATTGTTAAGAAGGGATGATATTATCCAACGGTAGGGAGAAAATGTACAATATTGCTGGCAAGAAAACTTCCCTCTCCCCCCATTCCCATCCTTTTAAAAGGAAGAGGTAAAGGCAAAGCATGAAGGTATCCCATTGCACCAACAGCAGAGTGGAGAGATGGTGATGGGGGGGGGTATCATCACCTTCACTTTCTCAGACTCAGTGCTAATGCCTTTCATCGAGTAGTGTCACTAAGGCAGACCAATGGGAGCAGCAGTGGAAGGGGAAAACAGCGTCAAATTCTGTAGTTGGGCTCAGAACTCACTCTTGGTGCGTTTAATGGGAGTTTTGTTCTGAGTAAGGACTGCAGGATTTGTCCCACGGAGTGTAATGGATAGACTGCAATGAGATGCAAGGATGTCACTTCACTGAAGGGGTCACTCTCCTGTTTGATGATCTCACCAGAGCCACACAATGAAGTTAATTCTGTGCCACACACTCCAGCTTCTTTGTTCTTGCTGTTGAATTTGAATAAGGTCTGGATTAAAGACCGTCGTTACCTTTTCAAACTCTTTAAACAATCAAAACATTAATGAATTCAACAACTATGTAAGAGAGGCCTGAAAGTGCTGAAGTGGTTCCGCAAAGAAAATTAAAAGGATTGCCACCATTTTGAGAGACCTGCATTTGAAGGAAAGACATAAGGAATTTAGTTCTCACAATGCTCATATAACTGTACCGATGTTGCTGTACTGCTGAAAGATCTCTCGTGTACATGGGAGAGAGCTCTCCTGTCGACATAATTAATCCACCCCCAACAAGCAGTGGTAGCTATGTTGGCAGGAGAAATTCTCCTGCCAACAGTGCAATGAACACTAGCGCTTATGCCGGCATAATTTATGTAGGTCAAGGGGGTGGAATATTCACACCCCCAAGCAACGTAAATTTTGTTGACATAAGTGGTAGTGTAGACGTGGGCTAAATGTCAGATAAATGGGTTGTAATTTTGCTAGGGTTAACCAAGTAGGCTGAGATTTTCAGAGGATACCTAGGGACTTAAGTACCCAACTTCCATTCACACTCTATAGGAGTTGGGTGCTTAACTCCCTTAAGCTCTTTTGAAAATCCCAGCCACACATATTAACACTCTCTATTTGTTAAAGTATAAAGTGCTCTTTTAGGCCAGATTATGACCAGCTCTAACCTGGCTATGTAGAGGAGTAACCTTCTCCATGCAGCCTGTATGTCCACTTTTGGGCTTCTTGGACTTTGAGTCCAGATATGAATGGGAGAGCAGATGCTGCATACCCCATATTCTTCCCACCCCTGAGCAGCTAGGCAGAGAGTGATGGGATAGGGCCAGAGCCTTGGCTTCACCCACTACATGCCTGCCAGCAGAGGTAAACCAGCATGAGGGAGGAGTACACTACACCCACTAACATGCTGTAGTAAAGTACTGCCCTCCCCACCTTCCGGGGCACAGCGGAAACAGAGGAGGGACTTTGTTCTTTGAACAAAGGCTCAGTCTAGCTCTTATTTAGCATTTGAATTTAATCAAGATTGCAGAGCGATATCATTCACTAATGACAATGGAGATGAGAGTTGGACAATGTTTCACAGGTGCCACATGTATAAATTACCCAATCAAAACCCATGGCCCATGTGACGTAGGGTCATGCTCCTTCTACTGGTTGGTGGAGTGCCTACAGCCCAACGGGATTGTGTCATGGCATGGCAGTGTCAGCAGTCAGGTCAGGATTAAGAGAGACCTCGCATGCTGGTGCAGGCACTGTGCAGCTTCTCTGCCCGAATTCTCCATCAGTAACGTCTCACTGTGACTCCCATTTGGGAAACCTTTTCCCACAAGGGGTACCAGGAGTGACTTCATCCCTCTCCTTGTCCTTACCCATCCCTTTCAGGGGTCTTGACAAAGAGAAGCTAGTCACACACTGCAGCTTCTTAAGACTCTCCATTAATACACAGAGGTGCCTCCCAGAGACTGGGATAAGGTGACAACCCAGAAACCTGAACTACATTTTTTTGTCAGTGGCCCAGCAGAAGCATCCTCCATCCGCTGGTGTTTTTACAAACATTTTAAGGTAATATCATGGGGGTGAACATCAAGCTTCAGCTTCCCAGCTAACTATTAGTGCTTGCTCACTCTCAAATTCAGTCTTCTATTTTTGTGCTCACCTCCACCTGAGTTGTGATGCCAGCGCAGGGGGTTGTCTTTCTCCGATCACTCTTGATGTGCAACCAGTGACCTTACATGTGAATGTTTGCTTATAGAACTCTAGGCTGGCTTCACCCTGTGGAAGGACACTGGGTCTTTGAATGGGGAATCTACAAATGTACAGAACGTACATTCCTTTGATAATTTAATGTGCTTAACAGGGAGTCCTCTTTCATCGAAGATAGCATGTTAGCACCTAGGTGCCACTATAACAAAGCCAGCTTTCACTTCAATGTGAGGCATATGTTTCCCTCCCCAGGCAAATGGAAAAGATGATCTGGCTAAGAACAACATAGTGTCATCTGAAATGATGCCAGGGTGCAATAGAGGCTTTCCATAAGAGTGGATTGCTCAGGTAGCAGATACAGGCTGTTGCTTCCACTATCATCATCTTACCTCAATGTCATAGTCCTTGTGCTGTAGGCTTTGGTTCGAGTGGCATTCAAATATACAAATGGTTTATTTCCACCTAATCAGAAGGGTACCTGAATTTCTTTCTCAGTGGCTAGTAGTACTCTTTGCATAAGATTATGCTGGGCCTTTATTCTGTACTCCCTTCTTCCATCTTCAACACTTATAGCCACCTTTCTTAAAATCTCATATAACCCACTGGTGAGTGTGTTTTATGTGACATCCCCCCTCCCCCTGAGGCCCATCCACAGACGAAGTGACCCTACTACAACCCCAGCTACAGAGTCTGTCTCCTTAGCTCAAGCTGTAGAGACTCATGATTTCAACTCTGGGGGTCCTCTGGTGCCAGCCAAGATGGCAGCCCTCACACTTATTTTCTCCTTAATCTTTGGATCATTTCAGCCCTCTGAAAGAGAGTGCAATTCCCAGTGCAGTCAATGGGAGCTGCACCTGCTTATGCCAGGCCTGATTTTGTCTCTAATGACACTGCTGAAGTGAACATCGTTATTGTTACCATAAGATTCACTGATTCTCTTTAGTTAGTTCTTCTAGAATGGAACCTTTCCTGAGAAACGACTCAAGAGCCTGACAATAATCAGCTGCTTCACAAAAGTGGTCTTTTATGAAAAATGGAGCAGGACTACATTTGTGACAGCCACAATCTTGCCAACACCAGTGACCAAACTGGGGACCCATGTCAGGAGATACGACACACAATGACCACCTGGTTACAAACTCATTGCATTTGTGGCACACACTGTGACTGTCTCATGATGAAGATGAGGCCATTCTTGTGTGCTGCTTTGCTTGATGGTGTTACCAAAGGGTGGATAACTGGAAATACAAGGACGTTATTATAGACTATTCTCATGCTACTGTAAGAAAGGTTCTGTTTTAAGAAAAATAATGCTGCATTAAGGCCCCGACAGTTTTAGTTTAATGAAAGGACTTTAATCAGTCACTGTGCTGTCCAGTGCTGAAAAGACCTACGTCTCAACTTTCTTTAATTTCTTCCATTTTCTTTTGTCCCTATGACAGCTGTAGCTTTTTAACAGATCTTTGGAGAGAGATCTTCAGAGCTGTAGACATGCTGCCCCTTCACTCTGTCTTTGTTGATTCTCCACAGCATCCCCTATAAAGGAGGTGTTTATCAGTTGTTTTAAAATTATGCTCATGGTTTAGAATGCTTTTAGAGTGCAGAAACACAGTGCCAGTTCTTCTAAGGCTTTACAGCTTTTTGTGGAGTGCTTTTAGAAAATTATGCTTGAGCGTGGGGAATGATTCAGCATTTTCTGAGTAGGAGTACTTGTGGCACCTTAGAGACTAACAAATTTATTAGAGCAATTTCCATCCTACCATCAACCTCAGCCTAGACCAATCCACACAAGCGGTCCATTTCCTGGACACTACTGTGCTAATAAGCAATGGTCACATAAACACCACCCTATATTAGAAACCTACTGACCACTATACTTCCTACATTCTTTCAGCTTCCATCCAGGACAAACCACACAATCCATTGTCTACAGCCAAGCTCTAGGATACAACCGCATTTGCTCCAATCCCTCAGACAGAGACAAACACCTACAAGATCTCTATCAAGCATTCTTACAACTACAGTACCCACCTGCTGAAGTGAAGAAACAGATTGACAGAGCCAGAAGAGTACCCAGAAGTCACCTATTACAGGACAGACCCAACAAAGAAAATAACAGAACGCCAATAGCCATCACCTTCAGCCCCCAACTAAAACCTCTCCAGCGCATCATCAAAGATTTACAACCTATCCTGAAAAATTATCCCTCACTCTCACAGATCTTGGGAGACAGACCAGTCCTCGCTTACAGACAGCCCCCCAACCTGAAGCAAATACTCACCAGCAACCACACACCACACAACAAAAACACTAACCCAGGAACTATCCTTGCAACAAAGCCCGATGCCAACTCTGTCCACATATTTATTCAAGTGACACCATCATAGGACCTAATCCCATTAGCCACTCCATCAGGGACTCGTTCACCTGCACATCTACCAATGTGATATATGCCATCATGTGCCAGCAATGCTCCTCTGCCATGTACATTGGCCAAACCGGACAGTCTCTATGCAAAAGAATAAATGGACACAAATCTGATATCAGGAATCATAACATTCAAAAACCGGTAGGAGAACTCTTCAACCTCTCTGGCCACTCAGTAAAAGATTTAAGGGTGGCAATTTTGCAACAGAAAAGCTTCAGAAACAGACTCCAACGAGAACTGCTGAGCTCGAATTAATATGCAAACTAGCTACCGTTAACTTGGGTTTGAATAGAGACTGGGAGTGGCTGGGTCATTATACATATTGAATCTATTTCCTTAAGTATCCTCACACCTTCTTGTCAACTGTCTAAATGGGCCATCTTGATTATCACTACAAAAGTTTTTTTTCCTGCTGATAATAGCTCATCTTAACTAATTAGCCTCTTACAGTTTGTATGGTAACTTCCAACTTATCTGTATATATATATATATATATATATATATTTTACTATATGTTCCATTTTATGCATCCGATGAAGTGAGCTGTAGCTCACGAAAGCTTGTGCTCTAACAAATGTGTTAGTCTCTAAGGTGCCACAAATACTCCTGTTCTTTTTGCGGATACAGACTAACACGGCTGCTACTCTGAAACCTGTCATTTTCTGAGTATTTTCTTTAATGCAATTTAATATCTATACAAGGCGAAATCCTGCCTATCTTCTGTACAGTCTTGCAGCAAGGGGGAACAGAGACATTTGCCAATATGTCCATGTGCATTTCACAAGGAATCTTTCAAGTGCAGGGCAGCTCAATGCACTATGTGTGCTCTTTGATGTGGCTTTCAGCAGGTGCCAGTTGCCTATTACTCATGGGGGTGGCTTGTGTTTATTACTCAAGGCAATAAAGGAGCACACTAATTTGGAGGCTAGACTCCTACTTCTTCCAGAAAATTTAAAGTATATCACATCTGGCTGTGGTGAATGTCCCATCATGTTAACATTTTCTAGTGAACATTTGTGCGCTACATAGAAATTCCAGCTGGCTTCTCAAACTGTATACTGAGCTGCTTATACTTAGCTTTGTGGATGTGTACAATCTTCTCCACAGCACAGAAAAAAGCAGGATGTATTCCAGAGTGTTTTGTTTATTGAAAGGTAACAGGAGCAGATATTAATTTTGTTTAACTACTTCTCAAGTACCTGGCATATACACTCACATTACAGAGTGAACAAACGTAACAATTTTATGATCAATAAGCAACGTGCCATGAAGTACAATCTCTGACCTTGCAAATCAGAATATAATCACAAAACAAATACATATAAGGTGCTGTATTCAGACAAATTTTTTCTCATCTACCCTTTTACCATTTGAATCTTATTTGCCCAGACTTTCATAAGACAAATATCAAGAAATGTGATCAGGCAAACATCTTGTCTGGGTGAACCTATTTTAATTCACTTTCCTGATCCTGATGGGTTGGTATATGTCAAGTTTGCTTTTCATTGGCTAAGACTGAATTAATGTTGTAGCTCTTCTTACTGATTCTCTAGGGCCATTAGTTCTCACAAGCACTCCGTGTTCAGAAGAACGTATTTCCCCTGCCCACAGCTGAGGACACAAAGCTTGAAAGCTCTCTCTTCTGGTTCCCCTTTTTAGTAGTGTTGTTTCCCATGGAAACAGTCTCACTTTCAGAATGTTGCTGTCTTCCTCATTCTCAGAGGCCAAGCTCATATAAACTTTTTCACTGTAACTAAATGTCATTTCCCTCTGGCCTGTTGGAGGCTGGTTCTACTGGACATCATAACTTAGCAGGCACTCAAGAGATTTTGTTTGTTTTAGTGTGTCACCAGTGGTTTAAAGAAAATGTTTGCATTTCACATGCTCTTTTGAAAGAAGGATAAGTGTTTTTGCAGCCTATTCTTTTAGTGGGTGGCATGAAATCTGTATTTTAAGATATATAAAAATGGAAAAAAGCTGCAGAAGACTGTAAGACTAGCCTCCTCCCCCATTTAAGTATTCTTCCTATATATGGATCCTTGGATATTTAGGATCTGTGCCCAGCATTCAGAAGAGCCCACCTCAAAGAGGCAGAATCTGGGAGTGGGTTACAGAGCAGTGCAGGAAAAAACCCCAGCAGGTATTGCACCTCACAACTGATCACTGCTGCTAAAAGATAAAACTACTCTGAAGAATATGGGAGGAGGAGAAGCGTGCTCTCTGATCGTTTGTATCAGATCAAATTTTGACATGCTCCAGACAACAGAGGATGGAGGAACGAGAGGTTCATAACTTCCTGTGTCAAACACCTGCTTGATGGGGGAGGACTAAAGAGGTGCCTCCTACAGGAGCATAGCAGGAGAGGCAATCACGTGATTTGTTAGTAATTCAAGAGCAGGCGGCAGAGGGGCACTTGGGTGGGTGAGGCCATGGCTGTTGGGCAGTGCTCATGTGCGTGTGTGAATAACTCAGTTGGGTTCTGAGTGCTGTTTGATAAGAATTATCTTTAACATATTACCAGATTGCCTAAGGGAACATGAACCATGGGCCCCACTGTTCACAGAGCAGCAAGAGCAGTGCTGGTGTGAAATCAAAAAGTTCCCAGACTCCATGAGAGTCATGGTCTATGACACTAGATGGACAAACCAGGGACTGCAGATGGATGGAAGTGTCTGTGTCTGGGGACCTAAACTTCGGGAGAGGGCAACATTTTGGTGGCTCTGAATCATAGTCAATCCATGCCTTCCGACATAGTTACAAAATGGAGGGAGGGAAAACATGAATGTATTTACGATTGGTGGCTTTATTAGCAAGAGGCACCTCTGTGAAGCAGTTTGGCAAAAGGCTAAGTTACACTTTCCTTAAAATGTTGCACTAAAACTATAATAAGATGAGTGCCTTGTTAGATTTGGTTTTGTAGAATCTTTTGCAGTTTATTTAAATCATGACAAGGGTATGAAAAGAAGCACCACTGTTAAAATCCACACTGCATTGTGAACTGCGGTTGTGATCTCTATCATATGAGCTTGGAGAACCCAGTTACCAAATAAATGTAAGTCTGGAGTGTCTTTCGTAATTATGGATATTTGGAAGAAACTGTTCATTCAAGTTTAAATTAAGTGACATTATTAAGATTTATCAGGCCCCAAAGTTAACCTTGAGTGCTTTTGTAAAGGCTGTTTTTATCAATTGTAAAGAGCCTGAAAAAGCTATCAAGATCCTTGAGTGACAAAGAGCAGCACTGTTAAAACCAGCCTTGCTGCTGGTGACTCTGCAACAACAAACCAAGAGCACTAAATTGGTTCATGTGGTTGCTGGCACCCAGTGCCAGTGGCGAACAACAGCAGGGGTTAGTTGTTCTCTACCCTTATGGCCTTCCATCCCTTCAACTTAACTAGTGGCCATGCCCTGGGGTCTCCAACAATGTCTCTGGGTGCCTGTATGCAGGTCACACCATCCCGCCACACTGCCTGTCGACTGTGCTCTCGTGAGCAGGCAAGGTATTGAAATATTCAAGAATGTTTCTTTCTGGAGCACTCTGAGAGCACGATTCTTATGCTATGTAGTTCAGTACCTGCCTGCTTATGAGAACTGAGCAGACAGGCAGAACGGAGGGATTGTGTGACAAGCACTTCCACATTCGCAAACAAAAAACACAGCTGATGGGTCTAATTTTAGGCCTCCCAGCAGTCTCCCTTTATGGTAGGATGAAGAAAAATATGTTCCGTTCACCAATAAATGGAGATACTCGTTGTAGAAGCAACGTTATCATCCTTAATAGGCATGGCTCAGTGGTAGGGTATCGGAGCTGCTGTTTAAAGTCTGTCAGGTAGTCCAAATCAGGAGAAAGCAAATCGGGAGACCTAATATGAATGAGCATATACCTAGATTCTGGATCATACACAAACAGTGAGCAGCACTGATTCACCACTGCCTTGCACACTGTACACCCATTTACACTTGTTAAAATGTAAAAAGGGGTACAAAGGGGATGTAAAATGCCACCTACTCAGAATGGTAGCATGTTACATCCACTTAACACAGGTATAAACGAGCACACAATGTGTAAGGCCGTGGAGAATGAAGTCTGCTGTGTCAACATCTCACATGGCCATTCTCCAAAAACAGAGGCCTATGTAATGCCCCTACTTGTCAACAGTGACATGTGCTCCAAAAGCAAATGCAAACATATACTACTTACCTCATGTAACATGCTAGAGAAGTAGGAGATGAGGACCAGTGGGGACAATGATGTGGATAATATCACAGCTAAAATGAAACCAAAACATAAATGGCCAGGCCTGGAGAAAAGGATTTACTTAACGACAAACTATGATGTGTGTTTTGTTTTGTATTCTATTCTATCTATGTTCTTATACCATGCTGATCACCAAAGTATCTGAGCGCCTTCCAGTCATGAATTAAGCTATGTGATTAAACATCTATCATGTGTTGTTTCTTCTCTCATCCTGTCCCTTGGGGAATAAGAGTGTACAGTTAAGTCTTGTTTTGGTAGGGTTGGGTTTTTTTAAATATAGCTGTGGATGTTTATGTTGCAGAAGGCAAGGCCAAAGAAATGCGCCTTTTTGTACTAGGAGCAGAAAATGGTGGTGAAGGTTCTTAGTTCCTGGGGAAGTTAATTCCACAGTCTTCCACCAGTCTCTGAGAAAGTTCTGTCTCCCCCACAGACTAGCTTCACCCTTAAAGTAGAGAGTTCCACTGTGCCAGAGGATTGAAGTTTTTGACCATGGTTTTCATCCTGGAGCTGTAGTCCATTTTTCAGGTGTCCTGGGCCCCCTGCCATGGAGCAATTTGAGAAAGGACCAAGACTTTGCACTTAATTCAGTATTCAACAGGAAGCCTGTATAGAGAGCAGAGAACAGGCTTGATATGTTTGCAGTAGCCTGTGTTGCTGGGAAGATGCACTGCCGTGTTCCATACTAGTTGGAGTTTCCTAAGTACTGAAGGCTTCATGCACAGATGAAAGTGGAAAGGTAGTGGAAGTTTTCGGAACTTCAACTGGAGAAATGGGACAGATTGTGGAACTTTGACACACAAAGTAGAAGACAATAAAGGAATCATTTTAATGTATTTTGAGCCTCTGCAGTAAATCACAAAGACACAGCCTGTAGGGGAGACATAGGCTTCCTTCCTCCCTAAAGTTTTCAGTTCTCTGAGATGTATTATGAACATTTCCTTGACTTTTTGTGTGAGTGTGTGCAGTATCTTAACAGCATAAAGGATGCAATGGGATCTGTATTTAAAGTCTTCAGCTGACTTTGTGAAAATCTGCCCTTTCCACAAACAGAGCACAGGGCAAAACATTTCAAAAGCATGTAATTTATATAGGAACCTAAGTTCCAATTTCAACTTTAAGCACTCAGGAGCCTAAATCCAATTGACTTTTAATAAGACTTAGGCTTCCAAGTGCCCTAGTTACTTTTGAAAATGACACTGAAATTTTTACCCCTTTTTTCATATCACAAACCAGGCTTATGTCAAAATCTTGCTGATTCTTTCTACATGACATCTTTAAGAGGTGGCTTTTCCTATCCATCCATACATCTAAAACTCTCTCTTCTCCATGCTCTCATCATCTTGTATCTCAGATACTGCAACATCCTTCTCTCTGGCCTTGACAACGGTAATCCTGCCATGCTCATATCCATACAGAATGCTGCTGCAAAGATCATTTCCCTAGCTTTTGACAGGGTTTCCCCTCCCACCCCCAACGCCCTCTTTTCATCCCTCTATTGATACTCTTTGTCTATCACATCAAACATAAGCTGCATGGCTTCTCTTTCACTTCACTGTCCCCATCCTACCTGGTATCTCTCATTCAGTAGCTGGAGATTGACTCCTGCCTCTGATCAGACCATGATGCCAGCCTCCATTGTTTGCTTGTTAAACTTTCAAACAAGCACCTTTGTACTTTCTCCCATGCCACACCCCTCCCTCCCCATGCCCCGTTTGCGAGCAGCTCCCTGTAAACATCCACAATTCTAATGTATGATCTTCCTTCAAAACAGCCCTTAAAACTCTCCTTTGCCATGATGTCCGCAAAAAACTTCATAACTATTATGTGCTGGTGTGCTAAGACCGTTGCCTCTCATGCTGACCAGTGTTGTCCCATTGTTTACTTGTATCCCCTGTCTGTCTGTATTTCTCTGTTGTCTCTCATCTTATACTTCATTTGTAAGCTCTTTGGAGGAAAGACCATCTTTTGCTGTGTATTTGTACAGCACCTAGCACAATGGGGTCCTAGTCCATGAGTAGGGCTTCTAGACACTATGGTAATACCAATCCTGAATAATAATAATAATCCCTATGAAAATACCAATGAAAAAACTCCTCTTTGCTGTTGACTCCTAAATATTGCTAGAGGTTATTTTTATTTAAATTCACGAGTCACGTTGAACTAAAAAAATAGATATATTCCTGTGATAAATGAAGCTCCCTTTTATGGATATCCAGCCAGCCAGTTAGCTAAAAAATCCCTCTGGGTAGTGTTCTCTGCTTGCTTTACCTGTAAAGGGTTAAAAAGTCCCCCAGGTAAAGAAAAAAAAGTGGGCACCTGTAACCTTTAAGCTGAACCCCCAAGAAAGCTATTTTGGGTGCTTAATTTTTGGAATTGCTCTTTTAAAATCTAGCAAAAGCCTAAGTTCCGGATGTATTTTCTTTCTTTTTGTTTTTAATAAAATTTACTTTTTTTAAGAACAAGATTTGGATTGTTGTGTCCTAAGAGGTTTGTGCCTATGCTGTTTGGTTAAGTGGTGACAACAGCTAATTTCCTTTGCTTTTTTCTCAGCTCTCCCCCAAAGTGGGGGTGAAAGGGCTTGAGGGTACCCCACAAGGAGGAATTCCCAAGTACTCCTTCCTGGGTCCAAGGGTTTTTTTTTTCATTTGGGTGCTGGCACTGTTTACCAAACCAAGGTCAGAGAAAAGCTGTAATCTTGTGTGCTTAATAAAAGCCTGAAGTGGCAAGTATTAATTTTTAAAATCCTTGCGGCTCCCCCACCTTCTGTACTCGAAGTGCCAGAGTGGGGATTCAGCCTTGACAATTCTCCACTTTATATAAACTCTTATAGCAGTCCAAGTGGAAATAGGCCCACATCCCTAAGGTTGTACCTTGATTATTTCTCTGTGCCCATAGTGGTGAATGGAAGTAAATGGCCAACTGCTGCTACAGACGGATATAATATACAACAGGAGAAGACTGACAATAAATTACATACAGTTGTCACCATTGAAACAATTCACATTTTACCAACAGTGCAGATGCATTTTACACAGTACAGTATACTGTGTGGTATCGGAGATACTGCAGTTATTTTCCATTCTGCAGATAGGGAAATACTGCATTAGTCCAGAGGATACTGTGTAGTAACTAGTGCTGACTTTACAATGGTAACCACTGAAAATGTGGAGAGCTTCAACTGGCAACTTTTGTTTGTTCTAAGGGCTTCTCTTAAGTTTGCACTTGTTTCTGAACACGACAAAACACACAGCATGTCTTTATTGAAATAGAATCATCATGCTCTGGAAGTCTACTGGAAGTTTCAAATGCAGCTTTGTCTGCTACAATGCAGAAAGGCAAACTAAAATAGTTTTCACCCTGCAACACACAAAAACACCTCTCATATGAGATATACATCCTGATGCCAAAGGGCTGGAGCAGGAAGAGTAATCCTTAGCAGGTGTTTATGCCAGAAAACTGAACAGTCGCTTAGTCTTTGTCCCGACACTCCACTTTACATAATACAGAAGCAGACACATTTTAAGTCATCTGTATGATATATCGGATCAGTTGCTTTCACTTACAACAGTATTCTGGCTTGCACAGCATTGGTTTGTAACAATATATGCATTTGTGCGTATGTATTTGCGATGTTCCATCTGGCTCTGTAACTACAGTATATCACTAATCTACAATGGAACAAAAAAAAACCCTGCAGACATATGATGCGAGAGGGTATAAAATATTCATGAGCTGTTTTTCTTCTAACTTGTTACCTAATCTTACAAATATGTAGGTTGTTTACAAGCTTTGAACCACACTCCTCACTAACAAAGAAGTCATCAGGGATTTGGGCCGACAACCATAAAGCTTTTTTGTAATATTTATCACTCCACTGGCTCATGAGAGTTAATATTGGACTCCATTTCCAATAGCAGGGAATCTGATTAAAGAAATCCTGCGGTAAGAACTAAATTACTACATCCACTCCTTCTTTATTGGATGAGATATTCCACTGATGTACATGGATGGAACTGGGCGTGGTAGTGCGTGCCTGTAATCTCAGCTACTTGGGAGGCTGAGGCTGGTGGATCGCTTGAGTTCAGGGGTTCTGAGCTGTGGTGCACGATGCTGGTTGAGTGTCCGGTGCCACTGACAGCCTGGCCAGTGGGTGGCTGAACGAATGTCTAGAACAAGAAGAATGACGTGTTGTGATTGGCACTCTCTCCGTGAGGGCTGATGGACTGATCAATCAAGGTGACATGGATGGATCCATCAGAATAAAGTCTGGGATGGGAGAGAGACTCTGTGTAAAAGTTCTGCATTTTATCTGATCTTAGCAAACAACTCGCTAAAATCAGAACCAACAGAAGATATTTGCATGGTTGTGGTTGTTTTTTGTACTTGATGAGCTGCATTCTTCAAATGCAGTTTGTTCTTTTATTTTCCATATGCACTGCATATACCCCTCCCCACTCCCAGCAATGTTGAGCAAGCACAGAGCCCATAATTTCAATTGGAATTTTGAGTGTTCAGTAACTGAGAATCAAGCCCATATACTTAGCCACAAAGTTACTTTAATCCCTCCAGTTATAAATCTTTGTAGACTCATAAGTGAATAAATTGCAGCCTGATCTGCTTCCATTGAGTTCAGCTTCAATGAGAGTAAGATTTACCCTGCTTATTCAAGCAGTATTTGGTGGTTTCAATTCAGTGTCTATTCATATGGGTTCAGATGAATGAATGAACCCCAAAGCTCATGCAAAACTCGGCTGAAGCCTGTTTTTAGGTCAAAACCTATAGAAATGATAAGATTTCCATGGTTTTCAAAATAACATCATAAATTCAGGACCAAAGTTTCATGAACCTTAGTGAACTTTTGATAACATCTAGGCCAGGGGTTCTCAAACTGAGGGTCAGGACCCCTCAGGGTGTCGCAAGGTTATTACATGGGGGGTTGCAAGCTGTCAACCTCCAGCCCAAACCGCGCTTGCCTCCAGCATTTATAATGGTGTTAAATATATAAAAAAGTGTGTTTAATTTATTAGGAGGGTCGTACTCACAGGCTTGCTATGTGAAAGGGGTCACCAGTAAAAAAGTTTGAGACACACTGATCTAGGCTAAGCTTTTCATTTACACAGCTTTGCTCCTAATACGTTGTTGGAAGGCAGTGGGTCTGATATTAAAGAAAATAGCTGAGATGTTTTTCACAGTTTTAGATGGGGATTGCATTCCCTGACATCAGTAGAGTTATGCACACTTACATCAGGGTTGAATTTGTCCCAGAGTACTGATGAAGAATACATATCTATTTTTATTGGTAGAGGTTTGCAAGCCACACCATAAGGAGCGAAGCAATGCCCATGAGATGCTAAAAATGCAGAAGGCTTGATTCTGTAAGGTGCTGAGATCCCTCAGCTTCCCATTGATGATCACAGAACCTTACAGCAGATGTGTAACATCTTGCTAAGCCACAAGTGAAAGGACAGTGCATGGTGTTTATGAAGTGAGCTGTAGCTCACGAAAGCTTATGCTTAAATAAATTGGTTAGTCTCTAAGGTGCCACAAGTACTCCTTTTCTATAGGCATATGAGTGATTTGTCTATTGGTCACCTTATATGCAGCAGCTATTTGTAACATAGTAAACCTCTGGATCATTATTTTAGAAGTTTCCAGACTCAGCAAATCATCTACATTTATGCTACAATTTAAAGAGATGGAGGTCCTATTGAGGGTCTGAACTGAGGGCCAGATTGCATCCCCAAGATCTAATGAATCAGGGAATCTGTTTGTGTGGAAATAACCATGTCCTGCCAAAAGGAGAAGGACATCTCCATGAAAGCAACACCACCTTTCATCCAGACCTCTCAGATGGCAACCTGCAGAGTCTGGATTTGTGATGATTTGGGAAATCTACGTACAGTTTATGAATTCTGTTTAAGATTATGGACTCTGCAGGTATCTGTGTCAGACTGAAAACTATTTTGAATGTGGGGTTTGGTTTCCTTCTCTGTTCTCCTTTTATCTCCATGTTGGACCAAAATTCCAAGAGATGGTGGCACAGGGCTGACAATAAAGGGTTATAAAACCTTCATGGTCTTCTATTCAAATAGAAACACCTGTAGATAAAGAGTTGGCTACTGTCCCGAGACTAGGCTGCCCAGGTGGGCTGATAACTCTGCATCAGCTCATCTGGTGAGGCTGAACACAGGGTCACCTGATACAGGGAATGGGAGGGTTTAAAAGAGAAGGTCTCTAGCAAGTCATTTGGAGAAGAGACTAGAAGCAGAGGAAGCTTGGGGCAAGACAGCAGAAGGACATTGACGGTAGAAGTCAGAGTCAGGGAGAGACTCCATGGTTCAGAGAAGAAGCCCTGTGCATGGGTGAGGACCATGGACTCCCTAGGTGACTCTGCACTAAGGTCAAAGAACTCTCCAGAGTGGTGTGGAAACTGAGGCAGGAAAATTCATATAGATGTGTTTTTTACTTGGTCTGGATCCTTGTATTTCTCATGCTGTCTAAGTAATGAGTAAATGTGTTTGAATCCTAAGCAAAAGTCTGTCTTTGTTCCTGTTTTCTTCACTATCACATGCCCCTGAGGAGGTAAACCCAGAAGGCCAGTACGGTTGGAGTTGTGGGAAATGGAGTGCTTAAGCTACTGGGGAGACTGAAGGAGCTGGCACTAGTTTCAGGGCCAAACTCAACCAGGGCCTGGTTAGTGTCCAAATAGGCAGAGCTCTACCAAGGCTGTATGTGCCTGACTAGATCCATGTAAAGGGATATAACACGGAATGTGCAGATTGGGGGCCAGGTGCAAGTGTCCCTGCATGTAATGGGCTAGGGGTCATTGAGGTGCACATCATCCCTTCTTCAGCCCTATTGAATTTATCAGCCTAGGGTCCAAGACTGTCTTAACATTTCTGCAGAGCTATCTTCATGGTGGGGATTCTCCTTTAAGAAGGGCCCCTAGGGCTGCTTGAGCCAGAGGTTGTCCGTAGAAGCTTGGCTCCACTGGAAAATAAGTGAAGGGGGATGGAGGGCTGCCAGGGTCACAGTCTCTACATGGAGGAATGACAGTTTTTGCTAAACACCTTGGATCCATCGGGATCTTCTGGGTTTGGGGTGTGCTGGATCTGTGGCCTGTTCCATAGGAGGTAATACACTGGAACAAGCAGGGAAGAATTCTGCAGGAGGATCTTCAGAGATTCTCTCTCTTCTTATCTACACCTTCCTCCTGCAGGATTTACAGGCATCACAAATAGTAATTCAGCAGATGACAGACTCTGCTGTCACACTGGACATGGTATGAGCATTTTGCCACATCTAGTAGCTAAACCCTTGGTATAAAGTGGGGGGAAGAAAGCAGTCCTATTCACACCACAAGGTTATGGGTCTTAGAATGTCTATATAGGCCATTTGTCTGGGAATGATAACTTGGCTGCAAAACAAAACAAATCTGTGGTAATATTCTTTATTTGCATTGTAATCAGGAAATAATGTGGTAGAGCTAACAAAAGTTATCTGATAGTATCCATTGTTTCCAGCTATGTGAACATAAAATATATGGTGTTCTTTCCCAGTTGCTGAGGTTATTTTGTGTCAGAACTCTACTGTGTGTGATTTCAGTGGGGCTCTGAACTTACTTAACCATTCCTCAGAGAAATCACTTCTGCCATTTGTAAGCTATGACCCTGGTTCAGCAATTTAGTTCTGCACATGGCTAGCTTTAAACACTTGAATAGTACCTTTGGAGTCAATTGCTTTATAAGTCCAGGCCTATCAGAGGGGGTCAGGGCTACACAGTGAGGAGAGCTGGATCTCAATGCAGATCTCCCTCAGCAGGTTCCCCACATCCTGCACCATAGAACTGCACCAGTGTTGCTGACTTTTGATCATACACACCTGTGAAGGTGAAGGTCAGAATTTGCCCTTAACTTAGCAGTGAGCAGTTAATGTTTGGGGTGAAAATCACTTTTTCAGGGTTTCTTCATGTTTAGCTGTTTCGTGGGCACCTACATGCTGTATTAGAAAACAAGTGTTCTGGAGATTTCATCAAATGAGCTGTAAAGCAGGTAAAATTTAAAGGGTCCCTTGTGGCTTAGAAGTAGAGCTGTGCCTACAGCTTCATTATGTAAATGTTCCATGATTGTTCTCAGACTTAGACAGCTACCCAGTCTGCCTTCTTCTTCTCCCTAACCTCCATAGTGCTGTCCCCACTTCCCCTAGTGGCCCCACCATTCTCCCTGCCACGGATCTCCTCTAACCTGTCCTTAAGTGTTTTGGGGGAAGACCTGTGGCTTGAACCCACCCGTCCCCTAGCTGATACTGCAACTTAACCCATCTCCCATCAAATAATGCCACTGATCCTGCAACCAATAATGCTCTTGGGGGAAAATGAGAACACATTGGGTATGACTGCACCCCTTATAAAAGGAAAAGCTCCCCCTCCTACTGCCGTCAATGAGCGCAGCAGCTGCTGGGACAGTAGTGACCAGTAAGACTTGGAGTATAAGCTAGGGAACCCCAACAACTGGGAAATGCAAACCTCGAGGCAAACCTGCAGGAATTTGCCCAGTGCCAGCTCCTGTGAGTTGACTCTGCAAGGTCAGGTTCATTCAACCTACATGAAGTGAACTCTGCAGGGTTCATTCATACTCTCTACTTATTGTGTATGTCAATGAGTGCACCAAGTTTACTATATTCCAAAAAACTTTCAAATGTCTTGTTAAGTGACACATAGCATAAATGAATATTTAAAGGATTTATTGCCTAGATATAAATTTTTTTCCAAATCATTCTTTTATTTTCCAGGTTGTAAAGTGTTCAGATAAACAAATCTGGATTGGCTTTACTTTCGCATATGGTTCCATGACTAATTTACTTTTATTGCGTCATAAATGAACATCCTGGACATTTTACTCTTAGTTCCCAGTGTGTTTTGGAGGAAAGTGCAATATAAAGTTATGTTTGTGGAAAAATAATATTGAAGGAGCTTTTGTAATCTACAAAGCTCTCTTGCTGTGGGTACCCACCCAGCCACTGAGTTCACTTAAGGCACTTCTGTTATTAATCCAGGTTTCAGATGCTGAAAAAGCAATATTTTCCATGGAGGGTTCTTGGCTCTAGAGGTCATTCCTCTTCTTGGACTGCCAAGCACTGTTGATCTTCAGAGCACAGTGCAAAGTTTGTCTGTTTACTTAGGCCTTTTCCTGAGCAGATTTTTGGATGGAAAAGGGAAGTGTCTCTTGTCTTAAAGGATTGATTGGGAAATTTGTTAGGCATGGTGCCTACAGGAGGGTTTTTGTGCCCAGGGGTAGTAATTAGTTTGGAGATTGTCTCTTCACTGCCAATTGTGAATAATATGCTCTGAATTATTTATCCTGCTTTTTGTGGATGTAAATCATCCAGATTCTTGGACGATGGGCACATGTTTTATAAATATGAATGTCAATCAATAAATAGATGTGAGTGCCTCTAACTAGAGATGGTCCAGAAATGTTCAGGAAAATGTGGATTTAAAAAACCCTGGGTAGCATAGGACAGGTGTTTTGACAGTGGTGACTTCTTTTGTGTATCAGTGGCCCCCCCACCATGTTTTTGATGATATTCTCATAAATTCCTTCAACTGCAAATAGTGGCAATTCCTAGAAAAATATTTCAGTACTGAGACAAGCACCGTATTGTGATTCCCAGAAGAACCACAAATGGATTGCATTTTTAGATCCTACCCTCCTCTCACTACAAAATGACCTGTACACATAGGTTACAGAGAAGCACCAAACAAAAACCATCCAGACCCAGAATTTCTTAACTTCAAAGTCTAGTTGTTCCTTGATTGTTTTAAGCGTAATTCGCAATGGTTCAACAAATGTCTCGTGTGCACATGTTTCAGGCTACAGGTTTTTCATTAATTATTCAATGAAGTCTTTAAGTATTCATTATTCTTAGTGTGTCATTGGTTACCTAAATACTATGGTATTGTTTCTGCTGCCTGATTGGATGGATGTAACTTTATAAACAAGGGCAAGAACTTTTGGGGCCAATGGTGAATTACAAATGCCCATATTTGCCTTGGATAGTACATATCCATATTTGCCACCTGCAGGGTAAAACTGTATGTGAATATGGGTAATTGCATGAAGACTAACCATTCCCAGTCATTCATGCAAACAAAACTTTAGTCTCCAGAGAAAAGCAAACAAAAGGGGTGTAAACATAGATTGATTGAAAAATGATTCAGAATTTGTGGAAATATTCCTGAATAATTTTTCCCAACATTTAATGGTCACACTAAGATCCAGGGGAAATGCAAACTCTATTAAACTGGCCTTCACACAAATTGCCATCTTAATTCAATCACCCAGAATCATAAGGGACCCTGAATCTAGTTTATAGACTTGTGCAAAACTGTGGACTCAAACAAAGTAAAAAGGAGAAAAGAGTCATTATTTCTGTTGCTTTTTATAACTTTTTATGTAGGATTAACAGATAAATGCTTTAAATGAAAAGCTATTTAGCTTGTCTGCATTAACTATTACAAGCAAACGATATTTTCTTGGACTTTCCCTTGAGATTTTAATTGCCTCAAGCTATCTACAATTATAGGTCAAATTTTGTGGTGTGTTGCATCCCATATAGTCCCATTATCTTTAACCGGATTAACACAGGGAATAAAGCAGCATAAAATTTGTCCTGGTATGTTTCAAGGAGGAAGAATGAAATATCTCCTCCTCCTCCTCCACCTGAAATCAACATGGTATTGTGCTTTGAAAAGGCCAAGCTCAGAGTCAGATAAAGAGCAATGGCATGTTTTAAAGCTATGCAATCTGAAGATAATTTATACAAATGACAGCACAGTACAGCACAAAGTCAAATTAACATTTATTGGGAAAACCAGACAACTACCAAAAAAAAACTCACTTCGGATCATATTACAACCTTCCATGGAGTGAAATAAGCTAAAACACCTGTTCCATGGAGTCAAATTTAATAGAAGCTTCTCTGATTCTTTCTATTAGATTTTATTCCATTAACAGCTGTTTCAGACTTTTAATCCTGAGGGAAGATACTGACAGTTTTTAGACTATAAATAGTACCATAGATTGAACTTCAGTTATTAGATGTAACAACGTTTTTATAGAGACAGATTAATGTGGCTGAGGACATAGTATAACGCTTAATGGGTTTTTTCGTGGTGAAAATATATTACTTTTTTTAGTGTGACAGGGTGTTCTCCCGAACACTATCCCTAAAGGGGTTAAAATGGATCAGAAGGGGTCACTGGACAGGATGGGCTGCACCTGAGTGAGGTGCAGGCTGGCTGTACAGTCCTAACTGAACATGAAGCCCAGCTGGGCAGGAAAGGGCATATATAAAGCCAGGGAGCAGAGTACAACACAGCATGGCAGAGAAGGGATTAGCAGTCACTCCCAGGGTTGAGAGACAGGAGTAGTAAGAAGCCTAGGAAACATAATAGCAAGGGTGAAACCATATGGAACTTAGCAGCTAATTGTAAGATCCCTAGGCTGGAACCCAATGTACAGGGCAGTCCTGAGTTCCTTTGCCAGCCCCTGAGCGAGCGGCACAAACAGGGCAGTGGACTTTGAAGACTGCCTAAGGTGGTTTTGTTTAGAAACCTTTTAGAAAGTACCCTGAAAGGAGGCAACCTGTAGTGACCTGGCCAAGGGGTAAAGCTATGAAGAGGAAATACTGCAGCTTGTTAGCATGAGAAAAGGCCTCAGTATGAGTCTGGGACAAGGGGCTGAGAAACTTCCAGAAGAAGTATCAAATCAGTGATGAGCTAATCACCAGATGCACCACAAGCAGGTACCACAGTGGTGACTGGAGCCCACTCCTTCATATCTAGTATATTCATTGTTTGGAAAACAGGTATGTTGTGGATCTAATTATTCTACAAGCTGATTAGACTGGATGCTCCAGGGATTGTGATAATGGTGTGAAGGGTGTGGCAAATTTCCAGTGACGATGGTTAGACATTTGGGCCCCTATCACGGAAACACTTGAGTATGTACTCCGCTGTAAGCATGTGAGCACTCCTGAGGGCTTTATTGGGACTACTCATGTGCTTAAAGTTAAGCACAATGAACAGCTGGCATTTCAATGGTCACAGTGATAGCTGTGGGAAAAGTGATCAGGTCCCAAAATAGCTCCTTTCATCCCAATATTGTCAATGTTATGTTTAATAAGTATAGGGCTATATTATGGCTGTTATCTGAATGAAAATATAGAGAGTTTGAATATAATTGCCTGTTTGTGTGGGACATGAGAGCCATCATGCCTATATTTCCAAAAAGTACCTTAGCACTTTGTAATAAGTGTAATGCAATACACAAGAGAAGGTGATGGTGCCTATGGGGATAGGACTATTGATTGTGCATTCTGCTTTGAAGAGCTCGTGCTCTGAGCCCAGTCCAATGCTCCAGTACTCACTCCTTTCCTAGGCATGCGACTTGTTGCCTCCAGTGGGAGATATGCCTGAGTAAGGAACGAATGAGATGTGCAGGACTGAGCTGCCTGTTGTTTGTGTCTGAATAATTCCCTATAGAATTCTATTACTATGCTCTCCATTTTAATACGGATAGTTTTCCATCCCAAAAACCCACAAAATAAGTATTGTTTACCCCCCCCCCCGAGCATGTTCCAGGTGTTTGAGGATACTCTTAGTTTTTACCAAACTTCACATTTAATATTTTTATAACCATCTTCTCTTGTGCTATCTAGTTACACACATAGCTACCCTATGTAAATGCATCGTCTTGTTGCTAATCTATTACCCTCATTTATACTCCTCTGTGGGACCAATCCTATTAAACTCCTATTAAAGTCAATGCAAAGACTCCTGTTTGAGGTGGGGTTTGTTTTTGTTTCCAATGGGAAATGGATCACACCCTATGCTAGCAGGGGTGAATCTGGCCCAATGGAGCTACTCTGGATTTACACTTGTGTAACTCAGTAGAATTTAGCCTCTGATATCCAACGTAAAATATACTGCAATTAACATCAATGTCTTAGTGTTAAAATATAATATGTTTACTCTAAGGGTTCCATATTTTCCCTTATCAAATATACCTGCTTGTAGCGAGTTATGGATCTGCTAAGGTCAGCTTCTGAATGAGAAAATGATTCAGAAATTTCCATGAGGAACTAAGTCATTTAGGATTAAATTTTTAAAGTCGCTGGAACAATCCCATAACAATTCCTGGGTCAAGGCAACAGCTATGCTTCCTGTACAAACATTTACAGTGCCAGGGCAACATGGGAGGATGACAACAAACTTGTCATCACCTATAGGCATGACAGCTATTCCCACTTTCTGCCTTAAAGAACTAAGGCCTACCTCTTTTTTTTTTTTTTCCCTCAGCTAGAATGGGGTTCCACTGGCATAAATGAGAAGAATTTGGCCCCGATATGTAACTTTTTTTCACTGGAGCATATACTTCTTAGAATTATGGCCATTGCTCATTTTTACAAACTTAGAGCAAGATCCAGGTCCCACTGAAGTCAATGGGAGATTTTTACATAATTTCTTTAATGTGAGCAGGATCAAGGTTTCAATGAACAGTTGCCTGCAAAACACATCTCCAGGAGAACCGGAGAATACTGGGTAGTCCTATTTAAATAGCTACAATATCTGCCATTAGACTAGACAAAGCACTTAATGCACTGTAGATAGCATTGCTCTATAATCCAGGGGATAAACAAGTTGATCCAAGAGGTCTTCTCTATCTTTAATTTCTGCTTTGGAGGCTGTTAGACAGTGGCATGACGTACCCTGTATAGACTATGTTTAGAGCCAAATTATAACCACCATATGCCAGAAAAGGGGTATTATGAAGAGGAGAAGGTGTAATGCTCCTGCAAAGAAGACGGCCACATTGAGCAAAGGCAGCATTCACTGCAAGAAACAGTGACTGGTGTCCGAAATCGGGGCCTGCAGCAGAGCCAATCTCTGGGCAACTTAACGAGCACAGCTGATCTGTAATAGGCTGTCTGACAGGCTACACCACCTGATTGGCTGGAAGAATCAGAAGACAGGATCTTAAGCCCAGCACCAGCAGTTCAGTAGCTTTGCAAACTATTTGCCCACAGCTGTGGTAGCTTCTGTATCTGCTTGTTCCCAGGCATACTCCTGCCTTGGCCCCTGCCTTCCCTTATGCCAGGTAACCTGGTCCTGACCCTCTGCTCCATTTCCTTACTTCTGACTTCATGTCTGGCACTTGGCCTCTGGCTCCAACTCTGGACTCTGATTCCTGATTACTAATTCCTGCTGTACCCACTGGGCCTGACTCCTGCTTCAACTATTAGTGGCCAGGTTGGGCAGTTCATGCCTAACTTCTGGCCAGTATTACAGAAGGTGCCTGCTGTACCTCTTCAAAAGTCTAGGAAGTGCTGCATCTGAGCACACTCCCCCGGCCTTTCTGAGGGCATTTTAGCCACTTTGGCTCAGATGCTACACATCCCCCCCCCCCCCCCCCGCACACACACGCTCTGGTTGTGGCCACCATGATATAGCCTTTACAGTTTGGCAAGTGGCTAAGCAGGGCTCTAGAAATTTACAGCTAGGATTTCAGTGGAATGAGACATTTAAAAAGCTCATTTTGTTGCCCAACGCAGTAGCTCATTGTTGAAATATATGCTGTATGTGCTCTAATAAGGTTCAGAGCAATTGCCCTGTAGGGGGAAATAAGGAAATTAAATAATATGGGTTCAGACCTTCTGTTTACTATCCTCTGTTCCCTACAGTAGTTTCATGCTACTGGAGGGAAGAACGGTTGATGTATAACACTCTTAAGGAGGGGAGGGATTTGAGGATTTGGAGACATTACATTAAAGCAAAATTCTTCTCTTCATCCACATGATGGATTAAAGAAGAGAAATTTGCCTGGAGTCTTTGCATACATGATCCTTGTCAAATAAAGCCAGGTACCATGAGTCTTTCTCATGGGTAGATATTTCTTTACAGGGGTGCTGAAACAATTTGTATAATGGGCAGGGGGGCTGAAAGCCATTGAACCAAACTGTAAACCATGTATATGATGGAACCACTTCAAGCTGCTGTATCCAGCATCTGTTTCTCTTTCTTTTTCTGAGGGTTATTTATTTTTGGTACTCCCTGTAGCAGAGGGGAATAACTCATAATGAGCTCTTATAAATGGCTCTCCAACACAGAGTGCTGGAATGCCACTAAAAATATTTTGTCTGGCTTTTTCTAGGGCTCAGATCCTCAGGAAACGCATTCATTGTTTAATGCTTTCATTTTTCACACATCCAATACTTTCTTTGTCACTGAGAATACCTTATTTTTAACAAGTTTGTTTTCTGACTGAATGCTGTAAATAGGCCTCAATAGCTTTGGCAAAAACACCACTCCTCAGCTGTACAGATGTAACCAATTAGCTCTTAAAATATCAGACATGTCAAACCCTGCCCCTACCCTTGTTTCCCCCTTGAAATAGGTGGACAGAGAAGTTATCAGTTGATTGGATTGTAAGTCAAGGGCTACTTTGCTGACTAAACACCACTCATAAAAACTGAAAGGTAGATTGACTTTTAGGCACAGCCCTGAGCAAGGGTGGTGTACATGCAGCATTGCCACAGGAGGTATTGGGCCTGAGAAACATCTTCCTGGCTCCCCCCTTGATCCAGGTGGATAATAACTTGCCACTGACCTATAAACTCAACAAATGATAACTACAGCGCAAGTTCAGGTGCTCTTGCTCATGTCTTGGGGGATGGAGATAAAGCCTATTCACTGCTCCTCCCCAGCCACTCCTCATTGACCTGGTCTGGAGGAAGGATAAGCAGGCATACAGCACCTATTTACCACATACAAGCTAGGCCATTCATGTTCTTACTCAGCATTCGTCCTTTGTGCAGGCATGATGTTCAAGTCACAACTGAGTCCCAAGAGAGAAAGCAAGCACTCTCCTGAGGCCTGATTCTCTTCCCACACCAGTTTGACACTAGTGTAACTCTATTGCCTTCACTGGCATGTTCCTTGATTTACCACTGTGTTAGTGAGCATATTTTCTCCCCTCTGGCATTTCTGTCCCAAGTTCTTTTTCAGAATGACTCTTGAATTTCACAGTCAGCAACAATTTGGCACCAACAGTGCAAGCACCAAGTACAGATTACAAAATGTTTCATATTCAGCACATCCTGTAACATGCACTCAGTCAAGGGGATACTGTTCATCTTGATTTTTGTGAACAGATTTGTCAAAAATAGCTTTCTGGAGACCTTCTACTCTTCCAATGCTATAAAATTTTATGGGTGTGTGGAAAATAAAAGTAAAGCTAGGTGGAATCCAGAGAACTTGTTGAAGTGCTCGCATGTTTGCTTACAGATTTTTTTATATATATTTACACAGCTGCTATATATATATACATATATATGGCACATTTTCCATCATTAGCTTTCCAACAGGTTAAGATGGTCATTCAATGATATAGCAAAACACAGTAGGCCAAATTCTTTTCTGGTGTAAATCCAGAGAAATTCCATTGAGGTTAAGGAAATTTTTCTGGGCTTATGGCTATGTAACTGAGAGAAGAGTTTATCCTCCATGTATTCTGAGTTGCCAGCAAGATGTCTGACTGTCTGTACTCTAGTAGATTATCTGCCATTCATTTCTGTGTCACAGCTATGGAAACTATACTACCAGCAAGTAGTCAGTTCTGTAGTCGTATGCTGCAGCTGATAAAATGATAGGAATCTCTCCTTCTGAGAGCACTAGTCAAAGGCTGTCTGCAGCATTGTTCTTAATTCTTGAAGGGCTGAATCTACTGCACCAGCATCTACAAGAATGTCTGGAATGTCCCCACTCAGCCATATAAAGCTCAGACATTTATTCCTACCTGCTAGTGTTTATATATACACACTTGAACTAGACCTGTGTAAAAAAAGGCAACTCCCCAGTTTGCACCTAAGCCTGATTTTAGTTGTGCTGGTGTAAAGCTAAAGTAACTCCCCTGTAGTCAGGAGAAAGCAATTCCAGATGTGCATGGGTTTTCGAAAGATTGGAATCTGGCCCTTTCTTTGTTTGGTGACTCTGTTCAGCTAACTTACATTTTTAAAGTAAATGTTCTATTCCAGCTCTGCAAGGAGAGCTCTAAAAGCTAGATTATTGTTAGCTCTAACCTGGGTGAACAGGGAGAAGCACAGATCTCCATTCCATCCTTATGGCTACAGTGGTCATAAGTGCTTCCCTCACCCACCCCTTTCCACAGCTCTTGACTGCCACTCCTGCTACAAGAAAGTGGATGGGTAGAGAGCTATGGGGAGTGGGCAGAGCCTTGGAGGAGCTGGATGGCCACTGTGGGGAAAGTAAGCTGTACCCTTTTCAGGGCTGCATTGAATTAATTCCCTCCAAGAAGGGCACAGTGGAGGAATTGTGACTTTGGAATGAATATGGCTATCTGCCACCCCAAACTCATATAGGCTCTTCTATCTTTGCAGTAAAGAACTAGGCACATTGTGAGGACTGGCTAAGAAATGAGTGTGGCTCATGTTAAATGAGCAATCTCATCACAGATATAATCTTATCCAAAGGATGTAAGTAAAATACTTAATAACAGTATTCCACCTCATTGCACCAGCACTAGAGAGCTCTGCAAGCTAAAATGGGGTAGCTAATGAGGAGTACCTGACTGTAAACTCCTCCAGGGGAGAGACGGTCCTTATATGGATTTGCACCTACTAAATACCCTAATGGGGATCATGGCCTTGTTATCTTGTGAAGGCTGGATTAAGGCATAGATAGGCCTGTGTCAAGGGCCTAGCTTCTGAAGATGTATCATTACTTCAGAAACTCATCTTTCATATTCAAAATAAAGTACATTTCTAGCCCAAATGGTGAAGAAGAGCTTGAAAAGGAGACCTCCATGTAACCATTATCATGAGTACCTGAGTCTGCAGGCAGCCTGGAATAATAGCTCTAAGAGAGGGAGCTGCCCTGTTCATCTCAAGGGTTATTAACTGCAAAGACACATACTCCTTTGTGGGGCCCTGCCAACACCACCCCAAGAGAGGATTCTGTAGGCAGTAGAAAGAAAAGATTGCAGTGGGCCCAGCCCACCCATTCAAGCAGACACCTGTCAGCAGCGGGGGTGAGTAATGGGGTGGCTAGGGGGCAGAGCTGCTGCCACCCTTGCCTTTCTGGGGGAGGCAAGCCTCTTGCCACTGCTGGAGGGAAGGGCCCCGGCTAGATCACTTATGGCTGGTGGGACAGGCCACAGAGGAATAGCTGTGGTGTACACATATCATAACATGTCTAGAGTCCTAATTTGTTCTAATTTGGCCCGTCTGTGGACTGCTTCAATATAAATATTAAATTACATGCAGAAACCTTGCTTTCCAAGAACACTAATGTTGCAAAGTCAAGAACTCAAAAGTTAGGACACGCCAGACTTACAGTTTCCTGTGCAGCTTTAATTTGGTGGTCTTGTGTATCTATCCTGTACATTGGAAGGAGGCAGAGATCTTGTGGGGAAAAACAATCTCTGATCATGTAATTAAAGACTGCATCATCATAATTCATACTTGTAAGGTGGCAGAATTTGCAACCTGATCTAGTGTCCAGTTCATTCTGGCAAAGAAAATGTGAGGAGTACAAGTGAGACCAGAAAAATAGTAGCTTTAAAGTTTTATATCTCCAGTAAACCTGAACTGAATTTCATGCAACAAAGAAAAAAACCATTTCTGTGGGCGTTCTCCCTGCCAAATATTGCTGGAAACAATGGAGGTGGGAGAACTTTTCCGAGAAAGGTTGCAAAACTCCTGTATGCTAAAAAGTGTTAGGCTACCTAAATATAAGGATCCATAATTAATAATGTGGTGACAAATCTTGTATTTCAGATGTTCAAGGATTAATAGTGCATCCATGTCTACTTTTTTGAATGCAATAGATTTTCATGTCATGTTTGAATTGAACGCATTAGGTCTCTGCAGGACATTCTGTTTAGAAAAGACATTACAGTACACTGAAGAGGATAAATTATAAAAACTAGAATAGGAACGTTAACTCAGTTAAGTTCGCCACAAGTACCAATACTGAGCCAAAAGGACTCAGAGATAACTCTTGATTTATTCTCTTGCCCCGGTAAGACAGGCTCAGCTGCTAAACTGGCTTTATTTCAAAGGGCCATAACCTGGAACCAGTTTAAATCCAATCACATCCAGTTTGCAGTTCACCAAAAGAGCCCTGTGGAGATAGAAAGTTTTCCATTTTTAATCCTTTACCCTCTGGGTGTTCAAAAAAAAAAAACTCACATGAAAAATACCTCCTTGTTTATGAATGATTTATGTTGGCGTCACTGCAAATTTAACAAGAAGAGGCTGTGCCTTTTTTAAACACAACCCTTTCCACACTCACAAAGATGCTAAGAGCTCCAAGTGTGAGGGCTGGTTTGTGATAGCAAGGTTAGAATATTGGCTTTTCTTTTT
The DNA here is from genome assembly GCF_965140295.1 of Lepidochelys olivacea. NCBI lineage: Eukaryota > Metazoa > Chordata > Testudines > Cheloniidae > Lepidochelys > Lepidochelys olivacea. Next base: position 273,861,378 of record NC_140411.1, read on the forward strand.
TTAGCCTTACAATACGCTGTATCACAGGTTTACGTTTCTGGTATAATTAAGTGTTCTGCATTTCTCTATCACTTTGGGTAATTCCATCATCTTGCCACTCTCCCAAACAATTCTGGTGTCACATTTGACATCCAGGCTGCAGCTAAATCCTTACAGTTCCTCTTCTATAATATTTATCCCTTTCTCCACACCCCTAGCATAAATATCTTGGGCAAGGCTCCTTATTATTTGTATTACACTAGCACCTAAAGTGCTAGCAGTTCTCAAACTATGGGTTGGGACTCCAAAATGGGTTGGGACCCCATTTTAATAGGGTTGCCAAGGCTGGCTTAGATTTGCTGGGGCCTGAGGCTGAAGCCTGAACCCCACTGTCCAGGCCAAAGCCCGAGGGCTTCAGCCCTGGGCAGCGGGGCTCAGGTTACAGGCCTGCTGCCTGGGGCTGAAGCCATAGGGCTTTGGCCCCATACACCTATGGCAGTGGGGCCTCTGCTTTAGCACTCCCACCTGGGGCAGTGGGGCTCAGGAAAGCTTAGGCTTCATTTCCCTCCTCCTGGGGTCATGTGGTAATTTGTGGTGTTGGAAGGGGGTCACGATGCAATGAAGTTTGAAAACCTCTGATCTAGAGGCCCCAGCCAAGATCTGCACCCCATTGTGCCAGACATTGTATAGACACTCAGGAAAAGACTGTCCCTGTCCCAGAATTGCTTACAACCTAAATAGACAAGACAGAAGGTGGAAGGAGAGGAGAAGTGGCCTGCCCAAAGTTACACAACATGTCCGTGACAGAACCAGGAACTGAACCCAGTGCTCCTAACTCCCAGTCCAGCACCCTATCCACTAGACCTTATTCCTCTGTAGAACTGTGTAAACAGTAAAGGATTCTTGAGCAAACACACAAATGCTGAACATTTTGATTCAGCCATGTTTACACCCTTTTTGTGTACTCTGGGCAAATAATCACTTGAGTGAGATATATAGTTCATGTGAATGTTTGAAGAGAGCCAATTGCAGGCCCTTAGCTAGGACTTGTTTAAACAAGAAGTGCAATTTAGCGTTGAAGAAGCTCCTGGGATTAGAAACTCAGTCCCATGTCAACCCATGTAGTAAGCCTAAAGGTGTATGGTCTACCAGCTGGGAGACGCCTCCATCCCCCAGTTGGCTAGCACTATCAATCACAGCACAGTGTATCTGCTATCTGGGGGTGCAAGTTGTTGCTTTCCAGGGCTCTGTGGAACCCTTCCCTGGCCTGCTGGAGCACTAATGTCTGACAATTTGATAAATTATTACATTATTCTTGTTTCATTGCTTAATGAACTCCTCAGCTCAGCTGTAGGGCCAAATTTTACCTTGGCCAGTATCCTTGCTTATCTTAGAAGTAGTGATCTGGACAAAATTCTGACCTAACTCTGAACCTAGAAAGGTCTTTTGAAAGCATCAGAAGAATACAGTATATTCTTCTCATGTTTATATTTCAGATAATCTGGTGATCAGTTTCAGCTGCCTGACTCACTTTAAAAGAGAGACTGAGTCACAAATCACTAAAACATTCACGATCCTTTAAGGAGCCATAACTGAACAATCTGACAAACTGGATCACTGGGAGCTTTCTGAGAGACTGGAAAATCCTTTTGTAACTGCTTAATCAATATATATCTGAACACACAAACTAATAACAAAGAAGGGAAGAAATTGAGAGAGAAAAATGTTACCACTGTCTAGAGAGAATAGCGCTCAATACAGGATGTGTACTAATAATGTGTTCAAATAAGCAGGAAATACGTACTCCTGGCTACACCATGCAAGCAGCAAAAGGCTGTGGAGCTCAGCTGAGCAACTGGTTTATCTGTTCTGCAGAGGGGTCCACTGGGTACACCATCTGAAACAGATGATAAATCAAGGCCTTGATTCTGATGTGCTGAGCAGGTGCAAAAGTAACTCCATTGGAATCAGGATCTGGCCCATACTGGATTTTTAACAGAACCAAAATCAGTTTCCCAATTTGAATGCTTTTTTTCCTAACTATGGATGACCTTTAACAAGAAAGTTGAAATAAACACATCGGGCACCCCGTTCTGGTCTGTTTGCACTGGCAGAAAGTGGCTAGCATGTGGGAATCTTCAGGGGAATGGAGCCAGAACTTCACCACCCACCCTTGCAGTCCCCCCAGCTGTAGGTTGGCCAGAGGCTGAGTCACAACTGGGGCAGTGGTTGGTATAACTGTCCATAGGGAAAGATTAACAGCTGACAGAAGTTAGAGTAGCCTCAGGACTCATCTAACTCATGTCAGGAGCCAAACCAGCTCTGGGGATTGGGGAAGTGCAAGGTTGGCATACAGTCATCTTTGTCTTTCCCACCATCAGTCCTGCACTGAGCACATCTTGGCCATAAATCACAAACCAAGACATCACTTGTTTACAAATAGCTACAGGCTATGGGGGGAAAGTGGGTTGGGAAAGAAAATAAGAAAATGTAATCACATGAATTACATGCTGCTGCCAACACCAATCAATTAGAATGATCTCCCAGCAGACCTTTATTCTGATTATTAACCATTTCAAACAAAGGGCTGGATCCTCAGCTGGTGTAAATTAGTAGGAAGCTCCACTACATCATTTTTTCACCAGAGGATCTGTCCCAAGGTGTTGTTTTTTTAAAAAAAAGAAAGAAAAAAGCTTTCAGTTCATGGTAGCAAGCAAAGAAAGACACAGGTGATGTTTTGCCAGTGGAGCCCACTCACATTAGAATTGTGGATACTACTTTTGACCATTTGGCTATACACATTGGTTCCAGTTTTCAGCTTCCTGTAGCGGCTTTGTGTGCGGCACATATGTCAAGGAGTCTTGCTCAGCAGCAGATCCTCCTGTCTTAGTGCCAAAACTAAAACTAGTGAAGATCTCAGTATCTTTCATGGGAAGAGCTGTCTTTTGACAACTGACAAACTCCTCCCACTTGCCGTTGTATCATTGAAAGATGTTGGTGTCACACCCGTCAAGGTAGAGAGTATGCCCTGTGTTCGTTAACTACCGTTCAACATTTTAAAAAAATCATATTGTCAAGCTTGTATTAGCAATTTGCTGCTGCCGCATTAAGGAAATATGCCCAACACAATCAGATTCTATAGGCTACTACCACTGCTTTAGATGCTGCTTTGAGCAATGTCCAAATTGAGTTCAACACTTATGATTCTTTTCCCTAATGCAGTTGTGAGGTAATGGTTCTCTTAAACTAAATTTAATCTTCCAGCTGTAATCCTTAGAAGAAACTATAACTATACTAGTCATGTTAGATCTGGGGATATGAGATCTTAGTAAATCTTTCAGAGTTTAAGATTATACACAGTGGGAATCTGCTTCATCAGTTGACTTCAGTTTCAAATCCAATTAAAACTACATAGCATTAATAAACGAAGTCAGTAGTATTGGAAAATATTCAGCTTTAATATGTCAGAATTGTAAAGAAATGTTTGCTCACTCTGTGTGTATGCAGCTGTTTAGTTATAATCGAGATTGTCTGGAGTGGTTCATGACCCTAAATGCCAACCTCAGGCCAGACAAGAAGCAAGACACAACCAGTTTGAGGTCTCTATGGTCTATAATTAGATTTCACCAACCCAGTAACGTGTGAATTCCTAACTCATAAGTCTTACCAGGGAGTCAGACGGTCTCTTTGCGTGTTCCAGACTGTCTTGCCACCCTGGCAAGCTGGACTGTGTGATAGATGGCTGCTTACACCACAAATCACATCAGTATTCAGATTACTGCCAGTCCCAAAGAACGAGTCACTTACTCCAGGTCAGTTCTCCAATCCACAAAGACAGCACTTGTAGGCAGTGCTGTAACTGACTGAAGATTTATTAACTCAGAAAAGAAATGAGTTATTTATAATATTAAATCAGGTAAACAGACACACAAATGAGGTACAAGCTTAAGTATCATAGAAGCTTCTGTGATGATTAAACTTTTTTGTCCTCTAGGGCTAACCCAAGTCAAGTAGCTTGGGGATCTCTGGCTTATATTTGGGAGTCTGCCCCTTAGAGTCCAGACAGCATGAAGATTCCAATTTCTTTTAACAGGTTTTTATTCCCTTTCCCCAGCATTCAAGCTGTGATGGGCCATGGTGTGTGAGGGGAAACAATCAACAGTCTTTTGTTCAGTGGCTTGACTGATGTCTGTAGACCTTCTTTTGTTGAAAATAACACCTCTTGCGGTAAGCTAGCATTTCACACTTGGTAATGCTTCTCCCTGGGCTGTGGGGAATTTACAGTCTTGGAAAACATTTATAGTTACAGAGCAAACATTTAAATATTACCTGATAACATAGGATGCAGACATTATAAGTAGGGTTAATACATGCAGCATCCTACAAGCATTTCATAAACTTTAAACATGTTCACATAACTCGAACACACAGGTAAGCCAGACTGGTTTCCAGCTATGCATTTTTGTCAGCGTTTTAGGGGCCTTAGCATGAGCTGGCACCTGGTCTGCCAACGTCAGAGAGATCTGAACTGGACAACAAACCTGGAAGTAGAAGCTAGTTTTTTCTCTCCCCAAGCCCCCAGGATAGTGGGTGGGAAGATGAGGGAAGAAACCTTGTCAGTAGTATCTGGGAACCCCTAGTAAAAAGCCTGGCTCTACAATCTCTACTCAAGCAAACTTCCATTAAATCAATATCCAGATTTTCAGCTGGTGTATCGGCATAGTTTCATGGGTGGCTTCCCAGTGATTTCTGTGGATGCTGGCTCAGGCTTTTAGGTTATTAGCTCTTTGAGGCAGGGACCATGTCTGTACAGCATCTAGCACAGGGGGGCCTGACCCTGGTTCAAGCCACTGAACAGTATCGTAAGAACATTGACTTTTTTAAATTGGTCAGCTTCTGCAGTGTCCAACTGCTGCAATGATGAAACCTGTCATCATTTCTCCGCTTCACACACTGCCATCTCAGAGAGGCTTTCTGCACAGGAAATAGAGCAGTCACTGCCTAGCAGAAAAGATAATCAATGATTCTACAATTGCAAGCAACAAAGTCCATTTTCAGCACAGCCAATCCTGAAAAATGTCATCTCTGCCAGGGTATAATTTACTTTTTTTAGGGATGTTTTTTAAATGGTAAAAATATTGTGTATGAGCAGGAGCATCTGTGTCACAAGGGGTGTATCTTTCTACTCCAACTACTGAATTTGGCACACTGGGATAAGTTAAAATAGTGATATGAAAGATGTGTGCACCGGGGACTCAGTCCTTCAAGTGTTGCCTACAGAGCACTCTAGCCTCATTCCAGCAAAACGCTTAAGCATGTGCTTATCTTTAAACACATGATTTCTGTGGAACAGCCCATGTGCCTAAAGTTAAGCACATATGCAAGTGTTTTGCTGGATTGGGGCCAGGATGCTCAGCACCTTGCAGGATCGAGTCCAGTCCACTTCAGAAATAACTAAACACACACCCATACATTTGATGTATTGGTTTGAAAATATACTCTAGTGTGTCAAAGCACCACTTTAAAAAATGTCCCCACGGTGGCATAGCTGATTGTCTGATGATGCATTAGGAAAGTTGTGCACTGTCAACTCAGATTTCAGAGTAGCAGTCTGTGTCCACAAAAAGAAAAGGAGAACTTGTGGCACCTTAGAGACTAACAAATTTATTTGACCATAAGCTTTTGTGAGCTACAGCTCACTTCATTGGATGCATGCAGTGGAAAATACACTGGGGAGATTTATATACACAGAGAACATGAAACAATGGGTGTTACCATACACACTGTAACTAGAGTGATCACCTAAGGTGAGCTATTACCAGCAGGAGAGCTGAGGGGGGGGACTTTTTGTAGTGATGATCAGGGTGGGGCATTTCCAGCAGTTGACAAGAATGTGTGAGGAACAGTAGGGGAGGAGGACGGAATAGTTTTACTTTGTGTAATGACCCATCCACTCCCAGTCTTTATTCAAACCTAAGTTAATTGTATCAGTTTGCAAATTAATTCCAATTCAGCAGTCTCTTGTTGGAGTCTGTTTTTGAAGTTTTTCTGTTGAAGAATTGCCACTTTTAGGTCTGTAATCAAGTGACCAAAGAGATTGAAGTGTTCTCCGACTGGTTTTTGAATGTTATAATTCTTGACATCTGATTTGTGTCCATTTATTCTTTTATGTAGAGACTGTCCAGTTTGACCAATGTACGTGGCAGAGGGGCATTGCTGGCACATGATGGCCTATATCACATTGGTAGATGTGCAGGTGAATGAGCCTCTGATAATGTGGCTGATGTGATTAGGCCCTATGATGGTGTCCCCTGAATAGATATGTGGGCACAGCTGGCAATAGGCTTTGTTGAAAGGATAGTTCCTGGGTTAGTGGTTCTGTTGTGTGGTGTGTGGTTGCTGGTGAGTATTTGCTTCAGGTTGGGGGGCTGTCTGTAAGCAAGGACTGGCCTGACTCCCAAGATCTGAGAGAGTGATGGGTTGTCCTTCAGAATAGTGAGGTTTTAGTTGGGGGCTGAAGGTGATGGCTAGTGGCATTCTGTTATTTTCTTTGTTGGGCCTGTCCTGTAGTAGGTAGCCTCTGAGTACTCTTCTGGCTCTGTCAATCTGTTTCTTCACTTCAGCGGGTGGGTACTGTAGTTGTAAGAATGCTTGATAGAGATCTTGTAAGTGTTTGTCTCTGTTTGAGGCGTTGGAGCAAATGCGGTTGTATCGTAGAGCTTGGCTGCAGACAACGGGTCATGTGGTGTGGTCTGGATGAAAGCTGGAGGCATGTAGGTAAGTATAGCAGTCATTAGGTTTCCAGTATAGGGTGGTGTTTATTTGACCATCGCTTATTAGCATAGTAGTGTCCAGGAAGTGGATCTCTTGTGTGGACTGGTGCATGGAGCAGGTCCTCAAAGAATCAATCCTGAAGCACTTGCATGAGAGGAAAGTGATCAGGAACAGTCAGCATGGATTCACCAAGGGAAGGTCATGCCTGACTAATCTAATCGCCTTTTATGATGAGATTACTGGTTCTGTGGATGAAGGGAAAGCAGTGGATGTATTGTTTCTTGACTTTAGCAAAGCTTTTGACACAGTCTCCCACAGTATTCTTGTCAGCAAGTTAAGGAAGTATGGGCTGGATGAATGCACTATAAGGTGGGTAGAAAGCTGGCTAGATTGTCGGGCTCAACGGGTAGTGATCAATGGCTCCATATCTAGTTGGCAGCCGGTATCAAGTGGAGTACCCCAAGGGTCGGTCCTGGGGCCGGTTTTGTTCAATATCTTCATAAATGATCTGGAGGATGGTGTGGATTGCACTCTCAGCAAATTTGCGGATGATACTAAACTGGGAGGAGTGGTAGATACGCTGGAGGGCAGGGATAGGATACAGAAAGACCTAGACAAATTGGAGGATTGGGCCAAAAGAAATCTGATGAGGTTCAATAAGGATAAGTGCAGGGTCCTGCACTTAGGACGGAAGAACCCAATGCACAGCTACAGACTAGGGACCGAATGGCTAGGCAGCAGTTCTGCGGAAAAGGACCTAGGGGTGACAGTGGACGAGAAGCTGGATATGAGTCAGCAGTGTGCCCTTGTTGCCAAGAAGGCCAATGGCATTTTGGGATGTATAAGTAGGGACATAGCGAGCAGATCGAGGGATGTGATCGTTCCCCTCTATTCGACATTGGTGAGGCCTCATCTGGAGTACTGTGTCCAGTTTTGGGCCCCACACTTCAAGAAGGATGTGGATAAATTGGAGAGAGTCCAGCGAAGGGCAACAAAAATGATTAGGGGTCTAGAACACATGAGTTATGAGGAGAGGCTGAGGGAGCTTGGATTGTTAATCTGCAGAAGAGAAGAATGAGGGGGGATTTGATAGCTGCTTTCAACTACCTGAAAGGGGGTTCCAAAGAGGATGGCTCTAGACTGTTCTCAATGGTAGCAGATGACAGAACGAGGAGTAATGGTCTCAAGTTGCAGTGGGGGAGGTTTAGATTGGATATTAGGAAAAACTTTTTCACTAAGAGGGTGGTGAAACACTGGAATGCGTTACCTAGGGAGGTGGTAGAATCTCCTTCCTTAGAGGTTTTTAAGGTCAGGCTTGACAAAGCCCTGGCTGGGATGATTTAACTGGGAATTGGTCCTGCTTTGAGCAGGGGGTTGGACTAGATGACCTTCTGGGGTCCCTTCCAACCCTGATATTCTATGAGTCTATGATTCTATGACTGGTCCAGTCTGAGGTTGATGGCGGGATGGAAATTGTTGAAATCATGGTGGAATTCCTCAAGGGCTTCTTTTCCATGGGTCCAGATGACGAAGATATCATCAATGTAGCGCAAGTAGAGTAGGGGCATTTGGGGCTGAGAGCTGAGGAAGCGTTGTTCTAAGTCAGCCTTAAAAATGTTGGCATACTGTGGGGTCATGTGGGTACCCATAGCAGTGGGTTTTTAAGGTATACATTGTCCCCAAACTAAAACCTCTCCAACACATCATCAAGGATCAACAACCTATCCTGAAGGATGACCCATCACTCTCACAGATCTTGGGAGACAGGCCAGTCCTTGCTTACAGACAGCCCCCCAACCTGAAGCAAATAGTCACCAGCAACCACACACCACACAATAGAACCACTAACCCAGGAACCTATCCTTGCAACAAAGCCTATTGCCAGCTGTGCCCACATACCTATTCAGGGGACACCATCATAGGGCCTAATCACATCAGCCACATTATCAGAGGCTCGTTCACCTGCACATCTACCAATGTGATATATGCCATCATGTGCCAGCAATGCCCCTCTGCCATGTACATCGGCCAAACTGGACAGTCTCTACGTAAAAGAATAAATGGACACAAATCAGACCTCAAGAATTATAACATTCAAAAACCAGAGGTCGGAGAACACTTCAATCTCTTTGGTCACTTGATTACAGACCTAAAAGTGGCAATTCTTCAACAAAAAAAACTTCAAAAACAGACTCCAACGAGAGACTGCTGAATTGGAATTAATTTGCAAACTGGATACAATTAACTTAGGCTTGAATAAAGACTGGGAGTGGATGTGTCATTACACAAAGTAAAACTATTTCCCCCCCACACACTACTGTTCCTCACACATTCTTGTCAACTGCTGGGAATGGCCCACCTTGATCATCACTACAAAAGTTCTCCTTCCTCACCCCCACTCATGGCTCTCCTGCTGGTAATAGCTCACCTTACATGATCACTCTCCTTACAGTGTGTATGGTAACACCCATTGTTTCATGTTCTCTGTGAATATAAATCTCCCCACTGTATTTTCCACTGCATGCATCCGATGAAGTGAGCTTGTAGCTCACGAAAGCTTATGCTCATAAATGTGTTAGTCTCTGAGGTACCACAAGTACTCCTTTTCTTTTTGTCAACTCAGAGTTGATGCAAAAGGGCAAATTGAGCATTCGAGGTGGGTATAAGAGTGAGACAGACGAGAGGGACATGGGCTGAATTTCTGATAATTCCTGTGAAGTCTAGACAAAGCCCCAAGGCCAATCACGCTTCATTCATGGGAAGAAGGTCTGTAAGATTTCGCTTCATATTGTGTTAAATAAAAACACATATTGGACATGTTAGGATGCAAGGGTCTAAAACAAAGTGTAAAATGACTTTATGAGCAGTCTTCTACCTGTACCCTGAAGGTAGGAGGCAGCTGCCCATGAGAAGTGCATTCTGTACCAGCAGTTTTGGATCAAAGGTATTTTGAGATCTCATTGCTATAATTCTCATTCCATCTCAATGGTCAAATAGAACTGCAATTTGTAGTTACTCCAAAAAGACCTTTATTGCTGTTTGGCCTTTTCACCAAGAATATTTAACATTTTAGACTTCCCGTTCCAGAGACAGTAAGCTTTTCAGGGCAGGGACCATCTTCCTGTTCTCTTTTTGTACAGCACCTACCACTATAGGGTCCTGATCCATGACTGGGTGTAGAGGAGTTTAGCCAGGGCTCGTCCCTCTTTGGGGCAGCTGGGAACCACACCACCTCAGTACTTCCTTCCAGTTGTTGACAGTGAATTAGCCTGGCCGTGGGAGTCTCTGGCCACTGCAACAGTAGAGGCAAACAGACAGTTATTCACGCCTGGCCTGTGGTTGGCAGGCAATAGTGAGTCCACAGCTCAGATCCTCAGGCAGGAGCTGAGCAACAGTTATATAATTAGCAGGCTCAGCCCTGAGTCAATGGCTCAGGCCCTCAGGCAGGGGCTGAGCAAACACAAGTAAACAACCAGCCCAGGCTCTCAGCTCAGAGGGGCCTGGGAGGGGGGGAGACTGCCACCCACAAGTTGGGTGGCATGGGGGGATGCACCCACTCCACTGCATCCCAGCCCGGGGCCCTCGCAGTGGCAGAGGACCTGCTGCTGAGTCAGTGGGGATCCTGGCTGCAACGGGGAAAAATTGGTGGGTGCTCTGCACCCACCAGCAGCTCCCACCCTGCCCCAGCTCACCTCCACCTCCACTCTGCCTCCTCCTCTGAGTGCACCGTGTGCCTACTTTTTTCCCCCCAGCACTTCCGCTGCGAAACAGCTGTTTCATGTGGCAAGCACTGGGAGGGAGGGGAGAGAACGTGGTGCGCTCGGGGAAGAAGCGGGGCCAGGGCAGGGGTTTGGAGAAGGGGTCCAACAGCGGCAGGGAGGGGACGGAGTTGGGGCGGGGACTTTGGGGAAGGGGTTTGAATGGGGACAGGGTGGGAAAGGGTGGAGTGGGGGTGAGGCTAGGGGCATGAGCACCCAACGGTGCCGGGGAAAATTGGCACCTATGGGAGTTGATCCAAAGAAACATTGAACTCAATGGAAAGATTGCCATTGGGTGATCCAGTGGCCATTGAAATCATTAGGCCTCCACCAAAATTTTCAGTGACTCCCTCTGCGTGGAGCATAAGTGGAGGAGGATGAAGCAGTGTCAGTGGCTTCCCTCCTAGATGTTTGAATCCCACTCCACAGCAGGTGCTCCTGGGGATGTAGTGAGACCCAGTCTCATTCTCCTCTGCAGCCATGGGAAAAATGGGGAGGTGAATCTAGCCCAGTCACTGTTTTCCATATGAATCGTAAGTATGCTCAGTGCCTAGACTTTGAGAACAATTCCACTTTCAGTGTGGGAACGATTATTTACGTTAGGGCCCAGGGACATCACTCAGGATTAGGACACCATTGTGCTAGGTGCTGTACAAGCACTTTAGCCAGGAAAACACTTATGCACATGAGTATGTATAAGCACGTGTGCAGCGCCACCTATTTCAGTGAGACTACTTCTGTAATTTTAAAATTAAGCAGATGCTGGATTGGGGCCATAGGAAGAGACCATCCCTGATGCAAAGCAAGGAGTTTACACTCAGTTCTTGTATTTTTTTTTTTGTTCATTAGTCTGACCTAAGAATCAGCTGGAACAAGAAAGGGAGAGTGAGGATAATTGTGACAGATGATTTTGAATAGTTTCGTATTTATTTTTGTAAGGTAAAAATAAATACCAGTGATCTCCACTGGTCCTCTGCCTAGCAATGTAATACATATACACCAGGATACAGCAATGCACAAAAAACCCAGACACCTCATGAGGAGAATAAACCCTGCAGCTCATGCAGCAGATGCATTAACATGATAGGTTTCAGAGTAGCAGCCGTGTTAGTCTGTATCCGCAAAAAGAAAAGGAGGACTTGTGGCACCTTAGAGACTAACAAATTTATTTGAGCATAAGCTTTCGTGAGCTGCAGCTCACTTCATCCGATGCATGCAGTGGAAAATACAGTGGGGAGATTTTCATGTTCTGTGTATATAAAATCTCCCCACTGTATTTTCCACTGCATGTATCGGATGAAGTGAGCTGCAGCTCACGAAAGCTTATGCTCAAATAAATTTGTTAGTCTCTAAGGTGCCACAAGTACTTCTTTTCTATTAACATGATAGACTACTACAGCTCCAAAGGAGCAGTTACAGCCATCATGGCTGTAAACTAAGAAGGATTTATACAACAGGCCACAACACTGCTGAAGAATGCACTGTTTAAAACCCCACAATTTTAAACATTCTTAAACACATGTTTACGTGAGAGGCTATACAGTCTTACCAGGTAAAGTCTGATTTATATTTCTCTTAAACAGCTGTCTCAGAATAAAAGAGAAGAAAAATGAAGTTGAAGTGGCATTCGGTTTGAGAGACAGATCAACAGAAGCTGGGAAATTCAAAGTCAAGGCTGCCACTGCGTCCTTAACTGAACTCTTGGTGCCCTGGGATTGTAAGGGCTTCAGCTCAGTGTGGGATCTTATGTAACACATGTGCCACAATACATAGTGATGCTGATCTAAAGTCAGCCCTCGGGTAACTCCACTGACTTCATTAGACGTACACCAGAAATGAATTTGGCTGAAGAGACAAGTCATGGACAGCATGCCAGTTCTAATGTTGCAATTCTGCTATTGTTGGTCCATGTCATGGTGTTGTTAATCTGTTTGTTTCTTTTTTGTTTTTTTCCTGGTTAAAATAGCTGATTGATTTAAATCCACTTTTTATACTGCTACAGAGAAACAGAAATGATCAAGAAATCCTAAGCAGGTGCTTACTGAGAGGTCCGTCTCCAGCCGCAACTGACCTACATTCCTCCCATCTGTTACAAACCTGATTTATGGAGAAATTGAAATAAAACACTTTCTGGAAATTTAAATGTTCATAATGTTACCACATTGTGTCCTGTCACATCCTTTTGCTGATAACTGTCTTCCTCCTAATCTAAGATACTTATACTGATAAGACCTACAGTGATGATGTTCCTAATCCACAGCTGATTATCTTAGCTGATGTCAGATACAAGAGACTGGAAACAGCTTAGAAGTCAGGATAAGGGAATGACGGAGCAGCACAAAATGGGAGAAATTACAGGCTTTGCTGTCGGCTAGGAGCCTTAGCAGGTCAGTCAGCTGAATGATTATTTATGCAGAACAGATTTGCAAGGGGCCACACATGTCTTCATGCTAATTCCAGTTTCAGGGCCATGTAATTCCCTTTCATTTTAAAGAGAAAAAAGGTGGGAAAGGAGCAGAAATGCAGGGGGAAATAATGTGAAGTGCAGGCAAAACAAGTTCTGCTGCCCTATGCCATCTGTTCCAATGAGAAAAATCTATGCTCTCATAAGTCCTAGTGTGGGGCTAGAAAAACCTTTTAGACAGAAACCTAAGCTCTTGGTACTATATAGAGGAATGTGCGTCGTAGAATTTAATGAATAATGTAATGAAATTTAGCTTCTTTTTTGACTGGACATTCTTGAGCATGTCACAATTTCAATTAACTGATTCGTTGTTTGAACTCAATAGGTTGTTAGATCAGTTGCAAAGAGCAACTGCAAATATTTGATACAAATGTGAGTTGTTTGGTTGGTTGAGATCATGTGTTCACTGTTACTTCCTTGTGAGCAGAACTCTTACAATCAGAGAGGCTTGAAGAACCACTGGACTCTGAGTGTCTCGCAGAAAGGCAGCCCTTTAGGGAGGAGAAGAAGCAGGAGATAAGCAGGATTAGAGGATATTTTTTTTTTAAAACCATTTCTTTCTGCACCACTCAGGCCTTGTCTGATTCATGTTTCCTAGTCAAATTAGGCAAATGTCACTTTTGTATTGTGACAGCACCTAGGACTCCCAGTCACGGGTCAGGACCCCATTTTGCTAAGTGCTGGAAGCTGCAGGGGGCCGTGCCTGCTGACTGGCAACATCAGCAAAATGTCTCACAGCCTGCAATCAGATTACCCTGATGGGCCGCAGGTTGCCCACAACTGGAATAAGGGCTAAGGACTATACAAACATGCAGCTACCACTGGCAAATAGTATTGTACAAACCTTTCCAAGCTCACTTCAAAATAAGCCTGCAGTTTTTGTTGTTGTTGCCACCAAACTAGTTTGCATGGGTTCATAGGCCCAAAGTCTGAAAAGTTTTGAGACTGAGACTTGTTTCGCTTGGGTTTCTTTGGAAACCCATTGGCAAGGTTACTTGTCTTTGCATAGGTTTGTACATGTTTGTTAGGACAGAAAATTGAATTGATAGCAGTATTTTAAAAATACTATGTTATTTCCCCTAGTGAACAAGGTTTGAACCCAAAACATAGACAAGTAGCAGCTGTGACAAAGCTCTGTCCTTGCCTCCATGGGTCCCGCATTTCCTGGCAGATTTCGCTAGCCTCAGAGGCTCACTGTGACCTTGCACATAACCCTTCTTTTTCTAGAGAGAAGGGTCACAGTCTACTGAGCTATTTTCATCATAAGCCAGCGAGGGAGGTGAGGAGAAGTTATCCTTCTTTGCACAGTCTCTGTCTCCGTGATTAATCAGGGGGCAAAGGTCTGGGGGGGGGAGCCCAGGCCCACCCTCTACTCCGGGCTCCAACCTAGGGACCCTAATAGTATCAGCTATGGTAGATGACCTTTTAGAAACATGACATGTACAATTCCCTGGGCTACTTCCCCCACAGCAGCCCTCACTTCCTCAAGCTCCACTTCACCCTTACCTCAGGGCCTCCTTCCTTGTGCCTGATATGGTGTGTACTACTCAGCCTCTCCAACAGCGCATCTTCCTCCCACAGCTCCCGACATGCACACCTACCTGACTAACTGGCAGGCTTTTAACTAGTTTCAGCCAATCGCTGGCTTCAGGTGTCCCAATCAACCCAGCATTCTCCCTGCCTTCTGGAAAGTTCTTAATTGGCCCCAGATGTCTTAATTGACCTGGAGCAGCTGCCATTTCACTTATCCTGGTACCAGGGATTTGTTTAGCCTGGAGCTAATATATCTATCTCCCACTACTTTTCTATAGCCATCTGGCCTTGCCCCGTCACATATTCTCCTCCCCCTCTCTGCTCAACACCATAGAGTTGGGCAACTTGGGATGCCAGGCAGTATGCTCATGACAGACCATCAGCGTTGCCATGGTGGCATCCAGCCCTGTGCCGTAGGCGGAACTGGAATGGTTGGAGGGATAAGAACCACCTGGTGAGCCTTGCATTCTTTTCCTTATTCCACTCCATCCACTGAAGGGGTGCATGGTCTGTCACAAGAGTAAATCGCCATCCTAAGAGGTAGTAACGCAGTGTCTCCATAGCCCATTTGACATCAAGACATTCTCTCTCGACTATTGCGTATTTCTGTTCTCTTGGGAGAAGGTTTCTGCTTAGGTAGAGGATCGGGTGTTCCTCTTCTCCCACCATTTGCGACAGAACTGCCCCAACCCCACCTTGGAAGCATCTGTTTATAAAATAAATTCCCTGTTAAAGTCTGGAGCTATGAGTACAGGGTCATTACAGAGGGCTGTCCGAAGGTCTGTAAATGCTCCCTCTGCTGCGTCGGTCCACTTTACCATGTCTGGACCTCGGGGCCTTCACCAGGTCCGATTGGGGACTTGCCCTAGTGGCAAAGTGGGGAATAAACCGTTGGTAGTAGTCTACCACGCCTAGGAACGCACGGACCTGCTTCTTTCGGGTCAGCCGGGGCCAGTTTTGAATTGCCTCTAGCTTATTCGTTTGGGGCTTCACTATGCCCCTTCCCACAATATATCCCAGGTACCTAGCCTCTGCTAGGCCTATGGCGCATTTAGTGGGATTAGCAGTGAGGCCAGCCCGCCTTAAGGTGCACAGTACTGCCTCAACTTTCTCAACTGGGTTCCCCAGTCTGGCGTATGGATGATGACATCATCTAGGTATACAGCTGCATAACTAGTATGGGGGCGCAGCAGCTTATCCATGAGGTGCTGGAATGTGGCTGGGACCCCATGTAGCCCAAAAGGGTGGACGGTGTATTGGAATAGCCCATCCGGGGTGGAGAATGCTGTCTTTTCTTTAGCTTCTTTGGTCAGAGGAATCTGCCAGTACCCTTTTATCAGATCCAGTGTAGTCAAGAATCGGGCACTACCCAGTCGGTCAACCAGTTCGTCGATGCGTGGTACGGGGTATGCATCAAACTGGGATATTTCATTCAGTCGGCGAAAGTCATTACAGAATCTCATAGTACCGTCAGGTTTAGGCACTAGAACAACTGGACTGGACCACTGACTGTAGGATTCTTCAATAACCCCTAATTCTAACATTTTCTTTACTTCGGCCTTGATTTCTTCTCTTTTGGCTGCTGGGATTCGGTAGGGTCTCAATGTTACCTTGGCTCCGGGGATCGTGCGGATATGGTGATAGGTCTCAGTCGTCCGCCCTGGTTTTGTAGAGAACGCATCTCGGTTGCGATTAATCATGTCGGCTGCCTTGATCTTTTGGATCGGCGTCAAGTCGGATGATATCCTCACTTGCTCATGTAAGTTATCCTCCTGGGGAAGGGTCTTCTGCATGATTAAGCATGCCTCTCGATCATGCCAAGGTTTTAGAAGATTGATGTGGTAAATTTGCTCCGATTTCCGGCGGCCTGCCTGCCACACCTTATAGTTCACCTCTCCCACGGCTTCAATTATTTCGTAGGGTCCCTGCTACTGGGCCAACAGTTTACTTTCTGCTGTGGGCACCAGTACCATCACCCGATCCCCTGGTTGGAACCGTTGAAGCTTCGCTTGGTGGTTATAATGGGTTCGTTGGGTCTCCTGTACTCTCTCCAAGTGTTCCCGTACAATGGGCATAACTCGGGCTATCTGATCTCTCATCTGCAGTAAATGCTCAACTATGTTCCTTCTGGGATCTTTCAGGGGGCTGAGAACAGATCCTGAGAAATCTCAGTGAACATCGAGAGTTGACATTCCCCCGGTGACGAGTCGCTGTCCTCAGGGTCCCCACCTCCCTCCAGCCTCTCCGGGGGGAGTAAATTATCAAACTCTGGATAGTCCTCCCAATGACTACAGGATATGGGAGTTTAGGAACTATGCCCACGGTCACCTCAGTGGGGTTTTCCTGAACCTCTGTCTCCACTGGGATGGTGGGGTAATGGCTCACGGCCCCATGCACGCACATCACTGCTACGTGTTTGGTTTGTAGCAGCTGACTACTTTTTACCAGCTTACCCGATATGAGGGTGATAGCCCTCCCAGAGTCTGCAAGCGCTGTAGTCTCTGCTCCATTTATCCTCACTGGCCTGGTGTACTTATGCGGGGCTAATACGACCCCCCGCGAGATGGATAAGGGAGCATGGGACCTCCAAATCCCCCAAGTTACATTGCATAGGCTCCTCGGTGCTGGGACACTGTGCTGCTATGTGTCCCCACTCCCTACATGCATAACATCTATAATTGCTTTTAATCACTCCCCTATCCTGGGGGTTAGGGGGTTTAATCCCGGGGTTCCCCCCACTCAGGCCAATCCCTTCCTTCTGGGGTCCCTGCTGGTTTTTGCCCCCCCCCCTTCTTCCACCTAGGACTCCCCGGGGGTTTGGCTGCCCAACCTTCCAGGGTTGGGATTGGGTGCTTGCTTCGGGTGCCACAAGTACTCCTTTTCTTTTTGCGAATACAGACTAACACGGCTGTTACTCTGAAACCTGCTTCGAAAGGGGCCTTCCTTTGAAGGGTTAATGTCTAGCTATTCCACCTGGAAGCAGGCGGGGCACACCCTGACTGTTTCCTAGGAGCAATGCACACATTGCTCTATCCAAGGACAAGGGCTAGATATGAACCCTGAGAACTTGATTGTTTGGACAGCAACTGTGGGAGGTTTCTTTAGCCTGGGCTCAAGGCCTGAGAACCAGGATTGTAGTAGATAGAGGATGGTAACTAAGCATATGAATCAACGTCATACATTCCTTTGTGTAGCAGTGTGTAATGCTTAGGGGGAGAAATATAATAAAAGGAGAAGGTGGAAGGCAGGGGGGGCAGAACAGCCCATCTCCGCTGACCAGCCTGTTTGCTTGCATAAAGCTGTGTTCTGTCTCATCACTGAACCGCAACATTCCTTGGGTAGTCGGGTCAGTTCCCTGGCTGTCATCCGACTTTCTACCAGTGTGATCATCTCGTCGTACGTGGACGGATCGTTCTGGCTACCCATTTGCGGAGATCTGGCGGCAGTCCCCGCATGTAATGGTCTATGACCAGGGTCTCCAAAAATCTCCTCCGGCCTGCACACCTCAGGCTGTAATCACTTCCGCGCGAGGTGTATGAGGTTGAATAGCTGGGACCTCAGGGGTTTGTTCTCCTGGTATTTCCACTCATAGAACCTCTGGGTCCTTACCGCTGCTGTTACCCCTGATCATGCTAGGATCTCTGCCTTCAGATGCGTATAGTCAGTGGCATCTGTGCTAGGCAAGTCAAAGTAGGCCTTCTGGGCCTCTCCACACAAAAAAGGGGCAAGAATGCTGGCCCACTGCTCCTGGGGCCATGCTTCACGTTGAGCAGTCCTTTCAAATGAGAGGAGATATGCCTCTGCGTCATCTCCTGACGTCATCTTTGGCAGACAACCAGTGGCCCTCAGGGTTTGCATCCCGTCAGACCCCCAGGCCTGAGTGGTGTGTATCTTCAGCTGGTCCACCACCTCTCTCAAGAGGGCACGATCTTGGGTCGCCTGGCTCATCAATAATCGATTGGCTTCCTGCTGTAGCCACATAGACTCCTGTTGTGCCATTGCCTGAACCCAGGTGGCCTCCTGCTGGGCTGTCGTGTCTTGTACCAGAGCTCTTACCAGCTCCTCCGTTGTGGTACAAGGCAAACAAACAAACGAAAACAAAAAAAAAATCCAAAACCCCAGTGCCCTTTTTTGTTTTAAACCTCTTTCTTCTGCCACACTGTGAACGAAATCCCACTGCTAACACCAGCTGTGACCTTGCCTCCATGGGTCCCATGTTTCCTGGCGGATTTCACTAGCCTCAGAGGCTCACTGTGACCCTGCACATAACCCCTCTCTCTCTAGAGACAAGGGTCACAGTCTACTGAGCCATTTTCATCATAAGCCAGTGAGGGAGGTGAAGAGAAGTTATCCTTCCTTGCACAGTCTCTGTTGTCTCCCAGTCTCAGTGATTAATCAGGGGCCAAAGGTCTGGGGGGGAGCCTGGACCCACCCTCTACTCCGGGCTCCAGCCCAGGGACCCTAATAGTATCAGCTATGATAGCTGACCTTTTAGAAATAGGACACATACAATTCCCTGGGCTACTTCCCCCACAGTAGCCCCCACTTCCTCAGGCTCCACTTCACCCTTACCTCAGGGCCTCCTTCCTTGTGCCTGATATGGTGTGTACTACTCAGTCTCTCCAACAGCGCAACTTCCTCCCACAGCTCCTGACATGCACACCCACCTGACTAACTGGCAGGCTTTTAACTATTTTCAGCCAGCCCCTGATTGGCTTCAGGTATCAACCTAGCCTTCTCCCTGCCTTCTGGAAAGTTCTTAATTGGCCCCAGGTGTCTTAATTGACCTGGAGCAGCTGCCATTTCACTTATCCTGGTACCAGGGATTTGTTTAGCCTGGAGCTAATATATCTATCTCCCACTACTTTTCTATTGTCATCTGGCCTTGCCCCGTCACAGAGCCTTAAACATTCATAGATAGTAAGATAAAGTAATAAAGTTTCATATCGATGTTTGACATTGTTTGTGGGTCACTAATAACAGTTGTGCTAAAAACTGTTTGCTCAAATGTAGGTCAAATTTAAAATTAGAATGATTTTGATTGGATTGGAGGTTCAAGCCAACAATTTCCCACATCTCTACTGATGAGCTCATTGCAGGCAGAGATGAAGATCACATGCCGCACCAACAACATTTACAGATTGATTGCCCCTATGTCCTTGGATATCCACTAACCAATGCATTAGCAAAGTGTGTAGCTGCTGATTGAGAACAAATGACTATCACAAAAAGGTTCATGAGTATATGGTCAAGTATGAAATTGATGTTACTTCAACCTTTTGTGTTCGCTTACCACAAAAATTCAGACCCACTGACTTTTTCTTGCATGGCTATTCAGAGAATGTATACTTGGCCAGCTTTTTAAGGAAGGAAATGCATCTTAAAAAAAAAATAAGTGGCAGTGAAGGGGAGGGGCCTCCAGAAGATATGGTTAGTTCTACAGCAGTAGTAGCAAGGTCCATGACATCCCCCATATGGCACCATTTTTGGTGTGGGAGGGCCACAGGGAGCCACCTACTTACCAGGAATGTGAAATGAAGTGAATCAAGGGAGCTTGTGGCAAAAAACATACCTACTCTGGATCCAGCTTCTGCTGTGGAACTAGACACCTGTAATGAAGGCCCCCTGCAATTAGGCAGGAAGGAGAGGGAACAGCACCAGGATGGGGACAACAATGTTCAAGCAGGGAAGGGCCCAGAAGCAACAGAGAAGGTCCAGCAACGGCAGTGGAGGTTGCAGCAGCGGCAGCAGAAAGGTGATGTGAAAGGCCTTTGTGCTATTGATTATACACCCTGTAGTCTACATAATGGTAACAGTAGGAAATAGATGCTGATCTTCTGTCTGATAGAGATTTTGTGTTAGAATTTAGAATGGCCTCATACCAAGCAGTAGGTTTCAGCAAGCACAGACTGGGGATAGGTTTGGTTTGTATTTCAAGTATTCTCTTCACTCTGCAGCATACCACCTCTGAGAGTGTAGGGCCCTCTTTCTGGTAAGTGAAAGGTGAGTTCATTTCCGTATCCAGATCACTGCATGTGTAAATTGGCATAAAATCAGTTCAGCCACTATATGCACTAGCTCAGGATCTGGCCCCTGACAGTCTAACAGGTATTACTTACCAGTAATTCTGTCTACCTTCAAGGAATAAATAGAATCACTAGATTGTATATGACCAACTTTACTGGTGGCTTTCATTGCTTTAAAGTTAGATTTCTCCAGAAGGATGTTACACCTGCAATCATATTGTTGCAAATCACCTGACTTTAAAGAGCATGGGGGCCAGTGAGGCGTTGTTTATTTACATTGTGGTAGCACCCACAGGTCTCTGTCAGGATCACAGCCTTTGTGCTTGGCCTTTGGTGCTGTAAAACACACAAAAAGACACTGTGTCCTCTTTACAGCTTTTCACTTTCTCATTTTGTTCTATTATTTCTCACACTAAGTCTATAGTGTCAGGTAATATACTGCACATGGACATAACCCACAAAATATTACTCCATATCAGTAAAAGCACATGATAATAGGGATGAAGTTTTCAGGAGAAAACACCTCTGGTTGGATCAGTTATCCATTGTCAAGTTATATAATAGGTGTATTCCCCTGCCTTCCACCCCTATAGACATACTACATCAGGGTCAGTGGCTGGAAAACGCTGCTATCAATGGCAGTAAGATCAGAATTCTCCAGAATAGTCCTAGCACCTTATCTTAATATTTAAAACAAAAAAGATGGGGAATTGAGACATTAAGTGACTTGCGCAAAGTCATACAGGAAGTTAGTGGCAGGCAGCTGGGACTTGAACTCAGATCTCCAAGTCCTAGTCCAGTACCTCAAGCACAAGCCTATCCTTCTGCTCTTCATAATGATTATATTAATAATACAAATCTAATAGTGACTAAACGGAAAAGGAACAGACAGGTTATTGCTTGTAGCATGATACATAAAATGTTAAATTATCAGCAAACAGCAGGTTTTGGTTCCCCTTTTTGCTGTTATTTCACAATGCTCATTTCTGTGGTAGGCTCTTGTTGATGTAAAATTATTTCAATTCAGTCAAAAACTGAAGAGACCCAGTGTAATTTATTGAAGCAACACGACATGACAGCCAATGCCCATAGCATTTCTGGGGGACGGTTTCAGGCCTCAAATGGTGCAACACAGGCAGGGCTGAAGGCTAAGTGACTTCCACCAGGCACGAAATGTAAGATTGCCTGAAAATGTTCTGCTTATTGCTATTATAAAATAGAAATTATAAAAAAGGAGGGAGACAAATGTGATCTATGGATTGCTGAGTATTTCTGACACAAGCAGACATCTGACACAGTCATTTTTAAAGCTCTCTGGCCACAGTCTGAGGCTATATCACATTGAAATGTGTGGTATTTTAGAGTGCTAATTACTGGCATATCTAATAAGTTGGTGGTTGTGTTGTGCTCCTGAATGAGGAACTCCCTTACTCTCAAATGGCCCAGGAAAGCATCCTATCCCTTGGAGAAAGAAGTATTCTCAGCCATTTTACTGAATGTTTCTATGTTGATGAAGGGTTGTTTTTCTCGTCAGCTGTGGACACACCAGGAGAGGTTGCCTGCATTCCTTCCTACATATGGTTTAGAATCTAATCTACATCAGATACCAAGAAGGTCAGGGTGGGATTTCTGTATCTGACTCAAGGAGGAAAGAGTGAATCAGCTGAGTAGCAATGAAAACAAAAAGAGATTTTGATGACAGGGTAGAAGGATTGACCTTTAAAAGTGGATATTGTCCAAATTAAATTGGGATATTTACAAAATGTGTCCTAAGGGACCTTTATTTAAAACATGTACCATATGTATTGACTGCAGGGTGCACAGAAGGGAAAGCTGGAGTGAGACCCCAAAATTGGAGATGGTTGGTTGACAATGTTTGTTTGTTTTTCACTTGAGTCGGGCCTAGAGCTGTATGAGCCTGCCAGATTCTGGTTCATGTAGCGTTAGTCAAAATTTCCTGTTGGTCCCGTCAGCAAATCAAGCCATACGTTCCTCAGAGGTCCATATTAGAGCTGGTTGACATGCTTTTGATTGAAATTATTTGCAAAAATTTTGCAAAACACCTCTCCCTCTCACGGGGTTTCCAAGCACAAGCTCCATCCCAGACGTGAACATCTACACAGCAGTTTTATAGCCCCATGAGCCTAAGTGGACCCAGACTAGCCGAGCTATGAGTCTTTAGTCAGTGTAGACACAACATGGTGAGGCCCTAATCTCTGCAGGTTCCTCTAGCCCACTGGCAGTGCTCACAAGTACTGTATGTAAAACAGTGTAACAAATGCACCCAAGATATGCAATGTAAACAAGATCACATGACCTAATAGGAATGCACACTTCTTACTGAATTGGATACTTGCTTATTTATTCAGGGTGGGATCATTGTTCTATGAGTTCATAACAGGCACGGGGAATAGGAGTGATAAATGCTCTTTGGGACCCAAGACACTGCAGTTTGCTGGCTCGCAGGGAGGAGCTGGATTTGAATGTAAACCATCTGAAGGGAGGCCATTCAGTTGGCTCATACCAGGAAAAACTGAGAGAACATTTTCTGATGTTGCTTATGAAAATGAAGAGTCAGATTATTTGGGGCAAGCGGAGGCACCAAATGCACCTGTAAAATGGGGTTACTAATAGATAGGGAACTGGGAGTCGGGAGATTAGTGGTTGCGCTGGGAACAGAATCCTGATCTGCCAAGTGACTTTGGACCAGTTACTTCACCTCTCTGAGCCTGGATGTCCCCTCCCACCCTCTGTGTGCCCTGTCTATTTAGATTGCAAACTCCTGAATGCATCCGATAAAGTGAGCTGTAGCTCACGAAAGCTTATGCTCAAATAAATTTGTTAGTTCCTGCCTTAAAAAGAAAAGGAGTACTTGTGGCACCTTAGAGACTATCTATTAAAGTGTCTGTGCAATGCCTAACACAATAGAGCTGTGTTCTTAATTGGAGCCTCTGTGTATTACTGTAATACACATATTAAACCATAAGAATATTGTCCTAAATCAGAGAGGTGTTAAATGTTTATTTTGAAATCCTGGACTGAGAGTTGCTATATAAATGCAGGTTTTCATTTGTTGTTTATCCTATACTGTTGCCTAATATTCTAAGCTTTTGAGTTACTTGGAGGCTGAGAGGTGCTAAAGGAATTTGGTAAGTCTACAGCAGTGACAGGAAATAAGGACTGTAAATAGCCAAATAAGTAGAGACTATTAACTGAGCACTTGAGACTGTTAATTGAGAGAAATAAAAAGCTGGAGGCATGAATCTTCTAAGTGAGAAGGCTACTGCAAGCATCCATGAGGACAATCCCTTTCTGTTTTCCCAGGAAATAAAAGGTTTTCAGTGTGAGTAAACAATAGACCTGAACAGCAGGAATATTTTGGGACTGGAGCCAGGGAGAAAGAGTCACAAAGAAAGACTGGTAATTTTGCATGAATTGCTGTTTTGTGTTGTAAAGCACCAGGACACAGCTGTTGTACTGGCTAACCTGAGGACTTGTATTAACTGTATTGAAATGATAATTACGTTTTTATTTTCTGATTGCAGATGTTGGTGGATTATTGTTATTAAGCTTATTAGTGTAATGGTACAAATATGAGTTTCTATTTGCTTAGTGCCTTATTTGTTATAGCTTTGTAAAATTAAATGTAGACTGTCCGAGATCCTGGACACAGACAGGAAGGACAGGAGAGCATGCAGGGAACAAGAGCGTGCCATGCAGGAAGAGATGCTGTGGATTATGAAGGAGCAATCAGACATGTTGAGGCATCTGGTTTAGGTTCAAGAAAGGCAACTGGATGCTAGAGTCGCTCTGCAACCTATGCTGAACCTGCTGCTATAATCGCCCAGTTCTACATCCTCCTCCCCAAAACATCCTATGAGGTGGGGGGTGGGCGTGGGGGGGGGGGTTGGAGTTGGGTATCCCTGGCACTCCACACAAGGGGAGGGTACAAGGACCAGAAGGTGCCCATTCCCACACCTTTGATTGTTACTGCAGTGCATCTGTAAGCAAGCTTTCCTTTTTTCTCCCCCCACAGTGTTATCTGCCCTTTTGCCCAAGGTTATCTTACTTTTCTTTGCTGTCTCTGCGTGTTTGTATGCACAATAAAACTCAACGGATTGAGGAGAAAAGGCTCTTCATTCATCCAACACAGGATTGTTGGTGGGGGTGGAGTTTACAGGGGAGAAAATGCAAATTGAAGGGACAGATTGGTATTCCAAAGCCTCACGGAGACGCAGAGCCCCTTGATGTACTCTTTTATTGCCCTGGTGTCTGGCTGCTCAAAGTTGGCTGCCAGGCAATCTGCCTCAACACCCCACACCGGCGCAAACTTTTCTTCCTTTAAAAAGAAAAGGAGTACTTGTGGCACCTTAGAGACTAACAAATTTATTTGAGCATAAGCTTTCGTGAGCTGCAGCTCACTTCATCGGATGCATTCAGTGGAAAATACAGTGGGGAGATCCACTGAATGCATCCGATGAAGTGAGCTGTAGCTCACAAAAGCTTATGCTCAAATAAATTTGTTAGTCTCTAAGGTGCCACAAGTCCTCCTTTTCTTTTTGCGGATACAGACTAACACGGCTGCTACTCTGAAACTTTTCTTCCTTTGTTTCACAGATACTATGGAGCACACAGCATGCAGCAGCAACATTGGGGATATTGCTTTTACTGAGGTCTAACCTTGTAAGCAAACAATGCCAGTGACCTTTTCAACATCCAAAGGCACATTCCACCACCATTCTGCACTTGCTAAGCCTATGGTTGAAACGGTCCTTACTACTGTACTGCACTATGCAATATTTCCTGGGCCATTATCTGCAAAACGTGTGGCCATTCATGTCGACAGCCTCTGCCCAGAGACAAACAGGGATGGTATTACTAAGTCAGGTCTCAGCAATTTATTATCTACATGCTGGGCTTGGTTCAGCAAAAGAGAACTGCGCATAACAACCAACACACTGTGTGATATGACATGGGGAAAGGGTTAGGTGGTTCCCACATTAATGCAGCCATTTCTGTTAGCACAGCAATACTCAGCTTTCTAGTCTATTGAAAGAAGTCACTTGTCCGGGCTGCCTGCGTATGGCTTCATGAGCCATGGGAGCAAGGAGTAGGCTGGGTCTCCCAGGATCACGACTGGCATTTCAACATCACCAATGCTTATTTTGCAGTCTGGAAAGAAAGTCCCTGCTTGCAGCTTTCTGAAGTTTCTAAAGATGTTTCTAAAGATGCACGCATCGTGTACCTTTCCCGACCATCCCACGTTGATGTCAGTGAAATGGCCCCTGTGATCCACTAGCGCTTGCAGCACCTTTGAGAAGTACCCTTGCGCTTTAGGTACTCTTTGGCAAGGTGATCTGGTGCCAAGATAGGGATGTACGTTCCATCTATTGCCCCACCGCAGTCAGGGAACCCCACTGTGGCAAAACTAACCACTGTCTCTTCCGCTCTGTTTTCCAGCAAGGCTGCTTGCACGTGGCATCATGTTGTTCCATGTGGTGGCTCCTGTATCAGCTGTGCAAATACTGCAGGAGAAGATGCAAGGTGTTTGTAATGCTCACAACAGTATACAGCAGAGCAGGGTCCATGCTTATGGTGCTATGGCATCCATGTGGGTAACCCAGGCTTTCAAAAAAAGGCACAAAAAAGGCTTAACCCACCCCCACCCCGGTTGATTTCTGGGAGGGAGGTAAGTGCATCATGGATAATGCCATATTCCCATAAACACCTGTGCCAATGTTTTGGTCCCATCAGGCATTGCAAGTCCAACCCAAAATTCCGCTTGGCTCTGTGCATCATGTAATAGCTACCCACAGTGCAAAAAGAAAAGGAGTACTTGTGGCACCTTAGAGACTATCCAATTTATTTGAGCATGAGCTTTCGTGAGTGCTCCATGTGTTGATGCAAGCCCTGCTAGTGAGGATGCACTCTGCCAACACAATGAGCGTAACGTGGACATGCGAGATCGACTTACTTAAATCGGAGGCTCGATGTCAACTTACATGAAGTCGACTTAACGTTGTAGCGTAGACATGGCCTCAGAGTGTAGTACTCTGTACACTGCAGTACTCTACTTTCCCTTGTTTTGACTGAGAACTGTTAAACAGAATGTTTGAAAAACCAGACTATTAGTAGTATGTATTTATTTACTCATTTACGAAGCAAACTAATTAAGACAGGTGGCTTGCGATCTAAATAGGTAAGTGATAGAACCCCCTCTTTGGTCCTGTATCTATCTTCTTGTCAGTGCCTCTTTACATGTAATTTCAAAAACTAGCTATTTTTGGTCCTAAGAGTTTAGCTTCTTGCCAAGACTAAGGATACATTGTTCTGATGCAGAGAGATGCTTGTTGGCACTCTGAACAAGATGTGTGGAACACTAAAAGGTGCAAGTCGCCTGTGAATTTTTGTCTTGTCGCAGAATAATCACTATTGATTTGAGGTGCCATGGGGCCCTGAATTGCACTCAGCTCTCACTCCCTTTACACCTCCCCAGAATCTTGGTCCAATTGTGGGGACCGCCTCTAGCATGATTTAGAGCAGGGGTCGGCAACCTATGGCACGCATGCCAAAGACGGCACGCGAGCTGATTTTTAATGGCATGCTGCTGTCTACCGGGTCCCAGCCGTGGGCCCTACTCAGCCCACTGCTGAATCCAGGCCAGCAGCGGGCTGAGCGGGACTGGGGCCAGGACCGCAGCAGGCAGCAGCATGCCATTAAAAATCCTGCCCATCCCAGCCTGCTCTTCTCTTCTCCTCCCTCCCCCCACACGGGGGCAGGGTGAAGAAGCTTGGTCCTGCCAGCTGCTGCTGCAGGGCAGGCAAGCTCCCCCATGACCCCCATAACCCTAGCCCACACCCCCAGCCCTCTGCCCTGACCCCTGCACCCCCCACAACCCCAGCCCTGACTCCTGCACCCCTGTCACATGCCCCCAGCTCTCTGCCCTGACTCCTGCACCCCCCACACATACCCAGCCCCCCACACCCCATGCCCTGACTCTTGCACCCTCCACATTCCCACCCCCACCCTGAGCACCAAACAGGAGCTCCTGCACACACACCCCCGCATTCCCACCTGCACCCCTTGCACCAAATGGGAGCTGCCAGGTAAGCACTCCACACCCAAACCTCCTGCTCCAACCCTGAGCCCCTCCCTCATTCTAGCTCTTGGCCAGGCCCTACACGCCAACCCCCAGCCTACTCCTTCACCCCCACCATCAGCTCAGTGCAGAGAGAGAGGAAGAGAATGGGCTAGAACCAGGGAGAAGATAGGTACCCACTCTATGTGGGCAGGGCCGGGATCCCAGACCGGCAGCGGGTTGAGTGGCAGTGGGCTGAGCTGCTCACCCCACTGCCAGTCTGGGGTCCCGGCCGCTGGCCCCGCTCAGCTTGCTGCCGGTCTGGGGTTCTGGCTACCTGCCCCTTGTCAGCCGGGGGCCCTGCCTCAGGCCCACCTCAGCCTGCTGGCGGCCTAGGTGAATGGAACCCCAGGCTGGCAGCGGGCTGAGCGGGCCAGCGGCGTAAGATCAGCATTTTAATTTAATTTTAAATTAAGCTTCTTAAACATTTTGAAAACCTTGTCTACTGTATATACGACAATAGTTTAGTTATATAATATATAGACTTATAGAGAGAGACCTTCTAAAAAACGTTAAAATGTATTACTGGCATGGAAAACCTTAAATTAAAGTGAATAAATGAAGACTCGGCACTTCACTTCTGAAAGGTTGCCGACCCCTGATTTAGAGAAGTGTAAAGGTTGCTCTAATTTGCCCAGGCTAGTGTGGTCCCTGGAATCCTCTCCACTGGCTAAGGTTTGAGCAGAGCACTTTGCTTTCCAGCCCTGGCTTTCCACTCATTTCCCCCCCCCCCCCCAACTCCCCCTCCTACGCCAGTTGGTGGGGAACAGGTAGCCTGCTAACTTCAGTCTTTCTCCAGTTAAATCCTCCAGGTATTTACTTAAGACCCGAAGAGCAGCGAGTCTCAGAGCCTGGGTCTACTGAAGTGGGCTCATGCTATGGGACTAAAACAGTGTAAACGCTCAGCCTCAGGCTGGAGCCTGGGCTCTGAAACCCAACGAAGGGGGTGGGCCGCAGAGCCCAGGCTCCAGCCAAAGCTTGTTCATCTTCGCTGCTATATTTAGCTCTGTACCATGGGCCCTGCAAGCCTAAGTCAGTTGATCTGGACTCTCATTCACTGTTGCAGGTCTCTTTTTGCAGAGCAGACATACCAGTAGTCACATTTGTGCCTTTCCAGCAGCAGAAAGGGGACTTAGAGCTGTCCCAAGTGGGTAGCCGGGGATACCCAGAGCACAGTTATCTCTGCCATCTCTTCCGAAACAACCCTCCTCCCCCAGCAGAGAGCATGTTAGAGCAGCTCCTTAGTGTTGGGTTACAAGCAGATACAACTTTCAGCACCTCTTGGACTTCTCTGTGTCTACACCGGTGGTGGCGTTGGGTATGTGTAGCTACACCCTGCAGTGAAAAGCAGGTTGCATCCACATTTACAAGCGAAAGACTCTGGCAGTGGGGAGGCAGCTATGCTGGCAGTGGGGAGGATACTATGCTGCTAAAAATAGCAGTGTCGACATGGGTGGCACTGCTTGGGGTACATACTCTAAGGTTCTGGCACATCCATACTCTACTCACCTGAGCAGCACCTCGCTCTCTACATTGCTGTTTATGCTCATGCTTCCTGGGCTTGTTACACACTGCTGGGACAGTCTACATAGCCTAGGCTCTACTGGGAACTAACCCACCCATGGCAATATAGTTAATAAAGGGGGCAGAAAACAACCCATGTCTTCATCCCGAAGGTGCAGTAAGTGTAGACCTAGCACACCTGAAAATCTAGCCCACAGTTCCCAAACAAGTAGCCTGTTATGTACTTGAGCCTGAAAAAAACACCCTGAGGTCGTTATGCACCTCCCCTCCAGTATGTGGATCAAACATGCAAGTGTGCACGCTTGAGAAAACTGCACTGTGTGGCTGACCCAGTGCCTACTGAAGTCAATGGAAAGATTCCTGTTGACTATACTAAGCACTGGATCAGACCCTATATTCAAACGATTTGGAAGGCTTAAGATATGCGTGTCTGACTGCACTCAATGTATCCAGTTCCACTAGCAATGAAGCATTACCTGGGTACCTATTTATTTTTTCTAGGAAATCTTCAGATTTATCCCCAAGCTGTTAGTCATGCACCCTCCCTCTCAGCTATTAGTCACACATTCTTTGTACCTTTTCTAATATGCAACCCACTCTTCTGAGGGGCTGAATTAGCCAGATGGATTTGCACTGTTTGAAGATGTATGTCTAAAGCCTTATGCAAGCGCTTTAAAGAACCGCTGTGTGCCTTCGTACATTTTCTTAAGACATGCAAACAGACAAGCAACATTTTGAAAATGTAGTCACTTTTCAGGGGTAGAAAGTGAACCTCTTCATTTTCCTTTAACTCTTCTAATTACAAATTGCTGTAGATGCTCTTCCCTACACCACCCTTTGATGCAGAAGCACTGTAAAGATAACATGCATCCCCCCAAAAAATTTAAAATAGCTGGTGAGCTCCAGACTTTTACAAGCCCTGACCTTCCTCTATTGGAGTTAGCCATTCTCATTTATTTGATGTGCTTTATGTGCTTTGAAAATCAGAATCAAGGGGTCTCAAGCTGAGCACCCAAACTGACACATATTGACAGTCAGAAGTCCACTTTTGAAAAGCTGGGCCTACATAACTAGAAACAGCCTACAACCGCCACATTGCTGCTGAACTGCTGAGTACTGCTGAGTAATGGCTATCGCCACTTTCAAAATCATACAAAAAGAATAGAGAATTAAAATTCCATAAATAAAACACAATAAAGCCCTGGCTACCACTAGGCTATAGATTGTATTGCCATTTCTCCATGCATTCACCAATGTTGGTTACATATATAAGAACGAGCATAAAACTTAAAACAAACATACTTATTTCATAACTTTTCAACTTACCATATTCACAGAGGAGGCTGTACAAGAGATCACTATTTCTAAACACATTCTTGTCTTGGTATCCTCCCAAACCACACCCAAGTATATGGAGCACAATACCCTTGCTTCCTTTAGCAATATCTAAAGTGGAACCTTTACAACCGTGCCACTGAAGTTGAGAGAATACCCCCCAAAATATCCCCAAATCTAATTAGTATAGTTCTGTTCCACCTTTATTATATAACACCAAAAAAAATCTTTTTTTTTTTTTTTTTTGGTCCCCGAGTAGTTGCTTGTGACAGATTTCACTTTATAATTAGCAGTATTATCTTGCATGATAAGCATAAGAGGCAATGGATATTAGATTGCCCATTATCACCTACTCATTGCCATCTGAATAGCTCAAGCAGGAGTCTAACTGATGTTATGACGTTGCCTGGTTTCTATTAATTAGATCAGAGTATTTTTTTTTACTTATAATGCAAGAAATAATTCAAATGAATTACAGCATATTGTAGTATCTGAACAACAATATACTTTCAGGGGCTCTTTGAGGTGCAACCCTTTCTATTTTTTTCTAACCGAGAAATACAAGAGGTTAGGGGCCCCATCCTGCAAACACTGAAGAATTAGATTGAGTTTTTAAAGTCAGAACAAAGAAAGAGCCTGATCCTGTGAACACCTCCACACATGAGGAGAGCCTGATCACACATGCATATCCACACTAACAGTGATGCACCATATATACAAAAAGATACACAGAAGTTCCTTTTTAAAACAGATGTTTGAATATCACAATCACCAGTGGGTGGGCATGCTTCCTCTGCTCAAAGAAAGTTTGTCTCAAGCATGTGAAGCCAACAGCAGTTTGAATCTTATAGATGAGTGCTGTCCTTCTTGGCTGAGGCATCATGGATTGAACGAGGGGCCTCCGGAGTTAAAAGCATGAGCTGCTCTAGCACAGGCTACAGAACCAATGTTCTGGAGCTGGGGGCTGTAACGGCTCCTAATCTCTGTGGAGTGGCACAGAGAGGGGCTTGTTACACACACTCACCTGCCGGTTATACAGGCACCGTGACAGGAAGATGTGAGGCTGCCTTCCAAGAATCCTTAATCCCTTCACAAGACAGGGGGAGGGTCACATTGTGAAGCACTGCGAGACTCCAGGTAGTACTTCAGACCATAGGCAACCCCCAATACTCAAGAAGATGCTGTAATTTAAGCAGGTCCTCAGGATTGTCTAAGACCATGTCTATACTACAAAATTAAGTCAACCTAACCTAACTTAGGTCAGCATAAAACTGCCACAGTAATTACATCACTTGCACATGTCTAAGCTTTCCTCCTTGTGTCGGTGGTGTGCGTCCTCGCCAGGAGTGCTTGTATCGATTGAACTGTCACTGTGGGGCAATGTGGGATGGCTCCTGAAAGCCAGTAATAGCCGACATAAGCAACGCAGTTTCTACACTGACTCTGCGTTGACGTAACTACATCAACCTTGACTCTATGCTGCTCCGGGAGGTGGAGTTATTAAGTCAGCATAGTGGGGCAGTTACATCAGCAGGAGTGATATTTAAGTGTAGACACTTCCATAGGTCTGGTCTACACAAATTAGGTCTGGTCTATATAGGGCAGTTTACATCGACCTAAGTAATGCCGGGGACTCTCCAGCCTCCAGAGCAGCCCAAGATTGGGAAAGTTCAAAGGTGACTGAAAGCCACTTTAGCCCCCTTCTCCTCAACTGCGAGTTCTGTGCTATGTCTCAAAGGCAGTACAGCAAAGATAAACAAATATGATCAAGGGGCTGGAAGAATAAGTATTTTAAAAGCTAAATATTTAATGATTAGCTAAAATGGCAGAGGCATAAGTCAAACTATTTAAAGGTATAAACAAAGGATGAAAAGAGATTGTTGTTGTTATGAAAAGAATCCACTTTACTCGGATTAAATCATGCAGGTGAAATTCTGGCCTCTTTGAAGTCCATGGCAAAACTCCCATTGACTTCAATGAAGCCAAGGTATTATCCTATCTGTTTTATAAACTTCTACCAAAAAAAAAGGAGGTGTGAGGAGTTTTTCCTTTGGCTTTGGGGGAGAAGATGGTAGCAAAAAATCAAAAATAAAATTTCAAAACAAGTTCAAAGAGCATTTTGGCTGTAATGAAAACCAGCACATGATGAGGAGTCTGACATCTATCTAGCGCTCAATATTTGCACAGTAGTGTTGGCCTTAATTTTTAATTTCCAGGCTTTTTTGTCATGATCTTCATATTGTTGAATTGTTGTGGGGGAGGGTTTTTATAGAAGATGGTTATAACAATATATTGTTTCTTCATAACAACTGTGCTCAAACCAGTGACAGGATGAATCTGGTAAAGCAATATGGGTGTGGTTGGGTGTTGTGCTCTTCCTTTCTCTAAGAGCTTCCAGAGTTTTTGAGTTACCACAGTCAGACTGTGCAGACTGAGCATGTGCAGTTAATGTTTGCGTTTCACATCAGCAGAAGTATGAATTCTGGTTTTCATGCTAGTATGAGGTGATGAGTCCTGAAGCTGCAAGTCTAAATCCAGCTGTGAAGACATGCACACAAGTCAAAAAGAAAGCCACATTCTTATTCATTTGCTTCAGAAAAGTTTCTACTCAATTGTGAGAAAACATTAAAGGAAATGAAATCTTAGGAAGTTGTTTTTAACTTATGGATTAAGTTGTTTTATGACAATTACCAGGAACTGTACATGTGCTAATACTTAATACACAATTTAGAAATTATTAACGTTTAATTTAATTCAGAATTATTCAGTACAAATACATATTACAGTAACAGTAATAAAGGTGCTTTTCCAAACTTTTGCAGGATTTGTTCCTTGCTCTACAATAACTTCAGACTAACAATTTCAGACTAAATGCCAGTAGCCCAAAAATAATTTACTCCCACTCCCAATCTAGTTCCTGAATATTCAAATCTGCAGATGTAGGAGTAAAATAGAAGGCAGCAGAACTAAAAAGCTGAGAAAATCATTCTGGCTTATTAGGTGTAGGTTGGTTGACATTTGCCTACTTGGTTGAATTCACTTCCCTGCTTATAATATGGGACACTGGTAACATCTCTATAGTAAATTGAACATTAAGGTCCTGATCTTGTGAACACTTATGTACATGAGTATCTTTACTCGCCTGAGTTTTCATGTTGAACTCAATAGGCTACTAAAATGAGTAAATTTACTTATCTGCTTAACTGTTTGCAGGAATGGGTCCTAAGTGTGCTTTTTAAAGAAAAACTAATTCTCTTCTTAACTGCTTTTGGTTTCTAAACTCAGAATGAAAAATTCATTGGGGCCTATTCCTTCAATGTTTACATTTGAATGAATTTTTTACCCCCAGGCTACATTATGTGCACTGACCCTTATATGTATAACTGGCTGCACCCACAAGGGTGGGCAAATATGCATGCATTTTTTGGGTGCAACAACCATTGGCATGTGCAAATTGGGATTATGCACTCAAATTCTGATTTACTATGCAAATTTGTTGTCTGCAAAACAAGGGCACATCCACTTGTACAGCCATAATCAGGTGTGCTTGCAAACCAGAGACTGAGGCTGACAGCTTAACATTATCATTATTGTATTACTACTGTATATGTGGAAAGGAAAATACACCTCAAAATGAATATAATTCTAAACTACCTCTTGACAGTTTACATTTCTTATTATAGAACATTCCCTGATGCTTATTGTTTCCATTCCATAAAGTGGAAGATACTCAGAAAAGAAATGCTGCTTCACCCATTATATCCAATGATGGCTGCAGCCAGGGCAAAAGGAATATAAAGCCACATTGCTAATGAACTTAGACTTAGTCATTCGTGTATCTGTGTTGGCAGTTAAATATTACAGCCTCTTCCATTTAGAATTGACTAACCATTTCTTTGTCAGGTGTTGCAGAAGGATTTACTTTCAGATCCAGCAAACTCCATGATCATGTATCAAATATGGAATATTTGGGTCATTCCAATCCTTAGTTTATCTCCTCTCGTGGCAATAAATGTCACTACTGGTAAAGGAGGAATAATTCAAGAATATAGGAATGTAGTCACGGTATCCTTCTCTGAATCGTTTTAATCAATTTGTTGGAGACAAATGTGAGCCCCTTAAGGATCATATAATTTCCTTTAATCTATTTTTCACACATGTAAAATATTATATATTTACAATGAATGCCTTCATAAGAAAGAAAAAGATGAAAGTGTTGACCTGAAACATACACTAGCATTTATTGCCTTCTTTGACATATCAGTATGTGAGCAGAATGAGAACAGTTTTACTCAGAAGCAGATAGAAGGATATGAGGCTGCTTTTATTTTTTCCCCCTCTTCACTCCAGCACATTCAATTGTATAGGGAACATATAGATAACATGGGCCAAACCCTCAGCTCTTGGATAATGATGCAGCTCCATTGACTTGGGTGAAGTTACTCCTATTTACACCAGTTGATAAACGAGCTCATAATCCCACTTACTATCATGCACACAAAGAAATAAGATACATTTGGTCTTATAGATGTATAGAACAATGACAATACAAATACTGATTAACAAGAAATGAAAAATTATTTACCAGTGTCTCTAGAGTATTCCTTACCACCATTGTCTGTGTAATAACAACACCTATCTCTTAGATAGCACTTTTCATCTGTACGTCCCAAAGCAGTTTACAAAAGAGGTAGCCATCATTAACCTATTTTTACAGATAGGAAACTAAGGCACCAGGTGACTTGCACAATGTCACCCAGTAAGCCAGTAGCAGAACCAACAACATATGTATGCTCTCAAAACACAGCAGGAGGAACATCTGCTACCCCATATCTCCAGCATGTTGTCATTCTTAATTCCAACCTTCCCTATCCTGCCAGAAGTCCAAAACATTCTAAAAGGATTTGGGGGCTGAATGCTCATTATTCAAGGTAGAAATCTCAACATTTTTTACATATTTAGTTCTTCCATCTAAGGGTTAGTACTACTATGAAATCCCCTGCCTTTTGCCCTTCTTTGGTTATTTGTACTCTTGCATTATTGGGGGAAGGGATAGCTCAGTGGTTTGAGCATTGGCCTACTAAACCCAGGGTTGTGAGTTCAATCCTTGAGGTGGCTATTTGGGATCTGGAGCAAAAATTGGGGATTGGTCCTGCTTTGAGCAGGGGGTTGGACTCAATGACCTCTTGAGGTCCCTTCCAACCCTGATATTCTGTGAACTAACAATAATCCAAATGGAGGAGCTCTGAATTTCAACAGTGTTTATTTTTGGTTATTACTGTTATCTGAATGAATGAATGTGGTAGAAAGATGCCTGACTCAGAGGGTTAAGCTGCTCATGAGCCAACTGGCATTTGTTGTCCTCTTGATGTCTTTTTCCATTGACTCACCTTTGATTCCTAACAAGTTCTGAACAACCTGCTCATTATGACACTGGTGATGTGATCGCTGGGTCTGGGGACAGTATTTTTTCCAGAATAAAAGTTCCTCTGAGTGGTTTAGCATACATTGTTTCTTTCTTCTGCCAAAATATCTCATTTTGGCCATGAGTCAATCTGTAGACTAAGTATAAACCTGTCCTGTGCAAAAATAATTAGGCATTTGGTTCAAGGGTATATTTAAAGGGCCTTCTTTAATAAAGAAGTATTAAGCTTCCAATTATAACAGGTAATGCTGTCTTAACAGTTATCAGCACAGTGTTATCAGTTCCAATGCCTGACTATCGGAAAAATAGGGTTGAAAAGCAGATAAAAAAGAGCTATGGTTGCAGAATGCAAAAGAGCTTTGGAAAAGGTTTAGCATGCAACTTGATACCCTAATGAGCCACCTAATTTTCAGAGGGTTTTTTTCTTTTGGTTTAATCTGAGTTTAAAAAATAAGTTAAATTATTCTGATAAAATTTGGGGGTTCTGTCACTCCCCTCTCCCAGTAATGAAAAACTGAAGACTCTAGGCTAGATGCTGGTCTCATTTACATGGCTGTCAGAGCAGGATAACTAATCTGAAACCAGTGGTGTTATTCCAGATTTACACCAGTGTAACTGAGACCAGAATCAGGACCATTTGTTAAACTTCAGATGCTGTATTCTTCTCTCAATGTGCTTCTTGAGTCTCATTAGCCACTGAGAAGAAATTATATCCCTAAATTCTGGCAGTAGGTCTGAGAGGTAGGGGAAGTGAAGGCAACGGAGTTTGGAGGGCACAAGGAATGCATCATTTGGACCCTATGTGTGAAATGACACTTTCATATTTGTCCTCTCTTTTTTTTATTTTATTTTATTATTTGATGAACTTTAGAAAAATGCCAGTGACCACATATAAAGAGAAGTAATAATAATAGCTAACTCTAGCTCTAAGATAGTGCTAGCCTCTGGCAGAGATTCAGCTGGGCCATTAAGAGGAGTTCAGGCCCACCTCTTATCTGTGTCTGGTTTTCCTGCTAGATCCCATGATTGAATGCAGGGAGTCTAAGAACAAGGCCAGCTAGGACAGGGGGCAAGGAATATGACTAGGGCCCTACCAAATTCATGGTCCATTTCAAGGCCATAGGATTTTAAAATTGTACATTTCATGATTTCAGCTATTTAAATCTGCAATTTCATGGTGTTGTAATTATAGGAGTTGCGGGGTCATTGTGGGATGGGTTGCGGTACTGCTACCCTGACTTCTGTGCTCTGCTGCTGGTGGTGGCGCTGCCCTCAAAGCTGGAGAGTGGCAGCTGCTGGCCAGGAGCCCGGCTCTAAAGGCAGAGCCGCCACCAGCAGCAGCACAGAAGTAAGAGTGGCCTGGTATGGTATCGCCACCCTTACTTCTGCACTGCTGCTGGGAGGGCGCTGCCTTCAGAGCTGGGCTCCTGCCAACAGCCGCCGCTCTCCGGCCGCCCAGCTCTGAAAGCAGCCCAGAAGTGAAGGTAGCAATACCGCAATCCCCTAAAATAACCTTGTGACACCCCCCCCCCCGCAACTCCCTTTTGAGTCAGGACCCCCAATTTAAGAAATGCTGGTCTCCCCCGTGAAATCTGTATAGTATAGGATAAAAGCACACAAAAGACCAGATTTCACAGGGGAAGACCAGATTTCACGGTCCGTGGTGTGTTTTTCCTGGCCGTGAATTTGGTAGGGCCCTAGATATAACATAAGAATTGCCATATGGGACCAGACCCATGGGTGTATCTAGATCATCATCCTGTTACTAACAATGGCCAGCATCATATGCTTCAGAGGAAGATGTAAGAAACCCCACAGTAGGCAGATATGAGGTAACCTACCTCAGTGGGAGCAGCCTTCCCTCAGAATGAACAGAAACCAGGGAGATATTCACTGTGAACCCAAAATGGCTTGAGAAGATCATACATATCATGAAAAGTATTGGATGTATTCTGTGCTCTGCAAAGACACCATCCATTAATTTCCAAAGTCATTTTATTTTTATAAAAGAAAATCTCTTCTGTTCAGAACTGATGGAACCTTATAAACAAACATCCAGTTTGTTGGTCTCTCTAAATGGTCCATCAAGTCACATTTTAGGATAGCCATAGCTCTGATGTCATTTTCTTTTCTCTGGACCATGCACAATACAGTCAGAGGGCCTGATTCTCCAGCATGAGCAAGGAGCAATTGCTACAAGGCCAGGGGTATGGGGAATGCAAAGGTAGCTTTAGGGCACAGTTTGTGCTTTCTTGATCCTGGGGCTATCTAGACACTACTCTAGTTCCCAGCATAAATTGGAGCCTGCTAAAGGCCCCCCCCCATGTAATCAGGGATCAGCCACGGCTGGGGATGACCCAGCCTTGCCCTTTTTTCCCCAGCCACACAGGAGCTGCTACCTTGATACTGTGCCACTCAACAATCCCCTTGTGCTGGAGGGAGGGGAGAAACCTGCAGGAACCAGTCTGTCAAGAAGCCCTCTCTCACCACTCCTCTACCTCCTCTTAATCCCTCTGAACTGTTTGATTCATACTAAACATATCCACAGCTCTAATACTTGGTCCATTTGATACCAAAGATGATCATATGAAGGACTACACAGAGATACCAACTTTGCATTCCTGGTACTCCCAGAACTCCTGCAGAAGTAGGTGGGCATCATAGGTACCCAAGGACAGTAAGATTAGGTCCTTAAATTGCAAATTCTTTGGGA
Organism: Lepidochelys olivacea; assembly: GCF_965140295.1. Classification (NCBI taxonomy): domain Eukaryota; kingdom Metazoa; phylum Chordata; order Testudines; family Cheloniidae; genus Lepidochelys; species Lepidochelys olivacea. Next base: position 273,900,047 of record NC_140411.1, read on the forward strand.
AAAGGGCTTTGTCTTACTCCCTAATGCACAGCTGGTGCTATATAAACACCATAACAGAAAAAAAAAGGCCAGGCTTCCATTGTATCATTCTAACAGAGCATCTGGGGTTCACCTGACCTAAAGAACTCTCTGGATGTTGTAGCTCTCCACTCCCAGATGTAGGGGATGTTCCTGGACAGGTCAAGGATATGACCAGGAATAGGAGGGGGAACAGCTAATCTACTGTGCTTTAGCAATACCCAGAGAGCAAAGCAGTCCCTTGGGGACCAGACTAGCAGGCATAACTCAGAAAAGCCCTTAGGCTCTAAGTTACAACAGGAGCTCATTTGCCCTACCAGAAGGCCCTGAGAACAGGCACCTTCAGATCCTGCAGCAAATACAGTTCAGTTGGCCATGGGAATGTGGCCCAAAAAGGGGAAACACTGCTATTTTTGTAAAGTGATCAGCCACAAAGACAATCAGTCTGTCAGAGAGAGAGAGCACCTCTTCAAAAGTGTTTCCTACACCCAAAAGCAACATCATGTATAATCCAAGCTGCCGTTTAGAATTTTAAAAGCCAAACTAATATATAATAATGAGAAAGATTAAGGATCTCAATGCAACATATGAAAATGTCAATGCTGATATTTTGGTTTCGAAATAACAGCATGGCATCTTCGCATAAAGCTAGTGAGTCATCCACATGATAAACATTTGGAAAGCCAGATGCTCCTGGGAAAACTTGTTTTTAATAACAAGAAAGAAAGATTCATTTTGCTTTAGATTTTTTTTTGAATAGTAGAAATAGGAATGATTCCACTTTCCTCAGGTTCAGAGTTCAGTCCGGTGGGGTGCAGAGTACCTTCTGTGAAATGTTAAGCACCCTCAACCACCACTTACTGTAACTTTCCAACTTCAGTCATCTGATCAGCAATTGACAATATTAGATTCAGACTGACCGCTGAGTATTATTGCGTACTATGCTGGCTCTCATAAGTTTTAGGCTGTGCATATAAGATTCTTGATTTGACAGTTTACTCAATTAATAGCAGAGATATGTCAATGGAGAACAAATGGATGGTGAGAAAGGAGATAGTGAAGTTAGTGAATCTATCTACCACTATACTTCTGTTACACTCATCATTAATTATTTCAGCCTTCATTAATTAGTTACTTGAGTCAGAAACAAATGTATACAGCACTTCAAAAACCTGGACTCATTATAATTAGATAGGCAAGACCTTAACTGGAATCTACTCAACATGTTAGGTAACTAACCCATGTGCTGCTCTATTAACCCCAGTTTGGCAGCTAAGACTTCCATTATATTATGTAACGTGGTTAATGTCCAGCTATCAGAAAGAGGGAAATAAATGAATTTAGAACCTAAAAGATTTTCATTGCACTTGCCATAGAATATCATTTACGTAACATGAAAAAAGAGAAACAACTATCCAAAAGGAAATATATTCTCATTTTAATTGAATCCTAACTGCATGAGCTACATATCTTAAGAAAATATATTTATGTGGTGTTATTCAGCTATATTTTTTCCTCACATGCAGCTAAGCACTGATTAACATTAACTTTTAAGTTGATAGGGTATGCTTCATAATCATAGACATTAGGAACAGCTCAAACTTGAATCCAATATTCACATTTAGACATTTTACAGTATAAAGAGACTAAGATGAACCGAATGCAGAGTTTGTTCAAATCCATTTTGAAAAACTGTTTAAGTCTTTCAAACAACCTTCAGTCGTTCTCAAATTACTAATTAACATGTAAGTGATAAACATTATAAGAGTTAACTTGGCCGTTCATCAAAATGCCAAAACAACAACATTTAAAACCAATAGTATAATGCTATATAAATAATGTGCTTTTAGAAACATAATGCCACTCACCCTTTGGATTTCTGTGCTTTACCTGGATTTGCATTTTGGCAAATTAAAACAGAACATCACTGTCTATATTGTATTGTTAGGCTTAACATAGTCCTATACCAAAGTGGGAAATGAAACCTTATCTTCCAGAATGTACTGTAAGTGATATCAGTCTCTCTTCTGTATCCTGAAGATACAGTTAGCCTAAATTGTTTTCTCTGTTAAGTATTACATATAGTAAAGGTTAGAATTGGTTGGTGGCTTGACTGGACACATTTTTCAGACATATTGGATGAGATTGTCCCTGAAATTCTACTCTAGAGGTCAAAGCTTTTCTAAAAAGCACCATCCAAGCTTATTAGATGTACCACAACAATTTAGGAAATGTTTATAGTTTTACCTTTAATGAGATTTGCTAAGACTGAATTAATTAAACTACACAGGGGTTTTGGTGACTGAGAGCACTGCGAGCAAGTGTGCTGCAAAAACCATTGCATTGCCTAAACATTTTTAAATAATCACTTTTGATTGTAGCAGAGGTCTGCAGACATAATTTAGCTAATGATGTTTACTGTTAACTGTGAAGAATAAGCTTTAAACAATATAGAGGGACAGTGTTATAGTAAAGATCAAATGAAGATTTTTGCCTATTCAAAATATACATTTACCTATTTAAAATATAGATTTATTTTAACATGAGTCAGATAAACTATTATTAAATTCATTCATATAAATTCCCAATAAAACAATATAAATTGCTATCTTACTTCCCTTCTGTAAAATATTGTTCTGGTTTCACAGACTGACATGCAACATAGGAAAGAGATTTAATGTTTAGAAATCATAAAGTAATAAGAGCTTCATTACCTCTTGCTTATTATTAGCAAAGAAAACCTTAAAATGGCCTCAGCTAAATGACTGTCAGTGCTAAAATTACTAGAATACAATAGAAAAACTTTGGGATGGTATCTCTTGTTTACGTGTGTGTGTGTGTGTGTGTGTGTAATTGTTTATGACTAGAGACACTGCACGTTACACTGAACTGGACTGAAATAGTGTAATTCATAAACCTTGGGAGACTCCCAGAACACTCTGGAGAGGAAAAGCAAATGAACAAAAATGTTTCACACTTTATTCTTGTCTTTATACTTAGGAAGTATGAAAGTCAACTTGTGCCTGTGCCTTTGAGAATCATTTTTCTTTTATGCTCCATTATACTCTGAATGATTTCAGTTATAATATGATACATTTGCTCAAAGTCAAGGTGACATACAACAGTAAGCTTGTTTCATAACAGATAAATCCTGTCCACTGTAATGCAATATTAAAATTTTGGTCATCCACCTGAAGTTTGGGGACATATTTAAATTGAAATGAACCACTAATAGATATTTATCAATGAGCAATGCCTATCAGGAACAAATAATACTCTAATGATTCTCTGTCATTGCATCTTTAATACAGAAATTTGGTAAATATAATGGTTACTCCCCAAGCTAACATCTTATAGGTAACAAGCTCTTGTCTTTATACTTTTGACAAGGATTGTTGTCACAAATTTGAATTTGCTCTGTTTCAATGAGGATAGCATTACAACTTCAGGAAACTACTGTAGTGATGGTAGGTAGCATAATGCTGAATAAAAGCAATAGTAAACCAAAAGAAGGATATGAGTATCAGCTCTAATATTTCTCAATCACTCTTCAAAATGCAGAGTAACTTGTCAGCACAAGCTTGTCAGCACAAGCACTTGTCACTTTAGATAAGCTATTACCAGCAGGACAGTGGGGTGGGAGGAGGTATTGTTTCATATTCTCTGTGTATATATAAAGTCTGCTGCAGTTTCCACGGTATGCATCCAATGAAGTGAGCTGTAGCTCACGAAAGCTTATGCTCAAATAAATTGGTTAGTCTCTAAGGTGCCACAAGTACTCCTTTTCTTTTTGCGAATACAGACTAACACGGCTGTTACTCTGAAACTTGTCAGCACAAGTGGCTTCTGTAATCACGTATTGCATAGGCAGTAGGCACATAGTCTGCCTCTGTGTGCTTTAAGTTTGCATCTAAACAGTTGTCCCCTCTCAGCAGCATCAGATACTGTATGTGTTCTCATGCTGGCATGTGTTTAGCTTCTGAAAGAATGAAGCTGGTTATGTCTTGGGACAGATGAGCTTCAGCAAGTCTCAGACTTCACTCCAAATAAATGATTGGAATAAAAATATTTTTTCTTTTTCTTAAGCACTAGGATGGCAGGTACCATCCAGGCTGTGGGCTCAACCATGTTCCGATTGACTTAAATGAACATTTTGTCACGGATTTCAGTGGGAGAAGCCTGAGATCCTGCATTAGGCTTGTGGGGAAGATGTGTATGGCATATGCTCTGCCAATGTCTGGTGATATGGAGCGATCCTGGAAGAAAATGAGACACAACATATGCCAAAAATAATAGGTGGAGCTTCTTCCATCCCTGGAGCTGCTGTTGATAATGAGGAACTGTAGCACAGAGCTTGGGGACAACAAGCCTAAGCATTCTATTGCAATACAGAAATGTATATGTTTGTGAGACTATTTGCCCAGCGGGTGATTTTTATGGAAAGGAAAACAGATAATGGGAGTCATTTGGTTGAATCATGTGTCCCATGGGCATGTGTTCTGGGAGCAGAAGGGAGAAAAGGATAGTGGGAGCCTATTTAGCATCATAGCAAATTCATGTGGGATCCAGGTATAAGTAAGGAAACCATGTATCCCAGTTTTACCCAAAGTTATTCATATAATGTCCCTGTGTGCCAAGACTTTGGGGCTAGGGGGAACTTCAAAAGTCCTGGTTTTCATTTCATCAATCAAAACACTAAGGAGCGATAATATAATAGTGATTAGTGTGATGAACTGTGTTTGGAGTGAAGGGAAAAATCAAATGTGCGTAGACATCATCCAAGCTGTTCTTTAGCTCAAAGTGATCGTTAGCTATACCTGTTCAGTGGTTCCTGATAAGCTCATTAAGGCCTCCACGGTGCTGGGAAAAAGTCCTCCACTCCGAGAAATATGCACATCTCACTGTTGAGTGAAAAGTTAACAGTAGCAGCACCAGCATACGCATTTTTAAAGTGTACTTTTGTCTTTTGTTTGACTCGTCACCCTAAAAAGTGTTGCCACAAAAGTGATCTGGATTTTGGTTTTAAAAATTGTCTCCGTAGGCATGAGATGTCTCCTATAACTGGGATGTGCAGGCAAGAACGATGGCAGATCTCTGGTCTTTTCTCTGTGAACCAGGATGGCTGTTCTGCAGGCATCTATCTATTCCTTTAATGCCCTCAGGCCTTTAGAAGTATTAGCCCTTTGAAAGCATACTGAGCTTGATTCTCCACTGCTTTGAACTTGCATGATAATTTAGAGGGAGCGCAATCCTCAGGCCCAGTTCCATTTGTTTTGCTTTGCTAAGGAAGGGCTTGGCAGGCAAAGACTCCTTCCACTGCAGGGCATCCTCCAGTTTTGTGAAGCCAGCTCTAGGTTACCTGCTTCCCAACCATCTCACTTTATGGGGCATGTTGGGGCCAGAGAAAGGCAAGGAGCAGTATGTCAGGCATCAGTGAGGGGGGTGTAGTACAGTGGTTGTGAACCTTTCCAGACTACTGTACCCCTTTCAGGAGTCTGATTTGTCTTGCGTACTCCCAAGTTTCACTTCACTTTAAAACGACTTGCTTACAAAATCAGACCTAAAAATACAAGTGTCACAGCACACTACTACTGAAAAGTTGCTTAAAATTTTTCATTTTTACCTTATAATTATAAAATAAATCTACTGGAATATAAATATTGTACTTACATTTCAGTGTATAGTATATAGAGCAGTATAAACAAGTCCACTGTCTGTATGAAATTTTAGCTAGTACTGACTTCATTAGTGTTTTTTCTGTAGCTTTTACACATACCCCTGGTTGAAAACCACTGATTTAGCAGGTGCTGTAAGTTATATGGAGGCTGTTTGGTGCTGAATCAGGCAGGACCGGGGCAGCAGACATGAAGTTTTAAAGACACCTTTCTCCCCTCTCCACAGAGGTGCCAAGTTTAAACACAACGGTAGGAGCTGCTGCAGCTCTTGTCACCTGGGATCCCTCTGCACTGGGGAGATTATTCAGGGGCTGGCTTGTGGCAAATTTGTGCCACAAGATGCATTTCTCACTCACTTGTGTACATACACCATATCATATACATACAGACCTATAGCATATATAGAATATCAGTGGTTTAAATCTGTTTTACCCTTTTTAAAAAAAACATTCATCTTGTTTCCATGTTGGGGAAATTCTGTGGTTAGAAGCAGACCAGCACTGGTGTAACAGTGTGTGCCTTTAAAAGGCACCACAGAGCCAGCAACTGAGCATTGCTGGTAGAATAGGTGGGTAGCACATAAGTTGTTCGAGTGTGAAGCAGGCTGCTGGAGTCCTGCCAGGAATATAGCATTGGACCTGTTCCTGTGTGTGTGCCTGGATTTGCTTCCCACCAGTGGCAGAGTGGGCTGGATTAAGAATGAGCAACACTGAGTCACTGATCATTGTCAATCCACCGACAACCAACAGAGCCCCACAGCGCAGTGAAATCCTGGCACCCCCACTGTTGTCTGTCTGTTTACAAGTGGATTCACGTCAAGCTTTCTGCTAGGCACTCAGTCCCACTGCGAAATTCAGGTAGCTGCATAGCAAAGATAAAGCATTAGTAGGTTGTGATCCTTTCTAACCAAATACATGTTAATGGTATATTGTAATTAGTTATTCCTGTTTACTGTGTGCGTATTTACTAAAGGAAGCAAGTGTTTATAGTATGACACATGCTGTATCTGTTACTTAATAGCTAAGGTGATTTTTTTTTAAGTCAACTGCAAAGTGAATATGCCTGAGTTATATAATCTAACTGCATCCCACAGATTTAGCCTCTCTTTTCAAATCAGTTATTCAGGACCCTAGCCTGTGTGCTAGTCAGTATTTTGAATAGGCTGCAGTCTCTCGGGGCCTCATAGATTAAACAGAGGCAGGCTGGGTCAGTGCTTGGATGAGAAACTTCCAAGGGAAAATTAGGTGCCGCAGTGAGTCATGCTCTTCCCTCTGACTCAGTACTGAATTAATGCCCCAGGATGCTGCTGGAGGTGTCATTCTTCAATGAGAGATGAACTGAGGGCCTTCTGCCCACATATCGGCCTCAAAAATCTCATGCTGCTTTTTGTTACAGAAGTAATCATCTGGCCTAATTAGGGGCCTGAATCCACCACTTTTACTTATGCTGAGTAGTATGGCACACGGAGTAGTACCATTGATTTCTATAGAGCAGCTTGTGGAGTGAGGTATTGCTCAGTGCGGGGTGGCAGATTGCAGCCCTAATGGAGTAGTTATATTCTGCCTTTCTTCCCTATGGCTTCAAACTGACGTTCCCCTTTTTTTTAATTTCCTGAACCCTTATGTACTGTTTCTGGGCACAGTTTAGAAGCTGTAGCCTTGCAGCCCAGACATAGAGGTTGAATTGGGCTGGCTCACAGCAGCTGGATGAGCTGGTATCTCTGTGAGGCTACCATCTTGAGAACCAGATTCTCCTTCCTTTCTTTTTTTTCCAAAAGTAAATGTCTAGCCCTTATGGCTATGAAGAAACACTTCCACCACATTTTGAAGGTTAACTGAGTTAATTATCTGAGTCTGCAGACAGCCTAAAACAATTGCTCTGAGAGGTGTGAATTGCCCAGATCAACTCAATGCCCAGGGACAATTAAAACATCAGTATTATTGACTATTTCACTGCTAATCATAGCAGGTGAAAAAGGAGAGGGTAATCATATTATGAAGATCTGCACAAACTCATTATGGTGCCATGCAGGAGTGGTGCACTGCCACTCTCCCCGCACCACCTGTGGAGACAATGCAACAAAGCCCACGGGGACATCTGAGCCAATCCTTTACAGACCACTAGGGCATCCAAGCCTCACCAAGGCGGAGAAAGTGCCAAAGAGGCCCATCAGAGAATATTAGGGTTGGAAGGGACATCAGGAGGTCATCTAGTCCAACCATAGAATATCAGGGATGGAAGGGATCTCAGGAGGTCATCTAGTCCAACCCCCTGCTCAAAACAGGACCCCTCCTCAATTTTTGCCCCAGATCCCTAAATGGCCCCCTCAAGGATTGAACTCACAACTCTGGGTTTAGCAGGCCAATGCTCAAACCACTGAGCTAACCCTCCCCCAATAATGGAACCAAGCCCAGCAGAGCACATAGAATTATACTTTGAACATCTGTGCAATCTACTGTAAGTGACTGCTCAAGCACGCAGAAGTTGGATACTGAGAAGAGCTTAGCAGAGTACCACAGCTTTCCCCAACCCAGCTAATTCCACCCCTGCACCACAAGATGCTGCATTTTGGTGAGGAGTGAAGTGACTTCTGTGTAGACCATATGACATTTCATGAGGTTTGCTGAGTGGATTGAAATCTTTGTTTTGTTATAAACAAATTGTTATATTTTAAATTAGCCAACTCATCCAAGTAGTATGTAACTAATCAGTAGAGTACTGGATGCTCAGCTTGGCCTTCAGTACCGGTATTTAGGTGTTTGCACGTTTTTTGCCTTCTACAGTGAACCCAGAGCAGATATTCCCTTCACTGAGTTAATAAAACTTCTACCTAATTAAAACTCTTGATAAAATTCCTGATATGATACATCCCATTACAGCAATCTGATGTCACATAGAAGCCTAACATGATGCACAAATATGTGACACACGTCTGCGGGCCCCCAGGAGTCTGCGGACCACAAGGGTTGAAAACAACTGCCCTAGCAGTAGGTACTATGCTCTAGCAGAACTGGGTACCCTGACATCACTGCTTACCCTGAAGACAGGAATGTCAGTAAAGAAAAGTAAATGAAAATAATATGCATTTCTTTCTACCAAAAGTGATCAGATTCCTCCTCAAGATTCCATTTTAAAGGTATTTGTTAATGTAACCTGTTACTTTCAAAAATTAATCTGCATGCTACTAGTTCTCTTTTCAGTTATTTTAACAAGCCTGTGTATCAGACATAATTTGTAACATCAGAATAGGGCCCTTAGCTTTGCTCTCGTAATAATCGTTTTATCATTTTGGTGGTTCAGTGGATCATTAAACAGATAACGGTTAAAAGAAAGAGAAGCTGACAGATTTCCACAGGCTTAAAAAGAACTTGGTCCCATTAAAATGAAAATTATGTAGAGTATCCCAATATGTTTTAGAGTAACAGCCATGTTAGTCTGTATTCTTGAAAAGAAAATGAGTGCTTGTGGCACCTTAGAGACTAACCAATTTATCTGAGCATAAGTATTCGTGAGTTACAGCTCACTTCATCGGATGCATACTGTGGAAAATACAGAAGATGTTTTTATACACATAGACCATGAAAAAATGGGTGTTGATCACTCTCCTTACAATGTGTATGATAATCAAGGTGGGCCATTTCCAGCACAAATCCAGGTTCCCCGCCCCATATCACTTTAGATAAGCTACTACCAGCAGGAGAGTGGGGTGGGGGGAGAGAAAACCTTTTGTAGTGATAAACACCCATTTTTTCATGGTCTATGTGTATAAAAACATCTTCTGTATTTTCCACAGTATGCATCCGATGAAGTGAGCTGTAGCTCACGAAAGCTTATGCTCAAACAAATGTTAGTCTCCAAGGTGCCACAAGTACTCCTTTTCTTTTTGCCAGTACGTTTTGTTGTTGTTGATTGCTTTGTTCATGTTTATCCACCAGTCTTTAAGATTTAATAAAGCAACTCTCCTGTGCAGCATAGGCTAAATATCATTTCACTGGCCCAGATTTTTTAAATCTTGTATAGTGAGCAGGCATTTATTAGCAGATATTGAAATCTTGGGCTGGATCCTCAACTGGTGTAGCTCCATTGACATCAGACTATACTCTTTTACATCATTGTATTTGTTTGTGTCAATAATAAACATGCCTGAGCTTGTCGAACCGGTTATGGAAAAAGGGAAATGTTTCTGTGTAGGAAGCCATTACAACATTCGATAGGAAAGAATCTCTATGAATGTTAAAAATATAGTATGGCATTTCCAATTGTCTTTCATGCATTTTGAACTCTAGTGTGTATTTTGAACTGTAGGAAGGAATGATTTAGTAAAGGGACTTCTAATTTTTCCGCCTTTGCTGCTTTATTGCCACAGTTCATGTGACAGGAAAGATATGGATGCTGGGGGAAACTTAGTTCTCAATAGCAGATTGGTTTGCATTATTAGATGAAGTTGAAAGAATATTAATCTAAAGCATTTTTTTCATTATTTACCAGCTTTTCCATGACAATAGCAAATTCTGTCCTCCCCTGTTTTTTAGTATGCAAGAGAGATATACCATCTTCATCCTTGCGTGCTTATTCCATTTGACAAGGTATAATAAGAGATCTAATGAATTACTGCACAGTAGCCTACTGAAACTTTTACCTTTTCCTTGGTTAAAATTAATGTAGTTCCTCATGAAATGTAGTAGATGGACAGCATGGAAGACTGTTTGTACACAGAACAGTTACAGCATGGGCTAAGGTAATGCACACTTCCCCACCCTTCCCTGCGGAGTTTCCTCAACATGGACCCTTAAGGGATATCTTGGAATGAGACGGCAATTCAGGCCTCCTGCCCGTTCAGTTCTTGGCAACTTTGCCGCTTATTGCTAATAAAGGTGCCAATTATAATAGGAGCTCTGCCAAATGGCTGGACAGGTGGTTAGCAGAAACTAGTGTCTATTATGTAAAATATGCTTATTTTGCTGTTACATTCTTTTCCCACTTCTCACTCCTCTTGCGTATTATCATCTACCTTTGATATCTTGTCAGAAATCTACAGGCCTTGTTACTTTTTTGTACAGTATCAAGCACACTATGGTCCTAATCCGAGAAAGGTATCCTTAGTCATTGCAGACATTGCAAAACAGTAGTCATAGAATCATAGGGTTAGAAGGGACCACAAGGATCAAGTAATCTAATCTCCTACCAAGATACAGGATTGTTGTGTCTAAACCATCCAAGACAGATGGCTATCCAGCCTCCTTTTGAAAACCTCCAGTGAAGGAGCTTCCACAACCTCCCAAGGCAGTCTGTTCCATTGTCCTACTGTTCTTACAGTTAGGAAGTTTTTCCTGAGACTTAATCTAAATCCGCTGTAGTTTGAAGCCTCTTGTTCTGCCGTCTGTGGCAAGAGGGAACAACTATTCTCCATCTTGTTTTATGGCAGCCTTTCTAGAATCTGAAGACCGCTATCATATCCCCCGTTAATATCCTCTTTTCCAAACTAACCGTACCCCGTTCCTTCACCCTTTGCTCTTAGGACGTTCATTTCATCCCTTTGATCATCTTTGTTTCTCACCTCTGGATCCTTTCCAGTTTCTCCACATCCTTTCTATACATTGGTGACCAAAACTGGAGACAGTATTCCAGCTGAGGCCTAATCAGCGCTGAATAGAGAGATACTATCACCTCCCATGACTTGCATGTTGTGCCTCGGTTAATGCAACCTAAAATTGCATTTGCTTTTTTTGCAACAGCATCATGTTGCTCACTCACATTGAGGTTGTGATCCACCCCAACTCCCTGATCCTTCTCAGCAGTATGCTACCAAGCCTAGGTTTCCCCCATTCTGTATTTGTGCATTTGGCTTTTCTTCCCCCCAAATTTGTGCATTTGTTTTTGTTGAATTTCATTTTGTTGTCTATTGCCCAGTTCTCCAATTTATTAACATCCCTCTGAATTTTAGCTCTGTCCTCCAAAGTATTGGCAACCCCTCCTAGCTTCATGTAATCTGCAAACTTGATCAGTATGCTTGCTATACATTCACTCAGGTCATTAATAAAGACATTAAACACCAGACCCAGAACAGTTCCCTATGAAACCTCACTTGAGACTTCTCTCCAATCCAACATCATTCCATTAATCGTTACTCTTTCTTTGTGGTTGTTTAATCAATTATGTATTCACTTAGTGGTATTTCTGTGGAACCCACATTTCTCCAGTTTACTTATCAGAATGTCATGTGGGACTGTGTCAAAAGCCTTGCTCAAGTCCAGATATATTAAGTCCACTGCATTCTCTCTACCCACCAAATCAGTTACCCTGTCAAAGAAGGAAATCAAGCTGGTTTGGCATGATTTGGTCTTGGTAAATCCTTGCTGGCTGCTAGTAATCACCCTTCATCCTCCAGGTATTCTCAAATTGAATGTTTTATACATTGCTCTAGTAGCTTCCCAGATATCAAAGTCTGGCTGACTGGTCTATAGTTTCCCCCTTCTTAAAGAATGGCACTATGTTAGTCCTTCTCCAGTTTTCTGGGACTTCTCTTGTCATCCAGGAGTTTGTAAGTATTATTGTTAGTCGTTCCGAGATTTCTTCAGCACCTTTGGGTGAATAGCATCCAGTCCCGGTAATAACAAACATCCATTTACTAGGAATGGAGCTGAGACCACCAACTTATTCCACATGCCCTGCCAAATAACACTGGCCAATAAATAATTAGGACATTAGGTCCTTCTCAATGTAGAGAAAAATTCAGACCAGAGCAGTAGAAGTATCTTACTGCAGTAAACGACATCACTTAAAAACATCAGAAAGCCACAGCATCCAGTAAAGTGATGTTATTACACACACAGTTAAAAGAACATTAGGATTGCAAAGTGCAGCACTCAGAAGTTAGGAAATGCCAGAATTAAGGTTGACTCCCCACCCACCTGCTGTGGAGTGAGAGTAATCAGGCTCACAGCAACTGCTGATTTCTACAAGTCCAGGTCCACAGTCTGGATAGACTGTGCACGGAAATAAAGGGACTGACTTGCCCTTGCTCCTTTGTGGTCATGCAGTCCAAGTCACAATGTAGCCCTAAGTAAGGTTGCTTTCTTTTTGTCACAGCTCTCCCAGGAAACATGGATTCCTGGGGGCCACTCTGGTTATTTAAGGCTGCTTATTTTTGTGTGTGTGTCTGTCTAGTGTGAGTCCTTCTGTTATCTCCTTTAACAATCACTTTCAATCCCTCCTTATCTCTGATACATGAGGAAAGTGCTCCATATATACATGACATGTTTCAACACATCACAGATGTGAAGCACTTCTGTGCTGCGTGCTCCTGGCTGCTAGCTCATTCCTCCCAAGCCAGCTACACACACTGAGCCACCGTGTGTCGTGCAGCTGTCCACATGCCGGCGCTGGTCAAGCAGAAGGCTCAAGCCCTACCGCAGTTCAGAGACTGCCTTCTCCCAACTCCTTGAGCCTGGCTAACAATATGACAAGCTCACTGCCATGCCCTCACCAACACCATTACCATTGAAAAGGCATCTTCTGTTATTCAGGAATTTTACAAAATGAAAATCTATGCCCTAGGTCTTCCTTACTAAGCAAATTCTAGCTGATCGTGCAACATCAGTCTGTTATAAAATATATGCATGTTTTCTCTCTCTCCCCCCTTTTTGGAAAACAGCTTACAGCAACGTTAATACATTTAATCAGTTGGCTGTCTAGGTTTGCTGACAGCAAACCATTCCCCTATTAATTTACTCACAAAAATGTGAAATAAATTAAATTCCCTCAACACATACACCATTATTCTTCATGCTTTTTCAGCCACATTGAGCGTTTACAATGTAAATGTTTTATTCCTTTTCTTTTAATTAGAATAAATCATTCATATATACTGGCTTCTCATAGGAGATATTTTAAGATACCTATGTAATTAAGGAACATATGGCTAGGCAGCTGCAGTTAGTTGGTTAGTATGCAGTTAACTGTGGTTAGTATGCAAAGCAACCATTGTGTAATCTGAAATCATCAAATCAAATTTTCAGTGATGTAGATCTTTACATTTTGGAGGGTTTGTATTTAAGACTGTCATTAAATCAGGGGTGAAAGTAACTTAAAGGACTTACGGGTATGCAGGGTGGCCAGGGTCCTGGGCAAAGTGGGAGGGGCATCCTCTGGACACACACCCCAGAAGGGGTGGGGCCTCAGGCGGAAGGGGCAGGGCTGGGGCCAGACTCCCCCAGCCAGCCCTTCAGTGCTGCCCGGGGCTCTCGCTGCTGGCATGGCAGCAGCAGCTGGGAGCTCTGGGCCCTTTAAATCGCCACCAGAGCCCCAGGGTAGCGGTGGCAGCAGCTGGGAGCCCCAGGACCTTTTAAATCACTGGGCCCTGGGGCAGTTGCCCCTTTCCCACCCCCAACCACCACCACCGGCCATGCTGGTACTGTCAGCTGTGTACGGGCGGCCACTTTCTTACCAGTGCACCGGACCAGATCGGACCGCCTTACTTTCACATCTGCATTAAATGCATCCAGCTGGGGGAAAAGATGGAAACTTCTGATCTTCATAGATCAGTGTTCTGGAAGTACAGCAGACTGATAACCTATACTCCAGCATTAACTAGCAAGTGACAATAGAGAGTAAGACTGACAGTTTCCATCAGCCTACATCATTTTGTTTCATTGAGTGATATGTGCTGAAGAATACATTTGTCTGTTTGTGCATCACTCTTATTTTAAATGTTTGTTAATGGGAAAATAACCTCCAGTGACCTGAATCATTATAAGCTATCACTTTGCTAAGAGCAAACTGAAAATACCTATCTCCTAGGCTATCAAAGTGCAGTGGGATTACAGTTCAGATTATTCCATGACGTTCATGGTTCTAGTGCTGCCTACCCTTGCAGAGTCACAGCTATCCCATGTATTTGGTCTATTCCTAGGAGAGGGACCATCCATGCTGTCCCATCCTCCCCAACCCCTGGCGTGCACAGATGCACGCACACACAAGTACTCTCACTGGCAGCATAGAAACTTCTCACACTCCATGTATATAGCAGGGAAACAGTCTTCCGCAGGACTTGTGGAGTGATTGTAAAGTTCTTAGTCCTCCATCGTCAGAGGAGGACAGGATGTGGTCTAGCAGGAGAGCTTAACACATGGGGAGACTTCCAGGGCAGGGAGTTCTCTAGTTGCTGCTTTAGGCATGGCTCTGTGTGTTTGTCCTTGCAATACTCTATCTTGATCAGTGGAACTGGAGACAGATTTTCCCTAGAGGGACTGTCACTGGTGGGACACCAGGGGAACAGGCATGGAGTTAGACTGAAAGCAACTCAGCCCCATGGACATAGCCGTGCACAGGGTTTAATAACATTCCACCTGCTCAACATAACTTGCATTCAGCTTCACCCATTGCTAATGAAACATGATGGCAGCATCAGAGCAGTGAGTTCTCTGACATGCAGCCACTAACAATGTGAGCCATGGAACTTGGGCTGAAGCCCCGCAGAGTCCTGGACTTCGCATACACAAACCTAGCCTAGAAATGGATCCAGTGGAAGGAGGAATTTGAGCTGAACACAGTCCTGGCTATGCAGAAGGATGACAACAGCAAAAAAACAAATCTATTATTTTATCTTATCAGGGAACAAAGCAGTCTTAGGAGCCCTGGGGTACTGTTGCTCCCCAAAGCAAAAAGAAACTGGAGTGACACAGATCTTTCACTATAGACCAATCTAAAGGGGAGGGGACAGACCCTTGTGTTACTGCCTTACACACACTGGCTGCTACATGCAATTTTGGGGACATGACAGATTCCCTGATTTAGGACAGGATAGTTTTACAGGATTGGCTGCTCCTGGAAGGTGACCTCCTATTAGACAGATGCTTAGACATGGGGTGTGCAGCAGAAGCCTCAAGAGTGAATAAATGGGCAGCCCCCACGTGGTACAACAACTCATAGTCCCAATGTGGGGAGAAGTTTTCCACATTCTTCTCAAGGACATTGGCATAGTCAAAGTACTTAGGAGGTGGGGGGGGGCGGAGTTCCATAGTTCCCCCAGTGGATGTTTCAATGAGGGTGACTACACCTGTTTGAGTCTTCCTAAATCTGGATGCAATGTTTGCTAGTGCCTGGTCATACTGGTGGCAAAATTCCAATGGGAAAGTGACCTTCTGCTCTCGCCAGTGAACAAGGGGGTCATGAAGACTCATCTCGGAGCTGCCACGGATTAGGGGAAAATGTGTGGAATGGATCATGCCAAATTGTATTATTTCTCGATCCTTAAATAATGGCCTCCAGGCAGAGTGTCTCTTCCACAACTGGACCTGAAGACAGCAGGGGACCATAGTTTCAGTTGTCAGGCATGGCCTTGGCAGTAGGGGAATCTGTAGGACGCAAGTCGTAGCTGTATCCATGAAACTGTAGCCTACTCCCCAATCAATGAGAGCCGGGTGGAAGGGAATCCACCTGAGGGTCTCCTGGGATGTGAAGCTAGACAGGCTCCCGCAAATGAGAAGGCCTTGAATGGGGGCTGACGATTAGAGTATGGGGAAGTTCTCTTCTCATGGTCCAGGTCGGTTTCCCCCATCTGGCCTGGGCTCGCTTGTTTCCCCAAGCTCCTCAGCTTTCATCCTCGGCAGGCCAAGATGGCAGTAGAGGCACAGGCAGCACCATTCTTTTACTTCAGGTACGTGTCGCTGACAAGCCAGACGCACTTGCATGGGTTCAGGGGGCAATACAGAAGCTGAGGTCATGATATAGTAGGGGGTGTAGCGATGTGACAACTCACCGGTGCTGCACCTCTTGCTGGTCATCTGGGAACTGGCTCTTTTCCAACTTCGGACAGTCTCCTCCTGGCCGGTGTCTCACCTACCTCATGCCCCCGTGGCCCTCCTGGACCCCAGTGCCCTTTACTCTGGGTCTTCCCACACAGGGGAACCCCCCCAACCCTCTAAACCCACCTTGCCTCAGTGGCTACTGCCAGTCATCATCTAGTCCCCGCTCACTGGGGCAGACTGCAGTCTGTAATGGCCACTCATTGGCAAGGGGTTAAGACCTGCTGCCTTTGCCTATCCCCATGCTGTATCTCTGCAGCCCCAGTACCTTTCATAGGCCTTCAGCCTGGGGGTTTAATCAGGCTGGAGCACCCCAGCTCCTTTTGCCTTGCTCTCAGGCAGCTAGCCCTTCCCACTCTAAGACTAGAGTGAGATTCTTCCAGCTCTTGGCCCCCAGCCCACTTATAAGAGCCAGCTGGGCCCTGATTGAGCTGGCCACAGCTGTGGCTGCTTCCCCAATCAGCCTAGCCTTTCACAGCCGCAGCCCTCTCCAGGGCTGCTTTTAACCCCTCTTCTCCAGGAGTAGGGCAGTCGCTTTGCTACAGGGGGCCTGCAGGGAACTTCTTTTCTTCTCCCTTTGTTCTTTCAGTTCATTATCTATGCAGATGGTAAAGTCCACAAGACTTCTTGGCCTGTAGGCATCTCTATATAAGGGGACTGTTGCCCCTTACTAACATTCAGTGGGGGTGTTTTAGTTGCTAGCTCCCAGTACTAAAAGGGGGAAGGGTCGATGGGGAATCAGGATCCTGAGACTGACGAAGCAGGTCAGTGCTGGGAGCAGAGTCACACAAGCAGCCTGCAGAGCAGACCTGTCCTGGGAGCAGAGCTGCAGCAACCAGAGCCAGAGGGGCCAGAGAAGCAGCCCAGGGAGCTGGAGGCAGAGCAGCAGCAGTGCTGAGACAGAGTGGTGGAGTTGGGGCTGGAGCAGTCCAGAGCTGGGTGCGGTGAGCAGCTGGGGAGAGCGAGGGGGACCCTGGGCAGCGGGCCCAGCACAAGGAGACGCCTCAGCCAAAAGGCTCTGCAGGCCAGGCTTGGATCGTAACCCCGACAGAGCGGGGGCGACACTGGGAAGAAGGGTCCTACCACTTAGAGCCTGAGAGCGTGTGGCCACCACCAGAGCAAGTGTCCAACCCACAGCATCCCTGCAGCACAGCTGGGGCCTGAGAAGAAGGCCTGGGACTTACAAGGAACAGGCTGGGAACTGCCCTGAGATTCCAGAGACACTGTTTGTGATGTTCCCTGCCACAGAGCGGGGTGATGTGTTTCCTTTAACCTTTCCCATTTCCCCTTATTCTCTTTAAAATTAATTGTTGATTAAATAACTTGCATTTGCTTTAACTTGTATGTAATGGTCAGAGAAGTGCTGAGTGCAGAGAGAGCACCCCAGAGTGGGGACACCCTAGCCCCTGTCCTACGTGACCACAGCAGGGTTGGCAGTCGAACCCCCCAGGAATCCTGGGCCCATCCTTGTTGGGGTTACGAGGACTCTGCCAGACAGGAGAGTGGAAGGGGAGCCCTCAAGGGCAGGGAGGCCACTGGGTAAAGGAAGTGGGAGGGAGGACTGAGATCCTTTCGCTAGCCCACTTCACCGGGGTAGTGCAGAAGCCAGGAAAGTTCCCCACAATAGCGGGACTATTTCCCCACTTACATCTACATGGGCCAGCTCATCTTTGATTTCTTCCTGTGAGCTCCAGTAGAACTGGTACATAGACATTGCTTTGTTCCACTCTGTATCCATCGGGAGGCTGCAGAAGTGTGCAGCATAGGAGGCCCCTGTGCCTTGGTCCTGCCGGAGTCTCCTCAGTGTGACCTTGGCAATTCAAAGTCAGGGTGGGTCATCAAAGACAGTTGATGCTGATTTGGAAAAAAGGGTGTCCCAGTTTGACAGCACCAACCTGTGGCCTTCCAGCCAAGGGGAAGCCCCCTCTAACACATCTCTTATCAGCAGGCTGATTACCAAGGTCACCTTAAAAGGTCAGAAGCATAGATTTGGGGACGCATCAGAAACAGAGGGTGGCCTTGGCTCATGAAACCCCAGAACCACCAGCCATTCCCGTTGAACCATTTAGGCAAGGGTTTTTCAGGGCCTGTTTGAGGCAAGGCACTGCAGGCTGTATGCAGCACGGTGTTCTCAGCACTGAGCTGCCTCATTTGTTCTGCAACCACTGGTTGTCCGAGATCAGCTGCGCAACTTGGGCTTGCAGGGCTTGATTATCGTCCAGGAGGCAGAGGGCCCATTTGGGTGAGTTTGATGCTTCTGGTGCCTGAGACTGTGCTGCTGGGTGCATCCTCCTTGCACCAGGCTCCATCCCACAGGGTTATTGTGGTCCAAACAAGTTGTTATGGCCGACTGATGCATGCCCAGATCAAGTGGTTGGAGCCAATCTGTGTCATGAGACAGGAGTCAAGAGTCAGCAGAGGTCAGGAGAAAAACTGGAGATCAGAACCACAAGTCAGGAACCACGGTCAAGCTGGGTCAGGATACCAGAGGGTCAGAGGCAAGTGACAAACTGGAAGTCAGGAACCATAGGTCAGATGCCAAGAGTCAAGCCAGGTCAGAGTGCCAGGAGTTCAAGCCAGGGAAGCAGAAGCTTGGTAGTAGGCAGTACAAGGCACATAGTCCTGACCAGAGTGAAGCCCTGTTGAGACAGCTTCCTGTTCCTGCTGCTGGCTTAAGTAGGGCCAGCAGGCCAATCAGCCGCTCTGGGACTCCATCAGTTGTGCCTCAGGGCAGAGCCTCAGACTGGGGGTGAGCTTATGAGTCTCAGGTAAGCTATTGCTAGCATTCTCCAGGTGAAGGGTTGGTGTATGACTGCTTCCATGAACCTTGCTAACCCAGATTCATGCCCCAGGGGTCATGACATGAGCTGGGGTGTGTGTACAAACCTAGTGATGTTGGTTGGGCTTTTGACTGCTGCTGTTTTTAGGGATATAAATTTAAACAAAGGAAACCCTCGCAGATGCAACTGAATTCCTTTCATTAAAGCACCTTATTGCAGAATTTGACAAACCACGGTTTATTAATGTGACTGCAAGAATTGCATAATTTGACTGCAAAAATAATTGCTTTAGCGATATCAACTATCTCTTCAAGCACAAGGCTTTTAAAATCATCTAATCATCTTGTCATACTTCTTAAACTGAAGCATTAGTAACTTGATCAAGGGCTAGAATGTAGTTGAGACCTTCAGCCTTAATTTAATCTGATTCCCTGCTGACACTGAGTGGAAAAACATAACAAATATTATTAGGTTTACAGTGATTTCCTTGAATAATGAATTTATTAAAGAAGCTTGGTTTTCTTTCAGTGGGCCAAAATTTGTAAAGTTTAGGATCTGAAACCTAAACAGCTTTCTATTAACGAAACTGAAAGTCAGTATGAAAGAGATATTAAAGTACAGTATACAATGTTGAGCCTGTGGTTTCAAGGGATCACCTGCAAAATTTTGAAGGAATCTAGAGCTCCTTATGAAGTAAACTTTTGTGACGGGCAACACTTGTAAGTGAACACGAGTGTCCTGTAATTGTAACTGAAGAGGAGAAATACAGATTTTTTTATATGAAATGTTTGTTTAGGGCTAGTTGTGGCTCAGATAGATGCACAAAGGCATTAGGAGACACACACCCTATCCACACATCATTGGGGAAGATATGCAGAGGCTGTGTGCCTAATACTCCCAACCCCAGGCAGATGGAGTGGAATGGACTAAGCCTTGGTTCCAGATCCCCAATGACCTGGCCAGCACAGCTGAGTGGGCATCAGGGGTATAATGTGCTGGTAAGGGCCAGGAGCGGATTACCATTCCTGTGAGAGAGGAGGGAGCAGGGAAGGAATTGGCACAGTTCCATCCCTTGGCTGTTCCTGAGATGGTGTTGCTTAGTCAGGGTTACTTGGTAAATAGTCTATCCCAGTGTTTCTCACACTTTTTGATACCAGGGACCAGCTTGCTGCCTTCTTAAACTGTGTCAGGGAGACTTCAGGGACTGGCGGTGGTCCATGACGGTGAAATTCACTTTATTTACAAAAAGCCAAAGAAAATGGCTTTCATACCAGTGAAGTGGTGAGGAGCTGCAGTGCTTACATTCACCCCTTCCCCAAACCTGGGGCATGAGTAAGAAATTGCTGTGCAGCTGCCCATGACCCTTATTCCAGGCTAGAATAGAATAGAATCCACTGTCCCATCTATCTGATCCAGAGCCATTGTAGTCACCAGCAGTCTTTCTGTTGCCTTCAATGGTCTTTGGATTGGGACTGTAAAGAGTCATAGATTTAGAAGCGGGAAGGAACCGTCATGACCATCTAATCCAACCTCCTCCGTAACACACAGACATAGGTGCTGGAACTAGGGGTTCTGAGAGAGGCTGCCACATCCCCTGGCTTGAAGTGGTTTCCATCATATACAGGGTTTACAATTGGGTTCAGTGGCTCTCAGCACCCCCAACTATTGTTCCAGCACCCCTGCACACAGATCATGCAATCATATCCTCTGTAATCAGGGTAGTGTTTTTTGAAATAGACCTTTTATATCTGCATCACTAAAATTCCGTATAGTTACCTATATTGGGCCCATATCTGTCAGACACTTCTGTGCAACTCCCACTGAGGTCAAAAGCAGTTGTGCATGCATATCCTAAAGAAGAACTGGGACAATAGCTGAGCACTATTTTTTTTCCCCCAAAAAACTCAGAGCCACTGCAACAGCAATGAACAAGTCCTTCAAAGTTCATAAGATTTGTGATGGTGACCGGATAGATTTGCTCTTTATCTCAAGGCTGTTAGAGTCAGCTGGGTGAATGTTTCAGCCAGAGTGCTACCAAGTCTGACTATGGGAGCTCTGTGCCATTTTCATCACAAGTTATCCGGCTTACTGCAGGGGTAATTGGATGAATTTCTGCGGCTTGTGTTATACAGGAAGTCAGATGAGATTTAATGGCCTCCTCCGATCTTAAAAGCTATGAATCATTAAAGTTTGTTGTTAAAAAAGAAACATTTACTGTGAAAAGGGTTATTTACACAGTGATCTAAATAGAAATGGTAAAGATTCAATAAAATACATCAACTAAAATATATACAAATGTGATGACTATTCAGAAATTAACATTCAGTTGCCCTTCTCTTGGTGTATTTCTTCTGATTTTGGTAACTTTTTATGGTAGCATTAGATATACTTGAGCAGTTCACCATCCTTAGCTAAAAGAAAGGTATAAGAGATGATATGAGCTAGTGTTCAGTGCTCATAACAAATACATAGTTACAAATAATTTACGCAATCCGGGGCCAGATCCTGTCCTACTTTAAATCTGCTTTGTGCCACTGTGAATTAAGCCCTAGTTAGATGAGTTTATATTAGGAGATAAGGGATGCATGTTAAAACATTAACCTATCATTTAAATCAGCTTCTTGGTCAGATGACTGAAAGATAGTTAATAGTCACACCAACATTTTAAAAGGCTCCAGAGGCGATCCTGGCAATTATAGGCCAGTAAGCCTAACTTCAGTACCAGGCAAACTGGTTGAAACTACAGTGAAGGATAGAATTATTAGACACACAGATGAACATGGTTTGTTGGGGAAGAGTCGACACAGCTTTTGTAAAGGGAAATCATGCCTCAGCAATCTATTAGAATTCTTTGATGGGGTCAACAAGCATGTGGACAAGCGTGATCCAGTGGATATGGTGTACTTGGACTTTCAGAAAGCCTTTGACAATGTCCCAAGCAAATGGCTCTTAAACAAAGTAAGCAATTATGGGATAAGAAGGAAGGTCCTCTCGTGGATCAGTAACTGGTTAAAAGACAGGAAACAAAGGGTAGGGATAAATGATCTGTTCTCAGAATGGAGAGAGGTAAATAGAGAAGAACAACAAAACTGATTAGGGGTATGAAACAGTTTCCGTATGAGGAGAGATTAATAAGACTGGAACTTTTCAGCTTGGAAAAGAGACAACTAAGAGGTTTATAAAATAATGAATGGTGTGGAGAAAATGTTATTTACTCCTTCACATAACACAAGAACTAGGGGTCACCCATTGAAATTAATAGGCAGCAGATTTAAAATAAACAAAAGGAAGTACTTCTTCATAAAACGCACAGTCAACCTGTGAAACTCGTTGCCAGGGGATGTTGTGAAGGCCAAAACTATAACTGGGTTCAAAACAGAACTAGATAAGTTCATGGAGGATAGATCCATCAATGGCTATTAGTCAGGAGGAGCAGGGATGTAACCCCATGCCCTGGGTGTCTCTACCCTCTGATTGCCAGATGCTGGGAGTTGAGGACAGGGAATGGATTGCTCAATGATTGCCTGAGCTATTCATTCCCTCTGAAGCACCTAGCATTGGCCACTGTTGGAAGACAGGATATTGGTCTGACCCAGTATGGCCGTTCTTATGTGACATTAAGATAACATTGCCACTGATCTCAGATCTGCGTCTAAAATAAGAGGCAGAAATGCAGAAGGACATACCTATGTAAAACTAAGCTTTTCAAGTGAGCATCTTAAAGGAAATGTTCATTAGTGAAAACAGTAGGAATTTTCCTATTAGTAGTAAGACACTGGATAAAAGACTCTTTACTTGAATGAGTGCAAGTGGACAAATTCATCCCTGGTTAGAAGTAAGTTTAAAGTCAGTGGCATTACACAGGGTATAAATTTGGAATGGCCTCAAGCAGTCCACTGAAACATGAACTATGAAATTTTACATGATACCTAGCGGCACGTAACAGATACGAATTCCCTATTTAATTCAGATGTAGGTTCAGCTCTAAATAACTTATATTCTTTGAGAATCTGAAAATTAATTACATGTTGTGAGATTGTATTTATGTAACTTGTCATCACTGATTCTTTCCTTTATGCTTAGTGTTTCCTTGGGTCTATTGTTTCAGGGTGGACCATGGAGACCATTCTTCCTGTTTTAGAGGGTGGATGTCTAAGAGTAGATGAGCCAATGCATTATTATTATTACTATTATGTATAATCTATCTTGTATTTTCAGCAGCACCTGTGATGTGTTAAGTATTTTCCAGAAATTCAAGAGGTAGCTCCTGCTTCAAGATGCTCCCAATCTAAGGACAGACAAGCAGAGGTTTGGGAAAGGGGGAAAACAGGCAATGTTTAAAGGCTACTTAACAATATTAAATTTTAAAAATGAAGGCACACGTATTGGTTGCAATGCAGAACTGTTGTTTTACTAGATGGACAAATGTCTCCGAATACCTAACTATAGTGAGCAGGCAACACAAAACATATAGATATCATAGAACTGAGGCCAAAATACAGGCAAACATACCCATTTTCCTCACCTCAGTAAAAAGAAAATTAGAAAAAAACTCCTCTATTTTCATCTGCTGTGTAGATTATACAAATTGCATTGGAATATTAGACAGGTATAGACCATACTAACCACTGTAGCCCTGAGGAATTCAAGTGCCAACCTTAAAGACATTTGGCTACGGATGGTGACCTGGTCTAACCAGTCTTCAGGGGGGAAGGGGTGTCGGAAAAGGCCCAACCTGCTGATAGCAGCTCCTCTCACACACTACAAATGTCTGAATAAGGTGAGAATAAGAAGTGCAGCAAGACACTCAGTGGGCTAGATCCTGAGCTGGTATACATAAATATAGCTTCACTGCTTTTCAGTTCACTGGCTCATGATCTAGCCTGTGTAACTCGCGGGCTAGATCTGACTGTGTCAGCCATGTGTGTATCATCACAGTATCTTTTATGCCCAAAGCATTTTACAAATTGCACACCTGGAATCTATGTGAATAGTCCTTGTGGAGGAGGTTCCAGTTAACATTTTCTTCCTAACTATTGGTATGGCAACAGTTCATTACATCTTGGTTGCATTCACAAAAGGACAAAAATGTGTTAAATGTCAAAAATGTTTGTATCAGGCAATGTTTGAACCGAACAATTGCCTTCTGTATTATCACACAAGCTTGCTTTAAAAATAATTTAACCTTTTATTGAAAGGTGATGTGATAAAGAAGAACTGTTGATTGCTTGCACTCTTTGCTGCTTGTCTCTGATATATAAAGATGGCTTTGTGCTGATGGTATATTTCTGCTCGTGTTTTGGGGTAAAATGTTAGCAATTCTTGGAGGATTTAAAATGTGACTTGAGCTTCAGCTCCTCCCACTCCTAAGGGTGGGGGAAGATGTTTTTATTTAGGCTTTTGTGGGGCATGTTCAAGGACCCAAAAGCTGGGAGGTGTTGTCTCTTCCAACCACTTGGAATAACACAATAACCCCTCACACAACCATGCCATCTGGCAATCTCAGTGTTCTAGCTTAACTCAGGCTGCTTAATGCATCCAGGACCAGACTGTTGGAAGATCTTTTTGTTCTGTTTGTACAGCACCTAGCACAAAGGGGTCCTGGTCCATGATTGGGGTCCTAGGAATTAAAGTAATACAAATATCACTAATCACTATTACTATTTGTTATCACCACAGCCTTCTGGATAATCTTCACAAATTTGGGGAGATCTGAGATGCAGTGATATTGGGAAGGATGCTCTGCCCTGGTCTACACTACAAAATTACTTGAGTATAACTACATCACGTGGGGGTGTGAATAATCCACACCCCAAGCAACATAATTTTACTGACCTAAGTGCCCTTGTAGACAGCAATGTTTTGGCGGGAGACCTTCTCCCACCAACATAGCTACCGTCTCTCACAGAGGTGCAGTTATTAAGCCAACAGGAGAACTCTCACCTGTCATCTTAGAGCATCTTCTCTGGAAGTGCTACAGCAACGCAGGTGCATCTGGGGCAGCTGTGTCACTGTAAATGTGTAGTGTAGGCCTTCCCTCTCTCTAGTATATGTTTTTATACCATGCCCATCACTGTGGTCACTAAGTATCCATGTCAAGAGATGCTTTCCTAAACAAGATTGTAATACTTGTTTCTATAAGGGGTGCCAGCATCTTGTCCTGCCTCAGGAAGGCATTGAAAATAAACTTCAACTACAGTCCCAGAACCTCCCCTCTGGCTTTCACCAGCTAGGAAGAACATGAGTGTAACACAGAGGTCATATCACAGCCCCCAACACCTCCAGAAACTCAGCAAGCTTCACAAGCTGAAACTCAAGAAAAGAAAAGTCTACACTTGTCTCCCCGGGAGCCAATTCTATTATCACAGGAGTAGACAGTGCAGTCTAGATCAGGAAAAAAAGCTAAATTTGGTGAATAAATTATTTGCTACAAAATATTTGCTCCTCGCTAGTTATATTAAACCACAAGGAATCAAGTGCCTCCAGGTGTGTGGTTAACATGTACAAGTTGAGTAGGTGTAAATAGAAGGAAGCATGAGGGTGTGGTCATGAGGCTCTTGTGGTGACCAAAACATCCCCCCTGTACTGAGCTCAGTGGATGAAAATATAGATAAGTTGGTTTTTGTGATTCCTTCAGACTTTGTTACATGCTTGTAGGTTCCATTTCCTAGGATTAGAAATGGGACAGAGTGGAGAGGTGGAGAGCTTCAGAAGACTTCATCATTCTAGATTCAAAGCAAAATGTTGAGGAGGAACTTTCTTTCCTGGCCTGGGAAACCTGTACTAATTCTCAGTTCTGACAAAGCTGCACTTGGTCCAGGAGCCAAGTGGGGACAATGGTGACTTCTGGGGGGACTGACCCTATCCCCAAGGAAAGTTAGAGCAGATTTAGGTTGCTCTAACTTATGCCCAGGTGCCTACTGTATCATGGAGCACTGGGTATCCCAGTCACACTCCTTTTCCCATTAACCATGCCTCTTACACCAGGGAATCAGGGGCAAGTGGGTTGTTGCAGAATCTCTGTGCTAGATCTACATCTGTGGAGTAAAGGGTACAATGCCTTAACATTTGCTGTTTCAGTGATTTTAGGATTACTATCAAAATATGTATATTTTTGATACAGCAATAATTCCTGATTTACTACAAAACCCTTCATCGATTGGTCACTTGTAGAGCTGGTTGGGAAACAGAATTTTCATCTCATTGGAAATGTCAACATTTTATAATGTAGCTTCCATTTCAAATCAGAATGGAAACCTGAAATATTGAAAATGTTGTGCATTGAAAAAAATCTGAAAAGTTACAAATGGAAAATGTCAAAATGAAAAATGTTGACATCTTTGATCAAAACAAAATAATTCAACATGTTGGAGCAACATTTTGTGTTTTGAATCAACATTTTGAAATCTCATTTTTTAACATTTAACATTT
The DNA here is from genome assembly GCF_965140295.1 of Lepidochelys olivacea. Lineage (NCBI taxonomy): Eukaryota > Metazoa > Chordata > Testudines > Cheloniidae > Lepidochelys > Lepidochelys olivacea. Next base: position 273,926,756 of record NC_140411.1, read on the forward strand.
TGTTTCAAAATGTCATCTTGATATGGGGGTTTTTTTGTTTGTTTGTTTCAGTTCTCCCAATTGGAAAACTAAAACTAAAAATTGACATTTTCCATCAAAAGGTTTTAGTTTCAGTAAAACTTCATTTTCCAATGGGAAAACTTTCCGTGTGACATATTTCAACCAGCTTTAGTTACTTAATGAAAATATGAAACTGTCTATTAATAGCACCTTACCAGGTGTATTTTTTTAGCATGCGGTTTTTAGAATTTTCCAGTTAAAATGTTTTAAATGTTCTGCTGACATGGACACTTTGACCACTGAGCAGAGTTCCCCTTTTAACGCACCACAACACAGAACCTTTCATTCTTCAGGCAGCACTCCTGAAGCCTGTCACAAGTTCAGTTACAGTGGTACATTCCAAGCATGGGTCAAACGCAAACAAACCCACCCCTGAATTTAAAATCTGTTCCTTTTAAAAGTTCCAATTGTAGAAATATAGTGCAATTTAATTTTCCATTTGCCTTTCATCTGTCAACTGTAATGATTTCTCTCATTTATTCTTAGATGCCAAAGCTCATGAACATGCCTACATTTTCTTGCAGTTGAATGTTACTGGACTGGTTATCCAATCAAATGTTGTGCAAATATTGCAATGTAGACATAGCTTTGCCTACTTGTGAATGCTGACATTTTATAATAAAAGTATAAGGAATCCAGGCAGATGGGATCCAGGCAAATTAGACTCAATAGCAGATTAGAGTTAAGTATTATATTTACAAAATAAACAAGTACAAAGATAATAGAAAAACAGAAATCTCATCATAGGCTATGAAATCATTTATTGCTGTTACAATGTGTGCACTCCATCTAGACTCATGAATTAGTCATCATGTTTTGCTGCCGGAGATACTTTTCTGTGATTTGCTGTGCGCAAGATTTTCAAAAGTGACTAGTGATTTTGGGTGCCAATTTTAGACAAACCTAAGGTGACCTAATTTTTCCGGAAGCATTGAACACTCATTCAATTCCCTGAAAATTGAGTCTATTCAAGGTGCCTCAAGTTGGGCACCTTAAAAATCAAGGTACCCATAACCATAGTCACTTTTGAAAAACTCAGCCTATATCTTTTAAATGTTCTGGCTCCGGCTATGCAAGAGTTGATAAATACGCTCTCTTTGCTGGGAACTCTAAATTCTTTCTTAGACGCAGAGCTTGTCTAATGCTACAAAACTAAGTCAACCTAATTTATATCGGCATACAGCCACCGCATTAATGACATTGCTTGTGCATATCTACACTTTTCTCCTTGTGTCAGCAGTGTGCATCCTGACCAGAGGCATTGTGGGACGGCTTCTGAAAGCCAGCAACAGCCAATGTAAGCAATGCAGTGTCTACACTGAGACTGCGTTGATCTAACTAAATCAACATTGGCTCTACACCGCTCATGGAGGTTATTAAGTCAGTGCAGCAGGCGAGCTGTATTGGCAGGAGCAAAATTTTAGTGTAGATACTTACAGAGTTAGGTCAATGTAAGTTGCCTTGCGTTGACCTAACTCTTTAGTGTAGATCAGAGCTCAGAAAAGTTCCTAGGCATGTAAGATCCTATTCTGTTCTAAACAGGATCTTATACCACCCACATAAGTATAGTATCTGAGTTCCTTCACAGACATTTACATGCATAGACACACATTTACATACACATGTTAGTCTGAATGTCCAAATGCCATACTTGGACATCTGTCCTACTAAGTAACTGATGTTTGAAAATTGGATTCTCTATTATCTTCCTGGGTACTGGCCAAAATGTCTTCTAAGTAGAAAAGTTGTCTTTACACAGTGTTTTATGGCAGTACAGTATGAGAGACAAGTATGCAGTGTCGTTGTAGCTGTGTTGGTCCCAGGATATTAGAGACAAGGTGTATAAGGTAGTATCTTGTTATTGGACCCACTTGCAGTGTTGAGAGAGCTAACACAGAGTTCTTTTCTGTGTGGCTCGAAACTTGTCTCTGTCACCAACAGAAGTCAGTCCAATAAAAGATATTACCTCACCCACCTTGTGTCCCTATGTGAGACAAGGGCATTTCTCACACTTCTGTAATGTGTTGCTTGCAATGAGAAAGGTAATTACAAGGGTGAGCCAATCATTTGTTACTAGCAACCCACTGACAGAAGCAAGTTCTGCCCAGTGAGGCATCTTTAACTACGTAGCCTGTGCAGAAAGGGGCAGGAGGAATCTTTTTATCTCCAACATATCTGAGTGAGACATCTCGATTCGATTCTTCCCACACAGCCATCTAAATTCTCCCTCTGCCAGGAAGTCATTAGACTAACCTTTAAAATGTGAATAGAGGAGGGGGAGCTCTTTGATAATTGCAGACCTTGTATTTCAGTTACACACAGATGTGTATAAAAGGAGAAAAGGAAAAGCAGCATTTGTCCAGATGATATTCAGACCAGTTAGCACTAACAGCATTAGATCTTTTATTTCTGCTTTTGTAAGATTAGGACCAGCTCCTGACAGGTGCTGAGAAAGCCATGGGAATTGTGAGTGCTCAGCACCTCTCATGATCTGACCCTGAGCTAGTAAAAGGTAGAAAAACAGAAAACTTAGGACCAAATTCTCAGTTGTGCTGAGTTTGGCACAACTGAGGAATAGGGGAGGGAACAGGAACCTCTCATGATCCTGGGATTAAAATGACCCTGGTATTTAGAGCAGCATAAGGGCTTCTATATATTATGCTGGCTGCAACAGTTCCATAGGGGTCATACTGCCAGCTGAGGACCAGGTGGAGTGCATGGTGTCCTGGCCCTGCCTCCAACATGCCTCTGCCATTACCCCTCCCCATCGCTGACAAACCCCTTAAGCAGAGGTGTGGGGCTAGGTGGTGTACAACTGTATTACATTGGGTTTCTGTTACTTGGGGGATTTCCCTTCTCCAAGAAAATTCCTGGTTTCCCCCTTTAGGGCGGCCTTTGGGCTGCCTGAGTACCACAAAGTGACTGGAATTGGAGCTAAGGATCTGTCCCTTTGAGAACATTTGAAATATTGTATAGTTGTTCCAGTGTACAAATACATTAATCTCTTCTCACAAATAAATCACCCTGCTTTACTGATTGAGGTGGTATTGTGTGACTGAACAGACTAAAAATATTGGCCTATAGCTACCACAGAAGCCATTTGCCTGATGATGGCCTTATGTTTACATTACACAGCACTGTTCCAGGGGTAGCACCCATCTGCCATACTGACTTCCCTTCTCGGGTACCCCTAAGTAGATAACACATATTTTCAACTGGAGTAGACGCTCAGTTGCAGTTAATTTATATAAGAAGAAATGATGCCTATGGTTTTGCAATATAAATATTTAGATTAATAACAGTTCATAATAAATCATCTTTGAATTCTAAATGGCTCATACTCCATAACCTCTGAACAGCTAACCATGGATAAACAAGTAAAATTCACAATCAAATGGTAACATAGCCTGAAAAACATACCAGAGCTGGTAAAAAAAAAAAAACAAAAAAACCACTCAAGCAAAAAATCAATAGCCCTACAAAGCAAAATATACTAAAAGTGTTACAAAGAGGTTTTTATTCTGGCCTAGAAGGCTGTCCCTTGGTCTACATAAAATTAACTATCAGTGAGAGAGCCTTTTTGTTTTTTTAATTTAATGTGAAGAAGGACACACAGCCACTGTAATGAAATCTAAGTTGCTTGCTATAACCACACTGACAGATTAAGGTAATGAGTATTCTTTTTATGGTCAATAACAAAGTTCCAGCTTCGGAAACTGTTGTTCTAGTCTCATAGTTAGCATCCCTTCATAATTAATTTATTAAGTATGTGTACATGTCAGGCTATTAGGCAAGTGTGAGCCAGGCATAAAACACATTAAAGTCCCCTGGAAAACCCAATCCTTGCATGAGGGCCACAAGAAATGAGTTTATAATGGAAAAATAAACAAATAAGTCCACATCTTTGGAGTCTGCTAAGGCTCAATCCTCTCTCCCATATTATTGAACACCTTTATAAATCTTTCAGGAGACAACAGTTGCTGAAATGGCAGCACTAAGCAGACAACACTGCACTTTGCATCAAACATAACAAGTGCTGTCCCCCAGATTTCTCGGTGCCTAGCTGGAATCAGCACTTGGATCAAGAGCCTGCTAAAGTGGAACCCAGGCAAGACTGATGTGATTCTCATGAAAAAGCGGGCAGTGCTTCAAAGAACTTGTCTCCCTTGTAGCATCCTCCAAGATAAGAATGACCAGGGATCTTGCCACTTTCAGAATTAAGTGCCAATGCTATTTCTTTGAGATAGCTTTCCCTCAGTAAGTTCTTCAAGTGCACACACACCAACAACAAATATACCTCCTCACTCACTTAAAAAATCCCTTCACACTATTTCTCCCATAGCCTGGGAAAAACGAAAGAGACAGATTGTTATTTCTATTTTAAATACTTGTGCCACCTTACAGTTATAGGGGCAATATAAGTACATAGGACAGATAGTTGGGAAATAAATTAAATGAATATATAAAGCATCCAAGACTTAGGACTTGTCTAGATGAACAGTTAGTGCGTGGCATTCTGGGGTGTAAATCTACAATGCACTAATGTGCCAGACACTAACTGTCCATGAGGAGCCTGTCTCCTTGCACTAAAAGTTTCCTAGTGTGCTTTGATCTACTCTGGGTTGAAATGGGCATAGATCAATGTGCAGTAGAGAACTTTTAGTGCTCAGCAGCAAAGTCCAAAGAGACAAAGCACAGCAGACTAATGTCGTGTAGCTTTACACCCCAGTTTGCTGTGCATGGACTGTTCATCTAGACAAGCCCTTGCAATATGCCTGCAATTCAATCAGAGGTATGATTACAGCTCAGGTAGGCATACCCACTCTAGCTTTAATTGAGGCTAAAAATAGAAGTGAAGAGACTGTGGCAGGGAGCCCAGCTCAGGCTGTATAAGCCTACCCAGAAACCTGGGTATGTATTCTTGTTGCTAGCCCGTGCTATGGTCTGTGCTGCCCTGTTTTAGCTGTGTTAGCTAGTTTCAAGCTAGCCTGGATATGCCTATCTGAGCTGCAATCACACCTTCGAGTATAGTGTAGACTTAGTCATAATGTAGCCCATATTTTTGTGTCAGTCTATACACTAGTGGAGAGTTTTATGCATTGCATTGACTCAAGCAGCGCAGCCATCCTCATGACTGACCCTTGGGATTAAACCCTTGGGGCTCTCTAGAGCTAAAAGCATGAATTGCTACAACTTGAGCTAGAGAGACAGACGCACCAGCTGAGAGCTGTAACTGACCCATATTTTCTGTAGATAGGCATAGAAAGAGATATAGAGAGCATCATGCACTGATCAATGGATTACACAAGCACATTGGTGGCACTAAACATACTACCATATTGCCAGCCTCAAGCATTCAAAAATCCTAAATTGGGCTTTTTATTTTTTAAACATGGGCTCTTTTTATCTTCCTTCTGGTTTCTGAGTCTTTAGAGTGCACTCATGTCATGTTTTCAAGCTTCTCTTTTCAACCATCGGGGCTAGAAATGTTCTTATTTTCTAAACTAAAGTGGAGATTCTCAAATAATTGCTTGCCTCGAGGAACTGAGGCTTAAGAAAAACACCAAATACTGAGAGACTCCTGATGAAATCGGGAGACATGGCAACATGGACATAGTAATAATAATAATTAATGCCTAGAAGTCTTTTCTCATTTACTCTGATTGCTGGTAGCCCTGTGGGATAATTACAGCAGCCAGGGATAGGCCAATATAGCTAATTTTTGCTTCCTGTTTCTCCTGTAGTAGTAGTAGTAAATGGATGTATACACCCTAACAGTACAACATTGTATGAATCTATTAACTTACTTGGCCAATATGATGACTGATACTTATAGATTCTAAGGCCGCAAGGGAATGTTGTGATCATTTAGTCTGACCTCTTCCATAACACAGCCTATAGGACTTCCCTGAATTAACTCCTGTTTGAACTAGAGCAGGTCTTTTAGAAAAACATCCAATCTTGATTTAACAACTTCCAGTGATGGAGAAACCACAAACCTCACAGTTAAAAATGTGCACCTCATTTCCAGTCTGAATTTGTCTAGCGTCAGCTTCCAGCCATTGGATTTTTTTAGACATCGTCTGGTCGACCGAAGAGTCCTCTATTTTCAAATTTATTTTCCTCGTGTAGTTACTTTATAAGCTGTGATCAAGTTAACCCTTAACGTTCTATCTGATAAGCTAAACAGATTGAGCTCCTTGATTCTTTCACTATCAATACACGTTTTCAGTCCTTTAATCATTCTGGTGGCCCTTCTCTGAACCCTCTCCAGTTTTTAAACAGCCTGGAATTGTGGACATCAGCACTGGACACAGTATTCCAGTCCAGTTGCACCAATGTCAAATACAGAAGTAATAAATGCGTCCCCTGTTTATACAGCCAAGGATCACATTAGCCCATTTGGTCACAGCATCACAATGGGATCTCTTATTCAGCTTACGTAATGCTTTTCATCCAAGAATCCCAAAGAGCTCAAAATAGTCTTCTATCCGTCGCTGGAAATGCAGCTGAAACATCTGAGTGGATACCAGTGGTGTTTAAGAGTAGCAGATATTTTATTCAGTGAAACCACGAGGGAATGTTTAGGCTGCATAATCAAGACACAAGGGTCAACAATGCCTATATACTTAAGAAAAATGATACATGTTCACCAAAGAAAGCCTTCACATTTGCATGTCATTTTGCTTGCACAGTTGTTTTGACATGCAGTGGATGCAATTTAACTGCCCAATTTGCACATGAAATTGTATGCATGAGGTTTAATATTTCTGGCTGCAAATGATTTTGAACACAAAACTAAAGGATGGGTTGAAATTCTTTTGTAGATGTAACACTATGACCCCAAGGGGTGAGGTGACGTAGAGCCTGAACTGCTATGGTTACAAACTAAGATGTGCTGCATTACTCTTCAGTTGTGGTTGCAGAGTTTTTTGTAAAATGAAGTAAAAGGCAAGCCACAGTCCAATTTTTTGTCTGTTGTGTGACATGACTTTCACTTCACTAAGGGGCAGGCCACATACTGTGAAATTTTGCAATCCCCTCTCACATCTTGTATGAGCAATTTCCATTCTGTTATGTTCTCTCCCAGATGGTGTTCTGCAGATCTGAAATGAAATGAAGACAATTTTTCAATCTGTCATGAAACTATACCTAGGGATGAGTGCGGCTGATTTACTGATTTATGGACACTAAGTCCACTAAGGAGTGCTACCTAAGGAATGCCAGCTATTGAATTTAGAGCTCTGAATTAGCTGAAGAATGGGCATCACGTGTAAACAATTAAATCCTTAGTAACTAAAGTTGTATTCTAAACCCTTTGTAGTCTGTCCCAATGTGATGATACAGTACCTATACACAATGAAACATTAATCCTGGCTGGAGGCCATGAATGGAGCTACTGTACTGTGATGCAAATAATAAATAATCATCCTTTGTATTTAGCCCAAGGAAGGTCCAGAGTAAGTTACAATTAATCAATTTGTTGTTGATACACCCACTTCAGATGGGAGAGTACAAATGATTAGTATGCTTCTGATCCAACTATATTCCATTTTAGAAATCTTCTGTCGCAGATTCAATATATCTGTAGCTTGCCTAAATCTTGCTTTTTGAAGGGTACTGTATCCTGGCAACATAATAGGCTTTGGTTAGGTTGTTTTTTGTTTGGAGAATGTGGTTAGCATCTCAGATGCATAAATTATTAAATAACACACTGTATTAAAATAAACAGTTTATGAAAGGACCTATGATCTTGTAGTTAAGTTACTGGACTGGGACTCAGGCAATGTGGTTCAGTCCCCGGCTCTTCTTGGGCACCTAATCTCATTGTACTTCTTCTCTCTACTGGTGCAAAAAAGGGTGACAGATGTGGAGGAGGTAGTGTAGGAAAATGCCTGGGCATTGTAAATATTCTCAGCTGCCAGAATGATCCTTGGCCAGTTTGCAGAAATTACAGCAGCCCTAAAGCTGAACCAGCCCCCAGACAATCTCAGAGTCTGGGAGCAATGAAGGTTATTGTACATTCACATTTCTCATGTTCCCTCCACCTACAAGTCCTGTGCAGTGCAGTCAGAACCAAAAAATGGGGCCTTTCTGTTTTATTCGGGGCATATCAAAAGTTTGGATGTCAGAAAAAGAAGAATAACAGTTTTCTGATCCTTAGTTACCTAACTTCTCAAGTTTTGTGATGGGATTAAACTTCCAGTGGTCTGTTTTGATCAGGAGATTGTTTTAACTGTCATCTCTATTTCAATAATTGCTATAAATTACAACATAGTACAAACACCTTATTACTCTTCTAAAATCACTAGGTTAAATTATGAATAACACTAAAAGCATATTTTTTGTCCTTGGAAAATATGAGTGATTCTCGTGTCACTGTATGATATCACAGTGCTTAAAATGGGGCCTCTTCTCTCAGCTGTACAATAAAAGAGGACCCGGATCTTCCCCTTCCTAAACCAATGCATTTAATATGGTTTTAAAAAAGGATTCTGCTATTTTTCCATGTTTGGTATATCTAATATAATTTAATCATATCTGTTCTTCACTCTGTCATTCAAGGGATATGTTACTTTGAACGTGTGAAACTGAGGCAGTATTGTATCCTCAGACATTTTGTATACTTCTGGGGTGCATTTTTATATTCAATATTTCAAAATAATGTAAACATTTATTAAATATTTAAGAAAAAGAGTATTCGACTCTGCACCTTGATGAATTCACTCATTAAGCACTGTGACGGGGCAAGGCCAGATCGCAATCGAAAAGTAGTGGGAGATAGATATATTAGCTCCAGGCTAAACAAATTCCTTGTACCAGGATAAGTGAAATGGCAGCTGCTCCAGGTCAATTAAGACAATCAATTAAGGGGCCAATTAAGAACTTTCCAGAAGGCAGGGAGAAGGCTAGGTTGATTGGGACACCTGAAGCCAATCAGGGACTGGCTGAAACTAGTTAAAAGTCTCCCAGTTGGTCAGGTGGGTGTGGATGTCAGGAGTTGTGGGAGGAAGTTGTGCTGTTGGAGAGACTGAGCAGTACACACCATATCAGGCACAAGGAAGGAGGCCCTGAGGTAAGGGTGAAGTGGAGCCTGAGGAAGTGGGGGCTACTGTGGAGAAAGTAGCCCAAGGAATTGTATGTGTCCTATTTCTAGAAGGTCAGCTACCACAGCTGATACTATTAGGGTCCCTGGGCTCCCCCCTTTGCCCCCTCCCTGATTACTCACTGAGACTGGGAGACAACAGAGACTGTGCAAGGGAGGATAGCTTCTCACCTCCCTTGCTGGCTTATGATGAAAATGGCTCAGTAGACTGTGATCCTTGTCTCTAGAGAGAAGGGTTATGTGGAGGGTCACAGTGAGCCTCTGAGGCTAGCGAAATCTGCCAGGAAATGTGGGACACATGGAGACAAGGACAGAGCTTTGTCATAGCACTTATAGGTCTGAGTCTCCTCACACTTACAAAGATGTAATTCATGAGTAACTCCACTGAAGTTTCAATATGAGGAACTGGTAAGGCATTAGTTAGTAACGCTTGCCAAATTTGCCAGACCACTTTACATTCTGATTCTAAAAGGGTAGTTACTAATCACCTGGAAAGTATTCTGCTCTGACATGTCTGGAAGCATTGGGTTTTTGATGGTTCTTGTCATTTATATGGTTAAAATTATGTTTTATTTTCTAGTGCAATATGAAATGCATAAGATCAAATTGGCTCTCAGTTACATGTATGTAATCTCCTTGACTTCCATGGGTTTATATAACATAAATGGTAGGCCACTAACTTTTCATTCTTGTCCTCCTGTCCCACAGGTGCAGGAATAAAGAGCTGAAATATGTTTCAAGCTGGTTAATTAGTGATGGAACTCAGATATAACATATGGTTCAGTTGAGAGTCCACATTTCACACTGTTTAACAACTGGGTTGACTTGAGTTCTTGTCTACACACAAACTGGAACCAGAATAATTAGATCAGTTTTACCTCACATCTGTAGTTATGCCAGTGCATGTCTATATATAATCCACAATAAGAGTGTACCACACACAGCCTTGCACCAAAGTAACTAGAAGTGCAAGTTAAAACTGATTGTTATTTCAGACCAAGTTTGTGTATACACAAAACCTGAGTTATAGGGTGGTCAAGAAAGACCAAACTGAGAGTGAATCTGCAAGTGAGTTTATCAGCTCACATATGAATCCAGCTAGGAACCTTCTAATTACCAGTCATTGCTATAGCACTCTTAAAACTTTACTACTAGAGTAGCTTAGTAGTTTATAAACACAAGGAAAACAAATTCAACGCAGACTGTTATCTTAAAACAGTGAATATACAAGGTCCCCTAAGGAGAAGAGGAATTTTGCTGGGGTCCTTCTGTTGTATGCCATCATTATTTATTGTTATTACTATTTATTATTATAGCGCTTTTTATTGTAGGACCTCAAAGTGCTTTGCGAACACTAAAGGTCCAGAGCTCAATTCAGTACAGCTGGGGTGAGGCAAAAATGGTTTTAAGCCACCTTTGCACTGACCCAATAGCAAGAGCTGCTAGGGACATTTTGATATGCATTTTATATGAAAGAGACTACCACAGTACAGTTATACTGCAATGTATTCTTTTTGTATTTTATATATCTATGTATGAGGTAGCTTTAATGTCAAAGTAATACATAATGAATAGCATAACATAACCATACATGTGAGTTTGTAACTTACTTAACCCTTTATTTCTCTTCTTTGCTTAGAAATCTATTTCTGGATGAGGGTTGTTCACTCTCCATGCATGTACCAAGCTGAGTGTGCAATAACTCATTTGTGTGACCCAATGTGGGTTTGTGAGTGTAAATGGGAGTGCACATACATTTTTAGTGCACAGCTGTACGTATCTTGTTGACCCTTACAGTCTTTCTGGCTGCTTATTGTGGTGGTGTTATCCTTAATAAATATTGCTGTTGTAGAGGTCCCTCATTGTGCTCAGAGGTATGCTAACATAGAGTAAGAGAGTCTCTAACTTGAATATCTTATTGTCTAGTCTGAGACAAGATGCAACAAACGGATGTAATAAACAACTGGTAGCTACGGAGACGGGAGATGAGGGTAACCATGACAGAATATCATGGCTACATAGATTAGCAAAGTGCACAGTTAGAAGCAGGGGGAGACTTGTAAAAGTGTTGGCTCAGCTGTTTTCTGTCCCTAGCTTTGTGACTAAGAATTGGTCAACAAAATCTCATCCTAAGATTTTTCACCACTCACCCCTTCAGATCTGATAATTCATTGCCAGTTCAGTCTGAATCTAACCTATCACCATTCGGTTTATTGGTCTTGATTTTACCTAATCATAACAGACCAAATTAATCTCTGGTGTAGTTCCCCTGAAATAAGAGATTAAATTGGCCTGAAGAATTTCCGTTCACATGTACAAGAGTGGGCAATATTTCTGAGTACCTCTACATTGTTAGGTTGGTTTACACTGGAAAATCAATAACAGGAATTAGCAGAACTGTAAATAAAGCTGCAGAAGTGCCATTGCCTGCTACAATCAGTAGATACTGCTGTTGACATTAATGGAAAATAATCAACAAGGAAGGGTAGATTAGAATAAGAGGAAGAGAATGTAGGATAAGAATGAGATGCTGAGTATTCAAGCACTCTGTTTATACACAGGCCATATGGTGTGGACATAAACAGTGTGAGCTTACTTTACTACCATTATGCAGTCCATAACCTCCCTTCGCAGATAACTTCTGTCTGCCAAATGTTTCTCTTGTCTTTTATACTGCAGACTCCACAGGCATGAAGAATGCATTCTTATATGTTTCCATATACCATAGAGCAGAAAGGATTTTGAAAACTAAGGTCTGTTTTCTGAGAAGCATCAGGAAAAACTGGGTTTTAATGAGAGGCTTTAATCTTTTGCCACATCTGTATTTTTCATTCTGTACCTTTATGTACTAACCTTATAATTCTCTACACATTCACACAAGAGCAATGGCAATGGAAATATATCCCCAGGGCTGATGTTGCCTCTGAACATAATTGCAATGGACACATGAAGATTTTTATACAAAGAAGTAATACCTATCTGAATCACAATGCTGAGAAATGTATATATGATGATGAAATACCAAGTGTTCTTAATGTAGCAGGTGGCTGGTTTTAATTCTGTCATCTAAAATATCACTTTGCTATCAGCGTATCTTTTAAAATGCATTTTAGCAGTCTATGCATATTGATACTTTTCCAAAATAAATGTAATAGCCTTAAAATGTCAGATTTTTTTTACCTGCCTGCCGAAAAACAAAAACAAGCTTCCTAAAGTTTACTTGGCATTTTTTCAAACAAAGCTTTAGAAGCAGTATACTTTGAAGGAACATTTTTGCATTTGAAGGGATAGGTTCTCAGCTGGTATAAATAAGCATATCTCCATTGAAGTCAATGGTCATATACCAGTTTATACCAGCTAAGGATCTGGCCTTAAGAATATATTATTAAGATTGCTTGCTTTAGAAGTCTTATATTGCATTTGCTCTGCTCGTACGCAATGCTGATAAGACAGTCCAGTACCAGCCAAGTGGTGCATCTTAGTGGTGTCACATTTCTGAGGAGACATTAAACAGAAGTCCTTTCTTACTAGGTCTACCAACTGTAAATGGGAAGTTAAAGATTCCAAGGCACTAATTGGCCAGTAGGTTCCAAGGCACTAGTTGGTCAACAGATTGAGTGGGTCTAGAGCAGCTAATGAGCCTGAATCCAAATGGCCCAAAATCAGTGTCAGAGTTAAGCAGTAGACTGTGTCCAGAACTGGCCCCAGTACCAGCCATAATCAACTGCAGCCTGGGAAGTTTTTTCTTGGGGAGCAGGAGTGAGAAGACAGCCTCAGGAGACAGCCCTATAAATGTGCTCAATAAAACATATGGCTATCCATTTTATTAGAGGTTTCTATGGCAGTGCTAACTTATCGTATGGCAGGTCAGATCTGTGTTCCTCTACCCTATCTCCTCCTTTGCTTTCTCCCATTCCCCATCTTTGGCTGTCCAATAGACAGCTTATTTTTGGTTTGAAGATTATTACATCATTATTATTATTTGTATTGTGGTAGTGCCCAAAGATGGAATCAGGGCCCCATTGGGCTAGAGGCTGCACACAGAGATAGATGTGGTCCCTGCCCCAAAGAGATTGCAATCTATTTGGAAACAAAATGTAACAAGTCTATGTGACAATCAATAGGAGGGAGTGGTGGAGGAAAGACTACAGAAATTATCATAAAATCACATAGGTTAGTTAGGTAAATAACTTAATGGTTCCAATAAAACTGAAAGTTTGAGGGGACGAGAGGATGTTTTTGATTTAGGATCTTGATTCTGTTCCCATTCAAGTCACTGGCAGATTTTTCTTTGACTTTAATGGCACACGATGGGTCCTTAACAAATAAAATCAACTATTCCCAACTTCCTCATGACCAGGCTCTTGATGGTTTCCTGATTTCTTATAGGGGTCACAGCAGGCACTGGTCTTAGAGATTTGAAGGAGGAGAGGATAGCTGCCTTACAGAGTAATTCAGGAAGGTATATAGAAGAGGCAGCATGGACTAAAGTGCAGAGAATTAGATATGGGTACTGGAGGCTGGCATCATTGTTGGGATAAAGGTAATGGGGGCAATAGGATAAGAGATAAGAGCAGGTAAGTGAGGAGGAGCAGAGTTATATCAGGCCTTGAAGATGAAGACAAGAAGTTTGAATTGGGTGTGATGGAAAATGGGGAGTTAATGAGAGGATTCAAAGAGGGTCATGATCTAGTCAGCGAAATGGGCCAGGAAGGCGATCTTAGCAGCTCTGGTTTGAATGGATTTGTGAGGGAAGGAAAGTGTGTGTGTATTGGAAATGTAATGGAGAAGAAACTGCAGAATTTAGATATGGTATGCATGTATGGGGCAAGGGGAGAGGCCAAAGATGATCCCCAGGTTATGGACCTGTAAGACAATTAAAAAGTGTTTTCAGATGTGACAGAGAATGGGAGGAGTGGGGAGGTTTGAGGAGGAAAAATAAGAGACCTGATTCTCCACAGCTTTGCAATCTATATAGACATTTACACCTGATTAAAGTGTCAAAGGTAATCAAGATAGAATGGTAAGTGTTCTACACTCATTTTGCGAAGGTGTGAATGACTAAACAGGGTGCAAAGCAGTAGAAAATCAGGCCCAAGTTTTGATCATGGTGGGCCAGATTCTCAGCTTGTGTAAAATGGCATGACTCCATTACAGGTCAATGGGGCTACACTGACTTTCACCCCCCTCTCAGGATCTGGCCCTATTAAGTTTCAGTTGTCAGTGAGGTGTTCAGGAGAAGATATCAGAGATGCAGGCTGAAACTTGGAATTAGTCCAAATATTTTTTGTTTTAATAAAATCAATAATTTTTGTTCTGGCCTAGTTTAACTCTTCTAAATTACCGTGTTTAGAAAGAGGGGCCCCTGTGCTATGCATCCTTATATGCAATCACCATTATACATTGTTGCTATTATATCACCCCCCAAAAATAGTTTGGAGACATACCATTATTCTCCAGTAAAATTGACATTGACTCAAGTATTATTACAGCTGTTTATAGCTTATAGGATTTAATTCATTATTATTTCAATATTCCCTTTCATAATTTTTTTGGCAAAATACAGCAGTTGCTGATTAAATTATTAATTTGGAATTTAATTACCTATCTGTTGACCCATGCTACAATCTCTTGGTATCCCTGTTGTACCCAGGTATAACTTCATAAAGCTTGCAATGTTGATGTTATAACAACATATATCCACTGGCAACAACAAATGGTAGTATATTTACAGCATGTAACCACACAACAAAATAAATGTGGTTAGGACCTGACAAGAAGTCTCCAGTTATATTTTTAACTTTTTAGGGGACAGGAAAGATGTGGTTAAAACTCACTGTGCTTTAAAAAGCTCAAACAGCATTTTGTTTCTGCAGCTGAGAGAAGAATTCACAGATCTATCCTGCAAAATAAGTCCTTGGTCAACTGCGATTATACTTTATTATATGCAGTAACACAAAGACCTTATAGCTTTTCTGGAGTACAAATCTCTTGTGTTGTTCTTAATTTGTTAATTTATTTTGCTTCCATTTTTAAAAAAATATACTGTTTAGGTGTAATTTTATTTTTTCTCCTTTTATTCCCCATTTTGTAAACCCATATTAAACTACATTTATTCCCGTGTGTAAATGGTTGCCACTCCCATTGAAATCAGTGACAGTGGCATCACTGTACACCAGGCCAAATTCGGCCTACTATATCTACTTCTAGACAATGTCCAACCTGAACAGATTGAACATAAAAAGTTAAATAAATAAATACAGTCCACTCAATCCCATACTCCTGCATCTCAGATTAAGTCCTCTTCCTTTCTAATCAGCTTTTGTTATAGTAGCTAAATCTCAACAGGAAAAGAGAAATGGCACCATGCTATAGATCAATTAAAAACATAATTTACGTCAGCCAAGTTTAGCATCTTACAATATATATTTTTCATTTCCTCTTGACTCTGCCACTTTTCTCTCACACTACCATGACCAGTGTTTTCTCCCAATCTAAAAATTTCTAATTTCTTAAACAATTCACACAATAATCAAACCTCCACTGTTGAGATAATGTGACAAAGTGTGAATTCTTGAGAGTTGAGAAATATTCAGATAATTAACACGATAATAAAGCCCCACTAGTAAGGACAGGAGATCTAATTCATAGACAAATCTCTTAGAAGGTTCTCTTTATTTCATAATGTATTTATTTTGGGCCAGACTCACCAGTATGCTGTGGCTTCTTTAACCAGCCAGTTCAGTCAAGGTTATGGCTGCTTTCTGTCAGTGGAGCATGCTGGTGAAATTGGCCCTTCATTTTTATTTTCATGCCCTTCCAATGACAGGCTGGCACTACCTGCTTTCAGATGGATATGAAACAAGAGAGACTATTATCATATTGTTTTTCACCAGGCTGAAATCAGAAAATGAAGTTGAACTAATACAAGAGACTATTCTTAGGCTGTTTCCAGCCCCTGTGGTTGCACAAATGTGAACCTTGATGAAATGTGAACATTTCAGCAAAGCACAGGGAGAGGGAAGGTTGTGCTGCTGTGTCTGCAGGTTAGGAAAGTCATAAATATCTGTTTCCCAGCAGGGCTGTTTGGCCTGAGAAACAGAAGCAAGATATCCCCCAAATAAATGTTAAAATAGTATTAATACATAGAAAAACATATATAATCAATGAATCCGTAGCACATCATCAGCTGGCGAACAGGCCATGCAGAGAGCTGAGGAGACAAAAATGTATGCCCCAGATAGTCTATGAAAGCCCCTGTCTCCCTCTTTACACTCCCACTACTTCTGGTTCTCCTGTGTATTAGCTATACTGTTATTTAGTCCATTTATTTCAGTGATAGAACAAATCACACTGCACTCAGTTTTGTACCTGCTTGTTGGTGTTTTGGGTGTTTATTTTATTCTTCAGAACCAGAAGTAGTGGGAGTGTTTCCAGCCAGTTTCCACTTTTCCTGGCCCAAACAACAATCTAAGTTAATTCAGTATGGCCCTTTTATGGTCCTTTCCCACATCAGTTCACTGACATTGTTTGCCTTCAGATGCTGGGTTTCTCTTAAGAGATGGCAAGTGGTGATGGAGCCTAAAACACATTCTTCAGTACGTGGACATATGTAATCTTTTGAAATTGGGCAGAACTTGTGCACCTGCTGAAACAAATTCAACAATGTGGAAATCGGGCACAACTTAAAATGAGTCACACCCATTTACACCAGTACTGAATTTCACAGCTGTGCTTAGTTTCAGAATCCAGTTTACAACTCCTTATTACACTTTTGATTTTTTTGTGAAAAACCAACATAAAGATACAATGGAAAAACTCACTCATGGAGATGTGTGAAACAATTGCCTCAGTCAACACTATGACAAATATAGTGAGTCAACAGAGATAGTAACTCTTGACTTAAATTGTTAACAAACTGCAAAGAAATGAATGAATATTGAAGAATTATTTACTGTTAGTCTGAGTCTTCTTCCACCTGTGTCAGTTCACATCAGCATCACTCCACTGACTTCAGTGCAGTTACTCCTAATTTACATCTTTGTGGTCAGATTTTGGCCCATTTTCCTTAGATTGTGGTTTGTGTTTGTCTACCACTTTTTTTGTAGCTTGATGCAAGAAAGGCAATACGTTGACTTTTTGAGTGTGTCTTTTTTGCTTGCATAATTGATTGATAGGTTCATAGATTTTTAAGGCCAGAAAGGACTACTACAATCACCTAGCATGACACAGGTCATAGAATTTCAGCAAGTGATTCTGCATCAAGCCCATAACTTCTGGCTAAGCTACAGAATATCTTTTAAGAGACATCCAGTATTGATGTAAAGACTTGAAGTGATGGAGATTCCACCACTTACCTTGGTAAATTGTTCCAATGATTAATTACCCTGATTGTTAAAAATGTGTGTCTGAAGTTGTCTGAATTTGTCTAACTTCAGTTTCATCCATCAGATCTTCTAATATTTTTGTCCATTTCATCTGGCTGCATTTTACATCCATTTTGCACTGGTGTTAATGATTGCAAAAGGTGTAGGGCAACACAGAATCAGGCTCCAGGAGAACAGCAGGGTAACAGATGCCTTAATCTGAGTGTGAATGCCCTCAGTTCAGGGTGATGTTACAGAGATAGTGAGTTGTTCTAGATGCCTCCCACCATCTCATTCTTTTCCAGTTTCAGATTCAGCCATCTTCACCATTTGCTGATCTCAGCAGGCCCTTTGATAGATGAGAGATTATGCTGTTTCCAACTGATATGAAGGTGATGTCAAGCGGATGTCACTGGTGAGGCAAGTTACGCTTGGGTAAGTCAGCATAAGTATAAATGGGTTTAACTTACATGATGAGGGAGTGGAAGAACAGGGTTGTAGCAAAAAAAGTTACTGGCAGGAAGACCTAAGATAAAGTTAAGATAAAGCCTTCTAACACGTTCCTGTTAGTGTCATTTTACAACTTCTTTTACTGTCCTCTACGATGTACAAGCTGTATGCCAGCTGCCTGGCATCGAGGATCACGGAGTGGTCGGTGAGCGGGGGAGCCATCAGCTCCATCCAGAAAGGCTTCATGTCCTGCAAGGGCTGCTATGAACACAACTTTTTCCTCCAAGCCACCATTGAAATGGCCAGAAGGCAGTGCACGGTAGCATGGCTCAACCAGGCTAACGCCTTTGGGTCCATGCCCCACCACCACATCTTTGCCACGCTCCAGGAGTTTGGGATGCCAGAGAACTTTCTTCGTGTGATCCGAGAGGTGTACGAGGGATGCAGCATCACCATTCGCTCGGTCGAATGGGAGACCGCCGAGATCCCGATCCGGAGCAGAGTTAAGCAGGGCTGTCCCCTCAGCCCCATCATCTTTAACCTCGCCATGGAGCCGTTGCTGCAAGCGATCTCCAATGGCACAGATGGCTTCATCCTCCACGGTGAGAGGGTGAGCGTCCTGGCTTACGTGGATGACCTGGTCCTGACCGCGGACGACTCAGAGAACCTCCAACGTATGCTAGATGCCACCAGTCGAGCTGCCGATTGGATGGGGCTCCGCTTCAATGCAAAGAAGTGCGCAACTCTCCACATGGACAGCAGCAAAAGGGACTCGTGCAGACGACCGGGTTCCAGATCCAGGGTAAGCCCGTCATCCCCCTGGCAGAGGGGCAGGCGTACCAGCACCTCGGCACGCCGACGGGTTTCCGTGTCCGGCAGACAATCCAGGACACCATCCAGGAGATCTTGCAGGATGCCGCCAAGATCGATGCCTCCCTGCTAACACCGTGGCAGAAGATAAATGCCCTGAACACCTTCCTGACCCCCGCATCTCGTTCGTCCTAAGAGGATCTGCCGTGGTGAAGGTACCCCTCAACAAGGCAGACAAGATCGTCCGGCAGCTGGTGAAGAAGTGTCTGTTCCTTCCCCAGAGAGCCAGCAACGAGCTGGTCTATATCGCCCACAGGCATGGCAGTGCCAATGTCCCCCACATGAGTGACCTGTGTGACATCACGGTGATCACCCGCGCCGTCCACCTGCTGACGTGTCCTGATGCCATGGTAAGGAACATCGCAGCAAACGCCCTCCATGATGCAACTAAGAAGCAGATCGGCAGAGACCCCTCCAATCAAGACACCACCAGCTTCCTGAGCGGTTCCCTGGATGGCGAATTCGGACGGGATGTGTGCGACATCTCTTCACTGTGGTCCCACGTTCGCAATGTCACACGTCGCCTGGGGAAGTGCATCGGCTGCCTCTGGGAGTGGTGCGAGGAGCGCCAGGAGCTGGGAGTCCTGGTACCTCAGATCAGGTCCGACAACAACACCATCGTCACCCCAAGCACCAGGGGCATGCTGGAGAGGACCCTGCAGGCAGCCATCCACTCACTGTACATGGAAACCCTGAAGCGTAAACCAGACCAGGGTAAAGCCTTCGAACTGACCAGCAAGTGGGACGCCAGCAACCACTTCCTCGCCGGGGGCGGCTTCACCTGTTTCGCCGACTGGCGGTTCATCGACCGCGCCCGGCTCAATTGCGTCCCGCTCAACAGAGCCGTCCGCCATGGGAACCACGACAAGTGTTGCAGGAAGTGCGGCTAGTCCAACGAGTCCCTGCCCCATGTCCTGTGCAGCTGCAAGCCCCACTCCAGAGCCTGGCAGCTGCGCCGCAACGCCATCCGGAACTGCCTGGTGAAAGCCATCGCACCGTGCCTGGGGGAGGTCGCCATGAACTGCACCATCCCCGGTACTGACAGCCAGTTGCGACCTGACGTGGTAGTCACCAATGAGGCCCAGAAAAAGATCATCCTCGTCGACATCATGGGCTCCTTCGAGAACAGGACCCCGGCCTTCCACGAAGCCCGAGCTCATAAGCTGGAAAAATACGCCCCCCTGGCCGACACCCTGAGAGCGAAGGGCTATGAGGTGCAGATGGATGCCCTGATCATCGGAGCCCTGGGTGCTTGGGACCCCTGCAACGAGCGTGTGCTGCGGACCTGTGGGATCAGTCAACGCTATGCATGGCTCATGCTCACGGCTCATGGTCTCGGACACCATTCGATGGTCCAGGGACATCTACATCAAACACATCACCGGCCAGCGACAGTACCAGGAGGTGTGAGCCGGTACGACATCCTGCATCAACTATGGGAAAGGGACTGAGAGACTTTTTCCATTGCACCATATGAACTGGAACCATAAACTCACTGAACATTAAATCCCACCAAATGATGGTAGATCCATCCTCATCATCGTATCCACTCATTATACTCCACACCCGAACATAGCCATTATATGGACAACATACCCCCATATCTCAGTGTCTGTACTTTGACCCGTTAAACTTTTACCCCCAATCGGGGAGATTGCAGATTATGTATTCCTTACGCCACCCGTTCCTAAACCGAATTTCGCACCGTTGATAATCTGTACCTTATTCCCTGATAACCAGAAACTTCTATGCTTAAACTCTGTACCGTTTTCTTTTTACTTCAGCATTATCTTAATAAAATTATTAAATCAGAAAAGTTACTGGCAGGAAGACCTAAGATAAAGTTACTCTATGCCTTCTAACACATTCCTGTTAGTGTCATTTTACAACTTCTTTTACTGTCTTGTTGGTAAATTTTTTGTGCTACAATGCCATGCTTTCATCACCTCAGTGTGTAAATTACAATAACTTCCACCCATGCTGATTTATCAAAGTGTAATTTCTGTGACTGTCACTTCTGAATCTACCCTGTTGTCCCTTGAACTGGTTAGTTTGCAGCCAGACATTTTGAACTTGAACTTCTCTGTTACCTGAAATCGGGCATAACTCTGACAGCAGGGACAACCACAGAGGTGATGGTTTAGTCTTATCTTATTTAAAGGGCTGTAATAATTCATTGGATATCAGGATCAAGCCCTAATTTGGGACATAGATATTCAGCAATGTGCTATTATTTTACATTATTTTTCCACAGTGTTCAATCAGTCTGTCCCCATTGTCTGAACAACAAAATAGAAACATAAAACACCAATTTGTTGAAAACAGAATAATCTAACCACAGGATTGTAGATGCAAGCAATTTTTATCACCAGGGTATTGTTTCACCAACACAACTGATTCATAAGCTCACATTAATTTCAAGTACTGATGTACTCCTCTAAAGCTTGCTGCTCACATCACATTGTGTTGTCTGTAGCACATTATGATGTTTATGCGAATAATTTATTAGGCTGTAACTGTTACAGTTGAAAGCATTTGGCCCTATTGATTCAATTTAGAGAATATTTGATATAACAATAATCCTGCTTTCAGTTGTTCACAAAATATACATAAATCTAAATAATTCACATACACATTGCAAACTTTGACAACTCACTCCCCACATATCCCTAACCCTGGCTTGATCATGGAGTACAAAAAAGAACCAACACCCACCTTATTCATTAATGTGACCTAAAGAAATCATCATTCAGTGTAAACAAAGATATTGTTTGTGTCAATATTTAATGACAATGTAAAACACATCAAGTCAAGTCTTAGCTCAGTGTATTCCAGATAAAAAAGAGTTGCTATCCAGCAGTGAATGGGAGGTCTCACATCTCAGTCTTGTGAGTTCTGCCTTCATGGACAGGTAGGGAAAAAAAACTATCCTAAAAGTCCTCCTACATTACGGCGTTAGGCAATTCTGTGCACAAAGAGGACCAAACTTAACCGCTGACATGATACGGATAACGTTGAGTGCTTATTTCATGTGTTCCTATTGTAAACAAAAAGAAAATTGATCGTGTATGGTAATCAAGGAAATAGAAATACCAAAAAAAAGTTACAAATAGAAAACCTCCTGCTGCCCTTTCCCTCCCTATACTCTTCTCTGTGAGTCTTCTTTCCTCACATCTCACCCAGATTTGTGCCTTCTTTTATTCTTCCCCCTGTGTCTGGAAGCCTCTCTTTGTCAGCCAAACACCCCACACACACTGCAAATCTCTCCTTAAAACCCACTACATTGCTGCACCTTTCCCACAGTGCTCTCCTCACCAATTATTGCTCCACACCCTCCCTTTACTGAACTCCCTGAATGCCAGTTGTTTCTCTCTACTTCCTCCCTTCCCTAGACTGTTGTCTCAGGTTAGGCTTTGCCTGAACTCGAGTGGAAGGTCCTTGGGACAGGAATCATGTTTTATTCTCCATTTTGTAACGTGCTCTTACATTTAAGGCCAAATTGTAGTTTTTAGCCACAGCCCTCTGAGGCACTGCAGGGCCACGCTGCCTGTGGTTGAGCACTGGAAGGCATTCTGCCTCAGAGAATGTCTCCCTGAGAAAACCAATTGTGCTGGTGGAGGAGGGAAATAAACTGTAACATCTTTTTAAGAGGTGCAAAATACATCTCCTCTTATGGCCACCCAGCCAGGCGCACTGCCCCCGCTTCCCTGCTTCTCTCCATTTCCTTTCCTGACCACTTGCTCTCAGGAGGGGCTACAAGCTGCCCTGTGGCTCTGGAAAGGACTTTACATGGGCTGTGAAGGAAAGAGAGGCCCCTTACTCCCTCCACCTTGCCCCCCTTCACACACAAACACACAATCTCTCTCTCTCCCATGGCCATGTAAGGGAGGTCAAAATCTGTTTCTTACATATTAAGTATAATGTATGATACTGTTTAGATAATAACAAGAATATGTCACTGGAAATGAAATGCTGTTTCAGTATCCTACAAGGCACACTTAGAACTCTTCTGTTTTTAATCATTAGAATAAACCCAGTCAGAAAACAAAAATAAATGTAATAAATGAAATGATTACACCATATTTGGTGGTCTGGTGAATCCGCTGCAAATAACATTTTAAGATAGGAATCTACAGCACTTTGGCAGGGCAGCAAATTAAAAGGGCAATGACAATTAATTCCTTTGTATTTTTTTAACCTCCATTCTTTAAGAATGCTGTCTTAAAACTTCAAAATAAAATGCCATTCTCTGATGCTTTTGATTTGATCCAAGAGTTTCACTTAATAAATATGAATAAAATAAAGTGCAATTAAAAGACTTTAAAAGGCACCCTATGATAATTCTATGACAAAGTTTAATTAAGGTGGAGATAAGTTCATAACTATATGTAAGTAACTTAAGAGAACATTAACATTTTAAAATGCATATTGTTGGAGAGCTGGACATTTTCAGGTGAAGTAAAACATAATGAAAATGACAAAATATAAGTCAAGGTCCCACAAAAACTTAACACAGCCCTGGGCCCCTCTGCCACACACACACGTTATGTACTGTCCATCTAAAGCTGGTTTTCATTTCAGATAAGGCAAAACAAAATATTATGCTTTACACTAATTTTTTCCCAACTCCTATATATCAAAAACTTCTTGTTCATTTTGCAATACCACTATATGTCGGTGTACAAATCACAGATGTGACATTCGAAGTGGAAAGGACCCTATCTCAGTTGCATCCGAGAGTGCTGAAGGAATTGGCGGCTGTGATTGCAGAGCCATTGGCCATTATCTTTGAAAACTCATGGCGAACCGGGGAAGTCCCGGATGACTGGAAAAAGGCTAATGTAGTGCCAATCTTTAAAAAAGGGAAGAAGGAGGATCCTGGGAACTACAGGCCAGTCAGCCTCACCTCAGTCCCTGGAAAAATCATGGAGCAGGTCCTCAAAGAATCAATCCTGAAGCACTTGCATGAGAGGAAAGTGATCAGGAACAGCCAGCATGGATTCACCAAGGGAAGGTCATGCCTGACTAATCTAATCGCCTTTTATGATGAGATTACTGGTTCTGTGGATGAAGGGAAAGCAGTGGATGTATTGTTTCTTGACTTTAGCAAAGCTTTTGACACGGTCTCCCACAGTATTCTTGTCAGCAAGTTAAGGAAGTATGGGCTGGATGAATGCACTATAAGGTGGGTAGAAAGCTGGCTAGATTGTCGGGCTCAACGGGTAGTGATCAATGGCTCCATGTCTAGTTGGCAGCCGGTATCAAGTGGAGTGCCCCAAGGGTCGGTCCTGGGGCCGGTTTTGTTCAATATCTTCATAAATGATCTGGAGGATGGTGTGGATTGCACTCTCAGCAAATTTGCGGATGATACTAAACTGGGAGGAGTGGTAGATACACTGGAGGGGAGGGATAGAATACAGAAGGACCTAGACAAATTGGAGGATTGGGCCAAAAGAAATCTGATGAGGTTCAATAAGGATAAGTGCAGGGTCCTGCACTTAGGACGGAAGAACCCAATGCACAGCTACAGACTAGGGACCGAATTGCTAGGCAGCAGTTCTGCGGAAAAGGACCTAGGGGTGACAGTGGACGAGAAGCTGGATATGAGTCAGCAGTGTGCCCTTGTTGCCAAGAAGGCCAATGGCATTTTGGGATGTATAAGTAGGGGCATAGCGAGCAGATCGAGGGACGTGATCGTTCCCCTCTATTCGACATTGGTGAGGCCTCATCTGGAGTACTGTGTCCAGTTTTGAGCCCCACACTTCAAGAAGGATGTGGATAAATTGGAGAGAGTCCAGCGAAGGGCAACAAAAATGATTAGGGGTCTGGAACACATGAGTTATGAGGAGAGGCTGAGGGAGCTGGGATTGTTTAGCCTGCAGAAGAGAAGAATGAGGGGGGATTTGATAGCTGCTTTCAACTACCTGAAAGGGGGTTCCAAAGAGGATGGCTCTAGACTGTTCTCAATGGTAGCAGATGACAGAACGAGGAGTAATGGTCTCAAGTTGCAGTGGGGGAGGTTTAGATTGGATATTAGGAAAAACTTTTTCACTAAGACGGTGGTGAAACACTGGAATGCGTTACCTAGGGAGGTGGTAGAATCTCCTTCCTTAGAGGTTTTTAAGGTCAGGCTTGACAAAGCCCTGGCTGGGATGATTTAAGTGGGAATTGGTCCTGCTTCGAGTAGGGGGTTGGACTAGATGACCTTCTGGGGTCCCTTCCAACCCTGATATTCTATGATTCTATGATTCAGCATTTGCAAAAGCAAAATCTGGTTCACAGTGGAAAGCTGGTTGCCGCTCCAAAATATTTAGAATCTTCATATAATGTCTAACTAGCATTTTAATTACATACTGTGGGCCAGATTCTCAGCTGGTATAAATCTATTCAGTGTATTTCACTACATTGACTGGCTGATGATCTGGCCTTATAATTCTGAAAAAGAGAATTACCTGTAATTATTCCTCCTAACACCACATTCTTGTGTTACATATCAACATACAACAGTACTCTAATATCTTGACTGGTTCAGGTCCCCTGCAGCAGAGTGGGGAGCCATAGTGTAAACAAGCCACCCACTGCTACTGGCATTTTAAGTACAATGTTGATTACACCTGCCCTGAGCAGGAATAGATAACACAGCGCTTAAAACATTGGCAGTTTGTTTACCCTAAGGTTCTAAGGCCTTGTCTACAATAGAAAGTGTTTGCTGGTAAACTACAACAATATAATTATACCAGGAAACCCTCCTAATTTCTTGCCAGGGTAGCTTATACCAGTCCCCTGAATGATATGAGCTATAACAAGTGCTTAATTTGTGCCAGGACTGAGCCTCACACCTCTAGGCTTGGCAGTCTATAGCCCCAGCACCTCTGACGTGCTGCATCAGTTATGAATATAAAAAATTGCTTGAGCCCCAGCACCTCTTTCATTAAAAATTAAGCACAGACTATAAGACCAAAAGGACTTTTGTGCTGGCATACCTGGTTTGCCAACATAGCTATGCCAGGTAGGAATCAAGCCACTTTTTAACTGTTTATAGTCCTTTGATCTGGTAACTCTCAGCTCTGGCAAAACAGGGTTTGCAACTGGTTGGAGACAGGATTCTTAAAGCTAACAGCTTGCCCCATTGTCTTTCAAATATGCGCTTGTGCCTTCATGCACAGACTCCATTGAATGAGATCACTATAACGTATAATAAACACTCCACTACCCACAATATAAGTTAGATCAATATAGTCACAAAGGAAATTCAAATAACCCAATATACAATCATTTCTCCGCACTGTTTCCTATAGCGTAGCTGTTCCATCTCAGTATTTATAACATTATTGCATCTCAGCTCCACATCTGTCACACAAGGCATAGGCTAATATAAGCTGCAAAGCTTTGCTGTGATTACATACGTGATTGTAGGGGGATTCACAGGCTGTTTGTCTAATGGGAAATTCTGGCAGCACATTTGTAAGGAATTTTGAATGCATGTGTAGAGCCTAAGGATCCTTGTTCATTGTGTAGGATGACTTAGCGATGAGAACAGTTCTTTTTCAGCATTTCTGCTGAAGGTATTGTCACCAGAAAAATAAACAGCCATATGAGAAATGTGAGCTTACAAAAATCAAACACTAGCCCCAGTCACCCAAGTAAAACAGAGCAGCCCACTATCAACAATTTACATATTACGACTCAAGTTTAAACCTAAAGGTTGCTCTGCTAGTAGCCTCCGGGGCTCATCCTGGCTACACCTCTTTACGTTGACCACAACCTTTATAGCACTGCTAGAATAGGACTGGTACAGGAGGTGCTATACTGGTCCTGCCCCACCTGGAGTTTCCCCTATGTTGGGGAAATCCTCAACTAGCCACTACTTTGTGCCTCTGGAGTGGTGCAAAATAAATGTAATGAGCCCAAGAAGCTGATCTACTGTGTTCATCTCACCTCCATGACAAAAACTTTCTTCCCCAAACTTCCTAACAAGTGTTTCTGCCATAAATCAAACAACTGGGGGATTCTTTCTCAGTCATTCACTTCATGAATACATTTTTACTACAGCAAATACATTAAATATATAAAACTTTAAGTAGTATGGATGTCTAAAAGCAAAGGAGTCTTATCACATAAATTGTTCATAATTTATTTCTTTTTCTTCAAACAAATTCTCACACTTCTATATTTATAAATGCCCAGGCCATCATCTTATATTCATCTATATTGCCCATTTAAAAGCAGAGTTTTATTGAGTTTCCTGTTAGGAGTATTAGAATCTGTATCAGTCAACTAACCTAGAAAGTGACCCTGCAAAGACTTAAAACACATGCTTTAAATTTACACACGGGGTAGTTTCATTGACTTCACTGAAATTATTCAACGACATAAAGATAAGTACAACATAAGTCTGTTTGGGATTGGACCACTAAAATGGATGTGTAAGAACAGGATTCTTGGAGGATGAAAAACAATTCCCAGTTGAGTAATCCATTTTTGTGCATAGATATGTGTCCATATTTTGCGATGAGTTCATGTATTTCATATACTTGTGCTTTAAAAACCTGATTTGAATAAATCAAAGTAAGAAATATATGAATGTATGTTAAATTAGAGACATGGACAGGAACTCAAATGCAGAAGGAAATTTTATCAGCTCAGTAAAAATTAAAGTAAGAGCCATACATCTGTTAGGAAGTTACTCTCCCAAAAGAGCACTACATGTCTAATTAACCAATATACTGTCTGTACTTTTTAAAAGAACTTTCAATCACTCCCCTCTTGCAAAATTGTATAAAAGGCAAAAATGGGGACAGCTTTTTCAATTGTATAGAAAAGAATGAGCACACCCAAGCCTTTTGCTCTGTTCTCAGAGGTCAGATTTTAGTATTGCCATGCAATAACAATGATGTGGAACAAAGTTCTGGGAGTTGGCAAGCAACGGAACACACCAAGAAACCCACTTTGCTTTTATAATCCCTTTATCTAGTAGGACCAGAACATGTAACTTTATAAGGGGTTTTAGAAAAGATTTATCTTGTTCAAGAATATGGGATGATAGAACTCAGAATGACTTTTTTTTCCACTCCAAATGAAAAGCACATTGTTTCTGCCTTGCAAGCTAGAAATGAAAATTGTCCTATTTTTTCAAAAGTTGTCTTTTGTTGAAAGCTTTTACTGCATTCTATAGCTAGAGATATGGAAAGGGGGTTAGTTTTCCTTTGATACAGGATATACCCTGGAGTATTTTAACTTTAACTGGAAAATGTGAGGAAGAAATTGGGAATTTAACCCCCATTTTTTCCCCAAAAAATTCATTGCAATAAAAATTTTCTGAGCAGCTTTACAGCCGGTCAGAAAATAGAATATATTTTCCACTACATTTTCTGCAGGAAATATTTTCCATTTTCACTGAAATTTTGTTTCAATGGAAATGTTCCTACTGACTACAATTTTCATTTCT
The DNA here is from genome assembly GCF_965140295.1 of Lepidochelys olivacea. NCBI lineage: Eukaryota > Metazoa > Chordata > Testudines > Cheloniidae > Lepidochelys > Lepidochelys olivacea. The sequence continues at coordinate 273,955,056 of NC_140411.1, forward strand.
CTTACCTATAACAACTCATTTAATGGCTGGTTGTATAGTTACCCTGTGTGCAGAAACCCCACTGAATTCATAGATAAGTCTACTGAATTTGTTAGAAAGAAGGAGACATTGTTCTCCTGAGTACAGCCTGACAACACTGAGCTCCCAAAGCACCACTTCATGAAGAGCCAGGACTTTGGCAGCACATGGCCCCAAGAAGCCCACCCCTCCATCAGGACCACAATGTGTGCTGTATCTCACAGAAGGTATGGCCCTTTAAGAAAGCTCCTGCTTCCTCCAAGAAGGAAATTCAGGTGCAGCAACTGTTGAGAGTAACAAGGGGTAGCAACTTCACTGTCTTAGAAGTCAGCAGTTCCAGATTTTTAAGTGTTTTGTGGGGTTTGGAGACTGACTGCTGGATGGGGATATGTCTAGGATGAGGAACAGGACCAAGAGTGAGAAGCTAGATGATGTATGGGTATTGACTATAACTAAGGAGTTTTTGCTGTACTAAATGTGTGGGTGGGGAGTGGCATGGATGAAACTAGGAAGCGAGCTACTGGGAAAGAACTGGAGGAAAGCATGGAGTCAAGAGAGGAAGAGGGTTTAGAGAAAAGAAGGGGAAACAAGAGAAACATTAAAAATTCCAAAATTATGGATCGAACATGGGGCTTGTCAAACATCACCTAAATCACTTGCATGTATGCTTGTGTCCTTTGCTCCTTCCCTAGTCTGTTTATGTTTACTTAGATTGTAAAATCTTGGGGGCAGAAAATTGTCTGATTCAATGTTTTTAAGCATCTACCACACTTTGGGGGCTGTAAAACTAATAATAAATCATGACAATAGTGTTGAGACACAGGCATGGTCTAGCAGTCCGAGCAGAGAGCTAGAGACAATCAGAGAAACAGAGGGACTACTTCTCCATATGCCTCTTGGGTGGCTCCTAAAGGAGTAGGGAGGAGATGTGACTATCCTCCACAACTGCCCACAGATCTGAGTGCTGAACATCCTAAAAGATGGTTCAGCCTGCGCAATCCATATGTGAACTGGGGAGGGGAAGATGGCCAACCCCTGTCCAAGGAACAGTGGGGCCCTGCCCCAATGCAGGATTGTGCCTATCAGGTACACTCTAACCTTCTGTGTATACTGACCAATCAGATACTGTCTTATACAGCTAAGGACATATTTTTGCCAAAGTGCCTTATTTCCCTCAAGCACAGGGAAAAGTATACAGTGTAAACAAATATGTCTTTCCAGTGATTTATAAACTATTAATGGTTGTGCTTCCATCTCTCTCTAGCTGTGAGGTGTTACTTTTGTGTTTTGGGATGGCAGCCCAGTTCAGATGTGCTTTGCAGTTCTCTTATTGAAAGCACCCACAACTTAAGGCAATAAACGTCGCTTGAAGAGAGAGATGTAGAACATAAGAACGGCCATACTGGATCAGACCAAAGGTCCATCTAGCCCAGTATCCTGTCTTCTGATGGTGACCACTGCCAGATGCCCCAGATGGAATGAACAGGTAATCATCAAGTGATCCATTCCCTGTTGCTCATTCGCTCCTTCTGGCAAACAGAGGCTAGGGACACAATCCAGGCTCATCCTGGCTAATAGCCATTGACGGACCTATCCTCCATGAATTTATCTAGTTCTTTTTTTAACCCTGTTATAGTCTTGGCCTTCACAACATCCTCTAGAAGTTTCCAGTGAGATGCATTGGAACTTCGGCAATTCATATTAATGACTGAGAAGTTAGCAAGTAAATTAAACAAATAACAAATGCACCAAGGACAATACATCACAGAAGGAGTAGTTTTATAAGTGCAGTTTAATTTTAATTGTAGATAATATTTCATAGTACTATTTAATAGTGATGTCTGGCAATATACTTTGCAAAAGTAATGAAGTCTCATTTATAATAGACCTCAAATTATTCTGTCTGTATTATTTCTTTGATGAGAAGTGAGGGGGCCATTGTTTGTATTTAAAGTATGAGGTATGCAAATTAATTAAATGTATATTAATGAGGCTATGAGGTCCAAATATGTTGACAGAAAGTTAGCTCTGAGTAAATGTTACCAGGATATGATTACAACATTTCCTTACATTTTTTCCTTTAATTTAATTTTTTTCCCTGTGATAATTGAACATATGGAGATTCATTTCAGTGTGGGAGTGAAAGTGTGACTGTCTAATTAATTGCTCTAGAAAATAAAAAAAAATTCTGCATTACTCATACAGGCCATTTGGCTCAAGTGCTGTCTTGTGTTATCCGAATCAGGATCTGTTGTTGAGCACTTGATGTAATAACAGAACAAAAGGTAGACTCTAAACTTCCCTGCATGAGTGAGGTCTCCTGGTGGGGTACTATCCCAAGTGTATGTTGAAGTCCATTACTGATAGCAATATGAATGTGAATATGCAAAAAGGTAACGTGTTTTTTTAAAAACCAGTTGGAAAGGTCAGTGAGAGGTATAGACAAGCAATTCTGAGGAGATATATGAGACTGAGAACATAGGAGACAAATTTGGATGGTTCCTTTCAAGCTCCTGGGACAGAAATAAGGGCTATGTCTACATTAGCACTTTTGTCAGTAAAACTTTTATCTGTCAGAGGTGTGAAAAAACATGCCCCTGACCAACATAAGTTTCACCAACAGAAGCACTGGTAAGGATAGCGCTATGTCAGCAGGAGATGCTCTCCCACCACGTAGCTTCTGCCGTTCATTGGGGGTAGTTTAATTATGCCAATGGGAGAGCTCCCTTCCCTTGGCATAGAACAGCTAGACGGGAGACCTTATAGCAGCGCAGCAGTACAGCTTTGCCACTGTAAAGTCTGTATTGTAGACATAGTTGTAATCTGATTTCTAAGATCAGGTGTTTTAAAGTTTTATTAAATCTACTTTTGCCTTTCCCTGTAACAAAACTTTCCAATAGCATAAATAAATCTGCTAGATAATTTATAGAAATGCAGTTTTATATATTTCATTTTAATTTCATGTTCTTTCCTGTGCTACATGAGTTTTATCTTTTAAATTGTTGATCAATGTGATCATTACATTTGAGTGTCTCCTATTTAAAGGGGCATCCTCTCAGAGAGTTCTCAGAGGCACATTGCCTGAGAGAGAAATAGTTCATTATGAATGGAGCTGCTAAGATCCCATCAGACAGACAAAAAGGAGAGAGTATGTCTGAAAAACAAATCCCAAAGCATACGGAAACAATTGTCTCATTCCAACATATGCTGGGGAGATTGTACCATGGAGATGCAAGCTTGATTGCCCCATGGAACTTCAGACTGAGTCAGACCAGTGATACGTGATCAGAAATTTAATGATCAGACACTGTATTTGGGAGAGAAACCCTTACCTGTTACATATAGTCTAGGAGCATATTAATTACTGTTTAGTATGCTAAAGTGTATCCTGTGGATTGGGTGTAAATAAAGGACGATATCTTTAAATATAATTACATACATCTAACCAATAAGTATGTTTCTCCTCTTATTTTAAAGGAAAAATAGAAACTTGAGTCATCTTTTAAGACTTCCACAGTTAATCTGAAGAGACACAAACGCTCATAGATTTACAATGGCAATGAACAACAATTGATTTCCCATTAAGGTCTTTAAAGGCAACACTATTTCTTCTGGTATGTTCCTCTTCTCCAGTTTATGTCAACCAACAGGCCAAAAGTCCTGAACCCTATATCCCCAGCACCTGATGTACTACACATCAAACACCTGGAGTTCAGAAAAACACAGAAACGTGTGTCAAATGAGAGGATTAAAGCAGCATGATAGAAACCCAAATAATTTCACCTAAAAAGGAGAGAGGCACTATAAAATATCTTAGAGTCTTTATCATATGGATTAAATATGTTGTTTAAGTGTAAGGTATTACTATTATTAGACAAGTAATAATTGTATAACATTAAGTTGTATTCCTAAAATACATATCCCTGTTATATTTTAAAAAAGAAATCAAATTAATGCCTTAGAGATTTGACTTTACCTTTACAAAATAATGGTTGTGAAAGTTTATAAAGAAAATTAGATTTTTTTTAAAGAATAGAATGCCAATTAATCTGGTAAACTGTAAAGCCGGTGGGAGGCGCGAGGGGGAGCACTCTTCTTCCATGGTATAATTTATTTTTAAAATAAATGCTTGCCTTAAGTAAATACTAATTTCAGAGGGAAGCAATTACCACATAGACAGAAAAGAAAACAATGGTTCACTTCTGATGAAGTAAGTTCTAGCCCACGAAAGCTTATACCCAAATAAATTTGTTAGTCTCTAAGGTGCCACAAGGACGCCTGGTTGTTTTTCCTCCAATAGTTCTTTAACCAAGTCAAAGCCAGATCCTGCCATCCTTACTGATGTACAGTAGTACGTTACTCATTGAGTAGTCTTACTGAATAGGTATAATCTGATCGTTAGCACATATAGCATTTGTGAAAGATGCTGAATTGCTAGCTCATGAGACTGAAGTTGTCTGTTTATCCATGGCTCAGCATGGCTAGCACTGCAAATTTCCCCATGCTGCCCCACCAATGTGCTTTAACAATGGCATGGAAAGACCACCTCCAAGAGTGAAAGAGTATTTTAATTTAATCTCCATTCCCATGAATCTTTGGGGCCTCTGCTGAGAAAGACATAAGATGCCAATTTTGGTCAGTTATGGTATAGGTTTTTATGATATGTCTATATCTTCTTTGAGTCTTGATTTTAACAGATACACAGATGTTTTGGTTCAGTAGTCACTTGAATCATAAGAATTGTACCTAAGGCATGGCATGTGTTACTTACTTTAGTTTCTTTTGCAACATTCTCAAGGAAAATGTCAAATACATAGAATTTACCTCTCACACCAATCAATAACCTATGGTAATTAGAGATTGAATATATATATATACTGCAATACATCTTACTTATACTGATATAGTTGCTTTAATTAAACAGTCCCTGCAGTCAACAGCAAATATTCTGTACTTTAGAGATAACAGTGCAAAAACAAGCCAAAAATAGAGAACAAATAGGCATTGTCAGGAAGGAAAAAACTGTATAATAAATAGAGAGAAACCTCATGAGTCTGTGGTTTAAAAAAAAAAAATCCAAAACACATGATGTGACTAAAGGCACTGTGGAAAAGCAAGATTTCATATCCACCTTACATAGTTAGCAGTGAACTACAATGCATTTCTCTTAAACACAGATAAAATATTTTGAAATATCTTTTGAGATTAACTTTCCATTTTTGCAGTAACTGTAATTTCACAGTCGGGTCATGAAATAGAAGTATGGGGTGCAGGTACTTAAGTAAAGATAGCAAACTCCTTATACAATTCGTCATGTATATTTTCATGCGCAAATCATTTTTACTTCCTGTACCCTGGATTGTTTGTTCATTTAGGGCTAGATCATGCAAAGGAAGAGATATAAATTGCACCACCCCAGGGACAGCCCTGGGAAGCACTGTGCCTCAGAGAGACAACTGTAAGTTCCACCCATGTGTCCCCTTGGCTCTGGAGAAGAAATAAGTTTCTTCAGCCCAGATCCACAAATGCATTTAGGCACCGAACTCCCATTGATTTCAATGGAATTTAAGAACCTAAATTCCTTTGAGGAACTGGGCCTTCACCAGGGGTTTAGACAGGGGAGGGCCTGGGTGAGTCACAAGCCATTCAATTAGCACCCAAGCCCATCCAAATCTGAGCAGGGTAGTGTGGCTGGAGTAGCCTCGAGCCTCACTCCAGTACTTGAAATCCAGGACGGAGCTACGCTGCAACATTGCAACAGGCAACTCAGACCACCCATTCAGTGGAATTCAAACCAAGAATCTGATCTCATCCTGCAACCATTACTAATATGAGTATCTTTACTCATCTAAATAGCCCCATCAGAGTCAAATAAACTTCAGTCATGCTCTGGGAAAGCCACCCGAGGTAATTGGGCTACTTTCAAAAGGACTATTAATTTCTATTTATGTTTCTATTGGTTGGGGTAACCTTTAATAAAAATCTGCAGGTGAATCAGAAAAAGAACAATGTGCTGATTACAAGTCACTGACAAAGCAGTTTTAAAAAACAGGGAAAGTGCCCGCATTTATTTATGTCTTCTTTGAGAATTTGGTGGTTCTGTTGTGTTGATTGTTCAAGGAAAGTAAAGGTGAAGAGATGGATTTTGCATGTGAAGCCCAATTCAGAGCCCACTGCAGTTTATAGGAGTCCTTCCATTGATTTCAGTAGGCTTTTGGATCAGTAGGCTTAGGGCCAGACATTTAAAGGTACCTAGGCACCTAAAAATGCAGATACATGTCTAGTGGGATTTTCAAAATTGCCTCAGCACCTAACTCCTATGGCTCTTAGTGCCCTCAGAATGTGTGTGTGTAGGGGGTCTCCCTTGACAGTTCTGGGACCAGATAAGGAGTTGGAGGGAAAGGATGGTGACTAGGCCCGCTTTCACCCCAATTACTCAGTCCTACAGTCCCTGCTTTGGCTGCTTCTGCAGCTGCTCCTACCAACTGGAGCACAGATTCTTGTTGGAACAGTTGTTTAATTAAAAAAATATATATATTCCTCTGTAATATTTGGAATTTAAACATTGCTGAAGAGCGCTAGGTCACAAGAATTAGAAAGTGAAATTGGCTAGAAACTGATGGTAGTAGTGAAACCGATTTGGCTGTTTTTACTGCCAAGCTAATCTGCAAAAACTAAATAAACACCACAGGGAGAAATTAAAAACATAAAAAATTCCTTTTAATAATCTAAGATATTGGTAACACAGGTGCCAATCCTAAAAGGTTCTGAGTGACTGCAAGAATCACTGAAGCCAATGAGAACTGAAGGTGATCAACATCTTTCAGCATTTGGCTGGTATCTAAGCAATTTTTAAAATATGCATGTTAATCTGATGCTGTTCTGGAACAGTGTCTTTAGTGGATGCAGTACCTTATATCCCCAAAATAAGTCATCCCCAAATATCCTACAGTAGTCCTATTATTAGATGTGTTCCTAAAATGACATATTTAAACTTGGTGGGTTCAGTGCATAACTGCTGCCATGTTATGTAATCTACTGGAGAGAATTTAGGCAAAGGAAAATCCTGATTCATCCTACTGAAAAATAATATTAATACATTTGATGCTATAAGTGCTCATCTTTACTAAGACATTTCAAAAAACTCTAAATGATTCCAAAAAGTTCATTCCTAAATACAGTATTTATTTTATAGTGCTATTTGATGAACAGAAATCACCCCAAATCAATACTAACCCCTTTAACTCAAACAGAATGTAAAAGTAATACTTTATTATATAGTTTAATGTTATATTATAGAGGTGGCCAAACTTAGTGACCCTCTGAGCCACATATGACAATCTTCAGAAGTTCAAGGGCTGGGGGGCCCCTGCAAGGGCTTTCGGCTTCAGCCCCTAGACCACCACCACCCACTCCACACTGGGCAGAAGGCTCCAGAGGCAACACGTGGGGAGCCACATGGAGTCAGATACCCCCTCCCCCTGATTTTTGCCAGGTCTGCTGGGCTCACGTGGTCACATGGGGCAGCCGGGCCTCCCTGCATAGCAGCTGCTGGAGCCAGCAAGCTGGGAGCTGTGACTATGGGGAGAGGCAGCAGCAAACAGCTGGGAGCTGCAGCCTCTCTCCACGGAGCTAAGGCAGTGGCCCCTTCCTGCAGCTCCCACTGTTTGCCATTGCCTCTCCATGCTGAGCTAGTACCTGGGAGCTGCAGGGAGGGACTGCTGAGGATAAGAGAGGGGTCATGCTTCGGGGGACATGATTCAAGCTTTTTGGGGGCGAACCTTTGAATTGTGCTTCCCCCACTCTCAGCAGGAACCAGTCATCTCTGTCAGAAGCCTCTCAACTGCCTTGCTTCAGGGGAATAGCCCTGAACAACCCCCCCTGCGCAGTCTGCTAGACAGAGAATGTGAGTGTGTGTGGGGAGGCTCCACGATGCACACTTTAGCTGTAAAAGAGCAACATGTGGCTCATGAGTGCGGATTGGGCCACCCCTGTTATATTACACAGATCCCCAGTTTGTGATCCTGAAGCAACTTATTCTGGTGATTAACATTTGCTGGGCCAGAACCAAAGTTTTAAACTTTTAATTGCTTACAAAATTTGTAATAATTGATCTTAAAAACTGTGACCTGAGATTTTTTTCCTCTCCTTCATGACCTCAGTATTTAAAAGCAGACCTGATGACTTGGAGCTGCAACTGACCAACAAAACAAAATAGAAGCATTTGTTTATGATGTTAGAGTGATTAATCAAGAATTAAGCATTCAAATTATAAGTAAAATGGAATGTATAATTGATTTTCTTCTGCCACCATTCCTTGGAGAGAGAGAGAAAAACCAGGATGACAGCCATTAGCTACAGTGACTCTTAAAAGTTTCAGAATCTTCTTGAACTACTGAAGTAGATATGCTGATATTTGCTAAAGCAACCTCAGGCCTGGTCTACACCTCTGAGCGGCATTTTTAAGCTTGCCTAAGTCCCTGTGTAGACAGTGCTAGGTTGACAGAAGAATTCTTCCATCACCCTACCTACCAGCTCTCAGGGGGATGGAGAACCTCCCATTGGCATAAGTAGTGTCTACACTGAAGCACTGCAGCAGCACAGTAGCATTAGTAGAAGACAATTTATTGTCCGTCTCAAGACAGTTACCCTACACTGAAGAAAGAGAGGAGCAGGCTATATTTATTCTAACACTAATTTCTGTGAGTCAGGAGTATGACTCAGTATGAGCAGTAATATTGATGCTGGCCTCAGAGATAGAGAGAGAGCTACAGTTGCTTCTGTAGTGATTTTTGGTTTTTGGAAGGGGGAAGGTTGGAAGAGAGTGAACGAACATTTATAAACTAATCATAGAACAGAATACCACAGTGAACTTTAAGGGCCAGATCCTCAGTTGGCATACAGCTAGTGAAATCAATGGAGTTACACTGAGAATCTGATCTTAAAAACAAGAACAGCAGCTTCATTTAGTTAACCAGTAAAAAGCAATGTTGCTGGAAAAAGGCTTAAAAACCATCACAGAAAAACAACAGCACTGGTACAAAATCAAATCAAACTAAACCAACTGAGTATGATGCATTGGAATGCCAAATTCTATTGCTAGAAATCACAAACACCAAAACTACTTCTATATACTGACAAATATAATTGAAAGTATGGGGTATGGGTACTAGGGGCTTTTATTGTCATTTTGGAAGGCAGGTATTAAGAGATAGTGGAGTTGGCCATGAGAGAGATGGAGAGTAGAAATAGAACATTCCAAAATGGTGAAATGTCATGTAGGAGAAGTCACTAGCGCAGGGGTGTCACAGTTCAGGGCAATTGCACCTGTATTCCCCTTCTGCGGTCCAGCAAGGTCACCATTCTAAGCTCCTCAGCCATCACCTCTCTTGGGTGGCAATATGTCTCTCTCCCTACTGACCAGGATATTTCCAGGTTCCTGCCTATACTGTGACCTCCCCAGTAAAGTCAGGCTGCCTAAGCTGGCCTACTTTATTTTTCTCTTCAGAGGTGGTAGACAGTGTTAGTGCCAACAATTATAAATTACCACACAGCTCTTTCGAAGCAAGCACTTTTATTCTTAAGGTAAAAGCATTACAGAGAAAACATGTTAAAACAATAAGAGAACCTACACACAGGCTGATAAGCTTACTAGAGCTCACCCTAACTCCTAATTAGTTCTTCAAACCCCACACAGGGCTTTTTCCTGTGGTCACCAGCTTCTAACCACATTAGCTCAGAACTAGCTCCCCTGTGAGTCCCTCCTTTACCCAGTTTAGGCCTTTGAAGAGACTGAGAGTAGGTAATTAGTCAGATAATGGGTTTCTCTTCAACGTGCAGGCTCTAGAGGTGAGTAATTTACATTCCCCTCTTCCCAAGTATTTCCTAGGAACACTGCTCAACTAAAAGTTCAATCTTGTCTGCTCCACTGTTGTAAAAGAGTTCTTTGAAGCACATAACACATCCCAGTGTTTACATTAGTCTTGTCTCCCCATTAAAAGAAGTTACATACCATCCCATGATAATACATAAACATTTGCATTTTAATATAATGACCTCCTAAGATACTTTAACATAATTCCATAAGGTTTCTCCAGGATATTGTCATATCTGTCACATCGGTTGGAGTGTTGGTGGTAGGCAATGCCGGGGTGCCCTGTCATTTTGTTTCCAGTGTACTGGTGAACATATATTCTCCAACATTTTTCATCATCTGACAGATGGCTGTAGAATGTTGCTTCTTTTTCAACTGTCTCATTTCCTTTTCATGTTCAATGCTTTCCTTTATTCTCTAATTTTCTTCCTGAAGTGCTGTCCACGTGTATTCTTTGCTGCTCTTGCTAGCAGTCTGAAGTGATCCTCCTCCTCATCCTCCATTCTCCTTTCCTCTTTCACTCCTGCTTCAGGTGCTCCACCAAGGCACCTCCCTTTTCATCTCATTCAGTTCCAAGAAAATGATATCCTTCATTGTTTTTTTTTAATTATTTTTTGTATGTAGGTTTTGAGTCTACCTACAAGAAGTACTTTCCTTTGTACTCTTCTGTCAGTTCTGAAGCTGTCATGTTGCTGTGTTGTAGCACTATCTGAAAATGAAATGAAAGAAGAAAGAGTTAATGAGGATAATGTACTTTCTTTCTCTGTATTTCAAATGTGACATGTATGAAGATAAAGGTGGCTTGTGCAACAATCTATTTTGTCCCTAATTCCTTTATTCCTCTGGATTCTTTTTCATTTCTTGTTTGCAGGCTGCACATGATTACAGCAGGGAATACAAAACCTCATGAAAAATATTTTTTAAAGAAATTAAAATTTACCATTTTGGGTGGAAGATGGGGGAAGAAGGTGGTTCAGCACAAAGCCTTAAAGATGCTCTTTTATTTCAGGCATTTGTTGGGAAACAGATGTTAAATGCAGGCCTACAGGTGTACACTGGGCTCCTGAACTTTCCAGCCAAAGTCCAAGGAGTCTTGTTTACAATAGGTCAGTTACACCCTGATAAATCTGCATTGGAGTTATGAGGATAGAGTATCACTGCTGGGCTCCATTCTTGGTAGAGGGGCCACATCCATCTTAGAGGAGACTGAGGGAAGGTTGCTATGCTTCACAACCTCGTGGCTAAGCTGCATGAGTGGTTGAGCGAGCAATTCATTGCTCATGATATCTAGAAGACAAGGGGGAGAGAAACTGTTACATGAGCTAGATAGCTGCCTGGTCTTGCTAGCCAAGAGACTAACTGATTGACTGACCCATGAATTACCTATTACTAGATGGGGCATTTGTGCTTACTAAGTAGCTTAGTGTGATAAATAGATATGGCTTTTGAATTGGTAATAATACCGTCCCTGTGTATTTTCACACTTTCATTCTTTATAATCATTCAGGTGCTATTTTGTTGCAGATCACAATGATATTGGGCAGTTTGTGGGGTTCACAGAAGCTTAAGAATGTTCACCAACATAATAAGAAATGGCCTAGAGTGAAGTACCTAGCAGAAGTGGGAATCCAGTCATAATAGTATTAGTGGAATATGAGAGTGCATGTTTGTTCACTTTGAGAAGGAGGCAGGAGGTCTTTGGTTTTTCAGCAATTGTTCAGCTATTGGGATGCATTCCACACTCTACTCATTCACTGCTGACCAGAAAGAGCTGAGGTTGGCAAGGGGAAGAGGGGAAATACACAAACTTCCACAGTTACTTGTATCCACCCTTACAACAATGGTTGCACCTTTTAAATCACTAGGCCTGGTTCACAGATCTGACCCTCCTTTTGTCCAACTGAATACAATGAAGTCAGTCGTAATAAAGAGCACTATATCTTATGTGGAGAGTCTCTCACCTCCTGTGTGTGAGGCTACCTCTGAGCCAGAGCCTGCTTAACTTGATGAGTCTTCTCTCAGCCAGATAGTGTGATGAGTCATCAGAGGTACCTGCAGGTTTTGTTATAAGTTCAACCCCATTCAACCAGAGTTCAGCCAATCCACAAGTGAGGACCCACCCAAGTGATCCCAAAGCAGGTATATAGTTCCTAAAGGAAGCAATCTTTCCAGTCTGCTTGATGTCACTACTTGCAGGGAATGTTTCTGTAGTTTCAACAGACTGCCCCTGCCTTTTTCCACACTAGCTAGCCTTTGCTCCAGCCTGTATCTGCTCTTACCTCAGCTGGCTGCCTGGTGATTCTGACACTCTGTCCTCTGCTGCATCTGTAGTGGTGTGAGAATAGCTCCTCAGAGTTAGGAAATATTCCCTGTTCCTCACCTTTGTCCCCATCATCACTGAACCCCTCTTACTTTTCCTGCCCTAACAGCATACTACCAGGGTGGGGGGACCATGAATCTTTTCAGGAACAGTCAAAGTGTCCTTGTCATGTTATTTTTAAGTGATTACCCCTTTTTTTGTGTGTGAACCCTTATAGATCTGGCCACCTGAAAGAGCTACTGACCTTCAGAGCCAGAGCCATTGGCCTAAAACTGACAGCAGGTTCACTGAGTACATATGCACCAGATCTGTTGTATGTTGCTAACAGGACCTTGCCTTCTTCTTCCCATTGAATCAACATTTCTCCTCATGCGCAATCAGTTATAGCTGGGTTGTGTCTACATTAGGCTTGTCTTTCAAAATTGTCCAAAGTTACTACCAGCAGTTCAGTAGTTTTATACAACTTGTTTAATCTTCTTAACAGCAGGTCTAAATGGAACAGATGGTACACTGGTTAAAACAATGGTAACCTGGGGTGCCTTATCTGCACTAGTGCTCCTGCCATTGTTACTCCTAGTGGAGCTTGTGGGTGGAAAATGTTTAGCAAAAAGCCTGATGTAGACAATGCCACAGAATTGGAAAAAGATGGGGAAAGGAAAGACAGAAATAAATCAGAGAAAATAAAAGAACAAAGATCTAGAATTGATCAAAATTTTCTGAAGTTCAATTCTTCAACTAAATTTGTCATTTACATTAAAATTTCTACAAAAGGGAGAATTGTTCATGTTTTTTATATGAAAGAAATCATCCTGTGTCAGATTCAAAAGCAGAGAATAGTTTGTACATAAACACCATGCTCTCAGAGAAGTGGATATTACTGACAAGATGTATGCTATAATTTCCTAAGAGACAGGGTGGGTGAGGTAATATCTTTTATTGGACCAACTTCTGTTGGTGAGAGAGACAAGCTTTTGAGCCCAGACCTGAGGGAAAGCTCTATGTAGCGTGAAAACTTGTCTTGCTCACCAACAGAAGTTGGTCCAATAAAAGATATTACCTCACCCACCTTGCCTCTCTAATATCCTGGGACCAACATGGCTACAACACCTCTGGATACAATAATTGCTGGAGGTGAGATAGGGGAATTTTACACAGGTAAAAGACTTCCAGGAAAATTGCTCCTGGGATATTCCAGGTAGGCGCACAGAGAGAATAGGACTCTTGTCTAGAGTAGTCTTTAATAAGTGGGAATGAACATTGTGGGACTGTGCTGAGAAAATCAATTGAAAAGGAATGCCAATGCTTCCTGTCTACAATAGCACTGAGATTGCTCAAAATGAATCAGTGTAGGTCTAAGCATTTACAAGTCTTGTTTGAAATTGATGCTGCAAAAGTTTTGGCACCCAAAATTAGTGGCATCTTTGGAAAATGTTAGCTTGTGTGTGTTAGAAACAGGAGAAGGACCTGAAGAAATATTTTTTGATTTAATATATCTCGGGAAAATGGGCAAGAACATTCTACTTATAAGGATTAATTTGGTAAGCATTTTAAAATCCTCAGATAAAAGACATTATAGAAGCACCAATAACCTTTCCCCTCCCACTCTTTTCGTGTTGCATCTTGTATACATTATTCTTGTACTTTATTGTAAAATAAACATTAGTACTACAATGATGATACAGTGACTGAGCCTAATATTTTGAGTCTTCCTATGAAAAATCTATCGCCTTCATCATCACAGGATCTGAGCATCTCATAAAAATTAAATAATGTCACATCATCCCTGGGAGATACGGAATTATTATTGTTCCCATTTTATGGATGGAGAATGGAAGCACAGAGAGATCGAGTGGCTTCCCCTACATCACACAGGAAGTCTGTGGCAGAATCCAAAAATGAATCAAGATCTCAGTGTCTTAATCACAAGAACATGCTTCTTTAGCCTTTTTTGTCTAGCTAAGAGCTAGGAGACACAGCAGAGCTATGCAGAACACATCTGCCAGTCTCATGAAGCTGTATCCAGAAATGCAATTTTCAAGTGTCTGGGGAAGTCTTGCTGAGCCACTGTGATCAGTGCACATTAGGACACTGAGTTGCAGATGGAATGCAAGAGAATTTCTTGTGATATAAGCATTTAGATATTTTATTTTCTCCTTCTGGGAAGAAATGCAAGAAAGAATTTTAATATATTAGTCTGCAGGATTTGTCTTTTTCATTGTTTTGATTTCTCTGTTGACCTCAAGAGATGTGGAATAAGGTAACATTTTTAGCAGCCTTCAAAATGGGCAGGAGCCAGTTACTGTGAGCAGCCCTTCTGTGACTGCTTCACAGATTCAGGTAAGAAAGAATAACAGACAATGAAACAAAACTAAGTGAATGATAATGTAATTAGAATGATTTATTTATTTTCTGGTCCTTGTGGGCTGGTTTACACTGACTTAAGAATTTGTTTCAGAGTAACAGCCGTGTTAGTCTGTATTCGCAAAAAGAAAAGGAGTACTTGTGGCACCTTAGAGACTAACCAATTTATTTGAGCATGAGCTTTCGTGAGCTACAGCTCACTTCATCGGATGCATACCGTGGAAACTGCAGCAGACTTTATATACATACAGAGAATATGAAACAATACCTCCTCCCACCCCACTGTCCTGCTGGTAATAGCTTATCTAAAGTGATCATCAAGTTGGGCCATTTCCAGCACAAATCCAGGTTTTCTCACCCTCCACCACCCCACACAAATTCACTCTCCTGCTGGTGATAGCCCATCCAAAGTGACAACTCTCTACACAATGTGTATGATAATCAAGTTGGGCCATTTCCTGCACAAATCCAGGTTCTCTCACCCCCTCACCCCACTCCCAAAAACCACACACACAAACTCACTATCCTGCTGGTAATAGCTCATCCAAAGTGACCACTCTCCCTACAATGTGCATGATAATCAAGGTGGGCCATTTCCAGCACAAATCCAGGTTTTCTCACCCCCCCACCCCCATTATTAAGGAGCTACAACCAATCCTAAAGGATGACCCAACACTCTCACAAATCTTGGGAGACAGGCCAGTCCTTGCCTACAGACAGCTCCGCAACCTGAAGCAAATACTCACCAACAACCACATACCACACAACAGAACCACTAACCCAGGAACGTATCCTTGCAACAAAGCCCGTTGCCAACTGTGCCCACATATCTATTCAGGGGACACCATCACAGGGCCTAATAACATCAGCCACACTATCAGAGGCTCGTTCACCTGCACATCCACCAATGTGATATATGCCATCATGTGCCAGCAATGCCCCTCTGCCATTTACATTGGTCAAACTGGACAGTCTCTACGTAAAAGAATAAATGGACACAAATCAGATGTCAAGAATTATAATATTCATAAACCAGTCGGAGAACACTTCAATCTCTCTGGTCACGCAATCACAGACATGAAGGTCGCTATCTTAAAACAAAAAAACTTCAAATCCAGACTCCAGCGAGAAACTGCTGAATTGGAATTCATTTGCAAATTGGATACTATTAATTTAGGCTTAAATAGAGACTGGGAGTGGCTAAGTCATTATGCAAGGTAGTCTATTTCCCCTTGTTTTTTCCTACCCCCCCCCCCCCCAGATGTTCTGGTTTAACTTGGATTTAAACTTTGAGAGTGGTCAGTTTGGATGAGCTATTACCAGCAGGAGAGTGAGTTTGTGTGTGTATGGGGGTGGGGGGGGTGAGAAAACCTGGATTTGTGCTGGAAATGGCCCACCTTGATTATCATGCACATTGTAGGGAGAGTGGTCACTTTGGATGAGCTATTACCAGCAGGATAGTGAGTTTGTGTGTGTGGTTTTTGGGAGGGGGGTGAGGGGGTGAGAGAACCTGGATTTGTGCAGGAAATGGCCCAACTTGATTATCATGCACATTGTGTAGAGAGTTGTCACTTTGGATGGGCTATCACCAGCAGGAGAGTGAATTTGTGTGGGGGGGTGGAGGGTGAGAAAACCTGGATTTGTGCTGGAAATGGCCCAACTTGATGATCACTTTAGATAAGCTATTACCAGCAGGACAGTGGGGTGGGAGGAGGTATTGTTTCATATTCTCTGTATGTATATAAAGTCTGCTGCAGTTTCCACGGTATGCATCCGATGAAGTGAGCTGTAGCTCACGAAAGCTCATGCTCAAATAAATTGGTTAGTCTCTAAGGTGCCACAAGTACTCCTTTTCTTTTTAAGAATTTGTGTGCATGAAGGTTGCTTTAACCGATTAGGTTCTGTTACACCTCTCAGGCGTCACCCCTGGCATTACACAAGCTTCTACATTTAATTTCCTTTTCAACTTTGATTTTAAATAGCTGTGGGATTTGAGCAATAACTATGGAAAGATGGGGTGTTTATGGCTTGCTAATAGAACCTGATGGACCAAAAACAGTTCACCATTCATTCCACTGAAGTGCCCAGCAGAGAGGTTGATATTGTGTCAAGAAGAAAAGGAAAATCAAAATAACAAAACAAAGAATATATAGCAATAAATGTGTTTTATTGAGTACTTTCACTGAGAAGGGTGATCTATTAAGTTGGAGAAGGGGAGTAGAAATCAGGACTTCTGGGTTCTCGTTACCAGCTCTGCTGCTAACTTGCTGTGTGTTCTTCGTCATGTCATTTAGGCCCAGATTTTCGAGTCTCCACTAATATTCATTATCCTTGAGAGGTCCAGGGCTTGACATAGAAAAGTGCTGAATATCTGCAGCTTCCAAAGTTTCTTCAGCAGGAGCTATGGATAATTATCCACTGGAAGTCAAGCCTGAGGTGTTGGAAGCTGGGCACTCAGAAGCTGAGGCAGTCAAAATTAAAATGCACTTTTGACAGGTTTCAGAGTGGTAGCCGTGTTAGTCTGTATATATCTTCGCACCATATTTTCAACTGCATGCATCCGAAGAAGTGGGTTTTAGCCCACGAAAGCTTATGCTCAAATAAATTTGTTAGTCTCTAAGGTGCCACAAGTACTCCTCGTTCTTTTTGCACTTTTGAAAATGTTGACAAATTCTATGCTTCCATTTTCCCATTTTAAAAATCGATGTAACAACGGATATATTATCTTATAGAGGAGAGGTTTTATGAGGCTGGCTTATTTTTTTAAAGTGCTTTGAGATGAGATCATCATAGTTATATATTATTAATAAACTGATATAGACACAAGATTTTAAGGGAATTCATGCTTTGTAAAACAGCCAATC
Organism: Lepidochelys olivacea; assembly: GCF_965140295.1. Taxonomy (NCBI): domain Eukaryota; kingdom Metazoa; phylum Chordata; order Testudines; family Cheloniidae; genus Lepidochelys; species Lepidochelys olivacea. The sequence continues at coordinate 273,972,493 of NC_140411.1, forward strand.
AGGATGCATAAATCATCTCTATAACTTCCATTCAGAATCAGAAAACAAGTAAAGCAGCCACGGTAACTCAGAGCACTTCTCTGTAAAATTACACGCACAGAACTAAAACTGGAAATACATGAGGCACCCCTATGGGGTTTTGCTGAGATGATGGAACAGAGAGAGGATTTACAGATCTGTCTTTGAGTGTGGGGGAAGGAAAGCTGTCTCACCGAGAATGAAATTTAAATCAATCTTCGCCCTCTGGGGTTGGAGGAGGATTTTGCTGTGTGTTTCAATGAGACATTTACAATCAATCGCCCTCAGCCTGGTTTGAAGTGTCCCTCATTCACGCGGTCTAGGCAGCAGCGGGATATTTAACTAGCTGCTTTCCGGATTGGGGTCACTGTAATTTGATTTCACCCTCTGATGGAAACAAGGGAGAAGGAGGACTGACTCTGGGTAGTCAGCCTGCCCTCAACCCTGCAAGGGTAAGACCCCTCTACTCTCCAACCTCCTGAAAAGGGTGAGCGGCACAATTCCTCCCCACACCTTGCATCAAGCGAGAACCCTCTCCCCCTGCGAGTTGATACTCTCCTCTGCCCCGCCCATGCCGGGAGCTCCCTCTCTCTGCTCCCCTCCCCCGTGCAGGGAGCTCCCCCTATCTGCCCCCTGCGTGCAACCGGCTTCCGCGCTCTGCCTTCTCGCCTGTGCGATGGGCTCCCCCACGGGCCCCCTCCCCCGCTACCCCGTGCAATGAGCTGCTCCTCCCCCCACTCCTACTGCCGCCCCCAGGCACGGGGGTGGCCGGGGGGGGGTTTAAGGAGGGGGTAGGGCAGAGCGCACTGCACCCGCCCCCTCCCCGAGGAGAGGCTCGTAGCAAAGTCACCGACAAGCCCGCCGGGCCCCATCAAACGCCTCGGCTCAGCCCACCCACGTCATGGAAACAAGCACGTCTGCAGCCAACAGCCAATAGGAGAGGGGGGAGGCGGGGAGAGCGTCTGGCCCCGCCCACTCCCCCCTGTTCGCGCCGGAGTCTCCTCCCTCTCCTCCCCCATTGAAGGCGCCGCACGTCTGGAGCCCCTTCACCCGAGCGAGACCCCGTCATGTGACTGCCGGGACGAGGGGTAGGAAGCGGCAGTTGCAGCGTGGGGAGGGGTGGCTCGGCGAGAGGCGGACGAGTGAGTGACGGCCGGCCGGCCGGGGGGAAGGCGGGCGGGGGCCGGGCCGCTCCGCCCTGTGGCTGCCCCACAGCCCGGGCAGGAGGTGGCGGCGGTAGCGGTTACTCTGCCGGGCTGGGGCTCCGCGGCGCGTCCGGGGCTGCTGAGCCGGTGCGGGAAGGGGCCGCGCCGCAGCGGGGCGCGTGCGAGGGTGAAGCGCGGGCTCCTTCCCTGTGAGGAGCCGCTGCCTGCCGGGGGTGGGACTGGGAGCCCGCCCCTCTCATTGCCGCCACCCCCCCGCCCGTTCGCGGGGCGGGGCTGGCCCGCCGGAGCAGGGCGAGGGACGCGGGCACCTTGTGCGCTAAGCAGGCGGCGGCACATTCCCGCTGCGTCCCGAGGCGCCGTCCACCGTGTGGCTGGGCAGCGGCCGAGGTAAGCGGCGGCCCCGGAGCCAGGAGCTGGAGCATCGGCCGCCCTGGCCTCGAGGCAGGGCAGCGCCCCCTCCAGCCGCCGGGTGCAGGGGCTGAGCCGCCCGCGGGCGCGGAGCGGCGGCTGCCTTCCGCCCGCCTGGTCTGCGGGCTCAGCGCCGTTGCCCGCGTGGGGCGGCCGCTAACCCCTGCAGCGGGCTGCCGCGCTGCATCTGGGGCGCGGTGTGACCTTGAGGGGCGGCCGGTGCGGGGTCGCTCCCTGCCTGGACTCCTGCACGGGGCGGGCGTTGCTGCAGCTTGGACCTTCCTCGGGCGGAGAAGGGGTAAGCGGCGGCGGCGCTGTGTGACATGTGTGCTGGGCTGGGTGATTAGCGGGGCTGGAGCTGCCTCTTCCGCCGGCAGCACAGGCAGTGCCGAGCCCGGCTACCCCAGTGCGGGCAGAGGCGCTGTTGGCCGTGCGCGCCCCCTCCCTTCCTGGGTGCGCACACACACCATAGGTGGTGCTTAGCCCCTGTTCCCTGCCGGGTTGAGTAGCTGGGATTAGTCGTCTGCTGCTGCACGGCATGATCATCCTCAGCCTGCCTCGTTGCCAGCCTTGCACGGAGCTAGCTAGCTAGCCGCCGCTGGCCTGGGAGCGGGGGAGACGGCGCTTGTAGCTGAGGGTCTCTCTGCCTTTCCAGTTGCACTTGCAGACTCCCCTCCCCCCAGCCTTCCGCCGCTTTGTCTTGTGGGCTACTCCCCAGTCCGGGTTAGTTAAGAGCAGGCAAAGAGGCAGACAGAAATTCCCCTCTTTCCCCCAGCGGACTTGCGGTTCTGATTTATTAATGGCTAGGCGGACTGTGTGTGTATTGATTCTGAAAACTAGGATGAAGGCATCTCTGCAGCGCCTCTGAAATAGAGAGAGAGGACCATTGAGGCTGCTCTGGGCAGCCTGCGGGCGTGCGTTTGTGAGCTGGGTGATGTCCTGCTTAGTAGCAGGAAGTGCCTCTAACGGTGGCGCTTGTATGACACTGTCATTCTCAACCAAATGGTGTATGTAACCTTTGGATGTTACACCAACTGAGTTTATGAAGAGGCCTTAATACTGGGGGATGATTGCTGCCTGTGGTAGAAGGGAGTGCTGCTGTTCTAGAATGTGAAGGGATGGGGGGGCATTCAGAAGATGGTGACTGGAAGAATATCTCACTGTCAGAGCAATTTTATTTTCCCTGCTGATGTGGAAGTCTAGAAGTTAGAAGAACTTCTGATAGGACTTCAGGAAGAAGCTTGCTTGGAAACCTAGCTGATAAAGCTTATGTTCATGACCTTGGAAGCATTTTATTTATCATATTTTTTCCCCTAGCAATGTAAGTGATTACTACCAAAATAACTAGTAGTGTCGGCCTTAATTTGTCAAAACTAGGACATTTAGTGTCCCGGATGTCTCAATTTGACTAGCTGTTAATGTAAGGGTCTCTAAATAGTGGCCAGTTTTAATTTGATCTATACTGCCATTGTGGGGGTGAATTAAGGACAGTGTTTGGAACTCGGCATGAAACTTGTTACAGCATAATCCATTTCAATGTTTCTTCTTTTGTTTATTTTTTTGTAAACTTTAAATATAAGAAGGATGAAAGATATACAGTAACAATTGTTAGAGATATTTTTATATTAATTCCCCCCCAACAAAATAGAAGACAAAAGAAACAACTGACAGTCTGAAGTCCTCTAAAACCGAATTATTTTATGCTGCCTTCAGCATAAAACTTAATTTTGGATAACTTTTTCAAGAGCAACCTATCAAAACTCCAAAGCTTATCTTGAAAACAAAGCATTATGTGAACTTGTGTTGTGTTAATTACATTTAAAGCTCCTGCACTTTAGCTTAAGGGAAGGGGTCATTAGTATCTGGGCCCAAAACATAGTGGGGGTGGGGTTCTGGAAGACTCTTAAGTGGTCCCTCAGCAAAATTATAAAGCATGTTCTGAGAATGAAGTCCAAATAAGATGTACCCCTTAATATCTCATCATTTTTAACAAAATACTTGTGGGAAGAGGTACAGCAGTGTGCAAATCTCTGGAAAAAACACAGCTGTAAATGTTTACAGGTGCTTCAGCAAGTGAGAGTTTAAAAAACTTTGTTAAATGATCTTGATAGTTTCATTTGCCATTTTTTTCTGTTCCATTTAGAAAGCAGGCAGTAACTCTACTATAGCTAGTGAGAAAGTTGTTCAGAATTACTAGTTTATTTTTTTTAAAGCTTTTCAGGAACCATAAATGCAAAATTTGGACAAGTAGTAAACTTTTTGTATATCCGTAAGTCATTGGTGACTCTCTTGGCAGAAATGGCTTCCAGCGTACTAAACTTAAATACTTATGGCATAATGAATGGAAACTTTTTTTTAGTGCATAAGTGGAAGAAGTGGCTCTGAATAGTAGAGCACAAAAATAGCTTTAACCCCCTACCCCCATGCTTTAAAATGTGAAATTGCAGATTTGGAACCAGCATTGTGGGTTGCTTATTTTCTTATCACTCCTCCTTTCCCTTTACTGGTAGCAGGCTACTGTGATGGTAGTTGCGGCGGTTTTTCACTAGATAAGAATTTCATTTGTGCTCAAATAGTAGGAGATTAGTGGGTCCAAGCCACCACTAATATGGGCAAAACACTTTTTTCCTTCTAGGCAGTATGCCAGTGTACCCCAATTCTTAACTGTAACACCTTACTATATTAAATTTCTACTGAGCAGAGACTGTCAAATATGCTGCTTATGCTGTGGATATTTGGGACCACAAAATTAATCTTCACCTTTGGTGCAAGTGAAATGAACTGTATTTTACAGGGACTTACGCTTTACCGAACTCTTGCTATTTTTCTGGGTATTATGACATTACTCTTCATTTTTATCTTAGACTTGCTTGGAAATTTAAAGCGGAATCTTGTCTAGTGTCGCTATCTCTTAATTCATAAGCAATATAGGTAGAATCTGTCAGATGTTAAATTTGAGAATTTCAGTTGCTGCATTACGGTTTAATTTTTTTTGCTGAACTTCTGAAAAATGCTGTAAGACCTCTGCTAATGTAAACTTGTAAATGCTTATGTAGATTTAACATAATGAAACACAACTCTGAGCTGTCTACTTATTTGAACCATACAGAACATACCATACAGTTTGGCTAGACACAAAGGGAGAAGTACTCAAAGGATGGAAATGCCAAGGAAGGAGAAGAAATTAAGGTGGCTTTAGGTGATATGATCTAGAGGACTGGGATAAAAATGAGTGAAGGAAAATCTTTAAAACTAACATGACTACCACCACCTAGTTAAGGAACTACTAGGCTTGGGGAATAGTACACCCAGGGGATGTGGTAGATATTATGCTGCCTGAGTAACTGCAAAATGGACTGTGTAAGCAGTTAAAATTATGCCATAGGGAATAATTCTTTGTTGGCACATAGATGGACAAAATAACCTAGTCTTTTCCAACTCAAATTTCTCTCATTAATATAGAGTAAATATTAATGGCACTCAAGTATTCTTTAGAAGACAACTAAAATGTCACTGACCTCAGTGCAGTAGAACTTCAGACAGACGTTTGGGTGTGCAAATTTTTGATGGATATTAGTCTTTTAATAAAACCATGCAACATAAACAAGAGACCTACATTGTTCAAAAATATAGTGTTATTACATATTAACTACTAGTTTACTATGTCCTTAACCACTTTAATTTTGTTAAGCTTCTAAATTAAATATAAAGAGAAATTCTTAATCTTGTTGCATATATTTAATATTTCTAAATACTTTCTGTATGTGAATTAAATTTTTCAGGGTATACACTATTAGAACAGTTCTGTCTTCATTGTTTAAAGGAGAAACAGCACAATACAATGAAGTGTAACAAGGGTGTATATTCTTAAACATATTCTGTTTTGGTAACTGAAACTGGTTCCAGCTCAAAGTAAACTAATAGAGGAAGATAAGCAGACTGTTTGTCTCTAGGCTCATAAATGTAAGCTTTATTTGACAAAATACCATGAATCTGTCATGCGCTAACTAAGAGATTGGTAACAAGTTTGCTCCTCAAAAGAGAACCAGTACAGTCTTAAATTAAAATCTAATTACAGATAGGCTCTTTAGTAATCTTAAACACTTGCTTTGATAATCAGCTGCATTTTTACAATAGATTTAATTAAACTGTTGTATTAATATTCCCTAATCAAACATCTTTCTATCCTAATTTCTGTGGTTTTATCAACTAGATGACTGTATTTTGCTTACAAATTGAGACTAGCAGTTTCTAGTAACCTCCTATGGGGGGCCCAAAACTCACTTGTCTTGAAATGAGTTCTCTAGAACTCTAGTCCTTACACCTATTTACCGTACTGAATAACTTCCCTCTTGAAGGTACCAATTTCTTTTATTTTATGGCACAAAAATGATAAATGTTAAAATAGGGCAAAATATGTATTGCTGATCATGTTTTGTCCATCTGGCTTTACAATGAAGTCAATGCTGCAGCTTATTGGAAGCCAGATGCTTCAGTCTAAAAATCAAAATAGAGACGGATAACTGATTTATTGACACATTCTTATCTGGAAGATTTTTAGAATTATTAACACTAAGTTCTGCTATTCTATTGTTACTCATTTTCTTGAGTGATTAAATATTGCGTGGTTGCAACACTATCTTTTCTCATGTGAAACTTGGATCACCGATATTAAAATAAGCTGAATGTAGCTACCCTTAGACTTCTTTTCTTATTCACCATTCCTCCATCTTTGCCCAAAAATAGTCCTTGGGAAAAGACAAAAGTTGCTGTTTCCTACTTTATAGTTGAGGGTGTGTGGTGGGTTTTTTTTTTTTAACCATGTAACTTGCAATAAGGAGGGACACTGAGGGTTATTAACTCAATCTTAAATCTACATAGGTTCTTGCATCTGAATGTCTTATAAATAAGACTGGATTCAGTATCTCTGTGGAACATGGCAGCTGTTCAGCAATGCACAGCAACATTGTACAGCAGTTTAGGAGACAAACGTAGGAGGAAGTACTATTACAATGAATACAGCAAGTGGGAGAACTTAAGACTTGGCTAACTTGCTTTGGACCTGCAATAGAGTTTTTATACATGAGCTCATTAACTCCCCAACATTAGGCGTCAGACAAAAGGCTGGAATTGGTCCACGTGATGTTTTTGTGAAGCTTACCTAACACTAGTAGATTTTCCAGAATTTAAGATATAAAACTTGAGTTGCGAGTCCTTATGACTGCAGACATCCTTCCCAATCTCAACTGAGTGAAACTGATGTCGCTATGTCTACCTAAGTAATTGTTTCAGGATGTGTGCAGGAATGTGAATTGTGCTGTCCTTGAAAAATCTGACTTTTAATACCAAATTCTAATACTGAAACTCAATATTACCTTTTTAATACTTAGTTGATAGTAGGATGTAGGAATGGAGAAGACTAGGTTGGGAGCTGGAAGTTCCTGCCTGGGAATGCAGGGAAGAGTCTAGGAGAACAAACGCTTGACAGACCACTTTTCATTACTGTTTGCATTTAAAAAGAGGGGGTTATTTGGGCACTGTTGCTTTATGTTTCTATCAGGTTCTCAAGTTGTTAGGATCTAGATGCTGAAAGGTCATGTTGATCTTTAGTCTAATTCAGATCTTACGGCTTTTTTTCACTTAAATATTCCCCATGCTTGCATTCCACTTAATTGACTCTTGGCTTGTTTGACTTTAGATGCACCATAAGTGATGCTTGAAAGAACTTAGTTAAATATAGGGTTTTGTGGTGAATAACTTAAAGAACCTTGGTGCCTAGGTGAGTTTGAATGTGTAAAAGCATGTCATGTCAGAGGTGCAGCCACACCATAACTGAGTGAGTGGAGCTGCCTGATGGGACAGGAGCTGCTGCTGCAGGGTGAGGTGCAGAGTGGCCTCAATCCCACTCCCAGCCTTGGCCTCTCCTCTGCACTGGGCTGGGAGAAGTGTAAGCTTGCTTAGGGCCCAGTGATGGGTTATTGCAGCCTTTCTCCTAATATCTCTATTTTAAAAAAAAGATAGGTAATGCTTTTTTTCCTATAGCTGTTGGCAGTCTTCAGTGACAGCAGTGTTTATCAGAGGTTTAAAGCTGGTGTACAGAGACTTCTGGCGTAAAGTAATCTCCCCTTTTAGGATAAAGGCTGGTATGAGACAATTTGTTAAATAAGTATCTATTTGGATACCTTGGATCTGCTTGGCCTTTGTCAATAAGGAAAAAATACTAACCTTGCTATAGCATAGATTGTATTGGTTGTGTTGGTAGATCCTCTTCTGCTAATGTATTGAGATCAAGTGTCAGTACTGATGTTAGAGCTGTCTGTTCTGTCTATTCAGTCTCAACTTTGAGATAGTTCCTTTGCCTGAAAATGCTAGTGTCCGTAGATGGGGCTGCCTTTAAGTGTCTTAATTCTAATCGTACGTCTCTGAAGAAAGCTTTTAGGTAGCTAATCTTCTGCCTGAGGGCTCTTGGGAGGAATTGTCCAGGGTGCTCTCTTTCCTCCTCTTTAGCAGTGTGCAAATATTCATTAGGAGCATTAAGTAGACAGACCTAGGTGAATAACTGTTTTTCTCTTCAGTTTGCTGGCGGTTCCAAAAATCAAAGTTTCATTTTTGGGATGTGCCAACACCTCTTCCCCCTCCTCCCTCCCCACCCCCCAAAAATTCATGTAAGTCAGAAAACACATAGTTTGAGCAGACTTGAAATTTTTGGTTTCAATTTTTGCTTTTAGTAGAATGGCTGAAGAGGATTAGTTTCACACAATGGCTGGAGGGCAAAGAGGTGATCTCCTTATAAGTGTTAGCCCAGTGTTCAGGGTACTCACGTGGGGTGCAGATTGGGGGGCAGAGGCAGTTTCCCCCCTCTGTCTAATGTGAAGAAGGAATTTGAACTTGGGTTTCCCACAATGCAAGAGACTACCCTAGCCACTGAGCTATGGGATGGTCTGGTGAGTGTCTTCCTCAGTTTCTCCTGTTGAAGGTGTTCCTCTTTCTTTGGCCCAGTGATTTGCCACTCATGACAAATACTATGAATTGTCCAGTGAATGATCCTGACTATTGACTATAAACACAGTGTAACAGCTTCTTATGAGGGATTGAGGACCACCACCATCCCTCTCCCACCCCCAGACACCAGAATAACCCATAGCTTGGTGGCTATTGCACTTCCCTGCAGTATGGAAGACCCAAGAACAAATCTCCATATCACACAAACAGAGGAATCTAACCTGGGCCCTCCACGTTTGTGTTTTGGCACCTAATCACTTGGCTTTACTCATGAGGCTGGCTCCAGCATCTCCTCAAGAGGTCACTTGGTGATTCTAGCCCATAAAATCAAAATGTTTCAGTAATGTAAAAAACTACTGAAACAGTTTTGATAAAACTGGAAAAAAAAATATTTGGCAAATATGACAATGAATTTACTGATAGTTTTAGGTTTATTGAAATTTTTCCCAGCCAATAAATTACTTGCTGAAAAAGATCTCACCCAGCTCTATTGGTAAAGATGCATTAAATACAGTATTAAGTAGTTTGAGGTGCAGCTCTACCTTACCAACCCAGTCATCTGTCAAATGCTTTCTACAATGGTAGACATTTGGATTGCTGTAGTAAGGGCTTGCTGTCTGAAAGTCAATCTGGAGAAGACTAAACTGATGCTAGTAGGATAGGGAAGCAAGTGGAAAATATGGTAAATTGTAAATGCCCTTTTCTACAATTACTTATATCTACCCCCTCAAGATAGTTAAGTAAAGCAAAGCTCAGGGTAGACTATACATAAGGCCAGGAGTTAATCAGTTTCTCCTGGGAACCACTGCTACAGTGTTATATCCTGTAGTCACCTCACAATTAAACTGGTGCAATGTGCATAGGTCTGCTGATTCCTTTAGTATTCTTTAGTAGAATGGGGCTAGCTCATAATTTCCAAACTTAAATATTTTTTTCTATTGGATCAAGTATGAAATGGTCTCTAGAGCATATTCTATTTGTATTACAGGAATGCCTGAAGTGTGAGTGAAGGGGTCATCAGTGTTATGTAAAACATTGCTCCATAACTTCTATTGTACGGAGGAATTTAATTAAAATATACATAACTCTTACAGAAGTTTCTTGGGTGGTTGGACGGGGACGGTTAGGGTTCTTAAAAGCTGTGGAGATATGGGAGGCAGTTTTAGGTTTGTGGGATAAACACTGGCTGGATGTTAAAATGCTCTGTAAAAAAAGTAGTTAATGTTGACACAAACTTGCATATTTTATATGTTAGAATAAAAACCTCATTGAGATGAATGGCAGCAATTAATATCTTAGTTATTGTTTCAGGAAGCTTCCAGACTTGCACCTGTTTTAGACACAGTTTAACTTCTGTTTTTTTTAAACTGGAAAAAACACTGGTGCATGCTCTTATTTTGATTTAAATCAGATTTACTTCAGTTTAAGTAGATGAAAAACAGGTTTAAGTTAAAACAGAGTAAATCTGGCTTAAACTAAAATGTATCTACATGACCCCTTGCTTTGGTTGAACTAAACTGACTTAAAGTAACACCTAAAATAAACTGAAGCGTTTTCATGTATGCAAGACCATTGTCTAATCTAGAAAAGTTGTACTGGTTTAAAATTAATTTAATTTAATCTAATTAAATCAGTGTGAACTTAACATGTTCAATAAGGGTTAAATTTGTTTAAAACAATTTAAGCAAGAGTTAAATCTGTTTTAGATTTTAAAATCATTGATCAAGTTAAACCAGCACAACTTTTCTAGAATAGACAAGGCCTTAGGCAGACATCACATTTGCAACTTTTTTTTTCCTGTGCAACCATAAGCTTTGGAAACTCAAACAAAAGCTTGAGTTCTGGTGTGAAATTCTGTGCTAATGGGGTGTATTTAGATAGCTAAGTGGATGCAAATAACAAGGAGCTTGGGTCTTAAGTTTTTAAATTAAAGCTGGTGTGGAGTGTAAATCCTGCTTGCTTAGGAGTGTCTCGCCATATGTATGACATTGGTTGTCTTTTTTGATCTGCACCAGTCTTCTGAAATGAGTTTAAGATGTTGGTTTTTTAATCTATAAATTACTGAATGATCAAAGGCTAGCATATGTGAGAGGTTCTTTCTGTCCTTGCCATTCTGATGCAGTTGTGGTCAGTAGAGGCACTCAGGCTGGCGGCCCCAGACCAGACATTGAAAGAGAAGAGTTAGGAGAGGACTATTGGTGCTCACTTCTGGTACTCCTTTTCTCATTCACCCCCATCCTTAGTCTGAAGTAGCCCCAATCATTCATTCTTCAGGGTATTCTGCAAAGCCTGTCTCTCTCTTCCCAGGATTTTAAGGGATGGACACAATGAGAGTTGGTATTGTGTTTGGGGAATCTTTATGAAGCTCTTCACTTCAGAACTAAAAACTAGAGAGGTAGGACAAAACAAGAATTTGTAAGCGTACTGAATTTTGTGGGTATAAAATGCAATACATTGGGTAAATATGCCATTTACTCCTATAGTTATATGCAAGAAGGTAGTATTAGTTTGATGCTACTTTGATTAGATTGTTGTAAGTTAGGGCTTGTCTACATTTACAGTGCTGCTGTAGTAGTGAAGATGGCACGTATGCCGATGGGTTCCCATAGGCATAGGTACTCTACCTCCTTGAGAGGCAGTAACTATGTTGACAGGAGAAGCCCTCCCATCGACATAGTGCTGTCTAAAACCAGGGCTTAGGTGGGTATAATTTTCCATACCCCTGAGCCATATAGTTACACCGACATAAGTTGGCAGTGGTAGACCAAGTCTGAGTTTGACAGTTGTTTCACTGAGGAATCTGCTTCAGGCTGTTTACCTTGTAAACCCTGTAAAAGTAGCTGAGCAACTAAATATGCCACTGTAGGGCATTACTCTTTTTTTTTTTTTTTTTTTTTTTTTAAACCCTTGGTTATGCTCCATGTATCTGAGAAACAGGTTTTAGTTTGTGGCTGCTAATATAATAGCATAGACCTAACTAATAGTCTAGATGTTAATCAAGGTGTACTGTGTTCTGGATTTAAAAAATAAGGCAGTTAAACAGCTAGCTAGCAGTGAAGACAATATGAAGTTGGCTATAAAATAGGGGTGTGGGTTTTTTTGGGTCATCTTACTGACCTGTTAGTGATTACCTGTAAAAGTAGTGTATGTACTTACTTCAAATTTTAAGGCTCTCAAGTGAGAACTTTGAACAGCACTTAAAGAACTGCTACCAATAGTAGTAAAATATGGAAATTTATCTTTTGTCTAAGTAGGTGAAATGTGCCCCAAACTTCGTTTAGTGAGGGCAGCAGGTATTTGCTTATGCCCACTCTTACCAGGTGACTATATCACCAAAGTGTGTGCTAATTCCTGTTGTCTTGAATCATTTTGGTAGACAGCATTAATTAACTGAATAAATAGGTTAACCTCTGTCACTTAGCATCCTGTGTATATGAAACTCAGTGATTGTTATCTGTTCTGCCTGTACTGAAAACTGGTGGGTATAAAATATTTGGCTTCATGTTTACTTAGTCAGAACTTACACCTGTGAGTTCTTTCACTATTTTGACTGTTTTGAAACATAAGAGTGGTCCCTTTGGTCTCTCTGAAAGTACAAAAATATTTAGTAATTTTTCATTCATTTAGCCATTTCAAAGGCACTCAAGGCTTTCAATGCAAAACTTGATCTGCCTTTCTATTCCTATCTCATCACCTGTCCCTCTAGACCTGAGGTGGGCAAACTACAGCCCATGGGCTGTATCCGGCCTGTGGGATTGTCCTGCCCAGCCCTTAAGCTCCCAGCTGGGGAGGCTAGCCCCTGGCCCCTCCCCTGCTGTCTCTCCTCCCCCCACAGCCTCAGCTCATCTTGCCACCAGTGCCCTGGGGGGTGGGTCTGCAAGCTGCTGGGCAGCACAGTGACATGGCTTTCTGGCTGGGTGGTGCCTCTGTCAGACTTGCAGCTCTGAGTGGCATGGTAAGGGAGCAGTGTGGGGGGAGGTTGGATAAGGGGCAGTGGGTCCTGGGGGGCAGAGGTTTGGGAGGGGTGTGGTCAGGGGATGGGGAACGGGGGGGTTGGATAGGTGTGGGAGTCCTGGGGGGCCTGTCAGAGGGCAGGGCTGTGGATAGGGTTCCAGGCAGTCAGGGGACAGGGGGCAGGGTAGGTTAGATAGGGGGTGGGGTCCTGGGGTGGCGGTTAGGGTTGGGGGTCCCGGGAGGGGGCAGTCAGGGGTCCAGGAGCAGGGGACATTGGATGGGTGGAGGGGTTCTGAGGGGGGTAGGAACTGGGAGGGGGTGGGGGCCAGGCTGTTTGGGGAGGCACAGCTTCCCTACCTGGCCCTCCAAACAGTTTTGGAACACCGATGTGGCCCTCAGGTCAAAAAGTTTGACCACCCCTGCTCTAGACACACACCTGCTTAAATTTACGTAAAGAAACCTACATTAACTAAAACCACTTTTAAAAGCAACTTCTGTGTTTAGACAAGATAACTATATTTCACAGTGGCTGTTAATCTGATATAATTTCAAGTTTAAACTAGTGTAAAAATCAGCATGAATGTTCTGGTGTTGTCTGCATACAAATTTGAACCAGTTTAAGTAAAAAGTGCGGTTCTAAGGTTAAACCTCTGCAACCCTTGTTCTTGAGGAAGGGGCAAGGGAGTAGATCCCTCGGGGGCAGGGGAACAGATCAGTTTCAAGTTTTCAAATATAGCTTAATTTGTGTGATGGAAATTCTAATAGAGAAATACTTTCTACAGCATGCTCTTAACTCCTAAAAAGAGGATGAGGGACTGGAGGCAATCATGGCAGATAACTTAGCCCTGTATGTATAAATGACTTTGTGGCATCAACTGTTAGAACAACGCTTCCTCAGCTCTCGTCCCCTAATGCCCCTACTCTACTTGTGCTACGTTGATGACCGCTTCATCATTTGGACTCATGGAAAAGAAGCCCTTGAGGAATTCCACCATGATTTCAACAATTTCCATCCCACCATCAACCTCAGCCTAGACCGATCCACGCAAGTGGTCCATTTCCTGGACACTACGGTGCTAATAAGCGATGGTCACATAAACACCACCCTATACCGGAAACCTACTGACTGCTATACTTACCTACATGCCTTCAGCTTTCATCCAGACCACACCACACGATCCATTGTCTACAGCCAAGCTCTACGATACAACCGCATTTGCTCCAACCCCTCAGACAGACAAACACCTACAAGATCTCTCTCAAGCATTCTTAAAACTACAATACCCACCTGCTGAAGTGAAGAAACAGATTGACGGAGCCAGAAGAGTACCCAGAAGTCACCTGCTACAGGACAGACCCAACAAAGAAAATAACAGATCACCTTCAGCCCCCAACTAAAACCTCTCCAACACATCATCAAGGATCTACAACCTATCCTGAAGGACGACCCATCACTCTCACAGATCTTGAGAGACAGGCCAGTCCTTGCCTACAGACAGCCCCCCAACCTGAAGCAAATACCAACAACCACACAACAGAACCACTAACCCAGGAACCTATCCTTGCAACAAAGCCTGTTGCCAGCTGTGTTCACATATCTATTCAGGGGACACCATCATAGGGCCTAATCACATCAGCCACACTATCAGAGGCTTGTTCACCTGCACATCTACCAATGATATATATGCTATCATGTGCCAGCAAAGCCCCTCTGCCACGTACATTGGTCAGACTGGACAGTCTCTACGTAAAGGAATAAATGGACACAAATCAGACATCAAGAATTATAACATTCATAAACCAGTTGGAGAACAATCTCTCTGGTCACTCTATCTCAGACCTAAAGGTCGCAATATTAAAACAAAAAGACTTCAAAAACAGACTCCAACGAGAGACTGCTGAATTGGAATTAATTTGCAAACTGGATACAACTAACTTAGGCTTGAATGAATACTGGGAGTGGATGGGTCATTACACAAAGTAAAACTATTTCCCCATGTTTATTCCCCCCTCCCGTTACTGATCTTCACACAACTTGATTATCACTACAAAAGGATTCCCCCCCACCCGCTCTCCTGCTGGTAATACCTCACCTTATTTGATAACTCTTGTTACAGTGTGTATGGTAACACCTGTTGTTTCTTGTTCTCTGTGTATATAAAATATCCCCACTGCATGCATCCGATGAAGTGAGCTGTAGCTCATGAAAATTTATGCTCAAATTGTTAGTCTCTAAGGTGCCACAAGTACTCCTTTTCTTTTTGTGAATACAGACTAACACGGCTGCTACTCTGAAACCTGTCATTATGCAAGGCACTGAATTTAGCCGTATGGAGTGGAAATCTATCAACTTCATGAAAAAACTCGTACAGCTACAGACAGACATCTTCCTTTCCAAATGCAAACAGATGGACATCATACCAAAAGGACTGAAGGTAAAAAATCCATTACAATCTACATACTACACAAACTATGCTGACAGCTTGAGCCACACGCTCTCAAAGAAACTGCAGAGCCACCTGATCAACATCCTCTACAGCAAACAGGGAAAGATTAAGAATGAGCTCTCAAAACTGGATACACTCGTAAAAAACCAACCTTCCACAAAAACTTCCTTGTGGCTGGACTTTTCAAAAACTAGACAAGCCATTTAAATACAAACTTTGCTCCTCTACAAAGGAAAAAGGACACTAAACTATCTAAACTACTACATGCCACAAGGGGCCACAACAGTGGTTCCCTTAACCCACCCAGCAATATTGTTAATCTATCCAGCTATACTCTGAGGACAGATTCTTCTGCTGGGCTATCTCGGGGCCTCTTCTTCTGCCCCTCCACCCCCACGAACATGATACAGTTCTGTGGTGACTAGAATCCTATTTTCAACGTCTCCGACTCAAGGAATATTTCCAACACACCTCTGAACAGCATAAACCATAGAGACCTTCCTACCAACACTACAAAAAGAAGGATTCTGGGTGGTGACCAAGTTCCTCCTCTACCTGGTGGGTCTTGCGCTTATTGGCAGATTTGCTAGCCTCGGAGATTCACAGCAGCCCTCAGTTTGGCCGTTTTCGTGAACCCACAGTCCAGGTCAACTTCTCCTGTGTCTGACCAGGAGTTGAGAGATTTGGGGGGAACCCAGGCCCACCCTCTACTCTGGGTTCCAGCCCAGGGGCCTGTGGAATGCAGTTGTCTAGAGTGCCTCCTGGAACAGCTGTGCGACAGCTACAACTCCCTGGGCTACTTCCCCATGGCCTCCTCCCAAGACCACCTTTATCCTCACCATAGGACCTTCCTCCTGGTGTCTGATAATGTTTGTACTCCTCAGTCCTCCGACAGTCCGCGTTCTTACTCTCAGCTCCTAGCATCTCTTGCTCCCAGCTCCTCACATGCACACCACACACTGAAGTGAGCTCCTTTTTAAACCCAGGTGCCCTTATTAGCCTTCCTTAATTGATTCTAGCAGCTTCTTGATTTGCTGCAGGTGTTCTAATCAGCCTGTCTTAATCGTTTCCAGAAGGTTCCTGATTGTTCTGGAACCTTCCCTGTTACCTTACTTAGGGAAAAGGGACCTAATTAACCTGGGGCTAATATATCTGCCTTCTGTTACTCTCCTGTAGCCATCTGGCACAACCCTGTCACAGTGGACTCCTCCTGAAGGTCGAAACAGACTGGACTTTTACATAGAGTGCTTCCGCTGACGTGTACGGGCTGAAATTGTGGAAAAGCAGCATCACTTGCCCCACAACCTCAGCCGTGCAGAACACAATGCCATCCACAAACTCAGAAACAACTCTGACATCATAATCAAAAAGGCTGACAAAGGGGAGGTGCTGTAGTCCTCGTGAATAGGTTGGAATATGAACAAGAGGCTGCTAGGCAGCTCTCCAACACCACATTCTACAAACCACTATCCTCTGATCCCACTGAGGAGAAACTATACCATCTGCTCAAGAAACTCCCTGAAAAAGCAAAAGAACAAATCTGCACAGACACACCCCATGAACCCCGGCCAGGGGTATTCTACCTGCTACCAAAGATCCATGATGATCATTTTTGCTCAATAACGATCCAAAGTAGAGGAGACTGACGCATATTCATTTTCGTTATCTGAGTCAGATGCCACCAGCAGAAGGTTGATTTTCTTTTTTGGTGGTTCGGGTTCTGTAGTTTCTGCATTGGAGTGTTGCTCTTTTAAGACTTCTGAAAGCATGCTCCCAACCTCATCCCTCTCAGATTTTGGAAGGTACTTCAGATTCTTAAACATTGGGGTGAGTGCTGTATAAATCTCACATTGGTACCCTCTTTGTGTTTTGTGAAATCTGCTGTGTAAGTGTTCTTAAAACAAACGTGCTGGGTAATCTTCTGAGACTGCTGTAACATGAAATATATAGCAGAATGTGGGTAAAACCGAACAGGAGACATACAGTTCTCCCCCAGGGAGTTCAGTCACAAATTTAATTAACGCTTTTTTTTTAACGAGCATCATCCGCATGGAAGCATGTCCTGTGGAATGGTGGTCGAAGCATGAAGGGGCATATGGATGGTTAGCATATCCAGCTACAAAAGTGCCATGCGAATGCCTGTTCTCACTTTCAGGTGACATTGTAAATAAGCAGACAGCAGTATCTCCTGTAAATGTAAACAAACTTGTTTGTCTTGGTGATTGGTTGAACAAGAAGTAGGACTGAGTGGACTTGCAAAACATTAGAGCCTACATTGTTTTTGAGTGCTGTTATGTAACAAAAGTACATTTATAAGTTACACTTCTGTGATAAAGAGATTGCAGTACAGTACTTGTGTGAGGTGAATTGAAATACTATTTCTTTATCATTTTTACAGTGCAAATATTTTTAATCAAAAATATGTAGTGAGCACTGTACACTTTCTATAGTGTACACGTTGTATTCTGTGTTGTAATAGAAATATATTTGAAAATGTAGAAAAACATGCAAAATTTTTAATTTCAAGTGATATTGTTTAACAGTGCAATTAATCGTGATTAATTTTTGACTTAATCACATGAGTTAACTGTGATTAATCGACAGCCCTAATAAATACTTATATCTGAGTCCTGCATTTATAATCTACTATGTGAACTCAAGGGATTTTAAAATTATTTTTAGTAAAGTGGTTTTCAAACTTTTTGTGTTAGTGATCCCTTTCACACAGCAAGAATCTGTGTGACCTCTTCCCCGTCCCGGCCCTCAAAAAATAAAAAATTGGGTTAATTTACTGGGAGCTTGGAGCCCCAAATGTAATTACCTTGCAACCCCCCTAAGTGGTCGTGACCACCAGTTTGAGAACCACTGTTTTAACATGATGATCTTCCTAAGTAACTTGCTGCCTTTCTCTTTTTATAAAAGGTAAAGCAAGTTTGGAAAACTATTGGCCATCACCCCAAGACAACCAAAATACACTCTCTTACTGCTTGCTGGGTGCAAGTTGCTGTCTGTGATTACCAGTATGGAGAAAAGAATTATTCTGTATCAACCCTGTTGTATGCTGGACATCAGTGTTTAAAAAATCAATTACTTGCACTTGTGATGTATTTCAGGTTCCCTTGTGTCTCAGCAAGTCACTGTGACACATGCTGGGGAGAAGGTATGATCATGCATGCACATTCTCTAAAATAGAACAGGACTGGCATATTGGAGGCATTTATTATGAGGAAATGGGAAGACATTAATTTTGTGCCCCAAGTTGCAGGTGATATCCAAATAAGTCACCCAGTAGTTAAGTGCCAGTCAGATCAGTGCGTTACCCTGCCCTTGATACAACACAGATTAATTCTGAAATACAGCTCTTCTGTCTAAAATTTTCTAGCCAAATAACCAATGGGACAACAAGACTTGAAATTCTGGTTGTCTTTGATAAAGTCATGTTACAGAAGCTTGTAAGGCACCTGTCTTCATTAATAAAGGTAACTTCTTATTCATTCATAATGCATGACAACTATCTGAAAAGGACATGAACAGCTGGGATACTGATGTGGTTAAAAACCCTAGGTAAACATTACTTAACCTTTACTAAATTCCATTCTGGCAATGTTCCTTTGTTATCTTATTTTCTTAAAGCATGTAAACTACTTTTAGTTCCCACTTCCATACAATACACAGTTTCTTTTCACGGATGCTGTTTGACAGATCCATGCAAACAGGAGAACTGACTGCATACATGTTTTCTTCAGAAGTTAGAGCAAAAATAAAAACTTATTTATGATCTCAGTTGCAGTAACTTTCCTTTTGCAACACTAGGGTCTTTTAAGCCTGAATTGTTCTTGTCTCCATCTGTTGACGAAGTCGCCAGTTACTCAACTGGCTTGTGTTGTCTGTTTTGCTGATCAAATAGATGACATTGGTTTACTTGTTCATCCTATCTATACTAGAAATAGAATGTCACTGCTCTGTAGTATATATCTCCATCTCCACCTCCCAGCTGCTCATTCCTGAATTTAATGTTCTCTTATGATTCTAGTACCGCAATTCGGTCAGTAGTACTATACTGTACTGCTTTTCATCAGAGACTCATCCTGATGCGACTAATGAAACTGTTACCGTGGTGTCTGTTCCACAATGATTGTATGACATTTTCACACAGTTTGATTTTTTTTTGGGAATAGACTACCTGAAAACAAGAAAATATTGTGTATATACATTTAAATTAAGACTTTCAAAAGTGACTAGTGACTTTTTTGAATGTACAACTTGATGTCTTAAGTGGGCCTTGCTTTCCGGGCAAGGCTGCAAAACCATCTCTTGAAAATGAGGCCTTGCTAATGTGTCTTAAGTTGTGCCTCTCACATCACTGGTCATTCTTGAAAGTCTTGCCTCAAATTCTTTATTTGACTGAACACCCATTGTGGAAGGAATTAGAGAACTAAATAGTTAGTTTGTTCTTGTCAAGGTAGCCTCTGTATGTTTTCACTTGTGGAGTCGAGACATCTGAGCTTCCAGAATCATCTAGAGAGCAATGTTTGTAGCTGCTCTCCCCTCCCCAACACAGGGTTTCCAGAGTATAAAAGGAGAGGCATTTGAGGCTACCCCAGTTCGTTCTGACTGCTGAAGTGTAGCAAGTTTGGTTTGTGTGGAGGTGTCCAGTACTGCTTACTGGAAACTAAAGACCTACTTGTCATAGTGGTTATATGCCTCATGTAAGCGGCATGCAAGTTCTTGCATCTGTCTAGGTTAATGAGGTTCAGCAGTGGACATTTAGCATAATTGAGTGGCTTTTTGCAATCAAAGTGGTTCTTTGGTGTGATGGTCCCCAGATTCTTATGGGTTGACTGTCAGACTCCATACGGAATCTGGAAAAGCACACACTCAGACTATCTCTTTTAGCCTTCCTGTTTTATGAATAGTTCTAGTTCCTGTATCAGCTGTTTATAGGTTTCCCAAACAGAAGTTATGTGAAACGGACACAGATGTAATGCTCAATATGTTAATATGTGAGCAAAACTTCTTTACAATAGTGTTGAAATTACTTGGTAAAGTTTTGAACAGCAGCGTTAAGAGAAGCACTAGAACTGTTCATCTGCAGCTATGGAAAGATGAAAGTTTCACTAGTTTTCATTTGGAAAAGCTCTTTCACCTCCAACCATAATAATACAGATATGCCACATATTGGCATGCACATACATGACACCAATTGCCAGACTTCACCAGCAGCCTTTACAGCTCTGTCTCAAGTCAGTGTAGTCTTTGACGTAACACCAGATGAACAAGGTCATAGTTCATTTTAATATCTCAAAGCTGAATTGGTATCTAGACACTCCCCTCTTCCCCCCCCAACATGCAAAGTGGAGTACCATTCTCAGCTGTGTTCTGCATTGATCAGGTACATTGAGCACAAGTTGGAGAGACCGGCTACAGATGGAAAGAACCTGGTCCCCGGAAGACAAGACTCCACACAAAAATCCTTAGCTTACAGCCATCAGGTTAGCTGCCCACCTTCCTGATTGCAGATCATTTCCCCGCCCCCAAGGACTTCATGGGAACGGGGATCTAGTGAGGGACATTGTGGTTAGGATGTGATCTGTACTCTGGTGCTTTAGCTTTTAAGTAAAAGAGCAATGTTGTTAAAATCTTGTGCAGAGTATCTGTTACATTTACAAAAAGAAAAGGAGGACTTGTGGCACCTTAGAGACTAACCAATTTATTAGAGCATAAGCTTTCGTGAGCTACAGCTCACTTCCTCAGATGCATCGTGATGCATCTGAGGAAGTGAGCTGTAGCTCACGAAAGCTTATGCTCTAATAAATTGGTTAGTCTCTAAGGTGCCACAAGTCCTCCTTTTCTTTTTGCGAATACAGACTAACACGGCTGCTACTCTGAAACCTGTTACATTTACAGTGTGCCTCCTGAGACAGTTAAACTGTAAACCAGAGGTGTCTCACATTTGGGTGGAATTCTGGGAGAGGACTTGTTAAAGTTATTGGGACATCTTGGGGATTGAGGTGGGGGGCAGTCAGCATTAATCCTGGCAGCCTAAGGCAGGTGGGTTGAGGGGCTCCACTTCCATGAAGGGGTAACAGATGCTGGATTGTTGCCCAGGTAATGTGCCAGAGAGGCCAGGGAAGGAAACAATGCTACAGCTTGCTGAGACCCTGGAAACTTAAAACACCCATGGACCCAGAAGCTGGATTCCTCATAACAAACTAGTGAGTTGCTGAGATGAGTTGCTCAGCGGGGACTTGACAAGTGGTCTGAGTCTCACCCAAACTAATCCGTTAACGTACTTGGATTCTTCCCAAAATTGCACTGAAGAGAGGAAACTTCATACTGTTTCCAGAACTTACCTGTATTTCACTGATAGAACTAAACAGTTCAGATTGTCTCCTTAGTTATTTATAGCTAGGAATTCTAAAGGTCAGGCTACCTCATAATAAGATATCAAAATGGATCACACATTACCTGTTGGCAGTACCTCCTTCCCCCTACCCCTGAAAAAGAAGCATGGAGTGAGCTCTGCAGAGTTCACACTCCTTCTGGAAGAGAAGGATGTGGCTTATCTGAGAGAGAGCCCACTGAGCTTTGCCAAACACTTTGCCTTGGACTTGCCACATCAGCTGCTAAGTTTGGGAGCACAGTACTACAACTGCTGTTTGACTGATGAAAGTAGAACTCCTTATTATCACCATCTGAGGGATATGGCTTGCCAGTAGCCTGCAGAGGGATCTACAGACACTCTAAGAAGATAATGGTTAACTGCTCTATATTAACTATGATTCTTTGAAACTTATTTGGTGTGGATCCCATGACCTGCTGTCCATCACTACTTTTCAAAAGAATGAGCAAAACCGGATTTGAATTTCAATGGAACTGAGGAGAGTTGTGGCTACTCTGCCCTTATGGCCTCATATGGGAGCAAGAAGAGACGCAAGGTAGATGTACAGCCCTAAAGGACACTCTTTGAGATTCTGATCTTATATGTGACGTGTATGTGTACGTGCATCTACAGTAGGATCCACACTGACTACAGCACCTTGAATAACAGTTACTATAGGTTAAGAAACCATTGCTTCCTTAGTGGCCACAAAGTGTATTGGCAGAATCTCTCAAATTATTCCACTTGTGTCTTGTCTTCACGGGGGGTGGGGAAGGTGTTACTTCAAGTCATCTAGTGAGGATGAAGCAGTTAGTCATTTTCACACAAGTTAGTAGGTTGAAAATGACAATTGCCTAGCCTTTATTAGGATTTTACACTGTGCTAACTTGAATTACTATTTTTTTCCTTGTGAAGTTGAGACTTAAATGTCTTAGGCCTCAATCCTGTGAACTCATCTGTTCTGTTAAGTTGTATGTTCTTCCTGGCAGGGATCTCTTGGCTACATAGCCACCAACAACAACTAAAGCAATGCAAAATGCAGCTCTCCATACTATTTCAGTGCTTCTTAACATTTAAAAAAAGTTTCATTGGGAGTAACTGACTTTAAAACGGATATATTTTCTCCAGTACAGTATTTCTAATGTAGATCATCCCATAAGTCTTAGTACAGTACACTCCCATTCATATGAATGGCCTGGGGAACATCTGAAAGGTTTGGATAACCAGGCAAGCAGATAAACAGAAGTGCTATTAACACTGGAGAAGGAGAGGAACACTGCGGTTCAGATAACTAGGATTTTTGGATAAAAGAAATTTGGATCACTGGAATTATACTGCAGAATCAAGTGTGAAAGGTAGAAAAGTGAATGTTTAACTACTGAATTATTTTCAATTTAAAAATCCAAATATATAATCTTAAAATCAAGGTTTAAAAAAAAGTCAGTTTAAATTAAATTGTAATAAAGGAATTCTGTAGTGCTTTTAATAATAAAAAAAAAGGCAAAGCAAAAGTTGCTAGCTCTCTTGTGATCCAGCTAAACTGTAGCTGTTAATTGCAATTTAAGCCAAAACTACTCTGTTTATTTTATAGGGCTCATTCATGATAATACAGTTAAGGTCAGGTCAGTGCACTTATTATGCAAATTCTTATTTTCCAAGGTTTAATTCTTG
Organism: Lepidochelys olivacea; assembly: GCF_965140295.1. Classification (NCBI taxonomy): domain Eukaryota; kingdom Metazoa; phylum Chordata; order Testudines; family Cheloniidae; genus Lepidochelys; species Lepidochelys olivacea. Next base: position 273,995,541 of record NC_140411.1, read on the forward strand.
GCTAGAAAAATTGCTGTCAATCAACTTTAGTATACTATATATTGGTGCACGAGGAAGCTCTCTGCTTCATTTTTGATTGGTTAGTTACTATAAAATGCAGTTATTTAGGTCCAAAACTTTTATATTTTTTTTTCTTACTTAACTGGGTCTTTTTTTTTTTTTTTAATTCTCTATTTTCCTCTACTGATATTTAAAGCAACTGTATACAGAACCAGGAAAAACAATGTCTGTGCTCCCTCTGCTGGCTTTGCAAAAATCTGTTAACTATTCATTGCACTAAGGGGGTGATGACAAACACATTGCTGATGTGAAAAATGATAATCAACTAGCTGTTGTAAATTCTGACCTATTAAGAATGGTTTATGGTGAGGAAGAGAAGCTGTTCTAATAGAGAATGAAATGGGCAGTCAGCTAATTCTAGTTGAATATTAAAAATATTTCTTGACTGAGACATAATCAGGCTTGTAGTATAACACATCATAGCTGTTGGCTTACATTTTACAGCACAGCTCACAGTTGCACCTTGTTTCTCCCTTCATAGGCTTGTTGGGGGGAGTAAACATTGCTCCTCTGTTTTTGCTTATTCATGTTGTTCCACCCATCAGCTGATAAAAGGCATCAAAATTTTTCTCCTTGACTAACAATACGTTCTCTTTACTAGATAGAGAAAAGATGTTTCAGGGATTGGGTGCTACAATAAGCCATGAAGATCTTGAGTCAGTTTGTTTTGTTCTCTGGAAGGCAGTCACTCTCTCCCTACTTCACTTGAGGCAGTCAGGACTGTGCAGGTAGGCTACAATGCTCCAGTGAGCATTCTGCAGTGAAAAGGGCATGTCCCTTTGATTGAAGTTTCCCTCTCTTCCGAGAGAGGGAACAGGCAGGAAGCTGTCCAGACCAGGGATGGAAACAAGTTGCAAGTTCCCAGTGTTGCACATTACACTCCTTCCCATCTACATTTCTGTTGTCAATGGAGGACATGGGCTCATCCAAAGGACCCACTCTGCTGTCACTCCAGCTTCGATGCAGGAGATTTCTCTTGGCACAGAGACTCTGATCATGAGGATAAACAAATATTTACCCTCAATATAGAAGGGAAAGATATCAAATACTTGTGATCAAAGAGCAGTACATGAGGCAACTCTTCACCCCATTTCCAGTTGTCTGTCTGTACTGTGTTCTGCAAAATTTACATTGTAGTTCTGGTGTGGCACTTCTGGGAGGACCATCTAGGGCTAGCAAGATCAAGAAGAGGTCAATTTGTTGGCCACATGCAATCTCCCTGCCTCTTGTACATACTCTTGAAGATATCACTTAATTACACAACTGTGTCTTGAGGTACTTATTTCTTGTCTTCCAATCCCGATGAAACAGTATTCCTCAATAAAAAACCAAAGCTGTTTGTGTAGAGGATTGGTTTAAATTAAGAATCAGGCTGAATACTGACCATTCCTATGTGAGTAATTTTTTATCAGTGCATTCTTCCAATAATGAGTTTGAAGATGAAATCCTGCCTTCTGCTAGAGGGGGAACCATTAAAGCACATGGTAGGGGGTTTGGGGGCGGGGGGAATTCATATTGAACAGACGTAAAATGTAAATGTGGCTTTATATCCATTCTAAAAGTTATTTGATCCCCGCCCCTTCACTACTCAACCCCCCCCCCCCATCCCGTCCCGTACATATACCGCCAGTCAGCTCAGAAGGCAGAGTGGAGACCAACGTCTACTGCAGGACACCCAGCTCTGAAGGCACTGCTGTGCCAGCAGCAGCACAGAAGTAAGGGTTGCAATGTGAAAAGTGATATTCATCGATATCATTTTTCACAGCAGATAGGTGAAGGATTCGGGGGAGGGGAGAAGAGCCCAGGTGACAGGGCTCTGGCTGTCCCCTTTAACCTTGCTTCCTGGGTGTGCACGGCCCTTCTGCATGAGTCCTAGCCACCTGGGGCTGGGACAGCGAGAGCTCTTTTTAATTAAAAATAAACAAACTGTACACTAGAAGTAAGAAATGTCTGATGCACATGCAAGCCATTATCATTATCCTGATACAGTAACTGGCCATGGCCTCATGTATTCCTTGCTGCTAACCTTAAGGGACAATATCCTCTTCCCCTAAGAAACTGACACTAAATTGACCTGGCAGAAGGCAGTACTAATGTGGAACGTTGAGAGGAAGAGACTAGAGAAATTGCTTGTAGGAAGGGGAAAAATGCAAGAAGTGTTTAAACTTAACTGTATTATGCGTTTTCCAGTACTGTACCTCTTTGCACATAGTTTTGGTCTGAGATGCTAGCTCTTTGCTGTCATGAAATCACAAATGAATGTGACAACTGCAGTACTTGCTTACATGGAAAACTACTAGGAAAGCTTTTATTGTATTTTAGCTATCCGTTTTCATTGTAATTTAGCAGCTGAGAATAGCTGTCTGGAAACGTGCGATTCCAGGGGCAAGTTAATGATAGAATGGTAAGGAGGTGTCATTTGATTTGTAAAAATCTGTAGAATCATAATTTCAGTGGTGTTGCCCTCCGTGATGTGGCAGGCAGGGACTTGCTGCTCCCAGCTCCAGGTCCTCCAGTTGGTGGAAATACGATGATGATGTCGGAAATGAGTAATTTGGGTTTCATTTGAAAGCTTTCTCCTGTGAACATAGTGGTACCAAACATGACAAACCTGGAACAATTACATAGATATATATTTGAGAAAATATTTAAAAATTAACTTCAGACTTTAATACAGACATGTCAAACATGTAGCCCGCACAAGGTTAAATTGTGGCCCTCATCTGACAGCGTTGCTATCTGATAATGCTCAGAACATGAAACTTGATTGATTTTTTTTTTATTTTAGTATTAAAGATGCTATAAATAGGAGTGCTTCAAGTTGATTTGCCATCATCAGCAAAAAAAAGCAGTTCAGAGGAATTGATTATCTGCTTTGTTTATTATGCAAAGACTTGTCAGGAGATACTGGTTAAAATGTCGGAATCCATCCAGAAATGGTATGCAATAGTTACATAATCTACATGGTACAACATAATTAATTACAACTCCAAAGTAACTTCTTACAAACTCCCTGTTTTTACTTTCATCTTGATTATTTTTAGGCATCGGGGGGAGAAGAGTACCAATTAGTAGCTGAATCTTTTTGGAGAATACCACCACTGGGGACCTGGTTAAACACAATGCTTGGTGGCACCTTGCATGCTATTAGAAGCACCTTAAACTGAATTTGATGAGGTTAGAGGGGAAGTACACTGAGCACCAGGAAAAAAATTGTAGATGCTGGGACAAGTGAGACTTGCCTTTAGACTAGGTCCCATGCATGAATTTAAAAAATATTGCTTCTTCAGTCAGCCTGAAGTATCCATTAAGCACAGTTTCATCATGTGACACAGGTAAGAAACTGTCTGAAGCCATCATTCTTAGTGAGAATATTGCATGGGAAGTAAAGTTAAGTGGGTGCATGGACCCAAAAGACCTCCATGCATATAAGATTGCATATTCCATAGAGTGCTACACCAAGAATGTATGTTGTAATGGGTTATGTCAAAAGGTTAAAAACAAACGCATACTGATTTTATTTATTTATTTATTTGCTATTGCAAACTGTGCAACTCAGCTGGCATTCATAAATTGCCTCACAGATGCTCTAATGGGTGGGAGAGCGGTGGCAAGAGTTGATGCAGAGACAAAGCACATATTTCTCTCTACTTAGAGTGAGATTGAAGAGGAACAAAGCTTAGCAGAAAGGCAAAGCAATCGTATCCGCAGAAGTGAATCACTGTGCATATCCTTAAAAGCTACAAAAGATGTGATGCTATCAAAAGCAGAAGAAAGTGCTGATTTCAACAGTACCATGAAGACCATTTGCAGCTGCTAAACATTTACAGAAAAGCATTTTGTCCTGGAGTAGGTAGGAGTTTGAAGGATTCATAGCTGATGTCAAATGCATGTATGTGGCAGGGTAACCATGTGGCCTGTACTATTTTTAAATGGTGCATGGTGGTCTGTGTCCTCAATATAACAGCACGTGGAGCACAAGGCTGCCATCCTATCACAAAGCCTCATGTTCAAATGCTTGAGTGAATGGCAGACTTCCAACATATACATGGCAACTGTACAGCATATGACTAATCTGTCACAGGGAGTGGCTGTTGGAAAGTCCAAATTATTTTACTGGAAGGCATTTGATTCAGCATTTGAAGACCCTTTCCTTACTCTGAGGGCTCAAAATAGCTGAGACAGTCCTGAGGTCATAAATGTACTAGAGCAGTGGTGGGCAATCTGCGGCCACTTAGAGCTGCAGATGGCCATGCCTATGGACGGTCAATGTAAACAAACTGTCTCGTGGCCTGCCAGTGGATTAACATGAGGGGCCGCAGGTTGCCCACCACTATACTAGAGGCATTCACATGCTGCTTACCGTTTGGTGATCAACATAGCTCTGCAAGTGTCATAATGTGATGGATGTCTTCCTAGAAGCAAATAGAGAAAAATTGCCACTGACAAGCAGTACATTTATACCTGCTATCAAGAGGGTAGTTTTTCAAGCAGTGGAATGGCTCTGGAATGGTCAAGTATACTAAAACTCCCCTCCCTCTGTCTGGCATGGATTGCTCTTGGAGGATGGAGTGATCACATCAGTCGTGTGAAATATCATGCTCTCCCACATCAATCTTCAGCTAATCAAATGGTCACATGGAAAGACCAGATGCTCACCGCCCTGCAAATGTTTCGTCAGCAGCCTGCCTTGTACAGAAATGTGTGAGCGTGGCACAGACAAAGATCAATTTAACTGTGTCTAGCAGTGGTGTTCTAGATGGAGATGACGCTGATGGATGAATGAATACATTGATGAATAAATGTTTTCTGTCCTACATGTCAAGGCTAACTTCCCTAGGGTTGATCTTCAGCAATGTCCTTTTGTAATGTAAGCAATGCATCCTTATGGTAAAGTATAATTTTAAAGAATGATTTTTAAACACTTACTTTAGTTGTTTTGGGTTTGTCCTGTTTGCTGCCAATGTGTTCATGGGGGGGAAAATGCACTTTTGAATGTTACCCAGTGATGTTGTATTACCAATTTTCACCAACCAGTGGACCTGGAGCGGAGAGGTAGTGGGGACAGCAAGTCCTCCTGCCATTGAACTATTCTGTAGGATTTTTTTTTTAAACAAATCAAATGACCTTTCTATTGCTAACTTGCCCATGGAATGAGATTTTACTGCACTGTGTTCCCACACTATGAGGAAACCATGTTACAGGTCATCCTTGTTTGAGCAATAATGTCGTAGAAAATGAAATCCAGGCAAATAAAATGCATTTTCTGTGTTTCTGAGGGCAATGAAGGGATTGATATAAACCATCCGAAGGTTTGATCCTTGGATACCTGGTTAAGAATGTAGAGGAAGCATCTATACGTAACCTATAACAGATTCCTAGTCAAAACGGGAAAACTGCGTAAGTGGTTGGTGATAGTAATTAAACTTTGATCTGATATGAGAAAAGTATAGAGTTATCGTATTACTAAGTCAAACCCAGATAATCTTGCTCTTCCTAGGTCCTGAATGAAATACACATGCTGATGTGAATCCTGTCTGTTTTTTGTCATAAAACTTAGTAGCAACTATTTACCAGCTAAACTGTTTCCTGGTCGAGGCTAGGAAAGTAGGTTGGTATATCTTTTCACATCTGTGAAAAATCCACTTCCTTGAGCAATGTACTTACCTTCCTCTCTCCCCCAGTCAGGAATTCAGAAATAGAGAAGAATGTTAAACCCACTAACTCTATATGCTTGTGCAGATGGCAGACTGAGAACTCATTATATGGGTTAAGTATTTAGGTAACTGATGTTAGGGATATGTAACTGTAACAGGTACAGAGGGTTAAAGTTCTGGAAACTGTGGCAATGATAGGTTATATGGCTGTCAAAGAATATCCTCTTGGTACTTTGCCCAGTCTCTCTTATCACTATGGATGGCCACAGTTAACATATATATTTAACAAATTAAAATTGTTTGAAAAGAGGTTGAAAGCTGACTATTGAAATTAATGCAGTTTCTTGCATGACTAAATGTTCACAAGCTAAAATTAATAATTTTAAAATAGGAAAAAATGGTGGTAGGGAACTTTAAAATATACTTACTAATGTTTATTAGTAAGTTGGTTGTGGTTGGTTTTTTATCTTGAAAACCATAACTATATGGCTAATTGAAGACACTGTCAGACTACAGATTTTTGGAGTTTAATCCTAAATTTTAATGTCTTTAAATTGAATTTGGAAGGGAAAGGCACAAAAGGAGCAGCAAGCAATCAGGTGTTTCAAATGGAAGTAAATATGGTGCAATTATCTTCCCTTGTTAATAGGGAAAGCTTTGTAGTAAATATTTTTTTTCTGAAACAGTTGCCACGGTGCATAACACTGAATTAAAGTATCCTGAAGGTGCTGGATGTGACTCCATTGTTGAGCCCATTTCAAAACACAACTTTAGAATGGAACATAATTCCCCTACCCCCACCCTAAGTAGTAGCCTTTCAAAATGCAACTTTGAGGGAGGGTGGGGTGGATTCTTTATTTAAAACAAAAGTTGTTGGGTTTTTTTGGGGCTTTTCATACAATTTTAATAGTAAATGGCTGAAACTATTCTGAAATTTCTCCATGGCAGGCAGTGGTACTAATTTTTAAAGGCATTCTCCTCAAATTGTCAGCTAAGGATCTTGATCTGCTACAATGGAAAGTTTTTGTAAAAATACTTCAGCATTAAAGGATCAATGTTTCTGCAGTTCATAACTGGAAAGCTTCTGTCAGAGGTTGGTGAATAATATTTTACTCCGAAAAAATTGCCCTCTTCAGAGTGGCCACTGCTCATTGGGAACAAGGGGACTGAAGAGACAGGCTGCCTTCAGATAAGAGATCCATTTCGCTACAACCTGTGCGGGAGGAAGCTTGGGCTGTTCTCAGCAAAGATGGCAGTCACTTTCCTTTTTCCCCAATAGATGTGAAGATGAGCTGCCCTCATCCTTGAGGGCAGCCCCTGCAGAAGGGGGCACTGTGGGGAGGAAGATATTATGGAGGAATCCAAGGGAACCTTGGGAATGTAAGGGAGACAGTGTAGCCCACTCAGCAGCCGTTTGGGAGGCTTGCATTTGGACATCCCAGGTTTAATTTTGAACATGAAGTGTTCACCAGAATTCTTTCTCCTTTAAAGTAACAGTCACTGATGTTGGGGTCTCTCAAGAGAAGGGACACACATGATTTAGTTTTTTGTACTAGTCTACCAATACTTCTGTTATCATCCTTATTTTCACTTTTTTTCCTTCTGTACAACTCCCAGGCACTGTTTGCTTCATTCCATGGATGTGATCCAGCAGCGGAAAACTTCCCATCCCCCACTTTTGTGCAATCATTTTGGGTTAAAAATTCAACCTTAAAGGCACAAAAGTGAGCCATCCTGCTTATTGCTTGACCTCTAATCTTGAGGTGGAGAAGCTGCCATTCTAGCATTCATCCATCTTTATCACTATATCTTGTGTATGCCTTGGTGGAAAAGAAAATATTTATTCCACTGTGCTATAGCTCAGATCTTTTTGTGTAGGAGCCTTAACTATTTCACAAAAGTCTCTTTTCTAATGTACTGCTCTGTAAAATTGAAGAGACCTTTGCTATGGAAAACAGTGTAATGCAGAAAGAAAAGGAGTACTTGTGGCACCTTGGAGACTAACCAGTTTATTTGAGCATAAGCTTTCGTGAGCTACAGCTCACTTCATCGGATGCATACTGTGGAAAGTGTAGAAGATCTTTTTATACACACAAAGCATGAAAAAATACCTCCCCCCCACATCTAGATAAGCTATTACCAGCAGGAGAGTGAGATGCGGGGAGGTATTTTTTCATGCTTTGTGTGTATAAAAAGATCTTCTACACTTTCCACAGTATGCATCCGATGAAGTGAGCTGTAGCTCACGAAAGCTTATGCTCAAATAAATTGGTTAATCTCTAAGGTGCCACAAGTACTCCTTTTTCTTTTTGCGAATACAGACTAACACAGCTGTTACTCTGAAAAGTGTAATGCAGGAAATCCAAGGATGAAGTCTGTGACTGAACAGTTGTTCAACAAGGCCAGTAATGTGGATCAATTTGTAAACCTTTGTGTCGCTTACATAAGCAGTCTAAACCAGTGATGTTCAGCCAGAGGGCTGAATATGTGTTTAAAAATTAGAGCCACAATCCGTACTCTGGAGCAGAATCTTTACCCTATGCTGCTCCCTATCAAAATTGGAAACCGAACATGCACATGTGGCTCCTACATCTCCCTCCTTGTACCAACTGATATGAAAACATGTTTGAAGAAAGAGTGGTTGAAGCATGTTGTACAGAAAGTATTTGACTGCTTCGTGGCCTAAAGGAGAACATTGCAACCTGGCACAAGGTAAAGCAGCCCCCAGTATCCTATAACTTGGGATGGGGCATAGAGTTGAGGAGGAATAACTGATAGCTATTGCTCACTTTTTCCCCCCCCCCTTCCTCTCTTCTGGCATACTCAGGCAGATGTTTAGGGCAGGACAGCTATTCTTTGCTAGAATTAGCTCTAGGCTTGGTAAGAACCTGTTGAACACAAATTCTACTCCCTGGGACTTGCACAGTACACCTGAGCTGTTGCTGTTCCTTCCCTGTGATGCCACAGGTGGTCAATGGTGGAGTTGCAGAGAAGGGACAGAGCATTCCTCTGTCTTGCAGCTGTGTCAAGGTTCCTTCCCCACTCTGAACTCTAGGGTACAGATGTGGGGACCTGCATGAAAAAACCTCTAAGCTTATTTTTACCAGCTTAGGTTAAAACTTCCCCAAGGTACAAACTATTTTACCTTTTGTTCCTGGACTTTATTGCTGCCACCACCAAGCGTCTAACAAATATAACAGGGAAAAGAGCCCGCTTGGAAATGCCTTACCCCCCCTTTCCTGGGGAAGGCTTGATAAAAATCCTCACCAATTTGCATAGGTGAACACAGACCCAAACCCTTGGATCTTAAGAACAGTGGAAAAAGCAATCAGGTTCTTAAAAGAAGATTTTAATAGAAGAAAAAGTAAAAGAATCACCTCTGTAAAATCAGGATGGTAAATACCTTACAGGGTAATCAGATTCAAAACATAGAGAATCCCTCTAGTCAAAACCTTAAGTTACAAAAAGACACACAAACAGGAATCTACATTCCATTCAGCACAACTTATTTTATCAGCCATTTAAACAAAACCAAATCTAATGCATATCTAACTAGATTGCTAATTAACCCTTTACAGGAGTTCTGACCTGCATTCCTGCTCTGGTCCCAGCAAAAGACATCACGGATAGAGAGAACCCTTTGTTTCCCCCCGATCCAGCTTTGAAAGTATCTTGTCTCCTCATGGGTCATTTTGGTCAGGTGCCAGCGAGGTTGTCTTAGCTTCTTAACCCTTTACCAGTGAAAGGGTTTTTCCTCTGGCCAGGAGGGATTTAAAGGTGTTTACCCTTCCCTTTATTTTTATGATAAGCTGATACAGGGAAGCACTTGGGGAGATGTCAAATTAGCCTATGGGGATAACTTAAATTTAAAAGTTGCAGAACATGGCTTAAGGAACAAACTTGGCATTTGCTTACAGCACTGAAAGTTTCAGTTTTCTTTTCTGACTGCTGCTTGGTTTTATCATAAATTTTATACCACTTGTTGAGGCTCTGTAACTTTTCTTTAATAGAATGTTTCAGTTAGCTAGCACACTTTATGAAATATATTTATTAAGTATATTTCATAGTTCTATCTATTCTACTGAGGCTGTGAATACATAATAGGCTTTTAGTGTAACATCTTTTAGATACAGTTGCATCTGATGCATTCAAGCTGTATTGAACAAGATTAAAGAAACATTAAAATCACTTGCACGATAAAAGCTCTTCCACGTGGGGATTGGGGTGTGTGTATTGTAACAAAGTAAATGTTAATCAGTGATGTCAGTCCTGTGGCTTGAGGACTCTCTCTTAAAGCTCTAAACTGAAGAAAATATGTAAACACTTAGTGCTTGTCTACACATACAATGCTTAGTGAAAACGCTACCTATGCTGACAGGCAGAGCCGTCCCTTGAGTACGGCAAACTGGGGCAACTGCCCCATACTTTGGAGGGCCTTATGCTTTATTAGGGGGAGGTGGGTGGGAAGGTGGGGGGGACGGACGAGGAGCCCCCCCGCCCCCGAGAAAATCCCTCTCCCTCCTGCACTTCCTGTCTGCTGGTGGGCTCTGCTGATTAGTGCTTGCCGCAGATCAGATGATTCATGACATCAGGAGGCGCTGGGGTGGGAGGGGAGAGGAGTGAGTGCGCAGTATGCTTGGGGGAGGCAGAGCAGAACTCAGCAGGCTGGAGGTGGGACCTTGGGGAAGGGGTGGAGTGGGGGCAGGGCCTGGGGGGGAGCACCCCTGGCACATTAGAAACTTGGCACCTATGTCCTGGATCCCGCACACACCCTTAGGGACAGCCCTGCTGATAGGAAAATTTCTTCTTTTGGTGTAGGCATTCCAGTTCCCTGAGAGGCGCTAGCTATGTTGACTAGAGAAGCTGTCCTATTGACATAACGCCATCTATACGGGGGGGTTGGTTTGGTTTATCTGTGTTGCTTAGAGGTGTAGATTTTCCACACCCTGAGCAATGTAGTTATACTGACATAAGTCTGTAGTGTAGCTCAGGTGTTAGATTATAAATTTTTCAGGGCATGGAATGCTTTGAACTACATGGCAGTAAGCATGCTGTAGGTGCTAAATGAATGAATAAGACAATTTTGGCTTCTGAGTACTTTAAATGTTAAGTCTCTGGTATATGATTGTCATAGTCTAGTCAAAGACCGAAGGCTTCTAAATCTTTTTTGCAATGGTGGTTCATGGTTTCCCTTGGTAACAGTAAATTTTACTTTAAGAAAATCTGCCCCTGTATTCCAAGGAGTACTTTAATACAAAGTTTTTAAGTTGTATTCTGTTTATAAAACCTCTCCTCACTGACACATGTTGCATAGGGGCATAATGTACGTTGGTCACATTCCATTACAGAGACCTTGAATTAGAAGTTACCAAGTGCATGCAAACCGAAAATCTAAACTTTGGAACTACTGCAGTTGGTAGTACCTACCATTGTTTTTGAGGCGGGTGGGTGGGATGGAATAACAGTATCCAAGTTTCAAACCAATATCTTTTGTCTGTCGACAGGCAGAGGATTCTGGATGAGTGATACTGGCTGCTTAATACTTTCCCATATCTTGGATGCTGATTCAAATAATTACTGTAAAAAACACTTCATGAAGGGTGAACTCAAACCTGATACTACAATTGCCTGGCATAAATCATGTAACTGCATGTGAGGTCTTCCAGATCCACCCCCTCCCCCTCTACAAAACCCAAGGACTTTCCTGATACTCAGAAGCTAGAAGTAATTTGTCCATTGTTTCTTTGTGGTTTCCCTATCTTTCTCTTATAATTTAGTTTGTAAGCTATTTGGAACCAGGACTGTTGCTTATTTTTGTACCCTACTTAGCACAAAGGGGCCCCAGCCATGGATCAGGGCTCCAAGGTACAATTGTAATACAGAGATGGAAGCATTGCTTCCCTGTTTTCTGCCTGAAGACAGGAGAATCAAAGGAAGGCTGTCTTTCAGGCACACAGGCAATTGTTATTTGATAGGTCACAGACTATTCCTTTTGTCTTTCAGTAGATTAAAGAGTTAGTCTTTGGGGTAGGGGTGGGGAAATCGTAGTTCTTGAAACCATTAAAGGTAAAGCTGAAAGGGGTCAAGTAAGAGGTTTATGATCTTATACAGTTCTCAAGCAGCATCTATTAACACAGTTCTCTCTAGGAATTTGGATTTTTTTCAGTGAGCTCTGCAAATCATTTGAGTTAGTTATCTGAAAAAGGCACAAGTTTTAAGTTCTGTTGTCCCTTGGGTTTTAAACCCACAATTTCCTTCAGTAACTCTATTCTGTAATCAAATGGGGAGGGGGAATCTGCTGCTTTGTCATGTAAACTTCTGTAGCACAAACAAGAACAGCATGAAGTGTTCTGAAATCTGAAGCTTGTTTCTTTCCCTGAAAGCATTCTCTAGTACTGTATTGCCATGTAACTGGACTTGGAATGTGTTATTGTCAGGAAGGGAATCTAAAGATTTTGAACGTCAGCAAACCACTTAGTGTTGTCGCTCCTCATTCTGCCCACATGTGGAACAAGGACAATATTCCTCTGCTTCAGAAGAGTGCTGTGAGGCTTAGAGTGACTACAGGTCCTTGCTTGTCAGAATTTGTTTTAGACCAAAATCTCAGACCACATGTTAGCTTGTTTTTCAAAGCTCTGTGGGTAACTTCCATTTAAACCAGAAGAGATACAAAATAGGACATCAGGACTCTCTGCTGAATGAATTATACCAAAATGGTAGCCTCTTCCATGGTTCAAAAGACATGTGGGATATGGAAGGATATGCAGAACCGCACTTCTGTTTTCCCATGCAAACACTAGTCTGGACCCCATTTTGCTTCTGGCAATGCCATTTATGAGAATAGATTCTTGTGTTAAAAACAGAAATTTTGGAGATGATCAAAAATCTCTAAACACTAAGTTTGTCTTGGTTTACTAGATGTAAGTTTTACCCTCCTTGAACTTTTCTGGCTCAGTTTTTTTTATTTGTTCCTTGCTACTTAGTCTTGCTCTCTCAAGAGTTAAGTGCAGAGTTCTTGTAAGATTTTTATGCCTTCTCCACACTAAACAAAAGGACAGGATGATAGACTAGAAGAGTGTGAATTCTTTTTGCCTGCATGCAGGCTTCTAAACCAAAATAAAGCTGCTAAGTTTAATTTTCCAATTTTGATCATCTCCAACCTTTTATCAAAACTACAAAGATCAAAAATGATTTCCAGTGCCATGTTTCATGTCAAACTCTTTAAATTTCAGACCATTGTAAATTGACAGTATACTGCATCTGTGGACTTATGTCCACACACAAACACTTGTTTCTTATTTCTCTAAGTGGAGATTGTTTGTTTGCTTTTGCTTTTTAACCTATTTGAGCATGTGTTGAGTGTTAAGCTTTCCCTCCACTGGCTTGTCTTTGTATTGTCTAAAATTGTGGTCCCCGGGTGATAAGGTAAAATTATTTTGGATATTTCCTCCATAGGAAATATCCAATGTGTACAAAAGTCTATCTAGCCTATAGTCCCATACTGCTACCCATCACTGTATCAAAGTCTTTCCATGTAAAATCAAGTTCCTAGTGGATTTCATGAAGTCACTAGCACTTCTCCCTTTCTGGGGTAGAATTCTTTTTTGGGGTAGGTAATTTTGCAGAGGGGTTTGGGAATAAAACAGCTGTGAATTGAGTGTCACTTATGATGGAAAGGACTTTTTCAAAAAGAAGCTTTGCAACTTTTCCAAAAGATGGTCAGATGTGGGATTCACATTTTTCTCCTCTGAAAGATTGTTCTGTGGCCAGATTCCCTTTCCAAAGATGCTTTGTCACCAGTTCTCATGTGCTTCATTCTGGGCTTTCTGATGTGCCCTGTCTCAGGAGTGTACTTGCAGATATCATGAGGGTTCATAGATCAAAGCTGTCTGATATAACCATTAGTTGCTTTGGAAATTAGGACCCTGGCCTTAAAGACCTTATAGACCTACACTGCAGTTTGGAGTTGATTCCTAGCGTTGCGCAGTGGCTCTAGTTCTTCTCTGACTAGCGTGCCAAATGCATTGCAACATGGGCAGTGGCTCAAGGTAGCCCATGATCTCAAAACTTAGGGGTCACCTCCCAGCTGTACTATAGACATATCCAAAGTGGCATTGAAGGCTGATTGGGAACTAGTAGAGGGACTTGAGCAAAGGCCTTATGTACTCACAGCCATGGGGAACATGGGCAGTTCCATTTCATACATAAGAACAGCCATCCTGAGTCAGACCAGTGGTTCATATAGTCCAGTATCTGGTCTTCAGACGGTGGCCAATGCCAGATGCTTCAGAGAGAATAAACAGAACAGGTAATCATCAAGTGATCCCTGCTGTCCATTCCCAGCTTTTGGCAAACAGAGGGTAGGGACACTTCAGAGCATGGTTTTGCATCCCTGCCAATCCTGACTAATAGCCATTGATGGACCTATCCTCCATGAACTTATCTCGTTCTTCTTTTAACCCTGTTATAGTCTTGGCCTTCACAACATCCTCTGGCAAGGAGTTCCACAGATTGACTATCATTGTGTGAAGAAATACTTCCTTTTGTTTCTTTTAAACCTACTGCCTATTAATTTCATTTGGTGATCCCTAGGTCTTGTGTTATGTGAAGGGGTAAAATAACGCTTCCTTATTTACTTTCTCCACACCAGTCATGATCTAGACCTCTATCATATCCCCCTTAGTTGTCTTTTTTCCAAGATGTATAGTCCTAATCTTTATTAATTTCTCCTCCATATGGAAGCTGTTCCGTACCCCTATTTATTTTTGTTGCCCTTTTCTGAACCTTTTCCAATTCAAAAAATCTTTTTTGAGGTGGGGGGACGGGACCAGATCTCCATGCAGTATTCAAGATGCGGGCATACCATGGATTTATATAGAGACAGTATGATGTTTTCTGTCTGTCCCTTTTCCTAATGATTCACAACGTTCTTTTAACCTTTTTCAACTGTCATTGCACATTGAGTGGATGTTTTTCAGAGAATCCTCCACAATGACTCAAAGAGCTTTGAGTGGTAACAGCTAATTTAGACCCCATCATTTTATATGTATAGTTGAGAGTTTTCCAATGTGCATTACTTTGCATATATCAACATTGAATTTAATCTGCCATTTTAGTTGCTCAGTCACCCTGTTTTGTGAGGTCCCTTTGTAACTCTTTGCAGTCAGGTTTGGACTTAACTATCTTGAGTAATTTTTGTATCATCTGCAAATTTTGCCACCTCACTATTTACCCCTTTTTCCAGATCATTTATGAATATGTTGAACAGTACTGGTCCCAGTACAGACCCCTAGGGGACAACACTATTTGCCTCTCTCTCCACTGTGAAAACTGACCATTTATTCCTACCCTGTTTCTTATCTTTTAACCAGTTACTGATCCGTGAGAGGACCTTCTGTCTTATCTCATGACCGCTTACTTTGCTTCAGAGCCTTTGGTGAGGGATCACCATTGTCCACATGCTTGTTGACCCCCCTCAAAGAATTCTAGTAGGTGAGGCATGATTTCCCTTTACAAAAACCATGTTGACTCTTCCCCAACAAATTGTCTTAATCTATGTGTCTGATAATTCTGTTCTTTACTGTAATTTCAACCAGTTTGCCTGGTAATTAAGTTAGGTTTACTGTAATTGCTGGGATTGCCTCTGGAGTCTCTTAAAAATTGGTGTCACATTAGTTATCCTCCAGCCATTTGGTACAGAAGCTGACCTGTTGGAGCCTGTGCATTGTCTTAATTCAATTTCAGTAAATTATAGCAATTCAGCCTGGGAGTGACCCATTCATGGATTATGGTGGCCAAGTCCTCACCTGGGAGGAACGTATGAAGTCTCCTAGTAAGCTGTAGTACCAGCTCTTTTGGGCAGGAGGGGAACTGATGCTATCTTGTTGTTCAAGCTTAGCAAGGAATCGAACAGGATTCTGAGACTTTTCACACAGCTTTGAAGGCATACAGTTCCCATTCATCAATGGAAGGTGGAGACAGTGACTTTGCCATCTTTTAAAGCTTTTCTCCCTTCCATTTGGGTCTTTTGCCTGGGTTCAGCTTGAGCCAACTGCTGTTCATCCAAGAGCTAATTTCCTGTAGGAATTCTGTCTCTAGAGGTGGTTGTATCAGTTTAAGAATGAGATTTTTAGCTGAGTGTATCAGTATGATGTTGGCAGGTAAACCAGGGGGTCCTGTCTCCCGGTTATCTCATGTTGACCCTGAAAACAGGTTAATATGGATTCCTGTGCCATGCTGCAGGTGAGGGCTTTGAAAAAGAACTTGAAACTGCTGTATTGCTAGGCCATCTACTCCTGCTGTGAAATATAGGGGTCTGAGTATGTTATGGGCCACTGAATAAAAAACTGCAACGAATTCCAACAGAATGAGCATGGGGATCTTGGCTATGTCTGTGGTCATGAGGAGGCAATCTTTGTAGTGCCACTAGAGCAGCCTGTGTGCTGTGCGCTGGCTATGAGGTATCCAGAATGTTGGCTGATATAACGTTTTGGAGCTTGGACATTTTGGATTTTTTTCCCCCACACTTATTGAGGAACAGGATGATGGAATGGCAAATTATGCATGTTTCAAGGAGTTTGGAAGGTATGCTTCTCTGAATCCTCCTTGAGACCATTCCTTGCTGAGGCCTCAGCAGCAGCAGTGGGGAGATGAGATGGTTTAGACATTGTGGAAGTGCAGGCAAGGTACCTCATAATGGAAGCCAGGCAGTCTCTTCTCCCACCCCCTCGGGAGTGGAGGTGAACCTGGCTGAATATATGCTTGGACTCTGGGACTTTGCTAAGCTCTGACAACAAACTGAGTGCGGTGCAGTGGAGGGAAGGGGGAGAGTGGCATATTCAACTTGAACACTTGTTCTTTTGGACGTTCATACCTGTAGGTGGGGAAAATGAGGTGAAGGCATACTGACAAAGATATTGTGGGGGTGGGTGTTGGATTTATTATTCTCACACAGATGGTTCTCTGTGTTTTTTCAGATTAATACTGTGTTCTCCTTTCCCTAGAGTTAGTTTTTTATACACACATACAGCATTTGCAAGTGGAGAAGCTTTGCATATTGAGGGAGCCAGGGGAAGATTTTTAGCTTCCTCTGTTTCTGGGTGGAGACATGAGCAGGCTTTTTTTTTTTTTTTTTTTTTTTTTTTTTTTTTTAAAAAGAAGAATCAACCCCATAGGTATTGTACCTGGCACTTGCTGCTTCCAGCAACACCTGGGAGAAGGGTTACAAGGAGGATGGTTCAAACCCTTTGAAGCATTTACTATTCTCATTAAGGTCACTTTGTCTCCTTGATTGCAGTGGCATAGTCCTGTAGATGTTTGTGCTGCCAGCCAGGGGATTGAATGTGTGTTTGCCCATAGCATCCTAACTTTCTCCACATGCACTTCATCTGCAATAGTTCATCTTGTCTAGTTGGCAGCCGGTATCAAGTGGAGTGCCCCAAGGGTCGGTCCTGGGGCCGGTTTTGTTCAATATCTTCATAAATGATCTGGAGGATGGTGTGGATTGCACTCTCAGCAAATTTGCGGATGATACTAAACTGGGAGGAGTGGTAGATACGCTGGAGGGGAGGGATAGGATACAGAAAGACTTAGACAAATTGGAGGATTGGGCCAAAAGAAATCTGATGAGGTTCAATAAGGATAAGTGCAGGGTCCTGCACTTAGGACGGAAGAATCCAATGCACCGCTACAGACTAGGGGTCCGAATGACTAGGCAGCAGTTCTGCGGAAAAGGACCTAGGGGTGACAGTGGACGAGAAGCTGGATATGAGTCAGCAGTGTGCCCTTGTTGCCAAGAAGGCCAATGGCATTTTGGGATGTATAAGTAGGGGCATAGCGAGCAGATCGAGGGACGTGATCGTTCCCCTCTATTCAACATTGGTGAGGCCTCATCTGGAGTACTGTGTCCAGTTTTGGGCCCCACACTACAAGAAGGATGTGGATAAATTGGAGAGAGTCCAGCGAAGGGCAACAAAAATGATTAGGGGTCTAGAACACATGACTTATGAGGAGAGGCTGAGGGAGCTGGGATTGTTTAGCCTGCAGAAGAGAAGAATGAGGGGGGATTTGATAGCTGCTTTCAACTACCTGAAAGGGGGTTCCAAAGAGGATGGCTCTAGACTGTTCTCAATGGTAGCAGATGACAGAACGAGGAGTAATGGTCTCAAGTTGCAGTGGGGGAGGTTTAGATTGGATATTAGGAAAAACTTTTTCACTAAGAGGGTGGTGAAACACTGGAATGCGTTACCTAGGGAGGTGGTAGAATCTCCTTCCTTAGAGGTTTTTAAGGTCAGGCTTGACAAAGCCCTGGCTAGGATGATTTAACTGGGAATTGGTCCTGCTTCGAGCAGGGGGTTGGACTAGATGACCTTCTGGGGTCCCTTCCAACCCTGATATTCTATGATCTGTGAATCATGATGATCTTGATTGCAACCATACTGCTGATAGTGGACAACAGGTGATTATATTATTCTATTAACTCATTGGCACCTCTGACTTGAGTTTGGGTGACTTGTTCTCCTAAGGCAAGTTGAAAACCTCAGGAGATCAGAAGTCTTTGGTAGTGAACTGGCTGGTGTAAAGGAACTGGATGTATCTGCCTGGATGACATAGAAATGGGACCAAAAGGGTGGTGGTGTACTGGTGACATCTGATATCCAGTTCTAGGCTTAAAGAAAGGATCCAACCACATGCACATCTGCATGTGTGTCCATTGACTGCCTAGGAGAATCCTATTGTCTCCATGTAGACTAAGGTCAGATACTACTGTACCACTGATGTTGCCTATATGAAGACTGAGGACAAGGAATTTTGGGATTTTCCAGTACCATGGTGGGCAGCAGTTCTCTGTAACTTCCTCTAGGAAGCTGACTGGTTTCCATCTGGAGGTGCTACTAGGAGTCCTAGGTCCCCCTTTTCCTTCACCTCAAAGGTCCCATGAATACATTCAGATGGCTTTTGTTTCTGTGATGGAATGTCCTCTGTGGCTTGCGGGGAATAGGACTGGTACTCCACCTTTTTTTCTAATATGTCCTGGAGTCTGTCTGGTCTTGTGACACTATCCTGTGGGGACTGGCCATGCCAGATTAAGATTGAAGATGGCATTGAACCATGTTAGTGATGCTGGCAAGTTTGGATGCTTCATCCAAAATGAGATCATGGATTGATGATGATGATTTTGTTGATTGCAGACCTTCCATTCAGCAGCAGGCACTTGAAGCCCTCTTCTCTATTTAAAGTTGCTTCAGATGTCCAACTTTAGGATTTATCCTAGTGCATGGTGATCATGCAGATTTGGGAGGGTGTGGGGAAATAGGGTTTGAAGTCCTTTTGAAGGTGCTGGTGTACCGATTTTCTGGATCCTAAGAGCAGCATTGTGCTGTAACTAGAAAATGTGCACGGTAGCCCTCAGATGGGAACAACTGATGAAGAGTGGTGGTGTAGTGGATTGTAATGGACATTACTTCCCTTTCCCTTTTTTATATTACTCCATCAGCAACAGGGATTTCACATTCCTGCGAAGGCTGCTGCTGTTGGGAGGATATGGAGGAGTCAATAGGGTGAGGTAGGTAGGTGGAAGGGTAGCCAACAAGGAGGGACTCTTATGTTAAATCATCTACATGCTGGGGAGGGGTGGAGAGAGAAAAAGAAAATCCCTGCACTTCCATATACAGACAAGTTAAGAAACCATTAACTTGGGTTTGAATAGAGACTGGGAGTGGCTGGGTCATTACACAAATTGAATCTATTTCCCCATGTTCAGTATCCTCACACCTTCTTGTCAACTGTCTAAATGGGCCATCTTGATTATCACTACAAGGTTTTTTGTTTTTGTTTTTTGTTTTCCTGCTGATAATAGCTCATCTTAATTAGCCTTTTACAGTTGGTATGGCTACTTCCACCTTTTCATGATGTGTGCGTGTGGGGGTGGGTGGGTGTGATATATGATCATCTTACTATATGTTCCATTCTGTGCATCCCATGAAGTGAGCTGTAGCCCATGAAAGCTTATGCTCAAATAAATTTGTTAGTCTCTAAGGTGCCACAGGTACTCTTGTTTTTTTTTTTTTTTTGAGGTATTGCTGTTTATCTTTGTGAATATGAAAATAACCTTAAATTTTTATAGAGCAAAGCCACAGAAATGTTGATCTCAATTCTGATTCCCTAAGAAAGTATAGGGAAAATGATGTAAAACTTCTGTGAAACAACTCCTGGTTTACTTAACTAGTGCTTGATATCCTACGTAGTAGTGCACTTACGTTGTCCATTTTCTGAGCATGTGAAACTTGGTTAGCTCGTTCACTGTCTTCCGAAAGAAAAGGAAGGTGTATGGCTTGGCTGCAATGAATGTGTCTTCAAATGAAGATAACATTGAATCTCAAACCTTTTCAAACAACAAAGTGGAAATCGGGTATCCTGCCCATTTAGGGACTGCTGGAATGTGTGTGTATCTGGCCTGGGACTGTTTGATAAAATGCCTCCCTTTGCTGCTGCTTCCTTAATGGAGACTGACGGGATGAGAGCCTAACTTCTTACTCTTTGAAAGATAGCAAAAAGAAGAGGGTTTCAGCATAAGAAGTCACTTAGCTAGGGCAACATACCTTGCAGGAGGACCAGGCTCAGTCTTGCTTTGCGTCTCATCATTGTGTGGTCAAAAATTGACTCTCTCATATTTTTATTTTTATTTTTTAGTGTATAATTGCACTGTTACAAATTCTTAATGAGCATATACACAATTGGATGCAACAAATGTTTGATGCCACAGGGATCTGAACTACAAGGCCTTCATCCATGCCTCTTACCTCCCTGATTGTACATCTACCGTCCTCTCAACAAAAGTCAGAGTTGCTGCTCGTTATGCTGTCAAGGTGAATAAACAGAATTTACTTCTCTGCTGAGTCTCTGACAAGGATCCTTCATTGAAGGAGCCTGACAATAGCTTGTTTAATCAGAAGACTATTTTGGTGATAGGAAACATATAAATGCCATAGTGTTAACCAGAGTACCCTACATTTCTCTTATGCTTTAGAACAAGGGTCAGCAACCTATGGCACGCGTGCCAAAGATGGCACGAGAGCTGATTTTTAATGGCACGCTGCTGCCTGCTGAGTCCCAGCCACCGGCCCTGCTCAGCATGCTGCCGAACCCATGCTGGGACCCCGGCAGGCAGCATTGTTCCATTAAAAATCCTGCCCGCCCGGCCTGCTCTTCTCTGCGGGAGCGCGCCCTCCTCCCCCCCCCCCCCCCCCGGCGCGGCTGCTGCTGCAGAGCAGGCAAGCTTCCCCCCTCCCCCGCCTCTTCCCCAAGCATGCTGCGTTCCTGCCCTTCTTCCTCTCCCTCCCTGCTGCTGATCAGCTGATGGCCCTTGCGAGGGAGGGGGAGAAGCGGAGCCGCAGCGCGCTCGCTGCTCCGGGGAGGAGACAGAAGAAGTGGGGGCGGGGCCTTGGAGAAAGAGGGGAGAATCAGGGCATATCCCCTCCAGCCCCCTGCTGTGAGCCTCTCTGGGCAGGGGGCTGGGAGCACCCCCACGAACCCAGCCCACACACCCAGCCTCATGCCCTGGCTCCTGCACCCCACACACGTACCCAGCCTCCTCACACCCCATGTCCTGACTCTTGCATCCCCCACATTCCTACCTGCACCCTTTGCACCAAATGGGAGCTGCCTAGGTAAGCACTCCACACCCCAACCCTGAGCCCCCTCCCTCATTCTAGCTCCAGGCCAGACCCTACACCCCAACCCCCAGCCTGCTCCTTCACCCCCAGCCCTGTGCTCAGGGCACTCCCACCCTCAGCTCAGTGCAGAGAGGGAGGAAGAGAATTGGCTAGAACCAGGGAGAAGGTAGGTACCCACTCTGTGGGAAGGGCTGGGATCCCAGACCGGCAGTGGGCTGAGCGGGGCCGGGGGACTGAACCCTAGACTGGCAGCGGGCTGAGCCGCTCAGCCCGCTGCCGGTCTGGGGTTCTGGCTGCCAGCCCCTTGCTAGCCAGGGTCCCGGCCGCAGGCCCTACTCAGCCTGTAGCCGGCCTAGGTGAACAGAACCCCAGGCTGGCAGTGGGCTGAGCAGACTGGTGGCGTAAGATCAGCATTTTAATTTAATTTTAAGTGACGTTTCTTAAACATTTTGAAAACCTTGTTTACTTTACATACGACAATAGTTTAGTTCTATAATCTATAGATTTATAGAGAGAGACCTTCTAAAAAACGTTAAAATGTATTACTGGCATGCGAAACCTTAAATTAACGTGAATAAATGAAGACTCAGGACACCATTTCACTTCTGAAAGGTTGCTAACCCCTGCTTTAGAAGATAGTGTAATGCTTTCATATAACTTGTTTTATTACAAAAAGGGTTATAGCTTCAAAAAGATTCAAGTTTTTGCGTTGACACATCTTGCAGTTCTGTCAAAATATTGTGCCTGGCTAGAGCCTTCCGGTATCTGTTGGAAATCTTCTGAAAGATTCCCATGCAGAACTTCCTGTAATTTAAATAATGTGCTCTTACACTACTTGATATAGGAAGTCTAGTCATGTCATGTTCTACACAGCATGCATCTCTGACCAGCTGACCACTCTTGCTTAGGGTTGTGGATTAAGTTAAAATACAGCACTTGGGCTAACGTTCCTGCAGGGCTGTTCATTTGAGATAAGTAGTACAATGTAGGCAACAAGAAATTTGTTAGGTTTCAAGTAGTGGAGGATTTTCCTACTGAGCCTTTTCACTCCACCTCTAACAGATTCAAGAGGCATCAAACAAATATGGATGTTGGGAAATGAAAAATTTAAGAGGAGCTGTCTCATCAGGTGTGGCCTGGGGAGAAAAATCTTTCATTCCTTTTAAAATTTTGGTGTCAGAGAATCTGATGATGGGAGTAGAATTAGTAATTTCAGTTTCTAGTGGCTGTCCTATTTTCAATCTTAGTTCCTCATCTCAATTTTTATGCCTTTTTAAGAGAGGGCCAGTCTTTCAGTTTCTAGTGGCTGTCCTATTTTTCAATCTTAGTTCCTCATCTCAATTTTTATGCCGTTTTAAGAGAGGGCCAGTCTTATGTAGGCTGTAAACAACATTTAAATAGAACATTTAACCCATAGTGACAATACATATTTGGGGCAGTCAAAACAAATAAGATATCTCTTGTAGGGGGGAAAAGTTTCTCCTCTCATAGCAAACAATCCAAATAATTTTATATAGGATTGTAAAAGTCTCTAAATCAGACTTGACAGGCTAAAAAAAGATGAATTGTTAGTGATCATAAAGCCCTTGTAGAGCAGGTACTGGATGAGATCAGTGGAAATATTCTGAAGCTTCCTTAAATTAGACCTAATCTGAAAAACTCAAGCATATCATGCAATGCAAAACTTCGGTGGCTTGAGTATAGCATTAAACGCTGTTTTAATACTTTGAGATATTTAAATCAGACTTTCAAGAAATATCAGATCGTGGCGCAGTGTTTGAAATTTTTGAAAAGCTTACTGTCACAGTCATGGATAAAACTAAAAACAGCCAAAAAGTCCTACGAATTTCTTTTCTCGGCATGTTGCTGTTTAATTGGTTCAAGAGGGAGATAAACAAAAGACCTTTTGTATGGGCAGTTCAGTGTCAAACTTCCATCCATTAATTCTTAAAATAACTTTTTTGTAATATAATAGGAGGATTCTCTCCCTTTACTCTTTCATGCTCTGTCATAAATATAAAGGGAAGGGTAAACACCTTTAAATCCCTCCTGGCCAGAGGAAAAACCCTTTCACCTGTAAAGGCTTAAGAAGCTAGGATAACCTCGCTGGCACCTGACCAAAATGACCAATGAGGAGACAAGATACTTTCAAAGCTGGAGGTGGGGAGAAACAAAGGCGCGCGCTCGCTTGCTCGCTCTCTCTCTCTGTGATGCTTTTGCCGGGAACAGAACAGGAATGGAGTCATAGGGTACGTCTACACTATGGAATTAGGTCGAATTTATAGAAGTTGTTTTTTTAGAAATCGGTTTTATATATTAGAGTGTGTGTGTCCCACAGAAAATGCTCTAAGTGCATTAACTTGGCGGAGTGCTTCCACAGTACTGAGGCTACAGTCGACTTCCGGAGCATTGCACTGTGGGTGGCTATCCCACAGTTCCCGCAATCTCCGCTGCCCATTGGAATTCTGGGTTGAGATCCCAATGCCTGATGGGGCTAAAACATTGTCACGGGTGGTTCTGGGTACATATCGTCAGGCCCCCGTTCCCTCCCTCCCTCCCTCCGTGAAAGCAAGTGCAGAGAATCGTTTGGCGCCTTTTTTTCCTGAGTTACCTGTGCAGACGCCATACCACGGCAAGCATGGAGCCCACTCAGGTAACGGTCACCCTATGTCTCCTGGGTGCTGGCAGATGCGGTACTGCATTGCTACACAGTAGCAGCAACCCATTGCCTTGTGGCAACAGACGGTGCAATATGACTGGTAGCCGTCATCATCATGTCCAAGGTGTTCCTGGCCACATCGACCAGGAGCGCCTGGGCAGACATGGGCGCAGGGACTAAATTTGGAGTGACTTGACCAGGTCATTCTCTTTAGTCTTGCAGTCAGTCCTATTGAACCGTCTTATGGTGAGCAGGCAGGCGATATGGATTGCTAGCAGTCATATTGTACCATCTTCTGCCAGGCAGGCAAGAGATGAGGATGGCATGCAGTCCTTCTGCACCGTCTGCTGCCAGCCAAAGATGTAAAAGATAGATGGAGTGGATCAAAACAAGAAATAGACCAGATTTGTTTTGTACTCATTTGCTTCTCCCCCTGCCCCGTCTAGGGGACTCATTCCTCTAGGTCACACTGTAGTCACTCACAAAGAAGGTGCAGCGAGGTAAATCTAGCCATGTATCAATCAGAGGCCAGACTAACCTCCTTGTTCCAATAAGAACAATAACTTAGGTGCACCATTTCTTATTGGAACCCTCCGTGAAGTTCTGCCTGAAATACTCCTTGATGTAAAGCCACCCCCTTTGTTGATTTTTAGCTCCCTGAAGCCAACCCTGTAAGCTGTGTCGTCAGTCGCCCCTCCCTCCGTCAGAGCAACGGCAGACAATCGTTCCGTGCCTTTTTTCTGTGCGGACGCCATACCAAGGCAAGCATGGAAGCCGCTCAGCTCTCCTGTGCAATTAGGAGCACATTAAACACCACACGCATTATCCAGCAGTATATGCAGCACCAGAACCTGGCAGAGCGATACCGGGCGAGGAGGCGACGTCAGCGCGGTCACGTGAGTGATCAGGACATGGACACAGATTTCTCTGAAAGCATGGACCCTGCCAATGCATGCATCATGGTGCTAATGGGGCAGGTTCATGCTGTGGAACGCCGATTCTGGGCTCGGGAAACAAGCACAGACTGGTGGGACCGCGTAGTGTTGCAGGTCTGGGACAATTCCCAGTGGCTGCAAAACTTTCGCATGCGTAAGGGCACTTTCATGGAACTTTGTGACTTGCTTTCCTCTGCCTTGAAGCGCATGAATACCAAGATGAGAGCAGCCCTCACAGTTGAGAAGCGGGTGGCGATAGCCCTGTGGAAGCTTGCAACGCCAGACAGCTACCGGTCAGTTGGGAATCAATTTGGAGTGGGCAAATCTACGGTGGGGGCTGCTGTGATGCAAGTAGCCCACGCGATCAAAGATCTGCTGATATCAAGGGTAGTGACCCTGGGAAATGTGCAGGTCATAGTGGATGGCTTTGCTGCAATGGGATTCCCTAACTGTGGTGGGGCCAAAGACGGAACCCATATCCCTATCTTGGCACCGGAGCACCAAGCCGCCGAGTACATAAACCGCAAGGGGTACTTTTCGATAGTGCTGCAAGCTCTGGTGGATCACAAGGGACGTTTCACCAACATCAGCGTGGGATGTCGGGGAAAGGTACATGACACTCGCATCTTCAGGAACTCTGGTCTGTTTCAAAAGCTGCAGGAAGGGACTTTCTTCCCAGACCAGAAAATAACTGTTGGGGATGTTGAAATACCTATATGTATCCTTGGGGACCCAGCCTACCCCTTAATGCCATGGCTCATGAAGCTGTACACAGGCAGCCTGGACAGTAGTCAGGAGCTGTTCAACTACAGGCTGAGCAAGTGCAGAATGGTGGTAGAATGTGCATTTGGACGTTTAAAGGCGCGCTGGCGCAGTTTACTGACTCGCTTAGACCTCAGCGAAACCAATATTCCCACTGTTATTACTGTTTGCTGTGTGCTCCACAATATCAGTGAGAGTAAGGGGAAGACGTTTATGGTGGGGTGGGAGGTTGAGGCAAATCGCCTGGCTGCTGGTTATGCGCAGCCAGACACCAGGGCGGTTAGAAGAGCACAGGAGGGCGCAGTACGCATCAGAGAAGCTTTGAAAACCAGTTTCATGACTGGCCAGGCTACGGTGTGAAAGTTCTGTTTGTTTCTCCTTGATGAAACCCCCCGCCTCTTGGTTCACTCTACTTCCCTGTAAGCTAACCACCCGCCCCTCCTCCCTTCAATCACCACTTGCAGAGGCAATAAAATCATTGTTGCTTCACATTCATGCATTCTTTATTCATTCATCACACAAATAGGGGGATGACTACCAAGGTAGCCCAGGAGGGGTGGTGGAGGAGGGAAGGAAAATGCCACACAGCACTTTAAAAGTTTACAACTTTAAAATTTATTGAATGACAGCCTTCTTTTTTTGGGGCAATCCTCTGTGGTGGAGTGGCTGGTTGGCCAGAGGGCCCCCCCCACCGCGTTCTTGGGCGTCTGGGTGTGGAGGCTATGGAACTTGGGGAGGAGGGCGGTTGGTTACAGAGGGGCAGTAGTGGCAGTCTGTGCTCCAGCTGCCTTTGCTGCAGCTCAACCATACACTGGAGCATACCGGTTTGGTCCTCCAGCAGCCTCAGCATTGAATCCTGCCTCCTCTCATCATGCTGCCGCCACATTTGAGCTTCAGCCCTCTCTTCAGCCCGCCACCTCTCCTCCCGGTCATTTTGTGCTTTCCTGCACTCTGACATTTTTGCCTCCACGCATTCGTCTGTGCTCTGTCAGTGTGGGAGGACAGCATGAGCTCAGAACATTTCATCACTAAGATTAGAAAGAAAAAAAACGCACTCACTAGCCTCTGGGAAGGAGAAGATCCTGTGATCATTGAAACACATGCAGCTGGTAGAGGGGGAAAAAAAAAAGGGGACAGTGGTATGTAAAAAGACACATTTTATAAAACAGTGGCTACACTCTTTCAGGGTAAACCTTGCTGTTAACATTACATACATAGCACGTGTGCTTTCGTTACAAGGTCGCATTTTGCCTCCCCCCACCGCGTGGCTACCCCCTCAACCCTCCATCTTCCCCGTGGCTAACAGTGGGGAACATTTCTGTTCAGCCACAGGCAAACAGCCCAGCAGGAACGGGCACCTCTGAGTGTCCCCTGAAGAAAAGCACCCTATTTCAACCAGGTGACCATGAATGATATCTCACTCTCCTGAGGATAACACAGAGAGATAAAGAATGGATGTTTGAACGCCAGCAAACATACACTGCAATGCTTTGTTGTACAATGATTCCCGAGTACATGTTACTGGCCTGGAGTGGTAAAGTGTCCTACCATGAAGGACGCAATAAAGCTGCCCTCCCCAGAAACCTTTTGCAAAGGCTTTGGGAGTACATCCAGGAGAGCCGCGAATGCCAGGGCAAATTAATCCTTTCACATGCTTGCTTTTAAACCATGTATAGTATTTTAAAAGGTACACTCACCGGAGGTCCCTTCTCTGCCTGCTGGGTCCAGGAGGCAGCCTTGGGTGGGTTCGGGGGGTACTGGCTCCAGGTCCAGGGTGAGAAACAGTTCCTGGTTATTGGGAAAAGCGGTTTCTCTGCTTGCTTGCTGTGCGCTATCTACAACCTCCTCCTGATCATCATCTTCTTCGTCCCCAAAACCTGCTTCCGTGTTGCCTCCATCTCCATTGAAGGAGTCAAACAACACGGCTGGGGTAGTGGTGCCTGAACCCCCTAAAATGGCATGCAGCTCATCATAGAAGCGGCATGTTTGGGGCTCTGACCCGGAGCGGCCATTCGCATCTCTGGTTTTCTGGTAGGCTTGCCTCAGCTCCTTAAGTTTCACGCGGCACTGCTTTGGGTCCCTGTTATGGCCTCTGTCCTTCATGCCCTTGGAGATTTTGACAAAGGTTTTGGCATTTCAAAAACTGGAACTGAGTTCTGATAGCACGGATTCCTCTCCCCATACAGCGATCAGATCCCGTACCTCCTGTTCAGTCCATGCTGGAGCTCTTTCGCGATTCTGGGACTCCATCATGGTCACCTCTGCTGATGAGCTCTGCACTCACCTGCAGCTTGCCACGCTGGCCAAACAGGAAATGAGATTCAAAAGTTCGCGGTTCTTTTCCTGTCTACCTGGCCAGTGCATCTGAGTTGAGAGTGCTGTCCAGAGCGGTCACAATGGAGCACTCTGGGATAGCTCCCGGAGGCCAGTACTGTTGAATCGTGTCCACAGTACCCCAAATTCGACCCGGCAAGTTTGATTTAAGCGCTAATCCACTTGTCAGGGGTGGAGTAAGGAAATCGATCTTAAGAGCCCTTTAAGTCAAAATGAAGGGCTTCATCGTGTGGATGGGTGCAGGTTTACATCGATTTAACTCTGCTAAATTCGACCTAATGTCCTAGTGTAGACCAGGGCTTAGAACTTAGTAAGTAATCTAGCTAGATATGCATTAGATTCTGGTTGTTTTAAATGGCTGAGAAAATAAGCAGTGCTGAATGGAATGTATATTCCTGTTTTTGTGTCTTTTTGTATCTTAAGGTTTTGCCTAGGGGATTCTCTGTTTTGAATCTAATTACCCTATAAAGTATTTACCATCCTGATTTTACAGAGGTGATTCTTTTACTTTTTCTTCAGTTAAAATTCTTCTTTTAAGAACCTGATTGCTTTTTCATTGTTATTAATATCCAAGGGTTTGGGTCTGTGTTCACCTATGCAAATTGGTGAGGATTTTTATCAAGCCTTCCCCAGGAAAGGGGGTTTAGGGTTTGGGGAGGATTTTGGGGGGAAAGATGTTTCCAAGCGGGCTCTTTCCCGGTTATATATTTGTTAGATGCTTGGTGGTGACAGCAATAAAGTCCCAGGGCAAAAGGTAAAATAGTTTGTACCTTGGGCAAGTTTTAACCTAAGCTGGTAAAAATAAGCTTAGGGGTTTTTCATGCAGGTCCCCACATCTGTACCCTAGAGTTCAGAGTGGAGAAAGAACCTTTACATGCTCTTATTTATAGATTGAAGAATAAACACAGGGCCTCCAGGTCTCTCCAGTCTGTTTTACAACATAGCCTTGTATTAATATATTGGAATATTTTGAAAGAACTACTTAAATCCTCTATCAGTTTGGTCCTTTACCATACTCAGGTTTAGAACTTCTGAATTTTAGGGGAATGTTAACAAGATTTGACCTTCCTTGGTAAGTTAGTAGGCATTTAAGGTAAATATCCTCTTCATCAGCTGTTTAAACCTTGGCACACTAAACTGGGGGAGAGGAGAACACGATGAAAACATTAATCTCTAGAGCCCCTGTCTTCTCTAATAACGTTAAATATATAGTGGTCTAATAGTTTCTGATGTCTTGATTTCTCAAACAATCTGTTAAAGCAGTTTACCAGTTGGATCTTAGGAGTCTTAACCGGTGATGTTACCAGCAGGAGGTGGTCCCAGGGTGTCAGCCTCTGCAGACACCAGCAGTTTCTGGTCTTCCATGCTGCCACTAGGCGAAGGTCTTGGAGCAACAGCCAATTCACATTATTTTCGGTAAAAGGAACACTTACGAATGAGCTTCCGTTACAAGCTAGGTAACTGAGTAGAACTTCTGAAACTATTTAAACGTGCTATCAAATTATTCTTTGACAGATCAAAAGATTTCGGGACCTCTGACTTTTATCCTAAGGAACCCAGGAGCCATAGGTCCTGTCTCCTCTAGGAAGTTAGGTCGGTATAACTACATTGCTCAGGGGTGTTTAAAAAAAAGAAATACACGCCCTGAATGATGCATTTAAATCAACCAAACCCCTGGTGTAGATCGTGCTAGTTCTGTCAAACTTGCTACTGTGTCTCCAGGAGGTGGGTTACTGACACTGATGGGAGAGGCTCTTCTGTCGGTGTAGATAGTATCTTCACTGCAGTGGTGCCACTGCATTGTTTTTTTGGGGTGTGTGTGTGTGTGGGGGGGGGGGGTTAAACTGTAGACAAGCCCATAGTAATGAAGCCTTACGTTGGTAGAGGCTGTCCTCATTTCCATTGCAGGGCTGGAGGTATATTAAATGAAAAACTTATCTATTGAAAATAGATGTCCACTAAACTGCTTTCTGGGAGACTTTTAGCTATGCTAGTTAAGCTCACTCCTTTTAAGCTGTTCATTCCGCTGTCCACTCTCAAGCAAGTTGCACACACAGAAGCAATGTCTACAAAAGGGGCAGCAGCATCATTTCATCAAAATTACCTAATCCAAGCACTTTTTTAGTTACTCCAACTAGGAATATTTTCACCCTTTTTTTTTCTCTCTCCCCCCCCCCCCCCCCAGATTTCCTCTGCTTTTTATGCCAACTTGTAACCTCTCCAGGAACCTTTAAGGCTCCTGGTATCAGTTTAGTTTAGACTCCTCAATTTTGTATAAATCTGAATCCAAAGTTTGCTTTTTATAAACAATGTTATGTAACTTGCCACATTGGACCCTGTTACTCTACACTCTAATTGCAAAACACAGGCCTTTGTACAACAGTTCAGCCCCAAAACTCTTCTAATTAGGAAAGAGATCACCTTTTTCTTTTTTTAAAAAAACCTACATACAATTTTAGACTTTGATAACTTTTTGAAAATTAGTCACAGGGACGAAATTTGAGGTGACGTTCTCCTAAATAGCATAATTCCAGCAAAGCAACTTTTCATCTTCTCCCTCCCCACAGGAAGTGTCTTATGAGAGTGACTCAACTATTTATTTATACAGCAATGTACAGTGTGGTAGGAGCTTCATGGAACAAAACAGTACCTGCCCTGAGGATCTCAACCTAATTTGTACACAAGTAACTTTAAAAAAAAAAAAAAAAAAAAGTACATCGATATAAAAATCCTGTTTGACACCAGCTATCTTAAAATTAATCTGTGAAACTTGAAAATGCTTGAAGATGGTAAGTGAATTCAAATATCTGGAGACAGTTCTTACCAGAATGCAAACTGTGGGTTCATAGTCTTGTTGGTTCTTTGAGCTCATTAGATTAAGTCAGCGGCTTTCCTGAGATAATCACTTTGGGAGTCTTTTCCCATAATAAAGCTGGGCTATTGATAATGTGCAGTTAAAGGTCAACTTCTTTGCAAAGAAGTGTATCAGCTAAGGCTTAAAACCTATAAGTAACTTTGAACTATTGTAATAGTTCATAATCTAACTCACAGTTGCAAAGGATGTCTAACTGGTGAAACTGACATTTGAAGGTCCATGAAGTGTTTGAGTAAACTGACCACCATGTGAGTGAGATCTGGCCCTGTCTGGGGTGGGGTGGGGGGTGGGGGATGTTTACTTTCAACTTGGCGTATTGCTCTTACTGAAAGGTTTTGTTAAATACACATGAAAAACATCTACCTGCATTCTAATTTTATGCTCAAATAGGTTAAATATGATTTCAGTGGTGAGGAATTACTTGTCAAGATATTTTAGCTAAAATTCCAATGGTATGTCATGAGGTTTGTCTCCAGTGTTTTGTGTTTTGTTGTTGTTGTTGTTGTTGCATATTCACTTACTTGCATCCTGTCTTGCAAAATATATGCTTATCCCCCATCTGCTTACTGTGGGGTTCTTGAACTGTCATCAAAACCTTTTAACACTGGTCATTGTCTAACCCGTTACTGGACTAGGTGGACCTCAGTTCTGATCCTGTAGGGCAATTCCTTTAATCCTGTTTTATGGAAGTAACACGTAGATTGTCCAAAACTGACCTCTCATTAAGTATCCAAAGTATGAGTCTTAATTGGATAGCTTCTTTTCATTAGAAAATAGCAGTTAGAGCTTTGCTTACACACACTTATATGAAAAATGTAGACTCCATCATGAAGGAAGGGGGGAGGCTTTACTTGTATTGAGTTATTTTAACGGGTCTAGCTGCCTGAGAAGCTGTAATTCTGTCTCAAGCACATGAATTTGAATGCAGCTTGTTCTCTAGTGACTGTCAGTATCTTGATGGTGATTTGAACTTGTGATTTAAGTTTGCCTTTTTGAGATGCTTATAGTAATAAAGCCTCCAGCTTTGGCCCTCAGAGGCTAATTACTAAACATAGAGACTGAACTACTAGCTGACCTATACTGATAGTCCCTCTAGGTAATTGCTGAAGGCCATGTAGGGAACTTCATGCTTCTAGTACCCTGTTGTATTCCTTTTTGTGAGTAAATAAATGAGTCAGTTTCTAGGGCTGTGAGACAAAGTTCCTGCTCTATCTTGGTGGGTCTTGCGCTTATTGGCAGATTTGCTCGCCTTGGAGCTTCACAGCAGCCCTCAGCTTGGCCGTTTTTCTGAATCCACAGTCCAGGTCGACTCCTCCTGTGTCTGACCAGGAGGTGGGAGGATTTGGGGGGAACCCAGGCCCGCCCTCTACTCCGGGTTCCAGCCCAGGGCCCTGTGGAATGCAGCTGTCTAGAGTGCCTCCTGGAACAACTGTGTGACAGCTACAACTCCCTGGGCTACTTCCCCATGGCCTCCTCCCAGCACCTTTCTTATCCTCACTATAGGACCTTCCTCCTGGTTTCTGATAATGTTTGTACACCTCAGTCCTCCAACAGTCCACGTTCTCACTCTCAGCTCCTCACATGCACACCACAAACTGAAGTGAGCTCCTTTTTAAAACCCAGGTGCCCTGATTAGCCTTCCTTAATTGATTCTAGCAGCTTCTTGATTGGCTACAGGTGTTCTAATCAGCCTGTCTTAATTGTCTCCAGAAGGTTCCTGATTGTTCTGGAACCTTCCCTGCTCCCTTACCCAGGGAAAGGGACCTCCTTTGCTTGCTGCTCAACTATCTGCTTTCTACTCTCTCCTAAAGCCCCCTGGCCTGGGCTTTTCTTACTTTTTGACCCTGCCTCAGTCCCCCACCTCCGCCGACCGGGCCAGACGTTTTTTCTTCGTTTTGTTTTTTTTGCTGTTTTTTGCTGCCGTTCGAGTGCTGGTCAGCTTCCAGCTTGCTGCCAGCCCCCCCACGGCTGCCTTCGGATGCTGCTACTGCTTTAGCTGAAACTCCCGAGGGGGGGGGGGGAGGACTGTCAACCCGCTCCCCGGAGGAGGGGT
Organism: Lepidochelys olivacea; assembly: GCF_965140295.1. Lineage (NCBI taxonomy): Eukaryota > Metazoa > Chordata > Testudines > Cheloniidae > Lepidochelys > Lepidochelys olivacea. The sequence continues at coordinate 274,028,550 of NC_140411.1, forward strand.
GTGGAAGCCCCCAGACCCAGCCGTTTGCTGTTTTTGTGGACCCGTAATTAATCGACAGTTTATTTTTTTCTTCTTATCTGCTTGGCATTTCTGGAATGCTCCACAAAGCCCGGAAGAGAAGACAGCTGACAGACATTGCCCAGGGAAGCTACAAATCATTGTGGAGGGGGCCGTAAGATGGAGTAACTTTTGAACTGTACTCTCGTGTGGGGGGAGTTTGACTGACCGTGTCTTAACTGTGTGTGTGTAGGGGCACAGGGGGTGTGGCACGGAGCTGCCCCCCTATCCATCGGTGCCCCTCCAACACTACTACAACCGTCACGGCCCCCCCCGCCGTTGGTCCCCGCTGGCAACTTGCCATCTGCCTCTGGATTCAGCTGCTTGCTATGAATTCCGCCATCCGGACCAGACACAACAGCTGACCAAACAAGACTCTTTGGACAAACGAGCGTGGGTCCACATCATTCTCCCCCCCCCCCCCCCCCCCCCGGGACTGCCCACCCCACAGTTTGCCCCTACTACCTGACCCCAACTCCTGTGTCCTCCCCCTGTCCAGTCGGACCCATTTAGCCCCCCTGCCTGCAGCCCAGCAGGGAGAAATGGTTAATCTGCCCCCCCCCCCCCCCTTCTGGTGCCTCCCTGTCTCTCCCTGCTCACAATGGCAGGGAATGAGAGAGGTGAGGCCCTTCTAACAACCTCAGCTGCCCCTCCCCCACCTTACCCCCCTGCCCAAGCCCCCCCCGCATTGCTGCCAAAACACTTGCCACCACCCCCACTGGGGCATCGGTAGCGCGCCCCCCCCCCCCCGCTTGCCGCCTCGTCATCTCGCCCACCCACCGCCTCCGCTACCATCAATAGTGTCCGGGGTCCCTTTCCCACCATGACCAGGAAGCACGGCGTCCGTTGCCTCCTGGTGCCCGCCTCGCCCCACGTGGAGACATACGTGCAGGTGTTGGCGAGGGTGGTAGGACCCACGCCTATTGTGGCAGCCTCCAAAATGTACGGGAAGGTTGTCTTTTTCTTAGCATCGGAGGCCGCCGCCCAGAAGGCGGTGGAGAAGGGCCTGGTGGAGGGGGGCGGGGGCGGTGTTTGTTCCCCTGGAACCGCTAGAGGTCCTGGGCGTCCGCCTAGTCCGGACCTCCGTCCGTCCTTTTTTGCCCAATGCCGCCCTGTTACCCCCTCTCTTTACCCTGGGGAAACCCGTTTCTGTCATCAGCCCTCTCCCGTTAGGCTGCAAGGACCCCACCCTCCGTCACGTCCTTTCGTTCCGCCAGCAAGTGCAGCTTCTATGGCCAGCGGCAGTATGTGACGGAGAGGCACTTGAGGGGTCCTTCCTAGTCCCATACCAGGGAGCCTGCTATCAGGTCTACTGTTCCACAGGAGAGGCCCGGTGCTACCTCTGCTGATCAGTGGGGCATGTCCGAAGAGACTGCCCTTTGGCCCGGTGGGGAGGGGCACCCGAGACCCGGCAGGACATCGGCTCCATCATTGCCGACGCCCCTGGCCACCCGGCACCTGAAACCACCTCTCCTCCTGCTCGATCCACTGCTGCTCCCGCCCGGGCACAAGAGACACCTCCCCTACAATGCCCAGACGAGCGAGGGAGCCCCGCCCTTGCTGTTAACAATCCAGCAGAGCCTATGGAGGAGGGTGCAGCAAAGATATTACCGGGCATAGGAGAGGGCCTGCCCCAAGGAGAACCCTCCCCCCCATGCTGCCTCATCGTTTCCCCCCTGAGCCCCTGAACCATCGCCTCTGCCCCCCTGACACGACCCCTGCTAACCAGCCCCCAGACGATGCTATGGAAGGCTGGACCCTAGTCCAGGGAAAGCGAGGCAAGCAGAAGGCTCGCGCTCCGCTGCACCCATCCGATGCAGAGGCCCCCCAGAAGACCAGGAAGGGGGGCGCTGACACTGAGCCTTCCGCTATGCCCACGAGTGAGATCCATCCGCCGGTGTTGGGAGGGGAAGATAAAATAGCACTGGAAGGTAGGATCTCCCCTCCATGGGAGACCTTCCCCTCCAAGACCCCTGAGGAAGCTCCTTCTGCCCGAACCTCCCGCGAACCCCGAAGCGACCGTCGTAGCGGGCGCCAGAGGGGAGACCCCCCCCGAGGTAGCAGAAGACGACCTCTCCTCCATGAGTGAGGAGATCGAGGCCCTAGGTTTGATCCCGGTCACCCAGGGAGAGGATGACCTACTGCCGGCTGGCCTTGATCTGGGCAACCTCACCCCAGTCCCCTTTCCCCATGCTCCCTCCCCCTAACCGCCTTCCCGGGCGGGCACCCTACAGAAGGTAGTCCACCTGATGCCGTGGCTGCCAAATCCACCACAGAGCCTGCGCCTAGCATCACTGGGAGCCCCCTCCCCACACCCTTAACCCTCGAATCTGTTCAGGAGGCGCCACCTCTTAGCTGCTTGCCTCCCGAAGTCCAGAGCCTTGCCTCTGCCCCCGCCACCACTCCTGTCCCTGCCCAGTCCACCTCCTCCTGCAATGCTATTGCCGCCACTGGGGTTATTTCTTTCCCTTTTTTGTGGTTCCCCCCCCAAGGGGCAGCCTTTGCATTTTCCTGCCACGACCCATTAGGAGCTGCAATTTTTCCCTCCGCCGTCCCCTTCTACCCCAAGGCTTGAGATGGGCCTAATAACTTTAGCCTGTCAGACACCCCGTCGGTGGTCTGCATCCTGCCTGCCCGCCTCAGCGGACGACGAGGCTGCACCAAGAGCCCCACCAGGGAATAACAGGCAAATCGCAACCCCCCTTCCCCCATGAGCAGCAAAAAGCGCAGCGGGAGTTTTTAGAAGACATTCGTGGCTCCCGCAATAGGGTACAGCTAGCTCTCCAGCTATGGGGGTCTTTGATCAAATCCTCCGGGCCACAAGGGCCCTTATAAAGGAGGGTAGAGGGAAAGGAAGGCACAGTGCCGCGGCCTACGGGTGGGCCCGCAGCTTCTGTGATGATTTAATCATTTACGGGATGGGTCACGGATTGTTGCGCGACCCACCGGGGGCCGCGAACACCCCCGCCAACAAGGAACCCCCACCCCCCCAGCCCTCCGCATGATGCCTCTCATTACTGCAACTTTGAACACCAGGGGCTGTAGGATGGCTCTCCGCAGGTCCCAGGTGCTCTCTTACCTTCGGGAAGGAGGGTACTCTGTGGTTTTCCTGCAGGACACCCATATGGATCCGACCGCAGAGGACAGCTGGTGGCTGGAGTGGGGGGACGGTGTCTACTTTAGCCACTTCACGATTCGACAAGCTGGAGTGGGGACCCTGTTTTCCCCCAGCCTACGGCCCGAGGTGCTAGGGGTTACTGAGGCCGTGCCGGGCCACCTGCTGCATCTCCGAGTCCGTGTGGGGGGGCTCGTGGTCAACCTCGTTAACATCTATGCCCCGACAATGAGCCTGAAGCGGCCACAATTCTATCAGCGGGTGTCTGACTTCCTTGGCACCCTAGATTCTCATGAGTGCCTAGTCCTGGGAGGGGACTTTATAACACCACCCTAGAGGAGCAGGACCGCTCGGGGGCCAAGCTGAGCCCAGCCGCTGTGAACATTCTCTGAGAAATAGTCGAACATCACACCCTAGTGGACGTCTGGCGTGACCACCACCCAGATGACACTTCCACGTTCACCTTTGTCCGGGTGGAGGCCCATCGGTCACACCACTCTCGGTTGGACCGTATTTATTTATCCTGTTTCCATCTTTCACAAGCCCACTCCTCCAACATTCGGCCGGCCCCATTTTCTGACCATCATCTAGCCACCATAATAGCCTCTCTCCGTGCAGAGAGGCCGGGGCCGGCCTATTGGCATTTTAATTACAGCCTGTTGGAAGATGAGGGCTTCGTGACGTCCTTCCGGGAGTTTTGGCTAGCCTGGTGAGAGCAGCAGCCTGCCTTTTCCTCGGCGCGGCGATGGTGGGATCTAGGGAGGGTGCGCGCCAAGCTCTTCTGCTGTGACTACACCTGGGGCACAAGCTGACGGAGAAATGCAGTGATAGAGCAGTTGGAACGGGAGGTCTTAGAGATGGAGAGGCGTCTGGCCACCAGCCCCGTGTACCCGTTCCTCTGCGGAGCGTGCCGGGAGAAGCGGGAGGAGCTCCGGGCCCTCGAGGACCATCGGGCCCGAGGTGCCTTTGTTCGATCCCGCATCTGCCTCCTTCGGGAGATGGATCGCGGCTCCCATTTCTTCTATGTCCTAGAGAAAACGAGGGGGGCCAAGAAACATGTCACCTGCCTTCTAGCAGAAGACGGCACCCCCTTCACGGATCCAGTGGAGACGTGTGGGAGGGCCTGTGACTTCTACACAAGCCTTTTCTCCCCGGATCCGATCAATCCTGCCGCTTGCAGGGTGCCCTGGGAGGAACTCCCCACGGTCAGCGTGGGCGACCGAGACCAGCTAGAGCTGCCTCTCACCCTGGCCGGGTTCTTGGAAGCCCTCCGTCGCATGCCCACCAATAAATCTCCGGGCACGGGCAGGCTGACCGTGGAGTTCTACCGCGCATTCTGGGACATCCTTGGCCCAGACCTAGCCACTGTCTGGGCCGAGTCTTTGCAGGGCAGGGTCCTCCCTCTTTCGTGCAGGCGAGCGGTGCTCGTGTTGTTGCCGAAGAAGGTGGACCTCTGCGATTTACGAAACTGGCGTCCCGTCTTGCACCTTAGCACGGACTACAAAATCGTAGCGATAGCAATCTCGCTGCGGCCAGGGTCCGTGACGGTGGACGTGATCCACCCAGACCAGACCTACGCTGTCCCGGGCCGCAGCATTTTTGACGATGTATTTCTAGTCTGATATCTTTTGGAACTCGGGCGTAGAGACGGTCTGTTGTTCACCCTCCTGTCTCTTGATCAGGAGAAGGCATTCGATAGAGTGGACCATGGGTACCTCCTGGGCACTCTGCAGGCGTTTGGATTCGGACCTCAGTTTGTTAGTTTTCTCCGGGTGCTGTATGCTTCCGCGGAGTGTCTGGTTAGGCTCAACTGGACCCTGACCGAACCGGTCAGCTTCGGGTGAGGAGTACGGCAGAGGTGCCCCTTCTCGGGCCAGCTGTACGCTCTGGCGATCGAGCCCTTCCTCTGCCTCCTCCGCAGGAGGTTGACAGGGTTGGTGCTGCGGGAGTCAGAGCTGTGACTGGTCCTGTCATCGTACGCCGATGACGTGGTCCTCGTGGTTCAGGACCCGGGCGACTTGGCGCGGGTGGAGGCTTGCCAGCCCATCTATTCGGCAGCCTCCTCCGCCCGAGTCAACTGGGTCAAGAGATCTGGCTTGGCGGTGGGGGACTGGCAGCAGGTAAGCTCCCTCCCACCCGTGCTTCAGACCATCCGGTGGAGTGCTGGTCCACTGCTCTATTCGGCATTTACCTTTCTGCCACGCAGCCTTCTCCACCGGAGAACTGGCAAAATTTAGAAGGCGGGGTGATAGAGCGGCTCCGGAAATGGACGAGGCTACTCCGATGTCTCTCCCTCCGAGGGAGAGCACTGGTGCTTAACCAACTAGTCCTGTCCACATTCTGGTACCGGCTCAACACCCTGGTCCCGGCCCCGGGTTTCCTGACCAACCTCCGGACATCGATTCTAGAGTTCTTTTGGTCAGGAATGCACTGGGCCCCTGTTGGGGTTCTTCATCTACCCCGGAAAGAAGGAGGGCAGGGCCTGAAGCGTCTGCGCACTCAGGTCCGTGTCTTCCGTCTCCAGGCCCTGCAGAGGCTCTTTTATAGTGCAGGTAGTTCGACGTGGAGCATATTGGCGCACGCCTTCCTGCACCGCTTCCAAGGGCTCCGATAAGACTGGCAGTTCTTTTATCTCTGTCCAAGAGGTTTTCCGCGAGACATCTCTGGGCTGCCGGTCTTCTACCAGGACCTCCTCTGGACCTGGAAACTGTTTCTAACGACCAGGTCCGTGGCGGCCACCGTGCGAGCAGATCTCCTCGCGGAGCCCCTACTACACAACCCGCAGCTCCGTGTGCAGGTGGCGGAGTCCCGCTGGGTGCGCCAGAGTTTGGTCCTGGCAGAAGTCACGAGAGTCGGAGACCTCCTGGACCACGACTGGGGAGACTGGCTGGATCCCCTGACGCTCACTCGGTGCATGGGGCTCTCCGGACCTCATACCTCCCAGCGCGTACTTCAGGAGGTGAAGGCCACCTTGATGCCCGCTGCTCGGGCTTATCTCAACCGAGCCCTGCGCGAGGGCGCACTCTGCCCACCCTCTACCCCAGGCCCGCCGGACCCTTCAATTGGGCCCCTACCCCGTAGATCCCAACAAACCGCTCACCCTTTCACTGCGAGCCGGCTGCATGAACTGCAGCTGGTCAGCTTTCAAGTCGCGCCACGGAAATATTTATACACACTCATGATTCACACCCTTCACGCCCACACCCTGGTGTCCCGCCCCGATACAAAGTGGCGGGACCTCCCGCCACCTTTGGAGGGTGAGCAACCCCGGTGGGCCAGCCTGTATTCCACCTTGGTCCCGAGGCCCGTCGGGGACATTAGTTGGCGGCTCCTTCACGGAGCTGTGAGCACGGGTGTGTTTTTGACGCGGTTCACCCCCATCCCGGATACTTGCCCTTTTTGCAACGTGAGGGAAACTCTGGCACACGTATATTTAGAGTGTGCCAGGCTGCAGCCCTTTTTCCGGCTCCTCATGAATATTTTATTACCCTTTTGGCTACACTTTTCCCCTCACCTTTTTATCTACACACTCCCCATCTGTGGCCCCACAAGATCACAAGATCTCCTGGTTAACCTCCTCCTAGGCCTAGCTAAAACAGCCATTTATAAAACCAGAGATGGGAGGTTGGCTAATGAAGCGTCCTGTGATTGTAGGGCCGTTTTCCGATCCTCAGTACATTCATGTATCTGGGCGGAGTTCCTCTGGGCGGCGTCCACCGACTCCCTTGACGCCTTCGATGGGTGCTGTCCGAGGTTCTCTGCTTGGTGACCCCGTCCGGTTCCCTCCGTCTGACCCTTTGATTGAGGGGAAGAGTGAGAGACCCCAGCCGTTGCCGCTATGGATACCATTGTTACTGTCACCTAGGAGGGGTCCTATCACACGTGGTGTACGTCCCCCTTACCCCCAAACCGGCCACCCCGCAGCCGTGCCCATCTTGTCGGGCACTTTCAGGAGAGGAATAATCAGTGACACTGGGCGTGGCACTAGGTAACTCGAGGGGGTGGAAGACCATGAGTGTCGAGGAAGCCCCCTGCTCTAGGCCACTAGGTAACTCAGGAGGGTGGAAGACCACAAGTGTCGAGGAAGCCCCCCCCCGCTCTGGGCCCAGGCTAGCCCGAACACTTCTCTCTCCTGAAGGCTGCTGTGTTATACCTTCTGTTTGCTTTTGTTTTGTTGCATAGTTTTGCTTTATTTTTTTTTATTTTTTTTTTTGGTGATTCTTTGTAAGTGTTACCCAAGTAAAATTCTTTTCTGCTTCAAAAAAAAAAAAATTAAATTACTCTCCTGTAGTCATCTGGCCCGACCTTGGCACAGCTGTCAGTCTGGTACTTTTTGTTACCATTGTGTACTATTCTTAGTTCTCATCTCCAGCAGTTTTAAAATATCACTTAGCTTAGCTGCAAGTAGGCTGAAATTTACATTGATTCTAACACAATCTTGCATTGAAATGATTGAAAGACTTCTTTTCTATTTCAGAAGAAAATATTCTCATTTAACACTGTGCTGTACATGTGACTCCACATGGCAGAAACAGCCAACTTTGCCTTTCTGTTCTTTAGTGTTCACCGGCAGTAAAACCATATCTCACCCTTAGAAGCAAGTTTTGGGAATTAAAACACTTAAGAAAGGTAGGATACAAACTAGGCCGAATAGCTGGACCTAAGATGCCATCCTGAGAATAGGAGTGACTTGGGTTTTTTGCTCTTGGATTGTGACCTTGGGCAAATCACATTGCAGTGGAGAAACTGAGGCAAAGGGATAATGATGGTTGTTTGCTTGTTTTTTGAAAAGCACTCTGAGTTGGATAAAAAGTGTAATGTAAGAGTACACTATTTTTATCATTCCATTATTTATTGTAATTATAGTACTGAACATTTTAAAGCAGGCTCAGAGGGCTTATTCAGATCTGGTTTCTTAAAATGCAGTTTGTTTCAGGTCTGAGATCTAGTTGAAGTTCACCTTTTTCTGGGTACCTGGAACAAAGGCCATATCAGAGGTTTAATTATCTTAATACTGTCCCTTAAGTCTAGATGTTTACTTTTCAGTTGCAGTATCTTTGCATCAAAGGAAGTAACAACTTGTGTAAATACCTGAGACTTTAAAAAAAAAATGGTGGGGAGGAAGCTATATTCAATGCACTGTGAGCGAGCAAGCAAGCAGACTATTTTGGATCAAGTGAATGTATAAACTGGCCTGCTCAGAGAAAGCGCTTTATGGTATCCCCCAGAAAACATAGGTTTGTAACCAAAACCTACTCTCCGGGTGAACTAGAGCTAAGATCCTTCAGAGGCTGGTGGCTTGAGAGTTGTCCGAATAGTGATACAGTATTACCTGAGCACTGAAGGGATCAAACTTCACAAGGATGTCCAGTGGAGGTGAAGGCCAGGTTATCTGACTAGTTGTGGAAGGAAGAAGCCTCGTTAAGTCTTAGGCTTCCTCTGAGAAGTCTACTAAGCGCTCGATTCCAGGACCTGAGCAAGTTTTTACACACTCCCATTACTGTGTTAAGAGTGAGGTATCTTTCATGAATGCAAACATATGGGTACTGTGGAAACTTTTTTTGATGCTTCTGTAGCTGTTGGTTTTTTATTAGAGTACCATCCAGAGGCCACAGTAAGATGGAACTCAGTATTGCTGGGTACTGTGTGTATATATAGAAAGAGGCAAGCCCAGCTCTGAGGAGTTTACTAACATAAGAAACAATTGGGTGTAACAAATGGAGGGAGTGCAAGAAGGATTGAGGGTAGTGGGTACCAAGAATGTGTAAACCAGGAAAGGTTATGTAGTCTTTGTGACTATTTCACAGATCTGAACGGTTCTTGCTTATGTCTTGAGTCTCTAATCTCTTTGACCAGATGACTGGCTGTTACAGTTAACAATTTATTGTAGGCATCAAGGTAGACATGGGTCTTAGGGATTAAAAGGACACAGGTGAAGCTTTATACATCTAAATACTGCATCAGTGTAACTTACACTTTTTGCTATTTTGATGTAACTTTGCTTAACTAAATAAGATCTTCCAATATAGTGTTTAAGAGGCTTGAAAATACAGCTATAAATAATGGCTTTAATATTTTTTTCCCTAGATTGTACACCTCATATGACTAACTTGAAGAAAAGGAACTCACCATGGGACGACATTCAAGATTCCTCTCTGGAAAGGGTTACTGATGTCACACTCTTCTATTTGGGTGATGTGTATCTACTCATCTGACTGTCTTCATATCTAAAGGTCTTATTTTACTTTTGCAAGTACCTCAAGTCAAAATTTTTGTTCCTTTCTGGAAACTGTTTCCTCATACTAAGGACTGCATACATCATGGGTGATATGGCTAACAACTCAGTTGCATACAGTGGTGTAAAAAATTCTGTAAAAGAATCTAATCATGGAGATTTTGGAATCTCACTTGAAGAGCTCCGTGCCCTTATGGAACTGCGATCTACAGATGCAGTGCATAAAATCCAAGAATGTTATGGAGATGTCTATGCTATCTGTACAAGATTGAAAACTTCACCAAATGAAGGTAAGTGTATTGTGGTAGCATGTGTCCAGAATATCTTTATTTAAATTAGATCAGTTATTTTGACTCTGAATGTGGTTATAAATAATTAAATAGAATGCTAGCTTGTGCTTACTGTTTTAAGAATAGAATTATGATCATCTATCATGGTAGTGAATAGCAAGGTTTGTTAACTAGACCAACTTTTGTAACTGATATAAAATTACACAGTCACATATTTCAAGATTTCAGAAACAATGTCCTGATTCTCAGTTACACAAATCTGTTCCTTAGCACTGAAATAAACTTTGCCAAATTTATCTCTAATTGCACTTTGAGAACCTTCAAACTTGTTTCTAGCTTGTATGGTAAGTTATGGATCATAAACAACCCATGTGAACCCTGTTTCATAAACTAGTGGTGATTATGCTGGAAAAGAACTCCAGGGTTGGCCTGTATATGTTCGAAAGCTGTGCTTACCATCTAAGTTGATGTATTGCTACCCAGCTACACTCTGGCAATATAAGCTCATCTGTTCTCCAAGATGAAGGAGGGGTAATGTTTTAATGCATGGACCTCTTCTATTGCAGTGTAAACAATGAATGTTTTCAGTTGAATTTTACATTTTTGAAAAAAATTGTGTATTAAAACCCTTGGAAATTGAAGGATCTGAAACACAGCATTTATTAGTTTGTCTTCATAGTTTGAAATAAGAGCTTAACAGAGTATCTTGTCTAAATGAGGGAATTATGACTGTAAATTGTTCTGGTTTTTACATTTTCTTTTCTTGTCTAATTCGTTGTTGTTGAATCCTGATGAGAAGCCCATTTGCTTTTCAGGCAAAATGGAGTAATCTCGTCAGGATTGACTTGACCTGCTCTAAGTTTGAAGACAACTGTTTTCCAGCATATTTACATGTTGTAAATAGAATTGTCAGAAACTTTTATATTTAACAGTATTTCAGATCTGTTCACTGCAAATTGCTTGCTCACCAGTGTGAAAGTGATAAAGCACCATGAAAAACTTAATGGATGAATGTTGCAACTTTATAAAACAGACAAATGAGGCTTACCATAAAATTGCATATCTCTGAGCTACTTTTGTCCATCAGTTTTTTTTGCTGATTTGTATATTCTACAAAACCATCATTGACTATATCATTCAGTACTCTAATAAAGTATCCTGAATTACAAATATGACTAGAGGTGCTGAGAGGAAAATGCTGGCTTTTCTTTAAAGCTGAGAGAGTGACTGCATGTTGATACAAAAAACCTCCTGCTATTCTTGTATTTCAGTCTGCCATAGTCCACACATCTGTCACTTATGCAACTTCATATTAGCAGTCATTTTATTGTTACCAGTTTAAGAATCCGTGTAAGTTTTGTTACTCTGACTAATCAGCAGCCCCACATAGTAACCCAGGAATATTGGAACAAGAACATCAGATGTTTTGGTGTTGAACGTCAGGGGGTGGATGTTTCCTACTCTTCTCCTGTGCTAGCAGAGGACTGGAATATTCCAAGCCAGAGTGCAACATGAGTAGTAGACCAAACAGGAGATAAACTTGAGGATGTACAGAGGATGAAACTCTGTAGGTGAGGACGAGAACAGCTATAAATATCTTAGACAATATACCATTTAGCATGAGTAAGAGCACATGCAGTGGAGACAAAGTTGTGTAGACCACTGCAACAGATGAAAAGATCACTCGATATAATTTGTGTTTTAAATTCAGATACTGGTGAAAAGTTGTTGTACAACCATTTATTTGTTCCATGAAAGGAACGGTAGCATTGTAGAAATAGAAACTTGAATGGTAATAAAAATTGTGCCTTAAACAAGATACATTTATCACAGTGTGCAAGAAGTACCTTAATGACTAATTCCAATTTTCATTATTTTTTGTGATCGGAGTAAACCTTTAATAAAGGGTAGGGATATCATAAACACAACCATGGCTGGTAGGGCAAACTTAACAAGTTTGAAACTAGTTGTCAGGAGTTGCTTGTCTGGCACAAGATTGGGATTTACCATGTGTGCCCAAACAGGCTGTTCAAGCACCAGTTCACTACCTGGTTCTTTTAGTGAACTGATCTCTTTGACCTCCACCTGGATCTACTGTTTTATCTTGCTTTCCCCATTGGGGAATTCTTTGTCACTCCACTGGCAATGAAGTGAAACTTATTAGTGATATAAATTGTGGAGTCTCTTGTGGTATCTCTTTACTGCATAGTTAATCTACATGATTAGTATCCTAGTTTTGCTGTGGGGATACTTGCTCTTTACCCGCATTAGTTTCTGCACTTGCCCATGAGTCTGGGAGCATACTCCATGATTCCCTGTGCTGAAACACTTGGTTTCTTTCCATGTCATTTTGTGTCAATTGCAGGAGAACTTGTCTATCATTGAGAAGTGTGGGAAGGACATTAGAGAACTATTGGCAATCAAGTGACCTTTGCCTGTTTCCTTGCTGCTAAATGGGCAGGTTCTAGTGAGAGAAACAGGAGCCCCAGTTTTAACCTATAGCCCCCAGCCGTGTAAACTGATGGTAGGGAAGTTGAGTTAACCCATTTTTGAGAGGAGTTTTAACTGTCCAGTGAACCCACATGCTTGGAAATGTCACAGATCAGAAACTTTTTGTAAATTTCACTTAGTGGTCATTTGTGAGATGAGGAGAAAGATTAAATGAGCAAGACTACCATCTGAACAGATTCAGTACATTCTCATTGTATGTCAGACACATTGTATGTGAGACCTTGCACAGCTATTCACTACAGGACTTGCCATATTACTGAAGCTTGCTGTATTATGTGCTGTCCTACATGATTATTAGAGGCATAGTAGAAAATGTGCTGCAAATCCCTGAAATTTATCATAATGAAATTAGTAGCTTTTTGCTGCCAGTTGAATGTCTTAACTAATGGACACTAGACTACCAAACCACTGGTCTAGTGGTTTTCAACCTTTTTTCATTTGCAGACCCTTACATTTCAAATGGAGGCGCAGACTCTTTGGAAATCTTAAATATAGTCTGCAGACCCCCCCACCCCAGGAGTCCATGGACTACAGGGTGAAAACTACTGCAACATAGACAATCAGGCTAGCCATATTCTTGTATCTTCTGTTGTTGTGTTCCGGTCCACTTAGTGTGCTATCCCAATGTAGAGCAGCACCTACTTTGCTTGAAAAGTGAATGCAGCAGGGTGTAACAGATGAAGTTAATGGAATTGTCAGTTTCATCTGCCATCAAAACTGCTAGAGATGCAGGCAAGAGATGGTGTGTGCCTGGCAGCACAGATATGATCTTCCACTATAGTATTTATTTTTATTAAATATTCTAAATGGAGTAGGAGAGAAAGGGATTTCATGATTTCTATGCCCAGTTTAAATTCTTGCTCTGCATCCATACATTCAAAATTATTGTAGTGTACAGTAAATATGCTGATACACTGGAGAAAGTTTATTGCCAGTATCTGAGGGGGAACTGATCCGCTAAGGAAGGTTGTACTGAATAGCTTTACAGGGTCAATATAACTGTAAACCTAGCAAAATGTTCCTATTTGAGACACCTAGTTGAAAAATATGGCTCTGGACAGACACCAAATCACTTTATTTAAATAGGTGAGTAATTGTAATGGAGGATATAAAAATTCTTGTGGTTTATACTCCTGTGTACCATGCAGCAATTTAGACCTAAATTCCACAGAAGGACCACAAATTACTGTATATAAATCACAGAATTTCTTGGTGAGCTGGCAACTCTGGTAACAGTAATGGACAATGAAATGATTTGACATTTAAATTTAATGGAAAAATTCTAAAAAAGTTAATGAACTAATACATTTCACTATCACCATGGCCTGTTAGTTGTCTGTTCTCTGTCTTTCCGTTCTGCAAACTCTGTGCTGTTAACTCCTTGCATCCCAGTACTTTCTCACTTTTTTCCTTTCTGAAAGCTTTCTTTCCTTAGGTATAGCTTCAAGCTTTCCTTTCCTCACGGTTCTTAAAATGCCAACATTCTATATATAACCTGTTGGGCTGGTCAAGTTTCTCTTTAAGTGCCCCTCCAACCAGGCCAAGATTGTGACTGTAATGTAACAATTATTAAATTAATGTCAAAAGGAAACATGAACAAGGAACCTAGACTTAGCAGTATGGCTGCATAACTGAGATTTGTGCAGCTTCAGCATAGGTATCAAACTCAGCGTGTAGATCCATAACTTAAAACATTAGTTGACCAATATGCAGTTACACAGCTTAAAACTTTAAAAATTGTGTATATACATATTTCATTGTCATTTTGTACTGTGCTACATTTCCAATTGACTTTACAACTCGTAAGTGAGGACTAGCCGCAAGTACAGTTGAAGTTCTAGTGTTCAGTTATTTTGTTGCATTTCTTGCTTTATGAACTTTTGTCATCCTTACTTGGGAATGAAATTAAGCTTTGGCAGTTACAGCCTAAAAAAGGGAAGACTTTCAAAATAGCTGCATGAAAACTGTTACAGCAGAAGTTGTCTTCATAGTTTCATCTTCCATAAAATCTGATAGATTTTTAATTTTAAACTTCAATGTGTAACAGTTCCAGAACCAATTACCTTCTTGTTTGTATTTACTACTACTGACTTTCCTCTTTGAAGACTTCTTTTGCAAAGGCTTTTGAAATGTGTGTACAGCATACTATAAACCCACCCTAGGCAAGTGACTTCAAAATATTCCTCTAACTTTGTTCTACTCCCAGTGTAGGAGAACATTAGCTTTCTAAAACTATTGAATTTATAACTAACTTCAACTATTAATTCCTTAAGTCACTAGCAGTTTATCTAGTCATTGAACTAAATGTGTGGTGTTAGATTTACACTTAAAGTTTAGTATTCAATTCTGCATGTACCAGAACAAATGGGGCAATCTGCGGTTGAGTGAACTCACATTAGTTTTAATACAATTTAATTATGACAGACATTCTCCAAACTTGGGCTTGAAACAGGCTGTTAGCAAAAACCACGTTCAGTTACACTCAAGAAGCCATACTGGCAATTCTTTTGTCTTTTTGATCTACAGAATTAAGAATGATTTGCCTTTTGACCAAAGGCTAGTCTACACTACATAATAGTGTAAGTCACCTTGCGCCAACCTGTTTGTGCATGCGTCTGTACTCAAGCTCACAAAAGCACCCTGTTTAAAATGATTCAGTACAACCATCTCCCTGAATGGCATAGTCATGGGTGGCTACTGAGGTTGACATCGTGCAGGTGCAGCTACTGCATGACCTGTGTTGATCCTAACAGTTATCCAGCAGCTGTCCCACAATGCTCCATTCCCTGAAAAAGTGACTGCTCTGGTCACAATTTTAAACTCCACTGCCCAGGAGTCATAGAGACTGGAAACCACCATCTTCTTAAATTTTTCCTCATCTGATTGCCCAACTCTGTGAGAACACCTAGTAGCTCATCTTTGTGTGCAGTTGCCCAAATGACCAGGCCAGCTCCATGTGCACACAGATACTAGATGTGCTCTTGCCTGGAGTAGACAGGAAGTATTGGAGTTCCTGGGCCTGTGGGAAGAAAAAGCTGTGCGCAAACAACTACAGGCAAGCTATTGAAATGTGGACACCTACAACCAGATTGCATGGGAGATGTAGGCAAAAGGGTACAACAGGATCGGCAGCAGTGTATAGTGAAAGTGAAGGAACTGTGGTATCAGTAAGGCCAGGGAGTACAGCAGTAGATCTGATGCTGTGCTGCAGACTTGCTGCTTCAGCAAGGGACTGCTCACCATACCTGGTGGAGACCAGACCAGCACCCCACAGACTACTGTGGATACCTTGGAAGAGCCCAAGATAGAGACCTATACCATGAACAGCAAAAGGAGGAGACATGGCAGAGGACTCCAGCCATGCTGCAAGCCAGGACCTGTTTGAGACACTGCCATGGTCTAGCCATCCCAACAGGCAAACACGGATGGAGCCTGATGACAGGCAAGGGAACTCAGTAAGTGTGTGCATACCTTTTTCCTTACATTGTTTGAATGTTTAAAATGGCCCATCCACATGTTAACAAGAAAAAAGGTATTGACTTTTTTCATTATTTTACTCGTACATGAAGAGCCAGGTTCAGTAGAAGTAGCACTGGCATCTGCTTTTCATTCCCCATTTGGATTAGGCCATAGGGACAGGAGGGAGCATGCAGAGCACATCATTCTTGTATATAGGGGTGCCTCTTATCCCCCTGAGAGATCACGATACCGTGCAATTCTTTCCCAAAGGTTTCTAGGGATGGCTGCTCTATTTCTTCCTCTGCAGTAGAAGACTTTCCCATGCCACTCAGTAGTGAATTCAACTAGCAGCATACAAGCCTGGGCAGCTCTTCTGTGCCTTTGTGTCCTTTTGAGAGTGAGATCTGCTAATATGATGGTCCCCAAACTGTGGGGCACAGAGGATCGTCTTGGGAGGCCCACTGTGGGGCTGGAGCCTGGGCCAGCCCCCACGTGGGAGGGAGGCGATCCAGCCCCACTTTGCCCTCCACTCTAGGTCCTTGGCCCCTGCTCTCAGCCCCCTGGGTAGGGGACGAACACATTCCATTACTAGTAAGGGGGGAGGGGGGTGCAAGAGAAAGTTTGGGCACCACTGTGCTAACACCATGACCACCGATGGAAAATAGTGCCAATATTCAGTGTACATTGCCCTATACTCATATCCATGGAATAGTCTGAAAATTTTATAGCTTCATGCAGCAGAAAATTCTTCGCACTCACCCCCTTTCTCTTGGCAGACCATGCTCACCATGGCTGGGGCTGGAAATTAGTGCTGTGCTGATATGCTCCAAAGCTGAAGTGTCAATAAGCATTTCTTATTAGAGTGTTTATGGGAATAGGGAAAACAGGTTTTGAAACTTTCCCTTTCCATTGTGACCATAAATCCAGTGGCATGTGTGTCTGGTTTTTATCTGCTCCCGGAGTTGCAGCTTTGAGGCAGTCTAATCCATACCTGCAGAATGCCTGACCCTGATGAGGAAGAGAAAAACGAGGAGAAGGGGTATGTGTTCTGAGAGATCCTGCAGTGTTGCATCAGATTATGAACTAAGGACTTGGAGAGCCAATACAGTGAACAACATGGAGAAAGATGAGACAGGAGAAAGGCCCAGGAGGCCCAACAGAACAAGGAACATTTTCTTACGTTCGTTCACAGGCTGAAGACTTTGGTTGCCCTTCAGGTCCAAAAGCCCCAGACTCGCCTTTCTTTGCACTTCTTGTAGAATTCCATGGTGGCTGCTCCCTACACCCCAAAAAATGTGATGTGGGGTGCATCCTTACCACTGGCACTCCACACCAGAGGACATGAAGGAAAACCACAGCTACACATAATGTGATCTGTGAGAACTGTGGCTGGTGTATTTGTATCCACAACTGACTACCTTGTGCACTCGAAGGGACATAAATGTTTACTCTGTTAAATTGTTTATACAAAATTTTAACATTGATTCTCTGTATTGTTTTTCCCACTCAGTGAAGTTTTTTATATTTTTGGAGAATCACGATCTTTAGTGTACTGCTATGCATGCTGCAATATTGTTGTGATCAAAGCAAACAGAACACATAAATGCACACCAACTGCCATAGAAAGCATAGCTTCAGGAAAACACCCAGTCGTATTTATAAATAAATATTTAGCAGTACTCAAAGCTCCAGGGCCAGAGAACTCTAACACAGTGGAGTTATCATTAAATTGCTCTTTCAAAATCTCTCTCAACTGCATAGCTTCTTTTTGAGCTCTTGTAATAGCCCCCGTGCCTGGCTGTTCAAATTTGGCAGACCGCTACACCACCTACACCCTAGTGGCAACTTTTCCTCTTTACCTCATTGTAAGCAGGACATGACATAAGCCATTAACCATTGGGATATTTTTCTCACGGAAATCCAGTCTAGTGCGTAGACACTAGTGCCCGTTGAATCTACCAAAAGCACATTCAGCTGTCATTCTGCACTTGCTGAGCCAGTAGTTGAATCTTTCCTTGGTGCTGTCAAGGTGGCCAGCATATGGCTTCATGAGTCGGGAGCAAGGGAATAGGCCCGGAATTACTATTGGCATTTTAATATAGCCAGTGACAATCTACAAGTTGGGAAGAATGTGTCTGCTTGCAGCTTTCTGAACAGTCCTGTGTTCTAAAAGATACAGGCATCATGCACCTTCCCTGATGAGCCCACATTGATATCTGCGAGCATCCCTGGTGATCCCTCTAACCATAACCATAGGAGAGTACTCTTTCTGCTGATGTAGTCTGTGACAAGGTGGGCTGGTGCCAAAACAGAATATACATGCTATCTATTCTTCCCCCTTTGCCCCCCTCAATTTGGGAAACCCATTGCTGCAAATCCATCTACTGGTTGCTGAGAGTCAGTCCTGTGTAGTAGATGATTAATGGCCTCTATACACTTGCATAACAGGGGCCCCCATTGTGTAGTTTCAATTCCAAAATGACTGTTACTGGGTAATGGGGAATCTGGCACTGCAAGCTCCCAAAGTGCTATCACCATTTGCTTATCCACCGTCAATGCCACTCTCATGCTGGTGTAGAGTGACTAGACGTCCCGATTAAAATCGGGACTGTCTTGATTTTTAGTTCTTTGTCCCGCGTCCTGACTGATGCATGATCAGGATGCAATTTATCCTGATATTGCGGCTTTTGCCGCTCCGGCGGTGCTTCCCCCATGTGTCCCGATATTTTGTCCATTTCATCTGGTCACCTATGCTGGTGTCCACACACTGTAAGGCTGGGATGAGTTCAGCACACAGATCTAAGAATGTGGTTGTCAAGGTTCCTTCCCCACTCTGAACTCTGGGGTACAGATGTGGGGACCTGCATGAAAACTCCCTAAGCTTATTTTTACCAGCTTGGGTTAAAACTTCCCCAAGGTACAAACTATTTTACCTTTTGCCCTTGGACTTTATTGCTGCCACCACCAAGCGTCTGTCAAATATATAACAGGGAAAGGTCCCACTTGGAAACGTCTTTCTCCGCCCCCCCCCCCCCCACACACACACGCACAAAAAATCCTCCCAAACCCTACACACCCTTTTCTGGGGAAGACTTGATAAAAAATCCTCACCAATTTGCATAGGTGAACACGGACCCAAACCCTTAGATCTTAAGAACAATGAAAAAACAATCAGGTTCTTAAAAGAAGATTTTAATAGAAGAAAAAGTAAAAGAATCACCTCTGTAAAATCAGGATGGTAAATACCTTACAGGGTAATCAGATTCAAAACATAGAGAATCCCTCTAGTCAAAACCTTAAGTTACAAAAAGACACAAAAATAGGAATATGCATTGCATTCCATTCAGCACAACTTATTTTATCAGCCATTTAAACAAAACAGAATCTCTTGCATATCTAGCTAGATTACTTACTAAGTTCTAAGACTCCATTCCTTTTCTGTTCCCGGCAAAAGTATCATACAGACAGAGAGAGAGAGCCTTTGTTTCTCCCCCCACTCCAGCTTTGAAAGTATCTTGTCTCCTCATTGGTCATTTTGGTCAGGTGCCAGCGAGGTTATCCTAGCTTCTTAACCCTTTACAGGTGAAAGGGTTTTTCCTCTGGCCAGGAGGGATTTAAAGGTGTTTACCCTTCCCTTTATATTTATGACAGGCCCCAGGCCTCTGTGTGTGTGGGGGGCCTGGCTTGGGGGGCTGTGGGGAACTGCTCACCAGCGGCATGGCTGGGGCCGGGTCGCTGCACTTCCCACTGCCAGTGAGTGCAGGCCCAGTCCTGCTGCAGTCCTATGGGGAGTGGGGGCGGAGCAGGGTGGGAAGAGGTGGGACTGGGGCCGATATTGCAGCTTTTGCCGCTCTGGCGGTGCTTCGCCCATGTGTCCCGATATTTTATCCATTTCATCTGGTCACCCTATGCTGGTGTCCACACACTGTTAGGCTGGGATGAGCTCAGCACACAGATCTAAGAATGTGGTCTTTCACGTCTGAAAGTTCTGCAGCTGTTCATAGTCCTAAACCTGCATTACAATGCAATCCCATCATCAGTGCTCATTTTTCAGACCCAGAAGTGGTTCCTCCATCTGCAGCTGCTCTGTAAATGCCGCCAGCAACCTTGAATTAGTTTTTTTCATTGTTTGTCAGCAAACTGTTAAAGACATCCTCACTTTCCCATTTGTTGCAGTATTTCCTGCAGGTCTGCAAGTACAGGAGAATCATACGTACATCCTGTCTTTGCATATTCATGAGAATAGTTCAGAGCTCTGTGGGTTCTGTGCTTCTGTCAGGGATAGCAAAGACGGAGAATTGCCAAATGAGTTTGGGATTTTTTTAAAAAAAATGATGGGATATGGATGATCTGATGAGATCGAGGAATAGTAGGCTGGGAACTTCACCCCTAAGTCCCAGATATCCCTGGACATCCTTATTCTACCGCAACTCACTGTGAAAATTCCCAAAAGGTATTGCTCCAGATGATGGGCATGTGGAAAGCTGGGATACTCACCTGTGGTGTTCTGCATTTTGTATCAACACATTCCCAGTATGCATT
The DNA here is from genome assembly GCF_965140295.1 of Lepidochelys olivacea. Classification (NCBI taxonomy): domain Eukaryota; kingdom Metazoa; phylum Chordata; order Testudines; family Cheloniidae; genus Lepidochelys; species Lepidochelys olivacea. Next base: position 274,048,759 of record NC_140411.1, read on the forward strand.
CACCCTAGTGATACACAAACTTTGGCTGCTGCAAGTTACATCGGTGTAGAGCTGCTGAAGTTATAGAGTAGACCTGAGCTAAATCTTGGGTGAATGTGTCTGTCTCATTGGGAATTTCATTTGATTTTGATGGCTATTCAGAAATGTAACAGTGGTGGATTAGATCATTCATGTTGTAGTAGGAACTTGACATGTTCAGAAAGCTGTAACAGAGCAATCAAGGAGCACTACTGAATGGCCATACCTAGGTGAAACAATGGGATTGCTACCTCCAGTGCCTCTACTTTTGAATGGTTTAAGAGTAACAGCCATGTTAGTCTGTATTCGCAAAAAATAAAGGAGTACTTGTGGCACCTTAGAGACTAACCAATTTATTTGAGCATGAGCTTTCGTGAGCTACAGCTCACTTCATCGGATGCATCCGATGTAGCTCATGAAAGCTTATGCTCAAATAAATTGGTTAGTCTCTAAGGTGCCACAAGTACTCCTTTACTTTTGAATGGACTCTTCATGGAAATCAGCCCCCACCCCCTCCACCATCTATCTGGAATTCCTACTGGTCTGCTTATATGGCTAGGAGAGCTGTAGTAGGTTTTTTTTTCTATGTTACCAAAGAGGGACAGATACTCTTTTAAAAGGTGGACTTCTCTAAAGATGCAGTATCCTCACAAGAACAGAAGACGCAGCTAGAAGGAGTGGAGGCAGGCCTCTCTCAAAGGATTTAGACCAAATTCAGGGACTTGCAAAAAGTGAGAGATCCCACTGAGGAGGATTGTGTTGAAGAGTTTCCATAAATTGCTAACTTTTATGCTTTTAAGAGTAAAATGTGGGGGTCAGAAATATTTTTGTAAGTCTGTTTCCTTACTTTAATATCCCACTGTCCCTGATGGGTGTAATTCAGAACCAGATTACTCACAACCAGGCAAACTCTGGAGGGAACCTGTCTAAGCAATTAAAGGAGCAGGGAGGAGGGGGACACCCTGACATTAGCATCCTTCTTCTCTCCCCCCCCCCCCCCCCGTGCCCCTTTTGCACAGCAAGCAGGAGGCTCCTGGGAGCAGCTCCAAGGCAGTGGGGGGAGGGACAGCTGAACTGCAGGCAATTGATAGCCTGCTGGGCGGCTGCTGCACAGAGAATTTAGGGGAACGGGGAGCTGATTGGGGGGGGGGGGTCCTGACGGTCCACCCTGATTCCAAGCCCCTGCCAGCTAGCTGCAATGGGCTGCTCTTCCTGTAAATAGTGGACAAAGCAGGCAGCTGCCAAATGACATTATAAGGGAGCAGTGTGCAACTTTAAACGAGCATGTTCTCTAATGGATCAGTAACATAACAAAACGTTAATTGGGATGACTTTAAGTTACTGTATTGGGGTTTGGCCTACTCACCTGTGTTTTGGCCTTTTCAGTTCAGTCATGAAGCAGTCACCTGGTGATTATCTTGCTTTTTCGGGAAGTGTTAGTGATATTGCTCACTATCATAGAGGTGGTGCCATTAATTCAGCCGGCACCTTGTGCGTTTGCATTAGCATACTGAGAATGCAAGCCACAACTTGACTGTCGTATTGCTACTTATATGTGGATTTTTGAGTTACTCAACTTACAGATAATGACATGTTTGACTTATGGATGTTGTTGGGATACTGTTAAAAGCAACTAAATATTAAGGCCCTAAAATGGAGACACCCCTTCAAAATACAACATTCAAAATTTTCCTGTGAAGTTTTTTTTGTAGTGATTCCCAAACAAAACTGAACATTGAATAAAAAGCCCTTTGAAACCCTGTTTAAAGACTATAAGAAATGTTGACAGAAAAGGGTAATTATGTTTTCCATAACTCCCCACAAACCCCCGCCCCACCACTCCTTCAGGGGTAGAATAGGATAACCTACTGAATGATACTAAAAATATAAAAATGAATTGCTAAGGGTACAATTAAAAGCTCTGATAACTATATGTTAATGATTTGTAACTGGATAGTGAATGAGTTTGTATGAGCAAACACTTATGCCAAGGCTTTGCTAGCATAAGTGTGGTTTTGCCAATTCTTTTGCGTAGAATTGCTGATTTTCTTAAAATGATTCTATTGCAAACAGAACAAAGATAATGTGCTGGAAGTTTTGAGGTCAAAACACAAACTTGAAATCGCAAGAAGCATTTTAGTGGGATGACCTAGTAACAGGGTAACACAAAACATGATCTAAAAAAATGCAGAAGTTATGTAAATTGAAGCTTGCACACGTGTAGTGTACTGGTTACATAAAGTGTGGTGTGCTGAAAAGCTGATTGGAGAAAAATTCAGTAATATGGAATGTGAAAATGTAAAATAATCCAAGTGAACATGGCTCATATTGAAGAAATACTGAACCAGAAACTGAAGGATAGGAACGAGGGACCAGACCAAGGGATCCGAGGAGGTGACAACCATCATGAGCTCCCTGTATGATTTGAAGTGGCCAAAAGGGCTAATGTGATCCTGAGATGCACAGACAGGGGAATCTCAAGTAGGAGTAGAGGGCTTATTTTACCTTTTTGTATTTGGCGCTGGTGCAACCACTGCTGGAATACGGTGTCCAATTCTAGTGCCTAAAATTCAAGAAGGATGTTGATAAATTGGAGACGATTCAGAGAAGAACCATGAGAATGATTAAAGGACTAGAAAACCTACCTTATAGTGAAAGACTCAAGGAGCTCCATCTATTTAGTTTATCAAAGAGAAGTTTAAGGGGTGACTTGACTAGGGTAGAAATATGGGAACAAATATTTAATAATGGATTCTTCAATCTAGCAGAGAAAGGTAAAACACAATCCAATGGCTGTAAATTGAAGTTAGAGAAACTCAGACTGGAAATAAGGTATAAATTTTTAATCAGTGAGAATAGTTAACCATTGGTACAAGTTACTGAGGGTTGTAGTGGATTCCCCATCACTGACTAGTTTAATATCAAGATTGGATCTTTTTCTAAAAGATCTACTCTAGGAATTATTTTGGGGAAGTTCTATGGCCTATGTTATACAGGAGGTCAGACTAGATCATAATGGTCTTTTCTGGCCTTAGTATGAAATGTAGGAGAACTTCTCGGTGCCCCACAGTGTGGTAGTTGGAGCTCCCTACCAATTCAGTCTTATCTATCGTCTGGCATAAATATATGTTCAGATACTGTAATAGACGACAATTCTCTCTGAAGTGGTATAAAAAAGGCAGAAATAGATTAAGCCTAAATTGGGTGGATTTGTCATTCAGTTTCCTACTTTTTTAACCCCAATAACTTAAAGATTACGTTGTATTATGTAAGAATCATCCTTGAAAGTATTTAATATACAGTATCATGCTGTATTCCTACCTGTTAAATTAGCTGTGGCTGTAGACAGTGACGCTTCTGGCTTATGCAGAGTTTCATGAATGGGAAATGCATATGATTATAAAAAAACAAACGCTGAAATTGACTTTATTTTTTTTTTAAATATTTAGGTCTAAGTGGAAATCCAGCAGATATAGAGAGAAGAGAAGCAGTGTTTGGGAAGAACTTTATACCTCCTAAAAAGCCAAAAACATTTCTTCAGTTAGTATGGGAAGCACTACAGGATGTTACCTTAATTATATTAGAAATTGCAGCCATAATATCGTTGGGCCTTTCTTTTTACCAGCCTCCAGGAGGGAATGAAGCTGGTAAGTAAACCTTAAAGCAAGAAATATTAAATATATGTAAATTGCAGTGTTGTGAAACTTCAGTTGTAAATTTTACATAAGATCAATTTTAATCAGCCAATGGAAACCAAGAACATTTTCATTCAAAGTAATTTTGCTTGTTTTACATTTCACTTCTCTACTGGGATAACACTAGCATAAAAAAACAGGTGCATTGGTTGCATTTAAAATAGCAATCCCAATAGTATTCTGTGTACATAGTCACATTTGACTGTGAAGTGATGATATACACAAGCTTTAATACTTCAAGTGAGGTACAAGCAGCAGGAGCTGCTGGACTCTTCAAAAGTAAACAGCCCACACAGTTCGTGTTTTCATGCAAAGAAATGCAAATGAATTTTTAGCTTTTGTTTCTGGAAGAGTGTGAATAAACAGAATTGTTTCCAGATAGTGTTCACCAGGTGTTTTTTTTTCCCTCCCCCACTGGGAGTTGGCATATCTAGTAGTCTTCTGTTTCTCATTTGTAAATGATAGTTAACACTGTCTTTGATCTTCCATTTCAGAAATGAAAAGGTTCTGTCTGTACAGTCACTCAAACTATCAGCTTAAAAACTTCAGCACCTGCTTTGGATCAGGCCTTCAGTGAGGGTTTTTGTTTGGGTTTTTTGGACAAACATAAAGGAGGCTTCTTTGCTTTGACAAGTTGAAGCTAGAATGCAAAGAAGTGTTGACTAAATAAAAATGGACACACAAGTGTTTCCAGTTTGGTGCTCTTTCACCCCATTCCCAGACCTCTTTCATGAGGTTGTAGAAGCTGACCCAGCCATCAAGACAAAGTGAAACCCTATCCAGGCTGCATAGGTAACTTGTAGCAAGAACTCTGCTGTTCTTCTCAAGTTCAGTTTGGATGTTCTAGTTCTTCTTACTAATGTGACCACAGGTCTGAGTCACCAAGCCCTTTTCTCCATTGTCAAAGAATCTTCTAAAACCCTTCAGACCTAAGGGAGACAACCAGATGACCTGACTGAATTTGAGGAACTCTTGCTGTTTCAGAAACTAGCATAAATATCAGCTAAACAGAATTGTTGGGAGTATAGCTCAAGGATCACTTTATAGCCAGGTGGATTTCTTAAATAAAATCGATTTTAATCATGATTTAAATCAACAAGCAGGATGCATTGATTTAAATCAATTTAAATCATTTTGTATTTGTACTTTAGTTTTTCTGAAAGGTTGATTCTCATTAGTTGTAAGCATTAACACGTGTTGATTTGCAATTAATTATAGCCTTTACACTAAATTTAGTGTTTTGCTAACCAAAAGGATATCTGTACACATTTATTTAAGCAATCATGTTGCTTAATTTACGTCTGAATTTTACTTGGATTCTTAATTTTTAAATATATTATAAATCGTGAGTAATTAAATTCTAATTTACAAGAGTTTTTTTTTCATTTGATTTGTGTTGAGCTCTGGATGAAAATGTAAATTAAATACATTTTCAAATTCCTTTTTTTTTTTTGCATTAGATAAATATAACAAATGTGATGGGTGGCTACATAAGAAAAAATGATCAAAGTTAACAGAACATTGTTTTGCATTTAAAACTGATTTGTAAAACTAAAAAGTGTTAACTGTAGTTAGTGAAGAGAACTGATTATTTCTGGTCACATCCTTAAAGATTTTAAAACTAGTAGATCTCATGTTTTCACACCTAACTCTTTTATTCATAGAGGGAAAGAGGAAAGCCAACTTTCCTGGGTTGTTTTTTTTCAACTCCCAATTGATTTCTTAACTTTGAATGTACTAGCCATTGAACTGAACTAGCTGAATAAACAGAAATGAAGAAAACTTTCTCCGTACCTTCAGAAGAGGCTACTGCTATCAAGAGCTGGCATAGCATTTCAACAAGCTTTGGTTCCAGGTGCTTAGCCAGTGCCTTATACCAGCTCAGTGATTTGACTTTTTCTCTAAAAGTTGGCAGCAAACACATATACTGATAAATGTTTAATTTAAGTTATTTTTAATAGATTTTAATAAGTTTATCCTGTAACATAATTTATCAATTTCAAATTTAATTGTAATAGATTTAACTTAAATACATGTTTATTTTTAAAAATCCAATTTAAACAAAAACAGGATTTTTTTTAATGGTTTTTATCCACCCTACCTCATGCTATTGATATAATGGTCAGTTGCTAAATCAAAGCTTTTAAGAGTAACTCCTATTTTGCTTTTGTTGTTACAACTTCTGAAATAGTCAAAGCAGTCCTCCAGAATTCTGCAGATCATCCAGATACTACTCCTACTGTTGCCAATTTGGATGGCAGAATTTAGTAACTGTTCCTATTATAAATCCAAAATAAGTTTCACAACCACCTTTTACAGGTTGTTTAGAAGCACTCTTGTTGAAGTACTAGCCAGAGTTTCTCGAAATTTTCAAACTAAAATTTTTGTCAAAGCATGGCTTTTGTTTTTATGCTTCAAAATTTGAAGGAAAATCCACTGTTGCAGCCTTTGCCTCTACTGTGTCATTTGGGGTGGGGGAGCATTTCTTCATGTAAACGGAAGTTAAAAGCATTGTCTGCTCTGGAAGACTCGAGGTGGTTCAGAAAACTAGAAATTAATTCTAGATTGAAAACATGCCAATTTTTGTAGTTTCAGTATCTCATCTTATTCTGTTCAGGTAATGCTTGTAGTCAAACAAGACCGTGGTGAAGATCCACCAGCGAGGTCAAGAGAAACATTGGGAGAGATCAGCTTCCATGCAGCACATAGCTGTTGAGATAGGGAGAGTACTAGGGTTTTCTGACAAGATGGTGGTGTTGGAACCCTCTCAGGGGCTCATCTTTTGAATAAGCCTCTAGCTACTAACTATCTGGCACACTTAAAGCTCCACATCGTTTTAGCTGCTGGAACAGAGAGGGATTTTTTCTTCCTTTCCTGCCTAGAGCTTCTTCCTAACTGTTTTGGGAAGATGAGAGGGAGACTGAAAAGGGAGGTTAAATATCCGCTCTTCTGGTACTCCACTTCACATCCTTTTGAGGAGGGGAGGAAAGGTCTCCATTCCTCTGGATCTTCCCCCAGCTGCTCAGAGCTTTCTCCAAGCAGCCAGAAGAGTGAAACAGGTGTTCTTCTGTTTCACTACTGGCAGAGTTCTGAATAGTAGTAGGGCAACTGACCAAAATCTTGTCACTGAGCAGCTGCTGGGTAAAAGTGAACAAAGATGATTTGCTGGAGCTGGATAGCTGTTACCTTTGCAGTGATAAGGACCCTTAAGTTTTCAGACTTAAGCACCTAACTCCAGATATCTAAATAAATGGTCTGATATTTTTAAACTGCTGAGCACCTATATTTCCCACTGAAATCCTTCTTTGCCGTCCTGAGTTTCTGAGCTACACTACTTCTCTCATAAGATCCTACTCGTTTCTGCTCTCTCTTCTAATCTCTGAATGAGACATTGACCAGCTTTAATTTAAGTCTTTCTTAGGAAATCCTGTTACCAGACTAAAGTCAGTGTAAATGTATTCCTTGTGAAAGTTCATATGGATTACAAAGGAGTCTGTTTTTGAACTTTAAAAAAGTCTTTATTTCTTACAGTATGTGGAGCAGTGACTGTTGGTGAAGAAGAGGAGGAAGGTGAAACAGGTTGGATTGAAGGAGCTGCAATCCTTTTATCTGTAGTTTGTGTGGTATTGGTAACAGCTTTCAATGACTGGAGTAAAGAGAAACAATTTAGGGGGCTGCAGAGCCGCATCGAACAAGAACAGAAGTTCACTGTCATCAGGGGTGGACAAGTTATCCAAATACCAGTAGCTGACATAATTGTTGGGGATATTGCGCAAGTAAAATATGGTGAATATATATTTAACTCAATTATTTGACTTTATTAATAGTGTGTTTCAAGTTTGCAGTTTTTAATGCTCTGTATTTTAGGTGATCTTCTGCCAGCTGATGGTGTACTTATTCAAGGAAATGACCTTAAAATTGATGAAAGCTCATTGACTGGAGAATCAGATCAGGTTAAGAAGACTTTGGATAAAGATCCTATGATGCTGTCAGGTGTGTGAATATTAATATTTAATTAATCGAATGGAGTAGTTGATACTAAGTTATAACTGACCCTGGAACTTGTGTATTTCTAGAATTCTGGTTTGCCTTCCTACGGGATCCAATGACCCTGCTGAGGGCTTGTGCTATCGGGACTCTGCCATCAGAGGCAATGCCTAATAAGTCTGTATATATTCGCTCTTCTCACCTGCAAAGTGACTTGAAAAAGACTCTTCTAAAAATGGGCCGTCCTGTTCTCATTTATGATACGTAAACCAGACCTGAAAGCTTATATTAGAAAGCTTTTTGAGGTTTATCTTTGAAATACCAGCAATATCAAGTCTGGTCAGGTCTTGGTTTTTTTGGAGGATTTGTTGGATGGCACACTTTATTAATGTTATCCATTCACAGTGTTAACCAAGGAAGCTAAATGTGTAAAACAAAACCGAAACACTGTAAAAATGCCTTCAGCTTTGTCTCTTGTACCTTTTGTCATTTCTTGAGTATTGTACTCAGCATAATCTCAGGGCAGACAATATGAAATTTCCAATGCAAAGCACAAGCATAGACACAATGTTTTGGCAGGGGAGAGGGGAGAACCTTTTAGCTCTATATTCTACATAAGTATGTTCAGCTTTTCAAAGGTGGCCTGTAAAGAAGAGAACATTGTGTTATGATTATAAGAAGCACATGGGATCTTTTTCAGGGAAGAAGGCAATATGCTGCATTCATTGAGAATACAGCAGTTAGCATCTGTTTTTCTCTCTCTCTCGTCCTGTCCCGTCTCTCCCCTCTCCCCCCCCCGCCAGTTGAGGGTTATAGTTACCAATCCAGAGTCTGGATCAATCTAGGTTTCAGAGTAACAGCCGTGTTAGTCTGTCTTTGCAAAAAGAAAAGGAGTACTTGTGGCACCTTAGAGACTAACCAATTTATTTGAGCATGAGCTTTCGTGAGCTACAGCTCACTTCATCGGATGCATACCATGGAAACTGCAGTAGACATTATATACACACAAAGACCATGAAACAATACCCCCTCCCACCCCACTGTCCTGCTGGTAATAGCTTATCTAAAGTGATCATCAAGTTGGGCCATTTCCAGCACAAATCTAGGTTTTCTCACCCTCCGCCCCCCCACACACAAACTCACTCTCCTGCTGGTAATAGCCCATCCAAAGTGACCACTCTCTTCACAATGTGTATGATAATCAAGGTGGGTCATTTCCAGCACAAATCCAGGTTCTCTCACTCCCTCACCCCTCTCCAAAAAACCACACACACAAACTCACTCTCCTGCTGGTAATAGCTTATCAAAAGTGACCACTCTCCCTACAATGTGCAGCCAGATTGGTTGCAGAGGGGAACTGGGCTCTGCTGGTTGCGATCCGATGCTCCTGGAGTTGTGGCAAAATGAACCCAAAGTCCCATGGCCAAGCACCCTGTTCTTATAGTCCCGTCCCGTCCCCCGCCGTTGAAGTCTTTGGATTTTGCTGTCAGTTTGTGACTGGTTACTCCTTAATTGGTGTTAACTTTTGATGTTACCATTCCAAAACACCTCGGAGCGGGTCATCCTGTCCTGGTTTTGATTTAATCAGTTGTCTTGTCTTTAGGGGTGTCAGCCTCCACCTCAGGGTCGTCAGTCTGCCCTTCTTCACTCATGGATGTGCGTTGACGGTTCTCTGGTGTGCTTAAGTTTCTTCACTCCTCCTTCCTTGACCATCTGACTTTAACAATGGCCTTCACACCTTATCTTTTCCTGATGCATACATTACTCATTCACACAAACGGTCTTTTACAGAGACCTTCAGACAGGATAAAAATTACACAATTTAGTTTGCAATGCGTACAGGAAGCAAGACCTTATAGCAAATACTGTAATGAAATCTTATCCTAAAACAAAAGGGTGACCATAATCAATCATAAGGATTGTTCTGGCCTCTCCCTGCCCTAACATCAGTACAGACACTGGCGGTCTGTCAGATGCATTTCTACCGATGTCCCAGAGGGTAATTCCTTTCTGCTATTCTAAAAGGGTGGCTGGCAGAATGATCAAATCATACATTAATTCTTATAGTACAAATATAAAATCCTGCTCCTACAATTGTACCTCACCACTTAACAGCAGAAGTGGCTGAGGCTTGATAATTTTCTTTACATTATTTTTTAGTCCCTACAACGTAGCTAGCTAGGGAGACATTTTTTTCTAGTAGTTGGAACAAAGGAGGAAGACAATTCTTGGATTCACAGTTCTGCCAGTTTGCAGTGTTGCTCTGGCCAAATCACTTAACATTTGCTTCAGTTTCCCATATTTACAAACTCAAATCTTGCTTACCTCTCAGGACTAGTGGAACACTTAACTGTTTGTAAAGCACTCTGAAATTCCTGGATTAAGTTTTTGAGAATGTCTGAGTAATTGACCGTGGGGAGGAAAAAAAAAATAATAATACTAGGATGTAGTAATTATCCCAAAACAATATACTTCTAAATCCAGCAAATTTAGTTTTAACTATGAAAAAAAACTGAACATGTTAAGATATGGAAATGACTAACTTATAAACGTTCATGGTTTCAGATGAAGGTAAATTGATTTTTAAAGACGGACTAAACTCTTAATTTTTTCTATTGTGCAGAGTTGTTTTGGATACCCTAACTATCTTTCTATACCTTAACATATCTGGATTTTTAAAATTTAGCCCCACCTCTAAATTGCTTAGTTTCATGATGACAGGTTTTGAGATAACAGTGATATCCCGTAGGGTATTTTATCCTAAACTGCTGATATGTACTCTTAGACAAAGTATTTTAAAATATGTTAAGAATATAATTTATTTTGCTGTCAAGACAGTGTTTACTCGTTAAGAGCTTGCCTTGTCTCTGATTGTACAGTTGTAATATTAATGATAGCTTTTTAACTAATTTAGTTGGCAAGTAGCTTACATAAGAATGTGACTCTTTAAATTCATTGCAGGATTAAGCAGAATGAAAGCCTGGTCTGTGAACGGGAGAGTTTCTTTTAAAACAAGTTGGAATAGCAGAAAAAAGTGCGGGAAAATGCCTAATGCATTTTCAGATTGCCCTAGCATCCAATTAGAACAGTCTGTTCAAACTTTTCTACAATTTTAAACACCAACCAACGGATCATATATAATTTAAGTATTTAGTGACTCTTCTATTGAAAATAACAACAACAACAAAAAACCCCATAACATTTGATTTTATTGCTTTGCTAGCTAGCTACTTTTACACTTACAGGGAAAAGTATTAAGATGTACTCTGTTTCAGGTACTCATGTGATGGAAGGCTCTGGAAGAATGGTAGTTACTGCTGTAGGTGTGAACTCTCAAACTGGAATTATATTTACCTTACTTGGGGCTGGAGGAGATGATGAAGAGAAAGAGAAGGAGAAAAAGGACAAGAAAAGTAAGCACTGAAATTTTAAATGGCTGAAAAATGTAATATTAGAATTCTTTAAAGTTTATGTTCTCCTATCCTGTTGGTACTGTTTGGCAAGGTCAATCAGATTGCAATGGCCTGTGCAGAGCACCTGTTCCCCTGTAATGTCTTGCAGCCAAAAATGTTTCAACATGGCATCTACTTCTTCTCAAGAAGACAAATCAATGGAGAACAGCTCTTTGGAAAAAGTTGTCTTACTCCTTATACTCCATGTGACTCTTTCCATAACTTCAGTTCTGGCAACTGGCTATTGGAGCTAAGTAGTACCAGAGATAAACATGAGGAATCCTAGAAGAGGGCCTTAATCATTACATTACTCACTAAAAAATGTCTTCCCAGGAAGTTGGGAAGGACCTGAAGCAAAATATTCCTTCCATAATAATCTATATAAATTCTTATGGGGATGATACTCTGGTTTAGGATCTCTGCCCAAGGCTAATTATATTTCTTCCTATCTTAAATAATTCCATGTTCCTTTTGAGGTACACAACTCCATATCTTATCCCAGAAACATCCCCAGAACTTAAAAGGTGGGCCAGGTTACTATGGCAAAACAGTAGCTGAAGGTATGGTTGGCAATTACAGTTCTTTTGGAACCTTTTATGGTAGCTGAGCACACAGAGTATCTTTTTCTCCTCTTAACCCTGTCTTTTCTTACTCCTTGTCAAGGTTCCTCCCCCACTCTGAACTCTAGGGTACAGATGTGGGGACCTGCATGAAAAACCTCCTAAGCTTATCTTTACCAGCTTAGGTCAAAACTTCCCCAAGGTACAAAATATTACCCCCGTTATCCTTGGACTGGCCGCTACCACCACCAAACTAATACTGGTTACTGGGGAAGAGCTGTTTGGACGCGTCCTTCCCCCCAAAATACTTCCCAAAACCTTGCACCCCACTTCCTGGACAAGGTTTGGTAAACAGCCTCACCAATTTGCCTAGGTGACTACAGACCCAGACCCTTGGATCTTAAGAACAATGAACAATCCTCCCAACACTTGCACCCCCCCCTTTCCTGGGAAATGTTGGATAAAAAGCCTCACCAATTTGCATAGGTGACCACAGACCCAAACCCTTGGATCTGAGAACAATGAAAAAGCATTCAGTTTTTTACAAGAAGACTTTTAATAAAAAATAGAAGTAAATAGAAATAAAGAAATCCCCCCTGTAAAATCAGGATGGTAGATATCTTACAGGGTAATTAGATTCAAAAACATAGAGAACCCCTCTAGGCAAAACCTTAAGTTACAAAAAAGATACACAGACAGAAATAGTTATTCTATTCAGCACAATTCTTTTCTCAGCCATTTAAAGAAATCATAATCTAACACATACCTAGCTAGATTACTTACTAAAAGTTCTAAGACTCCATTCCTGGTCTATCCCCGGCCAAGACGACTACAGACAGACACAGACCCTTTGTTTCTCTCCCTCCTCCCAGCTTTTGAAAGTATCTTGTCTCCTCATTGGTCATTTTGGTCAGGTGCCAGCGAGGTTACCTTTAGCTTCTTAACCCTTTACAGGTGAGAGGAGCTTTCCCGTGGCCAGGAGGGATTTCAAAGGGGTTTACCCTTCCCTTTATATTTATGACACTCCTATTAGAAATCAACAAAGGCTTCAGGTAAAGCAGGCTAATTCTTTAAATTTAAGAAAAAACAAACAAGTATTGACCCCTTGGAATGGAGTTAATGCATCTGTTCCCTTCCTCCTTCAATGCTATCTTTTTAACACAGACTTTCTGATATAATTCACATTAGCCAAAGCAGACAAAGAACAAGACAGCCCTTTTGGCAAGTAGCACTCTTTTGTTCAATATTGACTTGTCCCTATATATAATCTGAGTGCACTTTCAAAAACAGAGAACATCTCTATTTCTCATAAATCTGGAAACAGCTCTCTCTGAATTCATTCACAATGCAAAACTGCAGAGAAATCCTCAGCCTAGTTATGAGGATTCAAAAATCATGAAGACCATGTGTTAAAGGTTTTTATTTTATAGCTTAAGTGTCAACCTGGGTACCTTTCCAGTTTCAGACGATAACCATTTATCAAGTTAGCATTTGTTGTGGAAATAAAGGTCCACTTAACTAAAGTCATGGCCCCCTCCCGGGCAAAGAGAATAGTCGAGGCAATGACCTAGAATACATATTTAAGCAGCATGGACTGGATGTCAGCCTTTGTCTGGCACATACTGATTGCTGTGGTGAGTCTTTCTCCTACCCAGATACATTTAGGCTTATAGTAGAAACTACTGCTGTGTGGCCTATTGAATTAGACTAGAAATGAGACTGAAGTAACCAGTGCGGGGTTTTCTCTGTAGAAAACATAACTACTTCTGTCAAAGGTAGTACTGGAAGCCTATTCGAACTGGCTTTTGTGTCATTGCATATCAATTTTCAGTTAAAAATGCTTTATTTAGTTGTTTTGTTTCCGTCCTAATTAAAATGTTTTTTATATGTAAAAGCTATAGAAATGTAGTTCAGCCCTGTATTCAGATCTGTAAATGGGTTGCCTTAAACTAGGAGTGTCCAATTTTGGTCCTTCAGGGCAAATGGTAAGAAAATGTGCACTTTTGTTCCCTGATAGCTCCTCCTCCCCCCCAGTGTGAGTGGACGAGTGAAGAGCAATGACCTGCTACTCATTTAAGAGGGGAGCCACTTTTTGGAGAGCTGGAACTGTGTAGCCTTCACAATAGGAGCGGGAGGGAGTACGGGGGAAAGGAAGCAAGCAGCTGGTGCAGGAGATGCTGGTGCTTTCAGGAAAGGGCAATAGGAAGAGAGGTGGGAGCAGCAGTGGTGGTCCCACAGAAAAAGATAGCAGTTGCAGCAATTGATCTTAGGATCTTGATCTTGTCCCTTCTGCAGCTGACTTCTAGGAAGGCTGAGGTGGTTTTCCTAACACAAAACAGGATGTGAAACTATCCAGATTTGACATAGTTGCCCAGGTGGCCACTTTGTTGCAGTTTATCATTAATGGGTATCCACAAAGGTTTTTGGCATTCTCTTATATAGCAAATGACCAGACACAAAACTGTTACTCAAAAGTCTGCCATGTCTATGTAGACAGGACATTAAGAAATAAGACTGTCCTAACAGATACCTCCTGGAAAGGGAAGGTCATTGGAGGTTTTTAAGAACAAGTTAGAAAAACACCTGTCAGAGATGGTCTAGAAGGATAATACTTAGTCCTGCCACAGTGCATGGGACTAGACTAGATAATGTATCGAGGTCCCTTCCAGTCCTGCATTTGTGATTCTAAATTTCAAAATATGTATGTATTTGAGTCTTTATTCTCTCATCTGCAGTGTTGTTAAAACATTGCCAAAACTGAAACCACAGATTTAGTAGTTACCTCCCGGCTCAGGTTTCAGCTATGCTGCAAAGCTTTGTAGCATAGATATGTTAGATAGGGGTGGGGGGGGAGGGGAGGGGGGTTAGTTAAAAATCACATTGCCTAGCTGACATAGCTATGCTTGCGAAACCCCCAGTTTTTTCAACAGGGTGCTTCTGTCAGCATAATTAATGGCATTCATGGGAGGTGTTTAGCTATGCTGGGAGAATTCCTGTCAGTTTATGCTGCATCTCCATTAGGTGGCTATGCTGGCATACCTACACCAGTATAGCTGTGCTGGTGAGGCATCTGTAGTGTAAAAAAGTCCTAGTTCTGGTGCTGTAACAGTCTAACAGGTACTCCTGAGGGAGTTCTGTGCCACTGCGCAATGCAGAATTTTGCAGGAATTAATGTTGTGCGTGCAGAATTTCCTTTTCTGCACAGAAATGGGCTGCAGTGCTGCTGGCCGCCACTAGCGGCCCGCTGGACCTGACAGAGCCAACCTCACACAAAGACACTGCTGGGGGGACGGGGAGGGAGCTAGACATTTCCTGGTAGCTGCAGTTCCCTGCACGCTCTGGGGAAAGGAGACAGTGGCACACAAGAAACTCCACACAAGCCTGGGATCTAGCATCAGACTGTTTCTTGCTCTTGATCCCTGGGCTCTGTGGGGTAGGGAGAGCGGATGTCTGGGCTGGGGAGGGGGGCACAGCTGGGCTTTGGGTGGTGGGGGCGGGGGGTGTATCTGGGCAAGGGGGGACCCTGCAGCTGGGCTCTGAGGGGAGATGGGGTGCAGATATCTGGGGGAATTTTTGGGTCTGTATTCTTAGACATACTTGCTGACAAGTATTTTGAAATAAATTATCAAAATAATTGAAACTGGTGTGAATATGTAGTGTTATTTTGACAAATACAATTTGCAGAATTTTGAAATACTGTATACAAAAAAAAAAATTGTGCTAAATTTTTAAATTTTTGGCACAGAATTTCCCTAGGAGTAAACAGGTGGAGACTGAACTTCAAAACAGGAACCATCTAAGCTACCTCTTTTGCTTAGTTACGCAAGTCTAACCTAACGTTGCTATTTATACTTAAAGATGATTAACCTGTAGCTTGGTGGCTCTATTATAAAACAAAAATTATGCAAGTTACTTTTCCTCCTAGGTATCCAGTCAAATTTCCTATATTTAAATTGAAGTTAATTAATGTGAGAAATAAGCAACCATAGGTCACAGAAATAATACTTGAGAAATCTTTTTTTAATGCTTGTATATTAGAGAGAGAGAGATGGAGCTTGAAAATTACAGTTCCTTGTTTTTGTTTCTGACAGGTAAAAAACAAGATGGAGCTGTTGAGAACCGTAACAAAGGTAAGTATTTAATAAAAAACAAAACATTTGTGTTTGTATAGGTGTCTATTATAGAAAATAAAGAGTTTGTGTATCTTAATCTGCCTTACCTATATACAGTAGTTTAAGTCTAAATATTACAGATCGAGGTAAATGTTGCCAAACCTAATTCAGAAATGCAAATATGAAATGTCCCTTATGCTTAAAATCAAAAGTTGCAAACGTTAAGACCCACATTTTCCAACTTCACCCCAAATTTTCAAACAGTGTCCAATGTTAAATTCCAAAAAGCCTTGGCTAAACACCTAAATAGAAGTGACCTTAGCCCGTGTAGGTCATGTAGCATTCATTTCTGGTGGTGACATTGAAGCCAGTTTTGACGTGATCATGGGTCTCTGGTGACGTTATTTATCAGCTGGGAATGACTGGCTTCAAGCTGGGAATGACTGGCTTCAAGGAAACTCTTAAAACTGATTTTAATGGGAATTGGGATTGCTGAGCACATGAATTGAATCTAACACAGATTCCAGTGTCTGACTGGACTTTGTAATTAATCATTTATATGCAATTATTTATTTATATGTCCCCTATATTTCTAAACTTAGCCAAAGCTCAAGATGGTGCAGCCATGGAAATGCAACCCTTGAAGAGTGAAGATGGTGGAGATGGAGATGAGAAAGACAAGAAGAGAGCAAACATGCCAAAGAAAGAAAAATCAGTTCTACAAGGCAAACTTACAAAGCTAGCAGTTCAGATTGGCAAAGCAGGTGTGATTTTTATTCATATTTTTGTGGTTTTTGACACTGAACAAATCTGGTGTCATTGTTCTGAAATATTCTGGTGGCGCTGCTCTGAAATAACCTACTCATAGGTTAATTTTAAAAAAAAAATCCTTTTCTAGTATTACACTGGCTTATTTGATAGAAAATATGGCAAAGTTAAGTTAAAGCAGATATACACTAATTGTAAAGTGCAAAGTTACAACGAACCTTTGTGTATAATCAGATGCATGTATTGTTAGTTTCTCTTAAAGAATATAACACTAGAAAGTACAGCTTTAGAACACTGGTTTCCAAAATGATGGTGTGTGGTATATTTTGTGAAGTATTTCTACCTTTCACACTACTTCTCACTTTGGCGTATTGTATGCCAACAAATGCCTTTCCTGGAAAACTCTGTTTGACCAGGCAGTGTACTGCATAGAAATGTGATTGTAGGATCTGTTGCCTTTTATCTGAGCAGTGGGAATGTGGATTTGTAATATTGATGTACACTGTTGAAGATAGAAGAAAAGTATTATTAGAGGGCCCACTATTGAGGCATTCTTCTGATTCCTCTTCCCACAAAGTATATCAATGGCATCTTTATCAATTACTTTTGTTTGTTTTCTGGATATTTCTTTTGTGTATTGTATTGGTGTGTATTCAGGTTTGAGAATCTGTTCCCACTCTAATCAAGCATGTTGGGGGGGGGGTATGTGTTTTTTGTTTTGTTTGGTGGTGCACAGAGGCTATAGGATATAAGTAAAGTTAAGTTACTACTAAAGTTGAGACACTTTTGCATTCTTGACCCCAGTTCATTTTGGAAGGGCAGGAAATAGATGTGAAAAGTCATTGTTGAAGCTTATTTTTTCTTAAATTGATCAGTAATGACCTTGGAGCCAGGCATTTTCTAGGCGCTAATGATTGATGCCCTGAAACACAGCTGAGGAGCACTAGCCCATATTAGCATGAGAGAATAACTAGCTCCAAGGTCACCATTAGTATTATCTAAGCTAAAACTTTAAAACAGACCCTTTTTGGCAGTCAGGAGCAGCTTGTTATTTCTAGGGTTTGTTTTGTTGGGTGTATCCATAGTGTCATGTTGCATGTCCATCTTCATCTGATACTTCCGAAGGATGGTATACTAACAAATAAGATTTTTACATATGCTCTTTATTTTTTTAATATTGTAGACTAACACAACTATTCTTTCCACTCATTCCCCTTATTACTTTATCTTAAATAGCAGAGGGATAGCTGTGTTAGTCTGTATCCACAAAAACGAGGAGTCCGGTGGCACCTTAAAGACTAACAGATTTATTTGGGCATAAGCTTTCGTGCATAAAAAACCTACTTCTTCAGATGCATGGAGTGAAAATTACAGATGCAAGGATAAATATACACATAAAAATACAATATTTATCTTAAATATTTAATTTTAATAAGAGAAATGTATTTTATTTAAAAAGGTCTTAAAGACAAATGTGTCTACATAATAAAAATAAACTAGATAGTTTCAGCTCTCCTTAGAAGCATATGACAAAATAAATGCTTGGGAAACAATTGCTTATTTGATGGGATGAGAAGGCTAATTATTATGTTTATAAAGAGGAACTAGAAGGTGCACCATTTTTAAAGTAATAGATCTAAAATTACTTGTTCCTAGTTGCATTGTCCTAAAATTGTACCAAAACCATGAAAATTATTATTGAAATAGGGCATTTAACACAGGAGTCTTTCCTTGATGTATGTAGTTATGCTTATCTTATTGGAAGAGAGGAGGGAACAGATTTTTAAAATTTTCTTAGTAGTTGATGTGCAAAGGGTTCACATTCAGTTTCATTCAATAATTATACTAAAGTGTTTCATGTGCAATTCCACTTCCTCCAGGCGTTCAATGCAAGTTTTTCTTTCTAAACAATGTTTTACTTCACATTTGAGCAGCTCATTACAACTCTTTCTTCTTTGCCTTTCACTCCCTTGTTAAAATCCTTCTTCCTAGGTTGTCTTCAGTTTCTTTAAAGAGATCTCTTTCCATGCTTCTTTCTGCTTGCACTTTCCTGCTCTCACTCTGAAGAGTTCTCCTTGTTTCTCTCAATTATCTGCTCCTGTACCTGTCCCTAAAATTAATCCCATTTCTTCTCTTCCCCAGTCACTCCTTTGGCAACTTTTTTTCTATATGCATGCATGTCATTGTCCCACTAGTGTAAACTCTCCCTCTAACCCCAACTTTCTCTCCATCTACTTCCCTATCTCCCTCCTTTCATTTGCCTGTATGCTTAATCCTTATGTTGTCTAGTCCTGTCTTCAATGTATTTTCACTAACTAGCATTATGATCCCCTACAATCTAGTTTTGATTCACTCAACTGAAATTGCCCTCACCAATGTCCTGGTGTGAAATATCCAGGCCTCTTCTACATTTTCATCCTTCTTGATCAGCCTGCTATCTTCAGTGCTGTTCTTTCTCCTGAGAACTCTTCCCTTACCCATAAGTCTGTCACAGACATGCTTTGCCCTGCACCTTTGTGATGGCTCTTCCATTACTTACATTTTAATATAGAGGTATAAGAGTTTATATATCCAATACAAAATTGCATTTGTGTGTTCGGGAGCTAAGTTTACAACTGCTTTGAGAATCATCAAAATCTTGGGACTTGCTTATCTATTAAAAATCTTAAGCATAAAATTTTATTATTTTTGCCATTTTAAATAACACTTTCAGATTTTTGCATTTAATCTGAAAATGAGGGTAGTTTTTTTTAAATCTTACTTTAGATGTTATTTGTATTGTAGATAAGATGGATCTCTTTTAAATAACTGCTTATCCTTTTCTTTTTAACAAAAGGTTTGTTGATGTCTGCAATCACAGTCATTATCCTTATCTTGTATTTTGTAATTGATACCTTCTGGGTTCAGAAGCGACCTTGGCTTGCTGAATGCACACCAATTTATATTCAGTACTTTGTGAAGTTCTTCATTATTGGAGTTACAGTCCTGGTGGTGGCAGTACCAGAAGGTCTTCCACTTGCAGTCACTATTTCATTGGCTTACTCTGTAAAGGTATGTGTAAAAAGCATGCTTAAAGGTAGGTGGGCACATAAAACAGTTCTAAATCATGCAAAGCAGAAAATTCTACACTGTTAAACTGTCTTCGTTGGAGACTGAGAGAATCTTACTTCACTCATTCTCATCTGCAGTACAGTACAATGAAAAAGCATTGTTGCAAGTTGGTATCTAATCCTCTGTGCATTAATATAAGTCAGGGGTTCCTTGGGGAAGAACAATGTGAACTTAGAAATAGTCTACTTCACATGAAGTGAAGCATAGTGGTTCTGGTCCATGGACTTGGAATAGAAGGACTTCTGTCATATGTGTATGTGTGTGTAGTTTTAGCACTCCCGTATGCTTGTCATATTCATACCACAACCTATTGTACTAACTTAAAATAAAGGTGTGTGTGTTAGGATTGCACACTGAGCTATGTAAGCTTTCCTTTCTGCCACTAACACACTTGTCCAATAAGCAATTGCTAATTAGCAAATTTAAGTTGGAAATGATGCAATAATCCTTCATAGTCTGCTTAGATATGTGCCAATTCATTGTTTTCTCCTACTTCTTGAGTCAATATTGCAGAATATCTAGAGCCTACTATCTAGTATAAGGTAATTGCTACCTTGGTAAACTTCAGATTCTTAGATTTCTTTTTGTTCCAGTACAGTAGTGATGATGAAAGACTGAACACTGCTTTGAGACTGGCATAGTGCAGACAGTGACTATATGCTGCTTTTTCATACAGCTCTGCTAATGTACCTTTATTGCAACTTGCAGCAGTGTTGGTATTCCAGACCTATAGCCCACTTAACTGCCTTTTGGGAGCTAGAAAGGATTTTGAACTACTGTCTATAGGCGAAACTCGTGCACTACTTTTCTGCACCATCTGGTCTGTTTCTCTTGGCTGTTCAGTCCATTATCACAGATTTCAGTTCTTGAATGGTCAGACTTCACTGACTGACTTCAGACATTTAAATAAAATTTGTGTGACGTTCTGTCTATATTTTTGTTAGAATTCTAAGATGACTGAACAGCTGTCCTTTAAGCTAAAAGAAAATATAACAAAGTAGTTCTGCCTTGCTTTCTAGTCAGTGAAGGGAGAGCAACCTGTAATGCAAGCTGAAGTATTTAAGTTGTATGCTAATCTTACTATGAAAAAACATAAGTTAAAAATTGGGGGGAGAGGTCTCAACTTTCCTATGTTTCCTTATGTTTTGGTTTTTTCCCCCTTCTTCTCCTCTTCCCCCTCCCCCCCTTTTTTTCCCCCTTTTAGAGCGGTCGGTCGTAGTGCAACTGTCTCCTACAGCAGAGACATTCATTCATCTTTGGAAACAGCTGAATGTTCCTCTCCTGTTGATCAGTCAGGAGTAGATGCTGAACAAAATGTCTTTGCTTAGAAATGGTCTGCTCAGATCCCAGATTCTATTAGTGTAGCGATATAGCTGGTGTCTCATCTTGAGTAATTGACTTAACATTCCAGTATTGTTGACTTTACTACTTATTCACCTAAGTTTGACCTACAAATGCAGCAGAATATGGATTCTGGCTCTAATAGACATATTTAAAATGCAGTTTATTGTGGCATGATATATTTGGGTATACCTTTTCTGACTGAGTTTGTATGTGTCAATATTTGGGTTGCCGACCTGAGGCACCTTTTAAAGAGGCCTGTCCTTCTGCAGGTAGGTACTAGTGCTTCCTGAAGATCGAATACCATTTTTGTTTTGTTATTTTTTAAAAAGTCAGAAGTTTTGAAAGTTGAAGCACTGGTGGTGGCTAGCTATTCATATTTGCTTTTTTTTTCTTCATAGAAAATGATGAAGGATAATAATTTGGTGAGACACCTGGATGCTTGTGAAACAATGGGCAATGCAACAGCCATTTGCTCAGATAAAACTGGAACATTGACCATGAACAGAATGACAGTGGTGCAGGCTTTTGTCAGTGAAAAACATTATAAAAAAATTCCAGAACCAGATGCTATTCCTGAGAAAACTTTGGCTCATCTTGTAACAGGAATTTCTGTTAATTGTGCTTATACTTCCAAAATACTGGTAAGTGAATTTCTTTATTTTTATACAATAATAAAAAGCCATTCATCTTTAGTTCTTTAAAAAACAAAAACAAAAAACCCTGTACAAATAATGGACATATGTGCTAGCTGATTTAAATGTGTATAAACTGAGTTGATGGTGAGGTACCTTTTAGCCTTACTGTAATTTAAGACACCCCAATATTTCAGTTGGCTTGGGAACCACTCAAGCCTTAACCACTATAACAATAACCACTGGCTTATTTTACAGTTGGCATTATTTTGCATTGGTGATTCAGAAATGCACTCTTCAAGAAGCTGACGTTCTTATAATACCTTATTCTTAGATAAACTTATGAATTTTGTTTTACAGGTTAGGGACTGTCTTCTCTGTTTGGAAAGCATCTAGCACACTTTGGGTGCTACCATAATATAAACATGTGAGAGCCGTATAGTGTGTTCGCTAGATATAATGAAATGCAAGCACAAATAGTGGCTTCATTTAATTAATCAGTTTTTTTTATTCCTGGATAATATAATGTTAGTAGAATAAATGAATAGATTAAGGGGCAATAATATGCATCATTATTCATAACTTGATTCCTTTTCATTATATTGAGCATTTGTGAAATGAATATTTCAGTACCTGTATCACAAATCTGTTGCACAACTTGATATTCACATAAATATAAATATTGCACTTTTTTTTTTTTAGTTTTACTTTTTGTCTAGCAGTTTAATGGTGGGATCCACTTACCTGATTCATATACACACCACGAATCATGATCTCAGGCGATATTACATGACATATATAATAAGGAAAAATGTTGAGGTTGCTTTCTGAGTAGACAAAGTGTGAAGCATATAGCAGAGCATGGCTTACTTGCCTTAAATACTCCAGCCAATTACATAAGTTTGCATCAGTACCCATCTGTATGTTACGGAATATCAACTCTATAATACATAGCTAAATTAAAACTTTTTCTGTGAAAAAGATACGTTTGTTACCCGTACAGAAAATTTTCAGAAAGTAGCCAGTATGGAGAGAGCGATATCAAGAGCACAGTAGGTGCGTATGAGTGGCTCAGTGTTGAGGTTCATGCCAAGAATATGCATTGCTCCAGTTTGTCTTGTGCGGATGGTTCAGGACCTATAATATGCTTGCAGAGGAAGAGTGATTTTTGGAGGGAAAAATAGGAAACAACCCTTATGAATAATATTGTTGTTACTGTACGTGTAAAAAGGAAAGTTGCTCTAAACCTTTTGCTATATCCAGTAACAGAGAAAAGAGGCATCACAATATCTTATCCAGATCCAAGCTACAATTTTTAACTCACTAGCATCTTAGTATTCTAGAATCTGTGAAAAATACTAAACCATCTGCTTGTTGAAGTTGTTAATGTTATATGTGTCTTGTTAATCTGCAAGAGCATGTCTTCTAATTTGAATAGGCAAATGTTGTCCAAAATATAGTAACTGTATATTAAGGCTAGTTGACATCAACTAGTGAAAAACTTCGAAAAGACTTTGATTTATTTTTTAAAAGCACGACATAAAATGGCTTAACTGATATGGAAAACTTAAATGGGGAATCTTCTACCAATTGGAAGTGTTTCTAGTGGGTCCGCCAGGGATCTGCTAATCAATACTTTTATCGATGTGGAAGAATATATAAAGAGGTTGGTAAAATTTGCAGATGACATAAATTGGTGGAGTGGTAAATAATGGTGGGAATAGATCAGGGTAATGCAGACCAATCTAGATTGCTTGGTAAGGTGGGCTCATTTGAACACTGTGTGTTTGATGCAGCCAAATGCCAGGTCCTACATCTAGGAATAAAGAATGTAGATCCCCCTTAAGATTCAGCAGTGTATCTTGGGGGAGTGAGGGTGGAAAGTGACTCCAAAAAGTATTTAGGGATTTCAGTGGGTAACCAACTGAACATGAACATGAACTTACAATGCAATGCTATAGCTAAGAGGACAAGCTTCTTCACATAATGCAGTTAATCATGGAACTTGTTGCCAGGCGATGTTGTGAAGGCCAAAAGAATAACTGGGTTCAAAAAAGAATTAGATGAGTTCATGGAGAATAGGTTCATCAGTAGCTATTAGTCAGGATGTCCAGGGGCACAACCTCATGCTCTGGGTGTGCCTAAATCTCTGACTGCAAGAAGTGGGGTTGGATGACACAGGATGGTTCACTCAATAATTGCTTAGTTCTGTTCATTCCCTCTGAAGCATCTGGCCCTGGCCACTGTTGGAAGACAGGACACTGGACTAGACAGACCATTGGTCTGACCCTGTATGGCCATTCTTTTGTGATCTTTGGCTATATAAGTAGAGGAATAGTGAGTAGGAATAATGAGGTGGTACTGTCCCTATATATGGCATTAGTGGGACCAGTATTGGAAAATGGTCCCAAGTTCTGGTGTCAGCACTTCAAAACGGATTCTGAAAAGTTGGAAAGGGTTCAGAAAAGAGCTAAAAATAGTTTGAGGTCTGCAAAAGATGCCTGACAATCAGACTTAAGTATAATATAGTTAGTTTAGAGAAGGTTAATGGGTGACTTTATCATGGCCTGTAAGTACCTACAAGGGGAAGAGATTTCATAGTAATAGGCTCTTCAATCTATCAGAAGAAGACCTTATGAGTCAATGTTTGGAATGCAAAATAAAACAAATTTGAAGCAGAAATAACTTTAACAATGAGGGTAATTAAGAATTGGAACAACTTACCTTTGAATGTGGGCGATTCTCTGTCATTTGTAGTCTTTAAAGCAAAAGTTGGATATTTTTCCATAAAGATGTTGTCACTTGAACAGAAGTTACGGGATCGGATGCAGAAACTATTGGGTGAGATTCTTTGACCTGTTACAGGACATCTGACTAAAAGATCATAAATGGTCTCTTCCTGGCTTGCAATTTATGAAAGCTGCTGATTTCTTTTCTCTTTGATGAGGACATTTATAAATACAGATTTTTTTTAACACTTGTAATAAGTGACTTTGATTTACAAATTCAGCAATTCATAAGTGGGGTATATCTGGTTCTAGGATGGGGTAATAACTTCACTTCTAATGCTCTTAAATTTTCAGTTTTCTAATAATGGAGTACTGTATTCTGCAAACTAAAAAAGAATTGAATTTTTTTTTTTTTAACAGCCTCCTGAAAAAGAAGGTGGCCTACCACGTCATGTTGGTAATAAAACAGAATGTGCCTTGCTGGGATTGCTTCTGGATTTAAAACGAGATTATCAGGATGTAAGAAATGAAATACCAGAAGAAGCACTGTACAAAGTATACACCTTCAACTCAGTCAGAAAATCAATGAGTACAGTGTTAAAAAATTCTGATGGCAGTTTTCGGATATTCAGCAAGGGTGCCTCTGAGATAGTTCTTAAAAAGTAAGATTAATGCAACTCTTGAATTACTATCTCTAGTAGACTTTTTTAAAATGTTATGTATATGTAATTGACAGATGAATCAGATAATCTTTTTATCTTCGCATTTGAGAACAGTAAAACTGTTAAACTATACCATACAAAAGTACAGGCTCTTCTATGTATTGGCTGCCACCAATGCAGGTTTGGGGATATACTCCTTTCTCCTGTTAGTCAAGAAAGTGACAACCAACTGTAACAAAGACTTATTTCCTACTTCCCTGAGAGCTGCTCTTACTATATTTTGCCTTTTTCACACAACTGCTTTTTCCTATTTCAGTGAAGCAGGAAAACAGTAAACTAGGTTTCTTTTCCTTTTCCTTCCCTATAATCACATTGCAGAAGAAGGAAAACTTGCATAAAAGCTGAAGTGTGGTGCAGGCAATGGCACGCTTCTTCTTATGTCTAAGCAACCTCTGAATCTGCTTTTGAGACGGGAAGCAGGTAAGTGGGCAGAGCAGAAGGCTAGTCACAACCACAGTGCTATGGATTTAGGCTCAAGCAAAGTGGAAACTCTCTAGATGTGAGACGATTGCCCCAAAATTCTCAAAATGCTTGCTAGACAGAAATAGAACCAACAAACCATTACAACCCCCCCACTGAAGGTAAGTTTCAACCACCAGCCTGAGAACAATTATGTATTCCTTTTACAAAATAAATAAAGCCTCTCTGAAACTGAAGACAGGCTTGCCTTCTTCCATTCTGTGTGTCAGTGATTTTGTTGCAGGTGCATCAGCCCTCTCATCAGTTGTCCTCATTCTTCCCTGGACAGTGTCAGAAGAGGTGAGAAGTGAATGGGACCAGAAAGCAAGTTCACTTTGACATTCATGCGCCTGAGAAATCCCTCACCCTACTTTTAGACCATTGGATGTCTTGTCACTAGTTGGTTGCTATGCGTCGTGTTTCCCACCCAGCTGTGAACAGCTGACATGGGCAATGGCTAACTTTTTAGGGAAAGATCGTGCCTCTTGTCAGGCATAGATCCAGAACATGACATCAGCCCAGTCAAGCCTTCCGAGGATGAGAATAAACAAAAGTTAGGCTCCCTATATCAAGTGTGAAAGTTCTGATTCAGTCATGATAGTTGATTGAGTTCACTGCTCTAAACATTAAGTTTCTGTGACCAAAAGGAAACTACTCCCTCATGCTTGGCAGCTAATGCCCCCAAACTAAGATGATTTTTCTGATCTGTTTTGTTTCCTCTGCATCAGTTTCAGCATCTAGTGATAATGTAACTGACCAGCTAACTCATAAGATTTTAAAGCTGTATCCACAACTCTAGGATTCAGACTTTTCCCAAGCAGATGTCAGTCTGAAGAAACTCTTCTGTCCTTCAAGAGGCATGCAGAACCTGACCTATGTAGGATCTCTTTGGGATTTTTCCTTGAGATGTGGAGTTCTTAATCTTCCATGGAGGAATGGGAAAACTTGAGCCATTCTCCAGAAAGAGAGAGCCAGGTTGCCAAAACTAGACTGAGATCCTGTCTCCTTGAAAAGAAAGCAGTCTGTTACCAGAACTAGTTTTATTCTCTAGTATCTGCTAGAGCATTTTTAAAAGCTTGTGTATATATAATGGACCTGTATCATATCCTCACTGTCTTATCAGGGCTTGATCCAGGAGAAAGTGTCAGGGAGCTGTTGCAAACTACAAATTTTATCCTGTTGGACTGGTAGTGAACAATGCTCCTAGATCAAACTGGTCAACATGGGCATTCTTGTAGGTAGATCAGTAATCTCTTACTACTGAAAGATAAAATTGAAATCCTTCCTCCTCTCTCTCTATTTTAGTGTGTCAATAGCTAGAAGTAAATTCTGTGTTTCTCTGGTCACTTCGGCACAATGTGGATGTAGCCATTGACACAGGTTTGTTCCACACATTGATTTCAAGCTAAATTTCATCTACAGAGTATCACAAATCATGACTACCTAATTGCTGACAGTTAAAATGTTCTCTGGCCTCATTCTTTCCATGTTGGACAATTGAAATAGTCTCTCCACTAGAGTACTAGGACCTACCCTTATCCAGATTTAAACAGTGTGGCTCTTTTTTCATTCCTGGTTTTTTTTTTTCATGAGCTTCTGTTCTACGTGCCAAATTGGAAGTAGGGTTGGAACCTCTGGCCGGGGTGGGAGAGAGGGAACATGAAAACTTAGATGGAATTGGAAGTTACCTGAGTAGCTGAAAACCTAGAATTACTCCACAGTCTTGTGAAAAGTAACAGAAGAAAATAGCAGGTAAGGAAATCTATCTAGTATGCCAGAATAATACTGTAAGTAATCTCTGGATTATTATTTTTTTGGTAACTACTTAACCAGTGACTTCCCAACTCCATCCACCTTGCTCTTTCTATAAGTATTAGCAGGAGCTTGATTCCCTCATCACCTCCTTAAATATTTTTAAGACCTTTCTTGGAAGGTAAGGAAAATCGTAAATTTTTATCGACTTAAACATTTTATCTTATGGCATTGTGAATTTGTGATTTGAATGTTTCATAGCTTTTGTTTAAGTAATAAAATTTTGCCAATATTTAAATATACAACAGTTGTGCATCTTTCCTTCTTCACCTTGCTTCTAGCCTCAACAAGTCTTGAGGTAGTTAGTGAATGTTCTGTTTGTTGACAAGTATTGAGTTAAATGTGTAGTTTGTTAGACGGTAGCCTTTTAGGAATTTAACATAGTTTTCAAATATGCTTTTTGGGACACCTGAAATTCAGATTTTGGCTGCAATGGGGGTAGGGAATTGTTGAGTCATTTGGTACTTTAGAATGTTGTATGTAATAAAGATGCTTTTTAAGTATTAAGTCATACTTATGCTTCTGGAGTTAGTGTATATTTATTGTACTGTATTGCAATGCAGTTGAGATGCATATTTGAAGTCTTACGTGGATTTTTTTTTTATAGTGCTTTGCTGGTTGAGGAGGAAGCACGTTTATTTTTGTATTTCCTGGCAATGAGAAATCAAACTCTTCTACTGTCAGAAATACACCTAACATTTCTTTCCTCACTAGTCAGATCCTCTAAACTTCTTTCTGAAAGAAATTACCTGCTGATTTTAAAACCACTAGGAGTCCTTGTGGCACCTAAGAGACTAACAAATGAATTTGGGCATGAGCTTTCGTGGGCTAAAACCCACTTCATCAGATGCATGGAGTAGAAAATACACTCCATGCATCTGATGAAGTGGGTTTTAGCCCATGAAAGCTTATGCCCAAATTTGTTAGGGTCTAAGGTGCCACAAGGACTCCTCATTCTTTTTGCTGATACAGACTAATATGGCTACTACTCTGAAACCTGCTGATTTTAGTGAATGTTTTTTACATTCATTGTAACTGTTAAACTGTGTGGAAAAACTTTTTCACTAAGAGGGTGGTGAAACACTGGAATGCGTTACCTAGGGAGGTGGTAGAATCTCCTTCCTTAGAGGTTTTTAAGGTCAGGCTTGACAAAGCCCTGGCTGGGATGATTTAACTGGGAATTGGTCCTGCTTCGAGCAGGGGGTTGGACTAGATGACCTTCTGGGGTCCCTTCCAACCCTGATATTCTATGATTCTATACTATATCATTTGGATCAGTTTGTGCTATATTATAATATTTCAAGAGATCAAGGAATAAACCTATGAAGTGATAAACTGCTTTTGAGCTATTGTAATACTTTCCTTTGTAGTCTAACTAAAGAGAACTTGCAGTTCAGTTAACAGATTGTTGGCACTGTCTTACTTGTTGCAGGTAGGGAGAGGTCACTTGTTCACTGCTAAATGTTTATCAACTCACTACCAACTTTTCTGGAAATCCTGAGAATATATACAGACCGTTCAAAACACAAGGGCACCCAGGGCATGGGGGAGGGTATAACTTGAACACAAGAAAAAACATGTAGTTGTAAAGTTCAGACTTGCAAAAATAATAGGTCTGAAGCTAATATTAGAAATATAATTCTTATAAAAACCTCTATGAAAATCACTGCAGTTTGGTCTGATAACTGCCTGGAAGACATTTTGGTGTTAGACCAAATTAAGTACCACATACATTGATAAGCTCAATTGATTTAAATCCTACTCCTATACCAGCTGAAACATTGGACCTTGTTCTCATATTGCTCAAGAGCTAGATTTCTTAATGCTCACTCTGACTAGCTGAGTCTATCTAAATACCAGTTTAGAAAGGTTTCATTCTTTGAAGGTAATATTAGTTCATGCACACTCTCACCCACCATAACTGCTGCGGCTTTTGGGCATTGTTTTGTGCTGTGGAGCACCCCACTGTCAATCTCTCACTGAACACAGAAGTACAACACAGACAGATGTATTAACTTTCAATTTATGCCATTTTAAGTGCCTGCAAAATATAGTACTTATATGGGGCTGGGGAGTTAATGTAAGGTTGACACCACCTTCCTTGGCCTTTTGGAGGGACTCAAAAACATTTTCCTTTGAGAAAAATGATTAGTTATGCCTGAGAGCATTACAATTTCATTTTATCAGGAGTTTAAGTATGTGGTTCTGAATCTTACTGTAAACTAAATACTTTGGTATTTATTCACCCCTTCCATTCTTTTTTTAGGTGCTTCAAAATATTGAGTGCTAATGGTGAACCAAAGGCATTCAGACCTAGGGACCGTGATGATATTATAAAAACTGTGATTGAACCTATGGCCTCTGAGGGACTCAGAACTATATGTCTAGCATTCAGAGACTTCCCAGCAGGAGAACCTGAGCCAGAGTGGGATAATGAAAATGATATTGTCACTGGTCTTACATGCATTGCTGTTGTAGGGATTGAAGATCCTGTGAGGCCTGAGGTAGGAAGAACTGTGAATTCATTGTAACTGTTAAACTGTATTTTTGGTAAAATAAATCTTCACCTATATCAGTTTGTTAGGCTTCTGGATTCCT
The DNA here is from genome assembly GCF_965140295.1 of Lepidochelys olivacea. Classification (NCBI taxonomy): domain Eukaryota; kingdom Metazoa; phylum Chordata; order Testudines; family Cheloniidae; genus Lepidochelys; species Lepidochelys olivacea. The sequence continues at coordinate 274,078,758 of NC_140411.1, forward strand.
GACATTCTTTATAGGACTGTTTGCCAAAAGAGATTCTCATTTATATACAGTGCTTAAGACTAGATGTTGCTTATGTGATAAAAGGTGATCCAGGAACCTAGTGGAAGTGTCATAGATGTAGACTATAAATATAGAATAATTAAGACTTTCATATTGCTAGTGTGTTCTTGGAGCCCTCTACAATGACCTAGAAGGCAAATGAAACAGTCAGTAAGCACTCAGTAGTAAAGAATGTGTTCACAAACTTGGACATTAGAAACAACATTATTTAGGAACAAATAATATTGGCCATTGTATTCTGTATCTCCTTTTTTAAAAAAAGCTTTTTATAGGGTCTCAATCACCAGAGGTAAGGAAAGAAGACATCTCCTTTGTAGATCTTTTCAGGAGAACAGTTCCTCTTCACAATGCATTTAAGTATAAGCAATAGGTATAAGAACAAATCCCAAGGTGGGATTTGAGTCCAATCATCTGGTTGAAAAGTGAGCACTACCAACTGTAGCATACTGACAATTAGAAACAATGGGGAAATCATAAAACACGCAGAGAATAAAATACTGGTATTTGTTTTTGTAAACCTTAACACCAGAGCTTACTAACGTGGCATGAGGCTCTTTGCAGATGCTTAAGGTATAAGATTTATTTCATAGCAGTGCAATAATGGTCACTTGCGGGTATCCAACAGAAGAGGCCCTTTAAGTGATAACTAAAGAAAACAAATGTATTTGAAAATTAAATTTTATGGGGAAAAGAAGTCTGTGGATGGACATGTGGATTATTGATGTTAGAACACCAGCTTTGGTTGGGTCAGCTGTTGGGGATTGAACAAAGAACCTTGATCTGAAGGACCTCTACTACTTGAGGCGAAGGCCATTATCTCAGAGGCCGTGGAATACTTGTAAGCTTCTTTATGCAGTCCAGCACTAGAGGTGGCCATATAGTCACATTGTGTTACTATGGGTCATGTCAAGAATACAGTGCATCGTTTTTCAGTAGTAGAATTTGGCCCTCCAAATTCCTATTACTGTAATCACCCATTACTTTATTTGGTGGTGCTAGGACAAGTACTAGGCAATCAACATGAAAGCTACAATAACAAGTTTTTGGGTTTTTTTGCATAAACAGGTGCCAGATGCAATAAAAAAATGCCAGCGTGCTGGTATAACTGTGCGTATGGTCACTGGTGATAACATTAACACTGCTCGTGCTATTGCTTCAAAATGTGGCATTTTGAATCCTGGTGAAGACTTCATATGCCTAGAGGGCAAAGACTTCAACAGACGAATACGTAATGAAAAAGGAGAGGTGAGTCTATTTTTTCAGTAGGTTTGTATTTGTCTTTTTTAGTGTTTTACTTGTACAGTATAACTAGTCTGCATTCTTTGTACAGATAGAGCAAGAGCGAATAGATAAGATTTGGCCAAAGCTTCGTGTGCTTGCAAGATCTTCACCCACTGACAAACACACATTGGTAAAAGGTAAAGCGTATGTTCATTTAATATTTAAAAAATTCAAAATGCAAGTTTTACTGGACTCAGGCTTTTTAAAAAACTAAATTAGGCTTGCCCATTGTATCTGTTAAAATTTGATGAGCTCAGTACTTGAGGTCATGTCTCACATCCCAGTCCTTTCACCTAAGGCCCATCTTACCTAAGTATTATGCATAAACACAGAGCACTACAGTCAGGTTGCCCCACAGACTTGTAATTACCAATGCTGAAATTCAAATCTTTGTGTGCTTTCATTTTAGGTATAATTGACAGCACTGTCACAGAGCAGAGACAAGTTGTAGCTGTAACTGGAGATGGTACTAATGATGGTCCAGCATTGAAGAAAGCAGATGTTGGCTTTGCCATGGTATGGACTCTAGTCTCTTTTACTTTCAGTGTTTAAAAACTAACTTTGGTTTTTTTAGCCCTTTTTAGCTAAAGCATGTGAGTGTCATATGTGAATTGACAAAGCTGAACAAATTTGCTTGTAGCTTGGTAGCCCACTGAGCTACCAAAAGTAGGATTGACAGCTACCGCTTCCCACACTTTTTTTTTTTTAATTTTCTTCAGATTTCCTTACCTTTCAACCTAAGGTTCAGGTTTTCAGCTGTAGAGAATGGTGATGCGTTCTTGTGTCATAAGATGCTGAATAGAATCTACTTAAAAGCATAGGTCTCCAATCAGTTTTAATAATTGCAAATCAAGCTGGTTTTATGCAAACATTCATTGCTACCTCTTCTGCTCCTTTTGTCATGAAATTCAGTGGTATTGTAATTTGATGCTTGTCAAGGTGCCTAAAATGAGATCAGTTGCAACACACTGATCAAATTGTTTTCTATAGAAATAATCTTCGATCAACAACATAGCTTGTTGCAGCTTTGACTGGAAGAAACAAATCATTTCTAAAATTTACCAAGGATATTTTCCTCCAGTACTTCAATGATCTCTGCTTTATAATTTTATCTAAAGTTGACCTGTTAGAGGTGAAAAGTTAAATGAGTTTTGTGAGGAACTGGAAGCTCTGAGGGGCCAAAAAGTATCAGATACAAAGGATGTTGGGTCTTCAGTCAGAGCAGTGTTTTGTATATCCCATGGCCCACTGCATGTGGAGGCACCCTCAAAGAACAGAGACCAGGTCTTTGGCCACAGATTCCCTCCAAGATTCTCTTTCTAAAAGATGTGATCTAATCCAAACAAGAATTATTTCAGGGCAGTTCTATGAGCCAGCATTATGCAGAAGGTCAGACTAGATGATCAGTTGTCCCTTCTGGCCTTAAAATCTATGTATAAGCTATGATTGATAGAGGATTGTGGAAACTTGAACACTGAACTTTCAAAATCCTCCTGTCCAAGTGACCATATGCATCAGACCTTGACTGGGAGATAATATAGAGAGTTTCTATACTTGGTGAGCTGCTTCCCTATAGTAGTCCAAGCTTTAGAAACTTCCAGAAAACAAATACATTTGTGATGCACCAGGTGGGGATTTGAGGTAGTGTCCCAAAACTGTGGTCTGATTTGAATCAGTTGGACCACAGCATCAACAAAAAAGGAAAAAAAGATCTTCCTCTGTTGGGAAAGCTTGAAGTGTGGGACTGGGCAGTATCTTGCCAGGTACTTGTACTATCCAGTTTCCTAGTGCAAAAGGAAAATAGGCTTACCCATTGAGTCATACTGCATTACAATTGCTTGATCTTACTGAGTGGGAATGCACTAAATTGTTGGCTTTCTATGTATGCTAACCTTAAAGAATGGAGAGGAGATATGGGTTACATGATCCTGATAATCCCACAGTATTAAAGACTAATTTTGTTTCCACTTATATTGGCCATTGAAATCTCCAGTATAGTTGGACCCTTTCTTTTCAACTGTGATCATCCAAATCCAGGCATCTCTTCATACTAGAATCTGGTAACTGTACCTGTCTGGCTAGATCCTGAGAGGGTAGAGAGCAGCTGGATTGCAACCTTAAATTCTCCAAGATGAATTTTCCATAGCTTACTAATAAGTTCCAAGCCTGTTTTGATTCAGATATTAATTTTGGACTGAATGTCTCAGGATTAGCTAATGTAGGTAAAACTCCATATCATATGTCTATCGCAGGTTACTGATTGGAATTCATTACTACCAGATGGATGTTTAATCTACTTGATGAGTTTGGTCTCAGTCCCCAATTGGCTGACTACATGACACCCAAGGCTGCTTTTCAGAAACAGGAGCTGAAGAGTTGGGCTCCCAAATCCATTTTTAATTTTAGCTCTGACTAATATTATAGATAGAGGCCCTCGTTGATGAAAAGAAATAAGGATTTGAATGGGAAGGGAGACTGAACTAATTCTTTCACTCCTCAAGGTGGGCCTGCTTGTCAGGTTTGAGGAACAATGATGACGCCGTAAGGAGAAGCTTGCATTACTTCATGTTGTACTTCTGTGGATAAACCAAAAAGAGTTACTTTCTAGGACTTCCAGTTGATACCCTTTGACTAAAACTGTCATGTGCTAAAAGATAAAATAACTTCATATGATTATATGAAACCACTTGATTATTTTCTATGTCTGGGATTAACATCCTTCTTTATTTGGCACCTATTTCATCTTTCCTTGGACATTTTTCTAGCTTCTAATTTATGTTCAGTTATTTATTAACCAATTTTATTTTTAACTAATTTAAATTAACTTTCACATTACGAAGACCATTCATTTTACATTACTTAATGTAAGATAAATTCACTGTTCCAAAGTCTTACAAGAGAGGCATGGAATTGCAGTTGAGTAAGGCTGTGGAGAATATGAGTGGATTCCTGGAATTAGAATGCACTAGATCAGGGGTGGGCAAACTACGGCCTGTGGGCCAGATGCGGCCCATCAGAGCTTTGGATCCAGCCCACAGGATTGCCACCCTTTGGCACCACGAGCCCTGCACCTTCCGGGAGCAGCACGGGGCCAGGGCAAGCAGGCAGGGAGCCTGCCCGGGCCCTGGTGCATGCCACTGTCACCCCGGAGTTGCTCCAGATAAGCGGCGCCGGGCCGGAGCCCTCATCCCAAACCCCTCCTGCACCCCAACTCCCTGCCCTGAGCCCCCTGCCTGCACCCCAACCCCCTGCCTGCACCCCAACCCCCTGCTGCACAGGACCGTACTACTACACTCTCTGATGGCTCAGAAAGACTTAATACTATTACTATTCTTCAGCCGTTTCAACCAACTATGCTGGTTGGGGAGCCACATAAGCTTAGATAATAAATGTCTGTGTGGTGTCTCATTATTGAGAAAATACACAGACAAGTCTGTCATTTTGTGTAATTATTTCACCGTTTTATACTCTTTAGAAAACAAGAACAGAAAGTGTCTGCTCTGATTGAGACTTAGTGTAGTTATGTTTTACCTGTGCAGCACCTTTAGAGAGGCTCCTTTAAATATTACTACACCATAGATGGATTACAGCACACCTAAGCTGCTAAACTATAGTTTATATTTCTGAGAGATACTTTACAGGGACAGTTTTACAATGAGGATGGCAGAGCATGAATAGTACTTAAGACACTGTCATGATTTTGCTATAACTTATCAGGAGAAGCACTGTGGAGCATGAATCTCTAGCACAGTGAGGATTTTTTTTTTCAATATTACCAATCCATTGCCAACAAATAATGAATGAAATAAAAAAGACACGAAGTTTAAAGATTCTGGCTTTCACTAAAACAGCAACTGATTGCTATCTTGATATTTGTGCTGGTATACATGGTAGCAAACAGACTGCTCCTGTAATAAAGCATTTAGTAAAGATAATCTGAGAGCATAAGTTAACTGGGCAGTGAAATAAAACTTTGATGGGAAAACTACCTTAACTTTTATAATTTCTGTACTGGATTGCCCAAGCTATTCACCTGCTTAAAACAATAAATAAAAAATAACTGTTTCCTCAATGCAGATACATGTGGCTTTTTTTAACCATGTCAGGAGGTCAGGTTTATCTAATGGTTCAAATTAAAAACTGAAGAGATGCTTAAACTAAACAAAAGGATGATTTATTGTTTGAGCACATAAGAGCTTAATCTGATTAAGCATATAAAATGTGTTTATCCCTTGGTACCTGCCTCAGTAAAGTACTACTTCAACTTTTGTATCTTACTGTTAATTTTAAATACGTATCAACTTCGGTGTCTTTAACTTGTTAGAATTTCAGTCTTGCATTTCAATTTTGCACGTCTTCAGACCTTTAAGAAACAATGACTTTTGTTCTCCAAAAGTGAGTTTATTGTATGCCTAATATTCTAGTATATTGTACTTTTCCTTAATTGAAAGTTGTGTAGTAGAAATGTAATTATTATGCTAAATATGCTAGATAGCAGTTATTCCTGCTGTTTTGATTCAGTTGTCCTATGTATGTTCTTCCTAACAGGGTATTGCTGGAACAGATGTAGCTAAAGAAGCTTCTGATATTATTCTCACAGATGATAACTTCACAAGCATTGTTAAAGCCGTTATGTGGGGACGAAATGTTTATGACAGTATCTCCAAATTTCTTCAGTTCCAGCTTACTGTCAATGTCGTAGCAGTAATTGTTGCTTTCACAGGAGCATGTATTACACAAGTAGGTACTGATGGTAGTTAGTTTCAACTAATTTAAGATTTGAAAACATGTGCTTCTTTAACTCTTGCATACGGAAATCTTTTCAAAGTCACCATTTTGTATGCTGTCCTAAAGAATGTACTGCTCTTCAAAGCAATACACCAAATTTCCATGTAGGAAATGTTTTTTTTTTTTTAATGGCTGCAACTTGTTCATTTCTAGGATATTTATTGTGTTATCTATTAGGAAACATATCCTTTTTATAGGATTCTCCACTTAAAGCTGTGCAGATGTTGTGGGTAAATCTCATAATGGACACATTAGCATCTCTTGCTCTGGCAACGGAACCACCTACCGAATCTCTCTTGCTGCGGAAACCTTATGGTAGAAATAAACCTTTGATCTCACGCACAATGATGAAGAATATTTTGGGTCATGCAGTCTATCAACTTGTGGTAGTCTTTACACTCCTGTTTGCTGGTAAGAGTATTATAAAAGCTTTGCTCATTTTCTAGAAGTTAAAGCTAATTTATGATGGCATTTCAATCTTAGTCATGTTAACCCTGACCTTTTTAATATTTTGATTCTAATTGTGTATCTTTTTGTTAATTCATGATACTGAAATGTCTTATTACACAGGTGAAAAAATTTTCGATATTGATAGTGGGCGAAATGCACCTCTGCACGCTCCTCCTTCGGAGCACTACACTATTGTTTTCAACACATTTGTGATGATGCAACTTTTTAATGAAATCAATGCCCGGAAAATCCATGGTGAAAGAAATGTTTTTGAAGGAATCTTCAACAATGCTATCTTCTGTATTATTGTTCTGGGCACGTTTATTGTGCAGGTAGGTAATTGAAGATTTTAGTTAAATATTGTTAATCACATTTAATTTATTTGCTGCTGGTGAAGCTGCACTTAAAAGCCTATCAACATGTCCAGAGAATGTTGTGTTAGGTTTCTGTATCTGTAAACGCGAACAGCTTTGTTTGTCGACACGGGAGGAAAGGTTGGTTCAAATAGACCATTTTAAATTGAGCTTTAAAACTTGGTTACAGATGTCAATTTTGAGCCTAAAATACTGAAGTTTCCCATTATGGAAATTGGTACTTTGAAATCTGACCTTGAAGAGTTATGTACCTAAGTGTGTTCTAAACGTAAGTCACCCATTGCCAGAACACTTGTAAAGTGTTGTATCTTCCTATATGTAAGTAGCTGAACTAAGACCCATTAGAAGACCATGTACAGTTATCAAACATGCAGTGTTGATCAGTTTATACCTTACAAAATGAGAATTAATTATACCTACATCAGCTTGGAAATGTCAGCATCACCAAATCAAGTATTTGAATGTCGTGCTGCAACAACTTACATATATTGACTATACTCTGAGGTTATATTTTCTTTAACTTATTCTAAGCTTAATGCCTACAAACATCGTGGGACCCCCTTTTTTTTTTATATGGGCCATGTTAAGAGAACTGGTCAGACTGTACAGTCTGCCAAAATTTTAAATATTTCAATACATCACATCTAACTTTCCAGGCCAAAAGAAAAGGAGTACTTGTGGCATCTTAGAGACTAACAAATTTATTTGAGCATAAGCTTTTGTGAGCTACAGCTCACTTCATCGGATGCATGCAGTGGAAAATACAGTGGGGAGATTTTATATACACAGAGAACATGAAACAATGGGTGTTGCCATACACACTGTAACAAGAGTGATAAGGTAAGGTGAGCTATTACCAGCAGGAGAGCCGGGGGGGGGGGGGGCAGGGGGGAGGAAACCTTTTGTAGTGATAATCAAGGTGGGCCATTTCCAGCAGTTGACAAGAGCGTCTGAGGAACAGTGCGGGGGAATAAACATGGGGAAATAGTTTTACTTTGTGTAATGACACATCCACTCCCAGTCTTTATTCAAGCCTAAGTTAATTGTATCCAGTTTGCAAATTAATTCCAATTCAGCAGTCTCTCATTGGAGTCTGTTTTCGAAGGTTTTTTGTTGAAGAATTGCCACTTTTAGGTCTGTAATTGAGTGACCAAAGAGATTGAAGTGTTCTCCGACTGGTTTTTGAATGTTATAATTCTTGACGTCTGATTTGTGTCCATTTATTCTTTTACGTAGAGACTGTCCAGTTTGGCCAGCGTACATGGCAAAGGGGCATTGCTGGCACATGATGGCACATATTACATTGGTAGATGTGCAGGTGAACGAGCCTCTGATAGTGTGGCTGATGTGATTAGGCCCTATAATGGTGTCCCCGGAATAGATATGTGGACACAGTTGGCAACAGGCTTTATTGCAAGGATAGGTTCCTGGGTTATTGGTTTTGTTGTGTGGTTGCTGGTGAGTATTTGCTTCAGGTTGGGGGGCTGTCTGTAAGCAAGGACTGGCCTGTCTCCCAAGATTTGTGAGAGTGATGGGTCGTCCTTCAGGATATGTTGTATATCCTTGATGCGTTGGAGAGGTTTTAGTTGGGGGCTGAAGGTGACGGCTAGTGGCGTTCTGTTATTTTCTTTGTTGGGCCTGTCCTGTAGTAGGTAACTTCTGGGTACTCTTCTGGCTCTGTCAATCTGTTTCTTCACTTCAGCAGGTGGGTACTGTAGTTGCAAGAATGCTTGATAGAGATCTTGTAGGTGTTTGTCTCTGTCTGAGGGGTTGGAGCAAATGCGGTTGTATCGCAGAGCTTGGCTGTAGACAATGGGTCGTGTGGTATGGTCTGGATGAAAGCTGGAGGCATGTAGGTAGGCATAGCAGTTAGTAGGTTTCCGGTATAGGGTGGTGTTTATGTGACCATTGCTTATTAGCACCATAGTGTCCAGGAAGAGGATCTCTTGTGTGGACTGGTCCAGTCTGAGGTTGATGGTGGGATGGAAATTGTTGAAATCATGGTGGAATTCCTCAAGGGCTTCTTTTCCATGCGTCAGGCCAAGTAATTCTAGTATCTTTCAGCTTCACACGTGAATGACAACTTAACTATGTTCTCTGGACTCTTAAATTTTTGGTTTCACATTTGTTTCTAACAGGTCCTTTTTTATGGTGGTGGTTCATCAGGAAAACTAGAAATGTACTGAAACATATATCTAATACTATGCTATGTTTGACATAACATTTAACTGCCAAGTGTAAAATAGCCACTTAGCCACGCCAAGACACACCCACACCTTTAAGATTGTTTTACGTGAAAACTTGAAATTCCATAAAATTAGGACACAAGGAAGCACTGTGATTTAGAGACAAAAACACAGGAATAGGATCAAGGAACTTGAGAATTCAAATCCTGGCTCTTATACTTGATTTGCTCTATAACTCTGGACAAGTTACTTCACTTCTCTATCCTTCCAATCTATAAAATAGGGCTAAGACCTCAAAGGTGTTTTTTAAAGCTTCTTTATGCATCGCTTTGCAAATGTAAAGTACTCTACAGAAACTGTAACATATTGAAACTCTGATACAGCATCATGAAGCAAAGGATTTATCCCTACTTGTCAGCTAGATAAAACAAAACTTGAACTGGTCAGATGGCTTCCAATTCATTAACTGACATCTCTTTTACTTTTACATCAGTGCCAACTATGTATTTAGTAAGTTGTCTTATACATTACCAGAGTTTAAAAAATTAATGCTTTGCTGAGTTGGGCAAGATGATTCCTTGAAAGGAGTAAAATAGGTATCCTTGGAACTGAATCTCTCTGCCTCAGTTCCCTATCCATAAAATGGGATTAGTACTTTCTCCTGTCCTTTTTTCCTGTCTTGGCTGTTTGGTTTGGGTACTCTTCAAAGAGAAGAGACGGCTGTTTCTTACTATATGTATGTACAGTGCCAAGCACACAGTGCTCCCCAGTCTTGGTTGGTGCCCTTTGAGGGTTTCCTATTGCAAATGACAAAAAAATCAAGAGTACACGGTTAATTTTAAAGTAATTTGAGATTTTTTTTTAAAGCCTAAAATATAATATATGTGAAGCTTTAGGGAAAAGATCTAGCATTTGGGTAACTAACTTAAAATGATGATACACAAATTGAGTGTTACCATGCTGTAATGTGTATACACTACAAATACTAATTTTTAATGCTGGTTTGGTTTTCTGAAAGTCTCTCTAAATTTTGACAGTTAAAGCATACAAATGTGCGTGTGCTTCTGATAGCATACGTTTGGCTGCCCTCACTAAACAAAGCATGGGATAATTACTACAATTTACATTTAACCTTAATTTCTGGTTTATGAGTTCAGATTTTCACTTTTGCTCATATTATAGTTCCTAATCAACTCTTCTTTGGTTTTTATACTTGCTACTAAGCTTGAAATGGATGTGCAGAAATGCTGTTTAAGGAGTGCTGTGTTGATTGCTATTTTTTTGGACAATATTTAAAATAGGAAAATACTACTACTATGTCTAGTTCTGGGAGGGGAGGCCACTTCACTTGATACAGTACTTGCTTTTATACAAAGCAGAGTTGTAACTCTAGGTTAGGTACTACGCATCTGTATTTTGTCTAACAGAAAAAAAAAAAGTAAATTGTAAACCTAAATCTTGGTCTGTGTAAAATCTGCTGCCCAGTTGGCTGATTTTCTAAATGTAGGCATAAAGAAAAATATTAATATTCTATTAATTTTATCTAACTGTTAAATTGAACCAGATTAAATTATTACTACAATCAGATTTTACTTTTGAAGTACAAGGTAAGCATGGGGAAGAACTCTTCTGTATCTAAACTAAGGTTCAGAATAAAGGTAGTTTGAAGATAGTGCCGGGGGACGTTAAGGGGATCAAAATACTAAAACGACAAACTAAAGTTAATATATTATGTAAACAGCTTCTATGACTGGTGTTACATTTGAAGTGCCAAGTATCTAAAATTCACAATACCTACAACCTACATTTACGGATTCATAACCTTCAATAAGTATTGCTTTTTCTGGCTTTTTTTTTTTTTTTTTTTTTTACTTTTTCCATAGATAATTATTGTACAGTTTGGTGGGAAACCTTTCAGTTGTTCAGAACTTACAGCGGAACAATGGCTTTGGTCCATTTTCCTGGGAATGGGAACACTACTCTGGGGCCAGGTAAATCAACTTTTTTTGTGTACAAGCTAAGACCTCCTGAGATGAATTCATGTTTTGCTTTGCTGATATATTTGGGTTTTTCCTTTTGGGTACATATGAGAATTGTATTGGCATCCAAAAAACTTAAAGCATGTTTCAAAATTTTAAGTGGGGGTTGCTGTGCGTGGGCTTAGCAGATACCTGATTTTTTTTTTTCCACAAATGAGACTTTTTTAATGAAAATAAAAATTGATAGTGGGGTATTTTTTTCATCTTGATTCTTTACTCAAGCCTTCTATTTGAAGGCAGTATATTAGTGGAAGTTACATTCCTGAGCAAGGGGCTGCAGTTCAGAAATGTATTTAAAATTTAAAATCTTAAAGCTGCTCCTAGTTTGCACCTGTTGCACCACCTGGACAGTGCAGAGGGAGTAAAAAGGAGCAGAGAATCTCTCAAAGTAGTGATTGAAAGCCCTTGACTTCTGAAATGTTTTTGGCAGTCAGCCTGAAATAGTTAGTTCCCAGTACTTTAAATGAAAACTAAAATCCTGTGGAAATTGCAAGTCCTCCCCCCACCACTCCCCATTTTTTATTAAACTACTTGAATAAATAGCAGACACGTAATTTGGCAGTTTTTCTAACTTTTGCATTACCGGATTCTTATCGTTTAAAAAAAGACAACTGTAACATTACATTAAAGTAGTTTTATGCTTTTAATTTAAATTTTCTTTAGTTAGTGAAGAGCTTGCACTTAATAGCCTGAGTTCAGCTGCACACCTTTGAAATGAAGTTGTAGGGGGATGAGTTCACATTTTTTGCCTCTGTAACTTAGCTGGAGAGTGTCCAGCAATACTGAATGAATAGCACGATATCAGGGCAGTTGTTTGACACTGAAAGTTGAATCTCTGAAGTAGAAAGATATGTTTCATTTTAAAAACAGTTTTTGCAGAATATTATAGGTTAAAGAAAAATGGCAAAGACTTCAACATTATATGTTCAGTGACTTAAACTACATTTTAAAAAATATAATTTGTACTACCATGCTTCTTTCTGTTAGTTCTTATCCATCTATTCCTTCATCTTTAGCTGATCTCAACAATTCCAACCAGCCGTTTGAAATTCCTTAAAGAAGCTGGGCACGGAACACAGAAGGAGGAGATTCCTGAAGAAGAGTTCTCAGAAGATGTAGAAGAGATTGATCATGCTGAAAGAGAATTGCGTCGTGGTCAGATCTTGTGGTTTAGGGGCCTGAACAGGATACAAACTCAGGTATGGTCTTGGAAAAGGTAGGAGGAGACAGTGGTAGTTGAGGTTTTTAATTAAATCTTCCCCTTTACCCCAATAAGGTGACAATTTTAAACTGTGTGATTGAGATTTTCTCAAGGTGGGGGTATGGATGGCTCTGTAATCTATCAAGCTCCTTCTTTACTTTCTTCAGCTCTAAATGCAACTCTTGCCTGTGTATCGCTCTATAAAAAGTGCCTTTTTTCTTTACTTCTTATGTGTTATAGATGGGATGGTCCTTTCTCTTGTTCTCTCTCTCTCTTGCTGAGCAAGCTGTCACAATCTCTGATTCCTTGCAGATGGATGTAGTGAATGCTTTCCAGAGTGGAAGTACCATTCAGGGGGCTCTAAGGCGGCAACCTTCCATCGCCAGCCAGCATCATGATGTAACAAATATTTCTACCCCTACACATGTAGTGTTTTCCTCTACTACTGCTTCTACTACTGTGGGGTGTGAGTGTGTGTTCCTAAGTGCATGAAATTAACATTTCCTAATTCACACACCTAACGTTTCTCATTTTCTCCTTAGTATTTAAATTCATCGTTCAGACTTTTCATAAAGCTTTCTTTTCACAAAGTGGAGTCCTCAAGACTTTTTTCTTAGAGGGCTAGAGAACAGATGGAACAGTTGGAACAAAAGACTTAAACATGAAAGCTGTGAGCCTGTATGTACTGTGCCTTCATTCATTCATGTTCAGAGGGACTTCTTAAAAACTGAAATAGGAAAACTGTTGTAAATTTTCGAGTATATGCCTCCGATTCATTTTATGAAAATATTAATAATTTACTCAATGCAGCATATAATATTAAACTGGTCCAACAGAAGTAGGTAATAATTTGAAAATAAATCATAATCTAAAATAACACAAATTTAAAAGTTACATATTTTACATTTTTAACACTTTATCTGGCAAAATAAGCTATGATTTAAATTATTTAAATTAAAGTTTACAAACTTTAAAATATAGACAAATTACATGAATAGGAAAGAGCTCTAAAAGTTTGCTCCTGATAGGAATGCTTTATATACTGAATCTTACTTTCTGTTGGACTTGTACTTAACCAGAGGGCTATATATATATATATATTTTCCCCCAACTTCAGGGTACAGGTTAATAAAATAGGCTTGTTCCAAATAGTTACAATAGTGGTAAATTTAACTATACAAAAAGCGGCAGAAGCATTTAGCTATTCAACCAGGGGCATTGGTAAGAATGTTAAGATATTTGAATTGTAAAATACTTTGAATGAAATAAACTGGATAATTTTCTCTCTAGGTTCATTTGGCAGCAGTACATAAACTTCCAGTGCAAGTGATGTTTTGTCAATTACTTAACTCTGTTCTCTTTACATCAGAGGTGGGCAAGTTACGGCCCGTGGGCCGCATCCAGCCTGCAGGACCCTCCTGCCTGACCCCTGAGCTCCTGGCCCGGGAGGCTAGTCCCTGCTGTTCCCCCTCCCCTGCAGCCTCAGCGCGCCACGCTGCTGGCGCAATGCCCTGGGTGGCCGAGCAGCACAGTTGCAGAACAGCGGCCTTACCCGGTGCTCTGGGCGGCACAGTAAGGGGGCGGGAGGGGTTGGGGGTGTGGTCAGGTCAGGGGTGTGGATAGGAGTCGGGGCAGTCAGAGGGTGGGGAACAAGGGGGTTGGATGGGGCAGGGGTCCGGGGGGGGGCAGTCAGGAATTGGGGGGGGGAGGGTTGAATGGGGTGTCAAGGGGCAGTCGGGGTGGGGGGTCAGGAGACAGGGAGCAGGGGGTGGTGAATGGGGCAGGAGTCCTGGAGGGGCTGTCAGGAGACAGGGAGATTGGATGGGGCAGGAGTCCCGTGGGGGGCGAGAAACTGGGGGGAGGATAGGAGGCGGGGACCAAGCCACGCCTGGCTGTTTGGGCAGATGCAGTCTCCCTTAACTGGCCCTCCATACAATTTTGGAAACCTAATGTGGCCCTCAGGCCGAAAAGTTTGCCTGCCCCTGCTTTACATTATGCTCTCTAAACGAAGTGGCATCTGGGTTTTTAAGCCGCCTTCTGTTAAGTATAATAGTTCATTCTAAAATGGATACTTAGATATCATTGAGATTGAGGATATAATGCATTTGTTTCATGTAAGTATTTTCAGCACACTTATTGATTGTATTTAAACAAATGTGTTAAAAGATTAAACTTTTTTGGCTAGATGAGTTTCCATTCTGTTTTAATAATTAACCTTTTAACATTTTAAGCAAGATTTCATTTGCAAACATTCTTATGGGTTGGCTAACTGACAAACTTAGTTAACTAGCCTGAAAAGTAGTTAGCTAACTTAAGAACTTTCACAGTGCTGGCCTAAGTGCTGGCAGGGACTTTTTTTTTTTTTTAAAGCTTTCAGGAGTTTTCTTCTTAAAAAGGAAGTATGGTCCTCTGCTCTCTGTTTTCTGATTCAGATTTCCTGTGTGCGCTTGAGCAAGTCACTTGTGTCTCTGCCTGTTTTTCCATTCTGTAAAATGAGGATCCTTCCCTACCTCACAGGGATGTTGTGAGGCTTAATTCATTTGATGTTGGTAAAGCACGTAGAATCTTTAAATGAAAAGTGCCAAATAAATACAAAGTATGTTCTGTTATTTGTGGGAATAGGAATGTGCAGTACAGCACTGTATTTTAAAATCTGATGTCTACGGTAATGTTCATTGGTTTCTTATCATATATGCAAAAAGAAAAGGAGTACTTGTGACACCTTAGAGACTAACCAATTTATTTGAGCATGAGCTTTCGTGAGCTACAGCTCACTTCAAGTGAGCTGTAGCTCACGAAAGCTCATGCTCAAATAAATTGGTTAGTCTCTAAGGTGCCACAAGTACTCCTTTTCTTTTTGCGAATACAGACTAACACGGCTGTTACTCTGAAACTTACCATATATGGGAAGTAACTTTGGGTTACATTCTGACTGTTAAGCAGAGCCTGTTGCAAGTGGTAATACAGAACCACAGGACCCTCGGGTGAGCAGCCAGGAAGCATTTTGCTGTCTTGGTGGGAGAGGGGATTAATTTGCAACACTGCTTTAAGGAGCACAGCATACTTCCTCCTGTCCTGGCACCCAGCTCTGATAGCCTGTCTCTCAAGGTAGAGAAGGAGCCATGCATCCTCCCTGGCAATTACAGGGTCTGTAAGCCCAGCTTCAGTATCAGGCAAATTGGTCGAAATTATAGTAAAGAACAGAATTCAGACACACAGATGAACAAAATACATTGGGAAAGAGTCAACATGGCTTTTTATAAGGAGAAATCATGCCTCACCAATCTATTTGAAATCTTTGAGGTTGTCAACAAGCATGTAGACACAGGTGATCCAGTGGATATAGTTTTATTTGAACTTTCAGAAAGACATAAGAACAGCTGGCTGGGTCAGACCAGAGGTCCATCTAGCCCAGGATCCTGTTTTCCGAGAGTGGCCAATGCCAGGTGCCCCAGAGGGAATGAACAGAACAGGTAATCATCCTGTTGCCATCCTGATCCATCCCCTGTTGCCCATTTCCAGCTTCTGGCAAACAGAGGCTAGGAACACCAAAGGCTCTTAAGCAAAGTAAGCAAGCATGGGATAAGAGGGAAGGCCCTCTCATAGATCAGTAACTGGTTAAAAAGATAGGAAACAAAGGTAGGAATAATGGTCAGTTTTCACAGTGGAGAGAGCTAAATAGAGGGGTCTGCAAAAGATCTGTACTGTTCAACATACTCATGAATGATCTGAAAAAGGGGGTAAATAGTGAGGAGGCATAGTTTGCAGATGATACTGAATTACTCAAGATTGGTCCAAAGCAGACTGTGAAGAGTTACAAACGGATCTCACAAAACTGGGTGACTGGGCAACAAAATGGCAGATGAAATTTATCATTGATAAATGCCAAGTAATGCACATGGGAAAACATCATCCCAACTATACATACAAAATGTTGGGGTCTAAACTAGTTACCACCATTCAAGAAAGAGATCTTGGACTCATTGTGGATAGTTTTCTGAAAACATCTGCTCAATATGCAGTAACAGTCAAAGCTAACGTTAGGAACAGGATAGATAACAAGACTGTAAATATCAAATGCCACTATATAAATCCATTGTACTCCCGCATCTTGAATATTAGATGCAGTTCTGGTTACCCCATCTCAAAAAGGATATATTAGATTTGGAAAAAGTACAGAGAATGGCAACAAAAATGATTAGGGGTATGGAAAAGCTTCCATGGGGAGAGATTAAAAAGATTTTCTCGGCTTGGAAAAGAGACAACTGAGAGGAGATATGGTAAAGGTCTATAAATTCCTGACTGGTGTGGAGAAAGTGAATAAGGAAGAGTTATTTACCAAGTCACAATACAAGAACCAGGGGTCAACAGAATTAATAGCAGGTTGAAAAGAAACATAAGGAAGTACTACTTCACACAATGCACAGTCTGTGTGGAAATCTGTGCCAGGGGATGTTGTGAAGGCCAAAAATAAAACTGGGTTCAGAAGAAAATAAGTTTGTGGAGGACAGGTCTATCAATGGCTATTAGCCAAGATGTTCAGGGACACAACCCTAAACCTCTGATTGCTAGAAGCTGGGACTGGACGACAGGGTGGATCACTGTTCTGTTAATTCCCTCTGAAGCATCTGCCACCAATCACATTCAGAAGACAGGATACTTGGCTAGATGGACCATTGGTCTGACCCAGTATGGCCATTCTTATGGTTTTTAAAAAGCTATCATTAGGGACTAATTTCACCCTGTGTTTCTCCTGAGCTCTGAGGCTGCAACTCTGAGCAGCTCTTATGCGAGCCTCGTAGGTAGGGAAATCTGCCTGGAGTGCTTTAACACTACATAGAATCATAGAATATCAGGGTTGGAAGGGACCTCAGGAGGTCATCTAGTCCAAGCCCCTGCTCAAAAGCAGGACCCATACCCAATTAAATCATCCCAGCCAGGGCTTCGTCAAGCCTGACCTTAAAAACTTCTAAGGAAGGAGATTCCACCACCTCCCTAGGCAACGCATTCCAGTGTTTCACCACCCACCTAGTGAAAAAGTTTTTCCTAATATCCAACCTAAACCTCCCCCACTGCAACTTGAGACCATTACTCCTTGTCCTGTCCTCTTCCACCACTGAGAATAGTCTAGAACCATCCTCTCTGGAACTACCTCTCAGGTAGTTGAAAGCAGCTATCAAATCCCCCCTCATTCTTCTCTTCTGCAGACTAAACAATCCCAGTTCCCTCAGCCTCTCCTCATAACTCATGTGTTCCAGACCCCTAATCATTTTTGTTGCCCTTCGCTGGACTCTCTCCAATTTATCCACATCCTTCTTGTAGTGTGGGGCCCAAAACTGGACACAGTACTCCAGATGAGGCCTCACCAATGTCGAATAGAGGGGGACGATCACGTCCCTCGATCTGCTCGCTATGCCCCTACTTATACATCCCAAAATGCCATTGGCCTTGGGAACAAGGGCACACTGCTGGCTCATATCCAACTTCTCGTCCACTGTCATCCCTAGGTCACTGTGTGGGCATGTAAGGGCAAGCTACAAATTAGCCTGGTAGGGGTCCTGATAACATCAGCAGAATTATATCTGTTTTATATGCTTATAATACGTACCAAAGTGTCTTCTAAAATGCTCCCAAATATAGATTTATGCAATATCTTTTGGTTAAGACAAGGCTTTGTATACGTAAACTGAGGAATTCATTTCTATCAATAAACTGTATCAGCACCTTAGTTACTCTTAAATGGCAAAACTGTACAATCATCCCTAGATTTTTGCAGGATCTTGTAGCAATGTGAAATTATGTACCACGCATCAATATCTAGAGCAGAGGATCTCACTTTTTCATATTATGGACCACATCATAATGGTGGTTTGAGAACTACCTCTCCTCCCCTTGAGATACCTTAACCTCCCTGTGGCAGCTATGGCATTACTTACCTTGAAAAGTAATATTCTTAATTTTTAATGTGATTTACCAACTGGAGATAAGGACAAGCTGGCACTGTGTGGCCAGCAAGTGCTCCGTGAACTGTTGGTGAGTTGTGCACCACAATTGGAGAACTTCTGATCTAGACTAACAGTTGAAGTAAAAGGGGCACCGTTACAGAGAACTGGTTATATTTTCAGATGTCCTTAATGGTATTACTCTTAACCCTTCAGTTACTTAAAACTAAAAATTTAGTATTCTTCACTCAGCTCGGACGATGGAGATCATCAGTCTAATTTAATGTATTTATTGATGCATTAACATGTTTGGAAAAAATAACCCTTGTGCCTGATCAACTGGTACCAGAGGACCCTTAATTTTGAATTTTCTTTCTTTTTAATTTGACACATTCTTAATGTGGCTCAAATGTTTATGTTGTAATTAAGATGGTCATAGCACAAGTGAAGATGACTTACTGGAGCTTAACTCATATGCATTAGGTCTAATTGTTAAAAGTTTTCTGCTGAGTGAGGGCAGAGGTTATTTATGCAACATGCTGTGGATTGGTTTATGCTGATGTAATTTGTGGATTTTTTCCCCCTTTATGGATTATTTTTAAATTCCGTGCTGTTAACAAAGCTCTTGCCAACTGCAGCAAATTCTTCCCTTAATATATTGCATTCAAGAAAGGAGCAAAGGAAATGAATCGGCATGCATCACTCACTTTATGGGGACTGCCATGATGGCCTCTATTTTAAATACTTCCATTCTTGAAGGGTGCCTGGCTGTGGATCTCTGCCATAAGAGATTAGGATGAACTCATGTAATCTTTGGAGCAAAACTCAACCTGTTTGAATAATTTCTTCAGCAGAGAAGTAACTGACTCGACTTCTCCCTTAGGGTGGAAAAGAGAACACAGTTCTAACTGTAACCACACCAGTTTTAAAACTAATGTTGGTTAATAGATTCTGTGGTGACTCTTTTTTGTATAAAAATACAACCATAGCATGCCTTCATTTGAGGTACCCTTGTAGACCCCCAAAGACCTCGTTTTGGCTCAACACACCAGATTTTGTTGATGCTTCTGATATACTGGGATCCCAGTTAAAGAAAAGGAATTAATTTTGATTCTTCATGGTCAAACATGTCTAGGAAGTCTAGTGAAAGTGTACCAGAGTCAGACATGCTTTCCCTGATATTTAAAGCTGTAAGTCCATTTATAATGCAGAGATGCAAGTCCTGGATGTGCTAAATACCTTTAAGTCAACTATCTGTAACAAGGTCTTCCCCTGTTGAAACTAGTGTAAGGACCTAAATCCTTTAACTCGGTAACAATAAGACCTTCCTAATTGTAAGGAGGTACGTACACAGCTTTACTGATTGAGACATTTGAAGCTAGGCTCTCTAGAATTCTTTGCACGAGGTGGTGCCAGAATGCACTCTTTGACTAGATGGAGCACAGTCCTTGACAGAACGGTGCCAGTCTTGTATGTAGATTGTAAAAAGAAAAGAAGTACTTGTGGCACCTTAGAGACTAACCAATTTATTTGAGCGTAAGCTTTCGTGAGCTACAGCTCACTTCATCGGATGCATACTGTGGAAAGTGTAGAAGATCTTTTTATACACACAAAGCATGAAAAAATACCTCCCCCCACCCCACTCTCCTGCTGGTAATAGCTTATCTAAAGTGATCAACTTGATTATCATACACATTGTAAGGAGAGTGGTCACTTTAGGTAAGCTATTACCAGCAGGAGAGTGGGGTGGGGGGAGGTATTTTTTCATGCTTTGTGTGTATAAAAAGATCTTCTACACTTTCCACAGTATGCATCCGATGAAGTGAGCTGTAGCTCACGAAAGCTTACGCTCAAATAAATTGGTTAGTCTCTAAGGTGCCACAAGTCCTCCTTTTCTTTTTGCGGATACAGACTAACACGGCTGTTACTCTGAAACCTGTCATTATGTAGACTGTGTTTTCTTTTCACTATGTTAATTGGTTCATGCATGCATTTCCTCAGTGCCTCATGTCTTGGGTTCTGTCAGTGTACATTCTTTTATTGCTCAGTGCTGTGATGATGGGTGTGAGAACTTGTCTGTTTTTATATAAAATAATCAAAGGGAAGTTATTGCTGAATCAGGGCCTTCGTGCTGAATTAATAGCAGCAAAGAACCTGAGTTTTTATTTTAATGGGACTATTTATCTAAAGTTAAACACATGCTAAATTCTTTACTGAATCAGGGCCTAACTGAATAGTACTGAACCAGCTACTTCGTAGTAGATCATGGGAATCTGCTGATGAAGGCAGAGGACTCTGAGTCAGACCTGCGTATTATTCCAGAGTTCTACACTGATTTACTCAGTGATCTTGGTCAAGTAACTTACTCTCTGTACATCCATTTTCCATCTCTAAAATGGGAATAATACCCAACTTCTATTACATTGCTGAGAGATCCTCAGTGAAAGGAGCTACAGAAGTGACGAATTCCTATTTCCTTTTGTCAGTGTCAGTTTTGCCTGGAAAAATGTATTTGATATTCGTGTTGATTTATAGGTACTCATTTTAATTACAAGTTAATAGTTAAGGGTTTTGGTTTCAGACTGAACAGTTAGCAAAACTAATACTTTACTCTGAGGATTATATGGCAATGCTAAAGTAAATTCTTAAAGATGCTAAATGCAAAGGTTAATTTTTGCATCTTGACACATTATCTAAGAGAGTTCTGTAGCCTGTTAACTTTTATGGAGTGTACATTCTATCAGCTTCTCATTAAGTAACAAATTCTACTAGGTTGGTAGAAAATCATTTGTTGGCTCTAAAATGCAAATTAACAGACATCTAATGTCATGAGCTTAATAGTTGTAAATGGTACATAAGCCATACAACTTCAGCAGTATCCAAGAAGCTTTTTACACTCTCTTCTTCTGTGCATCTCTGCACCAAAAGCAGAGAAGAACTGACCTCTTAAGAGGAGACAGACATGGCCGTGTGTGTATTGAAAATTTGTTATAATTAGCCAGTGACCGCTTACACATTGGTTGGTTGTCTTGTATGTTTTTGTCATCTGAGATACACGCTTGTGTATAAAGGTGATTACTTAAATCTTACAGTGGTGGCCTTCATACTGAAATGTGCAGCAATTCCAATACTTGTGTGACAATTCCCAACACATACACCATTCTCAAAAAGAGGTTCTTGTATCTCCCACTTAGCTTGTGTGGAGGCATTTAAAATGCTTAACTTTTTCACCTTTTGAAAGGCATCAGGAAAAACTTAATTTTGTACATAATGGAAAACAATTGCAAAATGTAAACTTGTTGTTTATTACCACTTTTAACAAATTGGGGCATGGAACACATGGGGAAAATGTATTTTGTTGTGGCAAAAATAGGTATATACTCGAATATTTACAGCTGTTGTAGAGGTATCTTTTGCATGAGTCCTGCTGGTAAATGTCCAATCATTGTGACATTCGGTGAACACTTGCTTGGCTTTTTCATAGTCAGTGACGTCCTAATTCCCAGCATGAAAAATAGTAACCCTGCGTGCCCCAACTTTTTTAGCCTTTTCCCTTTGGTGTTGAATAAAACATTCCTTAGTAAAACTTGTTGAATTTGTGAATAAGTACGCTGGATAAAATTTTCACGTTGACTTCATTTTTTTGAAAACATTTAGCCCATGTCAAGCAATGAAATCATTCTCGCACTACTTTGAATTTTTAGACATTTCAGTTTTTTACAGTACACTTCTACAATTTTTATTCCAACTGTAGATTGGCAGTGCTCTACTGAAATGCTCCTCATTTTTTACAGTTTATTGCAAGTTCCACTACATTACATACAAATTCGATTCACTCATGTCTAGCTGTTTGTGGATTCAAACTCATAAGAACCATATTCACTACTAGTAAATCTGCAGCATATTAACAGGTTTTTGTATTTCTTTCATGTTTACAGATCCGAGTGGTGAATGCATTTCGTAGTTCTTTATATGAAGGATTAGAAAAACCTGAGACACGAAGTTCAATTCACAATTTTATGACACATCCTGAGTTTAGAATAGAAGATTCTGAGCCTCATATTCCCCTTATTGATGATACTGACGCTGAAGATGATGCTCCGACAAAACGCAACTCCACTCCTCCCCCTTCTCCCAACAAAAATAACAATGCGGTTGACAGTGGAATTCACCTTACAACAGACATGAACAAGACTGCTACCTCTTCATCCCCAGGGAGCCCACTACATAGTTTGGAAACATCACTCTGATTGTAAGCTGAATGTCAACACACTAGCTGCATTGTAAAGCAACAAATTGAAACTGGGTCTTTTCACACATTGTGATGGACAAGATAATAGTCTTGTCCTGGACTTCAACAGAAGACACACTTGTACGAATGTAGATTTATTTTTTTAAAAAAAGCTTTCTGCCAGACTTGAGGGTGCTGTTGGGGGGCGGGGATAATAATGAACTCTGACAGATAAACAGTAACTCAGCATAAGTGACCTGCGGATCATCAGTTGTACTTAATGGTCCTGAACAGTGTGTTTAGAACTTTAGTTTATCTTGATCCTTTTGAGGGGAGGGCTGGGAAGGGCAAAGAAGCCTTGGATCATTGAATTGATACTTAAATTTCTGCTGTTGGCTGTTAATAATTTGGATTATTTATGTTTATAAATGATACAGATCTGTTTACAAGGTTTGTAGATACTTTTTTGTTCCTGTTCATAGATGGGAAGCTTCCTTATAAATGATGCAGAGAAAAAAATTAGTCCTTCAAATACTGCTGTATTTTCAGGAAAAGGGTGTTTCTATTGAAACTGTACTAAATTTTGCCTGCAATTTACTTTGTTAAATATTGTAGATAAATTGCTAATACTAATAGCCAAATAGATAACACTAATGCTTTGTAAAAACATGAGCAGTGGTGTTCTAATGAAGTTATGGCCTCTGTCCTAATTAGTTTCTTAAATACATTTACTACTTAATGGTTTTGAAACAACTGTTTAATTTTTAAAAATTTTGAGAAACTTACTGAATAACTTTTTTGTTCAGAATTTAGTAGAGGATTGTTTAATGCGGGACATCAATATGTGATGGAACTTGCTTGAAATACTTTTGTTATCTCAGGCAAAATGGATTAAATCAAAATACATCAGAACCTTAGTCCTTTTTGTTTTTGTCTAAACATGTTAGCTTAGTGCTGTCTTGGTGAATTGTGAGTGGAACTGTGATTTTTCTAATATATAGAATCCTTCATACAGCATGAGGGCTGTTGGCATTTTGAAAGGTTGTTAGTGGGTAGCATACCTGTTTTCCTTTTTTGTTTTTGGAATTTGTTTGTAAACATGAATAAATCTGCCCTTTTATTAAAATAAATATGCAGCGATGGTTTTTTACAGATTTTTCTCAGCTTCATTGGAAACATTGAAAAGGTAGACTGCTTTATATTACTAGTAAAATTAAACTAAAATTTCAAGATGGTAACAGCCCCATTTAAAAGACACTTTTATAAATCAGATGTTGATGACTGCCCTATAGAATGGATGTAAGTTAAGGCACCCCCAAAAAAATCTTCATTGAGTCAAATGGATACTTCTGGTGACTGATTGTGACTGAAAAATTATCTCAGGGTGAAAAGACGTAATGTGAATCGTAAATAATGTCTTGTTTTTCATTTATATAACTTACTGTATTAAACCCTTCAAAATCCAAATAAAATCAGGTTAGCTCACATGGGGTCAGCTCACAAGTTGTTTGCATGTTCTTAGTTCAGCAATAGTTTTTGGCACCAAAAAATGACCTGCTAGCAATTGGGTGAATAAGAGTCACATTGTCTCCACCAATTGGATTATTGTTCTACCAAACATTCCCTCACCCCAGAATCCCATTCTTCCATAGCTTTCCTCTTCTGCATGTAACTTTTTCACCTTTGTCTCCTAGTTTTGTTTTTAGCTAGTGGAACTAATTCAGGGTGAGAGTCCTGATATTCACTAGCTCAGATAAGTAGTCCAGATATATACATGGTTGACTGGGGGAAACTGCCTACATCCCTAAAGATAGTGTTTTCCTTTCTGAGCTATGGCAGCAGGTACCATCAGGCCTCAAACTATTAAATCAGTTTTGTGAGCTGCTGTAGATTTTCGTAGGAGCTGCACTAGCCACACAAGGGATCCTGGTGTATGTCTGAACCCTAAAGGTAGACACCAATTGCCCACATGGTAGAGGAGTGCATAAACCACTTGAAGGAATCTGGCTAGTAATGACAGGAAAGAGAAAAAACAATCTAAAAAAACTCAGGATGCAGAAGAAATTGGGTTAAAAGGCATTAAACTTAGAGTGCGAAGACTGTTCTCTTTTATGGGTGTGATCTATATAAACTCTCTGGAGTTCTTAGAAAACAATGAAAATATTAAGACTGATAAAAAATTTAGTGGAGGCAATCATTCTTGGGGTTTCAAGCACGGTGTCCCACTGTCAACCACTCTTTAAGCCTTCAGAGATTCCCCACCCCACTCCCACCCCATTATGCCCACAGACTTGGAACGAAGAAGGCTTTCTTTCTAGGCACGGGATATTTGTACTTAACACTTTTATATGGCAACTTCTCCCAGAGCTGCTTAGAATACTAGATGGAACTGGAAAAAAAATGTAAGTTCTGACTTCAAGTAGGCTCAGACATTCTCCCTACCTAACTTCCTCAATAAATGATAGCTTTAAAATGGGAGGAAGCTGTTTGAGTCTTTCTTAAAATGACCCTGCCTGGTGCAATTGAAATTGCATGCTAATTTTTACCTTAATTTAAAATTAAAACTCCTCCCTCCCGCCCTAACGGTAGTCATGATTCCATTATACCTTTAAAAAAACGGAATCATACACTTAAGCAGTTGGGGGAAACATAAAAATGTGTAGGCTTTGTGCACAAATGCTTCCTCTGACCATGTTGACATGCAGTACATTGACTTTGCCTCATAGCAAGTGTAAGTGAAACCGGAAATTTGGAATACTTGTTTAAAAAGGGAAATGCTTTCTTTCTTGTTGTGATCTCAACAAACCATTACATCATGTTGTTAAGCTTATAAAAATAATTATCACTTTTAGCTGCTGAGCCCTTTATTACCTTTCTGGTTGTAAGGTTTACTTGTCTTGCTCATTGTAACACAAATAAATAAATGTGCTGTTCATCTCCAGTCTGATTGGGGACTGATTTGAATGTAATACAGTACAGTTTAAGATTTTGGAAATGGATAGTTAATGCTACTACTGTAATCACTTTGCTCCTGAAATGTTACAACTTATCTCAACACTGAGTTTGTTACATGCTGTAAAATGTGTACTGTACTATGATCATGCAACATTGACTTTTTCTATTTGTACTGAATTAGCATTTTAGCAAGAAGAATGGTTTAATATAAATCTTGTTTACAAAATAGTGGTTCATTATATCAAATATCAGTCATTGTAAATAGGATGAATAATGGGATGCAAAGAATAACTTACATAAAGGCCGCAAGTCTTGTTCAAACTGAAATTAAGTGTCTTAAATTGGGCAAAAAGTAGTAATATTTGCTACACATGGAACCTCTTTATTTCTGTATCCACTTTACTGTCTGTCTTCCTCCCTGATAAGATCTAAATTGTGGAATAGTCTTCCAAGAGAGGTAATGGAAACAGATGATTCTAGTCACCCCAAAGCAATGCTAAGTATACGGTAGGGTACAAAAGTACTTAAGCAAGGACTAGATATGAACCAATGTCATTCCTACTTCTTCAAATCAGCTACACAGGATAAGCATATTACAGGTAGCTTTGTGATTAAATGATTCAGAGAAACTGAACTCTGACTTTAAAATGAATAGGTTTTAGAGTTGATAACCTACTGATGAATTGCAGATGTTACCACCTCTTCAGGCTATTGTTTGAGGCTTGCTGCAGACTCCGGAAGACACTTCATAGGCTCATATTTGGAAGTTGTCCTAAAGGGCTGATAAGACTTAAGAGAAAAAAAAAAAAAGTCTTAAATTCTGCAGAAATTGGAACCACTGGCAAACTGCCGGAGTGATCAGATTCACATTGAATTTTGCATGGAATTAAACAGAGTAAAATGTCCATCTTAAATTCAGTAATACTACTTCGGACGCAGAAACTCAAACTCTTGGTTTGAGTGCATGCCTGCTGATCCTCTTGTATATTGGAGCCCCCCTGCTGTTTGGACTGATGTAACTAAAGTTTTGTTGGATTAGCCTGGCCCCTGGAGAGACCTGTCCATCTACTTTCCTCCACATGGACAGCCCAAGAGATCCCCATTCTTTTCACCATTTTCTGTTGAAAGCCTCTGAGGAAGTCTTGCTTGGACCTCTTTTCCTGATTAATTTTTTCCTGTTCCTGTCTATTTTCTTTTTCCCAGTTTGCAAACAGAGTTTTTACATTCATCTGAAGAGCCTGTAGCAACCATCAGTGAAATGATTTACGCCATGTCTAAGCCAGTCAATTCCCTCCTCTAAAGAAACCTACTAAATGCCTTTTTGCTCACAGGCTTCTTCCTGAGCTGGAGAATACAGAAGCTATGGGATGGGTTGAGGGGCCCACATAGAACATGGTAGCACAGAATGCTTAGCTCAGAGCCAAAAAAGCATTAAAAGAACCAGCTGCATGTGTGGCAGCACTACTTTAGAGACTAAAGTGAGGATGAGGTACTTTGTACACACCCTCCCTCTCCCCCCCCCCCCCCAATCTAGCAACAAGAGATAAGGCTAATTTCTCAGTAGTGGGGCAAGGGATTAAAAATATGCACTCAATCAACTTTGTCAAATCATTCATCAACTTTGACAGCAAGCACCATTGTCCTTCCCTTCCCTTCCCAATGGCTGTGCTCACAGAGCTGATGTACTGAATGGTTATGACTTCAGGAAAGCAAGCAGGCCTATTTCCTCTAGCAACACAGGGTCTCTTCCACTGTTCTATGTCCATTGCAGGTCATTCCATCATTCCATGGCCACTTTCCACCTGGCTTATCACTGTCCTGGATGTGCTTACAGAAGTCAAGCATGGGATGCTTAGGGCTGCAGGAAGAGGGGCAATATATCACCCCAGCTACTGTGACCTTCACTCAGGACCTGGTTTTATTTCCCTGCCCTGCTGTCACCCCAGTGATATTTGCTCAACTATATTATTATTATTAATTATATATATTTTTATCAAAAGACCAAACCCTGGTGCAGGGACAAAAATCAGTGTCCGAATGGGATTGCAAGATCAAAACAGTCACGCCTACTGAAAAATTATAATGGATCAAATTGATTAAAATAGAGGCCAATGTCTCTCTCTGTAGAAGCAACAAAGCAATGCTGGCATCCTGGAGGCCTTCACTACAGTCACCTGCTTTGCTAGGATGTCCCTTCTTTAAGCATGAAGCTTAAAAGCCCAACCTAAAAGACAATATGCACCAGCCCATTAGAACAAAACTTTGGCAGCTTCATCACTTACCTCTGACTTTACTGGAGGAACCACCAATCCTCTTCTTGTTCTGTAGCCACCAGTATGGTGAGAAGGGATTTAAGTCTGTTTTTGGAAAGCTAACAGGAAAAAAGCTTATAGCATCTGTCCCACCTTTCAAGATGGACGTCTTGCTGGAGTCTTGCTTGACCAAAAGTGGCAGAGAATGGTAAAGGAGAATTGCTCATCCCCATCCTCTTCACAAATCAAAGGAAAAAGAGAAACCTTGCCCTCAGAACGAATGTTCCCTTTGACCTACAGATTCTATAGAACAAAACATTCATGACTGAGCTGAAAAAGATGAAGAAACAACCCCTCCAGAGAGCTGTCATTGGGATCCATGCCATATTATCTCACATGACACCAACAAACCTTCATGATTGCCTGCAAGAACCAGAAGATAGTGTGGAAACACTTTTTTCTGTTTCCTCCATGCCTGAAGGAAATTTTGCCTTAAACAAGGAGGTCCTGGAAATAGTTGTTCTGGGATTCTTTTGAAGCATAGAGGGGTTTCTTTTTTTGTGGGGGTGAGGGGGACTGAGTTCCAAATTCATGTAGCCCTTGTTTTCCCTTATGGAAGTAGTCATACATCCTCTCTTCTCCATAGGGGAGAAACTGATATTCCTTCTCCGTTTTCCCTTCTATTCTGAACTTTGGAAGAATCAGAGGCCAAGGTCCTGATAAATGTACCTATCAACTTAGGAGCTTTACGATGGAAACTTATCTTCTGCACTAGTGAGTATCCACCCATGATTTTTCTTAGTTACTTCCATATGGGCTTTTTCAAGAGAGAACAGAATTTCAGGTTAAAAAGTCATCCTTTATATGCACACCCATGCACACTTTTCCCTGCCTGTTCAACAGGAAGACTTGACTGACATACTGTCTCCTCACCATGAGATAGGAAATGGATGGCAGTTCCCCTGTCACTACCTTGACTCCCTCCCCCCCTCTCTTCTACTCCCCTCCCCCAGACCCAGCAGTATCTCTTCCCTGGGGATTCTCCTTTTCCCTCACTCTCTCCTCTCCTTTGCCTCTCACTGCTCCAGGACCATATATTGAAGGCAAGGCAGATTTGTGTCCCTAAAAGCTTTCTCACAGCTCTGCCAACCTGAAAATTGTGGGATCAGAGAAGCTTCTTGCATCATCGTAACAGATCCTCCTGCCTAAAATCCTATGACTTGCCAAATTACATGAATTGATCACAACACTGCTAGGCTTCTTGGAGGGGATTCCCCTTCCCCACCTCTACCCCCAGGCTGGGGAAGCTGCCATTCTATCCCTTCCATCTACCTCTCTCTCCCCATCCACCTTTCACAGTGTCTCTTCTGTTCCTCACAGTTCCTGTGTCATTTCTACCAGTTGAACCATAGAGTGGCAGCCATTTTGCCTGTGGACATGGTTTCAATCTCACTGAAAACAATGGGAGATAGCAGCCTCAATTCCACATGCAGCTAGACTGTAGAGAAATGGCAGCCATCTTGCTGGCTTCAGACCAACTTACGGCAATAGAGAAAAGTTGTGAGTTGGGACCTCTTATCCTGGTTTTTATGAGAGAGGTAAAATTACTAGTCACAATATAATTGTGAGCAATGGCAACACTACACAGTTATATTAACCTTCTGACAGGACTTGAAATGTACAGGGAAACTAGTTCTAGATGCTTTGGGCTGATGTTAGCCCTGCTACATACTCATGCATAACACAAACTGCCCGCTGTGGAGAGTGCAGAGCACTTCTCTGACTATTTTTAAATCAAGATTGGATGTTTTCTAAAAGATCTACTCTAGGAATTATTTTGGGGAAGTTTTATGGCCTTTGAGGTCAGACTAGATGATCACAATAGTCCCTTCTGGCCTTGGAATCTATGAATACCCATAGCAGAATTCTTCAGGTTTGCATTCACAGCCTCATACTCCAGTACAAGGTGATCCTAACCAGCCTTATGGTGCCAGCCAACTTCAAAGAGCAGAGTATACACTGTGCGCACTTCTGGATGATCGCTATATTAATACAACTAGCCAACTTTTTTCAAATTTAAATGAACATTTCAAATGTGAGAATTCAAATTGTCATGAAATTGTTTCCCTGATTTTGACCATAAGTACTTATGCTCACTGTTACAGGGGTGGGATTACCATAGTTCCCTGACTGGGTTTTATGAACTACCAGATCAACACAACACCTGTAGGCAGGAACTTCACCATAGACGAGACCCGCCTATGAAGGGAGGCAATTACTGGGAACTCCCTCATCTTGTTGGGAAATGGTAAACTCATTTTGGAGTCCTGTCCTGATGTGATGGAAAAATAAAGGTAGAAGTTTGGGACTATTTAGAAAAACTGGACGTGCACAAGTCCATGGGGCCGGATGCGTTGCATCAGAGAGTGCAAAAGGAATTGGCGGATGTGATTGCAGAGCCATTGGACATTATCTTTGAAAACTCATGGCGATCGGGGGAAGTCCCGGAAGATTGGAAAAAGGCTAATGTAGTGCCCATCTTTAAAAAAGGGAAGAAGGATGATCCTGGGAACTACAGGCCGGTCAGCCTCACCTCAGTCCCCGGAAAAATCATGGAGCATGTCCTCAAGGAATCAGTTCTGAAGCACTTAGATGAGAGGAAAGTGATCAGGAACAGTCAGCATGGATTCACCAAGGGAAGTCATGTCTGACTAATCTAATTGCCTTCTATGATGAGATAACTGGTTCTATGGATGAAGGGAAAGCAAAGGACTTGTTATTCCTCGACTTTAGCAAAGCTTTTGACATGGTGGGTAGAAAGTTGGCTAGATTGTCGGGCTCAATGGGTAGTGATCAATGGCTCCATGTCTAGTTGGCAGCCGGTATCTAGTGGAGTGCCCAAATGGTCGGTCCTGGGGCCGGTTTTGTTCAATATCTTCATTAATGATCTGGAGGATGGTGTGGATTGCACCCTCAGCAAGTTTGCGGATAACACTAAACTGGGAGGAGTGGTAGATACGCTGGAGGGTAGGGATAGGATACAGAGGGACCTAGACGAATTGGAGGATTGGGCCAAAAGAAATCTGATGAGGTTCAACAAGGACAAGTGCAGAGTCCTGCACTTAGGACGGAAGAATCCAATGCACCGCTACAGACTAGGGACCAAATGGCTAGGCAGCAGGTCTGCAGAGAAGGACCTAGGGGTGACAGTGGACGAGAAGCTGGATATGTGTCAACAGTGTGCCTTGTTGCCAAGAAGGCCAATGGCATTTTGGGCTGTATAAGTAGAGGCATTGCCAGCAGATCGAGGGACGTGATCGTTCCCCTCTATTCGACATTGGTGAGGCCTCACCTGGAGTACTGTGTCCAGTTTTGGGCCCCACACTACAAGAAGGATGTGGAGAAATTGGAGAGAGTCCAGCAAAGGGCAACAAATATGATTAGGGGACTGGAACACATGAGTTATGAGGAGAGGCTGAGGGAACTGGGATTGTTTAGTCTATGGAAGAGAAGAACGAGGGGGGATTTGATAGCTGCTTTCAACCACCTGAAAGGGGGTTCTAAAGAGGATGGATCTAGACTGTTCTCAGTGGTAGCAGATGACAGAATGAGGAGTAATGGTCTAAGGTTGCAATGGGGGAGGTTTAGGTTGGATATTAGGAAAAACGTTTTCACTAGGAGGGTGGTGAAACACTGGAATGCGTTACCTAGGGAGGTGGTGGAATCCCCTTCCTTAGAAGTTAAGGTCAGGCTTGACAAAGCCCTGGCTGGGATGATTTAGTTGGGATTGGTCCTGCTCTGGGCAGTGGGTTGGACTAGATGGCCCAGAGGTTATTCTATGAAGTAATTGCAGCATTTTCTACTGTAGTTCAAAGCACAGTTACAAAGATGGATGAGAGTTCCCTAAGCAGTCAGCACCTTCCTACAATGGTGAACATAAACACTCCAAAAGGAAGCAATACTATTGTTTCATTGGAAAGGATATCTACAGTTCATCAAGAATGATCACCTAAGAGGCAACTTTAAATGTAACAGCATCTAAATGGAAAAATGTACCCTGGAAAGTGTGTGTTTGCTAAGCATTATATAAGAGTCCCTACAGATGGTTCAGGCACTCCTTGACTATTTGTTTCAGCCAACAAACAAGTTAACACTCTTTTAGGACAAGATGATTTAGTTTAGAACCAAAAAAAAAAAAAAAAAGTGGTAGCTGAAAACTGGTTGACTGCTGTATGATTAGTTTTCTTCATACAGAAGACCAGTCACCAATTAAATCACACTAGTCATAGAATCATAGAATATCAGGGTTGGAAGGGACCCCAGAAGGTCATCTAGTCCAACCCCCTGCTCAAAGCAGGACCAATTAGTGAAGATGAGATTAGGCCATAGGGCTACGATGACCTGAGAAGTCCTGTTTCTGAGGTCTTTCACCTCATTATGAATCTACTCCTTTGCCGTCTACCTCAAGAAGATTTTAACCTACTGCCCATTGAAACATGGGTCTGAAAAGACTCAGCTTTGCAGTATGGCTGCTGAACAGAACCAGTTGAAGAAAGCATGGTATTCCAGGGAAGCCATTTAAAACCTGTCTCCTTAAAGGTATTCATATCCAAAACATACTTGACTTACTGGAATAAAAGTATAGAATGTTGTGCAAAATTGAATATATTCCATCTGATCTTAGTGGCTCCTGCCTGTTCAAACTCTTTTTTATTTGTGTACTTCCTTATCCTTTTAAGGTCACGTTGATGGAGGCATCACAACTCATCGATGGAGGCATTCACGTAGCTGAAGTTGCATAACTTAGATCGAATCCCCCCCCCCCCCCCCGCAGTGTAGACCAGGGCTAAGGATGAGGACGCTCTCCAGCTGGCTCAGGTAATAAGTCCCACATCAGATGTAGGCTAGGGCAAGGAACCCTTGTATGAATCCAAAAGCCTCCCCACTCCCAAAAGACTGGAGTGGAGGCCCCATTCCTTGGAGGAAGATCAGGGCTGCACACTCCCCTTCTTCCCCCTGTTAATTGGGATTCTTATGATGCTCAGGCACAAGTCTTGTAAACTCCAGTGGCTCTGGGGTCTCAAAGGCAAAACCAAGCATGACTTTGCCAGGCATCAAATTAATGTTAATGAACAAGTCATAGGATAAAAATCAGGCATTAAAGTTTCTCCCTTGACTTTCCCACCTCTGAGGACCCCAGCTGCCTCCCAGTGCTTCTATAAGGTGTACTGCCCCTCCCCCACCTGCCAATATGTTTGGGCTTGCAGCTAAGCCTGTTACCCCAGTGAAGCCTGGCCTCATGAAGCAGTGTAATAGGAATCATGTCTCTTGCTTTCAACCCACAGACTGTTCTGCCATGGAAGGGAGGTCACAGTTTGAAAGGGGTCACTCTTCACCCCCTTTCACTCCATAGGCTGGCTCCATACTCAGGCATCAGGAGCACATCAGGTATTCTGTGACGAGAACAGAGGCATTTAAGGATTTAGAGAAGTAAGTTTGATGTGTCTTGCCATGTTCAAAATCACTCCTGTTGTATTAAGTAAAGCCCCCAATGGTATTAGGTCACTCCTACAGTAATCACATGGGTGCTAGCAAGCCTAGCAAAGCAGGCAGGGAGACTTTCAAGTTCCTAGGGACAAGCTATTACCACAATTGAGGTATTTGCAACAGTACCTATTCATGGTTGAGTAGTCCCCAGGCCAGGATCAATATCCTTCCTGTAAAGAGGTGGGGAAGTACCACAGATTCATCACCAAAACAAAGCCTCTATGATTTCCAGGACATGAAGCAAATGGCTTGTGAGGAATTAAATGTTACACAAGAACACAAAGCAACCTTGTATATTGGGAATCTCGTATGAGAAGCTCCACCCATGAAAGACCATGTCACCTTCAAAAGGGGGCTTCATTCCAGAAAGGGGGCTTCATCCCATAGTTCACAAGAGGAGGACTTACTACATTGACCCACAAAGCCTCAACCACAAGCATTCAGAAAATAAAATCCTATACTTCATAAGGAAAATATTTGGTTTGTTGTCCAGGGTACGAATCTTCCTTTGAGTGAAAGGTCTCAGGTTCTGTTTTGTGTCATTCCTTCATGAAACTTGTGACAAACTCTGATTCCTAACTCAGTGGCTACAAAGAAATGATGAGGTTGTCAAGTGGTGAAGCACCCATAAATAATCAGTAATCCTAAACTGATACCTTACACATCCAAACACACAGGTAAAGAGCTCTCTTCAATCTCCGCTATTAATTTGAATAACCTTTCCACAGAGGGGCTTCAACCCTCACTATCAAAGCCAACATGGCATTGTGTTGATTGCTACTAACTGCAAGGATATTCAAGAAGGCACTCTACCCCTAGCAGAGGGAGGAGGGAAACAAAGTCAAGCTGATGTTTACAAAGAAACCAAGATAAATTTCTCCCAAACCAACTAAATTCTCAGCATAACAAAGACAAAATGACCACTTGTGTATGAGAGTGTTAATTCCCACACAAGACTCCTCCCTGTGATCTACCCTCTCCACCCAGTCTAAGGAGACAGCTGGTAGTAATCAGAGCAAGGCTTAAATCCCAAGTTATGCATCTATTCCCATTCATAGATAACATATCAATCAGCACCCTGTACAGGGAAAAGGACCCATTCAGCACTAGCCAGCAGCAAAAATCAAGAACCTCTGCACCCACTGCAGAGAATTGCTCACATAGGGTTCAAAACAGGCGTGGCTCTGGCCATATTTTTAAAATCCAAAACGTCATTGCATTAGTCGTGTGTTGGCAGTTATCTCCCATGGCTAGAATGCTGGTGCCATGCATAGGCTTCATCCCCTGAATGGGATTTCTCAAAATGTGCCTCCAGAAATTCCTTCTGAGAACACAGAAATGCTTACCTTGTACAATCCAAAATTAACCTCCATTCCTGGATCACATCACTGCCCCTTTCTTGGCAGGTTAAGTACAAACTCGTTCTGAATGCCAATCCAAATTCCACCATACACTCTTGCATATTCAGGATGGAAGTAAGCCTCGCAGGGTGAAGCACATACTTGAAAGACCCAATTCCGAATCTCAGAACACATCCTTTTAGTTCATTTTGACAGTCTATCAAGGACATAGCTGAATAATAACAAAATATGGCCATATGGGATTGGACCAATGGTTCCAGTCCAGTGTCCAGTCTGACAGTGGCCAATACCACCTGCATCAGAAAAAGAAGCAAGCGACAATGCCCTAGGCAACTATGGTGCTTGTAGGAAGTTTCCTCCTACTTCCTGTTAACTTGGCTTTCAAGTAATGTGTGAATATTTATATGCTGTTGGACTTGATAAAGAGGCAAGAATCCTCCATTGCACTGGCAGAAGACCAGACTTCTTGAAGAAGGGATGACTCCATCTGGACCCAGACCACCTACACTTTCATAGTTTCATTTTGCAGAGCTTATGGCCAGAAGGTCATCTAGTCTGACCACCTGCATTTCACAAGCCCTTAAACTTTACTTGTTGGCCCTGTATTCAGTCTATTAACTTATGACCAGAAGGCTCCTCCTGTGTCACTGGATTAGTTCTCTGCCATCACATGCATTCCCACCACTTAATCCTGCCCCTAAACTTATTGAGCTCCCTCTTAAAATAAGAACAGGTTGTTTGCTCCAACTACTCCTATTGGGAAGCTGGTCCAGAACCTCACTATTCTGAGGGTTAGAAACCTTCTCCAAACTTGGGTTTGACGACAACAACAACAACAAAAAAGCATATTTTCTCAGAAGATATCCAGTTTTGATTTGAAGACCTCAAGAGATGGAAAATTCACCACTTTCCTCGGACTCCTATTCTAGTAATTAATCAACCTTACCTCTTGTTTTTGTTTTTAAAGTGCCTTATTTCCAGTATGAATTTGTCTGGCTTCAGCTTCCAGCCATTGGTTCTTGTTATGCCTTTCGTCATGATAAGAGTTCTTTAGTATCTGGCATTTCCCCCCTGGATGGTACTTTTATGCTGTATTCAAAGTCACCTCTCACCCTTCTTTTTTTATTAAGTGGGTTAAGCTTTTTAGGGCTTTCAGTATAAGGGCTTTTCTCCAGCCCTCAAATCACTTTTTTGTGCTTTTTCTCCAATTTTTCAACATCCTCTTCGAAGTGTGGACACCAGAACTGAACACGGTACTCTAGTAATACTCTCACCAATACCATATACAGAGGTGAAGATCATTTCCCTTGTTTACACAGCCAAGAATCACATTAGCCCTTTTAGCCACACCACTGCACTGGTTGCTCATGGTGATCTGACTGTCCACTATGAGCCCTAGAACCTTTTCGTATTTTCTGCTTTCTAATATAGTCCCCCCATTCTCTAGGCATGGTCTGCATTCCTTGTTCCTAGGTATATAACTGTGCACTTGGCTGTAATAAAATACATTTTGTTTGAATGGGCCCAACTAATGAAATGATCCAGACCACTGTGTGACTGCCCTCTCTTCATTCTTTACTATTCTGCCAATCTTTGTGTAATCTGCAAACTTGATCAGCAATGATTTTATATTTACTTCCAGATCATTGGTGAAAATGTTACCTATCATGGATACCCCTTTTGAAAGCTACTTTTTGCGATCTGTCAGCCAGTTCTTAATTGATTTGAGTGTCTGTTTTATTGTATAGTGTTAGTTTTTAATCAGAATGTCATGTGGTACTAGATCAAATACCTCCCAAAAGGTTTGCAAAATAGAGTTCCAGTCCTTTGTAAAAGTATCTTTTGCTAGGAAGGTGCAACTGAGTTGATTCCTAACAGTTCTTTAAAATATATGGCTCTGCCTTCATATGCAGGGGTTGAGTGGGGATGGAGGGAGACCACTCCCATTTCTACCTATTGCACTATAATATTTTGCTTCTCCCCCACCCCAACTTCACCTTAGTTATGAGAGGCAGAAAGCTTTGTACTGCAGAAGGTAAAACTTTATTGGCAGATTTTTCTTTCGCTAGCAACTTCTCCTCCTCAGTCAACCTATACTGGTAGCCTGAAAACAACTGGAACACACACACTCCCCCCAGAACTTAGTCCTGGGACCTCCAGCAATATTGGACCACCTCTGAATTCCACAAATGGGAGGAGGCCATTAACCCATTCTTAATGAAAGAGCAGAAAAGTCTTAAATATATTACAGAGGAGTGAAGAGGGCCTGAGCTTCATTGTTTCTGTATGGGAGGAAATGCATGGTTTATCATCACAGAAGAACAGTGGGGGTGAGGAAAGAGAGGGAGATGAGATTTCTGGGAAAAATTAATATAAGGAATAATTCCTGTACAAACTTACTCAAGCTTCCTTTCGTTTCAGCAGAAGGTTTGTCTGTGTTCGGGGTTTTTTTTATCCTCCCTTATGGGGCACCAGATTTACCCATTACACTGGCCCCTGCATCGAACTCCTGCAGTCAATTCAAAACTTTTAACATGATTTCACCATTTTATGAAACATTCATTAACATGTGAAGCAATCTTCACCATCCCTCCTCGTGGTATTATCCCCATTTTACAGCTAGGGTATGGAGACACAGAGATTATGGCTAAAATGTTGGGTGGCCAACTTGAGGTACTTACAGCTTGGTATTTCATTACTCAGGATTTTTATAATGCTGTATGTTCAAAGCACAGCTCCTCCAATGAACTGTAGGGGCAGCTCAGAGTGCTCAACCCCGGTACAAATCAGACCCTAGCTGTTTCACATTGAGCAATCAGATGATGAACACATGATTAGTGATCACCTCTGAAAAATATGGTTTAAGCACCTTGCCCAGCATCACATTAGGAGTTTTGTAGCAGAGGCGGGGATAGAATCCAACACTCCAAGGCATCATGTGACTGCCTTATACATGGACCATCCTTTCTCTTCCTACAGTCCCCTGACTCAGTCCATGTTCCACTCTGTTCCCATGGCTTGGTGGGAATATTACCTGGTGGATCCTTCAGGGAGCCATAAGCACAGGTGTGTACCTGGCACAGTTCACAAACTCCCCCAACGCTTGTTCCTTTTGTAGGGAGAGGGAGACGCTGGTGCACCTTTATGCAGAGTTGCAGCCCATCTGCTGGCTCCTCCAGTACCTCCTGCTGGGTTTCTGGCTGCACTTCTCCCCACACCTCCTGATTTTTGCACACCTCACAAGACCTCGTCAACTGGAAACATCCACTCAATGTGCAGTGGCAGTCAAAAAAGCGAACCATGTTGGGAATCATTAAGAAAGTGATAGATAATGAGACAGAAAATATCATATTGCCTCTATATAAATCCATGGTACTCCCACATCTTGAATACTGTGTGCAGATATGGTCACCCCCTCTCAAAAAAGATATACTGGAATTGGAAAAGATTCAGAAAAGGACAACAAAAATTATTAGGGATATGGAATGGCTTCCATATCAGGAGCGGTTAATAAGACTGGGACTTTTAATCTTGGAAAAGAGACCGGGGGAGGGGGGGATATGACTGAGGTCTATAAAATCAAGACTGGTGTGGAGAAAGTAAATAAGGAAGTGTTGTTTACTCCTCATAACACAAGAACTAGGGGGTCACCAAATGAAATTAATAGGCAGCAGGCTTAAAACAAACAAAAGGAAGTATTTTTTCACACAACGCACAGTCAGTCTTTGGAACTCTTTGCCAGAGGATGTTGTGAAGGCCAAGACTGTAACAGGGTTCAAAAAAGAACTAGGTAAGTTCATGGAGGATAGGTCCATCAATTGCTATTAGCCAGATGGGCTGGTGTCCCTGACCTCTGTTTGCCAGAAGCTGGGAATGGGCGCCAGGGGATGGATCACCTGATGATTACCTGTTCTGTTCATTCCATCTGGGGCACCTGGCATTGGCCACTGTCGGAAGACAAGATACTGAGCTAGATGGACTGTTGGTCTGACCCGGTATGGCCATTCTTACATTCTTAACTTCCTCCTGGTGCTGGCTAAGACAGCCATCCATCACACCAGAAGGAGGAAGCTGGACAGGAAGGCATTCTGTGACTGTTTCCTTGTTCAATTGTGTTCCCAGCTACAGTTCCTTGGGGCACTGTCTGGGGTTCTCTCGTCAGTGTCCCCCTCTGGTTCCCTGATTTTTCAGCCTTTGTTCTCACTCCTGTCCCTATTTTTTCATTTGTTATCCCCCATTTTCAGTTGCACCCTGGGTCCAATGGCTCCTCCCTGTCAGGTGAGTGGGCAGGCCTAGATCTGCCTGTCTCAATACTTGTAATTAGTACACACCTTCTATTCTGCTGCAACAAATGAAGTAGAGGTCCTATAAAACAGCCTCTTTCATAACACAACCCTAATTCACTCTCAGAGCAGGGCGATCCTGTCTACTAAATGAGACATGGATTTTCTGGATAAAATAGTATGTGATCATGTAATTACAGTATTATAATGCATATGCACAAGGAAGGGTGAATTAAACTTACACAGACAATTTTACTTCTGGCATTTCGTAACTTTTGCTTGCTTGATTTTTGTAGCCTTACTATTTTTTTTAACAGGTATTATGAATTAACTTTCCTTTTTTTTTTAAAAAAAGGAAAATATTAAAAAAAGCTATTCTATCATGTAGAACCATATCGGCACCAAACTTGGGTCACCGGCAAGTTTCAAACATTTAGCTGCACATCACAGACTTCTACTCACTTTGTGAGTGCATTTTACAGCTCTTTGCTGATAGCAGAGGAACATAATGACACAGCACTCCTGGGTTCAATTCCATGTTCTGGAGGATTATAGACCCTTCTGCCCATGTCTGTCTCCCTCTGCTCCTAGCCAACCCTTCTCCCCAGCTCCTATCCCCACCTCCTCTGTAGAGATACCCGTCTCCATCACCAGCTCACTAACTCTTACTAATAAAGGGTAGCTAGAGCAAGAAATAAAGTTGACTATACTGTAGGCTACTAAAGATACAACCACTCATTGTTTAAGGGTTGTTGGTAGCTTTCTGTCTTTCAACAATACGCTAATTTGTCAGCAGCTGGCCCAGGCACTCCTCATTTCTGCCAGTTTTACGGAATAACATTAGTCTATCAATTCCTAGTTGATATACAGTAGAAATATTGGGAAAAGGACACAGTGCAAAAATATAAATCCAGTTGCTTTCAAGACAGTTTGAATTACTAAGACTAACATCTCCAGCCAAAGACAACTAACATACAAACCAGGATCCAGCTGCCTTGACACTTAGGATGACTGATTTTGTCTGAACCTTAAAGTGGTATTTAAAAAGCTAGATAGAATGGAAACTGGGAAAGTAATTTCACAGCTATATAGAATGGGTGCTGAAAACAGCTATCATGCAAAATAGACACTAGGTGGCACACATGATCAAACATTATATTGTCGACATGCTGATGTAAACTTGACCCAATGAAGTGACTGTCACACATGTAACACTACTGATTACAAATTGTAAGAAACTGGGATTGAAAGGAGGTATGAAACAAGACTCTTGAAACCAGTAACTAAGTCTCTGAAATGGTACCAAGCCAAGTGGATCAGAGAGGGGAAAAAGTCATTAGAAATGTAAGATGTTTTTTTGCTTCCCTACAACTTAGCTTAAGATGTACTATGTGACTTAGTTTTTCTCAGGTTCAGAAAATGCATTATACATATGCTACTGTTGCTTTAATCTGATATATGTAAGTAAATTTTGTTTTTAATTAGACAACTGAATCATAGAATGGTAATTTCACACAGTCCTGAATCCAGAATAGGGAATCAGGTCTGAGTCCTGTTCCCAGCTATGTGGCCTTAAACATTTCATTTAATCTTTTTGAGCTTTAGTTTCTTTAAAATTGGAATCTTCTTCTAGATCTTTAGATGGCCTCTGTGACTACACAATGAGTTCTTCTGAAGTATTTAGACAGAGAAATAGCTATTTCTATGTCCCCAGCCTGTAGATGAAATAGCTTGGCCACACTTAGAAAATTCTTCAAGATCTATGGATACAAAGCACTGCATAACTATTGTGACAAAGTTCCTCCTCTGCCTTGGTGGGTTCTGCGCTTATTGGTGGATTTGCTTGCCTCAGAGGTTCACGGCAGCCCTCAGTTTGGCCACTTTTGCTAGTGGCTCAAACCTGCCGTTCACTCAGCTAACCACATCACTGGCGAGCATAGGGAAAAGGAAGGAGAACAATCCCTGCAGTCTCTGCTGATCCACCTAGTGGGTCGGGGGACAGGCCAGGGACCTTCCCCTCTGGTAGGTCCCACGGTCCAGGTCAACTCCTCTTATATCCAATAGGGGAAGGGGGGAACCCGGGCCCGCCCTCTACTCCAGGTTCCTGCCAGGGACCTGTGGATCACAGCTGTCTACTGTGTTTCTTGTGACAGCTACAACTCCCTAGGCTACTTCCCCAGGGCCTCCTCCCAGCACCTTCTTTATCCTCACCACAGGACCTTCCCCCTGATGCCAGATAGCATTTGTACTCCTGAGACCTCCAGCAGCACACCCTCTCACACTCAGCTCCTTGTGCACCCCTCATTGACTGAAGTGAGGTCCTTTTTAAACCAGGTGCCTGATTAGCCTGCCTGACTTAACTGATTCTAGCAGCTTCTTAATTGGCTCCAGGTGTCCTAATTAGCCTGCCTGCCTTAATTGGTTTCAGCCAAGTTCCTGATTATTCTGGAACCGTCCCTGGTTACCTTACCCAGGGAAAAGGTACCTGCTTAATCTGGGGCTAATATATCTTTCTTCTATCACTCTCCTGTAGCCATCTGGCCCAACCCTGTCACATAATTAATTACCTTATTACTACCAGGTTTTTTTGGAGCTCTTTCAGCTTTCCTGGAATCCCTATGGCAGCACCTTTACACACTCTCCTGCCTCAGACTTCAACCTCCATTCTTTCAAGTTCAACAGCATACTAGACAATCCAGGGCTCTAGTCTCTATTAGCAACAGCCAATGACAGTCTGTCCTCACCAGTATGCCCTGCCTTATTATACCTCCCACCCTCTTCCTCCTCGCCTTAACGTTGTCTTCCAACTTTTTCCTCCTCACCATCATCCCCCTTCTCCATATTCCCTCACTTGTCACTCAAGCTCAACTTTCACCTATTGAAGTAAAACAATAAGTACTGGATAGATATTTAGTAACTGTGCCCACTACATATATTAGTAACTACATAATCTTCTAAACTCCCTTTCCTTCCTTCTTGTGAACAAAGTATGGATGATGTGTTTCATCGCCTCTTACTTTTAGATTGCAAATTTCAGAACAGGGAATGTGTCTTATCTGTGAAGCTCCTAGCATCCCTTTATGTTACTGGAAAATAATACTAAATACTAATAACTGGAACAAGTGAAAACTGACTTCCATGAATTTTTTGACCAGCTCTAATGCTTGTTGGACTTGCCTGTGAAAATGAAGTAAAGTTTATATAGTCTGGTAAAGTGCTATCACTTCTAGATTTTTCAATTTTATCTTCAGTTTAAGCGTTGAACCCCTTACTGTATTTTTCAGTGCAGTTTGATGGAAAATATTTATCACTAACTTTTGCCATAGTACAGTTAAATATTAATTCAGTGATGTGAAAGTACTAGAATGTTTATATTGAGGCTTTCTTCCTGACTTCAAACCAGTGCTTGTTAAAGATTTGTCTCCTTTTTATTAATTAAGTTAATCAAAGAGCTAAAATTTGGGCTCACAAAAGCCTGGACTTCAGAAAAAGCAGCCTTGCCTAACACTGAATGAATGAAATCAAATTTCATTCTCTTCTTTTTTTATCCCCCTGGTTTAAGCTCTCACTTCTCATTTCCCTTTGCCTCTTCTCTCTCCGCTCTTATATATTTACCTAATATAACTATCACTTTTTTGTTTTTTTCATTTCCATACACTCAATTTTTAAATCAATACCCACGGTCATGCTAGTGTTTACCATTGTTGCTTTGTACTAAATTGGGTTACTGTATCAACCCCACTGGATATAGCAACAGCTGAAGCATGAATAAACTTGCTTTAACTGTTGGTTCTTTTGTGCCCAGGTAAAAGACATCTAAAATCAGAGTTGTTCTGCTAACATAAGTACATGTAATTCTAAAATAAGCATCCTTAGTCAATCAAATCTGTTAAGCTACCTTTTTAGGTACTATATACGATGAG
Source organism: Lepidochelys olivacea (assembly GCF_965140295.1). Lineage (NCBI taxonomy): Eukaryota > Metazoa > Chordata > Testudines > Cheloniidae > Lepidochelys > Lepidochelys olivacea. The sequence goes on from NC_140411.1 coordinate 274,121,631, forward strand.
ACATCAACATCAACCCAGTACAATAACTAATTTGGCAACAACAACAGAACTGCTCAGTTCTTCAATGATGCAAAATTGAAGTTTTTGGTTTGAAGAGCTAGAAACAAATTTGTTGCAATGAGAACTGAGTTAATGATGCATAATGCATAAGATATAGCTATTCTGCTGAAAGTATTGTAGAAAGTGTTGCCATCGATTGCTAGATGTAGGTTCCTGCATTTTCTAATGGAAGCAGCAAGAGTTTTTAAATTTAGAAATGTGTGTGGGTGTACAATCAATCATATGGTGATGTCACTGCTATAAAAAATCATAATAGGATTTATCCACAGAAAATTCCATTACTCAGGCCAATCCCATGTTCAGAAAAGAATCAGAGTAGTAGCAAATGTCCAAACAGGTGCAGGCAGTGCACATACAGTATAAGATTTCCAGGTTTACATACGGCTCTTTGTACACTCCGATTGCATACTACTGTATAGGATACTTCCACTTGACTGTTGACTTAGGCCTGTTAGGTGAGGCCAGCTACGTCACTCGGGTGTGAAAAATCCACAGCCCTGAGCAACATAGTTAAGCTGACCTAACCCTGGTGTAGACAGCGCTAGGTCAACAGAAGAAATAGCTATCGCCTCTTGAGGAGGTGGAATACCTACATCAACGGGTAGGTGTAGATACTACCTTCAGTGCAGACACTATCTACACCAACAGGAGTAGTTCTCCCATTAGTATAAGTAATCCATCTTCCCAAGAGTCAGTAGCTAAGTCGATGGAAGAATTCTTTTGTCAACCTAGCAGTGTCTACACTAGGGGTTACGTCAGCTTAACTACATCGCTCAAGGGTGTGGATTTTTCATACCCCTGAGTGACACAGCCGAGTCAACGTACCTTTTTCTTAATATAGACCACGCCTCAGCCCTTGTAAGCCGTGTGATTTTATTTAGGAACTGTAGACTTCAGCACCCTCTTTCCTAAGGCTGCATCAGCTGAAATTGACAGGTATAGAAGTAGTATTTGATTTACATTCAACCTCCATCAGACAAGTTGAGGCTAGGGTCCTTTCAGCCAGGAAGTAGCTACAGCTCTTTTAGAATGCATTACAACTAGAGCTGTGCAAATAACTGATTTTCAATTCACTGGCAGTTCTGAAAAAATAAAATAAAATAAAATAAAATTCAGTTGGGGTCAAACAGAAACCAGAATTAATTGAAAGTTGGACAAAAAATTGTTTTGGATTAAACAAAATGTTTTGTTTCAATTATTTTAAACTTTTTTAATAGAAGCAAAGGAAATGAAGGGCTAGATTCAGGAAACTGAGGTAGAGTCCTCTCTTTTCCCTGTGGACAGGGCACTCACCTGACATATGGAAGACCTAAGTCTGGATCCCTTCTCTGGAGCAGAGACTGGAATCCAAGTCACCCCACTCCTAGCTTACTGCCTTGCCAAAATGGTTATATGCCATTTTGGAATGGGTCTCTGTCTCTCTTATTAAAGCCTTTCCACTTTGTATAAAATACTTGAATAGTCATTGGGCCCAAATGAGCAAATGACTCTACAGTCCAATGATTAGGGCATTCACCTAGGAGATGGGACACCTGGGTTCCAGTTCCTTCTCCAGAACAGGAAGTCAAACCGGGAATCTCCCGCATCCTAGGTGAGTGCCCTAACATGGGGCTATTGGGCATAAGGGGACGCTGTCTCCTCCTTGGTTTTGTCAATGACACCTACTTCCCCTTGTGAATCTAGCCCCCAAAAAATCTAAACTTTTTGTTTTGGTAATGTAGAACTAATTTTTTTGGCATTTTTAAAATTCTTGTTTGTTTGTTTAAGCCAAAACCGTTCACTGAAATTGACATGAACTCACAAAATGTTTTGGTCGATCTGAGTCTGCATTTTTCATTGAAAAAAAAAAAGTTATCAAAAAAAATTTCTCCCAGCTCTCATTACCACACTACTGGTAGCACATTTGTCAGTGGGTAAATTTGTGTCTCAGATGCAGCATTTCGTCTGTCCAGCTATGGAGAATTTAAGATTCTGTACCTTGACAACGAAAAACATTTGCACATCATGTGTATGAAAGAAATTAACACCACCATGGAAGTCAATTTTATGTCAGTTATTTCAGGTGTTTGGGCAAAAAAGGAGGAACACTGTGGAAAGAGGAAGTTACTTTTGATATTTATATCGGTGAAGCCTTCACGCTATTTTGTTATAACTGAAAACAGCATAAATTTGTGATGTAGGATCCTTGTCAATCAGGGACTCTCCTGAGGCCACCAATTCATTTTACATATGATTGACTGACCAATATTTCAACGTTACCAGCTTGGGCCATATTCAAACAAAAGGCCTGGCTGTGAATGGTTCTACACCCTGTTTGGGGCACATTGTGGGCTCAGAATCAATGTACTGAATTTAGATGATTTTTACGTGTTCTTAAATAAATGGCAGCCAAGAATACAAATTTATATTGTATCATAGTATGGTGTACTTGGAAATAGTAAAACATCCTCCCACCCCTATTACCATATTTCCACTATAAATGGAATTTTAAACAATAGCAGCCTTACTTTATTGCAACTCCTTTATAATAAAACTATATTTCCCCAAAACAAACCTTATATTTGGTTTTGTTTTTTCTGGAATCAAAGTTATTCGATATTACATGATGGCTCTATTAGTCATGCAGTTTCTAAGTGATCAGAAGCTGAAAGTTTTATATTAAGAATCTCAAGGAGTGGTTTGGCTAAATAAATCAGAAGCTTTGCCTCCTTAAACATCTGTTTTATTCTCCAGGATATTGATGAAAGTTGGCAGCAAATGCCCTTTCACAGACAACTGAACTTGCAAAAAAGTCTGTGATCCGCAATGTACACTGATAAACAAGGGTAAACAATGGGGACCTGCTCAGCTTCAGTACAGACATCTCAGAGCTGTCTAAAGCAGCTTATACTATACAAAGTTTAACTTATAGCTGATGGATGGTTTGATTTATTAATTTTCAGATGAAGGGTAACTTTCAGACTTTAAGATACCAGGCTGAGTATGTGTAAGGGGGGAAAAACACTAATGTAATTAAACAGCAACATTATAAGCCAAATAACATAAACAGTAGAGTTAACAGCTGACAGTTTGACAGTTATTCTACCAAAGGACACCTCTCAAAGCTGTTAAAATCTGTAGGGTAAAAGTGGGTGTCATCCATTTGATTAGTCTTTTGTCAGACATGCTGTATATCCTTCCAGTGGCTTCAGGCATCAGATTCCTTCTAACTGTTCTAGCACCTCTGTTCTATTTTTCTGTGTCCTTCCTGCTCCTACTATAGCATTTAACTTCACTCATTAGGACAAGCATGAAAAAAATGCCTGTTAATGTCTCTCAATTCCACACGCCCATGTTTTGATAGTCAAAACATGTTTTGCAATTTACTTTTTGTTCTATCACAGGTGGTGTATGTAGTTCACATTTGTTTTAGGTTAAATTAAATCGATTTATAAGGCCATGTCTACATTGGCAGAGTTACAGCACGGGGAGTTACCGCACCACTCAGAGAGCGTTAAAGGGAAACTGCTCTTGTGTGTTCACACTGTCAGCTGCCTGCACAATAACGTGTTCACACTTGTGGCACTTGCAGCGGTATTCAGAGCAGTGCACTCTGGGCAGCTATCCCACAGAGCCCCTCTTTCTCTTCTGCCGCTAAGAGCTGTGGGAAGGCAGAGGGGGTCATGGGGCATCCTGGGTCCTGTGCCAGTCCCCCATGATGCATTGCTTTGCATCCCAGCAATCCCTTCAGTCTGCATTTGAAGCCATCTTTCAAAGGTTTGTGTACTGCATGCTCTGCCTCTTCGGGCTGCAGGAATGGATCCCGAACTATTGACCAGTATGCTGCTCGCTTTGACCAACATGTCACGAATAGCAATGGAGTTATTCCTTAAACTACAAAGGCAAGAGGAGTGCAACATTGATCTCGCCATGCATAGTAGCTACGACACAAGATTGCTTGTGGCATTCATGGAGGTGCTGACCATGGTGGAACGCTGCTTTTGGGTTCAGGAAAAGCACTGAATGGTGGGATCACATCGTGATGCACATCTGGGATGATGAGCAATGGCTGTAGAACTTTCGGATGAGGAAAGCCACATTCATGGGACTGTGACGAGCTCGCCCCAGCCCTGCGGCACAGGAATATGAGAATGAGAGAATGTTGGAGAAGCGCATGGCAATTGCACTGTGGAAGCTGGCTATTCCAGATTGCTACTGATCGGTCACTAACCAGTTTGGAGTGGGAAAGTCGACCGTTGGACTCATGTTGACGAAAGTCTGCAGGGTCATTAATTGCATCCTGCTCCAAAAGACCATGACTCTGGGCAACATGCATGACATTGTAGATGGCTTTGCACAAATGGCTTTCCCTAACTGCGGTGGGGCAATAGATGGCATGCATATTCCAATTCTGGCACCAGACCACCTATCCACAGAGTACATTAATCGCAAGGGGTATTTCTCAATGGTTCTCCAGGTGCTTGTCAATCACCGTGGGCGTTTCACGGACATTAACGCAGGCTGGTGCGGAAAGATACATGACGCACACATCTTTTGGAATGTTGGCCTGTTCAGGAAGCTGCAAGCAGGGACTTTCTTCCCGGACCAGAAGATCACTGTACGGGAAGTCAAAATGCCCTCCTGAGAGACCTCGCCTACCCCTTAATGCCATGGCTTATGAAGCCATACACAGGGCAACTTGACAGCAGCAAGAAGTGGTTCAACAACAGGCTGAGCAAATGCAGAATGACTGTTGAGTGTGCTTTTGGCCTTTTAAAAGCCTGGTGGCGCTGTCTCTATAGGAAGCTGGACCTGGCCGATGAAAATATTCTTATGCTTACAGCCATGTGCTGTACGCTCCATAATAATTGTGAAGGGAATGGTGAAAGCTTCACTCAGGGCTGGATTACAGAGGCTCAGTGCCTGGAGGCTGAGTTTGAACAGCCAGAGACCAGGGCTATTAGAGGGGTGCAGCGTGGGGCCATATGGATCAGGGATGCCTTGAGGCAGCAATTTGAAGCTGAAAGCCACTAATGTTTATTGCTATGCTTGGGAGTGCAGTGCTTGTAATGCTAGAGGTGATTTGTGCAGACGATGCAATATGAAGGTTTAACATAATTGTCTGTTGCTTTGCAGGGCTCTATTTGCATTCAATTAATAGAATAAAGATTGCTTTGAAACCAACACAATTCTTTTATTAAAAAACAACTGAAGGAGTGAGTCAAACAAAAAAAAACCCATAAGCACTCAGGGTGATGGTGGAAGGGAAGGTCCCAGCTGGAGGTGGGGTCCCGAGGCGGCTAAAGATTTGTGTATGTCGAGGGATCATACCCAACCTTCTCCTCTGGAGTACAATTCAGTGGGTACTGTACTTTAGCAAAGCCAAACTACAGAGGGATGGGTGTTGAGTGCAGTGGGTAATGGGAGTCCGCAGTGCTGGACTGTGAGGTGGGATGAGTGGAATGCCACAGGTATAGGCTAGAGCCAGGAGGTTGATAAGAGTGCGTTGGCAGTGTCTGGGGGAGGATGGGAAAGAGATTTGCAGCAGGGGAAAGTGGGCATGGAGCTGCTTGGTTTGAAGAGCTAGTATTGCCTGGAGCATGTCTGCTTGGCGCTCCATAACCTTTAAGAGCCTCTCCATGGCTTCATTCTGGCGTGCCGCGTTCTCCTTTCAGTCCCTCTTCTCGCTGTCCCACCCCTCCTTCAATTCCTGTTTCTCGGCAGTGGAGTGCATCATAACATCACCCAGAAAGTCCTCCTTAGTAATTCTTGGCTGCTTTCTAATCCTGCACAGCCATTCAGCCGATAACAAAAAGGGAGGCTGGGCTCCCAAGGTCATCTCTGTGAAATTTAAATGCAACATTTTACAGAACCAGTATTGTTTGCAACACACAGAACACTGATTCAGTGATTTAAAACACAGCCACTCTCACACCTATCACTAACTGGCTGACATCAGGCAAGCACATGAGCCACAAGACCCCCCAAAATGGTGAGTAGCTGCAGGGGCAGGGTAAATCACTCTTCCCGGATCCTGCTGTACACTGGGCACGGGGCTCTTGGGGACAGCCAGCATGGTAGGGTGGGCCTGATAATCATTCCTGTCCCCACACTTTCCACAGGATGTGATCATTATGGAAGATATCTCGCTGCTGAAGGTGAGCAGGGAATCAAGGGAGAGTGTTCTTCAAGACTGCGGCTTCCGCCCTGGCCTTTATGCAGCTCGCCTGTGTACAGCAATGGTCCCCTTCTCCCCCCGTGACGGCACAGTGGTGCATGAAAGTTACTGTTAACGGGGCAAGAAACAGAGCAGCTCTGCCAAAGAACCTGCAGCAATTGATTGCCCAGTATCTCCAAGAGAGTTTCCTGGAGATCCCCATGAAGTGAGGGAGTCAATCAACAGCCTGTTCCGCCACTCCAACTAGGGATGCGGTGGGAGACAAGCCTGCTTTCTACAATCCTCCTTCCCCCAACAATTCGCTTCAGTGATTCTGAAAATCAAATCCACTGACCAGGGGCCTCCTCTCCTGTTTGTGCTTTGCCAACATCCAACAGCTGTGACTTGCTAGCCTCCTCCAGGGTAGAAAAGAGCTCCTGGCTGCATGCATCTCTGACCGAGTCATCCTCTGCCTCTGGGTCCCCCTCCACATCCTCATCCAAGATTTCCTCCTCCTGGCTCTGTCCACTTTCGACTGGCATGCGAGCCACTGAAGTATCCATAGTGGTCTTTGCAGTGGAAGTGAGGTTGCCACCAAATATCGCATCCAGGTCTTTGTAGAACCGGCAGCTTTCGGGCGTAGCACCGGAGAGGCAGTTTGCCTCCTACGCCTTGTTGTAGGCTTTCCGCAGCTCCTACACTTTGACCCTGCACTGCAACGTGTCCCAGTCATGGCCCCTTTCTCTCATGCATCGTGAAATCTGTCCGTAGGTATCATAATTCCTATAGCTGGAGCGCAGCTGGGACTGGACAGCCTCCTCCCCCCAAATGCTGATGAGGTCCAGCAGCTCGGCATTGCTCCAAGCGGGGAATCGCCTGGTGCATGGAGCAGGCATGGCCACCTGCAAAGACGCGCTGAGACTACTGCAAGCATCACCAAGCAAACAGGAAGGGGACTTTCAAAACTCCGAAGGAATTTACGGGGTGGGGATGACGGTTGGTCACCTGAGGGCAGGGCAGTAGAGTTCAAACCGATGACCAGAGAGGCGAAAACAGGCATTGTGGGACACCTCCTGGAGGTCAATCGCAGCGCTGTAATTGACCATGGTGTCTACACTGGCATTGCAGCACTGTAGCCCTGGCGCAGAAAGTACATCTCTCGTTGGGGTGGTTTTTTTACAGTGCTACAACTGCGCAGTTTCTGCGCACTAAGTGTCGTGGCAGTGTGTATACTTCGGGAGTTACTGTGCAGAAACTTGCACAGTGTAAACAAGGCCTAAATGTTAAGGCTGAAAGTTACATACCCTCCATCAAAACAGTTGTGAAAGGGGAAGTAGAAGAAATATGGCCTAAATCCCACACTCCCTTTTGAAAACTCTTAAAGGGACATTGTCAACAGGAGTTCTTTAATTTCCAAAAATAAATGTTCAGGGAGCTCCCTTTAAATCAGGGGTGGGCAAACTTTTTGGCCCGAGGGCCACATCGGGGTGTGAAACTGTATCGAGGGCTGGGAAGGCTGTGACTCCCTGAACAGCCTGGCCCCTGCCCCCTATCCGCCCCCTGACTGCCCCCCTCAGAACTTCCCACCCATCCAACCCCCACCCCCCGCTCCTTGTCCCCTGACCACTCCCTCCCGGGACCCCCACCCCTAACCGCCTCCCTATGTAATCCCCCCCGCTCCCCATTCTGCGTGGGAGGGGGGGCAATGGGGGAAGGGCCGGGGGCTAGCCTCCCGGGCCAGGAGCTCAGGGGCCAGGCAGGACGGTCCCGTGGGCTGGATGTGGCCTGCGGGCTGTAGTTTGCCCACCTCTGCTTTAAATAGTATGTTCTGACCTTTTCAAAACATGGAAATCTCATTTCCTGTTCCATACTGATGTTTATAGGGGTCTTTTAGGCAGAACCAGGAGCAACAGCAAATGTTCAAAAGCTTCTTCTCCCTCCCCTTCATCTCTGCATACACATACCTGCTTTTTTTCAGTTTCAGCTCTTCTGCTGTTGAACACCCTTTCATGGGGCCTGGCCAGAAGAGGCACATGAGCAATGCAAGACAAAATAGAGAAACTGCACTGACAGCACTTTATGTACAGTCAAAGCAAGAAAACAAACTGGGGGTGGAGGAGAAAATTTGTTAACTTTTTTTTTAATAAAAATCTCAGGTATTACAAGTAATACTACTACATGCAATTTCAAATGGAAACTTTGACTTCAAGCTGATGTTTTATTTTAAAAAACAATCTCCAGTACCCTATCAGAAGATAATGAGAGGAAATAAGAGATATTTCTTTTAACAGACTAAGGCCCTCAGTGGGGTTGCAGGAACGCACATGAATCTGCCCACGTGGTGCTCACTGCAGGATTGGAACCTAAACTTTGCAAATGGAGGAGAAAGGGTGGTGGAGGAGAATTGTGCAGGGGAATGGCCTGAATTTTAGTGTGGTGTGTAAACTAACCATGAGCTAGAAATGATACTGGCATGTCTGCCATATTTAAAAATATCTGGAATGACCCATGCTCTGATACCTGTATTCAATTCTATACGCAGAAGCCAGAGGATGAGAGGCAGGAGAGGGAGCAAGAGCCAGGGACTTGAGGGTATACAGGAGTAGGGGAACTAGCATAAGAGCTGGGAGTAAGGGAGAGGGGCCAGAGGTCTATAACCATGAGTGCACAGTCCCCTCTAGAACTTGGAACTGAACCTAGAAGTCTTGAATGTCTGCATTCCTTTGTCAGCAAACAGCTCTGAAACTCACTAGCAAAGTGTGTTGCACTCTCTCTTGTGCCTATCCACATACTCAACCTACTACTGCTACCAGTTACTCTGTTAAAACTATGCTGTGATCAAAAGGTCTGACCCCTGCTGAGACCCAAGTTGGGGATCAATATGGTCCCACGTAATAGGATTTCTGATATTTCAATTTTGTTTTAAAAATTAGGGAACTACAATAAAAAAAATCTATAAAAATATCAATAAGGTTGCAAAGTAAAACACTCAAGCTAGGAAAGGACTGACTTAAGGTTTCTTCTGCAACTTTAATTTAGCCACCTTGTGGATATGTATTATAGTAGTCTTTAATTACATGAAAAATATGTGATCAGTAATTAACGTTTTTTATCCTACTGTATATGCATAACGTGGCAAAATGTAAGGTTGCAAAGGCAACCTTAGTTCTGTTCTTTCCTAACTTGAGTGTGTGACTTTGCAACCTTTTCATGTAGCATTGTTTTTTGAATGTTTATATATAAAATACAGTTTTTCCTAGGGATGTCAGCCATTAAAACAATGCTTTTGTTCCCAAGCTTGGGAAAAGACATTTTTTAATTGGTGACTCTCTCATTCACAATGATGAGGATTTTCATGTTGGACTAACACTTCTAGCAAGAAAGAACCATTTTCACTCAGTACCTGAGGCCCTTCCACACAGCTACTGGAGTGACTGCCAAATGAAACATAGTATTTTGATGCTATTTTTTGAGGCATCATTTATTACTGCCATCGAAGCTGTGCAATAACTTGGTACAGTAGAAGGACATAGGCAAATATGAGAATTTACAGAATTATTACAAATTTTGTTACCAATAATCTCTGATTACTTTTTTTTTAAATGAGAGGGGAACAAATATTTTCATTTTTTATTATGTATATTTGCCAGCTCTTTGTGTATAACTTTAGTTTAACTTACTATCATGCACTGCTTTGGGGGAGCTCACATGCACGTTCAAGGCCCTAGACCTTGAAAGAGAGTTTTTTACCAGTAAAAGAGGCAGAGCTCCTGCTGTTTCTGAATTTTGGGCCCAGTGTCTCTTTCTGGAAGCAATGAGAACTGACTGGGGAGCCCCCTATCTGCCCAAACCCCTCAACTCTGATAGGACTACAGAATCTATCCCTTTCCCCCTTACTCCCACCTTGTGCAGAAAGCTAAGGACTGCATTTTTCATTCTACAGACATTTGCACTGGGATGCTGAGGGAACCCATTTCTTCACTGCTCAGAACATACTCCTCCTTGCTCCTCACTGGATTGGGGAACTATCTCGGACATCCATGCAGGAGAAAGGGAAGGGCAGCCCTTTTTCATCTTCAGTCTTTCTTCTTGGTTATCCTTCTATTTCCTCTTCCAAAATCCTCCAGTCCCTCTACCCAACACCTAATAATCTTCTACCCCGAAGGTTTCAAATTTACACCTATGATGGTCCACTACTCTGCCTCCCATGATCTCACTTTGCTTTATGACCCCTTTGTCCCTCATGTTTTCCCTATTTTCTTTTGCTCTGCTTCTCCCAGGGCTCCTGGGTCAATCCAGACCTCTTCCAAATCTCCACAATCCCCCGCCTTGCCCAATCTCCCTCGCCTACACCTTCTGTTACCCATCTATTCACAAAAATGATCACCTCCATCCCAAAGGCTTTGTCTCCCAAGTGCCCCTGTACCTGTTCATCCATGCTTTCCCCTCCCTAAGGCTTCCTCCTCTCCAACTTACCCACTGTATCTGTCCCCCAAGGGGAAAGGAGAAGTAGCTGCGGCCTGCTGGCAGGCCTGCATCTGGGACTCCACTCTCAAATCTGCACAGCTCATTCTCTACTCAGGCAGGTTCCTAACTCTGCCCTATTGTGACACAGAGCTAGCTGGAAAGGGAAGAGGCGCTCAGGTAGGGAAAGAGTTGAGCTGGCTGTGAACAAGTGTTCACTTCTTAAACCTCCTGCCTGCCTACCAGGGGGAGGGGGAAGGAAAGGGAGGGAAGACAGAGGCAAGCCAAGAGACATCATTGCTGCTGCCTCCAGTCTACTGAGATGCTTAGTTTCAGAGTAGCTGCCTCGTTAGTCTGTATCCGCAAAAAGAACAGGAGTACTTGTGGCACCTTAGAGACTAACAAATTTATTTGAGCATAAACTTTCGTGGGCTAAAACCCACTTCATTGGATGCATGCAGTGGAAAATACAGTAGGAAGATAGATAGATAGATACACACAGAGAACATGAAACAATGGGTCTTATCATACACACTATAACGAAAGTGATCAGTTAAGGTGAGCTGTTACGGGAGGGGGGGGAGGAACCTTTTGTAGTGATAATCAAGATGGGCCATTTCCATCCAAGAACATGTGAGGAACAGTGTGGGGGGGGGAATTTTGTTTATTCCCCCCCCCCTACTGTTCCTCACATTTTCTTATCAAGTGCTGGAAATGGCCCATCTTGATTATCACTACAAAAGGTTTTTTTTCTCTCCTGCTGGTAATAGCTCACCTTAACTGATCACTCTCATTATAGAGTGTATGTTTCATGTTCCCTGTGTGTGATAGCTCAGTGGTTTGAGCATTGGCCTGCTAAACCCAGGGTTGTGAGCTCAATCCTTGAGGCGGCCATTTGGGATCTAGGGCAAAAATGGGGGATTGGTCCTGCTTTGAGCAGGGGGTTGGACTAGATGACCTCCTGAGGTCCCTTCCAACTCTGATATTCTATGATATATATTTTCCACTGCATGCATCCGATGAAGTGGATTTTAGCCCACGAAAGCTTATGCTCAAATAAATTTGTTAGTCTCTAAGGTGCCACAAGTACTTCTGTTCTTTTTGAGATGCTTAGCTAATCAATAGCCTGCATGCAGGGTGGTGGTGATGTTCTGTGAAGCACATATTGTAGTTATGGGTAAATGCAGGTAAACAGAGTTTACCCACTATTTATTTTGAGGAACATTGAGAGTTTGCATTGTTAGTCTACCCACTTCTTTTTTTAACCACTACACCACTGGGGAGGCCTGCAACAGCCATTCTCCTCTGCTATTTCTCTTCCTTTCTCTGTCGTCAACTGAAGTTTAGGAGGTGAGAGGACAGAGCCTCATTGCTGAGCAGTAGAACACAATAATTTCCCAGTTCTTGAGAAGGAACACTCTTCCCTCTACTGCTTAAGACCCCACCTCTGTTTCCTAGTCATATTCATAGCTTCCAAGTTTTATGCAGATCCATGTAACATTTTATGTAAATTACCTCATGAAATAATTTGCACATAACTGTAAATTTCAGTTTAAGGCCAATAAACCCTGCAGTGACCAGAGACTGGGGTAAGACATGGAGTTGCACAAAACTTGGCAGGTGGGTAGCGGGCTGGAGGCTAAAGGGTGTTGGGTGGGGGGAGGGGAGAAGGTGAAGGAAGAATTGTTAAGGGACAATGCCGGGACTACTAGCTTTGATTTTTGCTTCTCCTTTAGCTACCCTACAAAAGTGCTTTGGACCAGGACAGGAAAAGGCCTGTCATCCCAGGCAATCAAAAGAACTCAGGTAGGTTTAAAAGGGAACATTCGACCGAGGACAGCTGTTTAGGGGAAACAGATTGAGACATGTGATACTCCACTAAGGGTGCCTGAAGAAATTAGTCCTGCCTAGGATACAATCAGGGGATGGGAATGGGAATGGAAATGGAAGCTTTTAGGTAAAATCAATAATCTACACGTCTTAAAATCCTTTTTTCCCCTTTTAACTGCTTTGTTCCTACTACTAAAACAAACAATATTTTGGTTTTAAGAAGGCTGTCTCATTGTATACAACAAACTACAGCCTGCCTAAGGGAAGGACTGTGCAGGTACCCAAACACTGTCAGCCCCGCAGGGCAAGCCTGGTTTATAGACCAGACTTTGAGCTTCTGTACACTGTGGGGAATGTAGTCAAAGATCAGAAGTGCAGCTAGTCGCATAACCATAACACCAAGATTTTCAAAAGTGACTAATGATTTTTAGTATACAACTGGGGACACCTTTTAAAGGAGCCAGGTTTTCAGAGGAGAGGTGATTGGCCCTTTCTAACAATTTGGACCTCTTAAGGTCTCAAGTTAAATACTCAGAATTACTAGGAAAATCAAAAGCTTCTGAAAATCTTGGCCTTTGGTATCTTCTGCTCTCCCCACAACCACTCACCCCTCAAAGCCCACCAAGGTCAACAAATTGAAAGAAACATGAAAGAAACAAACCATTTTAGAGATATAAGCCAAAATTTAAATTTCCAGACTAGATGAGATGTAGTATGTGAAATTTGAGGAGGATTAACTTTTTTCGGGGGAAGCTGTGGGGGAGAGAGAAGGGATTTAAAATCAGGCTTGTAATTGAAAGCTAGCCCAAACTATGCAGTGGTTACTGCCGATGAAGTAAGCTGTAGCTCATGAAAGCTTATGCTCAAATAAATTGGTTAGTCTCTAAGGTGCCACAAGTACTCCTTTTCTTTTTACTCCATAAGCTCACCTTATCTGTCTCTCCCAAAATATCAAAGAATAACAAATAATGTGGTTTTTAGAGAGAGCTTCTAACTAAAATTCTCAGTGACATATGAAAGTTTGCCAAACCTGTTTACGTAAGCCACAAAGATTTCATAAACGTTTACAATGAAAATAAGATTCATAAAATGACCAATAGAAAACTACGGTGCAACCCAAGCTCCTCATAAATCTTGCCCTTTTCCTGTCCCTAGCCTTCCCATATCCTGGCAGCACAATTTTAAGCCCCATCTCACCCTTTGTCTATTCATTATCAAATGCTCAAGGTGCAACAACTCCTCCTTTTACCGTTGATTCATTTCTTCTGTTGTGGAATCGCCTTAATAACAGCCACCAGTTCCAATTACTTAAATAAAGCAATAATATTTGACACAGAAAATACAGAAAAGTAAATAGTATAGAACAAAAGAATACTAAGCTATCCTATATTACATTACCTTTTCTATAAGTGTTTTCTCCTTTCCTTGAGATCAGTAAGTAGTCTCCTTCATGATTGCTTTATTTGGGGTTTATCCGTTTCTTCCTGTCTGGCTTTAAGGAATGCAACATCAGGGAGAAGGAATTTTTGTGATCTGATTCAGTCCATACCCCCATTAAATGATGGCTAAACAAATTTTGGATTCTGCCCATTTTCAGCCATTTTTATACATATTTTTATGGCAAGAATCAGTAGCTAGCACTGTTACCTGTAGGTTTAATGTTTCTCTTATTGGACAAGTACTGTTCAGTCTTGAAGAAATGCTGCTACTATTAGTTTTGCAATGGTTTTTTGGGAGGAGCTGTTGCAAGCAGCAAGAAAGTTTGATCTATCTCCGTGTCTCTAACTAGTCAATTTTGGGTTAGAGTTTCTCTCTGGGTATTGGTGAAAGAAGGGGTTGCTTGTGTGCTGCTTGACTGCCTTTGTGGTGCAAATTGGTCTTAGAGGAGGGCATATAAATCCTCTATTACTGTAATTTCTGATCACCTCACTCTTTGACGTATTGATTTCATACGGTGTAAATTAAAATAAGTTACCCCATTTAAAATACTTAGATTCTGCATTACTGATTTCTTGTATAAGGGGAAACCAACATGGAAGTCCCTGAAATCTGCTACTGCACATCACATTCCCTAACTCTGTGGAATTCATTCAGCATCATACTTCTTCAAGTAGAAGTAGTCTTAGCAGAACTCAATTTTTAAAATTTTGGTAGATAATGTAGGTTTAATTTTAAGCATTTTTTTTTAAAAAAAACCTACTTGAATTAAATGTTCACAGTTGTGGGAAGTTATGGGGGAGGGCAATTATTTAATGACAATGAACAGTGAGATTTTAAAAGTTAGAGCTTTCTAACCGTTCAAACACAAACTGTCCATAGCACCTGTTTAAAAAGTACAGTGACTAGCCTTCAGTTAAACTCGTGTCCTCAAGCAGCATTTTGCTTACTTTGCCTGTCCTACATTTTGATGGGTACAGATGAATGTATTTTTTTGAGCCCTGTGTGTGAAATTTAAATTCACTGACATTTGCCCACATTTACCATACAACTCTCATCCTTCCAAGCCCGGCTAGGAGGCCCCAGCCCAGCCCCCAGGAGAGTGAGTCCCTCCCCCCACAACACGGATGTAGCATGGCTGACATGAGGGGGATTGGAGTCTAACTCTCCCTGACTCCTAAGGCGTTAGAAACGAAGGCGGCTCCCCAAAACTGGCTCTGCGGGCTGCCCCCCCCCCCCCACTCCACGGGCGGCGGGTCAGCAGCTCAAGCATCGTTGCGAGTTCAGTCCCGCTAGGCCCGTGCTGCTGAGGCAGAGGCGCTCGCGCTCCGGCGGGGGCGGAGGCAGGCCAGGCGCTGAGCTGCGCGCGGGCCTCTCTGGGGGCGTGGTCCCTGACGGGAGGACTGGGGGAGGCTGCGCAGAATAGGACATGGACGCTCATGGTAACCAAGCAACTGGGGGTGGGGCTCACTGTTTCTTTAAGGGCGAGTCGAGTGCCTATCGCATGGATGCGGCTCTAAGCTCGGCGCCGCGCTCACAGGGGTGGATGGGGCCCTCGGCAAGGCGGGGGCTACTGCTGGGGTCGAATTCGGGGCTCGGCTAGTCGGGTCTGGAGCGCGGGGGTTTTGACTGCGCCGTGGGGCGGCCGCTGGCGCTGCAAGGCAGGGGATCGCAGCGCCTGGCGCGGGCGCGCTGGGCCGCTGTCCTATGGCGTCTGTGCTGGTAAGGAAGGGAGCGGGCGGGCCTGGGGGAGACGCTGCCCGCCGAGCGCCGCTTCTGGGGCAGAGGAAAGGGAGGGACCCGACAGCTCTGCTGTGCGCGCTGGGAGGGGCGGGCCTCCCGCTGACTGCGCTGAGGGAGCCCCGGGCAGCCGCCCGCCAGGGCCCGAACTGATGAGCGTGTCTCCAGCCGGGCACCAACCGGCGGAGCCGCCTGGGGTCCGCGCCTTCTGGCCCTGCCCCATGCGCTGCCCCTTCTCCACCGGGACCTGCTTGTCTCGGGCCGAGCTCTGGGTTCAAGTTGCCCCCTGGGGCGTGCGAGCCAGCGCCGCGGCGTTAGAGCACGTAACCCGGCCACCCGCCGCTCCCAGGGGAGGTGACAAGCCCCGCTAGTGCCCCGTGTTTTCCTCTACTCCTGCTGTTACCGCTAAGGGCAGCTCTCAGGTGTCACGGTGATGGGCGTCTGGGCAGATCGGTGATGGACGCTCCTGCTCCTCAGTGAGCGAACTGGCCAACTGGAAGGGAGCCTGGAGCCCAAAGATAACGGGGGACAGCTTGTCACAGCTCGCCCTGCCAAGGGAAAACCTCTGCCCTTGAAACAGGGAGGGCGGGGGGCGTCCAACAGCTGTTAAAGGGTTTTCGTTTGCGGTAACCAAACCAAAACGCATTCAGAACGCCCGTTCACTTTGATTTGTCAGAGGAGAGTTACAGTCCCTTAAAGGGGAGCAGGAGGGTGGCCTTGCATATGATTTGCTATATCCGTCCTGTTTGTTGCACGGCGTTTTTTACTGCCATCCAGGGCCAGATTCCACAGGGGCGGCGGGTTGTTGTTTCGGAACATCTGTGCTATAATAGGGACATTCTGTAGGGCCTGGCTTCTCGGGATTTTTCTCCATGTCAACATCTAGAGACCAGCGCCTGGGCCTCTCTTGGCTGTCACCGCACTTCTCCGAGTAATGCAACCTTGAGCAGTGTTCTAGCTTTTAGGATGCTTTGCAGTACTCTCCTCCCCCACTATTATAATAATGAAAGTAAGTTTTATTCTGGACCACCGCGCTGCTGCTTTCCCAGAATCTTTCAATTGTATCTCAGAGAAGCTACCGCCTTTCAATATTAATCTCGGTGTGATCATAACATGGCGAGTTCCGGGTTGACAGAACAAAAATCAGGTGATGACACAAAACTCAGTTCTCAGATATTACAGGTTTCAGAGTAGCAGTCCTGTTAGTCTGTATCCGCAAAAAGAAGAGGAATACTTGTGGCACCTTAGAGACTAACCAATTTATTAACTTCTTCTCCAGGAGGATCCTATCTTAATTCGTCCCTTTAAAGGCCATAAAGCTGCAGTCACCGGCGTTGACTTCAGCCCGAGCAGCACGGCACTTGGTGAGTTTGTTACCTTTGTAGCGCGTTAGAGTTGCAGGCTTGTGCTGAACGCTTTGTGTAGGATCCAGACGCCCAGGTCCTGCAACGGGACTGTACTCAAGGAGGAGGGAGGGTACAGTGCCGCTGGAGCGCACGGAGGGGGAGGAGCGAGCGGATGGCGACAGGTGGGTGGCCCCTACAGGTTGTTGCTTGGGCAGGAGGCGGTGTTTGCTCTCCGGGATGACTGAGGAGAGTTTCTCAGCGGCTTCCGGAGAAGCGTGCTGGTGTGGCTCCGGGTCTAGCTCCGGTCCCCGGCGGGTGGGGCCGGCGGAGGCGGGGCTGGCGCACAGGGTTGGCGGGGAGAGGCGTTTCTCTGTGTCGGACGGGCCAAGGGCTCCCTGCCTCTTTTTTTAAGCGACAACTTTTTGAGCAAACCAGGGGGCGGAGGGGGAGTGCCCGGGGGAGGGCACAGAGAGGAGGAAGTAAGGCACGAGAGAGCTGGGGCGGGGGCGCTCCGCACAGGAGGCGGGGAGCGGGCGGGCGCGCGGGGTTGGGAAGCAGCTTCGTTGTTTTTTTGCTGCTCCGCATCCCCGCTCCGGACGATATCCGGGAACAGGACCTGCCGCAACCCAGCCGACCCCTCCCCAGCAGCCTGGGCCCGGAACTGCTGCCTCCCCACGGAGGCAGCGCTGCAGTAACTTACAGCTCTCCCTGCCCGTTTTAATCGCTTGCAATGAGGATCCATCTGGCCAGAAGATGGACTTGGCTGGGCAGAAGCTGCCTGTTGCTTGGCCTCTTGATGATTGCTTACTTCGTAGTGGAGCTGTGTGTTTCTACCTTCCATGCCTCCTTCACCGGAGACAGCGTCACCAATGGGAGATGGGAGAGGCACTTTTCTGGCAGACAAGAAAAAGCAGAGGATTTGGCTCGTCCAGTTTATGAAAAATCCCCTCCTGATTCTTCTGCGCTAGGAGAATGGGGTAAAGCCTCTCGTCCACAGTTGACACCTGAGGAAAAGAAACTAGAAGAAGAGCTGATTGAAAAATATGCAATTAATATTTATTTGAGTGACAAAATATCTCTGCATCGTCACATACAGGACAATCGAATGTATGAATGTAAAGCCAAATCTTACAACTATAGAAAACTTCCAACTACATCCGTTATAATTGCTTTCTATAATGAAGCTTGGTCAACCTTACTGCGGACAATTCACAGCGTTCTTGAAACATCTCCTGCAGTACTTCTAAAAGAGATTATACTAGTGGATGACTTGAGCGATAAAATATACCTGAAGGCTGAACTTGAAAAGTACATTAGTAACCTGAAAAGAGTTCGTTTGATAAGAACCAGCAAACGAGAAGGACTGGTTCGTGCACGCTTAATTGGAGCTACCTTTGCTACTGGTGATGTCCTCACATTCCTAGACTGTCATTGTGAGTGTAACTCTGGTTGGCTGGAACCACTTTTAGAGAGGATTGTTGAGAATGAGACTGTGATCGTTTGTCCTGTTATAGATACCATTGATTGGAATACATTTGAATTCTACATGCAGACGGGGGAGCCCATGATTGGGGGATTTGACTGGCGATTGACATTTCAGTGGCGTTCTGTACCTGAACACGAACGTCAAAGATGGAAATCTAAAACTGACCCCATTAGATCCCCAACTATGGCTGGTGGGCTATTTGCAGTTAGTAAGAAATATTTTGAGTATCTTGGTACATATGACACAGGGATGGATGTCTGGGGTGGGGAGAATTTAGAACTATCATTTAGGGTGTGGCAGTGTGGCGGCACGTTGGAGATCCATCCTTGTTCCCATGTAGGCCATGTGTTTCCAAAGCGGGCTCCATATGCGAGGCCAAATTTCCTTCAGAACACAGCACGTGCTGCTGAAGTGTGGATGGATGAGTATAAAGAACATTTTTACAATAGAAATCCTCCAGCAAGAAAAGAAAATTATGGTGATATTTCTGAAAGAAAACTACTAAGAGAGCGTTTGAAATGTAAGAGTTTTGACTGGTATTTGAAAAATATTTTTTCCAACTTACATGTACCAGAGGATCGTCCAGGCTGGCATGGAGCTATCCACAGTATGGGAATATCATCAGAATGTCTAGACTACAATTCACCTGAACATAATCCTACTGGGACTCACGTGTCTCTCTTTGGATGTCATGGTCAAGGAGGCAATCAGTTCTTTGAATATACATCGAGTAAAGAAATTAGGTTTAACTCTGTGACTGAACTGTGTGCTGAAGTCCCTGAACAAAAGGATTTCATTGGCATGAGGAACTGCCCAAAAGATAGATCCCCTATCCCAGAAAATATCATATGGCATTTTAAAGAGGATGGGACTATTTATCATCCTCATTCAGGAAAGTGCCTTAGTGCTTATCGTACTTCTGAGGGTCGGCCTGATGTGCAAATGAGGACTTGTAATGCTGCAGATAAAAATCAAATTTGGAAGTTTGAGAAATAAAATGGCCATTGATGATAGTTATTATCTGAAGAACTTCAGAGTAAATTAGTGGCTAGCTATGATTTGATACATGAATTTCCTCTGAGAGCCTTCCCTGTAGTAGTTTAGGAACTGAATCTCCTATGCTGAAGTGTACGAAAGTGGGTTGGCAAATACTGGGAATTAATGTTTAAAAGTGCCTTTGTACTGACTTAAGGTTTTTATTTTTGTAGGGTCTTGATTCATTATTGCTCACATTTCAGTTTATATTTTAGTTTTAGGAAAAACATGACCTGTTTTAGACCTGAAGAGTTCTTACATCAAGTGAAAGAAAATCTATGTTACTTTAGATTAAGGTTAAGAATTTAAATCTAGAGAAGTTAAGGTTCTCACAGCAATGTTTACTTAGCTATATTGCAGATATGTATTATGACATAAATTCACAGAATAAATAATACAGTAGTACATGGCTGAGTTAACATTGGTGTTGGAAGTAGAACCTTAATCCTTAGTCCGTTGTATAATCATCCAGGTGTTTACTTTATTGGGGATCTGCCAACTCCTAAGGGTTTTGAAGAGGTCATATTATTTTTAAAGGAATGAAAGTTTCTATTGCCTAACTACGTGGAAGACAGGAAACATTAGGACTGGCCAGGCTTCATTCCTTAATTCATATCCCCCTCCACATGTGAACACCTCTTCAGTCTTGCCCTAGTTCCTGAAAGCAATTTGATTCTTCAACACCTGCCCTGCCCACCCTAATGCTAGAGGTAGTGGAACTAGAAAGATGGGCTAGCAGTATGAGAATGTTAGCCAGGTGGAGTTTGGGGGGTGGGAAGGGGATGGTTAGGGGTGGGAGACTATTGAGTGTGTGGCCGGCGAGCCCAAAATAGTGGGTAAGAACCTGGTGCATTTATCTTGAGTTTGAGAGAGAAAAGGATGGGTGTCATGTTGACATTTGTCTCTCATCTTTGAATTCTCAGAACTAGTATGCACATTCTGAGTGCTCTAAGCAGTAGCTAGCACTCAATTTCTGGACATTTGTTTATATTCTCAAAACTACCATTATGTTTACATAATCTTTTGCATTCTTTCTTGTGGTTTTTTTTTCATATATGTAATATTTTATATACCAGTATGTTAGGAGGTAAAGAGGTGCTGTGTGGATAACAACATTAAGGCAGTGGTTCTCCACCTATTTACTGTTGTGGGATGCATATGCAGCTCTCTATGTGTTATGTGGGCCACATTCACTCAATATATATATGGCCTGTGTGGCCCTGAGGATGTCATATGGGCTGCAACTGTGTACTGATTGGACCTGCAGGCTGCAGGTTGAGAACCATTGCACTAAGGTGTTTGTTTAAATGTGTGACCATAGATAGGATGATCAAATAAAGTTTCTTAGGTGTGTGATCATTGGATTGCATATTCTAGAAAAAGTACAATGCCAGTACCAAGTGTTTTGGGGCCTCTACATGATTCTTCTAGGCACTGGCTTAAGCTTTGGCAAATCCAGAGTTTTTTTTTCGTTCTGTATTCATCTTGTGCTGTCTATCAGTAGCCACCAGATACCAAATCTTGATCTTGGACTGACAGCTCTTACCTTCAGATAGAGAGCCACAAATTAATGACAGAAAGTGAACCCTGTCATAAAAATCTGGGGAAGGTCTAGTGGGATATAGTAGGTGGTGTTGGTTCATTACTCCAGGGCTAGGCAGAAGGGAAAGGAGATGGCTGTTTGGAGGGAGAAAGTGGGGTCATAAAAGGGCTGGGGACTTTCTAGAAATAATGAGGCAAGAAGGAAAAGGATGTGTGTTCAGAGGTATTTCTAAGAATTTGTGAAGGATTGGAGGGAGGAAGGGAAAGAAGTGACCAGCAAGCTGGGGCAAGAGTTGCTAGGATGGAAGAGTGACTAGATGAGGAAGGTTTCAGAGCAGCAGCCATGTTAGTCTGTATTCGCAAAAAGAAAAGGAGTACTTGTGGCACCTTAGTCTCTAAGTCACCTTAGTCTCCACAAGTACTCCTTTTCTTTTTAGATGAGGAAGATTCTGGATTAGGGGTGTAGTGCAGGGCCATACTAAAAATGATTGCCACTATGTGGTGCTGGGCATTATAAGTCTCTGTAATTTATTTTAACATGACTAATTTGAAATCTGATTTGTATAAATTGATATAGAATAAGGGAATTGTCACATTATATTGATCAGCAAGGCAGTCTTTTGCACATTCCACCAAACCTGAAGTGCCAAGGAATACCTCTGCATTCCTCTGTAGACCTGCTACTTTGAGAGACTACAGCCCATGACATGCTGAAAGAGCAAGCTTTATATGGTCATATGCATTTGTGAAAGCCTTACCATAAATAAATTTGTTTCAGCATGCAATCTTCCAAACGAATTCATGCTTGCATAGGCATCTACCTTGTATGCCATGCATACTTACTGTATTGAGGGAAATGAAGTATTGTGCATGCAGACTATGCAATTTTTATTCAATTCTAACATTTATTATTTTTTAAAAACCTAGCAAACAGTGTGTTCCTTTTGGAGGACTATTTTATGAATTGGAAATTTAAAAATAACTTGTTGGGCTGTCTGAGCAGAAAATAAGAATGAACAAGTTTCTTAAATATTACACTTTTTTCAAGGCACTTATAACTGACAAACAATTCAAGAGAACTTTCTTATCCCATATTTCAGGTTTTTTAAACAGAAAAATAAGACTAAGAATGTAACACTTCTGCCCAATAGAAGCAATTTTTATAATATTATAAAGATCTGATAATAGGAACTTGGAAATGGCAATCTCAACCATAATTGAAGCATTGCTACTGTAATCTTTTAATTCTGTGTACGGATTTCTGGAAAATCTGAAACTCTCTGAAACAAAGGTATAAATATATCTATTTTTAATTCTATCAGTTTTATGAGAATTTTGGGGACAATAAAATTACTGTATGTGGATTTTAAACTACTGATTTTAAATGATAAAAGGAACTATGTAAATTTAACATTGATTAAATGTAAGCTTTTTGTTGTTGTTTTTGAAAAACAGTAATAAAAATGACAAATGAATGTTGGTTAGTTTTCTGGCTTTTGTTTTGTTTTTGATCTTTGCCACTTATATTAGTGCCCACTACATTTAGAATGAACTCCATCCATAGTATTTTGGCATTTTATAAAGGTTAATAATAATAAACCTCTTTTGCTTAAAAGCCAACCAAGATTCTGAATTTAAGCAGCCTCTCCATCCCTTTGGCAGAAATGAATTTTTCATCAAATAGAAACTCTTTAGAATTACTGTTGTATATGTATTTGCCATTGTAACTAATGATGAGAGAATATTTGATAGAGGCATAGTTGTGTTAATGTTCCCATTTGATTTAAATATTTAAGTCTATCTACACTGTAATTCCTATTTTACTGGGTGACCTGGTTACAGCAAGGTAGCCTCATGATATAGTTGAGCATTAAGTAGATGGGACCAAATCGTGTGTTTTAACTGTCTAACAGTTCTACAAAAGGTCAAAGCTGTGTACAGTTCAGTCCTACTAAATCTTGTTAACAATATCAGCGCTGCTGTGGTGTTCGGGGGGACTGGGTTGGAGTACAGTAGAAGTTCCACTCTCGATGGAACCTTACTGTCTTTGGTAGACACATGATCAATATGGCCAATTATTTTTATTCTGAATTTGGCAGTATTGAGGGGTGGGAGAGGAGCCTATATACTTCTAGAAGTACGTCCAGATGTCTTTATTTACTGCCAAGGAAATATCCTTGATTGAAGGCCATTTTACTAATAATTACAGCCCAGAAATGTATAAACCTGGTGTTTGCATAACTATCATTCCATTGTTGGATGTGCAAGTCTTTGATTCATATGCAGAAAAGCAAAATATGTAAGGAAAAATCTATTCTTAATTTCTATTACTATTGCCTGTATCATTAGATACTTAAGTAAAACTGTGGTTGTAATATTGTTTTTTGTACATAGACAAGAATCAACAATGTTCTGACATGAGGTTTGTGCACAGTCAAGTTTTTGCCCTCTTAAAACATCGTTATTGTTGTAGTGTAGGCGGGTACTTAATTAGAACCATGTTCAAACATGAAAGGTGTTCACATATCTCCTGTGGGCAGTACATACACCAGACCTGCTCATGTAATAAACTGTTTTTACAAAAGTAGTCTATGGACCAACTTACTGTGTTTAAAGGCTGTAACATGGCAATGTATCATGCCTATATAAAGACCAGACGGCATTATACCACAAAAAGAAAAGGATTACTTGTGGCACCTTAGAGACTAACAAATTTATTTGAGCATAAGCTTTTGTGAGCTACAGCTCACTTCATCGAATGCTCATGAAAGCTTATGCTTGTTGCCGGCACCCAGTGCCGAGAGGCTGAACAACAGCTTGAGTGGTTCGTTACCCGGTGTGCTACACCCAATAATCACAACGGGGTGGAGAAGCAGAAAAGTTTATTTGCAGCTGCAAAAAGGTACAGGGAGAATAAAATCTCAAATCCTGCACAACAGAGCAGGAAGTTACACAGGCTTTTATACATCCTTTTCCCCAGCATACTTATCCAATAGCAAGCTGCTCCAAGTATCCATATAGCCAGCCAATCCAGTTCCCAGCTAGTTAGTCCCTGATTCTCTGTATCATTTGTTAAACTATACATAAAGCTGCTTTATTCAGCATTGTTCTTCCATATCTCCCCTGTTTGGCCTTGCTTAGTTTCAGGCAGTCTGACTCTGCAACATACTGTTGCAGATTCTCAGCATAACTGCTGTGTGTGCCTCCAGGCGGGGGGGGGGGGGGGGGGGGCAAGGACACTTGGGCCTAGCACGCAGAGCTTCTGCGAGTGCCTTCAGGCAGGAGAGGGGGCCAAGGACACCGGGGCCTAGTGCGAGGGGGCTTCATCGACACTTGTGGTCTTCCATCCCCTCGAGTTACCTAGTGGCCATGCCCCAGTGTTCCCAACATGCTCAAATAAATTTGTTAGTCTCTAAAGTGCCACTTGTACTCCTTTTCTTTTTGCGAAATCAGACTAACACGGCTGTTACTCTGAAACCTGTCATTATACCACAGTACATTTTCCAGTGTTGATGCATCCAGTAATATGTTTTGTAATAATTAGGCTTCATCTACAATGGCTTGGGACATCATATTTAGCCCCTCCCTGGGAAGAGCCATGTTTAAATAGGTATTTTAACATTTTATTTGAATTTTGTAGAACTTAATGCATTTATAATATCTTATTGAGGAAAAAGAAAACATGGTGCAAAAAGGGAAACAATACTTTTATTAAAAAATTCTGTGAAATACTTTGCTTGGATAACTCAGAGAACCATCTTAAACTGGAATGAAGAAACAGAAGAAATTAATTTAAAGTGCATTTTGTTACATATAAAGAATAATTTAAATACAATTGCTGCTAATATGGTTTCAGCTCCACTGTTGAAGAAATAAGCTGTTGCTGTTAGCAACATTAACCATAGATGTATTTATAATAATTCTTTCCTACCATGCTGTGTTCACAAAAGACAAATAAGGAAAGAAATCCTAAAATATCTTAAGTTATATTATTGTGGCTAAGATATTGCAGAGGTTTAAGATAGTGTGTAATCTTATGTAGAAGGTATACCACAGTTAGTCCCAATTCCTGGAAGCAGAAATATTTATGCTGTCTCAGGATCCCATTGAAATTAATGGGACTCAGTTCTCTTTCCATGATTGGGGCCTTAGTTAAGGATGGACTGAGAGCTTCGGCTCTGAATTACCTTTCTTGTAATTGTGCTCATGTCTGTCTCTTTGTCTTCTTTTTTTTATTTCCCCCAGCTTGATATAGACAGATGCTTATTTGTGGTTATTTTTAAAAAAATGAGTAAAGCAGTAAAAGGAAGGAGTTAGAATGTAATTTTAAAATATGTTAATGTCTGAAGCAAGAAAGTGAGCCAGTGCTATGTGATATGCCAGCTTGTGCTCCATGGGTTGCTGGTGGTTTGTGGATTATATTTATTTTAGGAAGTAGTGGCCTAATAAATAATCTGCCCTGTATTTTAAAGGTGGTGAACTCAAATTCTCTCTCCTAAAGCGAAAAAAGAAAAAAACACAAAATATTATTAGAAAGAGCCTACTATGAAATAACCAACTCTCAAAGTTAGAAAAAATTATCACATACCTACAAAACATACACCCTCCAAAGTAGGGGGTCCAGGGATAACACCTTGCCTCAGAGACTATCCTTCACCTTGGCTTCTGGGAAAAACGGGGATTAGATCCATGGAGAGGACTGTGTAGACTCTACTGACGGGCTCATCATTTTATGTACTAGTCTTGCCTTGTGCTGTATATGTCTCTTTAAATTTAGACCTCTCTTCCTCATCTCTTGCCTCCCAAATTACTGCCCTCGCTGGTGCAGGTCGGGCAGAGAAGTATTAACTTCTTCACATCTTCTGCAATTGCAAGGGAGATCCTATTCTCCCATCCCCTCTCTTCCCACTTTCAGTGAGGAAGGAATTATTTGTTTCTTCTCTCCTTTCTTTTTCTTTTTTTCCTTTCTGATCATGCCATCCCCCACCTGCTACACCCCAGTCATTCCCAGGCCTTCCCTGCCTTCATCTTTTCGAAGCACTGACATAGAACTTTACCAGACTGGTCATTTTCATTCAGCTGCTCAGAAACTTCTAGGTAAAGACTGAAAAACATTGTGCTTAAAAAGTTAAACACATCATTATACAGAGTTATGTACACTATGTGATCAGCTGTTCTGACTGCAAAGGCACACAAATATGTTCCAGTGCTTGCTGTTATTGAACCAACACCTTCAGTTTCTCATTAAATTCACACTGACTCAAAGAATGTTCAAACTTAGATACCTAATTCCTTTTTTAGACACCTATGTTCCAGTTTAGGAGACTAAAACTGATATTAGGAGTGGAATTTTCAAGTAGATCTTTAGCACAGGCCTACCTCTGTGGAGTTAGGCCAACACATAGTGCTTTTTGAAAATCCCACGGTAGAGACGGAACTTTAGGCACCCATCTGTGAAAATTTGGCTCATGTCACCACTGTGACTTTAAATAGCTGCACGTAGAAATGGCAGTATTTGTTACCCTGTTTCCAGATGTTTTAAATTTTGTTCAGCATTGCGAAACCTGTGTTATAATTATTGGAATATTTACAGTATTTTCATTTTCAAAGTGCTTTGCAAACTAATTTGCTCAATACACCTCAGAAATAATGTCCTTATTTTACAGATGAGAAAATTTATAGTGACTTGTCTGAAGTCACAGTGAACCAATGTTAGTGTCAACATTTCTGTTTAGGAGTTCCTGGCTCCCAGACTTGGTACTAGGGCCACTAGACCAAACCTGTCTCTCAAAACATTAAATAGATAATAAATTAAGTGGCATTGACAAAATCAGCAGTCATTGTTTTTGTAGGCATTTTGTGTCATTTGACTTCCATATTAAAAATTAACAGATTGTTAATGATGGTGGAATTTAAGGTACTGTCACCAGTTAAGTATGTAGCTATAATACATGTGTATTTTAAATTTGAGCGGTTATCGGAGTTCTTATTATTTCAAGTGATCTAGTTGTTTGCTTTTAACAGAAAATAGCTTTCAAATTATTTCTTGCCAGCCTCATCTTCTTTGGATAGGTTTCTTATGATATGGAATTTGAGGCCACAGTCCAGAGCTTTCAGATTTGTGGGTCATGTGGAAGCTGTGACCAGTGTACAGTTTTCACCAGATGGACACCTCATGGCATCTGCTTCTCAGGATCGGACTGTTAGACTATGGATTCCCTGTATGTGAGTACAGTATAACTGAAGTATATTGGTTATATTTTTTGATACTGCAAATACCAGTATCAGAGAAACTTCAGATCTGTAGATTATTGCCCCCTTTCCAAACATCAGGTGGACCTGAGGGATAATGGGAGTCTGGGGCAGCTGGAAGCAAGGTTCTTCATTCTCCTTGGTTTCTCCGCTGTTCTATAAAAGTACAGAAATTAGGAAGCCTTAGCTCAAGGCAGGCAAGCATGAGTGGGTGGCAGGAGGAGGAAGGCCTAAATTCATGTGGCAGTGTTTTCTTTCAAACTCAAAGGATACATTTACTTAAATGGGAGTTGTATGGCTAAAATCCAGTGCAACAGTTTGCAATTTGTGGGTAAGTGATGAAAGAAGCCAAGACAGCAACTTTTATTCATTCAATCAAAATTTGTCTGTTCCTTTAGAGAAAAATGATAGTGATTTTGAACAAAAAATATTTTAGACATTTTACAGTATTGAGGCTAGTGTTTACCTTCACTCTTAAGATTGTTAGATTATTACAGTACATTAAAATATTTTTATTTCATTAATTAAATCTTCTGAACTAAGTAACAAGGCAAATGCTGGCAAGGCAAAGTACTTTTACATTTTAGAGTTAGTCATCTAGATAAACTTCTAATAGATCAGAAAACTCAGTTTTTCAAAATATCTGTGTGGCTTTGTCTAAAGCCCGTAATCAGGATTTACCAAGAGAGATTGTTCTTGTGTATAGGTGTATTCAGGGAAGAATTAATTTTGATCTTTTAATCAGTGTCAAATGATTATTGAGTTTTATATCCTCTATAAGGTTAATATTATGGAAAATGTTAACGTATTTTTTCAGTCATGGAGAATCTTCAGCCCTGAAAGCGCATACTGCACCTGTCCGTAGTGTGAACTTCTCACATGATGGCCAGTTCCTAGTTACAGCGTCCAATGACAAATCAATAAAAGTATGGAGTGTTCACCATCAGCGCCTTTTGCTTTCCTTATCCCAGCACACACACTGGGTTCGCTGTGCCAAGTGAGTGTTGTGGTGTTGTATTCTTTCATAGTGAGTTTGTAAAGGAGGAACATTATATGCTAATTTCCTTGTTTAGAACTTTAAACAAGGCATTTTATTTTCCAGAGGCTGAACAAGCATGCAGAAAAATGTGTAAATGGTAGAAAGCTGTTAAATGTGAATCATGTATCATACGAAGAAAAGGAGTACTTGTGGCACCTTAGAGACTAACCAATTTATTTGAGCATAAGCTTTCGTGAGCTACAGCTCACTTGCATCCGATAAAGTGAGCTGTAGCTCACGAAAGCTTATGCTCAAATAAATTGGTTAGTCTCTAAGGTGCCACAAGTACTCCTTTTCTTTTTGCGAATACAGACTAACACGGCTGTTACTCTGAAATGTATCATAAGGTATATTATTAAAATGATACAAGTTTAGTGCTATCCGTCCAGATTTTTAAAGGTGTTGCTGAGCTCAGCATACAATGCCTAACTGATTTAGAAGCCAAAATCCCATTGCCAGTAGCTGGAATTTGGGATCCTAAGTGCCTAAATCCTCTTTGAAAATGAAATTTAGCCTTCTAAATTAGTTAGGCTTTGTACATCGAGCTCAGCATGCCTAAATACCTTTAAATATCTGGGCTGAAATACTTAAATATATCTAGTTCACTTATCACTATACATGAAAAATATTGAAAAAAAATAGATATGGGAATTTTTTTGAAGAAAAAGTAAGACTTACTGTATTTTATCCTGGTTTTCCTATATTCTGTATGTATTCAAAAAGAGAAGTAATGAGTACTGGAGAAACTAGACTAATAAATTTGACTTTGACTAATCTCATTTTTTTTTCTTATTTTTAAAAACAGTTTTTCATTAATCAATCTGGGAGAGTTAGGGTAATTATTGAAGGATCATTGTTAGTTTAGAAAGACTTACCTAATGAAAATTCGCAAGCATGTGTATGTTTAATACCATTAAAATATTCATGGTAGAGAGAGCCTTAGTTTAAAATTTAAATGCAGAGTTCTAGGATGACCCTCTGTTTCCATTCACTTGTAACTTTTCTGTCAATTTTTCCTTTAGAGCTGAAACTTTCATACTTGGATTCAGCCTACAGGTCATTCTTGCACCCAATTAAGCTGTGTGGGTGTTTAAAAAATATATTTTAGTTTTTAGATTTCAGGGGCAGAAAAGGTTTTTTTTATAAATGGTATGGGAAGGGGTAATCTTTTCTGCCTTGTTTTGCAAACTTTGTTTCTCAGTAAGTATAACACCCTTAAACTGATATTGTCCTAGAAAATACCTTTTACTATTTACTATTCAGTTATCTGTATTACTGAATATTTGATACTACTTCTTAAATAGAAACCTTTTTTATACTTTACAGATTTTCACCTGATGGAAGATTAATAGCATCTTGCAGTGAGGATAAAACTGTTAAAATCTGGGATGCAGCAAATAAAGTATGCATTGATAGCTTTACAGACTATAAAGGGTAAGTGCCATGCAACAGAAGGAATGCAGAAGTTTATTCACTATGATATGAAGTTCATCTTCTGTGCTGTCTTAAATCAAATTTCACCAACATCTCTACGCAATATTTGAAAATAAATGCAAACTTTTCTACCAGCAGATGGAAATCAAAGAAATGCAAAGATTTTTTTTATTTTTAAGAAGCCAGTTGGCTGTCTAAATGTGCTCATCTGTTTTTCTGTCTCCAGGAGATGAGACCAAACCTGACTTGAGAAGATGGCTGGGTTAGACTTCTGACTACTTTTATCTTTGAATTTTTCCCCAATACTTTCCTTTCTGTTAATTTAGAGTAGGATGTTTTGTTAGTGAAGAATTCTCAGTTTTTCCCCTCATACTCATTAATATTCTGCAAGCTACAGTGTGTTCTGCCTTCTTTAGTTGTGGAAAGTACTTTGGTTTCATATTATCCCATATTCTTTTAAACATAAACGAGTCAGAGCTTTTGGGATGCATGGAACCTCCTGGAAGATAAGCCCAATATATACACTTTATTAGTTT
Source organism: Lepidochelys olivacea (assembly GCF_965140295.1). Lineage (NCBI taxonomy): Eukaryota > Metazoa > Chordata > Testudines > Cheloniidae > Lepidochelys > Lepidochelys olivacea. The sequence continues at coordinate 274,151,968 of NC_140411.1, forward strand.
CACTAGTGCTATGTTATCTCTCTCCACCTTTTGTCTGAGCTGAAAAGCACTTCAATTTTACTATTTTTTAAAAAGGTTCCAGAGGTGATCCTAGCAGTTTCAGGCTTGTAAACCTAACTTCAGTACCACACAAATTGGTTGAAATTATAATAAAGAACAGAATTATCAGATACATAGGAGAACAAAATATGTTGGAAAGTCAACAAGGCTTTTGTAAAGGGAAAGCATGCCTAACCAATCTATTAAAATTCTTTGAGGGGGGGTCAACAAGCATGTGGACAAGAGTGATCCAGTGGATATAGTGTACTTTGACGTCCCGAAAGCCTTTGACAAGATCCCTCACCAAAAGCTCTTAAGTAAAGTAAGCAGTCATGGGATAAGAGGAAAGGTCCTCTCTTGGATCAGTAAATGATTAAAAGACAGGAGAACAAAAGGGTAGGAATAAATGGTCAGTTTTCACAGTGGAGAGAGGTAAATAGCAGTGTCCCCCAGGGATCTGTACTGGGACCAGTGCTGTTCATCATATTCATAAATGATTTTGAAAACGGTGAACAGTCAGCTGGCTAAGTTTGCAGATGATACAAAATTAGTCAAGATACTTAAGTCCAAAGCTGACTGCGAAGAATTACAAAGGGATCTCACAAAACTGGATGACTGGGCAACAAAATGGCAGATGAAAATCAATGTTGATAAATGCAAAATTATGCACGTGGGAAAACATAATCCAAACTATACATGCAAAATGATGAGCTCTAAATTACGGTAGCTATTGCCACTCAAGAAAGAGATTGTGGAGTCATAGAGGATAGCGTTCTGAAAACATTTGCTAGATGAGAACATCTAATAGCACTGTATAAATCTGTGGTATGCCTACACCTGGAACACTGCATGCAGTTCTGATTGTGCCATCTCAAAAAGGATATATTAGAATTGGAAAAAGTACAGAGAAAGACAACAAAAATGATTGGGGGTATGGAACAGCTTCCATATGAGGAGAGACTAGGACTATTCATCTTAGAAAAGAGACAACTAACGGAGAATATGATAGAGGTCTATAAAATCATGAATGGTGTGGAGACAGTGAATAGGGGAGTGTTATTTATCCCTTCACATAACACAAGAACCAGGGGTCACTCAATGAAATTAATAGGAGCTTTAAACACATGGAAGTGCTTCTTCACACAATGTACAGTCAACCTGTGGAACTCATTGCTAGGGGATGTTGTGAAAGCCAAAAGTAGAACTAGGTTGAAAAAAGAATTAGATACATTCATGGAGGATAGGTCCATCAATGGTTCTCAGCCAAGGTGGACGCAACCCCATGCTCTGGGTGTCCCAAACTTCTAACAGCCAGAAGTTGGGAATAGAGGATGGCATGGATCACTTGATGATTGATTTGTTCTGTTCATTCCCTCTGGAGCTTCTGACACTGGCCACGGTTGGAAGACAGGATACTGGACTAGATAGATCATTCATCTGACCCAGTATGGCTATTCTTGTGTTCTTATTAATTCTCTTGAATTATAGATATTGCTGTTAAAAGAGCAATACTCATTAAATCTATTTTCATAATTTCCATCTAGGTTTGCAAACTATGTTGATTTCAATCCAAGTGGTACATGTGTAGTTTCTGCAGGTTCTAATCATACAGTGAAGCTCTGGGATATTCGAATGAACAAGTTACTGCAGCATTACCAAGGTAAAAGCTTACATAGCTTATGGTAACTAAACCTGTTTACTTAATTCTTTTATAATTATATTATATTATAAATTAAATTATATTATAATTTCTTTAAAATGGAAGCAATAAAATGTCTTGTAACTTTAAGAAATATTTCCTTAACTATCCTTTATTTACATTTTAGTGTACAACTTGATTTCATTTTATTCTGCTGAGAATACTTTTCCTTTTCATTCTGCTAATTCTTCTTGAGAGAAGAAGGATGAAATTATGCACAAAATGGAATTATAAAGTGGCCGAACAAGGTTGATTTCATTCAGTTTAACAGTTGACTTGTGAGGTTTTCTTGGCAGGAAATCCCACTGCCTCTTGGATTTCAAGACAGATGCTGTTTTCTAGTTTTTAATGCCGAATCTTCTACCTGGCCATTGTGAAAGTGACATATGAGCTAGACTCCTCAATAACATAACAAACAGCTACAATAACTCCTCGCTTAATGTTGTAGTTATGTTTTTGAAAAATGCCATTTTAAGTGAAACAATGGTAAGCGAATCCAATTTCCGCATAAGAATTAATGTAAATAGGCGGGGTTAGGTTCCAGGGAAATGTTTTTCACCAGGCAAAAGACATTTTTATATATATATACACACACACACACACCGTATAAGTTTTAAACAAACAGTTTAATACTGTACACAGCAATTATGATTGTGAAGCTTGGTTGAGGTGGTGGAGTCAGAAGGTGGAAGAGGATAGAATATTTCCCAGGGAATGCCTTGCTGCTAAATGATGAACTTGCACTCGACTGAGCCCTCAAGGGTTAACACATTGTTAATGTAGCCTCACACTCTACAAGGCAGCACAAATGATGCAAGGAGACACAATAGATGCATGGCAGTGGCTGCAAACATTCCCTGTGGAAACACAATGTGATGATGAACCCATGCTATCCCACTGGAGTGTACCACTCCCTCCACTTTCCAAAGTGCAGGAGAGGTGCATCTCTGTGTGAGTCAGAGACATACTGTGTGTGTGTGTGTGAGAGATACGCAAGCATTGCCCCTTTAAGTATACTGACTCCACTCTAAGTACACTGCCTTTTTAAGTAGATCAGCAAGTTGAGACACCACTTGCTGCCAGCAAGCTCCCTCTGTCCTGTGCCCTGTTGTGTCCGTCTTCCTCTCTCCCTTTCTGTAGAGATGGGGTACAGGCAGTGTTTTCCCCAGGAATTGAAATTAGGGTGGGGGGTCAGGGCCAATGAAGGGTGAGACCATGAGGTTGAAGGTGGGCTGTATGGCACCATAGTAAAAACTGAAAAATGTTTCATGACCATTTTATTAGATTTAACTCATGTTTTAAAATTATCACACAAATTAAAGTTGGCTACTCAAGCCTTCTATGAAGCATTACATCTACATCTTTATTAGTTTCTTGTTATAATTTTGCACAACTCTGTTAATGAACTTCTTGAATGCAATGCGTTCATCTTTGGTGGCTTCTCGTATGTCCAGAACTTTCATTCCTTTAATTGATATGCTTATTAGTTCACTCACATGATCAGGCAGAAGGCGACTTCTTTTAGAACACAGAAGGCGACTTCTTTTAGAACACAAAATTCTATTCAATGATGAAAAAGAATGCTCAACTGTAGCTGTTGTGACTGGGAGTAGCAAGAGATGAATTCCTACTTCTTTCATCCCAGAAAACCTAGCATAAAGATCTGGTCTAGCCACAAGTGACGATCAAATAGGAGTTGAAGTCAAATCTTCATTAATTCGTCATATGATATTCCACTCTGTGTTCAAATTCTCTATTCTGTCCTGAGCACATGGCTTTGCTGGTAGTGCCTCACTCCACTCAACTGTCGGTGTATTATAGGACAGAGATCTGTAAAAGCTATGTAGAGGTTGAGTAGAATCTAGAAGTCGCGGTTGTAAACGATTATAAAAAGATTTTTAAGAATAAAGTCTATGTACTTTTTCAGATGTCTTAACAAACACTTCTTGGTCTCTTCGCTTAAGGATTCAATATAAATGCCTTCATTAGTCAACTTCTAGACTGAAGTCTTTGCTTCTTCCAGTACTTTTTCGATGGATAGCTCTCTGATCCAAATGTAGCTTCTATTGCTGGACACAGATCTACTACTGTTGTAGCAGATGCCTGGATGGCATTGTTTAATGACCCAAGTGGTTTCAACAGTAGACTTACAAGAGAGAGAATGGCAATAGTCTTTTCTGAATGTAGTCGCAAAAGTAATCCACCAGCCTCACTACTTAGATCCATCCCATCTTGGTAGATACTTTCCAAAGCCAGTAATCTTCTATATTTTCTAAGATATTCAGTCTTTTTGGACTCTTGCTGAAAAAAGAACATAATGAAGACATTAAATTTATAGTTTTCTAATGTCTTTTGAAGAGTCTGCAGCTCATACTAGCGCTAGTTGGAGTAGATGGCCTGTGCAGTGTTTATAGGAGAGATTAGGGTTACACTTTTCTCTGAGCAAAGCTTGTACTCCACCATGTCTTCCAGAGAAGTTTGCAGCTCCATCAAATGCACAAGCAGCCATCTGTTTGGGGTCCAATTGACAAACATGTAACTCTTTTAAGATGTGGGTTGTCACAGATGCAGCTAATCTGTCTCTATAATTTGAACATCTAGAAATGCATCTACTGGCCTACCATTGACATCAAGATAACGTACACAATGACTTAATACTTGATGCCCATTTGCATCAGTGCATTCATCAGCCATTTATGGAAATTTTTTGAATGTGGTGAGAGAGCTCTTCACTTTTTCAACTGTTGAGTCTTTCACTGTTGCACCACATGCGTCTAGCCAGTCAGTTGAGTTTCTTGCAGAAAGCTAGTGAGCATTTGCTGGTTTTATTCGGAACCAGTGTTCAACTTCAGGATGAACAAGTGACAATGCACTTAACATTGGCCTCCAGTTTGTAGTATCTCTTGCTTAAATAGAAAGTATGATGCCACAGCCATGTTTGTTCGCATGAACTGTGTTGTGTCTCCAGCATTCTTAACAGCCTCATTTAATCTCACCAGTGTTGTCTTTGGTCAGTGGAGACTCAGACTTCAGAGGTGCTTTCACATGAATTCACCTCCCAGGTGGGGGGCAAGAAGGCACCTTGCTCATTCCTCCAGCTGCTCACTGTTCGCTCTGGCCACTGTTGTTCGTTGTGCCACCGTTCACTCCATCACTCTGTTGCCAATGGCCCTGCGCTGTCTCCTTCTGCTGCCACCTGCCACTGTGATCTCTGTGAGTTGGTCTCTTGAGGTTCCACACAGCTCGCAGTGATTTCAGCTGAGCTCTCAGTGGAGGAACCTTGCTGCTAGTGCAGACTGGGCCGTCTCTTCCACAGAAATACTGTCCCACAGCAGGTCTAAGCACTTAGACCTGATTATCAGTGATTTCAGCTGTAGTCGTACTTAACAGAACAGGAAACTATCTATGGAGCCTAATCAGCTCTATCTTTAAACAGTGGAGAGGGGCAGGTCAAAAAGTACTTGTGACTCAGGCAGACCAACAAGCAAAACACATGTTCCCACCCTCTTGATGTCCTCAATCAGCACAGGCTGAGTACAGTTCTACTGCCCTTTACTCCTACAATAAGAACAACAACATTTAATTACCCCCTGCATTCAAGTGATTTGTAACCCAACCCCAGCCAAAATCTATCACTTGAGCAACACAGCTCTGTTTGCTGGATACCTAGATAGATTAGGTGTGAATGTAAATACAATCTGGTCTTAAAGCCTTTTCCCTCCAGCCACCACCTCATCACTAGCTGTTAGGGAGAGCTCATGTAGAATTTTGATTACAAATCATAATTTGAAATTATTAGGTTGGCCAACATCCCTGAAATGAATGTACTGACACTGTCATAAAAAACAACAGCTGTATAAGGAAACTAGTCTATGTTCACACTTTTCAAATCTATTATTTTTTTCAGATACACGTATTTTATCAAACACTTTATATGCTTTTAAAGTGTATATTAATGTTTCAACTTCAATTCAGATGTCCAAACAATCACTAAATTGGCAACACTGCATGTAACTAGTTCACAAAACTGGGGGGAGAGGGTGGGTGTTGGGAAAATTCGGGGGGTGGGGGGTAGGGAAATCCCTGGGTACAGGAGTGGGGGAGAGGGAGGCTTCCTGACATTAGCACCCCTTTTATCCACCCCACCCCCAGGAGCAGCTTCAAGGCAGGAGCAGCACACAGCAGTGGCAGGAGGGACACCTGAACTGCCCAGCAATTGTTAGCCTGCTGTGCGGCTGCTGCACAGGGAACTTAGGGGACCTGATATGGGGGCTGCAGGTCCTCCCTGGTTCCAAGCCCCCACCAGCCAGCTGCAACAGGCTGCTCTTCCTGCAGGCAGTCGACAAAGCAGGCGGCTGCCAAATGACATTATAAGGGAGCATTGCGCAACTTTAAACGAGTATGTTCTCTAATAGATCAGCGACGTGACAACGTTAAGTGAGGAGTTACTGTATAAGAAATGTTGCTTAATAACAGCTAACTGAGAAAGTGTGGTCCAGTGGTTAGAACGTGAAACTGGGAGTTAGAGCATGGGACTTCTGTCTTTTAATGCTAATTATGCCGCTGAGTAGTTCTCCGGTCTTGGACAAGTTACTTATCCTTTCAGTGTTTGGCTTTCCATATAGGTGTTTCAAGTAATAGTTAACATTTGAAAAGTGCTCTGGAAAATAGTTATGAAAAAATAAGTATTTTATTATTTAAATAAGGCAGAATGTGGGAGAAATAAATGGCATGAAAATTAGCATTCAAGTAGTTTTCATGTTACTTTGAAATAATATTCTGAATTTCAAGTTCTAGTCTATCATGAGAAGATAAAAATTTAGGAAAGGCTGGAGATATGGGGAGGAGACAGATTCATGATGGGGGAATACTATTCAGAATTTTTATTTAGAACTATTAGCTGAAAGCTCATCCTGTTGCATGGGTGTAATTCCTAAAAGCTGATAAAAAGGGCTCTTGTTTCCATGTGTTGTGTTGCAGAGAGCAATGTTGCTGTTTGTATATGTTCCCCAAAGTTTGTACACAGAGCAGCCCCCTGGTTGGTGGGACAACCATCTCCTTGTTACCCCATGTAGCTGTTACTCCTGCTTTCTCTGATCAACTGTCACATTCCAAACACCACGGAACCTTTGGACTCCAGCCTTCCATCTGGTTCTGACAGCCCACTGATGCTTGAACCTGGTGATATTCCAAATAAAAAAGAGCCATCAACCATGGTTCTAGCTGTTTCACTTCACAATGTCTCAGACATGCTAGGCTTCAGAGTGACAGAGAGAGAGAGAGACAGTCCTGGAAGATTTGTGTCGATTTGTGCAGGTGGCAAATGAGCAGTGTGCGCTGCTGTGAGGGGCTCTGTGTGTGTGTTGATTGTGTTGTTCTGTAAGAGATTTTGAAAAACTGGCAGTTGGGCCAAGTAATCCACCTTCTGTGCAGTCTTCCCCATACAACCAATTAAAGTGTTGCGTACAAATTAGTTGTAAGGCAGTGGTTTTCAACCTATGGTCCCCAGACCCTTCGGGGTCCGCCATTAATATCTAAAATTTCCAAAGGGATCTGCACTTCCATTCAAAAATGTTTAGGGATCTGCAAATGAAAAAAGGTTGAAAACCACCTTTGTAGTGTAAGGATGGCAGTTGGTTGAGTTACCTCTGATGTCACAATGGTGTAGTGTTTATTGTATGCCAAGAGACCATGCCTTACTAATTATAGTGTGCAATATAGTTATAGTAAAGTCAGAGTGGCTGAGAACTTAAAAATTGCATGGTAACAGACTGCAAAACTCCATGATAATTAAGCTGGTGATATTCTGAACAAAAAGGGTCCTCAGTCATGTTTGTAGCTGTTATCAGTTTTGCAGTGGCTCTGCAGACATTCTAGTCTACAGTGACAATCTGTTAATCTTATTAGGTAGGTGTTATTTTCCTTTGTCTTCCTACTTTTGATTTTCAGTACAGTATGTTACAGTATGAAAGTTTTAGGAAAACATACACATCTGTGATTAATAGCATAATTCAATATTTATAGAATATCAGTTTCCCATTAAGGCCTAGTCTACACTACAAACTTAGGTCAATGGAAGCCACCTTACATCTACCTAATAATGTATGCGTCTAAACTACCAGGACCCTTCCTCTGACCTAACTCGCCTGTAACATCTAATTAATTACTCCACATCCGTGAGAGGCGTAGTGCTTAATTCGATGTTGATCGGTCAACAGAGAGGCAGTGTAGACACAGCATTGTATAAGTTGACTGAATTGGCGGCCAGGAAGTGTCCCATGATGCTCTGCTGTCACCGCTCTGGAGATCATTTTCAACTCCACTGCACAGCAGCCAGGTACACAGGAAACAGTCCCTCCCTTGTTAAAGCCCTGGGAACTTTTGAATTTCCATTTCCTGTTTGATCAGTGTGGAGAGCTCACCAACCCAGCTGATCATGGGGACTCAATGCCCCAAACACACTCCAGCCTGGAGTACACAGGAGATGGTGGATCTTATTGGTCAGTGGAGAGAAGAGTCTGTTTGGGCACAGTGCCAATCCAGCCGAAGAAATATAGTCATCTACGCAAAGACTGCACGGGGCATGGGAGAGAAGGGCTACAGCAGGGACAGACAGGAGTTCCACATGAAAATCAAAGAACTTGGGGGGCATATCAGAAGACAAAGGAGGCAAAGAGTTGTTCTGGTTCTGCATCACAGACATGCTGCTTCTACAATGAGCTGCATGAGATTCTCAGCAGCAAACCTATTACTACCCCCAAACCCAACGTGGATACCTCCCAGGAGTCTGAGTCCCAGGCCACCTCAGGCAACAACAAGGAGGACGTTCTAGACAAGGAAGAGGAGGTGAGTGGGAGACAGGCAAGCAGTGGATCCATTCTCCTTGAGAGCCAGGAGCTATTTTTAACCTTGGGGCCCAGCCAGTCACAGGACAACATGGTAGCTGAGCATGATGCCAGGGAAGGCACCTCTGGTGACTATGCAATTCCAATCAAACTGTAGGATTTATATGCTCTTCTATTTTGTTTAATCTGAAGAAAAAGTGAGGTGCAGTGGGTATCTGCTTCACAGTGGCTGCTCTAGCTACACAGACGGTGCCCTCCAGACAATACTGTGTGTGCACAGGGATGACCCAGGAATCCTCAATGGAGATTTCTAGGAAACTTTCATGGAAGTACTCTGCAATCCTTTGCAGAAGGTGTCTGGGGAGGGCTGCCTTATTTGTTCTACCATGGTAGAACACTTTTGAATGGCACTCCAGTATTAAGTCTTCTGGCATTGCGATACACAGCATAGCAATGTAAGGACTGGGTCCGTTTATAGACACTTGCAGTATCCGTTTCCTTCAGGAGATTGATATCACATAAGGTCACCTCGGGGAGATGGTGGAAGTTTTCATTACAAGTGCTCATACCACAAATATTAGAGCATGTGATCTACCACCCATGGTGACTTCTGGGTTCCTCAACCACATTTTCTTTAACATGCTGGTGGTTTTGTTGGCAGGGAGCGGCACTGACCTTACATTCTGCAAGTCCAGGGTGACTATTACCAGCAGCATTAAGAGAAGTGAGGAGTGGGCTTCTGTGCTCTCTTGTGGCCACAAACCTCTGCCCCATCACCTTGGACAAAGACCGCAATTTGGGAGGCTTAACACGGGTCCCTGGTCTCAAAGCAACATCCATATTGCTAAGGGGCATGGTCTACATGTGCTCCCGATGTGGGTTTCCCACAAGTTGCAGCACAAGGCCTGTGCCCATGCCCATGCCCCTGAGCTGTACTCACCATGGGTGGAACAGCAAGTCAGTTCATTGAATAGCTAGGGATTCAGATTCTGTTCTGGCTTGCATTTGAGTGTAATAAGAGGAGTGATTTTTAAATAGCAACCTTGCACTAGATCCAGGGTATGCACTGACAATGGTTGCCTTGTGCTTTGTGTGCCTTACAGTGGAAGCTTGCCCTTCAGCACATCCTCCACACTAGCAGAGAGGCTTTCACAGATTAGGAGGAGGAAAAAAAGAACACACTATAGCGAAGCAAGACTCATCTGTGTGGCGCCTCCTGCTGGTTGCCCTGGGAATTAGCTCAATTCCAGCTCGGCGCACCCTCTGCTGGCCAGTGGCTCACCTGCCTCAGACATCCGTGTCCCTCCTGGATCCCGTTGCCCCTTACCCTGGGGTTCTGCACCAGCAGTACCCCCACTCTGTGGGTCTCCCCTCCCAGGGGAACCCCTAACCCTCTAAGCCCACCTTGCCTCAGTCATTATTGCCAGTCATTATCTAGCCCCTGTTCAGTAGGGCAGACTGCAGTGTAATGGCCACTCATCACTGGCAAGCGGGGTTTGGAATTGCTGCCTTTCCCTACAGCACAGTACTTCTCTAGGCCTTCCTGTCAGTCTGCAGCCTGGGAGGTGGCCAGGCCTGAGCTCCCCAGCTCAGCCTGCCCCTTCCCCAGCACTGCTCTGTCCACGGTACTCTTTGCTCCTTCAGGCAGCTAGGTCCATCTCTCTCCAAAGCTAGAGAGACACTGACCCAGCTCCTGGCTCACAGCCTTTTGATAGGGCCAGCTGTCTCCTAATTGGGCATGGCCCCAGCTGTCGCTGCCTTCCCAATCAGCCTACCTTTTCTCCTTGTTTTTCCGGAGTGGGGTAACTGCCCCGCTACATACGCGGTGACATGTTCAGTGAGTTAATGAATGCCTCTGGGACTGCTGACATGGTGCTAAGATCCTGCAGTATTTCATTGTCTGAAAAACAGGACATGGAGGGCATCCCAGGAGCATGAGGGTGGCATGAAGGATGAGATACTGCTGATTATGAAGGACCAATCAGACATGTTGAGGCATCTGGTTGAGCTTCAAGAAAAACAGCTTGAGGCTAGACTCCCTTTGCAGCCTCTGCAAAGCTGCGTACAAGCATCGCCCTGTTCCCAATCCCCCTCCCTCAAGCATTCCAGGAGGTGGGGTGGGGGGGGGGGAGTTCAGTATCCCTTCCAGTCAACTCTGGGAGAGGGTACAAAGAACAAACAAAGACTTTTGATGGGCAAGACTACTGCGCTTTCACAGACAAGCTGACTTGGTTTCTTTCCTCCCAATTTTATCACATTGTTTGCCCAAGGTTAAATTATATTCCTGGTCTTTGTTTCTTTATGCTTGTGCAATAAAAATCAGTGTTTCAAGAATGAAATACTCTTTATTTATTCCAATCGTGGGGACTTGGGAGTGGGAGAGGAGTACAGGGAAACTGATGCAACTGATGGGATGGTATGAGAAGGCACAACACAGATAAGCAGTGCACATTACTGTGGCTCATTACTGAAGCAGGTTTTCAAATCCTCCTGGAGATGCAGTGCTCCTTGCTGGGCTCTTCTTCTTGCCCTGGTATCTGGGTGCTCAAAATTAGCTGTGAACTTATCTGTCTCCATGCCCCACCCCTGCAGAAACTTCTCTCCCTTTGCCTCACAGGTATATTATGGAGCTCACAGGAGGCAGTGATAATAATAGGGATATTGCTTTCACTGAGGTCTAACCTAGTAAGCAGACTGTGTCAGCAACCCTTTAAATGGCCAAAGGCACATTCCACCACCAGCCTGCACTTGCTCTGCCTATTGTTGAACCATTCCTTACTGCTCCACGTGACCACTGTATGGCTTCATGAACCATAGGAGCAAGGGGTAGGCTGGGTCTTCCAGGATCAGTATTAGCATTTCAATGTCATCCATAGTTATTTTGTAATCTGGAAAGAAAGTTCCTGTTTGCATCTTTCTGAACAGACTTGTGTTCCTATAGATGCACACGTCATGCACCTTTCCTGACCATCCCATGTTGATGATGGTCACACGGCCCCTGTGATCCACCCACACTTGCAACACCATTGAAAAGTATCCCTAACGGTTTATATACTCTTTAGCTAAGTGGTCTGGTGCCAAGATAAGGATATGCATTCCGTCTATCGCCCCACCATGGCAAAGCCATCCACTATGTCCTGCACATTGCCCACAGTCATGACCCTTCTTAGCAGAAGTTGATTAATGGCGCTGCACACTTGGATCACAACAGCTCCCACAGAGGATTTAGCAACACTGAATTGATTCCCCACTGACCAGTAGCAGTCTGGCGTTGTAAGCTTCCACGGAGCGATCACCACTCACTTCTTCACGGTCAGAGCATGTCTCATTTTGGTGTTGCTGCTTTTCAGGGCTGGGGAAAGCTCTGCACAAAATTCCTGGAAAGTGGACTTTCGCATTTGAAAGTTCTGTAGCGATTGCGTATCATCTCATAGCCGCATAACAATGTCATCCCACCAGTCAGTTCTTGTTTCCCAGGACCAGAAACGGTGTTCCACTTATGTTCAGCTGCTGCGTGACTACCAGAAGCAACCAGGAATTGTTTCTTTCAATGGTTTTCAGCTGAGCTGCTTGAATGACATTGCAGTGTTCCGCGCTGTGGCTCCTGTCTCAGCTCTGGAAATACTGCAGGATAAGGCACAAGGTGTTTGTAATGCTCGCAACAAGAGTGCACAGCTGAGCAGGGTCCCTACTTCTCGGGCTATTGCATACGTGTGGCAAAGCCAGGGTTTCAAAAAAAGATACAAGAAAATATGGGTTGTTTGCCCCTGATATCAGAGGAGGGATGGAGGAAACTGCATCATGGGAGGCCAAAGCCATGTTCCCATTCCTCCCTGTGACAATGTTTTGGTCCCATGAGATGTTGCAAGCCCTTCCCAACCCCTCTGCAGCTAGTTAAACTGTGGGCTAGTTACCCGTGATGCACTACTCTGTGCATCAGTGCAAGTGTTGCTAGTGAGGACACACTCCATGGAAACAACCGACTGACTTATTTACTGCGGTGGCTGGGTGTCGACTTACATTTAAGTTGACTTAACTTTGTAGTGTAGACATGCCCCAAATCTATTTTCAAATGTTTAGAAAACAGCTAAGATATAGACATCTCCCTCTCTTCCTCCAAAAACAATTTTTCCTTAAAAATAATCATTTTGAACTTTTTATAGTGGCATGACTGCCCAAAGACATTTTGGGGGGAGTGGAGTTTCGTATTAAACCACTTTTTTTCTGTTTTTGTAACTATTAAAAATAGCTGCTACCCATTTGTATATTGAAATTCTCCAAGCCCTTAGCTTGTAGCAAAGACTAATATATTCCACTAAATAGCCACGTTTTAAAAATGATTAAAAAGAGCTGTAGTTAGTGTAATACTTTGTTTGTTTATTGGGGCAAGGAAAGGAGATTCTTAATCTGTTTTTTATGCCTGGGACACCATCCTTATGACCGAATAGGAGGATGGGCTCCATTCAGTGCCTGTTGCCACTCAGTAATGGGCAGGTCTTACAATGTGCTGATTGTCCTGATGCAGTTAGTTTAAAGTCCCTAGGATCCAAGGAAAGTCAATAGGAGATGAATGTGCTCTGCACCTCAGAAGATCCGGACCTGATTGACTAGGGCCCTGATCCAGTGAAGCACATGTTTAAGCATATGTTTAACTTCAAGCCTGTGCATAGTCCCACTGAAGTTAGCTCTGTGCTGAAGTATTTTGCTACATCAGGATGTGACAGTGTGATTAATGTGACTCAGTCCCTCTTCTCCAAGAACAGAAACTGACAATACAGAAAACAATGTAAACATTTAATATTTATTAAATATGTCTTTTCTATATGTTTTAGTGACTCAATATTACTTTTTGTCAACATTTTTAGCTTTCAGAAGAATGCCATTTGAGTTAAAAAACTGCAACGTATTTCAAGTTGGTCCCTTTGAAACTGTCCTTTAATTTTACAGCCTCTGAGAAGTTGCTATAATCTTAAGAATTCATATTTGTTTTATTTTAAAAAGCCACATGCTGTGAAAGTCAGCTTACCCATCTGAGTTTGGCCAATAAAAGATGGGACATTCAATGCTAAGGCTTGCTTTTCATCCTAAGCTCATGTTATTGGGTCTAGGTACCAGAAAACACACTCACTGGTACATGATCATAAGGAGTTTAGATTTAACAGTATGAAATTAATCACAGAGAATAGTCTTTGCTTTGAATTGCTTTATATTTTTTGGTTTGTCAAACTCTTTAATATCATGATTTTTAACATGCTATATTAGTGGTTCTCAAACTTTTGTATTGGTGACCCCTTTCACACAGCAAGCCTATGTGTGTAGACACTCCTCCCCCCCTTTATAAATTCAAAACACTTTTTAAATATATATTTAACACAATTATAGATGCTGGAGGCAAAGCAGGATTGGCAGTGGAGACTGACAGCTCACGACCCCCCACGTAATAACCTTGTGATCCCCTGGGGGGTCACGACCCCCCGTTTGAGAACCTCTGTGCTATATGTTAGTGTCTGAATTCTTTGTCTCTTTATAAATTTAATACATGTCAACAAATCTCCTCATACACCATAAATGCTTTTTTGTAATCAATGGATTATGATTACTATAAACTGCAATTATACTTGGATATTTTTTCTTTGTTAAATTAATATCTTTATCAATTTTAAATTAATTCCCCCTGGTAACTGGAAAGCAAACAAGTCTGCATCCTTTATTTCAATAAAAGCATTAATTACTTTAACATCTCACAATTTTTCTTCGTTTTATAATTTTTCTGGTGTATTAGCATGGAACTGGGTAACTGCTTTCTTTTACATTTGTTTTTCTTTTCTCCCAGTAATATTGGGAGTTGATTATTGTTTTGGGCACTAGAAAGCAACTACTACAGGAAATGTCGATTTTACTTCCAATAGTTTCAATGTCTGAATTTTGTCTCTTGTGAATTAGTTCACAGAGCAGGAGTTAATTGTGTATCATTCCATCCTTCTGGTAACTATATCATCACTGCCTCTACTGATGGTACCCTTAAAATTATGGATCTCTTAGAAGGAAGACTTATATATACGCTTCATGGACACAAGGTATAGCAGTACTGTAGTAGTTCTTTTTTAACTGAAATGTGAGTAGATTTTATCATATTGATATGTTTAATGACTTCATTAGAGGAAAAATAATACACTTACATGGTGCACTAATGATGGCAGTTATTTGCCAATGCATGACATTTTCAATGGAAAAACAAAGTCTTGCAGTAATGTGGCTGGTCACAAGTTGACAGAAATTGCATAACCTTAAGTGACAGTCAATGTGCTTAATGCTGGGTAACTGTTTTCATACTGAATATCTGAAATCAAGAGGGCAATGTTCAATAATTTTCATGTGAATAACTAATCATCTGCTAGATAAGTACATGTGCTGTATAAACCTTCTGTAGTTAATGGTGGAGTGTGTGGTAATCTTAACAGGAACCTCCTATCACCACTTTCCTTTTCTCTTCCTCCCTAATATGCAGCAAGCCCCACTTTCTGATTGAATTATTTATGATAAAAATATCAAATATATAGTAAAGTAAATATAAAGTAAAATAGATATAGGAAAGATTATGTTTAGAACAATAAGTAATACGCCAATAATCATGACCTAATATTTTCCTGTGATTTGTAGTATTCATTTTTCACTCAACTTTAATTTTGTAGAAATCATCATTGCAGTTGGACTATTTCTCATTAGTTGTTTGCAGTGTTGTTATACTCATGTTAGTCCCAGGATATTGGAGCGACAATGTGGGTGAGGTAATATCTTTTAGTGAACCAATTTCTGTTGGAGAAAGAGACCAGTTTTCAAGCTGTACAGAGCTCTTCCTCTTCAGAAAGTTTGAAAGCTTGTCTCTTTCACGAACAGAAGGTGGTCCAGTAAAAATATTACTTCATCCACTTTATCTTATTCATTAGCATTAGAAAGTTGTTGGAATTCTGTTGAACAAGAGATGGCTCTCTGTATTTCAATGTAAAGAGAGAGACTAATAGAAAAAAATTTTAGCACATGACTGAACTTTCTTTTAATTTTACAGGGACCTGTGCTTTCTGTGGCCTTTTCCAAAGGTGGGGAAAAATTTGCATCAGGTGGAGCTGATGCACAGGTTTGTTTAAAAACTTCATGTTCTATATAAAACAATTCTTCCAGTATTTATTATAGTGAGTGAATGAGTTAGTGTTCGGAAACCATAAGAATTACAGTGGACTTATTTGATCCATTTTGCATGTTTTTAGTAATTGTTTCTAGGTAGGCTTATATATGTTTAATTTGTGATATCTTATACTATTTTTGTTTTGTGCAATAAAATTACATTTTTACATTCACCAGTTCCAACTGAGTATTACAGTAAAAAACTCCATTTGTATTTTAGGAGTCCCATATCATAAGAGACACCACGAGTAATGATTCAAGTTCAGGGAAACAAATGTGGATCATAATACAGTAATTCAAACAAATCTCTTCAATTCAGAAGTGCACAGCAGGAAAGCAATTTGCTGTTACTAGTGTGCTTTGGCTAAAGAGGATTATTTTGATGATGCACAAAAGATGTATCCTATCCTATCCACATACATGCTCTGTTTGCTACATTACCCCTTCTAATTAGAGGAAGGTACCTAGTCTTAGTGCACAAATTAATAAGATATTAGAAAATTTGGGCTGAGATAGGGCAAAATCTGTTTAGATTGTTCTGCCAGTTTAAATTAGCAAACACACTAGATTTCATGCAGAATATCAGTTTAATAATTATTAAACCACCGAGTCATATCATTAATCCTTATCCTGACTATGGGTGCAGTAGATTGCCACTGTGGGTAAATCTGGTCACTATGAAATTCTGCCATGTCTGGTCTTAGAGCTGCTTCTCCAGGTCTTTACATAGAGAAAGAATAAAGGGGCACAATTAAGGAAGATAGAAATAATCTACCACTTGGATTAGAACTTTAGTCTGTAAAATGCATCCTCAGTATTATGTGGCAACAAAAAACAACAAAATATGTTTTGGGAGCCCATGATGTAGGTGCAGAGAACAGCTTTGTGGAAGTTAACTCCCCGGAGTGTACTACAAACATGTTTCATATTTTGTTGGGGGAAAAAAAAGGGTGGAATTTTACTCAACAACTAATAGAAAACACAGCTTGAAGGAATAAAGTTCAAACTAAAAACGCGGCTGGTATTAGAAAGAAGACACCACTGTCTGACTCCTCAAGTACAATCAGATGCAAAGTACCAGAGATGTTGCTTCATGTGGCACGTTTCCTAGAAATGAGTTAAGGGAACTCAAAGGAAAAAGAACAGCTGACATGACAATGAATCTGCAACAGCAATCAAAAGACTGGCAAATATTGGAGAGAAAAACCTCAAACTGAAGCAAGGATATTGTTGCTGGAGGATTTTGCTAGCAAAAAAGATTGAAACTTGAGATGTAGAAGACTTGCAAAAAGACGTGGTGGATAAATTTAAATTATGAAAATGAAGCTAGATGTAACAATTAAAATATCTGAGCATAAAAGGAGGAAATCTTACCAAACTCATGCAAATGCTTTTCACTTTACTATGTGCTAATTAAAGACTGCAGTTTGGAGGTGAAAAAGAGTACACCAAATAATGGAATAGTGAAACTGCTATGGTAAGCTTAATAGTCCTCAAAAGGCAAAAAGTTCTTAGGAATTTACCTGTCAAGGAACACACCGCTTTGTTTATCCACACTTCAAGAAGATAAATAGGGTACTTTGCAGCTCTTGGCACTATTAGCTCTTCACAACCATGAGGGATAGAAACTTTTACAGTTTCTTGAGCGTTTATTCAACGACAAAAATACTCCATTATTTCAAAGTAAGTAGAAATGGTTAAAAATATTAAAAAAAATTTAAAGTAGCCTATACCTTACATTTTGCTGCACATGAAAAGTGAGTCAGACTTCAGATCTGAAGTCTGATAGGAATTTTATTTGCATTAAGGAGCCAAAACAGAGTTAGCAAAAAATTCTTAAAGGGATCATTGTAAAATTATAATTCATAAACTAACAGATTTACGTGGAAATTCTGAGAAGCGTGTTTCTTACTAAAAAGAATAAGTGCTGTTCTCCAAAGGATATAGTATTCAGTGAGGGGGATATAAATCCTCCACTGTAACAGCCAGGAAGGGGTGAATGGGCAGAACGGTTACTTCCAGAGCTATGACTAAGCTGACCACCAACAGCTGAGATAAATGGCTGTTCTTGGAGAGAAGAGCCTCCAGAATAAAAGAGAAGAGAACAGGGAGGAGAACTCCATGGAAAAAGAAAAGAAATTTAAAGAGACTTCCCAAACAGTTGGAGAAGGCTCATGGTGCAAGGGGCTGCATGCAGCCAGAGAACTCAAAGGGAGAGTCCCCTGGGGCTCTCTGGCAGCATGCAGCACTCTTGCATCAGCCAGCATCAACCAGACAGCAGGAAGTAGCACAGAGAAACAGCAGGGAGTCTATAGAAGCACTCTAGCTGCTTCATAGAGTCCTTGGGCCAGAACCCAGACAAGAGGGAAGGCCTGGGTTCCCCCACTGATCCTCCAAAGTTATCAACCCTACAGTGAGGCTTCCAAGTCAATAGACTTCTGGTTTATTGGAGTCTTTATTACCCTGGAAGGGATAGGACTATAGATGACCTGATCAGAGGGCTGAGTCATGAAAAGGGGAGCAAGCCACCTCAGGCTCAGAGTGAGCAAGGATGGGGCACCAGAGACAAAGTGACTGCTAAGCTATGCTCAGCAATGGAAGGGCGCACTGGCCAGCCAGTGACCCCTCTATAATTGTTAGAAGAGTTTAATTCCTGGTCTAAGTTGAAATCTCAACTCAACTTTATGGAACTGCTAAAGTCCTTCTCTTATCTCTACACTAAATGTATTCATTTTAGGGGATGTCTTGAGGTAATTAAGACTTTAGTAAATAGCTACAGTTAGTTGCACAGATAATGGACATAAAGGACACAGATTTCCTTGTAGTAATGCCTTTGCTCTAGTTACAAATGTAGTAACATTTGGCATCTGTTGAAAAAGCTACTTTATGTAAAAACATTAGACCAAAAATGTGCTCCAGAATTTATTATGAAGTGGATTTTGTCAGATTACATGGAATAGATAAAACTCAATCAGCTGTCACTTGCTTACATTTCCAGTCTATATAGAGGTTAATTTGAATTTGTTTTTGAATTTTTTCCTTCCTTCCTTCCAAAATGCTTAAGGAGCATGATAGAGTGCTGCTTTTGTACATTATCTTGAAATCCTACTTCCCTCTCTCTCCCCCCAGTATGTTTTCTTTATAGCTGTCTTCAAGCTATTATATGGTATAGTATTGGCATCTCTTGTTCTTAATATTTTTTAACTTTTGCATAAGTCACTGCATCGTAGATATTTTCAGTTTTTAAGGGAGAACTTAATTTAATGCAAGAGAATCCTGCATAACACATGCTTTTTGATTTTGGGGGTATTGTTATTACATGGCATTTTTGTGAAGATTTTCCATAGTAATATACTCCATATCATGTTGGCTATTGCTTTCTAAAATGTATAAAGTCTTGCTGTCCAACCTATTTTACCCCTTTATTTACCTTTCAAAGAGCTCTCTTCCTTTTCCCAATCATAATTCTATCTGGAGATCATTTTCTTGGTGCGTGGTGTTTTTTGCTACAGTTTATATTAGTATATCTTAATCTTTAAAGTTTGGCACAACCAACCATGGAATCTTTCATTTTTCACAACCCTTGCAGCTGCCAGACCTGCCAATGATGGAGGGAGGCACCCACAGCTGCAATCAATAAAGGAAATAGGGTCTGCTATAAAGATAAGAGGGCAGAGAAAGAAGGGGAGGCAGAAAGGCTTGGGTACCTTGCACCAGGCTGCCTACAAGAAAACAGCCAGGAGACTAGCAGAGAGACACACCTAGGAAGTGACAGGCTTTAAGGAATGTAAGGGTCCAAACACTGATCTCACTGACAGCAAGTTAAGGTGGGGAGGACAGTTAGGTGAAGCTGAGGCCCCTTGAGAGGCCACCCCAAGAGGCCATGATGGAACAATTTCACAGGGAATGTGTAACCTTCTAGGAGAAGAGTTTCAGATGTTTTGTAGAGTTAACAACTTTAGGTTTCCACTCAAGCAGCAGCATGGAAGAGGTGAGACTTGAAAAAATCTTATAATGCAGATTGAGTCAAAAGTAACAACAACAATCCAGTTATTTGGGAATGGAGTAAAGATTGAACTGCCCAAAAACTACTTATTAATTCTTGTAAGACTAAAGGGATGAGCACATTCTCTGTACCTTATCTGCCTCTGATAAGAGCATGTTCTGTGAAAGCCCACAGTCATGGGAGTAGTCAACATTACTGAATTTCCATCAACCCTTTTTTTCCCTGCTATACACAGATATTGTAATTTCCTCCCCACAAGCATTTTAAGTAATGTTTCCCTAGTGTTCTGTAATGACTGCAACAAATAACTTTTGAGTAGCTAGTCAAGCAGCTATAAAATGAACATGTGAACAGTGCACTATATTGTGTCTTCGATATCAATCTTTCTTAATTTGGAGAGAGGCTACATAATTGTCAACTTTTGTTCAAACTGGCATGTTGGAAATAAGTTCCCCTAACAGATTTATCAAGGTTTGCCAGGATTTTTTCCACACACAAATTTCTTTTGTACTCCAGAGTCCATTTGTTGTTGGTTACATCCAAAAATAACTATATACGTACTTATACTCTGTATTCTACTAACAATTCAGTTATAAGCATTGGCTAAAATACTTAGAACAGGATCAGGCTCTGGGTGATACCCCTCTGGAATCACACCAAATGAGAAGGTAAGGAAGAGCTCTTATGAACACATTCATTTCTAAAGAACCCTGCTTTTATATACTATAACAAACAAGTGATGTCATTGCTGGTAATTGGACTTTAGCTAAAGCCAAAAGGAAGGAATTTTTGGGCTGAACGCTGCACCTGGCACCTAATTGACCATGTTTTCTTCATTTCTGTTACTTGAGCCTAAACATTAAATAAGATAACACTGGTATCTCAAGGGTCATTGCATGTTTAATACAAACAATCCTCCTTTCTTGTGATCTCATTCTTTTTGGTCAACTGATCTATCACTCATGCTAATATCTAAACCCCACTTGAAACAATGTCTCACTCAAGCCAAAAATAGTTCTATATGGAGTCTTTCCACTAAAGAAATTAAAAGGAAACAGACATTTGATTTGGTACTGCATGATGTTTTAATTTAAAAAACCTAGAATATACAATTAACATGGCCCATGTTAAATAGATTAAAAACTAGGTCTCAAAATGTAACTGTAAATGGGGAATCATCTGAGCTGTGTTTCTAGTGGGGATTTGTAGGGATTGATTCTTGGCCCTAAGCTATTTAATTTTTATCAATGATTTGTAAGAAAACAAAATCCTACAAATAAAATGTACAGGTTACACAGATTAGGCATGTGGTAAATGATGAAGAGGACAGGTCACAGGTACAGGTGATCTGGATTGCTTGGAAAACTGGACACAAATCAAAAATGCATTTCAGTATGGCCAAATGTAAGGTCACGTAGAAACAAAAAATGGGGGCCTCTACCCTGAGAGAGTGAATCTGAAAAGGACTTAAAATCATGGTGGCTAATCAGGTGAACCTGGGTTACTAGTATGATGCTTTGGCCAAAAGGCTTGCACAATTCTTGGATGCATGAATGAGGGGATATTGAATAGGAACAGAGCGGCTCTGTTTCCTTCATATTTGGCTTGGGTGGGACTGCTGATAAACTATTGACCAGTTCTGGCGTCCAAAATTCAAGAAGGATTTTGAAAAAATCTGAGGGCTCAGAGAAGAGCCATCTACTGACTGAAGGATTGGAAAAGCGTTTATAAGAAAAGACTTAAGGAGCTCAATCTGTTTGGTTTATCAAAAAGAAGGTTGAGTGACTTGACAATAGTCAATAAGTATTTACGCGGGGATTACAAATTTGATAATAGAGGGTTCTTCAGTATAGCACAGATCCATATTACAAGATTGAATGATTGGAAGTTGAAGCTAAAAAATTTCACTTTGTTTAGGCTGAATTTTTCTTAACTGTGATGGAATTAACTATTGGAACAATTTACCAAAGATGGTGGTGGATTCTCCATCACTGTCAATTTTAAAAATCAAGATGAGCATATCTTTTAGAAAAAAAATCTTTAAACAAGAATTTTTCTTGTTCACTTAGGTCTTTTGTACCTTTCTACCTTCCAAGTTACTTCATTTTATCCAACTGGTCTTTAGCACATCACCTGTTTAGGTTTTATGTACCCATCCATTATACACGAGTAAGCTTCCATTACCCAACTTCTGCATTTTTCCTGATTCAGAACAATATGATCCAAAACCTGCAAAAGTGTCACCCTGTTCCTGGATCTTCCCAGAAAAGGGGTTTATCAATCATTACATGATTGTATATCTTACTTTCATCTTCCAACACATTACTTATCTTGACAGCAAATACATCTTTAACAATTCAGCAATTTTATGTCAAAAGAATAGACAAAACCACACTCATGCCAGGCAAGGGCTTGAATTAAGTGTTATCTATAATTCATTATTCATAATTACAAATTACTAAAACATAGCTGTATCAGAACTCAATCTTATTTAACAATCCTTCATTTTCTAGTTCAGTACGTTACCCTGTTTTATCCTTTAATCTATTAGAATCAGGGTGGGGACTGGAGAATATGCTATAATTCATTAACATTTCTTTTTCTGCAAGCATAGAATTCATGCTATTGAACCTTTATTTTAAACAGTGTTTTGCCTTTAAAATGAAATTGTAAGTTCTTTATGGAAATTGCATATAGCTATTGTATTGCAATTTAGAGAGCAGTAAATTTGCAACATTACTTTTTGAAAATCAAGTTCTTGTAGTTTTCCTTTTGAATAGTCATTTTCCTTAGAAAAAATGTTCCGTTTTAATAAGGTTGATGGTTGATTTACAGGTATTGCTGTGGAAGACCAATTTTGATACATTTAGCTACAAGGAAGTTCTTAAACATCATATTAGAAGAATACATACTGATGACCCACCTCACCTTCTTGATATTTATCCAAGATCACCTCATTCCCATGATGGGAAATCTCAGTCAATTGACGTAAGTTCCAGGATTATACACAATAATATTTACAGTTTCTCTATCTAACATTGGCTGTCAAAATACCATTTATATTGGTATGAGGTCTGTGTGGCAACAGATAATGCAGTGCTAAGCAATCTCTTGTCATTTATTATCTGTATCAACATTTTATTTTGTTTCAAAGAATATAACATTTTTAGAAACAAAGACAATGTATTGAAATATCTTTTATCCTTTCTAAAAGTTATTGATATCCTCATTTTCTACAAGAGGATGAGACTTGATTGTAATTCAGAAATTTCCTCTCATTAATGAAACCTAAAATAATGTATACTGTAAAGATTTAGAATTGTTTAAAGTAAATGATCAGGTATGGCTTGATCCATTTTTTCCTATCCCTGCAAATTTTTTGATCCTAGTGAGGAAGATTTGGGTCTATATTTTGGATACAAGCTCTGTGTTCTTGTGAGCAAGTAAGTGCAGAATGCTATCCCTTGGCATTTCTCATTAGCACTAACTATACTTGAAAGGTTGTGGTACTTCACTTTGTTGGACCTCATGTTTATAATCAGGTAGAATCATAGAAGATTAGAGTTGGAAGAGACCTCAGGAGGTCATCTAGTCCAACCCCCTGCTCAAAGTATGACCAACCCCAACTATATCATCCCAGCTAGGGTGTTGTCAAGCCTGCCTTAAAAACCTCTAAGGCTAGAGATTCCACCACCTCCCTAGGTAACCCATTCCAGTGCTTCACCACCCTCCTAGTAAAATAGTTTTTCCTAATATTCAACCTAGACCTCCCCAGCTGCTTCTGCCATCTGCCACCACTGAGAACAGCCCAGTTCCATCCTTTTTGGAACCCCCCTTCAGGTAGTTGAAGGCTGCTATCAAATCACCCCTCACTCTTCTTTTCCACAGGTAGTTTTTCTAGCTGTAGATTGTCATATTAAAAAGCAGTGGTCTTAACGTGGTAAGACAAAAAATGTGACAACTCAGTCAGCAACAATATGTAGGTGACCAGTAATGACTTTGGCAATTTGTTGTTGGTTCTGTGATTTAAGTCCTCCATTTAATGTCCTACTCCGTCAGCAAAATTTAAAAAAAGTTAAGTCACCAATAAATAATAAAGAGATACAGTAACTTCTCTCCAGCTGTCTCATAGGATATAAATGGTCTTTGATGAATCATCAGAGCAGCAAACAATAATTCCAATGATAGCAGGAGGTTGCCTTAAAATTTTGAATGACCAGTTAATAGCTAAATCTGAGGTAGCATTTGTTAATAAAAGCTTTTACCATCTCTGAAAGTTTCCAGACCCAGTGCACTCATTTTATATGTGAAATGAAGTGGTTTAAGAACATTCAGACTTGCAAACTAAGTTGAAGATTTGCAAGTCAAGCTGTCCCTTTCGTATGCATAACCAGTAAGCCTTGCCTCCAAGTGAGGTGCATTATATAGCAGGTACAATTAATTGTGTAATTGAAGCACCTCAGTTGGTTAGGGTTCACTGCTCACGCACTAGTAATAATGCAAATTGACTTTCATATCCCATGTTCAGTTTGCATGGCTAAGAAAAAAGTTTTCTAAACTGAGTAAACTTGACCTGGAAGATACATCATCCCCTGTCTCATTATGCCATTTTAGAGTCACTTTTCAGATTATAACTACACTCTTTGTTCATAATTCATTTTTTCTCCCTGAAATAGCCCAGTCATCCTCTGCCCCACTCCCCTTCAAATAGGGGTATGTAGTTTATTTCAGCTGTAGGACAATCTGGTTAGGATACTTAATCCTTCTAGTAACTCATGTCTCTGGTGCACAGGTAAATGGAGACATTAATCAAAATGCAGAGCTGCTTAGCTTTGACAAACAACAAATGATATCTTATGGGGAATGGCAGGTGGAGAAGTTTGTCCTTAACTAAATCTAAGGCTTATTTATATTTAAAATGAAGCCAGTGATGCTTGGCATTGTACCACATTAAGAGGCCCCAGGAGCTGCGTTTTGTATTCATTAGAATGTAAACAAGCAGTAAGGGTGAAACCACAAATACATTTTAAGTGGCAGTAATAAAAGAATGCATGACCTTTCAAGCCTTTACAGAGACAGAAATGCAGTCTAGCAATATTCAAGAAGGGTTGAATATATTACTACAAAATAGTCAAGAAAGAGACCTACACACCTCCATAGCAGGAATGAAAACTATTTAATTGCCTTAGGAAAAATATATGAACACTAAGGCCTGGCCTACACCTAAAAATTAGATGGATCTAACTACAGTGCTAAGAGCTGTGAAAAATTCCATGCCTTGTGTGATGTAGTTAGGTTGACCTAACCTCCACTGTAGATGCATGTAGGTTGATGGTAGAATTCTTCCACCTCTCTGAAACGAGGTATCCATGTCAACGGAATACCTATATGTACAGAAAACCCCCTTCTGTCAATGTAGGAAGGGTCTACACTACAGCAGCACCACTGCAGAGCCATAGCTGTGCCGGTGCAGTCACTCTAGTATAGATATACCCTAAGACTGAATGACTGTATATGTGGGAATCAAAGAACACTGAAATCAGACATGTTCATAAAATAATTTGTTGCACAACTTATAAACCTCAGGGACTTCTATAAGTGGTTCATCTTGTGGTATTGAACCTCCTATAATGACAAACCTGAAGCTTCCAGGGAAGGTGTGAGTACATCCTAACTGCATCTTGATGCTTGTGTAATGTTGTACACAATGATGGCACTAGTGAAGGTATCTTTCTGAATCTTCCAGGTGATCACTCCACTTTTTAAAGCTTAACTTGTAGCTAGTATAATACATGATCACAACTAGTAAGGAATTTATCCAGTCCTGCTTAAAATTCAGATCCATTATGTGTCTTAATGCACAGCACCAAATTCCATCTTTATAGCTTATAAAAACTTTACGATTCAATAAATTATCATCATTTAGGAGTAACCAGAGCTCCAAGTATTCTGCAGTTCTCAAATGTAAACTTTCATTTCAAACAAACAAAAAAACCCATACACACACTCTTTAAGGCCTCTAAAGAATATGTCTACAATGTGATAAAAGACCCATGGCTGACCAGGGTAAGCTGGCTCAGCTGTGGGGCTATAACAGTACAGTGTAGATGTTCAGGCTTGGGCTGGAGTCTGGGCACTGAGATCCTGTGAAGGAGATGTGGCTCAGCCCAAGCTGCACAAGCCTGAGTCAGCTGACTCTGCCTCTGAGACTCAGTGGCACAGGTTTTTTAAGACAGTGTAGACATACCCATAGTTGCTGTTGTAGTCTTGAGAATGTCTAGAGTGTAAATAGATCCAGTGTTGTCTTCCTGTGTTAACAAGGACCTGAAATAATAGCTCTGAATTGTCCCATTAATTTTAATCAAGACCTCCTGGTTGTGTAGCTGCAGATATTGGCATTTTTCAGATATGCCATATGTAGCAATGCAGGACTCACCGCTACAGCACCTCCTGCTGGTTGTCCAGGGAATTAGCTCTTGCAGCCTGGAGCACCCTCTGCAGGCCAGTGTCCAGCTTGCCTCAGGTCCCCATGTCCCTCTCAGACCCCAGTGCTCCTTTATCTTGGGGTGCTGCCCCCTCACAATACACACTCTCTGGGTCTCCCCATCCAGGGGAACCCCCAACCCTCTATCACCACCTCACCTCACCCTATGGCTACTGCTAGTCACCATCTAGCCCCTGCACACTGAGGCAGACTGCAGCATACAAGCCATTCATCATTGGCAAAGGGGGGTTTGTACCTGCTGCCTTTGCCTAACCCTGGGGCTGCAGCCTCTGCAACCCCAGTACCTGGTTTGGTCTTTGACAAGGCCTGCAGCGCTGCCAAGCAGGAGCTCTCCTGCTCCTCTCACCTTTCCCCAGCCCTGCTCAGTTGCCTGCACCCTCAGCTCCCAGGCAGCTAGGTCCTTCTCCCTCTGAAGCTGGAGGAAGAGTCCTGCCTGAACACCTAGCTAGCAGCCCTTTTATAGGGCTAGCTGTGGCCTGACTGAGGCGTGGCCCCAACTGTGGCTGCCTCCCCAATCAGCCTAGCATATTGGTTCCCCTGGGTAGCCCTTTCACAGGGCTGCTTTAACCCCTTCAGGGCCGGAGCGGGTGACCATCCCACTACACATAAAATTTACCATTTTGGTTGATGCAAGCATCTGATGTTTTATTTTCTGTCTCCATAACCTGGCACCTGGTTATAGCTCTGTCTTGCTACCTATCTTCCCCACAAGGAGGAATTATTTGGATTACAGGTCACACTCCCTTCATGTTCATACACTAAACAATTTAAGAATTTCTCATAATAGATCAGACTATAGGTCCATGGAGCCAGGAAGTTAGGGAGCCAGAGTTGGAGTCCAGTTGACAGCCTGTGAGCAGAGAAAATCAGATATATATTTTGAGCTACCTAGAGAGCAAAACAGAAGTCAAGGCCTAGAGAAGTGAGTTGTTGAAGTCAGCTGCAAACTACTCTCTTCCTTGGCATAAATGGGGACAAGAAGGTTCTGAGCCAGGCCACCTAATAGATGGCTCTGCAGAAGCTGAGGCCCACAAATTGGAGCTGCGTTACCGGACTTGAAAATAAGCATTGACTTATTTTGCATCTGAATATCGTAAATCCCTAAATTGCCATTGAATGTTTTTCAAGGCATAATTGGATGAGAAACAAGTGTTTGGACTACAGAATAATTTAACAGTACTGTAGAATTCAGGCATTCTTGCCATGGAATTTGGTGGAATGGAATACAATTATGCTATGGAATACATATGGGCACTGGGAGTAACCAAATAAACAGGTATAGGTGCCTAGTAATTAACATCATAATTATCTAGTTGTTAATCTAGAGTTGTAGTGGGAAACACTGGACAAAAAGACTAGATTAAAATCTGCACAATACAAAACTGGCTTAGATTTACAGTTAAACTTTTAACGGGAAAAACATGTTCTGAACATAAGGGACTTCTTGTCTTTCATGCCATGTGTTTTTAATGGATTTTCTGTGAAAACATAAGTTGTGTATTATTTATCGGGAGATAGCAAGGCTTGCTTCAGGTTTAATTATTCAGAGATCCAGTTGTAGTGTAATATGCTAAATTATGTGCACCACTCTGGAAGAGACTAAGTTGTGTTTTTTGAGCTTTCTGTATTTCTGCTTTAATTGAATCCTCAGTAAGTAGTCGAGGTTTTTAAATTGATGGAAGGTTGAGCTAGTACATCATTTTTAAAAGATGTTCAAACTTGAATGTAATATTCTATTATATTTAAGTGTATTGTGTTTGTATTATGAGTTTGAATATGTTTTGCTTATCCAGTTGCACATTTAAATTTTTTGCGTAATTTTAAATCAGCATTTTCCTTAGGTGAACAGACTACTAATCCACACTAGGTGGCAGTAAAAATCAGAGAATATTTTCTTGGTTTGTTTTACCTTGAGGACTTCAACCCAGCAAAAAATCAGATTTTCAGATTAAACCAGGGGTCGGCAACCTTTCAGAAGTGGCACCTTAGAGACTAAGCAATTTATTTGAGCGTAAGCTTTCGTGAGCTACAGCTCACTTCATCGGAGCTGTAGCTCATGAAAGCTTATGCTCAAATAAATTGGTTAGTCTCTAAGGTGCCACAAGTCCTCCTTTTCTTTTTGCGAATACAGACTAACACGGCTGCTACTCTGAAACTTTTCAGAAGTGGTGTGCCGAGTATTCATTTATTCACTCTAATTTAAGGTTTCGCGTGCCAGTAATACATTTTAACATTTTTAGAAGGTCTCTTTCTGTAGGTCTGTAATATATAACTAAACTATTGTTGTATGTAAAGTAAATAACATTTTTAAAATATTTAAGAAACTTCATTTAAAATTAAATTAAAATGCAGAGCTTATCAGTTTAGTGTGATCCTTGCCCTTACTTTTCCTTGCTGAGTTTCAAATGTCTGGCACATATTTGGATACTTTAAGCTGCACACAGGCTTCTGAGTGATCAGTTGTTAACTGGTTCTGAGAGGGACAGAGGACAGATTTCATGTGTGAAAATACCTGTTCACACAGGTATGTGGATCCAAATGGTGAAAGCATTGCAAACGCAATTTTCTTCAAACAGTTAAATTTCACTGGTAGGGATGTCCAGCAGGTCAGAATAGAAGCCCCCATGATCTCTCTCGGTAGTTTCACGTGCACTCCGCAGATCTCCAAACTTTAATGCCCACAATTCTGAGCTTTTTAACTGAATGAGCTGCATTTTGAAATCTTCAACACCAATCCACTGAAATACAGACAAATCCAAGTCGCCTTCATTGAACTTTTCAGGTTTAATTAAAAAAGAAAGCATTGGGCCAAGTCTCTGGAAATCTTGAAATCTGTCAGAAAATTCTGATTCCAGCTCTTGCATGTACATTTTAATCTCAACGTCAAATGCAGTGCGCTGTTCCACATGGTGTGATAGTGATGTAAACAGCTTTTCAGGACTTAAAAATATTCCAGTACAGTGGCACTGGAACTATTTTTAAGGTGGGGTGCTGAGCTGCGCCCCCTCTTGCCCCGTCTGCACCCCTCACTGCCCCAGGATGGGGCCAGCTGCAGAGCCCCAGGCCAGTGGCTGGGACCCCGGGCCAGCAGCAGAGCCCCCCAGACCGGTGGCCGGGACCCAGGGCCAGCAGCAGGCTGAGCGGGGCAGCCGATGGAACCGCAGCTGGCAGGGGGCCAGCGGCCAGTACCGAAGGCCAGCAGCAGAGCCCCCGGGACCCATGGCCAGGACCCGGGCAGTGTGAGTGCCACTGAAAATCAGCTCGCATGCCTCCTTTGGCATGTGTGCCATAGGTTGCCTACCCCTGGATTAAACACACTATAAAGCTATAGTATGTAACAATATTTTTGTGTTTAATCTCTTCAAACCAATTCATGGAGGTCAGTAGAATAACAGTCATTTGGTTAGGAGTAGGAGACAGCAGACATTGATTCTAGTAATTTTTTTCTGCCATACTTTTTCCCTGTAATCTTCAGCAAATGACCTAACCTCTGTATACCTCATTTTCTTTAGCTATTATCCTCTACTTGAAGACCAAGTTCCCTTTAATAATTAATACTCAAAAAGTGCTGAGAATGGAAATTTGAATGGAAATTTCTGTCAAAGGTTAATATTCCTTTAGAAATTATTAGTCGATTAATGAACATGCTTAATATTCTAACCTAATTGACTAGGTACTGTTTTAATTAAGGAAGATTCTCTAGTCAATCTCCCTCTCAATGGAGAATTATTTGATACACTGTACTTTCTAGGGTTTTGGCCAGTCTCACTCTTTTTTTTTAATTTTTTTATTTTTTTTTTTAAAGTTAAATTAAATTTCCACCAATACCCTTGGGGAGACTGTTCTACAGTCTAGTTCATCTTGATGTCAGGAAATATTTTGAGAGATTTGTCTGAAATATTCTCTCTTAGCCTCATTCCATTGCTTCAGATTATGCTTATATATATTACACTAAATAATTATCCTCAGTATTTATACCCTTGAAATATTTGTAGACTGTTTCATGTCCTGCCCTCCTTACTTTCTTGCTTTATCTATACATATTTAGTTCTCTCTTTTTTTTTTTTTATCTTGTAGACAGGCTCTGCAGCCCTTATTTTTGTTGTTGTTCTCTGAATTCTCTCCAGCTTGTCACTATCTCTCTGATGTGCCCAGAAAGCATATTACAGACTCACATAGAGAGAGACTATTACCTTCCGGCTCCAGGATGAAATTGCTATTGTATGAACAGTCCTCAGTCACCCTGCCTTCTTTAGTCAGATCACGTTATCTATTGGCTTTCCAATATCACTTCTAGGTCTCTTTCACGATGACCACTTCCCATGTTCCCTTTTAAGTAGAACTGGGTGGAAAATGGATTTTTCAGTGTCCTGGCACTCGTGAAAAATCATGGGAAAAAATTGTATTGTGTTCAACCAAAACCAATTTTTTTTTGAAAATGTTCTGCACGTTGGGGAAGTAAAAACAATGTCAAGTTGGGTTAAAACAAAATATTTTGGTTCATTTTGCTCCAATGTTTTTTGTTTCAATTTCAGACATTTTCAGAAAAGCCAAAGGGAGGGGAGGAAGACCAGCCATTTAACTTTTAGCCCTTCTGTTAGGGTACTTTCCTGGGATATGGGAGACCCAGCTTTAATTTCCCCCTCCGCCTGATGCGGAGAAGGGATTTGAACTTGGCAAGATAATGCTCTAGCCACTGGGTTATGGAATATTCTGTTGTGGGTCTTTCTCAGTCTGTCCTGTTGAAGCTGTTCCATTGTGTGTAAATAAAGTCATTAGAGCAGGGACATGAAATTGGGCTTTTCACATCCTAGGTGAGTGTTCTAACCACCAGGGTCTAGAATAATTCTTGCACTTTCCATGGGCACATATATAGTGTAATACATATAAGCATAATCTGAAGCAATGGAAGCAATAGTCATTCATGTCTAGAGTTGCCTCTTGTTTATAGTTATCAAGCCAGGTTTTGTCCACTGCATTAATTTCTTATCTAAGCCAATTTTAATTGAGTTTTCATGAGACAGCAATAAATGTTTTATTAAAACCCAAATATATTACATGCACTATGCTTCTACTGTAACTGATTTTGTGATTTTATAAAAAAAAAATGCAATCAGGTTTGTCCGGCAGAACTTATTCTTTATTAGCCTATGCTGCCTATTGCTTGTGATTCACCTTACTCTATAAATGGCTAAGGAATTTTTTATTTTACTGAATTTCCTTGTTTTACATACTGTACAGCACAGCTGTATATTCTGTTCTGTAACTAACTTTGGTAAAAAGCCACATGAAGGAAAACACTAAATACTTGATTTTAGTGGCTTGCATGGATGAAAACAAATATCTTCACATATTACTGGAGATTACAGTTGTAGAGAGGAACAGGAAATTATGTCTACATTTTTCATTCTTATTGGTATCTACAGCTTGCTCTAAACAAAGTTGCACCAGTTTAATTCAAGGTGCAATGTTCCACCTATTTAGTTAAACTGGTGCAACTTTGTGCACGGACACCCTGAACGTGCCAGATTAAATCTGTTTTACATGAGTTTAGCTTGCCTCTCAAGATGAGCTAAACCAATGTAAACCAGATTTAAGTCAATGTAGAATGGTCATACACAAACTTGCACCAGTTTAAATCAGTACTGCATCCTTTCTTTAGTTAAACTAGTGTAACCTGTGTGTAGACAAGTTCTAGATATCTTTACCGAAAAAAGTTTAGAAATAAATTTGTGGATGGTTAATTCAATATTTTTGGTTATTACATAAGCGTAATAGGTTAGCTGTAGTCTAACCAAATTAAAATCAGATAATTTTAAAATACCACTTGAGCACAAATGCTAATTTCATTTTTTTTTTACAAAAGTGCAAATTATGCTCTGTATACAGATTCATTTTCTTTGCTTAATGTTGTTGCATTTGCCTTGAAATGGGAAATAGTTTAGTTTCACTATAACTTCTGTAAAATAGCTTTGTGTCCTCTGCTGAAATGTTAGTTTTGAACTAATGACAGAAACACTCCTCAGTGAATCACAGCAAGTACCCCTAATGTTTGTAAAGCCATTGGAAAATGGAAAAAGGTGGTGAAATGTGCTTCTTATTGTATTTTATTTGCTTTAAGATTATATTGAATAGTGTGCCCTTGGAACTGAAATTAAACTATGGATGTGGTTTGTCATGTATGTTGTTGTAATGATCCTTGAGAGAAAGTAGTAAAGGTGCTACAAGCAATAGTGAGAAGAGAGATTGGTTGAACAGTTACAGTTGTGGGCCAAATTTTGATCTCATGTACACTGGGGTAAATTCAGCGCAACTCCTAGAGTTATTCCCTCAATATTTTAAGTGTATTTTGTAAGTTTTTTTTGATTAAGATAATATGTTCAACTCAATTGTGTTGAACAGTAAGGCTTGCATTATGATATGCCACAGCTGTACATTGCATAAGATACTTTCTTTTTACAGGTACCCTATTCCGCACACTGGGCATGCACTTCATTTACTATTCCTTAGCTCTATGTCACACTCTTCTACTTTTTATCCAGTCCAAATATTTGGACTGGAAGAACATATTTGGACCAAACATGTTTGAACTGAAGAACATATCAGAGCGTTTGATGCTCAGATAACAAGGTGATGGAAATGGTATAAAAACATAGATTCCCTAACCAGAAAAATGTAGTGTAAGGTCCTGATCTGCATGCTGCTTCATGTAAGCAGGCCCCTTGCTCCTATGTACAGCCTCACCAACTTCGCCGGGCCTCCTCATAGGTGTTAAGATCCATCAACATGAAGTATTCAGAGTAGCTGCTGTTAGTCTGTATTCGCAAAAAGAAAAGTGTGTATGGTAACACCCATTGTTTCATGTTCTCTATGTATATAAATCTCCCCACTGTATTTTCCACTGAATGCATCTGATGAAGTGAGGTGTAGCTCATGAAAGCATATGCTCAAATAAATTTGTTAGTCTCTAAGGTGCCACAAGTACTCCTTTTCTTTCAACATGAAGTAGTTTGTGTGACTGGGGCCAAAATAAACAAAAGGGTAGGAAGAGGAGAAAACAAAGGGAAAGGATGGAGAAAGTATAGGACAGCACTGAGAACACAAAGATTATATAGTTACATGGGATGTATGTTTTGGTGGTGGTTTAGATTTAATTAAAGCTGTGGTTTATAGGCAAGCTTATATAAATTGGATTTTAAGAAGGGATTTTAAGGAAGACAGGGACTGTAACACACAAGAGAAGCCGATATCTGGTTTTATAGTAATTTTGATGTTGACGCTCATGAGTCATTGATGCATAGGGGATAAGTTTTCAAAGTCTTCAGCCTATTTTGGAATAGTATATGACCTACATGACATAGCAGGAGTACAGGGCTCAGCATTCAGTGGCTCCAGTTGTTCCTCTCCAGCAGAGGTCTGTGTCATGATGGGTATTGCTCTTTCTCTCCAAAGGCTGTACATAGTGATCCGTATTATCTCCTCTTTTCAATATCTACATGAAATCAGTGCAAAAGATAGTGAGATGCCATGTACTCAGATGTCAACAGTATGCTGATGACACTCAACGCAGCTGCCCCCTTCACCCGGAAACTCTCCCCGACAGTAACCTCTGTCAGCACCACCTGGTGCTGGTAATAAACTTAGACGATAGTCCCAGGACAACATGGAGAAAAAGGGTTCTGTACCATCTGGGCTCAGCTTTCAGCTGTTGCCTCATCTGCTATAGAGCTCTGACTCTCAGGGCTTTTCCCCTGTGGGCAGAGGTGAAAGTCAGCTGGTATGCCCCAGTACGGCGTACCGGCAAGAGCCGATGCACCGTACTGGGGCAGCCTGGCTTCCCCAGGGGCAATTTAAAGGGTCTGGGGCTCCCAGCAGTGGCTGGAGCCCCAGGCCCTTTAAATTGCCTCCAGACCTTGCTGCTGGAGCCCTGGGGTAGCGGCTGCAGGGCTCTGGCAGCTATTTAAAGGGCCTGGGACTTCCCTGCTTCTACCGCCTGGGCCCTTTAAATAGCCACTGGAGCCCCGCCGCTGCTACTCCAGGGCTCCGGTGGCTATTTAAAGGATCGGGGCGGTACAAGCAGGGGAGCCGCGGGTCCTCTAAATAGCCCCCAGAGCCCTGGGGTAGCGGGGGCTCCGGGGCTATTTAAAGGGCCGGGGCTCCAGCTGTCTCTGCCGCCCTGGTCCTTTAAATAGCTGCTGGAGCCCTGCCACTTCCCCAGGGCTCCAGCGGCTATTTAAAGGGCCAGGGCGGTAGAAGAGGGGAGCCCTGGGCCCTTTAAATAGCCCCTGGAGCCCTGGGCTGCTCCTGCTACCCCGGTGCGGGTGGGGCACTTACCTTACAGGGTGGGCTGGGGCTGGCTCTGACCCCCTCAACACCGCCCCTTCCGGGGGCCAGAGCTGGCCCCAGAGTACCGGTAAGTCACTCGACTTACTTTCACCCCTGCCTGTGGGAGTCTTACCTCATCCTCTTCCAGGCTGTCTGCCTGGGAGTTATTCTTCTCCAGGGCCTGCCAGAGGCGCCATTTGCCCTTCTGCAGCTCCTCTCTCCAGACTGAGCTTTCTCAGCTCTCCACAGGCATCCCTTGCCCCCTTCCCAACTGGGTCTGATAATTAAACAGGGCCATCTGATCCTTAGCCAGTCAGGTCAGCTGGGACAGTAGCTGATCTGTCACAGGCAAGGCTGCGTCCAATGCCCCTTAAGGGGCCTGCCAGCCTGTGACAAATTTCCCCCAAGTAGAGTTTTTACTCAAAAACAAAATCACTCTGTGAAGTCCACAATAAACTATTATGAGTATTTTACATAAGATGCTCAGATACTATGGTAATCAGCAGTAATATAAAACCTTATGATAGATGTGAGAAGGATTTTCCTTCTGTGTTTTCATGAGGTTTTTATATTCCATTTACATTAATATTTCTCTTACTTCTCCCATTTTAGATAAAGGAGATTTTCAGAACTATGACGAAAGGTACAAATCAAGCACTTCTAACTTCTGTTCCAAATTTATAGAACCAAACAATATCAAATAATTTAGTACCTGGACAGCACAGACTTCAGATATTTTGTGGTGTGTAGCTATGTAATGCATTTCAGGCAGAATGCAGCCCTTCATAGTCAATCACTTTCATATAGTAGCTCACCATGAATCAGTTTGTGCATGTTTTTCAGACATCGTGACTTCTATTCAGACACTTAACCTACCACAGAAACCACTGTTGCCTCATAACCTGAAAAACAAACATGATTTGCAAATAAGAATTAGAGTTCTTTTGAAAGTAGGGCTTAGGCTCCTAAATTACTTAGATGCTTTTGGAAATTGAACTTGTAGTCTAGCTATGTGCAAGCATATTTCCAGAGAGGAAAAAGATGAAATCATAGCAGAAATTTTACAAGGAATCTTCAAAAGAATAGGCTGCAAAAACTACATACTGCCCTTTTTAGTTTGGGCTTCAGATCACATGAAAAAATATATAGAGGCCACATTTGGAAACTTGGAAAAAAGCTTCCTGGAATGCATTTCTTCAGAGGTCATTAGTGATTCTATTGGAGATCAGCAGCTGGCTTAAATTTTGGGTAACATCAGTATTAACTGACCCGATTAAATCAATTTTATAGTTGCTATTTTCATATTTCTATTATAAAATTTAACTTCTTGATTCCTAGCTCCTGTGCTAAGAATAGGATAAGAACCTCTGAGTCCATTACTTTTTTGGGGTGTTTGAGGTTTATAACAAAAGTACGGACTATAGACCTATTTGATATGATCTATATTAATATAATTGTTTTCTTGAATGTGTGGTTACCAATACATTATGATTATGGTTACAGGAAAGGCTTCAAAGAAAGCAGTTTCTTTTATGAATATATTACCCTTACCTGTAGCTGTGTTGATAGGGATGCCCTCATTTAACATATGGTCTTTGTAGGCTCAGTCTTGTTTCCATTTTCTATTGATATAGAAATACTAACATCAAAATTTGTTTTTGACAGATAGATCCTAGCTTCGATGTGACAGATACACAAACGCTTGACCCACCTGTCATAGATATTAGTTCCTCCATGTATTTCAGTTCTCCGGTAAGTTTCCTGGGGGGCTTGTTCGGAAGGACAAAGTGTAGTTTAAATCAGTAGGTTAGTGGCAATGTGGACTTTCTCTAAATTGATAAAATGTAGTCAGAGTCCAGTAAATAGTTTTACTATTCAGAGAGTCTTAACTTCTTAGCCACCATGTTCAAATCTCCTTCCACAATTCAGAGTGTTAACCAGAAGATGGTGCAAGAGTGAAGTTTTCACTTTGCTGAAGAGATTTAATCTTTTATTGTACTGAAGAGAAGCTCATAATTAGTTGTTGAAAAATCACATGATATTTGTTTCTGTGTAAATATTTAATTTATGAAATATTTGATTTTGCAAACTTAAGTTGCAGACAAATAGACATGTACTGGAAAACAAAGAACAGTCTTTTTCTTGATAAAGAGTGCCAATAATGATATGATTTGATTTTTCTCCTTTTATGGTGTCAGCTAACACACATCATTCTAAGAAGGAATGATAGGATTAGCTCCTTTTAGTGTTCACTTTAATGTAACAGTGGTGTGTGGGAGGAAAGAAAGACAATATTTAAATGGTGCTTTCGTAGTAGGAGAAAAATGCTCACTCGGTGTTGGATAATAAAGGGTGTACTGTTCTAGAGTTAGGTTAAAATGAGAAATCTTTTTCTAGGATGAGAATGTTTCCTCCTTCCCTCTCCCTCCCCATGAATTATTAGCTCTGAAATTGTTCCACTGAATTTAATTATTAGATGACAGGATGTGTAAAGAGTCTGCTGTCTAAGGCAATGGTAATCATCATAAGTAGCTGGCTAGAGTGGATGGATGATTTTATGCTTAAAGCACCGGACTGTGCAACAAGACTGTGTTTTGCTCCGTCTTTCCTCAGATTTTGTGTGACCATGAATGTCACTTGATCTCTCTGTCTCCATCTATAAAATGGTGGTAGTAACCCCTACATACAGGTGTGTGGTAAGAGTTATTTAATGTTTTAAAAGTGATTTGAGATCCTTGGATGAAATGCTCTATAGAGGTTGTAGTGCTGTTTAACCGTCTTTCCTCCCCAGCCAAACTGAAATCCTCACCTAACATTTGGCAAGGGCTTTTGTAATTCAAATGCTTTGATCTCATTAGCAATTTTGCTGTTGTGTTTTCAGCGTCACCGAGAAAATTTAGCTCTTTAACCTAGCTGGGGTCAAAATAATCCACTCACTTTACTGGGTATTTATTTTATAACTCTTGTAAGTAGTGTAGAGAAAATACCAAAAAAAGACCACCATAGTAACATTTAACTTCAGAAAGATTAACCATGCAAAAATAAGGAAGCTATTTAAGTGAAAATTAAAAGTTACAGTCACAAGAGTGAAACAGCAAAAAAAATTAAGTGCATCAGAAGTAGGAAGCCTGCCAAACAATCAGTGGGACCACTGTGATCATTACATTTCATTCTCTACACTTTCAGTTCTGCCATCTTCCTAGCTCAGGGGTGGCCAACCTGTGGCTCCGGAGCCACATGCAACTCTTCAGAAGTTAATAGGCGGCTCCTTGCATAGGCACCGACTCCGGGGCTGGAGCTACAGGTGCCAACTTTCCACTGCTCAACCCCATGCCCTGCTCCCACTCCGCCCCTTCCTGCCCCCTCCCCTGAGCCTGCTGCACCCTTGCTCCTCCCCCCTTCATCCCAGAGCCTCCTTTACACTGAGAAACAGCTGATCACGGTGGGCAGGAGGCACAGGGAGGGAGGGGGCTGGAGGCACAGGGAGAGAGGGCTGCCAGCAGGCAGGAAGTATTGGGGGTAGCGGGGGAGGGAGCTGATGGGGGCTGCTGATGTATTACTGTGGCTCTTTTTTTGCCATGTACATTGGTAAATTCTGGCTCCTTCTCAGGCTCAGGTTGGCCACCCCGTCCTAGCTGAACAACTCTACTTGTCCAACTTAATTGCATTCCACATTCTCAATTCCAGCTGCCTTTTTGCCACCTGTGACTCATTCCTCAAATCCTCCCCTTTTCTCTCCTCACAGGACCTCACTGATTTTTCTTCCAAGAGAAAAATGACAAAATACAATGTGACTTTCCCTTTTCTCTATCTCCTCCTACAACTCTTTCCTACTTCTTCTCTACTGTCACCCCTTCACTTGCCCTAGTCACTCCATCTCATCCCAGCTCTTGATCTCGTTTGTGCCCACTATCATCCTCTCCCATACTCTTCTCCTTAACATCTTTCTTTTCTCTTGTATTGCCTCACAATACAAGCATGCTTTAGTCTCTCCCAACTTAACAAAAAAACAAACCAAAACAAACAAAAAACCCAAAACCTTCTCTCTCCAACTGCCCCTTCTTCTTTTCATCGGTAAGCTCACTGAACACACTATGTGTAGTTTCTTTCCTGCAATTCCATCCTAGACCCTCTCCAATCCAGCTTGTGCCCCTTTCACTCCACTGAAGACACTCTCACCAAAGTCTCCAATGGCCTCTTAGCCAGATCTCAGAACCAATATTCCATCCTCATCCTCCTTGGCCAATCAAATACCTTCAACACCATTGACCATGCTCTTCTTGAAATCTTGGCCTCCCTTGGCTTCTGTAATTGCGTCCTCTCCTGGTTTTCTTCTTCTACTTCTCTATTCGCTTCTTCAGCGTATCCTTTGGAGGAGCTTTCCCATCCCCCTCCTGACTGTCTGTGAGCATTCCGTCTTTGGTGTCCTTCACTTCTCCTTCGGCACCTTAACACATGATAATCTCATCCACAAACACAAA
Source organism: Lepidochelys olivacea (assembly GCF_965140295.1). Lineage (NCBI taxonomy): Eukaryota > Metazoa > Chordata > Testudines > Cheloniidae > Lepidochelys > Lepidochelys olivacea. The sequence continues at coordinate 274,191,050 of NC_140411.1, forward strand.
TTTAAGTATCATCTCAATGCTGATGACTCACAAATCTACCTCTCTGCTCCAGACTTGTCTCCTTCTGTCTAAACTAAAATCTTGGCCTGTCTGTGTGACATCTCCTGGGCTGGTCTAGCCATCAGCTGAAGCTCAACATGGCTAAAACAAAGTTCCTAATCTCCCCCCCACACTCCATCTCCTACCCACAACCTCCTTTCTTGATCGCTGTGGACAACGCCACAATCTTGCCTGTCACTCAGATCTGTTACCTGGGTGTCATATTCAACTTGGACCCGTCAGTAGTCCTTACATCTAGGCTATATCTAAATCTTGCCAGTTCTTTCTGCACAGTATATTTAAGATACAGCCTTTCCTATCCATTCACACAGCTAAAACTGTCATCCAGACTTCATCATAGAATATCAGGGTTGGAAGGGACCTCAGGAGGTCATCTAGTCGAACCCCCTGCTCAAAGCAGGACCAATCCCCAATTTTTGCCCCAGATCCCTAAATGGTCCCCTCAAGGATTGAACTCATAACCCTGGGTTTAGTAGGCCAATGCTCAAACCACTGAGCTATCCCTCCCCACGAATCATCTCATGTCTCAATTATTGCAACATCCTTTTTTTCTATGGCCGTGGCAAATACAGTCTTTCCCCACTCAGCTCTGTCCAGAATTCTGCTTCAAAGATCATTTACCCAGCCTGTTGTTTTGACCATATCACTCCCCTATTTGCCACCCTCCACTGGCTCCCCTTTTTATCACATCAAACATAAGCTGCTTGTCTTCACTTTTAAGTCTCTCATTCACTATTGAGATGTTGACTCCCACATCCAACCAGCCCATGACACTAGCCTCCATCTCCCACTTGTTCATTTTTCATAAACCTTCATGCTTTCTTTTATGCCGCCCCTCACATTTTGGGCAGCTCCACAAAGCAACCTTATTATTCTCCTTCAAAGCCATCCTTGAAATTCTCCTTTGCTGTGATGCTTCCAAGTAACGTGACAGTGGTCAGACTGCTGCTGTGTTGAAACTACTGCCTATCATGCTGAGCAATATTGTCTCATCGTTCATTTGTACTTCCCCATCTCTGTATCCATCTGTTATTTCCTGTCTTATACGTAGACTGTAAATTCTTTGAGGAGTAATTTTTTGTTTATTCTGTGTCTGTACAGCATGTAGCACAATGATTCGTGACTTGGGCTCCTTGGTGCCATGGTAATATTAATAACAAAAAACTTTAAGGTGAAGATAGGGTATTTCCACTTCTACATTGTGGTTTGCGAGGTTGCCTGGAGGGCAAAATCTACACACTCCTAAGATCTCTAGAAAAGGAGCTCAACTTCCCCCAGCCTTGAGTGCATTAATCCCTTGGAAAGCCACAGAAGGCTTCTTTCCCCAAAATCCTTATAAATTTTAGGAGATTAGTTGGGGGAGCTCTCACTAAACTTTCCCCTGGCGAGCCTAGTCCTTTGCTGTTTTGAGGGTGTTCTGTATCCCTTGCCTTAGGACGCTTGTATAAGGGCCCTGTAAATCATAGGAAACTCAATAAGGCCCCAATCTTCCAGGAAGAATGTTTCTACCTATTTTTTTGGTGGGGGTATTGCTACAAAGTGTCAAAAAATGTTAATTTTTAAAATTTTGAACTACCACCTTTTTAGGTATTCTAATTTATGAATCCCCTGTCCAATTCACCTTTCTGCTTGGTGGGAAAATTCTACCTTGAACCAAGATACATCCTACCATCTTTGAGTGATATGACTTTTTGTGTATTTTAGATGAAGGGACAGAATGAGACTTCTAATGAGAAAAGTCTCTATAACCTTAAGTATGGAGTGTCTTGCTGCCTTATTATAATTATGAAAGCATTGGGAGTTATTGAATTACATGTTGAAATAGGTCTTGGGCACTATGGACTATTGATTATTAGTTCTGTTGTCTGTTTCAGTAGAATGAGGAAGGAAAGCAATCCCTAGATGTGTCTGTGTGTTAGCTTTTCTTTGTTTTTTGTTGTTGTTCATACAAGAATAATAGGATAACTGGAATTTGCACCATTGTTAGCAAGAAGGGACTGCCAGTTCTGAATATTCCCCCCTGCAGCCAATAAATACTACAAACTGGGCGGGCCTGGGGGGGGATGGGCAGGGAACATTCAGAGGGACATGGCGGGGCCCAGGCTAGCCTCCACATGGGGCGGGGAGGGAGCACCCCCTTGTCCCAGCCGTAGCTCTGGCCCCAGCTCCAGCGCTCCCGGCCCCAACCACAGCCCGACTCCCAGCCCCGACTGCGGCTCTGCTCCCAGCCCCAGTTCCCAATCACAGTCCTGAAGGGCAGGGCGGGGCCCAGAGAAGTTCCATTATAGATGGGGGTGGAGGGTCCCAAAAAAAGTCTGGGGACCACTGAAATATTACTTTATGGACAAAATATATATAGGAAGAGAGAGTTCACTTGTGAAGACAAAGAGAATATTTCAGTAAATGTTGTGGCACCGGGGTATCCTAGTTACTAGACAACATTGCAAAACCAGTTCAGAGCCACCTCCTAACCACTTACGTAAGCAGAGATTTAGAAAAACCTACTTGAAAGAACACAATTTATAAAGATGTAAAAGTGAAAAACTAAATTTTGTACTATCTTCAAAATCAAGGTGGAAAAAGTAATTCACTTATTGTTCCCCTCAAATAATGCCAATAATTTGTAATTAATCTGCTAAATGTATAATGAATAGTAAATGTACCTCATTAAAAACACATTGATCTTTCGAATAACAACATTCTTCATTGGCAAGATATAGAATCACAGATTACAGTTCTTTAATGTGTGAGAATCTCAGACTATTTAGCCTGTTTTTGTTATAAAGGTGGCTTTTTCTCTTCTATATTATTGAAGCCCCATTCAAAACACTACTTGCCTTCTCCCTCCCCCACTCTTACTGTACAGCTTAGTATTGTCTGACAACTTAGTATTGTCTTTGTGTTCCTGAGTTACGAAAAAGTAAAAGTTGGAAAGGACTTTTGTTTTTCCTGTAGGACTGTTTCTTTCTGCCCCACCCTTTGATTTTTGCTTTTATGTTGAGGGTGTATTTATTCAATTAAGCGTGCAAAGCAATGCACGGTTAACCTCAGGTCCCATGATAAACCCGGGGTAAGTTGATGTCTCGCTAGCTGTTCTGATAGCAGCAGGAAATCACTGTGAAGGCTCTCTAGTGTTCCATCTGTTGACCTTGCTCATATAAACAAGATTTGAAGGAAGCAGAGCAGTGTGAAGTCTGAAGCAGCCATGCTGCCTGTAATACACATTTGCTGTCCTCTCCTCCATTGATAGTTATCAAAGGCGTGATGTATTTGTTATTCGTACACAATATTGACTCTACATTAAAACTGTGTGCTAAATATTTTAAGGGGGGGATAAGAATAGTTCCGTTTTTCTTGGTGAGGAGTAGATTAATTTGAAGGGATCAAATTTTTTTTTTATTTTTTTTTTTTTGAAACAGTGTAACATTTTAAAGAAGGGATTAGAAACAAAAGTTAATGCTCAGAAATTATTATTCAGAAAGGTGAAATATTGCTAACTAGTCCATGCCCCTTTAGTAGTAGGTGTCTGGATTTCTCAATGCTAAAAGCAGAAAAGATTTTGTTTTATTTATTTTCACAGACATTAACATAGACTCCCCTTCCTTGCCCATAACCCCTCCCGAGAAAGGTACCTATCCAGAACTCTAGCAGGTTTTTTTGACACACAATTGAAATTACATTCTGGGATGTGACTACTACCAGTATAGATGAATTGTCATCCCCAGCTCTTTTCCCTACCTTACTGGAAGAAGCTACCATTGATACCTCTCTTCTTGGGGCACCAGCTTTCTTCCCTACCTTCATGCAGCATCAGAATTACATGGAACAGAGGAGAACAAAGAAAATTTCCTCTAAGAAAAAGTGAGGGAAGAAGGGACCCTTCTGTTCTTCTCTCTACAGTTTTGAACAGGGATCCATACTGTTCATCAACCATCCCCTCTGCCCTGGCCTGTACAATACCCTAAATTCGTGTGCTCTTAAACTTCCCTTAGTCAGCGTATGCTACAATACTGTCTTTCTCTCTTTGGCCTCTCTTGCACATTTCCTGGGCACAAGCTCTCTTTGTTACTCCTTCAAGAAAATGGGATCCTGAAGCCCAGCTGCTCTAGTCCCCAGGACCAGTGCTGACCCACCCAGCCTCCCCAGTAGCTTAAGCACACTCATTCCCTCAGCTCCAACTGTGTGGGCACACTAGGTTTATGGTTTAACTCTTCAGGAGCATGTGATAGATGAAGCAAACAGACACAGATAGGCCTTGCAAAGGTTTCCAAGCACACTTATTCTTTTTATTTAGATAGCATAGAAGACCTACAGATCCAGAAAAATATAATAAAACCCTATACACACTTTCCTGCCTCAGTTTCCTCATCATTCTGGAGCATTTCCTTTGCTTATGTCAGAGTTCTCTGAGGAATTCTGAATCCTGCTCCTCCAAATCATGGAGTCTCTCCTTCGCCAAGTCAGCTTCCTTTTACTCTGCCTCGTTCCAGAGTTAAACAGCCCTGGCACTCCCTGTGCCCTCCTCCCAGAATAGCATGCCCCTCTCTTTCTTTCTCTTGAGTTTGTAAGTCTTACCACTAACACCTGGCTTCTTTTGTTCTGCTGCTGGGAAAATTCTACTGCTCCAAATCCTACCCCCTCTGCAGACAAACTAGGTTGTTAGTCTCTAAGGTGCCACAAGTCCTCCTTTTCTTTTTGCGGATACAGACTAACACGGCTGCCACTCTGAAACCTGTAGGTTGAGCTAGTTTCTCAACTGGAATATAGTCATTAGCCTTAACAACTGTCCATTGTCCCTGGTCTTGGAAATGCATAATACAGCCCCATGGCTGACTGCACATACAGTGAGACATGAAATTGTTGTATCATTAGATAATTTCATCAATCAGAATTCATAAATTGTACATAGACCGAATCCCCAAATTGTCACAGGTTTTGATTCTCTGGGTCTGAGCCCATCACAATTACTTGACATGTGTAGTGTACCTGATTTAAGAGGCATGCTAGTGCAATTGATAATGGATCTAAAAATTAGCTATACACAAGAGAGAAGTAATACATATGTAATAAGGGAGGAATGTGATCTTAATGGCCTTCCTTTGCACTGTTTATAATGATGATATTCTAACAGGACATATAACTACTAGTATACTAAGAAAGAATTGGGAATGTATGTTGCACTGCTGCATAATTAAGTAATACATGTCAGGGTGTTCATTAATGGTGCTTTGAGTGAATTGAAGACTGAACTTGACTTAATATCCTAGATAGTTGGAGAGGAAGATTTCCTTTGCTATTTTTAAGTATGTAGCCTGTGCTAAATAATTACATTGGTTCAGCTACAGTATTAGTTAATAAGTAAAGTAATTAATCATGTTTATAACAGTAGTGCTTAAGGGCCAACCAAAACCAAGGCCCTGTTTTGTGAAGCACTGTACAATTGCAGAGTAGTAGATTTGTACCAGATGTAGTCAAGCTCCCCTGGCTGGACACTTGCAAAACGGCTGCTGTGGGATCCAAACTCTGCATTCCATGTACCACTAGTGTTCTGGGGCTGAGCACAGTTTAGGCACTGTTCCCGGCTTTGGGCCTCTAGGAGGGCACACCAAGTGCGTGCAAACCTTTTGTCTGACACCCCCCCCCCCCCCTTGGCAATGGACACCCTGCGATCCCATTATCCAAAGGTTAGCCATTAGAAGAATAGCATCCAAAGTAGGGATCTCTGGACAGTCAGGGCTTATCCACGTGGAGATACAGTATGCCTCCTGCACCAGGATGTGAATGTACAGTGCTCAGGGCCAGCTCTACAGGTTTTGCCGCCCCAAGCAGTGAAAAAAAACTGCCGCTGCGGACGGCAAAAGGGAGAAGCTGCTGCCATCTTGCCGCAGCGGCTGGCGGGACAGAGGAGCTGCTGCCAAATTGCTGCCGCCGCAGAAACACTGCCTCCCCTTTCTAGCTGCCACCCCAAGCACCTGGAGCCGGCCCTGACAGTGCTATTGCCACACGCTAAGTCGCTGTGTGGTCCCAGCTACCACACGCTAACTGTGCTGTTCAAACAGCAGCAGGTCAAACCTCATGATAGAATTTGTGTGTATGGTAGTAGGGTCCACACAGTGATTTAGTGTGTGGCAGGGTAGAGCATTGCAGATTTACATCCCAGCTTGCCACACCCTAACTGACCATGTAGACAAGCCCTCAGAAAACTGTTTTACAGTTCTGACTGGACTTTCTTTGCCCTGTGTTGATTGGCAATTTGCTCCACTCCTCTCCTTCCTATTTCCCCCTTCCTCACAATTTCTTCACTTCAGCTTCACTCTGTACCTGCACCTCTTACCCTCTTCTCCCCTGTCTCTCTTCCTCCCATCTCTTTCCGTTTGTTTCCATTTAGCCAATCCCCTCCTAAGTAATCCCACCCAATGGGTGGAAAGAATCATGGAACTGACATGATGTTTGCCACCATCATCTTGTTCACTCTGCTTGTGTGTTATACTCAGTGGTGGATTAGCCACTGGGCCAACGGGGCCTGTGTCCTGGGGCCCTGGGCAATTAGGGAGGGGGGCCCTAGAAAAATGCCCCCCCCAACCTTCTCTGCCCACCCGCCACTCCTGCCAGGGAGCCAGGCCCCGACCCCATGCCCCGACAGGAGCGCTGGGGAGGGGTGGGGCAAGCCCCCGGCCCTTGACCCCATTTATCCAACAGGAACACCGGGGAGGGGCAGGTGAGACTGCAGGCAGAAGGGGTGGGGACGGGCTCCCACTTGCTCTGGCCCAGGGCCCCACAAAATCTGCCTCTAGTTATACCCTTTCCCCAATCCTGTGTCTGTCTTGTCTATTTAGATTGTAAGCTCTTTAAGATAGGGTTGGCAATGGGGCCTCATTCTTGGCTGGCCCTTAGGCAATACTATAATAAACATGGTTAGTAATGAAATTCTTAATATTTTGTTTCATGTTGTAAAACTAACTGGTTATTTTCTAGTAGTTGTGTAGGTGAGTTAGAGCTGGCAAAAAAAATTTATAAATGTTTTTTTAATGTGGCAGCAAAACACAGTGTTAAGTGAAATGGTTAAAGAAAGTTTATCAAGTCAGCCTATTCTTTTTTGTAGTTCCTTTAGTAAATCAGCACATTTCTGGGAACTGGAGGTGTAAAAGTTCCAGGTATTATTTCTGTCCCATAACTTCCTGAGATACTGTACTTGTAAGCTGTCATAGGAATGTTTTCCCTGGGCTGGGAATCTAAGCTGTTTATCCAAGTTCTCACAGCTGATTCTGAGACACGTAGAAAATGTCCGACAGCTATCAACCCACACATCCAATAACAACTGGTTCCTTCCTCTTCCTGTGGAAGAGTAACATCCTCTGAGAAGAACTGTACCCTGAGGAATGCAAAAACCAGCAGCTAGTCTTTCACACAGGAAATAACTACTAAAGCACTTCCAGAAAAGCGTTTCTTTCACTTGGACTGTCAGCTTGTAATGATCTTTCTGCTGACCTAGAATATGATTTATTACTGGTCTGAATGCCATTTGTGAGTCTTAGTTCAATGGAAAATAATGAAGCTTGTGTTCACCAGTTCCATAAATCTTTAAAACCCCTCTTGTTTTGGATATAGTGGCACAAGTGAATGTAGTTGAATATTTTATTATTCAGTTAATTTAACTGAATTTAAAAATGATGAAAATGTTTGGTGGTGGTTGTGTTTATAGAGTGTGTAATTTGTGTTTTCCCCTTCCCTTAAAAGTTAATGGGTTATATTTTTTTGTCTGAAGTTGTATGCTAAGGCTTTGGCACAAACTGACACAAAACTAGGGAACAAGACATTGAGGCTGGAACAGTGCCCTTGACTTACCCTGTTATTCCTAACCATTGCGTGAGTCTGAGGTTGGTACAGGATGCTGACAACCATGTGTGCTGCAAAATTTGAATGAAATGCTTGTTTAACAAAACAAAAAATAAAAATATTTAAGATTCAAAATGAGTAATAAAGCACTTTAAAATAAAGTGTATTTCTCTTTGCAACTGATTTAAAAGCTGTTCCTCCTTTGCTTATCTGACAACTCTCAAGTCAAGGCCGTAGAATTCTGTTTATCCTATTACTGACTACACTGCTAACATCTCGTTCAGTCAAGGAATGCAGCCACCTGCTCCACTTTAAATGATGGAAGTGACTTATGTCCATGTCAGCTCCATTACAGTGGCTCTCCCTGCTGCTGTCATGTTACTCCCTATGTGGTCAATAACTAGCAATAAGCAGCATTGGAGTGCCTATTGTGTTTCTAGGCATGAGGAAAAAATACTAATTAATAGTTAAGAGCAGAAGGGACCACTGTGATTTTCCAGGCTGACCACCTGCATATCTCAGGCCAGGGAATTTCACCTAGTAATTTCTGCATGAAGCTAACATCTGCTTGAGCTAGAGCATATGTTTTTAAGCCCTGGTCTACACTAGGACTTTAGGTCGAATTTAGCAACGTTAAATCGATTTAAACCTGCACCCGTCCACACAGTGAAGCCCTTTATTTCGACTTAAAGGGCTCTTAAAATCGATTTCCTTACTCCACCCCTGACAAGTGGATTAGCGCTTAAATCGACGTTCCCAGCTCGAATTTGGGGTACTGTGGACACAATTCGATGGTATTGGCCTCCGGGAGCTATCCCAGAGTGCTCCATTCTGACCACTCTGGACAGCACTCTCAACTCAGATGCACTGGCCAGGTAGACAGGAAAAGAACCGCAAACTTTTGAATCTCATTTCCTGTTTGGCCAGCGTGGCAAGCTGCAGGTGACCATGCAGAGCTCATCAGCACAGGTGACCATGATGGAGTCCCAGAATCGCAAAAGAGCTCCAGCATGGACCGAACGGGAGGTACGGGATCTGATCGCTGTTTGGGGAGAGGAATCCGTGCTATCAGAACTCCGTTCCAGTTTTCGAAATGCCAAAACCTTTGTGAAAATCTCCCAGGGCATGAAGGACAGAGGCCATAACAGGGACCCGAAGCAGTGCCGCGTGAAACTGAAGGAGCTGAGGCAAGCCTACCAGAAAACCAGAGAGGCGAACAGCTGCTCTGGGTCAGAGCCCCAAACATGCCGCTTCTATGATGAGCTGCATGCCATTTTAGGGGGTTCAGCCACCACTACCCCAGCCGTGTTGTTTGACTCCTTCAATGGAGGCAATACGGAAGCAGGTTTTGGGGACGAAGAAGATGATGAGGAGGAGGAGGTTGTAGATAGCTCACAGCAAGCAAGCGGAGAAACCAGTTTTCCCGACAGCCAGGAACTGTTTCTCACCCTAGACCTGGAGCCAGTACCCCCCGAACCCACCCAAGGCTGCCTCCTGGACCCAGCAGGCGGAGAAGGGACCTCTGGTGAGTGTACCTTTTAAAATGCTATACATGGTTTAAAAGCAAGCATGTGAAAGAATTACTTTGCCCTGGCATTTGCGGTTCTCCTAGTTGTAGTCCTAAAGCCTTTGCAAAAGGTTTCTGGGGAGGGCAGCCTTATTTCGTCCTTCATGGTAGGACACTTTACCACTCCAGGCCAGTAACACGTACTCGGGAATCACTGTAGAACAAAGCATTGCAGTGTATGTTTGCTGGCATTCAACCAAAATCCGTTCTTTATCTCTCTGTGTTATCCTCAGGAGAGTGAGATAGAATTCATGGTCACCTGGTTGAAATAGGGTGCTTTTCTTCAGGGACACTCAGAGGAGCCCATTCCTGCTGTGCTGTTTGCCTGTGGCTGAACAGAAATGTTCGCCGCTGTTAGCCACAGGGAGGGGGGAAGGTTGAGGGGGTAGTCACGCTGTGGGAGGAGGCAAAATGCGACCTTGTAACGAAAGCACATGTGCTATGTATGTAATGTTAACAGCAAGGTTTACCCTGAAAGAGTGTAGCGACTGTTTTATAAAATGTGTCTTTTTAAATACCGCTGTCCCTTTTTTTTTCTCCACCAGCTGCATGTGTTTCAATGATCACAGGATCTTCTCCTTCCCAGAGGCTAGTGAAGCTTAGAAAGAAAAAAAAACGCACTCGCGATGAAATGTTCTCCGAGCTCATGCTGTCCTCCCACACTGACAGAGCACAGACGAATGCGTGGAGGCAAATAATGTCAGAGTGCAGGAAAGCACAAAATGACCGGGAGGAGAGGTGGCGGGCTGAAGAGAGTAAGTGGCGGGCTGAAGAGAGTAAGTGGCGGGCTGAAGACAGGGCTGAAGCTCAAATGTGGCGGCAGCGTGATGAGAGGAGGCAGGATTCAATGCTGAGGCTGCTGCAGGACCAAACCAGAATGCTCCAGTGTATGGTTGAGCTGCAGCAAAGGCAGCTGGAGCACAGACTGCCACTGCTGCCCCTCTGTAACCAACCGCCCTCCTCCCCAAGTTCCATAGCCTCCACACCCAGACGCCCAAGAACGCGGTGGGGGGGCCTCCGGCCAACCAGCCACTCCCCCACAGAGGATTGCCCAAAAAAAAGAAGGCTGTCATTCAATAAATTTTAAAGTTGTAAACTTTTAAAGTGCTGTGCTTAAAGTGCTGTGTGACATTTTCCTTCCCTCCTCCACCACCCCTCCTGGGATACCTTGGTAGTCATCTCCCTATTTGTGTGATGAATGAATAACGAATGTATGACTGTGAAGCAGCAATGACTTTATTGCCTCTGCAAGCGGTGATTAAAGGGAGGAGGGGAGGGTGGTTAGCTTACAGGGAAGTAGAGTGAACCAAGGGGCGGGGGGTTTCATCAAGGAGAAACAAACAGAACTTTCACAGCGTAGCCTGGCCAGTCATGAAACTGGTTTTCAAAGCTTCTCTGATGCGTACCGCGCCCTCCTGTGCTCTTCTAACCGCCCTGGTGTCTGGCTGCGCGTAACCAGCAGCCAGGCGATTTGCCTCAGCCTCCCACCCCGCCATAAACGTCTCCCCCTTACTCTCACAGATATTGTGGAGCACACAGCAAGCAGTAATAACAGTGGGAATATTGGTTTCGCTGAGGTCTAAGCGAGTCAGTAAACTGCGCCAGCGCGCCTTTAAACGTCCAAATGCACATTCTACCACCATTCTGCACTTGCTCAGCCTGTAGTTGAACAGCTCCTGACTACTGTCCAGGCTGCCTGTGTACGGCTTCATGAGCCATGGCATTAAGGGGTAGGCTGGGTCCCCAAGGATACATATAGGCATTTCAACATCCCCAACAGTTATTTTCTGGTCTGGGAATAAAGTCCCTTCCTGCAGCTTTTGAAACAGACCAGAGTTCCTGAAGATGCGAGCGTCATGCACCTTTCCCGGCCATCCCACGTTGATGTTGGTGAAACGTCCCTTGTGATCCACCAGAGCTTGCAGCACTATCGAAAAGTACCCCTTGCGGTTTATGTACTCGGCGGCTTGGTGCTCCGGTGCCAAGATAGGGATATGGGTTCCGTCTATAGCCCCACCACAGTTAGGGAATCCCATTGCAGCAAAGCCATCCACTATGACCTGCACATTTCCCAGGGTCACTACCCTTGATATCAGCAGATCTTTGATTGCGTGGGCTACTTGCATCACAGCAGCCCCCACAGTAGATTTGCCCACTCCAAATTGATTCCCAACTGACCGGTAGCTGTCTGGCGTTGCAAGCTTCCACAGGGCTATCGCCACTCGCTTCTCAACTGTGAGGGCTGCTCTCATCCTGGTATTCATGCGCTTCAGGGCAGGGGAAAGCAAGTCACAAAGTTCCATGAAAGTGCCCTTACGCATGCGAAAGTTTCGCAGCCACTGGGAATCGTCCCAGACCTGCAACACTATGCGGTCCCACCAGTCTGTGCTTGTTTCCCGAGCCCAGAATCGGCGTTCCACAGCATGAACCTGCCCCATTAGCACCATGATGCATGCATTGGCAGGGCCCATGCTTTCAGAGAAATCTGTGTCCATGTCCTGATCACTCACGGGACCGCGCTGACGTCGCCTCCTCGCCCGGTATCGCGTTGCCATGTTCTGGTGCTGCATATACTGCTGGATAATGCGTGTGGTAGTTGATGTGCTCCTAATTGCCAAAATGAGCTCAGCGGCCTCCATGCTCGCCTTGGTATGGCGTCCGCACAGAAAAAAGGCGCGCAACGATTGTCTGCCGTTGCTCTGACGGACGGAGGGGCGACTGACGACACGGCTTACAGGGTTGGCTTCAGGGAGCTAAAATCAACAAAGGGTGTGCCTGTACATCAAGGAGTATTTCAGGCAGGACTGCACGGAGGGTTCCAATAAGAAATGGTGCACCAAAGTTATCGTTGTTATTGGAACAAGGAGGTTAGCCTGGCCTCTGATTGATACATGGCTAGATTTACCTCGCTGCGCCTTCTCTGTGAGTGACTGCAGTGTGATCTAGACAGGGGAGGAGGAAAATGAGTACAAAACAAATCTGGTCTATTTCTTGTTCTGACCCACTCCATCTATCCTTTACATCTTTGGCTGGCAGCAGACGGTGCAGAAGGACTGCATGCCATCCACATCTCATGGCTGCTTGGCAGAAGATGGTACAGTACGACTGCTAGCCATCTTCATCTCTTGCCTGCCTGGCATAAGATGGTACAATACGACTACTAGCAATCCTCATCTCTTGCCTGCCTGGCAGAAGATGGTACAGTACGACTGCTAGCAGTCCGTATCGCCTGCCCGCTCACCATAAGACAGTTCAATAGGACTGCAGGACTAAAGAGAATGACCTGGTCAAGTCACTCCATATTTAGTCCCTGCACCCATGTCTGCCCAGGCGCTCCCAGCCGACGTGGCCAGGAGCACCTCGGACACGACGAGGACGACTACCAGTCGTATTGCACCGTCTGCTGCCAGAAGGCAATGGGTTGCTGCTACTGTGCAGCAAAGCCGTACCGCGTCTGCCAGCACCCAGGAGACATAGGGTGACGGTTACCTGAGCTGGCTCCATGCTTGCTGTGGTATGGTGTCTGCACAGGTAACTCATGAAAAAAGGCGCGAAACGATTGTCTGCCCTTGCTTTCACGGAGGGAGGGAGGGAACGGGGGCCTGACGACACGTACCCAGAACCACCCGCGACAATGTTTTAGCCCCATCAGAGTGCTCCATTGTGAGTGCTCTGGACAGCACTCTCAGATGCCCGATTGTTTGCCATTGCTCTGACGCTGGGAGGGGCGCTTACAGGGTTGGCTTCAGGGAGCTAAAATCAACAAAGGGGGTGGCTTTACATCAAGGAGTATTTCAGGCAGGACTGCACGGAGGGTTCCAATAAGAAATGGTGCACCTAAGTTATCGTTGTTATTGGAACAAGGAGGTTAGCCTGGCCTCTGATTGATACATGGCTAGATTTACCTCGCTGCACCTTCTCTGTAAGTGACTGCAGTGTGATCTAGAAGAATGAGTCCCCTAGACAGGGGAGGGGGGGAAGCAAATCTGGTCTATTTCTTGTTTTGATCCACTCCATCTATCTTTTACATCTTTGGCTGGCAGCAGACGGTGCAGAAGGACTGCATGCCATCCACATCTCATGGCTGCTCGGCAGAAGATGGTACAGTACGACTGCTAGCAGTCCGTATCGCCTGCCCGCTCACCATAAGACGGTTCAATAGGACTGACTGCAGGACTAAAGAGAATGACCTGCTCAAGTCACTCCAAATTTAGTCCCTGCGCCCATGTCTGCCCAGGCGCTCCTGATCGACCTCACAGAGGCGACCAGGAGCACCTCAGACATGACGATGACGGCTACCAGTCGTACTGTACCGTCTGCTGCCACAAGGCAAGGGGTTGCTGCTACTGTGTAGCAATGCCGTACCGCGTCTGCCAGCATCCAGGAGACATAGGGTGACGGTTACCTGAGCGGGCTCCATGCTTGCCGTGGTATGGCGTCTGCACAGGTAACTCAGGAAAAAAGGCGCGAAATGATTGTCTGCCCTTGCTTTCACGGGGGGAGGGAGGGTGGGAACGGGGGCCTGACGATATGTACCCAGAACCACCCGCGACAATGTTTTAGCCCCATCAGGCATTGGGATATCAACCCAGAATTCCAATGGGCAGCGGAGACTGCGGGAACTGTGGGATAGCTACCCACAGTGCAACGCTCCGGAAGTCGACGCTTGCCTCGGTACTGTGGAAGCGCTCCGCCGAGTTAATGCACTTAATGCACTTAGAGCATTTTCTGTGGGGACACACACACTCGAATATATAAAACCGATTTCAAAAAAACCGACTTCTATAAATTCGACCTAATTTCGTAGTGTAGACATACCCTAAGAAAGATCTCCAATCTTGACTTAGATTTCAAGTGATGGAGAATCCCTTGTTATGCTTTTATCTGTTACTATCAGAAAACGTCTCCTGTTTTAGGTGTTTATGAATCCAGACCACATGAGCTCTTTTAACCTTCTCTTCAATAAACTAAACAGTGTTTTAAGACTCTCAGGGTATGTCTACACTATGAAATTAGGTCGAATTTATAGAAGTCAGTTTTTTAGAAATCGGTTTTATATATTCGAGTGTGTGTGTCCCCACAGAAAATGCTCTAAGTGCATTAACTCGGCAGAGTGTTTCCACAGTACCAAGGCTAGAGTCGACTTCCGGAGTGTTGCACTGTGGGTAGCTATCCCACAGTTCCTGCAGTGTCCGCTGCCCATTGGAATTCTGGGTTGAGATCCCAATGCCTTATGGAGCTAAAACATTGTCGCGGGTGGTTCTGGGTACATATCGTCAGGCCCCCGTTCCCTCCCTCCCTCCGTGAAAGCAAGGGCAGACAATCTTTTTGCGCCTTTTTTCCTGAGTTACCTGTGCTGACGCCATACCATCGCAAGCATGGAGACTGCTCAGCTCACTGTCACCGTATGTCTCCTGGGTGCTGGCAGACGCGGTACTGCATTGCTACACAGCAGCAGCAACGCATTGCCTTGTGGCAACAGACGGTGCAATAGGACTGGTAGGCATCATCGTCATGTCCGAGGTGCTCCTGGTCGCCTGTGTGAGGTCGATCAGGAGTGCCTGGGCAGACATGGGCGCAGGGACTAAATTTGGAGTGACTTGATCAAGTCATTCTCTTTAGTCCTGCAGTCAGTCCTATTGAACCATCTTATGGTGAGCAGGCAGGTAATACGGATTGCTAGCAGTCCTATTGCATCATCTTCTGCCGGGCAGGCAAGAGATGAGGATGGCTAGCAGTCCTATTGTAACATCTTCTGCCGAGCAGCCATGAGATGTGGATGGCATGCAGTCCTTCTGCACCGTCTGCTGCCTGCCAAAGATGTAAAAGATAAATGGAGTGTATCAAAACAAGAAATAGACCAGATTTGTTTTGTACTCATTTGCACACACACCCCTCCCCCCGTCTAGGGGACTCATTCCTCTAGGTCACACTGCAGTCACTCACAGAGAAGGTGCAGCGATGTATCTATCATCTAGCCATGTATCAATCAGAGGCCAGACTAACCTCCTTGTTCCAATAAGAACAATAACTTAGGTGCACCATTTCTTATTGGAACCCTCCATGAAGTCCTGCCTGAAATACTTCTTGATGTAAAGCCACCCCCTTTGTTGATTTTAGCTCCCTGTAAGCCAACCCTGTAAGCCGTGTCGTCAGTCGCCTCTCCCTGTGTCAGAGCAACGGCAAACAATCGTGCATCTGAGTTGAGAGTGCTGTCCAGAGGAGTCACAATGGAGCACTCTGGGATAGCTCCCGGAAGCCAGTACCGTCGAATTGTGTCCACAGTACCCCAAATTCGACCCAGCAAGGCTGATTTAAGCGCTAATCCACTTGTCAGGGGTGGAGTAAGGAAATCGATTTTAAGAGCCCTTTAAGTCGAAATAAAGGGTTTCATCGTGTGGACAGGTGCAGGTTTACATCGATTTAATGCTGCTAAATTCGACCTAAAGTCCTAGCGTAGACCAGCGCTCACTATAAGTTTTCCAGATCTTGAATCATTCTTGTAGCTCTCTTTCTGAACCTCTGTTGGTTTTTCCACATCCTTTTTGAAGTGTGGACACCAGAACTGGACAAAGTAATCAGACAGTGGTCTTACCAATGCAGTAATACATATGTAATACCAACTTCCTCCTCCTACTTGATATTCCCCTACTTATTATACAACCAATGATTACATTTGCACTCTCAGCTGTTATATCACACTGCAAACTCTTGTTCAGTTGGTTATATATCATAACACCTTAGTTATTTTTAGTGTCACTGCTTTCCAAGGTAGACCCACTCCCACATTCTGCCAGTTTGATCTAGGTTACTTGTTCCTAGACCATGTGTCCTTGTATTTGGCTATATTAAAATTCATGGTGTTTGAATGAGCCGTGGTTACCAAGTGACCCAGATTACTCTGTAGAGTTGACCTGTCTTTATTATTTACTATTCCACCAATCTTTGTGATCTGCAAACTTTTTCAAAAATTATTTTATGTTTTCTTCTCGATTATTGATAAAGATATTGACTACCAGTGGGTCAATAACAGATTCTATTGAAATTACTAGAAACACCACCATTTGTTGATGATTATCCATTTACTTTTGAAGATTCATCAACTAAACAATTTTTAACCTATTTAATGTCCTACACTGACTTTCTATAGTGCTAATTTTAATCAGAATATTGTGCAGTATGAAATCAAATGTATTACAGAAGTCTAAGTATATTTTGTCAACACGTTTCCTTTTTTTCAACCAAGATTACAGTCTAATCGAAAAAGGTTATTAAGTTTGTTTGACAAGATCTATTTTTCATTAAAGCTCCCTGATTGGCATTAATTATGCTACCATTCTTCACTGATTGCATTCCATACTAGCTGTTCACTGGTTTTTTTGCCTGACATCACTGTCAAGCTATCCTACCTAAAGTTTCACAGGTCATTCTGTTTGCCATTTATAAATATTGATGCACTAGCTTTGGAGAAATTCCAGAGGACTGGAAACAGTGTTCCAAGATATATTAAAAAATTAACAGTGGTTCACAGGTTCAATTTCTATTCAGATTTTGGGGTGCAAGTTATCTAGTTCCCCAGAATTAAAAATGTTTAAACACAGATGCTGTTTAATACACTCCTTAGTTATTGTTGGAATAGAAATTATTTCTTTACCACTGTAAGATATGAATATACATCCATCTTTCAAAATAAAGAACAAAAATACTTATTAAACACACACTTTTTGTGAATCATTATTAACAATCTTAACACTGCCATACTATAAATCTACTGCTTTGTTTTGTTTTTGTTCTTGGCGTATTTAAGAAAAATCCTTATTGTCCTTTGCCCTAATAGCCTTAGACCTGTTCCTTGATACCTTTAGCTTCCCATATCAAATGTCTACATTTTATAGCTTCTGATTTACAATGATTGGTGTCAACTTCCCCTTTGTTTATATTTATAACATATTATTGCTTTACAATATCTATGAAGACACTAGACTCCCAGCCAGCAGTGTGGCACTTTGAGCTGTTGATCTGAGATTATAGTGCCAACTGCTGAGCACTGCAGGTTTTCTTTTTATTATCATTTTAACAATGCTTTTAAAAACATTGTATTCTGTAACATACTGTATGGGTTTATCTGATCCCATCTCCTGACCAGTAGAGAGTGTTTTATCTCCGGACTCTGATTGGAGAGGGTGTGTGTATCTCTCCATGCCCCCAAAGAGGGGAGGAGAAGCTTGGAATTACACTGTCCTTCATGACAGGAGTTAAGCAGCCAATTACCAAACCTGTGTGGGGTACTGTGAAAGCAGGAGGGAGAGCACCCGTCACCCTGCTACTCTGTTGTTAGATGCAGGCTTTGTGTTTTAGTGATATCAACAACTGTTGCAGGAGATGCAAAAACAAAAAGCAAACACCCACACCACTCTTGGGGCTTGTCTGCCCTGCAAAATTAACACAACTGTTACTCCTAACTTCTACACACAAAACCGCTTAATGCAGGACCTGTGGTGCTATTAATTTGATTTGGTCAGCCCAAAAGGGGGTATAGGCTAAAACTTAAGTGAGCACAACTTGTCAGCTACTAACACAAGCATTCTAATGTAGATGCAGGTTAGTGCCACTCACGTGCTGCAAGCCCTCTAATGCCATCCCACAATTTCCACAATGGGAGTGGGCAGGTGGAGACAAGGCATGAAGAAATCTTGTTTACAGTGCCCAAAAAGACAGACCAGTTTCCCCATAATCCACTGGGAAAGAATTCAAAAGCAGCTTAGCTTACTGCAGTGCTAAGAGCCAGAGGATCTGCACCACAAACAAGTGAATACCATCTCAATGTGGACACAATAATGTGAGTGTTGTTTCACAGTGTGGTTGCTCTCTCTTGAGGTAGACTAACTCAAGAGCAGTAGATAACTCAAGTTAATTCTTGAGTGAAGATTTACATTCAAGGTATGTCTACACTGTGTTAAAACATCCACAGCACTGAATCTCACAGCCTGGGCCAATTGACTTGATCTTGCAAGACTTGGGCTGCAGAGCTATGAAATTGTAGTGTAGGCATTCAAGCTTAGGCCTTAGAGTCTGTGCTCCAGCCCAGGCCCAAATGTCTGCAACTGCAATTTCATAGCCTCAGAGCCCAAGTCTTGCAAGCTTGAGACAGCTTATGGGAGCCAGCCGTGGCCGTGCTGCCAGTCTTCTAATGCACCGTAGATGCACCATAAAGGCCTGAACTTAGAAGGAAAAAAGCTGTCAATTTCCCTTCAATCTAAATAAAGATGTTAAAAGTAGTCTGTTCGTGTTCTGGGATCTCAAACAGAGGGGAGTTGCATTTGATGGTAATGGGGGTGAGATGGAAGTGCTTGCAGGGAGAATCAGAAATGAACTGGGTAGGGGAATGGGTAGGTTGAATGATTCAATGGCCATTGTAGTCTCCCCTGGATGTTTCTATTCTGGCATTTAGCTGTGATGATTGCATCCTTTGACTGGCCACCTTCAGGTGGCTGTGAAGGTGGAACAATGCTGACATTTACAGGGGTTATGGGATGGTGTTTTTGGTTATGAGGACTTTGGCTGCTCAGTTAACTTGGGAGTGGACCGGTGGAGATAAGGCATGAAGAAATCTTGTTTACAGTTTAAACCAGAACCTAGATGCTTATTTTCAGCTCCGGATATTTCACCGCTAGGTAAGTCTCAACTTATATCAGGCACCTACAGTTCTAAACTTTTAAATAAATCGTAATACATTTGCAATTACAGCAATTAAATAGGTAGTCAAATCTTGTATTTCAGTATGTAAACTGATTATCTATGGGGATCAGAAAGTAGTTCTCTCTCTCTGTACAAAATTAGAAAAGTACAATTTATAATTTTCACATTCTCTTGAAGAAACAGGTTTTGCCTGCTGTTAGAGGCTGAATATCAGGCTAGATGGGCTGATCCAGTATAGCAGGCTCTCTTCCCACATTGCTAAGTAAAAACAAAACATTTTTCATGATGTCACTGTAGCGTTTGGTGATTTTTTTTAAGTAAACATCTGATGCCATGCAATACGTGTATGATAATTAAAAATTGATAGCCTGATTAAATATTCAAATTGGTCCTGTTTGTAAATCTGGTCAGCATTCAACAAATGAAAAGTAGTAATAAATGGGGAGTAGTATAATGTTCCTGTTAATGCATGTCTTTCCTCTGCCACAGTTGATCTTAATGTTTCTCTTAGTTATTCCCCTAGTATGTGATGTATAATGTACTATTAATATAATTAATTTAGTAAAGCAATTAAATGGCATCTTTAATTGCTCCTTGACATATTGATCTCATATTGAGCTTTAAAATGTCTTTTAAATATAATTGAGCCCCTAATCCTGCATTCTAATCAGCACAGGTAGACCCTTGTGCCTGTGTAGAGACCGTTCATATTTATGGTACTGCCACATGGGTGGGCCCTTATGCTTGCACAAACAAATGGCAGGATCTAGACCAATGTTTGTACCAACAATATCTTGTGTGTAAACAAGCTGTGCATTTAATCTGATCTCTGTAGATGGTCTCTGCGTATGTCTCATTGCTTTAAAAGGGGTTAGTGCATTTTACTTTGTCTAATGTAGGGAAGCATGTAGATTGGATATAGCATTATAGTCTGCACCTGCCTTAAAAAATAGTTAAAATCAGCAGCCCAGACTTAAAATTCTTGTGTCTTTCATGCTGCAGCTGCTGCTTTTTGCATTAATTCAAAAACAATGCACTCCAAGGTTAATGTGCTTTTCTTGTGAATAATATCCTTGCACTTACATAGTTTGTAAGTTCATAGTTCATCAGAGGCTCTTGTACTGATAAAAAGGTGGGTGAGCATTATCCTATTTTACAGATGCTTTATCCTACAACTCATTGAAATCTGTGGCAAAATTCCCATTAGAAATAGAATCCAAGTTTCAGGACTCCATTTATCCTGTTCTAACCATGAGAGCACAATTTTCTAGACCAAATCTCCAGTTGTTTATTATTGTATAGCAATACAAGAAACTCATATTGTGGGTACCTCATATTTGAGTTTTGTACATACTTCGACTTTCTATCCTAGTCTTGGTATGTACCTGTATTTGTGTTTCAGGTGCTAATGTAACTTAATCATATTAAAAGGAAGTTCATTTAAACTGGAAAAAATGATTTATGTTAGATCTGAAATTTTGTGTCAGGGCTTGGACATGGCATTTTTAGAGGGATACACCAATTTGTGCAGATCTAGCTAATAAAAATGGACACCGAGTAATATAAGTCTTGACAGTTCCTATCTGGAGGTCACTGATGTGAATATAACATTGCATGCCACTGTATTGTGGAGCAACAGAAGAGTGAACAAGGTTTAAGCAATGTTTGTGAATATAGTAGTGGATAAACTTCACTTTGTTTTTTATTTTGAGCACAAAGGGAATGCTAATCTCTACCAATACTGTATTTTTCTGTGTAGTTGTGTGTTTACCTAAACCCTAACCTCCAAATGTTGTTAATTGTCCAGTGATATATTTATTATTTTTAAATCTGCTATTTGGTGATGCTGCCATTTTGTGTAAAAGATCTGCAGCAATGTTTGGGGAGTGAATTTGCCTGGGTAAGTAGTATGAATAAAACACATCCATAATATTGCATTCGATATAGTATCTTAGTACTCAATGTTCCTATTTTCTTTATACTTTTATACACACACACTCTGCACAGTACATAGTGTTATGCCATTTACATTATGGGGTAATAAGGTTTAAATTTTTCACTTAACTACAATATTGCCACACAGTTAAAATTATGCACACCATTAAATTGATATGCTACATTTACATGCATTCAATGATGTGGAATGTACACTGAATATATAGTGTATTTCTAAATACTAATAAATCCACAGTGAACCTGTTCTTTACTCTTTTTTTTTTTTTTTTTTTTAAGTTGTGGCACTAAATTACCACATAATTACCATGTTGGTGAATGATAGAATGGGAGTGTCTGTGCTGGTTATAATAACTTTTTTTATAAATCTGCAGCATCCCTGCTATGCCTATTTGTAGCATCCCATTTGTATCTATTATGTGGAATATTACCACATACGGGAATGGAAACTCCACTCGTTTCAACACGTGAACTTTCCTTTTTATGCTTACATTGCAGTTGAAGCCTATGTTTCAATTCACTAAAATTGTGGCGTTCTGGGGATCTGCTAGGACCACTATCCTGTTCTATCAACTGAATTCTTGCCTTTCTGCAGCTATATGACAGCATGGCTCCTGCAGGAGCCCTGGGGCAGGACTTCCTCTAACTTTGTCGCCATGTTGCAGAGAGAAGGGGAACCTTGTGCATGATTTTTTCCCTTTGGGTTTGGAGGGAGGAGATCACACTGCAGCCAGTCCGACCATCTCACAACATCAGTGGCAGGTTTGAATCCCTCTGGAGTTTCCATACTTGGCTTCTACAAGATCTCAGAAAAGGGGCACCATTTAATGGACCCATTTCTTTCCTAACCCATCCCACCCGTTTCCTTGGCCCACGTCTGCATATTTTGGTTTTCCTCCAGTACCACTTATGGAGAAAAGCACAAAGCCTTAAACATTTTAGCAGTATACATTTGTACTTATTTTGAGGGTAGTTCTCCAGTATTATTCTTTAGTTTAACAGAACTAATTAAGGTTACGTTCACTAAATAGCTGTGACCATTGTGTCTTTTACTTAGACCATAATCCCTATTAACTAACTTTTTTCCCTCTTAGGCCAAAAACATGCACACTCTGACTTCTTTTTAATTCACAAAATTGAAAAGAATTATTCTCAATTTACCAAGAAAAATATGTGAATGTCAGATGTTGGCAGTTAGAAAATAAACCAGCCCACTCAGTGATACGTTTTCCTACATAGAAAGGTGTGGGGTACAAGCAGCATTTTATAATTACTTCTAGATGGGCAATAAAATTCCATATTTTTATAGTTGCTTATATGATTATATGTGCAAGATAATTTGAATATTAAAACTAACTTGAATATTAAAAGTAACAGATGGTTTCTAACGCTTAGTCTCTAATATTATTTCCCTAATGTTGTCACATCAGCGAGGCAGAAACTTCCTAAACGTACCAATAGTGGCATTAGTTAGTATGTAAATTTGATCTTCAAACTCCAGTAGCCAACAAGTTCCCTGAACAATTGCTCACATTTGTTGTCTTGTCACAGTTGTGATTTGAATTGCATCTTGGTGCTCTTTCATGGGCTGCTGGAACCTTGACCCTTCTCCTGGTACCTAGGTATCTGTTTCAATTTGGGGTTTTGTTTTTTCTTGAAGTTGCAACAATAGCAGCCCAAAAAGCTCTAGTCAGCTATAAAACATAGTTCTTTACAGCAACCTTGAAAAATTACATCCAAAGTATTACCAGTGAATTCTCTGGTCTTAGTGCAACCAAACAGAACTTGTCTCTCTATACCTACCAAGCTTGTGTACCACCATGTTTAACACTTTAATTGTTGCTGGACAATGTACATGTTTTGATTGAACTTCTAATAGAATACTAATGACAATAAATGAGATGTCAAAAATATACCAGGTATGTCAGACCACCTTACAGAAACGTTTCTTGAACATTTAGGATGAGATTCTCCAAAACTTTCAGCAATGGCTTAACTCTTCTTCCACTGGCTACAGTAGAAGCAAGGTTAGGCCATTGCTGAGCACTTCTGAAAATCCCATCCTTGTGTTCTACTAGGCTGCATCGAGTATTACATTTATCCATACAAATTAGAGAACATGTCCCAAATGGTCTATGCATTACTAAAACTCCCCAATGAAATGGATTAACATGACCTTTTTCTTCTTACTCCAATTATTGAATAAAAAATTAAGAAAAATAGCATATACATATAGTTTTTCAAAATAAATTTTCATACATGTTTTCACTTCAAATGTTTTCTCGGACAAGTATTGTTAGAGCACTTTTTAACCTTTTGAAACCTTACTTCATCTGCCATTTTAAATGTAATGTAATGTTTATTAATAAAACTTGAGTCAGGTCACTGAAGTGCTGTCACCATTACATAGTACTATTTCTCATTTTCCTGGCTTGCAGTCAGGGGTTTAGATGGCAAGCTGTGAAATACTATTTTTCTGGCACTAGCATCTGGCTCTTTGGCTGACTCCTCAATCAGTTGTGCTGGCAGCATTGGAGTTGTCTCTGGGTCTCTTATGTGGCTGTGTTGCAGATGGGTTTCTTGTGCTTCTAACTCCATGACATGTTCTTAAAAATGATTTGACTTGGAGGGATTTGCTTTTCTCAACAAAAGTCGAGCTACATATCTGATGGTGTTGTAGATAGCTTCCTGTTGTTAAATTCTCCCTCCCCCATCTTAAGGGGAGAGTAAACGCGAAACTGATAGCTCTTTTACAATCTCAGATCTGCCAGTGAAGCATGTATGGGGGGTGGGGGAAATCTCTCTCTCAATGGAAAGTTAGGAACTGGGATGCCAGGTTCCCTCCTGACAGCAGCTAAAAATGAATTCTAGAAACATAATATCAGTGAATTTATTTTTATATATAGTTATCTGTTGTATGGCATGGAACCAGAGTATCTGAACACCTCACAAACATTCATTAATTTATCCTCACAAAACTCTTGTGTTGGGAGAGAATTATCTTTGTTATACACATGAGGAACTAATTTACTAGTGACTCTTGTTTGCTGCCTGCTCATGCAGGGATCCAAGGAGCCATCTTATTCCCCCTGCACTTGCTACCCATATCACAAGTAGCAGCATTCTTCCTCCTATACTGAAGAATGAGCAGGCATAGGTGAACCTTAGCTCCCTGCCTTCCTTCCACGCCCATGTACTGGCCAATGCAGTGTAAATTGTGACTCCAAGTCACTCCTGGTCTGCTCCTGAGCTAGTGCAACTATGCCCTACCCCTTACTCAGGGCAGACTGTAAAACTACAGTCTAGCATAGTGCAATTGTAGATAGTCACATTCACATGGGAAGTGTCTAGTATATCAGGAAGAGAACAGTTCTGAATCCCAGTCCAGTGCCTTACCCAAAATACCATTTTGTGTGTGTGTGTGTGCATGGGCACACGCACATCTACATGATCAGAAACACCAAATCTACAGAAGCCACATTGTAGGAAGTCTTCCTAAATGTAGTTGTGGCTCTAATTGGGCTTTGTGTTCTAGAAGAGGTTGTTGTTTGGGGTTTTTTTTGTAAGAGAAAATAGTTAAATTAATAAGAATCTGAAAAGTGCGGTTTGTTTTAGAGACCTTCTGATGGAGGCAACTGTGTGCCCTCATTCAGTACCCAGCTACTAAATATGGGAAGATTCTGTCTAAACCCCTCCAAGAGGGCGCTGCCAGACATAGCAGCTTCTCTGTGCCAAAGGGATTGGGATAGAAGACACCATTACCCATTTTCAGTGCTGTGTAAGCACCTGAAGAAGTCTGGTGATTTAGCTTCATCTAGCCATAAGAAATCTGGGGTTTTCACTTCGTGCAGCCACAGTCTCTTCTCCTTCAAGGGCTAGATCCTTGTCAGACTTCCATAAGGAGAAATCAATTCCAAGGTTGGCATCCTTGGTGAGGTGATCCTCTTTACTGCATTCTGCCGTAAACCGTACCAAGTTGTCAATTCTGCCAAGTCAAGGGATACCATCAAAAACAACTCAATTTCCTGCTTTGTCTATGGCATTGAGTTCTGTTCCCCCTGCTGTTTTATCAGTACCACCTACGGCCAAGGTGTATGTGGTGGCATGGGATCTGTTATATTTGTTAGTACCGGATTTGCTACTCGTGCAGGATGACTCTGTCACAGTTTCAAGATAACAGCACCTATATTCCTCCTCCATAATCCACCAAGGACACCTATATAAAGGTTTCCGGCTCCCAGCTGTTACCTCTTGGGCAAAGACCCGTATCTCTCTTCCTCCTGACCAGAGATTTCTAAGTTGTACAGCTCCCAGGATTTACACTGTGATATCTCCAGCCAGCCAGACTGCCTAAAAGGCCACTGTTTGTGCTTTGCTTTCTCCTTGAAGGCTAGAAACAGTGTAATTGAAAGTTATCACATAGCTCTTTCTAAGCAAGCGTATTTATTAAGGTGAAAGCATTACAGTAAAAGCATACTAAAAACAATAAAAAACATACACATGAGCTAAAAGGCTTACCAGAGGTCACCCCAACTGCAACCTCAGGCCCTAGTAGGTGTCAGTTCTTCAAAATCCACAACTGAGTTTTTCCCATGGTTGCAAGTTCACAACTGTCTCAGATTCAGAACCAGAATTCAGATTGGGCAGTTCAGCTGTTTCTTCATACAGCTCGGGCCTTTGATTTTGTCTCAGGGATCACATAATCAGCAGACAATGACCCACTCCTCAGGACATAGCTTTGGAAGGCTGGTGTTTAGCGTAGCCAGAGCTGGGGGATTTGCATTAACCTCTCCCCAGGTATTCCCCAGGGAATCCACTTCACATAATTATCCCAAAAATCCCTTCTTTTCTGACACATTTTCCATATAGTCCTCTGAACTCCCAGGCCTCAGATCACTTTTCTCCTCTAAAGAGGTTACATACAATCCTAGTCCACAATAATACATAAATTTTGCATTTATTACAATGGATCCCAAAGATACATAAACTTAATTCCATAATGTTTTTCAATGATATTGTAGGAAATTGGCCCTTCTGGAAGTTATGGGGAGTTCCCCCAGATTTGAGGTCCTCTTCTTGTTGGCACTGGACAACGAGATTGTCCTGCAAGTGCCATCCAAAGTCCTGCCATCCTCGATACTTATGTGACACTAGACCACCTTCTAGGTGCTGTTTCCCAACTGGAACTATCCTTGATACCAATGATGGGCCAGCTTTACCAACAAGATGCTATTCTCCAGCTTGGTACTACCTGTCAGCTACATGAGGGTTTATCTACAGCTATTCTTCTTCCTTCCTCAGAGGTTCTTACACTAACAAACCAGCCTGATACACTAATATACTCCATGATGAGTCTACTGTCTTTGAGTCATCATCTCCTGTCACCGATGACTACAACATTTACCAGGAGCCTTTGAAGAGGATTGGGGAATTCTCTGGGGATTCAGGGTGTGTTGGTTCAAAACGACCACCATTCATGCCCCTGCTAGTGTGGCTTTGGGGCTCACCAAAATCCTCTGACAGACTCTCTCTTCTTTAGCACACATGGCCAAAAGAACAGAGAAGAGGTATCAAGCTCCATCACAGGGGCATGAATATTTTGACTTGCATGTTATCCTAGTGTCTTTAGTGGTGACAGCTATAAACAAAAAAATTGAGGCAAAGCTAGATAAAATTGATTCCCAAGGACAAAGAGGCTAAAAAATTTGATTTGTTTGGGTGAAAGCCAGTTTACAATTTAGAATGGCAAACCACCACCAAGTTTGTTCTTGGACAAAATGGATGAGGCGTAGCTATGACCTAGCAAACAGGGCATTAGCTCACTCCACAAGGACTTAGGCGGCTTCAGTACCTTTCTTAACTTATATTCCCATTTCTGACATTTGCATTGTTGCCCCTTGGTCTTTGGTTTGTACATTTACCACTCATTATACCATCTCCCAGGCCTCCAAAGACCATGCTAATTTGGGAGAATAGTGTTGCAGTCCTTGTTTAGATAGACTCTGATACCTTCCTCCATCAGGTTTCAGAGTAACAGCCGTGTTAGTCTGTATTCGCAAAAAGAAAAGGAGTACTTGTGGCAGCTTAGAGACTAACCAATTTATTTGAGCATAAGCTTTTGTGAGCTACAGCTCACTTCATCGGATGCTGTAGCTCATGAAAGCTTATGCTCAAATAAATTGGTTAGTCTCTAAGGTGCCACAAGTACTCCTTTTCTTTTTGCTTCCTCCATCAGGAACTGCTTGTGATTCACTCAAGTGGAATGGACATGTGTAATGACTTAAGGAAGGCAGAATAGTTATAAACCTGTTCCATAACTGCTGTTCTTCCAGACGTGTTGCACACATCCATTCTACAACCCCCCTCCTTCTCCTCTTCGTCTGAGTTATCACACATATGGTCTTCCAATTTGCGAAGAAAGTGAGAGTGGTTGGGGCAGCCTGTCCTTTATGCTCCTAGCAGACAGCACAAGCACATGGAGGGTGCATGCTCTTCCGCAAAGGGTACTGCTATGGGAAAAGTGCTCCAGTTCCAGTGCACTGGCATGCAGTCCATTCAAGTGGACTGGCCATGTACAACACATCTCGAAGAACAGTTACAGAAGAGGTTTGAAACCGTTTTTTCTTTTCTTAGCCCAAATGTGAACTTGCTTATAGAGCCTGATAAAATTCTCATAAGCCATCAGTCATAATGTTTTCTAAGCAAGTAAAAAAGGGAGTTTTTTCTCACTTATTTTTTCTCACACACTTTTTGTACTCTGACAAATGACAAAAGGCTTCTTTTTGGAATGTCAGTCTTTCTATGGACTTCAGCCTCAGTGATGAGTCATACTTTTTTCTGACAATCAATGCTTTGTTGTTCTGTGTCATTGCAGCTGCTATGGCACTATGAGTATGTGTGTGTATGTATATAGATAGATATATAGATAGATATTTGATAAGCAACACAAGTAGTGCTGCCTGTACTTAAAGTTATAAAACCCTGTTAAGGTTCTTATTGACCCTGTTTTTTATTTGCATATTACTAGAGGTGAATGAAGTTTTTCCACCAAAACTTTTTTTGATGAAAAATGCATATTTGGTGACACTGAAACAAGTAGCAAATTCCTGTTGATTTTACTAAATTATTTTGGCTAGAAGAAAAACCAACCTTAAATCTGAAAAAACTGAAGTGTTTTGTTTTGACATTTTTGAAATGAAATGTTTTGATTTTTGATTCAAACAACTTCATTTCAAAATTTTCTCTTTAATTTTATTTTAAAAATGATCAAACAAAAAATGCTTGAAATCAAAACAAAACATTTTGTTGCAGGTGGAAGAAAATGTTTTGACCAGAAATTAATTGACTCTTTAATTTGCCCACAGAAAATGGAAAAATTTCATTTTTGGTTCAACCGAAAGCTATCCTTTATTTTATTTTATAGCCAGTATATACAAAAATCAATTATTCACCCAGCTGTACTTATAATTTTGCCAAACTTAAACCATTTTAAACTAGAGGCAGAGTGTTGTTTTTTGTTTTTTATGGTTCAGCTTAAACAGCTCTGCCATTTCTGAGAATACAATTAGGGGAAAATGTGTTTTGCCCAGGTTTTAAAAAATGCTGAGAGCCGTTTCACTGAGAAACTCTAATACCTCTATCCTTGAAATTTAGCCTGGTGTCAGGATGTGCCTTTTGCCGTCCCTTTGAAAATTTCCTGAATGTGCCCGAACTATAAGCCTCTGGAAAACAGTGTTTGCATGTCCTCAGTAGAGACTTGTTAGATTTTGGCTGCTAAATTTTCTGAAGACTCCATCTGCAGTGAACTCACAGCTCCTATCTGTGACTAGACTGGTCGTATAGAGCAACTGAGCAATGTGGGGCTGAGCAGGGTTTTGCCAACAGTTGCTTCTCCTGAAGCCACTCTGACATGGGAACTGAGAGTCAGGAGAGCACAGAGGAGACAACAGTCTCATTCACTACACAACTCCAATTGATCTCCAGAGCAGCTCCATCCTGTGTACTGAATGAAGCAGCAGTCCCATAGGAAAAAGTTATATGTGGTAATGTAAATGAAGAGTGTCTCATGCATACACACAAAGTGGCTGAATTAAGGTTTCACAGACAGCCTTGATTCTGGCATTTTCTAACTTTTGAGTCATTAACTTTGCCACCTTATTGTTCTTTTAGTGCTGTTTTTTGTATATATAATAATATAATGAACTGCTCTAGCAGATACAATTATATACCATTATAAGAATATAATTCTTTTTCTGTGAACTTTCACTTTCCAAACTGTAGGAACCAAGGAAACAGGTAGAATCCCGAGGGTGAAAGTGTTCATTAGCATGCTAGCAAACTGCTCCAAGGAAGTTGTGTCCTCAAACGCACAAGAGGCGTGGAGTATACTTTGAAGTGCTCCAAGGTACTGCAGTTAAATCATGTGAACTACTGGATTTGTTTTTGTACAGAACATTTGTGTATCCAATTTAAAGGAATCACTACTTAAATAGGTTCTAAGACATCTTTGAAAATTGGTGAAAGAATGGAAATGCAGCTGCAAACCCAAACAAATTAAAGGAAGGGAAGACAATTGCATATTTGGAGAAAATACGAATCCAATAAGTTAGAAATATCACTGTACTTATGTACGGTTACTTGGCCTAAGGATAAGTTAATATATAACATGTTAATGAACACTAACACCTGGACTCGGCCATGTTTATGCTAGAAAAAATCATCATGTTTTAAAAGTGTTAACTAATATATTAAACACAATTTTGCTCTTAGTGTAGACCAGGAAAGCTGTTCTTAAAAAAACATGCTAGGTGCTAACTCATGGTTACGTACCTCATTTTAAAACACAATGCTTTTACTTAGTGTGGACATAATCTTAAAGATACACCAGGGAGAAATGGAGCTAGAGAGAGAGACACTGGCTAGAGACCAAAGGCTCTTCTTCTTTCAGGGAAATATTGGAACTCAGTTTATTGGGCTACAAAAGAGAAGACACACATGAGTAATATATAGTCTACAGAAAACGTCCAAACTTCTGTTTCTAAGCTTGGGGTCTTGCTAGCTAGACTTTTGAAGTATTTTTCATCTAGCTGTTTTAAGTGCTATATAATATGTTTGATTTTTCTCTTTGCTTTCTACCCTAAACCAAGTAAACTACTTTTATTTAAGATAACTGGAACTACTTGTGTTTTAGTTGTGTAGACTAGCAGCTAGGGAACAACTGCTGTCAGGCACCCCAGAGAGGAAGAAACTGATCTGTGAATATCCTGCTCAGTTGGTGGTACAGGGAAGCTGAAGGATGACGGGATGAGTCACACTTGCTATGTTTTTAGAAAATATCCTTAGAAATAATGAAGTGTAAAGGGAAAGCTGTGTATTGAATATGCATGATAATGGCTCAATTTGTGAAATTTAGACAAAGCCTGGTCTTGGGCAGGGGAGCAGCACCAGGAGGCATTTTGCCTTAGGGAGGTAGAATAGAAAAGGAGTACTTGTGGCACCTTAGAGACTAACCAATTTATTTGAGCATAAGCTTTTGTGAGCTACAGCTCACTTCATCGGATGCATACTGTGGAAAATACAGAAGATGTTCTTATACATACAAACCATGAAAAAATGGGTGTTTACCACTACAAAAGGTTTTCTCTCCCCCAGCCCCACTCTCCTGCTGGTAATAGCTTATCTAAAGTGATCACTCTCCTTACAATGTGTATGATAAACAAGGTGGGCCATTTCCAGCACAAATCCAGGTTTTCTTCCCCCCCCCACTCCTTTTTCCCACACACAAACCCACTCTCCTTTTGGTAATAGCTTATCTAAAGTGATCACTCTCCTTACAATGTGTATGATAATCAAGGTGCGCCATTTCCAGCACAAATTCAGGGTTGAACAAGAACGTCTGAGGAATGGGGGTGGGGGGGAGGAAAAAACAAGGGGAAATAGGTTACCTTGCATAATAACTTGGCCACTCCCAGTCTCTATTCAAGCCTAAGTTAATTGTATCCAATTTGCAAATGAATTCCAATTCAACAGTCTCTCCCTGGAGTCTGGTTTTGAAGTTTTTCTGTTGTAATATCGCAACTTTCTTGTCTGTAATCACGTGACCAGAGAGATTGAAGTGTTCTCCGACTGGTTTATGAATGTTATAATTCTTGACATCTGATTTGTGTCCATTTATTCTTTTACATAGAGACTGTCCAGTTTGACCAATGTACATGGCAGAGGGGCATTGCTGGCACATGATGGCATATATCACATTGGTGGATGTGCAGGTGAACGAGCCTCTGATAGTGTGGCTGATGTTATTAGGCCCTGTGATGGTGTCCCCTGAATAGATATGTGGGCACAGTTGGCAACGGGCTTTGTTGCAAGGATAGATTCCTGGGTTAGTGGTTCTGTTGCGTGGTATATGGTTGCTGGTAAGTATTCGCTTCAGGTTGGGGGGCTGTCTGTAGGCAAGGACTGGCCTGTCTCTCTCACAAATCTTGGGAGACTTAAAAACTTCAAAACCAGACTCCAGCGAAAGACTGTTGAATTAGAATTCATTTGCAAATTGGATACAATTAACTTAGGCTTGAATAGAGACTGGGAGTGGCCAAGTCATTATGCAAGGTAACCTATTTCCCCTTGTTCCCCCCCCCCCATTCCTCAGAGGTTCTTGTTAAACCCTGAATTTGTGCTGGAAATGGCGCACCTTGATTATCATACATATTGTAAGGAGAGTGATCACTTTAGATAAGCTATTACCAGCAGGAGAGTGGGGTTGGGGGGGAGAGAAAACCTTTTGTAGTGGTAAACACCCATTTTTCATGGTTTGTATGTATAAGAATATCTTCTGTATTTTCCACAGTCTGCATCCGATGAAGTGAGCTGTAGCTCATGAAAGCTTATGCTCAAATAAATTGGTTAGTCTCTAAGGTGCCACAAGTACTCCTTTTCTTTTTGTGAATACAGACTAACACGGCTGTTACTCTGAAACCGGAGGTAGAATAGCTACTTGGAGTGGCTGTACAGTGGCTTTGCACTAATGTGCAAATGGCCCTTTGAGGGGTGCAACATAGTCTTCTCCGATGCAGCTGGCCAGCTCTGCTGTTGTGTTTATAAGGAGCACAGGGGTTGGAGCTGTGGTTCCACCTCTTCTCCACCCCATTTGGAGCACCATACCCCTCCACAGATGGCAGAGCAGGAGGAGCTCTTACACACCCTGGAGTACATGGGATGCAATTCTGCTTGGCTCCCTTATGCATGCAGTTCAAAGTGATGGGTAGGTTCTTCATGTCCTCCTCTTCTCCTACCCCCTGCTCACCCACATAAAGGCAAGGCCAAAACTGACCTTCAGTGATTTTCTCCTGTCTTTTTTCCCCACTGAGGTTTGGTGCTCCAGATACATACATATTTCATTTGCTCCTCCCTCCAAGTACAATGCACACTAATTAAGACAGGTTTTTCCCAGCTACCTGAAATCAAAAGGTTATGAGCTTAACTCCAAGAGTTCATTTTTTTTAAATTAATGTCTATGTGATTTGGCTTTGGAACATAAAGCTGAATGAATTGTGTCTGGCCTGTCTTCCCTAGTGTTAACTAGTTATCAAAGTGGGGCCCTTCATTAATTGACATTTTATGTAGAGGTTTGTCTCCTCATAATGAATCATTGGCTCAACAGCCACTGTTTCCTTGCAAAAACAATGAAGAGTCTTTGTGGCACCTTAGAGACTAACAAATTTATTTGGGCATAAGCTTTCGTGGACTAGAACCCACTTCATCAGATACTCTGTATCTGATGAAGTGGGTTCCACGAAAGCTTATGTCCAAATAAATTTGTTAGCCTCTAAGGTGTCACAAAGACTCCTTGTTGTTTTTGCTGATACAGACTAACACGGCTACCACTCTGAAACTTTTCATAATGACAGGTTTCAGAGTAGCAGCCGTGTTAATCTGTATTTGCAAAAAGAAAAGGAGTACTTGTGGCACCTTAGAGACTAACAAATTTATTTGAGCATAAGCTTTTGTGAGCTACAGCTCACTTCATCAGATGCATTCAGTGGAAAATACAGTGGGGAGATTTATATACACAGAGAACATGAAAAAATGGGTGTTACCATACACACTGTAATGAGAGTGATCAGGTAAGGTGAGCTATTACCAGCAGGGGAGCGGGTGGAGGGGGGGAACCTTTTGTAGTGATAATTAAGGTGGGCCATTTCCAGCAGTTGACAAGAACGTCTGAGGAACAGTTGAGGGAGGGGAGGGGGCGATAAACATGGGGAAATAGTTTTACTTTGTGTAATGACCCATCCACTCCCAGTCTGTATTCATAGCTGTAGCTCACGAAAGCTTATGCTCAAATAAATTTGTTAGTCTGTAAGGTGCCACAAGTACTCCTTTTCTTTTCACTCTGAAACCTGTTTCCTTGCAGAGTCTAGTTAGGTGTATGTGGCAGTTTGTCTAAGGTTTATTTTTAGCTTATCCCTTTCTAATATCCAAGACAGGACAAAATACCACTCCCAGTACTGGAAAACATGATCTGGCGCCAAGTAGATACAATTTTCTGATTCAGATATTTTTCTTATGTTGCCAGTTACTGGAAAAAGAACATTCTTTTTCTCATACAGCTAAGAGAAAGTTCTGTAAGCTGAGTCTGCTCTATCAAAGCACTTTTTAGCACGGACAAAGACAAAGCCAACTCATCATATAAAGCTTTACTGTTAATTCTACCTATAAGATGTTTCCTTGAATGTGTACATATGTAGTCTGAAGTAATTCGCTGTAAATTAAAATTGGCTAGTTTATTTTGATTGTGAATAGTGGGAATATTTCAGTGGTTTCATGTTATCCGTCCTCAGTTTTAAGAGTTTCCTGCTGCATCTATTTACAGATAAATTGAGGACCAGCCTTTACTACATTCCTTTACCTTTTTTACCATCGTGTGCACATTGTTATTTTTAGTCCCTGAGGTCCGCATATGTATTTTTGTAATTTATTAAAGTATTTCAATATGCTTCTTCATGAATTGTTATATTCAGAATTGACTGTCTGGTAGGGAGTTTCCCACCTTTGGAAATGGAACCTTTAATGGTTTCAGTCTCCCGTGTGGTGGTTGCATTTTTTGTTTGATTTTTTGTTTTTTTTCACCAATGTTGCTTTGCTGGTGGAAGAAAATTGAACCTTAGCCAATTTGTTTTTTCTCTAAACACTTAAGTAAATGGTCAAATCTGATTAAAATGGTGGTGGGGGGGGTTCTGTTTCTAATTCCAATTATACTTTGTTTACATAGCACTTGTATACTTGCAGTAACTTTATCAAAATTTAGTTTTAGGATAAATCAAGAAAATAAGAATATTAGGGAAATGGAGTCAAATAACAAAAGAAACTAAGTCCCTGATCCTGCGATGGGATTTGCATGTGTAAATCTATATTCATACAGGGAATCCCATTGATATGAAGCATGTGAGTCCATGCATGTGGATCCTTTTGCAGGACTGGGTCCTGAATATACAGGGAAAACTGTGATTCAAGCTATAAACAAAGTTCTGTCAGTTGAACAAAGTGAACAAGCAGTGGGGGGGGGGGGAAGAAACTCTATCTCTGACAACTATAGAAATTGTGGGTATTAGTGGTACTATAGGAGGTTTTAAAGAAACAAAACTTCAGACATAAGTGATTTGTTTTTAAGTTGACTTTGATCCCTAAAGTATATCATATAGTTTTGTGTGTGTGTACAGAAATCAGGACTATAGAAGTTTTTGTCATTTGCAAGCAAAACTGCATTTCTTTTGATTTGGGAAATAAATTATATATACTTGATTACCTACACCTACACTGTACTAGTGTATCCATTACAAACTAGATCTCATGCTCTCCACAGTGAGCGGAACATAAACATTGCCACAAGGCCCCTGGTTTCTCCAGCAGTCTATTGCAGCAGAATTTTTAAAATGGATGGTTTTACTGACTTAAATATGAAAATACCTTTTGCATATTTTGATGTTAATTGCAATTTGTTTTACTCTCCCCCTAAAATTTTGATTTTTCAATATGCTGTCAGGTCTTGTCTTGTATTGTACAAAACTCCATTGTAAAGTTGTCACTGTGAAGCTGGAGATTTTAATAGCTGGGTACAGGGAAAACTAGGGGACTTGGCATCTGGAAAGTTGAGGTGCAGTTTGGGGTTATGGGATAAGTACAACTCGATGTTTCTGTCTGTCAAATACTTAACAATGCTAACATTTTGTCCTCACTTGCCTTCGGAGTAAATACCCTGTGGTCTTAGGAAGAGAACAGTGTTTACACTTGGTTAACATTTGGAAGGTTTCATGATCATGGGGGCTATAAATATAATTTTTGTAATGAAAGTTTGAAGCTAGAGCAAAATTCTGTGGCATTTGATGGATTCTGCAGTAACCTGTGCAGGCATGGAATCGCACAATATACAGTGCACTGATTATAGGCAAGTGTATTGTATCTTCTCAGTGGATAAGTATTGAGTATAGTCACAATCGTGGAGAAATTAGCAATAGAAAACTGTTATTTTTAATACTTGTTTGAAATAATACAATGTCCTGGGCACTTTCCAGACTATAAGAAGGGTCAATCCCTGTGCCATGCAACTACATCTATTCAAAATACTCTTAGGTCTACTTATTGCTATGAACATGGCTCAGAGAAGCTTGCTATTTGATGCTGTCACAGCTTTGCTAAATTTAACACAGCTGTAATTCTGGCAAAATAAATAAATAAATAAAACTGATTTATCGGCGCACAGCTGCAGATGCGACAAGGACTTAAGTTTGTTTTGCATAGCTACTTTTTAATATTACCAAGCCACCAGTTATTCTTGTTCTCCAATGGCCCAGTCACCTCTAAAAGTTCAGTCCGCTTAAGGCTGAATTTGTTAGTTGAATGAATAATAAAGTGCTCAGCCATGTTAGGTGAAACTATCTACTTTACTGAGGAAAATAGTTTAACCCTTTTCAGTTTGTTGGTTGTGAATGTGGGTTCCAGTACTGCCACTCAGAGTTGGGCTCTAAATTAACACACATACTACTTTCAGTGCTCATTGCCTCACTGGAGTGAAAGAGGCCAAATGTTTACTCTCTGTGTGGGTAATAGGAGATATACCTATGCTTCAGAGTTCTTTTGATTCTTATGACTTATTTAATTCAGGTGTTCTCTTAAGATTTGGAGGTGACTAAGATGGACAAGAGACCATGCAAGACTCTGCGTGTAATTTTTTGGGCTGAATTTCTGTATTATGGTCTGGTACCAAGAGAGTTTTGCTTAGACTAGGAATATCTAATTAGATTTTGGGCAAACTATTTAGCCCACCTCTGTTTTATTGATATGACTGCAAACTCTAATAACTGATTTGATTACACAAGCTAAATACTGTATTTGAACTGCCTCACCAACCAGTGAAATGCAGCAGTCTCTAAATTGGAACACGGAGAAGGAAGTAAGAATGAAACTACAGAGAAGTTTAGGTCAATAGAATATACTTGATATGGATTTTGATTAGGATACTTGGGTCACCCTCATACTTGATACAAGTGCTATAGGGTCTTTAATGACCACAAGACCACACCACCGTGGCCCAACATCATTTTAAATTATTTATCATTTTAGATAGGAATGCATCTGTCACATTCTCTAGATATGCATATGTAATCACTAAAGCCAAATAAATTAAAACTTAACAATATTGACTCAACTATAGAAAAATCGACTAATTCTTCAGTAACAGAAACTCAAACTTCTCTTAAGCCATGTTGTCAAGCAGAAGCCTGGGTAAATAGATACAGCTTGCATCACTTCTTTGAAGATTAACAAATGCTCTGGCTTTGTCCAGCGAATGAGGAAAGCAAGTTCTGGAAAAAAGGACCCTCCTCAAAGGCTGCTCTGTCTCCAGCTTCAGACATACAAATCTAGCGACTGCCAGTGAGAGCCATAAGAAAAGGAGTACTTGTGGCACCTTAGAGACTAACCAGAGAGCCATGTAGCTGGTCTCAAATGTCTGGACAGAACTTAAAGTAAGACACAGTCTAAGAGCCAAATTGACCATGCTGAAGGATTGTTATAACATAGTGATGCTTTGACCATACTGTTAACACAGCATGGTTTGTCTCTATTGAGTGAACTAAACCACATAGGTTTCAGAGTAGGAGCCGTGTTAGTCTGTGTCCGCAAAAAGAAAAGGAGGACTTGTGGCACCTTAGAGACTAACCAATTTATTTGAGCATAAGCTTTCGTGAGCTACAGCTCACTTCATCGGATGTTCATAATATGTTACCAAAAACTTTAGAGGGCAACTTGTGGGATGCTGTGGCGTATGATACACTCCCCCATTTTAAACTGCCGTTGTAAATGAGCTGTAAGATACCTAGTGCCTAAACCATACTGGGCTTTAAAGATTAAAATCAGGACCTTGAATGGCACACAAAACTAAAAAGAAGCCAGTGCAATCTGTGCAGTGCAGATGTAATATGTTCCAAGTGAGAAACACAGTTAAATGGGGATACACATTTCACACTATAGCAGCTGATAATCTTTTAAGCTTGCCCCATGGAGAGCACATTGCAGTAATCCATTTTGGAGGTGACAAAAGTCATGGATAACACTGACAAGATCTGCATTTGAAATGAAAGGTCACAGCTTCCTGGCCAAGCAGGCACCTTTAATGTAGCTGCCACTACTACATGATGATCCAGAAGCAACTGAGAATCTAACAAAAGACCCCAAATATGAACCTAGTTAGCAAAAAATATTGTCCTATCCTTACCTCCCTTCACCCAGCTGCACTTCATCTAGCTAGCTCTAACCTAAGTCCCACAATACCATCCATTCTTTTGTATTCAGCTTATGGACAATTTTTAATAAACTGAAGTGTTATATTGTGGCTTACATTATCTTGGGAACTCCAGGATTGCCATTTATGTGACTGGGTAGGATAGTCGAGATTGTGTAATAATGTGAGGGAGGGAGTTTTGTAAACTGCCAAATACAAAAATAACATTGAAATTCTTGCTCATTATAAGCCCATTTTATTGATGGGTTGTTCATTGTATGTGGGAGATGGAAGGCTAGATTGTGGTGCTTTTGTTCTTTGATCAATTTGGGCTTGTCTTGTTTGTGACACAGTGTTTTTAGTTATTTTAATGTTAACAGGCAGGTAGACCATATGCTCATAACTGAAAGGATGATTATTAAATAACAAGCCTTGCCAACTTTGGGATTCATTAGAAAGCTTGTCACATTGGTAAGTTCTACCTTCAATTCCATCCTTGTTATAGGACGATTAGGATATTCCACAGGAAGCTATTGAATATGCTTTCTATATGTGAAGATTTACAGAAGATTAAAGGCAGATGTTTTGCAGTTTGTGTGGGTTGGGTTTGTGTTTTTCCCATTCGTTCTCCAAAAGCATTTTTTTTTTAAGTTTATTTTTCAGTAAACAAGAACGTGATCCGATCAACTATATATATGAATACATCCATCTTAATCAATTATTATGATATATGAGGAGAAGAGAGTCTTCGCAATATTTATTTCTAGTTAATAAGTGCCAAAGCTCCATGGGAAAACATGCAGGGGTATGCAAGGGTGATCAGGTTACATGAAAGCTCCTTTCACAGATTTTGAGTGCCACCCACAGAGTTTGGGCCATTTTGCTTGACAAAAAGTGAAGATGATCAATTATGGTGTGCTGACTATGACATCATTCATAGTCTAAATTTAATTTCCTACTAAACATCCGCCTGGTAATGCTATAGAAATAGCTTCCTATTGATTCATTATCTCTGCTCCTTGTCTTCTAATTTGTCAGTTACATGGAGTTGCTCAAATGTGAATCAGTTTCACTGTTAACAGGCAGTGAATGGAAATACTGAACCTATTTTAATTTTCTTTTTAGCTTTGTTTAAAAGTGATAATTCAAAATATGGATAATTCTTGCCTAGTCCAACTGTATTAATTGAAAACAAGCTATTTCTCTAAAGTCTTACATAGCAGTCAGTTGTTTGAACAGTAACCTAATTTCCCAACCTAGTTTGTAGTAAATTGAATTATCTGTGTTTATGAATTGTTAGTATTCTGTGTGCTCTAAAGAAAGAGGCTGCTTTGAAGGGATGGGGGCACTCAGACTTCATTATATAAACCATCCCATGAAAAACAGCATTGTTAAGTAAAAGCAGTTAATTGAAAAAATTGTTTATAAAAGATCACTTGACAGAGTAAAAATGATGGATATGTACTAAAAATGATGCATATGGACTTATAATCAATAGTTTTCTCTTACTACTTTAATAGCATTGTGTCATTCCTTGACACTGAACCTTAGCCATTTGAATATTGATTTGGATTCTGTTGCACAGCTTCTTTCTGAGTTCATTACTCATGGGCTAATGCCTGCCACCTGTGGAATTCAGTGGCGGTCCACTGTTGTTGCTGGAGACTCCAGGACAAGGCTTCAATCTTCTGCTCATGGAAACTTTTAAATAACACCATAATACAGGTTCAAACTAAATGTATACCCCAAATTATTTTTTTTAAAAAGGAGGAGGAGCAAAAATATACCACCATGACTAAACAACAAAGTAAAAGAGGCGGTTAAAGACAAAAAGACATCCTTGAAAAATTGGAAGTCCAATCCTACTAAGGAAAATAGAAAGGAGCATGAACTCAGGAAAGTTTAATGTAAAACTATAATTAGACAGGCCAAAAAGAATTTGAAGTGCAACTAGCAAAAGAAACAAAAACTAAGCAATACTGAAATAAAACCGCCTCTGAGCACACACCCCTAGTTGTTACCTACCACCCCATACTGGAAGCCATATGAAGGATCATCAAATAACTACAACCCATACTCCATGAGGACCCCCTCCTGACAGAAACCTTCCTGATCTCCCACTTCTGGCCTTCAATCAACTCTTCAGCCTTTCCAAGCTCATCAGAAGCAAGGTCTCCATAGACCAGGACACCAACTCAGAGCAGCACCAGACCCTGCCAGAGCAACAGATGCAAAATCTGCAGACATATCTTCACTGCTACAGTGATCAACACTCCCCCCAACACACCTTTCAAGATCCATGGATACTACACATGCCTATCACAAGTGGTATTCTTCATCCA
The DNA here is from genome assembly GCF_965140295.1 of Lepidochelys olivacea. Taxonomy (NCBI): domain Eukaryota; kingdom Metazoa; phylum Chordata; order Testudines; family Cheloniidae; genus Lepidochelys; species Lepidochelys olivacea. The sequence goes on from NC_140411.1 coordinate 274,231,284, forward strand.
GTGCACTAAATACCTCAGTAACAACTATGTGAGTGAAACCGGACAATCACTATGCTCTCAAATGAACTCACATAGGAAAATAAGACAAATGCTGGATCACCGGTGGGTGAACACTTCACGGAGGGATCACTCTATATCTGACCTGTTAGTCCTCATCCTCAAAGGAAGGCTGCACGACACCTTCAAAAGATCAGCCTTGGAACTTAAATTTATAACTTTGCTAGACTCTAAAAATCATGGACTGAACAGAGACACTGGATTTATGGTTTATTACAACAATCTGTAACCTGCTAATCCCTTTTTTTGTCCTATGACTGCAGAGGTGTTAACAGGCCACTCTACTTGAATAAAGAAAAGGAGTACTTGTGGCACCTTAGAGGCTAATAAATTTATTTGAGCATAAGCTTTCGTGAGTGGAAAATACAGTGGGGAGATTTTACATACACAGAGAACACCCATTGTTTCATGTTCTCTGTGTATATAAAATCTCCCCACTGTATTTTCCACTGCATGCATCCGATGAAGTGAGTTGTAGCTCACAAAAGCTTATGCTCAAATAAATTTGTTAGTCTCTAAGGTGCCACAAATACTCCTTTTCTTTTTGCAGATACAGACTAACATGGCTACTACTCTGAAATCTACTTTGAATAGTCCCTTACAATATGTGCTAACTACTTATGCTAAACAATCTGTTTCACTCTGCGTTCAGCTGTAACGCAAGAGCTTCTGTGTGGCTTGAAAGCTTCTCTCTCTCCTCAACAGAAGTGGTCCAAAAAGAGAGATTACCTCACCCATCTTTTCTCTCTAATCTGCCATTTTGTCACCCACTTAGTGAGATCCCTTTGTAACTCTTCACAGTCAGCTTTGGACTTAACTATCTTGAGTAATTTTGTAGGGTCTGAAAACTCTGCCACCTCATTGTTCCTCAAAACTGGCACTTCAGGCAATCGGTGACTAGAACAGAGGCACATGAGGATCCCACTCCCAACAAAATTGCACCATCCTGGGATTACAGAGGGGTAAGTGAGAAATCTCTTCCCATATTCAGAATGATTCTGATTTACTGAGAAAAGCCCTAAATGGTACTAAGTTACTCCTACAGTACTTTCTTGGGTGTTAGCCAGCCGATGGGAGCAGGCAGACCACCTTTCAGGCTCCCAAGGCCATCTAGCAAGTTACTTCCCAGTTGAGATATGTTTACCGGTATCTCTCTGTTGTGTGGTTCCCATGCCAAGATGAATAGAGTACTGCCTTCCCACTGTAAACAGCCAGGCAAGGTATTACCACATATGCATCACCCCACCCCACACACACACACAAAAGTAATAATTTATTAATGCCTTTGAGGGTATCATAAGATCCAAATGTGAACATCTGATTAAACTAAATGTTTAACTAAAATGTTTATATAAAAACAAAGAAATTGTGTACATCTGGGGAGCCTAAAATTGGTGCAGCAATAGCTTTATCATTGAAAAACACAGTCATACCTTCAGAAAGTGACTTCCTTATAAAGGACCCCATATCCTAAATGAGTGATGACACACTGCACAGCAATTTCAAAGCCTTGGCTATAGATTTTCAGGTGAAAGCTTTTTCATCTATTTAGTAAGGAAAGCCTCCATTGTGACAAACAAGTGGCTTATTGTCTAGAGGTATAAGCCTTGCTTGGAGTTTTCTCGGACATCTCAGGTTTTCTCTTGGTTAAACCTTTGATGTGATTTGTAATGAGCAATGGATTCTAATTTGGTGGCTACAAGGAAGCCATTTTATACACAGTAATAGCCATTACTCATTCTAAAGAGATATCCTGTGAATGTGGATTTGCTGGTGTGGAGTTATTGGGGTGAAATATTAGAGAAATTAGTAGCTGAGATTGCAGAGAGCCTTCAACTCTCACTGTCAAAGCTAGCATAGCAATCCATTGGTTGCTACTAACACCAAGAGTATCCAAGATTACTCTGGCAGATGGAAAAATCTGGAATAAAAGCTTCCAAGGAAATCACGATAAATTTTTCTCCAAACGAACAAACGGTCTCTTTGCACCGCAGAGACAAAAAGAGCATTTGTGTACAAGATCTCACAATTCCTATTCAAGACTCTTCCTTTTGATCCACCCTCTTCACCCAGAATTTTAAGAGGCTGGTTGTAGTCACAGCAGAGCATAGATCGCACATTACGCACCTATACGCAGGCACAGACAACGTGCAAATCAGTACCCTGTCCAAAGAAGCAGACCTCTTCATAAAGGAATTGCTGCTGGAAAAGATTCATAACCACCACTTCTTCAAAATCAAGAGAAGCTTCTGATCCCAGTGCAGAGAATTGTTCACCCTAAGGTCAAATTAGACATGGTTCTGGCTGTAATCTTACCATCATGGTAAAGATTTGCTAAAATCTAAAACTTCATTGCATCAGTCTTTTCCTGAAATGTCATCAGTAGTCAATTAGTTCCAATGGCTAGGATTGCTGGTACTATGCATCAGCTTTATCTCCTGAGTGGGTTTCTCAAAATGCAACTACTAAAAATCCTTCTGAGGACATAGAACAATGCACTCAATGCAATGCAAAATTAGATATTCTCAGATAACATCCAAAAGCCTCTTTGGGTATGTCTCTACTGCAATTAGACATCCTCAGCTGGCCCATGCCAGCTGATTTGGGCTAAGGGGCTTGGGCTAAAAGGCTATTTAACTGTGGTGTAGACATTCATGCTCACTGGGACCCTCCCACCTCACAGGGTCCCAGAGCTCAGGCTCCAGCCTGAGCCCAGATGTCTATACCACATTTGAACAGCCCCTTAGCCTGAGCCCTGTGAGCCTGAGTCAGCTGGCACAGGCCAGCTATGGGTTTTTAAATGCAGTTAGACATGCCCTTTGTGGGTAGAGAGGTACAAACAATATGCTAAAAGCCAACCCAGCTTCCACTCTAGACCCTTACATACTCACTGTGAAAACAAACATGCTTTCAAGACAATTTTCAATCCTTTTAGTACACATCATTTTAGTTCATTAGATACCTCTATCAGGATGTCTTTTTTAAAAAAATAAACAGCAAAACCTGCAAACGTGGCCATACGGGGTCACACTCATGGCCCATCCAGTTCAGTATCCTTTCTGTGACAGTAACCAATACCAGATCCAACAGTAAAAGGTGCAAGAAACCACATAGTGGGCAATTATGATACTGGCAGAGGAAGTCTCCCTCTACTTCCCATTAGAGGTTGGCTTATGACTGAGGCATGAGTTTTTATATCCCTTTGAAAACTAGGGAGTAAGCAGAGATCATAACTTCTCTGTGGCATAGGAAATAATGTCCTAATTAGAGAAGAATTTGTTACCTTTCAAGACAGTTCACATAAAGGATACAGTTGGCATGTTAGGTTTTTGGGAAACTATTCAAAGAAGTCCATCAGAGGTACTGGGTGGAAAAGTATATGAACCCTCATCTCAGGAAGTTTCGCAAAGTAAGTTTCCATTCCTCTGCAGAAAGCATCCTTTGCTAGGAAGGTGCTACCATGTTGGTTTACACGTAACTTCTTAATTTGTAAAGATCTTGCTTTCTCTGGGAGGAGCTCCCATTCCTTCCTATTATTCTTCTGGAATAATTAAACTCTGTTTATCCTGTCCCCTTCTGGCATTTGCTCGCTACTTTCCATGAATAATGAAGGAGTAGAGAAGCTATGCAATGGAATGAGAAATGTCTTACATGATAATTTGCTTTCTGCTAGCACTTCTCCCTGGATTCAACCCACTCTGGCAGTCTGGTAAATGACCAGAATGTACACTGAAATTTTTCTCTAAAAGGAGACAGACATATGTTGCCTTAAGGTTAATTTAATATATTAGATCAAGTTGTTTTAATTCTAATAATTGGTTACTGGAGTTTGGCTATGGAAGAACTCTTCTGGTGGCCTGAGCCTAGTCCTGGAGCCTCCAGCAACATGGGACTGCCTCCAAATTCCACAAGTGGGAATCATTGGCCCATGAGTAATGAATTTGGAGAGAAGCTGCAAACAGAAAATTAGGTAAGATTTCTCATTTCTACAGTCACTGAAGTGAAGAAGATTGCTGCTCTTATACCATCTGATGTGGGTCATATTTTGTCAGAAACATATCTAGATGTCTTTAATGCCATTAATCATTAGGTACCTAGTCATACTCGTAAGTTATCTGATTGAAGTTTGTAAACTTTTTCCAGTGCTCTTTCCTTGTTTATAACTAAGTTGCAGATTCTTTGGGCACAATTTATCATACATACATACATATATTTAAGAAAACTGGTTTGTCTTATTTTTGTGCATTGCTTATTTTCCTTTCAGTATTTCATCCTTTCAAGTTTGACAACTATTAAGTCTTTGTCTCCCACTTATTTATTTAGCCCTTCCCTGCCATGTCATCTCCTGAAGTCTTTGCAGACAATATCAGTGTCCCAGGGGTCCTACTCAAGACACTAAGATAGTATAAGACTTTCTGCCTAAGGAAGCAGTACATGTTGAATTGACCAGAGGCGCTGATGTACTGAGCTGCAAAACACTCTCCACTGCCCGTTCAACTGCTAATGTCCTAGAATGTTAGAGCATTGTTCTGTTGTTAAATCAACAAAAAAAAATCTTTTTTATTTATTTCCTCATGCTGCTTATTCAAGTTGACAGATTTTCTCCTTGGAGTTTTAAGGATACATTTGTATTGGGTTTAGTAACAAAAGTTGTGGGAGTTTCTGAAATTTCTGTTTGATTTACTTACAGTCTGCAGAAATTCAACAATACATCTGTTGTATCAGCACCGAGACTAACAGGAAACCTCAGCTTCCAAGTAGGTCATTGTTTAGGGCAGAGATTCTCACACTGGGGCAGTCAGAGTGGAAAGTATTCTGCAGGGTGCATGAGAAGCTCTAAGGGTAGGGGAAAACGTACTACACACATTTTACCCATAGCAATGAATAACTAGCAACGCTGATTCCTCCAGATACATCAGGTCCTCAGGTTGCGCTGTGCATTTGACTCTAGATGCCGCTGTGCGTTTTGATGGATTTCTGTTAAGCTTGCATCATACAAAGTCATTGCCATCTGTACATGAATCCGTTTCCTATGACGCAGTGTGGAGATTTAATTGAAGGTAGAAGGGGATCTCTGGATAGCTGTCTCAAGCATACAGCCCAGTATGGAATTGCTGTGCTCCAAAAAACAGGTGCACCCCTCACAGTGGTAACAACATTGTGTTGCAAGTAAGCAGTATCTCACTTAAAATATATATTACTCTATACTTAAATGTCTCTTTTGAATCAATGCCTTACTGTTTTTAATATTTAGTAAGAGTTGCCTGTTTTTTTTAATTGGTATATGTACTTGTATAGTGGGGAGAGGGGGTATAAACTACTACAGACACAAAGAAGGGGGGCACGATCAAGTATGTTTGAGAACCACTGGTTTAGGGTAGACTTAACTTGCCAGTGTCTAATACTCTTAGAATTTTTCTTCCCCCACTCCCAAAAAGTGTGTGTGTGTGTGTGTGTGTGCACGCACGTGTGTGTGTTGTTTTGAACTACTTGGCAATCATTTTAATAGCTTATCAAAAAGCTTGATTTATAAAGCAGTAAGCATTAAGAAAAGACCGGGACTGTGTTCTATATTGCTTAACCACATTTATAATCCTTTTGCTTTTATCTCATAAAAAGATGTATTACTCATGCAGCAGAAAAATGAATTTGCTTTTCAAAAATATTATCAGAAAAAAATAACGTTCTTGCCGTTTCCTGTTATAATTAAACATGAGAATCCTCTTTCTTCTGTTTTATTAATAGGTTGTAAGATGAGAATGATTTTTGGTACATAGCACCACAATTTATGTTTCTTATTTTTCTCCATTAACCAGTTTTGGAGAACTTTTCCAGTTGGTCAGCTGGCACACATGCAGAAGAGCCTTATTAATCCTATTTCCTAAGGATCGTAAAAAGCTAAAAACATCTTAGTGAGTTTGAGGTCCTTTTATGATCTGGGGGAAGGGCATTCCACATACCCAAAGCTACAGAGGCAAGATATGAACAATACCCCTTCTGCCACAACAATTCTCAAGCTACAGCAGCCCCATTTTCTTCTTACATGTCTAAAAATACATAAAGTGAACAGCACCGACTTTCTAAGATGCCGGTGGAGGCGGGGAGGCTCAACCCCCTGGCTCTGCCCCAGGTCCTGCCCCCACTCTACTCCTTCCCCCGGACCCCTGCCTCTTCCTGCCCCTACTCCATCCCCTCTCTCAAGCCCCACCCCACCCTGCTTCTTCCCACTGCTTCACCCCCGCCCTGCCTCTTCCCACCCTATTCCGCCCCTCCCCTGAGCGTGCCCTGCCCTTACTCCTCCCCCTCCTGCCAGCGCCACCTGCACGTGCCAGAACAGCTCATCCGCGGCAGGCAGTAGGTGCTGGGAGGGAGAGGGAGGTCCTAATCGGCGGGGCCACCTGCAGGTGGGAGGTGCTTTTGCGGGGAGAGGGAAAGATGGCTGCTGGTGGATGCTCAGCACCCACCATTTTTTTTCCCTGGGTGCTCCAGCCCTGGAACACTCATGGAGTAGGCACCTATGCATAAAATTACATACGAGCCAGAAGGCAGCGAGATATTCAGGACCAAGTCAGTTAGGGGCTTTGAACATTTTAGAATTGAAACCTAAAATTGAATCCATGCCCAAACAGACAACCGATGCAAAGAAGTGGGAACCCAAATTTCCCCCTTCCCACCTTGGACAACTATTGAGCCATTTCTTTCTGCTTTAGTTGCATGCAGAAGTTCAGCCCCTTCCCAAAATAAAGCTAAATTGGAGTAGTTCAAGTGTAATGTCACGAAGGCATACATCACAGCGATCAGATCACCAGAGATGGCTGCAGACTTGTAACATTCTCAGAATGGCAGTAAGTCTGCCATATCCATGGCTGCTAAGTGATCTTTATAATCTGCCCTGGTCCAAGAGGGGGTTATAAAGGAAAAAAGCAAGTGGGAGAAATACAGATACTAAACTTTAAAAAAAAAAAAAAAATCTCCAATGTACAACTAGAATACTATATTCTTGACTATATATAGTGTTGATGCGTATAAATTAGTGGTTCTCAACTCCGGTCCACCACTTGTTCAGGGAAAGCCCCTGACGCGCCAGGCCGGCTTGTTTACCTGCCGTGTCTGCAGGTTTGGCCGATCATTGCTCCCACTGGCTGTGGTTCGCTACTCCAGGCCAATGGGGGCTGCAGGAAGTGGCGCGGGCTGAGGGATGTGCTGGCCACCCTTCCCGCAACCCCCATTGGCCTGGAGCGGCGAGCCACGGCCAGTGAGAGCCACAATTGGCCAAACCTGCGGATGCGGCAGGTAAACAAACCGGTCCGGCATGCCAGGGACTTTCCCTGAACGAAGGGTGGACCAGAGTTGAGAACCACTGGTATAAATGTTATGGATTATCTGATAGTAACAGCTAGCAAAACTATACTGAAAGTTCTGTACACTGTATCCTTTATAAACTCTGTCTCCTAAGTTTATAACATTCACTTGTGAGAACTTGCTGCAGGTTCAAGCTTTGCAGGCAAGGTCTTGACTGGCAAACAACTTTAAAATAAACTACATTCCAAATGCCAAATTTTAGACTCTGGTGCTTAACATTTGGGCATCTAAATCTCTATTTAAACACCTAAATCTCTTTTTTACTGATCTGGTCCAATTCCTATGGAAGTCAGTGTAAAGATGCCTGTTCATTTCAATGGGATTTAGATCCAATTTTTAGCTAACTACTGGTTGATTTGCCGAAATCAAGACCTAGCGCCCCAGCTTTGAAAATTGGACACTAAATCAATTCAATGATAAAAGTTCTAGGAATTTATATTGGTCATGAGCAGGATTTTTTATCAAATTATTACAAATTTTACAAATTAAGATGTATTTTACAATTCTCTAATTTGAAAATCTATCCAGTTTTAAATTAAATTATTAGTATTTTGGAGGATGAGAGGTAAAATTTCAGAATTTTCTCCTACCCTATTTTCGGCTTATAGGGTCATTTCACAAGACTTAAAGAACCGTTAGAGAAGCAGTTACACTTTTAACTTCTTGTGTATTCTGTTTTCTTTTGTAATCTAATGGATATTACAAGGCTAATTTGTGTAAGAACAAAATGTGGCTACTATCATTAGTTTATTTTGGGGAAAGATATATGAGACATTAAAAGAATGTGACCCTTGGCATCTTGATAGAGCCAGGTAGAGTTGATGTGAGTGACCATCTGGTGACTGCTGACTTTGCAGCCTCTTCTCGCAAGAGAGTGCCATTAGGACTCCTGAGGGTGCAAAAAAAAACTGAAATAAAGCAGCATGAAAGGAACTGATACTGTCACTGTGATCTTGAGGCAATGCTCATATATCAGCATTGTTTGATAGTTTAATCTCCTCTCTCTCCCTCAAATTCAGGTTGTGTGTACCCTTTCAACCTTTTCCTCCTCTTGTTCTTTGAGGAAGGCAGTTTCCCAGGAAGATGTAGCTGAATGAGTAGCTAAAAGCTATCTATGGGTGTTTTTCATTGTATAGGATACCTTTCTCTTTTATTAAAAAAAAGAGTTACATTGACTTTAATCTCCAGTAGTAAAGCCTCTAATCCCTCAGTCATACTTACCCAACATGTAGTAGTTGGTGTTGACATCATCTGTGAGGATTGCTGAATTTTCTCCATATACTATGAACTTTTGTTCCCTCATATATCTGCCACAGCCAAAATTCTCTCATTGGTGAGAATGAATGGATGTGATATAAAATTGGACCTTATACAGAAAGCAAGACTGACTCTTTCGTATGTGCTTATGTATGTGCCAATATATTTTTGAAGCATAAAAAAACAGATCTTTATACCTTCCTTTCTCTATGATTCCAACTAAATGAAGTCAAGGACAACTGGCTCTTCAAATGGAGTTTCCACATTCAAAGATGATATGAGCAGTGAAGATCTGCGGTATCGTCCTGCTTTGTTCTCACCAACAAGCTCAAGAAGGAGGCTGGAAGACAAGGTTGAACCAGCTGTGTGTACCGTGGACAAGCGCATAGACATCTCGCCAGCTCTGGGTAATGCTTTAGAGCACATTGTGGAGCAGCTGGATGTTTTGACTTTAGTGAGTATGCAATGGACTAGTAACACTTCCTTAATTAATATGGTAATTCCCTCATTACTGGGTAAAAAACCTGGAGCCACACTCATAACCCAAAATGTGTGGGCTGACTTTACAGATGGCTAGAGCCCTGCTGAATTCTTTCAATCTCATGAAATATTGGCCATGTGAATTAAATTCATTAACGTCAATGTAGAAGGTTATTTAAAAAGCTTTTTCCTGTTATGCAACTGCCAATGGCATTTTAAAACTTTGAAAGGCTATTGTTATATTTTTAACTCTTTGGCTGGCGAAGTTGGGATTTTTCAGTAGTAACTGCTAATGTTGATTTACCAGAAGCCTGCTGTTGACTAGAGAGTGTTAGATTCCAGCTTGAACAATCATGCTCTGGCAGAGGATGAACAAGATAAGAAGGGCAGAACAGTTGAGAGAAGAGCATCCCCATCTTTTGGTAGTTCCAGGACTATAGAGATTTTCAGCTTGAGGGCTCCAGGTTGTAGGTATCAAGGTGGAGTCCAGGCACTGGCATAATTCTAAAAATCATTGTGAGACAGAGCAAATACCAGCATTAATCAATGGCTTCTAATTCAGTTGAAAATTCTCAACATTTCCTCTCAGTAACTCAGCTCCAGCCAATTTATATTTAAGGAATTGCACTTTACTTGGTAATTTATTAAAAGTGTACCTAATTGAAATGGGGTAATCAGATAAATGTAGTGAAAGAAATGCAGAGAGAAAATGCTTAATTTATCAGAAGAATCAAAAGGGCTATAAGTTAATTGTGGAATAATGTAGATTAAAGCAGAGCTGTCTAGAAAGTTACCTTTCTAGAAATAAAGTGAATTCTTGGAGGATGCCTTTTATTTAGTACTTAAAAAAAAAAAACTTTGTTTCTGCAGTGCTCATTTTTGTAGCTGGAGACCCAAACAATATGTTCCGTTAATGGATAATATTTTATTTATATTTAAGCTTGTGTAAATGAATAATTATCCTGGGATACAATACCTTCCAGTAAGTTTTGTTGGGGCAGGTTTATGCCTTTTGACAATCTTCTTAGTTAAAAAGCCATAGTATTAATTTTGGGTTTAAACGGTAGACTATCTGAAGCCAGTATTGCATTCATAGTATTTTGTTGTTCAGTACAAGCCATTGTTTTTGTGTGTAAAGCATTGTGTACATTTATGATATTGCAGAAATATTTTAAAAATACATTACTGTCCTCTTCTTGCAGACTATTTCAATCCTGGAGCAGCGACTGACTTTGACCGAAGATAAACTGAAAGAATGCTTAGAAAATCAACACAAAATGTTACTTCAAGCCAGGCAAGGAGAATAAAAAGTACAAAGGTAGTTGATCTGTACTGATGAATATGTTTCATACATTCTCAGGGAACTAATAAATGATGTCTTATTTAGTCTCACAATGAGCAAAAAGCAACTTTTGTCTGTTATTTTAACCTGTTGCTTTCAGGAGAAAAAAGTGAAAAAGCACATGCAGTACATTTTAAAGATCAGTGGCAAGCTAACATTTCGTTAACATATTTAATAAAATGTAGTTTAGCAGAAGATTAATACAATTTTAAAACACATTTTGGGTGACTCTTTGACATCCATAGAGTGAGGATTTCACTCTTTATTTTGTTTACCTCTCAACCTTTTATCCTCATTACATTCTACCAGTTGGCAGCCTATACTTCAATACTTCTATAAAAGCACTGAACAACAAACTATGCAATTTTAGATGGAAAGCGTTTATTGTGAAAGGAGGTAATGCAGCTTTTTCAACCTAAGTGAGACTTACTTCAAAAAAAGTTGCCTTAAGAACAGCAGGTAGAAATTGTACACATAGAGAAATGACAAGACCTGCCCAACTGCTAAGAAATTGCAGGGGGATTTCAGGGAATTCCGTTTTTTAAGGGTAAACAGATTTTTGATGACAAATATGAAAATAAAGTATTTTAAGCTTTTATCCAGCACTTGAAGCTGTACAAATCCAGTTGTAAGTAAGGCCATATTTTGTATTTCCATTCATTATATATGCCATTAAAATGTAATTTTCCTATTTAAGATTAGCATTGAAGCAAAACTAAGTTTAATATTTTTGAAAAATACCAAACATCAAAGTAAAACTAGCCCTATACTGTAAACCTTTAAGGCCCTGATCCTCCAAATACTTCTGCAGTGCAAAACTTTATGCACTACAAGTAGTCCAATGAAAAGCAGTTAAAGAAACATAAATTAAGCACCTCTGTAAGCCAGTGCAGGATTAGAACCTAAGAGAGTGAGGATTTCTACAATCCTAGTTTGCATTTTAAAGCTTGGATGCATGTGTAAATATTGCTGGTTTGATTATTTTTAATAAAGAGAAGAAGGCAGAAAGGAGACTTTTATTGTAAACATGAATTGCCAATCATTAGAGAGGGATAAATTCTAGCTTCTCTATGATATGAAACTTTTACTTTTTCTTTACATCTTCCTGGTGTCATTAAATGGCAGTTGCAGAGCATCTCTCCTCTAAAATTTACAATCAATATTGAGCAGTCTTTCCTTTCTGCAGCTTCGTGCTTACATTGTGAATTTGTATTTTGCGTAAGACAAAGTGGAGATCATATAAATAATGCAAATTAAGACCTCAGTTGTGCAACTGAATCTGTATAGCTCAGTGGTCACCAACCCGTCGATCGTGATCGACTGGTCAATCCTGGAGACTTTCCCAGTCGGTATGGTGGTGCATCGGGGCTGCCTGCCTCTAAGGCAGGCTTCCTGCCTGCTGTGGCCCCACGCCACTCCCAGAAGCAGCCAGCATGCCCCCATGTGGGGGAGGGGCAGGGGTCTCTGCGCACGGCTCCAGCCTGCAAGCACCATCCCCGCAGCTCCCATCGCCGGGAATGGGGAGCTGTGGCCAATGGGAGCTGCAGGGGCGGTGCCTTCAGAGAGGGGCAGCACACTGAGCCACGTGACCCACAGGGTCTGCAGAAGTGCATTGGCCCCTTCCGGGAGCAGCATGGCCACATGGTGCGCTACTGGCTGGTAGGGTGGTGGGGTGGCCCAGCTTGTGATGGGGAGGAGGTGCTGATGTGCCTGAGTGGGTCCAGGGCAGGCAGGGAGCCTGCCTTAGCCCCACTGTGCCACCAACCGGGCACCACCTGAGGTAAGTTCCCCCCAGCGGGAGCCCGCACCTAAACCCCCAGCCCTGAGCCACATCCTGGAGCCACCACTCCATACCCCCTCCTGTACCCCAAACCCCAGCCCTGACCCTCCTCCCAGAGCCAGCACCCCATACCCCCTCTTGCACTCCAACATTCTTCCCCAGCCCGGAGCCCCTGCTGCACCCAAACTCCCTCTCAGAGCTTGCACCCCTCACCCCCTCCTGCACCTTAACCCCCTGCCCCAGGCTCAGCCCAAAGCCCTCTCCCACACTGCAAACCCCTCGGCTCCAGCCCAGAGCCTGTCCCGAACCCCAACCCCCTGCCTCAGCCCGGTGATAGTGAATGAGGTGGGGAGAGCGAGCAACAGAGGGGGGGTGGATGGAGTGAGCAGGGCGGGGCTTCGGAGAAGGGCCGGGGTGGATCCTGAGTTGCCCTTAAATTCAAAAAATTATCTTGGGCGTAAAAAGGTTGGAGACCACTGGTATTGCTGAACCCCTTTCCTGTGTTGAGCCGCACTGAAATCACTAGAGCTCTGCTTGAGCACAAGGGCACACCCATGCAGATTCGATTGCAGAACAGGGGCCAAGGTGGCAAACGACATATCTCAAACATTATTATTTAAAAGTCTGGTATGATCACCCATTTCTGACCATGCATCACCGGAATCTGTGACGCATAATAATCTGTGAATTTGGTCTATTGATCTATAGGGAAAAAAGGTAATCAGATCAAGACCAAAATGTAAATATGTGTGAACTGTACTTGTAGTTGGGGGAAGAGGTATTTCATAGGGAACTAGCCTTTCAATTTGGTCATCTGGGTGCATATATATATTTCTGTGCAAATATGTACTTGTAAGATGTCTTCCATGATGAAAGTCATTGTTGCAGTTCTATCTATAGCTTTAAGATAAATCTGTCCTTGGATTATGCAATTATTTATACCACTATACAACGTGTGGCTGCATAAATGCTAGCTTTTAGGTCAATGTACTTTGCTTATCATATTTTAATATTTTCACATTCTTACTTAACACTGAGTTTTCCTCATTTGAGTGAGAGGACTAAAGGCTTGTCTACACAGAGCAGCAATGCACACTACAGGGTGTGATTTCTGAAGCACACAAATGTGTTTCACATTAATTGGTCCATATAGACCCTGCTGGTGTACATTAAAGGTTCCCTAGTACACTTTAACAAAGTGCTGTTTGAAATAAAAATCACACACCCCCATAGGATGCATTACCCCACCATGTAGATAAGCCCTTAGAAATGCAACCCTTTAAATCTCAGGCAATTGCTATTTTCTCCTAATGAGCTATCCTTTATTAAAAATAAAAAATCAACCTTATCAGCAGAATCAATTTGTTGTTCTTTGAGTGATTGCAGATGTCCATTCCACTGTAGGTGTGTGAGCGCTCCGGTGCAGTTCTTGAAGAGTCTTTCCCTGAGCCATACCCATTGGGGTGATACGAGCACCTTCTGGTGTCTTGCACCTCACATGCAAACATAAAGGGCTGAGCTGCCCCCGATCCCCCTAGTTCCTTCCCACTGCCCAAGACAATTGTTGGAGCGCCCTTTCTTTGCTTCTGTAAGACATTAGTGAAATCTATAAATAGTACCTGTTGTATAGTTTTAAAGTAATTATTTGGTCAGTGTAAAAAAAAAATTGTTTGTGTGGGTCCATCACCCAGTCTCAATACCAGCTCCAGTACCGGAGATATGCCACACTCTTCGTCTTTCAAGCACTGCCAGTATTGTGGTAAGGCAATGCTTGATGGTGACCCTCATTCCAGTTGCCTTGGGGGAGCTCATGTGAGCAACAAATATGATGTTTGTAAGGGCTTTAAGACTCATTCCAAAAAAGACAGGGCAGCTAGATTGAAATGTCTGCTGCTGGAATTGCAGCTATGACCTGAGCCATCTACCACGGTCCAGGCACCAACAACCTTGGCCTTGGTTAATAGTACACCTCCAGCATTACTGGTACCAAGAGACTGTTTTCCTGAGGGGTTTGAGGCTATGAGAGAGTTGTTAAACCTCTCATTGCTGCCATCACCAGCAGTTCAAGAGTCTTACCTAGCACTGGTGCCCAAGGTACCAATGTCAGCGGTTTCACCTCCACACCAGGCAGTTCTAACTGATTCAGCCATTAGGACACCAATTAAGGCGGTGTCGTCTAAGGGAAAGCGACAGATGATCTCCCCAGCTCCCCTTTCTTCAGTCTGAACCTTCGTCTGTGGTACTGATGGTTACAGTATCGCCATGGTCACAAGGAATAAGCTTCTTCAGATGCTGAAGTGGGATCCCATGTGTCCCAACATAGCCAGTTCCACCATATACCACATGTCTTTTGGAACCCAAGAGGTTCTCCCCTCAGTCAAGAGTGTCCCCACTACCAACGCAGTTGGCTCCATCTACTGGCAATCGGGAGCATCGATGCCACAAGTAACCTAGCATTGGTAATGAGCTTGGCACTGAACAGATTTGGGATCTCTCTCATGAGCAGCCGTAAGAGGAGCAGGAACTGGACTAGCTCCCAGTACCGTTGGCATCCACTTCCTCATCCCCTGATGAGACAATCATGCTGGAAACCATTTCTCTACCTCCTGATGATTTTAAGACTCATCAGGATGAGGAAGATGGCGATGGTCCTTGACATCCATCCAGAGGAGCTCCAGAAAACCCCACACAGGTTGGTGGACATCTTGGCATCTGCAGCCCCAGATAGAATAGCTCTCCCTATTAAAGATGCCATTTTAGAGCCTACCAAGGTCCTCAGGCAGACCCCAGCTTCCCTTTCACAGACTGCAAAAAGAGCGGAGAGAAGGTACTATGTTCCCTGTCAAAGGTTCAAACTCCTATATAATTACCCTTTCTGAGCTCCCTTGTAGTAGCGGCAGCCAATGAGAAAGACAGGGGCACTAGGCATCAACCCCTAAAAATAAATTGGCTAAGAGGCTGGACTTGTTTGGGAGGAGGCTTTATTCCATAGACAGATTGCAGCTTTGTATTGCAAATCAGCATGCTTTGCTGGGCACTATGATTTCACCCTGTGGGATATGGTTTCAGAGTTCAAAGACAGGCTCCCAGATGAGTTGAAACAGGAGTTCCAAACATTAATAAAGGAGAGCAAGATCGTTTCCAGAACAGCTCTGAAGGCCTGGCTGAATACAGCAGATTCTGTAGCTCACAGCCTGAGCTGTCCTGATTACGCTCTTCTGGCCTCCCTCCAGAGATTCAACAGAGCGTCCAGGATCTCCCTTTTGAAGGACCATTGCTCTTTCAGAAAAGACTGAGATTGTGCATAATCCCAAAGACTAGAACAACACTGAAATCCCTGGACATTTGAAGCGGCATTCTGTCCTCATCAGTCCCAGCATTTCAAGGGTTTGCCCCTCAAGCCCAGGACCTGCCAAGGAGAAAGAGCAGAGGTTATGAAAGATGCCCACCAACACCCTCTGCTTCAGCTGCCACCGGGTCATTTACACAAGTGGCATCTTCCAAGAACTCACTACCAGTTCTTAGAGTGCCATCTTTTTCTTTTCCAATTTTTGCAAACCATCTGTCCCACTTCCATTGTGCTTGGGCCCACATCACAACAGATCAGTGGGTTGTAAGCATGGTGGAAGTGAGATATACACTCTAATTTATTTCTTCCTGCCTCCCATTCCCCTTTCTCTTCAGCAACCTCTCCCATGAGGCAGTGTTACTGCAAGAAATACAATCGCTTCTCCTGGTAAGACCTATAGAAGAGGTCCCTCCTTTGTTCCAGGGAAAGGGCTTTTACTCCCAACACTTTCTGATCCTGAAAGCAAAATGGGGTCTCTTATTTTAGATCTAAGGGAATTAAACAATTTCCTAAAAATCAAAGTTCCAGATGGTCTTTCCAGCCTCCATTATTACTTCCCTGGAGCCAGAGGACTGGTATGCTGTTCTCGACTTAAAGGATGCTTACTTTCAGTGGCAATTCATCAGAGCCACAGAAAATTCCTGAGATTCATCATCAGCATTCGCCATTGTTTGCTCACGACCCTTCCCTTTGATCTCTTGGCTGCCCTTTATATATTTACAAAGTGTATGGCAACGGTAGCAGCGTTCCTCTGGAGGTCAGGAGTCTGTCTTCTCTTATCTAGACAACTGGCTGATAAGAGGTTGATTCAGGTCACAGGTGATATCCAGCATAAGCATAATCTGATCCAATTGATGCACTTAGCCTGCTGATTAACCTAGACAAGTAAGTCCTGTCTCTGGTAAAGAAAATAGAATTTATTGGAGGCTCCTGGACTCGACAAAGGCTAGGGCCTAACTACCTCAGGCAAGGCTTCATGCAATGGAAAACTTCATTCTAGACTTAAAGGCTTATCCCCTCATCATGGTGAGAAACTTTTCAAGGCTTCTGGGGCATATGGCAGCATGCACCTATGTAGTTCAGTACATCCTGTGTTTCAGACTTCTTCAAGTCTGGTTAGCAGAGTTGTTTTCTCCAAGAAGGTACCACATAGACATGTTAGTGCATGTACGAGGTCATCTGTTATCCTCCCTAGTTTGGTGGATAGACCTAATCAGTGTCTGCAAGGGAGTTCTTTCCCCCCCACCTCAATAATCTCTTACCTTAGGCCTGGTCTACACTACAACGTTAGGTGGATACTTCTTATGTCGACCTAGTTGTGCATGTGTCTACACTTAAATTGGTCTCCCATTGATGTAAGTGCCCTGTTAGGCCGACATAGTAGCACCACCTCTCTGAGTAGCGTCAACGTACTTAGGTCTATGCAGCAAGTGTAGACACTGCGTTACTTACATCAACCCTTACTGTCCTCCAGTAGCTGTCCTTCAATGCCCTACACTGACTGCTCTGGTCACCATTGTGAACTCCACTACCCACGGTCACCGAGAGCAGAAGCCCCCCTCCCTTGTAAAGCCCTATGAATTTTTAAAAGTCCTTTGCCTGGCTTGGCGAGCACACCTAGCAGTTCTCCATTGTTGAGTGTACGGTCCAGCTGACCATGCTGGCTATATGCTCCTGCCTGGAGTAGGCAGAAGTTATTGGCTCTCCTGGCCTGTGAAGAGAAGAGGCTGTGCCGGCACAGATCCAAACCAGCCATAGAAATGTCGACATCTGTGAGGAGGTTGCTGTTTAGCATTAGTTCTGCTCTTGGGGTATTTCAAAGAGTAATTGCACAGATCTTTGAGGGATCACTAAGTGCTGAAGATATAATGGATGATGTTTTAATAGTAGGGGCCTTAAACACAACGATTTAGGCAAATTGTGCAGAGAGCAAGAGCTCTTATTCCTAACACTGAAATATATGAAATGACATATTGGCCTACAAGTAGTTGTGTATAAATTGAGCGAAAATGTCTTATTTGCAGATTCAAGTAAAATAAAACAGATCATTGAAGCGTCCGCTTTAAACTGCCTAATGGCTCCTCAGAAGTGTAGTGCATTGATAAACTATTTGGCAAAGTTAACTTCACTTCTACTTATGGTCACAGTAACATTATCACTGGGAAGACAGACAAAAACAAGCATTTGAGCAATTAAAAACACTGGTCAATCTACAAATTTCACAACATTATGACTAAGTCAATTGTATTGTCAGATACACGAAGAGAGATGGTTACATTTCCCTAAAAAAAGGCAGAACGCAACTGTGTCCAAGTTGACAGAGATGCTGCAAATTGCTAGATTGCCTTAAATATTGTCTATATATTTGTAATCTCAAGTTTGAAAGTTAGATAAAAGTTTCTTTAAACTATCTTTAGGTACTATCTGTTTCACCGTTGGTAAGTCAAATAATTTAAATTTGTAAACTATGGGCAGGAATCATGCCTTCTTTTCATTATAGGAAACATTTAGCACACCTTTGGGTGTTCACAAAAATAATACTACTACTTAAATACTGGAGATTCCTAGATTCCTGTTGACCCAGGAGAAAAAAAGGGGGGGGGAAATGATGCCTTAAGCAACACTCAAGACAATTAGAAAGCATGTGTCAATGCCGGAGCCAGCAGAATCATTGGTCACTAGCAATGCTGAAGTTGCCAAGTCCAAGCTGAATCTCTCTGAGACTGCAATATAATATACCTGGAGTGAGTCATGTTAGCAGTTTGTCTTGGGGGGAAAGAACAGCCAAATACATACAGGATTGGAATAAACTGGAATTGACTAATTAAGGGATTTTGAAAAATATTTCAATATATATTGATCAGTTACATGTTTTCAAATTTCAAGTGCACAAGAAGAAGGAGTTTTAGTATGCAAGCGTGTGACCCAAGGACCTTTTGATGCCAATTGGCAGAGGGCACAGGCCTACATAAGGATATGGGAATCTCCTGGATTCACAAAAAAAAAGCCATGTAAGGTTTCTAATGAAAGCCTGTGTCACTGGTCATCATAGTCCTTGGAAGGTGTACGTATGGAAAATATATAAGAAGTTATGTATATGTGCTGAAATTATGTTCTCTAGGCCTTGTAGCTAAAGTTGGGTCACTCAAAGTACCATGCCTGGAGAAAAACTTCTCCAGGCATGGTATCTTTGTGGACCTCTGTGTATTCTGTGTCTCACGTAAGAAGTTTATGAGCATAGTGAGTCAAATGCTAACAAAGAACTGGTGGAGATGTCAGAATGAAATTAACAGGAAGAGGTAAATAATGGGAGGACACAAGTGCCCTATTTTCAGATGAACATCAAAGGGCTGGGCTAGTCTATTTAGGGATGCAGAGAGATGATCTGCCATCCTTCCATCTGTGAGGACAAGCTGCCACTGGGCTTGATCTTATGAAAGGGGAATCTCAGCCACCCTTGCTGAAAATGCTGGGAAAAGGACTTGGGGTAAGCGATTCCGTAGGAAATGGGGGAATGTCTAGTGAGTTTAAATTTAGGCTCCAGAAAGCATGATATGATTTTTGTTTTAAATTTAACCATTTGTTTCCAATATTCTTTCTTACTGTCATTTGAATCTCTGTTCTTTGATAATAAACTTATTCTTGTTTTCACTATAAATATATCTAAGTTCTGTGTGTTAAGCAGACTGATGATCCAGAGTTAAAACTAGTCAGCTGGTGTGTACTATTCCTTTGGGAGCAGTGCATCAGAGTTCTGTGAGTGGTCAGTGGACCAGGAGCTGGGCTCTCCAGTGGGATGCTTCAAGGGCTGGGAGGTTGATGTGTACCTATTATTTGCCTGCAAAGGGATAGCGTAGCCTGCAGGGGCTGAGAGGGGAGTACTTGTGCTGTCTGTGGCTGGGGTTGTCTGAGAGCTGACCCTTGGCAGGTACAGACAAGGCTCTGCTGAAAGCAGATGGTAGCAAGGTGCCTTACCCCTGTGAAGCATCATCGAGTGACTATGTTACAGCCTATCTTAAGCTTCTAACCATGCTTAATGTGAACTAGATGTTTCTAGATACCACAGCAAATTCAGATTGAGGTAACTGTTCATGCCATTAATAAAACATACTGCACCTTTTCTCTTGACTAAAGCTGATGAAAAATTTGGTTCAGGGGCCGAACTAAAAAGAACTGGAAAAAAATTTGGTTTGCTTCAGACCATATCTGACTTTTCAGTTTTTCTCACCGAAAAGGAAAATATATATATATTGTTTGACCTAAAATGAATGGGGTTGGGGGGGGGGAGCATATTTCATTTTTGGTCATTTTGGGGTGTTTTTCACCCTTTTTTTTTTTTTAAAAAAAAGCTACATTTCTAAATGAAAACACCATTTTTAAATTAAATCAAAATGCCTAGTTTCTAAAATGGTCAAAATTCAATGTTTAGTTTTAAAAATGCGCCACACATTTCATTTAGAAATGGCCAAAATGAACAGTTCTGACTTTTTTTAAAACAGTTTTTCCATTCAGTTTTTGCCTAAATTATTCACCGAATTGAACCCGAATAGTTTCAATGCCCCCCAAAATGCATTTTTGGCTAATTTATTATTCACCAAAAATCTTTCACCCAGCTCTGCTCCTGGCAAACCTGATTCCTGAAACATTACATGGTGTCAGATATTATATTGACCCAGAGCAGTTTCTTCCTCCAAGGCACCTAAGTACGTACACAACACAAGTGTCAATGTATCAGTTATCATCCTTGGGCTTCAGAGCTACAATTCCTAGAGATGAAGGTACGTGAGATACTCCCACATCTCTAGGGATTGATTGTACTTAGTTGCAGACTCATTAAGAGCAACACTGCATCGGTTCACATTCATAATCTTTAAAACTAGAAACTTTTACAATGAAAGTGTAATTTCTGAAGAAACTAACAAGCCCAGGAGAAAAGTGTTGGTTGAGTTTACAAACTGTTACTGACTCAATCTGACCACTAATAGAAAGGTCAGGCCTCTTTACCCCTCTGCAGTCTGGTAACTTCTCACTTTTCTGACATGATGATTAGTCATGAACTCTGAATGTTTAGCTCTTAGAGTTTCCCTGTGAAATTTTACTTCTTGTGCTTTTCCCTGGGGGAGAATCATCTGGCATTAAATAGCTCAATTATAATAATGTATGCACTTGGCACAGTCTCCTGAAATACAGCCATCGCTGGAGAGGTGATTGGCAACTAACCTGAGCAGGTCACAGTAGTATGAAAGGAGGGGGAATTTGATTAAGGACATCCGGGCAAATGCACAGTGCTGGGGGACTTTTACCGTCCATATAAGCAGGCAGAACTTCCTTCTTAAATATTCTACTACAGAGACCATACCATTGATCTGAACATTGTCTCTCACACACCTCTTTGAATACTCCACTGGACTTGCAATGGTGTGAGATCAGAAACTAGCCCCAAGACTATCGTCGGTCATTTCTACTCTATGTACTTACAAGCTTTGTGAAGTAGAGCAATTCTGGACTCTTTGCTCCAAGTGGTTAAAGAATGCGTACATGCGCATCGGATCCAGGAACACCATGTATTTGTCAGAGTGTTCCATCTGGGAATTTTTCATGCTTCAGATGCATAATACAATAGAAGCCCTTGCTTTGTGGGAAAACTAAAGGCAGCTGTTAATTGGAAAAAGCACAGAAAGGTATTTTTCTTTGCAAGGAACATAGATTGCATTTATTGTGACTCACTTCCTAGAACAGGTTCAATACCCCAATACCCTTTATCTGGGTAACAAACGTTGCTCTCTGAGTACAATATTGATTTTATTGTAAATTTTAAAATTAAGCTGGAAAATTTGTTCCCAAGCCAGTTCAGTGTATGGTAAGTAAACTGCATTTACGACTCAGTGTTACAAGGCAGGTTCATGACACATTAATGTAGTTGCTGTTATTTTAGTGTCTTTTTAATAATAAAGACACAAGACAGTCTTTTATTTAACCATATATTGATGAGCTATGGTACTTAGCATTGATGCAGCTAATACAACACAAAATGACTTTTTATCTCAGATTATTCTGTCATGGAAGTTAGCAGTTCCTTGGGCAGTACTGGGTAAGGTACCTTTAACACATTCAAAAATGCACATTACGGGTGTATTATAAATAATCAGAAAATAGTTCATTTTCAGCTTTGTGCTTTACTGCCTCTGCATTCTCTCAACCTCCTTTCGGTTCCTGCCCTCATCAGCAAAAGGAGAGATGGAGTTGGGTAGGAGGTGTGACATCATGGTATGGGTGGGAAAAGAAAAGGGGCTTAGAGCCTGACCCAGAGCCTATTAAAGTAAATGGAAAGACTCCTGTTGACCTCAGTGTCCAGAGCCTTTGGATCAGGCTCTTATTCAACAAAACAGCCTCAGCTATGCTAAATTTCTCAGATCACTTTCTTGAAAAAAATCCCAATTGCAAGTCCTAAAAGCAACAAGGATTTACTGACTTGGTTAAAATAAATGAAGCAACTTATTCCGTTCAGCTGCCGAAGGGGTAGTAGTTGCCAAGATGGGAAAAAAAGACTTCTGTTATATAGTCACCTTTTTCATCCTTTCATGCTTTGTCTTGTAATGACCTCTATCCCAGGTTGCTTCCTACTTCTAATCCCCAGAGGAAATCCCTATTCCTTTCAGAGAGATAAAACATTAGAACAAAGGGAAAGTAGCAGGAACTTGCCAGTCTCTGTACTATAGAATTTCACTGAAGCCTTTCCAGGCCCTGATGATGGAACCCAAAGGCTTACAGTGTTTATTCCTACACCTGTATTGAATATCAAGATCTGGGGTAAGATTAATCATTTAGAAGCAGAGCATGCTTGCAGGGGCCATTATTTATTAGGGCTTTACAAACAACTGTGTCAGAGATAGAATTATGTGATGTTCAAAGCTGTCAAACCTTCTACCTGCTGATTTTTTTAAAAGTAGGTGAAATCCAGAATAGACTCATGCAAAAGGCCTGCTGCTTCATGTTACCTTCATCTTGCACATTTTGGAAAATGAAACATTAAAGATGCAATATTCTGGAGATGAAAAGGACAAAATACTCCAGGCAGCATTTCTTCCTCATGAGAGCATCTGTCTAACACATTAGGAGCTTTTTAATCTTCTTTTTTATTTATTTTTTACCCTAAAATATATGTTGCGAGTACAGAACCCAGGATTTGGGTTAGAACATAAATAGAGTGATTTAAAGGAGGAAGGGCAACTTAAGATGGATAAATTCCTAATTTATGACCAAATTCAGCATTCAGTTACACCATAGTACATCTAGAGTAATTCAATTAAAGTTAAATGGCGCTACACTAGATTTAGAGTGTTGTTGCTATGGTCAGAATTTAGCCCTTAGTTTTTATTTGTTGCAAACACTTATCCTGGTAAATTCACAGTTCCCCAGAGAGTTTTGCACTTGCAGTAATCTGTAGTTAAACGGTAAATGTAAACAATGGTGGGATAATGGAATACAGATTTAAGCACAGTTAACCATACTTGGTGCCCTCAGACCAGTAACTAGTGCCTATTTATCTACATCACAAAAACACTGCATGCTTTGGCATGATTTATGCTATTTACTCAGCAAAAGATCTAGTCTTGGAATAGCCACAGTGTTACAGGGCAGCAATGAGATTCACTGGAGAAGCTTGGACAGCACTTGTTATGCTCAATTCCAGCTAGTGCTAACATATTATAACCCTGATTCAATGAGGTACTTGTAAGTAACTTTTGGCATAAGTAGTCCCATTGAAGGAATGGTTCCATTGAAGTCAATAGGTCTATTTGCATTCTTAAAGTTATCCGCATACTTAAATGTTTTGTTGAGTTTGCCGTCTTCTTGAGCACTACATTCTCTGAACTCAAAAAAATAGCAATTGAAGACTAACTTTTCCATATGGTAAATTAAAGACAGATTTATTAAGTAGAACTTAAACCCCTATTTTCTTTACTGATATCTACATAACAAACAGTCATTTGTTGTTTGCTTCATAGTTAACTGATTTAGGACCTTCAAGCTCTCGGCTCATGGAACTCCTGCTGAACTAAATGGAGAGCATGCAGGATTGGACCCTTAACTTGAACAAATATGTTCTACAGCCTCCTGGATTTGCTTTAGGAAGACCTGCAGAAATATAAGGCTTTCCAATGTAATTAAAAATTATAACAAATGAAAAGTCAGTAATTTTGCCAGGATTTTATTAAGAAAGAAAAATGTTCTGGAGACTGCGCTGCGCTGCAATGATAAGTTAGACATGTATAATTTACACTCTGAGATTTATTCCTCTTTTCTTGTGTCGAATAGTGGCTTCTGTAGGAATTTCAAGGTGGGAGAGTTGTGCCTTTGCTCTGTATTTTGAGTATCTGAGAGGTCTACGTGCAGATTAGAAGGGAAATACCCAGGAATGAATTTATGCTTCTACTTAATAGATTTGGCACGGCCAGAAAAGAATATAAATCCAATTACTTATAGGACTTGAAAGATCCCACTTAGAACAAACTATTGATCAGGATAAAATGATCACTGAACCACCAACTATCTCATAATTTCTTTTTCTATATGCAACTATTTAGGAAGTTGTAACGGGCTTACAAATCATTGCCATGTAAACATCAGAAATAAAATGTTAACTGTTGCAACGCAGAGTTTACCATTTGGTTTAGAGAAATAGGCTGTAATATAATGATCAAATCTCTCTGTTTAGCAGATTATTTACCATTTTGAGGAGTGAGCTTCTTTACACCACTCAGGACACATTGTTTCTGGTGATTTTATTAAATTAAATGAAACTATTGACTCAACTCACATTAATCAAACCAAACATGTCTATCAAACATTAAAATTCCAAAAAATAGAACAGGGTGCTGGGAGTGAGTCTTCCCCCACCCCCTGCAGGCAAATGTACGTTGTCTGAATAGTGAATAAATGGTAACAAAATATTTAAGTATCTATTTGTCCTCTGTCTATTTTACTGGATACATAATTGATTAATGTGTTTTTCTATAATAACTTTCTATATTTTTAAAGCCAATTTCTCTAATTTTGGGCAGCTTTTCATTGGAAAAAATGTCAGTAGCCTAGAAGCTACTAACAGATGAGAGATTAGTTCTTCATCTCTTTGGGTGTGATCATTTCTGCAAATGAAGTGTTTTTGTACAAGATCTGGTTTTCTCCTTCAGTATTCTCAGGCAATCTCTTAATTCTCATATTGCTTCTCCTCTTTCTATTTTCTACACCATCTAATTTAAGATACATCTCCCTCTGCTCCGGCAGTGCCATACAGCTCTTCAGCTCTGTCTCTCACACTTGTTTCTGGTAGGCCATTTTCTAGAACAGTGACTTGACCTTCCCAAGTCAGTAACTTCCTGCTTTACTGCCAGAATCTTGGATGTGCAATTGTTTCTCAGAGATGAACTCCCTGATGTCTGCCATTGTGGCCAGTTAATTTACTGCCCTGTCATTTCTGCCAGTTTTGACCTCCATGTCTTCAGGTAGAGTCAGAGACGTCCATGTGCAAGCCTGAAATGCTCTTCTTAGTG
This sequence comes from Lepidochelys olivacea, assembly GCF_965140295.1. NCBI lineage: Eukaryota > Metazoa > Chordata > Testudines > Cheloniidae > Lepidochelys > Lepidochelys olivacea. Next base: position 274,256,465 of record NC_140411.1, read on the forward strand.
AGATTTATTTAGTACTTAATTTTCCGATTTTTTTCTTCGGAGGTGGGGGGCATTCTCTGCAATTTGTGCTCTGTTCTCTTGTGTGGGTAGGAAAATGAGATGTAGGAGATCAATGGAAGCATATTATTTTGCTATCCACTGACAGCTCAGGCTTCAGACATCCATCCCAGTTCAGCCCCTTACACTAGTTCCCCTATCTCTCAGTTTCTAACACCCTACAGTTGATTGTTTTTCCTGTTTCAGCCTACTGCATCTGCCCATCAGGGTGTAAATTCTACCCACTTATTTGCACCTCCACTTTTGGTGTCTTAAATTCACTTAATGGGGATGATTTGGCCAGTGCTGAGTGGCTGTGACATTTTAAGCTCTGGTTTTTTTAGCACAGTAGTTACCAAACAATGTAGAAGCTTGCAGTGAATATCATTTTTAGACTTGTATTTTAACCACCACATTTTAGATTGGCATTTTCTCATTCAGGAAAACTGCTTCATCAGAAAGATAGACTGTCCATCAAGCAGGCCCACCCAACCTCATTAGTCTGTATTCATCATAGTTAGGCATGCTACATAGTCTATAAGATCATAGTTCTTATTCTTCCCAAGCACAGCCTCTGCTTCCCTGCCTACCAATCCTTTATCTGATTCCCTGCTGTGTGTCCTATTCTCAGTCTACCAATTCACTGCTTATCTCTTCCCCTCCCTGTTTTCAGCAAGTCTTCTCTCAGATCCCTTTCCTCTGAAAATATTTTGGAGCTTGCAGTCGTGCACTTGGCTACTACCACGTTGGGCATATCAAGAAGCTTTCCTGATCCATGATGGGTGGAGTTTCCCAAAAGCGTCAATTCAGTATTAATGTATAAACAACAGGCCTGCCAAATGCTGTAAAAGTGAGAGACAGCATCAAAATACTGTGCTTGCAAATTTCTCTTTGTGTTGGTTACAGCCTAGCATGGGGTAGAAATCTTGATTTTGTTCACCTTCACGTGGCATATCTCCATTCAATGGAATTACAGCAGGAAGAAAATTGGTTCTCTGGGTGTTAGCCATTTGCTTTGGATCAACCTGTAGCTTCAGTTTAAAACTTCTTGGTAACTGAAATTACTAAGTTCGTTTCTGCGAGCTGTCATGAGATAAATTGCATAATAAGGACATAATTTGCAGCTCTCGGATTAAGTTTGAATCAGAGCATTGTGTCGGCAGGAGGATTTTGAATTGAAATTGCAGTTCAGACAGCATTATGTAACCTTGAATTACTTGCAAAAAGAAAAGAAGTACTTGTGGCACCTTGGAGACTAACCAATTTATTTGAGCATGAGCTTTCGTGAGCTACAGCTCACTTCATCGGATGCATGCTGTAGCTCACGAAAGCTCATGCTCAAATAAATTGGTTAGTCTCTAAGGTGCCACAAGTACTCCTTTTCTTTCTGCGAATACAGACTAACACGGCTGTTACTCTGAAACCTTGAATTACTTGGTTCATTTGAGAGTTTTTACCCCTAGGGAGAGAGAGGGGTGGGTAAGAAGTCTCAAATACTTTTAACCAGCAAACTCTACGTCTGTGGGATTTTTATTGGTGGGGCTGGTAACACCACCTGTTATTAAGGTTGCCCAACACTTCTCATTCTAAGATGCTGCTCTTCTTTGAGTGCCTGCTCATGTCAATTCCAAGTAGGTGTGTGTGCGCTGCGTGCACGGTCCTCGGAAGGTTTTCCCCTAGCAGTACCCATCAGGTTGGTTCAGGTGCCCCCTGGAGTCGTGCCTTCATGGCACCGCATATAGGGCCCTGCCGACCCGCAGTCTCTTCCATTCCTTCTTCCCATCCGTGACGGTCGCTGGGTGTTTCTCTTCTCTTGCTTCAGCAAATGTTCCCTTAGTGGTCACTGTTGTTGAAACCTGTAAATAGTTAGATTAGAGTCAGTGTTTTTATAGTAGTTTAGCTTTAGTTAGTTAAGTTTCTGTTTGGGGGGGTTTCCCTCTCCCTCCCCCATCACGTTTTCCCTTCCCCGGGACCAGGGCATACCTTGGTCCCAAGGATTCAAGCCGTGCAGGACCTGCCATAAACCTTTGCCAAAAGGCGATCCCCACAAATCCTGTTTGAAGTGCCTGGATGAATCGCATCAGACAGACCAGTGCAGGATTTGCAAGGGATTCTGACCCAAAAAAGAGAGGGACTTCAAACTAAAACAGCTGTTGAAACAGCTAGGTCTGGCAGTGTCATCTTTAAAGGTTCACCTGGCAGTGATCTCTGCGTTCCATCCAGGGATTGACACTCAATCAGTCTTTGCTAGTCCGATGATGGGCCTTTTCTCAAGGGACTAGATAGGTTATACCCTCAAGTTCAATATCCAGTATCTGCATGTGACCTTAACCTGGTGCTTTCCGAGCTAATGACCCTCCCCGCCTTTGAGCCCTTAGCAACATGATCACTCCTCTACCTTTCACGGAAGGTGGCATTCCTGGTCTTGATAACTTCAGCCAGGAGGGTGTCTGAGCTCGAGGCCTTGACATCTGAATCTCCATACACAGTTTTCTATAAAGTCTAGTTACAGCCTCACCCAGCCTTTCTTCCAAAGATGGTATCACAGTTTCATACAAGCCAGGACATTTTCCTCCCAGGTTTCTACCCTAAGCCACATGCCAACAGCTGGGGGCAAAAGCTCCATTCCCTAGACATCTGGTGGGCACTGGCTTTTTATATCAAAAGAACAAAACTGTTTTGTAACTCAAACAAACTCTTCATCGCAGTAGCGGACAGGATGAAGGGCTTCTCGGTGTCATCCCAGAGGTTTCATCGTGGATCACGCCCTGCATTCGCACTTGCTATGACGTGGCAAAGGTACCAGCCCCTGCACTGACAGTGCATTCCAGGAGGACGCAGGCCTCCTTGGCTGCATTCCTGGCACAAGTCCCTATACAGGAGATTTGCAGGGTTGTGACATGTTCATCGATCCACACTTTCATCTCACATTATGCCATCATCAGCAGGCTGGGACAATGCAGCATTTGGCAGAGTGGTGCTTCAATCAGCGAATCCATGAACTCTGACCCCTCCTCGTAGGGACTGCTTGGGAGTCACCTACTTGGAATCGACATGAGCAAGCATTTGAAGAAGAAAAAATGGTTACTCACATTCTCATAACTGTTGTTCTTTGAGATGTGTTACTCCTGCCCATTCCAAGACCCACCCACTTACCCCTCTGTCGGAACCAGCCGGCAAGAAGGAAACAAAGAGGCAGCGGGTCAGCAGGGCCCTATATGCGGTGCCATGAAGGCACGACTCCAGGGAGCGCCTGAACCAACCCTATGGGTACTGCTAGGGGAAAAGCCTCCTGGCAACTGTGCATGCAAAGCGCGCACACCTAATTGGAATGAACATGAGCAACACATCTCAAAAGAACAACAGTTACAAAAGGGAGGTAAGTGTTTTGTTTTGTTTTTTTGGGGGGGGGCGCGGGGGGCTTCAGTTGTTTATAACTTTGTCTAACTTTAACCGTTTGGCTGTAATTTCCCATGCTGAGTGTCTGCCTTGGGCTGAATTTTTTTGGAATTTGAGCCAAAATGGTTTATTTCTGAGAACAAAACTATTGAAAAAATGTTGTTTTACCCGTGCTAAAAAATTTGGGTGACCTTTTCTTTAAGAAGCATTAAGATGCCTTATGCTTTGCAGCAGAGACTTTACTTTTGGCCAGGGTGTGGCCTTTTTGTCAGTAATGTGCTCTTCACATTCCCATGAAAATCCACTCAAATGTGGCCAAGTTATTAGCCTTGTGTCATAAATATAAAGGGAAGGGTAACCACCTTTCTGTATACAGTGCTATAAAATCCCTCCTGGCCAGAGGTAAAACCCTTTCACCTGTAAAGGGTTAAGAAGCTAAGGTAACCCCGCTGGCACCTGACCCAAAATGGCCCATGAGGGGCAAGGTTCTTTCAAATCTGGAGGGGGGGGGAGGGCAAAGGTTTTGGTCTGTCTGTGTGAAGCTTTTGCCGGGAACAGATCAGGAATGCAGCCTTACAACTCCTGTAAAGTTAGTAAGTAATCTATAAGTAATCTAGCTAGAAAATGTGTTAGATTTTCTTTTGTTTAATGGCTGGTAAAATAAGCTGTGCTGGATGGAATGTATATTGCTGTTTTTGTGTCTTTTGTAACTTAAGGTTTTACCTAGAGGGATTCTCTATGTTTTGAATCTGATTACCCTTTAAGGTATTTACCATCCTGATTTTACAGAGGTGATTCTTTTACCTTTTCTTTAATTAAAATTCTTCTTTTAAGAACCTGATTGATTTTTCATTGTTCTTAAGATCCAAGGGTTTGGGTCTGTGTTCACCTATACAAATTGGTGAGGATTCTTATCAAGCCTTCCCCAGGAAAGAGGGTGTAGGGCTTGGGGGGATATTTTGGGAGAAGACGGCTCCAAGTGGTCTCTTTCCCTGTTCTTTCTTTAAAACGCTTAGTGGTGCAGCATGCGGTTCAAGGGCAAGGCAAAGTTTGTACCTTGGGGAAGTTTTAACCTAAGCTGGTAAGAATAAGCTTAGGGGGTCTTTCGTGCAGGTCCCCACATCTGTACCCTAGAGTTCAGAGTGGGGAAGGAACCTTGACACCTTGAAAAATCATGATCTCTCTTGCTAGAACTTTGCAGATTAAAACTCTGAAGATTCCATCTGCACTGGACATGCTCTGGTCCAGGGCTCAGCATGACATTTCTTTACAGCTCTGGGCTTTTGTGGGTTGGGGCTGAGTCTGGGCACCAGAACAGAGAGCAGGGAACTTCTGCCTCAGGTGAATGTATGCAAGGACAAAGTAAATCTGTTCAGTCAACTACAAATCCCACGTTTAACTTTGTTGTCAAACATCTTTGCTCGCTGGAGTGTTAAGTGGAAGCTTTGGAGAAGAGAAAAATATAAAATGAGTTCAAACACACTTTGACTGGGATAATTGGCATATTGTATAATGCAGTTTGTTTTCCCCATCCTCTCTCTGTATTTGGGCTTTAATACCTTTGCACAGTGTTGTCTTCGGTGGTGGTCGAAAATGGAGATAATCGGAGACTTCTCTTTTTACAGCGTAAAGCTTCACTTTGAGCTTTGCCAAGTGAATACATTTAGTTTTCACATGAAATGAGGCCAAATCCTGAAAAGCAAATTAAGCAGCCTTTTTTTTTTTTTTTTTTTTTACTTTACAGCTGTTTGATAGAGGTTCCTGCCATCTTTTAGCAACAGATTAAGGAGCGGATTAGCAATGAGTACATGGAGGATGTCTGCAGCTCCACATGCACATAGTCCATTGACAGCTGGCTGGTTAAACCTTTACTGTTATTGTGGTATATTTAACATTATGTAGATGGCTACTTAGGGAGCTGTTCCCTCAGTTGTACTGTTATTTGTTAGTTGTAAGATTTAGACATAAACCTTTAATTATGTCTAGCATCTTTTGAGAAAGTAATTTCTGGTCTCTCCTACTGCACCCAACTTCTTGGGGTGCTGGTGTGGGTGTGAGCAGGATACCCTTTAATATGGCTTTAAATGATCGCAGCAATGTTATTTAACATCTGTTAGAAAAGATTGCTCCCCTATGCCCAGTTTGTTTTCTTTGGACAGCAGTTGTGTAAGGGAGGCAAATAATTTCAGAAACTTTTTTACAAGGTTAGATGTAGTGGGTCAAACCTTCGGCTGGTATAAACCAATGCAGGTCAATAACAGGTGAGGATCTGGCTCAGAAACATTATTTAGAGATTAATTGCAGTCCTTTTCTAACATATAAGCACCTTTCAGAGTATTCAAGTGAGGCTCCTTTAGTTGTTTTCCAAAAAATGCATTCAGATAATGTCTGAATAATAGGAATAGCCAGAAATAACTAGCTGTATATTAAATGTAAAGAGAGATTGGAGTTAAAATTTGCAAAAGGGCCCACGTGATTTAGGAGCCTGAGTCCATTTTCAAAAGTCACTTATTCACTCTAGTGCCTAAGTCTCGCTCTAAATCAATGGGACTTCAGCTTCTAATCACTTGGGTGCTTTGGAAAATTTTACCCTGGGTATTTTTTTACATATAGTTTGGAAATGCAGGAAAAACTGCAAAATTATGGTTCAACATAATTCAATATATTCTATATTTGCTGGATACTTGTGGTTTCTTTTATCCAGATGTTTCCTTATTAAGCAATTAGGAAGAAGTTATGTTAAACAGCCATCAAAGAAAACTTATGGAAGCAGCAGGGTGAGTAGCAAAAACATGCATAATATGACCACTGAACAAAGGAATCTGCACCTTCAGTGTCAGAATGGATTGCATATGAACATAAGTATTCATTAGAGCACATTACTTACAAACTCAGAAGTAATTCAGAGAAGATTTGGGACCCATATCTGAGGTTAAATTTGATATCCATTTTTAAATGTTATAATAGTCATTATAATGTAGTTTTTTGTAGATTTGTTATTAGTCACCTCCGTCTGTGTATGTGTTTGTGTATATATATTTATATACATATATATGTACACACAACATACTGTGTTGTATATGCTTTTATATACAGGATGTTGTGGAGGTGTACATTTTAGGTATTTAAAACTATAAAAATATATTTGCATGAAAGATACTGAACTATTAACATTAATGGACCCCCTGTGCCTGCCCCCTCACCGAATTCAAATAAACTATTTAAGATTCCAAATATCTAGTGAAATGCATAGCTAGCCTCAAAAGATTTACCTTTCATCTAAAACTAAGGGTACATCTACAGTACGAAATTATTTCGAAATTATTCTATTCGAATTTTCGGAAGCTATTTTATACATTCGGTCTTCTGTGTCCCCACTAAAGCGCATGAATTCGGCGGAGTGCGTCCAGAGTACCAAAGCTAGCATCGAATGTCAGAGCGGTGCACTGTAGGTAGCTATCCCACAGTTCCCGCAGTCCCCGCCGCCCATTGGAATTCTGGGTTAAGCTCCCAGTGCATGATGGGCAAAAACATTCTCATGGGTGTTTCTAGGTGTGTGTCGTCAGTCACTCCTCCCTTCGTGAAAGCTACAGCAGACAATCGTTTCACGCCTTTTTGGCATGCAGACACCATACTGCTTTCAGCAGACGGTGCACCGCTGCTCTCCTGCTACTATGAATCCACCTGTCATTTCCTCTCATCTTCCTATGTAATCTCTACTATCTACTCTTTCTCTTCCTCATCAAAAGCTTCCACTGCCTACTCTGCTCAGCCATCGAGAACTGAGCAGCGCAGCTTCCGCCACCAACCCTGCTCTCCCGCTATTGCCGCGCTTCCGAGCTTCTCCATGTTGCCTGTCCTGGGCTCCTGCCTCTGTGAAAGCTACAGAAGACAACCATTTCTTGCCTTTTTTCAGCTACCATGAACCGAACAGCACCTCTTCCGCTGCCACTCTGCTCTCCTACGTTTCGCGCCCTTTTTCCAGGATTACTTGTGCAGATGTCATAGCAATGGAGCCTGATCAGATCTCCACTGCAGTTTTGACCATTGTAAATACCTCACACATTATACAGCAGTCTGTGCAGTACCTGCAAAACTGGGCGAGGAAGCAACGACAGCATGATTACGATAGTGATGAGGACATGGACGCAGACGTTCCTAGAAGCATGGCATGTGGCAATTGGGAGATCATGGTGCTGTTGGGCCAGGTTCATGCTGTGGAATGCCGATTCTGGGCCTGGGAAACAAGCACAGACTGGTGGGACTGCATAGTGTTGAAGGTATGGGATGATTCCCAATATCTGAGAAACTTTCGTATGCGTAGGGCCACTTTCATGGAACTTTGTGACTTGCTGTCCCCTGCCCTGAAGTGCAAAGACACCAAAATGAGAACAGCCCTTACAGTTGAGAAGTGAGTAGCCATAGCCCTGTGGAAGCTTGCAACGCCCAACAGCTACCGGTCAGTCGGGAATCAGTTTGGAGTGGGCAAATCTACTGTGGGGGCTGCTGTGCTGCAAGTAGCCAACACAATCATTGACCAACTGCTATCAAGGGTAGTGGCTTCGGAAATGTGCAGACCATTCTGGATGGCTTTAATGCGCTGGGGTTTCCTAACTGCGGCAGGGCGATAGATGGAATGCGGAACACCGGCGTGGCAAGTACATAAACTTTGGGGTACTTTTCCATGGTGCTGCAAGCACTGGTGGATCACAAGAGACTTTTCACCGACATCAACATGGGATGGCCAAGAAAGGTGCATGACGCTCGCATCTTCATGAACTCTGGTCTGTTTGAACAGCTGCAGGAAGGAACTTACTTCCCAGACCAGAAAATTACTGTTGGGGATGTTGAAATGCCTATAGTTATCCTTGGGGACCCAGCCTTCCCCTTAATGCCATGACTCATGAAGCTGTACACAGGCACCCTGGACAGTAGTAAGGAGCAGTTCAACTATAAGCTGAGCAAGTGCAGAATGGTGGCAGAATGTGCTTTTGGATGTTTGAAAGTGCGCTGGCGCAGTTTCCTGACTCGGTTAGATCTCAGCACAACCAATATTCCAATTGTAATTGCTGCTTGTTGTGTGCTCCACAATATCTGTGAGAGTAAGGGGGAGACGTTTACGGCAGGGTGGGAGGTTGAGGCAACTCACCTGGAGGCCAGTTTCACATAGCCAGACAACAGGGCAATTTGAAGAGTGCAGCAGGGTGCGCTGCACATCACAGAAGCTTTGAAAACCAGTTTCATGACTGGCCAGGGTACAGTGTGACAGTTGTGTTTGTTTCTCTTGAAGTTACCCACCCCCTATATATATATATATATATATATATATATATATATATATATATATGGAAATAAAGTCACAATTGTTTAAAAACCGTTCTTTATTATTTGTTGCACAAAACATTGAGAGAAATCAGAAGGTAGACAGGGGAGTTGGGGGTATTGGGTTAGAGTGGAGGAGGAGGAGGGAAGGACAAGTCCAGAAACCAAATCAAAATTTCTGATATGCCAGCTTTCTGCTGCTTGTGCAATCCTCTGAGGTTGACTGTGTGGGTCCCCGTAGCCTTCTCGTCCCCAACCCCATGTTCTCGGGCATCTGGGTGAGGAGGCTATGGAACTTGGGGAGGAGGGAGGGTGGTTATACAGGGGCTGCAGTGGCAGTCTGTGGTCTTGCTGCCTTTCCCGCATTAGATCCACCATACAGTGGAGCATGTCAATTTGCTCCCTCAGGAGCTTGACCATAGCATCCTGCCTGCTTTCATCGTGTGCGTCCCTCCTCTCTTCGTATTCATGTAACGCTTTACGCAACTCTGCAATTGTTTGCCTCCACGCATTCAACTGGACCCCATCAGTGCGGAGGACTGCATAAGCTCAGCAAACATGTCGTCCCGAGTTAGTTTTTTCCACCTTCTAATCTGGACCAGTCTCTGGGACGGAGTAGATAGGGGCTGCGTTGAAACATTTGCACCTGTGGGAGGAGAAAAAGGGAGGGTAGTATTTTAAAAGATACATTTTAGAGAACAAAGGAGACGCTCTTTCTCAGTGAAACAGGCTATTCATAGTACACAGCACATGTTCTTTCTGTACAAGGTCTCATTTTTGTCTTATACTGAAGTGCCTGTCACTTTGGTGTGAGTAAGCCATCACATGCGGCCGGGCAACAGCTTGCAGGCAGCCATAGTAAGCCCTAGGGGCATGTGGGGTTCTGCTTCTTCTGCAGTCATTTCAATGCTTTCAAACTGTTAGGCCCCCTTTTCCATAGCAAGCAATGCCTGGTGGGTTTGCCATATAAAAGGAGGATCTGCGGGCTCTCTGGGAAGACCAATTCACACAACACCTTCCCCCCTCAACACACACACCGCATGGCTCCGATGAGGCTGTGAGCAGGGATGAGCCCTTTAAACTGAACGCGAACAGCCCAGCGCTGCTGGGTTTCTCCCCACCCCCCACCATGTGGCTTCGATCAAGCTCTCACTCACCAGAAGTGCCTTCTCCAGGGTCATGGTCCAGGAGCATGCCTTGGGAGTGAGGGAAGGCTATTGGCTCCAGTGTTAAGAATAGTTCCTGGCTAGAGGGGAAAACAGATTCCCCACTTGCCTCCTGTGCACTGTTCGCCTTCTCCTCCTCGTCTTCGTCTTCCAATAACTCATCCTCCTCGCTCCGTGCAACTCCCCCCATGCAGGTGTCCAAGGACAGTGGTGGGGTAGTGGTGACGTCACCCCCCATAATTGCATGCAGCTCACGGTAGAAGTGGCATGTATTGGGCTGTGACCCAGAGCACGCATTTGCCTCCCTGGCTTTTTGGTACGCTTGCCTGAGCTCCTTGATTTTTGTACAACACTGTTCTGTGTCCCTGGAGTAGCCTCTTTCTGTCATGGCCCTGGAGACGTTAGTGTACTTATTTGCGTTTCTTTTTTTGGAACGTATTTCTGCCATAACAGATTCGTCTCCCCAGCATGCGATGAGATCCATTGCCTCCCATTCGGACCATGCTGGAGCTCGTCTGCGAATCCTGGACTGCGTGGTCTCTTGTGATAGTGGACTCTGCATGGTCGCCTGTGATGGTGGACTGTGCTGATGGGGACCAAACAGGAAATTCAAAAGTTCCCAGGGCTTTTACTGCCTACCTGGCTAGTGCATCGGAGTTGAGAGTGTTGTCCAGAGCGGTCACAAGGGAGCATTCTGGGATAGCTCCCGGAGGCCAATAACGTTGAATTGCGTCCACAGTACCTGTAATCTGGAACTGTGATCTCGATTTTAGTGCTACTCCACTTGCCGAGGTGGAGTACGGAAATCGGACTAAAGAGCCCTTTAAATCGAAAAAACTGGTTTGGTCATGTAGATGGAATCAGTTTTATTTCAAAGTAACTCGGCTAATTCTGAAATAACCGCGTACTGTAGACCAGGCCTAAATGTCTGAAATCAGTTCCCTGTATACTTGTAAACTAGGCCCAGAACTCATGGGATCATGTTTCTTCCACAAGAATTTACCAAGTCAGCTTTTGCTGGTGAAAATTAGATCTTGGGAAAGGCCTGTGGCTCTGTATGGGTGAAGGAGGCCACCGGTGCAGAGCAGCTTTCAGGGCGAGGGCCCCAGATCTGAGTGAAGGGTTCTTGTTCTGTCTTGCGAGAACTGATGACATAACAGTCTCTTGCAGAAGAAACTCCGACTCTTCGATACAGACCCTGATTTATGAGGAAACTAATTTAAAATATTTCATGATAGAAATGGTCATGCTTGTAATTTGTCAGCACTTCCCACATTTTTGTTAGATATTTGGAATTTTAAACGGTCACTGGCAATTATTTAGAAAGCATCTCAGCTTTCCATAGCAGCAATTCTGACCCCTATTTGGCTGTCAATCCTTCCATTTCACCACCACCCCACCCTGAATCAGGAAGAGTGCCTGATTGGCTGGCACTTGGGGTCAGAGTTAGAAGGGCTCAACACCTGCATTTAGGGCCAGATTCCCAAAACAGCTCATCACTCAATAAAGTGAGCTCTTTTAAAAACCCAGCCCCTTATTTTGGTGCATAAAGTACTCCTGGGGGAATTCTGCACCAAAAAATTCTGTGCACAATATTTTAAAATTTTGCATATTTTATTTGTCAAAATAATGCAATATAATCATGCTGGTTCAATTATTTTGGTAATTTATTTAAACTACAATTCAATGGATAGAGAATGGGAGTTGGGATCATAGGATGAAATCCCCAAACCACATCTGTCTAATAGTAATGTAGCTAGGTTTGACCCTTTATTTCTAGATATTAGTCAACAAATATATGCAGCCATATGCTCAGTGTTACATCATAGGCAACTGAAGAGCAAGTGTGGGCTGGGGAATCAAACTCAAAATTTATATTGGCTACTGACCATCTCCAGAAAGGTCAGTAGCAAACAGTTCATGGAGAAGATTTTGATAAGAAATTTTTTCAGTCAAAAAATTTAGACCAGTTGTAATCACTAAAGCACCATAAGCATTTATAGGGCCATACTGTCCTTTACACCTCTCTGGCCATGTAAAGGAGCCTTAAAACTTTTACACCTGTTTTATACTCCTGGGGGAATTCACAAAGACAATGGGAACAATTCATTAAGCAGGCAGGCTGCTACATTCTGCTCTGCCTGAGGGGGCAGCCTGCACCATACCTACCTCCTTAGATACACCCTGAAGCCCTGCCCCTCCATGCCGATCATGCTGCAATAGTTAGCAAGAAGGACAGTCTCTCTCTCTCTCTCTCTGTCACTCACAACTCCTCACCCCTTCACACACTCCCAGTGGAGATTTATGTCTCTATTGGCTGCTCCAGGCGCCTGAACCAACCTGCCTGTGCTGCCAGGGAGGGTCACATGACTACCCTTGTGGCTTCCCTTTGTTACTCTGTCAGAAGTCATTTTTCTGCGGGAAAGCAAAGAAATGTGCGGGGGACATGAACTCTGTGCACGCACAGTGATGCAGCATTCCCCCAGGAGTAATAAATGGGAGCTGAGATCTTTTGAAAATCTGGCCCCAATTGTGCATACTGAGCTCTTTCAAATATCTGTCTCTGTGTCAGTCCCAGTGCTGCCATTTGGTGTTTAGTTACAACTATGCTGTGCATAGTTGTCCTGGGTTTGAAATGTCTGCTCTGGATAACCTGAATCGGGCAGATCATTTCTTTTTTTTTTAATTAAAATGAGGTCTCTTCAAGACTGTAAGGCAGGCTGGGCCACTGAGCAGCAGAAAACTGAGACTCCTGAATGTTTACACATTGATGGAAAAATCCATGTATACTGGTGCAAATAGCATGTTACCAAAACCAGATATCTGGCCCATAGTGTGCAGTGACTGCTATAAAATTTGCCACTTGAGTTACAGAACCTTACACCTAAACATACTAGAATTTATAATCAACCTTAAAATAATGGCTTTCATGCACAGGGATCAGTAAAACTTCTTTTGGTTCCCTTTGCCTGAGTAGGCTTCTTAATTTATCCTCCCCAGAATTGGGGCCAATGGTGAAAAGCTGCCTAAATGACAACCTGAGGATATGGAGTTCTGTTTATCCACAGGCCTGATGGACACCTCTAACTTGACCTCCAGAACTAGCCCACGTAGGGAGCAGAATAAAGGATTGCAGGTTAAAAGTTTAGAAACCCAATCCCCGCCATTACAAAAAGCCTAAGAGCCCATTTACTCAGGCAAAACTGCTGTGTGTGGGGATGTTGTCATAACCCAATATGGTCTTGTCTATGTAAATAGAATTATTTTCTAGCACAGTTGGGTCCCATTCCCCGCATCACCATAGAGTTGTGTTTGTACAAGTGTTCTAAATCTCTGCATATATTCAGTCTACTGCCAGCAAGCTCAGGGCAATGTTCCCACAACCTATTAATGGAAGGGTGGAGAAGACAGGGTGAAATCCTGGTTCCAGTGAAGTCAATGGGAGTTTTGCCACTGACTTCACTAGGGCCAGGACTTAACTCTCCAGTCTTTTCTTGGCTTGTAGTTGGCTCTTATCTTTCCCTGACTGTGAATGGATTAATATGTCTAGCAATAGCCATTTGCTCTCTCCCTCTCTTTTTAAAAATAGTGAGGGGGAGGGCCCGCTGCCACTGAAATCTCATCTAGAGTGTGCAGGTGATCATCAGCCCCCAGAAAAGAGAATTTCACGGCTGGTACTTCTTGGCTACAGGTTGGTTCCCAGCACTACGTTACATTTTGGTTATTGGTTTGGTTATTTGTTAGATGCTCTTTTTTTAACATAGGTTCAAAAGACAGATTTGAAAGATCTCAACTGGAGGAAAAATATGGAGAAGTCTTTGGCTAAAGGGGTGTGAAAATTCTCTCTTCCTATTGGATGCCTCTGCCTCCATTTGCACATTGAAAAGGATCAGTCACAATCTGGTCTGTACTTATGGAACAGGTCCACAAAATAGAATTGGCAGATGAGAAATTGCCATGTGGTTGTCTCTATATATACACGTATACACACACTGGGTGAAATCCCAGCCCCACTGAAGTCGATGGGAGTTTTATCATTGACTTCAGTAGAGCCAGGATTTCACCCGCTGTCTGTATACACACATACTGTGTATGTACTAGTATAGCCTATCAAATAGGAAAGCATCCTCCTGTATTTCATGTTTTCCACTCAAGTCCTGATTTCACATATCCTATTTACCTTGGGCTGAGAAATAGGTTAACTGATGGACATAATTTTTGTCTTAAATATACGTTTCTTGCTTTAGAGGATTTAAGTCAGACCCTTATATAACATCGTTTCTTGTGGTTTAATGGAGTAAAAAAACCCTTCTTGCTTCTGAGTTCTGCAATAACAATCACATTCTCAGGAAGAGGAAATGAGCAGTGTAGTACACACTGTATCTTTTAAACACTAACCATTGTTAAGAGCATGTTGCTGCAGACAGAGTGGCAGCAGGGCAGGAGGGTGGGAAGCAGGTGTTACCTGCAGGGAGCACAAGGCTAGCAAAAACAGTTTAGTAATTCAGATAAATTACCCACCCTGACTCTACCCTCTACCAAATGGAAAGACTTTTTAATACCACTAATTGCCAGTATGGGAAAGCTTAACAAATGCCTGAGGGAAATGGACAGTTAAATTTCTCATCTTTGGCCTCTTATTGGAAAAGACCTTGATCTCCTTCTTTCAGTCTCCATAGGATTACATTTCACACCTAATACTATAGTCTGAGATAACTTGGCTTCCCGATGCCCTGCTATGGATGAGTTCTTTGCATTACAAAGAAATCAAAACTCTCTCCCTTCTTGCTAATCCTTCTTTGTCCTTAACCTAGCCCGTTCTCCATCTCTTCTACCTCAGAAAGTGAATGGCTTCACTGCAGAGTGAGCTCAGATTTGCCTATCCCAGGTGGAGCATCTCCATTGGAAAGCCCTCCTCACACCACACCCATGTGGCTATGGCTATGCTAGTGCTGTATCAGACTTGGGTGGGATACCCCAAAGTTACATTTGCCAAGAGTGAGGCTGAATGTAGGTGAAGTTGACCAAGAGGAACTTTATTAAACCCTGTGCACTGCTCTGTCCATGTGGCTCTGTTTTTTCTAGGATAACTCCACCCATTTCTTTTTCCTCTGGTGTCCCATCAATATCAGTGACTCCAGAGAACATGGGCCTTCTGAGTCCACTTCTACTGATCATGATACATCTGTCCCATTTTATAAACATGTTAATATAAATATTAAAACCAAATAATTGGCACCCAGACACCAAGCCATTGTCCTTTCACCCTGAGGTAGCTAGCATGTAGCTGAGCTGGAGTCTCATCTTTATGATATACTCAGATGGCTACATAGTCTTTGAGATAGTCTGGGCTCCTCAACTGGCAACCACACTAGGAGTGACCTTTCTCTGTCTCACTCTCATGTGTCTCCAAGTCCAGCAAACTATCTCTGTGGAGTCTCCTCCCGCCCTTGTGGGGTCAGCCTCCGGACGGTTCACTGCCTCTCTGTCTGGAACGATCTCTGTATCTCTATAGGCTCTCTCTGGGTGTGGTGTCTGCTGCCTCCTGTTCCCTTGGATCACTTGTCTCTCTGGCAAAGTCACCTTATATGACCTGGGTACCACTGCACCCGTCACGACTCCTTTATTCCACCCTTCTGGTGTCTCTCTCTAATGGCTAGATCATGCCAGTCTCCGGGGCTGGTAGGTCATGGACAGATCTGTCATATTCTAGTGCCTGCTTTCTCAGATTGTTGGCCATCTTCTCTCGGCAGCACCTCCATCCTGCTGGCTGCAAGAGGTCTTTCCTCACTGGTAGCAGGCTTTTGGTCCTTTGTTCCACCAGTGCCTGCGCTGGATGTTTTGGCAACCCTGTAATGAGGTATTCCTGTGTGCCAAAAATGCTAACAATGCTAAGTCAGAAAAAACATCCTTGCGTAACAGCCTCTTAGCTGCTTTCACAGCTGATTCCACTTTACCATTACCCTGGGGGGGTCCTGTGGGATGAGGTAGCATGGAGGAGAGACCACTGGAGCAGGCTGGACTGGGAGTGGGGCACGGGCTGGCACTTTCTGCTGCCTGATGGCCATCATGCCAAGCAGCCACTCCATCAACTCCCTATGTTGCTGTTGCTCTCTCCACTGCAGCTGTCAGTCTTACTCCCTCATGGCATGGTCCTGGGTGATGTAGTCCACTACCATCTTCTGCTCCCTCTCCAGTATCTTCTCAGCTGCAGCCTGGCGCTGCCAGTCCTGCTCTGGGGGCTGGTACAACCAGCTAGCAAAGTCTCTGTGTATCTCCTGCAGCAGCTTGTCTCTGGCCTTTTTTTCTTTTCCCCTGAAGGTTCTTGTACCTCTCACTGACAGTCAATGGCATTCTTGAGTGGGGAGGGGGATTCATCCGGACTGGTGTAGATGTCTCAGAAAAACATCATTTGTCCTTTTTGGGGAGGCACTGTCTCTCCTTTAAGTTCTGCACCACAGATGTAAAAATTTGCAATTTTTCTCTCATTGGCAAGTGGACTCCTCAATTTCTTTGCATTTCCCTGCTCTGTGGCTGTTGTGACCAGTTTCTCCACACCAAAAGTATGGCAAGTGATGATATGTTGTTATATTATATAATCGCTATATGTATATAAAAACCTGAACCTTGCTTGTTGTGGGTTGGGTAGTGGGAAAAAGCACCAGAAAAATAT
Source organism: Lepidochelys olivacea (assembly GCF_965140295.1). Taxonomy (NCBI): domain Eukaryota; kingdom Metazoa; phylum Chordata; order Testudines; family Cheloniidae; genus Lepidochelys; species Lepidochelys olivacea. Next base: position 274,273,061 of record NC_140411.1, read on the forward strand.
ATAGGCTTCCTTGCATTTGTGGGCATGTACTAATGCTCCCTGCTTTGCATGCATGCAACACTGCATGCCTCAATACGACACTGCTTGCATGTTTAATTCCCCCCACCCCTTTGGAATCCATCTTAGATCACAGGTGACTGGGTAAGAGGGAGGGGAGGATGGGGAAACAGCAATTCTTCAACCCTCAACTGAAGCTTTGCAGGCAACGCCCAGCCCACAGCATGCGTGATTGAGACTGGTCATAACCAGCCAAAGCCCCGCCCTCTTATTTTGTAATACCTCCCATAGCAATCACAGACAAGCATAATTGCTTCTTGCCCAGCTGCAGTGATGCTGGTTCCTCTGCCTGTTCCTCTTGGGTCTGTTCCCCCATCACATTCCTAAAGATATCCTGGGTGTCCAGCAAGAGAAACTCATGGGTGTGCCTCAAAGCAGTTGAAGGGGTGGAAGGTATGCATCAGCTCTATGTCCTCTCCTCCCTTTGCCCCCAGTCCCTGCTGCTCCACTCCTTCTATCCCTTCTTCATTTTCCAATAGCTCATCCAGCAGAAATGATGGGTCTGTACTCAGGGCAGGGCCCATCATCGAATGGGCATGTTTTTGCTGAGCTGGACATGGCATTGTGATCCTTGGTCTTCCTGTATGCAGTCTTTGGGGTTTTGAATTTTCTCTCTACACTGAGGTCCTGTCTGCTGAATCCACTGCCAGCTTCTTGGAGATCTAAAATTGCTGATTTCAGATACATCTGTCCAATTATGGGTCTAATTGACTTCATAAAAGAGGTTCACCAGAACCTTGGTGTCAACTCCTGGCCAGCTGGCAGCACGCTGGGAGGAGAACTTCTCAGATGGCATCTTTTCAGATGCCATGGAAGTGCAGCAGAAAAATCACAGGCAAACATGGGGTTTAAACACTAAGCCAGTGTCATTGACTTCCAGTGCAGAGGAAGGGAGGAGGTAGAGAGGGAGAGGATGGTAAAATGCAGCCCAGGGGGAACAGTGGGAAGGCATTAGAGGACTATCAGTACCTAGGCTTGAATAGCCTGTGTCCTCTCTGCAAAATAGGTGGATTGCCAGCCCAGAAAGAGGTTAAACCTGGGCCCTAAACTGTGAGCCAAGTATGCTAGCCCATGCTTGAAGCACCTTCAAATCTGGGTGAGAGCTTTTTCTGTGTAGATGAGGGGTTTAAGGGCAACACCTGGGTGAGAGCCTGGGCTAACTCTGCAATAAAGATGTAGCCTAAGTGTTCTTATATGCATTCCTTCCAGTCTTGATGGCCTCCAGCTGATTCGGGTTGAAAGCTGTCTCCCATTTCATGTACCCAGCACCTGTAATTGGAAACTTTATAATATAGTACATAGCCACTCTCTTACCTAGTGCCTTCTTAGGTCATTCTTCAAGTTGTATGTGTTAGGATGTAAGTACTGACTTTAGCATGTCATTGTTTATGTGAGGGAAACAGGCTCTCACCATAGTATCCCATTGTACTGACTGCTCCCACACAACATGTGAGGTTATGCAGTGCAAGAGTAGAGAGTCACAGGTGCTACTTCCCTGTGGAGAAATGCTGTTCCATTCCCCACTATCACACTTGTTTTGTTCTGTGGGATATTCAAAAACATCCAGTATTGGCCTCACTCTTCTCTCATTGAAGTCAATGGGAACTACAGCAATAGGCCAATGCTGAGCACTTTTGAAAATCCCGTGCTCCTTGTTATTAAAAAGTCATTGCAGCCGTCACTTTGGATTTCTTTTACAAGAACTAGATGGAAATCACTTTTAATTCCTTACAAAAGGAGCAAGATTGTGGCATTAAGCAGAGGAAATGATGGTCACCCAGGTTAAGTATTTATAAATCTTTATGATTGCAGAGCAGAGCTACATGGCTACATTTACCCTCTTCCACCACTACAGCCAAGAAAACGGCAACAAAATATTTATACCTACTTGAAAATACAAGGGAAAATTACATAGCTTGAAATTCTGCTTCTCTGAAGAGATCCGCTTGTAGGATTCTCATTCCTGGCTATTTACGCCTTAGCATGAGACTGCCATAATTCCCCGAGGGTTCGAGCCTGCAGCATTGAAATCAATAGGCACAGGGCCGAACAGCTAGCTCTTAGAGATTCTTGACCCTTGATGGTAGCAATAGCAGAACAGAGCACAAGTCAGATCCCCTTTTAGTTGTTTTGGAATGCCCACTGCTGAGTATAAATGCTGCCCTCCGAGGGTTCCAGTCAGTTCCCTGAACTGAACAGGTGGTGAAGCTCTCAGGAGGAAAACTCAAGATGATCAACACAAGATCAAAAATGTGCCTCAGAGAAAATTTAAAAAAAAAATACAGAAGCATATCTGCAAAAGGGTAAGCGCCAAACTTTGAGGGGAGGGGTCTGTGTGAGAGGGTGTGAGAATCCAGCCAAATGATCTCATCAGAGAAACAGAATTGCAAGGTAATTAATTTCCCCTTCTCTAAAGTTACCGTCTGTGCAACATTATCTCTCTCCTGGAGAGGTAAAATCTCAAGGGATGTCCTCAAAGAAAACTGAGTGTGGAGCTGCAATGAGCAAAAATAACAAGGCCAGTACCCACTGTGTGAAGAGGGAAGGTTTGTTTATATATGGCTGTTGTTGAGTGAGGAGATCTAAAAGATAGGAGAAAACAGTCAGAAGAATGTCTGAAGTACTGTAAAGAGTCTGGTTCTATGGCTATGTCTTTACTGCCGAATTAAAGTGAGTTTTTACATGGAGGTTGCTAACTCGAGTTATGTATCTCACTGTAAAAAGCCTTGCAGAGACAAGGCTCAGGAATTTTTTATCAATGTGGCTACAATAGTTAACCCCCACCTGAAGTTAAATTTGACTGTATTAGGGTAAAAGCTTTAATGCCTTGTCTCCACTAGGATTTTACAAAGTGAAATCGCTAACTTGAGCTAGCCATCTCCCTGTAAAAACACATCTTTTTGGTCAGTCAAATGTAGCCTGTGTCCGGCAGTCTGCACCCACAGACCATGGAACTGGCCAAGGGACTGACTGATAATGGCCTCAGCATGCATCAGGTGGGTCAACTGTTAAAATAAAGTGGCACAAACTAAAATGTAACTACTTCAGACCTATGACTGAGCTATGGAAAAGAATAATAGGAAATTTCAAACATTCGAGCAAGTCCCTGAACTATTCATTTGCAAGCTTAAAATTAATGTTATCCTCTGCTACATGCTACATTTCAAAAGCTGCTCTTCCTGCTTTGCACCTTTGATAAATCTGTAATATGAATAGAGACCTGCCAAGTTTCACTTATTTTGCATTCATTTTAAGGCAGTATTTAAAGCAGCCCTCACTTATGAAAAAGTCTTTTGCTTTGTTTTTTCAATGAGGCATTTAAAATCTCACACACACTGATTCTCAAGTTTTTTTTTAAATGAGGCTGTCATGGTTCTGACAGCTCTGTATACAGCTTAGAATTTTCTTCCACCAGTGTGAAAGGATAGGATGATGATAAGCAGCAAAAACAAAACATCTTGTAGTGGAATAAAATTCCTAAGGTTCTTCCATCAAACATCCCTTCTTGCCCCTTCCCCAAAATAGCTTATATTTTTAGATTAATCTCTAATTTAGAGGAAGAATAATACCTAGCTCTTATAAAGCACTTTTCATTAGTAGATCTCAGAGCTTTACAAAGCAGGTCAGTGTCATTATTGCTATTTTGGAGATGAAGAAACTGAGGCACGGAGAGGCAGTGACTTGCACAGTATCACCCAATGGGTCAGTAGCAGAGCAGAGAATAGAACCCAGGACTCCTGAGTCCCAGTCCAATGTCCCACACTGCCAAACCAAATGTGTGCACCTAGAGTTTTTATGGGGAGAAATTCCAATAATTACATAAACAACCCTAAACAAAATGGATGGTATCATTATCCAGCTTAATCTGCTAGGAGGTGTAGAGTTAACTCACAAGTGTTTAGAAATTTCATTTTATTTCTTCCTGTTGGAAGGAGATTTTTCTGTTCATCACAACTATTATTGGGTGGTATAGAACAAAAAAGTCAGAAATGGGCAATAATTCTGAAACTAAAGGGACTGTGAGGAGCAGCAGAGACACTGAAAGGTGAATGGGGAGAGTGAGGGGAAGCAGGACAGTGGCATTAGCATGAGACAGATTTAGGAGCTGCAGGTGGAATGGGGTGCATGGGGATATGGAGCAGGAGGGAGGCTGAGGGAGATGTAGGGGGCAGAAGGGAGGCTGGGGAGGAGCAGAAGGCAGTGATGGGGATGGGAGACGGAGAGGATAGAATAGCAGCTCCCCCAGCTAGTGTTGGTGAAGGGGAGACCCCTCAGAGCAGCCAGTGGAATTCAGTGTTGCCAACTCTCATGAATTAATTGTGTGTCACAGAATTTTGGTATCTGCAGGAGGAGCTGTCACAAGGACATGATACACTCCTCTGAGCTCACCGTTTTCAGGGCTGGGCATGCAGGCAAAGCTCTGTGCAAGAGCCTTGGGGCTAAGGACGTGGACTAAGCTAAACAGGGAAGACTTGGTATAAAATGTCACTTGCTAGGTGAACTCGAGGGCTGTGGACAGAGGCAGCTAACAGGAGAGTTTCAGAGAGAGTTTGGAGCAGGAGTGTGAGAAGCTTTCCTTCCAGGATCAGTACTATGTGTGATACCAAGATGACCAGTGATGGAATCGTGGTGACCTGCAAAAAACATGCCATGTTCTCTCCCTGAAGCCAGATGGGATTTCCTTTTCATGAAATGCAAGTTGGGAGATGTGTTGGAGGAAAAGATTCTTGGATTGGAGGGGCAAATTATGCCACTGAGATCAGAGAAGCTGATTTGTTCCTAGACAACCAGGTTCAGGTTCAAAGAAATATGGAGCTGGCCACCAAGAAGTCAGAGAGAAAGGAAGTCAGAGAGGAGGCCTGGCAAGAGGTCACGGTGGCATTCTGCACAGCTGGACACAGATGAAGATAGGCAGGCTGTGACTACCAGAGAGAAGAGAACTGAGAAGAATTCCACACAGCTAGAAGTTCCAAATCAATACCAGGCCCTTGACATGGAAACTACGGAAGATGCATCTCAAGATCCAGCAGATCCAAGGGAACAGAGAGATGAATGGAACACACATGTGGATGGCAGCTCTGCCCAACCTGTAAGAAAATCAACCTTGCCGGTAAAGAGTTTTCCAACTGTCCAAGGAAGACAAGTGATCCTTGTTGAAGATTTACTACTCAGAAGACTTGAAAGAACATTCTGCAAGGACAGGCAGACAACAGGACAGTGTGCTCCCTTCCCAGAGTCAAGGCATGAGATATCACTCTAAGATTCTGAAGCTGACTGGCAAGGATCTATTGGTGATGGTTTACATTGGCCCTAATGACACTGAGTTGTGGGAGATCTTGAAGATAATAGATGACTTTAAGGAACTCCGAAGCAGTAAAGGCTGCTATAAAAAATGTATGTATCTGTATCAATATCTTCATCAATATCAATATCTTGTTCAATATCTTCATAAATGATCTGGAGGATGGTGTGGATTGCACTCTCAGCAAATTTGCGGATGATACTAAACTGGGAGGAGTGGTAGATACGCTGGAGGGGAGGGATAGGATACAGAAGGACCTAGACAAATTGGAGGATTGGGCCAAAAGAAATCTGATGAGGTTCAATAAGGATAAGTGCAGGGTCCTGCACTTAGGATGGAAGAATCCAATGCACCGCTACAGACTAGGGACCGAATGGCTAGGCAGCAGTTCTGCGGAAAAGGACCTAGGGGTGACAGTGGACGAGAAGCTGGATATGAGTCAGCAGTGTGCCCTTGTTGCCAAGAAGGCCAATGGCATTTTGGGATGTATAAGTAGGGGCATAGCGAGCAGATCGAGGGACGTGATCGTTCCCCTCTATTCGACATTGGTGAGGCCTCATCTGGAGTACTGTGTCCAGTTTTGGGCCCCACACTACAAGAAGGATGTGGATAAATTGGAGGGAGTCCAGCGAAGGGCAACAAAAATGATTAGGGATCTAGAACACATGACTTATGAGGAGAGGCTGAGGGAGCTGGGATTGTTTAGCCTGCAGAAGAGAAGAATGAGGGGGGATTTGATAGCTGCTTTCAACTACCTGAAAGGGGGTTCCAAAGAGGATGGCTCTAGACTGTTCTCAATGGTAGCAGATGACAGAACGAGGAGTAATGGTCTCAAGTTGCAGTGGGGGAGGTTTAGATTGGATATTAGGAAAAACTTTTTCACTAAGAGGGTGGTGAAACACTGGAATGTGTTACCTAGGGAGGTGGTAGAATCTCCTTCCTTAGAGGTTTTTAAGGTCAGGCTTGACAAAGCCCTGGCTGGGATGATTTAACTGGGAATTGGTCCTGCTTCGAGCAGGGGGTTGGACTAGATGACCTTCAGGGGTCCCTTCCAACCCTGATATTCTATGATTCTATGATCTATAGATAATGGGAAGTTATTAGTAATGAATATAAATCAGAAGTTAGTTATTGTAGAAAATAGAAAAGGGAAGCAAAGGGACACAAAGAGAAATGTACGGCCAGCAGAGTTAAGGACAATAAGAAGGAGTTTTTTAAATATAATAGGGAAAAAAAGATTCCTGAGAATTGTATTGGTCCATTAATAGATGAAAATGGTAGAATTATCAATAATAATGCAGAAAAGGCAGAAGTATTCAGCAAATAACTTCTGTATTGGGAGAAAAAACAGATGATATAGACTCATCATGTGATGATGATCGCACTCTGTCCACTCCACTAATATCTCTGGAAGAGGTTAAATAGAAGCTACTAAAGCTAGACATTTTTAAAGCAGCAGATCGAGATAACTTGCAAGTAAGAGTTTTAAAAGAGCACACTGAGGAGCTGACTGGAGCATTAATGTTGATTTTCAATAAGCCTTGGAGCACTGGGGAAGTTCCAGAAGAATGGAAGACAGCTAATGTTTTCCAATTTTTAAAATGGGTAAACGGGATGACCCAAGTAATTATAGGACTGTCAGCCTGACATCAATCCCAGGCAAGATAATGGATCAGCTGATATGGGACTCAATTAATAAAGAATTAAAGGAAGGTAATGTAATTAATGCAAATCAACCTGGGTTTAAGGAAAATACATCCTGTCAAACTAACTTAATATCTTTTATTTTTATGTGGTTACAGGTTTGGTTGATAAAGGTAATAATGTTGATGTAATATACTTAGACTTCTGTAAAGCATTCAAGTTGGTATCGCAGAACATTTTGATTAAAAAACTAGACAAATTCAGACTGGAAATAAGGCATACATTTTAATGATGAGAGTAAATAACAATTGGAGCAACTGTTAAAGGGTCGGAGTGGATTCTCCATCACTGACCATTTTAAAATTAAGATTGGACGTTTTTCTAAAAGATCTGCTCTTGAAATTATTTTGGGGGAGTTCTATGTGTTATACAGGACATCAGATTAGATGATCACAGTGGTCTTGTCAGGTCTTGGAATCTATGCAACTATGAATCTGTCCTGACACCGAGTCCTGCCTTCATGTATGGCCCTGTAGCAGAGAGAGGGACATGGGTCAGAGGAAGGAAGGGAGTCATGGAAGTGGTGCTGCGGGGTCCCAGATAGATTAGTCCCAGGGCAGCAGGAGGCAGAGAAGTGCTTCTGCTAGGTCCAGACAGTAATAGGAAATGGACAGCAGTTCCCCTGTCTTGGGGGAGCGGGGAAGAGAGGTTAAATGGAGTCTCCAGCTGAGCAGCCAGGGAGAGGCAATCATTTTGTGTGTATTAAAAGTTGACTTTTCAATCTTTTTATCACACACACATTGGTAGAGGAATATAGAGGAGTCAAGAAGTAGAAAAAAACAGACTAAAAACTTTTTTTTTTTTAAAGAAACGTTACTTTTTGGGCCAATCTCACGGCTTTTGAGGGTTTGACTTGAAATTTTTGCTCTCTTGAGGTTGGCAATACTGTGTTTGTCAACCCTCTAGTGATTGATCAATACACAGAGGAGGGTGGGGAGTAACTGTATTTTTCATTATCTGAAGCACATGCTGCTCAAAAACACCTTCCAATAAATTTGAATCTCCCTAAAAAGCAGCATGGGGCCTGGTGACACAAAAACAATTTGATGTGATTGGGAGTAGTGACTGAGGGCCTGTAAGAGTTTAACAGAGGGGCATCTCTATAATGATCTCTTATCTTATACATAGTGCATAAGGGGTGTATGTATTTGAACAGCTAATCTGATAAATTTGAACTTTATGTTGTCAGACGTTACTGGTGTGGTGCTCTGCTTGTGTTCGGTGATGACAACAGTTGGCTGCGTGCGTGTTCCCTCTGTATGCTGTCCCAGCTCTGTGCAGATAGCTAACACAGCAGACCCCGAGAGAACCCCCAATAACCACAGACTCTAGTAAGGTATGAAGGCACATCGGGCAGGTTTATTGCTCAAACGAAGCACAGTGATAGTTCCCCATAGACTTTACAGGGCATACTACGAATTTGTGCTCCCTGGCAATGGACTCAGCTCAGTCAGTGGCGGGACTTTCCACTGCCCCCTAGGCTGGACAAAGACACCATCCCAGGGATGCATTCTTATACACAGGTACAAACAAGTTACACAACGCTCCTGACGTATTGAGGTGCAACTCCTTTACGTAACTATGCACCACCCTTCTACGTAGTGAGGTGCTGCCTCTCACCTTGTACATGTTGGTTCAAACAAAACAACTCTATCCATCATACTAGCCTTTTGCCCCTGTCCTTGTTATCTATGTGGATGGTATAGGAATGTTCTTGTACAATTTGTGTACAGTTCTGGTATCCAATACACTTTAGATATATGTTTGTGCAACAGCATATGTTTATGCAACATCAGCCTTTTACTTGCCAGCTTCTGTGAGCAGGACCTGCCTCTGGCTCACAGCTTCACTTTACTTTATGTGAGCAAAGTCTTGAGCATTACTTTAGCTCAGGCCTTAGGTCTCATACCGGGCCTCTGATACCAGGATTTATGTTTCAGGGCCTCATCTTACTACACTTTACATTTAAAGTGTTTTAATAGATTGAAAACTTGCTGATGTGATAAACTATAATCTCTTTTTTTTCTCTTGCTCCCACGTGTTTATAGTAATAGAAAACCACAATATTGATTAGAACTTTCTTTACTTTATAAACTGCTCTTTGTTTTTCACCCCAGTTGATTCTTCCACTGTTCACATTAACACCAGGCCATAAAAAACCCTACCTGAATTAACTGCTGGGCCCATAGGAATCCTATTTATTTATTTATTTATTAAATCAGTTTGGAGGGTGTGCTTGTCTCTGAACAGAACAAAAGGACACATGGGGCCTGTGTCCCTAAGGGCCCAATCCTGAAGACAATTACTGACCATAGGTCTTACTATCATGAGTCATCATCGCTGATGTTAAGTGGGTTGTAATGGGAATCTTGGTAATTTCCAGGATTAACCCCTTTGTAGACAGACAAAGAAAATACTAATATTACCCACCACAAAAATCTTGAGTCAGGCCTCAAAAATCATGAGGTGTTTTTTTTTTTTTTTTTTAATTATACATTTGGGGGTTATTTTCTTTCTCTTCTGGTTTAAGAATTTGGGATGTGTTTGCTTCAAACTTTCAAGCTTTTCTCCACAACCATGAAGGCTAGAAATTTACTTTCTTTTTTAGATGACAGCTAAGAAGCTGAGGAAATTCCATGACTTGAGGAGCTGGGTCATTAAGAAAAACACCAAAGATCATGAGACTTATGATAAAATCACAAGAGCTGGCAACGCTGCACTGGATGATCAGTACGTAGAACGTACCAAGTTAATTATAGAGCACTAATAACTCCATCCTAAGGCAATACACTTTTGAGTTAAAAATGTCTTTTAAAGCTTCATTTTGAACTAACTTGAAGTAGCTGGTACCAGAGTAGCAGCCGTGTTAGTCTGTATTCGCAAAAAGAAAAGAAGGACTTGTGGCACCTTAGAGACTAACCAATTTATTTGAGCATAAGCTTTTAGCTACAGCTCACTTCATCGGATGCAAAAAGTGAAAAATACAGTCAGGAGATTTATATACACACAGACCATGCAAAAATGGATGTTTACCGTACACATTGTAAGGAGAGTGATCACTTAAGATGAGCTATTATCAGCAGGAGAGTGGGGTTGGGGGAGAGAAAACCTTTTGAAGTGATAATCAAGGTGGGCCATTTCCAGCACATTTCCAGGAGTTAACAAGAATGTCTGAGGAACAGTGTGTTGCATGTGTTCCTTATTGCACTGAAATAAGCCAATGGACCCCACACGGTGTTCCAACAGACTCGATTCTGTTACCGTTACAAAAAAACATTGAAATCAGTAGGCAGCTGCCACTCCAAGCTGCATTAAGACTGCATTTGTGCAGCCAGTTTGTACTGTAGTGTGTTAAGAAAATCTTTCCTTTCAGTTGCCATATCAGGTTTTCAGATCAGAACTCTTCCCAGGCTTTCCACCTCCAGGCTGTTCACAGTGTCGAGTGTTCTTTTCCTGTTTATCCTATATGCCTCTTTATTACTAGGCATTTTAAAAGCACATTCAGGCGCCCTGCTTGTTTTTTCTAAAGCTCTTCCGGGATCTGCTGGCGTCTTACAGCAGGTCATCCTGTTTTCAGACAAAGTTCCGGCCTTGTTAAAAACAATCATTTCTGGATGTCTTTGTGCGCCACTCTTTTGTTTAATCATCCTTAATCCTTGAGACATGAAACTGAAACCCCAAATGTGTTTGTTTATTTATCGCCCAAAACTTTTAGTCCATAAAAAAAAAATCCCTGGAAAGGTTGTGAAGAGAAGATCTATCCAAACACCGTAACTCTATCAAACAGCTGCGTTCAGAGGCACTTTGCACCCTCAGAAGGAAGGCTACAAGTTAAAAAAGTATTTTGTTTTTATTTTAAAGAGAGCCTACCATCCCCACCACAAATTCCCCCTGACTGCTGCTGGTAGCATTATTTACCCAGATGGAATTTGCAGCCTTACTCCCTGGGGACTGGCATAGGGGGTGGGTGGGAGGGGCCAGGAGAGTCCACTACAAGAAAATTTCAGTCAACTCCTCACTGGTACAGAAGCAGATTTGAAGGACATAAATGAGAACATGGGGCCAACGGCTGGGTTGATCAAATGTTTGGGCATAATCCTGCTCTCAGGGTACAGGTTACAGCTCTCTACAAAGTGGGGTGGAGGGCCCCGTTCAAATCCTTCCTCCCCCTCATGCAGGGGTGGGGGGATATCGAACATGGGTCTCCCACATCCCAGGTGAGTAAGTGCTCAAACCACTTGACTAAAAGTTACAAAGTGGTCACCACCTCCTACTTGGTGTGGAGAGGGGCAGATGCCTGGTTGACTTAGGCACTTAAACTGCCTGACTGCAGGAGAGGGGTTCCTAGGCGCCTCCCTACAGCCCGGACTTAGGTGCCTATCTCTATGAGAGGGGCGGGGCTTAACACACACCCTTGTCATCAGCATCTCCCATTGGCTTAGGCGGCTCCCTACCTAGTATACTGGCTTTTGTGAATCACATTCCTAGATGCCTAGTTCTCCCCACTCATTGTATCTGGAGCCTCGGTGCCCAACTCAGGCTTTGTGACTTGCAGTGTTGTTCTTGTGATTTTTCTAGGCCACTAAAAGTTAGGCACTACTATGCTGAGCGTCACAACACCTGAAACCCTTTTGTGAGACTTGCCCAGGGCCACACGGGGAGTCTGAAGTGGAGCAGCTAAATGATCCCTGGTGTCATAAGCCCCGAGCTAGGGCGCTCCTCACCTCCCAAAATATTGCCATGGGGGGGTGGGGGGGAATCAACTGGCTTCCTTTCCTTAACAGCCGCAAACAGGCACAACAGCAAAGCACATCTTAAACAATCTTCACATTGCTTTCTTGTATTGATTCACTTATTGGGATAAAGCTAAATTTCAAGCATATCTTTAGGGGTCTGTGTACTGTTACATTTTAGAAGGTGTTTAAATATATATCAAGATATATATTTAAAGGTACTATTGTCTCCAATCCCATTATGAGAACGGGTTTTACTGTATGATTCATGATGCTGAGCACTCATGCAAAATGATCATAAAGTTTTGGGCTTTAGTAAGTTTTACCCATGACAGTCCTTATGAGTAGATGTTACACAATCTCTAACCCAGCCACTTTGATCTTCTACGTTAAAGTCAATGTGGCCAGCTGGATAAATAATATTAAGCTCAGCTGTGCTTCCTGTGCAAGCAAGTGATAAAAAATTGATAATGTCCTAACTTTTTAGAAGCACAGGTGCTTTAAATCAATGGAGTGAAGCTCACTGAAGCTAATAATACTGAGCCAGAGCCCACATTGGAACCAAAAAACTTTCATATGTTCATAGTCTTTTATTCAGATCTGGAGTTTAAATAAGGTGATTTTTTTCGGTAGTTGCAAACAATGGGCCAAATCCTCAGCACAGCTCCGCTGGCCACAATGGAATTACATTGATTTACAGAAGCTGGGGCTCTGCCTCATTATATTTTCAGCTTCTCTAAAACCTAAATGGATTGTTAACTTTCAGAGAGACACTCTGAGCCCTCTGCTACGACATCAACATCCTATGATAGTTGCTGACTTCCTGCTTGTGATTTTTTCCCCCTCAAAAATAATGACACTCTTGAAAGCTTGAGATAAATATCCTGTTAAAAAACAGATGATCAGGCTGAATATTATCATCCTCATCTAAGTCATTAATTGCGGGGGAGTGGAGATAACCTGTTTAACCATGTTTTATTACTTACAAATGGTATTTCTTGTAGAGCAAAACTTTAATTTTTTCTGTGTGATCTTTGGGTGTTTTCAGTTAAAACCCTCCACCCCCTTCTTAATTCTCTGAGGGTGAAATTCATCCCCATGAAGAGGGCCAGCGCAAGACCTAGGTGCCACTTCAGTGCCACTCAAGCCCTCGGACAAAGACATAGATGGGACTGACATGTTGCAGAGGCCTTGTGCTGAGTTTCATTCTTAGAGAGACTCTCCTTTGACATATGAAATTAAGGTCTTGAAACTGTGTCTTTGATGAAACTGAGTCACCCTGGGATTGGGGAAGAGAGGCACGAGAGGCTCCTGCAAGCAGAATGCCTTTAAAAGCGTGTTGCTTGTAGCGACTGAGGGGAGGCACCTATGCTGCAGCTGTTCCACAAAGGTGCAGCCATCCCAGAACTGCAAGAGCTGGGTGTAGGTCTAGCTCTTGCCACATCAATTAATTCAACACTGCCACTCTTTAGTGTTGGAGACCAGTCTGCCCCCCTGTGAGCATGTTTGTCTCCCTCCTGCAAAGTGACCTCTCACACATAGGCAGAGGTAAAATCAAAACAACAACCCGGCAGTGCCAGAGTCTGTCTTTCCTATATGCAGATGACAAAGAACTAAGTAAAATGGTTCCTGTTTGGGAAAATACTTGTAAAGGCTTTTTTCTTCTCATCTCAGTAACAGAAATCAAATCTGGAACATCTGACGAGGAGGACAGACTGTGCTCAGATGCAGAGCCTGACTGAGTTCATGTCAGGCTGTTACCTCAGGGCCCACAATCTCCACTTCCTCCTTGGTCTTTAGTCACTTCCCATGCTCCAGCCTAACCACAGTCTGAGTTCAGTGACACCGCATTGAATGGACATGCCCAATGAGTAGTCAGTCTTGTGTCTCCTATTCACCCCACCCAGCCCTCCATTTCTTGGCCTCTCACCAAAGGTCAGAAGCTCATTTTCCTTTTCTTCTTTTTAAAGGCAGTGTACTGCCATCCACTTGTTGGGTGACCAGGGTACCCACTCAGTTTTAAGCACCAGAACTGAACTGGAGTGAATATATAGAGCTTGTGAGTAACCGAGCTGTTGGATTCATTTCTTTCTGACTTTACCTGATTTTCTTCTGTTGGTAATATAGAATATATTTTTGTAGTGACTCAGCTGGGAGGTAATGTGGACTTTGGCTGGAGTAGGAAACAGTCAATTAACACTCCTGGCTCCTATTCCTGACATTGACACTGACTTGCTCTGTATGGTACTTACCTGATCCATGCCTCAGTTTACCCATTTGAAAAACTGGTATAATACAGGGATGTGGTGAAGCTTCATGCTTGAAAATGGGATTCATATAACTAGGTGCTATGGGGATATAAAAGCTACTACTTTTATTATTATTTTACTATTTTATTATTATGGTTGTTATTTATTAAGTAACACATTTACAAACAATGCTTATCAATCCAGACCCAAGTCAATTTACATAGACACACCTAGTAAAATTAGAATACAAATTGTTCCATTCTGAATCTCCACTTCAGATCCTGGGCCTGAGAAAGCTGGTCATGTTATCCAGATCATGTTATCCAGATGATCCAAAAAGCATCAGATAGATTGCATCAAACTATGCTTCCTCAAAACAGACCAGCATCTGACTACCAGGTCTTACTAGCAGAGTGGGATCAGATTTCTATTTCCTCTCTTAGACTTAATGATAAAATAATGTCATATTCATAAATTTAGACTTGTAAGTCTTGGGGGGGAAAGGGCAGGTAACAAAAACCTTCAGTAAGAGAGATTTCTTGTTGTACAGCTTCTGCAGTTGTCCTAGCTGCTTGTGTTTAGAAGCTCATGCAAAGACTGATGTAGGCTGAACAAGTAACCTCGCTAGCATGTGCACCATACTTCTTACACACCTGATGCAGTGGAGGCATTGTATGTGTTATTAATGAGTCTCTGGAGTCAAGCCAGTTATTTTTAAATAATTAGCCTATCTCTGAAGCTACAAGAGACTGATTTTATAAGTGAGGATACAGAGCTCCTGGGTATGTCAGATCTTGTGCTTATTTCTCTCTAAACTTCTCTGTATAAATATATGTAATAATACAGGTGACAGTTTATAGCACTGATTTAGATATTGTGGAGAGTACACGCCTACTGAGAACTTGTTAGGAAGACATAGTTCCTTTATTTACTTTACGGTTACGCAAATGCTGGGAAGGAACAGGGAAAAATGTGGCACTGAAAGTTTCTTTGTTTTTGCTCATTGGATTTAAGTAATTCCTCCTGCACACATCAGAACAATGAATCCCCTCACCTTACTTGTCTGTGGGAGATACGATACCATAGATTTGCACTGCAGATCTCCAGCAGTTGGTAGTGTTTAGGGACTGGATTGAAAAATTACACTGACTGGAGATCCAAAACTTAGAGTGCCAGATTCTGAGGTGAAGTGTAAATTAGACCCTACTCCTGCACTAACTTAGACTGTCTTACAGCTACTTGCACCTATACTGCTGATGCCTAAAGGAGTCTTAGCTGATGTTACATACTCACCAGTGAACCACAAGATGGTGTCAGAAGTTCTATGTTAAAATAGCTCCTACTAATTAATTAGACACACACTTGGCTAACAACTAGGTTTGTACTCAGAGGACACAGGGTTAATAATTGAATTCCTAACTGTGCACTGCTAAAGGCCTAGTACTCTGTGTGCTCTCTGTATGTAGTTAGGCACACAGTTAATTTGCTAGGTGGATGAGAACCCCCAGCCGCGCCACTGCAGTCGATAAATTCAGTCCTCCCTTCTTTCATTACTAGATCTCACAGATTATGTTGTAGATGCCACTCTTTGTGAATGACAGCTGGGAGCTCATCCCTTATGCAAAAAAGTATCCCCAGGGCCTTATCTGGCCATCCAGAAGCCATAGGCACATTTAAAATTACTGTAACTTGTTTTGCTGGACATATCACTCATGCGCACCTGGATACGCACCATTGTCCAGAGAGCTGTGAGCTGCCCATCAACTGTATCTCAACTATGAAGAAACTGAGACAGTACATGGGGAGATGAAGACTCTGCTGAGTCTCTAGAGTGAGGAGTGCATTCAGGGTGATTTGAATTGTGTCAAACAATTACAAAGTGCAGCAGTGAATCTCTGAGGGCCTTGCTGACAGCAGGATCCAGCACTGTCATGCAGTGTCAGGAGACAGTATAGTCAATGAAGGTTTCCTACAATCAGGTGAAAGACTAGAATAAGGTTCCTGGCAACTGGTGGACAACTTGTCCCTTTGTCAAGGATCTGGATCAGTTGCTTACAACTAGACCCACCATGGAACCTACGAATCACGTGGCCAGTGGGGAACCTGGACCTGGACCTCAGGTGCCAGCAGAGGCGGAGAGGGAAGATGAAGTTCAGGCATTGAGTTATGGATTTATTAATGTGTACTGTTTGGCAGTGCAGCATGTAGCTTGTGTCATGTTAAAGGTGAAAGGTAGTGCTGAGGGTGAGTAGTTTGAATGCAGCCATGGCTTTGGTGCGTATGTATCTGTTTGGTTGTTTTGATGGCAAAACTGACCGACCATTACTTCCAGTCTGCAATATGCCTCCTTATAAAATTGTTTTCCTCTCTTGCATCTAGTGTTCAGTCATTGAAAATCATCAGTCAGTAATGTTGGGTCAATGCCCTGGAGAGAGATGCTGTGAGGATTTCCAACATGAGATCTGCTTTCACTTAGGACAATTTCAGATCTGTTTCTTAAGGAATGGGGATTAACCTAGGTAGAAGCAGAATGCAGGAGGCCAGTAATAGTTATGTATGTATAGAGTGTTTATTGATACCTGAATACACAAAGATTTGAAAGATGTGGTATTTACCCAGAAAGAATATTTATGCACTAGCTTGTATTTTTGCATTTTAATACCAGAAGCCCTTACTTGTGGACTGTGCCTTGACATAATGGGAAGGCATTCCTATGATCCTGAGAGCTATGTTGGTGGCTGCTCTAACTTCCAGTAGAGCCACCCAATTTGGACAGGGACAAAGGGTAGGGACCAGACAAAAAGCAGTTCACTGATCCTCCAGGTTAGAGGCCAACAACCTCACCTTGTTAAAAAAAAAAAAAAAAAAGTTTGTTATAGAAATACAACGAAGTAGCCATTCCAGCCACCAGCATGCTGAGACGGGATGGTGGAGCCTTGTTCATGTCCTAAGTGATGGTTGAAAATGCGGGAAGGATTCCGAACACCAGACACGCAGTGGCTTAAACTGGGAGGGCAGAACGGAATGCAAAAGACAGCAAAGGGATGGAACCACCAGATATTCTTTGCTTTGCCCCACTATTTCCCCGCCTTTTATCAACTGTCTTCCTGTTTCAGTGGGACAGTGGTGAGATGTGTGGCTCTGAGGAACTCACAGATGCCTGCATGACGGGAGCACAGCACACGGGACAAGCTGAAATTATTGACCAGCACAAAGGGACTGGAAAACAGCTGGATCACGGCATCAGGGATTTTCCTGCCGTGGAGGACTCCCCAGGTAGTGTGAACTGGCACAGGGCATAGCGGTTCCTGCATCACACTCCTAGCATAAGGGAGCATGTTGAAGGCCTGGGCAGAGCACTACTCTACTCTGGTGATCCCTAGCTGGCCAATGGCCCATTAAGGGCCATAACCAACCAGCATACAATAGAGCAACCCCTAGGCACAGAACCCACTAGGCAACACTGCCTCCCTTAGACTAGTCCTTTGTCTTTGACTCCTTGAATTAAAATTGGCCTATTTTACCCGTAAGCTCTGGACTGTAGAAAATTTCAGAACTTTGGAATAACAATGTTCACCATCTTTTTCTGTTTTAAGGCAGTTCCCACAGATACACTCTTGACTGCAACTGTGACAATTTCTATTTTGTTCAAGAGTAAAACTGCTCCAATATCTTGCACTAACAAATTACACTTTTTAAAATACCCCAAAACTGATTTAATTTAATGCTCATCAATTATGTGCATTAAATACAAGAGAACAACAATTAGAACATTTTGGGCTGTGAAAAGAACTCGGGGAAGCTGCCTCAAACATCAAAAGTGCTTCGCTATCCTGACACTTATGTAATTGTTCTGTGAACACCCACACACCGGAATAGACCTACCATGTCTGAGTCACTGAGTATTTCTATATGAATCTAAAATCTGTTCAGCCAGGATACATCATCCATAACGTAAGGAACACAGTGTAAGTATAATTTTAAAGTGATATCCATGATTCAATAATGTTACAGCTCACTTAGGCAGAAGGCAGTGATAAACTATTGCATCTTTATGGTCCCACCATGCTTTAGGGCTCTGTTCCTCTGAGTGGGAGAGAAAGAAAGACTGGCTGAGAGCTCTGTAGCATACTGCCCCGAAGTACCCCCACAGGCCCCTTACAGGAGGTTGCATTGTGTCCTAGCTCCATGGGAGGGCAGAGCTTGTTGGCCATATGCACTGGATTTCCCCACTCAAATGTGATGCAGAATTTACAGAGTTTATAGTAACCTGCAGAATTTTTCTCTTTGCACTATAGAATGTCCTCTTCCCTTCCCCACCCTCCAAGGGGGCTCCAGAGACAGCCACACACAGGGAGACTTTAGTATCAGATTTCCTGTAGGAGCAGTGCTGTTGCTGAGCTGCAGGCAACACTGGGGAGGGGCCACTGTGCAGATGCCCTTGCTTCCAGTGGAGCCCCAAAATCTATGGGCTTAGTGGGTGACCCCCTGGCCTCCTCCTCAGGAGAATAAACCCCATTCTTCTTGACCAATTCCAGGGGAACTCTGTGAACTGAAACTCAGAATTCCCACTCTCCTACATGGGAATAACCCCATGTCTATACAGGGGCCTTTAGTGTATACAGTTGCTATCTGAATTCAAGCTGGGCAAACAGTTGTGCAAAATAGATTCAGACATATATAGTTGGCTTTCCTAATTGATCCCATTTCCTTTTCTGTGCTAACATGTTCTGCAGTTTAATTTCAGAGGATGTGCATATAATACAATATTTGGTCCATTTGACAATTTCAGCACATTATTTTATATTTATATAGAACCTTTCCTCATGAGAGAACCCAAAGACCTCCCCAAAAAGACAAACTGATATGCCAATAAGATTCAAATTGCATGGAAATGTAGGTAGGAAGAATGTAATTAAAGCTAGCTAGAACCTGGCTAAGACAGCCAGGTTAACACCCTTACAAGAAGTGACACATGCTCTGGGCTGCTGAATAACCACAAGTGGTCATCATGAAATGTCTTACTGAAAGACAGCACTTCCCGCTGCACAGCAGCCCTGGCTGCTATGCTGAGGTCTTCATTTGGTGCAGACAAAGAGGGAAGAGTGTTAGCCATCTCCTGACTCACCAACATCACTTCTTGTAGCACATGTGCAGTTTGAAGTTTCGCCTCAGAGTTCTGATCTAGTCCAGCTCTACTTCGCTGCTAAGATCTGATGATATCACTGCACTGAGTGGCACGACTGCAGGATTTGTAAAACTGAACCCCAGTCATAAAAAAGCATCTTATAACAATTAATAAAGGAAAAGAGTTAACACTGCAAGGTGCCACCTGTACAATGGTGTGACAGAGGGAGCAGGGAGCGTTCAAGGAGCCATTGGAAAGGTTATGCACCTGTATATGCATGTGAATATAGAAAGAATGGGTAAATGTGTGAGAGGGTTATACTTTATTGCCATTAGGCTAGGACTAACACATTACTTAGGGAAAAGAATACCTGATGTAATTTATTTTTATGATATGCCTCTGGCACCAATCCACTGAATAAATAACAAGAGTTGAGACAATGAATGGCATTGTTATCATGGTAACATCACATTGAAAAATCCCTAACGGTGACTGGAGGGTTGTGCAGGACAGTTGTCACGCTCCTTCTCATAAAAACTAACATTGGCAAACACCTGTTTAAACCAATAAACATTAATTCTCGTCTCAACATTTCAGGAAATTACCCTTCCAGTTCCACCAACAGCAAATCCCATAAACTCTGGATCAAAGTTATAGTAGGGATTATGTATGTATAACATTATGCATATGTGCATTTTTTAAAAGGCTCTTATCCCAGAAAGATACAATTTCTGTATAACTTCCTAGGAGTGGGCAGAACTCAGAAAAATGTCCAACGCATTTTTAAAAAGTCACTCAACTTTTAGGGGGTTCAAGTGTATTTTACCCTCTTTGCCCTGTTCTGTTCACACTGGATTCTCCCTTTACTATTCCCCCCACCCCACCCCGACAAGCTAATGCTTGAAGCTTCCAGATAAAGGGAGGGAATTAAGATGATTTCTAGGACACCAGGAGCATGAGGGATTCTTTGAACAACTGAAGTCTGGCAGTTTTCTTTATGTATGTGTTCTGTCTCTCCTACCTCTGCTTTTTTGGAAATGCAGCAAATTAAAACAGAATCTTAGTCCCCAAGTCACAAAAATGTAACTTTAAGCACATGAGTTGTCCCACTGAAGCCAATGATGCCATTCACATCCTTAAAGTTATGCACTGGCATTAAGCACTTTGGCAAATTGGGCCCTTATTTAGGATTATTTACAGATTTCAGCTGTGAGCAAAAGGGAAATTCTTCAAGACTTTCGGATGCAGATGTATATGCCTACCCAAATCCCTAGCGCTGCGATATTCTGGACCTGAAGTACATGCTGATCTTCATCAGGTCTGCAGTGCACAATCCAACTCCAACAGAAAAATGTAGTGTGAAAATTGGGTTGTTCATGCCTGGATTAGATTCCTAATTGCTTCTTATTTGGGGCTATGATATAAGAGCTGGAGCACATTTGTTTTCTTAAATAGACCAGTCCCAGCATGAGAACCATCCCTTTTGGTTTACATTCATTTTCTTTTCTTTCTTTGTCCTTTGAACTCATGGGTTAACCTGTGCTGTGAAAACTTGGTGCTTGTTTACTCTTTTCATGCTGTAGAACAAACCTTCAGTCCTCCAAAGACCTCATCCTCAGGAGGCAGAGCAACTATCTAGAGAGGTTTGGGACAGAGGGATCCTGGAAACCCAGAATAAAACAAATCTTTAACACAGAGAACAGAGAATTGTGTTCGACATTTTCTCACTACTGCTAGGGAAAAGGAAATCTAAGCTTGTTAGGTTACTTGCCATGTAGCATTAGTAACCCTGATGCCCTCACACTGAGTCAGATCTGCAGTTGGTGTCAAGTGGCTTAGCTCTACTGAAGTCACGATGCTTCAATGATGTTCTCACTGTACCATCAGGTTAGCCCTTATTTTGCTCTGTCATATCTTCAGAGCCTTTCGAGGTACAGCCAGGGCCAATCAGAGTGGGGGGCCAGGAGGGCCATTTGGCCTGGGCCTCAAGCTCAAAGGGGGCCTCAAATTTAGACACTTGTTAATTATTTGGCATTTGATAAGTTTCACAACTTGTTTTTATGCGCATCCCTATTGGACCAAAATGTGAGACACTCTCTCAGCTTAAAGCTGCAAATTTAAGCAAATAATAGATGTGATTTAATAAAAGACATATTTTTTTTGTTAACTGATATAGATTTTGTCATATTAAAGAGTTAAAAATGTTCACAAATATTAATCAAAATACATGGGTTCCGATGGCAGAAGATTAGACCATGTGTTGTCATTTTTTATTTTTATTATGGCTAGGGGCCTCAAAAGCTGGAAGTGGTCTGGGCCTCTCTGGACCTCTGAGAGGGCCTGGGTACAGCTTGAAATATCTCAGATGAGCATGAAATCTTGTAAAAGGTAAATGAGGCAGTTACTTTGGACAATGCACTGTGGAGTCCAGTGTCCTGAATGAAAGGCACAATATGCCTACATCATGAATAAACAGATGCTTTATTGGCTGTTGCTATTTTTTTCAAAATCAAGGTAATTGAACCACTTATACAATCATGAATATCTTGATTTTTATTTCTTCACTGTAGTCTATAAAACAAGAAAACACAGTTCATTTACCTTGGTATTAAAGAGCTTCAATCCCAGTCTTCTAAATTAAGTAAGGTATGTAATTATAAGAAAATAATTTAAGTGAGTTTTAATATTTGTTCAGTTTGGATCCTGCCTTCAAGGTCTATAGTCCTCCTGATGTGTGATGGATTTACTCAGAGCTAAAATAACGAGGAGTCCTTGTGGCACCTTAGAGACTAACACATTTATTTGGGCATAAGCTTTCATGGGTTAGAACCCACTTCATCAGATGCATGGAGTGAAAATACAGGAGCAGGTATAAATACATGAAAGGATGGGGGTTGATTTACCAAGTGTAAGGTCAGTCTAACAAGATAAATCAATTAACAGCAGGATACGAAGGGAGAAAAAATAACTTTTGAAGTGGTAAGAGAGTGGCCCATTACAGACACTTGACAAGGGGGGAAATTAAATTTAAGTTTTGTAATGACCCAACCACTCCCAGTCTCTATGCAGGCCTAATCTGATGGTATCCAGTTTGCAAATTAATTCCAGTTCTGCAGCTTTACGTTGGAGTCTGTTTTTGAAGTCTTTTTGTTGAAGAATTGCCACTTTTAGGTATGTTATTGAGTGACCAGAGAGATGAAAGTGTTCCCCTACTGGTTTTTGAATGTTATGATTCCTGGTGTCAGATTTGTGTCCATTTATTCTTTTGTGTAGAGACTGTCTGGTTTGGCCAATGTACATGGCAGAGGGGCATTGCTGGCACATGATGACATATATCACATTGGTAGATGTGCAGGTGAACATGCCCTTGATGGTGTGGCTGATGTGGTTAGGTCCTATGATGGTGTCTCTTGAATAGATATGTGGACAGAGTTGGCAACGGGGTTTGTAGCAGGGTTTGGTTCCTGGGTTGGTGTTTTTGTTGTGTGGTATATAGTTGCTGGTGAGTATTTGATTCAGGTTGGGGGGCTGTCTGTAAGCGAGGACAGGCCTGTCTCCCAAGGTCTGTGAGAGTGAGGGATCGTCCTTCGGGATAGGTTGTAGATCCTTGATGATGCATTGGAGGGGTTTTAGTTGGGGGCTGTTGGTGATAGCTAGTGGCGTTCTGTTACTTTCTTTGTTGGGCCTGTCTTGTAGTAGGTGACTTCTCTGTACCCTCTGGCTCTGTCTGTGGGTCTGATGAAATGGGTTCAAATCCACGAAAGCGTATGCCCAAATAAATTTGTTAGTCTCCAAGGTGCCACAAGGGCTCCTCATTATTTTTGCTGATACAGACTAACACAGCTACCACTCTGAAACCTGTTACTCAGTGCTGTCTCCCATGAATGCTTAACAGGTTGCTTGTGAAAATCCTATGCACAGTGTCATGGGCAGTGGGTATAATCGGCAAGGGAAAGCATTGCCTCCCCTAGCACAGCCCTCCCTGCTGCCTGACACCTGGGCCATGGTGCCCTCACCTCCCGCCTCTTCCCCTCCCTGCTCTGACCCTTCACCAAGGCTCCCACAGCTTGCTGGGGTGGCAGGGGTTCAGTTTAGCTTGCTGCTGCTGCCTAGGGTAAGTCTTCCTTCTCTCCTCTCCTCCACCCCATTCCCTCTATCCCCCTTGGAGGTCCCCACAGCTGCCAGTGGAGTCTCTCTCGTGTGTGTGTGTGTGTGTGTGAGTGAGAGAGAGAGAGAGAGAGAGAATGCCAGCGGGGAGTCAGTGGCAGGTGGGCGGGGGGAGGAAGGGGAGTGTGGAGAATGAGGAGGTGAGCAGAGGGGATCCCTGAAGTTACTTTACACAGGAAAAAAGCCTTCCAGAGACCTTGTAGCAGAAATCACTGAAACTGTTAAAGAGCCATTGAAGTGGTAGGTTTCAGAGTAACAGCTGTGTTAGTCTGCATTCGCAAAAAGAAAAGGAGTACTGTGCCACCTTAGAGACTAACCAATTTATTTGAGCATGAGCTTTCGTGAGCTACAGCATCCGATGAAGTGAGCTGTAGCTCACGAAAGCTTATGCTCAAATAAATTGGTTAGTCTCTAAGGTGACACACGTACTCCTTTTCTTATTGAAGTGGTAATGAAGCCATTTAAAAGGCATTTGCCAACACCCAGGAAGCCTTCGGCCACATTCAGCCACATTCACATTGTAACAGGTTTCAGAGTAACAGCCCTGTTAGTCTGTATTCGCAAAAAGAAAAGGAGTACTTGTGGCACCTTAGAGACTAACCAATTTATTTGAGCATGAGCTTTCGTGAGCTACAGCTCACTTCATCGGATGCATACCGTGGAAACTGCAGCAGACTTTATATACACACAGAGAACATGAAACAATACCTCCTCCCACCCCACTGTCCTGCTGGTAATAGCTTATCTAAAGTGATCATCAAGTTGGGCCATTTCCAGCACAAATCCAGGTTTTCTCACCCTCCATCCCCCCACACACAAACTCACTCTCCTGCTGGTAATAGCTCATCCAAAGTGACCACTCTCCCTACAATGTGCATGATAATCAAGGTGGGCCATTTCCAGCACAAATCCAGGTTTTCTCACCCCCCCACCCCCATACACACACAAACTCACTCTCCTGCTGGTAATAGCTCATCCAAAGTGACCACTCTCCCTACAATGTGCATGGTAATCAAGGTGGGCCATATCCAGCAGAAATCCAGGCTTTCTTACCCCCCCTCTTTTTTTTTTCTGGGACACACACACACACACCACACACCTCACTGTGTGTATCCCCCGGAAAAAAAGGGCAGGGAGGGGTGAGAAAGCCTGGATTTGTGCTGGACATGGCCCACCTTGATTATCATGCACATTGTGTAGAGAGTTGTCACTTTGGATGGGCTATTACCGGCAGGAGAGTGAGTTTGTGTGTGGGGGGGTGGAGGGTGAGAAAACCTGGATTTGTGCTGGAAATGGCCCAACTTGATGATCACTTTAGATAAGCTAAAAGAAAAGGAGGACTTGTGGCACCTTAGAGACTAACCAATTTATTAGAGCATAAGCTTTCGTGAGCTACAGCTCACTTCCTCAGATGCATATCGTGGAAACTGCAGCAGGCTTTATATATACACAGAGAATATGAAACAATACCTATTCCCACCCCACTGTCCTGCTGGTAATAGCTTATCTAAAGTGATTTCCAGCACAAATCCAGGTTTTCTCACCCTCCACCCCCCCACACAAATTCACTCTCCTGCTGGTGATAGCCCATCCAAAGTGACAACTCTTTACACAATGTGCATGACAATCAAGCTGGGCTATTTCCTGCATAAATCCAGGTTCTCACATCCCCCCACCCCCATACACACAGAAACTCACTCTCCTGCTGGTAATAGCTCATCCAAACTGACCACTCTTCAAGTTAAAATCCAAGTTAAACCAGAACATCTGGGGGGGGGGTAGGAAAAAACAAGAGGAAACAGGCTACCTTGCATAATGACTTAGCCACTCCAAGTCTCTATTTAAGCCTAAATTAATAGTATCCAATTTGCAAATGAATTCCAATTCAGCAGTTTCTCGCTGGAGTCTGGATTTGAAGTTTTTTTGTTTTAAGATAGCGACCTTCATGTCTGTGATCCCGTGACCAGAGAGATTGAAGTGTTCTCCGACTGGTTTATGAATGTTACAATTCTTGACATCTGATTTGTGTCCATTTATTCTTTTACGTAGAGACTGTCCAGTTTGACCAATGTACATGGCAGAGGGGCATTGCTGGCACATGATGGCATATATCACATTGGTGGATGTGCAGGTGAACGAGCCTCTGATAGTGTGGCTGATGTTATTAGGCCCTGTGATGGTGTCCCCTGAATAGATATGTGGGCACAGTTGGCAACGGGCTTTGTTGCAAGGATAAGTTCCTGGGTTAGTGGTTCTGTTGTGTGGTATGTGGTTGTTGGTGAGTATTTGCTTCAGGTTGCGGGGCTGTCTGTAGGCAAGGACTGGCCTGTCTCCCAAGATTTGTGAGAGTGTTGGGTCATCCTTTAGGATAGGTTGTAGATCCTTAATAATGCGTTGGAGGGGTTTTAGTTGGGGGCTGAAGGTGACGGCTAGTGGCGTTCTGTTATTTTCTTTGTTAGGCCTGTCCTGTAGTAGGTAACTTCTGGGAACTCTTCTGGCTCTATCAATCTGTTTCTTTACTTCTGCAGGTGGGTATTGTAGTTGTAAGAAAGCTTGACAGAGATCTTGTAGGTGTTTGTCTCTGTCTGAGGGGTTGGAGCAAATGCGGTTGTATCGCAGAGCTTGGCTGTAGACGATGGATCGTGTGGTGTGGTCAGGGTGAAAGCTGGAGGCATGCAGGTAGGAATAGCGGTCAGTAGGTTTCCGGTATAGGGTGGTGTTTATGTGACCATTGTTTATTAGCACTGTAGTGTCCAGGAAGTGGATCTCTTGTGTGGACTGGACCAGGCTGAGGTTGGTGGTGGGATGGAAATTGTTGAAATCATGGTGGAATTCCTCAAGGGCTTCTTTTCCATGGGTCCAGATGATGAAGATGTCATCAATATAGCGCAAGTAGAGTAGGGGCTTTAGGGGACGAGAGCTGAGGAAGCGTTGTTCTAAATCAGCCATAAAAATGTTGGCATACTGTGGGGCCATGCGGGTACCCATAGCAGTGCTGCTGATCTGAAGGTATACATTGTCCCCAAATGTGAAATAGTTATGGGTAAGGACAAAGTCACAAAGTTCAGCCACCAGGTTAGCCGTGACATTATCGGGGATAGTGTTCTTGACGGCTTGTAGTCCATCTTTGTGTGGAATGTTGGTGTAGAGGGCTTCTACATCCATAGTGGCCAGGATGGTGTTATCAGGAAGATCACCGATGGATTGTAGTTTCCTCAGGAAGTCAGTGGTGTCTCGAAGGTAGCTGGGAGTGCTGGTAGCGTAGGGCCTGAGGAGGGAGTCTACATAGCCAGACAATCCTGCTGTCAGGGTGCCAATGCCTGAGATGATGGGGCGCCCAGGATTTCCAGGTTTATGGATCTTGGGTAGTAGATAGAATATCCCAGGTCGGGGTTCCAGGGGTGTGTCTGTGCGGATTTGATCTTGTGCTTTTTCAGGAAGTTTCTTGAGCAAATGCTGTAGTTGCTTTTGGTAACTCTCAGTGGGATCAGAGGGTAATGGCTTGTAGAAACTCGTGTTGGAGAGCTGCCGAGCAGCCTCTTGTTCATATTCCGACCTACAAAGCCCGTTGCCAACTGTGCCCACATATCTATTCAGGGGACACCATCACAGGGCCTAATAACATCAGCCACACTATCAGAGGCTCGTTCACCTGCACATCCACCAATGTGATATATGCCATCATGTGCCAGCAATGCCCCTCTGCCATGTACATTGGTCAAACTGGACAGTCTCTACGTAAAAGAATAAATGGACACAAATCAGATGTCAAGAATTGTAACATTCATAAACCAGTCGGAGAACACTTCAATCTCTCTGGTCACGCGATCACAGACATGAAGGTCGCTATCTTAAAACAAAAAAACTTCAAATCCAGACTCCAGCGAGAAACTGCTGAATTGGAATTCATTTGCAAATTGGATACTATTAATTTAGGCTTAAATAGAGACTTGGAGTGGCTAAGTCATTATGCAAGGTAGCCTGTTTCCTCTTGTTTTTTCCTACCCCCCCCCCAGATGTTCTGGTTTAACTTGGATTTTAACTTGAAGAGTGGTCAGTTTGGATGAGCTATTACCAGCAGGAGAGTGAGTTTCTGTGTGTATGGGGGTGGGGGGATGTGAGAACCTGGATTTATGCAGGAAATAGCCCAGCTTGATTGTCATGCACATTGTGTAAAGAGTTGTCACTTTGGATGGGCTATCACCAGCAGGAGAGTGAATTTGTGTGGGGGGGTGGAGGGTGAGAAAACCTGGATTTGTGCTGGAAATCACTTTAGATAAGCTATTACCAGCAGGACAGTGGGGTGGGAATAGGTATTGTTTCATATTCTCTGTGTATATATAAAGCCTGCTGCAGTTTCCACGATATGCATCTGAGGAAGTGAGCTGTAGCTCACGAAAGCTTATGCTCTAATAAATTGGTTAGTCTCTAAGGTGCCACAAGTCCTCCTTTTCTTTTTGCAAATACAGACTAACACGGCTGCTACTCTGAAACCTTTAGATAAGCTATTACCAGCAGGACAGTGGGGTGGGAGGAGGTATTGTTTCATGATCTCTGTGTGTATATAAAGTCTGTTGCAGTTTCCACGGTATGCATCCGATGAAGTGAGCTATAGCTCACGAAAGCTCATGCTCAAATAAATTGGTTAGTCTCTAAGGTGCCACAAGTACTCCTTTTCTATTCACATTGTAGGAAAATGTGTGTTATTGGGGTTAAAAACAGTTTCCAAAGGACAACCCTTCAGTTATTCTGTGTACCCAGAAGTAGTAACTGCTAACCTGGCTCAAGGAGGAGCTGACATAGCCAGTGAGTTTATTTCTTGATATAGCTGTTTTATTCAAACCCAGTTTAAGTAAACGAATCTAGCAGGGAATGCTGTGTAAGAAAGGTGATTAAACTGCTGCCTTAAGGCAGGCTGTCAATGACAAGCACTTTTCAAAAAGAGAGATTAGGCTTCAGGTTGGTGCAGGTAGCCTGGTTTTTTGTCTCTCTCTATACAGCATACACCGAACTCCCTGCCACACAGAGGAGAATCTATCTGGCAATTGAGCGATACCTGTTGCCGGTTCAGTTCCCTTGGGGAATGTTATTAGTGCTTTAAGGTGAAAAGGGGAGAGGGTAGCACTGGGGGAGGGGGGCAGCAGCAGGGTGAGGAGGCGAGCGGTGAGCCAGCTGCACAGCAGGTGGTTGTGGGGGTCTCATAGATACATAGATATGAAGGTCAGAAGGGACCATTATGATCGTCTAGTCAGACCTCCTGGACAATGCAGGCCACAGAATCTCACCCACCCACTCCTGCAATAAACCTCTCACCTATGTCTGAGCTTATTGAAGTCCTCAAATCATGGTTGGTGGGGAAAGGGTCTGGCATGGGGTGGTGAGGAGGCGAGCAGCAGGCAGGTGGGAGAGGTGAGCGGAGGGGGGATCTCGGGGCAGGGGTGAAGAGGTGAGTGGTGAGTCAGCGGTGGGTGCAGGCGGGGCCTGGGACAGAGCAGGGGTGGAGTGTGGGCGGGGCTGTGGGCCAAAGAAGCAGGACAAGGAGCTCACCTCCCACAAGGGGAGTTTTACCCACCGCCCATGCACAATAGGTGAAAATTCACCACTGTGCAGAGTGCCAGCATATCACTTGAACCACATTTGAGCGTAAATCTCATACTACCCTTCTACACAGGGTGAATTCCACTCACGGAGAGACGAGACACCGTGAATTGTTTGTGACTTGCTGCCAATAAACTTCCTGCTATTTAGTATGTTTATTGGCTGCTTGTGATATTATAAAATATAACCCACTTTGTGTAATCCTGTTCTTTGCAAGGGAGAATAGAGGATCCAGTCTCCTAAATGCCTACGTGCTGTGCTGTCCTTTACTTTATGCACAAAGCTCTCGTCCCCTCCCCCATGTCTCACTTCCCAAACTCCTGGTCTTTGCCCTTCCCTCCAGGCAGTTTCAGATGTGTGTACTGATTACAATTACAGGTTTCAGAGTAGCAGCCCTGTTAGTCTATATCCGCAAAAAGAAAAGGAGGACTTGTGGCACCTTAGAGACTAACAAATTTATTTGAGCATAAGCTTTCGTGAGCTACAGCTCACTTCATCGGATGCAATTTGTGATTTGTGATTACAATTACTTTTTTTTCCCGCTCTTATGATGGCAACTGTACCCGGCAAGTATGTTTAAAGCACCACTCCTAAGTCGTTGCTAACTACATTCCATTATTATGTGGCACAATTAAAAAAGTACATAGGTCATAAAGCAATTCCCAGTTTCAAGGAAAGCACTCGAGTAAAAAGGATTTCCTAAATGGACTAATTTGATGTGTTATTTCTCTGACTTCAGGAATTATTATTTAAGATGTGCTACATAATTGGACATTAGATAATCAGTTATGTGTCATTTCCCTAAATTGTTATTGGTGTACGTAACTCAAGTAAAATGCTTTATGGAGCATTTTCATTCTGCTTTAAGTACCCTATACTAACCAATTTGAGTTGGTACTCACAAAATACTGGGCTTCATAGACAAATTGTCTAGCTTTCTCGGGCACATCCTATGCTCCTATGTCTGAAACATATTTTTCACTTTTATTCTCTTAATTCCTTTATCCACTTAAAATCTAGGTTGAGACTTTCAGTGCTGCCTAAGGAATTTAGACACACAACTTACATTGAAATGAACAAGAATCATGCATCTAAATCCCCTAAATAGGGTGACCAGACAGTAAGTGTGAAAAATCGGGATGGGGATGGGGGGTAATAGGAGCCTATATAAGAAAAAGACCCCAAAATCGGGACCGTCCCTATAAAATCGGGACATCTGGTCACCTTACCCCTAAATGATTTTTGAAAAGCTCAGGCCTTAAGTGCCACTTAAATGTTCGAAGGATTTTACAGGGGTCCTCTGGACTGGAGTGTGAAATTCACCCCTAAGCACAGAATATGCATAAGGTCTGCGGAACTCAAG
This sequence comes from Lepidochelys olivacea, assembly GCF_965140295.1. Lineage (NCBI taxonomy): Eukaryota > Metazoa > Chordata > Testudines > Cheloniidae > Lepidochelys > Lepidochelys olivacea. The sequence goes on from NC_140411.1 coordinate 274,303,362, forward strand.
CAATCAAAATATGATGCATATGACTTATGCTGGGCCCCAGTGCAAGGGAGAATTTCACTCCAAATCAGGGGTTAGGGGTGGGCACAGCTCTAATCTTTGCAGGATCCGAAGCCCAGGTATGTCTGTGACTGACTGTAAATGTTAGACCTGGATGAGTGTGGGATGGCTAACAGGCATGGCAGTTCTTACCACTTTCCTTCAAGAAGGTTATGTAACAAATAGGGTATGCAAAGAGCGGCTTCCAGCTGAGACTCAGTTGTTGGTCTGTGCAGACAGCCATCACATGGGGCTGCACACTGGGCTAAGTCTGACCCAGTGTGCAGCCAGCAGTTGACAGGTATAACATGACCCTTTACTGCCTGTATCCCCTTCCCCACAAACCACCCTGAACTGCATTTTGCCAATTTGTTTTAATTCTCTGAGCATGATTAGTCAGGTTTAGGGTGTGCTGGGGAGAGGTTCTGGTCGCCTACCAAAAAGCTGCTGCTGGCTATCCACTTGCTTAAGTCTCACATGGCACAGCATTTTCAACTTGCATCACAACTCTTGTGACAGATTTCTGTTACCAATCTGCCTGAAGCATCAGGTGATCAGTCTGAGGCCACACAATTGTTAAGGGAGGAGATGACGTAACACACCAAGAGTCTAAATTTTAAAGCTTTATTGATAAAATAATAAAATAACAGCGGAGAGTGATGGGTGCTTCCCACGTCACTCAGAGGAAGAAAGAAAGCAGTAGTGTCCCAAGCCCTAACCCACTTTCATACTCACACATGCACTACCTGAAGCTGGCCAGGCCTGGGTGTAACATAAGAAGAAGACGGGGAAGGGTGGACGGGAGTTCTGTCCTGTGTGCACAGGTCATGTGGGTCCGCTGTGATCTCCAAATTGTTCCAGCTCTCAGGAGGGTTTTAAGTCCCAGGCTCCTTGTGTGTGTGTGTGTGTGGGGGGGGGGGGGGTTGCTTCATTCAGGGACCTCTGCTCCTGGTGCCCTCTGTGCCAGGCCAAACTGGCTTTCCATGGTGTCTTCAGTTTTCTCAAAACACCCACGTTCCAGGGACGCAAGGCTCGGCTCCCTGTCTCACCGGTGCAAACCTCACCATGTGATGACTTGGTGTAGTGAGGTGGAGTGGCCTCCCTTGGAACTGGAGTGTGAGGGACCACTACACTCGCGTGGGTGGACAGAGCCAAATCCACCTCGGACCCCTCACTGGAAGTACCAGAGAGGACAGGAAGTAGAAAAGGATAGCCCTGGAGCTCAGTTGCTGCTGGGCCATGGGAGAGTCTCTTCGTGGATGTCTCTTCTAGGGAGCAGATGACTCTGCAAGAACCTGGCCCAGCCCCAGAGTGGACTGACAACTTGCCATCAGGGGAGACAGATGAGGACCCCTAAGACCTGATGGAGCTGAGTACCCTGAGGAGATGGAGGATCTCTGGACCATGGGGCACTACACCCTGACTCTGGTAGGAAGTAGCCCAAAGGGACCAGACTCTAGTCCAGTTCTGATGCCTGAGGGTGAGTCTGTGTTTCAGGAGGATCCCCACTGACCCAGTGGTGGACCCATCTGCCACTGTTAGGGCCCTGGGCTGGGACCTGGTGGAGTAGGGTGGGCCTGGGCTCCCCTACCTACCTGCTGCCAACCCCACCCCGGGGTAGTGGCCTATGCATCCCTAGGCAGAAGGCCCGTGTGTTGCTTGTACTCTGCCCTGCCCAGAGGGCCAGAATTCCTCTACAGATTGTTTATAGCTCTTTGCCTCAGCCAGGGGGCTGTGGTTAAAGACTGTTTGTGGCTCTGCCCTGCCCAGAGGGCCAGAGCTCCCTGATAGATTGCTAATTATAGGCTGTTAATTACTGTCTGTCCCAGCCAGGCGACCGTGGGCCAAAGACTGTTGTGATTCACCCCACCCACGAGGTTGGAACTTTCCCGGATAAGACTGTTACTTGCGAACTGCCAATAGTGAGGCAGAGTGGCCTCCCTCCGAACTGGAGTGTGAGGAACCATGACACTTGGCAACACAATATCATGGCATTGTGACATGCAAAATCTGTGGGCCCAACTTTACTTAGAAAATACATACCCACTTCTTAGAATGAAGGTACTTCATATTACTTTTCACCATCTTCTTTGGTTTGGGTCTCATTGTTTGTTTGTAAAATTTCAATCATATCTGGCAATAATAATGCTTCTTCACCTTTGTTAAGCATTTTGAAGTTAGTGGCTATGACAAGGAGAATCTCTACGTCTTAAGTAGTAGTATTATTTCATTAGTATCAGGCAAGTACTTCATTAGGGTTGATAGGGCTGCATAACGTTCAGTTAAACTATTGAATGACTAAGATTTTAATTTAAATCGCTGCCATTAAAATGGCACTGAAAATGATGATGATCTGAATATTTTTTTCTTCCAAAAAATGTTCCCAGGAAACTTTATCAGAAAGGTAAAGATATATTTATCATAAGACTATAAAGTAACAAATTAATATTCAAAACAAGCGTCTTCATTCTTTTATCACTTACATGGGGTTTACACAATTGAAACTGCATTGACTTCAGAGGAGTTAATTGTTGTTCACAATGGTGTAACTAAGAGCAGAATCAGGCCCAGTATTAAGAAATATTTATTTTTTCCATAACTATGAAATATTCTGGTGTTTCTCCCAAGGCTTGTCTTCACTGGAAAATATGGTTGTGTTAGAACATAATCTTGAAGAATCATGTTAACTAATGTGATGTTAAACATAACTTAGCAGTCAGTGTAGACACGGACAAGCTGGGTTTAATGTCATATCAGCTAGCCATTTGAAATATCTCTGAGTGATTCTGGATCATAGCTTCACATACTGCCAAGATCTGACAGAGAACACTGCCAAGATAAAGGCTAGGAATAATATAAGCCAGAAACTAATGAGGATCAGCTCTTTACACCTTGTGGACAGCTACTTTGGCCCTTGTTTTCTCAGCAGCTGAACACTGTGCACTAATATAGGCAGGTAGTGCATCTACAAAATTCTCATAGTAGTGCAGTTGAACACTGCTATCAGAATTGTCACAGGAGTGTTGAAGTCAGCATAGCAGTCTGGCTCCCTGAACTCACACATACCTTTCCATCATCCTTTTGAAGACAATCAGCACTATACGAGAATACAGCCATGAAGAAATTAACCCAGACTTGCTCATCTATGAAGATCTCATAGACCTCACCCCTCTCCTCCCCTCCCCTTCCACCCCTAAAAGGTGCTACCTAAAAGCCAAGAACCTTTTCTAGCTAGATGCCAAAACTCTCAAAACCTCAGGACTGTCACCAATAGAAAAGTGGTGGAGGCTGTGGGAAAACAGAATGGTCAAGAATCAACATCTGGTTACAGATCCTACAGACCAACCATCTGGCTTCACCATGCGATATGGATCACAGTGAACTGTATCAAAACCTCAAACTGGTATTGTAATTATCTACTACACAAAGACAGCCTGATATGTGGATGTGAAGAAGACACTCAAACCATGGAACATCAAGTGAACAGCTGCCCACTAAGATCCTCCAGAGGGTGGCCTTGATTCATTCATTCCATGCCCCCACAAGCCATAGAGTAGATGACAAACTTGAAGGTTGACCTTTAATGTTATTTTTCAAGTTCCCCATACAAAAGAAGAAGAAACTGGCCATGGTTTGTCACAATGCTAAAACCAACTTGTTCTGCTCTATATTGACTTTTAAATCATGTTTTACATCATGTTAACATGACTCCTTCAGTTCCTAGTCTAACATGACCTAATTTTTCTAATAAAGATAAGCCCTCACATTCTTCAGACTGCAGCTCTTGTTGGGAAGGAGGTTAAAACAGAAAATATAGCTGATTATTTAAAAAATAGGTATCCAGAACTATTCAAAGCTGTTGCAAGGTAAATCTACTAATACAGCTGGAGTTCTAGGGGTAACTACAGTTAAGGTTACCTAGGAGTTTCCATTCTGGTACCCTGTTTTCAGTTGCTTATCCTTTAAATAATTTTCACCTTGAGAGCTGAAATTTTCCTGGCCTTGTGTCCAAATTGAGAGCACGTTTTTGTAAAATTTGAACAAAAACAGTCCAAAGATGTTTGAGAATGTGGGAAATAGGGGAAAACCCTTTTTCCCCCTTATGGAAAAAAACCTAGGAGTTTTAAAAAATTCTGTAGCACTGAAGTGGGCGACAGCGGAAAGTTGAAATGTGGTGGGGAGAACAAAGTTCACTGTTCCTGTAAAAATCTGTTTTGATTTGCCCACATAATGGGCATTAAATTGTAGTTTGTGTGTGCAAAGTTTAACAATGATAACACTTTATAATAACATTGTAAAAGAAAGAGCTGTGCTGCACATATGTGACTAATGTAGGACCACAGTTAAAATAGTGAGCCCTTTGTTATTCAGGCTGAACAGTGCTGAGAGACAGCACAAAGTCTAGGAATTACTGAAACCCCACTTTTAAGCCTCCAAAATAGGTAGTGAAGCAGGATACTATGAAAATAGTGTGTATGTGACTGAATGGTTAAGGCACTTGACTACAACCCTGAGTTGGAGTCTCCACTTGATCTCCTGCTGAAAGGCCAACTCCAGTTCACCCCGCTGCAAAATAGGTCTCTGATCCACCAGGTCAGGACAATCAAAGGTGGTTGGATGTGATGCTGGCCACATCACTCCCTTGTGTGCTGTTGGCTCAATGTCACCTATGGGACCTTTGCCATCATTAATTATACTGTTATACTATGTATAACCTTCATTTTGGCAGTTCATGAATTTTTAGTGACTTAACATTGCAGTTTTAATGTTCTTCCTAATGTAGGTTTTTGAGCAGAATACATGGGAATATTCATGTAACGGGAGTGTCTAGGACAGTGGTTCTCAACGAGGAGTAAGTGTACCCTGGGAGTTTGCAGAGGTCTTCCAGGGGGCACATCAACTCACCTCGAAATTTGCCTACTTTTTTACAACAGGCTACATAAAAAACACTAGCAAAGTCAGTACAAACTACAATTCCATACAGACTTGTTTATACTGCTCTACATACTAGACACTGAAATGTAAGTACAATATTTATATTCCAATTGATTTATTTATAATTATATGGTAGAAATTAGAAAGGATGCAATTTTTCAGTAATAGTGTGGTGAAACTATTGTATTTTTATGTTTACTTTTGTAAGCAAATAGTTTTTAAGTGAAACTTGAGGGTACGGCAAGACAAATCAGACTTATGAAAGGAGTACAGTAGTCTGGAAGGTTGAGAGGCACTGCTCCAGGACGCCCCAGGGAATGGACAATCTAATTATTGCATAGCCCTGGCTGTCTGTGGAGCCTCCTGATGTCTCGGATATAAATGTGGCTCCGGCCCAGCAGTGGTAAGCTAAATGAGGTGAGCCTTTTAGAACCGGTTTTGCACCGAGCCAGCTGCTAGCAACAGGATCAGAGGTCAGGTCAGGCTTGTGAATTGTGCTTTTCAAAACGCCAAGCAGCTCACTGTCAAAGCCACGGCCCTACCTGGGGGGTTTTACACCACCTGGGCCCTTCCTCTGTGCCAGACCTGCGGAGCGGGACCTGCTGAACTGCGAGGAGCGGAGAGCCCAGCGCTGAAGGTGGCGCTGTCTGCGCCGCTACATTGTCCTCCCCACCCCCAGCTCGGCCGAGCCGCGCTCAGTGGCAGCTCTCCTCCAGCAGGGCCCGCTCCTGCCCAGGGCGCTCAGCCCCTGTGCACGCAGGAAGGGCCCCTGCCAGGGAATGCCGCGGCCGGCTCGGAGCTCCGCACGCTCCCTTTTGTCTCCAGGCCGGAGCCCCGCTGGCTGCTGCGCTAGGGAAGGTCGCTTGTGCAGCGGCTCCCAGCGCAGAGGCGGTGGCGGTCCCCCGTGGGGGGTGATGAGCGGCAGAGCTGAGTGGGCTCCGCTCTGTCACGATTTCAGCTCCCGAAGCCAATGGCTGCATGGGGCTCGCTGCGGCTGCCGATCGGCTCTCCCCCCCCCCCCCCCCCTTTTAAACACAGACACGGTGGGAGGCCTTTGCTTCTGTAATGCATTTCGCCTCCTTTTTTTTTTTTTTTTTTTTTTGTCAGTGGAACAGCTACAGCTTGGCACGGGAACTATGTCATGGGCCTAGGAGCCGGGCTATCCCCTCTGGCCAGGCGTCCTCAGGCCCGCGGGGGCTTTGTACTACAGAAATGAGTAACGAGGAAAGGATCCCTCTGCTATAGAGGACTCTTTGATGTCAGGCTTTCAGAACAATGGACAATAAACCTACAAGCGGACACCAAGGCAAATGCCACATGACTTTCTAAAACACACATTAACTCTGGCCCACGCCTAGCCCTATTTAAAACGGGCACCTGGACAATTAGCGTTGCTTGCCTGGAGGGGAGAACAAAACCCGAATTTTCTTATAGCAGGCTGCTTTGTCTCGGGAGCCTGTTTGAGGTCATCCGCACAAACAATGTAAAACCCTTTGCAAGCGACCGTATGTTTATTCTTAAAGTGATAGCGGCGTTCGAGCTCTGTTTCCCAGTCTAGCGAGAGCCCGGTTTGCGTAGGAAATGATTAGATTAGAGCGGTACGCTTCACCACTGCAAAGAGCAATCAAGGACAAATACAACACTTGCCCCGCCGGCCGGAAAGAGGGCTTTAAAAAAAAAAAAGTTGTAATTAAAAGCCAGGCTAAAATCAACCCAGAGGAGTTGTGGGAGATACAGCGGCCAAACCCGTTCCTACCAAGATCAGGCTTTTGAGGAGACAATTCGGAGAGGGAGAAGGTCCCTCTTGTTCCTCATACAATTGCACCATTTGTTGTGTAATCGCTCTGCTGCTATGTGTGAACTTTACCAGAAGGAAACATGAGCCTCAGCAGCACGGCCCTGGTGGCTGCGTCTCCCCCCTCACCTGCCCCCACTCCTCCACCGCCTCTTTCTCCTTCCTCCCGCTGAGCTGCTGTTGCTGCTTGTTTGCACTCAGCTTATCCGGAGCGGAAATTCCTTTCCGTTTTTGTGAATGACAAACTCATTAACAATTCATCAACACAACCTGTTCTAGCCGGTCCGTCTCCACGGCAACAGCCCCTTCCGCGCGCCCTCATTGGCTGGGCGAGAGAATGTATCCATTGAGACGTTCCGTGTTTGTATCCATTGAGGAGCTGCCTGGCGCTGGGGGCGTGCGGGGCTGATTCAAAGGGACATTGATCACATCAAGGGGACGGAGCGGAGGAGGAGGGGATATCACGTTGTGAGAAGCAGGGGGGCGAGTGGGGGGGGGGGGGGAGTCGGGGCTGACGAGGCGCACACAAGGGGGGCAGAGGGAGAGGGATCACACAAGAGCTGGGGCCGGTGCAGTATTTTTGTGCTCAGCGAAAGGAGGGCAAGTCAGTGGCCCGTTAATTGGATTTCATTCACTCAGGGAGGAGCAAGAGCCCGAGCGGCTGGACTGGGCCGGCGATTAGACAGGTTCATTCAGGGACTCATTGAGAAAAAGCGAGGCAGTCCGGGCGTGCGGCAACCAACCGCATTGGGGAGTCAGAGCGTTGGTACCCTCCCCGCACATCGATCGCTGTCCGTGCAGGGGAGGCAGCCCGAGGGGGGTGTGTGGAGGGGGTGAGTCATTTTCCTGGGGGGCCGGAGTTCAGTTTAGGTTTTCAGCCTTATGCCTCAGCGAGCGGGCAGTTTATAAGCCGCACGCCGCTCGCCCCCAGCCTTTCCTCATGCTAGATACGTTCAGGCCCGTTCCCTTCGTGTCCGAGATGGCTGTCAGCAAAACGGTGGCTTGGCTGAACGAGCAGCTGGAGCTGGGCAACGGCCGGCTGCTGCTCATGGACTGTCGCTCGCAGGAGTTGTACGAGTCGTCCCACATCGAGTCGGCCATCAGCGTGGCCCTGCCCGGCATCATGCTGAGGCGGCTGCAGAAGGGCAACCTGCCCCTGCGCGCCCTCTTCTCCGCCAGCGACCAGGACCGGGAGACGTTTGCCCGGCGCTGCGGGACCGACACCGTGGTGCTGTACGACGAGAACAGCAGCGAGTGGAACGAGAACACGGGCGGGGAGTCGGTGCTGGGCTTGCTGCTCAAGCGGCTGAAAGATGAAGGCTGCAAAGCGTTTTACCTGGAAGGTGAGGGGTTACACCGACCCGCCTGGGACCGGCCCCAGTTCCGCGGCTCGGGGGGGGGGGCGCCCCACTAGGACCTGGCGCTGGGTGGGTTTTGTTCTTTGTCTGTCGCCTGCGGCATTTCAGCTGTAGCCGGGCCGCGCACATGCCTCGAGCTTCTGTGGGCTTATGACCCTCCATGGCGTTGAATCCGAAGCGTGCAGGAGCCATGTGGGGACACGCTGCCTCGCGCCTGCCCACCTGGGTGCAAATCCCTGCAAGCCACAAACGGGGGGGGGAGGGGGGTAAGGAAGGCACCAGGGTGGGGAGCTAGCGGGGCCCGGGGCAGAGCGGACGGTGCTAACCCGTTGGCGGTCCGTGCGGAAAGGAAGGGTTGTGGCCGAAGGAATGCGCTGCTATCCATTTGTGTGGCGAGCCCCAGCAGGAGGGAAATGCATTGAGCCCTGCTGTGCACTGGATTCCTGTCCCCCGCTGGCACCAGCGCGGTTTCCCCAAACCTCGCCGCCTCACGTGCCTTCATTTGTGCCCCTCTCTCCGTGTGTGGCTTCGGGGGGATACAGAGTCTGTCTCGGCAGAGGGTCTCTAGCAACTCGCCGCCGCATCTCAGATTGCATGTGTGCTGTGCTTTCCTCCCCAGGTGGCTTCAGCAAGTTCCAGACCGAATTCGCCCTGCACTGTGAAACTAACCTAGACAGTTCATGCAGCAGCAGCTCTCCTGTGCCAGTCCTGGGGTTAGGGGGCCTGCGAATCAGCTCCGATTCCTCTTCCGACATCGAATCTGACACGGACCGAGATCCCAATAGTGCCACTGACTCAGATGGCAGTCCTCTGTCCAACAACCAGCCTTCCTTACCGGTCAAGATTTTACCCTACCTCTACTTGGGCTGCGCTAAGGACTCCACCAATCTGGACGTTTTAGAAGAGTTTGGCATTAAATACATCTTGAATGTGACCCCCAATCTGCCTAATCTCTTTGAGAATGCCGGAGAGTTTAAATACAAGCAGATCCCCATCTCCGACCACTGGAGTCAAAACTTGTCTCAGTTCTTTCCCGAGGCCATCTCTTTCATAGGTGAGCCCTAATGAATTATGACCGCTAAAGGACCACCAGATGTTTATCATTTGCCGAGTTTAAACCCTTAATCTTTCGTATTTGTCAGCCGCATGTCTCACGTAGCCGAGGCGCGATGTTCGGCTTTCAAAACTGATTGAAATTAAAAGGGCGGATAGAATTTGTTTTTCTAGATTTAGGCGACAAGTCCTTTTGAATTAGCAACTGTATTCACAGGTTGCAAATATGTTTATTTGTATGTCGAGCTGATATGGGATCATCCCATAACGATGTATCCCAGTGTGCTAAATTTGGGGAATAGAGAGAGTCCGCACTAGTGAATTTATTATGAGTAGTTTTATTATTGTTTATCTAGTTCTTAGTCTTAAAAACAGAGGTGATGTTTTAAAATTTTTTTTTGTTTCCAAGAGAGAATTGCAATTAAAAGTAATTTCAGATTTATAGTGGTATACTTAGCTATATAGCCTGTAAATAATGGTATCCCTTCCAGAGGTATAGTGTCTTTTAAGGTAAATCTCCTCTAAATAATTGTATTCCTTTCAGATTTAGCGCTTAAACTAGAACTCCTTTAAATAATTTTGTTCATCAGTTTCCCAAATGTAAATTGTGAGGAGTTCTGCCTAAAATCCAGGGTGCAAGATAAAGTCACTTCACACACATCACTCTAGGTAGATAGTACACACACCTCAAAACTCTTTCATGTTACTGATTCAGATTGATATTGCTTTTCTCGCTGAACCACCATGGGGATTTCTGATCTCCTCTGAGTTGATTGCTTTTCTTATTTGAGTCGGGGAAGAGAGGGTTATGGATGGGCATATTGTGTGTTGTGTTGTGATCCGGTGGAGAGATACCGGTGCTAGTGAAGTATGTAGGTAATCTGAGCCCAGCAAGAAGAAATGTGGGCTGGAAGCCGCGAAGAAACTAATCTCCAGGCATTGTAATGCATTTCCTTTTACAAAGGAACCCATTTTCCAGCAACGTTGACATCCTGTTCCTCCTAATGGGCTGTCCCCTGTGACTTCCCTCATTCTTTTCAAATGCCTGAATACCTCCATTGTTAGCAGCACAAGAGTTGGAGAATAATTTAATAGATCTTTGCAGCCTGCTGGTCTGTGAAAAGCATTCAGTGGCACACGGCGAGGTTTCTAGTTTTCACATGCTGGGGGAAATGTGCACAGGGAGACGGGTTTTCTTTGGGCCAGCATTCAGTGCAAATAGCATCTTCTGAAAATAAAAATAAAAAGTCCGGGCTGGGTCACAGCATGTTTCCTCTGTGCCCCTGTGAAGTCGCATCAGCCTTCTGATTTCCATGCAGTGCTGAGCTCAGGGTCCGATTCTGATCTCACTTCGGTTTTGCACTCATGTAACGGTCTCCGTTGACCTTGATTCACACTGGTAAATAAGTGAGATCTGAATCAGCCTCCCCCATTTCTCCTGTGTCACAGCTGGATCATGAGCATCTCTTCTGTCTTGTGTTCCCTGTCTCTGTGTGTGCAGATGAAGCTCGGGGGAAGAACTGCGGAGTCCTGGTGCACTGCTTAGCAGGGATCAGCCGCTCGGTCACCGTGACCGTCGCATACCTCATGCAAAAGCTCAACCTGTCCATGAATGAAGCCTACGACATTGTCAAGTTGAAGAAATCCAACATCTCGCCCAACTTCAACTTCATGGGCCAGCTGCTGGACTTCGAGCGGACCCTGGGGCTCAGCAGCCCCTGCGACAATCGCGTGCCCGGCCAGCAGCTCTACTTTACCACTCCCTCCAACCAGAACGTCTTCCAAGTGGATTCCCGGCAGTCCACGTGAGCGCTCCCCTGTGGCCTCCCCACCAGGTCTGAATCCTGTGATCATTCCTCAGTGGTTTCCCTCTGGCAGCAGGAAGGAGATGGAGCTTTGCTCTCTCGTGTCCCCTACCAGTGCACGCTGGAAAAGGTTACAAGGGAACTTGCCGAGGTCTCCCAGAAGGAACAGCCCCAAGGCAGGCAGCACACCGCCTGGCCAGGGGCTTGGAACTGAGGACCTCCAACAGTAGGGGGAGATTGGGCATTCTGAGCACGTGTTCTCTAGAGACTGGGAATTTCCTCCTTCCTTCTTTGCTTTGGGATCTGTAACATAGATTGTTGTCTTCAGTGAAGACTGGTTCTTTTTTCATTTAGAGGAGCCAAAGAGAGAGGTTTCAGCGCTGTGTATTTGGAGTACTTGTTTGCTGCCAGTTCTGTAGTGTGCTATTTGATCAGTGTAAATATTTAATCTTAAATCCATGGGCAATGTTTTTATTTTGTAACTTTCGCCTATAGAAAAGAAATCAACCCAAAGGACTGCTACATTTTTGTGCTCTTCATGAATTATTTTTCTGTCCCCCTGCCCCCTTGCAAAGAATACATTTGCAGCATGCTTGGTTTTATTGTTCAATTGAGCTGAGGCAAACTTGAGAGACAATGGCTATGGTCAGAAATTTGCTATTCACATTCTGGGAATCAGTGGAGTCTCTTCCTTTTTTATTTTTATTTTCCTTGTAAGTCCCCCCTCTCCCCCTTGTACTGCTGTTTCTCACTTTTTTTAAAAAACCTTTGTAAATAGATCGTCTTGGAAGAGATTTGTCTTCACAAACATTTCAGATACGCTAAACAGTGCTTTATTTCTGTACAAACTCTTCAGGGAGCTTCACCTCAAATGCAATATTTTGTCTTTTTTTTTTTTTTATAGAACTGGAAGTACATGTGAGCATGTGTACTTGTGCATACGCAAGGTGAACTTGCATATGATTGCCAATGAGGGAGAGCCTAATTCATGGTGTAAAAGGTTTAAGCTGGAATTTATTATAAGAATGTACATTTTTAAATTATTAATAAATTACTATTTTTGGCTATTGAGAATCTGAGTGGTTTATTTCTCTCCTAGTGATGAATTGCATATACATTGGAATATTTTTAAGGAGGGCATGTCTCTTAACAACATGTTTGTACAGCCCTTGCACAATAGAGTCCTAATCCCTGCTTTGGCCCACCGTAATCTAAATTAATAGTTACTGCACAGATAGCCCTATCATCTTAGCCTGGCAGGGAGGATGGATTTCTATAGCCTCTGCTTAATCACAGAAAAGACAGAGCATACATAGAAACAACTCAGACTTCCCGCACACTGCCCTATCAATGTACTGCTACCCTGTTATGGCAGGGCTACTTCTAGGGATGGGCGGAATAGTTGGTTTCTATGCTGATTGAATAATTTTTGCCTTTCTGCTGAGCATGCCAAAAGATCTGTGTTTTCTGTGGCGTGGTTACTTATCCACTAATAATGGGTTTGGAACTACCAACTCATGTCACTGAGACCCTTAGGCAGTCCACAGAGAGTAAATGACTGTCAGTCACTGCTGACCTGTGCTGGAACAGTGCAGGTTCTAGATATAGTTAACAATGCCTGGGACACCCAGTTTCTTCTTTAGCTGCACTGAAACAATTCTGTCTGTGCAGAAGGAACAGGTTAGATTTTAGCCAGGGTAAGGCTTCAGACTGTAACTTCCTGTTTGTTCTAGTTCATTTAAATAGCAAGGATGGTAATAGGGTGAAATGTATAAGTCTGCATGTTGTCAAGTCAGGACTGGCTGATTCTCCAGCATACGCTGCAGACTGGGTTGCTTTAGAATTCCTGGCAACCAAAAGGTGTTTCCTGTAACTTTAGGAACGGCAAGTGTGTGAAATGAAAAACAAACACAACACAGAAGAAAAAAAAAAAAAAGTTGGTGTCTCTTGTAGTAGTGACCTAGATTGAGTGCCTAAACTGTGAAAGTAGAAGTGGGTTGTGGTTAAATTTGGCTTGTGCTAATCCAGTTTTGAACGTTTTCCGCTCTTGGCATTCCCCATACTGTGCTGTTCAAAGTGGAGATTTGCAAGCAGCTCTAGCAATTTCCTGTCCAGCTGCAGCTCAAGTGACTTTTTTTTTTTTAATATGGTCTGTGGATAATTTTAGGCAGTTTCCTCTTTGTGGATTATTAATCTGCTTTCCTTATAGAAGCAGCATAGCTATATTCCTACTGTTCTGCTGAAGCCGACAGATGGCCTCTCCACCACTTCCTCTCGTTTCACTGTGGGTTTGTTGTCAGGCCACTTCTGAAATTAATAATGGTTTCTGGCTGAGGGCCACAGGCCGTTACCACAAAAGGGAAGTAACACATGTGAATAGCAGGAAGCCGGGCAGGGTCACTGTGAACTGAACCTGTTGAGCGCAGTTGAGCCTCTCCCATTGAGCAAGTGTATGACTTCCTCTTTTTTTTTAAGGGAGTCCACTGAACTATCCTGCAACTAAGCAATTCATGCTGTGGAAAGGTTGCTGCTAAATTAGCAAATGCTAATTGTGGTGAGGTACCCAGCAGGTGGAGAGGCAGGGGAGAAGTGCAGCACCAGCTTGACCCATAAAGATCTAGTTTTCTTTGCAAACTGGGCTTTGAGAACTTATTCACAAGGGTTTCCTGCTTCCTTCCTGTTTCACCAAATGACTAACACTAAATTGGTAGTTCTGCAATTCATCATTTTCCCCCCCCAGAACTAGCAAAATAGCGAAGGCCAGTTCTTCAGCTGTTGGAGATCAGTGTTGCTATGTTGATTTTTTTTCCAATAAAGCGACACCAATGTACACCAGCTGAGGTGCTGGCCCTGGCTGTTTAGTCACACATGATTTTAGAGGTGGAAGGAGGTCTACCCCTTTCCAGCAGGAGCCCTCTTTAGCCCCATGTGACTTTGGTTACTGGGAACTAGTAGTTGTCAGACATCCTGAGCCCTGGGTCCTCTTGCTAATTCCTCCCCCCTTATTTTATGCCTGCCAAAAAACACTTGCCTTCAATGTTAATTAACATAATTCTCTCCCTCCACCCCTGCTTTGGTCTTTGCTGGAGTTAGTGCAAGATCTCAGGTTTGGGGGGAGAGGGAGGGTGAGGGCTGGCAGCTGCTGTAGTGGCTTGACTGATCATTTGTAAGTGGGGAGAATAAATCCTCTGTGTTTGTGGGGAAATTCAGTGGGAGGATCCTCCCCTGGAAATTAAAAATTGCCCTGCCCTGCCCTGTCCTCTGCTGTAATGTGGTACATTCCAAAGGGAGGCAGATATGGAATTGCTGTTCAGAAGTTTCTAAGATTTTAGCAGAGAAAGTGGTGCCTGGCAGGGTTGAACCGGTTCACCCTACTGATGTCTTCAGCACTGGGCGTGAAGTCCTGTCCCCTGAAAGTCAATTGGAAAACTCCCCTTGACTTCAAGGGGCCTGGCAAGACTGTGAACCTGCATTAGCATTTTGCTTTCAACCTTCTATTTAATAATGTCACGTAATTAGCACATTGTGTCTGTCACTGATTTTCCTCTCCCTTCTTAACCTTTTACATCTTTTCCAGCCACTTCCCCCTTTAAAATGTCTTACCCCTTTTTGTCTGTCATTTTTTCTTTCCTCAAACCTATCTCCTCCTTCCCCTTCTTTGCACTGTTTTCTCCCTCCTCCCTACTTTTACTCTTTCCCTACACCCCCTCCATGTCTCGCTCCGTCTCTCTTGACTGCCCCAGGAACCTCCTTCCCTCTCTTTTCTTCCCCATTACTCTGTTGCTGCTTTCCTTATGCCCCCAAATCTGCTCCCACCTTCCTTCACTATCAGTCAGTCATCTCTCCTGCTTTCCCTCTAGATGGTTTTAGTGAAAAAAACAAAACCTCCTCCAGGGTGGGGAAATTCACAGGGGACAGTCTTCATGGACATAGGGGAAAGGTGCATAGGAGGACAAGAGAGAGAAAAATGCCTACTCTTCCCTGTCCAGAGCCAAGGGAAGCAAATTCCCTTCCTCCCATTTCCTCCCCCACTAGGTCAGTTTCACTCTGTGTAATTGCTTGAGGAGTCATGTGGAGGGGGAATCACTGGGAGGCAGAGTGCCATCAAGTCAGGGGCTTGCAGGGGGATGTCCTTGAGATGTGTATGTGCTGATTCAATCCGCCATCCATTTCACCAGTTTCTTTCAGGTAGCCAGGTGTGCTGAATCTCTCAAAACTGGGACAAATCACAAGTATTTTATTGTAAAACCAACAGACAGGGCCCCTGAAACGAGACCAATCCAGATACTCAGGGGCAATTCATCACGCTACTCGCTTCTCCAAGTCCTCCCGCACAGCTCTAGTTCTTGACCCTCTCTCTCCTTTCTCACATAGCACAGTCAGTGTTCTCTGATTCAGTGCAGGCGAGAGGCCTATGACTGTAGACGCCAGCTCCCAGTGCTGTGGGCATAAGCACCCCAGTGAAGGGAATGGTGCTAGGAGCAGTCTAGCTCTCAGCCCAGCTTCTCTGCTGCTGCAATTAAGGAGCTGGATAGAGCATCTACCTCTGCATAGTACGTGTAGCCCCATTTACAGGTTTGCTTTGTTCAGTCTGATCTTAAATAACTTAAGGGGGGAGGTTTCCACCAAATATTTTGTTCCGCAATCTCACTGCGAGGATGTTTTTTTTCTTTGATCCCAGTTTTCTTCTGTTCCGTTTCTTCCCATTCCTGCTCATGGTACATTATTGCCCCCATGTGTTCACAGTCCCACCCCACTGTTTGAATAACTCACCGCTCAGTGACATTTTCTGCCTGATCGTGAGATCCGTTTCTGGGCGTTTCAGTAAAATCCTTTCAGCTTCTTTTGAGCTCTGGTGACCCGATGAAAGAATTTTCCCAGTCAAAGGTTCTAATCATGCTTGTTTAGTCAGGGCTATAGTAAAAACAGCTGAAGTCTGAAACTTTACATTTGGCTTGATCTTGATTCCATTTTGCTGTCTTCACTCCCACTGAAGTCAGTGGGAGTTTTGCATGAGTAAGGACTGCAGTACTGACCTCACAGACCTCAGAGTATGTCCTCACTGCACAGTTAACCCAGGCTGTCACCTGGATTTTAGTCCAAATCCGTCATTCATGCAGGAAAAATCTCTGACTATGTGTGCAGGTGCTTTAAGCCCAGGCTACCTTACCTGACTGGGGTATAAATTCATTCAACTCTGATGGTCTGGTGCCTCCCCACAGTTCTCCCACCCCCTGAAGGAGAGACAAGTTCTTCCACAATTGACTGGGCAAGAATCCTAGAACATCTCAGCACAAAGAACTGTGGGATATGCCTCCAGCCACACATAGGTGAGTGCAGAAATAGTGAGGACACAGTAGTGTGAGTAGCAGGGCCGGCTCGAGCTTTTTGGCCGCCCAAAACACACACACAAAAAACCCAAAACTGCCGCCAGGACTGCAGAAGCAAAAAAAAAAAAAAAAAAAGGGAGGGGCTGGAGAGCCGCCGAAGTGTCGCCCCAAGATTGGCCGAAATGCCGCCCCTTCATGGGGGCCGCCCCAGGCACATGCTTCCTTGGCTGGTGCCTGGAGCCAGCCCTGGTGAGTAGGGTCTTTGCTGTGGGAACACTCAAACCTGGGCTAGTTTAACTTGGGTGCTTAGACACGGAAGACAATGACCTGGGTTAACTGTGCATTGAAGACATACCCTCAACTCATGCAAGCTTCAGGCATGTAGAGAAGCTAGCAGTGCAAGTATTGTGGGTATTACAGTACCATGCAAATATTGCAAAAACAAACACAAGACCAAATTCTGCCATGGGATGTGCACAACCACTCCTGCTGTCTTCAATGAGAGATGTGCACATGTTCCAGAGTGCTGAATTTGGCCCACAGACTTGATGCCAGGATTCCTCATAGCTTGAGGGCAATACAAAGGACTCTCACATTTTCTGATGATAAGTCGTGACACAAAGGAATCCATGCTCCCCCAAGACGTTGGCAGGTATGGATGCTGCATCAGCTTTCCTTCATATTTCGGCAATAAGCATGTGCTGTTACTGACTAGACTGGTCAGGCAGAGAGCTAGAGTGGGTGTTTCTCTCTTTTGAGGAAAGTAATGGCCTTCAGAAGGAAAGGGAAGAACCAGAAGTAGAGGGTTTCTGTTGTTAGTTAACCGAGGAGTCTGCACATACCAAATGGATTCTGGAGTGTTTGGTGAAGGATGCTGACATACAAGAAATATAGAGAGATTGTATAAAACATAAAGTGGGAGTATAGTGTCGGTTTAGAGAATATTTCCTGATGACAAACTGAAATGCAGGATTGTATGCGGGGGATGCAGGGGTGATGCATCATGATCTATTTCACAACTATCTTCCACAAGGTTCAGGAAAAGCTCTGAATGCTGGCACCGTCCCACCATTTAATTGCTCCAGCACTGCAGATACTGGAGACATAAAATGATACTGTGTGGGAGGTCTGTTTGCTTTAGCATGGAGACCAGGATGAAGCACTTTGCTCCAAGTGCCAGAGGCACAGGTGCTTTGGAAATTCCTGCTGTAGAGGTTTATTCAACACATCTGCTTTTCCAAATTGGTAATGTTTTGACAGAAACACAGGGTCTTTGGGTTTTTTAAATGAATTTCTCCATCTTTTTTGTTCAAGATGCAGTTTGGGGGCATTGCTGAATTCTCCAGTTTCTTTTGTCTTTTCTTTGGCTGATTTTATCTGTTGTGACAGGGTTGTGGCAGGTGGCTACAGGAGAATAATAGAAGGCAGATATATTAGCCCCAGGTTAAGTAGGTCCCTTTTCCCCGGGTAAGGTAACAGGGAAGGTTTCAGAACAATCAGGAACCTTCTGGAGACAATTAAGACAGACAGGCTGATTGGCTGCAGGTGTTCTAATCAAGAAGCTGCTAGAATCAATTAAGGCAGGCTAATCAGGGCACCTGGGTTTAAAAAGGAGCTCACTTTAGTTTGTGGTGTGCGTGTAAGGAGCTGGGAGCAAGAGGCGCTAGGAGCTGAGAATGAGAACGCGGACTGTTGTAGGACTGAAGAGTACAAGCATTATCAGACACCAGGAGGAAGATCCTGTGGTGAGGATAAAGAAGGTGTTGGGAGGAGGACCTGGGGAAGTAGCTCAGGGAGTTGTAGCTGTTGCACAGCTGTTCCAGGAGGCTCTCTAGACAGCTGCCTTCCACAGGGCCCTGGGTTGGAACCCAGAGTAGAGGGTGGGCCCGGGTTCCCCCCAAACCTCCCAACTTCTGGTCAGACACAGGAGGAGTTGACCTTTACTCTTGGGTTCACGAAAACGACCAAACTGAGGGCTGCTGTGAAGCTCCAAGGTGAGCAAATCCTCCAATAAGCACAAGACCCACCAAGGTAGAGGAGGAACTTTGTCACACTGTGTAAGAAAGGAATCCCCATCTGAATTTGTAGGGATCTGAAAAACAGACCTCAGACTTCCTACCTGGTTTGCCCAGGGCAGAAGTACTTGCCTCTAGTTTAAATGTGGTGTTTGTTTCCTTTTCACAAAGCTGAGTATATGTATAAAAAATGGGACAAAACTTCTTCTGCTGGCTTATTTGGGAAAACACATCTACAGTTCAGTCAAGGGGCCTGATCCTCAGTGGGTGTAAATCTGCATAGCTACAGTGATTTACACCATCTGAGGCTCTGGCCCAAAGGCTTGACCTTGCTCCCATTTATAGCAATAAGCTACTGACCTCAGTGGGAAAGGGCTCCAGTTTGCACACAGGATTGATTAGCAACTGCAATAAATTGCATTCCATCGCAAAATACTGATTTATTTATTTATTTATTTATTGTTATAAATAGGAAAAAAGGTACAAAAGAGGGAAGGTAAAAATGTCCTGTTCATACCACCAGAGAGAGCTTTTCATGGTATTTCTAAGAGTGATATTTTTAACTACAGGGACATATGAGAGAACTTGTTAAACCATAAAGGTAACAATGAGAGCTCAAATGTTGTTTTATTGATTATGATCTCCCATGCTAACAACAATATAAATAATACTCCGCCATCAGCATATCTATTACACACCTCTGCTTGTGGAGATTTCCAGCTTAACCCTAAAGTTCACTCTGGAGCGAGAACAACGAGGTGTCCTTGTGGCACCTTAGAGACTAACAAATTTATTAGTGCCAAATTTATAATATGCCAAAATAAATTTGTTAGTCTCTAAGATGCCACAAGGACTCCTCATTGTTTTTGCTGATACAGACTAACACGGCTACCACTCGGAAATCTGGAGAGAGAATTCAGCATTACAGTTCTCATTGCGGGTGAAATTCAGCACTGCATGGAGGGCCAGCACAGAGCTCATGCACCACTTACGTGTTAAGCAGAACCTAAATGGTACATAGGCTTTCTCCAGGCTCTCTGCACAAGGTAAATTTTATCATCTGTGAAGTTGCCTTTGTTAAAAATACAGCAAAACAAAATACTTTGCCTGTAGTTCAGGGAATATAGATTGCTCTTTTCATATACATTCTTACAGCCCCTCTTTCTTTCTTTCTTTCTTTCTTGTTTCAAGTGAAATCTTGCAGGCTGCTAATGCTCTACATTGGAACTACTGGTTTTGAATTTACAAATTGTAGGCAGGGCAGACAACGCTCCCTATTATTAAGCTTGCCCAACACTTTGTATTAGAAGACCCCCTTTTCAGTTGCTTATAACTTTGCTAAATTCTAATGGTTTGGGCTGAAATTTCCTTTGTCAGGTTTCTGCCTTGGGATGAATTTCAGCCAAAACGATTCAGACTGGGGGAAAACACGGTGTTTTGCCCATGTTGAAAAATTCTGGCAACCTTTTCTTTGAACAGCTCTCGTGCTCCGACGCTTTTCAGCGGGGACTTGAAATTTGGCAGGAGGGGGATGCTTTGTGCCAGGGATGAGCTGTTTGCTATCCTCATGGAAATCCACCAAACCAGCTAAATTCTAATCTAAGCCTTTGCAAAATTACATTTCGCACATGCTCAGTAGGGACTTCAGTTTTTTTCAGCTAAACTCTTTGAAGATCTCACTGAGCATATCTGAGCCTTTCTCAGCTCCTGTACTGATAGGATTGCCAACTGTCTAATCACACAAACCCAAACACCCTTGCCTCTTCTCCAAGGACCTGCCCCACTCACTTCATCCCCCCTCCCTGCGTCGCTTGCTCTCCCCAGTCCTCACTTTCACTAGGCTGGGGCAGGGGGTGGCGGTGCGGGAGGGGGTGCAGGTTCTGGGCTGGGGCCGAGGGGTTCCGAGTGTGGGAGGGGGCTCTGGGCTGAGCCTGGTGCAGGAGGTTGGGGTGCAGGAGGGAGGGCAGGGTGTAAATTCTGGGAGGGAGTTTGTGTGCGGGAGGGGGCTCCAGGCTGGGGTAGGGGGTTGGGGTGCAGGACAAGGTGTGGGGTGCAGGATCCAGCCGGTCAGCGCTTATCTAGGGCAGCTCCCAGTAGGTGGCGCAGTGGGGCAAAGGCAGTCTTGAGCTCAAGAGGACCACTCAAGTCAGTAGAGTCATTCATGTGCATAAGTGTTTGCAGGATCAGGCCTTGAAATATTATTCTGGTTGTGCTTAAATATGGCAAAATATGGCCTATCATCATCAGTAATATCATCCAGTGTTTGACTAGCCCAGCAATACTTGGGGCAGGGATAATTTTTTAGCTTAAACTCTATCACCAAGATTTTTAGAAGTGACCAATGATTTGGTGTGTGTCCAATTTTTGGCTGCCCAGCTTCCAGGGGACTGATTTTCATGAAATGCTGAGTATTAACCCTCTGATAATCAAGACTCGTTCAGGTGTCTCAAGTTGGACACCCAAAATTTGAGGCACCAAAATAATTTGTCTATTGCTGTATTCTGGTACCTTCGTACTTGGGTTGGCAGCTACCAGGGGAAGAAACCTTGTCCTATTCCTTGGCTTTTGTCATCTTCAACCAGACCCTTAATATTACATGCATATAAAAGCTTGGGCTCTCAACTTCATCGCTGTGGTTTTATGCCCATGTAAATCAGTGGAGTTACATTGATCTAAAACTGGAGTAACCCTGTGGTAAATCAAGCTTAAAAGCATTGCATATGAGTTCCCTTTCATATAGGGATATATGCTCTGCTGAGCTGTTCTTTGAAACAGGAGCTGCTATTTGTTTTCAGGGACACAGAAATACACCAGGTATTGTTTCAGGAATGAATGTCAAATGACTCTGCCACTTGTGCGTTCTACAACATACCTGTTTCTGGGATAGGGACCAATTCATTCCTTGCTGAGCTACTAGCTACTTTTGGATTTCATAGGTTATGCTGGAAAGTGTTAATGGCTGCCATCATGCAGGTCTTTGATCTACAGACATTCACAGACCTGATTGAAGTCAATGGGGTGCTCAGCACCCATCTTTCAGGCTAAATGGAAGGAACAATTAAATGAGAGATATATATACACATATTAACATACATACATATAGTGTTAGCTGAAAAAATAGGAAGCTACTGCCCAAGGCACTGGGCTGCTTGGCAAAATAGGGCTAAACTGTATAATTTGAGGGTCTTCCCTGGGACTGGTTGCAAAAGCAGTAGGCTGGGAGATTGGATGGCAAACTGTGAGTTGGCAAAATGAGAAGAAGCAGAGAGACAGAGCTTCTTGGGCACAGAAGTCACTGAAGAGGCAGGTTTGGGGATTTCTGAGCAAGGAAACTGCCTGCCGCTGTTTTTTTCTACCGTGTTAGGGAAACAGAACTTTAAATAAACAGGACTGCACAAAGAATATACATGAACTGTCCCATCAATTTCTTCTTCTAATAGAAATAAACCTGTCAGCCCCTTACCTCTTGGGCCAAAAGGGGCAACACATTAGCATGAAAGTACTAATTCCTCATGAATGGATACATAATGTAACATAAATGTTGGATTTTTACTTTCAAATGTTGTTTCCTATCTACATTTTCTTCTCATCTAAGCACAAATCTTTGAATAACAACAGCCATAATATAAAGGTGCCTTTATCATTCATAAAATTAAGTCTTAAAGCTGCAATAATTCTACTTTGAAAGTTTAATGTGCACTGTTCCGATGGGCAGCTTTATTTGGTAGCATCAGACTTCACTTTCAAGGGACTAGTCCAAAAAGAATAGGGCATCTCTCTAGGTATTTTGTTGAGGAGGTAAAGTGTTAGTTCCCTAAGGCCAGCCAGTTTGTTATATTCACCCAGGTATGAGCTTGCTCCACAGAATTGTCAGGGTAATCTGATAATAATTGTCAGGAGTTCACACCCGGGGCAAAGGAAAAATATTAGTCAGAGTCTGTGTTCCTTTTACTATCAGAAAATGGTTATGAGAAAACATCACGCTATCTACTGTACCATGCCCATTTTCATTGCACCATGTCTCCAATAGAAGCCCCCTCTTTGCAGCAATGGGACTGAGCATTGTTACTGTTCCATTTATCTAGGAGAACCAGCAATGTCATCATTACCATAACATGCATTTGTAATTTTCAATCTCTGCGTTAGGAGGCTTAATAATTATAACATACAAAAACCAGTAGGCGAACACTTCAATCTCTCTGGTCACTCAATTACAGACCTAAAAGTCGTAATATTAGAATAAAAAAAATTCAAAAACAGACTCCAAAGAGAGACTGCTGAATTGGAATTAATTTGCAAACTGGATACAATTAACTTAGGCTTGAATAAAGACTGGGAGTGGATGTGTCATTACACAAAGTAAAACTATTTCCTCATGTTTATTCCCCTCCCCACCCCCCCCCCCACCCCTACTGTTCCTCACACATTCTTGTCAAGTGCTGGAAATGGCCCATCTTGATTATCACTCCAAAAGGTTTTTTTTCTCTCCTGCTGGTAATAGCTCACCTTAACTAATCACTCTCGTTACAGTGTGTATGGTAACACCCATTGTTTCATGTTCTCTGTGTATATAAAATCTTCCTACTGTATTTTCCACTGCATGCATCCGATGAAGTGAGCTGTAGCCCACGAAAGCTTATGCTCAAATAAATTGGTTAGTCTCTAAGGTGCCACAAGTAATTCTGTTCTTTTTGCAGATACAGACTAATACAGCTGCTACTCTGAAACCTGTCACCCTGCAGAGGCTGCTCCCCTGCTCCAGGCGTTGTGACCTGCCACAAAGAGTTGCAGCGCTTGTCAGGTTTGGCCTGCCCATCCCTCCGTCTCCATCTACAGAGGGGCAGATGGGCCAACCTGGAGTGGTGTTGTTACCTAGACTCAGGACACAGTGCCACTCAAGGTTGGCCTGTCACCCCTCCATTGATGGAGATTGGGCAGACAGGCCAAACCTGACTGGTGCTGGAACCCCATGTGCCAGGTCACAAATGCTACTCAGTTGTGTTTTTACAGCCATTTCCAAAATATCACGGACTTTATTCAAATTCATGATTTCCAAGAGCACTGTGACCTCTGTGACAAATGGGTAGCCCTGTGTGGATGGCATGTCTGTGGTCCCTGGTGGGAGTAAAAGGAGCAGCTTCCCTCCTTTTTGTCAGATAGAATGCGGGGAGGGTGGGGGAAATTATGTGTGGGTGTTATACCAATAAAATAAAAACCAGCAGGATCTTATTAGTGGGGAAAAGGCAAAATACCACATTTATTGTGAATACAGAAAGAATCATAGTAAGTAGTTAGTTATAGCTATAACATTCCATTCAATCTCATATTTATTCACACATTCATTCATACAAACACACACTCACAGGTTCTGCAAGGTTGTTATCATAGTTACCAGCCTTAGAGTTGCTCATGCCAAGCCACTGGCCAGGTGACCTGGACATGAGGAGGGAGCAGGGCCTTGTCAGATGCTCATCTGATGCTCCTGGAAGTTGGTTTGCAGAATCAGACCCCAAAGTTCTCACTTTCTAGAGTCCATTTTTATAGGAGTTTCTTCTTATGCCAGTCTATGGGAATTGCTTCATCATGCTGTTGCTGAATCAATCAGCAGATGGCACATTCCTGACGGCTCCGTGCTGCCAGATGTTATCTTGTTCTTTGGTTCTCCCATTCTTGAGGCTGTTGGGTGGATTCCAGTCTGCCCTCCGGGGGTCCTCTGGTTATTTCCACTTGACACCTTCTTCAGCCGATGGACACTGGACTCTTAGGCTGGCACCTCCCTGATCATTCAGTTATTATCCACACCAAGCATCCATCCACATACATCCTCTATCTCTATTTTAATCACAATTGTTAATACAACAAAAGGGCGGGGAGTCTCTGAGTGCTGTTTCTGTTGTTACAGAGTATTGCTTTGAGTCTCTCTCTGTGTGAATTGCTTTGAGAACAGACTCTGTCTTAGAATGTACTAACACAATTAGCAGCTTGCAAGTTTCACACATAGAGGGAGAGAAACAGTCCCAAAAACCAAGAGACCTCTTAATTCGTAATACCCTGGAATTTAAAATATGGGGAATCAAACTCATTTGTTGATTTTAATACAGAACTTCTTTAATATGGTCCAACATGGGGAATTAAGGGTGACTGCTCTTCAGAGTTACGGGGTCCTGGATGTGAGGTGCTTCAGGGTGTCATTGGGTTCCCCTGCCTGACCAACCTGTATAAAAGGCTTCAAAGAGGGATAGTAAGGAAACGTAAGGTGAGTTGTCTTCAATAAGTGGCTGATACTCAGCTCTGTGCCTTCATCTCAACTGATCCTGCTAAGTAAGCAGAATGGATGGTCCACTGTGTGCTCAGAAGAGAACTAGTGCAGGGTGTGAGTTAGCTGTCTGAAGCTCAATCTGATAAGGTGGAGATTGTGTTGGTTGGATGCGGGAAGCAGCTGGAATACCTGATAAATGCAGGAAGCAGCTGGAATACCCTGACTGAGGAAGCTGACCTGCCATTTGTCCCCTAGGTGTGAAAATTTGGGGTTTGGTTAGCCCCAACATTTCTTCTGGATGTGTAAGTACATAGTGGATAATGCCAAGGAGACATTTTCCAGCTGTTTGGTGAGGTGAACATGGCTGTTTTCCTGGAATGCCAACTGATATCTAGCTGTACTTGTTTGCACCTTTTGCCACCTTGAGAATCCGCTCTTGTGATGGACTTCACATGGGGCTACATGTTAAGACCACTCGGAAGCTGCAGAATATGATGGCCCGTTTGCTGAGTGGAACAGTACATTGACAATCTATTACACCATCTACACTGGCTTCTGGTAAGAATTCATGCTGCTGGTTACATCTTTAAAGGCCTCAGTGATTTGGGATCCAATTACCCGAAAGACTGAATCTCTCTCTCCTTGTGCCATGCTGCCGTAGCTGCAATCAGTGGAGATGTTCAAGCTTCAGCTGCCTTGGTAGAAGCAGGAGGGAGCTGCTGGTAGGGCATTATCCTTGAAGGCTCCTTTGCTCTAAAACTTGTTTCCCCCTCGTTCCATCTGAGTTTAGAATTGCTTGCCTCCTGGTCAGGTTGCAAGGCCTATCTCTTCTCCTGGATATTTAAGACCTGATTTCAAGCCCATTGAAGTCAGTGGAAAGACTCCCGTGGATTTCCATGGGCTTTATGTCAGGGCCTTAGGGAAGGAGTGGTTTAAGTGGTTTATATTTGCTATTGGATCACTGGGGAATGAGTGGTATTTAGCTGTTTATTGATGAAAGGAACTGTCTATGATTTGTGACAGTTTTAATTTTTAACAGGTTGCCCAAAACACTGAAAGGCACCTATCAGCTGGACCAACATCTTGTAACTTTATTTTAATAAATCAGAAGGATAAAATCAAATACATACACAGAAATAAATCAATCGATGTTTTACTGCTAACTGTGCTCTCTGTTTTAAAAAAAAATGTCTATCTTTTCCTGAATCTGAACACAGATAATGTATTTGACTTTTTCAAAGGCAAAGGCATTGAATTCGGCATTGTCTCAGTGAGCAATTTTAATTTGAACACTGTCTGCCCTGGTCTTTCTTTGTCCAGTTAACATTTCCTTGACCTACAGTTCAACCCTTTGCATAATAACCTCAAGCTTTGATAACAGTATTTCAACCTTCACCCAGCTGATTCTGAATACAAAAGCTGAAAGTCTAAAGAAGATGATTAACAACCTTTACCCTAATTACCTGTTATTGTGTAGTTGTTAAAAAGATTTTGGCTCCAGAAAATGAGGGTGTAGCCAGACAGAAGGTAGCCTGGGGTTCATAAGTCTAGCAATCTTTGACTCCACAGGCCTATAAAAGCAAAGTGTTGATTGAATGCAAACAGCCTACATTCTGAGAGGCCCAGGTCTAGGAAATGACAGCAGGCCATCAGTCATTAGAAATGGTGGGGTCAGGGGAATTCTTCTAATGTCTCCTCACTGACCTGTTAATGGATAGCTCCATTTGATTTCCCCTTTTGTGCATGCCAGACTTTGTGCTGGCTGTAATAGTACCAAACCTTTTCATGTGCTCTCTGTTGTTAGAACCTATGAATAGATGAGCCCGTTTTACATATGCACAATTTGAACGAGGTACATTGAATGTATTAAGTGTCTGTAATATAACAATCTAAACTTTTTCTTGATGGCTATTTTAGTTCCTTGAAATGATCACTGATTGGTTATTGGGAAGTGTAAAGATGGTTCTAACGGCAGGGTAGGATCAGGAGTTGCTTTGGCAAAGTGTGAAGTAGTCAGTCATCACCTCACCTTCAAATATTAAATGTCACCCAGAGGTCAAAAGGTTTTGCAAAGAATGCAAAGTTTAGAATTTTTTTAAATTATGCTGCACACTTTGAAATTCTTTCAAGTCAAGTCCCTAACAAGGCATGCTTTAAATCAACACACCTGAAAAACACATGCCTCTGTTTAGTGCCTTCATGCAAGCTTTACTAGGTGTCATGGAAAGCAACAAATTTAATTTTAAATCAACTTGTTTTTCAGTTGTGGGTTTGTTTGCTCATTGTTTTATGATCTATTTTTATAAAATGCTTGTTTCCATGTAGTGGGGCGGCTACCCCACCACAAGGAGAAGAAGGGGTTAAAAGCAGGACCAGAGAGGTTGCGCAGAACCCACTAATCAGGAAAGGGCTTATTGAACCCACCAATGCGGGGAAGCCTTGCTGGAGCAGCCAATCAGGGTCAGCGAGGGCCATATATAAAGGACTGCTCAGCAGACCACAGGGGAGTCTCTCACTGGAAGGCAAGGGAGGAGAACTGGCTGCCTGAAGAAGCGCCATAGATAGAGCTGTGCTGGGTAGGGGCAGCAGAGTGCGAGGGTGAGCTGCTGGCTGACCACTGCCAGGCTGGAGCCTTGCTACAAGGGCTGGGAAGGTGCTAGGGCTACGGGGGAAGTGGCCCAGGGAAAATAGGCAGCAGGTTGGAGGAGGGCAGTAAGTGGCTGCCAGCTATAGGGTCCCTGAGTTGGGATCCAGAATAGTGGGTGGGCCTGGGTCCCCCCCACCCTTGCACCTCACTTGCCAATGAGGAGAGTGGCCAGTATCCAGACTGAAGTTTGCCTCGGAGGCGAGGGGCTGGACATTGGACTACAGTTGGCAGCTAAGGCAATTGGTGGGATTAAGGACTGCTGGGCCCCCAGAAGAGGGGAGATACTGGAGTGGGGGCACAGCTGGAGGATTGTGCCCAGAAGAGGACACTGCAGTCCAGGGAGTGACGCGGGTCCAAAGAGTAGAGACAGCAGTGATGGCAGGTGTGACATCACTAGCTGAAGGTGGACTGGAAGGGCTGAGAGCTAATTCCCAGGATGGTCAGCAGGAGGCGCCATGGGGGTGAGTCCTGCTTTTTCACACTCCCACAGAATTACTGATTGGGAGATATTTTCATCCTACTATATTTAGATGCTACAGTTACTATGCAAATAACTGTAGTCTGTATTTTCCTGTAGAGGTCCTGGCTCGTTTAAAAAATTTCAGCCAGATAATTCTTACCAAAAATACATAAAAATTAAGAGAGAACATTTAAAAGGTACTAAATCCTTAGTAGAAATGTCTTTCTTACATGTTTATGGAATCTGTCAACCTCAGATCTGTAAAGCATTTGTGTTATATTTGTGACAACCATGCTTGGGATTCAAAAGCATCTCTGTAACAAGTTTCAGAGTAGCAGCCGTGTTAGTCCGTATTCGCAAAAAGAAAAGGAGTACTTGTGGCACCTTAGAGACTAACCAATTTATTTGAGCATAAGCTTTCGTGAGCTACAGCTCACTTCATCGGATGTAACAAGGACCTTTTGATCTCTGGACAAAATCTTCAGTACCCTTCTTAAACAACTAGGCAAAATAAAATGATTACCTCATCTATTTTGAAAGAACTTCTTAACTAACTTCTGAAGAGACTGTCTGTAGTGGTCATATAATCCTCTTGGGAGAAGGCTCATTATAGAAAAGTGCACCTATGAGCATGAATAGTTCAGATGCCTGCCTTGAGCCTAGCTAGGCCCTTCTCTTCAGAGCTGTGGACTAGACTTGATCAAATAACTGATTTCAGTTTGCTGGCCAAACCGAAAAATCTGGGGACAGAAAAAAGTGTCATTTCCAATTGAAACCAATTTGTGTTTGGTTGTTCATGATGAAACAGAAAAACAAAACAACCCCCCCCCACAAATTTAGTGTAGGTTAATGAAATGTTTTGAAATGTCATTTCAAATCAACATTTTGATGTTTCAAAACAAAGGTTCATTTTGGGGGTGGGGTGGGGCTGAAACGTCACCAATTTCAAATCAAATTTGCAAATGCATTTTTTTGGTGAGTTTAGTATTCTCCCAGAAAATGTCACCCAGCTGTACTGTAGACTCTGTTCTGGGTTTCCTATGGCTCTTTGATAGATGTTTGTTTCACTTTCTACTGGTGGTAGCAACAATGGGAAATCTTTTATAGAAAAGGGTAATGTAGACACCATGGCTTGGAGCCATGTCTAAAGTGGGTTTTAAACCATTCAGCCTAGCACAGTTAGAGCACTATCAGCCATTTTTAAGGTAATATCTGTGTTTGGGAATAACCCCGATTCAGCACTTACTCTAGCTGCACTGGTGCTGACTCCTAGAGGTTTAAACAAGGCCATTCTGTAGTTTGAAGTGACTGCGCTAATCAAGGTTTGCCCTTACTTTGGCCTAAATTGGTGAAAATCCTTGCTCATTGGTGTCAAGTCAGCACCAGTGCAACAACATGGATGGTTGAACCTGGTCTAATCCTGAACGTAGGCAAAGTCTACAGCAAGTGCAGCTGGGTTGTAACAGAGAAAACGTAGGAAGTCAGTCTGTACTGTAGTATGGTTGTGGCTGGCACAGGTGTAAAAAATAAATAAATAAATAAATAAAACAGAACTGGATAGTGAGAGCATTCTGGAAATGGACTGGCTTGGCAACAACTGAGATGTGGAAACCAGTTGGCAAGCCCAGCAGAACAGTGCTTGATAATAAGTTTGGAAGATAGTTGCTGCTCACTTGAATCCAGACTCAGAGCAATCAGGGCCTAGAGGAAGTTCATATAAATGTGATTTTTACACAGTTTCATTAAGCTGACAGTCACAGGAAATATCATTGCAGTTTTAAGAGACAATGATATTCTGCACACGACAGTCAGTTAATATACTTTAACGGAGAGTAATGCTGCATGAGCATTTAGCAATGTATCCTTACAGATCACTTATTCTGCCCTGATTTACACCCTGTAAAATCCAATTAATACCTAAAACTGGCCTCAGGTATACACTTGAATGTAACACATTCAGTAAAAAACCACTTAGATACACAGGGCCAAATTCTGCTCTTGCATGGATGCAACAGAAGGCAGAATCTGGCTCACAGTCTCACCAAGTCAAATAGTTTACAAAGACCATTTGTACTTGCACTTTTGAAAAGTTTTTATGGGAGCAAAGATGCAATTTTACCTGTGATGTTTTTACTTTTATGGAGCAAATCCCAAGCTGCCTGAATGCAGGCAAACCAAGCTCAAACGCAAAAGAAACACAGTGGAGTCTCAAAGAGTGGAGAAACCATCGGAAGGCCTTTTGCACCTCACTGCATGATTCAAAAGAGACAAGGCAGTGCGGAGGAGGGAAGCAGATGAAATCACTCAAAAACAAAGGCATGCCTGGTCACTCCATTCACAATACAAATTCATGTGACTGCCAAATTCCATGTAGGAGAAGAGCAGTGAGTCTGTAAACCACACTTGCCTGCCCTGCCACGGCCATGCTAAGCAGATGACTTAGATGTGAAACACACAATGAAGCAGAAGTTTCCTTCCCTGAGCTCCCCCATAATACAGTATCTGCCTGCCTCTGTACTTATATGCCCCTCCATCACCAAAGCTACTGAGTGCCGTTTTTCATCAGAGCACACACCTTTTATTCTGATTGCCCATTTTAACAGGTTTGGATCCCAAGTTTCCCAGTAGAGCCGTATTGCCTATGTGTTTTAGGAAGTATCAATGGCTTTTTGTTGGTCATTTCAGCTGGTGTTGTACAGACTGTGCACAATAGTGCCTTCACTGTTGGCTATTTTCTGCTCCAGGCCTGTAGCTTGCAGTCCTTTTACATGCAGTGACCTCGACTGGAGTCACCCATGGGGAAGGGCCGCAGAGAGGAAAGTGGTGAGAGTAGAGCAGTAGCCTAGGACTTGGAAGAGCTGCGTTCTAGTTTCTGCTTTGCCGCAGACTTCTTGGGTGACATTGGGCAAGTCACTGAGCTTCTTTATGCCTCCGTTTTCCATTTGTAAAATGGGGATAACAACGCTTCCCTACCTCACTGTAGTGTTGTGAGGATAAACACACTGAAGTCTGTGTGGTGCTCAGATACTACAGTAATGGGGCTGTATAGCTGTTACTTAATAGAACTACTGGTTTAAACAGGAACCTCAGAATGCTTCCTGAAGTACTAGCATCATAGAGCCTTCCTGTAGGAAGCAGATCCCATAGTGTTCCTGGCTAATAAGGTTAGGGCTCAATTTTTAGCATAAAGGAGCATAAGTCACCCCAGTACACGCATGTGGGGCTACTCGTATCATTAGGCTGTGCATAGGGCTGCTACTGACTGAATAGTGGGCAGAGGGCACTGACTTGGCTGCACCTTCTCAATGCATGGGCCAGTGTGGCTGAGGTAGCATAGAGGGGGGTCAAAGGGCTGACACAGATTATTTGCTCCACAGAGCAAAGTGGGAGCAGACTGACTGAGTCATAATCTGGTCCCTGGTCAATTCCTGAACCTGTTAGTACATGCATTATGCCCCTTACTCAGGGCTTGCGGCAAAGCTACAACTGAAGCCTTAGGGCACGCGCGCACACACACACACACACACACACACAAAGCCCAGTGGCAGTGAGTCTCAGAGCCCAGGTGAATTTGACTTGGGCTAGTGGGGCTAAAAATAGCTGTGTAGATGTTCCCTGGAGCAGGGGCTCTGAAACCCAGTGAGGGGGATGGGTCTCAGAGCCCACACTAAGTGGGAATGTCTACCCTGCTATATTTCGCCCCATAGCATGAGACCTGTGACCAGAGCACAAGACCAAGTCAGTTGACCCAGGCTCTGAGACTCACTGCCACGTTGTTGTTCTTGGGCTTTTTTTCAGTGTAAGCGTACCCTTAGGGTAAGCAGATGTCCTAATCTTATAGGGACAGTCCCAATATTCGGGGCTTTTTCTTATATAGGTGTCTAATACCCCCCACCCCATCCCAATTTTTCACACTTGCTATCTGTTCACCCTACGTACCCTTAATGGCCAGGGCTCATGTATCTTGCTCAATATGTTCATTATAGAAACAGGCTATTAGGATTGTGTTACTCCTGCCAGAATTTGGATATTGTTGCAGTTGGACTAAAATCCAGAGATTTTTTTTTTCCCTTCCAGGTGTCAATGTTGTGAAAATAGTATTTTTGCAATTAAATCTTGAACACCCAGAGTTATTTACAGTAGGGAGTATTTTGTCTGTTATTTTTGAGTCCCTTCATTTGTAAGCTAGAAAAATAAGCACTGAGAATTTTTTTCCCCACAGGTTCATTGATATTTTTTTTTCTGTGTTGCAATTAGAAAAATATATTTACAATCTGTGTAAAATGCCAAACCTGGAAAATCCCTTCTTTCAACAAAGCCTTTTTAAAAGGATAGCATTCTCTGAAAGTCCGAGTATTTAATAGTGTTAGTCTCAAAAGAAGCTATCTGGGTTGTTTGCAACTCTGATCCAGTTTGAATTATCTTAGTGGGACTTCTTTTAGGTACTCATCATTAAGAATTCATGGGACGCTCTTTTCAAGAGCCGTGCGAGTGAGGTATTTGTATGGATATGCTGCTTACATTACTACTGATACTTGTAATACATCTGAATGCATTAGCCTATGGAGCCATGTACTACGATAAGCCTAATGATTGCAACAAGCAAACATCTAGTTTTCTAGATGTCTTTTCTACAGAACACTCATAAAATCAGTCTTTACTGGACCCTTGCCTGTATAACTAAACCAGGGGTTCCCAAACTTGGATTGAGTTTGTTCAGGGTAAGCTCCTGGTGGGCTGTGAGATGCTTTGTTTACCTGAGCTTCCGCAGGTACGGCCACTCGTAGCTCCCAGTGGCTGCAGTTTGCCATTCCCGGCCAATGGGAGCTGCGGGAAGTGACTTCCTGGCAGCTCCCATTGGCCGGGAACGGTGAACCGCGGCCACAGGGAGCTGCAGGCGGCCGTACTTGCGGACGCTCAGGTAAACAAAGCATCTTGCGGCTCACCAGGGGCTTACTCTGAACAAGCCACGAACCAAGTTTGGGAACCCCAGAACTAAACAATGGCTTAGGACCCATTGACTTTGAACAGAGCTGCATAAGGAAAAAAAGATGACTACAGGAGTATTCTGGGTAATTGATGGCAAATAAGGTCTGGTCTACACTACAATGTTGGGTCAACGTAGCACACCTTGCATTGACCTAGTTGTGCATGTATCTATGCTTAAATCTGTCTTCCAGCAATGTAAGTGCCCTGTTACAACGCTGCAGTAACACCAGCTCCCCAAGTGCCATTGAACCACAGTCTATGAATTGAGGTCAATGCAGCGTGAGTGTAGCCACTGCATTACTTATGTCAACCTTAACAGTCCTCCAGCAGCTATCCCACAGTGCCTGATGCTGACTGCTCTGGTCACAATTGTGGAAGCGCGATAAAATAAATGCGGCCCAACTGGGAGTGGCTTGACTGATGGGCTTTCACCCGGACAAAGGTGAATGTGGAAGTGTCATTCAGGTGGTGGTTGCGCCAGATGTCCACTAGGGAGTGATGTTCGACTATCTCCCGGATGGTGTCTGCGGCGGCCGGGCTCTGCTCAGTCCCTGAGCAGTCCTGTTCCTCGATGGTGGTATTAAAGTCCCTTTCCAGGACCAGGCAGTCGTGAGAATGTAAGGTGCTGAGGAAGGTGGACGCCCGCTGGTAGAATTGCAGCCACTCCGGGCCCGATGTCAGGGCATAGACGTTAACGAGGTTAACCAAGAGCCCCTCCATACAGACCCGGAGATGCAGCAGGTGACCTGGTATGGCCTTGGTGACCCCTAGCACCTTGGGCCGTAGGTCAGGGGAGAACAGGGTCGCCACTCCAGCCTGTCAAACCGTGGCATGGCTAAAGTAGACCCTGTCCCCCCACTCCAGCCATCAACTGTCTTCGGCGGTCGGGTCTGTATGGGTCTCCTGCAGGAAAACCACAGAGTACCCTCCCTCCCGAAGCAAGGAGAGCACCTAGGACCTGCGGAGAGCCATCCTACAACCCCGAGTGTTCAACATTGCGATGGTGAGAGGTGTCATGGGGAGGGTCGGGGGGGGGGGGGTCCTCACTGGCAGGGATGCTCGCATCTCCCAGCGGGCCGCGCAGCAGTCCGTGACCCATCCCGTAGGTGAGTAATTGTTCACGGAAGACGCGGACCCACCATAGGCCGCGGCATCCTGCTTCCCCATCCCTTTGCCTTCCCCCATGAGGGCCCTTGTGGCCCAGAAAATTTGAGAAAACTCCCCCCATCGCTGGAGAGCAAGTTGTACCTTGTTGCGGGAGCCACGGACATCCTCTAAAAACTTCCGCAGCTCTCCTCGCAACTCATGGGGGGGCGGGGGGGTTAGTTTCCTGCTTGTTCCCTGGCGGGGCCCTTGGTGCAACCCTGTGGTCCACTAAAACGGATAAGCAGGGTGCGGACCCCCGATGGAGTGCCTGATGGGCTGGAGTTTCTAGGCCCGTCTCAAGCTCTGGGGCAATAGGGGGCGGTGGAAGGAAAATAGCAGCTCCTAATGGGTCGAGGCAGGAGAACACAAAGGCCGCTCCCTGGGGGTCATCAGTTGGGAAAGAGAAGGAGACAGCCCCTAGGGTGGCAATGACATTGCAGGAGGTAAATTGGATAGGGGCAGGGGCAGAGGCTAGGTTCTGGGTTTCAGGAGGCAAGCAGATGGATGGTGGTGCCTCCCGATCAGGCTCAAGGGTTAAGGGGGTGGGGAGGGAGCTCTCAGTGACACTGGGCATGCGCTCTGTGGTGGATTTAGCAGCCATAGCATCAGGAGGTGGATTATCTTCTGTAGGGCCCCCGCCCGGGAAGGAAGTCGATTGCTTCGCACCAACAGGGGGTGCCCCTGGCGACTCGTGCCCTGGCCCCGTGGCGCCGGCTGTCACCTGAGAAGGCTCAGTGGTCATCAGTGGGGTGCCATCAGCGGCTGGGTCGGTGGAGGAGTCCAGGGGCTCATCGGAGGTGGGAACAGAAGCAGCAGTTAAGGGGAAGGAGCATGGGGAACAGTGGGGTGGAAAATGGCAGTAAAAGTTGCACTTGCCGGCGGAAGGAAAAAATGTGATGGAGGGTGGGGTCCTTGCAGCCCAACGGGAGAGGGCTGATAACAGAAACAGGTTTCCCCAGGGTGGAAGGGGTGGGTAGCAGGGCAGTACTGGGGAGAAAAGGAGGGACAGAGGTCAGGACCAGGCGGACACCCAGGTTCTCTAGCGGCTCTAGGGGGACAAACACCCCCCCCAACCGCCAGGCCCCTCTCCACTGCTTCCTGGGTGGCAGCCTCCGATGCTAAGAAGAAAACGACCTTCCTGTACATTTTGGAGGCTGCCACAATGGCCGAGGGCCCCACCACCCTCGCCAACGCCCACATGTAGGTCTCCACGTGGGGGCGAGGTGGGCACCAGGAGGCATCGGACACCGTGCTTCCTTGTCATGGTGGGAAAGGGGCCCCAGCCGCTATTGATGGTGGTGGAGGCAGTGGGCAGGAGAGATGACGAGGCGGCAGGCGGGGAGGCTGCCGCCGCCCGGGCATACGTCCTGGAGGCTGCGGGAGGGACATCTGCAGAGCTGGTGGAGGGTGCATAGGAGGAGAACGCCATGGTCGGTGACGGGGCTGCAGCAGTGGGGGTGGCTCCTGCCATGGAGGGACTGGTGGTTTTAGCGGGGCCCTTCCCCTTCTTCTTGCCCTGGCCTTTCCCGCCGGCTGGGGGGCTTCCCTAGAGTCTGGGGAGGCGATGGGCATGGCAGCGGCGGAGGTCACCCCGGTGCCCTCCATTGCCGATGCCCCAGAGGGGGCAGGTGATTAACAGGAGTTGGGGTCAGGTAGAAAGGGACAAGCTGTGGGGTGGACAATTCGGGGGGGGGCGCACATGAACCACTGTACGCTTGTCCAGAGAGTCCTGTTTGGTTGGCTGGTGCTTCTGGGCCACGCGGTGGAATCAGGGCAAGCAGCTGAGTCCAGAGGCAGATGTTGGACAGCCAGCAAAGATGGTGGTGTGGGGGGGTGAAGACCGTAGTGTGGGGGTTGGGAGGACACAGATGGATCGGGGGGCAGCTCCGTGCCACACCCCCTGTGTCCCTACAAATGCAGTTAAGACACAGTCAAGGGCTCCCCCCACATGAGCGCACAGTTGGAAAGTTACTCAGTCTTAGGCCTCCTCTACGGTGATTTGTAGATTCCCCGGGCGGTGTTCCTCCAGTGGACGGCTTTTTCTCTGTTTGTTCTGGGCTTTCTTTTTTGCATTCCAGAAATGCCAGAGCAAGTGATAAGAGTCCTTTCGACCGGAGACGGGTCTGCAGACAAACAGCAAGTGGCTGGGTCTGGGGGCTGGGTCCTTCCACTCCCCCTCTCTGGGGAAGTGGGCCGGCAGGCCCCCCCTCTCTCGGGCGGGGGGGTTCAGCTGGTGCGGCAGCAGGGTCTGAGGGTGGGCGGGGGGGGGGGGGGGCTAACAGCCGGCCAGCAGCTGGCTAGCGCTCTAGCAACAGCAGAGAAAGAAAAAAAAAAACAACAAAAAGAAGAGAAAGGGGGGAAAGCATCTGGCCCAGTCAGGGGGGAAGCCGAAAGCAGGGGCAAAAAGCAAGGAAAGCCCAGGCCAGAGGGCAGCAGCAGGAGAGCAGGCTAAGTAGGTCCTTTTTCCCTGGGTAAGGTAACAGGGAAGGTTTTTTTTTTTTGAAACAGAAAAGAATTTTATTGTGTAACACTTGCAAAGAGTTACCAAAGAAAACAAAACGAACTATGCAACAAAACAACGCAAACAGAAGGTATAACACAGCAGCTTTCAGGAGGGAGAAGTGTTCAGGCTAGCCTGGGCCCAGAGCGGGGGGGGGCTTCCTCGACACTCATGGTCTTCCACCCTCCTGAGTTACCTGGTGGCCTAGAGCGGGGGGGGCTTCCTCGACACTCGTGGTCTTCCACCCCCTCGAGTTACCAAGTGCCGCACCCAGTGTCACCGATTATCCCTCTCCTGAGAGTGCCCAGCAAGATGGGCACGGCTGCAGGGTGGGCGGTTTGGGGGGGGGGTAGACACCCATGTATTATAGGACCCCTCCTAGATGACAGTAATGATGGTATCCACAGTGGCAACGGCTGGGGCTGGCGTCTCTCGCTCTTCCCCTCAATCAAAGGGTCAGATGGAGGGAACCGGACAGGGTCACCGAGCCGAGAACCCCAGACAGCGCCCACCGCTCCTTGAAGGCGTCAAGGGAGTCAGTGGACACCGCCCAGAGGAACTCCGCCCAGATATGTGAATGTACTGAGGATCGGAAAAAGGCCCTACAATCGCAGGAAGCTTCATGTGCCAACCTCCCCTCTCCGGTTTTATAAATGGCTGTTTTAGCCAAGGCTAGGTGGAGGTTAACCAGGAGATCTCGCGATTTTGTGGGGCCACGGATGGGGAGTGTATAGATAAAAAGGTGAGGGGAGAAATGAAGCCAAAAGCGCAATAGAATATTTGTGAGGAGCCAGAAAAGGGGCTGCAATCTGGCACACTCTAGATATATGTGCACCAGGGTTTCCCTCACATTACAAAAAGGGCAAGTATCCGGGATGGGGGTAAACCGTGTCAGAAACACGCCCGTGCTCACAGCTCCGTGAAGGAGCCGCCAACTGATGTCCCCGATGGGCCTCGGGACCAAGGTGGAATATAGGCTGGCCCACCGAGGTTGCTCACCCTCCAAAGGTGGCGGGACACCAGGGTGTGGGCGTGAAGGGTGTGAAGCGTGAGTGTGTATAAATATTTCCGTGGTGCAATTTGAAAACGGACCGGCTGCAGTTCATGCAGCCGGCTTGCAGTGAAAGGGTGAGGGGTTTGTTGGGATCGGCAGGGTAGGGGCCCAATGGAAAGGTCCGGCAGGCCTGGGGTAGAGGATGGGCGGGGTGCGCCCTCGCGCAAGGCTCGGTTGACATAAGCCCGAGCAGCGGGGGTCAAGGCGGCCTTCACCTCCTGAAGTACGCGCCGGGGGGTACGAGGGCTGGAGAGCCCCATGCGCCGAGCGAGCGTCAGGGGATCCAGCCAGTCTCCCCGGTCGTAGTCCAGGAGGTCTCCGACCCTCGTGACTTCCGCCAGGACCAACCTCTGGCGCACCGAGCGGGACTCCGCCACCTGCACACGGAGCTGGAGGTTGTGTAGCAGGGGCTCCGTGAGGAGATCTGCTCCCACGGTGGCCGCCACGGACCTGGTAATTAGAAACAGTTTCCAGGTCCGGAGGAGGTCCTGGTAGAAGACCGGCAGCCTGGAGAGGTCTCGCGGAAAACCTCTTGGACAAAGATAAAAGAGCTGCCGGCCGTATCGAAGCCCTTGGAAGCGGCGCAGGAAGGCGTGCGCCAGTATGCTCCACGCTGAACTACGTGCACTATAAAAGAGCCTCTGCAGGGCCTGGAGGCGGAAAACACGGACCTGAGCATACAGACACTTCAGACCCTGCCCTCCTTCCTTCAGGGGTAGATGAAGAACTCCAACAGGGGCCCAGTGCATTCCTGACCAAAAGAACTCTAGAATCAATCTCCGGCGGTGGGTCAGGAAACCCGGGGCCAGGACCAGGGTGTTGAGCCGGTACCAGAGCGTGGACAGGACTAGTTGGTTAAGCACCAGTGCTCTCCCTCGGAGGGAGAGACAATGGAGTAGCCTTGTCCATTTCCGGATCCGCTCTATCACCCTGCCCTCTAAATTTTGCCAGTTTTCCGGCGGGGAAGGGTGCGTGGCGGAAAGGTAAATGCCGAGATAGAGCAGTGGACCAGCACTCCACCGGATGGTCTGAAGCACGGGTGGGAGGGAGCTTACCTGCCGCCAGTCCCCCACCGCCAAGCCAGAGCTCTTGACCCAGTTGACTCGGGCGGAGGAGGCTGCCGAATAGATGGCTTGGCATGCCTCCACTCGTGCCAAGTCGCCCAGGTCCTGGACCACGAGGAGTACGTCATCGGCGTACGCCGACAGGACCAGCCGCAGCTCCGGCTCCCGCAGCACCAACCCTGTCAACCTCCTGCGGAGGAGACAGAGGAAAGGCTCGATCACCAGAGCGTACAACTGGCCCGAGAGGGGGCACCCCTGCCGCACTCCTCGCCCGAAGCTGACCGGTTCGGTCAGGGTCCAGTTGAGCCTAACCAAACACTCCGCGGAGGCATACAGCACCCGGATAAAACTCACAAACTGAGGTCCGAATCCAAACGCCTGCAGAGTGCTCAGGAGGTACCCATGGTCTACTTTATCGAACGCCTTCTCCTGATCAAGAGACAGGTGGGCGAATGACAGACCATCTCTCCGCCCGAGTTCCAAAAGGTCTCGGACTAGAAATAGGTTGTCAAAAATGCTGCGACCCGGGACAGTATAGGTCTGGTCTGGGTGGATCACGTCCGCCATCATGGACCCTAGCCGCAGCGAGATTGCTTTCGCTACGATTTTGTAATCCGTGCTAAGGAGTGAGACGGGACGCCAGTTTCGTAAATCGCGGAGGTCCCCCTTCTTCGGCAGCAAGACGAGCACCACTCGCCTGCACGACAGAGGGAGGACCCCACTCTGCAAGGACTCAGTTCAGACGGTGACTAGGTCTGGGCCGAGGATGTCCCAGAAAGCGCGATAAAAGTCCACGGTCAGCCCGTCCATGCCCGGAGATTTATTGGTAGGCATGCGATGGAGGGTTTCCGAGAACTCGGCCAGGGTGAGAGGCAGCTCTAGCCGGTCTCGGTCGCCCACGCTGACCGTGGGGAGTTCCTCCCAGAGCACCCCGCAAGCGCCAGGATCGGTCGGATCCGGGGAGAAAAGGCTTGTGTAGAAGTCACAGGCCCTCCCACACATCTCCTCCGGATCCATGAGGGGGGTGCCGTCTTCCACAAAAAGGCAGGTGACGTGTTTCTTGGCCCCCCTCATTTTCTCCAGGGCATAGAAGAAGCGGGAGCCGCGGTCCATCTCCCGAAGGAGGCGGATGCGGGACCGAACGAAGGCACCTCGGGCCCGGTGGTCCTTGAGGGCCCGGAGCTCCTCCCGCTTCTCCCGGCATGCTCCGCAGAGGGACGGGTCCTCGGGGTTGGCGGCCAGGTGCCTCTCCATCTCTAAGATCTCCCATTCCAACTGCTCTATTGCCGCATTTCTCCGTCGGCTGGTGCCCCGAGTGTAGTCACGGCAGAAGACCTTGGCGCGCACCTTCCCGAGATCCCACCATCGCTGCACCGAGGGAAAGGCACGCCACTGCTCTCGCCAGGCCAGCCAAAACTTCTGGAAGGACGTCACGAAGCTCTCGTCCTCCAACAGGCTGTGGTTAAAGTGCCAATAGGCCAGCCCCGGTCTCTCTGCACGGAGGAAGATCGTTATGGTGACTAAATGATGGTCGGAGAATGGGGCCGGCCGAATGTTGGAGGAGTGGGCCTGTGAAAGATGGAAACGGGTAAGTAAATACGGTCCAACCGAGAGTGGTGTGACCGATGGGCCTCCACCCGGACAAAGGTGAACGTGGAAGTGTCATCTGGGTGATGGTCACGCCAGACGTCCACTAGGGAGTGATGTTCAACTATCCCTCGGAGAATATTCGCGGTGGCCAGGCTCGACTCGGCTTGGCCCCTGAGCGGTCCCGTTCCTCGAGGGTGGTGTTAAAGTCCCCTCCGAGGACCAGGCACTCGTGCGAATCTAGGGTGCCGAGAATGTCGGACACCCGGTGATAGAATTGTGACCGCCTTGAGCTCATTTGCGGGGCATAGATGTTAACAAGATTGACCACGAGCCCCTCCATACGGACTTGAAGGTACAGCAGGTGGCCCGGCCCGGCCTCAGTGACTCCTAGCACCTCGGGCCGTAGGTTGGGGGAGAACAGGGTCGCCACGCCAGCTTGCCAAGTCGTGAAGTGGCTAAAGTATACCCCGTCCCCCCACTCCAGTCGCCACCTGTCCTTGGCGGTTGGGTCTGTATGGGTCTCCTGCAGGAAAACTACAGAGTACCCCCCTTCCCGAAGGTAAGAGAGCACCTGGGACCTGTGGAGAGCCATCCTACAGCCCCTGGTATTCAGGGTCGCAATAATAAGAGGCGTCATGCAGAGGGCTGGGAGGGTGGGGGTTTCTTGTTGGCGGGGGTGTTCAGGGCCCCCGGTGGGTTGTGCAGCAACCCGTGACCCATCCGGTGGATGAGTAGATTGTGTCGGAAGCCACGGGCTCACTAATAGGCCGCAGCACCGCGCCTTCCTTGCCCCCTGCCCTCCTGTATAAGGGCCCTTGTGGCCTGGAGGATTTGGTCAAAGTCCCCCCATAGCTGAAGAGCCAGCTGTACCCTATTGCGGGCGCCACGGGTGTGTTCTAGGAACTTCCGTAGTGCATGCCGCAGCTCATGGGGGGGTGGGGTTACAATTTCCGGGGTGTTCCCTGGTGGGATTCTTAATACAGCCTCGTGGTCCGCTAAGGCGGGTAGACAGGGTGCGGACCACCGACGGGGCGTCTGACAGGCTGGGGTTATTAAATTCATTTCACGCCTTGGGTAGAGGGGGATGGCAGGGAAAAAATTGCAACTCCTAATGGGTCGCGACTAGAAAGTGCAAAGACTGCTCCCTGGGGGGAATCTGCGAAAGGCGGAAAGGAAATAACCCCAGGGGCGGCATTAACACTGCAGGAGGAGGGGACTTGGGCAGGAACAGGGGTGGGGGCAGAGGCAGGGTAAGGCTCTGGGGTTCAGGAGGCAAGCAGCTAAAGGAAAGTGCCTCCTGAGCAGAGTCAAGGGGTAAGGGAAGGGGCTCCCAATAATGCTAGGCGCTGGCTCCGTGGTGGTCTTGGTGGCCATGGCATCAGGTGGTGAACCACCTTCTGCAGGGTGCTCGCCCGGGAAGGCAATTAGGGGGAGAGAGCATGGGGAAAGGGGGGCTGGGGTAAGGTTGCCCAGCTCGAGGCTAGCTGGCAGTAGATCATCCTCTCCCTGGGTGACCGGGGTCAGATCTAGGGCCTCAATCTCCGCATACACGGATGAGAGGCCAGCTCCTGCTAGCCCGGGGGCCTCTCCTCTAGGGCTCGCCTCAACGGTCGCCTCGGGGTCCGCGGGGGGTTCGGGTGGTATCCAGGCAGAAGGGGCGTCCTCAGGAGTCTCGGAGGGGAGGGTCTCCCGTGGAGAGGGGACTCTGCCCTCCAATGCCAGTCCGCCTTCCCCTCCCGACACCAGCGGATGGATCTCACTCGTGGCCGTAGTGGGAGGCTCGATATCAGTGCCTCCTTTCCTGGTCTTCCGGGGGGCTTCCGCGTCAGATGGATGCAGCAGAGCTCGAGCCTTCCGCTTGCCTTGCTTCCCCTGGACTAGGGTCCAGCCCTCCATAGCATCGTCTGGGGGTTGGTTAGCAGGGGTCGTGTCGGGGGGCGGAGGCGATGGTTCAGGGGTTCGGGGGGGTAGCGGTGAGGCAGCATGGGGGGGCGGGGGGTTCTCCTTGGGGCGGGCCCTCTCCTGTACCCGGTAATATCCTTGCCACACCCTCCTCCATAGGCTCTACTGGATTGGTAATAGCAAGGGTGGAACTCCCTTGCTCGCCCGGGCATTGTAGGGAAGGTGTTTCTTGGGCCCGGACGGGAGCAGCGATGGGTCGAGTAGGAGGAGGGTTGGTTTCAGGTGCCGGGCAGCCAGGGGCGTCGGCAGCGACGGGGCCGATGTCCTGCCGGGTCTCGGGTGCCCCTCCTCCCCGGGCCAAAGGGCAGTCTCTGCGGACATGCCCCGCTGAGCGGCAGAGGTAGCACCGGGCCTCTCCGGTGAAGTAAAAGACCCGATAGCGGGCTCCCTGGTAGGGGACTAGGAAAGACCCCTCGAGCGCCTCTCCATCACGCGCCCCTGCCGGCGGTAAAAGCTGCACTTGCCGGCGGAACGAAAGGACGTGACGGAGGGTGGGGTCCTTGCAGCCCAACAGGAGAGGGCTGATGACAGAGACAAGTTTCCCCAGAGTGGAGAGAGCGGGTAACAGGGCAACGTTGGGTAAGAAGGGAGGAACGGAGGTAAGGACGAGGCGAACGCCCAGGTCTTCTAACGGTTCTAGGGGAACAAACACCCCCCCCACCGTCAGGCCCCTCTCTACTGCCTCCTGGGCGGCATCCTCTGAGGCTAAGAAGAAAACGACCTTCCCATACATCTTGGAGGCCGCCACAATAGCCGTGGGTCCTACCACCTTCGCCAACGCCTGCACGTATGTCTCCACGTGGGGCGAGGCGGGCACCAGGAGGCAACGGACGCCGTGCTTCCTGGTCAAGGCGGGGAAAGGGCCTCGGCCGCTGGTGATGGTGGCGGAGGCGGGGGGGGGGCAAGATGACGAGGTGGCAGGCAGGGGGAAGCCCGCTGCCACCTGGGCATATGTCCTGGGGGCCGGGGGAGGGACAATCGCAGAGCTGGTGGAGGGAAATGCAGGGAGGGGCACCACGGTTGATGACGAGGCTACAGCGGTGGGGGCAGCCCCTGCCATGGAGGGCTCAGTGGTTTTAGCGGGGCCCTTTCCTTTCCACCCGCGCTGGCCCTTCCAGTGAACCGGGGGGGGGGGGGCGGTTCCTAGAATCTGGGTGGGCGGTGGGTGCAGCAGCAGCAGCAATCACCCTGGTGCCTCCTGCTACCGGTGCCCCAACAGGGGGGGTGGCAAGTATCTTAACAATAGTGGTGGGGGGGGACCTTGGGGGTCGGACAGGGGTGGTGGTGGGGGAGGGACAACTAATTTTGTTGAAGCAGTCTCGCCCCTCTCGTTCCCCGCCATTGTGAGCAGGGAGAGACAGGGAGACACCGGAAGGAGGAGGGGGGAGGGGAGAAGCGGAGTAGCCCCTCCTTCCGCTAGGCTGCGGGCGGGGAGGGGGGAATGCCGAGGGGATTAGACTGGGGGATGGGAGGAAAAACAGAATCGGGGTCCGGTAATAGGGGCAAGTTGTGGGATAAGCAATCCGGGGCGGGGGGGTGCAGACCCACACATGTTTGTCCAAAGAGTCTCGGTTGGTCGGCTGTTATGTCCGGTCCGGAAGGCAAAGTTCAAAGCAAACAGCTGGATCCGAAGGGAGATGGCAGGTTGCCAGCAGGGACAGACAGCGGGGGGGCCGTGACAGTTGTAATAACGATGGGGCGGTAGGGGCACCGATAGATCAGGGGTGGGGGTCTCCACGCCACACCCCCTGTGCCGCCACAAACGCAAGTAATCACAGTCAAACTCCCCCCCACGAGAGTATAATTCAGAAAATTACTCAGTCTTACGGCCCCCTTCACGATGATTTATAGCTCTCCTGGATTATTTCTTCTGTCTGCTGAAATCTTCTTCTCCGGCTTTGTTGGCTGTGTTCCAAGGCTTCCGGCATGTTAAGAATGTTATAAGGT
Source organism: Lepidochelys olivacea (assembly GCF_965140295.1). NCBI lineage: Eukaryota > Metazoa > Chordata > Testudines > Cheloniidae > Lepidochelys > Lepidochelys olivacea. The sequence continues at coordinate 274,347,307 of NC_140411.1, forward strand.
CCGAGCTGCTGGCAAAACGGCTGGGTCTGGGGGTTTCCACTCCCCCCTCCGGACAGCAAATCGGCAATCTTCCCCCCTCCTCCGGGGGCTCAGCTGAGGCAAGTAGCTGCGCCCGAAAGCAGGCGTGGAGGGAGGGGGCGGGTGCTGGCAAGCTAAGGGCCGAAGCACGTAAACGGGAAAAAAAACACAGAAAATGAAAAGAAAACAAAAAAGCGTCTGGCCCGGTCCGGGGGGGGGGGGGGGACTAAGACAGGTGCAAAAAGTAAGAAAAATCCGGGCCAGGGGGCTTTAGGAAAGAACAGAAAGCAGATAGCTGAGGAGCAAGCAAAAGACGTTCCGTTTCCCAACAGGGAAGGTTCCAGAACAATCAGGGACCTTCTGGAGACAATTAAGACAGGCTGATTAGAACACCTGCAGCCAATCAAGAAGCTGCTAGAATCAATTATGGCAGGCTAATCAGGGCACTTGGGTTTAAAAAGGAGCTCACTTCAGTTTGTGGTGTGTGTGTGCGGAGCTGGGAGCAAGAGGCACTAGGAGCTGAGAGTGAGAATGCGGACTGTTGGAGGATTGAGGAGTACAAACATTATCAGACACCAGGAGGAAGGTCCTATAGTGAGGATAAAGAAGGTGTTGGGAGGAGGCCATGGGAAAGTAGCCCAGGGAGTTGTAGCTGTTGCACAGCTGTTCCAGGAGACAGCTGCCTTCCACAGGGCCCTGGGCTAGAACCCGGAGTAGAGGGCGGGCCCGGGTTCTCCCCAGATCCTCCCAACTCCTGGTCAGACACAGGAGGAGTTGACCTGGAACGTGGGTTCAGAAAAACGGCCAAGCTGAGGGCTGCCGTGAAGCTCCAAGGTGAGCAAATCCGCCAATAAGTGCAAGACACACCAAGGTAGAGGAGGAACTTTGTCACAGTGTGTAATTGAATTTCCCATTACAATGATGTACTGATAGCACCCCCAACTTAGCAGGACATGGCTATTGACTCTTCATTAATTTACTCTTACTAGAAGAGGTATCTGTACAACAAAGAGAGGTAAAGGAGTTGTTTGCTTTTCATTCCCCATGTATGGGGGGGGGTGGTTTGAGGAGGTCACATGCGAAGCAGTTTATGTGCACAGGGATATCCCTTGAATCCTCCTCAGAGATCTCGATGAAACTTTCATGGAGGCAATCCTGCAATCCTCTGCCGAAGGTTTCTAGGGATGTCCACCTTACTGCTTCCGCTGCCATGTCAGTCTGTGATAGCTTTGGCAAGCACCATTGCAGTGAACAGCTGAGCAGCATACGGGCCCAGGCAGCAGCTTTCTGAACAGACCTGTGTTGTTAAAGAGGCGAGTGTCATGCACCTTCCCTGACCAGTCCACACTGGTGTCAGTGAAGTTTCCCCAGTGATCCACCAATGCTTGTATAACCATAGAAAAGTAGCCCTTTCTGTTGATGTACTCTGTGTCAAGGTGGCCTTGCGCAAAACAGGGATTTGTGTGCCATCTATTGCCATGGTTCTCAAAAGTCGCCCTTGATCGTGACCCACTTCTTTGTGTTTGTAGTAGTTTACAACCCCTCCTCCCCCAGGGTGACCATATGTCCTGTTTTGGCCAGGACAGTCCCCTTTTTAATCCCAGTCCCAGACATCCCAACTTTTTTGGCAAATCTGGGCATTTGTCCCATATGTTCTTGTTCACTGGCCATCACGGGGCACCGTGTGTTTGACTTTAGATGCCATCAGAGGACCTGATATGACTGGAGGAATCAGCTTTGCTAGTTATTCATTGCTGTGAGTAAAATGTACGCAGTAAACTATTTTTTCCTGAAGCTTCTCATGCTCTCCCTCATCCTCAGAATACATTTCACACCCCTGTCCCAGTTTGAGAAATTCTGGTGTATCACTCCACTTCAGTTTAGGAACCTCATTGCTGCAAATCCATCCGCTATGTCCTGCACATAGCAGATGATTAATGGCCTTGCACACTTGCATGACAATGGTCCCCACAGTGGATTTTCCAGCTCCAAAATGATTTCCCACTGACCGGTATCAATCTGGCACTGCAGATTTCCACAGTGCACTCGTTACTCACTTCTCCACTCACAGTGCTGCTCTCATTCTGGTATCCCTGCGCTGAAGGACTGGGGCAAACTCAGCACACAGATCCGGGGATATGGCCTTGTGCATATGAAGGATCTGCAGTCACCGCTCATCATCACAAACCTGAGTTACGATGCAATCCCTCCAGTCAGTGCTTGTTTCTTGGGCCCAGATGCAGTACTCCCATTCTCTGCAGCTGCTCTGTGAATGCCACCAACAACCTTGAATTGGTTCTTGCTATGTCCCACAGCACTCTGTCCTCCAAGGAATAGACACATTTCCCACTCATTCAGCTCTTCTTGCAGCTCTGCTGCAAATACTCAAGGAGCGTGCATCCTGTGTTTGCAATGCTTATTACACTAATGCAGAGTTGTGCCGGCTCCATGCTTCTGTTAGTGATGGTGGATAGTAAGGAGGGCCACGTGGGTTCATGGGATTTTTTTTTTTAAAAAAGGCATAAAAACTATGGGCTCTTGATGACATTATGGGATGGAGACAGTTGCAGTCCGGGAAATTGACCTCTTACTCCCGGTCACTCCCTGTGCAACTCATTTCAGCCCCCCCATGCATTGCCCAAAGTTCCCAAAAGACAATGTGCTGGATGGTGGCGGGTTACAGATTGGGATACCTACCCACGCTGCACATCACTGTGCATCGGCACAAGCACTCCTAGTGTGCACGCACAGCGGTGACTCAAGGAGCCAAGTATGCACATGCACAAATGAGGTATTAACTGCAGCAGCTTTATGTGGACATAACTTGAAGCAGCAAAAGTTTGTCGTGTGGACATAGCCTGAGGCTCTGCCTAGTTACACTACAAGCACTGCAGCTAGACCATTGTAGTGTAGACGTGTGCTACAGCAATGGAAGGGATTTTTCTGTTGCTGTAGTAAACCCTTCCCCTCGAGCGATGGTAGTTAGATTGACAGAATATTCTTCTGTTGACCTAGTGGTGTCTACACCAAGGCTTATGTCAGGTTAACTACATATCTCAGGGGTGTGTATTTGTCACTCCCCCTGAGCAACGTAGCTAGGTTGAACTATGTTTTAGGCATAGAGGCAAGCCGTTGGCTGGTCTGAAAAATCATCTCTAGTAAATGTACACACAAAAAGCCAGTGTAACTCATGTTGCTGTTAAGTGCTGTTTTTTGGTCAAAGTGACCAATGAAAATAGAATCCCCTGTGGAAAAATTTGCCTCGTTTATTGAGATGTTTCTAATCTCATTGTTTTGCAGTCAAAAAGTGGATGTTTTGTGAATCAAGTGAACAAAAAAATTTCATACAGGAAAAATTGACAAGCGCTCACATATTACATGGGAGCAAGGAAGCTAGTGGGAAGGTCACATGAGTGTCAGGTTTAGAGTGAACCCTTTTGAATTTAAAATGAATATTATTTATGTAGGAAGCAGAAGGGATCCCAGTACCCTAGAATCTAGCTGTCTGCTTGCAGCAGTGTCCCTAAGGAAGATGTTTGCTTTTAACATGAATGTCATTATCTACTCTCACCGTGATTCAGTTAAAGTTGTTCAAGTATAGAGCACCCATTAAAGTTACACTTACAAATGTAAACTTGTTTCTGCCTATGATTGGTTTGTTAATTATCTGTGGTTTTAAACTTGTGCAGCCATTGGCCCAATTTTCCGCAACTCTCCATTTAAAGTACTGTAAATAAAGGGCTGAAGAGCAAGAGAAAAAGGGAAAATAGAGCAATAAAGAGGGATGGGTTAATATGAGAGCTCTGGAGAGGGATGAAGATCAAGAACTAGCCATCCAGGTTAGAGCAACTGGAGATAGATGACGAGACAGAGAAGAGGGACCAATGAGAATGAGCAGAAGTTACAAAGAAACAAATTTAAACAAATTTAACAGATGAGGACAATGGTGCAAATTTAATTAAGCATTTATACTGTTCATAAAACTGTGAACATTTTTATCTCCTTGGGTGAAATTCACCCACGTGCAGAAGACTCTCTCCCACAAGGCCATAGGTCAGAGGTGGGCAAACTACGGCCAGCGGGCCACCTCCAGCTCGCAGGACCATCCTGCCCAGCCCTTGAGCTCCTGCCCAGACCTTGAGGCTAGCCCCCAGCCCCTCCCCTGCTTTTCCCCCTCACCCACAGCCTCAGCTCGCCATGCCGCCAGCGCTCTGGGCAGTGAGGCTGCGAGTTCCTGCCGGGCAGCACAGCTGCGAGAGCCGCCGACCTGCCCTGGTGCTCTAGACCGCATGGCAGAGTGGCTGGCTCCGGCTGGTAAGGCGGTGGGGAGCGGGAGGAGGGGGGTTTGATAAGGGGCAGGGAGTCCGGGGGGGGCAGTCAGGGAGTGGGGGAGTTGGATAGGGGTTGGGGCCCCAGAGGGGGCGGTTGGGGGTTGGGGCCCCTGGAGGGTGGTCACGGGACAAGGAGTGGGGGGGTGGGGTTGGATGGGTCAGGGGTTGTGAGGGGGGTGGACAGGGGTTGTGAGGGGGGCAGTCTGAGGGTGGGAAGTGGGAGGGGGCGGATAGGGGGCGGCACAGCCTTCCCTACCTGGCTCTCCATACAGTCTCGGAACCCCAATGTGGCCCTCAGGCCAAAAAGTTTGCCCACCCCTGCCATTGGTGCTGATTAGCCCCACACTGAGGGATTATATAGTAAATAGGCTGTTGGCTGGGGCATCTGTTATGGGATGTGTTTACCCAGAGTGTAGAACACTTGACTCGGAGAGCTGGCTTCACAGCATCTCTGAGATCATATGAGGAGTGCCTGGTGTGGGGTTGCTATTCTGTCAGCAAAGCAACCAGGATGCAATTGATAACAAAGAGTGTTATGAGCTGGTATTCTGTGTAGTCAAACATAGTGCATGGGCCTCAGGCCAGCTATGCCTCGTGCATCCTGCTGTGTTTGTTGAGCAACTCCGTGTTGGTAAACTTGTGTATTTACTCTCAGCATGATATTCACCTTTGGTTTCTTAAAATGGAAAGTGGCAGTTTCATAACACTGGAAACTATTTGTCCACATCATGCCCAATCCTAGTTGAGTAGATATTCTGCTTGAAAGTTTTCTACTGGCTACTAGCAACCAAGTTTTGAAACCGAGCTGTGGGTTCCTGCGGCTATTGGTCCTCCAATGAAAACCAAGAGACCAAATGAAGCCTACTGTCATGTAAGCTTCCCCACTCTGTGCCAACAGTGTGCTCCAACCTTGTTTAGGAATGGGCACCTGTAGCAGTGCAAGACTTATTCAGTCTCTGTGCCCAATTAATGCTTAGCCGTGGCTTCCCAGATTAGGCTGCCCCAACCTTACCAGTTTTTACCATTAGTGGTGGCTGTGGTTTGATGAAGTGTGTTTAAATGGGACATCGCGATGGATAAACATGCAAGTGTTCTCCGCGAAAGTCAGTGGACGTCATGGATACTCAGCAGTTTAAAGGAGAGGGGCCTCTGTCCGTTTTATCAAATTTTATACATGATGATTTGCACTTTCAAACTGTTAATCCTCACGACACCTCTGAGAGAGACTGCAGGCAAGTGCTGCAACTTATTATGCTCCTGTTTACAGATGGGGACGCTATGCAGGGAAGCTGTGACCCACCCAAGGCCAAACAGCAAGTGGGAGCACCCAGAATTAGAACTCGGGATCTTGAAGCCACTTCTTTGCTTAGCTCTCTAGACAGCTATGATGTTTGTCGCAAATGCAATGAAAAAGCAACAGCATCTCTTTTCTACTTGGCTTACTTTCCACCCTTTAATTAACAAGCATTTTGAGGTTTCAGAATTTGACCAATATTTTAAAACTTTTAATAAACTGTTGGCATTAGTGTGACAATTGTTTCATTTAGTGAAGAAGCTTAACTTGATAACTAAAATGTAATGCATTTATTTGGTCTATTTTTATCTTTAAACATGAACTCTAGATGTATTTCTAGACAGTTGGAAAGGTGATTGTCTCTGTTCTCTCCATCTAAGGCAATGTGCTTTCCTAATAACATTATTTATAGCTAGCGGCTGTTAAAGTGTAGCACAGACAGTCTGCCTGCATACCATGTGAAACTACTTGCTGGAGTAATTAGTCATTTTTCTTAGAACAATATGGTGAGAGAGATGGATGAGTATTAAAAGGCTGTACTTCTGGCTGCTTATTCTCTCACCCTAGAATCCCAGTTCACCTGCAGATGTTACAGCATGTCAGGTTCACTGAGATGTTATAACATTACATTATTATAAAAGGCACTGCTTCTGGAAGTGACGCAAGAGTTAGCTGGTCAGCATTACCCAACTGTGGAACATTAGTCTTGGAAACACTGCCTTAGGCATGGTTATTTCTTATAGTGACATAATTCTAGATTACTGTTTGACACTAGTAAGAATCTGTAGATGTTGTTCTGGGTAGGCTAATTAGATGATATTACTTTACCAAGAACTAGAGATTTCTGGAAAGGGTTTGGTTGGTTCCTGAATGAGTCAGGAAAGGCTCTTTCTATGACCTGGAAATAGTTTGATGGGGTAGTAGACCACTCAGCAAAGTTATCCCATGACCTGTAAACAGTCTTCCCATTATGCAGTACTGTACAGTACATGCTTTCTAGAAGTTGGAACCATCCACAATGCACTATCCATTACCTAACTTGTAAAATCAGTCTTAACTGGCTATCTGCATACCAAAACGAGAGCCTGGAGAAACATAAAGCCAATTTTTTTCTGTGATCCAGAACTACCTGGAAACAGTTTTTCAGAACCCAGAATAACTCCATTTCAGATTTGGTGTGAGACACTAACATCAGCTGCCTTAATTTTTCTGTTATCCAGATGGATTTTTTGAACTCCTGGTGATTGTTTCTGATGGCATGTTGCCTTCCAACTGTATAATGATGCTGACATGCCATGCAGATGGAAAGCTATTCTCTAGAACTCCACCTGGCAATTCTACAGCTCGCTGAGATGGATTCATTCTGAAAGAATACGATTTTTCACTAGCAATGGGTGCACCTCCAAAGGGTCCCAGGCTTGGTTGTAATAGTGATATGTACTTTTGGATACTTTTTTGAACCATAAGCCATGTTCTGAGCAGGGCCACTATCTGCAATTGCGGAGTTTCACATACTACCCTCTCCCCGAGTGTTATACTGTCCAGACAAGGCAGTGGCTACTGCTCTGCTGAAGTGCTCTCAACCAGTGCAGTCTATGGCAGAACATACTGCTGATAAGCACAGAGGAGAAGGTAAATCTGACCTCCTTCCTCCAGTGAGGGTATTTTGCTAGGGTTGGGTTGAAGAGAGAGCCAAGAAATCTGTGTTCGGGATGGGGCAGAGAAGGGACTTGAGGCATTTGGAGAGTGGGCTTTGTGTATATTTCAGTGTTCTGATTGCTCACAGGATCTAAGGAGACAAGCAGAGCATAGGGAAACCTTGAAACTGGTTTTCTGCAACTAGAAAGTTGGCAACTCTAAATACCCTTGCAGCTAGGTGGCTCTGTGTGCTGCCCCTGCCTGCAGGCACTGCTCCCACAGCTCCCATTGGCCATGGTTCCTGGCCAGTGAGAGCTGCGGAGCAGGCACTCAGGGCAGGGGCAGCACATGGAGCCCCCATGACCGACCCTGCACTTAGGAGCCAGAGGGAGGTTCCAACAGCTTCCCAGGAGCTGTGCAGAGCAGGGAAAGAGCCTGCCAGCCCCCCTGCAGGCAGCCAACCAGACTCTTAATGGCTCGGTCAGCAGTGCTGACTGGAGCCACCAGGGTCCCTTTTTGACCAGGCATTCTGGTCAAAACCCAGACACCTGGCAACATTAGTTGAAACACCCCCCCCCCCCCCCAAGAGTCTGAAACCAAAAGGACTGAGGCGTCCAGGGCAGCAGGGAGCCAAGTGAGACCCAAGAGTCCTTGACTCAAAGTTTAAGGAGCCAGGGAAATGGTGGCTGCAGAGGCAGCAGGCAGCCCAGAGGAAAGGTGCCCTTCAGAGGCCCAGACCCCCCAAAAAGGGGCAGAACTAGATCTCTAGGAATCTGTCTTATCCATAGACTCGGTGGGGTGAATGGGGGTGAGTATGCTGAAGGCCCCGGACGCTCAACACCCTCCCTGCTTGGGATGGTTGGTGCCCCAGCCCTGTACTGGCGCGCTGTACAATACACTCCTCTGCATTTAACCCCACACACTGAAAAAACAACAAACACACATCTGGTAGGTCTAATTTTAGACTTAAGACCAGAAGGACACTTAAGTTTGGGAGGCTCAACATTGACTTTTGTTTTAATACCTGTTTTCAGAGTCAATTGATTTAATTGTGGGGGACTCTTCTCAAAAAGAAAATGCTTCAGCAATTTATACTTTCTACTAAAATATCAACTCTATTAGCTTGACTTCTCGGCAAGCTGGCAATAACAAACCAGCATTCACATGAAGTAAAGGAGAAAACAAAATTCAGTTAGGAAGCAGAGTTTGGTTTCATGTTCCAAAGGGGAGAAAGGTTTCAAACATTCTGAAATATTTTGATAATTTCCTTTTAATTAGCATTGGCTGGTTTTTGAAGTTTTCATCCTAATAACTATGGTCAGGAGTAAGAGCAGATGACAAAAGATTCTCATGGTAACTGAACAGCTTCTGCTGGTCACAGAAAGACTTAATTTAAAAATACTGCTTTCTGAAACTGGTGCAGTTGATGGTCACACAGGAGCATTCACTGAATGTTTGTAATGTCTGTAAATAGAAGTCCCGTGGCAAACACCCAGTTCTGCACCTGTAGACTTTTTCCAGGGTGTGTGTTGATGTGATTTCATTATCAGATCTGAATGAATAGATCACGGATGGTGTCAGAGCAAATTTAAATCAGGCTATTGTTCTCTGTGGATAGAAAATTCTGGCCTGAACAGTGGTTAGTATTATAACTCCAAGGGAAGCCAATCCTTGGAACATTGTTCTAACATGCCTGTAAGGCTGTTAGCTAAGTTTGTTTTTTTTCCTGTGGCGAGTGAGATAATTCCCATCCTCTGAAGAGTAGACTTTAAATTGATTCTCACAGTCAAGCAATTCTGCAAGCTGTTTTAACCCTTTGAGTTTCTTAAAATTATATTCTAGATAATATATTTTACAGAAATTCAGAAGAGTTGATTTAGTAGCTGGAACAGTCAAATATATTTACCCTTGGAGCAATGGAATTCTACATTTGTAAGAATTGCATATTAAGTCTGTGTAATACATGATTTCAGTGACCATGACTACCTCTAATAAAATTTTGTGTATGGGCAGTGTTTAAATCTTGTTAAAAAACCCTTTATTGACACTCACCTGGTGTAGCATTTGGCACAATAAAGGAACAGCTATTGTTTTAAATTAAACACATACTGGATTTTTCAAACTTGTGAGCCTGATTTTCCTAAATCCCAGTGTTTAGTGCAGTGTGCAAAAATGTGCATGCACAATTATTGCAATTGTGCATGTAAAGACACTTCAATGCCTAATTAGCCGCTTGCACATACAAGTTCCCAGTTTCCAAGCTCACCTATGCTAAATGCATGTGCAGATTACTATGGAAACCCAGGCACTGAAGGGTTTGAAAAGACCTCCTGCATGATCAAGTGTTTTCCTCTGACAAGGTGGCTGTTTTATGAGATGAGGATAATGCATCCATCAGATTATATTAAAGTGATGCCGATTTAATACACATACATATGCATTTGTGTTTGGAGATATGTAGCCTGCAAAGGGGCATTATGAGCTCGAAAAGGCTATGCACAAAATCAAGAGGTTCTGCTGCCATCATGGTAACCCTGAAAGGTTGCATGTGGGTAGCGAGGAACAAAACCAGAAAAGCAAGATACCCTGAGACTCAGAGGATTGTGCCAGTTTAGAAGGACGTCATGAACAATAGTATCAAATACATCACTGAAGTCAGAATGGTAGAGGAAAGAGAGGGAGACATTTTCAGATAAATAAAAGGGCTGATTCAGTAAATGACTATAAATAATCAAGAATGTTATCTTGGGAGAGGTAGATAGCTGAGTAATGTTGACTTTTCCAAAATTTTCTAAGGAAGGGAAGGTTGGAGATGAGGCATCAGGGCTGCAGAAAAGGAAATCTGGTGAAAGATTTTTGAGAAGTAAGTGATGGTAGAGGTCTTGAGAGCATCATGGAAAATCCTGGTGCTTGATTATTCCTGTGAGACTAAGGAATGGAAGGCAGAAAAAGACAAGGCCAAAAGGAGTAGAGCAGTTATCGGCAACCTTTGGCATGTGACTCATCAGGGAAATCCACTGGCAGGCTGGAACAGTTTGTTTACCTGCAGGGTCCACAGGTTCAGCCAATCGCAGCTCCCACTGGCCGCAGTTCGCCATTGCAGGCCAATGGGGGCTGTGGGAAGCAGTGGTTGTCACATCCCTCGGCTTGCACCGCTTGCTGCAGCCCCCATTGGCCTGGAATAGCAAACCGCGGCCAGTGGGAGCTGCGATCTGCCAAACCTGCGGACGCTGCAGGTAAACAAACCATCCCGGCCCACCAGCAGATTTCCCTGATGGGCCACATGCAAAAGGTTGCTGATCCCTGGAGTAGAGGCATGAAGAGCTTAGATTGTATCTGGTGAAAGGATAATGTCCCAGGAAATGTCAAAGACTGATAATAAAAGATGGTGGAAAAGTGAATAGTGAGGACAAGGATTGATTTGCCTACACACTGGATTATTGTGTGTCACTTTGGTCAGTAATTTTTTCTTGGACATCCCTCTGAAGGCAGCCAGTCTGCAAATATGGTTGGATTTATTTTCACTGTGCTCCAGCCTTATACAGCCTTCATGTAGCTTTGATGTGTGGGCAAGTCAGTCATTGTCTTGCTGTCTTTGTGATCCAGATGTCAGGAACTCAGAGAATGGTCTCCAGGCCAGCCTTGATAAAGCTGCCAAAGGTCTCTCTCCTCTTCTGGTACCTGCAATGCAATGCAGTGAAGTGTAGAGTAGAACCTTGAGGGACAGTAAAAAACTTCAGTTAACTGGAAATGGGTAAGTTGGGGGTTGTGTTGAGTTTGTTTGGTATTGTATTGTATGGTGCTGTAGCTTTGGTTGACGAGGCACTTTCATTCTAAGATCCGGTTTTCAGGCATTCTATGCTCTCTGAAATTACCATTTGGGCTACAATTTCTTGTTGTTATTCTTGACCCAAAGGCAAACTTTTCCAGAAAGTTTGAAGTTTAATTTAACTGTTACTGAATTAGAAAAATGCGAGAGAGCAATTTACTTGCTTTCAGAGAAATCAAATAGCTTCAGATAGGACACTTATTAATAATATTTATGAAGAGCTAATATGCCTTTCTCCCTGCGATAAATGCAAGGATAGGTGCGGGGAGCTTTAGAAACCACTGTTGTAGCTCTATGCCCCACATGAGGATCTGCTTGTGCAGTGGGAATCATCCAGTGGTTAGGTGAGTGCTGCACTGGCTTGAGCGGTGTAAACTTGCATTAACACAGCCCAGCATTTACTGTAATTATTTTGTGTCTACATGCTCTATAATCACAATACTATTGTTAAAGTAAATGTTCATGTAACTCAAAAGTGGCTTAATCCTTAGAGCTGTAAAGATGAATAAGCTAGTCCTGAGTGCTCTTTGCTCTAGTCTCTCTCCTTCTCTAAATCCTACTGTTTTCTATATTCTCCCAAAGGAGATGCCTGTTACAACCATAGCAATCCCTTAGCACCAAAACACACACCTCCCCCTTCATCTCTCCCTGCTCCCAGACATTTCTGGCTCTATGCCAGTTCTTCCCCTCCTCAAACCTCATCTTTCCAATGCATCCCACCTACCTCTGTTAATTCTTGGCACAAGGGAGGGAATGGGAACTGCTGCTCGCGGCAAAAGGCTGGTCACATCACATATGAAGGAAGGAAATCTGGGAAACAGTAAGAAGGGCAACTGACCCTGTTATCCCAACCTGGCCCCGCTTTTCAGTGGTCAGAACCTTCCCTCACCCTGGCATAGCTTCTCTTGTGTCCACCACAAACCTTAGGCCACTCAACATGGTCTTAAGCACCTGGGGATTAGTTATGGTATTAAGGTTTGCTTTAAAACATGACTTGTCATGGACTAAGTCCTTAGTGAGGACCAATAACCTTGGTATGTATGAAGAAGCATAATTTAGAGGCTAAGTCTAAGTAAGAATTCACATACTGTGGTGTTTTCAATGTAGTGGGCCACCAGATAACATCAGCTCTTCCACAAACATGACTGTCCTACAGCCACGCAGAGTGAGGCAGAGCATGGAAAGGAAAAGGTGGGTTTATGTATTATTTATCACATTGTGCGAGAAGAAAGAGAGAGAGACTAAGAAAAGCTGTATTTAAAAAGGACATCAGTGCTGGGTTTTTATTTTAAATAGCCTTGCCGCACCACGAGAAAATATCCTCTGATGACAGCATTTATTAAATACTTCCATGTTCTATATTCATCTTTACCTTTTTCAGATTTTAAAGACATGATTTATTTTCCATTTTTTGTTTGTTTTCTTTGCTAATTCAAAATTATTTTACTGAGTACACAAGCTGTTAGGAAAGTAGCTCCAATAACAGAATTAATGAGGGTGGCAGATTTTGACTTCCATACAGAATTAGAAAACTGTGTCCATGGAAACGGAAGGAAAAGTAAAACCTAAGATTCCCTTTCTTTTCATCTCTGCCGAGTAGCATGACCAGAGATAACCAGCGTAGTAGTGTCTGAGGCCAATTTCCTGTTGTCATACCTCCCATACCGAAGGTGCCAGGAAATCAGTATCGCACAGCATCCAAATTACAACACATACAAAAGGGTAGCACCTGCTATTTCTCAGCCATCATGACTTGGCACGTGACTTTGGACTCCGTCTCCTGAAGCTATTTATTCTGTGGCAAATGAAAACAGAAATTAGCTTTGGTACTTGGTAATGAAAATGCGAGACAATGGCTCTTTAAACACGAGATAATGTGTTAACATATCAAACACTGTTTAAGAGAGTATCTCCTGCATTCAGGCAGCTCTGTTTTTTGTTGCTTCTTTATAGAAAGACACCAGGAAGCTATAGAAGATTATGGGGTATTTAGATCCCCTCATTTGAATTAGCTTTTATGGCCCACTATATTGATATTTATTTATTTTCCCAAATTTCTTTTATTTTCCATTTAAAACTCTGTGGAGGTTAGTTCCTCTCAGTAGATTGCTGCATTTATACAGTATATTAAATTCTGTTTTAATAAATGCCAGCTTATCACTATAAAGTAATTCTCACCCCCTTTTGTTTTCTCTCTGATACTAGGTCAAATAGACTTGTAATATCTTCCTTTCCTCTTTCATTTAGAAATGAGTCTACCAGTGTTATCCTGCCTTCCTTTCTCTTCTCCAGAGAATGCACAGCTGGTGTCCCCAGTCTTTCTGGATATCTGAACTTTTCTGGGGCCTGGTTGCTCTCTATTGACTCTTCTCTGGTGCCACAGGTAGGCCATTACTGCCTGTGCTTTAATTACTTATGTCAGTCCTTCCTGTTTAAACCCATCAGGTTTATATCTTGTCAGAAAACAACAAAATTATTCCAGACTGGCACTTAGCAAACAGTCTCAGCTCCAGAACAACATTGTGAGTCATACCAGGGTAAAAAGAAAATATAGAAGCTGATCATGAACAGAGATGCAGTTTTGTGCTTTTCTAATTTAAAAATGGGCTTAATTTAAAATTTGAAAGACATCAAGCAATTGATGTTTTCTTTTATGGAGTGCCATTGTTGGGCTCAGCATTGTACAGATACTACATAGAGATGGTCTCTGCCTCAAGAATTTACAGTCTATGGCCTAGCTTCTTCCAGTTACTCAGGCTGAGTCGCACCTTACCCCTTTCATGATACTGGAGTCAATCCTTACATGAGAAGTAAGGTACTACTTGGCCTGAAAAATGTTGGCAGAATCTCACCTTATATTAGACAAGACCTGCTTCTGGTGTTAAGAACCAGGTAAAATATCTAGGTTTATAAATTGCATATCGCAAATAAATTATTTTCACAAACCTTCCCCCAACAGCTTCTACTGCCTAATTCTAGGCTATGTTAATGTGTGAGATGTCTGTTCTGAAGGGTCATTGTGGCTGTTAGAGGCAGAACAGGGGCAGAAAAAATTAACCAGAAACTCAAGTTTGACCATCAAATCATCCATTCTGGGCAGGGTTTTATTGCTGGAGTTTTAGCCCTGGTCTACACTAGAAGTTGAAGTCGAATTTAGCAGCGTTAAATTGATTTAACCCTGCACCCGTCCACACAACGAAGCCCTTTTTTTCAACTTAAAGGGCTCTTAAAATCGATTTATTTACTCCACCCCCGACAAGGGGATTAGCGCTGAAATCAGCCTTGCTGGGTCGAATTTGGGGTAGTGTGGATGCAATCTGACAGTATTGGCCTCCGGGAGCTATCCCAGAGTGCACCACTCTGGACAGCACTTTCAACTCAGATGCACTGGCCAGGTAGACAGGAAAAGGCCTGCGAACTTTTGAATTTCATTTCCTGTTTGGCCAGCATGGCAAGCTGCAGGTGAGTGCAGAGGTCATCAGCAGAGGTGACCATGATGGAGTCCCAGAATTGCAAAAGAGCTCCAGCATGGACCAAACGGGAGGTACGGGATCTGATCGTTGTATGGGGAGAGGAATCCGTGTTATCAGAACTCCGTTCCAGTTTTCGAAATGCCAAAACAGGGAATGTCTGGTGTTGCAAGCTTCCACGGGGCTATTGCCACTCGCTTCTCAGCTCTGAGGGCTGCTCTCATCTTGGTATTCTGGTGCTTCAGGGCAGGGGAAAGCAAGTCACAAAGTTCCATGAAAGTGCCCTTACGCATGCAAAAGTTTCGCAGTGGCTGGGAATCATCCCAGACCCGCAACACTATGCGGTCCCACCAGTCTGTGCTTGTTTCCTGGGCCCAGAATTGGTGTTCCATGGCATGAACCTGCCCCATTAGCCACCATGATGTCCACATTGCCAGGGCCCGTGCTTTGAGAGAACTCTGTGTCCATGTCCTCATCACTCTCATCACCGTGCTGACGTCACCTACTTGCCTAGTTTCGCTTTGGCGGGTTCTGGTGCTGCATATACTACTGGATAATGTGTGTGGTGTTTAATGTGCTCCTAATTGCCAAAGTGATCTCAGCAGGCTCCATGCTTGCTGTGGTATGGCATCTGCACGGAAAAAAGGCGTGGAATCATTGTCCTTTCAACATGGCTTACAGGATTGGCTTACAGGGAATTAAAATCAACAAAGGGGGTGGCTTTGCATCAAGGAGAAACAAAAGCAACTGTCATACAGAATGGCCCCCTCAAGGATTGAACTCAAAACCCTGGGTTTAGCAGGCCAATGCTCAGCCCACTGTGCTATCCCTCCCCCTGGTGTTCCAGGCAGGACTGAATCTCCATTAAATTTTTCAAGGTGCCCCTGACAGACCTCACTGAAACGACTGTCAGCTGTTGATTTCACAGAGGGAGGGAGGGAGCGGGGAGCAAATGAATACAAAACAAATCTGGTCTATTTCTTGTTTTCATCCACTTCATCTATCTTTTACATCTTTGGCTGGCAGCAGACGTTGCAGTAGGACTGCTAGTCATCCTCATCTCCTGGCTGCTCGGCAGAAGACAGTGCAATAGGACTGCCGGCAGGACTAAAGAGAATGACCTGGTCGAGTCACTCCTATTTCAGTCCCTGTGCCCATGTCTGCCCAGGCGCTCCTGACCGACCTTACCAAGGTGGCCAAGAGCACCTCGGACATGATGACGATGGTTATCAGGCCTATTGCACTGTCTGCTGCCACAAGGCAATGAGCTGCTGCTGTGTAGCAATGCAGTACTGCATCTGCCAGCACCCAGGAAACGTACGGTGACAGTGAACTGAGCGGGCTCCATGCTTGCCGTGGTATGGCACCTGCACAAGTAACTCAGGAAAAAAGGCGTGAAACGATTGTCTGCCATTGCTTTCACAGAGGGAGGGAGGGCCTGACGACATGTACCCAGAACCACCTGCAACAATGTTTTTGCCCCATTAGGCATTGGGATCTCAACCCAGAATTCCAATGGGTGGTGGAGACTGCAGGAACTGTGGGATAGCTACCTATCGATGCTTGCCTCGTTACTGTGGGAACACTCTGCCGAGTTAATGCACTTAATGCACTTAGAGCATTTTGTGTGGGTACACACACAATCGACTATATAAAAATGATTTCTAAAAAACCCGACTTCTATAAATTCAACCTAATTTAGTAGTGTAGACATACCCTTAGACTAATCCACATTGGTACCAAATGGGCAAAAATCCCTAGTCACATTCCTTCTCGGCAGTTTGGCCAGCAGCAAACTCCAAAATACAAAAATGTGCAAGCCATATCTAGTAGTTCTACTATTTGTCTAGACAGCTTTGCTCTGTCTTCTGGTCAGCACGAATCCATTTATTAATCTGTACATCTGTCTATCCATCCGTCTCCCTGAACAGTGGTGCCTGTTCAAAATGTGGAGCCTTACTAGGCGCAACTGCACTTAATAAGCTGTCAGATGGCAGCGCCTCTGTGATGTGCCCCTGAAATCCAGTTGGGGATGAACCTCTGATGTACTAGCCCATAGGCTTGCTGAGTAGAAGGCAACACCACTGTGGCCTTGTTTAGACAAGGGAGGGGAAAAGGTGCCTTTTACTCAACTTGCTATAATTGAGCTAAAGGTGTTAAACTGTGTCCACACTGATTTTAAGTGGGGGTTTCAACTGAGTTAAGTTAGCCCGATTAAGTTAGACTGGAACAAAGGCATCTTTTCTCCTAGTAGACAAGGCCTAGGGCAGCATGTGGGAGGGCTTCCGGGTCCCCTCCAGGGGCCCCAAAAATCTGTAGATCCATCACAGTTGTAGAGGGTGTATATTTTCTTTCCTTCGGATATGTTTGTTCATTTATGAGAAACATCAATTATGTAAGTTACCCCAAGGGCAAATTTCCCCCCACAATTTCTGTGTAGTGCTCCAATAATTACACCACCTTCAGTCCTGAGCTACTTCCTCTCTCTCATCTGTCATGTCTTCCATAGAAAAGTCTGTATTTGTCATCCAAATTAGCTTGCTCAAATGCTTCCTCTCAGTAGCTAGACATATTGAATCTCTGGCCTTTATAGAGTAAAATTTTTGGTGGTACTTTATTGAAAGCTTTCTAAAAGTCCTGGTTAATTAAGTCCATGGCTTCTCTGTTAAATCTTTTATAAATCTTATTGAAAAATCTTCTGATTATCGGGCATGATCTCCTATTTTTGAGTTCATATTTAATATCCATCATTAAATCATAACTCATCAGGTGTTTCCCTGTGCTAAACCTGAAGAATGTTGCCTGCATCTTCCCTGTTAAGGAAGTCTTATAAATCAGTAGTTTCTTGGCTATTTCCTAGAACCTTCTCTAAATAATAGATGCAAGATTAACCTCTCTAATCCACAGAGACTTGCATTGTTTCTAAAGATATTTAAAATATGTTAGGGATCTGTTTTCCTTGAGAACTACATGCTAAAGCTTTTCTGAAACTGGAGTGTTATTGGTCTTCCCAAGTTCATAGATTCCAAGGCCAAAAGGAACCTGCTCTTCAACCCAAGTGCAGTGCATTCTTGGGAAGCAGCCTTGGTTATCAGGCCACATTCATCAAATTACTGGGAAATTTGCAGACTTGTGTGGACCAGCTTCAAGGGTTCCACAACTTGCTTCCTGATTGGTCACATGGTCTTGACCCTGACTGGCTGGTGACCATATATAAACTGCCTGGTTCCTTTCTGGCCTTGTCTGAGCAACAAGCCATTGCCTGTTAGTTGCTACTTGGACACTGCCTGACTGCCAACTACCTTGCTATACCTTCCCCTTGGATTGGATCTCCCGGCTATTGGATGTCTTCTGTGAACTCTGACCACTGCTCAGGACTGCCCTTCAACCAACCTGACCCCTGGGCAACCTGCCTGCTCATTGTGATCGTCTAGTCTGACTTCCTGTGTAACATAGGCCATAGAACTTTGCCAAAATGATTCCTAGAACATATCTTTTAGAAAAACACCCATTCTTGATTAAAAAATGGTCAGGGTTGGAAAATCCACTACAACCCTTCCTCAATTGTTCCAATGGTTCATTACTCTGACTGTTAAAAATTTATGCCTTATTTCCAGTTCTACTAAAAGAAAGTTTTTCTTTCTTCAAAACCTGTTCTGGTGAGATCCCAATTTCTTTCAGTAATCCTTCTTACCACAGAAGGAATCTTTCTGGCATCTGTTTCTTTTCTTCACCTGAGAACAGTCTGGCAGAGATCTAATGTTTTAGCAATGTAAATTGCTAAATTTACAGATTGAAATGGTGGTAGACAGGGAGCTATAAATCACAGAGACAATCTAAGAGGGGTTGGACCACTCTTGGTAAATGGCCATCTCTTACATCCCCCACGTTCTACTTCAGATGACTGTTTTTCATGCATTAGAAATGGCTGACTTGTCACTTATTCCCTTGTTCAATCTAGTTTCTGTCTTTTAGTACTGTCTATATTGCAGTTTGGCCTTCAGGGCCCATTGGGCTGGATGTTGTTCCCATACTTTTGGGAGCAGAACAGTCTCTCAAAGCTGACAGTCTAATTAGATAAGACAGACACAGGAAGTATTAACCATCTTTTGCAGAGGCGGGGAAACCGAGGGACTAAGTGTCCTGACCAAGGTCACGTGGGAAATCTGTGATGCACTTAGGAGCTGAATCCAGATTTCCCAAGTCCTAGTCTAGAGCCTTAACCACAAGACTATCCTCCTTCTCTGCTATTGCTTTTCTGTCCACTTTTATGCAGTTTAATATCATTCAAGGCCACTTCCAGGGTTTCCCTCTGTCCTATTAGCTTACATTTGAGATTTTACGAACAAATTTTCTTTCAGTAGGTTTGACAATTGGTTTTGTTGACCTGTGTCATATTATAGGGCATTCGGTGTCTTAGATCCCATTTAGTATCTCCCGAATGCACCCTTCAGGTGACAGGCCTGGTTTCCTGCACCTCACTCTGGGTGGAACCCCACAGTCCTACTGCTCTTAGACTGCATCTCTTGACTGTAGCCCGCTCTTTACTGACTGTGTTAATCCAATGGGCACGTCTTATTTTCACCTTAATTTTTCCTTTCCAGTTTTTGTAAATTCCACTCAGGCCAGCTAACCCCCATTTCTGACTAGGAGAAACAGACTGTCCTGCTCATACCACGCTCTCTGCATCTCTGGATGACCCATTGTCACCCTGTCAGCTTTTGCTGGGCAGCTTCTCTAGCCACTCTTGCCTGGAGTCCTCTGATATTTTAGTGCTCCTTTTGACCTCTCCTTCCCAGCTGGGGCAAAAATAGTGTGTCATCGCTTCACTGCTATAAATTTGGCGATTGTGTTGTTGGGATGCTTTTAATCTAGGTCATTGTTTTACCTTTTTTGCTTGGGTCCCCTAACAACCTCTTTTGCTCTGACTCCATAACAGTAACCTATCATAAACAAACACACATAGAGGTCTGCACCATATTGGTAAACAATAACACAGGTATTTCTCAATTCATCACAGGCTGTGTCTTTCTGTCTTTAGTCTGCTATGTTCATGGGTGGGGGTTACAATAAAAAATGTGATCTTGTTGAGGAAGATTCTTTTGGAGCTCCAAAAATGGGAGGAAAATGAGGCCCAAGGTCAAGGGGTAGCATGTCAGGCTGATAAATGGAGAATTTGAGTCTGGGATCAGAGTTCAAGTTTCCAGATGGGTCTCTCAGTCCAAGGGTTGGTGGTGTTGCCTTGTGTCCTTTTCAAGTGACTTATGTGTCTGAACTTTGGACTTACTGAATACAGCAGTGAGCTCCCAAAGGGCTGACCCAGCACCCATGCAGAGTCCTATTGGAATCAATGGGAACTGTGGGGGCACAGGGATGCACTCATGCAGACTTTGCTGCAGGATTGGCTCCTTAGACTGTGCAAAAGAACTTCTGTCTTACTTAACCAAGACTAATAAATCTTTCCCCTCAGTGCCACCACATCCAATAAATAGGATGTTACTGTGTCTTTAGTTCACACATCCTAAAGAATTCTCTGTAATCAGCTAAGAAGCTGAAGCACAAATGTCCCTAAGCTTTAGCACATAATTAAAACCACAGAGAGGATTTAAAAGATCAGAGAGAACTAATATCACATTCTCTAGAACATAATTCTATTTTTGCATAATTGTCATTTGTCAACTTTATAATCCCTAAACTCTTCTAAAAGTGCAACAAAGAAAAGAAAATAGTTGAGGAGGCATGCATAGAAATTGTCATTTGATTTGCTTATGACATGTTATAAGTATAAATACAAAGCATATTATAATTAATATGTCCCTGTATTACCCATCAGGCTATTGTCTGAGATGAGGTTATGAAACTATGGCTCCTATTCTGCAGCACTTATGCATATGAGTAACTTTCCACATATGAGTAGTCTTATTGAATTAAAGACACTGGGTGAAATCCTGGCCACTGAAATCAAAGGTAAACCTCTCAATGACTTTAATGGAGCCAGGGTTTCACACCCTGCATTTGAGACATTGAAGCTTATTTCACATTGAGAACAGATGCTGTTGCACATCAACTTGTTCTTCTGCGGCTGTCACAATAGAGCTATGGCAAGCATTGTGGGTCATAGATTCATTTAAAAATCAGTGGGGGGAAGGTGTGTGTGTGGTGGCTTTTTGGCGGGGGAGGGGTGCAGGAAGGATGTTAACCGTTAAAAGGATTTCACCCCTTTAGCTTTCCCTGGTCTGGAGGAATCGGGACCACCACCACCAAACACCAGGATGCCAAACAAACAAAAACTAATCTTGAGCAAAAAGAAAAGGAGTACTTGTGGCACCTTCGGATGCATCCGATGTAGCTCACGAAAGCTTATGCTCAAATAAATTGGTTAGTCTCTAAGGTGCCACAAGTACTGCTTTTCTTTTTGCGAATACAGACTAACACGGCTGTTACTCTGAAACTAATCTTGAGCAGTAACCTATGCATTTCAATGGGAGGCTGCAGTGCTGAATTCCTAGCAGTAGGTGGCACTAGGTGAGGATATAAATAACAGCTCTGTGAAGGCTCCTTATGTGGCTCAAAATGGTGTCTGCTACTGTTGATGGTCTCTCTTAGATTCAGAAGAAACACAGACTAGTAAAACTACTTCTCTAAGGTAGGAGTTGCCTAGTCTCATATTAGAAGGTTAGGAGGAAGGCAGTTAATGGTCCCCCCGGCATCTCTACATGTGGTGTGTGTATATATAATAATAAAGGTATAATAAAACACACAGATTGACTAGAGATTTTAGTTTATTGGGAATTCTATTACTTCTTGGGTTGAAAAAGTAGCAGACAATGCACAATAATAACCTCAGTCTGCTACTTCAGGCATTAATGCCTGTTGCTCTCTAACCTGCAATCTTCCATTAAATGTCATTCAGTATGCATTAATGACATGTTAAACTTGAGACCACATGCACTCAAAGGTTAGGAAACTGCAAAAAATAGTTTTTCCCCTGGAATATTAATTCATCTTTGTTGTACATCCTGAGTAATTTATGGTATTGATTGAACAACAGTTACACATTAATACGGGATTTAGCTTGGAAAACTTAATCTGGAATTTTTTGCTTTTTGAATGGTTGATTTCTTACCCATACTGTTGCATTAATGTTAACTTCTGTATTTAATTGCCCTGTTATTTATTAGGATTCTCTCTCTCTTTATTTTATTTTTTTTAAAGATCTTTGGAAAGGGAGACAGGAGATATCAGAAGATATTTGGCTTATGTGAAGCTGGAAATTCCTTGATCTAGGGCCTAAAGTCCATACCAGTGGCTGCCATGTTTCTGATCAGAATGAATATACAGTAAAGGTCAATCTATAAGTGATTATATACATTTTAATTTTATGGGTTACAGTGATTGCATTACCCATGTGTATTGGAGCCATAACTTTGAAGTCAGTATTGGAACAGGTGAAAATGGAGTGAATAAACTAGTCGTCAGAGCTATTACCGAAGTGTAGCATATCTGAATCTACAATTTTAGCGAACTATAATGGACAACTTCTCTTAATTGCTGTGCAGTCAGATGCAGATAATGTATACTGACATCTTTGATGTCCATGGAGTCACTGTTCAATACTGGGGACTACATATGCTTATCTAATTTATCTTCAATAGGGATAAGGGCCCAATCCTGCTCACCTTACTCAGACAGTCATTAAACCTGACTCTCTAGTACATCTGGGCAAAGTGGGTATGAAGAGTTTATACTCTGACTTAATGGCAATTTACATTCACTTTTCACAGGTGTAAATGACTATACAGTAAGCAAGGCAGTGGAGAATCGGGCTGAATGGGTGGATGCACATTACTAAAGCAGTCTAGATTTGACCCTATGTAATCCTGAGAAAAGAAAAGGAGTACTTGTGGCACCATAGAGACTAACCAAATTATTTGAGCATAAGCTTTTGTGAGCTACAGCTCACTTCATCGATGCATCCGTACTTTTCTTTTTACGAATACAGACTAACACGGCTGCTACTCTGAAATATGTAATCCTGAATTACCTAAAAAAGATAGGCATGTTTCTTAGGTCTAGAGGGACAGAAGAATAGATAATTGTCCCAAGGGCAAGATTTATTTATGGCTAGTAAAATGTAGTGACTTCTGCATATGTAATTCACTTCTGTGTATATTTATATATTTGGACAACATGTGCATAAAAAGTAGTAGTATTCAGATAAAGCAGACTATGCTCAATCTTGTTTAATGATGCAGTTTTTCTAACAGGATGTTTAAAAGGGATTCCTTCAGGGGCAAACTAGAAAGAGGTGAAAAACCTGCAATGATTTTCAGAGTAAGAAGAATTTATATCATGTCTGATCTAAAGACCACTACAAATGTTTTCCTAAACTCCTTTAAAATTCTTTACTTTTACTACTGAGTGGATGGAGACAACCCTCCAACGGCATCTATTCTTATGTAGAAGCGAAAGGCCAAAATCAGCCATTATCTTCAAGTAAGTGACATAAGCATTGAATCTGGCCTTTTGAATTTTGGTATTTAGTTTAGAAAAGTGGACAAATACTGTTTTTAAATTTCAAGTAAATATTTAAAATACAGTTACCTTCAGCTTTACTCATTCCTCTTTTATGTTTTCTATAAATGAACTGATGAAATGATCTGGAGGATGGTGTGGATTGCACTCTCAGCAAATTTGCGGATGATACTAAACTGGGAGGAGTGGTAGATACGCTGGAGGGGAGGGATAGGATACAGAAGGACCTAGACCAATTGGAAGATTGGGCCAAAAGGAATCTGATGAGGTTCAATAAGGATAAGTGCAGGGTCCTGCACTTAGGACGGAAGAACCCAATGCACAGCTACAGACTAGGGACCGAATGGCTAGGCAGCAGTTCTGCAGAAAAGGACCTAGGGGTGACAGTGGACGAGAAGCTGGATATGAGTCAGCAGTGTGCCCTTGTTGCCAAGAAGGCCAATGGCATTTTGGGATGTATAAGTAGGGGCATAGCGAGCAGATCGAGGGACGTGATCGTTCCCCTCTATTCGACATTGGTGAGGCCTCATCTGGAGTACTGTGTCCAGTTTTGGGCCCCACACTTCAAGAAGGATGTGGATAAATTGGAGAGAGTCCAGCGAAGGGCAACAAAAATGATTAGGGGACTGGAACACATGAGTTATGAGGAGAGGCTGAGGGAGCTGGGATTGTTTAGCCTGCAGAAGAGAAGAATGAGGGGGGATTTGATAGCTGCTTTCAACTACCTGAAAGGGGGTTCCAAAGAGGATGGCTCTAGACTGTTCTCAATGGTAGCAGATGACAGAACGAGGAGTAATGGTCTCAAGTTGCAGTGGGGGAGGTTTAGATTGGATATTAGGAAAAACTTTTTCACTAAGAGGGTGGTGAAACACTGGAATGCGTTACCTAGGGAGGTGGTAGAATCTCCTTCCTTAGAGGTTTTTAAGGTAAGGCTTGACAAAGCCCTGGCTGGGATGATTTAACTGGGAATTGGTCCTGCTTTGAGCAGGGGGTTGGACTAGATGACCTTCTGGGGTCCCTTCCAACCCTGATATTCTATGATTCTATGATTCTATGAAAGGTTTTACCATTAGGATGTTTCATACAATCAGTTTTAATCTAATGTTAAAGAATAATTAATTTTGAACTTGTACAAATACTCAGGTCTACCAGAAACCTGATTCAGAGTCACACTCACACTGCCATGGAACAGAAGTAATGCCTATGTGTCCACTCAAGACTAACCCAACACTGCTCAGATTTTAAATACTGAATATTTTCAACAAACTACTCAAACTGTGCCTGATTCTGCCAACTTGGCTCACGGCTCTCTGCAGTTTACTCTGCAAATTTATTTTATTTTATTTTATCTCATATCAGTGGGACTCTTTGCAAAACCACCTGAGCAATGGTAGCAGAATCAGGAGGACCCAACAATCTATAGAACAAGAAATATTCTTGAAATAGAAATATTTATCTAATACCTTTTAATAACTAAGAAACCTGAGAAAAACCAACTGCTTTTTGTGGACAGAAAGAAGCTGAATTTGTAAAATAATTATTCACTGTATGTTATTACCAGTTCCAGCCAAGCAGGTGTGTGGCTGATACACTGCAGGTGGGAGCAGATGGAGAGGATCATGTAAAGAACATCTGATAATCAAACAGATTTTACTGTTGCAAGAATAAACTTGGTCATTGTGATAATTTTTTTTGTAATGATCACATAACTAGGAGAGTTGAGGCTGAAATCCATCATGTTACCTTTCAAAGGTACTAAAAAAGGAGTACACCATGTACCGGCTGCATGGAAGCATATTTTTGTGTTTCCCGATATCTTCAGAGATAGCACTAGATCCCTGAAGCATTTTTCTTTTGCATATTTAAGACTAATGGCCTCTGACCAGAGGCATAAAAACTTGCCTCTGTCATTGTTTCCTCTGCTTTGATGAGCGACTGTCAGTGAGTCAGGGCATGCAGGAATTATAGTCCTAAATTGTTAATCCTGAAAGCTGAACTCATACAATCAAATACCAAAAGAATAACGCTGGAGCCAGTTTTTCCTCTGCAAACCCTGATTAGTTTCTGAATGTTCTTTTTGCTAGGGAGCAGGAGCAGTCTTCTAATGTAATCACCCAGCAGGACCAACCACATAGGAATGTCCTCTAACAGGCAATTCCTATCATTCACTGTTCAAGAGGTGTTGGAAAGAATGGCAGGACACGTGGCCATTGTTCATGCAAAACTAACCGGCCTTTTGTCTTTGTGCTGACATAGGATACCCTTGCTCTTTCGATGAAAATGGAAAAGAGGCTTTGATGGTATTATTTTTCCCTATCAGGGAACGTGTTAAAATTTAGTGGTGGTGAGGATTTAAGACCACTTTAAGCTTGATGATGCCCGTTTTAGGCGTTAGATTATTAGACTTTATCAGTTCCCCAGCCTGTCTTCCTGAAGCAGGGGTGAAGGAGGAAGGATTGTTTGCACATGTGTATAGTGAATATTATTATTTCTTACATCTAGATCCTTTAAGATCAGTGTGTCACAGGCATCTATTACCTGGCAACTAGGTTAAAGGGAAGAAATAGAGGTCTAAATATTAATTCCTTGCAAACAGTATGAACACTAAGTCTTAAACTCTGCAGGTGTTTTTTTTCCTCTGACAAAAAACTACCTTGCCTTTGACAGTGTGTTCTTTCCTTAACGGGATAAAGATATTGCCATTACAGTGAACTCCGCTACTATTGATCCATATCTATTTTTGAAACAGTTCTTCATATGTTTTGTCTGTGCAGGTTTATATTGCAAATCTTTCTTGTTATCCAGTGAACAGCAAAATTGCTTTGGTGACATCTGGTGTGATGAAAGTAAACAAGATAATACCTTATCTAGAGGCCTGAAACAAAACCCTGGCTCTAAACAATCCCAAGTGTGGTGGGAAGTTTCAGTCCTGATCTGTAGCCAGATTTTGTGGCTAGGACCTATTCTCTAGTTTAAAGGACAATGCTGCTCTGAAATAGGATTAAAAAACCGAGGAATACTTGTGGCATCACTAACAGATTTATTTGGGCATAAGCTTTCATGGGCTAAAACCCACTTCATAGGACGCATGCAGTGGAAAATACAGTAGGAAGATATATATACATATATACACACATAGAGAACATGAAAAAATGGGTGTTGCTATACCAACTGTAACGAGACCAATCAATTAAGGTGGGCTATTAGCAGGAGGAAAAAAAACTTTTGTAGTGATAATCAGGATGGCCCATTTCGAACAGTTGACAAGAAGGTGTGACTAACAGTAGGGGGGAAAATTAGCATGGGGAAATAGTTTTTACTTTGTGTAATGACCCATCCACTCCCAGTCTTTATTCAAGCCTAATTTAATGGTGTTCAGTTTGCAAATTACAGTAACTCCTCAATTAAAGTCATCCCAGTTAACGCTGTCACGTCGCTGATCTATCAGAGAACATGCTCGTTTAAAGTTGTGCAGTACTCCCTTATAATGTCGTTTGGCAGCCGCCTGCTTTGTCCACTGTCTGCAGGATGAGCAGCCCATTGCAGCTAGCTGGTGGGGGCTTGGAACCAGAGTGGACCCGCAGCCTCCATATCAGCTCCCCGCTCCCCTAAGTTCCCTCTGCAGCAGCCACCCAGCAGGCTATCAATTGCCGGCAGTTCAGCTGTCCCTCCCCCACTGCCATGTGCTGCCCCTGCCCTCTGCCTTGGAGCTGCTCCCAGGAGCTTCCTGCTTGCTGGAGGGGGGAGGGAGAGGGGTAATGTCAGGGTGTCCCCGTCCCCCCTGCACCCTGCTTACCCCATCTCCATAGAGTAGCGGGGGACACACGACAGGGCTCAGGATGGAGGGAGCTTCCTGGCAGCAGCTGCTGCATCTCAGCTTGCTGGTTAACTTAACAAGGTAGTGTACTTAAGAGTGGTGTCAGCATACTTAAGGGGGAAATGCGCATCTCTCTCTCTCACACACAGGGTGTGTCTCTGTCTGCCATGCTGTCTCCCCTTCCTCTATTGTAGAGTGTGAGGCTATATTAACAACAATGAGTTAAGCCTTGAGGGCTCAGCCAATTGCTTGTTCATCATTTAGCAGTAAGGCATTGCCTGGGAAATATCCCACCCTCTGACTCCACCACCTCAACCAAGCTTCACAATCATCTTCACTGTGTACAGTATTAAATTGTTTGTTTAAAACTTACACTCTGTGTGTGCGTGTGTGTGTGTGTGTGCACGCGCGTGCCTGTCTCCCAAGATAGGTGAGCATGAGGGGTCGTCCTTCAGGATAGGTTGTAGATCCTTGATGATGCGTTGGAGAGGTTTTAGTTGGGGGCTGAAGGTGACGGCTAGTGGCGTTCTGTTACTTTCTTTGTTGGGCCTGTCCTGGAGTAGGTGACTTCACCTTCAGCTCCCAACTAAAACCTCTCCAGCGCATCATCAAGGATCTACAACAGCCCAGTCCTCGCTTACAGACAGCCCCCCAACCTGAAGCAAATACTCACCAGCAACCACACACCACACAACAAAAACACTAACCCAGGAACCTATCCTTGCAACAAAGCCCGTTGCCAACTCTGTCCACATATCTATTCAAGGGACACCATCATAGGGCCTAATCACATCAGCCACACCATAAGGGGCTTGTTCACCTGCACATCTACCAATGTAATATATGTCATCATGTGCCAACAATGTCCCTCTGCCATGTACATTGGCTAAACCAGACAATCTCTACGCAAAAGAATAAATGGACATAAATCAGACATCAAGAATTATAACATTCAAAAACCAGTCGGAGAACACTTCAACCTCCCTGATCACTCAATTTCAGACCTAAAAGTCGCAATTCTCCAACAAAAAAACCTTCAAAAACAGACTCCAATGAGAAACTGCAGAATTGGAATTAATTTGCAAACTGGACACCATTAAATTAGGCTTGAATAAAGACTGGGAGTGGATGGGTCATTACACAAAGTAAAAACTATTTCCCCATGCTAATTTTCCCCCCTACTGTTACTCACACCTTTTTGTCAACTGTCTGAAATGGATCATCCTGATTAACACTACAAAAGGGTTTTTTTTTTCTCCTGCTGATAATAGCCCACCTTAAATGATTGGTCTCATTACAGTTGGTATGGCAACACCCATTTTTTCATGTTCTCTGTGTGTATTTCCTGTGTGTATCTTCCTACTGTATTTTCCACTGCATGCATCCGACGAAGTGGGTTTTAGCTCACAAAAGCTTATGCCCAAATAAATTTGTTCATCTCTAAGGTGCCACAAGTACTCCTGTTTTTTGTTTTTTTTGTTTTTTTTGCTGATACAGACTAACATGGCTACCACTCTGAAATAGGACTGTGTATGACAGATGCTCCTCTCTGCTTGTTCAGTCATAGCTACTTATTGTAGTGGGAAAATAAGTTTTTACTGTTTTGGGCCTAATTTTGCAGCATGCAGAACCTTACTAATATCCTGGAGTAAAGTCTGTGCACCAAAAGGGTGACAGTCAGGTCTTTTTTTAGCATTGCAGAGCTAACACACTTATGAATTCTCTTCTGGCTCGCAAATCCTCCACAGAGCTGTTAACTAGATTTGCACTGGTATAAAGGAGAGCAGAATGTGGACCTAAATTCCAATGACCATGAGTCAAATGTGGTCCTCAGTTGTAACAAAGTCAGGGCAAAATTAGTCTGAAATGGTTTTTGCACTGATGTAACTCAGGGCAGAATTTGACCTGAATAATCTTTATTACTAGTGATGATGTGCTTGATCTTTGCTTGATCAATGGGGGGATTGTCAGGAATGATAGTTAAAAAAAAACCATTTTCGGAGAAAAACGTACAGAGCTGATATGGTGATTGAGTCTCAGTGTGGAACTCTATAGTTCCATTATAGTCACTTTTCAGAGTAGAACTATAGTTCAAGCAGTTGTCTTTCTACAAAGTTAGTAATGTGAAATGAATGATTTTTTTTTAAAAAACACATTGACAAATTTATTCTTTCTGTAATTTCACCAAAGTCAATCATTTTCATTGCTCCCATCATTTGGAAGCACTTTCTTGATGGATTGTCTCCTAACAAAATGGTGAATTTGTTCTTATTTAATTGAATCCAACTGGAACCTTCAGCTGAAACAGTCAAACCCAATCTTTTGGATATCTGAACTTTTAAATAACTTTCCTCCCTGTTCTTAATATTCTTTGCCTCTCTTGTTCCGTTAACAAAAATGGCTGACAAACACACTAGCCATAAATTCAAGAGAAAAAGAAAATATCTGCGGCCACCTCTAAAAGTCAGGGCTCCATTAATGGTAATATGTTTTAATGAAGCATATTACTGCACAGTTTTGGTGTGTGGTCCAGGAAAGTTCTGCCAAACACTTATTCTGCAGAAGGATTCAAGAGTGTACAGACAACTAACTCCCTCTATTAAAGTAATGGACCAAATTCCATCCTGTTACACCTGTTTAGTCCCATTGAATTCACTGCGGTTGCATGGGTGTTGGGGAGAGAAGAATTTGACCTGACCTCTGTGTGAAAAGGAAAAGCAGTTCTGTATGAGTACCTTCTCAACTGCTGATTTCTTACTCCTTATCCCTTCAGTTACCTTGCATATGTTTTAACTGTTTCGTCCATTTGTTCCACTTGAAGCTTTAATTGGGCAATTGGATCTTCAGTTGTATTTTATATGTTTCTATAAACCCAGTGAAAGTATTCTTTTTTGCAAACCATTACTCTAAAAATATTTCATGGGAACATCATTCTGTCAAACTCCTGCCACAGTTCTGAAGTTAATATCTCACTTTGTTTTTATTGTTGTTCCCTGCAGTTTATAGCTCATGGCAGAATCTCCCTGTCATAGGACCCCTGTGTAGGCAAAGATGAATCAGCTAGCATAAATCCAGACTGCCTTCTTAAGGCTGGATATTTCTCATCCTTATGAGTCAGTAGCATCTTTTTCAAGCCAGTTTTACTGTCTTTTTACCTACTCTTCTGACAAATAAAAATAATGTGAAAACAAGGAGTTCAAACAATTTAACCCCAAACCCAATTTAACCACAACACTCCTACAGAAAGGCTGTCCTTGCCCATTTAGCTGTATGAGCACCCATGACAAGGCTGTGAATGCAGATGATAAAATAAGGGCTTGCATATTCTAGTCAGAACTTGATCACTGAATATTTTTAGAAATCTAATATCATGGCCTTACACACACATGTATTGGCTTTCCCTATGTCCCAGGAGTTTTTTTTTTCACAAACTCAGTAATGAACTCCCACAAGATGAACTTTGGATGTTCTCCACTTAGGAAACAGTGCCAGAATATGATTGATTGACTTCCGGGCCCTGTGCTAGACCAAATAGGTAAAGAATCATATAAACATCAAATCTCTTGTCTAAATTCCATATGCTCTGGCATTACAGAAACCAGTTTAATACTTCTACAGCGATGCATAGATTTGTAAATGTAGGGTCCATTTGTATTGTCCTGCCAGCCCCCTGTAACTGTCACTAAATACCCTGGAGTTCAAGGTGCTCAGCCTCTCTCGAGATGTGGCCCATTATTGATTTATTTCAGAGTATTTACAAAGTCCTTGTCTGCTGTAAATAATAATAAAATGACTGTTCATATCGTACTATAAATGTCCACGGCACGCTCCAGTACACACAGTTTGGTCAAGAGAGAGCTCTGCCCCACAGGAGCTGTTTAAAGGTATGAAGGGGTACAACATAATGACGAGAAACAGAGGGTCTACTGATCATCACAGGGATGCTTCATGGAAAACTTGGGTTTGCAAGAGTGTTTTTTTTAATGAGGAAAGAAAGGTACTAGAAGCATGGGTAACAGATAAAGAGAGGCATTAAGACAGACCCATGGTGGGGGGGAGGAGGTATAATGGGCAGATGAGTGCAGTTACATAGGTTAGTTGTATATCATACCGTTAAATTATTGAATCACCACTGAAATAGTATACTGTTAAAAATAAAAACCAGAAAATGAAATATAAGTGCCTATATAAATTATGTATATAAATAGATGTATGCTATGTCTATTACACACAGAAAAACTACATTAAAACATTTTTAAGGATGCGAAGTCAAGCACTCAAAACAGAAAATGCCAAATTAAGGTTTACCTGTGTAACCTTAATTTAGCCTCCTTGTGCATACACATTATGATACAGTTCTTAATTACATAATCCCAAACAATTTTTTCCACAGGACCGCAGCTAGAAATGGAAGGGGTGTAGTGAATGAGGGAGGGGTTTGCAGGGAGAAAAAGGATGGCATGATGGTTATAGCAGTTGAACGCTGCCTTGAAAAATTTGGTTTTCTCCTGGAGTGCCACAAAGTTCCCATGTGATTCTGAGCAAGTCTCTCAAACAAAGCTTTTCACTCGTGTGTGCCTCATTTCCTGGGTGTCCAACTTGAGAGCGTGGGGTCTGATTTGCAGAAGTGCTCAGCACTCATTGCTGCAACTGAAGTCAGTCAGGGGTTGTCCTCTGAACATTTAAAGTGCTAGATAATGCTAAGTAGGTTTAAAAATCAGATCCTAGGTAGAGCCCTGTGCAGTACTATTTTTAATCCTGCTCCTGTCCCACCCCACAATTCTGACTCACCCTCCCTCCCGCCCCTGCACTTTATTCTGCTCCCAGCTGCAAAAACTTTAGATTCCTCAAATCCAACAAGAGAGACAGATTCCCCCATGCTACTAAAAGAAAAAAAGGTTGTTTAATATATATATATATATATATATATATATATAACAGATTCAGACAATTTTTATTACTAAAAGAATAAAATAAATCTTGCTTAAACCATGTAAAAAAATTTAACTGCTGTTATAATAGACATCAAATCTTTCTCTCCCTCACTTAAATGTAAGTATTAAAACATTTATTTAAAAAAAGAAAAACGTGCTTTACATAGAATTTCAGAAATGTCTGACAGACAGAGATTTAGTGTTTTCCCGCAAATTACTGCAGTCTGTTTTTTGGGTTTTTTTTTTTTGCCCACCCAATCCGACCTGCAATAAAGTACATTTTACCCACTCCCGCTATTATTTCAGCAGGACCTGCGGGACCC
The DNA here is from genome assembly GCF_965140295.1 of Lepidochelys olivacea. Classification (NCBI taxonomy): domain Eukaryota; kingdom Metazoa; phylum Chordata; order Testudines; family Cheloniidae; genus Lepidochelys; species Lepidochelys olivacea. Next base: position 274,379,496 of record NC_140411.1, read on the forward strand.
CAGTCCTGCTGCAGGGCTGGACAGAACTAGTCCTAGGCAGAACTGGTCAAAACTTGGAATTTCCATTCCACTGTATATTCCAGAATTTCAAACAAAAAAATCATTCTATTTTTTTAACAAAAACTGGAAATTTCAAAATTTTCCACCAAAAGGAAATCCTTCCCCAATTGTTTTAGAAAAATCAAGCCTCTTTTGTTCAGTTTTTCCAAAATAAAACAGAAGAGCCAAGGGAGACGCCCAGGCTGCCTCATCTGCAGAGTAGCGATCCTGAGAGCCCTGGTTTGAGCTGGGATCCACAGAGCTGCTATGTTCCAAGCTGTGAAACTGGGAACTGAGCCCGTTAGAGACAGGGCACACAGGTCTTTCCTACTCTGGGCTCCCAGACAGGGAGCTGGAAGCCCTGGCCTTGGAAACCTAGCTCCCCAGCAACCTGCCAGGAAACTAGGCAGGCTTCTATCAGAGCCCTGCCTGTCATTTGTCGAAAGTCTGACAAAGCAGAGATGTTTCCACAAAACATTTCAGGTTTGACAAAACAGCATTTTTCAATAGAATTCTCTTGTCAGAAAATTCCCAACCAGCTCTGGTCCTAGGTGTGTCAGACTGGGCCACCAAAAGTAGTGGACACTTCTGACTTTAATCTCCGTGCCTCAGTTTACCATCTGTAAAATAGAGATAACGCCCTTTACTTCACAGGGCTGTTGTGAAAATGAACTAAAGTTTCTGAAGCACTCAGATACTATGATGATGAGCATAATAAAAATAAAAGAAGACGAATAATTTTGTCTTCAGAGAAGAGTTTGTATAGTGTGCAGTAAGGCCTGGGGGCCACACATTGAACAATGAGAATACAAAATATTGAATAGCTGCTCATAAATCGAACACCATCTATTCTGTGCACAGAATAAGGCAGGGTTCCTGTAGGGAAAAACAAAAACAGTATGTGATCATGTAATGAAAGACTGTATCAAAATGGATAGGCATGAAGAGGTTGAATTAAGGTTGCACAGGCCAGTTTAATTCCGGCATTTCCTAGCTTTTGACTTTGCAACTTTTAATAATGGTCTTTTAACATAGTTGCTTTGCATGTAGTTTCCTAGATTTTTAAAAGAGCAAACTGAAAAACCACAAAATCCATCATGTGGTGCCATACTGATAACATGGATCATGAGTAAGCTTAAGATTCTGTCATTGGAATTTTTCATCAAAGTCACGGACAGGTCACGGGCGCTAAACAAAAATTCACGGAAGCCCGTGACCTGTTCGTAGTGGGGGGACTGACTGCCCAAGCCCCGCTATGGGGGTGGGCAGCTGAGAGCTGCTCCAGCCCCACGACTCCTGGGGGAGGCTGACCGCTGCTCCAGCGCTATTTCTCCAGCCCAGGGTGGGGGCTGACCACCGCTTCAGCCCCTGTGCTGCAGTGGGGCTGAAGCCAAAGTCCCAGAGATCCGTTAAAATCATGGAATCCAAGACTTCCATGACTTTTGTGTCAAAATCATATTCTTAATCATGAGCAAGGTTTGGAACCTTTTTCTCCATTGCAGACCTGTGCCACTGGAACTAAGCAACTAATAGCAATAGTAGGTTGTCACTGTGTGTGTGGAACAGAACTATGGGTAGGGAGTGGGGGAGGAATAAGGCACAGGCTTTGTCACTTGGTTTCATAGATATTCGCTGACAGTAGAGGAATAGTGAGACTCAGAAATATTTGGTTCCATTCCAGGCTCTGGAGGGGAGTCACCTCTAGGGGCACAGACCCTATATTTTATGGAGTTAAGTTGCAGAGCTGAAACTTGACACACAAAATATCAGCCTGGAAGGATACTTTTTCCTTAAAAAAAGATCCAAATCTAAACTATCCTTTCAAGTTCTAAGTGTGTACATAAAGCTGTTTCTACTTTCTGTAGCATAGGATTTCTCACTCTGAGACAAACTTTGTCCCTCATCCTGAAATTGTTAGCAGGTAAGGGCTTGTCTGCATGGTGATGTAATGTGCTTTACGGGGCTGAGATTATTAAAGTATACTAATGTGTTTCACATTAATTGGTCCACATAGACATTACCGGTGTGCACTCAATGCTCCCTAGTGTGCTTTAACATAGTACTGTTTCAAAAAGTTCAAATGCACCAGCAGGGGCCACACAGACCAATTAATGTGCAAAAGGTTAGTATGCTTTCAAAATCACATCCACATTGAGCATATTACCCCACTGCGTACACCAGCCCTTAAGGTCAATCTACAGAGTTCTCCTGTCAGAATAAGGGTCTGTTTCATGTGTGTCATTCTGTTTCAAATGCTCCAATAACTAAGAGCTCTGTAATGAGGTGGGGATATTCCTTTTTCTATTTTGCCTGACCTGATGCTGAGTTCACCTTAGAAGGTGAACTAGAAAGAGCATGCTTTCTTCTCCCTAGTAACAGAGATCTCTACACCACCATGTCCGAGTGCCCCAAGTTAGCCCTACCAGTTGTAATGGGAAATGGAGCGAGATCTTTCAGCACTGATGTATATGCAACAGTTCACTTTTGTTCTACCACACCTAAGATGTTAATAGTCATTCTGACTCTAATCTATAACACTTAAAAACCAATCAAACAAAGCCTTCTTCCCCTAGATAAACACAGTTTAAAATTGGCTGTGGCTATTGTCAAAAATGATTTCTCAGTGAGTCATTCATCACAGTGAAGGATGAGTTTGGCCTACAAGGGAAATGTTTGTTTTGTGCTATAACAAGAATTCAGTGTATCTGCAAGAAAATTGAATCCTCAAACGTGGCTGTAATGAACAGCTGAGTTATACTGAAGTTCAGCACTTGGGTATCTCAGCAAACTGGAAGTATCATTTGAATTATTTTTTTTAAAACCTAGAAATTAAGTCTCTGCTTGCCAAGCACGCTGTTGGTGATCTCAACATAATAGATCTATGGGAATCTTACTGAAAATAATGACAATCTGTAGTGTGTCCCTTCCAAGTTTAACATTTCTGTGATTGAGTACTTTCTTAAGCTACAGATTTTTGCATGAGCATATTAAGGTCTTGGAGGGCAAGGCCAACTTAGAAGCAAAAGCAGCCTCAGAAGGTATGAGGAAAGAGAAGACTTACAGGAAAATGCAACTTCAACAGTCTATCTTAGGCTTTATATAGCATCTGTAGTATCTAAGCACAGCAAAAAAGCCCAGAACAAAAAAAGTTGGGACACGGAAGGTATTTCATGGCTTGACATTCATCATTTCATCTTGTGGTGACCTTCTCTGGAAAGTTTGTCAACCAATAATAAAAGCAAGCGAGGTCCTATACATGTGAGCAATGGTGGCCACGGGAGAACAGCTATAGCACTCAAATAAAAATGAGCAACAGCAGAGGGTGCAAGTGCCTGAAGAGTAAAAAAAGTCACAGATGAATTTTCTGAAAAGTTCTTTGAGAGTATAAAAAGTGGGAAAATGGTCCTGTTGTTGTGGGGATCTTTCTTGGCTCATACACTAAGTCTGAGTCCTTGCTCCCACTTTCTTTACCCAGAGGCCTGCCTGACCTCAAGGGTTCCCCTTCCACTCTCCTGTGTGGCAGAGTTAGGGTGACCAGACAGCAAGTGTAAAAAATCAGGACAGGGGATGTGAAGTATTAGGCACCCATATAAGACAAAGCCCCGAATATCGGGACTGTCCCTATAAAATCAGGACATCTGGTCACCCTAGGCAGAGTCCTCGTAACCCCAACAAGGCTGGGCTCAGGCTTCCTGCGGGGCTTGACCCCCAAGCTTGTTGTGGTCACTTAGGGCATTCTGGGATGCTCTCTCTGCACCGGATGCTTCCCTGACCCACTGATCATTACATACAGTTCAAAGCAAATGCAATTTATTAAACAGCAATGAATTTAAAAAAATAAGGAAAAAATGGGAAAGGTTAAAGGAAAACACATGCACGAGCGAGAGAGTGAGTGCATGGAGTTCATCTCCACTGACTGAGGGAGCTAACCCACCATTAGTGATGCAGGTTTTCTGAGTGTGTGTCTTATTTCATCAACTGGTTCTGGATGCCCAGGTAGCAGATGTGGCTAAGAACACTTTGAGTTTGGCTTGAATATTGCAACCTTTTTTTACAGAGAGAAAAGGAGTACTTGTGGCACCTTAGAGACTAACCAATTTATTTGAGCATGAGCTTTCGTGAGCTACAGCTCACTTCATCGGATGCATGCCGTGGAAACTGCAGCAGACTTTATTATATAAATCCGATGAAGTGAGCTGTAGCTCACGAAAGCTCATGCTCAAATAAATTGGTTAGTCTCTAAGGTGCCACAAGTACTCCTTTTCTTTTTGCGAATACAGACTAACACGGCTGTTACTCTGAAACCTTTTTTTACAGAGGAGGACTTTGCTATAACTATCCACACTGTTGTCACATTAATTGATTAGTGTAACACACTCTTCAGAAGACCTAGAGACCAGAGTAGATAGTGAGCTCTAAGTTCCTCTTCCTGTTGAAGACATCTGCCCGCCAAGGTAGCTAGCTGTCTTGGGGTCCTACTGGATTCATGGCTGTTCTTAGAGACAGCAGCCAAATATGCATCTTCCATTTTTGGCTGACATGACAAGGGGGTGGCCAGCCAAAATTTGAGTAAATGTCATTGAATGTTGGCACATGGAGTTGCAGCACCACTCAGGTTTGGCCCAGCCACCCCTTTGAAAGTGTTTGGGGGGTGAGGGGACCAAGTTTGAGGGAGCAGTGTTGCATCCCCAGGTGCCCGGTGAAGTGCTGGAGTGCAACTCTGTCTGGTTAGGCCCCCATAACCTTGTGGGCACTGGTGTGACTGTACTATTTGTACCATTGTAGTTAGGCTGCTGCCTAAGACAGTCAGCCTTCTGACTGGGCCCCAGATTGGCAACTCTGGAAGGTGGCTGACTATGAACAGAATAAAGGGGAAACAACACAAATGAATCATTCCAAAGTTGGGTTAAGGCTCTCTTCCTTTAGAGGGTGCTTGCCAGGCTGTGGCCCTAAACTGAGTTTGCAAGTACTGAGCATGTGGGAAGTGTGAATTCTCACTCACTTTTCCCCAAGACTTATAACTTGGCCAAATATAGACATCAAGACTGGATGCCTTTCCAGAAGATATCCTTTAGTCAAACAAGTTACTGGGTTCAATTACAGGGGTGACTGGTTGAAATTTAATGGCTTATGACATGCAGGAGATCAGATGAGATTACAAAATAGTCCCTTCTGGCCAAGTTTTCAAGGGGATGACAAAAGGTGAGACAAACACCCCTCTGCCAAATTTAAAGTCCCTGCTAGAGCATTTGAGCATTTAAAAGTAAAGGCCATCAGATTTTATTTAAATGGGCAAAATTTATTTTTTCCTAGCCACATCCTTTGAACCCGCTGAACCATTCTGGCTGAAATCTCCTCCCACCTAAAAATCAGTCTGAGGCAGACACCTAGTCATGGAAAAAATCAGCTTAAATAGTTAACATTTGGCAAAGTTTTAAGCAGCTGAAAATAGGGCCTTCTAATGGGAAGTGTCAGGTAACCTTAATAATAAATGGCATTTTCAGCCCTACCTATAATATATATTTTCCAAACAAGACATTCCACTGCACACCCTTCTCTCTGGAGTCAGGGTGAGAGAACAAATACGTGACAGAAGTTAGCCGCATTGCTTAATGCACTACAGGAAGGGACTCATATGCTACGGTGATGGGTCTGGCATAAGAACCTGAATCAAATAGATTAAAATAGTACCATGGATGTGACAATGCCACAGAAACACAGATGGGAGCTGTTCCCATGTTCCCCACAGAGTCCAAGCCTAAAGTCGCTCCGAATAGCAAAGAAATATTAAAAGCAGGAATACTGTGCCTGGCGTTACGGAGTAAGGAGCACAGAAGCATGTGTGGTTGTAACAAAGGTAAGTGCTTTATTATTAACCATCCAGAAGTTACACAGTCAGCATTATATTTCCAGGGGTAGCAAGACCTACGGTATTATCCCTCTAAGTGCTTTCCAGTACATCTCCCCACTTAACTTCAGAAATACTTAATGTTGAAAAACCCAACAATGCCTAACTATAAACTGTAATGGAGGACAGGGTAAGCTACCTAAACCTGCAGAGATGGTTATTTTGCTTCATGTTCATCTGGCTCTCTATGAACTTCATAGTCTTTTCTTTGCTTTGGTTTTAAGCTTTTCTTTTTCTTCTTGATTTTCTTTGAATTTAGGCTTGGCTTTGTTTTTACATTCCCTCTTCCATGGCTGTCCACATGCTGTAGCTCAGGGATTTCAGGTGGAGAACTGGGTCACAATTCTGAGTTTCTTGACCATAGGCACTGGTCATACCATCTTTCGTGTCATAATGTTTGTCAATGGCAACTTGAAAGCTCTTGTTACAGCTGACTGGAAAGTGCTAAATAAGGGACTCATACTTAAGCCCTTTCAGCAGCATGAGTTATTGCCAGATGCAGCTACCAACATTTTGAGTAGGGCAGGCTAGCAAGAGAATATAACACCTTTGCACTGCACTGGCCAGTTCCTTCTGGGTTAAATTCAGGGCATGAATCTCGAAAGTCTTAACTGCCTTTGGTCCCATCAGAGACTGCCTCTTACTCTCTTTTTTCATCAACACCATTTCATTCCTCTAGAATGATTTGGTTATTTTCCTAAGAATGATGTTCAAGGGAGTTAGGAACAGGCAATTCCATAGTAGTCAATCCTTGATGCTGGAAAATGACTAAGCCTTGACCATATTTATAGCTAGCATAAAGACACCTTTTCCCTACATTTTCCACTACCTGTGGGTTCTGGAATTCTTTGCATTTGGCCTACTGGCTAGGCTTTTCTCCTTTTTCTGTCTTTCATCATAGATGGGTACAAAGTTGCTGCAGTCATAATGTAGATGGGAAAAGTCTAATACATTTTGTGTATTTAGGTGGTACTTTAGTCACTACAAAAATAATCAGAGGAAATTAAATTCCACAAAATTATGTTAAAATAGCATTTGGGATCAGCCTTAAACCCCCTGAAGCCAGGAAATTCTGTGTTAAGTCTAAAAACCTGGACTAATGCTATATCCTTAAATTGTGCCTTTGTGCCAGGTTACTGCTGGGTAAGACTTATTACTTTATAAAGCTATGGAAATGACTCTTAATAGCTACATGTTGCTTGTATACTTATAAGGATGTGCTGCTGATTATCTGTAATGATAGAAATCACTGGAGGTTGCTATTCACAATCCTTACTTTGCATCAGTGGCAAGATTCTGGACTTGGGCTAAATAGAAAAAATGCATCCTATACATCTTTGTTTTAAAGATCCCAGATATCTAACTCTTCAGTGTCTTGTATTCCAGTACTCAACAAATACAGTATGAGCACTGCAACATTTCCCCCCATTATTACCTATGTACTTATTTTTTTAGAGACTCTGGATAAAGTCAGTTAAATATACAAATAGTTTTAAATTATAGTAGTAATGGACTGGCTTCTGATACCCTTATTCATGGGGAATAGCTCCTTACTCCATAAGTAGTCCTGTTGATTTCATTGTGACTATTTGCATAGAAATAGCTATTCAGTAAGGGTATCAGAATCTGGACCAAGAATAATAAGAAATAGCAGCAGACCCTGGCAGAAGTGCCTTCTCATGCCACTCTTTTTATGCATGGGAGAATTCCCCATAAATATCCACAAAGCCACCTCATTGTTGTCCTCCATATCACACCTTAAAACTCCTTTGTGTTGCCTACAAGTCTATTGGCTTGCTGTGACTGCTCATTTGCAAGCTGACTAGTATCATCCCTCTTTGTGCTCCCCCCGTCTTTATTATCTGTTGTAACAACCAGGCAAGGTACTAACAAACTTCAACAGGCCTTTATTCTTAAAGTGGAAACCTCTTTACCAAGTTGCTGCTGCACCCTTGGTAGCTCTCACTCAGCCTCCTCAACTCCCCCCCCCCACTCCTTCCTGTCTCCTTTTTTTTCAGACTCCCAACAGCCAGTGCTCCCAGTTCTAATAATTACAAGCAGCATCTAAACACCACAATTATCCACCTGTAGTCTGTAGACTTACACTTTGCTTGTAAGCTGTTTGGGGCTGTGATTGTATTTGTTTTGTTTGTACAGTGCCGAGTACAATGGGGCCCTGGCCTGTAGGCACTGCTGTAATATAAATAATTAAGAAGAAAGATAAATTTGGTTTTAATGTAGGCAGGGCTTTTGGATTATTTCTGTGGTGTAAAAGGTTTGGTATTTTATCTGAAGTACTTATATGTTCCCGTTATTGAAATAGGCACACAGTCTTTAATGTATTAATTCTCACAATACCCCTGTGAGCTAAGGAAATTTTATTCACACTTCACCCATGGGGGAATTGAAGCAAAGAGAGACTTTGGGTTTGCCTATATAAATAGTTAGTGCGTGGCAAACCAGGGGGTAAGTCTACCTCTTACTAGCCTGCTGTGCACTAAGTGTATGTTACAGAGCAACTAGACATCCATGGCTGGCCTGTGCCAGCTGACTTGGGCTGTTTCACTGTTGTGTAGATGTCTGGGCTTAGGCTGGCGCTGGACTCTAGTACCCTGGGAGGGGTGTGGGTGGGGGTGGGGAGGAAAGGGTCCCAGAACTAAGGCATCTGTCTTCCCCTGGTTTGTGAACTGTGCGGGGGCTTAGGCAGGAGATAGACATCCAGACACCTACAGCAGTGGTTCCCAAACTTGTTCCGCTGCTTGTGCAGGGAAAGCCCCTGGCCGGCCGGGCCAGTTTGTTTACCTGCCGCGTCCGCAGGTTCGGCTGATCGCGGCTCCCAGTGGCCGCGGTTCACTGCTCCAGGCCAAGGGATGTACTGGCCGCCGCTTCCAGCAGCTCCCATTGGCCTGGAGCAGCGAACCGCGGCCAGTGGGAGCCGCGATTGGCTGAACCTTTGGACCCGGCAGGTAAACAAACCGGCCCGGCCGGCCAGGGGCTTTCCCTGCACAAGCGGCAGAACAAGTTTGGGAACCACTGACCTACAGGGAAACAGCAGAGTGCACGCCCAGAGTCTGAAATATAGGCTCCTAGGGAACTTTTACCCTGAATACTTAGGTGTCAAGTGAATTTAGGCCCTATGGTGTTCGGCAGCAGCTTTGTGGATTGCAGTGGAGCCTAAACGTGGGACCTAGGCACCTAAACCCATGTGTACCAAAGTGCCTGTGTGGATCAGGTCTAAGTGACAAAGTGGTCTGTGGTGGAGCAGGAAATGGAACTGGGTCTCCCAAGTCCTAAGCTAGTGCCCCAACCCCTGAGTGACCCTTCCCCTTTCTTAGTGGAGAACAAACCTATTTGAACTCAACTCAGTAGTGCTTTGAAGTAAGATACTTTTATTCTGTTTACTCCACCTGACATGGCATACAGTTGAAACTGCTGATTTTTCTTTTTAGCAATTCATTTTGTACTGGTGTCGAAGGACTACAAGGAACCCAATGATAAAGTTGCCATAAAAAATCACAATAAATTAATAGTTTTGGGATTCCAAACAAAGGTTTTAATCTACCCTCAGCACATACATGTATGCGCCAGTTATGTGCTTTCATTAAGTGGAGGATACCTAACTCTCTTAAAATTGGATCTTTGTGGCCTTCTAGTTTAGTTCATATGGTATTTGGGTATTAGCAAAATATAACTGCCTTAAAATGTCTAAGTAATTAAAGAAAACCAAAGCAAGGAAATGCAGAGACAAGACCTGAAGCTTGCAATATCACCCCCAATAGTCAACTTCTAGGAATTGGAGAAACTTTGGCTCAGTGCTGGCAAATAATTTGGATTTGGGAAAAGGGCCATTTCCTCCAGTGATATTATACACCAGCGTACAGTTCCCCACAATGAGCAGTCTTTGGAACATGTAGAGCTAAACTGCCATAATTAATCTCTCCTAGTTTTAGGCCCAAAAGAGTAATTTGATTGCACAAGTACTAAGGTCAGAGAAATACTGTCAATTACCAGTGTCTCAGTGCCAGAGCGATGCTGACGCTTAGAGGTATTTTAACAATTGTAACATACAACAATTGGTTAGGCCTTGCCATGTAGCAAAAAGAGGTCTTGGGTTTTTTAGTTTAATTTACAAAGCTGTTTGGAGCGGAAGAGAGAAGAAGAAAACAAAGCAAAACACCTGCTTTCATTACAACCCTTAATGGAAATAACTGATAACATGTGTACCTAATTCTTGTTTGCTAGACTTTTTGGAGGTATGTATCTGGTATATATCTGGCATGTGGAAGCCTCAATTAAGCAATCCCTAGTAGCATATTGTGGCTAATTGCATGCTGTTTATTAGAGACTTTTCCTTTGAAAAGGGATCCCTCCTCTCTCCAAGTAGTAACTGTTTCAGAGTGAGGCTATTGATTTGAATCTAATTATTTAAATGTAAGAGGGTCCTTAGCAATAAAAATATCAAATAAATGAATTTACACTCCATGCCATGTGTTTAGCAGGTGACTGAGAACATATGCTATTTTCTCAGTTTATTATAGCATTATGGTGTGTTGGTGATTTAAAGGGTGTTGTAACAAAAAAGTTAACAACCAGCAGCAATAACTAACAGGGTTTGTACGGCAGGATGGAATACGAATTACATGCAGCTGGAGTATTTGCAATGGACTGCGGATTTAGAGTGGTTTATTACTTTAGGAAAACATCCATACCTTTTTTTTTTTCCTCTTCCCAATCCTCCCCCTGCCCCTAAAACACCTGGTTTATACTGTACTCTTAATTTGTTTGTCCGGAAAATGATGTATCCTTTTGTATTCTCTCTGATTTCTTTTAAAATTTCTTTTGAAACGTTGTGAAAAGTAAAAAGTGAAGAAAGCCAAATCATTCTGTAACAAAGAGATGGTTGTGTAAGTAACTTCTGGAGAAACTATACCTGTGTTCTTTTGTAAACCAACTGTTATATCCTCAAAGTATTATTTTCAGTGCACATTGTAGGACAGTATGCACGTTGTTTAAACTATGCTTTGTGGGCATATTTTATGACTTTGGTATTGAGAACTGAATCTGAGTACCCCATTATGTATCAAGGTGCCACAGTGCTCTTGGACATCTGTGCTAAGGGCCAGATTGCCAAAAGTGCCCAACATTCAGTAGCTCCCTTTTGAAAACAATAGGTTTTTGCTGGGTGCTGAGCACTCTTGAAGATGTGGCTATTTCTTTAAGTATTCAGCACTTTCAAATATCTGGCCTTAAATGCTCTTCACAACCATGTTTGTATCTCACTGTTCTTGGACTGGCAAGCAGTTATCCCATAGACTGAGCTTCCATAACTGCTCTTGGTAGAGTGAGTTGTGGGTAACTCGTGAGTGGAAAATATGTATACATACCTGAGATAGAAGTTGACCTAAAAGGTGAATTCCCACCCCCTTAAAGTCCATAGCAAAATTCCCAGTGAGTTCAAGGAGGACAGGATTTCACTTTAGGGTCAAGTTTTTGTTTAAGGCTTTGAGAGTGAGTGGTTGTTCCTGTTTTCTTAAATAAAGAAATGATGCAAATGATTAACTATCACACTTGTAAAACCACATTAAAAATATATATAGGGGAAATGTAATAGGTCAACTCCAAATTGTAATGTGGCAAGGCACAGAGGCCTTAAGTGCTTTCCAGAAGTCAGGGAGCTTACAGTATACAGGGCATAGTAATGAGGCATACATGGGAAATGAAGACCTAACCAGGCTCCTGGAGGGAATAGAAAGAACTCTGTAAAAACAGACTGTTAGAATACAGCAACTGCCATACTTGATCAGACCAGCGGTGCACTGAGACCAGTATCCTGCCTAGCACAGGGTCAATATTACAAGCTTGTGAGAGAAGAAACCCTGTAGTGTAAACATTTATGGGACCACCTGCCCCAAAGGAAAGTTTTATCTTAACCTCCAGTAATTAGAGGTTGAGGGCTTAAAGCAGGGAATGGTTTCTAAGAAGTTCAGAGCTCCATGTACAGTTATTAAAGGCTAGATTGTAACTCAGATGGCGATGTTTATGTAATGCTGTGTGGTAAACCTTGACCTCTTGCCCTTGGTAAGCCTATGTGTCATTTAGTGCCCAGGCACATGATGGTCTCAAATCCAATAAGTGGTTATTTCAATGAGACACAAAAGCATTTCTAGACAAACCAGCCGTTAGCTGTGCAGAGCTGCTGCTAGACTCACAAGTTAAGTCTTGTCCTTCTGAAATCTTGCCAACACATGCTGAAAATAAGAGTCCTTTTAGCTCTTGCACAAGGTGCACATTCATTCTCTTCAGTGTCCATAATACACCAATACGGAATGTGATTCAGAATGAAACAGAAATGGGATTAAACAAACCTGACCAAATCACAGGTTTGAGCTGCAATACCAGAAGGGTGATGTTAGGAGAGAACACAAGCAGCATTGAAATGAACTTACAGAGCCATTCTCTGTTACCTGTCTGATTGTGACCATGACACACTGATGAAGAACCTTATGATGCTGTGTTTTAAGCCATTCTTATTTGATCCAGTAGTAGGAGTTGCAGGAGGTTCTCTTCAGCTTACTTAAAACTCAAGGTCTTTAGCTAGTCAGGGTTACCACTATCCTGGAAATCAAACTGAATGTCTGGAATTATTTGGTAATGAACAAAAGTTCACAGAACTACTTAATGGGACATCATTTGCAATGCCATTTGACATTACTCCTAATAAGACCTCACAAAGAACATGCCAACAGCAATTTCACTCCATTTCTCTGTGACCTTAGAGAGGCCTAATGGATCATCAGATTACACTTTACCTCCCCAATTGAGGACACTGTTAGCGAACCTAGGCAGAGTTTTGTCATATATCATAGGCAGCGCAGGTTCTGAAATCAGCATCTTGTGTGTTTTAATAAATGAGTATGTTGTGGCGCAGATGTATTCCACAGATATTACAACACTTGATTTCCTCATGCAGAATTACATTAATCATGTGTCCACAGTGAAAGGAATCCATAACAAGTTTAAGCTTTATTCGATTGTCAGCAGTGTTCACTGCTAAGCACCATTTAGGTACTGTTTCATTGGCCATATCGCTCACTGCTTTCCTGTTCCCAGGAGAGAGCTTTCAGTACCCCCCAAAGACTAAAAAAACATACTTGAGATACAATAGGGGAAGAGGGAAGCAAATGCTGAGTCATAGTGCAGCTATCAACAGTTCAGTTGAGAAGAAGTAATTGACAGATGTGATAAACTTATGGACCAGTGTTCCTTTCCTCCTTGCACTAGTACCCCCCCTACCCACACACACACTTCCCAGACATTTTCATGGATTTGCTCTGTCTACTTGAAGATTTTTTTCTTTAAAATTCCACGACTGCACAAGAGAGTGCACTAATTAAGTTGTATTACTTATTGCTCTTGCCTTTGTGTGAGGGATCTTGGGCCTTGAAGCCTATGTGTCCCCAGGCTGTGCTCAGTGTGTCTGGGATGCACTATTTAACCGGAAAGAGGCACAGAAGGTTGCCTGAGCAACTAGGGAATCCCTGTTTGGCTGCTACTATGGACCCTGCCTACTTACCTGACTCCTTAGCTTTGCCTTCCAGCCTGTTCCTATTTTCTGAATCCCAGACCCCTATCTCTTTCAGGTCCCTGCTTCTACAGCCTACCCCTTCTGCTGATTCTGGCTTTAACTCCTGGGTTGGCACTGGCTCGACTCCTGTCTCTGGCTCAGTGCTGGAAGAGAGAATATAACCCTGTAGCTCAGTGAATAGGGCACCCATCAGGGAAGTGGGGAGACCCTGGATCCCGTCTTCCTGCTCAAACCACTCTTTTGTTATTTATCCACAGTGGAACAGCTTCAACAGGAAAGACTGAGTGAACTCCACATCAGAATATCCCATAGGTCAGTGGTTAGAGCACTCTCCAGAGAGGTGGGAGAGCCCTTGCTCTCCCTCAGGCAGACCGGGCAATTGAACCTGAATCCCACATCCCAGATGACTACCTAACCACTGGGCATGACCTCCTTCTCTGGCAGTCTCGTATGGAGTGAGGCAGGCACCTAACTTATTCCTGCAAGAAATGTCATAGGCACTTAAGTCATCTGATTCCAGGCAGCTGGTGCCCACTCAGCAAAGATAGTGCTTATAGCAGAGAGCCGTGGGTCTTAGCATACACCCCTCTGATCAGCATCTCCCATTGGCTAGATTAGATAACTCCTCACCTAAATGCTGGCTTTTGTGGATAGCATTCTTAGGTGCCCATCTCTCCCCATGCATTTTATAGGGAGCCTAGGCATCTAACTCAGTTTTGTGGATACATGTTGTTGCTGGATTTTCTAGGGACCTAAAAATTAGGCACTGAGATGCTCAGCATCACAACACCCAAGTCCCTTCATGGAACCCACCCGTACTGCTTTTTCCTCTACTACCCTGTTTGCTAACTGAGTGCCTGGTGCTTGTTTGCCACTACCTTGTTCAGTTTATTGTTGGATGATCTCTGATCACTTCACCTACAGCATACTGTTGCGTTGGTCAACGGCTGACTGCCCGGCCCTCCTTTTGCCCAACTTACATCCACAATGCACTAACAAGTAAAAACAAGTTTTCATTACCAAATTCCTTCCTAAGCTCATTTTCCCTTTTAGGGATATTAAGTACCTCAAAACCTTTGGGTGTTCAGTGCTGCTATGCACCCAAAGTCCTTGTTATGTATCTGAATCTTATCTGAATTACCCTTACAGCCTAATTGGGCAAAATTAGGGTAGAGGATTCAGAAGAACAGGGTAGTCTGCGAGATTTCAGGAACTGGTCAGGTTCAAGACAGACCAGAAATTCCACATGAATAGAAAAGGAGTACTTGTGGCACCTTAGAGACTAACAAATTTGTTAGTCTCTAAGGTGCCACAAGTACTCCTTTTCTCTTTGCGGATACAGACGAACACGGCTGCTACTCTGAAACCTGTCGTATGAATAGACTTTCTCTCAGTACCGTGATGCTGCTGTTTCAGTCTGGAAGTGCAGAGATGTGTCATTATGACACAGCCTTAGAAGAACTTTTTCATACCTCAAAGAAAGTTTGGTTCATGGTTGAGGTTGTTAATATTTATTTGTGTAACAGAAGCAGCTTGAGGACCTAGCTGAAACTGGGTGGGCCCAGTTGTGCTAGGCACCATACAAATATCTAGAAAGAGAGTGTGCCTCAAACAGTGTATGATCTAAATAGATATCACAGACGAAAGATGAGAAGGGAAACAAACAGGAAGTAATTTGACTATGGTCACGCAGAAGTTCATTAGCAGAGCTGGGAGTACTATTAGAACCTAAGTCTCCTGACTCTTGGTCCAGTGTCTATTTAATAATACCGAGCTCTTAAGTAGCACTTTTCTTCTATGGATCTATCAACTAGACCACAGCTTTATTCTTATTTTAGTTGTATGAGTTCACTTATTCCTGGTGCAAGCCCTCTACACTAAAATTCTATTGATACCTCTGGGACAGTATAGAAACTAAAATCCACCTATTGAGAGACTGGTAAATTCCATGTCCCATTGCAAGATTACTGCAAATATAGCTTCAAATTTGAAACGGAGATAGTTTGTAGCAGGTGTATTTAATTTTGCAAGTGCTCATTTCATGTTCATTCAAGACATGACAGATGTATTTTATTTTATGTATTATAAAAAGTGCAGGTGGTACTTTGTGCCAAGAACAAAAACACTTAAATATATATTTCCGGTGTAATACTTCCGCTTTTGTTACTTCAGATGTGCTGGATTTAGACAGAGCTATGAAATATTTGAGCCATCACTAAATATTATAAAACTGCTTTTTGAGAGTGGTATCATACACTTTCAAAGACCTCCTTTTTGCTACAGTGGTCTCTGATTTATCACTTCAGCGTAACTGAGAAAGAGGCCTAAGGCAAAGATTAGTAGGATTTCTTGTGTACAGAACGTTGGCTTCCCCTTGTTGGGGAATTCATGGGGAAAAGAGAGAACTTTCACATTCCTACTGGACTATGAATGTTGGAGTTCTTAGCCCAGTGTAATAATGATGAAATGCCTCATTGAAACTCTGTGACACGTTTGTCAGTCGCAAGTAAGGAAAAAGCAATGAAAAGTCAGCAATGTGTGCACTTTGGAGGCAGCATGATGTAGTGGACAGGGGGTTAGGAATGGAGTCAGGATACCTGTGTTCTAGTCCTGACTCTGCCACTAACATGCACTTCTTCTTCTATAGGCCTCTGTTGCCCCCTCTATATCTTGTTTGCTGAGATTATAACCTCTTCAGAGGAAGGACTGCCTCTGAGCTTGTGCCGCACAGAGCAGACAAGGCATCTGATCTCAGCTGGGGCCTGTAGATCCTACTGTAATACAAACAATAAGAAGTAAAGACTTCAATAGAAAATTGTTTTTTAGAATTTAAAACTCCCCACTAAAAGTCAGCTAACTCATCAGTGGGAAGCAGAGAATTTACTACTCGAAAGTCAGCAGTAAACCTATGTACAGTAGTTTTCCCACTATGTTTGAAACTTACAATTCAATAAGCCTCTGAAATTGGCACTATTGTAGCATGTTACTGTCTACTCAGGCTTTCTCTACAAATGAGACTCTTTGGGGGTGAGGACACAGATGTGTGACCTCCTTTTCTCCCCGAAGAAGTTGTACTGCACCTGGAAAATACTTACCTCATGTCAGGCTTGCCTTGACTGAGGCGGTTTGCACTGGAATAACTATACACCAGTGTAGCCCCCAGAAGAGAGAGACTGTATTGGGGTTTGGCACTGATTACTGGGGTTTTGTACCCATGTCCATAAGTGGGGCCTTCAGAATTCTGTGGGATATGCTCTGTGCCCCCTTCTTCTACTGCACATGGAGAGGAGCCAGATCCTAGTACACACACAGGGAGAAGCTCTGGCTTTTCTTGTCACATGGAAGCTAGTCTGTAGTTATACTGTAAAGGGCGCATTGGTCAGGAGGACATAGGTCAGGGTCACAGGAGGCCAAGGAGATGGGTGCTCTTCAAAGCATCATTCTCTTACATGGGGATGTTCGAGTCGTGATGCTGTCGGTATACCCGCAGCACATGGAAATTACTGTGGGGGACCACCTGGGATCACAGTACCTGAAGGAGATGTGTGCCCATTATTGGACCAGGGAGGAGATAGGTGGGTGAATGGCCTGGGGTGCTGTGGATCCTGCGATCCATAGGATTTCTCTGCTAGATTTATGAGCTAGCCCTCCTGCTATGCCTGCCAGAGAAGGCTCTAGAGCAGTGATAATCAGACCTCCAGGGGTTCAGGAGCCAAATTCGCAACCAACATTACCCAAAAAAGCCACAGCAGTGTGAATTCAGTGTTTCATTTACTATAGTATTATATATTCATATTTAAACAGTATGACAGGCGAAATATTTATATAATTATTAACTACAATTGGTTAATAATATAGTAACAGCATTCTGATTGGCCAATAATTAAATCACACGATGTTTTAATATCATGAGTTGCAAAGAGCTTCAAGAGACAAATTAAAGAGCCACTTGCAGCTCATGAGCCTCAGTCTGAGTGTCACTGCTCTGGTGTGTCCTGTTGTTGTCAGTGCTGCCCCAAAGTGCCCATTGCTACTGTTTCACTTTAAAGGCCTTCAAAGCCCCAATCGCATGCTAGACATGCCAGTATAAAGAAAGGGAAATCATGGGCAGCGGGTATCATAGGTTGGGGGAGGCTGTGCTGCCCCAACAACCAGGCATGGCCCTGCCCATGCTCCATCCCCAGGCCCACCCAGCTTCCTGCTTGGCACGGCTCCAGTCTCCCTGTGGGGTGGCCCCAGTTCGGGCTGCACCACCTCACCCTCCTGGCGCTCTGTGGCTGTGGGCTTTAGGCTGGGACTGGGGCCAGTGGCAGCAGTGGGTGGGGCTCTAGCAAGGGAGGGCACAGAAAGGGCAGGGCCTTGGGCAGAAGGGGAGTAGCTGGGGGATTAGCCTCCCCCAGCTGGCAGTTCACACGCTGCCCATGAGGGAAATCGTTTTGAGGCAGCAAGCAAGGAACTTGCTCTGAGAAGCAGATGCTACTCTCATGTTCCTTTTTAGATCTCAAAAAGAGGAGGTTGATGAAAGACAGACAACCTACTGACAGCTGTGAGGGATCTGCGCTACTATCGACCTGCATGTCTTTCTCTCTTCAAGTGTGTAATCTTTTATTGGCTGGTTTACACTCACGAGGCTGTGCTTCCTGTGAACTTCTGACCTCTCTGTACAGTATTTTTTAAGAAGGATAATTAGGTATTAAGCCTCTGTGTTTACATTTGCCCCTAAAGAATTATTTTATTTTTTAAATTGTCCAATGTGCACAGACTTAAGATGGGCCCAAACCAGGGTGCTGGATCCCAAATTCCTCACTCTGCCCTTGGGAAGGCTAGAATCTAATCTCTGCAGTGTAGAATTGCCTCTTAAACATACACGTATGTATACTCATGGTGATCAGGATTATTGCAATGGGGCAAGGGATTGGTGGCAAAGAATGGGGTGTAAGTTATTAGTCAGACTCTCAATTTTAAACATTAAGGGGACTAAATAAGCTATCAGTGGAAGGATGGTCCAGTAGTTAGGATACTAACATGGGATTTAGGAGCCCCAGGTTCAAGCCCCTACTCTGTGACAGGCTCCTTGTGTGAGCTTGGCTAAGTCACTTAGGGCCAGAGTTTGAGGTATTTGAACACCTAAATATGCAGGTAAGTGCCTAGCAGGAGTTAGATACCTAGGTGCCTTATAAACCCCACTAGGAGCCTACTGGAATCTTTAGGTGCCTAAATACCTTTAAAAAACTGGCCCTTATCCTTTCTCTGCCTCATCTCCTCATGGAAATAACAGAACTTCTTTACCTCTCAGGTGTGAGGTGAGGAGAACTATATTAAAAATGAATGAGGCACTAAAATACTATGGTAATTGATAGAGGGCATATAAGTACTAAGATTATCTGTAGTTCATAGGATTACTCTTAAGTACACTCATACATGCAGTGCATGGAGGCAAGAAAAAGTTCTTAGCTGCTGTTAGGAGCCTCACATTCCTAATCTATCATACTGTGGCTTACTGTCGCTAAAATCAGATGCCTGTGCCATTCCACACAATTGGATTCTGTGTCTATGTAAAATGGATTTTCATGAAGGCAGCATGCCTTGTCACTTCTTCCAACCCCCCACTACCCCAAAATGAAGAATTAGCAGGAGGTACATAAGCGGCTCTTCAAGGAGGTAGTATGCAAGGGAGAAGTATCACTGCTACATGGAAATTGCAAGGAGCAGATGGGAATAAACTATGGCAAAATCCTTTTAGCAGAGGAGCATCTTCCTTTTGTAGTTTCTCAGCAAGATCATCTATGTTTGGGGCTGAGCTGTGTGGCTACCAGAATTTCCATTTCAGGGGAAATTCTGCAATCTTAAAATTTGTTTTCATTGTGAATCCCAACAAAAATCAGAACTTTAAGGCTTCCTTAAGACAACTTTTTCAAAGATTTCTTTTTGGCTCAATGAAAACATGTTCTCAAAATATTTTTGTAATATTTTCCACTCTAGAAATGTCACCACAAAATACTTCAGCACTATCAAAATGCTTTCTACTTTTTTTTCCCCCAAAAATCAAATTTCTTCAAAATTGTCACATTTCCATGGAAAGTTTTTAGTTTTATCAAAATAGCATTTTCTGATGGAGGCAAAAAAAATTTCCTTTAGAAAATTTTCAACCAGTTCTAGTGTGATGACCTCCTGACTCCCTCCCACTTCTAGTGTAGTTGGTAAAATTGACTTCACTTGGAAAATATATATAAATACTAGTTGAATTAGTCATGGGAGTAGAGAAGCTTCTTGTTCCTCTTCCTTTTAATATACCCACATTTTAACAGAGTGCTGGAGGAATCTGATGTTCTCTAACAATGGAGATTTGCATCTGTCTAATCATAATTCATACAGATGCCATTGGCAACTACATGTGAAATTGCCACTGAAGTATAAAACAAATAACAATTTCCACAAGGATTTTAGGTCCAGATTTTCAAGGTACTTAGACTTTGCTCCACTGAGCACTTAAACTCCTAATTGGCTTAGGGTCCTAAGTCTCATTTTGAAAAGTGACATAGCCATGAAGGAACCTAAATCTTCAGTAAGGCTCTTAAGACAGTTAAACACTATAATGCTGAGAAGAGCAATGCCTACAAACCTTTTAAAAGTCTGGTGCTTTACTCTTATTCCCAGTAACAATTAGCCACCTCCTAACCACCTCCTTGTGACTAGAGGTCATGCTACTCCAGCCTGCCTCAGTTCTCCTCCTTTTCAGGTCCCTTTAAAAATTCACTCAGTTCAAAGGTAGTTCAAATAAACCCCTCTTAGGGTCTAATTCATTGCATCCTCAGATGCATACTGGCCTTCTAGGCCCCAGCCCCATTCAGTTTCTCTCTCCTAGTAATCCAAAATAACACAAAGCCTTTCAAAAATAGAACACAAACTCACACAGTCGGCATTCCGGTTTCAGCTGGGCACAGCCCCACTTCCTTAAAAAAGTGTTTTTCTGCTTCCCAGCACGTCCTGACTACAGCATGTCTGTCTTCACAGGCTTTTCCAACTAAGTCTTTGCAATCTCTCTCTAGTTGGACAGTCTCTTCTAAGTCTCCCTGCCTGGAGTGTTCCTCACTCTCCTGCTTCTTGAACTTTTCCCTTACTGACGCCAGGCCCTGTAGGAGCCTTTTTGATCTCCACAAACATAGCTATGATTTCCTACACTTCCCTACCCCTTTTCACTGCCGTTTCCTGCTCTTTTTGTACTGGTATCACCTGATTCCTCTCAGGTGGGGTTCCTCCCGTAATCAGGTTTGGTTTAGCCTCAGGAAATCACCCTGGGTATGTCTGCACTGCAATTAGACAGCTGCACCTGGCTCAGAACATCTGACTCAGGCTAAGGGGCTGTTCTAATTGCAGTATAGATGTTCACGTTCGGGCTGCAGCCTGAGCTCTGGAGCTCTCCCACCTCGCAGGGTCATAGGGCCTGGGTTCTAGCCTGAGCCCAAATGTCTACACCACAATTAAAAAGCGCATTAGCCTAACCCCCTTAGCCCAAGTCCGCTGGCAGAGGCCAGCCCTGGGTGTTTAACTGCAGTATAGCGATACCCCCGTTACATTTCTTCAGCAGCTAGCACAGGCATAGACTATAGTTAGTTAAATGTAAGAGAGCGCCACTGGAGCATTCATTACCTGCAACAGTGAGCTAATCACTGATACAAGGAAACAAACTCATGGGCTAAACCTCCTGAAATAACTAAATAACCCCACTGGCCAAATTAGGATTTCCTGCTGGTTTTGACTGAACCTTGAAGAAATACTCCAACTAAGTTTGACTCGGTTTCACAAATGAATGCAAAGATGTCAGTCCAGTGGCAACCTGTTTCCACATACAAAGTTTGTAAAGTTGAATGCCTAAGTCCAGTGAATTGGAGGAAATAAAAGAAAGGAAAATTATACACTGTCTGTTTCATTGCTGGTGAGGAGAGAACAGAAAAGGAAAGGAAAAATTTCTTGTTGGGATCAAACCAGAGAGAATAGAGTTGTCATCAAAGAATAAACTTGTGAGTGGAGACTTTTGTCCAGGATACTGATGTTGTTTGGCAATGCAAACTTCATTCCCCAGGGCTAATCTTTCCAGTATACTGTACATGTTGGTTACTGGATGCCTCTGTTTGGACCACCACTCATGTCATATCATGTTATCTCCGAGAGTGAACTCTTTGTTAGTAACTCCACAAACTTCCTTTTCTCTCTTGACTCACCTTGTATGCCTGATTCCATACACACAGCCTGGGGTGAGATCAGACCTGCCCGTTTTCAGCTTATGTATTGTTCTCCCACCCCCAACCCAAAAGTGCATTGTAGAGTCTAGAGCATGTGAGATAAAGCATATAACAGGGTGAGGCTGGATAAATGAGTCAGGTCATACTGAAGTGAGGAAAGTCTGGGCCCATGTTCCCCCACAAATCCCCTGTGTGATGGGGTGTCATGTACTCCGCACATTGGCCCTGCAAGAGTGGAATTGGGCCAAGTAGGCCCAATCAGCCAATTAGGCTGCAATCTGGGAGAATTAAACCTGGGAGGAAAGCCCTAATTAGGGGAAACTCACCTGTGTGGGAACAGGTGGGGCTTATATAAAGACAGGAAATTTGAAGCAGAGGAGGCTGTAGGAAGGTAGTCTGTAGTTACTCCCTAGGAGAAGGGAGTGAAGAGACTGGCAAACTTGGAGGTGGGAGGGCTAGGAGATAAGGAAGAGGCTCAGGGAAAGGCAGTAAGGTGCAGGAGGGAGCCACACCTTGGCTACCATTTAGAGGGTCCTAGAACTGGAACCCAGAATAGAGGGTGGGCTTGGGTTCCCTTACCAGCCACTGAGGGAGTAGCAGCTGGGGCAGTGAATGGGAGGACTGCCTGAGACTGCTCATATCAGCAACTTTGATACACATGCCTTACCTCAGAAGGGGAAACCACACTGTGACCTGGCTGGAGGACTGCGTCACAAAGAAAACACTGGCTCATAGAGCAAGAGAGGGGCCACAGGCTGAGAAAGAGATGGAATGCAGCTGCAAGAAGGGGCATCCCCAGAATGGCTAGGAGGGGGTGCCACCTGCAGTGAGTGGAATACTCTGTGGAAAAAACTACAGGAGGAAGCTCTGCTCATGGAAATTTCTGTGAGAATTCCCTCACTGAGATCTTGCCATGTCCTTCTTTGTGGAATAGACTGCTGCCTTGCTCCCAAATCTGCATGATTACAAGGGATCCATGGGAGAGACCAGGGTTAGGTGCATGAAAGTTTTGTGCCTCCATACCAGCTCTAGCCCATGTAGGCCCCTTCATTTACTTGATACTATGGCTCCAATGAAACCGCAGAACCAGCAACTCATCTTGGTTTTAACTTCCCCTAGGATTGGCAGGAGGGTCAGAAAAGAGAATCCTTCCACTCTTTCTATCTGCCATTGGGCATCCCTCCCACCGATTCTGAGCTCTCCTTCACTCTCTGTTTGTCAGGGGTTCCCACCATGCACAGACTGAGGGGCATGATCTGGCCCTTGCCTTTTAAAAAGGATAAAGTGCTGATCAAATATTTATAGCACTTTCCCTTTTGTAGTTGCTTTCAGGTAGGTCCGTGGGCATTGTGTGTCTTTTGTATCTTTGGAATAGGTATATGTATTTGCATTGCCCCTGAGGAAAAGCAAGATAATGTACTTTGTTTCAGGTTTTACATTTAAAAAAATGTGTTTTTAAGGCTGACAAGTTACAATGGTGAACAATATCAGGGTTCCTATTCATAAGGCATTTGAGTTTTAATTCTTGTGACTTCTGTTGTGAAAATCCTTTTCTGCAAATTATTATAGACTTCAAATGCCACAAGCCATTCCTCCAGTCTAACACATGCAGATTGAACAAAAGCTTTCCATTGAGCATGATTTATAGTTATAACTTTGAGTCTTTTGAACTTTTTATTTTGTTTAAATCAGGAATGCTGCTTAGAAGGATGTAAAGAGAAAATGTGTTTGTTTCTAAAAGCAGTTATGCCAAAGTCCAGCTGGCTAGATGTTGACCTCAGAAGCAGTGGAATTTTTTAAGTAATGCTCACCTCGCTTTTCAAAATGTCATGACATAGCATTTAATTCAGCAGAAATGCTCTTCAAGCCAGCTTTTATATGACAAATTTGCCAAGAAACCAAACATTTGGCTCTAGGCACAAGTATATTTTCACCTCTCCTCTTTATTTTCTGATTTCTGGTGATATTTGAGCCTATCTTCCCCAGAAAAAAGGGGCTGCTTTCCATTTCCTTGGTTGGTTTCTCAAAAACGTTTCAGTGATTTTAATTCTTTGTATGTATTTGCTCTTAATTTGCCTTTTATGTGTTTGATTTTTTTAAAAGTTTGTAACACACCCAAGGAAGCAAGTCTTAGGTCAATAAAAGACCATAAGAGAACACGGAAGTGCACTGAAGGTGTGAAGAAAATAAGAACAGGGAGTTTGTACAGGGGATACAGAGTATGTCACCTGTAAGTTAGTGGTTCTCCTCATCATGCAGACCTGGGGTGACCTGCAGTGGAGCCAGAATTTCCACACGAAAAAGCTACGTTCCTGGAGCTTTGTGAGCAACTTGTCCTGACCCTACTGCATAAAAACATGCATGAGGCCAGCCTTGCTGCTCCAGGTTGCTATAGTGTCTGGAAGCTGACTACCCCAGATTGCTACAGGTCTGTTGCAAACCAGTTTCGTGTTGGAAAGTAGACTATGGATAAAATTTCTGAGGCAACCAGGCATATGGTTTACAGGCTTTAAACCTCTTCCTGAAATAATTTGCTGGCTTTGAGAGAATGGGGTTTCCAAACTGTGCAAAGGCCATTGATGGGACTCGTGCTCATAGTTTATCCTCTTCAAGAAGCACTTATCCTCTGTGCTTTAAAAAGCTATAAAATCATGACTGGTGTGGAGAAAGTGAACAACAAAGTGTTATTTATCCCTTCACATAATACCAGAAGCAGAGGTCACCCGATGAAATTAATAGGCAGCAGGCTTAAAACACAAGTACTACTTCACCGCACACAGACAACCTGTGAATTTCATTGCCAGGGGATGTTGCGAAGGCCAAAACTGTAACTGGGTTGAAAAAAAAATTAGATAAATTCATGAGAGAGGTCCATCAATTATTATTGGCCAAGATGGTCAGGGATGTAATCCCATGCTCACAAGCCTTTGTCTGCCAGATGCTGGTATTATATGACAGGGGTGGATTACTTGATGATTGCTCTGTTCTTGTCATTTGAAGCATTTAACATTCAGCACTGTCAGGATACCAGGCTAGATGGACTATTATTCTGACTCAGTATGGTCATTCTTCTATTATAATGTAAATGCTCCAGGCCCTAAAAAGGTCCTTCTTAAAGAAAATTATGTAAATTCAGAGGAAAATTTTCATCAATTTTCATGTGTTGCTGATGTGACTTTTACAGCCAATTATTTTAAAAATACTTGAGAGCATGTGGCTAGTTCTGGGTGTTAATCTGTGATCAGTGGTGACGATGGAAGTCAGTGCAATCTCTACTAATCAGGTTCAAATGTCTGTTGGGTGAGTAATGCCATCATAAACTAACCCTTCAACTGTTTAAAATTCTGTATAATAGACTATTATTTAGACTGATTATAGGTGGCAATTACTTAGATCAAATTAAGTCTAATAATATTATGGCATTGGCCAAATATTATGGCATGGACCTAGCCAACACAGGGGGGAGGTATAATATCCGATGTCAACATTTTTGAGGTGAAGAGAGCAACATAATGTGTCACAGTTGTGAATTACTTCTTGGAGGTTGTAACAAATGCACATACATACAGGCATCATGAAGGATAGAATTTAAGGGAAACTCAGGCTTCCCAAACACAGTCTTTCACTACTTGAGAATCTCCGTTAGCTGGCAGTAGTGATAAAGGCCATCACTGTTTAACCTGGGGTGTTGTCACAGTCTGGTCTGGTGGCTTATAAGACTGGCCTTGTCTACGTTACCAAGTTTTGTCACCAAAACTGCCATTTGTCGACCCAAACAGTGAGTGCATACACTGCGAGGCGACTCTTGATGGGGAAAATGTCCGGTTTTGGTGACAAAATACATTCACCCTCACGAGAGATTTGTCTTTTTCCTCTACATTTTTGTCGACAAAGTGCAAGTATAGACACCATGCTTCATTTCATCGCTTTAATTGGCCTCCAGGAGGTGTTCCACAAGGCCAATCCTTACCGCTCTGCTCAGCAGTTTGAACTCCACTTCCCTGCAGCCAGGTAAACAACCATCTGCCCCTCCCCCTTAGAGGCCCCAAGAATTTTTGAAATTCCATTTCCTGTTTCCTCGGCAGGGAGAGGTCTCATCGCATCTTCCCAGGTGACCATGGCAGGTTATTGCAGCAAACGCTTTAACCACTGTAGAGTTGTTGGATCTGCTCAGTATATGGGGAGTGGAGGCTGTGCAGTCCCGGCTGTGCAGTCCCAGCTGTGCTTGAGCTGTAGGAATTGGGATACCTATGGGCAGATTTCTCGAGGCTTGTGCAATAAGGGCTATGATCACGACATGCTGCAATGCAGATCGAAGATAAAGGAGCTAAGGCAGGCATACCATAAGGTGAGGGAGGCAAACAGTTGCTCAAGTGCTTCACCTAAGACCTGATGGTTCTATAAGGAATTGGATGCCATCCTCGGGGGCCACTCCACCTCCATCACCAAGAGCCCCGTGGATACTTCGGAGGACACGGAGGTGGTGGAAAGAGGACCTAACCCAGAGGACAAAGTTATTGATGAAGAGGTGGAGTTACATGAGGATGTGCAGCTCCCAGTGGGATCACCCGGTGGGGCAGGCAGCCAGGAACTGTTCTCCACTCCAGAGGTGTCAGGCCAGTCTCAGCGGTTGCTCTCCGGTGAGCAAGAAGCAGGACATGAGACTCCTGGTAAGTGGCTGTGGCTTGTGTAGTGCAGAGGTGAGTTCAGGGCATAGAAGTGTGGGAGGATGGCTGTGTTTCTGTGAGCTGGACATTTCCCTATGTAGCTTATCAGTATGGCGGAACAGGGTGCTAATGCATGCTGCGATCTTAAGGGGAATCCTTCAGAGAGCTCTCCAGAATATTTCCTGGAGGTACTCGGTAATCCTCTGCTGAAGGTTCCTTCCCCCCCTTGTAGAAAACTTTTCTGTGCCATTCGGCAATCACTTGTGCAGAGATCAAAGTGGTACATAGGCAACCAGCATAGGGAGCAGGGCGGAAGCCACAATCATGGAGTAGACGTACCCTTGTTTCCCTGCTTACCCTTAGCCGTGAAATGTCTGCTAGAATTACCCCCACCTGTGGAAAAGCGTGGGAGAATTTTAGAATTTGTTCCCTAGAATGCTGCACCACGACCCTTGCAAAGAGTGTGCACTCTTTTTCCCATGTGGACCACCCCCGTCAGCACTCACCATCCTTTGAGTGTTCGCGGAGATATGTGCCTGGCTAGGGTCAGTGGAAAAAGAGATGACAATGTTGCAAAAGATGCATTTAACACAAATGTTTCAATCCTACTCATGAAATTAACAACCCCGCTTCTGTGCATTGTCCCCTGTGCTTCAACAGATGTGGCTTTCAGGGACACCCTACGCACCCCAGCCGAGCATCTCCGCCAGATAAGAGAGCACCCAAGATGCAGCAAAGAAGAGATGTTCTGAGAGGTCCTGCAGTGCTCCAATGCAGAAAAAAGGGAACGAAAGGAGTGCTGGGAAGCTAAACAGCAGGACAGAAAAGAGAATCATGTGTTTGTTTAGGACACTACTGAGCAGATGATTAAAGTAATGGAGGAACAAACGCGGATGCTGAAGCCCTTAATAATGCCGCAAGATTAGTGCTCAACCTCCACTGTAGCACATTCAAAACTCTTTTCCATGCCCCCCCAAACTCCACCCCCCAAACTCCGCCTGCACATTCCTTTCCACCGTCTGGGAATTCTCGGATTCCCCTTCACTCTGTCCCCCGAGACAACTTTCACAATGATAGCTGGACCTACACACAGCTGTAACAGTCTGCCCTTCCCTGGTTCCTCCTTTCCTGCCAAGCATCTGTGTGTGCTGTTTCTTGTGCAATAAAAGCAAACTTTTATAATGGTAAATCATCTTTATTTTTTTTTTTCAACAAGGTGAGATTGCAGGCACTGCTAATACATGCACAGGCATTTTAATCACTTTATTACAGGAATATAAGGCCCCAACTGTCACCATTGCCTCCTAGGAAAACTACATGTCATGTAACATTGAAGCAACTCAGACAGAGATATGTTATTGGTGGTCATTGTCAAAGTGCTGCCTCAAAGCCTCACTGATTCGAATAACTCTCCTCTGACAGCCCTGGTATCTGGCTGCTCAAAATCAGCGGACAAGGGGTCTGCCTCAGCACTCCACCCCTGCGCAAACCTTTCACCCTTAGCTTCACAGAGATTATGCAACGTACAGCATGCAGCTATGACCATATGAATATTATCCTTGGTGAGGTCCAACCTGCCCTAAAGGCATTGCCTATGCGCCTTTAATCTGTCAAAGGCACATGTCAGCTGGCACCTACTGAGCCTGTGGTTGAACCGCTCCTTACTGCTGTCCAGGTCTCCTGTGTAAAGTTTCATTTGCCATGCCTGTAAAGGGTACACAGGATCACTATGGGCATTTCAACACTCCTGCTCTCCCCACCACTATAATCTTCTGGTTAGGAAAGAAAGTCCCTGCTTGCAGCTTTCTGTACAGGCCCATGTTCTTGAATATGCATGCATCATGCACCTTCCCGGATCACGCTGTGCTGATGTCAATGAAATGCCCATGGTGATCCACAAGCGCCAGCAACACCATGGAGAAGTACCCCTTCCTATTAATGTACTCCATTGCAAGGTGGTCTGTGCCAAAACTGGAATATGTGTGCCATCTATCACTCCTCCATGGTTAGGGGAAACCCATTTCTTCAAAGCCGTCCACTATTTCATGCACATTTCCCATAGTCACAGTCCTTTGTAGCAGGATACGATTTATTTCCCTGCACGCTTGCATTAACGCAGCCCCACGGTCGACTTCCCCATTCCAAATTGATTCGTGACTGACCAGTAGCGATCTGGAGTTGCCAGCTTCCACATAGCAATTACCACCCACTTCTCTACCGAGAGGGCAGTTCTCAGTCTGGTGTCCTTGTGCTGCAGGTCTGGGACAAGCTCCACGCACAGTTCCAGGAAGGTGGCTTTCCACATCAAAATGTTCTGTAGCTGCTGCTCATCATCCCACACCTGCATGAAGATACAATTCCACCATTCAGTGCTTGTTTCATGAGCCCAAACACGACGGTCTACCCCTCTGCACCTGCTCTGTGAATGCCAAAAGCAATCTAAAGTTGCTCCTATCCATATCATGCAGAATGTTGGGTGCCTGCAAGTCTTCTTCAGTTAGGAAATTCACGATTAACTGCACTGCCATCTGTGATGTCTTCATGACAGTTAATAGAACATAGGAGAGCAGTGCGGGATCCATTCCTTCTCACAAAGATGCTGGGGTGCACAGCAAAGAAGGACCATTGAAAAAATGCCGCAAAAGAAAGTCGGAAGCCCCTGGAGTGCTGGGACAGAAAGCAATGCATCACGGGACATTTAGCACTGTCCCAAGATGCACTGTGATCTGCTACATCATCCCACAACACCTAGTGACAGAAGGACTGTGGAACAGGTACCCACAGTACATTGCTCACACTCTCGATGGTGGTGCTCCCACTGTGAATGCGATCTGCTGACAGAGGGAGCAAGTGTGAACATGAAATTGAGATTTTTATTGTGTTGACTTTTGGGTGCTGACATCACTTTTGCCGACACAAATTGGTAGTGTACACATGGCCCAAGAGAGCAAAATCATTCTACATTTTTTCTTCCCAATGATCTGTCTGAGCTGTAGCCTGCAGGTGTTTGCTTTCAGAATCTGCAGTCAGCAGCACTTTAAATATTTAGTGTTGCCACATAAGAGAGAGACTTGTTTGAGTTAGTAGTCAAGCAATATACAAACTTTTTAAAAATAGCTAAAAATCTATAAAGAGGAAAATACTTAGGTAATTTTTTAAACATTTACTTTTCATTATATTTTCAGCCTAACAGTTTTTTTGTGAAGTAAAAATGTACCTTTAAAGCCTGGTGCAAGCTGACGAATACAGTATTTTTCACTTCATATCTTGCGTGGTAATGGAGTAGTTTTGTACACTGTTAAACAGTGTATCAATATGACTAAACATAAGGTCATATACCTAGGAACCATGAATGTAGGCCATATTTACAGGATGGGGTACTCTATCCACTATGACTCTCGTCTTTTTCAGAGTCACTGCTTCCCAGGAAAATCAGCTGAATATGAACTCCCAATATGACATTGGACAAAAGTGGATGCATAAACAGGGCAATACCGAGTAGGAGTAGGAAGGTGATATTATCTTTATAATTGGTACTAGTGCGACTAGAGTGGGAATACTGTGTCCAGTTCTGCTGTCTGCAGTTCAAGAAGGATGCTGATAAATTGGAGAGGGTTCAGAGAAGAGCTGCAAGAATGATTAAATGATTGGAAAACATACCTTACAGTGATAGATTCAAGGAGCTCGGTCTATTTATCTTTACAAAGAAAAGGCTAAGGCATGACTTGATAAGCGTATAAGGATCTACATGGGGAATTGAAGTTAATAATAGACCTTTGTCTTCTAGATAGGCTCTTCTATCTAGCAGACAAAGGTACAAGAAAATTCAATGACTGAAGATAAATTCAGAGTAGAAATAGTGTACATTTTAACAATAAAGGTACCATTGGAATAACTTACCAAGAGTTGTGGTGTATTCTTGATCTCTGGAAATCTTTAAATCAAAATTGGATCTTTTTCTAAAATATATGCTTTGTTTCAACAGCTTTTGGACTTGAAGCAAAAATCACTTCAGAGAAGTGCTGCATTGTTATGCAGGACAATACAGACAATTAGACAATTACAATGATCCCTTCTGGCTTTAAAGTCTATTAATTGCCACCCTCAAAGTAGCATACATAAACCAGCCCCAAGTGAGGGCTGTTGACTGTCCTGTTAACTTGCACCTCTAAATCACATCAGGATACTCTTGAAAAACTATTATTTAAATAGCAGTTTTATAGTGTATATATTTTCCTGCTATTCGCTACTTTCAGTCTCCTAGGAGCCACTGAGGCCAGACTTCCCTTCTCGCTTTCCATATATTTGGCAGCAAATAAAGCAGGCTTCATTTGATGAAAAATTTCTGTATAAATAACTTGTCATCTCAAGGAAGAGTTACATCCTGTTGAATAAGAGTTTCCTCAAAGCTATCCAGGAAGAGTCCACTTTGAATCTGCATATGACCAAAATAAAAGATGATTTGATTATATAATGTTGTAATGAAAATGTGAAAAGCAACAAAGAAAGACGCTGTGTGATCTTGGAAGGGAAGTTATCAGCCACTTCGTGTTGAAATGTTTTTGAACCAGTTACATTAAAGTAATTTTATCTTCGCTTTTCTACACTGATTGGCACAAGAAACAGAGAACCAGAAGCCTTCTATATTTGTGAAAGCAATAATGAAATGTAATTAATTTTGTCAAGAGCTATGCTGAATTTTTCTGATTGTAGAGGGAGGGTTGAGGGACAGGTTAACATGGGTACCAGAGAGTGAAGGAACCTGCAGTAGTTTGCTCAATCAACTTTAAAAAAATGCAGCAAAGCCTCAATAGTAACTGCCAAATGTATGGCAAGATATAAGAAAATGAAGTTGTTGAGCCAAGCATGGCACTAATGGAAGCAGGCACAGTTTCAGCTGGGGGGAATACCTGCTTAAATCAGGGCTGAATTTGGCATGTTAAAATAATACTGTACATGCTTCCCTATTCTTTAAAATGAACTTTTTATTCCTTCTCAAAAAGCAAACAATTGTTAATTTCTCAATATTAAATTGTGTTGTACTTTGGCAAATAGATCTCTTTATTTTTTTGTATCCAGAGTTATAGCTGTTGACTTAAGTTGCAAAAATGAGTTTTCAGTCTCATTAGTACTGTAGCGCCAACTCAGTTAAGATCCAATGAGCTGCAGGTTTTATTCCATCTCGGACCTCATCCACAACATTATTGTGAATCACCAGATAGTCTTATAAGGTTTGCTTAAATGACTGAATAGGCATTTAGATCTCAGAGAAACATTAGTTATGGTGCAATTCTTTTTAGAAGCTCTGCATATCACCCGTAAAACTGTTCTCAAGGATCATCAGTATTTAGAATTGACTTTTCCTGGAGATATTGGCAAAATCCACAGTGGAAAACAGAGTACAGAATGACTAGGACACTACCTCTATGTTAGGGCAGAGATTGGATTAGGTGCTGAAGTATGATGATTATTTCCAATATGCAAAGAATATCAGTTCAACTGCCAACTTTGGGGCTGAGGAGAATTTTTTTTAGCCATATTTGCAGGGACATTGGGGAGGTGTTTCCTTCTCACAGGAGTATTGAATTAGCTTTTTGGGTGCATGTGAGCATTTGTAAGGAGTTCTTTACTAGTGGCCTGAATAGCCCCTGCACAGAGCAATGGTTCTTACTCCGAAGGTATTCCAGAAATGCTCAAAAATACTTTTCAGAGTAACAGCCGTGTTAGTCTGTATTCGCAAAAAGAGAAGGAGTACTTGTGGCACCTTAGAGACTAACCAATTTATTTGAGCATGAGCTTTCGTGAGCTCATGCTCAAATAAATTGGTTAGTCTCTAAGGTGCCACAAGTACTCCTTTTCTTTTTTTAAAAATACTTTTGTGACAGCTGAATTAAAAGACACTTTTAGTAGTAAAACCAGAATGTGATAATCAAAGCAAAGCATTTTGACAGATGCGTAGTGCCCCAAATCTGATAAACTCCCCCCCGAAATGCACAGAGATATCTTCTACTAATAGAACTGAAATAATACTTGGACCTGCCAAGAACTGAAACATTTGCATCCAGTATGTTCACAGTATATATTTCCCTAAATGTGATGAGAGGCTTCTGTCTGTCCTCTGTAGTCTACTCATCCTGCTTTAGAGTTTTTCAGGCTATTCCACTGATCCTTGTTGCTCTCAGATTGCTTAAAAACAGTCGCTAGGACAAGCACCATCTAATGGAAAGCCATAAGTACCTTGCAGAGAGGGATGATTTTTTGCATAGGCCTCTCCTGTTTCCCATTCATGGCACATGTGGTCTGGTCTCTCTCTGGAAGCTAGGTTTAAACAGAATACCCGACTGGGTTGCTGTAGGCTGCTGACACACAAACACCCTACAAAACAGCATGGGCCATCTCTATTTGAACTCATTTTGCTTCATTTTAACTGCAGAAATGCCAAGGGCTGTCCTTAAGAGTAAGATTTACAGCCCCAAAGAGTGAGATTCAAAGGCAAAGAGTGAGACTTTCCAGGTGCTGTGTTAGCTCACTACATGGAGAGAGGAGGACCTAGCTGCCTGCTTAAGACAGGGACTCTCATCTTTGGTCCTAACCAACATCCAATATTATACAGGTTTTTAATCCACCCAGCACTTAATAGTGTGTTTTAAAATGTACACTGCTTAATATTGCATATGAAACACTTAAATGTCCTAATTCATACTAAAGTCTAGGGCACGTGAGAATTCTATATACAATGCAAACCAGTGGATTTTAATAAAAAGAATTATTTGCTGGTTGGAACAAAAACCTGAATGGTTGGAGATCACGGAGGACCAGAGCTGTTAACTCCTGGTTTAGGCACACAAGTCAGTGGACAGAACAAAAGAAATATTCAAAAATAAACTTTTTATATAAAAACCTAAAAAATAACTGTTTTATCAATACAACATTTATTTTGCATATCACCTTATCATAATGATCATCCATTTGAAAAAACACTTTACAATACAAATATTATTTGGTTTGTAGATTATTGCTCATACAACCAAACAATACATTAAATGAATGTAAAAATAACTAAATTGAATTTAATTAAATTGAAGCTAACAAACCATAGATAAAGGATTCAGATTCCACATTTCTTTTAATATCTAATTTGGTTTCACATTTTATCCATGTGGTTATATTGCCATGTGCACCCTGTCCCATTGCTGTTTTTATAACTTCTTTTGGTGGCTCAAACTTGAACTATGGCTCAGGATTTGCCAACTTCACTAGGCTAATAGAGGACAGTGTCTAGTCCAAGGTTTGATCTGAATGGTGTCTTATTCTTTCACCCAAGACTGAACACTCTCTCTTCTCCTTCATTTGAGTGGGGTAAAACTAAGCTAAGCCTGGCAACCCTGGACAGTAATGGGCACTTGAGAAGACTACTAGGGCTTTTGTCATTGCTAAGATATGCCCACACAGTGTCCATCCTGTACTGCACAGTAATGTTATCTGTGTCAGTTTGTAGAGCTTTGATTGCATGGGCAGTTAAAGTTAGTTCAGTGATGTACTGTTAATATTTATTTAACAAATACAGTTTAACCAGGAAAAAATGTATATACATTTTTTCCATGCTCTAATTGTAGAAATGTATCTGGTTATACAGACAAGTGGACAGGTTTCCAGTATTCTGGCCAAAGAGGTATTCTGTGTGTGCATGAAGTGGAAGAGGTACATATTATATAAAATACATGTAATAGGTAATTAAGTTTTCTGGTACAAAATTCTCATTACGTATTGTATAATACTGTTGTTGAATTGTTTAGTTAACTGGTCCTATGTATTACACTGATTACCTTTTGTTCTACATCTTGGACTAGCAATTATGACCAACTATGATGGATGAAATGCTCGTCCCTAGAAGCACTCGGGGCAGGGTTGTCTTTGCTGAGAACACCCTGGGCTGTAGATCTTCATTCTGAAGGGGCCCAGGGGAGTCCCTTCTTGGTAGCTTTTAGGGCATGTTGTAAGGCTTATCTTTCTCTTACCCTGTCCCTCAATTTCCTCTCCCCCCACCCCTCCTGACACACTGCTATTCCCTTTATTCCCCGCATTGTGTATCAGTTTGGGAGTTGAGCCCTTGCAGATAACTCATGTTTACAATTTAATATGCCTTTGTAACAACAGGTGTGGGCCATGTCTTGCATTTCCTGTGCACCCAAATCCAGTATTCAAATATTTAAAAACAAACTACAGATCTGATCCTGCAAACTCTTATGGTACTAGCAGATGTAATGTCATATTTGGAGAGTTTCCTATTTTACTGAAGTGGGACAACTCAGAGGAGTAAGTTGTACACTTGGTATTAAGTGTCTGCAGGATCAGATCCTATACATGTAGTGAAATAACTAATAGAGCTGCTTGGAAAGTGAACTCCCCCCAGGAAAAAAAATAGAAAAATGATTTTATTTTAAATCTAAATTTTCTATAGAAAAGTTGAACTTTTCACTGAAAAAATAAAAACTGAAATATTTTGATGAGGAAATGCCACTGCAGTGCCTCATGCAATTTGCAGTTTCGGTGCTTCATGTGTCCATTTTCCTGCGTAGGCTAGGTTCCCTGATGAGGGGAACCAGTTGCATTTAGGGAGTCTGTGGCCACACTGAATCATGAGAGTTGTAGTCTGGCTGAGGAGCCTGGCCCATAGAGGCCTAGGGGGACATGAAGAAACTGAACTAGTCCCATTATGTACTCTGGAGTGATAGCTTAATCTAAATAGTTTAGATTTTGGACTTTTATTTCTTACAATTTTTTTCCAGATTAAGCAAACACTTAAAAATATTTAATCGAATAATAATTTTGATTAAAAATACCCAGCCCACCATATTAATATGTCATTATGCCTGACAATACATGTGCACGGTGTTTGTTATTCTTTACATGGTTTATAAATTGTCAAAAACCATGAATACATTGCTAAGTGGAGAAGATGGTCATACAATACCTTAATGTGTGAGATGCAAGAATTTATTATTATTTTCAAAACTAACAAACCACAAGGAAAATATGGACAACATATATGCACCTCTGGTGTAAACCCTCAAAGAGAAATAAATGAGGACAAGACAAGGGAAAATGAAGAGCAAAAACCTGCAGTTACTTTGAAAATCTAATTAAAGAGAAGAAAGGTATAGAAATGTAAGTAGACATTTTTCAAGTCACTGTCTTAAAAGTTCTTAAAAAATACAATAGACTATGTCAAAACATTCTCATCTACAACAAGAATATGTATATCTTTTTGTAAGGATGTCCGATAAGAGAATATAAAAGAGCACAATAATATAGGGTAAACTTAAGAACTGCTTTAGGGGAAAAAATGACAAAGTTAACAAAGCAAAACTGAAAAAAAAATTATACTTTGTCTCCTAACTTCAAAGGAATTTCAAAGCCATGAAATTCTTTAAGATTGAAACATGAGCCATTAAATTATGTTTAAGGATACAGTGTATGGCTTTGAAATCTGAAGCAGAGAAAACAGGGAAAAATACTGAGCTGCCTCCTTTGTGACTAATGAAAATACGTCTGCTGAAGATTTTATACTTGTGACACCCCAGAGTTCTTGTATCTCAGAATTTGTAACTCCCAGCCCCCTGCTCCACCTCTTAGTTCCTCTTCTCTTGCCTAAGTCAACAGGATAAAATATCACAGAATGCTGGCTCACTTGAGGAGTTGAGGTTGGTTTTCCTATCTGGGGCATGTCCTATCTCAAACTCCATCTAGAAATGGGGTAAATGGTGTGCCAATCTCTCTCCCCTTAGAATGAATACCTCCCCCCCCACTTCCACCTTCTGCTCTCAAGATGGGGAGGGAGGAGTGAAGCTGTGCTGTATCACCACTGTTTTTCATACTCAAACTCTCTCTGCAGTCTTCAGCATCCTGTGCGTTGCTGCATAGTGTAGTAGTTCACGTATTTCATGGACAGTATTAGGCTTATGACATCATCAATGAGGAAAAGAAAGTGGTCTCAGGGAAGCAATATGGTGTTAGGACACAATCC
The DNA here is from genome assembly GCF_965140295.1 of Lepidochelys olivacea. Classification (NCBI taxonomy): domain Eukaryota; kingdom Metazoa; phylum Chordata; order Testudines; family Cheloniidae; genus Lepidochelys; species Lepidochelys olivacea. Next base: position 274,415,965 of record NC_140411.1, read on the forward strand.
AATCCTGCTGTGCCTGGCTTTAGGGGGGGAGTTCTTAAGCTAAGATGAGCTGGAATTCCTTTTCTCTTAGTTATGTAAAGACTAAAGAGGTGGTAGGCCTATGCTGGCTATCTTTGTAGGCTTATTGTGGCAAGACATGGCAGTAAGAGACAGGAGACTTTCCCATAAACACAGCTCCTTTTTCACAGACTCAGGGGAACCTAAAGGAATAAGGCTGCAGGCAGAACCTCTTATGAGTAGTTATAAGGATAGTGAGGTCTTGCAAACCCAGTGCTACAGGTTTCTCTGATTACTTTTTTAGTTTGTATCACTCACAATGATTACGTTATATGTTTATATATGTACATACTCATGTGACCCTCTCTTTGTGTAGAAGGACTGCAGTCCTTTGGAGCAAATCTCCATTTTGGTCTGGTAAAACACCTTTTAGTTTGCACCAATATCTCTATCCATCTCCTCCAGTCTGAGGGCATCCTTGGGTACTAGATCTGGGATCAGTCTCTCACTGACCTTTATTATTTTTAAAATTATAAAATCATTTATTTAAAGGAATACTTGCTACAGGGATAATGTGTATTTTCTTGGCATTTATTTATTGGCTGCTGCGGCAGTGCTGTTTCTTTAAAAATACTGGGAAAGATAGAAATAGGACTTCTAGTTTATCATGTTTGCTCAATAAACATCAAAAGGCACCAGGGAAGTAAGTCTTTGTTGCATGTTGAAGCTGAGTACAGTATTACTTATGAATGAATGAGTGTATGCATGACTGACTGACTCAATGAATGAATCACCCAGAATAAATTTTTGTGCTACTTAGAGCTGCACAAACTTCTTTGACATTTACTTACAATGCATAATCATAAATATTGTATATGCCACAAGGCAAGGGAGGAAGTACAGTCAGACCTGGTTAATGTGTGGCTTTTTGCAGGTCTGGGCTCTTCACATCTTTAAGCAGTAACCAAACTTAATAGCAGCTACATGCGTACCGTATCTGAGGCTACTTTTAAGTCCAACACGATGAAAATTTCAAGCCAAATTAGGTTGTTCTGATCTGGCTCTTTGCATGTATGCAGCATATATATCTATTAATAAAAATGGTGGTGCCAGAGGAAAAGAAGATACTGTAAAAGCCTCTTATACCAAAGCCTTTTAAAAATCCAACGACATCTTATCATATTTAAAATATAATAGTTAAAGTACAAACTGTTTTTTTTTTAAAGAAAAAAAAGCCAAGCCTGAAATACTAGTATTTTTAAGACGTTCACACCATGGCAAACATTCCAAATTGAACCATCTAAAATGCTGCCAGTAGTGAGAGCTACAGGGACCCAGCTGAGGTACTGTGTCCTGGGGGCTTTTCCTCCCAGAAACCTTAATAAAAACTAGCTTCCAAATGATTAGATTTATTTCTGCTTTGAAGCACAGAGTCTTTTATTTGACTTATAAAAAGTCTATGGTTTGTTTGACCCATATAATAAAAAAATCATAATGTAGAATTCTGGATTTTACATTTATATTCATTTTGAAATAAGCTGAGCAATTCCACACTCTGCATCCTATTCAGATTCTGTTGATCAAAACATTTTGGTACTTTTCAATGTTACTGATTTAATGGTTGGTTCATGGGGGTTGAAAGTTTCAAAATGCAAAGTCTGGCTATCTGAGAGAAGAGCTGGACCTGAACTAGAACCCCAGATATGAATACTTTCTAACTTAGGTTAGTTCCAAACTGGATCCAAACTTCCACAAACTTTTAAGGAGTTTGGATCTGGATTCAGAGTTCATGTCTAGAAACCTGCTATATTTGATTTCAAAATACTTGCTTTTCACAGATTCTGGAGAGTAACTCTGACCAAAAAAACCCAACACCCTTCCCCTCCTCCCCCCACTTTTTACACCTTCTTCCTAAGAAGAAAAGGAGTACTTGTGGCACCTTAGAGACTAACCAATTTATTTGAGCATGAGCTTTCGTGAGCTACAGCTCACTTCATCGGATGCATACCGTGGAAACTGCAGCAGACTTTATATACACATAGAGAATATGAAACAATACCTCCTCCCACCCCACTGTCCTGCTGGTAATAGCTTATCTAAAGTGATCATCAGGTTGGGCCATTTCCAGCACAAATCCAGGTTTTCTCACCCTCCACCCCACCACACAAATTCACTCTCCTGCTGGTGATAGCCCATCCAAAGTGACAACTCTTTACACAATGTGCATGATAATCAAGTTGGGCCATTTCCTGCACAAATCCAGGTTCTCTCACCCCCTCACCCCCCTCCCAAAAACCACACACACAAACTCACTATCCTGCTGGTAATAGCTCATCCAAAGTGACCACTCTCCCTACAATGTGCATGATAATCAAGGTGGGCCATTTCCTGCACAAATCCAGGTTTTCTCACACCCCCCCCCCCACCCCCATACACACACAAACTCACTCTCCTGCTGGTAATAGCTCATCCAAACTGACCACTCTCCAAGTTTAAATCCAAGTTAAACCAGAACATCGGGGGAGGGGGGGTGTTAGGAAAAAACAAGGGGAAATAGGCTACCTATTTCCCCTTGTTTTTTCCTAAACCCCCCCCCCCCCAGATGTTCTGGTTTAACTTGGATTTAAACTTGGAGAGTGGTCAGTTTGGATGAGCTATTACCAGCAGGAGAGTGAGTTTGTGTGTGTATGGGGGTGGGGGTGTGTGTGAGAAAACCTGGATTTGTGCTGGAAATGGCCCACCTTGATTATCATGCACATTGTGTAAAGAGTTGTCACTTTGGATGGGCTATCACCAGCAGGAGAGTGAATTTGTGTGGGGGGGTGGAGGGTGAGAAAACCTGGATTTGTGCTGGAAATGGCCCAACCTGATGATCACTTTAGATAAGCTATTACCAGCAGGACAGTGGGGTGGGAGGAGGTATTGTTTCATATTCTCTGTGTGTATATAAAGTCTGCTGCAGTTTCCACGGTATGCATCCGATGAAGTGAGCTGTAGCTCACGAAAGCTCATGCTCAAATAAATTGGTTAGTCTCTAAGGTGCCACAAGTACTCCTTTTCTTTTTGCGAATACAGACTAACACGGCTGTTACTCTGAAACCTTCTTCCTAAGGGCTCACACGTGCAAACCTTTATTCTTGCTGCGTAGTCCTCACTCATGTCAGTAATCCCAAACAACCCCTCCATACCCAAAACCCAGGCTTCTGGGCCCCTCTTAACTTTGTGGCAGTTGCAGATCAAGAATAAATTCCTTTCTGTTTTCTGGAACTCATTGTGCTTTTATGGTGTGCTCAGTGAGAAAACAAAATGATGGGGGAATGCTCCTTGATACGCAAATTGATTTTAAATAAATGTTAAAGTTCTCTAGGCTTTAAAGACTACGTAGATTTAGATACAATGCAGATATATTTTTGCAGAGCATATTTTTCATAAACCATATCCTAAGAGGTTCTAAAGCATAACATGAATAGGCAGCAAAGAAGTAAGAATGGCCATGCTGGGTCAGACCAATGGTTCATCTAATCAAGTATCCTGTCTTCCACCACCAGCCAATGCCAGATGCTTCAAAGGGAATGAACAAAGCAGGGCAATTATCAAGTGATCCATCCACTATCTTCCAGTCAGAGTATCTGGCAGTCAGAGGCTTAGGGACACTCAGAGTATGGAGTTGCGTCCCTGACCATCTTGTCTAATAGCCACTGTTCTTATCTAACTCTCTCTCTCTTTTTTTTAACAAGTTATAGTTTAGGCCTTCACAACATCCCCTGGTAACAAGAACCACAGGTTGACAGTGTATTGTGTTAAGGGATACTTCCTTATGTTTGTTTTAAACCTGCTGTCTATTCATTTCATTGACCCCTTGGTTCTTGTGTTATGTGAAAGAGCAAATAACACTTCCTTATTCACCTTCTCCATACCAGTCATGATTTTATAGACCTCTGTCATATCACCCCTTAGTCATCTCTTTTCAAAGCTGAATGGTCCCAGTCTTTTTAATCTCTCCTCACATAGTATAGTTAGTATAGGGTTGCCAGTTTTGGCTGGATGTATTCCTGGAGGTTTCATCACATGGCATGATCTTTAATTAAAGATTAATCTTTAATTCCTGGATATTCCAGGACAATCCTGGAGAGTTGGCCACCCTATCTTAGCAGAAGGGTATTTGCTGGTGGGAAATAAGATTGGTGTTATTACCCACAGATGACGATCAAAGGAGTAAAGTTGGTGACAGTGTTGTCAGATACCTGGCAGCAAACCTACTCCATTGGCACTGCAAAACCAGCCCCCAAATAATACTGGAAATAGTTCATGGTTCTCAATGCAAAGGAACCCCTCTCTTTAGCTGTCAACCCACCCCCAGTTTTACCCTAGCAGCTCTTTTGTTGGCTATTGGAGTTCTCTGATGACTGGCCAATTTGTTTTGGTAACAGGGCTGGCACTGGTATTATGGTTTCCTCTGGAAGATAAGATCCTCAAATGCTATGTGAGCTCAATGGCCCCGACTAGATGTGGCATAAATGGGCACCATTAAAAATCAGATGCTTATCACAGGAGCATTTATCAGATCTATACCATTATTAACATTTATCATATCTATACCATTCTCTTTACTTAGAATAGGTAGTATCTTAGTACTGTCTAAATTCGCCAAAGTCCACTCCCAGCATGCAATGAGCCTACTGTAAAATCTGGGATGAACTTTGAGTGGCAAAGAGACAGTCAATAGTACAGATTGGCTCTTCCCAGGCCATTCATGCTGTATTGTTGCACTGTCAGAAGCATCTCTAAATCAGATTATATTGGTATTACAGAATTTTCACAGCTTGCAATTACTCCATTTTCATTATATTATGATCCATCCCATTGCAGAATATCACTGTGAGTGTTGTGGCAGACCAGATCCCCCTTAGCATGCTCAGTATGCCATGAGTAAAGTTGGGCTGGGAACTGTTTTTCTGGACCATGAGAATTTTCAAGATTTAATTCCCCCTCCCCTTTTTACACTGTGGTAAAACGGACACCTCTGGACATTTTTGAGGGAGAGAGAGAGAGAGAGAGAGAGAGACCCGCTTACTCTGGGATAGCCAGTAGCCCGCTGCTTAGGGTACCTGCTCTTAATTAGGCAGAACAGGAACTTGAACCTGGGTGTCTTACATCCCAGGTGAGTGCCCTAACCACTGGGTGGCTTCCCCCCTGAAATTCCATCCTGTACCTGAGAAAGCGTCCCAATTTTTCCCCCTAAAGTGATGTTTCTGCACAAAGATTTGGTTTTGAGTAATTGGCATTTTTTTGAAGTAAACGGTTTCATCAAACAATTCTTGACCATTAGCTCAGAGGCAAGCATGATAAGTGCTCCAAACACCCCGAGTTCCCACACCAGTTCTACACGTGGTGTAGCACATGGTTCCTTTGCACCTTCTAGTTTCAGGTAGCTCTAGTAAATATCTCAGCTCTATTACAGACCTAAAAGTTGCAATTCTTCAACAAAAAAACTTCAAAAACAGACTCCAACGAGAGACGGCTGAATTGGAATTAATTTGCAAACTGGATTCAATTAACTTAGGCTTGAATAAAGACTGGGAGTGGATGTGTCATTACACAAAGTAAAACTATTTCCCCATGTTTATTCCCCTCCCCCCCACTGTTCTTCTGACGTTCTTGTCAACTGCTGGAAATGGCCCACCTTGATTATCACTACAAAAGCTTCCCCCCCTACACCCCCGCTCTCCTGCTGGTAATAGCTCACCTTACCTGATCACTCTTGTTACAGTGTGTATGGTAACACCCATTGTTTCATGTTCTCTGTGTATATAAATCTCCCCACTGTATTTTCCACTGAATGCATCCGATGAAGTGAGCTGTAGCTCACGAAAGCTTATACTCAAATAAATTTGTTAGTCTCTAAGGTGCCACAAGTACTCCTTTTCTTTTTATTGTTAAAATAGCAACTCAACATTTTCTAACCCAGCCCTTGTGCACAGACCAGTACAAGTGCAGAAAGGTCACAGATTTATCATTGGAAGACCCTCCTGCTGCACGCATGCTGTTGCTCCCATTGCTCTTGCTTGCAGGCTACTCTGCTGTGGTTCCTTCTGGCCTCCTGTCAGCAACATTGCTGCTTCTCTGCCCATCTCTCAGCTTTTTAGTCCTAAGTTGCTTGTGGCCCAGGCTTCCCTATGCAGCCAGCTCCCAGGTTGCTGCCTCTGGCTTGCTGCTCCCGATCACATGCAAACTCTGAGTCTTTGTGCCTGGTCCCCCTCTGACCTCAGGATGTACTTCCTTTTCCTGTTTGCTTGGCATGACAGAGCCCTCTATTTGCTAGATGTTGGATTGGGTAATAGTGCCCTCCACTGGCTAGATCAGTAGGAGGGGAACAAAGGTGTCTAAAAATGAGCTTGTAGCTTCATTACAATATTTTATTTTTAAGTGATTGTTGTTTGTTTTCCAGTTCTAAATCTAATGTCTCACTTTGGTTCTTTCCTTAGATTAGCTATTGGTCCAAACCACAAATTTTGGATCCAGATCTGGATTTTGAACACCTCAAAATTTTGTGTGTGTGCATTGGCAGCTGGGAGGTTTGATTTGACACAATCTAAAGATAAAGGACACCTACAAAATCTGGATCTGGATAGGGTTCAGATTTCTCCCTCCCTGCCATTCATTCCAAACCCCATTGCTGCATACGACTCCTTGCAGATTTAGCCATATTTCTAGTCTTCAATATACTGGAAAACTGAATCACCAAACCACCTGTACATTATGAAAACACAGCCATGTCATATTTAGCATTCTCCTCTTCTCCCTTACTAGTTTTTCATCTCAATAAGGAAATAGCGTAAGTGTAATAATAACAAAGAAATCAGTTATTTAGGGGTCTTCTCTTTTTTCTTATTCCCTCAATCTCTTGGGTGTGTTTTGAAAACTTCAATAAAATGTTATGTTTAAAATCTAAGCAAGGAGTCCTTTCAATGAGGAATTCTGTCTCAGAAATATCCAGGACTAAATAACTGAGCAGGTGAGTCATGGAGCAGCCAAAAGTTAAAGAATCATAAAATTTTTACTACTATAGTACATTGCTTCTATTATCAATTCCTTTGAGCTTAAGACTTCCACAGCAGCATAAATATTTTAAGCCATTGAAGCAATTTGAATAATTTTAGTTTGTTCAGACATTAAAAATGCAACAGTGAAGGAGAGATGGTCTAAGTAATAGAATTCAGAATCAGAAGTATATACTCATAATTTCCTTTTAGGTTTACAGGCGCATGTAGTTATTCCCCAAAGAACAAATGAGTAAGTTTCAAGAGCATAAACAATGATTCAGATATACCTGTTATTAGCATTGCAGTTATTGTTTGGTAACTACTACACTCCAAAATTATTTCATTAGGAAAGCTGAGGCAGTAAGTTATCTTGACAGGCTATGAGGCCCAGCCTTGCACCCCAGAAATATACCATTTTACAGTGCTCAAGACTCCCTTGAACAGTGCAAACTCATTAGTTTGCCATTCCAGCAAAGGGTACTGGACGAGCAACAGCCCTTGTTAACCTCAGCTGACATTCTCTAAGAACTTCAACCAAAACCACACTGTTTTAAGTAAACTATAAAACAGATGTATTAACTACAGAAAGATAGATTTTAAGTGGTTATAAGTGACAGGCATAGAGATCAAAGTTGGTTACCTATGCAATAAAAATAAAGTCGCAGTCTAAAGTCTACAGCAGTGGTCCCCAACACAGTGCCCACAGGTGCCAGGGCACCCGCTGGGGTGTTTTTGTGCACCCGCAGAACATGCTGCCGGAGAATCACCTGCCGAAATGCTGCCGAGAAGCGTTGCCATTTCTCGGCGGTATTTCGGCAGCGAGGCTTCTTGCCGCTGCCGCTTTTCAGTGGCATTTCCGTGGCCGGTTCTTCGGTGGCCACGCTCGTCGGCGGCATATTGGTGGCGGAGTGTCCGGCGCCTTCCACAGCCTTCTGGGAATAGCAATATGTTATTCCCACAGAAAAGTTGGAGACCACTGGTCTACAGACTAAGCAAGACTTGAATCGAGCAGTTTCTCACACTAATAGATGTTATAGACAGCTCGCAGTTCTTAATGCACAGACTGAATTCCATTTCAGCCTGGGACCAATCTCCCTAGTTCAAAGTCTTTGTCTTCCCAACTATCCTCCAGGTGTTGAGATGGGTGAAGAGAGAGGCCAAATGATGATGTCACTGTCCCTCTTTTATATTTTCTTCTAGCTTCTAGGAAGATACTTTCTTTGTCACATGAATTAGGCTGCCTCCATTGTGCATGTGCCCTATGAGGGATGGCCCTGGGAGAGTGGATTCTCTTTAATGGGCCATTAACATATGTCTGGCTGGTCCTGATGTAAATCTGTCTCACTAAGTGCACCTTTGTTGCCCCTGAAAGGCTGGCTGTGGGTGTCTCCCAACACCCACAACATATTTCAGTAATACACACATAGCATAACTTCACATACAATGGTAATTCATACATATAATTCAACAGGATAGTAATGACTTCTCAAATGATACCTCACAAAGCCTACTTGTTACAAAACATACCATAATCATAGCACAGGGGTGAATATGGGGGTTCCAGGGTGCTATTTTGTGATACAGAGTGTTACAGCCACTTCAATAGGAATGAAAATCATCTGGCCAAGGACTAGCCAACATGTTAGGAGCTGTGTGCTACAGGAAACTAGCTGATTAAGTCATCTAATTATTTCATGCTTTTGTCTATTCTTCATGGTAAGGCCTATAAATCCATTACAATGGGTACCTCAGTCTGTTTGCAGCTTGGGGGTAGAACCAGAACAGTGACCTGGCAGCAGGTGAATGCCCACCCCCTGAAATTCCCTTGAGTATTATCCACCCCCTCGCCTCTACTCAGCAGCTGCCAGCTCCACCAGACCCCCTGCTGCAGAGCTTTTCTGAGGAAAATTCCAAACTATAGTTCAAATTTTTAAACAAACGATTCAGTTCAATAATGTCTGTCTAATTCCCAGCCATGCCCCGGGGCTGTATTTAATTTTAGAAAGATGGAGATTATCCCTTCAGCTCCGCTTCTCCTTGTGATGCGTTTGCAGCAGCTGGTGTCCCTGCAGGCTTCAGGGAAAGAGAGAGGCTGAGCAAAGCCAGAGGCAGAAGGTCTGTCTTCTGCCCTCCCCCCCGCATCTTATAAAGTGTCTCATTCGGAGCCAGCGGTCTGTAGAGAGTGCAGCTTCTCCCAGCCAAGGCCAGGCAGAGGGGCCTTGCCCGCTCCTTTCTGTAGGTAGGAAAGGAGCCAGGCAGGACTGGAAACAAGATGACTCTGGGGAAATAGCACCCTTCTCCCTCACCTACATGAAGAGAGCAAAGTCAGAAGGGCAGTGTGCCAGGTGGTAGAAGGCATCTGCATCCCTATAGCTCCTATCAGAAGCTATGCCTCTGACTGCAGAGCTCAGACACCTCCTCCCCCTATGCTTCTCTGCAGGTCACAGATGGAGGGCATAAGACACAGCATGGATGATGCCAGTGTGGAGATTTGTGGTAAGGAGCCTTCAGGGCCTAGTCTGCTCCCTTGCTGGCGCCTCTGTAATAGTCCCTCCTCTCACCCCACCCAGGAATCCCTGCTCATAGCCTAGGTTGAGACTGCCAGGCACAGGCTTAGACTATTATTTTTCCCGGTGGTTGCTCCACCCCCCTGCTCCGCCCCGAGGCCCCACTCTCACTCTGCCTCTTCCCGCATCTGCTCCCCAGGCCCAATCCTCACTCCGCCACTTCCTGCCCCCCACTCCGCCCCTCCCTAGAAGCCCCATCCCGCCTCGGCGAACAGTTGATCAGTGGCCTTGATGAACAGCTGCGGCTGGTGGGTGCTGAGCACCCCCTGGTTTTTATTATGGGTGCTTGAGCCCCAGATAGGGTTGCCAACTTTCTAATTGTACACAACCAAACACCCTAGCCCCGCCCCTTCCCCAAGGCCCCGCCCCTTCCCCAAGGCCCCGCCCCTGCCCCTTCCCTTCCCTGTGGCCCTGCCCCCTGCTCACTACATTCCCCCTCCCTTGGTGGCTCACTCTCTCCCACCCTCACTCACTTTCACTGGGCTGGGGCAGGAGCTTGGGGCGCAGGAGGCGGCTCCGGGCTGGGGGGATGGGCCAAGAGATTCGGAATGTGGGAGTGGACTGCAGGTTGAGGCAGGGGTTGGGGTGTGGGAAGGGGTACGGGCTCTGGACTGGGGGTGAAGGCTCTGGGGTGGGTCTGGGGATGAGGGGTTTGGGGTCCAGGAGGGGGCTCCAGGCTGGGGGGTTGGGCTGAGGGATTTGGCGTGTAGGAGGGGGCTGTGGGTTGAAGCAGGGGGTTGGGGTGCAGGAAGGGAAGAGGGCTCTGGGGTGGGGCTGGGGATGAGGGGTTCAGGGTGCGGGAGGGGGCTTTGGGCTGAGGTAGGGGGTTGGGGTGCAGGGGGGGTAAGGGCTCTGGGCTGGGGGGTGCGGGCTCTGGGGTGGGGCCGGGAATGAGGGGTTCAGGGTGTGGGAGGGGGCTCTGGGCTGGGGCAGGGGTTGGGGTGCAGTGGGGGTCAGGGGGGTGGGCTAGGGGGCCAGGCTCTGGCATGGGGCCAGGGATGAGGGCTTTGCAGTGCAGGAGGGGGCTCCAGGTTTGGGGGGGGCTGAGGGCTGGGGCAAGGGGTTGGAGCTCAGGGTTGGAGCGCAGCTCCCGGTCAGTGGTGCAGCAGGGGGCACTAAGGCAGGCTGCCTGCCTGTCCTGACACCAGGTTGCACATCTGCTGGAAGCAGCCAGCAGGTCCAGTGCTAGTAGGCTCGGGGGGAGGGGGGGTGCGGGCGGGAGGCTCCATGAGTGCTGCTGTCACCTAATGGGAGTGTAGAGCCAGTGCTTGGGGCAGGGGCAGCGTGTGGAGCCCCATGCCCCCCCCCCCCAGGAGCCGGACATGCTGGCTGCTTCCTGGGCACGGTGCGGTGCCAGGACAGGTAGGGACTAGCCTGCCTTATACCCGCAGCACCGCGGACCGGACCTTTAACGGCCCAGGGTCCCTTTTTGACCGGGTGTTCTTGACCGGGTTTTTGACCGGACACTTGGTCACCTATCGCCCCAGAGCACTTATAGAGTCAGCACCTATGCTGCCGGGGAAAGAGACCTATCTGGCCTCCCATATAAATCCCATGCAATAGAGAGGAGTAGAACTTCTAGGGAATCCATCCTTGTGCCTGTAGCCAGAATATTCCTTCAGAGACCAAAAAGAGCCCAGGTGGGGAAGAAAGACAGTGGGATTTCCCTGTTCTTTCAAGGACGTTAGCCACTTGAAATATTTTTAGAGCAATCTGAGCCCAATTTTGTTCCCCCTCTGATGCAGGATTAGGGGGATAAACTCAAAGGAGAAGCAAATGAATACTAAAATCAGTACTGTTTCCCTGATCCATTTTTATAGGGTACAGCATATGGGATAATCACCAGTGTTGGTTTCCCCTGCTCACCCTCACATGATGCTGCATGGCAGATCACTGCAGAAAAGACCAGGCTATAGACATGAGCTGATTCCTCTAGGCATGCACACACATCCCCTTACTTAGCGAAATCTTCCTCCTTAGGAAAGGAAGGCCAGGAGTCCAAATCAGAGTTAGGGAATCAAATAAATAGACTATATTAAAAAGAAAAACAAAAGAGAATCTTAGATCTGCAGCTGCCTTAGACATGCTATAGCTATGTATTCACTCCTCATGCACCCTGGGAAGGTGTAGTTGAAGGAGAGAGATTTCCTACCACACCTAAAAGATTGGGCACATATTGGGCTGTTTTGCCCAGCTGCCACTATGCATCACCATCCCCAGATGCCAATGTTAGTGTTTCCAGATTTTGCTGAGGTTGCCTTGTCTCACCACCACTTTCATCTTCTTCCCACAGCAGATGGCTATGGAATGACGAGGGGGACAGCAGCCCCCATGTGGAAGAACGGGCAGTCAGATGTGGAAGAGCTGGGAATAAGTAAGGGGCCTCTTGGCCCGCCATTTATTTCTATCTACTCCACTCACCCGCCGGCCTCCATTTTATAAGGCCAGAAGGTTCCTCATTGTGCACCAGTCAAAACTTAAGCTGGTATGTGGCTATTTTCCCTTGGCAGGACTCTGCATTGCTAACTGGGGGAGATTTTTACCTGCAAGAGCAGTCTCCTCACTATAAAGCCCTTTACAGTCAGCCAAGTCCAGGCAGGCATCAGCTCTATCCTTTGAAAACTCCGGGGTGGCAGCAGGCTAACAAAAATAAACAAATCTGAAAGGTCATTGGACTCCCCTAAGTGCCCTGATTTGCTTTCACAAGCAATGCTAACGTGGCTGGACAGTATTGCAAGTATAGTCGCTTTCTAACTAAAATTGCACAGCGTAAGGGCTTCTTCCTGGAGAGGAAGGGGAAGAGTGGGATTCAAATCTGTTTCTTGTAGGTATACAGGATGGATTCTCAGATCAGATGCTCAGACAAATCAGCGATCTTAGTGATACAATGGGAAACTTTACGGGGAGCTGAAGGTATTCAGAATCATAAGAAAAATTAACTTAGAAGCATGGTGCCTGCCAGTGACTGTGGGGAAGGACCACAGGTCACATGGCAATCTGAAGCAGTGTGAAGTACAACTAGGGTTGACAGGTGTCTGGTTTTTGACCAGAACATCCAGTCGAAAAGGGAAATTGGTGGGGTGTGTGTGGGAAGAGCAGCAGCTGCTGCTGGAGCCTGGAGGAGCGGCTCTGCTTAGCAGCTGCTGCTCTTCCTGCCCCCCAGCCTGACAGAGAGAACTCTCAGACTCCTGGACTGGGCTCCAAAGTAGGTACCGGTGCCATTGCAGGAGGGGGGAGGCTGTAACCTGTCTGCCCACCTGTCCGGCTGTGCCCCAATTTCCCAACCCCAGCCCCTCGCTCCAGGGACTCACCCCGGATCTGCTGTGCCCTGATTTTTCCACCCCAGTCCCTTGCTCCAGGGACTGACCCCCCAGCTCCTCTGTGCCCTGATTTCCCCACCCCAGCCCCTCATTCTGGGGACTGACTGCTGCCGTGCCCTACTGTGCCCCAATTGGGCAGGCGGGCAGGCTTTGCGTCAGCTGCTCCCAGCCCTACTCTGCAGGCAGCGGGTGAGTCCTAGGGAATGGGGGAGTGAGCGACAGGGGGTGGAGGTGGACAGCGAGTGATGGGTGGACAGGCAGGCAGTGGGCAGGGTCTCGGAGGAAGAGGTGGGACAGGGGGCAGGGGCCCAGGGAAGGGGTGGGGCATGGGTGTTCTCTTCTCAGGGATTTGAATGTTGGCAATCCTAAGTACAACAGGGGAAAATACCTCTTTGCAAGTGGTAGCTAGAACAAGTACAGGGTCACTGGCTGCCTTCTATTGCTTCAGAGCTATCTGCAGGTCTCCCAACCAATCCCATCTGAAATTAGACCCCTCGATTAGTGCCAGGATCTCTCAGTTTGGAGACTGAAGGACTATATATAGCTTTGATCAACCTGGTCTCTGGACATTGTCCAGAAGAGGTACCCTATGCAATGAATTACAAGAACAGCTTTGTCCCATTCCCACTCCCAGCAACCCACTGAAAGGCCATGACACGAATGAAATAATCGATCATCTCCTTCAGCGTAGAACATTGCAACCGGCTCCCCATCCTATTTCTAGCCTCAGACACTCAAGGATGAGCAGAGCTCAGTCTGAAACATCTAAATAAGTTCTTAAAGTAGGTCTGACTTCAGAGCATTCCCATTTTACCACCTCATACAATTCTTATGTTTGGGAATCTTTTTCTTTTCCTAATTACAATCATTCTAGTCTGTTCTTACAAGTGCTCCCAGTGGGTGTCTCCAGGATCAAGGTAGCAATAATATTGATTTTCAGAGCTGAGTGAATAAAGGATATGTCACGCCCTGCTCCCTCAGAAATACTGAAAAAATTAAAGAAAAGTGTAGTTTCAAGTCAAACCAAAAAGAATGTTGTAACCGTGCCTTTGTGGGTCACAACTGAGAATACCAAATTCAGAATACTGCTGAGAAATAGGGCGGACACACCCCAAAACTAGAGGTTATTCTCCCATGAGATATACCAAACCAGCAAGAAAAGTAAACTTGAATTTCACCACACTGACTAACAAGAAGTCATAAAAGCCGTTTCCTTAGGTATTCCAGTCCTTGTATCACCCCCAAAAACACTGGATTTAAAGATGGGTGGTTCTTTACAACCAGTCTCATCAAATAAAAAGTTCTTCTGATCCCAAAGGACCAGCCAGGTCAATATATAACTCAGATCTTATGCAAAAATCATGCTGATGCCAATCCTTTAGTATCTAAAATCTAAAGGTTTATTTATAAAAAGAAAGAAAGGCGAGAGTTAAAATTGGTTAAAGGAGTCAAATACATACAATAAATGTTCTTGGTTCAGGCTTGTAGCAGTGATGAAATAAACAGTTGGCTAGATAAGTCTCTGGTTGTTTCCAAATCATTGGAAGGGCCTCAGTTCCTTGCTTAGAATGTTCCCATTAATATAAGTCCATAGTCCAGAGGTTTGAGCAGGAAAGATGCAAAATGGAGGTGTTTCCAAAGCCTTTTATAGCTTCTGCCATGTGGAGGGAAAACCCTCAGTACAGCTGTGGAAAATTACAGGTAAAAGATGGGAGTTTGCAGTCACATGGGCAAGTCACCTGTCCATGCCCGATTTCACTTAGTCATAGAAGGAAGCCATTACCTATACTTCAGATGGAATGTCCACAGGAAAGTCCGTTCAATCTAGATGGGCGTCTCCCATGGTCCATTGTGAGTTAAGTGTCCTTTTGATGGGCCACTCAATTTGAATAGTCCCTTCAAGACGTGCTGGCTAACTACCTTTGTGGGAGTTACCCCAGGAGCAAACATTTGAAATCCAGGTATAGAGCCAATACTCATAACTTCAAATACAAAAATGATACAGACAGCATAATCATAACCAGCAAATCATAACCTTTGCATAGACATCTTACATGCCACATTTTATACAAGTTTTGTTGAAAATATATAACAGTGGTTGCAACAATGATCTATATGGTCATATTTTAATCAAATAACAACACAGATGTCTCTCAAATGTTGGCGAATTGAGTAGTCAAAAAAATGTCAAGTCAGATCAAAATGAAATGTTCTGTTTCAATCTGACCCAAAACTTTTTCATTTTGATTTTAGGGCATTTTGATAAGCAAAGGAGGACTAGATTCACAACATGGCCAGGGACGAGGCCTCCCTTATAATCTTAAGATCTGTGGTTAGAGAACTCACCTATACATGGGAGATCCAGATTGGGTTCTCTCCTCTGCGTGATGTGAAAAAGGGATTTGAACTTGGGACTTCCACATTTTAAGAGAGTGCCCTAACAACAAGGCTAGGGAACATTCTCTTATCTGTCTTCCTCGATCTCTCCTGTTGAAGTGGTTCCCCCTTTTTAACTAAATAGTCGTTAGAGCAGGATCCAGAACTTGGGTCATCTACCTTTTATGTGAGTACGCTAACCAACAGGTGATAGAGTCATTGTCACTTGGTTTGCCTTTGCCTAGTGAGTATTCATTGTCATGAATGACCATGACTTGCCACTAAGACAGGTTTCAGAGTAGCAGTCGTGTTAGTTTGTATTCGCAAAAAGAAAAGGAGTACCTGTGGCACGTTAAAGACGAACAAATTTATTTGAGCATAAGCTTTCGTGAGCTACAGCTCACTTCATCTTCATTTATTATGCTCAGATAAATTTGTTAGTCTCTAAGGTGCCACAAGTACTCCTTTTCTTTTTGCCACTAAGAGTAGCTCTTACTCCCGGAAGTCTCTTTGTCATTATAAGTAAGTTTGTTTGGCTGGAGATCTATTTGCACCTGAAAACTGTAAATAAAGTGCCCGGTAGCCTCTCTGTATCAGGACCTAGGATGTGAAGTGGTGTATGACCTCCATTTGGGCAAGGTGCCTGCTATATGTCTTCCCATGTTTTCCACTGCTCTGCAGAATACAAAAGATAGGAACAAGAGAGTGGCAGTGATGCTATTTGTGCCGTTTTGGCTGAAGAGACTATGGCTGTCAGGCCTGATTAATCTAGCATTGGATCATCAGATGCATCGTGGATTGATTTAAATCAAAGAGATTAATTAATCGATTTTAATCAGCATGCAGCAAACCTGGATTTAAATAATTGATTTTAATCGTGTTTTACATTTGGACTTCAGTTATTTTCCTAAAGAAAGGTTGATTCTCATTGGTTGGTAATCATTAAAACAGGCTGATTTGCAATTAAATATAGGCTCTACAATAAAGATGGTGCTACTTTTGTCTAATCAGGATACACATATATACTTATTTAAGCAATTATAGAGCTTAACTAGGCTTGAAATAATTCAATTTTATTTGTTTATGGTTTTGACAGATATTGTTTATTGAAGCATTTTTTTCAATATTGATTTAAATTTTCACAGTGGTGGGAAGCTGTGGGGTGTTCAGACAATTATTTAATGATAGTAGACACTGAGATTCAAAAAGTTAAAAGTTTTATAACTGTTAAAACACAAATTGTCAAAATCACATGTCAAAATATACAGAGTAAATATCCTTAAATCAAACTAATAAGTTCTCAAGCAGCATTTTTCTTATTTTGCCTATCCATACATTTTGATTATTATCAATGGAAATATTATTTTCCAGTCAATTTGTGTGCATGGTGAAATTAACATATACCAACATTTACAGATAAAAATCTAATCATTCCAAGACTAAGCTTAACTTTCATTTATTCAAATTCTTAATGTTTATATTGGAAAATGACGAATAATGTATTTCTTATTTTCTAGATGATGAACTTTTTACTTGCAGTTTGTGTCAAGCTCTATTTGAATGAAAGCTCAAATTCAATTAAAAATGCACAAAAAGTTTTATTTACTAAAAAATTAAATGCTATCTTAAGTGTGCTGAAGACGTAAAAAAGTTTATTAAAACATATTTTGCATTGAAAACGAACTGATTTGTTAAACTAAGTTAGTATTTTGTGTGGTTAGTGAATTGAACTGATTGTTTCTGGTCATCATGTCCTTCAAGATTTGAGAAGTAGTAGTTCTCATCTTCTCACACCTGGTTTTTATTCATAGACTGGAAAAGGAAAACAAGCTTTTCTACATTTCAAATCCCAATTCATTTCTTAGCTTTGAATAATCTAGTCATTAAACTGAACTAGTTGAACAAAACTGAAAAGAAGAAACTTCATCTCTGCATCTGCTGTCAAAAGCTGGTTTAGCACTTGAACAAACTCTGGTTCCAGATGCTTAGCTTGTAACTTCCACTAGGTCAGTGGTCTGAATTTCTTTAAAACTTCTGCAGATATGTACTGCTTAATATTATTTTTTGTAATTAATTTAAAGGATTGTAATACATAGCAAGCTTAGACCTTAGCATGGGTTGTCAATTCAAATTTAATTTTAAATACGTTTATTTTAATTTTTATGTATTTAAATACAAAATTCATTTTTGTTTAGTTTTTAAAAAGATCATTGAGTTTTATCCAGCCTGGCTAGATGTCTATCTCAGAACAGACCTATGCTATTGCAAAACCAGCCCTCCATCCAGGACCACACAGGCCTAAGCTGAATATTTGGATCAAGTTATTATAGCTATCATGGACTCCAAAACAGAAGTCAACAAACAGAGGTTATTCTGTTATGGGGTGCAAAGTCTATAGTTTAACTGACATGTTAAACCAAAGACAAGGTGGGTGAGGTAGTATCTTTTATTGGACCAACTTCTGTTGGTGAGAGAGAGACAAGCTTTAAAGCTACACAGAGCTCTTCCTCAGGTCTGGGAAACACACTCAATGTAACAGCTAAATAGCAGTCAATAGTTTACCATAACTAGTTAGCACATGTGCTAAGGGACCTTTCAATGTGAAGTGGCCCATTAACACCCCTGTACTCATAGGACAAAGGCGGGGGCTGGGGGGGGGGAGCGTAGTGGGTTACAGATTGTTGTAATAACCCATAAATCCAGTGTCTCTGTTCAGTCCATGATTTTTAGTGTCTTGCAAAGTTATGAATTAACCTCTCAGGCTCGTCTTTTGAAAGTGTGCAGGTTTCTTTTGAGAATGAGGACTGAGAGGTCAGCTATAGAGTGATTGTTTTGTGAAAAGTGTTCACGCACAGGTGATACGGTGTTTTTGTCTATTTATTTTCCTTTGTGAGTTCATTTGAGAGTGTAGTGATTGTTTGCTTTCACCCACCTATTTGTCATTGGGGCATTTAGTGCACTGGATAAGGTACACCACATGTTGGGATAGGCATGTCCAGGATCTGTGGCTCTTGAAAGGTTTGTTATGTAGGGGTGCCATATTTCAGGTTCCCAAAAAGAGGACACTGCGGGGGCTTGAGGGAAGGAGGAGCTTGAATGGGGGTACAGTTGAGGGATCTGGAGAGGGTACATATGGCGGGGGTACTCACAGGGGGTGGGGGGCAGTGATGCTCTCTGTCTGGGTGGTAGGGTGGCTGGCGCAAGCCCAGGATGCGGCGACAATGGCCAGTCAGTGCCTCCCTGCAGGACCTCCTCCCCAGGGCTGGGAGCCAGAGCCTGTATGGGTGAGATCCAGCAGCTGCAGGGGAATGTGGCTGCAGCGAAATGGACCAATCAGCTGCTGATGCAAGGGAGGGACCAATTGAAGAGCAGACCAATCAGGGCTCTGAAAAAATCCAGACATTTCTTATTTAAAAAATCTTCCCAGACAGACAACGGAGCCTCAAAAAAGAGGCAGTGCCTGGGGAAACTAGGACACATGGTAACCCTACTGTTATGGGGGGTGTTGATCGTTGTAGAAGTGAAGAAATGTCTGCAGGTTTTGCCTCTTTTGTTGAGGCAAGGTCTGGTGCCGCTTTGAGTTGGTGTGTCCTGGTCACTCTGTATTTGACCTATCACTCCTCATCCTCAAAGGAAACCTGCACAACACTTTGAAAAGGTAAGTCTGGGAGCTGAAATTCATAACTTTGCTAGACACTAAGAATCATAGTCATAATAAAGACATTTATGGCTTATTACAACAATCTGTAACCCACTGACTTCCCCCGCCATTGCCCTTTTTGTCCTATGACTACAGAGATGTATAAGAATGCTCAAACAAAAACGTCAACTTTCTATGATATAATGTTCTCAGCATGTTCAAGAAAAAGAAATTCCATACAGATCCCAATCTTAACTATTTCCCTAGGGCATCAACATTATTCCAACCTTGCAAGGTCATGCAGTATGACCTTGGAATTTCATCCTGTTCCTTACAGCATGACACAGATTGAACTACTTCAGGAGGTGTCGTTATACTTCCTGTCCATTAGACTAGGCTTCACGATGGCTACTATCTCCTCTCAGTGAGGGGTTGTTTTTTTCCCCGAAGTTGGGAGCTTTGTTTAACAAGACCCAGTACTGTAGTTTTAATTCAGACTTCTAGTCTTCACACCTATCATCATAACGTTCATTCCCTAAGTAAATTCAAGATATATTCCATCCTTAGGAGCAATGACATCCTCAGGGTTGAGTAGTCTTGTCTTCTGTATTGAGATATGCTAGACATCTTCATGGCCATCCATACATAAATTTCACCAAATTCTGCATATTGATTATCCAGTCCTAGCTAATGCCATTTCCTTTCTTTTAGCAGAAGTCTTCTCCAAACCTTAGTGCCCAGGAGAAATGGAGGAGATAATTATATATAATCTTTCTCATTTTGGATGTCCGCTTTTAAAGGATGACCTTGTCCCCACCTTAGAGGCCCACTGCTATGAAAATCCCATTGTAACAGCTCTATGGACCTTACAAAGAAGGATAGGAAAATGTATCCAGGCTTACTTGAATATTAGTCCACAGATCTTGCCCACCCTGAAGACAAATGGATCATCCAGAATAGAGATGGAAATTGACACTGAAGGGTTTGGGTTTATTGTCAGTAGTTGGAATTTACCCTGTCCTGCTATAAGAGAACTCATTGTAGTTCTTCAAAGTACATTTAACACAGTCTATAACTTAGGAAAATAGATGAGAATTATTCTGGCTGTTGTGCTTCTTGGCACAGTCAGGCAGCTGAGTGTGTCCTGCTTCTGAGTATCCTGCAGTCTCTGTGTTCAGGAACCACAGTGAGACCAGGGAGATAAAGTTTAAACCAGAACTCTTTATTAGTTACATGACAAGATGGCACCTATAGATTATGAGTATGCAGACCCTGAGTGTGTCTGTATCATGTGAAAGACCTCTTATACTCGGAGGCCCTCTGGTGAATATGCATGACTAATTCTAAAGAGACGGTAACACAGTATTCTACACTGGATGTGCAAGTTATATCTCCTGGAGGGAACTTAAGGAGATGGGGCTTTTCCCTGCTGCCAGTGACTGACAGTTCTGATTTTGCCTTCAAGCTGCCAGCATGCTGAAGTACCCATTGTAATGGATCTGTGGACCTTATTACTTGAAGAAAAGACATTTTTTAGGTAAACAGGGATAAATTTTCCTAATGAATGAACAATTATATATGGAGGGAGGGACATAACGACACCGGTACTGAAGCTGGGAGCTGATATATGAGAGAGAGAGAGAGAGAGAGAGAGAGACTGGTGAATGGTGGAGAGTGTAGGAACTGGGAATTTAGTGTATCTAACTTTTAAATACAAAACCAAACAGGGCACTCATAAGGTATTTTCATTCTGATCACTCTGCTTATATATTGTAACCTTTTCCTCTCCCTACATCAGACTTTATTTTACATCAGACTGTGTCTTCAGGGCAGGGATTGTCTTCCTCTGTGTTTGGAAAGTGCCTGGCATGCTGTGGGCACTGCTGGTATCTAAATAATAAAAACTGATGACTATTTTATTTCACACTGTTTTCAGGTTGCCTACAGCAAAAGAACACTTCAACATTAGAGTATAGGATCTGCCATATGGGATTAGATCACTCTTGTCCATCTAGTCCAGAATTCTGCCTCTAGCAGTGGCTAATACCTGATCTGTCAGAGGAAGTTTGGGGGGGGGGGGCGGAGGGGGGGAACTCTCCTTGAATGCCAATTGTGCAAAGCTGTAAATTTGAGGAAAAATCATTCCTGACTCCATGTGGTGAGCATCATGCCCCTTGAAGCTTGATAATAGTCAAATATTTGCTGAATAAATTTGATGAATATTTCTCTTTTTGGATGAATACAGTATTCAATGATTCGCTCTTGGCATTATTCAACAAGCTATGTAGCAGGTCAAATAGCGTTAATTAAATAGTAGTATGTTTCACCATGCAAGTGCTCCAGGGACCACCAGAAATGCTGGATTTAGAGACAACCTTCCACTTTTTTCTAGTAAAAGAGAGATTCGATTTGGGCAATAAATAGGATTCTAATGGCCCATTCTGAGGACTTCTCATCACATACAACACTGCATATCTATCTCAACAACATTCAGTTCTTATTTACTCCTTGTTTTCTGAATATGTAGAAAATTCCTGATAAATTATCAATCCCTTAGCAATGTAAAAATTCCTCAGTATTATCAATCTCTTCATTTTCTCAATTCTTATGAAAACCTTTTATTAGGTCACCTTGAAATAGTTCCTTTTGCACTGGTAAGAAATTGAACTCTCTTAACTCTTCCTCATAAATAAGATCATTCCTAGTTCCCTTTGCTTTGTGGTTCATCTACTCCAAGATCACATCGTCACTGCTTGGATTCATGATTTCAGTTTTTTTCCAGAATAATCTCTAAATGTGTTTCTTTCTCAGTGTCCTGACAAGACTCTTCTATTTAGTACGATACCTGCTTCAGAAACATAGGCCCAGCTGTGTAATGTTTATTGGTACTACTTACATGAATAAATGCTCACCACGGTAAGGATTGGCAGTCTGGTTCTAAATCTTTATTAATAGACTGATCATATGGGAACGCAAAAGATAAATGAATAATATTATCTTATTAATACAGATACTACTTTGCTCTGTTGAAATAACAAGCTCTCGATAAACCTTGTCATATGATATTCATGCTGTAACACACTTGAACAAAAGTACATTTGTTCTGTAATAAATAACTGGTGGCTGTACATATTATTGCCAACCTCAAGAGATCAAAAACATGAGTCAGACCCTCAAAATCATGCGATTAGCCCAAAAATCATGATTTTTTTTTAAAATTAAATTGGTTTTTAGTCTGTCTTTTGACTATTTAACTCCCTCTATTTCTCTGTTCATGTGCATGTGAGATAATTTCCGGTTGAGAAGTCAGCCTTTAATGAACACAGAAATGTGTTTCAGAGTAGCAGCCGTGTTAGTCTGTATTCGCAAAAAGAAAAGTAGTACTAGTGGCGCCTTAGACACTAGCCAATTTATTTGAGCATAAGCTTTTGTGAGCTACAGCTCACTTAATCAGATGCATTCAGTGGAAAATACAGTGAGGAGATTTATATACACAGAGAACATGAAAAAATGGGTGTTATCATACACACTGTAAGGAGAGTGATCACTTAAGGTGAGCTATTACCAGCAAGGGGGGGAAGAAAACCTTTTGTAGTGATAATCAAGGTGGGCCATTTCCAGCAGTTAACAAGAACGTCTGAGGAGCAGTGGGGGGGGAGGGAATAAACATGGGGAAATAGTGTTACTTTGTGAAATGACACATCCACTCCCAGACACTATTTCCCCATGTTTATTCCCTTATGCTCAAATACATTGGTTAGTCTCTAAGGTGCCACTAGTACTCCTTTTCTTTTTACAGAAATGTGTGCCTCTCCCTGGGCTGCTGAGCTGGAGACTTCACTTATCTTCTCCTTATCCCACCCCTCCACTCACATCGGTGGTAGAGTTTTACACCCATTTGGCATGCGTGTGAATGCCTCCACAAGGTGTAAGGGAGAGGAAGGACTGTGTTGTGAAGGGGTACCTTTTAGAGCATGCCAGCAGGGTCTATATGGGGCAGTCAGAGCGCATCAAGTTAGTTTTACAAATAACATCCCTCTGGCCTGTTTTGCCATGCTGTGTATACAAGCCCTCTATGGTCTGTATACTGCTTGTACTCGAGAAAGGTGGTATCATAGGCCCTGTATAGATAGTTTTGCATGAGAAGCAGCAAAAGAATTTCTAGTAATTAAGGAACTGGAGAGAAATATGAAGCTCATAATTCTTTATCATTCTAGTAAATACAATCCATGCTATCGCTCAAAATATCTAACCCAAAAGTCTAGTTTGTGACTGCGCCCTTGGGCAGTCCAGCTTCTAAAGATGTGTGCAGCTTCCTCTTGAACTAATTCATTTGACTTGCTTCTATTTTTGCCTTTGCCATCTTTTTGTGCCAAATTGATTTTAAAGGTCTATAACAGGGACATTTAAGGAGAGAAAATGGGGTGTGTGGGCTGTATTTCCCCCATTTAAAGTTGAACTGGATTAATTCTTTGAGTGGTAATGGCAATATTTGCTTGAAGAGATAGGAACTGCCCATCTGGACAGGGATTTTACTCTACATTCATTTTTGTAAAAGAAATTCTGTGTAAATTGCATACCCTTTCTCACTTTACTCCCTGACTTGCTGCTTTTGAATTAGTTGCTGTCTCAGGGCTTAGCTACACTTGCGAGTTACAGCGCAATAAAGGAGCCCCGGGCGCACTAGCTCACTATCCGTCCTCACTGGCAAGGCAGTAGAGCGCTCTGACTCTGCGGCTACAGTGCTGCTGGTACTCCACCTCGGCGAGTGGAATAACGTTTGCTGCACCCCAGCTGGAGCACCGCAGCGCCAGTTTGAACGAGGTGTTGCTTTACTGCGCTCTAATCAGACTCTGGAAACATCCCATAATCCCCTTAAGTCAAGTGGCCACTCTTGTCATTGTTTGGAATCAGCTGTAGGAATGCAGAAATGCCCGTTGAAATCTCCGTTTCTGACAGCCGGCTGCTTATCTCCTCTGAGACAAAGCAACCATTACTGTGGAATGCTGTGTGTGAGGGAGGTGAGGGGGAGAGGGGAGGTCTGCTGCTGTCTGAACTTACAAGACAGCATGCTGAAATGCTTTCAACCCCCCAAAAACCCACTCTCTCTCCCCCCACATACACACAACACACTCCCTGTCACACACACAGCCCCCCAATTTGAAAAGCATGTTGCAGTCACTTGCATGCTGGGATAGCTGCCCAGAATGCACTGCTCCCAATGCTACTGCAAGTGGCGCAAATGTGGCCATACCAGTGTGCTTGAAGCTGTCAGTGTGGACAGACTGCAGCGCTTTCCCTACTGCGCTCTCTGAAGGCTGGTTTAACTCAAAGCGCTCTACATCTGCAATTGTAGCCATGCCCACAGTTGATTAGTAACAAGCGGTTCCTTTTCTAGTATGAACTTCAATGTCTCTCCTGAAAACTTTCTCATAGACTTGCTCCCTAATGGCCCATTTCTAGCTAACCTCTCTCACAAAGCACACATTAAATCACCTCCTCTTTCCTTCTCCTCGGAGGGGATTCAGTTCTTTTTTCTTAGAACCTGACCCAATGCTCAGTGAAGCCAATGGAAAGCCTCTCATTTGGATCAGGCCTATTCTCCCTTCATCTCCCACTATATCAGAATTTGTCACTCTTTGGTTTTGTTTATTAACCAGTCACATCTCAACTTTGCTTGCCAATAGCTAATTTCTTCCCATAGGGGCTGAATGACAAACAGTACATAAAAACCAGATGGTTTTGTATTTTGTCTGCGTGTGGGCTGAACAATGTTATCCAGCTCTCCACCCCGCAGGGGGGAAGCTATGGCAAGTGGACTTTAGAGGTAAGAGGAACTGGACAAACTGAAACAAATGCAGTCAGTAACCCTATGCAAGTCTTTGACCTGAATCCAAGAAACACTGCACATATGCATTCTGTTATTTGATTTGACTCAGAGTCAGTGAAAGGGATGTTACTTAGCATTTTGAAATATTTGGCAACAAAACAACTACATGTGAATTGTGTTGCAAGAGAGGATGTGATATAAGCCAAAGATTTTTTTCTTACAGATAAAATGTGGCTCTGGACCTGCAAGATTAGGATATCTCCAGTACAAACATCCAGGTACTAAAAGGGGAGTTCAGACACATCCGATGACATACTTATTAAGTTTGAAATGTTGCAAAAACTCTTGCCTCCTAGACAGCTGCACTGCTCACAGCTACATTACCATTTGGAAGGAAAAGGCTGAACCTTCTCTTGAAAATCCTTCCTTTAAAATTTTTTTTTCCCATGAAGCCAATTAATATTACTTTCTCCTGCGTAACTGCTATTGGTAATGTAAAACTAGCACAAAAAGCCCATAACTATGGTACTGCTATGCATCTCTACCATATTGTGGCCTGTTTCTTTATGTTTGATTGGGGCTAAGGCTTTCCTTTGTGGGCCCTGATACAGCAATCTGAGCAGATACTTGCTTCCATACAGAGGCTCGTTCAGTGAATTTTGGTGTGCACAGGAGTTTGTCTGCAAGGATCAGATTGCAGGATCAAGGCTTATGGTAGTAAAATTCTCAAGCCCGATGCCCATTTCTTCTAGGCTATGTACAGCACCAAGTGCATGGTCCTCTGTCACGCTAATACATATTATTTCTCCAGGAATGGTTTTGTGGCTAAGGCACTGGCTTGGGATATAGGAGAACCAAGCTCAATTCCATGCTCTGACACAGCCTTCCTGTATGGCCTTGGTTAAATCACTTACTTTCCCTTAGCTCCCCATGTTATACCAATAAAATAAAAACCAGCAAGATCTTATTAAAGGGGAAAAGGCAAAATACCACATTTATTGTGAATACAGAAAGAATCATAGTAAGTAGTTAGTTATAACTATAACATTCCATTCAATCTCATATTTATTCACACATTCGTTCATACACACACACACACACACAGAGACACACACACACAGAGGTTCTACAAGGTTGTTATCATAGTTTCCAGCCTTAGAGTTGTTCATGCCAAGCCACTGGCCAGGTGGCCTGGACATGAGGAGGGAGCAGGGCCTTGTCATATGCTCATCTGATGCTCCTGGAAGTTGGTTTGCAGAATCAGACCCCAAAGTTCTCACTTTCTAGAGTCCATTTTTACAGGAATTTCTTCCTATGCCAGTCTACAGGAATTGCTTCATCATGCTGTTGCTGAATCAATCAGCAGATCATAGAATCATAGAATATCAGGGTTGGAAAGGACCTCAGGAGGTCATCTAGTCCAACCCCCTGCTCAAAGCAGGACCAATCCCCAATTTTTGCCCCAGATTCCTAAATGGCCCCCTCAAGGGTTGAACTCACAACCCTGGGTTTAACAGGCCAATGCTCAAACCACTGAGCTATCCCTCCCCCACAAGGATTTGAGCATAAGCTTTCGTGAGCTTGAGCTGTAGCTCACGAAAGCTTATGCTCAAATAAATTGGTTAGTCTCTGAGCCCTGGTCTACACTAGGACTTTAGGTCGAATTTAGCAGCATTAAATCGATGTAAACCTGCACCCGTCCACACGATGAAGCCCTTTATTTCGACTTAAAGGGTTCTTAAAATCGATTTCCTTACTCCACCCCTGACAAGTGGATTAGCGCTTAAATCGGCCTTGCCGTCTCGAATTTGGGGTACTGTGGACACAATTCGATGGTATTGGCCTCCGGGAGCTATCCCAGAGTGCTCCATTGTGACCGCTCTGGACAGCACTCTCAACTCAGATGCACTGGCCAGGTAGACAGGAAAAGAACCGCGAACTTTTGAATCTCATTTCCTGTTTGGCCAGCGTGGCAAGCTGCAGGTGACCATGCAGAGCTCATCAGCACAGGTGACCATGATGGAGTCCCAGAATCGCAAAAGAGCTCCAGCATGGACCGAACGGGAGATACGGGATCTGATCGCTGTATGGGGAGAGGAATCCGTGCTATCAGAACTCCGTTCCAGTTTTTGAAATGCCAAAACCTTTGTCAAAATCTCCCAGGGCATGAAGGACAGAGGCCATAACAGGGACCCGAAGCAGTGCCGCGTGAAACTGAAGGAGCTGAGGCAAGCCTACCAGAAAACCAGAGAGGCGAACAGCCGCTCCGGGTCAGAGCCCCAAACATGCCACTTCTATGATGAGCTGCATGCCATTTTAGGGGGTTCAGCCACCACTACCCCAGCCGTGTTGTTTGACTCCTCCAATGGAGATGGAGGCAATATGGAAGCAGGTTTTGGGGACGAAGAAGAAGATGATGATGATGATGAGGTTGTAGATAGCTCACAGCAAGCAAGCGGAGAAACCGGTTTTCCCGACAGCC
The DNA here is from genome assembly GCF_965140295.1 of Lepidochelys olivacea. NCBI lineage: Eukaryota > Metazoa > Chordata > Testudines > Cheloniidae > Lepidochelys > Lepidochelys olivacea. Next base: position 274,443,220 of record NC_140411.1, read on the forward strand.
AGGAACTGTTTCTCACCCTGGACCTGGAGCCAGTAGCCCCCGAACCCACCCAAGGCTGCCTCCTGGACCCAGCAGGCGGAGAAGGGACCTCCGGTGAGTGTACCTTTTAAAATACTATACATGGTTTAAAAGCAAGCATGTGAAAGGATTACTTTGCCCTGGCATTCGTGGCTCTCCTGGATGTACTCCCAAAGCCTTTGCAAAAGGTTTCTGGGGAGGGCAGCCTTATTGCGTCCTTCATGGGAGGACACTTTACCACTCCAGGCCAGTAACACGTACTCGGGAATCATTGTACAACAAAGCATTGCAGTGTATGTTTGCTGGCGTTCAAACAACATCCATTCTTTATCTCTCTGTGTTATCCTCAGGAGAGTGAGATATAGTTCATGGTCACCTGGTTGAAATAGAGTGCTTTTCTTCAGGGGACACTCAGAGGAGCCCATTCCTGCTGGGCTGTTTGCCTGTGGCTAAACAGAAATGTTCCCCGCTGTTAGCCACAGGGAGGGGGGAAGGTTGAGGGGGTAGCCACGCGGTGGGGTGAGGCAAAATACTACCTTGTAATGAAAGCACATGTGCTATGTATGTAATGTTAACAGCAAGGTTTACCCTGAAAGAGTGTAGCCACTGTTTTATAAAATGTGTCTTTTTAAATACTGCTGTTCCTTTTTTTTTTTCTCCACCAGCTGCATGTGTTTCAATGACCACAGGATCTTCTCCTTCCCAGAGGCTAGTGAAGCTGAGAAAGAAAAAAAAACACACTCGCAATGAAATGTTCTCCGAGCTCATGCTGTCCTCCCACACTGACACAGCTCAGACGAATGCGTGGAGGCAAATAATGTCAGAGTGCAGGAAAGCACAAAATCACCGGGAGGAGAGGTGGCGGGCTGAAGAGAGTAAGTGGCGGGCTGAAGAGAGTAAGTGGCGGGCTGAAGACAGGGCTGAAGCTCAAATGTGGCGGCAGCGTGATGAGAGGAGGCAGGATTCAATGCTGAGGCTGCTGGAGGACCAAACCAGTATGCTCCAGTGTATGGTTGAGCTGCAGCAAAGGCAGCTAGAGCACAGACTGCCACTACAGTCCCTGTGTAACCAACCGCCCTCCTCCCCAAGTTCCATAGCCTCCACACCCAGACGACCAAGAACGCGGTGGGGGGGCCACCGGCCAACCAGCCACTCCGCCACAGAGGATTGCCCCAAAAAAAGAAGGCTGGCATTCAATAAATTTTAAAGTTGTAAACTTTTAAAGTGCTGTGTGGCATTTTCCTTCCCTCCTCCACCACCCGTCCTGGGCTGCCTTGGTAGTCATCCCCCTATTTGTGTGATGAATGAATAAAGAATGCATGAATGTGAAGCAGCAATGACTTTATTGCCTCTGCAAGCGGTGATTGAAGGGAGGAGGGGAGGGTGGTTAGCTTACAGGGAAGTAGAGTGAACCAAGGGGCGGGGGGTTTCATCAAGGAGAAACAAACAGAACTTTCACACCGTAGCCTGGCCAGTCATGAAACTGGTTTTCAAAGCTTCTCTGATGCGTACCGCGCCCTCCTGTGCTCTTCTAACCGCCCTGGTGTCTGGCTGAGCGTAACCAGCAGCCAGGCGATTTGCCTCAACCTCCCACCCTGCCATAAACATCTCCCCCTTACTCTCACAGATATTGTGGAGCACACAGCAAGCAGTAATAACAGTGGGAATATTGGTTTTGCTGAGGTCTAAGTGAGTCAGTAAACTGCACCAGCGCGCCTTTAAACATCCAAATGCGCATTCTACCACCATTCTGCACTTGCTCAGCCTATAGTTGAACAGCTCCTGACTACTGTCCAGGCTGCCTGTGTATGGCTTCATGAGCCATGGCATTAAGGGGTAGGCTGGGTCCCCAAGGATACATATAGGCATTTCAACATCCCCAACAGCTATTTTCTGGTCTGGGAATAAAGTCCCTTCCTGCAGCTTTTGAAACAGACCAGAGTTCCTGAAGATGCGAGCGTCATGTACCTTTCCCGGCCGTACCACGTTGATGTTGGTGAAACTTCCCTTGTGATCCACCAGAGCTTGCAGCACGATTGAAAAGTACCCCTTGCAGTTTATGTACTCGGCAGCTTGGTGCTCCGGTGCCAAGATAGGGATATGGGTTCCGTCTTTGGCCCCACCACAGTTAGGGAATCCCATTGTAGCAAAGCCATCCACTATGACCTGCACATTTCCCAGGGTCACTGCCCTTGATATCAGCAGATCTTTGATTGCGTGGGCTACTTGCATCACAGCAGCCCCAACAGTAGATTTGCCGACTCCAAATTGATTCCCAACTGACTGGTAGCTGTCTGGCGTTGCAAGCTTCCACAGGGCTATCGCCACTCGCTTCTCAACTGTGAGGGCTGCTCTCATCTTGGTATTCATGCGCCTCAGGACAGGGGAAAGCAAGTCACAAAGTTCCATGAAAGTGCCCTTACGCATGCGAAAGTTTCGCAGCCACTGGGAATCGTCCCAGACCTGCAACACTATGCGGTCCCACCAGTCTGTCTTTGTTTCCCGAGCCCAGAATCAGCGTTCCACAGCATGAACCTGCCCCATTAGCACCATGATGCATGTATTGGCATGGTCCATGCTTTCAGAGAAATCTGTGTCCATGTCCTGGTCACTCACATGACCGCGCTGACGTCGCCTCCTCGCCCGGTATCGCTTTGCCAGGTTCTGGTGCTGCATATACTGCTGGATAATGCGTGTGGTGTTTAATGTGCTCCTAATTGCCAAAGTGAGCTGAGCGGCCTCCATGCTTGCCTTGGTATGGCGTCCGCACAGAAAAAAGGCGCGGAACGATTGTCTGCCGTTGCTCTGACGGAGGGAGTGGCGACTAACGACGCAGCTTACAGGGTTGGCTTCAGGGAGCTAAAATCAACAAAGGGGGTGGCTTTACATCAAGGAGTATTTCAGGCAGGACTTCACGGAGGGTTCCAATAAGAAATGGTGCACCTAAGTTATTGTTCTTATTGGAACAAGTAGGTTAGCCTGGCCTCTGATTGATACCTGGCTAGATTTACCTCTCTGCACCTTCTCTGTGAGTGACTGCAGTGTGACCTAGAGGAATGAGTCCCCTAGACAGGGGAGGAGGCAAATGAGTACAAAACAAATCTGGTCTATTTCTTGTTTTGATCCACTCCATCTATCTTTTACATCTTTGGCTAGCAGCAGACGGTGCAGAAGGACTGCATGCCATCCACATCTCATGGCTGCTCAGCAGAAGATGATGCAATAGGACTGCTAGCAATCCGTATCGCCTGCCTGCTCACCATAAGACAGTTCAATAGGACTGACTGCACGACAAAAGAGAATGACCTGGTCAAGTCACTCCAAATTTAGTCCCTGCGCCCATGTCTGCCCAGGCACTCCCAGCTGATGTGGCCAGGAGCACCTCGGACATGACGATGAAGGCTACCAGTCGTATTGCACCGTCTGCTGCCACAAGGCAAGGGGTTGCTGCTACTGTGTAGCAAAGCCGTACCGCATCAGCACCCAGGAGACATAGGGTGACGGTTACCTGAGCGGGCTCCATGCTTGCCGTGGTATGGCATCTGCACAGGTAACTCAGGAAAAAAGGCGCGAAACGATTGTCTGCCCTTGGTTTCACAGAGGGAGGGAGGGAAGGGGGGCCTGACGATTTGTACCCAGAACCACCCGCGACAATGTTTTAGCCCCATCAGAGTGCTCCATTGTGACTGCTCTGGACAGCACTCTCAACTCAGATGCATGATTGTTTGCCGTTGCTCTGACGCAGGGAGGGGCGACTGAGGACACGGCTTACAGGGTTGGCTTCAGGGAGCTAAAATCAACAAAGGGGGTGACTTTACATCAAGGAGTATTTCAGGCAGGACTTCACGGAGGGTTCCAATAAGAAATGGTGCACCTAAGTTATTGTTCTTATTGGAACAAGGAGGTTAGCCTGACCTCTGATTGATACCTGGCTAGATTTACCTCACTGCACCTTCTCTGTGAGTGACTGCAGAGTGACCTAGAGGAATGAGTCCCCTAGACGGGGGAGGAGGGGAAGCAAATGAATACAAAACAAATCTGGTCTATTTCTTGTTTTGATCCACTCCATCTATCTTTTACATCTTTGGCTGGCAGCAGACGGTGCAGAAGGACTGCATGCCATCCACATCTCATGGCTGCTCGGCAGAAGATGGTACAGTACGACTGCTAGCCATCCTCATCTCTTGCTTGCCCGGCAGAAGATGGTACAGTATGACTGCTAGCAATCCGTATCGCCTGCCTGCTCACCATAAGACGGTTCAATAGGACTGACTGCACGACAAAAGAGAATGACCTGGTCAAGTCACTCCAAATTTAGTCCCTGCGCCCATGTCTGCCCAGGCGCTCCCAGCCGACATGGCCAGGAGCACCTCGGACATGACGAGAACGGCTAGCAGTTGTACTGCACCATCTGCTGCCAGAAGGCAATGGGTTGCTGCTACTGTGTAGCAATGCCGTACCGCATCTGCCAGCACCCAGGAGACATAGGGTGATGGTTACCTGAGCGGGCTCCATGCTTGGCGTGGTATGGCGTCTGCACAGGTAACTCAGGAAAAAAGGCGCGAAACGATTGTCTGCCCTTGCTTTCACGGGGGGAGGGAGGGAGGGAAGGGGGGCCTGTCGATATGTACCCAGAACCACCCGCGACAATGTTTTAGCCCCATCAGGCATTGGGATCTCAACCCAGAATTCCAATGGGCAGCGGAGACTGCGGGAACTGTGGGATAGCTACCCACAGTGCAACGCTCCGGAAGTCGACTCTAGCCTTGGTACTGTGGAAGCGCTCCGCCGAGTTAATGCACTTAATGCACTTAGAGCATTTTCTGTGGGGACACACACATTAGAATATATAAAACCGATTTCTAAAAGAACGACTTCTATAAATTCGACCTTATTCCGTAGTGTAGACATACCCTAAGGTGCTACAAGTACTCCTTTTCTTTTTGCGAATGCAGACTAACATGGCTGTTACTCTGAAACCTGTCATTATTTTAGATTAAAGTTTTTAATTTATGTACCTATAGTTCATCGCACAATGGTGTCCCAATTTCAGTTAGGGCCTCTAAGCACTATTCTAATACAAATAGTAATGACAATAATAATAAGGGTCAAATTTTCAAAGCAAATCACCAATGGTATGTGTCAAGGTTCCTCCCCCACTCTGAACTCTAGGGTACAGATGTGGGGACCTGCATGAAAAAACTCCTAAGCTTATCTTTACCAGCTTAGGTCAAAACTTCCCCAAGGTACAAAATATTCCCCCCGTCGTCCTTGGATTGGCCGCTACCACCACCAAACTAATACTGGTTACTGGGGAAGAGCTGTTTGGACGCATCTTTCCCCCCAAAATACTTCCCAAAACCTTGCACCCCACTTCCTGGACAAAGTTTGGTAAAAAGCCTCACCAATTTGCCTAGGTGACTACAGACCCAGACCCTTGGATCTTAAGAACAATGAAAAAGCATTCAGTTTCTTACAAGAAGACTTTTAATAAAAATAGAAGTAAATAGAAATAAAGAAATCCCCCCTGTAAAATCAGGATGGTAGATATCTTACAGGGTAATTAGATTCAAAAACATAGAGAACCCCTCTAGGCAAAACCTTAAGTTACAAAAAAGATACACAGACAGAAATAGTTATTCTATTCAGCACAGTTCTTTTCTCAGCCATTCAAAGAAATCATAATCTAACATGTACCTAGCTAGATTACTTACTAAAAGTTCTAAGACTCCATTCCTGGTCTATCCCCGGCAAAGACAGACTATAGACAGACACACAGACCCTTTGTTTCTCTCCCTCCTCCCAGCTTTTGAAAGTATCTTGTCTCCTCATTGGTCATTTTGGTCAGGTGCCAGCGAGGTTACCTTTAGCTTCTTAACCCTTTATAGGTGAGAGGAGCTTTCCCCTGGCCAGGAGGGATTTCAAAGGGGTTTACCCTTCCCTTTATATTTATGACAGTATGCCTGCAACAAAATATACATATTTGGTAGGCCCACCCAACCTGGCATATCTGTGCTATATATTTGCTATTTTCTGCATGCTGATCAAAACAGGAGCCAATAGAAAATAAAATGTTTTTGGTAAGTACTCACAAAAATTCATATTAAGTATCTAAAAGATATTTTCAGCCCCTACATATAGGCTGACGTGTGCTCAGTAGGGTGTGGTGAGCTGAGATCCGCTGATGTGAGGCAGGAATATAGGTTCATAAACTAGGTGTTCTCTAGATGACAATTAACGCCTTTTCGTAAAGGAAGACTGGAGAAGGTGATTAGGACAAAATGTTGTCATGTTCCTCTTACTCTTTTCTCACTCAGAGCCTTCTTGTTTGCTTCTCACACATGTGGCAAAATATTTTTTTTAATTGTTAAATATTTTAAAGACTAGCTGGCAAAACTAAAATGTTATTTGGTACCCAGAGCAACATTAGAAACGTCAGCATTTTATGTCTGTAGATTTACATAATGTTGGTGTAGACGCATATGTCTGGAAATGTTTACCTATGCATAAATGGAGAGAATCTGAGTGAATATGTAGGGAAACACCAAGTAGTGCCTTAGGTCTCTGCTTGCTCATGTAACTTACAATTGTTTGAGGGAACCTGTAATTTATACACTTGAGTTTTTAGAAACTTTCTGTTCACAAATCCCAGTGTTTGAAAGGTGAAGGCAGCTGTAGCATGGGGTGAATGACAATGGGCTACTGGTGCTGTTGAGTCTGCCTTCACTTAGGAACAAATAGCAGGCTGAAGTTAGGAGGAAGGAAATATTATGTCTGATAGCTGTGCCGAATACATAATGCACAACATTTAACGCAAGCAAAAGAGATTTAGACGGGAGGGCGGAACTCTAGGGAAAATGTGCATAACAAGAATAAGAGGAACTCTGTCCTACATTTGTTGCCCAATGGTGTCACAAGCCTGCAGAGAGGAACTGAAAAAGTCTCTTTTGTAACAATGGTGTGGTACAAGAAGATTAAAAGTAGTTCTGGGACTTCCATGAATGACTTCAGTGAACACGTAAAGAGGATGACGAGGCTGTTGAAGTGCCATGTAACTAATTAGTAGAATGTTGATGTGCTCCTGCACATGTTGTCATTCAAAGTATTGTGCTGATCCTGACTAGGGCCTTTCAGCGCTAATAGAATACAAAATAATAATAATCACTGGGGTCAAGGTATTGATGCTGTGTGAGGGACAGGAGTTCTGCTCTTCTTCAAGCCTCAAACCCTATCCTGCTGCTTCTACTGTCCCCCACTTGAAGTATGTGTGTGTGTGTGTATGTATGTGTGGAGGGGAGTGGCGGGGGGAGATAATATTCTTAGCTCCTGGGGATTGGCTGTACCCTGGGGGCTCCTGTTCTTCCTCCATTTAGCATGTATGGCTGGCCAAGGGGGTTGCTTGGGCCTGGGTCCTCAGGTTGGGTTGGTCTGATGTAGGGATCCTGCCTGGTCTTATATGGGGAATAAGAGTAGAACGGTGTAACTTTCAAATGTCTCTCATTTCAACAAGTGGCATTTATTTTAGTCCCAGTTACGTGTGTTTCTCACACAATGCCCACTCATTTTAGTTTGTTGAAAGTTATTTAATCAGAAATAAAGACTCATGAAACTGAGGCTCTAGGAAGAGTCACTTATCCTAATGGGATGAATCCCAAAGCATTTAACATTTTGTTGGTGTCTCCCATTTTAGTTTTTTGACTCACATTGTGATCCCAGGTGTTAGCTATAGCAGTTGAGGTAAGACCATTGCCCGTGACTGCTGTCTGAGCCTAGCTCTTCCTTTGGGTATGCCTACTCCTCCTGCCACCAGCTCAGCTGGCTGTTAATGAAAGGGCTTCCCAAATTTCCAGTGCCCTGAAATCATGCAATTCTGATTTACGGCCTGATTTCCACAGGTGCTGAGCAACTGGGACTTGCATTGACTTGAACTGGAATTGTGGGTGCTTGGCACCTCTGAAAATCAGGCCCTAAATAAACAAAATGTTGCAAAATGTTGTGCTGCTGTCATGCAACTAGACACTACCACTTGCATGCCTAGCTGTATTGCTGATATCAAAGGAACTGAGCATTCCAGAGTGCTGAACCGCAAGTTTGGCATTAGACAGTGGGTGAAGGTTGGGGAAAGTTATGAATTTATATACACCATTCCAGTGTTCAAAGTACATTTGCCTTTGTAACTTTTACTCTGATGTCCAGTGTGTTATTTAGCAATGGAATGGAATGGCCCTGTCCCCTGGTGGCTGGGACTTGAATGAGGATAGCAATGTTAATAGTTCTGATAGTAGTTGAAGCATCTCCTTTAGCTCAAGTGATAGAGTTACAAGGCCAAGTTCTATTCTCATGTTTATCTGTGAAAACCCACTGAAGACACTGAGGGTTGCCCGAGTATAACTGAGGGCAGAATTTAGTTTCCCAAATACCTCAGAGTACTGATAGTACATATCATTGTTCCAAAAAGGGACTTATTTTAGTATGTTTTGTGGACCATGAATGTGCCACAAGGTGTCTTTTTGGGATACCTCGTGCATTCGTAAGGGATTTCCAAGCAACACTGGACTTAGAGGGATTTTGAGATATGCTAATGGTGGAGTTTCCTCCTAATGGAGATATGGGGTGTGCCTTCTGTGCATTGGGGTGGGGTTTAGATCCCTTACTCTAAGTGTCTTGAGATGAGATCCTGATCTCAGGTGAGCATTGGAGGTCTGTGGATGTCATGAAGCTGCCCAGAAAGTGTGAGAAATGCTATATTAATCAAGTTATGTGGATTGCAATTTTAATCATGGAGCAGTTGTTTTCTTTAACCTCAGGCCTGAGAAGTTAATACTTCCATTATCTTGAGCTAACAGGGAAAAAAAAACAAAACCAAGCACCTGCCTCCTCAGTATGACTTCACAATAGACATAGCACATGTTCTATTATGAATTTATTAGGGTCACTTGATAAAAATATAGACTTGGGAGGGGGTTGTAGCAAGTTCTTGATGCTAGTTCCTCACAGTGAAGAACAGTTCATGCCAATGAGCATACAGCAGAAGTCAGATACAGTAAAACTCCTATTGCAGAGTAAAATCCTGCAGTGCTCAGCTCTTGCAAAGCTCATGATTAGATCTGGTTCATACTAAAGTGGAATGAAAGCTGTAATCCATTGAAACGATTGGTAATAAGAAAAATGGCCAGTCCTATTATAGCAAATCTTTTCTTTTAGTAAATTTTTGGCAGCGGCGGGGGGAATTATTTTGTTATGAAAATAGTGGTGGGACAAAATGATCTCAGAGGGTTGATTAATAAGATTTTATAGCCTTTCAACTCTTCGATTACTGGGTTACTCCAGCCCATGTCAGTAGTGAATGAAAGTTGTCTGATTGCTGTTTGGTGCTAAACTGAGTTTTGCAGTCTGTAATATAAGAACTAGACTAATGTTAACATCACAAAACTCACAACCACAGTTGGCACTCATTGACAGCCTTGTTTGCATTCTTAGGAGAGAGGCCAAAGACCTCAAAGTGTCCCTCCAGGTCCTGGTTGATGAACATTAGTGCGACAGCCTGGGAGCGTGCAGTATTAGACAGTTGGATGGGCACCATCTGGCACCTTTCACAAGAGCTACATTCACACACACAAATTAGTGGGTTGGCAAACAAGGTGATTCAACTGTACTGACAAATGAGATTGTCATTCATGTTCTTTATAATTTTGGCATGGTGGAAAAGGGGAATCTATATTTCCCCCTATGAATTCCATGCACAGCTCCTGCATACCGGATAGTGACAGTGATTTATTTTTTTATGAATCATGACTAGAATCCTACTCTCTGAACCTTGCACAAAGAAACTGGGCAAGCAGTGCCGTCTATCTGCACAAGTGCTGGAGGCAGAACTGAAAAACAGAACTTTTTGAAAAAACAAAAAGCAAAAAAGAAAATGAAAGAAAAGGTACAGTGTCACTACAGGAGATAAAAATATACCTGTTTGTTTCTCTGTTGGACTTTCGGAAGGCTTGCTGAAAAGAACATTATCTGAGCACTTGACACGAGGCCAGAGGTCCTTCAAATTAATCTCCAGACTAATGGTTGTTGCACTTGCTCAAAACAGAGCTTTCAACCATACCTAATTTAAAAAAAAAAAACACTTTCAATTTTTCAGGGTCTGATATGATTGAGCTGCTTTTGTACTGTCTGTTGAAATCCCAGTGTCAGCTGGCTGGTGTGAAGCAAATGTAGTATGCTTTTCTACCACCTCTACCCACTAGGGAAGAGTTGACTTATTAACTCGTGCTAAAGTCTGTTCCCTCCCAGTAAAGTCCCAGTTGGTACATTTCCAGACCAGTAATTATGTCTGCCTTTAAGGAGGTGTCTGCCCCACCTAGGCTGAAGGAAACTGCTGCAGTGGGGATAGATTCTTATTAATGGGGCGCTCACCTCAACGAACCAGGATCGAACCTGCTGAATTGAATCCAAAGATGCGCACTCTCCAGCAGAAGTAACATCACAACAGCATCGCATTCCAGTATGACGTTTGAGACGCAGGGTAGGATCACAGAATTTCAACATGTGGCATTGTATTGTGCCATTGATCTAGCAAACCCCAGAGTGAGATAAGTCATTTAAATTCATTTTGGTGAATTTGGGGTCTACCCCAAAGTACTCCAGGCTTCCTCACCCCTTATTGTTAGCTGCTTCTGGGGGAGGAAGAAGATTAAGAGGGGTAAGAGGTAAATCAGAGGGTTACACAGAGCAACTCCAAAGTTAAAATGTGGCAAGTATGTCACCCACCAAAAAAAAAAAAAATCAATAAAATAAAGTGCCCTTTGCCAATTACTCTGAACTCATGTTCGTCTTAGTTAAGTAGTAAATCCCAAAAGCAGGGCTGGAATGAATAAAAAAGCAATTTCAAAGTACAAGATGAGGAAGAGCAGTACAGGAAGAACTGAAAATGTGTGGGTGTTGTTCATTCTGCCTCTGAATACTCTGGTATCCTTGTCAGGGGCCAAAATGATTTGTACATACTTGGCATTTAAAGTTAAGGGGTTGTGAAACCACACGGAAAATGTACTATGGGATGGTCAGCATGGTAACTTCTGATGAGTAAAGAGGATGGGGAAAAAAGAGTGGTTAGATGAGATTGCAGTGCACACCAGTGACACCCTGGAAAACAGTTCAGCATTGAGACCAGAAAAAAATTCGCAACAAGACCAGAAAAAAGAAAATATTCAGTCAGTGTCAGCTTCCCTCCCTTCTACCCTCGCAACAGACCTAATGAGGAAATCCAGATTGGCAACATTAGTTATTTATCTCAGCTGCATGAATGTAAAGTAAGAGTATACACTGGAAACTCCAGCCCTCATATTAGGAAATATTAGGGGATAGTCTACAATAGTTGAACAGAATAAATAGCTGATTGAGGAATAGGCTGGTGACCTGTATTTAATTGGTTAAATTAAACATTGAGGTCAATGAAGCTGTGCAAAATGCTATTTGATGTTGAATGCATGGGAATGCAGCTCTTAGGAAAGAAGCTAGAAGGTAAGAGGACCTCTATCCAGAACACAGGTTGGTCACTGAAGTAGTATCTTCTGTAAATAAAATCCTTTTTAATAGTCATGGCTCTTTGGCTGGAATAGGTATGTCAGGAATCCATGTAAATGATGGACTGGTTTGATTTTTTTTTTTAAACTATCCCTTGTAAAACATGTTAGGTTCAAATTCAGAAAAGGACTTCAACTTAATCTGTGATCAGACCCTGATTTTTATAACTGTACTTAACAATCATAAGTATTCACGAAATGGTTTAAGGGAACACATTTCAGTCTGTGGGATGTTCTCAAACAGTTCATGTATTCATTACGCATTATTAGTTGGAAGGGACTTGTCATATAGATTACATAGTAATATGAAGGGGAAAAACTCCTTCTAGCAACTACTAAACCCTAGTAGGTCTTCAGGGACATCATAATCTATTTTGTAAATTCAATAATTTTCCTTTACTTGACCCTACTAGACCATAAGTACTCTGCTGCAGAGTTACTGCTATTACTAGTATATACACGGTTTAATCAGGATGTCTGGAAATATGTGATATTGGTCCTATGAACCAAAAAGAAATAGCATGCTTTTCCGAATAAGCTTTTTTCTCTTCATTGAAATTTTTATAAATACCCATTTGTTAATTTTTATTTTTTCCATAACATCCAAAATTTCACTTTTAAAAGTAAACTTTTAACTACAAAGCAGCTCAAGAAAAGCATTTAAAAACCACGTTAATATGCGCCATGTTGTTTCCCGGGGTGACATGATTTTGTGCTAAATTTCAGCCAGGAGTGAATTTTTACAAAAGGTTAAATGGATTTATAATGGAACTACTAGCACAATCGTAACAGTGAAAGTGCTACGAAGTAGTTGTATAATAGCCATAGTACCATCGTCACCAGCTTCTTTGAACTTCTTCACTATTGTATAAACTTCTCGTTCAGCAGCTCAAATTACTTTGATACACAATTATTAATGAAAATTTTAGAAAAGTTCCATGTGGCCTTCTGTAAAATAATGCAAAAAATAATTAGCAGGAAGCAACTGAATACCTGGGAGAATTGTATGAAATGGGTCAGTAAAGTTATAAGGCCAAATTCATCCCAGCTGTAATTCCATTTACTTCATTATGTATATAGAACTAAATTAGGTACCTGAGTGTACTGAGCACATGCTGAGAAATTTCACTTTAGAACTGACCCATCATGCATGAACTCATTTTGTGATATGCATAGAGCCTGGTCCTTCTGTCATCTACAAAGGTGTTTATCACCAAGTATTTAGTAGAATTGGCTACTTTGTTTATGCATGCATGTGCAGTAATGAAGTATTACCCAGGTATCGGAGGGCAGGAGCAAGCACAACAGAATGTGATGGAGGTTGTATGGTCTCCCTTCAGTAGGAGCGTGGTGTGTGGGTGTACAAATGTATGCATCAACACAGTGCCCAGTCCTGTTAACACTTACTCATGTGAGTTGTTTCATTGACCTTTATGGGGCTACTTGTATGTGAGTATTTGCAGAACTGGTCCTTAGTGTGCAATGCACTGAACAAAAATGATAGAAGTCTGTGACAAAAAATGGAATTGAATACAGAGATCTGAAGCTTTACATTAATACTTTATCAAACCTGTCTTGTGGAAAACTAATGGAAAGGTTTAAAATATACTGTTTTTTTCCTTAGGACACATTATAATTTTGTATTACTGAATACACTGTGTTGTTTGTTATCAAGTAATTGAAAGCCTCTGTTGTAAAACCTTGCATACTTATAGCTGGGAGGAGTTAAGGTTGTTTATAGGAAACTTTACTCTGAATTTCTCAGAGAGGAATGAGAGAGGGGTTGTATTACTAAAGTTACAAGTTTATGGATATGTGGAACACCACATGAATTCATTGGGACTGTCCACAGACCCATGCATTTGTCATCTACTGAACCAAATGTTTCCCTCAGTTACACGCTACTAAGAGTAACTGGTAATCCCAAACCATAGGAAGTGCTCCAGATGAGATGAATAGTGAGTCCCCTGACTCCACCCTTCTCTATCATCTAGGCATTCAGTTCATCCCAAGAAAAACCTCCATCTCTATAGTTACTGTAAGAGTAGAACATAAATATGGTAATAATACAGGGTAACAACTTTTGGTAAGGTTACTCGTTAGAGTCTCAGAGAGAAGCTTCACTTAACTGCATAGTGAATATATAGTGTACACAGGTAATATATTGTAAAATACTATTCCTACCTGCATAGTCACTTGTGTATATTAGTATGTGCCAAAATATCTGCATGCTTATTTGTGTGTTTGTCCATGTACTTACTTGTAAATAGCAACACTAGTGCTTTATTAATGTATTTTTGGCATATATTTTGAAAACAAAAAAGCATTTTGTGGCACGCAAGGATATCTTTATGCAGTGACTTACTGTTTTGCATGAACAAATGCTTGTGTGTATGTATAAATGTGGGGATTTGTACAAATCAAGTTTTCACACTTTTATAAATGCTCATTTGGAAATTTGGCCATAAATGTGTAAATCAAAGAGGAATTTAAATACAGAAGGCCCAATCCCATAAGGTGCTGTATTTTGCTATTTTCTGTGGACTCACAGCTCAGCTGTAAGGAAAGTGAAAATCATGAACCTGCCCTGGAGCAATGTATTGGAATACTTAAAACCATCAGGATATTGATTTGGAGTGTGAGCCCAATTGTCAAAGAAGGTTGCGTAATACCATAAAGAATCAGAACCTTGGTTGGTGTTAACTGGGGCTAACCTCAGTGGAGCTGTGCTGATTTATATGAGCTTACGATCAACATATAATTGCCTGCCTTGATAGCTTGTATTTTGAGGCGGTAGTTACTGTAGCAATGCTTCCTAAAACTAAGATTTGGGGAGGTTGTGTGTGTGTGTGTGTGTGGGTTTTTTTTAAATCTTATGTGAATGTAATGCTTATGAAGAATATTAGATAGATGACTTCAGTAATATCAGTGTACTCCAGATTGTCAGTGATCAGGATGTGGGTGGTCATGCCTAGTGGCAGGAGCAAGCATCACACCTAGTGGTGGGAGCAGGCATTGGTAGCCAGGAATCAGAGGCCAGGGTCAGAAGCCAAGATGCCAGAGCCAAAGTCAAGGGTCAGAAATGGATTACCTAGAGTGAAGCAAAGTCAGTCCAAGGCAGGCACAGGACTGGAACAAGCCCTGACTAAATGCTTTGAATAGGTACTGAACTGCTGCTGGGTGTAAGACCCGATTTGCTGACTCTTTCAACCATCAGGTGGTGTCGCCAGTTAGGCAGCCTATTACAAGCCAGCTTCACTTATCAGGGTGCCCAGAGACTGGCTCTGCTGCAGGCCCTGATTCCAAACTGCCTTATTGCAGGCCCTGATTCCTGACACAGATACAGTGTTGCGATCTGTGGTATCAGTTTGATCCATATTGTCCTGTCAATATGGCTCAGCCCTGACTGGGAACAACCCCCTTAGGGGTGAGAAGGCAGTTATGTTCAAATTTTGGCCTTTTGGTTTGAAGGCCAGCAGGTGGCCTATTATTTCAGTGGCCTTTGTGAGGAGGGTACATATGCAGAAGGAACTGGACTGAATTCATCAACTTTTTTGATAATTTTTTGGATGAGATTACAAGTTTGATAAAGGTAAGAGTGCTGATGTAGTATACTCAGACTTCTGTAAGGCATTTGACTTGGTATCACATGACATTTTGATCAAAAAATTAGAATGATACAAAATTAACAAAGCACACATTAAATGGATTAAAAGATGACTAGTTGATAGGTTTTAAAATGTAATAGTAAAGAGAGAATCCTCATTGAGCAAGCTTGGTTCTCGCCCCCCCCCGGGATGGGTTCTTGCCCCATGCTATTTAACATTTTATTAATGACTTGGAAGAAAACATAACATCATCACTGATGAAGTCTGCAGATGACAGAAAGACTGGGGGAGTGGTAAATGATGAACAGGACAGGTCACTGAAATAGAGTGATCTGGATTGCTCAGTAAGTTCGGTGCAAGCAAACACTATGCATTTTAATATATCTAAATGTAAATGTGTACATCTGGGAACAAAGAATGTAGGCCATACTTACAGGAGGGGGGACTCTTTATCTTGGGAAGCTGTGACTCTGAAAAAGATTTCAGGGTCATGATGGACAATCAGCTGAACATGAGCTCCCAGAGTGATGCTGTGGCCAAAAGGGGTAATGCAATCCTTTGGTGCATAAACAGGGGAATCTTGAGTAGGATTAAAGAGGTATTTTATCTCTGTGTTTGGCACTGATGTACCTGCTGCTGAAATACTGTGTCCAGTTCTGGTGTCCTCGATTGAAGAAGGCTCTTGATAAATTGGAGAGTGTTAAGAGAAGAACCATGAGAATGATTACATGATTAGAAATCATGCCTTATAGTGAAAAACTCAGAGCTCAATTTATTTAGCTTATCAAAAAGAAGGTTAAGGGGTGACTTGATCACAGCCTTTAAATATCTTGGTGGGGAACAGATATTTGATGCTGGGCTCTTCATGCGAGCAGACAAAGGTATAACAAGATCCAATGGCTGGAAGTTGAAGCTAGACGAAGTCAGACTGGAAATAAAGCATAAATTTTTAACAGTGAGGGTAACTAACCATTGGAACTGTAAAAAAAAAAGTATAAAGAATCATGTTAGATAAATGTATATTAAATAATGTTAGAGACGTAGTTATATATTTAATAGCGTTATAAGAAAATGTAAAAGGGAATTCTGCTTTCTGCATGGGTCTTGTTGACACAGCTTTTAAAACTCTCCTAAAACAATTTCAAAGGTTGTGAAAAATCAGAAGGTTGGTGTGTGTCTTATCTGTGGTCTGTGTAGATAACAGAGCAAAGCAAACCAGACAAATGTGTGATTCACTAACCAGGTGCAGATTTCCCTAGTAAACAAGACTTGGGAGGATGGATATTGACTGAAGAGAACTAGCCAACTCTAATTCCAAGAAGCAGATAAGTAAGAATAACCCAACTGATGTAGGAAATAATAAAATATATGAAAGCAATGAAAAGACAGCTGGATTGAATAAGGAGAAGGATAGTAATGGCTAAATAAAAGACAGAAAAGGAGGTACCAATTGGAGTTTCAGCAGGATAAGTAAAAGTATATTAGTTAAAAGAATTTGGGGTTTGTGTGTATGGAAATATATTTACAATAGAATGTTTATAGGTGAGGTAGTTTTAATAATCTGTGCCTCATGATGTTATAAGACAAGGTATAAAGGATGGTCATTTAACAAAAGACGATGGAGCAATGCAGGACAACCACCACATTGGACCAACATGGGTCTGATGATGACAGAAACAGCGTGCCTATGCCCCCAAGGCTGAGTAATTGATCATTATGCTATTCTGCTCTATCTGCTTTACTTATGCTTTATGCTTGAGTATAGTAAGTATATGGTAATATAATGTCCTAAAATTTTCATATTAAAGCTTTAAACTAGTTAAGCTTAGTAATTGGTGTGGTCAGTGCTTTACATCTGGCAGAACAATTTAGCCAGGATTGTGGTGGATTCTCCATCACTGGCAATTTTTAAATCAAGGTTGGATTTTTTTAAAAAAAGATGTGCTCTAGTTTAAAAGGAATTATTTTATGGGAGTTCTATGGCCTGTGTTATACAGAAAATCAGATGAGATGACCACAGTGGTTCTTTCTGCCCTTGGAACCTATAAATTGGTTTCAGGTAGGCCACCTAATACTCATGACATTGTAATAACTTTGAATTGGAGACTTAGAGATAAAAGAATCTGTGTCTGTGTGTGTAGGGAGAAAAACGTTTAATGTGAACTTGTACAAGGAATGATGGGTATATCACTGACATCAAATGAGAGATCTCTTTGTGCTCAGAATTCTACAGCTTTTTAATGATCAATTAACAATTCAGAACTTTTCCTATGGCATTCAGAGGCTATGTATACACTACAGTCGGGATCGATGCTCTGAGATCGATCCACCGGTGGTCGATTTAGCGGGTCTAGCAAAGACCTGCCAAATTGACAGCAAATTGCTCTCCAGTTGACCCTGTACTCTACCCCTGACGAGAAGAGTAAGGTAAGTCGATGGGAGAGTTCATCCCATCAACCCCCCATGGTGAAGACCCTGCGGTAAGTCGACCTAAAATACATCGACTCCACCTATGTTATTCACGTAGTGTAGGTTGACTTACCGTGGTAGTATAGACATAGCCTCGGTAGTGGTAGATTAATTCTCGTAATGACATGTTAGATGTCTGTAACCATAAATAGATAGTTTATGTGTAAAATAAGGTGCAGTGGGCTTGCAAGATATGGAAAGGGAGAATGACAATAACTCTAGGTTCAAGGCATTAAAAATAGACGAGCAAAAAGAAGAGCAGAAGACAAATATATATATATGTCAATTTTTCTTCTAATTTGGTAATCCATAGAATCTAAATAGATAATTTTAAACTGTAGCATCATAGAATATTAAATTATTCAGGTGTGTTTAGAGGGATAAGTGTTACAAACCCAAGGTGTCTTTTTTTTTTTTTTGGTCTCCTCTTTCTTTTTTGTCAGTAGACCATGAAGCCGGTTACAGGATTTTCTAGCTTCTATTCTCTGCCCCAGTGTTAACTCTCTGTGCCTTCTGGTTGATAGATGGGATGTTGGACGAGGGCCCTTCTCTGCAGGAACTCAGTTGGCACATGCAACGCCAGCTGTCCCCAGCAGACGTCAATCCTGGAATGTGGCAGGGGATCCCCTTCCAGAAATCAAGTGTGCTGCCGGAAATGCCAGTAGCTATTAATACTCCCTGAATTTTTACATTTAAAAATTGGCAAGTGTAATATTTTGAGGTGCAATCATGCCCAAGGCACTATTAAGGATGCTGGCCTAAACCAGGCAGATGACTTGACTCTAACAAAACTGTCATCTTTTTTTTTCTTTCAAAATATATTTAACAGAATAATCAAGGCATTGCAGTAACTTACATATAGAAACTTCTATCAAGGGATTCTGGTGTTGTAGTAAACCATAACAATTCAGTTCGAGAAACTGAACCTTTCAGGAATTATGTATGGATGAAAACTGAAATTCTTTGCTATCCAGAATCCTTCCTAGGAACGTGTAGATGGTGCTATTGCATGCTGTTATTTTGACTTATTATGTTTATGATAGTGCTTAAAGGCCCCAACTGAGACCAGGGTTTTTTATTAGTAGATGCTGTGTGAATACTATAGTACGAGACAATCCCTTCCATCAAAGAGTTTACAATGTAAATAGATAAGAGAAACAAAGTGGCAGAGGAAACAGAGGCACAAAAGAGGAAGTGTATAATGCAGCAGGTCAGTAGCAGAGCTTGGACTAGAACTCAGGTCTCCAGTCCAGTGCACCATACCCTAGACCGTACTGCCTCTCCCATGTAGTACCAAGTGGGAAGATTCACTGAAACTAACTCCCATTTGGTAGGCCGATGTCCTGGGACTGGGAGCAGCACTATTAATGCAAGAGGAAGATGTTGAGGCTACATGGCTGGGAATGGGGAGAGTGTACAAGCAGGAGCCAGAGGGGGAAGCAGGAAGGCCATCTCATGGTGATAGAAAAGGAGGGTATGGGAAACTGGCACCCATCACAGGCTATCTTCCGCTTTCTGACAAAACATAGAAATCCCCCAGTGTTGCTCTCCATATGCATTTCTGTAGAGTCCTCAATCACAAGGCACCACCTGAATGTGCAGGATTTATCAAGTAGCTGTTTTGAGAGCGCCTACTGAAGTAGGTGCAAGGGCATTTGGAGGATCTGAATAACATTTCCTTTGGTGAGATGCCAAGAGCTGAAACAAACTTGACTTAGGTCTGTACACTCTCTCTCTCTCTCTCTCTCTCTCTCTCTCAAAGTCAATCACTTTAAAATAAAAAGTGGGGTGCAAAGGCAAAAGGTCAGGATTCACCATGTGTCATAGACAGGTGGGGCCAGAGCGGGCAGTTGAAACTGGACCAGCATGCTGGGCAGGTTTTTTCTGTGTAATATTTGACTATTACAGGAACATTTTGTCCGTCGTAGAAGTGTCAAGCTCATTGTTTCTTCATGACAGGAGAATGGCTTGGCAAAAGAGCAGCTCCCCTTTTGCACCGTCAGAGTGAGCTGCTGCCTGTTTACCACAAGAATTTTTCAAAGTCCTTATATCTTCCAGGGCCAATCCCATTTCCAAGTAATTCATAGTTCTCCAGACAAGCTGAGCAAAATCTACTCTGACTGTAGTCTATTTTATTCTGCTTCAGTGCTTCTCCCATGGGAGGATCTGATCTGGTATGAGCCTCCTCCTGAGGACTGTGTTGGCGGTGGTCTTTGGTCCCTCAGCTCGGAAAGGTCTGTGCTACCTTTATCTAGCAGAGTCTTCTCTCCACTTTAGGTGGCTTCAGCCTCATCAGGATATGAATGGTCTGAGCCACTCTCTGGTTATGTGACTTCATTCCATTCTCAATGGGAATGTTTTGTTTATTTGGGTCAATAAACCCACCCACCAGAGCTCTCTGACCTAATGCTGTAGTGGGCCTGTTATCCTCACCTAACTCTTCTAGGTATTTATACAGCCCCCCCTCACTATAGTATCTCAGTACTTCTTCCCTGTGTCTGCCTGTCACCCCCCAATGGGAAAGGACAAACTTTGTGTGATTACTGTAGGGACACCTACCTTTCTTTATAAGCTTAGTGACTACAGAGAGGTACATTAGGATGATATCTTTTTACAAGTAAATATAACTCAGTTTCCTTGATCTTATTTCTAGCTCATTATTTGTGGGTGCTCAGTAATATCCTATCACCAGTTTTGGTCAGATGGTTCTTTGGGATCTCCTGTCATAGATTATTTTCTTGCTCTGCAGTCCTCCTCCCACACACTGTTGTGCAGTTCGCTGTGCCCTCTTCCCCAATGGTAGTTGTGTGATGACTGCCATCTTGGCTGATACACCATAGATTGAGCCAGGGACCTCCAGAGCTAAAAATATGAGCTGCTCTCAGCTTGAGCTCATCCTTTTCCCTTTCCTTTGCCCAGACTACCTTTCATTTCTTTCCTCTTAGTCTCTTTCTTTCCCTGTAATCAACTCAGTCTGATTCCTCTCTCTGGCTAAAGCAGGGAACATACCTAATAGCTAGCTTGCCTTCAGCACCCTCAATTATAGGGATCAGTTCTCCAGGATGAATTGATTTAAATCACCAAGCAAGAAACCTTGATTTAAATAATCAGTTTTGTTTTGCATTTGTACTTTTTGGTTATTTTCCTAAAGAAAGGTTGAATCATAGAAGATTAGGACTTCAGGAGGTCATCTAGTCCAACCCCCTGCTCAAAGCAGGACCAACCCCAGCTAAATCATCCCAGCCAGGGTTTTGTCAAGCCGGGTCTTAAAAACCTCTAAGGATGGAGATTCCACCAACTCCCTAGGTAACCCATTCCAGTGCTTCACCACCTTCCTAATGAAATAGTTTTTCCTAAACATCCCGCACTGCAACTTGAGACCATTGCTGCTTGTTCTGTCATCTGCCACCACTGAGAACAGCTGAGCTCCATCCTCTTTGGAATTCCCTTTCAGGTAGTTGAAGGCTGCTATGAAATACCCCCTCACTCTTCCCTTCTGCAGACTAAATAAGCCCAGTTCCCTGAGCTACTCCTCATAAGTCATGTGCCCCAGCCCCCTAATAATTTTTGTTGCCATCCACTGGACTCTCCCTAATTAGTCCACATCCTTTCTGTAGTGGGGGAACCAACACTGGACGCAATACTCCAGTTGTGGCCTCACCAGTGCAGAATAGAGGGGAATAATCACTTCTCTCGATCTGCTGGCAACGCTCTTACTACTGCAGCCCAATATGCCATTAGTCTTCTTGGCAACAAGGGCACACGGTTGAATCATATCCAGCTTCTCATCCACTGTAATTCCCAGGTCCTTTTCTGAAGAACTGCTGCTTAGCCAGTCGGTCCCCAGCCTGTAGCAGTGCATGGGATTCTTCTGTTCTAAGTGCAGGACTCTGCATTTGTCCTTGTTGAACTTCATCAAATTTCTTTTGGCCCAGTCCTCCAATTTATCTAGGTCACTCTGGACTCTATCCCTACCTTCCAGTGTATCTACCTCTCCCCTTAGCTTATTGTCATGCACGAACTTGCTGAGGGTGCAATCCATCCCATCATCCAGATCATTAATGAAGATGTTGAACAAAACTGGCCCCTGGGGCAGTCTGTTTGATACTGGCTGCCAACGAGACGTCAAGCCATTGATTGCTACCCATTGAGCCCAATGATCTGGCCAGCTTTCTGTCCACCTTATAGTCCATTCATCCAATCCATACTTCTTTAACTTGCTGTCAAGAATACTGTGGAAGACCGTATAAAAATCTTTGCTAAAGTCAAGGTATATCACATCCACCGCTTTCCCCATATTCACAGAGCCAGTTATCCCATCATAGAAGGCAATCAGATTGGTCAGGCATGACTTGCCCTTGGTGAATCCATGTTGACTGATCCTGATCACCTTCCTCTCCTCCAAGTGCTTCAATATGGATTCCTTGAGGACCTGCTCCATGATTTTTCCAGGGATTGAGGTGAGACTGACCACTCTGTATTTCCCTGGATTCTCCTTCTTCCCTTTTTTAAAGATGGGCACTATATTTGTCTTTTTCCAATGGTCCGGGACCTCCCCAGATCACCACGAGTTTTCAAAGATAATGGCCAATGGCTCTGCAATCACATCAGCCAACTCCCTCTGCACCCTTGAATGCATTGCATCCGGCCCCATGGACTTGTGAATAGTCCTTAACCTGTTCTTTTACTACTGAGGGCTGCTCACCTCATTCCCATACTGTGCTGCCCAGTTCAGGAGTCTGCAAGCAGCTGACTTTGTCTGTGAAGACCAAGGCAAAAAAAGCACTGAGTACTTCAGTTTTTTCCACATCATCCGTCACTAGGTTGCCTCCCCCATTCAGTAAGGGTCCCACACTTTCCATGACCTTCTTCTTGGTTTTTTTATACTTTTTCCTACTCATCTGTCCAAGTTTCCACTTCTTGTAAGCTTCCTTTTTGTGTTTAAGATCACCAAAGATTTCTCTGTTAAGTCAAGCTGGTCACCTGTCATATTTGCTATTCTTTCTGCACATCAGGATCGTTTGTTCCTGTGCCCTCAATAAGTCATCTTTAAAATACAGCCAGCTCTCCTGGACTCCTTTCCCCCTCATATTAACCTCCCAGGGGATCCTGCCCATCAGTTCCCTGAGGGAGTCAAAGTTTGCTTTTCTGAAGTCCAGGGTCCATATTCTGCTGCTCTCCTTTCTTCCTTTTTTCAGGATCCTGAACTCGACCATCTCATGGTCACTGCTGCCCAGGTTGCCACCCACTTCTACCTCCCTTACCAATTCTTCCATGTTTGTGAGCAGCAGGTCAAAAGGAGATCGGCCCCTAGTTGGTTCCTCCAGCACTTGCTCCAGGAAGTTGTCCCCAGCACTCTCCAAAAACTTCCTGGATCGTGTGTGCACTGCTGTATTGCTCTCCCAGCAGATGTCAGGGTGATTGAAGTCCCGTATGAGAACCAGGGTCTGGAAATTTCTGTGATCTGGACATTTCTGTTCTGTCCAAAGAAAGCCTCGTCTACCTCATCCTCCTGGTCTGGTGGTCTATAGCAGATGCCCACCATGACATCACCCTTGTTGCTCTTGCCTCTAAACTTAAAGACTCTCAACAGGCTTTCTCCAGTTTCATGCTGGAGCTCTGAGCAATCATACTGCTCTCTTACATACACTGCAACTCCTTCACCTTTCCTCCCCAGCCTGTCCATCCTGAACAGTTTATACCCATCTGTAGTGGGGTGGCTGCCCCACTCCTATACTAGATGGGGCTTCAGCAGGCCAGAGAGGCTGTGCGGGTGGGCGGCCAATCAGAGAAGGCCTGCTAGGGAGCCAATCAGAGGCTGAGTAAGAGGCAGCCAATCAGGGCCAGGCTCAGCCCTCAGTCTCTCCTATGCCTGCAGAGGGTGAAGGTCTGTCTCCTGCGCGAGGGGACTAGCACCAGGACAGTGCAAGGCAGACAAGGGGAGCAGAAGAGAACTCCAGCCTGGTATCTGCCAGGCCGCAGGCCTTGAGGGAAGGGCCAGGCCGGTGCAAAGGGTCCAAAGGGGAAGCGACCCAGGGAGAGAGGTGGATAAGGGGAGAGAAGGAGGGTAGGAAGGCTGCCGCCAAAGGGTCCCTGGGTCGGGACCCAGAGTAGAGGGCCGGCCTTCCCCCTTGCACATACACCCAGCCATTGGACGTGGCGACAATGGACTGCACCAGACCCCTGGCACAAGGGGTTAGACTTTGGGTTGTGGTTGGCCACTGTGGCTGGGTGAAGTGAAAGACTGCTGATAACCTCCCCCCGGAAGGGGGTGAGCGAGGACTAAGGGGCACTGTTGGAGGGCAGTGTCTTGAAGAGGATGCCGCAAGAAGGGAGCAACACGGGTCCAGGTGCCAAGAGAGGGTGAGACATGGATGGGACACCACCAGTGGAGGGCGCTCCACACTGGACTGAGCTAATTCCCTGATGAGTCAGCAGGAGGCGCAGCGGTGGTGAGTCCCAACCCCGTCACACCATCCATGACAGTGGTCCAGTCATGTGAGTTACCCCACCAAGTCTCTGTTCCAGTCACATCAGAGTTTCTTAACTGTGCCAGAACTTCCAATTCTTCCTGCTTGTTTCCCAGGCTTCTGGTGTTCGTGTACATGCACCTAAGATAACTAGCTGATTTCCCTACTTTCTCAGTATGAATCAGGAGGCCTCCCCTGTTGCACCCTTCTCCTTGGGTTTCCTCTTGGTATCCCACTTACTTCAGGGCTTAGATCTCCACCCCCCGGCAAACCTAGTTTAAAGCCCTCCTCACTAGATTAGCAAGCCTGCCTGCAAAGATGCTCTTCCCTCTCTTCGTTAGGTGGATCCCATCTTTTCCTAGCAATCCTTCTTCTGGAAGAACATCCGATTGTCGAAGAATCCATAGCCCTCTCTCCAAAACCACCTGCACAACCATGCATTTACCTCCACAATTCAATGGTCCCTATCTAGGCCTTTTTCTTCAACAGGGAGGATGGACAAGAACACGACTTGCGCCTCAAACTCCTTTATCCTTCTTCCCAGAGCCATGTAGTCTGCAGTGACCCGCTCAAGGTTATTCTTGGCAGTATCATTGGTGCCCATGTGGAGAAGCAGGAAGGGGTAGCGGTCTGAGAGTTTGATCAGTCCCGGCAAACACTCTGTTACATCCTGAATTCTAGCTCCAGGCAAGCAGCACAGTTCTCAAGTTTGCTGGTCCGGACAGCAGGTGGATGACTCTGTCCCCTTTAGGAGGGAGTCCCCAACCACCACTACCTGTCTCTTCCTCTTGGGAGTGGTGGTCGTGGAACCCCCATCCCTAGGACAGTGCATCCCATGCCTTCCGGTTGATGGGGTCTCCTTCTGATCCCTTCCCTCAGATGACTCTTCCAAATCATTCTTCACCATAGTACCTGTGCAGAGAGCCTGAAAACAGTTTCTCACCTTTATCTGCACTGAGGGTACATGGGTTCTCCTCTTTCTTCTTCTGGAGGTCACATGCTGCCAATGTGCTTCCCCGTTCTGCACAGCCCTCTCAGATTCTTCAGCATGCTGTGCCTGCGGTACCAAATGCTGATTTCTGTCCAGAAAGTCTTCATTTCCTCTGATGCAACGCAGGGTTGGTACTTGGGTCTCTAGTCCTTTAACCGTCTCTTCCAATATGGAGACCAGATTGCACTTCGTAAAGACGAAGTCCTTTCTATCCTCTGGGAGAAAGACAAACATGGCACATCCTGTTCAGGTCACAACAGCTTATTGCTCACTATCCATCCTGACTTCCTTCTAAGAGCCTCTTCAGATGTTGTATGTACTGCTCACAGAACCTGAAATGCAAAAAAACTTGGTGGGAACTCCCACTAGGCGAACTTCCAGGCAAACTCCCTTTGTTGGTTTCTCCTCTGCCGGCTGCTCACTCAGTTCACAACTGGGTGCTTTTTTATAAGGCTGCTGGCTTGAAGCAGTTGCCCTGGCTCAAAGCCTTTCCTCCAATCAACCACTCATGGCCCACCTGGAACAAAGCACTCCGAATTCACACTTTTCAAACAAACACATGGTCAAACAGTCCCTGCAACTAGCTCCAGTCAAACAAATGGTCACAGCAGACAGACACTTGTATATTCACCCCACCAGCTCACAACACAGCCCCCCTAATGCAGCACTCACCGTAGCTCCTCTCGGACAGTTCCCAGGCAAACTGCCTCTGAGTCTCACCGTATAGTGTAATTTGGTACTGATACAGTATATCTAACCAATTATAGATCTTAACATATACTTACTCAGGTGCTTAATTTTTACATTTTTTTTAGGAAATAGCAAATGACATATTTCTTGCCTAGATGGTTAATTTTTTACTTGTGATTTGTGTCAAGCTGCATTTGGATGGAAATTGGAATTCAATTAAAAATGCACAAAACAGCATTCTAATTTCTTTTGTATGAGTTAAATAAAAGTACCTTAAATGTGCTGATACATAAGAAAAAAGTAAGTGTATCAAACCATGTTTTTCATTTAAAACTAATTGATTTTTTTGAACAAGGAAGTATTATCTGTAGTTAGTGAATTGAGCTGTTTCTTGTCCTCATGTCCTCAAAGATTTTATAAGTAGTAGATCTCATCCTTTGACCTCATTTTTTTTATTCATAGATTGGAAGAGACAAAACAAGCTTTCCAGCTTTTTCAGCACCCATTTGGTTTCTCAATTTTGAATGAACTAGTCACTGAATTGAACTACTTGAAGAATATATTCTCTCTATACCTGCAGAAGAGGCTTCTGCTGTCAGAAGTTGGTTGAGGGCTTCAGCAAATACTCTGGTTCTAGCTGCTTAGCTAGTGACTTCCACCAGTTCAGAGGTTTGACTTTCTATAAAACTTCAGCAACAAACAAGTACTGCTTGAATATTTTATTTTTAATTTAAATAATTTGAACAGATTATACTAAGGTTAGGCCTTAACATAGGTTGTCATAAATTCAATTTTAATTTTAAATAGGTTTATTGTTAAAAAGAAAAATGTATTCAATTTAAATAAAAAAAACCTGATTTTTATTTTTTTTAAAGTCATTGATTTTAATCCACCCTGTAGCTTTCAGCGTACAGGAGTCTGACTTGTCCCACAGTCAAAAAGTCCATGACCCAATGTGGCATTTGAGGCACTCATCTATCCTCCTGTCTATAGCTGCCCTCAGAATGAAATATCATATTTTTGGGTCACAAGATCTCTTTTTAGGTTATCGGAAGGCACCATAGGGTAGACAGACAAGACAGACCTCCAAATTCCAAGGAATATTGTTGACAACATAAAGTGCCTTATTTATCCCCTTGCTGCGATGTGCAAATGGATTCTTTAGATCAGCTTGGTGTGTATGGGGTTTTACCACTGGCATACAACAGGCAGCAACACAATGTCAAGGCCAGCATCTATGATGGGGTGGGGTGGGGGTGGGGAATCCATTTTTATCATTAAAGGAATGGAGATTTAAAAAACCCATAAGATGCAGCAAAAGTTTTCTGCAGTTTCAACTAAATAACGTAAGAAAATCACCAGGCTTCACTTAAGAACAGTTAACATTATCTGTAATGAGATCTGCTTTGGAATGGCTGTGATAGCTACTGAGTTCTCTCAGCAAAGGATACAAAGTTGAGGGAGTAGAATTCCCAGTTATACAAGTTTTCACTTCAATCAAAACTGAAAAAAGATCACTGAGGCAGATAAGCTGTGTAAATAAACCATTACTGGCACTAACTTCCTAACAAGAGTGAAAACAGAAAAGTTTTGGTCTTAAATTGTGGACAATTTTATTTGATATAATAACTAGTGTACAGTGATTGAAGATGGTGCTAACAGAGAAAGTAGTAACTACCATGTCAGATTAAGAAGTAATGTGGGGAAAAGGACAAAGACTATCATTTAAAGACGGAAAATTCACATTTCTTGCTACCTGGTACCTTGTTCCTTTCTTCTGCCATGTAACAGCATAATGGAGATGGTTGAGCTCGAAGTACTATGCTATTTGTACATTGTAGCACATCCAAAGTCTGTTTCTTCTCTTGGTGTTCTTTCATCATCTTTAAAAATAGTTAGCCCTGGTCTACACTAGGACTTTAGGTCGAATTTAGCAGCGTTAAATCGATTTAAACCTGCACCCGTCCACACAGTGAAGCCCTTTATTTCGACTTAAAGGGCTCTTAAAATCGATTTCCTTACTCCACCCCTGACAAGTGGATTAGCGCTTAAATCGACGTTCCCAGCTCGAATTTGGGGTACTGTGGACACAATTCGATGTTATTGGCCTCCGGGAGCTATCCCAGAGTGCTCCATTCTGACCGCTCTGGACAGCACTCTCAACTCAGATGCACTGGCCAGGTAGACAGGAAAAGAACCGCGAACTTTTGAATCTCATTTCCTGTTTGGCCAGCGTGGCAAGCTGCAGGTGACCATGCAGAGCTCATCAGCACAGGTGACCATGATGGAGTCCCAGAATCGCAAAAGAGCTCCAGCATGGACCGAACGGGAGGTACGGGATCTGATCGCTGTTTGGGGAGAGGAATCCGTGCTATCAGAACTCCGTTCCAGTTTTCGAAATGCCAAAACCTTTGTCAAAATCTCCCAGGGCATGAAGGACAGAGGCCATAACAGGGACCCGAAGCAGTGCCGCGTGAAACTGAAGGAGTTGAGGCAAGCCTACCAGAAAACCAGAGAGGCGAACAGCCGCTCTGGGTCAGAGCCCCAAACATGCCGCTTCTATGATGAGCTGCATGCCATTTTAGGGGGTTCAGCCACCACTACCCCAGCCGTGTTGTTTGACTCCTTCAATGGAGATGGAGGCAATATGGAAGCAGGTTTTGGGGACGAAGAAGATGAGGAGGAGGAGGAGGTTGTAGATTGCTCACAGCAAGCAAGCGGAGAAACCGGTTTTCCCGACAGCCAGGAACTGTTTCTCACCCTAGACCTGGAGCCAGTACCCCCCGAACCCACCCAAGGCTGCCTCCTGGACCCAGCAGGCGGAGAAGGGACCTCTGGTGAGTGTACCTTTTAAAATGCTATACATGGTTTAAAAGCAAGCATGTGAAAGGATTACTTTGCCCTGGCATTTGCGGTTCTCCTAGATGTAGTCCTAAAGCCTTTGCAAAAGGTTTCTGGGGAGGGCAGCCTTATTTCGTCCTTCATGGTAGGACACTTTTATCACTCCAGGCCAGTAACACATACTCGGGAATCACTGTAGAACAAAGCATTGCAGTGTATGTTTGCTGGCATTCAACCAAAATCCGTTCTTTCTCTCTCTGTGTTATCCTCAGGAGAGTGAGATATAATTCATGGTCACCTGGTTGAAATAGGGTGCTTTTCTTCAGGGACACATTCCTGCTGTGCTGTTTGCCTGTGGCTGAACAGAAATGTTCCCCGCTGTTAGCCACGGGGAGGGGGGAGGGTTGAGGGGGTAGTCACGCGGTGGGAGGAGGCAAAATGCGACCTTGTAACGAAAGCACATGTGCTATGTATGTAATGTTAACAGCAAGGTTTACCCTGAAAGAGTGTAGCGACTGTTTTATAAAATGTGTCTTTTTAAATACCGCTGTCCCTTTTTTTTTCTCCACCAGCTGGATGTGTTTCAATGATCACAGGATCTTCTCCTTCCCAGAGGCTAGTGAAGCTTAGAAAGAAAAAAAAACGCACTCGAGATGAAATGTTCTCCGAGCTAATGCTGTCCTCCCACACTGACAGAGCACAGACGAATGCGTGGAGGCAAATAATGTCAGAGTGCAGGAAAGCACAAAATGACCGGGAGGAGAGGTGGAGGGCTGAAGAGAGTAAGTGGCGGGCTGAAGAGAGTAAGTGGCGGGCAGAAGACAGGGCTGAAGCTCAAATGTGGCGGCAGCGTGATGAGAGAAGGCAGGATTCAATGCTGAGGCTGCTGCAGGACCAAACCAGAATGCTCCAGTATATGGTTGAGCTGCAGCAAAGGCAGCTGGAGCACAGACTGCCACTGCTGCCCCTCTGTAACCAACCGCCCTCCTCCCCAAGTTCCATAGCCTCCACACCCAGACGCCCAAGAACGCGGTGGGGGGGCCTCCGGCCAACCAGCAACTCCACAACAGAGGATTGCCCAAAAAAAAGAAGGCTTTCACTCAATAAATTTTAAAGTTGTAAACTTTTAAAGTGCTGTGCTTAATGTGCTGTGTGGCATTTTCCTTCCCTCCTCCACCACCCCTCCTGGGATACCTTGGTAGTCATCCCCCTATTTGTGTGATGAATGAATAACGAATGCATGACTGTGAAGCAGCAATGACTTTATTGCCTCTGCAAGTGGTGATTAAAGGGAGGAGGGGAGGGTGGTTAGCTTACAGGGAAGTAGAGTGAACCAAGGGGCGGGGGGTTTCATCAGGGAGAAACAAACAGAACTTTCATACTGTAGCCTGGCCAGTCATGAAACTGGTTTTCAAAGCTTCTCTGATGCGTGCCGCGCCCTCCTGAGCTCTTCTAACCGCCCTGGTGTCTGGCTGCGCGTAACCAGCAGCCAGGCGATTTGCCTCAATCTCCAACCCCGCCATAAACGTCTCCCCCTTACTCTCACAGATATTGTGGAGCACACAGCAAGCAATAATAACAGTGGGAATATTGGTTTCGCTGAGGTCTAAGCGAGTCAGTAAACTGCGCCAGCGCGCCTTTAAACGTCCAAATGCACATTCTACTACCATTCTGCACTTGCTCAGCCTGTAGTTGAACAGCTCCTGACTACTGTCCAGGCTGCCTGTGTACGGCTTCATGAGCCAGGGCATTAAGGGGTAGGCTGGGTCCCCAAGGATACATATAGGCATTTCAACATCCCCAACAGTTATTTTCTGGTCTGGGAAGAAAGTCCCTTCCTGCAGCTTTTGAAACAGACCAGAGTTCCTGAAGATGCGAGCGTCATGCACCTTTCCCGGCCATCCCACGTTGATGTTGGTGAAACGTCCCTTGTGATCCACCAGAGCTTGCAGCACTATCGAAAAGTACCCCTTGCGGTTTATGTACTCGCCGGCTTGGTGCTCTGGTGCCAAGATAGGGATATGGGTTCCGTCTATAGCCCCACCACAGTTAGGGAATCCCATTGCAGCAAAGCCATCCACTATGACCTGCACATTTCCCAGGGTCACTACCCTTGATATCAGCAGATCTTTGATTGCATGAGCTACTTGCATCACAGCAGCCCCCACAGTAGATTTGCCCACTCCAAATTGATTCCCAACTGACCGGTAGCTGTCTGGCGTTGCAAGCTTCCACAGGGCTATCGCCACTCGCTTCTCAACTGTGAGGGCTGCTCTCATCCTGGTATTCATGCGCTTCAGGGCAGGGGAAAGCAAGTCACAAAGTTCCATGAAAGTGCCCTTACGCATGCGAAAGTTTCGCAGCCACTGGGAATCATCCCAGACCTGCAACACTATGCGGTCCCACCAGTCTGTGCTTGTTTCTCGAGCCCAGAATTGGCGTTCCACAGCATGAACCTGCCCCATTAGCACCATGATGCATGCATTGGCAGGGCCCATGCTTTCAGAGAAATCTGTGTCCATGTCCTGATCACTCACGGGACCGCGCTGACGTCGCCTCCTCGCCCGGTATCGCGTTGCCATGTTCTGGTGCTGCATATACTGCTGGATAATGCGTGTGGTGGTTGATGTGCTCCTAATTGCCAAAATGAGCTCAGCGGCCTCCATGCTTGCCTTGGTATGGCGTCCGCACAGAAAGAAGGCGCGGAACGATTGTCTGCCGTTGCTCTGACGGAGGGAGGGGTGACTGACGACACGGCTTACAGGGTTGGCTTCAGGGAGCTAAAATCAACAAAGGGTGTGCCTGTACATCAAGGAGTATTTCAGGCAGGACTGCACGGAGGGTTCCAATAAGAAATGGTGCACCAAAGTTATCGTTCTTATTGGAACAAGGAGGTTAGCCTGGCCTCTGATTGATACATGGCTAGATTAACCTCGCTGCGCCTTCTCTGTGACTGACTGCAGTGTGATCTAGACAGGGGAGGAGGAAAATGAGTCCAAAACAAATCTGGTCTATTTCTTGTTCTGACCCACTCCATCGATCCTTTACATCTTTGGCTGGCAGCAGACAAAAAAGGCGTGAAATGATTGTCTGCCCTTGCTTTCACGGGGGGAGGGAGGGTGGGAACGGGGTCCTGACGATATGTACCCAGAACCACCCGCGACAATGTTTTAGCCCCATCAGGCATTGGGATATCAACCCAGAATTCCAATGGGCAGCGGAGACTGCGGGAACTGTGGGATAGCTACCCACAGTGCAACGCTCCAGAAGTCGACGCTTGCCTCGGTACTGTGGAAGCGCTCCGCCGAGTTAATGCACTTAATGCACTTAGAGCATTTTCTGTGGGGACACACACACTCGAATATATAAAACCGATTTCAAAAAAACCGACTTCTATAAATTCGACCTAATTTCGTAGTGTAGACATACCCTTAGAAGAATGAAACAAAGTTGAATTATTTGTAAATAATACCAATGGGGATATATCTCCCTGATTTTCTGCCCTAACCCTGGTGCAGGTATAAGTGACTATATTTTATGACAGCTGGCAGTGATCTTTGCAGGACCATCTACCAGTTGAGCATAGCCAGAGCACAATGTGCTGTGGCCACATTCTAGTTTTCTACCCCTGACATGTCCCCTGCACCCAGAACTGCAGGGAGGGTGATGTAGGATGTATGCCAGCTCGATGCCTGCTGAGTAGTCCCCTATGCCACATGTGCTCTCAGCAAAGAGGTTATGTCTGGAGTATTCCCCATTTATGTTGCAGGAGCAGTACAAAAGGGAGTAGAATGGAGCAGCATTTTGTCCCTGTTTGTTTTTACATAATATGAAATGAAAATAATGCTCATGTTCTCCGTGCCAGTGAATGAAAGTCTATCTATTGCCGTATGAGGAAGTAAGTAGTGTGTTGGGAAAGGCTGCTATCAGCAAAGGAGCTGGCTTTTAAGAGTTTCCTCCAGGGAAGGCTTTGTGAAATCCTCAGTGTATTCTGGTTCACATTTTGGTGAACTTTCCCAGCAAGTGTAGTTTGCACACTGCTGTTACTTCCAACCATCATGATGTCACTCCCCGTTTTTATATCTTTTTCCAACTTGCTGGAAAGATCTGTTCCTGTGACCGGGGTCAAACAGTTCCCACTGTGTAGTGCTACCTCTGAGACATTTCTGTTGTACCCAGTTCCTGGGGTAATCCTTGTGACTGTATGTATTTCCTCAATAGGCCATCAACGTGTTTGGCCTTTTTATTGCTGTACCCGAAAGGCTGCTTGTGGATGTTCCCCACCTCACAACATATTACAGTAGCACATACATAGCAAAGCTTTATAACTTTATATACAACGATAGCAACTACAATTTAACAGGATATTAACGTTTAACAGATTAAGACTTTTAGAATGATACCTCACAAGGCATACTTTGTACAAAACACCATAATAATATCACCATAGTGAATATGGGGTGCAGAGTGTCTCTTTGGAGCACAGAGTGTCACACCTAACCTAGAACAAGATAGTTATATTAATACCCTTGTCATGTGACAGACAATATTCACTCCCTGCTGTGATTAGGTTACATCTCCTTCTCTTTGGCAACTAAAACATTTTACCAACCAATAATTAAGAGCTAGGAGCTAATGCAGCCAATTAATAAAACACACCAATTGACACATCAAGGATGGAGATCATAGTAGACAAGCTGAACCTCCTGATATATGAATGGATTAGACTGTTCTTATTGGACATCTATCAACAACTGCTGTCTCTGACCCTTGATGGCCTAATCATCACAAGGCTACTTCTTGCCCTTAAAACAGTTCCTTCTCCAGTAGATTGTTTGACTGAAGGAGAGAATTCACCACACACAGGCTGTTCTCTGTTCCTAGTGTTTTTCACGGGCTGGGTGAGCATATGTTACTTCTGTTAGCACATGAAGTAACGTATGTAAATATCATTTTGGATGTCTAAGTTTGTCTTGGTCTTCTGTTTCTTCTCTAGAAATGACCAAGAGGGGGTGGTTTTGTTATATGACCCTGGCTAAGAATGGAACAGCTGTTACTGTGGCAGGTTGCCAGCCACTTGCGGTGCTGTGCAAGGATGTTCCAGGCTTAGTTTTAAGACCAAAGTCCTCCCTCCCCTGTCCACAGAAAATTTTCAAATCACCAGTAAGAAGGACAAAGGGACCTTCCTAGTCTTTTCTGAAACAATCTAATTAATTAGCTCATCCCAGTCTATCTGCCTTGCTTCCAAGTTCTCTATAGAAATAACTGCCAGATTGATTAAGCTTTCCCATCCACAGATGTTCTTAGATCGGTCTTGATTAATTTTAGCTTGCTGAAAATCCTTTCACACGTAGCCACAGTTACAGGAAGACAGCAATGAATATGCAGTGCTGTTTCTGTGTTAGAGAAACTCCCATTCTAAGACCCTTTGTGAATGTAGCTAAGGAAATCATTGGTTACCTTTGTTTCCAAGTCAACCTTAAAGATTCGCTTACAAAACCTGGTGAAGAGCTCGGTCTTGTTCTGAAAACTCTGAGTTTAAATCCACAAGGTAAGCTGCTTGCTAAGATTTGAACACACCTTTTTAGGTTTCATAGCTGAGACTTCTCAGTTTCTCACCCATCAAAAAAGCAGACCTTTCTTTGACTCCATTGTACTTATGAATCCCATCACCCAATTGTGTTAATATTGTGTCTAATATGGGGTTGAAAACCTCAAATTCAAAAACTTTTTCAGGATCTGATGACCTTTTGTCCTTTGCAAATTCTCCTGGCATTACTTTCCTCCTTCAAAATTGTTCCTCTTTCAATTGCATGGATATTCTTAATATTTCAGACTGTCAGGTTTACCTGCAATGAACCTAGAAGACCGTAATTCTGATAAAGAGTCTTAAAGGCCACCAATTAAACCATGAGTCATTTGAATGTCCCTGCAATTTTTTGCTCACAATGTTAATTTTTAATAAGATAGTATGCCCCATCTCAGCCAAAACAAGAAACAAAAACTCTCAAATATTTAATTGCAAGCTTTCAATGGAGTTCTGGGATAAGATTGTGTGAAGCCTTGATCTCGTCTCTAGTGTTAAGAACACCCTCAACCTGATTTAATGGTGGATGGATTGCCTCTGCTCTAGCTGACCATATTGTTGTGCTTTGGCATTTTAATGTCATGCTAATATGCTTTTTCAACAGATCCCAACAACTAGTAGAAGCAGAAAACAGGTCATAAAATCTTTGAACAAATGCAAACAATAGAACAGCTTGGGGAACAACCAATGCAACAGCTTCTCCAACAAGATTCAGTGAGTGGGCAGCACATGGGAGAAAAGACATGTACTGATTTACCTGATTAATTCAATTTGAACACCTTTGTATATGTTATCTAGCTAGCTTCATTGTCATGCTAGCTTCATTGTCATAGCTTTGTCCCCTGCAATCAGCCATATCTTTTTTTCAGCTTCTCTAAAATAACCTCTGCCATATCATCCCTTGTTTTGGTGTGGATGGCATTGAAATCTACAAAGCATTAAACAGCGCCCCGAATATACCATTTGGAGCACTAAATGGACAAGACTAGAGCCCCAGGACAGAAGAAGACAGTGAGAAGTAAAAAAACAAAACAAAAAAAGAGGGGGCTTTATGGACCCTTGATGAGCCTGGTTCCACTGGAACGGTTTGAATCCTCCTTCACACACTTTTGCCCCTTTGTTTGAAATCCAACCTTCTCTCCCATTTGCAGGAAGGCAGCTGGCATTCCTGTTACCATGATTACTTCTGTTCTAGTTTCCAGGTAGATAATTTTTTTCTATAACTACTCTACTGTCAATTGTCTTGGGTTCAAGAAGGTTATTAGATGTTGATATTATAGCTTTAGATTTTGATGCTTTGTGGGTGCGCATGCTCGACTGCACCATGGCTGCAAGCTGTCCAGACTGTCTCCCTCTGCCATACAGCATAATGTCCATCTTGCTAGGACTTTGCTTGAACCAGCTCTTCCTCTGTGATGTGGTAGTCTCTGACAGGCCCTGGGCTAGTTAGGTCTCTATTGTGATGTCCTAGCTTGTGAAGGAAAGATAGAGATGTGTATTATCTGCATATTGTTGGCAGTTGTCTCCATGAAACTTTCCCATTTCTTCTACTGGCTGTATGTAAAAATCGAATAGGACCAGGGAGAGAAACAGACCATGTGGAACTCTGAAAGTGAAGAGTCTGGTGGCAGGACTACCTTCTCAATGCAGCTAGTGAAGAAGGATTCAAACCATTTTAATAGGGCCCCTTTCTCATGTGGGATAGCAGTAGCTTATGATCTATAGCAGTGATGCCCAACCTTATTATACAGGAGTGCCACATAACCTAAGCACAACCTTGTGTGGGCCAAACAGATTCTAACATACTTTAATAAGATTTAATGTCATCTGTATTGATTCATATTTTAAGTTCAGCTTGTTTCATATGTATTTAGATTGTTTCTATGTACAGTATTGTCTATTTACATACTTGTATAAACTAGAATGATGTAAACAGGATGACAACTGCTAATGAATTGGCCATTGGTATATTGTGTTGAAACAGGTCATGGGCCTTATGAAATGCTCTGGTGGTTGGGCACCCCTGATCTATTGTATCAAATGCTGCAGAGAGATCCAGTAATATGAGAATGGACATCTGTCCATCAGTGCCACTCTGGCCTTTTCTGTTGCATATCTTGGCCTGAAACGGGATTGTGAAGAGTTTAGGACATTGTCTGTGATTAGATGAATTCAAAGACTGCTTTTGGTGAGCGTATTCATCCCTAAATGTGTACGATACTCAAAATAATTTCTAAACAATTTTTTTTTAACCAAAACAGGAACCCACTTTTCAAAATTCACAGGCAGAGAAGCAGAAATAGTAGTTGCAAGAAACTCTGCCAAAACACTAAAATCTCCATAGAGAATTATGTGATTAAGCACAAACATGTATCTTTCTTTTGCATAATGTTTCATCTTCTGCATATTGCATATAACCTAACCAGCCCATTATTTCCTTCTCAAAGTGTTGTTCTGTGTTCTGAGATAATGTTATTGTAGCTGAACTCTCAGAAGCCACAGAAGAAAGAAGCAAAGCCGAGTTCCCTACTTGGACGCATGGAAGTCACACATTGACTCCGACTTCCAGAAAGCTTTCACCTCTTCTATAGGCAGCCAAATTGTGTGTCTTGCTATCTTGTAGTAAACCTATCCACTTTCATTCTCCATCCAGCTTTCAGTTCTTTTGATCAAGTTGAGCCCAAATTGAAAGAAGGATTACAGAGACCTCAGCAAAGGTATATGATGGGGTATACAAATCTACTCTGGACACCAAGGGGTTAAGGAGCTGCTCTGGAATCAGCCAGGTAGGCCCCTGGCACACCTGCAAGGCATGTACAGGCCAGAGGATAAGCTTAAAAGGGGAGCAGAACAGTTTACTTCTGGGCGGACCAGGGATGAGACTAGACCTTCAACCCACAACTCCTGAGGGAAGCGGTGACAGAAGGCAGGAGCTTCCCAGACACCCACTGCCTGAAGGCCCCTCTCTTTGGGAAGGGAGGGCCAGATCCTGATGCACCCTGAGAGGGAGTTACTCCCCATTATTGCTTATTAATTTGGTTTATTTACATTAATTCCCCTTGCTTTTTGTTCATGAACTATCCTAGAATGGCTGAGATTTTGAAGTAACCTGGCTGCATGGCCACTGCAGAAGTGGAGCAGCCGCAGCTAAGAGACAGACCCCCTGATGAGAGAGAGCTGCTATACCACACCTGGCCACAAGGAGGTGCCAGCGGTGAGTTGACCCTTCAAAAGGTGTAAAATAGATAATGAAATGGAGGGGTGCCTGTCTTTCATTTCCAGCTGCAAGTAACTTGAGGGGAAAGTAGCTATAGACATGAAGAACATGAGATGTAAGAAAATTTTAAAAATACGACTTTATACCTCCAAAGCAACTTTCACCCAAGTATATAAAAGGTCTTTACAAATTCATTAATTAACCCTTTCTGCATCCCTGTGGGGTTTACCCATCTTTCAGAGGGCTAAACTGATTCACAGGGTGAGTCAGCGGTCTTTATTTGTAACAGAGTTCTTCCCCATCTCTGCTGGCTCAGCTCTGCTTGCTGGAGCACTGGTGGTGTGGGGAGAGGGCAGGAGACTTGGCCCCACCCACCTGTGCAGGATGGAGTGCATGGGCTCTGTGGAAGCTGCTTTAGTCCTTTCACTGTGACCCGAGATGTATGTGACTCACACAGGGGAGTCAGGCAGGATCTTACAGCCCCTCAGCCTTCCTGTCCGGCATTCTAAGGGCAGGTCACATTCTTGCCTTTAATAGTCAGTTTCTGCAATGACTTACACATGCAATGTTCAAATTTACATTTTCCAAACACTTGTGGCCATAAACAGTATGGCTTGACTGCTTGTGAGGAATGAACACAAAAGCAGAGTGAGTCTGGCTGAACTGAATTTATTAAGAAATCTGAATGAAATCTGAGAAAACTGAAGGAAAATGTTTT
Source organism: Lepidochelys olivacea (assembly GCF_965140295.1). Classification (NCBI taxonomy): domain Eukaryota; kingdom Metazoa; phylum Chordata; order Testudines; family Cheloniidae; genus Lepidochelys; species Lepidochelys olivacea. The sequence goes on from NC_140411.1 coordinate 274,481,411, forward strand.
GAGGTATTCACACGGCTCTACCAACTTGAGCTAGATTTGAAGCAGTGAGGTAGAAGTGAAGACTGCATAGGCCTGTATAAATCCCTCTTTGGTCTTGTAACTGATTAATACATTTTAAAAGCTATTGGGTGTGGCTTGCAAAGTAATGAGGAGACAGCATGGCCCAGTGGGTAGGAGAAAACTGCCCCTTCCCAGCTCTGCCAGGTGGAGCACATAGGATTGCCTACACCCTGTCTGTGCTATGCTTATCCTAGGGCTATTCTTCAGGAGTTGTTTCACCCCTTTATGCCCCTAGAGCAGTATAAAGGGCCCTTAGTAGGGGAACAGAATCTTTACCAGACAATAGGAGGAAATATGACAATCTACTGCACTGAAAACTTGTCTTGATTTTCTGAGGTGATCAGCACCCAGAGCTTCAACTGAAGTCAAGGGAAATTGTGGATACTCAGCACCCCTGAAATCAGGATAGTATGTTTTACTGACAGCAGTACATCTTCAACAAATCTCTGGATATACAGAGCCTGTAGGTATTCATGGCATGCTGTTTGTTACGAGTGACTAATTCCTTGCATAATTCCTTCCTTGTTTGATGTTCCAGTTACTATAACTGCAAATCCAGTTGCTTGCATAGGAATTGGATCACTATTAACCCCGTCTTTACTTTCTGGCTCTTACATGTGAATATTTTAAACTGCTGCCTTGTTTTCTAGGATGTAAGAATATAACTTTTAAAAGTAACTAAAACTATATACAGTGTGGCACAGAGATGGTGCAATGACTCCTACCCCATTCTGGCCAGCTGGGGCTGCGCAGGACTGTGCTGGACAAAGGAGGAGGAGTGCTGGAATGCTCTGTGCTCTAGTTGTTCTGGGTTTTACAGCAGTCTGTTGGCAATTAGGGGGAAAGGTGCTGTAAATTAGAATTCCACAACTAGTTGTGCAGGTAACTTTGCAGTTAGCTTTCCACAAACCTTCTTGAGTTCCTCCAGATCTAGATATTTTACCTTGGCGTGCCTCAGGTCTTGTACAGATGTCATAATTTCCCCTGGCGGAAACAGATTCCATACCAAGAGTTCCAGTCTGAGTCTTGGAAAAAGATCATCTCTGAATTCCTTAAAGTCAAAACAGGGGTACAATGCAGCTCATGTCTAACCCCCTGTTTCTTAAAAGCTTTCTCAGTTCTCTGTGTCACCTTTCAATCCCCTTCCTGAGTCCTCTTTCACATTCAGAACTGTGCAGAAAGTTTATTTTGGTTTACTTATGCTTCAAGTCATGCCAACTGTTAATTGGACAAAGAGATTAATTAAAATCCAAACCATTTTAGGTGAACATCATAGAAAACGGTAATATCACAAATAAAATAACCCCAAATCACTACAAGAGGTTATATTTTCACTAAACCAAAGTACAATGGCTCTACCATCTAGTGACATTGAGCACTGTACACTAGACCCAAGCTTTCACAGTAATCCTGCTATAACATATTTCTCTTTGAAACAGAACTTTGTGATCCAGTACCTATTTACCAATGGCTGACTTACAACGACATGTAAATCTGTAGCTGACACAATTCTAATGTGCTTCTGAGCTCTCTGATGGGACTAAAGTGAATGTAAGGTGTCACTTAGTTAAAGGACCAGAGCCCAAAGTGTGAATTGTATACAAAGGCACATCTGACAAGTTTTATGGACCAGTCCTTTACTTTACACATGTACACCGCTGGCTGCCGTTTCCCTCAGCTCCCATTTGCCAGGAACAGTGAACTGCAGCCACTGGGAGCTGCAGGCGGCCGTGCAAATGTAAACAAACTGTCTGGCAGCCCGCCATCAGATTACCCTGACAGGCTGCGTGCAGCCCTTGGGACGCAGATTGCCCACCACTGGTCTAGAGTTACAAATGGAAAAATTATACTTAATCATTTATAATGCTATGTAGAAGTATCCAGAAATATTTAACAATGTCCTCTTTTTTCAGGATCTAACATGTTTATTTATAAGGATGTTCCATTTAGAAATGAGGGCGATAAAATCAAATATATGCAAATAAAGAGTTACTCACAGATTTCATCCATCTGTTTACAAATCAAATTTCCTTAGTTAGTGGTTATCTTGATGAATCTTTAGAAAATGTTTAATTTGCCAAAATAGCTCCAAATTTGGATCAACGCTCAGTACTTCAGTTGATAACAGATGTTGGATCCAATTAAACAATTTAAATTTTAGTGGTTGCTTTGCACAGCTCTTTTTGAAATGTCACAGATTTTTGTTCTTGTATGTAGCAGCCATGCCAAGGCAAGCCAATCTTACAAATAATGAAGCAAAAAGAAGACCAGGTTAATACATTCCTAGGAACTATACAAAAAATGTTTTGGGATAGCTGAAATGTGAAGCTGTTAACACCGTGATATAAATACCAAAGCTCAGCTAAAGCCAGTTTCATTGAGAAGGTAATGAGGACTGCCTTAAATCTTCTCCTCTTTCAAGGAAACTCCTGTGGTTCTCACTTTACAGAGGTTTACATGTAATGACACAAATGTCATGTTTTCCTAAATGAGTGTTTCCTTAAGTTAGTAAACTTTGGAGACGCTAAATGAGACTCTATCCCAAATAGAGTTTTGACCCCCAAAAAGGAAAAAGAAAAGGAGTACTTGTGGCACCTTAGAGACTAACCAATTTATTTGAGCATGAGCTTTCGTGAGCTACAGCTTACTTCATCAGATGCATGCCGTGGAAACTGCAGCAGACTTTATATATAAACATATATATATATATATATAAACATCTGATGAAGTGAGCTGTAGCTCACGAAAGCTCATGCTCAAATAAATTGGTTAGTCTCTAAGGTGCCACAAGTACTCCTTTTCTTTTTGCGAATACAGACTAACACGGCTGTTACTCTGAAACCAAAAAGGAAAAGTGCTAGAGACTCCATGAAGACATCTAGGGACTTTGTTACTGCTGTTTTACATAGGAGGTGCTCAGATACCATGGTGACGGGTAGCAGTAGAGAACTGTAAGACAGATATGAGATAAAAAGAGGTGGTTAGAAATTCTCCAGCAGAATGCTTTTCTGTGGGAGAATGCTGATTTGTCAAAATTTAAATGTTTTGCAGGCATGGTTTGATTTTTGACAAAGTTCTGACAGAACCCAGTCTGGTTTCCTATCAGCTTTCCAGCCTGACTCCTAGGCAACCCACATTGGGGAGTCTGGAAGTCCTGGCTTCCAGGCTTGTGGCTCCTTTGCAGCCTGCGATGTAGACTGCCCCAGAGCTGAGGTTCCAGTCCCTTTCGTAGAGAACTTCAAAATTTTTGGTGTCCATTACAAACTGGTGCAAAACCAAATTTCAGGATATTGAAATGCTGTGCAAAATGGAATTACCTTTCTCTGCCCAGCTGTAATAGAGCAATTCCTTTTGTAAAATTTTTGTTTTAACGAAAGGGCTCCAGAAAGGCAAAAGCCCCAATTCTGGACTGTGGCAGGGATGACATCAAAGCAGTCCAGACAGTGGCAGGGAAGGAAGGTGCCTTTAAGCCACCTTTTCCCTTGCCAGATTCTGGGACTGCCAGGAGCCAGTAGAGGCCTCTGCCATGCAACATAACAGCCCCTAAGTCTGCTCTAATTTATGCCCTGGATATAAAGGTCGCTTAGGGATCACCTGTCACCCTTAGATAGCTAGAGTGCAATGTGCTTCAGCTACATCCTCTCGTCTTTCTGCCTCTCCCCTTCCTTGTCACAACCCGGGGAGATCCCCAGGCTGAGACTGGGGATGCAGGGTGGTGTAGGGAAGTTCCACTGGCCTGTGCTACTGATAACTCCATTATGTAATCCCCAGAGGAGAGATTCAGTTGGTTTCTAGCCCCTTTATGCCACTAGACTGAACCCAAGATTATTAATTTGAAAGCCACAGGAAACTCAAGGTTTCAACATGAACCCAGGTACCATGGGGCAGATTCACCTGAGCATTACTTTGTGTTTTGGGTTCATTAGGACCTATATCTTGAAGTGAAACTCCAGGGGGTTGGGGAGAGAAACAGGTGTGCACATGTGACTCAATGCAAGCAAAAAACAAAACAATCCCCCCTGAAACCAATGTGTTTTCCGCAGAACTAAAGTTACTTTGTGTCTTCATTACGCAGATCTCTCTTCAGCTGACAGCTCTGTCCTAATGTTGCTGTGCAAGCAACAACAAAAAACAATATAGGTCTGATGTTTTTATGTGTTCACTATGTTCTTCTCAAGTAGCATATTTTGCAAGAGTCCCTGGTATCTTATAGACTCATAGCACTGGAAGGGACCTCGAGAGGTCTTCTAGTCCAGTCCTCTGGACTAAGTATAGGATATCATGACATCCAAAGTGGACTCCCTCTTCTGTCAATGTTTCTTCACTGCGGAGTGAACTTGAGGTAGCTAAATGGGAATTTCTTCTCTTGAGTTACCTAGCAAAAAGAAAAGGAGTACTTGTGGCACCTTAGAGACTAACAAATTTATTTGAGCATAAGCTTTCATGACCTACAGCTCACTTCATCGGAGGCATGCAGTAGCAAATACAGTGGGGAGATTTTATATACACAGAGAACATGAAACAATGGGTGTTGCCATACACACTGTAATGAGAGTGATCAGGTAAGGTGAACTATTACGAGCAGGAGAAGAGGGGTGGAGAAAAACAAAAAAACCAAACCTTTTGTAGTGATAATCAAGGTGGGCCATTTCCAGCAGTTGACAAGAACGTGTGAGGAACAGTGGGGGTGGGAATAAACATGGGGAAATAGTTTTACTTTGTGTAATGACACATCTACTCCCAGTCTTTATTCAAGCAAAAGTTAATGGTGTCCAGTTTGCAAATTAATTCCAATTCAGCAGTCTCTCGTTGGAGTCTGTTTTTGAAGTTTTTTTTGTTGAAGAATTGCCAATTTTAGGTCTGTAATCGAGTGACCAGAGTTATTGAAGTGTTCTCCGACCTCTGGTTTTTGAATGTTATAATTCTTGACATCTGATTTGTGTCCATTTATTCTTTTACGTAGAGACTGTCCAGTTTGGCCAATGTACATGGCAGAGGGGCATTGCTGGCACATGAGGGCATATATCACATTGGCAGATGTGCAGGTGAACGAGCCTCTGATAGTGTGGCTGATGTGATTAGGCCCTATGATGGTGTCCCCTGAATAGATATGTGGACACAGCTGGCAACGGGCTTTGTTGCAAGGATAGGTTGCTGGGTTAGTGGTTCTGTTGTGTGGTATGTGATTGCTGGTGAGTATTTGCTTCAGGTTGGGGGGCTGTCTGTAAGCAAGGACTGGCCTGTCTCCCAAGATCTGTGAGAGTGATGGGTCATCCTTCAGGATAGGTTGTAGATCCTTGATGATGCGTTGGGGAGGTTTTAGTTGGGGGCTGAAGGTGATGGCTAGTGGCATTCTGTTATTTTCTTTGTTGGGCCTGTCCTGTAGTAGGTAACTTCTGGGTACTCTTCTGGCTCTGTCAATCTGTTTGTTCACTTCAGCAGGTGGTATTGTAGTTGTAAGAATGCTTGATAGAGATCTTGTAGGTGTTTGTCTCTGTCTGAGGGGTTGGAGCAAGTGTGGTTGTATCGTAGAGCTTGGCTGTAGACAATGGATCGTGTGGTGTGGTCTGGATGAAAGCTGGAGGCATGTAGGTAAGCATAGCAGTCAGTAGGTTTCCGATATAGGGTGGTGTTTATGTGACCATCGCTTATTAGCACCATAGTGTCCAGGAAGTGGATTTCTTGTGTGGACTGGTCCAGGCTGAGGTTGATGGTGGGATGGAAATTGTTGAAATCATGGTGGAATTCCTCAAGGGCTTCTTTTCCATGGGTCCAGATGATGAAGATGTCATCAATGTAGCGCAAGTAGAGTAGGGGCATTAGGGGACAAGAGCTGAGGAAGTGTTGTTCTAAGTCAGCCATAAAAATGTTGGCATACTGTGGGGCCATGCGGGTACCCATAGCAGTGCCACTGATTTGAAGGTATACATTGTCCCCAAATGTGAAATAGTTATGGGTGAGGACAAAGTCATAAAGTTCAGCCACCAGGTTTGCCGTGCCATTGTTGGGGATACTGTTCCTGATGGCTTGTAGTCCATCCTTGTGTGGAATGTTGGTGTAGAGGGTTTCTATATCCATAGTGGCTAGGATGGTGTTTTCAGGAAGATCACCAATGCCACACTGAAATAGCACTCAAGTTGCTGTGTCCACATTGGGTCTGTATTAATTCGTGTGTGGTGCTAAGACTTCTGGGGAGACGTCACATGGTTTTTAGCACTGCAGTAAGTTGAGCTACACTATGAATTCTTTCACAGTGAATTGTGGGAGAACTTCTTTGCTCTTTCTGGGCATACAGAGCAGGGTGAGGGGTGACACACACCAAAATGAGAGCAAGTTGAGAAGCAAGTGGCGATTGTACTGTGGAAACTTGCAATGCCAGATTACTTCCAGTCAGTCGGGAATCAATTTGGAGTCAGGAAGTACATCACATTGGTGGTTGTCATGCAAGTGTACAGAGCCATTAATCACCTCCTGCTATGCTGTGCAGGACTGTGATTCTGGGTAATATGCAGGACATAATGGATGGTACTGCAGCAATGGGCTGCCCAAGCTGCGGTGAAGCGATAGATGGCACGCATATCCCTGCTTTAGCACCAGACCACCTTACCACAGAGTATATCAACAGAAAGGGCTACTTCTCTATGGTGATGCAAGTGCTGGTGGATCCCTGGGGAAGCTTTGGATATTGAAAAATGTTTGTGTTCTACTTTCAGTTTTGGAATTTGCAATGCTTTTCCTCTTTTTTTTTTCCTTTTCTATTTTTTACCTGTTTTTCACTGGAAAAAAGAGAGAAGGGATAGATAATAAGACAGAAAATATCATACTGCCTCTATATAAATCCATGGTGCGCCCACATCTTGAATACTGTGTGCAGATGTAAGATGCCCCATCTCAAAACAGATATATTGAAATTGGAAAAGGTACAGAAAAAATCACTGATAAACCAACCACATAAAAATCAGAAGTCTGGGGTGGTAATCTGGGACCAATTCATTCCTGCTCCAGAGGTGCTCTCACCACAGGGCTTGTGGTGGAGGAGGGTCAAAGGTGGTTTCAGTGGCATTGGAACCATTTCTATAGTTAGAGTGCTGAAAGCAATTGAACCAAACTGTAAACCCCATAGGATGGAAACCACTTCAAGCCAGGGGTGCTGCCGCACTCTCAGCACTCCTAGTTCCAGCACCCTGGGTGGCTTTGATATGTTTGGACCTCCCCTCTCTTTGACATGTTTGGACCTCCCCTCTCCTGGGTCAGTCAGAGACTGTCTTGCCCCTGATAAAGATTAGGCAGATGTAAGGCTGCTCAAAACTTGCATAGGGTTGCTTACAGGTTTAGGGGCCATTGTGTCAGCCAGGAATAGCTGGAGTGTGGGAGTACTCTGGCCACACACAAATGTCCCTGGGAACTGCCCTAACACTATCCCTACAGGGTGACATCTGCAAGGTGGTGGCCTGTTATGTCAGGGGGATTTCGCAATGGCCAGTTAGCTGGCTTTAGAGCGTCTTTATTCTGATGGAGCTGACCCAATCGGACTGTAATGTAGTGATGAATTGGGTCCTTTTTTTACAATAACTGCTTTAAGTAGGACCTTCATTCCACTTACCGGTCCTTCCTTACTGCAGGTCCTCAAAGTCATCTTTCTGTTTGTTCCCAAATCACCATAGTTTTAAAATCTGATGTAGTTCTAGCCAAAATGGTTTACTTTATTGCAGAGGCCTCTGTGATCTGGTAGTTTACTGTTTGTCACGAGAATTGACTGTATGGTGACTGGGTTCCCGCAGTACAAATGCCAGACAATGAATGTCAAGCATTCTGGATGGAGTAGGTTTACTCTGACATGTTCCAGTTCTTCTAAATATAAAAAATTAGTTTAGGTTTTTTGTCAGAATAGCCCAGACCATTACAAATACCCAGCACTAATAATCTGTTGTTTAGACCGATTAGCATCCTATATCCCTCCATTTCTAAAATGGAATTTTAATCGGATTGTAATTCCTTGAAATTTCCAATTCACTGAGTACTTCCCGAGTCATTAATCAATGTGAATTTTGCCATCTATTAAGCTGCTTAAACCCGCTGCACATTACAGACTGATAGCTTCCATTGCCTCCAGTGCATTGTTGACATACTGTTCTTTTAATATCAGGTTCATAACACTATTATGAGACTCCAGGAAGGGAAAAGCAGCCAATTGTATTGCTACAGTGTTTCCATTTTAAATATGTTTTCTTCGGGGACTTATAACTGGATCATAAATTCATTCCAAAGCGAAATTACTTTGATTGGTCTGATCATGCAAAGTGCTGTGTGTCTCTTGTGGTGTGGCAAATTCTCAGCTCAGGAGTAGCTTAAATCCCCTTCTCCCCCCAAACACTTTGTATTACTTTTGATATATTTTTTTTCATTTTCCTGTGCTAAAGAACAGTTTTTAATCAGGAAATTTGTAGGCCATTAGTCTCAAATGTAAACTTATGACAGTGGGTATTTTAGCTAAAAAGAATGTTTTCACTGAAGATGAAATGTTCAGTGCATGACTACGTTGCAAACTGATTTATTCTAGATGTGAGAAAGCTGGGATAACACCAACTGTTATGAGCTATCAGGTCAATAATCTGTAAAGAAATAATTCTATAAACCTTCTTCAGGCAAAGTGCGTTTTACCTGAGTAAAGATTTCAAGATTAGGCCATAGGTCAACTAGACATAAACCAATGAGCTGCGAACATGCATTTTAGGGCGGGGTCATTTAGTGTAAATAAGATTTCGTAACAAGAGGGCCTGTTTCACTATTGCCATGCATCTTTGGTTCTCATTGCCACTGGAACAAAGAGGCACTCAGGACTGATGGAAATGATGGTACAAGATGAATCTAGCCCATGATTCATACTCTTAGAGGGCCTGTTTCTTTAGTCCTTTATAAAAGTTTTATGCCAATGTAACTGCATTGACTTCAATAGAATACTGGTATAAAACTGGTTTAATAAAGGGGGAAATGAGGCCAAAAGCATATACAAATTCATATTTATCCACAGGCTCTAACAACTTGACTATTTTGAGCCATAAAACAAATTTAATAAATATAGCAATCCCTTTAACTGTGTGTATGTGTGCACACATGCCCTCTGGTAAAATTCTAACCTTAGATTCTATGAATCTATGTAAAATTTAATAGCAGTCCCATAAGGTATATTTCTTTAAGGACCTATCCCTTCCTCCCCCTCAAAAATACCAATGACGAAATTAAATGTAAATCTTTCCATTTATATCATGGTAAGATTGAGATACAAACTGACAAAGGTCAGGGAGTTCTAAAACAGATTCTTATTTTATATTTTAAAGCTTATCCATCTAATCTCTTTATTTCCGATGGCTTGAGTTCAGAACAGCACGGTGTCTTCAATTCAGAATTTCCTGGCTTTTATCTTTTCCTTTCACAGCAGTCTTATTATTTAAATGTTATTTGTGTTGCTGTTTTTATATCTGTCATACAACCAGAGAGAAATTAAAGGGCTGAGAGCTAAATCCAGGGCAAAGTGATATGTAGGGATAAGATTGAGGATATAGTGGAAATGTAAGGCCATATTTGGACCTCAGTATTGAGTGCAACCATGTTAAGTTCAACAAGATTTCACAGGGCTGACATTGGCCCTAAACATGGAAAGGCTGATTGTTGCTTTTAGCTGTTGGCTGTTCCTGGAGAAGTGGGGAGGAGGTGGGCTGCGGCACAAACCCCAGAGTAGTTCTGACTTGGCCAGAGTGCCTCTGGGGATAATGGGCAAATGCATGCCATAGAGGGAGGTCCACTTTAAAAGGGTGGAGTGTGCTGGATTAGCCATGCCGGCTGGTGCCGACAGCAGTGGGCCCAGATCCTCTCTGACCTTTCCTTTTTGCAATGCTAGTACTGCCAGTAGCTCAAGTCTAGTGAAGTATTTGCACTCTTCACACCATTTATGGCTGGCCCTTAGACATGCAGTATGTCTATACTGCAACTTAGGCGTGATTGCAGCACACAGACATACATGCGCGACCTTTAAATCTCGCTAGCGCAAGTCCAATAGCAGTGAAGTTGTGGCAGTAGAGCCTTCAGTGCAGGCTAGGTACCTGAGTAGGCTTAAGGGTCCAGGTGGGTTTGCACAGCCCATGTGTCACAGCTTCACTGCTATTGGTACCTGAGCAAGCTAGATTAAAGATAGCTCAGGTGTGTCTACACCTGCTGCAGTCCCAACTCTAACTGCAGTGTAGACATAGCCACAGACACAAGAGGAGGTTCGGGCCCGTAGTCGGCAAGTATCTACAGTGAGAATGAATATAGGAATAGCCACAGAAATCAGACTAATGAAGTATCTAGGGCATGATTCTCCCTAGCAGTTTCCCTGGTGCAGTCATTTACACCTGCAGAAAGTGGGGGTGAAAAATTCTACCATTCTGATTTGGTGACTTTTTACATCCATGTTGCACTCAATGCACAGCTATAGATACCAGGCGGTAAAGAAATGAAATGAAACCTAAGAGTCTGAAATCATATCACCAGCAGTGACCAGTACCTCATGCTTCAAAGGAAAATGAACTCTCAACCACTCAATGCCCCTAGCCAGCGGAGGGGGAAAATCATCTTGAAAGAGAATTGACTTCTCTTCCCCGCTGAGGTGAACCCTCCCCCCTCAGCCTTTCCATTATGATCATTGCTGCTGAGCCTAATTAACTCTCTGTGTGTGCCAGACATAGCAGACCTGATTAACACCCCGTTTTGGTGTTAAAAGATAATCCATGGCCTTTTTGCCTTTACTCAGATGCATATTTGATTTCACTAGAACACTGGCTATATAACATATAGTAATTATGATTTCTGAATTGATTTCCTATGTTGCCTGTTTAGGGAAAGTTGGACATTGTAACCCACATTTGGCTGCATGACAGACGCTGAAGGAGTGGAACCCTTCTGTTATTTGGGAGAATTAGGCCTCTTATTTTTCAATCTCTATTACTGAAGACTAGCTCGGATTGGATATGTCCTTTTCACTTCTGTTTCAGTTGTGCAGTGTTAAAACTATGCCACATGCTCTGAATTATTTAGCCATTAAAAGTATTTGAAAGTGGACAGTAATTAGTTTCCAGTTTATATAGGGTGACCATATTTCCCAAAGGGAAAACAGGACACCATGCAGGGCTGGCCTGAGCCCCGCCTGCTCCCCACCGCAAGGCTGAGGTCCCTGCTCGCCCAAGCCCTGCCTGCCCTCCTGCTCAAATCTGGGATCTCTGCTCACCTGAGCCTTGCTCCCCCTCCCCGCACAAGGCTGGGGTCCCTGCTTGCCCAAACCCTGCCTGCCCCCCGCAATGAGACTGGCGTCGCCCCTTGCCCTCCCACATGTTCCTCCACATTGCGCCCCATTTTTTGACAAAAATGGGCATTTGTACCACTTGCTCTTGCCAACTGATCAAGTCAGCAAGAGCAAATGGGACAAATACCCACTTTTGCCAAAAAAGTCAGGACAGGGCTTAAAAACGGGACTGTCCCGGCCAAAACAGGATGGATGGTCACCCAAAGTTTATAGAAATTTTTGCTGGTGCAGTAGTTTGAAATGCTATCAGCTAGATGCTCCAAGTTCATTCAGCAAACTTGTAAGATTCCCCATCCTCTGACTAGACTTCCTGAGACCTGCCCGTTGTTACCAGAGCAGAGGCTCAAAATGACCATGATGATCTTACTGTATTTTCTAGGCAGTGGCTCTGCCAGGTGTGCTAAAGGGAAATCACCAACACTTTAAGCCAGCTGGATTTGTGCTAAGTATTCCATAGCAAGAAATAAGTGCATCTTGCATTCATCAAACACTGCAGTATAATACATGGACTGAATTATATTATAATTCATTCTCTTTATGGCTTCATCTTTAACCAGGGGAAGAGGGAAAGGGACTTGCTAGGCTCTCCCCATTGAGCAGTGTTAATTGCATGGATCAGAGTTCACATTGCATTCCCTGTCAGTACCCTGCCCAGGCCGGGGAAGCTAATGATCCAACCAGCAGACCAAATCCAGTGATGATTCCTGGTCATGTGCCACCTGAGGTACGTTGCACATATGCTAAGGAAAATTTGCATCATTTTGGGTAGCAGCGTGTGTCCCAGTGTAGTGTCTAGAAAAATATGCAGTGACCAAGGCACCTTTTTTGTTTTATAATAATTGATGAAATCCAGTTTTTTACATGGCAGTGATTTATAATAATATGGTGTTTTACTAAGTATTGGATGCCTTGATATATGGACGATATATTTAGTAGGTGTCTGTTCCCATCTCTGTCTTTAATGGAGCTCACTCAAAGGCTTATAGAATATCAAAAGCAGATTGATTTTGTTTGTGAGCCTTCAGTAGATCAGAGTGAAGAGGCAGGAGTACATTAGTGACAGGACACCTAGGGCCTGATCCAAAGCCCCTTAACTCAGTGGAAAGACTCCCAGGGAGCTTTTGGCTAAGACCCCTAACTACTAATCATTGACACTGGGAAAACTCCATGCCAAAGCCTGACTCTTTGAATGGACATTTAGCAGTTTATTATAATTTTGAAAGGATCAGCAAAACTGCTGGATGCGTATAATTGTCAAGAACATTTTCCAGGCAATAATTTGGGCACAGGTTTACAAATTTGCTGGCTTTACTCTGTGCTTCTTTGAGTAGAACACAAAGAATGTATTCCACTTAGATGTGTACGTGCCCAGTGTATCCTAGCCAGAGAATTTTGCCTAGCAGTACATGTAGAGAGGCAGTGTTTGAGCATTTTGGCCATAACCCCTCCCTGACTATATGAGGCCCCGACCCCTTCAGTTCCTTCTTACTGCCTGTGGCTGGAGTCGGAGCTCTGTGTAGTTTCTAACCTCATACAATCTCTCTATTTCTTAGTGATTTTTTCCCCTAGGTGTCTATAGCTAAGTAGTACTCTTATTATAGTGCTAGTTAGATTTAGTGTTTGTTAACTTTAGTTTAAATATTTCCCTGGTGATGCCCTCACTGGGCTTTAAACACTATCCATTGTGTGGGGGAGTGATCCCCACACACAGTGCTCACTGTGCTTAGGCGAAGTACATGTCAAGGAGCAGTGTTCAATTTGCAAATCGTTCACGAAATGGACCCAGGTGGCAAGGGATCTTTGTCTAAAGCAGTACCTGCTCAAACAGGCCATGCAGCCTGCTTCAGCACCAAGGCCTACATTGGGTCAAAGGTCACCTCGGGTTCTGAGAATGCTGCCATTTCATGTCCTGGAGCTGGGGCCTCTCTGAAGAGATGGAGGAGTCACTCTGCCTGGAGTGTGCCAAGGTAAAAGGTCTCATAAGACCAATCATGGTTACTCCAGATCACATGGGAACTCATCTGCCTCCTCCAGAAGTAGTGCAGACCGGCATGGTGTGAATGCTGGTGTGCGGGATGGAGCAAGTCCCATCAGCTGATCTCCAGCACCACACAGGGAGGTCAGAGACAGTCAGTGGAAGCGGAGCTGATGCCAGGCTTGGCATAAGTTGCCTCTTTGGCACTGGAAAATTCTTTGGCACTCCTGCTGCCAGCACAGCTGATCTTACCATGGCAGCACTCAGTGACCTCCACTTCAGCACCATCAGTCACCTTGGTACTGCTGCCGACTTTGGGGCCAACACCACTTTTGGCACCAATAAAACAGAGGCATAGTCGGTACCAGCGGTTCCACTCCCACTGTTGGTGCCAGTTCTGTCTTCATTTTGAGCTATGGACGAGTCAAACAAAGTGCTCGCGCCCTCAGAGCTGGCTTCACTTTTATCCCCTGAAGCCCGGGAGTCCACAGCGTCCAGGTTGGGATCTTCCTCCTCCTCTTCTCCATCACCTGACCTGCATCAGGGGCTGCTCATGGAGCACTATGGGTACCAGGATTGGCGCTCATCTCATGGTCAGGACGGGGACCCATGGCCTGGCACCTACTGGTCACCAATACCCTATCCATACTAGTGGCTTCCATGGAATCTGTAGGATATTCCTCAGTCATGGAGATCCCAATCCTCATCTCACCCTAAACTGAGATCACTGAGCAAGACTGTGGCAATGATCATCAATCTGCTGCAGACCCAGGCACCAGTGAACCTTCCCCTTATGAAGCCTCCAGAGTCCCCCGCATCCAAGTCAGTCAGTCCTGGAGCAGGATTTGGCTCTGGCATAGTTATCTGCTTCATCTTCATTCTGCCGTCTCTTCCTTGCCTTTTGTACCGGATGATTTCAAGGTGTACCAGGACCTTTTCCAGCACACGGCCGCTTCCCTGGGTATTCAAGCAGAGGTCCTACAGGAGAATACCCATAAATTGCTGGACATCCTGCAGTAGTTTGTCCCTGAGTAAGTCACCCTCCCTATTAATGATGCGTTCATAGAGCTTGCTAAGTTTCTCTGGAGCACAACGGTGCTGCCTACCACAAAATGCTTGGAGAAACTCTGCTTCATGTCTGTGTAGGAGTTTGAGGGGTTTTACTCACATCCATCCCCAAACTCCCTGGTCATAACTGCAGTGAATGATAGAGCCTGGCAGGGCAGATTGAAGTCCGCTCCCAAGGATAAGCACTCTAAATGGATGGACTTGATGGGTAAGAAGATTTATACCTCGTCTTCCTTACAGATGTGCACTGCTAACCAGCAGGCACTGCTGTCCGAGTGTGACTTTGTGAACTGGATGGCTACATCTAATTTTATAGACCACCTGCTTGAAGCCTCGAGGGAGGAGTTTGGGGCATTTGTTACTGAAGGCTGCATGGTGGCTAAGGCTTCAGTGAACTCTGCACTGGACGTTGTGGATTCTTCAGCCAGAGTCATGGCCTTGGCAGTGACCATGAGAAGGGCATCCTGGCGGCAGAATTCAGGGAGTGCTTCCAATGTGAAACATGCCATAGAGGATTTGCCTTTTGATTGCCAAGTCCTTTATTCAGACAAGACGGATGAGACTCTGCACTCCTTCAAAGATTCTAGCGCTACCCCATGATCCTTGGGGAGGTGTATACACCGGATGTGCAGAGGCACTGATGTGGTGGTCAACAGTGACAGAATCATAGAATCATAGAATCATAGAATATCAGGGTTGGAAGGGACCCCTGAAGGTCATCTAGTCCAACCCCCTGCTCGAAGCAGGACCAATTCCCAGTTAAATCATCCCAGCCAGGGCTTTGTCAAGCCTGACCTTAAAAACCTCTAAGGAAGGAGATTCTACCACCTCCCTAGGTAACGCATTCCAGTGTTTCACCACCCTCTTAGTGAAAAAGTTTTTCCTAATATCCAATCTAAACCTCCCCCACTGCAACTTGAGACCATTACTCCTTGTTCTGTCATCTGGTACCATTGAGAACAGTCTAGAGCCATCCTCTTTGGAACCCCCTTTCAGGTAGTTGAAAGCAGCTATCAAATCCCCCCTCATTCTTCTCTTCTGCAGACTAAACAATCCCAGCTCCCTCAGCCTCTCCTCATAAGTCATGTGTTCTAGACCCCTAATCATTTTTGTTGCCCTTCGCTGGACTCTCTCCAATTTATCCACATCCTTCTTGTAGTGTGGGGCCCAAAACTGGACACAGTACTCCAGATGAGGCCTCACCAATGTCGAATAGAGGGGAACGATCACGTCCCTCGATCTGCTCGCTATGCCCCTACTTATACATCCCAAAATGCCATTGGCCTTCTTGGCAACAAGGGCACACTGCTGACTCATATCCAGCTTCTCGTCCACTGTCACCCCTAGGTCCTTTTCCGCAGAACTGCTGCCTAGCCATTCAGTCCCTAGTCTGTAGCGGTGCATTGGATTCTTCCATCCTAAGTGCAGGACCCTGCACTTATCCTTATTGAACCTCATCAGATTTCTTTTGGCCCAATCCTCCAATTTGTCTAGGTCCTTCTGTATCCTATCCCTCCCCTCCAGCGTATCTACCACTCCTCCCAGTTTAGTATCATCCGCAAATTTGCTGAGAGTGCAATCCACACCATCCTCCAGATCATTTATGAAGATATTGAACAAAACCGGCCCCAGGACCGACCCTTGGGGCACTCCACTTGATACCGGCTGCCAACTAGACCTGGAGCCATTGATCACTACCCATTGAGCCCGACAATCTAGCCAGCTTTCTACCCACCTTATAGTGCATTCATCCAGCCCATACTTCCTTAACTTGCTGACAAGAATACTGTGGGAGACTGTGTCAAAAGCTTTGCTAAAGTCAAGATACAATACATCCACTGCTTTCCCTTCATCCACAGAACCAGTAATCTCATCATAAAAGGCAATTAGATTAGTCAGGCATGACCTTCCCTTGGTGAATCCATGCTGGCTGTTCCTGATCACTTTCCTCTCATGCAAGTGCTTCAGGATTGATTCTTTGAGGACCTGCTCCATGATTTTTCCAGGGACTGAGGTGAGGCTGACTGGCCTGTAGTTCCCTGGATCCTCCTTCTTCCCTTTTTTAAAGATTGGCACTACATTAGCCTTTTTCCAGTCATCCGGGACTTCCCCCGTTCGCCACGAGTTTTCAAAGATAATGGCCAATGGCTCTGCAATCACAGCCGCCAATTCCTTCAGCACTCTCGGATGCAACTCGTCCGGCCCCATGGACTTGTGCACGTCCAGCTTTTCTAAATAGTCCCTAACCACCTCTATCTCCACAGAGGGCTGGCCATCTCTTCCCCATTTTGTGATGCCCAGTGCAGCAGTCTGGGAGCTGACCTTGTTAGTGAAGACAGAGGCAAAAAAAGCATTGAGTACATTAGCTTTTTCCACATCCTCTGTCACTAGGTTGCCTCCCTCATTCAGTAAGGGGCCCACACTTTCCTTGGCTTTCTTCTTGTTGCCAACATACCTGAAGAAACCCTTCTTGTTACTCTTGACATCTCTTGCTAGCTGCAGCTCCAGGTGCGATTTGGCCCTCCTGATATCATTCCTACATGCCCGAGCAATATTTTTATACTCTTCCCTGGTCATATGTCCAACCTTCCACTTCTTGTAAGCTTCTTTTTTATGTTTAAGATCCACTAGGATTTCACCATTAAGCCAAGCTGGTCGCCTGCCATATTTACTATTCAGCAGAAGCAGCAGTATTGTCTGCAGAATGCATTTGGGCAGCCTTTCCCTCCCCGACAACAGTGGGACTACCTCAGCAAGGGGTATAGGTCCCACAGGAGTAAGCATTTGGGTCTGGGATTTGGCCAGTTGACACGCTTTCCCCTGGTGTCCCCATAGCACCCATTTTCATTCCTTGGTCTGGAGCACTGTTCCAGTCATTGCTTTCTTCTCCCCATCCTCTCCATTTGGGGACAGGATGGCTTGCTTTTACAGTGCTTGGGGCTCGATCACCTCTGTCAGCTGGGTCCTAAGCATCATGAGGTTGGGCTTGCCATCCAATTCCTGTCCATCCCTGCACATCCCTCTTCAGGGACTCCTCTCACGAGATACTGCTCCTACAGCAGGTCCGCTTTCTGCTGGATTTGGGAGTGGTGGGGGAAGTTCTGCCAGAACACTTGGGTCAGGCCTTCTATTCCCGGTGCTTTCTGGTGCCCAAATCCAAGAGAGGGGTAAGACCCATTCTCAACCTTCAAAGACTCACAAATATCAGATACACGAGATTCCGAATGGTCACTCTATTGACTATCCTCCCCGCGTTGTCTCAGAACAAGTGGTTTATTGCCTTGGACTTTCATAATGGTAATTTTGCCTAGCCACATACAATTCCTTTGGTTCATCATGACTGCGCCACAGCACTTCCCTTCAGTCTCTCTTCTGCCTCTCAGGTTTTTTGCAAATGCATGGTCGCGGTGACAGTGTACCTCAGGATGAAAGGAATTCACATCTTCCCATACCTGGATGACTGCTTACTGAGGGGCAGGTCCAGAGAGGAAGTCCTTTCCCACATCGACATTATACGGTGCTTGTTCCTCTGTCTTGGTCTCATCCGAAACATCATAAAGTCAACTTTGGTTTCCACTCAGAAAATCAAGTTCATTGGGGCACTAATAGACTCTACGAGTAAGAGAATGTTTTTGCCAACCAACTATTTTCAGGTGATTTGCCACTGTCATAAATATAAAGGGAAGGGTAAAACCCTTTAAAATCCCTCCTGGCCAGAGGAAAAATCCTCTCACCTGTAAAGGGTTAAGAAGCTAAAGGTAACCTCGCTGGCACCTGACCAAAATGACCAATGAGGAGACAAGATACTTTCAAAAGCTGGGAGGAGGGAGAAAAACAAAGGGTCTGTGTGTCTGTTGGTATGCTGCTTTTGCCGGGGATAGAATAGGAATGGAGTCTTAGAACTTTTAGTAAGTAATCTAGCTAGGTAGGTGTTAGATTATGATTTCTTTAAATGGCTGAGAAAAGAATTGTGCTGAATAGAATGACTATTTCTGTCTGTGTGTCTTTTTTGTAACTTAAGGTTTTGCCTAGAGGGATTCTCTATGTTTTGAATCTAATTACCCTGTAAGGTATCTACCATCCTGATTTTACAGGGGTGATTCCTTTACCTCTATTTACTTCTATTTCTATTAAAAGTCTTCTTGTAAGAAAACTGAATGCTTTTTCATTGTTCTTAGATCCAAGGGTTTGGGTCTGTGGTCACCTATGCAAATTGGTGAGGATTTTTACCAAACCTTTCCCAGGAAGTGGGGTGGAAGGGTTGGGAGGATTTTTTGGGGAAAGACGTGTCCAAACTACATTTCCCAGTAAACCCAGTTAGAGTTTGGTGGTGGCAGTGGATATTCCAAGGACAAAAGATAAAATTAATTTGTACCTTGGGGAAGTTTTAACCTAAGCTGCTAAAAGTACGCTTAGGAGGTTTTCATGCAGGTCCCCACATCTGTACCCTAGAGTTCAGAGTGGGGGAGGAACCTTGACAGCCACCTTTGCCTCTGTCTACAGTTTCAGCTTCCATGACAGCTCAGCTATTGGGCTAGATGTCCACTTATATGCAGATGATCCAGTTTGCAAGATTGCATCTTTGCCTCCTTCAAACGTGGCTCATGACAGTTTACTGTCCGACTCTTCACTTCTTGCAATGGCAGATGCTTCTGGAGAATGCTTGTCAGGGCATTCCCTTCATCTGGTGCTTATCAGTGAGATCTGTCACTGATGCCTCCCTGATCAGCAGGGGAGCACATCTGGGGTTGCTGAAAGCTCAAGGTCTGTGGTCAGAGCAGGACTCCTCACTGTATATCAGTGTGCTGGAGCTTCGGCCACCTACAATGCATGGGGTCATGGTTTTCTGGACTCACTGGCTTTCTGACAATACCACCACAATGTATTATGTGAACAGGCAAGGGGGAGTACACTCTAGGATGCTCTGCCAAGAGAAAACCAAGTTGTGGCAGTTCTGCATCAAAGCGAGAATCACTCCAATAGCTGATCACTTGCCCGGGGTCCAGAATCACTTCTTGGACTATCTCAGCAGGAATTTTTCCCTGAACTATGAGAGGTCCCTGAAGACAAGTGTTCTCCAAATCATCTTCGCAGATTGGGGAATTCTGCTGATCGACCTGTTTGCCACGAGGGACAACAGGAAATATCATCTGTTCTGCTCTTGAGGGGTCGTACCCAAAGCTTTCCATCTCAGCAGACAGTCAGCCCTTGGTACACTTTTTCCCCAATCCTGATCATCCCACAGGTCATCCTCTAGCTGAAGGCAGATCAGGCCAAGCTCATTCTTGTTGCCCTTAACATGGTGGCAGAGCGGTGGGATCATTTTGAACCAGAGATCATTTTGAACCAGAAGCACAGCATGATTTTAAAAGGTTTTGTAAAAGGTGATTGCAGCTGTAGATTCTCTCTCTCTGCCTCAAAGACCCCATACACACCAATTTGCTTTCAGAAACATGAGTATATCAGGTAGATACTGTGCTTTGAACACACACAATTATCTTATCTTGTAGTCAGATGGGAAAACCCTTCTTACTAGGATTTATTCCAGAGGTTGCACTTGTTGATTATGTATTTTTCAAATTTTGGATTGGTAGTAAATTGTGAGTTTCAAAACTTCCTTGAGTAAACCATGCTGCTGTGTTTTGACGATGATCTAGTACAGCCTTGCTGGCATGCAACAACATTTGAAAAGAATGAAAATTTTCCTATTTTCCTTATCTTACCTTTGGGGTAGTTAATAGCTGAATCATTATATTTATAAAAGTGAAAACCATGGACCTGATTCACCACCACCTTGCACCTTGTATAGTCTTTTGCACCCATGTGAAGTGGATGTAAACTCTAACAAAACAGTATTGCCAACTGTAAGCATTCAAAGATTGTGTCAGGTTCCCCCCACCACCCCCAAAAAGAGAGAGATTTTATAAAATAATACATTTTGTGTGGGAGGGATATTTGTCTTATAGTTTTTGATCCTTTGTGGTTCACATTTTCAAGCTTTTTCTCAACCATGAAGGTTAGACTTTTTAAAAAATGAAAACTGGAATTCTCACATAGGTATTCTTTGTTGTATTATTCATCAAAGCAGCGGGTTTTAATCTCTTTTTGGCTTTGTTTCAAAAATAGCCTTATGCACAAGTTCCTCCTTCATGTGATTCAAAAACTCCAGAAAGATTTATGATGCAGCCTTTCTTTTAGTCACTATTTTTTCTGTGTATTTGCCTTTCTATGTCCATTACTCTTGCTGCATATTATATTTGCCTTTATCTCTGTTGCTTCCTTTGCTGTGTTTGCCATTCTCTGTCCTTCCTGTTTTCCAAGTATTTGCCTTTCTCTTGCATGCTTTTAAATTTACCTTCACTTTCCTTAAAGCTTTCAATATGTTAATGTTCTCAGCAGGCAGAGGGTTGTGTTTGGCAATCAGTGCCTTTATGTGGTTGAGCACTGAGTCACTGAATCAATGCTATACCTTTTATATCCTCCCTCCACCTTGCTCAGCCTCCTTCTTTCTGATACTCCAAGGATTTGTTGAACTACAGAGACAATGTAGGAAAATAATATAACCTTAGCCTGAGACAGTTTCTTTCATTATTTTGATCTAATGTACTCTCTCTCTCAGCCTTGCATACTTCATTGTCTTGTCAATAACTGTGCTCAAGCAGGGAATGTACCTGCAAACAAGCATATTTTTGCTGAATCCTTGTCCTGTTTCTTCAGTATAATGACCAAAAGTGAATGTGCTGATCATATCTCTGCTTAAGGATCTTGCCATCATGTTAATCTCACAGGAGGAGCACATGCCCCATAATATTTCCTTCGTTTTTCAAATGCACAGCATACACTCCTTCACAATATTGCAGCCTTGTCTTGGTTTCTCAGAGAACTGTGTAATCTCACAGCAAGGCAGGGAACATATCTGGATATTCTTACTCCCTGCCTGTTTCCTAGTTTACAAGATAACCCTTCTCATGATAGAGAATGGACAGTCTATAAGACATCCTGATGCAACTGATGTGGACAATAAGGTGTGCTATAGAAGGTGGGAGACTGGTTAGGTCAAGGTGGACATGAGATATAAGCATAGATGCAAGTAAACAATATGCATTTTAATACATCTAAATGCAAACATCTAGGAACCAAGAATGTAGGACATAGTTATGGGATGGGGGACTCTATCCTGGGAAGCAGTGACTGAAAAAGATTTGGGGGGTCATGGTGGATAATCAGGTGACATGAGCCCTCAATGTAACACTGTAGCCAAAAAAGCTAATGCGATCCTGGAATGCATAAACAGGGGAATCTTGAGTAGAATAGAAGTTATTTTACCTCTCTTTTTGGTACTGGTGTGACCACTGTTGTAATACTGGGTCCAGTTCTGGGGTCCACAGTTCAAGAAGGATGTTGATAAATTGGAGAGGATTCAGAGGAGACCCACGAGAATGATTAAAGAATTAGAAAGCATGTCTTAGAGTGATAGACTCAAAGAGCTCAATCTATTAAGGTTAATGAAAAGAAGGTTAAGGGATGACACGATTAGTCTATTAGTATCTACAGGGGAACAAATGTTCAATAATGGTCTATTCAATCTAGCAGAGAAAGGTAGATTCAATGGCTGGAAGCTGAAGTGAGACAAACTCAGACTGGAAAAATGGTGTACAATTTTGATTGTGAGGGTAATTAACCATTAGAACAATTTAGCAAGGATCATGGTGGATTCTCCAATCCTGGCAATTACAGGGGGCTAAGCTAACTTCAGCACCAGGTGCATTGGTTGAAACTATAGTAAAGAACAAAATATCAGACACATAGATGAACATGGCATGTTGGGGAACAGTCAAGACAGTTTTTGTAAAAGAAAATCATGCCTTATCAATCTATTAGAATTCTCTGAGGGGGGTCAACAACCATGTGGACAAGGGTGATGCAGTTAATACAGTGTACTTGGACGTTCAGAAAGCCTTTGACAAGGCCCCACACCAAAGGCTCTTAAGCAAAATAAGTAGTCATGGGAAGACAGGGAAGGTCCTCTCATGGATCTGTAATGGGTTAAAAGATAGGAATAAGAGGTCAGTTTTCACACTGGAGAGAGGCAAAGCAGCTGGCAGAGAGTGACAAAGGGGCCTGTGACAGAGCACTGGGCAACAGCACTTGGTCACTGCCACTCCAATTAATTATTGCACAACAGACCTTGTTGAAAAGAGCTGTTCCTAACTCATGGGCAGAGGAGATTTGGAAGGCTAATTAAGCCATTAGGCAGAGGATGCAAAAAGGCACAGGACTGAAGTAGGGAAGACAGAAGCAGACAGAGAGAGGGAGAGAGAGATTGCTCTTCCCTTTTTGCCTCAGAAGCTGAGGGTTCCCTAAGATTGTAGGAGTAAGATTGTAGTGTACAAGGGTGGTGGGAACTATAGGCACCGAATCCAGGGCTGGAACACCCACTGAAAAAAATTGTGGGTGCTCAGCACCCACCAGCCACAGCTGTTTGGGTGGCTGCCGCCAGTCAGCTTTTTGGTGGCTGGGGTAGGCAATTATGGGAGGGCAGAGAGCAGCAAGTTGGCGGGGCCTTGGGGGAGGGGTTGGAGTGGGGTCGGAAGAGGCGGAGTGAGGGAAGGGCCCTGGGAAGGAGGGGGGGAGTGAGGGTGGGACCTTGGGGAGGAGTGGGGTGGAGCATCCCCAGGGAAAAAGAAAACTCAGAGCCTATGGTGGGACCCACATTGTAAATAAACTGCACTGGGTGTTTTATCAGCAAAAAGGTCTCTGAGCTGTTTGTGGACTTGAGCAGAGGCAGGTGCCAGCATGTAACAAAATGGCAGATGAAATTCAGTTGTTGATAAATGCAAAGTAATGCACATGGGAAAACATGATCCCAACTTTACATACAAAATGATGGGGTCTAAATTAGTTGTTACCACTCAAGAAAGAGATTTTTGGAGTCATTGTGGTTAGGTCCCTGAAAACATCCACTCAGTGTGCAGCGGCAGTCAAAAAAGGCGAACTGAATGTTAGGCACTATTAGGAAAGGGATAGATAATAAGACAGAAAATATCATACTGCCTCTATAGCAACCCATAGCCCACACCTTGAATAATGTATGAAGTTCTGGTCACCCCATGTCAAAAAAGACATAGAATTGGAAAAAGTACAGCGAATGGCAACTAAAAGTATTAGAGGCTATGGAACAGCTTCCATATGAGGAGAGATTAAAAAGACTGGGACTGTTCATCTTAGAAAAGTGATGACTAAGGGAAGATATGATAGAGGTCTATGAAATTGTGAATGGTGTGGAGAAAGCACATAAGGAAGTGTTTTTACCCCTTCACATAACATGTTTTTAAACCTACTACCTATTAAACACGAGGAAGTACTTCTTCACACAACACACAGTCAGCCTGTGGAACTTGTTGCCAGGGGATGCTGGGAGGGCCAAAATTCATAGAGGATAGGTCCATCAATGGCTAGTGCCAAGAAGGTCAGAGATGCAACCCAATGCACTGGGTGTCTCTAAACCTCTGACTGCCAGAAGCTGGGACTGGACAACAGGGAATGGATCACTTGATAATTGCCTTCTTCCCTCTGAAGCATCTGGAACTGGGTTACTGTTGGAAGACTGGGCTAGGCGGACCATTAGTCTGACCCTGTATGGCTGTTCTTATGTTCTCCATCACTGACCATTTTTAAATCAAGATTGGATAGTTTTCTAGAAGTTCTTTTCCAAGAATAGTTTTGAGGAAGTTCTGTAGCCTGTGTTATACAGAAAGGCAACAAAATGATTAATCATGGAAATACTTTCATGTAAGGATAGATTAAGAAGACAAGGACTAATTTAGAGAGATGTGAGGTGACATAATAGAATGTATAAAATAATGACTGATGTGGAGATCAATCAGGCATTCTTGATCTCATTCAGTCAGAATACAAGAACAAGGAGATACCTAATCTTAATAAAAAGGCAACAAGTCTAAAACTGATGTGAGGATATACATCTTACACAACACATAATTAACCTCTGGAACTTCCTGTCACTGGATTTTATTGAGGCAAAGTTTATTCACATAGATCATTTTTTAAACACTTTAATCAGCATATACCTAGTTAAATGACCTAGAACAGAGGTTCTCAAACTGTGGTCCGTGGACCACCAGTGGTCTGCGAGCTCCATTCAGGTGATCCGTGGATAGTTCCTTTGAAGGTGCGTGCCACACATGAAAGAATGAAGGGCCACCTACCTAATTAGTGGAGCCGCGCAGGTGTGGCTCCACTAATTAGGTGCCTGGACCCTGGAGAAGATGCACATGTAAGGTGAGCTGGTGGCCTTGGGGGGGAATAGGTGGTAGGTGGGAGGGGGAAGTGGGCTGAGAAGTGGGGGTGGGGGGAATTTGGGACACGCAGGGCTGTGGCGGCCATAGAAAGACGTGACTTTCCCCAGCTCCAGGGCTGTGGTTGCCGGGGAGAGACAGCACTGCTTCCCAGCCCACGCTCGGGGGCTGCTGTGGCAGGGGAGAGAGGGAGAGACAGCCCCTCCTTCCCAGCCCCAGCTCTGGGCTGCCCCGTGGTGGTAGAGGGTACACCTATTGCACTAGACAGGTAAGACTACTGATATTAAAATATGAGTTGTGTGCTTTTATTTGTAGAACAAAAAAACATTAATTATTATTAAGGTTTTTTTTATATAGTGCTTTTATCTAAAGTGCTTTACAATAGTTAGCTAACAGTACAAACACCATTTGGAAAGATCATTAAGTGGTCTGCAGAGACCCTCAGCAATTTTCAAGGGGTCTGCGGAAAAAAAAAGTTTGAAAACAACTGACCTAGAATAAAAAAGTACAGGGATGCATGCTGTAAGACAGAGGTGGGCAAACTACAGCTCATGGGCCACATCCGGCCTGCAGGACCGTCCTGCCTGGCCCCTGAGCTCCCAGCCTAGCCCCTGGCCCCCCCGCTGCTGTCCCCTCCCTTGCAGCCTCAGCGTGTCACGCTGTCAGCAGTCTGGCTCGCCACTCCTGCCAGGCAGCACGGCGGCATGACTGGCTCCGGCATGGTAAGGGGGTGGGGAGTCCTGGGGGGCAATCAGGGGACAGGGAACGGGGGAGGGGGGCTGGATAGGCGTGGGAGTCCTGGGGGGCCTGTCAGAGGGTGGGGGTGTGGCTAGGGGTTGAAGCAGTCAGGGGACATGGAGCAGGGACGGTTGTATGGATCAGAGGTTCTGGAGGGTTCTGGGGGGGGGGTCAGTCAGGGGACAGGGAGCAGGGGGTGGTTGGATGGGGCAGAGGTTTTGGGGGGGAGGTCAGGGGACAGGGAATGGGGGGGTGGATAGGCATAGGATTCCCAAGGGGCCTGTCAGGGGTCAGGGATGTGGATAGGGATCGGGGCAGTCAGGGGACAGGGAGAAGAGGGGATTGGATAGGGGGTGAGGTTCTGGGGGGGCATTTAGGGGTGGGGGTCCCAGAGGGGGTGGTCAGGGGACAAGGAGCAGTGAGGTTTGGATGGGTCGGGGATTCTGTGGGGGGCAGTTAGGGGGTGGGAAGTGGGAGGGGGCAGATAGGGGGCGGGGGCCAGGCTGTTTGGGGAGGCACAGCCTTCCCTACCTGGCCCTCCATATAGTTTCGTAACCCCGATGTGGCCCTCGGGCCAGAAAGTTTGCCCACCCCTGCTCTAGGATAAAAGCTAATAACTAACTGTTGGTTTTATATATATATTATAGGAATGCCCATAAGCATGTTGTTGCATAACTGTCCATTGTGGAGTTTACACCTTCCCCCGAAGCATTTGGTATTAAATGCTGTCAGATAGGGTATCAAACTTGGCCACCCTTGATCTGACCCAGTACAGCAATATCTGGGTTGGTGGGATAGTATGCAGAAGCTGCTGCTTCTGCTGTACCTATAGATAAACAGGGGATTCCAGTCTAGTACTTACTCAATTCCCATTCTTTGCACTGTTTTTAACACTTTCTCATCAGTTGGTAGAACACAAAGGGTTCTTTTGACAGCAGATCATATGAAAATAATCTCTGTAGTAAACCAGAAAATGTCTAGACTTAGTACTGAATATAGCTCTTGTTAGGATAAAAGGAATTCCCATGTTAAAGGAAAGAGGGTTTTTTTAAATCTAGCTATTAAGGTGGGACATTTTCTTTAGAGTCATGTTTTGTGATGGTTGAACTTTGCATGTGTAACCCTTCTGCCCGTCAGAGTTGGCAGCAACAAGGGCCGGGTTCAATATCTAGGGGTTCCATTCCAATAACACAATGCAAACCGGCTCGAGCCCCCACCCAGTGACCTGGGACAAATATATACCACCCCCGCTGGGCGCCTCCAAGAGGCAATACTTCCCCTCTCGCAAGCACATAGTCTGAGTGTAGCAAAAGTCTTTTAATAACAGAGAGAAACAATGTGGCATTATGTTGGGGAAACACCACCAACCGGATTCATAACACAACCCATGAGCAAAAACAACCCCACCCCAGGCAAATTGGGGCATGCCCTTTTCCCTTTGGTTCTTGAGTCCAGCAACCCCAAAAGTCCAATGCCCCAAAAGTCTCTGTCCCTGGTCAGGGCAGCCCCAGAGTTCGAAAGCTTATCGGCGGAGCTTTACCTCCCAACCTGGGTGGAAATGGGACGGGGGTAAGAGGCACCTTACGTGATCTGAAGCTGACCGCCCCATAGCTCCATAGCGGCGCTCCGCTTCGCTCCGCCAGCCGCCCCACAAAACTCCTTCGCGCAGCTGCACTCCGCTCCACCAGCCGCCCCACGAACTCCTTCGCTCAGCTGCGCTCCGCTCCGCCAGCCGCCCCACGAACTCCTTCACTCAGCTCCACGGCCCACAAGCAGCTCCTGCCATCCACACACTGCGCCGTGTCGAACTGCATCACCAGCCGTCCCGCAAACTGCTCCACAATATATCTTCAGGCTCCCCCACTACTTAACACAACACTCAGTGATTTCAGCTCTTAGGTGAATTCAGCTTGTAGTAGGGGAGCCCCAGTGCTGGTGCACTGTCAGCCCAAAGTGAGCTCAGCAGCCTATAACTAGACTTCTAATGAAATCAAAATTAGCTCTGATATTCCACAGTGGAGAGAGGAGGAAGTGCAATCAGCATGTAAGGCCCTCACCAAGGGGCCCATGCCACCAAGTATTAATACTTATCCCCAGCCTCTCTCCATTCACACAGTTTTGGAACCCATGACCCTTGCCTAGCGAGTGCTACTTAGATGATGGTGAATCCCTCCATCGTAACAAAAGGCCACGTACAGTTCCAAGCACAGTTCCCATAATCAGGGTAATAACAATTTATTCTTCCTGCCCCAATAACAGAGACACTGGGGATCCCACAGCAGCCAAAGTGACCATTTGGGCAGCTATGGTCTCATTCTAGGCGTGGTGGGTGTGCCTATGCAAATGAGATCGGCCCCTGAAGTTCTTTTCCACAACTTGCCACACCTCACCACCAGATGTCAGGGTGGAGCTCATCCTGACACTGCTTACACATGCTTCACCTTGCATCCTTAGATACAAAAGTATCTCTCGTTTGCGTTCTACTAATCTGCCCTACTGATTAGAATACTTATTGTTACTACTACAGATTCTTTTAAGTAAATGCCAAGAGGAAAAAGAGACTTGAAAACTTACTTAAATTAGGACAAGTCAGCACAAGCTCCAGTCAGTAAGAGCTGAGGTCTGCTATATGCAAGCTGATAATAAGAGCATTTGAAAGGACATCAAGTGTTGGAATTTGGAACATGTATGTCATGTATTTGTGTTCCATTGTGTGAATTTTAGCAATTGGGAAAATTAAGCAGTATTGTGAGCGGTATTGCCACTAGCGATCCTTGTGTAGGACAATTCCTTTGTGGTTCAGTGCAGTGGTTCAGTGCAGGAATGCCCATTATTTGAGAGTTTTCCCTTTCTAAAAGTTGTCTTTCAGGTTATTTTTAAGAGAACATTCTTCAACACAGCATTGGAGAAGGGAGGAGTTGGAGGTGGGAAATCACATCCCTCCCCCTGATTTCTGCAAGGGTGGGAGGCAGGCTGCGTGCAGCTGAGGAGTACGTGCCTGGGAAAGGCATCAGCAGTGAGTGCTCCTGCTGAGCCCCACGAGGTAGCACCCAGAGGAGGGAAGAGAGATCAGGCTGGCAGCAGCCACAGTTACTACAGCTCTACAGTAAAGCCTGCTTGGGGTACATGTGAGGCTGCAGAAGGGAGCTCAGGGCAATGGGGCAGGGGAGGCAGTGGGGGACAAGATCATATCAAATGCTTGGTTTGCAAATATCTCTGTTCTTCAAATTGATATAATATAGCAATGCAATCCAGAGCTGCTTCTTCTGTAGCTTTCTTTTCAAATGATCTTCTGCTATACATAGTGTCATAAAACATGACATTAAAAGTAGCTCTAGAAATCAAAACTCCTTTGTCTCTTGAGTACCTGCCCTGAACCACGCTGCATGCTGCTTTAAATTGTATCTCCTCGCCCTCACCAGCAGTTACCAGTCGCCTATGCAACACTATGCTTTAGAGGCCCAGAGCTAGAGACAACGTCTGGAGATTGCCAAGGTTGGAAGCACGTGGAACCCAAAGGTTGGGTTCCAGTTACAACAACATCCACTTGGGCACTCAGCCAGGTCTGTAACAATCTCAGTTCCAGCTCCCACATCACAAACTGCCTTCCTGCTTTGCACCCATTGGCAGACCCAGCAGATAGGCCAAGAACTTCTTAGGTCAGGGAGGCAGAATTACTGCTATTGCCCTAAAGGAGTGTCTCTTTCCTTTAGGGGTGAAGCCTGCTGTCAGGGCAGTGTGTGTGGGATGCTTCCCCTGCTTCTGCCCCTGGATAAACTGAGGGATTCATTCACCTGGGATGCACAAACACTAAATCAGACAATATTTTAAAGCTGGAGGTTATGGCTGCATGCAAATTAGTTGCTAATATGCAAACTGGCTCAAGTAATTTGCATAAAATGTCACAAAGTTGCACAATTCGGAAGGTGTGAAAGTGAATCCAAACCACCCCTTGTTTTAGTTCTACAAAGCCCCAAATAGCCCAGATTTGGGGCACCAAATCACCTAGGGTTGGCCCTGAAATTTGAGCAATTTTCCCAGCACCTCTCTAACTGAAATCCAGATGGTAAAGATTTATGTTTTCTATACAAATGGATTTCTCTCCCATATTAGAGTTCATCCCTATGCTTGATAATTCCTGTACAAAGAATGAATTGGTGACGTTCAATTTGTGAAGGAAGCATATTTAGCAGCAAATTTTGAGCAGGCTGAAGCCAAAAGTTCCCTTTCCCCACTATGTGACTGCACAAGGACTCCCACAATAGCCTCCTGAGAAGCAAGGTGCCAAGGTGCAGTGAGGAGGAGTCACAACAGGCCCTGTCCTTCTCTGCACTTGCCCATGGGGTGAGGCAGGCATACCAGAGGGAGCTACGTGTTCTCGTCTAATGGATGGAACAGACTGTGCAACCCCATCAAGTCAGAGAAGCCCTAGAGAAGACTGTGCCTGTCTTAGGTACAATGTCTTCAGTGTTAATCCTGAGGAGGGGTGCAATGCCACACTGCCCCCTAGACAGGGCTGTGGCATAGATACTCCAAGTATCGGAGGAGTAGCCGTGTTAGTCTGTATCCACAAAAACAATGAGGAGTCCGGTAGCACCTTAAAGACTAACAGATTTATTTGGGCATAAGCTTTCATGGGTAAAAAGCCCACAGATGCATCTGAAGAAATGGGTTTTTTTACCCACACAACCTTATGCCCAAATAAATCTGTTAAGTCTTTAAGGTGCCACTGGACTCCTTGTTGTTTTTATAGATACTTAAATTTATCCCTTATATAGGCTTATTACAGGTTTAGCAGAAGCTGTTCTTGTTCTGTAGGAAAATGCAAACTGGGATGGCTGTGTCTAACTTTGCAACAGATGTCTGATTTGTGACACAGGCCACTCCCTTCCCACCTATT
Organism: Lepidochelys olivacea; assembly: GCF_965140295.1. NCBI lineage: Eukaryota > Metazoa > Chordata > Testudines > Cheloniidae > Lepidochelys > Lepidochelys olivacea. The sequence continues at coordinate 274,511,806 of NC_140411.1, forward strand.
TACTCCCATACCAGAATGTGGTTCTACGTGATTTTTGGAAGGGATCTTTCACACAATAGTGTCAGAACATTTTTAAGGACCCCCAGAACTTGCTGCCCTATTTTACTGACAAAGGGGGTTTAAATAAAATTGCAATATTCTGTGGGAGAAAGGGAAGCAATGTTTCGGGATGAAAGTTACATCTAAACCAGCTCAGCCCAGTGGCATGGGTAGTTTTACTCCCCACTTTGACAGAGTTGAAAACCTTGCTATCTAGAATACTAAACAAGAAATCTAATATTGTAGGGTTTTCCTTCTGCCTCAGTTTATTTTTGCTCCCATCAGTCTGTTTAGCCACTGGTAGATGAACGAAGTAATACTGCATGTCATTCAGGAAGTGATAACCCAAGACCGAGGCACAGTGAAGGACTCTTGGACAGGCAGTGGGTGAGATATAGCTGTTTGAGCATCAGTCTGGTAAGCCGTGAATTGTGATGGTGAGGCCTGGATGATCTGAAAGAGTGACATCAGCGGGGACTTAGACCTAGGGCCTGCCTGCAGAAGGGTTTGGCTTGTCTTAGCAACGGAATGTGGAAGGGCCTGCAGCAGTGGAAAGGCAAAGCAGCCTAGAACTTGAGTGAGAGCTTTGTAGTGAGAGAGACAGAATCAAAATGACATAGAAGGGACCTAAAAGAAAAGGGAAATTTGCTTTCTGGAAGGCATCTGTGGATTATGGAGGATTTTCATGTAGCATAAGTAAGATTGTACATCATATCTAAGTTGGAAGTGTCTGATGCTTCAGGTCCTGGTAATGCTCACATTATATTTACAATGTATAAACAATTAAGAAATGAGTAGCTCCTAGCTATGAAATGTGTTGAATTGTGTACCATTTAAATCTATCACTTAACCTTTTATGGCCTATAACATTCAAATAGCCAAGGAACTCTCAGTGAAGATAAATTAGGCAGATGGGTATATACACGTGCACCACTGGTCTCTGCTGGATGAAATTAAAATCTCTTGGCTGCGAATCATAGCTCCTATAGTGCTACCTGTGACTGGAGAGCCTTCTTTAGCTTAGATGGTAGGGCCTGTGATTTGAAGAGTTTCCATCTACCTCCATGAATATGTGAGTGGCTTAGGGTTGCCAACTTTCTAATCACACAAAACTGAACACCCTAGTCCCGCCCCTTCCCTGAGGCCCTACCCCTGCCTTGCCTCTTCCCTGAGGCCCTGCACACTGCTTGCTACATTCCCCCTCCCTTGGTGGCTCACTGTCCCCCACCCTCACTCACTTTCACTGGGCTGGGACATGGGATTGGGCTGTGGGAGGGGATGAGGGCTCTAACTGAGGGGTGAAGGCTCCAAGATGGGGCCAGAAATGAGGGGTTCAGGGTGTGGGGGGGGGCTCCAGTCTAGGGGAGGGGATTAGGGTATGGAAGGGGATGAGGGTTCTGGCTGAGTGTGCGGGCTCTGGGGTGGGGCCAGGGATGAGGGGTTTGGTGTGCCGGAGGGGGCTCTAGGTTATGGGGTGAGGCAGAGGGGTTCAGGGTGTGGGCAGGGGCTCTGGGCTGGGGCAGGGGGTTGAGGTGCGGGGGGGAGGGGGGAGGGCTCCGTCTGGGGGTGCTGACTCTGGGGTGGGGCTGGGGATGAGGGGTTTGGGGTGCAGGAGGGAACTCTGGGTTTGGGGGAGGTTCAAGGCTGGGGCAGGGGGTTGGGGCTCAGGATTGGGCCGCAGGCTTACCTCCAGTGTCTCACAGTCAGTGGTGCAGCGGGGTGTGGGTGGGGGGCAAGGCAGGCTTCCTGCCTGTTCTGACTCCACGCTGTGCCCCAGAAATGGCCAGCAGGTCAGGTTCCTAGGCAGAGGCGTGGCAGGCAGCTCTATGTGCTGCTCTCACCTGCAGGCACCGCCCCTACAGCTCCCATTGGCCATGGTTCCCAGCCAATGGGAGTGCAAAGGCGGTGCTCGGGGCCACCCCGCCTAGGAGCTGGACCTACTGGCTGCTTCCGGTGTGGAGTGCGGAGCACGGAGCCAGGACAGGTAGGTACTAGCCTGCCTTAGAGCCTCAACACTGCCGACTGGACTTTTAATGGCCCGGTCAGCAATGCCGACTGGAGCCGCTAGGGACCCTTTTCAACCCGGTGTGCTGGTCGAAAACCGGGCTGCTGGTCACCCTAGAGTGGCTATGTGTTGCAATGTGGTCATGGGTTTCTTATAATTTTTAAAAGCACCAAACCTGGCAAACACTAGCTTCTAGACTCTGTGTCCCCCACTCCCAATTTCAGCCTTGATACCTCCACTTATCACCCAAGTAAAGTCTCTGGTTTTCAAGCGTGAGAGAGAGCAGTAGCGTCATTGCTCACAGAACTGGCTTGGCAATTCATGCAGACTGCAGGATCAATGAACACAGTGGAGCATAACATGTTATGAATGGAACAAAGAAGTTAGGAACATTTGAATGAGGGAGCACAGCTGTCAGAATTACTCTTGTGTCCAGATTTTATTCTGGAAACTGTTGGGAAGCTACTGTCTTCTTCCTCTGAGATTTGTGTAGGGCATTTACTGTATCAAGTATTGTACTGCATTTCTAATGGAAACAGCTAGAAGAATGAACGAAATCAGATAGCATAATGTCTCTGGGAGCCTGTGCTGTTGCCAAGAAGATTATGTGCCGTAATCTGTAAGCACTGAACTGTGTTTGAATTATGAGGAACCTCTCTCGCTTTTGTTTTAACCCCCCAGGAGACAGGATGTTTCCGGTCTGTTAATGTTACAGCATGACCTATTAATAACCTGTGAAAGAGCCCCTCCAATCAGAGGCCTCCCTCTTCCCTGAGCAGCTGCAGTCATATAGATCAAATGCCTCACTTGTATGCAATTCATTGAGAAAAATTCAAGCATGTGGCCTGAGGTTTCCCTGATGACTGTCTGTGGATGATGATTTCTACCATCTGTTCTGGCAGCCTGCAGGTCCCGGAAACATTGAGGTGTACGCTTCTTCTGGCCATATGTGGGATTCTAAATGAAACCTCAGCTGCTGTCCAACTGTCTGTGAATATCAGATGCATTTTAATTGTCTTTCCACACAGGGAGGAGAGGGAGGTCTTTTGCTTTAACCCTTTAATCCAAGCCACTGTGCAGTGCATACATAATGATAGGGCACAAAGCAATAGCATTATCATCTGCATCGTGCAAGCAGTTGCTTCTGGAACTATTTGTTTGCATGTATATATCTGCCTATGTTCATAGAAAATGCCAGGAGTGGTGGTTTTCAGACTAAATATACAGCAGTGAATCAAGTGCACCCCTTATGCATCTGGTTGCCCTTCAGTTACACCAGCAATTAATTTGCCCTGTTTGTTTCTAATTTGGTCTAAGAAAAACTGCAGCAATATAAACTGTACATTAATATATCACAAAGAGTCATGTGTTCAAGGAATATCAGCAGTGTCAGACCTATTTACTGGGACAGAGGAAAATTGCACCAGCTTTATACATGAACATGAAAATAAAATAAGTTGGCAAATTGCAAATCTTGGTGAATCAGATTTTCATGTAAGGGAATTTTTTTAAATATATCAAACACATGGAAATTCACTTGACTTTCATGTGCTTCATCATTGTTCTCCCTGTCTTTAATTACCAAGATAGTTGTAATTTTGGGCCTTGTAGTGTGAGGTGCTGAGCATCAGTCTCCAGTGGAAGCTGTGGGGTACTCATTGCCTTTCAGGATCAGACCCTGATAGAAGGGATTTTTCTTCAACGGAAGCAGCACATCTTCTGCCCACTTATTGATCCTGCACTGAAGTAATAATAATAATGCATTTGCACCCCAACCATAATTTCAAGGCAATAAACTGAAATCGTAAACACCGGATTATTATGTTGCTGTTTGAGAAAGAAGAGGAAGCTGGGACAGGAAGATGAAAGTTCATACGAGTACAATACAGATTTAAACAATAGGATTCTTTTTACCAATGATTCCCTCATCAGGACCAGGTTTAAGGCCCCATGGAAGAGGTATAAATATAGCCTGCAGACCTAGGGGAAAAACACTTTAACACCCCAGATGGGCTGCTCCCACGGTCTGTTATCTGAAGCCATCCTTCCCCCTAGTTCTCCAATATGTTGCTATTGTCCACCTGAAATGTCAGTGCTGTACTATACTTCGATACAGAGGGCAGTACAGTATGGGATTTTACCACGGCTAATTTCTGTTGGTTTTGAATCATGAGGGTGCTTTACTTGGAAAAGGTCTGGGCTAGACACATTGATTTCCAAAGTATTTTTTGAGTTAGTGGAGACTCTACTTGACAAATCATCAGTACAGTTAACAGAGAAGTTATTTACCTAGTATGTAAATGTATGCTCTACAAAAAAAGTATGCTCTACAATTGCTGAAAGTATTAAGAATAGCTGCTTTGACTTCTTGGAGCTATTGCCCAGAGCAGGCAGTGGAGCTGTTTAAGATGCTTAAGTAGCTTCAAAGTTTAAAGAAGAAAGAGAAAGAAATATAAGCAATTTCCTTTTTCAGCCACCAATTAGGATCCAAAGGATCCAGGTAGGATCCTTCATTCAGGGGTTCAGGAACTAGGGGTGCTGGGGGTGCAGCAGGACCCCCTGACTTAAGGTCGATTCCATTATATAGAGGGTTTACAGTTTTGTTCAATGGCTGTTACCACCCCCACTATAAAAACTGTTCCAGCACCACTGCCTTCATTTGTTGAATGGTAAGAGAAGAGCATCTGCGTATGGTACAAGATGTTTCACATTTTCAGATGCAAGTTAAATACATTTGCAACATGACCTCACCCAGTTATTTTTAGAGGACATTTTGCTACTAATATTGTTGGTGCTAGTCACAGAATTTCAAAAGCACTTATTAGCAATGGCCCATATTACTGCAGTTTTTGTGTTATAGTATGGCACTTGGAAAGAACATAACATAAGCCTGCACGTATGTTCAGAATATTAGTGGCATAGATGGGGAGGAGGAGATCAGGGCTTGCATACAAAGTCTCCAGCATTCCTTTTCTTTGTGTTGACTTATGCCTTTTACATATTGCGCCAAAATCAATGTGGTAGAGAGGTTGAAAGCAGATATTACAAGACAATTCAATACTTCAAAAAATATTTCTGTTCTACTGATCTCTAATGAAAAAAAAAACAAAAAAACCCAACATCCCAGACACAGGAAGCATGTGCTGCAACTTAAGAAAAATGATTTTCCATAACCCAGGATGACCTAGTGTTACCTCTTCTTTCTGTTTTCCATCATCTTAATAGCAGCTTTTGTTTCTATTGGCCAATTGAAGGATACCTTGTTTGCCAGCTCAAGTGAGATAGATGGTGGACAGGGGAATATAGAAGAAGAGATGACTGACCTTCAGGTGGCTTGCAGACTACATTTAGAAAACAAAGCCCTGGTGAAACCATTTCCCTTCTTTTGGTCTGAGTACACTAAGGTTACTGTAATGTCTGTGGCTGACAGTTGAAATTTCTCCCACCTCTTGCTTAGCAGTTGTCTGGGTTTTAATTTGTAAAATTAAATTAACTTTGCCCATGCAATTTTGTCAGGAAAATCTTCTGTTTGTATATTCCTCTCGCATAAATCTCTGTATCACATAAAAAGTCTGTAAGTGGTTTGACACATGAAGGCAGCTTTTAACAGTGTATTTGAAGCTCTGAGTGACTAAATTAAGTCATCAAAATCATTCCAAAAATGGCTTTTTCGAGAATCTGTCTAAAAATTTGTATCACAGAGAATCTCTCCCTCAGCCCTCTTTTTCAAGCCATTTCAAGGTATTTATACTTGCACAGCTATGTATGTCTCATTATGCATGATTTCTCTTTTCAGTTATTCACATCATGCACAGTATGCCTTGGCTTGCAGTCACAAATGAGGTAAGGTGCTATGAAATGTCACTAACAAATAATATTATGGGAGTTTGAGCTAGAAATCAAAAAGGAGACCCAAATTGAGCTTTGTTTTCAAATTCTTCCATTATACTTCTCAGATGCAATTTAGATTCTAACGGGATATCAGATAGGAAGTATCCCAGGGAAAAATTCTGGAATGTAAGAAAATAACTTTTAATCCTTAGGACACAGAAGACAAATATTATCATCCTCAGTAAATTGCATTGAGGGGCTGAACATACCTATTCCACTCATTTCCCATTTCCTTCCTCCAGACACCACAAATATTCCTTCCCAGTTTCCATATTCAAATGGGAATTGTGCTTCTGCACCTGAGGGCCAGATTTAGTCCCACCCAGAAAATTACTTTTTTGTCCTCTCCAATTAATGTCAACTAATTGTTGAACTCATTGCTGTCATATATGCCATATCTCTTTAGAAGATTAGAAGCAATTCAAAGGAGAGCAACACAAATGATTAGGGGACTTGATCCATCGTGAAAGAGCAACAGAACTCAGTTTAAATGCTCAAATATGTCCACTAAATTTGGGTGCCTGAATTCATGGGCATTCAACTTGAGATAGCAGAGGCCTAGCTTTCAGAAGTAATGAACATTTCTAGCTCCTATTGACTTCAGTTGAAGTTTTGGTGTGTGTTAGGATATAGATATTCAGGCCTGTCTGCAAAGGCCTGTACTCTAAGAATTTAGGTGTATTCTTATCACTTGGCTAGTGATAGAGGTATAAAAGAAAGAATCAAAATCACTGTCTGCTGGTGTAAGGGCCTTCTCTTACTGTGACAGTCTGAGGCCCTGTTCTTAGGCTAAGGCCTTTGGCTAAGCAGCAGAGGCAGCCATAAGCTGGGAAGCGAATGGTCACATCCTCACATTCCAAACTAGTCACATTGAAATAAGGTGCTATTGGGCTGTTAGGCACTATCAGGACAGGATTGTATTCCTATCACCTCCAGAGAAAGGGAAGTGCCTAGAAAATGTAAAAGGAAACTTAGTTTGATAAAAAGAAAAGGAGGACTTGTTTGATAGCATCCTGTCTGGCAAGAACTCACTTATCAATAGCTGGGATGTGAAATCCTCACTTCTGTATTGTTTTGTCATTATAGTTCCCACTTTGCTGTTGTTTGTCTGTATAATCTCTGTCTGGTTCTGTGATTGTTCCTGTCTGCTGTATAATTAATTTTGCTAGGTGTAAACTAATTGAGGTGGTGGGATATAATTGGTTACATAATCATGTTACAATATGTTAGGATTGGTTAGTTAAATTTCAGGAAAATGATTGGTTAAGGTATAGCTAAGCAGAACTTAAGTTTTACTATATAATCTGTAGTCAATGAGGAAGTGACTGGGGTGTGGGGGTGGGTGGGGGTGGGCATGTGGGTGTGTGAGATGGGAACAGGGAATGGGGGTAAGAAAATTGGAATCATGTTTTGCTAAAGGGGGAGATGGGAACAGGGAATGGGGGTAAGAAAATTGGAATCATGTTTTGCTAAAGGGGGAAATGGGAACAGGGAAGTTGGAATCATGTTTGGCTAAGGGCAGGAATGGGAACAGGGACACAGGTGTAAGGCTCTGTGGTGTCAGAGCTGGGAAGGAGGATACTAAGGAAGGAAACTGGAATCATGCTTGCTGGAAGTTCACCCCAATAAACATCGAATTGTTTGCACCTTTGGACTTCGGGTATTGTTGCTCTCTGTTCATGCGAGAAGGACCAGGGAAGTAAGTGGGTGAAGGAATAAGCCCCCTAACATCTTGGTGCCGGTGACTCGGATGCATCGCATTGGATAGGTGAGTGGCAGCCTGTAAGTCCCCCTCCCCAACAGTCCGCGCAGCTGCTTGGAGGGGGTATCGCGAACTCTCGTGATGGTAGTTGCGGGTTCTGGCAAGCCAGGGTAAAGGATTTTTTGGATAAATGGATAAGGGAGGACCAGGGCCCATACCAGGTACAGGGGTCAACCTGGGATAAGATTAAAAAGGAAATGGAGGAAGTGTTAGGGGACCCAGAGGTATGGGGGGTGGCTGAGCAGCCCACCCTCCTTGGTATATGGGTAGGGGAAGAAGGTCCCTGCCCATGGGGACTGAATGCCTCACAGGGAAAAGAGGCACTTCAGTCTGCTTGAGAGGTTTGAAGTAAGGGCAGCATTATGGGAAGCTGCCAGTAATCTTTCAAGTTTGGTGCTGCTTCAGCAAGGGCTGCTGAAGGGTTGTAAATTAGTTAGGGGTAGTGAAAGATGATTTGGCACAAAAGGGTTTAAGGTCAAAAGCAGAGTTAACAGACCACCTTTAGAGACTGGATCTGAGACTTGGTCCTGGGGGAGTGGAGGAAAAAAAAATAAAATAAAAGTTTCGAAGTGCAACCTGCCTTTCCACACTCTTTTGTTTTTCTGAAGTTTTAATGGAGGGTACTTTGGATACTTATGTGAGATGTCAAGAAGGAAGTTTTTGTTTAATGATAAAACCCAGTTATATACATGTATCTGTATGTGCAACTCTGTGCAGTCACATTGAATGGAAGCTTGGTAATTAAATTATCCAAGGGGGTCAGGTAGAGTGGCTACTATCACCACTACGCTTCTGTCCCCAGAAGCCTTTATGGCTATTCTGAGGGAAAATGGGCCCTTTTCCCACAGAAATGGTCTATAGGGGACTGCTGCAGGCAGCAGGCAGAGAGAGAATCCGAGCAAAATTATTTGACTATTGGGTAATGTAATCAAAATCACTAAAGGATGGAAGAGGTTTCTTTTGGAACTTAACTTGGCTGCCCCTGCTTGTGTCTAGTTGTACAAGATGGAAGTGTAATCGGGGTACAGTTATGTAAAAAGAGTAATTACAGTGCAAGGGATGTTAGGCAAAACAGAATTTTGTGTATGTGTGCACAGGTAAAAGAAAAGGAAAAGGGGAGGAATGATGGGAACACTGAGCCTTGGGATGGCTCTGGGGGATCAGATTGTTGCTTTGGTGGGTTCTGCATGAAAACTCTGTAGGCATGGGGGAGGCAGTTATACCTTGTGTAAAATTAATTTGGCTAATATGATGTTATGGAGGTTAAACTATATGGAAGGAATTTGCATTTTCCCAGGACATGTGCAGTGTATATTGGAAAAGGAGTAAAAGAAATGCAAATAAAACATGGTACTTCATTAAAATCCTAATAGGGCTCCAAAAGGAGCCACAATAGGTTGTGCTTTCTTTTTCAGATCGCTGTGTTTTGAAGCAGGAGATGAAAGTGGAAAGTGATCAGAACTCTGGTGGAAGTAAAATGCTTCCCTTTTAAGACAGTGTCTGAGCTGCTAACAGCTTTGGATCCAAAAGCAAGCTAGTAAGCCTCTGTGTGTAAATGCAAATTACCTAGCTGATGGGCACAAAGGAGCTGCAAATAATGAATACATCCAGTCAGCAAACAAGCTACTAGAAGACTCAGATTATGGCCCTTCAGGAAAGGGAGGTGAAAAAAACAAGTCAAGCCTGAAAATAAGGGGGACAGGTTAACCTTAAGGGGTGTGTGTGTGTGTGTGTGTGTGTGTACAGTGCTAAAATCTGAAGCTGTGTCTCAGCTATTACCTGAGAATAAACTTAAAGCTTGGTACAGCAGAGAAACTATTGCAAACTTGGTCTGTTGTACAAGAGGGGAAACTGAGGTACACCATCTCATGAATTTCATAAATGACAAGTGAGTGGGGTAATTCACTAGCCTGACTATAGAACAAAATAAGGACAGTCTGGAGGTAATTCTTCTGTTTTTCCTGCAAGTAGCAAGGACATTTGTAAAAGAAAGTGGTATTATTATTAAGCAATAATCTGTCCCCACCAGGGGGGTGGAAATTGTTTCTTTTGTTTTTCAGACACTCTACAAGCAAGCTGGCGCCAGCGGGAAAAATAACCCAGAATACCATGGATCTATGTTTTGTGTTGTTTGTCTGTGGTGTTTGTCTTGTTGCTAGCATTGTTGTGTTTTAATGAACAGAAAACCTCATGATGTGGGTGGGGGATGGCTTCCAAAGGCTGGCCTTGGGGGGGGAAGATGTGTATGGGAATGCAAATTCTCAACTAGGAGGCCAGCACCAGTGTAATAGCTACCGTGGTACCTGGAAATGGAATGGCAACTAAGGTGGCCCCCACAAGCCCTATGGAAATAATGAAAAGGGGAGGAGCTCACTGGGAATTAATGGAGGTGTGTGTAAAATAGTGTAAATCAATAGAAGATGTTTGGATGTGCCCCTCTCCTATGACTATAGAGGAGCAGGATCAATGGCCTATGCAAGGGGTGGACAATTGGGTGTACTGTGTATAAGGTGTTTTGCTGGGAATGTACATATTACTGGGGACACAATTACACCAGCCCATAACCAAACTACACCCATCTACATGCTGCTATATGGACTTTGGTGCACAAATGGATCTGTGAATCTTATTGCTGTGAATAAGCCAGGGCTTACTGCCTGATTCCATACCAAGTGGTCAAGCTGGTTTGGACAATATCCCATTTCTCTGTGAACATTCAATGGACTTGTGATATGGACAAAAGCATACAAAACTTGAAGGAGCAGCTTGTTGCAACTGCCAGCAACTGGACACAAGATCGTGACCCCATCGAAGGAGGAGAGGCAGTATTTTGGGGGTGTCTCGGATGTTGGACCATACTGCAGTGGTCAGGACTCGGTGTTGCTGTGGATTTTGTATTGTTAACTGTACTTGTGTTACGTTGCATAGGGAGATAACCTATTAGGAATGTAATAAGCCCTCCAAACCCTGCAGTGTACTAGACAACCCGGACCCAACCTTCTCAGGCCCACTCTAATGGGAAGTCTGGAACAGTAATTGGAATAGGTGTGGTATGCCCGTATGAGAGAAGGTGCAGGGCACAATACTACACAAGGGGCAGTGGGACAAATGGAATATTGACACCTTCCACCTTGATGCCTGGCCCTATCAGGAAATGTGTCGCCATATGTCCTATGCTTTTCCAGGGATACCTGGGCAGGAGGATCCCAAAAGAAAAAGAAAAAAAAAGGGGTGGAGTGTTAGGATATAGATATTCAGGCCTGTCTGCAAAGGCCTGTACTCTAAGAATTTAGGTGTATTCTTATCACTTGGCTAGTGATAGAGGTATAAAAGAAAGAATCAAAATCACTGTCTGCTGGTGTAAGGGCCTTCTCTTACTGTGACAGTCTGAGGCCCTGTTCTTAGGCTAAGGCCTTTGGCTAAGCAGCAGAGGCAGCCATAAGCTGGGAAGCGACCGGTCACATCCTCACATTCCAAACTAGTCACATTGAAATAAGGTGCTATTGGGCTGTTAGGCACTATCAGGACAGGATTGTATTCCTATCACCTCCAGAGAAAGGGAAGTGCCTAGAAAATGTAAAAGGAAACTTAGTTTGATAGCATCCTGTCTGGCAAGAACTCACTTATCAATAGCTGGGATGTGAAATCCTCACTTCTGTATTGTTTTGTCATTGTAGTTCCCACTTTCCTGTTGTTTGTCTGTATAATCTCTGTCTGGTTCTGTGATTGTTTCTGTCTGCTGTATAATTAATTTTGCTAGGTGTAAACTAATTGAGGTGGTGGGATATAATTGGTTACATAATCATGTTACAATATGTTAGGATTGGTTAGTTAAATTTCAGGAAAATGATTGGTTAAGGTATAGCTAAGCAGAACTTAAGTTTTACTATATAATCTGTAGTCAATGAGGAAGTGACTGGGGTGTGGGGGTGGGTGGGGGTGGGCATGTGGGTGTGTGAGATGGGAACAGGGAATGGGGGTAAGAAAATTGGAATCATGTTTTGCTAAAGGGGGAGATGGGAACAGGGAAGTTGGAATCATGTTTGGCTAAGGGCAGGAATGGGAACAGGGACACAGGTGTAAGGCTCTGTGGTGTCAGAGCTGGGAAGGAGGATACTAAGGAAGGAAACTGGAATCATGCTTGCTGGAAGTTCACCCCAATAAACATCGAATTGTTTGCACCTTTGGACTTCGGGTATTGTTGCTCTCTGTTCATGTGAGAAGGACCAGGGAAGTAAGTGGGTGAAGGAATAAGCCCCCTAACAGTGTGTAGCAACTCTGAACATCAAGTCTTAGGCATCTCAGGTTGGACATCAATAAACTGAACCATTCCTAATCAGTGAACATTTGGACCTTAATGTACATAGCAATTGTACCCCTACCTTCCTCTTAGTAATTATTTATCCAGGCTATCTACAAGTCTATGATGTTTCAATGCTCAGATGCTATGCTGTCCTAGAAATATCTAAGATAGATAAAGAAACAAGGTAGTGAGGTAATAATTTTCATTGGACCAACTTCTGTGGGTGAGAGAGACAAGTTTCAAGCCATACAGAGCTCTTCTTTCGGTCTGGGAAGGGTACTACCAGCACCAAAGTTGACTGCAAGGTGGAACCACACTGCATAAGATACATGCAGTAACTGAAGGGCCACAAAGTGATAAGAATTGTTTGGAGTCACCCAAAGAAATATAACTAGAAACTGATTAGAGAATTTCCCTTTTTACAAAAATTGTAATTTTTTCCTTTGCTCTGTTTAGTCTTAACACTGTTATTACACCATGGAATGTCTCCCACAAGAAGTGGTGGACACCCTTTTGCTGAAATCATTTATAACTGTGTATGGCAGGGGTTCTCAAACTGGGGGTTGGGATCCCTTGGGAGGTCGCGAGGTTATTACCTGGGCAGGGGGCGGGGGGTCGTGAGCTGTCAACCTCCACTCCAAACCCCGCTTTGCCTCCAACATTTATAATGGTGTTAAATATATTTAAAAGTGTTTTTAATTTGTAAGGGGGGTCACAGTCAGAGGCTTGCTATGTGAAAGGGGTCACCAGTACAAAAGTTTGAGAACCACTGGTGTATGGGATAAAGCACTAGAAAATATACAACTGGGGACAATTCTATACTAGAAGGAAGACCTTACATGTCTCTTCTATCTCTAGATTTTGTGGAACTAGTCCTCTTCTATGCCTGAATACTTAGCCAAACGCAGAAGAGAATGGTGCAAAGCTGCCTTTAAGCCACCTTAGTGCTCCCCGAATCGTCAGTGAGCTATTTGCCAGACCAGTCCCCTGATATAAATTAGAGCTACCTTCTGACTGCTCTAACTTGTGCTGGCTATCAACAGCTGCAAGGAACTAATACAGCAGCTGGAAACGAGCAGGGCTTCTTATGACAGACATGCTTTCAAGAATGCAGACAAATAGGGAAAGCAAGGAGCTGCTGGAAGAGGCATTTGAAGTAAATTGGAATCAAGTTTACCCACTTGCCAAAACAAGGTTTGACAAACTCACATGAGAGACTTAAATGACTCAATTTTATAAAGACTTGAGTGAATAATTCTAACTGATGGTCAACAGAAAGCCCCCCAAACACTTCCAATCATAAAAACTTATTGGGTCTATAGAGATAAAACGGTTACAATATTGATGAGATTAGAATAATAGAAATGTTGGTCGGAAAAGGATCTCAGGAGTTCATTTAGTCTATAACCCCTTATAGAATCATAGACTATCAGGGTTGGAAGGAACCTCAGGAGGTCATCTAGTCCAACCCCCTGCTCAAAGCAGGACCAATCCCCAATTTTTGCCCCAGATCCCTAAATGGCCCCCTCAAAGATTGAACTCACAACCCTGGGTTTAGCAGGCCAATGCTCAAACCACTGAGCTATCCCTCCCTCCTCTCCCTGCCCCCTCAGGCTGATACAGGATTAAGTATCCCTAGACCATCCCTAACAGATGTTTGTCTAATCTGTTCTTAAAAACCTCCAATTACAGGAATTCCACAACCTTGCTAGGTAACCTGTTCCAGTGCTTAGTTCGAAAGTTTTTCTTAATATGTAACCTAAATCTCCCTTGCTGAAAATTAAGCTGATTGCTTCTTGTCCTACCCTTGATGGTGTGACTCTGGCAAACCAGATCATGCCAGAGTGTATTCAGACCAATTCATTTGTGTATTAGTATAGATCAAAATGATTGTTGAAGGTAAAAGAATGTATTTGGTGTTTAGATGTCATAAAACTAATGGGACGTTACTTGGATTGTTTTCTTTTATCTGTATCCTGTTATAATGGAGCAGCAAACATCTCCATTGTGCAAACCCCTGTAACTAAATAACCCATCAAAGAAGACTTGTGGAATGCTAATAAAGGACTTTGTCAGAAAAAGTGCTAATTTCAGACCAAATAGCCATTGTGTGTGATGACCGGAGGTCAGAGACTCAAAGTGCATTCCTCACTCACTGTCATCAAAGGAAAAGCCCTTGTGAATACAGACACTGTCAGCTTGTTTTCTGTCAGAAAAAGTTATAACTATGGATTCAGGGAAAGATCCTTCATCTCTGGACTGTTTGGACTCTTTCAGGGAAGTGTACCAGATGCAAAGCAGAGATCCCCAGAGACAATCTGGGTACCCTGAAAAGACTTTTGGGAAACTGGCAGTTTATTACATCACTGCCACCATTTGGAATTACAAACTGTGATTCACCTGTACATGTATTTTACCTGCTTTAACCTCTCAGTAACTCTCATTTCCTTTTCTTAGCTAATACATCTTTAGTTAGTTTACTATAGAATTGGCTACCAGTGTTCTCTTTGGTATAAGATCTGGTGTACCAATTGATCCGGGGTAAGTGACTGACTGCTCTCTTGGGACTGGGAGCAACCTGATGTGGTGTGATTTTTGAGTTAAGTGACCTTTTATCACATAGTCCAGTTTGTCTGGGTGGCAAGATAGGCTGGAGAGTCTAAGGGGACAGCCTGTGACTCCATGGTAAGACTGGTATAGTGATCCAGTAGTTCACATTTGTTACTGGTTTGGTGAAATATAATTACAGAACACACCACCAGCTTGTAGTACCTGCCCTGTTTTCTGACAGTCTACCTGGAAGGAGGCACTCACAGTTGTGATGCACTCCAGACAGCGTGACAGGTGAACATGAAGAACAATTAATCATTGTCCTCTTTATCACAACCTTTTACATTCTGAAGACTTATCAGGTTCTCCCTCAGCCTTCTCTTTTCTAGACTGAAAATGCCCAGTTCTTTCAACCTTTCCTCATGGGTCATGTTTTCCAAACCTCTTACTATTTTTGTTGCTTCCCCCTGGACTCTCTCCAATTTGTTCACACCTTTCTTAAAGTGGGCACAGTACTTCAGCTAGAGCCTCAGCAGTGCAAAACAGAGTGGAACAATTACCTCCTGTGTCTTACATATGACACTCTTCTTAATACATCCCAGAACGACATTTTCCTTTTTTTCACCATTTGCACATTTTGGCCAGGGCATTGTGCTGCTGATTCATATTCAATTTATGATCCACTGAAACCCCTAGATCCTTTTCTGTGGTATTACTGCCTTGCTATTTATTTCCCTTTTTGTATTTGTGCATTTGAATTTTTTTCTTCCTAAGTGTAATACTTTGCATTTCTCTTTATTGAATTTCATCTTATTGATTTCAGAGCAATTCTCCAATTTATCAAGATCATTCTGAATTCTAATCCTGTCCTCCAAAGTGCTTGCAACTCCTCCCAGCTTGGTGTCATCTGCAAATTTTATAAGTGTATTCTCCACTCCATCATCCAAGTTGTTATTGAAAATATTGACTAGTACCAGGCCCAGGAGTGACACAGCACCTGCTGTGTCAGATATGAAAATTACCTGCAATATCTTTAGGAGATCTTATTATATTAAGTTTAAGTAGCTTTGGGGTCCATTGTATTGTATATGCAAAATTCATGTATTATTGTGGGATTATATGCAACTTCATTAGTGGGAACACATGGCCAGTGAAAACCCTGGGAAGGGTTAGGACTATTTTAAACAATGTGCCAGACAAGAAGGAACTTTTGGGACTAACAAAATTAAGTGGGTTTGGCTTCCTAGGAAATACCTGAAGGGAGGTGAATGCAAATTCCCACCTCTGCACCCAACCTTCTGAAGCTATGCCCTGAGGGGAGAACCCTGCTGGTTATCTATTCCCTGAATCAGAAGATCGAAGACTCAAACTGTATAAAAGAAAGATGTATGGATTCATGGGCATGCTTGTTCTTAACTGAAGCTGTTACAAACTTGTGACCACAGAAAAACCCTGGGTGGGGGGTTTAAGGACGAAACACCTATAAGAGCCCTTTTTGGAGCAGGGCGTGATCTCTGGTAAGCTTATTGGCATGCATTTAGGTTTTGGTTTTAGTCAGTCTGGCTTGCTGGGGGAATCAATGTAGGCAGGAGACTTTGCCTCCTGGAAATATCCGAGTCAGGAGGGAGAGCGATGCAGATCTCTGCCCAAAAGAGATGAAAGCTGAGGAGCTGGGAACCTAGAATTGGTGCCCTTGCTGGACCACAGAGGAGGGAATATAGGTGCAGTTGCTCTGAACAGTGGCACCCACCTTGCAGGTGATTTCATCTAGTCAATATTTCTCTAGATTCTCTGAAGAGGACATTGTGTCATAATGCCAGACAGCATGAGGATAGAACTACTAAGCATAATCCACAGTGCCCTTCCAGGTCTTGTGAAATGTACAGAGAAACAGAGCTTGAGTCATCCATTCCAGCCAGGCCTGAATTACTGCCACTGGAGATAAAATATCCAAGTGTGATACTTGTACGAAATACGATATAAAGACTACAGAAGAATCACTGAAAACACAAGTCCTGATTTCCCTTGATCCAAGGTTGTCAGAGATATAGTTGAATTAAGTGACAAGGATTGCATCTTTTAAGTAGGCTACTAAAATTTTTTTTGTTTTTAAACTGAGCTGTTGCACAACACATCAAGTAGCAATGTAATAAAACTGTAAATTGTACTTTGCTTACATGGTATTCCAAAACGGCTAATAGATAATGACCCACAATTATCCTTTTGGCAATTATTCAGTTCAGCTGCACCACATTAAGTGCTTACTAAGACAGTCAAATGTTAGCACAAAAGTCAATACAAATAGGAAAAAACCTGATTAAAACAAAAACACCTGGTGGATTCAAGGGACCCATAGTTAGCACTTTCAGAATATCTCCACACGTCTCAACGTTTTACTAAAATCACTAATTTAGAGACTCACAGACAGAGGGACAAAAGCCTTAGTGCCATCATCTAGCAATCTTCTTGAGCCAAACAACTTAATCCTGGATTAGTTAAAAAAAAAAAAAAGTGTTAGATGCCAGGACACTAGAACAAAAGGAATGACTATGACAAGCATGCCTTCAGTGCAAATAGGAGGGAATGATTTCAAACAAAGTGGCAGACAACCCACCAAGGCAACAATGGCTATCCCAAAGACATCAAGGCCATATGCCACAACCCCCCAGAGGGTTAGTCCCACACGAGGAATAGAAGACAGGCAATTAAAATGAAGGAGGACACTGACTCTCTTTCTTCAAGACATCCAGAATGTTTGTGATGGAATGCACCCCTGTGTTCACACTATACATGCTATCATATTAATCTTTGTACACTGCATGCCTTGTGAGGTACCATTTGAAAACTCATAACTTGCTGATCAGTAATATCACGGTAAACTGCATGTAGCAACATTACATATAAAGTTATGAACATAAACTGAAATAATGATAGAAGTTTGTTTCCCAGATAAGGCTGGGGAGTGGCTAAACCAGTTTCTCAAAGACAAAGGGAAAGCTGATGCCACAGCCAGGTGTCAACAAAGCTGATGGGCATTCACCTATCAAGAGGACATTTTTTGGCAAGAAAGGGGCAGGGACAAAGATCTGCATCTTAGCAAAGAACCAGCATGAGGTCTCCTTCCTCCACTAGACACTCCCCTCCCCCCCGCATCTCTTGATTTTCAGCTGGAGATACTTTTCAAAGGGGAACTGAAACTTTTAAAAGGAGGGGCAAACACCCCAAGAGACCCTCACCTTTTCTCTATCTCACTCGTTGCACCTAAAAAGACAAAAGACGCAACTGTTGGTCTCTGGGGGAGGGGCCCTGACCTGATAGTTTGGTCAGTGATGCTGTGGGAAGAATGTGCTGAGAATCTCTGCTTTGAATCTAATACAGTTTGTTAAACTGGCACTATACAGAGTCTTTATCTGTATTTTCTTGTGACCATTTCTGACTTTTATGCCTTATTGCTTGTGCTCACTTAATATCTATCTCTTTGTAAATTAATAAATTTGTTTTATTGTTTTATCTAAGCCAGTGTGTTTAAATTAAAGTGTCTGGACAGCTCCATTTAAGGTGGCAAGCTGGTGTATGTTGTTCCCTTAAAGGAATAATAGACTTAATATATTTTGACTGTCCATCTGAGGGCTGGGCAGCACAAGACATACATTTCTGGGGGGAAATCCAGGACTGTGAGTGTGTTGAGGTCATCCTGCAGTATAACAAAGGCTGGTGAGAGCCAGGATGTAACCTGTGTGTGGCTGGAAGGCTGCAGTTGCACAAATTCAGGGTGTGACTTGCAGACTGAAAGTCTGTTTGTGAACAGCCAAGGTGGGATCTACTACCAGCAAGATATTGTAAGGCACTCAAAGTTGCAGGGCAGGGGTGACAGCCCCTCACTGGTCTGGATTGCACCCTACTATGTCACAGTATTACTGACAATGCGTAGGTGCTGACAAGAGTAACCCATGCCTTCCCTGACAGCAACAATCAAAAACACGAGGAGCTGAAAATGTAGTCTATGGGTGATGGATTCACTTAGCTTAGCAGGCCAGTGCAGAATAAACTGCTCTGAGAAGTAACAGTACCTCTGGGATCAGAGCCATCAGGGTTCGGGGACAGTACTTATTATTAACAGCTAACCAGCCAGAATTATCCTTTCATTTTCAGGTTGTATCCCGCCTTCCATCGAAGAAATCACTGCTTGTGCATGTTATAAGTTTGCATTTGATTTTCAGGTAAAGGGGATGATATAATTGTAGCCAGTGGAGTCAAGGGAGCCATGTGGTACAGGTATTAATCTTTTGTTACCTGCCACGCATCAAGGTAACGGGCCAGTCAATAAAGACTTGCATTCTACCATCCTGCCTTTTATTACAATGATCATTTTGGGCTAGATTCTGATATCCTTGCTTATACTAAGTAGTATCTTACTCCTCAAATACTCTAGAATCAATGGAACTATCCAAAAATATAGGTTCTACTCTAAGTGAGCAACTGTGAGAATCGGCCCTTTGCTTGTGTGTTGTAGCCCTGTTCCCCTTATGCTGTTTGTTATCTTTAAATTCTGAACACTACGAGATAGGGACCGTCTTCCAGGCGTGCTGGAACAACTTGTACATTGAATCAAACTGTAAACCCTGTATGTAATGGAAACCACTTCAAGTCAGGGGGTGCTGCAGCACCCCCCACACTCTTAGTTCCAGCACCTATGCTGTCTTCACACGTGTTACTGTAGTGCTTAGTTCATTGAAGAAAAATCCTGATAGACTTTGGACACTATTGCAATAAAATAATAATGCCAATAGCAGGAAGGCTAATATATTAATCCGTATCAGGAATGATTTTAGTAGTACTCTTAGTATCTGATCCTACCCACTGGAAACTTTTATGCTAACAACCAGAAAAAGTCTGTTTTACATCCATTTCAAGGAGGGTGTCTGCCTGTTTCTGTGAGAACAGAAACTTTGTTTCAGTTGCTTGCACAATTGCACTTTTGAGGACAAAAGATTTGCAGCCCAAACAGCTGGATCACTTCCTCCCACCAGGCTGTCCTTGGAGACATTCGGCCCATTAAAAGCAAGCCCACAGATTCCATTTCAACAGATGCAGCTCACATTTATTCAGGGTACAATTCATGGGATGACTCACTGCACAGCTAATGCAAGTTCACATTTTTTAAATTACACCTTGAGTTCATTCAGGCAAAATAGATTTTTACTGCCTTTAATGTGCTATTTTAAGGGCAGGTAACAGGACAAGGCACATAGGTAGAAACGCAGAGACATGATTGTCCCTGCAGAAGCGTGAAATTCAAAGCACACAATTAAAAACAGTCTACCAATAGAGAATGTCTACAGTATGTAACAGTTCAACTTGCTTGGAACAAGGTGTAATGCATTTATATCTCTGCTTTCACACAGACCTGAGGAAGCAAAACAGGCCAGATCCTCAGTTGATTTAAATTATCCAATTACTTCAAAGGAACTATACTGATTTACATCAGTTGAGGATCTGGCCCACTGTGTCGTGATAATGTGCATCTTAATCAACTCAAGATCTACACTTTGAGTGTGAGTGTGTGTATGTGCACACGCACATGTGTGTTTGTGTGTGTTTAAACAGAAGCTGGGAATGGGCGACGGGATGGATCACTTGGTGATTACCTGTTTTCTTCATCCCCTCTGAAGAACCTGTCATTGGCCACTGTCAGAAGACACGATACTGGGCTACAGGGACCTTTGGTCTGACCCAGTGTGGCCATTCTTATGTTCTTAACAGTTAAAAGCCCTTGACAGATGGATCAATTGATTGTTATAAACTAAGGGCCAACCTGAACTTTCACCTAGAACTTGAACAATTTGAAATCAAGTCATTTGTGAGGTCTGGATAACTTACTTCCCCAGTTCTTTCCATCTTCATGCCTGATTGCTTCCCTGTTCCAGACTGGACCACAAGTGGAACTGTCAAAATACCATGAGAGAGGTTGTTCTTATTGTAATTTGCATTCAGCCAACAGGAATTTCTGACCATCTCATTGCTAATCCTGTTGTGAAGACTTGAGAGGTTTAGCTGAACATCCATACCAAACTTTTATAGTTATAAAGATCAGTGGTGAAATCCTGGACCAACTGAAGACAATGACAAAACTCACATTCTCTTGAATGGTGCTAAGATTTCACCCCCACTAGTTTGTCATAAAGCAAAATAAGGTCAGGTGGGCGGTCTGTCTGCAGTATGAAATTTACAAGTTGATGTAGTTCCTTCATTTGGTTTCAAAGAGAAGAATAATTAAAATAGTATCTGGAAATGAAATGAATTTTCAACTGTTCAAGAAGTTATTTTTTTTACCTGAATTCATGCTTCATGCCATTTGTTTTAGGCAAGTCTTTTTTCCTGAGAACAGTTATTGTACATCATGAAATAGCACAAGCCGGTCTCATTATCCTGACACCATACCACCCCCACTACTCTCTGGCTACCCACTCTCTACAAATTATTATATTCTGTGGAAAGTGTGTGGGTGGAAATTTGTAGGGGGGAAAGGTGGCGAACATCTGAGAAGCAATATTTGAAAAAATCTACACCTGCCCCAGCATCACCACTTATTGCCATGATTTCAATGACATGATAAACAATGTAAAATCTCCTCTTCTGCCCCCTGTGCTTTGGTATGCGGGGTCATGTGGCAAAGTCTAGGAAAGGTGACTTTCAACCATTGCTAAAAAGGACATTGTCACTTGGTGCACTGAAAGGATATTATGTTTTTGTGAGAATAAGGGCAGCTGGTCCAGCCAGAAGCTAAATGAAGTTTCAGAGATTATCTAAAATGCAGTATTAGCATTGTTGCAACTGCTTTAATACTCTACAGTAATGGCCTGAAACACTACAGTGATACTATGCAATTTGGAGGGTGAAATCCTGGCCCCAGTGAAGTCAGTTGCAGTTTATAGAACCAGGATTTTATCCGTAGTGTTTTTGGCCATAACGGTTGTTAGAGAGCTTATTCCTTCACTCTCCCACTTCCCTGGTCCTTCTCGCATGAACAGAGAGCAACAATACCCGAAGTCCGAAGGTGCAAACAATTCGATGTTTATTGGGGTGAACTTCCAGCAAGCTTAAATACAAGTTCCTTTTTCCTTATTTTCGAATCCCAACTTACTTCCTGTTTGCCCCTAATTTATATAGTAATATTCTTAGCTATACCTTAACCAATCATTCTACTGAAATTTAACTAACCAATTCCTAACATATTGTAACATGATTAGCTAACCAATTATATCCCACCACAATAATTAGATTACACCCAGCAAAATTAATTATACGGCAGACAGAAACAATCACAGAACCAGACAGAGATTATACAGACAAACAACAGCAAAGTGGGAACTATAATGACAAAACAATACAGAAGTGAGGATTTCACATCCCAGCTATTGATAAGTGAGTTCTTGCCAGACAGGATGCTATCAAACTAAGTTTCCTTTTACATTTTCTAGGCACTTCCCTTTCTCTGGAGGTGATAGGAATACAATCCTGTCCTGATAGTGCCTGACAGCCCAATAGCACCTTATTTCAATGTGACTAGTTTGGAATGTGAGGATGTGACTGTTCGCTTCCTAGCTTATGGCTGCCTCTGTTGCTTAGCCAAAGGCCTTAGCCTAAGCACAGGGCCTCAGACTGTCACAGTAAGAGAAGGACCTTACACTGGCAGACAGTGATTTTGATTCTTTCTTTTATACCTCTGACTAGCCAAGTGATAAGAATACACCTAAATTCTTAAAGTACAGGCCTTTACAGACAGGCCTGAATATCTATATCCTAACACTCCACCCTTTTTTTTTCTTTTTTTGGGATCCTCCTGCCCAGGTATCCCTGGAAAAGCATAGGACATATGGCGACACATTTCCTGATAGGGCCAGGCATCAAGGTGGAAGGTGTCGATGCTCCATCTGTCCCACTGCCCCTTGTGTAGTACCATGCCCTGCACCTTCTCTTGTACGGGCATACTTCACCTATTCCAATTAGTGTTCCAGACTTCCCATTATAGTGGGCCCGAGAAGGTTGGGTCCGGGTTGTCTAGTACACGTGGGGGGGCTTACTACATTACTTATAGGTTATAATTAGTGGCTGTTCTCTAGGGGGTTGTGCCCCCCTTGATCGTTTCCATATGCAACATAACACAGATAGAGTTAACAATACACCAGCTGCTATGAGAAAAGGAGTACTTGTGGCACCTTAGAGACTAACCAATTTATTAGAGCATAAGCTTTCGTGAGCTACAGCTCACTTCATCAGATGCATATCGTGGAAACTGCTATGATAATCCACAGCAACACCGAGAGTCCTGACCACTGCAGTATGGTCCAACATCCTGGCCACCACCAAAAACACTGCTTCTCCTCCTTCGATAAGGTTAAAATTTTGTCAGCGCCATCCTGTAGAGTGTATTGTAAGTGTGTCCAACTGTTGGCGCTTGCAGCAAGTTGCTCTTGTAATCTTTACACTACAAAGTGTAAAGTAAACTACAAGTAAACTACAAGTTGCTCTTGTAATCTACTTTTGTCCATATTGTGTGTCCATTGAATATCCACAGTGAAATTTGGTATTGTCCAAACCAATTCAACTACTTGGTACGGTATGGAGTAGTAGGTGCTGGTTCGATTGTTTACCACGATTAGGTCCACTGATCCATTGGTGCACCATAGTCCAGGTGGCAGTGTATAGAAGTTCATAATTTTGTCATACACTGGAAGGATTTTGCCTCCTAGTGTTATATTGCAGGATTGCATACATTCCCAACAGAATACACCGTACCCCATATACATTACCCCTAAATGCCCCCCCTTTGCAATAGGCCATTGATCCTGCTTCTCCATAGTCATAGGAGAGGGACACATCCATATTCCTCCTCTGGATATACAACTGCTTAATGTGATGACAGTCCAATTTACCCCATTCCATCCCCCCACCTATTCCCTAGTGGCTCCCAATATGCTCCCCCTTCCCTACTTACTCCCATAGGGTTCAAGGGAACCACCTTATTTGCATCTCCTTCCCATGATATCATAGTAACAATTACATAAGAACTGTCCCCACAGGTCGGGGATGTTATTTTCCAGGTAGATGGGTATGTTTTTGCAATTGTGGATAAATATGGGCTAGCCTCCTGATTTAATACTGAAGGCCATTGTTCTGACCAAGCATCTCTCATAATATCCATTAACATTATTAACTGAGCATTTTGAATACCTACGCACACTTCTCCCCATGTTAGTCTTCTGAAGCCCTCCTCTACCCATGTCACCAGGTCCCCTGCCCAATGAGTGAAATGCAAGTTTACCTCTACTGCTGTCCTCCACCCTGTGGCAACTGCTGATAGTTGCTGTGCCATTGATTCATTAATTTGTTGTTGAAATTTCACATTTTGGCTTACTAATTATTTGGTTACCCACTTGTCCCCCAGATTCCATGTACCCAGCATAGTGTTCCCAGCTGCCCACAATCCCCTTTTCCGACAACGATTCCAGGTGTGTCCCCTCACCCATGCATTGAATTGTTGTTTCAATCCTTTTATGTACATACTACAATCAGGATGGATTTGATCCACCCACCATTCCTTGGGGCGTACCACCCATGTAATAGAGTGAAAGGACACGTTAAAAAGTGCTGGCTGCACCTGCTCCCATAATGGCTCCCAGACATTTGCTCGTCGGGGAATATTCTTGGCTCCAGGCTGTGGCCACTTTAAATTTGGATTCTTCCAACTTGGCATCCATATCACCTGTAGGGTTACATTCTGTAAAATGGTTAACTCATCGTACACCCAGCGTCCCAAAGGGGATTTTACGCCTAATGTAATATGTACATAACAATCACACCTTCGGGGATTATCTTCCATGGAAGTACCATTGTGGTTACATATGGTAACATCACACCCTAAATGTGGGGCCCTATTTTCCCAAGAGGGTTCATTTGATCCAGGAGACCAGAGGGTTACATTCTTTGGACCCTCTGTAACAAACCACATAGCTGGGTAACTGTGTTTTCCACTATCGTTAATCATGGCAGCACCCAGGGAGTACCATGCGATATTTCCTGATAAATTTGATATTCTCCACCTGGTTGGGATTCCCCCATCTAATCCATAAACCATATACCGACACTGCCAAATTCCTGTTGGAGTATTAGTGGTACATCTTTCTATGGGGAGATTCTCATAGTCTTCATTAGCTTTATTACCACAGGTTGCATGTGTAGCCGTCCATGTGTTTCCTCCTTTTGACACTTCACATCGTGGGATCTGAATAGAATTTGTAAATGTGACAATTGTGATTAGCACTAGTAATTGTTCCATCCAGGGCCAGGGAATTTTCATCCTTTTCTCCTTTTTGAATTAACCTGTAATACACACATAACAAAATTTACACGTCCCCTCTCCCAATCCCCTGTTTGTACCTTTTTATTTGCGTGCAGTGAACCCACTCCCGTCCTCCATTCTCTATACTCAGTAATAGCAGACTGGGCCCTAATTGGTCAAGGACAAGATAGGGGCCCTTCCATTTAGGAGCTGGGAATGGATGGTGCTGACCTGGAATCTTGTACATCACTAGATCTCCCACCATGGGTAGATTACGCTCCCCAGGCAGGTCGTACCATGCTTTGACTCTTGCTGCTCCTTGCTCGTCTCGCCAGGCCACCGCCTGCTGTACTTGTTTTACATGGTCAATTAAAGTTAAAATCCATTCTTGTGTTAAGCCGTGTGTAGTGACTTCCCCAGGTACTGGGGTAAGTAGATTTTCCCACTGTTCCATAGGCCTTCCCATGAGAGCTTCATATGGAGAAAATCCTGTGCCCTTTGATTCTCGGGTCCTTATTCTCATTAAGACAAAGGGCAATAACTGTGACCAGTTTTTTCCTCCGATTTCCACTCCCTTTCTTAGCTCACTTTTAATGGTGCGGTTCATGCGTTCCCCCTGCGCCGCAGCCTGGGGGTGATCAGCAATATGGAACAACTGTGTGATTCCAGTGAGGGCTGATAGCTCCCCTAACAGATCTGACCGAAAAGCAGCTCCTTGGTCTGAGTCAATCACCTTCGGGACCCCCCAGCGAGTGAATACCTCATTTACCAGTATTGCAGCAGTTACCCGGGCAGTTTGATACTTTGTGGGGAAAGCTTCCACCCACCGGCTGAAAGCATCCACTACCACCAACATGAATCGGTTTTTCCTGTGATCTGGTGGTAGGGGTCCTGTGTAATCAATCTGTATCCTTTCCCATGGTCCCCTTGGGGCTTGTCTCATTAATTCTCCCCTTAGCACCTTGTGAGGTGGGCTGTGCCTGGCACAGTCCAAACAACGTTCCAGATGTGATTTTAAATCAGCTGCCATTCCTGGCCACCAGCACAACCTTTTTAAAGTTCCCAGTGCCTCCTCAAACCCGGGGTGTCCCCCTGCCAAGCTCCCATGCACCCAGCTTCAGAAAGCCGTCCGACTTCCCTGAGGACACAGCATGACTGGTCCCTCAGTTGTTAGGACACACCAAATCCCTTCCATTAGTTCCACCTTTGGCACATGCCTGTCCCCAAGTTTCATGATGCCTTCCAGTCCTGGGTCAGATTCCTGCAACTCTCGAATTCGCCCTCCCCGATCTGTATCCACCCCGCTTCTTGTTAACACTGTGACAGGCACACTCTCTTCTGGCTCCCAGGGCCATGGGGGTGCCTCTGTCGCAGCCCGCTTGGCCTTTACATCGGCCAGATTATTCCCTTTGCTTAGGGGTCCTGTTTTCTTGTGTGCCTTTACCTTTACCACATTGATCCGTGTAAAACAGTGACTCAGCTCCTCCGCTCGCTTCCACCAGGTAGCATGCTTGATTGTGGAGCCGTCTGTTGCCCTGACATGATTATCTGCCCACCATCTCAGCATTAATGTGGCACCACGAAATACATAATCTGAATCTACCACCACCCAACATTCTGGCTCAAATTTGGGATCCACTTCATTTAAAGCTGTTAGCAAGGCTGCCAGTTCTGCCTCCTGAGCTGACTTTGCTTCTAGTGAGAAACCAATGGTGCTGACTGTCTCATTTCCTCTGATTCCCACAACAGCTAAGCCTGCAGTTTTCCGTCCCCCTTGATACCTACAACTTCCATCCAAAAACCATACCAGTGTCCCCTCCTTTACCTGATTGGGGTTAGCCGCCCGAAACACCTGATGTTGGGTTTTACCCGGGCTGGCTTCACATTGGTGTGGGGTGCCAGCCAGATGTAATCCAGCTACCCAGACTATGGGTTCCTTTAACACCTCTGCTTTAATGTTTTCTGCCTGTAGAGCCAGCAACCATTTAGCAATACGCTGCCCACTCACTTGTCCCTGTAAGATAGTGTGCATGTTTAACAGCCGCAGGGGGTCATGATGAGATCGGACTATTACTTTCTGCATTCCCGTAAGGTATTTAAATTTCCCTACCCCCCAGTAGGAGCACAACAGCACCTTTTCACACCATCCATACTTCAATTCCACAGCACTCAAAAGTCGAGAGGCAAAGGCCACAGGTCGGTCCTTTGCTCCATGCTCCTGTGTTAATGCACAACCAATGGTAGTGTCCGATACCAAAGGATACAGATAAAAGAATTTCTCCCCATCTGGGGAGGCCAGCACTGGAGCACTGGCCAGGTTTTCCTTTAGCACTCTCACTGCCTCAGTACACTCTTCTGACCATTCCCAAGTTGAGGCTCGGGTTAGGTCAAATAGAGGCTGGGCTATTTCTGCATAATTGGCCACAAAATCCCTGCAAAATCCAGTTAGACCCAGAAAACTTTGCAAGCTTTTAACATCCGTAGGCAGTGGCAGGGACTGGATCAGTTGCACCCGTCCCTTATCGATTTCCCTTCCCATCTGAGACACTTCCACTCCTAAGTAGGCCACTCTTGTCTGTCCCGTCTGAGCCTTTTTCCCATTGACCTTCAATCCTACTCTTGCCAAAGCTTGCAGGACCTGCTCAGTTAGTTCCCTGTCTTCTTCCTCTGTCCCTGACATTAGCAACAGGTCGTCTACATACTGTATGCACCTTGCTGAATCCACCCCCTCCAGAGCCTGTCTCATGTATCTGTGAAAAATTGCAGGGGAGTCCCTATATCCCTGGGGTAGGACTGTCCAGCAGAATTGTCTGCCCTCCCATGTGAATGCAGTTTTATACTGACACGAGGTAGCTAGTGGCAGAGACCAAAACCCATTGCTATGTCCAAAACAGTGAAAATTCGGAATTGGGGTCCAATACGGGCCAACATTTCAGGGTACGCTGCCACCACTGAGGCTGGCGAATTGGCCAGAGCATTTAGTGCCCTGTAATCCACAGTGAGGCGCCAGGTACCATTTGGCTTCCTCACGGACCATACAGCAGCATTACAAGGGGATGCAACTGCCCGAATCAGTCCCCTCTGTTCCAACTCCCCAATAGTTGCCCCCATCTCTGCCAATGCCTCCCGAGGAATAGGGTACTGTTTCTGTGGGGGAGGGTCCCCTCCCTCCATCAGTACCTCCATGCTGCCCTTACCACAATCCAGGTTATCCTTCGCCCACACAGGGATGTGTTCCCACCCAGCCAGGGTGGTGGGAGGGCATGTGCCGCTTTAATGGTCATAGTGGCTATCCCCATGGGAATGGTATAGCCCTGACCGTCCTGCGTTTGCCCCAGTAAACACACCCAATTGGCTAAATCCAGTACAAGTCCCAGTTTGTGTAAATCTCCTGCCCCCAACAGATTAAGCATATCATTACAACCCCACATAATCTCCCCTTCCCCCCAGATTCCTTTGATTTGTCCCCGCCTCAGGGTTAACTGTGTCTCCCCTCCTGTTGCCCCTACAATTGTCACAGTCCCTTCTGAGGGTCTCCCCTGCCCCCATGTGGTTAAACTGATGGCTGCTCCAGTGTCGATCAAAAAATCCCTCATGGGACTCCCTTCGATTGCCCCCTGGAGCGTGGGGCGACCAGATGCATCCCGTCCTAAACTGAGAACATGGACAGGATGCCTCCCAGGGCACCCCTAAGTTGCAGCACCCACCTCTGTCCCTCCCATTGATTCATGGGGGGACCGGGGGTCCTGGCACCGAACACATTCCTGTCTCCATGCAAAATTGTGTGTCTGGCATTTCAGGCAGTCCCAGTCCCTTGGCCTCCAGGACCACTTTCCCCCTGATCTGGTAAGATCGTGGGTAGTCAGTTTAGCCTGCAGTCTCTGGATCTGTTGCTCTATAGCTGCCCGCTCGTCCCTGACTACCTTCCCAAAGCCACGAACTCTCCCTCTACCTCCTCCTCTCCAGGCTGACCCACTCCTTTCCACCTTGTATTGATCCCCCGCAGGAATAGCATGGACTGGCTCTTCCCCCTGATGCATCTGCCTCCACACATCTGCCTGTTCCAGAAACTGGGGTAGCTGATTGGGAGCAAGTTCAAGGTGCTGCAACCTTAAATGCCCCACGAACGGCGGATTGCTCAGCTCCAACCATTTCTCCAGCAATTCCACACCCCTACCCTGCTCCACACCCCCACCAGGTCCCGGTGCCCCTGCCTGTGGCATCACCCATGGACCATCCAGGGGATCCACCCAGCACCGTGGCCATGCCTGTATGCGATTAAGTGTATCCCGCCCTGTTTCCCTAGGGATTCGCTTCACCTTATTCATTCCCGCAGTATGAGAGTACACCCCAAACAAGTGTTTTGCCACCTGTCCGGGGATTAGAAATGGATGTGCCACTCCTGCCACATCAATTCCCAAGGCACCTCGTCCCAAAAGACTACGCCATAAGATCACCTGGTCCTCACGAGTTAGACCCTCCATCTCCCTGCCCACCTCCACTAGCCACAGCACAAACTGATCCCAATCATCCCGGGGTACCTTTCCCAAACGGCCCAGTACTGCCTCCCGGTCCTTCAGGGACAAGGGGCGGATTTCTGCCTGTTCTACTACTTGTGGGGCATGGTTTTTGGCCATAACGGTTGTTAGAGAGCTTATTCCTTCACTCTCCCACTTCCCTGGTCCTTCTCGCATGAACAGAGAGCAACAATACCCGAAGTCCGAAGGTGCAAACAATTCGATGTTTATTGGGGTGAACTTCCAGCAAGCTTAAATACAAGTTCCTTTTTCCTTATTTTCGAATCCCAACTTACTTCCTGTTTGCCCCTAATTTATATAGTAATATTCTTAGCCATACCTTAACCAATCATTCTACTGAAATTTAACTAACCAATCCTAACATATTGTAACATGATTAGCTAAACAATTATATCCCACCACAATAATTAGTTTACACCCAGCAAAATTAATTATACGGCAGACAGAAACAATCACAGAACCAGACAGAGATTATACAGACAAACAACAGCAAAGTGGGAACTATAATGACAAAACAATACAGAAGTGAGGATTTCACATCCCAGCTATTGATAAGTGAGTTCTTGCCAGACAGGATGCTATCAAACTAAGTTTCCTTTTACATTTTCTAGGCACTTCCCTTTCTCTGGAGGTGATAGGAATACAATCCTGTCCTGATAGTGCCTGACAGCCCAATAGCACCTTATTTCAATGTGACTAGTTTGGAATGTGAGGATGTGACCGGTCGCTTCCTAGCTTATGGCGGCCTCTGCTGCTTAGCCAAAGGCCTTAGCCTAAGAACAGGGCCTCAGACTGTCACAGTAAGAGAAGGACCTTACACTGGCAGACAGTGATTTTGATTCTTTCTTTTATACCTCTAACTAGCCAAGTGATAAGAATACACCTAAATTGGGCAGTTTGGGTGTGGTTGGGGTCACTGAAGATTACCAACATGCATAGATGACTGGTGCCTCCCCATATTGGGGGGACACAAGCTAAAGTGGAGGACATGTGACCTCCCCATGTGTCTCCTCCGTGCCCCCAACCCGGGGCCCTCGTGCTCTCTCCCCCCTTCCTCGCCTCACGTTACCTGAACGGGGGGGGGGGGGGGGAAGAAGAGGGCTCTGTCCTCCCACTGCGCTGACTCCCCCTCCACGTTTGGCAGCTCTCCCTGGCAACCAGGCCTGGGCGGTTACAGAACAGAGCCACTCCTGGTCGCTGATCTGTGCAGCGTAGCTAGCTGCCTGGGAGAGAGGCTGGCTGTGGAGAGATGACAAGGAGCAGGGACTGGAGCAGAGGCAAATGCAGCTGCAAATGTGGTATATATTGAGCAGTCACTGATCTGCTGTGAGGGCCAGGTTTATAAGCAGGGCTGATAAACCAGCAGCCAGTTAGGGGTTGTGGCCACTCTGTCAGTTCCAAGGCAGAGCAGCTGTGCTCATTGGTTGCCTAGCAGTGAATTTAGGGAAGGAGCAAGCCAACAGCTGGTCCTTGCTGGTCTGGTCTATGATAGGCTTCCCCATAGATATTTGTAAAATCAAAGTTCACCTCCATCACTTTGTTCCTACTTTCTGTCACATACACTTTGTACATGGTCTACTAACTGCCTTAGTGTGGCAAACAGCTACACATTTTTTATATTGTGTGCATTTTTTTTAATATATCACCTTTAGCTGGACACTCATCTCTTAAGATGTAGAAAATTTCATAGCTCATGCATTTAGTCTGAAAGATTTTGTAGGTAGCCTGGGACTTCCTTTTAGCCTCAGGGTTTTTATGATAATTACTTTTAGCACTCATGCTGTCTCTGTTTACTCATGCTATCTTTACTTCTGACACCATGTCACATACACCTAATAATGGTAGGTTGCTGAACTGCTACTAGCAGGTCAGGCTTCAGTACCACATATGGACTGGCTACAGAGCTTCTTTCACAGAGAGCGATCTATGATTCTGTGATTCTATGATCAGATGTGTTCACGAAAGATGTTTTAATGCCCTCCCAGAAACTGCCATTGTAAGCTTAAGGTCTCATATACATGGCGCCACCTAGTGACTGAACATTATTAGCATATAGCTATAGAAGGTACCAGAGAATGAAATTGACCCTTTAGCACATAGAATCATAGAATATCAGGGTTGGAAGGGACCTCAGGAGGTCATCTAGTCCAACCCCCTGCTTAAAGCAGGACCAATTTGCCCCAGATCCCTAAATGGCCCCCTCAAGGATTGAACTCACAACCCTGGGTTTAGCAGGCCAATGCTCAAACCACTGAGCTATCCCTTCCCCATAACAAGAACAACATTATATTCATAAATGCAATTAGATAGGAAAGACTGTTTTTCAGTTAAACGCCAGTTAAGTATTTTAGGTGAATTATCTGCTCTTGAAAGTTTCCTGTCTCATAACCCTGGATACTGAAATTACCCACTTCATAACTGAGCAGGCACAACACAGGCAGAGTGAGTCTTAACTTCCTGGCAGCAACCTATTGATGTACCACAACCAGATCCCTTTTCTGGAGGGACTATTCATAGATTCATAGATTCATAGATATCTAGGTCAGAAGGGACCATTATGATCATCTAGTCCGACCTCCTGCACAACGCAGGCCACAGAATTTCACCCACCACTCCTAAAAAAGACCTCACACCTATATCTGTGCTATTGAAGTCCTCAAATTGTAGTTTGAAGACCTCAAGGAGCAGAGAATCCTCCAGCAAGTGACCCGTGCCCCATGCTACAGAGGAAGGCGAAAAACCTCCAGGGCCTTCCAATCTGCCCTGGAGGAAAATTCCTTCCCGACCCCAAATATGGCGATCAGCTAAACCCTGAGCATATGGGCAAGATTCATCAGCCAGATACTACAGAAAATTCTTTCCCGGGTAACTTGGATCTTACCCCATCTAAAAACCCATCACAGTCCATTGGGCCTATTTACCATGAATATTTAATTACCAAAACCATGTTATCCCATCATACCATCTCCTCCATAAACTTATCGAGTTTAATCTTAAAGCAAGATAGATCTTTTGCCCCCACTACTTCCCTCGGAAGGCTATTCCAAAACTTCACTCCTCTGATGGTTAGAAACCTTCGTCTAATTTCTAATCTAAATTTCCTAGTGGCCAGTTTATATCCATTTGTTCTTGTGTCCACATTGGTACTGAGTTTAAATAATTCCTCTCCCTCTCTGGTATTTATCCCTCTGATATATTTATAGAGAGCAATCATATCTCCCCTCAACCTTCTTTTAGTTAGGCTAAACAAGCCAAGCTCCCTGAGTCTCCTTTCATAAGACAAGTTTTCCATTCCTCGGATCATCCTAGTAGCCCTTCTCTGTACCTGTTCCAGTTTGAATTCATCCTTCCTAAACATGGGAGACCAGAACTGCACGCAGTATTCCAGGTGAGGTCTCACCAGTGCCTTATATAACGGTACTAAAACCTCCTTATCCCTACTGGAAATACCTCTCCTGATGCATCCCAAGACGACATTAGCTTTTTTCACAGCCATATCACATTGGCAGCTCATAGTCATCCTATGATCAACCAATACTCCAAGGTCCTTTTCCTCCTCCGTTACTTCTAGTTGATGCGTCCCTAGCTTATAACTAAAATTCTTGTTATTAATCCCTAAATGCATGACCTTACACTTCTCACTATTAAATTTCATCCTATTCCTATTACTCCAGTTTACAAGGTCATCCAGATCCTCCTGTAGGGTATCCCTGTCCTTCTCTAAATTAGCAATACCTCCCAGCTTTGTATCATCTGCAAACTTTATTAGCACACTCCCACTTTTTGTGCCCAGGTCAGTAATAAAAAGATTAAATAAGATTGGTCCCAAAACTGATCCTTGAGGAACTCCACTGGTAACCTCCCTCCAGCCTGACAGTTCACCTTTCAGTAGGACCTGTTGTAGTCTCCCCTTTAACCAATTCCCTATCCACCTTTCAATTTTCCTATTGATGCCCATCTTATCCAATTTAACTAATAATTCCCCATGTGGCACAGTATCAAACGCCTTACTAAAATCTAAGTAGATTAGATCCACTGCGTTTCCTTTATCTAAAAAATCTGTTACTCTCTCAAAGAAGGAGATCAGGTTGGTTTGGCACGATCTACCTTTTGTAAAACCATGTTGTATTTTGTCCCATTTACCATTGACTTCAATGTCCTTAACTACCTTCTCCTTCAAAATTTTTTCCAAGACCTTGCATACTACAGATGTCAAACTAACAGGCCTATAATTACTTGGATCACTTTTTTTCCCTTTCTTAAAAATAGGAACTATGTTAGCAATTCTCCAATCATACGGTACAACCCCTGAGTTTACAGATTCATTAAAAATTTTTGCTAATGGGCTTGCAATTTCTTGTGCCAATTCTTTTAATATTCTTGGATGAAGATTATCTGGGCCCCCCGATTTAGTCCCATTAAGCTGTTTGAGTTTCGCTTCTACCTCAGATATGGTGATGTCTACCTCCATATCCTCATTCCCATTTATCATGCTACCATTATCCCTAAGATCCTCTTTAGTCTTATTAAAGACTGAGGCAAAGTATTTGTTTAGATATTGGGCCATGCCTAGATTATCCTTGACCTCCACTCCATCCTCAGTTTTTAGCGGTCCCACTTCTTTCTTTGTTTTCTTCCTATTTATATGACTATAGAACCTTTTACTATTGGTTTTAATTCCCTTTGCAAGGTCCAACTCTACTTGACTTTTAGCCTGTCTCACTTTATCCCTACATATTCTGACCTCAATAAGGTAGCTTTCCTTACTGATCCCTCCCTTCTTCCACTCCCTATATTGCTACAGGGTGAGAAAGCAGCTGATCGGTACTACCTATTCAGTGCCAGGATTGCAAGGATGCATGTCAATTTAGTGTGTGTGAGAGATGTGCCCACCTGGAACTAGTCTGAGAGACCTGAAATTCCTTTCACATGGACTACTGCCAAACTATCTGCTAGTATTAACTTGAAACTGGATTATCTCATCCCGCTGTGGGAGATAGGAAGCAAAACAAAGAGTGAGGTTTCTGGGATTCACAACAAAGTTTCCTGAGGAAAGGGGAGGAGATTTGTGGGCATGGAGCAGACAAGAGGACACAGTTTCTTGCAGATCCGGGAGGAAGGAACTTCTGTCACCCCTGCAAAAGGCATCTGCATGGATGTGTCTCTCCACATTGTTACTCCATCTCTCCTGTCTGAAGCCATGCTACCACTGGCTGAGTCCATTCAGCTTTGCAGTAGAAACTGTAGTAGGGACTGAGCATCAGTTAAACTAGCCCTCAGTGGCTTAAGGAGTTAATTGCTAATGGGATATCTGCACAGATATCTATGGGGCCAGAAACCAGCAAAGTGCAAAATAATGCACATTGTTAAATATAATTCCAACTATACGTAC
This sequence comes from Lepidochelys olivacea, assembly GCF_965140295.1. Classification (NCBI taxonomy): domain Eukaryota; kingdom Metazoa; phylum Chordata; order Testudines; family Cheloniidae; genus Lepidochelys; species Lepidochelys olivacea. The sequence goes on from NC_140411.1 coordinate 274,546,628, forward strand.
AAAATGATGGGGTCTAAATTAGCTGTTAACACTCAAGAAACAGAACTTGGGAGTCATTGTGGATAGTTCTCTGAAAATACCTGTTCAATGTGTGGCAGCAGTCAAAAAAAGCTAACAGAATGTCAGGAATCATTAGGAAAGGGATAGATAGGACAGTAAATATAATGCCACTATATAAATCCATGGTACATTCACATCTTGAATGCTGCTTGCAGTTCTGAGCACCATCTCAATGATGATATATTACAGGGATCGGCAATCTTTGGCACACGGCACATCCCTCAGCCCACGCCACTTCCCACAGCCTCCATTGGCCTGGAGCAGCAAACCGCTGCCAGTGGGAGCTGCAATCTGTCGAACCTGCAGATGTGGCAGGTAAACAAACCGGCCTGGCCCGCCAGGGGGCTTACCCTGGTGTGCTGCATGCCAAAAGTTGCTAATCCCTGATATATTAGAACTGGAAAAAGTATAGAGAAGGGCAACAAAACTGTTTAGGGGTATGGAAAAGCTTCCATATGAGGAGGGATTAAAAAGACAGAGACTGTTCATCTTAGAAAAGACACAACTGGGGCTGATATGATAGAGGTCTATAAAATCATGAATGGTCTGGAAAAAGTGAATAAGCAAGTGTTATTTATCCCTTCACATAAGACAAAAACCAGGGCTTACCTAATGAAATTAGGCAGCAGGTTGAAAACAAACAGAAGGAAGTACTTCTTCACAGAATGTACAGCCAATCTGTGGAACTGGTTGCCAGGGGATGTGGAGAAGGCCAGAAGTATAACTGGGTTCAACAAAATTAGATAACTTCATGGACAATAGGTCCATCAATGACTATTAACCAAGATGGTCAGGGACATAACCCCATGTTCCAGGTGTCCGTAAACCTCTGACTGCCAGAACCTGGGACTGGACGACAGGGGCTGGATCACTCAATAAAGTGCCCTGTTCAGGTCACTCCCTCTGAAGCACCTGGCACTCGCCACTGTTGGAAGACAGGATACTGGGTTAGATAGACCATTGGTTTGACATAGTATGGCCATTCTTATGTTAATGCCAAAAAGAACAGCTAGTTGCCAGCCTGACTCCCCTGTTCTATAAAATCATGCAGAGCCTAGTCTTGTGATGCATCCATAGGTGGGCACCATGGATGGGGTTCCAGTGAGCGGAAACGATACTGTGGATGCAGCGCTCCTCCCCCCACCTCTACTTCTGCACTTTGTTTGTGCATTCCAAGGGGAAGTGCTTCCTGAGTTGGATGCCTTCCACGCAGGTTAGTGGAGGAGATTATCTGAGCCAGTGTTATTAGGAACTTGAGCCAGATGTGAACTGGTGACCCAGAGACAAAATACTCTCCTCTGTATCCCATTACCAATTCCCTGAGCCATTTCTGTTTATTCCCAGTTCCAGCGGCTGAAAAATACCGCTCACTTAAATACTGCTCACTGCTGTCGTTAAATTGCTAACTATTGTTGAAAGTGCAGATGGACAGTTGGTTTACATTCACAGTTCCCTTTTAATCACCACTATCTTTTAGTGTGGAAATTGCACCACATATTACCAAGCATGTGATTAATATTAATTACTTGCCAATTCCAAATGTCTTAATAGTACCTCATGCCGTGAAAATGCCACCATCTGCTGGTTGCATCCTTGCAGAAAAGAACGCAAGAGGAGGTGATTTTGTGCATTAAGCTTGGTCTGTTCAGTGAGGAAATACTGGTTCGGATTTAGAGATTAGGGTTCCCTGAAAATCATTTCTCCTGGATAACGTTCCACATTACAGACATATGAAACAGACCCAGCAATGCATGCTGGGAGCCTGTGGAATGAATGCTATTTTTTACTTTGTGATATTGTTACCAGGAAGCTTGTGGTGTTCAAATACCTCTTATACATTCTTTTACCAGATATATCTGTTAGAACAGATTCATGCAGTGAATTTCCTTTAAAAATAAATGTGACGAAATATTCTGCACATACATGAAAGTATTACCCCCCCTCTGGCTTTATATGATTTCTTAGTATTTGGGGGGAAAAGGAGGTCTGGCACACAGGAGCAGATTTAGGTCATGCACATTGTTTCTGTCTCTCTCTGCCTATGCTTCTTCATGCCAGGGTGTGTTTTTTTTGGCCTGTCTCCCAAGATTTGTGAGAGTGTTGGGTCATCCTTCAGGATAGGTTGTAGTTCCCAGAAGTCACCTACTACAGGACAGGCCTAACAAAGAAAATAACAGAACGCCGCTAGCCGTCACCTTCAGCCCCCAACTAAAGCCCCTCCAACGCATTATTAAGGATCTACAACCTATCCTGAAGGATGACCCAACACTCTCACAAATCTTGGGAGACAGGCCAGGCTTTGCCTACAGACAGCCCCGCAACCTGAAGCAAATACTCACCAGCAACCACATATCACACAACAGAACCACTAACCCAGCAACCTATCCTTGCAACAAAGCCCGTTGCCAACTGTGCCCACATATCTATTCAGGGTACACCATCACAGGGCCTAATAACATCAGCCACACTATCAGAGGCTCGTTCACCTGCACATCCACCAATGTGATATGTGCCATCATGTGCCAGCAATGCCCCTCTGCCATGTACATTGGTCAAACTGGACAGTCTCTATGTAAAAGAATAAATGGACACAAATCAGACGTCAAGAATTATAACATTCATAAACCAGTCGGAGAACACTTCAATCTCTCTGGTCACGCGATTACAGACATGAAAGTTGCTATATTACAACAAAAAAACTTCAAATCCAGACTCCAGCGAGAAACTGTTGAATTGGAATCCATTTGCAAATTGGATACAATTAACTTAGGCTTGAATAGAGACTCGGAGGGGCTAAGTCATTATGCAAGGTAACCTATTTCCCCTTGTTTTTTCCTACCCCCCCGCAGACGTTCTTGTTAAACCCTGGATTTGTGCTGGAAATGGCCCACCTTGATTATCATACACATTGTAATGAAGTTACTGTGGATTTACCCCGGGGCAAGTGAGAACATACTCAGGCCTCATATATTGTGTAATTGGAAAATGCTATAATTTGAGTAGCCTGTAATGGTGTCCTCTGGTTAAAGACACTTGTCTGCTTTATTTTGGTAAGTTAGATTTAGTCTAGACTAGGTTAGGTAGCTGTGGGCCATTTGCAGAGCCCCAAATGCATTGCATCAAGCTGGAAAATAAATTCTATCTCCCCCCCCACCCCACCCCCAGCGCCGCTTTTTGACACTGGAGTGTCAAAGTCTGGAGTATCTTCATGTCAATTTAAAATGCAGGTTTCTATAAAATTAGATGTTAGATGGGGTGGGATCTGAGTTACCCAGGAAAGAATTTTCTATAGTATCTGGCTGGTTGTCATAAATATAAAGGGAAGGGTAAACCCCTTTGAAATCCCTCCTGGCCAGGGGAAGCTCCTCTCACCTGTAAAGGGTTAAGAAGCTAAAGGTAACCTCGCTGGCACCTGACCAAAATGACCAATGAGGAGACAAGATACTTTCAAAAGCTGGGAGGAGGGAGAGAAACAAAGGGTTTGTGTGTCTGTCTGTAGTCGTCTTGGCCGGGGACAGAACAGGAATGGAGTCTTAGAACTTTTAGTAAGTAATCTAGCTAGGTATGTGTTAGATTATGATTTCTTTAAATGGCTGAGAAAAGAATTGTGCTGAATAGAATAACTATTTCTGTCTGTGTATCTTTTTTGTAACTTAAGGTTTTGCATAGAGGGGTTCTCTATGTTTTTGAATCTAATTACCCTGTAAGATATATACCATCCTGATTTTACAGGGGGGATTTCTTTATTTCTATTTACTTCTATTTTTTATTAAAAGTCTTCTTGTAAAACACTGAATGCTTGATCATTGTTCTTAAGATCCAAGGGTCTGGGTCTGTAGTCACCTAGACAAATTGGTGAGGCTTTTTACCAAATCTTGTCCAGGAAGTGGGGTGCAAGGTTTTGGGAAGTATTTTGGGGGGAAGGACGCGTCCAAACAGCTCTTCCCCAGTAACCAGTATTAGTTTGGTGGTGGTAGCGGCCTGTCCAAGGTGTAATATTTTGTACCTTGGGGAAGTTTTGACCTAAGCTGGTAAAGATAAGCTTAGGAGGTTTTTCATGCAGGTCCCCACATCTGTACCCTAGAGTTCAGAGTGGGGGAGGAACCTTGACATGGTGGTAGCGGTGGGATTAACCTGAAATCATTTTGAGATCCAGTTGAGATTTTTTGAACTAGAAATACAGATTTTAAAAAGGAATTTTTAGGAAGTCCAGAAGGCAGCTTTGAAACTGAAAGCAGCTTGGTTTCTCTCTGCTTTGTGGCCAAGCAGAGACAAAAGGGGATTATCTTGTGAATTGCAGGTTTTCTTGCCTGGAGGCAGGGTACTTAACTCCTGCAGGGAAATTCACAGTCTTCCAACCCAGAGGTTTTTTTTTTTCTTTTCTTCCTAAAAGTAAATAGGGGGTGTGTGCTCTACCCATTTGCCTGGAGACAAAAGTGGCAGGGTTTTTTTAGGATTTTGATTTTTTTGTTTTGTTTTACAAGGAGCACAGGTTTGAAAAGAAATTTTTTTCTTCTTTGGGCTGGGTAAGCAGGTTTCCAAGTAGTTGGAGGGTTTTTGCTTTAATTTGGGCCCAGAGCAGAGACAAGGGAATTGTCTTTTTCTGTAGGCTGACAATCACTATCAGAGAATAGGTATTCTATTCCAGCACAGCAAAATTTTACAGCCAAGTTTTGTTTGTTTATTTCTAAACCTCGGGTGTAAAGTTAGTTAAAAACAGAGAGGTTAGAATGGCCAAATCCTCAGCTCGACTACAGCTGGAATTAGCCAAATTTCAGGCTGAGGAAAAACAAAGGGAACATGAAAGACAGATAGAACTCATGCAGCTGAAGAAGGAACAAGAAAGGGAGGCAGAACAACACCAAGAGGCTGCCCACAAGAGGGAAATGGAGGCAAGGAAGCATGTGGAGGAGGAGAGGGAAAAAGAGAGGAAGCATGTGGAGGAGATGGAGAGGATAAAGGCCCAGCAGAATATACCAACAAACCCTAGCAATCCTTCTCCAGGTACCACTTCCCATCCCAGAAAGTTCCCCACCTACAAGGCAGGTGATGATACTGAGGCCTTCTTAGAAAACTTCGAAAGGGCCTGCCTTGGGTACAACATCTCTACTGACCAATACATGGTAGAGCTGAGGCCGCAGCTCAGTGGACCCTTAGCTGAGGTGGCAGCTGAAATGCCTAAAGAACACATGAACAAGTATGAACTGTTTAAATCCAAGGCGAGAGTCAGAATGGGGATAACACCCGAGCAGTCTCGTCGGAGGTTCAGAGCCCTAAGGTGGAAACCAGACGTGTCATTTACCCGACATGCCTACCACATTGTAAAACATTGGGATGCCTGGATATCAGGAGCAAGTGTTGAATCTCCAGTAAATTTGCCCTTCCTAATGCAAATGGAACAATTCTTAGAGGGTGTTCCTGAGGAAATAGAAAGATACATCCTAGATGGGAAACCCAAAACTGTAATTGAGGCAGGAGAGATTGGAGCCAGATGGGTGGAGGTGGCAGAGAAGAAGAAAACTGGTCGCAGTTGGAGCGGAGACCAGAAGGGACCACCCCAGACCACACCCTATTACCGGGGGCCGCCCAAAGCCCCACCTACCTCCCAAAGAACCCTCCAGACCCCTTATCGTCCCACCACCCCGTTCTCCAGCAACCCTCCTCGCCCCAGTGACCCGTCAGCTGGACAATGTTTTAAGTGTAACGAGCTGGGGCATGTAAAGGCCAACTGCCCCAAGAACCCCAACAGATTACAGTTCATTGCACCGGAATCACACCAGAGGTCCACAGGCCCAGATACCTCCCAGATACCCTTGGAGCGGAGGGAAACTGTGAGTGTGGGTGGGAAGAAGGTCACCGCGTGGAGGGACACCGGAGCACAAGTGTCAGCTATCCATGCTTCCTTAGTGGACCCCAATTTAATCAACCCAGAGATCCAAGTGACGATTCAACCCTTCAAGTCCAACTCTTTCAATTTGCCTACAGCCAAGTTGCCTGTCCAGTACAAGGGCTGGTCAGGAATGTGGACTTTTGCAGTCTATGATGATTATCCCATCCCCATGCTGTTGGGGGAAGACTTGGCCAATCATGTGAAGCAGGCCAAGAGGGTGGGAATGGTCACCCGCAACCAGGCTAAACAAGCCGTGAGGCCTAGCTCTGTTCCGGAAACTTCTATCAGGACCCAGTCAGAGGTGATGGACCTGGACCCCAGGCCAATGTCTGCAACAGCAGTAGTGGATCCAGTCCCAGAGACCCAGACGGAACCAGTCCCAGAACCGGAACCAGCCGAACAACCAACACCAGACCCCGTGTCAGCACTGAATCCAGTACTTGCAACCTCAACACCAGAGGGCCCCACCGAACCTGAACTGGCAGCAGCCGATAACCCTACACAAGAGGCTCAGCCGGAGCCTGAATCCCAACATAGTACACCAGCGGAGAGCGGTTCACAGTCAACAGAAACAGCTCCATCCCCTATATCGCTTCCAGAGGGACCAAGCCTAGGTCCACAATCCCATGAGGAACTGATGTCTCCAGCATCAAGGGAACAGTTCCAGACCGAACAAGAAGCAGATGAAAGCCTCCAGAGAGCTTGGACGGCGGCACGGAGCAACCCACCGCCTCTCAGCTCTTCTAATCGATCCAGGTTTGTTGTAGAAAGAGGACTTTTATACAAGGAAACTCTTTCTGGGGGACACCAGGAAGACTGGCATCCTCAGAGACAGTTGGTAGTTCCAACTAAATACCGGGCCAAGCTCTTGAGCTTAGCCCATGATCACCCTAGTGGCCATGCTGGGGTGAACAGGACCAAAGACCGTTTGGGGGGGTCATTCCACTGGGAGGGAATGGGCAAGGATGTTTCTACCTATGTCCAGTCTTGTGAGGTGTGCCAAAGAGTGGGAAAACCCCAAGACCAGGTCAAAGCTCCTCTCCAGCCACTCCCCATCATTGAAGTTCCATTTCAGCGAGTAGCTGTGGATATTCTGGGTCCTTTTCCGAAAAAGACACCCAGAGGAAAGCAGTACATACTGACTTTCATGCATTTTGCCACCCGATGGCCGGAAGCAGTAGCTCTAAGCAACACCAGGGCTAAAAGTGTGTGCCAGGCACTAGCAGACATTTTTGCCAGGGTAGGTTGGCCCTCCGACATCCTCACAGATGCAGGGACTAATTTCCTGGCAGGAACTATGAAAAACCTTTGGGAAGCTCATGGGGTAAATCACTTGGTTGCCACTCCTTACCATCATCAAACAAATGGCATGGTGGAGAAGTTTAATGGAACTTTGGGGGCCATGATACGTAAATTCGTAAATGAGCACTCCAATGATTGGGACCTAGTATTGCAGCAGTTGCTCTTTGCCTACAGAGCTGTACCACATCCCAGTTTAGGGTTTTCTCCATTTGAACTTGTATATGGCCGTGAGGTTAAGGGGCCATTGCAGTTGGTGAAGCAGCAATGGGAGGGATTTACACCTTCTCCAGGAACTAACATTCTGGACTTTGTAACCAACCTACAAACCACCCTCCGAACCTCTTTATCCCTTGCTAGAGAAAACTTACAGGATGCTCAAAAAGAGCAAAAAGCCTGGTATGATAAACATGCCAGAGAGCGTTCCTTCAAAGTAGGAGACCAGGTCATGGTCTTAAAGGCGCTCCAGGCCCATAAAATGGAAGCATCGTGGGAAGGGCCATTCGTGGTCCAGGAGCGCCTGGGAGCTGTTAATTATCTCATAGCATTCCCCACCTCCAACCGAAAGCCTAAGGTGTATCATATTAATTCTCTAAAGCCCTTTTATTCCAGAGAATTAAAGGTTTGTCAGTTTACAGCCCAGGGAGGAGACGACGCTGAGTGGCCTGAAGGTGTCTACTACGAAGGGAAATGTGCTGGTGGTGTGGAAGAGGTGAACCTCTCCATGACCCTTGGGCGTATGCAGCGACAGCAGATCCAGGAGCTGTGCACTAGCTACGCGCCAACGTTCTCAGCCACCCCAGGACTGACTGAACGGGCATACCACTCCATTGACACAGGTAATGCTCACCCAATTAGGGTCCAACCTTACCGGGTGTCTCCTCAAGCTAAAACTGCTATAGAACGGGAGATCCAGGATATGTTACAGATGGGTGTAATCCGCCCCTCTGAAAGTGCATGGGCATCTCCAGTGGTTCTAGTTCCCAAACCAGATGGGGAAATACGTTTTTGCGTGGACTACCGTAAGCTAAATGCTGTAACTCGCCCAGACAACTGTCCAATGCCACGCACTGATGAACTATTAGAGAAACTGGGACGGGCCCAGTTCATCTCTACCTTGGACTTAACCAAGGGGTACTGGCAGGTACCGCTAGATGAATCTGCCAAGGAAAGGTCAGCCTTCATCACACATCTCGGGCTGTATGAATTTAATGTACTCCCTTTCGGGCTGCGAAATGCACCCGCCACTTTCCAAAGACTTGTAGATAGTCTCCTAGCGGGATTAGGAGAATATGCAGTCGCCTACCTTGACGATGTGGCCATATTTTCGGATTCCTGGGCAGACCACCTGGAACATCTACAAAAAGTCCTTGAGCGCATAAGGGAGGCAGGACTAACTGTTAAGGCTAAGAAGTGTCAAATAGGCCTAAACAGAGTGACTTACCTTGGACACCAGGTGGGTCAAGGAACTATCAGCCCCCTACAGGCCAAAGTGGATGCTATCCAAAAGTGGCCTGTCCCAAGGTCAAAGAAACAGGTTCAATCCTTCTTAGGCTTGGCCGGTTATTACAGACGATTTGTACCGCACTACAGCCAAATCGCTGCCCCACTGACAGACCTAACCAAAAAGAAACAGCCAAATGCTGTTCAGTGGACCGGAAAGTGTCAGAAGGCCTTTAACAAGCTTAAAGCGACACTCATGTCTGACCCTGTACTAAGGGCCCCAGACTTTGACAAACCGTTCCTAGTAACCACAGATGCATCCGAGCGTGGTGTGGGAGCAGTTTTAATGCAGAAAGGACCTGATCAAGAATTCCACCCTGTAGTGTTTCTCAGCAAAAAACTGTCTGAGAGGGAAAGCAACTGGTCAGTCACTGAAAAAGAATGTTATGCCATTGTCTACGCTCTGGAAAAGCTACGCCCATATGTTTGGGGATGGCGTTTCCACCTGCAAACCGACCATGCTGCACTAAAGTGGCTTCACACCGTCAAAGAAACTAACAGAAAACTTCTTCGGTGGAGTTTAGCTCTCCAAGATTTTGATTTCGACATCTAACACATCTCAGGAGCTTCTAACAAAGTGGCTGATGCCCTCTCCCGTGAAAGTTTCCCAGAATCAACTGGTTAAAATCGTCCTTGAGATGTGGAAAATATTGTTAGTCTTTATGTACTTGGTAGTATATTTAGAGATGCATGTGTCTTATTAACTCTGTTTTCCTAGAGCTCCAGGAAGAAATCCCAGCCAGTGTTTCACCCTAGCTGAGATTTGGGGGGCGTGTCATAAATATAAAGGGAAGGGTAAACCCCTTTGAAATCCCTCCTGGCCAGGGGAAGCTCCTCTCACCTGTAAAGGGTTAAGAAGCTAAAGGTAACCTCGCTGGCACCTGACCAAAATGACCAATGAGGAGACAAGATACTTTCAAAAGCTGGGAGGAGGGAGAGAAACAAAGGGTTTGTCTGTCTGTCTGTAGTCGTCTTGGCCGGGGACAGAACAGGAATGGAGTCTTAGAACTTTTAGTAAGTAATCTAGCTAGGTATGTGTTAGATTATGATTTCTTTAAATGGCTGAGAAAAGAATTGTGCTGAATAGAATAACTATTTCTGTCTGTGTATCTTTTTTGTAACTTAAGGTTTTGCATAGAGGGGTTCTCTATGTTTTTGAATCTAATTACCCTGTAAGATATATACCATCCTGATTTTACAGGGGGGATTTCTTTATTTCTATTTACTTCTATTTTTTATTAAAAGTCTTCTTGTAAAACACTGAATGCTTGATCATTGTTCTTAAGATCCAAGGGTCTGGGTCTGTAGTCACCTAGACAAATTGGTGAGGCTTTTTACCAAACCTTGTCCAGGAAGTGGGGTGCAAGGTTTTGGGAAGTATTTTGGGGGGAAGGACGCGTCCAAACAGCTCTTCCCCAGTAACCAGTATTAGTTTGGTGGTGGTAGCGGCCTGTCCAAGGTGTAATATTTTGTACCTTGGGGAAGTTTTGACCTAAGCTGGTAAAGATAAGCTTAGGAGGTTTTTCATGCAGGTCCCCACATCTGTACCCTAGAGTTCAGAGTGGGGGAGGAACCTTGACACTGGTGAATCTTGCCCATATGCTCAGGGTTTAGCTGATCGCCATATTTGGGATCGGGAAGGAATTTTCCTCCAGGGCAGATTGGAAGAGGCCCTGGAAGGTTTTTTGCCTTCCTCTGTAGCATGAGGCACGGGTCACTTGCTGGAGGATTCTCTGCTCCTTGAAGTCTTTAAACCATGATATGAGGACTTCACTAGCTCAGACATAGGTGAGAGGTTTTTCGCAGGAGTGGGTGGGTGAGATTCTGTGGCCTGCGTTGTGCAGGAGGTCAGACTAGATGATCATAATGGTCCCTTCTGACCTTAATATCTATGAATCTATGAAACCTTATGGGAGACAATGTGGGATAGTGAATAGGGCACTGGATTTCCCATAAGACCTGTTCCAGAGTCTGATGTGCTGTATGACTTTGGGCAAGTCCCTTCTCTCTTCTGTCACCCATTTCCCTCCCATGTTGTATTTGTCTGATTTATTTCAATTTGAAGCTCTTCAGGGTAGGGATTGTTTCGCATTATGTGTTTGTACAGCGCCTAGCACAATGGGACTCCAGTCTCAGTGGGAACTCCTAGGCACTAATGTAATATAAACAATAATGGTAGTGTAAATATAAGGGGACAGTATCCCTTGTGTTATTTATGATGATATTAAATGCCTTTTATTTTACACTGCTATTAAATTCAGTGTTTAATGTGTCACAACTGCATTATACTGTATGTATCTCTGTGCCATAATCTGCCCCTAAATCTGTTGTAGCTGTTACCATTCCAATGGGAAAGGTGGCAGAGATTTATCTGATGTGTCTAAAGTATTACAAATGACATTTACATTATTTTTCTCTCCCATTGTTAGGAAACTACAGACTAGTTTAAAAGTCACGTCAAAAGTTGTAACCTTCTCCCTCCCAGGGACACTTTGTGAGTCACTGGTTTACACTTTTGAAATGCCTTTAAAACTGTCAGGACATGTGAAAATATTCTGTCAAAGGATAGCTTTTCCCTTTCAGGTGTTTTTTTATTTCATACTGGTATTGATTTCAACTGAAAACAAGTTCCCTGAGTCACTGAACATCCTGTTGGCTGCATTCATTTACCCACTGATGCAAATGGAAAATCTGCTTTCTGCCTGAGGCATTAACTACTTACAACAGGGCCAGTACAGCTGTAACAGCAACAAACAAAACAAAACAAAACCAAAAAATGAAAAGCAGCCAATAAAAGCGGGGGGAGGGATAGCTCAGTGGTTTGAGCATTGGCCAGCTAAACCCAGGCTTGTGTGAGTTCAATCCCTGAGGGGGCCATTTAGGGATCTGGGGTAAAAATTGGGGATTGGTGCTGTGGTCCCTTCCAACCCTGATATGCAATGGAAGTAGAAGGCGATATTCTATGATTCAATGGAAGTAGAAGGCAAGTATCTCAACGTGCTGCATATGATGTCAGCTGTCAACTACCTGGCAGTTCAATGTTTATTGACTAGCAGATGCACCTGGTTTAAAACGTTATCATCTATCATTACAATTAGTTATAGTTATTGAACGCCAACAATGTGCTCACTGCCATACAGTAGCAGAAACAGTCCTTGCCCTCAAGCAACTGACATGAAATCCTAAGCAAAGGTGATAAATTACAAACAAACCTAAACCATGTGACTGGGTTTAATTCTTGTATTAATTTAATTCTTGTAATTCTTGGGATAGATTTTTTCCTTTCCCATTAAGTTTTTGTCTTTCAATAGATTCCCTTAGAAATGTACCAAATACATTAAAAATTGCTTTAGTCGGGGGGTTTTGTGATATCATTCAGCATCTGAGTAGGGGTTGTTTATCATGTGCTATCCTTATTAAGGATATAAACTCACCTCCTCCAAGCAGTGACTCAGATGATTATATTGTCTGGATTTGCATAAGAAGATGGGGTGGGGGAGGGGTGCCATAGGGATTTCAAGCACTCCTTTCTTGTAATCCAATCTCTCTCTCAGACAGCTACATCATAGAATAAACACTGCATCTGTCAAGGTTTTCAGGCTCCTCTGTGAATGAAATATCGCTGTGGATATGTTTCAGAGTGACAGCCGTGTTAGTCTGTCTTTGCAAAAAGAAAAGGAGTACTTGTGGCACCTTAGAGACTAACCAATTTATTTGAGCATGAGCTTTCGTGAGCTACAGCTCACTTCATCGGATGCATACCGTGGAAACTGCAGTAGACATTATATACACACAGAGACCATGAAACAATACCTCCTCCCACCCCACTGTCCTGCTGGTAATAGCTTATCTAAAGTGATCATCAAGTTGGGCCATTTCCAGCACAAATCCAGGTTTTCTCACCCTCCGCCCCACCCCCCCACAAACTCACTCTCCTGCTGGTAATAGCCCATCCAAAGTGACCACTCTCTTCAAAATGTGCATGATAATCAAGGGGGGCCATTTCCTGCATAAATCCAGGAAGTGAGCTGTAGCTCACGAAAGCTTATGCTCTAATAAATTGGTTAGTCTCTAAGGTGCCACAAGTCCTCCTTTTCTTTTTGCGAATACAGACTAACACGGCTGTTACTCTGAAACTCTCCCTACAATGTGCATGATAATCAAGGTGGGCCATTTCCAGCATAAATCCAGGTTTTCTCACACACCCCCTCCCCCATACACACACAAACTCACTCTCCTGCTGGTAATAGCTCATCCAAAGTGACCACTCTCCCTACAATGTGCATGGTAATCAAGGTGGGTCATTTCCAGCACAGATCTAGGCTTTCTCACCCCGCCCCCGCCCCGGGGGAACACACACATAAACTCACTCTCCTGCTGGCAATAGCTCATCCAAACTGACAACTCTCCAAGTTTAAATCCAAGTTTAACCAGAACGTCTGGGGGGGAGGGGGGTAGGAAAAAGCAAGGGGAAATAGGCTACCTTGCATAATGACTTAGCCACTCCCAGTCTCTATTTAAGCCTAAATTAATAGTATCCAATTTGCAAATGAATTCCAATTCAGCAGTTTCTCGCTGGAGTCTGGATTTGAAGTTTTTTTGTTGTAAGATAGTGACCTTCATGTCGGTGATTGCGTGACCAGAGAGATTGAAGTGTTCTCCGACTGGTTTATGAATGTTATAATTCTTGACATCTGATTTGTGTCCATTTATTCTTTTACATAGAGACTGTCCAGTTTGACCAATGTAAATGGCAGAGGGGCATTGCTGGCACATGATGGCATATATCACATTGGTGGATGTGCAGGTGAACAAGCCTCTGATAGTGTGGCTGATGTTATTAGGCCCTGTGATGGTGTACCCTGAATAGATATGTGGGCACAGTTGGCAACGGGCTTTGTTGCAAGGATAGGTTCCTGGGTTAGTGGTTCTGTTGTGTGGTATGTGGTTGTTGGTGAGTATTTGCTTCAGGTTGCGGGGCTGTCTGTAGGCAAGGACTGGCCTGTCTCCCAAGATTTGTGGAGAGTGTTGGGTCATCCTTCAGGATAGGTTGTAGATCCTTAATAATGCGTTGGAGGGGCTTTAGTTGGGGGCTGAAGGTGACGGCTAGCAGCGTTCTGTTATTTTCTTTGTTAGGCCTATCCTGTAGTACGTGATTTCTGGGAACTCTTTTGGCTCTATCAATCTGTTTCTTCACTTCAGCAGGTGGGTATTGTAGTTGTAAGAAAGCTTGATAGAGATCTTGTAGGTGTTTGTCTCTGTCTGAGGGGTTGGAGCAAATGCGGTTGTATCGCAGAGCTTGGCTGTAGACGATGGATCGTGTGGTGTGGTCAGGGTGAAAGCTGGAGGCATGTAGGTAGGAATAGCGGTCAGTAGGTTTCTGGTATAGGGTGGTGTTTATGTGACCATTGTTTATTAGCACTGTAGTGTCCAGGAAGTGGATCTCTTGTGCGGACTGGACCAGGCTGAGGTTGACGGTGGGATGGAAATTGTTGAAATCATGGTGGAATTCCTCAAGGGCTTCTTTTCCATGGGTCCAGATGATGAAGATGTCATCAATATAGCGCAAGTAGAGTAGGGGCTTTAGGGGACGAGAGCTGAGGAAGCGTTGTTCTAAATCAGCCATAAAAATGTTGGCATACTGTGGGGCCATGCGGGTACCCATAGCAGTGCCGCTGATCTGAAGGTATACATTGTCCCCAAATGTAAAATAGTTATGGGTAAGGACAAAGTCACAAAGTTCAGCCACCAGGTTAGCCGTGACATTATCGGGGATAGTGTTCTTGATGGCTTGTAGTCCATCTTTGTGTGGAATGTTGGTGTAGAAGGCTTCTACATCCATAGTGGCCAGGATGGTGTTATCAGGAAGATCACCGATGGATTGAAGTTTCCTCAGGAAGTCAGTGGTGTCTCGAAGGTAGCTGGGAGTGCTGGTAGCGTAGGGCCTGAGGAGGGAGTCTACCTAGCCAGACAATCCTGCTGTCAGGGTGCCAATGCCTGAGATGATGGGGCGCCCAGGATTTCCAGGTTTATGGATCTTGGGTAGTAGATAGAATATCCCAGGTCGGGATTCCAGGGGTGTGTCTGTGCGGATTTGATCTTGTGCTTTTTCAGGAAGTTTCTTGAGCAAATGCTGTAGTTGCTTTTGGTAACTCTCCGTGGGATCATAGGGTAATGGCTTGTAGAAAGTGGTCTTGGAGAGCTGCCGAGCAGCCTCTTGTTCATATTCCGACCTATTCATGATGACAACAGCACCTCCTTTGTCAGCCTTTTTGATTATGATGTCAGAGTTGTTTTTGAGGCTGTGGATGGCATTGTGTTCCGCACGGCTGAGGTTATAGGGCAAGTGATGCTGCTTTTCCACAATTTCAGTCCATGCACGTCGGCGGAAGCACTCTATATAGAAGTCCAGTCTGCTGTTTCGACCTTCAGGAGGAGTCCACCTAGAATCCTTCTTTTTGTAGTGTTGGTAGGGAGGCCTCTGTGGATTAGTATGTTGTTCAGAGGTAATTTGGAAATATTCCTTGAGTCGGAGACGTCGAAAATAGGATTCTAGGTCACCACAGAACTGTATCATGTTCGTGGGGGTGGAGGGGCAGAAGGAGAGGCCCCGAGATAGGACAGCTGCTTCTGCTGGCTGAGAGGTTAGTTGGATAGGTTAACAATATTGCTGGGTGGGTTGAGGGAACCATTGCTGTGGCCCCTTGTAGCATGTAGTAGTTTAGAAAGTTTAGTGTTCTTTTTCTTTTGTAGAGAAGCAAAGTGTGCGTTGTAAATCGCTTGTCTAGTTTTAGTAAAATCCAGCCACGAGGAAGTTTGTGTGGAAGGTTGGTTTTTTATGAGAGTATCCATTTTTGAGAGCTCATTCTTAATCTTTCCCTGTTTGCTGTAGAGGATGTTGATCAGGTGATTTCGCAGTTTCTTTGAGAGCGTGTGGCACAAGCTGTCAGCATAGTCTGTGTGGTATGTAGATTGTAATGGATATGGATATGTTTATATTGTGGATATGGATATGTTTAAACTGTGGATATGTTTACATTGCAATTAGAGAGCCAGGGCTGGCCCATGCCAGCTGACTCAGGCTCAGGCTAAAGGGCTGTTTAATTGCGGTGTAGACTTTCAGGCTGCCTGAGCTTGGGACCCTCCTACTTTGCAGGGTTTTAGAGTCTGGGCTCCAGCCTGAGACTGCACATCACAGTCCTTTATCCTGAGCCCAAGTCATAGAATCATACGGTTGGAAGGGACCTCAGGAGATCATCTAGTCCAACCCCCTGCTCAAAGCATTACCAAGCCCCAAATCCCTAAGTGCGCCCCTTCAGGATTGAACTCACAACCCTGGGTTTAGCAGGCTAATGCTCAAACCTCTGAGTTATCCCTCCCCCCAAAGTTAGCTGGCACGGGTGTCTAATTTCAGTGTAGGCATACTGTCAGTGGTCAGCCACTGGGACATGCTGGAGAGCATTGTAATCTACATCTGAGTTGATAAGAGAAAACATCACCTTTAAGATAATTCAGCATTCCCCCACTACTCTATACATAAAGACTTTAAAGAAATTAATGGACATATTTTTAAGACACCTATTACTATAGGTTTGCACAATACTTTAAAAACATTGAGTACGTCCATAAAGATGAATAATCTCATTATTTCTTTTGTTTTCCTAATGGATTTTTGAGGGGGTTTTTAATCCTTTTATTTTCTTACCATCTTGACCCCTGCTTTTCCCTTCTTTGTGGGTCAACCTGAAGGAGAAGTTGGAGAGTAGGTGTTGTTGCAGTTTGATTGTTATCTCCTCCTTGATTTTGTCCAGGAAGGGTATTGTTATGTTGGAAGGTGTTAACTGCCATCAAACACATCTTTCATCTACAAGCAATCACAGATCTCACTGAAGCTAATGGGCATGCTAGCGAAGTTATTAGCCTTCAGACAAGTTAAATGGAAGAAGCAATTAAACTCTTTTGTAATTAAAATTAAAATAGCTGCAGCCATAGATGCTTACCACCCAAGGCACTGGGCCACATGGGGAGGCCTGAGCAACAACTAAGGCCAGGTCTACATTACAGACATATATCAGTATAACTATGTCACTCAGGGGTGTGAAAAATCTATCTCCCTGAGGAATGTGGTTATGCCGATGTAATCCCCCTGCATAGACATCGCTATGTCTACAGGAGAGCTTCTCCTGTCAACACAGCTATCGCCTCTCGGAAAGGTGGATTAACTATGGATAGCTCAGTGGTTTGAGCATTGGCCTACTAAACCCAGGGACGTGGGTTCAATCCTTGAGGGGGCCATTTAGTGATCGGGGCAAAAATTGGGGATTGGTCCTGCTTTGAGCAGGGGATTGGACTAGGTTACCTCCTGAGGTCCCTTCCAACCCTGATATTCTATGATTCTGTGCTGACGGGAGAAGCTGTCCTGTTGGCATAGTAGTGTCTTCACTGAAGTGCTACAGCAGGGTAGCTGCGCTGTATGTGAAGTCAAGCCCCAACTCCGGGAGAATAAGTGGGGGTTTCCCTGGGAACTGACTGCGAACAGTTATAGCTGAGTGTGTCTGAAAGAAACCAGAAAGCAGGGAGAAAGAGAACAGACAGCAAGAGAAGAGGTCTGAATGTGACACTGGGAAGAAGCCAAGAGAGTGAACTTCTTCTGGGAAGAGCACTGGCTGGAAATTGTGAGCAAAGAACCTGCCTCCTGTTTGTTCCTACTGTGTCCAGGAAGGGATAGCAAAGAAATACCTGACTATCATCACTGTCTCCTCCTAAGAGAACAACCCAGATAGATCCAGAATATGGGCTAGCCGCTTAGTACAAGGGGCAAGAGTATTTTGAAAATGAGGAGGTACTTTATAAGGACATTTGTGGCAAGTGTAGACTTTTTCAAGATTGGCAACTTTACTGCATGCACATGAAGGACAACGGAGCTTTTGTTGAAGGAGGACTTGATAATGTCAGTTAGCAAGGACTTTAAACAGTGTATTCTTGCCTTCCCTAGTCAGGTATGGCATGGATCTGATTCACCGGTGGTGAATTAAATGGCCCAAATTCTATTAGGTGTGATGAGTTTCTGCCTGGCTCTCACAGGCCTTTCCAAGGGATCTCCGATTTTATTGATCTTTTTAATAAAGTAAGATAAGAACACAATGCATCTGAATGAGCTTGCATCTGAGGTTTGTGATAGATATTCCAGATGAATAAGCTGGTTTGCTGTCTGGCACAGTCCTTTTGGGTGTAATTTAGTGAATGCTATTGCTTTTGAGAAGAAAATATTTTTGACCCACTTCTTTTGTGCCATAGAGTTGCAAGTATTGATCTTGGGCTGTGTGATTAGTGCTACAGTGTGAGATGGGAAAGTCTTTTTAGATATTAGAGTTCACTTCCTTGCTGATGGAGAAGGTTTTCCCTACAGTATATTTTCTAGTGCTGGGTCCTGTTTAATTTTCAAAGTCCCAAATAATAGTACTAGAGCCTATTCCACAACAAGAGATGGTCAAAATCCTTGGGCCAACTCTGCCAAATTATTTACAAGTGTTTCCTGTTTGCAAAATTGTTTCTGAACTAGTTATTTTTACAAATGTGTTTATCATTCATAATTGTTTGGTGTATAATTTTAAGTACGTTCTAGCTTTAGCAAAAGTTACTGGTCTGGATGCAGGAATTGCTGGGTGAAAGTCTATGGCTTGTGTTATACAGGAAATTCAGACTACATGATCATAATGATACCTTTTGGTCTTAAAAATCTATGAATATAGGAAATATATTTGCATCTGTGGATCATTCACAAACTGTAGTGAATATTCTTTTGCATATTTGATATTTTGAAATTGTACTTTGAGCTGTGTAGTTGGCACCAAAGTCATATGGGATGATTGCAGTTGTCTGACTGGATAACTTAAACTTTATAAACAAGCAGTGCCTGAAGACATCATTGGGGAAATGAATCAGGAAGAGGACAGAGACACTGAGGACACAGACTTAGGAAATTCTGAATCTTTTTCAATGCTCTTTGCAATAATAATACTTAGCTCTTCTGTAGCACCTTTCCTACATAGACTTCTGTCATAAATATAAAGGGAAGAGTAACCACCTTTCTGTATACAGTGCTATAAAATCCCTCCTGGCCAGAGGCAACATCCTGTTACCTGTAAAGGGTTAAGAAGCGCAGCTAACCTGGCTGGCACCTGACCCAAAGGACCAATAAGGAGACAAGATACTTTCAAATCTTGGGAGGGTGGGGGAAGGGTTTTGTTTGTGCTGTTTGTTTACATTTGTTCTCTCTTGGGACTGAGAGAGGCCAGACAGAAATCCATCTTCTCCAACCGATCCTAATCCAAGTCTCCAATATTGCAACCAGTTTAGGTAAGCCAGGCAAGGCGGATTAGTTTATCTTTTGTTTTATGTGAATTTTCCCTGTGTTAAGAGGGAGGTTTATTCCTGTTTTCTGTAACTTTAAGGTTTTGCCCAGAGGGGGATCCTCTGTGTTTTGAATCTGAATACCCTGTAAAGTATTTTCCATCCTGATTTTACAGAGGTGATTCTTTTACCTTTTCTTTAATTAAAATTCGGTTTAAAACGCTTGGTGGTGGCAGCATACTGTTCAAGGACAAGGCAAAGTTTGTACCTTGGGGAAGTTTTTAACCTAAGCTGGTAAGAATAAGCTTAGGGGGTCTTTCATGCAGGTCCCCACATCTCTACCCTAGAGTTCAGAGTGGGGAAGGAACCCTGACAACCTCAAAGGGTATCATATCTACTTAAGTACAATAAGTAGACCCCAGATTTAGAAAAAAGCTGGGTTCATTCATAATAGCTATGCATACATGACATCAAGCTCCTTTTCCTTGGGTGTCTATAAGTGTATCTGCCACAGGAATAGTGGTTGTTGGTCTTACTCAAATTCTGACTGAAATCACAAACAAAATTACTGTCATTGTCATTACTTCTCAACTTTTTTAAAGACTTGGCAGAGAGGCTAAGGGCTGAATGGGAATGGAGACTGAACTACACCCGGAGGTGGTTCCTGCAGATCAGTTAATGAGGTGAGCTCCAAGGGAAGTGTTGAGGAGCTTGCTTTGGCCCATGCAGTATCAATTCTCTGGATAGATAACTTCAGTGTCCAGCACTGTCAATCAGCATCTTTCACAAGCACTAAATCCACTTTGAAAAATCCATATCCGATCGCATTAAATTATGGGTTAGTATTACTGTTCTCAGCGGAAATTGCTTGAATGCCAGAGTAGATAACAGATTAGAACTAAAAAGTACCTACCCCAAGCAAGCAAAACCAACAATCCAGTCTGACCTGGTCTTTGAAATTCTCCTAACTCTGATTCCTCCCCATGTCATTCCTTCATTCCAAAAGCAATAGAAGTGGAATTAGAACAGTGAACACCTAGTATGTTGGTCACGCAGCACAGCTTTACATTATAATCATCTTGTCAAGAAGCTGAAAATAGCATTGTGTGGCAGAGTTAAAACAGTAATACTTCAGGAAGGAAGACAATTGTTAGCTTTTGGCAGCAGCCTACATGCTGCCAACTGTGACTGACACAAAAGTATTCCACAAATTGTATACCTTGGCAAACCTTCAAAAATCATCACTGTGTCCCCTCCTTGAATTCCTGCCAGGTGTCACCCAGGGCTTATACAGTTCTTCATCAGTCCTGGGGCCAGTTTTGTTCAATATCTTCATTAAAGATAGGGAGGATGGCATGGATTGCACCCTCAGCAAGTTTGCAGATGACACGAAACTGGGAGGAGTGGTAGATACGCTGGAGGGTAGGGATAGGATACAGAGGGACCTAGACAAATTGGAGGATTGGGCCAAAAGAAATCTGATGAGGTTCAACAAGGACAAGTGCAGAGTCCTGCACTTAGGACTGAAGAATCTCATGCACCGCTACAGACTAGGAACCAAATGGCTAGGCAGCAGTTCTGCAGAAAAGGACTGAGGGGTTACAGTGGACGAGAAGCTTATACAGTTCTTCATCTAACAGTAAAGCTAGGGGGCAATGACTGCATTGCACATTGCAATAAAGCTTTATTTTATATAGCAACTTGCACACCAATTTTACCTCAAAATGCCTCATAGGAGGAAATACAAGAATGCACAATGTGCTATACAAATTACAGAAAACAAGGGCATAGAGAGGTTTGGTAGTGAATAAATTAAAGCTAATCATAAGGCAAGGAAGAAAAGGTCTGTCTTAAGGACTGGACAAGACCTAGAGAATCACTGAGGTGGAAAGTCACAGGAAGGGTCTTCCAGATAAGAACTACAGAGGAAAGTGAGGTTGTAGGAAGAGACAAAGTAGAAGCAAGTGCTAGATAAGAGAAGAGAGTGGGTCTGGAGTCATGAAACCACGTCCACTGGAGATGGATAGACGAAACTAAGTCAATAGAGAGGTTTATAAATAATAATGCTATGACAAAAACAATAGATTAAATGTTGCTACCAGGCAATACAGCTGAAAGTGGTGGGGTGTGGGAAAAGGGTACCACATACCTTCAAGAGAAAGCCTATCTTCTAGGGGATAGGGCACTGGACTAGGAGTCAGGAGGCCTAGGTTCGATTCATAGATCTGCCACCAGAGGCAAGTCACTTCACTTCTCTGAGCCTCCATTTTCCTTTCCATCCTTTGTTTATCTTGTCTATTTAGATTGTAAGCTTTTGGGGGCAGGAACTGTCTCCTATGCTCTGTTTGTACGGTACCTTGCCCAATGAAAGCCTGATCTCATGTAGGGCCTCTAACCACTACTGTAATACAAATAATAGCATACAAGCATAATAAATAAATAGGATTATGATAGATACCTGTCTTGCTGGCTCTACTTTTAAAATGTAGTTATCTATTCAATATTACAAAGGCAGGGGAAGGATTGAGGGGGGATGACAGGTAGATGTGAGTAGCTGTAGCAGGTGGTTAGCGGAAAAGGAGGAGGATGAGGACAAGAAGCAGGGAGGAAATAGGAGAGGAGAAAGGGAAGGATGGAGGGAGGTTTAGATGTCAGGGAAAATGGCTCTGGGAAGAAGGATAAAGGAGTTTGAGGAGCAAGTGGTGTTCTCGTCCATCCTCCCCGTGGAAGGAAAAGGCCTGGGTAAAGACCATTGAATCATGGAAGTCAACGAATGGCTACACAGGTGGTGTTGGAGAGAAGGCTTTGGATTCTTTGACCCTGGGATGGTGTTCCAAGAAGGAGGAGTGCTAGGCAGAGACAGGCTCCACCTAACGAAGAGAGGGAAGAGCATCTTCGCAAGCAGGCTGGCTAACCTAGTGAAGAGGGCTTTAAACTAGGTTCACTGTGGGAAGGAGATCAAAGCCCTGAGGTAAGTGGGGACATGGGATACCGGGAGGAAGCATGAGCAGGAGAGCACGAGAGGGGAGGGCTCCTGCCTCATACTAAGAAAGCAGGACAAACAGCAAGTTATCTCAAGTGCCTATACACAAACGCAAGAAGCCTGGGAAACAAGCAGGAAGAACTGGAAGTCCTGGCACAGTCAAGGAATTATGATGTGACTGGAATAACGGAGACTTGGTGGGATAACTCACATGACTGGGGTACTGTCATGGATGGATATAAACTGTTCAGGAAGGACAGGCAGGGCAGAAAAGGTGGGGGAGTTGCATTTTATGTAAGAGCAGTATGACTGCTCAGAGATCTGGTATGAAACTGCAGAAAAACCTGAGAGTCTCTGGATTAAGTTTAGAAATGTGAGCAACAAGGTTGATGTCGTGGTGGGAGTCTGCTATACACCACCGGACCAGGGGGATGAGGTGGACGAGGCTTTCTTCCAGCAACTAACGGAAGTTACTAGATCACAGGCCCTGGTTCTCATGGGAAACTTCAATCACCCTGGTATCTGTGGGAGAGCAATACAGCGGTGCATAGACAATCCAGGAAGTTTTTGGAAAGTGTAGGGGACAATTTCCTGGTGCAAGTGCTGGAGGAACCAACTAGGGGCAAAGCTCTTCTTGACCTGCTGCTCACAAACCAGGAAGAATTTGTAGGGGAAGCAAAAGTGGATGGGAACCTGGGAGGCAGTGACCATGAGATCATCAAGTTCAGGATCCTGACACAAGAAGGGAAAGAGAGCAGCAGGATACGGACCTTGGACTTCAGAAAAGCAGACTTTGACAACCTCAGGGAACTCATAGGCAGGATCCCCTGGGAAAATAACATGAGGGGGAAAGGAGTCCAGGAGAGCTGGCTGTATTTTAAAGAATCCTTATTGAGGTTACAGGGACAAACCATCCCAATGTCCCTTCCAACCCTGATATTCTATGATTCAATGAAGGCAGAGGGAAGACTGGCGTAACCTGCCAGTTAGCAGGCAGAAAATATTGTCGAATCATCAGATGCTGTAAAGTGCTAAAGATCCAACAAAGCCAATGGGACTATGCCCACATACACAAGCAGAGGATCTGAGTTCAGATGACTGAAATCATGCTGCTGACACCACTGGGGTCCAGCATCTGTGAGGGTGGGTGGGTGGGTGAGGAGTCCCACTGGACCTCTTTGTCCTGCTGCTTGTTACATATCAGATAATGGGCAGCTGCAGCACTGTGAACATTAGTCTGTAGAGCAGGGACTAGGATAGGATATAAAGCAGAGATATGCAATAGTTCAAAAGGAATTGAAGTATTTCTGTAGAACTGGAATCAAGGCAGTGCTGTGCATGGGCATTGTTGTGGAGGTAACAATAGGCAGATTTACAGACATGTCCAATGTCACACAGGATCAAAAAGCAAATGCTTCTTGTACCCAGAGGAATAGTAGTCATGAAAGTCAGGGACAGTCTCTGACAGAAAGAAAATGAGGACATGTTTTCTAAAGACTGGGAGTCATAATGATAAAATCTTTTATGAGGTTCCCCACAAAAGAGGTACAAACATCTTTCTATAAACTTTTATGGAAGCAAACCTGTATTTCCATATGGAAATCAATTAGCCGTGTACAAAAATGAGTATTTGCATACTCAATCACCCATTTACACAGACAACCACTGAATTTCTATATGCAAATAAAAGTATATGCATGCCTTATTTACTGAGCATTGACTGTAGACTGATTTGTTTTATTGTTGTGGTGCAGTCCAAAGGCTCTTATGCATTCTGAACAAATATATAGGAAGATACCATCCCTGGCCTGACAAGCAATATTTATTCCAAAAATAAAGGGCAGGGGGAAGAGGTATTTTATTAGTAATATTTGTAAAAATTAAGCTATTTGTTTGCCTACTGTGAAAGGAGGTGCTGTAAGGGACATGTAGAACAGATATGCCTTGAATGATTAATAACTAATGATTATTCTGGCTCTCAACAATTAGAAAAAGTTATTCACCTCTATTTATCCCAAAATAGGATCCACTAGGAAGAAATTAAGAAAATGGTTCACATCATGTGAGACACTTTGGGAAAGTCTACACTGCAATTAAAACCCAACAGCTGGCCCATGGCAGCTGACTCGGGCTCACAGGGCTTAGGCTAATGGGCTATTCAACTGTGGTGTGGCTTTCAGGCTTAGGCTGGAGCCCGGGCTCTAGGACCCTCCCATCTCACAGGATACTTACTAGAGTCCGGGCTCCAGCCTAAGCCCAAATGTCTAGAGAAGAATGACCAGCATGGACTAAACCAAGTGTTTAGCTCCCCATGGAAGAGAGCTGTCCTGGTTCTTGTTACACAAATGACAGAGACAAACCATTGGCAGACTGGGAAAAATCACAGTCCTCCTGCAAAAATGCAGGGGAAAGAACAGGACTAACCTCAGAACTGAAAACAAAGAAACAACCCCTCAATGCACAAGCGACACTATGATAGTCTACAGTAAGGGTTTGAATGTATCTTTACAATTTGCCATGAATAAAGGACAGCATATAGCTGTGCTGTCCCAGGAGCAGACAAGACAATGAACTGGGTGAATCTTAAAGACTAACCTCCTTGCTCCAGGTGGAAAATAATTTGCTACCGGTTTGCATCAGTAGCAGTTTACTTCCCCATCCCTGATAGCTCAACGCTGCTGGCTAGCACATTGTAGGGTATAAGGCCAAGGATCTGCCTATTCCCTGCTCCTGCCCACCCATTCCTTACCATGCATACAAAGTGCACAGAGCAAACAACAATTTTGCCCTAAATTGGATGCTGTCACTTTAAAAGGTGTTCAGATGACAGCTGGCACTACACACTCTTAATAAATAAAGAATAAAACCCCTATATTCCCTTTTCATACAAGCTTATTTTTGTGTGTATTTCTCAATACTTTTTGCTTGATACACTTGCCTGAGCTCTCCCCATGGTGCAGTCTAAGTGATGCTAATGCAAAATGTGCTTTTACTTCAGCAGATAGCATTTATCCATTGATCTATACAGCTTCTCCTTTCACTCTGACAACTTTTGTTTTCATTTAGAGAATGTTAAAAGGGAATAACAACGACAAACAAGGGGGACAGTCTTGTTAAAAAAAATCAACAGAAAGGCAACATTTCATGGTTTGGCTTTGTAGATTTAATTTTTCCAAGCAACTTTTGCATCTGAAAAAGGAAAACACCATTGCTGCTCTAATACAATGTTAGTGCACCTCTCATACTATAAATTCCAGTCGTTGGCTAATGGGCAATGCAACATAGAGAAGAACCGGAGGGAAATTAGGGCTGCCCCTGAAATCCAGGGATGCTGGAGAGAGATGTCTATAGTGTGTGAGAATAAGAATTTGCCACATTTGCATTCCATGATATGATTAGCCTCCTAGTTTATCTATATTGGATATTAGGAAGTTTTCAAATTATTAAGTTTTGGCATCATCCATCTATTTGCAGCTATGCTTTTATGGTTGAAATAGGTTTTAACCTATGACCATTTTCCAAATCCACCCCATCAATTATAATCAACTCTGGCATCGCTTATTCTGGAATCTCATCATAGAAAGGTTCCAGACAACCTATCCAAATTAGGGATCATCAACAAAAGCTGTTAAACCCATAAACGAGCATTTTGCATATCATAATTCCATATACAAGATTAGAATTAGAGGTTAGTCTTTGCTTTCACATAGTTTATTGGTTCTTTCTAGGTGCTGGGCCATCAATTAATTGGCGTTCTAAATATCTGGGTAGGATTAATGTGAGCACTGTGCGTCATCATTATGCAGTCAGTTTATTAATCTTCAGTGAGACAGCCAGTTCTCCTAGACTGAGTCCAGAGAGCTCAGGAGGGTAGGTAAATGGGATATGGAACGCCTCACTTGTAGATCCAGGTCAGTAGTTACTACAAGTCATTAACATCTGCTTGATTTTTGGCCTACCCTGACAAAAATAGTCTCAGAACAATTCCTATTGGACAGGTGTCCATATTCCACCCCCAAAAAACACTAACATAATGAGTGCCCTTTTTTAGTGATTTCAGGAGAAACTGAGGACTGAAAGGGAATGAAGCCTGATCTACCTTTTCACTCCTGAGGGGTGTTCTCTCCCGATTAGAACTAAAACAAATTGGCAGGAGACAAGCTTAGGCTTTCACTCTCTATGCTACACCTTTTCTTTGTGCAGAGGACTTTAGACTTTCAGGAATCATACTTAGCATTAAATAGTTAATCCTCACAATGCCACTGTGAGATAAGTCAACTAATCACCTTTTAAAATAACTTAATATCTCTGGCAACATTTTGTGCTGAAATGTACAGTTCTCGCTTTCGGGGATGTGTCCGCAAATTCAGTAGTAATGGGGTTCTCCAGTCTACATACTATGGGAGACACAGTCAGCTGTATTTTTGGTTGGGCTGACTCCCCAGCTAACTCCTCCCACTGAAGAGCCTCTCCAGGATTTTCTTTGCCTCCAAAGCTGCAGCAGGCAGAGTCACATCCTCTGTAGAGTGTCCATAACCTGAGTAATCCCCCCCCCAGCAGTCCTTTCCCCCCCTAAGATCTCCACTTTTTTAGTCTGGGATTATTGGCTTTTGAAGGGCCATTACAATTTTCCTCAGGGAGCTCCAGGCTACCGTGGGGACATTTGCCAAGCTCCTTCTCCCCCTCACCCCCAAATTAACCATGACAGTGGCTGAAAAAGTGAAGGAGAAGGGTAAGGGCAACATTGGCCAAGTTTGGGAGGGAGCAAGGGAAGGCATTGCTCCCCAAACTGCAAACCTCAGGCAGGCAGGCAGCCTTAGTGTGCAATATACCTGAGTTCTGCAGATGAGACAAGAGAGGTGCTGCTGCTTGTGATTAACAGGGGATTAAGATAAGAAAGGGCTCTTAGGATGTTTCCTAAAGTTAGA
Source organism: Lepidochelys olivacea (assembly GCF_965140295.1). Lineage (NCBI taxonomy): Eukaryota > Metazoa > Chordata > Testudines > Cheloniidae > Lepidochelys > Lepidochelys olivacea. The sequence continues at coordinate 274,573,644 of NC_140411.1, forward strand.
TGATCAGTTCCAAGCTTGGTGAACTGCAAAAAGTAAGTAGCCTAAATGATAGAAAGTAATTGTCGATTTTTCTAAAATTTTTCCAATTTTTATATTCAAGAGGTAATAACAAAGTTACTAATATCTTTCTTTGGGAGGATAACTGATTTTTTAGACAAAAGAAATGCAGTAGATCTAAAAAGAAAAGGAGTACTTGTGGCACCTTGGAGACTAACCAATTTATTTGAGCATAAGCTTTCGTGAGCTACAGTTCACTTCATCGGATGCATAGAAGTCTTTAAGGTGCCACTAGTACTCCTTTTCTTTTTGCGAATACAGACTAACACGGCCGCTACTCTGAAACCTGGCAGTAGATCTAATCTACCTGGACGTCAGAAAGGCATTTGATACAGTTCCACATGAGAAACTATTAGCTAAATTGAAGGAGATGGAAATTAATATGAGAACTGAAAGGTGGATAAGGAACTGGTTAAAGGGAAGACTACTACAGGTCATAATGAAAGGTGACCTGTCAGGCTAAGAAATCAGAAAAAATCAGTTTAAGAAAGATGAATTCAAACTGGAACAGGTGCAGAAAAGGCCTACTAGGATGATTCGGGGAATGGAAAACGTATCTTATGAGAGGAGATGCAAAGAGCTTGGCTTGTTTAGTCTAACCAATAGAAGGCTGAGAGGAGATATGATTGCTCTGTATAAATATATCAGAGGGATAAATATCAGGGAGGGAGAGGAGTTATTTAAGCTAAGAACCAACGTGGATTCCAGAATAAATACATATAAATTGGCCATCAACAAATTTAGGCTTGAAATTAATCAAAGGTTTCTAACCATCAGAGGAATGAAGTTCTGGAGCAGTCTCCCAAGGGGAGCAGTGGGGACAAAAAACCTAACTGGCTTCAAGACTGAGCTTGATAAGTTTATGGAGGGGATGGTATGACAGGACTGCCTGTCGCAAAAATCTCCAATGGCTGGAGATGGCACACTAGATGGGGAGAGCTCTGAGTTACTACAGAAAATTATTTCCCAAGTATCTGCCTCGTGGGTCTTGCCCACATGCTCAGGGTCTAACTGATCATCATGTGTGGGGTCAGGAAGGAATTTTCTCCCAGGTCAGATTGGCAGAGACCACGGGGAGTTTTCACCTTCTTCTACAGCATGGGGCATGGGGTCACTTGCAGGTTTAAACTAGTGTAAAGGGTAAATTCTCTGTAATTTGAAGTCTTTAAACCACGATTTGAGGACTTCAGTAACTCAGCCAGAGGTTAGGGGTCTATGACAGGAGTGAATGGAGGAGGTTCTGTGGCCAGCAATGTGCAGGAGGTCAGACTAGATGATCACAGTGGTCCCTTCTGACTTTAGTAAGAGTATCTGAGAAAGAATACACATTACAATTGTAAACCTAACCAGTGTCCCGTAAGTGACTTGCCACAAGATGTCAGAACATGTTAGTATTAGAGCTGAGTGGGTCTAATATTTATTTAATTTTCTTTCTTGATATAGGAATTAGATACAATGCGCCTATCAGATATTTCTAAATTATTATCTGCAAAAATATTAGAGATTTCAGTTGCCTAAGTAGCCCCTGGAGTCACGGTTAAAGTTGTACCCCGCCCCCAAATCTGAAATGACACCCTGTGGGCAGCCATAGAATTTGCCTCTCCCCTCCACATAGCCCTGTTGGCATGACTGGAGCCGCCCCCCAAAATATAGAAGTCGAACTACTCCTATGAAGAGCAGGCTCTGTATCCTGCACTCAGTGCCCTTAGCTGAGTGCATTGGAGGGGAAAAGCATTCCTTTTGCTCCCCCAGGTTTGGTGCAATCATAATTAGAAAGCAGGCAGCCAGCCTGCCTCAATTGGACAGTGCAGCAGGACCTGCAGACAAACAAGGGGCCCAGAAAGACAAGGTGCTGAACAAAATGCCCAGGACACAGGGGCCCAATCCGAAGCCATTGACATGGACTGGGAACCATCACTGGTGTCTCACCTCAGGAGCATGAACCAAGGAGGTCTCAGGCACTACAGTCAACAAAACCATCACGTGGTAACAGCCTAGGGCTCCAATCACCGCATGAGGAGGTCTATATATATTGCCAAGTGGGTGTGTTGTGATCAGGACACCCCCTCTTCCTCAGAAGTACCAAGAACAGAGAAATTAATTTCCCATCTCATCCCCTCTTGGTTCTGTAGTGGGGTCACAGCAGCTATTTTGGTGGCTGGAGCTCCTGGCCCACTTTCTCTGTGGCCATCTTAGAGTCCTTCATCAGAAAAGCAGAAGAGCATCCTCTCCACTCTTATGATTCCAAATCATTGGCCCTCTCTCCTGCTAGTCCTCCCTCTAAATGGAGTAAGAGTCATAAACACAGACAAAGCAAAGAAATCCTAGAGGATCCTCTGGAACTATTGTTCCCTGAACAATTTGAATCTATTCTGAATAAGGCAGTTGCTGTTCTTGGGTGCCTCCCCTGAGCATTCAGCCAAAAAGATTTAAAAAGGGGTCGAGGATGAGGAGGCAAAAGAGAAAAAAATTCTATGACATCCACCAGTCAAAGCTGTTTTTGGTTGCTTTACCTAAAATGGACACAGCCTTGTGAACTCTTACCAAGGACACTGCCCTCTCCACTGAAGGGGACTTCCAGTTCCTACCCAAAGTTTTCACTGACAGAAGGGTGGAATCAGTTCTCCACAAAGACTATGAAGTGGTTTTGGCAGCCCTTAGAGCCTCAGAAAAGGCCACTTTTCCACCAGAGCAGTAGTTATTTGTACTGTCCCTGCTCTCTTCTGTTAATAATAGCAAAGAGATTTTACAATATTTTCACACTCTAGGCAGCCCTCATTCCCCCCCATGCCACAGCTGCATCAAAATATCCAACCCTATCTAACCCTAACCCTAACCCATCTGCCACCTTTTCCAAATCAGGGCAATAGAGCCAGTCCTGGACTAGGACTGATATCGGGGCTTATATTTCATATTATTCCTGGTTCCAAATAAATCAGGGGAGGACAGGGCTGTTCTGGATTTAAAGACACTCAACAAGCTGATCCACTTGCACAAGTTCAAAATGGACATCACACAGGGAGATTTCCTAACCTCTGCAGCACATAACAGATCCTTTAGGGTATGTCTAGGCTGGAAAAAAAAAGAGTTGTGTTCTTAATTTTAACTAGCTAACCAACATTAGTTAACTTGGATTAAAATAGCAGTGAAGACACAGCAGCTCAGGCAAGCAGATTGAATTAAAGTCAATAGGGGAACCTGGGGTTCAACTTGAATTGCTAACACAAGCAAAAAGTTGAGTTGCCATATCTTCACTTCTGTTTAAATCAGAGGCAGTTAATGAAGGTTAGCTAACCAGAGCAAAGAACAAACCTTTTTTTGGCAGTGTAGACATACCTTTATACAAAATACACGACAAGAACATTACAGTTAAAAAAGCCCTGAGCAGTTAAGAATGGAAGTGACCAGTTAAAGTAGTTTACATACATAGGCTAATATCAGTATAGTTCACACAATCATCTAATGACAACACTAACATGAAAATTCACCTTTCACATTCTGAAAACAATCGTAACTATGAACCATGGTCCATACTTGCAAGTTCTAAACATACACATCATGGATTATATATTTTGCATGGTGATGTATATGTTGAAAGAGTTTGTAAGTGTAGTAGGAAGAGGGCATGAAACAGAAGCCCCTGTATAAGAGGCCTGGTATGAGGCCCGAGGCTTGGGCTAAAGTAGTGGTCAAAGCTTTGCTACTATAAAGCAAAGTTAAATTGTGAGCAAGAGGCAGGCCCTGCTCACAGAATCTGGCAAGAACAGGGCTGATACTGCAGAAACACACATTCCTAAGTAGTGCTAGGTACAAGAATATACATTCAAACACATTCCAGAAGGATGATACCAGAACACCCTGATCCTAGCACATTCCCCAAAGATAACAGGAACACGCTGACCCATCTTAAAGATAAGGTCAGGATGACAGCATGATGGATAGAGATGTTTTGATTAAACCAGCAGGTACAAGGCAATGGGTGGCACCCAAATATGTTAGAGGATGGCACTTAGATACGTCACAGGGGCAATACATAACTTGTTTGTATTGGTATGTAAAGAGGTATCTCAGAGGGAGTTTCTTTGGCCAACTGAGGCGGGAATGGAAAGTCCCGTCATTCGCTGAGCTGCATCCATTGTCACGGGCACACATGTGCTTGTATAACTGTAAACATTGATCCGGGTGCTTCGTTGACAATAAACCTGACCAAGTGCCTTCCCATCATAGCTGATCTTGTGGTCATTGGGCAGTTTGCTCAAGGTCTGCTGTGCCAGCTACTTGTGCAGAGTGGGCCAGCATACAGAGGGAACACACACAGCCAAATATCTATCAATAGTAAGTACAGTATTTCTTGAAGGTCAGAGTTAAAGGTGTTGAAATGTGTAAGGTGCGTTTTTACATGTCAATATTGTCATTAACTAAATGTCTGAATAATAGAATATACTATGCACGTTAGTTTTATCGTCTCTTTTTATTGCTGAGTTTTAACCTATTTACCCACCAAGGTTGTCATTCACTGCCCCCCACTGTGGTATCTGAGTGCCTATGTTCAATGACAGACTTATAACTACTGTTTAATGGGTGCTATTTCTGGATAATTTTTCTTCTTAAAAGCTATACTGTGATAATATCATAGTCTTCTTGTATATAACCGAGATGTTTTAATTGTTCTCTCTGGACTCCACATGATAGTTAAATTAAATTTAGGAAATTCTTTAATGAATTTACCTTTAAAAAAAAATGTGTCATGGTCTTTTGTCAAAGCAACTGACTCAGTGGTTTACTGGCACACATACAAACGCAGCCCAGAGTTTGACCATCGTGAGCAACCCTCTAAAAACAAAGCCAGTGTGTGCATATGATGCTAAACAAATAATTGTATTAATCCATCTGATTTCAGACTGAAGCTTCTTAACATTATAAACAGTGTTTGAAAAATATTTTAAAAATTCTGAAGACATCTTTATCATATCACTTTAAACTTTCCTTATACTTTTAAAAGGCAAATACCCTCGTTACTTATAAGAAAAGCAGCTTAGGGATAGATCCACAGCTGGTGTTATTTGGTGTAACTCCATTGATTTCAGTAGAGCTACACTGTTTTGTGCCTGGTGAGCATTTGGTCCCTATTATTTATCATTTTCAATAAACAGACTCTGAGTTATCCCTACAATTTTATTTACCTAGATATTTTACCCTTCTGTTTAAAAACAATTAATGTTCAAATATTTTTCAGTGCAGAATGCTAATGTTTTCCAGAGGAGTCAGAGGTGTCTGCCAACTCATTCCACAAAGCAGGAGAAAGTCAGTGTTTTTTTGGGATGCATTATTAATGCAGTGCATGTATTGTTTGTTCAGGCCACTCACACAGAACCAGGAAGTATGATCAGCAGAGAGGCTTTAATGATGTTTGCTTCATTATAGTTATGAAACTGCTCTGTTGTGTTTTCCCCATCATTTACTGAAGTGGTTGCTAAGTAATTTTCAATCCCCTCAAACAATTAGCATGAACGAAGCTGACTGTTAGCTGGCTAGAAACCTTTTCTGCTCATCATTCATTCATTAAGAACAATAGGTATTGTTTCATATTCTCTGTGTATATATAAAGCCTGCTGCAGTTTCCACGATATGCATCTGAGGAAGTGAGCTGTAGCTCACGAAAGCTTATGCTCTAATAAATTGGTTAGTCTCTAAGGTGCCACAAGTCCTCCTTTTCTTTTTGTGGTAAGACAGTGAGATGCTTAGCATTTATACCAGTGAACAGGAAATGAGGAAGAAGTCAAACTCTCTAGAACAGGTTCACTTTTGTCTAGTGCCTCACTAGTATATGTAGGGTCGGATTCTCTGTTTTGTTACCTGACTGAATAGAAAAGGAGTACTAGTGGCACCTTAGAGACTAACCAATTTATTTGAGCATAAGCTCTCGTGAGCTATGAAGTGAGCTGTAGCTCACGAAAGCTTATGCTCAAATAAATTGTTTAGTTTCTAAGGTGCCACTAGTCCTCCTTTTCTTTTTGCGAATACAGACTAACACGGCTGCTACTGTTTTATAGTCTGTATTAAGGCAGAGTTGACAAGCAATTGTGTTGTTTTTTTTTTTTGTCAGACAAGAGATGTTTATTCACCTATCTGTTGGCATGTAAATTAAACATTGTAAGCTAAAACAATGGCTGCACATCTACATACTAAGTCAACAGGGAGATGTGAAATCACCAGGGAAGAGGCAGCACACCAGAAAAGAAGCAAAGGGTTTTTGTTAGTGGTGGGATTTTGTTTTGTTTTGTTTTAAACTCCCTGAGGACAGACAATGCACTTTGGGGATATAAGTAGGTGGCAAGAAGCCAACTCTTCATCCTGTACATAGGAAGTAATCAGGCAGTACAATTACATTCATGAAAAAGGAACTTCAACGAGGCTTGGTTGAAATGTTGCAAAGGACATTTGGGGGAGATAACAGGCTAACCTTCTGTCTAAAGAAGTTTAAGTTAAATTTAGACTCTAGAAATCATGTTATGATTTTGTTTTACATGTAACCTCTATTTCCATTACCCTTTCTCACTATTTTTTTAATCTTGTACCTTTATTAATAAACTTATTGTTGTTTTCATTATAAAATATATCTCAGCTCTGGGGTATTATACAAGGGGCTGATCCTGAGTTGAATCACTCAAGCTGGTGTGCACACTGTTCCCTTTCAGACAGCCGACCTGGTATCACTCTGAGTGTTTGGTGAATAAGGGGCTGGATGGCCTTGCAGACCTGGGTTCAAAGGGGTTTTAGGATTAGGTACACCCATTGTTAACCTGCAAGACAAAGTAAGGACTGGCATAGCCCAGAAGCAATTGTTTGGGTGGGTAACAGGGAGCTGACACCCAGTTAAGCACAAGCGATTGCCTCCAACAAAAGGGATAAAAATATGACTCTCAGTCCTGTATACCTGAAAAATCATCACAGCCACAGTCCCATAAAGGTTTACACATGTGCTTTACTTCATGTACCGCGAGCAGTTCCATTAACTTCAGCAGGACTGTTCACTGTGTAGTTAAGCACATGTGTGAGAGACATAGGCTTTTAGGGCATGACCAAAGCCCATGATTTCAATGAAAGGACACCCCCTTCCCATTAATCAACTTCCATAGGCACTGGATCATGTCTGTACTCTCCAGGGCTCTCAATGGACTCTTCACACAAGTATTAAATTCACATGAAACATTTTTTATTATATGAATGTGCCTTCCTACTTGGGACAGATAGCTTGAGAACCCCCCCTAACAATGCAAGAACTTTCCTCCAATGGTTAGTGGGAGAGGGATTAAACAGACTAAAAATGGAAAATAGCATTTTAAAATTAACTCAGACCAGACAGGGCTTGAACTACACAAAAATATTTCTCTGTAGCCCTAAGTTGCAATCAGATACCCAAAATGGACTTGCCCTTTACTAAAATTTGAAAATAATGTGGTAAATTGCTTTAAAACAGTCCAGCCCCACCAAAGCCTCACATTTGGGAAAAAATGGTATATGATATGATGTCTGTGTTAGTGTGGTGAATAAGAACATAGAAGTTAGAGCTGGAAAAGACCCATTCACTCCTTTATTTCTATTCTTCTGTCTGTGCATGATTGTCATTACAATATACTACCTAGTTCTTCAGTGTAGCTATAAATGTTGTCTTCATCAAGGCGTCTACAGCTTCCCTTAATAGACTTCCATCATTTAATAAAATTAAATTAATTTTCCGGGTATTCAACTTATCTGTTTAAAATTTCGTCCAATTCCTTCTGTTGATAACTCCTTGGATCACTCCAAATAGCTCCTTTTCCTGCTTGAAGTTTATCAAAATATGAAGGGTGTAAACAGCTACCATATCCCTTCCAGGCAACAAGTCATTGCATAACTTGCACATGCACACAGCTTTCTCAGGTCTTGACTTGGATGATGCAAGACGAACCTATCAAAATAGGAATTATCCTGTGAAATCTGATAATAGGTATAAGGGACAGTGAGACTTGAACACAGGTCTGTAAGGCTACCAGACACCCAACAGCCCCATCCTAACACCCAGCAACAGCTGTAACCTGGCTGCTCCCTGAGACCCAAAACAATCCCTAGAGGTTGAACACGACAGGAAGTTCTACCTTGAGTGATCCGACTGGCAGTTGTCTTAGTGCTCCCTGATTGGCTACTTGATCCTCTATAAACTGATGGAGCACACAAGGAAGAGACCAGGCAACAATGTATATTCCTAGCCAGTTGCTATGACTGTACTGCTTCCGAAGTCCTGGTATTGACCTTGGCTCTGACTTGAATTCACTCCTGATGAACATGTGGAACTTGAGCACTGACCCTGATACCTGACTGTCTCTGGGTCTGACCCTTGGCTTGACTCCTGACTCTGACTCCAGTTCCTGGCTCCCAAACTCCTGCCTCCCTTTGCTCTGGATCCTGACAGTAGGTAGGAAATACTGTTCCCAGTGTGGTCTTTGCTCCATCCTTCACTGTCACCTTCCAGTAAATCCTGCCAGATGCTCCTCCTTCCCATGAGTATTCAGTGAACCTCACATTCACTTCCTTCCCGTCTATCTTTGAAAATGTCACTGCAGGGGCCAGCAGCTGTAGCAGCATCTCCTTTTAAGGCTCCTCTCCAAATCTGGTATACTTCACAGATATGGAGGGACAGGGCCGCCTGAACCCACAGCTACTTTTTAACACCTTCCTGTCTAGTGTGGATGCATGGCCTGTCATCACAGAGCTTCACCAATTGTGCGTGGGTGCAGCAGCTAACGTAGTTTTGGGAAACGGCTTCCCCTCTCCTTGGAGAGTTACACTACCATTTAAACTAAAGTATTTAGGTTTTTTCCTTATTCAGTTATCAGCCATGTCTTCTATTTGATATTTCAGTTTCTCCTTAGGAGTTCATGATATGATCAATGAAATGATGGGAATAATGAAACCAAACAGTTTCTCAAGTTATTAGAATGAATTTACCTATTACAAATAATTGCTACAAGTACTTAGTGTGACTGATGTTTTTATTGCAGTGCAGGAAGGATGGCAGGAGTAGATAACTGCTATTAGTAGTGAACATCAACTTTCTGGATAAGAGAATAGTTTTATTTCTTTCACAAAAGCTTCATATGGAAATCAAAGCAATTTGCAATGCATTATCTTGCTCAGATTTGAGATGTGATATGAGGTGGCACAGGAGATATGGCTGTTTAGGGCTACTGTGACTTCAGCAGCAATTCTTGTTAAATGAAATGGGCTTGTTTGAGAGACCAAATCCTCCTTTAGTTCCACAAGTAATTTGGAGAGCTGTCAGATCATACTTATTGGGTCGTACCACTAGTATTGCAGACCGTATGCTGTAGCTGCTTGTGTTATACAGAATATCACTTGCCAGCAAAGAATAGCAGCAGAGCATGTTATATCATACTGCATGTCGGCCAAAAGTTTATCTCTTAGAGAAGGAGGGTTCCTAGACTGAAATATAAATGGTAAAAACGTGTGTTAAGTATAAAGATGGGCATGAACCAAAACCCACATTCAAAGTCCTTTGCGTTTTGAACTTGGCATCTGGTTCAGATTTCCAATCCCATCAGAGCATGATTTTTAGGTGTTTCGATTTGCCTCCCTGCTCACCTTTATACTTTGAGACGTTATCAAATTTCTTTAAATGCATGGGTCTGACTGGCCACTTATTTTTATGCATGTGTTTGGCTTTATGGTAGTCATGTGATACTCCAGTTAGTGCACTTCTGTGTCATCATTGTGCTTAATAGTTAGTGAAAGTCATGGCTGACTGCCTGCCATATAACTTTATGCTGAAAGCATCTGAGGAGAGCTCTCTCTCAAACAGTCAGTGCCTGTCTTGTGTTCCTGCTTAAATAACTAGATCACTGGGGAAGATCACTCTTCCCCTAGTAGGATTCTGCAAGGATTTTCATCATCCCCACCGCCTTTTTAAAGCCTCCTTTGAGGATCTGTGTCAAGGCTGCCAATTTAAATATTCATTGACCCCTGAACCCAACCAAAAATCAAGGTGGACTCAGAATTCTATTTTGTTTCTGAACCACAATCCAAGTTCACAAGCAGTTTGGGAACCTAAACTCAGATTCTTATATAGCACCCTACCTACTGCCCTCACCAACTGAGGTCCTACTATTTACTGTGTTAGCGGTTTACAGGACATCTCAAACTCTTGAATTCTCTAGAGACAGCAATTACAGTGAAAGCCAGGAGGGTTTCCCTGGTCCAACTCTAATTCTGGGGACTAAGTAAGCACATACTTCATCTGAGACAGGGTGATTTTTTAAAAAAGATAATTACAAGATACCTATTATCTTGATATCTAAGCATTGGTTTTGGGACTGGGAGGCAGTGGCCCTTCCTGGGCACTCCCAACAAAGATCCTGCTGAGATTATTAGAGCAGCTATCCTGTACTCCCCCTAAATGCTCAATGGAAGCAAGGACTTGAAGACAGAAGTAGGGAAGACCTCACTGTAGGCAATAGGAGCTTAAAAACTCTATACCACAAACAATCTGCTTCAGTACTAGCCTTTTGTCACTGGTGCTCTAGCCATCTACTCTGTCACTTCAATTGCAATTGTACATTTGTAAATCAAGATGACATGTGAGAATGACGCAAAGTCAGAGGAAGGCGGGAGACTACTATATCAATGACTGACTAGCTCACTAGACAAACAAAATTAAAATCCTAACAAAGCATCAGTAGAATGGAACAACAATAGGTTCCTCCACAATCTTCTGGAACCTCTCTGGTCCCTTTAATCTAAGGGCATATCATCAAAACAATTCTTCATCCTGACAAGACAGGCATGAGTTAACCTCAGAGGTCAACAATTTGTCCATGTCATTGGTATAACTGCCCATGTTACGGTTCTCCAGTGTCAACTTAAAATAGTAGACCCAGAGCATAACTGGCTGTAATCAGTTGCGCCTCTAACCACTTAAAATCCCATGGCAGTCACGGTAGCCAGGAAATCCTGAGCTAATTCATCTATGTCAGTGTTTCCCAAACTTCGGATGCCACTTGGGAAACACCCTGGCGGGCTGGGCCGGTTTGTCTACCTGCTGTGTCTGTCGCTGTGCCCGGCCAATGGGGGCTGCTGGAAGCGGCGGACAGTACATCCCTCGGCCCATGCCGCTTCCCGCAGCCCCCATTGGCTAGGCACAGCGAACCGCGGCCAGTGGGAGCCGCGATCGGCCGAACCTGCAGACGCGGCAGGTAAACAAACTGGCCCGGCCTGCCAGGGGCTTTCCCTGAACAAGCTGCATCGCAAGTTTGGGAAACACTGATCTATGTGTATGCTACAAATAACAGAGCGTATCAGCTTTAATGCCTACAGTGGCACAGCAAGAAGATACCTTGTTCAGTTCATGCAGGGACTCTGGTGCAATGCAGGGATGGGTACATTGGAATTTATATTAACTTTACTCTTGGCTTCACATACTAGGCAGATGCAGTGTATCAGATCTAATTTTGGGATAGGAGGCCTTCAACATTGTAAAATCAGATGTGACCAGCAATATGAGCCACCTACTCATCAAATCCCTGTAGGTTCATGCTGTGCTGAGCGCCACACTGGAGAATAACTGCAATAGTTCTAATGCGTTATATAAATTACATGGCATTATTCCTGTTTCCAGACTGGATGAGTAACTCATACCCAGGATGGGCTTGAAGAAGTCATCTGGTTATAAGGGAGAGGCAGTAGTTAGGGATGGACAGCAAAATTAGGGAATTTTAGAAAAGTGTCAACTCTTTCTGGGTGACCCAAGCCTTGCCCAAAAGCCTCATTCATGGACAAGTTATACTACAAAGAGATGAACTGGATGGATGCCAACCAGTTGGTTTGATTCTCTTTTCACATTCTCACCCAGTAATTATATGTGTGATCCCAGCTGCAAAAGGTGCTTTTATAACCTACTCCAAGCTTGTTTAACTTTCTCTGTCAGGGCTCTGGTGAGAGAACTCTCTCCCCCTTCTTTATCTCATCACAGATGAATTATAGCATGGGCACTGGATTTAAATTGTCATTTGGTGGTTTGAACAAAAGTAATAGTGTTGATGTAATATAAGTAATCTAAGTAATATACTTAACTTCTGTAAGGCATTTGACAGAGTAAGACACGATATTTTGATTAAGAAACTAGAATGAGGCAAAATCAACATATCATGTTAAATTAATTAAAACTGGCTAATAAATAGGTCTCAATGTACTTGTAAATGGGGAATCATCAACAAGCAGATGTGTTTCCAGTGGGATTCTGCAGGGAATGGGTCGTGGCCCTGCACTACTTAATTTTTTCATCAATGACCCCCGAAGAAAATAAAATCTTTACTGATCAAGTTTTCAGATGACAAAAGGAGTGGGGGAGTGGTAAATAATGAAGACGATAGGTCACTGATACAGAACAATCTGCATCACTTGGTAAGCTGGGCACAATCAAACATGCATTTCAATGTGGCCAAATGTAAGGTCATTCATCTAGGAACAAAGAATATAGGCCATACTTACAGGATGGGGGGAACTGTATCCTGGGAAGCGGTGACTCTGAGAAGGACTTGGGGTCATGGTGGGTCATCCACTGAATATGAGCTCCCAGTGCAATGCTGTGGCCAAAAGGGCAAAAATGCGATCCACTGATGTGTGACTAGCAGAATATTAAGTAGGAGTAGGAAGATTATATTACTTTAGTCTTTGGCACTGCTGAAACTACCGCTGGAATACTGTGTCCAGACTCTGAAAAGGAAGTTGAAAAATTAGAGAGGGCTCCGAGAAGGGCCAAGAGAATGATCAAGTATTGGAAAACATGACTTACAGTGAAGCCACAAATTTTAACAGTGAGGATAATTAACCATTGGAATAATTTACCAAGGGCTGAGGTGGATTCCCTCTCACTGGCAATTTTAAAATCAAGACTGGATGTCTTTTTTTTTTTTTGAAGGGTATGCTCTAGTTCAGCCACAGCTATAGGATTTGGGGCAGGTATTAATTCAGTAAAGTCCTATGTCCTGTGTTATATAGGTTATCAAACTAGATGATCACAGTGGTCTTGTATGGCTTTAAAAATATGATTTTTTGCTGACACAAAGTAATTGTACATGTGTACATGATCCTACCTGCAAGGGATATGATCAGATTTTTGTCTGCTTCAGTAACTGTTTCTGTGCTAGAACTCTGTTGTGGGAATTTGTGACTCCTCTCCTCCAGCTATGGTGTTAAGCACTGCCTTATCCTATATAAGATACAGGACTTTCCATGCAGATACATGAACATGCAAACTTAAAATTCACTTTCCATGAGCACTCATGTGAGCGAATATCAATGGGCCTAATGCGCACAGAAAACAAAGAGTGTGTGAGTAAAGCCAAAGCTATTTCATTTTCATTGACTAGTCACAGAAATGCACCTTGTAGGAATCTCAGAGCTTGTATATTCGCTAACAAGGAATTGCTTCACAGAGTGCATATGCCCTCTAGTGGTTTGACTTCAAAATCAGTTCCACCAAAAACAGCCCTTAGAAAAAAACGAGGAGTCCTTGTCGCACATTAGAGACAAACACATTTATTTGGACATAAGCTTTCGTGGGCTAGAACCCAATTCATCAGATGCATGGAGTGGAAAATACAGGAGCAGGTATAAAATACATGAACAGATGGGAGTTGCCTTACCAAGTGTGAGGTCAGTCTAATGGGACAATTCAATTACCAATAGGATACCAAGGGAGGAAAAATAACTTTTGTAGTTGTAATGAGAGTGGCCCATTTCAAACAGTTGACAAGAAAGTGAGAGTAACAGTCGGGGGAAATTAGGTTTAGGTTTTGTAATGACCCAACCAGTCCCAGTCCTTATTCAGACTAACACGGCTACCACTCTGAAACCAGTCCTTAGAAAAGTATTCCTCTGACTGAAACTGAGAAGTAATTGGTTCAAGGGTGCTTATTATGCAGACAGATCTTCAAACGCCAGGATGCTTTTAGGAACATAAGTGGATGTTGCTGTATTTGGCACCACTCTTCAGGATGGCACCCACTGAAGTTCCTTTGGAAATACTCACTGTTTGATGCTGTCATATCATTGGACCAGCACTCCCTCTGCAAAGTATTGGAGCCTAGTGAGTACAGCAAAAGGGACTGAATGGGTCTTTTGTATTGAAACTGCTTTCATAGATTCCCTCCCACACTGCCTCACATAATCTTTGTTGTTAATTTAATGACCAGCTCCTCAGCTGCCTTTAGGAGCTACTGTAATACAAATAAGAAGGGTGTAAGTCTGAGCAGCTCCACTGACTTCAAAGAAACTACATGAATTTATGCCAGCTGAGAATCTGGATTTAGGTTTATTATATAGTCAGCAATACATTAACTTCTTTACCTGAATCTTCCATAATGTGACACCTCAGATGCTGAGGAGTTCCCTGTTAGCCTCAAAGGATTTATTCTTGTTAAGGACTCAATTATACTAATTTATACTAACTACATCTTACCCTTATCTTTTCCCACTGCACTGTGGAATTTCAGGGACTGCCTTTAGGTAAGGCCTAAAAAACCTGTGCGTTGCTACCTTATTCTGCAGAGTGTAGAAGCTCCTTAGGTGGATTCAGTGGGGGCTTCTAAGATCCACAGGCACGTAGCTGTACCAGACATCTCTGATCCTTATACACTGCTCTGCTGAATTTAAATGGGTCAAAACATCTTGATGCTGCCACACAAGCTATTTTTAAAGTTAATACAGCTCAGAGCTGGATTAATGACTGCACATCCCCTTAACTGTGCATAAGCTCCCGATGGTCTAGCAGGAAATCGTACCTTCAGCAAGCACACGTGAGGAGCATCTTTGTGTGCCACTGCTCCTGACCACCTGTTCAGATGGCCTAGTGCCCTCTCACAAGCTGGTCAGTGGTCCTTGGGTGTACATGTCAAGCAACCATATGTTGAGATACATATATATGGCATAATTCTCTGAATGCCATCTCTTTCGCAGGTCTTCCCTGTGTGACAGCACTGAAGCACTGGTAGCACATACCCATTTCTTCTTAATGCCTGTTGACACTTGTACATTAGTCAGAGTATATCTGAGCAGTCAAAGACAAGACATGGAGTTCCTGGCAGGCACTTCTGGCTGCCAACAAGGCATGTTCTATGCATCCGGAATACCACATGAATAGGAGATTTATTGTTTATTCTTAATTTGCTGTTTGAATTTCACAAGCCTGACGGTGCTTTACAGAACTACAAACAATCTATATAGTTAGTGGTGGATTCTGGCTGCTTTTGAATAGATGCCCACAGTTGGAAAGAGGGTATAGTAAGAACTTATTCTCTACTTCCCATACATGTGCACCTGCAAAGAGGCAGCAAGAATTCTGGTGCCTACCTTCCCTGAGTGAGGGACTCCTAGCCCTACCAGAATTGCTACACACTTCAAAAGAAGTGTGACTGGAATGGGCATGAGTTTATCCCACTACTTCACAGCCTTAAAAAGAACACAGCAATTGCCACATTTGCATGCATACCTATAATGCCCAAAGAATCATCCTTCCTGCCTCCGTAGGCAGAGTGCTTGAAGGAGCTGCTGCTGTTGTTGTCCTTCTGTATCTTCCCTCCCTAAAATAGCCATGGCTGGTAATGCCACTACCCAGTCCCTAATGATTACCTCACTTTATTACCAGTGACATGGAGCCATTCTGGGATGGAACATGGCAGCAGTGCTATGTGAAAAGAACATGTTCTTCAGTTGAAGTTACAGGGTGTGTTCGGTAGGCACAATGTAATTGCCTACATTATTTATTTATTTCCATTTATAAATGGAAGCCCCCATCCCAAGCTTGGGCCACTGTTCCACAACGTCAGAAAATTCAAAAATCACAGAAGGTACAGCTGCTCAGTTAGCTCTTATAAACATCCAAATGGCAAAATGACCATAAGGATAACAAAAGCTCCTCCTCGTAACTACCTACCCTGCAAGTAACCAAGAGAAAAGCAAAGCTTTCCAGTATGTCCAGAAGGCTAGCAGCTCCGGGCTGTGAGGCCAAAGGGAGGAAGCAAATGCCAGAGGACCAAGACAGTCTCCCTGACCCTAAAGCATTTAGGACTTTAAACCACCATCCTGAATTCTACCAAGAAATTGCAGCCAGTGTGACTCATGAGGCCCTGGTTTTGTGTCATGTCTCAAGTTAAACCTTGACCTGGATACCAGAGTTAATAAGTTTCTCTTGCAGCACCCTAGATTTTCCTGTGAAGTCTCCCATCCAAGTACTGACCCAGTCCAGTGCTATAAAGTTAGTGAGATTTAACAAAAAACAAACGCTCCAGATGGCATGCATGCAGCCTATAGGACTTTTTAAAGAGACAGTGTTCAGCTCAAATTTGTTTCCAAATTTTACTTATAAAAGTGTCCATGATCAGTGAATCTCTTTACACGTTGATAGCGTATAACTCTAGCAGACTGAAACTCTCAGCAGCCATAAACTATACCTTCTTTGGAACAGAATGCTGATCTGGTCTAGGAAGAAACATCTTTTCCTTTAAAGATGATCTGATGTGAAAGTATTACAGTCTACCTTATCATGTGTCACTATTACAATACCCTTCGAGTACACCCAGCTGAAAGCACTAATGTGCTCCCATTAAAGTCAACAGAAGGAGGAACAGGCCTGAAGTCAATAAAATACCCTCAGGTTGGGTCACCTTGCATATAAAGTATGGCCATGGTGCTGACTTTATGTTCAGTGTCAGTCACAGGGCGGGGTAATTGCAAAATCCTGCAACCTGTAGCTAACATATAGTAGTGTGATAAATGAGTGAGGCATTTCACAATCCTCTAAGCATTATATTTTAACAGCATAATGGTAAAATGTTTTGCAGTATAGATGTTCATGAGACTTTTACACACAATATTGGTAATTAGTCATGCCTTACATTACCCAGCCTAGCAATTTGAGGTAGTTAAATGGTAAGGAAATGTGTTCTTACAGACAATGTAAAATGGGTTGCAACCAGTTTGGCTGTGAGAACAGCTATTTATCCTGCTTTATATAGGCTTTCAAAGCAATAACAATGTGGAAAATGACCACTAAAATTACAGACTGGCAAGCAACACTGATGAACGTCTGTATTAGTGTGGGACAAAATTACTAGCCTCTTGCATACAGTTATATATTGTGTCTCCTCAGCTAAATCATTATAAACATTCAATGGGACTTTTCAGCTTTCAAATATGTTTATTGTAGGCACCCAGAGAAATAGGGTCTTCAGTAGGGCTGGGTGGATGGGCCATCAAAAGAATTTGACTCAAATTTGGAACAGGTTTGTATCAGAATAAGTCTGAATACTGCAGGTTCAAGTCCTTAATACCATTGCCCCATAAATCCAACTCAGAAGTTTTACTCTCTGGGAGCCCATTCCTGTTGTATGAGTTGCAGTGGGAGGCTGGTTGCATTGAGAAGTGGCGAGCCAAGAAGAGATCTGAACTCTGACAGCCCCTCCTTGGACTGCAGAAAATGAGGGCAAGTTGTTTGTGCATGCAGTCAGTCCTCTCTTGCCAGTTATATGCTATTTCCAATACATGTATTCTCATGATTACAATTATTCCATAATGTATTTGATCATATTTTAGCTAAATCTCAAACCTGCGTCCAAACACAGAAGTCTTCGGGTTCATCCAACTCAAGGGAATTTAGGAGTTTTCTCCGTCAACTCTTCTTTCTGGGTTGTTCTTTTCAGCCATGAGTGGAGCTCAGCTGTACCTGATGATCTTGGGGCTTGTAGAATTTCCTTAAAAATATAGGCTTGGTGGTCATCCGAGGAGAGAGGCTAGTTGTAAAGGTAAATGGAACCTGTAGTGTAATTTTTTCTGTTAGATTTTTCTTCTTGACAGCTGCACTGAAAAAATCCCTGGATGCAAATACTGGATATAATGTTCCTGGTTACAACGTTCCTGAAACGTTCCTTTTGAGTTTGTACTACTTATAATTGACTCTGGACTGCCATCTGTTGGTTGCAGTTAAACTTAAAAATAGTCACTTAACTTGAATCTGCTTTTTTAAAAATATTGCACAAGATAAAAAAAACACACTGGGTCACTTTCTGCTATTCCCTTCACAGGGCCACTTCATTGATTTCAATGGACTTACGCTGGTATGAATGACATTAGATTTTGGTCCAATCTTCAGATTTGCTGTAGCATCATTTTTATGAATGTCTTAGCTAGAGTCACGTAGATCTAGAAAAAGTATGGGCTACTGAAAATATCAATTTAGCCACTACTTTACTGTCAAGCTGAGATTTTCAAAGAAGCATATTATAGATTTCATTGAGAATTATGTGCCTAAATACATTTGTGAATCCTACTCTTAGGTATCCAGCTTCCATTGTCTCCTTTGTAAATCCCATCCTAAATTGTTTCATAAGCCAAAACTGTCTCTACACTCTGCCAGAATTTAGTGAGGGACTGTCATTTTATATTCAGAGAAGATTTCTCACGCTAGGGATGGCTTCACAGGACACCAGGAACAATAAGCTGAGCACACGAGAAGACAGTGCTTCTAAGCCTCCATCCCATTCAAACAAGAGGCAATCATGCAAGCACTAGGAGCAGTCAAGGCCACCATCTGTGACTCTGACCCCTTCCCTTCCTGGCTGGTAGGCAAAATCTGGGACTCCTATTAACAGAGATTGGAAAAGGGGGAGGGGGACATCTTCTGTCTCCCACGCTAATATATACAGTAGTCCAATCATTACTAAAGCGATCTGTCAATGTTAGTGACCTTGTAAACTACTACCCACAGTCTAACCTCCCTATCCTAAACAAACTAATCAAGAATGGCAAAAGTCTCCCAAGTCAGCTGCCAGTAACCTTTGTTCAGGCCAGCACATGGTGAAGAGACTGCACTAGTTCTGTAGGCTGACGTATTCTTGTCCAGCCCACTGATTAGGGAAGTAGACCTTTGCTCATCTTGGACAGCTCTGCAGCATTCGACACTTTATTCTAAAGGGTATGCAAAGGTGAACAGAAATGCTCTGAAATGGCTCAGTTCCTTCCTCTCAGATTACACCTAGATGGACAACTGCTCTGTCACGCTCCTCCAGAGCCCTCAGCTGTGGAGCACCCCGGGGCCAAACCTTATCCCTTATCTTATTCAACATCTGTGTGAAGTCACTGGAAGATGGAGTCACATTATTGTGGTCACCTACTGCACCAAACTCGTAGGATGCCAGTAGCATGCCAGGTGTACTGCAGCTTGGAGGCAAGCACTCTAGGTCCTTCAGCAGCTAGGTTTGTAGGTCCTAGTCCACCTGGTGGATCTCAATAAACATTCAGACAGACACTTGGCTAAGGAAAAGGGTATTTTACTAGGGCTGTCAGGAAAGGGAAAGGTTACAGATACCCTAGATACCGAGGCTTAAACAGCTACAGTTCAAAGTGAGCAATAGCGGTTCTTGTTTGGGTCCCTGGGGCCGTCCAATAGACAGTCAGGGCTCTTCAGGCCTAGTGCCTGGGGTGCCCTCTCCAGTCCAGTCTCTTTTGCAGCAGATGGGTGCTATCATGTTTCCAAGCTCAGTCTCTCTCTCATTGGCCCCTCCGCGCTGGCTCCCTGCCCAGCCACTGCCACGCCCTCATATGTCCCACACAGACCTGCACCCAGCTGTAGTGTCCAGCTGTCACAGCCTGTTCCACACATGGCTTCTGCATATAGTTTCTGGGCTTCCCTCCAGCTCCCTGCTGCTATGTGGCTCCCACTCCCAAACAGAACCTGGACATTGCTGAGCTCAGGACCATTCGCCTTGCCTGGCCAGAGGAAGAGGCTATTGGGAGTTGCAGTCACCTGCTTTGCAGATCCATCACAATAGGCTGAAATACAGCAGCATGCAGACAAGAGCCAGCTTTACATCACCTTTACTTCCAATGGAAAAAAAACAAGTTCTCCCAGCTCTTACAGCACTTGGCTGAGATCAGCACCGGGATGAAAAGCATCTGGCTGAAGCTGAACACAAACAAAACGGAGGTGACACTGGTAGAAACAAGAGTAAAGCATTTCAAGGTACTCAATTCCTCCATCACATTTTCTGCTATTGAGGGCATCTGCGCACAAATGCTAAGTCAGTGTGTAGTCCTGTAGGACTCCTCAGTGCTACTGTATGTCCAAATAACCTGCTATGCAAAAACGGTCCATTTCCATCTGCTGCTGCTCAGACGACTGCTCATCTAGCCAGGATGATCCACACACATAAAACCTCCAGGCTCAGTTATTACAGCTCTTGGCTAAAAGTGAAACTCCACTCTGAAAAAAAATCTCCAACTAGTGCAAAATACAGGAGCTTGTCTAAGTAACACCTAGCTCCACTCTCTGCACTAGCTCTCCAGTAAATACACAATCTAATCTATCATTATATTCAAAGTCCTTCTGGGAAAATTACTTGAGCTAGCTAAGACATCACCTCTCCCTCTATGTCCATGAACTCCCACAACAGCAGCGTTTCCTGGAGCCATGAAACTGGTGAGCAATATGGGAAGACTCATGGGTCCAGGAGACATAAGTCTTATCAATAAACCTACACTACACAACTGACCGCTACACTCAATGGTTAAGAACCAAATGCAAATCTCATTGCATCAAGCTAGCTTTCCTGCAGTAAATCTCTCTCTCCCCCACACTCCAAGTCTCTACCCCATGGGAAGAGAGGGAAAGGAAAATAAATGGTTTTGTTACTTATGGTGATGAGGGTCATATGGCCCTAGATATGTACATTAGATACCTTTTATTCCAAGAGCAAGTGGACTTAAAATCAGTGTTTGGATTTCTTAACTAGTGTCTATTCTTGATACCCTTAATGAATTTCACCAGTACACTTGCCAACTTGGAATACCCAAAACATGTGTCTGAACATTGCAGGGCTTGATCTTGGGCAGCGAGAACTTGATCGATTTAGATTATGATTGGGTCTGCTGACAGTGAATTACTCATATGGCTGGGCTCTGAGGCTTAATGATTAGATGTATTTATGTATTAGCATCAGCAGATTTCCTTGAACTATCCTGTTGAGTTCATCACTCTAGATAACCAGGGCTTGGTGAAATGTGGGCAGAAACAAAATCTGACCTCTGATCATTGGTTTAATTCTCTGCAGCTTCTGGAAATTAATTTGGTTGTGTTCAAAATGCCAGTTGTACTGTGACACTAGGAAAGAAATAAAATCAAATGGTTCTAAACTCCCTTATCTAAAATTAAACCAATTTCTCACCAGGGACTGCAAAAAAACCCCTAAAACAACAACAAAAAAACCCCCATGCAGTGATGTCTCGTTGGGCAGTGATCATGCACTGATTTTAATAATATGCACTCATTGAATATTAAACAATCCTCAAAAGACGCCAAAGCTGCTGCTTAGAACCAGCACAACATGTCGTGCAAAGTGCCATGACTTGGAAAAAAATAATAATTAGAAACTGACTGTGCACTCTGCTATCTATCAGATGAAGCGCTGTCTTCAAGCGTTTAAAAATCCTGATAAATGAGAATGAAAAAACAGTTTTTCATAATACTGACTATATTAAGGTCTGTAAAAGTGGTCAGAGTGTGTAGACATTCCTGCAGCTCCTCAGAGGGCTCAAAAATGAGGAATAATTGCAGCTAACTCCATAGTGCTGTGATTTATTATATGTAGTTGATTTGCCTGTCACTGTAATAAACACAAACCTTTGGTCAGGGGGATAAAGCAGCTGAGAGATCTGGGAAAGGTACAATTCAGCAACTCTTTAAAGGCAGCTCAGTCTTTTGTACTCTAGCATAGATCACAGTGATGATGTGTGTGCATGTAAATTGCAGGAGTGTGAATACAATAGGAAACTTGTTTTCCATTCTGAAATATTCAACATCTACAGAGAAAGAACAGGGAACTATTTTCACTTTATTTACAAGTTAATAAAAAATGGATAATTTTATTGTTAATCAATTTGAACACCTCCCTAAAGTCAGCATCAACAATTCTCTGATTATCTTCTATTCTGTTTGACAAAAATATATTGGTATTTATTTTGAATACAGCTGACGTGTACCAATGAAAACTACTGAAAACATTCTTTAGAGCTCAAAATATAGTGTATTCAAATATACGCACATTTCTATTAGCCACTCACCCTCTTACTGACACATTTGTTTTCTAAAAATATTTTTTTCTTTGAAGTCCATCTAGACACTAAGGTGAAAATTAGAACATGCTGTAGGGGTTAGCCCAAAATTAGTAGTTGGTCTAGATATTCACACCATTTACCTGGTCTTTTGGGCACTGACTACTTGTAATCTCATTACATTATAACAAGTATATTCATGCGCAGGTTGTAAACTGAGATTATTGCTGCTGCTGTGGTTATCAGACCTACACATTCTATTTGCTCGCATTCCTGTCCCCCACCTCATTTGGTTGTTTAATTAATCTGTTATGTCCTTTCTTGAATTAAGCCCCCTGGTCTCTACTACAAATTTATGTCAGTATAACTACATCCCCACTCCCAAGGGACATCGTTATACTGAGCTAATTCCCGGTACACACAGCTCTGTGTTGCTGGGAGGAATCCTGCTGTTGACATAGCTACTGCCTCATGGGGAGGTGGAGTACCTGTGCCGACAGGAGAAGCTCTCCCATCGGTGTAGGTAGCATCTTCACTAAGTGCTACATGTGTAAACTAAGCCCTAAGACTATTAACTCTTTGCAGCACAAACTATTTTTTACTGTATGCCTGTGCAATGTCTAACAATTTTACCTCAAACTTGGCTGGGGCATTACTTTAATACCAATAATGATAACTTAATAATGACTAGGGCTCCATCTTTGTCACCGAGGTTGCGGAAGTCATGGATTCCATCACTCTCTGCGACCTCCATGATTTCTGCAGTGGCCAGTGAGGTCAAGGGCCAGCTGCTCAGGTGGCCCCGGGGATAGCCACACCAGCCACTGGGGTGGCCCTGCAGCCAGCCACTGCTCAGGTGGTCCCCAGGGTCAGCCACACTGGCAGCGGTCCCCGGGCAGCTAGAGCGGTCACTGTCGGTGGCCCCCAGCAGTGATCCCCAGGCAGCCAGAGCAGCCGCTGCTCGGCGGCCCCAGGCAGCAGTCCCCCAGGGGCATCTCCTCCGCCAACAGTGCCCCCCCCCACCAGATTTTGTTTGGAGTATTTATAATATAAGTCATGGACAGGTCACAGACCTTGAATTTTTGTTTATTGCCTGTGACTTGTCCATGACTTTTACTAAAACGTAGCCTTAATAATGACTTATTCCCCACAAAGTCTTTGGGTTCAAGGAGGCTTCAGGATGGCATGGATGTAACTACGGCAAAGAACTACTTTTTTCTAACACAGAACAAGGAAATTTATTAGGATATGAAAAAGTTATCCCTAAAAGCTGTCTGTATCTCTCTCTGCTGCCCTGTGAGCATCTATGTAGAACTTGCTTATATTCCTTCTTACCTGGCTTCCTGCTATAGATTTACTGAAATGGGACAGTGTTATATCCTCTTAGGATGATATTACTCTGCTTTTCAGCCATCTCTATATGGATACTCTTCAGAATTCAATTTCTATTTCTGTAAGTCTCCTGCAAAGTTATGCACTTCAAGTATTTTTTATTATTGATTTAAATTTTCATTGTTGCAGGAATGTTGGACAATAGTATGTTAGACAGTAGTAATTTAAGGAGACGTTGAGATTCAAAAAGTAGAGCTTTATAACCATTAACACACACATTGGTAACATCACATGTCAAAATATACAAAATAAATATCCTTAAAAATCAAAGTCCAGTTCACAAGCAGCATTTTTCTTACTTTGTCTGTAAAATTCAATTATTAATGGAAGTATTTTGTTGGTTTGTGTGTATACAGTGAAGTCGACATCTACTCACACTTACCATTAAAAGTCTAATCCTTCCAAGTTTATCTATATTCATCTCCTCACAGCAAAACCTATTTCTACACATTAGGTGGAGCTACAAGACAGGGTTAAAAGAAAAGGAGGACTTGTGGCACCTTAGAGACTAACCAATTTATTTGAGCATAAGCTTTCGTGAGCTACAGCTCACTTCATCGGATATAGCTCACGAAAGCTCATGCTCAAATAAATTGGTTAGTCGCTAAGGTGCCACAAGTACTCCCTTTTCTTTTTGTGAATACAGACTAACACGGCTGTTACTCTGAAAGACAGGGTTAGCTACCTGTTAGGAATAGCACACAATTACCTGATCATTAGAGAGCAGTATTGGGTCCGCCATTTGAAACACTCTTTGATCTATTACAGTTTTTGCTATAGTCACAATGGCAGAAAAAGCAGCATCTTGAAATGATGATTTTTATCAGCAAATTCTTCCTTTAAATGTTTTGATATTTAATATTATTATTTATTCGTATTGCAGTAGTGCCGAAAAGCCACATTGCGCTAGCCATTGTGAAAACATGTATTAAGAGACAGTCCTGTCCCAAAGAATTCAACATGCAAATTTTGACAAGATGCAAGGAATAGCTACAGTGGAGAGGATCTATTTATTGGTTTTTGGTGAAAGCTAGGTTGGACCTTTAAAGTAGTACAGTCTTTTTCCTTCTCTATATTTTTAGGAGTTGGTTAGTCACAAGGAATTTTTTCTGAGATAAAATATTGGTTTTAAAGTTATATCAAAACAGAACAAACTGATTTAGTAATTAAAACACACACAAAAAATCATTCTAAAATGGTTTCTGGTCCATATGGCTTCTGGTTCATATGTAAGAGCTGTTTTTTAGCTGTTTAATAACTGATTGTTTTTATAAAACCCAGATGTTTGGTGACTGGCATCAGTATCTATTTCTCCCACTTAAGCCCTTAAAATATGCAGTCTACCCAGAAGTGAATGTCAACCTAGGCATCTAAATCTCATTAGTGCTTCAATACATTTTGGGGTCAGAGAGGTCCCTGAAAGAAGAGGTGTAAATGAGCAATACTTTGTTATGGCAAATAGAAGTCCTCCTTACACAGATGATATTGTAGCAAAGTAGTTACGCTTTTCCCTTGATCTACTTTGCGATTCACTAGGTCAAAAGCATAGGCTGAACTGACTGAATTTTTAGAATTCTTCTCTTTTAGATCAGCACAAGAGATCAGATAATGCTTTAGCTCAAAGGCCAATGACATTTATAATATGCAGCTCTCTTTCCCCATAACAGCTTTTGCTCTCCCCACTGTATAGCTGGTCAGTGTTTTTTTTTGTGGCCTCAGTGGCATGCCAGCTTTCCTGTAGATGTAAGCCTCACTCTGTGCTAGTCATCTTCTACAGCTTAAAAGGCCATATGCCATAAATTCTCCTGGATTTGGCCTTACAGACTTCCTAATATCTGTTCCTGTACAAACACACACAGTCTGGGATTTACTTATGACAATTACACATGTAAACAGTGCATGTTTTTCTTCCCAAGCAACTAACTGGGAATTCTGCATTTGTACTAGCAGGATATTCAGATTCTGCTTTACAAAGTGTATTTCATGCTTTTCTTTGAATGTTTTCTGGGATGGGGGTTAATTCTTGTTAACCTATTAAGGTATGTGGGTGAGAAAGAGGGTGTCACACCACTCTCACAGTTGTTTCAGTTGGCTACAATCATATTCAAGAGACAGAATCTTGCAGTCCCCATGCACGTAGAACTCCCCTGCCTTTAGTCTGAATTATGACAGCATACAATAGACCGGATCAAAAATTAAGGGGTGAGAGGAGGAAGTGTGGGGAATGTCGTGAACATTTTCCCCATATCACTGAAAGTTTTCCTACCAACTCTACGTGCTGCAAGACTGTCCTCCAAATATTTTATTGTACTTTAAAATGCATTTTAAAATAGATCCACCATATATTTAAAATATCCTGACTTGGCCATTTTAGTAATATTTACACTGTAAAGTATAAAGAAAAGGAGTACTTGTGGCACCTTAGAGACTAACCAATTTATTTGAGCATGAGCTTTCGTGAGCTACAGCTCACTTCATCGGATGCATACCGTGGAAACTGCAGCAGACATTATATACACACAGAGATCATGAAACAATACCTCCTCCCACCCCACTGTCCTGCTGGTAATAGCTTATCTAAAGTGATCATCAAGTTGGGCCATTTCCAGCACAAATCCAGGTTTTCTCACCCTCCACCCCCCCCACACACAAACTCACTCTCCTGCTGGTAATAGCCCATCCAAAGTGACAACTTTCTTCACAGTGTGCATGATAATCAAGGTGGGCCATTTCCTGCACAAATCAAGGTTCCTCCCCCACTCTGAACTCTAGGGTACAGATGTGGGGACCTGCATGAAAAACCTCCTAAGCTTATCTTTACCAGCTTAGGTCAAAACTTCCCCAAGGTACAAAATATTCCACCCTTTGTCCTTGGATTGGCCGCTACCACCACCAAACTAATACTGGTTACTGGGGAAGAACTGTTTGGACGCGTCTTTCCCCCCAAAATACTTCCCAAAACCTTGCACCCCACTTCCTGAACAAGGTTTGGTAAAAAGCCTCACCAATTTGCCCAGGTGACTATAGACCCAGATCCTTGGATCTTAAGAACAATGAACAATCCTCCCAACACTTGCACCCCCCCTTTCCTGGGAAATGTTGGATAAAAAGCCTCACCAATTTGCATAGGTGACCACAGACCCAAACCCTTGGATCTGAGAACAATGAAAAAGCATTCAGTTTTCTTACAAGAAGACTTTTAATAAAAATAGAAGTAAATAGAAATAAAGAAATCCCCCCTGTAAAATCAGGATGGTAGATATCTTACAGGGTAATTAGATTCAAAAACATAGAGAACCCCTCTAGGCAAAACCTTAAGTTACAAAAAAGATACACAGACAGAAATAGTTATTCTATTCAGCACAATTCTTTTCTCAGCCATTTAAAGAAATCATAATCTAACACATACCTAGCTAGATTACTTACTAAAAGTTCTAAGACTCCATTCCTGGTCTATCCCCGGCAGAAAGCAGCATATAGACAGACACACAGACCCTTTGTTTCTCTCCCTCCTCCCAGCTTTTGAAAGTATCTTGTCTCCTCATTGGTCATTTTGGTCAGGTGCCAGCGAGGTTACCTTTAGCTTCTTAACCCTTTACAGGTGAGAGGAGCTTTCCCCTGGCCAGGAGGGATTTCAAAGGGGTTTACCCTTCCCTTTATATTTATGACACGCCCCCCCAAATCTCAGCTAGGGTGAAACACTGGCTGGGATTTCTTCCTGGAGCTCTAGGAAAAACAGAGTTAATAAGACACATGCATCTCTAAATATACTAGCAAGTACATAAAGACTAACAATATTTTCCACATCTCAAGGACGATTTTAACCAGTTGATTCTGGGAAACTTTCACGGGAGAGTGCATCAGCCACTTTGTTAAAAGCTCCTGAGATGTGTTGGATGTCGAAATCAAAATCTTGGAGAGCTAAACTCCACCGAAGAAGTTTTTTGTTAGTTTCCTTGACGGTGTGAAGCCACTTCAGTGCAGCATGGTCGGTTTGCAGGTGGAAACGCCGTCCCCAAACATATGGGCATAGCTTTTCCAGAGCGTAGACAATGGCGTTAACATTCTTTTTCAGTGACTGACCAGTTGCTTTCCCTCTCAGACAGTTTTTTGCTGAGAAACACTACAGGGTGGAATTCTTGATCAGGTCCTTTCTGCATTAAAACTTCTCCCACACCACGCTCGGATGCATCTGTGGTTACTAGGAACGGTTTGTCAAAGTCTGGGGCCCTTAGTACAGGGTCAGACATGAGTGTCGCTTTCAGCTTGTTAAAGGCCTCCTGACACTTTTCGGTCCACTGAACAGCATTTGGCTGTTTCTTTTTGGTTAGGTCTGTCAGTGGGGCGGTGATTTGGCTGTAGTGCGGTACAAATCGTCTGTAATAACCGGCCAAGCCTAAGAAGGATTGAACCTGTTTCTTTGACTTTGGGACAGGCCACTTTTGGATAGCATCCACTTTGGCCTGTAGGAGGCTGATAGTTCCTTGACCCACCTGGTGTCCAAGGTAAGTCACTCTGTTTAGGCCTATTTGACACTTCTTAGCCTTAACAGTTAGTCCTGCCTCCCTTATGCGCTCAAGGACTTTTTGTAGATGTTCCAGGTGGTCTGCCCAGGAATCCGAAAATATGGCCACATCGTCAAGGTAGGCGACTGCATATTCTCCTAATCCCGCTAGGAGACCATCTACAAGTCTTTGGAAAGTGGCGGGTACATTTCGCAGCCCAAAAGGGAGTACATTAAATTCATACAGCCCGAGATGTGTGGTGAAGGCTGACCTTTCCTTGGTGGATTCATCTAGCGGTACCTGCCAGTACCCCTTCGTTAAGTCCAAGGTAGAGATGAACTGGGCCCATCCCAGTTTCTCTAATAGTTCCTCTGTGCGTGGCATTGGATAGTTGTCTGGGCGAGTTACAGCATTTAGCTTACGGTAGTCCACGCAAAAACGTATTTCCCCATCTGGTTTGGGAACTAGAACCACTGGAGATGCCCATGCACTTTCAGAGGGGCGGATTACACCCATCTGTAACATATCCTGGATCTCCCGTTCTATAGCAGTTTTAGCTTGAGGAGACACCCGGTACGGGTGGACCCTAATTGGGTGAGCATTACCTGTGTCAATGGAGTGGTATGCCCGTTCAGTCAGTCCTGGGGTGGCTGAGAACGTTGGCGCGTAGCTTGTGCACAGCTCCTGGATCTGCTGTCGCTGCATATGCCCAAGGGTCATGGAGAGGTTCACCTCTTCCACACCACCACCACATTTCCCTTCGTAGTAAACACCTTTGGGCCACTCAGCGTCGTCTCCTCCCTGGGCTGTAAACTGACAAACCTTTAATTCTCTGGAATAAAAGGGCTTTAGAGAATTAATATGGTACACCTTAGGCTTTCGGTTGGAGGTGGGGAATGCTATGAGATAATTAACAGCTCCCAGGTGCTCCTGGACCGTGAATGGCCCTTCCCATGATGCTTCCATTTTATGGGCCTGGAGCGCCTTTAAGACCATGACCTGGTCCCCTACTTTGAAGGAACGCTCTCTGGCATGTTTCTCATACCAGGCTTTTTGCTCTTTTTTGAGCATCCTGTAAGTTTTCTTTAGCAAGGGCTAAAGAGGTTCGGAGGGTGTTTTGTAGGTTGGTTACAAAGTCCAGAATGTTAGTTCCTGGAGAAGGTGTAAATCCCTCCCATTGCTGCTTCACCAACTGCAATGGCCCCTTAACCTCACGGCCATATACAAGTTCAAATGGGGAAAACCCTAAACTGGGGTGTGGTACAGCTCTGTACAGGAAATGGCCCACCTTGATTATCATGCACATTGTGAAGAGAGTTGTCACTTTGGATGGGCTATTACCAGCAGGAGAGTGAGTTTGTGTGTGTGGGGGTGGAGGGTGAGAAAACCTGGATTTGTGCTGGAAATGGCCCAACTTGATGATCACTTTAGATAAGCTATTACCAGCAGGACAGTGGGGTGGGAGGAGGTATTGTTTCATGATCTCTGTGTGTATATAACGTCTGCTGCAGTTTCCACGGTATGCATCCGATGAAGTGAGCTGTAGCTCACAAAAGCTCATGCTCAAATAAATTGGTTAGTCTCTAAGGTGCCACAAGTACTCCTTTTCTTTTTGTGAATACAGACTAACACGGCTGTTACTCTGAAAACTGTAAAGTATATCTCAGGTTTGTTTTATATCTGTGCAGTATATGAAATGTGACATATGTACTGAATACATTAATCTTCCACAGGGGAGAAAAGGGGTCTAGGGGCATTTTGTTGTTCCCCAACTGCAGAACATCCTACCCAAGAAGGTTATGCAAAGAGGTTAAACAGCCAATATGACAGATTTCTATGCAAGGACAACTTTTATTTATTTATTTGAAAGCTGGTGAACTTGTATTTGAAAAAGTTGACTTTACATAGATGTTCTTGGATTGCAGAAAGCAGGCTTGTCTCCCACTGCATGCCCAGTCTGAGTGGCAGAACAGGCTGTTGATAGACTCCCTCACTTCACAGGAATCTCCTGCAGAGACCTCTAGGAAACTCTTGTAGAGATACTGGGCAATCCACTGCCGCAGGTTGTTCAGTAGAGCTGCTTTGTTTCTTGCCCGATTAATGATAACTTTCCTGCGCCCCTGTGCCATCATTGGTGAGGGGGACCATTGCTGCACACAGGCAAGCCTCATAGGGGCCAGGGTGGAAGCCGTAGGCTTGGAGAAAACCATCCCTTGATTCCCTGCTTACCTTCAGCAGCGAGATCCCTTCCATAACGATCACATCCTGAGGAAAGTGTGGGGACAGGAATGATTATCAGCCCCCCCACTCCCTCTCCCCAGTGCTGACTCTCCCCAAAAGCCACGTGTCCAGTGTATAGTAGGGTCCAGGAACACTGATTTACCCTGCCCCTGTAGTTACTCACCATTTTGGGGGTCTTGTGGCTCATGTGTGCTTGCCTGGGGTCAGCCAGGTGTGTGAGTACTGGCTGTGTTTTAAAGCACGGAATCAGTGTTATCTGTGTTGCAAACAATACTGCTTCTGTATAATGCTGCATTTAAAATTCACAGAGATGACCTTGGGAGCCCAGCCTCCCCCTTTGTTATCACCAGCTGAGCAGCTGCGCAGTGTTAGAAAGCAGCCAAGAAGAACTAAGGAGGACTTTCTCCGTGAGGTTACGATGCACTCCGCTGCTGAGAAATAGGAATTGAAGGAGGGGCGGGACAGCGAGAAGAGGGACCAAAGAACGCAGTGCACCAGAATGAAGCCACGGAGCAGCTCTTAATGGTTATGGAGCGCCAAGTGGACATGCTCCAGGCGATACTAGCTCTTCAAACCGAGCAGCTCCATGCCCACTCTCCTCTGCAGCCGCTGTCGCAAAACTCTTTCCCATGCACCCCCTACACACTCTTATCAACCTCCTGGCTCCAGTCTCTACCTGCAGCATTGCACTCCTCCCTCCTCACAGTCCAGGCCTGTGGACTCCCACTACCGACTGCACTCAACACCCATCCCTCTGTAGTTTGGCCCTGCTGAAGTACAGCACCCACTGCATTGTACGCCAAAGAAAAAGGATGGGTATGATCCCTGGACATACACAAATCTTTAGCCGTCCGGGGACCCTCCTCCTCTTGAGACCTTCCCTTCTCCCATCCCCCTCCCTGATGATGAATTTTTTTGTTTGACTCTCTCCTTCGGTTGTTGTCTTTTAATAAAATAATTGTCTTGGTTTGAAAATAATCTTTATTCTATTAAGAGAAAGCAAAAAGAGCACTGCAAAGGAACATACAATTATGTTAAGCCCCCTCCTTGCATCATGTGCACCAATCACCTCCTAGCATTCAAAGCACTGTAATCCCGAGCATAGTAACGAATATTAGTGGCTTTCCGCCTCAAATTGTCGCCTCAAGGCACCCCTGATTCTTATGACCTTGCGCTGTGCCCCTCTAATAGCCCTGGTCTCTAGCTGTTCAAACTCAGCCTCCAGGCGCTGAGCCTCTGCGGTCCAGTCGTGAGTGAAGCTATCACCCTTCCCTTCACAAATATTATGGAGCATACAGAACACGGCTATAAGCATAGACATATTGTCATTGGCCATGTCCAGCTCCCCATACAGGCATCGCTAACATTTTTAAACGGCCAAATGCACACTCAACAGTTATTCTGCACTTGCTCAGCCTGTTGTTGAACTGCTCCTTGTTGCTGTCAAGTTGCCCCGTGTATGGCTTCATAAGCCATGACATTGAGGCAGGGGTCCCCAGCGCGGTGCCCACAGGCGCCATGGCACCCGCCGGGGCTTTTTTGTGCCCCTGCAGGACACCCCACCGCCGAAATGCCGCTGAGAAGCATTGCTGTTTCTCGGCGGCATTTCAAAGACGATGCTTCTTCCTGCTGCTGCATCTTTGCGGCGGCAGGGTGTTTGGTGCCTGCTACAGTCTTCTGGAAAAGGTTGGGGACCACTGCATTAAGGGGTAGGCGCGGTCTCCCAGGATCACAATGGGCATTTCAACTTCCTCTATGGTGATCTTCTGGTCCGGGAAGAAAGTCCCTGCTTGCAGCTTCTTGAACAGACCAGTGTTCCGAAAGATGCAAGCGTCATGCACCTTTCCGGACCAGCCTGCGTTAATGTCCATGAAACGTCCACAGTGATCCACAAGCACCTGGAGAACCATTGAGAAATACCCATTGCGATTAATATACTCGGTGGCTAGGTGGTCTGGTGCCAGAATTGGAATGTGCGTGCCATCTATCACCCCTCCACAGTTAGGAAAGCCCATTTGTGCAAAGCCATCCGCAATGTCACACATGTTGCCCAGAGTCATGGTCTTTCAGAGCAAGATGCGATTAAGGACTATGCACACTTCCATTAACGAGACTCCAACGGTCGACTTTCCCACTCTGAACTGGTTAGCGACCAATTGGTAGTAGTCAGGAGTAGCCAGCTTCCACAGTGAAATCGCCACACGCTTCTCCAGTGACAGGGCAACTCTCATTCTCATGTCCTTGCACTGCAGGGCTGGGGTGAGCTCACGCAGTCCCATGAATGTGACTTTCCTCATCCGAAAGTTCTGCAGCCACTGCTCGTCATCCCAGACATGCATCACAATGTGATCCCATCACTCAGTGCTTGTTTCCTGAGCCCCAAAGCGGCGTTCCACTGTGGTCAGCACCTCCGTGAATGCCACAAGCAATCTCGTGTCATAGATACTACATGTGGTGAGATCAATGTCGCACTCCTCTTGCCTTTGTAGTTTAAGGAATAACTCCATTGCCACTTGTGATGTGTTGGTCAGAGTGAGCAGCATACTGGTCAGGAGTTCGGGATCCATTCCTGCAGCCCGAAAGAGGCAGGGTGCGCAGTACACAAACCATTGAAAGATGGCACCAAATGCGGACAGAAACACAGGGCTTGCTGGGATGCGAAGCAATGCATCACGGGTCATTGGGACAGGACCCAGGATGCCCTGCGACCCCCCTCCATCTTCCCACAAGTCTTAGAGGCAAAAAAGAAAGAGGTGCTCTGTGGGATAGCTGCCCAGAGTGCACTGCTCTGAATAGTGCTGCAAGTGTGAACACACTATTGCACAGGCAGCTGTCAGTGTGAACACACAACAGCGGTTTTCCTTCTGCGCTCTCTGAGTGGTGCTGTAACTGCCAGCACTGTAACTTTGTCAGTGTAGACGTGCCCTAAATAAAGTCATGACATGCTATGCCAGTATTCTGTTGCCTGTTCCCTGCTTGCTTCTGTCATGGGAAAAGATCTGCTTTTTGTGAACTCACTTTCTGTGCCACCAGCCTGAATACATCCAATCCCCCAGGCAGGGTGGAGCCCCCCAGCTCCTGTGCTCTAGAGCCAGCCCCAGCTTAGAGACACTGGAGGTCTCATGGGGGCCCAGCTTCTATGCGGCCCCACTCACCAGGCCCTCCTCAAACCTGTCCTCTGGTGTGGCTGGGCAACTGCAGAAAACAAAGTCCCTGAGGTCATCCTAATCCACCCTCACCACTGCCCCAACTGCCAGCCAGGTCAAACGTGAGTGAGTGGAATTGCGAAAAGGTTGTGTTGTTCGTTGAAAGTTGCAGTTTCCTCAACAAACCTGTGATTTTTCTTATAAACCTTAGGCACACGTGACCATTTCCCTCCAGTTGTTTAGCTGCATTAGGATTGAAACTAGTCAAAATTAGCTTCTGCCTACGTAACCCACACACCTTCTGGGTGTGGTGTTCTGTCCAATCTAGTGGCACCTAATCACTTAGAGAGAGAAAAAATAAGAGATAAGTCTGATCCACAGCCTTAGCTAACAGCCGGTGGCTTTTAGCTCATGCCGTAGAGGCTCACGCACTAAGCTCCAGAGGTCTCCTGCCCGCTGACAACTGAGGTCTGTCGGCATTACACCTATATTGGTAGGTCTGCAGGCTGCCTGTACTTAATCTTTCCACTACAATTTTTCTATTTTTTATCATTTTTCCCCATTTCCTTTGCAACTTTCTGCCAAATATTCAACCTACCCTCTTTCTCAGCCACCAGTGTTATTTTGGAAAGATATCCTGGGCTTGTGGCTAGAGCACATTACAAGAGAGTAGGACTGCTGTGCTCTGTTCCCATTTCCATCACTGATATGCTACACATAATCTTGGCAAACCACTTAGGCTAACATTTTCACAAAGGACACAGTGATTCTTGATGCTTCAGTGTTTGGATACCTAATAGGTGACACCTGAAAATCAGTGAATCTGTTTGAAAAAATGGGGCTAAATCTTGCTGTGCTTGAGTTTATAAAATGAGTGAAAGAGGTAGATTATACAAGGGTGTTGTGAAACTTGCTTAATTAAGGTTTGTAAAGTGCTTTGAGCTCCTTGGATGAAAGGTGTTTACATTCAAAGTAAAATTACTATACAAATGAAACAGTACCAACATTTAAACTGAGATTTCCACTGTACATTGGTTAGTAAAAAGAAAAGGAGTACTTGTGGCACCTTAGAGACTAACCAATTTATTTGAGCATAAGCTTTTGTGAGCTACAGCTCACTTCACGAACTGGGTCCGAACTTGTCACAATGCCAGTGTGTTTTCTTACATTACAACATCTTATGATGCAAGGTAAATAAATAAGTAACCAGACATAAAATAGTGTGGAATTTCAAAAGTTAGTTCAATTTCCTTTTTTCCTTTGTGCATTGTTCCTAAAGAAAATCCTATCCTTTGAAATATTAGCAATTGTTTAAAATAATCTTTTGGGGATTTGTTTGTTTATAGCGCACACGTTTACCCAGTCCCTTCCTTTTCTTTGGCCTCAGATTTTGGGGGCGGTGGAATAGAAACAAAAAGCATTTTCAAACCAAATAGACACTCTGTTACCTAAGAAGTTCCTTCTTGTTCCTATTGAACTCAGATTGGCGTGTGAGAGCATTTCACAAGTTATGTTTTGGCAGATCAATCCAAACCTCAATGATTAAACTAGAAGCAGAACTAGGCAGACTCTTTTCAGCTTGTATGAAAGCAGCCAGCGCTGCAGTTAATGATTCAGTTAACCGGTTAAATCTTTAAGATAAAATATTTTTCTCACACATAGAAATGTACATAGGCAAGATTCCCTTGTGATCAGTCATTATCTATTTATAATGAAAGTCTCTAGATGTTTATCTGAAAAGAAATGACACAAGATCAGACCTATGAAAAGGATAATGCAGTAGGTATTTTGTTATTTTAATGAATAAATACTAATGATTAATTCTCTCCTGATAATATCTATGTGAATTTTAGCTATTAAGAAAGGATCTTCAGAACTACTGTAAAGAGACAGTGTTTCAAATTTATCTGGGCCAGATCCTCAGCTGGTGTATATTATCAGGCAATTCACATCAGCTGAGGACCCTTATTTTCACATTACCCACAGTAATTAAAGTCTTAGTGCATAGGTGCTGCCGTACCCCCTGACTTGAAGTGGTTTCCATCATATACCAGATTTACAGTTCAGTGGTTTTCAGCACCCCCATTATATAAATTATTCCAGCACCCCGTCTCAGTGTTCTGTAAATAAATTTCAGAGTAACAGCCGTGTTAGTCTGTATTCGCAAAAAGAAAAGGAGTACTTGTGGCACCTTAGAGACTAACCAATTTATTTGAGCATGAGCTTTCGTGAGCTACAGCTCACTTCATCGGATGCATACCGTGGAAACTGCAGCAGACTTTATATACACACAGAGAATATGAAACAATACCTCCTCCCACCCCACTGTCCTGCTGGTAATAGCTTATCTAAAGTGATCATCAGGTTGGTCAGAGGGCAAAAAGTTTCATCTCCCACCAGCAGTCTTTATATTTTTCAGGCAGAACATTCATTGATGTCAGTGGAGGTTCTATGTCAGTGGTGGGAAACCTGCGGCCCATCAGGGTAATCCGCTGGCAGGCCGCGAGACAGCTGGTTAACATTGACCATGGCCCCAGCATATCCCTGCGGCCCGTGCCGCTTCCCACAGCTCCCACTGGCCGGGAAGGGTGAACTGCGGCCACTGGGAGCTACGGGCGGTCATGCCTGCGGACGGTCAGTGTAAACAAACTGTCTCGCAGCCTGCCAGTGGATTACCCTGACGGGCTGCATGCAGCCTGTGGGCCACAGGTTGCCCAACACTGTTCTATGTGCATATAATGCAACATTGACCTGTATTATATCAGAATGGATAATCTAGTAGCTAAGAAAAGGAG
Organism: Lepidochelys olivacea; assembly: GCF_965140295.1. NCBI lineage: Eukaryota > Metazoa > Chordata > Testudines > Cheloniidae > Lepidochelys > Lepidochelys olivacea. The sequence goes on from NC_140411.1 coordinate 274,609,938, forward strand.
TGGATCATTCTAAAAACTCAGCCATGGGTAATATGTGTGAACCTGAGATCATCCTTAATACTGACTCAGTTTCCCTAAGAAATAATTCATTAATATTTGAAAAGCAGATCCTTGGATCGAAGGCACTTACAATAATACTCTTTGTATTACATAATATACAAAGTGTGGATGAGAGAAAGTGCTATGGGACCCATGCTACAACCCTAATTCTCACCAGTAGAGTATCAGTGGACTATCTGCATGAATAAAGATTACAAATATGAGTAACACCACAGGATATCATGCCTCCTCTATATAAATCCAAGGTACGCCCACATCTTGAATACTATGTGCAGATGTGGTCGTCTCATCTCAAAAAAGATATATTGGAATTGGAAAAGGTTCAGAAAAGGGCAACAAAAATTATGAGGGGTATGGAATGGCTTCTGTATGAGGAGAGATTAATAAGATTGGGACTTTTCAGCTTGGAAAAGAGACGGCTAAGGAGAGATATGATTGAGGTCTATAAAACTATGACCGGTGTAGAGAAAGTAGACAAGGAAGTGTTGTTTATTACTTCTCATAACACAAGAACTAGGGGTCACCAAATGAAATTAATAGGCAGCAGGTTTTAAACAAACAAAAGGAAGTATTTCTTCACACAACACACAGTCAACCTGTGGAACTCCTTGCCAGAGGATGTTGTGAAGGCCAAGACCATAACAGGGTTCAAAAAAGAACTAGATAAATTCATGGAGGATAGGTCCATCAATGGCTATTAGCCAGGATGGGCAGGAATGGTGTCCGTAGCCTCTGTTGCCAGAAGCTGGGAATGAGCGACAGGGGATGGATCACTTGATGATTACCTGTTCTGTTCATTCCCTCTGGGGCACCTGGCACTGGCCACTGTTGGAAGACAGGATACTGGGCTAGATGGACCTTTGGTCTGACCCAGTAAAGCCATTCTTAGTAGGATCAGCCACTTAAGGCCTGATACTGGGTACGTCCTCCAAAGTGCTGAGTGCCTACAGCTCCCATGTGATTTCAATGATAAATACAGCTGCAGGGCCATCCTTAGGCATACGCAGCATACACGGCTGCGTAAGGCACCCGAAAGTTTGGGGCACCCCTTAGTCTTAGCGTCCACCCTCCCGCTTCCTCTTATCCCTGTTCTGACCCTTCCTGCAGGCTCCCACCACAGGTGGCTGCTGCAGCCTGGTGAGTCTTCCTCCGGAGGGGATCTATTATGTAAAAGTGAAAACACCTTCCAGCCTGCCAGACCTATTAGCACAACACTGAAACTGTTAAGAGCCATTCAAGTGGTAATGAAGCCATTTAACAGGAATTTGCCAATCCCCAGGTATATACTGTCAATTTTCTGAATTTATGACAAAAAACAATTGTACGTTACTGTAATATTTACTCAGAACATGTTAATCTACAGGACCTTAGTTTAAAATTTGTTTTAAAAAATATTTCATTAGTGTTTTTCTGAAGATTATAAAACCACATCTCTAAAAAATCCTTGCACAGAGTTTTAGATATTTAGAATTTTCATCTTTAGTTTTAATGCTTGGATATTCAGACATATAGTTTTTTAAATAAACCCTTCAAAAGACTACCCTTATCTAAAATACACATGTGAGCCTGGGCTGCCATCAGGTATAGGGGTAGCAGTTTAATAATACTGCTTAGGGCCCTATAAATCCTAAGGATGGCCCTACATAGGTGCTCAGTGCCTTGCAGAACTGCATCTTGAGCAGACAGATGCTAAATGACACCATAAAGTACTGGTTAAACAAAGACACACATGCAGAGATACTTGATGCAGATGGAATCAGCCACTAGTTCCTACCTCTGTAAGGAGACAGTTTAAAGGGAAAATGGTGCAAGCTCCACCTTTTTGAGGTAATTGGATGGATCTTTAATGCAATGAGGGACTCACCAAAGTGAAATGCACAATAAAAATGCCTAGACTAAAATATAAATAGAACACTTATCTCCTTACTGACAGGTTTCAGAGTAACAGCCGTGTTAGTCTGTATTCGCAAAAAGAAAAGGAGTACTTGTGGCACCTTAGAGACTAACCAATTTATTTGAGCATAAGCTTTCGTGAGCTCACGAAAGCTTATGCTCAAATAAATTGGTTAGTCTCTAAGGTGCCACAAGTACTCCTTTTCTTTTATCTCCTTACTGATAGTCTTCTGAAAACAGAGATCGTAAAAAGGGCTTTTTATTGATTAGAATTCAACCAAGTACTGTCTACCCATTATCTCTTTCAAGAATCCAGCCCATGTTGTCAGCTGGTGGGGTGAGGAGAGGAAGAGACCTTCTGGAGGGTTAACAGGTGAAAGCCACTTTTATGAGTGAGTCACAGAGAACAGTTATTTCTAGCATTCCCATAGCAAATGATTAAACGCTTTGTCCTGAGACAGAAGGCATTGTTTAAAGGGGAAGCTTAAACTCATGCAAGCCAAGGCTCTGATCTGCTCCAATAATAACACATGACTGAAGCTCCTGGGGATTTTAGGCTTTTTGTAGTCATCCTTTTTGCCTGAGAAGACAAAACAGCAAGTGTACCCTACTCTGGTTCATCCATAGGTTAGGCTTGTGACATGCAGCAATGATGCAAGTAACTGGCTGCTATAGACGTTATGGCAAATTCTGCCCTCAGTTACTCATCCAGTCTTGTTGACTTCCGCCTTAGCTACAACAGTTTGTCATGAGGCATATCTATGCTGGCTCAGTGACCATTTACCACGATGAAATACTAAACCAAATTATGGAATTTTTCATTCAGATTGGTACACACATAAAAAGGGCCACTCCAGGTGCCTCATTCATAGGCTACACAAGAGGGGAAAAAAACAAAATTAAAAACCAGCAGAACTCTTCTCTCCCCACAAATGCAACCTTGCTCAGTTCACACACACACACTTTACAACCCATGATCTGCAGCAGCCCACACAAATGGATTCACCTTACAGTGCTCTTAAAAAAAAGGAAAAGAAAAAGAGAGAGAGAGAGAGAGAGAGAAATCAGAGTTAATTTAGACCTGAGGGAGCTTGTTCCAAAGTTGAGGGCCCCTGACAGAGAACACTGGAGTCAGACTTAAATCAAAGGGAGTTCAGCTTGAGCGCCTCTGCTGATGGCAGCTGTGGCATGATTTTCTCAGTACCAGTGCTCCTTAGAGACCAAAGGCCTGATTCTGGTCTAATTTACACAGTGTAAGTGGGGAACAGCTCCTCTGAGATCACTGGAGTTAAGCCAGTGAACAGCCAGAGTCCATGCTGAGAGGAGGTAGAGGTGCTCCACCCTATTAGTAAGGCCCTGGAGGCCAAATTGGTCTGACTCACACTGTCACACAGAATATCTCTGGGAGTGGGGGCTGAGCATATCGCAGAGCAGAAGCTGCAGCAGCCTTTTCTCCACATGTCCTGGCTCAGCACTCCTGGCTGGTGCAGAAGGAAAGCAGGGTCATGGCCTGGCCTCCTTTGCAGTTTCTAGCTCCCTTCCTCTCCCATGCCCTGCTGTTTCCCTCATACCTTCCCTGGAAACCCCCATCTCCCTTCCACGGCTGCTGTCACTCTGATCTCCACAGATAAACTGTGCCCTCTGTTTCTCTTTCTATTGCCTTCTTCTGCCTCATGTACTAATCCCTACTCATTCTCCCCCCTTTCCTCATCTATCCCCATTGCTGCCTTCATATGAATAGCCACTGTCCATTACTTCCTCACCCAGAAGGGCCATGCTGGATCATTCACCCATGAGCCCTATCCTCTTCCTGTCTGTAAACCCTTTCCCCTCTCTTCTTCACTACTACTTCAGCCTTTCTCCTTCCACTAACTCACAGCCAACTTGGTACTCTTACTCCTGCTAGTGATTCCTAACCTCTCCTTTTCCCTGGCTGCCCCACTGCCTTCCTCACCTCATTCCAAGGGGTAACAGATATGGGAATGAAGACTCCTGCACAGTAGCTTCTTCACTGCTTCCTTGCACAGGTCCTTGAGGATGGGAAATGAAAGATCCCGGACACACACCAGTCCAGCCCTGGACTTGGATTAAGCCAGTAGACGGTGGTATGGCATGCCAGAATCTCTCTGACAGTGCTGTCTTTTTCTCCAATATCTCAGCTTTCCTAAAAAAAAGTCTAACTTATGATGGTGAAGAAAACCCAGGGGCAGAGGGCTGGGAGAAAGCACACTGAGTTTAACCCCTGCAGCAATGTCTAATGGTCTACAGAGCACTTGGTATATTGCCCTGAGGAGTGTGAACTGCCCCATTCATTTCAGTGAGATGTTAACTCAGATGCCCACTGCTGGTGATTTAAATGTCAGTGTTAACTCTTTTGTTCCTTCAATTAAAAAACAAAACAAACAAAAACAAAACACAGATCTGCACAATTTACTGAGACTAATGGCCTGTTTTGGTGCCACCAGTGGGCATTTCCCTCTCCCCCCACTCCATTTTCTCCCCCAAGTGTAGGAGTTTAGCAGAGTCCCCAGGCATACTGAAGACCCATCAAGGGGGAACCAAGCTCAACTAGCCCAGTGGATCCAAGCAACCATGCACAATCATAGTGAATAGGAACTCATTTTGGCAGAACATATTGTGTGAACAGAGGCACATTTCTTTCCTCCCTACCTCCCCACAATTCACCCCCTGCCTGGGAAGACAATGCCAGTGGACACATGCCATTCCCCTGCAGGTAGGTACTGGTATGTCTGAACCCAAGACTGGTCGGGAAGGATGTTCTATGGTTGTATAAGTATTTTTGATACAGAACACTGGATTTTCTGTTTGTTTGTGTGTGCTTTGCTGAAAGCTTGTTGATCATGGATTTTAGCCACACCACAGAGTATTTTACAATAACTGTGCCAAAGAGGAAATTAATGGCTTAGAGGAGAATGAAAGAGAAAAGCTGGGACATTTTTTAGATATTTGGCCTTTGTGCTACATATTGTGTGTTTAGTACAGTGGTTAATTTAGTAAGCCCACCAAGGTCAAGTTTGAAACTCAGAATAGAAGATGAACTTGTTTTCATCAAGGCCAACAGCAGCCTTGCGGCAACTAGGCTCTATCAGTGGGGAGTAGTAAATTTGGCAGAGGATTGTCAAACTGCCAGAAGAGACTTCAGTGAGCCTGTGCTCCAACTGGATGATTACTACAATCCACATTGTTTTTAAACAAAAATTAAATGACATTTTACAACCAAGAGAAATAGATTATGTTTCTTTTACAGCATCTCTTCATTTGACCAGATGCATCTGTTTTACCTTGTGGCATTAAGAGTGACTGTGGAAAAAAGAAGAAAAAAAAAAAAAAAAAAAGAGTACCAAAAATACATATACTGGACCCGATCCATCCCCTTAGTGACTGGAAGTTATGTGTGAAGCCCTGCACATACTTCACGGAACACAACTGCAATTCTAATAAATCAATCTTGCTCTTCATTGGTAATAATCACATTTGTTATAACACAGCTGTTGGAGACAATGACTCAGAGAACAGCAAAGTTAAACTGTGGGAGTAAAGGTGGCAGAGAGAAATATGTAATCGAGATGTGGGGAAGGAAAACTGATATCCAGATATGTCATTGTCAAACCACCAGCGTATCAGACAAGGAGAAAGAAGAGATGAAGTGAAACAAAAGCAAGAGCAGAAGTAGATGAAGCATAACCTTCATGTACATAATGGCTCACCAAGGCCAGGCCAATACACTGCTCACATAGAGCTCACTGCAGGATCAGGGCCTATATCTCATTCTTGTGATTGCTCAACAATTGTCAGAAAGTTTCACTTCCAGGTGTTCTTCCTTTGGCACGTGACTATACATAGCAGCTTTGAAGAAGGTCATGCAGCCAGGAATGTCAATAATAGCTGCATGAGAAGAACTGTAAGTGTCATGTACCTCACACTCTTTTTCCACTGGGCTTCATGTGTCTGAAAAATGGGTGTCTGTGGCACATATGATCAAGGAGAGGTGAGTTGTCCTTCCATCTGGGTATGTATGTTGCCTTAATTTCTCCAAAATTTCTTGCTCAAATAGAAAGCTGTTAATACAATTTCATGCAAAAAGCCAGCAATTAACTTACCTTCCATGACATTTATAGATTTAGATGCAGAGTCTGCCAATGATCAAAGCAAGTCTATCCTATGATTCAACTGGGTTCTACAGTTGAAATGTAGTACAAATTACACATCAGAGGGCTCTGAAACGCACTCTCTTCTCCACATTGTCTAAACCAAGATCACTCCCTGCCAATGGAGATTTTCCATTTAACAAAAGCCTTTAGTAAGCCAAAAAGCTCTTTTAAGGTCTACTCTCCTACCCAATGAGGGCTGCTCAATTTCCCAAATTTAGTCACTGTGATGTTCCCCTCTGGTGTTATCTGGACCGGTGATCTGCTAGGTCACCCCAATCCTTGACTTGGGGAGCCAGCCTTACCCTGCTCTGCTGTGAGAACCCCCACTCCTGGGCTGTTCATGCACAGCCTCTGGCATGTAAGCTACTTCCAGCTACTTGCAAGCAAATGACATTAGCCAATATCTCTGGTCCCACACACAGCCCTGGGAACCTCAGTCTTGCAGTGTCCAGTTATGACCGCTGGACGCTGCAAGCTTATATAAGTTCACCAATTTAACAAAAAAATTGATATATACCAGGCTTGTTATCCCAACGGGAGCCTCTGACACACTGCAAACCAAACACACTGCTTCAGGTAGAACAAACAAACAGATTTATTAACTGTAAAGGTAGATTTAAGTGATTATAAATCAAAGCATAACACGTCAGATTTGGTCAAATGAAATAAAAGCAAAACACATTCTAAACTCATTTTAACACTTTCAGTGTCCTTACAACTTAGATGCTTCTCACCACAGGCTGGCTCTTCAGCCAGACTCTCCCCTTTGTTCAGCAGTTCAGTCGCTTGGTGGTGGTGGTGTCTGTAGATGTAGGTGGAAGAGAGAGAACATGACAAAATGTCTCTCCCTTTTACCATGTTCTTTCTTTCCTCCTGGCTTTGCTCCCCACCGTCAGAGTCAGGTGTGCATTACCACATCGCAGTCCCAAACTGCCCAAAGGAAGAGGGTGACTCCCTTGACGGGCTAACAGATTTTTTTGTTGCTGCATAAGCCAGCGTCTATTGTTCCTGTGAGGCTGGGCTGGGTTTGTCCCATTCATGCCTTGATGAGGTGTGAACTGCCTCTCTGTTCTTGGAGAGTTTTTGTATAGGCTTGCTTTAAGCCATGAGGATACATTTTCAGCCTCATAACTATATATGTGAAATTATAACCTTACTATAACATTACTGTAACAATTACTATAACATCACTATAACAACCATGCTCAGTGCATTATGAGCCTTCTGAAGACACCCAACATGACAAACTTTGCATTGCATACCACACAATCATTTTACAAGGATGAACATGGTTGTGTAGGGTGTTCCCCCGAGGTACAGAGCGTCACAGTCACCAATAAAATAAAAGTGGTATAATTCAATGCAGCTCTCCCTTTCCTCCTTCTCCTATCATCTCTAATTACTAGTCATGGTTGTAATTCAACTTTTTCATTTTAGTTATCTACCTTTTATATTATGTAGTTTGCATCTGTTTCTCTCAGATAAAGAGTGTCCAGGATGTACGGCTCTTTCTGAGTATTCAATTTACTACCATTAAACATTTCAGTCTTCCAACATTAAACCCTGCAGCTACATTGCAGATCCAACCCCAGATTTCAAAAATCAATAATATTGTTACTGAGGTACTTTGAGGGAGGCTGGTCAAACTCTTTTATGATGATTACCTCCCCTGCACACATATAAGTTGCCCACCACTTTAAATTAAACACTAAACAGATTCTCTTCCAAGAGATACTTATTTTTAAAATGAATATTGTGCCTTTGCAATGTGCCAGGTTAATGTTCTTTAATGGAAAAGTTATAAGCAATGTTAGCTTTCCTCACATTGCACTGCAGTGTGTGTGTGTGTGTGTGTGTGTGTGGGGTATGGAAGGGTAAATCCTTATTTCTTTAACATGCCACTTTGTCCCTCCCTCCCACTTGAAAATGAGCAGGGTGATCAGTCATCTTCTCCCCACTCCCAGATGCTAAATTCCTCCAGAATGTACTCTTTACCCCCATCCTAGGAGAGATGCCTCTATTTAAACTGGTCATCCTATACATTAAAAATAAATAAATAAATAAAATAAAAAATAGCAGAATTACAATATTTACACAGGATTGTCTATTTTTCATGAATTGGGCAAACTTCTTCAATTTTGCATTCAGATCATGGAATTAAGTTGGGGACAGTAGAATTCAGAGCCAGACTCTTGTTTGGTTTTGAACTCTACTTTGTATTACATTTTGATGAGATACAGGTTTTAGTGTGATTTGTCTGAGGTAAAACAATTAAGGCTAAATTAACCTAACACACAAACACAGCAAGATAAAAGCATAGGGAATCTGCTAATTACAATGAAGTTGGCACAGCAGAATCATGTGGTGGTGGAGAATGCTGCTTAGTCTGGGCTAGGAAGATGTTAAGTGAAATTAAACTAGGCAGAAACACAGAATGTGGGCAAGAAGAAAAGGGCAGCGTGAGAAGGAAGAGGGCCAGGCTGCATCAGGCAAATCAGTAAAGCGCACACACACAGTTCCTTCATGAATGCACAACTTTTCAGCATTGTTACATAAAAAATCACCTTGAACTCATTATTATTTTATTTGGTATATGCAATCTTGTCAAGCCAAGCCAAAGCATTCTTATCAATTATGTTCAGAGCATGAAGATCTCCAGGAAGTTGAGTCATTTTGAAGTCCTCAGTGTGTGTCATGGTTTGTGACTCATTTGTACTTAGATTAGAAGGAAGAAACAGAGACAGAAGATGGAAACAAGGCAAGGAGGTGCCTGGTGTGGGGAGTAGCTGCTCCACGAGAGTCAAGATCTGACTGGTGACCTTGTAGTATCTGGACAAGAAAGCCTGGGCTGAATTTGTGGTGGTGGGCCACATTCCCAGTGCGACACCAGAGCATGCAATGTCATGCAATACCCATGCTCCAATAACACACTGGCAGCAGAAAAAGGAAGGGTGGCAATCAGCCACAATTATTGTTCCTCTCAACTCCCCAAAAAGAGAATGTTGACCTGAAAAAAGCAAAAACAGAACCACCAAGGTCAGGCTCGCTCCAGGGCTTGGAAGTGAATGAGATAAAGAGGAGAGATTCATGAGTCTGCCTGGGAGGGAGGAAAGAAAGGATTGTGTCTGTGCTAAGAACAGACTGAAGAGTCCATTCATCAGGGACCTCATACTTTGCTAAAGACCCTAATATTTGTGGATCTATTCCACTCTTTGATTCCTCTAGGACTCCTCATTTTAATCCACCCCATACAGAAAAGATTGACCTATATACTTAATGAGAAATTGTATTACACAGCCTTGTGTAGGCAGTGTAGTTACTGTCAAGTATCCCAATGATCAAGACGCCAACAGCTGCAGTTCCCAGCTTTAGTATGTGAGAAGGGATCCATCAGATTTCTGCTGTAGATGGACAAAATGACTCAGCTACACCTGTTGTTATGAAAGTTAAAGGGATTTCTATCCATATAAGATCAGGGCTAAGTTAAGGTGCAAAGGGGGAGAGGGCAAAGGGAGCCTCCTCTCTCTTCTCTATCCCACCCATAGCAGCCGCACCACCATATCGGCTGCCAAGTGCTGGGGAGCACTAGGGAGGGAAGCTGCCCATTGCTGCCTGCCAAGCTCCAGGCCCCATAGGGTATGTGTCTACACACCTGTTGGGAGCAAGTCTCACATCCCACGTCGACAGATTTGTGGTAGCAGGGTTCATGCTAGCACGCTAAACATCGCAACGTGGATGCTCTAGCTCAGGCTCAAGATAAGGGAGGGAGCGGGCTTCAGAGCATGAGCCCAACATCAATGCAACGTCTACACAGCTATTTTTAGCATGCTAGCCGGAGTCTTGCTAGCACAGTCTGTCAACCTCAGGCAGGGGTTGGCAACCTTCGGCACGTGGCCCATCAGGGTAATCCACTGGCGAACCACGAGACATTTTGTTTATGTTGACCATCCACAGGCACTGCTGCCTGCAGCTCCCAGTGGCCACAGCTCACCTTTCCTGGCCAATGTGGGCTGTGGGAAGCGGCACAGGCCACAGGGACATGCTGGCTGCCGCTTCCCACAGCTCCCACTGGCTGGGAACAGCGAACCTGGGCCACTGGGAGCTATGGGGGCCGGGAGGGGGGAGGGTGGCGTGCCTGTGGATGGTCAACATAAACAAAATGTCTCATGACTTGCCAGCGGATTACCCTGATGGGCTGCGTGCCGAAGGTTGCTGACCCCTGCCCTAGGGTGTAAGACTCATTCCCAGCAGATGTGTACACATATGTGTAGTGACCATGCTTGAGCATCCTGCCCTCCCCACCCCCAGCCAATAGATGCAGAGCAGCACTAGGGAAGCTCACACACTACCTGTTCAACAGCTATAGCAAGGGCCAGAAGTTAAGCCGGATCCCCTAGTAGTCCCATTTAGAATCAGGCCCAGTGAGTCAGGCACTATATACACACAGATAGCAGATATTCTTCGCTTATGCCCCAAAAGCTTATCACCACAACTACTGTTTATATTAAAACAGTGGTTAGAGGCCCCTACAGAAACCAGGGCCCCATTGTCCCAGACATTACACAAATACACAGTAAGAGAGGTCCTGCCTTAAAGAGCTTGCAATTTAAGGACTCAATTCTGCAAGACACTTTAGCATGTGTCTAACTCTAAGTATGTGAGTAGTAGCATTGCCTTCAGTGGTATTACTCACATAATTAAATAGCTTGCTGAATCCAGGCCTCATTAAAAAGACAAGACGCAACAAGGGAGTTTTATGAATAATAATAGGGAAGGGAGGAAGTTACTATCAGTGACATGGACTACTAAAGGGAACAACATGATGGTTTCAAATCAAGAATTCCCAATCAAACCATGACCTGGCACTCCATTAATCCTTCCCTTCTTTTATGTGCCAGTAAAGCAGGGCAATGTGCTTCATTGTTTTTATATGAATGTATTGCTTGTCTCCCATCCCTCAGCCTCCATACAGGCAATGCCCAGTTGCCCCTCTACTTAGTATTATTAGGTCTTTTCTCCCCTTTAAATATACATGGTCTCCATCATCCTCCTTATATCAGATCCCCTGCCTCTCACAAGGAAAAGAACCCATGTAAGGTCAGGAGGCCACTGGAGCCCTGAGATTTTTCTCTACTCTGATGTTGTCTGGAGAGCAGGGGCAGGAGCAAGAGGGCAGAAAGTCCACTGACCAATTATAAGGAGTATAGTCTGATGGCATTGCAGTCAGCAGCTGCAAAGGTGCTGGTGGCTCTAGACCATTACCTAGCCGCCTAGTCACTTATCCCCTTTTTCTCTTAAAGGGACACTCCCATGGAGAAATTTTGTGGTGGGTGCCAGCCAACATGGGGCTCCTGTGAAGTCCTAGCTCTCTCTCCCAGCCCTCTGGAGATGCTGTGTCTCTTCTCTCTGGAGGATACTAAGACCTTCTAATGTGGCTTTTTTCTGTTAATCTTGCATTCTGACATCACGTAAGCGTGTGTCTGGCAGCACGATGGTTTTATCTCTAGCAGTTATTGCTTAGTTGGTTTTATATTAGCTACAGCTATTCAGTAAAATAGGTGACTAAACTGTACATCTGATTATAGTGGACGTGCCACTTTGCTGTTGGCAAATACTGTATAAAGTCTGTGTATAATGCAGGAGTATATATAATGCACAGAAACAAATGCAACCTGTCTTCTACCCTCTACAATGGCTTCCCATGGACTATTGAGTCAAGTTTAAGGACTTGGTTCTTACCCTCAGAGGTGTTCAATGATTTGAGACCAGCACATCTGGAAGATCCCCTACAACTCTGGGATAAGCAGTGGCATATTAGGGGCTCCGGCCAACTGGGGGGTCCTGCACGCTGACCCACTTGGCACTCCTGCTGGGGAGCAGGGGAAGCCCCCCGTGCCCCAACCCTGCTCCACTGCAGGAGCGCCGGACAGGCAGAGCGGGGCAAGCCCCTGCATCCCAACCCCGCTCCCTGGCAGGTACGCAGGGGGAAGGGGCTAGGGGAGACAGGGGAGACTGCAGGCAGAATGGGTGGGGAAGGGCCCCCGCTTGCTCTGGCCCAGGGCACCACAAATCCCTAATCCACTGCTGGCGATAAGGACCATGGTGAACAACTCCACAGGCACAATCGAACTTCCTACCACAAAAATAAAGCTTGTCTGTGGGGGATATAACACTTTCTCAGGGCCGCTCCAAGACTGTGGAATAAGTTCTCCTAGGAACTACAGACCACCACAAAACCCATCACCTTCTGCTCCAAGAGCAAGGCACACTCCATCGTGCCTTCTCCAACACGGAGCAGCATGTACATGAAAAGCAAAACACTCCACAGCTCACATAGTTCTCCTCATGGGCAAAGATGAGAGAGAATGAACCACACATGATAGATGTTAGTTACATCACTTAATATACTACTGGAAGGTACTCAGACATGATGCTGATGAGGGAAGTATACAAGTTTATGTATGTGGAATAGAATGAGACAATAGAATGAGACAAAATAAGACAGTTTCTTCTCTCCCAGAAACGTGAGATCTTATCCGATACTTTCCAGGGCGTATTAAGAAATATTTAATATAGTACAACTTTGATTGCTGCTTTTAGCACTGAGTGTGTGAACGGCCTCTTTTACATTTAGTCAGTCATTTGCCTGCAGCCATAGGCATGTCGATACAACACAATAAGGGGGTGGGGGGGAAATCATATATTATTTAATTGGCTTTGTTATTGCACACATTTTCACACCTGAAATTATCATCCTCTGGGTGGATTTAACCTAAGTAAAGTGTACTATATCTGTGCTGTTTCACAGACTAAGTACTCTCAGATACATTGTCTCCATTGCCTTTTAAAAGCATGTCTGGTCAGCTGAGGCTCATCCAAACATAAAGCTCCAGCTCCATTACTGTAGCATTCAGTGTCAAGTTCATATGAGTGTGAGATATAGAGCTCATTATGAGCAAGTATTTTTCTATACTAACAGGTTTCTAATGGGTTATCCTACAACAGCTTCAGTGGATTTTACTCTAAGTGACAAAACGTTTTTTATTTTTTTTTTAGATTTTCCACTTTAGAGTCAAATTCTGTCCTCAGATACACAGCAACTACTCTTCACCTCAGATGGCATTCTATGAGTGAGTATAAAATTTGTTCCAAATTTTGTAGTACATTTTTAATTGGGAGATGTGAAAAAGCTAATAAAAACAGACTTTAGATGAGTCAAGCTCATTAAGATTTGATTGGCTTTTTTAGGCTGCATCTATTATTGAGGCAGATTATGGTACTATCTCCCGGTGCACACCATGCCACCTGATTCAACCATTTTCAACCCTACAACCTAGCTCCTGCTCCTCCCAACTCTCTTGTTCAGAGTGGGATGCAGTCCCAACCTGCCTGCCACTCTGGCACAGTCCACTCTGGGGTAGCTCCTGGCTCTTTACCCCACCTGGCCACCAGTGCCTGCTCATAAGGGTTTGGATACTGACGGTTTCTTAAAGTGCCTGGCCCTGATCTGGGAACTGATCCAAACCATGCAAATCAATGGCACCTGCCCCAAATCCCCTTACCTCCTCCACATGTACTAAAGACCAACCCCACTTGAACCCACTCCTGCAATCTAGCCCCTCCAGCTCCCATAGCACCCACATGGCTTACTTCTCCCTCCTGCAAGCTCTGTGAGGGAGAGAGAGTAGCCTGTGCTTAGGCTTTTATGGTAGTGCTTTTATGGTAGTGCAGCTGAGGAAGCTGCTAGCACTCAGCTACTAGACACCTCCATTTTTTTATTTAAATACTGAATTTCACAGTATTCAGTGGGATACTTTCATTTTACATTAAAAATGTTTACACTGCTCCTTCAGCATTGTATAAAGAATGTACATTGCAAAGGTCAAGCTCTGCTTTGCAAACTGGAACATGACTATTTTGGATGGATTCAGACATGCACCCAGGTCTAACCCATAATATATTAATCAAAAACAGCACATCAAAGAAACCAGAGACTTCTTAGATCGTTCAGCCTATTCCGTATAAAAAACAGGAAGGAGTGTTCTGTCACACTCCTTCAAACTTGCCTTCCCCAAGAACACACAGCAAATTTATTTGAAACAAATACCAAACACTTGCAATACATACAGTTTTCCTGTGAGGTAAAGGGGGAGACTAGAGAGGAACCACGTCGTAAAGGGGACATTCACCTTCTGAGTCCCACCTTGCAGTTGAGTATGGTCCTCCAGTACTTTTCCCATTCCTGGCACCTCTGTAGATTGTCAGCCTCATTTGTTGAGTCTTCAGTGGCTCACCTCTCCAACCAGGTCACACAGTCAGAGAGAACCCCTTCCAGGGTAGCAAAGAATCCAGCCAACAGTCTATCTTCCCTCACCAATGTCTTCAGCCCCGGCTCTGGCCCCTTTAAATCCTGCTCTTTGCTCTGTGTTCCAGACAAGCCCTTCTTGGGGCTTAACTTAGGTTTGTCCCCCGTTGTCAGGGTCATGCCAGTGTTGGTGGGGAAACCTGAGTCCACCCATTACTCTGGGTTCCAATGCAGGGACGCTAGCCAGCAGTCATATACTACTCCATTTAATTTGTTGCTACTTTCCTGGGCTTCTTCCTCCAACCCCTTTAACTTCATCTTTAGCTCAGGGCTAAAGTTCTCAGGTCTGTCTCCCCGCAAACCCAGCTATGCAAGTGCAGCCAGAAATAGACCCTGACTGGTTGTTGGGCTCCTTTAACCAGAGAGGAACACCCTTTCCTGCTCCTCTGATCCCTGTCAAACACTGCCCCGCAGCTCCTTTCCAATTGGCTGTTGCTAACCCTTCTAGCCCTTGGAGGATCAGGTCTCTGTAGTTTCCAAAATGGCTGGTCCAGACAGGCCTTTCTAGTCAGGCCTGGACCAGGAGGACAGCCCTGTGCTGCTCCTTTCCTCCCACATGACTGCTTTCTGGGGTGGGATGTAGGAAGACCATGGGTGCTCCTATAGGGTGCAACAAAGACCAGGTACACCTTGTCACACACATACAAGACATTAGTCCTTTGTCTGACTTCCTAATTGTGGAAGGCTCTCAGGCACCATACTGAAGGGCATGAATATGAGTACCTGAATAGAATACAATGTGTATAGTGATTAGTCCAGTCTCCTTTTAGAATATCCAAGTGAGGGGGCTGCCCACCACTTGCTCGAAAGATATTTCCACAGCTGACTACATCTCAATATCAGGGAAACTCTTCCTGATATTTAGCCTAAATTTTCTCTCAGTGTTGTTTCTTTGTATTGAGTTATACCTCTTTGTAGCACTCTAAACAGCATGCTTATCCTTGGTGTTGGAAAACATTACACAATACTACTGCCCAGAATTTTTTTCACATAATGCATAATTATAAATAAGGCTAAGATTTTGTCATGGATATTTTTAGTAAAACTCAGGGACAGGTCACGGGCAATAATGAAAAATTCACGGAAGCCGTGACCTATCCCTGACCTGGGGAACCTGGGCAGCTGTGGGTGGGGTGGGAGCTCCAGGGTCCCCCTCCACTGGGGGCTTCGAACTCTGGGGGTTCCCTCTGCCTCCTGGAGGCAGGGAGCTCTGGGGGTCCCTCTTGCCACCCAGAGGCTGAGAACTGCAGGTGTCCCTGTGCTGCCTGGGGTGGTGAAGAGCAGTGGGGGTCCCTCCTGCCGCCCATGGTGGCAGGAGCTGCAGGGATCCCCCTGTTGCCAGTGGTGTCGAGGAGCATTGCAGGTCCCCCCTGCCACCTGCGGCAGCTGGAGCTGTGGGAGGTGAACCTGCAGTTCCCAGGTGGGGCTGGCTGAAGTCACGGAGGTCTTTGGAAGTCATAGAATCCGTGACTAAATCGTAGTCTTAATTATAAAACTTCCTGCTTCAGGGTCTAAAGTGGGATTAGGATGGGACCTTTAAAGGGGGCCTATAATCCCACATCTACCTTCTGTGGGGTTTTATGCACCTCCCTCTGAAGCATCTGGTTCTGCCTACTGTGAGAGAGACGATGCAGAACGAGATAGACAGGTCGGAGCCAGTGTGGCAATTCCTAGCAAACAATTTTCCCTGATTGGCATATTGGGGACATTCTGTTGGTTGTCTTTGCTCGTCTCCTGCCCTCTAAGTAAACCAGCTGTGGAAACATTTTAAAGGAATATCCTAAATGGAACTCACCATTCCCTTATGATACCTCAGTTACTTCTCAATTTGGTTGAGTCTGAGTATTCATCATATATTCCACCTGGGTAATGCTTCAGTTGAATATGGTCTGTCCCTTTCTTGGCTGATTCCTTAATGAAAACTAAATACTACTATGTAAATATGATGTGAAATCCTCACAAAAAGGCAGCAGCGTCTAGAGGCCTGGAAGCTATACGCTGCAGAATTTTAGCTTTGTTTCTTCCTTCCATAGCCTTGGTCAAATCACTTAATCTCTCTGGGCTAAATTCACTGTTAGCATCATGGCTGAAGGGTGCTACAGCCACTCATGCCAGCAGTGAATTTGGTCTTCTGTATATTATTCTCTCTTTATAAAATGGGGATGATACCTAGCTCTTCCTCAGGGTTACTTAGCATTTAGTGCTTCATAAATGCTAGCTATTAGTGAAAGCTTTGGCAATGCTGGTGGTTTCTTTACATCATTGTTTTATTTGCAGCTACACATCAGTGTTCTCATGTTTCCTCTTCCTTTTCCTGAGACGTCACTGTAAATCATCTGCTTGAACGGACAGAATCCTCAGAGATTCTGAGCAAACCAGACAAGTTACAATAATAGTTCAGAGTTTCTTTTACTAATTTATTTTTCTTGATCTTTAAGGCTGTCTGTGTCCAAAATGCATAAATACATTCTCTCCACCTGTATCTGTTATCTGACTGTATTAACATATAAACCAAAAGCACATTGGAAGCCTTTTTAGAATTAGAAGAGTTATTAAAAGGGGACTAAGAAATCCTACTTAAATGGAACAATTAAAGGAAGTTGACACAGCCATTATGATGTTTAGAAGAATGAATACAGATGAAAGTGGTTTTGGGATGGTGCCATATCACATAAGGAAAAGGCTTGTGAGTAGAGATGGTTTTAAAAAAAGAAACAAAGCAAAACAGCAAAAATGGAAAAACTGATTTAACTGAAAGCAGCCTTGCATAATTAAAAATTATCACGTTTGTGTCCTGTTGTGTGACCCACTCTGGTACATCACTAGAAATGGAAAATGGCCACATCTTTCCCAATAGGGATTCCCTCAGGACTGTGAAGTCCCCAGCAGTCAGAGAGCTGGCATAATCTACATCACACCTCTGCCATCAATCCCCAGATTAAAATATGTTTTAGGCTGGTGAGAGGGCGTGTCCAGGATAGCACCATGGCTATCCCCAGATGGGAAATACACAGCTGGGATTTGGAGCCTTTACCATCTGGCATATTTTAGAGCAGCTCCCAAGGCTGCCCTGGCTTGAAAAAAAAATTAAGGAAGCACAAGTGGTTTCATGCCCTTTTCCTCCCACCCTTGCTGCATTTCTGCTGCACCCTGCAGAGAATATGGGCCTTTCTTCCTATTTTGGGGTAGGACAGTGCAGTAGCCAGTTCTTTGGATTCTTGTGCAAGACCCAAAACTAATAAATTCTCACACCAGCTTGGGTTTATTGAACCATGCAGCTAAATGAAAGCAACCTGTATTTTTTCCCCACTCATAGAGAGAAAAATTGAGGAGGAATACAAAAGCAATATGTTAAATTAGGCTGTATTTTAAAGAATCCTTATTGAGATTACAGGGACAAACCATCCCGATGTGTAGAAAGAATAGTAAATATGGCAGGCGACCAGCTTGGCTTAACAGTGAAATCGTTGCTGATCTTAAACACAAAAAAAAAAGCTTACAAGAAGTGGAAGATTGGACAAATGACCAGGGAAGAGTATAAAAATATTGCTCGGGCATGCAGGAGTGAAATTAGGAAGGCCAAATCACACCTGGAGTTGCAGCTAGCAAGAGATGTTAAGAGTAACAAGAAGGGTTTCTTCAGGTATGTTAGCAATAAGAAGAAAATCAAGGAAAGTGTGGGCCCCTTACTAAATGAGGGAGGCAACCTAGTGACAGAGGATGTGGAAAAAGCTAATGTACTTAATGCTTTTTTTGCCTCTGCCTTCACGAACAAGGCCAGCTCCCAGCCTACTGCACTGGGTAGCACAGCATGGGGAGGAGGTGACCAGCCCTCTGTGGAGAAAGAAGTGGTTCGGGACGATTTAGAAAAGCTGGACGAGCACAAGTCCATGGGGCCGGATGCGCTGCATCCGAGAGTGCTAAAGAAGTTGGCAGATGTGATTCCAGAGCCATTGGCCATTATCTTTGAAAACACATGGCGATCGGGGGAGGTACCGGACGACTGGAAAAAGGCTAATGTAGTGCCCATCTTTAAAAAAGAGAAGAAGGAGGATCCTGGGAACTACAGGCCAGTCAGCTTCACCTCAGTCCCTGGAAAAATCATGGAGCAGGTCCTCAAGGAATCAATTCTGAAGCACTTAGAGGAGAGGAAAGTGATCAGGAACATTCATCATGGATTCACGAAGGGCAAGTCATGCCTGACTCATCTAATTGCCTTCTATGTCAAGATAACTGGCTCTGTGGATGAGGGGAAAGCAGTGGATGTGTTGTTCCTTGACTTTAGCAAAGCTTTTGACACAGTCTCCCACAGTATTCTTGCCAGCAAGTTAAAGAAGTATGAGCTCAATGAATGGACTATAAGGTGGATAGAAAGCTGGCTAGATTGTCGGGCTCAACGGGTAGAGATCAGTGGCTCCATGTCTTGTTGGCAGCTGGTATCAAGTGGAGTGCCCCAAGGGTCGGTCCTTGACCCGGTTTTGTTCAATATCTTCATAAATGATCTGGAGGATGGTGTGGATTGCACCCTCAGCAAGTTTGCAGATGACACTCTACCTCTCCTCCCAGTTTATATGCTGGAGGGTAGGGATAGGATACAGAGGGCCCTAGACAAATTAGAAGATTGGGCCAAAAGAAATCTGATGAGCTTCAACAAGGACAAATGCAGAGTCCTGCACTTAGGACGGAAGAATCCCATGCACCGCTACAGACTAGGGACCGAATGGCTAGGCAGCAGTTCTGCAGAGAAGGACCTAGGGGTTACAGTGGACGAGAAGCTGGATATGAGTCAACAGTGTGCCCTTGTTGCCAAGAAGGCCAATGGCATTTTGGGATGTATAAGTAGGGCCATTGCCAGAAGATCAAGGGACGTGATCGTTCCCCTCTATTCGACATTGGTGAGGCCTCATCTGGAGTACTGTGTCCAGTCTTGGGCCCCACACTACAAGAAGGATGTGGAAAAATTGGAAAGAGTCCAGCGGAGGGCAACAAAAATGATTAGGGGACTGGAAGACATGACTTATGAGGAGAGGCTGAGGGAACTGGGATTGTTTAGTCTGCGGAAGAGAGGAATGAGGGGGGATTTGATAGCTGCTTTCAACTACCTGAAAGGGGGTTCCAAAAAGGATGGATCTAGACTGTTCTCAGTGGTAGTAGATGACAGAATGAGGAGTAATGGTCTCAAGTTGCAGTGGGGGAGGTTTACGTTGGATATTAGGAAAAACTTTTTCACTACGAGGGTGGTGAAGCATTGGAATGCCTTACCAAGGGAGGTGGTGGAATATCCTTCCTTAGAAGTTTTTAAGGTCAGGCTTGACAAAGCCCTGGCTGGGATGATTTAGTTGGGGATTGGTCCTGCTTTGAGCAGGGGGTTGGACTAGATGACCTTCTGAGATCCTTTCCAACCCTGATATTCTGATTCTATGATAAATATTTGTGAGCAAGCCACGCCAGTTATACAAGACGACTGAAGTTTGTTAATGAAAGAGACCAAAGAAGGCATATAAATCATAGACCTATCAGCCTTAAATGATTTTGGTCCTGGGTATCACACATTTCCTCTCTTTCTCCATGTGTTCACATACAATGGAGATTGTCCAAGGCACTCAAGATTCACCCCTGACAGCCTGCAGGCAGTGACTTGTCAATGAGTGACCCTCCCGTATGGAATTAACTTCCTCTTTCACTTTGTTCTGGTATGAACATGATGTCATTGCAAGGCACTACTGTTCTCCAAGACTTTTCCTGATAAAAATGTTAAGCTATTGAGTAAGAATAAAAGGAGAATTGATGGGGGTTTTGAGAGTAATAGGAAAGGTATTAATTGCCTTTGTGATTCTCTTTGAATTATTGTTTAATATTTACACATTGTATCTTAAATGTGTGGTTTATGGTCCTGTAATTGATATCAAAATATATAATTTTCAGATGCTTTATTAAGGATCTGATGGTGGTTAAATTTGCAAGTGATACAAAATCATTTGCATTACTCAGGTTAGAGAAACCTGCTGGAGCTTCAGAGGGACCTAACAAAGCAAAGTGAATGGATAGAAAAAAAAAGTATAAAAAATTCAGTGCTGGCAAATGCAGCGTAATGCACATTGGAGGGAATAATATGAATTAGTGATATACATTGATGGATTCTAAATTAACTGCAATCACTCAGGAATACGACCATGGTGTTACTTCAGACCAATCAATTAAATCTCTGCTCAATGTGTAGTAGCAATCATAAAAGTAAATAAAATGTTAGATTATATTAAGAAAGGGGCAGACAACACTGAAAAATATTATAATGGCATTATATAAATCAATGGGACGCCCTCGTCTAGATTATTGTGTTGTGTTATAGTCACCCCCCACATCAAAACAGTGGAAACAGAACAGGTTCGGAGATACGTGATGAAAATTATTACAGACATAGAACTGTGAAGTGAGATGGAAAAGACTGAGACTTTATTTTAGAGAGGAGATGTATAAGAAGGGGCCAGGGTAGATGGATAAAAAATAGTGACTGATATGGAGAAAGTAAACTAGGTGTTTCTTTTTACCCCTTTCATAACACAAGAATAAAAGGACAGTCAATGAAATTGTAAGGCAGTACAGTTAATATTGTTAAAACAATATATTTTTTATACAACACATCATTAGCCTGTGAAATTCATTGCTTCAAGATAACATTGAAGTCAATGGCTTAGTAGGCTTCAAAAAGGCTTAGGCAATAATATGGATAACAGAAGCATTTGGTTTATATACACACTCACACACATCTATATATGTGCATCTGCATGATGATACAACCTTTAATTATACAATCACATATGATTTTTCCACAGGATACCTGCCTCATTCAGCAATAGTACTCTTTCCTGAGTACAGATATTTCTTCATTGTCCTGAGGCCAGATTTTTATTTAATTAAATTTTTAAAATAATTTTAAGGGATTATCCTTTGAGACTGAAACTTGGCAGCGTTCTTTTAAAAGTAAATTTTCTTATTATATGCTCTTTTACTAGATTCATTACACAAGTAAATCCAGGGTGGATATTGACATTAGTGTACAGCAAATACAGCATTTGGGCCTTTGATTTTTTGTATCTTTGATTACATTTTTGAATTGTTTATTTTATGTTTTTAAATAATCTGTTGCCATGGCAATGATATTTGGACACAGAACTTCTGAAATAGCTGTTAATAGCACAAGGAGGCCAGTGAGGTCATATGAGACAACATAGAATGATACAACATAATAAAATACCTCCCCTAGCTTCCTTTCTTGCCCTCACATTTTTACCCCAGAAGCCATTTGGATGAAAGGTCGCACTCAAGGGCTGGTTCATGAATTGCAAAATATCTGGCCAGCCACAGAGTGTGAGTGCCTCTATGTTCTGCAATACAGCCTTGTAAGTGGTTTTACTCACCGCCATAGCACTCCCTGGTATCAAAGTATGGCATTAGAGGGGCCTTCGTCTTCAGCCTCCCTGTTGCCCACATTTTTGGCCCTGTGATGGCCTAGTCTGGCAACATCTTCTGTGGCCTGGCCCTCCAGCCAAGTCACCTATTTCCGGTTCTATTCCCTTCTGGGATAACAAAAGTCTGACTAAAGTCCCAACAAGAGATCCTTTCACCCCTTCCAGGCCACTCCTTAACCCATATTCTGGGCTCTTTCCTCAGCCTCACCCTGGGATCAACAGTCCTTGTGTTCAGTCTCTAATACTCCTTCCTGGGGGCCGGTAGGAGAACTCAGCCCCATCTGCTGTGCTGGCTTCCAGCCCAGGGACCCTGTGTTAGCAGCTAGGTCCGCTCCTTTAGATGGGCTGCTGCTTCTGTGGGAGACTCCTTGTCTCCAACTGTGCTGTTTCCCAGTATCCTCTTAATACAGCCTCTCCTCTGGTTCCCAGGCCTCACAGACTTCTCTCTAGGTCCTCCCAGCTCCTTGTTCCCCCTGGAATGCCAAGACACAGGACTGTCTCACTGTACCTTGCCCCTTTTCCATGACACATTGCAGGGACTAACTCCACCCCTAAAGCCCCCTCTTCAATCTTCCTTCACCAGATCCTTCTCAGAGAGAGGCACCAGCCCACCTCCTTTCTCCTTCTTCTCCTAAAGGACTTCTCCCCTCTCTCTGTGTAGTCTATGTAGTATTGCAACTCAGTCCAGATCAGGATCAGCTGGGAGTTAACTACTAGGTTAGCCCAACTCCTCTTAAAGGGGTAGCCAGTCTGTTACAAGTCTATAAGGAAAACAGCACTTTTTTTTTTCTGAAATCGTTCATCCAACTCTAATCCTTTTGTTGCTCCACTGGAGAATACCTTTAACAGGTCTTATCTAAACAAAAAGAAATGTACTGTGGTCTTCCCCCTTTCACAGCTTGCCTTGAGTGCTAAATTGTCTTGACAGGTCAAAAATGGCTAAGAACACTGAATGAAAATTAAAGAAAGGATATTAATGTTCCTGAACTAAAATATCATCTGCTCTTGGTTTTTAATAGAACTTGCAATTTCTCTCTCTTCTGTTAATGAGTAGTTAGGGACTACTAGCGTGAGTGTGGGGTTGCAAAATGAGGCCCTTAGAAGGTCACAGCTGTGTAGTTTAGAAAGCACAATTTAAAATCACCTTCTGTCTTAGGGTCTTGGCTATTAGTGACACCTGTGTGCAAAACAAGTCATTTTGTAGAAGGTATAGAATTATCATCCAAACCAAACCGATGTCATTTAGATCTTATCTGCACAGGAAAGCTTTACCAGTTCTACTGATATAGTTGTGGAGGTATAACACCCACCAATACATCCCCCCGCCCCTCCATACTCTCATTCAGTATAAAAATGGTGGTGCTCTTTGGTTTAGCAGAAGCTCCTCTGCAAGTGACACAAGCTAAACTGAAAAAAAACCTACTTTAAAGTATCTGCATGATTTTTTTTTACCAGTATAATTATAATAGCTCAAATTCATACTTTCGGTATACCGGGATAACTTTCCCATGTAGACATTAAAGGAAATTTCTCTATTATCACAATTTGGCATGTTCAGACTTTCCACACTGCTGCTTTCACTGAGGGCCTTAAAATAATGGAAAGAGATAAAACCACGCAAACAACAGATAATTACTCTATGTGAAGGTGCCCTTCACTTGCCTCAAAGCATGAGCATAGCAGTTGACAATGCATTTATTTGCAGAGGCATTAAATTTCAGAGAGACTATTTTTAATTCTTTTGTAGTAAGTTGAAGCAATCAGCCCAAAGATGGAGGAGAAAAGTTTGTTTTCTTTAAAGCAGGTTTAGTTAGTGAAACCGGGGTTTCTCAAGGCAACTGCCTCAAAGTTACTTGCAATAAGGACTGAAATTTAATGGGACAGATTGTGAAATCTGCGTTCCCACTGGTAATTCATACAAGTCATCCCAATTGATTTGTGTGGCTCAGCAGTGGGAGTGAGGCATTCATAGTCTGACCCAATGTCATTCAGAAGCCAAATGGTGCCTCCATGATTGAAGAATGAGCATATTTTATAGAAATAAAGATTTAAATGAATGAAAAATGGCTGTTCCTTTAGCTATGACATGCCTGAAAATTCCCCCCACCCAGCCATAGGTAAGTGTTTGGTTTAACACACATAAATAGAAGTTTATCACTAGTTATCAGAAACAGAAAGGTAAAATAAAGGTACGGTACATAGTAGGTGCTCTATAGATCAAATAAATAGACATGACAGAGCAAGTGGAAGTCTAAGGGTAATACAAATAAGATCAGTGCATGTCTCAATGACTTCATTACACTCTTTGTTGGTATGTCTAAATTAACTCACTTCTTGTGGAAAACACAGAAGCAGTGAGTGTTTAGGAAGGATTTGAATAGGAAGAAAATAGCTTGGCAACAGGGACTGACATGAGACAAACACAGAAAAGGTCAAGAAGAAGGGACTAAGAGGAGGATTTGGAGCAGGGACTTGAACCTAGATCTTCTGCATCTCAAGTGAGTGCCCTAGACACCAGGCCAGTGGATATTCTGAAGGAGAGAACTGCCAGTCAGTTCCTAAAATTCCCACTCTGCTTACCGCTGGTTGTCTTTTGTACAGATTAGGTATGCTCTGAGCTTCTGAATCAGGATCCACAGGAAAGATAGGTGAGGAATACATAGTTCATAGAATCATAGGGTTAGAAGGGACTGCAAGAGTCATTTAGTCTAACCCCCTGCCAAGATGCAGGATTAGTGTATTGGTGTATTGGTGTATCTAAACCATCCAAGACAGATGGCTATCCAGCTGCCTTTTGAAAACTTCTAGCAAAGGAGCTTCCACAACCTCCCCAGGCAGTCTGTTCCATTGTCTTACTGTTCTTACAGTTAGGAAGTTGTTCCTGAGATTTAATATAAATCTGCTATGCTGTAGTTTGAACCCATTGCCTCTTGCTCTGCCCTCTGTGGCAAGACAGAACAACTTTCCTCCATCTTTTTTATGGCAGCCTTTTAAGTACTTGAAGACCGCGATCATGTCCCCTGTTAGGAGTGCTAGTGATAAGGTAGGATTCAGGCCTGTATTTTCACCTGAGATAGAATTTTGGGCCTTGTTTGCCCATTTGACTTTTGATACACTTATATCCTAAAGGGATGGCTAGGTGCTTAAATCCCGTTTGTGAAGCTAGTCCTCTGAATGTAAAATGGCATTTCTGAAAAAAACATTTTTCATGGTTAAGTGAAGTGCAAAAAACTGCAAAGTGGAGGGGAGGAGAACAAGCAGAGCAGCTCCATGCTGCAAACAACCTGCTTGCCATAGTAGCCATGGCATAGTTCAACTTAGGGTCTCATGCATAGGACAGGTGGTATCTTTAAGAGGTTCCCATTAGCCAGCAAAAGGAACATTGTTGCCACCTACTGTCATGGGGCAAAAGTAACAAGTGCCCCTAAAAGTCCTTTCACATAGAGTCCCATAGTTCCAAGAATGATGTTTCAGCATCAGATAAACTGATTAGCAAGCAATGATCTATCCTGGGATGAATGAGCAGAGATCATTCAGAAAAAGGCATCACAATGTATTGTATTTGCTTGCGATGCAGGTATTTTGGGAACACCTCTGGATGCTAACAGATATATTGCAATCTCTTAAAGTATATTTCATAACAAATAAAAGAGGCATGTTTTATCATATATTGCAGAGTCTGGCAGCAGTTTCAAAGCCAGAGCTGAGTGCCAAGAGGGGAATCTGAGAAAGACAAGTAGTAACAAGTTTCAGAGTAACAGCCTTGCTAGTCTGTATTTGCAAAAAGGAGTACTTGTGGCATCTAAGAGACTAAATAAATTGGTTAGTCTCTAAGGTGCCACAAGTACTCCTTTTCTTTTTGCAAGTAGTAACAAGTTTGAGAAAACAATGTTACTCATTTAATTTCTTCTGCAAACAAACATTCTTAAGCCAGAGAGCTTAGAAATACTGTACACTCTGTGACAGAGCTCTGTCCTTGCCTCCGTGGGTCCTGCATTTCCTGGCAGATTTCGCTAGCCTCAGAGGCTCACTGTGACCCTCCACATAACCCTTCTCTCTCTAGAGACAAGGGTCACAGTCTACTCAGCCACTTTCATCATAAGCCAGCGAGGGAGGTGAGAAGAAGTTATCTTTCCTTGCACAGTCTCTGTTGTCTGGGCCCACCCTCTACTCCGGGCTCCAGCTCAGGGACCCTAATAGTATCAGCTATGGTAGCTGACCTTTTAGAAACATGACATGTACAATTCCTGGGCTACTTCCCCCACAGCAGCCCTCACTTCCTCAAGCTCCACTTCACCCTTACCTCAGGGCCTCCTTCCTTGTGCCTGATATGGTGTGTACTACTCAGCATCTCCAACAGCACAACTTCCTCCCACAACTCCCGACATGCACACCCACCTGACTAACTGGGAGGCTTTTGACCAGCCCCTGATGGGCTTCAGGTGTCCCAATTAACCTAGCCTTCTCCCTGCCTTCTGGAAAGTTCTTAATTGGCCCCAGGTGTCTTAATTGAGCTGGAGCAGCTGCCATTTCACTTATCCTGGTACCAGGGATTTGTTTAACTTGGAGCTAATATATCTATCTCCCACTACTTTTCTATAGCCATCTGGCCTTGCCCCATCACAACTCTTAAACTAAGTATTTCCCAAGAAGTTTTGACTTTTGTATAACCCTCTTTCTTAATAGTACTCCTAGCAGTCTGCGGTTTCTGTGGGCAGCTCCTAAACCAGTAGGACAATATGTCATCAGATTGCAGCCCATAATCCAGCTACCCTTATGTTTTGGTTCATTTCAGTTGTGAACATGAATCTTTAGGATTCAGAGTCCATCCTGTCATAAACTGGAGGGAATGGAGCAGCTTTACACTGGAAATGCCTAGGTAGGACCCTATCAATCACCTGTGACTATTGCAGCATGTGGCTACCAAAAAGTAATGAGACATTCATCAATGACTTACAGCCTCTACAATTGCATTGACTTCACTTTTATTGATATCAGTTGCCCAGGGATATCAACTTGTAATGACTCTGCAACTCCACCCCCGTCTATTACCATCAGCAAGTGGCATTCTATCCCAGGAGGAGGAGTAGATATGACTAGTCAGTCAAGGAGTCTGGCTCCCACAGAAAACCGGCAGCAAAAGAGATGAATGGAGAGGACCTACCAGTCCTTCCTTCCCTATAACTCCCAATTGTTTCAGTGAGACACAACACTAGCTAATTAAGGGATTAGGGCTAGAGCCACAAAGGTACTTAGGTGTCTAAATCCAATATTCAGGCACCACTGACATTCTTAAATCCCCTGCCCAGATGTCCCCTAACTCTGTAAGCACCTAAATCCCCATAGATACCTAAGTTTCCATCCACAGGCATACACACAGCTGCCCAAGTCCTGATTTCACCCCAGAGGTTAATGGACTGCTAAGAGCTCTTGCACATGTCTCTGTCTAGGGAATTATTCTCAGACTAGGCAACCCACTTCCTATCTTGCCTGTGGGACCTGATCTGGTAGGTGTTCTCACACAAGAAATACCTAGGGGCAAGCCGGTCAGAATTCTTGGGGGGATGGCTGGTGTGTCCATCCCACAAAATGCTCAGTAGCCCAAGGACTAGGGCACTCACCTGGATGTGAGAGACCTGTGCCCCACTCCCTGCTCCATAATTGCTAGAGGAAGGATTTTAACCTAGGTCTCCCACATCTCAGGGAAGTGGCCTAATTATTGGGCTATGGGTAAAAGGGGGCATCACCACTTCCTCCTTAGTTTTTCTTGACATAGGGCTGACCTGGTTTAGGCATCCAATTCCAGGAGAGGGGTCATGGCTATGAATTCCAAGTGGAGATAGGGGCCTACTTCTGGCCAGAGTTATATACCTAACTACCGTTGAAGAGCTGGCCTTAAGCCACACCCCTTTGCTTGACATTTCCTATTGGCTAGCTTAGGTGGCTCCCTGCTCAACTTGCTGTCTTTTGTGAATCCCCTTTTTAGGCACCTAACTCTCCCCATGCATTGTGTGGGTAGCCGGGGCACCTAACTTGGGGCTGTGAATTCCACTAGGCGGCCGGGCATCTCAAAGTTAGGTACATCAACATGTAGCTATGCCACACTTACATCCCTACTTGTGAATCCAGCCTAAAGAACCTATAGACTTTTCTGCTGGTTGGAAAGCAATGCAGTAATGACCGGTGACTCACATCCTCATGTAGGGAGGGAAATTCCAATATCAGGGCTGCTACTTTTCTTTAATCCAATATGGTGCAGATTTACTGTGTATCATCCAAGCAAAGGGAAGTAAAATGGTCACTTTGTGTTACATGGCAGTATGCCGTGAGAGCTCAGAGAGGCCCATGCAGCTGCTCCTTGAGATAATTTAGCCACAGGTTTTATAACCTGTGATTGGAAATCCCCATAATGTCCTTTGCAGTACATTAATCTACTACAGTAACCTGTGTTTGGTACATTACTGTACAGTACTATACTTTGGAATGCTCTCCTTAAGGGACCCATTATTGACCTAGGGGATCTTGCCCAAGCTCTGAAAAAACTGAATGGCCTGTACAATCTTGCCGTGAATATTAATATTCATGGAAATGCTGTTGGAATGCCGAGCTCTGCTGTGAGAGGCTCTCCAAGTTTTCTATTGCTATTTTAAATGCCTGGCATTTTGCTGTAAATTATCTAGGATAAGAGTATGCTTTGTATGAAGGTCAGAGCTAAGCTTGGTGAGTTTGTTAACTGGAGATTTACACAGCTCATTATTGATAAGGTCTGGGATTTTCAAGGGAGTCAAATACCCAGATCCCAGTGAATTTTAATAGGAATTGGACACCTAACTCTCTTAAGTGCCTTTCAAAATACTATCCAAAGTCATATTGAAGCCCATGTTAATGCCTTGCCTTGTTCCCTTTAGATATGCTGAACTGCGTACTGTGATCATGGTATCCACTTATTGCTATTTCTGCTCCTGTGCCATTGCTTATTTTAACTACTAGACTGTACTCCGGCACTTTCAGTAAACACTTACTGCATCAGTATCCCAGTGTTTTTATTTTAAAATAAAGTACAAGATGGGGAAGAGCAGGTGAGGAATCAGGACAATAGTAGGAATTGAGTACTCGTGGAGATATCAACACTCCCAACCACATAGGCCTACTTGGACTCTCTCCTTTCTTGCGGGGTGTTCTTAGGGTGCCACACTGATCATAGTACATTGAGGATAGCTATGCAAATGTTTCTGGGAAGTGGGATATGAATTAGGGCTCAGCCTGATCTGTCTTGGGCACCAATTGGCAGGAGCTGAGCATGAATGGAACTATCTGAAAGCCATTTTGGGTATGTCTACACTGTCACAGGGTTCACTCACCACTGCAGAGCCCCCAGCTGGCTGTCACAGGGATTAGTGCTGCTAGCTGGTGCACCCTCTCCTGGTGTTGCCTTGCTCGTCATTGTCACTGCCTGCAGACCCGCCTGAGTCCAAGTACTGGAGCATCCTCTTCATGACTCAGCCCTCCAGCCATATCACTGTTCATATTTTCACCTTCTGGGGAAACAGTTCTATAACTTAGCCACTTCCCCAGTGATGAGCAGGGGAGACCCAGGCCCACTCACTACTCCACGTCCCAGCCCAAGGACCCTGTAGCTAGCATCCTCCTACTGCCTCTTAATTTCTCACCAGTGCTGCTTTAATTCCCTGAACCACTTCCCCATGGCCCCATAACCTTTTCCACCCTCTTCTCAGGACTCCCTGTGAGTCCAAGTAGTCCAGTCCCTCTGTCCCTTATGTAGTTTGTCAGGGGTCCCCCAGCCCCCACACTGCAATTCTTAGAAGGTTCATCAGGGCATCACACCTCTTGTGAACATTAGGATGCTCATTGGGCGCCCAACCAATCCCCCTTATGAGTCTTAGGGATGTCTACACTACACACCCCGTACAGCGGTGTGCAGTGTACATCACTGCCCCTTCCCCACACCCCAGCAGAGCTATAGATAGCAGTGTAGATGGCGAGGCACTGCTTAGAGGACTAGAGTAAACACTGCAGAACCTTAGGCTGCAGGAAGGGTGGCCAGCATGTCTCTTGGCCAGCGCCTCTTCCTGCAAACTCCATTGGCCTGGAGCGGCGAACTGCAGCCAGTGGGAGCTGCGATCAGCCAAACCTGCGGATGCGGCAAGTAAACAAACCGGTCCGGCCCACCAGGGGCTTTCCCTGAACAAATGGCAGACCGGCTTTGAGAACCACTGCTCTACATGACTTTCCACACGCCCAAGCAGTGCCTTCCCCATCTACACTGCTTTGTTTAATAGTGTAGTGTCCCTCCCACTGCCTCACCACTGCCGGAGCATTTCACTGACGTGTGTAGTTACACACCGCAGTGTGGACACAGCCTGCTTTTCACTGCAGTGCATAACTACACCTGCCCCACACGTCACTGCCAGCAGTGTGCAGTGTAGACATAGCATTAGCTTGTTTTCCAGGTCCCCTCCATTCCCTAGCATCAGGGGGTTCCTATACCCCATGAACCAAAAGTCAGTTTTAGTCAAAATTGGTTTATCAGGCCCCCAAGGATCCAGCATACACTCATCAGTTCCCCAAAATTATGAGGGGGCTAACAAGCTCCTTGGGGCTTTGGGAGAGCCCGTATTGACATGCCTAAGACTCAGAGGGGGTGGTGAACTCCCAGTGGCTTGATGGGATTTCTCCCCTTCTGCTGATCTCAGGAAGTCCACAAGGAGTAGCTGAATTCAATCGTGATCCCCTGTATTTATTTTTTTAAATGAATAGCATAGCAAAAAATGCCCCACTGAAGTGATTTGGAAGCAGAACTAGTTGCAGAGGGAAATTAATTGGAGGTCAGATTGCCCTAAACTCCTCAGTTCCTCTAGAATCCACAGGAAGCCAGGGCCATTCCATGCCAGCTCTGAGGCCCCTGAGTGCCCAGCAGCACACCCCTCCAGGAGTCACACACTAACTAAGTTCCTCTGTGCCGAAGGTGCACCTCTGAAAAGACAGATACAACCCCCAACCTCTTTCCCAGGTAACGCCCTTGGGGCCATTTAGGGATTTGATGCGTCTTCCCTTTAGTCCTGTTCCCATCCCCAGACCAAACCAAAGTGGGCCCACTCCTAGTGTTACTCTTTGGCTGCAGCTGAGTCTCAGAGGACAGACAGGGAGAGCAAGAGGAGAGAGTGAAGACAAGAAAAAGGAAAATAGATTTAAAAAAAGTGCTTAAAATTAACAGCACTCCTAATTCCTACCATGCTGATTCCAATATATTATTTATATATCTAATCAGGTCTCCAGTCCATTACTTCAAATGGACAAGAAATGAATATAACTGCAACCTGCAAAGCCTCAAGCAACCAGTGAACTAGTGTATTATATATATAAGAAGAGTAGGTATTGACAAAGGCTTTGCTCCTGGACTGTGCTGGAGGACGTAGCATTCCACAGACCAGATACTCTCCCACAAGGGCTATTCAAAATATGTAAAGTACAGTTTCAAAATTATTCTGCGGTTTTGGGACATGAACACATGCCCACTGAGTACAAGGTTGATTCCCACCAAATACATTTTACTTGTGATCTGGTTCAGATTTTAACTTAGTTATCTTGACCTCCAAAATCTAGTTAGTACCTTACAAGGACACCGTCAACTTAGTAATTTAGAAAATTGAGAAAAACTCTTTGTTGTTC
This sequence comes from Lepidochelys olivacea, assembly GCF_965140295.1. Lineage (NCBI taxonomy): Eukaryota > Metazoa > Chordata > Testudines > Cheloniidae > Lepidochelys > Lepidochelys olivacea. The sequence continues at coordinate 274,641,587 of NC_140411.1, forward strand.
CAGTTTGTTTCCTCTGTACATGTGACAGAACTTTGTATATAGTAGTTAAGCACTGATCCTGCAGAATGATGCAGGTGAACCCCTGAGTCTGTGCAGAGGCCCATCAACTTCACATTACAAGATCAGGGTCCTTGTTAGTTAACTACCCATATTGTTTGTGTCGGTCTTTCACACAACAACAGGAGTGCGAAAGACATTTTTAATAGGAGAATGTGATTATAAAACCACAGAAAAATTGGCCTGGGGAATTAAGAGCAGAGGTAGTATCTGAAAATACTTGTAACTCATATTTTGAAACTGACTAGTTGTCAAATTGCACCATCCCTTTACTATCTCATAGCAGCACCTAACTAACATGATTTATGTATCCTGCACATATTAACCATCATTCAAGAGAAACTGGCCAATGATTTAAGAAAGGCTTTCTTATGGGAAGTAGATCTCCCAGACATTGCAAAACTAATGAGAGACTTGGATTTCAAGGTCTTAGAAGATAGTGCCTTATCCAGAACTAATGCCATATTTAAATATTTTCTTCTAGGTGGTCAGGGACTAGAGGAACTGTCATTACAGTAACATATGGCATCCTCTGGGTATATTACCACATTCATAATAGGATAGAGTATGAGCTATTTGCTTCCAAAATTGACTCAGATACCCAAGTACAATCTGTTTAGAGGAAAATGAGCCAATTTAACTTTCAAATTGAGTTTCACTGTATGATTTATTGTGATGTTTATTCCTTTAGTAGTCTTGCACACTCGCCCATAGCTCCAAGAAGTTCAGACGAACTCATTGCCTCCAAGATCTAGAGTGCATTGTGTATTAAGGGTTACACTTTACTTGACAATATATATAAACAATGGTTGCCCTTTCATGGGTACATTAATGGGGACGCTGGAAGGAACTTCTCTCCAGCACTTCATAACAGTAGACAGGCATAATGTCATCTCAGAGGCTCCTGTGACAGCTCCCATCTTGGCCAACATACTGGAACTTTAGGTCTGGAGGTCCCTGGTTCAAAGCATAAATTGCTACAGCTTGAGTTAAAGTGAGATAGCCCAGTGGAGAAGGGGCTGTAATAATTCTTAACCTCTGTAGATCTGCACAGGGTGGTCGGTGGGGGCAACTCTCACACTCACACAGAGTTACGCTGCTTCAGAATAAGAGGGCCTAATAATGCTGCTGGCAGTCTGTTTGCGTAGGCTGAGTCCAACCTTCTTCCACCCTGCATTCCAGCTGTTGCCTGGAGGCCAGCTTTGGGAACAGCCTTACCTTCGGAGTATATCTTCTGATGTTGACACGGGTTCATTCCAGCACTTCTGGAAGCACTATGTTTGCCTCTGCCTCACACAAGAATAATGCCTCTCCTCCCCTTGAGTGGCTTCACTCAAGTTTTATGGCTACTCTCCCCCACTTGTGTACCAATGGCTCCAAGGGCCATAAATTAGCCTCTCTTAGTTTTCCAATTAGGTAATGCAGGATAAATTATTCCATGGAAAAACCCACTGGAGCTTGCAGCCCTTTTCCACTGACCCAGTCCTTTCCCCCTCCCCTCACATACTCTCTCATGGAGGAAAATTAATCTTAGGAGTAGCAAAGATCCCAGTGTTTTTTCTTTAAAAGGTTTTCATAATGTCTGCATCTTATAAATTTCCCCTGCTGTCACTGCCAATCCACCTGAAGCAAGAAGCTGAGGGAGCTGTACCAGACACAGGGCCTCCTCTCAGCTGCAGAGGAAAGGTTGCGTGCTGTGGGGCAGGCACATTGTGTGTAGGAAAGGCAGGTTGGTGTTGGAGGGAGGATGTCTTCCACTTAAATGAGATCTTTAAATATTTGCCCTGTGTGTATTTCAATTGAGTGAGGTACAGAGGAGAGGAGGGTAGAAAAGAGTAAGTGGCAGGAAGGACTGGGAGAAGATAGTAAAAGGTGGCCCGCTACGTTGCATGTTGTGGATGCCAGTGTCACAGCCTAGAGGAGTCTTCTTGTGCCATTTGTACAACACCTGAAGACTGTTTAGTACTTTCACCCACCAGCAACCCCACTATAATCACCTCCTGCTCCTGCGACTCGTAGTAAATGTTACACTACTTTTACTTCATATTTGAACATTCAGGCCCAGATCTTCAAATGGTATTTAGGCACCTAGCTCCCATCAATTTCAAGGGTGTTAGGCACCTAAAAACCTTTGGGAATCTGGGCCCCAGTGATTGGGGTGTTCCTTGAAGAGATCAGTGTGTTCATAATTGTGGCTGGTGTGCATTCCTTCTGGAGGCCAGACACAGCAGACTTGTCAGACGTAGTCCCTATTGTGGGGGGTTTGTCTTGCTGTGTGACATGCACCCAGCTTCAGTTATGACTTAAACATAATCCCTTCTGGTGTGCAGGCAGCAGTCCTAATAAGATTCCTAACAGGAAAACTCCCTTTAATTCAACAGGTAACAGCTGAGGTAGAGAGGTCCCCATTAGGGAAGTCTTTCTTACATGCATCAGACTAGCATAACTGGCAGCATACATTGTGCACCATATTTTTAACCCTTGAAGTTGCCTGCATACAAACGAGGACACCAGGGGTGCAACCGCATTTTCTTATGAAAGGGGCCTAGAGCTCTCTCTCCCCTGTGCTGCACCCAGCCCCAAGCTCTCCCCCCAGCAGTCTCACGTTGTGCTCAGCTCCACACTCTCCATCCCCTTCCTGCCCCTGCACCCACCCATGAGGTCTCCCCTGCTGCCTCCCCCGCTGCCTCCCCCACACCCACTCCTGACCTCTTTCATGCTGTCTTACCACCCAGTCCCGCATTGTCCCCTCTGCACCCAGCTCTACACACCCTCACCTCCTATCCCACTCTCCTCCCCCTACACCCAGCCCCCAGCTCTGACCCGGAGAGGCCATCAGGCTAAAAGCACCATCCCCACCCATGGGCCAGGTAGTTCTGGGAGTCCCAGACCCCATCTTCTTTCTGTGTCTCTACTTCCTCAGGAAGCACAAAAGCCTGGATCTAATCTTCCTGCCCTCCTGGGCATAGAGGGTTCCCAATGTCCATGGACAGTGGACTGCCTAGATGGTAGGGGGAGGAAGGAGAAGCAGGTATATGGGGTTTTAGTGCCACTCAAATTTGACCCTGACACTTCTCCATTACAGAGTGGGGCGGCCAGGCCAAATTTCCAGCTGTGGTGGAGGTGGGATTGGGACATCTGTGTCTCTCCACACTCCCAGCCCCTCATTGCACCCCTGAGCAACACCATGCTGGTTAAGTAACTGCATACATGCAGTAGAGACCAGAAATTTTGGGACTTTCTGCTCCAAAAGCCTCTACCCAGAGAGCAAGGGCCAGCTCCATTTCAGACCTCACAGTATCCACATGAGCAGGAAAGATCTGAGACTATAGACAGTGGGACCTTAGTACACTGTATGAGCTTGACTGTGTACTGTGTTGCCTCTACTGGGCTAGACCTAGAGCGACAACATCCCTATGTACTCAAAGTGGGTGTAAAATGCTTCTGAGTCAGAATTCTCCACTCCCTCCCAGAGGTCATGTTTTACAGCCAATTTGATCTCACTTTCCACAGGTGCAAACAACTACGCCAAGTTCAAGGCAAAGGAGAATCAGACTCTGCAAGTTTAAAGCTATGCCATCAGTAATGACCCCTTTTTGTAGTAGTATAAGATTAGCTCTCATGTCAGCTGTGAGCATCTGCTCTTGGCCATATTTGGTCTATTACAAGTTGTTGAATGAACAAACTGGGCAGCTGTGGAAACCCTTGTGGGACTAATATCTTCCGAATAAATGTCTCAGCAAAATAAACTATCAAGAAGAAAGCCTGTTCATTGCACGGCTCCAAAAATAGATGCACATTAAAAGAGAGTCAAGTGTTTTACAAAGTGCCCTGGCAACAAGAACTAATATTGCAGTCAGTTGTAAGTCCTAGGAATGCAAAGAGAGTTGAGCAAACGGCTAAGTTATAAACAGAGGTTGCTGCAGAGAAAGACAACACCCATAATGAGATGTGTGAAGGGAACCTCTGCACACTATAAATCTGATGCACTAAGTTCAGGAGGCAGCAAAATATCAGAAGAAAGAAAAGACTGACTCTTTTGGAAGCAATTTACAGGGAACTTCACATAAGCTTCGGAAGTACAGTTGAAGCAGCTGGAACAATTTCATTCCAAAGCATTGCACGTATTCCAATCCCAAAATAATGTTAATAATTCTTTTCAATGTAGGTTTTAGATTCTACTTCAGAAGATCCTTCTGATTGTCAGGAGGGAAAATTTTCCAAACTGCCACAAGCCCAATATATTTCCTGCACTGAGACAGGCTACATTGAAGTCAGTGCTTGATTCTGCTATTTGTGTCTTTGGAGTGCATTGCTGGATAGCATGCACTAGCAGCCAAAATAGCTGATTTTGTAAGACACAGTTTGTGGTGATGCATGATTGTGTTCTTCTTTGTAAAACTAGAGCTTCTGGAAACAAACACATTTATTGTAGAAAGGCAGAGATGAGGATTATTAAAAGTCACAACAAAGCAGTTTAAAAGGCACCCCAGGTTGGAGAATTGAGGGGACATGGCTGTCCATCAGTTCATATTGTACCCTGGGGCATGTCACAGCAAGCATTTAGTGAGGCCTGGGGCTTTGGCATGAGCTGGCACCTGATCTGCCAGCATCACAGGCAGTCAAAAGGATGCTTGAGGAATCTGGGAGATATGTGCAGGATGTCAGGAAGTTACAATAGGCTAATTTTACTCACACAGGTATACACACGTGCGGCAATACATACACACCCCTACACAAAGACACACAGTCTCTTACACACATACAATGCATGCATGCACACACTTGTCTACACAGAGACACCTTTTCATACACTTTTCCAGGGTCTGCCTAAATCACGTAGCTGGGAAGGGAGGAGCGTGGGCTGGAGGAAAAAAGATGGGGGTGGGGGTGGAGGAGAGAGGATGGGGAGGGAAAGAGGTCAAAGATGAGAGCAGGGTGGGGGTGAGAGGGGGCAGTGAAGGTGAGAGGAGGGAGTATGGGGGGTGTTTGGAGTGGTGGGGATGCAGGGGGAGGCAGAAGACTACAGGTGCATGAAGATGTTGGGGGCACAGGGGTGTATAGGGACATAATGGGAGTGCAGCAGTGTATGGAGGCGAAAGGGGTGCAGGGCTATGAGAGGTGAGGAACATGGGGGTGGCAGCTCTGGGAGATGGAGAGGATGGGTGGGAGAGCACTGTAAAGGGTACAGAGCTGGGATGGGTAGGTGTGGGGGGCAGGACAGGATGGGACAGGGAGGGATTCAATGACGGGAGGATGGGGGTATGGGGGGGGTTGGGGCTGGGAGGGATGCAGTGAGGAGGATGGGGTTGCAACCCCATTCCCAGCACTCGGAGATGGGGATACACATACCTCTAACTCCTGGGTGCTGGCGATAGGGCGACAGACTGACCGTGGTTCACCACAGGGTATGCGCCGCAGCTCGAGCCCAGCCACACAAGGAGCAGGAGGAGAAGAGAGCCAGGCAGCATTCCTAAAGCAGAAGATACCAGAGTCGACCCTGTCTGGTTCTAGTATCAAGGATCGCATGGACAATATACTCATCATGGTCTTAAATGTGTTAGTGGGGTGATTGGGAGCAGTGGGGAAATCGGTCCTGAATGTGGGGCTTCAGGAGTGATGTATAGAAAATTGAGTGCATTGAAAGACAACGGGGTAAATCAAGTTCATAGGTGAATGGGTTAAACTTTTCAGTGAACTTGGTAGAAGCCAAAGAACTGAGAGTCCAATTCACAAGAAGGCCTGTTCACATGTAGGCGTTTCATTGGAGACATGCCTTCTGGATTACCAAAAGGGCCAGGACTCTTCTGGTGTTGAAGTTCCGCATATTGTTTGTAGCTCTTCTTGGCATCCTCCAGGTGAACTTTTAGGTCATCTTGTGTTTGACGTATCTGTTGTATCCAGTACTGGGCTGCTGGGTTATGAGAAGTTGTGAGTAGCCCCAGGTAGGACTGAGTGTGGAACCTCATAGTTTGTGATGGGGGGAGTGGAAAGGAGGGAGGCTCTGTCCCTTAGCAGCAAGTTCTGCACTATTGTTTGCGAATTCTGCCTGAGGAAACATCAAGGAGCAGTCATGCTGGTGGAAGTTTATGTAGCACTGAAGATTTTGCTCCAGGATTTTGGTTGGTTCTCTCTACTTGAACATGTGTCTGAGGGTGGTAGGCAGAGGAGAGGGAGGAGCAGATGCCCAAAATCTGGAGAGCTTCTTGCCAGAAGCGGGAGCTAAATTGTGCACCATGGTTGGAGACAATGTGCTCCAGGAGGCCATGGAAGCAGATGACTTTGTTCACTCAAAGCCAGGCATTTTCCTGGGAGGATGATAGGTCAATTCAGGGAATGAAATGTGTCATATTTGTGAAGTGGTTCACAACTGTCAGAATGGTCAGACTCACTGGACTAGGGTAGCTCTGTTACAAGATCTAAGGTGGTAATTGTCCAGGGGGCAGATGAAATCTCAAGGGGTTGCATGAGTCTGAGGGGTTTATTGTATGGCAACTTGGAGCAGGCGCATACAGTCACATAGGCCTGCACTGTGGCCCGATGAGACACCTCCAGAAGACATGAGAGACTAGGCTCTGAGTTTTAAAGTGGCCAAAATATCCTGTCAGAAGGGTGTCATGACATAGTTGTAGGGATGTAGTCCTCAGAGGCCCAGAGGAATATTATTACACCTCTTTACTTACATTACTCCATCTTGGACATTGAGGGACATTGTGGGGTTCCTTACTTATAGCTTCCTTCTTGTCAATCAATCAAGCATGAAAAGAATAAGGCCCATTGAACTAATCACTGGTTGAGGGCTTTGGCCATATGCAGATATTCAAGGTTCTGTATACCTGGATGGGTTACTGGACCCCTTCTAAATAGTGTTGCCACCCTCAGTTGCCCAGAGTTTTGTCCAAAATTTCATAGTTTTGTTCGATGAGTGAGAGTTTCCTGGAATAAAAAGGCACAAAGATGTAGCAGTTGTTGAGGACTATATCTTTGGGAGAGCACTGCTCTGATTGCCAAGTTGAAGGGTCCACTTCAATGTTGAAAGCCTGCTTGGAGTCAGGGTGGACCAATATGAGAGTGCTGGTAAACATGCGTTTTACTTGCTCAAAGGTCTACTGGGCCTCAGGAGACCAGAAGAACATGGTGGTGTTTGAGGAGCAGAGCAGCGTGAGGGGCAAGCCACTCAAAAAGCTTTGAGATGAACCACAATAGAAGTTCACAAATCCCAGAAAACTATGTAGTTCACAACTGTGCCATGGCACTGACCAATCAAGGATTGCCTTTACCTTGTATTGGTCCACTTTGATACCAAGGGGAGATAGGATGAACCTTAGGAACCCTATGGGGGAATGACCAAAGGGAAATTTTTCTAGTAGGCACATTTGTCAAACCACAGGGCATCAAGAATTATTTGAGGTTACCGTAATGTGTTTGAAAGGTGGTCTTCTATTCGTCCCTAGCTCTAACATGTATGAGGTTATACTCCCTCAGAGGTCTAGATTTGTGTCTATCTGGGTGGAGCTCACATTGTCCATTAGCTCAGGGATCTATGTTAATGGGTACTGGTTTGTAACAGTGACCTGATTCAGGGCCCGACAGACCACACATAGTCAGAACTTCCATCCTTTTTTTTTTTTATTTTTTAACAAAAAGAGGACTGGAGCCCCGGCAGGTGAAATGCTCTTATGAATAAGTCCCTGAGTGCACTTCTTCTGAAGATAGGTGTGAAATGTGGCTAGTTTCTGAGAAAAATTCAACTTGTAGTTCATGCCTGCTGATAAAGGGATTGTGGAGGGCCAGCCACGAGATACACAGGGTCAGAGGAAAGTGTGGGGAGTGAATGGCACTGAACTGTAAGGTTTCTTGATGCCCTTGAGAGGAACAGTTTCCATAGCCACTGGTCTGGAGGATAAGAGGGACATGTTGATCTCCTCTACCAGGTCTGGAAGGGACGTAGGCTACAGAGGAATCTGTAGTTCCTGGGCTGCTTCTGCATTGATAAAAGTTGTCTGCTGCACCCAAGTCAACGAGGGCCTCCTGTGGAGAGAGAATTGTTAGGAATGCACAGGATTTGTAACGCCTCGACTGCTACTTGTAGGTGCAGTGCCAGTCGAAGGAAGCAGTACTGTGTTCATCTCAGGACCTCAGTTTGGGTTTCAGGGAAACAGTGTTAGGATGCCCAGGCTATCCCTCTTCACCAAACCTGGGCTGGCTCATTTTCCGCATTCTGTCAGACTGGGTTCCCTAGTGTGGCCTGCTTTACCACAGTAGTAACACAGGTTAAGGAGTCACTATCACTCTCTCACTTTCAGGCTTGAGTTGCTAGCAGGTCAGGTCTATCTGCATTGGGTCAACCGGTGGGGAAGAATCCAATAGTGGGGGGGGGCATGGTTGTGATGCCCCTCTTTTTTCTTACCATTGCTCGTGAAGACGATTAATAATATGGATAACAAATTTTCTAAAGGTGTCCAGACCCACCGAGGTCTTGATTTGGGCCAGTTCATCCTTGACCTCATCCCACAAGCCCCCCATTCCATTCCTTGTATCATACAAGATGGTTGAAGTGAGCTACATAGAAAGCAGCTGTGCCCCAAACCTGCTGGTGTTTCTGCAGGATGCCCTCAGCAGAAAGGGTGGGATTGGAGTAACTGAAGATGGTTGATATCACCTGCTGGAAGGCATCCCAGTTGGATAGAACTGGACTGTTGGCTTCCAACAGGGGAGAGGCCCAGACCAAACCTCTAGCTGCAGGAAGATTACTAAGACTATCTTGGCATGGTTGGAAGCATACTCCTGTGGTTGAAGCAATAACATGAGGCAGCACTGATTCATGAAGCCTGGGAATTTAGAGTGGCTTCCATTGAAGCACTCTGGCAGAAGGACAGCAGTTTCCAGCTCAGGTGACAGAGCAGCCAGATAGGCACAGGGTTCTCTGCCTGGAGTTGAGGGACTTCCTTCCACAATGCCTGATTCTCAGTGGCCAGCTATGTGTTCGGCACTTTCAATGCTCTGTTGTCTGCTTGGAGGCAGATCACCTGCTTGTGCAATGCCAATGCCCATCTGGGGCGTGGGGAACTCCACCAGGTTCATCCTTGGTTGGACCCATTCAGGAGTTGGTAGTGGTCTGAGCAAGCTGTAAGGCATGGGACATGGGTGTCCAGCCCTAATGGTCAGTATCAGGAGCCTGGAACCAGAGCCAGCGTCAGAGCCAGAGACAGTCAGGAGTCAAGTTAGGGGTTGAACCTGGAGTCAGCATCAGGGGTAAAGCATAGGAGCAGGGACTTAGAGTCAGACAGGAAAGCAGGAACCAAGAACTGATGGAGGTCTGGGATTAGGAGAGCAGCAACCAGGAATGTGTGGGAAGGCAGAGTCCATAATAACAGTCTGCCAAGTATTCACCTAGGTGTCATACAACTTTCTGTGCCTCTTTCTGGTTTAAATTGTGCATCCCAGTCAATCAGTGAGGCTGGAGGTCTTTCCCAATCAGGAGGAAGTGATCTCTTTAAATTTTTTCTCCCATCTGATTTGGCTCAATTGCTTTCTGCTTTGTGAAACTGGCTCTTTTAAAACAAAGTATATATTATTGGTCTGGACTTTATTTTGCTTGCATTTAACAGATGTAATCGAGTCATAATCACTTGCATCTAAACAACCACTGATATTTACATCTGTGATAAATTCATCTTTATCTGTCAAGATGAGGTGTAATATAGAAATAGGATGCAACACCTGTGTTAGGAAGTTGTCAGCTATAATTTTTAGAAATTCCAAGAATGTTTTAAAATTGGCAGCATAAGACTGCCAGCATGTGTCACTCAATGTAGCTTGTTCTGCCTGCATATTATAGATAGGTGCTTAAGGAGCCATGATGCTTCCCAATTCTAATTGTCCAGAATTCCTTAGCCTCTCTGATGCTCCACAGTCTCTGTACTTTTCCTTCCAGGCCACAATTTTTTTAGTCTAGTATGGGCACCAACTTGTTCTTCATACACAGGCAGGAGAGAAAACTTGGCACTTCCATTGCTGGTCACAGCCACAGTTTCATGGCTGGCCATTTAAAATCCCCTCTCCTGCAAAGTTCAATGACATTCAGATTCAGGGTTTCAGTTTAGCCTACTACACATAGTGGCCAAAATTATGAACTTCTGATCTGGGTCTGCATTAGATGACAACTCCCCTTCCTCCTCAAAAGCTCTGGGGTGTTTGAGTTGAGGGATTAAAATTGGGGACAATTCTAATGTTAATAGAAATTCCTATTTCAAAATGTCTGTAGTACCTTTCCCATTTTGTCCTTGTTACTATTTGTGCAGACCAAGAAGTGAAAGTGGCTGTTTTTAAATGCCTCATCTTTAGGTCTTGTGGATTCTGAATGTCAAGACCCTAAATTGAAAGAAACTGCCTGATGACACCTTGCCACTGTTGATTTTGAAGTATGAACAGTTATTACCACCCCTCCTGCTTCATGAGCCAGGTGACAATGAAACCACTTTCACTGATTTTTAATGAAAACTTCACACTAATATTTTTGTATGGAACATGATTAGCTAGGAGGTACACATGTTATATCTGTATCAGCGTCCGTATTAGCAGTATAGCCTGCTAGTGCACCCCTTCCTCCCCACAAACCGAGACATATTTTTCTTGTAGTCTCAGAGCATGCTCACTTAAAATGTACATATTCATTCAGGAGAATTAATTTTCAAACACTGGACAATTATAGACATTAACAGCTTCTAAACCAAACACACACCACGCACCATTACATCTGTGTGGCTCTCTCGGTTTGTGCTTGAAACCAAGGATTGCCAAGGCTAAGCCTAACCAAAAGAGCTGCAGAAAGGTGTGTCAGCTAGACATACTTCACAAGAAGGCACCTGCACAGACATTGACAGTTCTGCAGATCTTTGGGTAGTATGCTGATCAGCAAGTAGTATTTTCAAGGGCTTTGTGACCAGTTTTGGAGTCTACACTGAACACAAGCTACTAGCAGGTGAGTATACCTGGTCTTTGACAGGTACAAAGACTTCAACAAAGGATCCAAGCTGAAGCAAGGCTACAAAAGCAAGCAGCATGCATCAGTTGCTTACCCCCAACAGCCACCTCCACCAGAAAGTTGCCTTGATGGTTACTGAAAATAAGAAACAGTTGATTGACATCATTTGTACAGAACTCATTCAAGACAAGAAGTTCCATTAACAACACACACTAAAGCATAAGCTAGCTATCACAGGCAAAGACAATACCCCAGCTGAAATAAACCAGGGAAGCACAGTGATCTACAGAAGCTCTGGCCACCTCAAATGAGGAAGTCAAGAACATCTTTGTACAACAAATGTGGCAGGGTGGGATGAAATGTCCCTATTTCAAAATGCTTAACAATGATAGAATGTCATTAGGCAGATTCCTAAAATCTTGAGATACAGAATCCACAAAAAACCTTGTATAGACCTTGAAGGAAGATCAAAGTGGTTGCTGGACTGAAAACCATTATATTTTTACTCCCCTTTTTCTCCTCCCCTCCCAACCCTACTAGGAAGGTTTTCAAAGCAAGATATTCCGAGGCAATTTTCAGAAATATATCAACAGGAGTGAAAGATAATCTTGTAAGATCTTGTACTATAATTGAATACTGTGGTAAACCCAGGACAAACAGCTACAAAAGGGGGGGGGGTAGTAATTAGTCCCAAGGGATTAAAAGGCCCCTCCCTATCCACTGAGGAGACAGAACCAGGTGGCAATAAGGTTCAGCTGAAAAGGGGTTGCTAGAGAACCAATTAGGTTCAGCTGACTCCAACTACTTGGGACCTTTTTAAACCCTCTCCTGGGTGGTAGGAGGGAGAGAGTGAGTGAGGGGGAGTAGGGAGGTTGCTAGTAGGCTGTTTGCAGCAAGACACCAGACCTTCCCAGGAGGGAAGGAAAACAAGCACAAGGGACTAACTGAGGAGAGGAGAGGAGTAGCAGGACCCTGTGCCACCTATAAGGATTTGCCTTGCCCCAAACCTGAGTCTCCAAGGCTAAAAAGGACTGAGCCTACTGAGGTGAACAAGGTATTTTGCCATAATACATATAATAGGTGTTCACACAAATGGCCTAACAGATACCTTGCTAGTTATTTGTGTGTACATTTTCCTGACTTGCATTCACAGGTGTGGTCTAAAATTTCATTTTAAAATGTGTTAAAATATATGCAGAATTCTGAGTGGATACAACAGCCAACAGGTGAGACTAATAGCTTGCTACAAGTTACCTGCCTAGTGAACCATAGAAACAATATGCTGTAATAAACTGCAGTACATACAACCATGAGTAAAATAAACAGTTTGTAAAGAGTGAAAATGTTAACTTTCAAAATGATGGACTGAAGATGAGGAATTAGATTATGTTCTTTGGCTAAAAAAAACATATTAAGCACTTCAATTAGTACAGATTGGCTGTAGTTACTTTGGCATATGAATGGAGTCCACTGTAAAGATACATTTGAACAAGCCTATACATTACACAAAGAACAGATGCTAGGTCAAAACAAATGCTATATTTCTGTCAGATCTTATTGAGATATATTACAAGTAAATATTTTGGCGTTAGTGGTAATGGTTGAGAAGATTTACAACTGTTTGTTCAGGTTACTATTTGTCATGAAGGCAGAGATTTTGAAAACAAAAGTGAAAAATGAAACTAAACTTAGCGCTCTTGATTATAATTTTGGAAAATTATGTTTTGATTGCACAGAGCAGAACGGTCCCAAATAAGAAATACCTAAGACTGGAAGAAGCTAGGCAGTGTTTTGACAGGAGGATACCAAGGCTTTTATTTATGCAGCTTTCTGATGGAGAATAAGAAAAGTTCTTTGGAAGAAGAGCAGTACAAAGGGTTTGATGTCTCATTTGAGATATATGAGGGTATTTCTCATGAAAGAAAACATAAATTCCTGGGAGACAAATTGTAGATTAGAAAAGAATGTGTGTCTTCCAGTCACATACTATGTTGATAGCAGCTAATAAGATATATAATGGGGCTAGGCACTTCCATCTGCCAAGGTAAAGGTCTTAACATGGAGCTAATAAGGTCAGTCAGGTCACATTAAAAAAAATCTTATTGAAGATAGTCACTGTCTTGGGATTTTCCTGATAGGATTAAAAATTAAAGTGATAATTCAGACTATGGTAGGAGACTATACTGTAATAGTAAACCAGAGTAATCCCAGAGAGACTGAGAAACTCTTACCTGTCAAGAGGAATGACATTTGAGAAGCTGACAGACAGAATCAGAAGCTACAGAAGAGCTAGAGCTGCCTTTAAAGTAAATAGGAAAAAGTAAACCTGGCATGACCCAAGCATATGATACACAGAAGCAATAATTAACATGGGGTTAAATTAAATATCAACAGAAATTGCTTTGATTGTTTTGGAACTGATACTAAGTATATTTCACAGGGTTTGACTCCTTTACAACACTAGACCACAGGAAGATGTGTAATTTTCAACACTTTGACCAAAATACATTCTGTATCACACTAATCTGCCAAGAGTCTTTTTTAAAAAAATCTCTCATTATGCAGTATTCTCAAAAGGTACAGACTAGTTCTGACATCCTTTCTGAAAAGATATAAACTTCCATATGGTACCATTCATAGAGTGCTGAAATGTATCAGTGTCATAGGACCACTAACTAAACAGATCGTTGACTCAGCAAAAGCCTCAAAGCATTTGTTTTATCCATTGTATAAAGGCTTTTCCCTCTTAAAAAAAAACCTATTATAAAAAGGTACTAAATATTCTCTCATAGCTAAGTCTTAAAGATTCTTCTATCATTTTTGTTACCATTTCTCAGCTACTTTCAGTGGAGCTTCTCATTCTCTTTCCCTTGATTTTTCCCCCCCACTCTTTTAATCAGTTCGCTTTCCTGGTTCACCTCCAACCTTGCTGATCATTCCTTCATCTCTTTTGGTGGTTCATCCTCTCCCTTTCATTCCATCTGTTGGTGTTCCTCATGCTTCTACTCCTCAGTCCCTTCCTCCTCATTCTCTAAACTTGCCATCCACAAATGTTCTACTGGCTTCCTCTACCACAGTTATGTGAATGATGCCCAAATCTACCACTCTATCCTTGACTTCTCCTGCTTTGCCCAGTCTCACATCTTCAAATACCTTTCAAACCTCTCTTTTTGGCTATCCCACCACCACCTGTAACTCAGTCTCCTCCAAACTCAACTTCTCTTCTTGATCCCACTAAACTTCTTTCTCACACTATTATTTTTCATGTCTCCCAAATCCTCAGCCTCTGTATCATCTCCAGTTCCTCTCCCCCCTTACTCAGTCTTCTGCTAGGCCCTATAGCTTTTTCCTCTTTGATGTAATCAAATTCTACCCTTTTCTCACTATTCCCACTAGAAAAAACTTGGCTCACACCTTGTGCCTTGATTTCTTTAACCTTCTTTCTGGGATTCTGTGATGGGGTTATATAAACCCCACACTGGGCAACCAGGGATTAATGTGCTGCTCTAGGCTCAGCCTGTCCTGCCCCACCAACCCTACAACAGAGGCACAGACCAGACAAGAAGTCAAAAAGGAGCACAACAGCTCACTTGGAGGCAAACCTTTTATGTTGGATCATATTAAACAAGTTCTGTATTAAAATCACAAATGAGTTTGATACCCTGGAATTTAAATTATGGGGAATTACTAATTAAGAGGTCTCTTGGTCTCTTATTTTTACTGTTTCTCCCTCTCTCTGTGAAATTTGCAAGCTGCTAATTGTCAATACATCCTAAAACCGAGTCTGTTCTCAAAGCAATACTTTAACAGAAACAGCACACAGAGACTCCCTGCCCTTTTATTGTAGTTAACGCTTTAACAATTGTGATTAAAATAGAGAGGATGTATGTGGATGGATGCTTGGTGTGAATAATAAATGAATGATCACGGAAGTGCCAGCCTAGGAGTTCAGTATTGATCGGCCAAAGAATGCGCAGAGTGGAGACAAACAGATTGGAATCCACCCAACAGCCTCAAGTATGGGAGAACCAAAGAACAAGAACATCTGGCAGCATGGAGCTGTCAGGAATGTGCCATCTGCTGATTGATTCAGCAACAGCATGATGAAGCAATTCCCATAGACTGGCATAGGAAGAAATTCCTATAAAAATGGACTTTGGGGTCTGATTCTGCAAACCAACTTCCAGGAGCATCAGATGAGCATCTGACAAGGCCCTGCTCCCTCCTCATGTCCAGGCCACCTGGCCAGTGGCTTGGCATGAGCAACTCTAAGGCTGGCAACTATAATAACAACCTAGCAGAACCTGTGTGTGCGTATGAATGAATGTGTGAATAAATATGAAATTGAATGGAATGTTATAGCTATGATTCTTTCTATATTCAAAACAAACGTGGCATTTTGTCTTTTCCCCTTTAAGATCCTGCTGGTTTTTATTTTATTGGTATAACAAACCTGCAGCTCCTGAGAAAAGAGCTGAGGGAAAGCAGGATCTCTCCCTACAACAACTGCACGAAGGTCCCTCCCTGAGGGAAGGGAAGACATGCTGCAGATACACCCTGAGAGCGTGGCATTTCCATCTCACCTACTCATATGAACTCAGTTGATTTGAGTTAAGTTCCCCCCTTTTTGTCAAGGACTACCCCAGCAGGGGAGAGACACTTGGAACTAGGGTTGCCAACATTGTATTTCAAAAATAAGTGTTTTCTTAGCACCCATGCCCCACCCCTCTTCCAGATACTATCAGTAATAAGCAGTACTCTGCTACATTCACAAGTGGTAGTTTCTGAGTGCTGCAAAAAGCAGGAAGAAATACCCATCTTGTACAGAAATGAAGAAACACTTCCAGTTATCCTACAAAGTTATGTAAACTTTGAGCTGGCTTTTAATTAAATCTATGTTGCATCTGTATGGAACCATCTGTATGAGACCATTTATTCCTCATTCATAAAAAAATTCTCTCTACAAGTGCATTTGATTCCAGTACATTAAATACAAATTACATCATTTAGAGCAAGATTTAAAAGTTTTCTTTTCCACACTTCTGAAACATATACATCCATGTTCACTGATAGATTTAGAAATGTCATTTCTTGATGACTGACTGGTGCAGTATTCCTTCTAGAACTGGTCCATGTTAGGATTTCCCTCATTTTGAATGCATCTGTTACATCCTCAAGCTCTGAGAAACTAAGCTTCTTGCAGAGACACATGGGTTTCAGCTTCATCACTGAGTGTCAGTAGAGAAATTAAACCATTTATCAATGTACAAAAGCATATAGTCCTAAAACTTCATGAAGTCATGCATTACCTTTGCTTCTTGTTGTAGTTTTCCCATCAGTTGTTTGGCTTTGTAATAAATGAAAGGAGTGTCCTTTTTCCCTCAGGGTCTTAAAGTCCAGCAATGCAAAAATCCCTTTAACATACCTGTCCCTTCTCTGACCCCACTCACAGTTGCTGTCTTTCGCCAGTGCAGCCCCAGAGTTTAGAGATTCATCTGCAGAATTTACCTCCCACCCTAGGTGGGAGGGGGAGTAAGAAGGCAGCTTACACACTGCACTGGTCAGGCACTAGCTCATCACTCCAACAGCCAATTGGCCTGACTCTGCAGGGCTCTGCTCTGGCCCCCTCCACCAGCTACTCTGCTGGCCACTTGCCAGGCCTCTCCACCAGTTGCTCACTCTCCAAGATGTCTTGAGGACCCCCCCACACACTTAACACAGCTCTCTGTAATTTCAGCTGTTAGTGGGGGAGCCTTACTGCTAATGCACACTGTCCAGTCTCTTGCAATAGAAACACTGTCCCAAAGTAAGTATTAGACCTAGGTATCAGTAATTTCAGCTCTGCAGCATGTAACAAGACTCTATATTGAGTCTAAATTAGATCTTTTATTATATCATGAAGAGAGGAAGGGTTAAATGGTATCTGGGACCCTTAAACAACACCCACACCACCAAACACCTCTCCCCATTCATTGGGCTTTGGAACCCATGTCCCCTACCTAGCACATGCTGCTCTGTTGAGGGTGAGTCCCTCCGTTGGGGTATGCCAGGTACAGTTCTGCTGCCCTCAGATCACACAACAAGGATAACACTTTATTACTCGTACCCCAACAAACAAGGAGACTGGGGATCCAACACCAGCCACAAGTGATCATTTGGGCAAGCAATCCCACCATGCTGAGCACCTAGGCAGGATGGGTGTGTCTATGCAAACAAGATCAGCTTCTGAAGTCTTTCCATAGCTCACCACTAGAGGTCAGGGGAGAGCTCATCCAAACTCTGCTTACACATTTTTGCAAGTAACGTGGGCTATGTGTGCAGGGCAGTTTGCCTTCGAAATGCGGTCATTTTCAGTACAGAACAACTGCTACACCGAATTGTGTTGGCATAGTTCACATTAATGCAATTAACACTAAGCTGGTGTTTCTCTAGATAGGTCGTTACAGTACAATGAATGCCTTTTGCAGATTCATGACTATCTTCACAAAAATTGAGCAGCTTGCACTGAATGCCGTCTGATACAGTGATACATTGCAGGCACATTGGAAACCTCTTCCTGTTCCCCTTATTTGAGACATTGGTCACTTCAGAGAAATACACGTACTGTTCTGGTGGTAATAAATCCCATAAACAATCCCCCCTCAGACTTTGGGGTCAAAACATTGGTCACTAATAGCTCCTGCTTGGGTTCTTCCCCAACACAATTTGTTTGCAATATTTTCAGTGCATCCCAACCCTCCTGCACCCCACAGTACTGCTAGTGTAGCCCAAAATCTTTGGGGGGAAATTAGACATGTGAATGCTTCCAGGGAGAGGTAATTAGAGCGTGGAAATATGGGGAAATAGGAGGAGAGGGTTTGGGGGCTGAAGTGGGATTATGAGGAGGTGGATAAATAGGGACTGGTGGCAGAAGAGGTGAAAGAGGTGAATGGAGACTTGGGGGAGTGAAGGGGTGGGATACTGGGAAGGGGAACATGGATTGAGTGGCAGGGCTTAGGAAGACTAGGGAGAGGGGTACCTGTCCTCTCCAAATTCTCCCCTCCTGTGAGTGTACACACTCAGATCTAGGGGGCTCTGAATACCCCTTCCTGCACTGCACATCTGACACCTTGCCCCTCTGGGTGTCTAAAATCTTCCTGCAGCTCCCCATGTGTGAACCAGGATTTGGGGGTCCCCTTGCCTGGAGTTGAACACCCCCTCCCTATCTTCTCTCATGCTTTTGGGAGGGTCTGAGGCCGCCATCACTATCCCTCATATAAGCTAGGATCTGGAGAAATCCTGCTCCTTTGAGTGGGGAGCTGAGAATGGGTATATTTCACATCTATCACAGGCTCTCTAAAGTGCTCAAGGAGGGGGAAGGGAACATCCAGTAAAATGAATGGAGCAGTTTGCAGGTCTGAGCTATTGTTTCAGTTTGTATTCATCTCCTTGGGGTGTTCTCATTCAGCTGAGAACATCTCATTGAGGAGAATGAGTCACTTCACACCTTTCAGAGCCCCCTATGCTGCAAATGGAAGTGTAGAGGAGTCTGCCCTCTCCCGGCCATGTGCCTCTATCCCTTGTCTATCTTGAATGGAAACTCTTCTAAGGGCTAGTCTACACATCTGGGGCCATTTCCCTTGGGCGGGAAAGCTGGATGCGCTGCAGCTGGACTTTGTCTTTGTAGAAGACCGTATAGGGTAGTTCCAAGGTAAGCACCCTAATCTCAGAGACCCAGTGGGTGGACGTTATCACAACTAGGAACACGACCTTCCAGGACAGGAGGAGAGAGCAGGAAGCCAGAGGCTCAAAGGGGGGTCCTGTGAGCTGTGACAGAACAAGATTCAGGTCCCATGCTAGAATGGGGTCCCTGACATGCAGGTAGAGGCTCTCTAGGCCCTGGAGGAACCTGGCAGTCATGTCCTGGGTGAAAATGGACTGACCCTCGAGCAGTGGATGGAAGGCTGAAATAGCAGCCAAGTGGATCTTGATAGATGAAAGGCACAGGTCTTGGAGCTTGGGATGCAAATAGTCCAGGATCAACTGCAGCAAGGCCCACTTGGGCTGAATACCTTTATCCAAGGTCCAACAAGCAAACCACTTCCGTTTGGCCAGATAGGTTGTTTTGGTGAAGGGCTTTCTGCTGACCAACAGGACCTGCTGGACAGCAGCTGAGGACTCCTGCTCCTCCACATTTAACCATGCAGCAGCCAAGTAGTCAGGTGCAGCACTGCCAGGTTTGGATGCAGAAGACTGCCATGGTTTTGGGACAGCAGGTCCAGCCTGAGTGCAGCTGTAACAGAGCAGCCACTGAGAGGTCCAGCAGCGTGGCACGGCCACACCAGTGCTATGAGGATTACCTCTGCCCTGTCCTATTTTATTTTCATGAGGGCTCTGAATCGGCAGCACTGGAGGGAAGGTGTAGAACAGAGTCCCTGACCACAGGAACAGAAAAGTGTCTGACAGGGAGCCTCTGTCGATCCCTGAATTGAGCAGAAAACGTGACATTTCCTGTTCTTTCTGGATGCAAACAGATCCACCTGGGGAGTTCCTCACCTCTAGGAGAGGCACATATGAGCAGTGGTAAGAGGGTGGGTTTGCATGCATGATATGAGGTCTGCCATAGCTTGGAACTGAGCCTTGGAGAGGAAGACTCTAGCTTGAGTAGAGTCGAGGATCTCTCCAATGAATTCTATGCATTGTACTGGGATTAAGGTAGACTTTTTCTCATTTATTAACAGCCACAGGTCATGACAGGTGGAACAAACCAGATTGAGATGCTGCCGCACCTGATCCCAGGACCAACCCTTTATTAGCCAGTTGTTGAGGCAGGGGTAAATTTGAATACCCCGGCACCTCAGTTAAGCAGCCACTGATGCTATGAACTTCGTGAATGCTTTTGGGGCTGACAAGAGACCGAATGGAAATGTTGTGCATTGGAAATCATGCTTGCCCAGTGTAAAACAAAGGAAGTGCCTATGCCCTGCTGTCAAGGTTCCTTCCCCACTCTGAACTCTAGGGTACAGATGTGGGGACCTGCATGAAAGACCCCCTAAGCTTATTCTTACCAGCTTAGGTTAAAAACTTCCTCAAGGTACAAACTTTGCCTTGTCCTTGAACCCTGTGCTGCCACCACTAAGTGTGTTAAACAAAGAACAGGGAAAGAGCCCACTTGGAGACATCTTCCTCCCAAAATATCCCCCCAAGGCCTACACCCCTTTTCCTGGGGAAGGCTTGATAAAAATCCTCACCAATTTGCACAGGTGAACACAGACCCAAACCCTTGGATCTTAAGAACAATGAAAAGCAATCAGGGTCTTAAAAGAAAAATTTTAATTAAAGAAAAAGTAAAAGAATAACCTCTGTAAAATCAGGATGGTAAATACCTTACAGGGTAATCAGATTGAAAACATAGAGAATCTCTCTAGGCAAACCCTTAAGTTACAAAAAGACACAAAAACAAGAATATACATTCCATTCAGCACAGCTATTTTACCAGCCATTAAACAAAAGAAAATCTAATGCATTTCTAGCTAGATTGCTTACTAATTTAACAAGAGTTCTGAAGAGCATTCCTGAACTGGTCTTAGCAAAAGCATCACACAGACAGACAGACCCTTTGTCCCACCCCACCCTCCCCCCCGCTCCTGCTTTGAAAGTAACTTGTCTCCTCATTGGTCATTTTGGTCAGGTGCCAGCAAGGTTATCCTAGCTTCTTAACTCTTTACAGGTGAAAGGGTTTTGCCTCTGGCCAGGAGGGATTTTATAGTTCTGTATACAAAAAGGTGGTTACCCTTCCCTTTATATTTATGACACCTGCGAAAATGGAAACACGCATCCTTCAAGTCGAGTGCAGCATATCAGTCTCCCAGATCCAGTGAGGGGATGATGGAGGCCAGGGAGACCATGAGAAACTTCAACATTTTGAGGGACTTGTTGAGATGATACAGGTCCAAAATGGGTCTGAGACCCCCTTTTGATTCCTGGATTAGGAAGTAGCGGGAGTAGAACCCCTTTCCTTTCATGTCTTGAGGGTCCTCCTCCACCACCCCCACGCGCAAGATGTTCTCAACCTGTTGGACGAGGAGTTGCTTGTGAGAAGAGTCTCTGAAGAGCAACGGGGAAGGGGAGTAGTAGAGAGGGACAATCGGCCACAAACTGCCCGGTGTAAACCTGAGGATATTACTTTGAGCACCCAACGGTTTGAAGTCAGCTGAGATCAGGCCGACCGGAAGGGGCGGAGGCAGTCAAGGAAAGAATGGGAGGAGTGGATCTGGGAAGTGACAGGGACGTTGTCCTCAAGCGCACCCTCAAAATGACTGCTTCTGGCCTCCTTGGTTCCTGGAAGGGCCATGCTGAGCAGGCAAATGGGAAGATGAGTGTCACAGTTTATATGCCTTGTCTCTATCCTGTCTCCTGTAGGTGCTCAGCCATGGAGTCCCCAAATACCTAGACTGTGGATGTGGAGGGCAGAACTTCTTCCTTGCCTGCTGAGGAGTATGAAGGCCCAAGGAGAGGAAGGTGGCACGGGAGTCTTTAAGGCCATGGAGTCTTCAGACTGTGAACTCAGAGAAGAGCCCCACCCCCTCAAACGGGAGGTCCAGTATAGTGGCCTGCATCTCCTGGGATAACCCAAAGGACTGCAACCAGGAGTTGTACCTCATGGCCACCACGGAGTCAACCACCCTGGCCACTGAGTCAGTAGCATCCCAGGCCATTTGAAGGGTACCCTTGCCATCGCTGTGCCTTTGTCCACTAAAGTGGCAAACTCCTGGGCTTGGTCCTGTGGGAGGGCCTCCTTGAATTTGTTAAGGGACTCCCTCAGATTAAAATTGAATCTGCCTAACAGGTCCTGGTGGTTAGACATCCGAAATTGCAGGCTGGCCATCGAATAAATCTGTCTGCCAAATAAGTCCAGTCTCTTGGCATACCACTGACTCAGTCCTGCCTGTCCTTTTCATTAACAGCGGACATGACCAGTGATGCCGATGGAGGGTGTGTTTACAGATATTCAAAACCAGGAATGCAATGCTTCTTTTCCGCCTTCTTAGAAGTAGGTGGAATTGAAGAGGAGGTCTGCCACAACGATTTGGCAATCTTTAGGATGTGGAGGCGGGGTCAGAGTTCAAATATTTGCTGATTGGAGCACCACTCGACCTAAGGCTGCACCGTCTCTGGCCTGTTGGGTGATTGCGTAATGTGATGTAAAAGTAAGTATCGAGAACCACATCACCGCTCTGCATATTTCCTGGGTCGGAGCCTGCCCCTGGAACACTGCTGACAAAGCCTGCGCCATGGTAGAGTGTGCTGTGAGTGAAGGGGCAGGCACTTCTGCCAGGTTGTGAGGAGACTGGAAGCCTCTTCATCCTGTCTGCTATGGCAACAAACAGTTGAATTGACTTATGGAATGGTGTCATTTGCTCAACGTAAAAGGCTAATGCCCTGCAAATGTCCAATGAGTAAAGCCTCTGTTCCCTGCCGCTTGAGTGTGGCTTAGGATAAAAAACTGGGAGGAGGATGTCCTCCTGGTTGATGTGAAATTGGGAAACAACTTTAGAGAGGAAAGCTGGATATGGCCTGAGTTGAACCTTGTCCTTACAGAACACCGCGTAAGGGGGCTCTGATGTTAAGGCCTTGAGCTCAGACACCCTCCTGGCTGACATTATCACTACCATAAATGCCACCTTGTATGAGAGGTACAATAGAGAACATGTCACCAGTGGTTCAAATGGTGGTCCCATTAGTCTGGAGAGGACCAGATTCAGATCCCAGGCTGGGACTGGCTGTCAGATGTGTGGGTACAACCTATCGAGACCTTTCAGGAAATGGGTGACCATAGGGTTGGCAAAGACTAACCAGCCCTCTGTGCCTGGATGGAAGGCAGAAATGGCGGTCGAGTGGACCTTTATTAATGACATGGACAGTCCCTGCTGGTTAAGGTGGAAAAGGTCGTCCAGTATAAAAGGTATGGACATGAGTGTCGGAGACGGGTGGTGTTGCGCTGACCAGATCAAAAATCTCTTCCATTTGGCCAGCTACGTAGCCCTGGCGAAGGGCTTCCTACTGCCCAGGAGGACTTGTCTGACCGGGTCCAAAGAAAGGAGCTCCATCAGGTTCAGTCATGGAGCTTCCATGCAATGAGGTGCAACGACTCAAGGTGCAGGTGCTGGAGAACACTATGATCCTGAGTTATCAAGCCCAGGACGAATGGCAAGGTGATTGGGGCTTCCACTGACATTTCCAAGAGAGATGTGTACCAGTGTTGATGGGGACAGGCTGGAGCTGTCAATATCACTGAGGCCTCGACCCTCTGAACTTTGAGGAACATCTTGTGAATGACAGGGATAGGAGGAAATGCGTAGAGGACGTGATCCCCCCCAAGGAAGGAGGAACATGTCCGCGATGGAGACGGCCTGTGATTCAGGAAGGAGCATAACTGCTGGCACTTCCTGTTGTGTCGTGTGGTGAACAGGTCTATTTGGGGAAACCTCCACTGTTGGAAGATAAAGTTCACGGCATTCGGGCACAGAGGCCACTCATGGCCATGGAACGACCTGCTGAGAGAGTCCACCAACTCGTTCTGTACTCCAAGTAGGTACAATGCTTCCAGGTGTATCAAATGAGCTACACAAGTCCCACAGATTGAGGGCTTCTTGGCAAAGGGGAGAGGCTCATGCACCCCCATTTGTTTATGTAAAACATTGCGGTAGTATTGTCTGTCATTACCGATACACGTTTCCCTTCCAGATGAGCTTGGAAGGTCTGACATGCTAGAAGGACCACTCTCAGTTCTTTGACATTGATGTGGAGCACGAGTTCTGCCTGAGACCAGAGACTGAGTCCTGAGGTCTCCCAGATGTGCATGCCATCCCAAGGCTGAAGCATGCATCACTAGTGAGAGGGATGACTGAGGTTTGGTGAAGGGGACTCCTGCACACACTACCTGCAGATCAAGCCACCACAGGAGGGAGTCGAGGACCAGGCGAGGTAGAGTGATGACCCTATCCAAATTGTCCTGAACCAGCCAATACACCGAGGCTAACCACGATTGGAGTGGCCAGAGTCTGAGCTTAGCGTGTTGCAGCACATAGGTACGAAGGGCCATATGTCCCAGGAGTTTCAGGCAATTCCTTGCTGGAGTGGTAGGGAATTATCTGAGACTTTGAATGATATTGTCTAGGGCTCAGAATCTCAATTCTAGGAGGTATGCCCAGGCCTGTGTTGAGTCCAGTACTGCCCCTATAAATTCTATCCACTGAACCAGGGATTCCACCAGAGCATTGATTTTGCCACATTCAGGAGAAGGCCCTGTTCATCGAATGTCATTCTTATGAAGTCGACTTGTGCCTCCCCTTGAACTTTGGAGTGGCCCGTGAGCCACATGTGCAGAAATGTGGTCATGACTGCCGTGCACCTGGTAAACAGTCAAGGCACCGCTGACAGGCTGAACAGGAGGACTGTGAACTGGTAATGGGTGTGGTTGACCACAAACCTGAGGTACCTTCTGTGAGATGGTGTGATCGCTATATGAAAGTACGCATCCTTCAAGTCCAGTGCGGCATACCAATCCCCTGGATCCATGGAAGGGATAATGGAGGCCAAAGAGACCATACGGAATTTCAGTTTCTTCATGAACCTGTTGAGATCACGCAGGTCTAAGATGGGCCTGAGGCTGCCTTTGGCTTTTGGTATTAAGAAATACTGGGAATAGAAGCCCTGGCCCTTCAGCTTCTGATGAACCTCTTCCACTGCCCCCAGCGATAGGAGCAAGTGCACCTTCTGGATAAGAAGGATCCCTGAAGAGGGATGGGGAAGGGGGGTGGAAGGGCGGGGAGGGCTGAGAATTGGATGGAATATCCCAATTCTACCGTGAGGAGCACCCAGCAGCCCAATGTAATACGGGACCGTGCAGGGTAGAAAGGGGATAGTTAGGACAAGAAGGTAAGGTAAGGATCCAGTTGTGGCATTGGTGTGTCCTCAAGCACACCTTAAAAAGGCCTGCTTCTTGCTCAAAAATGACTTGGGATGGCCAGAACCTTGGCCTGAGGGCTAGTGTGGTCTCTTCCTGCCACTCCTGTTTCTCCTCTGGGAACCATCCTGTAAGTTCTGTGACTGGTAGAAACGTGGAGGAGGCTGTGGCCTGAAGTGCTTCTGCTGAGTCTGGAGGCCCAGCGATTTGAGGGTAGATCTCGAGTCCTTTAGACTATGAACTTTCTTATCGGTCTTTTCCGAAAAAAGAGCTGAACCCTCAAAGGGGAGGCCTTGAATGATCTGTTGGACCTCATAGGGCAGACCAATGACTTGTAGCCAGGAGCTTCTTCTCATGGCTACAAAATAGGAGCTTCTTCTCATGGCTACAAAATAGCATCTCTCATTTTGCTTAGCCATAGGGGGAACGAGGCTGGGGTCTGCCAAAAGGTTTGTTTTAATTAAAGGCAGGGCAATGTGGTCAGGCCTAGAGGGGGTGAGGATGTCCACCATTGGATTGGTGTTCTCTACCACTTCCACCACCTGGATCCCCAGGCTCTGGACTACCCACCACAACAATTGCTGCAAAACCCTGCAGTCCTCTAAGGCTGGGGCCCCTGAGGTGCCTGCCACCACCTCATCCGGGGAGGAAGATGATGATAACCCTGGAAGAGGTGGCTGCTCTCCTCCTGTGTCACCTGGGGTTCCTGGGATGCCATGCTATTTAGTAAGCTATTTTTAATGACTGTATGCATGAGTTACCAGGGGAAATGCAAAAGTTATTTACCAGAAAAAGTCCTAGGTATCTGATGCAATAGAAGAAAATGAGTACTTATATAATTTTCTTTAGCACTTCTAGGTGTTAATTATAGCCCTTTTGATGTCAACAAATATCATTTAATTTCCCCTGCAGTCATTGCAAAGGCATCTGTGATAATAAAAAATATTTTCCCATAGCGCATTTTGAGCTTTCAAACTAGCATCTACCAATCTAATTCCTTGTTAACTGTACTTATCTTCTTTGAGTAAAGTTTTATATTTAAAGACATGCTAGTAATAACATATATCAAATAAATTATGTTTCCATGAGAAAGCAACAGCACACTCATATGCAACATATTTGGAAAGCAGTTTTACTATTCTCTCAGAATTTATTTCCATAGTTATTAATTTTGCTTCCATTTTATTTGAAGAGTACCTAAAACATTTATCATTCAACATTGTCATAAGTATAAAGGGAAGGGTAACCACCTTTCTGAATACAGAACTATAAAATCCCTCCTGGCAAGAGGCAAAACCTTTTCACCTGTAAAGGGTTAAGAAGCTAGGATAACCTCACTGGCACCTGATCAAAATGATCAATGAGGAGACAAATTACTTCCAAAGCTGGAGCGGGGCCGGGGTGGGGGGAGGGACAAAGGGTCTGTCTGTGTGATGCTTTTGCCGGGAACAGATCAGGAATGCAGCCTTGCAACTCCTGATAAGTTAGAAAGTAATCTAGCTAGAAATGCGTTAGATATCCTTTTGTTTAATGGCTGATAAAATAGCTGTGCTGAATGGAATGTATATTCTTGTTTTTGTGTCTTTTTGTAACTTAAGGGTTTGCCTAGAGGGTTTCTCTGTGTTTTGAATCTGATTACCCTGTAAGGTATTTACCATCCTGATTTTACAGAGGTGATTCTTTTACCTTTTCTTTAATTAAAATTCTTCTTTTAAGACCCTGATTGCTTTTTCATTGTTCTTACGATCCAAGGGTTTGGGTCTGTGTTCACCTATACAAATTGGTGAGGATTCTTATCAAGCCTTCCCTAGGAAAGGGGGTGTAGGGCTTGGGGGGATATTTTGGGGGAAGACGTCTCCAAGTGGGCTCTTTCCCTGTTCTTTGTTTAACACGCTTGGTGGTGCGAGTATAAGATTCAAGGAGAAGGCAAAGTTTGTACCTTGAGGAAGTTTTTAACTTAAGCTGGTAAGAATAAGCTTAGGGGGTCTTTCATGCAGGTCCCCACATCTGTACCCTAGAGTTCAAAGTGGGGAAGGAACCTTGACATGGTGGCAGAGCAGTGGGATTAATTTGAGATTTTTGGGGGATCATTTTGAACCAGAAGCACAGTAGGATTTTAAAAGGACATTTTTTTTTCTTTGGGCTGCTTGAAAGCAGGTTTCAACCTGAAAGCAATTAGAGTTTTTCTGTCTCTGCTTGGGGGCCAGAGCAGCAGGCATAACAAAAGGGATCATTCTTTTTGAGCTGGAGTTTTCTCTACCTGAAGGCAGGGTAGTTAACCTCCTGCAGGGAAATTCACAAGTTTTTCACAGACTGAAGAGGTTGTTTTTTTTTTTTTAGCTAAGAGCAACTAGAGGGTTTTCTGTCTATTTGCTTGGAGACAAAGGATTTTTCTGTAGGCTGAGAATAGTTATCAGAGAACATAGGTATCACATTACAGCACAAAAATTTTACAAGCCAGTTTTTTGGGTTTTTTTAACTCTCTGGTGTAAAGTTAGTTAAAAACAGAGAGGCTAAGATGACAGAATCCAAGGCAGAAAAAGCCAAAGAGGCTGCCCACAGGAAAGCTATGGAGGTAAAGGAAAAAGAATGGAAGCATGCTGAGGAGGAAAGGGAGGCTGCCCACAGGAGAGAACTGGAGGCAGCGAAAGAGGCAGAAAAAACCCAAGAGCCTGCCCACAGGAGAGCTATGGAGGCAAGGGGAAAAGAATTGGAGGAAAAGGGAAAAAGAGAGGAAGCATGCACTGGAGATGGAGAAGGCAAAGGCTCAGCAGAATATACTAACAAACCCTAGCAATCCTTCTCCAGGTACTGCTTCACAACCGGGAGGTTCCCCACCTACAAGGCAGGCAATGATACTGAGGCCTTCTTAGAAAACTTCAAAAGGGCCTGCCTTGGGTACAGTATCTCTACAGACAAATACATGGTAGAGCTGAGGCCGCAGCTCAGTGGACCCTTAGCTGAGGTGGTGGCTGAAATGCCTAAGGAACACATGAACAAGTATGAACTGTTTAAAACCAAGTCGAGAGTCAGAATGGGGCTAACACCCAAGCATTCCCATTGGTGGTTCAGAGCCCTAAGGTGGAAACCAGACGTGTCATTTACCCAACATGCCTACCACATTGTGAAACATTGGGATGCCTGGATATCAGGAGCAAGTGTTAAATCTCCAGAAGAGTTGCCCTTCCTAGTGAAAACGGAGCAGTTCTTAGAGGGTGTTCCTGAGGAAATAGAAAGATACATCCTAGATGGGAAGTCCACAACTGTAATTGAGGTGGGGGAGATTGGAGCCAAATGGGTGGAGGTAGCAGAAAAGAAAAAACCTAGTAGCACTTGGGGTGAATATCAGAAGAGGCAAACCGGAACAAAATGGGTGGAGGGAGGAAAGGAACAATACTGGTGGCAGTTGTAGCAGGGACCAGAAGGGACAACTTCTGACCTCACCCTACTACTGGGGACAGCCTAAGGCCCCAACTACACACCAAGGAACACTCCAGACACCTTATTGTCCTGCCACAACATTCTCCAGCAACCCGCCTCGCCCCAGTGACCTGTCAGCTGGACGATGTTTGAAATGTAATGAGCCAGGACATGTAAAGGCCAACTGCCCCAAGAACCCCAACAGATTACAGTTCATTGCACCAGAATCACACCCGAGGTCCTCAGGCCCAGATGCCTCCCAGACACCCTCAGAGCAGAGGGAAACTGTGAGTGTGGGCGGGAAGAAGGTCACTGCGTGGAGGGACACTGAGCACAAGTGTCGGCTATCCATGCTTCCTTAGTGGACCTCAATTTAATCAACCCAGAGATCCAAGTGATGATTCAACCCTTCAAGTCAAACTCTTTTGACTTGCCTACAGCCCAGTTTCCCGTCCAGTACAAGGGCTGGTCAGGAACGTGGACTTTTGCAGTCTATGATGATTATCCCATCCCCATGCTGTTGGGGGAAGACTTGGCCAATCATGTGAAGCAGGCCAAGAGGGTGGGAATGGTCACCCGCAGCCAGGCTAAACAAGCCGTGAGGCCTAACTCTGTTCCGGAAACTTCTATCAGGACCCAGGCAGAGGTGATGGACCCGGACCCCAGGCCAATGTCTGCAACAGCGGTACTGGATCCAGTCCCAGAGACCCAGACGGAACCAGTCCCAGAACCGGAACCAGCCAAACAACCAACACCAGACCCCGTGCCAGCACTGAATCCAGGACTTGCAACCTCAACACCAGAGGGCCCCACTGAACCTGAACTGGCAGCAGCCGATAACCCTACACAAGAGGCTCAGCCGGAGCCTGAATCCCAACATAGTGCACCAGCGGAGAGCAGTTCACAGTCAACAGAAACAGCTCCATCCCCTATATCGCTTCCAGAGGGACCAAGCCTATGTCCCCAATCCAATGAGGAACTGATGTCTCCAGCATCAAGGGAACAGTTCCAGACCGAACAGGAAGCAGATGAAAGCCTCCAGAGAGCTTGGACGGCGGCACGGAGCAACCCACCGCCTCTCAGCTCTTCTAATCGATCCAGGTTTGTTGTAGAAAGAGGACTTTTATACAAGGAAACTCTTTCTGGGGGACACCAGGAAGACTGGCATCCTCAGAGACAGTTGGTAGTTCCAACTAAGTACCGGGTAAAGCTCTTGAGCTTAGCCCACGATCATCCTAGTAGCCATGCTGGGGTGAACAGGACCAAAGACCGTTTGGGGAGGTCATTCCACTGGGAGGGAATGGGCAAGGATGTTTCTACCTATGTCCGGTCTTGTGAGGTGTGCCAAAGAGTGGGAAAACCCCAAGACCAGGTCAAAGCCCCTCTCGAGCCACTCCCCATCACTGAGGTTCCATTTCAGCAAGTAGCTGTGGATATTCTGGGTCCTTCTCTGAAAAAGATACCCAGAGGAAAGCAGTACATACTGACTCTCATGGATTTTGCCATCCGATGGCTGGAAGCAGTAGCTCTAAGCAACACCAGGGCTAAAAGTGTGTGCCAAGCACTAGGAGACATTTTTGCTAGGGTAGATTGGCCCTCAGACATCCTCACAGACGCAGGAACTAATTTCCTGGCAGGAACTATGGAAAGCCTTTGGGAAGCTCCTGGGGTGAATCACTTGGTTGCCACCCCTTACCATCATCAAACAAATGGCCTGGTGGAGAAATTTAATGGAACTTTGGGGGCCATGATATGTAAATTCGTAAATGAGTACTCCAGTGATTGGGATCTAGTGTTGCAGCAGTTGCTCTTTGCCTACAGAGCTGTACCACATCCCAGTTTAGGGTTTTCACCATTTGAACTTGTATATGGCCGTGAGGTTAAGCGGCCATTAAAGTTGGTGAAGCAGCAATGAGAGGGGTTTACACCTTCTCCAGGAACTAACATTCTGGACTTTGTAACCAACCTACAAAACACTCTCTGAACCTCTTTAGCCCTTGCTAAAGAGTAAAAAGCCTGGTGTGATAAACATGCCAGAGAGTGTTCCTTCAAAGTAGGGGACCAG
Organism: Lepidochelys olivacea; assembly: GCF_965140295.1. Lineage (NCBI taxonomy): Eukaryota > Metazoa > Chordata > Testudines > Cheloniidae > Lepidochelys > Lepidochelys olivacea. The sequence continues at coordinate 274,672,064 of NC_140411.1, forward strand.
GTCATGGTCTTAAAGGCGCTCCAGGCCCATAAAATGGAAGCATTGTGGGAAGGGCCATTGACGGTCCAGGAGTGCCCGGGAGCTGTTAATTATCTCATAGCATTCCCCACCTCCAAATGAAAGCCTAAGTTGTACCATATTAATTCTCTAAAGCCCTTTTATTCCAGAGAATTAAAGGTTTGTCAGTTTACAGTCCAGGGAGGAGATGATGCTGAGTGGCCTGAAGGTGTCTACTACAAAAGGAAAAGTGCTGGTGGTATGGAAGAGGTGAACCTCTCCATGACCCTTGGGCCTATGCAGCGACAGCAGATCAAGGAGCTGTGCACTAGCTACATGCCGACATTCTCAGTCACCCCAGGACTGACTGAACGGGCATACCACTCCATTGACACAGGTAATGCTCACCCAATTAAAGTCCAACCTTACCGGGTGTCTTCTCAAGCTAAAACTGCTATAGAAAGGGAGATCCAGGATATGTTACAGATTAGTTTAATCCGCTCCTCTGGAAGTGCATGGGCATCTCCAGTGGTTCTAGTTCCCAAACCAGATGGGGAGATACGTTTTTGCATGACTACCATAAGCTAAATGCTGTAATTCGCCCAGACAACTATCCAATGCCACGCACAGATGAACTATTGGAGAAACTGGGTCGGGCCCAGTTCATCTCTACCTTGGACTTAACCAAGGGGTACTGGCAGGTACCGCTAGATGAATCCGCCAAGGAAAGGTCAGCCTTCACCACACATGTCGGGCTGTATGAATTTAATGTGCTCCCTTTCAGGCTGCGGAATGCACCCGCCACCTTCCAAAGACTTGTAGATGGTCTCTTAGTGGGATTAGGAGAATATGCAGTCACCTACCTTGACGATGTGGCCATATTTTTGGATTCCTGGGCAGAACACCTGGATTATCTACAAAAAGTCTTCAGGCGCATGAGGGAGGCAGGATTAACTGTTAAGGCTAAGAAGTGTCAAATAGGCCTAAACAGAGTGACTTACCTTGGACACCAGGTGGGTCAAGGAACTATCAACCCCCTACAGGCCAAAGTGGATGCTATCCAAAAGTGGCCTGTCCCAAAGTCAAAGAAACAGGTCCAATCCTTCTTAGGCTTGGCCGGATATTACAGGCAATTTGTACTGCAATACAGCCAAATCGCCGCCCCACTGATAGACCTAACCAAAAAGAAACAGCCAAATGCTATTCTGTGGACCGAAGAGTGTCAGAAGGCCTTTAACCATCTTAAAGCGACACTCATGTCTGACCCCGTGCTAAGGGCTCCAGACTTTGACAAACCATTCCTAGTAACCACATGCGTCCGAGCATGGTGTGGGAGCAGTTATAATGCAGGAAGGACCCGATCAAGAATTTCATCCTGTCGTGTTTCTCATCAAGAAGCTGTCTGAGAGGGAAAGCAACTGGTCAGTCAGTGAAAAAGAATGTTACGCCATTGTCTACGCTCTGGAAAAGCTACGCCCATACGTTTGGGGATGGCGTTTCCACCTGCAAATCGACCATGCTGCACTACAATGGCTTCATACCACCTCGGGAAATAACAAAAACCTTATTCGGTGGAGTTTAGCTCTCCAAGATTTTGATTTCGACATCCAACAAATCTCAGGAGCTTTTAAAAAAGTGGCTGATGCACTCTCCCTTGAAAGTTTCCCAGAATCAACTGGTTAAAATCGTCCTTGAGATGTGGAAAATATTGTTAGTCTTTATTCACTTGGTAGTATATTTAGAGGTGCATGTGTCTTATTAACTCTGTTTTCTCCTGGAGCTCCAGGAAGAAATCACAGCCGGTGTTTCACCCTATATGTGATTTGGGGGGCCTGTCATAAATATAAAGAGTGGGGAAGGAACCTTGACAAACATGATCATCAATAATGATACCTTGCACTACTATGGAACTTTGCATCTTCAAAGTTTTGTGAAAATTAAACCTCAACGTATTGTTATGAGATCGATCAAAGCTGCAGAATTTAGAGCTAGACTTCAAATATCAGACCAGTTGGGGCTTTACAGGTTATAGCCAAACCTAAATTCCACATGGAAACCAATAGGCAGCCAGTGCAGATCCTGGAGCACAAATGTTATATGCTCCTAGCAAAATGCACCGCTTAGTAAATGTGCTACTGTATTCTGCACCAGCTTCAGTCTGAATGGTTTAAGTTGTAGCCCCATGTAGACTGCCTGGCACTAGTTTAATCTCCAGGTAAAAAAAGAATGGATAACAGAAGCATGGTATGCGTCCAAAAGGAAAGGTCTCAACTTCCTAGCTGGGTGCAGATGATAAAAAACTGATTGGATTACTACTGTAATATGGAATATTGACCAGCAGCTGGGGTTTCTAAATTGTGAACCCTACTTATTAATGGTAAAATTACTCCCTCACAGGGAACCCACCAGTTATTACCTCTGCTATCTCCTCCAGCAGCTTCCCCCAACCCACCTTCATCACCTCAGGTGGAGCTTCAGCCAGCTTTCTCTCATCCATGCCTCAGACTCAGCGAGGCTGTCAGCATACTGAGAACACCAGTCTGATGCCTCCTTACTAACCCTCCTACTGGCCCCTTAGGCATACTGAAAAGGCAGGGCAACAGAAATAGCATCTGGCACAATGCCATATTTGAGAGCACTTCAGGAAGAGTAGTAGTTGCTAACAACTGCCAGTTGAGATCTGTCTGAGAAAAAAGAATGAAGCCAGTGAAAAGCAGCCCGGTCTGCTTCTGCCAGGGTCTGCAGGCACCACTTCAAGACAACTGTATTGAAAGCAGCTGATAGATTTAGTAATCAGCATGGATGCCTCATCTTTATCCATCCCCATCCCCTCAACCCTAATATGCTATTTTCCCCATCTCTAAAATTCCTCAACATAAATGATCCACTATTAATATCATTTAAAACACACGCACCACAAATAAAACCAGCACGTAGCAGGAGTAGAGGTACATGTCCAGCTGTCTTGCTGAGTCCTTACTGGCTGGAAACAACCTCCTATTATAGGTACAGCTGCCCAACAGCAGTCAGTATTTGTAGGTTACAAGCTGATGCCATTTTCAATACAAGAGCACAAAGTTTCTCTCTACCATTAATAAATAAAGCAACTTTTAACAAGTTATTTGAAAAAGATCACAGACATTAGTTGCAGTAGAGCAACAGGTTGAGATAATATTGTTCAGAAGAGTGAAACCATAGCAAACCATAATCAGCCCTGTGAATGCTTGGGTTGAGCTGATAAACTCTTATTTTGTAGATTGCCTTTGTTGATTTAAATAACCCTAACAGTCTTGGTTGAAGCATTAACACGTTGGATTTTCCCGTATTTTAGAAAGTAATATAACAAAATACCTTTGGACTTGTTAGCACTGCTGTCAGACACCTTGGGGATATATAATAATTGCCTTTGGAGTTAAAAAAAATTCATTTACTCATTCATTTGCATAAAAATTATAAATATGTGCTTGCATTAAGGTTCCTTCCCCACTCTGAACTCTAGGGTACAGATGTGGGGACCTGCAAGAAAACCACCTAAGCTTATTCTTACCAGCTTAGGTTAAAAACTTCCTCAAGGTACAAACTTTGCCTTGTCCTTGAACCCTATGCTGCCACCACCAAGCGTGTTAAACAAAGAACAGGGAAAGAGCCCAGTTGGAGACGTCTTCCCCCAAAATATCCCCCCCAAGCTCTACACCCCATTTCCTAGGGAAGGCTTGATAAGAATCCTCACCAATTTGTGTAGGTGAACACAGACCCAAACCCTTGTTCTTAAGAACAATGAAAAAGCAATCAGGGTCTTAAAAGAAGAATTTTAATTAAAGAAAAGGTAAAAGAATCACCTCTGTAAAATCAGGATGGTAAATACCTTACAGGGTAATCAGATTCAAAACATAGAGAATCCCTCTAGGTAAAACCTTAAGTTACAAAAAGACACAAAAACAAGAATATACATTCCATCCAGCACAGCTTATTTTACCAGCCATTAAACAAAAGGAAATCTAACGCATTTCTAGATAGATTACTTTCTAACTTAACAGGAGTTGTAAGGCTGCATTCCTGATCTGTTCCCGGCAAAACATCATGCACATAGACAAACCCTTTGTTCTCCCCCCCCTCCAGATTTGAAAGTATCTTGTCCCCTCAGTGGTCATTTTGGGTCAGGTGCCAGTGAGGTTATCTTTGCTTCTTAACCCTTTACAGGTGAAAGGGTTTTGCCTCTGGCCAGGAGGGATTTTATAGCACTGTAAACAGAAAGGTGGTTACCCTTCCCTTTATATTTGTGACAACTTGTCTATCCTATATGATGTTAGTGTCTCTTGACTAATATTAACACTGCTTGTGTTTTTCCTGTAAACCAGTGACTCACAAGAATCATAGTACAATCGTATTTTATTCAGTGAACCTTTATAAGACGTGCCAGCAAACAAAACAAAAAAACCTCTTTTGCATGTATGAGATACATTTATACAAAGAGGTTTCGCAGGTATAGCTATACCAGCAAACCCTCTTTAGGGTAGGTTAACCCCTTGTGGTGTTTAGTTTGTCTCCATCAGAGCCTGCCAACATCACCTCTCTTATTGCATCCCTCTACTGCATTGCAGGATCAACTCTGCCCACCTTTCAGGCCTGGTCTACACTCAGAGTTGCACTTCTATGCAACTTCAGTGTTTAGAAAAATTCCCTGATACTTTCATCTCCTCCTTCCACATACATCTTAGTACCCATTTCTTCCCCTTCTCCCCTGCAGATTCTATGGCCACAATTGAGCAGATACTTACTAATATGCATAACTTTAAGTATCTGAGTAGCCCTATTGAAGTCAATGGCCGCAGTTCAAGAAGGCACTTATGCTTCGCTCCTCTGAGTCTAGCACAATTAGCAACTTCACTCTCCTACTTGCTATCTCTCCTAAAAAGTACTTCTTTCTGTTAGCATTCCACCAATAACCAATCACTACTGTTCTTACTACACCACATAATACTTTATTGAACATTTCAGATTAAAAATTAACCTAAAAACACATTTCAACTAATATTTCAGTCTCCTTTAGTTACTCGGTCACTTTGTTTTTATATTGCATCATACCGCATCCTTCTCTGTATTTAGACCAGTCTCTCTGGGGCAATGTATTGGTCTTATCATCCCAGAGCACCCTCTGGTGATATTGCTGTCACTCACTATCCCAGAGACTCTCATTGTCCTTCATTTCATGTAGTGGGGTACTCACCCTCCAGCCAAGTTCCTCTGGAGTTCCACCCCTTTCAATGTCTTTAATCAGTATTAAAAGGCAGGTAGCAATACAAAATGTCTTCTGACCCACTTGAGATTTTGCAGTTTCAGTCTGTTCACTGAAATAAAACAATATCATCTCACACCTACAGGTTTGCAATTTCAGTTATTCACCCGGAAAAGGACTTCCACGTAGGTCGTCTCCTTAGGAGAAAACACAGGTTTCTTGACCTCTCATTCTCCCAGTGCTACTGCTGTGAACTATTTCCCTTGTGGCAACCACCCAACTCCTCTACAGCTGGATCTGATGCTGAATTGAGCCTGACAAACACTCTAGTGCAGTAAGGTGGGCTAATTTGCTGGCCTGTGTGGGTTTTATACTTCCCTATTATAGGCAGAGATCTGTCTTCTTATATGTCTGCAAAGTGTTGTGGTGTGTATAAAATAAATAAATAATGTGATCATATTAGAAGCCCAAATAAAATAAAATTCACTATACCTAAATGTTGTGTGTCTTTTTGTTCAGTGTTATCATTCCTGTTCATTTTTTATTCACCAGTAAAGATTCACAGTTCTTGGGACAATGTGCAGAAGCAGGGCTCATGAAACACTTAACCAGGTCCAGTGAGCTAGCGAAAGTTCCCTAGGCCCTCAGGGACTGCACCTAAAACATCCATTGACCTAGCTACCTCTTGTGGTGGTGGATTTACTACAACAATGGAAAAAACCCTTCAATCACTGCAGGAAGTGTCCACACTAAAGCAGTGCTACTGTAGCACTTGTAGTGTAGACATAGTCTCAGATCTCAAGGTTATGAGAGAGCTTTAAGAGGCAAAACTAACATCTAAACTGGGTTCAGAGTCAATTTACTGCAGCAGGTACAAGTGATACTGTAAATAGCAGAAGATCTGTGAGTAGGGTTGCCAATTTTGGTTGGACATATTCCTGGAGGTTTCATCACACTAAATGCTCATGTCATAGTCATTCACCAATCATTAGGAAATTGATGATAGGGATTGTGTCATGAAAATTATCTAAATCAACTGGAAATCGGCTAACTCATCGTAGAACTGTATTTCCTGACTAGTGTGCTTTGGCACACGGGTGTGCCATCTGGCCTGAACATGGAATTTTTTGAAAAACTAAGTGTGGAGTTGGGACGGGAGAGAGGGAAAGAAGGGTGAAAGTCACCTTCTGATTGGCCATCTGCCTTACTGCCCTGCCTCCTCCAGATGCAGAGCAACCAACTGGGGCTCAATCTCCCTTTCCTCCCCACTCACCCTCTTGTAAGCAACGGGTTGCCTCCTCTGCCCCTCCCCCTCCCTCCTGCAGCTGTTGACTGGGGAAAGAGCCTGAAAGGGGCGCAGGGACCCTGCTGAAGCCCCCCAGGGTTAGGAGGGGAGAAGAGCCTCAGGAGAAGCAGAGGTGGGGATGGGGGGAGCTGAACTGGGGGGCTGGGAGCTGGGTGTGAGGTGAGGGAGTTTGGAGGAAGATCTGGTGAAGGTGTGGGAACTGGTGGAACAGAACTGGTGGGGCATAGGTATGGAGGCAGAATTGGTATGAGGTGGGGGTGGGAGAACTGGGGGGCAGAATTGGTATGAGGTGGAGGCTGGGGCAGAACTGCGGTGAGGTGGGAGCTGGACTGGTGGAGAGTGAGGCCAGAACTAATGAGGTCCTTGGTGCCCGCAAACCACTGGTGGCCATGTAGGAAGGCATGGTCCAGTCCAGTCCAGCCCAGCACGCACATGGACACAAGAAGTGTAGCTGCCCCCACTGTGCCAACTAGAAACTGAGCACATGGCCGGGCCCCGCATCAGCAGCACCTCCTCAGACACAGCTCCTCGCTGCACCCTAAGCTACCCCATCTCTGCACGCTAGCTTTCCCCTGCCTACATCCTGAGCTACACCCCTCCCTGCAGACTGTGAATGGTAAGGGTAGTAAATAGCTTAAACCAAGGCAATAAGAGGACAAGTTTATTTGGAGACGATATGATGGTGCACCTGAGAATAATTAAATCATAATCATAACACAGAAAAAGTTGGGAACCACTGTTCTAGAATAGCCTCTCACTTTCTTTCTCCCCTTCTCCCTAGTGTCTTAGAGTCACCTTATCTAAGGTTGGTTTGCACCACAAGAAGTGTCCTGCAAAGGAAATTGCTTCTTTTTCATTTACAAAAAGCCCTATAAGTGTTTGAATTATTTTTTCTCTTCATAAAGTGTGAGTCCCGTCCCCCCGTCCCCTGCTTGTTTTTTCACATTAGAAATCCAGGTCTTGCACACTATGGAAGATTTATGGGTGACTGGCAAACAAAGTTTATGAAATTGGCGAAATAATCCAAGTGAAACCTGGTTAACTGAAAGGGGAAGTGATTTTTATTTGGTCCAATTAAAATTGTATTGGCCTGATTCGCAGCTGCGCTGAGTTTGCCCTTAGTGTAGTTAAGAAGACCATGGGGGAAAGGTGGGTCCTGGCCAGGAGCTGAAAAGACCCAGGACATAATATCAATCAGCCAAGGGACTCCTTTAAATTACACTGTCTGTAGCAGTTCTACAGGGACCACCACATTGGCTAGCCGTCCAGTTGAGTGCAGTTGAGGTATGCCACTCCAGGGCAGTCCTCTGCTGGCTATGAGCTGCTTCGGCTGTTCAAAGCAGACAGAATTGGGGTAGGCATTTTCATTTTCATGTTGGTTAACACCTATTTAAATAAAACACCCAGGAGTAAAGTCCTCTATGTATTCCTGCACTCTTATTCCTTTAGTTAAAGCTTACAAGTTCTCAGCACCCTTCTCCGAGTCAAGCAAAAAATCAAAGGAGACTAGAGCTGATGTTCTATTTTTAAGATGAAAAACAAGCACAATTTTTTCTCTTCTTCAAACATAACCTTCCAGGCCCTTTTATATATAATAACTGAAGGAACAGGCTTTTTTCTAAACAAACAGTATGTCACTCTTAAAAGTGACCAGCACAAATCCTACTCAGCTTCAGCTGCTTATTTCACGATTACATATGATAATGCTGAGCGACCTCCTGTTCTTTAAAAGAAGTGCCTAATTTTCTAATCTGGAATCACGACACAGTGACAACATATTTGGGGTGCCCCCCCCTCAGATAATCTAGTGTTAGTGCCCAATACTGTTGTCATTTTATAAACTTGAATAACAAATTTGGTCTTGTCCCCAGTGTGTGCTCCAGTAGCCAAACAACGTGCTTCCTGTTGGGATTTTATGCTTAAGCGTCAGAACTGTGTGGGAGAGTTTACACACAGTGGGATTTTCAGAAGCACATAAAGGATGTAGACGCACAAGTTCCATTGACTTTTCATGTGGCTTTTGTTCCACAGTCACTGAGGAGCTTTTGAAAAATCTCACTCACAACCCTCATCTGCACTGCAGTGTGTCTTGTAGAAGCTACATGTACTTTCCTGAGCACTAAGGGCTGGAATTAAAGGGGGGTTAGACTGTGTGGCAGCCCTAATGTTTAGGTTCCCTGTTGCCTAGTGGAATCCACAGCCCTGAACTGGGTACCCAGGCTCTCTATAAAATGCAAGGGGACTGCTAGGCACCTAAGAAAGGGATTCACAAAAGCCAGCATGCTGAGGAGGGAGCCACCTAAGCTATCCAGTGGCCTAAGCCCCATGCGTAACTCCAGGCCAGAGAAAGGTGCCCATCTCCACTTGAGGGTCACACACACACAAACCCTCTGCTGGAGTTGGGTGTGCAAGCCAAGTCAGGCCTTTCTTGTGACAAATAGTCAAGGTGCTGCTGCCACACCCTTGTTTTTGGTACTACCTATAGCCACTGGTTAGTGCACTTAACTAGGATATGGAAGACCAAGTTCAAGTTTCCATTCTGCCTAATAGGGAGAAGGGGCTTGAATGCAGGTCTCCTACTACCTAGGAGCATGTCTTAACCTCAGAGCTATAGCCTCTCTTTGGCTTAATGAATATTTAAGTATTTATACAAAGTTGAACCACTCCAGCGGGTGAGATTAAGAGACACTCACCCCAGACTACCCTATAGCTCAGTGGTTTGGGCTCTCATCTATGAGGTGAGAAAAGGTCTTGCTCCCAATGAGACACAGTGGGGACTTAAACCTGGGTCTCCCACCTCCCTGGGAAGCGGTCTTATCACTGGGCTATAGGGGACAGACCCTTCCTCCACATCCTGTAGGCTTCCAAGATTGCCTATCAAATTAGGTCCTGCAGGAAAGAGAGGTGAGGAAATACAGAGTTTGAGGATCCCTCCAGGACCCAGGCACTGAGCTGCTCAGCAGCAACTGTGTGCGTGCCCCATGCATACTGGGTTAGGCGGCAGCTGAGAAGAATTTTTAAGAATCTAAAGTTTAGATTTAGCCACCTAAAGTGGCATTTCGACACCTAAATCCCTTTGTGGATCTAGCCCTAAGGGTGAGATACAATTAATAACTTGGCACCAATGAAGAAGTTAGTTCTTTTGTTCACTCACAAATCTGTACAAAAAAAAATGCAAACTGAAGAACTAAATGCAGAGACCATGAAAGTAACAGAGGACCCAATCCTACAGGCGCTCCACATACAACTACATACTGAATGGAATTCCCTTGAAGTCAAAAAGCAGCTGGAAAATCCTGCCCACATGTTGTGATTTGGCAGAGAATGAACACCACTGCATTCAAGTCCCTATCAAACATGCCTTGCAAAAACAGTTTCTTATTCTCTTGGGCCTATTTTATGTGACACAAAATATCACTGTGTAGGATAATAAATGAAAAAGTTCATATGAATCAAAAGGTCACTTTAATTCATATATTTGTGACTCATGAGAAATAATACATGAGTAATGACTTTAAAAAAAACAAACAGAAGAATCAGTGTTAATATTTTCCTATATAGCTACCACTTGAACATCAACAAAACTTCATAATCTCACAAAATGAGCAACATCCAGGCTGGAAGGCTATGCCTGTCCACTTTTTTATTCAAATCAATTAACTCCAGACTTCCTGAGTGAGAACATTTCCTAAGGAAACAAAGGGTGGTCCCGCTATGTTATCTAAGTAGCTTGGCCCTTCTTGGATTCTGAAAGTTTGAGATATTCCTGTCATATTTTTTCCTAAAGGTTCTTTAAAAGAAGTGCTTGTAGTGGTCTTGAAATTTGTAAGTGTAATGTTCTTTCAGTGACAAGTTTCAGATCTCTACAAAGGTTCAGACCTAGAGAAGCAGCAAAATGATCTCACAAGTATCTTAATCTCCACATTTCTTCCCAGTTAACAAAGGGAGAAATCTAGTCTGAAACATTTCTATAGGGAACATTTCAGTATTGAGTTCCCTTGGTGCATTTGCAAGTGTTGTGTGTTTTGCTCCTTACACAACATGAAAGTTTGATGGGGTCCAAATAACTATGTTTATAATAAGCAACGACTAGCTACATAGACACACTGTTGCTCTGTTGGCTTACAGAACACTGTGAGTGCCATTAAAAGGGCTCACAAACTATTTAAAGGAATTCTATCTTATTTTGGTACACCACAGCAAGTTCTAAAAAAGTCCAAGAATGCCTGTATCAGAAACCTATACAAACTGAGAAATAATTAGAATGATAGAGTAATAAGCTTCCTTTTGTGACTGAAGCCTTTGTTAGAAGGGGATTTCAGGAGCACATGCCTCTGGGTAAACATATAGGGCCAGAATGAGATACCTTACTTATAGTGAATAGCAGATTAGTCCATAAGTAAACTCATTTTTCCAAATGAAATTATTCAAGTTGTAAAGTATTACATAATGTGACTATGAATAAAGGTGGCAAAATCTGGCCCTTTGAGTGCAAAGAATGGACCTGCTTTGGGGCTAAATCAAGTTCATGTCCTGAAGGAGGCTGTCATCTGTAGGTTCCCAGCTTCATTTGTTGTAGAAATTGGATGGTGTATAGTGAACGAGGAAGGGACTAGAGGAACAGAAAGGATGCTGTCATTGTTCAGGCAACTAAATGTTGCCCAGGAGAACTGGATTCTATCCCTGTCTGTGCCAAAGAGTTACTATGTGATGCTAAGCAAGAAACTTAAACTAAACTTTTCATGGGTGGTCACTAGGTGTGTGTTCCTTTTTCTCTGGGTGTCCAGCTTTATGTTTAGGATCAGATATGCAGAGGTGCTGAGCACTAACTGCCGCAATTTCAAGTCAATGGAAGTTGTGCTTTGAACATATAAAGTGCCAAATTATACTAAGTCCTCTGAAAAATCAGGTCCTAGATGTCTCAAATTGGGCACCCAAAAGTAGTGGAAACTTTTAACTTAATCTTTCTGTGTCTCAGTTCCCTATCCATAAAATGGGGATAATACCACCACCACCCTATACCTCACAAGGGCATTGTGAGAATAAATATTTATGAAGCTCTCAATTACTATAGTGATGAGACCACAAAAAAACTCAGAAGAAATTAGTAATTTTGTCTTCAGAGCAGGGCGTGAATAGTATACAATAAATAAGGTCTTGAGCCACACTCCAAATAATGAGAATGAAACAAAATATTGAAGATCTGCTCCTTACGTGAGCACCAGCCATACCATAGATGGAATGAGTCAGGAGTCCTGTGAAAAATATAGTATGAGATCATGTAATGAAAGATTGTGTCACCTTCTGCCACGTGAAACCAGCAGCAACAAGGGCCGGGTTCAGTATCTAGGGGTTCCTTGTCAACAATACTACAGAAAACCGGCTTGAGCTCCCATCCAGTGACCTAGGAAAATTACACACCACCCCCTGAGTGCCTCTAAGAGGCAATACTTCCCCTCTTGCAAGCACAGAGTCTGAGTGTAGCAAAAACTTTTACTACAAGGAGGGAATTTACTCAGTATTAATTTGGGAAAACATCACAACTACGGCTCATAAACACAAATCATGAGCAAAAGACCCACCCCCAAGTAAGTTGGGCAGTGTCCTTTCCCCCTCAGAGTCTTAAGTCCAGCAACGCAAAAGTCCCTTTAATGTGCCTGTTCCTTCTCTGACCCCACTCACAGTTGCTGTCCTTGGCCAGTGCAGCCCCAGAGTTCAGAGGTTCATTGGCAGAGTTCACCTCTCACCCTGGGTGGAAGGCAGAGGGGGGTGGTAAGGAAACACTTTAGCGAGTGCTGTTCAATTGAGGGTGAGTCCATCCATTGGGGTATGCCAGGTACAGTTCTGCCGCCCTCAGTTCACACAACAAGGATAGCAACACTTTATTACTCCTGCCCCAATAACAAGGAGACTGGGGATCCAATACCAGCCACAAGTGGTCATTTGGGCAAGCAGTCCCATCATGCTGAGCACCGAGGCAGGATGGGTGTGTCCATGCAGATGAGATCAGCTTCTGAAGTCTTTTTCCACAGCTCACCACTAAATGTCAGAGGAGAGCTCGCACAGCCTCTGCTTACAATTGTATCGTAATGCCTATGCACGATGGGGCTAAATTAAGGTTGCCGGAATTAAGGATGCATGGGCATTTCCTAACTTCTGAGTGCTTGACTCTGCAACCTTAATATTATTATTTTAATATAGGTATTTTGTGTGTAATAGTCTGTAAAGAACAGGTGAGGTTTTAAAAGATTTTTGACCAAGAGGAAGGGGGTTTAATAAACATTAACTATGAGGCAGCTCTAAGCAGAGAAACAAGATACAAAGTAAGAAGCGAGCACTGTAGACAAAGGGGACAATCAGCAAATAGGCTTAGGCAGAGCACAAGTAGTGAGATGCAGAGTAAAAACGAAGTGATAAAAGTTGCTTCAAGGAAAAATTTATTCTTTTACTTACTCTTCCTCAATCCAGTGGATGGAGTGAAAAAAATTAAACAATGTCTATACTTCATAGGTAGAGTAATTTGCATTTTAAAAATAATTTACTTTCTAAGAATTGTTATATTTCAATACAGCAATGAGGAGAAGTCTACCCATACTGGGAAATTATTACACAGAAAGGACCCATTACAATGCAAGAGAATGTATGAGTATATGTTAGGGGGCTTATTCCTTCACCCACTTACTTCCCTGGTCCTTCTCGCATGAACAGAGAGCAACAATACCCGAAGTCCAAAGGTGCAAACAATTCGATGTTTATTGGGATGAACTTCCAGCAAGCATGATTCCAGTTTCCTTTCTTAGTATCCTCCTTCCCAGCTCTGACACCACAGAGCCTTACACCTGTGTCCCTGTTCCCATTCCTGCCCTTAGCCAAACATGATTCCAACTTCCTTACTCCCATTCCCTGTTCCCATTTCCCTCACCCGCATGCCCACCCCCACCCCCCTACTTCCTGATTGACTGCAGACTATATAGTAAAACTTGAGTTCTGCTTAGCTATACCTTAACCAATCATGTTCTTGAAATTTAACTAACCAATCCTAACATATTGTAACATGATTATGTACCCAATTATATCCCAACACCTTAATTAGTTTACACCCAGCAAAATTAATTATACAGCAGACAGAAACAATCACAGAACCAGACAGAGATTATACAGACAAACAACAGCAAAGTGGGAACTATAATGACAAAACAATACAGAAGTGAGGATTTCACATCCCAGCTATTGATAAGTGAGTTCTTGCCAGACAGGATGCTATCAAACTAAGTTTCCTTTTACATTTTCTAGGCACTTCCCTTTCTCTGGAGGTGATAGGAATACAATCCTGTCTTGATAGTGCCTGACAGCCCAATAGCACCTTATTTCAATGTGACTAGTTTGGAATGTGAGGATGTGACTGTTCGCTTCCTAGCTTATGGCTGCCTCTGCTGCTTAGCCAAAGGCCTTAGCCTAAGAACAGGGCCTCTGACTGTCACAGTAAGAGAAGGCCCTTATACCAGCAGACAGTGATTTTGATTCTTCTTTTATACCTCTAGAACTAGCCAAGTGATAAGAATACACCTAAATTCTTAAAGTACAGGCCTTTGCAGACAGGCCTGAATATCTTTATCCTAACAGTATACACATATAAACATCTGCACGCATAATACGAGTCTAAACATAATCTAAAATGTAATCCTTATATTTTGTCATAAATCAACTTATATATAAAATACATAACAGAAATAGAAAATATTATACGTGATATAAGATTAAAATAAATAAAAAGAAAGTTGAATAATTAGCATTATTCCGTCTCACCGTGTTTTATTTTACATACACTATAAAGCTATAGAAATTAACATAACTTGAGAATTTTTGTCTTTGACAATATTAAATACTCCCTGTGCAGAATTCTCTCATATTTCTGCTATAGAGTAAGTCCTCCAGGAAGTGTAGAGATGCCACACTTCTTGTACATACTTTATGCAGTCTGTTTTTCTGAGAGGTGCTGCATGCTAGGACAGAAAAAACAAAGAACCCCAGAACATGGCAAGCATAGGTTACAGCTAAAGAACAGTAGGAAGTTTTGTCACCTTATCAGTATACATACTTTCCATATCTAGTAAAGGGTTTATCTTGAAGCCTGTCTGCTCATCAGTAAAATACTACATGGTCCCAGAAGTGGAAGGCATGAAGTTCTGGAAGACCCAATGAGAGAGGTAACTTGAAATGGTGGCTACAGACCCTGCGCAACTGCGAGTAAATCCCCCACCAGCCCTGAGAATGAGGGGAAATGCTGAAGACGCCTGGAAAAGGCTCAAACAGAAATTTAAACTGTATATAAAATAAACTAGAGGATAAGCAAAAGATTGCTCTGCTCTTAACAGTGGCAGACACAGAAGAGCTAAATGTATACATTTTGTGGTGGGCAAGGCTGGCTCTAGGTTTTTTGCCACCCCAAGCAAAAAATTTGCTGCCCCAAGGAGACTGAATAATTTCACTGTCAGCCAGGACCTTGCAAAGATGTACAGTTTGTCTTCCATAGATTATTCTTCCAAAAACAATTTTCTTCATGAATCCTATGATTTGATCACTCAGCTGAAGGATCTGTGTGTTCTTTCTTTGCAGACCAGTATTCAATTCATTACATTTCCCAAATATGTCTGTGATGTGGGAAAGAAGGGACAACTTCCTTTGGACATTTTGGCCTTTCATCATTCTTGACCAAAACACTGGTTAAGCCACAAGCAATGAAAGCCTCATCATGTGCGCGAGCATGTCGTGGACTCCTGTTTTTCATTCATAACTACATCACTTGACTCACTGCTGGAGGCTGAAGCAGATACTCTGTGTAAAAATGAGTCCATTGAGCCTCTTATCACAAATCAGAAAAAGGAATTCACTGTTAAGCCAATGAGGTCAGGACTTAGGAAGGCCCTGTGTGGTGATGCCAGGGCAGCACAGAGACAGAGACAGGAACTTACAGGGATTCCTTATCCTTCAGTGCCAACAGGGTATTCGGGGTGCCATAAAAGAAGATATGGGCCCTTCTTTAAAGAGCTTACAAGCCACTGCAGATTCCCATCTCAGAAAAGGCTATCACAGGCTCCTACCAGCTCAAGCAGAGAGGATGCTCTGTTGATGAGGCTGCTGCCCATAGATAAGTATCTTCTGCATTCGAGTATTTGAGCTGGATGCCTGCACAGCCAGATGGTGCAAATGGCCAAATTGGCATCTGCACAGCCACCTCTGCAAAGCCAATGTGTCTGGTCCTGCTCCACAAACACTGCACTAGGAGGCCAGTGTTTTGATCTACAAAATGGCAGCCTCCACAAAATGTGACCTCACATGCACCATATGTGCAAGATCACACTGGGTAGAGGCAACCATTTTGTAGATCAAAATGGTGGCCTACTGGTGCAGTGTTTGTGGAGAAGGTCTGGACACATTTCAGGACACATGGCATCATCTCAAGAGCCATATCTGGCCCGTTGGACTCTTGAACTCATCTGCTGATGACACAACCTCATCTGGGGTTGTAACTCACAGTTTGGGAACCTATGTGAAGGACATAAATCCACACCGTGTAGAGGTCAAGCATAGGAGTTTATTACATACAGCACTGACGGAGTGTCACCTCGCTTATTAGACTCAGAGACACTGTGAATCAATTGATTACAATGGAATATATGGATTTTCCATGGGTGGGGAAAGTGACGGGGTAGGCAGTTCCACACCCTGGGATAGGTCTAGCTGCAAGACATGATAGCACAGTAGCCAATGGTCAAAAGGTTCCATAATGTCTCCGCCCATGGTCTCAATGTTAACAAATTAACATTTAGCATTTAATTAGTACTTTAATAAATGTATTAGTATAGACTATACGTTGAATTCAATTTGGGGTCCGTAGGAATGAAGTAGCTTCTTTGATTGTCCAACAGATACATATCTAGGGGTAAAAGAAAGAAACAGTGAAAGTATATGGCAATAAAGATTGTCTTTCAAGTTGCTTATCTGTGTTTTAAGGCAGGCATTGGTTCCTGGGAAAGGGAGGTGGGAGGAGGCCATATCTTATACTGACATGCTTGAACCTTTTATAAACTCAAGGTTGGATGTGTGGGAAGAACATCTCCCTACAGAAGAAACTAACACAACAGAAACAGGGCTTCTTTGTTCTATTTGAAACTTTGAATAAGACACAATTATTGCCCCCAACAACTGGCGTTTTGCTGACCAGGCATATCTTAGCAAAAGCAAGGTTATCCTGCTTTCTCTTAGCTATTGCTATGCCTCTGTCCTCTTGACCAAACTCTGGACTTTGGGCCCGTACACAAATCCATATACCAGGTTATTACAATAGCAATGGATTTTAACCCTTCACTATGCATTACTGTAAAGGTGTGAGCAGTTCCCATGCACTCCCTTGCAGTCCTGTGTGGCACTTCAGGTGTGCCCCTCCTTAATTTCCCCCAGTGGGGCAGTAATGGGTTCCCTTTTGTAAGTAGAGTCAGGATGAGTTCCACCCTGACATCTGGTGGTGAGTTGTGGCAAGTTGTGGAAAAGAACTTCAGGGGCTGATCTCGTTTGCATAGGCACACCCACCCCACCTAGCATGAGCCCATAGCTGCCCAAATGGTCACTGGCTGCTGTGGGATCCCCAGTTTCTCTGTTATTGGGGCAGGAAGAATAAATTGTAATTATCCTGATTATGTGAATCAAGGACAGTGGAACTGTACTTGGCATTTTGTTATGATGGAGGGACTTGCCATCAACTAAGGAGCACTTGCTAGGCAAGGGATATGGGTTCCAAAACTCAGTGAATTGAGAGGTTAGGAACAGGTATTAATATCTGGTGTCTGTTTGCCATGCTAATTGCATCTTCTCCTCTTTCCTCTGTAGAATATCAGAGCTAATTTTGATTCTATTAGGAGAGTAGTTACAGACTGTTAAGCTGAATTCACTTTGGGCCAATGGTGCACCAGCACTGAGGCTCCCCTACTACAGGCTGAGATCACAAAAGAGCTAAAATCACTGAGTGTTGTGTTAAGTAGTGGGGGAGCCTGAAGATATATTGCAGAGCAGTTTGTGGGACAGCTGGCAGAGCAGAGCAGCTCGTGGGGTGGCTGCTGGAATGGAGCAGTTTGTGGGATGGTTGGAGCAGCTCATGGGCCGCGGCTGGCAGAGAGGAGCGATTCATGGGATGGCGAGCGGAGCGGAGCCCCATAGAGAGGTGGGGCAATCAGCTTTGGACCACGTAAGGTGCCCCAACCCCCTCCCTGTTGAGAGGTAAAACTCTGCAGATAAACTTTTGAGCTCTGGTGCTGCACTGACCAAGGACAGAGACTTTTGGGTTGTTGGACTTTTGGGACTTTGGGTTGCTGGACTCAAGAACCAAAGGGAAAGGACACACCCCAAATTGCTTGGGCTGGGTTTTTTTTGCTCATGGGTTGTGTTATGAATCCTGTTGGTAGTGTTTCCCCACATAGTGCCACATTGTTTCTCTCTGTTATTAAAAGGCTTTTGCTACACTCAGACTATGTGCTTGCGAGAGGGGAAGTATTGCCTCTTAGAGGCACCCAGCAGGGGTGGTATATATTTGTCCCAGGTCACTGGTTGGGGGCTCGAGCCGGTTTTGCATTGTGTATTGGAATGGAACCCCTAGATACTGAACCTGGCCCTTGTCGCTGCCAACTCTGATGGGCAGAAGGGTTACACTTTAAGAGCCTGGGGCCAGGAGAAGCCAACACACAGTAACAAAATAGCATGTCCTCTTTTAATAAGGTTTCAGGACAGGAGCAACTACAATACACAGTTCATAAGGTCCTCACCTCAGCGCCCTGGTTAAAGTCCATAACACATAGGCCTTGTGTCAAGTTTCCTCCCCCACTCTGAACTCTAGGGTACAGATGTGGGGACCTGCATGAAAAACCTCCTAAGCTTATCTTTACCAGCTTAGGTCAAAAACTTCCCCAAGGTACAAAATATTACACCCGTTATCCTTGGACTGGCCACTACCACCACCAAACTAATACTGGTTACTGGGGAAGAGCTGTTTGGACGCATCCTTCCCCCCAAAATACTTCCCAAAACCTTGCACCCCACTTCCTGGACAAGGTTTGGTAAAAAGCCTCACCAATTTGCCTAGGTGACTACAGACCCAGACCCTTGGATCTTAAGAACAATGAACAATCCTCCCAACACTTGCACCCCCCCTTTCCTGGGAAATGTTGGATAAAAAGCCTCACCAATTTGCATAGGTGA
The DNA here is from genome assembly GCF_965140295.1 of Lepidochelys olivacea. NCBI lineage: Eukaryota > Metazoa > Chordata > Testudines > Cheloniidae > Lepidochelys > Lepidochelys olivacea. The sequence goes on from NC_140411.1 coordinate 274,690,852, forward strand.
CCACAGACCCAAACCCTTGGATCTGAGAACAATGAAAAAGCATTCAGTTTTTTACAAGAAGACTTTTAATAAAAAATAGAAGTAAATAGAAATAAAGAAATCCCCCCTGTAAAATCAGGATGGTAGATATCTTACAGGGTAATTAGATTCAAAAACATAGAGAACCCCTCTAGGCAAAACCTTAAGTTACAAAAAAGATACACAGACAGAAATAGTTACTCTATTCAGCACAATTCTTTTCTCAGCCATTTAAAGAAATCATAATCTAACACATACCTAGCTAGATTACTTACTAAAAGTTCTAAGACTCCATTCCTGTTCTGTCCCTGGCAAGAGCAGCATACAGACAGACACAGACCCTTTGTTTCTCTCCCTCCTCCCAGCTTTTGAAAGTATCTTGTCTCCTCATTGGTCATTTTGGTCAGGTGCCAGCGAGGTTACCTTTAGCTTCTTAACCCTTTACAGGTGAGAGGAGCTTTCCCCTGGCCAGGAGGGATTTCAAAGGGGTTTACCCTTCCCTTTATATTTATGACACCTTGTCTACACTACAATGCTTTGTCAGCAAAGCTGCTTTAATTAAAGCACTTTATTTAAAACTGCTGTTGTATGTCCACACTAGTTCCTTGTGTTGGCAGAGTGCATACACACTAACAACTCTTGCATCAACACAGAGAGCAGTGCACTATGGTAGCTATCCCACTGTGCAACTGGCTGCAGGGTGCTTTGGGAAGGGTTTGCAGTGCCTCATGGGACAGGTACAGCATCACATGATGTAGGTTTCTCAATCCCATCATTCCAGGGGCCTCCTAGTAGACTGTCAGCCACTTTTTCAACTGAATTGTGTGGGGAGAGGGAGAGGAGAGTGGTGTGTGTGGGGCAGGGGATACAGCAGTCTGACTGACCTATCCTGAGGCAGGGGGAGGGGAACACCCCAAAGTCAGCCCCCGGCTCTGCTCAGCAGTCTTTCCCGAAGCAGCCTGCTCTGCCTGCCTATGGTTCTGTGATTCCCTCCCAGTTCTCCCACAGCCTCCTCAGCTGCTGGGAGCAGCATCCTGAGCAGCTCTGTGAGCTCTCCTTGTTGAGGATTGTCAAAGCAGGACAACAGTCCCCCTGACCCAATCCTCCAGCCCCCACTCTCTGCAGCAGCAGTCTGTCTGCCCCTGTGTATCTAGTGCAGGGCAGAACAGGACCATTCCACGTTAATGATTTCCTCTTTGCTCCCCAAAGGAAGCAGCAGGCTCTGCTGTCAGATATTTCTCTGGAGCTTTGAAAGGGGAGGGGCGCATGCCTGCAGGGCAGCAGAGATCAAAACAGTGAGCAGAGCGGTCACGGCCAGGGCCAGCTGTAGGTTTTTTGCCACCTCAAGCAAAACATCTTTTGGCCACCTTCCCCCCCTTTTTTTGGGCTTTTACACATGCTTGCACTTTGCAATTTTTTTTGTTTTGTTTTGGGGTTTTCTTTGACTGTTTAAAATTTTAAAATAAATGAAAACAGAGAATGTGTAGTTAGTGAACTAAAACAATTTCCTACTAGTGTACTCATTTAATTTTAACAAAATCACAGATCACAGTTAAAAACAATTTGGGTTCAATACAAATACACTGTAATGAAAAACATTAGTGTCTTCCGGTGTGCCCAGCTTCTCATAAATTAAAAGAATTTATATGAAGAGAATTTTTCTGGTTTTTATACTTGCATAGTCTTTTAATAATTCAGTGAAATCTAAATTTTTTGCAATGGTACTTTCAATTGAAATTAATGCGAGTCCTGACAAATGATTTTGAGACATGGTGGACCTCAAATAATTTTTTAGCAATTTCAGTTTTGAGAAACTGCACTCACCAGAAGCCACTGATACTTGTAATGTGAAAAAGAATGTGTAATGCTATAACAGTGTTTGGAGTGAAAAAAAATTATTTCTTGCTATAAATTCTAATACTTTCAGAGGAGAAGTTTTAGGACTTATTAGCTCAAATAAAGCTATTAATTCATCATACAATTCTATTCCATCAGTGTCAGCAGCGTTATCAGTACTGAGCGCTAAATGTAGGTCTTGGCAGTGTTTTATGAGGTCTTATTTGGAAAACTGATTTTTAATATTTCAAAAAATAAAAATTCAAAAGTTTCACAATGACCATACAACTGATAAAATCTTTCTTCAATGGAAGTTATAGCTACAGCCAAAATCAAAAAACTACACCTTTGGTCTGTGAATTCACTAACCACAATCTATTAATTTGTTCCCCGTTTTTCATTTTTTTCTTCATACTGGATGGCATAAATTGACGATTTGACTCATTAAATGGATATTCCAATGTAGGATCTAGTTTTGAAGAACCTTTTTTCACAATAATCATTAGCATTGCTTCGTAATTATTGTCAGCCATTTACTTGGATCCGATCCTATGTCAGTCTCTCCACCTTCCAATAATCGTTCTTCATTTTTAGACTTGGATAACAGTTCTTCATTTCTGGACTCTTCAGCTGAAGAAGTAAATCTTTGGATGGATTGTGATTGTTCGTCTTTATCAGTTACCGAAGATAATCTTTGGTCGGATTGTTGTTCATCTTTATCTGTTGATAAAGATAATCTTTGGTTCGATTGGTCTTCATCAGTTGATGAAGAATCACTTTCAATGCATTGCTTAGAACTTTCTCCTTGATTATCGACTTTTTAAAAATACCTATTTGAAGCAAGAGATAGTTTTTCTAATTCTCTTTGCCGTTTCTTTCTTTGTTGCTGGTAGGCAGCACCAGAAAGTTGTTTTTGTTTTTGTCCAGGCATTTTAGCCCTATAACCACTGGCACTGATGCAACACGGAAATTGGCGCAAATGGCGCCGATAGGGCGGCACAGTACACACAAGTAATCATGATTCCTGATTTAATTAATCAATAACCATTAACGTTTACACATTTACACACTTTCACATTATGAGCGACCATGTCACAACATGGCACGATATTTTTCATGTCACGCTCCTATCGCACAACTGGAGATTTTTTTGATTGTCATGTATTTTTTTTTTTTTTGGTGGATTTTTCCGAAAAAAAAAAAAAAAAAAAAGGATGGCTGGAATGCTGCCGCCCCTGGAAATGTGCTGCCCCAAGCACATGCTTGCTTTGCTGGTGCCTAGAGCCGGTCCTGGTCATGGCAGGCATTGTGGGATACTGGTGGAAGCCAGTTCTGTCACTAAAACAAACAGCAGTGTCTACACTGGCTGCTGGTGGGTGCACTAATTTTTCCCTGTGGGTGCTTCAGCCCCGGAGCACCCACGGAGTCAGCGCCTATGGGCAAAAGAGTAGTTTTGCTACCAAAAGTAGCTTTGTAGTGTGTACACCTCCCCTGTTTTGTCAGCAAAAGCTGCCTTTTGCCAACAAAACTTTGTAGCGTAGACCAGTTCATAGTCTATGAGTTTGGTTAGGCTGGTCTCCTGGAATCTGAAAGAAACCACCATTCATTGCAGCCTGCCTCACTTTCCCTCTCTCTTGCTCAACTTTCTTTTCCTGTTTATATAGCCCAGCCCTAGGGCAGGGCCTCCTTGATTTCACCCTAGGCTGTCCTAGACCTAGTCTTCAGCCTGTCCCCTAAAGAGGAGGTACACTTCTTCACAGTTACCTTCACAGCATTTTTTAAATCACTTTTTTAACTTTGTCCCTCTGCCACTCACCCATTGCTCTCACCAAACCATTCTTCTGTATCATTGCATTCATCCTCTTCCTTCCTCCTCCTTTTCCCCCACTATTCCTTTTGCTCAATTGCTCCATCCTTGTTACCCTCATCCCTCCACAGTTCCCACCAGTTATGCCTGCTCCTCTTTCCCTCTCCATAGTGATCTCCCACCAATCCAAAAACCATGTCCACATCCTCCTCTTCCGCTTCACCTCTGATGAGATTTTCCCCAATCCTGGCCTTCCCTCCATCACCACCTCCCACATGTGTCCCTGCCATCACCACTACCCCTCTCAGACCACCACTCTTAACCTTATTCCCATCCCCCTCGAACCCCTCCTTTCTTTCTCTTGCTGTCTCTGGAATGCCCATTCCATCTCTAAGAAGATCTCAACCATCCACTTCTTCATACTTCACTTCCTTCAGTACTTGGTTGTTATAGATTCTAGATCTGGATCCCTTCATCTGACACTACCTCTGCAGCTAGCCTCTTTTACAGAGGCCTCTCCTTCTCTTGCAGTCCCTGCCCTGGTTCAGACCAAGGCTCTCTCTTCTTCTTCTTGTCACAATCTCCCACACTTATCCTTGGTGACTTCAGTTTACATGCTGATGTCTCTACTAGGCCCTTTAACTGCACATTTTCTTGTCCTTACCTCTTCACTTGACCTGCAGTCCTCGTTCAACTCTCCCACTCACCAAAAGAGCCACTCACTTGACTTGGTCTTCGCCAACCATTGCTCTCTCTCTGGTCTCTCTGATTCTGAATTCCCCTTTGTGACCTTAGGCACCCCAGTATTCACCCCTTAACCACTATTGCAATAATATTTGTACAAAATATACCTTGTGAGGTATCATTTGAAAACTAATAGCACACTGGTCAACAATATCATTGAGAAATATCTGTGGCAGTGTTGTATGTGGAATTATGGATACTCATTGATATTATGCCTTTAAGTCCCCGGGCATGCCAGGGGAAGTGATAAACAGCTTTTCTCCTGGCAAAGGAAAGAGGCCAACACCGCAAATCAGCTGTGGCCAAATTCAATGGTCTAGTCATTTGTATCATAGGTTGCAAGAAGAGGTAATTTGCATTGTAAAAATCACCAGCAGTGGAGTAGGCAACACGGAGGCTACAACAGACTGCATTGCATCCACACCCAGCAGGGAAAAGGTACTTTATCTGTGGATACATTTCAGAAGAATACTTTTCAAAGGTTTATTGAACTAAAAAGAGTGGGGGAGTGAACTCCCTAAGTTATCCTTCACCTGAAGAGACAAGGAAAACAGCACGTTGTACTCTAAGGGGACCTAGGCAGAAAGCTCATCGTCTATTGCTGGGAAAGGGAAGATTGATGAGGAAATACCTTGAACAAAGACTATAGCTTGTTAAGTCAGGTCTTAGCCATTAAAAGTATTTTTTTATTTTTATTTGTAACCCTTTCTACCTTTATTTCTTCTACTTAGAAACACTTCAGCCTTTGTCTTTTGTTTAATAAACTTGTTTTACTTTTATGTTTGAAGGGAAAGATGTATTTACTACAGTTAAATTAATAAGCTGGAATGTACTGACTCTTTAGAACAGCAGCAAACTTAATAAGCTACTGTACATGTACAGTGTTAGGGGCAGAGTACATCTAGTCAAGTTCAATATGGCTAAAACAAAGCTCTTAATCTTCCCCCAAGCCCTTCCCACTACTTCCTTTCTCAATCACTGTGATCAACACCACTATGCTGTCTGTCACTCAGGCCCATAACTTGGGCATCGTATTTGACTTAGAGCTCTCTCTAGGGCCTCATATTCAGGCAATGTCTAGGTCGTGCATATTTTTTCTGTATAATATCTCTAAGACAGAAAAAATATTCCTACATATTCACATAGCTAAAGCTGTCATCCAGGATCTCATCATTTCATCTCTCTATTGCTGCAATAACCTTTTCTCTGGCCCCAATAAATGCATCTTACCCTGCTCATATCCATTCAGAATGCTGCTGTAAAGAACATTTTCGTAGCCCATCATTTGGACCATGTCACCCATCTCTTTGCATCCCTCCACTGGCTCCGTATTCTCTATCACATCAAACATAAGCTGCTTGTTACTTTCAAGGTCCTTCATGGTGAATCCCCATCCTACCTATCATCTCTCATTCAGTGTCAAGAAATTGATGCCTGCCTCAGTTGGTCCATGGTCAGCCTCCATCACCCACTTGTTACATTGTCAAATAAGCACCTTCATGCATTCTCCCATGCTGCCCCTCATGCTTGGGAAGACCTTCCCATAAACATCTGCAAAGCCATTTCATTGTTCTCCTTCAAATCCTTTCTTTGCCACAATGCCTCTAAAACTATTTGATAACAGTTAGGCTGCTGGTGTATAGAGTCATTTAGCTATCATACTGACCAATATTGTCTCATTGTTTCCATGTACTCCCCTTGTGATGGGTTGGGTCACAGAAACCCCCTTGGGACTGCCACCTGATTTGCTGAGACTACTTCTAAGCCCATTTCCCTTGGCAGCTTGGGACTTCAGTACCTTGCCAGGTTGTGCCAGACACGCTAGCCTGATAAAAACACAGACTCAGGTCTGAACCACATCCCCCAAAAGCTGCAGGCTTATCTGAAAACAACTTAATAAGTGCTCCTGTCTCCAACACTCAGATACCCAGTTCCCAATGGGATCCAAACCCCAAATAAATCTGTTTTACTCTGTATAATGATTATACAGGGTGAACTCATAAATTGTTCGCCCTTTATAACACTGATAGAGAGATATGAACAGCTGTTTACTACCCGAGGTATTAATGCTCTGAGTTAATTAATAAGTAAAAAGTGATTTTATTAAATATAAAAAGTAGGATTTAAATGGTTCCAAGTAACAACAGACAGAACAAAGCAAATTACCAAGCAAAATAAAATAAAACACGCAAGTCTAAGCTTAATACAGTAAGAAACTAAAGCAGGTAAATCTCACCCTCAGAGATGTTCCAATAAGCTTCTTTTACAGGTTAGACTTCCTCTAGTCTGGGTCCAGCAATCACTCACACCCCTGTAGTTACGGTCCTTTGTTCCAGTTTCTTTCAGGCATCTCTTTGGGGTGGAGAGACTATCTCTTGAGCCAGCTGAAAACAAAATGGAGGGGTTTCCAGGGGTTCATATAGTCTCTCTTGTGGATGGAAACCCCCTCTTCTCTCCTGTGTAAAATCCCGTCCACAAGATGGAGTTTTGCAGTCACCTGGGCAAGTCACATGTCTATGAATGATTCAGTTTTTTGCAGGCCTACGCCATTGTTGACATATTAGTTTGAACATTCCCAGGAAAGCTCAGATGTCAACTGGTGTCTCTCAAGGTCCATTGTTAGCTGTGTACTCCCAATTACTTGAATAACTCCTTCACACTATGTTGACCAAATCTGCCTTATGTGCTTCCTACAGCAAACATTTTAAATACAAGCATAGAGCCAATGCTCATAACTTCAGATATAAAAATGATACATGCATACAGATAGGATTAATACATGCAGTAGAACATAACCTTTGCAAAGATATGCTACACAGCATATCTAACAAAATATATTCCAGTTATGTCATATTTACACTCATAAGCATATTTCTATAAAGCATTATGGGGTGCAACGTCACATCCCTGTCTTTCTGTAGCCATCTGTTGTCTTATACTTATACTGTTTGTTCTGTGTTTGTACAGCACCTAGCACAATGGGGTCCTGATCCATGATTACAGCTCGTAAGGGCTATGGTAATACAAATAAGTAAATAATAATAATACTATCTTACACCTTGCTCAGACATTTACAGCTGTGCAAAATGAATGCCCAATACTGACATTCTAATTGGTAGTGCATTTAAATGGGCATACAAAGTATAGAGAGGAGGAGTATCAGGCCCATAAGCTTTGGACTTTCCTGGATTAAAGAACTTCTTTCTACACATTATTACAGAAAGGGGTCCATGTACTTACACAGGTCTTGGAGTAGCAAAGTGCTTAAGCTCAAGCTTAAGTCCCATTCAATAAGACTTAAGCATGTCTTTATGTGCCTTTCTGAACAGGGATGGACTTAAACATGAGCTTAAAGTTAATTGTGTGCTTAAATGGTTTGGTAAATTGCGATAGTTCTGCCCAGCAAAGAGTTAATTTTCCCATGGTACACCAAATCCAGCAAATCCATTAATCAATAAGTGACATTTCTCTTTTGTATATGGCCAATAACATTTTAAACTGTGAGAATAAGATAATTGCAGCATTCTTTACAGAAGAGCAGAGGACTATCTGGATAGAATCCTAGAAGAGAAACAACTGGATTGAATTAAAATTGGAATCCTGTGATCTTGTTTATGATATCACTGACCTGTGACCATAAATGAGATGGACAAAACCACTAATTCTGTTGTATTTTATCTCAGCATTTCTCTGATATGTCATAATTTATTCCACATACATTTTCATATGTAATTTATAGAATAAAAAAAATTAATATACATTTCTTGAACCATATATGAAAATAAGTACTTTGATGTATGCTTCCAAATGATTTTGCCTTCTTTGCCTGGGGTATGTGGGTACCATTTTTTGACAGTGGCTTTCATTTCTGGATATATGTCAAGGATTGTTTTGAAAATATTTCCAGTAATGAATTGGGTATCCTTGAGAATAAACATTGTAAATTAATATTATGATTTTGCATTCCCATTAAAACAGTTTCCTCATAAATTTTGTGGTATAAAGTTAGAGATAATGAGGTATATGTAGTGAGTCAGAAATTCCGTCTGCCAAATATATTTCCTATATTTTAATAAATAGTTTTAAGATTTGTACCAGGCCCTTAGCTTTCATGACATTAATAAGTGCAAGAGAAAGCTTGTTTGAAATTAGTGTGTGAATCTTTGTAGGGATATAGTAGGGATATAGGAAGAAAGTTTCTTGATAATGTTTGCATGATTACACACTTTGTTCTAGGTAGATATGTGCAAAAGAGAGATGAACTAGGATCCTTGATTTAATAAAGAGCAAACTTAAAAAAAACTAAGGGAATTAGATAGGGAAGTGGACTGGACTGAAAAACTCAAGGATTTGAATACAAAGAAGGCTTGGAATTACTTGTCTTTAAAATTACAGAAGCTATCTCAAGCCTGCATCCCAAGCAATGGGGAAAAAAAATCATAGGGAAGGGTTGCAGACCAAGCTGGATGAGCAAGCATCTCAAATAGGTGATTAAGAAAAAGCAGAAAGACTAAAAGGAATGTAAGATGGGGCAGATCAGCAAGGAAAGCTACCTCTTGAAGGTCAAAAAGTGTAAGGATAAAGTGAGAACTGCCAAAAGCCAAGCAGAGTTGGACCTTGCAAAGGAGATTAAAACCAACAGTAAAAGGTTCTATTGCCATATAAATATAAAGAAAACAAGGAAAGAAGGGGGACCACTGAGGATGGGGTGGAGATTAAGGATTATCAAAGCATGGCCCAACACCTAAACACATACTTTGCCTCAGTTTTTAATGAGGCTAATGAAGAGTTTAGGGATAGTGGCAAGGTAACTAATAGCAACGAGGATATGGAGGTAGAAATTACCACATCTGAGGTAGAAGTCAAACTCAAACAGTTTAATGGGACTAAACTGGGGGGCCCGGATAATCTCCACCCTAAAATATTAAAGGAACTGGCACATGAAATTGCAAGCCCAATAGCAAGGATTTTTAATGAATCTGTAAATTCAGGAGTCATACCTATGACTGGAGAATTGCTAATATAGTTCCTATTTTTAAGAAAGGGAAAAAAGTAATCTGGGAAACTACAAGCCTGTTAGGTTGACCTCAATCATGTGCAAGGTCTTGGAACAAATTTTGAAAGAGAAAGTAGTTAAGGACAGAGAGGTAAACAGGAATTGGGGTAAAATAACATGTGGTTACAAAAGGTAGATCATGCCAGACCATTCTGATTTCCTTCTTTGAGAAGATAACTGATTTTTTAGACAAAGGAAATGCAGTAGATCTAATCTACCTCAATTTCAGTAAGGCATTTGATGTAGTTACATGTGGGAAATTATTAGTTACATTAGAGAAGATGGGGATTAACATGAGAATTGAAGGGTGAATAAGGAATTGGTTAAAGGGGAGACTACAACAGATCATATTGAAAAGTGAACTGTCAGGCTGGAAGGAGGTTACTAGTGGAGTTCCTCAGGGATTGGTCTGGGACCAATCTTATTTGTATTAATGACCTTAGCACAAAAAGTTGGGAGGTACTGCCAATACAAAGGAGGACTGGAATATCATAAACCTGGACGACCTTGAAAACTGGAGTAATAGAAATAGCATGAACTGTAATAGTGCAAAGTGCACTTGGGGACTAACAGCAAGAATTTTTGCTATAAGTTGGGGACTTATCAGTTGGAAGCAACGGAGGAGGAGAAAGACCTCCATGTATTGGTTGATCACAGGAGGACTATGAGCCACCAATGTGATCTGGCCAAGAAAAAAAGGCTAATCCAGTGCTCGGATACATCAGGTGAGCTATTTCAAGTAGACACAGGGAAGTGCTAGTACCATTATAGAAGGCACTGGTGAGACCTCATCTGGAATACTGTGTGCAGTTCAGGTCTCCCAGGTTTAAGAAAGGTGAATTCAAACTGGAACAGGTACAGAGAAGGGCTACTAGGATGATCCGAGGAATGAAAAACCTACCTTATGAGAAGTTTCAGAGTAGCAGCCGTGTTAGTCTGTATTCGATCTGTAGCTCACGAAAGCTCATGCTCAAATAAATTTGTTAGTCTCTAAGGTGCCACAAGTACTCCTTTTCTTTCTACCTTATGAGAGGAGACTCAAAGAGCTTGGCTTGTTTGGTCTAACCAAAAGAAGGCTGAGGGGAGATATGATTGCTTTCCAGAAATACATCAGAGGGCTAAATAGCAGGGAGGGAAAGGAGTTATTGAAATTAAGCTTCAATGTGGATACAAGAACAAATGTATATATATTGACTATCAACAAATTAAGGCTTGAAATTAGATAAAGATTTCTAACTATCAGAGGAGTGAAGTTCTGGAACAGCCTTCCAAGGGGAACAGTGGGGGCAAAAAACTAACTGGTTTCAAGACTGAGCTTGATGAATGTATGGAGGGGATGGTATAATGCAGTGGTGGGCAACCTGCGGCCCATCAGGATAATCTGATTGTGGGCCACGCGACATTTTGCTGACATTGACTGTCTGCAGGCATGGCCCCCTGCAGCTCCCAGTGGCCACAGTTCAGGGATGTGGCCACAGAGGTTGAAGTGTTCTCCTACCGGTTTTTGAATGTTATGATTCCTGAACACTTCAACCTCTGTGGCCACTCAGTAAAAGATTTAAAGGTGGCAATTTTGCAACAGAAAAGCTTCAAAAACAGACTCCAATGAGAAACTGCTGAGCTTAAATTAATATGCAAACTAGCTACCATTATCTTGGGTTTGAATGGAGACTGAGAGTGGCTGGGTCATTACACATATTGAATCTATTTCCTTAAGTTAAGTGTCCTCGCACCTTCTTCTCAACTGTCTAAATGGGCCATCTTGATGATCACTACAAAAGTTTTTTTCTCCTGCCGATAATAGCTCATCTTAACTAATTAGCCTCTCATAGTTTGTATGGTTTCAGAGTAGCAGCTGTGTTAGTCTGTATTCGCAAAAGAAAAGGAGTACTTGTATGGTAACTTCCAACTTATCTGTACCCATTCTACGCATCCGAGGAAGTGAGCTGTAGCTCACGAAAGCTTATGCTCTAATAAATTTGTTAGTCTCTAAGGTGCCACAAGTACTCCTTTTCTTTTCTTCTTACGGATACAGACTAACACGGTTGCTAATCTGAAACCTGCAGTGATTAAGACAGGAGATAAAGGCCTGGATGAAATTGTGGCAGTTAGAAAAGGCCAGATCATGCAAATATTATGGTAAAAGAAGCAAAAAGATTTGGATAAGCCCTGGACATCTGGGGCTAGATGAACAGGAAAGTGAAAGATGATCCTCAGGTTACAGGCATGACTAACTAGGATGATGATGATGTTTCAACAATGATAGACTAAATAGAGAGAAGAGAAAGCTTTGGGACTAACATCAACAGCTCAGTTTTGGCCAGTTAACTTTTACTTGGGTAAAAGACAGCTATGAGGAACATGGCTAAAGAAGGAGTCAATTAAATTAATGGAAGAGAGAACAGAGCAGTAAAGAGGAAGCTGAGAAGTTGTGGATGTCAGTGGACTGGTGGTCATGAGAGCTGGTTAAAAAATGTGGGTATTTCCTCAGAAGAGTCAAATACTAAAATATTTTGGTTGAAAACTAAAATATTTCAGTTTGGAAATGCTCTCATGGGAGTTGTCGTTTGAGTTTCTCAAAGTTTCACACTCCTCTATAGGCCCCATTGCCCAGGATGTGCCACAGTTTCACCTCTCTGGTCATGGTGCATCACAGGAAATGTAGTCCTAGCTCATAGAAGAGAATGGAAACATCACACAACCAAACTACAATTCCCATAAGGCACCACAGCAATATTTCCAACTGTTTTGGTTTGGGTGTTTTCCACAGACTTTTTCTGTGAAAAATGTCACTCGGCCAAAAACACAGTTTTCCATCAAAAATCAGTTTTGGTGAAAATTTTTTGACCAGCCCAGAGGTCACAAATGGCTAGATCTATAAACATACTGAAGTACTTAACTGCCTCTGTAGGCGCCTAAGTCTACCTTTTAGTTGTCACTTATATTCTCAAAACCCTGATAATGATGAAACCAAAACTCTAGCAGCCCTGAAATGGGATTCTCAAACTAGGCATTCCCCTGCTTATCTTGCCAGTGGGGCCTGATCCTATAGGTGTGCTCAGATCATGCCCGATACCTGTCATAAAAGGCAGCCATGATGAGCAGGTTGGAAATTTCTGAGGCTGTATATGTCCCAGCCTGTTGGTTAGGGTACTTGCCTGAGATGTGGCAGCACTAAGTTCAAGTCCCCGGTCCAAAAAAATATTTTATTATTTATATGAAGTGGAACAGCTCCAACAGGAGAGATTGAGCAAGGCTGTTCCAGCATCCTCAATAGCCTGATAGTTAAGGCACTCACCTCAAATGTAGAAGACTGGATTTTTAATTCCCTGCTCTGTCTGATTTGGAGCAGGGACTTGAACTTGAATGCCCTAATCACCAGGCTATTGGCTACAAGTGGTTTGTTTGTTTTTGGAAGAAAGGTCTATGTTTTGTCTGCTAGGCACAGGTGACCTAGCTTAGGTACCTAACTCCAAGAGAAGATTCATGGCTCAGCATGGCCCACGCAGCAGGTTGTACCTCCCTCTACCATGTCAGTCAGGTGCCAAAAGGCCCATATCAATGGGAGTTAAGTGCCTAAATACATTTGAGAGATGGGGTTTCAGCCCTACCCCTTTTCTCTGCACTTCTTGACTGGGTAGTTTATGTCCATCCCTGCTCGGCTTACTGGCTCCTGAGGTCCCTTCCAACCCTGATATTCTATGATTCTATGATGTGGAAAAAGCTGAAGTACTCAATGCTTTTTTTTGCCTCCGTCTTCACAGACAAGGTCAGCTGCTCCCGGACTGCTGCCCTGGGCAGCACAGTATGGGGAGGAGGTGAGCAGCCCTCAGTGGTGAAAGGTTAAGGACTATTTAGAAAAGCTGGACATGCACAAGTCCATGGATCCAGCTCTAATGAATCAAGGGTGCTGAGGGAGTTGGCTGATGTGATTGCAGAGACATTGGCCATTATCTTTGAAAATTCATGGCGATCTGGCGAGGTCCCGGACTATTAGAAAAAGACAAATATAGTACCCATATTTAAAAAGGGAAGAACGAACCCGTGGAACTACAGACCGGTCAGCCTCACTTTAGTCCCCAGCAAAATCATGGAGCAGGTCCTCAAGGAATCCATTTTGAAGCACTTGGAGGAGAGGAAAGTGATCAGGAACAGTCAACATGGATTCACCATGGGCAAGTCATGCCTGACCAACCCGATTGCCTTCTATGATGAGATAATGGGCTCTGTGGATATGGGGAAAGCGGTAGATATGATATATCTTGGCTTTAGGAAAGCTTTTGATACCATCTCCCACAGTATTCTTGCCAGCAAGTTAAAGAAGTATGAATTGGATGAATGGACTATAAGGTGGACAGAATGTTGAGCTCAACAGGTAGTGATCAATGACTTGATGTCTAGTTGGCAGCCAGTATCAAGTGGAGTGCTCCCGGGGGTCGGTCCTGGGGCCAGTTTTGTTCAACATTTTTGTTCAAGTTGCAGTGGGGGAGGTTTAGATTGGATATTAGGAAAAACTTTTTCACTAAGAGGGTGGTGAAACACTGGAATGCGTTACCTAGGGAGGTGGTAGAATCTCCTTCCTTAGAGGTTTTTAAGGTCAGGCTTGACAAAGCCCTGGCTGGGATGATTTAACTGGGAATTGGTCCTGCTTCGAGCAGGGGGTTGGACTAGATGACCTTCTGGGGTCCCTTCCAACCCTGATATTCTATGATTCTATGAACATCTTGATTAATGATCTGGATGATGGGATGGATTGCACCCTCAGCAAGTTCGTAGATGACACTAAGCTGGGGGAAGAGGTAGAAAAGCTGGAGGGTAGGGGTAGGGTCCAGAGTGACCTAGACAAATTGGAGGATTGGGCCAAAAGAAATCTGATGAGGTTCAACAAGGACAAGTGCAGAGTCCTGCACTTAGGAAGGAAGAATCCCATGCACAGCTACTGGCTGGGGACCAACTGGCTAAGCAGCAGTTCTGCAAAAAAGGACCTGGGGATTACAGTGGAAGAAGCAGCTGGATATAAGTCAATAGTGTGTCCTTGTTGCCAAGAAGGTCAATGGCATATTGAGCTGTATTAGTAGAAGCATTTCCAGCAGATCAAGGGAAGTGATTATTCCCCTCTATTCGGCACTGGTGAGGCCACATCTGGAGTATTGTGTCCAGTTTTGGGCCCCCCACTACAGAAAGGATGTGGACAAACTGGAGACAGTCCAGCAGAGAGCAACAAAAATGATTAGGGAGCTGGGGCACATGACTTACGAGAAGAGGCTGAGGGAACTGGGCTTATTTAGTCTGCAGAAGAGAAGAGAGAGGGGGGATTTGATAGCAGCCTTCAACTACCTAAAGGGGGGTTCCAAAGAGGATGGAGCTTGGCTGTTCTCAGTGGTGGCAGATGACAGAACAAGAAGCAATGGTCTCAAGTTGCAGTGGGGGAGGTCTATGTTGGATATTAGGAAACACTATTTCACTAGGAGGGTGGGGAAGCACTGGAATGGGTTACCTAGGGAAATAGTGGAATCTCCATCCTTAGAGGTTTTTAAGGCCCGGTTTGCCAAACCCTGGCTGGGATGATTTAGTTGGTGTTGGTCCTGCTTTGAGCAGGGGATTGGACTAGATGACCTCCTGAGGTCTCTTCCAACCCTATTATTTTATGATTCTAAAGCAACAGACAATTATCTTAAACCTTCATATTGTATCATCTGCACCAGTCACAATCACCTCCTAGCATTAAAAGCACTCCACTCCCGAGCATAGCAACAAATATAAGTGGCTTTCAGCTTCAAATTGCTGCCTCAAGGCATCCCTGATCCTTTTGGCCCATGTGCCTGTCGTAGAAAAACACAGTTCTCACTCTCTCGGTTGGGTGCAGCAAGTCAGATACACTTTATTTTCTCAAGCACTTGCACAGAGGGAGAGAGAGCACACTAAGACACAGGGTTCCCCCTCCTAGGCAGGTCTCTCAAAAGATAAACAATTAAGGCAAGCATTTATACCTT
Source organism: Lepidochelys olivacea (assembly GCF_965140295.1). Lineage (NCBI taxonomy): Eukaryota > Metazoa > Chordata > Testudines > Cheloniidae > Lepidochelys > Lepidochelys olivacea. The sequence goes on from NC_140411.1 coordinate 274,706,306, forward strand.
TTGTTACATACAGTAATGCTCAACAACTGCAGTTTGTTTATATTATGTCTTGCCCATTCCTGTATTTTCTCACTTCTATTCTCAAAACATAGCTCTCTCTAGGCTGGGTCACACTGACTCTACTCTGCTGTCTTCCCACCCGCTTCTGATGTGAGCTCTGATTCTACAAATCTCGCGTTATTAAAACTAGAGTTAGCCTGAGTTCTGCTCATTTCAGAGGCCTGCATCCAAATTCCCTTTATCTACTTCCACCCACCCCCCTTTTTGTGCTTTCACCACAACTATCAATCTTAGACTTCCATTCTCATTAAATCTTGTATTTCTGACTCTACATTAAATACTTTAACCTTAGGGGTTTGATCGGATACAATGACAATGCATGATTAGCATGGACATGGAAAGTATTATTGTGTCCCTTACAACAACCAACCAACATAACCCTAAGCTAAACAAGAACAATACAAGCAATAGCATTTCCATAGTGATAATATAATGGGGTTATTATACAGTTTTAGTCAGAAAGCACAACACATCATGCTTAGTACATGAAGTAGACACTCTATAAGTGGTATGAAAGGCATACTTTTCAATTTGATATACATTTTGAAGAATATGAATTTGCCCTTGTAATTCAGAGATTTTTCTGAACTCTGGTAGGAGTGAAAACAAATTTTGGAACCTATCAGGTACTAAGACAATCCAATTGAAGGGTATTTGAAACCTAAGGGCTAATTATATTATTTATTGGCCTGTGACTAGAATTTTACAATTGCCTGCAGCAGTGGTGAGATTAAAATGAATATCTTGTAACGTGGTGGCCTCAACATGCACACAGCTATCATTAGCTTGAAGAGCAGGTGTCCTGTCAGGGTAGTTCCTTGTCCCATACCCTCCCAACAAACATTGTCATGAACAGTGACAACTTCCCCTGGCTTCAGTTTATGTACACACTGAAACTGTGGGGGTTCTAATGGCTAGAATGTCCATTGACTCCTTATCCCTATCCAAATGTCAGGTGTCATTCCAGGAGCACTGACTAAAAATCGATTAGGCAAACCAGGTAGTTGGCCTTTATAGATATTCCAGATTGCAGCTGCACTATTTGCACCATCCCATAGGTGAAACCAGCTAAATCTCTTTTCTTTCTAGAGGAGACCTGTGTCCTTTGCTGTGCTAGCCAAATAGCAGCCCCCTTTGAGCAATTTGGATACATGAAAGCGATCTGAAAGCTGAATAGGGGCAGGGTAAACTTTACAGTCCCTAATGTGGCATTAATTATTGTTATTCGATGTCCTAGTACATTTCTCTTGGGGATAGCATTATACCACATCTATTGTTTAAATATTCTCAGGTACTTTCTAGAAGCATTAACATAAATAGCATAGGAAGGGGTATATTGTAATATGGTACAGGTTAAATTATTAGTTACTGGGATCATTTCAGTACAAGTAAAATTTCCAGTGGCAGAACACTCTGAGCATGAGTCTGATTTACTAATTGGGTAACCAAAACAATAAGGACCCCTTCTCCCGGATATACTACAGACTTCTGGAATGGCCATTATGTCAACCCTATTATAAAACCTTAATTTCAAATTCTTGAAACTCAATTGTAAGGATGTCATATACTTTTATCTCCTCTGACCAGTCTTTTTCCCCATTCAATTGTTCGCTTATATGGAATATCCTGAACCTTACAAATAATTTTTTCAAACAATATTTAAATAAATCACTACAGTGTGAAGGCCTTGGCCATTGGCTTTTATCAGCTATATAGCATTGTCTGTATTTGGATGTGTTACAGGGGTAATAGTGTAATGGAGGAAATGGCGGGGCAGTGGCAACAAGGTGCCTTTGGTATTTGTTGTCATTTAAAATCCAAAGTAGGGAGGGTAATACATGCTGAAGGTACTTATCCAAAAAACACAGGGCACAGCCTGTAGAATAGATCCCAAAATCCAGTCAATACCACATTCCCAAGCATGGGTCCCTCAAGTTTCTTCCTGCCAGTGTATATTCTTTGTTTCTTCACCAGGGTCAGTTCTTAATGTCTTTTGTAGTCAGGAATTCCTGGACTTTGGCAATTTCAGCGGAACGAGTATTTTTGTTCTTCTTTCCTGAAGCAATCGTGGCACAGCATCATACAGGGGAGAGGTTACTAGCACATCACCCTGTAGCGCTTTGGTTTCTGTAGCAAATACTGAATGCAGGTTAGCTCTGTCAGTGGACAAGGGAGAGGTTACCAGCACATCACCTTGTCCTTTTCCCCTGCAGTCCAGAAGGAGGAAAAGAAAAATACCAGAAAGAGAGACAGGCTGATCAATAGTAGGAGTGGAATTATCTCGAGGCTGAGGGGCTTTCTTGCAGTGAGAAGCATGGGTCCAGGCAGTCAATCCTTGACACTTTACAGAGGTGTTGGTAGTTAGCAGAACTTGGTAAGGGCCTTTCCAGTGTGAAGCCAGAGCAGTCTTTCGTTGATGGACTTTACGTAGACTCAGTCTCCTGGTTTCAATGAATGGCACGGCTGCTAGGGTCTTTAGGTTTCAGAGTAACAGCCATGTTAGTCTGTATTCGCAAAAAGAAAAGGAGTACTTGTGGCACCTTAAAGACTAACCAATTTATTTGAGCATCAGTTTTCGTGAGCTACAGCTCACTTCATCGGATGCATCCGTATGCAAGTGAGCTGTAGCTCACGAAAGCTGTTGCTCAAATAAATTGTTTAGTCTAAGGTGCCACAAGTACTCCTTTTCTTTTTAGGGTCTTTAGGTAACGCTTCTTTTACCTGTGAGAAAAAAACCTAACATTTCATTAATGCCTGGCAGAGTTTTGCAGATTTTACAGCTGCTTGGGCACATTCAAGCCCCCCCACCCCCCTTCTTTGCTCACAGCTAAGACTTGGCTGACAGCCATGTCCTTGAATGGGGCCAGCATCTTATCTTTGGACTGTTCTGTTCTTTTTCTTTCTCCCCTTCTTGGCTTCTTTAACCTACAAAAGGAAACTTCCAACTCTCCACTCATATCTTTTCCCAACAACACACACACACACACACACACAGCTATTATACAGTACTTTAGTCTTATTATTCAATGTATGCCACATACACCCTTCCAGTAAAATGACTATTACAGAGCTTTGAAGCAACAAGCCAGGACAAGCACATCCACTTTTGAGGAGTTCACTCAGTACAACCTCTGATGTCCAATGGCTTTCCTCCCTCCCCAGTCCTCTGGCTAGAAATCAGAGGTAGCCAGAAGGATCCCATGTGCAATATGGGGAGTGGGTTAACCTTTCACGTCCTTGCTTATAAAGACTGTTGGTGTGCAAAATTTAACATTTTTTTCAATTAAAAGATCTGGTTAATGAAGTTTGTGATTTACTAAAGTCTAATACATTTGCTTATGTAAGAAAAACATTTTCCTGATATTATCCAAACACTTTGTATTCCAAATTGAATAAAACAAATATCTACATTTTGATTTAACCCTTCTATTTGATTTTGAACTAGACTCTCCTATGAAAATATTAAACACAACAATTCTGGCCACAAAACAAACACCACAAGATAGGACATAGAACACAGAACATAATTCGTATTGTGCCAGTAAATGCATGGTATGTGGATTGCTTTTCAGCTAGCATTAGTTTCTCTGATTTTCTGAAAGACAAAAAGAACATAGATCTACCGCTTCAGGGCAGTCAGTCATTGTTTAAAATATTTCCTTTTTATACAAATACCCTTGTTAATTGCAGGCAAAACAGAGGAATTACCCATATTTTCTTTATTTGTTTCATAGGCAGCCCAGGTTTCCGTGACTTCTACCTTATCAGTTAGATAATTTGCATTAACACAGATGATTTCTGGCTTGCTTCTGGATCCAAAGCTATGCACAGCTTAAAGACTCTTATTTAAAAGGGACAGTTGTTTTTAACCAGAATTTTGATTGCCTTTTACTTTTAACTCCTGCTTTCAAAGCACACAGAGATCGGAAAAAGACAACACAACCTATTGTGGCTCCCTTTGGAGTTCTAATATGATTTTAATTAAATAGCATGGTAGGTTTGCATTTCTTTTACTCCTTCTACAATATACACTGCACATGTTCTGGGGGAAATGCACATTTCCTCCACAATACTAGTCATATTAATTTCTACACAAAGGTAGAACTGTTCCTTTTGTGCTTACAAAGTCTCCATGCACCCCCAATAAAGTGACAGCTCGACCACACACAGTCAGGGGCACTGTCCTTCTCTCTCTTTACCAGATCTTTGATCTGCTATTTTGTTACCCAAAAACAAATTCAAATCTTTTTTCATTCTCCTGGCTTTGACTGCCTTGCTACAGCCACAACTTTGATTTTTTAAAAAACAATTCTTTAAATCTTGTAAAGCATTATGTCACCTTAAGGATTAAATGCTAAATACCAAAATTAAACACTAGTTTCCTGTGTCTGACAAAAGTATTCTCAGTTTTGCAACTTTAAAAATACCACTGATTCATCTCAAACTTACAAAACACAGATTGTACACACCAGGAGTGTTCTTTAGCAAATTTGACTAACTTATTCATAGTGAAATGATTCCACTTAAATAACCTCTTGCCTGGATTATTTACAGACATCCCTTGGAAGAGGGCCCATTTCTCCTTCAGAATGGCTACAAAGAAACCAAGAATTTTCTTTTCATAACACCTTTTCTCTTTTCACATTCCTACAAGGTTTCACCTCTTAACTACTCACTCTTTTCCCAACTTCTTTCACTGTTACCTGCCTGCTTTCTGGGCCCGACACTTTTTTTCTTGTTGAACCATTTCTTTCCATGGGCTCAGGCTTGTTTCACTACCAATTTAGCAAGGAGGGTGGGCTTCTCAACTAGCCCCTACCCTTCCTGGTCTCTTTTCTTAATATCACTCACAAGGGTCACCCGAATCATCTCCCGTGAGGCTTGCCACCTGGACAGAATGCACAGCCAATTGGCATTTAACTGTTCAATTTTCTCTCCAGCTGTCAGGTACACATCTCTTCCCTTCCCCCCCCCCCCCCCCAACTCCTCTATTGCCCAGTCCTGCTACGGCCGCTGCGACCTGCCACCCTTCCCCGTAAACCAGGGTGGAGAGAGGAATGCTAAACCCCTCTCTGGTTCCTAGACCTACTGCGGCTGAGAGAGAGCACACCTTTAAATCATGCAATTCTTAACATATAATACCAACAAGACCAAGCAAAGCAAACAAAAAACAACAAGGGCAAAACAAAGATAGGGTGCATTCTGCAGGGCTCCCCCTTACTCAATTTTCCACCAAAACTGACAGATTTTTTTTTGTTACCAATCTATCCCTTGTGTCAGGTGATCAGGCTGACGCTGCAGGATTGTTGGGGGGAAATGAAAAAAACACACCATATGACTGAATTTTTAAAAAGTTTAATTAATAAAATAATAAAACAACAGAGTGTGTTGGAACATTCCCGCATCACTCAGGCGAAGAAAAACATTAATGCCCCAAGCCACTTTCATACACACGTATGTCCGGACAGGCCACATCTGTGTATAACATCCAGAGAAAGTGGGGGAGGTGGACTGGAGATTATCCTGTATACAGATTGCACAGCGTATCTCTGGACAATCTCCAACTTGCTTCCGCTCTTGGGAGGGCTGTTCTTTTATGCCCTGGGGCATCTCTTTCAGAGACCCTTTGCTCGGTATTCCAGTCAAGCCATCTGACTGTGGCTTCTTCAGTGTCCCCAAACCACATTGGCTCCAGGGTCGTAAAGGCAGATTGTTGGGTCTCACTGGGCAGCCAAGCTTTGCAAATATAATTTCAGGCCTGTAACTTGTATTGCCTTTGCTAGCCTCTGTCTATATATTTCACAGCCAGCTGGGGATAAAAGCAGTTTCTCTCTTTGTGCTTGGTATGGTCTGTGTTGATTCTTGACCCTTATTGCAGAGCAGCTCTCTCTTTTTATCTCTGGGCCAAGCTGAATTTTCAAATTAACCCATTCCTTTCCCTCCTCGCTTTCAGCCTTAGCTAACTGGGGATATAAAGGAGCCGAGGGGGTTGAGGAAGAGGTTTGGGTAGGGAGGCATCCGGATGCTATCGACAAATTGCTCCCACTGTGTGTCAGAGGCTTTTGGTGATATAAGGGTTCCCCTGAGGTATGTGATTTTATTTAAATCAAAGGTACCTTCTAGAGGGAACTGTTTAGATGGATTATCACGCGTGTAACAGTTCCAATTTTCTAAATACCTGCAGGTTCTGGGACCATAATACACATACATGTGGTACACAAGGGTACCCTTTGGAGTGAGGGGGAATACTTACACTGCCCCCCCCCATTTTCCAATCACACACACCAGGGGAGGCACCCTGTCTGCTGGTGGCTCATAAAATAAAGTCTCACACGCTCCCAGGGAGGGCACCTTGTCCGCTCGGTCAGCTCATGAGCTAAGAAAATTCTCACTCTTTCCTCAGGCACTCACACAGGAAAGATTTATTGAGGATGTCCATGACCCTCCTAAACCCCCTTCAGCAAAGAGCATCGGCTAGTCTCAGAAAGACTATGCCGCATACTCTAATTACCTCCGGTGAGGTGCTTAGACTAGTCAGTGGTTCAAATGGGGAGGAGAGGATGAGGAGAGATGGAGTCACACAATCCTAGAGCCAGGTACACCCCTTGCCGGTCATGCCATGCAGAGAAAAGCCACCTTGGGTTGGATCTTTTACCGATCCACTAAGGTGCAGGCACTGGGCTTGCATTAGAGACATCCCTGGTCATGAGCTTGTGCTTTGCAGGGAGCTCAGGGCAGCTTCCGGTGGCCCTCATTCACCCTGGCCCGCACGCACCCCCCCCGTGTCTTCACACCACGATGCATCTCATATACAATAACCTTAATACTTTATGTCCGGACTTAATACAACCTTTTAGGCAGTAACAACCCCTCAGTACCTGTGCATTAACCTAATGCATTAATCTTATGCCTTTACCTTATTGGGGGTGGCAAAACTAAGTCCCCAGCACCACATCAAATTAACCTTATTGGGGACGGCAAAACAGTTCTCCAGCATCGCTCTGCATCTGATCTTGCTGCACAATCAATAAGTTCAGATGGCGTAAGCCCAAAAGGGACAGACTGCCTCCACGGGCAGTCCTCCTCTGATACCCCAATAGAGATTTCAAAAGGCACCACAATAGAGGTAGGAGACATGGGGTCCGCAGCAGCTGCCATTGACATCCCGGACGAGCCCCCAAATTGTCAAAGAAAAACAGAGTTCTCACTCTCTCGGTTGGGTGCAGCAAGTCAGATACACTTTATTTTCTCAAGCACTTGCACAGAGGGAGAGAGAGCGCACTAGGACACAGGGTTCCCCCTCCTAGGCAGGTATCTCAAAAAGATAAACAATTAAGGCAAGCATTTATACCTTTTGTTACATACAGTAATGATCAACAACTGCAGTTTGTTTATATTATGTCCTGCCCATTCCTGTATTTTCTCACTTCTATTCTCAAAACATAGCTTACTCTGCTGTCTTCCCACCCGTTTGCAACGTGAGCCCTGCTTCTACAAATCTCGCGTTATTAAAACTAGAGTTAGCCTGAGTTCTGCTCATTTCAGAGGCCTGCATCCAAATTCCCTTTATCTACTTCCACATGCCCTTCTAATAGCCCTGGTCTCTGCCTGTTCAAATTCAGCCTCCGGCACTAAGCCTCAGTGGTCCAGCCCTGAGTGAAGCTTTCACCCTTCCTTTCACAAATATTATGAACGTATAACACAGGAATATTGTCATCGGCAAGGTCCATCTTCCCATATAGGCAGCACCAGCGGGCCTTTAAATGGCCAAACACACATTCAAACAGTTATTCTGCACTTGCTCAGTCTATTGTTGAACTGCTCCTTGCTGTTGTGTAGGTGCCCCATGTATGGATTCATAAGCCATGCCATTAAGGGGTATGCAGGGTCTCCCAGGATCACAATGGGCATTTCGACTTCCCCTATGGTGATCTTCTAGTCCAGGAAGAAAGTCCCTGCTTGTGGCTTCCTGAACAGGCCAGTGTTCTGAAGGATGCATGCGTCATGCACCTTTCCGGACCAGCCTGCGTTAATGTCTAGGAAACAACCACGGTGATCCACAAGTGCCTGGAGAACCATTGAGAAATACCCCTTCCAATTAATGTACTCTGTGACTAGGTGGTCTGGTGCCAGAATTGGAATATGTGTACCATCTATCACCCCTCCACAGTTAGGGAAGCCCATTTGTGCAAAACCATCCACAATGTCACACACATTGCCCAGAGTCATGGTCTTTCAGAGCAGAATGTGATTAATGGCCCTGCACACTTCCATCAACACGAGTCCAACGGTCGACTTTTCCACTCCGATCTGGTTAGCAACCAATCGGTAGCAGTCTGGAGTAGCCAGCTTCCACAGTGCAATCGCCATGCCCTTCTCCAACAGCAGGGCAGCTCTCATTCTTGTGTTCTTGTGCTGCAGGGCTGGGGCGAGCTCATCACACAGTCCCATGAATGTTCTGCAGCCACTGCTCATCATCCCAGACATGCATGACAATGTGATCTCACCACTCAGTGCTTGTTTCCCAAACCCAAAAGCAGCATTCCACTGTGGTCAGCACCCCCGTGAATGCCACAAGCAATCTAGTATTGTACCTAGTACGCATGGTGAGTTCAATATTGCACTCCTCTTGCCTTTGTAGTTTAAGGAATAACTCCATTGCCACTCATGACGTGTTGGTCAGAGCGAGCAGCATACTAGTCAACCGTTCAGGATCCATTCCTGCAGACTGAAGAGGCAGGGTATGCAGTACACAAACCGTTGAAAGAGGGCACCGAATGCGGACAGAAGCACAGGGCTTGCTGGGATGCAAAGCAATGCATCACAGGGCATTGGGACAGGATCCAGGATGCCCCATGCTCCCCTCCACCTTCCCAGAACTCTTAGTGGCAGAAGTGGAAGAGATGCTCTGTGGGATAGCTGCCCAGAGTGCACCACTCCGAATACCGCTGCAAGTGCCGCAAGTGTGAACATGTTATTGCGCAGGCAGCTGACAGTGTGAACACACAATAGCGGTTTCCCCTTCAGCGCTTTCTGAGCAGTGCTGTAACTGCCGGCACTGTAACTCTGCCAGTGTGGACATACACTTAGGATAGTAACAGCCTCAATAGGTTGTTTACTCTAATTAAGACAAACTAGTAGCTAAATATCATTAACATAATTCAACTGCTAAACTTAAAGAAATAGTATCTTATAAGCAAGTATAAACTGAAGTAACTACTATAATTCAACTTGATAATCAAAAATTTTAAAAGTAGAGAATGATTTAGGATGAAACTAACTAGGTTGAATAGGACAATATAATTAAAAGTAGTGTTATCTTAAATAAAACCTAGCAAAGTCTTTATTACTTTTTTACTATTTTTGTAAGACAGAAGCATTATCTGGTTTAAGTTTGATTCTTGAGGCAAGTTCACAGCCATATGACTACTACAGCTTGAAATAAAGCAGTGTTTCGGTACATACCTAACTAGCTTTGTATGTATTTTCGTAACATTTCCAAGGTACCAAAAACACCCAATGTGATAATTAGGGCTCCATGTCTGTCATGGAGATCACAGATTTTGTGACTTTCTGCGACCTCCGCGACTTCTGCAGTGGTCAGTGTGGCTGACCCCAGGGCCACCCAATCCAGGGTCACTGGATCCAGTGCCAGCTGCTCAGGTGGCCCCCAGGACAGCCACTCCAGCCACTGCTCCGGTGGTCCTGGGCAGTGGTCCCCAGGTGGGTGGCCGGAGCAGCCGTGCTGCTGGCCCCTGGTGTCCTCCCCCGCTGCACCCTGCCCCAGCAGGGCCCTGCCACACTCCCCACAGCTGCCCCACTCCCCCAAGATTTAATCACAGGTATTTTTAGTATAAGACATGCACAGGTCATGGGCCATGAATTTTTGTTTATTGCCTGTGACCTTTAGTACTTTTACTAAAAATACCCATGACTAAATCATACCCTTAATTCTAATACAACAGTACAACACACAGACGATTAACTCTAATTTAGTGGAGTCAATAGAAAATTTACAACTGTGAAAGTTCAGAAAGCAGTTTGATTAACCAAGATATTAAAATTAAGGTTAATTAAGCAAGTAGAGGAAGTATCCTTGGAAAGCTGATAAGGCCGATAGCACACTGACAGGAGATACTGATATTTGAGTTACTTGGCAAAAGAAAGATATTATTAAAAGGTAATACCACACACCAATGGGCAAACATGGAAAGAAATATCAAAGTACCCTCTTTTGGTATTTAAAATGGACACAGGTAAGACAGTAACTAGTTAAGTTACCACACCAACATTGAAATGAGGCTAGTATGGAGTGTAAGGTATTAATATATTAGTTAACCCTGTAGTTAAACACACACAACACAATTAAAGTTAGTGAAAAAGTTTATAACACACAAAAGACTGAAGTGATAGCTTTTCTCACTTCACACATAGTGTAGTATTACAAGGGACATAGATCCAAGGATGCGTCTCTCACTAGCAGATAATTCTGTCACACATTCAAGGCAGCACAGCTGCAGAGGTTTGAGTGCATAAGTCACAGGGCAAAGAACAGTGATTTCATGAAGTTGTTAGTTCTTAGTAACATTTAAAGCTGGGAACGTAAGGACCAACAGGTTCACAGGCAGCCCTCACACCCTAGCCACCACTGGGCAGCTCACCCAGAACTATGAGAAATGAGAAGCTAGCAGAACTCTGACCCCTTCTAGAGGCACCGCCCACAAGAAATAGGATTGGCCAGACCACACTATTTAAGACAGGAGGCAGCACAAGAAGTTGTCCAAACCACTAGCGTCTTCCTGACTGGTTGCTGGACCTGACTCTTGTTTGAACCCTAGCTTTGGATTCTGGCTCCGACCTGTGACTTGGACTCCAGCTCTGATCACCCTTGCTCTGACCATGACATCAGACAGCCCACATTCCAGTCCTGTCAAGGAACTGAGTTGAAACAAAACAAAACGAACCATCCAACAATTAATTTCCTTAAAATCTTTGGTTTGAAATGGACATTACTATAAACATCTGCTGTACTTAAGTTATATTTTTGTGGTTAGCTCTTCTAAGCAATAAATCAGATAATTTAGTAACCCAAATGAAGAAAGTTCATCACTACACACCAGGTAATTCTGGTAGTTAAGGGTGAAAGCATGCAGTTGAAATGAGCGCCAAATCAGTTTTAGTTACAACGTTGTTAGATTTAAATCCTATAATTTAGTTCAGTTAGGTTCTGAGGAGAATATTCCCTAATCTTTAAGGCTCTATTTTTTTTTTCCTATTTCTAGTGTAAGTTTTTTTTTTTTTTTTAAATTTGGAATCAAAATATCTTAACAGTAGCAATGGATGTTGTTACATTTATGACTTTGGTGTTTTCCAGCCAAGAGTTCCTGCAAGCCCAAGATTCTGATTTTTTGAATAGGTCTGAACCTCAGTGCGTTCAGTGAGGTAAGAGAACTCAAATTCTGATTTCCTTGGAAGCAGAACAATTACCTAAGGAATTTTAGCAATACTCATTGATTTCCTAAATCTCTAAAAGCAGGTGGAATTTCTCCCCTTCCTTCTGTTTGATGTGCAGTCTTCTTTTTTTGTGGTAGGACTTAGGAGTCTGTCTTCAGGGATCAGAGTAACAGCCGTGTTAGTTTGTATTCGCAGAAAGAAAAGGAGTACTTGTGGCACCTTAGAGACTAACCAATTTATTTGAGCATGAGCTTTCGTGAGCTACAGCTCACTTCATTGGATGCATACCGTGGAAACTGCAGAAGACATTATATATACACAGAGACCATGAAACAATACCTCCTCCCACCCTACTGTCCTGCTGGTAATAGCTTATCTAAAGTGATCATCAAGTTGGGCCATTTCCAGCACAAATCCAGGTTCTCTCACACTCCGCTCCCCCACGAACACACACAAACTCACTCTCCTGCTGGCAATAGCTCATCCAAACTGACCACTCAAGTTTAAATCCAAGTTTAACCAGCACGTCTGGGGGAGGGGGGTAGGAAAAAACAAGGGGAAATAGGCTACCTTGCATAATGACTTAGCCACTCCCAGTCTCTATTTAAGCCTAAATTAATAGTATCCAATTTGCAAATGAATTCCAATTCAGCAGTTTCTCGCTGGAGTCTGGATTTGAAGTTTTTTTGTTGTAAGATAGCGACCTTCATGTCTGTGATTGCGTGACCAGAGAGATTGAAGTGTTCTCTGACTGGTTTATGAATGTTATAATTCTTGACATCTGATTTGTGTCCATTTATTCTTTTACGTAGAGACTGTCCAGTTTGACCAATGTAAATGGCAGAGGGGTCAATGGTCAGTGCTTTAATCTCATAGAGCGCTGTATGCTCTGCAGTGCCTAACACCACTGATTAACTACAGAAATGGTAAAAAACAAACAATAAAACTAAGTACAGAATACAAACTGCTACTAAACTCTTGACAAATGGTTCATGCTAGCTCTCCAACTATGAGGAGAAACTGCACTAGAGAGTTCCAAGTCTGCCTTCATATAGCCTGGAAAGGGGCCATAAGGGAGCACAGGGTGCATGCCCCACCCTGACAGGTACTACTGTGGGAAAAAATTCACTGACTCTGGTGCGCTGGGTGCTCACACACCTGAGTGGAATACATGTCCGCAACTACTCAAAGAACACTCAAGTAGTACAGAGTTAAGGGACACACCATGTAGCATTAATTCTGCCCCTCCCCAACCCTAAGCTGACAATAGCTACAGGGAATTCTCTGTACGCACTGCAGCTGCACTCATTTGTAACAGTACTGAATATCTGAATGGTGGCGGCACTAGGCTGGGCAGGTTCACAGGGGCATATCTGTGATCTGAGGAGATAGGGATTAGCTTGAGGAGCAACACAGAGCTGTGATTGCAATATGAGCAGATCAGGTTTGCACCCACCATGTGGGTGTGTAAAGGAAAGGGAGCAGGTGTACCTTTAGGAGCTATTACAAAGTAGTATGGCATCTCGGGGCATGTCGATACTATGGGAACGACAGTAGCACAGCTGTAATGCCAGTAGTGTAGATATTTCCTACATCGATGGAAGAACTTTTTCCATTGATGTAGGTAATCCACTGCCCCAAGCAGCACCAAATTCTAATCTGGGTGCAAACATCAACTAACCCGGGCTCCAAGACTTGGTGTTGTGGGTTTATTGCAGTGTAGACATACCACTTTTATTTTCCTGGAAGAGAAAAGGTTGCTACTACTACAATTTGGCTCCTCATTGAGGCTGCCATCAACACACTCCCATTCCTGCCTCTCTGGAAACCCAGCATCACCACTAACTCTTGTCTCTTCCCAAATGCCTCCAACCCAGCCACTTCTCTCCTGATTATGGGAAAGAAAGATGTTTTAAGCTCTTGAGCACCAAATAATTTCATTCTAAAATTAATTATAGGCCAACTAATAATTCTCTCAATGCCAATCTTCAGATAGAGATGTGGTTCTTGTCTTTGAGTTTAAGGAAGTCACCTAAGCAGTGTCAGATTACTAATTCATTCTCCAATTGATACTCAAATGGCTTCTATATTAGTAACCAGTTATACTAAGGTCCCTTGATTACATGTTGGTGCATAAAACATCTTACTATTCACATAACAGTAGTATTAGTAAGCGGTTACATTAGATGGTTGCATTTTGACACTAAACATTTGCAAATGAGCATTGCAGAAGACGCTTATAGCATTGAAGGAATTAACAAATGACTTCACCTTCAAGTGGGTTAGATGTAACCAAAATGTTATCCAGCTAATACATGTTTTCTTTGAAAGGAACTACAAAATTGCTATTACGGTTTTATTGTATCACCTGTCAAACTGGTTCCAGCATGTTAACATCTTTATACTCCGGTGCATTAATACTTGTTCAGCTTCTATCTACTTAATTCCCCCTGCGGGTCTCCTTGGATCATTTGTTTGTCTGATGGAGAAAAATAAGGTGTGTACAGTGATAGCCTACATATGTCATATAGCTATGTAGCTCAGAGGTAGCCATTTCTCCTCACCGTAATGCAAAAGAGCCTATATGGGACAACCAAGACTTGCAAATCGGGAACAGACCTATAATTTGGAAGAACTGGCTAGTGATCAGATGGATTTCTCAATCAACCAAGGATAAGGGCCTTTTCCATTTTATAATGCTAAAATAGCACTGATCTGCTACCCTCCACAGAGTGGCAGTATTACAACTAAGACATGTAACAACATGTCAATTTAGCTGAGATACCCTTGGTCTGCCAGAGGCCCCAGAACCCCTAGAAACTTTAGAAAAGTTACATACATTTCCCCAGGCCTACACCCACTCTGTATCTTGTTAATGAAGAAGATCTCCCTTAGTCAGGAGTTCTTTGAGAAAATACAGAGAGGGGATTTATCACAGCCCTTAAAAGACTCCCAATGGCAGATCACATTATGTTGTGCTAAAAATGCTCTGTATATCCAGCTATGTTTGATACAACAAAAGAATTCTTTTCAAAAGATATCATACACTGCAGAGGTTGTACAAAAATGGTTTTAACCTGTTCTCTGTTGGTGCAGTAAAAAAGAAAAAAGGGACACCCGTTGAAAAAGGTGGACATGGGAGTTAAAATGGAATTCAGCAGCCAAACCTCTGCTGAAAATTAAATCCTAGGATATTTACCTGCTAAGCTAAGTTTAACTTTGCCATAGACTGTGGTTCTTAAGGGCTGCAATGATCACCAAGCACATGATTTTACAAAAGTGGAAGTGTAGGTTCAGACCCTGAATAGAGGAGTGCTCAGATCAGAGTTAGCAGCCAAAGAAAGAAAAGTTTGTGGTATATGTTTGAAGACATTTGGACCCCATTTCTAGATATGTTGAGACTGCGCAAAGAATTCTAGACCATTATGCCTCTTCCTTTTCCCTCCCTTTGATACACCCTCCTTCCCCTGTACATGTCTCCTTTTTTCATACTGTATTCTCCACCCTAACATTATGTCTATATAGTATTAATTGGTCTTAAATTGTCTGGTCTTGCTGCTTTGACTTGTAAAAAAGTCACCCAATTGCATAATTCTACTGGAGATTCTGTGAAGTGTGTCGGTTTCAGAGTGGTAGCCATGTTAGTCTGTATCAGCAAAAAGAATGAGTAGTTGTGCTACCTTAGAGACTAATAAATTTATTTAGGCATAAGCTTCTGAGGGCTAAAACCCACTTCATCAGATGCATGCAGTGGAAAATACAGCAGGAAGGGGTGTGTGTATATACACACACTGAAAAAAATGGGGGTTGCCATACCAACTCTAGTAAGACTAATCAATTAAAAGGTGAGCTATTATCAGCAGGAGAAGGAAGACTTTAGTGATAATCAGGATGGCCCATTTCAAACAGTTGAAAAGGTGTGAGTAATAGTAGGGGGAAAATTAGCATGGGGAAATAGTTTTTAGTTAGTGTAATGACTCATCCACTCCCAGTCTTTATTCAAATCTAATTTAATGGAGTCCAGTTAGCAGAACTGAAATTAATCTGCAGTTTCTCACTGGAGTTTGTTTTTGGAAGTTTTTTTGTTGAAGAATTGCGACTTTTAGGTCTGTAAGAGTGTCCAGGGATGAAGTGTTCTACTGGTTTTTGAATGTTATAATTCTTGACATCTGATTTCTAGCTATTCTTTTATGTAGAGAGTGTCTGGTTTGGCCAATGTACATGGCAGAGGGGCATTGCTGGCACATGATGGCTTATGTTGTTAGATGTGCAGGTGAATGAGCACCTCATGGTGTGGCTGATGTGATTAGGTCCTATGATGGTCCCTTGAACAGATACGTTGACAGAGTGGACAACGGGCTTTGTTGCAAGGATAGGGTTCCTGGGTTAGTGTTTTTGTTGTGTGGTTACTGGTGAGTATTTGTTTCAGGTTGGGGGGGGGGGCTGTCTGTAAGCGAGGACTGGCCTGTCTCCCAAAATCTGGGAGAGTGAGAGATTGTCCTTCAGGATAGGTTGTACATGATGATGTACTGGAGAGGTTTTAGTTGGGGGCTGAAAGTGACAGCTAGTGGCTTTGTTTTACTTTCTTTGTTGGGCCTGTCCTGTAGTAGGTGACTTCTAGGTACTCTGACTATCAATCTGTTTCTTCACTTCAGCAGTGAGTATTGTAGTAGTAAGAACGCTTGATAGAGATCCTGTAGGTGTGTGTCTGAGGGGTTGGAGCAAATACGGTTGACTCTTAGAGCTTGGCTGTAGACAATAGATCGTGTGGTGTGGTCTGGATGAAAGGTGGCGGCATGTAGGTAAGCATAGCTGTCAGTAGGTTTTCGGTATAGGGTGGTTTATGTGGCCATTGCTTATTAGCACTGTAGTGTCCAGAAAGTAGATCTCTTGGGTAGACTGGTCCAGGCTAAGGTTGGATGGAAATTGTTGAAATTATGGTGGAATTCCTCAAGGGCTTCTTTTCCATGTGTCCAGAGGATAAAGATGTCATCAATGTAGCACAAGTAGAGTAGGGATAGTAGGGGATGAGAACTGAGGAAGCATTGTTCTAAGTCAGTCATAAAAATGTTGGCAGACTGAGGGGCCATGGGGGTACTCATAGCAGTGCTATTTGGAACCCTCTACAAGCTGCAAGTTATTTACCTTTCTGTGCTTCTCATCTGGTTTTTAATGAAAATTAAAAAACCTAAAAAGAGTGAAACTGAAGACTTTAGAATGGATAATTGCAATAAGTTTGAATAAGAATTTCTAGAATTCTGTGTGGGTTTAAAACTGATTTGTCTCCTTGATGAAACAAGCAGAGAAACAGGGGTTAAAAGTTGAGCCTAAAGCCTCTTGTGTTCTTGTTAAACCAGGTACTACACATTACTTCTGAGATCCAAGAAGAATATCTTTATACCCTTTAACAAGAGGATGTGAGGAATTTATTTGAACGTCTCCTCTTCAGGGGTGTGGGGAGAGCAAGCAGCAAATACTTTGTCTAGTGTCAGTGGGCCTTCTTTGTTGGCCAGGCAACAACAACATTTTCTGCTGGAGACCAGTATTTCACACTAGTTAATGTCTGTCTGGTGACTTCTACAGTTACAGAAGCATAATACAAATGCTCAAATATTACCTTATTATATGGGATACAGATATTAGAAGGGAGATTAATGCATTCAGCAACCTACAAGCTTTCAATAAAGCCTAAACTCTAAGCACATTTTTATAAATCTATTACCTATTTGACCAATACTAACACAGGTGAATCAGGCTAATTCCAGTTGTGTTGATAGTATTCAAATGAGGCATGTAGACCCTGGCATTAGCTGGCACCTGTTTTGCCAGCACCACATTCCCAATGCAACAATGATGTAGGAAGGTATGTCACTGATGAGCTTGAATACTTCCCTGGTTCTCCCATTTTTGATGAGACATCTTCTACTAAATTTTCTTTCCCATTGATGTGGATTATTTCCATGGCATAATCCTGTAGATCTGGGCTCCAGTGTAAGAGTCTGGAATGGGTCCCTTTACCTTGGTGCAACCATATTAGTGAAGAGTGTCCATCAGAACCTTGATTTTCTATTAAGCAAATTAAGCCATTAAGTAACTTAAGGCTTAACTATGGCCTAACATTTCTTGAAGACAGTACAGTTCTGTTCAGTGAACATCAGTGTTTTACTTAAAAAGGCAATGAGGTGCCTCTTGCACCCCCAATCCTGTGTTAGCATTGCACCTAGACCAATATTAGAAGCATCAGTGCATAGCACAAACGGTTTGCTGAAATCATGGTGGACTAAAACTGACTCTTTAGACAGACTCTTGTCTTTGGAACCTGTGAGACAGGTTCCAAGTCCATATTACCTTGTCTGGCTTACCCATCAGACCTTACCAAAAAGGGGTCCAGCTACATTTTGATCCCCTTTACAAACCTCTGGTAATAACGGATAAAGGATTGGACCTGATTCCTAGTTTGTGGGGCAGGCCAACTGTGAATGGCTTCTACTTTTACCAGGTCAGGGTGAACAAACCCATGGCTCACCTGGTGTCCTAAATAAGGTATCTGTGCCCCACCCCAATCTTGCATTTGGATACCCTGACATGGAGGTTTCTCCAAACATGATTCAAGTGGTCTTACCAGGAGTTGCTCAAAATAGCAAAGTCATCTACATAGGACCTAGTGAGGGTCCTCACTGAGGAGTCTCTGAAAGGTAGCCCCTGCATTAATTAATCCAAAAAGTTTAAATAGGCCAGATTCCACTATGAAAGCAGACTTTTCCTGGGCATCAGCATTTAAGAGAATGTCAATACCCATGAGCCAAATCCAGAGTACTTATGAATTTCACCTCTTCCCCCTGCCCCAAACAAAATCTAGGGTCTGGGGGTAATGATCAGGTTGGGTGATGGCATTTACCCTTCTAAAATCCACACAAAAACCTCAAGGTTTTAGGTATCACCACAATAGGAGATGCCCAGGGCTTTTTGATTAGTAATCACCCTCACATCTAGCAGGCTTTCTACTTTATCCTGAAACAGACTATGCCATGCCAGAGAAGAAATGCAAACTCTGCTAGGGGAAGGGCATGGCCCTGTAGTTTCAATGGAATGCACTCGCCAGTTAAGCCATGCAAATTGGAAAATGCTTGCCTGTGGTGGTTCAAGGGTGCATACATTTCCTGCCTTTGGGTTTGGTTCAAACCCTCCCAAATTTCAATGCTCTCCCAAGGAGTCTCTTCCTTACTCATTCTGCCCAAATGAATTGAGAACATTTACTGCCCCTTTATGAGTACAAAAAATAAACCACATTCACCATCTCCCTTCTCTGGTAAGCTTTCAATCTATTGACATGTACAGTTTGCACTGTTTCCCTGCCATAGGGTTTCACTGCATTGTAAGTGACCTCATTCACTTTCTCTCACTTCTGAAGGACCCTCAGCAGTCTTGCATCTTGCTCTCACTGGAATCAACACTAATACCAAGCTGCCTATAATCAAAAGATCTAGCCTATCATACCAAGCTCTCCGGGACACCCGACTCCTTTCAAGGTTCTGATGCATTAAGTCCATCATAGCCTTTAAATTCTTTTAAAAGAAGGTGACATGCTCCCCTACAGACTATCCTGACTCTATGCTGCACTCCCAAGAGCCTCAGATTAATTCTAGGGGTCACCTCACCTGTCTCCCATAAAGAAGGCAATCCCTGTAGACTCTTGGGATACACTCCTGTATGCAAATAATAAAGGAGCAACACCTCCCAGTCACTTTCCCCTGGTAACATACATCCTTCCTCAGCATAGACTTCCCTGTCCCATTGAATCTTTCAACCAGATGGTTAGTTTATGGATGAAAAGGGGAGGCTTTTATATGCCTCACTTCACACAACTCCCATAATTTTTTGGGAGCTACTGATTAGACCCTAGTGCAAATTGCACATTGAGATTAGTTTTCTCCATGGCATGCTACTAAAAATGGTGATTAGGGTTGTAGCCACAGTTTCAGCTTCTACATCAGAGGGAGCTGTGGTTCAGGGTACCTGGTGGCACAATCCATCACAGCCAATATATATTTCTTTCCATTCCTGGAATGTTTTGGTGTGGGTCCCGCACAAGCTACAGAAATTCTGGCGATCACCACCTTAATGATGGGCAGTGGCTGTGCAGGAGCTCTGCAGGGTTCCTTTAACCTCTTATGCTTCTGACATAAAAGACTTACAGTCATTTTTATTGCATCAAACATTCAGGGCCAACAGAAGTTTTGTTGGAGCCTCTCACAGGTTCTCTCCATTCCCAAGTGTCCAGCAAAGGAGCAATCATGAACTACCCACAGCAATTCTGTCCTGTACTTATCAGACAAGCACCTGATTGCAAACATCTCCCATGATCCTATTTTCCCCCCTGTGGGAACTTCCCTGTACAACAAACCCCCCCAAAAAAACCCAAAACGAACCACACCTACTTTCTTTCCCAGCTCGTATTTCCCAGCAGTATTATTCTGAACTGCATTCCTCTCCTTGTCCAGGGAAGGATTGGCCTGTTGAGCCTCTATAAACTCCTTTTGAGTTGCACTGGCAAAGCAATGAAATCATAACACCTCCTCTGGGGACCAACTTACTTTCAGCTAAAGAATAGAGGGCATTTCCCCCCCCCCCCCCCACCACAGCCCTCCCTGCTGTCCACCGACAAAACAAGTCAGATTGATTTAGGGTGACTGTAAGTCCCATTTTGGCTGGGACACTCCCTTTAAACCTGGTCTTGGCCATCCCAACTTTAGTTGGCAAGAACAAACAGGACAAATGCACAGTTTTGCCAAAAAAGTGGGGTGCAACCCCTAGCTGGGCATTGAGGAAGGTGTGGGGGGCAGCAGAGGTGAGAGGCAACGCCAGCCTGTGTGGGAAGGATGGCTCAGGCCAGGCCAGCCCCATGTGGGGGCTCAGCCAGTTCCACATGCAGGAGGGAGAAAGGGGTCCTTGGGCCAGCCCTGTGAGCAGTAAGGTGGGGCTTGGGCTGGCCCTTGAGCAGGAGGCAGGGAGCAGGCAGCTCTGTGCAATGTCCCATTTTTCCTTTGGGAAAATATGGTCATCCTAAT
Source organism: Lepidochelys olivacea (assembly GCF_965140295.1). Classification (NCBI taxonomy): domain Eukaryota; kingdom Metazoa; phylum Chordata; order Testudines; family Cheloniidae; genus Lepidochelys; species Lepidochelys olivacea. Next base: position 274,726,888 of record NC_140411.1, read on the forward strand.
CATTGACTCATACTCTTTCTGGCTACAAATGGTGGCATTAACTTGCTTAGACATGGCTAAAATATCATTACTATTAAAATATCAGTGGGAAGCAGATTTCTAATGTTTAGACCATCTCCCTTAAAATCCTTGCACTCCAGGTAAACTGTGGCCACAGATACACTTACAGGGAATTTGGCCAAAGATTATATAGATAAGCCTGTCTTCCTCGCTTACCAAGCTTTCCTTGACCAAAGTGATTTGGGGTGCAGTGTCCCTCCAGACTTACAATTTATTTATAATGCTCAGTACCCTCCTAAGGCTAAGTCACTACAATTTTCTCCTGTACTACTGCTGCCTCTGAAGCAATGGGAGTAGCACTTACTGTGGCAGGAGGGTGTATGGATCATGGGGTTCCCGTAACTCCTGAGCAATTTGGTTTTATGTGGCTGGGAGCTCTATAGTGATGGCAGACCACTTACCTTCACTTTTGGTAGGGGGCTTGAAAACCTGGGCTCCCTTGTGGGTTTTTTTAAATCAAATTTGGAGTTACGTTTATATCCAGTCACCTCTTACCCTGAGTGATATGGGGATTTCCTGTCCCCTGGGATTTGTACCCCTTCATAGGCCTTTGAAGCAACATATTTAATCAGCATTTCTGCAGTCTCTAGGCTGTGAGCATTTTGTCAAATCACAGATAGTTGCTTTTACCTCACCTGTAACTACCCATCACAATTGCTCCTGGGCCATCAGTTCAAACAGTTTTCCATGATCACCTTCAGCACCCACCTACATTATCCATTTTTGCATAAAAGTACACATTTTATACACATTGACAATGTTACTCATGTTTAAACATTCTGGGGGTTCTATACTTCTGATAGATCTGAGGTAATCTTTTCAATATATTTTCTTTAAACTTCATATGAAACTTATCATTCTCCTCCATAGGATTAAACACTTGTCTGACTTTCCCAGTTAATTTGGTTAAGAGGACAGGCATCAATTTATCTACTGGGATATTGTGTAGCCCAGAGTCTCTCAAAGGTGGAGAGAAACTATTCTATACAGTCAGTTTTTATAAATTGGGTAGACTGTCCCACTCCGTGTTGTGTGGGGATGTATACTCACTGGCTGGGGGAAACTCCTTCTGCTGTTCCAGAATTCTGATCTGCCTCCTGTGTGGCCTCTCCTTAGCTTCCTCATTGGCTTTGACTGTTACTAATTGTGCCAGGCATCTTTGGTGGGCTCTCACCTCAACTTCTTCACTGGCGCTGAGTGCTGCCTCTTGTTCTGTTTCTCTTTGGTGGGCTCTCCCCTCAGCTGCCTTGAATTATTAACAAGGAAAAGGAAATATGAAACTTATTGATAAGGTCAAAGCAAGTAAACAGACTCACAAAAGAGTTAGTCTTAAGTTTCAAAAGGTAATAGAAGCTGCTATAATAAGCAAGTTCTATATGTCCTCTAGGGCTAAACCAGGCTAAGCAGCTGGGGATCTCTTGCTTATGTCTAGAAATCTTGCCCCTAGAGTCCAAGCAGCAAAGATAGCCCTTCTTATCAGGGCTTTTTAGACCTTTTCCCCTCCTAGTCCAAGTTGCAAACTTAGGCAATAGGAGGAATTCACTTTAACATCTCCTCTTCGTTGGGAGGGGGAGAGCAAGCAACAAAGTTTTTTCTTCTCTGATGTTCCACAATGGTTCATCTGGTGTTGATAGGCCTTATTTGTCAGGGAGGACATATCTTCAGTTGCAGACCAATATTACACACTAGTTAATGTCTCTCTCCTGTCTGGTGACTTACAGAGGCATATAATACAAATGCCTAAATATTACCTTATAATATGGGATACAGATGTTCTAAGTGAGATTAATGAATGCAGCAATTTACCAGCATTTAATAAAACCTAAACATTAAGCACATTTTTATGACTCTAGTACCTATTTTACCAATACTAAACACACAAGTGATCCAGACTGATTCCAGTTATGTGTTTGTCTGGGTTCAAGTGAGGCATGGGGACCTTGGCATAAGCTGGCACCTTGTTTGCCAGCAGCACAGCTGCATTTCAGAGTCTGGCTAATTAGAGCCAGAGGTGACAAGTACAGCTTTACAGCCAAGAATTAATTTCCATGAAGTTTTTCATGTCTGTCACTTATTTGGACTAAGCAGAGATTTCCTAGACTCTTATTAGGATGAACATTTAATTTAATGAACTAAGCAGACAAAACTATATGAATACAGCTATTATTCACCAAACAGCATGTCTGAAAGGAATTGTAAATATCTCCTAAAATTCAGTACAGGCAAAGGCATACTCGCAATCTAAAATAAGTTTAGTTTTATTAATTACCATTTTTGTATCTATTTTGGTGTTTATCCCACATATGACCCTCCACCCTCCCAACCCATTTTCCTCCTCACCCCAAGCCCCCCTGTTTCCAAAATTCCCTTAATTCAAAGGCCCTCCTCCCCTTTGCTAAACCCAGGCCCTTTACTCCTGCTTTCCCCAGATACACCAAAATAGTGAGTCATTGCCAGCCTCTCCACCAATCTTACCCAGCAGCTACCATTACTACACTGGGAGCTCTCCAAACCATAGCTTTTTGCAGAATTTCCCCAGGTCCATTTTTTGAAAGGCTGGCAACTATGTAGTACCATAGAAACACAGAAGTCCAACCAGTTCACAGAAAGAGGCCTTAATACACCTGAGGCTGTGGCCATGCTACACTTTTGTCCTCATCTTTCTTACCACTGGGTAAGCTCCAAGGTTGGCAAGAATAATGGGAGTGCTATGTGTAGCTCAGTGTAATAGGGTTGCACTCACCTCTCACAAAAGCATGTGACTGCACTCTCTTCCTTTGTTTGTGGTGGGTCTTCATTGACTCAGCCTTTTGGCCAAGTCATACACAGTTTGTGAGATAAAAGCAAAGCAAACCGCTTTTGGGCTACAAATCCAACAGTGGCCTCTCTCACTGCCCTCTGTGATGTTTCTGTTTGTCCCAGCTCCAGAATAGAGCAGTGCCCAAGGACTCCTTCCTTGGAGGCAGTGTCTTTAGCCTCAGGGCCTTTCTGAACCCCACTTCAGCTGGGTCACTACAGTTCAGCCCCTCCCTTCCAGGGTGCCTCAAAGTCCATGCCACTTTCCCAGGGGCTGGGGGAGGAGAAGACACCCAGACCCATCCTCTACTCCAGGTACCAGCCCAGGAGCCCTATAGATAACAGCCATTCCCAATATCCCTGTAAATAAACTGTTGCCACTATAATTCCCTGAACTGGTTCCCCTATAGTCTTCACCCTTACCTCAGGACCTCATCCTTGAGAGGTCCCAGCAGCTAGCCTGAGACACCATTCACTCTCCTCCAGCTCTAGCAAAGAAGTGAACTTGTTCTGGCCCTGCAGCTCTTCTTATACTGACCTGCTGGGCCCTGATTGGCTGCTTCCCACACAGCCGCTCTAGGCAGCTTGGAGGACCTCTCTACTGCCCTTTTCTGGAGTGGGGTGTGGCAGGGCCACAAGGCCTCCAGCAGGGGACCTCAGAGCCTAGTCCACCCCATCACAATCAGACAACAGCATTTTAACCAACCCACTATTCTCTAAACCTGCTCAGACAATGAGGTGGTTAAAATGCTGGTGGCTACTGGCACCTTACGTACACTAAAGCTTCCACCATTTCTACGGTGGATGAAGCTGCACTGGAGACATCAATGGTAAGACATTTTCTGGAAAAAAATTCTATTGTAGATAAACCTTGAAAGAGTATCTATTGAAAACCAGTTTACAGCTAATGTCAAAATGAATGAGTCAACAGATTTCAGTGCAGTTCTTAATGGCACATAAGGGTAGATAGTGAACAAATGCCAGCCTCCCTTTTCAAATAAAGACTAGCATAACACCTTGAATCAGGAATACACATGGCTCTCTGAAAAGGAGAAATGCCTTGACAGTGTCATGGGAAATTGCCTAGCACACATAAGAAATATACAAGGCAGGCCTGCTCTGGCAATGGCAAAGCAAATGGAGCTTATTGGGCAGTTGAATAAAGTAGTCTTTTGAATTTAATATTCCAGCTAATCAAAATGTTGAGTGTTCTTTATAAGAAACATTTTAGAAGGATTATACAGATTTGATTACAAAATTAATACCAGAACCAAGTTGACTATTAATGCTACAACAATGAATCAATGGAAGACATTGGCACAGGTGTTGAATTATGTAGACGCAAGGACATTTTTGTTTACCACGAACATTACAGGAAAAACACGACATTAAGAAGAAAATTCAGCTCTCGTATATACACATGCAATGCTGTTGATTTCATTAGTGCTGCATAACCGTGAATTCATTTCACTGTCTTTTATAATAAGGTTCTACTATTAAAAAATATGTTTCTGTTTAATGAGTTGTCACTGATTTACCACAGTGCACTTATTGTTCTTTTCTTTTTAAGGAGAATGCTTTTCAGACTGTATATTGTCTTTATCACCTAACTGCAACCATCATACTGCCTTGTGAACACATGTGCTGGCAAAACATCAGGAACTGGAGAATCAAAGTTTAAAAAAAGATACTACTCACAATGGAGAACAGGAGACAGGATTTGGGTGGAGAAACACTGTAATGGGTGACATTCACATATTTCCTTGCTTTTGTTTGTATTTTGTGAATGAGATCTTTCAAAATAAATGGGATTTTGAGGAAATTGTAATGATTAGCTGTTATACCTTAGAAAGCTAGATACATCTTTACAAGCATAAAGACGTGCTCCTGTAAATCTTTTTCCATATGAGTAAAAGACCCTATTGAAGTTAGAAACTCCATTAGGAGTTGTGGCGGGGCGGCTGACCCACACAGGTAGATGGAAGGTTAAAGCAGCCCTCAGGGAGGCTGTGCAAAACCCATTCAATGGGAGGAGGGCTTTTAGAGAGTCAATTAGTAGAAGGTTTGATGGAGCAGCTAATCAGAAGTGCTAGGCAGGGTCGAGGGAGCAATAGGGAGTTCCAGCCTGAGGCCCCCGATACAAAGGGATAGGAAGGTGCTAGGACTATGGGGAAATAGCTCAGGGAAATAGGTGGTGGGAGCTGGAGGAGGAGCAACATGTGACTGCCAGCTATAGGGTCCTGGGTTGGGCCTGGAGTAGTGGGTTTGCCTGCTCCCCCCATTTTCCACCACTTACAACAGGGGGGGTGGCCAGTATTTGGACTGCAGTTTACCCCTTGAGGAGAGGGGCTAGACCGAAGGCTGCAGTAGGCCACAGTGGCAAGTGGATGAACTAGGGGCAGCTGGTTCCCCCAGCCAGAGGGCCGGACCCAGAAGAGGATGCTGCGGTCCGGGGAGCAACGTGGCTCTTAGAGGTAGAGCAGAAGTGACGGCAGTGAGACATCAGTAGAGGAAGGTGCATCAGCAACCAAGAGCTAATTCCCACCATGGCCAGCAGGAGGTGCCAAGATGGTGATCCTCGCCCTGTCACAGGAGTGGATAATGTGGAATTAATTCAAAACCATAAATTCTTGGTCCTCCAGATCCTAGAGAGAACCAAGAAGTTGTATGGGAGAGTGTTGGGTTGTTGTTTGCAACTTGATTAAATGGAGAAACTTATGGGTGAGGTTATTTCTTCTTTCCTAAAATCCTGGTATATGTGCCTAATAAATCTCTGCCTACACACAATGGTGTCAGTAGTGACAATTCCTCTTCCCAACCTGCCAAATAAAGTGACAGTTGTACCTGTGTCCTTTCACTCAGACCATCTGAAAAGTCTCTCATAAGTATAGTTGCAGGCAATGAGGAAGGTGAACTTCAGCTCTTTCTTTAACTACTGCTGCAGCTTCTGTGCTATTGTGGATCCTCTCCTTGACTCTCCCATCTACCTGTCTACGTAAAGTTATGATGCTGATGAGTGGTGCAGTTTGAAGGGTCTATCAGCATGAGTTTGGGATGCCTGCAGTATTCATCTTAAATGAGGTGAGGCAGGTCAGGTCATCCCAAAGAGGTGCCACTGTCTTAGTGTAATTTATTTATTTAACTGAAGTTGGAGGGCCTAATTCAAAAGAGGTGTTAACTCCTGTATACGTCTATTGATTTCAATGGTGTTATCCTGGAATAAAATGGAATTAACATAATGGTGACTCAGGCTTAGTAACAGCAGTTCCTAGAATGTAAACACTTTGTGGTAGAGACTGTTTAATCATTCTGTGTGTACAGTGTCTAGCACAATGAGGCTCCTGACTCAGGCCTCTAGGCACTACTGTAGTACAAATAATAACAGTGCAGATAGGTGGGGTGGCTATGGTGGCTACATTAGCTGAAGTAGGCACCTCTTCTGCTGTATCAATAGTAAGTTCCTACTTTGATCCCACTAGTATTGTTGCCACGTGAGCATCTCTTACCTTCTATAGTAAAGGTGTGCCACAAGTTCTGTGTCAAAAAAAAGTGCCAAAAAAAGAGTCTAAAGTTCTGTGTCAAAAAAGCCAAAAAGGAGTTTGAAGAACAGCTAAGCAAAAACTCAAAAGGTAATAACAAAATGTTTTTTAAGTACATCAGAAGCAGGAATCCTGCTAAACAACCAGTGGGGCCCCTGGACAATCAAGATACAAAAGGAGCACTTAAAGACGATAAAGTCATTGCAGAGAAAATAAATGAATTCTTTACTTCAGTCTTCACGGCTGAGGATGTTAGGGAGATTGCCAAACCTGAGCCGTCTTTTGTAGGTGACAAATCTGAGGAATTGTCACAGATCGAAGTGTCACTAGAGGAGATTTTGGAATTAATTGAGAAATTTAACACTAACAAGTTACCGGGACCAGATGGCATTCACCCAAGAGTTCTGAAAGAACTCAAATGTGAAATTGCAGAACTGTTAACTATGGTTTGTAACCTGTCCTTTAAATCAGCTTCTGTACCCAATGACTGGAAGATAGCTAATGTAACGCAATATTTAAAAAAGGCTCTAGAGGTGATCCCGGCAATTACAGACTGGTAAGTCTATCGTCAATATCAGGCAAATTAGTTGAAACAATAGTAAAGAATAAAATTGTCAGACACATAGAAGAACATAAATTGTTGCGCAAAAGTCAACATGGTTTCTGTAAAGGGAAATCATGTCTTAATAATCTATTAGAGTTCTCTGAAGGGGTCAACAAACATGTGGACAAGGGGGATCCAGTGGACATAGTGTACTTAGATTTCCAGAAAGCCTTTGACAAGGTCCCTCACCAAAGGCTCTTACGTAAATTAAGTTGTCATGAGATAAGAGGGAAGATCCTTTCATGGATTGAGAACTGGTTAAAAGACAGGGAACAAAGGGTAGGAATAAATGGTAAATTTTCAGAATGGAGAGGGGTAACTAGTGGTGCTCCCCAAGGGTCAGTCCTAGGACCAATCCTATTCAACTTATTTATAAATGATCTGGAGAAAGGGGTAAACAGTGAGGTGGAAAAGTTTGCAGATGATACTAAATTGTTCAAGATAGTTAAGACCAAAGCAGACTGTGAAGAACTTCAAAAAGATCTCACAAAACTAAGTGATTGGGCAACAAAATGGCAAATGAAATTTAATATGGATAAATGTAAAGTAATGCACATTGGAAAAAATAACCCCAACTATACATACAATATGATGGGGGCTAATTTAGCTACAACTAATTAGGAGAAAGATCTTGGAGTCATCATGGATAGTTCTCTGAAGACGTCCACGCAGTGTGCAGCGGCAGTCAAAAAAGCAAACAGGATGTTAGGAATCATTAAAAAAGGGATAGAGAATAAGAGGGAGAATATCTTATTGCCCTTATATAAATCCATGGTACGCCCACATCTTGAATACTGCGTATAGATGTGGTCCCCTCATCTTAAAAAAGATATACTGTCATTAAAAAAGGTTCAGAAAAGGGCAACTAAAATGATTAGGGATTTGGAACAGGTCCCATATGAGGAGAGATTAAAGAGGCTAGGACTTTTCAGCTTGGAAAAGAGTAGACAAAGGGGGGATATGATAGAGGTATATAACATCATGAGTGGTGTAGAGAAAGTGAATAAGGAAAAGTTATGTACTTGTTTCCATAATATAAGAACTAGGGGCCACCAAATGAAATTAATGGGCAGCAGGTTTAAAACAAATAAAAGGAAGTTCTTCTTCACATAGTGCACAGTCAACCTGTGGAACTCCTTGCCTGAGGAAGTTGTGAAGGCTAGGACTATAACAGGGTTTAAAAGAGAACTAGATAAATTCATGGAGGTTAAGTCCATTAATGGCTATTAGCCAGGATGGGTAAGGAATGGTGACCCTAGCCTCTGTTTGTCAGAGGGTGGAGATGGATGGCAGGAGAGAGATCACTTGATCGCTACCTGTTAGGTTCATTCCCTCGGGGGCACCTGGCATTGGCCACTGTCCGTAGACAGGATACTGGGTTGGATGGACCTTTGGTCTGAGCCAGTATGGTCATTCTTATGTTCTTAAATTCACACTGGCAGAAACTGAGGCAAAGGACTACTGCTCAAGATACTGCAGGGGTGGGTGTTTTACTTACTATTCATATAAACATATTGCTGTTTGTTGTTGTGACTTTCCAAATTAATGCTGTGTTCCTTCCCCACCCCACCCCAAATAAAAAGTTTCCTTGTTTTTGGACTCAGTACTTGTGAGAGGGGAAGTATTTTCTATCAGGTTTCTGGGGGCTCAAGCAGATATGTTTGCTAATTTTAAGAGGAACCATTAGGTATTTGAACCTAGCCCTTTTTGCTGCCAACGTACCTGGTAGAAAAGTTACATGAACTAAGATCTACAGGTGAAAACATTATTTTATGTCTTTTTTGACTGGCTGGTTGATTTTTTTCCTTGTGTTTTTGATATAATTTTTTACTGAAATGAAAAAAAAATATTGACACAAATATTTTGATTTTTTTCTCAGATCTACAAAACAATGACTTTTCACCTGCTTGAAAAGTTTTCAGGCTGCTTTTCTTATAACCTTAATGTTAAATTATGGGCCAAATTATGTCTAGCATATGAGCACATATACACACTCGAAAAGACTCTGTTACAAGGAATACACAGAAGAGAAGTTTTCCTCCCCGAGGTTCTCATGGTTAGAAAATGTGGGATGTAAGTACATGGTCTGACTCAGCAATGGGAACTTCATATTGTCAACCAGAATATTTGTGCTGGCACGAATAAATTGTTCAGTGCAGTCTGTGCCAGGGTGGTGATAGGGCATTACTGATCAAAACATGGGAGCAAAAGACTCCCTTGGCAATATATAGGAACATCTGTTTGGGGGCTCATTTAAAAGAACAGAAAGTACTGAGGTTGTGGAATTTTCCTTTAAATTCACTTGTGATTATATCAAAGTGAGCAAATATGTTCAGAATTTGGAAGTGTGATTACATATCCTGCTATTGTGTTAAAAAAATCTACTTAGATAAAATGTATAAGGATATCTGGTATTACTCAATGAGGGGAGGGGGTGGGGGAAGGCACTCGTTAATTTGGACATTGTTATGGAAAAATTAGATCTCTCACTCAGGCTTGGCTCTATTTTGCTGCTTCTTATGAAGCACCCTCACTGTTAAAAATGTGTGCCTTATTTCTAATTTGAATTTGTCTGGCACTAATTTCCAGTCATTGATTCTTGTTAGGCCTCTCATCTCACGGTTAAAAAGTCCTTTAGTACTCAAAATTTTTATACCATAGAATTTATACATCATAATCAAATCACCTCTTAATCTTTTTGATAAACTAACCAGATTGAGCTCCTTAAATCTCACTATAAGACATTTTTTCCAATCCTTGAATCATTTTGCTGGCTCTTCTCCACACAGTCTCCAATTTTTCTATATCCTTTTTAAAATGTGGACACCAGAAATGGAGGCAGTATTCCAGCATTGGTCTCACCAGTGCTGTACACAGAGGTAAAATCACCTCCCTGCCACTACTCACTATTCCCCTGTTTATACGTCCAAGGGTTGCACTAGCCATTTTTGCCACAGCATTGCGCTGGGAGCTCATGTTTAGTTGTTTGTTCACTCTGACCTCTAAATCCTTTGCATTCCAGGATACAGTCCCTCATTCTGTATGTATGGCTGGTGTTCTTTGTTCCTAGGTATATACCTTTGCATTTGGCTATATTAAAACATATTTTGTTTGAATGGGCCTTGGTTAACAAATCATTCTGTGTAACTGCCCTGCCCCCACCATTCCTTCTCATTCTGCTAATCTTTGTGTCATTCACAAATCTGATCAGAAGCAATTTTACATTGGCTTCCAGATGATTGATAAAACTTTGAACAGTATCTGGCATAGAACCAATCCTGGCAGAACCACACTAGAAATATCTCCATTTGATAATGATTCCCTATTGACAACTACTTTTTGAGATCTGTCAGACCTCCACTGTAGTGATAAGAGAGAAAGACCCACTGAACTGAGGGCTGTTCTACACTAAAAACTTAGATTGACCCAGCTACGTTGCTCAGGTGTATGAAAAATCCACACCACTGAGCGACTTGGTTAAACCAACCTAAGTCCCCATGTAGACAGTGCTAGGTCAACAGAAGAATTCTTTCATTGGCCTAACTACCACCACTCAAGGAGGTAGATTGTCTTTGCCAGTGGGAGAACCCCTTTCATCAGAGTAGATAGTGTCTACACTGAAGCGCTAGAGTGGCATTTCAAGTGTAGACAAGCCCTTAGCTTGCCTAAATGGACACTTAGGCCATAGCAAGCTGGAGTGTGAATCTACCCTGCACTAGATTGTGCCTGTTGTGGGCTAACTGTTCATGTGCATTGTGCTGACATGGGTTTAATAGCTCGTTAGAGAGGTTTGATCTAGTTCTCTTGGAACTTATCTCACCCCTCAGCGGCATAATTACATTGACCTACGTGTTATGTGTAGAGCAGTTCTCAGTGGCTATGGAACAGGTACTACATTCTCATTCCCCGATAGTGTCATTCCAAGGCAGAGATGAGGAACACTGACATCAACAAGTGCAAGCTACTTGCAGAGATGTATCTGATAATATAGAACATCTCTCTCCAAGGCTGTTGGTCCCTCCAGCATCATTAAGAAAATTCAGTCAAAGGCAATAAAAAACAGGAAGACAGTCTGCAAAGCACATTCCAGGTTACTATAAAACCTGTTAGAAGCTTTGAAGTCTTTTTTGCAGTGTTGTTGAAGCTGTGCTCGTCCCAGGATATTAGAGAGACAAGATGGATGAGGAAATATCTTTTATTGGACCAACTTCTGTCATACATATTACCTCATCCACCTTGTCTCTTTTAAAATGTCTGTGCTTTTGCCTTCATGCTTTTAATACTATGCAAAGCATATTCTCATTACCCAGAAATTTTCTTTTTAAACTCTTATTAACAGAACCAGGATTTATGTGTGCACACTAATGGCAGACTCCTTAAATACTGTTACATTCAAAGCCACAATCTTTTTAATAAGTTTCAGCATTAAAGACATCTGTGTGGATGAATTGCCCATATTTTAAAATTTAAAGTATTTGCACCTCAATTTTACAATAAAAATTATACATTTTATGTGCCGCACTGAAAGCAAATTCAATATAACAAGTTGAGACACACTGTGGATTTTAAATAACTTAATCTACTGGATGCACTGAAATACATATTTAGCAGATTAGTTGTATTTTGTGACATTTTACAATCCTTTACAGTGGTTCCTAATTAAAACCAATGGATTAATTCACTCTTTCATAACATGTTTGTGGTTCTCATTATGGATAGTCATTTTTAGAAACCAGGGCACAATCCTTTAAGAAGCCATTGTTTGTGTATTTTTATGTACTATCAGTATTTTCAATGTATATTTTGTCAAGGAATCTTCATGAATTCAGGTTGATCAGGCTTCAGCTGATACCAGATAAAGACTTTTCATTGAACATATTCTCTTTACTTCTGTATATGAACTTTAGTCTCCACAGAGACCAGAACTTGGAAATCACCAAGACATTTTGGACCCATGACCTCTGTACTTCAAACACACTTGGAATGCAGGACTGGACTCTTAACTGGTAAGAGGCTACCAGTGAAATGGCAAAGCATCTTTTACAAAAACAATAAAAAAGTGCTTTTCAGATGCCCATAGCAATTCTTTAATTTCACTTCCAGGAGAATACGTTTAATGAATTATTTAAACTATATAGAATCTCAATATTTCACTGTCTGTGTAAAGATATTTTAGGTCTTTAAATATGTAAAATTCAATACAAAATACTTGAAAAAACCTAATAAAAAGGGGAAAATTGAGACTGAATGGAATCAAAGATCAGGTATCTTTAGACTTTTTCTGTGAGGGAAGAGGTTTAATCAGTGATGTGTGACTAAAAGATGGGCGAGTGTGCTAAGGTATGCCCATGTTAAAATAGAAGAGTAAATTTATTCTCTCTTTTTGTAAACCCGATTGATAGACAGAAAATGTAATTCACTGAACATCTGCAACTTTTCTCTTACATCAAACATTTAAAAAATAGGAAGCAATTCTACTAGGAAGAAAACAGGGAACATGTTCAGACCTCCCGTGCCCTGAATGGATTTTGAACCAGCTTAGAGGCAGTTATTTTTATATTTCCAATATGAGTAGCCCCTTCTTACCTATGTTTTGATCTGTCTCTTTTGTCTAGAGACCACAAGCAGATTATGTGGTGGGCTCTTCTTTGGGCTAAAGCTAGGCTGGTTTCAGCATGTCAAGCATAGCAATGATGCTTAGCATTTTGGATATTCATTGCTTAAAGTAAATAGAAGCCCTAATTTACTTTCTAGTCAATTTTAGTTAGAAATTGATTTGCCAGACAGTACTGGATATACAAGAATGACAGCAGTGACAGAAAAGGCACATCATACATAATAGTTCTCAGGCATGAAAAATGGGCTGGGTGCAGTGGGGACAGGAGGAAGGGCACAAGGAGTCTTCCCAACCTTATGCAGCCCGTATAAGGGCAAGGCATAACGACAGTCCCCTCTTCTGGGAATACATGTGCTACTCCACCAAGCTCTCCCATGGGTACGCAGAATCCCAAAGTGGGCAGGGTGGAGGTGGGACTGTGGATTAATTTCACCACTCCATGGTGGAGCATAACCAGAATGTGGGGTGATGTGGTATTCAACACTTTATATAAGGGTACAGCAGCAGGTGCACTCTCCTGTGTGCCCGGGAGCTTCACAAGGTATTCCAAAGCTCTTGACTGGGTGGTGAAACTCTAGCATCCAGTGAAGGGCTGCCCCTTAAAGGCATGATGGTGCCACACAGAACAATCCGCCCCAAGTATGGCTAGATCACCTATGTAGATGGTTAGGTAGCACTGTAGTTCCGTGAGTTAACCTTTCATCTCAGACAGCCCCAGGATCCCATTCTGATTTATATGACAAGTGAAAAAGATTCTCATCCTAGTTTCCATTTATGCACCTCCCGCCCAAAAGAGCCACACCACTGGGCACAACTAAAGATGAGTCTATGCTCAGGACTGAGCCAGCACCAGAACAGTATGAAGTGAACACATTAGGAATGAGGTACTTTGGGAGAGCTGTGTAGAGAAGCTGCTATTACCATGTATTTCAAAGAACACTTAAAAGAAAAAAAGTGAAGCAAAATACGGGAAATCCAGGTGTGTGCGAGGGACAGGGACTGAGGAAGAGGAGTGGAAAGTGTCAATTGATGAGTGCTTAGGAAACATACTGTAGATACCTCCCCAAACCCCTTTTTCAGATTTAAATTGCAAGAATTTTTTAAATTTAATTGCAATTCTTTCTTAGGTTGTAAACTCTTTATATTTCTCTAAAGTGCACTTTTATGAACTTTTATGGGCTATCACCAGCAGGAGAGTGAATTTGTGGGGGGTGTGCAGGGTGAGAAAACCTGGATTTGTGCTGGAAATGGCCCAACCTGATGATCACTTTAGATAAGCTATTACCAGCAGGACAGTGGGGTGGGAGGAGGTATTTTTTCATATTCTCTGTGTATAAATAAAGTCTGCTGCAGTTTCCACGGCATGCATCCGATGAAGTGAGCTGTAGCTCACGAAAGCTCATGCTCAAATAAATTGGTTAGTCTCTAAGGTGCCACAAGTACTCCTTTTCTTTTTGCGAATACAGACTAACACGGCTGTTACTCTGAAACCTGTCTTTATGAACTATATAAATAATAAAGAGGCCTTTTCATTATTTGCTACACTAACATTTGATATTTTTGCCATGGTATTTTTCTTCATCCTAAGCAAAATTAAATGTGATCTGACTTACGTTGTATACGAGTTGTGGAACTAGAAATGCCCTAAAATCCCTCACAATCATATATTTCAATATCTACATAAGTGGAATGCTCCTGTGGCTTATTGACAATACACAGATGAACTTCTCCGCTAAGAAGTAGCTTTTCATCTTTAACCAGTCACTGCGTCTGAGGTTCTCATCTTAGTCCCAAGATGAGTCTGCATCACAAAACCATCTCCTAAATTGGCTCAATTCACCTTCTGCCTCCAATACTAGAATGAGCACGCCTACTGCAGGTCAGATTGAGACTCTGGTGCTTTGACAAATCTATGTGGGTAAACTTGCATTGTGCCTGCTCATATTATGCTTTAGTCAAACTAGTGCTACTGGTCCCTTGCTTTATTAATCACTAATGTCACATAGGCATTTCAATTTAAAAATCTATTTTAAAGAAGTATCTATAATATGCTCCTTATTCAAGGCACCATAAAAAGACACTTCAAATTCCCTGGGCTGGGAAACTGTCTGTTAAACCTGACATTTGCAGTGGATTACTTTTCTCCACCATCCGTTTTGTGCAAAACTTTGGCAGTATATAACTACTAGCAGAAATCCAGTATTAAAAACATACAGCAAGCAAATACTGAGCTCAGCTTCAAATGTAGAAACAAAATCTTGCAACATTTGGTCCCCTATGAATAACATCATCTTGTTCAGTTTAGCCAATTACATGATGTCCAGAGGGCTAGGCAAGTTGAGTGACTTCTTTATCAGAGGTTTTGCAAGGACTTGTTTAAAATATGTACTTTAAAGATTTTGCATATTTAACAGTCTTGAACTTGACAACTGGTTTTGGCTATGCAAACAAAATATAAGAGCTGTTTCATAATATTTGCATTTAATTACTACTGATAAAGAATACATATTGCCTGTCCCTTGTTACAGCTTGTCACACTACAGTATAAATGTTCTTATTACAGTTCTTATTACAGTAGCTCTTGGTCTCTCTTTAACCTATGCCCCTACTGTTGGTTACTCCCACTGCATCACATCTAAAATTTGATGATAAGCAATTTCTAGCTGGAACCGTGTCAACCTTTTATTTTTATTTTTTAAATTTGGTTGTCAGTGCCTACCACATTTGGACATGCTATGAATAAAATATAAAAATCTACTAATCCTAAAAGCACAAAAGAACCAATGTTGTCATGTTGTATATTTTTATGAAGCATAAAATCTATAAACTTTCAACCGTCCCGTCAAACTGTCCTGCAGTGACTCCAGAGAATGAGTACCAACCTCAGGGCAGACTGTAAGGGCCCAGGAACATACCCCCGATTGGTTGTGAGTTCTATACTTTGATTTCACCAACCAATTATCAAGTCTAAACTCCTCAGGCACTATAACAGCCTAAACATGGAGTCACAGATTGTCCCCTTGGGAAATCTAATCTATTTTGCCACACTGGTAATCTTACCTTTTGTGATAGATGATCTCTTACACCACGGATCACAGCAATATTCAGATTACTCCCAGTCTCAAAGGACCAGTCATTTCTCCTAGGTCAATTGCACTTCAGCTCTCACAGCAAAGATAATGCTTGTAGCCAATCTGATAATAAACTGTCTAAAAATAGGAAACTAATAAAGGAAAAATAGGAATAAAACTAGAATAAAATAAAATAAAATAAAAAGAATAAAAGAAATGAGAGTTATTTACATAACTAAATCAGGTAAACATATATACACACAAATGAGGTCTAATCTTAAATTTCTAAAAATAATAGAAGTGTTGTGATAATCAAGCTCTTTATGTCCATTAGGGCTAATCCAGGTTAAGCACTGGAGATCTTTTACTTATGACTAGTAATGCTTGCTTCCCCCTCCCCTACCCGCGTCCAAGAAGTATAAAGATTTAGTTCCATCTTTTTAATGTTTTTTTATTCCCTTCCCCACTTCTGCTTTGAGCTGCAAACTCAGCAGATTAAACGAATTCACTAGCAAGACATCTTGATGGGCAGGGCGTAAACAACTTGTGGGGAGAATAAACAACAAAGTCTTTTGTCCTCTTTAACGTTCCACTGTAGTCCATCTGGTGTTGATGGGCTTTTCTGAACACTTTCTGTTGGAGACTAGCATTTCATACTAGTTAACACAATTACACAGGTTTGCAATGCAAATACTCAAATATAACTTTGTACTATGGAATACAAATGTTATAAGTGAGATTAAAGAATGCAGTAATTTACAAATATTCCATACAGTTTAAACACTAAATATATTCTTATAATTCTAAAACCTATTTTAACCATATTAACACACAGGTGAGCCAAACTGAGTCCAGCTATGTATTTGTCAGTATTCAATTGAGGCATGGGGGCCTTGCCTGAGCTAACAACTGGTTTCTTCCATATGCTTTTTCCAGGGTTCTGTCAGATACCTTTACAAGAGGATATATTATTCTCACAACGCAGTCAATGTCAGTGAATTATTTTGGAGTTTCCAAAACTATTTCAATTTTTCAATCTATGCCTTATCCTTACGGAAATAATAATATTGCTAGGTTCCCCCAGAAAAGCTGTGTAATTATGGAGAAGAAGAATGGGCTGAATCTGGAGAACAAGTGCTAGTGGTGAAGAGTTTAGCTTACCAGATATGGGGCTGGAATTGTGATGAGGACTTGTCATTTTCTGAATGTTTACAAATGCCATTCTGTTATGAGAACCCTGCAACTTCACAGGTAAGAAATTTAAAGTGTCAGTTTTGTACAAATCATGGTCCCTAAGAACACAAATATCTGCACAATTGTACTAACATAAGTAGTGCCCCTGGAGTCAGACGATTCATGTAAGTAAAGTTATGCAAGTGCACAAATGTTTGTGGGATCATTGCCATAGAGATTTTGTAACCACCACTTGTGCATTTAATTAGCAGGGAGTTACTCTGAGTCATATTTTGGTCCCTACTTCTCCCTTACTTTTTTCTTATTTTGTCTGCACACAGCTCACTTCTCCATTTGAGTTGACCTGATCTTAATTTGCTCCTCACCTGTGTGGAAAGGGGAGCAGCAGCCCTTTAACAGAGGCTGCTCTCCTCTCTATGCACCGGTTGGCAACATGAGTAACCCAGGCAGGGAAGTAAGGGTGCACGCTGATCCCCTGCATGAGCGCGTAAGGTTGTTCACAGTTGAGCACTGCATTTCAAGGTAGATAAACACAATACAATTTTAGGGCCTACTCCTGCTGCTACTGACTTCAAGAGGGGCAAGATTTGGGACCTTTTTTTGTATTGCATCTTCATAGTGTTTTCAGATGAGATTTGAAAATTGATGGAGAGCTTGGTGAGACAGAGTATTCACAAGGTGGCTAGCCACAGTAAATGAAGCAGGTCAAGACCTCCTGTGCAGGAAAGCTGCTCTGATCTGGCCAATTAAGAGGGTGATGCGGGGCAGCATGTGTCTTTCGACTATAAAAGATCAGGGAGCGTGTGAATAGGATAGAGTCATTGAGAGACAGAGAGCTGGGGTGGATGAAAATGAAAGTGAGACTAAGACCTGGAGCATAGCGACCTCCCCATCTCTGGTGAGATAGGGCTGCCACAGACTAGAGGAGGTCTCTGAGAAAAGCTGCCAAGAACAGAAATTTTTCCACAGGCGCTTCATGGAAAGAGGACGGAGTTATCAGGAAGCTAGTGGAGAGGTTAATCTGATGATTTTCAGAAGCCAAAGCCAATGCTGGGAGGTGAGAAAGGGATGAGAGTTCGGAAGCTAGTAGAAGGGCTACACAGCTGTCCTTCCAGAGCCAGGGGACCATAGCTGGAGATGTCTGAAGGCTGAAGAGCCTGGATGTAGCAAGGGATGCTGGGGCCGTGCTGGACTATTGCTATGGGACTTGACATTGGGACTTATTTCTTATGGTTTATGTGCAGGGGGACTTTATTTTGTAATAAACTGTTTGTACTCAGACTCTTTGACTATTTCGGGGGACTATGAAGAAGGGAAACTGAGGCAGATATACCTATCGTGCTGCAGCCTGCCACAGGTTGGTGGTCCAGCCGGGCTACCGTATGGCAGTTATATAAGAAGGGAGAGACAACAGTTGGGGACTTATTTGTTAGCCACTTATTTGTAAATCTACACTTTTCAGTGAATCCAGCTCATAGCTGGCATTGTTAGAATTGCCTATTCCTCTTAAGTGCCTGTCAAGGTTCCTCCCCCACTCTGAACTCTAGAGTACAGATGTGGGGACCTGCATGAAAAACCTCCTAAGCTTATCTTTACCAGCTTAGGTCAAAACTTCCCCAAGGTACAAAATATTCCACCCGTTGTCCTTGGACTGGCCGCTACCACCACCAAACTAATACTGGTTACTGGGGAAGAGCTGTTTGGACGCGTCCTTCCCCCCAAAATACTTCCCAAAACCTTGCACCCCACTTCCTGGACAAGGTTTGGTAAAAAGCCTCACCACTTTGCCTAGGTGACTACAGACCCAGACCCTTGGATCTTAAGAACAATGAACAATCCTCCCAACACTTGCACCCCCCCTTTCCTGGGAAATGTTGGATAAAAAGCCTCACCAATTTGCATAGGTGACCACAGACCCAAACCCTTGGATCTGAGAACAATGAAAAAGCATTCAGTTTCTTACAAGAAGACTTTTAATAAAAATAGAAGTAAATAGAAATGAAGAAATCCCCCCTGTAAAATCAGGATGGTAGATATCTTACAGGGTAATTAGATTCAAAAACATAGAGAACCCCTCTAGGCAAAACCTTAAGTTACAAAAAAGATACACAGACAGAAATAGTTATTCTATTCAGCACAATTCTTTTCTCAGCCATTTAAAGAAATCATAATCTAACACGTACCTAGCTAGATTACTTACTAAAAGTTCTAAGACTCCATTCCTGGTCTATCCCCGACAAAGACCAGCATATAGACAGACCCACAGACCCTTTGTTTCTCTCCCTCCTCCCAGCTTTTGAAAGTATCTTGTCTCCTCATTGGTCATTTTGGTCAGGTGCCAGCGAGGTTACCTTTAGCTTCTTAACCCTTTACAGGTGAGAGGAGCTTTCTCCTGGCCAGGAGGGATTTCAAAGGGGTTTACCCTTCCCTTTATATTTATGACAGTGCCAATGCTCCTTTATGGAAGACAAGCTGTATTTTGAAATGTCTAATTATTTTCAGTGAAGCTGAAGGTTTTTTATGTTTTTTTAACATGCACGTTAATTTCATTTTAAATTTACAGTGCTTTTTTAAAACAAATCAGGAAAAACTGATAAAAACCAGAATACTTGGCAAGCAAAGAACAGGCAGAAGTTTTCTTCTAAGGAGAAGCAGTGACAGCCTGTTTTCCTATTGATCAAATTATCATTTAGAACACAGACTTTGAACTATTCCATAGACTTTGTAAATGTATAGTATGGGGGTGGGGGGTAGTAGGTGCCTATATAAGAAAAAGCCCCAAATATCAGGACTGTCCCTATAAAATTGGGACATCTGGTCACCCTCGCTTCTGTAGACAGTGGTAATAATTCCTAGAGGCTACTATTACTATTTAACAGTTATAGGGTGGTAGCATGTAAGTGCCACAGCCTGGTTGGGCCCCTTTGTATGAAGAACTCTACAAACATACAAAATAAGTCCCTGCCTCAACGAGCTTAGAGCTCAGAGCTCCTTACT
This sequence comes from Lepidochelys olivacea, assembly GCF_965140295.1. Classification (NCBI taxonomy): domain Eukaryota; kingdom Metazoa; phylum Chordata; order Testudines; family Cheloniidae; genus Lepidochelys; species Lepidochelys olivacea. The sequence continues at coordinate 274,746,766 of NC_140411.1, forward strand.
CACAATACTGACGTCAAAGGGGATACTCATACGAGTACCTGTTGGTCAGTGTCAGCAGGGGAAGACTGAGTCACAATCTGGCCCCAAATGTTATGGTAACTCATCCGTTTCCAGAGAAAGATTGTTTTGTTTATTCTTAATTCTTGAAGACTTTCAATCTAGAAAGCAGGATCCTCTGGGAAAAATAGTATGCAGTCATGTAATTAAAAACTCTATCATAATGTATATGCAGAAAGGAGAGAGTTAAACTGCATGCGCAATCTTAACTCTGGGATTTCCTAACTTTTTGAGAACTTGACTTTGCAACCTTGCAGTTATCTTAACACAGTTTTTATTTAATTATTAATACAACTGAAACCCAACAGCCACGGCAAACAACAGAAATGATCTGTGAGCAATTAATAGTTTTTTCAGGCATGACTAAGTGGCCTTTAAAAAAAGACCATTGCTTCCTGTGTACACAAGGAAGACTTGTTAAGGCGCTCATCTTCTTTGTTGTTGCCATGCATCACTGCTCTGGTTTCTTTAACATCTACATTGCCATTCAAAACACAGCTGCTAAGATAAATTTAATGACATTTTGACCATGCCATACCTGTTCTAAATCCCTCCACTGATTCCTCCTTTACTACTGTACAGTATAAAATTCAGGCTTCTTGTCCTGACCATTAAGGCCTCTCCAGTTCTTCTCCCTACTTATCCTCTCAGCTCAGGGCACCCTCCTTCTGCTCTGTCAACAATGCTACCTTTGACTACAACTGTCTTTGCACCTTCTTCCATCTGATCTTCTATGCATGGAGCACCCTCCTGAATTGACAGGTAAAGCCACTACTCACTCCTCCTTTGAATCCCTGTGTAAGATCCCCTTCTATGACACCTACAAGAAACTGATCAGCTACTAAGGGAGGGAAGGAACGGTACTCAATTACAGTTCATGTATTTTTAAAATGCATACCATGTAATAATGTATGTAATGTACACTATCCATTGTACAGAAGTGTAAATACAAGTATACATATATTTAGCGTGAGTCTTTTCCCTAGCTTTTGTATATTGCTTGTCTTCTGGATTGCAAATGTTTGAAGACAGACTATGCATGTAGACTCCAGCTACCTACCAGAATACAAGTAAAATATAAGTATTTGACTGTAGGAATAGACAGCACATAGGAATAGACAGCATAGTCATGGTTGCTATGTTTGCTATGTCTGAACTACAGAGTTTTGTCGACAAAAGTTATGCCACTTTAATTAAGCCACTGTTGCATGTCCACACTATACTCCTTGTGTGGGCAGAGTGCATCCGCACTAGCAGCTCTTGCATTGACACAGAAAGCAGGGCACGGTGGGTAGCTATCCCACTATGCAATTGGCCACAGGATGCTTTGGCAAGGGTTTGCAATGCCTCATGGGGCAGGTGCAGCGTCACATGATGCAGGTTTCTCAATCACATCATTCTAGATTGCCAGTTGCTTTTCAACTGAAGTGGGAGTGCAGGGGGGAGAGTGTGTGACAGGGAGAGTGTGTGTGGGGGGAGAGACAGAAACAGTGTGTGTATTGGAGAAGTGTGTGTGTTGTGGGAGACTGTGTCAACATGCTGTCTCTTTAAGTTCAGGCAGCAGCTTGAGCAGTCTCTCCACCCACCCCACCGGCACAGCAGCAGCTGGCTCTGTCTGCCTGCCGGGAAGAGCAACATTCCACATTAATGGTTCTGATTCCCTCCGAATTCTCCCACAGCCTCAGCTGCCTGGAGAAGCATTCTCAGCAGCTCCATATGAAAGTTTCCCAGAGCTTTGAAAGGGGAGGGCCACATGCTTGAGTTGCTAGATGTAGGGCTGTTAAGTTCAAAACAGTGAACAGAGCAGTGAGCATTGTGGGATACTGTGGGAGGCCGGTTATGTCGACATAACAAATGGCAGCGTGTACATTGACACTTTGTCACTTTAACTTTGCTGCAAAAAGGTTTATGCCTCTCGTCAAGGTGGTTTTATTTTGTTGGCAAAACAGTAGAGTTTTGCTACCAAAAGTAGCTTTCTAGTGTGTATACCTTCCCTGTTTTGTTGGCAAAGGCATTTGCCGACAAAACTGTGTAGTGTAGACAGGGCCTTAGTCTCAAAGTATGCTCCTTCCAATGCATGTCAGGGTACAAGAAACTAGCCCTGCTATTCTGGTGAAAGTTGCATGCTGGTACATAGCACTTAATAACAGCACAGTGCTTTACGAAATAACATTTTAAATGACCATCTATTATTGTTTGTGTAAATGCCAGAGCACATTTCCTGTGGTATTTACATTTTGAAATATAAAATAGGCATCAAGTAAGCAACATTTATGCAGTGTTTTTATTTTACAGCCTAAAAATACTCTTCTAACTGAATCTCATAATCCTAAAAATTAAGCACACAGAGATATTTTAGATGATCATAGAATCATGGAATCATAGACTTTAAGGTCAGAAGGGCCCATTATTATCGTCTAGTCTGACCTGCACAATGCAGGCCACAGAATCTCACCCACCCACTCCTCTAACAAACCCCTAACATATGTCTGAGCTATTGAAGTCCTCAAATCATGGTTTAAAGACTTTGAGGTGGAGAGAATCCTCCAACAAGTGACCCATGCCCCACACTACAGAGGAAGGCGAAAACCCCCCAGGGCCTCTGCCAATCTGCCCTGGAGGAAAATTCCTTCCTGACCCCAGATATGGCAATCAGCTAGACCCTGAGCATGTGGGCAAGACTCACCAGTCAGACACCCAGGAAAGAATTCTCTGTAGTAACTCAGATCCCACCCCATCTAACATCCCATCACAGGCCATTGGGCATACCTACCGTTAATAGTTGAAGATCTATCCCATCATATCATCCCTTCCATAAATTTATCAAGCTTAGTCTTGAAGCCAGATATGTCTTTTGCCCCCACTGCTTCCTTTGGAAGGCTGTTCCAGAACTTCATGCCTCTGATGGTTAGAAACCTTCATCTAATTTCAAGTCTAAACTTTCTGATGGCCAGTTTATATCCATTTGTGCTTGTGTCCACATTGGTACTGAGCTTAAATAATTCATCTTCCTCCGTGGTATTTATCCTTCTGATATATTTATAGAGAGCAATCATATCTCCTCTCAGCCTTCTTTTAGTTAGGCTAAACAAGCCGAGCTCTTTGAGTCTCCTTTCATAAGACAGGTTTTTCATTCCTTGAATCATCCTAGTAGCCCTTCTCTGTACCTGTTCCAGTTTGAATTCATCTTTCTTAAACATGGGAGACCAGAACTGCACACAATATTCCAGATGAGGTCTCACCAGTGCCTTGTATAACGGTATTAACACCTCCTTATCTCTACTGGAAATACCTCTCCTGATGCATCCCAAGACCTCATTAGCTTTTTTCACGGCCATATCACATTGGTGGCTCATAGTCATCCTGTGATCAACCAATACTCCGAGGTCCTTCTCCTCCTCTGTTACTTCCAAGTGATGCATCCCCAGTTTGTTATTAATCCCTAAATGCATGACCTTGCACTTTTCACTATTAAATTTCATACTATTACTATTACTCCAGTTTACAAGGTCATCCAGATCTTCCCATATGATATCCCAGTCCTTCTCTGTATTGGCAATACCTCCCATCTTTGTGTCATCCGCAAACTTTATTAGCACATTCCCACTTTTTGTGCCAAGGTCAGTAATAAAAAGATTAAATAAGATTGGTCCCAAAACCGATCCCTGAGGAACTCCACTAGTAACCTCCTTCCAGTCTGACAGTTCACCTTTCAGTGTGACCCGTTGTAGTCTCCCCTTTAACCAGTTCCTTATCCACCTTTCAATTTTCATATTGTTCCCATCTTTTCCAATTTAGCTAATGATTTCCCATGTGGAACTGTACCAAATGCCTTACTGAAATCAAGGTAAATTAGATCCACTGTGTTTCCTTTGTCTAAAAAATCTGTTACCTTCTCAAAGAAGGAGATCAGGTTGGTTTGACACGATCTACCTTTTCTAAAACCATGTTGTATTTTGTCCCAATTACCATTAACCTCAATGTCCTTAACTACTTTCTCCTTCAAATTTTTTTCCAAGACCTTGCATACTACAGATGTCAAACTAACTGGCCTGTAGTTACCTGGATCACTTTTTTTCTCTTTTCTTAAAAATAGGAACTATGTTAGCAATTCTCCAGTCCATACAGATTCATTAAACATTTTCGCTTATGGGCTTGCAACTTCATGTGCCAGTTCCTTTAATATTCTTGGATGAAGATTGTCTGGGTCCCCCAATTTAGTCCCATTAAGCTGTTCACGTTTAGCTTCTACCTTGGATGTGGTAATATCTACCTCCATATCCTCATTCCCATTTGTCGTCCTACCATTATCCCTAAGCTCCTCATTAGCCTCATTAAAGACTGAGGCAAAGTATTTGTTTAGATATTAGGCCATGCCTAGATTATCGTTAACCTCCACTCCATCCCTCTCTGTCAATGCAGGTTTATTCTGTACAATGCATCTTCTAATGATTTGTTTGTGCTAGTTTCCATGGTCCCTAGCAATGGGGTTTCCACTGGTTCTCTTGGGAGACTTTTCAACTATTTAACAGTTTCTACCATTATTCTCTGATATTAAATTTCCCTTTTTCCTTTTCACTTTATTACTCATAATTATGTCCCCTTGTAAATAATTTCTTTCCATTTTTGTAGCTGAATCCTCTACTGATATAAATCAGCATAGAATCATAGAATTGTAGGACTTGCAAAAGGTCATCTAGTCCAGTCCCCTGCACTCAAGGCAGGACTAAGTATTATCTAGACCATCCCTGAAAGGTGTTTATCTAATCTGCTCTTAAAAATCTCCAGTGATGCAGATTCCACAGTCTCCCTAGGCAATTTGTTCCAGTGCTTAACCACTCTAACAGTTAGGAAATTTTTCCTAATGTCCATCCTAAACCATTCTTGCTGAAATTTAAGCCCATTGCTTCTTGTCCTATCATCCAAGGTCAAGGAGAATAATTTTTCTCCCTCCTCCTTGTAACCTTTTATGTATTTGAAAACTGCTATCATTTTCCCTCTCAGACTTTTCTTTTCCAGACTAAACAAACACAATTTTTTCAATCTTCCCTCCTAGGTCACCTTTTCTAGACATTTAATCATTTTTTGTTGCTCTTCTCTGGATTTTCTCCTATTTGGCCACATCTTTCCTGAAATGTGGAGCCCAGAACTGGCCACAATACTCCAGTTGAGGCCAAAGCAGCACGGAGTAAAGCGGAAGAATTACTTCTCCTCTCTTGCTTACAACACTCCTGCTAATACATCTCAGAATGATGTTTGCTTTTTTTGCAACAGTGTTATACTGTTCACTCATATTTAGCTTGTGATCCATCATGACCATCAAATCCATTTCTGCAGTACTTCTTCCTAGACAGTCATTTCCCATTTTGTTTGTGTGTAACTGATTGTTCCTTCCTAAACTGAGTACTTTGCATTTGTCCATATTGAATTTCATCCTATTTACTTCAGACCATTTCTCCAATTTGTCCAGATCATTTTGAATTTTAATCCTATTCTCCAAAGCACGTGCAACCCCTCTCAGCTTGGTATTGTTCAAAAACTTTATAAGTGTATCTCTATGCCATTATTTAAATCATTGATGAAGATATTGAACACAACCAGACCTGATCCCTGCAAGACTCCATTCGTTATGCCCTTCCAGCATGACTTTGAACTACTACTAACTACTCTGGGAATGGTTTTCAAGCCAGTTTTGCACCCATCTTATAGTAGCTCCTTCTTGGTTGTATTTCTCTAGGTTTTTTTATGAGAAGGTCATGTGAGAGAGTATCAAAAGCCTAGCTAAAGTCAATATATACCACATCTACTATTCCTCCCATCCCGTCCTCAAGGCTTGTTACCCTGTCAAAGAAAGCTATCAGGCTGGTTTGCCATGATTTGTCCTTGACAAATCCATGCTGACTGTTATTTATCACCTTATTATCTTCTATGTGTTTACAAATTGATTGCTTAATTATTTGCTCCATTATCTTTATAGGCACTGAGGTTAAGATGACTAGTCTCTGTCATAAATATAAAGGGACAGGTAACCACCTTTCTGTATACAGTGCTATAAAATCCCTCCTGGCCAGAGGCAAAATCCTTTCACCTGTAAAGCGTTAAGAAGCTAAGGTAACCTCGATGGCACCTGACCCAAAATGACCAATGAGGGGACAAGATACTTTCAAATCTGAAGGGGGGAAAAAGGCTTTTGTCTGTCAGTGTGTATACCTTTGCCGGAATAGAGCAAGGATGCAAGCCCTCCAACTCCTGTAAAGTTAGTAAGTAATCTAGCTAGAAAATGCATTAGGTTTTCTTTGTTTTGGCTTGTAAATTCGCTGTGCTGGAGGGAATGTATATTCCTGGTTTTGTGTCTTTTTGTAACTTAAGGTTTTGCCTAGAGGGATTCTCTGTGTTTTGAATCTGACTGCCTGTGAGATTATCTTCCACGCTAATCTTACAGAGTGTTTCTTTTATCTTTGTTTTGTTCTTGTAATAAAGTTCTGTTTTTTAAGAATCTGATTGGGTTCTTAGGGTCCTAAGAAACCCAAGCTGGTCTGTGCTCAACTTGTTTATTCTCAAGCCTCCCCAGGAAAGGGGGTGTAAGGGCTTGGGGGGATAGCTGGGGGGAAAGGAATTTCAAGTGGTCCTTTTCCCTGGTTCTTTGTTTAAAGTGCTTGGTGGTGGCAGTATACCCTACTCCAAGGGAAAAAAAATTTGTGCCTTGGGGAAGTTTTTAACCTAAGTTGGTAGAAATAAGCTTAGGGGTCTTTCATACGGGTCCCCACATCTGTACCCCAGAGTTCAGAGTGGGGAAGGAACCTTGACAGTCTGTAATTCCCTGGGTTGTTCTTATTCCGTTTTTTATTGATTGGTGCTATGTTTGCCCTTTTCCTGTCCTCTGGACACTCCCCCATCTTCCATGACATTTTGAAGATAATTGCTAATGACTCTGATGTCTCCTCAGTAAATCTCTGAATATTCTAGGATGCATTCTTCAGGCCCATGTGACTACTTAGACAAGTTAGATGTCTTCAAATTTTTAACTTGTGCTTTCCCTATTTTAGCCTCTTTTGATCCTACCTCATTTTCACTGGCATCTATGAAGGTAGATGTCGTATCGCTACTAACCTTTTTGGTGAAAACTGAAACCGAAATGTCATTAGCAATTTGGCCATTTATACATTTTCTATTATTGTTCCCCCCTACACACCTTTGAGTAATGGGCCTACTCTGTCCTTGATGTTCCTCTTGCTTCCAATCTATTTGTAGAATGTTTTCTTGTTACCCTTTATGTCTCTAGCTAGTTTAATCTCATTTTGTGCCTTGGCCTTTCTAATTTTGACCCTACATAATTGTGTTATTTGTTTATATTCATCCTTTGTAATTTGAGCTTGTTTCTACTTTTTGTCTACTCTTTTTTGAGTTTCAGATCACTGACGATCTCCTGGTTAAGCCAGGGTGGTCTCTTGCCATAGTTCCTATCTTTCCTACGCATTGGGATAGTTTGCTTTTATGCCCCTTAATAATGTCTCTCTGAAAAACTGCTAACTCTCTTAAACTGTTTTTCCCCCTCAGACTTGCTTTCCATGGGATCTTACCTACCAACTCCCTGAGTTTGCTAAAGTCTGCCTTCTTGAAATCCATTATCTTTAGAGTTGTATTTTCCCTCCTACCATTCCTTAGAACAGAGGTGGGCAAACTACGGCCAGCGAGCCACATCCGGCCCGTGGACCATCCTGGCTGGCCCCTGAGCTACTAGCCGGGGAGGCTAGACCCCAGCCCCTCCTCTGCTTTCCCCCCCTCCCCTGCAGCCATGCAGGCAGTGCTCTGGCCCTCCGCTCCTACCAGGCAGCGCAGAGAGCGCAGCTGGCTCCAGCTGGGCAGCATGGCTGCAAGCTCCTGCTGCTCTGAGCAGCATGGTAAGGGGGCGTGGGATTCCAGGGGGCAGTCAGGGAGCAGGGGGAAGTTGGATGGGGCAGAGGTTCTGCAGGGGCAGTCAGGGGATGGGGAACAGGGAGGGTTGGGAGTGGGAGTCCTGGAGAGCCTGTCAGGGGGCGGGGGTGTGGATAGGGGTCTGGGCAATCAGGGGACAGGGAGCAGGGAGGGTTGGATAAGGGGGTGGGATCCTGGGGGGAAGTTAGGGACAGAGGGCCCTGGGAGGGGGCAGTCATGGGACGAGGAGCAGAGGGCAGTTGGATAGGGGGTGGGAGTCATGGGGGGGCTGTCAGGGGGTGGGGGTGTGGATAGGGGTCAGGGCAGTCAGGGAACAGGGAGTGGGGAGGGGTTGGATGGGGGTGGGGTCCTGGGGGGTGGTTAGGGGACAAGGGGAAGGGGTGGTTGGATGGGTTGGAGGTTCTGAGGGGGGCAGTCAGGGGGAGAGAAGTGGGAGGGGGTGGATAGGGGGCAGGGGCCAGGCTGTTTGGGGAAGCACAGCCTTCCCTACCTGGCCCTCCATACAGTTTCGCAACCCCGATGTGGCCCTCAGGCCAAAAAGCTTGCCCACCCCTGCCTTAGAATCATGAACTTTGCCATTTCATGATCACTTTCACCTAAACTGCCTTCTTCTTTCCAAATCTCAACCAGTTCCTCCCTATTTGTCCAAATCAGGGGACCGCAGATGGGAGTTTGAGAGGGAGAGAAGGTGATTCCCCACTGAACAAACAATGTACAAATACTAATCTTGGGGTGAGTGAGTTTGTTTGTGAAGGGTTCATGCAGGGTTCATGCACCTGAAAACATTCAGGGAACACCCTGAATGTTGTGTAGGAGCCGTGCTCACACTGCTCCTTCCAAGGACATGGACCATGGGAAGTCGCCCAGAGGACATGAACCATGGGAAGCTTCCTTGGACTGGGCTCAAGGCCTGAGAACAAGAACTGTAGTAGATAGAGGCTGGTCAATAAGAATATTAATCAAAGTCATATTATTTCCTTTGTTGTTTCCTTTTGCGGGTGGAGTATGTAATGCGCAGGGGGGAGAGAAATAAAAGAGAGGGTGGAAAGCTGACAGGCAGCAGCCCATCAGCAGACCAGCCTGCTTGCTTGCTTAAAGCCTTGTCCTGTCTTGTATTTGAACAGCAACAACTGGTGCCCAAACGTGGGGCCCTCAGCACTCACCTCGCCCGGCAAGGGTTTCAGACGTGTCACTCATCTGCTTCGCGGATCCCGGTGAGTATTTTTCATTGTGGTAAGTATGGGAAGCTCCCTCTCTGCTTTGCAAGTGCAACACCGCTGTGAGCTACAGTATTTGCTGCGTAAGGCTCAGCATGACTGCCCCACTCAAGAACTCACTCTCCTGCTACAGGAGGTGAGTGCCCAATGCCCGTGGTACCCTGAGGCCGGAATCCTTAAGCTAGCGGACTGGGAGCGGTTGGGCCAGACATTGCACAAAGAGCCTCTGGCGCCCGTGCAGGCTTTACATGCCTGGCACCTCAGCCGCGATGCAATACAGTGTGTCGCCTCGGAAAGACCCTCTCCCACGCCAATAGAGGGGCTGCTGATCTCGCCACCCCCGTCTGCTCCTGCAGCCATCCCTCCCCCTGCTTCGCCCCCAGTGCCTCAATTACTACCGCCTCCCCTGTCTTCCCCACTGGAGCTGGTGTGTGATCCCCTTCCCCCCGTGGGGCCCCATGCTCCGGGGCCCCCCGGGGGGGTCATCCGCGTCTGCTCAGGGGCTTTCGCTGGTGCAACAAATGGTTCACAAAGCGAAGACTCGCTCAGATCTTACAGCAGAGGAGCTGGCTGATCTGGTCTCAGTTTGTCCGTGACCTGGCAGGATGATGGCCAGGGCAACCAGCTTGCAAACTGGGTCAGTTTCCCTTACTCGGTGATCCGAGAGGTAAAGAAAGCGATTCGCGAGTTCGGCCTGACTAGCACGTATGTACGTGGTCTCATTGAAGGGCTCGGTACTGGGTACACCCTGGTCTCTGAAGACTGGAAAGCGCTGTTGCGCATGATGCTGACACCCAGTCAGTATGTTATTTAGCTTAGTGAGTATCGGCAGATGGCAGAACGCCAAGCCCAGGTATATAGAGAGCAAGGTGTCTTTATGAGCACTTGGCAGGGAGGGCCAGTTTGCTACCGTTCAGATGCAGTCTCAACTCCCTCAGGCTGTCTTCCCCATTATTTCCACCTGCGCTCAGCATGCCTTCCGGAAGGTCCCGGATTCAGGCAGGCCTACTAAAAGTTTTGCCAGTATCCGTCAGGGTGCATCAGAGTCCTTTATGGATTTTACCAACAGATTGCAGGAGGCTATCCTCCGACAGGTGGATAGCTCTGCGGCAGCTCAGGAGATCCTGTTAAAAATGGCGGTTGAAAATGCGAACGAGGATTGCCACCGTGCTCTCCAGGCGGCACAAGCCTCTGGAATTCTAGAGCTGTCAGACACGCTGCGGGCGTGCCAAAACTTCGGAACCCAAGCACATAAAGCTGGAGTTCTGGCTGCCGCCCTGCGAAAAAGCAGAAAGGAGGGGAAGCGTTGTTACCGCTGTGGTAAGGAGGGTCACTTTCAGTGGGAGTGCCGCTCCTCGACGGCGCACACTCGCCCCTCAAAGAAGTGCCCCAAGTGTTGGAAGGGCTATCACTGGGCTAATCAGTGTCGTAGCGGGTCGGGAAACCACATGACAGGTCCCCCCCGAACCCAGGGCCAAACGGGGGTGTTTCCCACTCAGAAAACTGTTCCTCTGCCTTAAAATCCATAGACTCCTAGAGGGCGGCGACTGCCGGAAGTGCAGGGCTTGATTTGATTATGCAGGAGGACACTGATATTCGGTTGCCGGGGGAGGTTTGCGCCATACCTACACAGGTGACAGGACCTCTCCCTGCTGGATTTGTGGGTCTGGTTCTCCCTCGCTCACATGCTGGGAAACAGGGGTTTTTTGTCATCCCAGGGGTCATTGACGCCGATTACACCGGCGTTATTAAGGTTCAGGTGTGGACCCATCTTCCGCAGTCGTTCCCGTGTGGACGGTCAATTGCACAATTGATTTTAGTCCCCTATCAGGTGCCAGCCGCAGAGGATCAAGCCCGGGGCGGAGGCGGCTTTGGATCAACGCTGTCTCAGTTGCCGTCTCACAACACGTCCTCTCCACTTGTTGCTCTAACAATGTCAGTCTGCCCCTCGAAACCTCAGTTAACACTTCTCTTAAATAATGTTCCTTTTACAGGGCTGGTGGACACTGGAGCTGACGTATCGGTGATTCGTGATCCGGAGTGGCCGGTCAGTTGGCCAACAGTTCCTTCTAAAGAGTTGTGGGGGATCGGGGGTAGCAAACCTGGGCGCCAAAGCGTGGGGAAGCCACTCCCAAAGTTATTCACCATTTGCTAGCCTGTTTTGCTGTTATGGGTCGCCCGAGCCAAATAAAAACGGATAATGCCCCAGCCTATTGCTCCACAGCCCTCTCCACCTTTTGTGCCCAATGGGACGTCCGTCTCAAACACGGGATCCCTTATAATTCCACGGGCCAAGCCATTGTTGAACGTGCAAATCGCACGCTAAAAACCTTGCTCGACAAACAATTAAAACAAGGGGAGCTGTGTCTCTGAACCCTAGGAGACATTCAGAAACAATTGCATATCCTTTTGTTTACTTTAAATAATTTAACGCTGAACGCAGATCAGCAGACCCGCGCGGATCGGCATTTTCACAAATCCGAGGTACTGGAAAGACCGTGTGTCTATTACTGTCAGCTGCCCGATCCGCAATGGCTGGGCCCAGTGCCTTTAATCACATGGAGTCGGGGATATGCCGCTGTGTATCTCCCTGCAGGACCATTGTGGGTTCCGGCCCGATGTGTGTGACCAGCACTGAAACAGCATGGCATGGCACCAGGGGCTATTGAACCCCATACCGGAGTTTCAGCTGACCTTGGAGGAGAACGCAGTGCCTCCCGGGTCGACAACGGCGGGACGGAAACGGAGGAGGCGTAGCATCCCAAGTCAGCCCGTGACATGGAGAGCAGTAAAAGCATTGGTCGCCGCGGCTCAATGAAGACTGGCAGCAAACCAACAGCCAGAGACTCCTGAGACTCTGTTTGTGGTGATTACTGCTAATTCTGTATTGATTGTATGCCTTTTGTGCCTGCTATTTCCTGTAGGGGTTGGCTCGGGAGCGCTTCCTCCGTTACGGGCCCGAATGACATATAACCTATGGGAAAGATTGGCTTCAATAGCAAATGTTACCCACTTTTGTTTATCTGATTCTGTAGCAGCCGGAGAAGTGTTAGGTACATGCCTCATTCCAGTATGTCATCACCCTGAGGAAATAGGGAATGAGACGATGCTCGCTGCTTACACAAATCTCTCTTCCCTGTACTCTGGCATGGCTAATTGGGGCCCGGCCAACTATACTTTGCCTCAAACGGCCGTATCCTTCCACACACCATATCCGGCTGGGGCCAACAATGTCACCTGTGCGCGTGTGGTCAATTGCACTAGTACAAAGGTGCCCTTAGGCTGTCAGCAAAGTTCAACCTTTTTTAAATTGTTCCCATGCCGTGAATGTTTCGTACAATTATGACCATATCATCCTACCATCAGGGTGGTTTTTTACTTGCGGCTCACGTTCCTTTAGTTATATTCCCGCAAATTTAAGCGATGGCACCTTTTGTTGCCTCAGTAGAATGACACTCATTTTGCCTTTTGCCGGCCAAAAGCGCAGTAAAAGAAGTACACCCCTTTCAGAAGATTGTGTCGCAGATGTCAATCTTCTCAGAGTATACCGCCTTAGCGGCCTCTATTGTTGGGGTCCCCAGGCTCACCACTTATACAGCAAGAACTTTAAATGCCCTGGCGTGTTTTGCGGCAAAGGCAATTAATACAACATCCCAGGCAATTGCCCTACTTAACACAGAGCAACACGAATTAAGGGATGCGATTTTGGATAACAGAGCAGCCATTGATTTTCTGCTCTTGAAACATCATCTAGGCTGTTCCACGTTTCAGCATATGTGTTGTTTTAATTTAACTGATAATAGTCATTCCATAGAAACTAGACTGGCCGAATTGGCCAATCTTACAGCACACATACGCCAGGATCTGGGGTTTGAGGGCTTTTGGAATTGGCTTACAGGTTGGCTGCCCTCTCTAGGATGGCTGCGACAATTTTTTGGTTATGCTGTATTTGTGATTGTTGGGCTTATTTTTTGCTGCTTCTGTGTACAATGTATTCCCTCTTTGTTAAGGCTTTGTAGAGACCTGCCCTGGCAGGCTCCCCGAGTTATGTCCTTGTCTGTCCGGGAGTTAAATCGCTTGCAAAAGCAAATTGAAGGCTACCATGAGATGGCCAAGCACAAATAAACAAAAAAGGAGGGGATGAAGGGTTCATGTAGGGTTCATGCCCATGGAAACATTCAGGGCACGCCCTGAGTGTTGTGTAGGAGCCATGCACACACTGCTCCTTCCAAGGACATGGACCATGGGAAGTCGCCCAGAGGACATGAACCATGGGAAGCTTCCTTGGACTGGGCTCAAGGCCTGAGAGCAAGGACTGTAGTAGATAGAGGCTGGTCAATAAGAATATTAATCAAAGTCATATTATTTCCTTTGTTGTTTCCTTTTGCGGGTGGAGTATGTAATGCGCAGGGGGAAAGAAATAAAAGAGAGGGTGGAAAGCTGACAGGCAGCAGCCCGTCGGCAGACCAGCCTGCTTGCTTGCTTAAAGCCTGGTCCTGTCTTGTATTTGAACAGCAACATGTTTGGCTGTTTGGTTTTTGGCTGTTTGTGTTTTCTTTCTCTTCCAAGTTATTTAAAGGTACAGGGTCAGTTGGGATTGTGTGTTTGGGGACTGTTTGAGCCTTTGTTCCCTGGATCATCTTGGATCATCTTTGATCACCCTTAATCAGCCTTGTGAGCATCCTCCCCATTTGTGATTAACAAGGGGGTAGGGCTGACCAAGGAGAGAAGCATAGCTACACTGATTTCAAGGGAGCTACAATGACTGTACATCGCTGAGGGTCTGTTTCTTCATGTTTACACCGTTCACATAGATTATTACAATTTTGTGTCTTAGCCATCTCTTAAGTAGGCTCATTGAGTCTTTTCTCATGTGTGTCCCTCCAACCGCCTAATCATGTGTGTGTGGGGGGGTGATCCCTGAATTCCCTCCAATTTCTCTGCTTTTCTGTTTGTGAAGTGCTGCTTTGTCTCTACAAAGTGCAAATTGGTCTCCATATTGGAGGAGAAGTTTCAAGGTCTGGAGAAACAAGTATTGACCCTGCATTGCATAAGAGAAACTGAAGACTAGTGACAGAGGATGTGGAAAAAGCTAATGTACTCAATGCTTTTTTTGCCTCTGTCTTCACGAACAAGGGCAGCTCCCAGACTCCTGCACTGGGCAGCACAGCATGGGGAGGAGGTGACCAGCCCTCTGTGAAGAAAGAAGTGGTTCGGTACTATTTAGAAAAGCTGGATGAGCACAAGTCCATGGGGCCGGATGCGCTGCATCTGAGAGTCTAAAGCAGTTGGCGGATATGAAAACTCATGGCAATCGGTGGAAGTCCCGGAAGACTGGAAAAAGGCTAATGTAGTGCCCATCTTTAAAAAAGGGAAGAAGGAGGATCCTGGGAATGACAGGCCAGTCAGCCTTGCCTCAGACCCTGGAAAAATCATGGAGCAGGTCCTCAAGGAATCAATTCTGAAGCACTTAGAGGAGAGGAAAATGATCAGGAACAGTGAGCATGGATTCACGAAGGGCAAGTCATGCCTGACTAATCTAATTGCCTTCTATGATGAGATAACTGGCTCTGTGGATGAGGGGAAAGAAGTGGACATTTTGTTCCTTGACTTTAGCAAAGCTTTTGACACGGTCTCCCACAGTATTCTTGCCAGCAAGTTAAAGAAGTATGGGCTAGATCAATGGACTACAAGGTAGATAGAAAGCTGGCTAGATTGTCGAGCTCAACGGGTAGTGATCAATGGCTTCATGTCTAGTTGGCAGCCGGTATCAAGTGGAGCGCACAGAAGGTCGGTCCTCGGGCCGGTTTTGTTCAATATCTTCATAAATGATCTGGAGGATGGTGTGGATTGCACCCTCAGCAAGTTTGCAGATGACACTAAACTGGCAGGAGAGGTAGATACACTGGAGAGTAGGGATAGGATACAGAGGGATTTAAACAAATTAGAGGATTGGGCCAAAAGAAATCTGATGAGGTTCAACAAGGACCAGTGCAGAGTCCTGCACTTAGGACTGAAGAATCCCATGCACCGCTACAGACTAGGGACCGAATATGCCAGGCAGCAGTTCCGCAGAAAAGGACCTGGGGTTACAGTGGACAGGAAGCTGGATATGAGTCAACAGTGTGCCCTTGTTGCCAAGAAGGCCAATGGTATTTTGGGATGTATATATAGGGGCACTGCCAGCAGATCGAGGGACGTGATCTTTCCCCTCTATTCGACATTGGTTAGGCCTCATCTGGAGTACTGTGTCCAGTTTTGGACTCCACACTACAAGAAGGATGTGGAAAAATTGGAAAATGTGCAGCGGAGGGCAACTAAAATGATTAGGGGACTGGAACGCATGACTTATGAGGAGAGGCTGAGGGAACTGGGATTGTTCAGTCTGCGGAAGAGAAGAGTGAGGGGGGATTTGATGGCTGCTTTCAACTACCTGAAAGGGGGTTCCAAAGAGGATGGATCTAGATTGTTCTCAGTGGTAGCAGATGACAGAATGAGGAGTAATGGTCTCAAGTTGCAGTGGGAGAGGTTTAGGTTGGATATTAGGAAAAACTTTTTCACTAGGAGGGTGGTGAAACACTGGAATGCATTATCTAGGGAGGTGGTGGAATCTCCTTCCTTAGATATTTTTAAGGTCAGGCTTGACAAAGCCCTGGCTGGGATGATTTAGTTGGGGATTGGTCCTGCTTTGAGCAGGGGGTTGGACTAGATGACCTCCTGAGGACCTTTCCAACTCTGATGTTCTATGATTCTATGATTCTAAGATTTCCTGGACAGATGTCAGGATATGCTTCTATGGACACAACGTTCTGAAGATTCAGAGTAGGCTGCGCAGCGGGGACAGAAGAACAGTGAAGAAATTTGGCAGCATGTGACCTCCAGAAGAAGAAAGGGGAGCGTCCATGTACCAGCAACGCATATACAGATAAGCAACCGTTTTTGTGTTCTCTCCACAGGTACTAATGTGGAGAGTGGACGAGATGATACATCTGAGGGATGGGAACAGAAGGAGACTCCGCCGATTGGAAGGATGAGATGCACTGTCATAGGGATGCCCCGGGGGTTCCATGACCTCCCCTCCCAAGAGAAGGAGGCGGGTGGTGGTGGTTGGCGATGCTCTCCTCAGGGGGACTAAGTCATCTATCTGCCACCCCGACCGGGAAAACCGAGACGTCTGCTGCTTGACCAGGAGCTAGGATTCACAATGTAACGGAGAGACTGCCGAGACTCATCAAGCCCTCGGATCGCTACCCCTTCCTGCTTCTCCACGTGGGCATCAATGATACTGCCAAGAATGACCTTGAGCAGATCACTGCAGACTACGTGGCTCTGGGAAGAAGGATAAAAGAGTTTGAGGTGCAAGTGGTGTTCTCGTCCATCCTCACCATGGAAGGAAAAGGCCTGGGTAGAGACTGTCGAATCGTGGAAGTCAACGAATGGCTACGGAGGTGGTGTCGGAGAGAAGACTTTGACCATGGGATGGTGTTCCAAGAAGAAGGATTGCTAGGCAGAGATGGGCTCCGCCTAACAAAGAGAGGGAAGAGCATCTTCGCAAGCAGGCTGGCTAACCTAGTGAGGAGGGCTTTAAACTAGGTTCACCGGGGGAAGGAGACCAAAGACCTGAGGTACGTGGGGACGTGGGATACCGGGAGGAAGCACGAGCAGGAGAGTATGAGAGGGGAGAGCTCCTGCCTCATACTAAGAAAGCAGGACAAACAGCAAGTTATCTCAAGTGCCTGTACACAAATGCAAGCAGCCTGGGAAACAAGCAGGGAGAACTGGAAGTCCTGGCACAGTCAAGGAATTATGATGTGATTGGAATAACGGAGACTTGGTGGGATAACTCACATGATTGAAGTACTGTCATGGATGGATATAAACTGTTCAGGAAGGACAGGCAGGGCAGAAAAGGTGGGGGAGTTGCATTGAAGGTAAGAGAGCAGTATGACTGCTCAGAGCTCCGGTATGAAACTGCAGAAAAACCTGAGAGTCTCTGGATTAAGTTTAGAAGTGTGAGCAACAAGAGTGATGTCGTGGTGGGAGTCTGCTATAGACCACCAGACAAGGGGGATGAGGTGGACAAGGCTTTTTTCCAGCAACTCACGGAAGTTACTAGATCGCAGGCCCTGGTTCTCATGGGAGACTTCAATCACCCTGATATCTGCTGGAAGAGCAATACACCGGTGCACAGACAATCCAGGAAGTTTTTGGAAAGTGTAGGGGACAATTTCCTGGTGGAAGTGCTGGAGGAACCAACTAGGGGCAGAGCTCTTCTTGACCTGCTGCTCAGAAACCAGGAAGAATTAGTAGGGGAAGCAAAAGTGGATGGGAACCTGGGAGGCAGTGACCATGAGATGATCAAGTTCAGGATCCTGACACAAGGAAGAAAAGAGAGCAGCAGAATACAGACCCTGGACTTTAGAAAAGCAGACTTTGACTCCCTCCGGGAACTGATGGGCAGGATCCCCTGGGAGAATAACTTGAGGGGGAAAGGAGTCCAGGAGAGCTGGCTATATTTTAAAGAATCCTTATTCAGGTTACAGGGACAAACCATCCCAATGTGTAGAAAGAATAGTAAATATGGCAGACGACCAGCTTGCTTAACAGTGAAATCCTTGCTGATCTTAAATACAAAAAAGAAGCTTACAAGGAGTGGAAGACTGGACAAATGACCAGAGAAGAGTATAAAAATATTGCTCGGGGATGCAGGAGTGAAATCAGGAAGGCCAAATCACACCTGGAGTTGCAGCTAACAAGAGATGTTAAGAGTAACAAGAAGGGTTTCTTCAGGTATGTTAGCAACAAGAAGAAAGTCAAGGAAAGTGTGGGCCCCTTACTGAATGAGGGAGGCAACCTAGTGACAGAGGATGTGGTTAAAGCTAATGTACTCAATGCTTTTTTTGCCTCTGTCTTCACGAACAAGGACAGCTCCGAGCCTACTGCCCTGGGCAGCACAGCATGGGGAGGAGGTAACCAGCCCTCTGTGGAGAAAGAAGTTGTTTAGGACTATTTAGAAAAGCTGGACGAGCACAAGTCCATGGGGCCGGATGTGCTGCATCTGAGAATGCTAAAGGAGTTGGTGGGTGTGATTGCAGAGCCATTGGCCATTATGTTTGAAAACTCATGGCGATCGGAGGAAGTCCCGGACGACTGGAAAAAGGCTAATGTAGTGCCCATCTTTAAAAAAGGGAAGAAGGAGGATCCTGGGAACTACAGGCCTCACCTCAGTCCCTGGAAAAATCATGGAGCAGGTCCTCAAGGAATCAATTCTGAAGCACTTAGAAGAGAGGAAAGTGATCAGGAACAGTGAGCATGGATTCACGAAGGGCAAGTCATGCCTGACTAATCTAATTGCCTTCTTTGATGAGATAACTGGCTCTGTGGATGAGGGGAAAGCAGTGGACGTTTTGTTCCTTGACTTTAGCAAAGCTTTTGACACTGTCTCCCACAGTATTCTTGCCAGCAAGTTAAAAAAGTATGGACTGGATGAATGGACTATAAGGTGAATAGAAAGCTGGCTAGATTGTCGGGCTCAACGGGTAGTGATCAATGGCTCCATGTCTAGTTGGCAGCCGGTATCAAGTGGAGTGCCCAAATGGTCGGTCCTCGGGCTGGTTTTGTTCAATATCTTCATTAATGATCTGGAGGATGGCGTGGATTGCACTCTCAGCAAGTTTGCAGATGACACTAAACTGGGAGGAGAGGTAGATACGCTGGAGGGTAGGGATAGGAAACAGAGGGACTTAGACAAATTAGAGGATTGGGCCAAAAGAAATCTGATGAGGTTCAACAAGGACAAGTGCAAAGTCCTGCACTTAGGACAGAAGAATCCCATGCACCGCTACAGACTAGGGACTGAATGGCCAGGCAGCAGTTCTGCAGAAAAGGTCCTGGGGTTACAGTGGACGAGAAACTGGATATGAGTCAACAGTGTGCCCTTGTTGCCAAGAAGGCCAATGGCATTTTGGGATGTATATGTAGGGGCACTGCCAGCAGACCGAGGGACGTGATTGTTCCCCTCTATTCGACATTGGTGAGGCCTCATCTGGAGTACTGTGTCCAGTTTTGGGCTCCACACTGCAAGAAGGATGTGGAAAAATTAGAAAACGTCCACCGGAGGGCAACAACAATGATTAGGGGACTGGAACACATGACTTACGAGGAGAGGGTGGGATTGTTTAGTCTGCGGAAGAGAAGAATGAGGGGGGATTTGATAGCTGCTTTCAACCACCTGAAAGGGGGTTCTAAAGAGGATGGATCTAGACTGTTCTCAGTGGTAGCAGATGACAGAATGAGGAGTAATGGTCTAAGGTTGCAATGGGGGAGGTTTAGGTTGGATATTAGGAAAAACTTTTTCACTAGGAGGGTAGTGAAGCACTGGAATGCGTTACCTAGGGAGGTGGTGGAATCTCCTTACTTAGAAGTTTTAAGGTCAGGCTTGACAAAGCCCTGGCTGGGATGATTTTGTTGGGGATTGGTCCTGCTTTGAGCAGGGAGTTGGACTAGATGACCTCCTGAGATCGCTTCCAACCCTGATATTCTATGATTCTAAGAACTGAACCCTCTTCCAGATGTAGTTTCACGAGAACCATAAAGAAAGGCACTATTACCTCCCTGCTGGGTCAATAAATTCTTTTCTGTTTGCTGACCATTTTTGTTGCCAAATTTTTCATGTTTAACTTGTTGTTCCAGGTGTCTTTCAGCATTACTGCCTCCCAGGTTTCTTCTTCCTGTTGATTATCTATTATTTAGATTGTTTTCCCCTAGATTTATTATAGTAGCTTGCATTTTTCCAGACTGAACCTCATTTCAAACCAGATTTCAATATCCTTACTCAGGCTGAGTAGAATCTTACTCCATGAATAGTTCCATTGACTATAATGGGGACACTTGTAGAGTAAGATGGTATTCAATGCAAGTATCCAAACCTGGCCTTTTGTTATATTATCTCCACATATCTAGCCTTTCTAGCTCCTTGTGTTCTTCCACTCTCCTCATTTCCGTGTGCAGCACCTCCCAAATTATTGCAGAAATTGGAAGGTTCATAGTTAATGAGGCAGGGGACTGCAGGAAGATAGAAGTCTCATGGTTAAGGCAGCTGAATGCTGCCCTGGAGAACTGGATTCTATCCCTGCCTCTGCTGCAGAGCTTCTCTGTGATGGTAGTCAAGTCTCTTAAACTAAACATTTCACAGGCAGTCACTAACTATGTGTTTCTCATTTTCTGACTGCCTAATTTGATACCCCAGGGTCAGATTTACAGAAGTTGAGTGCTCAGAAGTGAATTCAATGGGAAGTTTGCTCAAAATACAAGCAACCTTACTTCTGGCATTTTCTAATTGTTGACTGTATGACACCCTTAATATTTTAGCATAAATTTTGTGTGTAATATACATGTTTTCTACAATCTTAGATACACATTTATAAAATCTTGTGTAAGCCACATAATCAGAATCTATAAAAGCTACTTATATCTGAGGTGTAAATTTTGTTTGGTATTCATACATGAATGTATAAAGAAAAGATTAAAAACTATTTAACATTCTATCAACAGATGATTAAAACAGACTGTTGCTGAACTGTCTTCACTGAACTCTTGGCCAGAGTATGAAAAAAGTATATGAAATGATTTCTATTTTGGCTTACTTGTAGCAGCACAATATATTTCCTCCCCTGCCTTGGTGGGCATAAATATTAGTATTTCTCCCCAAGATCTCCGATAGGGTTGCTTTATAGTGCACAGCTGTATATGAACAAAGAGAAATATACTAACAAAGGTGGAACTATAAATTATAGTGATCTCTTTTAGGATTGGGAAAGAGTTCCACACAACTGTACATTGTCTGACCACCAAAGTAATTTCCAGGATGGGAAAACTGAAAACAAATATGTTTCCCTTCACTCTTCTAATAGGTGTAACTTCCTTCTCCCCTGATTAGCTGGAGGGATATGCACTATATTTATCATTCCTCTACTTCCCCCAACTTAGGAGGAAGGAACTGAAGTAATTCCTTACACTGATGACATCAACAGTCTCACAGAGCCCACCCCCACCAAAAGAGAATTGGGAGAGTAGCTATTAAAATCCTCCTTGAACAGTTAATGCTAAGATAACACTGTAGAGATTTAGATATGGGGAAATAAGGAGCTTTGCTCTCAGAAGTAAGTTTCTTCCCTGGAAAGCCAGTATAAAAATGGTATCATGGGGTTTCCAGTTTATTCTCTCATATTTGTTCAGTTTACAAGTAATAAGATGGTTTTTCTAACTGCCAGTCCTGCAAACTCACCCTTAGATTTGGAAATCATATTCCTTCACACATCAAGGAACTGTTTTAAAGCCATTTGATGTCAACAGACCAGTCCAGTCCATCCACTCCAGTAGGTTTTCACCAGGTCTCAACACCAGCAGAAAAGATTCTGATGGCTAAATTTAAAACTGCACAACTTTAATTAATAGCAGAATTTGGCTGTGTTGCTTGAACAGAATGCAAATGTTTATTGATGCTTAAGACAAATATTAATTATTGATGTAACTGTAGTGCCCAAATCAGAATAAAGGTCCCACTGTGCTAGGCAATGTATGAGCACTTCAGTTCTTGTCCTGAAGTGTTTATAATCTAAACTAAGGCATGAATATGAAAGGTAATGGGAAAGGGAGACAAATCTATGCATACTTCATATTTTCACCTTTGTGTTTTTAGAATCCAGCTGCTAATCCAGCATCTTTAGTACAATATATGATCAACCCTCCTGTATGGATGTGAGAGCTGGACACTTAAAAAATATGACTTGAACACTCAAAGTTTTGGTGTTACAAAGGAATGTTAAAAATTAGCTGGATAACCAAAACTAAGAATGATGAGGTGATAAGGATGAATTTTAAAAGAGCACAAATACTTGAGATCCTAGGTAAGAGAATAACATCTCTCTGTGGACACATTGCTAATTGACTAAGTGCTGAAATGGAGTTGTTTCGAATGCGATCAGACAAGATCACAGGCAAACTAGTAAGAGGAAGAAAGAGAGCCAGCTATGTTGGAAACATCAGCAGATGTATTGGTATCCAAAGGTGGAGTAGAAGTTCTACCACTCTATTGCAACTGTGAAAGATGGAAAGTGGTGGTTGACAACCACAGTACCAGAGATGTCACTTGAAGTGTGAACAAAATTATAAAAGGAAAAAAACACAGTAAAATCTTGTTTTGCCACTAAAGTAAAGAAAGGAATACACACAGAGGTCAGATGTCATGAGTAAAAAGGTGACATTTCAGTTCCAATCTGAATATAAATCCTTCCAACTACCTGGATGGTTTCCCAACCTGTTTAATGCAACTTTAAGATTAAGAAATCATGTACTCCGAAGTCAGGAAATGCAGAACTAATGTTTCAAGCACAACCATAGCTATGTCCTGTAGATGTATATTTGTAAAATACAACACATTTACATATTATTTACATTTGAGTTTTATTTTCACATTGCTTTGTATGTTCATGTTTATTCAGTGTCATGTAATATTTAATAAAAGGTGCAAAGATAAAGACTTTGTCAAAACAGTTTTTGATGGAAAATTGAGTTTGACTTTTCATGAAAAGTGTGTGCTTTCTGCAGAAAACACTGCCTTTGTCAAAAAGTTAAACAGCCAAAAACATGTTTGGCTGAAAACGAAAAGTGAATTAGAAATACTGCCATATTAGTGGGACTGGTAGTTGACGTGCCTCACGCTCCTGTTCACCTCTTCAGGGGTAGGATCACCAGCTTAACTATATCTTCCTGGAACTCCTGTGAGGCACCACAAGGGGGGCTATGGTGCAATCATCAGAGATGTAGCCAATCAAGGGGCCTGCCTGACTTGGAGCAGGGACTTGGAATACAGGTGTCCCACAATTGTGAGCGAGTGCTCTCACCACCATGGGTGGGGCTTACTTAATCTCTCCTGTTTGAGTTGTTCTACTATGTATAAATAATTACAAATTTATTAGTGCTGGAATTTGAATTTAGGTCTCCCCCATCCCAAGTGAGTTCCCAAACCACTAAGCCCGTGGTTCTCAAACTTCTTTTTTTGTGGACCACTTGAAAATTGCTGAGGGTCTCAGTGGACCACGTAATGATCTTTCCAAATGTTGTTTGTACTGTTAGCTAACTATTGTAATGTGCTTTGGATAAAAGCGCTATATTAAAAAAATTTTTTTTGTTCAACAAATAAAAGCACACAACTCATTTTAATATCAGTAGTCTTACCTTTTTAATGCAATGTATGTGCCTTCTCTCCCACACCGTGGCAGCTGGGGCTGGGAAGGAGGGGGGTCTCTCCCCAGCAGCCGCAGACCTGGAGCTGGGGAAAGTCACCTCTTTCTCTGGCCTCTGCAGCCCTGCACATCCCAAATTCCCCCACCCTATCTTCTCACCCCACTGCCCCGCTCCCACCTAACTCCTATCCCCCCAAGGCCACCACCTCACCTTACCTGTGCATCTTCTCAGGGGCCAGGCACCTAATTAGTGGAGCCATGCCTGTGCAGCTCCACTAATTAGGTAGGTGGGCCTTCATTCTCTCGTGCGTGGCCACCCAGGTGCGCACTGAAACACCTGTGCATCTTTTGGAATCAAGCCCTTGGTCCTCACACAGATCTTTCATTGCATGAATGGAAGTTTTGCCAGAGTAAGGACCAAGTGAAAGTTGAGTAAGGACTTCAAGGGTTTGTCCTATTTAAGTTTGCATTTGAAACTGACATGGAAACTCCTTTGAAGTCAAGAGACTCATGAATTGCCTTCTAAAGATCAGTGCTAAGCCTCCCCAAACCTCCACTAATGCTCTCCGTGCTGCAGCCCCAGGGCCAGGCCATGGCGGGGCTCACAGCTCCTCTTGGTGCCCTGGTATCAGGGCTCATCCCTGGCTGGCCAGCTGGGGCTCAAGGCTCCTCTGGAATACTCCAGGCACCAGTGGGCCAGCCAGGGTTTGGGGGTGTTCTGGGTGCTGGCAGGCCTGCTGGGAATTGAGGCTACTCTTGGCATTGGGGGGCTGGCCGGGGCTGCTTTCTTGGGGGAATGAGTTAGATACATGCCTTGTTCCATAATTACAGCAGGAGGAGGAAGCGGTGCTGCCACCCATCTTATAACTTTTAGTTGTTAGAGCTCTTGCCTAGAATGTGAGAGACCCAGGTTCAATAGCATGGGGGAGAAGGGTCAACATAAAGCAAGGTTTTCAAAAGTGCCTTGAATTCAGTTGTGTGTGTGTTACTTATTTGCTTAGTAATATTAAAATTTAAATTTCTCCAAAGCCTAGCTAGAACTAATACACTTAGTGAGGCCAATGTTCTCTCCCATGCTGGTGCTGCCATATTGGAGGAGACATTTTAGATATGTCTGGGTGAAGAAGCTGACAGTGCATTCATTTACATTATGATATTTTTACCAAAAAAAAAAAATTAAATGAAAGCTCAGGATCTCTGAGAACCACCAAAAACTGCACAGTTCTTATGATAGTGGGAGCTTCAATTTTTTGCCAGTGATATATCCAGTATGCCAGGTCAGGCCCATTTCACCATATTATAGCTCCCATATTCATCATGGAGTATGGTCTCTAATTGATTTCAGGTAATGAAGAAACACCTAGGTATTAGGATAACTAGCATTTCAGAAATGCTGATAGATAAGATACTAAGACTTAACAGGTAAGAATTTAACAAGAGCAATTCTCCTTTACTTCTATCCTCTTCTCCACATGGGCACCAAATGATACTGCCAAGAATGACCTTGAGTGGATCACTGCAGACTACGTAGCTCTGGGAAGAAGGATAAAGGAGTTTGAGGTGCAAGTGGTGTTCTCGTCCATCCTCCCCGTGGAAGGAAAAGGCCTCAGTAGAGACCGTCGAATCATGGAAGTCAACAAATGGCTATGCAGCTGGTGTCGGAGAGAAAGCTTTGGATTCTTTGACCATGGGATGGTGTTTCAAGAAGAAGGATTGCTAGGCAGAGACGGGCTCCACCTAACAAAGAGAGGGAAGAGCATCTTCGCAAGCAGGCTGGCTAACCTAGTGAGGAGGGCTTTAAACTAGGTTCACCGGGGGAAGGAGACCAAAGACCTGAGGTACGTGGGGACGTGGGATACCGGGAGGAAGCACGAGCAGGAGAGTATGAGAGGGGAGAGCTCCTGCCTCATACTGAGAAAGCAGGACAAACAGCAAGTTATCTCAAGTGCCTGTACACAAATGCAAGCAGCCTGGGAAACAAGCAGGGAGAACTGGAAGTCCTGGCACAGTCAAGGAATTATGATGTGATTGGAATAACAGAGACTTGGTGGGATAACTCACATGATTGAAGTACTGTCATGGATGGATATAAACAGTTCAGTAAGGACAGGCATGGTAGAAAAGGTGGGGGAGTTGCACTGTATGTAAGAGAGCAATATGACTGCTCAGAGCTCCGGTATGAAACTGCAGAAAAACCTGAGAGTCTCTGGATTAAGTTTAGAAGTGTGAGCAACAAGGGTGATGTCGTGGTGGGAGTCTGCTATAGACCACCAGACAAGGGGGATGAGGTGGACAAGGCTTTTTTCCAGCAACTCACGGAAGTTACTAGATCGCAGGCCCTGGTTCTCATGGGAGACTTCAATCACCCTGATATCTGCTGGGACAGCAATAGAGTGGTGTACAGACAATCCAGGAAGTTTTTGGAAAGTGTAGGGGACAATTTCCTGGTGGAAGTGCTGGAGGAACCAACTAGGGGCAGAGCTCTTCTTGACCTGCTGCTCAGAAACCAGGAAGAATTAGTAGGGGAAGCAAAAGTGGATGGGAACTTGGGAGGCAGTGACCATGA
The DNA here is from genome assembly GCF_965140295.1 of Lepidochelys olivacea. Lineage (NCBI taxonomy): Eukaryota > Metazoa > Chordata > Testudines > Cheloniidae > Lepidochelys > Lepidochelys olivacea. Next base: position 274,772,787 of record NC_140411.1, read on the forward strand.
GATGATCGATTTCAGGATCCTGACACAAGGAAGAAAAGAGAGCAGCAGAATACAGACCCTGAACTTCAGAAAAGCAGACTTTGACTCCCTCCGGGAACTGATGGGCAGGATCCCCTGGGAGAATAACTTGAGGGGGAAAAAGAAAAGAAAAGGAGTACTTGTGGCACCTTAGAGACTAACCAATTTATTAGAGCATAAGCTTTCGTGAGCTACAGCTCACTTCCTCAGATCTGAGGAAGTGAGCTGTAGCTCACGAAAGCTTATGCTCTAATAAATTGGTTAGTCTCTAAGGTGCCACAAGTACTCCTTTTCTTTTCTTTTTGCGAATACAGACTAACACGGCTGTTACTCTGAAACCTGTCATTGAGGGGGAAAGGAGTCCAGGAGAGCTGGCTGTATTTTAAAGCATCCTTATTCAGGTTACAGGAACAAACCATCCCGATATCTAGAAAGAATATTAAATATGGCAGGTGACCAGCTTGGCTTAACAGTAAAATCCTTGCTGATCTTAAACACAAAAAAGAAGCTTACAAGGAGTGGAAGACTGGACAAATGACCAGAGAAGAGTATAAAAATATTGCTCGGGGATGCAGGAGTGAAATCAGGAAGGCCAAATCGCACCTGGAGTTGCAGCTAGCAAGAGATGTTAAGAGTAACAAGAAGGGTTTCTTCAGGTATGTTAGCAACAAGAAGAAAGTCAAGGAAAGTGTGGGCCCCTTATTGAATGAGGGAGGCAACCTAGTGACAGAGGATGTGGAAAAAGCTAATGTACTCATTGCTTTTTTTGCCTCTGCCTTCACAAACAAGGGCAGCTCTCAGCCTACTGCCCTGGGCAGCACAGCATGGGGAGGAGGTGAATAGCCCTCTGTGGAGAAAGAAGTTGTTTGGGACTATTTAGAAAAGCTGGACGAGCACAAGTCCATGGGGCCGGATGTGCTGCACCCGAGAGTGCTAAAGGAGTTGGTGGATGTGATTGCAGAGCCATTGGCCATTATCTTTGAAAACTCATGGCGATCGGGGGAGGTCCCGGATGACTGGAAAAAGGCTAATGTAGTGTCCATCTTTAAAAAAGGGAAGAAGGAGGATCCTGGGAATGACGCCAGTCAGCCTTGCCTCAGACCCTGGAAAAATCATGGAGCAGGTCCTCAAGGAATCAATTCTGAAGCACTTAGAGGAGAGGAAAGTGATCAGGAACAGTGAGCATGGATTCACGAAGGGCAAGTCATGCCTGACTAATCTAATTGCCTTCTATGATGAGATAACTGGCTCTGTGGATGAGGGGAAAGCAGTGGACGTGTTGTTCCTTGACTTTAGCAAAGCTTTTGACACTGTCTCCCACAGTATTCTTGCCAGCAAGTTAAAGAAGTATAGGCTAGATCAATGGACTATTAGGTGGATAGAAAGCTGGCTAGATTGTCGGGCTGAATGGGTAGTGATCAATGGCTCCATGTCTAGTTGGCAGCCGGTATCAAGTGGAGTGCCCAAATGGTCGGTCCTCGGGCTGGTTTTGTTCAATATCTTCATTAATGATCTGGAGGATGGCGTGGATTGCACCCTCAGCAAGTTTGCAGATGACACTTGTCATAAACATAAAGGGAAGGGTAAACACCTTTAAAATCTCTCCTGGCCAGAGGAAAAATCCTTTCACCTGTAAAGGGTTAAGAAGCTAGGATAACCTCGGTGGCACCTGACCAAAATGACCAATGAGGAGACAAGATACTTTCAAAAGCTGGGAATGAGGGAGAAAAACAAAGGGTCTATGTCTGTCTGTGTGATGCTTTTGCCGGGGACAGAACAGGAATGGAGTCTTAGAATTTAGTAAGTAATCTAGCTAGATATGCGTTAGATTATGATTTCTTTAAATGGCTGAGAAATTAAGCTGTGCTGAATAGAAGGGATATTCCTGTGTGTGTGTCGTTTTGTAACTTAAGGTTTTGCCTAGAGGGATTCTCTATGTTTTGAATCTAGTTACCCTGTAAGGTATTTACCATCCTGATTTTACAGAGGTGATTCTTTTTTACTTTTTACTTCTATTAAAATCCTTCTTTTCAGAAACTGAATGCTTATTCATTGTTCTTAAGATCCAAGGGTTTGGGTCTGTGTTCACCTATGCAAATTGGTGAGGATTTTTACCAAATCTTCCCCAGGAAGTGGGGTGCAAGGGTTGGGAGGATTTTGGGGGGCAAGACGTTTCCAAACAATGCTTTCCTAATAAATAAACCCAGATATACGTTTGGTGGTGGTAGTGGAACTCCAAGGGCAAAGGGTAAAATAGTTTGTACCTTGGGGAAGTTTTAGCCTAAGCTGGTAACAGTAAGCTTAGGAGGTTTTCATACAGGACCCCACATCTGTACCCTAGAGTTCAGAGTGGGGAAGAAACCTTGACAACACTGAACTAGGAGGACAGATAGATACGCTGGAGGGTAGGGATAGGATACAGAGGGACTTAGACAAATTAGAGGATTGGGCCAAAAGAAATATGATGAGGTTCAACAAGGACAAGTGCAGAGTCCTGGACTTAGGATGGAAGAATCCCATGCACCGCTACAGACTAGGGACCGAATGGCCGGGCAGCAGTTCCGCAGAAAAGGACCTGGGGTTACAGTGGACAGGAAGCTGGATATGAGTCAACAGTGTGCCCTTGTTGCCAAGAAGGCCAATGGCATTTTGGGATGTATATGTAGGGGCACTGCCAGCAGATTGAGGGATGTGATTGTTCCCCTCTATTCAACATTGGTGAGGCCTCATCTGGAGTACTGTGTTCAGTTTTGGGCCCCACACTACAAGAAGGATGTGGAAAAACTGGAAAATGTGCAGCGGAGGGCAACAAAAATGATTAGGGGACTGGAAGACATGACTTATGAGGAGAGGCTGAGGGAACTGGGATTGTTTAGTCTGCGGAAGAGAAGAATGAGGGGGGATTTGATAGCTTCTTTCAACTACCTGAAAGGGCGTTCCAAAGAGGATGGATCTAGACTGTTCTCAGTGGTAGGAGATGACAGAATGAGGAGTAATGGTCTCAAGTTGCAGTGGGAGAGGTTTAGGTTGGATATTAGGAAAAACTTTTTCACTAGGAGGGTGGTGAAGCACTGTAATGCGTTACCTTGGGAGGTGGTGGAATCTCCTTCCTTAGAAGTTTTTAAGGTCAAGCTTGACAAAGCCCTGGCTGGGATGATTTAGGTGGGGATTGGTCCTGCTTTGAGCAGGGGGTTGGACTAGATGACCTCCTGAGGTCCCTTTCAAACCTGATGTTCTATGATTCTATGATATTAATCATTATTATTGGGACAGGCAAACTTTGCATTCCACCTCAGTTTTAGTTCTTATGAAAGTCCTTCACTTCCCCCACCACTTTTTTTAACAAACAAAACAAAATAAGTAACCAAACATTTCACATCCCCACTTCTAGTGACTAAGACACAAAGATGATTAGAGCCTACTGCTGCTACTACCCAACATTTGTCATTTTTTAGCTCAAGTGGTGCTTTGGTGATGAAAATCATAGGTTCAACCCCGATGATGAGCCTTGGAGGGCATCAATAAGCTTTCACCAATGGAAAGCCTGAAAGCTATCTGTGTAGAACATAATTGGATGGATAATTTGGGCAGACAAACAAATTTAATATCATATGATGATGCGTAACAAAGGGAAAAGGAGGTGGAGTAGTACAAGGGGTAGTTGAATAGATAAATGATTTGGATGTGAAATAGACTTTTAGGAAAAGAAATGGAAGGAGGAAGAGGCCTGGAAACAAAATCTTTACTCTGAAGCTCTAATCTTTCAAAACAGAGCAGGAGTTAAATGTGTAGGTAGCAAGTTTTGTGTCAACAAGATGTAGATTGAAGCTATGCTTCCACTGGGTTTCAGCAATGCGTTCAAGCTTAGCAAGGGGATAGTCTGAAAAATGATTTGGTCTTATCATGATTCATTATCTCTGTTCACTACCACAACCTAAGACATTTCCAGAAGAGCATGGTGGAGTCATTAAGTGTTCTGTTGGATCAGAGAATTTATGAAGCAAGGTGCATGAACCTTGCCTCACTAAAGACCATATTCTGATTCTCTTACTCACAGTGAATAGTACCTTGCATCTAAATGGTCCTGTTGAGATCAGTGGAACCATTCCTGGAATAAAGTGTTATTCGATGAGTAATGGTATCAAAATATGGCCTTCAGTAACCATATTGTATGACACAACATTCCAGTGTGGACTACCTAAGCAAATTTTTATTTACTTGTAACCTCAGAAATTCCATCCAAAATCTATTTAAGAGAAAGTTAAAGCTTCACATTTAAACGCAATGCAAGTAAAAAAACTCCCCCAATTATGGTTGTATATGCAACTTTAGCTTTGTCTTAGAGCTAGGCAAAAATTTTCAGATGAATAGTTTATTCCATAAAAAGTGCAATTTCAGATGGCCCAGAACTATTCATAATTTGCCAAGGCTATAGAGATATTTTCACACTCTTGCCCAGTGAACATTGAAGTATTTCATACAAAGAGGCTGGGAGCTGAGGAGCAAATTCAACCCCAGGCATGAGAAGCAGAAGGGGAAATGCCACAGCTGCCCACTCCATGGCACCACCAGCCAGAGGAGCAGCTGCCCCTCACTGCCTGGCTGTGTCTTCCTGCCTAGGATCTGGCCAGAGGGTAGGACCTTAGGGGGGCTGAGGGAGAAGAGGAAGTGGGGGGAGGGGAGAGTTGCCCCCAGGACTACCCCACTCTAGATAAGACCATGCAGTTTGGGGAACAACATCCTTGTACCCCCTCAACTCTGCCCATGGGCTCAAGGTTTCTGGCTTCTGGGAGATGATGGTGGGGAGCCTCAGCCCCGCACAGCTACCGGTTGCAGGGAGGTTGGGAGGCTGGGAGTTAGCCCCACTCTGCTCCTGGTTTCAGACCCATAGGGGGGGTACAGGGGCTTGCGGCTTTAGCCCTGCACTGCTCCCCACTTCAGCCCCATGCAAAGGGAGGAGGGTACCCGGGCACTGGGTTTCAGCAGCAGGGCTCCGAGGACCCCTGAAGGGGTCCTGCAGGGGGATACGGATCCCTGATTGAGAACTGCTGCTCTAGTCTATCACACACTTTTCTGCTTCACTTAGGGCTGGGTCTTATGTTCGCTTTTTCCCCTTTTCCCTGCTGCCATAACTCCTTGAAAAGGTGAGGGAAAACTGAGGGAACATAATCTTGACAGGCCTAATTTAGTCTCAATAGATGTGGTATTCAGATTTTCTTCCTCTGACAAAACTGCTTCTCCTATTTTTCCGGCATCATCATCCTTCTCAGCAGGGGCGATCAAATTTGTAGCCGGATTAACAACTGCTTTACCTAGCAGCCTGTATCTTGAAAATTTAACTGATGAAGATTTTAGTTCATTGGACAAAGTCAAGCAGGTCATGCTGGAGATGTTCAATCTGCTCATTAGGAAATCTCATGGCTTGAAGTGGAAATATGTTCTGTAGAGGAATATGGCATCTACAGTTTGCCTGGTTCCTATAATTTTAGAATACTTGCTATACTTTGTGAAATCTGGCTTGTCTTTTTCCACCATTAATATGCTGCTCATTGTCAATTTACAAGTTTTTTTCATAAATTCAAGGTGTCGTTTCTTCCTCAAGCAAATCCTTAAGATACTGTTGGAATTCCCTCTAAACTGACCTCTCTGAAGGCTTGTAGTGTGCCTTATGAGACCTGATTACTTAAAATGGCCGCAAAAAGAGCCATTAGCTATGACCTGAATAGAATCAAGCCCATTTTGAAACCATCCTGGTTTTCCATTTCATTTGGGAACAAATCCAAAGGGGCAAGGGATTCACTGATATCTGGGGTGGTAAATTTCAGCTGGCCTGGCCAGTTCAGTGTACCACAACCCCCACTTTCATAATCTGTATCAGAAAAGTTTCAGAGTAGCAGCCGTGTTAGTCTGTATCCACAAAAAGAAAAGGAGTACTTGTGGCACCTTAGACACTACATCTGATGAAGTGAGCTGTAGCTCACGAAAGCTTATGCTCAAATAAATTTGTTAGTCTCTAAGGTGCCACAAGTACTCCTTTTCTTTTTGTATCAGAAAAGTGTCATGTAAGATATCAATGGAAAGCTAGCAACATATGGATCATTAATATTATTGTCTGGGTGTACGCATGGAGGACAAATTCGAAACAGATATCACAATTTCCAATATGTTTGTAAAGTGTGTCTGCCAGACAGGATTAAAGTTAATCCAACCTAGATAAAGGAATGTGGTTTGGCAACCTGGAAGGTATTTCCAAGGAACGTTAAGAGACAATTGGAATGCAAATTATATGGGAAGTAAACAGGACCATCAACCCAAAAAGGGAAGGAGATTGCAGGAAACAGATCAGTTTGCATTTTAGCAAACGCCAGGAGGGAAGAAACAGCATGAAAATTCTTTCACCAGAAGGTTCTATATTGCCTTCCTCACAGCTTCAATTAACTTTTCTTTGGCGGGTAACCTTCAGAGGAATCCATTTCAAAGGTTCACTGGACTATAAAGAGAGGAGCATAGACCCCCAATTTATCTTTCACCTAAGAACACAAAGGAACTGAGCACTTTGAACTCTGTGGGAGATCCTGACCAGAGGGACTGGTCAGCCATCTGGCTGGAAGGTAGACTGATAAATTCACCAAGGGCAAGTCATGCCTGACCAAACTGATTGCCTTCCATGATGAAATAACTGGCTCTGTGGATATGTGAAAGCAGTGGACGTGATATATCTTGACTTTAGCAAAGTTTTGATACAGTCTCCCACAGTATTCTTGCCAGCAAGTTAAAAAAGCATGGATTGGATGAATGACTATAAAGTGGATAGAAAGCTAGCTAGATTGTCGGGCATCAACGGCTCGATTTCTAATTGGCAGATGGTATCAAGCAGAGTGCCCCAGGGGTCTGTCCTGGGGCCGGTTTTGTTCAACATCTTCATTAATGATCTGGATGATGGGATGGATTGCACCCTCAGCCAGTTCGCAGATGAGACTAAACTGGGGGGAGAGGTAGATATGTTGGAGGGTAGGGATAAGGTTCAGAGTGACCTAGACAAATTGGAGGATTGGACCAAAAGAAATCTGATGAGGATCAACAACAAGTGCAGAGTCCTGTACTTAGGACAGAAGAATCCCATGCACTGCTACAGGCTGGGGACTGACTGGCTAGGCAGCAGTTCTGCAGACCTGGGGATTACAGTGGATGAGAACCTGGATCTGAGTCAACAGTGTGCCCTTGTTGCCAAGAAGGCTAATGGCATATTAGGCTGCAGTAGTAGGAGCGTTGCCAGCAGATCAAGGGAAGTGATTATTCCCCTCTATTTGGCACTGGTGAGGCCACATCTGGAGTACTGTGTCCAGTTTTGGGCTCCCCACTACAGAAAGGATGTGGTCAAAATTGGAGCAAGTACAGTGTAGGGCAACGAAAATGATTAGGGGCTGAGGCACATGACTTATGAGGAGAGGCTAAGGGAACTGGGCTTATTTAGTCTGCAGAAGAGAAGAGTGAGGGGGGATTTGATAGCAGCCTTCAACTACCTGAAAGGGGGTTCCAAAGAGGATCGAGCTAATCTGTTCAAAGTGGTGGCAGATGACAGAACAAGGAGAAATGGTCTCAAGTTGCAGTGGGGGAGGTCTAGGTTGGATATTAGGAAACACTATTTCACTAGGAGGGTGGTGAAGCAATGGAATGGGTTACCTAAGGAGGTGGTGGAATCTCCATCCTTAGAGGTTTTCAAGGCCCGGCTACACAAAGCCCTGGCTGGGATGATTTAGTTGGAGTTGGTCCTGCTTTGAGCAGGGGGTTGAACTAGATGACCTCCTGAGGTGTCTTCCAACCTTAATCTTCTATGATTCTATGGAAATGACCTTGAACAAAGGCTGTAGCCTGTTAAGCTTTAGCCTCTATAACGTGTTTTTCGTTTGTATTTGCTTGTAAGCATTTCTAACCTTTATACCTGAACTCACTTAAGATCCTATCTCCTTTTGTTAATAAACTTGCCTTATTTTTAATCTAAATCGAATACAGCACTGGGCTAGTTTAAAGTGAATGTTAACTCCAGTTCATGTGGCAAGCTGCTGGGTGTTATATCTTTAATGGAACAAATGAATCTAATATCTCTCTGAATGGTCCAGAAGTGAGCTGAACATTACGGAGCACACCGTTTTGGGGAAATTGGGAGTAGGGAGCAAAAGGATCATCTTACCAGGTATAACCAGAGGGCTGTTGTGTGGTAGGCAGGCTGCCGGGGTCAGAGCTCGGAACCAGGGCTTACACCCAGACACTCAGTGCATTTTTATATGATGGCTGGAAGCCTCCAGTCAAGAGCATTGCAGCAGCAGAGCATTTTGAGGCACCCAGGGTTACAAGGCATGAAGTGGCTGTACCTCTTACAGGTCTGGATTGCACACTAGAACATGGCAGAAGTGAACTGTTCAGAGACTGTCTAATCAGATTGTACAATGTACTTGAACCTCCAATAAAAAGCAGGGCTCCAATACCAGAGTAACTCAGGATTTGTTCTACAGGAGCCATAACACCTTCTAATTTGTCTCTGTGTGGTTCTATCCCCCAAATTTCCTGTAAAAACACAATACAGTATTTCAAAATAATAGTACAAAATATTACATCTCACAGTATCAGAGAGTGGGTAATGAGTATAGTATTTTACACGAGTTGTAAGGCTGCTATGTGAGTTTCATATAAACAGATTTACTCAGCACAACTCTATTGTGGAGTAAGATCAGATGCTCCATTCACGACACAGCCCTGACATCAGGGTCAATCAATCAGTATTAAATTGAAATTGCCTTTACTTTATTTGCACACTGTAGTCTTATTGGTCAAAAAGATGTAACTCATATCAGTACCATCAGAGCCACATAATAAGATCTTTAGTGGTAATCACTAAGATGAGACTTATTTCATTAACTGACAGGGGATTTTTGTTCATATATGTTTTACTTAAATATAGTATTTGCTAAAATACCAAATGTCTTCTATATGTATAATTGACTACTACTGTGTTTCAGTTTGTAGAGTTTATAGTCTATGAAATTATTTGCCCTGATTACATTTGCCAGGTAAGGCGTAAACACTGTAAGTACTTGTAATAAACCCTTAAGTGGAAAACAAGAAAAAACTTATCTCACCGATGTCAGGCAAGTACTGATCTGATTGGTTTCAGAGTAACAGCCGTGTTAATCTGTATTCGCAAAAAGAAAAGGAGTACTTGTGGCACCTTAGAGACTAACCAATTTATTTGAGCATGAGTTTTCGTGAGCTACAGCTCACTTCATCGGATTGAGCTGTAGCTCACGCTCAAATAAATTGGTTAGTCTCTAAGGTGCCACAAGTACTCCTTTTCTTTTTACTGATCTGATTGTAACTCTGAAAGTCATTATTTGAGTTGTTTTACCAGTTTTTGTATAGCTTTTTCTCTTTTGCTGAAAAAAAAAACATTTATGTTGAAAACAAGATCTAGATTTTAGGTGCATGGGTTCAGCCATTTTGTAAGAAGAACATGGCACCTGGCAGAACCAGCCTAATACCACTGAGAGATTTCTGGTCATTGCAGTCAGAAACTACAACTAAAGTGAGCGTTAGTTTTTTTCCCTAAGGGAACCTGTCAACAAAGGCTGCTTGGGAAATTTTACTAAAAGCTATTTGCTTCTTATCCAAAAATGTTAACGAATCATGCTTACAGCCTTGTTAATAAACTACTGTTGGGCTTTCCTCCTAGACTCCTCAACATCATGTCCACTCATGGCTCTTCATTATGACACAGTCTTAAGCGGTTAACAGAGATTCAGAAATACGCCTCCACAGAGCAAAGTTTCATGGCCTGTCTTAGCCTTAAATCAGAGCGAATTGTAGGTGCCAGTGCTGTAGCTACACACTCTCCTATTTGTCCCAGCCAATGAGAATAACCTATCTTGATTAAATGGCTTTTTTTTTTTCGAAGAAAACAGAGGTCAAAACAAAGCATCAAAACAGAGGTCACCTGAAATACAGTGGCGTCAAAGAGACACCAGTTATAGCTTTATGAGGTACAATTTACAAGCCCCAGATGAAACAATTTTGCTTCTGTATAGATAACCTGATGACTAGTAATACCAAAAACATGTAATAAAAATTTACAAACAATTTGCTCTGAGCGCTCATCTACACGTCTGTCTCTCCAGAATGACTTGTGACCATAAGCTACTTCAAGCCCCTGTCACAGGGTGGCTGGCACTTCTAAAGAGAGATGAGTCTCAGCCCATGTCCCCAGGTAAAGAGAATAATTCACTCATGTGACAGATGGTTATGTAACTCAACTTAACTCAATAGGAATGGAAAGCACTCAGCATCTCCTAGCGTAGAGCCCAACCTGTAAGGTTTTCATACTTGATCTCCGATCCTGCACCACTGAAATCAATAAAAACAATGAGGAGTCCTTGTAGTACCTTAGAGACTAACAAATTTATTTGGGCATAAGCTTTCGTGAGCTAAAACCCACTTCATCAGATGCATGGAGTTGAAAATACAGTAGAGAGGTATAAATACACAGCATATGAAAAGATGGGAGTTGCCTTATCAAGTGTGGGGGGGTCAATGCTATGAGCCAATTGAATTAAGGTGGAAGTGGGCTATTCTCAACAGTTGAAAAGAAGGGAGGAAAAATCACTTTTGTAATGCTAATGAGTTCAGTGTAATCAATGTGGCCCATTTCAAACAGCTGACAAGAAGTGTGAGTATCAGCAGGGGGAAAATTAGTTTTTGTAATGACCCATCCACTCCCAGTCTTTATTCAGGCCAAAAATGGTGGTGTCCAGTTTTGCAAATTAATTCCAGTTCAACAGTTTCTCGTTGGAGTCTGTTTTTGAAGTTTTTATATTGAAGAATTGCCACTTTTAAGTCTGTTATTGAGTGTCCAGGGAGACTGAAGTGTTCTCCTACTGGTTTTTGAATGTTATAATTCTTGATGTCAGATTTGTGTCCATTTATTCTTTTGTGTAGAGACTGTCTGGTCTGGCCAATGTACATGGCAGAGGGACATTGCTGGCACATGAATGCGTATATCACATTGGTAGATGTGCAAGTGAATGAGCCCCTGATGGTGTGGCTGATGTGGTTAGGTCCTATGATGGTGTCCCTTGAATAGATATGTGGTCAGAGTTGGCGACGGGGTTTGTTGCAGGGTTTGGTTCCTGGGTTATTGTTTTTGTTGTGTGGTGTGTAGTTGCTGGTGAGTATTTGCTTCAGATTGGGGGGCTGTTTGTAAGCAAGGACTGGCCTGTCTTCCAACGTCTGTGAGAGGGAGGGATCGTCCTTCAGAATAGGTTGTAGATCCTTGATGATGAGCTGGAGAGGTTTTAGTGTGTGTGTGGGGGGGGGGGCTGTAATATATGGCTAGTGGCGTTCTGTTACTTTCTTTGTTGGGCCTGTCCTGTAGTAGGTGACTTCTGGGTACCCTTCTGGCTCTGTCAATCTGTTTCTTCACTTCACCAGGTGGGTATTGTAGTTTTAAGAATGCTTTATAGAGATCCTGTAGATGTCTCTGTCTGAGGGATTGGATCAAATGCAGTTGTATCTTAGGGCTTAGCTGTGGTGGGGCGAGGACTCACCAGTGTGGGGCCTCCTACTGGAGCGCCCTCTGCCAGCCCTGGAGCGCCCTCTGCCGGCTGATGTTTTGCCTGCTGCTGGCCCCCGTATCCCTCCCGGACCCTGGTGCCCTTTACCCAGGGGTTCTGCCCACCACAGCAACCCACAATCTGGGTCTCCCCACTCCGGGGAACCCCCAATCCCCTAACCCCACCTCGCCTCAGTGGCTACTGCCAGTCACAATCTAGCCCCCACTCACTGGGGCACACCGCAGTCTGTAAAGGCCACTCATCATTGGCGAGGGGGGTTTGGACCTGCTGCCTCTGCCTATCTCTGGGCTGCTCCTCTGCAGCCCCAGTACCCTTTGTGGGCCCTTATCTCAGTCTGCAGCCTGGGGTTTTGCTAGGCTGGAGCTTCCAGCTCCCTCTGCCCTTCCCCAGCACTACTCCACACTAGGTACCCTTCTCTGCTTCCCAGGCAGCCAGGTCCTTCCCTCTCTAGAGCCAGAGAGAGAGTGTCTAAGTCCTTCTGGCCCACCGCCCTCTTATAAGGGTCAGGTGGGCCCTGATTGCACTGGCTACAGCTGTGGCTGCTTTCCCAATTAGCCCAGCTTTCCTCGCTGCAGCCCTCTCCGGGCTGCTTTATCCCCTTCTGGCAGGAGTGGGGTTATCACCCCACTACATTGGCTATAGACAAAGGATTGTGTGATGTGGTCTGAATAAAAGCTGGAGGCCTGGAGGTAAGTATAGTTGTCAGTGGGTTTCCAGTATAGGGTGGTGTTTATGTGGCCATCGCTTATTAGCACTGTAGTGTCCAGGAAGTGGATCTCTTGTGTGTACTGGTCTAGGCTGAGGTTGATGGTGGGATGGAAATTGTTGAAATCATGGTGGAATTCCTCAAGGGCCTCCTTCCCAGGGGTCCAGATGATGAAGATGTCATCAATGTAGCGCAAGTAGAGTAGGGACGTTAGGGACAAGAGCTGAGGAAGCGTTGTTCTAAGTCAGCCATAAAAATGTTGGCATACTGTGGGGCCATGCGGGTACCCATAGCAGTCCCGCTGACTTGAAGGTATAAATTTTCCCCAAATCTGAAATAGTTGTCAGTGAGGACAAAGTTCAGCCAAAAAGGCTGACAAAGGAGGTGCTGTAGTTATCATGAATAGGTCGGAATATGAACAAGAGGCTGCTAGGCAACTCTCTGACACCACATTCTACAGGCCATTACCCTCTAATCCCACTGAGGGTTACCAAAAGAAACTACACCATCTGCTCAAGAAACTCCCTGAAGAAGCACAGGAACAAATCCACACAGACACATCCCTAGAGCCCCAACGGGGGGTATTCTATCTGTTACCCAAGATTCATAAACCTGGAAATCCTGGATGCCCCATCATCTCAGGCATTGGCACCCTGACAGCAGATTGTCTCACTATGTAGACTCCCTCCTCAGGCCCTAATCAACCAGCACTCCCAGCTATCTTCGCGACACCACTGACTTCCTGAGGAAACTACAATCCATTGGCAATCTTCCAGAAAACACCATCCTAGCCACTATGGATATAGAAGCTCTCTGCACTAACATTCCACACAAAGATGAACTACAAGCTGTGAGGAAATTGGCAGTGTCTGTTGTGCACAGAAACCTGACATCTTTAGCTTTACCATTTCCCCCGTCAAAAATGAATGATAGTCTCTTAGAGTCAGTCATGCATCCAGAGTCTACAGCTGTATCATACATTCAAGTATATTATTAAATTTAACCATATATAAAATCTCATATTTAAACCTACACATGGGAAAAATAAATGATTACATGCTCTGAAGAAAATTATGGAGAAGAAAGGTTGAATCACACACACACACACGTGTGATATTAAATCCTTATTATCCTCTGTATACTGACAGTAGAAATGACTCTGAACCAAAATATCAGATGCCCCAATATTCAGATTAATTTTTAATCACAGAAAACACAAATTTTAGAAAGAAACCACCCCTTAAGAACACTGAGGGCCAGATTAGGACATTCTTACTTATTTTTAATAACACCAAGAGTAGTCCTAATGAAGTCAAAGGGAACATGAAACATGAACATCTCATGAAATAAGATGCTATTCAACGCAAGTAAGGGTATCGCAACCTGGACCTAAATTAATTAATTTGAACCCAGCCACAGAAAATAAGCATAATGATAGAATGGCTGGAAGATGAAGTTAGCAAAGTTCAAACTGGAAAAAGATGCAATTATTTAATTCTAAAAGTAATTAACCATTGGAAAAGATTACAAAATTTTCCATCAATTATAATTTTTTAATTAATATCTGACATCTTTCTTCAAGAGATGCTTTAGTGCAAGCACAAATTAGGCTAGATACATTTCATTGGGTTAAATTCAATGTTGTGTTACACAAAAGATCAGATTAGGGATCAGCAACCTTTGGCACACATCTCGCCAGGGTAGGTGCCCTAGCGGGCCGGGCTGGTTTGTTTACCTGCTAAGTCCACAGGTTCGGCCGATCGTGGCTCCCACTGCCCGTAGTTTGTCGCGGCCTGCCAGGGGGCTTACCCTGGCAGGCCGTGGGCCAAAGGTTGCTGATCCCTGGATCAGATAATCCATTCTGGCCTCAAGAATCTATACAATCTATTAAAATACTAGACATTAGAAACCTAGGGCAGAGACAGAGATAAAATAACAATCAAATATAGCAAAGATATGCCTAAAAAAAGTACAAAACTATATGGGAAACAAGCAAGAAGATTCTGATAATATCTGGAATGCATTTACTTGAACGCAGTGGAAAATAACATACACAACAACACAAACAAATTAAAACTAAAAATAATTAGGCATACTGGTTTATTTTTCTTTTTATCTGGTTTTCTTCATTATGTAGGATATGAAAGTTGCATTTTATGAAATACTTACCCTGCACACATGGCGAAACACCGCACGCACAAAAATTTGTACAAAAGCACAATTTGCACAGAAGAAATTTTTTGCGCACACGGCCTGTCAAAAATTAGAGGGAACATTGGTCTGCATCTATTTTATAATTCTTCAATGATAAAATACATATGGAAAGGAAAAGAGCACTAGTGTTATTACAATACATACCCAGAACTGGATTTGATCAAGCACTAGAATTTTGTTAGCCAGACAGTCCAAAATAAGATTTTCTTCTTAGAATTTCTTTCTGTCCTTTATTCTCTGAAAACTGGATCACTACAACATCATCATGCTGAGCTCAGTCTTGAAATGAGGTTAAAAGGAACATTGTCTTTACCCCTTAGCTCTTTATGCCCCTGGACACCACAAGGACTGATCAAGACTAAGCCTACTAGTGATGTTAGCCAAAGCAGTGTGCCCAGGAGAGGACAAAGCCATAGCCCCAATCCAAATAAGCTAACAGAGCTCTCCCCATATAAGGGGAGTACTTGTGGTACCCTGTGGGCTAACTCCCTCTAAATTACTGGAAGCACTGTGCATGCGCAAAACACAACCTCTCTGGAAGTTTCCACTAAGGGAGTCACAGGCTGCCACTGTCACAGACTATTCACCTTTTTCTTCCTGCAGCCATCTTGATGAGTGTTACTACAGGCTGCTGCTAGAGATGCAATGAAGACTAGATTGTGGGCATGGTTAAATATTAAGGCAGGTCTGCTAACAGGAGAGACATCAGATAAGATAAAAACTAGGGGAGGGAAATATTTCTGGGTTATGGGGCAATTTATAGGGCAGTTAATTTCTCATGGTGGAAGAAACATACAGTAGTCACACATTTTGATTAAAATCTAAAATTTTATTTAAAAATAATTGCTGCGATTAAACTAATTATTTTTCCATACCAACTGTGCCTTATTTAGACACTAATAGGAAGAGTAACTCTGCAAACTCCTTACACAAAACTGGCATAACATTAGACTTACTCTATTTTCCAAGATAAAAAATAACTTCATACCCCCATCAAAGTGCTTAACACTAACTATTTTGAAAGCAAAAAGAAAAGGAGTACTTGTGGAACCTTAGAGACTAACAAATTTATTTGAGCATAAGCTTTTGTGAGCTACAGCTCACTTCATCTCATAAAGCTTATGCTCAAATAAATTGGTTAGTCTCTAAGGTGCCACAAGTACTCCTTTTCTTTTTGCGAATACAGACTAACATGGCTGCTACTCTGAAACCGATTTTTAAAGCAGTTAAGTATGAGACTAATAAGGGATTAAGAACAAACACGGGCATTTTACTTCATCCTTGTGTGAACATAATTTGAAAGGTCAACTGCAAAAAAATGTGGTCCCTCAAAAAGCTTTATGTTTTTGAAAGTTAAAGAATTTGGACCAGACCCCCAGCTTGTGTAAATCATCATACATCCATTACAGGCGATGGAGCCTGCCAATTTACAGTAGCTGAGGGTCTGGCCCCTTGATTACAAAATTCCAAAAGAGGAAGAAAGCATATGGCTGTTTCTTTTTTAAAGAACATCTGGAAATAGGAGCTTCAGATTTCCTAGTTAGAGTCTTTCAGAGTAACAGCCGTGTTAGTCTGTATTTTCTTTTTGGTTAGAGTCTGACTCACCAGAGTGAGTGAAGTCACAAGTACCATAAAATAAGGCAATTACAATAGGCAATTAGAATGAAACAGTTCTTTTCAGGGTATGTGCTCAGTCCCTTTGTGTCTGAAGCAGGAAGCTCAGCTATGAATGACTCTGGGCAGCGGCTTTAGGAGTACAATAGATTTAGGGATAATACTGCTTTGTTTATTCCAATAAAGTTCCTTGTTTATTGTTAAAAGAAAGTGAATCTTACCCCGTCATGAGAGTTCTTTTAAATAACCTTTAACAGTCCTTGTGATGTCACTTTGACAGAGAAACTAGGAAGTCTGCAGTTCAGAATTCTCAGCCACTTAAGGAGGAGGTAATTGTTTAAAACTGGGATTAAAATACAATGCCAATTACATAAGAACATAAGAGCTGCCACATTGGGTCAGACTATGATCCATCTTGCCCAATATCACGTCTCTGACAATGGCCCGAACCAGAGCTTCAGGGAAAGTGCACAGAACAGGTCAATTATTCCATGATCCATCCGTCTTCCTCTCCCTGCTTCTGGCCACTCTGAACATGGAGTTGAGTCCCTGGTCATCTTGGCTAATAGCCATTGATGGATTTATCCTCCATGAATGTATTCAGTTCTTTTTTTAACCGAGTTATACTTTTGACCACCACAACAACCCATGAAAATGAGTTCCACAGGTTAGCTGTGTATTGTGTGAAAAAGTATCTCCTCTTGTTCATATTAAATCTGCTGCCTAGTAATTTCATCAGGTGTCCCCTGATTTTTGTATTACATTTTTTAAACAATGAGTATAAACATTTTTCCTCTTTTAGAATCTTACAAAAGAATTTTATGGATTTAAAAAACTTACAGGCCACCTTTAAAATTTGAAATTGTCTCTTTTTTTCAATGTTCAGCTTTTATTTGTTTTTATTTTAATATGCATAAAATGTAAATGTTTCAAACACATTATTCAACATATACATGCTTTGGACAAAGAGAAAAAGTATCATTTATCTCAGAATTATGAAGTGGTTATCAAGCACTAAAGGGATGAAATTCAGCTAACCCCTTCATGATGAGTAGTTGCTGCACACTTAGTCTCATTGATTTACCACTATAAAAACAAGTCTAGCACCAACTATCCATATATTCATAGTTTTTTTAAATGAATTTGTCATTTTCTATTTTAGTCTCACCAAAAAACAACTAGCTTCCAGTGTTCTCACTTGTGTAAATGCACTCATTCTTTTACACTCTTGTGGGGTGGGGTGAGGCACTGTAGTGATTACAGCAAAGGACTAGAGACAGATTCTTGAGGTCTGTTCCCAGATCTGCAATTGACTTGCTGTAAGGCTTGTGCCAAAGCCCGATAAAAACCCTTAATATATTTTATGCATGAGGAAACTAAATCAATGAGGTTATCAGCCTAATCCTGCTCCCATTGAGGTCAATGGTCAATTTGCCACTGATTTCAGTAGGAGCATGATTAGGCCATTGGGCTTTGGCTCAGCTGCTAACAGGAAAACTTCCATTCACTTTAGTGGGAGCAGCATTCAGCCAATGAGCTCTTAATTTAGGATATATCTACATTGCTTTACAGTGTGTTTGTTTGCAGCACGTGTAGACATACTTGAGCTAGCTAGTTTGGGTGCCAACAGCAGCGAAGCTGCAGCCGTACAGACTTCAGCACAGGCTAAATCCCTAAGTACTCAAGGGTCCCAGGTGGTTGTACAGCCAGTGTTGCTGCAACTTCACTGCTGTTAGTACACATGCTACCTAGATTAAATCTAGCTTGGATATGTCTACGCATTCTATAATCACACATCCAATTGCAGTGTAGATAGACATTGTAACAGAAATTGCCATCGCATGTAGTATTTTGGGGGGAACATACTGTATTATGTTTATGTATCACTGTAGGCCAGGAATTGTATGCAACTCCAGGAGAGGAGGCTTTAGTTTTTGGCAGAGATTTGGCAAAACAGTGTGTGGGGGGTGACTAAGGTGAATCAGCTAGATTATAAACTCCCAAGAGGTACTGAGAGGCTTGCATATACTGGTTCAAACTGCTGGTTTTTTTCCCCAAGAAGCCAACAAAGAAAGGACCTTTGTAGTTCAAAGGCTGGATTTTAACTGAGTCAGGGCCTTTTTTCTGAGCCAGCAAAAACAGGACCCTCTCTCCAAGAGGGAAGGAACCCAACCCTTGTGGAAGGATTAGAAAGGCTTTGTCCTAGTAGGACCTCATAACACTGATGACTCCTGGTATAGTCAGTGAATTTAAATCTATTTACTGTTTTCATTATGTTTTCTCTAATGCTTTTACCTCAAGAATAAATGTGCTTGCTTAGAAAGAGTTGCATGGTAACTTAACTGCTGGTGAGACACGGTTCATAGCACTCAGACAGAACGCAAAGCACAGGCACTGGCCTTTAGGCAGACTGGCTTGCTGGGAATACCAGAGTGTAAAGCAGAGAGCTGTGCAGTCCTAAAACTACCAGTCTGAAGGGAGAGATACGTGGATAGAGACCCCTGAGAGCTGACAGCTGGGGCCAGAAACCTTCCAGGACTGCCCTTGAGGGAGCACAGAGGGATGATACAGGTTGAGTTATTCTAAAACTGTGACAGACATACCCTTAATTTTCTCATGCATAAAATGTCTGACAAGACTTAATTATCATCAATGTGACTTGCATCTTACTCCATAAACTGTGCCATAGGAAGTCATTTGTGGATCTGGGAACAGAATCCAAAGCTACGATCCCTTTCCCACCTTCCAATCTGGTGCTGTAATCAGTGCACTACATTATACAACACCACAAGAGATTGAGAAAAGAAGTGCATTGATGCAAGTGAGAACATTGAACACAAATGCTGTCTGGGGAAACCAAATAGAAAATGTCAAATTTGTTGCAATAAAAGCTCTCTCCTTTCTAAATACAGACAAGTAGGCTTGTTGGAATCTAATTGTATGGCAAATTTTAGGAAAGTAAAAGGATTATGGTGAAAAGATCAAGAGTCGTGGAACTAAAGTAAAAAAAAAAGTAATGTGCATTCTCATTTATAAGAAGACAGAAGACAGAAAATATCATATTGCCTCTCTATAAATCCATGGTACGCCTACAACTTGAATAATGTGTGCAGTTGTGGTCACCCCATCTCAAAAAAGATATATTGGAAAGGGTTCAGAAAAGGGAAACAAAAATGATTAGGGGTATGGAACGGCTTTTGTATGAGGAGAGATTAATAACGCCAGGACTTTTCAGCTTGGAAAAGAGACGACTAAGGGGGGATATGGTAGAGGTCTATAAAATCATGACTGGTGTGGAGAACGTAAATAAGAAGGTATTATTTATTCCTTCTGATAACACAAGAACTAGGGGGTCACCAAATGAAATTAATAGGCAGCAGGTTTAAAACAAAGAAAAGGAAGTATTTTTTCACACAACACACAGTCAACCTGTGGAATTCCTTGCCAGAGGATGTTGTGAAGGCCAAGACTATAACAGGGTTCAAAAAAGAACTAGATAAATTCATGGAGGATAGGTCCAACAATTGCTATTAGCCAGGATGGGCAGGGATGGTGTCCCTAGCCTCTGTTTGCCAGAAGCTAGGAATGAGCAACAGGGAATGGATCACTTTATGATTACCTGTTCATTTGCTCTGGGGCACCTGGCATTGGCCACTGTTGGAAGACAGGATACTGGGCTAGATGGACCTTTGGTCTGACCCAGTATGGCCGTTCTTATGTTATTTCTCAAATAACTTTTAGTGCTACATTTCAATGAAAATCATTAATAATTGGGTTGTGCTGGGATGACAGTAAATATTTTAACATACTTCTATACCAGAGATGATCTTTGTCAACCCAACCTAATGGCTGTATGCTGCAAACACTTATGCAAATAACCCATTGAACTCAAAAAGAAAAGGAGGACTTGTGGCACCTTAGAGACTAACCAATTTATTAGAGCATGAGCTTTCGTGAGCTACAGCTCACTTCCTCAGATGCATATCGTGGAAACTGCAGCAGGCTTTATATATACACAGAGAATATGAAACAATACCTATTCCCACCCCACTGTCCTGCTGGTAATAGCTTATCTAAAGTGATTTCCAGCACAAATCCAGGTTTTCTCACCCTCCACCCCCCCACACAAATTCACTCTCCTGCTGGTGATAGCCCATCCAAAGTGACAACTCTTTACACAATGTGCATGACAATCAAGCTGGGCTATTTCCTGCATAAATCCAGGTTCTCACATCCCCCCCACCCCCATACACACACAAACTCACTCTCCTGCTGGTAATAGCTCATCCAAACTGACCACTCTTCAAGTTAAAATCCAAGTTAAACCAGAACATCTGGGGGTGGGGGGTAGGAAAAAACAAGAGGAAACAGGCTACCTTGCATAATGACTTAGCCACTCCAAGTCTCTATTTAAGCCTAAATTAATAGTATCCAATTTGCAAATGAATTCCAATTCAGCAGTTTCTCGCTGGAGTCTGGATTTGAAGTTTTTTTGTTTTAAGATAGCGACCTTCATGTCTGTGATCGCGTGACCAGAGAGATTGAAGTGTTCTCCGACTGGTTTATGAATGTTATAATTCTTGACATCTGCTCTGCGATACAACCGCATTTGCTCCAACCCCTCAGACAGAGACAAACACCTACAAGATCTCTGTCAAGCTTTCTTACAACTACAATACCCACCTGCAGAAGTAAAGAAACAGATTGATAGAGCCAGAAGAGTTCCCAGAAGTTACCTACTACAGGACAGGCCTAACAAAGAAAATAACAGAACGCCACTAGCCGTCACCTTCAGCCCCCAACTAAAACCCCTCCAACGCATTATTAAGGATCTACAACCTATCCTAAAGGATGACCCAACACTCTCACAAATCTTGGGAGACAGGCCAGTCCTTGCCTACAGACAGCCCCGCAACCTGAAGCAAATACTCACCAACAACCACATACCACACAACAGAACCACTAACCCAGGAACTTATCCTTGCAACAAAGCCCGTTGCCAACTGTGCCCACATATCTATTCAGGGGACACCATCACAGGGCCTAATAACATCAGCCACACTATCAGAGGCTCGTTCACCTGCACATCCACCAATGTGATATATGCCATCATGTGCCAGCAATGCCCCTCTGCCATGTACATTGGTCAAACTGGACAGTCTCTACGTAAAAGAATAAATGGACACAAATCAGATGTCAAGAATTATAACATTCATAAACCAGTCGGAGAACACTTCAATCTCTCTGGTCACGCGATCACAGACATGAAGGTCGCTATCTTAAAACAAAAAAACTTCAAATCCAGACTCCAGCGAGAAACTGCTGAATTGGAATTCATTTGCAAATTGGATACTATTAATTTAGGCTTAAATAGAGACTTGGAGTGGCTAAGTCATTATGCAAGGTAGCCTGTTTCCTCTTGTTTTTTCCTACCCCCCACCCCCAGATGTTCTGGTTTAACTTGGATTTTAACTTGAAGAGTGGTCAGTTTGGATGAGCTATTACCAGCAGGAGAGTGAGTTTGTGTGTGTATGGGGGTGGGGGGGATGTGAGAACCTGGATTTATGCAGGAAATAGCCCAGCTTGATTGTCATGCACATTGTGTAAAGAGTTGTCACTTTGGATGGGCTATCACCAGCAGGAGAGTGAATTTGTGTGGGGGGGTGGAGGGTGAGAAAACCTGGATTTGTGCTGGAAATCACTTTAGATAAGCTATTACCAGCAGGACAGTGGGGTGGGAATAGGTATTGTTTCATATTCTCTGTGTATATATAAAGCCTGCTGCAGTTTCCACGATATGCATCTGAGGAAGTGAGCTGTAGCTCACGAAAGCTCATGCTCTAATAAATTGGTTAGTCTCTAAGGTGCCACAAGTCCTCCTTTTCTTTTTGCGAATACAGACTAACACGGCTGTTACTCTGAAACCATTGAACTCAGTGGACATACTTGTGTAAATAAAGATTACGTCCATGACTAAAGGTCAGAAGAACTGGGATGTAAGGCCAATATTTAAAATCTGGGTGCCTGGTAGGTTCCTAAATCCATGTCTAAGCAGAGAAGTGACTTGATTTTTAAAAATGCCAGTTGACTTCATTGTGACCATTATTTTATGCTCTGCACTTCTAAAAAGCAGCTTACTTCTATACAGGAATCTAAATATGGATTTAAGAGGCAAATTTTAGACCCTCCAATTTGAATATTTTGGCCTAAGAGGAAGAATCCTTACCATCCTTTGACAAAATTTTAACTAATTGGTCTGCTACTGCTTTTAATTACCTTCCCATTCAATTAGGTGTTATCTTGTAAATTTTCAAGGTCCTCAGTGAAAATGATTCAACTGTTTACTGCAGTGTCCCTTCATTTCCTCACAAAAATCCCCAAACACTTTTTTTTAAAACATGAAAATCATGAAATAAGACAGCAGTGCCAAAAATGCAGTCCTAAAATGCATAAGTCCAGTCTTTGTGCATAATAAAATAGCATCCCTCAGGACCAGCCTCAAGTGCCTCTGCAGAGGCATCACTCCAAAGACTTGAAATGCATGTGGTTTTCATATCTTCCACAGGCTGACTCTTTTGATAAGATTTCAGAGTAGCAGCCGTGTTAGTCTGTATTCGCAAAAAGAAAAGGAGGACTTGTGGCACCTTAGAGACTAACCAATTTATTAGAGCATAAGCTTTCGTGAGCTACAGCTCACTTCCTCAGATGCATATATGCAGTTTCCACGATATGAAATTGGTTAGTCTCTAAGGTGCCACAAGTCCTCCTTTTCTTTTGATAAGACTTCATGGTTATAACCTATTTAGGAAGGATCAAATAGGCAAAAGGGGAGGAGTGACGCTCTATGTCAAAAATGGCATTACTTGTTTCCCAGCCACAGATAACTCAGAAGAAAGTGATCTTGAATGCGTATGGATCAATATCCTAACAGATAAAGCACTCAATGGGGGTGCTATTTGGTGTCTCCTTCAGACCACCAAATCACACAAGGGAATGGGATATATAATGTGTAGGAGGAAAAAAAGCTGCGTGAGCATGGAGGTCCTCAATTAGAGAGACATATGCTAGAGATTGCATGTGGCCAGTACTAAAACATCCTTGAAATTTCTAAACAGAATAGATAGGTTTGGCAGGATTAATTTTTGGTTGCTGTTTTGTTTTGAGAGAAACTTTCTTTTTAAAGCATTTTTTCAATTTTTATCAATTAAAATGTTCAGAGTCACAGATTATGGGGGCTCAGACAATTATTTAATGACAATAGTCGATGCTGATTTCAAAAAGTTTAAGCTTTATTACAGTTAACACAAATTGTAAACTTATCAAAATATACAAATTAAGCATTCTTAAATCAAACTCTATTAAGTTCTCAAGCAGGATTTTTCTTACTTGCTGATCTGTAAATTTTTATCATAATCGATAGAAAAGATTTTTTTCCAATTGGTTTGTGCTTGTACAATGAAATTGATATTTATCTACATTTACGAATAAAAAATTCTAATCCTTCCAATTACATATTATATTTTCCTAACTCAAAATGTTGCGTCCAACAATGAATTCTATTTTAGACCTTGTCTTGACAGTTGAAGAGGAAGATCAGAGAACTAAAAATTATTGGTAACTTAGTTACAAGTGATCATGACGATCACATTTATAACACGGAAACAAAATCAAATCCACTTCAGTGAGAAAATAGATATTGTTAAAAGGGACAATTTTACAATACTGAAAACAATTATGAGTCAAATCAGCTGTGAGGAAGAATTTAAGCAGAAAAATTTGAATGATAATTGGGAATTCTTTAAGAACTCTTTTCTTTTAGCTGAGGACCTTGCTGGGCCGTTAATGTTGATTTGTATTATAGGTCCTGAAACACTGGGAAACATCCTGAAGACCGAAAGAAAGTCAATGTTGTGCCAATATTTAAAAAGGGTAAACAGGATCAACTGGACAATTATAGGCCTGTCATTCTGACATCGATCCTGGGCAAGACAATGGAGAGGATGACCCAGGATTTGATTAATAAAGAATTAAAGGAGGGAAATATAATTAATGCCAATCAATATGGGTTTATGGAAAACAGATCCTGTCAAACTAACTTTTTTTTTATATGAGATTAGACGTTTGGATGATAAAGGTAATTGTGTTGATGTAATATACTTCAACTAGAAACTAGAAAAATAAAAAAATAACAGTACACCCCTAAATGGATTAAACCCCTAAATGGATTACATGATGACTAACTGATAGGTCTCAAGATGCAATTGTAAACAGGGAATCATCAAGTGGGTGTGTTTTAGGGGTCCACACAGGGGTTGGTTGTTGGCCTTATGCTGGATAATATTTTTATTAATGATCTGGAAGAAAATAAAAATAATCACTGAAAGTTTGCAGATGACACAAAATATGGGGGAGTGGTAAATAATGAAGAGGGCAAGTCACTGAAACAGAGTGATATGGATCACTTGGTAAATGGGGTACAAGCAAATAATACATGTTTTAATATGTTTAAATGGAAATGTTTACATCTAGGAACTAAACGTAGGCCATATTTACACACTCAGGGATTATCCTGGGAAGCAATGTATCCGGAAAAAAAACTGGGGGGTAGTGGTGAATAATCAGCTGAATATGAGCTCCCACTGAGTTGTCGTGGTCCAAAAGGGCTAGTGCAATCCTTGGATGCATAAACTGGGGAATCTCAAGATGGAACAGAAAGGTTATTTTACCTCTGTATTTAGCACCGGTGCAAACACAGGTGGAATACTGTGTCTGGTTCTGGTGCCTACAATTCAAGAAGAATGTTGATCATTTGGAGAGGATTCAGAGAAAAGGCATGAGAACAATTGAAATATTAGAAAACATGCCTCATGTGACTTGAGTAGCTGAGTCGATTTATCTTAACAAAGAGAAGGTTAAGATATTACTTGATTACAGGCTATAGGTACCTATGTGGGGAACAAATATTTAATAATGGGCACTTCAATCTAACAGAGAAAGGTAATAACATGATCCAATGGCTCAAAGTTGAAGCTAGACAAATTCAGACTGGAAATAAGGTGAAAACTTTTGGCAGTAAGAGTAATTAACCATAGAGACACCTTACATAGGTTCACGGTAGATTCTCCATCACTGACAATTATTAAATCAAGATTGTATATTTTTATTTTTCTAAAAAGATATGCTCCAGAAATTATTCTGGAGAAGTTCTATGACCTGTGTTATACACCAGGTTTAGACTAGATGATCAAAGGTCTCTTCTGGCCTTGGAATCTATTTATCGATGATGTTCAGAAGGGGGTCATAAACAATTACAGAAGCCCTGGAACCCATTTTGGTCCAATGAGCCTCTATCACCTTCTACCTTGTAATAATACATCTGGGAAGTATGCTGCTTTTTGCAAACCTAATAAAATGCTGAATCCTAGCTCTGCTTCCTAAATAATGCCCATTTAAAAAAATATTATTCTCTTCTCCTCCTTTTCCTTTATGCAGTGACATGAATAACTCACTTGTGTGATTTTTATTTTGCTTTTATGCCATTTTTAGTGAGTGATTCCCAGGTCTATAAGTGGGTATTTTGGGGGAGGGGATTGTTTTTTTCTTTACTATGTATTTATTTTGCAAAATATGTATTATTTCAGCTCTCACACAACACAGGAATAATCAGGCATTATTTATGAAAGACCAAGGAGCATGCGTTGTTAAGTCATTTTCGCAGACCATGGAGTTGCAATGACATCCCTTCAGGGCAGGGCTGTCCCTACCCATATGCAAACTAGGCAGCTGTGTAGGGCACCAGGAAATTTGGGGCACCATGTTTAGGGCAGCTACATATTGCTCCAGCGGCCAGCTCAATCCCACGACCAGCTGAGCTGGTCAGGAAAGCTGCCCCTGCTCCCGCCCACTCCACTCCTTCCCTAAAGCCCCCACCCCTGCTCCATCCCCTCCCCACCTCTTCCCAAACCTACTCTATCCCAGTCCTGCCCCCACCCCACCCCCTGAGCTACATCCCGGGGGACTGCAGCAGGAGTCGGGTGCGCCCTGCACTCACCGGGCAACAGGAAGTGGAGTGACCCAGCCCGCTCCCAGCCGTGCCACTGGCTTGTGCTGGGGGGGGCAGTTTCCCCTTGCCCCCCAAGTCCCAAGGCTGGGTTTAGGTAGCAAAGGCAAGCACTGAAGTGTTAGGAAATGCCAAATTTACAGTTGGTCATGCAACCTTAATTCTACCCTCGTGCTTCCATCCTGTGCACTGAATGAATCAGGTTGTTTGAGGAAAAAACTAGTATGTGATCATGTAATTAATTACAGATTGTACTTAATGCATGTGCACAAGGGAGCAAAATAGATTACACAGGAAAATAATCCGGAATTTCTTCACTTTCAAGTGCTTGACTTTATGACAATGTTCTTTTTACAATTTAATAGGTAATTTCCTAATTTTTTTCTAAAAGAAGAATAAACGTCTATTATATCTAAGTGTAACAGCAGCGGCATTACAAACAATGTTTGAACCCAAACCTTCAGCACAGCTCACAGACTTCTACCACTTGCACTACAGGACTTATTTCTTATTACATTGCCTGCCAGCAGGAGAAGGCTAATATCTTAGAACAGAGGTGTAACGATGTGGCCTGTGGCGGGACACTACTGAGAGTATCAATTCAGGACAATTACTTAGAGCAGGGCAGTCACAGCCCAAGGCTGGGTGTCCTTTGCACACCAAACCAACCAAACAGAGAGGACTTTAGTTTTACCGCACTGGCGAACCAGAAGTCATACAAGCAATTCCCTTTGACACTCCACTTTCCCAGTATCACCACCAGCACCACTCCTTATGGGGATGAATGATTATGAAAACCAATACCCCAGTACAAGCAAAAAGGTTCTCCCAATCCCAAAGGGCCAAGCCCCAGACCCAGGTCAATATACCAGTTAGATCTTACCCACAAATCACGCTGTTGCCAATCCTTTAGAATCTAAAAATCTAAAAGTTTATTTATAAAAAGAAAGAAATATAGATGAGAGTTAAAATTGGTCGAAGTAATCAATTACATACAGCAATGGCAAAGTTCTTGGTTCAGACTTGTAGCAGTGATGGAATAAACTGCAGGCTCAAATCAAGTCTCTGGACTACATCCACAGCTTGGATGGGTCATTCAGTCCTTTGTTCAGAGCTTCAGTTTGTAGCTAAGTGACTCCAGGAGGTAAGAAGCAGGACTGAAGACAAGATGGAGGAGATGCAGCTGCCTTTTATAGTCTCTTGCTATGTGGCCTGTGCTTCCTTTGTTCCAAATACAAGCTTCCAGCACATGGCTTGAAAGCCTTAGAGTCCTCTTCGTAGGCATGCCCCTGCATGCCTTGCTGGATCATAAGGTGTATCTGCTTTCTCTCAGTGGGTCAGTTGTACAGCTGATGGTCCTTAATGGGCCATCAAGCAGGCTAGGCAGTGCTGATGCCAAACTGTCTGGGGTGTCACCCAGAAGCATAGCACAAGTTTGAAATACATACAGTATTATAAGCCAATACTTAACTTTAAATACAAAAATGATGCATGCATACAGATAGCATAGTCATAACCAACAAATCACAACCTTTTCATAGATACCCAACTTGACCTCCTTTGTACAAGATTTGGTGCCACTATAGGACCTTGGTTGTGGCAGCAGCATGGATATAATCTTAAAATGTTCATGTTCAGTTATTCTGGCTGTCAGTCAATTTCATGAGATGAAGAAAAGTCACTTCTATAGCTTGAAGCCTTTCTTCTTGCTGTATTTCAAAGGGTTGTTACAAACAATGAATACGGCTGTAAGAGGTTGACAGTTTGATTCAAAAGTTGCGGCCACAGTTAACACTGCAGTTCCATTTTTGCAGCATGTGGCATTGCAATACCAAATTTGGGGCAGCCACCTCTCTGTCATGATGGCAATTTGCAGCAACTACAAGTTGCAGCATGTATTAAACGTTGCAGTTTCCACAACACAGTTGTGTCCTTTCCCCCATGGGTGGCAGGTATAATAGGCCAGGGGAGGCTCAGCGTCCCCTGGCACTGCTGCCGGACCCCCGCTGCCGGGTTTGGTAGGGGGGAGTTTTTGCTTTATTATGCCCCATGCAGGTTCCGGGGCAGCTGAGGAGGCACTATGTATTATTCAGCTTCCTGGGTTCATCAGTAATCACTCTGAATTCCAGGGAGATTACTGATGAACCCAGGAAGCTGAGTAGCAAATACCGCCTCTTCATCCGCCCCGGAACCTGCATGGGGCATATCAAAAGCTTCTTCCAGATCAGAGGTTTTCCCCCCAAGGCGGCTTGGGGTCTGGGGAGGGGAGAAACAGCTGCAGCTGACCTGGGGCACCTCCGCAGGGGCGGGGAGGTGCTTCGGGCTCCGGCTAGCCTGGGGCTCCTCTGGCTGAGGGGGTGGGTGGGGGGAAGCACTCGGGGCTCCTCTGGGTGTGGGGAGGGGCGCATGGCTCCAGTCATGGGAGGAGGGGAGGGGCCTGGGCAGAAAGGGCAGAGCCAGGGGCTAGCCTTGCTGAAGGGAGGTTCCACCCACCACCCATGCTCTTCCCCCTCAAAAAAAGCAAAAAAAGTGTTAGGCAACCTAAATATAAGGGCAGCTAGCACCTGCACCTATAAATTATTCATAAAGCTGTTCCCACTCACGTCCCTACCTTCAGCCTATTTGGAAACAGAGTGGAGCCTCCTAGAATAGCCCACCCCTGCTTATTCTTTTTCCTCACCAGGAGGATAGCAGGGGTTTATGAGGCCCCCCACACCTTGGAGAATGTTATCTTTTGTCTCTTCCTAATTACCATGCATTTTTCCTTTGTGCTTTGAATGGAGGGAAGATTAACAGCTTTTTTGTTTAAAAATCAACTCCATAGCACTGTTACTAGCAACAAACATAACAGCTAATTTTATCATACTCAGTGATCTTTACTTGTGTTCCGGAATCATCTGCTAACATCAGCAGGGCTCTTGAAACAGCATACATGTTACATTGTTTATAGAATCAGGAGACGAAAAGCTAAACAGTGGACTGGATTCTGACTATTCACATGTGTAACTCAAGAATATCTCAATTGACTAAAACTATATTAATCAGGATTTGCCCCTGGATGACCAAAACCAGAATCTGGTCCTTTGCTTATCATGGCACCCCCAGATGCAGTGATTAACTTAAAAAAAAGTTTCCTATTGATAAGACAGACTTTTTAAAAAGAAAGGAAAGGGAAACAGAATACACAGGCATACTCCCATCAAATCATTATTGTACCATACAGCAGAATCCAATATACAGCCTAAACTATTTGAACGTTCTGTTAATGCTTAATTTTTTGTGTGGGGTTTTGTTTTCTCTACAGTTAATAAAAACAAAACCACAAAATATCTGCATGTTCAAAAACAAGATGGCACAACACTTTGTTGAAAGTTTACTAAAGACTTTAAGAATTAAATCACTCACTGTATGTTAAATTTAATATTATTCATGGGGGCAATAAAGTCTAACAGCACACTCAGAAATGTTACCTGAAGCTACAGTCTGAAGAGAATTTATTGACAAAGGAAATATAATTTTTTTTTTAAATATTTTCTATGGCAGACTTGTCTGGCCAAACTGGCACCATTACTATTCTAATGGCTATAAACAATGTGAGATAGGAATTAGCTTAGTAGGGAAGTTTATTAAAATGCTGTTTTCGTTTTATTTGTTTAAGAAGTGTACAAAGTGATAATCTGTGTTTTAACTTGTTTTGTGACTGCATCTACTACTACTTTGGTGTTTTATGAGTTTTAAGACTACATACTCTCATTGACTTCAGTGGGCTTTGGATCAGGCCCTCATTGCAGAAATTAAACAAAAATACATATAGGGACACATTTTAAAGCAGGCCTCAAATTTTGTGTCCACAGTCACATGATCAGGTTTAGATCGCTGATTGTGACCATTAGTCAGGTAGCTAGTTTTTTTAATCCTATCAATTGTAGGTTCAAGATAGTGAACAAAAAGCAGGCTGAGATGAGGACCATTTAAAAATCTGGCCCATAATATTTTCCCATCTCATAATGTTTTTGATTCAAAAATAGGATGTAGTCCCAAGAGCATACTCAGATTCCTATTTCCAATATCCTTCCACCCACTCAGTGGCTTGAAATAAGGCAAAGCTCCCAGGGAATTGCTGAACAAAGACATCCTATATCTGAGACTTGTCATTGTTCACTGAAACCAAAGCACAGAGGAAATGGGTTTTAAACTGTTAAGGATCTGGCTTAGTTCACAGCACCACTGAAGGATCAGTTTTTGTGTAAAATATATATTTCACCTTGGAAGCACACAGGACAGCTGACAGTTGGACATTATACTTTTCTTTACTTCAGACATTCAAGTGGGCAAGAGAAGCATAGAGATGGGGTTGCTACACCAGTTGTGAACTAGAGAACAATTACTTCAGTGAACAGGCTGGAAACTGGTCTCTGAGTAGATTGTAAGAGCAAGATTTATTACTGCCTATCATATATGGATAACTGATCTGCTGTTGCGCACCAACAGAAATAGGAGATTTTTATCAAAGCATCAGGATAGAATTGTAGATTAGATTCCTGATAACGAAATGATTGTGATAATGGGAGATATAAATGCAAAGGTCAGTAGCAGACATAGTAAGCAAATGATTTGTGTTGGACCATGTGGCATCAGGATGGCATAATAATAATGGGGAAAGGTTAAGAATTAGTGAGATGCACAATCTGATTATTAGCGGTTCTTGGTTTCCTCACAAAAACATTCACAAGGTTACATGGAACTCAGAGGGTCAGACTAAACACCAGATTGACTACATTAATCAAAAGACAGTCACCGCTGGCTTTTATAGTCTATAGAAGTTCCAGATGTGCTAGTGATCATGAACTACTAATGGGAAAGATTAAAAACCAAGAAAAAAAAATGGGTGCAACTGGAGCCACATTTGACCCTGATAAGGTAAAGGATTGCTCTGTCAGAGAGGCAAACAGAGTGATGCTTGGAGGGTGTTTCAGGCCATTAATTTGTGACGATGAATAAATATCACTCCAAACCAGATGGGAAATATTCAAGGAAGTGATCCAATAGTTTCCTCAACTGTGCTTATGCCTTACAAAGTAAACAAGGGCAAGCAATGAAACAAGAATGTTACAAGAAAAGTGTAAACAAACTGAGAATAAATATTACTGGGAAAGCAGAAAAATAAAAGCATTACACAAAGTGGTGAAGAAAAAAATCTCAAAGATTGGACATACAAATGTTTTGGAAAGAAGAGACTCAACAACTAGAAGAGGCATCAAGAAAAGATATACAAAAAGGTTAAGCTGTATGAACACAAAATCAGGCCAATTACGCAAGTGGTAAAAATGGCTTTTGGTGAACTGACAAATGCCAAAGAGGTGTTGGAAACATGGAAGTGGCATTTTGACAAAGTGCTAAGCCCTGAAGTTCATCCAGGTGCAAGCACTCTGGACACGCTAGATAAACAGAGCAGTTTTTAAAGTAAAATGAATGACCATCTGAAGAAATCACCATCAGAAGAAACAAAGAGCAGAGATGCACTTAAAAAATGGGAAAGCTACAGAAATACACAATATAGCAGATGAGCTGCTAAAAGACAGCAGGACTGTCACTAAGCACTGTCAGAGCATTAGAAAAAATATACAAGAAGCTATGGGAGCAAGAGTAGATACCAGACTGGCTAAAGAAAATAGTTATATCAGTCTTGAAGAAAGGAGAGCCTGCCAATCTCTGAATAATTATAGAAGTATAAGCTCAGTGCCAGGAAAAATCATGATGAAAGTAAACAACAGATTAAGGACAGCTTTAGAGGAAGTAGTTGGTGAGGAACTGTGCAACGTCAGGCCAAAGTTGCATTAATCAGACATTCATGCTCCAACAGGTGATTCACAAAAAGTGAGAATGGGGACTAAAGAGGTTTCCAGTTTTCATCAACATTATGGTTTGTAGTGGTTCCTCTCTCTCAAGTGAGGAGGGAAGCCACTCCGCCTTGCTGTGTCAGGTAACAGCATTCAGGCTCAGGTCCCGCTGGTGGGGCCAAGCACTAAGCAGTCTATAGCTCTGTAGCCACCTAGCAGAGGCAAAACAACCAGTAACAGTCTGGTGCTCTAGCCCTCTCAGGCGGGGCAGAGCAGTAAGCAGTCTTTAGCCTAAGCCTCCTGACTAAGGCAGCCAGAAAACACACAGTCTAGGGCTAACCATCTCCTGATGGGGGAAAGCCACAAGCCAAGTACAGGCGTTCTGACCTAGGAGTGCACAGGCTGCCACCCCAGGGGTGGAGTTGGCAGCTGGGTGGCTAGGAAGACCCAGGCCCACCCGACTCCATTGGGTCCAAGCCCTGGGCCCTAACTTTGGTGGAGTGTTCCACCACTGAGTCAGTGGGGAATCTAGCTGCAACATACTGACCTCTGCTCTGGCAACATAACCAGACTAAAGTCTGGTTTCCCTGGGCTACTTCCTACCACAGTCTGGAGGGAGGAGGGTGGTTCCATAGTCCAAGAGTCCTCTTTCTCCTCAGTGTATACTGCGGATGTGTAGTGAGGAGATGTGGCCTCCCTCAGAGGCGGAAGCGGAGAAGATGCGGAGGTGGGTGGAACCAGGAGGGCCACACCCCGCATCCTGGAAGCAGAGGGGCAGGACAGCAAGGGGAAGTATAAAAGGCTGGCCTAGCAGCTCAGAACAGGGGGAGCTGCCAAAGGAGACAAACACTCCTTCCCCGCTGCTGGAGTGGGAAGCCAGGGAGAACTGCTTCCGCCCTGAAGACCAGCCTGAGCTTCCAGAAAGCCTTGCCATTTCCGACACTGAGGAACAGCTACCACTATCCTTGGCAGAGTATCCCGGGGAGACTGAGGATGACACCCGGATGCAGGTACACCCGAGGGGGAGAACAGAATATGTACCTCAGCCTCTATAGTGCTAGTTCACATAAAAGGATGACAACTGTGGAGGTACTACTGTGGAGCAGGATTTGGAAGAGCCCTCTGAGGGAAGGTATCAGAAGGAGACCCCAGTCGGCCAGAAGGCATGGAATGCATTGTCCTAGGGATGGGGGTTCCATGACAACCACTCCCAAGAGGAGGAGATGAGTGGTGGTGGTCGGGGACTCCCTCCTAAGGGGGATGGAGTCATCCATCTGCCGACCAGACCGGGGTACTTGAGAAGTGTGCTGCTTGCCTGGAGCTAGAATCCAGGGATTTAACGGGAGTGTTTGCCAAGATTGATCAAGACGTCAGACTGCTACCCTTCCTACTTCTCCATGTGGGCAGCAATGATACTGTCAAGAATGACCGAGCAGATAACTGCAGACTATATGGCTCTGGGAAGAAGGATAAAGGAGTTTGAGGCGCAAGTCATGTTCTCATCCATCCTCCCTGTTGAAGGAAAAAGCCCAGGTAGGGACTGTCAAATTGTGGAGGTGAATCCGTGGTTATGCAGGTGGTGTCGGAGAGAGGACTTTGGATTCTTCAACCATGGGATGTTGTTCCAGGAAGAAGGATTGCTAGGAAGAGATGGGATCCACGTAACAAAGAGAGGGAAGAGCATCTTCACATGCAGGCTTGCTAACCTAGTGAGGAGGGCTTTGAACTAGGTTCACTGTGGGATGGTGACCTAAACCCAGAGGTAAGTGGGGGAGTGGGATACCAGGAGGACCACCAGGAGGAGGGTACAAGATGGGAAGCCTTCTGATTCATACTGAGAAAGTAGGGCAATAGGCTAGTTATCTTAGGTGCATGTACATGATCACAAGAAGCCTGGGAAATAAGCAGGAAGAATTGGAAGTCCTGGTACAATCAAGGAACTATGACGTGATTGGAATAACAGAAACTTGGTGGGGCAGTTCACATGACTGGAGCACTGTTATGGATGGATAAAAACTGTTCAGGAAGGACAGGTATGGTAGAAAAAGTGGAGAAGTTGTGTTGTACGTAAGAGAGCAGTATGATTGCTCAGAGCTCCAGTTTGAAACTGGAGAAAAACCTGTTGAGAGTCTTTGGGTTGAGTTTAGAGGTAAGAGCAACAAGGGTGATGTTGCGCTGGGCATGTGCTATAGACCATCAGATCAGAAGGATGAGGCTTTCTTCGGACAATTAACTGAAGTGTCCAGATCACAGGCATGGAGGCATTCAGTGTTAGAGGCTAGGAAAGCATTAAGTGAGCGCAAAGAGCAAAGGCAGAAGCACGAAGAGCAGAGGCAGGTGGTTATGTTAAGGCTAATGGGGGAGCAAACTGACATGATGAAGCATCTGGTGCAGCTGCAGGAAAGCCAACAAGAGCACAGCCCCCCGCTGCATCCATTGTACAACCGCGTGACCTCCTCCCCAAGTTCCATATCCTCCTCACCCAGACACCCAAGAACGCGGGTGGGGGAGGCTCCGGGCACCCAGCCACTCCACTCCAGAGGATGGCCCAAGCAACAGAAGGCTGTCATTCAAACAGTTTGATTTGTAGTGTGGCTACAATAAGCAATGTGGCCTTGTCCTTCCCTCCTCCCCCACCCCACCCAGGCTACCTTGTTAGTTATCTCCTTTTTAAAAAAAAAAATAAGAAAGAAGGCATGGTTTCAAAACAATAGTTAGTTGATTTTAATTCCCTGTAAGCCAACTATCCTCCCCCTCCCTTTGAAATAAAGTAAGGGGGAGGGTTTGCATCAAGGAGAAATACACACAACTGTCATACCAAAGCCTGGTCAGTAGGGAAACTGGTTTTCAAAGCTTCTGATGCGCAGCACGCCTTGCTGTGCTCTTCTAATCGCCCTGGTGTCTGGCTGCTCAAAATCAGACGCCAGGCGATTTGCCTCAATCTCCCATCCCACCATAAATGTCTCCCATAATATCTGTGAGAGTAAGAGGAGCAAACAGCAAGCAGCAATAACAATGGGAATGTTGGTTCCACTGAGGTTTGACCTAGTCAGCAAACAGCACCAGCGAGCTTTTAAACGTTCAAAGACACAGTCTACCACCATACTGCACTTGCTCAACCTATAGTTGAACTGCTCCTCACTACTGTCCAGGCTGCCTGTGTATGGCTTCATGAGCCATGGGAGCAAGGGGTAGGCTGGGTTATCCTTGGGGACAACTATTGGCATTTCAACATCCCGAATGGTAATTTTCTGGTCTGGGAAATAAGTCCCTTCTTGCAGCAGCTTGAACAGCCCAGAGTTTCTAAAGATACGGGCATCATGCACCTTTCTTGGCATCACACGTTGATGTCGGTGAAACGTCCCTTGTGATCCACCAGTGCTTGCAGCATCGAGACGTACCCCTTGCGGTTTACAGTACTGGTTGGCAAGGTGGTCTGGTGCCAAGATAGGGATATGCGTCCTATCGCCCCACCACAGTTAGGGAAACCCACTGCAGCAAAGCCATTCACTACGACCTGCACATTTCCCAGAGTCACTATCCTTGATAACAGAACTTCAATGATTGCATTGGGTACCTGGATCACAGCAGCCCCCACCAGTAGATTTGCCCACTCCAAATTGATTCCCAACTGACCGGTAGCAGTCAGGGCTATTCCACAGGGCTATTGCCACTCGCTTCTCAACTCTCAGGGCAGCTCTCATCCTGGTATTCCTGTGCTTCAGGGTGGGGGGAGGCAACTCAGAGTTCCAGGAAAGTGGCCTTGTGCATGCGAAAGTTTAGCAGTCACTGTGAATCATCCCATACCTGCAACACTATGCGGTCCCACCAGTCTGTGCTTGTTTGCTGGGCTCAGAATCAGTGTTCCACTCCATCAATGAACCCCACTGCCACCATGATGTCCCAATTGCCACAGCCTGTGCTTTCAGGAACATCTGTGTCCATGTCCTCATCAAAATAGTCCTCGTGCTGGCGTCTCTTAGCCCAGTTCTGCATATACTCCAGGATAACGCGTGAGGAGTTTACAATGCTCACAAGAGCAGCGGTGAGCTGAGCAGGCTCCATGCTTGCCATGGTATGCCATCTGCAGGAGATCAGAGTTGCAGCGGAAGCGGTGGATGATGACAACATGGAGAAATTTGCTATTGAGACTGAGCTCATTTACAAGAGCAAAAGAGCAGAGTTGCAGTGGAAGTGGTGGATGATGACCGTTAGCAATCGTACTGCACCATCTGCTGACAGCAGCAGCCAGGACAGCAGCAGTGATGGTGAGCTGAGCTGAGCGGGTTCCATGCTTGTCGTGGTATGACGTTTGCACGGAAAAAAGGCGCAAAATGATTGTCTGTTGTTGCTTTCATGGAGGGATGGGCGACTGACTACATGTACCCAAAACTACCCACGACAAGGTCTTTGCCCCATCAGGCATTGGGAGCTTAACCTAGAATTCCAATGGGCAGCAGAGACTGAGGGAACTGTGGGATAGCTACCCACGGTGCACCATTCCGTAAGTAAATGTTAGCCATGGTAGTGAGGACACACTCTTCCAATTTAATGTGTTTAGTGTGGATATACGCAATCAACTGTATAAAATTGATTTCTAAAAATTGACTTCTATAAAATTGACCTAATTTCATAGTGTAGACATACCCCTAGACTCCTTTAGGAAACTGATGGGCAGGATTCCCTGGGAAGCTAATATGAGGGGACAAGGAGTCCAGGAGAGTGGGCTGTATTTTAAAGAAGCCTTATTGAGGGAGCAGGAACAAACCATCCCGAAGTGCAGAAATAATAGCAAATATGGTAGGCAACCAGCGTGGCTTAACAGTGAAATCTTTGGTAAGCTTAAACTCAAACAGGAAGCTTACAAGAAGTGGAAATTTGGACAGATGACTTAGGAGGAGTATAAAAATATTGCTAGAGCATGCAAGGGTGTAATCAGGAAGGACAAGGCACAATTGGAGTTTCAGCTAGCAAGGGATGTGAAGGGTAACAAGAAGGGTTTCTACAGGTACGTTAGCAACAAGAAGGTGGTCAGGGAAAGTGTGGGACCCTTACTGAATGGGGGAGGCAACACAGTGACAGATGATGTGGAAAAAGCTGAAGTACTCAATGCTTTTTTTGCCTCCGTCTTCACAGACAAGGTCAGCTTCCACACTGCTGCACTAGGCAACAGTAGGGGGAGGAGGTGAGCAGACCTCAGTGGTGAAAGAACAGGTTAAGGACTATTTAGAAAAGCTGGATGTGCACAGGTCCATGGGTCCAGCTTTAATGCATCCAAGGGTGCTGAGGGAGTTGGCTGATGTGATTGCAGAGACACTGGCCATTATCTTTGAAAATTCATGGCAATCAGGGGAGGTCCCGGATGATTGGAAAACGGCAAATATAGTGCCCATATTTTAAAAAGAGAAGAAAGAGAACCTGGGGAACTACAGACTAGTCAGCCTCACTTCATTCCCCAGCAAAATCAAGGAATCCATTTTGAAGCATTTGGAGAAGAGGAAGGTGATCAGAAACAGTCAACATGGATTCACCAAGGGCAAGTCACGCCTGACCAATCTGATTGCCTTCTATGGTGAGATAATGGGCTCTGTGGATATGGGGAAAGTGGTGGATATGATATATCTTGATTTTAGCAAAGCTTTTGATATGGTCTCCCACAGTATTCTTGCCAGCAAGTTTAAAAGGTATAGATTGGATGAATGGACTCTAAAGTGGACAGGAAGCTGGCTAGATTGTTGGGCTCAATGGGTAGTGCCCCAGGGGTCGGTCCTGTGGCCAGTTTTGTTCGACATCTTTATCAATGATCTGGATGATGGGATGGATTGCACCCTCAGAAAGTTTGAGGATGACGCTAAGATGGGGGAAGAGGTAGATACATTGGAGGGTAGGGTTAGGGTTCAGAGTGACCGAGACAAATTGGAGGATTGGGCCAAAAGAAATCTGATGAGGTTCAACAAGGACAAGTGCAGAGTCTTGCACTTAGGAAGGAAGAATCCCATACACAGCTACAGGCTGGGGCCCAACTGGTTGAGCAGCAGTTCTGCAGAAAAGGACCTGGGGATTACAGTGGACGAGAAGCTGGATATAAGTCAACAGTGTGTCCTTGAAGGCTAACGGCATATCGGGCTGCATTAGTAGGAGCATTACCAGCAGATCAAGGGAAGTAATTATTCCTCTCTATTCGGCACTGGTGAGGCCACACCTGGAGTATTGTGTCCAGTTTTGGTCCCCCCACTACAGAAGGGATGTGGACAAATTGGAGAGAGTCCAGCGGAGGGCAACAAAAATGATTCGGGGGCTGGGGCACATGACTTATGAGGAGAGGCTGAGGGAATTTGGCTTATTTAGTCTGCAAGATAGAAGAGTGAGAGGGGATTTGATAGCAGCCTTCAGCTACCTGAAGGGAGGTTAAGAGGATGGAGCTTGGCTGTTCTCAGTGGTGGCAGACAACAGAACAAGGAGCAATGGTCTCAAGTTGCAGTGGAGGAGGTTTAGGTTGGATATTAGGAAACACTATTTCACTAGGAGGGTAGTGAAACCCTTGGAAGGGTAACAGATTTGGTAGACCAGCCAGGAGTGTTTGAGAGGAAGAGTATGATTGATACTACCAGAATCCAGCAGTAAGTGGAAGGATAGGAACTAGGGTCACCACCTTAGGTGTATTACCTGGCTCAGTGGACAAAATAAGGAAGGATAACACAAAAGGGAGAGTTAAGTAGTGATGACACTTGGGAAATGATGCTGGGAGAAGGGTTAGAGGAGTTTGTTTTAAAAATTGGAATGAGTCCTTGGAATCCCCTGATACCTTTGTTGGACTTGGTGCAGCATATAGATAATTGTGTAACCAAATGGGATCAGTGGGTGAAGCCTGAGAAAACAGGGATCCTTTCAGGAGCTCCACACAAGAAGATGAAAAGAAAGAGCTGCTCTACAGGGCTCACAAATAGTAGTTGTGATCCTAGATGAAGTACTGGAGAGCCTGAGGATGCAGATACAGGAATTAGAAGTGGAAAAATTAGTAAGAGAAAAGAAATCAGAAGAGGAAAAGTTAGTGAAAGAAAAGGAGTTGATTAACTTGAAGGTAGAGGCTGACACTCTGAGAACCACTGCCTTGCCACAATCAGCTCAAATTGTAGTCATGCAGAAAGAGGCAAGTGATGCACAGATAAACCAAAGCAAGTTGAGGCAGGAAGAGGCAGAGTAGAAAAATAAAGCGTTAGGTGGGCAAGCCGCAGTGAGAGCTGTGCTCAGAGATGTAGGGGGAAAAAATGAAGTCATCCACGAGGCCTGTCAGCGCAAGATATGTGCTCTGATAAGTGAATTGAGAGCAAGAAAAGGGGTGATAGCAGCAATAACAGGGCCAGAGGGGAGAAACTGGAATGCTGATTTCTCTGATTTGTACTATGAGAGGGATAGCCCTGAGTTGCTCCCCCAGAGACCTTACAATCTTCTTAGAGAGTCATAGCAAAACTGCAGTGACCCCCTTCCATGGCTCCAATAATAACCATCACTGTCACCTAACACAGTTGTGCAGGGTAATCACAGTGGACAGGAGGAAAGACTCTACATTCCAAAACAAATTGGGTAAATCTATGGGTCCCTTAAATAAGTGACCAAGGCATCTAGTATGCCTGGGATAACAGGGACAGAGAGTGTATGGGTTCAGAAATTTTCTGGACTCCCCTATTGAGACAACATTAATAACGCAGAAAGGGAAGTGTAGCGGTGCAGGACTCACCCCTGTGGCGCTTCCTGCTGGTCTCTCAGGGAATTAGCTCATCCAACCTCCAGAGCGCCCTCTGCAGGCCGGTGTCCTGCTTTCCCCCGTGTCCCTCCCAGACCCTGGTGCCCCTTTTACCCAGGGTGCTACCCCCGGCAGTACCTCCACAGTATCTGGGTCTTCCCTCCCCGGGGAACCCACACCCACTCTCCCCACCTCACCTCAGTATATGGCTACTGCCCAGTCACCATCTAGCCCTCGTTCACTAGGGCAGACTGCAGTATATAAGCCAATTATCACAGGCAAGGGGGGTTTGGACCTGCTGCCACTGCCTACCCGTAGGCTGCCCTCTGCAATCTGAGTACCTATCTTAGGCCATCTGCCAGGCCTGTAAGCTGGATCCTCCCCGCTCCTTTGGCCTTCCCCAGCCCTGTTTCACCTTAGGTACCCAGGTACGCTCCCCAGCAGCCAGGCCCTTCTCCCTCTAAAGGCAGAGAGAGACTCTCTGCTCCTAGCCCACTGCCCTCTTATAAAGGGCCAGCTAAGCCCTGATTGGGGCATGGCCACAGCTGAGCCTGCTTCCCCCAATCAGCCCAGGAACTGCTTGCTCCCAGCCACAGTCCTCTCCTGGGGTGTTTTAAGCCCTTTAAGGCCAGAGTGGGTGACCACCCCGTCAAGGTTCCTCCCCCACTCTGAACTCTAGGGTACAGACGTGGGGACCTGCATGAAAAACCTCCTAAGCTTATCTTTACCAGCTTAGGTCAAAACTTCCCCAAGGTACAAAATATTCCACCCGTTGTCCTTGGACTGGCCGCTACCACCACCAAACTAATACTGGTTACTGGGGAAGAGCTGTTTGGACACGTCTTTCCCCCCAAAATACTTCCCAAAACCTTGCACCTCACTTCCTGGACAAGGTTTGGTAAAAAGCCTCACCAATTTGCCTAGGTGACTACAGACCCAGACCCTTGGATCTTAAGAACAATGAACAATCCTCCCAACACTTGCACCCCCCCTTTCCTGGGAAATGTTGGATAAAAAGCCTCAGCAATTTGCATAGGTGACCACAGACCCAAATCTTTGGATCTGAGAACAATGAAAAAGCATTCAGTTTTCTTACAAGAAGACTTTTAATAAAAATAGGAGTAAATAGAAATAAAGAAATCCCCCCTGTAAAATCAGGATGGTAGATATCTTACAGAGTAATTAGATTCAAAAACATAGAGAACCCCTCTAGGCAAAACTTTAAGTTACAAAAAAGATACACAGACAGAAATAGTTATTCTATTCAGCATAATTCTTTTCTCAGCCATTTAAAGAAATCATAATCTAATACATACCTAGCTAGATTACTTACTAAAAGTTCTAAGACTCCATTCCTGGTCTATCCCCGACAGACAGACATACAGGCCCTTTGTTTCTCTCCCTCCTCCCAGCTTTTGAAAGTATCTTGTCTCCTCATTGGTCATTTTGGTCAGGTGCCAGCGAGGTTACCTTTAGCTTCTTAACCCTTTACAGGTGAGAGGAGCTTTCCCCTGGCCAGGAGGGATTTCAAAGGGGTTTACCCTTCCCTTTATATTTATGACATGACCCCCCAAATCTCAGGTAGGGTGAAACACTGGCTGGGATTTCTTCCTGGAGCTCTAGGAAAACAGAGTTAATAAGACACATGCATCTCTAAATATACTACCAAGTACATAAAGACTAACAATATTTTCCACATCTCAAGGACGATTTTAACCAGTTGATTCTGGGAAACTTTCACGGGAGAGTGCATCAGCCACTTTGTTAGAAGCTCCTGAGATGTATTGGATGTCGAAATCAAAATCTTGGAGAGCTAAACTCCACCGAAGAAGTTTTTTGTTAGTTTCTTTGATGGTGTGAAGCCACTTCAGTGCAGCATGGTCGGTTTGCAGGTGGAAACGCCGTCCCCAAACATATGGGCGTAGCTTTTCCAGAGTGTAGACAATGGCGTAACATTCTTTTTCAGTGACTGACCAGTTGCTTTCCCTCTCAGACAGTTTTTTTCTGAGAAACACTACAGGGTGGAATTCTTGATCAGGTCCTTTCTGCATCAAAACTGCTCCCACACCACGCTCAGACGCATCTGTGGTTACTAGGAACGGTTTGTCAAAGTCTGGGGCCCTTAGTACAGGGTCAGACATGAGTGTCGCTTTAAGCTTGTTAAAGGCTTTCTGACACTTTTTGGTCCACTGAACAGCATTTGGCTGTTTCTTTTTGGTTAGGTCTGTCAGTGGGGCAGCGATTTGGCTGTAGTGCGGTACAAATCGTCTGTAATAACCGGCCAAGCCTAAGAAGGATTGAACCTGTTTCTTTGACTTTGGGACAGGCCACTTTTGGATAGCATCCACTTTGGCCTGTAGGGGGCTGATAGTTCCTTGACCCACCTGGTGTCCAAGGTAAGTCACTCTGTTTAGGCCTATTTGACACTTCTTAGCCTTAACAGTTAATCCTGCCTCCCTCATGCGCTTGAAGACTTTTTGTAGATGTTCCAGGTGGTCTGCCCAGGAATCCGAAAATATGGCCACATCGTCAAGGTAGGCGACTGCATATTCTCCTGATCCCGCTAGGAGACCATCTACAAGTCTTTGGAAAGTGGCGGGTGCATTTCGCAGCCCGAAAGGGAGTACATTAAATTCATACAGCCCGAGATGTGGGATGAAGGCTGACCTTTCCTTGGCAGATTCATCTAGCGGTACCTGC
Organism: Lepidochelys olivacea; assembly: GCF_965140295.1. Taxonomy (NCBI): domain Eukaryota; kingdom Metazoa; phylum Chordata; order Testudines; family Cheloniidae; genus Lepidochelys; species Lepidochelys olivacea. The sequence goes on from NC_140411.1 coordinate 274,815,304, forward strand.
CAGTACCCCTGGGTTAAGTCCAAGGTAGAGATGAACTGGGCCCGTCCCAGTTTCTCTAATAGTTCATCTGTGCGTGGCATTGGATAGTTGTCTGGGCGAGTTACAGCATTTAGCTTACGGTAGTCCACGCAAAAACGTATTTCCCCATCTGGTTTGGGAACTAGAACCACTGGAGATGCCCATGCACTTTCAGAGGGGCAGATTACACCCATCTGTAACATATCCTGGATCTCCCGTTCTATAGCAGTTTTAGCTTGAGGAGACACCCGGTAAGGTTGGACCCTAATTGGGTGAGTATTACCTGTGTCAATGGAGTGGTATGCCCGTTCAGTCAGTCCTGGGGTGGCTGAGAACGTTGGCGTGTAGCTAGTGCACAGCTCCTGGATCTGCTGTCGCTGCATACGCCCAAAGGACATGGAGAGGTTCACCTCTTCCACACCACCACCACATTTCCCTTCGTAGTAGACACCTTCGGGCCACTCAGCGTCGTCTCCTCCGTGGGTTGTAAACTGACAAACCTTTAATTCTCTGGAATAAAAGGGCTTTAGAGAATTAATATGGTACACCTTAGGCTTTCAGTTGGAGGTGGGGAATGCTATGAGATAATTAACAGCTCCCAGGCGCTCCTGGACCATGAATGGCCCTTCCCACGATGCTTCCATTTTATGGGCCTGGAGCGCCTTTAAGACCATGACCTGGTCTCCTACTTTGAAGGAACGCTCTCTGGCATGTTTATCATACCAGGCTTTTTGCTCTTTTTGAGCATCCTGTAAGTTTTCTCTAGCAAGGGCTAAAGAGGTTCGGAGGGTGTTTTGTAGGTTGGTTACAAAGTCCAGAATGTTAGTTCCTGGAGAAGGTGTAAATCCCTCCCATTGCTGCTTCATCAACTGTAATGGCCCCTTAACCTCACGGCCATATACAAGTTCAAATGGGGAAAACCCTAAACTGGGATGTGGTACAGCTCTGTAGGCAAAGAGCAACTGCTGCAACACTAGGTCCCAATCATTGGAGTGCTCATTTACGAATTTACGTATCATGGCCCCCAAAGTTCCATTAAATTTCTCCACCATGCCATTTGTTTGATGGTGGTAAGGAGTGGCAACCAAGTGATTTACCCCATGAGCTTCCCAAAGGTTTTTCATAGTTCCTGCCAGGAAATTAGTCCCTGCATCTGTGAGGATGTCGGAGGGCCAACCTACCCTGGCAAAAATGTCTGCTAGTGCCTGGCACACGCTTTTAGCCCTGGTGTTGCTTAGAGCTACTGCTTCCGGCCATCGGATGGCAAAATCCATGAAAGTCAGTATGTACTGCTTTCCTCTGGGTGTCTTTCGGAAAAGGACCCAGAATATCCACAGCTACTCGCTGAAATGGAACTTCAATGATGGGGAGTGGCTGGAGAGGGGCTTTGACCTGGTCTTGGGATTTTCCCACTCTTTGGCACACCTCACAAGACTGGACATAGGTAGAAACATCCTTGCCCATTCCCTCCCAGTGGAATGACCCCCCCAAACGGTCTTTGGTCCTGTTCACCCCAGCATGGCCACTAGGGTGATCATGGGCTAAGCTCAAGAGCTTGGCCCGGTATTTAGTTGGAACTACCAACTGTCTCTGAGGATGCCAGTCTTTCTGGTGTCCCCCAGAAAGAGTTTCCTTGTATAAAAGTCCTCTTTCTACAACAAACCTGGATCGATTAGAAGAGCTGAGAGGTGGTGGGTTGCTCCGTGCTGCCGTCCAAGCTCTCTGAAGGCTTTCATCTGCTTCCTGTTCGGTCTGGAACTGTTCCCTTGATGCTGGAGACATCAGTTCCTCATTGGATTGTGGACCTAGGCTTGGTCCCTCTGGAAGCGATATAGGGGATGGAGCGGTTTCTGTTGACTGTGAACCGCTCTCCGCTGGTCCACTATGTTGGGATTCAGGCTCCGGCTGAGCCTCTTGTGTCAGGTTATCGGCTGCTGCCAGTTCAGGGTCAGTGGGGCCCTCTGGTGTTGAGATTGCAAGTACTGGATTCAGTGCTGACACTGGGTCTGGTATTGGTTGTTCAGCTGGTTCCGGTTCTGGGACTGGATCCACTACTTCTGTTGCAGACATTGGCCTGGGGTCCGGGTCCATCACCTCTGACCGGGTCCTGATAGAAGTTTCCGGAACAGAGCTAGGCCTCTCAGCTTGTTTAGCCTGGCTGCGGGTGACCGTTCCCACCCTCTTGGCCTGCTTCACATGATTGGCCAAGTCTTCCCCCAACAGCATGGGGATGGGATAATCATCATAGACTGCAAAAGTCCACATTCCTGACCAGCCCTTGTACTGGACAGGCAACTTGGCTGTAGGCAAATTGAAAGAGTTGGACTTGAAGGGTTGAATCGTCACTTGGATCTCTGGGTTGATTAAATTGGGGTCCACTAAGGAAGCATGGATAGCTGACACTTGTGCTCCGGTGTCTCTCCACACGGTGACCTTCTTCCCGCCCACACTCACAGTTTCCCTCCGCTCCAAGGGTATCTGGGAGGTATCTGGGCCTGTGGACCTCTGGTGTGATTCTGGTGCAATGAACTGTAATCTGTTGGGGTTCTTGGGGCAGTTGGCCTTTACATGCCCCAGCTCGTTACATTTAAAACATCGTCCAGCTGACGGGTCACTGGGGCGAGGAGGGTTGCTGGAGAACGGGGTGGTGGGACAGTAAGGGGTCTGGAGGGTTCTTTGGGAGGTAGGTGGGGCTTTGGGCGGCCCCCGGTAATAGGGTGTCGTCTGGGGTGGTCCCTTCTGGTCTCCGCTCCAACTGCGGCCAGTTTTCTTCTTCTCTGCCACCTCCACCCATCTGGCTCCAATCTCTCCTGCCTCGATTACAGTTTTGGGTTTCCCATCTAGGATGTATCTATCTATTTCCTCAGGAACACCCTCTAAGAATTGTTCCATTTGCATTAGGAAGGGCAAATTTACTGGAGATTCAACACTTGCTCCTGATATCCAGGCATCCCAATGTTTCACAATGTGGTAGGCATGTCGGGTAAATGACATGTCTGGTTTCCACCTTAGGGCTCTGAACCTCCGACAAGACTGCTCGGGTGTTATCCCCATTCTGACTCTCACCTTGGATTTAAACAGTTCATACTTGTTCATGTGTTCTTTAGGCATTTCAGCTGCCACCTCAGCTAAGGGTCCACTGAGCTGCGGCCTCAGTTCTACCATGTATTGGTCAGTAGAGATGTTGTACCCAAGGCAGGCCCTTTCAAAGTTTTCTAAAAAGGCCTCAGTATCATCACCTGCCTTGTAGGTGGGGAACTTTCTGGGATGGGAAGTGGTACCTGGAGAAGGATTGCTAGGGTTTGTTGGTATATTCTGCTGGGCCTTTATCCTCTCCACCTCCTCCACATGCTTCCTCTCTTTTTCCTTCTCCTCCTCCACATGCTTCCTTGCCTCCATTTCCCTCTTGTGGGCAGCCTCCTGTACCTCCTTCTCCAGCCACATGAGTTCTATCTGTCTTTCATGTTCCCTTTGTTTTTCCTCAGCCTGAAATTTGGCTAATTCCAGCTGTAGTCGAGCTGAGGATTTGGCCATTCTAACCTCTCTGTTTTTAACTAAATTTACACCCGAGGTTTAGAAATAAACAAACAAAACTTGGCTGTAAAATTTTGCTGTGCTGGAATAGAATACCTATTCTCTGATAGTGATTGTCAGCCTACAGAAAAAGACAATTCCCTTGTCTCTGCTCTGGGCCCAAATTAAAGCAAAAAACCTCCAACTACTTGGAAACCTGCTTACCCAGCCCAAAGGAAAAGCAAATGGGTAGAACACACACCCCCTATTTACTTTTAGGAAGAAAAGAAAAAAAAAAAACTCTGGGTTGGAAGACTGTGAATTTCCCTGCAGGAGTTAAGTACCCTGCCTCCAGGCAAAGAAAACCTGCAATTCACAAGATAATCCCCTTTTGTCTCTGTTTGGCCACAAAGCAGAGAAAAAACAAGCTGCTTTCAGTTTCAGCTGCTTTCTGGACTTCCTTTCCACAGGAAAAAAAAAATCCTTTTTAAAATCTGTATTTCTAGTTCAAAAAATCTCAACTGGATCTCAAAATGATTTCAGGTTAATCCCACCGCTATGCCACCATATCAAGGTTCCTCCCCCACTCTGAACTCTAGGGTACAGACGTGGGGACCTGCATGAAAAACCTCCTAAGCTTATCTTTACCAGCTTAGGTCAAAACTTCCCCAAGGTACAAAATATTCCACCCGTTGTCCTTGGACTGGCCGCTACCACCACCAAACTAATACTGGTTACTGGGGAAGAGCTGTTTGGACGTGTCTTTCCCCCAAAATACTTCCCAAAACCTTGCACCTCACTTCCTGGACAAGGTTTGGTAAAAAGCCTCACCAATTTGCCTAGGTGACTACAGACCCAGACCCTTGGATCTTAAGAACAATGAACAATCCTCCCAACACTTGCACCCCCCCTTTCCTGGGAAATGTTGGATAAAAAGCCTCACCAATTTGCATAGGTGACCACACACCCAAACCCTTGGATCTGAGAGCAATGAAAAAGCATTCAGTTTTCTTACAAGAAGACTTTTAATAAAAATAGGAGTAAATAGAAATAAAGAAATCCCCCCTGTAAAATCAGGATGGTAGATATCTTACAGGGTAATTAGATTCAAAAACATAGAGAACCCCTCTAGGCAAAACCTTAAGTTACAAAAAAGATACATAGACAGAAATAGTTATTCTATTCAGCACAATTCTTTTCTCAGCCATTTAAAGAAATCATAATCTAACACATACCTAGCTAGATTACTTACTAAAAGTTCTAAGACTCCATTCCTGGTCTATCCCCGACAGACAGACTATAGACAGATACACAGACCCTTTGTTTCTCTCCCTCCTCCCAGCTTTTGAAAGTATCTTGTCTCCTCATTGGTCATTTTGGTCAGGTGCCAGCGAGGTTACCTTTAGCTTCTTAACCCTTTACAGGTGAGAGGAGCTTTCCCCTGGCCAGGAGGGATTTCAAAGGGGTTTACCCTTCCCTTTATATTTATGACAACCCCCGCTACAGGAAGTGTTGAAGTTTTTCTTTCTAAATGAAGGTCTTCTAATTTGGTTTCACAGAGAAAAACAGCATCTAGGGGAAAGACCAGACTGTACATGAGATACAAAAAGATACATTTCCACCCTCAAGATAAAAAAAGCCTGAGAAGGTATTGGTGGTAACCTTCTCTGATAATGGTCCTCAGGAAGCTATTGAGGTCGACAAAATGGGGAGGGTGGTAGGAATAAAGTACAGAGGAGGATTCCCAAGCTATAGAGAAATTGGCAAACCATGCAAAGAATCTATTTCCTCCTCTCAAGAGGGATATGTGCAAGCACAAAACCTTGCTGGCTTGGTGGCACATTGAACACAAGATACTTGTGGGAGACCCACAGTGTATGTGGTTTTTGAATGAGGGGTGTTTGGTCAAAATATTCTAATAGACACAGGTGCCACCTATTCATTGATCAGTACTAATAATCAGGATTTAATGAGGCAGAGAGTGAAGGCCCATTTAGCTCTTTGCTTCAATTTCAGGTAGAAACAAAAAGGGTACAGAAAATACAGATAGGAAAAGTAAAGTCTCATAAGCACAATAAAAATAGCCTTAAGGAAGATAGTAAACCAATAGGATAAGGACTGGGATCAAAAACTCTGGCTGATTTTAATGGCTATTAATGGACAGTGACATCACATGGAATAACCCCTTTTTAAGCCATGACCAGAGGGAACATGTGCTTACCTCAGCAATGGTGGTCAGGAGTACCCCCAGATGGCCTGCAACCCTGGGTAATAACAGACCAATGGATGCAGCAGCTTCTAAAATCAGTTTCTAGTACGCAAAGACAGATGCCTCTTGTGCTAAAAGCCAATATTAAGAGACTGGATGAGAGTGGACCAATTCTATACCCATAAGAATGGCAAATGGGTGAAATACTCAGAGAAAAAGCTCATGTCCTTAGTCCAGTGTAGGTGGGACCTGTCTGGATTGTAAATAAAGTAAATAAATTCAGTTAAATACCCAACAAGGAAAAAGGAGAATCTCAAAATGGTTCCACTCTTTACAACTGAAACAATGGAAGGAGGATCCAGAAAAAGGGTTGCAAAAATAAATCATGTATCTAGTTGTTTAATACTCCCGCTATAAAGGGGAAAAAGGTTTTTCTGTTGTTTATAGAGATAAAGAAAACATGACCCAGATGACTGAAGATAAGGTCCTATTCATTCTGGCTCTTTTGGGCATCTGTACCTACTGGATTCTGGTATGGTGGTGTGAGTTCGGAAGCTGTTGTGCTAACAAGGAAGACCCAAACAAAAATACAATGGAAGGAATCTATTTTGACTGCTTTTGTCTATAACAACATCAGCTGCCTCTTTTCTTTCACTAAACTTTCACTAAACTTGACAGACAAAATGTATAGAAACTGGGTCATTGAGGCCACAATGGACATTAGGGCTCAATATTAATAATAGCATCATGCAGCCAATAGAGCATAGGCTATGGGCCATGAACAAAACCTCTATGTGGAAAACAGTAGAACTTTAAGCTAGCGTGGAAGAATGTGGGGTTGGGTACATTTGTAATAATGATGTTGTACAACTATATGATAGTTGCTTGAATTCAGAAAAAGGAAAATGCCACCATCAGTTGAATCTTTTTTTGTATAATGGGTCTGTGGTCATGTATATAGGTAACAAGTGTGTGTATATTAGAAGTTGGTGTAACTCTTAATTCTAATGAGAACCAATGTTTGTGTCAAGAAATTGCAGTAAACTGGTGTGATTTTAATTTTGAGTTACCTAGCATAACAAAAGAAGAACTTAAAATTCAATATCAAATGTATAAAAGTATTAACCCGGTGCCACTGGGAATGAATGTAAGCTTAGTCAAACAATTGTTACAGCATGCTAATTTCAAAAGTAACTGCAAAAAGCTCAGGAAAATAGAGTCATGATCACTGTACATCAATCAGCTAATGAAATTGAAAAAGTTGTGGAGCGAGTGAAAAGGGATTCAGAACATAAATGGTGGAAAGTGTTTTTGGGATGGTCACCTATAGTAACAGGATTCTTTAATATAATTCTGCATCCTGCCGTGGTGATCTTGGTATTCTAGGTACTGGTGGTAATCATGATTGTTCTTTGGTCTGCTGGATCAAAAGCAAGTTTAAGCAGTTCCAGCATATGCATTTTAAATGCACTGGAGTAACTTGCAAAGAAGAATATGCAGCCCTGATAGGGCAAGGTTGGGGGTAGTGAGGTATCGTGCTGACAAGAAGAAATATCTGCTCGGTCCCTATGAGAGCCTTGAGCCAATGCTGGACAAAGCCAAACACCCACTGAACTCACTAGGAGGTGATGGTTGAGTAAATGTAAATATAATCAACCATCAAGAAGGGGACTGATAGAGGAAAGCAAGAGTTATTCCATTTTTAAACCCTTACCACCATTAACTAAAAGTGGGCAGATCATATAGACATCAAGTTGTAGCAGAAAAACAACAATTTCTGCGAAAAATAACGGTGATAAGGCAGCAGGTCATGAAATTGAGTGCAGCAGCAAGTGCTTAACCGCAGTGTTGGCACACGTCCAAAGTCTTATCTATAAAGATAAACAAGAGCAAGGAAACGAGAGAGAGAGAGAGAGAGAAGATGCAGTTTAAGAACTGCTAGCAAGAGCTGCTGTCACAAATCATTCTCCCAAGATGATCCATGGACGATTGGCCATTGGAAGTGGAATGGTCATGCTGCCCATTCAGCATCACCTCTGATTGTATATAATTGTGATTTGCTTCTAGCTTACTGCAATAAAGATTCTTGTGTTAATAAAAGGCATTGTGTGTTTGAACTACTTGTGTCAATCACTTATCAGATGGAGATGCCCTTCCCACAGGGAATTCCTGAGAACACCCTACCATAGTGAATCCCTTGGAAGGGTAACAGTTGTGTTGTGTGTACTTTGTTATTGCTACCAAAATAGCAGCAATTTTATTCTGATTAACTTTTTGTTTCAATCTATAAGTCAACAGTTTGCTGACTTTTCACACGATTCCCAATAATCCTTCTTTAAGCAAAATAGGGGAAATTTTGCCCTCTCCATCTGATGCTTATTGACCTTGTATTTTAAGGAGTAAGGGTCTGCAGTTCCTCTGGGGAGGATACTCCTCAAGAGCTTTGATTTCTGCTGCTAAGGAATCTTTAAAAAATGAAGATATGCAATAATACATCCATGAATGGTGGTATTCCACAGAAGAGAAAGTTACTCACCCCATACAGTAACTGAGGTTCTTTGAGATGGGTGTCCCTGTGGGTGCTCCACTTCAGGCGAATGTGCGTCCTTGCGCCTTTGATTGGAGAATTTCAGCAGCAGTGCTCGTATGGGTTGCGCATGCACTCTCCTCGGGTCTTGCACTGCGTGACCAGACCCACCTCAGTTCCTTCTCTATGACAGAGTCTGTAGACTGAACTCCAAAGTAGAAAGGAGGAGGCTGGGTAGTGGAGCACCCACAGGGACACCCATCTTGAAGAATCTCAGTTACTACACAGGGTGAGTAACCTTCTCTTCTTTGAGGAGTGTTCCTGTGGGCACTCCGCTTTAGGTGACTAGAACAGTGCCCCTCGTTGGACGGAAGAGGCTTTGGAGGTTGCATGAATGACTGATGATAATACCGTTTGTCCTAACAACAGGTCCGATCTTGAGCCCCAGACAATTGCCTGTGTTCTGTGAACATGTGTGCTGACGCCCAGGTAGCAACTTTGCATATGTCCATGATCAGTAGTCTGTTTAGAAAGGCTATTGAAGTTTACAAGGGTCTGGTGGAGTGGGTTCAAATCCCTGTTGGGGGTTGTAGATCCTTCTGATGGTAACAAAGGTTGATGCACCCAGAAATCTATTTAGATAGTCTGTTTGGATATAGCGGAACCATAAATCATTCAGAGGTTGAAATAAAGAGCCTTGGTGACTTCCTGAAGGGTTTAGTTCTTTCAAGGTAGAACACTAGTGTATGTCTGATGTCTAGAGCATGTAGTATTGAGTCCCATTTTCTCCCATGAGGTTTAGGGAAGAACAAGGGAAGGGGGATTGGTTGGTTCAAGTGGAAAGAAGAAGGTATTTTGGATAAAAATTTAGGATGAGGTCTTAGGGTGACCTTGTTCTTGAAAAAGATGGTATATGGTGGATGTGACATAAGGGCCTCTGGCTCGCCCATTCAGCAGGCAGACATGATAGTGACGAGGAAGGCCACCTTTACTGAGAGATATATCAGAGAGCAGTTGCTAATAGTTCGAATGGAGGCCTAGTAAAACAGTGTAGTACCAGGTTCAAGTCCCAAGGTAAGGGACTTGTATTTTGGGATAGATGTTTCTGATACCCTTAAGAAAGTGTTTCATGATATGATGGGCAAATATAGATATTCCATCCACCTTGTGATGAAAAGTGGTAATAGCTGTTGGGTGGACTCTGATTGAGCTAAGTGATAGGCTAGGTTTCTTCAACTCCAAAATGTATTCTAATATTATTGGTAAGTAGGCGGTAATGGCCCTGGCTTGTTTGTTCTAGCAGTGAATCTCTTCCATTTATGCAATGTGACAAAGTTCCTCCTCTGCCTTGGTGTGTCCTGCGCTTATTGGCGGATTTGCTCACCTCAGAGATTAACAGCAGCCCTCAGTTTGGCCACTTTGGCTAGTGGCTCAAACCCTGCTCTTCACTCAGCTAATCTCATCACTGGCCAGCATGGGGAGAAGAGAGGAGAACAATCCCTGCAATCTCTGTTGATCCACCTAGTGGGTCGGGGACATGGCAGGAACATTCCCCTCTGGTGCAACCCACAGTCCAGGTCAACTCCTCTTGTACCCAATGAGGGGGCGGGATGGGGAGAACCTCGGTCCGCCCTCTACTCCGGGTTCCAGCCCAGGGCCCTGTGGATCAGAGCTGTCTACAGTGTTTCCTGTAACAGCTGTGTAACAGCTACAACTCCCTGGGCTACTTTCTCATGGCCTCCTCACAACACCTTCTTTATCCTCACCACAGGACCTTCCTCCTGATGCCAGATAGCATTTGTATTCCTCAGTCCTCCAGCAGCACACACTCTCACTTCCCACTCCTTGCGCGCCCCTCACTGACTGAAGTGAGGTCCTTTTTAAACCAGGTGCACTGATTAGCCTGCCTGTCTTAATTGATTCTAGCAGCTTCTTAATTGGTTCCAGGTGTCCTAATTAGCCTGCCTGCCTTAATTGGTTCCAGCAAGTTCCTGATTGTTCTGGAACCACCTGTTACTTTACCCAGGGAAAAGGGACCTGCTTAATCTGGGGCTAATATATCTGCCTTCCATCACTCTCCTGTAGCCATCTGGCCTGACCCTGTCACAGCAAGCAAGCATTATGTGTGGTTGTCCTTCTGCTGTTTAATATGTCTTTCACATCTTCCGAGCAGGTCATTTTGTCATGATGGAACCATGGTGGAGCCATGCTCTCAGGTGAAGCCTCTCCAGGTTTGGGTGTTAAACCTCTCTGGCATCCTATGACAGAAGGTTTGGCAGAAGGGGAAGAATGCACAGTGTACATACCACCATCCTCAACAGGTACGAGTACCAAGTTAGCCTGGGCCACGTGGGGCTACCAAGATGACTTAGAACACAAGAACAGCCATGCTGGGTCAGACTAAAGGTACATCTAGCCCAGTATCCTGTCTTCTGACAGTGGCCAAAGCCAGGTGCTTCAGAGGGTATGAACAGAACAGATAAGCATCAAGTGATCCATCCTCTGTTGCCCATTCCCAGATTTTGGCAAACAGAGACAAGGAACACCATGCCAGCCTGAATGCAGCACATGTGAAGCCTTGTATGTCATACCACTATATGATCTAACAGTTGCAGACAGGTCCTTGCAGATATCTGTGAGCTGTTCAGTACTGTTGAGATCAGATTGACTACTGTGATTAATCTGTTTGGTGGTAGTGATGCTTTGGCCTCCAGGGCATCGAGCTGGGCCCCAATGAAGTCCAGTTTCATATGGGTGTCAGTGTTTATTTTTGTATATTTATTTGCAGTCCCAGCCATGAAAATATGGAGATTGACTTGTGAGTAATATCCAAGGCATCTTCCTGGGTGGGGACCTTTAGTAGATAATCATCCAGATAGGGAAATATTATTACCGCCTGCTTGTGGAGGTATGTTGTCCCTACTGCAAAAATATTGGAGAACATCTGCAGTGCTGTCAAAAAACTGAAATGTTCTGTCCCCAGAGTAAATCTGAGGAAGCTCCTGTGAGTGGGATGTATGGTTACATGGAAATAGGTATCTTGAAGGTCGAGGGCCTAGAACCAGTCTCCCCTGTTCCAGTGCTGGTATTTTTGTTGCTAATGTGACCGTCCTGAACCACTGGACTCTTATGAATTTATTGAGTTTTCTGAGGTTGAGAATAGGTCTCCCATCCTCCATACTTTTTCTGGGTTCAGAAGCAGTGAGAATAAAAACCCTTCCCTCTGTGTTGTGATGGTACAGGTTCCAAAGCGCTCAAATGTAAGAAGTGGTTTACTTCTTGCTGTAGACGGTGCTCATGAGAGGGGTCCCTGAAGAGGGACAGGGAGGGAGGATGGAGGTGAATGGTATCAAAGAACCCATTTGTCCATGGTGATGGTCTTCCACATTGAGTAGAAAAGGGTCAGATGGTGTCCAAAATGGGGGATGATCAGTAATGGTGTCAGCATTGAGGAATGGGGGAGGTCTCTTGGGTCTTTGATGAAACCCTCAAAATTGTTGCTTTGAAGAGGGTTGCTGGGATGCCAGTGATTGAGCCGAAAGTGGTTGATGCCTTGGAGGTCTCTGTCTGTGCTTTGTGTATCATATTGTCTCTATTGTTGGGCATATGGAACAGATCTTGCACACTGGGTTGAAGAGTATTTCTGTTTTTTTCTCTGTGCAGGTGTGAATATGACAAGGGAGCGAAGGGTCGCCCTAGAGGCCTTCAAGGTATGAAGGGACTTGTTGGTCTTGACAGCGAACAACTTCTGACAGTTAAAGGGGAGATCCTCCACAGTTGATTGTACCTCTCTTGGGGAGCTGGATAGGTGAAGCCACGAAGCCCGACACATAACTATGGCTGTAGCTGGGGAACATTCCGCCATGTCTGCCACATCTAGAGATGCCTGTAAGGCAGTTCTAGCTAGGAGATGGCCCTCCACGATGATCTCTTTGAATTGTTCCCTTTTGTCCTCTGGTATGTGTTCAATAAAGTCTGACAGTTTAGAATAATTTATATAGTCATATTTCACCATCAATGCAGCATAAATGGGAATCAGAAATTGAAAAGCATCCGATGAATAGGCTTTGCAGCCAAAGAGGGCTAACCATTTCCACTCTTTGTCACAGGGGGTGGATCTGGAGTGGTGTTGTCTGCCTTGTTCACTGATGGTGTCAACCACTAATACGTTTGGTGCAGGGTAAGAAAATAAAAAGTCTATCCCCTTTGAGGAGATGTAATATTTTTTTGTCTGCTCTCTTGCAAGTAAGTGGGATTGTTGCCAGGATCTGCCATATGTTTTTAGCCAGTTCCATAAGTGGTTTATTTACTGGAAGTGCCATCTTTGATGAAGATGATGTTTGCAGATTTGCAGAATGTCTAGTAATTTATGTTGGGACTCTGGAACCTCCTCTAGGGAATCAGCAATTCTTTTGAACAGCTCCTGGAAGTGTTTGAAATCATTTGCAATTGTGGGTGGTGGAGGCATTATGGCCTCATCTGGGGAAGAAGAGGAAATGTTGTTTGCTGGGGTAGTTTCTTGTACCAGGGTCTCTTTCTGTTCTTCAAAACTCTCCTCAGGGGGCTTTGATGGTGCAGCCACAAAGGGTGGTGGGAGAGATCTATTCCTCACTCTGTAGGAGCTCAGGGGCCTGGGTATTGTCTCCTGTATGCCCTCCAGGGGTCCCAGTAGGGAATAGGATAGGTGGTGTAATCCATAGTTGCCCATACCATGTCTGGGTGTCAGCTTTGTGGTGATATTCGGGCTGTACAGGTGGACCTAATGTCCAACTAGTTTGGATGGGAGAGAAGTGGTGTGGTGAGTAAGCACCCTCCTTGTCATCATCTTCATCCTTGCTGGAAATGGAGGGGACAGAGACAAGGTGGGTTGACATGGTACTGTGCATACTGGAGTAACACTGGTGCCGAAGAGTGGTGAGTCTGGTGTTGATGAGACAAGTAAGTCTTTGTGGTGAAGGAACTGGAGGCGATCAGTGCTGATGGTGCCGTTGTAATTGTAGGCATTGGTGCTAACGTCTGAGCACTCTCAGCTATGAGAGCTGAAGGTGGCGCTGTAGCCTGTGGAGAGTCCATCAGTGCCACATGTTTAGGTGGCTCCGTCAGTACCGTGGTGGAGATAGGCTTCCCTTTGGCTCTCAACTTCAAGCCTGCCTGCTTGGGGTCATTAGCTTTCTCGGTATGCATGGTACTGGAGGATCCCAGTGCCTTGTATGTACTTAGTGTGGCACAGTTGGTACCAAGGACATAGAATGAGCTGGAGACATTCTTTTTTGGTGGCTCTTTCAGAGGAGAAGGTGATGCCCATTTCCTTGCTGCTTTTCTAGAGGATGGAGCCTTCCTCTGTGAGGAGGGGAAATCTGTTTTTCAGAAGGGGTCATCGGAGACCAGTGTCCAGAGGAAGTTGGCTGTCTGGTGTCGGATGCCAAGTGCAATGATTTCTCCATTAGAAGACGTCTGAGTTTCAGTTCTCTGACTTTCCTGGCACGGGCCTTTAAGTTGCGGCAGTGAGAGAAATTTTGTGGGACGTGTATCTCACCAAGGAACCGGACACACTGGGAGTGTCCGTCAAAGATAGGACCAGACCCTCCTCTGTTCCTTCTCAATTGTCTTTGGCCTGAGATGGAGCTCCCAGCAGCGTTACACTTGATAGTTAGCTTTAGTGTTAGAATAGCCTATTTAGTACTCTAGTTAGATTTAGTTAATCCTTTCTCCTCTTAATTTTTTCCCTGCTCTTTACCCACATTTGATTACCATTTAGATAGTGTCTGTTCACCCTTATGGCAGACTCGCTACAGTTCAAACCATGGCCAGTTCACCAGGCTTTAAGCGCTGCCTTTCCTGCTGGGAGGGGATCCGTGTAGTGCTAGATAGGCACTGACAACGGCTTGAGATGGGGAGAGCGCATGCGTGACCCAGACGAGCACTGCTACTGAAATTCTCCAATTAAGGGCACTGGGACATACACTCACCTGAAGTGGAGCACTCACAGGAACACTCCTTGAAGGAGAACTGAGACATGGGGAATAGTTGGAGCATTAGTCTCAAAATTTTCAGGTTCTTTTTTGTAGGTATGCTAAAAATGCAGGATCAGAGAGTAAAGAGGTACTTAACTTGGTAAGAGGAGTATGCCCAATGAGGGCCAAAGAAATAAGTACATGTGCATGATCTTGCAGCAGTTGTTCCAATGCTGTAATCCAAATTAATCATGGGTTACTATAAAGCAACCTAGTTGAGACCAGCTGGACTATACTGTAGAAAAGAAAGAATAATCTCTGGCTGTGGGATTACACAGCATGCAAATTTCATGCAGACTCAAATCTGGATCACCTGACACATTCTGGAATTCCTACCGTGAGAGAGAGGGAAATGTATGCTGATTGGTCCAGAATTGGATCCACTACTTCACTGAAATCAACAGCAATGACAAAGGTGCAATGTCCCACATCATTCAGATCAGCAAGACAGACATGGAAAGTATTAGGTTTGTCACAATTAGGGCGTATAGGTAATAGCTAAAACAACTGTTGAATTCTCAGTTCAGTCTTCAATATTAGATCTACCATTTTATCTGTCCTAGTATCAGTACCCTTGGAGTTATATCAGCTAGGGACTGTAGCCCAACCTAGTCTCTTTGCAGTTTAGCAACCTCAGTCTCTATCAAATGTGTCTCTGCTGGGAGCATGACCAATTCAATCTGATCTCTTTTAAGCATCAAGTAGATTTTTACCCCTCTCTTAAATGGACTATTTAGTCCCCTCTCATTCCAGAAGACACGCTTAATTGTCAGAATAATTGTGTACTTAGCACTAGAACAGATTGTGCACAAGGGTATTTTATACAGTTAAAAAGTTATAAGAGAACAGTGGAAAGATAACCTTCACCAGTCCTCCCCCTCCACAGCACCCCTGAGAAGAAAATAACCCCAAGATTCAGTTGTAATGTTCAAGTATTAGTCCAACAACCAGGGTACTTGAAGGTTGACAATCTTAATATTTTGCCTGGGCCAGCCCACTGATATACACCATAGTATCAAGCACAACAAGTCCTCAGCCAGGTAGGCGAGGATTGAGACAACAATACCTGCAGGGTATCCTTTAACAGAGAGGTTCAGCAGATACATGGACCAGGCCATAGACACAATCCCAACTATACGCAAACCAAACTATAACACTTATTAAAAAAGATTCAGTGGATATACTTGCAGTTCTTTGAGTCCAGTGTATACCTCATACATATTTTGTTAACATCTGACATTTTATCAACACTGGCTTGTAAGCAACTCAATGGGGGAAGGAAGAAAGGAGGTGGGTGATACAGGGGAAAGCGGTCAAGTTTAAATACCATGCAGAGCATAGAAGACAGACATTCAGCTGTATGCACAGAAAGTCACTGAATGCATTCTACATTATGACTAGTTGATCAAACCATTTCAAACAGCACTGTCAGGAAATAAGTATACCCAAAGAATCTGTTCTTTCAACCAATGTGACCACACCAGAGTTTCACTGCAACCCTCTGTATTGGCCAGGGAATGGGGCTCTGGCTATAGCACCAATGAAGAAAGATCAGACACTAATAATCCATTATGTTCACAATGTGCACAATCCATTTAAAAAACCTTACTCCAGGATCCTGGTAGTACTCAGTCTAGCTACTGCGAAATTCCGGCATAATCTGTGTTGGATTTTACATTGCGGGAGCTGGGCTTCCTGACAATGATGAAGCAGCTGAAGATCAAGAATCTCAAATCTTCCTCCTTAGGTAGCGAGCCAATATAATTTAAACAGGGTGTTTTAGCCACTGAGGAGTACTCAAAGGGTAAGATGTCTTGAATTGGATTATGGCACCTAATGGATTATCTCTGAAGAGAGCTAGAAAAGAACAGGATGCAATCTTGGCCAGATGTTGATCTGCTGTGCTCTCTCTTTGGTAAGGTAAATTGCAGTACTTTCCCCCCATGGGTTGGCAAATTAGAGCACATTAGACATTTAGAATTCTAGGAGCCCAACAGAAAAAAGGAAATAGGGAGAGAAATTGAATCCACAGGCCATTAGTTCCAGATAGTTAAATTTGTTAGGAGTTCATTAGAGGTCACAAATGTAGTTTGTTTGTTTTAAACACAAGCATGTAGTGAGAAGAGGCTGCTAATCTTGTTGTAGCCCATTAAACAAGTTTTCTACCTTTTGAGACTTTTACCAATCATGGTCTCCTCTCAGTGCTTTACATGAGACATAGTTGAAAACTCCATATAGTAAGTATTTAAGGCCTTTTTGCCATGTTTCTTGAATTATTAAAGGCAGTCCTGCACTCAACATCTCTAGTGAGAGTCTGAAAAATCATGATCTTAGCATTCAAAGCACCCCACAGTGTTTTCCCCAGGAATTGAAATTAGGGGGGGGGTGTTCAAATTTACAATGGGGGGGGTCAAGCTGATGCGGGGTGAGACCGTGAGGGTGAAGGTGGGCTGTATGGCACCATAGTAAAAACTGAAAAATGTTTCATGACCATTTTATTAGATTTTAAAATCATCACAAATTAAAGTTGGCTACTTAAGCCTTCTATGAAGCACTACATCTACATCCTTCTTGGTTTCTTGTTATAATTTTGCGCAACTCTGTTAATGAACTTCTTGAATGCAATGCATTCATCTTTGGTGGCTTCTCATGTGTCCGGTACTTCCATTCCTTCAACTGATATGCTCATTAGTTCGTTCACATGATCAGGCAGAAGGCAACTTCTTTCAAAACACAAAATTCTATTCAATGATGAAAAAGAACGCTCAACTGTAGCTGTTGTGACTGGGAGTAGCAAGAGATGAATTCCAACTTCTTTCATTTCAGCCCAGGAAACATAGCATAAAGATCGGGTTGAGCCACTGGTGATGATAAAAAATAAGTTGAAGTCAAACCTTCATTCATTCGTCGTATGATATTCCACTCTGTGTTCAAATTCTCTATTCTGTCCTGAGCACATGGCAGTCCCATTGGTGATAGTACCTCACTCCACTCAACTGTCGGTGTTTTATAAAAGACAGGCATCTGTAAAAGCTATGTAGAGGTTGAGTAGAATCTAGAAGTCGGTGTTGTAGATTTTTAAGAATCAAGTCTGTGTACTTTTTCAGTTGTCTTAACAAACACTTCTTGTCCTCTTCACTTAAGGATTCAATATTAATGCCTTCATTAGTCAACTTCTGGACTGAAGTCTTTGCTTCTTCCAGTACTTTTTCAATGGATAGCTCTCTGATTGATCCAAATGTAGCTTCTATTGCTGGACAAAGATCTACTACTGTTGTAGCAGATGCCTAGATGGTATTGTTTAATGACCCAAGTGGTTTCAACAGTAGACTTACAAGACAGAGGTTGGCAATAGTCTTTTCTGAATGTAGTAGCAAAAGTAATCCACCAGCCTCACTACTTAGATCCATCCCATCTTGGTAAAAAAAAAAAGGAGTTCTTGTGGCACCTTGAGACTAACAAATTTATTTGAGCATAAGCTTTCGAATGCATCCGATGAAGTGAGCTGTAGCTCATGAAAGCTTATGCTCAAATAAATTTGTTCATCTCTAAGGTGCCACAAGTACTCCTTTTCTTTTTGCGGATACAGACTAACATGGCTGCTTCTCTGAAACCCATCTTGGTAGATACTTTCCAAAGCCAGTAATAATGGCTGGAATAATTTTAAGAAAACAGCCAAGGATCGCTCATGAGAAAGTCAAAGGGTTTTCCCAGGTTGAACTACTTTGAACTTCAGTCCCAGTGTATCTTCTATATTTTCCAAGATATTCAGTCTTTTTTGACTCTTGCTGAAAAAAGAATATAATAAAGACATTACATTTATAGCTTTTTAAATGTCTTTTGAAGAGTCTGCAGCTCGTACTAGCGCTAGTTGGAGTAGACAGCCTCTGCAGGGTGTATAGGAGAGATTAAGGTTACACTTTTCTCTGAGCAAAGCTTGTGCTCCGCCATGTCTTCCGGAGAAGTTTGCAGCCCCATCAAATGCACAAGCAGCCATCTGTTTGGGGTCCAATTGACAAGCATTTAACTCTTCTAAGATGTGGGTTGTCACAGATGTAGCTAATCTGTCTCTATAATTTGAACATCTAGAAATGCATGTACTGGCCTACCACTGACATCAAGATAACGTACACAATAACTTAATACTTTATGACCATTTGCACTGGTGCATTCATCAGCCATGTATGCAAATTTTCTGAATGCGGTGAGAGTTCTTCACTTTTTCAACTGTTGAGTCTTTCACTGTTGCACCACATGCGTCTAGCCAGTCAGTTGAGTTTCTTGCAGTGACAGTGAGCATTTGCTGGTTCGGAACCAGTGTTCAACTTCAGGATGAACAAGTGACAATGCACTTAACATTGGCCTTCAGTTTGTGATGTGTGGTATTTCTTGCCTAAATAGAAAGGATAATGCCACAGCCATGTTTGTTCGCATGAACTGTGTTGTGTAACAGCTTCATTAACACTCACCGGTGTAGTCCTTGGTCAGTGGAGACCCAGAGTTCAGAGATGTTTTCACATAAGTTCACCTCCCAGGTAGGGAGCAAGAAGACACCCTGTTCGTTCCTCCAGCTGCTCACTGTTCATTCTGGCCACTGTTGTTCGTTGTGCCACCGTTCACTCCATCGCTCTGTTGCCAATGGCCCTGAGCCATCACCTTCTGCTGCCACCTGCCACTGTGACCTCTGCGAGTTGGTCTCTTGAGGTTCCACCCAGCTCTCAGTGATTTCAGCTGAGTGGGGGAACCTGGCTGCTAGTGCAGGCTGGGCCGTCTCTTCCACAGAAACACTATCCCACAGCAGGTCTAAGCACTTAGACCTGATTTCAGCTGTAGTGGTCACTTAACAGAACAAAAGACTATTCACGGAGCCTAACCAGTTTTGTCTTTAAACAGTGGAGAGGGGCAGGTCAAATAGTATCTGTGACTCAGGCAGACCATCAAGCAAAACACCTGTCCCCACCCTCTCTCTTGATGCCCTCAATTAGCACACTAAGTACAATTCTACTGCCCTTTACTCATACAATAAGAATAACAACATTTCATTACCCCCCACATTCAAGTGATCTGTAAGCCAACCCCAGCCAAAATCTATCACTTGGGCAACACAGCTCTATTTGCTGGATACCTAGGTAGATTAGGTGTGAAAGTAAATACAATCTGGTCCTGAAGGCTTTCCCCCCAGCCCATCACTGGCTGTCAGGGAGAGCTCATTTAGACTTTGCTTACAAATCATAATTTGAAATTATTAGGTTGGCCAACATTACCAAAATGAATGCATTGACATGGTCATAAAAACAACAGCTGTATAAAGAAGCTAGTCTATGTTCATACTTTTAAAATCTATTATACTTTTTCAGATACACGTATTTTATGATACACTTTATATGCTTTTAAAGTGTGTATTAATGTTTCAATTTCAATTCAAATTTCCAAACAAGCACTAAATTGGCAACACTGCATGTAACTAGTTCACAAAACTGGGGGGGGGGAGTTGGGGGAAATTCAGGGGGGATAAACACACCCATAGGAGGGGTGTAGGAAAATCCCTGCCCACCACAGTTCTCTCCTCTCTCTAGCTTTCTGCATAACAAGCTCACTAACAATAAATTTCAGGAAATTGACAATACTAGCTCTTGGTTTATCCCCGGGGCACACCTACAGGCATAATCTACAATTCTACAAAGGCATAATCCTCTGGAAAGTCCAGAATCCCTGTGAGAAACCAGGGTGTGAATTCCAGGGGTTTGCCCCTCTCAGCTCCCACCAGAAACCCCAAATTCTCAGATTATTATGACAATCTTTTTTCAAAGTTCGCACTCTTGCAGAATTAGGCCTAACAGTCTACCTGCTTGTTCCCTGAGGTCATTCTCTATTGGTCTTCTGACATGTACTACTTTTAAACTGAAATTCTAGAGAAGCCGTGTTTGCAGTGGTTTTGTTCTTTGAATTAGAAGCTGGCAAGCCTCTGAAAGTAATGAGTCTTGTTCCCTCACTGTCATTCCTGATGCTCTATGAGGAAATTCCTAAATAGCACTGAACTCCCTCAACTTCCACTGATGTTAATGGGCCAAACTTTGAGGTGCTGAGTATTTTCAACTCCCATTGACTTTACTGAGAGTTGATGATGCTAAAGACCTTGTGTAGATTTGAAAGATCAAATATGCAACATCTAGGCTGAATTAAATGGGAAAACCAGAAGTGTATACCCTGAGTGACCACTGTCTTTTTTAACTTAAAAAACATTTGAAGATCCTCATCAAGTTGACATATTAGCCTGTGAGCCTAGTTGGGGCCACAGCTGAACACGAGCACTCTGAAAAAAGAGCCTTGCCTCATCCTTGGGACAATTCACTCGTGTTAATTTCTTTCTCTGTTTGCTGACAACCCCCAAAGGAGCAGACTGTTCAGCCTCTTATGACTGCACCGGCCTGGTGGAACACCTGGACATCGCAGAGCAGATGTCTAGGTGAGTGCAAGGGCCTAGCCCGGGAACACCCTTGGAAAAGAATCCAGTGACTGAGGCATCTGCAGAAAGTTTCAACTTTTGCAAGGTCAGGCATTAGTCCATTTCAGGGTGGATAAAAATCAATGATTTAAAAAAAAATCAGATGTTTTAAATTTAAATTGGATTTTTTTTTATAAAATGCTTTTTGAGGAAAAAAAACTATCTAAAGATAGCTTTAATTAAGATACATTGCAACTCAAAGATATCTGATCATGGAATAGGGGTTATAAATTCTAGTTCTATAGTATGAGACAATATATTCATGTAATGTTTAAGAAAAGTTTTGTAAATGAGTTCCAATAGTTTACGGATCAGAGACCCAATCTTATGGGGTTCCAGGGGCTTCTGTATAGATTATTTAGGTTAATCTGTCTATCTACCCAATGGGACTCAGTGCTTAGTCTAGAAGATATCATCAGAGATGTTTAGTTTTGCAGTTCTCAAACTGTGGATTTGTGTCTCCAGAGATGACAAGCCTGTTAACAGCATACATGTTTTAAAATAAATAAATAAATAAATAAATAATATGTAGAGGTGAGAAATAACAGACCTCAGCCCTATAGTCCCTCTGCAAATTTGTGCACACAGAGTCAATCCCTTACCTCTCTCTAAAAGTGCAAAGTTTCAATAAGTTCAATTAATAGAAGATTGTTGGGGGTGGAATACATCTGGACAGGGAGAAGAAGTCTGGAGATAAATGTGAGAAGGGAGGGACAGGCAGTAGAAACAAAAGTGAAACTGTTTGAGCAGCATATTCCAAAAGTCTTGAGGTCTTTCTGAGTATAGCCTTCATTGATTTGAGATCTACCATACCATTCTCTCACTGGAAGGGAAAACCTATAATGGCAGCAGGCCATAAAAGAGACCTAGTTTGGAAATATTTTAATGAAGTTCCTCTACCTCTGGGTAAAACAGGGATGTGTGCAAAATGCAAACAGTGCAACAAAGAAATGCAAGGCCTGATTGACCGAATGAAACAACATCATGAGATGCTTCTCAGGAGGAAGCTACATTGAAGATGATGAAAGGAACATGTCTGAACATGCAGGATCTTCAGGTTAGTAAACTTTTTTATTTCATACTTCTTTCTTAAGGATTGCCTGTCTTCCTTCTGGACTATTCTTGAATTCTCATGTTTGAGCAAAAAATATAGTTGTTACTCTATAGTACTATCATTTTAGATGCAGTTGTGATAAAAAATAAATAGCTAAATTAGCAGATCTTCCTTTTACAATTTCACCTTTGAAGTAGTACTGAGTGTCAGTGAATGCAATGAGTAATACTAAATGATACTAAATACTAAACTATTGTGGTAATAATTAAATAACTGCATTGACTTATTTTGTTTAGGAGAAATCATCCTCAACATCCAGGATTCGGAAGACTATCCACCCTCAAGATCACCATCATTTTCTATAGTTTCAGAGTTATCTGCCAATGATAGTGTTTCAGTCACATCATGTATAGCCACAGGATATCACCTGTAGCAAAAAGAAAAAAAAATCTCCATCATCCAGAAACAACCATAATTAAGTTTGTGATAAGAACCAGCAGATAACAAAAAACGGTACCTGATGAAAAAATTGCCCAGTTTGTTTATGCAACAAACTCTCCTTTCCATATGATTGAGAAACCAGACTTCATTAACATGGTTCAGTCATTAATACCAGGATACAGCCCACCCAACAGAGCAGATGTCACAGGCAAATTGCTGGATAAAGTGTATGAAAGAGACATTGAGCAGTGTGCAAAAGGTCTAGAGGGTAAAATTGTTAACCTGAGTCTTGATGGGTGGAGCAATGTCCACAATGATCCTGTTGTATGTGCTTGTGTGACAGAAGAAGGAGGAAATGTCTTTCTTACAGAAACAATTGATACATCAGAAAATGCACACACAGCAGAATACTTACAAGCAGTAGCAGTAAAAGCTATAACAAAATGTGAAAAAAAATTCAAATGTCTAGTACGCAGCTTGGTCACAGGCAATGCTGCAAATGTATCCAAGATGAGAAGAAATTATTTAGAAGAGAGTGAAGAGAGTCCCAAGCTAATAACATACAGCTGCAGTGCTCATTTGATGCATCTCCTAGCAAAAGACTTTAGTGTTCCAGAAATAAAGGTTAATGTTGTTGAAATTGCAAAATACTTCTGTAACAAGCACTTTACAGCAGCTGCTCTGACAAAAGTGGGAGGAACCAAGCTAACTCTCCCACAAGACGTGCGATGGAACTCAGTAGTGAACTGTTTTGAGCACTATATCAGGAACTGGCCTAATCTAATGACAGTTTGTGAACAAAATTGTGAAAAAATATATGGCACTGTCACAGCCAAAGTTCTCAACATTGGGCTTAAGAGAAATGTTGAACACATGCTGAATACCCTAAAACTTATTTCTGTAGTCTTGAACAAAATGTGGGGAGCAGAGGGTTGGACTAGATGATTTGCTGAGGTCCTTTCCAACTCTGATATCCTATGATTCTATGATTCTAAATAGCTGTTTTATTGCTGACACTGTTGAAATTTGGAAGGAACTGAGTGAGATCTTAAAAAGAGAAATATGCAATGACAGAGTTAAATTACGAGCATTAAAAAAACAAATGGGACAAGCACTATCTCCAGCTCATTTTCTTGCAAATATTCTCAATACTTGGTACCAGGGTCAAACCTTAACTGCTGAAGAAGAAGAGTTGGCTATGAAATGGACATCCAGCAATCAGCCCTCCATAATGCCAACTATAATAAATTTCAGAGCTAAGGGTGAACCATTCAAGAAATATATGTTTGCTGCTGATGTTTTAAAGAAAGTCACACCAGTGAAGTGGTGGAAGTCACTTAAGCACTTGGATTCAGAGACTGTTGAAGTGATAATCTCACCTTTAACAGCAGAAGCTTCTTCTGCCGATGTAGAAAGAATATTTTCTTCCTTTGGACTAATTCATTCCAAATTGAGAAATTGTTTGGGACCTGAAAAAGCAGGAAAGCTTGTTTTTCTTTTCCAAATTATGAATAAACAGAAAAATGAAGGTGAAGACCACTGAGTTAGCTGCAGAAGCCAATATTTTAAAGTTTCACATATTGACCTGGCTGACATAGTTGATTTAATTTTTTTTAATATTTCATTTAATGATTTTAGTTAAAAATAATTTTAACAAAAACAAACCTGTTTTTAAAAAACGTGAACGTTTAACTAAATTCAAAAATGCATATGCTTGTTTTGTTAAAATATTATAAGTTTGCTGTTGAAGAAAAAAATCCAGAATACATAACATTGTTGTTTTAGTTAAATAAAACAATTTAAATGTCTGTCTGGTGATGTTCTCCTCCTAATACAGCATGGCCAGAAATTCCTCCAAATATTAATGATTAACCTGTTGAATTGGAGATGGTTCATCTCCCAATGACTTCATAAATATCTGCTTCAATTACCTTTGGTAAAAGAAATAACCAAACAATCATTCATTTTCTGATATACTTGTTAAACTAATTTGAAACATTTTCAAAATAAATCACTTTAAAAATGTCTAGTGTGTACCTTCTAAAAATAAAACCTACATCTATCTCTGAGTTATGAAGAATATGTATTAAGGTTATAACAGCCAACAAGAATGCACTTTTATGTAGAAATCTATGATTAAACTGAGTCTTCCTGGTTAGTGATTTAAATCATGACTTAAATCATTTTGATTTAAATCAAATCCATCCTGGTCCATTTAATCTCTCTTTTATGCTTTCAATATCATTTAATAGCTTTGTTAGGTAGAGACCACTCTTTAGCAGCCACCTATAGCTGAACATCACTCCTGAGTTATAGCTACAAACTCTGGGAGCAGATGATCGTACAAAGATCTACACCCATGACAGAATCACTTTTGAGTGATATGCAGGCAGGTTTTCAACCAAACTGAAGCACCTGTGATCAAATGTTAACACTTACTACATACACTGAGAATGGATTTCAAAAGAAGAAAATTGGAGCTGTCATTTTTGACTTTTCAGCAGCCTTTGACAACATCTGGAATACTGGCACGCTGTATAAGATGTCAAGAGTTTTTCTTAAATGAGTTGTCGTGGCAACTGGACCGCTGCTCTGAGGTAGGCATTTTCAGGTGGCTCTGGGCCAAAAACCAGCACCTGGAGATTCCAGGAAAACAGACTCCCACAAGACTCGGTTCTGGCACCAATTTTATTTCATATATTCATCAATGACTTACCGAACAGCATCCGCAAGTGGTTCATGTGATAGCTGCTTGACCTCAACGGACTGACTTCCAAAAGGCTGAAGAGAACCAGAACAATGATACGACTGCCTTCTGTGACTGTTTCAAGAAAGGGAGACTGAAACCAAGTGCATCAAAGATCATATCAACATCCTTCCACTTACATCATGCTCAGAGCCAACCTGAGAATAACGTCTTTTTGAATGGTCAGTGGGCTAGCACATGATTCAAAGCCAGTATATCTAGATTGCATCCTCACATACAAATACTATCTCATTAAAGGTTTCAGAGTAACAGCCGTGTTAGTCTGTGTTCGCAAAAAGAAAAGGAGTACTTGTGGCACCTTAGAGACTAACCAATTTATTTGAGCATAAGCTTTCGTGAGCTACAGCTCACTTCATCGGATGCATCGGATGAAGTGAGCTGTAGCTCACGAAAGCTTATGCTCAAATAAATTGGTTAGTCTCTAAGGTGCCACAAGTACTCCTTTTCTTTTTATCTCATTAAAGTATCCCAAGAGATCAAGAACTGAAACTGTCTCCTGAACAAACTGTTCTTATGCTCCTGGGGACCCAGTGAGCAAACACTGAGTAGTTTGGGACTCTTTCTGATACGCAGTGGCAAATACAGTGTCCCAGTTAGGTTAAACTCTGCCCACATTGGACTAGTAGACACAGCTTAATCATACCATGAGAATCATTGAAGAATTGAAGCCATCAGAACTTGTAGTTACCAGTCCTAGCCAATATTTCTCCACCTAACATCCAGCATCAGAATGCAGCCAACAAACAGATCTTTAAGGTACAATTGCCACTGTTCAGAAATACATAGAATGCATTCCACCACTGACTGTGTAGCAGAAATCTTAACTGAACAGTGCTGCACACTGTCCATCCAGCTGATACTATCAGACCACTATGGCAGAGAGAATGGGAAGAGCCTCTGCCACTACCTGGAACTCCTACATCATCATCAGGTTGGATGAACAGCTCCCTGGCTTTGGGCTCGCATGCCACCTCTGAATCCAGTTTAACAGATTCAGGTGTGGTGTGGTGGGCTGTACCAAGGCCAGCCATGCCTGGGGCATCCAGGGCAATCCACTGTGCATCTGTGGGGCTGTGGAAGATGCTACATACAAACTGGATGGTTGCTCTTTTTGTAGTGAGTTCCCCAGAGATCTTCTAAAGTTGAACACTGCTGATTCAGAGGCCATTTATTAGCTTGAGATCATTTAAGCTGTTTGTTTGGGTTTGTTGTGCCCACATAGAATCACTAGATATAATAAATTTAAGAGTATTCCCATTTTATCCACAATTGTTTGCTCACTGCGGTGAGGTCTACAGTAAGCCAGCAGCTAGAGTTGTCAGAATTTTAAAATCAAACAGACTTAGAAAAATTACAAAAATAAGTTGACTGTATTGGAGTGCTATAGTTTTACTTGGATATGAAAAGAAAAAATGCTTGTAAGATGAGCAGCGTGGATTCAACAATATCTCATTTTGCTGTGAGTTGGGACCATTGCCAAGGGACAAAGATTAAGTGTTGTAAAACTACTGAAAACTGACATCATTAACATTCAATATAAAAATATTGCAGTAAATTAGGTGACACTCATACACTGAAGCTCCAGTTTAATTAAACTTAATAGCAAACAAATAATTTGGCCAACCTGTACAAATCGAGATGTTTACTGGTCCTGAAACCAAGCACTGGTCTTAGAAATATATTTTTTCTGATGATTTGTCCATCTCCAAGTTTCAACCCCATCAACCAACCTGATCCCAGCAACTGAAAGCCACAACTGTGCCAATCATCCCATCCTCCCCCATCAGTATCTGAAGCCTATGCTTGCAGCATGTCATCTTGGCTTGTGGCCTAGCTTATCTACCTCCCTGGTTCTCTGACTAGTAGATCAAGCGCTCTCTGGATGTGCTTTCACTCACTGTACTACTCCTGATAATGTTAAAGCACCAGGGTGGAATAAAAATCAATGATTTTTTTAAAAATGTGTTTGGTTATTTTTGTTTAAAATAAAATTGGTTTTAATTTAATACAGGTTCACTTTTTCAAACTAAATCCATTTAAAATTCAATTTGAAAGTGACAACCTATAGTATGACCGAAACTTATTATAATCTATTAAAGTCATTTAAATGCAGCAATTATATACTGATTAATATATTTTTGTAAGTTTTAAAGAAAGTCAAACAACTGAACTGCTGGAAGTCACTGGTTAAGCACCTGCAACCAGAGTTTGAAGTGCTTAACCAGCTTTTGACAGCAATAGCCTTTTCTGAAGGTACAGAAAGAATATTTTCTTCATTTCAGTTTATTCAGCTACAGTAGGACCTCAGAGTTATGAACACTAGACTGACCAGTCAACCACACACATCATTTGGAACTGACCAGTCAACCACACACATCATTTGGAACCGAAACCGAAAGTACACAATCAGGCAACAGCAACAGAGGAGGGGAAAAAAGCAAATACAGTATGTGTACTGTGCTATATGTAAACTACTAAACAAATAAAGGGAAAGCAGCATTTTTCTTAGTTAAGTTTCAAAGCTGTACTAAGTCAATGTTCAGTTGTAAACTTTTGACAGAACCATACAATTTTGTTCAGAGTTATGAACATTTCAAAGTTACAACCAACCTCCATTCCCAAGATGTTTGTAACTCTGAGGTTCTACTGTAGTTCAATATAATAACTGGTACATTCAAAGTTAAGAAACCAACCGGTAGTTGAAAAAGCAGGCAAGTTTGTTTCCTACTTCTAACCTTTGAACAAAAATTAGGTGTGAGGATCAGACCTACTAATTCTAGAGTTTTGATGGACACGGTGACCAGAAATAATTAGTTCACTTCATTAATCAAAGAAAATGCTTCATTTGTTTAATAAATGAGTTAGTTTTAAATGTAACATGTTTTGATAAACTTTTTTATTAAGTATCTAGCACTTTTAGGGACAGTTTATTAATAAAATTAAAATGCTGGTTTTGTTTATTTAATTGAATTTTAATCCAAACAGCACTTGACACAAAGAACAAGTAAAAATTGATCATTTAGTAAGAAATGCATCTGTAAGCAGTATCTGAATGAACTACCCCTGACAGCTAGTTCGGGAGGGGAAAGACTTCAGGAGCAAACTGTATTTACATGAACACACCTACTCTTCATAAGTATCTAGCAGACAGGAATTGCGTAGCTCCAAGTGATCAACTTTGGCTGGTGTTGGGTTACAAATCATTTTAATATTGAATGCACGGGGAGTAAAATGTTGTTATCTTCACTGTATGACTAAAGAGGAGCAGAACTGTGCTGACCTTGTCCCAATTGAGGGGTCACCCGAAGCTGAAAGGAACTTGCTAAGCCAAGGGCTCGAATGCCAGACACCTGTGAAAGTGTGGGGCAGGGCAGGACAGGTGCCCCAGGAGGTGTGGACTCTCCCCAAGGGTCCCCAGTCTGGTTTGACCTGTTCCTCCCCACTGTTCAAAGACAGAGATAAATAGGCTTCATTAGGAGCCTTTTGTTATATTAAAGTGTTCAAATGAGAGCTGAAATGACTTGTGGTAGGGCAGTGTTTCTGCCCAGTCTACAAAGAGCTGAAAATCACTAAGAGATTGATGTGCAGCGGTCACAGCAGAGAGGCAGGTGGCAGCAGAAGGTGACTGACAGTCGGCTGGCGAACGAGTGACTGACGAGGTGGTAAGCAAAATGAGCAGCTGGCCAGCAGAGAGGAATTGCGGCTAGCGGGGGCGGTCAGTGGAGAGGAACCATGTCTGGTGGGGTAGACAGACAGAGCAAGTGCTCAAGCAAGGTGCCTTCTTCTCCGGGTGGGAGGAAAACTCACACAGATGCACCTCTGAACCCTAGGTCCTCACAGACCAAGGACAGCCACTCTGAGTGGGGTATGGTGAGGGAGCAGAAAGGGGCACAGAATAGGAACTGTTGGTTGTAGAGCTCAAGAACATGAGGCAGAAGGCACTGCCCCACACATTGGGGTGGGTGTCCTGCTCACAGTTTTATGATTATGAATCCCACTTGTGGCATTTTCTCTAATTGGGTGACTTCCCTCCTTTCCTTAAAAGTTTCTTTTCTACACTCAGATTCTGTATTTGTGAGTGGGGAAGTATTGCCTCTCAGAGGCGCCCAGGGATGATGTGTAATTTTCCAAGGTCACTGGGTGGGGGCTTGAGCTGGTTCTGTGTTGTATTGTTGAAAAGGAACCCCTACATATTGAACCCGGCCCTGTTGCTGTCGGCTCCATTGGGCAGAAGGGTTACACATCATTCACCATTTGCTAACATAATTTAAAAAGTAAAAATTAAGAATCTGAATAAATGCAAGCAAAGCTACAGAACTGCTTAAATCTATGTGTATAAATATATTGTATCCTCTATATTAGCTAAAAGAAGCAAAAAAATGTAAAGACTGTATTTAGTTACAAACATGTTTTATTGGTTACTTATGAATGAGAATCAATTTTTCTTTAGGAAAGTAACTAAAAAGTACAAATACAAAACATTATCAAAACTGACAATTTGAATCAAGGTTTCCTGCTTCCTGATTTAAACCAGGATTAAAAACAGTGATTTAAATAGCTGATTTAAACCAATCCACTCTGTAAAGCACTCTGAGAAGGAGCAGAAATGGCTTTTCCCCTGACTGCAGTCAAACTTTAAACACAGCCGAACAGTGCTACTAAAGTAAAGGTCACTCACACTAATGTGTTTTACCCTATCAGGAGTGGCACTGTACAGCACAAAGCTATAGAAACCACATCTAGAAAAAAATACCTCTTCCAGTGCTTATACTTCTTTCCCATGTGTTCAGCAACAGGATGTTAGAAAGGAATGGAAGATGAGACAGAAAAAAAAGAGAGAGGAATAATGCATATAAATTGTCCAACAAGCCCCCACCTCCACCCAATCTCCCTATCCCTCCCCCCACCCCACCCCACACCAGTATTTGAATTATGCTCAGTAAATGTTAGATCATATCACTTGCAACACTATCAGGCAACACAAATCCTCCAGTTCAAACTCATAAATTATAACCAATCCTCAACAATAGATGTTTCTGTCTGGAGTTTTACTGATTAGCCTTTATTATAATTTATGAGTCTGGCCTGGAGGTTTTGTGGCCTGACCTTTATTTTGCTGGTTTGGTTTAGTGTTTTTATCTGGGATTATTAAATCATGTACATATTTAATCTGAATACTGTATTTAGTAGAAAGTAAACACAGAATCAGTTATTTTCAGTGAAATCAAAATTGAGGATGTGATAATGTGTATGTGACATATATTACAGAATGCATATGTATGGTTGGTCCTGCATAATTATGTATAACAAAAATAATACTTAGCACTCATATAGCACCTGAGGAACTCAAACCAATGTATAAAATGGACTAGTACTATTAACTTTATTTTACAAGTGAGGAAACAGTCACAGAAAAGCTGTGTTCAAAGTCATGCCTCAAGTAAGTGTCAGTGTCTGTGGAATTAAGCATTATGCTCAGCACTATTCCCATTAATAAGCAATTTTTTCAGGATTTGTCCCTATGTATGCAATACAGAGTGTATTGCAGAAAACGTAATATAAACTCTGTTGCATATGTTCATTTAAATATAATGTGAATCAGAAATCATTCTGAGGGACAGAAACTATTCAAATCACAGAATCTAATTACACATTTTAAAAGACACTACTTCAAGTGAGACCACTATGTGTTGCAGTAATTTAGAATGAAGTTCAATTCTGTCATGTAAAAGGAGGCTGGATTGGGCTGAAGAGGATATAGGGCGATCTTTTCTCCCCCACCCCCATAATTTAGCTATTTTTTTACATGTGTAAGACCACAAGATATGTCCCACCTTCCATTCCTTGCAGCCTTGATAATGAATTAAAAACACCACTAATATAAACCAGAGAAGCAGCAGCAGCAGCAATCCCATAAAATACAATAAAAATTAAATGAGCCACAAATTGCAGCAAAAATACCCCACCTGTTGTTAAACATCGCCGTACAAACAGCCTTTCCCTCCCTAAAAGGTCCCTTAAAAGATGAGCCTTGCAGTATACCCTCAAGGTCAACACATTCAGGCTATTTCAGACAGGGGATGCCATGCGGGGAACAGCACATTCCAAAGGACAGGCATCCTAGCAGAGAACACTGCCAGCAGCCCCCTTCTGTTTTCAGTTTGAGCCCCTCAGTTCTCAGCTGCAGCAATATGACACCAGGAGAGAGGCAGTCTTTCAAGTAGATAGATAAACCATCTACAGCTCTCGTCCCCTAAAGCCCCTACTCTACTTGCGCTATATTGATGACATCTTCATCATCTGGACCCATGGAAAAGAAGCCCTTGAGGAATTCCACCATGATTTCAACAATTTCCATCCTACCACCAACCTCAGCCTGGTCCAGTCCACACAAGAGATCCACTTCCTGGACACTACAGTGCTAATAAACAATGGTCACATAAACACCACCCTATACCGGAAACCTACTGACCGCTATTCCTACCTGCATGCCTCCAGCTTTCACCCTGACCACACCACACGATCCATCGTCTACAGCCAAGCTCTGCGATACAACCGCATTTGCTCCAACCCCTCAGACAGAGACAAACACCTACAAGATTTCTGTCAAGCTTTCTTACAACTACGATACCCACCTGCTGAAGTAAAGAAACAGATTGATAGAGCCAGAGGAGTTCCCAGAAGTTACCTACTACAGGACAGGCCTAACAAAGAAAATAACAGAACGCCACTAGCCGTCACCTTCAGCCCCCAACTAAAACCCCTCCAACGCATTATTAAGGATCTACAACCTATCCTAAAGGATGACCCAACACTCTCACAAATCTTGGGAGACAGGCCAGTCCTTGCCTACAGACAGCCCCGCAACCTGAAGCAAATACTCACCAACAACCACATACCACACAACAGAACCACTAACCCAGCAACCTATCCTTGCAACAAAGCCCGTTGCCAATTGTGCCCACATATCTATTCAGGGGACACCATCACAGGGCCTAATAACATCAGCCACACTATCAGAGGCTCGTATACCTGCACATCCACCAATGTGATATATGCCATCATGTGCCAGCAATGCCCCTCTGCCATGTACATTGGTCAAACTGGACAGTCTCTACGTAAAAGAATAAATGGACACAAATCAGATGTCAAGAATTATAACATTCATAAACCAGTCGGTCACGCAATCACAGACATGAAGGTCGCTATCTTAAAACAAAAAAACTTCAAATCCAGACTCCAGCGAGAAACTGCTGAATTGGAATTCATTTGCAAATTGGATACTATTAATTTAAGCTTAAATAGAGACTGGGAGTGGCTAAGTCATTATGCAAGGTAGCCTATTTCCTCTTGTTTTTTCCTACCCCTCCTCCCCCAGATGTTCTGGTTTAACTTGGATTTAAACTTGGAGAGTGGTCAGTTTGGATGAGCTATTACCAGCAGGAGAGTGAGTTTGTGTGTGTATGGGGGTGGGGGGGATGTGAGAAAACCTGGATTTGTGCTG
This sequence comes from Lepidochelys olivacea, assembly GCF_965140295.1. NCBI lineage: Eukaryota > Metazoa > Chordata > Testudines > Cheloniidae > Lepidochelys > Lepidochelys olivacea. Next base: position 274,847,856 of record NC_140411.1, read on the forward strand.
GAAATGGCCCACCTTAATTATGCACATTGTAGGGAGAATGGTCACTTTGGATGAGCTATTACCAGCAGGATAGTGAGTTTGTGTGTGTGGTTTTTGGGAGGGGGGTGAGGGGGTGAGAGAACCTGGATTTGTGCAGGAAATGGCCCAACTTTATTATCATGCACATTGTGTAAAGAGTTGTCACTTTGGATGGGCTATCACCAGCAGGAGAGTGAATTTGTGTGGGGGGGTGGAGGGTGAGAAAACCTGGATTTGTGCTGGAAATGGCCCACCTGATGATCACTTTAGATAAGCTATTACCAGCAGGACAGTGGGGTGGGAGGAGGTATTTTTTCATATTCTCTGTGTATAAATAAAGTCTGCTGCAGTTTCCACGGCATGCATCCGATGAAGTGAGCTGTAGCTCACAAAAGCTCATGCTCAAATAAATTGGTTAGTCTCTAAGGTGCCACAAGTACTCCTTTTCTTTTTGCGAATACAGACTAACACGGCTGTTACTCTGAAACCTGTCATCTACAGATTGTAGAGGTCAATACCAGCACTGTAAACTCAACCTGGAAATTCATAGGCAGGTAGTATAGATCCTGCAGCAGGCATGCTGGAACAATTTGTATAGTGGGGATGCTGAGAGCCATTGAACCAAACTGTAAACCCTGTATTGATGAAAAGCACTCCTACTTCCAACACCTATGTCCTAGAGCAGGGGTGGGCACATACGGCCCGAGGGACCGTCCTGCCTAGCCCTTGTGCTCCCGGCTGGGGAGGCTAGCCCCGGCCCCTCCCCTGCTATCCCCCCACCCCCACAGCCTCAGCTCGCCGCGCCGCCAGCACTCTGGGCGGTGGGGCTGCAAGCTCCTGCCAGGCAGCGCGGCTGCGAGAGCCGCCAGCCTGCCCAGTGCTCTAGACTGCGTGGCGGTGTGGTTGAGGACATTCCATACCCTGTCCCCGCGAGGGACAACCGGTTCTAAAAGGGCTTCTAAATTTAACAACTGGCCAAAAGTGGCACCATAGCGCTGACTCTTTGGGTGCTCCGGGGCTGGAGCACCCATGGGGAAAATTTGGTGGGTGCAGAGCACCCATCGGCAGCTCCTCGCCCTGCGCCCGGCCCCAGCTTACCTCTGCTCCGCCTCCTCCCCTGAACATGCTGCCCCACTCTGCTTTCCCCCCCCCTCAGGTTTCCTGCAAATCAGCTGTTCGTGCGGGAAACCTGGGAGGGCTGAGAAGCAAGCTGCGGCTTCGCACTCAGGCCCAGGGAGGCGGAGGAGGAGCAGAGGTGAGCTCGGGCCAGGCGCAGGGCGGGGAGCTGCTGGTGGGTGCTCTGCACCCACCAAATTTTCCCTGTCAGTGCTCCAGGGCTTGAGTACTCACAGAGTCAGCACCTAAGGCGCCACTTTTGATGTGATCAGTGGAGGGAGCAGCCGCTCCCCCTGCTCCTCCGCTAGCTACGCTACCCCGCCCCTAGGAGCCAGAGGAACCTGCCGGATGCTTCCTGGGAGCTGCCCCAGGTAAGCACCACCGAGACTCCCCACCTCGCCCCCTGGCAGGTCCCTCTGGCTCTTAGGGTAAGGGTGGGCACCCACTACGGTGGCCCACAAGACCCTCCTGCCCAGTTCTGGGGGCAGTCAGGGGACAGGGGAGGGGGATGGATGGGGCTCTAGCCGGAGCATGCACAACAGAACTGGGGCTGGGAGCAAGGGAAGTACCTGGACCTAGTATTGCCTTTTAAACCCTTCAGGCCCAGTATGAAGTTTGTGTATTCCATCACACTCCCCACCCTTGAGACCTCAGACGACCAGGGACTGCTGTTTTATCAACAATACCTGATGGCCAATGGTATCAAAGGCAATTGAAAGACTCATCATAATCAGTCACGGTAGTTTTTTATTATCCATTAGTATATGGAGGTCAATCACTACATTAAGGCTGTTTCAGTATCATGAGACAGTCTAAAGACTGACTGAAATGTTTCAGAATAAACTGATAAGTCCAGAGCCATATGATTGTTTTGTGACTATCAATCATAGATATTCAAAAGTATTCATAGATTCACAGGCCAGAAGAGATCATGGTTATCATCTGGTCTGACCTCCTTTATAACATAGTCCACAGAACTTCCTCAAAATAATTCCTGGAGCATATCTTTTTAGAATACTATCCAATCTTGTATAATAATAGTCAGTGATGGAGAATCCATTGTGAACCTTGGTAAGTTGTCTCAATGCTTAATTACTCTCACTGCTAAAAGTTTTCACCTTATTTACAGTCTGAATTTGTCTAGCTTTAACTTCCAGCCATTGGGTCATGTTATACCTTTTTCTGATAGACTGAAGAATATAGGTTCCTATATAGATACTTAGAGATTGTAAGGTCACGCCTTAACCCTCTCTATCTTAAGCTAAATAGACTGGTTTCTTGAGTCTATCACTATAAGGCAGGGTTTTCTAATACTTTAAGCATTATAGTGGCTCTTCTCTGAATCTTCTCCTATTTTTCAACATCCTTCTTGAATTGTGGTCCCCAGAACTGGACACAGTATTCCAGGAGTGGTTGCACCAGTGCCAAATACAGAGGCAAAATAACCTCTCTACTCAAACTCAAGATTCTCCTGTTTTTGTAACTAAGGATTGCATTAGTTCTTTGGGGCACACCATCCCACTGCAAGGTCATGTTCAGCTGATGATCCACCATGACCCCCAAATCCTTTTCAGAGTCACTGCTTCCCAGGATAATGTCCCCCGTAGTGCAAGGGCTTGTCTACATTTACAGTGCTGTAGCTCCATCGGTGTGGCTGCTCCACTGTAGTGCTGTCAAGGTTCCTCCCCCACTCTGAACTCTAGGGTACAGATGTGGGGACCTGCATGAAAAACCTCCTAAGCTTATCTTTACCAGCTTAGGTCAAAACTTCCCCAAGGTACAAAATATTCCACCCGTTGTCCTTGGACTGGCCGCTACCACCACCAAACTAATACTGGTTACTGGGGAAGAGCTGTTTGGACGCGTCCTTCCCCCAAAAATACTTCCCAAAACCTTGCACCCCACTTCCTGGACAAGGTTTGGTAAAAAGCCTCACCAATTTGCCTAGGTGACTACAGACCCAGACCCTTGGATCTTAAGAACAATGAATAATCCTCCCAACACTTGCACCCCCCCTTTCCTGGGAAATGTTGGATAAAAAGCCTCACCAATTTGCATAGGTGACCACAGACCCAAACCCTTGGATCTGAGAACAATGAAAAAGCATTCAGTTTCTTACAAGAAGACTTTTAATAAAAATAGAAGTAAATAGAAATGAAGAAATCCCCCCTGTAAAATCAGGATGGTAGATATCTTACAGGGTAATTAGATTCAAAAACATAGAGAACCCCTCTAGGCAAAACCTTAAGTTACAAAAAAGATACACAGACAGAAATAGTTATTCTATTCAGCACAATTCTTTTCTCAGCCATTTAAAGAAATCATAATCTAACACATACCTAGCTAGATTACTTACTAAAAGTTCTAAGACTCCATTCCTGGTCTATCCCCGGCAGAAACCAGCATATAGACAGACCCACAGACCCTTTGTTTCTCTCCCTCCTCCCAGCTTTTGAAAGTATCTTGTCTCCTCATTGGTCATTTTGGTCAGGTGCCAGCGAGGTTACCTTTAGCTTCTTAACCCTTTACAGGTGAGAGGAGCTTTCCCCTGGCCAGGAGGGATTTCAAAGGGGTTTACCCTTCCCTTTATATTTATGACAAGTGCTTAGTGAAGACACTGCCTACGCTAATGTGAAAGCTTCTCCCATTGGCATAGACGCGCCACCTCCCGAAGAGGCAGCAGTTATGTTGATGGGAGAAGCCTTTCTGTCGACATAGCTCTGCCTACACCGGGGTGATTGGGGGGGGGGGTTAATCTGATATGATTATGTTGTTCAGGATGTGGATTTCAAAACCCCTCAGTGACATAGTTACATCAACATAAGATTATAGTGGAGCCCAAGGCTCAATATGGCCTACACTCTTTGTTCCTAGATATAGAGATTAATCTACTCAACAGAAGAAAGGCTTCAGATTTTGAAGAGTGGTTTTTTTTTCAAGACTTTTCACACCATGGTATCATTCTGGAACATTCAACTTCTTCACTGATTTCCAGTTTCTTAGTATAGCCCTTTGTCCACTTCAGGAATTTGTTTTTTTATCAGATAGCATGACATGAACTATTAGCAATGTGATCACTGAAAAATTTTGCTTTATCTCTCCACTTTTGCCTTCACAAAACAAGAAGAAAAATGACATTACTTTACATTGTCTTTAGTACTGATTTTCCCCCAGGGAGATCTGAATAAAGCGTAAATAGACAATTATAGTGACTCTTACAATTATTATAATGGTTAAGTGAAAATTAAATATCAAAATGGAAAAGTGTAGACTGCTGCACTTCAGCTGCCAAGGTGCCTGGCTACCTAGCCAAACAAATATTAGCATATATGTTATTTTACAAACACTTATGGATTACAATCCTAAATACCCACAGCTTGCCACAACCTTAAAACTACTGCACTGACAATCCCAGGATTTCAAGATGAAAAAAAATCCTATATTCCTGGTCCCCAAATCTGCAATCCCACAATGAGAGTAATGAATTTCAGATAGTTGAATTGGGGATCCAGAAATTGTGAGGCTGAAGAATTGTTTAGGGGTCGCGTACCTTAACCCAGATGGTGTTCATGTATGCTATGTCCATTAAGAGTCTGTTCTGAAAAACGAGTTCTGCAGGGGTCAAAAGAACAAGATTGAAATCTGATAACATGTTATAAGGTAATCATTATGGTTAACCTACCCAGCTTTAATGAGGAGTATCATGCTGTTCACTCACAAATAGATGACAGTTAGTATCACATTTCATTTTTCCTACACAGTGGAGGTCTGGGTCAAAGAAAACACAGCTGATTTTAGTTTTTTCTTATAGTTTCATAATGTAAATGCATTCATAGGTTCATAGAGTTTAAGGACAGAAGGGGCCATGACATCATCTAGTCTGCCCTGCAGTATATCACAGTCCTTTAAATTTCACCCAGTTACAACTGTATTGAACCCAGTAACTTGTTTTTGACTAAATATATCTTTCTAAAAGGCAGAAGGGATGGAGTGGTGAGAAGTGACAAGGACAGGAGGGCAACAGTGCAAGGGGAGAGGCCCTAGGACCACCAGGTCCTCACTACCCCCTGTCTAAATCTAGAATCCTTTCCCTCTCCCCCCCACCCCCAGTGCACAAAATCAATGTTGTTATAGAGTTGTAAAGCTGGTGTGGAAGCAAAGTTTGGCCAGTTGTCTCCAAAGGGCAAGGTTTGAATTTACACCCATAGAAAATTTGGCTCACAAAAATTCTAAGTGGGAAAGATCTGCCCTTCTCCTTGTGGGCGGGATTGGTCTTTACACATATTGTCAACTGCTTCTCTTGGGCTGCTTTTGAAATGACTTCCTGACAGAGCTGAGTAGCCCCAATTTTCATAGCTCTATCTGGGTACTTATATAGCTCCCGTCACCACAGTGCTCAGGGAAGCTGCACGAACATTAATGAATGTATCCTTGCAATACTTTTCAGATGGGAAACAAAAGTTACACAGGGAGTTTGTGGAATAGATAGAGTTCTCCTGAGTTCCAGGCCAGTGCCTGAACCACAAGATGCGGAAGGCACACAAAATAAATACAGTACAGCAGAACATGTTTTTCTTAACCTTGTCAGCTCAGAATCACCTGGGAGCATGTGGATGACTCCACTGCAACATGGTAGTTCATGGTTTTTCCTCCTTTAGTAGCTCTATCTAGGTACTGACAAGGTCCCCATCATCACAGACTCATACATTCCAAGGCCAGAAGAGACCATTGTGATAACACAGGCCATAGAACTTCCCCGAAATAATTCCTAGAGCATCTCTTTTTGAAAAACCTCTAATCTTGATCTAAAAATGGTCAGTGATGGAGAATCCACCATGATGCGTGGCAAACTGTTCTTACCGTTGAAATACTTTCTCTGTTAAAAAATGTACGCCTTATTTCCATTCCGAACTTGTCTAGCTTCAGCTTTCAGCCAGTGGATCATATTATACCTTCTCTGCTAGATTAATGAGCCCATTATTAAATATTTGTTCCCATGTAGATACTTATAGATTGTAATCGAGTCACCCCTTACCCTTCTCTTCATTATGTTTAATAGACTGGGCAACTTGAGTTTATCACTGTAAGGCAGGTAACACCATACTATCCCAGTGCCTCCCAGGTATTTTGAAACAACCCTGCCAGGTAAGAGAAACATCTTGATTAATTTAGAAGGGAGGAGGTGTTATATGTTTTGTGTAAGAGATCTATGTTGTTTACACTGAAATCTTGGAGAGTGGTGTCTTCACCACACTTTTGTTTTTTAATCCCAACCTCTTGTTCTAAAAACTAAATTATGCCCTCTGATATACTGATGGAGCTTTCATTGGTTTCAATGGGAGCAACATCTGAGTAAATCTCCCCTGAAACATTTCCTGCACAGTCACACACACATTCTCTCTCTCTCTCTCTCTCTCTCTCTCTCTCTCTCCCTCTCTCTCTCTCCTTGGGTATGTCTACATTTTAAGCTGAGGGTGTAGCCATGACAGCATGAGTGGCGAGATGAGCTAGCTACCCCGAGTACATGTCTAGGGTCTCAGATGGGCTAGCCCATCCCTCTACTCATGGTGCCACAGCTACACACTATTTTTAGCGTACTAGGTTGATCAGAGCTAGTATGGGTATGTCTCCTCAAGCTGGGACTTACATCCCCAACTCAAAGTGTAGACATACCCTTAAAAACTGAAATCCTGCCGACATGGAAGTTAATGGCAAAACTCCTGTCAACTTCAGTGGGGCCAGAATTTCTCCCTAAGTGTTTCAAAAAGAACAAAACTACTATAGTAAGAGCTAATCTAACACTCAAAGGTCATTCAGGTCATCTTAATTACTCCCTTTCTTCTGTCCTAAGTCTGAAATGCAGTAATTTTCCTGCCTTCCACTCTTCCAACTTCCCGACTTGCAACATGCAATTCTAGGTTGTTTGTTCCTCTCACCATGTCACTCTGGTCAATCTTAGCTCATTCACCTGTCTGCTGTGCATCTGGTACAATACTGTAGCTGAAGCTCACAAACTCGCCATTTCCAGAAGTGACAGCTAAGGATCTTATAGCCTTTGTTTCTCTCCTTCTCTGGCTTCCGGAACTCCACATACAAGAATTGTTTTTTCCTGTGTAGAAATACAGTAACACCACAATCCAAAAGTTTGTCCTTTCTAATTATTTTTTCTTTGCAGTTCTCTATAAGGTCTTAGTGCTAGATTTCTCTGTACCAAATCCCCAGGGTTTTTAATTCTTTTTTAAATTTTTTACAAGTGTGCAGTTCATGGGTTTTAAGGTTACATGTTATGCTATGACCTTAAGGAAGAAGCACTGGCAACTATTTCTCAAGATGCAGGTATATTATTTTCCCCTTCTTTTGCCTGACCCCTTGGCTGAAATGGAACTCTTCTTAGCACCACTGAGGCAAGGGAGGAAAGAGGGCAACTATGACTATAAGCGATCTTTGCACTCCCTCACTCTTCAGGGCTGCCTGGGGCTGCTTCAGCCGACAGCATGATTTAAAGGAGCCTTAGGGTTGCTCTAATTTATACTAACTTGTAACAGCTTCTCAGCACCAATAAGCCACATGGCGACTGCCAGAGTGTAGTAAAGACCCTGTTTATCGTTGCCCCCAAACCCTGTGTGCAAAAGTGGATGTAAAAGGCTCCCACTCTGATCTGTCAGCACCCTGCACTGACTGTCAGCACCCTGCACTGCACCAAGCACAGCACAACAGTACACACCCACTGCTGGAACATAGGGGCTGGAACAATTTGGATAGTGGGGGTGCTGAGAGCCACTGAACCAAACTATAAACCCTGAACAGGATGGAAAGCATGTTGGATCATATTAAAGAAGTTCTGTACTAAAATCACAAATAAGTTTGATTCCCCATAGTTTAAATTCCAGGGTATTACTATTTAAGAGGTCTCTTGGTTTTTGGTACTATTTCTCTCCCTCTCTGTGTGAAACTTGCAAGCTGCTAATTGTGTTAGTACATTCTAAGACAGAGTCTGCTCTCAGAGCAATTCTTTGTAACAACAACTACTCACACAGAGAGGGACTCAAAGCAATACTCTGTAACAATAGAAACAGCACCCAGACACTCCCTGCCCTTTTGTTGTATTCATCTTTCTTTGTTAACAATTGTGATTAAAATAGAGATAGAAGATGTATGTGGATGGATGCTTGGTGTGGCTAACAACTGAATGATCAGGGAGGTGCTAGCCTAAGAATCCAGTGTCCATTGGCTGAAGAAGGTGTCAAGTGGAAATAACCAGAGGACCCCCGGAGGGCAGACCGGAATCCACCCAACAGCCTCAAGGATGGGAGAACCAAAGAACAAGATAACATCTGGCAGCACAGAGCCATCAGGAATGTGCCATCTGCTGATTGATTCAGCAACAGCAGGGTGAAGCAATTCCCATAGACTGGCATAGGAAGAAATTCCTATAAAAATGGACTCTAGAAAGTGAGAACTTTGGGGTCTGATTCTGCAAACCAACTTCCAGGAGCATCAGATGAGCATCTGACAAGGCCCTGCTCCCTCCTCATATCCAGACCACCTGGCCAGTGGCTTGGCATGCGCAACTCTAAGGCTGTTAACTATGATAACAACCTTGCAGAACCTGTATGTGTTTATATGAATGAATCTGAGACTGAATGGAATGTTATAGCTATAGCTAACTGCTTACTATGATTCTTTCTGTATTCACAATAAATGTGGCATTTTGCCTTTTCCCCTTTAATAAGATCCTGCTGGTTTTTATTTTATTGGTATAACAAGCACATCAGGCCAGCACCTAGGTCTGGGAATTAAACCCAACCCCCACTCCCCTTGCCCCATATGCTTGAGTCTCTCTCTTACTTGGCCTGCGCCAGCACCCTGGGGGGGCTTCGGGCGGGCCACAGCTCAGGGGAGGGCAGGACGCAGCCGCAGCCCCCAGCTTTGCTTCCTGAGGTGCTGCTTCCAGAGGCTTGGCACACGCTCCCCAGGGGGCAGCCTGCGAGCCGGCCCAGCTCTCCCCAGGGCACGGACCGGCAGGGTCGGCTGCCCCCAAGGGGAGGTCGGATTTCCCGCCCGTGGTGGGAGCGGGCAAGCCCGGCTTGTTAAACTTCGCTCCCTGTTGGCGCTGCCTCTGCTCCCCGTTCCCGGAGGCTGTGGGAGGAGAGGGAGGGGAAAGGCGTGTCTCGCCCCGGCTCAGCGGCTGCCGCGGCTCTTACTGCGCCTGCTGCCGGAGACACGGCGGCGCTATAAAAGAGCTGGCCCCGCGCCGGCTCCGGCCTCAGTCAGCGGCTCGCCTCACGCCGTGGAGACAGCGAGCAGCGCGGCTTGCGAGCCAAGGGGACGGGGAGAGAGTGGGCGCTCGCTCTGGGCAACCCCAATGCGTGGACTATCCGCCGCTGCACTATGCTGGAGCCACAGTGCCGCTGAAGGGAGACTGCACGCGGCCGGCTGGGCTGGATTGCAGCGCTGTCTTTCCTTATGAAGAAGACACAAGTGAGTACATAGACCCCGCGCACGCCAGGAGGCAGGGAGCGTCCGAGGTGCTGGGGGGGGGGTGCCGAGCTGAAGGAGGCGCACCGCTCAGTGGGAACTTTTCTACAAATCATCATCATAATCATGTTGCATGCTGGGGACGAATCTGTTCACTGGCCAGATGCACGCAAAGAAAAGCGTTCAAGATGCAGGGGCTAGAGGTGGTTTGGGAGCCAGCTTGCCTTACCTGCCTGTGTAAATGGCTTTAGGTTAGACCAGCTGCTGTCCGGTAAGATCTGCTTCAGGCTCTGGAGTATTAAAGGACGTAGTTTATTAAAGTCTGGGTAATTGGAGAGACTCCTAGCTTCTGACACATGGATTTGGGTGGAACAGAAATGTAAACCCCTTTTCCACCACCTAAGCCTCAGCAGGTTGGCTGCTTCAGTTTCAGCTGTCAGTTTCAGCTAGCATGGGAGGCGGGAGGTTCTGGACGCCTTGCAAGGGCAGATCGGTTCCAACGATTAATAATAACATTGCTATTTTACTGGGGTCGGGGGTTTGAAGAATTCCTTCCTACTAGCATTGTCCCATATACCAAGCAATTTGCGGAAAAGTTCCAAGATAGGTCTGAAGTAAAGATCTAATCATAACAGTTCTCAGAAGTCAGCTGGGAAAATGACCTCAATAAAGAAGTTACATATGGTCACTAGCTTCATTCAAGTAGCTTGTACTATATAGCATGTCAGATACATTTTAGATGGCTATTTGGCATTCTTCCCCTTGCCCTTTCCCACCCCAGTAATAAAGAATTGCTCTGTACATTTGGTGGATTATGTGCCATTATTTCTCCAAATTCTATGTGAGATTACAATTACTGTACTGTTTACATTTTAAAAGGGGATGAGGGAAGGCACGGTTGGTCAGAAGGCAGCAGGAAAATAATCTGATTTAAAAATCACCAGAAACTGTTTGTTAAAGGCAAGAGTTTCGGGCCTGATCCTGCAAGGTGCTGAGTACCCTCAACTCCCACTGACATCAGAGAGAGCCAAGGGTACCTCAGAAGATCCTGCTGTTGGAGAGGGGGAAGGAATAGTGGAACTCATGCCCTACTCTCACTGCTCTCTTTGGGGAGCAGCTGCTACCCTTCTGGTGACTGCTGGTTCCCCCTTCTCCTTTTCTGGAGTCTCCCCACCCACTTTGCTACTCTCTTCTCTCTCGGTGACTGCTGTATACACGTGGTCCCTTTCCCTGATAGATCATTTAGAGTCTTGGTGTACATCTAGGACTAATGGGCTACAGTTAAAATAAAAATTAAAAAATTCTCGTTGAAAAAAATCAGGAAAAATTTCCTACCTGTGATCTACTAAGCAGCTAATAGTCTCCCAAGAGAAGTGGTGGAACAGGAAGCCCTCATCATTTGGAATGTTTAAAACTGGCCCGGAGATGGCTGTAGAAAATATATTGTGTAGGGAACTTCCCTGCAGTAGCTCTAGGTGTCAGCACTAATTAATCTTTTCCATCTTTAATTTCAGTGAAATCTAACCACATGTTTATACTAAAATGATCAACTTTGTAAATTGTCATGTCCAACATTCACTTGAGTTGAATGGTGGTGGCTGACACCTCCAAACTATTGTTTCAAAGCTTGTGAGCAAACAATGCAGCAGTGAACATATTATTCACTAGTGTTGCTTTGCTATAATCTTTGTTTATACTTTCGTTTAAAATGGGTTGGATGCCAGAAGAGAGCCAGCATGTTGTGCTAACCCATACCAGCTTACTTTTAAACTTGTTTATGCGGAAGAGAATGAAATTGTTCAGGAAGTAGTTAAGAATTATGCTAAAGTAACTTACAGTCCTAGTGAAAGGAAATGTTCAACTTTTTAAAATATCAAAACATTTTTCCAAATTCACAAATACAGAGCAAAGCAGGCATAATGGATCCCACCCATTCAGCTAGGAAAAGAAGGAAGGCATAGCATATGGCTTAGCTGCGGGGTTTTCAAATTGTGGTTTAATTTTGTGGAACTGCTTCTGTCACTGCTGTGCAGCAACTTGTCAGCCTTCAAGCAGTTGTGCTCCCCCTCCCCCTAACAAGCCACCAAACCACACAATAATTTGCATCCTGCAGAGCTTTTGTGTGTTCTTTTCTGAATTCAACCTGTTATCTAAGGTGATAGGTTAGCAAACAGACAGGACAAAAGCAAACCAATAATCATCCTGAAGAGATCAAAGCAGAGGGAACTGTAAGCTGAAAGATTTGTTCACTACAAATATCCATTTCTACATACAGAGAAAGAAAACTAATAACAGATACAAAAATGGGATGTTTAACCAAATAGTGGAATTGCATAGAAGTGAGTTAGTGTTGCCTTGTTACTCCTTTTTTACATAAACATCCCTTATGATTGCTGCAGAGAAAAGGAGGGGGATTGGAAGGCTGGGAAGGAAGTTGTTCGCTAGATCTGTGTTAAGAAAGGTCAAGCTGGGCAGGATCAAACTGCCTTGAAAAACTACTTTAATAGGAAAAAAAAAATCTCGGTTTCTTACGTTTAAGATAATGTTATCCAAGATAAGGTGTTCAACCATTTCAGATAAGGGGCTAGTTGAGGGATACGACTACAAGTAAAGTGCTGATGGACAGTGGAAAAAAATGTGCTGTTAAAAACTAAACTTGGTACAATAGAACATGATCAAGTTTATCATTTTATTTGCAGCAGTCATATAGTCTGTGACCTGACAAAATTAGAGATATTGCAAAGAATTGGTTCATCAATAATTTAAATGCTGAAACTACTTCTTCAAAAACTCTGCATTTTGGTTAAAAAAAAAATCTTTTTTAAACGCACCAACAGCTCCTGGCTATATCAAAAAATGATGATAGTAATTCTCTTTTTAACATATGATTTAACATTTAGGGTCCAATCCTGCAAATTTTTACTATGTGAATAGTCCTATTGAAGTAATCTAATTGAAGGATTACTCTCATGAGAGGATTTGCAGGATTATGCCCTTAGTAATTAAACATTAATACTGGAAGTGAGTCTATATTCTATTGCATACTAATATTAAAACAAACAAAATATCACTTATAGCAAGACAACCTTTTAAATGTGAGGAAATATGGTGAGTAATGATGCTATAATACAGTTTACTAGAATATTTAGTAAATCTCTTGACTTTCTTATTCCTTGTTTAATTAAAGGATAATCTAAATTGGTTCAAATTCATTTAAGAAACAGTACAGAGAGGGATCATCACACAGAGCTAACTAGAAAAACTGGAGCTAGTGATAGTGGCACCATTATTGAAATGACTTAAATGTTTCAGAATTTTGACCTGCAGCATCAGGCTAGACACAACCTCTTGGAGACCTTAGTAGTGGAAAAGAGCTTAAGGCAAAATGAAGCTTTTCACCGTTGAATGGGTGCATTCATTGCCAGTGGTTACATGACCTTCTGGGCTCCGTTCAAGGGACAGTCCTAGCTTTACTACATTCTTTGCCACTGGAGAGGAAGCCTGTGTATTAGTATGAAGTACAATCAAACTATATAAGAGGGAAGCTGGCAGAAAGCAGAGAAAGAAATATATAATTTGCATCTTGCATAATAGCATGCTAAAAAGCCAAAACAAAAAAAAAGGAAAATATGGATCCAGTGCAAAACAATGCATTGTGAGAGCATTCAGAGGCATTCCCAACAAACAAAGGCTGAACTTCTGCTAAGTCTCTCCTGCCCTGCACAGTTGTTCAAGAGGAGAAAGAGAGCTATACACTGCAGGCCATTTGAGGTCCACACAAGTAAAGTATGGATCTCCACAAGTTCTGCTTGGGAGACAGAACAAGAATGTCTAGGAGCTAGGAGGATGCCATACCATAACCAGTCCTCAAAGAACTGAGCTGCTAGACCAGATAGGGTTCCCTCCCCATCCAGTTTTGATTCTTTCTCTAGAAGACCAGTTTATTTAGTTTGTTGTGAACAATGCACTATGAACACTCTGAAGGAAGGCTGATGAAGAAACATCTGTGGGATGGTCTAAAAGACTGCTGTCTTTTTGGGTGTGCTTTTGGATATTAGTATGATGATTTGCTCTGCCTGCTTGCATTTCATGTCCATGGGTTTGTGTGCCTGTAATCTGTGATCCAGCATAGGGGGCAATTTCTTGTATAATATGAAATTCATGTTGTCCTCTTGTTCAACAAATTAAAATTTAGATGCTAGCTAAAGTTACCGCTGTCCTATCAGTTTGATGTTATGTGGCTTAATGGTACACTGGCTCATGTAATCACTGTATGGTGTGAAAGTTCAGTGTTGGCAAAATGTTCACTTTGGCTTAGAGAGGGCAATGCTAAGTATGTAGCATGTAAACATAGCACCCATTTATTTAAAGCAAAGCATGAAAAACATCCCTCTACGCAATTCCATTTGAGTGGTGTGGGAGCTGACAGATGAAAATGGAAGAGTTTATTCTATATTTGGTCTTTGGTATGCCAAACACCAGATTAGTTAACCTTCCAAATACACTGCAAACCGATCTGTTTTTCCTGGGATTTGGGATGAGGGAGATGGAAGAATATAACATGAATGGAGAGAGGAAGGTTCACTTTTTTGACTTTTATTTGCTGGTAATTATCTGAGCTGCGGCAGTGTATTTAATTGTATTCATGAATTTTTATTTTGTGAGTTTTTAATATATGAACACACATTTAATTAGTAAATAAATTCTTGTATACAGCATATATTGATTGTGGTGGGAGGTTTTAATTATTATTACCAGACATAAGTGTAAATATTATCAGATATTTATCTGTTTAAGAATGCACATGGAAAACATAATACACTTAGGAGCTGCCAGGAAAAAATAAAATTCTGAGTCAAGTGTTTTAATCAAAAATATTTGACCCAGAATTTTATTCTTCCTGGCACCTCCTAAGTGTTTCCTCACAGTTTCTGGACATGCAAGAACTATAAGATTTGGCTCCTTCTCTCTGACCCCATCTACTTTTCAGAAACTACTTGAGTCTCCTGACATAATTAAAGCAAAGTTCATACTTGGAAATGCATACAGGGGGGAGAGGGGGAGGGATAGCTCAGTGGTTTGAGCATTGGCCTGTTAAACCCAGGGTTGTGAGTTCAATCCTTGAGGGGGCCATTTAGGGATCTGGGCCAAAAATTGGGGATTGGTCCTGCTTTGAGCAGGGGGTTGGACTAGATGACCTCCTGTGGTCCCTTTCAACTCTGATATTCTATGACTAAACTGTGTTGCCAGATCATTCTATCTGCTGAAGTCAAGACTCTGTAGCATAGATCAGAAACATGGTTTTTGTTCTATTGACAGTGCAAGACTGACCATATTTTAACCCTGTTAATGAGCAATCATCACTGTAGTATCTGAGCATTTTACAATCTTTTACTGTATGGATCCTCACAAGGTCCTGTGAGGGATGGAAATACTATTATTATATTACACATGGGAAACTGAGTCACAGAGAGACTAAGGCCCAGAATTGTAAAGGCATTGCAAGGCCTAAGTGACTTAGAGTGTAATCCCATTTTCAGTAGTGACTTAGGCACTTAGGCTCTTAAGTCTCATTGAAAGTCAATTACTTATCTCTAAAATGGGAGCCTAAGTGAATCACACAGGGTATGCAGTGGAGCAGGGAATTAAACCCTTATCTCCTGGATTACAGGCTAGCGCCCCAAACATTGAACCATCTTTCCCCACTATTGAGGAAACTCCTGTAGTTTCTTCAGTATGAAAAAGACCTCTTACTTATTAAGTTAATGTTGCATACACCGGAATAGTTAAAATGTTGTATTTTTTAACTTGATTCAAATTAAGGGCCTGATTTCGCCACCCTTATTCACATCTAGTAGTACTTCACTCCAAGAGTAGTCTCATTGATTTTTAGTAAGATATTGCACATCGTGAGTAAGGGTAGCAGAATCTGTCTCTAATAATTTAGATATGTTAGACCTATGACTTTTTTTTTTTTAATTTGAGAGTTTTCTGTTACAGTTTAATTGAACAGTAATTTAAATGTGTTGCCTAAAGAACATACTGTTTCTTCCAAACATAATTTTAATTGTTTTTAAATTATGTGACCTAACATAGTAACTACCCCAGATATATATTTAATTGAAATGTATATAACTGGTGTTAATGATGGATATCTCTAAAGGTTTGGAAACTTGTAATAGATGCTTATCTAATTATCTGATTAGTTTGTGAATTTTTCTAGCTCCCTTTATTTTACAATCTCACCTCTTGTCTCCAACATTCCTTACTTGTTATATTGCTCTCTTATTAGGAGAATGGACCCAGATCAATACCCAGTGTCCTCTCCAGAAATTATTCTTCCAATTGTGGGCTTATAGATCTCGCTGTTTGTGAAAGTTTGAAGGTCTCTACAACTTATATCCTTATAAAAATTAGGGCTGTCAAGTGATTAAAAAAATTAACTGTGATTAATTGCGCAATTTAAAAAATTAATCTCGAAATTAAAAAAATTAATCACGATTAATCACGCCATTAAACGCACTGTTAAACAATAATAGAATACCATTTATTTAAATATTTTTGAATGTTTTCTACATTTTCAATATATTGATTTCAGTTATAACACGGAATACAAAGTGTACAATGCTCACTTTATGTTTATTTTTTATTACAAATATTTGCACCGTAAAAAACAAAAGAAATAGTATTTTTCAATTCACCTAATACAAGTACTATAGTGCAATCACTTTATCACGAAAGTTGAACTTATAAATGTAGAATTAAGTACAAAAAAATAACGACATTCAAAAATAAAACAATATAAAACTTTAAACCAGTGGTGGGCAACCTGTGGCCCATGGGTCTCATGCGTTTCATCAGGGTAATCCACTGGCGGGCCACGGGACAGTTTCTTTACATTGACCGTCTGCAGTGACCGCGATTCACCATTCCCGGCCAATTGAAGCTGCGGGCGGCCATGTCTGCGGACAGTCAATGTAAACAAACTGCCTCGTGGCCCTCCAGGAGATTACCCTGACTGGCCGTGTGTGGCCAGTGGGCCGCAGATTGCCCACCACTGCTTTAGAGGCTACAAGTCTACTCAGTCCTATTTCTTATTCAGCCAGTTGCTCAGACAAACAAGTTTGTTTACATTTGCAGGAGATAATGCTGCCCACTTCTTGTTTACAATGTCACCTGAAAGTGAGAATGGGTGTTCACATGGCACGGTTGTAGCCGGCGTCGCAAGATATTTACGTGCAAGTTGCGCTAAAGATTCATATGTCCCTTCATGCTTCAACCACCATTCCAGAGGACATGCGTCCATGCCAATTACAGGTTCTGCTCAATAACGATCTAAAGCAGAGCGGACGAACGCATGTTCATTTTCATCATCTGAGTCAGATGCCACCAGCAGAAGGTTGATTTTCTTTTTTGGTGGTTCAGGTTCTGTAGTTTCCACATCAGAGTGTTGCTCTTTTAAGACTTCTGAAAGCATGCTCCAAACCTCATCCCTCTGATATTTTGGAAGGCACTTCAGATTCTTAAATCTTGGGTTGAGTGCTGTAGCTATCTTTAGAAAATCTCACATTGGTGCCTTCTTTGTGTTTTGTCAAATCTGCAGTGAAAGTGCTCTTAAAATGAACATATGCTGAGTCCTTATCTGAGACTACTATAACATGAAATATATGGCAGAATGCGGGTAAAATAGAGCCAGAGCCATACAATTCTCCCTCAAAGAGTTCAGTCACAAATTTAATTAACACTTTTTTTTTTTTAACGAGCATCATCAGCATGGAAGCATGTCCTCTGGAATGGTGTCCGAAACATGAAGGGACATATGAATGTTGAGCATATCTGGCACATACATACCTTGCAATGCCAGTTACAAAAGTCCCATGCCTGTTCTCACTTTCTGGTGACATTGTAAATAAAAAGTGGGCAGCATTATCTCCCGTAAATGTAAACAAACTTGTTTGTCTTAGCGTTTGGCTGAACGAGAAGCAGGACTGAGTGGACTTGTGGACTCTAAAGTTTTGCATTGTTTTGTTTTTGAGTGCAGTTATGTAACAAAAAATCTACATTTGTAAGTTGCACTTTCAGGATAAAGAGATTGCACTACAGTACTTGTATGAGGTGAACTGAAAAGTACTGTTTCTCTTGTTTATCATTTTTACAGTGCAAATGTTTGTAATAAAAATAATATAAAGTGAGCACTGTACACTTTATATTCTGTGTTGTAATTGAAATCAATATATTTGAAAATGTAGAAAAACGTCTGAATATTTAATACATTTCAATTGGTATTCTGTTGTTTAACAGTGTGATTAAAACTGAAAATAATTTTTTGAGTTAATCATATGAGTTAACTGTGATTAATTGACAGCCCTAATAAAAAATTCAAAGGGTGTTAGATCACTGCCTTCACGTGAACCATTTTTTGAGATATGAAGAAAGGATCTCCATACCCTTGAATTTTACAATCCTGTGGCTCAGTGAAGAGCCTTTTAAAGTATATGAGATAAGCCTGTCTGACAGAGATTTTCCTGCAATGGGTCATCCCTAAAGAGACTCTCACATGGAGAAACACAAGAAAGCAGGATGCTGGGCCATTATTTATTGCCTGCCTTTACATTACTGTTCAGTAGCAATATCTTTCACTTCTGAAGATGTCATTGTCAAAACTGATACCGATTTTATTTTTGGCATATATTTCAGGTAATCTTTCTTGCTTCTTCACTTACGATTTTTCCAACTATTCTGAATTAAGGAGTGTTTGCTGCATTGGAAAGAAGCGTCGCAACGCTTCTCAGCAGCATTTTGGCGGCGGGGTGTCCTGCGGGCGCACAAAAATGCTCCTGCAGGCACCATAGCACCCATGGGTACCGCATTTGGGACACCTGCATTACGAACTCTACACAAATTGTGTCAAAAACCACTTTGTGACAGTAGTTAAGTACAAATAGGAGGGAATTACACTCGTGTAAAACAGGAATAATGCACTGTTGCATCAGGCCCAGTGTTTCAAACTGTAGGTGCCATGAGTATGGAGATTTCCGTGTGTGTGTGTGTATGTTTGTGACTTGTGCAGAGCTCATTTTTATGTTTAAAATAGGACTAAGATGTCATGATAACTAACACTGACTTTTATGGCCTAACTTTAATGGACTGTGGTAACATTGATGGGTCAGGTTTGGTCTATTTAAATTAATAATGTGCTGCATATCTTCAAAGTAAGTCAACAGGTGAAGAGAGGTGCTTGGAAACTTACAGGAGCTAAAATTGAAACATGTGAATGGTTTATTTTTTCTATGCCTTAAATTCCATTCCCTAGTCACTAATTATAAATTAAAGGATGGTTTGTGTTATGCATTCAGTTATGCCATTATTTAATGCAAGTTTATTCACCAATCCTTTTTAAACAGTTACAGATCTGGATGTCCACTCCCATTTGAACTGAAGTGCAAGCGGACAGATTTTATTTTTTTTTTAAATTCAAGTTTGAGTCATGTGGGATTATAAACAATAGACAACCAATTTAATTTAGAAAACTTGTATAATGCTACTTGGCACTCTCCTCTGGGTAATATCTAAGCTTCCAATACATAATACTGGACAGAATTCCTAGGTTTGGACAATTTTAGAAAGACAAATAGTATCCCTAACCTTCAGAATTGCTACCTATTTCAAATGATTAAATTTGAGTCATATATAGCAGTCCTTTCTCCAGCACAAAAACTGCCAGCACAAATTAGACCCAAATCTAATTGAGTCATAAAAATAGTGTATTCTTGTACATGCATGCTTGGCTCTTTTATGGTCAAGGATATGTGGGCCAAAGCCTGTCTATGCTTTTAAACGGAGCATATTTATATTTGGTTTGGTCCTGTCCTAATCACAATAAAATAACATGCCCCAGGTTTGACTTCTAGCCATTAAAGCTCAGAGGTTTTCAACCTGGCTATACCATGATTAGTCCCAAACATTGTTGACTGGCTGTTTCCAAATTGATATAATGCTGGACACTGAAGCTCCAATCTTGATTCAATTAGCCCATGAAACTCTTGCAGTTGTCTTCAATGAGAGCAGGACTGGGCCCTTCAATCATAGTTAATCTTGTATTTAGCAACTGCTAGCAATTCTCTTCTTTTCCCAGCATATCTTGTCTATTACTAGCTCCTTTTGCTTTTTTTCTTTTATAATATCACTAAAATTCCTTCATTCTCTATCCCCATGGTATAAGCCTTTGTCTCAGATTGATCATCTCTCATTCAATTGCTAGAACATTCTTCTTCCTGGCATCTCCCTATCCATTTATACAAAAAAGCCATTACAAAAATTATTTTCCTCTCTTGCTGTTCCTATACTATCACCCCCAGCTTTCTTGAATCCTTTCTCTGGCTTCTACCACATCCAGTACAACTTTCTCATCTTCACTTGCATCTCTGCACCTCTTCTGGCAAATACTCTTTATTATTCTCTTCATTCCTCTCACTTTTAGCTTTATGCCTTTATTTGTGCTGCCTACTATACTTACAGTAGTCTGCCAATGACTTTCTCTCCTTCAAATTCCTCCTTTCAATCCCAATTCCATGAATTGCTCCTATACTGATTTCTTTATCAATGAACTCTCAATATGTACATCAACAGAATTGTTGTCTTTCCTGTGTAAAATTAAGCTCTTCAGGGCAGGAATGACTCCTATGTTTTGTAGAACACTGCACATTACAGAACCATGTGCGTAATAAATAATGTATTATTTAGTGCACTTATATTGTGCTCATTACATAGTATCTGGATGCTATTTCAGTAGCTGACTTATTTCTTATCTTTATTTTTTACATAATACCGCATACTACATTCCAAAGAGTCAATCATTTGCTAATGAAACACAAAAGTCTTCTAAGAGTATTGTATCATCCTGCTGTATGTTATACAGTGAAGCTCAGAGATTCTACAAACGATGGATTCATTTTTTTTTCACACTATGGTTGAATCTACTAGAGTTAATTGCTTATTTTCCCAAGGCTAACTTTTCCTCACCATATTCTTTAAAATCTCTTCTCACAAACTAGCTCTAGTGATGTCTTGGAAACTTACCAGTAGTAATCAGACTGCAGCCTATACTTCTGAACATTTCTGACTATGCACAGGACACATAGGTGAGTAAAAGACAGACACTGGAATGGATTTTAAGTGACAGGCTGCAACTTTATTATCATTAGGTAGGAGCGATATACCCACCCCATCACACATATCAGGCATTTAACTGAGTCCAATTTGGGATTACAGGGCTCCGAATTTATAACTGATAACTCAGAGTAAAACCCTCAGCCTATCCCCAGGATTCAGCTCAATTCAAAGTCCTCTCCTCCTCTCTTCCCCCCCCCCCCCCGCTTCAAAGTAGGTAGAGAGAACCAATGGGGGAGCTCAATCTGCAAAGACTTCAGGCCTTTCCTGTAGGCTCCCAGACCGTCAGCAAAAATCCTGCGTCTTATTTACCTCTGGGAGCTGGCCTTTTTAGCCTTTATCCACATTGGACACTGGCTGCAAGTAATGACAAACTATACATTCTTATGTTATCTCTTAATATCAGACTTCTAAATCATATCCTTCCTTACCCCAGCTGCACCTTCACAATGCAGTGAGAAAGGTGAAAACCCACCGGATCGCCAGTAACTTGGTCCAATGGGAAAAAATCCTCTCTGATCCCAAAAAACATGCTTGTCTATAGATCAGATCTGAAGCATCTTGGAAATGCAACTCTCTCCCTACACTACAGGAAGGGAAGGCAGGGCAGCTGAAGAGGCAAGAGGCTTAAGTGGCTTCCCTACCTCCACCACCAATTTAAACTAATCAGTTATCCCCTCTGGTTGGTCGGCCAGTCAGTTGCATAGAAGCTGAGGAGGGGGAGGGAGCATGGCCAGGCTCTGGCATGTGCTCTTCTCCCTTCCCTCTGGAAGCGACTTAACCCCTTTTTTGGTCCAACCAGCAACATGCCCCTGATCCAAAGAGGCTGGGAGGAGGCATTTTCTGGGCATGGGCTCTTCCCTCCACTTCCCTTCTGGAGACCGTGCTTTCTCCATGCAGTCCAAATAAATGTCCTCCCCACTAAAACAGGGTTGGGGGGCGGGATTTTTACAAATGGTCCTGACACGTATGTAAACTTAATCCAATTAATAGCTTACCGATTTATTTCTATTACTGCAGGGATCCAAACACTCCTAACTTGGTATGCCACCATCCAAGAACAATATCCCACCTAAAGCTGAATGCTCTATATGTTTAAAAAGAACAGGAGTACTTGTGGCACCTTAGAGACTAACATTTATTAGAGCATAAGCTTTCGTGGGCTACAGCTCACTTCATCGGATGCATAGAATAGAACATATAGTAAGAAGATAGATAAATATATACACACACATACAGAGAAGGTGGAAGTTGCCATACAAACTGTAAGAGGCTAATTAATTAAGATGAGCTATTATCAGCAGGAGAAAAAAACTTTTGTAGTGATAATCAAGATGGCCCATGTAGACAGTTGACAAGAAGGTGTGAGGTTACTTAACATGGGGAAATAGATTCAATCCATTCTATGCATCTGATGAAGTGGGCTGTAGCCCACGAAAGCTTATGCTCTAATAAATTTGTTAGTCTCTAAGGTGCCACAAGTACTCCTGTTCTTTTTGTGGATACAGACTAACACGACTGCTACTCTGAAACCTGTCTATATACTTAAATTACTAAACTGTGCTAAGTAAATGTCACAGTGTGAAGCTTCACATCAGCACTGAACAGGTTGACTCACTGTAACCTCTTCTTAACACAAAGGTTTCCAATGCAGCAAGCACTTCTTAATTCAGAATAGTTGGAAAAACCATAAGTTTAGAACCAGGAAAATTATTTTTTCTTATGGCATTTACCATCTTGCAGTTGAGTAAATGCAACTAGAAATTATTTCTTAATGAAAATATCTTAGTAACAGCTTTTGAAATCTTACAGCATGTACATTGAAAAGTGCATTACATTCATATATTCAATGCATCTCAGTAGGTTTGCACCAGCCTTTTATACTACAGCATAGGCTCTCTCTAAGGCTATTCATGGGAGCCAAGGAAACTGCATGTTTTTGCAAGGCACTTGTTCTAAAAAGGCAATTATAGTTGAATTGTGGGAACCAGGGCTCAATAGTCCCATGGTAGGCCACCTTACAACATGGAAAGCTACTGTTAAAACAAGATTTCGAGCCTGGGTTTTACACCAGTGGGTCTGTAACAAGGGTAGGTCAGAGAACTGACTTCAGTACATCTGGTAGCTGTTCTTTCAAGGTGTGATATGAATACATCCGATTAGATGGAAACCTTATAAGAAGTTAGATCAGTATCTCTATTACCTTCTGTATATACAGAACAAGTAAAAAAATTGGTAAAATGTGTCCCTAATGTACTAGAATTATTTAAGTATATCAAGAAAATAGTTAATAAGGAGAAACTGCTGAAAACTAATTTGGATTTTTCAAAAGACTTTGGTAAAGTCCTTCAAAAGAATCTAGTAAGGTAACTAAGTAGTGAAATTATAGAATAGAAGTAGACAAAAGCAATACATTGAGTGTAAATTGGCCATTCTCTTTATACAAGAACAATCTCTTTTAATCCAATAACAAAAGGACATTCAAAGAAAGTGAAAGATAGCAAATTTAAAATAGTTAATACTTTTCTTATTGTTTTGTGGTTTCTGGATAAATGCACCACAAAACCAAAGATATACCTGAGATACATCAATGATATTTTCATCATCTGGACAGACAACATAAACTCCCTCATAGATTTCCATAATAACTTCAACAACCACCACCTATCCATTAAACTCTCTCTGGAACACACTCACACTCGCATGAACTTCCTGGACACCACAATCAGCTTCAGCAATGGAACTCTACAGCCAACTATATACAAGAAATCAATGGAGCACCACACCTATCTTTATAGATCCAGTAACTACCACAAACGCACCAAGAAATCTGTTATCTACAGCCAGGCACTCAGATACCCCAGAATATGCTCCGAAGAGAGAGTCTCAGATATACACCGTAACACTTAAAACCGCTTTCACCGAATAAGGACACTCCACAAGAGAAATAGATTGCATCGTGGAGTGGGACACTCAAATACCTTGAGACAATCTGATTCAATAAAACCCCTTCCAACCGCACACCCCTATGTGTTACCTACTAACCCACACTGAAACCCATAAGGGGTACCATTAAACAACTACAACCTATATTTGATGGGGACCCTATCCTGAAAGAAATCTTTCTTGAACCCCCTCTTCTGGCCTTCAAACAGTCCCACAACCTTTCCAAGCTCATCATCAGAAGCAAGCTCCCCACAGACCAGGACACACCAACTCAAAGAACCATCAGACCCTGCCAGAACAACAGATGCAAAATCTAAAGACACATCTCCACTGCTGCAATGATTAACACACCCAACAACACATCTTTCAAGATCCGTGGGTCCAACACATGCCTACCACAACACTAAATGCTCCAATAACAACTTTGTGGGTGAAACCAGACAATCACTACACTCTTGAATGAACTCGCACAGGAAAATCAGTCAAAAACACTGTATCACTTGTGGGTGAATATTTTTCACAAAAGGTCAGAAATAGAGTGATCAATCTGTCCTCTTACTCAAAGGAAACCTGCACAACACTTTCAAAAGACAAGCCTGTATGCTCAAATTCATAACTTTGCGAGACACTAAGGCCTTATCTACAACTACACATTTTTTTTGTCTGCAAAAGGCAGCTTTTATGGATAAAACAGTGGAGGGGTACACACTCCAATGCTCCTGCTGCCAACAAAACTCTCCTGCTTTGCCAACAAAATAAAACCATCTTGACGAGGGGTAAAGCAAAGTTAGATCGACAAAGCATCAGTGTAGACACTGCGTTCATTACGTCGCTGTAACTGGGCTACAAGAGTTATCCCACAATTACCCCCCGTGACCACTCGCTCTGCTCACTGTTCTGAACTCCACTGGCCTGCATCCAGCTAGACAGCTACGCATGCACCCCTCCTCTTTCAAAGACCCAGGAACTTTTTGAAACTGCTAAGCTGAGGATGGCAAGTCCCGACAACAAATGCACTCCTGGCTGGACTACGGAAGGAGGAGGAGGTGATCTCCTTGGTCTGTGGGGAGGGGAAGCTGTGGGAGAACTCGGAGGGAATTGCAAAATCAAAACATTAACACGGAATCCTGCTCTCCCAGGCACTAGGAATACAGCAGCAGGCAGGGCAGGCTGCTGCTGGGTGGGTTGGGGTAGGGGAAAGAGACTGGTGCTGTACTGTGCTATGCGGAACCAGGGAGGGAGGTGGGAGCTGATGTCGGGCTGTCCCCCTCTCCCTGGTTGTGTACTGGTCAGCTTCTGCCTCAGGATTGGTTGCTTCCAGCTGCATGCAACAGAGATTTAATTATAGCAGTGGCTTTTTGTCAGAGTAACTTGCATTGACAAAACTCCGATTTGTAGGCCTTGTCTACACTACAGAGACTGAACAGACACTGGATTTACAGCTTATTACAACGAACTGATCTGTAACCCACTATTTCTCCTTTTTGTCCTATGACTACAGGGGTATTAATAAGCCGTTTCACCCGGAATGTTCCCTTAGAATATGTGCTAGCTACTTATGCTCAACTATCTGTTCATTTTTGTATTTAGCTGTGACACTCTTAGTACCTTTCCCAGACCTGAGGAAGAGCTCTGTGTAGCTCAGAAGCTTGTCTCTCTCACCAACAGAAGTTGGTCCAATAAAAGATATTGTGTCACCCACCTTGTCTCTCTAATATCCTGGGACTGACATGGCTATAATACTGCATAGTTCTCCTATGACATGCGGCTTAGAAGAATTCTAAAAATAATTGGATGTTTATTAGATAATGAAAATATCGATAGTTACGTTAGATATCTCTCTCTTTCTTTCTTTTTTTTTTTTAATAGAAGGAATTTAATCCTTCATTTTTCAGGACATAAGGTAACCTCTAATTCATGGAGTCAGGATCAAATTTTCCCCTATGGGCAGGTTAGTCTATAACTGTCAGTTACTGGGTTTCTTGCACCTTTCTCTGAAGCAAAGGATACCAACCAGGAGCAGACTGGTAATGGGTATAGCAATTCTTATGTTCCTGATCCTACTTGTCTTAATTGCATAAATGAGATTTGTCCTATAATTCTAAGATCAGTTTCATATACTACCCTCTTCAAAAATTACCATCAGTAGCAATTCAGTGTTTGGTGTGAGACAGGGAAAACCCTTAGAATAATATTTCAGTCTGATCTATTAAACTTTAAAATAAATCTGAGGTGTGACACTGAAAGTTCAATTTAAAGTGTGTGTAAAATAAATAAATAAAACCCCACGATATAGCTCCCACACTTCTAATGGGACACTGACAGCTTGTTTAGGGTCAACCATTTAAAGAAAAGGAAATACTTCATGGTACATCCCTGGGAAATGTTCACACATACAACTCTTTAAAATAACATTTGGGGGAAATACAATTTTAAAAAAAATCTTTTGAAAAAAGATATGTATTCTCCTTCTGGGATACTGAATGGGCAGTTGAGCTAAATGGGCTGCCCTCTATCTAATGAAATAAAACAGTAAGTGGCTTCTCATGTAACAGGGACTTTTTTTGATTTGTCCCATCCCCACCCATTTCCTATTGTCCTTTTTAAATTTACCATTCTGTGCCAATTTGCACAATGTTTTAAATTCCCCAAAGAGCTGTTCTACCAGTTTGCTTTCTTCAGGAGGAAAAGAATTGGTACTTCTTTGAAAAGTAATCTTTTCTATAAAGGTCTTAAACAGTTTAGTCCAGTCTGCTGAAATACAGAATGGTATGGTACAAATTAGTAAATTTCCCCTGAACAAAAGTGTTTATTTTTTTCTTTCTGTGGTGTGGTAGTATAAATAGTTGGCATGGCTGGGGAGTAGGTTTTGTTCTGAAAGAAAATATAATTTTTAGACAGGAAACTTTTTTAAAAATTGCAGTTGAGCCATTCTTCCTAACATACAAGCTAAACTGCGGTAAAACATGGCATAATTTATTGGCAGCTCCAGGCACTGAGATAAGGGGCTTACTGCCAGTCCAGCACTTGTATTCTTGCTAGTAAGATTTGACGATTAGCCTTACCTTCAAGTGCCAATTACCTGGATTTCTGTGCTTGTCTGCATGCTCCAGCTTTATGGCATCTGAGATTATTCTCATCTATCAGTGTATCACTTCAGCTAAATACTCTTTTCCCAGACTATTAAAGGCAAGCACATTATAATATCAATAAAAATGGAAAATCGTTTATACTTCTATCTTCATACTGTTACCCTAATAAACCATAAACAGACTAAATTGTCTCCTGTAGCTCTCCCTCTTCATAGGAACATTGACCTAAATTATACAACGCATAAAAGGCTATTTGAGAACTAAAGTTACGTACAGCAAGTACAACTATTGCCTAGTTTTCTTCTATCAAATATATAATATTGATAATTAATTCAAAATCTGAAATAATTAAAAGGATCTATTTGTTTAGCCAGAAAATTAAGTTACAAATCCTATTTTGCTTTCATTTGTTTCATTTGGAAGCAGCTGAGCTTAATTTTGCATGAAACACTATTACTTAGTGCACACCTAGCATGTAGTGTAAATGGTTGGATATTATGAAACGAAAAAAGGAAAGAATCAAAATACATTGAAGTCTTAAAGGTTAGTAGTCCATCTTCTCCATAGTGCGATGTAAAACTTGGCAGTATCACTTCTCAGAGGCTCATTCAAACATTTCCGTTGGTTTTGAAACATTGTGGGTTGGTATACTCCCAAGTCTTGGGTTTAAACAACCCCAAAAAATCTGAGTAAAACTCTGTCAAACCTGCTGAGTTTCACTTGACTAGCTACAGTTCTATAAAAAGTTGCAGAGAATAACTGAGAACGTAAGTTTTGCATTATTTTGACTAAATTGCAAATCAGTTCAACTTGATTGAAATTTTCATGGTCTTTCCCACATCTTTTAACTATACAGTATCTCTGGCTTTCAAGTGAGTACCTAAACTCGAAGCCAGAAGAGTTCCATGTGGCTTTAGGTTTTTGTTGCAAACATCCATAACTTCAGTTATCCATAATGTGCTTGTTTTTTAAATTGGCTGGCTTCAGGGTACTTAGCCTCCTGTCCAACAGGTTTCACGAAGGGAATTGTGTAGCAAGTGGCTATAAATAATGACCTTGAATGGCTGAACACAAGGCATTCTACTTTGCAAGCTCAATGCTGTCTAATCAGGGTTCTTTTACAAAGCTTTTTTGCCATCTTAGATTGGCTATGGAAGACTAGAATCATTGTCCTGTAAAACTTTTCCTCTTCACATTCACAGCTGGCAAAGGGTGGGCATTTTTTTGCTTACTAAGATTTGAATGTTTGGGCTATTAGGTAAACAAAGGCTTAAGCAGGAATGCAATTCTAGTGACACAAGATGATACAAATGCTCTTGCACTAGCTGTGTCTTCACGAGCAAATTTCATCGCAGTAATTTATCACCAGTGCAGCTCCACTGGTGGCAATAATGGGAAACAGGAGGTGGGCATTTTTCATTTTCAGGAGAAACGGCGATGAAAGTCTGTAGAGATGACACACTACAACTTCTGTGATTCTATGAGGTGAATCATGGTTACAGAGTTTTTTAGCATAGGAAATGTTTTGGGCCACAGTGGTAAAAACATAGGCACCAAGGGAACTTTTGCTGCAAAAATTTAGGGGCAAAATGAGTTTAGGTGCCTACAGAGTGAGGCAGCAGCTGAGCGGGGGTTTTATGGATCGCAGTGGTGCCTAAAAATGGGACTTGGGTGCCTAAAACTGGAGGCTAGGTGCTTAGGTACCTTTGTGGATCCAAGCCTAGTGTTTACATCACTGGGTGATGCCTAGCATCTTATCCATTGCTTTTTGTAAAGTTACAACTACAGTTGATATAGCCAGAGGGCATCCATGTTCTATTATTACCTAACCAAAAAAGTCAGTGTGTTGTTAGATAATATAGTGCTTTGCAAATTAGGTACTGTAGTTGGCTCTAGTCAGTTGTCCGGATCCTTAGGGTCTCTATCTGGTACTGGTTCCAATGACCATAATAGTTTTGGTGCCAGATCAGAGGATTTGGCTACTGGAAGCTCAGTTGTCTTGGAACTGGAGCTTTGTGCCAAGGCCAGAGTTTTCATAACTGATACTTTCTTGACAGGTTTCAGAGTAGCAGCCGTGTTAGTCTGTATCCGCGAAAAGAAAAGGATGAAGTGAGCTGTAGCTCACGAAAGCTTATGCTCAAATAAATTGGTTAGTCTCTAAGGTGCCACAAGTGATACATTCTTAGATCCACAAGTGCCCGGAGCCAGTTCAGGTCTCCTATCCTTCCTTTTGCATCTATTAAAATTATTGCATCACAGAGACTTGACTGACGAGGCCTCTTGTAACAGAAGGGTCTGAAGTCTGTTCTGTGTCTCCTTCCGGGCTCGAGGAGTACACGTGCTGCAGATAGCACAACATGCCAGAGAATGAGTCTCATTTAGGCCTTTCAGGCAGTGAACATGCACCTCAGATGCTGGGAGCACACCTGGGCACAACATGCATTTCTTAAATCCATGCTGCTTTGTGCTAGAATGTACCATGTCGGTACCGGTCAGTATTCCTACTTAAAGCTAAAATGCTAATCTGAACTATCCTAAAAACGAACTATAAAACTTCCTAATGATAACTAGTCTAAAAGGTAAAATGGCACTCTAGCTATGGAGCTGGGAGATCCGGAGAGGTTCACATCCTTTCACTGCTGCATTTGGAAGGAACTGAGGGGACGACAGGCACAAGCCCCCTTCTAATGCCTTGCCCTCAGAATGTGATCGTATACTGGGCATAGGGATGGGAAGGATGTGTGAGCACTCTAACAGGCCCTGCTACCAGAAGATTCCACACTCATTGCTGCACTGGTTGGTGCATCCCAAGAGTAGGAATGTGCAGAGGAGACTCAAAGAACTCTTAGTTCCTAACAGAATCAGAATGCTATTTGATGGATTAAAATCAGTAAATATTTAAATGGATATAGTTAACATGACCTCAAGAGACCAGCATCCAGGCCGAAGTACCTGTTTCTTGGTAACTAAGTTTCCCAGTGTTTGAAAGCTAAGCTTACTGGCTGTCATCCAAAACACATTAAGGGACACAAGGAAACTGCCTGCCTCACAGATTGGCATGCAAGATTAAAGAGCGGACAGAGTGTTTTTGGCAACAGTGTTTTTGTAGAGGACAGTCTAATATTTTGTATTCGTATCCCTACAGAAAAATGACAAATTAAACTGAGCAAAAACATAGTATTGTAATAAATTTAATGAAAAATTACTAGACTATTGAAAATTCTCTCTATTTCAAGCTAAACTCAGTCTTGTGCATGATGTATTATAATAGTAAATCTTATATGCCACTAGAGACACATACACTGTACTGCAGTGCACAGGTACAATTCTGTATATTACTAAGTGCAGCAGTAACAGATTGGCTGGTGCTGCCCACTGCTGCTGCATCTGTCAAGGGGAGCAGAAAGTGTAGCATGCCGCAGCAGTTCTACTGAGGCAGCATGATGTGAACCTGGAAGTGCAGAAGAGCACAGTGATTATCCTGAGATCCTGAACTATGTGGAGAAGACGAAAGGTGCAATACAGTGTTGTTCCACTGACAGAGCGATGTGTCGCTATGATGCCCATTATGGGGAAAGGTCAGAGTCGGAGGGGGGATGTCTCTATCTGTATAGATGTAGAGAAGCTAATTGGAGCAGTGAAGAGGGAAAGGTATTCCACAATGGAATATGTCATTTTCTATTTCCACTTAACTATTTTTAGACTATTGTAATGCATTGACTTGAAATTCGTTACTCCTGATTTACTACAAGTGTAATTGAGAGGAGACTAAGCCCCATAATCACCAAGTTCATTGGGGCAACAGTATTTTCCTCACTACGTTCAGCTAGTGGATTCTGGCAAGTTCCACTCCAACGTCACAGATCACTGAATTGCCAAACAGATAAACCATTCAAAATACACTGCTTTTGTCCTCTCCCATTAACCCTAAGCACCTCAGAAATCTTCCAAAGGAAAATGAGTGAGATTCGACAAGGATAGAGGGAACAGTTTATGTGGATGTGAAGTTCATGGGAAGTCCGAGGAAGAAAGCTACATAAGGCTAAAACAACTAGTATAGGCGAAAGAGCCTTCTGAACTAAAATTAGATACAGATTAGTTGCACCCCTCCCACTCTTAAATTTGTAACATTAGTTGACTATTTCCCACCACCACCACACACAAACATTAAATATATTTGTGTGTTAACTATTTTAGATATCACCCGAAGATACTATGGATATAAAAGTAACTTGTGAAATATTTACGTGTGTTTGTTTACAGAATGCATGTGAGTACCATAACAAGATGACACAGCTTAATGAATACTTCTGTAGTCCTGCTATTTGTCAGAGTTCTAAATAAATCTTATTATTTCATGATGAATTATTTAAATCTGTTTTGTTATCCTTATCTGCACTCCCCACCCACGTTAAAATATACCAAAATAAAAGCAGTATCAGTTGCTATGGAAGTGTGTATTTGCTTTTGAAATCAGCAATAACAGAGGATTTAAGGATACATGTGCTTACTGAATACAGTGGAATTAGGAAAGGGTTCTATCAAATAGGCATCTTCTTCTTCCTTTTTTTTTTTTTAAGTCTTCAAGGCTGATTATAATTTCCTTAGTTAAAGAAATTACTTCAGTATAAGTAATTCACATTTTCTGCAGTAAGCATGGTCTACAGAGGGATTTATCAGATGACTGGGGATGTCCTGGAAGTGGGTCACAAGGGGTATTTATTAGGTTGAATCCCTTTCTTGAGAAAATAAAAAACTTGTAAAATCCCACAGTTGTTAAGGCTCATCAGGAGCAGAGGCAAGAAGGAGCATGCTCCTTCCTGCTGATTCTGTAGCTGTCCTGCTCCTGCCTTGCCACCTCCCTACTCTTACCCAGACTTACTGCAGCTTCTGCCTCTTCTTTCCTACATCTCACTAGACAAAGACATGGTTCTGCTCTGATGTAAGGAAGCGGTGCTTCAGGAGACCGTGGACGCTTGAAGTAGTCCTGTATTTGCTGGTGAATCTGGATGGGTGAGAAGATGGGAGAAGCCCCGATTAAGCACCTGGCACACACTCACTGTGCCAAACAACTTGCAACTTATTGCTATGATTCCAGTCTCTCAATCATTTGTGGCCTGTATTGACTCTGGAGAACTGTATGCTTTGCTGCAAGGAACTTTGATGGTTTTGGGATCATGGGAAGGAGAAATGGTGGAGGACCCCGCATCTACATAATATTGTCAATGCAGTTCAACCATTGGTGTGGAGCAGTGCTTGAAGGGCAGGAGTTAGGATATCAAATATGGCTCCTTCTCTACAGAATACACAGTCTCAGGAGCTTATTCTAAATTGGTTAAACCAGTGGTTCCCACTGCAGTGTTCCAAAGTCCCTCATTTTGTTTTTTGGACTGAGATTGGGTTTCTTACCCTTTTCTGCTTTGGGGTAAACAGATTACCTATCCACCACACTCATCCCATTTGGATGACTTAATAAAACCACCTCAACCAGCAGTGGTAGCTATGTTGGCAAGAGAAGCTGTTCACATGAACGCTAATGCCAAAGAAACTTATGTCGTTCAGGGGTGTGTGGCTTTTTTTGTCACACCCCTGAGTAATATAAGTTTTGCCAACATAAGTGCTAGTGTAGATGTGGCCTTTGTTTGAACACGATAAAATTTTGTAATGTAGAACAGCAGCTCTCTGTATTTTTATTTTGTTGCTATTTTTATCTGGCTTCTTTTGCCTTGCCAGGTGGTTGCTACCTCTTTTCTTTGTAAGTAATTTATTACTGAGCAGCAACAGCTTCTCCATAGTTACAGTTGGAACCACGCTATCACTACAAGCTAGACTTTTGGAAAATATCCAAGCTTTCTAGTGTGGTGTTGTTGTTTTTTTAAAACTTTGGTGTTCCCCTAATTTTTTTCCCCTTATGAAATTGCTACATATTAACCAGCATAACTAATATGTTACACTGTGAGACGGAAGTCTGCTGCATTTTAGACCTTTAGCCAAGTCTCTCAAATACTGTAGACTAGTTGAAAATGCAGATGCTTTATAGCCTGAGAGCAATCAAATTATCCATTTTTGAAATTTGCTCTGAACTAATCTCTCCTAGTCCAGTTTCAGCCTCTCCCCTTTTCCTGGCATTGTTTACATTTTCACAATTCAGACGGCTTCAGAATAAGGGAATAGATGAGTACACCCCCTATTCATAAAATAAAAATAGGGCAAGGCTAGCTAACCATGTGCAAAAGAAAGCAAGGGAGGCAGCAATGTTGAAAGTGGTTTTCTTTGATGTATATGTTTGTCCTTTCAGAATATTTTTCTGGCAAAAAATTGTAGTTAAGAAAATATTTTTTCCAGACAGTTTGTGGTATTTATTCATGCTTCTCCTGACATACACACCTTTCATTTATTCCTGTGGCATTCTTTCCACTATGAAATTGTCAACAGGTGCCATGTAGCTTACTAAGCAGGCAAGTGGAGATTCTGCAAGTAGTGCAGGTGATTTGTCACACATCTTCAGTTACTTTTGACTTTAGTCGAATATGTGTGGCTAAATCCCATGCCCTGCTTTGAAAGTATCACCCTCAGACTGTGTGTGGAAATCTGTAAGCTTTTCCAGTATACATTAAAATGTACTGTACTAGTAACTTTCTTTATACCTGTTTAAATGTAAAGCTGGAAACACTTTTTATAAATTTATGAAGTTCACAATGGCTCATGTTACGCTATCCTTGATTGATGCTGGCAGGCCAGATGCCGCTCTTGTCAAGACTGCAAACGTTAGCGAAGAACTAACAAAATCATAGCTGGAGACCAGACCAGTTCACCTGTATGTTAATTTTGCTAACAATAGGTATTTCTCATATAAGAATGTATGTAGCGTTTAGACTCTATGAAATGCTTGTAAGTTTCTGCATGCATTAATCTCACTTGCAATGTCTGTATTCTGTGCTATAGGAAAATATGTAAATTTTGCTTTATAACTTCGAAAACCCAGGCATGGGAATCGTCCTTCCCCCACCCCCACCCATCCAGAAGCACTGTCAAAATCAGATGGGCCATCAACAAATATCTCAATATAAATGATGGGTTAATGGCCCTATCTCATCTTGGAAATTCTATGTGCAAGGAAGCTCGTCCTATGGATTTGGAAGCTGAGTGAAGGAAATAAAACAAGTCATAGGAAAAATTTCCATCTTTTTTGGCTGTTTGAACTCTGAAAGGGCCAGACACTCTGAGGCAGAGATCCCCAGGGGTTACCCCTAGGTCTGCCCTCAATGACATTTTGAATTGATAGATACAGCTCTGTCACTCTTAGGATTTAGATGATAACTCATTTGTGTGTGTATGTTTGCCTGCTTTAACCTGTAAATAATGCTTATTCCTTTTTTCCTGGTTAATAAACCTTTAGATAGTTTATTACAGGATTGGCTACAGAATTGTCTTTGGTGTAAGAGGTAGGGTACCAGTTGATCTAGGGGCAAGTGACTCGTCTCTTAGGACTGGGAGCAACGTGACCATTTATCACTAAATCCATTTTGTCTGCGTGGTAATTTAGACTGGAGAGTCAAGGGGACTGCCTGTGACTCTGTAGTAAGACTGTTACAGTGATCCAGGAGTTCACATTTCTTACTGGCTTGGTGAAATCTAATTATAGAACACATCACCAGTTTGGGGTGTCTGCCCTGTTTTCTGATGGTTTGCCCTGAGGTAGGCACTCACAGTTGTGAGGCACTCCAGACAGCGTGACAGTTCACAGTGGCTCATGTTATGCCATCCTCGATTTAACAAAACTCGTATTGATGAAACTAGAAAGTTGGCTCCAGATGAAGAGCATATAACACAAATATCCTTTAGCTCTCTAGTCTATGCAGTTGTGTGTGTGTGTGCATGCATGTGCACACGTGATATCAATATGTACATATAAATAATCAAAGTATTTTGATAACTTGTTCAGAGCAGCAATAATTTTGCAGCTTCTCAGCTGCTGTGGGATGGGATTAAGTTTAAATTTCCCAGATCACCTACAATAGGAAATAAATGGACAAGAAAACTTTCATTTGATACTTCAAAATCCACAAAGCATATGTATTTTATAAAAGTTATAAATGAACCACAACTTTCTATCTGATTACTTACATTAGATATATAATTGTATATTTTAACTGTTGCATATGAGTAAAGTTATTTTTGTTGTTCTCAAAATTTATGTATGGCCTACACCTTTAAGGTATTACCATATGAGGTACAATAACTAACAAGAGGTCTCAAAGTCCAGTTTGTTGTCTAACATGTGGTACTACTTTTATTGGAGCTGCTAATTTGGTTCAGGTCTGCTTGGCACTTGGGATAGCAAAACACCCTTCTATATAAGGATTCAATTACTTCCCTGCTCATTAGACATGTGAGGTGAAATTCTTCCCTTAGTACACTGGTATGACTCATTGTTATATGTAAAGCAGAACAGAATTTGGTGCAGTGAGCAGGTGAGTAAATAAAACAGTACTTCAACAGTCTGCCTCTCCAAAGAACATGTTTGGAAACAGCCCTAAATCTTAGTTTGTCTACATAGAGATTGTTTCTTATTAGCTATTCTTTGTCTTAAGTGTATTCAGCTAATTTAGTTTACAGCACTCTTATTCCAGGATAGGGAGTATTCACGCATGGAGTTAATCAGGAATAATTAATTTTAAAGTCACACCCTACATTATTCAGGATTAGTTTTCATGTGTAAAGCTCTTGGTAACTGCAACGGGCATTGTACTAGTGTAACTTTGAGAGTAGAATTGGCCCTTTTACTTTGAGAGTAGAAGTGGTGCATTTTGAAGCCAAATGCCACCTATTGCCTGTTTGCAGTGTTATCATATTTACTGCATTTTTTAAATTACAATCTGGTGCCATATCCTGCTGTCCCATGGGAAAAATCCACAGGAACAGCCCTGTTGAGAGAGAATCAGAGGCTCTCCTCGGTTTCCTCCAAGTTCTTCAGTTTTGGGGGCAAGATAATTCTCACTCATAGGAAACATAATGCCTAGCCCTTATATAGTATTTTTCATCAGTAGATCTCAATGTGCTTTAGAAAGAGGATTAGTATCCTTATCCCCATATTACAGATGGGGAAACTGAAGTACAAAGAGGGAAAGGGCTACGTCCTCAAAGAGACTTAGGTGTGGCAACAATGAGTGTTGCAATACCCAACTTTTAAGCACACAGTAGACTCCTCAACCTGCCCAGGTTTGGTGATTAGGCTCCCTATACAATGGACAGGGAGAGAGGTGCCTAAAAAAGGGGTTCACAGAAGCTAGCAAGCAGAGCAGGGAGCAGCTTGAGCTAGCCAGTAGGAAATGTTGGAGAAGGGTGCGGCCAAGTCCAGCACTTCAGAGGTAGTTAGGCGCCTAATTTAACACGGAGGGAGGGAGCCTTCCCAAAGGGGGGGGGTTCCCTCGCTGCCCATGAATGAATGGTCAGTTAATGTTCACTTGAAAGCTAGGATGATTGATTTTAACAGCTGTTTATAAAATAGTTGCCATTATGATCTGTTCTGTTTAGATTCTTATACTGCACGCATCTTCACCATGGTATCTGAGTGCCTTCCAATAATGAAGTAAATTGGTGCTTAATATCTCTCATGTATCACTCCTCCCTATTCAGCTCCCTAGAGAAAATTTTCATGTTCTGGATTTTTTTTAAGCTAATGTGCTCTATACTGTTTGAACAAAAGGCTGAAAGAAGAAATGAGCTTTTCATTTGGGCTAGAAAGTGGAAAGGTTTGAAGGAAATCTTAGTTCCTGGAGGAACAAGTTCCACAGTCCCAATGGAGGTTCAGTCTCGTGCACAAATAGATTTTGCCCTTACAAACAGTTTTTGCCCTTGCCTTTGTCTGTGACTAGATAGACAATTGTGCCAGGAGTGACGTTGTTAACAGCAAAGTCCCAGAGTTTGAGGCAGTCTTTTGAGTTCTGAGCTCAGATCATCTAGCACACTGAAAATAAAGATCTACAGCTTAAACTTGTCATGGTGTTCTACAGGAAGCCAGCACCATGAACAGAGTACTGGGATGATTTGCTTATCACAGGTGTTGCTGAAGATGCAATTTGCTGCATTCTGCACCAGTTGGGAGTTTCCTCAGGACTGAGTCTCTCAAACCTAGGTATATTGCATTGATGTATTACAGATGGGAGGGAACAAAGGCATGTACTACTGAAGCCAGGTCATCCTCTGCCTTGCTGTGACAGTCTTCTAGCCAGCTGGAGAGGATAAAGTATTGTATGGACACTGCCGCATGAGAGCTCAGCGTTGATGAAGGGTCCAGAAGTACTCCTAAGCTGCATGTTGATTTGATGTGGTATGATTGTGTTTCCAACTGGTGGAGTCTATACCATGGATGTAACCTTTTCAGAGTGTTTCCTTCTGCCAGTCTGTGTCATCTTTTGTCTTGCTAGGGTTTAACATCAATCTGCTCCTCCTCATCCATCTGCACATTGCAGACAGTTATCTGAATGGTACTGGCGTTATCAGTGTTATTTGAGTCCATGAAGTCCAACCATTCCTTCCAGCAAGTGCATTTAATGTTGAATAAGTTTGCATGGGGAATCAAGCTGTGCAAAAGAAAGATCTGATGGCTGAGAAACAATTTTCCCATTACTACTTTCTAAGCACATCCTTCCTGGAAAAAGTCTAATCATTTAAGTGTATTTCATATGACCCCTGCCATGTGGACGGTGAATAAAGTAAACTCTGGCTGACTCTATAGTAGGCTTAGTATCCAGGTTGTTTACTGGCCTGTTGAAGATGTTGCATCTAATCTTCACATATGAAAGCCACTATTGCCAAAACACTTGATTCTGTCACACAAGAATCTGTTCAAGATACTGTTGCACAAAAATCTGTTTGTCACTTAAAGCAATAATTTTTGTCTGTTTTTTCCATGCTAAATGCTAACTTCTCAGTTAACATGTTCATAGTTTTTTCCTTTTTGAAACTGGTCAGTATTACGCATATTTTCTGCACTTTAGATGAACCTATATGTAATTATTGAGTATATATGAAGGTGTATTATGTTTTGCTGCATTTTGACTTCCAGAGGAGTGTTTTCTAGAGATTTCAGTTCTAGTATGGCTAGTTACGACTGGAATTTATCTGCTGGAATGGAATATACTGTACATACATTTTAATGATCAGGGATGACATTTAATGAAAGATCTGACTAGTCAGCAATAACCTGATTATGCTGCTAATTTTGTTAAACTTTGACTATCACAATCAAAGTTTTTGTTCGTGTGTGTTCTTGAAGCACGAAAGCCACTGTACTACCATAAAGAGCTACTGTCATCCTTGTTTAAAAACAAAAGTTTAAACAATGAGGCCAGTAGTCTTTTCTTCCCATCTTTATAGCCAAGGCAATGTTTTGAAATCATCTTGGTTTTCACATGTTACTGTCTGTAATCAGTATGATTTTGAAGACGTTTATCAGATCAATATTCTCTTTTTATATAGACTTGGATTATCACTTGCTTTTATCTTCAACTGCTCCTACTTAATCCTCTTGTCAAAGCCCAAAGTCCCTGTGGGAATCCAGTGACAGATGATGTGAATGACATTACAAAACTGGTAAGTGACTTTTAAAAAAAATCCTCTTCTTAAAATATTAAACAATGGAAGGAAGTAAGGACACCTAAGTTTTAAGGAGAGATTAAAGTAAATATTCTGATACCTTTTGGATAACTCCATTCTGGAGACCAGAATGGTAAACCAGATTGGTGACCAAAAGTGTTTAGAACTGAAGGATATTTGGCCCACCTGAAATCAATTGTTGGTATTGGCCCAGTTTCTACAATATTCACATAATTAAAAAAACGCCTTTACATTAAATGCTTTTGTTAGCAGGCTTAGCAGATAGTTTCAATAAGGATTCCCTCTTTACCCTTAGATTTGATCCAGGTCACAACTGAAGCAGAATAGGGAAGAGTGATCATGTAGGATAACTTGTACTATCCTTTTATACCAGTTTGTGTTTAATAGGACTTCATTCTTCAGGGTTGTCAGACTGGCACCTGTTTATTAGAATTAAATTCAATTAAACATAAAAAAATATTCCTTAACTGTTAATCACATGAGTGCAATGTTCAGCTAAATATAGATATAAGGCCTTATCCTTGACTGGTTTAATCTGGTGCAGCTCTATTGGTGTAGTTCATTGACTGGAACTACGCTGATTTCGAGCAGCTGAGGATCTGGTCCATAGCTCTTAATTGTTCAGCAGTAAATATCCCCTAACAAGCCCTATCATCTAGAACTTCCCTTCAGCCCAAATTGTTGCTCTGATGTGGTGAAATGGTTGCTATTGTTAAGGTTGCATTAAAGACTTCAGTTTCTAGACTTCAGTGTTATGTTGCTTGCATTTAGTGCCAGCACATCTCAGATGTCCTTATCCTGTTTAATTTGGGCAGTTCGCATGTCCATCAGGCACACAGTGTATTCTCCTAATTCCTCAGTTTGTTTTCTGTGTTCTTTCTCAAACACTTAGTGCTTCACCGCAGTCCCCTTCAGCTTAATTCCAAATTATTTAAATGTTCATTCAGGATAATAGTTTCTGTTTGAAGAACATTCTGTTTTGTTTCCTCAAATGTTGTAAGAGTAACTTTAAATAACAGAACTGATTGTGAGGGTTAGCTAAATAAAGGACAAACTATTCTGAAAGAAGATCATCACCAATTTTTATCAATTGTCATATTTTCAGATGGAATAAATCTGTTAGCTCTTCCAATTTAACAATATATGGCTTAAAACTGAATAAGATGTAAACGTAGGGAGCAATACATTTGCATGCAATATGAGCATTCACACTGTTTTCCTGTGATAGCTCATCTTAATAGTATGATTAGCTTAAAAAACTTCACTCCTATATGAATTTTGTTACCTACATCCGTTACAAGAGCTAGCACCTAAGGGCTAGACCCTGCAGGTGGATCCATGTGGCAGATGATTGTGCCCGTGTGGTGAGTAGAATTTAGGCCTGGGAATAATACAGAGACTAGAAGGGAAATTTTTTCTATTTTTTCCAGTTCACTTACTTGTGTATTCTCTCTCCCCTGTATGGTCAGTTTATGTGAGTGTGTCACACACAAGTCATCACTATAAAACCACAAAAATTGGGAGCAGGACTTGGAGATAGGTGTCGTACCTTAAACTACTTTAACTCTTTTTAAAAATTAGACTATTACAAGTTGATGGTGCCCTTTTAAGTATACTGCACTATTGAGAGCTTGTCACTGGGAATGGCATAGGGAGGATATGTATTATGGGTCTTAAACTACAGTGGTTTTAGAGCCTAAAGTCTTGTCAACACTACCGGGGTAAGTTGACGTAAGTTACGCTATTCCAGCTATGTGAATAACATAACCGGAGTTGATGTAGCTTAAGTCAACTTACCGTGGTGTCTTTGCTGTGCTGTGTCTATGGGAGACTTACATTACTCTTCTCGGGAAGCTGGAGTATGGAGTCGACTGTAGAGCGCTCTGCCGTCGAGTTAGCGGATCTTCACTAGACCTGCTAAATTGACCCCTGATGCGTCAAACACACCTGTATGCAAGGGTGGAGAGTAATTCATATCGAGCACTGATTGTTCAGACTACAGCAATAGCAAAGTACAGTATTACACAGAATACTTCAAAACTGAATTGGTTCGGCAGGGTTTTCAGGTTTCTGTAACAATGGACTATGGATGAAATCATGGCTCCACTGAAGGCAATGAAAGTTGTGCTACTAATTTCAGGATGTCAGGATTAAATGCTCTTCATACATGCTATTCCCTTCCTCTCCAAAGAAACCTTTTAATACTTAAATTCAAAGGAGGTATTGCCTTTATTTTGGAAATGGCTGGGTAGTGAAATGATAGCAGTGTATTTGGAAACATGAGCTTTTATGTTGATTTGTTGCATTTCTTTTATATTCATCAACATTTTATGATCTAGAGATAGTGTATCATTAATGCATACAAATGTAGATACTCCAAAGAGGTAAGTTTCAGAGTAACAGCCGTGTTAGTCTGTATTCGCAAAAAGAAAAGGAGGACTTGTGGCACCTTAGAGACTAACCAATTTATTAGAGCATAAGCTTTCGTGAGCTACAGCTCACTTCCTCAGATGCATATCGTGGAAACTGCAGCAGGCTTTATATATACACAGAGAATATGAAACAATACCTATTCCCACAGTGGGGTGGGAATAGGTATTGTTTCATATTCTCTGTGTATATATAAAGCCTGCTGCAGTTTCCACGATATGCATCTGAGGAAGTGAGCTGTAGCTCACGAAAGCTTATGCTCTAATAAATTGGTTAGTCTCTAAGGTGCCACAAGTCCTCCTTTTCTTTTTCCAAAGAGTTAAGTGATCAAACATTCAGTTTGGGCATCATTTAAAATATATAAATCTTTTAACTTTAAGCATTTTGGCAACATTTATGCACTTCAAAGCAAAATATCTGAATTGAAATGAAAAATGCCTCTGGTTATCACTGGTTGCAGGAGATTGAGTTACAAGGATCAATCATGCGTAAATGTGGAGCATAATAAAGTCTGTTGTTTATTATTTTTATTGCTGAAGCACCTAGAAGCCCCCAGATATGGAGCAGGGACTCATTGTGCTAGAAGTCTACATAGTGAGTTTCAGTTCTGGTGGTATAGATTTGCCTTATTTCTCCATTAACCCAAGGAACTTGTTTCAAAGTTCCACATTATATACCTTAACTGTTCCTTTCTCACTAAAACAGACTATAGTTCCAGGGATGCCACAGGAGCTAATGCTAAATGCACAATTATATCTGTTTTGCCTTGAGTTACTTTAATGTTTGTGTACAAGGGCCAAATTCTACCTTTAGTTACACTTACTGATAGTTAAATTTGTTAGTCTTGAAGGTGCCAGAAGTACTCCTTTTTCTTTTTGCAAATACAGACTAACACAGCTGCTACTCTGAAACCTTACATTTAATGTAACTCAGTTTGTCTTTATGCTGATAGCGCCTCCGTACAGAGGTTGATTTGTAAGTCATCTTACATCATCCAGTCTAGTATCTTGACCTGTCGTTCTCACCTCTCATCATGAATGTCCGGACATCAGATTAAACTCAATATGGCCAAAACTGAGTTCTTGATTTCTCCCACCCGCCAAACTCTCTCCTCTCCCCTTTATTCTCACTCACTGTGGAGAACATTGCCTGGATGTCATCTTTGACTCTGTCCTCTCACTGAATCCTTATATTCAGGCCATAAATCTTGCCATTTTTTCCTAACATAGCACCTCTATAATCTGTATTTTTCCCCTCTCTGTTCACACAGC
Source organism: Lepidochelys olivacea (assembly GCF_965140295.1). NCBI lineage: Eukaryota > Metazoa > Chordata > Testudines > Cheloniidae > Lepidochelys > Lepidochelys olivacea. The sequence continues at coordinate 274,889,998 of NC_140411.1, forward strand.
CCAAGCTCTCATCCAACCCCTCATGTCACACCTTGACTACTGCAACCTCTTCTTTCCTGGACTTAACTACTGCAATCTCTCTGCTCAAGTCTATTCAGAATTCTGCTGCTAAAATAATCTTGGCTTAGTGTCCTGACCACATCAGCTCCCTCCTGGAGTCTCTCACCTGACTCACCTTCATCTCCAAATCAAATATACACTTGTTGGCTTTGCCTAGAGCCCTTCATAACTTAACCCCACCCAGCCTATTTGTTCTAATAACCTATTGTGATGTCAACCCCTGCCTTTGCTCTGCCAGCATTCTCAGACTTTACCACCCACCAGTCAGTTTCTCCCATAATCATCTCCAGGGTTTCTTTCATGCTGCCCCTTATGCGTGGTAAAAATGCCCTGTTAAAATCTAAACAAGCTCTCTTCTCTTCCTTCTACTCTCGCCCTAAGACTTATCTCTGCTGTGATGACTACAAATGATCATCATGGCTAGGCAGTTGATGAACTATGACTATTCCTCTTCTCCTTTCTTTTTCCTACTCCCAACCTCTACCTCAATTAGATGGAATACAAATGTAACTAAGATGTGCCAGTTCTTCACCGGATTAATTTGCTTGTATGTTGCTTCCCCATCCTGTACTGTTCATAAACTTCTGTTAGATTCTAAACCCTTCTGGGCAGGGATTCAGTCTTTTCTGTGTTTGTAAAGAGACCAGCATAATGGGGACCCAGTCCCAAATGTGGTCTTTGGGCATTATCATTACATAAAGATTTAGTAGTAATAATCTGGAAGACAATGGAGTTGCTCAGGTGTAAAGGGAGTCAAAATGCATGTATAAAGTGCCTTGAGCTTAGCTGTTGTTCTATAAAACATTGTTCTAGTCTATTAAACCATATTTTATTCTATTAACATAAAAATATAGCATGCAGTTTGGAAATCAGCATTTTAGTATATATGCTATACGCCAGCACTCTACTATCAAAGTAAGGAATGAGGAACTTCCGGTAATCTCTGACTATGCGGAATGTTGGACCGTAATCAAGTTTATATTGAGTAATAGACTGAGGATCACATTTTGCTGTTATAAAGTGATGCAAGTATTGGTTTCAGTGGTGTTAGTCTGGATTTACACTAGCATATCAGAGCAGAATTAACCCCCCCCCTTTTTTTTTTTTTAGTCTATAAATATTTGCATGGGGAACATTTACCAAAATTTAGGATTTGAAAGAACTAGTTCCTGTAATATACTGAGGTCAGTGGGCATATATCACCATTGACTTCAGTAACAGCAGGCTCAAGTCAAAAGAGATTTAGAAAATATAAAGATTACAGAAATTATATATTTGTCTAAATAGATAGTGATTCTTCTGATTTATAATATTCTGAAGTCGCTATAATCTAGTATTGCAACATAAAGAAATACTCTATAAAATGCTCCTAAAAACACAGAATGTAAATGAGCAAAAGTGGTTTCTTTTTAGAGAAATCTTATCTACAGAACTTTTAATCTTTTTATTTAAATAAAGTTTTCTCTGAGATTTGAGTGACAATTTTAATGTAATATTCAAAATTTAATCCGTGGGAGGAGAAGTGGGTATTAGAACCGGTTCAGTCAGCCCTTTTTTAAGGGCATTTGGAAGCCATAATTTCATGGCTATAGAAGTAATTTTTTTTTAGAGCGCATTCTTCACCGCCAATCATCTGGGCTTTTTTTTTTTTTGTATTAAGGCATCTTAAGGGAAATGCACTCTGTTCGTGGAGCAAATATTCCATGTTACAAAACTAATTGCAGCACCTGTCAATAGTAGTTGTGTCACTGGTGCTATGGTAATTTTTTTTTTTTCAAAAGCAAGTAAACAGAGCTATCACACTGACCTTTTTAGAAAAAAGGTGCTAAATCTCCAGAATTGAGAACCTGCTGAGTGTACTTTCTATGATGGTCAAATGCCACCTCCAGGTCTCAATAAAATTTTCATCAAGGTCATTATACAGCACAAATAGAATAAAAAGCTCCTTCTGTTAGGAATATAAATCTTACATTTTCTTGTCTTATGTATTCTACCTATTTAAAAAGTTTTTCTTTAGACAGTTGGAGGCACAAGTAATATCTGGTATTTACAAGACTCCAACCATTTAAACAAGTGGCTTCAAACACCTCACCTATGGACTCTGTTTTTTCTGTTTGATATATTTATGAGCTCTGCATGGAGTTTGCAGACTCTGCAGCATCTGAGCTTTCATATTTAAAAAAATGTTTCTGAGGCCTGGTTGATGTAAGGCAGCTTACAGCGTTGGGTCAATGTAAGGCAGCTTACGTCAATCTAATTATGTCAGTGTACGCACTACAGCCTTGCTCCCACCAATGTAAGTGCCCTACTACACCATCATAACTCCACCTTCACAAGAGGTGTAGGGCTTACGTTGGTGTAGTTAGGGCAACGCAGTGTCCCTATAGACACTGGGTTACTTACATCTATTAACTGCCTTTCATCAATTTCAGGGCTCTGCCAGAGTTGTGAAATTGACAAGAAAGCTGGCTCCCCAGCTGGGCTGCTGCTCTTTCTCAGCTCCAAGCTGGGCTCCATCCAGGACCCCAGCTCAGGCTGCCACCTGGGCTCTCTGTGCCCAGGCTCCCAGCTCCCTGCCAGGAGCACAGCAGTTGACTAGACTCTGGTCACGGATCTCCCGCTGGGAGCTCAGCTGCCCCCCACTCCTCTTGGCTCTTGGCTCCCCACTGGGAGCATGGCTGCACCCGGCAGGGAGCTCTGCACCCAGAGTCAAATGCAGCTGACCCATTCCTGGCAGGGAGCCAAGAAGCCCATTGCAGCTGCCCTGTTCTTGGTGGGGAGCCGAGAAGCCTGGTGCAGCTGCCCCATTTCCGGCGGAGAGCCAGGCTCCTGGCAGGGAGCTGCATTCAGAGCTGAGCCCTGGCTTTCTGCCCCTCAGACTGTCCCACTTAAGTCTGTGGAAGTGCTCCTGCTCAGGACACGAATCACCGACTGAAGGGCAGTGTGGATATGAATCAGTGCAGTAATTACTGCGATTACTGTAAGTCAACCTAAAATAGGCTGACTTAAGTTTATACTGTAGAGATGTCCTAAGTCCTCATAAGTGAGAATAGTATAACTAATCTAGTATTGTCTTCCTGAATCTTTAGACAGCCATAAACTCTGAAAAGTGTAAACTTCCCAGCTAACATTAATTTAATTGGGATGTTATTTTAAGTCTAATGATGAGGTTTTAAAAATGTCCACATTAACTATTTCATTGCTGATCATTTTTGCAGCTAGAATGCAGAAGGTGGCAGGAATAAAGCCCCAGGGGGTGGAAAGTAAAAGCTGCTCTAGGGAAGGAAATGCAGAAGGAAGCAAGGAGCAGAGATCCAAAGGCAGGAAAGCAAGGAGGATGGGGTAGGAAATAGAAACAAAGGGCAGAAATGGTGTCCTAAAGGGGAGCATATTTTAAAAATTGAATGAGACAATAAGGTACTGATCAAATGATGACTAAGTTACTACTTCAATGACCTATTTTACCTTTTATCTTTCTGAAAACCTTGCTTTGATGTCTGTGGGTTGTTCTTCAGTGAATTCTGAATATTAAAATCCTAAACGTATACCTTACCCCGTGGACTGAAAAAAATGGAATTTGACAATCTGAGACAAATGAATTTGATACCCTGGACTTAAACCATTCTCATTCATTAAACTAATTTTGTTAGGACTGCCCTATTATAAATCCTTAGTGTGGTACAGTATGTTGTTCTGTGATTACAAGTTATATTAAGGTTACTGAAACTATTTCATTTTTGCCTTTTTGATTAACAGGGCTGCAGATGAAATCATTTATAATGCACCATGAGACTGTTCGCATATTATCTAAGGATTTCTCAAGGGTCAAGGAAATGTGTCTTGGAAATTCACAAAGAAACTAAAGTTCTTGGCTTTTTACAGAGATTAACATCTTATAGATAAGGCTGGTCACTTGTCACAGAATTTTGCCCCTCCAAAAATAGTCAGATGAGTCATAACAAACTTTAATAAAATCAAGGGGTTAAATCCTGGGCCCACTGAAGTCCATGGCAAAACTCTCATGGACTTCAATGGGACCAAAATTTCACCAAGGATTCTTGACTCCTCTATGATCTTTACAAAATTATATGTACTCCCACCCCGCATCCCCCTCACTGACTTGGGCTTCTGTGCCCCAGATAGTTAGCAAGAAGAGGCAGCTCTTGAGCTCTCTGCAGAGGGCTCAGGTAGCATTTCTGGTATTTGCAAGGGACCCAGACAGCAAGGCAGGGTGCTCTAAAAACGGGAAATTCTGGAACTGGTGACTTCACTGACCTCTGACAAACAATCACCCCAATTCTAGAGCTTGAGCTGAATTCTTTTTTGCATCATTCTTATTCCAAGATGTTTCCAACGTGTACAAACAGTGGGTGATCTATAAATGCCTTGTATTGCAAAAGATACTCCATGTGCATCAGGATTATCTATCAAAGGAGTTTCACCGTAAACCAGGGATCGGCAACCTTTGACACGCGGCCCATCAGGGAAATCCGCTGGCGGGCCGGGACGGTTTGTTTACCTGCAGTGTCCACGGGTTCGGCTGATCGCAGCTCCCACTGGCCGCGGTTTGCCGTTCCAGGCCAATGGGGACTGCGGAAAGCGGTGGCCAGCACATCCCTCAGCCCACGCCACTTCCCACAGCCCCCATTGGCCTTGAATAGCGAACCACAGCCAATGGAAGCTGCGATCAGCCGAACCTGCGGATGCTGCAGGTAAACAAACCGTACTGGCCCGCCAGTGGATTTCCCTGACGGGCGGCATGCCAAAGTTTGCTGATCCCTCCCCTAAACCCTGAATTTCCTGTGTTATATTATTAACATTATTTCAACAAAGTTACTGTGTTTCCTTTGAGTTTTTCACACAAAGAATCATGGAAATGTATGAGCTATACTTCCTAATTTTATGGGCCAGTCATTTGCAAACAAGTATTTTTTTTTTAAATTAAAGTAATTTTAAAACTGGAGCTAAGCAGCTAATACATGTTTCTCATTTAGAATTTGTTATAAAATCACTTTAGCCTTCTAATGAGTCCCAAGATGAAAAACTTCCAAGTTCTTTCCCAAAATGAACTTGAATCACAATGTTTATTATTCCATTTTCTTGCCTAAAGCAATACCACTGCAGAGCATAAATTCATTAGTCTGATAATTTAGTGACAGAGCTAGATCTCACTTTATTTTCCTGTAGATTTTGATAAATCTAATTACAGAAATAAATTAATATGAGAAGGTTGACCTTCTGGAAAGGAGGCTTCCAGCACAAGTGGACAGCATGGTTTCTGCCAACTTAAAGGGGTGGTACAGGAGTGTCTAAACTAGAGTAGGATTAAAAAGCAGAAAACAAAGCTCAGAATGCTTGCATATTGAACTTTAGCTGTTTACTTATCACAGCCATAACTTCTGTGGGGAAAAAATGATTTTTTTCAGGCCTTTGTAAGGAGTCATAGTTGTCAGTCCAGCCAACTTGCTGCTCAGCAGGACTACCATTAATATATACACATTTTGCTTTAAATCCAGTCCAAAATAGTGGATTGTGGGGGAGTGACAAGTTTTAAAATGGTTTTAATTATTTTTGGAATGGATAATATACTTTATCAAACAAGATACATTAGCTAGAGTTTTATTAAAATGTTCATGTTTATATTTGGTGATTTGTGATCTCTTTCTGCTTTTAAACTATGGCTAATGGCTATTTAATACTTTTCTAATATAAAATCAACTTAAACTGTGGTGTGTTTTGACTTCTGTTTTATTTAAAAAGGAAATGTCACATTTTTAATTTTTGCCATGAACAACAACCACCCTTACGTATGAGCAGTAAGACTGCTGCTCTTGATAATCTATGTGGCCACTAGAAAACAGCTGGGTTTTCAGGTATAATTGCAGTATGAGGTGATAAAAATTCTTGGAAGATGGTTCTGCAGTATCAGCACTGTCAGTTGAAATCACTGAGGAGGGGTGTAGATATGTCTAAACTATAGAAGTGTGAATTTACAGAGAAATGCAATAGGTACTATGTAATTATCAGATGTATAAAAAGTTGCCATTTAGTTCCGTTCACGGTTTTCTTTTTCTTTGACTTTCAAAATTCTCAAAATAGCTCATGATAAAAGGACTTTTCAAAACCAAAGCTCTAATATTGGATCATTTCATTGCAGAGATGCACATAACATTCCATCCTTCTTGTACAGTACTGTTTTTCTGCTCTGTGTGATAAGGGCAGGGTACTGGAATTTGTATCACTTGTGAAGCATTTCTATGGGGATTCATCTGTTTTTCCTATATTTTTTTTAAACTATATTTAAGTCAACTTTTTGCGTGTCATTCTTGACAGCATTCAACTGAATATTGAGACTCCCTATGTGACCTGATAGTGTCCATCACAACTGCCAACAGATGGTGTCTTTACTTGCTTCATTTTTATAAATAGGAAACTTGGGGCAGGTATTACAACCTGGTCCTGTATCCACTGTATGGCCACTAATCTATAGTGAGCTGACCCCCATTGCTGTGCTTAGAAGCCAACTGCGTTTGGCCTAGCTCTGGGTCCCTCTGTTACACTGTCACACTCAGACCTCTTGCCTACTGTCCTCCTTTCGGATGTGCAGTGCTGCTGCCCAGTCACCTTATATCCCAAAATCTGCCTGAGTCTCCTGCATCCTCCAATAGCTTTCACATGCACCCCTAGAGCTCCACCATTCTGGGCTTCTCGTTTAACTCCTTCAGGACAACATGGCAGGAAAGCAAGGAACACAAGCTTAGTAAAGGAGTTTCTTAACCAGTGAGTACTTTTTAAAAGCACTTGAGTGTTACACAACACAAATCTTGAAATGCACCCCCCACCCCTGGTCTGATCTCATCCCTTCTCTGAGTCTGAGGTTTGTCACCATTTCAAGATAGCCAAAGTCACTTCTGCAGGTCCTCCTTACATGTGATGATAGTTGCCTTCCCCCTACCACACACCTGCCAGAGCAACACCCTGCTCTTAATTAAGATCTATCTCAGGGTAGGTCTACACTACAAATTTACAGCAAGGTAGCTGCACCGATGCAGCTGCGTCACTGTAGCGCTTCTGGTGAAGATGCTGTAAGCCGACGGGAGAGGCAGTAGCTATGTGTACGCTGGTGCTTAGTTATACTGACCTGTGTTGGCCAGGGGTGTGGATTATTCACATCCCTGAAAGACATAGTTGTACCGAAGTAATTTTGTAGTGTAGACCAGGGCTCAGTTTCCTCGGGATGTGCTCCACTGGGATGCTCCAGCCCCTCCGCCAATCATGCTCACCCTGCCTTTGGATCCCTGTGTGTTTTTTAAAAAACGTCTCTTGGGAGTGGGTCAGCAGTTCAGAGGCAATCAAGTTGCTGGCTCCTCACTGACAGTCTTTCAGTGAGGTATCAAACACCTTTCCGAGACAGGGCAGCTGTCTGGAATGCAATTCCATAGGCTTGCCTTGGGCAAGTTTAGACAGATGTTCAATACATAATACAAAATGGAATTAATAATTTGATAGACATATCTTACTCTATTTTAGCAGGGAGCTCATCTTCCCATATATCTGTAAAGTACCATGCCAGCCTGGGCCAGAGCATAGCTCCATTGGCTTCAACTGTGCTATGCCATTTTAGACCTGTGAAAGATCTGGCCTAGGATGTTTAATAAATACATCTTAGTAAAAGCTCTTTCTGGTCAGAGTGAGAATGTATGCTCTGATTTGGCCATCCCCAAATTCCCCTTTTTTAGTTACAAATTCTACAATTGATCATAGAGAAAAATGTCTAATGATAATCTAGTATCTCTAGGGGGTGTTTTAAGGATGTTAATTCTCAGTAAATCTGTAATCTTGGCCTTTATTTTTTTTAACTGTGCATGAAAAGTGCTTGACAGGCTTTATGCCAGTAAAGTAGACCGTATACATAATGCATGCCCGTTCTTGTAGTGTTCATTGACGTGGAACAAATTTCATCTTGAACTGACCTTTCTTAAAATAATATACTATTGCTGACAGTGCTAAGTATCAAATCCCTGTAGATTATGTATGGGGAATTTTGCGCCAGCAGAAGTGTCTTCAGTGTCTTTGCTGTTTAAAATGCTGTATCCCTGAGCATAGCAAATAAACTGGAAAGACAACCAGAATATCTGTTAATGTGGCATGATGTGTGGGTGTCCTATTGGAAAGGAAAGCATAAGATTGCAAAAAAAAAAAAAGAGTGGGAGAGGGTTCAGATTAAATAAACCAATTTAAAGAGGAAATAAAAGTACCAACATTTTCTTTAAAAATAAATCAAGGACAAATATACTGCAACAGTATTTTTCTAAAGTTCTACTTTCTACTGAGTCAGCACCTCAGAATCAAGAAGCAAAGGGCAATAGATATAGAAATACGCATGGTGAATTCAGTGACACCTTTTCAACCTCTACTTTTGGAAGGTGCATGTGCAAAAAAAGTAAAAATCAGTCAAACTATACAGATTATATAAGGGTCAAATTATATAAATATATAAGAGCATGAAGGTGACTATTCATGCACATATTCTTATATAATATGACCTTTTTAACTCCCTTTAGGAGAATGATGGAGGTCATCAAAGTGAGAGTCTCATGGTTCACCCCATGATATGAATGCAATAACATTTTGAACTTATTTAGGCATAAGTATTGCGGCTGACCAGAACTATGTGTATACAGTGACTGCTTTGAAATTTTGTATATAGTTAGAGCGGTTGCTAGTGCAAATGATTCAGTGAGTGAGAGTGTGGGAAATTAAATGGTATTGCTACAACAGCACGCAGAAAAGGAAACTTTTCTAAGTAAAAGTGCCCATAACAGAATGTCCCTTGTTCACAAGAACTGGGGTTGCTTTTCTGAACAAGGTTTAGGCCACAGTTAAAGCACTTGAGCAGGTGTTTCAAGCCATTAAGTCTCTTGGATGTAAACACATGCTCAAAAATAAACCTGCTTTGCTGAACTGGAGCATTAGTGAGCAGGATGCAGGCAATTGCTTGTTTCGGGTTTTTTTTAAACTGGTTCCCTGCCCCCCCGGAAAATTTCTCATCCAGGGTCTACCTGTTTGGGGCATTACAGGTTACTTAAAGAATGACTGTTTCATTTTCCACATATACATTTCAGATATTTCCAGAAGTTCAGTTAAAATATGGAAATGTAAACATGCTCCTCCATTAACTAATTACTCAGACTCTTCTGAAGGATAGTGCTGATACCAGTCAGGTGATACTGACAGTAGAATTCCTGTACCAAATCGGATGAGGAATGTGGGCAAAGACAAGTTAAGATGTTTGTACACCAATGCAAGGAGCCTGGGTAACAAAATGGAGGAACTAGAACTACTTCTGCAGGAAGTGAAACCACATATTCTAGGGATAACTGAAATATGGTGGAATATTAGTCATGACTGGAGTACAGGTATTGAAGGATATGTGTTGTTCAAGAAAGACAGATGGTGGAGTAGCAAAAGATGGTGGAGTAGCATTGTATATTGATGATGAGGTAGACAGCAAAGAAATTAGAAGTGATGGAATGGATTAGACAAAGTCTGTTTGGGCCAAAATCACTTAGGGGAAGAAAGCTATTAGAGGTTCCTCTGAGATAGTGCTTGGGGTGCATTATCGACTACCAACATCCAATTTGGATATGGATAGAGACCTCTTTTAATCAAATAAATACTACTTGGAATTGTGTGATTATGGGGCCTTCATTTCAAGAACATCATAAGAACGACCATACTGGATCAGACCAAAGGTCCATCTAGCCCAGTATCCTGTCTTCCAACAGTGACCAATGCCTCAAGTGCCCCAGAGGGAATGAACAGAACAGGTAATCAGCAAGTGATCCATTTTCTGTCACCCATTCCCAGCTTCTGGAAAACAGAGGCTAGGGCCACCATCCCTGCCCATCCCGGTTAATAGCCATTGATGGACCTATCCTCCATGAACTTACCTAGTTCTTTTTTTAACCCTGTTATAGGCTTGGCCTTCATAACATCCTCTGACAAAGAGTTCCACAGGCTGACTGTGCGTTGTGTGAAAAAATACTTCCTTTTATTTGTTTTAAACCTGCTGCCTGTTAATGTCATTTGGGGACCCCTAGTTCTTGTGTTATGAGAAGCAGTAAATAACACTTCCTTATTTACTTTCTCTATACCAGTCAAGATTTTGTAAACCTCTATCATATCTCCTCTTAGTAGTCTCTTTTCAAAGCTGAAAAGTCCCAGTCTTATTAATCTCTCCTCATACGGAAGCTGTTCCATACCCCTAATCATTTTTGTTGCCCTCTTCTGTACCTTTTCCAATTCCAATATAACTTTTTTGATGCACCATATCTGCATGCAGTATTCAAGATGTGGGCGTACCATGGATTTATGTAGAGGCAATTTGATATTTTCTATCTTATTATCTCTTTCTTAATGATTCTCAACATTCTGTTCGCTTTTTTGACTGCCGCTGCACATTGAGTGGATGTTTTCAGAGAACTATCCACAATGACTCCAAGACCTCTTTATTAAGTGGTAACAGCTAATTTAGATTCCATCATTTTATATGTATAGTTGGGATTATGTTTTCCAATGTGCATTACTTTCCATTTATCAACATTGAATTTCATCTGCCATTTTGTTGCCCAGGCACCCAGTTTTGTGAGGTCCTTTTGTAGCTCTTCGCAGTCTGCCTGGAACTTAACTATCTTGAGTAGTTTGGTATCATCTGCAAATTTTGGCACCTCACTATTTACCCCTTTTTTTCAGATCATTTATGAATATGTTGAATAGGACTCGTCCCAGTACAGACCCCTGGGGGACACCACTATTTCTCTCTCCATTCTGAGAACTGACCGTTTATTCCTACCCTTTGTTTCCTATCTTTTAATCAGTTACTGACCCATGAGATGACCTTCCTTGACATATCCCATGACAGCTTGCTTTGCTTAAGAGCCTTTGTTAGGGGAGCTTGTCAGTCTTTCTGAAAATTTAAGTACACTATATCCACTGGATTTCCCTTGTCCCCATGCTTGTTGACCCCCTTAGCAAATTCTAGTGAATTTGGAATGATTTCCCTTTACAAAACACATGTTGACTCTTCCCGAACACATTGTTAATTTATGTGTCTGACAGTTTTGTTCTTTACTATAGTTTCAACCAGTTTATCGATACTGAAGTCAGGCTTACTGGCCTGTAGTTGCTAGGATCGCCTTGGAGCCCTTTTTAAAAATTGGTGTCAAATTAGCTATCCTCCAGCCATTTGGTACAGAATCTGATTTAAATGATAGGTTACAAACTACTGTTATTAGTTGTGCAATTTCACATTTGAATTCCTTCAGAACTTTTGGGTGAATACCATCTGTTCCTTGTGATTTATTACGGTTTAGTTTATCAATTTGTTCCAAAACCTCCTCTAATGACACCTCAATCTGGGACAGTTCCTCAGATTTATCATTTAAAAAGAATGGCTCAGGTTTGGGAATCTCCCTCACATCCTCAGCCGTGAAGACCGATGCAAAGCATTCATTTAGTTTTTCCCCAATGGCCTTATGATCCTTGTGTGCTCCTTGACCAGATATAGATTGGAGGACAAGTGCTAATAATAGGAGGGCCAGATATTCCTGGATGTGATAGCTGACAGATTTCTTCAAGAAATAGTTGCTGAATGAACAAGAGGTGACACCATTTTGGATTTGGTATTGGTGAGTAATGAGGACCTCATAGAAGAACTGGTTCTAAAGTACAATCTTCGTTCGAGCGATCATGAGTGAATTCAATTTAAACTAAGTGGAAGGATAAACAAAAACAGATCTGCAACAAGGGTCCCTGTTTCAAAAGAGCTAACTTTAAAAAATGAAGGGAATTAGTTAAGGAAGTGGACTGGACCAAAGAACTCAAGGATATGAATGTGGAGGACGCTTGGAATTACTTTATGTGAAAGTTGCAGAAGCTATCTGAAACCTGCACCCCAAGCACGGGGAAAAAATTCATAGGCAAAGGTTGCACACCAAGCTGGATGAGCAAGCATCTCAAATAGGTGATTAAGAGAAAATACAAAGCCTACAAGGAATGGAAGATAGGAGGGATCAGCAAGGAAAGCTACCTCTTGGCAGTCAAAGTGTAGGTATAAAGAGAGAACTGCCAAAAGCCAAGCAGAGTTGAACCTTGCAAAGGGAATTAAGACCAATAGTAAAACATTCTATAGCCATATAAATAGAAAACAAGGAAAGAAGAAGTGGGACCCCTAAGCACTGAGGATAAAATGGAGATTAAAGATAATCTAAGCATGGCCCAACACCTAAACACATACTTTCCCTCAGTTTTTAATGAGGCTAATAAAGAGCTTAGGGGTAGTGGCAGGGTAACTAATGGCAACGAAGATATGGAGATATAAATTACCTCATCCAAGGTGGAAATCAAACTCAAACAGCTTAATGGGACTAAATTAGGGAGCCTGGATAATTTTCATCCAAGAATATTAAAGGAATTGGCACATGAAATTGCAAGCCCAATAGCAAGGATTTTTAATCAATCTGTAATCTTGAGGGTGGTACCCTATCACTGGAGAATTGCAAATATAGTACCTATATTTAGGAAAGGGAAAAAAGTAGTCCAGGAAACTACAGACCTGTTTGACCTCAATTGTATGCAAGGTCTTGGAACATATTTTGAAAGAGGAAGTAGTTAAGGACATAGATGTGGACAGTAAATGGGATAAAATGCAACATAGTCTTACAAGAGATATATTGTGCCATACCAACATGATCTTTTTCTTTGAGAGGATGACTGATTTTTTTTTTTTTTATTAGAGAAAGGAAATGCAGCAGACCTAATCTTCTTGGATTTCAGTAAGGCCTTTGGAGACAGTTCCACATGGGAAATGATTAGTTAAACTAGAGAAAATGGGGATTGATATGAGAATTGACAGGTGGATACGGAATTGGTTAAAGGGATGACTACGACGGGTCATACTGAAAGGTGACCTGTCAGGCTAGAGGGAGGTTACTAGTGGAGTACCTCAGGGATCAGTCTTTGGACAAATCTTCTTTAACATTTTTATTAAATAACCTTGGCACAAAAAGTGAGAGGGGGTGCTAATAAAGTTTGCAGACGACAAAGTTGGGATGTATAGCCAATACTGAGGAGGGCCGGAATATCATACAAGAAGATCTGGATGACCTTGTAAACTGGAGTAATAGAAATGGGATAAAATTTAATAGTGCAAAGTGCATTCAGGGACTAACAAGAAGAATTTTTGCTATAAGATGGGGACTTATCAGTTGGCAGCAACAGAGGAAGAGAAAGACCTGCATATATTGGTTGATCACATAATGACAATGAGTTGCAAATGTGATGGGACCATGAAAAAAGCTAATGAAGTCCTAGGATGCATCAAGTGAGGTATTTCGAGTAGAGACAGGCAAGTGTTAGAACCATTATACAAGGCACTGGTGAAACCTTAGCGGGAATACTGTGTGCAATTCTGGTCTCCGATGTTTAAGAAGGATTAATTCAAACTGGAACAGGTGCAGAGAAGGGCTACCAGGATGATTCGAGGAATGGAAAACCTACTTTGAGAGGAGACTCAAAGAGCTTGGCTTGTTTAGCCTAACCAAAAGAAGGCTTAAGGGAGATATGATTGGTTTCTATAAATACATCAGAGGGATAAATACAAGAGAGGGAGAGGTGTTATTTAAGGTAACCACCAATGTGGACACAAGAACAAATGAATATAAACTGGCCATCAACAAGTTTAGGCTTGAAATTAGGCAAAGGTTTCTAACCATCGGAGAAATGAAGTTCTGCAACAGCCTTTCAAGGGGAGCAATGGTGGGGAAAAAACCTAACTGGCTTCAAGACTGAGGTTGATAAGTTTATGGAGGGGATGAAATGATGAGATTGCCTATAATGGCATGTGGCCCATTGGAGACTGCCAGTAGCAAAAATCCCCAACTGCTGGAGACAGGACACCAGATGGGGAGGGCACTGAGTTACTACAGATAATTCTTTCCCAGTTATCTGCCTGGCGGATCTGGCCCACATGCTCAGGGTCTAACTGATCACCATATTTGGGGTCAGGAAAGAATTTTCCCTGGGTCAGATTGGCAGAGACCCTGTGGGGTTTTCACCTTGCCCTGCAGCATGGGGCACGGGTCACTTACCTGTTTAAACTAGTGTAAATGGTGACAGGTTTCAGAGTAGCAGTCATGTTAGTCTGTATCCATAAAAAGAAAAGGAGTGCTTTTGGCACCTTAGAGACTAACCAATTTATTTGAGCATAAGCTTTCGTGAGCTACAGCTGACTTCATCGGATGCATACCTTATCTAGTTTTTGTAAAGTCCAGCCACAAGGAAGCTTGTGTGGAAGGTTGTTTTTTAATCCAGTTTTGAGAGCTCATTCTTAATCTTTCCCTGTTTGCTGTAGACTATGTTGATCAAGTGGTTTCGCAGCTTCTTTGAGAGTGTGTGGCACAAGCTGTCAGCATAGTCTGTGTGGTATGTTGATTGTAATGGATTTTTTACCTTCAGTCCTTTTGGTATGATGTCCATTTGTTTGCATTTGGAAAGGAAGCTGATGTCTGTCTGTATCTGTACAAGTTTTTTCATGAAGTTGATAGATTTCCACTCCATACGGCTAAATTCAGTGCCTTGCATAATGACAGGTTTCAGAGTAGCAGCTGTGTTAGTCTGTGTCTGCAAAAAGAAAAGCAGTACTTGTGGCACCTTAGAGACTAACCAATTTATTTGAGCATAAGCTTTCATGAGCTACAGCTCACTTCTTCAGATGCATGGTGAAGTCTTTAAAACATGATTTGAGGACTTCAGAAACTCGGAGAGAGGTTGGGGTCTATTTCAGGAGTGAATGAGGTTCTGTGGCCTGCAATATGCAGGAAGTCAGACTAGATCATAATGGTCCATTCTCACCTTGAAGCCTGAGTCTTAAACTGTCTGCTCTTTGACAGTATTACCATCTTAGATTCTGCCTTGAGATGACCACTGAATAAGGTCAACATGGGTCTGTGAAGAGTAGGGAGATAATGGAAAAGCAAACCAGGGGTCACCAAATGAAATTAACAGGCAGCAGGTTTAAAACAAACAAAAGGAAGTATTTTTTTTTTTACCTAATGCACAGTCAACCTGTGGAACTCTTTTCCAGAGGATTTTCTGAAAGCCAAGACACTAACAGGGTTCAAAAAGAACTAGATAAATTCAAAAAGGATAGCTCCATCAATGGTTATTAACCGAGATGGGTAGAGATGGTGTCCCTAACCTCTGTTTTCCAGAAGCTGGGAATGGGCGACAGGAAACGGATCATTTGAAGATTACCTCTTCTGTTGATTCCCTCTGAAGCACCTGGCATTGGCCACTGTCAGAAGACAGGATACTGGGCTAGATGGATCTTTGGTCTGACACAGTATAGCCACTCTTATGTACACAATCCCTAAACACGGACTTAAGTTATTTGCAACTGATCAGTAATTTCTAGAAATTGTGTTAATTACTTTATAAAATGTATATTAACTACAGTGACTAAAATAAAGCCTTCATTTTCTTACCAAACACTAATATATTCTTTATTACCTGTTTGTTTGTTCTAGGTTGGAAATCTTCCAAATGATTATAGGATAGCCCTTAGGTATGTTCAGAAGATGGATACTCTGGTATGTACAATTACTTGAAATCAATCCCAATAAAATAGCCAGGCAATGATGGCTGCAGCTCTATGTGTCTTGGACCTCAGTGCTTCAGTCACATAAAATCTTGCTAATTACAGAAATCTTGCAAAAACTTTCAATTTTTTTAGACCTTTTCTTTGGGAAATAGTTTTCAATCATTATCCACTTTATTGAGTGGGAATGGGGAACATACTGTTTATTTGGATAAATAACTTGTTTTTATCTATGTTGGAGAAGACACTGTACAATGTTTTGTGGCAAGCGCATGTCCACAATATGTACGTAGGAGGCTGCTAAAAAAATAGAAAATACAGAGACTGATAGTTTCAGTAACTATTTCCTTAATGAAGCTTCTGAGGGATTAGGACAATATTGTATTTCACTCACGTAATGATTTGCATCACTCTTTTTCCTGCATAATACTGTAGTTTATAACCACTCTTAAAATATGCTTTTTAAAAACATTACAAATCATGTGATGATCTAAAGAATACACTCTTGCAAATATTGTCTTTGGGTGATCTGATATTAGTTCTGGTTTTAAAGTTTCCCTCAAATTCATTTTATGAAGGATTACATTTGAAAGATTGCTACACTGACATAAGTTCAAAATTTTAAAAAGATTAATATAATGATTTGGGAAAGCCCTGGTGTAGACCTCTTTAGAGTGGAAGAAGTGCCAAAAGTGTAAGTTACTTTGAGCAATATACCAAACTAATGCCTGGCTAATGATAGCCCAATGACCATATGATCTAAGCCATTACTTGCATTAAAAGAAGATCTAGCAATGCAGAAAGGAACAAGAGAGTATAGGAGAATGAACAACAAGAGGAATGATAGCATAAGTACCACTGACAGTCACGGCAGTCACGTAGGCAATACTGGCAGTAAATGATTGTACCTAATTAGGCAAGAGATCTGGATGAAGCCAAGCAGAAACAACTAAGATGTCTGTGCACCAATGCAAGGAGCCTGGGTAACAAAAAAGAGGAAATAGAACTACTGTTGCAGGAAGTGAAACCGAATATTAGAGGGATAACAGAAATATGTATGGTGGAATAATAGTCATGACTGGAATACAGAAATTGAAGGGTATGTGCTGTCCAGGAAAGACAGAAATAAAGGTACAGGGGGAGGAGTACATAGTATATTATGACAAGGTAGATTATTAAGAAATTAGAAGTGATGTATAAAACAGAATCTGTTGGACAAAATCACTTTGAGGAACAAAGGTAACTGAGGCTCCAATAGAATAGTGCTTGGGGTCTGCTACAGACCCCCGGGATCTGATCTGGATATGGATAGAGACCTCTTTAATGTTTTTAATGAGATAAATACTACTGGGAACTGTATGATTATGAGGCTTTTATTTCCCAGCTATATATCAGAGAACAAGGACTACTCACAAAAGGTAGGGTCAGATATTCCTGGATCTGATAGCTGACAGATTTCTTCACCAAATAGTCACTGAACCAACAAGAGGTGATGCCATTTTAAATTTAGTATTGGTAAGAAGCAAAGACCTCGTAGAAGAACTGGTTGTAAAGAACAACTTTGATTTGAGTGATGAGTTAATTCATTTTAAACTAAATGAAAAAATAAACAAATACCTCTGCAACTAGGATCCTTGATTTCAAAAGGGCAAACTTAAAAAAAAAAATTACAGATTTAGGGAAGTGGACTGGACTGAAGAACTCCAGGATCTGAATGTGGAGAAGGCTTGGAATTACTTTAAGTGAAAGTTACAGAAGCTATTTGAAGCTTGAATCTCAAGCAAGGTGAAAAAAATGTAGGTAATGGTTGCAAACCAAACTGGATGAACAAGCATTGCAGATTGCTTATTAAGAGAAAGCAGAAGACCTGCAAGGAGTGGAAGAAGAGAGAGATCAGCATAGAAAGCCACCTGTTGGAGATCAGAAAGCATCAGGAAAAAGTGAGAGCTACCAAGAGACCTGCAGAGCTGGACCTTGCAAAGGAAATTAAACCAAAATTGAAAGGTTCTTTAGCCATATAAATAAAAAGAAACCAAGGAAAGAAGGACCACTAAGCACTGATGATGGGGCTGAAATTAAAGATAATTTAGGTATGGACCAACACCTAAATGAGTATTTTGCCTCAGTTTTTAGTAAGGGTAATGAGGAGCTTGGGTTCCATGACAGGGTGACTAATGGGAACAAGGATATGGAAGTAGAAATTACCACATCCGAGGTAGAAGTCAAACTCAAACAGAGTAATTGAACCCAATTGCCGGGCCTGGATAATCTCCATCCAAGAATATTAAAGGAACACACAAATGAATTTAAGCCCAATAGCAAGGATTTTTAATCATCTGTAAACTCGGGGGTCATATTCTGACTGGAGAATTGCAAATACTGTACCTCTATTTAGGAAAGGGAACAAAGGTGATCCAGGAAACTATAGACCTGTTAGTTTGACCTGAATTGTATGCAAGGTCTTAGAACAAATTGTGAAAGAGAGAGTAGTTAGTGATATAGAAGTAAATGGTAATTGGGGGAGAATACAACATATTTTTACAAAAGGTAGATTGTCAGCCCAATCTGATCTCTTCCTTTGAGAAGATAATCAATTTTCTACCCAAAGAAAAATGCAGTAGGTCTAAACTTCTTGGATTTCAGTAAAGTATTTGATAGAGTTCCTTGTGGGAAATTATTAATTAAATTGGAGAAGAGGGGGATTAATATGAGAATCAAAAGGAGGGTAAGGAACTGATTAAAGGGGAGGCTATAACGGGTCATGCTGAAAGGAGAACTGTCACGCTGGAGGGAGGTTACTACTGGAATTCCTCAAGGATCAGTCTTGGGTCAAATCTTATTCAATGTTTTTGTTAATGACATTGGCATGAGAAGTGGGAGCGTGCTAATAAAATTTGTGGATGACAGAACGTTGGGAAGTATTGCCAATATGGAGCAGGACTGGAATATCATACAAGACTATTTGGATTACCTTGAAGACCAGAGTAATAGAAATAGAAATGTAACAGTGCAAAGTGCAAGGTTTTTTGTTATAAACTGGGGATGTATCAGTTGGAAGTGACCAAGGAGTCGTTCTGTGATCGACCAATACACCCAAATCTATGAGCCATCAATTTGATATGAGTGTGTAGAAGACTAATGCAATCCTTGGATGCACCCGGTGAGGTATTTCAGTAGAGACAGGGAAGTGTTAGAACCATTATACAAGGCACTGGTGAGATTCATCTGAAGTACTGTGTGCAATTAAGAAAGATGAATTCAAACTTGAACAAGTGGAGAGAAGGGCTAGTAGGATGATCTGAGGATTGGAGAACCTGCTTTATAGGAGTCTTAATGTAATCAGCTTGTTTAGACTAACAAAATGAAGGCTGAGGGAAGATATAATTGTCTATAAATACATCAGAGATAAATAATTCCTCTTCCTCCCTGGTATTTAAGTTAAGGAACAAGTTGACACAAGAACAAATGTCTATAATCTGGCCATCAGTAAGTTTAGGCTTGAAATTGATTAAAGATTTCTAATAATCAGAGGAGTGAAGTTCTGGGGAGAAAAAAACTTAACTGTCTTCAAGATTGCGCTTGTTAAATTTGTAGAGGGTATGATATGAAACTGTTTACAATGTAACCGATCTGTGACTGCTAGTAGCAGATATTCCCCAGCAGCCAGTGATGGGACAGAAGGGGAAGGGCTCTGCGTTACTATAGAGAATTCTTTACCAAGTGTCTGGCTGATGGGTTTTGCCCACATGCCCAGTGTCTAACTGGTCCCCATATTTGGGGTCAGGAGAGAATTTCTGCCCAGGTCAGATTGGAAGAGACCCTGAGGAGGAGGGGATTTGCCCTCCTCTGCAGTGTGGGGCATGAGTCAGTTGCTAGTTTGAACGAGAGTAAATGGTGGATTTTCTGTAATTAGAATTCTTTAAATCAAGGTTTGAGGACTTCAGTAACTCAGCCAGAGGTTAGGGGTCTATTACAGGAGTGGGTTTGTGAGATTCTGTGGCCTGCAATGTGCACAAGGTCAGAGTAGATGATCATGATGGTCCCTTCTGGCCTTAAAGTCTCAAGTCTCTAAATAACTGTGCACATTATATAATATATAAATAGAACATAAGAACGGCCATACTGGGTCAGATCAAAGGTCCATCTAGCCCAGTAGCCTCTCCTCTGATAGTGGCCGATGCCAGGTGCCCCAGAGGGAATGAACAGAACAGGCAATCATCAACTGATCCATCCCCTGTCGCTCATTCCCAGCCTCTGGCAAACAGAGGCTATGGACAGCGTCCCCGCCCATCCTGGCTAATAGCCATTGATGAACCTATCTTTCTTGAACTTATCTAGCTCTTTTTTGAACCCTGCTATAGTCCTGTATTAGCTGTGTATTATTCAACAGATGTAAAAAGTAACGTTGTTGGCTATCATACTTGTAACTAGAGCTGTGTGAAATTTTCATTATGAAAACCAAAATCATGCACAGTGGACATAGTTCAGTAAATTCTCATTATTGCCAATCTCAAGAGATCAAAAAAATCACGTGACTTGCTCAACAATCCATGAGGGCTTGGGGGCTTTTGTTTTTTGGTTCTTTTGTTTGTTTGGGGGGGGGGTTTATACCCCAAAAATACAATAGTCTGTCTTATTTTTGAACGCCCGTGCCCATCCTTAATGTGTGTGGCATCAGTGTTGCACTGGGGCAGAATAGATGGTTATGAGTTCTATTGAAGCTTGGAGGTTTGCACGAACCAAAAATCCCAAGTTAACCTCAAGGAGTGCAAATTATACCTGATATCTTAGGCTAATTAAACTCAGCTGAACAAAATATTTTCTTTGCATCATTTGTTATTGTGAGTCCTTTCTGAATCCAATATGGTCTAATATATATTATAGATTACAATTTTTGATGAGTCCCAAACAGCAGTCATCCAAAAACAAGGAAATAGTAACAGGCTGCTGTAGCTGCACATAACATGCTTTCAAATCACAGATATTTGATATCTATCTTCCATGTCTCAAAGATTTACATCGGAGTGGTCTTTAAAAGTGCAAAAGTTAGACTCAACTCTAGCCTCTTATCCTTCCAGATCAGTGAAGTAAACTGACAGAACTATGTGGGAAGTAAACATTATCACTATTTGCACTGTTTTCTCTATTAGTTTCCAGTTCATCCCATCTGGTACCTCTCATGAAATATGTATTTAAAAAAAAAAAATCAATACTCTAAGGTTTTTTAAACATTCAATTTAAGATCTTATTACTTTGTCTGTAACTGAAGAGTTTTAAGATTAATTCAGACCAGAAAGTTTTCTTTAATGCCCTGCAGGATGGATTGATTTATATGAAAGTGATTTAAATCACTGATTTTAATCATGTTTTACATTTGTACTTTTCAGTAACTTTGCTAAAGAGAGGATAAGATATTAATTAGTAACTATTTAAAACTTGTTCATTTACCCTAAATTAGGTGCCTTTTTTTTGCTAACTAGGAGTATATCCTATATCTATATATATTTATTTAACAATTATACAGCTTAATTTACATTTATTCAGATAGTTAATTTTTACAATTTTTATTTGTTACAAAATAGTGAACAATGCATTTATTATTTACTAGGATTTCTTTGTTTACTTGTGATTTGTGTCAAGCTCTATTTGGAAATTCAAATTCCATTAAAATGCACAAAATAGCATTTAAAAAAAAATTAACAAAAACTACCTTAAAGGTGCTGGATGCATTAAAAAAAATCAAACACATTATCAAAACATGTTTGTCATTTAAAACTGATTTATTAAAATGAAGTAAAAAGTAGAGTTCATGAATTGAACTCATTGTTTCTGGTCACTGGTTCCTTCATGATTTTAGAGCTAGTAGATCTCATCCTCTCATACCCAGTTTTATTCATAGATTGGAAGAAGAAAACAAGGTTTCCTGCTTTTTCAATCCCATTGGTTTTTACTTTTAATGAACTGAATTGAAGAAAATATTCTCTCTGCACCTGCAGAAGAGGCTACTGCTGTAGCACTTCAGCAAACTCTAGTTTCAAGTTCTTAACCAATGGCTTCCACAAATTTAGTGCTCTGAGTTTCTCTAAAACTTTGCAGAAAACATGTACTGCTTAATATTATTTTTCATTTAATGCAAAGTTTTAATTATTTAAGACCTAAATTTAATTTGTAAATTTCACATTTAATTTTAAATAGGTTTATTTAAAAGAACTGTGTATTTAATTTTTTTATCTGATTTTTTTAATTGAAAAAATATTGGTTTTTATCCATCCTGATTCCCTGATTTATAAAGTGAACAAGAATGTGACTTTTGTAATCACCAAAACATCATATAATACTATGACCCCCTATAATAGGTAGTAATCTGATTGTTAGTCCAGTTTGCATCCTACATTGATTAAATATAGTTTAGATGTAATGGTGTTTTGTTTTGGCCCAACAAGTTTCCTTTCAGCAGTATTGCCTTTAAGAATTGGTGGCTATAAAACATGCAAACTTTGGCTGTACAATGTATTTCATTAAGTACAGTGCTTTCATGGCCATGGCATCTGGCTGCATCACATCTAAAAACTAACATCCATATGTATTCACAATGAGCAGCAATACTAACTCACCAAGACACAAATAGGAAGAGACAATGCCTCAGTTTAGAGACTTTTGGCAAAGGGTTGGCTGAATAAATGCCCTTTGATTTGGGTTCTGACAGATTCCTGCAAGCAAAGAAACCCATAGCTGGAGCCTCTCTGGCAATGTTCTGCCTTCAGTCCTGAAAAGTGCACATCTAGGGACTGAGGAAAGTGCCTTACTTTATCAGACACTTCGTATGGTGCATGAAGTGGGAAATGGTATCTATTGTAGCAGCTCCAAAGCTTTATAGATTAAAAGTAGAAAGGTAAATTGCATAGAAAGCAGATGGGAAACCAGCGCAGTGCATGTAACGTGTTCAAACTGACCAACTCCATTAAGCAGAAGGGTTCTTGCATTATGCACTAGCTGAGTAGCTCTCAGAGTAGATCCAAATAGAGTGCATTGCAGAAGTCTAACCTGGAGGTAAAAGGCAAGGTCTGAATGAAAAGAAACTGCAATCTCTTCGCTAAATGCAGAAAGATAAAAGCTTCTACTGCTACTTTCTGGGAGCATAAGAGCAGTCAGGTAAAAAGTACCCAGAGATGTAAATCTCTTTGTCGGGGGCAGAAATAACTAGTACAGATGGAGCAGTGGTAAATTTCTCAGTTCCATTAACTATTTCTCTCTGTCAACTATTATCACATCTGTGCTTTTGAACACACTTCAGCCAGCTTATTCTCATCCCTATCTTTGATCTTTCCCTACTGAGAAAGCAAGGAAAGTGCACAGCTTGTCTCTGATGAGAAGGAAATTTAGAGCTGAATATCATCAGTCTGCTGACAGCATTAGAAGTCAGAGCCCTTCATGACTCTCCTAGAGATCTCACTTATTGAGCAAAAAGGGCAACAAATTAGAATCATGCTGGAAACACAGAATTTTTGTATTCTACATTACAAGATATTGTTTGTAGTGCTGCTCTAGTGGTAGCAGAGTCAGTGCAGGTGATGAGCTGTCTGGACCATTAGGGGTGTGTGGAAGGGCACAGTATCAGACCTGTCCCTACTACAGAATAAAGGTCAACAAGGCTTCTACTCTTTGCTCTTTCTAATGCCCTCCTGTTAGTGCTCCTATACAAATGGAGCAGAGAGGCAAGGCCAGGCATTGTCAATTGCACAATGCCCAAAATGTCACTGTTCGTTACACATTTCCCATTCCCAGACCTGAAGGAAGAGCTCTGTGTAAGCTCAAAACTTCTCTCACTAACAGAAGCTGGTCCAATAAAAGATATTTCCTCACCCACCTTGTCTAATACCCTGGGGCCAACACAACAATAACATTACATACTGCTTGTTACATCATTGCATGGGGACTCATACCAGGAGGTATACTGCTTTATGGTTTCTTTTACACAAAAATGACAAAGTTAGTGAAGACTGTAAGGTAAAGCTAAACTGTAAATGTGAACCTGTTCACTAAACATAAAGATTGCTCAATAGTTTTAGTCTTAGAAGGTATGCATGTCTCTCCCCCATAAAAATGCAGAAAGGTGAACTTTGTCCATAAATGGTAATGAATAGGAGGTAAACTAGACTAGAAAAGCATTCAGCCCCAAGTGATGCTGATTGAACACAACATATAAGGAATACCAAATTTAACACTTAGTATTGTGATCAATCTCACAAGGTGAAGAAAACCCAGGCATGTCAGTATTTGGATGGAAGAACTCCACATATCATGTAAGGTACTGCAAGAAGTGTTAGAGACAGGCACTGTGCTACTGAAGGCATATCTTCCATATGAAATGCAAAACAAAATCTTGACCACTTGTCACTAAAGATGCCATGGCAACTTTCTCAAGAGCTGGGATAATAGCTTAGTGTACTAGACAAATTCCAGTGTTTTACTTACGGTACTGATATCTACATTATTCTTCACTTTTTAAAAATCTTTCCTACAATGTGTAATAGAGCATTGTGTGGTGAAGGCACAGCTTGTTGTGAAGAGATTTCTATATATAAAGTTGTCAGTATATAAACCTGGCCCCTTCTTGTTGAACAGATCTACTGCCTGTGTGTATTTAGGCATAATGACTTAGGTTTTCTCTCCTTTTTTTACTCATGTTAGTCCTGCTGAGCCAACATAGCTAAGTAAAAGTGTGCTGTATTTTATTACTTCCTGTACATCAACAGAATGATTTACTAGGTTCCAATTACAGAAGCAATCAGCTAAATCTGTGCAAATCCACTGACTTGTGGTTGCACAGGTATCACTTGGGGCATGATTTGAAGACCATGTCACTGCACAGGTGTAATTGAGGTCATAACTTGGCCTCTTGATTCTTTTTATTGGTAAGGGTACATGAGAAGGAAAAACCTCAGGTTGACTTTCATACCCAGGGTGAATTTGTAGGGCTGGCATTTAGTAAAAAAAGACTGGAGGGGGAAGCAGTTTCTTGTAAACTATGCAGAGTTGCTCAGAAATTAAGAAAATCATGGAATCCCATAATGCTAAGTTTAGAAACTTATTTTTCAGAACAGAATCTTAACTCAAAGATCCTCCTGGATTTAAGGTGCTATAAAAGTGTAGGGTAGCAACAGTAGTGAAATGAAGATGGGGAGTATTTTGAAGATTGTCTGGAAAACAATTGTCCAAGAAATAGTCTTTAAAAAAAACAAAAGTAGGTATGATATGGAAGAGTCGGAATAAATGGCCAGTTTCGGCATGGAAAGAGGTAATACTGGAATAGCCCACAGATCAGATGCTCAAACTGAAGTTTGACATTTATTCCCAAACTGGAAGAAGGGGTAACATTATGCCGACAACTTTGCAGAGAACATAATTAAGTCAGCCAAGATCAAGGAGGATTGTAAGATGCACCAAAAGGACTCAAGAGAACAGCAGGCAACATAATGTTAGTTGAATTTCAATTTAGAAAAGTGCAAGATGATGCAAATTGGAAGGAACAATTTAATCTACTTTTACACTCTGTGTTACTTATGCAAAAATTGGTTAAGTGTGGTGTTTAATCTGCCTCTCTTCTTTTTTATCTTCCCTGACAGCCTAATCACTGTTGGTTACATTTGATGGTGCCTGAGTTTTCAAAGAGTCTGCATAATCTTCTGCAAAAATTTTCAGATATGTCTGATGTTTTAAGCAACTATTCAATCATCAATAATCTCACGAGGATAATCAATGATATTATGTCATGTCTAGATTCTGAGAAAAATAAGGTAATCTTCTCAAAGAGCATTTTCCCCTTTATACTGCACAATTATATCTGAATTTTTGTAGCAGAGTACATGACATGTACAAAAAAAACCCTACAACCAAGGCTACTTCAGGTTCTATATTCGTTGTTTCAATTCCTGTTCAATGCAACTACTACTTCCCCTTTAAAGATGTACTGAGTACAATGGAGAGATGTTAGCTATTGGCTACATCAAGTGAGAGAAAAGGTATAAGATAAAGCTAGGATTTTGTCACGGAGATCACAAAGTCATGGAATCTGTGACTTCCAGAGACCTCTGTGACATCAGCCCTGGGGCAGCAGAGCTGGAGCTGTCAGCCAGGACCTGCCGCTCCCAGCTGCCAGCGCAGTGGGATGCTCTGAGAGGAGTTCCAGGCCTCTGCGGGTCATGGGGTCCCCTCCAGGCTCCAAGCTGAGGCCCCTGCAGCTGCTCCGCCACCGCTGCCATGGGCGGCGTGGGGACCTTAGAGCCCCAGCAGCGTTGTGTGTTGGATCCTACCCTATCCTTCTCCCTACCCATTTTGTTATGGATATTTTTAGTAAAATCACGTACAGATCACAGGCTTCTGTGAATTTTTGTTTCTTGTCCATGACTTGTCTGTCCCTTTTTTGCTAAAAATATCCCTGACAAAATCTTAGCTTTAGGTATAATCACTTAAAAAGCCTCAGAGGGATTACAACGTATAGGATGACCAAATAAACAGATATATTCAATATGTTGTCAGTGCATAGTCCAAACATTTAACTCTCATTCTCAAGGTAAATCAAACAAGCATGAATCATTTTGCATCTAACTTACACTGGAATCCTGAGCATAATTACTAATTTCAATCTAAAAATATCTGAAAAAGACTGCGATAAACTAGTAAGATTATGACAGGTTTCAGAGTAACAGCCGTGTTAGTCTGTATTCGCAAAAAGAAAAGGAGTACTTGTGGCACCTTAGAGACTAACCAATTTATTAGAGCATAAGCTTTCGTGAGCTACAGCTCACTTCATCAGATGCATATCGTGGAAACTGCAAAGTCTGCTGCAGTTTCCACGATATGCATCTGATGAAGTGAGCTGTAGCTCACGAAAGCTTATGCTCTAATAAATTGGTTAGTCTCTAAGGTGCCACAAGTACTCCTTTTCTTTTTTAGTAAGATTATATTAATCAGTCAATTTCAGAAACCTTCATATTGAATTAATGGACCTTTAACCAAGGACAATTATACATGATAGTGGACCTCCCTAATTCCAGTAGTTGCTGGAAGTGCTCCAGGAATCTCACTCCAGGAGTCTGATTCTAGCCTTATTAGGAATGAGAGTAATAAAAGACTTATTTTTGTTAATAAGTTTTATGTGTAAGCCCTGATATATCTAATTGTATTCTGAGTAACATTGCCCAGCTTTGAGTACTCTGTGTATGAGTAAATGGTTTTGTTAATAATTACTTAATTAAAAGTACTAAGTGTGAGATCCAGGCCCTGTTGAAGTCAAGGATTTCACCCTATAGTTACCTTCCATCAGTAGATCTTAAACCACTTACAAAGGTGGGCAAGTGCAATTATTTCCATTTTACAGAGAGAAACAGATGCACAGAGAGGTGAAATGACTTGCCCAGTATCATACAGCAAGTCTATGGCAAACCTCAGAGTAGAACCTGATCTCCTGACCTGCAGTCAGGTGCATTATTTAGTTGCTGTGATGATGATTGCATGTTAGGGTTTTAGTTACCTTTCCATTACAATCCTAATTTTGTCCTTTAGCACACACCCAAATGTATTTATCTCAGCAAATTCAATCTATGAATTTGCCATGGTCTGCTGGTACAAGATACTTTTTTTTTAAATTAAATGTGATTTTACTTAAATTTTTTGTCTTAAAAGAAAGGCTTTTAGATAAATGGAAATGAGGATAGTAATCTCTGTAATTTGAAGGAACTACTTCAATAGGTAATTTTGTTTCCTGGAAGAAGAATGAACCTAGATCTATCCTTGTAACAAGAAAAAGAAAACAAACTGAAGAACTACCCACTAGGAAGTTTTCTTGGTGCATGATTTAAAGATGCTCTTGTCCCTGCCACACTTATTAGGACCAAAAACTAGCCCCTGGCCAAACTTGAATTGCTGGGATAAGTAACAGCTGCCATTAAAGATAAGGGTAGGTTTAAAAAAATAGCATTAACAGGGATCTCAGAGTCTTCAGTTAGTTTGGCACAACATATTATCCATCAGGCTTCACAATTATGGAGTCCCTCTCTTATTTTTAGATGCACTCCAGAGAGGCAGGCTGACACCAATAGTGGAACTTGGACCACAGTTACTTGTTTCAATATCCAAAACACTTATGCTGGTAACGCTGAATGTATTGTGTTCCTGTTTCACATTATAATGGTCAAGCAAAGCCTTATAAAATTCCACACACCCAGGAACAAACAACTTTTTTTAAAATTAAGAATTAAAATCTCATGGGTGGTTGTTTTTTCCCCCCATCATTAGGGTAAGATGGGTGAGGAGATTTCAAGCCTAGGCTGTACATTTTTGTGACAATTTTTCAAGAGTGGATTAACAGTGCTAACTTTGCAAAGTGAAATAAATTAATTCAAAATCCTGGGATCAGAGCTTTTGGTATTTTTAAGGTTGAGATCTCCTGAAGTAAAGCAGAACTCTGCATCTTAAATGTTAACTTAATTTCTGTGTCACCTGTTGGTATTCCTTGGTAAAGTACCCATTGTCTATCTCTTAGGCCAGATTTACCAAAATGAGTATTTGTCTGGACTTTTAAAAAATAGAATTCTGTATTTTTTCCCTAGAATTTTAGAAAAGAAAATCTTCATCTTTATGAAGAAGGCAGGTTCATTCCTGAAGAATTCTTTAGGTACTTTAACAGCACCATTGAAGTCTACAAGGATTTTGCAGAAACATCAGATCATAGTGACTGTGTTCTGCCGTCAACAACAGAAACACCAGAGAACAGTAAGATCATAAAATTGTTCCTATTTTTGTTGAGCCAGATCCTCAACTGGTGTAAATTTGATGTAACTCCTTTGAAGTCAATAAAGTTAAGTCAGTTCAGAGCGTCTGAGGATCTGATCAATTAGCTTCATGTTTTTTACTATCTGTGACAGCGACTAATAATGTCAAGGCTGAAGTCCCACTGCTAGTACTATAGAACTAAGCCTGATAGCAAAACTGACATCATTACATACCATCGTTTATTAACACAGCCTACAGTTATTTCAGTGTATGTGCTCAGATTGTTTTCACATCAACAAAAATATCCTGGGTTGTTCTTTTACAATGTTCTTAGTGCTGCATTTTATCTTGCACTTGACTTTTTCTTAACTGTGACAGTTTGATCTTTTTGAAAATGTCTTTGTGGATACTGGGCCAATTCAGAGGCGATATGTAAGGTGGTATAGGTTAAGCATTGGTAACCAGGTCTAAAGGAATTTAAGGTGGCATAGTTTATAGGCTGAGTGTCTGGAATGAAGTGTAAATAGCACCAGTTGAAAATCATCTCTGAATTTGGCCCATTCCCACTAAAGAGTATCATGGATTTATGATAGAGTCTTAACAAGCTCAGGTTAGATTCCTGTGGTTTCATATACTTGTTCCCATTGCAGTCCTTAATGAATGGATGTTTTGAATTTCTTAAATTTTGTTGCCACAGTGATGATTCTTAATTAATTGTTTTAATTAGGGCAACATATCCAGTTGCACAGTTACACCAATAAGAACTGGAAGTACTTTAGGCCTGGATACACACAGAGGCTGAAGTGTTGCAACACCTAACATTTTTAGACACCTAGAAAATCACAGGAACAACAATGCAATCTACAAAGCCCGAGTTTGCTACTAGGCTCCCTATACAATGAATGGGGAAGAGACAGACACCTAAGAATAGGACCCTCAAAAGTCAGTAGGAAGGAGCTGCATACACTAACCAATGGGAGATGCTGACAAGCAGGGTGTGTCCTAAACCCTGCCCCTTTCATGGACTTAGGCACATCTCTGCTAGTGATCCATAACTGGGAACCCCTCACCTGGAGTAGGTGGTTTTGGCGCCTCGGTTGTTTCTTGTGAGAATGAATTAGGCACCTGCCTCACTCCATGCAAAGTAGCCCGAGGTGTTGGTGCCCACACTGTAACTTTTAGTCATTAGAGTATTCATCTGGGATGTGAGACACATGCAGGTTCAATTCCACCCTCAGGTAGAGGGGGAGAAAGGATTTGAAGAGGGCTCTTCCATGATTCTCAGTGATTACAGCACTTTCCTGAGAGGTGGAAGATATGGAAGTGGGTAGGGTTCCCATTGCCCCTGACCCCTGTTGCCTCCCCCAGCCCACTACCCAGCCCCTCACTGCACCCTTGACCCACTGCCTTGCCCCTTCCCCCCATTGCCTCAAGCTCTCTTCCACAGCCTTGCACCCCAGGGCTGCCCCACTCCTTGCCTCTTGACCACAATGCTCTGGGCAGTCTTCCTCCATAAAGCCAGCCTTGGATAGGACATTGCTGTTCAAAACCTCTCTCTCCCCCTGTATGTGAGGAGGTGAAATGGAACCTCGGTTTCCCACATCCCAAGTGAGTGTTCTAACCACTGGACTAAATATTATAAGGTGACTACCGCCACCTCCTCGTCCAGACAGATTTTGAATGGGACCCAATCCAGTAGTTGGCCTCTGAGCACACCTACTAGATCAGGCTCCTCAGGGGAGATAGGTTCACTCTGAGCATCAGGCAGGAGATAGCCATCTAGGTGCTTAATCAAGGCAGCAGTGTGCAAGCCCAGAAGCAGAAACTTAGTTACCTAGGGAACTCTTACTTCAAAAACTTAGGTGCCAAGTGTGTTTAGGTGCTACAGGGTAAGGCAGCAGCCAGGCAAGGGTTTAGTGAATCACAGTGGCATCTAAAATGGGATTTAAGCACCTAAATCTGGTGTTTAGGTGCCTTAATACCTTTGTGGATCCAGCCCCTATAGCCATAATCTAATATCATATGTTAACTGATCAGAGTAGCCCTCTTGCCAAGTGCCTTACGTAAGGGGAACTGTATTTTAAGTTGCATAATACTGACACTCATTTTCTATTTAGATCCAAGAGTCAGTGTAACAAAACCATTTTTGTTACCTCCTGTTGCTGCCAGCTCCCTTAGGAATGATAGCAGTGACAATAACAGTAAGTACAAATTATATAATGGACTGATGATATAGGTATATGAACTGATATATGTATATTTCCATTTAACACTTTTTTTATGAGCACTTAGAGGAAAGTAGCCTTAACCATGCAAAGCAATTGGATCATTATAATGTCTGATGGTACATCGTATTATCTGTAATTACACCAAAATGAAATGACCTGATTCAGTCAGACTCCAGGGATGCCATACAATTACAACTATGTGGTGACTTTCAAAAATGACAATGCAAATCTCTGCACTCTGATTTTTTAGTGCGTTTAAGACTCACAAACCATGTGACCTCAACCAACATGCCTTCCCCAACATTTAATTTTAATGGACAGAAAATGAAACCGTTCCAAACTACTACTGAAATTTTCTTAAATTGGCATCATGACACTAACACTGTTGCTTTACTATGTCAATTTTGATAATACTGAACTAGTGATTTGGATACAGCATATTCTAATAGGCCACGTTCAGATGGACTCATTTTCCCGTCTTCCCAATCTTTGTACAACTCCCAGTTTAATGGGTGTATTTTTAAGGGGTGAAGTTACACCCCGTTACCTAGGGAGGTGGTAGAATCTCCTTCCTTAGAGGTTTTTAAGGTCAGGCTTGACAAAGCCCTGGCTGGGATGATTTAACTGGGAATTGGTCCTGCTTCGAGCAGGGGGTTGGACTAGATGACCTTCTGGGGTCCCTTCCAACCCTGATATTCTATGATTCTACACATATTTAAATATAGATGTTCTGTAGTTTAACTTAGTTAAAATTACTGCAGACTTAGAGGGTGTTTTTTAGTCTTTACAGCAACTTAAACAAAATAAATTTTAGATCTAGTAAATCCTGAGCTGAGGGGATTAACACAAAACCAACAAACTCTTAGTATGTTATTTAAATCAAGCATTTGATTTCTTACCTCCGGAGAGTGAGGGGTCTGTCAGAGCCTGATGGAGACTGAGGTGTTGCTCTAATATTTGTTGCAGAAGTTAGAGCAGTACCTGGGTGGACATCCAGAGCCCTGATTTCAGTGTCCTGCCTGTAGGAGAGAAAGAGGTTTCCCATCTTCTGCCCTAATAAATTATCTGTGGAAGGCATTGGGAACATCACTGAATCTGCCGACTGCTGCATTGGAATGAAAAGAAAAGTCATCAGGTATTTGCAGGAACTGCAGTGAGACTGGAAATGGGAAGGAGAGTTTACACTGGGGAACAAAAGTAACTCTCCATTAGTAACTTCTGGCTTGATACCAGGAACTACTACTTTCTTGCCAGCATCCCAGGTTGTAACAGTATTATTTCCCTAGCTCTTTTTCTGCACCAACAGCTGTGACACGCTGTATGTCTCTTTCCAGCTCTTTCCATATACTTCCCATGTAACTGGGGTGACTAAATATGTGGTATGGTGGGATGAATGGTGCTGCTCCTGCTGAGGAACGCACAGGGAGAGAGAAGCCTGTGGCAGCCTGCCTTGCTGATGAGCAAGAAAGCAACTCCTGGCCACGAGACAGGAGAAGTTACTAAGAGAAAGGCACTTCCCCCCCACTCCCTAGGGGCCCTTACACAAACTGACTCTTGGCTGCCTACATTTCTGCTCCCTGCTTGGCTTGTGGCTCTGCACACCAGCCCCTAGTTTCCAGAAAGAAAAGGAGTACTTGTGGCACCTTAGAGACTAAAATTTGAGCATAAGCTTTCGTGAGCTACAGCTCACTTCATTGGATTCAACCAATGAAGTGAGCTGTAGCTCACGAAAGCTTATGCTCAAATAAATTTGTTAGTCTCTAAGGTGCCACAAGTACTCCTTTTCTTTTTGCGAATACAGATGAACATGGCTGCTACTCTGAAACCTAGTTTCCAGAAGATTCTCACCCTCACCCACCATTGCCACTTTCAGATATTAGGCTCTCCCTGCCCTGTTGCTGTCTCTTTAGGAGGTGTGTTTGGGGGAGATTTAGGGTAGGTCTGCACTTCAAGTGTAATTCCCAGCTTGAGGAGACATGTCTGCACTAGTTCTCATTGAGCTAACTGACTAAAAATAGAAGTGTAGCTGCCGTAGCACAAGTGATGGAAGGAACTCCCTGCCCTGAGTACAGTTCCATCCCAGACACCAGACACACAATCAGATGGCTAGCTCCTCCTGCCACTCATGTCTATGCTCTATTTTTAGCTGCTAGCGCATTCTGTGATAGCGTAGAATCATAGAATATCAGGGTTGGAAGGGACCTCAGGAGGTCATCTAGTCCAACCCCCTGCTCAAAGCAGGGCCAATCCCCATTTTTTTCCCCAGATCCCTAAATGGCCCCCCTTAAGGATTGAACTCACAACCCTGGATTTAGCATGCAAATGCTCAAACCACTGAGCTATTCCTCCCCCAGGTATGCATGTCTCCTCAGCCTGGGAATCAAAACCCTAGCTCCAACTGTAGATAAACCCATTGTGTAGAGCCTTCATTCCCTAGATCTGCAGTTAAGTAGGATTGGGACAAAATCCTACCCCTGACTTCCAGCAGCCAGACCACCTCTCTTTGGAAGAGAGGAATGTCACTCCAGGACAGGAGCTGAGCTCTGCCCAAGTGGGGACACGAGGTTAGCCCAAAGCCAATCAGCTGGGACGGGTAGGGCTAGAGAGAGCACACACATAGTTGGGGCCTGAACAGGTTCAGTTTTTTGCTGTGGCTGCTGGGGGGAGTAGGCCCAAATGCATCCTGTGCCCAGGGCTATGGGATCAGCCCAGAAGCAGGCCAGGGCACAGCTGGAGGAGCAGCCTACACCCAAAACAGGAGCCTGGACCAGCACAGTGACCATGGGATTGATGCCAGGCAATGCAGCCAAGATCAGGACTCCTCACACCATAGCTAAGTACCAGTGACTACCGCAAGGGGCAGAAAATACACTGTTTGTGACTGAGACTCTGGAGCTGCAGGTAGTTTAGACTCAGATTAAATCTATGTGTTTTAGTACTGTTTTCAAACCAGCACCTTCAAACCCAAGTTTCAAACAGGAAGTGAAGATCAAGGGTAGAAAGAAATGTAAAATAGGCATTTAGCTATCAATCTGACATACCATTCATTGCTCACAAGTTAAAATTGAGAATCATTTTGTGGGCATAATCAGGTATTTAGATTCATGAATGATATTACTTAAGCCTTTCGATATTTGGGCCCAGAAAACTGGACCCATAATTAATTTCCCCCACAAAACTCAATATGAGAGGCATCTCTGAAAATGAATTTAGCACCCCATTTGGGGAGGTTACTAAAACTCAAGTTTTACACCTTTTAAAGTACTGTGATCAAAATATTCACACCCACAACTTAATCTAAAGGTTCATTGTATTCAAACTTTGTACAGTGAAACACCCATAAAGGAGAGGTTGTCAAAAAACTGCAAACCGTTTCCATTAAAATTATTTAGTTGGGGAAAAAAAATGGCCAAAATTTTGATCATCTCCATCTGTGGTAATTTTTTAAATTAAATATTGAAAGTAATTATTTTTGGATTCATGTTTATAGAACCTCTGTTTACAATTATATCCTCCCAGATGAATGTCTGACAAATTATGAATACTGCATTGTTAATGAATCTGTTCACAAGAAAAGATGACTTTGTAACTGCTTTGAATTCCAAAGAGCATATAGTGAAAATCTGAAATGTATTATAAAAGCTCTGTTGAAAAAGGATGATTGTAATATAGAATTCTGCATATATTATAAGGAAATGATATTAAACTTTTTACAGTTTGAATGGATGTTTATTTCAACAGTCATGCCTGAGGATCTCTGGACATTTTAATAAAATGAAATAAAATTGCAAAAATAGAGCAGCATGTCCTGAGTAGTTCCCATAACAAGAAAACAGGGAAAAACAGCTTGTCAGTCTGTTTAATCTCACCTCCTTTCCCCTTTCTGACAAAATCCTACCCAAACCAACTGAATAGTAAACTGGAAGGACTGATTCCATTCTCATTTTGCCTTGATGGCAGTAGTGCAGTACCAATCATATGATATTGAATACGGAACTGTCACATGTTCCAAACCAATTTTTTCCCCTCACTAACATGATTTCTCTACTGAAAACAACTGACAGCTTCTTCTGTCTGGTGCTTCACCTTTCCATTTTTATACAGTAACTCCTCACTTAACGTTGTAGTTATGTTCCTGAAAAATGCAACTTTAAGTGAAACGATGTTAAACAAATCCAATTTTCCCATAAGATTTAATGGGAATGCGGGGAATTAGGTTCCAAGGAACTTTTGCGGGGGGCAGACAAAAGGCATTATGTACTGTACTGTGGTTGGGAAGTGCCTATGGCTTACCCCACACAGGCTCAGCCAGCTGCAGGCAAGAATGCTAGGAAGCACCTTCGCAGGAGCAGTGGCAGCTTACCCGGAGAAGAACAGATGCCAACTTTGCCAGGGGATGGTCCAGGCCCGCCTCTTCCCACTCCACCTCCTCTCCGGAGCACACCGCATCCATGCTCCTTCCCCCTCCGCCCCCAGAAAGTCCTAAGCGCCGCCAAACAAACAAACTAACTGTTTGGCGGTGCTTAGGACTTTCTGGGAGGGAGGGGGAGGAGCAGAGATGCGGTACTTCCCTGCTCTTCCCCCTCCCTCACAGCACTTCCATGCCACCAAACAGCTGTTTGGCAGCGCTTAGGATTTTCTGGGAGGGTGGGGGAGAAGTGGAGATGCAGTGCTTTCTCGCTCCTCCCCCTCCCTCCCAGAAAGTCCTAAGCACTACTGAACAGCTGTTTGGTGGGGGGGAAGCAGTGGGAGGGAGGGGGAGGAGGCGGAGAAGAGGAACTTGTGCAAAGCTCCCTTGTAAAGTCTTGCCTGCTCTTCCACAAAATCTGATATGCAGTGGACAGAGCAGGCAGCCAAACGATGTTATAAGGGAGCATTACACAACTTTAAATGAGCATGTTCACTAATTGAGCAGTGATGTAACTTTGAAACAACGTTAAGCAGGAGGATGTTAAGTGAGGAGTTACTGTACCCTATCCTATTTTTAAATTCTAAGTAATGATTTTGGTCACATTCTTGCGGTTTGTTCTGCATAGGTGGACTGCTGTGCTATGCAGAGTCCCAGTGAAGTCCAATAAGGGTCTTCAACACAGAAAAAGTTGCAGGGTTGGTGCCTTGAGTCCTAATGATGCCTGTTCTTTCAACAGATTAAACCAAGATGAATAGTCAAAGTTAGTCTTGTTATCCAGGTTGGGTAGCCTCCTGTTCCCCTGTTTAAAATTCAAAAAGTCTGACTTTTACTTATTTTTCACTTCTAGCTCAGTAGTGCTGTTTGTACTTTCATGGAAAGTTCAGTGCTGCATTCTGCCATTTTGCCTGCTGTTTCTTTGCAAGAGTTTGACTCATTTCTTCAGTACTGTGCAGCTCAAAGAATATCCAGGCATGCCTTGTGTGTATCCATAACAATCCCTAAGTTTTTCCAGGTAGAATTTGGATCTTTTTAATTAAGAAAATATTATTTAACAAAATATCTTCAAAAGGCATTAATCTGCTTTGTTTCCAGTTCATGAAATTCATATTGCATTCCATTTCTTTGACCCCTTCTTTTTAATTACAAAAGATTTACCAAACAGGTGGGAAATACTGATTTTGAAGTGATAAAATAGTGTGATAATTACTTTGGAGATGAGTAGATATCTAGGGCAAATCCCTTTGAGACAGATATGGCAACAAAACGTAATGTCTGGCCTGAATTGTAATTTCTTGCTGAACCTACATACATGGTGTAAGATGTATTTACCAGTTCAGATAGCTTTGTCAACAGAGATTGTAAGCTACCAGAGGCCAATAACTACAGTGCCTGGATCTTGTGTGATCAGTGATGCATCTGACTTTTTTTTTTTTTTTTTTTTTTTAAGTTCAGTGGAACAAACAGCTTATTTCATGGAAATTAGCCAAGTATTTTGAAAAACCAATTATTGTTCATGATGCTACAGAGGCCCCCTGCAGAGGTTGCAAGCTGTCAGGTTCCAGAAATAGCTTGTAACTCTTCCTGAGTGTCCACGAAATTTACAACATATACTATTTTCAGTTTGCTGACCATTGCACTCTGCCATACAGCAGCTCCCAGATGTACTCACTAATAAAAGGTAAACCTGGCTCCTCAGAGGAGGAGCCTGCTCCCAGATTCTCTTTAATGAGTGAGGGAAAGCTCCCTTCCTCTCCGGCTTGGCGAGAATGATCAGCTGACTGCCCCTAGAAACACTAAAAACAGGGAGAAAGGCAGATCATTAGACATTTCCACACCACAAAATATCAGTAGACTGTGGGAGTCTGAGCCTGTTAGGAATTTTTAAATGGAGGGTGGGTGTTGCCCAAAACCTGCTGAAACTCAAGTGTTGTTTGGGTGACTCTTACCCTATTTGGGTTTGAAATTTCTATTGTAAGGAAGTAAAAAGAGGCAGAACATTTTTTCAAAGTGAAGTTGGACAAGATTTACTATGATGTCAATTCCCCCCTCTCATTCTGTGGTGCCCTCTTCTCCCACGGTGAGCTTTGTCAGCTTCCCACACAAATGCTTCTGCTTTCCTCCATAGCATCCCCTATCAACTGAACACTCTTCCTGAGTACATCTGTAAGGCCACTAACTTCTTTGGCCTAGATTCCCTCTTAAAACCCTATCTGTGCTGTGATTCCAACAGAAAACAAACCAACTGAGAAGCTTGAGGAGCCCTATGAGAACAGTGTAAATATAATCTATTTTGAATATAAACATCTGAACCTAATTGCATATATTGTACCAATTCCCCATATCTTCTCTCCAGGAGGGGCAGGGATCATGTGGTACAGTTTTACTTTTTTTTTTTTTTTTTGGAAGTACCTACCCCTCTGCAGACATTACCAGAAATAAAGCTACCACCTTCTATAAACTCAAAAGGATCTTAAACAAATTTACAAAAGAGTTAAAATTTTTCATGACCTGACATGTATTTAGAAGACAGTGTCCCATATGCCCTGCCTCCCCAGGTACAAACCTAATTGAGTATTCCTTTCAAGTTTGTGTCAATGCTAAATGAAGGCAAAACTGAATGTTGAGGCCTTCTTATCAGAAATGAGACTTTCCAATCAGTAGTGTCTAATTTTAAGTCAAGCTAGTTTATAGTCCAAAGACTTGTTGAAATATGTACATTAACAAATGTGAAAATGTAGCAATTAACTAGATATCTGTGTATCTAGCTGAATACTTTGAATAACTTTTGTTAAAAGTGTTTTATGTAAAAGTCTACACACTTGCCCTTGCGTGCTGAGACTGGCATTGTAGAGTAGGTGGAGAATTTGTGGTAGGTTATATATGGTAACTAAGGTAACACGTTATCAAATAACTTCTCTGCTCTCTGAGATCTGCAACAACATACATACCTTCCTTTGAAGATTATTCATTTTTCCTGGAGTATACAGAGTGTGACAGACCCAGACCAGTGAGTTACAGGAGTTTGGTCTAAGGCATATATACTGGCCACTGGCTGAATAGTGTTCTGTTCCCTGAGTGACCAGAGCAGGGGCTGCACTAGAGCAATCAAGAACCTGCTAGAACCAATTAAGACAGGCAAGCAAATTAAGACACCTGGAGCCAATTAAGAACATACTAGAATCAATTATGGCAGGCAGACTAATCAGGACACCTGGTTAAAAAGGATCTCCCATCAGTTAGGGGAGGAGGTGCAAGGAGTGAGAAGGCATGCTGCTGAGGGATTGAGGAGTACAAGCATGATCAGGCTTCAGGAGGAAGATCCTGCAGTGAGGATAAAGAAGGTGTTGGGAGGAGGCTATGGGGAAGTAGCCAAGGGAGTTGAGCTGTCATGTAGCTGTTACAAGAGACACTGTAGACAGTTGCAATCCACAGGGCCCTGGGCTGGAACCTGGAGTAGAGGGCAGGCCTGGGTTCCCCCATCCCCCCTCAACTCCATATTTGAGATGAGGAGGTGACCTGAACTGTGGGTCCCACCAAAGGGGAAGGTCCCTGGCCTATCCCCTGACCCACTAGGTGGGTCAGCAGAGACCGCGGGGATTGTTCTCCTCCCTTTCCCCATGCTGGCCAGTGATGAGGTTAGCTGAGTGAATGGCAGGTTTGGCCACTAGCAAAAGTGACCAAACTGAGGGCTGCTGTGAATCTCTGAGGGAAGCAAATCCGCCAATAAGCGCCGGACCCACCAAGGCAGTGGAGGAACTTTGTCAAAAGAGTAAGGTGTTTACAAATGGGAATGCCCATAGCTTTGGGTAGTTATATACTCTAGTTGTATAACTGTAAAGTGTCCAAGAAGGAAATATGGCTAATGAACAAAATATGGATTTCTTTCCCTGGGCAGAAGCAAGTCTGCATTCTTCCTGAGTAAACCACAAGAACCATGTTGGAATTACTTCTAAAAATAAGATCTGTGTGTAATCAGCAATATGAATTATTTTCATGTGTATTCAAGAGGTCTAGTTCTAGTTCCAAACCGCCTCAGGTCTAGTACTAGATATGGGGTTAAGTTATTAGTTGAGTCATGGCCCTAAATCTCTGAAATGCACATCAGCAAACCCATCCCAAATCCAGATTCTTACATAAACTCTGTGAATTGTGGGAGGGCTTGATAAAAGATGTGCACAGGGAGTAGAGACTTACTGGAAGACTAAGCTAGCAGAAACTGCAAATTCTTTGGAGGGAAAACCGCCACAGACCTCAGATTAACCAGTTTGTTCTGTGTTCAGTGTTCCCACTCTGTTCCACATAACTGTGTCTGCTGCATCTACCTGTCTTCCTTTCTCCAGAGAATCTCTACTCTTTCAGTAATGTAATAATTGAGTATCTGTTCTGCTTGATTAAAATTTCCCTTTAGTATTTACACACCTGCAGGGTTCTAGTAGAGTTCAGTCTTGATCAGAATCATGATTAAACACAGGACTTATATTTTATAAACTGCATATTATTGTTATCTAACCACAGCATTTCTTTTCCAATACTCAGTCTAAGGTTTTCAATGTATCCTGATAATGCACCATTTCAGCTGCAGTTCCTGATACTAAGTAAAGCTAGGTTAAAGCTGTTTAAATCAAGTGTCCTGTAGCTCAATTTGCAGTTTAGAAGGTGGAATCCTAGGCTACCCCCACAGGATTTTTCATATCCTGCCTTAACTAACTAACCAAAGGTCCAAATTCTGGCCTCAGCCTACACATAACTCCTGCTGAGATCAGTGGAAATTGCTTGTGTGCATGAAGGATAGGACTTGTGCAGTAGCAACAAAAAATTTCCTCAAAAAGAAAAGGAGTACTTGTAGCACCTTAGAGACTAACAAATTTATTTGAGCATAAGCTTTCGTGACTACAGCTCACTTCAAATTTTCTGTAAGTTTTTGGCATGAATATCACCGCCAACAAAAAAACCAACCAACCAAAAAAAAACTTTGAAGGAAGTATTTATCTCAGTTACCTGGAATGCTGAGAGTTGTCATTTTATGTACATAAATTAGCTATTGTTAACAATGCTGCTCTGAAGAGAAATTTTTTCCATAAAATCTGTCTTCACTTATCCTGCTTTTAATTACAGAAGAGGCACTCGACTTCATTAGCAGCCCCAGCCTGAAAGGGATAAGCATAGCATTGCCGTCATTGTTTTCTCTTCTTATCGGCTTTACTTTGGGAGCCGTCTGCTGGAAGGTGAGAAATTTTCAAACTTACCTGGGTAGGCAGAGACCGGTTACATTTTATCCCTAAGCAAACAAGTATCCTGATTTTAAAAACTAGGGGCATATCATTTGAACTTCACTGAATTATGTAACTCTCAAACATATATAATCAGTGAATCTCTGTTTTTAATTCCTAACTCACTCCTGCCCTTCCTTCCAAATAATAATAATAATAATAATTAATAATACTAATAAAAAATGCCTGTTGGTGTGCTAACACAATAACTCTAGGCCTGAAATTTAGGAACTAGAATTCCCACAACTTTCCAGTTGTCCCAATTTATGTCTTGATGTGGTAGTGCTTTTCCATTTATTGAGGTCTTGTCTGCACTAGAAAGGGTTTACTCTTCTTCAACACTTAGCTGAATAGTCCGCAGTAGCAATTGTTAGCCCTTTTTTGGTCTGTTCCTGTGTGGCCACAAGGGCTTGATGGCCCAAGAGTCCAACATCAGAACAGACTTGATGAACCCATGTAATAAGGGGGCTGCCTCTGGGCTGTCTCCACCCCTCATTGGTGGAATTTTATCCCAGATATTACAAGCCACGCTGAGAACTTCATTTGTTGTAACATCTTATGGCATTCTTGTGACATGTTTGAAAAGCATAAGACACTGTCTGTGGACAATGGTTCCAGTAGACAAATGAAGTCATTCCACTTTATTCCCAATATACGACATTGGCATTTTTTTTTTATGGAAAGCCTCCAGCTTTGCCCAGTCTGAGTAGCATACTGTCCATGTTTCACAGCCGTACAACAGTACGGAGAGGATACAGCTCTAATAGATCCTGAATTTTGTGGTCATCCTGAGATGATCTTGATTCCATATTTGTAGTAAACGACACATGGCAAGTGCTGCAATACCAATCCAATGGAGAACCTCTGTGTGAGAGTTGGAGGAACTGGTGAGTATAGAACCCAAATAGCAAAAGCTGGAGACAGCTTTGACAGTTTCATTGTTCAAAGAGATTGGTGGACTTGGTCCTAGATTTTGCAGCTTTGTCTTTGACCATGAAACATGGAAGCCAACCCTAGCGAACTCTTTTCCATTTTCTGGAGTGCCTCGTAAAACCTGTTGGGGCTCTGTTCTAGAAGAACAACATCATCAGCATAGTCAAAGTCTGAGAGCAAGAGATCACCAAGCTTATTGCCTGTTGACCTGATGGAATGTTGCATTATGAAATCCATTTCCTGACAAAAGAGTGCAGGGGTTAAGACGCAGCCCTGCCTGACACCAGATACTGATTTAAAAGATGCCAACATCCAATTCCCCAGAGGTACATTGGCAGTGGTTCCATTATGCAGCTCTCTGATCA
Organism: Lepidochelys olivacea; assembly: GCF_965140295.1. Taxonomy (NCBI): domain Eukaryota; kingdom Metazoa; phylum Chordata; order Testudines; family Cheloniidae; genus Lepidochelys; species Lepidochelys olivacea. Next base: position 274,931,697 of record NC_140411.1, read on the forward strand.
AGTCCAGCAGAGTGGTAGGAACACGTACACCTTTTAAGGCCTTCCATAGTGTGACTTGGTCAGCTGATTCAAATGCAGCCTTAAGATCAATACGCGTGATGTGCGTGGGCTTCTTGAAGTCGTGGTGTAGCTCCGACAACAAGCAGAGGGCCAAAATGATGTCTATTGTGGACCTGTTCCTCGTAAAGCCTGACTGTTGGGGGCAATGCTTCTGATGTAGCAGGGGCTCCAAATGCACCAGCAGAACATACACACATTCCCTGGCATGGACAACAAGATGATCAGCCTGTGGCTCTTACATTCACTGCGCAGTCCCTTGCCCTTACAAAAGTGAGATCACAATACTGTCCTTCCAGGTAGCTGGCAAGGTTCCATATCTCCACACCAGAGAAAAGATGGCCAGAAGTGATTCTGCTACAGGGTCAATAGCACAATTTAGCATCTCTGGGGGGGATGCCATCAGCGCTGGCTGCGTGTCCGTTTTTCAGTTTACAGATGGCATTCTTCACTTCATCCAACATTGGTGCAAGTGTCTCAGTCCCAAATCACAGTGGTTGCCAGATTTCCTAGCTCTAAACAAGCAGCAGCTGGAGGGTGGTTCAGGGTGCTGTGAAAATGTTCCATGCAGCGTGAGAGGATGTCATCATCCGATTTACATGGGTGGCTTTGGCTGTCCCTCAGGATGCCGTTTGTAGCGATTACCTCTTGACCACTGAGGTTGCAGATTGCACAGAATGCCAGCTTTAAGTTGAATTGGGCTTAGCCAGGGGAGACATCATCCGCCACTTGGTTATAATATGCCTCATGATTGCAGTGTGACAGGGTGTTAAACTTTCGCTTCAGCTGAATACAAGTGTGCTTATTGCTATGCTGGCAGACTGTGGCCTTCAATTTGATTGTCTGGAAGGCCTGCTCTGATAGCCAGAGTCAGCGTGCTGAGTGCCTATAGCTAGACGTCCCACTTTTAAAGGGACAGTCCCGTTTTTAAGCCCTCCTACAGGTGTCCTGACTTTTTTTAGAAAACAGGCAAATTGTCCCATATTTTCTGTCCCCCACCCATCAGTACTGGTGGGTTCTGCTGCTGGCTGGTTCATGCTCGCTAGCTGCTCGCCCACCAGCGGTGAGTGGAGGGGTCCACTGGCCGACATTGGGGGGGGTGAGTGCAAGGCTGGGAACGGGGCAAAGCCGCAATGTGCGGGGCTGCAATGTGCGGGCTCCCCCTGCTGGTCCGTCAGCACAGCCCCCAGGACACTACCCCACATACTGTTTCCGGCCAGTACTGGCTCTGTGCTGTAAACTGTGGTGGCTGGTGAGTGTGGGCAGGTGCCAGGCAGGGGCTGGTTACATGTCGTCTCTGCTGCCCACTATTGACTCTTTACGTGCTTCCCCTCTTGCTGTCCTCTCACTGCTTTGCCCCTTCAACCACCAGCTCTGCTGCTGCTCCATATCCCTCCCCCCTTCCCCCCAGGCAGGGTGTGTCTCTCTCCCAGCACTGTGCAGAGAACCAGCCCCTGGTTGGAGCACTCAGCTCACCAACAGCCCGGCTGGCAGGCTCCTTCCTTCCCCCACTGCCTCTGGTTGGGCAGGCACTCTGAGAAAGCCCAAGACCCTTCAGCCTGGGGCGCTGACCAGGAGGACCAAAGCCCTGCATGTGCCAAAGCCCCACACAGCACTGGTATGGGGAAGCCTCTCCACCTCTCAGCTAAGCTCTGGAGGGGCAGGGGGAAGCAATTTCCAGACTGTTCGTGCCCCAAATCTGCAGGCTCCACAGCAGCCCCCGAGGCAGGATTTTAGCACCCTCTTCACCCCCCCCCCCCAGCCTAGGTCTTACCCCCAGGAAGCGTGGGGCTGCTCTGTCCCCTAGGCACCCTCCCCTGATGAGCCACCTCTCTGGCCATATTCGCTGAAGCCCCTGCAGTCAGGTTCCCTGGGCACTGGAGCACTGTGCATCCTTGGGGCTTAACCTTTTCCTGCCTGCACTGTAGCCCGTGGGACAGGAGGTAGCTGGGTTATGTCAGTGGCCAGCAGCAGCCTGGTGATGTTAGCTGCCTTTCGACATTCTGTGGGCAGAAAGAGACAAGCTGCTTCCAGCCACATGGGAGAGGGAGGAGAGGAGGAAAGAAGAGATGAGCTCTGCAAAGACACGGACCAGGTCATCCCTCCCCCAGCACAGTGCTGAAAGGCTGCTGTTGGCCACATTCTGGTGTGAACCCAGGCAGAAATCTGGGGCGGGGGAGCATGTGACCTTGTGTGCCCCCCACCCCATGCCGCCTCAGGAAGATGCGGCTACAGGTACCAGGAGAGGCTGGTCCATTCCAGGGGGCCCAGCCAGGCATGGAGGGTGGGGAACACCAGGAAGGGAGGCTCAGGTCAGTCAATCCCCCTGTGTGTGAAAGAGAGATGTATGGGGGGGGTGTCACCTCTTCCTGTGTGAACCCTAAAGCCTTAGAGATAAGAACGTAAATTAAAAGAATCCAGCTACGCAGCATTTCTTTTTAATGGGCACAAGCAACTTGATGTTAATTTGAACGTTTGTACTGCATAGTTCTGATTGATTGCCGTTGAACTCGGTGGGCGAGTAATTTTACGAGGTATCCCATATTCAGCATAGGGAAATACGGTCATCCTACCTATAGCTAATCGTCGGCTTAGCAGATTGGTGGAGGATGGAGGTGAGCAGAGACCAGGCAACCTTGATATTGTCTGGCAGGTCAGCTAAAGAAGAGAATCTATTGCTGACGTCGCTGCAAAACCTGTTGGCTAAACCGGCACATGGAGAAGTGCATCAATGTCAAATTTCTTCATCATCGCAGAGGGCTTACCTGCTTGTCGGAGAGTCAGTGCCATGCGGGCAACCACTGGGTGGTGGTCTGTGTTCATAGCATATTATGCACCACCAAATACTCTACAGGAGGTGAAGAGACACCTATCACACGTGGGATGATGTCATCCAACTACTTCTGAGAGATGCCATAGTGAGAGATCCATGACATCTGGTATATGCATCACCACTTGAACCATGACCCAAGAATGGAAAGGTTCTGAGAGGCGCAGAATGTGAGCAAGCGGCAAGAGTTATCACTGGGTGTACATGAACCGTAAAGACCAATAACCCATTCAAGCCCAATTCGCAGGGAGCCAATAACTGCATTTAGGTTTCCCAGGATCATGAGATTATTATGTGGAGGGACGGTGTGTACTAGAGATTCCAACTGATTGTAGAAATGACCTTTGACTAAATCAACAGATTCCTCTGTCGGTGCACAGACGACTATGACAGCGAGGTGACCATGCCGATGTTTAAGACGTGCAATAAGTAATCGAGATGACACAGGCATCCAGGTTATCAAGGAGGACATGGTCTCGCCTCGCAGTAGTAGTGCTACCCCATGTAAGTGGTTGGGGCTGCCGGAATACAGAAATAATCTTCCACCTCATGGCTTCCATGATCTATCAGCCTTGCTTCCATTAGGCCTGTGATTGATATGCCAAGATGATTGATTTCACCTGAGACAGTGACCTGATGACCACACCTGTAAAGAGTTGCAACATTCCAGATTGCAATTTTGATGAATTACTGCAGATCCCCGCTACAATTGAATACACTGTCACGGTATATTGCAGATATGCCTGCCGACATCGGAGGATGCATGCCCACTAGGGGGCTTTGGCACAAGCCCGTCATATTTGCACCAAAAGAGGATGGCACCGGCAAGGCCATCTACAGCTGGGAGTAGAGCAGGGGCTGTAACTGGTGCTGAGTGCCAGGTTATTCAAGTTGGTCAAAAAGTTATACCAGCAAACCCACCTAGCAGATGCACAAAATTATTTTACTGGTATAGATTATAACAGTTCCCAAATTATGTAAACTATACTGGCAAAAAAACATTTTTGCCAGCATCACTGTGTCTTACTGGGGATTTTGCCAGCATAGCCCCATCAGTTAGGGGTATGATTTTTATCACACTCCTAATGACATAGCTGTCCCAGCAAAACATTTAACAGTAGATCAGATTTAAGTTTCTATAGGTTCCAATCCTGCACAGCTTTAGAGGAGTAATCTTGCTCACACAAGGAGTTCCAGTTGATTTTGTAGGACTGGTTCTCACACTCTAACAATTAGGAGCTATTAACCTGGTATTGTACTTGGTTAAAAACATAACACTTCATTGAATATAAAATACATATAAATTCTGCTATCACACTTGCATGCATAACTCTGCTTGACTTCAGTGGGATGCATGTGAGCATCTGAAAGCGAGATTTGATTTATCTGGTACAAGAACATATTGATACTGAAAATAGAAAGGGAGACTTAAATGAATAATTATCATTTGTTTTGGTTATTTTTTTTAAAGTGTCACTATACAGTAATTATATCTGATGCACTTCCCTCGTAGAAAACACATCGCACACCCAGACCAGAAAGTGATGAAACAGCACAGTGTAATAACTGTCAAGAGGATAATGAGATAAGGTATTTTGCTTCACTGAAGTCTTTACATACTTGATTTTTCAAAGATGAGATGTATCATTTTTCTGTTTCTTAATGGTTTCTCTTGTTGTCTGAAAGGTGCACTTGGAAACAAAAAAAAAAAAGTGCATATTACCAAGATTCTTGTCATAAAAATGTATTGGATAGAATTTGTGCCCAGAGTATGTCCCTTAAAGTGTGCTGCTACTCTAAATGTACGTATGTTTTTTCTGGATACAAAAAAACTCCATTAGGAGAACATTATTGTTGAAAGGTTAATCACTCAGAAGCCAGGGAGAAGTTCCATACTTGTAATGTCAAGGGAGGGAGTTCAGCTACTGAATTCTCAGCAAATGGCAAAATCTGCTTCCTGTGGTAGCAACTTCCCTTCAAAGGGGATCTTTTGCGGAATAAGATGGATTTAATATTCCTTCTGTAGCAGATTAAAAATGAAAGACTTGTAGGCCCAAGGGAGACCACCTGGGATCACATCCCTTCATCATATATGATTATCCTTCATCTTCACCTCTAGTTGTCAGTACTGAGACAGAAAAGGCTCATCTCTTCAGACTAACTTCCCCTTCTTCTATCAATAATTTTCCCTCTATGTAGTAGAAGACGGTGGAGAAAAGATACTGTCTGCATGTCAGCTTTCCCCTGGGGGAGGAGAGATGCCCCTCTCCTTTCTGAGTAGCAGCCGTGTTAGTCTGTATCCGCAAACAGAAAAGGAGTACTTGTGGCATCTAAGAGACTATCAAATGTATTTGAGCATAAGCTTTCATGAGCTACAGCTCACTTCATCGGATGCATGCAGTGGAAAATACAGTGGGGAGATTTTATATACACAGAGAACATGAAACCATGGGTGTTACCATACACACTGTAATGAGTGATCAGGTAAGGTGAGCTATTACCAGCAGGAGAGGGAAAAAAAACCTTCTGTAGTGATAATCAAGGTGGGCCATTTCCAGCAGTTGACAAGAACGTGTGAGGAACAGTAGGGGGGAAAAATAAACACGGGGAAATAGTTTCTCCTACTGGTTTTTGAATGTTATAATTCCTGACATCTAATTTGTGTCCATTTATTCTTTTACGCGGAGACTGTCTGGTTTGGCCAATGTACATAGCAGAGGGGCATTGCTGGCACATGATGCAATATATCACATTGGTAGATGTGCAGGTGAATGAGCCTCTGATAGTGTGGCTGATGTGATTAGGCCCTATGATGGTGTCCCGTGAATAGATATGTGGACACAGTTGGCAACGGGCTTTGTCCTCACCTATAACCCAGTTGGAGAACACTTCAATCTCTCTGGTCACTCAATTACAGACCTAAAAGTTGCAATTCTTCAACAAAAAAAAACTGCAAAAACAGACTTCAATGAGAGCCTTCTGAATTGGAATTAATTCGCAAACTCTGGACACCATTACATTAGCCTTGAATAAAGACTGGGAGTGCATGTGTCGTTACACAATGGAAATGGCCCACCTTGATTATCACTACAAAAAATATTTTTTTTTCTCTCCTGCTGGTAATAGCTCACCTTAGCTGATCACTCTCATTACAGTGTGTATGGTAACACCCATTGTTTCATGTTCTCTGTGTATATAAAATCTCCCCACTGTATTTTCCACTGCATGCATCCCATGAAGTGAGCTGTAGCTCACGAAAGCTTATGCTCAAATAAATTTGTTAGTCTCTAAGGTGCCACAAGTACTCCTATCCTTTCTGTTACAGATGGAGACCATGGTGCACTCCTCACAACTTCCTGCCCTCCTGCTGCTTGAATGAAGGACCCAGATGTTCCAGTGTTTCTTAGTATGGGGAAAGGGAAGGCAGGTCATGATGGCCTCTCTTCCCCTGGGGAGTTTTGGTAGCAGCAACAGCTGTAAGGGGAGGTTGGTAGATAGCAGCAGATGACTTTATTTCTTCCTTCTGTGCTTACTCCACAAGGGAGGTAGAATTTGCTAATGAAGGGGGAAATGATCAGTCCTATGAGATAAAACAGTGCTGAAAGACTGCCATACAGGAAGGGGAGCAGCTGGGTGGTATCTAGCCAATCCCAAAATATGATTGGATTTATGTAGAGACCAGCAATTGGAAATCGATTTTGCCATTCACTGTGCTATGAAGCACGGATTAATATTGTGAAAATTCACATGAGCCAACTTCAAATTTAACATTCATGTGAATATTCAGGTAGGTGTGTTCATCTTGAAATCTTTACCCTCTTCCTTAACTATTTTTTTTTTTTTATTCAATCAGTGAGAAGAAACAATTCCACAGACTTAGATGACCAATCATACTTTATGAACCCAAAGACTGAAATTTTCGGAGTGTTCAAACAATTTAGAATGGCTAACAAATTCATAAACATCAGCCTATGCATGGAGGATTAGTTAACATATTAAGGCTTACATTAATATAGATATCATTCGCAACAAAAAACTCATCCCACTTTAGTACAGTGACTAATAAAGCTGAACATCTTCCCCTTGACACCACAGGTAGAATGAAAAAAAATTGAGACACAGTTCAATGCAAGAGACTACCTCTCCAAAAAATTCAAATTGGCTGTTTTCCCCATCAAGTCTTTTTAAACATATACAATATTTTCTCCTAAAAAGAAAAGGAGTACTTGTAGCACCTTAGAGACTAACCAATTTATTTGAGCATAAGCTTTCGTGAGCTACAGCTCACTTCATCGGAAGCATACTGTGGAAATTGCAGAAGACATTATATACACAGAGACCATGAAACAATACCTCCTCCCACCCCACTCTCCTGCTGGTAATAGCTTATCTAAAGTGAGCTGTAGCTCACAAAAGCTTATGCTCAAATAAATTGGTTAGTCTCTAAGGTGCCACAAGTACTCCTTTTCTTTTTGCGAATACAGACTAACACGGCTGTTACTCTGAAACCTGTCAATATTTTCTCCTACCATCCCATCACAAAGTTTTGATCTTCTACTGTAATTAAGTAGCACTTATTAGTGCTCAAACACTATTTGACCGCAAACACTGTGGTGATGCTTGTTAATGTATTTATTTTAACTAGCAGATGCAGCCATTAATTGCCACCATTCCCTGAAATTTTAGCACAATGGAAATAAATTTATTTTATGTCTTCCAGTATGTTGCAGCAAAGAGAAAAAGAGCTCTTACAAGTGTAACTGTTGCTTTTTTCCAACACTGTTACTGTTTTCATGTACTGGTAAGTCCTTAAACATGACAGTATGACAGATTCCTACCACAAACTTCATAAATTTTGTCAGCTGAAATTTACGGTGTCTATTCTGTGAAGCCACATCTAAAGCTAACTTTGTATTAGTCAGCTTAGCCTACTTGTAAGACAGTCTTATTGCACATATAATTATCCTGTGTTCTGAATTTAGTTATTTAACTTGCAGCCAGCCCTCTCAATATCACAGTGGGAGACAAAGATCCCAAAATGAGGGACAGCTCTCACTTCCTCCTTTGGTGTGACAGCCAATTGAAGAGTCATAGGCCCTTCATTGAAAATTTCCAACCCTCACTCCCCAAGTCCCTCTTCAGCTGCAGTGCTATATCATGAAGAGACAGGCTGTCTCAGAATAGTTTATAATATAAATATATTATCCTGAATGCAATAGATGAGTGGGGGAAATAACAGAAAGTAGGGAAAACGTTCCACAGGGGAAGAATATTTACAGAATATACTGATGTGATTCCAGATATGAAATACTATACTGCTAAGCTATTGGACTGTTCTGCATCATTGTCAAACTCTATATTTATCCAGGACCTTCATTCATGAAGCATTAGTATCATATTGGTATTAACTTGGCCACCTAGTTGTGTGGGAGAAAAAAGCACATGGATTTTATTTTCAAACAATACTGTAAAAGAAAATGCCAAAATATTTTGCTTTGACTACATGATTTCCATAACCAATTAATTTACTCTAGAAGACCAGCTTGCCTTTCATTTTAACTTTTTTTAAAAGCTCTATTGTTAAGGCTTCCCTGTACTGCAACTGTACAACAATCCTGCAAATACACATATGAGCAGTCCCTTTAAATTCAACAGGACTACTCGTGTGTGTATGCAGGAACAGGGTCTAAATGCATTCTGTGCCCAGGATTGGGAAGCTAGAGGAATTGTACATTAACTCTAATTGGGGCCCCTTTAAACATGTTTGGCAATGTGCTTTGGGATGAAAGAATGTACATACAAGTTATTTCATTATTTATTTCTATAAAGAAAGTATTATATTTCTCTGCTAGGCTTCTACTACTTATTAATGAGTATGAGAAACCAGCAAAAATACAATTTTCTTTCCCCCCCACCCCCAGGCAGCCAACAGTTCCATGTTTGCTTCATAAATGAAGCAACTTTAAGCATATTCATATTCCTTCTGGAGTGACAGACTGAGTCTGCATTGGTTGCTGCCTAGGATCCATATCGATTCAAAGAGATGAGGGCGAAGTGTGTGTGTGTGTGTTACTGTGAAACCAACACTGAATTGAATAGCATCAAGAAGAGTATGCTGTGAGCAGGACTGTATGTTATTCAAATACCTACCTTGTGTGGAATTGTAACTGTATAGTCCTTACAGCTGATTCTGGCAAAGGAAGTACATGGCCTGAACAAAAGACATCTTTCTTTCAAATGCCGCCAGATACATGTAATCTTTGAAAGTCATAAGGAAGATTGTATTCTTAATTTACATCCTGTGTCCTCTTGCTTACCCTGATGCCTACAAATGGAGTACTCTGAATTGAAAAAGAAAATGCAGAAATGGATACAAAAACATACTCTGCAGTACTGTTGTAAAAAACTTGCCAGTCAGGTGGTGCAATGGACCAGTGTGCTACCCTTTCACTTCTAAGAAACTGGTTTAATATCTAGCAAAGGTCATATGTAAAATGAGAGGTGGTCTCTGTCTTGTGCCGGGTGGATGTATGTCCATCTCAAAAATCCTCCACAGAACTTGTTTGGGCTGGTGGTCTCCATTTAGGAGAAGCAAAGAATGGATCAAAAAGAAGTAAAGCGGAAGTGACGGTAGCAGGATGGAGCTTTGACAGCATTAGAAGAAACTGTTGGATGTGTGAAGACTCCAGTTAACATTCCAGCCATAGAATGGGGAGGGGAAACAAAGAATTTGAATTGCATTCAACATCTGAAATAACACTAAACGCAAGAAACCTTTTCTAAATATTGATGATGCATGCCACTGATTCCTTGGCTTGTATAAGATGTAGGAAATGTGGAAGATACTGAGAATGAATTTATTAATTACTGCTGACATACAGTAAAAGCTATTTGTATTGTGTTTTAAATTACTAATAATGTTTTATTTTTTAATCTGGCATTCTCCTTTTCTTTTTTTTTCTTTTTTTTTTTTTTAAGATGAAATCTAGTCAAGGTATGAAAGCTTTATTTCTGGTTGTCCTCAGTGTCTACTGCTATTATTAAATACATGGACTACAGAAACAAAACTGATAAAAAATTAAGTCTTTTTCAGGCATGCATTTTTAAGGAGGCACTAAAAATACTATACTGAAACTTGCAATATGCGTTTTATGCATCCCATTTGTACAGGCTCTTTCCAGATAAACTACTTATCTATTTTAAAGTTGTCTGCTGCAGAAAGTAGGAATGTCTCACCCCAAATGACAAACTGCCTAACAGCTGACTATTAACCCAATAACAGTTTTAATTCAAATATGTCTAAAATATTTTGTTTTAATGTCTTCATAAAGCTCACTATATCTTAGATGTACTTTTATTTAAACTTTTAAAAGAACTCATGGATGCTTTAGTTATTTCCTTAATCTGCTATGAACTATATGTCAAAGGAATTTGCTATATATAGGGTCAAGTAATTATTAAGACATTTGAGTGCCACAATGTACAAAAAGTATTATGGTCAATGATGGAGATTACAGACATGTAGAGACACTTTGGGTGGAAACTTGGCAAGTCAGTGGCAAACTCCTATTGATTTCAGTGGGGTCAAAATTTGCCCATTAGGTCTAGTTTTCATTTACACTAAGTCCAGTTTTCAGTGTTTTAGCAGTGATCCTCAGCCGGTGTAAACTGTCATAGCTCTATTAAAGTCAATGGAGCTATGATAATTTACAACAGCTGAGGATCTGTCCTTACAGCAGGTCAAAGAGGCTTTTGTGTAAGTCAGAATTGGGCCCTAATATCCTGACTTTCATTAGGTGCTGGAGCATCTACCATTTCAATTGAAATAAATGGGAGAAGTTCAGCACCTCTAAAAATCAAACCCTTGGCAACTTTTAGCACTACGGAAAACCAAGCAGTAGAATTCTCCATCTGTAGCAGCTTAGTGTGACACAATAATGTATGTGCCTGTATTTACTGGTCCCTTAGACTAGTATTTGATGCCTACTTTAAAAGTTCCACTTTTTGAATCTTAGCATGACCGAATGTTTGTTTGGGAACTTGCACCTAGAGCCCCGCAGCGGGACTAGGATCCTGCAGAACCCGCTGCCATAATAGCAGGAGTGGGTAAAATGTCCTTTGTTGCTGGAAGGATTGGGTGGGCAAAAAAAAAAAAAAGACTGTCATAATTTGTGGGAAAACACTAAATATCTCGTCAGTTTGGAATAAATAGAATTTCAGCAATGTAAAGCAAGTTTCTTTTTATTTTAAATAAAGGTTTTAATGCTTAAATTTAAGCAAGGGATAGAAAGATTTGATGTCTATTATAACAGGAGTTAAATGTATTTTCACATGGTTTAAGCAAGCTTTGTTTTATTCTTTTAGTGGTTAAAAATTGTCTGAATTTTGTGTGTGTGTGTTAACCCACTGTTGTTTGTTTTAATAGCATGGAGGGAATCTCTCTCACACAAGATTTGCAGAATCTAAGGTTTTTGAGGGTGGGAGTGGAATAAAAAATGCAAGAAACAATGCGGGAGCAGGTGAGAGTGGGTCCTGCAGAAGCAGGATTAAAAAAATAACCGCATTCAGGGCTCTGCTTGCCCCTTACTGGTTGTGTTGAGATAGAGGAAATGTGCCCATAATAAATGGCAACAAATATCACTGAACACTTGACAAAAATGTTAGACAATAAACATTTCCCAGTTGCTGCAATCTACAGTATTTTCTCAAGAAAACTGAATGCATTTGGAATCTTGTAGCGGTTTTCTTAGCTTCTGTAATGGAACAAAACCCAATGTTATTCAACTACCTTAATTGTTCATAAAGATGCTATTTTTCCAAACTGAATATTTGAGGAAAATTAACAGTAATAAAACATGAAGCATTTGGAGTAATACATCTTGATGTGTCTCAAATTAGGCTTTGAAGTTCAAATTACAGTTTTTTGTTGAGTTCATTTTACCCTTGATAACAATGAATAGTGCATTTATAAATTGATATAAAATTTGCCTCCAAATGCAATGCTACTAAACAGTAACAGTCTTAAAACTTAGTTATAAGACGGGGTTTATAACAATGCCACACACATTCATCTTTGCCACAGAACAAGGTAAATTTGAGGCTGAATGACATTCATGTATCCCTGAAACAGCACCCATGTACAATCCTTCTGACAACACAAAGTTTACACAATCATAATTGTTCTCATTTGGAATGGAAACATCCATTAGCACAAAGTGCAATAGCATCACGTGAAGCATTTGAGCTGGATAATCAATTTGACAGCTCATGGCTTTTCCTTCATTTTTATCCGACTTACCAGGTGTTTGGGCCTTCTGAGAGGAGTATCACAAACCTGAATAAATTTAAATATTTCTAAATAGGGTAGATTGTTTGGCATTTGGAAATCTAATAAGATATATATGTAAATTGTTATAAAGGGCCTGATTCTGCTACCTGTTGTGTAGAATTTACTCCATGCATGGTGTCAGTCATCTGCCAATTTACAAAAAGCAGTTGATATCACTGGGACCACTGCTGGAGTAAGTTGCTACTCAGTGGGAGTAATGGTGGCAGAAGGAGGCCCTTAATTACTTTTGCCTATCTTGTAAGTAGTTGTGCAATTCCTGAGTACAAATAAATGTTAAAATCCTTCATTTTTAGGAAGGGTCAGACCTTGTCTTGTTGTGATTAGAAAATGAGTGTCCATTTATTAAAATGGAGTGCTTTGTTGTATTAAAGTCAACCTAAATTATTCTCAGATCTCAGTGGATTTTGTAAGGAAGAAACATTTGGAAGTTTCCTTGGGAGAAGCTGAACTTTGCATGCTATTAATAGCAGCTTTGTGAGAATATAAAGCAGCTAATGGTATACTGCAAAATTCAATGTGCTCTTTTAGAAGTGTGTTTACTTGAATAAATTAATGGTACTTATTTAGTCATGAAGTCATTTTATAAGAGCTTTTAAAAACTAATGTGCTCTTCCATGGGACATGTATAAAAACATCTTAAACTTGCACATTTTCTAGACTCTGATCTTCACCACCTGTGTATTTTCTGTTGCTATCCATTTGTAATAGTGAAACTGCTCAGCACACACAACACAACTGTTAATTTGAAAAGTTAACAGTGTACTACTCTAGCTATTTTCAATGAGATTTGCATTTAAGAATTATCCAGAAATTTTCTCCAGATCGAAGTTGATTCAACTATGTATTTAAAATAGATGTACAGTAATACTGGCATGTTGCTATTATATTAGCAAATAGTTGGGATGTGGAGATTTCAGACTCTTTAGAGACAGAGGCACAGACATTGGTGGTTGCGTCATGTGAGAGAGTTTGTATATTTTGGTGTAAATAACAACACAATCTTGCATAGTTACATTCTGACTGAAAGGTTAAGCAACAAGGTTTATAAAATGTGATATGTGTGTGTATATATATGTCCTCTTAAAAATAGATGTATACCCTGATCCTTTTTTATACTGGTTTGAAAATGGAATTACATTATATACATATACTTTATTGTTCTAAATAAAGATTTTATGCACTGCCATGATATGAGTACATTGTCTTCACTCAGTCATATTCATGATCTCTCATAAATCCTGGCATATTCTTAAATGGATTTAATGGTATTCTAGACCCCTTTGCATGGAGACTCTATTAAGTAATGTGCAGATATTTCAGAAATAAAATTCTATGAAGTCTTAAGATGTGTTATACCCATTATCAAGCTTCTAGTGCCAACACACATTTTTATTTGTGATTCAGGACACTACACGCAGACCTCAGATTAAAAATTATTGTAGCTCCTTAAGGGTATGTCTACATAGCAATTAAAAACCTGCAGCTGGCCTGGGTCAGTTGGCTCAGACTCATGGCTTTTGGCTGTGGTAAATTGTGTAAAATTGTGGTGTAAACATTCAGGCTTAGGCTGGAGCCTGGACTCTGGGGTCCTCCCCTCTCACTGGGTCCCAGAGCTTGGGCTCCATCTTCAGCCTGAACATCTACACCACAATTTTACAGCCACACAGCCCAAGCCGTGTGAACCTTAGTCAGCTGACCCAGGCCAGCTGTGGGTGTTCAATTGCTGTGTAGACATACCCAGAAGAGGACAAATACAAATCTCAGCCACTTAGGGTAACTTTCCAAGTCGCATATAGATATTCATCATTTGGGTCAAATGCTGGTACTTTGGTTTCAATTGCCATGGAAAAAAAATTGTGAACGCAAGGTGTTTTACAATGTCTATTTTTGGAAAGAGGTAATTTATAGTCTAAAACCTGAAATGTTCTATAGAGTTGAGAGAATCCCTTATTTGCTGTATTTTGTACTTTATTTTACATAATTGTGGGTCTCCAAAAAGATGTAAGTCATATTATATTCAAAGATGAATAAGAAATAAATTGTTTGTTCCTTTCCCTCAGAGGAAGGATTTCTCCCCAGAATCAAAGGCCACTTAGTGTAGTGTCCCCAGCTTATAGCTAGCAGAAAAGTAACACTTAGCATTATAACAATATGAATTGCATTACAGCAATGTAGTTTAACAGTTTAGTGCCAAATGGAGCTACACTGATTTACACCAGCTGAGATTGTGACCCACTGGCTCCAAGATCATTTTAGTGTATGTTAGCATAGAATTGTTTTCTGCAGGAACTACTTAATTTATATTTTTGCAGAAAGTTCCTGAATGATAACAATTGACAATTTTTATTTTTAATGAAGATGGGTTGGTTCAGGATTTCACATTTTACTGCAGCTTATAAAGTTCCAGCTTCTTACCCCTTTCATGTAACTATTGGTGGTAGAAATTCTTCCAAAGTTCAAAACTATTCTAAAAGAGCTGAAGTTTCCCCACAGCTGCACTGGCCATGTGCTAACACAATCAAAATTTTAGATTGTAAAATGCATAAAAGAAATTCACATGCGCTGCTGAATCCCAGAGGTATGAAGAGTAAGGGCCTCCACCATACTCCCAAAAAGATTATTTCAACACAATACAGGAGCATTTACCATAAGCAATTACTGCTCTCCTGATTTGTGGCCTTTTCTGCACAATCCCATGACAAGAAAACAGGAATTAAAAATGCAGACATGATTTTCTCCGGGCTTGGGCTTCCAGCCAAATTCAGGGCAATTATCTTTCTTTTTTTGTCACAATGTGACATATTTCTTGAGCTCATGGAATAATATTCCATTGAGATCACAGAAGCTTCTTTGTTTATTTGTTGTGTATTGTGCTTTTCAGAATAGTAAAATATGCCAAATTGAAGTTAAGCTGGAAGGCAACCTGTAGCTTTTATCAGTATAACTATTACAAGTATCAAAATGTCATGTTACAAATTTCTCCTTATCATCACTTATATTGTGACTGATCATTACTAGGACTCATTGGCTATTTAATCTGTCATGTCCCTGAAGTTAAATATTTAGACTATCCTTCTATTAGACAATGCTGTCAGCATGAACAAGACAGGAAACAACCTTCACCTTTGTAGACAACAAAGCCAATTAACAGCATCAACTAAGGCAGAGAGGAAGTGTCTAAATTCTTGAATGACTCCCTGAGAACAATACTGCAAACTTTCTTGGGCAGTTGCCCCTTTGCCAAAGCTTGGGTGAAAAGCATCCCAGTGAAGTAGTTAAATCGCTCTGTAGCTCGTGGACATAGATTACTACTTGTTTTGTACCGTTCCACAATTTTCTGGCACTGTAAAACTTGCAAATGTTTTCTAGACTTATTTATAATGCTGTACCATAAGTATCAGACAGGTGATTGATCAACTTCACTCCAGTACAGCCGGTGGCTATTTAATTCTATAAGTAGCTGATGGGGGGGAAATATTTAATAACACACTCTTCAATCTAGCAGAGAAAGGTTTAACACAATCCAATGGCTGGAAGTTGAAGCTAGACATATTCAGAGTGAAAATAAGGTGTAATTTTTTAACAGTGAGAGTAATTAATCATCAGAACAATTCACCAAGGATCATGTCAATATTTAAATGGAGATTGCATGTTTTTCTAACAGAGAAGCTCTAGGGATTATTTGGGGGAAATTCTATAGCCTGTGTTATACAGGAGGTCAGACTACATGATCAGAATGGTCACTACTGGCCTTGGAATCCATGAAACCTATGAGAAAAGGTATTAAAAAACCAGGGCATGTTAAGAAAAGAAGACTGAGGGGACACCAGATGACAGTCTTAAAATATGTTAAGGGGTGTTATAAAGAGGACGGTGATCAATTGTTTTCCATGTCCACGAGAAGTAATGGGCTAAATCTGCAGCAAGAGCAATTCAGGTTATATATTAGGATAAACTTTCGAACTATAGGAATAGTTAAATAGTGGAATAGGCTTCCAAAAGAGGTTGTGGAATCCCCATCAATGGAGATTTTTTAAGAACAAGGTTAGGCAAATGCAAATGGGATGGTTTAGGTTAACTTGGTCCTGCCTCAGCACAGGGGTCTGGACTTGACTTCTTGAGGTCCCTTCCAGCCCTATATTTCAATGATTCTACAACTTATTAAGCTTTCAGATAAAATCACTGATACCCACAAAAACATAAAACCAAGAAATATGGATACAGGAAGGTGTGCTTTGGTTTAGCCAGGTTAAAAGAAAACTACCTTTGATTTTGAATGCATGGCCCAGAGAAAAGTGAAAAAAATCACCAAACCTCTTTAGGCAAGTACTAAACTACGGGTTCATAAACTTCTATTACATGGACAACATCTTAATAGCAAGATTGTTCTGTCAACTGACTTTCCATTAACCATTGCTAAGGCTCCGTGTTGGTCACAGATTCTGAGACTTCCCCTGACTTCTGCAGCAGCCGGTGTGCCTGAGCAGCTCGGGCAGCCCCTGGGCCAGGCACACCGGCCACTGCTGGGGCAGTCTCGGGCCCCCTGCACCCCAACAGCAGGAGTTTGGGTGTGTGGGGGCTCAGGGCTGGTGGTTGGGGTGTGGGGTGGTGCTTACCTGTGGGGAGACTCCGGGGCAGGGAGACAGCAATGCCCCCAACTCCGTTCCTAGTTCCATGTGCTGCCTCTGCCTGCAGGCACTGCCCCTGGAGCTCCCATTGGCCGCAGTTCCCAGCCAATGGGAACTGCAGAACCAGGGCTTGGGGTGGAGTGGAGGCAGCACAGTGGAGAATCTGCACTATGTGGCCAACCACTTCTCTGCAAGCTGCCAGCAGTGCTTTCAGACCACAATTTTATAACATAATCACTGCTCTGAAGAGGGTGTTGAACTTAGAGGAAGCAAAATATGTAGGAATGTATTTAAATAAAGAATACTAAAGGACTGCACACTTTGTTGATTATGTAAGCTGAACTGTACACCGAGCTAGAACCCACAACCCCAGTATAAACTGGGGGAGGTTGAAAACCGGACCCCTGGCAATCCTACCCCCTGCCCCTGCTGCTCACACCTCTTTGCCTCCTCTGCCAAGCTGACAAGATCCCCAGTGGGTGAAGGTGCTGGCCAGAGTGGGAGGGGTGAGAAGTTTCCAACAGCCTCATTTCCACACAAAAAAAACAGGCCGACAGAATGCCCATTGGGTGCTCCAGGCAGAGGAGGTTCTCTGACCCCCCTAAGCCTCACTCCTCTCTTCAGAATGACTCTGCTCCCAGGCTTCCACGGGCCTCTGTGAGGTCACTGCCTCACTCTTGTATCCAGAGCCTGGATAATCCTAACACCATGGGCGACGCGTGACTCCTCCGTTTGAGGAGGCTGGGCGTGCCTGGACTGTGGCCCTGTCCCGAGGCCCATCCATGCTCAGCTCCCTCCCCCGAGCCCCCCTACCCGCTTCTCGTGCCTCTTCCCCCAAGACCCCCCAAGGGTTGCCAACTTTCTAATTGCTGAAAACCAAAGGCCCTTTCCCCGTCCCCTGCCCAGACTCTTCCCCCAAAGCCCTGCCCCCGCTCACTCTCTCCCCCATCTCCATCACTCATGCCCCCCTCCATCTCTGCCAGCCCCACCTCCTCTGCCAGCCTCCCCCCTCGCCCCACTGCCCCTCCAACCCCTCTCCCCAGCCGGGGCACCTGGGGCATGGTGGGGCAGAAGGGGGATGGATGGGATCTCCCCCCAGCAGTGGCAGCACCTACCTCTTGGAGCCTGGTCCAGAAGCCAGCCACTGGCATCAGCAGCTGAGCAGAGAGCAGCTCCTCCATGTGGCTTCAGCCTCAGCTGCTGCTCTTTCCGCCCCCAGGGACAGAGGCCAATTACTGAAGCTAACTGGACTTTTAGCATCAGGTCAGCTGTGCTGATTGGATACTGCCAGGTTCCCTTTTTGACCACATGTTCTGGTTGAAAACCAGACCCCTGGCAATCCTACCCCCTGCTACTGCTGCTCACGCCTCCTTGCCCCCTCCACCAAGGCCTTCCTCCCTGCCCCGCCCCCACCTGCCCCTTCCCCCAAGGCCTTCCGTCCACTGCTCACGCTTCTTCTCCTCCTCCCCCAAGACACCCACCCGCCCACTGCTTCCTCCTCTTCGCCCCCCGCCCCCAAGACCCTCATACGAGCGGAGCAGGGACGGGAAGATGCAGAGCAAGGGTGGGGACTTTGGGGGAAGATGACGAGTGGGGCCTCGGGATGAACCGTGGGCAGGGCCATGGTCAGGGCCCCTTTCGGCAGCAGTGTGTTCCAAATGTGGTGGGCCAGTTGTTTGGGCAGATTTAGCCTCCCCAGGCCTTTTATCCCCACCTCCATGCATAACACTCAGATTAGTGGAAATCAAAAACAGTGGGAAAATGATAGGATTCTGCCCATTGAACATTCCCCCAAAATTGTGTAATTGGTCAGATGTGGTTTTCAAAAGTTATTGCATTATTGACAGAAAAATGCCATTGAGTTGAGTGTTAGGCCTCATAATCCGAAGTGTGACTGAACTGCAGGGAGTGTGAAGACTGAGAAGAAAAGAACACCGTAAAGGTTAGCTATATAGAACTAAGGGATCAGAAGGAGGAAAAGTAAAGCACTGACAAACAGGCCCAGCAGCAGTGTTTACTGAAGTGACAATGGGCTAGATCCACAAAGGGATTTAGCCATTACAATGCTCAATGTAGCAATGCCTAACTTATAGGTACCTTACCACACACTGGAATCCACAGACCCAAGATGAGTGCCTAGGTTCCTACACAAAGCCTGGGGAGAGAGAGATGTCTAAGAATAGAATCCACAAAAGCCAGTAGGCTGAGCAGTGAGTCATCTAAGATAGTCAATAGGAAAGAGACGGGCTCCACCTAACGAAGAGAGGGAAGACCATCTTCGCGAGCAGGCTGGCTAACCTACTGAGGAGGGCTTTAAACTAGGTTCACCGGGGGAAGGAGATCAAAGCTCTGAGGTAGGTGGGGAAGCGGGATACCGGGAGGAAGCACGAGCAGGAGCATGTGAGAGGGGAGGGTTCCTGCCTCATACTGAGAATGAGGGGCGATCAGCGGGTTATCTCAAGTGCCTATATACAAATGCACAAAGCCTAGGAAACAAGCAGGGAGAACTGGAGGTCCTGGCAAAGTCAGGGAATTATGATGTGATTGGAATAACAGAGACTTGGTGGGATAACTCGCATGACTGGAGTACTGTCATGGATGGGTATAAACACTTCAGGAACGACAGGGAGGCCAGAAAAGGTGGGGGAGTTGCACTGTATGTAAGGAAGCAGTATGACTGCTCAGAGCTCAGGTATGAAACTGCAGAAAAACCTGAGAGTCTCCCTACCTACATGCCTCCAGCTTTCACCCTGACCACACCACACGATCCATTGTCCACAGCCAAGCTCTGCGATACAACCGCATTTGCTCCAACCCCTCAGACGGAGACAAACACCTACAAGATCTCTATCAAGCATTCTTACAACTACAGTACCCACCTGCAGAAGTGAAGAAACAGATTGATAGAGCCAGAAGAGTTCCCAGAAGTCACCTAGTACAGGACAGGCCTAACAAAGAAAATAACAGAACGCCACTAGCCGTCACCTTCAGCCCCCAACTAAAACCCCTCCAACGCATTATCAAGGATCTACAACCTATCCTGAAGGATGACCCAACACTCTCACAAATCTTGGGAGATAGGCCAGTCCTTGCCTATAGACAGCCCCCCAACCTGAAGCAAATACTCACTAGCAACCACATACCACACAACAGAACCACTAACCCAGGAACCTATCCTTGCAACAAAGCCTGTTGCCAACTGTGCCCACATATCTATTCAGGGAACACCATCACAGGGCCTAATAACATCAGCCACACTATCAGAGGCTCGTTCCCCTGCACATCTACCAATGTGATATATGCCATCATGTGCCAGCAATGCCCCTCTGCCATGTACATTGGTCAAACTGGACAGTCTCTACGTAAAAGAATAAATGGACACAAATCAGACCTCAAGAATTATAACATTCATAAACCAGTCGGAGAACACTTCAATCTCTCTGGTCACGCGATTACAGACATGAAAGTTGCGATATTACGACAGAAAAACTTCAAATCCAGACTCCAGTGAGAGACTGCTGAATTGGAATTCATTTGCAAATTGGATACAATTAACTTAGGCTTGAATAGAGACTGGGAGTGGTTAAGTTATTATGCAAGGTAACCTATTTCCCCTAGTTTTTTCCTACCCCCCCCCCCCCGCCTCCTCAGACGTTCTTGTTAAACCCTGGATTTGTGCTGGAAATGGCCCACCTTGATTATCATACACATTGTAAGGAGAGTCATCATTTTAGATAAGCTATTACCAACAGGAGAGTGGGTTTGTGTGTGTGTTGCGGGGGGGGCGGGGGGGGAGAAAACCTGGATTTGTGCTGGAAATGGCCACCTTGATTATCATACGCATTGTAAGGAGAGTGATCCCTTTAGATAATCTATTACCAATAGGAGAGTGTTTTTTGGGGGCGGTGTTGGGGGGGGGAGAAAACCTGGATTTGTGCTGGAAATGGCCCACCTTGATTATCATACACATTGTAAGGAGAGTGATCACTTTAGATAAGCTATTATCAGCAGGAGAGTGGGGTGGGGGGAGAGAAAACCTTTTGTAGTGATAATCACCCATTTTTTCATGGTTTGTGTGTATAAAAACGTCTTCTGTACTTTCCACAGTATGCATCCGATGAAGTTAGCTGTAGCTCACGAAAGCTTATGCTCAAATAAATTGGTTAGTCTCTAAGGTGCCACAAGTACTCCTTTTCTTTTTGGATTAAGTTTAGAAGCGTGAGCAACAAGGGTGATGTCATGGTGGGAGTCTGCTATAGACCACCGGACCAGAGGGATGAGGTGGACGAGGCTTTCTTCCGCCAACTCACAGAAGCTACTAGATCGCATGCCCTGGTTCTCATGGGCGACTTCAATCATCCTGGTATCTGCTGGGAGAGCAATACAACGGTTCACAGACAATCCAGGAAGTTTTTGGAAACTGTAGGGGACAATTTCCTGGTGCAAGTGCTGGAGGAACCAACAAGGGGTGGAGCTCTTCTTGACCTGCTGCTCACAAACCGGGAAGAATTAGTAGACGAAGCAAAAGTGGATGGGAACCTGGGAGGCAGTGACCATGAGATGGTCGAGTTCAGGATCCTGACACAAGGAAGAAAGGAAAGCAGCAGAATACGGACCCTGGACTTCAGAAAAGCAGACGTTGACTCCCTCAGGGAACTGATGGGCAGGATCCCCTGGGAGAATAACATGAGGGGGAAAGGAGTCCAGGAGAGCTGGCTGTATTTTAAAGAATCCTTATTGTGGTTACAGGGAGAAACCATCCCGACGTGTAGAAAGAATAGTAAATATGGCAGGCGACCAGCTTGGCTTAACAGTGAAATCCTTGCTGATCTTAAACACAAAAAAGAAGCTTACAAGAAGTAGAAGATTGGACAAATGACCAGGGATGAGTATAAGAATATTGCTCGGGCATGTAGGAGTGAAATCAGGAAGGCCAAATCACACCTGGAGTTGCAGCTAGCAAGAGATGTTAAGAGTAACAAGAAGGTATGTTTCTTCAGATATGTTGGCAACAAGAAGAAAGCCATGGAAAGTGTGGGCCCCTTACTGAATGAGGGAGGCAACCTAGTGACAGAGGATGTGGAAAAAGCTAATGTACTCAATGCTTTTTTTGCCTCTGTCTTCACGAACAAGGGCAGCTCTCAGACTACTGCACCTGGCAGCACAGCATGGGGAGAAGGTGGCCAGCCCTCTGTGAAGAAAGAAGTGGTTCGGGACTATTTAGAAAAGCTGGACGTGCACAAGTCCATGGGGCCAGATGCGTTGCATGCGAGAGTGCTAAAGGAATTGGCGGATGTGATTGCAGAGCCATTGGCCATTATCTTTGAAAACTCATGGCGATCAGGGGAAGTCACGGAAGACTGGAAAAAGGCTAACATAGTGCCAATCTTTAAAAAAGTGAAGAAGGAGGATCCTGGGAACGACAGGCCAGTCAGCTTCACCTCAGTCCCTGGAAAAATCATGGAGCATGTCCTCAAGGAATCAATTCTGAAGCACTTAGAGGAGAGGAAAGTGATCAGGAACAGTCAGCATGGATTCACCAAGGGAAAGTCATGCCTGACTAATCTAACTGCCTTTTATGATGAGATAACTGGTTCTGTGGATGAAGGGAAAACAGTGGACGTGTTATTCCTTGACTTTAGCAAAGCTTTTGACATGGTCTCCCACAGTATTCTTGTCAGCAAGTTAAAGAAGTATGGGCTGGATGGATGCACTACAAGGTGGACAGAAAGTTGGCTAGATTGTCGGGCTCAACGGGTAGTGATCAATAGCTCCATGTCTAGTTGGCAGCCGGTATCTAGCAGAGTGCCCCAAGGGTCGGTCCTGGGGCCGGTTTTGTTCAATATCTTCATTAATGATCTGGAGGATGGTGTGGATTGCACCCTCAGCAAGTTTGCAGATGACACTAAACTGGGAAGAGTGGTAGATACGCTGGAGGGTAGGGATAGGATACAGAGGGACCTAGACAAATTGGAGGATTGGGCCAAAAGAAATCTGATGAGGTTCAACAAGGACAAGTGCAGAGTCCTGCACTTAGGATGGAAGCATCCAATGCACCGCTACAAACTAGGGACCAAATGGCTAGGCAGCAGTTCTGCAGAGAAGGACCTAGGGGTGACAGTGGACGAGAAGCTGGATATGGGTCAAAAGTGTGCCCTTATTGCCAAGAAGGCCAATGGCATTTTGGGGTGTATAAGTAGGGGCATTGCCAGCAGATCGAGAGATGTGATCGTTCCCCTCTATTCAACATTGGTGAGGCCTCATCTGGAGTATTGTGTCCAGTTTTGGGCCCCACACTACAAGAAGGATGTGGAAAAATTGGAGAGAGTCCAGCGAAGGGCAACAAAAATGATCAGGGGTCTGGAACACATGACTTATGAGGAGAGGCTGAGGGAATTAGGATTGTTTAGTCTATGGAAGAGAAGAATGAGGGGGGATTTGATAGCTGCTTTTAGCTACCTGAAAGGTGGATCCAAAAAGGATGGATCTAGACTATTCTCAGTGATAGCAGATGACAGGACAAGGAGTAATGGTCTCAAGTTGCAGTGGAGGAGATTTAGGTTGGATATTAGGAAAAACTTTTTCACTAAGAGGGTGGTGAAATACTGAATGTATTACCTAGGAAGGTGGTGGAATCCCTTTCCTTAGAAGTTTTTAATGTCAGGCTTGACAAAGCCCTGGCTGGAATGATTTAATTGGGGATTGGTCCTGCTCTGGGCAGGGGGTTGGACTAGATGACCTCCAGAGGTCCCTTCCAACTCTGATATTCTATGACTCTATGAAATGATGAGGAGATGGATGGGTCCTAAATCCTGCCACTCAAAGGGACTTGGGTGCCTAAATCCAGACCAGAGGCTGGTACCTGTCTCTGCCTAGGATTCATAGCCATGAACCCTGTCTTTGAGTTAGGCCTAAACTGGGTTTTTTGTTTTGTTGTCTCTGGGTTGTTGTTTTTGTTGTTGGGTTGGCTGGGTTTTTGTTTTTTTTTTTGCAAGAAATGCAAGAAGAGTAGAAGTAGGCAGAGACCACTGTACTGTAAGATATTCTCATGTGGATCTCTTTCAGTCTCTCCTGAAGCTGTTCCATTGGGCAAAAAATACTTAAATATGTATTGGGCCAAATAGAACATAAGAATGATCCTATAGCCAAGTAATTAAGGCCCCCACCTAAGCAGTGGGAGATCCAATTTCAAATCCCTTCTTCATTTCATGCATAAAAGGGACTTGAACTGCTGTCTTCTATAGCTTGAGTGAGTAACCTGACTACTGGGCTAAAAGTTATAAGATAGTCTTCTTCTCCTCACCTCCCTCTCTGCTTTGAGTGAATTTAGGCATGAGCCACCACCTTTCTTGGAAGAAACACCTTAGGCACCTAACTCCAGGGGAGGGACAAGGCTTAGGCCGCATCTAGCCCATCACTTAAGGTTGAACTCAGTATATCTTGTTAACACTTTTTAAATATCCAAGCCTGATTTTTTTAAAATGTGTTCGAGAATTTGCCATGTAATGTGGAAATCTTTTCCAGTGGTTTATTAGCCTCACTATTAAAAATTTGCATTTCATTTCCCACTTTGAACATTCTGCCTTCAACTTCCAGCTGCTGATAAATGATCTGGATGTGAAAAAAGTGGTCAAATAAGGGAAGAGTTCAACAGTAGAGCAAACAGAGGCAGCCACCTTGACAAGTCGCTAAAATATTTGAGCTAACACGGTACTCTGCTACTTGGTGTCATTTTTACTCATGCCAAGAAACAGAGGACTCTGCTTGAGGAAGGAGTAATAAAATAAAAACACAGATTTCCCTCAGGAGAGTACATGATAATAGCTTTTTCTTTGTTCAACTGCCAGCATTTCTCTGACTACAAATAAGATTCCTTCAATAACAGCAATATTTTTTCATTATGGAACAACTTGCTTTCAAAACCACCATAATATGTTGCTAAACTGAGCTGTGTACTTGATTGATTCTCCCTGCGCTATTTCCCATAGTACACGTAACATTCCCAGTTACTTAAGACGTGTTTTGGAATTGTGGATGTTCAGCACCTCTGAAAATCAGGGCCCTTGATACCATAGGTTACCATGAACAAGGAGTATAAAATGAAGACAGACCAAGCAAACAGGCCAGCATGTATAGCTGGGATACTTACCTCCCATCTACACAACATGTATGTGTCTCCAGTACTCCAGAACAAAAATGACGCTTGGTAGGCTATACCATGGCATCTCCAGGACACTCGGGAGGTATAAGCAGTAGTTCAGAGGCTGCTGACTGAAAACCAGATTTACCACAATAAACAACAGTTCCCCCAAGTCTTCTCTTCCTGCTTACATCCCATCACTTCAGGAGCAAATTTGATTCTTCAGTCACTCCAGGTAGCATTTTACAATGGTATTATAATTGGGAAACATTTTTCTAAGTAGTTACTTCTGTCGACTGAGCCAGTTATCATGGTTGGTTTGGTGCAAACACTGATTCCCTGAATTCTCCTCTAATCCCTTTCTTTCATCCTTGAGGATATTGAATCAATTCTCCAACTTTGAAAAGTCACACCAGTTGCACGTCATCCTGCAATGCAAGCATTTGCTCACACATGTGCCACGGTGATCAGTCTCTGTGAGAATTCTTCTGTAAGAGCACTGCCAAAGACAGAGTCAGCTTGGCCTGCTCTTGGGAGGGCTGTGCTTTCCTTATTTCTTAGGAATTTTGAAGTCTCTCAAATGTTTTCACTAGCTGTTAGACATCTGCTTACCTACCTCAGAGCTCGAGCTTTCGTTGGAACCTTTCTTCATGGCTGTGTGTGCTGATGAATATGGCAATTTGAAACACTTCACCTTCTCCACACAATTTCAAAAATGTTTTACAAAGATGTTCACCATTTTGGGCCAGCTCTAGTAATAACCCTTACCTGATTGTAAGGCAGGTTTAAGCTGGTATAAAACCAATCCTGCTAAAACAATTATACTATAGATCTACTATACTGAGGATCAGGCAAACGCCTACCCCTAATTATTACAAAAGGGAGATTCCAGCATCCTGAACTTTCAGCCTGTGTGGGATTATTTATTTGTTCTTCTCCACTTTCAGCCAGCTGGAAGCTCTCTTCTTCTACTTGACCTCTAGAAGTACACCCAAAGTGTTTTATCAGAAGCCCATCCTGGGCTGCAGGCCTTTGAAACTTCTGGTAAAGAAAGGACAATCTATGAGTTAGCAGTTCTTTCTTGAACCTGTTGGTGTTTGCAATAGGATTAAAGGGTCTCTATACTTAACACTAGATCAATAGGTTTTCAAAAACATAAAATAAATAAAGTTACTTGTTTCAACATCTCAAACATTTCACTTGTCCTCTGATACAATATGGTTAAGTTGACATTGCTTTTGTGATTTCTGTGTCAAGGGTTCTTTCTTTGAACCATATCACCTTTTAAAAATGTATAGCAATATTAAATCCTGTTTACCTGTACTATTCAATGGTTTGAAGCTTTTATGCTTACAAGTAGCTGACAGCCCAGCACAAAACAATCCAGGCCTTTAACAGAAGCTGATGGGAACAGAAGAGGTGTTGAGAAATGATAGCCTTTGGGGAGAGGCAAAGCCAGGGAAAAGCTATGGTGAAGGAGGATTGAGTGGGGACAACAGGTGCTTGAGGAAGTGGGTGACAGTAAGAGTTTTAGTGGGGCAGGGAGATACAAAAATTGGCTTTTTGAGATGGATTGAAATTTGGTCATTCCCAAACTCAAAGTTACATAAAAATGAACAAAATCCTCAGCCCTCACTTGGAAAGTGATAGAACTCCTATCGCGTTGTGGAAAGCTGGAAGCATGAAGTGACCCACAAAGAAGGGAGCAGTCTGCATCCAGTTAGAAAAGATCCACACAATAAAGAGCCCATAGAAAAAGAAAGTGTACTTTGTATTCATTCTCTTTAATCACTGCAAATCTATGAGGTAGGAGCATTTTACTATTTTAAAATATTCTCTCTTCTTTAAAGGTAGGAAATAATAAGGTAGGAGACAATTTGATTTATTTTAGTCTGAAGAGGGGAGAGAAGCAGCAGGGAGAAGACATGGATTTTTGATAAATCCTCTGTGTATCTGCACATGTGCAGAGGGCAGTACAGGGAACTTTTTAGGCTAACTCCACAAAGAGACTTAGGCACTGCAATGCTGAGCATTGCAGTGCTGAGCTTTTTAATGCCTACCCACCTCACGGAATCCATGGCCCTGAATTAGGCATATAGGCTCCATATACAATGCATGGGGAGAAATAGGCACCTACAAGTGGGATCCACAAAAATCTGCAGGTTTAAGCCTGACTTCAGTACCAGGCAAACTGGTTGAAACTATACTAAAGAACAAAACTGTCAGACACATAGACAAACATAATGTGTTGGGGAAGAGTCAACATGTTTTTTGTAAAGGGAAATCATGCCTCACAATGTACTAGAATTCTTTGAGGGGGTCAACAAGCATGTGGACAAGGGGGATCCAGTGGATATATTGTACTTAGATTTCCAGAAAGCCTTTGACAAGGTCCCTCACCAAAGGCTCTTAAGCAAAGTAAGCTGTCATGGGATAAGAGGGAAGGTCCTCTCATGGATTCGTAACTGGTTAAAAGATAGGGAATAAAGGGTAGGAATAAATGGTCAGTGTTCAGAATGGAGAGAGGTAAATAGTGGTGTCCCCTGGGACCAGTACTGTTCAACATATTCATAAATGATCTGGAAAAAGGGGTAAACAGTGAGGTGGCAAAATTTGCAGATGATACAAAACTACTCAAGATAGCTAAGTCCCAGGCAGACTGCAAAGATCTACAAAAGGATCTAACAAAACTGAGTGACTGGCAACAGAATGGCAGATGAAATTCAGTGTTGCTAAATGCAAAGTAATGCACATTGGAAAACATAATCCCAACTATACATATAAAATGATGGGGTCTAAATTAACTGTTACCACTCATGAAAGAGATCATGGAGTCATTGTGGATAGCTCTCTAAAAACATCCACTCAATGTGCAGCGGCAGTCAAAAAAGCGAACAGAATGTTGAGAATCATTAAGAAAGGGATAGATAATAAGACAGAAGATATCATATTGCGACTATATAAATCCATGGTACTCCCACATCTTGAATACTGTGTACAGATAGGGTTGCCCCATCTCAATAAAGATATATTTGAATTGGAAAAGGTTCAGAAATGGGCAACAAAAATTATTAGAATTATGGAACAGCTTCTGTATGAGGAGAGATTAATAAGACTGGGACTTTTCAGCTTGGAAAAGAAACAACTAAGGGGGGATTTGATTGAGGTCTATAAAATCATGACTGGTGTAGAGAAAGTAAATAAGGAAGTGCTATTTACTCCTTCTCATAACACAAGAACTAGGGGTCACCAAATGAAATTAATAGGCAGCAGGTTTAAAACAAACGAAAGGAAGTATTTCTTCACACAATGCAGAGTCAACCTGTAGAACCCTTCACCAAAGGATGTTGTGAAGGCCAAGACTATAACAGGGTTCAAAAAAGAACTAGATAAATTCATGGAGGATAGGTCCATCAATGGCTATTAGCCAGGATGAGCAGGGATGGTGTCGCTAGCCTCTGTTTGCCAGAAGCTGGGAATGAGTGTCAGGGAATGGATCACTTGATGATTACCTGTTCTGTTCATTCCCTCTGGGGCATGTGGCAATTGGCCACTGTTGGAAGACAGGATACTGGCTAGATGGACCTTTGGTCTGACCCAGTATGGCCGTTCTTATGTTCTAAACTAGTTGACAGCAGAAGCTGTGGAGAGGGTTGTGGCCTAAGCCCTATCCTTCTCCTGGAGTTAGGCCCCTAAACCATTTCTTCCTAGAAAGACCCACACAAAACAGCCAAGAAAAAGGTGAACTCCCTTATATTATTTATTCCACTCATTAGGATACTTGTTCATGTCAATTCATCACCACTCCCAGTGTGGAGATGGGATTTTAATTTGGATCTCCCACCTCTCAGGTGAATGCCTTAACCACTAGACTACAGAATTATTTTTCACTCCTTATCTGGCCCAATGGATATTTAATTATTTATACACAGTGGAACAGCTTCAACAGGAGAGACTGAAAAAGATCCACAACAGAATATCCTGCACGGCAGTGGTTGGAGCCAGTCCTGTGGGCTCAGCGGCTGAACAATGCAAGCCTAGGGTTTGTTTGCTGCGGGGCGTTGTGTCTCAAAGCCTGTGCCACTTTGTATCTAGACTACAGACTCTCTGGATGCTGAGGATGTGTGCAACTATTGATGCTAAGACTGGAACTGCTGCTGTCCAAGGGGATTTCTGGACTGCTTCTGCTGAGGAGTTTGAAAGAGAAATGTGGGACTGTCATTTCCCTCTGCTCTGATGATACACATGCACAGGCTGGGGGCTTGGCTACACTTGCGAGTTACAGCGCAAGAAAGGAGCCCTGGGCGCCCTAGCTCACTCCCTGTCCACACTGATAAGGCATGTAGGGCACTCTGTCTCCACAGCTACAACGCTGCTGGTACTCCACCTCGGCAAGTGGAATAAGGTTTGCTGCCCCCCGCTGGAGCGCCATGGCACCAGTGTGGACACCCTGGTCTGTTATTGCACTGTGATTGGCCTCCAGAAGTGTCCCACAATGCCTGTTCTAGCCACTCTGGTCATCACTTTGAACTCTACTCCCCTGCCCTCAGGTGACCAACCATCAGACCTGCCCTTTAAATTCTCTGGGAATTTTGAAAATCCCCTTCCTGTTTGCTCAGCCAGGCATGGAGTGCTCTCAGCGCATCTTTCCAGGTGACCATGCCTCCATGCACCAGGAGATCCCCAGTATGGAACTGTGGCGAGGTACTGGACCTCATCAGTGTTTGCGGGGAGGAAGCTGTCCAGTCCCAGTTGTGCTCCAGCCACAGTAATTTCAATATCTTCGGGCAGATATCAAGAGCCATGCTGGAAAGGGGCCATGACTGAGACGCACTGCAGTGCAAGGTTAAAGTGAAGGAGCTGTGGAATGCCTACATTCTCACAAATTCCGTGAGGCAAACAGCCGCTCCGGTGCTGCCCCCTCAACCTGCCATTTCTACAAAGAGCTGGACGCGATACTTGGGGGCGACCCCACTTCCATGCCGAGTACCACCATGGACACCTCAGAGCCCAGTTCAACAAGGCTGGAGGAGGAGGAGGAGCAAAGCGGGAGTGAGGGTGCTGAGGAAGACACCCCGGAATCCCTAGATTCACGCAGCCAGGAGCTATTCTCAAGCCAGGAGGAAGATAGCCAGTCGCGGCGGCCGGTGCTTGGGGAAGGACAAAAACCAGAAGAGGTTCCCAGTAAGCGGCTTTTATTTTGGGAAGGAAGTTATTTGGTGCAGGCTCTTGGGGCAAGGAGGGTTAGGGCTGCATGCATGCCTAGATGCGGAATAGGGCATTGATGTGCTCTCTCACATCGTGGTAATCGGCCTCAGTGATCTCTTCAAAGGTCTCATCCAGAACTTGGGCAATGCGCTTGCGCAGGTTTTTCAGGAGAGCCACTGTTGTCCTTACCCCAATCAGGCTAACTTGTTCATGCCACTGTGCCATGAGGGGCAGGGGGACCATTGCTGCACACAGGCAAGCTGCATAGGGGCCAGGGCAGAAGCCACATTGCAGTAGAAGACACTCCCTTGCTTCCCTGGTCACCCTGAGCAGCAAGATATCTTTCAGGATGAACTCCTGTGGAAAATGTGGGGACAGTGTTCAGTATAGGGGCC
Organism: Lepidochelys olivacea; assembly: GCF_965140295.1. Taxonomy (NCBI): domain Eukaryota; kingdom Metazoa; phylum Chordata; order Testudines; family Cheloniidae; genus Lepidochelys; species Lepidochelys olivacea. Next base: position 274,962,304 of record NC_140411.1, read on the forward strand.
CCCTGCCGCTGTTGGCTCTCCCCAAGGCACAGAAACTCAGAGGACATTACAGCTGTGAAACAGTCACGCTTGACCCTGTGCTTACTCACCATTTTGGGGCTCCCATGGGTTATGTGCGCTCGCTTTGGGATGGGCAAATTATGCTACTGTGTAGACTGTGCTTGTCCTGGAGTATGGGGGAATCATTGCTCTGTCTGGGGTGAACAATGCTGCCTCTGTTACGTGTTGCATTTTGCCTTTACAGATACAACCTTGAGGTCTCAGCCGTCCGTGTTATCAATGGCCAAGAGGCTGCAAAGGATCAGGAAGAGACCACGTAGAAGCAAAGAAGTCATGCAGCATTCAACTCATGAAAATAAAAAAGTGCAGGAGTGGTGGGAGAGTGAAAGGAGGGTCCGCCAGCAGAATGCGGCTCGCTGGCACCAAAGCACAGAGCAGCTGATAAGCATCATGGAGCGCCAAGCGGACTCGATCCAGGTGCTCGTAGCCATGCAGGTGGAGCACTACTGCGCCCACCCCCACCCTGCAGCCCTCGTCCCAAAACTGCTTCCCTTGTGCCACCATGTCACCTCCAAACCACTTTCCCCAACATCTGGGTTCTTACTGCCACCCGCTGCCTCCAACACCTGTAGGTTCACCACCCAGCCCTGAAAACTACAACCCTTGCCCACTGCAGGGTAGGGCTTGGGGGGATATTTTGCGGGGAAGACGTCTCCAAGTGGGCTCTTTCCCTGTTCTTTGTTTAACACGCTTGGTGGTGGCAGCACAGGGTTCAAGGACAAGGCAAAGTTTGTACCTTGAGGAAGTTTTTAACCTAAGCTGTAAGAATCAGCTTAGGGGGTCTTTCATACAGGTCCCCACATCTGTACCCTAGAGTTCAGAGTGGGGAAGGAACCTTGACAGGGAGTTTATTAATTATACATATAACTTAGCCCCACAACCCATTACAACAACATTCCTGTTTTCCTTTCCTCAGTCAATGTTCAAACAATTAAACAGAAGAACCCAGCAATTTCCATCAAGTAGTAATTGCGGTATTAAGATGTTCTCTTCTTATAGTACAATATAAAGAAACTAAATATAGCTATTTAGGATTCTTCACAGCCATAAAATCATTGCAGGCCTCATCAGTCACATGGCTGACCTTGTATTTGACTTCTATCATAAACAGTCTTCAGATAGGACAGCATTTCCCTAATACAAGGGGACAAGGGCTGTGCCTCTGAAGGCAGCTAAGTAACCATCACACCAGGTAGCTGTACATTTCTACTGAAAGCATCATGCCATACTGAATAGTCAGAGAACTAGATCAGTATGTAAAATTTCTACCTTGAGGAAACAAATATATAAAGGATGACTCAACCTCTGCTACTTGCAGAGACTATCTTTACACCGGTTTCAGAGTAGCAGCCGTGTTAGTCTGTATTCGCAAAAAGAAAAGGAGTACTTGTGGCACCTTAGAGACTAACCAATTTATTTGAGCATGAGCTTTCGTGAGCTATAGCTCACTTCATCGGATTAACCATTATCCTAAACTTGGATCCCTAGTATTCTCCATGAAACAGTGTAATACAGTCTCCCATATTGCCACAGTGCTCTCTTGCTGGGCCAGCTGCAAGAGTTAAATAGTTTGTTCTTTAAAGGACAGAGGAATGTGTGAAATGTAATTAGGCTTCAGGGTGAGGGTTTTTAATAAAATAGAATATTCCTGTTTAAATGTTACATTTCTAGTGCAAGAGTAAATTCTAGTAATGCCCAAATAACGGGGAAAATGGATTATGTTATACAAACTTTGTGAAGCTGACATAACAAGTTATTTGATAAATATATTTGCAATTTATTTACCCATCACTGCAAAGTGGTTGTATAATGAAAAGGCTATAAAAAAAAATCCTGTCCCAAATTATTCAGTGGATATTATTCCATCATCTTCAGTAAATTCACATATAGATTTTATTTTACATTTTTCAGTTTTATGAATAAGTGTCTTTAAATAAAACTGAACATTAATATTTGAGTTCTAGACTCTAAAATGATGTTAAGCCATCTGGCTTTAGATTTGAGAATAAAGCTCTATGAATCATCCCTGAATGTGTTGAATAAGTACTGGGAGTAGAACAGCTGAGATCTGGGGAGGGACCTGAATTTTTTAAGGCTCATCTTCAAACTCTTTATAACTGAGTTTTCCTCATGCTTAAGCCCAGTTTAAATTTAACTGTGACAAGATCAGGTTCTAACATAGCTTGGATGAGCAACTTAGAATGGTCAAATTATGTTAGAACTATATTTAGAAATCATGTTCTACCCTTCTGATGGATTTACAATCTACTTAGGATGGGACCTGCTTTTTTAATACATTTCTAACCACTTCCATACTGGCCAGTCAAACCATCTTAGAATCTGCTTTTGACCACAACAGAATTTAAGCCAGGCCTAGATATGGTTGTATATCTGAAAAATCTGCCATTTCATAGGACAAGATGCAAATGAAACAGGTTTAAGAAGGAGGGGATTTTTCACACTTACTTACCCATCTCTTTCTAAACTATATTGTATTTATTTGTTCATCCTCTGCCAGCCACCTACCATGGACCCCAGACAGATATAGGAGTAACTTGAAGGCAGGCAGCCAAGTGGAGGAAGCGTTCAACAGCTATGAGTACTTCTCAGCTCAGGAGGTCTTGAACAAAGGCCAATCACAGGCCCCATTAAAGCCAATCACTTCTCAGCTGCTGGCCACCTGGAAAGTGTAACGAGTGTGGCCAAACCTAGGCACTGGGAGAGTTCACACCTCCCTCCCTCCTATCCCACTTGTCACCTCTAGTCTGGGATGATCTGTTTCCCATAGGCCCTGTTCTTGTATGGGAAGGCTGTCAGATAAGAGAAAGGGACCGATTAAGAGAGAGAAAGATTAAATGGAGCAAGCAATGGAGCTATAGAAGTAGACAATGGAAGATTTGGGAATAAGGATGGAAGGAGTTAAGACTGGGGGAGAAACAGAGGGACAATGAAGAGATAATATCTACATTTTGTTACTCCTTTTGGAATCCATGTCCCCCTTTGTCCACATTTTGTGGGCCTACGTCCCTCACTGCAGTGTTGGGATATTGAAATAACCTCAGTAATTGATTTCAGTTTTCAGGCCTGTTTAAATGGTGCTTTACATAAAAACTCTGCATTGGATAACTACCACTGCTCCACCATCTGGTGGAAGGGCAAGAAAGCTTAGCTCAGGTGCATCATTTAGTCTTTATGGTTCTTTCTTTCTTTCTTTTTAAACCAGGATTTCCATCTTGACTGACTGAGTCACTAGAAGGTACTTGTTATGATCCCACTCTCAGATTGAGCAATTTAAGAGTGCTAAATCCTTTCAAAAGCTAATTGATTTGGCCATGGGTGGCAGGTCAACCGCCCATTCGGGGAGGCTAGGTCCCGCCCCACCCTGCCTTCATGTCGCCCGCCAGAGCCAGAGTATCTCTGAAACCCCCGCTGTGCCCCCTGCCAGGCCATCCCTGGCCACCGACCGACCTGAGCCAAGCCTCTGCTGACTTTGGGAGAGAGGCGGAGTGAGGGCACGGCCTCTGGGTGGAGTGTGGACAGGACCACTGCCTGGGTTTGAGGAGGCTTAACTCCCGTGGCCTATTATACCTGCCTCCCCATTATACCTGCCCCCACATAGTACAAAGTGTTCTGCTATCTGTGACCAATATGTGACAGACTGTGAATCAGAAGCTGAAATAGGAGAGACTAGCATTTTTCCAGGTGTCATATTTCCTTCTGGTACACTGCAGTATAGAAAGCATGAACAACGCTCAACCCTTCATTCTTCAAATAGGGAATGGGTGAATTTGTTTCATCTAATTCTGAATCTACTCAGATATTGTGGATTCAATCTCTTGAGTCAAATTTGGATAGTTTTGAGTTTCCATTCCACAACTGAATAAAGTGCATGCAGACTGTAAAACAAATAGAAAGACTGAAAAAGGAGAGGGGAGAGAGAAAAAAAGGAGTCACAATGTACAGAAATCTACTGGCTTCCAAGAAGCAAGAAGGGTTGAACTTCTTGAGCTGGCTAATTCCTTGTTGGAAGGAAAATGAGAGAATTTAAGGCTTGTCTAAATGAGGAATTTGATCAGAATAATTTTTGAGGAATAAACTATTTCACAATAAGTATTCTGGAATAGCTCCCTGTGTGGACACTTTATTCTGGAATAAGTCTCTTTATTTCAGAACAACTAGGAAGATCACAAAGCACACTAATTATTCCATAATAAAGTGACTTTTATTCTGGAATAGAATGTCCACACAGGAAGCTATTCTTGAATAGCTATACTGGTCAGTTTCCCTGTGTAGACAATCCCTGATACACAGTGGCAGATTAATGCATGGGCCCATGGGATCTATGTAGAAATGGAGGGGCCACCCGCGCTGGAACTTTGGCCCTGCCCCCTGCTCCTCCTCTTCCTCTGTGGCCCCACCTCCGATCCTCCTCTTCCCCCAGACCAGAAGCTGGAGTCGGGTTATAGTAAGAGCTGCCCTTGGAGCTTGGGCCGCTGTGGAAAGATGTGGGGCAGGGACACAGACTGGGGGATGCTTTTGGAAACCCTGTCACTCTGTACAGGGCAAGTGGAAGGTCTGGGACTCCCCACAGTGGCCTGGGCTCTCTGATAGGTTCTTACCATGGTCTGGCTTCAGCTTCCAGCCTGACCAGGGGGTGGGGCCTCTTGGAGGAAGAGGAGGAGCAGGGGGTGGGTCCCTGTGGTAAGGGGAGGAGGGAGACAGGATTCGCAGGGTGCAAGCTGGGACTGTGGGACTGCTATGCCCCCTTTATTCACTCTTCTGGATCGTCTCTCACAATGCCTTACTGGTGGAAAGCAGCAAACTCCTCCAGGTGTGTTCCACTCAGTACAACCGCATGTGGAGCCCCACACCCACCTAGATTGAATGAATGCTCCCAGAGCCATTCATGAATCACACGGAGAAAGGCACCAGCCAAATCCCACCAGCTTCCAGCCTTGTACCTTAGGAATATATTGTCTTGCACTGCTCAAGACCCTTTTTTGAGCAATGCAAGTCTATTAATTGGTTCATCACTTCATCAGTGGAAAGTGGACATGCACCAGCCTTTGTGAGCTGAGTAGATTTACTGAACCTTTAGGCAAACTCGCTGGTAAAGGTAAACAGTAAAACAAGTGTATTGATGACAAAAGATAGATTTTAAGTGATTATAAGTGATTGGTAACTATCTCTAACTTTTTCCCTAAGAAAACAAAATAAGCACACAATCTAAATCCTAAACCTGCAAAACACTAGGCAGTATTTAGATCAAGCAGTTTTCTCACCCCACTAGATGTTACAGTTCATAATACACAGGTTTCACCCTTGAAACCTGGGCCAGTCTCTTTTGCTGGAGTCTTCAGTCTTCTGAGCCTCCTTGTTTCTTGAAGCATAAGTGGGGAGAAGAGAAAAGGCAAAGCATGGGACCACTGTGTTGTGTTTTATACCCTTAGTCCATGTCCTTGGAGAACACAAGTCCAGGCATGTCTGGTGGGCATTTCTGATTGCCCAGACAATGTTAAGCAATTCTCCTAGTGTCACTTTATGCAAGTGAGTCATTGCATTGTCGTTCCCTTGCTGGACAATGGTTGGTGATGTTTGTTTGGCACCCACCTGGCCGTTGGTTATCCTTCTTAGCAGTATAAGGGGCCTACCATCAATCAAACTTAGGCCCCTCCCTGACTCATCAGGCCCCGCCTACCTGTCACCCTAAGACCCACCCCCTGGGTATTGAATCACACGGAGGTGATTCAAAGGGGGTATTACTTCCGGGTCAAGATGGACACATACTGGAAGCCAAGGGTGTCATGTGACCCCTCTAAGAACTCCTCCCGCCACCCTCTACCAAACAGGATGGGTCTCACCCCCCCACCCCATAGGACTGCCCCGAGAGGAGATTTGACCAATGGGGAGAGTTCTGGGGAGGGGGTGACCAGGCCAGAAAAGGGTCGTGTGACCCCCCTAAGAACTCCTCCCACTGCCCTCTACCAATTAGGATGGGTTTCAGACATAGAGGACCTCATAAGTGATATCCTACCAGATCAACACCTCACCAAGTTTATGTCAGCTGGCCCAAAAACATATGGGTATAAGCTGTCAGGAGGAAAGGCCTATATGAAAGTCAAAGGGATTACCCTGAACGTAGCAAACTGTGAAAAGATCACCTTTGACAGTTTGAAAGATCTAGTCCTGGACTATAGTGCGGCCCTGGGAGAGAACACCCCAAAAAAGATAGAGGTGCAGCAGCCCTCTATCATAAGGAACAAAAATCAGGGGCAAATAGAGACAAAGGCCCTTAAAAATGCAAAAAAAAAATGCAACAAGAGGGTCCTTGGAGAACAGTTTAAAACCCTGTCATATGGCTTTTGAAAATGGATACAAGGTGGAGACAGCCCTTTTGTGTAATTCTTGCAGGGCCTAGAAACTGTGGGAAAAGTTATTTTATTAAAAACATGTTGGATAATGCCAACCAAATGTTGTCTGTTATGCCTGAGAACATTGTTTGGTGTAACAGTTGCTGGCAACCTCTGTATAAAGAATTGCTCAGTAAATATCTCTTTATCAATTTTGTGGAGGGGCTGCCCGATGCTTTTGACACTGACCGTTTGTTTCCTATTAATAAAGTAAATATGATTATCGTAGACGATCTCATAAACTCTTCTTGTGAAAGCATGAAATCAAGAAAGCCTTTACCAAGTACGTGCATCACAGGAACTTGAGCCTTATGTAATAGTTCAGAACATATTTTGTCAGGGAAAAAAGAGTCGCACAGTTAATCTAAACACAAAGTACATGGTTTTGTTCAAAACCCGCAGGGATAAATTACAAATTGCTCAGCAAATGTACCCTGGCAAAGCACAATTCTTTCTAGAAGTTTTTGAGGATGCTCCCAAAAGAACGTATGCTACCTGGTGATGGATTTAAATGCTTCCACACCAGAAGCTTATAGACTAAGAACTGGTCTTTTCCCTCCAGACTGGCTGGCAGTTTATACTTTGAAAAGAACAACAGCCGGGTATAAAAAGAGATGAATTATCGGCAGGCCCTTTTTAACTGCCAAGGTTGCTGACCGAAAACATGTCTAGCTGCGTGAAGAGAAATCCCCACAGCAAAGGAGGGCTATACTGTGTTCGGCCTCTGATGGTTTAGTAGCAGCCATCTCAGAAATAGCGCTCAATACCTTAAAAGGAAACCTACTTTTGGCATGAATCAAGTGCACATGCTGAAAAAGAGATGCACACTTATAAAAACTTTGTGTAATAAAAGGGTTTCACTTAAAAGAAAGAAGCATCTGGTAAAGCAGTCTGGGGGGTTTGTCGGACCTCTGTTAAGTTTTGCTACCCCTCTGATAACGGGGCTTTTGACTAATCGATAATGGAGTATGCCAAAAAAATGCACCTGGTGCCCAGCCACCAGCTGGAGCAATTAAGGGCTCCCCCTCCAGCAGAGGAAAATATCAGAATGACCACAACTCGCTTATGGGATGCTGAAATGAAGTCTGTTCTTCAAAGGACTGACTTAGCCGAATTTATGAAAAGGCTAAACTTTACAGCTCTGTGCTTCAAAGGTACCTAACGTACATGAAGCAGAGTGATGCGGATAAAGGGTCTTTCTACCGGAACTGGAACAGAGTGTGACTGCCAAACTCCCAGAAACACCAAAGACCTCAGACTCTGTTGCTCAGGAGGTGCTGGATAACGTGAATAAGCGTTATAAGAAAAATGCATTAGTATTGCTAAATAAGCAGGGCCAGGATAAAAATATCTCTTCATGGAACAATAAAGGGGCTTTTGTGTACAAAGGCTCTGTGTTTAACGGTTCTAACATGCTCGACTTAGTCAGGGCCATCATCCAGACTCGCTCTGTTCCTAGCAGACACGTACCTAATGGGTGGGATGTGTTTATGAATGCCATGGTGGAACTGAACGTACCATCTTCCGTCATGGGCAACTCGGCCAACAGAGATCTTCTGGAATGCCTGAAGGACTCAACCGCTGATACCGGGGCTGATTGAGAAACACTGACCTGATTTTTGCCGTCTAAATAACGAAAATTGGCTAAAAGACCAGTATGTAATTTTTTCATGTTCTAAAAAGAAAATTAAAACTGGTAATGTTTTGCTTTAAATAAAACATTTTTATACTTCTCAAAAAATATTAATATCTACGTGTTCTTTTTCTGAATTGGTTATTGGGTTGGTTTTTTTTAAAAGAACAAAAACCCACCAAACATCAATTGTCTTTAAACCCCTCACCTGGGGTGCTTTATTGGGTAACATGGCTATGAAAATCTTGTAAGATACTCACATCTGGGTTTGTTGAACCATGTTTTGAGTGAGGCTAGATATGCCCGAGTATCTACATTTTATATTTTTTACAAAATTCATCACCATTTGGTAATTTTGCACTAAGTCGTTAGAATTCAATTTTAAAATCTGGTCAAAAGATAAACCCTTGCTATGATGATGTAAGAAAAACATGCACTGATAGCTGCAAGTGGTGGAGTGGGGGTCTTGTAATCATGTAGTGTGAAACATGATGTCAGTGGCATTTTTGTTTAAAAATTTCATAATGCTTCTAGGAAACAACACTGTTCTGGGGATGCCCATATGAGTCAAAAAACTCTCCACGGTTACACTCTGCCAGATACAAGGCGAGCCAGTGTTCACACAGTTGTTTGTGCGGATGCGTGTTGACCACAAAACCTAGGGGTCTCTGAGACAGCTTGCTGCCAGGGAGCCAATCGCAAGGGAACACATCTAAGAAATTCTTTTTTGTGTAAGGATTGGCTGATAAGAAACGTGAGAGCTGCACGGTGTCCATATTCACATGTAGTCAAACGAACGTTTCTCCTCCGATTTATTTCTATGACGTTGTCAAAAACCCCATACACAATAATCAAAGCCTTCCCAAAATGTATTTCTGCTCTCAGGTTCCCAGTTTTAATCAGGGAATAGTGATTGGTGCATTCCTGGTCAAGAGACAGGTCAAGGGCAAACAAGGTGTAACCCTGTGCAAACTGCTCATGGTTGATTAACAGAGAACGATCTTTCATGTGTTTACCAGCCGTCTGTACCAGATTCATGTATTCTCTCACACAGCGTCCAGCCTCGAAGTCTGGTTGCAGAGGCTTAGTTGGTATGTCTTCACCATTCACATACTAGACCACAAAATTAATATTGCAATGTTTAAAATGAAAGGGGTTTTTACCGTAACTTCCATTAAAGGCATCATTATTCACAAACCCTAGGACAAGCATTTTGGGTAACTGTCCCAAGAACAGGTTCTCCTGGTTACTGGCCCTGCTGCCCATGGGGACGCTAAACACTTTCATTCCCACATGGCCCACGGGGTATTTAGCATTAGTGGTAAGCAGGGCCTCTGCATGCCCCATATGGACATTCAGGGCCACCCATACTTTCTTCACAAAAAGGGATGCTGATACAATGTGCAGTTTAAAGCCTTTGGCTGCACTGCCCATTAAACAGAAGGTGTCTTTACTGTGCATCAGTGTAATTTTCACATCCACTCTGTTCAACAAAAGTTTTTCTAGAAAAAACAGGTTGCTGTGTAGATGACCCAACAGCTCTATGGTCCTGCTCAGGGCCATCAGCTTTGCCCGCCTCACAAACCCTAGATTTCCACCATCCAGTTCTATTTCTTTGTGTTGTCCGGGAGTGTTTTTGTAAAACAGGCCAGCAGAAAATTGCATGGCGAGGGTGTCATCACTGTAATTGAGCACCAATTCTATAAAGGCCCTGTAAGAGTAATGGTTGTTGCTTTGGCTTATGAGGCAATCTCCCTGAGAGACATCCAACTGACTGAAAATAGAGGCAATTCACCAGGCCCACTTCGGCGTCCCTGGTGAGTTCAGTTCTGTCTCTTTTTACAGTCTTGCCACATAGGTACAAGAGCGTGTTGTTCAAATCCATATAATCCATGCCATTCCCTGCTATAAAAAAGTTGATGGGGGCAGCCTCTGTAACGGCCAATAGAGGCAGTACCTCAGTGTAGATGCTTTTCTTAGTGCTGGTCTGCATAAGGGCTATTTGGAACAAGCCTAGTTCAGACTTGGTGCACTCTTCAGAACTGCTGTGAACAAAAGCCATGTTGATTAAAATATATCTCTTTTACCAGATAGAGAGTGTCTCCTCTTTCACCCAGGCTTCCTCTTGGACTTTTGCTTACGGCCGGCACTGAGCATCAAAGCCCTTCTTTTAAAGGGTTTTGGGGGACCCATTTCTCTTCCTCCTTTTAATGTACATCAGTCCCAATCCCTCCTGTGCAGCTGGATTCCCCACCTTCTCCAGAACAGCATGGGAGATGTGGTAGCTATGTTTTGAGTGGCGGTTTTTACGGGGGGTTTAATCATCTCTAGCCCCCTCCTCAAAAGCGGTATGGCTTTTAGAAAGAGGCTATGGAATATTCCGCCCATGTCAGCCCTGGACATCATGGCGGCTCCATGATATCCAGGAAGGGGTATCCAGCCTGGGCTTTGTAATAGTTCCTGTAGACGGTGGGGTTGCCGTAATTTTTTAGGGTCACCATACCGCTTTGCTTTTTAGAAACCTCACTGTCTTCGCGGACGCAAATGCAGCTTGATGATCACCTTGCTGAAACAAAGTGAGCCGTGTCTGTTCTGATCTGTCTTTATTTCAGTGATGATAGTGTCAATGTGGTGTTTACTGACAGGAACGTAATGAGGTTTATCGTAGGTGATGGTGACAAACTCATTGTTACTTCCTTGGATGGGAATGCAGCGTAACAGGGGAATGAAAAGTCCCCCACAAACTGGTGTTTTATGATATCCATGTATAGATACAAAGAGTTGAAACCTTCTGTGATGTCTGCTGAGAAGGGGATGTTTTGGATGCTGCACTTGGGGCCCAAACCCAGATTGTTAGCTAGCTCCCCGCTGGTAGAAAACATACAAGTAAAATAGGTGGATTTAAGTCTAACTTTTCTACCCACAGGGTCATAGTTCATGAGCACCTCAGGCAGTCCGGGATGACGAGCCATGGTACTGTTCATATGATCCAGTAATTCAGGTATGGACGAGTAATAACCTCATCGTAGGTCAAAACTCCACTCCATAGCTCCAAAGGTGATTTTGAAACGGGTGTCTTTGTTTATAGTGTTCCAGCTGTGTGGGTATTGTATTTCCATTAATCACACCTCCCAGACAGCCAGGACATCCAAGGGCTTAATTTGACATATTGTAAAGTTCGAGATGGTGTTTTGGGGAAAAACACGGGGCAAAGTAATGTAAAACCCACCGTCGCTCATTTCTCTCTCTCTCTCTCTCTCTTCGCAGGAGGAATTGTTTTTGTTTGTGTCTAAATGTCACATAGTTGAGAAGCTGTTAAACTTATCTGGCCACCCCAACCATTTCACCAGTAGCTGCTTTTTTCTCCCTTTTCCTTTCTCCGCTAGAACTTTTTCAATCCTGTAAATCCTGTCTCGTTTGGGGTTTACTTTTTGTAATTCTTAAGAATAAAAAGATCGAGTAACTATCTCACCCTTGTAATCTTTTAATTGGTATACAGGTTTCTGACCCCTGGTTAAGGCTTCATCCACTGTGAATATCTCATTGGTAAACATTTGTTCATAACCTTTTTCAAAAGCTCCTTTGGTTTTAGATAGTTTCATGTGGTCGCCTTTTCTAAAAGGGGTAACAACCGGTTTTATTTTAAAACTGTCTCCATAAACTGGTTTCCATACCTTCAGAGAATTTGAAGGGTTAACATCAGCGGGTCTGGTAGGTATAGTTCTGTGAAAGCTCCAGTTGTCACTCTTTATAAAGTCAGTAACACCTTGATGTAGCGAAAGGTGTTATGGGCTCTAAAATATCTCCACATCCTAGTTTTTAAAGTTCTGTTAAATTGCTCCATAACCCCTGCTTTGACTTCATCATTAGTAACAAAATGGTGAATGCTATGCTGCTTTAACACTCTGCTTAAAGGTTTGTTTAAAAATTCTTTCCCCCTATTGGTTTGTAATTTTTGAGGCACGTGACCTTCACTGAAAATAGCTTTAAAGGCTTTGGACACCTCACCACTCATCTTAACTTTTAGGCCTAAGGCCCAGGCATATTTGGATATGGTGTCTATCACTGGTAAGATGTACTTAAAACTGCTATTGTGTTTGGAGAACCAATGCATATCCACCAAATCTGCCTGCCATTGCGTATGTGCATCTGAAACAATGGTCTTGTTTTTTTTAAAATGTATTCAAACTGGTTTGTGTAAAGCGTAAGTGTACTGGTCTGAAAGGTAAGCTGTTACCTGTCTTCTATTTAAAGATTTGCTATGCTTTTTGGCCACTTGAAAAAGAGGGTTCACCCCATCGAAGCTCCCAACTTCCCTGGAGGTGTAATATATTTAACAGAGCCATCTGCATAGACATGACTGTTACCTGTACCGTCTTTTACTAACATGAGTATGGAGGGGACACGTTCTTATTGACAAATTTAAGCAAGTTTTATTAATCACCTGGTTTAACATGAACTTTTACAGCTGCCTGTGAAAATGGGTGCCATGACCCCACCATGAGCTGGTTCATTCTTCCATTTTGTCCTTTGTGGGTGGTCGAAGGTCACCCCACCCCAGAACACCCCAATTGGTCAAATCTCCTCTCAGGGCGGTCCTATGGGGATGAAACCCATCCTGACTGGTAGAGGGCAGTGGGAGGAGTTATTAGAGGGGTCACATGACACCCTTTGCTTCTGGTCATGTGTCATTCATGACTCTGGAAGTAATACCCCCAGGGGGCGGGTCTTAAGGATACAGATGGGCGTGGCCTGATGGATACGGGGCAAAGCCTACGTTTGATTGATGATAGGCCCCTTATACTACTGTAGTCTCTTCAAATGCAAGTCAGATGATTAATTCTTCCTGTCTATTCAGTGTTGAAAATGTGCACCCCAGCACAATAACCTGTCCTTATTATTTTTAGAGCTGGTTGAAACTTTTAAATGTTCACAATTCTGACTAAATTTGTAATAAAAATGTCAACATTTTTGATCACCTCTAGCTCTTTATAATTTTTTAGATCTCCATTAATAACAATGTATTTATAAACTCATAAAATAGCCCTATAGAGAACAGAAGGGAAAGTATATAAATATCCAACATGTCATCCAAACTGTCCTCTAAACTACTAAGGAATTATTAAGAAGATAGCCAAAGAAAACAGAGTACCTCTATACAATATATATCTTGTATTCTGGAATGTGGGTTTCAGTTGACCAAAAAATACCCAAGAAACCTCTGCCACTGCCCCAAATAAATATGTTCTTACTGAAGACATATTTATACAGCTACCATATCTTCTTCTGACTCATTCAAGTTTTCAAAAACTTGATCTTCTTGTTCACAAACTGGATCATTCAATTATAATCAGAAAGGATACAGAGGTTGTACTGGAGTTACTAAATTGCACAAGCTTTTGTCTGACATTATAAAAATTCCTTAGCATCATCATAATCAAAGATGTTTCTTATCAGTCCTAATTAAATGAAACTTGGCATGGAAACGCCCTGAAGCAACATATTCCAAAAATTCACTTAGCATATAAAATTAACAATCTGTCCTAACTTGTCTAGTTCGAGATATGAAAGGAAAAAATGTATACCCTGTTATAAAGGTCATATCTACTTTAGAAAGTTTTACCAGTAACATTTTTGCCAGAATACAGCTACCAACGTTGTAATATCTCTAGTGCATGTGCACACTTGTCTGCCTTTGCTGGTGCTGCGCATCTTCAACACAAGAGATTTTATTGGAAAAATATGTGCTGTACTGTTGGTAGGCATCCCAGTGTCCACTAGACTCAGTATGCTGCCTTGTAGGACATTTTTGTAGTGCATTGTGGGATATGAACACTCCTTTTGGGGAAGTATGGGAGCTTGGAGTCAAGTTCCCACAATTGCCTTTGCTCCATCCCATAACTGGCACCAGCTCGTCAAGTAAAGAATTGGGATGGCAGTATCAGCCAGTCTGGAAGAACAGTTGTGTTGATGAGAAGATCATTTCAAGATGCTTCTCTTATCCCTATTTAAAACGCCCAGAGAAATAAATAGTGATGAAACCAATAGAGTTCTACAAAGATTACACTAAAAAATTGAAAAAATCATAAAAAGAAAAGGAGTACTTGTGGCACCTTAGAGACTAATGAATTTATCTGAGCATAAGCTTTCGTGAGCTACAGCTCACTTCATCGGATGCATACTGTGGAAAGTGTAGAAGATCTTTTTCCACAGTATGCATTCGATGAAGTGAGCTGTAGCTCACGAAAGCTTATGCTCAAATAAATTGGTTAGTCTCTAAGGTGCCACAACTACTCCTTTTCTTTTTGCGAATACAGACTAACACAGCTGTTACTCTGAAACCTGAAAAAATCATGTCTCTAGAATAAGGAAATATATCCCTTTTAGAGAATTTTATTTACAAACGATTTAAAATTCTATCGAAAGAGTCTAATAATCTGTTATATTTTATTCTGCAGTAACTCATCTCTTAACATTGTAGTTATGTTCCTGAAAAATGTGACTTTAACCAAAACGATGTTAAGCAAATGCAATTTCCCCATAAGAATTAATGTAAATGGGGGAGGGGGGGTTAGGTTCTAGACAAGAACAAAGACAAAAACTATATTACATATATACACATACACAGTATAAGATTTAAACAAACAATTTAATACTGTACACCAATGGTTCTCAAAGCCGGTCCACCACTTGTTCAGGGAAAACCCCTGGTGGGCCGGACCGGTTTGTTTACCTGCTGCATCCACAGGTTCAGCCAATTGCGGCTCCCAGTGGCTGTGGTTTGCCAATGGGGGCTGCAGCACGGTACAAGGGACATGCTGGCCGCCCTTCCCGCAGCCCGCATTGGCCTGAAGCAGTGAACCGCGGCCAGTGGGAGCCGCGATTGGCCGAACTTGCGGATGCGGCTGGTAAACAAACCGATCTGGCCCACCAAGGGCTTTCCCCAAACAAGCGGCGGGCCGGCTTTGAGAACCACTGATGTACACAGTAATGATGATTGTGAAGCTTAGTTGAGGTGGTGAAATTAGAGAGTGGAAGAGGGTGGGATATTTCCCAGGGAATGCCTTACTGCTAAATGATGAACTAGCACTCGGCTGAGCATTGTTGTTAATGTAGCCGCACACTCTACCAGGCAGCATGAATGGAGGGAGGGAGACAGCATGGCAGAAAGAGAAAGAGACACACATCCCATGTGAGAGAGAGAAATGCACATTGACCCTTTAACTATGCTGACACCACTCTAAGTACACTTCCTTTTTAAGTAGATCAGGAAGTTGAGACAGCAGCTGTGGCCTGCAAGCTCCCTCCGTCCTGAGACCTGTTGTGTCCCCACCCTGTTCTATATGGAGAAGGGGTAAGCGGGAGGCAGGAGCAGAGGGGAGGGGGCACCCTGACATTAGCACCTCTTTCCTCCCCCCGCACAGCAAGCAGGAGGCTCCTGGGAGCAGCTCCAAGGCAGAGGGCAGGAGCAGCACATGGCAGTGGGGGGAGGGACAGCTGAACTGCCGGCAATTGATAGCCTGCTGGGCGGCTGTCGCACAGGGAACTTAGGGGAACAGGGAGCTGATGGGGGGCTGCGGGTCCACCCTGGTTCCAAGCCCCCACCAGCTAGCTGCAAAGGGCTGCTCTTCCTGCAAGCAGTGGACAAAGCAGGCGGCTGCCAAATGACGTTATGCGGGAGCATTGCACAACTTTAAACGAGCATGTTCTCTAATAGATCAGCAGCATAACAACAAAACAAGGTTAACAGGGAGGACTTTAAGTGCGGAGTTACTGTATAAGGTAGCTCTTTTCCAAGGCAACTAGCTGTTGGGGATTGTCTAAACATAATACAAACTGAAGAAAAGCTCTGTATCGCTCAAAAGCTTGTACCTTCCACCAGCTGAAGTTGGTCCAATAAAAGATATTACCTCACTCACCTTGTCTCTCTGCTAGAAAATCTAATTGTCAGTTGCCAAGCTGCAACAGAGCCAGTCTCCTGGCAACCAAAGGAGTGCAGCTGGCCCTAACAGAAGCCATCTGATTGACTGAGACACCAGGAGTCAGCAGGCTTATACTTAAGCTCAATAGCAGTGTTGTATTGACTGCTCTTTGTCTGTGGTTGTGCTTGTCCCAGCCCTGCCTTCTGACTGTGATTTTGGCTTTTGACTCTGACATGTAGCCTTGTTGTAGGACCTGGCCCTGGCTGGATTCAGTTCTAACTGATAGGCTGGACTACTGCTCCATGCTCTAAGCAAGACTCCCCTTGACTTGGTTCCTGATTGTAACTTTTAATTGAATCACCATTGTGGGAAAAAGATTTAAATTACAAAACCAAGACTGGCTTTCTAATCTCAGAGTATAGTTTGCTTGTGGAGGCTTGCCAGAATCTGACAGTGAAAAGCAGCCAATGGGGGCAAGAGGATGGGAAAAAGATGTGGAGTGCACCAAACCCACACTGGACTCAGTCAGTTCTGCCTTGCTTCACTGGTGAGAACTAGGTCAGTTGAGGAGAGCAGATTTCTCACGCTAGCTCCCTGAAGAAGGATCTGAGTGGGGTCAGAACCTACTGACAGATGCCAGAGCTTCCCTGAGGGAAGGTAGGCCTGGAGCAGGACTACTGTGTTTACTTTATTACCTCAGACTATTGTGGTTGCTTTTCAGGCTAGGTTATTGTGCTTACTGTTACTACCCAGGACCTTCTTTGGTCTGAATGGGACTACTGAAGTTGACATGCCCCACCACCATCCTCAAAGCATATGACTGTCTGCAGTAAGCCTCTTCTGGTTTGCCCCCCGATGGAGTCCATTCAGTGGACAAACTTGCTTGTGGCTGGACATTACAAAAACTAGACAAGCCATTTACAACACACACTTTGCTTCTCTAAGGAGGAAAAAGGACACTAAACTATCTAAACTCCTACATACCACAAGGGAGCCACAACAGTGGTACCCTTAACTCACCCAACAATATTGTTAATCTATCCAGCTATACCCTTAACCCTGCAGAAGAGTCTGTCCTATCTCGGGCCTCTCCTTCTGCCCCACCACCCCCACAAACATGATATAGTTCTGTGGTAACCTGGAATCCTACTTTCACCATCTCCAACTCAAGGAATATTTCCACCACACCACTGAACAGCACACTAACCCACAGCAACCTTCCTACCAACTCTACAAGAAGGATTCTGCATGGAATCCTCCTGACAGTCGAAACAACAGACTACATAGAGTGTTTCCACCGACGTGCATGGGCTGAAATTGTGAAAAAGCAGCATCACTTGCCCCTTAACCTCAGATGTGTGGAACACAATGCCATCCACACCCTCAGAAACAACTCTGACATTATAATCAAAAAGGCTGACAAAGGAGGTGCTGTAGTCATCATGAATAGGTTAGAGTATGAACGAGAGGCTGCTAGGCAACTCTCTGACTCCACATTCTATAGGCCATTACCCTCTGATCCCACTGAGGGGTACCAAAAGAAACTACACCATCTGCTCAAGAAACTCCCTGAAGAAGCACAGGAACAAATCTACACAGACACACCCCTAGAGCACCGACCAGGGGTATTCTATCTGCTACCCAAGATCCATAAACCTGGGAATCCTGGGATTGGCATCCTGACAGCAGGATTGTCTGGCTATGTGGACTCTCTCCTCAGGTGCTATGCTACCAGCATTCCCAGCTATCTTTGAATCACCACTGACTTCCTGAGGAAACTATAGTTCATTGGTGATCTTCCTGAAAACACCATCCTGGCCACTATAGATGTAGAAGCCCTCTATACCAACATTCTGCACAAAGATGGACTACAAGCTGTCAGGAACAGTATCCCCGATAATGTCACAGCAGAGCTGTTTCAGAGTAGCAGCCGTGTTAATCTGTATTCTCAAAAAGAAAAGGAGTACTTGTGGCACCTTAGAGACTAACAACTTTATTTGAGTATAAGCTTTCGTGAGCTACAGCTCACTTCATCAGATGCAGACCTGGTGGCTGAGCTTTGTGACTTTGTCCTCACCCACAACTATTTCAGATTTGGGGACGATTTACACCTTCAAGTCAGCAACACTGCTATGGGTACCCGCATGACCGCACAGTATGCCAACATTTTTATGGCTGACTTAGAACAATGCTTCCTCAGCTCTCATCCCCTAGCATCCCTACTCTACTTGCACTATATTGGTGACATCTTCATCATCTGAACCCATGGGAAGGAGGCTCTTGAGGAATTCCACCAGGAACAATTTTCCACTCTGGATGCTCCAGGCTTCTAGTTTAACCCCTTTGGGGATAAGGTGGTGGGAAAGCAAAGAACATAGGCTTAACAAAGGAATTTCTTAAGCACAGAAATTTCTCTTAACGTACTTAAGAATTAAGTTTTTTGAAAACAAAAGTACTGACACGCACCCTCCTCTGGTCTGCTTTCAACCGTTCTTGTGATCTAAGGTTTGTCAGTGCTTCAGGCTAGGCAGAGTATCCCCAGCTCAACCTTTCCTGTAAATCCTTTGTGTGTTTGTGGTGATCGTCAGCCCCCTTTACAGAGCAAAATTCTGATCTTGAGGAGGGTCTCGTCTCCCTATCATGTGACCAATCTGAGATGCTCCAGGCTCCCCCACTCACGCTTGCTTCACCCACAGGTGGGCTCTGTGTAGAAAGTGTTATGTGGGGATGCATTGGTATTTGAAAGCCCATCAAAGTTGAGGGCCCATGATTGCACCTAGATGATAGTCCTTAAGTGAGATGTCATGCATGCTTCCCAAGTAGGGCAGCTGTCTGTTAATGTATTACAGTAGATTGTCTTTGTGCATGCCAAGGCTTGTGCAGTCACAGTGTTCAACATTTCCACAAAGAACAAGATAGAGTTAAAAAACAATGCAGACATATCTTACTGTCACTTTTTTCTATATAGCATTTTTCAGAAAACAAGGTAATTCATATTTGACGGGAGGGGTCTGTTAATAAAAAGACTTTTCAAGTTGAAAAAGAATTGGATTCAGTTTCCAGTCCCAGCAGAGATTATGGGATGTGAGGTCCGTATGTGCCATTTTCACCACTGTTTCCATCTGTTAGTACTTCCCTACAATACCTCAAATTAGTGGTGTGAGAATCAATGGAAAATGCTTTCAAATCCTCAAATGGAAATGACTATAGAAGTGCAAAGTATTTATTTTTAAATGTCACTTTTCTTAAAGCAAAAGATTAGTGTTGGTTTTAGTTTTTTGCAGGGTCATTTGTGGAGAAGGGATTTTACTCATACTACAATTTTGTTTTTGGAAGGTTGAAGCCAAAAAGAACTACCTAAATTCACATTTTAAAGGGATGGGGATTAAAAGTAAGGGTTGTCAAATTAACTTGAAAGTATCTCCTTTGAAATGAACTGGCACTATTCATAAGTATTATGTCACTTGAGAGTTCCACTATGTAGAAAACAAACTCTACAGAGACAGTTTTCATAGTTCTGTCATGTGTGTCTGAACACAGCATCATTGTTTATGGTCAGCTCTTTCCAAATGCCTGATGCACTGACAGCACCAATAATGTATAGTGATTCAGCAACAATATTATAAACAACTGTCAGTTTTACAAAAATAAAGGAAAGCCCTGTTTGTTTGCTTTTTATGCTCTGCTATATAGTACAATGGTAGGAACCCATTTATTACAATTTTTCCCACACATCTTCCCTAGGAAATAACACTATGAAATCCTGTACTTGTGGCTCTACAGAAATAGAATCTAGTGCCTTATTTTAATTTAAAAATTTAGACCAACGCATTTATTGTAAAATAAATAAAACTGTCATGTAGCATAACAGTAGTTCCAGTGATATCAGTCCATAATAGAAGATTTGGGGAAAGTTACCCACCCCAAAACATAAATCCCCATTATTCACACAGAGAATAATGAGATAAATCATTCTCTTCACTGATGTTCTTTAAAAGTCACTAGATGGGGTGAACAGTTAAAAAACAATGTATTTGATGTGGGCTCACTGATAAGGACTTTCACAAAGCACTGCTGTTCAGACACAGAAAGATCATTCTCCACCTGTAATGTTTAACATAATGCGCAAAAAGTAAGAAAATATTTATAGAGCTTCACAAAAGATCCATCAACATACTGGCACTAAGTGTATACAATCCACAGAGCAGATTGCAAAGAACACAAGGCCTAGCCAAATCCTGGAGGCACTAATGTAGATTCCTTAGGATTCTGTAGATTGTCTCCTGAAACTACAGAAGTGCTAGCTGCGGTTGCTTTTGGATGACATAAGCAGTTTTTCAGATTTTGTTAGATAACGTATTCACTGTGATTTATCACTGTAAGGTTTCTATAGCCTCCTAAGACATTCAGAGTAATCCCCACAAATCCCAGCTTTTCTAATCATTTAACTAAGAAAGATAACCAAATTGTACCCCTCTGGCTAAAATGACACTATATTTGCATGAAAACAAGGCGGGGTTTTGTTGGGTTTTTACGCATGAAAGCTTATGCCCAAATAAATCTGTTAGTCTTTAAGGTGCCACCAGATTCCTCGTTGTTTTTGTAGATACAGACTAAAATGGCTACCCCTCTGATACTTTGTATATATGCATGAACTCATTTGCAGATTGCTTCCTCCTTAAGAGAGACAAGGTATGTTAGGCAACATCTTTCATTGGAGCAACTTCTGTTGGTGAGAGAGACAAGGTTTTGAGCTACACAGAGCCTTCCTCAGGTCTTTATCAGCATAAATAGTTAGCACATATTGTAAAGGACCATTCAAGATGAAGTGGCCCATTAACCCCCCTGCAGTCATAGGACAAAAACGGGGGTTAATGGGTTACAGATTGTTGTAACATGCCATAAAACCTGTGTGTGAACACTTTTCACAAAGCCATCACTCTATAGCTGACCTATCTGTCCTCATCCTCAAACGAAACCTGCACAATGCTTTCAAAAGACAAGCCTGGGAGCTTAAATTCATAACTTTGCTAAACACTAAAAATCATGGTTTCAATAAAGACACTGGAATTATGGCTTGTTACAACAATCTGTAACCCACTAGCCCCTGCCCCCTTTTTGTCCTGTGACTGCAGGGGTGTTAACAGGCCACTTCATCTTGAATGGTCCCTTAAAGTCTGTTAGTCTATAAGGTGCCACAGGACTCTTTGCCACTTATGCTAAACTATCTGTTTGATCTTGTATTTATCTGTGACACTCTAAGGCCTGGTTTACGCTACAGAGTTCGACCTAACTCTGTAAGCATCTACACGACAGTGATGCTCCCACTGATTATTTGCCCACTACACTGTCATAATAACTCCACCTCCACGAGAGGTGTAGCACTTGGCTTGATGTAGTTAGGTCAACGCACAGACACTGCGTTGCTTACATCGACTGTAGCTGCCTTTTACAGCTCTGGCAGTCAGCCTGGGGTGGCACAGCTCCAGGAGTCAGCCCAGGACAGCAGGGCTCCAGCGGTCAGCCCCAGGGTGGTGGGGCTCCAGTGGTCAACCCTGTGCAGAGCTGACACCTCTGGCTGTCAGCCCAGGTCAGCAGAGGTCTAGCAGTCAGCATGGGGTAGCAGGGCTCCAGCGGTCAGTCCCACGCATGCTGTCAGCCTCTCTCCATGTTCCACTTAAGTCGGTGCAAGTGCTCCCGGGGAGGATGTGCACCACTGGCAGAAGGAGGGTAGTGTGGACATGAACAGCCGATTTAATTACTGCAGTGGCTGTAGGTCAACCTAACTTATGTAACCCTTCTGCCCGTCAGAGTTGGCAGCAACAAGGGCCGGGTTCAATATCTAGGGGTTCCATTCCAATAACACAATGCAAACCGGCTCGAGCCCCCACCCAGTGACCTGGGAAAAATATATACCACCCACGCTGGGCGCCTCCAAGAGGCAATACTTCCCCTCTCGCAAGCACATAGTCTGAGTGTAGCAAAAGTCTTTTAATAACAGAGAGAAACAATGTGGCATTATGCTGGGGAAACACCACCAACAGGATTCATAACACAACCCATGAGCAAAAACAACCCCACCCCAGGCAAATTGGGGCATGCCCTTTTCCCTTTGGTTCTTGAGTCCAGCAACCCCAAATCACCCAAAGTCCCAAAAGTCCAATGCCCCAAAAGTCTCTGTCCCTGGTCAGGGCAGCCCCAGAGTTCGAAAGTTTATCGGCGGAGCTTTACCTCCCAACCTGGGTGGAAATGGGACGGGGGTAAGAGGCACCTTACGTGATCTGAAGCTGACCGCCCCATAGCTCCATAGCGGCGCTCCGCCAGCCGCCCCACGAACTCCTTCGCTCAGCTGCGCTCCGCTCCGCCAGCCGCCCCACGAACTCCTTCGCTCAGCTGCCCCACGAACTCCTTCACTCAGCTCCACGGCCCACAAGCAGCTCCTGCCATCCACACACTGCTCCGCGTCGAACTGCTTCACCAGCCGTCCCGCAAACTGCTCCACAATATATCTTCAGGCTCCCCCACTACTTAACACAATACTCAGTGATTTCAGCTCTTAGGTGAATTCAGCTTATAGTAGGGGAGCCCCAGTGCTGGTGCACTGTCAGCCCAAAGTGAGCTCAGCAGCCTATAACTAGACTTCTAATGAAATCAAAATTAGCTCTGATATTCCACAGTGGAGAGAGGAGGAAGTGCAATCAGCATGTAAGGCCCTCACCAAGGGGCCCATGCCACCAAGTACTACTACTTGTCCCCAGCCTCTCTCCATTCACACAGTTTTGGAACCCATGACCCTTGCCTAGCGAGTGCTACTTAGTTGATGGTGAATCCCTCCATCATAACAAAAGGCCACGTACAGTTCCAAGCACAGTTCCCATAATCAGGGTAATAACAATTTATTCTTCCTGCCCCAATAACAGAGACACTGGGGATCCCACAGCAGCCAAAGTGACCATTTGGGCAGCTATGGTCTCATTCTAGGCGTGGTGGGTGTGCCTATGCAAATGAGATCGGCCCCTGAAGTTCTTTTCCACAACTTGCCACACCTCACCACCAGATGTCAGGGTGGAGCTCATCCTGACACTGCTTACACTTAAGTCGACTTAATTTTGTAGTGTAGACAAGCCTTACGTAACTTTTCCAGACCTGAGGAAGAGATTGGTGTGTGTAGTTCAAAAGCTTGTTTCTCTCACCAACAGAACTTTGTCCAGTGAAAGATATTACCTCACCCACCTTGTCTCTTTAATAGCCTGGGATTGACACGGCTATAACAACACTTCTTCTTTAAGGTCTCTTAGGACCTAATGACCTTGATAAAAGAAGTTGGAAGGAACAAAACTACAGGTGTAATTTTTAGAGAGGAAGTTACTCCTTCCCTGCTCTCCACAGCACAGTTTATAAGTCTTTGCATATGGCACACGGGCCCAGTGATGCTCTCAAATACACAGGTGCAATCCTTAGCGGTGTAGAGATGGTGTATTTGTATAGCCAGAAGCAGACTGTAAAAAATGGAATCTGAAAATTTTCAGTTCAGTGTTGCTTCTGATGTTTTGGCATCATTGAGTTACTGCCAGACCCTGCCTGCCACACCACCACGCTCATTCCATACGCAGAGGGACAGCTGCTCAGCTGCTCTAAACTCCTGTCCTGACAGTTCCACTGCAAGAAGGCCCTTCGTTTGTGTAGGAATATGTAGGATATGGCCATGTCTCCACTATGGGTTGTATAGTGGCACAGCTACAGTGCTGCACCCATGCTGCTGAAGCACTGTAGTGTAGATGCTTCCTACAGCAGAAGAAGGGGTTCTTCTGTTGATGTAGATAATGCATCTCCTCAAGCAGGTGTAGCATGTCTACAAACTGGATTAGGTCGCCTCCGAGTGATGTGACTTTTTCACAGTTCTGTGCAACCTAGCTATGTCAATCTAACTATTGAGTGTAGACCAGGCCTAAGACCCTATACGTGCCATTTCAATACAACTGGGATTGCACTTTGGGCATAATAATGCATTGAACCTATGCAAGGAGTTAATTTAGCTTATTAAAACCAAGTGGATTGACTTTACATACAAAGTGACTTTGACATATTATTATTTTAAACTTCAAAGTAAAATGTGGCACAGTCCTCATATTTTATGGAGTATATTGATTTCAACAGGACTAGACGTAAAGTATTTGACTGACAGTATGTATCGCACAGATCCTGTATGATGGTGTTAATATCATAATGAGAATTGTGTTAAGCCCATAACCTCAGCCATGCGGAACACAATGCCATCCACAGCCTCAGAAACAACTCTCAGGTTTCAGAGTAACAGCCGTGTTAGTCTGTATTCGCAAAAAGAAAAGGAGTACTTGTGGCACCTTAGAGACTAACCAATTTATTTGAGCATGAGCTTTCGTGAGCTACAGCTCACTTCATCGGATGCATACTGTGGAAACTGCAGCAGACTTTATATACACACAGAGAATATGAAACAATACCTCCTCCCACCCCACTGTCCTGCTGGTAAACAACTCTGACATCATAATCAAAAAGGCTGACAAAGGAGGTGCTGTTGTCATCATGAATAGGTCGGAATATGAACAAGAGGCTGCTCGGCAGCTCTCCAACACCACTTTCTACAAGCCATTAACCTCTGATCCCACTGAGAGTTACCAAAAGCAACTACAGCATTTGCTCAAGAAACTCCCTGAAAAAGCACAAGATCAAATCCGCACAGACACACCCCTGGAACCCTGACCTGGGATATTCTATCTACTACCCAAGATCCATAAGTCTGGAAATCCTGGGTGCCCCATCATCTCAGACATTGGCACCCTGACAGCGGGATTGTCTGGCTATGTAGACTCCCTCCTCAGGCCCTACGCTACCAGCACTCCCAGCTACCATGTTGGGCTCAGGATATTGGAGAGACAAGGTGAACAAGATAATGTCTTTTATTGGACTAATTTCTCTTGGTGAGGGAGATAAGCTTTTGAGCTTACATAGAGCTCTTCTTCAGGTCCTAAGGACATGACCTTAGCATGAATATAAAAACTGGTTTAGTGCATTTTTGGAAGTGTTCTAATTATTTTTATTTACATTTTTGTCTCCCAGTGAGTTACCCATAGTTGGGGTCTGGTTTTAAATTCTCTACAACATTTGTTAGGTAGTTTTTCTGTAACAAGCTTTAAAATGCAAGAATCATTGTTGATGCATGTTTTGCTCTATTATTTGATTATATGGCAAACAAAATTAAATTGTATGATACTTTGATTGCAATCAAACTGCATTTCCATTTATAGCCAAAATATTTTCCATGAGTTAATGTTTGAATTTGAAATGTATACAAGATTTCTTCAGATTGGGAGAGTGAGGGAATGAAGAGCTGGTCTGAAATTTTTCAATTTTTTTTTTTTTGGTCAGAAAATGCTAATTCGTTGAAACCAAAATTGTTCGTGGGGATATATGTTTCTATGAAACTTTTATGGGGAAGTAATTTCTGGTCAAAACCAGAGAGAGAATCCTATCCAAAAATATTCAATACCCTTGTGGTTAGAGTACTCACAAGGCTCAAGCCCCTTCATCTCCCGTGTCCTACTGAAATGCCCTAATCAGCAGGCTATATAATTAATCATTCGTATACTCTATCCCATGAATATTGAATTATATATACAAAGTGAAGCAGCTCCAACAGAAGAGATTGAGGGAGCCCCATTCTTGAATAGCAATAGCCTGCTGGTTAGGGCATTGTTAGGACTTGCAGGGGTGTAATCAGGAAGGCCAAAACGCAAGAGTTGCAGCTGGCAAGGGATGTGAAGGGTAACAAGAAGAGTTTCTACAGGGATGTTAGCAACAAGAAGAAGGTCAGGGAAAGCGTGGGACCCTTACTGAATGGGGGAGGCAATCTAGTGACAGATGATGTGAAAAAAGCTGAAGTACTCAATGCTTTTTTTGCCTCGGTCTTCACAGACAAGGTCAGCTCCCAGACTACTGTCCTGGGCAACACAGTATGGGGAGGAGGTGAGCAGCCCTCAGTGGTGAAAGAACAGGTTAAGGGCTATTTAGAAAAGCTGGACATGCAAAAGTCCATGGGGCCAGATCTAATGCATCTGAGGGTGCTGAGGGAATTGGCTGATGCGATTGCAGAGCCATTGGCCATTATCTTTGAAAACTCAGGGGGATCGGGGGAAGTCCCAGACAACTGGAAAAACGCAAATATAGTGCCCATCTTTAAAAAGGGGAAGAAGGAAAACCTGGGGAACTACAGGCCAGTCAGCCTGGAAAAATCATGGAGCAGGTCCTCAAGGAAACCATTTTGAAGCACTTGGAGGAGAGGAAGGTGATCAGGAAGAGTCAGCATGGATTCACCAAGGTCAAGTCATGCCTGACCAACCTGATTGCCTTCTATGATGGGATAACTGGCTCTGTGGATATGGGGAAAGCAGTGGACATGATATATCTTAACTTTAGCAAAGCTTTTGCTACCATCTCCCACAGTATTCTTGCCAGCAAGTTTAAAAAGTATGGATTGGATGAACAGACTATAAGGGGGATAGAAAGCTGGCCAGATTGTTGGGCTCAAAGGGTAGTGATCAACGGCTTGATGTGTAGTTGCAGCCGGTATCAAGCAGAGTGCCCCAGGGGTCGGTCCTGGGGACAGTTTTGTTCAACATCTTTATTAATGATCTGAATGATGGAAGGATTGAACCCTCAGAAAGTTCGCAGATGACACTAAGATGGGGGGAGAGGTAGATAAGCTGGAGGGTAGGGATAGGGTCCAGAGTGACCTAGACAAATTGGAGGATTGAGCCAAAAGAAATCTGATGAGGTTCAACAAGGAAAAGTGCAAAGTCCTGCACTTAGGAAGGAAGAATCCCATGCATAGCTACAGACTGGGGACCAACTGGCTAAGCATCAGTTCTGCAGAAAAGGACCTGAGGATTACAGTGGATGAGAAGCTGGATATGAGTCAACAGTGTGCCCTTGTAGCCAAGAAGGTTAACGGCATATTGGGCTGTATTAGTAGGAGCATTGCCAGCAGATTGAGGGAAGTGATTATTCCCCTCTATTTGGCACTGGTGAAGCCACATCTGGAGTATTGTGTCCAGTTTTGGGCCCCCCATTACTGAAAGGATGTGTACAAATTGGAGAGAGTCCAGCTGAAGGCAATGAAAACAATTAGGGGGCTGGGGCACATGACTTATGAGGAGAGGCTGAGGGAACTGGGCTTGTTTAGTCTGCAGAAGAGAAGAGTGAGGGGAGGCCCAGCTTGACAAAGCCCTGGCTGGGATGATTCAGTTAGTGTTGGTCCTGCTTTGAGCAGGGGGTTGGACTAGATGACCTCCTGAGGTCTCTTCCAACCCTAATCTTCTATGATTCTATAATTGTTACACTCTGGCTGGCCCTTTCAGGCAAGCTGGGCTCAGCCTTGCCCATGACTTGGCTGTGGTGGTGAAGCAGGACATGTACTTCTTAAACAGAGCTTGGAACTCAGTAGAGGGAGGAACAATGGGAGTTCTTCTAGGGGAAGAGCCACTGGATGTGGGGTAGATTCCTGTTAGGGCAGGAAGCCCTCAGTTAGGACCTGCAACAGGAGAAAGAGACTCTCAGGGAGTAAAGTAGGTTGCTTTGGTGGAGGCCTGACATAGGGCTTACAAGGAACAGGGAGATTCTTAGAGGCAAGCTGCTGACATCCCTGGTGAAGAGAAGCAGTGGGAGAATCCTGCTGAGGAAGAAGCAGTTCAAGGGAATCTCTGCAGAGGCAAGGAAGCAGAAGATTTCAGTTGAGACTGAGAGAGGCAGAAAAAGTATAAGTATAGACACTGTGAACTTTAAGATGGGCCTTTATTAACCCTGAAGGAGAATTGACTGTTATGTGACTTGGCCAGAGAGCTGAGCCACAGAAGACCCAGAGAAGGAGTTGGGAGAAGATGCTAACTGGAACTGGCCATTGTGAGGCTGAGGAAGTGGCCACCAAAAGGGGCGTAAGAGATTAAATAATCTACAGTGCCATGTCTGGGCTTGAGGCTGTGCCCTAGAGGTGAGAAACCACACTTACAGGCTCTCATGACAGCTGTGAGAGATGCAGGTTCAAACCCCTATTTTGCTTGAGTCTGAAGTGAGTGTCCTGACCACCAAACTATAGAGTCAGTCTCTCTAGCCCAGTTTCTGAAATCTTGAAAATTTGCAAATGACAGGAAAACTGTTTCCAGCCCAACTCTTGAGGTAATTTATATGCTCATTTCCACTCTATTCCAAGGACACAAGCCAATCATTGTTTTTTCTTCTGCTGTGGCTGTAACTAACAAATAAATTAAAGCAAGACTGATCCAGATGGGGGTCTTATGTATCTCATCTTTATAGTGTGTCAAACACCTTTTTTATATTAAATTGCTTTCCTCTAGGTAATAAAGAAAATTATTTTCATTGTCGAGGAGGAATGCTAAACAGCACCCACTCCTCAAAGGCCAATATCTGTGAACGGGAGCTCCACAATGGTTTTGCATTAGAGGATGTTCATAGTTAGCAGCTTTCCTCCTGTACCATAAAATGTAATTGGCTATATCATCTTTATAACATTCTGTGGAATGAAAAACCTGTAGGTTATGCCTGAAGCTGTGGCCAGTAATGCTATTCTGCCTTTTCCAAGCCATATGTCATGGAAATGAAGTGTGAAATATAGTTCATCTTTTTATATTCTGCTTCTGGTAATAACACACTATAAAAAGGGATCAAGCCATACTGTGCTTAGTCAGAATTCCCACTGGGGAACATGGGAATGTTGACTGAATGAGGATTGTAGCATTAGGCCCAAGAAATTATCATGTACTTCACTGTCAGTCTGAAGTTCAAATTGAGGATGAGATGATCTACTGTAATTTCCAAGCAGAACTAGGAGATAATATAAAGTATTAGTTTTCAGAGATTCATGGGAATATTTTCTTCAGTTTTGACCCTATGTAGTGCCCACCATCCCCTTTGTGTTTGAATGAATTCAAAGTATCAGCCTGAAACTCAGTTGAAAGCACTAAAGTTTACCAGGCTTTGGCAGAACCACACAAAGTACAGAAGTGATCGGATTTCAGTGCATACATTTGTGAATTTTAGCAAAACTTTAAATGGCCCAAGTTTGAATTTGTAGTGAAATTAGAGGAGTTTCCTGCAGCTTTGAGCTCTGTTGTCACACAACTCAGCTGCTAAAGTAAGTACTAATTTTAACACTAAGTACATGGTAGCGCCCAGCTGCAAGAGGTATCTCCAATATGGATTTGCACAAACTTATAGAGATAACACATGTATAATTGTAGTCATATGATTTCATTTGATGGGAGTCAAGTCAGATCAGGAAATCCATTTTCCCCTATCGTATTTACCAATATAGACAACCCACGTTGGAAAGATGCATAGATATATAGAATAGGTTTCTACTGAGTCGAACCCTGTGCTCAGCTGTATGCTGTGCCAAGATATTTAGCTCCTACAGCTTACTCAGGATTTTTCAAGTTTACTGCCTATGGACCAAGTATCCACTGATTCTATGTAACGTTCCTGATATACTACTTGTGCTGTACTTTGCAAAGAAGCAGAAATAAAAGATGCAGAATATTTGGATGCAGCAGGACCTTTACTAGCACAAAAATGATGGAACTGTTACCAGAGAGACAGCAGCCAAGGTTTAAGAGATTGATTTAGTGCTAAACTAATCTCCAAACTAATCTGACTGATCTTGCAAAATGCCAATTCAAGTGTGTTCCTTTCCAAATTGTATTAGCAACAGAGCTGTTTTTTCCTCCAGATAGAGAGAGGTAGAAAATTAAAAATGTCACATCATTTTACTTACTATCCATTGACTAGTTACACAAATAATCTTAATCATAATTGCTGGCTCACACAGTTTGAGTCAGGTAACTCATTTTCAAAGTATCACAAAGCTGTAGCATTGTCCTGGTTGAAAGAGACTGTTCAGAGTAGAAAGTAGAAATATTGTGTTGCTAATATTTAGCAAGAGGCTTACAAAAAACACTCATGGTCTATAATCTAAGCTTATTTCATCTTTGTTTTTCCAGTAATATGTTTATTTGATTTAGAAGGGATCCTGATTCAATTATGTTTACATCAAAGTCATCTACACAGCTTCACCTACAGACTTCTTACCAAAAAGCTGATAATGATACTTACAAACTAGAGAGGATGAGTTTGCAAATCCCCCTTAGTTACACTGGCAAAGATTCTGCATTTTGGCTCAAAAAGGTCAGGGATCCAATCACATGGTCATTTCTTAGGCTTTGTCTACACTAGCACTTTTGTTGGCAAAACTTTTGTCGGTCAGGAACGTGAAAAACACACCCCTGGCCGACATAAGCTTCCCCGACAAAAGCATCAGTACAGACAGCGCTATGTTGGCAGAAGATGCTCTCCCACCAACATAGCAACTTCCCCTCATTGGGGTGGTTTAATTATGCTGATGGATGAGCTCTCTCTTGCCAGCATAGAGCATCTACACAGGAGACCTTACAGGGGTGCAGCTGCAGCGGTACAGCTGTGTTGCTGTAAGGTCCATAGTATAGACATAGCGTTAGGTAGAACTCCCATTAACTTCAATGAGATTACATGGGATAGAAGTGAGGGCAACTTAGTGTTTCAGACTAGTAGGGGATAGTACAGTAATTGAAGGTAATGCTATTAATTATTCATTTTGATTAATAGACTTCTTACAGCAAAGGGGATAACTGCAGTTTCCTTAATCTGATTAGAATAAGTATTTTGTCTGGTCATCGAGTAGTTAGATAGAAATGAAAGCATTATACCTTTGTCTAGAAGTGTTCATGAAGTTATCTCTTGTACTACATATAACCCATCTGAATAAAGAGTCACTTCAGAAATAGTCATCAGAATTCTCCATCAGATGGTTGTTTTTCTAAAGTACAGATGCGTGGCTTGCAATATTTTACATAGTCCTGAGATGTTAAAGCAACATGTCAGGTCATCCTAAAATGTAATAGTAAAATTACATATTTTACAGCATGGGGAATCAACTTAAGTGAGACAGGGTTGACTGTCTCCTCCACTTGAAAAGAAACAGGAGGCAAAAAATGTCAGTAGCTGTGAGAGAAAAGCCAAACACTACCTTTATGTTTGGGGATTCCTTTGGCACATTTCTTTGACTGGGCTGTGGATCAGATTAATACCAGACATGTTATGTTGTTACACTTCTGTCGGATCAGCTGGAGAATTCTCAGAATCTCGAGGTGCCTTGTTGTTAACAAATGAGTTTTGTAAATATATGTATGAAATGAAGAGCCAGATCCTCAGCTGGTGTAAAATGGTGTAGCTCCATTGAAGGCAAAAGAGCTTTGCTGACTCACATCAGCTGAGGATCAGGATCAACGTGTGCAAAAGTTATAAGCACAGGACTCTCTGAAGAAACACAGGCTTGAGGCCACCATCAGGAAAGCCTTTATCCTTGTTATTTGTTTGACATTCCAGAACACAAGCCCTCCATAATATTTTGAAAGACTTCAGAACGTCTCTGTAGCCCCAATGCTATTTTGCGGGGTTGACATATACAGCTCATAAAGACAGAGAGCAGTGCAAAGGCTGCAAAAACTGGAACTGCCTGTGTTTTGGACCCCAACCAGTGCTGGGGGCTGAGACAGAGGAAAGAAGGATGAGTAACTGGGCCAGAGGTCTAACAGGCATGCTAGAACAACCAACTGTGGCCCTCAACTGCCTGCACATATCTGAGGCTGCCCAGAAACATGCACTGCACTTGGACATGTACAGTGTTTGGGGGAAAGGGAGTCAGCCATGGGGCATCAGCTTAGAGCAACAGAATGAGACACAGTTCCTGAGTAGTTCTCTGCCAAATATGGGAGACAACCCCATTTTCCTGAGCCCAGCCAACTGGAACTACGCAGTAAAAGAACTGTCTCTGAAACAGCTTGCCTGTTGAAAGCATTGGGCAGGGAGAGAAGCCAGTCCTTCTACTCATATGGTCACAGGCCAGACCCGGAGGGAGAGAAGGAGCCCTCAAACTCCATTTTCAGAGGGAAAGAATCAGCTGCCAGCCTCACTTGTTAGGTCTCTGATTTCTCTTCAGCCATCCCTGTAGTGCTCCAACATAAGAACAGTGTTTGCACCTACTACCTGGGACCCTATGAGCAGACTCTGGGGTGGCAGAAATTTGATTTAGTAGTCTGCGTGGGATTTTGACTATATTTAATTATTAGAAGGATGGTCCCTCTAATATTGTTGCGGAATTTAACATGTTTGTTCCTCTTGGTTCCTCTTTTCCCTCTCTCAAATACCTATCCTTACCTGCTTTTGACTAAACTCTGTCCTTTCCCATAATGAAGTGTTTGTTCCTGTTAAATTTGTTTGGTCCTCTATTGCTTTTGATTTGTAATGTCCTAGAGGTCATAGGGACTGCCTATTAATTTATTCACCTGACCACTACGTGAAGGCACCACACATTGAGAATCCAGGTTAGCTCCAGCAAGCTGAGTACTGACAGCTGCCATCAGCCTAAGAAGCACAGAAAACCTAGGGCCCACTGGCCTTAAGATGGGACACAGAACCATTTAGGAAGGAGGAACAAGTGGGTTCTACCACAACTGGGGTGCAGGGGTATCCCAGGATGTGGCTGCGTCTCAGATACAGAACCTTTGTTTTAGGTTCTGTTTAAGCCTACTAAAAAACAAATTTTCAATTTAATTATCTTTGATAAAGCAGGACATGCAGACACAATGCAATTTTCCCCACACTGCTCCATAAATGTGAGCTAACCCTATTACAAAGGAACATCTCTCGGGCTATTAACTTTTCCTACCCATTTTCTCCTTGGTCTCTCTTCTGAGACTACCAGGACACAAAGTGTAGTGGTGGTATTTTGTTTTGTATGTGGGGTTTTTGTTTGTTTATGATTTGGGCTCTTGATGCCAAGTTCTGCCCTGACTTCCATACACATACTTCAGCTCAACACCACATAGGTAAGTAAGGGCTGCATTTGCTTCCTATCCAGTAAAAATTGGATCAAATCCACCAAATTATTTCATAGTCCACCAAACAACTATCACATATTAACAACTTTTAGTCACTCATAACCTGGACTGATTTTTTTATTAAGCAGCTTAGAAGGCTATGTATTCCACAGCTACCAATCCCCTGAACTATCCAGACTACTATGCCTTAATCAAAAAATTAGTAGAGACACTTTCTTTAGTGTTGACAGACATAAACTTCTATCAGATCTAAACACACATTTTCACAGCTGTACTGTAATATGTACTGTAATATGAGCTTTAAGTGATACTGCCTCACCTTTCCACGAGGTTGCTGCAGGAAAAATGCTGATATGGAATAACATGCCTTGGTATTTTTCCTATATTTCAAAAGCAATATATCAAAATGAACACAAGTCTCTGGGCACGTAGATGAGAATTACCTGATGGGGTTCTCTTTATATTTAACTAAGAATACCTTTAGAAAGACAGCACTCTACCATCTCTGCTGCCTATTCTACTGCATAAATACAAGATACTCAGAGGTTTGCCTTTTAGTGCCTTTTACCAAATAATTGGCTCTTCAGCAAACGTGGTTTTGGTTTGCTTTTCAAAGGAAGTTTCAGCGATTGGCAAGACCTGCCGAGGCTTTGGTTTGACAAAACCCATGTCATCTTTTGTTTAATACAAAGCCAGAACCAGTAATGCCCAAGCTCTGGGCCCCTCCCACCTTGCAGGGTCCTAAAGCCTGACTTCCAGCCCAAGCCCGAAAGTCTACACTGCAGCTAAACAGCCTCTTATCCCGAGCCTGCGTGAGCTGGCATGGGCCAGCCATGGGCTTTTAATTGCAGTGTAGACATACTCTTAGTCCAGCAGCGTTTTTTAAAATGGCTGTTTGCTAGAATAGTAGTACAAGCAACAACTTGTGCATTGCCAAACCTTAAGTAAAATGTTATTTATGATTGCTAATGACACTCAGTATTTCCTTACATATTAAATTCTATATCTGTTTGAAGACTATAAATCTCACTTAACTGTGTGAAAGTAAACTGACTGAGTTACTTTATTTTATTGTTAATGTTGTCAGTTACATATTTGAAAGACTTAAAAGTTTCTTCCCTATATTAAAGCAAGCTTCAACAACACTAATTATATATCATGTAGGACAATTTTCCTGTTTTCATTTTTGTATTTTAGCCTTGTAAATAGTTGAAATGTCATTTATCTGTAATCCTCCTGACTGCAATGTTTCAAGGGAGTTCACCGTTGGCACACATCTTGAAGGTACATTGCCAATGCATATCTATTATAGACAGATCTGCTAGTTCTCATTAGCTGGTGACAAACAAAGAGCTTGTTAAAACTCAAGCGTCAGCACCTAACTGTTCCTTTTGTTTTAAGGAGGGAATTTGCACTGTTATGTTGTAATAATGCGTGATCATTCAGAAAACCGACTGTATCAGAACACAATGAACTGACATGGAGTGAAATTCTGGCCTTGTTTAAATCAATGGCAAAATTTCCATTGTTTCACTATGGCCAGGATCTCAATTGTGGAGCTCAGACATCTGTGAGAGGAATCTGTGAAAAATATGTTATTTTGCACTTTTTAAAATTTTATAAACTTTTTACAAACTAGCAATTTTGAGTGCCTCCGTTTTTTGTTTGCTCGGCTTGTTTAGACATCTTTAAAAAACTGAGCATGTGTCTCTGAAAATCAAGCCCTTAAAGGTGATTCAGTAGGGCAACGAAAAGTGGAGGCACTCAAAGTCACCAGCTACTTTTGAAAATTTAGGCCTAAGGATACTTGTGTTAAGTATACTGTTAGTTGCAACAGTTCAATGGAAATAGAAAACAGCTGGTCAAATTAAGCAGGTATTGTTAATGCCATTTCATTAATATTTTACTACTGATTGCAATGTCAAAAATTGTATTGGCCATTAGAATCCTACTGTGTGTGTTTTGCATAAACACTGTTTGCAAAAATTGTGTCTGCTTCTCTAGTGTTGTTGTTCTGACTTATCCCTGGAGGAGCATGTGGGGGCGGTGGGGGGAAGGGAATAAAGAATCGCATCATGAGAGTGGGAACATTTTGCTGCATCCTGTAAGAACAGCTGAATCACACAGCGATGAAGACAGACTCCCCAGACAATACTTATTAAAGTTCAAATCAAAGTGGTTTTGCTTAAATTCAACTTGTTGCTCCAATAGAAAACACAACCATGAAGGGGTAGAAAGTAACTATTGCCAAAGCAGCAATAATGTTAAGTTTTGCTGAAAGCTAAAATGTTCAAAAATTATATCAGATATGGGAATATAACTAAGACAGGACTAGGAGTCATCTCCATTAAGATTTGTTTTCTTTTTGATGGAAACGTAAAGGTAATTGTCTCTACTGGGACTGCAATATGGTGAAACTAGGGACCGAATGGCTAGGCAGCAGTTCTGCGGAAAAGGACCTAGGGGTGACAGTGGACGAGAAGCTGGATATGAGTCAGCAGTGTGCCCTTGTTGCCAAGAAGGCCAATCGCATTTTGGGATGTATAAGTAGGGGCATAGCGAGCAGATCGAGGGAAATGATCGTCCCCCTCTATTCGACATTGGTGAGGCCTCATCTGGAGTACTGTATCCAGTTTTGGGCCCCACCCTACAAGAAGGATGTGGATAAATTGGAGAGAGTCCAGCGAAGGGCAACAAAAATGATTAGGGGTCTGGAACATATGACTTATGAGGAGAGGCTGAGGGAACTGGGATTGTTTAGTCTGCAGAAGAGAAGAATGAGGGGGGATTTGATAGCTGCTTTCAACTACCTGAGAGGTGGTTCCAGAGAGGATGGTTCTAGACTATTCTCAGTGGTAGAAGAGGACAGGACAAGGAGTAATGGTCTCAAGTTGCAGTGGGGGAGGTTTAGGTTGGATATTAGGAAAAACTTTTTCACTAGGAGGGTGGTGAAACACTGGAATGCGTTACCTAGGGAGGTGGTAGAATCTCCTTCCTTAGAAGTTTTTAAGGTCAGGCTTGACAAAGCCCTGGCTAGGATGATTTAATTGGGGATTGGTCCTGCTTTGAGCAGGGGGTTGGACTAGATGACCTCCTGAGGTCCCTTCCAACCCTGATATTCTATGATTCTATGATTCTATGAAATTCTAATACTATGCAGCTACTTAACAGCCCCAAGGAGTGTTACTAAATAGTTGGATAGTACCTGCTCTTTGCTGCATAAGCCATGTTGTTTTATTGCCTCCTAGATGTTGCAAGAAGTTGGACTATAACATTTGTTAAAAATTATTTGTTAGTTCTCATTACAAACTGGGAATGCTCTAACTTAATCATTAAAAAGAAAAGGAGTACTTGTGGCACCTTAGAGACTAACCAATTTATTTGAGCATAAGCTTTCGTGAGCTACAGCTCACTTCATCGGATGCATACTGTGGAAAGTGTAGAAGATCTTTTTATACACACAAAGCATGAAAAAATACCTCCCCCCACCCCACTCTCCTGCTGGTAATAGCTTATCTAAAGTGACCACTCTCCTTACAATGTGTATGATAATCAAGGTGGGCCATTTCCAGCACAAATCCAGGGTTTAACAAGAAAGTCTGGGGGGGGGAGGGGTAGAAAAAAACAAGGGGAAATAGGTTACCTTGCATAATGACTTAGCCACTCCCAGTCTCTATTCAAGCCTAAGTTAATTGTATCCAATTTGCAAATGAATTCCAATTCAGCAGTCTCTTGCTGGAGTCAGGATTTGAAGTTTTTCTGTTGTAATATCGCAACTTTCGTGTCTGTAATCGCGTGACCAGAGAGATTGAAGTGTTTTCCGACTGGTTTATGAATGTTATAATTCTTGACATCTGATTTGTGTCCATTTATTCTTTTACGTAGAGACTGTCCAGTTTGACCAATGTACATGGCAGAGGGGCATTGCTGGCACATGATGGCATATATCACATTGGTGGATGTGCAGGTGAACGAGCCTCTGATAGTGTGGCTGATGTGATTAGGCCCTGTGATGGTGTTCCCTGAATAGATATGTGGGCACAGTTGGCAATGGGCTTTGTTGCGAGGATAGGTTCCTGGGTTAGTGGTTCTGTTGTGTGGTATGTGGTTGCTGGTGTGTATTTGCTTCAGGTTGGGGGGCTGTCTGTAGGCAAGGACTGGTCTGTCTCCCAAGATGTGTGAGAGTGTTGGGTCATCCTTCAGGATAGGTTGTAGATCCTTAATAATGCGTTGGAGGGGTTTTAGTTGGGGGCTGAAGGTGACGGCTAGTGGCGTTCTGTTATTTTCTTTGTTAGGCCTGTCCTGTAGTAGGTGACTTCTGGAAACTCCTCTGGCTCTATCAATCTGTTTCTTCACTTCCGCAGGTGGGTATTGTAGTTGTAAGAATGCTTGATAGAAATCTTGTAGGTGTTTGTCTCTGTTTGAGGGGTTGGAGCAAATGCGGTTGTATCGCAGAGGTTGGCTGTAGGCGATGGATCGTGTGGTGTGGTCAGCGTGAAAGCTGGAGGCATGTAGGTAGGAATAGCGGTCAGTAGGTTTCCGGTATAGGGTGGTGTTTATGTGACCATCGTTTATTAGCACTGTAGTGTCCAGGAAGTGGATCTCTTGTGTGGACTGGACCAGGCTGAGGTTGATGGTGGGATGCAAATTGTTGAAATCATGGTGGAATTCCTCAAGGGCTTCTTTTCCATGGGTCCAGATGATGAACATGTCATCAGTATAGCGCAAGTAGAGTAGGGGCGTTAGGGGACGAGAGCTGAGGAAGCGTTGTTCTAAGTCAGCCATAAAAATGTTGGCATACTGTGGGGCCATGCGGGTACCCATAGCAGTGCAGCTGATTTGAAGGTATACATTGTCCCCAAATGTAAAATAGTTATGGGTAAGGACAAAGTCACAAAGTTCAGCCACCAGATTAGCCGTGACATTATCGGGGATAGTGTTCTTGATGGCTGGTAGACCATCTTTGTGTGGAATGTTGGTGTAGAGGGCTTCTACATCCATAGTGGCCAGGATGTTGTTATCAGGAAGATCACCGACGGATTGTAGTTTCCTCAGGAAGTCGGTGGTGTCTCAAAGGTAGCTGGGAGTGCTGGTAGTGTAAGCCTGAGGAGGGAGTCTACATAGCCAGACAATCCTGCTGTCAGGGTGCCAATGCCTGAGATTGTAAGGAGAGTGATCAGTTTAGATAAGCTATTACCAGCAGTTGAGTGGGGTCGGGGGAGGTATTTTTCCATGCTTTGTGTGTATAAAAAGATCTTCTAAACTTTCCACAGTATGCATCCGATGAAGTGAGCTGTAGCTCACGAAAGCTTATGCTCAAATAAATTGGTTAGTCTCTAAGGTGCCACAAGTACTCCTTTTCTTTTTGCGAATACAGACTAACACGGCTGTTACTCTGTAACTTAATCATTAACTCGCAAGGGAATCTGAAGATTGAAACTGCATTATTATATTTGGGAAAAGATTATTTGAAGACATATTAGGCTGAGTTGGGATATAATTAGCCACAAAATAATTAGGCCCTATGGAATTTTGGATTCATTAATTTTGGTCCATAAAACAAGTAAAATAAGTATTTCACAACAAACTAATGAGCTGTGAAGGGCTTAGTGCACAAGTATCAAGAAGGAAAGCTGGTAGCTGGAAGTTCAAGTCCCTGTTCCACATCAGGTAGAGGGGAGAATTGAATATGGGTCTCCCATATCTTAGCTGAGTGCCATACATTTTATCTCAGGGGTTATAAGTGAAATAGTTCCACCACCACCTGTGTGAATCCTTTGTTTACTTTTGTCAAAATGTCGGACAGTAAATGAAATATTTTGAGTTGAAGCAAAACAGTTCATTTTGACACTGTCAAAATGTGTTGATTTTTTTAGTTGAGACAAACTATTCAGCAAACTTGACAAATTTGCAAACTGTTTTGGTTGACCTCAAATTGCATTTTTTGGCAAATAAACTATTATCCAAATTTTTTTGTCCAGCTCTAGTTCCCTATACTTGCTGTAGGAAACACCTTGAATACTGCAAATATTCAGGTTATCTAACTTAAATATATTTATTTAGTAATCAAAGGGATTGGGTAAGCTTTTAAGAGCTAATACTTGCTTAACCACTAAAACATAACTATGTTAGTCAATATGAAATAATAAGACAGCCTAAAAACAAATTAATCAAGAACAATCAAATATGCAAACTGCATTTAATTTTAAAAAGTATGTAGTATTCTCTCAGCCATAAAATCCCAATGGCTGGTTTGTCACCGGTCATAATGATGTCTGGTGTACAAAATGTCCAGTACTGAGATATTATATTTAAACATTGTGCTACCATTCAAGCATGTGAAATCTAACAAAATTTCATAAAATATGAGGCAATGAGAGAAGACACAGATTTCTGCCTGAGACAGAAATCCTTGGCTTTATTTGCAGTATGAAATTTAGAATTGAAACATGCTTAATATACAGTTCAGATGCAATTACCTTGTATAATAACTTGCACCACTAACAATTCTTGAACAGTGTAAAATTAGTTATGACTTTTGATTTAGTAAAATCAAAACAAAAATTATGCTTGATGAATATTCATCTCAAAGGGACTATCTAAAGATGTTCTACAGATTTTTGTGAACACAAACGTTCACGGCTCCAGGCCAATGGGGGCTGCGGGAAGGGCGGCCAGCATGTCCCTTGGCCTGCGCCGCTTCCCCAGCTCCCATTGGCCAGTGGGAGCGGCGATCGACCGAACCTGCGGATGCGGCAGGTAAACAAACCAGTCCAGCCCACCAGGGGCTTTGCCTGAACAAGCGGCGGACCGGCTTTGAGAACCACTGGACTATAAAGTGGATAGAAAGCTGGCCTTGTCGCCAAGAAGGCCAACGACATACTGGGCTGTATTAGTAGAAGCATTGCCAGCAGATCGAGGGAAGTGATTATTCCCCTCTATTTGGCACTGGTGAGGCCACATCTGGAGTATTGTGTCCTGTTTTGGTCCCCCCACTACAGAAAGGATGTGGACAAATTCGAGAGTCCAGCTGAGGGCAACAAAAATGATTAGGGGGCTGGGGCACATGACTTATGAGGAGAGGCTGAGGGAACTGGGCTTATTTAGTCTGCAGAAGAGAAGAGTGAGGGGGGATCTGATAGCAGCCTTCAACTCCCTGAAGGGGGGTTCCAAAGAGGATGGAGCTAGGGTGTTCTCAGTGGTGGCAGATGACAGAACAGGGAGCAACGGTCTCAAGTTGCAGTGGGGGAGGTCTAGGTTGGATATTAGGAAATACTATTTCACTAGAAGGGTGGTGAAGCCCTGGAATGGGTTACCTAGGGAGATGGTGGAATCTCCATCCTTAAGGTTTTTAGGGTCTGGCTTGACAATGCCCTGGCTGGGATGATTTAATTGGGGATCGGTCCTGCTTTGAGCAGGGGGTTGGACTAGATGACCTCCTGAGGTCTCTTCCAACTCTAATATTCTATGACTGTATGATGTAGCTCTTGCACTGTTACTGCAAACTGGAGAGTGCAGGGAGGTACATGCCTTCCTAGTGCACTGTACCACCCTCTACACAGGCACCATGACTAAATGCCACATTTTAGCCCTTAGAATATTTTGCTCGATGGTCCAAATATAAAGGTCACAAGATTCTTTTATTTTTAGGTCTGCACTGAAACATTCATAAAGCAACCTGCTTAACTGTAGACTTTTCAGATTCTAAAGGATCAAGGCAATATAATAAGTGTAATGTATAGTCCCTAACAAAAGTATTCCTGTAGAAGTCCAAGGTGCTTGAAAATGTGTAGGAGATGATATCAAAAGGAACAGAGGTATAGCTAATGGCAGGCCTTTGAGACTGACTAGGCACTAGATGCCATGGGAAGATTGTGGTTTCAAAGTTCAGGTACTAATACCTGAGTAGATAGCAGACCCTCCACTGAAAGTTCCTGGTCTAGCATCTGCCTCTGTGTTTGGGACAATGTGGCAGTTGTGATTCTCAGAAAAGGTATCAGAACCACCTCGTCATTAAGTGCTTCAGCAGAGCATAGCTGATTGCATAAAGTTTTAAATTCTTTTGCAAATGCCTTCATGCTTGTCTACACTTGAAATGCTTGTCTCCACTGTAGACACTACATAGGCCCACAGGAGGGGTTATCCTGTCAGTGTAGGTAACTCACCTCCCCAGGAAGTCTCCATCAACCTAGCCCTGTCCACATCAGGGATTAGGTTGGTTTAGGTACATTGCTCAATGAACAATGTAGCTAAAAGAAAAGGAGTACTTGTGGCACTTTAGAGACTAACAAATTTATTTGAGCATAAGCTTTCATGAGCTACACTTCAATTCATCGGATGCATGCAGTGGAAAATACAGTGGGGAGATTTATATACATAGAGAACACGAAACAATGAGTGTTACCATACACACTATAATGAGACTGATCACTTAAGATGAGCTATTACCAGCAGGAGAGCGGGGGCGGGGGGATGGGAAAAAACCTTTTGTAGTGATAATCAAGGTGGGTGATTTCCAGCAGTTGACAAGAACGTCTGAGTAACAGTGGGGTGTGGGGTCGGAGAATAAACATGGGGAAATAGTTTTACTTTGTGTAATGACCCATCCACTCCCAGTCTTTATTGAAGCCTAAGTTAATTGTATCCAGTTTGCAAATTAATTCCAATTCAGCATTCTCTCGTTGGAGTCTGTTTTTGAAATTTTTTTGTTGAAGAATTGCAACTTTTAGGTCTCTAATCAAGTGACCAAAGAGATTGAAGTGTTCTCCGACTGGTTTTTGAATGTTATAATTCTTGATGTCTGATTTGTGTCCATTTATTCTTTTACATAGAGACTGTCGAGTTTGGCCAATGTACATGGCAGAGGGGCATTGCTGGCACATGATGGCATATATCACATTGGTAGATGTGCAGGTGAATGAGCCTCTGATAGTGTGGCTGATGTGATTAGGCCCTATGATGGTGTCCCCTGAATAGATATGTGGACACAGTTGGCAACGGGCTTTGTTGCAAGGATAGGTTCCTGGGTTAGTGTTTTTGTTGTGTGGTGTGTGGTTGCCGGTGAGTATTTGCTTCAGGTTGGGGGGCTGTCTGTAAGCAAGGACTGTCCTGTCTCCCAAGATCTGTGAGAGTGATGGATCGTCCTTCACGATAGGTTATAGATCCTTGATGATGTGTTGGAGAGGTTTTAGTTGGGGGCTGACGGTGATGGCTTGTGGCGTTCTGTTATTTTCTTTGTTGGGCCTGTCCTGTAGTTGGTGATTTCTGGGTGCTCTTCTGGCTCTCTCAATCTGTTTCTTCACTTCAACAGGTGGGTACTGTAGTTGTAAGAATGCTTGATAGAGATCTTGTAGGTGTTTGTCTCTGTCTGAGGGATTGTATCATAGAGCTTGGCTGTAGACAATGGATCATGTGGTTTGGTCTGGATGAAAGCTGGAGGCATGTAGGTAGGAATAGCGGTCAGTAGGTTTCCGGTATAGGTTGGTGTTTATGTGACCATTGCTTATTAGCACCATAGTGTCCAGGAAGTGGATCTCTTGTGTGGAGTGGTCCAGGCTGAGGATGATGGTGGGATGGAAATTGTTGAAATCATGGTGGAATACCTCAAGGGCTTCTTTTCCATGGGTCCAGATGGCTAGTTTTTTGCCTACCGTTTCTTCTTCTATGCAAAACTCTAGCTTGGAGGACAGGAAATTAGTTGTATTTATGTAGCTTGAAACATGTTACTTTGACTGTAAGCTTTATTTTGTGTCTGGCATAGTGGTAAGTACATTTTCAGTGCTCAATAAACAATAAATAATTCTTATTTTTATTATCCAAATGGACAGTGGTTTTAGGATTTAAGGGGTAAATCTCTACATATTTTTTCACTTCTGTTTTTGATTGCCTGGTTTTCAGGAAGAGTTTGTTCAGTCTCCACTGTCAGAAGTTTGGATGCACAACATATTTGCAGATCATTTGGCAACAATCCAATATGGTTACTGGAGGTTGGGTGGAATCAAAGCACTAAGAAATTCAGAAATGATTAAAATAGAATCATCTTTGTGTATACATGATAAACTGCCACAGAAGTAACCATTGCTTGAGGGAATGAGAATCTTTCAAATATTTTGCACTTCTATATTTTGCATAAATATTTGAGGATATGGACTGGCAGCAGTATAGGCAGTTGAAACCAGTCTGACACGTGGAGGAAAGATACATGTGCTCCCTTTAAAAAAAGAATAAAAATAAAAGTGCCTTTTCCAGAGTGGTAAACAAACAAATCAAAAAGAGATGGAGTAAAGTATGATTAGGATAGACATTTATGTAATGAGAGTTTGAAAAGTTAATTGGTGACTTGATCAGTCTACTAGTACCTGTATGGGGAAGGGACTTCTGACAGATTTCTTTTTAATCTATAAAAAAGGCGTAACAAGATCCAAAGGTTGGAAGCTGGAGTTAGAAAGATTCAAGCTACAGGTAAAGTGCAAATTCTTCAGTCAGGGTAATTAACCATTACCCTGGTGTGGTGGATTCTCTATCACATAAGTCTTTAAATCAAGACTGCGTTCTTTTTAAAAGATATACGAGCTCAAACAGAAGTTATGGGCTTAGCGCAGAAATTATTTGAGATTCTTTGGCCTCTGTTATGCAAGAGGTGAGAATAGATGATTATAATGGTCCCTTCTGGCCTTAAGTTCTATGAATCTATTAATACTTGAAGCTACTTTAGAGATAATAAGGAGATTGCAGAGCAGTGGCATAGTCATCCTGGACATGGGGGCCAACTCCATGGGTGTTCCAGGGCTGGAGCCCCCACAGAAAAAAATAGTGGGGCTCAGCATCCACCACCCCCCTGCCGATCAGCTGTTTGGTGGCAGGCGGGAGGCACTGGGGAGGGAGAGGGCGGAGCAGGGGTGGGAAGAGGCTGAGTGAGGGATTGGGAGAGGGGGCGGAGCAGGGGTAGGAAGAGGCAGACTGAGGGTGGGGCACTGAGGGGAGAGGAGGAATGGGGGCAGGGCCTCAGGATGGAGAGGGGGTGGAGCCATGGGCACAGACTCCGTGGGTCTCCATGCTCCGTGGGGAGCACCCACGGGGAAAAATGGGTAGATGCTCTGCACCCACTGGCAGCCAAGCTCTCTGCCCCCTTGTTGGGAGTTGGGGCAGGGACTTTGGGGAAGGGGTTGGAATGGTGGCGGGACACAGGTAGAGTCGGGGCAGGGGAACAAACTGTTTAGCTTAAGTAGAAAACACATATTCTACGGGACCATTCAGAGAGAAGTGGTCTGTTAATACCATGCAGTCATAGGCCTGAAAGGAGGGATAGTGGGTTACAGATTGTTGTAATAAGCCATAAATCCAGTGTCTTTATTAAGACCATGACTTTTAGTGTCTAACAAAGTTAAGAATTTAAGCTCCCAGGCTGAAACTGTTGTGCAGGTTTCCTTTTGAGGATGAGGATTGAGAGATCTGATATGGAGGGATCATTTTGTGAGAGATGTTCGCCACAAGTGATATGGTGGTTTTTTTCTGTGACATTGGCAAACCAGGTGCCAGCTTGTGCCAAGGTCCCCATGCCTCACTTGAATACTGACAAACACATAGCTGGAAGCAATCTGGTTCATCTGGGCATTACTATTGGTAAAACAGATATTAGTATAAAAATGATGCTTAGTGTTTAGGCTTTATGGAACACTTGTAAGTTGCTGCATACATTAATCTCACTTATAACATCTGTATCCCACATTGTTAGGTAATATTTGA
Source organism: Lepidochelys olivacea (assembly GCF_965140295.1). Taxonomy (NCBI): domain Eukaryota; kingdom Metazoa; phylum Chordata; order Testudines; family Cheloniidae; genus Lepidochelys; species Lepidochelys olivacea. Next base: position 275,007,059 of record NC_140411.1, read on the forward strand.
GCATTTGCATTGTAAACCGCTGTAACTGTATAAATCACCAGACAGGGGAGAAGTATTAACTAGTGTGAAATAGCAGTCTCCGACAGAAGGTATTATGTCCTGCCTGAGAAAGAAGGCCTGTTGACACCAGACAAACTATTATGGAACATCAGAGGACAAAACACTGTTGGTTTTTTCTCCTTCACGCCCATGAAGAGGAGATGTGCAACTGAATTCCTCCCATTCGCTAAATTTACAACTTGAAGCAGAAGGGGAGTGGATGGAGGAATAAAAAGCTCTAACAAGGAGGAACTATACCTTTATGCTGCTTGGACTTTGAGGGACAAGGATCACTGCTCCATGTGACTTGCCCTGCACTGGGGACGAAAGGGTTAAGACAGCACTCTTGGTGGTGGAAGCCACTCCCCCTTGCCCTTGTTGGGCATGCTCCAGCTGCTGCTGCAGTATAAAAGGGAGCAGCGTATCTCAGTCTGGGCTGATGGCCAAGGAGGAAGGATGTACCTTGCCATCTCCAGCCAAAGAGTAGCCAGGATCCCGGACGGCGGGAGTAGGAGATGCCGAGGCCCAGGCAGGCACCCAGGTACCTGTGGATGCCCCAGGGAGATTGCAGTCATTGCCCGAGGAGCCTGGAGACTCCAAAGGCACCCTGACTTCAACTGCAGGAGTCTTGGTAGGAAGTAGTCCAGGGTGGGACTAGCTGGTGTCCCTGCAGCTATTGGCATGCTGCGGATGGACTTCCTGCCAATTTAATGGCAAACCCATTCACCACTACGAGGGCCCTGGGCTGGGACCAGTGAAGCAGGCAGGGCCTGTGTTCCCCTACCTGGCAACTCCCTTTGGGGGGCGGCCCACCAAACCCCCTCCAATTAACTCTGGCTATTAGACTGCACTTCTTTGTACTCAAGGAGAGTCCTATTGACTCTGGCCATTGGACCACACTTAGAATCTTAGAATATAGAATCATGAGGTTCCTGCAGCTGGAGGAGGCTTGTGAAGGTGGATCTGATATCCCCCAGCTGCTGGGAGTGCACCAGCCAGGGGGGCTCCTAGCTCCAGCTGGGCCGGAGAGGGACAGGATTTTTTCTTCCCCCGCATGGCTACACTTGAGGGTAGATCAGACCAACCGCTGGGTGCCTCCCCCTGCTGTAGGAAGCTCTGGGGCTGGGCAGCAGCCCCAGAGGTTCCTGGAGGTAGCGGAGGCTTGTGGAGGTAGGTCCGATCTTCCCTGTGGTGCTGGGAACACTCCAGCAGGGGGCTCCTAGCTGCTAGTCCGGGCTGGGGAAGGACACAACTTCCTCTTTTCCTGCAGGGCTGCTCTTGGGTACCTCTCCCAGCTGCAGATAGCTCTGCACCTCCTCCTCCCCACTTGCTTCCTGTCCCCCTCCCTTTGCAGCTGCCTGGGGAGGGGCCATTGTACAGGGAACTTCTCCCCCCCCCCCCCCGCCCTCCCATGCAATTATTAGCTTATTTCAATAAAAAGAAAAGAGAGGTGAGGAACTTGACAGAATTTTTTGATTGACACTTTACAGCAGCAAATCACACTCAGGGCTCAACTCACTTATTAGTAGATGTGGTCATTGGGGAGGTTTTGTAGCATAGTGATCTCAATTGGCTGCGTGCCAGAAGACAAGTGCAATTACTGTAAAATGAGTGTCCAAAGTAAATAAAAAAACCTCTAAAATTACTGCAGCGGATCAAGTGAAAGAATTTGGAAGCCAAATTCTACATGCCAATGGTGACAAACTATTTTGCAGAAGCTCCAATGTTTTGTTGGATCACATGTCGGGCAATGATTCAGCACCACTTAGTCTCGGAAACCCTTCAAAGCAGAAAGAGGGCAGCAGATAGTGCATTGCTGGGAAACGAAAAGTTTAAAAAAACAAAAAACAATTAATTCTCTTTTTAAGAAGATGACAGAGAGCTCTGAGATCTGTCATTTAGGTAGAAGGGAACATGTGTATGTATTTGCAAGTGCTAATATACCATTGAAAAAACTTGATCACCCAAAGTTATGTGAGTTCATTCAATGGAATGGTACAAAACGCCAGTTACTTTTAAGCTACAACAGGACTACCTTCCAAAGGTTTTTGCTACACATCTTGAGGAGACGAAGTTTCAAATGAACTCATTTGAGTCTTTTGTAATTATTTTGGATGAGTCCACAGATGAGCAAGACAACTATGTAGTGTGTGTTCTGTTTGCTTTTATTTCTGACAGGGCCAAAGATGTACAGATAGGAAAGCTAACAACAGTGCTTGCCAACTACAATTACTTGGATGCTGTTAACTACACTACAGTTTCTCAAGTGATAAGAAGGGGAGAGGGATAACTCAGTGGTTTGAGCATTGCCCTGTTAAACCCAGGGTTGTGAGTTCAATCCTTGAGGAGGCCATTTAGGGATCTGGGGCAAAAATTGGGGATTGGTCCTGCTTTCAGCAGGGGGTTGGACTAGATGATCTCCTGAAGTCCCTTCCAACCCTGATATTGTATAATTCTATGACTACCATGCACCTCACATGAAGTATTACTCTGAGTTAGTCACAGAAGAACTGACACCAAAAATGTAGGTTTTAACAGAACTTTCAATCCTTCTGAATGATGATGAGCTGAATGAGGAACTTCAGTTTGTTGCCAAGAATGCTACAGGACTGATGGACTTAATCACTTGGTCTGAATCTCGACATGTCTCAGTCCACCCAACGTACAACAAAGTAATGGATGTACTGTTCTGGGCTGAAGCACAGTCAAATGAAAAATCACCCTGACAGTACTCAGTTGAATGCCAGTGCTCTGCAGGTGTTTTCTTGTATGGCAAAGAAGCTCAGACAATACTACAGCTATGGGGAAGATTCAAGTGATGTAGCAAAAATGGCTTGAAAGTTTCAACAACCTGCAGCAGGGGTCCTAAAAGCTGTGCATATTTTTGACCCTGCAGAAATGCACTTGTGGATGGTGGATTTAACCTTGCTAAATGCAATTCCTGGCTTTGATAAGAATTGTAGGCTGGAGATGTCCGCTTACAAAAATATTGCAAAAGAAGTGGACTGTAGTTTGCCTGTGCTACAGTTTTGGAACTCAGTGGAAGGCAGAATCCTGCATCTTGCAAGGCTAGCTCAGCGCTGTCGGACAATTCCAACGAATTCCATGGATGCAGAGAGAGCTGTGTCTAAACACAGGTGTTTTCAGCACAGAGACAGAATGAAGAAAGGCACCGTTGCTGGATGCTCCACGCTGATGTTCAATTAATTACATTTGAAACCAGAACTTTTTTTTCCACTTGTTTTTGTTAACTTAAGGCAATGGTTCTCAAGTTTGTGGCTACCAATTGAGATCACTACCATGCAAAACCGTCTCAGATGCCCATATCTACCAGTCAGAGAGTTGAGTGCGGAGCTTTCTGCAGCCACGAGAGGTACCCAAGAGCAGCCGTGCAGAGGAAGAGGAAGTCTTGGGGCGCCCCCAGCAGTACAGGGGAGATCAGACTCACTTGCACCTCTGGAAGCCTCCTGCTGCTGCAAGAACCTCCAGGGCTGATGCCCAGCCCCGGAACTTCCTGCAGCAGGGGGAGGTACCTGGAGGTGGGGCTGAAATCCCCCCCGAGAGCAGCTGTGCAAGGGAAGACCAAGTCCTGCCAGTACTAGCGGCTAGAAGCCCTGGCTGGGGCGCTCCCAGCAGCAAGGTGGAGATCAGACCCACCTCCACCTCTGGGAACCTCCTGTGGAGATCAGACCCACCTCCACCTCTGGGAACCTCCTGTGGTTGCTGCCTTCAGAGTTCAGCTCTGAAGGCAGCACAGAAGTGAGGATGGCAATCCTCTGACCCCCCCCCAAACAACAGGTTTGAGACCCTCCCACACACACTGTTCCCTTTTGGATCAGAACCCCCACAGTCACAACACAGTGAAATTTCAGATTTAAACATCTGAAAATGTGAAATTTACCAATTTTTAAATCCTATGGCCGTGAAATTGACCATTAAGAAGTGTGAATTTGGTAGGGCCCTAGTTATAGTGTCTGAGGAGTTTACACTTGATATTGGCTGTTGAAATCTAACTATAGAACTCTCAACCAATTTGGGGTTTGTGCCCTGTTTCCTAACCATCTGTCCTGGGGTTGGTACCCCCACTCTTGAGCCACCCCAGACAGCTTGGCATTGTCTTCTATCATTTTTCCATATAAGTTCATTCAAAAGTGTAGTAATTGTCTGGTTTCAACGTTGTTGGTTTGGGGGCATTTAGTGCATTCGATGAGGTAAACCATATGTTGAGATAGGTATGTGGTTATAAATTAGAGCAGCTCCAAATCTGGTCTAGCACTTTTGACTGATCAGTTCCTGGATGGTCCTAGAATCAGCAAAAAATATACAAATGACTTAAAACTACTTTTCCCCCTGCATCTTTTCCCAGCATTGAGCACAGAGCAGATGGACACAAGGATCTGAGCTCTTATTTTTACCTAGAAAGGAGAGAGAAAATTGGTTTTGTTAATTTTTTATTGTCTATTCAGTGTGTGTGCATGAGAATATTATGTAAAATCTTCAATTTTATAATACACTCAGTATCTAAAACCAGTCAGATTTGTGTATTTGTCAATCATGTTACTGTGCCAATTGATGTTTAACATTTCATTCAGTCATGAGTTCAGCATTTCACTCTGTTACTTCTGAATGATTAAAATGTATGTTAATACACTTAACAGGGTGGAATAGGGATCACTTATGCGTATTTAATTCCTCACCATTTTACTTAATGTACCAAATTAATTTGATTAACCCAGAACCTAGTCACTATAATTGTTAAAGAAGCAGGTTTTACAATTCCTATGTTTTCAAAGATCTTACCAGGTGCAATTTAATATTTCATAGTTTTTTAAAAATTATTTTTCACCTTTAGTTTCTGTTCTATGTGTAGCTGAAGAGGTAGAGCACAAGATAAAATAAAAACAGTTAAGGACAAAACATTGTAGTTAGTAAAGTAAGCAAATCAGATTATAATGAAAATATTTGGAAGTAACTTTCTTCATTCATGGCTAATTATAACATGTATCTGCAAAGTACAATTAATCTGGCTGTGGAGAGTGTTCCAACATGATATTAAATGCCCCCAGGAGAAGTAATCACTCCAACCAAACTTTGATAGATAATCTTTATTTAGGGTGACCAGACAGCAAGTCTGAAAAATTGGGACAGGAGGTGGGGGTTAATAGGAGCCTATATAAGAAAAAGACCCAAAAATCGGGACTGTCCCTATAAATTCAGGACATCTGGTCACCCTATCTTTATTTAGCAGTAAACCTGTTGTGATGTCCGAGAATAGAATGTGTGTGGTTACATACTTTCCTTTTACATATTTAGTGCACTAAACACACACAAATTATGCCAAAAGTATCCTCCCTTGAAAATGGGACAAAACAAGAAAGCAGCCTGCATATAGGTAAAGAAGAAAGCAGAAACTGAGGAGAAAATACACTATAGGCTTGAGGATTTACAGGTGCTGAATACCTACAACTCCAGTTGAAGTCAACAGAAGATGTAGGTGTTCAACAGTTCTGCAAATCAAGCCCCGTAGAATTTGGGCAATTCAGGCATTTATTGGACAGATTTGAATGGTGGAGTTTGCTAGCATCCAGCAATCATAATGAAATGCAGTTGTGAAAAAGTTATTTTAATTAGGAAAGTGCATTCATTTGTCTATAGCATGAAGTTTAGATGGCCACTGTTGTGTTAGAGTGGTCACCAGCTCTCATCAAGGCTGAAAAATAATGGTTACTTATGATACAGTAACTGTGGTTCTTTGAGATGCTGGATCCCACTGTACGTGCACATGTGCCTCATACAGGTGAGACTGGATATTTTTTGAATATCAGTGTCTGTCAGGGCTGTCCATGTGGTGTTTGCCTCCGCACTCTTCTGTGTGAGGACAAAGAGCAGAGTGGCCACAACCCTCCCCCGGTTCCCTTGAAATTCACAGCCCATGGTGATGGAGGACTCAGAAAAGTGGGGATGGAGGGCTGGTAGTCAGTGTGGATTCCACAACATCATCTCAATGAACTTCACTTACTGTATGGTGAATAACCATTCTCTCCTCTTTGACTATTTGTCAGCATGGGTAGCACTGTAGGCGACAGACAGGCAGTATCCTCTCAAGATGTTGATAGGAATGATGAGCTCTAGCTGCATCAGTAGAAAAGTAATTGACATACCGCCCTCTTTAACTTGGGATCTGACATAGCAGCTGAGTCCAAGGCACAGTGTTTGACAAAGGTCAGTGGGTTACTACCGACCACCTGACCAGGGCAGTGAGAGAGGCTAAAAAATAGAAAACTCTATAATAATAATAATAATGGGAAAATAAATCACTGGACCCCCAAGCCAGTTTTCTCCCTATTAACACTGGCCATTTGTGCAGAAGGCCAGGTTAAAGTCTCATCTTCCTTCTGTTCTTCAGCAAAATTAAAGAACCTGGCCAAGATATCATATTTGTGTAAGGGAATGACCCATGGATCAGGGTGAGACTGGAGTACTAAAAAAGCATGGGGTTGGGTAGAACACCCCTCATCCATCTCCCCTCTGCTGGAAAGGATTACTGAGACCCAAGCCTTCAGTCATGGGGAAGCTGGTGTTGGGGTTCTTTTGGATTCTTTGACCATGGGATGGTGTTCCAAGAAGGAGGATTGCTAGGCAGAGACAGGCTCCACCTAACAAAGAGAGGGAAAAGCATCTTCGCAAGCAGGCTGGCTAACCTACTGAGGAGGGCTTTAAACTAGGTTCACCGGGGAAAGGAGATCAAAGCCCTGAGGTAGGTGGGGAAGCGGGATACCGGGAGGAAGCACGAGCAGGAGCGTGTGAGAGGGGAGGGCTCCTGCCTCATACTAAGAAAGCAGAACAAACAGCAAGTTATCTCAAGTGCTTGTACACAAATGCAAGAAGCCTGGGAAACAAGCAGGGAGAACTGGAAGTCCTGGCACAGTCAAGGAATTATGATGTGATTGAAATAACAGACTTGGTGGGATAACTCACATGACTGGAGTACTGTCATGGATGGATATAAACTGTTCAGGAAGGAGAGGCGGGGCAGAAAAGGGGGGGGGAGTTGCATTGTATGTAAGAGCAGTATGACTACTCAGAGCTCTGGTATGAAACTGCAGAAAAACCTGAGTGTCTCTGGATTAAGTTTAGAAGCGTGAGCAACAAGGGTGATGTCGTGGTGGGAGTCTGCTATAGACCACCGGACCAGGGGGATGAGGTGGACGAGGCTTTCTTCTGGCAACTCACGGAAGTTACTAGATCGCAGGCCCTGGTTCTCATGGGAGACTTCTATCAGCCTGATATCTGCTGGGAGAGCAATACAGCGATGCACAGACAATCCAGGAAGTTTTTGGAAAGTGTAGGGGACAACTTCCTGGTGCAAGTACTGGAGGAATCAACTAGGGGCAGAGCTCTTCTTGACCTGCTGCTCACAAACTGGGAAGAATTAGTAGACGAAGCAAAAGTGGATGGGAACCTGGGAGGCAGTGACCATGAGATTGTTGAGTTCAGGATCCTGACACAGGGAAGAAAGAAGAGCAGCAGAATATGGAACCCTGGACTTCAGAAAAGCAGACTTTGACTCCCTCAGGGACCTGATGGGCAGGATCCCTGGGAGAATAACTGAGGGGGAAAGGAGTCCAGGACAGCTGGCTATATTTTAAAGAACCCTTATTGAGGTTACAGGGACAAACCATCCCGATGTGTAGAAAGAATAGTAAATATGGCAGGTGACCAGCTTGGCTTAACAGTAAAATCCTTGCTGGTTTTAAACATAAAAAAGAAGCTTACAAGAATTGGAAGATTGGACAAATGACCAGGGAAGAGTATAAAAATATTGCTCGGGCATGCAGGAGTGAAATCAGGAAGGCCAAATCACACCTGGAGTTGCAGCTAGCAAGAGATGTTAAGAGTAATAAGGGTTTCTTCAGGTATGTTAGCAACAAGAAGAAAGTCAAGGAAAGTGTGGGCCCCTTACTGAATGAGGGAGGCAACCTAGTGACAGAGGATGTGGAAAAAGCTAATGTACTCCATGCTTTTTTTGCCTCTGCCTTCACGAACAAGGGCAGCTCCCAGACTACTGCACTGGGCAGCACAACATGAGGGAGAGAGACGTGAGTCTGCACCCAAGAGAGGTGACGGCTGGGAGTCAGAACCTTTAAGTGGATGTCCTTGAGAGACCACAGTAGGGGGAATACAGGTGCAATTACTATAAAACTGTGATACCCAGGTCTTTGCACAATTGGAGTTTTGGAAAAAGGGCAGACTTGGAGCATCCAGTCTAGAACTATCCTCTTTGGAACCCCCTTTCAGGTAGTTGAAAACAGCTATCAAATCCCCCCTCATTCTTCTCTTCCGCAGACTAAACAATCCCAGTTCTCTCAATTCCTCATAAGTCATGTGTTCCAGTCCCCTAATCATTTTTGTTGCCTTCCGCTGGACGTTTTCCAATTTTTCCACCTCCTTCTTGTAGTGTGGGTCCCAAAACTGGACACAGTACTCCAGATGAGGCCTCACCAATGTCGAATAGAGGGGAATGATCACGTCCCTTGATCTGCTGGCATTGCCCCAACTTATACAGCCCAGAATGCCGTTAGCCTTCTTGGCTACAAGAGCACACTGACTGATATCCAGCTTCTCATCAACTGTAACCCCTAGATCTTTTTCTGCAGAACTGCTGCCTAGCTATTCGGTCCCTGGTCTGTAGCAGTGCATGGGATTCTTCCGTCCTAAGTGCAGGACTCTGCACTTGTCTTTGTAGAACCTCATCAGATTTCTTTTGGCCCCATCCTCTAATTTGTCTAAGTCACGCTGTATCCTATACCTACCCTCCAGTGTATCTACCACTCCTCCCGGTTTAGTGTCATCTGCAAACTTGCTGAGGGTGCAGTCCATGCCATCCTCCAGATCCTTAATGAAGATATTGAACAAAACCAGCCCCAGGACTGACCCTTGGGGCACTGTGGTTGATACTGACTGCAAACTAGATATGGAGCCATTGATCACTACCCCTTGAGCCTGATGATCTAGCCAGCTTTCTATCCACCTTAGTCTATTCATCCAGCCCATACTTCTCTAACTTGCTGGCGAGAATTCTGTGGAAGACCATATCAAAATCTTTGCTAAAGTCAAGGAATAACACGTCCACTGCTTTCCCCTCATCTATAGAGCCAGTTATCTCATCATTGTTAGGATATAGATATTCAGGCCTGTCTGTAAAGGCCTATACTCTAAGAATTTTATGCCTCTATCACTTAGCTAGTTATAGAGGCATAAAAGAGAGAATCAAAATCACTGTCTGCCGGTGTAAGGTCCTTCTCTTACTGTGACAGTCTGAGGCCCTGTGCTTAGGCTAAGGTCTTTGGCTAAGCAGCAGAGGCAGTCACATTAAAAGAAAGTGCTAGTGGGCTGTTAGGAATACAATCCTATCCTGATAATGCCTATCGCCTCCAGAGAAAGGGAAGTGCCTAGAAGATGTAAAAGGAAACTTAGTTTAAGAGCATCCTGTCTGGCAAGTTTCAGAGTAACAGCCGTGTTAGTCTGTATTCGCAAAAAGAAAAGGAATACTTGTGGCACCTTAGAAACTAACCAATTTATTTGAGCGCAAGCTTTCGTGAGCTGCAGCTCACTTCATCGGTGCATCCAATGAAGTGAGCTGTAGCTCACGAAAGCTTATGCTCGAATAAATTGATTTAGTCTCTAAGGTGCCACAAGTACTCCTTTTCTTTCTGTCTGGCAAGAACTCACTTATTAATAGCTGGGATGTGAAATCCTCACTTCTGTATTGTTTTGTCATTATAGTTCCCACTTTGCTATTGTTTGTCTGTATAATCTCTGTCTGGTTCTGTGATTGTTTCTGTCTGCTGTATAATTAATTTTGCTGGGTGTAAACTAATTAAGGTGATAGGATATAATTGGTTACATAATCATGTTACAATATGTTAGGATTGGTTAGTTAAATTTCAGGAAAATGATTGGTTAAGGTATAGCTAAGCAGAACTCAAGTTTTACTATATAGTCTGCAGTCAATCAGGAAGTGAGGGTGTGTGGGGGAGTGGGAAATGGGAACAGCGAATGGAGGTGGGGAAATTGGAATCATGTTTGGCTAAGGGCAGGAATGGGAACAGGGACACAGGTAACAAGGCTCTGTGGTGTCAGAGCTGGGAAGGGGGACACTAAGGAAGGAAACTGGAATCATGCTTGCTGGAAGTTCACCGCAATAAACATTGAATTGTTTGTACCTTTGGACTTCAGGTATTGTTGCTCTCTCTTCATGTAAGAAGGACCAAGGAAGTAAGTGGGTGAAGGAATAAGCCCCCTAACAGTCATAGAAGGCAATTAGATTAGTCAGGCATGACTTGCCCTTGATGAATCCTTGCTGACTGTTCCTGATCACTTTCCTCTCCTCTAAGTGCTTCAGAATTGATTCCTTGAGGACCTGCTCCATGATTTTTCCAGGGACTGAGGTGAGGCTGACTGGCCTGTAGTTCCCTGGATCCTTCTTCCTTTTTTTAATGATGGGCACTACATTAGCCTTTTTCCAGTCATCCAGGACCTACCCCGATCGCCATGAGTTTTTAAAGATAATGGTCAATGGCTCTGTAATCACATCCGCCAACTCCTAGGGAAAAGTCTTCAGCACCAATGCATGAAGTATGCATACCTAGTGCAATGAACATACGCAAGTAATCTCAAGGAAGAACATTTACAAGAAGTGAGTAACCTTTTTTTACTTAAAATTAAATTCTATGAATAACAAAAAAGTAACTGGTTCATTATCAGTGTTTTGAGTGATATAGTCAGTGTCCTGTCATATGTAGATATAATCTCTCACTCCCAAGAACAATTTTTAAATTGGCTTCTCTTTCCTACATTCCCCCTTCCCAAAATGTTCGTCTGTATTGCTCTGACTACTAACCGGGGACTGCAAAAAGGAACTGAAGGACAGGTTGGGTGGGTCTGCCCATTAAACCCTCTGCTTGGAACATGAGGGAATCAGGACACAGGTGTGGCCCTCCCTACATGTACTGCTAGGGAAAAGTCTCCAACAGCAGTGCACGAGGCATATACACATGTAGTTCAAGGACTTATGCAAGCTCTTGAAGAAACTCTTTAGCTTCCTATGCACATCTAAATTTATTTATAGACCTTCCCAGCACAACCTACAGATGAAGGGGATGAGACTGAAGGAAGAGGCTGTTATTTAAATCGGGTCTTTTAGTACAGGAAACACATTCTATGTTCCTTTCAATCCTTTGAAAAAAGATGCCTCCCAGCCAAAAACTGATTCCAGCTCAAGTTACTGTATTTTAGTTTATTACAGCAGATTTAAATATCAAAAGGACAGAAAAAATTGTGATATTGCAAAACCTTTTAAAAATGATTTTTATTGCCAAAAAGCACTTTATAGAAAGCTAGCATACAGCTGTGGAAAGGCAAAGGGAATAGGACTGTATTTACATTGGCTGTGAATTATTCCAAGCTATCTAGTATCTAACGCACAAAAATAATTTTAATAGACAACAGTGAATAACCCAACAAGAGTAAAAATGAAGAGTGAAGTGTGAATGGATAAGCATCCCATCCTCTTCAGCATGGTTTGTGTTATGCAGGTCAGACTTGATGATCACAATGGTTCCTTTTGGCCTTAAAAATCTATGAATAATGTTATATTATGTACTATGATTAGAGGATAAGAGCTGCAACAGCTAAAATTCCCTTTATTCAGTATAAATCTAACCAAGGTTTGTACTCCAAATAATCATATTAGCATACCAACAAATAAACATGCTCTCAGTTACAAATGTATTTTGTGAGATTTTTCTTCCCAATTAATTTCTTAGCTTTGAAGAATTTATGCCTAAATTTGGAGAGAATATGTCCTCCATATGGCAAGAAAGCATTTCAAACTGGAATTTTACATACTGGTGACAAGTAGAGCTAGTCAAAATGTATCTAATGTTGAAATTTCACCAACATTTAAAATTTTGAAAAATATGAAAAGAGAGGTAGAAATTTCAGTTAATTTTTCTCCATTTTTGTCACCAGTTCTAGTGGCAATAAATGCAGATAATTATTCACATTATCCTTGGAAATTTACTCCTTTGTTTTAAACAAAGTTGTATTATAGTGTTGGGCTCAGAATCGCCCCGCTTCTTCCCAGAAGTCAACAGGAGTGTTTCCATGGACTTTTATGTGAGCTCAGTCAGGCCCTATAATAATAGACTGTATCACTCTTTTCCAATGTTTAATTAAATAGTATTAGGTTGAGTTTTAAAACACATCCTTAAAATTTTATTTAATGGCATGACATCCATTCAACATTGGATATACAGAAATGTTTGAATACAAGTGATTTATTATTTAAATCTAAAAGAGAAGACTTTCTTTTCAAATTTACAATAGCATTATTTAACAGTGATTTTTATAGTTATTATCGCTAAGTGGAAACATTAATTATTTCTCTAACAAAGCATCTCACACCCAAGGCCTCTTCTGGGGTCCTCAGGTTTGGCTTACGTTTGTTGGGGTTCAGCTGCCCTGCTGGGCTCCTTTAGCTTGCCTCCTTCTTGACTGGGGGGAAAAAAGTAAGTAGTGGTATCACCAAAGTCCACGCACTCATTGCACAAAAGTGAGCATTCACTGAAAGCAGATTGTGCAGATCTCCATAATATAATACTTTCTCTTCTTTCTTACAGCCTTTGAGCAGTGAAATGATAACATTTTAAAGTATCATCACTGGTATCTGAGTTATCACCCAAACAAATGGGGCAGCTCACACATCAGTCCCGTTGAGTCAGGCTCTCTGCAAAGTCAGGCAGACATCACTGCATTAGTTTACATTTCTGTACAAGCATAACAACTACAGACTTTCATTTTATACAAGTAAGTTGAGACTCTGGCAACAATTGAGAGGTCTATCTGTGTCCAGACTCTGGATACTCCTTCGTGCCCCTGGAGTGTGTGTGGGGACAGTGCTTCTCACACTTTGGGAAACACTGGATTAATTGACAAGGCAGAGACCAAAATAAACACTACTTTACCACTATTTTTTAATCTCTGTGAATATAACAGGTGCACCGCGTTTAGAGTACATACTATTCAATAGGATATACTGTATGGACAGATATTGATTTTTATCTTACATATCAACCAAGGTTTTTTAACATTAACATGAATTCTTATGCTCATGAACGATGTCAGATTCATGATACTAGAGTGTGAAGTTCTCTGTCATAACAAAAGCAGAAGCACTGGAGAAATCTTTCATTTCTGATACCTGGGGTTCTGACAATATTAACCCCAGCGTCCCTTTTACTGTACTGTGATTTCAATCAGATCTAGAGAAGCTATACTCCACAAAATGCTGCCTTTGAATATATAGAATCAAAGATTTACCTTAGTGAATAGATACTCATGAATCCTTTTGTAAGCACCCTACAATGAGCCATGCTTTCTTTTGAGAACAAACTAATGTGGAATGTCTGTGTGGCATCAGAACCTGTTACTCAAAAAATATTGTAATGAACCTGCTGTCTAATTACTGTACACTGTTGCCCCAGCTCAAGATCCAGTCAGGAAAGGGCTAACCCCCAGAGTTCAGGAAATAAAGGACTTCTGAAGACCAGAAAAGACCAGTGTGGGACACAGAGTGTCAGCCAGAGGAAACATGAAAGCAGGAGCAGGAAAGAGACTGGTAGCAGCATCCTGATAGCTGGCTATAGAGCAACTGCCCTAGGAAATGACTGAAGAGCTATTGGTTTGATCATTTCTACAGCTATTAAAGCAGAAATGGTGACTAGGATATATGCATCTTTTTATTTCTGACAACTCTAATAAAAGAACCTTCATTTATTCAAAGTCCACATATTTAGTGGGAAACTGCCAAGACCTAGAGCCTTTCAAATCTAGTGCTTGGAGCACCTACAGAGCTTTCCGTATGTAGAGCATGCTCGCAAACATGCCACAGTTTCTGAGGTACTTCTAATTACAGTGACATCCTGCAGCTGGGCCAATCATAATATGCAATACTATACTATTACTTTTTCTAACATCATGGTAGAAGTATTTGTTTGAATGACAGAATCCAAAAGTCAAATTTATTCTCAAGAAATCTTAAAAAATATAGCTCGTATTTCATGCTGTTGCCAGGAGTCATTTCCAGGGTGAAGAAATTTAGTGAGTACTATCCTTGCTACTTCACACTCAAGAGTATACCTATATAATGGGCCACATCCAAATTGGGAAGTCTATAGATACAAAGAACTGCACCCTCCCCACTCCTGCCTAAAAAAATAAGCTTAATTTACTACTTTAACTCTTATAGCATTGTATTTATTATTTGTGTTACAGTAGTGCCTAGAGACTCCAATGAGATTGGGCCCCCATTATATTAAGCACTGCATAGACACAGTGAGAAACTGTCTCTGTCTGAATGAGCTTAAAATCTTAATAGACAAGGCAAATAAAGGCTAGGGGAAAACAGATGCACAGAAAGGTGAAGTGATTTATGTAAAATAACACATTAAATTAATAGCTGAGCAAGGAATAGAAACCAAGTCTCCTGACACCCAGTGTAGCATCTCATTCACTTCCAGTCAGATTTTGAAAGGTATTTAGGAGCCTAAAGATACAGATAGGGACCTAGTGGAATTTTAAAACATGCCTAGGCATCTAATGTCCATTGATTTCAAAGGGAGTTATGCATCTAGGCACTTTTGAAAATCTCACAAGGGGTTAGAGTCACAAAAGGACTAAAGCACCTGACTGCCACTTTAGGCCTCTAAATGGCAGCGTCAGGCCCCACTGAAGTTCACAAAACCCCTGCTCAGCTGCTACCAAATCCTGGAGGTGCCTATACGCACTCAATGCCTAAATGTTTGCAGTCAAAATTCCCTAGGTGCCTATGTTTCTTCCTCCGCACATGTGCACTGCAGCCCCATTCCAGGTGTCCAGACACCTGAGGCCCAGAGAGATGCATGAACCAGGGGAAGATAGGCATTCCTCTGCCTAACTCACCTGCGGGGCTGAATCCAGTAAGTGTGGACAGAGCTTGAATAATGGATTGGGCCCCTATAAACAAGCTTACAAAAATGGCTGTGGGGGGAGGATCTCCCTCATAACTTTTATCCCAGTAGATAGGGTACTCACCTGGATGTGGGAGACCCCCAGTTCAAGTCCCCCCTCTACCTAAGGGATGATCTGCTACCTCTCGGATACATACCCTAACCTTGGAGCTACAGGATATTCTGATACAGGATATGGGGCTATGGGATATTATGATACTCAGTCTCTGCTATTGAAGCTGTTCCCGTTTGGATAGATAATGAAAGATCCATTGGGCCAGAGAATGTGAGACAGCAAGCATGAGGATGATTCTGACGCTTAATGGTTAGAGCACTCATTTGGCAAGTGGAAGATCCAGAATCCAATGGCCCTGTTTTAGTCACTATTTTAAAATTATTTATTCACGGTGGAACAGCTTCAACAGGAGAGACCCCCACATCCAAATATCACATAGCCAGCACACTCACCTGAAAGGGAGCAGATTCCAGTTCAAATCCCTTCTCCACCCCCCCTTTTAGGCAGAGGCAGTGCTTGAATTGTGGGTTTCCCACATCCTAGCTGAATACATAACCACTGGGCTAAAACTTATGAGGGAGCACCTTCTTCTTCTTCTTCCTAAAATGGCATTGGTGCCCATCCCCAAGAGCGGATTTGGAGCTGAGAATCTGAAGCAGAGGGAGGTGCCTCCCTGCAACTTGGACTTAGGCACCTATCTCTGAGGGCAGGCCTACACTACCGCGTAAGTTGATCTAACTTGCATTGCCCACGGGTGACGCAAGTTTTGTGCTCTCCACACCACTGCTATGTCAGCATGAGAGCATCATCTGCTGACAGCTTCCACTTCTTCCGCTGAGGTGGAGTAATTATGATGATGGGAGAGTGCTCCCTCATTGGCATAGTGCATCTTCACCAGATGCACTACAGTGGAACAGCTGCAGTGTAGACTTGCCTTGAGAGAGGGGCAGGACATAGCACACACTCTCACCATGGCATATCCCATTGGCTAGCTTAAGTGAGGAGCCACCTAGCATGCTGGCTTTTGTGAATCCCATTCTGAGGTGCCTGCCTAAGCACCAAACTCAAGCTTTGTGAATCTCAACGATTTTCTATGCACCTAAAAGGCATGACAATGTTCAACATCATCACGCCTAAGTTCCTTTGAGAATCTAGCCCTAGATGCCTATCTGCATTTTAGGCATCTAAATACCTTAAAAATCTGACCCTAAACCATTATTATTATCTATAGCAAAGTCAATTTTGAATTTAGGGGATCTAGTTCTGTTCTGATCTATGCTAATGTAAAACTTAATTGACTCCAGATGTAAATCAGTATAATAAAGCAGAATTTCCCTGGAAGTATCCAAAGATAACTGCTCTCTACTTTTACTGTAACTTTTCTTGTCATACTTAAAGTATAAAAACAAAACAGATAAGCATCGTGAATGCTTGTTTTATCTTCCTCTTCTGTTCTATTTTTATTCATTAGAAGCAAAAACTCAGATAAGACAAATTTACTTTTACTTGGAGTTGAAAAGCCCTGTTTCCTGATTCAGTACATAGGATGGACTATTTCAACATTAACCAACTAATTCAGTCTCAAGAGTTAACTTTTGGGTATATGAAGAAATACAAATAAGCAGCTTTTCTGATTCCTTGTAACTATGAAATATTTCACTACTACGCTCTACATTAGCTCTTAACCCTTCAATGCCAAAATTTGTCATAGTACATTTCTATCATTGGAAAAGCATGCTCCAGTTCCTCATCCTCAGTTAAATGGAGTCCTTTGGAATGTATGATTTGAGCCGGTAAAAAAGAGAACAAAGGCAGAATTACAACAAAGCAGTAGTGGAAAAGAGGTTTTGCCCTGTAGTTTCCCTTTGATATTTGGGAGAACAATCCTTTATTTATACATATTCTGTCCTCTTTTCCCTTCCTTTGCATAAAGCAATGCAACATATTTTGGGATTTGTAAACAGGTTTCTTATCCCTGTTAACTAAAAGAAGAGCCTATCCCCTTTGCAATCAAAGGGCACCAAAATTTGTTAAAAAAAATCTTTAATTTGTGCCTATATGTCAATTTTTTTCAGTCCCCCTTAATCATGTGGGTATTGTCATGCATATAATGGACATTGTCATCCTTTGACCTCTTCATTCCCTGTCTTGCTTTGTTGCTGATCAAAATGAATCATCAAACATTGTAACAAATTGGTAATATGCATTTACTTATTTGGATTAGAGTTGTCAAATCCATAAAAAGATTCAGAGTGAGGTTAAATTTCTACTAACACTTCCTCTCCAACCCTACACTTTACTACCTTCCTCTTCAAACTCCGGCCATGTTCAAGTGTATGGATTAACATCTGTCATCCTCAAAGTTTAAGAACTGTAGAATCAGGTGAAATTTCATCCTGTACTGTAGACTAGAAAGCTATTAAAACTGCATTCTTAATTTTATTCTGATGTTAATAATGAAAATTATGAGCTGGATGCATATAAAAGTTTAGAGATCCTTTCCAGAATTTTCAAACTTTTTAATAACTGAAATAAATTAATATTCTTGATTTTTTGTAACTTCTGGCTAAGATGAAGTGTTCATTACATGGGAGTCCAACAGTTAAGAATGGAAAGAAGTAACCATAGTTTATAAAAACATTTGATTAAATGTGATGTACATATCACTCGCAATTTAAATATTACCTTTCCTGCCACTTCATACCAAACCAATTCTGGACTTGTAGTAAATGACAATATTACAATATTACAAATAACCGACCACAATGATACCCTAATCATAACTATGGATTTAGGATGCTGCCACAACATAAATAATCAAACAGGTGTCTTCAAAATTCATTATAAAATGTGGGTGCAATCAATTGATGATGCATGTTTCTAAATTGAATAATACAGCAGAAGCAACAGCTTCCAAAAAGCTAGAAGAAGCTATAAAAATAGCCCACAATATTGTTAAGCACATCTGCTATTAAATATCTGCCAAACATGCATGAAATCAACAGTATTGTGAACAATGTAAAGCTGCTTTCTAATCTTATATTTATTAAATGGCAAAAAAAAAACAACTTAATTTAAAACAGGTGAAAACCAGGAAAAACACAGTTAAGGTAAATACCCATGGAACCTTGACTCTGCCCCCCAGTGGCATTCACTGTGTTAGATGTAGCTGTATTGAATGGTGGAGACATAAGCTGGACTAGCTTGGAAGAGCTCTGACTATGATATGAGGGGATCTGGGTCTGTGTTCCCCCTCCTCCTGCCATTGTTATCAAAAGAAAGAGGTGCATGTGTACCTTGAAGTCCTGGTCTGCATCATTTCACTATGGAATTGTGTAGGTTGTGAGAGCAGGGCACTGGGGTCTTCTTGCCATGGGTATTGTCAGTAGTGTGGTGGGATATGAAAGCAGTTGGTGGATTTAATGATGGGCAGGGGAAAGTATAGATGTAGGTGTATGGGGAGACTTTGGCAAACCAGTAAAGTGCCTGAAACCACTATGACTTATTGCTAAAAGCAGCCAAGTCAGCAGGTTGTAAACTGGCCAAGTCAGCAGGCTTAGCTTAACCAAGGCAGGAGGGGAGGGGGGTCTTTCGGTGCCACAGAGAGAGCAGCTTGACCCCGCATCCTTCCTGATAAGAATTGTGCTGAAATGGCTGATACATGCATTTTAGAAGAGCAGGATGTGCCCCAGGAATGTCTATTGGGGGCCTCAAGGCTGCAAACTCTGGAAAAACCCACACCTGGTTAATCGATAATCAGATGGAACCTCTTGCTTGATTATTGAAACTGCTTACTTAACAAGTTTTCTTTAAGGGACATGTCATTCTATTTCTAATGTATAAATAAGGGGGAAAAGTTTGAGGTAGTTGGACTTTCCCTCTGGATACATCTTGCAATCCCCACCGGAAAATGGAAGATTTGTCTTGAGTGACAAACTTTCTAATTACACAAAACTGAACACCATTTCCCCTTCCTCGAGGCCCCACACTTCCCCGCCCCTTCTCTGAGTCCCCCCACTCACTCCAGCCCCCCTCCCTTCGTCGCTTGCTCTCCCCCACCCTCACTCACTTTTACTGGACTGGGGCAGGGGGTTGGAGTGTGGGAGAGGGTGAGGGTTCCAGCTGAGGGTGCAGGCTCTGGGATGGGACAGGGGATGAGGGTTTTGGGGTACAAGTGGAGGCCCGGGCTGGGGCCAAGGGGTTTGGAGTGTGGGAGTGAGCTCAGGGCTGGAGCAGGGGGTTGAGGTGTGGGAGGGAGTGTAGGCTCTGGCTGGGGGGGGTGGGCTTTGGGGTGGGGCCCGAGATGAGGGGTTTGGGGTGTAGGAGGGGGCTCAGGGCTGGGATAGGGGGTTGGAGTGCGGCAGGGGGTGCGGACTCTGGGAGGGAGTTTGGGTGTGGGAGGGGGCTCAGGATTGGGGTAGGGGGTTTGGGTTCAAGAGGGGGTGTGGGGTGCAGGCTCCTGGAGGGAGCTCAGGGCTGGGGTAGGGGGTTGACATGCAGGAGGGTGTGTGCTCTGGAAAGGAGTTTGGGTGTGGGAGGGGGTTCCGACCATGAGTGGTTATCCCAGCATGCAACTCACTCACTACCATCCAGCGCACTGTCTTTTGGGAAGTTTGGCATGGTGGGGCACAAATGAGTCACACAGGGGTGACTCAGACTGCGGGGTCAAGTAACTTCCTCTACTCAATAATGCCTCTATCCCATAATGTTTGCACCTATTTTGAAAATCCCACAAACCCACGTGGGACCTGTCACTGTCTCCCATCTCTGACAAGCTTGAATTGGTTTTGCTTTGTCCCACACCTTCCTGAACACCAGCCACCTCAACAGCACTCAGGAAAGATTCAGCTACGGTCTCAGCAGGTGCAGAACGACAGTTGAATGTGCTTTTGATAGATTGGTTGATTTGGTAGATTGAAGGGGCTTTGTTTACTCACAAGATTGGATCTCAATAAGAAAGATATCCTAATGGTTAGAGCTCCCTGCTGTGTCCTGCATAATATCTGTGAAGCAAAGGTGGAGAAGTTTGTCAGGGTGGAGGTAGAGCAGCTGTATGCTGAGTTTGAACAGCCAGACACAAGGGCTATCAGAAGAGCTCAATGCAAAGCTATATGGCTTAGGGAAGCTTTGAAAGAATCCTTCAACAGTGAGCCACGGTGATACATTGTGGTGTACTGTACTTTACTTGGCCCTGCAGTTCAGCAGCCTGTTAGGGATTGTGTGGTACACATCTATGAATATAACACTGACAATGCACTTATTAATTTTGTAGGGTTTGCTATACATTTATGTATACACTGTTTCTCACTGATCCTATGAGTTGTGTCACAGTGTACAATAACTAAGTTGGTGCTTTCATTCCTGCCAGGCATTCTGCAGCATATGCTGGGAACTAATAAAGATGCATTATTTTTGAAATAATAGAGTTTCATTGATTAATAAGAACACTTCAGAAACATTCTGTTCAAGTTTAAAGCAAATTCATTAAAACTTTAATACATTTTTGTAATGGAGCTTAGAGAAGGGAAAGTAACATGCATGTACATTTTAGATACACATACATGTGGCTCTCACAGGTCAGTGTATGTGAAGCTGAGGTTGTCCTTAATGTCCCCTGGTGTGGAGTGGTAGGGATACGGGGGTGGCCTCTGGTGCCATGTGGAATGTTGGGGGAAAGGTGTTGGCAAGTGCTATACTGGAATTCTCCATGGACTGCAAAGGGAGGCAAGCTCGCGATTGTTGAACCTGTAGGTCCACAAGAGTCTGCAGCATCTGTGTTTGCTCCAGAGAAGCTCCATTTTGTCCTGGGGCCTCTCCTTCTCCTTTTCCTGCTGAACTCCTGGGCCTTTCTCCTGTCTGCTCTTTCCCTCTCCATACATTCTGCAATATTCATCCTCCAAGCCTGCTGTTCACAGTCTGATGCAGCACTGGCTTGCAGGATCTCGCTGAACATTTCATCCCGAGTCCTCTTCTTTCTCCTCATCTGGTTCAGGCATTTGGGGTGTGTGGAGAGCAAACCCCGCAAGGCTGCAATGGCAGCAACTACAGATAAAACACAGAGGTACCATTGTCAGTGCAGTCACAACTGAAAGTGAAAATTAAGGTTGAGAACTCCTGTCCCTTGCTCCTCTCAAATTTTAACCATGACGTGCTTATTGACACCTGCTTCAGAGTGCTTGTGCATGGTGCCTATGGCCCACCAGGGGTGAGGGAAATGAGGAGGGAATTGCTCAGTTTCATGAAACTATGAGTGTAGAGCAATGGCACTGATCACCAGCACCACTTTCTACAGGCAGTGGTGATTTTAGCTGATTTTTCGCTCCTGAGGGTAACAAAGGCACAGAGAGCACAGCTGCTGCTGGCATCCTGAAGCTTCCTGGGCCCGTATGCTGCTAGGCTGTGTACTGCAATGCTGCCTGCTGAAGTTATCACAGACTGGCATGGGGAAGTGTCCTACCGCAGAGGAAAAAATAAAGCTGACATTCCTAGAAACCTTCAGGAGAGGATTGCAAAGTACCTCTATGAACATTTAATTGAGATCTCTCAGGAGGATTCAAGGGACATCCCTGTGTATATGAACGAACTGCTCCGCACGGCCCCCCTGCCGAACTCTACAGAGGAATGAAAAAACACACAACAACTCTACTTCTCTCTGTTGTACTGCTACAAGTAAATTAATGAAAAGTTGATAGCTGTGTTCTGCTAAGTTGGAGAAGCCATCACTGTAATGGGAAATACATTTACACACATACCCGAGGTTCATTCCCTTGCATGGGGCTCACCCGTGCTCAACTGCTGAGACTGACTGGACTGCAGTGGAGACTCAAACAGGTCCTGGTCTGCAGCATAGCTGGACCCCTCACTCACCTGGGTTGCATGTCCCACATCCTTACCTACCTCCTCCTTGCCTTCGCTGTTCACAGCAGGGGCCTGTGTGACTCAAGCTTCTTGGAGATATCCACTGGGGTGTGCAGGATCCTGGTGGGGTCTCCATCAAATATGACATCCAGCTCTTGTAAAACTGGCAGGTCTGCAGCTTGGCACTGAATTGGGTGTTGTCCTCCTTGGCCTTCTGATATGCCTTACGCAGTTCCTTTGCTTTTACATGGCAATGCTGTTGGTCCCGGTCATACCCCTTCTCCTGCATCCCCCATGTAATCTGCTCACAGATGTCCACGTTTCTATAGCTGGTACACATACATGTGGCTTGCACAGCCTCCTGTCCCCACAGGCCCAGGAGAGCCAGTATTTCCTGGATATTCCAGGTTGGAGCACATCTGGAGCCTCTAGCCAGCAGGGTCAGCTGCACTCAACAATGGAGAGCTCCTACGTGTGTTTACCAAGATGGACAATAAGGAAAAGGCATTCCAAAAATGTGTGGGGTTTTAAAGCGTGCATGGGAGGGGGGCTTCCAGAGTCCATGATCCCTAAGTAGTGGAGTTAACAATTGTGACCACAGCAGTCAGTGTCAAGTTTTGTGGGACAGCTGCTGGAGAACTGTTAGGGTTGACATAGGTAACAGTGTCTGCACTCATGCTGTGTTGACCTCAGTACACAGACTACGGCTCAACGCCGCTCAGAGAGGTGGTGTTACTATGTCAGCAATAATGGAGAGCTTATATCAGTGGGAGACAAATTGAAGTGTAGACATATGCACTGCTAGGTCAAAAGTGGCTTACATGAGCCTAATTTTGTAGTGTAGATCAGGCTTTAATGTTAATATAAAACATGGGGCTTGGTGAAAGAGCTGCACTTTATATAAGCTTGGTGGGCTGTAAAAAAACCTAGAGAGTTTTCTGTATAATTTTAATTCCCAAAAGTGAAGTTCAAAGGTGATTAACACTTGCTAGTCACCTTTTACAAGCTCAAGCCTCAGACTGGTATGTGGGCAAACTCTTGTGCCTTCATGGTGTCCCACTGAGGTCAGTAAGGTTTTGTACATGGGTCTCCTCCCCACAGATCTGATTGCAGTATTCGGGCCTAAAACAGCAACTCTTGAGAATTTTTTTTGGCCATTTTCAAATACCTTGTGGGGAGGAGAAAGGGAGGGAAAGGGGAGGAAGTGTAGCAAATTATTGTTTTAAATAGGGGATGTAAGAGCATGGCCCAGTTCTTCTATTGCCATGCCCTGTTAGCACTTCCACTGTATCATTGTGGCAGGTGTGGCTCACAACTGCACTTTGGATAAGGGGAGTAGAAATGTCTTTCTAGGAAGAGGGAAATGAAACATGAGAAAGGTGCAGTAGGGAAAACCTGAGCTCCCATGAGGGAGCCAGAAATGATGCTCACTCATAATATACAGGGAGCCATCAGCCCCTTCTATCATGTGTTTTTCATGTTGGAAACTGGGGCATATGAATATGGATTTGCCCTAGATATAGTTTGTCACTACAGGGAGATGGGAGGGTTTGGCTGTGATCTTGAGGACTAGGGTACCCAACAAATGTATTGTGCCAATGTAGTAAGGGGTGGGCGGGGGAACTGTGTCGGGCTTAGTGGACTTGAGGTGTGTCCATGTGTTTGCACAGGAGAAGCTCTTATATCCATTTTAGAGTTAATGAACTGCACCTATTCCAATGAGCCAGCAGCTTTATGCAGGCTTCCAGCACCTGCTCAAAGGATGAGGTCATCAGAAGAGTCCTGCCACCCAGCTATTGTGTGTATTTAACCACACTGACTTCAGAAACAGCTGAAAATATTTTAATCAAACTTTAAGAAGTATTCTCCTTTGACAGATGAAGTATGGAAAAGTTCAAGCAAAAGGTGAACTGTAAACATCACACCTGCAAGGGGCCCTGGAGTGCTGTATTACCAACACCGGTTCTGACATAGGTCCTGGTAGCTTGCTCTGCACAAGGAAATGCTCTGGGCATTTCAGCTGCTAAGGTTCCCGCAGCTGATGTGTCCCAAACAGCACTCCAAATGCCATGCTCCTCCCAGAGTAACATGACACCCTGCCCCGGTATTGCCAACTCCAAATGTTTACAATAAATCATGAGGGTTTTTTTTTAAAATAGTCACTTTTGGGTTCCTTTTATTTACCTTCCAGTTCCCGAGCCTGTAGGTTACACTTACTTCATGCTTTCAAACTTTTCTCTGAAATCACAAGTGCTAGAAACTTGTTTTGAAATGAAAGCTGAGAATCGCCTGCAGTCTCCTGATTCCAGCATCTGAGGCTTTCAGAAAAAAAGCCAAATATCATGACAGTCAGCAACACTGCCGCCTCTGGGACTCACTCCCCAACCCCCTTCAACATCCACAGAACCTTCCACTGCTGGTGACCCACTGGAAATAAGCAGCAGCAGCAGATTCACCCTCAACACATTCACCACACTGCACTTTGCTCACCCACCACTGCTCAGATGATTCATCACTGAATGTTTCAGAAAGGTATAAACAAAAAGTTTCAGCTCTGAATGACACAGACTGTTGAATAATCTTAATGCAGCTAACTGTCAGATAACTACTGTAATGATGTCGAGTGTTGTCAGACTTAGAATTACTTGAGTACTGTTGGCAGAGTCTGCTTTAGGCTGATTTCAGCTGGACTATTCACAGAATAAAGTATTACTCCACATGAGCAATATTTGCCAGAATTTGGCTTTAAGGGATGATAGTTCATTTGTTAAACATAATTTCTTTATGCATGATTCTGGAGGAGATGAGCCATAGCTCCAAGGCTCATATTCTATTTACAGCTTGGTCATTGTGAAAGCACCCAATAGTCATGTATTCATAGAAAGTAAGGCCAAAAGGGACCACAGGATCATCTAGTCTGACCACCTTTATACATAGGCCATTTAATTTCACAGTTACCCTTGTATTGAACCCAATATGCTTTAGTCAAACAATTTATCTTCCAGAAAGGCATCCAGTCTTGATTAGAAGACACCACTTCCCCTGTTTCAGGTTGTTCCAGTGGTTATTCAACCTCACTAAGTTTTTTGTCTAATTTGATTTATTTCTGTAATTTTTAATTTAATACTGATTATTGGAAACCAGCATGATATATCTGTATATCATAGGTAACAAAACTTTTCCTCTCAGGAGCAAAAATGAATTTGTATTGTCATTCATTGTGCAAAATATATAATATTTAGATGCCACGCTTCTTTGTTAAATATATTTATTTTTAAGAAAACCTCATTCTTGCAGAGTGTGCTACTACGTGTCCTGCAGCGTGGCTATATCAGAAATACCAGACACCATCACATTTCTTTGAAATCTTTTTGATCTTTCAGTGCTTTATCTTCGTACTTTCTGAATGAACTTTCCCTTTCTTTAAGTATTGTATAAGTGTGTGCTTTGAAGTCACTGTCATTGTCTATGTCTTTGTGAGGAGCAAATAAGCCTGGCCCACAAGAAACTTGGATCTAGTAACAAGTATTGTAGGCTTATGACTACTGCAGCTGGATTTAAATATCAATATTTATAGACTCAGGAACTTACCTGATTCCTCAGAAATACAACCCAAACAGCCATTGAGACGGTGGAAAAATTCTGACTTCTGTGAAGCTGAATGAAGGCCATGATGCTTAAGTTGGAGGAAATAAGGCACAGTGTATATTGGACAGCACACAGTGTACAGTGTTTGAGTCAGTTCAAATTAACATGAGCTATCTACAATGGGTAGTAACTATACAACGTTATGTATTTAATAAATTAATTTGGCACACACGATCTTCAGAAGCCATAAGAGATAATATACACACTGCAAATGTGGATTTCATCTTATGCAGCTCCCCACCTCAGCTGCCATAAGAAAAGGGTCTACATTCTGTAACATAAATCTCCTTCTTTTAATACAGTTTACAACCCATTATTCATCAATACAAAGTACTATTCCATTCCAGAAAGAAGATAATAAAAGGACCATCATATTATCTACATCTAGAAAAGAGCTTCTGCATATTGTCAGAAGTTACCCTGTGCAGTAACTGTAGTTCTTCAAGATGTGTCCCCCATGGGTGCTCCATTCTAGGTGTGTTAGCGCTCCCTGTTAGCTGTGCCTTTGGTCGGAGATGGTCTCATAGCAGTGTCTGTTCAGCCTGCACATGTGTGCTAGTCAGCCTCGTGCCCTGTGTCATTGTTACATAGCATTGCATGGGTGAACTGCCCTCCAATTCCTTCTCTACCACAAAGCATTTAGAACTCCAAAACAGAGGGAGAGGAGGGAAGGTAGTGGAGCACCCATAGGGATACACATGTTGAAGAATTACAGTTACTGCACAGGGTGATAAGCATTTCTTCTTCAAGTAGTGTCCCTATGGATGCTCCACTCTACATGACTACCGAACAGTTCCATCTGAGAAGGGGAGCTTCAGAGTTGAGCCCAGTATGGAAGAAAGTACAGCTGAGCCAAATATAGTAACAGAAGCAAAGTCATGAGTTATTGCATAGTGATCAGTGAATGTTTGTATAGAAGCCCAAGTAGCAACTTTACATATTTCAATAATGGGCATGTTTTTGAGAAATGCCGTAGAGGTGGAAATGGACCTCATAGAGTGAGTACGTCTGTTCAAAGGTGCTTGAATATTACAAGATTCATAGAAAAATTAATGCAGTCAGATATCCACTTTGATTAGAGATTGCAGACCCTGTTGATCTATCTATGAGTGAGACAATTTGGGTTTAGTCCTATTCAGATAGACGGCCAAGGTTCTCCTGATATTAAGGGTGTGCAACAGTGTCTCTTGTTTATCTGGGTGAGGTGTAGGGTGCAAGACTGGCAGGTGAATGGGTTGTTCTATATGGAACTCAGAGGAAAGTTTAGGCATAAATTTGGGGTGGGATCTCAATGTGACTTTGTCTTTAAAAAGTACTGTAAAAGAGGGCCATGCCATAAGGGCCTCTATTTCCCCAAGCCATTGCACTGACATAATGGCTATCAGGAATGCTGTTTTCATTAACAAATGGAGCAGTGAGTAGGTAGCCATCAGTTCAACTGGCGATTTTGTAAGGCGTTTATGAACCAGATTGAGGTCCCAAACTGGAGTAGGCTGCTTGACTGGCAGATAGAGATTTCCGAACCCCCTGAGGAATCTCACTGTTGTTGGGTGGGCAAAAATGGAATAATCCTCTATTGGAGAATGGAAAGCAGTGATGGCTTACAGGTTAACTCTAATGGAGCTTAGTGATAGCCCAAAACTTTTTAATATTAGGATATAGTCCATTTTGTATGGCAGCAATGAGGTCATCAGTGGAATATGTCTGAGGTCAAACCAACAGACGAATCTTGTCCATATTTGAAAGTATGTGTAGCGAGTAGACTCTTTTCTGCTGTATAATAGTACTCTTTTTATCTCCTCTGAGCAGGTTGTCTCTAATCCCGTGAACTACTGACCAACCATGCTTTGAGACGAAGCACTCTGAGACTGGGGGGAGGGATCTTCCCGCCTTCCTGGGAGAGGAGAGGAGATGAGATGTGACATGGAGCATGATCAGTGAGCAAATGGCTCACAGCTGTATTCGGTATGGAAACCATGTTTGTCTGGACCAGGTCAGAACTATTAGGATGACTATGGTTTTGTCCTTTTTTATTTTGAGCAGAACTTTGGCTATTAGAGGAGTCTGTAGGGATGCGTACAGTAGATCTGATGACTAATGAAGGTGAAAGGCATCCCCCAGAGATTGGTGACCCAGTCTGACTCTCACGCAAAACTGAGCACACTTCTTGTTTATCACTGCAGCAAACAAGTCTATCTGTGGGGTGCCCCGTTGCCAGAATATGTAGAGTAATATGCTGGAGTCTATTTCCCAATCATGTTTTGGAAGAAATTCCTGCTAAGTATATCCACAGTCACATTCTAGCCCCCTGGAAGATTGTCATCACAGCAGCCTATCTGATTGTGTACACATCAATTCCAAAGCTTGACAAACTCAGTGCACAGGGAAGGGGATCTTGCTCCTCCTTGCTGGTTGATATAAAAACATTCATGATATGTTGTTGTCCATCATGACCTTTATGTGCTTGCCCCTGAGTAGTGGTAAAAACTGGACACAGGTGTATCTGACTGCTTTGAATTCCAGGAGCTTAATATGTAGCATGGTCTCTTGCAACATCCACTTGCCCTGGGCTGTGTGAGCATCCAGATGTGCTCCCCACCCCAGCAGGCTGCATCTGTTGCTATGACAACCCTTGGGGAAGGACATGCAAATGGGACTCCTGCACCCATGTTGTGATGGGCTTTCCACCAGCTGAGGGATTGCTTTATGCAGGTGGGTATGGAAAAAAGCATATTTAAACTGTGTCTGTTTGGTGAATAAACAGTCCTGAGCCACCACTGAAGGCAGTGCATTCGGAGTCTTGCATAGTCTGTGATGAAGGTATTGGCTGCCATGAGCCCCATCAACTGCAGACAGTCTTGACTGGAGTTTGGAGGCTGAACTGGATTGTATTGGCTATGTTGGAAATGGCCACAACCTGTGCAAAGAAAGGTAGGCTCTTGCCATTATTGAATCGAGATGAATTCCTATGAATTCTTTTTGCACAGGGGTCAAAATGGATTTTTGAATGTTCAGTTGCAGACCCAATTAGACAAAAAGATCTTTGACTTCAGAAGTTGCCTGTGACTTCAGTTCCAAGCATCCAGGTAAGGGAACACTAAAATACCTTTCCAGCATAGCTGCACTGCTATTACTGACATGACTTTCTAAAAGACCCTCGAGGCAGATGACAGGCCAAAAGGGAGCACCCAGTACTGAAAGTGTCCTGACTGATAGTGAAATGTAGAACTAGTTTGTGAGATGGGCGGATCGCAAAGTGAAAATATGCATCCTGAAGGTCAAGGCCTCAGAACCAATCCCCTTGAGCTAGTGACAGAATTATCACTTCAAGTGTCACCATTTTGAATTTTTGTGCCTTCACATAAGTGTTGAGTAGCCTCAAATCTAGGATGGGTCTCCAACTGCTATTCTTTTTTGCTACCAGGAGGTACCTGGAATAAAATCCCTTTCCTCTGTGCTGCATGGGAACCGGTTCTACGTGACTCAAGCACAGGAGTCTATTTCTTGACCAGGAAGCTCTCATGACAAGGGGTCCCTGAAGAGGGACATGGAAGGGGTGGGGTTGGTGGAAGAGTAGTAT
Source organism: Lepidochelys olivacea (assembly GCF_965140295.1). Classification (NCBI taxonomy): domain Eukaryota; kingdom Metazoa; phylum Chordata; order Testudines; family Cheloniidae; genus Lepidochelys; species Lepidochelys olivacea. The sequence continues at coordinate 275,036,250 of NC_140411.1, forward strand.
AGTTGATGGTGTACCCGTGCAGATAATATCCAAAACCCACTTGTCTCTCGTCATCAACTCCCAAGCTCACCTGAAGTGGTAAAGGCAATCACTGAAGGGAGGAAGGCAGGTGAATTGGTGCAGCTGGTAAGGTTGAGGTGTTAAATCAGGACCTTGACCAGCCTGTCAAAATTGCTCCTTGGAGGTAGAAGGGTGTGAGGTGGAAGGCTGAGAGGTGGATGGTTTCCTTCTCTGGAATTTGTCTCTTTTGATGGCCTCTAAGAGGTCAGGCACTGTGCAGGATGGGATCTCTGAGCTGTCTGGGACTTGTTAAACCTCGTCTGCTAGGCAGGTGTAGAGATCCCAAGTGAATGCAAAGTAGTCCTAACATGCACAGAGATTTGTCTGTGCTGTCTGAAAACAGTTTAGATCCATCAATCACAGTATTCTGGACCTCTTTTGGAAATCCAGAGACTTGGAGCCAGGAAGCTCTTCTCAGAACGATCGCTAACGAGATTGAACCGGTGGCCATATCAGCAGTGGCAAGGAAGGCTTGCAGAGATGTTCTGGCAAGAAACTGGCCCTCTGCAATCATTGGCTGGAATTGCTCTCTGTGCTCCACCAGTAGGAGGTCAACAAAAGAATTCATTTTGGTGTAATTTACAGGATTATATTTTGCCAGTACACCTGTTAGTTGTTGATTCTAAATGGTGAGGAGGCAGACAAATAAAATTTTTTACCAAATAGGTCTAGATATTCATGATCTTTTTCATGGGGGTGGGGTTAGCATAGTGCTGCCTTCCACATTTGTTAACTGCGTCAACCACCAAAAAAGTAGGAGAGTAATAAGAAAATAAAAATTGTCTTTTGCTGGAATGTAATTTTCTTTTCCACTCTCTTGCATATAGGCAGAAGAGTAACAGGGGTATACCAGACAATCTTTGCGGGATCCAGAAGGATCTCATTGACAGGCAAAACTATGTGGGCAGATGAGGGCAGATGAAGGATATCAAGCAGCTTATGATGAGGTTCTTTAACCTCCCTGAGAGGGATCTGCAAGGAATCAGCAATTCTCTTCACCAGAACCTGAAACTGCTTAAAATCATCCACCAAGGATGGTGGAGGAGGCATGACTGCTTCATTCAGAAATGAAGAGGAGATGTTGGCTAGAGGAGAGACCTTCTCATTGGCTTTAGCTTCCTGTTCCTCATAACTTTTCTTTTTGAGGATCTGGTCTACTAGAGGGGGCATGCAATGAAGGTTGACTATTTCTGCAATAGGTAGTGTTTCAAGCCCTGGAAAATTGTTGGCAATAAACCACCGAATGGTCCCAGTCTGGCCAAGAAGGTAGTGCATAAGGCAGAGGAGGGGGCATCCCCATGTGTGCTCATACCACTGAGATGGTGTCTGCAACCTTCCACCGCAAGTGGTCATAGGCTCATCAGAGAATTTGGAAAGTGGCCTCTATAGGGTGAGGAGGAGAGCCCTGGATCGATATTTGGAAAACGGAGGAAAGGTCTTCATCTGAATCCTCTTCCTCAATTTCACTATGGAATGGTGGAATGCCTGGAGAAATCTAAGGTGAAACTGCCAGTACTGGGTGAAGTTCTCGAGATCTTGATGTCCTTGGTACCAAAAATACATCAGTGCTAAGCAGCGGAGAAATCAGGCATCTCAAATACAGCCAACTCCTAAGGAAAATGAAATTCCTGCTGTACTGAGTATGCTGTTGGTACCAAGTCCATTGTCTGCACTAAGGTAATAATGGTCAAAGGAGCTGACAGTACCATAGAGTCTTGGCTGCTCCAAAGGAAGTGCACTCAGAGCCCAAGCAGGCTTCTTCGATACTGAGGAAGCAAAGGAAAAGATCTTCTTGCCATCTCGGTCTGCTAACAGTATTGATGATCCCTCCGGGCCTGAGGCTTTGCTGTCTTTCAGTCTAGCAATGCCCTCAGTACCTGAGGAACCAGCAGCCTCTTGGACACTTGATTGGAAAGCGGATAGTGTTGAAGTAGCTGAAGACACTGATAAACATGGCTTTTTCAAGGTAGATTGCCTACTCATTAAACTCAGGGCACAGACTTTGGAAGACTTATGAGAGGAGTCTTGTGTCTTCCTCTTAGATGTCCTGGAGAAGTGTGGCTCAGAGATGGTGGATGCAACAGAATTGCTCAGAAACCGGTGTATAGCAGGGGTCCCTGGGCCTGGGTCAGAAGCCAGGTGCCATGAGATCTCTGCATCCTGAGGAAACAAAGTTTGATCTCCCTGTTTTTCCTCACTCTAGATTTCAATGCCAGACAGAAATTACACTTCTGGACAATGTCAGAATCCCTAAGGCAACGGATGTACCGGGAGTGCCTGTCCCTTACTGGGATTGCCTCCCAGCATGGCAGACATTTGAAATGAGGAGAACCAGGAATAACCTCCCAGTGATCAAGAATTACCTTTTCTACTAACTAATATCTATCAAAATATCATATATATGAACAAACAAAAGTATAAGTTTTTAAACTAGTAAGATAAAGCAGCTTCTACTTACTAACTAACTACAGTAATGCTAATAACTACTACCATAAGAAACTGGGACATAGTTAAGGCCGTCTCAGTTGAGGTTAGAGCTCCATCTCAGGCCAAGGAAGTTGAGAAGGAACTGAGGGAGCTTTGCCCATGCAGTGGTATATAACAACATAATGGGGCATGCAGCTGACTAGCACGCATGCCCAGGCCAAATGGACACGGCTATGAGAAATCACCAAAGGTACAGGGGGAGTTAGTGCACCTTGAGTGGAACAACCATAGGGACACTACTCAAAGAACTACTGTATCCGCAAAAAGAAAAGGAGTACTTTTGGCACCTTAGAGACTAACAAATTTATTTGAGCATAAGCTTTCGTGAGCTACAGCTCACTTCATCGGATGCATTCAGTGGAAAATACAATGGAATTGAATGCATCTGATGAAGTGAGCTGTAGCTCACAAAAGCTTATGCTTAAATAAATGTGTTAATCTCTAAGGTGCCACAAGTCCTCCTTTTCTTTTTGCAGATACAGACTAACACGGCTGCTAGTCTGAAACCTGTTTTTATAAAAGACTTACTTTGCATTATCTTGGATCCATAACAAATGAATAATGCAGTTAGTATACTTTTAGCGTATACATAGCAATGGCTCCATAGGACTTAGTATAAGTCCTATTTCAACACAAGCTAAGTAAGCCCTGGAATGTTAAAAGTGACAAGGTTGTAAGGAAGTCAATATTCATGATCTTCATAGATTTGTATGGTTCAAAGATAGAAGAGTTGACCATGAAAGGAGAGCTCATACAAATAAGCTCCTCACCTGTGTTTGTTTACTGCTCCTGATTCTTCTCTGGGCAATCTGATCTCTTCTTGTCAGGTCTTATGACATGATTTAACACAGACAGGGCACTGTATGACCAACTCCATGGCCTTGGTAAGGGAAGATATAACGCTTAGTATTATCTACATTTTTAAAAGATTTTTAAGAAGAATTTCCTGGAAAGTAAAAAGGTCTCTTCCACTTAGCACTAGCGTTCAAAAGACTCATATGAGGCTGTCTTCCTCCCACATACACATACACAATGCAGTAGCTATGTCAATGGGAGAAGCCCTCCCATTAACATAGGGCGGTCTTCACGGTGGGTTAGGTTGGTACAACTACGTTGCTCAAAGGTGTGGATTTTCCACATCCCTGAATTATGTAATTATACTAACATAAATTGTTAGTCCTAGTTAGTCCATAAATTGGTTAGCATACACCAAGCCACGGAGGCCCAGATCCACAAGGATGCTTAAGTCCTAGTTTTGATATCACTGTGAACCACAAAACTGAACCACTGCTGAAAGATGTAGGTGCCTAAACTCATTTGGCACCTAAGTTTTCAAAGTAAAAGTTCCCTCAGTGTTTATATTTCAGCATCTAGGAATGTGTACTGCTAGCAGCCTCTAGCTGCATCCTAACTTCTAGCTGAGACCCAGAGTGATTCAAGAACTGGGGGAAGCTAGGTATTCAGCTCCCTAAAGTCACATCTGGGGCCAATTCCAGGTGAGCATGCACAGAGGCACTCATACTCTTTCACTCTTTCTCTGGTCCTGTGATGTTCCACTTGGATAAATACCTTAAACAGTCATTGATCCAGAGAGCGAGAGAGAGGAACAGTTGTTTTGTGTGCAACAAGGCAGATGCCTGACTCCTTCCCTCAAGAAGTGGCTTGGGCTTCTCAACTGCCTAATTGCAGGTTGCTGATTCCCCTTTGAGGGAATCCTTCCTGAAGGTACCTTCCTGCAGTCCAGATTTAGGCACTTATCTCTGAGAGAGAAGCAGGGCTTAGCACACACCTGTCGGGTTGACATATCCATTGGCTAGCTTAGGCGGCTCCCACCTAGCTTGGTAGTTTTTGTGGATTGCATTGTTAGGCACTTACCTCTCCTCATTCATCATATAGGGAGCCTAGGCACTTAACTCAGGTGCATGAATCACTGTGTTGCTCCTGTAATTTCCTAGGTGTCTAAAAGTTAGGAGCCGTGATGCTCTGTTGCAATGCCTAAATCCCTTTGTGGATGCAACCCAGAGTGTTTCTTGAGGAGCCATATTAAAATCAGGTCTCAATTACTGATCCCAATGCATTTAAAACAGCATTGTTTTTCCTTTTACTTTTCATACTGTTGTAAAGATTGGGGGAAAATTCAAACTGAATTAATTAAACTACAAAAATTGTGGACAAAACATGAGACGTATTTGTTCTCTAAAAGACACAGATTTTAAAAGTAAGGAAAAGATCTCCCAGGGTGAATCTCTTTTCACAAGTTCTGTGATACATGAATAGAGAAGTTTGGATAAGAATGACATTACAGCACATCTGAGTTAGTGGCTTGTAAACAGTAACAATGCAGACTATTTCTAGTGTGTAAAAGATTTACAGAAACACCTGAATTTGTACACCACGATGGAAAATACTGACACTCTGAACTCACTATTACAGGCTTTATAGCTTGCTAAGAAATCATCCACTTACACCCAAGGAACTATGCTGAAGATCCAAGTATAAACCCCAGGCTGTAATGTTATGTTTCATGTACCATTTACATTGTGAATCAAGGGGCCCTTACATGGGTACGGTATGAGGCATTTTGTGACTAAGCCTGTGTTGATTCTCACAGATATAGTCAGGTTTAGTGACAGTTAAATCCATTTCCTCTGTAACTTTAGGACCCCGTTTTTCTTTCAGAGATCAGTGCATTTCCCTAGCATTGCTGAAATGAGGGCCAGGTCTGGGACTCTACAACAGGGCAGAGTGATGGTAATACTTCCTTCCCTTTGCTGTTACCACCTCTTCTCAATGTATACTCCAGATTGCATCAGTGGATATATCATTTAGGATAGCTGGAGAATCTGAGAGGTGGAAGTTACTCACATTTGAATCATCCACAGAAATGCAGACACAACATCCACTTTATACCCCAATCTCATAACTGGGTCCAAATGTTTTATCTAGTCACTTTTTTTAAGCTTTAAGATAGGGAGTCTGGATTAGAACTCATTAAACTTTGTGGCTCAGGACACATGCCTAATTATTTTGGATCAGTATACTCATTTTTAGCCCCAAAGTAGGTAATAATACATTTTATAGAATGCTAACTTGCCAGGAATCTTTTGGACTGTAAGCATTTTTATTTCTATTAAATATATAATTTTGCAATAGCTGTGGCAGCCTTTTGCTTCAGGTGCTGTCAGGAAAAAGGAAATAACTCACCCCTCCTGCCTTGGTGATCTCTTGACCTATAGGAAGGAAGATGTTTTGGCTGAAAGACCATCAAATCTGCAAACTTTCATGCTCAAAAATAAAACAAATTGACACAAAGTAAGAGGTAAATAAATAGTACTTGCTTTGGTGCCAAAAATAAATGCTTGAAACAATAAATCCAAAATAACTGTCAATGGAGAGTGTAATGGTTTTGTAAAGCTGGTAGTTAAGGGTTGCTAAAGGTCTCACCATTAAAATTTCTGAAATCTTTGTGAAATTCAAACTTGTTCTACCAAAGATGTTCAATTTTGGAGAGTCTATATACAGTTTAGACAATGCAATGATTAGCTTTAATTTCTAAAGACTGGCATGGCTGAAGACTGTGACCAGAGTGCACGCTTGCTTCGATGTCCTGTGTAGTATGGTTATTCAGCCAGCAAGATCTGCAAACATTTGAGTGATTTCAAAGGAAAGCCTATGTAGTTTTCAATTTAAGCTAAAGGCAGTTGGATGGTATTTCAACTGTCAGAATTAAAATGTATTTCATCAGTGGGGAAAACTTTCTACCAGCTATTCAAAAAGAGATAGTTTAGAGCAAGCTTTGATGACTAAATTCCAGCATCCAGTGATTTGAAGTAGCCATTTGGTTAGATTCACTCCAGCATCAATATATTCAGAAGCTGGTAGTACAGGTCGATCAGTGGCAGAGTCCTACAGGCCTGTAAAGTTTCCTGGTGGATGGTTAGTGCTGAGAAAAAGTGGACTGAGAAATGAATATTCAAAGACAGCCTGGAGTGTATGGAGGCTCTAAACTGGATCCAAAGCAACATTAGGTTGTTGCTAGTATGTTTATGGGATGTAATAGATCTCTATGTCCTACTCTGTGGCCTGAACTCCCCAAAATAAAGTTCCCTACCGAGGTCCCCTACCGAGAACCAGTTCTTTCCATCCATTGACTATCACTTGAGATGAACACATCAGGAGGCATTTCCTGATTCTATGTAGCGTGAGGTTGGGTGAGCAATGTCATCACAAAACCAAGTTGCAAATGAACATTTCATAAAAGCTCTCCTATTTGCAGATCTGCTCACTTTCACATAAAATACATTATTTCAGTCTCCGTTTTCCACAGTTTTCTCCTCTATATTAGTTAGTGTTGTATAACCTCTTCAGATGATCGCGTGAGGCATAAGTGGATTCTTTTTCCCTTGGAAATATCTGATGGGTAACATTTGGAGATGCATCCAATCTGAGCAGTTTTTAAATTTTTCTGACATGCATAAAGGTCATACATTATTTAAACACAGGGAGGAAAAAATAGCATATATAGATTTAACACAGAGTAAAGTAGGCCTCATCTCTCCAACTAGTTATGCCTTACTTGAACTTCTTACTTACACTGCTTACTTGAACTTCAGTTACCAAGTGACACATGACTAACAGACCAAAGTATGCTCAAATTGTACAGTCATTATATTCTTAAGACAATTTCTTTACATTATGGATCATGCACTTATACAGGAAGGATGGTTAGGGAAATCATCCCATTGATAAATAATAGAACAAATGCTATTAAAGTTTGCAAGCTTGAGTTTAGTTTTAGGGCAGTCCATGTGGAAGTTGTTTTATTCAACAAAAGAAGACTGATGAGAAGAGATTCTAATGTCTTGAACATCCATTGCTTGGATGGGAGAAGAGGCTCATTAATCAGAAGCCTTGCACCAACCCTTCCTCCCCACTCCATCCCACCCACCACACAGATCATATGAATTGTCCGGCTAAGGCTACAGGTATACATTAGATATCAGGACATAACTTAGACCTTGGGCTACCATGATTTGTGGAGACTGACAAAGCTGATATATTTGATAAACTTTGTAAAATATCCTTAAATCTGTTTTTAAAAGATTTTTAAAAACAAGCTTCAGTGAGACAATGGCACATGCTTCAAGCTATTAAACATATGTTTGTGTTTTCCTGAATAGGGATGCTTTCCAGAATGAGGGCCTTAATGAGGGCTTATACTGACTAGGGGTGGAGTGAAATTTCAGAGGAATACAATTCCCCTGGTGAAATTAATAAGAGTTGTGGGTGTTAATCTTGGTGTCCGGACCAAATTCCAACTCAAATAATTATGTTCTGGCTATTCCAATTGCATCTTTACACACCTAAGTTAATAGTGTTGGAAGGTTTTAATTAGTATTTGTAAAATACATTGTAAAGTGATCTTTAGATTAAAGGTGCTACCTAGGATGACAAATAGAGGACAAAAAAAAGAAGTATTCCCTTAGTTAAATATTTACCATATTAAGTTTAAAATTATTCTACATGGGGCTGGTAGCACTGCTTATTAAGGTTTCCCAACACATAAGATCCTGTTTTGAGTTGCTTATTATTTTGTCACATTGTTTGAGCTAAAATTGTACATGCCAAGTGTCTGCCTCAGGCTGAACTCTTCTGGAAATTTTCAGCCAAAACGGTTCAACAATTTCTGAGAATGAAGCGGAGAGAAAATATATTGCTTGTCCCACATTAACAAATTCTGGCAACCTTTTAATTGAACAGTTCCAACATCCCCAGGCTTTGGAGCAGGAACTTGAAATTTGGCAGAGGATGTGCCTTTCGCTGTCCCTGTAAACAACTGCCCAAATTTGACCAAGTTATAAGCCTTTGAAAAATTGCAGTTTGCATGTGGGCAGTAGGGACTTCTTCAAGTTTAGTGGCTAAAATCTCCAAAAAATCCATCTTCACTGAGCATGCTCAAGTCTGGACTGGACTGAGCATGCTCCCTCTATCCCAAGGCTTACTGGGGCAAAATCAGACTTTCCCATAATGGCTGCACCAGGCCACATTGGGGCCTTGCCCTGGAATTTAAATCATGGAGCCTGTCCTTCCTGTGTTCTCAGTGACACCCACCTGCCACCCACCACCCCAGTGATCACACCCAGGAAGTGTGGAGCAGGGTCCATCTATCACTGTAGTAAGTATCTACACTACTGTGGTACCACTGTGGCTTTCTAGTATAGGCATACCCAATGTTATTTTAACATAGGAGGGTTTTTTTTGGTGTAATATAGGATAGAGATGGTAGAACACTGCAAAAACTTCAGACATGAAAGGCCTATGGACTTCTTCTGGTCCTACAAAAAACTCTAAATTTCATCACTGCTTAACCAGAGTCTAGAAGCGACAAGGATATGCATTCTGAATATAATGACAATAACATTGTTAACTTTTAAAACACAGGACAAGGTACTGACTAAATCAATTGTGCTTTTAAAGAAGTTGGATACAATTCTAGGAAGTTCATCAGGAGAAGCCTATTTTTAAAAATAATTAAGTATTGAACTTTAAAGCAATAAATCTTGCTGAGATGTTAATTAACTTTTTCAAATAACACAACTTGTATCTACTATAGGTATTTCTACACAACTTATTACCATAATATTTTGCTTATATGTTAAAAAGGTATATCTAGGCACAAATCTATGCAGGTTTTTTGCATGAGCAATTCACATGTGACATTTTTACAAATGCTCTAAAAATTTAAGCCCGAGCATCTACATTATCTGGGTTGGCTTTCCATATGAAAGCAATACCTCTCATTTCAATTGCTGGATTCTCCATGTACTCACACTCATGAGAATTTCCAGCCCAAAAAGAATTGAAAGTTCAACGATCTGCATTCAAAAAATGCATCCCAAAGCGTCATTAGAAAGCCCTGAACCTCTGCAATGACTCTATACACACCCGCTCTGTCAGCAGAGTACTAACAGAACTATACTGACAGGGCTTCCACAGTCAGTACCTTTAGTAAAGAATCCCCTTAAAGAGCCTGACTGCCTAACTTATTCCTTTTTAATTCTGTCTCCCATAGTGGTGCTGCAGTGTGCTTACCGACTTGGATCCCCAAACTATGGAGAACCCAACTCCAGAGTCTGAGGGAAAGGGGAATGCTGCTGTAGAATTAGTTGTCTTTGTTCTTTGTTGCAAGCTGAGATCCTTTCCCTTATGTACACGATATCTTTCCAGAAAATCAGGCCCTAAGGCACTAGCGTTCCTCCTCTTGCAAGTACCCGCCCCCCAAAAAGTTGGTTTTCTGTCATTCAATCCACTGATAAAGCCAAAAGGCCTGGAATTTAAAACTTGGTTCTGAAATTGAATTCCTTAGAGAACTCATTGAATCTCTTCTCAGCCTAATTCCTTCTCACTACCATTATCTGTATAATAGTGATAACAATTTTAACTGATCCATAGCCAACTAGGAGCCCCAGCAGAGCAGAACAATTTAAATGTCATGTAACTAGAATTGGTCAAAAAAAGGAAAACAATTTTATGAAAAAAATTGAAATTTTGAAGTTATTCCCATTTTGCAAAGTTCTGCAGTATATTAAAAACCGAGAGCTTACAATTTTTACACTTTACACAGGTCAGGGGTTTTCCTGGACCTGCCTGTAGCATAAGGGGACTCTGTAGGGGAAGCATGTGATGGAGGTCTAGCAGCCGTAAGTCAGTCTACAAAAATCAGCCTAGGGCAAGGTGGGGTGAGTTGTGCCTCTCTGCATTTGGAAGAAGCCTGCTTCTCTCTCTCTTTGTGTGTGTGTGTGTTCCTGTGTGTTAAGTTTATGGATTTTAAGAAATAAAACAGCATTACACTGCAACTTTCCAGCAAGAGTTTTTTATATTTTTATCTAATTTCTGTTTTTATGCCAGGAACATAACTGATTCAAAATAGACCCATTTTATGACACTTTCTGGTGTATTTCTTACAGAAATGTATTAAAATTGTTGTCTAAATTATTCATTTAGTGAAAACCTAGTTTTCAGTAAGAAAATATGGGATTTGATCTATTAATATTTTCAATAATGATTTCAAAAACTATTTTAGTAAAAATTTCGGTAAAATATCTAGAAAATTGGCAAAAAATGATTATGATGATTGATTGATTGATTGATGATGACAGTTTTTGTTTTTAAGAAAAGGCCATTTTTTGAGGAAGAGAGAAGACTTGTGTAAAACTTTTAAACAGCCCTAATGGTGTCGGCAGGGTCACCAGTGTTGCCTGATCTTTAGATTATGTATTAATTATATTGATAACTGGGGTTTCTTAAGTAATCACTTTGATGGTTGCCAGGGTCTTGCCCCAAGATAAGGCCCAGTATTATTCAAATAATTCTACAGTTGGGAACCCTGATGTGCACAGTTGCACCACTCACACTATAGGAACTCTTATATTTACAAATATAGTTTATTAATACATTTAGCACGGTCACAAACACCCCAACTTAGTAAGATAGAGATACTACAGAATGTACATCTGCACACCATTTCCTGTAGAACAACCTGAAGTGTTAGCCATCATCTTCCTCATCACCATCACCTTCCCAATCATCACTAGTGGCCATCATTCTGGCACCTCCCAAGGACTACATCTCTCTCTCCTAGCGCCCCTATGCTGGGATGCCACTTTTATAATATGTTACGCTACTGCCGTTATGTTCAATGCATATACAGTAGGGGATTTTCCCCTTCTCGTTATTTGTATTTCCTCAACCTTACTAATGTTGGAGTGTCTTTTTCCTATAGGTTAGTATACCAATGATCTCAACTTATTATCATATATGTCCATTCATTACCATGGCCCTTTTGTGGTTATATATTGCATTTGTTATTTCTGTCAAAACAGGTTATTTCAGTTCTTTCCAAGTTCCAAGTTGTGGTGTACCTGTTAAGTTTAAAAGGGTATGAACTTAGGAAAGCCCCTATTGCAACCTGCTTTAACATATCTTCTATGTTAAAGGTTGCAGTCATACATGGACCTTATGCTTTAGCTCATCACCATCTATCTAAATAAAAGGTCCCAAACATACTTATGCTAACTTTGCCTTAGCTCACCACACAGGATGTGGCCTGCAGGTCCCTTGTGTTACAGCCAAAATATACTCTAATAGAAACCTATAATAATAAAACAAATAATCAAATCCATAAGAAACTTATAATATACATATATAAATACATACATACATATACATATAGGCAAGCAAGCAGGCTAGCCTTAAATGTAATCATGTACCATTATGTATGTCAGTTCATTGCCAGGACACTTGTGTGGTTGAATTATTTACCTGTGGTCAGAACTTCCCCTTAAACTCTATTTTCAGCTCCCCAAATACTTGGGGTTTTCTGTTGGGCCGTTTATCTGTGCAAAGTCTATCTGTTCAAAGTTCATAAGTCTCTAGCCTTATACTAACTTGCTGAAGCTAATATCTTACAGGATACAGGCCTGTAGGTTTCTTGCATTACTGCTAAATATAATGCAAAGCAGAATATAATGCAAAGCAGTGAATATAATAAAGGCAAACTAGTCCACTGGCCTACACTGGGTTCTGCCTGCTCCAGAAGCACAGGCCCCTAAACACTCAGCTCAGGGACTATTAAATTACCATTACTTTCTAAAAGGAAAAAAGCATGCTGCTAAGTTGGGAAGAGTTTCTGAACAAAGGAATAGGCGGTAGCAAAATTTTGTGCCAGATCATATATCATTTTATGATTTGACAATATTGAGTGAAGACAGATTGCCAATGAAAATATTAATAAAATTTAGAATTAAAACACTTAGTGTTAACAACAAATCTTTTGTTAGAAGAAGTAATGCTTAACAATTTACCAATAGAAGATTAAGTACTTTTGGCAAAAAACTGAAAGTCGTTAGCTAAAAGACACATTAACAAAGAAAATTTTGTTTTGCAATCTAATGCCGAACTTTGGTTAGGTAACAAGTATACATCCAGCCATGCCTCTCTCTGCATGACCTCTCAAATTAATTCGTAAATTAGAGAACAAACTGTCTTTCACTCTGAGATCTCTTTTTGGTCCTATCGTCACATAGTCTTTGGTCTTTACGAGTACGGAGTATTATTTTAATTTTCAACTTGCAGTAAGTTTAACAAATGCACACTCAGAAGCCAGCTGGCTCCATACCATTCCATTTCTTTAAAACAAAGCTTTGTTTGTTTGTTCCCCACTTCAAATCTCTGAGAAACTTCCACTTTTACTGAAAAAAATGCCAATGTTGTGCCAAAAGAAAGGCTTATTATAAAACTAATGATTGCCACAAGCTAATAAGAATCTTTCTGCACCTATCTAAATAAAGCTCAATATCTGGCAGATAATTTCACCCTCTGCTTTTGAACACACATAAAAAATAGATCACTATTTAAAAAAATACTTTTATAACGTGATTAGGTTTTGGTAACTAATAGTGCAGACACCTAAAAATGACAGGTTTCAGAGTAGCAGCCATGTTAGTCTGTATTCGCAAAAAGAAAAGGAGTACTAGTGGCACCTTAGAGACTAACCAATTTATCTGAGCATAAGCTTTCGTGAGCTACAGCTCACTTCATTGGATGCATTCAGTCAAAAATACAGTGAGGAGATTTATATACACACAGAACATGAAAAAATGGGTGTTATCATATACACTGTAAGGAGAGTGATCACTTAAGATGAGCTATTACCAGCAGGAGAGCAGGCGGTTGGAGGGGGGGAGAAAACCTTTTGTAGTGATAATCAAGGTGGGCCATTTCCAGCAGTTAACAGGAACACCCGAGGAGCAGTGGGGGGGGGGGAATAAACAGGGGGAAATAGTTTTACTTTGTGTAATGACACATCCATTCCCAGTCTCTATTCAAGCCTAAGTTAATTGTATCCAGTTTGCAAATTAATTCCAATTCAGCAGTCTCTCGTTGGAGTCTGTTTTTGAAGTCTTTTTGTTTTAATATTGCGACCTTTAGGTCTGAGATCGAGTGACCAGAGAGATTGAGGTGTTCTCTGACTGGTTCATATTCTGACCTATTCATGATGACGACAGCACCTCTTTTGTCAGCCTTTTTGATTATAATGTCAGAGTTGTTTCTGAGGCTGTGGATGGCATTGTGTTCTGCACGGCTGAGGTTATGGGGCAAGTGATGCTGCTTTTCCACAATTTCAGCCCGTGCACGTCAGCGGAAGCACTCTATGTAGAAGTCCAGTCTGCTGTTTCGACCTTCAGGAGGAGTCCACCCCGAATCCTTCTTTTTGTAGTATTGGTAGGAAGGTCTCTGTGGAAGGTCTCTAAGAGTATGGTTGGATAGATTGACAATATTGCTGGGTGGGTTTAGGGAACCATTGCTGTGGCCTCTTGTGGGATGTAGTAGTTTAGATAGTTTAGTGTCCTTTTTCTTTTGTAGAGAAGCAAAGTTCTGCCCTTCCACCCCCACGTATCCAACTATACTCTTAGCCCAGCAGAAGAATCTGTCCTATCTCGGGGCCTCTCCTTCTGCCCCTCCACCCCCATGAAGATGATACAGTTCTGTGGTGACCTAGAATCCTATTTTCGACATCTCCAACTCAAGGAATATTTCCAACACACCTCTGAACAACATACTAATCCACAGAGACCTTCCTACCAACACTACAAAAAGAAGGATTCGGGGTGGACTCCTCCTGAAGGTCAAAACAACAGACTGGACTTCTACACAGAGTGCTTCCGCTGACGTGCACGGGCTGAAATTGTGAAAAAGCAGCATCACTTGCCCCATAACCTCAGCCATGCAGAACACAATGCCATCCACAGCCTCAGAAACAACTCTGACATCATAATCAAAAAGGCTGACAAAAGAGGTGCTGTCGTCATCATGAATAGGTCGGAATATGAACAAGAGGCTGCTAGGCAGCTCTCCAACACCACTTTCTATAAGCCATTACCCTCTGATCCCACTCAGGGTTACCAAAAGAAACTACAGCATTTACTCAAGAAACTCCCTGAAAAAGCACAAGAACAAATCTGCACAGACACACCCCTGGAACCCCGACCTGGGGCATTCTATCTCCTACCCAAGATCCATAAACTGGAAATCCTGGATGCCCCATCATCTCAGGCATTGGCACCCTGACAGCAGGATTGTCTGGCTATGTAGACTCCCTCCTCAGGCCCTACGCTACCAGCACTCCCAGCTCTCTTCAAGGCACCACTGACTTCCTGAGGAAACTACAATCCATCGGTGATCTTCCTGAAAACACCATCCTGGCCACTATGGATGTAGAAGCCTTCTACACCAACATTCCACACAAAGATGGACTACAAGCCATCAGGAACAGTATCCCCGATAACGTCACGGCAAACCTGGTAGCTGAACTTTGTGACTTTGTCCTAACCCATATCTATTTCACATTTGGGGACAATGTATACCTTCAAATCAGCGGCACTGCTATGGGTACCCGCATGGCCCCACAGTATGCCAACATTTTTATGGCTGACTTAGAACAACGCTTCCTCAGCTCTCGTCCCCTAACACCCCTACTCTACTTGCGCTACATTGATGACATTTTCATCATCTGGACCCATGGAAAAGAAGCCCTTGAGGAATTTCACCATGATTTCAACAATTTCCATCCCACCATCAACCTCAGCCTGGACCAGTCCACACAAGAGATCCACTTCCTGGACACTATGGATGGTCACATAAACACCACCCTATACTGGAAAGCTACTGACCGCTATTCCTACCTACATGCCTCCAGCTTTCACCCAGACCACACCACACGATCCATCATCTACAGCCAAGCTCTACGGTACAACCGCATTTGCTCCAACCCCTCAGACAGAGACAAACACCTACAAGATCTCTATCAAGCATTCTTACAACTACAATACCCACCTGCTGAAGTGAAGAAACAAATTGACAGAGCCAGAAGAGTACCCAGAAGTCACCTACTACAGGACAGGCCCCAACAAAGATAATAAGAGAACACCACTAGCCATCACCTTCAGCCCCCAACTAAAACCTCTCCAACGCATCATCAAGGATCTACAACCTATCCTGAAGGACGACCCATCACTCTCACAAATCTTGGGAGACAGGCCAGTCCTTACCAACAGACAGCCCCCCAACCTGAAGCAAATACTCACCAGCAACCATACACCACACAACAGAACCACTAACCCAGGAACCTACCCTTGCAACAAAGCCCGTTGCCAACAGTGTCCACATATCTATTCAGGGACACCATCATAGGACCTAATCACATCAGCCACACTATCAGAGGCTCGTTCACCTGCACATCTACCAATGTGATATATGCCCTCATGTGCCAGCAATGCCCCTCTGCCACGTACATTGGTCAGACTGGACAGTCTCTACGTAAAAGAATAAATGGACACAAATCAGATGTCAAGAATTATAACATTCATAAACCAGTCGGAGAACACTTCAATCTCTCTGGTCACTCGGTCTCAGACCTAAAGGTTGCAATATTAAAACAAAAAGACTTCAAAAATAGACTCCAACAAGAGACTGCTGAATTGGAATTAATTTGCAAACTGGATACAATTAACTTAGGCTTGAATAGAGACTGGGAGTGGATGGGTCATTACACAAAGTAAAACTATTTCCCCATGTTTATTCCCCCTCTCCCCCACTGCTCCTCGGGTGTTCCTGTTAACTGCTGGAAATGGCCCACCTTGATTATCACTACAAAAGGTTTTCTCCCCACTCCGACCCCCCGCTCTCCTGCTGGTAATAGCTCATCTTAAGTGATCACTCTCCTTACAGTGTGTATGATAACACCCTTTTTTTCATGTTCTGTGTGTATATAAATCTCCTCACTGTATTTTCGACTGAATGCATCCGATGAAGTGAGCTGTAGCTCACGAAAGCTTATGCTCAGATAAATTGGTTAGTCTCTAAGGTGCCACTAGTACTCCTTTTCTTTTGACACCTAAGACGACATTCCCCATATCCCTGGTAGTTTTCCATACCATGCTCTTGAGTTCTGCTGTTTTGTCATTGTAACATTATGTTAGGTATAGGTTCAATTCTGTTATTAACAAGAGGGCAGATAACCAGGCTCAATCATTTTTTTAAATTGAAGTTTAGTCAGCATAATAAAGAAAGGCAAATATGTCAGCAGTCCTGGGAAGCAGTCCTGCAGCCATATCCATTCCAAACTATCTTTCAGAAACTCACCCCTCTATATATCAGACTTACAAAAAAAAAAGACAAAGAAAATTCCATTCTCATGATCTTTCAACCCATGAGTTCCTTTCATGATATCTCAATTTATATAATTGATAAGCTAAAGACACTGTTCAACAAATCATTACCTCATCACACCCTGAAGGTATCTGTAATAAGCATTCCCTTTCTTGGTTTCCTGGACATATTTTCTAAGGGTCAGTGGATCAGAGCAAGAGGTCACACACAATCCATCACTCAACACCATATTGATATTTAGCCTGAGTACAAAAGATTATAGATACAAAGCATCTACAAAGCATCACAGAAGTCTGGTCCATCTGCTAACAATGATGAGCCAATTCTCTGGGACCACCTGAGCTGTGGTTTATGCAGTACCTAACTGGAAGTGGGGAAAGATAACTGGCTATGCCCCCTCCTACTCTGACAAACAACCTCATTCCTGGTGAGTAGGAGGAGGTCACACAGGACACCATTAGAATCAGGAAATTTCAACATATCCAAGGAAAAGGAACCTTAACAATACAGGGGCCCTTCTAGCCTCTTGGATAATATTCAGATATCTAGAAAAAGATGTACTTTGAGCAACTTCTTAGCGTCTTTAACTCCTAAGGTCCTGGGACCCAGTTAGGAGTTTTCCCTCTATGGACGGAATACACACAACGGACTTAGGATGAGCACTACATCACCTTACATTTAGGCACTGTGGCAGGGGCGCACTCCACTCCTGCCACTTGCCAGACAAACAAGATATTTGGAAACCTTTCAGTAAAACACACAGTGATCTATTTACAAAGTTTGTTCCCACCATCTTTACAGGTTGTGCAACAGCTTTAACAGTATCATGGGGATATAAGAAACCTGAGCCCAGCAGAGACCTCCTGTGGCCTTGGCTCAACCAGGTCATTCACTTTCTCTCCCTCTCTGCACTTCCTTCTTGTGTCTTTGTACCTTCTGAATTAATGAGATAGTATGCTCTTTCCAGCTTACCCTCAATCTATTAATTTGGCACAATTTCCATACTTAGGTGTGCTCAGGGCAACTAATTGAAGTTGCAGTGATCAGAGTGCTGGATTAGCTGCTGTTGCCCAGAACTCTGTCACAGGCAGCCTATCAACTGGAATTCACAATGCTGAATTAGAGACCCAGGCTCCCTATAAAATGCATGGGGAAAGTTAGGTGCCTAAAAACAGGATTCATAGATGCCAGAATGCTGAGCAGGAAGCCACCTAAGTTAGCCAGGAGAAATGCTATGCAGAAGGGTATGACCTAAGTCCCACCCTTAAGAGGGAGTTAGGTACCTCCGACTGCTTGGAATTCACAGCTATGAACTCTCTTGTGGAGTTAGGTGCCTAAGCCAGGTCAGTCCATTTTCAAGAAAAAACCCAGAAGGGGGAGGTGGAAGTGCCCTCGCTGCTTTTATCTATTAGCCAAGTGGCTAGAACATTTACCCAGAATTTAGGAGACCAAGGTTCAAATCTCCACTCTTCCTGATGTTAAGCAGGTTTGAAACCAAATCTCCCCACTCCTAAATGAGTGCCTTAGTCACTAGAGGATGGTTTACTGGGGGAGAGGATCCTCTCTTCTGTTGAAGCTGTTCCACTTTGTATGAAATACTTAAATGTCCATTGGGCCAGAGACAGATTGATTCTATAACCCAGTAGTTAGAGCACTCACTTGGGGTGTATGGGTAGGTCTACACTGCAAATAGACACCCAGGACTCTGGCTTGGACTAAGGGCTATTTATATGGGCAGCAGGTACAGCCCCACTTCAGGGAAGCTAGCCCCCAGCTCTGCCCCTTCCACCTGCCTGCCCCGCCCCCAACCCCCGTGGCCAGAGCCCCGAGACTCCCTGCCCCTCTCGCAGCCTGAGCCCCCCTTCTTTCTCTATTCTGGAAGAAGAACCTGAGCTTTTGCTATGCCCCATGCAGGTTCCAGGGTGGCTAAGGAGGTGGTATGTTTTACTCAGCATCCCAGGTTCATCAGTAATCTCCCTGGAATCCAGGGAGATTATTAATGAACCCAAGAAGCTGAATAGCACATACTGCCTCCTCAGCCACCCCAGAACCTGCATGGGGCATAATAAAAAGTAAAAAATTCCTCCCTGCCAAACCCGCAACCCGGGTCCCATGGCAGTGGCTGGGGGCATGCTGTGTGGCAGCTAGATGTCTAAGTCCCTTTTGTGCATTTCACCCTTTCTTTCTATCCCTTAAAATAAAGGATCACCCTTATTATTGGAATTTCTTTTGTTTAATGTTCTTATTTTTCCCATTGGCATCTCAATTCAGCAACTTTTGGAACAATGAGAAGTAGCAAGATTGGGGGAAAAGGAAATTTAAAGGGAAATAAAAAGAAACCCAAGACACACAGATGAGGCTTCCCTAGGAAAAGAACTTAATTAGTAAATCATTTTTTTAAAATGCTGTGGTGACTGTAGGCTTGAAAAATCAAAGTTTACTTTACTGTACACTCCTAAAATAACTTTTAAAATATATTTTGAGCTAAAAAGTATAATATCCAGTATATATTACTGATCTGTTGTGAGCCTGGTTATCTCTAAGAAGTACTCACATACTATGCTGGTGGCTCTCATAAGAACTTATATAGATCAATGTACTGTAGTAAAGCACTGAGGTCACCAAAGTCCTCTGATGTGGGAGAATGATTCATTTGAATTAGCAAATACATTCATGTTGTCAGGCAGTGCTATACATAGCTACACTTCATAATACAAACTTCTCAGGAAAAATTTGTAAACCCAATCCTGCAAACATTTAGACAAGTGAGTAATTTTACTTAGGCGAGTAACATCATTGACTTCAATGGGATTACTGACTTGCATAAAGTACATGCCTAAGTATTTGCAAGATTGGGTTTACTAATTTTTCCTGAGAAGTCAAGTTATACCTCTATGTACCCACTTGTTTTTTTCTGAACAATGGAGTCAGATAGGGTCAAATGTTCAAATTACATCATGTTTAGTGGTGCCAGGAGTTAAGCTCAAACTATTGTTTGCTATTGATCCCAAAGAGAGGTTTTTTTGTCAGGGCATATCCTGCTGATGTTAGCTAATAATGAAGGTATCTGTCTCAATGAGATGTCTAAGTAAGTGTAAAATAGAGAAGAAGATATTCGCTCTAATTCTTGTCTTTAACAGGAAAATGTGTTGCTCATGAATAGCTTTTGCAATTTGTTTGCTGCATCAGAGTCAAGTTCTCAGACGTCAACAGGATTAATTTAAAGATATGTGGGAGGACCAGAGAGATTAAATGTTTCAAGGTCATTTAGAAATGTGGAAGGGAAGTCCTTGCACTGTCACAAGTCCTCCCTGACACAGGAGAAGTGAAGTCCAGTGGTTTAGCTTCAGTGTATGGTTGCCAACATTTGAATGTTTTCCTCCCACCCCACAGGAAGGCTCCAAAAAGTATGGAGGATTTTATGTAGGAGAATATTAGGAGACTTTTAGACTAGTAATAAAAATGTAGAATATTAAACTAACCAACATCCATGATGGGTGTCAGTTTTGATTTAAAGCAAAAATAATTACTTTTATATTGATGTATTCATCACATTAACCTGTATTCATACCAATTTACTTTAGCACAGGAATTCGAATAAACAAACCACTGATGCCTTCCAAAATAACTTTTCCATAAAAATATTAAACAGGCAAATCCAAAAACTTTATATTCCCCAGAACTTGGGGCCTTTTCTGATGCCTGTTGAAGTCAGTGGAAATCCTTCCAGTGATTTTAATGGGAAAGTGTATCATTAAACATTAAAAAAATAAGAAGTATCAAAAGCATTTACTGAAACCATAGAAATTAGTCAGCATCAGAAGAGACTCATTTTAGTTTGAGGTTCTGAGCATTGTTAGTCTGGGTAATTTTTGCCAGTAGTTTTTTGACAGATTCTGGATCCCAATGATAGATCAGGAATTCTGGAAATAAAATGTATGTTCTGCATGGACAAGGAGGAAAACTTCATCTGTCTCATTAATACCCATTTATTTTTAATTAGTCTGAGCAATCATCTTTGCATCCAAGTTTGTAGATTCAAGTCTTGGGGGGAAAAAATCAAAATAAATTTTTATAAAGAATCCTTTGTTTGTCTAGCTGATAGTAAGCCTCTCTGATTTTCCATCAGGTCTATTAATTTAAAATCAATAGTTCTAGCACTCATTAGTTCAGAGCTTTTGGGTACAACTCTTTTGGTGCTGTGATAAGACTTCTCAATATTAATAGGATCTTTTGCTACATTTAAATAATCTTGTGATTAAGGTAGTGGACTAAGACTCAGGAAATTTGGAGTCAATTGCCAGCCCTGCCACAGACTTCCTAGCTACCCTTGGCACAAGTTGTTTAATCTCTCTGTCTCAGTTCCCCATCTGAAGATAAGGATAATACTCTTTCTTCCACCCTTTTTTCTTGTGTATTTAGATTGTGAGCTCTGAGATAGGGACTGATTTACTGTGTGCCTAGCACAATGGGGCTTCCATATTAGCTCTAGGCACTACTGTAATACAACTCAAGAATGGTCATCTACATGCATTAATTTAGGAACAAGCTGTGGAGAGGTGAAGGTGATGTGAAGGTTACAATCACATAGCAGTGATTTGAGTACATAGTACCTTTCAAAATCATTCACAACTTAAAAAAAAAGAGGTAAACCTAGAAAATTCAGTGTTTCAAAAAGCTCATTTGAATAAATGGAAGTTCATAATTAAGATACCCCAACTACTTAAGCTCTGCCTATATAGAGAGGCCAGCCTTCCATCTTTCTAGGTAGATCAGTGGTTCTCAACCTACTTATCGTTGTGGGCAGCATATGCAGCCCATAAAGTGTTGCGTGGGCCACAGGTTGAGAACCACAGTGCCCCCCACCTTATCCTCCACCCCAAACCCTATGCCCAGTGCCCTCTGCCAGGAGACCCCAACACAGAGTGGGACCAGGAGCGAAGAGCCAGGCACAGGGCAGGGGGAAGGACCCTGACCCCGGACCTTGCTGCGCAGGGACACCACAGTGCAGGGCTGGAGGGAAGCCAGGACCCAGACCATGAAACCCGTCACAGTCCTGGACCATGCTATGCAGGGCTGAGCAGCAGCCGAGACCCTGGACCCTGCTGCGTGCGGCCGGGCAGCAACTTGCTGGCTGCCTGGACCCTGGAGCCTGCTGTGTGGGGCCAGGCGACAGCCCGCCAGCTGCCCAGAATCCAGAGCTTGCTGGCTGTTTGGACCCCAGAGCCTGCCACATGAAGCCGGCAGCAGCCGGCAGCCCGGAGCCTGCTGCCTTTAGCATACAGCTGAACTGGGCTGCAGCTGTGTGCTAATTGGGCCACATGCAGCCCACGGGCCATAAGTTGAGAACCACTGCAGTAGATTATCAGAAGCATGCATCACAAAATACAGGTTTATAATTTGTTTCCTATATACACATATCTCTCTGATACACAGTGGTGAATACCTCTTCTGAGTTGCTTAATGCCCTCAGCACCTTCCAGATTGGGCCCCTGTTGGAAAAAAGGGCAAATGATTGGCTTCAGTTATTCTCTAATCAACAATATTACATTGTGTATGACCATAAAGTTGGCCATAGACCAGTACAACCACTATACAAGTAATGTATTCTACATTTTTGGTCACTGATCGTTCTTTGTGATGGATGGTTAAAGTAGTAGATGAGTTTCTGATTTTCATGGTGCAAAATTATGGTTGTTTAGCTATCTTAATTAAATTTCCATACTTCAAAATGTCTGCGGGTATGGACATGTGTCAGCCTAGAGCATCCCCACCCCACCCACTCATGGGCTAAGCTAAGGTAACCCTCAGGCACCTTCCCTAAGCTCTTTTAGTTCTTTGTAATGACTTACTCTTAGATACAAACAAGATTCTCCCTTTGTGAGGTCTTATTAATTTAGTTCTTTTCCAAAACACAGACTGTCAAGGATCCTTCCCCACTCTGAGCTCTAGGGTACAGATGTGGGGACCTGCATGAAAACCCCCTAAGCTTATTTTTACCAGCTTAGGTTAAAACTTCCCAAGGTACAAGCTGTTTTACCTTTTCCCTTGGACTTGCTGCCACCACCAAGTGTCTAACAGATATATAACTGGGAAAGAGCCCACTTGGAAACGTCTTTCCCCCCAAATCCTCCCCAAACCCTACACCCCCTTTCCTGGGGAAGGCTTGATAAAAATCCTCACCCATTTGCATAGGTGAACACAGACCCAAACCCTTGGATCTTAAGAACAATGAAAAAGCAATCATGTTCTTAAAAGAAGAATTTTAATAGAAGTAAAAAGTAAAAAAGAATCACCTCTGTAAAATCAGGATGGTAAATACCTTACAGGGTAATTAGATTCAAAACACAGAGAATCCCTCTAGGCAAAACCTTAAGTTACAAAAAGACACAAAAACATGAATCTATGTTCCATTCAGCACAGCTTATTTTCTCAGCCATTTAAACAAACAGAATCTAACGCAATCTAGCTAGATTACTTACTAAGTTCTAAGACTCCATTCCTGTTCTGTCCCCAGCAAAAGCATCACACAGACAAAGCAAACCTTTGTTTCCCCCCCCCTCCAGCTTTGAAAGTATCTTGTCTCCTTATTGGTCATTTTGGTCCGGTGCCAGCAAGGTTATCCTATCTTCTTAACCATTTACAGGTGAAAGGGTTTTTCCTCTGGCCAAGAGGGATTTTAAAGGTGTTTACCCTTCCCTTTATATTTATGACACACATTTCTTCACCGCACAGGTGCCACCATCCCCCATCATTCAGGAGCAACACAGCTCTCTTTCTTGGGGTCTGCATTAGTTCAGTTAGCTAGCTGTAACATTAAAACCAGCTTCTTCCCCAGCTGCCTCCCTTTATAGTTCAGTCCCTGTCCTCCCTGGGCTGAGGGGTGAGCCAGGTATGCTCCTATTGCTGTCTCTCTTGGTTTTTTTTCTTTTTTTTTAAATGATGAAGCAGATTTATCTGAAGAGTCTATACCTGCCATCAACTATAATTCCTAAATACTTAGCCGTTTATATTTTCTCACTCTGTTCTGTGTCCTTTAGATAATGTAATAACACCATCCAATTTCCCTGATATTTCTACTAAATACCATGATGTAATTTTTGTTACCGTATGATATTTGAATTCCTCAGAAAGCTTTTCCCTTTCTTTATCAAAGCTCTTACATACCCTAAAAAGATCACCAATTGTTTCTTCTGCCTTACAGATCCATAGTCCATCTTTGTGTCTATTTATTCAAAAAAGATTTTTGTTTAAGACACAATGGCCAGTATTCTAAACAAGAGCACTTATTAGTTCTATCCAGGCCCTGAAGTATGTCATTATCCTCAACTGCAGGGCATATTTCAAAAAACCTTCTTCCTCTTTTTTCATTAGTCTAAATTTTTTGGTTTCAGAGTAGCAGCCGTGTTAGTCTGTATCCACAAAAAGAAAAGGAGTACTTGTGGCACCTTAGAGACTAACAAATTTATTTGAGCATAAGCTTTCATAAGCTACAGCTCACGTCATCGGATGCATTCAGTGGAAAATACAGTGGGGAGATCTATATACACAGAGAACATGAAACAATGTGTGTTACCATACACACTGTAATGAGAGTGATCAGGTAAAGTGAGCTATTACCAGCAGGAGAGCGGGCGGGGGGGGGGAGAAAACCTTTTGTAGTGATAATCAAGGTGGGCCATTTCCAGCAGTTGACAAGTGTTAGGATATAGATATTCAGGCCTGTCTGTAAAGGCTATACTCTAAGAATTTAGGTGTATTCTTATCACTTAGCTAGTTATAGAGGCATAAAAGAAAGAATCAAAATCACTGTCTGCCGGTGTAAGGTCCTTCTCTTACTAGGACAGTCTGAGGCCCTGTGCTTAGGCTAAGGCCTTTGGCTAAGCAGCAGAGGCAGTCATAAGCTGGGAAGCAAATGGTCACATCCTCACATTCCAAACTAGTCATATTGAAAGAAGGTGCTATTGGGCTGTTAGGAATACAGTCTTGTCCTGATAGTGCCTATCACCTCCAGAGAAAGGGAAGAGCCTAGAAGATGTAAAAGGAAACTTAGTTTGATAGCATCCTGTCTGGCAAGAACTCACTTATCAATAGTTGGGATGTGAAATCTTCATTTCTTTGTTGTTCTATCACTGTAGTCCCCATTTCCCTATTGTTTGTCTGTATAATCTCTGTCTGGTTCTGTGATTGTTTCTGTCTGCTGTATAAGTAATTTTGCTGGGTGTAAACTAATTAAGGTGTTGGGATATAATTGGTTACATAATCATGTTACAATATGTTAGGGTTGGTTAGTTAAATTTCAGGAAAATGATTGGTTAGGGTATAGCTAAGCAGAACTCAAGTTTTACTATATAGTCTGCAGTCAATCAGGAAGTGAGGGTGTGTGTGTGGGGGGGGGGGGGGGGAAATGGGAACAGCGAATGGGGGTTGGGAAATTGGAATCATGTTTTGATGAGGGCAGGAATGGGAATAGGGACACAAGTAAGGCTCTGTGGTGTCAGAGCTGGGAAGGGGGACACTAAGGAAGGAAACTGGAATCATGCTTGCTGGAAGTTCACCCCAATAAACATTGAATTTTTTGCACCTTTGGACTTCAGGTATTGTTGCTCTCTGTTCATGCAAGAAGGACCAGGGAAGTAAGTGGGTGAAGGAATAAGCCCCCTAATAGCTGATTGCAAAAGTTCCATGCAAATGTCTGTTCTCACTTTCTGGTGACATTGTAAATAAGAAGTGGGCTGCATTATCTCCTGTAAATGTAAAGAAACTAATTTGTCTTAGTGAGTGGCTGAACAAGAAGTAGAACTGAGTAGACTTGTAGGCACTGAAGTTTTACATTGTTTTGGTTTTGAGTGTAGTTACGTAACAAAAAGAAAAAAATCTACATTTGTAAATTGCACTTTCATGACAAAGATTGCATTACAGTATTTATATGAAGTGAATTGAAAAATACTATTTCTTTTATCATTTTTACAGTGCTAACATTTGTAATAAAAATATACAATTTGATTTAAATTACAAAACAATACTACATGAAAACGTAGAAAAACATCCAAAATATTTAATAAATTTCAATTGGTATTCTATTGTTTAACAGTGCGATTAAAACTGCGATTAATTTTTTTAGTTAATCACGAGTTAACTGCAATTAATAGACAGCCCTATTAGCTTTACTTTCCAGCCATTAAACCATGTTATATCTTTCTCTAACAAATAGTAGAGCCCTTTATCAAATACTTGTTCCCCATGTGGGTGCTTATAGACTCTAATCAAGTCATCCCTTAATCTTGGGGGCTGGGGAGAGAGGTCAAACTCAATAGATTGAGCTCCTGGAATCTATCTTTATAAGGTATGTTTCCTAATCCTTTAATTCTTCTCCTGACTCTTCTCTGAACCCTCTCCAATTTATCAACATCCATTATGGTTTGAGCACAAGCTGAACAGGAATTTGGATTATGTTCACAACTTTGCCACCAATTCATTGGGTGATTTTGAGCAAGTCATTTAATTTGTCTGTTTCAGATTTATGAAATGTGGATGATATTATATACCTAGCACACAAATTGCCAAGTATTACTACTTCATATTATTTTTGGACTTCCTTTTCAGTATAAGCCTTACAATCAATTTGTCAGCCAATGGGAAAATTTGACTGCCGGAACATCTGTAAGTACTCTACAATTAACAGAAATATTTCTGTTTTGATTTGCATAAACATTAGTGATAGATATTTGCTCTGTTCTTTTCTTTGAATAGAATCATCTGTGGAGAAATTTCACCGCACCTCTACAAAATACATTTCCTACTATATTTGAAGTTTTATCAGCACTGATAAGCACTAGCCAACACATGATGCAAAATAAAATAAAATAGGATACAGGGAATGCAATCAAGTCCAGCTCTAGCACTTTTGCGATTCCAAATGCCTTACCCTTTTACTACTGAAAATAAAATATTTTAAAATAAGTCTGAATAGTTGAGAACAGTATTATTGGGCTCATGAGTCAGAGAAGGGGACCAAGCAAACCCTTCCTGGTCCAAGTGGATGAAGAGGCTGGAGTGCACAAAGCACAAACTTGTCCTTTAGCACTCTTTGGTAGGGGTACAAACTAGAGCAGAAGGAATACAACCTGGGTCTCCTCTTCTTTGGATCCTTCTCTCTCATCCTTTTAGCCTATTACCTGAGCAGAGGGGCCAGAAGTGGGGGCATTCTGGTAACTTCAGGCAGAAGACAAACTGCTTCTTTCAGCCCCCACACATTTTGGTTTTTGTGTGACCAATATGTCCAAATTGAATCAAATTTTATCCAAATCACTAAATAACAAAAATTCTCTCACTCTCTTCCGGTAGGTGCTGGACACAAAACAAAATTGATGGGGGCTTCAGAAAGTGATGGCTGGTCCCTCATCAGCTATCCAATTACTTTTGATTCTGCCCCTTACAGCTACAGACTGGTGACAACCCACACTGAGGATCTGTGGGCCTAGCCCTGAGAGAGAATGGATATATTAGAAACCTATGTGGGGAAGTTTTTTGAACTGTAAACCTAACATACGATCATCTCTGAATTTCCAGCAGAAGAGGGCAAATACGTCTGTGGTGACTCAAGCAGAAGGAAAAATGTTGCCAACAACAACAAAATCTCAGCAGCGAAGCTTAGAAATCCACATCTGTTGGGAACTGAATCAAAACAAGTCCTGTCATGCAATGTGCATTTCCTGTAAGAATGTGATAAAAGCCAGGGCCTGTCTTGGAACTGTCATTTGTGTGTATTATATACTGTATACCCTCTGTGTTTACAGACGTTAGTGTTATCAGACTGGGGTAGAAAGGGATGTTTTGAGCACCAAGTAATTTTATCTCCAAAATTAGGAAAATTTATAATCTAGACAAACAAGAAATGGTAAGCCAAATCCTTATTGTCTCCCTTAATGCCAATTCAGGGATGTAGACTACCACTGTTTTAGATGCATGGGGTTCTTGCCTTACGAGACACCAGACAACAAATATCCAGACACAAGACCTGGTAGTAATGGGGGACTTTAACCATAGATGCCAACTTACTCAGATCCCGGGGGGGGGGGTGAGGGAGGGAAGAATTCTTGACCCTGCTCCACCCCTTACCCCAAGCTGTACCCCCACTCCACCCCTTACCCCAAGTCCCCACCCCGCCTCTTCCCTCTCCCTGCCTTTTCCTGCCCCTGCTCTTCCCCCTCCCCCAGCACCTCCTGCACGCCGCTGAACAGCTGACCCGCTGTGGCCAGGAGGTGCTGGGGGAGAAGCTGATTGGTGGGGCTGCCAGTAGACAGGAGGCACTGGGTGGGGAGGGGAAGGTGCTGATCCATGGGGCTGCCAGCGGGTGTTGAGCACCTACTGTTTTTTCCCGTGGATGCTCCAGCCCCGGAGCACCCCATGGAGTCAGTACCTATGACTTTAATTACCCAGCTATCTGTTGGAAAAGTAATATGGCAAAACGCAAAATGTCCAGTAAGTTCCTGGAATGTACTAGGGACTACTTTTTGTTTCAGAAAGTGGAGGAAGTAATCAAGGGGACAGCCATTTGAGAACTGATTCTGACCAACAGAGAGGAATTACTTGCGAATCTGAAGGTCGCAGGATTCATCAACACTTAAATGAAATTCCTTTGCCCATCTATAAACTGTTTTAGTGGCTTCTGACACATTAAGAAAGAACTTACTGCTGATTTTGGGAAAGATATACTTTGGGGAAAATATACTTAGATGTCTCCTAGAGAGAGGGAGAGGGAGAGAGAGAGAGAGATTCCCTTCTCTCCTAGAGAAGAGCGTCCCCATCAGAGCAGATCCAGTCTTAAAGTATAATCTCTAAATGAGAATCTTAGCAAAGTTTCATAAACATACTGAAAAGATCCCAGCAGTCAACACCAACCATGAAGAGGAGTAAGGAAGAAATTGATTTATTCAGAATGTCTCCCATGTCCTAGGCAAGTGTGTATGTACAATAATGTGCTGTGCTTATTCCAGAACCAAACAGCTCAAATTTAACCTTTCATTCAATCAAGATTACCTGACAAAACAGCAATCCATTTTTTTCCAGGACCCACAAGTTTCCAGGTCACTAGTATGGCACTGAGTAAATCCCATCCTCAGAATTTGTTTATATTTTCATCAAATCAATCATTGCTTTTCCCCCATTATCTCACTTTGTAGTCTTTCAATATCAAGTTGGACTTCTTTTAGCATAAGGCAGCTTGGACTATGAAAATTCTGGTGGAAGTTTTCCTAATAAATATGTATTTCTCCTAGAGATTCTGTGAAGAAGAAATAATGGATGCAAGAATTCCTCCCACTGACAGCAGGACTTCCACATACTGAAGCACGCTAATGATAGAACTATAGGATTTGTAAGTTTTTTTTTTTTTTTAAAGATCACTGTAACTGAAGGCTTCATGCCTAAGAACAAAACTTCACTTATCCCTATTATGGCACCTGTAATCAGGCTTGTCGAATTTAGATCTATATTCACATATAGGAAAACAGATATCTCAAGCCCTTTACATGCCTAAACAAAAGTGAAGAAAAAGATTGTTCTAAGTTTAAAAATATCCTCCTGTGGGAAAGGAATTTGCTAGCTTTCAATCCTGACAAAAAGAAAAGGAGTACTTGTGGCACCTTAGAGACTAACCAATTTATTTGAGCATGAGCTTTCGTGAGCTACAGCTCACTTCATCGGATGCATACCGTGGAAACTGCAGCAGACTTTATATACACACAGAGATCATGAAACAATACCCCCTCCCACCCCACTGTCCTGCTGGTAATAGCTTATCTAAAGTGATCATCAAGTTGGGCCATTTCCAGCACAAATCCAGGTTTTCTCACCCTCCGCCCCCCCACACACAAACTCACTCTCCTGCTGGTAATAGCCCATCCAAAGTGACAACTCTCTACACAATGTGCATGATAATCAAGGTGGGCCATTTCCTGCACAAATCCAGGTTCTCTCATCCCCTCCAAAAAACACACACACACAAACTCACTATCCTGCTGGCAATAGCTCATCCAAAGTGACCACTCTCCCTACAATGTGCATGGTAATCAAGGTGGGCCATGTCCAGCACAAATCCAGGCTTTCTCACCCTCCCCCCCCTTTCTTTTCCCCCCCGAGGGGGACACACACACACACACAAACTCACTCTCCTGCTGGCAATAGCTCATCCAAACTGACCACTCTCCAAGTTTAAATCCAAGTTTAACCAGCTGGAAATGGCCCATCTTGATTATCATGTTACTCTGAATCCTGACAAAGATTTTATTTCTGAGTTAGTACCTTCATTGCAGAATCTATTCTGCCAGCACTAGTAAGGCCAGATTATTGTAACCCAGGGGTGGCCAACCTGAGCCTGAGAAGGAGCCAGAATTTAATAATGTACATTGCCAAGCAGCTCCCACATCAGCCCCTACCCCCCACCCCCAGCACACCCTGCCCGCAGCCCTGACGATTAGCCCCTCCTCCTCCCTCTCAGTGCCTCGTGCCCACCGTGATCAGCTGT
Organism: Lepidochelys olivacea; assembly: GCF_965140295.1. Taxonomy (NCBI): domain Eukaryota; kingdom Metazoa; phylum Chordata; order Testudines; family Cheloniidae; genus Lepidochelys; species Lepidochelys olivacea. The sequence continues at coordinate 275,066,554 of NC_140411.1, forward strand.
TTCGCAGTGTACAGGAGGCTCTAGGATGGAGGGGGGAGGAGCAAGGGTGCAGCAGGCTCAGGGAAGGGGGCAGGGCCCGGCGTTGAGCAGTAGAAAGTTGGCATCTATGGCTCCAGCCCCGGAGTCAGGAGCCGCATATTAACTTCTGAAGAGCTGCATGCAGCTCCTGAGCCACAGGTTGGCCACCCCAGTTGTAAACTCTCTGCGACCAGCATTGGATATATCTTGATTGCTAAAGATGAGTAAATATCAACTGAAAAGCAGGAAGACATACCTTGAGAAAACAGAACAATTTTTATTCACTGAAGATACTTTTTAGGTTTGGCAGAGTGTAATTTGTTTGACCCAAAGGAATTTGTTTCCATATCATAAATGTAAATGGATTCTGATTACCCAGGAGTTTTAAAAGAATCTGCTTCTAATTTGCCTTAGACAAAGAATCTATGTGAACTTTTCTATTTTAAATATTTTGGACTTGTTTACTAAGACAAAAAATATAATCTTTCCTAAAAGTGGCTTTAATTATGTCCTAAGAAGAAAATTGGAAATGTAATTGAATAGATAGTAGACACACAATAATTATAGTTATGGAGGTAAAAAATGTTAAACCAGAATTCTGAAGAGCAGATTACCCTTAAATTTTTGCATGGTTTCTGCCCAAAATATTATGTAAAGAATTTATAGTATCTAATTTTATAGGTCACCAATGTAACACACAAGACTGAGCAACATTTCTCAATAGAACAAAGGAATCAAAAGTTATCTATCTTGAATGTTAGCAGGCTGTTTTGAAATTTAGAAATTCCTTTTCATGAACATTTTTCCCATGCATCTTTTGCCTTTAAAGAAAACTGTTCATTGTATGAAGGCTTTGGTTGTGGCATTAAATCATGAAAATTTTTGACTCCCTTTAATAATGTTCATAATTACAGGTCTCTCAGTCAACACAATCTGAATTTCAGATCTAGTAATATGTAGAAAGATCACATAGACCCAAAGCAATTATAACAGAAAAATTTTGATAATCCAAAAATTAATAGTTATTTAGAAACCCTTGAAGCAATAAGAGAAAACATGATTTAACAAGAAAGCTCAAGTACCACAAGAGGGGTAGCCACGTTAGTCTGGATCTGTAAAAGTGGCAAAGAGTCCTGTGGCACCTTATAGACTAACAGACGTATTGGAGCATAAGCTTTCGTGGGTGAATACCCACTTCGTCGGATGCATGTAGTGGAAATTTCCAGAGGCGGGTATAAATATGCAAGCAAGAATCAGGCTAGGGATAACAAGGTTAGTTCAATCAGAGAGGACGAGGCCCTCTTCTAAGCAGCTAAGGTGTGAACATCGAGGGAGGAGAAAATGCTTTTGTAGCTGGCTAGCCATTCACAGTCTTTGTTTAATCCTGAGCTGATGGTGTCAAGTTTGCAAATGAACTGAAGCTCAGCAGTTTCTTTTTGAAGTTTGGTCCTGAAGTTTTTTTTGCTGCAGGATGGCTACCTTTAAATCTGCTATTGTGTGTCCAGCAAGATTGAAGTGTTCTCCCACAGGTTTTTGTATATTGCCATTCCTAATATCTGATTTGTGTCCATTTATCCTTTTACGTAGGGACTGTCCAGTTTGACCGATGTACATAGCGGAGGGGCAATGCTGGCACATGATGGCGTATATTACGTTGGTGGACGTGCAGGTGAATGAACTGGTGATGGTGTGGCTGGTTAGGTCCTGTGATGGTGTCACTGGTGTAGATATGTGGGCAGAGTTGGCATCGAGGTTTGTTGCATGGATTGGTTCCTGGGTTAGAGTTACTATGGTGCCGTGTGTCGTTGCTGGTGAGAATATGCTTCAGGTTGGTGGGTTGTCTGTGGGAGAGAACTGGCCTGCCTCCCAAGGCCTGTGAAAGTGAGGGATCATTGTCCAGGATGGGTTGTAGATCACTGATGATGCGTTGGAGAGGTTTTAGCTGAGGACTGTATGTGATGGCTAGTGGAGTTCTCTTGGTTTCTTTCTTGGGCTTGTCTCACATCAGGAGGCTTCTGGGTACACATCTGGCTCTGTTGATCTGTTTCCCTATTTCCTTGTGCGGGTATCGTAGTTTTGAGAATGCTTGGTGAAGATCTTGTAGGTGTTGGTCTCTGTCTGAGGGGTTGGAGCAAATGCGGTTGTACCTCAGCACTTGGCTGTAGGTAATGGATCGTGTGGTATGTCTGGGATGGAAGCTGGAGGCATGAAGGTAGGCATAGCGGTCGGTGGGTTTTCGGTATAAGGTGATGTTAATGTGACCATCACTTATTTGCACTGTGGTGTCTAGGAAGTGGACCTCCCATGTACATTGGTCCAGGCTGAGGTTGATGGTTGGGTGGAAGCTGTTGAAATTGTGGTGGAATTCTTCCAGGGTTTCCTTCCCATGGGTCCAGATGATGAAGAAGTCATCAATGTAGTATAGGTAGAGAAGGGGCGTGAGTGGATGAGAGCTGAGGAAGTGTTGTTCCAGGTCAGCCATAAAAATGTTGGCATACTGTGGGACCATGCGGGTGCCAATAGCAGTGCCACTGGTCTGGAGTTATGTATTGTCACCAAATTTGAAATAATTGTGCTTGAGGATAAAGTCACAGAGCTCAGCAATCAGTTGTGCTGTGGCATCATCAGGGATACTGTTCCTGACAGCTTGTATTCCATCTGTGTGTGGGATGTTTGTGTAGAAAGCCGCTACATCCATGGTGGCTAGGACAGTGTTTTCTGGACTTTATCCTTATGCATAATTATTTCAAATTAAAAAAAGCAAACATCTTTAGAGTTTGAAATTACTAACAGAGAAATTAGTCCAGCCAGCAGAACAAAATGTATCATGTGAACCAGCTTTACACACTTACTCTCTGAAAACAAGAGGCAGCTACATAGAGACTGACCATAACAAATTCTGCACCAGATAAACTGGAGGCACAGCAAATTTCAAGACAATTCTGAATCAGTGTGGATTTTAGACCATTTAAAAAAGTAATTTGCTAAACAGTAAGTGAGTCTTAGGGTTCAACCACATGGTGACTCAATACGCAAGCTGGGGTGAAAATTGACAGCACAGTAACTTGCCACACAGTAACTGGCCAGGTGGACCCTGGTGCCAGGCACTACAAGTTGCAAAGTGTGCTTTGACCTATTGCCATTTCAAACAGTGGTAGGTCAAAGGGCACAACAGAACTTAATGTGCGGCAGCAGAGTCCACACAGTGACTTAGTGCACGGCAGGGTAGGCCACTGTAGATTGCTTGCCATGCACTAAATATCCATGTGGACAAGTTCTAAGGCTTAACTATAGCAGAGTTAAACAGTGTAAATTGCAGTAGTTCCATTGATGTCTGTGGAGCTAAATTGCTTTTCACCAACTAAGTCTCTGTGTTAATATTTTTATATATTATGTGATACAGGAGGGCCAGGGAGCAGTGGGAGAGTGCTAGAGGGGAAATATATAAGCTCAAGGCGAATTAAGGCGTGGTTCCCTGTAGACTAGGGAAGGTGGCTGCAGGTTAATTGGGGCACCTGCAGTCAATTAAGGCCCTGTTAGGAACCTAATAAAACCCCCTGCATCAGGCAGACAGGGGAGGAGGAGGAAGGACTGGAGCTTGGAGGTGTGTTGAGAGATTTGGAAAACCTGAGAACTGAAGTAAGGGAGACCCTGCCCAGCAAGACCGGGAGACCCCCTTCCCCCCAGTATTTAAGGGCTGAGGGTAACCTCACCTAAGGAGGATGAGGGTAAGAAACCCACAGGGGTTGAGAGGGGCTGGGACTCAGAGCAAGGAACCCTACTTCCCTCCTCTACCACCTTTCCAGGCTAGTAGCGGGGCCCTTGGCACCCAAAAGCAGGGGCAAAGGGTGGCATCTTAGCTCCCCACCAAGAAAAGTACAGGACCCACCAAACTAAAATCTGCCATCTTGCCACATGTGGTCTCAGTAGTGGGATTTCTGTGCTGTGAACATAGTCCAGGGGGGTCACAACCACCCTGCCTCAAAATGGAGGATGTGGTCAAAGCACTGGTGCAAGCCACTGCCACCCCGCAGAAGGCTACCTGGGTCCAGGCAGCTGCCCAGCAGGATTCCATGCAGCTGCAGCAAGAGACCAAATGCCTGCTGATGACCCACACCACCCGAGATCGGGCCATGCTGCAGGAACTAGTGAACCAGGTGAAGGCCCTTATGGAGAGGAGCCACGGGTATGATGGTCATCTGCAGAAATTGACCGGGGAGGATGATGTGGAGGTGTACCTCCTGGCCTTTGAGAGGATAGCCCTGCGGGAGGCCTGGCCCTGAGACGAGTGGTCAGGCATCCTCACCCCATTTTTGTGTGGGGAGGCCGAGAAGGCCTACCATGATATGACCGCAGAGGAGGCGGCAGATTACCCCCGACTGAAGGTGGAGATCCTGGCCAGGGCAGGGGTAATGATGGCCTGGCGAGCCCGGAGGTTCCGTTAATGACAGTACTATGAAGACAAGACACCATGATCACAACTATTTGACCTAATTCACCTAGCCTAGAAGTGGTTACACCCAGAGACTCTCAGCTCAGAAATAATGATGGAGCTCCTTGTGCTGAACCACTATATGAGGGGAGTACCCTCAGGCCTCCAAGCCTGGGTAGGCCAGAATGACCCCTCCACCTATGATTAACTGGTCACCCTCATCAAGAGACAACTGGCAGCCCGTGAACTGTTCAAAACCCCAGAAGGTGGAACATAGCATTTCAGGAAACTAGTCCTGAACCCGAGGACCCAGATCATCGAGAACTCCAGGAAAGCCACAGCTGGAAGAGAAGACCCCAAGGAGCGGCCTGAAGCCCCAGGAGTACCTGTGGGTCAGGGGGAGAGAGTTGGGGGAGCGAGTCAGAGGGTCTAAGACAGAGCAACCTCTGGGATGAGATATTGCTGTTATGAGTATGGGGAGTTGGGGCATATAGCAGCCCAGTGCCCCAATAGGGAGGAGCCCATGCAATGTAATCTGGGGAATCCTGGGGACCAAATGTGGACTAAACAGCCTGGTAAGGGTCACAACGGCCCCACATGAGTACACCAGGCCGGTAAAAATGAACGTCATCCAGACCATAACTTTGGTGGACTCTGGGAGTGCTGTCACATTGGTCCCAGGGAAGTTAGTGGGGCAAGACCAGTTGAGCCAGGCCAAGAGCACTGAAGTGTCATGTGTCCATGGTACAGTAAATTTCTACCCCACAATTCCAATATGGATTGAGATCCAGAGAAACACTACCAAGATGATTGCAGGGGTGGTCCCCAAGCTCCCAGTCTGGTCTTAATTGGCAGGGACTTTCCTGGGTTCGAGAGCTTACTCCCCCCCCATCAAGTTAGGGGAGGGAAGTAAACCCCGAGCAGACTCTGAGGTGCCCATGGATGACCCTACCACAATTTCTGCTGGATTTTCCCCAGAGTTATTTTCACCCCTGGGAAGTCTCAGAAATCCAGATGGGAAAGGAGGGCAGACAAAAGACTAGGAACCAGAATTTTGGCAGCAAACCAAAGAGCTGCCCTGGTTGGGAGGAGGTCCCGAGGAGACCTAGAAACGGCCCCCAGCACGAGCGGAGGCACCCCAAGAGAAGGAGGGAAGCCCCTTCCAATAGAATCAGGCCAGATCGGTCCCACACGTGACTGTTTTGGGTAGGACCAAGCCGATGACCCACTGTATGCAAACGTGAGGGAGGAGGTAGTAGAGGTAAATGGTGTGCAAGTAGAAGGGAAAACCAAAGGCCCAGGGCCCTACTATATAATCAAGCAGGATCTGTTGTACCGGGTAGTGCCAATACAGGGGGAAGTAATAGAACAGCTCTTGGTGCCACAGAAGCACACAAGGGCTGTATCAGAGTTAGCTCACAGTCATCTGTTTGGGGGACATTTAGGGGTAGACAAGACTCTGGATAGGGTCCTAAGGAGGTTCTACTGGCTGGGGGTATGGGCATAAGTCCAGGACTATTGCACCTCCTGCCCAGAGTACCAGCTGCATAGCCCCCGACCTCCGTTAAGGGCTCCATTGGTACCCTTGCCTATAATTGAAGTACGTTTTGAAAGGATAGCAATGAATCTAGGGGGTCCACTAGAAAGAATGGCCCGGGGCCACCGAAGCATACTCGTCATTCTGGACTATGCTACACGGTACCCCAAAGCCATTCCTTTAAGAAACCCCACATCCAAGGTGATTGCAAAAGAACTGGTGCAGATTTTTGCTAGGTAGGCATCCCTAAGGAGATCCTGACAGACCAAGGGACTCCCTTCATGTCAAGAGTAATGAAAGACTTATGTATCCTGCTCCACATCCAAGCCTTGCGAACCTCGGTCTACCATCCCCAAACAGATGGTCTGGTTGAGTGATTTAACCGAACTCTCAAGAGCATGATCCGAAAGGTGGTGGCCCAAGATGGAAAAGACTGGGATACCCTCCTCCCATACCTGATGTTTGCAATATGAGAAGTTCCCCAAGCATCTACTGGATTCTCCCCCTTCCAGTTACTGTATGGACACCACCCACGTGGCATATTAGACATCGCAAAGGAAGAATGGGAGGAACAACCCAACCCGGGGAAGAACATCATTACACATGTAGCCCAGATGAGAGAACGAATACCCCAAGTGACCCCCATAGTACGAGAGCATTTGGAAAAAGCATGAGTCCCAACGAACCTACTACAATCATCAGGCAAAAACGCAGAAATTTCAGCCAGGAGAATAGGTGCTGGTGCCGATACCAACAACGAAGTAAGCTCCTGGCCAGTTGGCATGGACCCTATGAGATCGTGGAAGCCGTTGGGGAGGTGAAGTATAAGGTGAAGCAGCCAGACCGCCAAAGGCCAGAGCAGATATACCACATCAACTTACTGAAACCCTGGCATGATTGGGAGATGTGCCTGGCTGTCCTGCCAGTTCCATCCCAGGCAGATGGCTCACAAGGACAGATAAAGATATCCCCCAAATTAGCCCCAGAACAATGAACAGAGGTTGTCTAAATGATCCAGAGGAACCAAGATGTGTTCTCCACACAACCAGGCTGTACAACCCTGATCCAGCACCACATCGTCACCTGTCCCGGAGCAAGGGTGACAATAAAACCCTATCACATACCAGAAGCAAAAAGAGAAGAAATTAGGGCAGAAGTAAAGAAGATGCTGGAACTTGGGGTGATTGAGGAATCACACAGCCAGTGATCCAGTCCTATTGTCTTGGTCCCCAAGCCTGATGGTAGCCTGAGGTTTTGTAATTACTTCCAGAAGTTAAATGAGATATCCCAATTCGATGTCTACCCAATACCACATATTGATGAGCTGGTGGATCAGTTAGGTAAGGCCCAATACTTAACTGCCTTGGACTTGACAAAAGGCTACTGGCAGATCCCTCTGGCTGAGGATGCCAAGGAAAAAAATGCTTTTCCAATATACCAGCCTCCCTTTTGGGCTCCATGGAGCCCCTGCAACTTTCCAATGATTGATGGACAAATTACTTCGATCCCATGCCAAGTATGCTGCCGCTATTTAGATGATGTGGTAATCTACAGCCCTGACTGGGAGACGCATCTGGGGAAAGTGGAAATGGTACTAAATGCTCTTAGACAGGCTGGCCTCACCACTAATCCATCCAAATGTGCAATAGAGTTAGTCGAGGCCAGATATCTCTGGTATGTAGTTGGAAGGGGCCTGGTGAAGCCCCAGTGGAACAAAGTGAAGGCAATACAGGAATGGCCCCACCCGTTCCACAAGAAGCAAGTCAGAGCATTTTTAGGGATAGTGGGGTACTATCGCCAGTTCATCCCTCACTTCGCCACAAGGGCAGCACCTCTGACAGACCTGATAAGAGCTCGGGGCCCGGAGATAATTAAGTGGACTGAAGCGGCAGAAGAAGCTTTCACAGACCTAAGGATGGCCCTTTGCAGTCATCCAGTGCTCACGGCCCCAGATTTTAAAAAGGAATTCATCCTACAAACAGATGCCTCGGAGGTAGGACTTGGGGCCATCCTTTCACAGGTGGTGGGGAATGAGGAGCACCCAATCCTTTACCTTAGCCAAAAGCTCCTGCCCAGGGAGCAATGATACGCCATAGTAAAAAAAGAATGCCTAGCGGTTAAATGGGCCATGGAGATTCTACCGTACTACCTGCTTGGGCGGCGGTTCACCCTTGTGACAGACCGTGCCCCACTCCAGTGGATGCACACAAACAAGGAGAGGAATGCACGAATGACTAGATGGTTTCTATCCCTACACCCTTTCCACTTCTGGATACAGCATAGAGCCGGAAGCCAACATGGCAATGCGGGCAGCCTGTCATGACAACACTGTCTCTCATCCCAAGTAGCCCAACCCCATGGTGTTGAGCGGGGGATATGTGATACAGGAGGGCCAGGGAGCAGTGGGAGAGTGCTAGAGGGGAAATATATAAGCTCAAGGCTAATTAAGGCGTGGTTCCCTGTAGACTAGGGAAGGTGGCTGCAGGTTAATTGGAGCACCTGCAGTCAATTAAGGCCCTGTTAGGAACCTAATAAAACCTCCTGAGTCAGGCAGACAGAGGAGAAAGAGAAAGGACTGGAGCTTGGAGGTGTGTTGAGAGATTTGGAAGACCTGAGAATTGGAGTAAGGGAGACCCTGCCCAGCAGGACTGGGAGACTCCCTTCCCCACAGCATCTAAGGACCAAGGGTAACCCAACCTAAAGGGGACGAGGGTAAGAAACCCACAGGGGTTGAGAGGGACTGGGACTCAGAGCGAGGAGCAAACCCAGACCCCTCCCCCGCTTCCCTCCTCTACCACCTTCCCAGGCTAGTAGCGGGGCCCTTGGCACACAAGAGCAGGGATAAAGGGTAGCATCTTAGCTCCTTGCCAAGAAAAGTGCAGGACCCACCAAACTAAAATCTGCCATCTTGCCACAAATATTATATAGAGCAATAGCTATAAAATAAATGGCATTTTCCTTCTTGCAGGTTTACAGCAAGAAAGACCAGAAGGTCTGTGGATTTCCTGATAGTTTGAAGGGCAATCTTGTGCCCATTTGATATTTAATGTTTCACAAATGTCTAAGGTAATCTAATTTTGTTTTAAAAGGCTATAATTGAATTGCCACAGATCTTCCTTCAGCTCAGGTGGAATTGACCCTAAACATTCTCACTTATCCTGATTTTTTTCTTTTGAAGAATTAAATCAACCAGGCTTAAATTCCCAGCAGAGAGAATATAAGGAGCAGTTAAACTGCAGTTAAGAATACATATGTTTAAGCCATGAAGTTTCTCTTCATCTATTTATTTAACCTCAACAACATGTACGGTTGTATACTGTACATGAGAAACAAAGCGAAAGTCAGCTCTAAAGAATTTACAGTCCATATAGCAAACCCAGTTGTGAAAATGGGAGAAAGAAACAAATGAAGTGTTGAGGCTGGTGTCATAAGTGAAAGAAGGGTGGGGAATGAGGCAAGAAGTGGGAAAGGCATTTATATAATACCCTGAAGGTGAGGGCAAATTTAAACTTAATATGGTACACCAACGTAGCTTCCAAGCTACAGGGCAGGTGATGGAGAGGATGGTAGTCTCAACAGCAATGGGAAATGAAAGAGGAGGATGCTTTAGGAATTAAAACAAGCTCAGTTTTAGGCTTCTTAAGGTTGAGTTGTTTACAAGATATCCAAGAAATAACATAGCAAGTCTTCAGGCTTCTGAAAAGTGTCAACTAGTTACTGGATTTTCATTACAAAGATGAGGTGTCAGCCCCTGGCTGTAAAGAGCTTTTCACAGGCTGCATAGAATGCTCATTTTTAAAAGGTTAAAAAAAATTCTATATGCCAAGTATGTTGAAAGATGTATCCCATGATGAAGGTTACATCACGCTGAGAAGTGGACGAAGATGCTGAGTGATTGATCATTCATATCCTTCTATGAAATTGGAGAAGAAGAAAGCCAAGGAAAGTGTGGGCCCCTTACTGAATGAGGGAGGCAACCTAGTGACAGAGGATGTGGAAAAAGCTAATGTGCTCAATGCTTTTTTTGCCTCTGTCTTCACTAACAAGGACAGCTCCCAGACTGCTGCGCTGGGCATCACAACATGGGGAGTAGATGGCCAGCCCTCTGTGGAGAAAGAGGTGGTTAGGGACTATTTAGAAAAGCTGGACGTGCACAAATCCATGGGGCCGGACGAGTTGCATCCGAGAGAGCTAAAGGAATTGGCGGCTGTGATTGCAGAACCATTGGCCACTATTTTTGAAAACTTGTGGCGAACGGGGGAAGTCCCAGATGACTGGAAAAAGGCTAATGTAGTGCCCATCTTTAAAAAAGGGAAGAAGGAGGATCCTGGGAACTACAGGCCAGTCAGCCTCACCTCAGTCCCCGGAAAAATCATGGAGCAGCTCCTCAAGGAATCAATCCTGAAGCACTTACATGAGAGGAAAGTGATCAGGAACAGTCAGCATGGATTCACCAAGGGAAGGTCATGCCTGACTAATCTAATCCCCTTCTATGATGAGATTACTGGTTCTGTGGATGAAGGGAAAGCAGTGGATGTATTGTTTCTTGACTTTAGCAAAGCTTTTGACACTGTCTCCCACAGTATTCTTGTCAGCAAGTTAAAGAAGTACAGGCTGGATGAATGCACTATACGGTGGGTAGAAAGTTGGCTAGATTGTCAGGCTCAACGGGTAGTGATCAATGGCTCCATGTCTAGTTGGCAGCCGGTGTCAAGTGGAGTGCCCCAGGGGTCGGTCCTGGGGCCGGTTTTGTTCAATATCTTCATAAATGATCTGGAGGATGGTGTGGATTGCACTCTCCGCAAATTTGCGGATGATACTAAACTGGGAGGAGTGGTTGATACGCTGGAGGGCAGGGATAGGATACAGAGAGACCTAGACAAATTGGAGGATTGGGCCAAAAGAAATCTGATGAGGTTCAATAAGGATAAGTGCAGGGTCCTGCACTTAGGACAGAAGAACCCAATGTACAGCTACAGACTAGGGATCGAATGGCTAGGCAGCAGTTCTGCGGAAAAGGACCTAGGGGTGACAGTGGACGAGAAGCTGGATATGAGTCAGCAGTGTGCCCTTGTTGCCAAGAAGGCCAATGGCATTTTGGGATGTATAAGTAGGGGCATAGCGAGCAGATCGAGGAACGTGATCGTTCCCCTCTATTTGACATTGGTGAGGCCTCATCTGGAGTACTGTGTCCAGTTTTGGGCCCCACACTACAAGAAGGATGTGGATAAATTGGAGAGAGTCCAGCGAAGGGCAACAAAAATGATTAGGGGTCTGGAACACATGAGTTATGAGGAGAGGCTGAGGGAACTGGGATTGTTTAGTCTACAGAAGAGAAGAATGAGAGGGGATTTGATAGCTGCTTTCAACTACCTGAGAGGTGGTTCCAGAGAGGATGGTTCTAGACTATTCTCAGTGGTAGAAGAGGACAGGACAAGGAGTAATGGTCTCAAGTTGCAGTGGTTGCAGAGGTTTAGGTTGGATATTAGGAAAAACTTTTTCACTAGGAGGGTGGTGAAACACTGGAATGCATTACCTAGGGAGGTGGTAGAATCTCCTTCCTTAGAAGTTTTTAAGGTCAGGCTTGACAAAGCCCTGGCTGGGATGATTTAATTGGGGATTGGTCCCGCTTTGAGCGGGGGGTTGGACTAGATGACCTCCTGAGGTCCCTTCCAACCCTGATATTCTATGGAGAGATTTGAATGCAATCCAATATATTAGAAAAGCCCAGTGGTAAGAGAGTAGAGTAAATCCTCACATACAGACCAAAAATCATGTACCAAGAATGAAAAAAGAAACCTAATTTACCTGAAGACAGAGATTTGTTCACTCTAGTATGTAATGCTACTGCCTCAGCCTTTTGACAAGCTAGGAAACAGTCACAATGAATGTTTAAATTTTAGCCTTCAGCTTGACTCAGCAACATCTACAAGAGTGTAGGCTACTAAAGTAAGGCAGTTATCCAGTCTTCAGACAAGATTATTTTATTGTATTTACTTTCTGATTTTTCTCTGTTATCTAATATACTATTTTTCTGGAGTTAGGCTGTTATTCAAGTATGCGCTGCCAGCCATTTATGGAGACCAGGAAAACAAATATTCTCTAGAGACAGTCATAAAAGTAAATGAGTAGTTTCAATCAATCAAAGTAGTTTCAATCAATTTGCCTGGTATTGAAGTTAGGTTTACTGTCCTGTAATTGTCAGGATCACCTCTGAAGCCTTTTTAAAAAAACACTGATGTTACATTAGCTATCTGCCAGTCACCTGATACAGAAGCTAATTTTAAGTGATAAGTTACATACTACAGTTAGTAGTTCTGCAATTTCATATTTGAGTTCGTTCAGAACACTTGGGTGAATACTATCTTGCCCTGATTACTTGTGACTGTTTATCAGTTTGTTCCAAAACTTCCTCTACTGACACCTCAATATAGGACAGTTCCTCAGATCTGTCTCCTAAAAAGAATGGCTCAGGTAGGGGAATCTCCCTCACACACTCTGCAGCAAAGACAGAGGCAAATAATTCATTAGCTTCTCCCCAATAGCCTTGTGTTCCTTTCGTACTGTGAACATCCAGTGACCAGACTGATAGTTTGGCAGGTGGAATGCATCTGATGTACTTTAAAAAAGTTTCTGTTAGTTGTGTGTCTTTTGCTAGTTGCTCTTCAAATTCTTTGTTGGCCTGTCTAATTATATATTTATACTTGAATTTCCAGAGTTTATGCTCCTTTCTATCTTCCTCAGCACCTCCAAAGCCCAGATACAGTGGGGTTGAAGCAGCAGTGGCAGCAAGGCAGGAGCCACAGACTACCTGGGCTGCAGGGCCTACAAGGGCCAGGTGCAGAGCAGTAAGTGCAGGTGGGGTGCTGACATGGAGCCAGATGGGTTGCTGCACTTGTGCACAAAGCCCCAGCAGTGTTCCCAATGCCACTAGGAGCAGCCTTGAGGCACTCAGCCCATGAGTTGTAGCTGCAATCTTACCCACACCGGAACAAGGAGTGGCTGCAGGGCAGGAGCAGTTCTCTGGCAGCACAACTAAGAGGTCACTTTCTGCTCCTCAGAGTCCTGGCTAACAGCCTCCCTCTCCCTCATGCAGCCTCATCCCCTGCTGCTTCTAACCACTCTGACTCTCACAATGAGACTGTTTTAGAGCCAATTTTTTGAGGAGTAATAAAACACAGATTGAGGTCTCTTGGTGCCTAAAACATACCACCTACAATTATTTTAGACAGATATATAATAGGATATGAGAAGGTCATAGGGAAGGACAGGACTAGATGAAATGTATGCTTTCTTGTTATAGCAAACTTGGATTGATTGCTAGAAATGTCAATCTTGGCTCTGTATACCTGGGGAAAAAAGCAGTGAAAGGGTTTTGCATAGACTTCAAACATACTTGTTTACCAATTGCTATGTTGCTTATATGCCAGCATGTTAGATATGAACTGCTGTATGGTAAGACAAGGTGGCCCATTCAAAATGACACAGGCAATTCAGAGGTTCAGGGGCGTGGAATTGTGTTTTACTAGACTACTTTTAAGCTTTGTCAGACACCTCCATATTATTTCTTCTATCATGCAGCTATCACTGAGGTATTCATTAATCACACTGGTCCCAAGGTGCTTGACAGATCCTCTTTATTCAATAAAACAGTTCCCAACTATCTCTTCTTCTGCAGAGCCCACCCCCAGCCTTCCTAGAGCTAAACAACCTACAGGTAAGTTCCCAATACCTCCATCACCACCATAATGAAACAATGCATCAGGAAATTATGTTGCAGGAACAGACATTTCAGGGGGAAAGAGGACAGCACTAAGGTTGCAGTCCATGGTCTGTTATATAGTATTGGAAACTGGAAGGTGTATGCTTGTGAATGGAAAAGTAAAGCATATGTACTGTTAGGTGGCTTAACTTTTCATTTCCTTGCTATTGTGAATTTGTATCAGGTATCTTCATGTAATTATCCTAACTGTCTTCAAATGAAGATTTTTGCATATGAGTTTTAATAGCCACCAATGTTTAGAAAGAAACAAATTAGTATGTATTTCCAAATATCCTGCAAACTTAATGAAACTGCTGCTTATGAGGAAAATTATAGGCAAGAAGGGAAAACTATTGTCTGCATATTATCAGGATACTTATGCTATGTATCAAAGTGGTAGTCATGTAAGGACTCCTAATTTATGCTATCGATATACAATTTTTATTACAGTAGTACCTAGAGGCCTCAGTCAGGTTTTGGGCACCATTCTGCTGGATGCTATGGTGACAGAATGTATCCTGTATTCATATGCTATGCATTATTTTAATAATCTTTGAACAAAGTATGGCTTGTAAGGTATCATTTGAAAACTCATCCTTTGCTGATCCGTATCATCCTGATAAAATGTGTGTGGCAACATTGTATGTGAAGTTAAGATCCCACTGTATGTTGTTACTAGCACATGTTCCAAACTGAGGTTGAAAAACAGGTCTGTCTTAATCAAAGGAATGTGTGTTCTGATTAATTTACATTTAAGTAATAAACAGAGTCATCAAGCAGGAAGGGGGGGAAAAAAGGAAACAAACAGCTGAGAAAAAAGCTGCAGGGAACATTCTTCTACATAGCCTTTTACCACCTGCTACCTAGCTGGAAATATTATTCAAGAGGAGGACTAAAACTATAAAAAGGAGGGACAAACACCCCAAGGCTCCCTCCACCCCACACACTGCTTATCATGTTCACTGTGCCTGCAACAACAAAGGAAGCATTTGTTGGACTCTGGGAGAAGCGTGGCCAGTAAGGCTGCTGAAAGCATGTGGGGAGAAAACAAATTATATTAAATTCAAAGCAAAGTTAAGTTAGGCATCAGTTGTATTTTATCTTTATTTTTCTTGTGCCAAGCATACCAAAAAGCCAGGGAGGCGAACGGGTGCTCTGGGTCACAGCCCCATACATACCACTTCTATCGTGAGCTGTATGCAATTATGGGGGGGGTGATGACACCACTACCCCACCACTGTCTGTGGACACCTGCAAGGGGGGGGGGGAGTAGCACGGAGCGAGGAGGATGAGTTTTTGGAGGACAAAGACGAGGAGGACAGTGCACAGGTGGCAAGTGGGGAATCTGCTGAGCTCATGTAGTCCTCCCGCACTGATTGCCTCCATGCATTCAACTGGGCCCTAACAATTGTGGAGTTGCATAAAGTGTTACATGAATACAAAGAGAGGAGGGATATGCACGATGAGAGCAGGCAGGATGCTATGGTCAAGCTCGTGGGGGAACAAACTGTCATGCTCTGCTGTACAGTGGATCTAATGTGGGAAAGGCAGCAAGACCATAGACTGCCGCTGCAGCCCCTAAATAACTGCCCTCCCTCCTCCCCAAGTTCCATAGCCTCCTCACCCAGATGCCCAAGAACACATGTGGGGGGGGGGGTGAGAAAGAGGGCTATAGGGACCTACACAGTCAACCCCAGAGGATTGCACAAGCAGCAGAAAGCTGGCATATCCTAAATTTTGATTTTGTTTCTGGACTTGTCCTTCCCTCCTCCTCCACCCCCCCTAACCAAATACCCCCACTCCCCAGTCTAGCATCTGATTTCTCTCAATGTTTTGTGCAACAAATAATAAAGAATGTTTTTTAAACAATTGTGACTTTATTTCCTTTCATATATATATAGGGGGCGGGTAACTTTAAGAGAAACAAATAACTCTCACACCGTACCCTGGCCAGTCATGAAACTGGCTTTCAAAGCTTCTCTGATGTGCGGCACGCCCTGCTGCGCTCTTCTAATTGCCCTGTTGTCTGGCTGTGCGAAACTGGCCGCCAGGTGACTTGCCTCAACCTCCCACCCCACCATAAAGGTCTTGCCCCCCTTACTCTCACAGATGTTGTGGAGCACATAACAAGCATCAATTACAATTGGAATATTGGTTGTGCTGAGATCTAACTGAGTCAGTAAACTGCACCAGTGTGCTTTCAAACATCTAAATGCACATTCTACCATCATCCTGCACTTGCTCAGCCTATAGTTAAACTGCTCCTTACTACTGTCCAGGGTGCCTGTGTACAGCTTCATGAGCCATGGCATTAAGGGATAGGCTGGGTCCCTGAGGATAACAGTAATTTTCTGGTCTAGGAAGTAAATTCCTTCCTGCAGCTCTTCAAAACAGACCAGAGTTCATGAAGATGCGAGCATCATGCACCTTTCCCGGCCATCCCACGTTGATGTCGATGAAACGTCCCTTGTGATCCACCAGTGCTTGCAGCACCATGGAAAAGTATCCCTTGCGGTTTATGTACTGGCCGCCCCCGTGTTCCGGGGCCAAGATAGGGATATGCATTCTATTGCCCCGCTGTAGTTAGGGAACCCCAGCGCATTAAAGCCATCCACAATGGTCTGCACATTTCCCAAAGTCACTACCCTTGATAGCAGCTGGTCAAGGATTGTGTTGGCTACTTGCAGCACCGCAGCCCCCACAGTAGATTTCCCCACTCCAAACTGATTCCTGACTGACCGGTAGCTGTCAGGCATTGCAAGCTTCCACAGGGCTATGGCCACTTGCTTCTCAACTGTGAGGGCTGCTCTCATTTTGGTGTCTTTGTGCTTCAGGGCAGGGGACAGCAAGTCACAAAGTTCCTTGAAAGTGGCCCTACACATATGAAAGTTTCTCAGCCACTGGGAATAATCCCATACCCACAACACTATGCGGTCCCACCAGTCCGTGCTTGTTTCCAGGGCCCAAAATCGGCATTCCACAGCATGAACCTGGCCCAACAGCACCATGATCTCCCAATCGCCACATGCCATGCCGTCTGTGTCCATGTCCTCATCACTATAGTAATCGCGCGGTCATCGCTTCCTCGCCCGGTTTTGCAGGTACTGCACATACTGCTGGATAATTTACAATGGTCAAAACTGCAGTGGTGCCTGCACGGGTAATCCTGGAAAAAGGGCACAAAACGTAGGAGAGCAAAGTGGCAGTGGAACTGTGCTGTTTGGTTCACGGTAGCCGAACAAAGGCTGAAAATGGTAGTCTGCTGTGGCTTTCACGGAGGTGGGAGCCCAGGACAGAAACATGGGGAAGCTCGGAAGCGTGGCAATAGTGGGAGAGCAGAGTTGGTGGTGGAAGCGGTGCTGTTCAGTTCAAGATGGCCGAGCAGAGTTGAGTTGGAGAGGTGGATTCATAGTAGCAGGAGAGCATCAGTGCACTGTCTGCTGAAAGCAGTATGGCATCTGCACGCCAAAAAGGCGTGAAACGATTGTCTGCCATAGCTTTCTGACAACACACACCCAGAAAACACTCGCAAGAATGTTTTTGCCCCATCATGCACTGGGAGCTTAACCCAGAATTCCAGTGGGTGATGGGGACTACAGGAACTGTGGGATAGCTACCCACAGTGCACCGCTCCAACGTTCGATGCTAGCCTTGGTACTGTGGACACTATCTGCTGAATTCACGTGCTTTAGTGGGGACACAGAAGACTGAAAGTATAAAATAGCTTCTGAAAATTTGAATAGAATAATTTTGAAATAATTTTGTACTGTAGACATACCCTGAGCATGTGGTTTGCAGGCTGGAAGGCTGTTTGTGAATGGTCCAAGTGAGAGCTACTTCAGTAAGGCAATGGTAAGGCACCCCAGGTTGCAGGGCAGGAGTGACACAGCTACTCTTTAGTCTGGGTGGTATCTTGGTATGTCACAGCCATACATACATTGAAGCATTATTTTTATTTCCTTCTAGTTTAGAATGTCTTCTGCACTGTCTTGCTGTCTGAGCATACTATCAGAACTTTAATAAAAAATTAAATATAACAACTTGTTTTAGCATGAACATAACATGTTGATATGCCTGTCTGGTACTAAAAATTTAGTAGTTGAATCACACCTGACATTTCAAATACAAGGAGTACTTGTGGAACCTTAGAGACTAACAAATTTATTTGAGCATAAGCTTTCATGAGCTACAGCTCACTTCATTGGATGCATGCAGTGGAAAAATACAGTGGGGTGATTTATATACATAGAGAACATGAAACAATGGATGTTACCATACACACTGTAATGAGAGTGATCAGGTAAGGTGAGTTATTACTAGCAGGAGAGCCGGGGTGGGGAGTGAGGGGCGATGGACTTTTTGTAGTGATAATCAAGGTGGGCCATTTCCAGCAGTTGACAAGAACGTCTGAGGAACAGTGGGGTGGGAAATAGACATGGGGAAATAGTTTTACTTTGTGTAATGACCCATCCACTCCCAGTCTCTATTCAAGCCTAAGTTAATTGTATCCAGTTTGCAAATTAATTCTAATTCAGCAGTCTCTCATTGGAGTCTGTTTTTGAAGTTTTTTTTGTTGAAGAATTGCCACTTTTAGGTCTGTAATCAAGTGACCAAAGAGGTTGAAGTGTTCTCCGACTGGTTTTTGAATGTTATAATTCTTGACGTCTGATTTGTGTCCATTTGGACAGTCTCTATGTAAAAGAATAAATGGACACAAATCAGACGTCAAGAATGTTCTTGGTGTATATAAATCTCCCCACTGTATTTTCCACTGAATGCATCTGATGAAGTGAGCTATAGCTCACAAAAGCCTATGCTCAAATAAATTTGTTGGTCTAAGGTGCCACAAGTCCTCCTTTTCTTTCTGCGAATACAGACTAACACAGCTGCTACTCTGAAACATTTCAAATACAGTGAATTTTGTTTGCAGGAAAAATTCAACATATGAGAAAAACGATTAGTTATAATTAGTTTTACATATGGTCCTTTTTACAATCCACTTGATTAAAATTAATGATAAAAATGGGTTGTGCAAGTTACATTCCCCAGATCAACGATAAAATGTGTTCAGAATCAAGAAGAGAAATGGTCATTAGAGGAAAACAAAATTTGGAGACATATTAGTGTGAGCCTTCCAAAAATGTGCTCGTTAAATATAAGAAAGAAACTTTCGGATCTCTCTACAGAACCTTATTTTATTTTTATCTGTACACTCTCTAACTTCAGTGCTACAGCTATTGCTCTATCTCGGAACTGGTTTCACTCAGTTTTACCAACGATGGCAACATCTGATACATTCAGATGGAGATAATTAAAATAAACTATTTCATTAAAAAATGCCAACATTTAATATATTCTAGCATGGCGACAACCCACAGATTGTGATTTACCACATGGGAAACATTATATTCTTTGAGTGGTGTTTGCATCTCTTACACTCTACTTGGATGGCTCTATACAAGTAATAGATTGGTGTCAAACAAAAAAGTGTATTTTTATTTTACAGGTGAGTCAAGGTTCCTTCCCCACTCTGAACTCTACAGAGGGTACAGATGTGGTGACCTGCATGAAAACCCCCTAAGCTTATTTTTACCAGCTTAGGTTAAAAATTCCCCAAGGTACAAACTATTTTACCTTTTGTCCTTGGACTTCATTGCTGCCACCACCAAGCATCTAACAGATATATAAACAGGGAAAGAGCCCACTTGGAAACGTCTTTCCCCCCAAAATCCTCCCCAAACCCTACACACAAGCTGGGGAAGGCTTGATAAAAATCCTCACCCATTTGCATAGGTGAACACAGACCCAAACCCTTGGATCTTAAGAACAATGAAAAAAGCAATCAGGTTCTTAAAAGAAGAATTTTAATAGAAGTAAAAGAATCACCTCTGTAAAATCAGGATGGTAAATACCTTACAGGGTAATCAGATTAAAAAAATAGAGAATCCCTCTAGGCAAAACTTTAAGACACAAAAACAGGAATCTACATTCCATTCAGCACAGCTATTTTGTCAGCCATTTAAACAAAACAGAATCTAATGCATATCTAGCTAAATTACTCACTAAGTTCCAAGACTCCATTCCTTTTCTGTTCCCGGCAAAAGCGTCACACAGACAGAGAGAGCCTTTGTTTCCCCCCCGCCCCAAACTTTGAAAGTATCTTATCTCCTCATTGGTCATTTTGGTCAGGTGCCAGCGAGGTTATCCTAGCTTCTTAACTCTTTACAGGTGAAAGGGTTTTTCCTCTGGCCAAGAGGGATTTTTAAGGTGTTTACCCTTCCCTTTATATTTATGACAAGATGTGTGTGGGGGGGGACAGGCTCTTGGGACCCCCCTGGGGTCCCACTGTCCTTTGTGTACCCCCTCCTATGCCCCAGTCATCAGTTTTTTTCAGAGGGAGGAGCTCTCTGCAGGCCACTGCCCATAGGCTAGGGTTTCGCTCTTCTTTCTCTCCTTCCTTTGCAAGATGGGGGAAGATCTAGCTTCACAATGAGTATCCTGGTAAATTTTTTGTTATATAACAAAATTTACACTTTGTTGTGAATCAGTGGATACAATGAAACAGAAGCATCAGACACTGAAATCATCAAGGCACAGGCACAGCTTCTGGGGATTGACATTTCCCTTATCCACTTTCAATCAGGAGGAATACTTCTCCGCACTCTAACTTTAAGACTGCGATGGAGAGGCAAGAAAGGCATTGTCAGTTTAAGCTAGCAGGTGGAGACAGAGGGAAGAGCCTAGCTTTCCTCCTGATGGCTACCCTCCGAGGAAGTCAGAATAAAGTACCCTCCACCACAGGCCTAAAACATATGGGAGGAAGCAGAGAACACCCACCCACTGCTCCTTCCCTTCCTCCCAGACTCCCAATGGAGGTGTGGAGCGAGGAAGGTACCGTTGGAAGGGGGATGGGCACCCTTTTGTGGGAGACTGCACTCAAGGGGAGTGGAGTCACAGAACATGGAAGGGAGGACAGTGGAGGGATTTGAGGGGGGGTATCACAGAACAGTAGGGAAGACAGAATACTCGGGGACAAGTAGGTGCATAAAACATGGCAGTGCAGCACATGGAGGGCACCCTGGATACAAAGAGAAGGAGGAGATGAGGACACATCAGTGTTGACTGGGGGAGACACTGGCAAAACACAGGACTATACGCATACACATGTGCACTGCAGGCCAATATAGGCATAGTCATACACACACCCACACCCCTGATATTAATATAGAACATGATACCATTGGGAGCTTTGCTGGATCATATTAAAGAAGTTCTGTATTAAAATCACAAATGAGTTTGATTCCCCATAGTTTAAATTCCAGGGTATTACTATTTAAGAGGTCTCTTGGTTTTTCGTACTGTTTCTCTCCCTCTCTGTGTGAAACTTGCAAGCTGCTAATTGTGTTAGTACATTCTAAGACAGAGTCTGTTCTCAAAGCAGTTCTTTCTAACAACAACTACTCACACAGAGAGAGACTCAAAGCAATACTCTGTAACAGAAACAGCACCCAGAGACTCCCCACCCTTTTGTTGTATTTATCTCGCTTTGTTAACAATTGTGATTAAAATAGAGATAGAGGATGTACGTGGATGGATGCTTGGTGTGGCTAACAACTGAATGATCAGGGAGGTGCCAGCCTAAGAATCCAGTGTCCATTGGCTGAAGAAGGTGTCAGGTGGAAATAACCAGAGGACCCACAGTGGGCAGACCGGAATCCACCCAACAGCCTCAAGGATGGGAGAACCAAAGAACAAGATAACACCTGGCAGCATGGAGCCGTCAGGAATGTACTATCTGATTGATTCAACAACAGCATGATGAAGCAATTCCTATAGACTGGCATAGGAAGAAATTCCTATAAAAATGGACTCTAGAAAGTGAGAACTTTGAGGTCTAATTCTGCAAACCAACTTCCAGGAGCATCAGATGAGCATCTGACAAGGCCCTGCTCCCTCCTCATGTCCAGGCCACCTGGCCAGTGGCTTGGCATGAGCAACTCTAAGGCTGGAAACTATGATCACAACCTTGCAGAACCTGTATGTGTGTGTGTGAATAAATATGAAATTGAATGGAATGTTATAGCTATAGCTAACTGCTTACTATGATTCTTTCTGTATTCACAATAAATGTGGCATTTTGCCTTTTCCCCTTTAATAAGATCATGCTGGTTTTTATTTTATTGGTATAACAGCTTTTGGGAAGAGGAGATTGAGCTCATGTGTGAAACCATCTCCTTGTTCTCCCCTCAATTTCTGAATCAAGATGTACTCCACTGGCCGCTTCCTACCCCCATCCTCCACGATTTTTTAACTTGATTGCTTCTGTACACCTAAGGGCTTAAGTATGAAAATGCATAACTAAGTGCAGTTGTGCACATAGTTATGCATTTGCATACATGGGAGTATTCGCTGATGATGGTCTTGCCTAAAGGCCCCAATCATCCATTCATGCTGATGTGATTGCAGGATTAAGGTTTAAATGTGTTACTGCTCTGCAGAGAAAACTATTCTGAGTTCCTGCAAAAGAGAAATTTGCCCTATCGATTGTGGTACATGGAACAGTATGGCAACCCTGCTGATTTTATTATGACTCTAGTGATTTTGGGGTGCTTTTTAACCTGTGTCATAACAAATTTTCCCTTATTCAAAATGGCCTCCATCTCTTATTACTGTCAATTAGGTTGAAGCCAGCAAGATGGCTGCCATTTCCCTTCAGTCTAAGCTCCCCCAGCCTAGTGAGATAGTAGGGGATGGTGCGTAAAAAACCTTTAGCTGCCCAGAGGCAATTGAAGGCAGTATTGATTGTGAGTCACAGGATATTGGTGTCTGCGGAAGGAGCTGTCACCCCCACCCCCATCTCAACAAATAGAAGACTATATATTACAAAAAGCTTTTAAAAACTGTCATTTACTTTCTTCCTTCTCCTTTTTCCATGTCCCCCTTATTTCCCTACTGGTTCACTGTCCTCCTTAGAATAACCTTGATGTGAAAATGTGCTACTACCATAGAAACAAGAGAAAGGAAAAACCAGGGGAAACAAAACAGGGGCTAAACATACTTAATAGACCATAACACTCAGGTACAGTATGGCCACCCTAAGGCTGCAGCTGCTTGCCCCTCCCAAAGTTAAAGGGCCACAGACAAGCATGTTGGGGAAAACCTCATATAAGAGGTTCAACCCAGAGGAGTTTAACAGTAATCAGGCACTTCTTGAGTAAATGGGGTTTAAAGTTTAATTACTTTCCTAATGACAGCAGAGCTGGGTGGAAAGCATCCAAAGGATTTTTAGAGCTGATGCCCAGTATATTTGAGAAAGCTGTATTCTTTTTTCCCTTGTTATTAGGTAACTCAAACAAAACAGCTGTTTTCTGTGTGTTTAAGTGTGTTCCTCATTGCATAAGTGGGAGTGGTTTACATTGTTCCTAGTAGAAAGATCACAGACCGGCTCTGCCAATATTATGCTCACAATGTCAACAAGCAAGCTATTTTAATTCAACGGAAAAGAGGCTGCAAGGAGGGAAGAGTGTGAGGTGGCAAACATATATAAGAAAAATAAGGGATTGAGAAGAGAAGATGGGAGGAACTAGAAAACTGATGAAGAGAACAAACGGTCTTTAAACCTTCAATAGAATAAAAAAAAAAATTGGTCAGTAGTTAGCCTGTTCTGTGGTTTGTATAATTTTATTTTTTAATTTAAAAAGGAGTATTTAGGGAAAATGTGCAATGCATCACTAGAAATGAGGAAAAATTGAACATAATGCAAGACATGGGAATGTGTCAATTTGTCAATAAAATAAAATGAAGCAGAGAAAATGAAGCAAAAATGCTTTTGCATTTGTTTCAGATTAATTCACTCCAGTGTTTTTTTATGCCTGTTTAGCATTTCCGTTCCAAAAATATTACACCAAATTGATCAGGAGCGTTCATGGAAACAGCAAATGCTAAGAAATGATAAGAAATATCCATGGGGAAAAAGGTGTGGGTGCTCTGAGAGAAAGCTCCCCTCCCCCCTCTACTCTCACTCCTCCTCCCCTGAGCATGCTGTGTCCTCGCTCCTCTGCCTACTTCCCTGCACTTCCCGCCGCCAAACAGCTGTTTGGTGGCGTAGCAACTCTGGGAGAAAGAGGGAGGAGTAGGAAAGTGGTGTGCTCAGGGGAGGAGGCAGGAAAGAGATGGGGATGGGGCGGGAATTTGGGGAAGGAATCAGAATAGGGGCAGGGACTTTGGGGAAGAGGTTGGAATGGGGACAGGGCAGTGGCGGCATAGGGTTGGAGGGGTGTCAGGCACCCACTGGCGGAAGCAGAAGTCAGCACCTATGATGGACAGTGAATCTAACATTTAAAAATG
Source organism: Lepidochelys olivacea (assembly GCF_965140295.1). Classification (NCBI taxonomy): domain Eukaryota; kingdom Metazoa; phylum Chordata; order Testudines; family Cheloniidae; genus Lepidochelys; species Lepidochelys olivacea. The sequence goes on from NC_140411.1 coordinate 275,090,650, forward strand.
TGAATAGTTGCACAGGAACCCTGATTTTAAGTACTATGTTAGGGAACAGAAATGCATTGTGTAATATGTATCCCATTAAAGCTCACTAATAGGTCTCATCTTTCAAGTCTGAATACCTACAACAAAGTACCTACTATTAGGATAATGACTCTCAATAGTCCATTCTGCCTCTCATGTGCTTTTGCATGGCATCTGCATTTCCTACCCATTTATTTTTACATGGCAGCTTTCTTCTCCGTTTCATTTGTGTATTTAAAAAAAAGTTATTCTGTGAACGTGCTAAATGTTTGAACAGTGTACTGAACAAAACTCATTGCATGCTTGCTTTAGAAAAAATAGAAAAGGGCTGTATTCAATGTCTTCTTTTGTACTTGTTTTATCAATTGTTTACTTTTGTAGAATAATTGAGATTTTTTTCTGTTTTATATCACGTTTAAACAAAGCAGTAATTGTGTGCCTTTCATTTCCGTGGAATTCAATAATGCTTGGCAGTTTATTTCTTATACTTTTGCTTCCTTCATTCCCTCAATCACCTACTCTTTCCTTCATTATCTGCGAATGAGAGGGTAAACACTTAATTCCAGAGAAGTCTTTAAAAGCCACCAGAACTGGCACAGGCAGATGTGTCTTTTGATATTCTTAGAACTGATAAACAGAAATGCACCCACGCACTGAAAACGGGAAGTATGCAAATAAAGAAAAGGAGATGGCATAAAACCACTAAACATACAACTCCTCCCCCTCTCCCTATTCATTACCCCTGTATTTGGTTTGGGCTGGGGAAAAATGACAAAGACAAGTAGCAGTCAATAGTCAACATGCAAAGAAACTCCCTTTCAGTAAACAGTCAACTGTCACAGTAGACCTACTAATTCTTCGGAAGCTGTACATTTTCTCCTCTTCAAATTTTTTTGATGAGAATAATCTTGTGCAACAAAATTATAGGACTGTGCTTACAATTGCAATTCAAATAAAGGTGAGAATGTATTTCAAAATCAAAATTGTTACTACTCTTTTTGTATAAAATATCCTGTAATTCTTGCACTTCCTTCCCCACCTACCCCTATTGTTTGTGGATGAATGAACGTATAATTAAAAGTACACAGCTAACATAATTTAAAAAGGTAACACCCTAGAACTGAACATACTGGCACATAGGAACCAAAAATGCATGTTGAGTAACTGTGGCTAGTATGATCAGCTTGCATTATTTTAATACTCAGATAAATTGATTTTAGCTGATATTTTTCTAACTCAGTACAAAAATGTGAATTCTGAGTAGATAACAGAGGCCATTATCTATAATGGGGAAAATTACAAAAGCTTTCCACAACTGTTTGGAGAGAACACCAGCATACATGAGACTGGTGACTTTTCACCACTGTGAGGGTCTGTCTAGTGTGACAAGATAGACATCGTTAGTGTGGTGGGTCCTGCACTTTTCTTGGAAGGGGGTTAAGATGCCACCCCTTGCCCCTGCTCTTGAGGCATGGAGGGTCCCACTAGTAGCCTAGGAAGGTGATAAGAGGAGGGAAGCAGGGGAGGGGTCTGGACTTGGATTTGCTCCTCACTCTGAGCCCCAGCCCCTCTCAACCCTTGGGGTTCTTACCCTTTTTCCCCCTGGGTGGGGTACCTTCAGTCCTTCGAGGCTGGGGAAGGAAGTCTCCCTCCCCTGCTGGGGCAGGGTCTCCCTGGTTTTTCTGGTAATCTGGTTTTTCAAAACACACCTCCAAGCTCCAGTCCTTTCTCCTTCCTCTTCCTCCCTTACCGTCTGAAGCAGGGGGGTTTATTAGGTTCCTGACAGGGCCTTAATTTACTACAGGTGCTCCAATTAACCTGTGGCAACTCTCCCTAGTCTCCAGAAAACCATGCTTTAATTAGCCTAGGGCTTATATATTTCCCCTTTAACACTCTCCCACTGCTCCCTGGCCCTCCTGTATCACACTAAGCATAAAAAATGAACCACTCTAACTATGCTGGTATAATTAAAGCAGTGCAATTCATCTAGTGTAGATGCAGTTACATAAAGGTGCTTATATCACACCTTTATACAGGTATGACTGCATAAACACTAGAGTTTTACCAGTGTAACTATATTGGTAAGAAAAAATTACACCCCTAGTTACAACTGTACACAATCTCTGTGCAGACCTGGCCTTAGTTAAGCCTTCTTTTCAACAGGTTTAGCTAACATTATGGTGAAATCAGGTCTGGTTGAAGGAGCCTTGTCTACACTAGGGCTTGCACTGATTCTAACATTGGTTTCAGATAACTGGTGGGAATGTTTTTGAAAATTTCTTCAGCGTAGACAAGGGTAGCTATGCTGCTCTAGAATAATTACAAAACACTCAGGCACAACTCATTAATAACTATGTAATCCTTGAAGGGTAGGGTAAAAAAAGGCATCCTCTGGAAGAAATCTTTAAGGACTGCAGCCCAGGAGCTCGGGCTAAGGGGGGGATCCGCAGGCCTGCATATGGCCCACTGATTCTTTTCATCTAGCCTGTGGCAAGTCTCCATTCTGTGGGCTGGACACCGGTCCACGAGCCTCAGCGCCTCCCCACCAGGGCTGGAGCCGCGAGTGCTGGCTCACTGTTGTGCCTCTACAGCCCCTAGGCGAGGGGCGCTCAGCACTCTGCCCCCGTCCCCACCCCCAGCTCCCATGCCAGGTGCTGCAGCCAATGGGAGCTGCGGGGGTGGTGCTTGCAGCCATGGGCTGTGTGCACTGCACAGAGTGGCCTAGCACCTCTGTCTGGGGACCAGACATGCCGGCCACCTCGGGGAGCAGAGCAATATGGAGCCGGAACAGGCAGGTATCCTGCCACAGCCCTGCTGCGCTGCCAAGCAGGAGCCAACTGAGGTAAGCACCTCCTGGCCGGAGCCCTCTCCTGCACCTAAACTCCCACCCAGATCCTGCACCTCCCACCTGCACCTCAACCCCCTGTCCCAGCCGAGCCCCTTCCTGCACTCCAAACCTCCTGATGTACCCCAACCTCATCCTCACCCCCTGCCCCAGCCCTAAACCCACTCCAACCCCCCCGGGGCCCCACCAAATCCAATAGTCCCGGGCCTGCAGGAGAATTAATTTAGCCCTACCCCTGGGGTGTCTGAACCCTGATTGTCATGGACGGTCAGGCAGAATTACTTTTCTAATGTGCCTATGAGTGATGTTGGGCAGATAGAACATATCCTAACTTTGGGTTTAATGAAAAGGAGTACCTGTGGCACCTTAGAGACTAACCAATTTATTTGAGCATAAGCTTTCGTGAGCTACAGCTCACTTCATCGGATGCTTTTGTCGGCAACAGAACAGGAATGGAACTTAGTAAGTAATCTAGCTAGATATGCATTAAATTCTGATTTCTTTAAATGGCTGAGAAAATAAGCTGTGCTGAATGGAATGGAGATTCCTGTCTTTGTGTCTTTTTGTAACTTAAGGTTTTGCCTAGAGGGATTCTCTATGTTTTGAATCTGATTACCCTGTAAGGTATTTACCATCCTGATTTTACAGAGGTGATTCTTTTACTTTTTCTTCAATTAAAATTCTTCTTTTAAGAAACTGATTGCTTTTTCATTGTTCTTAAGATCCAAGGGTTTGGGTCTGTGGTCACCTATGAGAATTGGTGAGGATTTTTATCAAACCTTCCCCAGGAAGGGGGGTGTAAGATTTGGGAGGATTTTTTTGGGGGGAAGACGTTTCCAAACAGGCTCTTTCCAAATTATATCCCTATTAGACATTTGGTGATGGCAGCGATAAGTCCAACGGCAAAAGGTAAAATAGTTTGTACCTGGGGGAATTTTTAACCTAAGCTGGTAAAAGTAAGCTTAAGAGGTTTTCATGCAGGTCCCCATATTTGTACCCTAGAGCTCAGAGTGGGGAAGGATCCTTGACAGTGATCTGTAGCTCACGAAAGCTTATGCTCAAATAAATTTGTTAGTCTCTAAGGTGCCACAAGTACTCCTTTTCTTTTTGCGAATACAGACTAACACAGCTGCTACTCTGAAACCTTTGGGTTTAATGTTTCTTTGTCTCAGGCTTGTTATTGGCTGAGCTGTTTGTAAAGTGAATAGGGAAAGGGCAGACAACCCTCAAGTCAGTACCCACAAGAAGTTCCGTATCACCAGCCAGTTCCCATAACTGTGTCAGTTAGAGAATAAAACAGTGATTCTCAAACTAAGATCAGCAGACTATTTGTGATCCACAGAGCACTTGATAGTGGTGTGCAGAGGGCTGGCTGTTCACATGGTGCTGCTTTCCTTGTCTCTAAGCTTGTTAAATCACATTTAAAAAACAAATATATGACTATTTTCCAGATTATTACTTTTCCAAGTAAACAATTGCTGTAGCACCAAAGAGGCATCTGAGACCCACCCAAAAACATTTGAGAGCCCTCCAGGAGAGGATGAATGAGTATGCCAGACTAATTTTGAGATTAACACATAATTGTCCTGATACAGCAAAATTTCTGCTTCTGTTGCTTGAGGCAGAAGTCTGCCCAGTAACAGAATGGATCTTGACTGTGCAGGTGACTTACTAAGATCCTAACCGGAAGCTAAAGAACCTGATCTGAAGACTAACTAAAATGCTAGGAAGCAGACTGGCTACTGATAGGTTCACACTAAAATTCCTCTCCTCCTAAAAGGCTTTAGTGAAAATGTTTCTCATGTAACGAATATATACATAACATTAGATTTTATACATCAACTGGCCTGTAAAAGTTATTTTCCTGCTGCAAATGTGGTGCAATATAGTTACACTAGATAAGGCAGTCATGACCCAGATCATCTCCTCCCATGGAAAATCCCATGAGAACAGGGAGAAAGCATAAGGGAAGAAGGCTGAGGTTTCCACACCCCTCTCTCCTCTTTCCCTCTCTGGAAAATCCCTGAGGACCCTGAAAGCCTGGGTGAGCTGCAGAGGAGCCCTGTATTTGCATACCCGCCATGGCTTGGTTAGAGCTGTGATCCTTTCCTTAGCTGTGGGATTACAAGGACGAGGGAGATAAAACCATTTGTGGAAAAGATAATGCAACCCATAGTATCTTTTTCACCAAATTTCCATGGAGCCAGATGGAAGATATGTATACTTTGACCCCTCCCCACACTGATCTATCTCATCTCCCTATAGCATCAACCCTGGACTTCAAGGAGAAGCCTCCACAAGGTCTTTTTTGGGTGAGGAAGGAGAATATAGTGGTATAGACAGTGCAGTGGAGGCACCAGAGTGCCTTTAACTATGTACAGAAGGAGGACGTTCAGGGTCGCCTTTGTGATCTTATCTAGAGTCCACCATCTAAATGTGAATATTAAATTTCTTCCTGAATTGTTTTCCTTCCTTGTTTGAAATGAAAGGCTGAAATAACATGTTAATAAAATAAGAGATGATTTGCCAAACTAAATGTTTATTTAGGATATATATATATTTTTAATTCAGCCTGTAAAATTACTGATTTTGTTTTCACTGATTTAGTTTTAATTAAGTCAGACATGTTAGATCGATGCTACTTGAAACTAAGCTAACAGGAGGACTCCTAACCAGATTTTTTAAGAGCTATTTTTGTTGGTTATTGTTGAGCTCACTCTAATGTGAATATAATTTGAAATAAATAAGGAGACTCTGCATAAGAAACAAGGCTTCAGTATCAATTAAAATGTTATTGAATTAAACTGTGATTCTCATGATTCTTTTCATGTTTTATATCTACAGTAAAGCAAGACAAATAGGCAATTTTAGGTAATCAATGGTATATTTAAACAAAAACATATGCATAACCACAAGGATAAAAACAATGTTGAAATTATCAAACAAAATGTTTCATGTGAGAAATTACATTTGTGCATTGTGACAGACATGTTAGCGGAAACTTTTTAGAAATTCAGTAGTCAAAATAAATATTTAATAAAAAAATCATGCTTACTCGGTGACAAAATATCAAACAATAGAGGAGTTTGGTGCTTGGAAATAAATCAGAAGGTACATTTCCTTATGTTAAACAGTGCTGAAATTAGTGGCTTAATTATTATAACACTGCCATAAAGAGTAGGTAAATCATTTTTATAATTAGTTTATGTTGACAGTCACAAGACTAAAATACTGTTCGATGAATTCAAATAATAAAGCCAGTTTACTATACATAATGAATAATTTATTACACCATGAAATCAATTGATACAAATGCTCCATGGACCACTGCACAGCATACTAGTTACTGAGATGCATTTGTCAGTGTCCAGTGAACTCAGGAGCAAATGAACCAACCCCCCCAAAGGTTTGATGTACAATGATTTTTTACAACTTGGTGACTGGTAGTAGAGAAAGATGCATATGCATTTTTTTCAAAAGGAAAAAACACAGTAAAATGTCATGAGAGCACCACAGGATTTCTATTTATCAATTAGATAAAATAGTACAAACTATTTTTATAGTAAATGAAGAACAATTAAAACATTATTGTGTCATCCCATATTTAGAAAACAATTGCATTTATTATTTTAGAGTGTTGTTTCATCAGTGTATATTGTTTGAAAAAAGTTACCTTAAAAATACCACTGGTGACAGTGCGTGTTGTTTATTCTTTGTTAAGCTCTGGAACACTAGTAATGCAAATAAAAGTTTACTGCATAGTGAAGATCTAGAAAGATTTCAATGGCTGACACATACTGAAATTTAGAAAAAGTTAATAAAAATAGAATCATACAGAATCAAGCTGCAATGTATCTGGGTTACCCCATTAGCTCTCCACTGAGATTTTTTTATGCTTCCTTGAGAATACTGTTACAGGGTCTCTCTGGCCACCAGTATTTTAGTGTTAGAGTGCCATTCTTCACCATTAGAAGATCCATGTTTTCTTCTCATACTCAACCCCCAACTCAAAAAAAAACTTGATTAAATGTTACAGGTTTCTCGACAGATTATACTCTGTGTTGTAAAGCAGCCCTCTTCTGCTTGTTAAATGATATGCTGTCAATATTCTTTCCACTTTCAAAGCACCAGTCTAATTTCCAGTTTGATCAAACATTATGCAATAATTAAAAGTTGCGTCCTCCCCCTGCTCTATTGTGACATGATAAAGGCTATTCACCATTTAAAATCCGTTCGATCTCTTCTAGTCTTTTCAAAGCAGCAACTCTTTTTTTTTCAATGTCTTTGATTTCTTTTGTAGATTTTTTTTTAGTCTCTTTGTCTGTGTTATTTTTGCCTGTTCGTTTCTTGCTATTTGACTGTCCTTTGTTAATGTTACTATTCAATGTCTGGGTGGTTTTCTGTTCATTTTTTACTTCTTTCAAGTTTTCAAATGGAATTTTTTTTTCCCCCACAGCTGCAGTCCCATCTGCTGGAAATGTTGACTGTTCTGCAGCACCGAGCAATGAAATTTTACTTCTGACTATATTTAAATGCCGTTGAATATATTCCTCATGCGGTGCTAATGCTAATGTCTCAACAAGACATTTTTCTGCTTTTATTAAGTCTCGTTCCTCAAAATAAACTACACAAAGATTATGTTTTCCTTGTACATTGTTAGGATCCATTTCCAGGATTTTTTCAAAACACTTTTTAGCTCCACTTATATCTTTCTTTTGGTTCATTAAGATGTCTCCCTTTAAAATCAGACCTTTGGTATGATCAGGATAATATCTCAGTAACTCTTCCAGGACTGGCAAAGCCATCAGCTCTTTTGCAGTCTGAGAATAAAGCAGTGCCAAATTAAACAAAGCGCTTCGGAAGCCTGGTTGTAACCTTATGGCTTTCTTCATCCAAGACTCTGCTTCAGCATCTCTTTTGTCATCCATCGCCAGCATACCCAAGTTGAAGTAGCCATTTGCATCTTGTGCTTCCTCTTTCACATAATTTAACAGCCTTTTCTTGGCTTCAGGTCTAAGTGTAGGGTCACCTAAAGTGACAGAAAATATATTACAGATATTTTTGCAAACATTTTCAGAATAGCCCTGAAAAATGTTAACATAACCCCTAAACTAAAAAGTAACATTCTTTAATATTATATATGCTTAGCATTAAATAAAGCTGCAGAAATGGCGGGGTCTCAAATGCTACTTAATATCTTTGAAGGCTATAAAAGATATAAACATATCATAGTGCTCTTCCCTGTTGAAGAAGAAGATTTAGTTTTGATATGATAGATCCAAATAATGGGATCTCTACAAGTCTGAGAAGACGTGAGCGAACAGAATGAGGAGAGGTTTCAGAGTAACAGCCGTGTTAGTCTGTATTCGCAAAAAGAAAAGGAGTACTTGTAGCACCTTAGAGACTAACCAATTTATTAGAGCATGAGCTTTCGTGAGCTACAGCTCACTTCATCAGATGCATATCATGGAAACTGCAGCAGACTTTATATATACACAGAGAATATGAACCAATACCTCCTCCCACCCCACTGTCCTGCTGGTAATAGCTTATCTAAAGTGATCATCAGGTGGGCCATTTCCAGCACAAATCCAGGTTTTCTCACCCTCCACCCCCCCACACAAATTCACTCTCCTGCTGGTGATAGCCCATCCAAAGTGACAACTCTTTACACAATGTGCATGACAATCAAGTTGGGCTATTTCCTGCACAAATCCAGGTTTTCTCACATTCCCCCCACCCCCATACACACACAAACTCACTCTCCTGCTGGTAATAGCTCATCCAAACTGACCACTCTTCAAGTTTAAATCCAAGTTAAACCAGAACATCGGGGGGGGGGGTAGGAAAAAACAAGAGGAAACAGGCTACCTTGCATAATGACTTAGCCACTCCAAGTCTCTATTTAAGCCTAAATTAATAGTATCCAATTTGCAAATGAATTCCAATTCAGCAGTTTCTCGCTGGAGTCTGGATTTGAAGTTTTTTTGTTTTAAGATAGCGACCTTCATGTCTGTGATTGCGTGACCAGAGAGAATCACCTTCAGCCCCCAACTAAAACCCCTCCAACGCATTATTAAGGATCTACAACCTATCCTAAAGGATGACCCAACACTCTCACAAATCTTGGGAGACAGGCCAGTCCTTGCCTACAGACAGCCCCGCAACCTGAAGCAAATACTCACCAACAACCACATACCACACAACAGAACCACTAACCCAGGAACTTATCCTTGCAACAAAGCCCGTTGCCAATTGTGCCCACATATCTATTCAGGGGACACCATCACAGGGCCTAATAACATCAGCCACACTATCAGAGGCTCGTTCACCTGCACATCCACCAATGTGATATATGCCATCATGTACCAGCAATGCCCCTCTGCCATGTACATTGGTCAAACTGGACAGTCTCTACGTAAAAGAATAAATGGACACAAATCAGATGTCAAGAATTATAACATTCATAAACCAGTCGGAGAACACGTCAATCTCTCTGGTCACGCAATCACCGACATGAAGGTCGCTATCTTAAAACAAAAAAACTTCAAATCCAGACTCCAGCGAGAAACTGTTGAATTGGAATTCATTTGCAAATTGGATACTATTAATTTAGGCTTAAATAGAGACTTGGAGTGGCTAAGTCATTATGCAAGGTAGCCTGTTTCCTCTTGTTTTTTCCTACCCCCCCCCCCGATGTTCTTGGATTTAAACTTGAAGAGTGGTCAGTTTGGATGAGCTATTACCAGCAGGAGAGTGAGTTTGTGTGTGTATGGGGGTGGGGGGAATGTGAGAAAACCTGGATTTGTGCAGGAAATAGCCCAACTTGATTGTCATGCACATTGTGTAAAGAGTTGTCACTTTGGATGGGCTATCACCAGCAGGAGAGTGAATTTGTGTGGGGGGGGTGGAGGGTGAGAAAACCTGGATTTGTGCTGGAAATGGCCCACCTGATGATCACTTTAGATAAGCTATTACCAGCAGGACAGTGGGGTGGGAGGAGGTATTGGTTCATATTCTCTGTGTATATATAAAGTCTGCTGCAGTTTCCACGATATGCATCTGATGAAGTGAGCTGTAGCTCACGAAAGCTTATGCTCTAATAAATTGGTTAGTCTCTAAGGTGCCACAAGTACTCCTTCAGAATGAGGAGAAAAGGTCAATTCAGACAACTAGCTCTTGCAAAGGCAATCAGAGTGAAAGGACCTCATTTTACTGTTAAAGAATAGATTTTAAGGCTGGGAGGGACAATTAGATCATCATGTCTGACCTCAAAGCCAAGCTAAAATATCTTCCAACAGCATATCAAATCCGAGATCATAGAATCTTCCACAATTACAGATAGCCCATGTAATCTATTTTACACCTTTTAAAGTTCTTGTGTTTCAAATTTTGTCAGGTATGATTTTTGTTTAAATACTGGAGCACACACTGCACAGAGGTTGCCGTCTGATCAGGTTATGGTGAAAACTAACTAACGGCTCATTGCACCGTTTTACGACACTCCACTACATATATTTTAGCATGGGATTTTGCTCAACTTTATGTAGAATACACACTATGCCTATTGAGAGGCAGTTCACTCTTCTTTTCTCCACAGTAAAAAATAAATTTGTAACTAGTTACTTTTGCCACATAATCTTAGTAACTGCCAATGTGCATATACAGGGTTTATGTAACCATACTTTTCAAAAACTTCTACTAGAAATTAAGCAAAATAAGTGAACACTGATGTAGATTTACATTAGCCACTGACATTACAAGGCAACATATAGAAAGAGGCAGGTATTCTTTAACATCAGCTTTAAAGCCCAATGAAGTCAATGGAAACTTTTAGTCAGTGAAGAATAGATAAATGTATGTGAAATAGTTGTCAACATTTACAAGCATTTTGGGAAACTGGTTAGAAACAAGGATTTTATGTATGCTCTATACCAGGGGTGGCCAAACTGTGGCTAGTGAGCCACATGCAGCTCTTTTACAGTCAAAGTGCAGCTCCCAGAACTCACCATGTCCCCCACTTCTCTGCCTAATAGGCTGGCAGGGAGGGGAGCTCGTGGCTTCTGGAGGCCCATGGGGAAGAAGCCTCAAGCCACACCACCCGGCTGCAGGCAGAAGCCGAAAGCCCCAGCAGGGGAGTCCTACAGGGGCTGAAGCCCTGAGCCCTGGCAGGTGCGCCTGGCTCTTGAGGTTATGAAAATCATCATATGTGGCTCAGAGGGTCAATAAACTTGGCCACCCCTGCTCTATATGCATAAGAAGATACCTTAAAAATAAGAAAAATAATGCAGACTTAAAAACAAGCACAAACATCAGATGGGTTACATGCACAAGTAAAACCCTGGTAAAACTAAAGAAGTTTCATAAGGTCTAGAGAAGCCTAGAGGGGCAATGATGAGAGGAAATTGCAGTTCTTGAGAAAAACAGAATGTGACTGTTTTCTAAAGACGACAAGTCAGACATCATTAGGAGCTTAATCACAGTGTGTGTAAATCATAGACTATCAGGGTTGGAAGGGACCTCAGGAGGTCATCTAGTCCAACCCCTTGTTCAAAGCAGGACCAATCCCCAATTTTTGCCACAGATCCCTAAATGGCCCCCTCAAGGATTAAACTCACAACCCTGGGTTTAGCAGGCCAATGCTCAAACCAGCTATCCCTCCCCCAAGGAAGGGTTAAATGGTGTTTGGGACCTTTAAACAACACCCACACCACCAAGTACCTACCCCCAACTTCTCTCCCAAATACAAATATAGAGTAGATATTTTAGGCAAACCAACATACCAGATTCTTGCATGAGTAGCGCAGAATTGAACAATGCCAGTTTATGTTTAGGATTAAGTTCTAATGCCCGGTTGAAGTTCTTCAGGGCTTCTGTTGGATCTTTTAGTTCAATGTAAACAATTGCCAAGTTGTACCACAGGTCTGCATTGGTTCTGTCCAATTCCAGGGCTCTAAGATAAGCGTCCTTCGCTTTCACAGGCTTATTCATTTTTAAAAGTAATTCACCCCTGTCGAGGAACCAAATTTCTGTTTAACTTTCATGCCGAAGAAACATACACATATATTTTACAATAAAAAGTTATTAACAGTTTGTTTCCCTAAATTTGAGGGCTGTGGTGCAGGAGTAAAGAAAACTTTAAATAATCAGATCATTTTATATGAAATCCTATTAAGACCTAGTCAGGAGACTTTAAAAAGGCCGCACTGCAGACAAAGGAATTTAGGGCAGAGCTTGCTGAACTGTCCATTTGAACAGGCTGTAGTTTGGAGCCCCAACCCCAGAGGATATGAAAAGAATGTTGTGAGTAAGCATTCTTTAAAGCAGGATGGTTTATACTGACATATGAAGTTACAAAGTAGAACAAGCTTGGAGGCAAATTACCAATAGTAGAAGTTCATAAACTGGGAACGAACTATGATATTTGACTACAACCAACAAAACTGTATCTTGTTTTCAAATGTAAACTGACAGACTTTTTCCCCCTATTCTTAAACAGTTCAAAACTAATTCCCTTATAGAGTAAATAAATTAAGTTGTTTATTGGCGTTCTATAATATTAAACAAAACTTTAGTATATTTTGAAGAATAAACATCTCCCCAAATCAACAAAAATACCTGCTAATGTAAGCCTGTTTGAAATCTGGCCTCATACTAATTGCTTGTCGATACAACTGATCTGCTTCTTCAAGGCGAGATTCGTTTGTCCGAATCAAGTTTGCAAGATTTATATAAACATTTAGATGGTTAGGAGCAACTCGTGCTGCGTATTTTTTACCTGGGATAATCTGGCCAAAAAAAAATAAATAAATAAAAAATAAACCAGTGGAAAGTTAAAAACAAAAATCAGAAAGAACGCATATAGTTAAATGCATGAAGCTGCTTTCCAAACTTCTTTTATCATCAAGGTAAAATAGGATATATAACAACTTGAACTTACAATGCCATGTTAGCACTGATAATATAAATTCTAAAACATCATAAATCCCTTCCCTTCAAAAAAAACAGGAGAGTGCAATTTGATATGCCAAGAAGCTTATTTAAAAAAAAAAAAAAAAAAAAAAAAAAAAAAAGCCATACCTTGGGACTCCTACCATGGCACTGGGCACCGAGCTTGGGGCTTCTTCCGCCAGTGGCTCCTGGGGTTGGGGGCTTCCGCTCCTGCCGGCTGCAGCCAGGGTAGCCCAGGCTCAGGGCCTCTCCTCTACCCCAGCCAAGGCAGCCCGGGACTGGGACTTCCAGCCCCCAGCCGGGGCTCAGGGCAGTCTGGGCTTCAGGCTTCAGCCCTGCAGCTGAAGTCGGGGCTCAGAGCACCCAGGCTCGGGGCTTCTTCCCCTAGGGCTCCTGCTGGGGCTCAGGGTGACCCAGTTAGGACTTCTTCCCTGGGGCTTCTTCTGAGTTTGAGACCCCCACAGCTACAACACCCTGAAATTTCAGATGTAAACATCTGAAATTGACCAATTTTAAATCCCTCTGGTTGTGAAATTGACCAGAATAGGCCATGAATTTGGTAGGGCCCTACTCACGCTAGCTGGGTATGCAGCATCAGTACTCTACAGACCATCATAACTGTAGACATACCTAGAAAGATTTCAAAGGATGGTAGTTAAAAAACATTACTACTTACCTGTGGCATCAGTGATTTAGCAATCATGTATGATTCTTCTGCTTCTTTGGTTTTGTTTAAATTTTTATAAGTTCTTCCTACATTCATGTGGGCACCAATATCATCTTAAAAAAAAATTTGATATTCCATTCATGTCTCATATAAGTAAGTGTCTTTAAAAATCTATGCCTCATGAATATTAAATATTAATGCCTCCATTATAAACGTAAGCCAAAGGAATATTAAGGAGTCATTGATGCCTGCTGGAAAACTGATAAAATATTCTAAATGAATTGGATTTTGGTTACACTTCTTGTGGATCTTCCCCTTTCTCCATTTATTAAAGAAGGAATTTTTATTGAAATACATCTGATGGCTGAAGAGTTCTAACTTTTCCTGACACTTCTCACCTGAAATCACAGTTCTGTTTGTGACAATAAAAGAAAAGTCTTCACAATAACTAACTGTGGGTGAACCAAAAAGGTGTACAAGCCTCTGCACAGGGACAAGTTACACTGCATAAGAATTATATAAAAATTATGACTTTAGGTTAAGAGTAAGCAGGAGATAAAAATTAAGAGTTTCTCTTTTATAAAAACATGGATATTGTGACAAAATGGCTGATGTTGGTACGGTAGGTCCCGTGCTTTTCTTGGCAGAGGGGCTTGGACGCCACCTTTTGACCCTGTTCTTGGGGCACCCAGGGCCCTACTAGTTGATCTGGACAGGTGGTAGAGGAGGGAAGTGGGGGAGAGGTCTGGGTTTGCTCCTCACTCTGAGCCTCAGCCCCTCTCAATCCCTGTGGGTTTCTTACCCTCTTCCACCTTGGGCAGGGTTACCCTCAGTCCTTGACGCTGGGGAAGGGTTTCCCTTACTCCAATTCTCTGGTTTTTCAATTCTCAGCAACACACCTCCAAACTCCAGTCCTCTCTCCATCCTCGCTACACACTGTCTGCCTGAAGCAGGGGTTATTTATTAGGTTCCTGACAGGGCCTTAAATTGGCTACAGGTGCTCCAATGAACCTGTAGCAATCTTCCCTAGAGTACAGAGAACCATGCCTTAATTAGCCTAGAGCTTATATATCTCCCCTCTCCCACTGTTCCTTTGCCCTGCTGTATCACAATATACAAAAGAAAAAGTAACAAAGGAAAACATTATAAGCAGAATTGTGCCAAGGTTATTTATTCATAAGAACTCAGTAGATCCCTTTTAGGGTTTTCAAACTCGGTAAAAATCGATTCTTGGCTAAAAGCACTCAATGTTCAGAAGCTGATGTTAGAACATTGAACAAGATTGTCCTAAGCATACTTTGTACATCATCCCATACATTTTGATTCCATATGTGAGAACATTATCTAGGAAAGAATCTGAGGTGAACGACTGCAGTACTTTCTACGTGGCTATCCAGCAGATCAGTTCAAGTAGAATTGACAAGAGGATGACAAATCGGCTCACATGGATAAATGTTTTTATATGACTTCCTAGTGAGAGACTTTTCAAAGAACAGATTATAAGCATTTTTACAAAGTTCTTTTACAGACGAAGGCAGACCTTACGTGCTCGTCTTGAATCAAACTAAATACCCTTTGGGCTTAAAGCACTGACATCCCAAACAGAACCCAATGGAGCTTTTTATGTCTTCTTTACAGAATAAGGCAGAGGAAGTAATCAAATAAACCCTACATGATGGAGAAGACTAAAAGTCTGATTCTGATAAGAGCAGCAAATGGATCTGAATACTAACCACCTAACTAAAATACAAAACCACTCTTCAAAGTTACCTTTCAAGAAGCCAGGAATGACTTCCAATTCTCTTTAGAAAATTTCTGTTTTCCTTTCTTTTGGCTAAATGTACACAGTTATTTGAACATATTAATCTCAGATATCTTTATTGACAAAGGAAGTGAGTGCAATCTATAACAGCTTTGTGACCCCATAGTTTAATACACAGCACTTAAAAGGTTAATTCATAATTGAGTAATGGCAAGATGAAATATCAAAGCAAAACAATTATTTCTAAAGCTTTTTGAAAACAGTAATAGTACTAGCGGTTTGAAGTCATTTTGAGACTACAAAACCACAAACAAACCACTAAAACAGAAAAAGAGTGTGGCATACAAAAGCTAAATGATCATAAGGGTTTTTGGTTAGCAATTTTTCTCTCACCATGGCAGCTTAAGTGCAAAGAACCTTGGGTGACAATAATCCTTTTTCACTCTCTCCCCTTTGTTTTTAAACAGCTAATACCCTGTAGCTGTAACTGCATCAAAAAAAATAATCAAAACTTCTATTGACTTTGGATTTCAAACAAAACACCCACCCATACAATTAATTATAATGCACTCCAAAACCACAACTCCTACATAATAAAACATGTACTGTGCATTGTATAGAACGTCAAAAAGCACACCAAATTTTGTGTGTAGTGCTCCACAAATATGATATGCATGTTAAACTGTAAGTTATTTACTTTTTCCTTTCAGATAGGTTTGAAAACTAAAAAAAAATATAACAGTATTTACCTGCTTCCTTTGTGTCAATACAGTATTAACGATACATAAAGTATAAGGAATATTTAGTATTAATATTGCATATGTACTTAAGCTTCATTAACCTCTGTTACAACTTAGACTGTATTCCTTTTAAGAAATTAAAAACCCTGCATTTCTGTAAATCCACAAAACTTCACTCAGAAAAGTTTACAATAAGATAATATTTTGTCCACATTTCTTACAGAGAATAATCTCGCTATAGTCAACCTACTAAATATATTACATGATTTAAAGTTCACTTACGGAAACAAACATAATTAATGCAGAAGTAATTTCTTGAAAGAGTGCACTTAGAATAGACTACAAAAAGAGAGATTCCCTTAAAGTATCAAATTATTAAGAAGAAATCATCAACACCACTGAATGCACCTGAGTAAATGCAACTCATCGATAACTTTTACCTGGTTGCACTTGTGTGGCCTGTACGAAGAATTTCAAAGCTCTTTCAAAGTTCTTTTCATTTTCCAGAGCATGACCCACATTATTCCACAGTTTGGCATTGTTCTTATTTACCTGAATATGGAAGGCATACAGATATTAAATTTCAAGTATATATCACTTAGAGTGCTTTTAACTATACTGAATACATTTAAAGAAGCAAAGCAAATAATTTAGAAAGTTACATAAATTCCATGAAACTACTATGTAAAAAGAATATCAAATCACAGATTGGGAGAATTACAGCAAGTAAAGTAAACTTGTTGCCCAGGATCTGTTTTATTTACCAGGCTCTGTCAAATTCAATCCTTATAAAAGTCCAAAACCCATCCAATCTGTATTACAATTCTTAAAGGGAAATGGGCATCCAAGAGTAAACAGACTCCTCCATCTCACCTTTAATTCAAAGATGGCTTATTTTTGGGGCTCACATTTTTCAGAGGTCTGGTCCTCAACAGAATAAATGCATCTGTGGGTTCATCCAAATGATCAACCATGCTCTACAACACCTTCAAATGTGTGCTTATTGTGCTTACTCACAATCAAGCAAAAGCCCCAATACCTTATTTTTTTTTGCACATTAATTCCAATGTGAGATGACACACTGGTTTTAAAACATTCTCAGAAGCAATTATTTGGGCATAAGGATTGCCATGATGTAACATAACTTGTAAACCAAACACTGCAATTCTCCAATATTATCTTGCTCAGCTGCACTTAGAATTTTGAAGAAACTGGCTAAAAAGGTCTCACTTCACAGTAAGTAGTGGGGGGCCATTGTCTGGCTTGCTGGAAAATGGTGTGTGCCCTTTTTAAGGGCTAGAGAGCCAGGGAATGATTTTCTGCTGCAGCTGCACACCAGGCCAGTGTTGGGACACTGACCCATCCTAACTCCAGGTGACCAAAAGAGAGGGGGAATTATATAGGTCCATGCCAGGGCAGGAAAAGCCCTGTTTTACCTGGACCAGGCAGAGCAGCGCCCACCCTTGCTCCAACATAAGTGGTGAAATATGGGGGTTTGTCAGAATCCACTGTGGGCATTGCACTAGTTGCTACTTTATTTAAGGGTTGGGAAGGAATTTTTCACTCACCACCAGATTGGCCAAAGAGAACGGTTTTTTATTTCCACCTCCCCCACAGCAGGTTCATGGGAGCTTAATTGGGGCAAACATGAAATGAGAGTTAGGCTATGATATTGCAACTAATTATGTAAATGTGGGGTGGATGTCCGGTGCAGGTACTCCATATGGAATGGATAGTGATCAGAAATGTCAAAGGATTTAAACAAAGTAGTCTTTAAAGGAGCAGAAATACAGGGGGAGGGTTGTGGCTCTTATGACTGGAATGGCAAGGACCCAATCCCCTCTTCTTTATAGCCCTCCCCCCTTAAGCCCCATTTGAGGTGGGGGATGGCGAGGTCCGATCAGCAGGTTGGCTGAGGACCAGGATGGGTAAGGGGGAGGGCTGATGGAAGCTCACCGGGTATATTTATTGAAACAATTATGGAATTACCAGAACTGAACATTTTTACCTGCTGGGTACTCCCAGACATTTAAGCATAAAACTGCGGCTTAATTAAACCACATCTAGTGTCTCCTGTCCTTCTTCCAGTGCAGCCAATGATCCATTATCTACTTGCCCTACGCCACTTTGAAACATAATACTGTACCTTTAAAGCTGACATAAATAAGGTGTATTCTGATTCCCAATCCCAGTTTCTGTGCAGTGTTTTTAAGGCATGAGTGAATAGCACTACAGACAGACAAACCCAGGACAGCTTTCTCAGCACACTGTTAAACAAAAAAAACCAAAACCAAATTAAAATCAGAGGTGTAAAAATACTGGCCCACTACACTATTTCAATATTATGCTAAGGGGGATATTTTACCTCCTTCCAGAGAGTAGGTATAATTGTTACTCATTGGTGAGTTAAAGCAAGAAAAGGGAACATTTTGCAATTGATATTGTAATTTATTCCAACTGAACACTAGCAACTAATTTAAACTCTGAACTTTGAGGAACAGAATATTTAGCCTCAAACTTTTGTTATTTACTGTATCAATTATAATGTCACAATGTCCATTTGATAAATAAGTCTATTACAATAATCCACAACACTTTTCTAAAACTAAAATAAGAATGTGGGAGGTCCTTACATATGACAAACTCAAAAGCCCAATTCAAAATTAAGGCAATGAATGGGATCCTGAAGTCAAATGAAAAAGTTATTTAAGTATTTTAAAAAGCAGATATTGAGAATGCCTACTAGGTGATCTATTCCATCATCTTTGTCTAATACAGGACCATCCTATACAAGCTTTTTAATGCACAATTTCTCTAACTTTTACATAGTTTGGACATCATCTTAGTGGAGAGGTTGTCTCCTGGACCAACTTGTCTATTCACAATCACATAACAGCCTGTGGCCACTACAATTTCTTAAACGGAAGAAAGTTTTAATGTATCTTTAGCTTTTTAAATCAGTTTTAAAAACGGAAAATGAGGAAAATTCAGCATTAGGTGACCAGCCTGTTCCTCCATACAACTTCATCAACAAGGAATTATTTTGACGTTCTAAGGCCCGTGTCATACAGGAGGCCAGATTAGATGACCACTGTGGTCGCTTTTGGCCTGAAATAATGAAACTTCTTTTTCTAGAGTTTATTTTCTATCCAGACTGGGTGTTTTGGGGGGTGCTACTTGATTTATCTGAGACAGATATAGAAAATATGGTAGCAGCCTGATCATTTGGACCCCAAATCCCAATCCATCCACTGGGAAAAAACTAGTAAGGACACAGTAACCTTCTGGTAAATACATTTAAAAATTGTTTGGTTTTAAGAAAGCTTTAAAATGCTTCTCTTATGCAACAGAGAATGTAAATGTAAACAACTTGTAGTGGCTCATTGTCAGTTGTTTCTTATATTGTGTGTTCTATAATAATTGTTCCCTGTGTGCTGTATTTCTGGAATAAGAGTGAGGGACTACTGCTTCCCCAGGGGGCATGATGAAAACAAACATCTTTTTTATACTACAGTAGCATTTAAAATGTTTTAGATATTGTGCAGACCTATGAGGAAGACAGGCCAGAAAAACTATGGCAATTGGCACATGCCTTATTTATATAATCAATCCTTGCCCCTTTACCAAGGCATCATTAGTTCTCTTTTCAAAAAGAGAACTAATGCTATTCCCACACCTTCCTGAGACAATGGGGTCTCTCTCTTTACGCAAGACCCTCTAGGTGCCTGTGCAAATGGTCCAGGGACACCTGAGACCTTCCTATGAACACAGTGTCCAGGGGGCAGGGGAAAGGCTCTGCAGATGGCAGGTATCAGACAGCAGGAAATCTCATGTCCATTTATAAGGCATTTGCTCTCATATCACTGTAGTCCTAGGGCTGTGAAAGTGAGACTGGGAGTTTGTGCAATGTCTCCTATAGGGTGGCCCTGTACACAGAAGCTGCCACTGTCCATCCTTAGCTCTGCATCTCATAAAACTAAACCAGTAATCAACATTTTTAAATATACAGCAAACTGAAATATATTTTATATGTACATTATATAAACTATGTAGTTCAATATACACAAGTGACAGTATTTGTCCTTTAAATAAAGTATAAGTCAAGTTTGAACATATTCTCCTTAGAACAAATTCTTAATTTATATTTCTTTGTGCGTAATCTTTAGAAAATGTATAGCAATGCTAAGGAAAACAAAATTAAACATTTGTGTTTCTTTGATCTAAAAACAGATGGGACTAATTATTAGGCTTAGAAAGGCTAGGTCTACTTAGCAGCAACATTAGCATGTAACTTGAAATAAAGAATTTTGCACTGCAATAGAAAATATTTGGTTTCAAAGAAACTTTTTATTTTTAAAAAAATTTTATTAAAGAAAAAGACACTTATTGACACTAACACCCTTTGGAAAAAGATAAATCACAGAGAATATAAAAATCATGAAGAAATGCTCAGTAGTGAATCATACACTCAGTTGAAAGCACCACTCAGGTTACAAGATGGAAGCCTACCTGCACTGTAAATTCTGCTATCACCTGAAAGACACTCCCAATTTGCTTTTTACCAATACATTATAGAAACTTAATTACACAAGTCAAATCCTTCGAGCTTACAATTTGTGGATCAGGAGAAAGAGGGAGGTAAGGACTACCTTCCTTTCTTAACATTTGATTCAGTTTCCAAATTCAAATCTCAAAACAAATTTTAACCCAATTATTCTACACTTAAACAACTGTAAAATATCTTTTCAATTCAGATGTGCAAAGGCACAAAGAATTAGAAATATTAAAAGCTAATAAAGTGCTCAGGATAAAGGATTGCGAATTAATCAGGGAAATATCAAAGAAACCCAAATACTGTTCTGTGAAGGTGGTGATATGAATTCCACGATTACTTCACAATATTTGAACCTGTAATATTAAGTGATGCAATGGGATTAAGTACATTAGCCTTTCATATTTGCATATGTACAGTGCAGACACTTGAAAAGCAAAACACTACCACAAGGCAGAACAACATTTTGAAAGCACCTGTGATAATGGTATGGGATTTATGTTCATCCTACACATAAACCAACAAAAGTAGCTTCTTTTACCTCCAAGTTTTAGTTCAAGAAGTATATTTAAAACAAAAGTAATTTTAAAATTACATACAGGCCCTTAATCTGAGACAGTTTTCAAGATGTCATTGGTTCCTCTGACTGGTGATCATTTTTTAATAGAAAAAAAGACAGATTTCAACATAAGCAGGTGACTAAATATGTTTCTCCCTATTCAAAATTTGTTTTCAAACAAAAGACTCATTACCACCTAAAAATAGCAGAAAGGTTGAATTTCATGGCTCTCTCATTGCAAGAATCTACAAGAGCCAAATGAACACCACATTTTAAAGCAATGACATTATAGGTCCAAATAACATTTTGAATACTAGTTAAAATTACTGCACCGCATCTTAAGCGGGGAGGGCTGGGGTACATGGTCTGGCTTGGTGGGGAAGTGGCAAGGATGTTGCTGTAGCTGCAGAGCAGATCAGTGTGAGGATCCTAACTTGTCTCTGCCCCCGGTGACCAGAAGATGGGGGAGAGTACATAGGCAGAAGCTGGGTGGGGGAAGCCCTCTGGACCAACCGAAGCAGCACCCACCCTTGAAAGTGGTGAAATACTAGGTTTAGTCATGATCCACTGTGAGCTCCCACAATAGGTGCTGCTTTCTCAGGGGGCTGGGAAGGAATTTCCTCCTCACTGCCAGACTGACCGAGGCAAAGTAATGGGTTCGGGGCGGGGGAGGAAGGGGAAGCTTATTTGGGGTAAGCAAGGAACAGGCATTAGTCTATAAGGTTGCAACTCAATTCTGTGGAGTGGATGTCCAGTGCAGGTACTCCATAGGCAAAGGATACAGTGATCAGATAATTTGGTAAAGGATTTAAAGAAGGCATTTGTTAAAAGACTAGAAATAGGGAGGGTTTGGGCTCCTATAACTGGTACAGCAGGGCACCAAATCCCCCATTATAGCCCCACCTAAACCCTTGTTCCAGGGAATAGGGGGATGGTTGGCTGGGGACCAGGATGGAAAAGGTGGGGAGACTGACAGAAGCCCCCGGTAGATACTGAAATGATCATGGAGTTACCTATGCTGTACACTTTTATTTGCCAGGTACTCCCAGACAGTTAATAATGAAGTTGTGGCCTAATTAAACCACTCCTGTCCTTCTAGTACAGCCTGACAATATATTTGAGGACCTCCTCCCAAGTCCCTTGTGGACATCTGTTCGCATCACGAAACTGCCAAAAATTAATCCTGACTGGCAGTCCTTGTTCAAGAGGCAACCTGGACTAGAATAATTGATATAACATACAAAGACAGAAACACACCTGGTTAGAGCTCTTTAGGAGAAGCTTGCAGAGCCACTTATCTACCTTTATTTTATAATGAACAAAGAGATAAATATGCAGTAATACTTAACATTTATATAGCACTTACATCAGACAATCTCAAAGCACTTTACAGATATTAATTAATTGTGCCTGGTTTCTGTCTACTATCTTTATTCATAGAATTACACCCCACCCCCCAAACCCTCTATTTTTTGACCTACCTTTTGTTTGATAATCTTTTCCACCCATGTGCTACTAAAATGCAGAATCCCATGCTAGGGACATACAACACTCGTTCTGCTACTACAAACCCAACAGGAAAAAAGAGGTTTGATGCAGGAATGAATGGCAACACTATTAAACAGAGTGCCTAGAAAACAAAAGCAAACATGAACTAGTAATCAAAACTAGAGTTACAAATTGTGCCTGCCACCTGAACAAATAGAAAAATAATAATAAAAAAATAAACAATCCTTATGAAAGACTAAGACGACTAAGTACACTTAACAAATCTCAAGTGTAATTTCTACATTACACTAAGAATGGATCTTTTTCACATGGGAGGTAATTTTTGGTCTACAAAGAGAAAGAACCCATTTTTGCTTAGTTACCTATGAAGCTTTACCAATTAACTTATTTGGTTGCCTACAAGCTGGAAGTGGAAAAAAAAGATCCACCTGCTAACATTTCTTTAAAAGAACGGTTCTCATAATGCATTAAAAACAATAGGAAAACATCAACAACAACTTTATACCATCATGTTAAAGAATTTCCCACTGATTTCAATGAGGAATTCTGCATACAAAAAGTGACATGAGATGGTCCTAGGTTCTAAATCACCATGTTTCAGGAACATGAAAGTCAGAATTTTCAACATTATGACTCTTACAACTATTCTTTTTTGCCCCTTATCCATGTAGATTACTTGTGTGCTGTTAAACTTGTGCATTAGTATGACATATGAACATCAGAACCACAAATTAATTTCTTAATTTGCCTTGAACTTATTTGCTAATGGTTTGAAATAGGATTTAATTTTATCTTTCTTATACATTACACAAAACTGAATTGTATAATGTAACAGCTCTATCAGAGAAGTTCTAGAATCCAGTTGCATCGGTTACTGAACCATAATATGGCCCTTTGAATCCATCCCAGATGCTTTTGTCATATTTAAAGGAAGAGAATGAAACTCTTCCAAAGACACTTTAATGGTACTTTCAAACTTGATTTAGATCCAGTTATGTTTGGATTCATATTCAAACATGTGGCTAGTTGAATTCCTATTATCAATAGGAATGTAAAATTATTGTGAACATTTCTTGTCCATTTTAAAATATTTCCCTCAGAACTCTTACCCACATGTTGTTCACTCCAAAATTATCAGTACAAAATGTATGGGTTGGTTTTAAAAGTATTTTTAATCCAGTATATTTAAGAAGACATTTGACATTCTAATAAAAAGGCAAGTTTTGGAAACTGCAATTCGATTTAAAAGCATTTTAACCAATGTACATCTTTTACAATTACACATGGAGTGTATGCATGCCAAATATCTCCAAAATAGTGCATAAAAATGGTTTTGTTATTGAAACAAAGACCAATTGCATTTGTATTTGCTACAGCTCACAACTATATAGTGGACCCAAAAACAGAAACTGGCAAAGTCATCATTCAGACTATGAAGGAGTTTAGACAAGCCTGCTCATAGTCCTGAGCCACTCTAGGGCTGTTTCTGCATTAAATTTTTTTTTTGGTCAATTTCTCCCACTGCACAGTGGTAGCTCTACAAATGAGAACATAAGTGTAGACTGGCTGCTGGCATTTTTGCCTTTGAATCATACTCCTCCTCCCAGAGAAGTGATAGTACAAAAAGCCCTCAACCAAGCTACACTAGCACTCCCTGCATTGCTAATGCTGGTGGAGCTACTTTGCAGTAACTTATCAGAAAGCTCAACGTAGACAAGGCCTAAATTAACTTTACGTTGATTACACTGTTAGGGACACTCAAGATCTAAATCCATTAAATGATTTCATGAAGCACTGAAAAAAATTGATTTAACTAAATTTGCTTACATTTTCCATTTTCCTTGGGGCTTTTTGGATGCATAAATCTCTCAAGTGAAGCCAACTGGCTGGAAATCTTCAATAATCTACTTATGTGACAGTTCAGTAAATTTACAAGCCCATATTGAAAAAGAAAGAGGTATTTTATAAACCTGACCAAACATGAATACTGAATTTCAAATACTCTGACATTTGCAGTAAGATGAATAAATATAGCTTCATATAGGAAATAAGTTATGCTGCCATAGATATATTTTAACTCTCATACTGTAATAGATGCATCTTTAACGAACAGCCATATAACCTGAATTTCCCTTTTATGCTATAAAATAAACGTTGCCATATTTATGGCCACTTAACCACTAGCAGCTAGTAGTTTTATTGCAATAACCTATATCTAAACTTAAAAAATTGTTTTGCTCTAAAATCATAATTCCTAATATTAAGCCTAACTATCTTTTTCATGTTTATTTTTGTAATCTGTTGAAAAAATTTCAGAAGTATAAAATAAATATATAAGTAAAGCATTCGGGGTGTAATCCAATTTATTTGGAAAAAGGCAAGAGAGTTACTTGTGTATACAGTTTAGTAAGAGATACATAATGTAATTAATACACTTTTCTTTGCAAGTCTATTATGGCACAGTCCTGGTCCCTTTTTCAAGTAATTCCCTTACTAGAAGAGTGAACCAACTCTCCAAAGATGTGGTGGTAGGAAATAATATTGTCAGATATTACTACTTATTGGGAACTGAGAGGAGAAAGTGGACGATTTCCTTTAAAAAAAGGTGTGTACTCTTTTTTGAAGATAGTTTAGGTACCAATTCATAGTCATGGGCAACGTGAAGTTGGGAACCGTTGCTTTAGTGGTGCTGGACATGAGAACTGTCACTGGTCCCCTGTATAACAGTGACTTTTTGGTAATGGCCCAGGATGGAATTGTGTAGTAATTTTTTTTGTTTAGAGTGTAAAGAGTCTAGGGAAAAAATTATGCTCAGAGTTAACGTGGTCAGAAATTACTACAAGAACTGCACTAACAAGGAGAACAGGGTAAGAATACAAGGCGGGGATGCAATCACTAATTATCAAGTCTCATTGATACTAAGAGCTATTTAAATGCCCTAACTGTTCACCAATTGTGTTCAATAGCAGTATAAATTGAACTGTGTTCAGTTTTCTTAAATACTTGTAATATTTGGGATCTGTTTAAGGAGATCTTTCATACTGAGTTAATAAAAAGCTGTGAAACCAATTTTACTGTGTGTTTTCTATAGTATACCAATTAAATCTGTTTAAGGCAGCTGGAATTGGATGTATATACTGCTGCACCTTCTATAATTGCTGTCAGGCACTTCAGAAAGAAGGATTTTGAACAACAGTCTCCTACCTGAAGTCAAACAGCTTGAGTTACTAGTTAAAAGTCAAAAGGAAATTTGGAACAAGAAAAACCGAAATGACTTAAAAGGTGCTAAGCTTTATTACAGAGATCATAACACCCAGTTGTACGTACTGACATGGACTCTGGAGAGCTATTTCCAAGAACAAGATTTTCAGACTGCTTATGTCAAGCAAAAATGGCAGCTTTCTTTTAAGATGTTGTTCTATTCTGAAAAGGGTCTGTAAAATGGCATTGCGGGATTCCACATTTAATATGGTATATGTAAAATGAGCACAGTTAATGTCTGTTTAGAATTCGCCACTCAACTGCCAGACTTGCAAACTCCACCTGAGATCCAACTGATGAGGTGGGTTCTTTTCTTATCATCATCATCTGTAGACCAAAATATGCCCTCAGTGCCAGCAGTGACACCTCACTCCCTGCAGCGTGCTTGCTCAAGTGTAACTCATTGAGTGTTAGTAAATAAATCTCATCAGGATTTTCAAAGGAGCCTAAAGGAGGTAGGAACCCAAATTTCAGTGGGATCTGGACACCTAATTTCTTTAGGTTCCTCTGTTGGTGATGTACAAGAAGGAAAAAAAAATATAGCCTGCTCTCTCAATTGCTGTAGTTCTGAAGTGCTGACAGGAGTAACAAGCAGTAAACTTATTTTTGTCACTAAACCAAATGGATATTAGTGAACACACATGGAGCTAATCCATTAAGTAATTAGGTGTCACATTCACAGGGACTTACGGAGCAGAACTGCACTTTAAAATAATCTAATACCAAGTTGTGGGATGAAGAAAAAATTGTTGCTTAACCATATACTGTAACCTGTTTTCCCAGTCCATATCAATTTCACAGGGAAAGTACATTAAAATCAGATATAATCATTTAATTAAAATCTGTTAGTAGATACAGCAGTGATGAACACATGGAAACACCTAAGATGAATATATCAGCATAAGCTTTTTAGAGCATAAAGTGCCACCTTAACTACGGCTCTCTTTGGTTACTGAGAGATGTAACTAAACTAAAGGTGAGAAAAAAAGTTCTGTCAAAAAACTAAGAGGGGAAAAGCTCACCTAATTCAAAGGAAGTTGCTATAGCCATTCGCTTACTACTACAAAGTACTCATCTTGGAAAATTTAAGGCTAAATTATAAATTAAAAATCTCTCTGTCATCAGAATATCTTGAATTACAGGTTATAAATACTTTGGTTTAATTAGGAGATCAAAACAGATAAGGAGAGCAGCAGAAACCCAGCTAAACTTGAACCAGAGTCAATAGGGTTTTCAGGCAGTTTTCAATACCAGGAGCTGTGATAGCATTTTCTGTCTTGATGCAGGGAACAATAATATCTGCAATTAGGCCTGATGTCTTAACTACTTATTCTACACCAAAGTACGCAGTATACCCAATTAGAAAGTGGCTTTGGGACCCTATTTTAACTCCCTATCTTGTGGATGGTAGATTAACAAGCACTATATAAGCAACGTGTTGTATAAATGGAGAGGTAAAAAATTAGTTAAAAATAAAGAGGTACACAAAAAGTCATAACACCAAATTTTCTTCATAGACAACAGATGGGGCCCCATCGATGGGCAATGAAGACACAGGCTACACTTTTTACCAGAACAAGTATGTGAGTCAAAGGCATGATCTTTTGCCGTTACACTTATGCTGGTAAAAGACCAAGTGTGGGCACGCTTCTACAGGTATAAGATACTATACAGCTTATTTTGCATTGCGGAATCAGAAAGAGCTATATAGGTATAAACACTTTTATACCAGTATAAATCTGTGTTCAAAACTGGTGTGTAAGTGAAAGAGGGTGTCTGCCATTTTAACTATGCTGGATAAATTAAAGCAACAAAACTTTTAATGGCAGAAAACATCTTATATCCATTGGCTAAGAACAGGTATCACTTGGAAGTCACTGAGTTTTTATTTCAAAATGAGCCAATTAGTGAAAAGAATTTCAGTTTTTGTGGATTACTTTAGAAAAAGATTTCTAATCACAATTAAGATATCTCAACAGCAACTGTCCTATACCTTTATCAGGCAGCATTTATAGCTTACCTAGTTTATTTAGATAATAAGTACTACCAGATGGTGAAAAAAGAGATTTCACCTACAAAATTAGCTGTGATACAGATGCATAATTATACTGTAGATTTTTATACATCAGTACAAAGTAGATGTATATTGCAAATAGTCTCACTGGACAAAAACTGGGTTTACCCATTTTACTTAATGACTGTTGTGTGATGTTTCTTAATAGGGTAAACATCTAGGAGGAAAAGAAAGTTGTATGGTAGCAGCTATTTTGATCAAGGTTTGAAAATGGAATATTCTAGAAGACATATAAGTCAATGTTTCTTCATGTTTGCCGGACCACCTACATCGCGCCTACAAGGAATTCACTGTACTAATATCCCTAAAGACAGCAGATTAGAAGCAGTTTTCTGACCTACACTGTTGTTTACATGTTACAGTACTTGAGAGGATAATTGTATTTAATATATAGTAATGCATCCCCATTTTCTGGTAAACTAGGCTCCAGGCACTTAGATTTCATGCCAAAGAATCAGTATCAAACAGCTAAAAGGATTTTAAAAAAAACATGTGTATGCAGCTGTGCTACATGAGGAGATTTGCAGTGAACATTCTATTATAAAAAGAGATGTTTCAATCAGTGAAGCAGACATTTTAAACACTCGAAATAAAAAGGCCTCTTTAAAATAAGCTAGTACTATTTAACTGACTATTTGTGGTGAAAATTCTATTAATCCTTTTTCTCTCTGAACTTGATTATTTTCTCTGGCACTATGGAGTCTCAATGTTCAAGATTCCTTATCAGGAAAAGCCCTTTTATTTCTTAAAAATGATGCTGAAGTTGATGTAAGGAAGAGCTAAGGGAATCTCAGGAGTTTTTCACTACTTTCAGCATAGGCCACTTCATTGTAACCAAAAGCACTAAAAACATGCATCATTCCTACCATCAATACAGTCTTGGAGGAATCCCCAGGGTATCGGAGACTGAAGACAATCAAAGATCCCAAAAAGCAAAAAAACGTAATGGTGGCAATATTTCTTATATCTAGGAAAGACTCCACAAGTGGAATAGTTCCCATTGTCCAATCACAGCATAGCTCTGAGGGATTTAGAAGAAGCCAAGCATTTACAGGGAGGAGGTAGTTGAAAGTCAGCTGCCTTGCAGGAGATGGACTTACAGCAGCTGGGTTATCAAACCTAAGTAAGAAGAGAAGAAAAAGAAAAGGACCTTTTAGTTGAAAAAAAGTTACAGCTTAGACCCCGCACTGCAATGCAGTCACTTTGCACCACACCACAGCCAGATGCTGGACCTAAACCATCGCCTATGTAGGGGGAGTCCTGCAGCAGGATAAAGATGGATTAGGAACTCCCAAGCCATCTTATCTTTGTTGCATTTATAATGTGCATGGCTAGGGAAAGGAGAATTGGCTGGAGCTTCCGTAATCACTTGCCATATCAGCTCCTTAGTACCACAGGCAGATGGCATAAGTTAGAGTAGGCCAGAGTATGCTCTAAGTTTCTTCAGAGAGCTGGGATACGACACAACTAGCTTAGCACACAGACTACTTTTAAAACCCTTGTTGTGAGCAGTCTTTGGCCATAATTAAATATTTAGGCCTAACTTCCCAGGGGAAATGCTCGTAGACTACATTTACATATCACTCACAAGAATGACAAAATTCCAAATTTATGAATAGTAAGAGCAATGAAATTAATAGTAAAGGGTATGTGTTTTCCAAAGCCTGGCCACAATAAAGAACCAATATCTTGAAGAATGGAGTTACATAATGAGAGAAGTATCTCAGGTTTCACTAAACAGCATAGTCTTTCATTATTTTACTCCATTATTTTGTTTTGACTGCAGCAGTACATGTAGTTTTGAATTACATTTCTATTTAAACTGAAATGTTAGTACATAGACGAACACGTTTACAAGAGAAAAACTCAAGTTTGCAGTCTAAAATACAGGCAAATTAGTGTAAAATAAAAAAGTGGAGGCTGATATGTTTGAAGCAGTGATAGCTGGCTAGATTTATAAATATGTACTTACACAATATTATATATCTAGACTAAAACACAACCAGCTAACACTGCTTCAAATGTGTTAGCTTTCATCCTAATGGGACTTTTCAGTCACATTATGATAACGCACCCTTTTTGTCCATCAAGATGGGACCAACGTGCTTAACTCTGAACATGTGAGTAATCCTATTGAGGTTAAAGTTAAGCATGCGGGCTAAGCACTTGGAGGATCGGGTCTGATCCGATATACAAAGATGCAGCCTAAACAGTGAAAATTAGATTCTAAATATTTTAGCTTCAATCATTTAATTTTTTCAGATTACTTCATATTGAGTTCTCAAATGAAATCACAGCTTCCATTGCCTTATTCTTTTAATAAACGTATTACTAAAAATAGTTTCTCATCTAAACATGAAATAATTTATCTTTTTCTAGTTATTTTAGATGATACAGGAGGCTTTATACGTTCCAAGTATTGATGCTTGATAATCAGAAATGCAGCTGAAGAGTGGTATTAGAATTGAAGGACTGCAGTTTTACTTACTGTAAACACTAAATTATTCATGTGTGAGGTTTATTATACACACATTGCTACTATATATAGTGAAAATGCTTCATTAATGAAGGCTTTCACCTTCTGCCTACAAGTTTGAATATACTAGTGCCCAAATGTTCTTACCATTCAATGAGTGCTCACTGGCCACTGCTATGATACTGGTGCTTAACAACTGCAGTTATTGCTGTAGCATAATAGGTTGATTTATCACATATAAATATAAGACTGTATGGGAATCCTAAGATGATAATAAAGTAGGTTAAATCTAAAGTATTTTCTAGCCTTTTTAATTGTGACTTAATGAGGCCAGTTTGATTTATTACTATCTTTTAAAATAAAACAAACTTTCCTATTAAATTAGTTTTTGTTTTTTACCTGGTAAACACTGGAAGCTGAGACTGAATGACCTGGACTCGGACTACAACAAGGAGCAGTGTACTGAACATCAGAACAATAAGCTTTAACAGTGTTTGAAGCATAGAATAAGGAATACTGCATTTCCCTCGGAGAATCTGCATGGCGGCATCGAACAGCATAGGCAAAGTATACTAGAAAACAGAACATTATTTATGTTATCAGACAGTGCAGTCTTGTTTAATCACCATTCACTATACTTTACCAATATGAACTTTATTCTAGTGGGACTGTCAGTGCCTGCTAAAGTTAAGGTTGCCTACCTGGGTCCAGTAACTAACAACTTTTTAAAGCTTTAATATTTTTAACAAAAGCATCCAAGTGTTTTTCACACAGTTTGTCTATGCCCAAAGTATTTTTTTGTTTTGTTTTAAATAAACAAGAGCAAAAATATTTCATGTTTTTGTATACAAAACTGTGTATGGGGGGGGAGGAGGGGAAGGGAGACACACTTTCCTCCATTATGAAAAAAGTCTTGCACATTTTCTGAACAGCACTAAAGCCAAACAGCTTGTAATATGACACAGAACTAGCCCTCATAGAGGCTAACTTAACTAGGCCTCACTGAGGCTAACAACTAACTGTACTGAAGATGCATGGAACAGGACATTCCACAGGTGTCTAGTCAGTTTCAGATTATGGAGTTAAAAAAACAACACACTTACTAGTTTTTTTCAAGACAGAAAAGCTTTTAAGTTCTAAAGGAATGAAATTCCTTTTTGTTTTCTCTTAAAAAAAAAATCAATCCCCAAAGTCAAAAAAATATCAAAGTTAAGGTATCATGTGCAACCTTAAATCTGCATGGCACACATATGCATGAAGACAGCCATATTACATGATCACACCATTTTCAAACACAATTTTTATGACAATTGTAGATACATCTTATTTTTTTGTTCTTTTACATTAACACTATTTTCACTGTCATAATGGTCCCATACATTTTTATTGAAAAACTTTTTAAATAAGGAGTTTTCCTCTCTTTATGGAATTTTATTAATTTTACCAGTAGCTATGCACTATGACTATACATTTTCTTTTCAAACAGCAACTAGGTTTCTTTAGCTGCAATTCAAGGGCTTAAGCAATTAACTATTGTGACAAAGTTCCTCCTCTACCTTGGTGGGTCCGGCGCTTACTGGCGGATTTGCTCGCCTCAGAGATTCACAGCAGCCCTCAGTTTGGCCACTTTTGCTAGTGGCTCAAACCTGCCATTCACTCAGCTAACCTCATCACTGGACAGCATGTGGAAAGGGAGGAGAACAATCTCCACAGTCTCTGCTGACCCACCTAGTGGGTGAGGGGACAGGCCAGGGACCTTCCCCTCTGGTGGGACCCATAGTCTAGGTCACCTCCTCTTTTATCCAATAGGGAGTTGGTGGGATGGGGGAAGCCAGGCCCGCCCTCTACTCCGGGTTCCAACCCAGAGCCCTATGGATCGCAGCTGTCTACGGCGTTTCCTGTAACAGCAGCGTGACAGCTACAACTCCCTGGGCTACTTCCCCATGGCCTCTTCCCAACACCTTCTTTATTCTCACTGCAGGACCTTCCTCCTGATGATGCTTATACTCCTTTGTCTTCCAACAGTATGCCTTCTCATTCTCAACTCCTTGTGCGCCTTTTGCTCCCAGCTCCTCACACGCACCTCACTAAGTTAAGGACTGAAGTAAGGTCCTTTTTAAACCAGATGCCCTGACTAGCCTGCCTGTCCTAATGGATTCTAGTAGCTTCTTAACTGGCTCCAGGTGTCCTAATTAGCCTGCCTACCATAATTGGTTCCAGTAACTTCCTGATTGTTCTGGAACAGCCCATTATCTTACTCAGGAAAAAGGGACCTGCTTAATCTGGGGCTAATGTATCTACCTTTGATCACCCTTCTGTAGCCATCTGGCCTGACCCTGTCACACTATACAACTCAGCAATGTATTCAGGTGGCCCACATATGTCAATAAATTCTCACTAATATACTGTTGCATAAACAGATACAAAGTAAACTCTGTTTATTGTATATTTTTCATATAAATAATTTCAATGAACTCAAGCATAAAACAGTATGCTCCAAGATGCTTCATTAAGGTATATGATTATAGAAAAAAAATCAGTATATTCAATTTTATTATTTAAAAGGACTATTATAGTTATAGTCTGGATTATAACTAGACTATTGTAACACATGTGCAAGTGGACAGAATTAAGGCTCTGTGAGCATTCCCTTACCTTGAGTGTAAGATTTTTGTACTGGGTTTCAATAAAAACTTTTATAGACTGTGAAAAAATAAACTGCTTCTTTAAGGGACAGCTTTATATATAATTAAGAAGGCCCTGCCCCTACGGCTAGGCTGTTTAAACAGGAACAGAAAATTGAATAGGACAAAAGGCAGTAGAAGCCAGACTGAGTTCAGTTTCTCTCTCAGGATCTAGGAGATCAGCCCAACCAAACTCAGAGTCTTTGTTTTGTGCATTTTAATATAGGGAGCTAGCTCTGATCCAGGCCCTGAGGTGATGACCTTATGAACTATGTAATGTAATTGCTTCTGTCCTCAAACCTTATTAAAAGGAGACGTGCTGTTTTGTTATGGTGTTTGCTTCTCCTGGCCCTGGGCTGTTAAAAGTGAATCTATTGCTGTCCCAGATGGGGAAATTAAGCTGGAGCACTTCTGCAGTGCCACACTGGGCTCCAACAGGGCATATGAAGATGACCCATGACTTTGCAATGACAAAATAATGAAAATACAATAGATTCTGCTTATTAACAACCCCTTGGTTGCCAGCAAAAAGTTGCAATTATCTAGCAGTTACCAATAAATGAAAGCAGGTTTGTGGAGATCTGCCCAGTAATGAAGCACTGCAAGGTGCCTTCCCTGGCTGCAGCCCTGCAAACCTGTCTGGGGCAAGACAGCAGCAGGAAGGGGGTCTGCAGCCTGGCACTTTCCACAAGGAGGGGAGGCTATGGGCCAGCTAGTGCAGGATAGCAGTGGGGAGAGGTACCATACAGCTCTGAGCCTCAAGTGCCCTGTAAAAGCCCTGGCATCCAGGTCGCAGGCCCACTTTCCCTGCTCCTGCCTTGCCCACTGCCCTCCTCACCCAGTCAGCAACCCCAGGACTCTAGCAGGGCTTCTGGTTTGGGCAGGGATGTGGGTGCCCCAGCCTATTACCTCCTGTGTGATCCCTGCGGGCAAGCAAGTTGGCAGGGCTGCAGCCAAGGAAGGAAGTGCTAGGATGTGCGTTCCCTGGCTGCAACCCCACAAACCTGCCTGCGGGCAGGGACTTTCTTTCAAAAAGAGTTTTCAAAAAGCATGCCATTGCCAATATCTGAATCCCATTAACCTATATTAACATTAATGTCAATGGCATGAGATGCCATTAGAGAAGAAGTTGTTAATATCAGGGTTGCTATTAAGTGGCATCCACTGTATAAAGAAATGCTACTGAATTAGTTTAGAAATTCCAGACCAAAATTTAAAAGGCAGGGGCAAGTCAAAAGACACATGCATAAACTGCACATACAAAATGCACATGCAAATTTTTGCAGGCACAAAGTTGAAAACGTAGCCTTGAAAGCATGTGAGTGATAATTTATTTTTATTTTGGCTAAATATTGTTGCAGTTTTGGCGCATAACTTCTAAAAATAAAATTTCTTAAAATGCGTAATTATATATATTTAAACTATACAAAGTATACTACTGAAAGATATGTTAAGAAAAACACATTTTAATTGCTAGGAATATCACCCTCTCTTGACAAAGGAAAGTTAATATTAAATTACGGACATGTCAAATTTTAACTCTCAAAGGGTAAAATGAAATCCTACATTTTATTTAGAAACTGACTTTAGAGTCTTTACAGAATGATGAGATTTCACAAAAATCTAAATGCTAATTGATTCAAATGTGATACTCCAGAACACTTGGCAGTTCATTAACATCTGATGGAAAAGTCTCCATAGAAAGCACCTTCTCTAATTTCATGTAAAGAAATTAAAAGGAAAATTAATTTGTATGTACCCTACACTTTAACCACATTATATACATAATTCTGGCCTTTGCAAGCGTCAGTCTGTACTCAAATTAAAGAGATGTCAAATTTTAATTTATTTCCATTTTTGCTAATATCTTTGTCTGCATATCTACTAACACAGGTTCTTTTGTATTTACAGGATACAGTGAGGGTGTACATATGAATTTTTTTTCCCAGTTCACAAAAATACAGTTTGCTTCAGCAGACAAAATACTCAGCACACAAGTATGTGATGGTTATTTAAAACTCTGTTACAAAAATACTGCAGATCTGCTTGACAAAGGAAATAGTTAAAATGGAAATTTTTACAACAATAACTTACACCTTGAGCTATAAATACTTCATAGACACAGCATATCCCCACCACTGTTATTCCTTGTTCTTTGCACAATGTTGCAACGGCTACTAGACACACTGTCACTGCAATTGGAGTCCACACTGCAACGTAAAAAGACAGACATTATAAAAACACACTATTTTACAGGACACCCATGTGAACAACATAATTTGACTAATTAAAGTTAACTATCTACAATTTTCACTTGCCAGTATTTCAACAAGATCCCTATTAGGTTGCAGTTTACCTACACATTTACCACCTGTTCTGTCTTTTCCTCACTTTACATTAAAGTACCTTCTCAGTTTCTCTGTCATCTCTTTGAAGCTGAAATGTGTGAAAAAGAAAAGAGGTGTGAAGACTTATATAAATATTCCAAATAGGAAAATGAAAAGAAAATAATTTTTACCAGCTTTTCAAAATTTCTTTTCATATCTGTATATCTAAGCCAATGGTTTTCAACTTGTGATCTGTGAACCCCCCTGCCTAAGATTTCCAAAAGGGTCTGCACTTCCATTTGAATTTTTTTAGGGTACCGCAAATGAAAAAAGGTTGAAAATCATTGATTCTTAACTCCTAAGTTCTACTTCCAAATCTGTTACTGATTTCAGAGAGTCAATTAGCCTACGTACTCCAGTACACTCCCCTCTATAAAAATGAATGTAATAGTAACCCTTTTTACTAGAGAGTTGTATGGTTTAGTTAATGATTGTAAAGCACTCAGAAGTCCTTAGATGAAAGGTACTTTATAGTACAAAGTATTATTTATATGTTATTACCAAGGCACCATCAGTCTGAATTAAGGATGACTTATTTTAAGACTAACTGGTTAACCAGAATATTTATGTTTATATTTTACTACCTGAAACCAATATAGTAAAAAAAAAAAAAAAAAAAAAAGTTATGTATATATGATGTTAGATATTTACCTATTGTATTGTCTGGCCCTTTAGATTTGGTGTATGACAAAAAAGCAGCTAGAAAAAATATAGATGATAAAAGCTCTGCTCTGCCAACCACTCCAGTTACCTGATGGGGGCAAAAAAGTTAACACTGTTAACCTCTGAACAGAATTAGGTCTTGAAAATTGCTCATATTACAGAAATTAGAAGCCAGAGACAGAACTAAACAAGAAAAGAAAAATAGGGCCTGAATCTTCGTCAGGTATGTAAGTGCAACTCCTGTTGAGTTCACTAAGAACTGCACCCATATATCTGAGATCAGACTGCGGCTTAACTACTTCCACCATTGCTGATAATTACATATACAGTCCTCAAGTGCCCCCATGTGGCAAATGTCTGGAATTACTCATGTACCATTTAATTAAATTACTTCAATATTTACCATGAATAACCCTTGCAAAGAACATACAATATGATTTCAGCGGGAGTTCATTGTGCCGCATGAGGGTAGCATGACCCTTCCCCTAAATTTATTGGTACTGTAATTTTATAGTATAACTTTAAAACAACAGGGTACAGATGTCTCCTCTGTACATTGCAGAAGGGTATGTAAATAGGCGAGATAAAGGAACAATGTATCACACCAGCAATGAAATAAAGTGATAAAATGATAGAGTGACTTGGTCAAGTTATGAACCACTGTAAAGATGAGAGGTAAGTCAATCCTTACATTAATTAATAAAAGGATGGAGAAAAGAAAATGAACTACTTACTGGTAATTCTTTTTCTCAAAGATATGTCTCTCTGAATTGCCACTCTTGGGTTTGTGCTTGTGTGATGAAGCGGGAATTTTTCTTAACATTCTGTATGCATTTTATGTGTGCCTCAGTTTTCCTTAAGTGCTAAATGGTTAACTAGGTGGTGGTAAAAGGTGGTTTATTCTTTGTACCAATCCAGGTGGGATTGACACCTGGCTGTCTGGGGTCCCATGCCCATGATGAACCCAAAAGATAATGGCCCAGACATTGGCCTAGCAACAAAAGACCTGAGATTGTTGATTCTCTCTCTGCAGGAAGCCAGTCAGTTCTGGCCAGCGGGAGAACAAAGAGCTAAGAAGGATAACCAGGTTACCTGTTTTTGTCCGGGAATGAGAACAAAGAATGGAGGAGGTGCCCTTGAGTATAGTGTGGACTACTGGAAGCAGGAGACACGCTTCTGGATTGGGGCAAGGAGGCGGCTCTGGAAGGTCAGGACTGAGCCAGACGGACTGTGTTGTAACTTTCTAACTTCGATGCTACCTAAGAATTTTCTACGCTGTGTTCCAGACATCTAATAAACTCTTCTGCTTGGATAATGCTGTCTGAGAGTCATTCCAGTCTAAGGAAGTTGGGGGATACATTGCTCCCTTTGGGTGTGCAGAAGGCTTCAGGGTTTGATCCCAGGAGGTGATGAAGCCAAGGGGCTTACCCCAGTGAGTGTGTGACCCTGTAGGGGGTTAACATTCTAAATGAGTCGTCTCAGGGACTGTTCCAGAGCCATGCGAGAACACTGGACCTGTGGATCCATGACAACTTGGAAGCACAAGACCGGACAAGAACTCCCAGGTCTTTAAATTTTTGGAAGTTTGAGATACTTAAGATTGCATGTTTTCAAAGGAAAGTATGTTGACTCAAAAAACAATTAAAAATAAGGTAAAAATACTCTAAATATTTTTTTCAAATTCTGAGGGGGAAAGTTGAGTGGTGATGCAGAGATCTCTGTATGTTTAGAGAACAAGAATTATAAATGAGTATTATTTTCCCCAAACATATGCTTCCCACTCTCGGGCACTAAAGCTAAAGATACATCTCTAAAATAAGAAATAAAGATTAACAAGAGAAAAATCAAATCTAACCATGCCTTAAAAGGTAAAAAACAGGAACAGTTTCTCTTTTTGGTGTATATGAAAGATAACTCCTTTACAATGCAAAAAGTTATGGAGGACTAAGATATATTCAGAAAATTTTCAAAAGTGGGCAATTTAAAGAGAATTCCTGACACAAATACAATTCTTCGGATTAGGAGTGTCTGGGGAACAGGTCTGTGAACAATGTCATCCTGGATGGAAACCCAATCTATGCAAAGATGCACTTGGAAATATGTACAGAAAATACCATGTAGCTGCTTTACAAATCTCTGGGATAGAAACAGATCTGATGCTAGCTAACCAGAGTTGCTCCGTTCCAAAAAGAACGGAGTTGTGACATTACCAAGCTACCAGCCTGGCTGGCTCAAGCAGTAAAAATACAATCAAAAAGCCCTGTAGACAATGTATTCTTGGCAATAACGAAGTTTATTGTTTTGGTGTCAAACAAGACAGATAGATTGTGAGTCTGAAAGACACTCAATGTCAGAAACAGAAGTAGTCCAATGATGGACAATGAATGTGGCAGGGAAAATACTTCCATAATGATTAAAAGAAGACACGATGGAGATATAAGAAAATAATGAACAGTATAAAGGGACTCCACTGGATACACCAAATTAGAGAACAATGGAGCAACCAATGAAATCGAAAGCAATCATTCAAATCTGAAACGAGGAAATAGTTTTTATAAAACGCATAAATAACCTGTGAAACTCTCTGCCACAAGATATCCCAGAAACCAAGAGATCAGTAGGAGGCAAAAAGAAGATAATAAATAAATTACATGAGAGAACGCAAATAACAAGGAGGTATAAATCCTTAACCTTCCAGGCATAACCAACCTCAGTCTGAGGTTGGGAAAAATATCTTGTATGGCCAGGGTATACCATGTCTACTATAGAAATTCTTGCATCTCTCTCAAGTTTCCAGTACTGATCACTGTCAAAGACAGGACACTGGACTAGATGGACCACAAGTCTAATCTAGTATGACAATCACCATGTTCCTAAGGGCTTTACTGTATGTTCCAGATATAAAACAGATATTTTCACATCAAACTTGTAGAAAAAGGCCTTATTCTGATGGCTGTACAGTAATGAAAAAAGGTTGGCAGGATGATTGGTGTAATTGGAGTGGAACTCCATTACCACTTTCAGAAGGGACTTAAAGTATGACCACAGCAATACCTAAATCCTTGCAGAACTTAGTGTAAAATGAATTCTTAGCTAGAGCCAGAAGTTCACTCATTATGTGAGCTAAGTTAACTGCCTCCAGGAAAAGCTTCCACAACTTTGTTTAAAAATAAAACAAAACAAAACAAAAAACAACCAACCAACCAACCAGGATCTGGATCATCCTTGACTTTTGTGCTATGATTGACAGTTATTTCTAATTGTGTTGAATTATTAGTTTTGCAGTGCAGCTACTTGTCCACTATGAATTGGATTGAGATCACAAAAGTAATTGAACGCGAAACAGAAAATTGTGGCTTTACTGAATTGGGATAGATTTAAACTGTGGAACTTTTTTTGCACAATAGCAAAAGCCTTATCAAATCCTCATTGTTAAAATGTGTTTTACTTTATGATAGTTTTTCTTACACCTCAGCAGTATAAATACTTTTAGAAGCTACAATATACTAACACACATACACACCATATACACATATGAAATTAAATGGAGCCAAACATTTTAATAAATGAATGAAATGTGCCCTTCTCAGGTTTACCTACCGCTTCAGTGTGTATTGGGTGCACTGCAAATAGCAAGGATGCAATTACACTGCTCCTGTTGTCCAGAAAAAGCTTACAGACCTTGAGGAAGACTATGCAAACCACCGCATGAAAAACCAGATTTAGGAGGTGATAAGAAACGGCATTTAACTCACTGAACAGGTAGTTTAAACGAAATGTGAGGACAGTAAGAGGTCGATATGACTTATGACTCCTCTCCTACAGGGAAATAAATAAACAGTAATAATCATCAGCTTACACTTATACAGGGCCTTTAACCCCAAAGCAATTTAAACTATACACAAGTATTTTTTCCATTATTGCAGTGCATCTACCTAAGATGAAAACACCAGTTGGTTAACAGTGCAGAGCAGCACTACACAACAGTTAAGAACAGAAAGTAGAGACTGACATCCATTTAAAATTCCAGGGAGAATTAAGGAGAACAGGAAAAATGATAAGATAGGAAAAATGTAAAGAGTTAATTGTGACCATTTCCCCAGCTTCCAAATGGGTTTTGTATGTTTTTCAAGTATACTGTCTGATCCACTACTTACTGTAGCTGGTGCTCTACTAGATAAAGCACTAATAAAAATGGCCAAAAATATAAAAATAAAATTCAACTATTTTTAATATATGTATTAGTTTGATATATGAGCAAAGTTTGTATCTATCTACATTCTTATCTGGCCCTCATGAGCACACTTCTGAATTATATAATGTGTACTCAAAGCTAGTTTAACCAGAAAAATGAAAATAAAATGTGTATTGTATTACGCATTATCATCCATGCTATTTATACCATTCCAGTCTGGCATATCTTAAAAATACAAATTTTTTTAAATAAGAAGTATTTGAGATTAAACGAGTAGGATAGTTTCACAAAGATTATTAATCTGTTTAATTGATAACTAAATTCTGTAATTTAGACATTCTGAACATAAAGTTTGGTGAGAACTCTCTCTAGATTACTGGGAGTTAGTAGTGTTGCCACATGTCATTATAAAGATAATTTTTCTTAGATATGAAATGAGTTTGTGCATTGACATAAGACTGCGAAGTCACAATAAGTAGGATATTAATATAACTCTTCCTTGAAAGGTACCTCAATTGCTATTAATATAAAAGGAGGACTTGTGGCACCTTAGAGACTAACCAATTTATTAGAGCATGAGCTTTCGTGAGCTACAGCTCACTTCATCGGATGCATATCGTGGAAACTGCAGAAGACATTATATACACACTAAAAAGAAAAGGAGGACTTGTGGCACCTTAGAGACTAACCAATTTATTAGAGCATAAGCTTTCGTGAGCTACAGCTCACTTCCTCAGATGCATATCGTGGAAACTGCAGCAGGCTTTATATATACACAGAGAATATGAAACAATACCTATTCCCACCCCACTGTCCTGCTGGTAGTAGCTTATCTAAAGTGATTTCCAGCACAAATCCAGGTTTTCTCACCCTCCACCCCCCCACACAAATTCACTCTCCTGCTGGTGATAGCCCATCCAAAGTGACAACTCTTTACACAATGTGCATGACAATCAAGTTGGGCTATTTCCTGCATAAATCCAGGTTCTCACATCCCCCCACCCCCATGGTGGTGGGGATGGTGGGGGGGTGGGGGGATGTGAGAACCTGGATTTATGCAGGAAATAGCCCAGCTTGATTGTCATGCACATTGTGTAAAGAGTTGTCACTTTGGATGGGCTATCACCAGCAGGAGAGTGAATTTGTGTGGGGGGGTGGAGGGTGA
This sequence comes from Lepidochelys olivacea, assembly GCF_965140295.1. NCBI lineage: Eukaryota > Metazoa > Chordata > Testudines > Cheloniidae > Lepidochelys > Lepidochelys olivacea. The sequence continues at coordinate 275,132,158 of NC_140411.1, forward strand.
GAAAACCTGGATTTGTGCTGGAAATCACTTTAGATAAGCTATTACCAGCAGGACAGTGGGGTGGGAATAGGTATTGTTTCATATTCTCTGTGTATATATAAAGCCTGCTGCAGTTTCCACGATATGCATCTGAGGAAGTGAGCTGTAGCTCACGAAAGCTTATGCTCTAATAAATTGGTTAGTCTCTAAGGTGCCACAAGTCCTCCTTTTCTTTTTAGTGTGTATATAATGTCTTCTGCAGTTTCCACGATATGCATCCGATGAAGTGAGCTGTAGCTCACGAAAGCTCATGCTCTAATAAATTGGTTAGTCTCTAAGGTGCCACAAGTCCTCCTTTTCTTTTTGCGAATACAGACTAACACGGCTGCTACTCTGAAACCTGCTATTAATATAGGCACCAGAAATTATAAATGCATCTACAGTATTATATACTAACACTGCCAGCTAGTAAGAAAGTCCCAAATCCTACCTCATGGCTATACAGTCAGAGGACCGTTTCTTAAAATGATAAAATATCACAGCCATAAAAAGATATTTTAAAATATATGGAAGTGTTTCCAAACTACTTTTATGGCATTTTATTTTATTTTTGTGATACTAAATCTTAGGAAGTTATCAAACTGAGAAAAATAAATTAATATTCATCAACAAATACATGGATTGTACTGACATTTCTTAAATTGTTGGGTGATCTGTAAAACTAAACAACATAGGTAAACATTTGATGTATCTGAAATTTTGTTTTACTTCAGGGTACAGTCATTATGAACTGTAAAATAATAAGATTGTATCAGAGGTAATTAAACCAATGAGAGTAGATTTGTTTACTAGTAAAGCACATTCCTAATGGTTGAAGTGTTGTAATAGTTCTTTGGGTTTCTTTCAAACTGAAAAAAATTCAACTGTTAGTCTTTAATTGTAATGTAAACCTAAAAAATTTATTTGCGCATAAGCTTTCGTGAGCTACAACTCACTTCATCGCATGCATCCGATGAAGTGAGCTGTAGTTCACGAAAGCTTATGCTCAAATAAATTTGTTAGTCTCTAAGGTGCCACAAGTACTTCTTTTCTTTTTGCAAATACAGACTAACACGGCTGCTACTCTGAAACATTACAACTAAATAGCTTGGCAGTTTTGTATATGTGAGACCATTTACTTTTCAGCAGTTGGATTATAGCTGTGAATATATACATGCATATTTTATTTAATCTCTGTATTTCTACTAAGGTCTCAGAATGTCTAATATCAGACCTGAGGATATAACAGACCGTGTACAGAGGCTTTCCTAGGTACTTATATGCCCCCCCAACCCCACCCTGCCCATTGTAGTAGCTGAGTGCCTCCAAAACATTAACGAATTTCTTATGTAAGATGGGGAAATATTTGGAAGTGAGGCACAGAGGGTGAAATGCTGGCCCCAATGAAGTCAAAAGGAATTTTGCCAGGATTTCACCTAGGGAGATGAAGCGATTTGCCCAAGGTAAAGCTGATAGCAGAGCTGAGAACTCAGCTCTCCCAAGTACCAGGCAACTGTATGAACTACAAGACCATCTTTTCTTCCAGTTTCTATAGAATGGTCTATTATTAGGGTTTTTTGTTGTTATTGTTTTTAATTCTTCGGTAGTGTTCAGATACTACAAGTTCTAATATAAAAATAAGACTGGATGGACAAAAGCATGGTATGTGATACAGGACTAGTTTATATTTTGTAGCAATAGGCTGTTGATTAACCAAACGAGTTTATAAAACAAACAGGTTAGAAATAGGTATTATTTACCAACTATGAAACAAACTATTCTGTAAAAATGAAATGATAAAGGAGAACATAAGAAGCAGAACTTTGAAGAACTTACAGTATTTCTGAGACTAAATATATCTTATGGCCAATTTACCTCAGACATAGGAGTCCCCCAGAAGTCATTCTGAAACAGATTTTTTAAAGGAGTAGAAGGATGCAAGTCTTTATTGTCCAGAATTGCTGAAACATCATCAAAAACGAAGCCACAGAAGAGACTGTTCCAGTAACAGGCTGCCACCACACCTATTATTAGTGCTATTTCCTTCAGGCTAACATCAGCCATCTTCTCCGCAAGCTTTCATGGATTAAATCTGGAAAAATGGACAGATCCATGAACACAGATTTTATTGATTTCAATTTTAGTTTATTTCAACTTCAGTTGTTGAACGTAGATTTAGAACAATCCATATTAGAAAGGTATAAGCACTAAAAAACTAAATTAATTCAAAACTAAATTTATACATACGAGGTGACAGTAATAAATTTAAGCTTAAAACTGAGGTTTTCAAAACAAATTTTACAAAACCTAACATTAAGAATAATGTTGTGACTAAACTTTCTCCCCTGAATGAAGGTTTACATCCAAACAAACCTCTCTCCTGCTGTGTTTCATTTACTTATTTCAATCTATAAAAAACTCAGAAGTGGCCATCACATACCATAAGCCTTGCTGCCAGAGACACTTGTAGTCAGAGCACTGCCCTATGAATGGTATAGATTAGGGCTATCAATTAATCACAGTTAATGCATTCAATTAATACGGAGTTACCCTAATAGCAAAATAAATTAAATTTTAAAAAAATCATGATTAATCGCAATATTAATTGCACTGTTAAACAATAAGACGACCAATTTAAAATTATAACTATTTTTAGATGTTTTTCTACTTTTTAAAATATATTGATTTCAATTCCAACACAGAATGCAAAGTGTACAGTGCTCATTATATATTATTTTTTATTACAAATATTTGCACAGTAAAAAAAGATAAAATAAATAGTACTCTTCAATTCACCTCAAACAGTCCTACTTCTTGTTCAGCCAATTGCTAAGACAATCAAGTTTGTTTACATTTCCGGGAGATAATACTGCCTGTTTTTTCATTTACGTCACCTGAAAGTGAGAACAGGTATTCGCATGGCACTGTTGTAGCCAGCATTGCAAGGTATTTATGTGCCAGATATGCTAAACATTCATATGCCCCTTCATGCTTCGACTTGTAGACTCTAAAGTTTTACGCTGTTTTGTTTTTGAGTGCAGTTATGTAAAAAAAATATAATAATTTGACATTTGTAAGTTGAACTTTCATAATAAAGAGAATGCATTACAGTACCTGTATGAGGTGAATTGAAAAATACTATTTATTTTATCTTGTTTACAGTGCAAATATTTGTAATTTAAAAATAGTAATATAAAGTGAGCACTGTACACTTTGTACTGTGTTATAACTGAAATCTATAGATTTCAAAATGTAAAAAACATCCAAAATATATACAAATGATAATAGAATACCAATTTAAATGTAACAGTGTGATTCAAACTGTGATTAATCAGGATTTTTTTAACTCATGATTGAGATTTCTTTTAATTATTTGACAGCTCTAGTATAAATAACAGAACCATAAAACTCCAGTGCTCTCAAATCCTAATCACAAATAAGAGGACACTCGCAGCATACAGCGTTACCCTAAATGGCACGGACTGTACTGTTAATGTTTTTGCAGAATTTTAAAACTGCATTTTTAATATTTTTTTTGTGGAAAACAGCTACTAAAAAGAAAACTAAATCATATAAACCCAACCTTCTGGAATATACAGAAAACATTCTATATAAAACTTAAGTGCTTCAGTTAAGTACCTTAGATGCTCAACAGCAAGGAAGTAATGATTTGTAATGATAAGAAGTTTAACTTACTGTTGAAGTGACCGCTTTGTTTATCTGCATTCTCAGTAGAAAGTTCATGAAGAGGTGAACTTAATATTTTTTTCTAATTATGCAAACTGTGTTGGCGTTACTCCTGATCACACTTACAGCATGCTTATGGGAATTTTCTATAAAGATGAAAAACGATATTCAGGGAAAATACTAAAACTGAACCCCCTCTTTCATTTTCATCTTCCACAATTGTCTGGTAAACTCATCAAGCACTAGAAACAGTCATTAAATTGCTACTGCAATAGTCTAAGAATACTGTGAAATAATTATTTTATTAACATTGATGTGACCTGATCAGTGAGGTGAAGTTACTGCATACTGGGTTATAAGACTTTCCTGTATGAATGTATTGTTTTAATTAGCAGGGGGGTGTAGGGAAGAACAAACAAAAGGGCAATTACAGGGCAAAGTGACACAGCTGTTCTGCCCAGGCTGGGATCTAACGGATCAGAGGGCAATAAACTGTTAAAAAGTGACCTGCTCTCAGGGTTTGTCTACACTGGCACGTTACAGCGCTGCAACTTTCTTGCTCAGGGGAGTGAAAAACACCCCCCTGAGCGCTGTAAAGTGCCAGTGTAGAGTGGTAGCTACTCCCCTCTTGGAGGTGTTTTTTTTAAAAGAGCACAGCGCTTTAACGTTGCCAGTGAAGACGTGCCCTTATGGAAGGGGGTGTTTATCAAAGGACTAAGCAGATGAAGCTGGAGAAAGAAATGGCTCATGAATTAGGGAACAGACAATGGCAGCCAGACCCTAGGGGTCTTGGAGAGTATATAGGAAGCTTAGACCTACCCTAATCCTAATGTGGAACATGGTGTGACCCTAGGAACACCTCAGTGCCAACTGGCAAAGGGTCCACTGTTCTCTAGCAGCAACTCCTTTCAGGCCTGATAAACTCATTTCACCTAACACATTGCTTTCATAGTATTTATGCAAAAAAGGTCATGTGTGGTCTCTAATAAAAGCTCATGTTGTACTGGTCATCATGATCATTTCAAGATGTATGTTCAATTGACATTTAAGGAGCTGTTTATATGCACTGAAAATGTGTGTATCCCACAGCCTGTATCCCAGACAGGGCTGACAAACAGATTTTGGCCAGACAAGGGATGTATATTCACTCATCTGCTTTGGTTCACATGGAAAATAAATGTTATCAGCCAACACAATGGAAGTTTACTCTCTCTCTCCCCCCCCCTTGCTGGACGAAGAGGAGAGGTCAAAAGCAGGGGGGCATAATAAGGTGACTCTCAAGCCACAGAACTCCAAGCAAGTGTCACAGATGGTTAGACACCTGGTAAACTAGACATGTGCATAGTCTGTTTTAGTGTTTTATTATTTGAGTTCTCTTAAAAGCTTTTTTCCTAAATAAATAATACTTTGTTTTAAGGAGGTTGTTTGGTCCCTGGTTACCACTAACCATTACTCCTGGAAGGAGCAAAACTTCAAGTACTGAAGATAAGTCAGGTGTGATCAAATCATTACAATTCATCACAGGGGACTGAAGCCCAGGTCTGGTCTGAGGGCAAGAGAATTCCATGATTCCACTGCTAGATAGAGGTGATGGCTGGGGGCCCAGGGCCTAAGGGAGTATGCATTTGAAAAGACCATTAGATATAAGATGTGCTATTAGCCCGGTAGCTTTGAGAAGAATCAGTCAGAAGAAACTGAAATCAAGAAAGTGAGAGTTGGAAGAGGTTTTCTTTACAAATAGCACAGAAGACTTTCAGTACTCCAAGTGTAGAGTAATAGAGCAATTCAACTATTGCAGGGATCCTCTCCTCAAATTTAAAAATACCTTTGTAATTAAAAAAAGAGAATAAGTCACTGAATTTTAAAAAATAAATGTGTCAAATATAATTGAACATCACTTACAGAAAGTTCTTTTAAGGAGAAGTTAAGGCTGGTGCAGAAGAGGGGTCTTCTGCTTCCCAGTACCCTTTTGGAATATTGCACTTCACAATCCCAAACTCAAATGTCAGAAAACCAGGAAAGGCTCAGTTAAGGTGGCCAAGATTGTTATTGTTAGGGTTGTGGAGGAACATGAACCATAAGCTTCAAAACCCAAAACACCCCCAGGAAATGCTCGTTGCTATGAGTGAGCAGAGCCTAGAGGGGTTTTACTGTTCACTAGCAAAATTGTGTAAAAGGCATCCCAGGCTGGAGAACTAAGGAGACACAGCAGTTCAGGTTGCACATTGGGGAATGTCACACAAGCATAGCACTTGAGCGAGTGCCTGCTCTCAGCCAAGTTCACTGGGGATAGTTCTTTACACAGAAGGCTTTGCCCAACATTGATCCCTGGCTCCCCATCTCACTCTATGTTTCCTTGAGCCTTGCCCTCCTTCCCTTACACAGCAAAAATCCAAGGTGGCCATCCCACTTACCCCAACCCAGTTCCAATCCTCCCAATGTTACTGGAACTCCTAATATACCTCTAAGTCCTGATCCTTCTTACCATTCATTTCTCCTTGCACAGCTCCTGGTTGTTTTGTACCTTTAATATTACCATAGTTATCTGCATATTACCTCTGTGACGGAGGAAAATATCATGGTGTCCATTTTAGAGAAGGGAGATTATGGCCAAATTTAGAGGTCACCTCTGAAAATCCTGATTTATGTGATTTGCCCACCATCACATAGGATGTCTGTTGCAGCGCACAGTAGAAAACCGATTTCTAAGCTCCAGCCCATCTCCTCAACTTCAGTATCATCCCTTTTCCCTGCAGTTCTTTCTCTCATTCACAATACAGAAACATCTTTATATACAATTATTTGTTAGGCAAACATGTGTGTGTGTCTCACAGATCTTTGTAAAGGCAATGTAACTAAGGGTATGTCTACACTGGAATAAAAGACCCACAGCACAGCTGTGGCTGGCCCAGGTCAGCTAACTCAGGCTTGCGGGGCTCCAGCTATAGGGGTAAAAACTACCGTGTCGACATTCCCTTAGCGAATGAGTAGGTTCTGAAGAACCTGGATTATGTTTCTGGCTCTGTGAGAAGTTACCTTGTAAAACCTTTGTCAGGCCAAAGCTATTTGACTTTTTTGGTGAATTAAGGAGAGCATGCAAAGATTTATAAACTGAAAACTGGCTGCAACTTTACATGGGCAAGACAGAAATTACAATACGCTGAATTATACTGACTCAACTCAGCATTAAGGACATTTAAATCCACACCACAATCTTCTACCCCTGGAGCTAACACACCTTCCAAATACGTTGCAAAACTTTTTGCAAGACATCATTAGAATGCTGGGAATCAGGATCCCCGGTTCTATTCCTAATTCGGTAAAGGAACTGTAGTCTAGTGCCAGGGTTCTCAAACTTCATTGCTCCGCGACCCCTTTCTGACAAGAAACATTGCTACAGGACCCCAGGAAGGGGGGACCAAGGGGAAAAAGAGAGCCAAAGCCACAATATCCCAGGCTGGGAGGCCAAAGCAGAAGCCCTTGGGCTTGGGCCCCAGACCCCAGCAAGTCTAAGCCAGCCCTAATGATCCCATTAAAATGGGGTCATGACCCACACAGTTTGAGAATCGCTGATCTAGTCGTTAGGGAAGCTGTTACTGATGGACTAAGTAAGCACTGAGATTTGATACAGTAATTTCAAAACCCAGGGTGGCTGAATGCGGAAGACTTGAGTCTTATACCTTAAAGACCTAGGGTCTATTCACTGCACGAGCCACAGAAAGCTGACACAATCTCAGTTATCTTACTGGTAAGACAGGTGGGATATGATAGTTGTCTATCCGAAGCAGAGAATATGGGGTATTAACCAATAATAAGAATCATGAGAAGCACAGAAATATCGCCAGTTAAAGACGAGACTTTAATTCATGGCCTCCTGGCTCTCACCCAGGTTACTTCCCCCTAAACTAGTGGGAATTTTGTGTGCAAGGGATCTCAATTACCTCCATGTACAGTGCTGGCATTTTATGCTAGAACAACGTTCTGGTATGTTACTCTAGAAACAGAAATAAAGTTAAACAACATTTTTATTTATAAGGTTTCACAAATTGTTTGTAGTGAACACCAGATCTCAGTGGGGCAAGCCAGTGATACAATTTCATATGGTTGTTGCCCACAGATTTTTTTCGCCCTCATACCAACAAAAATGGTTAAGAAAATTGAATTTAGAAAACAGGCCATAAGGGGAATAAGGAGTAGACTTTTGAGAGTAACCAGGAACCCCTAGACCAAGCAGCTCTAAATATAAAACCATAAACTCTAGCCTGAATTTGCAGGTCAGTTTTCAAGATGATCTGACTACCTGTGTGGAGAAGTTAGAAAATTCATGTTTAGACAGAAATGCTGTTGTAACTTGAAGTATGGTATAGCTATTCACTGTTTCATAATTAGCAATCCCGTGGGAAGCAAGCCCTGTGCAAGCTCATTCCTATCATGGAATGTTGCAGGAAAAAAAAGAATTGGGCTTATATTGATCAGACTGACCTCTCATTAATTGAGAGTCAATTTTATACAACTGGAAGTGGACTGAATATTCCTCTTCTACTAGTTGTTTAACATTTACATTTTTTCACACAATAACTATTTTACACATGTATATTATACACCTTTGGTTATTCCATATTTAAATAGAAGAAGGGAAATATGTTTACATTGTGTAAGTCTTGTATACAGTGTATAAGTCTTGTATAGCATGCATTTTATATTATTCCCAGAATACTTTACTGCTCTAATAAATCTTTTCAAGTTCTGTGTAAAGATGGTAAAGTAATTCCAACACAGAAGAAGTGCATTAAGAACAGTTCATGGTGCAACACCACATGCACTTTTACATAGGTGAATTACAGTTTGATTCACTTAGCTTTTTTCAAAACTGTGTGGAAACCTGACAAGAATAGGTTTCCATTAAAATTCCTCAGACACTAGGACTGTGAAGTAACCTGTAGTAAGTTTTTGTGCTACAGTTCTAACTCCTGAAAAATATTACAAATAATTTACATCTACTCAATATTTCTGAGGGTTCAGATATATTCCAATTTTCTTTCTCTCTTTCTTTCAGAAGCTCTCAACTGAAAACATTAATAATAAACAGTAACTTGAATTCTTTTCAAAAGAAGCAGAGCTGTTGTAAGCCTTTGGCTTCAACAACAGCCAGTGGCTACAAGTTCCACAAGTTTAATTATATCTTGTGTTTATTGGTTTTAAATTTGGCATTTTTAATTTCATTGACTGTCCCACTTTTCATTGTATTATGAGACATGGAGAACAGAAGCTTCCAGTCCACCTTCTTTGTACCATTCATTATTTTGTATACTTTATCTTATTCGTTCTTGTTTAGCTCCTTTCTAAGGTAATCAATCCCAGTCTTTTCAATCTCTCGTGAAAGTTTTTCCATCCTTCTGATAGTTTCTTTGCCTTTCTCCAAACCCTCCCTCAATCTACAACATTCTTTTTGAAACTGGGGGACCAGTTCTGCAGTTTACTAGATGAGGCCACATATAGATTTACGTAATGGGATATTTGCTGTAGTATTCTTCATTCTGTTCCTTATACAATAAAAACTCTGTTATCAGGCCCCATACCAATCAAAAAGTGCTATAAACCAGCATTTCTAATCTTTATTGAAAGTCGGTTTATAGTTCTGTTAGCAGCGGGGGGTGGGGTGGGGGTGTGTGTAAATTTTTGTTGCAGAATTTTTAGGCACAGAACTCCCACAGGAGTAGATAGTTGACTCAGAACACTCTAGAGCATATGAACAGTTTAATATTTCTTTTCAATATGCATTATTTTGCATTTACCTACATACAATGTCATTTGCAACCATCATGCCAACTCACTTAGCTTGGTTAAGTCACTGTGAAGTTTGTTACAGTCTTCTCTGGATTTCTGTATAGTCACTCCTGCCTTCCCAACCCTGCTAAATAAGACTGAGTATACAACTAAAAATTAGATTTACATAGTTATATCTCTTGGGTTTGTGAAAAATTGTGCACTACAGTGGCACAGCTGCCGTCCTGTAGCTGTGCTGCCATAGCGGTGGTACTGTAGACATGGCCTAAGCACTGCTTTTATTTAAATTGGGATTAGTTTCCTGCAACTGGATGCCTAGAAAAAAGTTAAAGTGACCCCTGAGGAAGCTATATTAGAATTTGAGTACTCCCTCAAGGATGAAAGGGGTTACAATAGGGCTGAGGCATGTATGCACACAGGGAGAGTCAAATATCCTAAAATGTGCCAGGCTTGGTTGAGCATCAAAATGCAACAGTACATACAAAGAAGAACATGGAAAAATGAACAGCTACAGATCCACTTGCAAAGAAGAACACATGGCAGGAACAGTAATGAGAAAAAACAAGCTCAGCTTTCAGGGCTGTATGCTACTGGGTTTTTTGTTGTTGCTGAATCACAGAATATCAGGGTTGGAAGGGACCTCAGGAGCTCATCTAGTCCAACCCCCTGCTCAAAGCAGGACCAATCCCCAATTAAATCATCCCAGCCACGGCTTTGTCAAGCCTGACCTTAAAAACTTCTAGGGAAGGAGATTCCACAACCTCCCTAGGTAACGCATTCCAGTGTTTCACTACCCTCCTACTGAAAAACTGTTTCCAAATTTCCAACCTAAACCTCCCGCACTGTAACTTGAGACCATTATTCCTCGTTCTGTCATCAGCTACCACTGAGAACAGTCTAGAGCCATCCTCTTTGGAACCCCCTTTCAGGCAGTTGAAAGCAGCTATCAAATGCCCCCTCATTCTTCTCTTCCGCAGACTAAACAATCCCAGTTCCCAGAATGTCCTCATATTTTCTATACCTTATTTGGATTGAGTTAGGGGAGCCCCGCTGTGCCAGGCACCGCACAAACACAAGACAAAAAGAAAAGGAGTACTTGGGGCACCTTAGAGACTAACCAATTTATTTGAGCATAAGCTCTCATGAGCTACAGCTCACTTCATCGGATGCATTTGATGAAGTGAGCTGTAGCTCACGAAAGCTGATGCTCAAATAAATTGGTTAGTCTCTAAGGTGCCCCAAGTACTCCTTTTCTTTTTGCGAATACAGACTAACACGGCTGCTACTCTGAAACCAAACACAAGACTCTGGTCCCTGCCCCAAGGAGCCCCCAGTCACAGCACGCCAGCTATATGCGGACAGTAGCACTGCAATGCAGCCTCTCCCAGGGGCAGAGCAGCGGAGAGAGGTCGTTAGGGGGCCGGGGCAAACCCCTGCTCTGCAGGCTGGGAGGGGTGTACGGCTGAAGCAGGCCTGAAAGGGCCCGCCCCCGTGGTGGTCCAGGGGCCTCGCAGCCGACGCTGAGGCAAGACTCAGGGAAGGGGCAGCTCCGAGGCTGGGCCCGCCCCGCTGCCCATCGCGAGGCGGCAAGGGGCGCGCAGGGGCCGGGACAGGGCAGCGGGAGCACGTCGCGGCTCGGGGGGGGGGGGAGCGGAGCAGCCCCTCCCCGCCGGAGGAGCGCGGGCGGCATCACCCACCCCGTCGTGTCCCCTCCGCCCCACTCGCCTGGGGGAGGCCCCAGCCCGGCCGGCCGCATCGCCCCACCCTTCCAGCGCTCCCCTACCTGGCGCCCGGGGGTAACGCTCTCTCCCTGCTGCAAACGCCCATAACTCGTTCCGCAGCTACCGAGCCCCTGCTGGGAGTACCCGGGACGCTCCCTTCTGCGCTACGCAAGCGCAGAGCCACCGCTGGCCCGAAGAATGCCGGGAGCTGTCCCTCCAGACTACAGGTCCCAGCGTGCCGGCTGGCTTGAGGTAGCCTAGGGCACTAGGGCCTGACGTCTCGGCGAGGCCGGCAGGCATGCTGGGAAATGTAGTCTTGGATTTAGGCTTGGCGGATTCCCCTCACACAAAGAGCGATCTTCTGTGCCATGGAGAGCCGTCCTTACTCTTTGTGGCGCGTTGCATGGCGGGAGTCATAGTCTCCGCTATGCACGCTGGGGCTTGTAGGCTCGCGGGAGTTTTGGTTCGACCAACGTCGACGCGTATTCGGGTCCCGCCCTGCGCGGGCTGACGCAGCCACGGAGTGATGTTTGATGGTGTCGCCTAGCAGCAGCCGTTGCCTCCGGTAGCTTCAACCGAGACGGGTGAGGGCAGGAGGGCGCGGCGGTGGGGGGAGGAGGGGAGCTGCCGGGCAGGGGGGAGGCCGCCGGTGGCCCTGGAGGGCAGTTGGGGTGGTAGCGGCGGCCCCCGTCTTTTCCCCACGTCCCGCCTCCACGGGGCCCAGGCTCGGGGCGCGTTATCCGGGCACTTGCGAGGGAGCCGCGCCGCAGCCTCCCGCCGACAGCGCCTTGCGCGGCTGAGGAGCCTGGCTGTGGCCCGGTGGGAGAGGGCAGCTGCCTCCCTGCAGAGCGCGGCCACGCGCCGTGGGAGGGCCCGGGCCCGCGTGGGCAGGAGCACGGCTCTTGCTGGTGGAGGCCATGTGCGAGCGGAGACTGCGGTGCGCGCCCGGCACACGCTGATGGGGAAGAGCCACAGCCATGGTCGCGGGGCCGGTGGCGTGTGAGGGAACCATGGGGTGCGCGTCAAGCCTCTAAAACCGTTCCTGGCAAAGAGAAAGGATGTGAAGCCATCGGGTCGCTAATTGCGATGGTGTGATGCTCCCCTGGGTACCCAGGGTCACCGCCACCTGTCCTGAGCAGGAGGAAGCCTTGACTGTGCCAGCTCCTCTCTTAGCCTAGTGCAGACCCTGTGCTTTGCTTTCCACAGGTTAGAGATAGGCACACTCCAGCCCTGGAACCCTCTGAGCATCTCCTAGAGTGTCCAGCCCCAGGTCCACTGGGCACTTGCATTATTCACAGATTCACTGCTTGCAAATAAGCAAAAAGGAAAAGGAGTACTTGTGGTACCTTAGAGACTAACCAATTTATTTGAGCATGAGCTTTCGTGAGCTACAGCTCACTTCATCGGATGCATACGGTGGAAACTGCAGCAGACTTTATATACACACAGAGAATATGAAACAATACCTCCTCCCACCCCACTGTCCTGCTGGTAATAGCTTATCATGCTCAAATAAATTGGTTAGTCTCTAAGGTGCCACAAGTACTCCTTTTCTTTTTGCGAATACAGACTAACACGGCTGTTACTCTGAAACCTGCAAATAAGCAGTACATTTCAGTTTACTGGTTACCTTACATCACTCCACTTAACGCTCATCACTTATAGTTATGTTTAAAGTGAAAACAAAAGTTGATTTATCTAAGTATAGAGATTCCAGGGATAGCAAGTTAAAGTATCGGAAACAAAGGGTTACATATAAAATAAAATCATAACGCACATTATAGGGTTTAGTTTTAATTAACAAGATACTCTCATGCCTAATAAAATATTGTTCACCGGCACTTTCCAGCCAGGTGGGCTGTGATCCCTTTTTCATGAGAGATGACACACTGTCTGCTTGGTGTGAAGGTATGCTTCACTCTCGGCTGTGCCCCCACAATCCACTGTCTTTACTTGAAAATGGGATCCCTTCCTGCTGTTTATTTCTTTGTGAAATCTACAAGAATAAATGTTCAGAATCTTTCCACTGGTATCACCGTTACTATGCAAATAGACCACCGTTATTATAAAGTGGACAGTATACAATAGTGGTTCTCAGCCCGTGTGCTGCTTGTGGCCCAATCAGCACACATCTATGGCCCATGTGACATCCTCAGGGCCATATAGATAGCATACATATTTTGTGGATGTGGCCCACATAACACATAGAGAGCTGTATATTCAGCCCACAATGGTACATAGGTTGAGAACCACTGGTATACAATGACCAGACAGCGACATAACCATCTGTTATCCCTGCCTGCAAAGAACCTGTCTGTGACATGCCACCTTCTGGTGATCTGCCTTACCTTAAGAACATAATTTACAATATAGATGGATAATTTTTGAAATATTAGCCAGACATGCATTTGGCAATGATTATGATGACTAGTGTGATACTGGCTGTTGGTAGAGAGCTCACATGCCACCCTTTGGTGAACTATTATGCATATATCTAACCCAGCAAATCCTTGTAAAAGTATCTGCACCCCCTGTGCCCTCTGCCAGTTGGCACCCAGAGGTTCCTAGGTCATAGATGGTGCCATTAATAGAACTTGCTTATCCATTTGTCACACTTCACTTAAAGTATTGGACTATATAAACTATAATGTGTTATATATAAAGTCATATTGGATTGAACTACATCTCAACCATGCTCCAATTTCAAACAGCTACAAGTTAATGTAGTTCACCACTCTGGCTGGCTGAGATGAAAAAAATTAAAAGTTGTGTGTCATCAGCATACTGATGGCATCACAAGCCATATCTCCTAATATACCCTCTCAATGATCCTATACATACTGTACACTGAAGAAGAGGGGTAACTAAACAGAGCCCTGTATGAGATGAGATGACCCCAAGTCATGTAAAATCAGCCCCATCTACTGCCGCATAAGTCCGCAGGCAAGTTGGTCAACAATAGCTCACAATCATTAGTATGCAAAGCAGCAGATAGATCTAATACTATCAGCATGGACCCACAAGCTTCATCCATTGTGATAAAGAGATCATCTACAAATACAACCAGCACAGCATGTTCTAGCAAGTGGAGGAAGCAAGTGTTGTTTTTTTTTGACTGTGCCATCGTCAATAAACTGATACGTTATAGCCTTATTTGGTTTACTGCACCCAAAAGTGTCCTTTGCATTTTCAGAACATATAGAAGACCCAGTCAGTGCTCCTAAGAATTTACAGTTTAAAGTCCCAATCCTATAATTGGATTAATAGTCATTCATGCAAACACAGAGGTCTTTCCACTTGACCAATTGCAAGATTGATGCCTATATAAAAGACAGTAGTTAACAAGTGGTTATAAGAAAAACAAAACAGTTGGGAAGGTAAACGTAAGATAAGAGTTACAACAAGATCATGTAGTTGCTTGAATAATTTTGTTTCAGAGTAGTAGCCGTGTTAGTCTGTATTCGCAAAAAGAAAAGGAGGACTTGTGGCACCTTAGAGACTAACAAATTTAAATTTGAGCATAAACTTTCGTGGGCTAAAACCCACTTCATCAGATGCATTCAGTGGAGAATACAGTGGGGAGATTTATATACATAGAGAACATGAAACAATGGGTGTTACCATACACACTGTAACAAGAGTGATCACTTAAGGTGAGCTATTATCAGCAGGAGAGCGGGGGAGGGAGGGAACCTTTTGTAGTGATAATCAAGGTGGGCCATTTCCAGCAGTTGACAAGAACATCTGAGGAACAGTGGTAGGTGGAGGGGGGGGGAATAAACATGGGGAAATAGTTTTACTTTGTGTAATGACCCATCCACTCCCAGTCTATATTCAAGCCTAAGTTAATTGTATCCAGTTTGCAAATTAATTCCAATTCAGCAGTCTCTCATTGGAGTCTGTTTTTGAAGTTTTTTGTTGAAGAATTGCAACTTTTAGGTCTGTAATCGAGTGACCAAAGAGATTGAAGTGACTCCAACTGGTTTTTGAATGTTATAATTCTTGACGTCTGATTTGTGTCCATTTATTATTTTATGTAGAGACTGTCCAGTTTGACCAATGTACATGGCAGAGAGGCATTGCTGGCACATGATGTCATATATCACATTGGTAGATGTGCCAGTGAATGAGTCTGCTGGAAATGGCCCACCTTGATTATCACTACAAAAGGTTTCCCCCCTCCCCCCCCCCGCTCTCCTGCTGGTAATAGGTCACCTGAAGTGATCACTCTCTTTTTACAGTGTGTATGGTAACACCCATTGTTTCATGTTCTCTATGTATATAAATCTCCCCACTGTATTCTCCACTGAATGCATCCGATGAAGTGGGTTTTAGCCCACGAAAGCTTATGCTCACATAAATTTGTTAGTCTCTAAGGTGCCACAAGTACTCCTTTTCTTTTTGAAGAATTTTGAGTCTCAGTACATTATTTAGGGTATCATTGCTTAATAAATATATTCATGTGTCTCATTGCTTATAAAATATATTCATTGTTTTAACAAAGCTTTTAATAACAATTGTAACCATTCCGCCACGCGGAGTTGGCAGTGACAAGGCCGGGTTCAACATCTAGGTGTTCCTTCTTCACAATACCACAAGAACCAGAGCCCCGATCCCAGTAACCTGGGAAAATTATATATCACTTGCTGGGTGCCTCAGAGAGGCAATACTTCCCCTCTTGCAAGCACTGAGTCTGGCATGGAAAATAATTTTTATAATAAAGAGGGGGAAAGAAACCCGGCTTTACCTTGGGAAAATGTTGCAGGCAGGTGTGACAGGTTTGGTCACAGAGATCCCCTTGGGACTGTCACCTGATGTGCTGAAATTACCTCTGAGCCTGTTTTCCCTGCCAGCTTGGGACTCCAGAACCCTGTCTTGTTGAGCCAGACCCGCCAGCCTGCTGCAACACAGACCCAGGGTCTGGACCACACCCCCAAAGCTACAGGCTTTAAGTGAAAACAGCTCAGTAGGTTACCTGTCCCAGCATCCAGACACCCAGTTCCCAATTGGATCCAACCCCCAAATAAATCCGTTTTACTCTGTATAAAGCTTATACAGGGTAAATTTGTAAATTGTTCACCCTCTGTATCACTTCTAGAGAGAGATGCTCAGCTGTTTACTCCCCCAGGTATTAATCACTTACTCTGGGTTTATTAATAAACAAAAGTGATTTTATTAAGTATAAAAAAGTAGGATTTAAATGGTTTCAAGTAATAACAGCCAGAACAAAGTAAATCACAAAGAAAAATAATGCAAAAACATGCAAGTCTAAGCCTAATACATTAAGAAACTGATTACAGGTAATATCTCAGAGATGTTCCAATAAACTTCTTTCACAGACTAGAATTCTTCCTAGTCTGGGCCCAATCCTTTCCCCGGTACAGTCCTTGTTAGTTCCAGCAGACATCTCAGGTGGTAAGCAGGGGTTTTCTCATAACTGGCATCCCCTTGTGTCCTGCTCCACCCCCTTTTATAGCTTTGGCACAAGGCAGGAATCTTTTGTCTGTGCTTGTCCCTACCCCTACCTCATCAATGGAAAAATACAAGGGTTAAGATGGATTCCAGGGTCATGTGACATGGTGACATGTCACTGTAAAACCCCTAGTCTCCATTCTTCCTGGGTTGGCCCACATGTACACAGGAAGTTTTGCATGTAAATAAACCATTTACAACAAATTGACTAGGTCAATGGGAGCCATCAAGATTCTAAACCACCATTAATGGCCCACACTTTGCATAATTATAATAGGGCCTCAGAGTTATACTTCATATTTTTAGCTTCAGATACAAGAATGATACATGCATACAAACAGGAGGAATATATTCAGTAGGTTATAACCTTTGTTATGATACTTTATAAGAGACCTTTTGCTTAAAGAATATTCCAGTTACAGCATATTTACACACATAAGCATATTTCCATAAAAGATATGGAGTGCAACGTCACAGCAGAATTCATAGCATCATGAGCAACACACCCATCCCAGAGTATGTTGGGCAGTGTTTTTGCCTCAGGTTCTTAAGTCTGACAATCAAAAGTTCCTTTAACATACTCCTCCTTTCCCCCTCCACCACATCCCACTCTCAGTTGTTCTCCTTGCTCCTACCCCTCACTTAGCGAGCACAGTTCAGCTGAGCGTGAAACCCTCAATCAGGGCATGGCATGCCAAGCACAGTTCTGCTCCCACAAACCAAGGATAACAACACTTTATTAGCCCTGCACCCAATTACAAAGTGACTTGCAATCCAGCACCTGCCAAAAGTGATCATTTGGGCAAAGCAGCTCCATCATGCTGTGCACCTAGGCCAAATGGGAATGTCTACGCAAACAAGGTCAGTTGCGGAAATCTTCTTCCCTAGTTCATCACTAGATGTCAGGGTAGAATTAATTTAGACCCTGCTTACAGGGTCAAACATAAAATTGGTATCATGAAATGAAGTAGCCTATAGGTTTGTATAAATGGGATTTGAGATGCCGAAGTCATTGGCTAATTAAGGATTAGGAAGAACAAGAGGTGTGTGGCAGGACAGTGAAGGACTGGTTGCACGGCAGAATGCTAGAGTGGGGCTGTTGGAAGATAATTCTGTGCTTATATTCGTGGATGTGTCCTTGCTGTGGAAGGGACAGTAAAACCCTCAATCATTTGTCTGTCTGTGGAAGTGGGCCTGTGGTTCCATTTCAGTACTGCTTGTTGACGTCTCATGGCCCATGCTTTCATGATGCCAATAGCCTATTTGCCTAATCTGCAGTCTCAGCCTCTTCTTCTCCTTGGTCATCTGCTACTCTGACACATCATCTTCTCCTTTTGCTTAGAATATATTTTCCCTCTTTTCGCCTAATTAACTGGGCAGGACTAGCATTTCAAAAGATCATTGAATTTCTTCTGCATGGCATACTGCAGCTGTGTCTCCCTGTCATCCAGGAGAAGCAGAAGATCAGAAATATATGCATAATGCATGTGTAGTGTCATCCTTGGAAGATGATTGATTACATAGAATATATATTTTCCAGAACACTTAGTAAACACAGAGAAACTGACTCTACAACAGTGGTGGACAACCCGCGGCCCATATTTGTTTACATTGACTGTCTGCAGGCATGACTGCCTGTAGTTCTCAGTGGCCGCGGTTCCACAGGGACATGGTGGCCGCCGCTTCTCGCAGCTCCCATTGGTCGGGAATGGTGAACCGCGGCTACTGGGAGCTGCGGACGGGGTGCCTGCAGACGGTCAATGTAAACAAACTGTTGCATGGCCCGCCAGCATATTACCCTAACGGGCTGCGTGTGAGCTGCAGGTTGCCCACCACTACTGTAGAATGTTATGGTAAATATATTTTCCCACAATTCCTACATTTTTCTTTTTTATGACATATTATGCATTTGGGCTATTAAAGGCTTTTTAATACTGGCCAATATACAAAATCAAGTAATGTAGAGCTTCTGAATGATATTGCAGTAATTAATATATCTCTTTTTCCTCTCTTCAGGTACTTTTGCTCAGTGTCTAAGGATTCCCCAATAAAACTGGATTTAAACTTGTAAAAATGATATAACTGAGATAATAAATGTGAAGTACAGAGAGCTGGCAGGTCACTTACATTTTCACTGGAGGCTAGGAAAGGATGATTTGCCTCATAACTTAATTGCACAACTGGAGGAGAAAAGTTTTCATGTTGTCATCACAGACAATTCTAGGAATGCTTTGAGGAAGACAGTGGCAGCTGAGGTTGTGTGGCTGTGGAGTATAAAAAGGGAGGTTAAGTTGGTGAAACTCTAGACTGGGCTGAGGTAATGCAGAGCAAGTTGTGCCAATTCCCAGAAGTATGCATGAGATTCTGACAGCCTCAGGTGTGGGGAGTATGAGGGCTAAAAAGACATCAAAAGTCCTCTCTTTTTGTAGGCTGGGGCACATAGGAGAAGTTGGATGTTGGAGGGCAGGTCTACACTACAGGGCGAAGTTGACCTAAGTTATGCAACTCCAGCTATGTGAATAAAGTAACTGGAGTTCACATATCTTAGGTTGACTTATTGCGGTGTCTACACCATGCTAGATTGACAGAAGACACTCTCCTGTTGACTTACCTTATGCTTTTTGTTCCGGTGGAGTACCAGAGTTGATGGGAGAGCGAATGGCGGTTGATTTAGCTGGTCTTCACTAGACCTGGTGAAATGACCCCTGGGGGATCGACAGCCACACGTCAATCCCCTGTAAGTGAAGATCAGCCCTGAGAGGGTGATTGTCATGCACAAAATATCCGGCCCAATTCCGTATGTAAGTTCACAGCAATGGACTAAATATACTGACTGTTCTGGGGGTTTTTTTGTTTTGTTTTTTACTGCATTGTTGCCATCCTTCTAACTTAGGGCAATAAATAGATTTTAAAAAAAATGCTTGTTCTGTGTTTAAATTTAGCAGGGCGTAACTGCTGTTTTGGGGCTATTGTCAGCGCATGGTAGGAACAGCCACGGTGAATGTAGTAATCCACAAACTCAAACCTCCTTATGGAGATAGTGCAGACATTTCTCACCATGTCCAATACAATGGCAAGCCACTGTGACCATAGTTATAGACAGGAGAGAAGCTCCATATAGATGGACTTACTGTTTCATATTCTTATTACCCTCACAATAGACTGGCCAGCTTTCAGATTAACTACTGGATTTTATGGATACAGGCACAATAAGCAAAAAGATGAGGGTCGTAGCCAGCACAAGAATTTTGCTGCCTTACAGAAATGGATGCTGGATAATCAGATGTTCGGAGTACAATTCTTGGGTGTTATATAAGAGATTTTCTGTTGCCACAGGCAGATTTGCCTTCTGGAATATCTGCTTCAAAGATCGCAGTGTGTTCACTGAGGGTATGTCTACACTACGAAATTAGGTCGAATTTATAGAAGTCGGTTTTTTAGAAATCACTTTTATATATTCGAGTGTGTGTGTCCCCACAGAAAATGCTCTAAGTGCATTAAGTGCATTAACTCGGCGGAGCGCTTCCACAGTACCAAGGCAAGCATCGACTTCCGGAGCGTTGCACTGTGGGTAGCTATCCCACAGTTCCCGCAGTCTCCGCTGCCCATTGGAATTCTGGGTTGATATCTCAATGCCTGATGGGGCTAAAACATTGTCGTGGGTGGTTCTGGGTACATATCGTCAGGCCCCCGTTCCCTCCCTCCCCCCGTGAAAGCAAGGGCAGACAATCATTTCGCGCCTTTTTTCCTGAGTTACCTGTGCAGACGCCATACCACGGCAAGCATGGAGCCCGCTCAGGTAACCGTCACCCTATGTCTCCTGGGTGCTGGCAGACGCGGTACGGCATTGCTACACAGGAGCAGCAACCCCTTGCCTTGTGGCAGCAGACGGTACAGTACGACTGGTAGCCGTCATCGTCATGTCTGAGGTGCTCCTGGTCGCCTCTGTGAGGTCGATCAGGAGCGCCTGGGCAGACATGGGCGCAGGGACTAAATTTGGAGTGACTTGACCAGGTCATTCTCTTTAGTCCTGCAGTCCTATTGAACCGTCTTATGGTGAGCGGGCAGGCGATACGGACTGCTAGCAGTCGTACTGTACCATCTTCTGCCAGGCAGGCAAGAGATGAGGATTGCTAGCAGTCGTATTGTACCATCTTATGCCAGGCAGGCAAGAGATGAAGATGGCTAGCAGTCGTACTGTACCATCTTCTGCCAAGCAGCCATGAGATGTGGATGGCATGCAGTCCTTCTGCACCGTCTGCTGCCAGCCAAAGATGTAAAAGATAGATGGAGTGGGTCAGAACAAGAAATAGACCAGATTTGTTTTGTACTCATTTTCCTCCTCCACTGTCTAGATCACACTGCAGTCACTCACAGAGAAGGTGCAGCGAGGTAAATCTAGCCATGTATCAATCAGAGGCCAGGCTAACCTCCTTGTTCCAATAACAACGATAACTTAGGTGCACCATTTCTTATTGGAACCCTCCGTGCAGTCCTGCCTGAAATACTCCTTGATGTACAGGCACACCCTTTGTTGATTTTAGCACCCTGAAGCCAACCCTGTAAGCCGTGTCGTCAGTCGCCCCTCCCTCCGTCAGAGCAACGGCAGACAATCGTTCCGCGCCTTTTTTCTGTGCGGACGCCATACCAAGGCAAGCATGGAGGCCGCTGAGCTCATTTTGGCAATTAGGAGCACATCAACCACCACACGCATTATCCAGCAGTATATGCAGCACCAGAACATGGCAACGCGATACCGGGCGAGGAGGCGACGTCAGCACGGTCCCGTGAGTGATCAGGACATGGAAACAGATTTCTCTGAAAGCATGGGCCCTGACAATGCATGCATCATGGTGCTAATGGGGCAGGTTCATGCTGTGGAACGCTGATTCTGGGCTCGGGAAACAAGCACAGACTGGTGGGACCGCATAGTGTTGCAGGTCTGGGACGATTCCCAGTGGCTGCGAAACTTTCGCATGCGTAAGGGCACTTTCATGGAACTTTGTGACTTGCTTTCCCCTGCCCTGAAGCGCATGAATACCAGGATGAGAGCAGCCCTCACAGTTGAGAAGCGAGTGGCGATAGCCCTGTGGAAGCTTGCAACGCCAGACAGCTACCGGTCAGTTGGGAATCAATTTGGAGTGGGCAAATCTACTGTGGGGGCTGCTGTGATGCAAGTAGCCCACACAATCAAAGATCTGCTGATATCAAGGGTAGTGACCCTGGGAAATGTGCAGGTCATAGTGGATGGCTTTGCTGCAATGGGATTCCCTAACTGTGGTGGGGCTATAGACGGAACCCATATCCCTATCTTGGCACCGGAGCACCAAGCCGCCGAGTACATAAACCACAAGGGGTACTTTTCGATAGTGCTGCAAGCTCTGGTGGATCACAAGGGACGTTTCACCAACATCAACGTGGGATGGCCGGGAAAGGTGCATGATGCTCGCATCTTCAGGAACTCTGGTCTGTTTCAAAAGCTGCAGGAAGGGGCTTTATTCCCAGACCAGAAAATAACGGTTGGGGATGTTGAAATGCCTATATGTATCCTTGGGGACCCAGCCTACCCCTTAATGCCATGGCTCATGAAGCCGTACACAGGCAGCCTGGACAGTAGTCAGGAGCTGTTCAACTACAGGCTGAGCAAGTGCAGAATGGTGGTAGAATGTGCATTTGGACGTTTAAAGGCGCGCTGGCGCAGTTTACTGACTCGCTTAGACCTCAGCGAAACCAATATTCCCACTGTTATTACTGCTTGCTGTGTGCTCCACAATATCTGTGAGAGTAAGGGGGAGACGTTTATGGCGGGGTGGGAGGCTGAGGCAAATCGCCTAGCTGCTGGTTACGCGCAGCCAGACACCAGGGCGGTTAGAAGAGCACAGGAGGGTGCGGTACGCATCAGAGAAGCTTTGAAAACCAGTTTCATGACTGGCCAGGCTACGGTGTGAAAGTTCTGTTTGTTTCTCCTTGATGAAACCCCCCGCCCCTTGGTTCACTCTACTTTCCTGTAAGCTAACCACCCTCCCCTCCTCCCTTTAATCACCGCTTGCAGAGGCAATAAAGTCATTGCTGCTTCACAGTCATGCATTCGTTATTCATTCATCACACAAATAGGGAGATGACTACCAAGGTATCCCAGGAGGGGTGGTGGAGGAGGGAAGGAAAATGCCACACAGCACTTTAAGCACAGCACTTTAAAAGTTTACAACTTTAAAATTTATTGAATGACAGCCTTCTTTTTTTGGGGCAATCCTCTGTGGTGGAGTGGCTGGTTGGCCGGAGGCCCCCCCACCGCATTCTTGGGCGTCTGGGTGTGGAGGCTATGGAACTTGGGGAGGAGGGCGGTTGGTTACAGAGGGGCAGCAGTGGCAGTCTGTGCTCCAGCTGCCTTTGCTGCAGCTCAACCATACACTGGAGCATTCTGGTTTGGTCCTGCAGCAGCCTCAGCATTGAATCCTGCCTCCTCTCATCACGCTGCCGCCACATTTGAGCTTCAGCCCTCTCTTCAGCCCGCCACTTACTCTCATCAGCCCGCCACTTACTCTCTTCAGCCCTCCACCTCTCCTCCCGGTCATTTTGTGCTTTCCTGCACTCTGACATTATTTGCCTCCACGCATTCGTCTGTGCTCTGTCAGTGTGGGAGGACAGCATGAGCTCGGAGAACATTTCATCGCGAGTGCGTTTTTTTTTCTTTCTAAGCTTCACTAGCCTCTGGGAAGGAGAAGATCCTGTGATCATTGAAACACATGCAGCTGGTGGAGAAAAAAAAAGGGACAGCGGTATTTAAAAAGACACATTTTATAAAACAGTCGCTACACTCTTTCAGGGTAAACCTTGCTGTTAACATTACATACATAGCACATGTGCTTTCGTTGCAAGGTCGCATTTTGCCTCCTCCCACCGCGTGACTACCCCCTCAACCTTCCCCCCTCCCTGTGGCTAACAGCGGGGAACATTTCTGTTCAGCCACAGGCAAACAGCCTAGCAGGAACGGGCACCTCTGAGTGTCCCTGAAGAAAAGCACTCTATTTCAACCAGGTGACCATGAATTATATCTCACTCTCCTGAGGATAACACAGAGAGATAAAGAACGGATTTTGGTTGAATGCCAGCAAACATACACTGCAATGCTTTGTTCTACAGTGATTCCCGAGTACGTGTTACTGGCCTGGAGTGGTAAAGTGTCCTACCATGAAGGACGAAATAAGGCTGCCCTCCCCAGAAACCTTTTGCAAAGGCTTTAGGACTACATCTAGGAGAACCGCAAATGCCAGGGCAAAGTAATCCTTTCACATGCTTGCTTTTAAACCATGTATAGCATTTTAAAAGGTACACTCACCAGAGGTCCCTTCTCCGCCTGCTGGGTCCAGGAGGCAGCCTTGGGTGGGTTCGGGGGGTACTGGCTCCAGGTCTAGGGTGAGAAACAGTTCCTGGCTGTCGGAAAACCGGTTTCTCCGCTTGCTTGCTGTGAGCTATCTACAACCTCCTCCTCATCATCATCTTCTTCGTCCCCAAAACCTGCTTCCGTATTGCCTCCATCTCCATTGAAGGAGTCAAACAACACGGCTGGGGTAGTGGTGGCTGAACCCCCTAAAATGGCATGCAGCTCATCATAGAAGCGGCATGTTTGGGGCTCTGACCCAGAGCGGTTGTTCGCCTCTCTGGTTTTCTGGTAGGCTTGCCTCAGCTCCTTCAGTTTCACGCGGCACTGCTTCGGGTCCCTGTTATGGCCTCTGTCCTTCATGCCCTGGGAGATTTTCACAAAGGTTTTGGCATTTCGAAAACTGGAACGGAGTTCTGATAGCACGGATTCCTCTCCCCAAACAGCGATCAGATCCCGTACCTCCCGTTCGGTCCATGCTGGAGCTCTTTTGCGATTCTGGGACTCCATCATGGTCACCTGTGCTGATGAGCTCTGCATGGTCACCTGCAGCTTGCCACGCTGGCCAAACAGGAAATGAGATTCAAAAGTTTGCGGTTCTTTTCCTGTCTACCTGGCCAGTGCACCTGAATTGAGAGTGCTGTCCAGAGCGGTCAGAATGGAGCACTCTGGGATAGCTCCCAGAGGCCAATACCCTCGAATTGTGTCCACAGTACCCCAAATTCGAGCCGGGAACGTCGATTTAAGCGCTAATCCACTTGTCAGGGGTGGAGTAAGGAAATCGATTTTAAGAGCCCTTTAAGTCGAAATAAAGGGCTTCACTGTGTGGACGGGTGCAGGTTTAAATCGATTTAACGTTGCTAAATTCGACCTAAAGTCCTAGTGTAGACCAGGGCTGAGAAACACAATGTACTGCATTATGAGATTGGTGGATGGTTCTTAGCATCAGTCTCTGCCATTCACATGGTTGCTTTTGACAATCATAGCTACAAGTTCATAAATAGTACTGATGTTTAATTATTTTGTTGTTACAGGAAAAACTATTTTAAATTCAAGATGCCACCCAATTTAGATTGGAAGAAGCTTATGAGAATTGATGCTGACGATCTGCCTCGTCAAGAAGAACTGGCAGATAGTTTGCTGGTGACTGTATCCAAGGTACTTTAAGTGAACTTTAATAGTTTTATTATTCATCTTTAATTAACCTGAACTGGTATAGTACGTGTTTAGTGTTAAGTGTGTTTATTTAATTTTCTTGATGTTTAACTAAACCATATTCTTGTCTGTATTTAGGTTGAAGGAAATGACTTAAAAGATGAAAATCTTGAACATGTGGTACATCTTTTTAAAATTACACAGTCACTAATGAAGGTTTGTATTGATCTTATTTTTTAAAACAACATGACTTTTTAAAATGCATTCATGTATTTATTTTTAGATAAAAGTATTTGTTTCCATTTTCAAGTGGAAGCTCAGGGCTTAGTTCTTTTTTCATACATCTTCACACATGTAACTCCCATATGTACTGGAAGACACACATACTTTGTTGCTTTACATAAGTGCTTCTGGGAGTTATATGTGTGTATGATGAATGTAAAAACAGATTGTGTAATTAAAAGAGCCTGCTTTTCCAGACAGAGAAATACGAACACAAATCTCAAACAATTTTTAGGTGCTGTAAAATATCTTAAAAATTGTTTTTCTGTAACATTTGTGGCACATAAAAATACATGATGATGTGGTGCCAGTTTGATTGGTACTAGTTTGGAATAACCTTCAAAACTTGAGTGTCAGCACTACTCATTAGGAAGGTGGTGTGAGGTTGAAAGGGATAGTTTTTAAATTGTTGGATGCCAGGTAATTTTGTTTGAAAAATTATGAACAATATTTAGTTTAGAGAAACAAGGAATTGTAGGCGAGCTCTTACTAATTGTTTGTTCCTCTTATTGTCAGTTCCGGGGTCTGGCTCCCCCTTATGTAGTCACAGAGGTTCTTTTTCATACCTTACAGGACACCATGATCAAGACCAAGCAAAATAATCACAGTTGTTAATCATGGCTATTTTATTATTAAAGAAAGATTTAAAAAAATAAACCAAACTGCACAAATGACTGAACACAAATGATAAACTGGTTACTTCTGTTACAATCTTTTTTGCATGTCTCTCTGTGGGAAGCTATTAATACCCTTGTGCGTGAGCCATCTCAGGGGGCAGGGGCGCTTTTCTCTTGGTAAGCTAAGACCAAAGTATATTATTTCCAAATTATTGTGAATTAAGTTTTAGCATCTTATTAGAGACTTAAAACAGTTCATCTGAACAAAATAATTTGTTAAAGGAAGTGAAGCCTGTTAATTATTAATAACCTAAACAGTTTATAGTTGGGTAAAGTAAGCAATCTTAGCTAAATCCTATGAAATTGAAGAAGATATTTAAATTAGTTACTCAGAAGAAGCCATTTAAGGATCTGTCTTAAAACAGGCCACTTATGAAAATTAAGAATTTTAGATCCAGTTGCATCCCACTATTTTTCTGTTTACCCTCTCCAGAAATACAGAGTCTAACCACTTGGTGATTAACTTGGTGTTAGCACTGGTTTACACTATGAACTTATGTTGGTATAGCTACATCTCTCAAGGATGGAAAATTCACGCCCCTGAGCAATGCAGATGTACGGACTGAACTCCCGGTGTAGAAAGTGCTATGTCGATGGGACGGTTTCTCTCATCAACATCGCTACTGCCTCTCGGGGAGGTGGAGTATGTAAGACGACAGGAGAAGCTCTCCTGTCGATGTAGTTAACATCTTCTCTAAGCTGTATGTATAGACACTCCTATGTTTTCTAAGTTACAACAGTATTTCAACAAAATCAGTACAAAAGTTTTAAATCTAATCACTTACCAGTGTATTTAGTGAACTTGCTCTCACCAATCCATGTTGAAGTCTTCGGGAGATCTTCCTTGAGTTGGTTTCTTCTTGAGTTGTCTTTGTTTTTCTTATCTGTCTGTAGCAACTTACTTATGGAGAGCTGTGTCTGAACAGGGTGACAGAGGGGGTGTGTGATGGAGGCTCACTTCAGAGTTTCTATACCCTTCTTCCTATTTTCATGAAATTATAGAGAACATACCTCTTTCAGGTTTGTTTCGTTTCAGAGTTGGCTGCTTACCCTTTCATTGACTTCATTCCCTCAGGACTGGCTTAGGTGACACTCTTCAACTCCTGACAGTGCAGTCTGTTTAATGTCCTTTAATTGTCTTGTGGCAGGAAAGCATCAGATAATTTTTCAAAGCTAGTTTCTTTTTATTCGTCCATTCTCTGAGATAGTCTTTCAGTTTTATGAAAGTTTGACAGGAAATGAAAGTCTGTTTTCAAAAAGTCCAAATATTCTTGTTTTTTATATGAGAGTTTTGGGTTCTTAAAAGTCTTTTAAAATTAAATAACTTTGAGAAAGTCTTTAGCTTAAGTTGTTGATTCTATGTGACAGTTTTTATAATGATGGATTTTCTTGTCTTCCTGAGTTGGTTGAGGGTTTGCTTGTGCACTGCCAGTAATTAATTTATTATCCATTAATATAAACATTGTTTACATAAATGGCTTCTTACTCTAGTTTGCAAGATCATTTGATTCCATGTTGGAACATAAAACATTTTATCATTTACATAGTGTGACCGAGGTCCCGGGGGGCCGAGCTGAGGTTACTCAATTAGGGGAAACTTCAAAGAATGGGGCAGACAATCCCCAAAGCTGGTGGTTATTCCAATACTTAGATCCACCAAGCTAGCCACAAAACAGCTTCTATAATATCTTACTGGTTATGCAGAAGCCAAAATGTTAGCTCCCTTAAAAGCAACCCAGCCTTTGGGCTCTCTCCCAGACAGCCAAGTTCTACCAATCCCAAAGGATCGCACACATTACCTCTCAGGTTAATGAATATTCCAGAATTTACCCAAATACATGCTTACAGCTAATTCTTATTAACTAAACTAAAATGTATTAATAAAGAAAAGAGAGTGTTGGTTAAAAGGACATTATACCTACAGACGTGAGTACAGTTCTGAGATCAGTTTCATAGTAGAGATTGCTTTCAGAGTAGCAGCCGTGTTAGTCTGTATCCGCAAAAAGAACAGGAGTACTTGTGTCTCTAAGGTGCCACAAGTACTCCTGTTCTTTTTATAGTAGAGATTGGGAGCTTTGGAGCTGCAAAGAGTTCTTTCCGAGTTAGTCCATAGGTTATAATCCAATGTTCATATCCAGGATGATCCAGGTGGGACTGGAGATCTCAGTCTTACGACTCAAGCTTCCCCTGAATAAAGCTCAAGGAGATCTGAGATAAAAAGGATCAGGACCCAAGAGTCCTGTATACAGTTCCAGGTCTTCTTTTGACAGCACGGAGTCCTCAGGTGACCAATAGGCAATCATCACAACTTTGAAATAGACCTATTTCCTAAGCATCACCTGTAATTAGATACACGGATTAACATAAGGCAGTTGCCTATCTTCCACCATTCACAGATGATCTGCTATATACTTAAAAGAGAAATTGATACAGTGATATTACTATATTCACAGTTCATTTAAATGTTAAGATCTCCTTTTGATCTCTCAATTCACAGAATACAACATAGACAGGAACCGTCTGATTACATTGTTAACTTCTAACAATATATAGGTAAACATAGACTACTACAATTACTGTCTTCTTCCAGTTCTTTAACAATATAAGTTTACATTTCAAAGCTGTAGTCTATCTAACATTGCTTTGTTAGCTACGTGTAAGGAATAGCCCTAATTACCACTTACATACTTTCCTAATATGTCTTTAAAGGTAGAATTTACCCTGATAGTTGCTTAACCCTTTCTGGCCCAGCGTCACACATTGCACATGACATTAGGAGCTGTATTAGGCGCTTTGCATTTAGCTAACATATTTGCAACTATCCATTTCACAAAGGTGTTTTTCATTTCAACATTTTAAGAAATAAACAAAAGTTTAAAACATCTCCAGCTGCACATGTTGTTCTATAAAGTTTTTAAGAACACAGGTTTTCTTGCAAGAGGGTGGGGGTTATTAGAGCTCACTGTACCTAGATTTATTGCTCTGATAATATACCCTACATTCATTTTTACAGTTAGCCCTCTACTTAAAACATTATTTTACGTGGTCTGTGCTTTTGAGGTATGATTGATGTTGGGAGAGAGAAACAGAAATCTTATGGAATTTCTTAGAGTAGTTTTAACATTTTGAAACATAACTAACTAAACATATGTATTCTTATATTTTCAAGCATCCTGGGTATAACATTCTTGTAGCTATATCTTAATATTCAGTAATGGTGCAGACAAGTTTGTAACAACTTTAAAATTATTTTATAATTTATTATTGTCATTTTTTGCATCAATATTGAGGTATCTCCCTCCATCCCAAAACCATGCTTATGAAATCTTTATATCACACTATTTGTATTCTATCATAGATGTATTGAAAATGGCAGTGCCAACCAGGTTACAAAGTCTGTTTTTTGTAGGGACCTTTTCTATAGTTTTCAGGGTGTGTGCTTTTGAGTACGTAAGGTTTCTTTATTGTTAGTATAATTCCTGTGAAAAAATACCTAGTGTGGCCTAGTGGATAGAGCACCTGCCTGGTGCTTGGATGGTATCTGGTTCTATACCTGACTCGACCACTGGTTTGAATGATATTCCATTAGTTCTAGAATGAGATTTTGTGGAGATTATCACCATCTCATAAATTCGTCTAAAGGTAAATCTTTTTTCTTACTATGTATATTTTTTTGCTAGATGAAAGCCCAAGAGGTAGAGCTGGCTTTAGAAGAAGTTGAAAAAGCTGGGGAGGAGCAAGCCAAATTTGGTGAGTAACTCTTCTGAATAAACATTTAAAAAATAGCTATGCACAAAGTGACTTATTACCTGCGGGTCTATAACTAATAAAACATTAGGCTTAATTAATAACTATGGGTGGAATCCTGTCCACATTGAAAGAAATGGCAAAATTTCCATTTATTTCAATGGGGACAGGATTTCATCCCGATATTGATAAATGGGAATGAAGATTGCTGCTGTTACTGTAGTTCTCATAAGTATTTCCTTTGCTTAGAGGTTTTGGATAACCCAGGATGTCCTATTTTTATTTCAACAGAAAATCAATTAAAAGCAAAGGTTCTGAAACTAGAAAATGAATTAGAGGTATGTTTGTTTTTAAACTAAATTAGTTTCTAGAGCTCCAATGGTATTTATTCTCTGTGAACTTGGGAAGCGGCATGGGCCTGCTCTAACCTATAATCCTGTAGACCCTTCAGTCTACTCCCTGGATTCAGCTCATGTCTGAGTTCTTTAGTCGACGTGGGATAGAGAGTACCAAGGGGAAGCCTCTGTTGGAAAGAATTCAGGCCTCCGCTTCTGTGTACAGGCACAAGCAAAGCTAGCAAAAATCATGGATCTCATATACCTCCTGGAAGCTGGCTCTATTAACCTTTATCCACACTGGAGACTGACTGCAGGTTGTGACAAATGACACATTTTTATATTATCTCTTAGTATCAGACTTCTAAACCCTATTATTTCTTACCCCAACTATGCCTCCATGATATGTTGAGGAAATAAAGCTCCCTATCTACCCTACAGGGAGGGTGGGCAGGACAGCCGAAGAAGCAAGAGACTTGTGTAGCACGGAAAAAATTTAAATTTTTAAGAGAGGGGAGTATGAGAGCCAACTGGATACCAATCCTCCTCCCCCCAACTGGGCAGTGGGATGGAACAAACCCAAAGAGGGAGAGGGGCCTGACTCCAACCTGTGCTTTCCTCTCTTCTATCCCCCTGGGAGTGGCAAATCCCCTGTTTAGGTTCAACTACACACACACACACAGACACAGACACTCACTTTCTCTCTCTCTCTCTCATTGCCGATTCTCTAGGCTTTGGATCAGACACTTAGGCCTCAGTGAGGGTAAATGCCTTTGACATGCCTGAAGAAATTTGTTTCACAAATAAAAACAGTGCCCACTGCTGAAAGAGATGTATTTGACATGTATGGTTGTTAATTTCAGTATTAATTTGGAATATGCACCAAGTACATGTTGGCAGAGCACTGTGTATGTATGGAGATCTCTAGGGAGATCTTTATTTTAATAACTCTGAAGATTTGTGCTCAAGTAATTTTTGTTGTTACTAAAACATTAGATGGAAACATCACCCATTATCTTACTTTTTTTAAACTGTTTGCAAACGTTGTTACTTCCATGCAAATAAATCTGTCTCACTAGCTGTCCTACATTTTTAATTTGAAGAAAATATGTACATTTGTTAGTTTTTAACATTCTTATAAGATGGCACAGCGAGCTGTTGGTGGTCGTGATACTCGGTTTTTGCGTGATGAGATCCGTCGGCTGGAAAAGCAATTGGAACAAAAAGACAGAGAATTAACAGATATGGAAAAGGAGCTAGAAAAAGAGAAGAAAGTTAATGAACAGGTAAGAAATATTTTATTCCGTTACACAGCTTCTCCCTGAATTCATTACTCACGGGCTAATGAATCCCCCCACCTGGAATTCGGAATGGTTCCAATGTTGTTGCTGGAATTTCCAGGCCTAAGCTCCATCCTTCAGCTCCGGCCACCAGATTTTTGCCTCCATAAGTGGAACAATTTGGCAGTTCAGTTTCTTCCAACCATTTGTGTAGAAATCTTTACTTTTAAGAGGGTAAATTATACCCTGCCTGTTCTCAGCCAGCCAACCCTGGCACTAATAGGATATGGGACTCAGTCAAACGGCATGTCTGGTACCCACCTTGTGACTCTAACACAGAAAAGCCCAATCAGGAGCATTTTGGGTGAGAGTGTAAGGACAAGGAAAAGCTACTCGGCCAGCTCAGGGGCTGAGTCCCTCAAGAGACCTGGACTGAAGGGGGAAAAATCCTGAAAAGACAGAGTGCACCTCCCTGAGATACAGAAGTGGGTCTTCAACCCCCTGGGGAAAGAAGCAGGCTCTTACTCAGTTCCCTTTTTTCCCAATATGAATTGAGAGAATTTCAACAATACTCAGAGTAGGTCCTGCAAACTGCAGAGACTCCAGATGCAAAAAGGCAAAAGCAATTGTGTCCTTCCGAAGGCAGTAATTCATATTTTTAATGAACAAGTGTGGTGAAAATCGGGTTGAACCTCTTCTCCTTTGCCTTCCTCTGCCAGAGTGTTTGCGAGGCTTTTCCCATACACAGAGGCTCTCACAGTGCTCTGTATCTTGTCACTGCTCCTCTCCCACCCTGCAGCATGTCTGGGCCTGCAGGGAAGCTTGTTCCTGTGCAGCCCTACCACGGGCTGCAGCCTAATGAGAATTGTGGGTGTCTGGCTTTCAGCCCAAGGACCATTGCAGAGCCAGGAAAAGGAGCACAAATTTCAGGCAGTTTAGGATTGGGAATTGTGCCTTCTGATCATCCACCATAAACCCTTGCTCTGCCCAGGAAAGGGGCACAGACTCTGAGCGGCAGAGATGGGCCTGCCTTTCTCTCCCCACCCCTCACCTGCTCCAGAGACTGGCTCCATATTAGGAGCACTTCAGACAGTCAGACTAGAACAGAGGCACAGGAGAATTGCATTCACCATGAACTGCAGCTTCATGGGATTACAGAAGGGTAAGTGAGAAATGCCTCCCACTGTTCAAAACTATCCTGATTTAGTGAGTAAAGCCCTGATTCGTACACAGTTGCTCTTAGAATACTTACTTGAGTGCTAGCCAGCATGGGGGGAGTAATCAGGCAGCTTTTCGGGTACGTCTATGAACAAGTGTCTATGGAGCCTGTAGCAGCAAGCCTCCCAACCTGGGTCCACAGCCTTAGGCTTGCGCTACTACACTAGAATAGGTGTCTAGACAGCGCTTTATAGTTGTGGCTCGGGCTATAGCTTGGGCTCTGAAGTCCACTCCGCTCCCGAGGCTTCAGAGCCCAGGCTTCAGCCCAAGCTGCAACATCTCTACAGCTATTTTTGGTGTGGTAGCGCAAGCCTGAGTCTGGGAGGCTCGCTACTGCGGGTTGTGTAGACTTGCCCTGAGCCTCCTGGGACATCCAGCAAGCTACTTCCCCATTCACGTTATGTGTACAGTACCGTTCTCTGGTGTGTGTTCCCTATGCCAGGACAAATAGTGAACTACCTTCCCCTGGTAAATGGCTAGGGAATTAAGTACCACAAGTACATCACAGACAAACTAAACAAAATCTACGGGACTTTTTTCGGACTTATGTCAGTGGCTTTCAAATAACTCATTAATATTAATAAAATATTTTTCTTTCAATCATTATTAGATCTATATTTTCCCATTGATGCCTCCTTTGAAGGCATCATAAAATCCAAATGAGGACACCTGATTAAACCAAATGTGAAACTAAAATATTTATATAAAACATAGAAATTTCATAAATCTGAGGAGCCTAAGGTTGGTGCAACAATAGCTTTGCTAGTCAACAACCTAGTCAGAAGGGGACTTCTTCCAAAAGACCCCATAGACCAGGGATTTTCAAACTGGGGGTTGTGACCCCTCATGGGGTTACGAGGTTATTACATGCGGGTTTTGAGCTCTCAGATCTGTGAGTGGTGTGGCTCAGGCTGTCAGCCCTGCCATTTGCAGGGCTGACAGCCCAAGCCCCGTCATGCACAGGGCTCACAGCCCAGCTCCACCGCCTGCCCCACTTTGCCTCCAGCCCTGCTCTGCCTCCAAAGAAAGGACACCAAAATAGAAGTTTGCTCAGGGCGCCATTTTCCCCAAGGCTGGCCCTGGGATTGAGACAACATTAGAGGGCTTAATTATTCAGTGGCTGAAAAGCTGCATTAAACCACAGACCAATCAGAACACTGAGATAGGCACCAAAAAAAAAAAAAATTATAATTTAAGTCAGACACACAGACACACATTTTCTCCTGTAAATAATAGCCACATCTACTGCTAAAACCAGTATGTTCAGCCTCAACTTGATGAAATTACTGATGTTACTAACTGCGTTCCTATGATATGTAAATGCTTTGGATGTTAAAGATGAATTCTTATTCTGTGAACAACTTGAAACAACCACACCAGCACAGGGCATTTTCAATAAGGTGAATGCCTTTTCCGAAAGCAGTGACAATAAGTAGAAAAATCTTTTGTTAGTCTATGTACTGATGGTGCTCCAGCCATGGTGGGTGTGTGGTCTGGCTTTCAGCAGAAGGTAAAGTGCGTGTCACCTAATGTGATTGTCACTCGTGGAATCCATTGTCAAGTCCTAGCTGCAAAGGCATTGCTAATGTGCTTTAATGCTATGGTGGATGTTGTATGCTTTGAATAGTCATCTTTTTCAAGAGCTCTGCAAGGAAATGGGTGGTGAATACGAAGTTCTGCTTTTCCACACTCAAGTCGGGTGGCTTTCTAGAGGACGCGCATTAAAGCACGCTTTTATACTTCATGAAGAGATGGAGGAGTTTTTCCTGCAAAAAGA
Source organism: Lepidochelys olivacea (assembly GCF_965140295.1). Lineage (NCBI taxonomy): Eukaryota > Metazoa > Chordata > Testudines > Cheloniidae > Lepidochelys > Lepidochelys olivacea. The sequence continues at coordinate 275,166,695 of NC_140411.1, forward strand.
GAAACAAGAGATGAACAAAATGTTCAGTGACAAGAAATGGCTTCTCTGCTTAGCATACCTAGTCAATATCTTCGGTAGTCTTAATGACCCTCAGTCTGTCACCTCAGGGAAAATGTTCAATATTAATAGACCTGACTAATAAAATCAGAGCCTTCCAGATAAAGTTGGATCTGTGGTGCAGTAATTTGGACACAGACAGATATGGCATGTTTCTCACACTTTCCTCATTCAGCGAGGAGAAGGAAGTCAATGTTGATAGCACTCTCAAGTCAGTTATTACTGAACATCTGAAAGCCCTTCACGAAGAGTTCTCACACTACTTCCCAGTGCTACCAGAAGCACTTCATTCCCTGGTGAAGAACCCTTTCAGTGTGATGGCTGAGCAGTTATCTACTGAGGATATTCATGCACAGGAACAGTTTATCGACATGATCAATTATGACGAAGTGAAACCAAAATTCACACAGCTGCCTCCAAACCAGTTCTGATGTTCAGTTGCAAGTGAATACTCACTGGTGTCTGAAATGGTCTGGAGAGCCCTTCTGCCATTTCCCACTATCTATGAATGCGAGAGTGGATTCTGCAGCCTTCTCACAATAAAGACAAAATCCCGAAACCAGTCTGATGTAAAGGACAACATCAGATGTGCCTTTTCTAACACAACGCCAAGAATAAAACTTCTTCTTGTGTCAAATAAACAGCATCATCCATCTCACTGATTTTCTTTCTGCTTATGATGATGCTTATGCTTAAGGTGATTAATTGCTGTTAAGTATTAAAATTAAATTCTACTTAATAGTAATTTAAAAATAACTTCAGTGCTTCTAACAATAATTCAGTAGTCTTAATTTAAAAGCAGTGAGAAACAATTTCAATATTCATTTAAAACAATAGGGATATACATTTAGAATTTAAGATAGTGTTAAATCTATTAAGTGTTTTTAATTTAAGGGGGAGGGCCGCACTCAGAGGCTTTCTGTGTTAAAGGGGTCTCCAATACAAAAAGTTTGAGAACCAGTGCTATAAACCATAAGAGTGATGACACAGTGCACATCAGTTTCAAAACCCTCAGCTATCACCTTTCAGACCAAAGGTTTTTCATATACTTTGCAAGGAAAGCCTACTCTATGGCAAATGAATGGCCCATGGACTTGGGGTATGATTCTTGCTTGGAGTGAGACGTCTTGGTTCTGTCTTGGTCAAGCCCTTGATATGATTTGTGTCAAGCAATGGGTTTTAACTTGGTGATCAAAAGAAAGCCATGTTACATCCACAAATCACCATAATTTATCCTAAATGGCTATCTTAAGAATGCAGACTTACAGGTGAGGAGCTAGTGGCGGGAAACAGAGAAATTATCAGATGAGGTTGCAAAGAGACCTCAACGCTCACTGTCAAAGCCAGCATAGCAATCTGTTGTTTGCTACCAACCCAAAGGGCATCCAAGAAGGGGCTATTACCATGGAAGAGAGAAAAATATGGAGCAGAAGTTTCCAAGGAAACTGACGGGATCCACGGGGTTAAGCCTGGGACTGTGGGACCACTGGGACCCCTTAACTCTCCAGCCTGAGTGGTCTCTCACAATGTTCTGCTAATGACAAGCAGAAAACCCTTCCAGATACTGTTATCACTCAGCATAATCGCATGTGGAGCCCCACATCCAGCTAGATTGCATGAATGCTCCCAGAGCCACTCATGAATCACACAGAGAAAGGTACCAGCCAAATCCTCCGAGCTCCCAGCTTTGTACCTCAGGAATATACTGTCTTGCACTGCTCAAGGCCCTTTATAGAGCAATGCAAGTTTATTAATTGATTCACCTCTTCATCAATGGAAAGTGGATATACACCAGTCTCTGTGACCTGAGCAGATTTGCCAAGCACTGCAGGCAAACTCACTGGTAAAGATAAACAGTAAAACAAGTTTATTGATTACAAAAGATAGATTTTAAGTGATACAGGTGATAGGCAAAAAGTCAGAATGGCTACCAAAATAAAATATAAGCATGCAGTCTAAACCTTAACCCTTATCACACTAGACAGTATTTAGATGAAGCAATGTTCTCACCCCACTGGACCTTACAATCCTTAATATACAGGTTTGTCTCTTAAACCTGGGGCAGTCTCCTCTGTTGAAGTCTTCACTCTTCTGAGCGTTCTTGTTGCTTGCAGCGTAGGTAGCGGGAGGAGAAAAGGAAAAACATGGGTCTACTGTGTTCTGTTTTATACCCTTATGGTATGTCTACACTATGAAATTAGGTCAAATTTATAGAAGTCGGTTTTGTAGAAAGCGTTTTTATACAGTTGATTGTGTGTGTCCCCACACAAATGCTCTAAGTGCATGTAGTCGGTGGAGTGTGTCCACAGTACCGAGACAACCATCGACTTCCGGAGCGTTACACTGTGGGTGGCTATCTCACAGTTCCCGCAGTCTCCGCCATTTGAATTCTGGGTAGAAATCCCAGTGCCTGATGGGGCTAAAACATTGTCGCGGGTGGTTCTGGGTACATATCGTCAGGCCCCCGTTCCCTCCCTCCCTCCGTGAAAGCAAGGGCAGACAATCCTTTTGCGCCTTTTTTCTTGAGTTACCTGTGCAGACGCCACAGCAAGCATGGAGCCTGCTCAGCTAACTGTCACCATATGTCTCCTGGGTGCTGGCAGACGTGGTACTGCATTGCTACACAGCAGCAGTTTATTGCCTTTTGGCAGCAGACAGTGCAGTATGACTGGTAGCCGTCATCAATGTAGTCCTGGGTGCTCTTTTAACCGGGCACCTGGGCAAACATGGGAGTGATTCAGCCAGGTAATTTCCCTTGTTTCGTCTCATGGCGATTCAGTCCCGCACTGTCTTTTAATCTGCAGCAAGCAGCAGATGTTGGCCAGTAGACATATTGCACCGTCTTTGGCCGAGCACCCAGGTGTTGACGATGGCTAGCAGTCGTACTGCACAGTCTGCTGCCAGCAAGATGTATAAAGATAGATGAAGTGGCTCAAAACAAGAAATAGACCAGATTTGTTTTGTATTCATTTTCTCCTCCCTCCCTCAGCCTCTGTGAAATCAACGGACTGCTAAACCCAGTTTTGAATTCTATCCTTCAGGTTTTGAGTTCTATCCTTGAGGGGGCCATTCAGTTTCTCGCAAAGCCACCCCCTTTGTTGATTTTAATTCTCTGTAAGTCAACCCTGTAAGCCATGTCGTCAGTCGCTCCTCCCTCCATCAGGGCAACGGCAGACAATCGTTCTGCGCCTTTTTTCTGTGCAGACGCCATACCACGGCAAGCCACTCCATACCACCGCTCAGATCACTTTGGCAATTATGAGCACATTAAACACCACACGCATTATCCAGCAGTATATGCAGCACCAGAACCTGGTAAAGCGATACCAGACAAGTAGGCGACGTCAGCATGGTCACGTGAGTGATCAGGACATGGACACAGATTTCTCTCAAAGCACAGGCCCTGGCAATGTGGGCATCATGGTGCTAAGGGGGCAGGTTGATGCGGTGGAACGCCGATTCTGGGCTTGGGAAACAAGCACAGACTGGTGGGACTGCATAGTTTTGCAGGTCTGGGACGATTCCCAGTGGCCACGAAACTTTCGCATGCGTAAGGGCACTTTCATGGAACTTTGTGACTTGCTTTCTCCTGCCCTGAGGCGCAAGAATACCAAGATTAGAGCAGCCCTCACAGTTGAGAAGCGAGTGGCAATAGCCCTGTGGAAGCTTGCAACGCCAGATAGCTACCGGTCAGTCGGGAATCAATTTGGAGTGGGCAAATCTACTGTGGGGGCTGCTGTGATGCAAGTAGCCAAAGCAATCAAAGATCTGCTGATATCAAGGGTAGCGACCCTGGGAAATGTGCAGGTCATAGTGGATGGCTTTGCTGCAATGGGATTCCCTAACTGTGGTGGGGTCATAGACGGAACCCATATCCCTATCTTGGCACTGGAGCACCAAGCCCGTGAGTACATAAACTGCAAGCACTGGTGGATCACAAGGGACGTTTCACCAACATCAACATGGGATGGCCGGGAAAGGTACATGACGCTCGCATCTTCAGGAACTCTGGTCTGTTTCAAAAGCTGCAGGAAGGGACTTACTTCCCAGACCAGAAAATAACCTTTTGGGGATGTTGAAATGCCTATAGTTATCCTTAGGGACCCAGCCTACCCCTTAATGCCATGGCTCATGAAGCCATACACAGGCAGCCGGGACAGTAGTCAGGAGCTGTTCAACTACAGGATGAGCAAGTGCAGAATGGTGGTAGAATGTGCATTTGGACATTTAAAAGCACGCTGGTGCAGTTTACTGATTCACTTAGACCTCAGCGAAACCAATATTCCCACTGTTATTACTGCTTGCTGTGCGCTCCACAATATCTGTGAGAATAAGGGGGAGATGTTTATGGCGGGGTGGGAGGTTGAGGCAAATCGCCTGGCTGCTGGTTACGCACAGCTAGACACCAGGGCGGTTAGAAGAGCACAGGAGCGCACGGTGCACATCAGAGAAGCTTTGGAAACCAGTTTCATGACTGGCCAGGCTACGGTGTGAAAGTTCTGTTTGTTTCTCCTTGATGAAATCCCCCGCCCCTTGGTTCACTCTACTTCCCTGTAAGCTAACCACCCTCCCCACCTCCCTTCGATCACCACTTGCAGAAGCAATAAAGTCATTGTTGCTTCACATTCATGCATTCTTTATTCATTCATCACACAAATAGGGGGATAACTGCCAAGGTAGCCCGGGATGGGTGGTGGAGCAAAGAAGCACCAGGAGGAGTGGTGAAGGAGGGAAGCACAAGGCCATACAGCACTTTAAAAGTTTAAAACTTTAAAACTTATTGAATGCCAGCCTTCTGTTGCTTGGGCAATCCTCTGGGGTGGAGTGGCTGGGTGGCCAGAGGCCCACCCCACCGCGTTCTTGGGCATCTTGGTGAGGAGGCTATGGAACTTGGGGAGGAGGGCGGTTGGTTACACAGGGGCTGTAGCAGCGGTCTGTTCTCCTGCTGCCCTTCCTGCAGCTCAACCATATGCTGGAGCATATTGGTTTGATCCTCCAGCAGCCTCAGCATTGAATCCTGCCTCCTCTCATCACGCTGCTGCCACCTTTCAGCTTCAGCCCCTTCTTCAGCCCACCACTTATTCTCTTCAGCCCGCCACCTCTCTTCCCGGTCATTTTGTGCTTTCCTGCACTCTGGCATTGTCTTCCTCCATGCATTCATCTGTGCTCTGTCAGTGTGGGAGGATAGCATGAGCTCAGAGAACATTTAATCACTAGTGCGTTTTTTTCGCCTTCTAATCTTCGCTAGCCTCTGGGAAGGAGAAGACTCTGTGATCCTTGAAACACATGCAGCTGGTGGAGGAAAAAAAAAGAGACAGTGGTATTTAAAAAGACACATTTTATAGAACAATGGGTACACTCTTTCACGGTAAACCTTGCTGTTAACATTACATACATAGCACATGTGCTGTCGTTACAAGGTCGCATTTTGCCTCCCCCCACCGCGTGGCTATCCCCTCAACCCTCCCCCCTCCCCGTGGCTAACAGCGGGGAACATTTCTGTTCAGCCACAGGCAAACAGCCCAGCAGGAACGGGCTCCTCTGAATGTCCACTTAAGAAAAGCACCCTATTTCAACCAGGTGACCATGAATGATATCACTTTCCTGAGGATAACACAGAGAGATAAAGAGCGGATGTTGTTTGAATGCCAGCAAACATACACTGCAATGCTTTGTTCTACAATGATTCCCGAGTATGTGCTACTGGTCTGGAGTGGTAAAGTGTCCTACCATGGTGGATGGAATAAGGCTGCCTTCCCCAGAAACCTTTTTCAAAGGCTTTGGGAGTATATCCAGGAGAGCCACTAATGCCAGGGCAAATTAATCATTAAACATGCTTGCTTTTAAACCATGTATACTATTTTAAAAGGTACAGTCACCAGAGGTCCCTTCTTTGCCTGGCAGGTCCGGGAGGCATCCTTGGTGGGTTCGTGGGGTACTGGCTCCAGGTCCAGGGTGAGAAACAGTTCCTGGCAGTTGGAAAAAATGGTTTCTCCGCTTGCTTGCTGTGAGCTATCTACAACTTCATCATCTTCCTCGTCCCCAAAACCTGCTTCCGTGTTGCCTCCATCTCCAGTGAAGGAGTCAAACAACACGGCTGGGATAGTGGTGGCTGAACCCCCTAAAATGGCATGCAGCTCATCATAGAAGCGGCATGTTTTGGACTCGGACCCGGAGCGGCCGTTCACCTCTCTGGTTTTCTGGTAGGCTTGCCTCAGCTCCTTAAGTTTCACGTGGCACTGCTTCGAGTCCCTGTTATGGTCTCTGTCCTTCATGCCCTGGGAGATTTTCACAAAGGTTTTGGCATTTCGAAAACTGGAACGGAGTTCTGATAGCATGGATTCCTCTCCCCATACAGCGATCAGATCCCGTACCTCCCGTTCGGTCCATGCTGGAGCTCTTTGCAATTCTGGGACTCCATCATGGTCACCTCTGCTGATGAGCTCTGCATGGTCACCTGCAGCTTGCCACGCTGGCCAAAGAGGAAATTGAAATTCAAAAGTTCGCAGGCCTTTTCCTATCTACCTGGCCAGTGCATCTGAGTTGAGAGTCCTGTCCAGAGCGGTCACAATGGAGCACTCTGGGATAGCTCCCGGAGGCCAATACCGTCTAATTGCGTCCACAGTACCCCAAATTCGACCCAGCAAAGCCGATTTCAGTGCTAATCCCCTTGTCGGCGGTGGAGGAAGGAAATCGATTTTAAGAGCCCTTTTAAGTCGCAAAAAAAGGCTTCGTCGTGTGGACACGGGTGCAGGGTTAAATCGATTTAATGCTGCTAAATTCAACCTCAACTCCTAGTGTAGACCAGGGCTAAGTCCATGTGCTTGGAGAACACCAGACATGCCTGAACTTGTGGGCATTGCTGAGTCACCAGTCAAGGTTGAGCAATTCTCCTGGTGTGGCCTTGTGCAAATGAGTCATTGAACTGTAACCCTTGCGGGACAATGGCTATTGATGGTTGTTTGACACCCACCTGGGTGTTGGTTAGCCCCCTTGTCCTTGTCTCTGGGGATCTAATACCTGGACGATTCCCCAACTCTCAGCATATTTTAGTGAGAATCATACAACACATTCTCCTAACTTCATATGCATTAATGATGTACATATTTAGATGGAACAGTGGGTTTTAGCGGATCATAACCTTTCCCCTGATACCTCACATGGCCTGGTTTATATGCAATATCACAATTATATAAAAATGAGGAATATGGTGGTTACAGGGTGCTCCCCCGAGGTATAGAGTGTCACAGAAACCTAGAGAAGTTTTCCTCCAAAGCAACAAAATTTTCAGCATGACTGTAATAGAGTCCTTGGTGGGTTAGGTGGCCTAGCGGTTAGAACACATGGTGCCCCCTCCCTCCCAGTCTTTCAGTCCTGGTCCTCCTTTACTCAGTGGTGCAGTGAGGGGTACACGTGACTCGGAGTTCTTCCTGTAGTGGGGGGCATTGCTAGGGAGGCTCTGACCCAGGGCTGTAGAAGGGTCAACAGTATCTGGGCCCCAAAGTTGCCCCCTGTTTTTACTCTCCCTTCGTTGCTTCCTAGTGCTGCTTTTCTCTCACAGCTTTCAGTCCCAGATAACCGAATTGTCAGTGCCAACCGGCTCAGCATATAGTCTCACTTCCCTCAGGGAGGCTTCTCTGGTGACCTTGACAGGAGCCTTCAGGATAGGTGTGTCCTCCTCCCCTCTTCTGAGCTGGGTTGCTCCCTTTTCAACCTTTTCTGCAGTTGGAGCATGCTCTGCAGGGTTGGAAGGGCGGGGCTACCTGGGCCCAATGCTGTCCTTTAACCCCTTCCGACCCAGTATGGGGTTTGTATACACCATCACAATGACAAAGACATAAAGTGTTTGTTTACAAGAGATCACAATTCCTGTGCAAGACTCTTCTTTCTGAGCTGTCCTCTGTACCCAGAATCTTAAGTGGTGAAAGTAGTCACAGCAAGGCACAGATGACATGTTACACACCTGTACCCATGCATAGATAACATGCCAATCAGTACCCTGTCCAGAGAAATGGACCCTTTCATAAATGAACAGCTGCTGAAAAGGATTCATAGCCACCAGTTCTTCATAATCAAGATCTTTTGATCCCAATGCAGAGAATTTGTCACCAACATGTCAAAAAGAGACATGTCTTTGGCTGTAATTTTACAATAATGGTAAAGACTTGCAAAGATCTAAAACTTCATTGCATCAATCACTTCTTGAGGGATCATCAATAGCCATATATCTCTAATGGCTAGGATTGCTGGTGCCATGCATTAGCTTCATCCCATGAGTGGGTTTTCTCAAAATATACCTGCTAAAAATCCTTCTGAGGACATACAACGATGCACTTGATGGAATGTAAATTAGGTGTCATTCTCAGATGATATCCAAATACCCCTTTGTGGGCAGCTAAGTGTGACAGATATAGAAATTTCCTGCAATATCCTTGAAAGACGTTATGGTATTAGATGTATGTATTATTGTGGGCAAGAGACTGTATATAATTTCATGGGGTAGGGTGACCACAGCTTCTCCAGGAACTGAGAACAGGGTGGAGTGGTTGGGCAAATTCACTCAGATTGCGACATTTCCAGAGAAGTACCTAGCGAAGCTTGCATATACTAGTTCAAACTGGATTCTCCAGAGACCAACAGACAAAAAAGGACTTCTGAAAAAATAACCTGAGTTTAAACTGACGTAGTGCCTTCTTTCTGATTAATCAAATGGACAGGACCTTTTGCTCAAGGGCCCCCAATCCTTTCTGGGAAGAGTTAGAAGGACTTTAGCTTACTGAGGCCCCAAAAGACTGATGAGTGACTGCTTGTAAGTTTTTAGCATGCATAGATGAACTTTTATTTTAATATTTTTAATATCTCTAATGCTTTCAGCTTAAGAATAAATGTGCTTGCTTATAAAAGGCTGTGTTGTAACTTATGACTCCTGGCAATCACATGTTCCATAAGCCTTCGGAGAGATAGAAAAGCACAGACACTGGCCTGTTTAGGCAGCCTAGCTTGCTGGGGATATCACAGTATAGGCAGGAAACTGTGTCCTGGACAAAATCCTGCCCACGATGGAGAGAGACATGGGTCTCCAACCAAGAGAGGTGACAGCTGAGAAGCCAAGAGCCTAGAGTGGGTGCCCTCGAGCGACCATGGGGGAGAGAATAGAGGTGCAGTTTTCCTGAACTGTGACAGTAAGTGCAAATAACGTGGAAAGCCAACCCAGTTTTCAATCTAGATCTTTGCATATTTACTATGGAAGCAAGCATACAAGATTTCCAAAATCTAATAGTACACATCCTTTTAGTTCATTTTGACACCTCTGTCCGGGTGTATCTTAAAAAATACATCACATACATGGCCCTAGGAGTTCATACCAGCCGTCCATCAAGTCCCCTATACTGTCTATGGTGCAACCAGTACCAGCCGCATTAGTAGAAGATGCAAGAAAATACATAGTGGGCAATTATGGTACTCTCGGAAGTCTCCTCCTACTTTCCGTAAGGGGTTTGCTTATGTTTGAGGCATGAGTGTTTATATCACTTCCAAAACTAGGCGTAACAAAAGGTCAAAGCTTCTCTATGGTAATGGAAATAATGTCCTGGGTAGAGGAGAATCTGCTACCTTTCCAGAGAGTTCACCTAAAAGATACAGAAAAGAAGAAAAGGGAGAGTTTTGGTCCTCCTTCTAGTGCTCCAGCTCTAGTGCTCTAGTGGCCCAGAAGAAACTTTAGACATGCCAGACAGCCAACAACCCCATATTGTACCTGCAGAAAACACCAGACCTCTTGAAGCAGGGACTCCTCCTTTAAGATTGGGAACATCTGCATTTAACAGCCTGGGTATCAGAAGAGAAGTGTAGTTCAGCATGGATTTTCCATTCATTCTAATACAGTTTGGTATCCAGACAGAAGTCAATCACAATAATTAATTGATCTGGTCAAATTTATGTTTCTGGTGTGAGGGGAAACAGAAAGCTCTTTGGGGTAGTGTTTGCACTGTGCTCAGCACAGTGGGGCCTTTACCACTAGATGTGATGCAAATAATAATCCCAAAGTTCTGGCGATTTTAGCTTTACTAGAGTTTCTCCAGGAGGTTTGGTTGGAGTCCTACTTAGAAACGTGGATACCAGCCATACCAGCATTTTGTAAACTCCATCTTAGCATCAGGTGCCAAGTTTAATCACAGTGACAAATTAGACATACCTTGCCTGGTCTTTCTCATCACCATTGCCTCTGAAGGCAACTTTTGGAATTAGTTCCCATATCCATACAAGAACTTTGTCATAAGGAAAAGGTTATTTTTATAGCTCCAGAAATTTTTCTGTTCAAGGTAAGTTCCTCTTGCCACGATTCCTGGGAAATAGTTCTTCCATCATTTTGTATGAACCCTTGGAAGTTTGTGGAACAAATGCGCGTTCCTGGAGCTCTAAAGGTATAGCTCCAGCATATGGAGTACGTATACCAACTGTAGTTGGTTCATCCTATTCTATCCAAAATGCCAAGAGCTTGAGGTTGCTGCAGGCAAGATGTAAAAATCCTGCAACAGTTGTTAGGCATATGGGAAACTGTTTGTAGAAGTCCCTAAAGGCACTGGGGGAAAGTGTATGAGCCTCATCTCAGGAAGATTTACAAAGTAAGTTTTCTTTCCTCTGCAGCCTTTGGTAGGAAGATGCTACTGCTTTGGTTCCCACACAGCTCCTTAGTTCATAAAGCTCTTGCTTTGTGTGGGGGGATCTTCCTTTCCTGCATATTATTCTACTATAATAATTAAACTGCTTCCCCTTTCCCTCTCTACTACTGGGATTCACTGCTTGCTACTTCCCATGAGTAATAAATGAGGAGAGAAGCTGTGCAACAGAATGAGAAATTTCTTACCTGATAATTTTCTTTCAGTTAGCAGCTTCTCTCTGAATTTCATCCAGTTTAGTAGTCTGGTAATTCACCAGAATATAACTGAAAATTTTCTCTAAAGGAAGATTTAGACATATGTTGTCTTAAGGGTATAGTTGCCTTAAAGCTAATAATTGTTTGCTGGAATGTTTCTGTGACGGTGCAAGAACTCTTCTGGTGGTCTGAGCTGAAGGGTGAAGCTTAGCCCTCAAGTCTCCTGCAACAACATTGGACTACCTGTGAATTCCCCAGGTGGAGGAATTAATTAGTCCATGAGTAATTAATTTGGAGAGAAGCTGCTAATAGAAAGAAAATGATCAGGTAAGAAATTTCTCAATTCAACATCTCTAAAACTATCATAAGATTCTAATGCATACTTTTGAGAGCCTGCATGAAGTAGGGGAACATGAATGGTGTGGGGTTTGAGAACTCCTCAGTTCTAATATTAGTTTTGTCACTGATTCACTTTGTGACCTTTAATCTGTGTGTCTGTTTCTCCATATCTAAAATGGAATAATAGTATCACCTATCTTACAGGGTTGCTGTGATGGTTAAAGTATTTATGGTGCTTTAAAACTGTAAAAGCACTATATATATGATACATTTAATTGTAGAAAATCAAATTGAGTTTTAGATGGCCTTTAGTCCTTATGTATGTAGTTGAGTGGTTTGTGCCAGCACTACTTACTCTCCTGAGGAATTCTAAACTTAAGACCAAATGAAGTACGTCCCATTGTCTTCTCCAGTATGTATCCAAGTATAGAACTTGGCTCTGAGATTCCATAACATATGACAGTTAAGCTATTTAAAATATATATAAAGACATTATTCTTGTCATTCTAGCTTGCTCTTCGAAATGAGGATGCAGAAAATGAAAACAGCAAGTTAAGAAGAGAGGTTAGCACAAAAGTGTTTCACACAATACCTATCGAATTAATGGACTGACTTAATTTATTTCATATATGTTTCTCTTTAATTTTTGACGCAACAGTCTAATTTTATTTTGGCACATTTATCAAGTACTGGAACTAGGGAAACGTTAAGTTCTAGATTTTAAGGTTTTAAGACTCTCCTTTAAAAGAAGTACATGTTTGGTGAAACTTGGCTCTTCGAGGGTAGGAATTGCACCTGTCTTTGAATTTGCATAGCCCAAATTCATAACATAACATAACCCATATGTTATAACCCATAACACAGTGGGGCCATTATTTTGACTGAGCCTCTGAGGTCTACTGTAATAAAAATATGAAATAATAAAAACCTTTTTTTTAGAGTCATAATATAAAATAATTTAAATTTAAATATACTGCATTACTTTAGATGTGTTACGAATTATACTTGATAGGACACGCACACAACTGCTGCGAATTATACCTGGTAGGACACGCACACAAATGCTACGGATTACACCTGGTAGGTCACGCACAGTTCGAATCTAGGCTGAGGCACATAAACAAAGTCCACAACTGCAGAGTTCCCCAAAAATACTAAGTTTATTACGCTCGAGCGTGGTGCCCCCCTGCTAGCCAGGAGGGGACCCCGAATACAGATTATACAAAGGTTATATACTTTTTAGCAAAGCATGTTGCCCTTGTGCATTGGAAACCTTAGCCAATAAACAAACCCTTTTTTTATTTACCACCTATTTCTGCTTGGTGCATTACTTGTGCTAAACCAGTATATTAATTACATAGCATGGTCTTAAAGCCATGCATTAGTAACTTTTATTATCAGGATGGGAGGCCTCACATCAAAGGCCAGGAGATAGGGAGTTAGGGACCGACAAAAAACCAGATACTGGGAGTCAAGGCGGGCTGGAGACGAGGAGGAGGATTTTCACAGGAATGCAGAAGACAGACTCCTCCTGGTGCATGATGTGCTTGCTTTTCGATAATGGTGGCCCCAAACCAAAATGGAGTCACATGTGCTAACTTTTCCTTAACAGATGCCAAAATGAAGTAAAATAATGGTTAGGCTGATCTCTCAGGGTGGATTATTTAGTGATACTCATAGGGTATTTTAGGCAACTGGACACTTTTCTTTTCTTGTTTGTGGGAACTTTTGCAGTTTTTCCCTTCTCTTTTTCTAACATTCATCCATCAGTTAGGTCCTCTTTCAGGCCACAGCTACCAAGATGCACTTCTTCCACCAATGCCATTGCTGCACTGCTCCTTTCTCATGTCATTGGTTGTAGTGTTCTATATTCCTGTTGACTGGCTGTGTGAAATGTCACTTGGCTGCCTTTTAGAGCAAGTTTTAAAGGACATTCAAAAGAATCTTACAAACCTTTTTAGTTTCTGATATTTTTTCTATCTGCTGAGAAATTTCCAGATCGTGAACTTTCAGTGAGTTTGAGACTTTGAAAACTAATTTTTCCCTACCTTGTCAAAACTGATGAGTTTCACCTGTTTAAGTTTAGAAGCTATGTGCTTGGTAGTCTTTTAATTTCTAATATATATTTCCATTATTCTTTGTTAATGTATATAAAGATTTGCATTTTTAAAAATTTTGTCTTTTTGCTTGTCTTATTTTTTTTAAATGTATTATTTCTAATTCTGTGTTGCTTTTCATCTCCTTTCTTCTTACTTTGTTCTGTCCTTTTTAATTTGGAGAAAAAACGAATAAAGAAAAAGGTGAGGATCTAAGGTATTCAAAAGCATACTGTAGGAATTTGAATGAGCTTTTACTGTCCTAAATGCGTGTGGTAGCTTTCTAGAAAAATAGGATTTTCAACCTCTAATTTTTACTAATTCTTTATTTTGGGGCTTCTTTGTATGCAGAATGAACAACTTCGCCAGGATGTAATTGACTACCAGAGACAAATAGATTCACAAAAGGAAATGCATATGTCACGTAGAGGAGATGAGTCTGATTACAGATCTCAATTATCCAAAAAGAACTTTGAGCTTGTCCAATATCTGGATGAAATTCAGGTAGTGTTTATGGATGCTTAATCAATTTAGTACAATGATAATGATATCATTTTATTGTCATTTGGCATAACCTTTCAGTGCCTAACAGACTGGGCTGGATTTCAAGTGGTCATCTAAAGTGTATCCCATTACTAATCCCCTAAACCTTCCAGACCCTACATTTAGTACAACAGTTATATAGTGATACAAGATTTGAAGTACCAAACCATATATTTTTAAAAGTAACTTTTTCTTTAACTTTGTAGAGTTTGACTGAAACTAATGAGAAATTAGAAGCTCAAAACCAGGAAATGAGGAAGAACTTGGAAGAATCAGTGCAGGAAATGGAGAAGATGACTGATGAGTATAACAAAATGAAACTTATTGTGCAGCAGTCTGATATTGTTATGGACCAATTAAGAAAGGAAAATGAACAGTATAAGTTTCAGGTAATAAATGGCTTGTCCATTATTGAAGGGTATGTAATTTTCTGGACAATGCTGCACAGTGGCGATTTGCCTTAAACCTAAGACACGATTTTTTTAATGTTTTAAAAATGCAGCTTTCTTTCTAGCAGAGAAAAAATGTTCAGCTTATTTTATTCAACTCCAAATAAGAAAAAATGCTACTTTCTTTAACAAAACAAAACAAAAAAATGGTTCTTGACTAGAGAGCCTACTTGAAACCCAGCACAAATGTTGAGAACTTGATTATAAATCATAGAAAAAAAGCTTCATATAAAATGTTAACATTCCTCTAAGTGTATTACAAGTTTGCATCACTGCTATAGCATTAATGTAATAAGTGTATTTACAGGGTGTGTGTGTGTGTGTATAATATAATATAATATGTAAATTTTTATGGAATTAATCAATGTCAATTTACAGACCCAGGAACTAACAGACCAACTTAAAGCAAAAAATGAAGAAGATGATCCCCTCATAGCAGCTGTAAATGCAAAAGTTGAAGAATGGAAGGTACTTTATAGTAGTTTCTGATTGCATGTTACGTTTAGGAATTATTGTAAGTGTCTCTCCTTATTATGTTGCTTATGTTCCTTGCAGAGAATCTTGGCTTCTAAAGATGATGAAATCATAGAATATCAGCAGATGTTGTTTAACTTGAGAGAGAAACTGAAAATGGCTCAACTTGATGCAGACAAAAACAACGTTATGGCACTCCAGCAGGTACAGTCTATGCAAACGTGCATGTGTCATAACCTCTGTTTTAAACAACTGCCTGTACAGTCCATGTGTCAAACACTATGTCATTGGGCAGTTGAGTATCTGTTTCAGATCTATGCAAAGCTTTACCTCCTTTCAAGTGTCCCTCATTTTAGTCCCAACATTATTCATGTTCCACACAAATTTGGTGTCCTTTCACTTTTGCTGTAGAAAATTATTGACATTAGAAATAAGGAATTGTAAAACCATATGCAACTGTGTCAGTCTCTTACCTTTCAGCTGAAATATGGCTGGTTTGATTTCTGCCAAAGACTGAACTTTTGTTTCTGCAAAGTTTTTATCAAATCAGTTCAGCTGTTGTTTTTGAGACTTTCCTGTTATACAGTCTTTCTGTGACTTCTTTTGAACTGTTCTCCTTCCACTCAGCATAGAGAAATACATTATACTCTGTATGCAGTTTCCGAAGCTGCACATGCATGCACAGAATCTGTGGAATAGTGGCATACTTTTAAGAGCTTACATTGCACATATAGAACTAGATGGTACAAAGTACATTTTTATTTTTTAAACCTCTAACTTTGAGAAATCCCAACCAAATTTTCACTAAACCTCTGAAAGACACATGCAACCAGGAACAGACGAATTGCCCTACAGGCCAGTGGTCTGTCTAGTCCAGAATCCTGTCTCTGTCAGTAGCCAGGACCAGATGCTTATGAGGAATTTGCAAGAAAGACCCCAATCTTGCCAACATGCACATGCTTAACTTTGGTTGGTCCACTGAAGTTGATATATATCTCAAAACAGCTTAATAAATATGTATTTAAAGGGTATTGCTTTAAGAACTATTTTTACAAGCTAGTATTAATTGTATATTTTACTTTTCACTATTTTTCTTTTATTTTTACTGCTTTGCGTTTATATACCCAACTACTAGATAATATCTGAATTTTATGTTGTAAGTATTACTGTTTCTTTCTTTCAGATTTTTTTTTGTATTAATTGTTCTACATCTCTTCATTTTCTTTCTGTTCAAAGTAGTAAGTTACTCTGTGTTAGTAGTTTATTAAATGTTAATTACTTTTCTAACATAATTGCATTTTTGTAGGGAGTGGAAGAACGAGACAGTCAGATCAGGTTGCTCACTGAGCAAGTTGAACAATATACAAAAGAAATGGAAAAAAATGCATTGATTATTGAGGATTTGAAAAATGAACTCCAAAAAGATAAAGGTAAGTTGAAATTTTTATTTAAAGATATATGTTGTCAACTTGTAATGAGCATTTTTTAAAACTTTACATTGTTTTCGGTATTTTTAAAGATTATGAATGAAATTTATTCTCTTACTGATTCACTATTTCCATTTTACAAACATTGGGGACTGGCTTTCAGTGTGTGGGTGTGATCAGATTAATTGTTTATAGTTATTGAAGTATCTAGTATTAACGTCTGTTTTATAAATACTTGTCATATTTCTTCAAGTTCTATAGACTTATGTAAGTTTTACTCAGAAATATACAGTTACATTTTCTCTTGCATAGTTATATATACAAACAGTAATAGATTGCCTATATACCAATTTTAAAAGTAGATCATTTCACTGTGACTCTGTGAAAAATTACCTTTAAAAAGAGTAAGTAAAATTCAAATACAAACTGGAGTAAGAGAACATTTATTAGACCTCCAGAAGCAAAGAAATGAAGCTGGGCTCTGATTCTGCATAGATTTAGGCCTTATTTATCTTCATAGGGAAGTTATAAGGGTATAAGGCAGGGGTGGCCAGCCTGAGAAGGAGCCAGAACTTACCAATGTACATTGCCAAAGAGCCACAGTAATATATCAGCAGCCCCCCATCAGCTCTTCCCCCTGCTCCCAGCACCTCCCACCTACCGGCAGCCCCACTGATCAGTGCCTACGCCTCCCTCCTCACACCTTCCGATCAGTTGTTTTGTGGCATGCAGGAGGTTCTGGGCCGGGGCGGGGGAAAGGGGAGGAGCAAGGGCACGGCAGGCTCAGGGTATGGGCCGGGAAGGGGTGGAGTGGGGGCAGGGCCTGTGGCAGAGCCAGGGGTTGAGCGGTGAGCACCCCCTGGCACATTGGAAAGTTGGTACCTGTAGCTCCAGCGCCGGAGTCGGTGCCTGTACAAGGAGCCGCCTATTAACTTCTGAAGAGCCCACCCCTGGTATAAGGTGTGAATTTAAACTGCTATAACTTTACTGGTGTAATATCCCTTGTGGACAGTTATTCTGGTATAAAATGCCTCTTTCTGGTTTAATTTGTGTCTCTTTGGAATCAGTTTAAGAAGAGCTGGGGAAAAAAAAATATTTTTCTGGAATAAGAGTTTTTATGTAGAGGAGTTATACCAGTATAAATGTAACAGTTTAACTACATTAGTATAATTATACCACTATAACTAGATACATTTCCCATGTAGTCAAGCCCTTACATGTATGCTTATCTTAATTTACTGTGAGCACTTCCTTCAGCTTCAATGGAAGTAATCCGAATGCATAAGATTAAACATATACATAAGTCTTTGCAGGATCAGGGCCTTAGTATATCAAGTCTTGATCCTGTAAAGTCTTACACACTTGAAATGTGTGTTGTGCCATTGAACTCAAATGGAATGCTATTTTCCATTATATGAACTAACTTCACATAAGTTGCCGTAACGGTTGCTTGTAAAAATAAAAAGGCCATAATATAAACTAGTGTAAAACTATTTATTTCAGAATGAAGTTAAAAGATTTGTGAAAACCAAAACTCAAATACAAAACAATAATTTACTTGAGGCAACTTTTCTAGATTTCAATCCAAGCAAAGTGAAAGCACTCAGGTTTCAGAGTAACAGCCGTGTTAGTCTGTATTCGCAAAAAGAAAAGGAGTACTTGTGGCACCTTAGAGACTAACCAATTTATTTGAGCATGAGCTTTTGTGAGCTACAGCTCACTTCATAGGATCACGAAAGCTCATGCTCAGATAAATTGGTTAGTCTCTAAGGTGCCACAAGTACTGCTTTTCTTTTTGTGAAAGCATTCAGTTACCTCATATCAGAAATAGCTTAATGTTCTTAATCATTCAAAATATAACAGCAAAATTTTGCTTTTCTTTCCAGGTTTCTCATCTCTTGCTCAGCAGAATCATATTAGAGAAATACAGGAAAAATTACAACTGCTAGAACATAGAACTAAAGAGGCTGAGAGAGTGGCAGAATTAGCAGAGTCTGATGCTAGGGAAAAGGACAAAGAACTCATTGAGGCTCTGAAGCAAACGAGAGTCTATGAAACGGTACACAGTTTGTTTGATAAAATGGAAAGAGCAGTTTTTGACTATATCTTCAACAGATTGTTTTTTTTTGTTTGTTTGTTTGTTTGCAGTTTTTTCATTTACTATGTCCTAGCTGAAAAATAAACCAAAAACAAATGTCAAATGAACAACTTCCCATGTTGTTTTTTCTCTCATTCTTATGCATTCCTTGATCTTGTTGTAAATGGTAGATGAGTGAATTGAGTCTTAAGTTAGCCATATTTGGCAAGGTAAATGAAGCATCTATTTGAGCATCCGGAATAGTTGTCTTGAGACAACATAAGTTGGATAGCCAAGATGACGAACTTCTGAAGGGTCAACACTTAAGCTAGTAACAGAACTCCATCTTGCAGATGGTGGGAAAACCATTTCTGAGAATCACTGGCAGCACCAAGTAAAAAAAAATTTGTCGGAGAAGTAAGATGAATGAAAAGATGCCATTTTTAGATAATCACTTTCCTGATCCTAACTGTGCTTTAAATTTTTACATTCGTAAAATACTCTGCAAATTTGGGCCCTGATTCTTTGCAGAGTTCTGTGTGTGTGGTGCTCATGGCAGGATCAGGGACTTAGCGTGTGCATGTTACACATGTACATCTCAGGGTAAAGAAAAAGATGCAGTTCCTTTCCATTGCATGAATTATGTTGTTTGTTAAATAGTAAATGTCGCATTGCCGGATGATATCTGATTATCAGTGATAAGCTTTACGTTTTTGGGGTTTTTTTAGAGCTATACTTGTGAAAGGGTGATCACGTGACAATTCTGTTTGACAATGCAATGGAAGGTTTTTGTTTACCATATTTTCAAAATAAAAAAAACAGAACCTTTTTATGGCAACATTTTTTAGGGTTGCAGAATATTCATGCAAAAGTACGTTTTAAAAATGTGCGCTAGACTCAGACTCAGCAGAGAGGCATGTGTATTTCTCAAAGGTAGAGGATTTTTTAAAATAACTCAGTGTTCTGATTCAGTTTATTATGAAACATTGAACAAGTATGGTTAACATTTACTTTGAGCAAAAAACACCTTTGTGTTCGTACTCATTCAACTTTTCACTGCAAAAGCTGTTTGGAATAGCAATATGTCTTAAGCAAACTTTTTTAATTATTAAAGAACCCCGTATATTTTGATTGATAAAATAAAAAAATAGGACACTTCAGAGTTCTAAAAGAAGATCTCTGGACCCAGGGACGTTATGTAAAATCTGTATGTATTGTCTTTGACAAAGGTATGCTGGAATTCAGTAAAACTGCATGCATTGTCATGGTGACACTACTTACAAACACTTATAGTCATATGCAAATTTTGATCAAAAATTAAAAAAGGAAAGAGACGTAAAGTATTGTAAATTAAGACATCCATTCTGATTACAAAGTGCTATTTTCCATGATCAGAAAAATGATTATACTTGCTCTTCAATGGACTTTCGATCAGGCCTTTCAAGGGGGTGGATTACTTCAACTGATAGAACCTATAATGTTCTTTCAAAAGAATCCCTCCACTTACTCATAACCTTCTTACCTGTCATGAGTCTTTCATTTTAGTATAATGTTTGGACAATTGACGAAGTTCTTTTAAATTCACTTTTGGGACTATTTCAGGGAATATATGGTTTGGAAGATGCTGTTGCTGAAATAAAGGATTTAAAAAAGCAGATTAAAATAAGAGATCGTGAGACTGAAGGATTGATTAAGGAAATGAACAAACTTGAACTTAAAATCAGTGATTTTCTTGATGAAAATGAAGACCTCAGGGAACGCTTAGGTATGTCATTTATGAAATTTTACAAAGATTTCACTGTGTCATAAAGTTCAAATAACATTCTATTAATGCAAATATCTTATCTTATTGTAATTCAGGGTGTGTAAATTATTTTATTTTTCTTACTAAAAATGAAGTGATTAATTTATTTCTTTATTTATTAGGAAGAAATGATTAGCTGTAGGATTGTTCATGAACAAATGTGGTCAGTAAGCTGCTCTTGACTGAGCTACATTTCTCTCCTCCCTCCTACTCCAGAAGAACAAGAGGAAGTAGTGTTTGCAACCTTCATTTTTATTTCTATGATGCTATCTAACTTTTCCTGATTCCAGAACGTCTCATGCAGCATAGTACATTCTAACACTATGATATATGTGAAGAAAATATTATAGTGTTGTCTGTCATAATATTGATGGAAAAATGCAGAAAGAAAAAAACATGAGTTAGTCTGTGTAGGCTTTTATAGCAAAAGATAAATTACTACCTGAAGTTAAGTATATTACTTTTAGTTATGGGTAAGTCAACTAATATTGTCCTTTTTCCAGATTATATTAGCCATGGAAGAGTTGTTATATATGAAGAAAATAAGTGTCCTTATTGGTTTTCTGTATAATTATTGGTAATCCTACTTGAATATTAAAGTATTCTTATTTAAATGGGTTATGTGTTAATGCTTTGTAAAGTTAGAATTATTTTATCTAACTAATGAATAATTACACAGCATGGATTGTGTTTCAGGTCTTGATCCAAAGACAATGATAGATTTAACTGAATATAAAAACAGCAAGGCACTAAAACAGCAGCAGTACAGAGCTGAAAACCAGATCCTTTTAAAAGAGGCAAGTGATAAATTATGTTTAGGCATATTTTGTAAAATGAAACTGAACAGAAATAAATATTAATATTTGATTAATGTGCAGATTGAAAGACTGGAAGAAGAAAGAGTTGCCCTGAAACAACAGATTCGTAAACTGGCTCAGGAGAAAGGAAAAAGAGCGGCAATGTTAGGTAGGACAGAATCACGGCAGTTTATTTAGATTTTGTCAGTTTTCAGACCAGCCACTGAAAGTGGTTCTGTGTAGCTATATTTGGGATAACTTGACAATGTGCCGCATTTGCTAATGTATCTAAATGTTATGAAACTGAGTATAGATAGTGGCCCAGATCTTCAGCTGCACCAGAGTTCTAGTTGGTGTATCTGAAGGAAAGGGATGGATTGGCTTTTTATTTCACTAATCATCCAGCCTCTTGCGTGTTCTAACTTGTGCTGGCTTGTAATGGCTTCTGAAGAGTTATCAGAGTGCAGAACGCTCCAGCCGCACCCTCCCTCTCTCCTCAGGCAAATGTTTGTAACAGAGACATTGCAAAGAGCTGGCTATGCCAATTCTACACCAGCCAGAAATATATCCACCGCAGGGGAATCATCAGCTGCCTACCAGGAGCAACTTTATGACTCCTTTGCATCACAGAACAAGACCAGAAATCTAGCCCATTGTTTGGAACATTTCATTTTGTTGTCAGGAGATAGATAAATTCATTCATAATAATTTGTTGTTATTCATACATGTATTGGTAATTAGGATTGGATGCAGATGACCTGCAGCTGATTGATAGCTTTACTGAGGATCTGAAGATAAAAAAAGGGAAATCAGACTTCATGAGCACAGTTAATGTTGATGAAGTTAAAGCAAAGGTAGGGTCATGATATGGGAATGCGTATTGTATTTTTTTCTGTATGAGTTGGGCCCCAAAATAGGAACTGTTAGTGTCTGAGTATATAGTTTTTAGACTTACACTAAGAATTAATAACTATATGGAACTATCTAAAGAAACAATCCTAAATGAATTGTCTTTAGCTACTGATGTAACAATAATAAGCATTGTTTACTTTTCTATGAATACAGGATAACAATTCATATAACATGGAAATGAAAAACATACTTTCAATTAGACGAGCATCGTTTAATGTGTTAAAATCTGAGAAGGATATATCTGAAAATACCATGGCTTTGGGAAATCTATCAAGAAGAATTTCTAGTGTACTTCATAATCTAAATCGGTCAGAAAAAAGTGGAAATATTTTTGTCCAGTTAGATTCTAGACACCTGGCACAGATGCAGCCAAAAGATGATGGCCATAGTTCAGAAACTTTTACTATAAAAGAACTTTACAGATCATCAGGATTACAATCTACAGAGACACTAGGGACAACAGGCTATGCAACTAATAGACAGCTATCAAAAGGCTTAAAATCAGACCATCCATGTTCATTTTCTGCTGCACAAATAATTCAAAAGGATTCCAAAAGCCAGCAGATACAAGGACAGAATGGCCAAAATTATGGGGAAAAAGCATCTTTTCAGAAACAAACAGCAATATGCTCTGGTTCAGACCAAACATTTTCTGAAGATTTCCAGGGAGGGCTGTCTCTTAGTCAAAAATCTGCCATTTTTTGTCAGTCTATTCTTGGAAAGCCAGTAACACCATACAAATCACAAGCAGTGAAGCTGAAAGATGAACAGAACTATTCTCAGATAAAGTATTCTGATTTCTTAACTGATTTTCATGATGTCAGCAAAGAACAGATAGCCTTTCCAGAATCATTGCAGGCAGAAATTTTGAAAAGTGGACTTGAAGGTGGACCATCAGAATACGTATGTCAGGTAGATCCAGTCGAAAATCTCATAGGGCAATTGAGGAGTGAATTATTTTTTCTTAGATCACAGGTGAGGCTTCTCCACTATACCTGTAAGTTTACCTTTTGTAATTATTAAAGAAAATATATTCAGTAACAGATAACAGACAAAGTACATTTCTTATTTTCTGTGTTTCAACTTGATTAAAGTATATAAGACCGTTCCATTCCAGCACATTTAAGGTTTCGGTAATAAAACATAGAAAGTTCTTTAAATATAAAGCCACCAGAATCACAACTGCTTCTTAGTCAATATGTAGACAGCAAAAGTGTAAAAGAGTTGTTGTTGTTTTTTTTAAATGGAAAACAAGATTAGAGAGCTTTTTAGTTCTGTGGTCAGTTTTGTTTTTTGCAGAAGTTTAACTTTTGAGAAGTTTAACTTCTCCCCCTTCCAATCTTATCTTTCAGACTCCCTCATGACTGTAGTGTTCCCTCCATTCTTATATTTTAGTTTCAGTTAAGCAACAAGCCACAGTAGCATGAGGCATAGGTGCCAACTCTATGGGTGCTCCAGGGTTGGAGCACCCACAGAAAAAAATTAGTGGATGCTTAGCACCCATCGGTAGCCAGCTCCCTGCCTCCTCCCTAGCACCTCCTGTCCACTTGTGGCCTCACCAATCAACTCCATCCCAGCGCCTCCCGCCCTCTGTGATCAGCTGCTCTGTGGTGTGCAGGAGGCGCTGGGAGTGAGGGGGAGGAGTGGGGATAGGGTGTACTCAGGGGAGGGGGCAGAATTGGGGCAAAAGAGGGTGGGGTGGAGGTGTAGCGGGGTTGGGAAGAGGTAAGGTGGAGGGGGAGGTTTGCGGGGGAGCAGGTTTGGGGGGAGGTTAGGGTTGGAGTTGGGATGGGGGGAAGGGCTGAGCACCCCTGGGGCCTGGAGGAAGGGTCTGTGGCATGAGGTGAGTCACCTGTTAATTAGAAAAGGCGGACTTGAGGCACCTTAGAGACTAACAAATTTATTTGAGCATAAGCTTTCGTGAGCTACAGCTCACTTCATCGGATACATTCAGTGGAAAATAGAGTGGGGAGATTTATATACACAGAGAACATAAAACAGTGGGTGTTACCATACACGCTGTAATGAGAGTGATCACTTAAGGTGAGCTATTACGAGCAGGAGAGCAGGGGGGAAGAGAACCTTTTGTAGTGATAATCAAGGTGGGCCATTTCCAGCAGTTGACAAGAATGGCTGAGGAACAGCCGGGGGAGGGGAGAGGAATAAACATGGGGAAATAGTTTTACTTTGTGTAATGATCCATCCACTCCCAGTCTTTATTCAAGCCTAAGTTAATTGTATCCAGTTTGCAAATTAATTCTAATTCAGCAGTCTCTCGTTGGAGTCTGTTTTTGAAGTTTTTTTGTTGAAGAATTGCTACTTAGGTCTGTAATGGAGTGACCAAAGAGATTGAAGGGTTCTCTGACTGGTTACCTACTACAGGACAGGCCCAACAAAGAAAATAACAGAACACCACTAGCCATCACCTTCAGCCCTCAATTAAAACCTCTCCAACGCATCGTCAAGGATCTACAACCTATCCTGAAGGACGACCCATCACTCTTACAGATCTTGGGAGACAGGCCAGTCCTTGCTTACAGACAGCCCCCCAACCTGAAGCAAATACTCACCAGCAACCACACACCACACAACAGAACCACTAACCCAGAAACCTATCCTTGCAACAAAGCCCGTTGCCAACTGTGTCCACATATCTATTCAGGGGACACCATCATAGGGCCTAATCACATCAGCCACACTATCAGAGGCGTTCACCTGCACATCTACCAATGTGATATATGACATCATGTGCCAGCAATGCCCCTCTGCCATGTACATTGGCCAAACTAGACAGTCTCTGCGTAAGAGAATAAATGGACACAAATCAGACGTCAAGAATTATAACATTCAAAAACCAGTCGGAGAACACTTCAATCTCTTTGGTCACTCGATTACAGACCTAAGAGTGGCAATTCTTCAACAAAAAAACTTCAAAAACAGACTCCAACGAGAGACTGCTGAATTGGAATTAATTTGCAAACTGGATACAATTAGGCTTGAATAAAGACTGGGAGTGGATGGATCATTACAGAAAGTAAAACTATTTCCCCATGTTTATTCTCCCCCTCTTCCCCCCACTGTTCCTCAGACGTTCTTGTCAACTGCTGGAAATGGCCCACCTTGATTATTACTACAAAAGGTTTTTCCCGCCCCCGCTCTCCTGCTGGTAATAGCTCACCTTAAGTGATCACTCTTGTTACAGTGTGTATGGTAACACCCATTGTTTCATGTTCTCTGTGTATATAAGTCTCCCCACTGTATTTTCCACTGAATGCATCTGATGAAGTGAGCTGTAGCTCACAAAAGCTTATGCTCAAATAAATTTGTTAGTCTCTAAAGTGCCACAGGTCCTCCTTTTCTTTTTGCGGATACAGACTAACACGGCTGCTACTCTGAAACTTGTTAAATAGTTTACATTTAGATAAAGTCCAGTAATTTACAGCTCTTGTCTGGATGAGGTGGGGGCTGAGACAGTGCTGCTCTTTGATATTAGTGGAAACATTAATGAATTGCTAGGGGGGAGTACAAAACTATAGCACAAACATACAGGAACAAAATCAGAAAGGCTAAGGCACAGAATGTGTTACACCTAGCAAGGGACATAAAAGGCCATAAGAAGAGGTTCTTTAAATACATAAGAAGCAAAAGAAAGACAAAGGAAAGTATAGGTTCTCTACTTAGCAGGGAAGGAGAGGTAATAACTCATGACATCAGGAAAGTTGGGGTGTTTAATGCTTATTTTGCTTCAGTCTTCACTAAAAAAGATTATTGGTGACCAGATACTCAACACAATTAATGTTAACAACATGGAGGAAGGAACACAAGCCAAAATAGGGAACATAAGAATGGCCCTACTGGCTCAGACCAAAGGTCCATCTAGCCCAGTATCCTGTCTTCCGACAGTGGCCAGTGCCAGGTGCCCCAGAGGGAATGAACAGAGCAGGTAATCATCAAGTGACCCATCCCCTGTCACTCATTCCCAGCTTCTGGCAAACAGAGGCTAGGGACACCATTCCTACCCACCCTGGCTAATAGTCATTGATGGACCTATCCTCCATTTTTTGAACCCTGTTATGGCCTTGGCCTTCACAACATCCTCTGGCACAGGTTGACTGTGAGTTGTGTGAAGAAATACTTCCTTTTATTTGTTTTAAACCTGCTGCTTATTAATTTCATTTGGTGACCCCTAGTTCTTGTGTTATGAGAAGTAGTAAACAACACTTCCTTATCTAGTTTCTCTACACCAGTCATGATTTTATAGACCTCATATCTCCCCTTAGCCATCTCTTTTCCAAGCTTAAAAGTCCCAGTCTTATTAATCTCTCCTCATATGGAAGTCATTCCATACCCCTAATAATTTTTGTTTCTCTTTTCTGAACCTTTTCCAATTCCAATTTTTTGAGATGGGCCTACCACATCTGCACACATTTTTCAAGATGTGGGCATACCATAGATTTATATAGAGGTAACATGATATTTTCTGTCCTATTATCTATCCCTTTCTTAATTATTCCCAGCATTCTGTTCACTTTTTTGACTGCCGCTGCACATTGAGTGGATGTTTTCAGAAAACTATCCACAAAGACTCCAAGATTTCTTTCTTGAGTGGTTACAGCTAATTTAGACCCTATCATTGTATATGTATAGTTGGGATTATGCTTTCCAATGTGCATTACTTTGCATTTATCAACATTAAATTTCATCTGCCATTTTGTTGCCCGGTTTTGAGGCAACAAAACCCAGTTTTGAGGTATCCTTTTGTAGCTCTTCACAATCTTCCTGGGTCTTAACTATGTTAAGTAATTTTTTATCATCTGCAGATTTTGCCACCTCACTGTTTACCCCTTTTTCCAGATCATTTATGAATATGTTGAACAGGACTAGTCCCTGAACAGACCCCTGGGGGACACCACTATTTACTTCTCTCCATTCTGAAACTGACCATATATACCTACCCTTTGTTTCCTATCTTTTAACCAGTTACCAGTCCATGAGAGCACTTTCCCTCTTATCCCATGGCAGCTTATTTTGCATAAGAGCCTTTGGTGAGGGACCTTGTCAAAGGCTTTCTGAAAATCTAAGTATGCTATATCCACTGGATCCCCTTGATTCACATACAGAAGCTCCCCAACTTACACAATTGTTCCTTTCCAGAAAGCCTTGCGTAACTCGAATGTTGCGTAAGTCAGAAATGTATACCCGAACGTTACGCAAACATACACCCCTCCCCGAAAAAGAAAAAAACAACTCCTATTTGTAGCTTATGGATCTTTTTCTGTAAGTGAGAATTTGCATAAGTCGGGTCTTGCGTAACCCGGGGAGCATCTGTACTTGTTGACCCTTTCAAAGAATTCTAGTAGATTGATGAGGCATGATTTCCCTTTACTAAAACCACGTTGACTCTTCCCCAACAAATATGTTCATCTGTATGTCTGACAATATTGTTCTTTATTATATTTTCAACCAGTTTGCCCAGTACTGAAGTCAGGCTTACAGGCCTGTAATTGCTGGGATCACCTCTAGAGCCCCTTTTAAAAATTGGCGTCACATTAGCTATCCTGCAGTCATCTGGTACAGAAGCTGATTTAAATGATAGGTTACAGACTACAGGTAGTAGTTCTGCAATTTCACACTTGAGTTCCTTCAGAACTCTTGGGTGAATACCATCTGGTCCTGGTGACTTTTTTGCTGTTTAATTTATCAATTTGTTCCAAACCACCTCTACTGATACCTCAATCTGGGACAGTTCCTCAGATTTGTTACCTAAAAAGAATGGCTCAGGTTTGGGAATCTCCCTCACATCCTCAGCCGTGAAGACGGATGCAAATAATTCATTTAGTTTCTCTGCAATGGCCTTATCGTTCTCGATCATCCAGTGGCCTCACTGGTTGTTTAGCAGGCTTCCTGCTTCTGATGTGCTTAAAAAAAATTTGCTATTACTTTTTGAGACTTTGGTTTCTCAAAGTCTGTTTTGGCCTTCCTAATTGTATTTTTACACTTCATTTGCCAGTGTTTATGCTCCTTTCTGTTTTCCTCACTAGGATTTATCTTCCACTTTTTAAAGAATGCCTTTTTACCTCTCACTGCTTCTTTTACTTTTTTGTTTAGCCACGGTGGCTCTTTTTGGTTCTCTTACTATGTTTTTTAATTTGGGGTATGCATTTAAGTTGAGCCTCTATTATAGTGTCTTTAAAAAGTTTCCATGCAGCTTGCAGAGATTTCACTTTTGTTACTGTACCCTTTAATTTCTGTTTAACTAATCTCATTTTTGTGTAGTTCCCCTTTCTGAAATTAAATGGTACAGTGTTGGGCTGCTATGGTGTTTTTCCTGCCACAGGGATATTAAATTTAATTTTATTATGGTCACTATTACCAAGTGGTCCAGCTATATTCACCTCTTGGACCAGATCCTGTGCTCCACTTAGGACTAGATCAAGAATTGCCTCTCCTCTGGTGGGTTCCAGGACCAGCTGTTCCAAGAAGCAGTCATTTAAGGTGTCAAGAAACTTTATCTCTGCATCCCGTCCTCAGGTGACAGGTACCCCGTCAATTGAACAGAAAATAACAGGTTAAAGAATATTTAGATAAGTTAGGAGTATACAAGTTATTAGGGCCTGATGAATTTCATTCCTGGGTTCCTAAGGAACTAGCTGAAGCACCCTTGGAACCATCAGCAATTACCTTTGAGAACTCATGGAGGCTGTGTGAGGTCCCAGAGGACTAGAGAAGGGCTAGCATAGTGCCTGTTTTTAAAAATGGAAACAAAAGAGGACCTGGGGAATTATAGACCAGTCAACCGAAATACCTGGAAAGATTATTAAACAATCAATTTGTAAGCACCTAGAGAGTAACAGAGAGACAAGGTGGATGAGGTAATATCTTTTATTGGACCAACTTCTGTTGATGAGAGACAAGCTTTTGAGCTACACAGAGCTTTTCCTCAGGTCTGGGAAAGGTACTAAGGGTATGTCTTCACTAGCAACGTTAAAGCGCTTCTGCAGCAGCGCTTTAATGTGGTTGTGTAGTTGTAGCACCGGTGCTGGGAGCTGAGGCGAGTAGCTAACAGCGCCGGGAGCACAGTTCCTAGTGTTGGTGCACTGTCTACACTGCCACTTTACAGCACTGAAACCTGCAGCGCCAGGGGTGTGTTTTTTCCACACCCCTGAGCGAGAAAGTTTCAGCGCTGTAAAGTGGCAGCATAGACAAGGCCTAAGAGTGTCCCAGCTAAATACAAGATTGAACAGATAGTTTAGCATAAGTAATTAGCACATGTTCTAATGAACCATTCAAGGTGAAGTGGCCCGTTAACACCCTTGTAGTCATAGGACAAATCGACTGGGGGTTAGTGGGTTACAGAATGCCATAAATCCAGTGTCTTTATTAAGACCATGATTTTTAGTGTCTATCAGAGTTATGAATTAAGCTCCCAGGCTTGTTTTTTTGAAAGTGCTGTGCAGTTTCCTTTGAGGATGAGGTCTCGTAGGTCAGCAATAGAGTGATTGCTTTGTGAAAAGTGTTCACACATAGGTGATATGGTGTTTTTGTCTTTTATTATTTTCTTGTTTGAATTCATTCGAGAGTGTAGTGATTGTCTAGTTTCACCCGCATAATTGTTATTGGGACATTTAGTGCACTGGATGAGATAGGCCACATGTTGTGATAGGCATGTGTAGGATCCATGGGTCTGGAAGGATGTGTTGTGGAGAGTGTTAATCATTATAGCAATGGAGATATGTCTGCAGGTTTTGCATCTGTTGTTGTGGCAGGGTGTGGTGCTACTTTGAGTTGGTGTGTCCTGGTCTCTGGGGAGCTTGTTTCTGATCATGAGCTTGGAGAGGCTGTGGGGTTGTTTGAAGGCCAGGAAAGATTTTTTTCAGTGTGGGGTCCCCATTGAGTATGACTTGCAGTTGTTTGATGATGCCTTGTATCAGTTTCAGTGTGGGGTGGTAAGTGACACCCAAGGGTGTGCGGTCAGAGGGGGATTTATTTCTGTATTGATGCAGATTCCATGATGCGATCCACTTCTCTGGTGGAATATCCTTGTTTGGTGAAGGCAATTTTGAGTGTGTTAAGGTGTATATCAAGACCACTAACTACTTATTCTATAAACTATCTGTTCTATCTTGTATTTAGCTGTGATGTTTTGAGTATCTTTCCCAGACTTGAAGACAAGCTCTGTGTAGACCAAAAGCTTGTATCTCTCAGCAACAGAACCTGGTTCAATAAAAGATAATACCTCACTCACCTTGTCTCTCTAATATTCTGGGACTAACATGGCTACAACAACACTCCACAGAGGATAATAGGCTTGTAAAGAATTGCCAGCATGGATATGTCACGAACAAAAACCAACCTAATTTCCTTCTTTGACAGAGTTACTTGTTTACTGCTATATCTTGATTTTACCAAGTATTTTGACACAATTCCATTTGATAGTCTCATAAGCAAGCTAGGGAAATGTGATCTATATGAAATTACTATAAGGTGGGTTCATAACTGGTTGAAAGACCATATTCAAATAGTTATCAATGGTTCACTGTCAAACTGTGCGGATGTATCTCGTGGGGTCCGATAGGGGTCAGTCCTGTGAGAGACACTATTCAATATTTTCATTACTGACTTGGATAATGAAGAGAAGAATATTCGTATAAAATTTCCAGATGAAACCAAGTTGGGAGGGGTTGCAAGCCCTTTGGAGGACAGGATTAGAATTCAAAAGGATCTTGACGGTTTGGAGAATTGATCTGAAATCAACAATATGAAATTCAGTAAAGACAAGTGCAACGTACTTCACTTAGGAAGGAAAAAATCAAATGCAAAACTACAAAATGGGGAATAACTGGCTAAGTGGTAGTACTGTTGAAAAGG
The DNA here is from genome assembly GCF_965140295.1 of Lepidochelys olivacea. Taxonomy (NCBI): domain Eukaryota; kingdom Metazoa; phylum Chordata; order Testudines; family Cheloniidae; genus Lepidochelys; species Lepidochelys olivacea. The sequence goes on from NC_140411.1 coordinate 275,197,411, forward strand.
ACCAGAGGGTTATAGAGGATCCCAAACTGAATATAAGTCAACAGTGTGATGCAGCTGCTAACCAGGCTAATATCATTTTGGGGTGTATTAACAGGGGTATATTATGTAAGACATGGGAGGTAATTGTCCTGCTCTACTCAGCACTTGTAAGGCTTCAGCTAAAGTACTGTGTCCAATTCTGGGTACCACAATTTAGGAAAGATGTGAACAAATTGGAGAGAGTGCAGAGGAGAGCAACCAAAGTGATACAAGGTTTAGAAAACCTGACCTATGAGGAAAGGTTAAAAAACTAGGCATGTTTAGTCAAGAAAGGAAGACTAAATATGTGAAGGACTGTTGATAAAGAGGACTGTAATCAATTGTTCTCCATGTGCACTGAAGGTAGGACAAGAAGTAATCAACTTAATCTGCAGTAAGGGAGATATAGATGAGATATTAGGAAACATTTTCTACCTATATAAGTAGTTAAGTACTGGAATAGGCTTCCGAGTGAGGTTGTGGAATCCCCATCATGGGAAGTTTTTAAGGACAGGTTGGACAGATGTCTGTCAGGGATAGTCTAGGTTTACTTGGTCTTGCCTAAGTGCAGAAAGCTGGAGTTGACGACCTCTTGAAGTCCCTTCCAGTCCTACATTTCTATGAGTCTGTGATTGGCGGAATATCAGAGCAGTGTCCTCTGTGAAAGGATGCCGCAGCTTTAGCCAATGTAAGGCATAGGGGAGAAGTAGCTTCTGAAGCTTCTGCTACCAATGAGGATAGCAAGGAAAAGAACCAAGGTATTAAGGAAATGAAAGATTCCTTTCTTTCAGTCATCCTCCAGCTAGTGAGAAGTTTCTGAGCTGGCTTTCAATTACTTTCCTCTCCCATCTCTCCATCTAGTGGCAAAGAAACTGTAGATTTAATATTGGGAAAAGATTTCAAGTGGTGAAATTTGTTAGATTAGTGGTTCCTAGATGGTGGTATATGGAACGCTTTCCAGTGATTCAGAAAGGAGATAGTTGGTCACATACGCAAAGTTATATTTATTTTTCTATGCACTAAATAGTTTCCTAACATTAATTGTCTGTGTAAGCAACTGCTGTACTTCCCAAAGGGATTTTATTGGATTTCCAGTGGAAGGGGAGGTGGCCCACTTGATCATGAATCGGATGGGAGGCGTTCATGACATGAAGTCTACAATATGAAAAATTTGGGGAACTCTACATTAGACTGCTGAAATAATCTTCCAAAGGAAGTAGTGAAGTCTCTATTGCATGAATCTTTTAAAATTGGACTGAAAGAAACCCTGGAGAATATGGAGTAGGGAAAATCATTAGCACAGGAATGGACGAGTTAATTAAAGAGTTCTTTCCCATCGCTAACTTCAATGAGTAACAACTATGAGAGGTATTTTCTAGATTTATTAAACTATTCTTTTTGATACTCATAATTGATAAATGGGACTCATGTCTGTATAAGTCAGTCTTTTAAACTATTGTCTCTTATGCTTTGCTCCAACAGGGCATTTTTAACTTATGTGTTAACAAAATTATAAAACAAATAATATAATTCATTTAATTTACTGCTAAAATGTAATAGTTGTTTCTTTATTCATATCACAGAAAAGGTCTTGGAAAGATAACATACATAAATGGAAATCAAATCACTTGCTAATTATTGATTGTTCCTCTAGAATAAGCAGATATCCAGGGATTTGTTGGCCAAGAACACATTATATAGAAATGCAGAACTTGCGCTTGAGAGATACAGAAGCCAAGCAGTGCAGGTAGAGCAAGGCTTTCAAAGGATATTTATGAAGAGAGGAAACTTTAAATGCTTGCAAACATTATTTCTTTTTATTTTAATAAACTATTCTTACTGGTTTTGTTGTTGTGCAGATGACACTATTTCTTTTACTGTCCTCTTACAATAATATAATTGTACTGTCAAATATGTATGATTTAATAATATTTCTTCAGGCATCTAGTTTTATTTAACAGCCATCACTCAATGGTATGCTCTTAAGTATTCTCATACTAAAAGACTCTAAATCTTATGTCTTGAAAATCTAGTTTTTAAGATTGTTTCTTTCTTTTTTGCCGGTAGAATGAATACCTTGCAAAAGAATTAAATGAGAGAGAGAAAGATTTGGAATGGAACAGGACTGCGATAGCCAAATTTCAATCTAAATGTAAGCTGTAATTCTTTGTTAGTATAGGCCATGATTAAATTTATAAATAGCTGCTGATAGTCAGATCTTTATGTATAATTTTTAGAGGGCTAATATTCTCCTGCTTTATTTTGTTACACTTGGAAATCTAATTTTTCCTTTAATATTTTAAGGTACAGTTTACTTGGTGTTTTTCAGAATGCATGAAAGGCACTGTATGTGTGTGTATATATATTTGGATGGCTATATATATATATGGAAGGCTTTTATGACCTAATACCTTTAAACTCTGAAATGTAGATTGAGGGTTGGTCCTGATAAGCTACAAAATGATGATAATGAAACTTAATTTACCAAGTGTCAGAGGGGTAGCCGTGTTAGTCTGGATCTGTAAAAGTGGCGAAGAGTCCTGTGGCACCTTATAGACTAACAGACGTATTGGAGCATAAGCTTTCGTGGGTGAATACCCACTTCGTCAGATGCATGCATCTGACGAAGTGGGTATTCACCCACGAAAGCTTATGCTCCAATATGTCTGTTAATTTACCAAGGTCTCTTATTTCTTTAGAACTTCAATAAATACTTTAAACTTTCATATATCTTCTATAAAAGAGTTTCTATTGTGTGGTACATATTCCTGATTTTAAACTTAAAAGTTAACATCAGTGGCACTATATGGAACACATTTTATTTATTTTAATATATGGTTGGTATTTAAAAAAACAAATTGCTTAGATGTAATCCAACACAGCACTTAAGCACATGCCTAACTTTAAACCCATGAATGTCCCATCGAAGACAGTGGTACAACTCACTTGCTTAAAGTTAGGAATGTGCTTATGTGCTTTGCTGGATCAGATCATTAGTAAACAAGGGGTTGGGGAGTCAGAATGATGCATTTACTACTTGTGCACAGAAATCTGAAGTCTCTGAACTCTGTAGGTGGGTGTGTATTTCTTTGAATAAGATGAGCCATTTTTATTATATGTCAGACTAACAGAAACTGAGATGGACTTGTATTTTTCCAGAGTATTTTAAAATATTTTAGTAATTTTAGAAATATACATTATTGTATTGCAGTAAAAGAATTATCAGAAGAAAACAAGCAGCTTGAGCAAGGAATGAAAGAGATATTACAAGCTGTCAAGGAAATGCAGAAGGATCCTAGTGTGAAAGGAGGAGAAACAGCCTTAATGATCCCTAGTCTGGAGCGATTAGTAAATGTAAACCTTCTTTCATTTGAATTATTTGGCTTGGTAGAAGTTACTTATAGAGTTCTCTTTGTTTTGACTGCTCCATTGTTGAACATTAGCTGTTATATGTTCAAAATACTTCCTAAAATCTTAAAAACACAAATCAAATGACAAATGAGAGTAAAATTCATCTTGACTGAATAGTCAATCTTTAAAGCATTGCAGAATACTTCAAAAATGGATGTAGTATTTTACATAAAAGCAGCTTATAATATATTAAATATATGACTTTTTAAAAGTAATCTACTTTGAGTTGTCATGGTAGAGATCAGATCACTGAAATATTAGCTTGAGACATGATGATGTTCATGCATGAAAGTGTTTGTACTGTTAGATTTAGTTTTCTTAATCACTTAGCGGCTAGATCTGCGCCCAGCTCACAGTCATAGCTACGTAAAGCAGAATGCTTCCCAGTGCTCCTAGGTTTCCTGGTAGGATTGCAGTGACACGCACATTTTGGGTTGTCGGAACTCCCCTCAGCACAGACAGCCAGCTCTACGAGCTGACATGAGGATGGGGTTGAGTTATGGCTTTGCCTACTTTTGTCTCTCACTTCCCCTTTATGATGATTGGATGGTATTAGTCCCTGTACTCCCTCTGTCACAGCAGCTGCAATTCTGAGCCCCACTTATGCACACTGGAAAGCTCCAGTTTATTGGGAAATATGGAAAAGTATTTGCTTTCTTTTGCTTGTTTCTTGTTTTTCTGTTTACTAAATTAATTCTTATTGTGATAGGCAATCGAATCAAAGAATGCAGAGGGAATATTTGATGCCAGTTTGCATTTGAAAGCTCAAGTTGACCAGCTTACGGGGCGAAATGAAGAATTGAGGCAGGAGCTGAAAGGATCTCGAAAAGAGGCAACAAATTTCTCTAACCAGTTAGCAAATGCTAATGTAAAGGTATATATTCTAATTTGTTTTACAGTGCTAATATAGAATAATTTGCTGTCTCCATGACTAACATAGAACAAAATACACTTAATATTTTGTATTAAAATCCTTTTAAATACTAGATATTGCTGTCAGTTTTTTTAATGTAACTCACACATTTTATTTTACTTACACATTTTGAAAATATGTAAAACCTCATATATAATTGACAAGAGATACAATCATACATACTTGTTACTATATTTATAGATTATAATCTATGTACTTGTTCTCACTGAGTTAAAATCCAAATAATTCAAATGTTATTCCATACTTACAAAAACCCTAATACCAAGGCCCCATCATAGAATTGGTCTACTAGGCGAGTTGTTGGGGAGAGCTGTGCTAAATGTGAGTTGCAAAAAGATTTTTGTTTCTTTTTTCTTAAAATGAGCAATAATCATCTTACACTTCTTACATATGTGAGAGATTCAAATAGCAAGGCTAATAGGGATTCAACAAATAAATTGATTTTAAAATATTTTCCCTTTTGGCCACTGAAATAATAGCTGGTGATTTTAGCTCAACTGTGAATGTTTCCAAATGTTTATATTATATGTCCCAAAGGCTATAACATATTAATATTAAACATATCTTCAAAGTGACATCTTTATAAAAAGGCAGACTCTCTATATGAACCCTTTAAGACAGCTGTGTGATCCAGTATGACTTCCTAGTATCTGTAGCATTACAGAACAGTATTTTCTGGGGCATTGTCGTTAGAGATTGTAGTCAAAGCTCTTTGAAGGGTTTAAAAAAGAAAGACTTGGTAAATTTAGAGTAAATGTGCTGGATAGCCATCTGAGCCTAGCAGTTTTGGACACTGAGGCTTAGCTCAGTCTCCATATGAATGTTTGTGGGTAAAAAGAAAGAAAATAACCTACAAATTATATGCTTGAGCAGCTAAAGTAAAATTGAGATGGATCTCCAGCTGTGTGAGCCTGCTCTGGATGCTTGATCATTTTTAGCCATTTGACTCAAAGTATTGTGTTTTAATCTTTTTGTGGAATTGTAATTTTAAAAATAGAAAACTTTACTTTAAAACATATAAAAAATAATTGGGAATGTTTATAACTCAAAACAGTGTGAGACCGGACATCCCTACATTTTGCATCCATATTTTTGGCTGAATAATAGAAGTTTCTTCTTACTGCTTCTATTCTCTTTATTTATTTTCTTTAGATTGCACAACTTAAAGATGAAGTTTGTTTGTTACGTCAATCGGAAGGCGCCAATATAGTATTCAGAGGAGTAAACCGTCCAGAAGGGATGACTCCTTCAAGTGCTAATATAGTTAATTCTCAGAACGAATATTTAATACATCTTTTACAGGTAACTGATTTAACCTGCATACTTGGGGTATTTGTAACATGTATTGACTCCTTCCAAATCTGTTGTTATATCATATGTGGAAACTGGGGAGGCTCCTAAAAACTGTAATGTGTATTGTTGTAATAGAATACAGTTGCCTGAACCTTCCTTGTATCACATCTCTGGGCTAGAGATTATTTAATTTCTAATCCCACCAAAGCAATCTGCAAGGAAGGGCCAATCCCTTTTTCCTCTCCTGTACCCAACAAGACAAAGAAGACTTCTTGCCTAGAATTGCATTGTTTCATATGCAGTGTAGTCATCAAATGCAATTTAAAGATCCCAAAAATCAGGAATATTTCAGTATGTCTGGAAGAACACTCAGTATGTATTGGCTCCTCCTGGACAGCTTGAGGTACTCAATTTTTTCATTTTTGGGCTCCTAAGCTTGATGTGCTTTGTGAGTTATGTTAAAGAGTTTATTAAACAACTATACATTCCCAGCATCACAAATAGACTTTATACAATACACTTGAGAGAAAAGCATGTATGGAAAGGAGTGGACTGTTTTTACATTTTTACATAAAGTCTAATGTTTGTAAAGCCAGAGGACAATCAACAAAAAATGTCTATTCTATTGTTCTTCTCATCTAAATTCCCATGCCTGTTTTATATAGAGAATTTTAGTACAGAAGGTTAGGAGACCATATTCAAGCATAAAATAAATGGTGAGGGATGTAATCTTCCTAATTTGGCCAGTGGGAAGTTGGGCTTTTGTGTGAATTTATAAAGAAAGCCATTTCCTTTGCTTGCTATGGGTCAATTTCTTCATTACCAGAATGCCATAAATATAGTTTTACCAAGATTATATTAGAAGATTTTTTCCCCCAGAAAGTTGCCAGAGTGAATCTAGCTGGAATAAATATATAAGTACTGAAAATATTTGTATGTTCTGTCATGAAAAAGTGTTTATAGCCTTTGTAGCTTTTGCATTTTTTTTTTAGAAACCTGTAATTATTATTTTTCTAGATTAGGCATTTATCAAGAAATACACAAAAGTTAATATGTAAGGGTTATGTTGTTTAAAAGAATTCTCTTGCTTTTTTTTTTTTTTTTAAACTGAATAACTGGTCGGCAAAGTCATGCATCCTCATTGAATTCTCTACTACTTCTGCCACACACTTCTTCTGTGCAAAGCTCCTTGTAGTCTTCTGTTTACTTATTTTATTTCTCATGTGAGTTAGTTGCTCATTTGTGTGGGGGGAATGGTCTGAATGTTGAGAAGAAGGGCATAAATATGCTTGAATTAAAACTGTTGATTGCTGGGATGAAGGGAAAGATAAAGTGATAAATGGAGGGATGGGGACTTAAAAAACAAGCACACAAAATATAAATGGGAGGATGGGGACTTAAAAACAGGCACACTAAACATAACTAATAAGATGTGTGCCTATCATCACCCCGATCAGCTTGCTTGTATCAGAAAAGATTTGTTTATATTGTATAGTTATGAAATATGAATGCATTTGGCAGTAGGAGAAATACTTAACATTTTCCAGGTGTGCAGTTTCATTAGTAGTCTGTATGGACAACTCCCAAAATGTCAAGTAATTCTCAACTCCTTTTGGTCTGTGATGTGTAAAATTAATTATTATTAATTTATTACTTACAAATATTTAAACATTACTTTTATTTAGACTGTTTTTGATATGTTGTTTTAGCATAAAGATGCAGGCTCTGTTTCTTCAATGCATTGATCTCATTGGCGCAAAGGTCTACATGAGAGAGTACCATTGGATGACCATTGGATGACTTTGATGAATATTTTCAGATTTGAAGCATACATTGTTAATTATATCATTATTTTTTATTTTGAAAATGATCATTAGGAACTAGAAAATAAAGAACTATTACTTAAGAAATTAGAAGAAGCAGTAGAAGAATATAAGCGAAAATTTGCAGTAATTCGCCATCAACAAGGCTTGCTATATAAGGAATATCAAAGGTACAAATCCTTTGGGGTCTTCCTTTTGAAATGGTCAGGGTGATAAAACCTTAAACTTTCCAAGTGTTTTAAATATTTTAAATAAGAGAAAATATTAATAATTTCCCCACTGTGTTCAAGTTGTTATTTCTATTAGCATCATGGAGACTTGTGTGAAATAATCATTCTTCTTTTAGGTGGCCTCTGTATATTCCCCTTGGTGCTGCTGTGCTTCAAAAACCTTTTAGAAAAGCAGTGTCTGTTGCGCTCACATTTTGTTGCCTGCTTTGTGGCAAGAACTATCCTGTACAATTTTCACAGTGACAGAAATCATTTTTAGCACCAGGGAAATCTGCAAATTGCGACTCTGTCAAGCTTCCCTTGAATCTGCATCCGGAAACTCATTTGTACCTGAATGCATCCGATGAAGTGAGCTGTAGCTTACGAAAGCTTATGCTCAACTAAATTTGTTAGTCTCCAAGGTGCCACAAGTACTCCTTTTCTTTTTGCGAATACAGACTAACACGGCTGCTACTCTGAAACCTGTCATTTGTACCTGACATTTGTGGAAGCCTCACTTCCAGTCTTCTCTGCTTTCAGGCATAAGAGTAGGAAAAATTGGAGCTCAGAGGAAATCTTGTTCTGAGGGACCCAGTGTTATTACAAACGAGGAAGAGGAAACATTGCTCTGGATCCAGGGATCACAAGTGCAGACTGGAGATGTCAGTTCCAGGGGTGTCTCTGGACCTTCATGTAAAGCCAGTTCCTAAGCCAATTCCTCTCCTTTCCCACCAGAGGGTTAAGACAGAAATTGTTTAGATCGGAGAATGTACGCGAGTCAGGGCCGGCTCCAGGCACCAGCTTTCCAAGCAGGTGCTTGGGCGGCATTCAGAATGGGGCAGCAGTCAGTGTCCCACGGCGGCAATTTGGCGACAGCTCCGCCACTCTTCCAGCCGCAGTGGCTTTTGGGCAGCAGCTCCACCACTCTTCCACGCGTGGCGGCAATTCGGCGGAAGCTCTGCCGCTGCTTGGAGCGGCAAAATTGGTAGAGCCACCCCGACGCGAGTCTCTTAATTTGGATTCCAAGTTCTGGGGGCTGCCCAGATTGATATTTCACTATTGAATTAGGCCTGGAGGCTCACTTGGGCAGCTTCTGAGACAAAAGAGCTTCCTTTGTTTTCTGGGGATTTATGTTTGTTGACTAACTTCACTAGCAGTTTCTGGATCCTGTTTTTGTGTCAGTCTGTGACGTTTGGGTTGCACCTCTATTCCTGCAAGTACAAGAGGCAGATAATCTTACGCATGGGACCTTGGGATTTGGCCACACCTCTTCTGCCTATGTACTAGAGTCTCTGCCTCCAGCCAGGCAAAAAAATAGTGATTGAGTGCTCCCACTTTCCCTGATGCATTCAAGTACAGCTGGTCAAAACTTGGAATTTCTGTTCCATTGAGCATTCTGAAATTTTGAAAGTGTTTTTTCCATTTTGGAACAAAAACTGGAAATTTCTAAATTTTCATGGAAAGGAAATTATAAGTTTTTGTTTCAAGAAAAAAATTAACCATTTCATTTAGATTTTCCTGAAACAAAACAGAGCAGCTGGCTCCCCTGCTTGCAAGGCACTACCTGGACTTCCCCCACATCCGCCAGTAGGAATTGGAGGAAGCCTCAGGACTTTGTCATGGTTGGGAAGTCACCTGCCATGAAGCAGGCAGCCTAGAAGCCCTGAGAGCCCTGGTTCAAGCTGGGGCTCCACAGCTTCCAAAGTTTCCAGGCACTCTGCTGTGTAGCAGAGACCTGGGAAATCCTGAGAGCCCTGGTTTGAGCTAGTGCCCCCAGGGCTGCCCTGCTTCATGAGCCTCCCAAATCTTTAAGGTTCCCAGGACCACGGCAGGGACTTTGGAGCCACAGATACTAGAAGTCCAAGGTCTCTAGTCCTGGGGCAGTCTGCATGGTGGAGCCAAGGACCCTTGCCTTCTAGGGTCTGTGACTCTGAGGCAGCCCCACTATTACAGAGCTTCCAATTTGTATGGCAGAGCTTCCCTGGATATGTGAACCCAGGAAGGCGTAGTAACCTCAGCCTTTGGGCACTCTTTATGGCACAGCTGCCGCAGATCCTGGAAGCCTGAGCTACCCAGGAGCTTGCCAGGAAACCTGACTGTGATTCAATGAAAGTTTGCTGAACACACGATATTTCCACAAAATGTTTTGCGGTCGATAAATTGGCATCTTCCAACTAAACTCTGTATCATTACAAAATTATTGACAAGATCATTCCATCTGTAAAAGCTTTTTTGAAGTAGCAGTGAGCAGAATCTTGCCACCCACTTAAGAGAGCAAAGATTCCAGGCCTCTGCATCTCAGATAGAACCACTGTCAAATTTCTTCTCTCCTTTTTCCTCCTTCTCCCCATCATGATGGAAGCGAAGCTGTAGATGTAGATGTAGTCTGTCTGCGAGGAGACCCTCTTGGGAGCCAAAGAAGAGAAGCTCTCCCACAACTGCTCCCAGCCCACAGAACCTCACTGTGACCAGGGAAACATTTTAGAGTCTGGACTGCTTATAGGAGCCTCCTCATCTCCCCAAACCAGTTGAAACTTGTATGAGAGAACTTCCCCAAGGATAGACCAGTCTCTTCAGTTCTTGAGTACCAACAGACCACACTTTCCTCACTGATGTGGGGGCTTGGCCACACAGTGCAGACTGCAGGGCCCACTAAAGTGAGTTGCTGTGGCCACTAAAGTGTTGCTCGGTGACAGCCCTAAGTGAATCATGCTAGCGTGAATAGATAGCTTTCAAATGGGATTGTGTTAATGTGAACTTGTTACCTTTTAGTTTGCTCTAGCAGGGTCTACATGGGATACTTACAGAGCGAAACTTTAGTGTGCGCTGCAGTTCACACTTCAGGGCCCTGTAGACAAGCCTTGGAATCTTTTGGAGTCACTTCAAATATCTTTTCAAATCTGCTGATCTAATAAACTTCAGAAGGAAAACACACAAGGATTCCCTTACCTGATCATAACAGGGTAACAGTCTGGTAAGAAGGCTGGCACCCTTTTTGCATCTCCTTTTTCACAACAGGAAGATCTGGGCTTTCTGCAAGAAGTATCTCATACTTCATATGTTCACGTTTGATGGAATTTTTCTCTTAATAACATATTTTCAAATTTAGACTAGTATGCATTCTTCACCACAGACTACAAAAGACAGTTATAACTTTTAATAGTGAAGTTAATTTTGAGTTTTCCAAACTCATTTAAAAAAAATTGAAAAATGTTTTAATGGTAAAATATCATATTTCAGTTAATAAGATTTCATAATGGCAACATGATTTACAAACAGTTTTGAAAAATCTTTACAATATTTCATATTTCTGAATGAAAACGTTGAACTATTTTTATTTAAATATATTTTTTTTTAGTGAAAAAGAAAGTTGGCAAACAGAATCTGAAAAAATGAAAGAAGAAAGGAAGAAGCTAGAAGATCAAAAGCAACAGGATGCTATGAAAATAAAGGAATACAATGTAAGCAGGGATATTTTTGTTGTTGTTTTTTCAATTGTTTAACTTTGCTTGAAAATGTGTTAGATTTTTCACAATTTTAGAGTTTTTAATGCAGGAGTAAAAAAATGTCCAAAGTTTACTTGGCACACGGGGAGAGAGAAATTAGAGTGTGGTATGACTTACAGCTACACTATCTTGAATTGTAATATTACTCACATGTTCATCTTATTTATGCACATTGTGTTTTATTAATTTAATGTATTTAAACTGTTGGCATGGATAGTATAATAATAGGCCAAATTCAGCCCCTTAAGAGGCTGCAAGTTCTTGTTGCTTAATTAGTGATGTCATACTTGCTTATATCATGGCTGAATTTGACCCAGTGTATTATGTTAGGAGCAAGTGCTTAATTTGTAGTGAAAGAGGTGCCAGGGCTCAAGCAATTTTTGACTTTCATAACTGACGCGGTAAGCCCAGAGGTGCCAGGGTTATGAACTGCCAAGCCTAGCAGGGCTTAGCCTTGGCAATTCCTGGCACAAATTAAGCACTATATCAGACTATGAAATTCAGAAGACTGCTTGTCTCCCACTGTATCACTTGCAATCATTTTTGTAGATCCTTGACTGATTTTTTAAAGTTTTTTTGAAGCAACTATGACCTAAATGTATATCCAAAAGCTAGAACATTCATTCTCTGAACATTTTCACTTGCGTCATAAAAAACCCCCCAAAAGACAAAATCCTCTGTCCTTTGTAGCACAAGCAAAAGCCTGAATTTTAGGTCTCTTTCTTGTGGGTAATAGGGAAAAGGTAAAAATTCTTTAAAAGAAGTAACTAAATTTACAGCGTAACTAAATTATTAAATATCCCACTCTGAGTCTCTAGAATTTCTGGAGTACACAGCAGTGAAATTAGGATATTTTGAATTTTTCTCTTGGAAAATCTTTAAATACATATTTAAGCACCTGATACATTTATAGTGCTATCCAAAAATTACTTGTTTCTTTTGAAGAATCTGTTTTTCCAGCTATCTTTCATTTCGAGAGTCACTAGCACATAAATCTGTTCGAAGAGGAGGTACCGTATATACTAGTTCATAAGCCGAATATTTTTGGTAAAAAGTGACGCATCAAAGAGCGGCTTATAAAAGGGGCTACGCCAAAATTTGATGATTTTAAACTCTATGAAATCATTGAATTGAATATCTAATACATTGTCGTTTTGTTTACCTGGAGCGTCTGCAAGCATGGAGCCCCCTCAGTTCTCTGCGGCCGCGGTTCGCCGTTCCTGCAGCTTCCATTGGCTGGGAACGGCGAACCACGGCCACAGGGAGCTGAGGGGCTCCATGCCTGTGAACGTTCCAGGTAAACAAAACGTCCCGACCCGCCAGCAGCTTACCCTGAAGGGGCCAGGAGCCAAAGTTTGCCAACCCCTGAAATATACGGTCATACAGTTTTTACTATTTTTACCTATCCATCTTGGGGTGTCAGCTTATAAACAAATGGGCTAATGAACAAGTATATACGGTATGTTAATGTATTTTAAAATATTCGTGTTTATACATATGAAGTTTTGACTAGAGGTGGTCCGAAGTTTTCCAACAAAATGTTCTCCTTCGAGTGATGGTTCCTATTGTATTCTATTGTGGATTATGCATTCACCTGGAGCCCGTGAATTTGAAAGTGGTATCCATTGGTCTGCACGTGCACCCTGTCTCACCTCATGCCTTCAACTAAGGGGATATAAGGAGGGGTGGACTGACCACCTCTCCAGTTCCTTCTCACCGCTGCATCATATGGGTCGGAACCTCTCTGTGTCCTAGCTTCAGCTTGATCCCCTAAGATAAGATTTAACTTTATAAATAGTTTTTAGCATCTTGTACAGTTAATAGTTGAAGTGTTTTCTCAGTTTTTAGGACTAGATTAAACTTTGGGGGAACACTTCCCACTCCCCCACAGTACCCTGTGCGGGTACTGGACTATGCCTAGGACTCTGGGCCTCAGACTCTACGCTTCCTGCCCGCAATCCTTCTTGGTCAAAGACAACCACCAGCTCTGCCTATACTGCCTCTAGGAAGCTTACACTGCAGTGAGGTGCAGTATCTGCCGCTCGTTCCCCAGCCATACCTGAAAAGGACAAAAACTGTGCCTTCGAAAACACCTCATGGAAAAGGTTAGGAGTCCTCAATCAGGCCCACGCTGGGGAATTCCTCCCGCCCCCACATATCGGCCTGACTCAGCAAGGAGTGAGCTTCCTCCTGCTAATTCTGACACTGGTGGCAGAAAATTACCTCTATAGGCTCCCTGGCAGGATCTTCTCGGGAACCCAGGAAGCACTCTCCTAAACATGAGGCTAAGTCTTCCTCAGATTCAGCTCTGAGCAAGCCCAGTACCTCAGCCCAATTGCATTTAGTATGTCCGCAGCCCAGAGGCTTGGCAAGAAATCCCATTAAAAATTGGGTTCCATTGGTACGAGAACATGATCTGTCTTTACCATCATCCTTGGCACCTCCCAAATGTCATGATCCATTGGCATCGACGAGGACCATTCACCGCCTAACCATGGCACCATCTTCTACGGCACTGTCTGTGACGGGTTGGATCACAGAAACCCCTTTGGGAATGCCACCTGATGTGCCTAGACTACCTCTGAGCGCGTTTTCCCTGCCACCTTGGGACTTCAGTACCTTGCCTTGTTTGAGCCAGACACGCTCATCTGCTGCAAACACAGATCCAAGTCTGAACCACGTCCCCCACGAGTTGCAAGCTTAACTAAAAACAGCTTAAGAAGTGCTCCTGTCTCAAGCACTCCGATACCCAGCTCCCAATGGAGTCCAAACCCCAAATAAGTCAATTTTACACTGTATAAAGCTTATACAGGGTAAACTCATACATTGTTCGCCCTCTATAACACTGATAGACAGATATGCACAGCTGTTCTCCCCACCCCCCCGGTATTAATACTTATTCTGGGTTAATTAATAAGTAAAGAGTGATTTTATTATTTACAAAAAGTAGGATTTAAGTGGTTCCAAGTAATAACAGACAGAACTTTGGCCTGGTGTACACCGGGGAGTGACAGGCCTGTCCGCCCTCCACAGCCAAATTGACAGCGCCCATGGAAGTTGCCAGGACCCACGTTATTGGTCTACTTGATTTGGGCTCTGAGCAGACCCTTGTCCGCCAGGCGCTCCTCCCGGACATCGAGCGGACCATTGGGGAGGTACGGATTTAGTGCATACATGGAGATGTGAAACCATACCCCGCAGTTCAGGTCCCTATCACTGTGAATGGAGCAACTCAGTTAATGAATGTGCCAATGGCGTCATCCCTTGCCTACCCGGTTATTCTGGGCCGCAACTGGCCAGACTTCATTGAGGTGCTCCGATCCCTACCCACAGAGGAGGCATTCAAGGGAGCTCCACCTGAGATGGAGACAGGCCTCGACGTGAGGTCCGACCCCGGAGTTGTCCCAGTTCCCACACCCAGGCAGGACGGCCTCGAAACGGCTGGCCCCCCTCCTGACCTTGTGGACTTTAGCCAAGATCAAAGGGAGGACCCTACGCTCCGATTTGCCTATGAGCAGCTGGCCTGGGTGGATGGTGAAGTCGTGGATGCCCAGCACGACACCCAATGGCCTAGGTTTGAACTCAATCACGAGCGGCTCTACCACATTGATCAAGACCCCCAGACCCAAGAGGTCAGGACCCAACTTGTGGTTCCCCGCATTCATCGTCGGGCTGTCCTGAAGCTTGCACGTGACATCCCGGCTGCAGACCATTTAAGGCAGGAAAAAACTGCGGCTAGGGTCCTGGCCAGGTTCTTCTGGCCCAGTGTCCACCGTGAGATGAAGGATTACTGTGTGTCGTGCCCGGACTGCCAACACATAGCGCTGGCGGGGGTTCGGAAGGCCCCCCTCGTCCCTTTACCAGTCGTAGGTTTACCATTTGAGCGGGTAGCGATGGACCTGGTGGGGCCTTTTCCAAAAAGTAAGGCGGGCCATCAATACATCCTTGTCCTGATGGACTATGCCACCCGCTTCCCCGAGGCTGTCCGCTTAAGAAGTATCACTGCCCACACCATCGCTGCGGATCTCGTGAAGATCTTTGTCAGGGTGGGCCTCCCACGGGAGATACTCACTGACCAAGGGACCAACTTCACCTCTAAGCTGTTCCGTCAGGTATGTGCCCTGTTAGGGATTAAGAAACTGCAGACCTCGGTCTACCATACCCAGACTGACGGGTTGGTCGAACGTTTTAACCGGACCCTGAAGGGAATGTTGTGATGCTTTACCATCCGGGACCTCTGCCAGTGGGGCCAACTGCTCCCTCCTTTACTACTGGCAATTCGAGAAGTCCCACAGGCGTCCACAAAGTTCTCCCCATTTGAGCTCCTCTGTGGGCGGCGACCCCGCAGGGTGTTGGACCTCTTGAGAGAGACTTGGGAACACACCCCGTCTGCAAGGCAGAGTCTCTTACAGTACATCTTACAGCTGCAGGGGCGGCTGGCATGGGTGGGCGGGCGAGCTCGCGAAGGAGAACTTAAACACAGCCCAAAGAGCCCAGGAGCAGCACTGTAATTGGGGCGCCAAGGCCCGATCATTTGCACCAGGGGACTGAGTACTCCTCCTGCTCCCTTCGGAGGAATCAAAACTTTTTGCCTGCTGGCAGGGCCCGTATAGGTCCTCCGCCAGGTGGGACCTATCACCTATGAAATCCAGCAACCTGGTCACCGTAAGGAAAAACAGATATATCATGTAAATCTCTTAAAACCCTGGAGGGAATGGGAAGGACTGCTAATTGCCCCATACCCCCCCGAACCGGACCTAGGGCCACAATCTCCAGAGGAGTCAGATAATGGTGAGCCCCCTCTAGCAGAAATGCTCACATTTGAGCAGCAAGAACAGGCCCTCTGCTTAGTGAGGGCGTTCCCCAAGACATTCACCACTAAACCCAGGCGGACTACGCTCGCCTACCATGTGATCCAGAATGAACCCGAGGTGGTGTTCCGAGAGGCAACCCGGCCATTGCCCAGGCAAATGCGGGAGGCCGTAGAGGAGGAAGTCCAGGCGATGTTGGAGCTGGGTGTTACTGAGCACTCCCAGAGCAAGTGGTGGAGCCCCGTCATCCTCGTACCAAAGCCGGATGGGAGCCAGCGGTTTTGCATTGACTTCCGAAAGGTAAACGCCATTTCAAAGTTTGACGCCTATCCGATGCCCCGCGTCGATGAGCTCCTCGACCGGCTCGGAGAGGCCTGTTATATCACCACGCTAGATCTCACAAAGGGGTACTGGCAGATACCCTTGGATCCCAGGTCCAAGGAGAAGAAAGTGTTTGCCACCCCTTCAGGTCTGTACCATTTCACCTGGATGCCTTTTGGCCTCTATGGGGCCCCAGCAACCTTCCAGCGCTTGATGGGTCGGATTTTGCAACCACACACCAAGTACGCCGCGGCCTACTTGGACAATGTGGTCATCTATGGCAGCAACTGGGAAGAACATCTCAACCAAGTAACGGCTGTCCTCAGGGACCTCCGTGCAGCCAGGCTTAAGGCCAATCCAAAAAAATGCTGAATCGGGTGGGAGGAAACCACTTACCTGGGGTACACCTTGGGCTGGGGACAAGTACGTCCCGTCATCGGGAAAGTCCAAGCATTCCAGGAATATTGGGCACCGACCACGAAGAGACAGGTGCATCAATTCTTGGGCTTAGCTGATTATTACCGGCGGTTTGTACCCCCACTTCGCAAGCATTACTGCCCCTCTGACGGAGCTTCTGACCAAAGACAGCCCCCGCCGAGTGTGTTGGTCTTACGAATGTGAGAAGTATCAAACTATCGAACTATCAAAGAACGGCTGTGTAAGCGAGCGAGTACTCTTCAGCCCTGACTTTTGTCGTGACTTCATCGTTCAGACCGATGCCTCAGGGGTAGGGCTTGGGGCAGTCCTCTCACAGGAGGTGGATGGGGAGGAACACCCTATTGTTTACCTCAGTCGGAAGCTGTTCCCCAGAGAACGGAACTACTCTGTTGTGGAGAAAGAGGCCCTAGCAGTTAAGTGGATGGTCGATGCCCTCCGCTACTACCTCCTCCGGGCTCCCTTTATACTGGTTACAGACTGTGCACCCCTGAAGTGGCTGAATAAAATGAAGGACACAAATGCCAGGCTTATGCAGTGGTATCTAGCTGTGCAGCCCTATGCCTTCATGATTCGCCATCGGGCGGGAAGGGACAACCCCAATGTGGACTTTCTATCCCGCCTCGGGAAGGGTGAGGACGCCGGCTTCGATGGTCGGGAGCTGGATTTGAGCGGTGGAGTATGTAGGGAGTCAGGGTGGCTTCCCTCTGAACTAGAGGGTAAAGAGCGACCCTGAGTGGGCGGGGCAAGACCAAGCTTACTCCAACCCCCAGAAGGGGAGGGGTGGAACAGGAAGTACAAAGGCCCTTAGCCCAGTCAGGGCAGCACCAGGGAGGGAGACAGAGACAGACTGCTGGCTGTTCCCTTCAGACCTTGCTGCCGAGCCAGGGGAGGCCCTGGACCAGGAGAAACCTGACCTGGAGGAAGGACTGGGGCTACCAGGACTGCCAGCTGCCGAGTACCCAGAGGAACTAGAGGAGCCAAGCAGTAACCCAGGCCAGCGTGAGCCTGACGTGGAGGGGGAGCTGGAGCTGCCAGCAGCTGAATACCCGGACGAGCTGGAGAGGCCAGAGGGACCCGCTCGAGAGACCAGGTAGGAAGTAGACCAGGGGCAGAACTGCACAGTGCGGTGGGTCTGTTTGGTCAGCGTGTTGCAGATGGCTCCTCGCTGACCCAGTGGCGGGACCCTGGGCTGGAACACAGTGGAGTTGGGTGGGCCTGAGTTTTCCTACCCTGACCAACTCGCCTTGGGTAGCAGAATCCCGACAACGCCACTGACTCTTGCCAGCACTCCCCTGCCTAAGGGGTGCGCTACAGACTCTTGCCAGTGCTCCCCCTGCCTGAGGGGCACGCCACTGACTCTGGCTGGTGCACATCCCTCTGTTAATTCCCTAGTGACAGAAAAGTGTGACCAAGGCGTGCCAGTGCGGCAGTAGCTCCCCATCGCCCCCCAGCGGCTTGGTGGACCAATTGAAACCTGTCACAATGTGCTCTCACCATGTCCTTATGCTGTGAGACAATATTACGACTGTCTTCCACATCAAGAAGGAGGAAGGAGCAGGATCCATCTCCCTGTGTGCAGAAACGGTCAGCTTGTGGAACTGGTGCATCAGCAACCAAATCTCCCCATCAGCAGCCTACCTTCCCGGAAATCAAAATATGCTCACAGATTCCCTCAGCAGAAATTTTGCAGTTGACCACAAGTGGGAACCTCATGACTCAGTACTATGCAGTATCTTTGATCTATGGGGAATCCCAACCAGGGATCTGTTCATCTTCATAACAAATAGCAAATGCATCACATACTGCTCAAGAGCCTTGGTTGCCACTTCCAAGGTGACGTTCTACTTCTCCCTTAGTCAGATCACCTGAACTACACATTTCCTCTGCTACTGCGCCTGCCACAACTTCTACACAAAGTCCGGCAGGACAGGGCTCGGATTAACCTGATCACCCTACTGGCCCAGACAGTTTTGCTTCCCAGATCTCCAGCGCTTGTCATCCACAGTTCTGATCATTCTCCCAGCGTTTCCCAAGCTCCCGACCCAGCAGAATGGCAAGATCAAGCACCCCAGTCTGCATTTGCTTCACATCAAGGCTTGGTTTTTGGATGAGCATTGACCTTAAAATGCTCATGTTCTGCAGCCATATGAGACATACTTTTAATAGTAGGAAGGATTCTACTAGACGAGGTTACCTGGCTAAGTGGAGTTGTTTTTCTTCTGGGGCACAGAAAAAGCAGAAATCCCTCTCATTTTAGATTATATCCTTTCTCTAAAGGCCTGTCCAGCTGGCAGAGATTAGTGTGTACCATCCTTCTTCTCAGGGTTACTCGGTCTTCACTCACCTACTGACCACCAGAGTTTGGAAGGGCCTGATCAGAACCTTTCCGCCTATTCATAAGCCTGCACCTCTATGCGGTTTGCATCTTGCTCTCTCAGCACTCACATGGCCACCCTTTGAAACCCTAGCTTCCTGCTCCGTATCCCTTCTCTCTGTGAAGGTCGCATTCCTTGTACCCATCACCTAAGCCAGAAGGGCTGGCGAGCTTGGAGTAATGATGTTGGATCTTCCTTACATTGTATTCCATAACAGTAAGGTTTTGTTACATTTACACTCCAAACTCACCCCCACAGTTGTTTCAGAATTTCACTTGAACCAGTTGATCCACTTACCTGTGTTCTTCCATAAACCACATACTTCCTCAGAGGATCAGAGACTCCACATCCTTGATGTCCAACAGGCCCTGGCGGTCTTTAATTTGTAATGAAAGAGGTGCCAGAGCTCAAGCAATTTTTTACATTCATAACTGATGCAGCAAGCCTAGAGGTGGGGTTCTATAAACTGCCAAGCTTAGAGGTGCCAGTGTTAACCCTGGCAAAAATTAAGCACTGGGCCTTGCTTGGCTTTTTACCTATACAGAACAAGACCAATCAGGAACTGCCCGAGACTATTTGTCACTATAACAGAAAGACTCGGGACAAGCAGTCTCCACCCAGAGGAGCGCCAAATGGCTCTCTGGCTGCATTCTACTTTATTCTCAACTATTGAACCTTCCCTTCCATCCCATGAGGTAACACCTCGTTCCACGGGAGCGCAAGCAGGGACCATGGTGTCACTTCAGGAGGTATCCTGCTTGATATCTGCAAAGTAGACATGTAGGGCTCCACTCATGCCTTTGCGAGACATTGTGGCCTAGTCCAGGACTCCTCTGCTAATGCCTTCTTTGGAACAGCTGTCCTTCTCTCAGCCCTACCGTCTTCATGCTCACACCCTCCTCCTACTTAAGTCACCTACAGAGGAATACAATAGGGACCATCACTCGAAGAAGTTGTTACTTACTTACCTGTAAAAACAGTAGATTCTTCAAGATGTGTGGTCCCTATCTTTATTCTACTACCTGCCCTCCTTCCCCATTGGTTTGAATCTCTGATTCATGGTGGAGAAGGAACTGGAGAGATGGTCAGTCTGCTCTGCCCTTTATCCCCTTGGTTGGAGGCACAGAGATGAGCCAGGGTGCTCGTTGGACCAAAAACACAATACTTCCAAATTCTCCAGTTCTGTGCACATAGTGTGCATGGATAACCCATAGTGGAATACAAATAGGGGCCACGCATCTCAAAGAAAGTACAGTTACAGGTAAATAACCTCCTCTTCTTTTTTTTTTTGTTTGGAAAATGTGCTCACTACAACTGAATGCAGTGGGTCAGCTGAAAGAAAAGAGGTTACTGCTTCTTTAAGGGCCCCCTCTGCAATTGGGATGGGGTGGAAATGTACCTGGACAGAGCTGGGAGGAACCGGGAGAGGCAGGACCAGATCAGGGACACTGCCCCTCCAGGTACCTGAGGGAGTTAGGGGTATTTATACCCGAGGCAATTCCAGAGAAGCCTGCTCACGCTCTCTCTCTCTCTCTCCCCCCCTTCCTCCCCAAACATGAGCTAGCAACACCTCTGGGACTAGAGTAGGACCACATTTTTCATGATCTGCTGAGGATGTTATGCTAGTAGCCATTTTGCTTTCAGGTCTGGGAAGGAACTTTTCCCACACTGCCAAATTTGCTGAGACGGGATAGTTTTATTATTATCTTTTTGTCTTTCCCACAGTAGGTCAGGGACCCAGTAGGGTAAGGAGTTTCAGACAACGTGTTGCCACTTACTCAGTAACGTGTGGCAGGTGTCCAGTGCAAGTACTTAGTAGAGAGGGGATGTAGTTCTCTGATGAAGTAGATTTAATGGAAAGCATCCTCTGAGGAAGCTAGGAAAGGGAGGGTTAGGTTTCCTAAAGTCTGGTACAGTGAGAAGACAACCCTCTTGCTTTTTCCAACCCTCCGTTAAACCTCATATGAGGGGTGGGTGCTGAGGTCTCAGCAACAAGCTGGCTGGGACCAAATTGGGAAAGGGGAGGTCAGATGGCAGCCTCCTAAGTAGGTGGAAACAATTAAGGAAATAATGGTAACCTTCACTGTACAATTTATTGCCAGGTATTCCCAGATATGTTAAGTGAATAACATTGCGGCTTAATTAAACCATATCCGTTGCCTCTTGTCTGTCTTCCAGCATGGTCAGGACAATGACAATGCATCAAAATCAACACATTCCTGTGGAATAAGACAGTTTTCTGAAGGAAACTTGCCTAGTTTTCTGCCAGCTCGCTTGGCAGCCTGCCTGGAGGGCTGCAGTAGAGCTGGGGTTCCCAGGGCTTCCAGTGTTTCGACCCACAGGGAGTCAGGAGCCTGGAAACTATGACAGACCCACTTCCCAAGCTCCTCCAGCTCCCAGGCTTCTATCTCCTCAGCAGCCACCATATGAGTTGCCATGGAGCTGGGATTCTCAGGGCTTCTGGAGCACTGACTCCTTTATTTTTTGAGAAATGTGAAATTTTCCATGAGTGGGAAATTCCCGTCCCCATGCAGCACTAGTATTATTGACCTCTCAAACTGGAAAATTCCTTGTAAAAGAGTTTCTGTAGAGGCAAGTGTCACTGGGAAATTTCTTTGATTTAGAAAACAATCAAACAGAAAAATGTTTTGATTCAGAAAGTAAAAGCCACATCATAGACCCTTTTGACAGGTTAAGTGAGGGGGTAGAAAAACAATAATTCTCCCACCCAGCCTTTGATGACGAGAAATAAGTTGAGAAATATCCATGTCCTTCTAGTCTTAGAAAATGCCTGCCTTATACAAAATTCCTGTCAATTAATTATCCAAATGTTGTAGAGCAGCAGCAGACAGGTTTCAGAGTAGCAGCCGTGTTAGTCTGTATTCGCAAAAAGAAAAGGAGTACTTGTGGCACCTTAGAGACTAACCAATTTATTTGAGCATAAGCTTAATCCGATGACGTGAGCTGTAGCTCACGAGAGCTTATGCTCAAATAAATTGGTTAGTCTCTAAGGTGCCACAAGTACTCCTTTTCTTTTTCCAAATGTTGTAGAATGTTTTTTGCTAGTAGAACTAAGTAGCAAAAAATATTTCAACAATGAAAGTTTGAGCAGAACTGAGCTCTGATTAGTTTATTTACTGGCATGTATTTCCATAAGCTATAAAAGTTTTGAACACAATAGTAGCAATATTTTATTGATTTTATAGAATTTACTGGATGCACTTCAGCTGGGTACGGATGAAACCAAAAAACTGCTTGCAGAAAACAGTAGAAAAATGACAGTCTTGAGAGTGAACGAACGGTCACTGACAAGGCAGTATACAACTTTACTTGAAATGGAGCGGCACCTTAGAAAAGAAAACGAGAAACAAAAGGCTGAACTAACAGCAGTGGAAACTGCAGTTGGAGAAAAGATTGGACACTTGCAGCGATTCAAGGTATGGCTTGTGTGGTATACCTTTTGTCTTAAAATTTCATTCATTTTGCATTGTACGGCATTCTGAAAGGTGAACACCAAGTTGGAAACATTTGTGAATTTTATTTATTTATTTAAGTTAAAATTGGCATTTTGGAGTCTCCTATTGCTAGTTTGATTGGAAAAAAGACATGATTGTGATTTTGGAAGAATAGAAGCACAATATCAGAGATTATTAAAGAGATTACACCTTTCCATAATACTGGTTGACCAGTCAGAAGAACTTTGCTATTTAGATGTTAAATATTTTAACATGTAAATAGCATGTTAATATGTATACAAGAAGATCTGTAATACAGCTTTCTCAGTATTCAAATTGGTATCAAAAAGGAAAACAGGTTTACAATGTCTAACATTGAATATCCTGCTCTGTTTCAGCCTGTGTTACTGTTCAGGCTCAGAAGTGCTTATTTCAGCTAATTATTTTAATTTTAAATACAATTTAAACATCATAAACTGTAAGAAGTGATTCTCAGTATTAAATCTTTAAAGATATGTTTGAGAGTACCAAAAATGATAAACTGGAGCTGACAAATGCAACTGAACCAGGAATAAGCAATCATGTGGTTATAAGAAAAATAAACACAGCACTGGGTATTGATATGTTACACCAACAGGTGATATATAAAATTAAGAATCAATGCTGGGATTTTAAAAAGGGAGAGATATAACATAACCCCTGTTCTGTCAGACATAGTATTCAGCATCCTAGGCAAACTGCTAGATTTGCAATGGCATAACTGATATTGTTATAGTTCCATATTTAATTTATGTCTGTTCTCTGTGAGACAGTTTTCTGTTCTCTTTCGTTACAATAAATTGTTACTGAATTATTTTGAAATTTATCTCTTAAATAGAAAAAAAAGGGTGGGGACAGACCAGGTTCTAAAAGTAATAGTGAAATAATTGTCCTTACAAAACTATTTTTATATTAGTATTGGATGTATTTGGAAAAGAAGCAAGCATTGCTTTAGCTCTGTGTGTGTGTGTGTGTGTGTGTAAGTGTTTTAGGAGAATGGTAGCAATTTAAAAGCTTCAAGTATACAGTAAACCAATATAATATAATTATTTTCATAGGAACTGGCAAGCTTTAAGATTGCAGCTCTGCAAAAAGCTTTGGATGACAGTGTGCCTCTGTCTGAGCTAGAACTGTCTAATAAGCAGTATAATGAGTTAACTGTTAAATACAGGGATATGCTACAAAACGATAACTTGCTTGTCCAGAGAACAACTAACTTGGAGCACATGGAGGTAATGTTACTTGATACTCTTGACCCTTATGGAAATAACTGCATTTTGTTATGTTGAAGAAAGATATAAATATATAGGGCCAGATTGTCCCCCTTAGGTCCACTTAGGGTATGTCTGCAACTGCACCGCTGTAGCGCTTTTGTGTAGACACTCATTACAGCAATGGGAGGGGTTTTTCTGTTGCTGTAGTAAATCCACCTCCCCAGAATTCTTCCTTCAACCTAACACTGTCTAAATCGGGGCTTAGGTCAGCATAGCTACGTCACTAAGAGGTGTGGATTTTTCGTGCCCCTGAGAGATATAGCTATGCTGATGTAAGTTGCCACTGTAGACCTGCCCTAAGAAGAGGAGGGCACTGTAGCAGCTGTAACACCATGCCTTCTTCCCTTATCTCACTCCTATGGAAGTCCCATTGCTGGAGCTCCTCACAGTAAGAGATTCATATACATGGAAATATGTAATACAGCTTTTCTCAGTATTCAAATTGGTATCCAAGAAGAAAACAGGTTTATAATATTTGACATTGAATCTCCTGCTCTGTTACAGCCTGTGTCACTGTTCAAGCTCAGAAGTGCTGATTTCAGCTAACAATTTTAATTTTAAGTACACTTTAAACTTCATAAACTGTAAGAAGTGATTCTCAGCATTAAACCTTTAAAAATTGGAAGGAATTTAGTTATGCATTTTTATAAGATATGTTTGTGAGTACCAAAAATGATAAACTGGAGGTGACAAATGAAACTGCAACAGCAATAAGCAATCATGTGGCTATGAGAAAAGTATATGAGCTGGAGGGAGTGAAGTAAAAGAGCTGTCATACTCTGCTTAAGCACCAAAGTGATAAGCAATTTTAGAAAGACCTGAGAGAGACAGTGAGTGAGTGAGTTAGGGCAGCGGTGGCCAGTCTGTGGCTCCGGAGCCACATGCTGCTCTTCAGAAGTTAATAGGCGGCTCCTTGTACAGGCACCGACTCCGGGGCTGGAGCTACAGGTACCAACTTCCCAATGTGCCAGGGGGTGCTCACCGCTCAACCCCTGGCTCTGCCACAGCCCCTGCCCCACTCCACTTCTTCCTGTGCCCTCCCCTGAGCCTGCCATGCCCTCACTCTTCTCCCTCCCTCCCCAGAGCCTCCTGCACACTACAAAGCAGCTGATCGGGAGGTGCAGGGAGCGGGGGGAGTCGCTGATTGGCGGGGCTGCCGATGGGTAGGAGGCACTGGGAGCGGGGTCGGGGAGCTGATGGGGGACTGATGATGTATTACTGTGGCTCTCTGGCAATGTACATTGGTAAATTCTGGCTCCTTCTCAGGCTCAGGTTGGCCACCCCTGGTTCAGGGACTCAGAGCAAAATCTAGGCAGGAAAGCAAGAAATTGTAAAGGTTTCCTTTCTGTAATTGTTACTGAGCAATCAAAGGGAACTCAGCCACTGTCTGTCTTGTTGGTAAAGAGATGACTTTAATAGGTATAGTCCCTGTTTTTCAAATGAAGCTCCTGGTGTCTTTCAAACTTTTTTTTTTGAAAAACACCTGAAATGTCCTGTTTTTTCATTTTACCAATCAAAACATTTGGGTTTTTAGTAACTGTAAATTGTTTTAAATCATGCTGGTATACAAAATATAACTAAATCTTTGTTTACCAGGAACGCTCCAGTGGTAATATAGTTTAGTGTGATCAGTAGTGTTTGGGGACATGAGAAAAGTGGAATGTGTATAGGCAACCAAAGCTATGCTTTTTCCCAAAGGATGTTAATGACTCTTATCCAATGTTTCATGATAAATTCAAACACTGAGTTATTGGAAACAATCTCCTCCTGCTCCATGGAACAAGAACAACAACACATGCCTGAATCAGAAGCTGGCAGTAATGATACCAGCATATATATTTTTCAAATGTACTTTTGAGAAATAGCCATTCAAAACGATAACGCTGTAAAAATGTTACAGCAAAAATGACCTACGTTTTGATTTAGAAAATATGGTCACAGTGGGATATAGAGATCAATGAAACTGCCCCTATTCCTGCAGTGGGGGCTCTCTTCAAAAATCCATGCTCTCTCCTTCCATTTAATCCCACCAGAGGGGCTAGTTCAAGGAGATCCTCATGAGGTAAAACTCTTTGTAATGACCCTGTCCACAGATTTTTCTGAGGGTGATGACAATTTAGCCCACAAGTGCTAGGTAGCCAGTTACTCCAGACATTGTTTTCAAGCTGTTGAATGTATAATTGGTAACTGCCAAATGTGTGTTTCCCTAAGATATGTTGGGGGTTTTTTTACTGAGAGAAAAGTTTACTTATTTTGCTTATCCCAGTAATTTGAAAGGTCTGAAACTAAGAAGCAGTTCTCAGCATGAACAGATTGTGTGAAATGTGTTTGAAAACTAAGCCAATTAAAATAAGAGTATTTTAAAACAAAACAGTTGACAATCCTTTCCTCCTTTTTTGTTTCTTTTGGAATTAATTATGAACATTTAAAGCAACATAAAGATCCTATTTGTTGTACTGGTTTAAAGTATTCGTTTCAGCCATCATTTGGTCTGGGGGAGAGGGAACATTT
The DNA here is from genome assembly GCF_965140295.1 of Lepidochelys olivacea. NCBI lineage: Eukaryota > Metazoa > Chordata > Testudines > Cheloniidae > Lepidochelys > Lepidochelys olivacea. The sequence continues at coordinate 275,223,829 of NC_140411.1, forward strand.
TAAAATACCAATAAAGGGTTTTGGTTTTGGTTTTTAAGTCTTGGGTATCGTGTACCTAGTATTCTATAACAAAAAAGGTTAATCTTTGAGTTTAACGTTTTATTGATAAAAATGCATGGTAAATAGAAGCATACAACATATACGGGCCAAAGACAAACATTTTGATTATTGTATAAGAACTGGATACCATAGGCTGTTCTATTATGGGTTAATAGTTTATGCCAAACCATAATATTTTAACCATCAACCACATTACTCTTGTATTGCTCTTTTATTTTGTCTCTGCCATATAGAGTGAGAATACATCCTTGAAGGAACAGATAAATTCATTAAATAAAGAACTTGAAATCACAAAAGAAAAACTTCACACTGTAGAACAAGCTTGGGACCAAACAACTAAGTTGGGCAAGTATAAAAGCTATTTCATATCAGTAAAAACATACAGTATGTCCTTTGAAAAACTAATTTTTTATAAAGGTTGAAAACAAAATACCTTTAGGAAACTTTCTATTAAATTATAATGTATTTCCCTCATTTCCTCTTCATTCAGAGGTTAAGAAAATTTTAATGCAAAAACCTTACTCAGGTTTAGGATATTTTAGTCTTTTAGAGAACCTCTTGGTTGGTGTTTACCAAATAGAAAAGACTTTTACTGTTTAGTTAGGTTAGCTATACTATTATTTTGTTAAAGCTTGAAACCCAGAAAACATTTTTAACAATGCTTTTTTTCACTGCCTTGTTGGCAAATGGACTTGGTGAGGTGGCCAGTTCTGGCTTTTCTTCCCCTTTGATAGTATGCTTCCAGGGCAGATACATTCTGACCCAGCAGCTGCTGAACCACCTGGTTCTCTCACAGTGGAATTGCTGGCCTTCAGTGGTGTCAACAGCTTTCAGTCACCCTCCCTTCAAGTGGGATTAAGGATTGGGACTTTTTAGGTGACCTCTGTTGAATCTGATTCAGAGGCCCTGGGTCCTGATTGGAACATCAGTCAAGTAACCAGACAAGTGGTTTGCGGGACAGTGGTTTCTTCTGCCTGGATTTATAAATTACAACATTCTACTTTCATGTTCTCAATAACTGTAACATTGTGTGAGTCAAACTTACTTCCCAGATTTCTCTCTTATGTACTCATCTTTTCTACCCTTGTTTGTTCACTTAGCGTTTTGTTCATTTTCTGCCAGTTATTTGCTAGTTGAGTAACTAAAAATGATGCATCCGATGAAGTGAGCTGTAGCTCACGAAAGCTTATGCTCAAATAAATTGGTTAGTCTCTAAGGTGCCACAAGTACTCCTTTTCTTTTTGCGAATACAGACTAACACGGCTGTTACTCTGAAACCTGTAAAAATGAGAGGTTACATTGAAAATGATTATACAGTCTAATTGATGATGGTTGCTGTTGTGACTGTTATGTTAATTACAAAGTGAAATCCCATGCTTTCATATGGATGTAATTCATAATGTGTAAAAATGCTGAAAATGGCTGAGAACTTAAAAATTGGACAGTAGCAGACAGCAAATCCCAGTGATGATTGAACCTGTGGTACGCCTACACCTTGAATACTGCGTAAAGTTCCGGTCACCCTATATCAAAAAAGATATATTAGAATTGGAAAAGGTACAGAGAAGGGCAACAAAATGACTCAGGGTATGGAACAGCTTCCAGATGAGGAGAAATTAAAAAGAATGGGACTGGTCATCTTGGAAAAGAGATGACTAAAGGGGAATATGACAGAGGTCTATAAAATCATGAATGGTGTGGAGAAAGTAAATAAGGAAGTGTCATTTACACCTTCACATAACACAAGAAACACAGGTTACCCAATGAAATTAATAGACAGCAATTTAAAATAAACAAAAGGAAGTACTTCTTCACACATGTAGAACTCGTTGCCAGGGGATGTTGTGAAGGCCAAAAGTATAATTGGGTTCAGTAAAGAATTAGAAAAGTTCCTGAAGGATAGGTCCATCAATGGCTATTAGGCAAGATGGTTAGGGATGCAATCCTGTGATCTGGGTGTCCCTAGCCTCTGACTGTCAGAAGTTGGGACCTGATGGGTCTCTCAATAATTACCCTGTTCTATTCATTCCCTCTGAGGCACCTGGCATTGGCAGCTGTTGGAAGACAGGATACTGGGCTAGATGGACCATTGGTCTGACCCAGTATGGCTATTTTTAGATTCTTTTGTTCTAGTCTAAACAAAAAGAGCTCTCAACCATGCTTGTAGCTCTTTCCATCATTTTACACGGACTCAACGAATATTCTAGACTTCAGAGTGACACAGACTGTGTGATAATCCTGGAATCTTCTTACATAGCTAATGTTTTCTTAAAAATGGATAAGATTTTTTTAGATTTCTGATGTGTGATGAGGGAGGACTAGTTAAATGCCTAGCTCTTCCAATTCCAAAAATTGTTTAGGTGTTCTGGTTCCTTATAGAGATAAATCAAAAGTACCTGTGCTACTTTAAGAAGTTGCATTGTTGTTTTTCTAATTTGAAAACCTTGTTAAGCCTAATTAAAATATTATTGAACATAGGGGGTGACAATGCCATGGACAAGGCCACAAAAGCAATTACCAACAGTGAGATTGTTTCTATTTCTAAGAAAATCACTGTGCTGGAAATGAAGGAACTAAATGAAAGACAGAGAGCTGAACACTCGCAACGAATGTATGAACACTTAAGAAATACTTTAAAGCAAGTGGAAGAACGTAACTTTGAACTGGAAACAAAGTTTGCTGAGGTATAAAGAGATGTAATTATATAATTTGTCAATTACATCCTAGAAATGCACTTTGAGCTTTTTGTGTGTTGCTCTGTTAGATACCTACCTTTGGTGCCATTTTTGATAGATAGGTTTACTTACCGAAATGTAGCTGCTTGTGAATAGATTTTTGCTTGAAGAGATATATTTAATATGTAATATATTAATTTGTCAGTAATTTATTTCTGAACTTAGTTATTCACTATAAAATTAATGCTGGTATACTATGACTCGCACAGAGTGGGTATATTGCAAAACCTTGTTAGTTCCTTGGCAACCAGATTTTTGCAAAGATTACAGTTCTTGATCTTTCTGTTCCCAAGTTCTAACTGATTATAAACTGGTTTCTGCTATTTTTTCCATGATCATCAGTGACTGTCATGGTCTTGCATACATTTCGGACCTTGTTGGCTTTTGCATCCTCCTCCACCCTTTCTTCCCCACAAAATAATGCTATCTTGACTCTCTCACAAGCCTTCTGTGTCCTTTTCTACGTTGTGTCTTATGCTTGAAATGTTGTCTGCAGGGCTGTCTGCTGTGCTGCTTCAGGCCCTGCAGAAATCTGTCTTGGCCCAAAGCTTATTTGATTTCCAAAAGTGACTAGTGACCTTGGGTGCTTCAATTTTTGGTGCCCAATTTGAGACTTCTTCAAGGGGCCTGATTTTCAGAAAACCTTGAGCACTAACTCTCCTAAGTTCTGGCCCTTTTGAGAAGGGGGGTTCCAAAGAGGATGGAGCTCGGCTGTTCTCAGTGGTGGCAGATGACAGAACAAGGAGCAATGGTCTCAAGTTGCAGTGCGGGAGGTCTAGGTTGGATATTAGAAAAAAATACTTCACTAGGAGGGTGGTGAAGCTCTGGAATGGGTTACCTAGGGAGGTGGTGGAATCTCCATCCTTAGAGGTTTTTAAGGCCTGGCTTGACAAAGCCCTGGCTGAGATGATTTAGTTGGGGTTGGTCCTGCTTTGAGCAGAGGGTTGGACTAGAGTATCTCCTGAGGTCTCTTCCAACCCTATTATTTTATGATTTTATGTCTCGAATTGAGCGACAAAAATGACTAGTCACATTATTAATAATAGTCACATTATTGTGAAAATGCTGGCTAGTAATGGTAATATAAATACACTGCTCAGTGAGTCTTATTATTTGTAGTACCAGCCCCTTTGTCCTAGGGATTGTGCAAACATATAACAAAGCTAATCCCTGTCTTGAAGAGTTTATAGTCCAAGTATTGTTCCATTTTTCTACCCCATTTTATAGTTAGTTTTTTGCTTTCACTGTTTCAAGAAATTGAAAATATTGTTTTTCATTTAGAATACTTTGTTGTATGGATGCCTACAGAGCTACTCTGACGTGCATGTAATGTTGTAAGGAAGAAGTTGGATGTTTCAGAGTAGAACAAAAGAAAACCAAAGGAAGAAACTGAGAGGAAACAGTTTCACTAAATACAACTTCACAACATTTTGTGCTGACTAAAAATATATTGTATGCCTATTCCAAATACGTTTAGCAAATATACTGGTTTTTTTTTTAGCTTACTAAAATCAACCTCGAGGCACAAAAGGTGGAACAGACATTAAGAGATGAACTGACAAACAGTGTGAGTAAAGCAATAAGTGGTGCGGATAGACGAAAAATCATGGAGCTAGAGAAGAGTGAAATGGAGCTGAAGATTGAGGTATCAAAGTAAGTGCAGAAGTACCAAATTTAGTATTACAGTATGTTTGGAAGTATTCCATAATTTGACTTATACAGATATATGTTACTTCTACATTAACAGTAAAACAATTTTCATCTGTCTTTATATATTCTATACCTGGAATTTCAGATGAAGCATTACATAAAGGATCTGATTTAGAAGAACACTGATTCTGATGGCACTTAAGCAAATGCTTATGTGCTGTCCTGAATAGGTATGAATGTGAGCAGGTGCTCAAATGCTTTCGTGCATAAGGTTCTTAATTAGATACAACTTTTTGTGTTTATTAAAATATTTCAAAAAATTAGCAAAACGATATTTTGTTCCATTTGTTGAATCCTTATCAAGTGTATAGAAAACTGGTGAAAATACTGCGGGAAAACAAAAATATTAATTTTTGGAAGATCCATTGATATTTCATTGAGAAATTTTTTTAAAAAGTATTTTGAAAGAATCCTGCTTATACAAAGTATTTAAAATATCATTACCTAAGTGTTGTTATATTTGCCCCAAAACAAGATCTTTGAATTGATCTTCTCCCATATGTGCCCTTCTGAAAGTTGTCATCTGACATAACAAATAGCTTTTTTTCATAAGAATGTCTGCAGTAGAAAATAGCAGAGGAAGTGACATGAAAACAAATATGATATACTCTGTAAAATAAATAGTTTCTAAATAAATTTTTCTTACATAATATTAGGTTTTTGTTTTTGCAGGAAAAGAAAATTATTGGTTTTGTTGTGGAAGATACACTTAAGACTTTCGTGTAGCAAAATCTCCAAAAGTTAAAAGCAAATCTGCAATGCCATATAATTGCAGAGATTATAAAGATGCTACAAGATATTTATAGTTCATCTTTCTGACTTCACAAGATTATGAATTGAAATACTAACCTTTGTGGCCTAGAAATATAAATGTGACTGTGAACAGTGGTCTCTCTGTGTAAACTGTCTATACCCCGTCCAGTACACCTCTCTACTGGGCTTTTTTTTTTTTTTTCTGTTCTGTATAGAGCAACTATAAACTTTTGTAAAGACATTTTTAATAAGATGCTTGTAACGGGTCTGCTCCTGTACTCCTGAAGTCAATTGGGATGTTTGCCATTGACGTAAATAGTGAAACTGAAGAATCAGATCAATAAACCTCTTATTTCCAAAATAGGCATGAGAAGAGATTAGCAGGAGCTTTAATAACGGGGACAGTATCCAAATTACTGATCCATACTTGTATATGAGAGGGGAAAAGATCTGGAAATGCTGAAAAATATGTTAACTTTAAATCTCCTAATATGAGAGAGAGATGCCTTTAACACCTCTCTTCAGGATCTTTTGTGTAGTAGAGCTTAACATTTTATTGGTAAAGGAACTTGGACACCATTTTAGCTTGAAGGATTATTTAATATTTTAAATTGGGATAGTATTCTTGTTTCCCTCCACTAGGTTAAGGGAGCTTTCTGATATTGCCAAAATGCAAGTTGCAGCTCTGGAGGCACGGCAGCAATCCAGAGAGAAGGAAGTGGAATCCCTTCGAATGCAAGTTTTAGACTATCAGGTATGGTCAGTACTTCCTTGCTTTGTTAAGACTTTTTATAGTTAACTGATGTGTTTTGGGAGGGAGGGTTAGGGATAGAATATTTTAATATTAGGTTATGAAAGTACTTGCATGATATTTTGGAGAAATATTATTTTTAAAATCTGTATTTGAAAAGACAATATTTTTTTTTATTATTATTATTATTTTGGCTATAGAAGTAATACTGAACAAAACATGAATTGATATGAGGCCAGATGCTGCTCCCATTTATGCCCAAAGGAGTTTTGCCATTAACTTCATTGGGAGTATGATAGGTGTTGTAATGTGGTAATAACTTACAGTTCATGTTGTTAGGGGGCTTATTCCTTCACCCACTTACTTCCCTGGTCCTTCTCGCATGAACAGAGAGCAACAATACCCGAAGTCCAAAGGTGCAAACAATTCGATGTTTATTGGGGTGAACTTCCAGCAAGCATGATTCCAGTTTCCTTCCTTAGTATCCTCCTTCCCAGCTCTGACACCACAGAGCCTTACACCTGTGTCCCTGTTCCCATTCCTACCCTTAGCCAAACATGATTCCAACTTCCTTACTCCCATTCCCTGTTCCCATTTCCCCCTTTAGCAAAACATGATTCCAATTTTCTTACCCCCATTCCCTGTTCCCATCTCCCTTACCCACATGCCCATGCCCACCCACCCCCACCCCCTTCCTCATTGACTACAGATTATATAGTAAAACTTGAGTTCTGCTTAGCTATACCTTAACCAATCATTTTCCTGAAATTTAACTAACCAATCCTAACATATTGTAACATGATTATGTAACCAATTATATCCCACCACCTTAATTAGTTTACACCCAGCAAAATTAATTATACAGCAGACAGAAACAATCACAGAACCAGACAGAGATTATACAGACAAACAATAGCAAAGTGGGAACTACAATGACAAGACAACACAGAAGTGAGGATTTCACATCCCAGCTATTGATAAGTGAGTTCTTGCCAGACAGGATGCTATCAAACTAAGTTTCCTTTTACATTTTCTAGGCACTTCCCTTTCTCTGGAGGTGATAGGAATACAATCCTATCCTGATAGTGCCTAACAGCCCAATAGCACCTTATTTCAATGTGACTAGTTTGGAATGTGAGGATGTGACTGTTCGCTTCCCAGCTTATGGCTGCCTCTGCTGCTTAGCCAAAGGCCTTAGCCTAAGAACAGGGCCTCAGACTGTCACAGTAAGAGAAGGCCCTTACACCGGCAGACAGTGATTTTGATTCTTTCTTTTATACCTCTATCACTAGCCACGTGATAAGAATACACCTAAATTCTTAGAGTACAGGCCTTTGCAGACAGGCCTGAATATCTATATCCTAACACATATAAATACGTTTAATTTTCAACAAATGATTTTATATTTTAAAAAATGTCTGTTATATATTTTGGTGCTTAGGCACAGTCAGATGAAAAGGCACTTATTGCAAAATTACACCAGCATATCGTAGCTCTTCAGATTAGTGAGACCACTGCTGTGGGCAAGCTAGAAGCACTTACAATGAAACTGCAAAAGATGGAGATTTATAATCTACGCCTAGAACAGAAGCTTGACGACAAAGAGCAGGGATTATACTACGCCCGACTAGAAGGGAGAAATAGAGCCAAACATCTACGCCAGACTGTGCAATCTCTGCGACGACAGTTTAGTGGTGCTCTGCCATTGACACAACAGGAGAAATTCTCTAAAACCATGATTCAGCTACAGAACGACAAACTAAAAGTCATGGAAGAAGTCCAGCATGCCCAGGAAGAGCGTCGAAACATAGAGAACAGAGCAATGGAGATGGAATTAAAAGTAAAAGGTTTAGAAGAGTTAATAGGCACATTGAAAGATACAAGAGGAGCCCAAAAGGTTTGACATTTTATAGCTTTTAGTAATCATTAATTTTACATATGTTTAATTTAAAACTTTAATCTACTGTATACTCAAAATTTCTGCTTTAATATGTGCCTTCATGATTTCAGAATATGCAGTATTGTAACATCAATTTGTTTTGTTCTTTAAAGAAAGGATAATGGCCAGCTTTACTACTTGATATATAAGACCCTGTCTACACTTACTGGTAGATTGGCAATGTTGCGATCGATGCAGCGGTGTCAATTTAGCAGGTCTGGGGAATACCTGCTAAATCGATTGCAGAGCACTCTCTGGTTGACTCCCGTACTCCATCTCTCCAAGAAGAGTAAGGGAAGTCAGTGGCAGAGCGTCTCCTGTAGACCCAACGTGGTGTAGACACCTCAGTAAGTTTACCTAAGCTACGTCGACCTCAGTTACGTTATTCTTGTAATTTAAGTAGCATAACTTGAGTCAACTTGACGTGGTAGTGTAGAGCAGCCCATAATCTAAGCAGAGTCAGACTTGGTTTTTCTTTTGATTGAAGGCCTCTAAAGCAAATTTAAATGCTGTAGGAAGTGGTATTAGAGATTCAATACAGTATGAAATAGTAAGCACTGTGCTACCCGCTTTTGGCACAAGTCCCAGCTACTTTTGGCCATTAAAAAGCCCATGTCACTTTTTTTTTTTTTTTTTTGGTAAGAGTAGGGATGTTAAGTCAGGCATCCTGGACAAATCGTTATTTGGGTAATTATATTTTTCCTTTTCTAGATAGTTACCTTTGAACTGAATAAGACAGTCTCATTTTCTGTCCTAACTATTGTATAGTATTGCATTCTCTATTTAAAGACATTTGTATTACAATGGTGGGTAAAGTGCCCTTGGTATATTTAGTTTTCAATCAGTCTGTAAAGTTTTTTGAGCATTTTGGGATCTATGTTGTTATACCAATAAAATAAAAACCAGCAGGATCTTGTTAAAGGGGATAAGACAAAATGTCACATTTATTGTGAATACAAAAAGAATCATAGTAGGCAGCCAGTTATAGCTGTTATATTTCATTCAGTTTCACATTCATTCACACGTTCGTTCATACACACACACAGGTTCTGCAGATGCTGTATAAAGAAAAGGAGTACTTGTGGCACCTTAGAGATTAACCAATTTATTTGAGCATGAGCTTTCGTGAGCTACAGCTCACTTCATCGAGTGAGCTGTAGCTCACGAAAGCTCATGCTCAAATAAATTGGTTAGTCTCTAAGGTGCCACAAGTACTCCTTTTCTTTTTGCGAATACAGACTAACACGGCTGTTACTCTGAAACCTGTCAAGATGCTGTATAGTTATCAGTCCTGAATGTAGCTTGAGTTCATGGCTTGGGTTCATAGCTTGTGGCGGCTAACTGGCCAGGAAAGCCAGGCACAAGGAAGAGCTGGGTCTCTGTTGGGCATGCACTGATGCCCTTCCATGTTGGCAGCAGAATGTTACCCTTCAAAGTCTTCCATCTCACCCATCCTTTTTGTAGGCTTTAGTTTAAATCCAGAGTCTATAGGTCTTGCTGTGTCACGCTGGCTCTGGGTTTGGCATCATTGATCACCCATCAATTGCAGACATGACTTTCAGCCTAGGACCTGGCTTTAATGTTTCTTCAATTGTACTTTTGTTCTTTTCTTTTGGGGGTGGGCTCCTCTTACTTTGTCAGGGCTGTTGTCTGCATCTTCGACCGTTGGGTGTTTACACTTTATTTCATCAGGACAGGCTGGGGCTGGAGGTTGATTCCATCATTCATACATACCTCATTCACACATCTAAACTAAACTAATAAGATTACAGCAGGGTTTTGCAAAAATGAAGGTTGCAGCAAGCTTTTACAAAATGAAGCGAGCATTTTAAAATGGAGTTTGGGACAAGTTAAAATGGAATTAGAGTTACAGTATGGACAAGTGTAAGGAATGGCAAACAGTGAACAGAAGTTACAATGTTGAAACAGTGTAAGTTTCAGCAATTTAAGCAGCAATTGGATTGACAGTGAAACTCAATTAGCCAGTTATTGGGGTAACTGGTTTTATAAATGAATGTTGTTTCATTCATAAACTTTGCTCATGAAGTTATATTAATAAAGTGAAAAATTAAAAACAATTTAATTGATCAGTTCTACAATGCCAAGTGATAGATATTGCTACTATTAGTATATATATATATAGTTGAATGTTATAGTTCGTTATATGCAACTTTTCTGGGTTGTTTTGCAAACTTAGTTTCACTTTGGAAAAGACATCCAAATTCCCTAAATGCTATTTTTATCTGATTAAGATGATATTGATAATGAACTGTACGAACTGTTGTTATTTATCAGGTAATTGAGTGGCGTATGAAAATGGAAGAACTTCGTCTCCAGGACCTTAAACTGAATCGAGAGTTAGTCAAACAAAAAGAAGAGATGAAATATTTGAATAATATCATTTCTGAATATGAGCGTACAATCAGCAGTCTGGAAGAAGAAATTGTACAGCAGAGCAAGGTATAAAATTCTACATGATGTAAAAATAACAATATATTTTCTGTTTTATTTAATGATTTTTAAAATTCTTTTGTTACATTTAAAAAACTCATAACTTACATGTACAAGATGTATGATACTTAAATGTCTGTTTTCCCAGGCTGTTACAGTTAAAGATGTATTGCCGTCACTGGCACATTGGAATTGCTTTCAAATTCTCTAAAGTAGGGGTGAAATCCTTGCCCTGTTGAAGTGAATATTAATGTTCTCATTGACATCAGCGGGTCAGGATTTCAATGTAGATCTCTTTAATCAAACTTTTTTTTATAGTTTTTTGAAGAGCGGCAGATGGCTTGGGATCAGAGAGAAGTAGAGTTAGAACGTCAACTAGACATATATGACTGTCAGCAAAATGAAATACTTAGTACTGCTCGAAAGGTACCTATACTGATTTATTTTAAATAAATTAATAAGTGTGCTGATAGACTTGTCAGAGAAATAATGTTCATATCTGTCTTTTCTGTGCAGCTTGAAGAGGCTACAGGTTCAGTTCCAGATCCTAGTTTGCCCCTTGCACAGCAGCTTGAGCTAGCTTTGAGGAAAATTAGGGAGCACGTTCGAACAATCCTAGAAACTCGGGCAACCTGCAACTTATTAGAAGAGGTAATTGGATGTATATACACTGTATTAATAAATTTGGTATGTAAATACATTGTGCTGTGAAAATTCCACACAGTGAAATACAAATTATAATTGTATTGGTGTGTAGTGTGTCTAATAATCCCAAGTAGGGAAAATAGAATACAAAGCCATTTTTTGATTTATAATTCGATTTAGACATATTCTGACACATTTCTTTTTTTAAGCATAATATTTCTATAAGATTAGTAATAATTTCCTTTGTTGTAGAAACTCAAAGAGAAAGAAACTGCACTGTGGAAAGCAGAACAAAATGTTCTAACAAGGGACAGAGTTATAAATGAACTAAGGCTTCGATTACCTGTAACCGCAGAAAGAGAGAAGATAATAGCTGAGCTAGGTCGAAAAGAAGATGATCCAGAATACCACCATGCCCTGAAAGTTGCCCACCAAACCATTACAAATATGCAAGCAAGACTAAATCAAAAGGAGGAAGTGTTGAAGAAGTATCAGCATCTCCTTGCAAAAGCTAGAGAGGTATATACACTTTTTGTGTTATCTTGTATTATATATATATATTTTAAGAGTTTAAGTTAATTTTTTGCCTAGTCTTTCTTTCAGTGAAGGCATGGCAAAATTCCCATTGACTTCAGTAGGAGCAGAACAGGACCTTCATTATGAATTTCTCATTGCACAAAGTTCAGGTTTTCTTAACCTCTTGTATTTAAAAATTTATTTATGTAAAAAATTTCTGATTGTTCTCCTTTGGAATTTCTTTAATATGAGAGGCCTAGGAAGCAAAGTCTGCAGTGATAGATGCATGAAATTAACCAATAGTATAATTCTACATTTTGGTTGTTTTTCATGCACTTTCCTTGAAAAAAATACAGAATTCTGTGCTGTAGGGGATCATTATGGCCCAGATCATGCAGCAAGCTTGGCATGGGTAGACTGTTGCACAGGTCTCATTGTAGGATTGTGACCTGTGGTTGCAGTCATGAAAACATTTTATTCATTAGCTATATAAGAACTTTAAAAAAATTATTTAAGATGAATTTAAAGTTTGTTAAAGATGCCAGTTTGATGAGGAAATGAGGTGAATAAATAGAGGAGGGAAAAGACCAGAAACGGTGAAGAGAATGACAGTATTAAAGGAGATGGTAGAGAGAACAATCAGGAAAGGCAGGAATAGATTCTTTGGGGAGTATAATAGCATTGAAAACAGTATAAAAAGAAGGCAGAGAGGCAAACATGCTCAAAGCCTTCCTTGAGATTCCATGAGTCTTGTTCCTTAGTCAGACCCACAATCAGTGACTCCTGCATGACCATATCAATTTGTTAAATACTCCTTGGTCTGCCTGACTGAATAAGAAAAGGAGTACTTGTGGCATCTTAGAGACTAACCAATTTATTTGAGCATGAGCTTTCGTGAGCTACAGCTCACTTCATCGGATGCATACCGTGGATACTGCAGCAGACTTTATATACACACAGAGATCATAAAGTCTGCTGCAGTATCCACGGTATGCATCCGATGAAGTGAGCTGTAGCTCACGAAAGCTCATGCTCAAATAAATTGGTTAGTCTCTAAGGTGCCACAAGTACTCCTTTTCTTTTTGCGAATACAGACTAACAAGGCTGTTACTCTGAAACCTGACTGAATAAGGAGTGTCCTATGATTGATGTGCTGCCTATGTACACAACACTAGTGAGAGTACAGAATGTTACAAACTCCAAGCTTTGTCTTGCCGTTTGAGAATTAAAGAAGGGAAAATTGTCTCTTTCTGGGTATTTGCACACTTCCAGAAAAATGTAATACTATGACTTAAATCTGAACATACTGAGAGGCTTAATTTAACATTGCATTCATGTAGTTTTGGTCAGTTACTTTTTTTTTTTCTCTCCTAGAAAAATTTGCCAGGATAATGAAATTACTTTAGCTCCTTAGTGCTTATATTTGCTTGCCAGTGATGGGATTTCCTCAACTCAGATTCTATTTCAAAGACTCAAGTAATTAGCATGGAAAGTTCAGCAGTTCCATGGATTTCTGGAGTATCATGCATGTATACATGAAATAAGAAAATGTGTTCATTTTGTGCTAATAGGAGCAAGAGGAAATCGCAAAGAAACATGAAGACCACCTCCAGGTTCTACATCAGAAGCTAGATTTGCAAGCTGATAATTCACTTAATAAATTCAAACAAACTGCTTTGGTAGGTTTGTTTGGGATGGGGGATTGTTTTGTTCAGTATTGTATATTTGTTTGTATGTTTTGTTTTTTGTAAATTTTGAAAATTATGTTAATCCTCCATACCAGAGGAGCAGTTTTTCAGTTCAAGATAGTATAAACAGGAAGATAAATGAGTAAGACTATCATTACACTATTATTGTATGAAGATGAAATTGAAAGAATTTGAGAAAGATGAGTAAGGAAATAAGGGTCAATCAACACATTTGGTACTTGTGTATATAAGTGCATAATTCAACGTGTCCTATTCTATAGAGAGCCCATGAGGAGGTTGATGTCTTCCATTTTCTCTCTCCTTTTTTAATATTCTACAGGAGCGTTTCTGAAGTTGGGGTCCACGGACCCCTGGGGATCCACAAGGGTATTCCAGGGCATCTGCGGGCCTCACTGCTCAACTCCTCCCCCTTCCTCCCTCCCTCCCTCCCTCCCTCCCTCAACTGCTCCTCTCCCCTCCCCCCCCCAGCAGCTCCTGCACGCCGGGGAACAGCTATTCAGCGACATGCAGGAGGCTCTGGAAAGGAGGAGTGGGGATGGAGCACACTCTGGGGAGGGGAAAGAAAGAGGCAGGGAAGAGGAGGGGCAAGGATGGAGCTGGGAGAGCGAAGAGGTGGGGTGGGGCATTGGGGGAAGGGGTGGAGTGGGGGCGGAGCCTAGGGTGGGGAGCTTGGGGGTCTGTGAAAAGTTTTAAATCAAAATGGGGGCCCTTGGGTTGCTAAAGTTTGAGAACCGCTGTCCTACAGTAAATAAAATAAGCTCCATCCTAATTGAAGGTTTGCTTTTGACACTGTTTCTCAAAGACTGACCACCTATATTTAACCAGTTATATAACTATTCTTCAGATACAGAGACCATTTACCAACGTTCAGTGTGACTAACATATGGGTACAGTGTTGAGTCACATCACTGGTTATAAAATATAGTGTAAATGTTGCTGCTTGGTTATGTTTGGGATCAAATTTAACATAATGAAATAATTGCAGCACTTTGCTGTATAAGATGTAGAATATTTAATATGAATGATTTTTCTGTTTTTATAGGAGTTAATGAAAAAACCTTCTTTATCAGTTCCCACCAACAAACATTTCATTCGTCTGGCTGAGATGGAACAAACAGTAGCAGAACAGGACAACTCTATTGCTTTACTTCTAGGCAGATTAAAGAAAACATCATTTGATTTGGAGAAACAAAAACAACTTACTTTATTAAAAATCAGAGAGTTTGAAAGCATCAAGGCTCAGTAAGTGTTTAGATATACAATTATTACAATTCAGATAATAATTAGATTAGACCAATCAGCTACAAGTCTAAAATTTATTCCTGTGTCATTAAGACCATTTATTGAATTAGAATCACAGAAGATTAGAGTAGGAAGAGACCTCAGGAGATCATCTAGTCCAGCGCTTCTCAACCAGGGATCCATGAGCCCTTTCAGGGGGACTGCGGAGCCCCGGGGCTGAAGCTGGCAGCCCCCCAGCCCCAGCTGGGAGCAGCATGGGGTTGAAGCCAGCAAACCTCTTCCCCCACACCCACAAGCCAGGAGCAGCGGGGGACTGAAGCTGGGAGCCCCAGTGCCCCCACCCCCCACAAGTGTAACTTGAAAATATTTATTTTATGGGTTGTTATCAAGGCTATCATATGAAAATTGTTGTTTAGAATATGTAGTGGTCAATTATAAATGTTGCATTTGTCCCCTTATTGAACACTTCCTTTTTAATTGAATTTTTTGGTGCACTGAACATAGTTTTTTGAACTGTCAAAAATATTTTCTTGTATATCTTAAACAACGTATTGAGCTTGCTATGCAACGGAGATGAAAGTCATGAAAATTTAGCCCAAATGATACGTTTAAGAAAAGGAAATTATCTAATCTTGCGTGCTTTACTCATGTGAGTAGTCCCACTGGTGCTGTGCATTCGATCACTGTTTGGTATTAATTCAGGAAGTGGAACCACAATAATTCTCTAATTTCACTTTTAGTTGATTTTTTTTAATTGGATTATGTAGACACACTTTGTAGAAGGTTTTTGTGATTTCCAGATTTCTGTGTGCTTTTGCCTTTGTAGGCCATTGTATAAGAAAAACTTAGCTGAAATGATCAAAAACATGTAATATTTTTCAGCCTTTTCTATTCCACCTTGAGCTTACTAAATAAAGTACTTCTTGACACTGCTATTTATTACTTTGTTGTACTAGGCTTGAAGAAAAGCATGTAGCTGAAGTGAAAAAAATGAAAGATGAAACAAATGAATTGAGGAACCTGTTATCTGAGATAGAGAAGGAATTGCTGCAAGTAAAAACTGAATTAGAGGCCCAAAAAGAAGCAAATAATAGAGCGCCAACAACTACAATGAAAAACCTAGTGGAAAGGTTGAAGAACCAGTTAGCCTTAAAAGAGAAACAACAGAAAGTAAGTAATTTTAAAATTATTTTATTATTTAGCATCTATCATGAAGACAAGAAGTTGATGTAAAACCAAATAACTATGAAAATTATGTATAGCAAACATTTCCACAGCTTTTTTTCAGAAATGCCACTGTTGGGTTTAACAGATAGACAAAGAATACCTGAAAGATGCCCTTTTATGGAGATTCATTAGGGCTGTGTAGCCTGCTGTAGAAAAAGGACCAGAAAATGACTGAAATTTGGTATAGAATTTAACTGCTCTGTAATTTGTGGAGCCAGATTCACTGATATACTTAAGCTGCTTTGTGCTACTCTGGCGATGCAAAACAGCCTTAAACTTAGTTTAACTAGCCAACTAAGCTGCATTTATAGTGATTTTTGTGTTGCCAGAGTATTGTAAAGCAGTCAGAGCATACCAGTGAATCTGGCTTATCATTGTAAATCATATGGAAACAGACCAAAAGATTATATGAATTGTGCTGTTAGTATGGAATACAGATGGGTAATTTAACATAAAAGGTAGTAAAATTTAATTCCCTTTAGCAATTTTTTAACATTCATTTTCAGCAACTTGCTTACTTACCAAACGAATTTGTTGATATTTTCAGGCTTTGAGTAAAGCGCTTTTGGAGCTCCGAGCAGAAATGACTGCTAATGCTGAACAGCAGATTATTTCTGTAGCATCACAAAAAGAGGCATACATGAATGTTCAGCAGATTGTTGACAAACAAACAAAGGAGCTCACGGTAAGCACTAATTAACCTCCTTATACTGTGTTCTACATTGTATTCTTATTTAAAAAGAGAACACAATGTTTATAATTTCATTTTGAGCATTATAATAATGAATGTTGTACTGTTATGAGGTTTGACACCACTCGCAGTGAAGTCAATGACAGTCTTTCTGTTGACTTTTTTGGCAGTTGGGTTGGGCCCACTGTGTACATTTGTTTTTAAATATTAAAACAAATAATCAAATGAAATGTATAAGTACATGCAGTACTGCTATTTAGCCTACATTTTTTCTTCAGAATTTTAGAATTTACGCACAGAACACTTGCACCAGGCTTAAACATGATATATAAAGGTTCAATCTAAGGCAGCTTTTTTTTTTAACACAGAAAATAAATTTGGTTTTGCCATGTAAAAAAAAAGACACCCCAAAAGTTGATTATTTTGATTTTGTTTTACTTATTTAAATTTAAACTTAAAAATGTTTTTCAGACTGACTTTTTGCTACTTAAACATATCAACAGATTTATAGGAATTTACAAATTATCTTCTAAGTGATTATTTAAACATATTTTACTTTACTTTACAGATTACTTAAATATAGTTGACAATATATGAAATAACTGATTTGAGAAATGTCTGTGGAATCCAGGAAATATACCTGCTTAACCTCAATATGTTTTAATTAGTTGGCAACCCTGAATAACACTTTTTTAAATTTATTTTTATAGATTCATATAGAGGAATTAAATGAGCAACTTACAAAATTCAAAGATGCCCTTAAAGTAAGTAAAACTAGAGAGCGTTCTTTATTAGATGAGATGGATGATTTAAATCAAGAACTTCAAAAAAAGCAAAAAGCCATTACTAAAGGGCTAAGAGAAAAAGAAGAAATGGAAAATGAAAATGAAGAACTGCAAAAGCGGATAAAAAGACTAACAAACAGCATTCAGGTGAGCTTAGTTTTTATTAGTGTAAAAATCTAGGGATTCAGTCAAATATTCTCTAATGGCTGTAATGTTTTTGGAAGACTGAATATGATTATCAAGCAGAGGGACCAATACATGGTGAGGAGAATTTTGAGATTGGAGGCAGCAGATACCAGACAGTGTAGTGGGGGTGCCACCTAGCTATTGGCTGGCATCCTCTGTTGCAGATGTCAAATGTGGGTAAGAGGCTGAAAGAGACCAGCTCCCTGAGGTAAAGATGAATGAAAGACCCAGGAGATGGCTTGTAGAACTCACAGCCTGTACGAAGAAGGGGAGACCTTAAGTTTTTGCAAACTGAGGGGACTCTCCTTTCGTCTCGCTGTAGGAGGTCAAGAAGATTCAAAGGTGAGCTAAAACCGAGGTATATAGGCTGAAAAGGTCCAACCCTAGGTATTAGTTATATGGTAATGAGATCATTTAATACCATACTAGACCCAAGTAAATGCTTTGTGGTTTTCTGAGAGGGTTTAGCTTCAACTTCCAGTTACAGTTAATTAAAAATTAACAAAGTTGCAGTCCGCTTTAAATATTTCCCTTTGTCTTTGTTTTGTTTTTGTACGTGCCCTGGTCAATCCACAACTTCAATTACGTATTCCCTCCATGGACATACTGTTTTTCTAGGACCTGACATTTTATTTACTCTCTTCTATTCTCCTCTTCTCAATACAAGCTATATGTAGTAGATCATTTTTTGCTACTGGTAATGCAGTTCCCAGCAGTCTCCAGTTGGATTCCTCTCATAAATTTAAGCAGAAAGTACTAGTACTAGTTTATTTTTGTCAAATGACCATGGTCTTAAAATGTTTAAAAAGTCTGTATATTGTCTGTGCTCTGTAGAAAAATAGTTCTAAGTAACAGTTTTTCTGTCTAAGTATCCATTCTTTTTTCATTTCTAAATTTGCAAGTAGAGATTTCACATGCTATTAAATTCTCAGGTATGTGTCCTTTAATCCAGTGGTTCTCAAAGCCTGTCTACCACTTGTTAAGGGAAAGCCCCTGGCGCGCCGCACCAGTTTGTTTACCTGCCACGTCCGCAGGTTCAGCCGATCGCGGCTCCCACTGGCCGCGGTTCGCAGCTCCAGGCCAATCGGGGCTGCAGGAAGGGTGGCCAGCACATCCCTTGGCCCACGCCACTTGCCACAGCCCCCATTGGCCTGTAGCAGCGAACCGTGGCCAGCGAGAGCCGTGATCGGCCGAACCTGCGGACACGGCAGGTAAACAAACCAGTATGGCGCGCCAGGGGCTTTTCCTGAACAAGCGGCGGACCAGCTTTGAGAACCACTGCTTTAAACCAAGTTGTGTGAACTTATCTGTTTCAAAAGAGTCATAGTAATTTACAGCAATTTAATACCTAACCCTTATTAAATTTAAAACAGCAATAGTTAAACATTTTTTGAGTCCATTACTCATGACAGAATACGAAGTAACAATCTAACACTTAAATAGTAGTTGTAATCTTTAAAGAGACACTTTATAACCTAAATTGTACCATTTGTTCGAAGCACTTCTGTTAAAATGAATAAATTAGTCAATATTTAGTTTCTATATTTATCCCAGTGGGGAAAAAAGTAGGAAAGTATCTAAATGGTGATCATTAAGCTGTAAAGATAATCATAATTTTTCAGAGCAAAGCTGATGAACAAAAATGTATTGATGAACTTCAGAAAAAGATTAAAAAGCTTGAAAGTGAAGTTGAAAAGAGTGAGGAGGTAGAAAAGAAAAGTTTAAAAGAAGACAAGGTATGTGACGAAGCATCATTTAATTTGTGGTATTGAAAGGGACACCATCAACTTGAAATCTACCCAGTTTAAGAAAAACAACAAATCAGAAGTGGCTTCAGAAATTTCACCTGCTCCTGATTCCCCTTACCAATTTTTCTGATGTTATAATCACATATTCCTATATTTTATTAATATTTTCCCTTCCCTTCTTGCTGAATACAAAATCTGTACAAAAAAATTAGGAAACTGACTCGACTGTACAAGATAACAGTAACTAACTGCATATAAAGTGTTGTCGAATTCATAAAGTAAAGAAACTGAAAAACAATTTCTTTCAATGG
This sequence comes from Lepidochelys olivacea, assembly GCF_965140295.1. NCBI lineage: Eukaryota > Metazoa > Chordata > Testudines > Cheloniidae > Lepidochelys > Lepidochelys olivacea. The sequence continues at coordinate 275,243,288 of NC_140411.1, forward strand.
TAGCAGCCTATGGTGTTGCTTGTAACTATAGCAGTTTAAAAGCATTTTGAGACAAAAAATTGATTATTTTTTTTTTTTAAATGGATGGTGTCCCTTCAAAAAGATACATTTCCTAATGGATATCTCTGCAGATGATAGATTCTGACTGGCGAAGGAAGAGTTTGTTCAGTCTCTTGTTTGTTTTCTGCTGTTATGGTAGCAGATTAGTGTCTTGTCTTGGTACCTAGTAAAGCAGACTGGAGCAAAATACATGTTTTGTTCTCAAACTGCATTCAGTGTCATTTTAAATATTCAAGATGATTTTAAGCAAGAGCTTACAATTCCCATTAGATAAGTTTGAGGCACTGTACGTAAATTGCTAGTGTTTGAGATGTATTTTTGTCTTGTACTATGGATGTGTGTGTGTGTGTATATATAAAATAAAACAAATGTGTATATATATATATATACACATTTGTTTTATTTTAATTTCCATAGCATTAATGTATTTGTAAATGTTCTACATACGTATGTATGGAATTAAAAATAACAAATACACTTAGACCCTGGTCCTGCAACTAAGTCCATGCAGCTAGATCCCTACTCTCAAATGGAATTCCATTGAATTCAGCGAGACTGTCTGTATATAAGTTTCAGGGTGGTAACCTTGTTAGTCTGTATCAGCAAAAACAAGTACTCCTCGTTGTTTTTTGTCTGTATGTAGTTCCTTGTATCCATGCCGTGGCCCATTGACTTGAGTGGGAGTTTCTTAAGGAGTAAGGGTGTGCCTATGCAGAGCAGATATTTATGTATGTTACGTATTGGTTCTGCAGACTGAATCTTGGGTATAAAACCACTTTGAGTTCTTACAATTATTTCTCTTTTGCCAGCCTCATGGTAAAGAATGTTTTTAGTTCTTGAAATTACTTATACATGTTTGTAGCGAGAGGATTATTAATCAGTGGAAGAATAAATTTCCAACAAGTAATTGAAGTGGTTGATCCAAACTAATGCAAATTATACCTAACTTTTCTAGACATTTTATGCTGTTTGATATTATTCAACATCACTTTCCGATTCAGTCTTGGTGGCCAATTCTGCAATGACATATGCACATCACATGCACACGTTTCCGCAGGATTGGAACGTTGGTCATAACTTTGAATTTTGCAGGGGGTAGGGGCTTTATCATAGGGGATCACTGTTTCAGTTGCTAAATAACCACTTACACTCCTGACTCCACAGTTAAGGTTTCAGGATTTTGTTTCTCACTATGAAATCTGATTCACTGAATCCAGTTCACTGATTTTCAAAAGACATGCTCCAGGTAATCACTTTGATCTTTTTTGTGCTAGGACAGCTATCCACCAACTCTCAACATTGCACAGCTGGGATCTCATGACCCAAATAAAATACTAAATCCTATTAAATGCTAGGAAAAATAATCAACCCCCACCCCCCTGTTTTCTTCTGAATCAGATCCCAATTTGTTTTTGTAGGTAACAGTAAAAGTTTAAAGTGGATGTGGAAAAGAAAGGAGAGAGGATCACCTAAGGGAGGTGAGGGACTCCAGGACAAAAAACTTCATTGCCACCTGTAAAAAAAAACTTTAGCTTAGCTTTTTCAATAACCATTTGTCATAAAATCTTACCTCATTTTCTGTTATAAAAACTGAATTGGGACTATTAAATAGAAATTCATTTTTCTATGACAGAAAGTGAGTTTAAAATCACCACTGGACCAGCAACTATGTTACTGCAGGGGTGTCTGAGCTCTTGGTGAGTTGGAGGAGGAAAGAGAGGTCTGCTGTAGATATTATAATTAGAACAGAATAACATCATGATCTTTTCTCCTGTCTTCCATTAACTTGTTTCAAAGTGGGAGAATATATTGTGTAAGCATCCCTAACTTTGGATCTCATAAAAATGTTTCAGTCCTTCCTTGTAAAGTGAATGTTTAATTTTACAGAACGATTCTCTGGTAGCATTCAGATGTACCAGATTGTGCATCAGATTTCATAACACGCAGTATATGCACCAATCACCTCCTAATAATTGCTATATTTAAACATCTATTTTTGTTTAAAATTTTTAAACAGGAACTTTTAATCAAATAGTGCTAGTCTAACTTGTTTCTTGTTCTGTGGTGTTAAACTAGACCAAAAGGAAATGTTACTTCTTTTTGAATGTTTTACAGAGCTCTAGAGAAGAAATAGCTAGGTGGGAAGAGGGTAAAAAATGGCAAGCCAGAATGGAAGGGATGCGGAACAAACTAAAAGAAAAGGAGAAGGAAATGGACGCTTTAACAAAACAGTTCAGTACATTAAAGGAACTTTATTCCAAGTGAGTTGATTTTAATTAGACATATTTCTAAACTGATGATAAAAATAAAGAAAACTTGGTTTGTTGGTTACAAAAATATTGTAACAGTTTTATTATATTAAAAAATATAATTTACAATTTACATTCCTGTTGAGACTACAAGGGGTAGCTTATTTTTAAGCAGCAAGCTGCCTTTATGTTTCTAGCTATTCTAGTATCCTGTTTTCTGTAGGAGCTGACATTATTTTACTAATTAAATTAGTTTTGCTCAAAGACTGTTTCTAAGTTCTCTATTAATAATTAGGGCTGTCAAGCAATTAAAAAAATTAATCACAATTAATTGCACTGTTAATAGAATACCATTTTAAAATATTTTTGGATGTTTTCCACATTTTCAAATATATTGATTTCAATTACAATACGGAATACTAAGTGTACAGTGCTCACTTTATATTTATTTTTGTTTACAAGTATTTGCACTGTATAAAAACAAAAGAAATAGTATTCTTTAGTTCACCTAATACAAGTACTGTAGTGCAGTCTCTTTATCGTGAAATTTGAACTTACAAATGTAGAATTATGTTAAAAAAACAACCTGCATTCAAAAATAAAACAATGTAAAATTTTAGAGCTTGCAAGTTCTTGTTCAGTCAATCGCTCAGACAAACAAGTTTGTTTACATTTGCAGGACATAATGCTGCCCGCTTCTTGTTTACGATGTCACCTGAAAGTGAGAACAGGCATTTTCATGGCACTGTTGTAGCCGGCATCGCAAGATATTTACATGGCAGATGCACTGAAGATTCATATGTCCCTCATGCTTCAACCGCCATTCCAGGGGACATGTATCCATGCTGGGTGACTGGTTCTGCTTGATAACAATCCAAAGCAGTTGTCATAAATATAAAGGGAAGGGTAAACACCTTACTTTTAATTGAAGAGAAAGTAAAAGAATCACCTCTGTAAAATCTGGATGGTAAATACCTTACAGGGTAATCAGATTCAAAACATAGAGAATCCCTCTAGGCAAAACCTTAAGTTACAAAAAGACACAAAAACAGTAATATACATTCTATTCAGCACAACTTATTTTATCAGCCATTTAAACAAAACAGAATCTAACACATATCTAACTAGATTACTTACTAAGTTCTAAGACTCCATTTCTTTTCTGTTCCTGGCAAAAAACAACAGAGAGAGAGAGAGAGAGAGAACCTTTGTTTCCCTCCCCACCCCCAACTTTGAAAGTATCTTGTCTCCTCATTCGTCATTTTGGTCAGGTGCCAGTGAGGTTATCCTGTCTTCTTAACCTTTTACAGGTGAAAGGTTTTTCCTCTGGCCAGGAGGGATTTTAAAGGTGTTTACCCTTCCCTTTATATTTATGACAGCAGTGCAGACAGATACCTGTTCATTTTCATTATCTGAGTCAGATGCCACCAGCAGAAGGTTGATTTTCTTTTTTGGTGGTTTGGGTTCTGTAGTTTCCTCATCGGAGTGTTGCTCTTTTAAGACTTCTGAAAGCATGCTCCACGCCTTGTCCCTCTCAGATTTTGGAAGTCACTTCAGATTCTTAAACCTTGGGTCAAGTGCTGTAGCTATCTTTAGAAATCTCACATTGGTAACTCCGAAGCATGAAGGGGCACACGAATGTTCAGCGTATCTGGCACGTAAATACCTTGCAGTGTTGGATACAGCAGTGCCATGCAAATGCCTGTTCTCACTTTCTGGTGACACTGTAATAAGAAGAGGACAGCATTATCTCCTATGTTTGTCTTAGTGATTGGTGGAACAAGAAGTAGGACTGAGTGGACTTGTAGGCCCTGAAGTTTTACATTGTTTTGTTTTTGCATGCAGTTATGTAACAAAAAAAATCTACATTTGTAAGTTGCACTTTCACAACAAAGAGATTGCACTACAGTACTTGTATGAGGTGAAATGAGAAATACTATTTCTTTTATCATTTTTACAGTGAAAATATTTGTAATAAAAATAGTATACACTTTGATTTCAATTACAACACAGAATACAATATATATGAAAATGTAGAAAAACATCCAAGATATTTAATAAATTTCAGTTGGTATTCTATTGTTTAATAGCGCAATTAAAACTGTGATTAATCACTATTATTTTTTTTAATTGTGATGAATGTTTTTGAGTTAATCGTGTGAGTTAACTGTGATTAATCGACAGCCCTATTAATAATTTGTTTTTAGCACAGTCAAAGAAGCACCAGCTGCAGGTGAGGACAGACTTTTCTTACGTTTAGTTTCATCAGACTGCTAGAATTAGCAGCTGTGTTAATCTGCAGTGTTCTGACACCTCCAGCATTGTGATGACCAAGACTTTTTCAGCAAAACTCCAGAAAAGATGTGTTTATTTCATTTAACCATGTTTTCAATGTAGTCACAGAAAAATTTTCACTGACCTAGAATTCAAGAGATTAAAAGTAACAAAAGAATAACAAGAATTATATAAATTTGTAAATTCCTTTCACTAGCTGTGCTTTACTTAGGCTTTCTGTTTTTGTAAAGGGTTACATAAATATAAAATATTAATGAATGCTTAAGCAAAACCTGCAAGTGATTTGTGAAATGTACAATATTCACTCAATATTCTTTTATGAGAAACTAGAAAAATGTCCATTTTTAAGGTCATTTATATCAAGAAACGTTCAATGAGCAATTGGATTGCAGGTCTAGAATCTTTCGAATGAAATACTGTTCACTTTCAGATGAAGCAGATTGGTAAACAAATGTACCAAGATTTTAGTAAAAACAAATTGAATGTTGCAGAGCTGATAAAGAGAAAATTGCTTTACAAAAGAAACTCAAGACCAGCAGTATTACTGTTGACCATGTTGTGGGAGTGCGGGCGTCAGAGTCAGAGAAAGAGCTGGAAGAACTAAGAAAACGGAATATAGACTTAGAAAATGAAATTGCTCATATGAGGTAAGAGTTGTTTCAAAAGGAGAGACCCCATTTGGAAAGCTTACAATTTTTCCCCTTAAATACATTTTGGGTTTATTCTTCAAGGAATTAATTCACAGAAGCTGGCTCCCTGTGCATAAAAGTGAAAACACAGTTGTCGTTAGTTCAACTATAACACCTTAGCTCTAGTTTTTTTTCTCTCAAGTTTTGGAAACCTGTTACATTTTCAGTGTATATGCATAATGCACCATTATTGGTAACAGAAATTTCACATAAACATCAAGAGAAAATAGACTCTTAGGACTTCTTAAGGCTGAATACTATGCCAAATTCCTGGATTATGGTGTTTATTTAATTCAGTTTATATAAATAAAATTGATTTAGTATAGCTACATTTATCTAACACAAGATAGTAAAATCTTCAGTCTAGGAAAGCAGAAGTCCATACTTGATTTACATTAAAGGATGCTTTCCTGCATTAATAACAAACGTTCACTTCTTTATTTTTGATACAGAACACAACAAGCTCTCCCACGAGATTCTGTGGTAGAAGAGTTACATTTAAAAAATCAATATTTGCAGGAAAAGCTTCATGCATTGGAGAGACAGTTTTCAAGAGACACATTTTCAAGACCTTCGGTAAGCAACCAACTTTGTTATTACCCAAATTGAAAATTGAATGCATCTCCTGCTCAAGGACATATTTATCATCCATCTATTATTCTGTAGTATTTGGTCCATTTTATTTTAGGTTGCAATCATCCAATACAGCATCTGAAAAAATTAACTTTTTTCTCCTTTATTAACCTATGGCAATAATGTTTAGCATTTTTTTTTTAAATTCTAAGAACTAAAATGTGTTACTGTTTTTCATAAACGTTATGTGGTTAGAAGGAAGAAAGATGTGCTTAGTGCTATAAACAGAGAGGACAGACACTCTCTACCTCAGAGGTCTTAGAGTCTAAAAGACATATAAAGGCAAGACACACTGGGAGACTCAGAAGAAGGTCTTGGCTTAGTGTAGGGGTGTTTTTTTTTTCCCCCTTTCATTATTTATTACCTAGCATTGGCTAGTGTTTGGAACCTCACAGAAATGCTTGTTTAGGAGGGATTTCCTTTTGAATAGAACAGGGAACTGGCACAATAAGATGGAGGACAGTTTAGGGCACAGCATGGAAGAAGATACAAAGCTGGCTGTGGCTGTTGGAAATAAATGATTCTTCTTTGAATGTGTATCAGTGTGGATCCCACTGTTCGTGTGCGTGCACCTCATGCGCAAGATCAGATTTTTTTTTTTTAATAGCAATGTCTGCCAGGGCTGTACATGTGCCCTGTGCTTCCTTGTAAGGGCATAAAGGGCGGAGTGGCTGCAGCCCTCCCTCTGTTGGGCTTGCACCTGAAGAGGAGCACCCCTACGGACATGTCTTGAAGAATTCCAGCTATTGCACAAGATGAGTAACCTCTCCTTACAGGTAAAATTAAAAACAAAAAACACAATCTGTAGTCTATACTTATTAACAAGTTACTTTCTAACCTGTCTAAATAAGGTATTTCGCATCCAATGGTCAGTCTTTCAGTCTTGTCCAGCCCATAAAGCTGGGATTCACCGTTCATAAGACCTCTGCTTCCTGATGTCAGTTTTCTCCTATAATGGATAACCGCTAGGGCCGTTTCTCCCGTTCTTTTACAGTAGGCGCTTGTCTCTTAGCCAAGAGGGCCCCCTCTTCTCAGAACTCTCTCGGGGTTCATTTGTCTTTGCAAATCTCCAGCCTTCATCTAGTCCTGACAGTAACCATAGGCTGTCTCCATGAATGTTCATTTTTATTATATTGCTTGAGTCTGCTGTCAGACTCCCACTCCTCAGGTGATAGGTTTCACTCACAACAGATTTGGAACACAATATCCTACAGGTTATATCACTCTAAAATTGTTTACCATACAAACATCTTGTAATAAACACAACAGTCAGGTAGTTCTTTGCTTTCGGCAGAGACCACACAAGACCCCTGTCTGTGTAATATCAAGAAAATGGTTGGACACAGATGTAATGCACCTGACAGCGCATGCTTGGGCATGTCTGTGACACACTGACCACGCATAAACAAGAGTATTTTTAGTATTTAGGATAGAGAAGAAGCTCCAGCTCTTTTAAATGTTCTGCAAATAGAAATAGCACTATTGTTAACACCCTAAATGTGTAGGGAGAAGACAAGGAGTCAACGATTATCCAGCTTTGTGAGACTGAGAGACTGGGAGGATGCTGTGTTGTCCACAGCATGGAAAATTGGAGAGGAGATAATGAGCTTGGTTTTGGCTACACGGTCTCTTACACACATGGTTCTCTGTATTCCTAATGTCAAATTATCTGATTCTTATTAAACCTGCCACAAGTGGACATGATGTTATATATAGGTGTGCTGTCTTATTGCTTTTACTGTCTACCTCTTTTCTTTTCATGCTTTATTACTCTTTTCTTCTGCTTCAAACAGAGCGCTGCATATGACACAGCTGCATTGATTAATTCCTCTTTTGCTAACAATGTCAGTAAATACAAGCATTTGAAATATCCATGGAAGAAAACTGCTTCAACTAAGGGCAAAGTAAAACACCAACCCACTATTAGTATTACAGGTGGCAATGGAATAGATGAGGGTGCAAACATTACTGATCAATGCCATCAGGCTGCTGAAGATGCAATTACTGAATTAACTCCAGAACAGGAACCTGAACATTATGAAAAACATGCGAATTCAAATAATTCTAGGGTAGGATCAAAAGGCAAAAGGAGTAGCTCTCTGAAAACTGAAGCGGATGACGAGGGTATCAGTGATGACCAAGAAAATGTAACAGGCCCTGAAGAGGGTGAAGTTAATGAAGAACATGATGGAGAGAAAGAAGGGAAGCAAAAAGTATGCAAGCAATCAACTAATAACAATGAAGGAAGTAGAGCAGAATCTTGTGCTGATGCAATGAGCTGCAATCAGTCTGATTCAGGGGAGCCTTCTAATCAACCTAATGGTTATGAGCCAGAAAATTTAAAAATTAATAATGGAGTGGATAAACACACTGAAGAAGATACAAGTGGAAATCACCAACCTGATACAGAGGGGACTGAACAAACCCCAGGACTTTGTGAAATGCCCCAGGTTTGGCACTATAGCAGTTCTTTAATCCTTCATTTCCCTATTAGCTGCATTGTTTGTATGTATAAATTATATAGACTAAAATGTTTATTGTAGAATAGTTTGTTTCCTGGTACGTATTTAGTTTTTTTATTATCTTCCTGCTTTGTGCTTCTTTAGCAGTGTGTGTTGTGACAATATCTTTTATATTTATTAGAGAGAATATATTTTACTAGTGAGGCAGTTACTTTATTCCCCCATGTTTTTATTGGTGATACTTAATTCTAATTATTTGTGAAATTATCAGAGTTTCTTTATTTTATTTTTGCAGGTTTCTATTTTTATTTTATATTTATTTCAAGGGAGACCATCCTTAGTTTTTACTGCCTTATCTCTACTCATGTTGTAATCTTGTGAGAGTAAGATCCTTGCACATATTTGCAGAATGGGGCCAAATGTGGAGTTTTTTGTTTCCTTGTTCAGATTTTTTTAGGTATTTTTTTTGTTTTTTTTAATCCAAGCAGTTTGATCCTGTTGAAAAAGAGAAAAGGTTCTTGGGATTTTTCTTTTTCTTCTGAGACTAACTTCGCATAAATTATACTAACAGAGTCTCTTGGCTAGTGACAATTTATAGCTGATTCAAAGTTGAGTCTCTGTAAAAGTATACAAGAAATAATTACATGTATCTTTTATTAATTATTGCATTTGTTCATCTTACTCAGTGCTCAAATTCTGTGGTAATGAATTTGATACAAAATACCTAGATGGATAGTTACAGTACGGTCTAGTAGTCACAGCAGTGAACTGGTACTCAAAGGACCTGGCTTCTATTCCTGGCTCTGCCACTGATGCTCTGGGTGACCTTGGGCAAATCACTTCACCTCTGTGTCTGTTTCCCCTTTGTGAAAATACGGATAATAATGCTTGCCTCCTTTATTAAGATCAATAGATGAAAAGTGATGTATAAAAGCTAGGTATTACTAGGGACCAGATTCAGATACCCTTTTCCTGTTGAGATACACTTGAGTCTGAATGATCTGACTTCAGTGGGGGACTGATTATAGTGTGAAGTGCTATCAGTGTGACTAAATGTATCAGAAGGTGGCTCTAAAATAGATGCTATTCACAAGTACAGTAACCCTGTTTAGAACCCTGGAATTTTTTCACTTACTAGATTTTGAGATTTCAAAAATCAGTGTTTATTTTTGCTGAACAGAAGTTTATACTGTTTTATACCTTCACTTCACTTAATTAAAGCAAATTTTTAAAATGTTCATAAAGGAATTAAAGGAAGAAGTTGAGTCAAAGGTCCACATTAGCTTTCTCTATCTGCTTTTTTAACTTTAATGTGGTAAAAAAATACTGAAGGGTGAACTCTATAAGAAGGTATCTTGCTGTATAAACACTTTGTTTCAATATGGAATGTAATGTTATTGCCCAGATTATTGATCTTTATCCAGTGTAACTAATGTAAGGATTAATACCTCAACATTTAATAATATTTTATTCTGTTCCTTCCCTTTCTTAAGACGTCAGGAATAGGATCAGATGATCAGTGTCAAAGACAACAGGAGCTTCAGAAAGAAAATTTGAGATTATCATCTGAAAATGTTGAACTAAGATTCCAGCTAGAGCAGGCTAATAAAGATCTGCCAAGATTAAAGGTATTTTTTTAGCATATAACACATTTTAAAGGCTCATTGAGAATGTAAATGTACATTTAAAAAAAACCAAACTTCTGTGAACTCTGTTGTACTAATACATATTCCATACATACTATATACATTTGATGTAAATATATAGAAAACCAAATACACTGGGGGCAGATTTCAGAAGCCACCTGTAAGGCCTAGTCTTTCAAGTAAACATATCTACTTATAGCTGTGGACTCCAAAGCCCCTGTCCTGCAATAAGTACCATAAGGGTAGAACCCTGCAGCCTCAGAGAGGCACTTGAAAGTCAATGGAGTTGTGCATGTGCAGAGTCCTGCCCATTGTAGGGACCTAAATATGTACCTGCAGTTTATCATATGTAAATGTTTGAAAATTTTAAAAATTAATCATTAAATGTGCCTGGGTAAGAGGTCCCTTTTAAATTTGTCCCTTTATGTTATAAATTATGGAGTGGTATAGTCGCTGTTCTATAGTGTAGTTGAAGCCAGCTTCCCATTACAGTCCCTGTTTTCAAACTGGCCCTTTCCCAACTTCTGACCCACCCTCTGTCGCCCAAAAAAACCAATCCAATTTCAGACTGACAGCTCTCCTACTAGGGTAGAGTTTTCCTGGGAAATTTGGGAAAAAATCAACAAAGGTGTGTGTATTGTTTTTTTTTTTTTTTAATTATTCCTAGGTTATAAAATATGAGTTGAAGCTAGATTGTGCTGTACCCTAAGAATTTAGATTATGAGAAAACATGCAGAACTCTCACATACTCTCTAATAATTTTTTGTTTGGGTTTTTTTTAAGATCTTTACAATGCACTTAATATGGAAGATCAGCAGCATACCAACATTATTTAATGTTTCCATTAAAGAATAAAATATGGGGGCAAATTTAGAGGGCATGGGTTTTGTAACCTGCGTGGTTAGTAGCAAGTTATGAATTATATGGCAAGGGGGAACTTATTTTTTGGTTTTGTTTAATGTTTTTCAAAGTAAACTAACTGAAGATGAAAATTTTTGTAATTTAAAAAAGTTTAAATTCACCTGTTAATTGAGTAAAGCTTAAATAAAATGGTTATTATTTGTATTCTTTAGGACCAAGTAGGTGACTTGAAAGAAATGTGTGAGCTTCTCAAAAAAGAGAAAGCAGAAGTTGAGCGCAAGCTAGGCAGTGTTAGAGGGGTGAGTAATGCTACTGTGTTTTTCAGAATAATTAAATGATTGAAATACACAAGATTACTAGTAAGGTTTAATTACAACTGAAATGTTTATCATCAAGCAAAAGAAGATGGGAAATGTTAGTTTTTACACTTAGTTACCTCTCCTTATTTTATTATCTTGGTACTTTAATCAAAGAACCAAGATACTAGTCAATTGGCTATTACTGTTAGTAAAGTTTCTCACCTACTTAAATCTTTGCAGGATCAGGTCCTTAGTCTGCCACCTGGATTAACAACAGTTACCTGCAAAACTGTCTCTTCACCAATATGAGAATATAGCCATAAGTGTATGCAAAATGATATTTCGTTCTATATTTGAAAATCTTTTGGTAGAGCTAACCAAATGGGATTAGGTTGTTAGAAAGTGGAACCTGTAATTAGAGAAATATTTTGTTTTTTAATATACAAGAGGATTATATAAGTGGACCTTCAGTTTACCTCAAGCCTATGTTAGTGATTGATGTAGTCTTCAATTCCGTTCACACCAGTACAAGTACACTGCAAGTGTAATGGTGTGAAGTAAACCCTTCTTCATTCCTCAGAAGACCAGAAAGCAAATGCTGCAGCAGAAACATTGCTCCTCCATTGCCAACATCTCATGAAACCACAAGTGAGACGCTTACAAGATGCAAACACTGTAAGAGCCACACTTGTGCCTCCTACACTGTACAGGGAGTGAAGTGTGCTGCCTCCACAATTGTTGCTCCCTGGGCTTCCCAAGAAGTAAAGAGGAGTCAGCATAGTGCTGCAGGGAGCCATAACTGGATTCCCCACATTCCTTTAACCTCCTACACTATGCCACTGTTTCTTCACTTCTTGACTTCAGCAGCAACAAGGTCTGCCTCCTCCTTTACTGGATAAGAGGAAAGTAGCAGTGAAATTCTCTTAATTTACTGAAGTGATTGTACATTGGAGTTTACTGTATGTAGAGTCTTTTCCCCTTCCCTCTTTTTTCCTGCATTAATAAAATATTAATAAAGTAGGAAGGGGAGTAGATAATCCACTGAAATGCAGTACTTCATATTTGCTTGGCCAAGTGTTACATTCCAAAGGAATTAGCATAGTGGAACCGTGCTAATATGTATGTATAAATGCAGAATTTTCATAGCACAATGTATTTACATACCAAATGTATAAATGTTGTGTCAGTTCTTTTAATAACACAAAAATTTAGATCCCCAATCCTGCAATTTGTTGTGCATGGACAGACTTCATGTGTGCCTGTTGACTTCAGTGGGGCTCCTTTGTGTCCTCCACCTGCAGGTAACAAATTTCAGGTTCAGAACTATAATCCCAAACTATAGTTACCATATTTTGTGTGTTTACAACAAAGCGATTAAAAAAAAACAAGACTTCAGACACATTTGATATCTCACTTAAAATTTCAAGCATTTACTTCATTATGCTTTTTTTTTTTCTTTTCTTTTTTTCCCCTGTCTTTTCTGTGTAGTCTGGTAGAAGTGGAAAGACCATTCCAGAATTAGAAAAAACCATTGGTTTGATGAAAAAGGTTGTAGAGAAAGTGCAGAGAGAAAACGAAGATCTGAAAAAAGCCCCAGGAGTTGTCTCTAATGAGAAACTAGTTAGCCTTGAACTTGAAAATGAGAGGCTAAAGGTACTGATTTATCATTCGTTATTATTTTTTGTAGCAACTTATATATAAATTAATTAGGAAAACTGATGAATAATAGTGTTTCACCTAAAACATAAATATCTTCAGTAGTATGTATAATCAAACCTATTGACATTATTTGGCACAAAAATTTGCTTCAGTTAAAAAAAATCACAAATGTGAACTTTGTACCACACAGAAGCAAAGCTTTACATATGCACTTCCTCCACAAAGTACTAAACCCGCCAAACAAAATCGATGTTTTGTATTCTTTCATAATAATAACTGAATAGAGTAACTTCTAAAGCAAAATGTGAATTTTAATGTAATGCAAGTTATTGTGACAGAGATAAATTTCTAAGGGAAATTTTGATATTCAAAATATCTTTTAATGTATTTGAGATATAGACATAAACGTGCTAAAGTGCTTTGCTGAATTGGGACCTGCATGTGCTAGATAACTGTAACATTCAAAATGAGAACTCGAAAGAGTCTAAGTTGTGTAAATACATATTTTTGTTTTGTTTTTTGTTTAATATTTAGTCTGAAATGGAAAAAATGAAACTTCATCTGGGTGGCCAGCTGAGTATGCGTTATGAATCAAAAACCAGAGGCATGGAAAAAATCATTGCTGAAAATGAGAGACTACGTAAAGAGCTGAAAAAAGTACGGTTATAGGATAGCATCCAGCCATTTGAGGAAATTGTTGGATATATTAAGCATCTTTTCTTTTAATTTGGCTGGAAGTATACATATTGAATATTGAATTTACAGTTCTGTACGCGCTCAGATACTATTTTGATGGGTTTCCTAAATACATAACAGATAGTATTTATGATATTCTTGATACCATACCAATTTGTGCTGTAGTCCTATTAGATCACAAAGGCTAAGCAGAATTGACTAAGGTCAGTGTCTTGGATGGGAGACCTCCAAGAAATACCCAGATGCTATTGGAAATAGTGTTTATGATTTAGTATGTGGCACTCTTCCTTCTGAATCAGTACAGATCCAATTTCTGAGTGTAATTTTATAGAGTTCCATGCTGCGTGAGGTTCTGTATTTTGGATAAAAGAAGCATGAAAGGCACTTCGCCACAATGTATATAATTTTGTGCCTCATTGGACAACAGGAGGCTGACACTGCAGAGAAGCTACGAATAGCAAAAAATAACATAGAGATAATAAATGAGAAGTTGACTGTGGAACTGGAGGACACTGTTAAGAGGTTAAACTTTGCTGAAAGCAGAGGTCCACAACTCGAAGGAGCTGACAGCAAAAGCTGGAAATCAATTGTTGTAACAAGGTAGGAACTGAGAATGAAACAGGCAAAATGATTTGTTTTCTTTAAGTATTTTTAAATGAATGATATTTTCATGATCATAGTTCTCAGTTCCTTTTCTAAAGCATTTCTTACTGACCTCATAGCAATCATTGATGAATTTACTATATTACATATGTTCAATATACAAACTTCTAACCCAGATCCAGCAGACATGTAGCGTCCTCAGTCATGTGTCCATAAACCCTGTTAGTCTCTGCTGCTCCAGAAACTCTTTCTCCTGTTCTGAGAATGAACCCTCCCTTGCAGCTTGAAAATGCTGGATTGTTAAACTGAGGGGACTACATTCCAGATTCTGCCCTGTACTATTACAGAATATCGTAACTGGACTTTGAAGAATAATTTTGTGGTATTTGCTAAGCATGATAAGCAAGTTCCTTAGCATCCTACCATGAAGGCAAATTCCTCCATAATTGATCAAACAGCAGTCACCCAGAGAAGTGTTGAAAGGTCTATGACCTGAATTTCTCAGACTTTGACTTGTTAATAGCACTCTGGTGGTGATGGTGAATGGGAAGAGGTATAAAGAGAGGGGTTATGCTGCTTCAAAATTACACCATCACAAAATAACAAAACAATAGTCTGAGAGGAGGGAGGAGCCCCTTCCCCACACCAGGAGTATGATGGTAGATGAACCCCATGCATCCTACAAAGGATTTGAGTGGATAGAAGGTAATTTACACAGACCCTTCTGCCTACCTTTCCCAGATAATGTTTTCAGTAAACAGTTGGGCCTGGAGCCAGTCAATTCTTTTACCTATAGTGGATGGAAAAGTGAAATTGCGGTGGCACAGACAGGGTGATGGGTACACCCTAAGTACCTGTTGGAGACCATACGTACATACTCAGTGTGACTAGCCTGTCCTGCTGCTTAGCTACATTCTCTTTTTAGTGCACACACGCACGCTTCTACTAGGGTCACCATCTTTGTTTTACAAAGGGTTCGTTTTTGCGATAGTCCTTTGGACTGTGTGTCGGGTTTGCAGGATGGGGAAAAAATATTTTCTGGACTAGGCATAGTATTTGCAGAATGGCCTTAATTTTCTTTCCTGTTTTCAGGATGTATGAAACTAAAATGAAAGAACTGGAAACTGATGTTGCTAAAAAAAATCAAAGCATTACTGATCTTAAACAGCTACTGCAAAAGGCAACAGAACGTGAACACAACATTGAAAAACACACACAAGACTTGAAGGAACAGGTGAGTAAAACGTAGCCTATCTATAATAATAAAAGGCAGATTTTTCTTCCCTTGTACACGTCCATAGGTTTGTTGTTATAGTGTGTTTCATTATTTGCGTACCCTAACTATACATTTCCATACTTAAGCATGTTTGGATTTCTTTTAAATTTAACCTTAATGGTGAATTTCCTTGGTTAATAAAGCTTAATATTGGGATAATCCCTATAATGTAATTTACCCTAAATTTCTGATATGAACTCTCAACTTTGTTTCCGATTTACTTATGTTAAAATGGAGTTAATCAGAGGTAGATTTTCCTCCACTATACACATCTAAACATTTATCACTGTAGTATTGTTCATAAGTGCTGAGCTGTAGGTATGGTTGTTTTAATATGCCTTAAAATTTCCTTCTACCTCATTCAATAGAAGCTATTTGTTGACTTTGACTTTCTGAGCATAGTGCAAGAACTGTCTCCTTATTCAGATTTTTGCTTTCAGGGGTTGGTTCAGAGGGTGGACTCCCACACAGTATCTGAGGAAGGCTTTCAGTTTGACATTTTATCATTTTACTTGTAACTGTTTAATGTTATATTCTGTATATGAAGCACCTAAAGATGCTTATAAGTGTATTTAATACATTGTCAAGTTTTTATTAATTTATATTTTTCAATCATATCTTAAAAAAAAAAAGTTGGGTCAAATTTTTGGCCCACGAGTCTTGACACAGAGTTCTTTTAAATGTCCCAGCGTAATTAGCCCCAGGACTGTATTTGCCAAGATTAGTCCCAGGCTTGTCTTGGTTTTAATGTGTATATGCCATTTCTCCAGCACTATGTGAGGAATCAAAAGTTTGTCAGAATGCATAGAGCTGTGACTTATTTTGAGTAATTTTTAAAGTTTAAGTGCTATTTTCTTCTTTGCTATAGTTTTTGAATACGTGTCAGTAATCTGAACACTGGGCTGGGGCAAAATCAGCAGAGATCTGTATGTAAACTTTGCAATTTTTTATCAACAATCTGGAGCAAGACACTTTGCAATTTATTTGTGTGTCTCAAATAACGTTTGCAGCTGTCCTTCATCAAACATAACTCTATATCAGCAGAACAGAAATTGTGGACGAGATTAAGAATAAACACTTTGGCAAGGCAACAATAGATTAAAATACCCAGTACAAAAAGCAAAAGTATATGAGATCATTGACTATTACAATTCATTTGAGGAGCATGTTCATTAAAATGTCCTAACTGGAATAAAACTATTCTAATTGAAATATAAACCACTGTATTCATAACATATCTAGCACAGAAAGATAAAGGCTTTATTTAGGAAATACTGATTTGAAAGTTTTGCTTAATTAAAATACTACCTCTAAACTCTCTCCCTGTTGACGATTTCATCCTTGAAAGATACCATCTGCGCAGAATTCTCGTTCTTGGGCCTTAGTTCATTGGGGAGAAACTGGCAAAATTCCCCAAGCTCTGCGTTGTTTTAACCTGATAGTAAGGTAGTGTGAGAGCTAGGCCCCACAGTGTACTAACTCACCACCTATTCCCATGTATAAATGCTTCCCTTTGAACATTCCATTCATACCCTGCTCCTGACAAAATGTTCCAGTGACTTCGGTCAAGAATACACTGTGATGCAAAGGATAGAACACAAGACGGAGGCTATGCCTACACTTACAGAAATATATAGTACAGGTACTATACATGTAGCTGTACATCTGTGACATACCCTCAGGGTAAAATCTGGAACTGTGGGACCCCGTACCCCCTTAACTCTTCAGAGAGGACGGTCTCTTCCAATGCTATGCTAGTGACAAGCAGCAAACCCATCCAGGTGCTATCACTCAGCCAAAAAATGCAGAGACACACCCAGCTAAACTGCATGAGTGCTCACCAAGCCACTCATGAACTGTACACAGGGAAACATCAGCAAATTCCCCCCCAGACGCAGCCTTGCACCCCAGAAATGTTACACTGCTCAAGACCCTCTTGAACAATGCAAGCTTATTAATTAGTTTGCCATTTTATCAAAGGATAGTGGACATGCTCTAGCCTTTATAATCTCAGCAGACACCCCCAAGCGCTTAGGACAAACTCACTGGTTAAGATTAAACATTAAAATAAGTTGATTCACTACAGAAAGATAGATTTTTAAATGATTGTAAGTGTTACGTAACCATCTCTGACCTTTATACTTAAGAAATAAAAAGTAAACACGCATTCTAAATCCTAAACTTTATCAGACTAAGCAAGGGTTGGTTGAATCAATCCGTTTCATCTCACCCACTAGGCACTATAAGCAGTTCACAGTTCTTAATACTGCTCAGACTAGGACCAGTCTCCCCAGTTCAGTCTTTTTTTTCCCCAACATTCTTGTTGCCTTCAGAGGTCGGGGAGGAGAGAGAGGTGATCTTATGATACCACTGTCCCTTATTTTATATCCTCAGTTCATGGGCCGGATATATACTGTAGGAGTTCAAGCATGTAGGGTACTCTACTCACCTAATCCATACCTCCCCATCAATACTGCTATTTGTACCTATGCTAGTTGCATGTGCAGTGTCTATACTCTACATGATGCTGTAAATGTAGACTTATCTTGAATCCAGAGAACTGAGTTCACGTCCTGTCTTTACCACTTACCTGCTGTGAGATTTTGAGCAAGTCACTTTCTATCTCCAAACTTCAGTTTGCTCCTCTGTAAAATTCAGATAATACAACTTGCCTTGCTTTGTAAAGCACCTTGAGATCTACAGACGAACAGCACTTTGAGAGTAAAGAATTGTTATTTATCCTGTCTGAAGGATCTCAAGAAAAGGAGAAACTCTTTGATGTATCTGTCTCTTTGGATCAGTGAGTGTATCCAGCACTCCTACTCTCTTGCAGGCTTCCCATGCCAAGAGAATCTTAGGGCTCACTCAAATAGTATAGTAGTCACCTCAATGAGCCTACTTCTTTCTGACCTGCCACCACTAGCGAGCCATGCCACACAGTCAGAGCTCTTGCTAGGGCCATATTGTGCAAGCCCCAGGCTGCCACAGGAAGGTTCCATTCAGCTGCATCTAGCCTATCCAGGATCAAAGCTTGAAGGGAGTGCATCCACTTTGTCCCAGCATTCTTGACTTCTCTGTATAGTCCCCTATTGGACTGATTATATTTGAACTGATAATTTCCCATTTATCTTCCATTGTTCAACTGACTACCATATTTTCAACTAATTAATTATTTGACTGCATTTATCTAGGTGATTTGCCAATTGTGCTGTTTGATATGACTGATTCTTTGAATGCCTTGTTTTAACTGATTGCTGCCCATATCCACTGCCAGCTCTACTTTGCTTTCTTCCATATTTGATAATGCTCAAAACTCCTTCTGACTCCTGACCACTTCCCTTCTCCCAAAACCTCTCAGAGAGAATAGTATGTGAGGATAAAGGACACTAATTCCTCAACTACTGACTATGGGCCTGATCCTACAACCTTTACTCATGAGTAATTTTTTCTAACAAAAATAAGGATCACATGATCAGGTCCTCTGCTTTTATTGCTTAAAAGATGTTAGTTATGATCACCTTCAAACAATACAAAAGTTAATACTTTAAAATAGTGGAATTCATAGAGATTAAAATATTTTACCTTAATTTAATTTTTAAATTTTTTTTTTTTACATAATCAGGTCCTTAGGGCCAAACTTCAAGGTATTTAGGCATCTAGAGATGCAGACAGACACCTAGTGGGACTTTCAAAAAGCACCTAAGGAGGTTAGGCCTAACTCACTTTGACACTTTTGTAAATCCCACTAGGTGTCCATCTGCATCTTTATGCATATAAATACCTTAGTATATCTTTATCTAGATTACTATGTATTTTCTGTTCCTTCCTACAAGGCAGCTGAAGCACTAATTCATATTTACTATAGTAGGCTTATATATAAAACTTCAGATGCTTTATAGGAATTGCCAGCATCTACAAAGGCGCATCTGAAAGTTTTTATATTGCAATTTATTTGTTTGTCCAATTAAAAGTTCAGTTTACCTTTTCTCTAAGATTAATACTACAATTCTCTCTGCTACTAGGCTTCTGTTTTTCCTTTCTCTGTATTACTTTAGCTATGGTATTCTCAAGTTGAGTTGCTTTGAGTTAGTAAATGTAACTATAGGTATTGTTTTCAAATGTAAAATGTCCTCATTTTCCTTATACTTCTTTTAAACCTAAGATTGAGCTTCTCAAACACTTTCCTGAAGGTGCTAGCACGGAGCAAGGCCTTGCCAGAGAGCTTCAGCTTCTCAGGTAAAGTACCAAGAATTATCCCTAAACTATGAACCCCCGCTCCACTATGTACAGAAATGAGAATAAGACGTTCTTAGATATGAATACCCAGAGCAATTTTTACTCTTCACAATATTTCAAATTAATTGTCTTACAGATTAACCAGTAATCAACTGGAGAAGGAGAAAGCAAAACTAGCTCACCAGGTGGAGGCTTACCGACATCAAACAGGCACCAATGCAAGCGAAGGCTCTGCAGCCGGTAGCCATTTTCAGTATCCAAAGTATAAGGATTTTTCAGTAATTTGGGCTGGAGCTGCTCTCATTTACTACACTAGTGAGAGTTGGGAGTAATTCCGTAACAGTAAATTAGATTACACCAGTGTAAAACTAGTGTAAGTAAGAACACAATAAGGCCTTCAATCTTTGAGCACCTATGTAAAGCTGCAGGTACTCTGTTGTAAAAGAAATACTTGTGAAAAGCTAGATCCTTTACAAATATATTTTTATCTTCAGAAAAGGATATTTTATGGTAATTTTGTGATTATGTTAACAGCAGTTGCTGAAGAGAATACCTTTTCTTTTTGAAAACATGTACATAGTTTCCTGATGCACACATCAGGATTCTGTGCACACTAGAAGCAGATAACTGTTGGACAACTATTGCAACACTGGTTTTGCATGTTTTCAGTGGTATATGTATTATACAACTGCTACCAGAAATCCTGTTTTAGGCTATCCACTAGCAAGTTTACAGCTACTTAGTACTACTTGTAACCACTGACAAGTGTCAGGACAGAGACTAAGAATGGGCGCGTAACAGTGGAACTATGGTATTAAATTAATTTTAAAAAGCACCTTTCATCTAAAGAACATTTACCATAGCTCCCCCTTCCTTACAGCTGCTGCCCTTCCTTCGTGATTCACTCTGAGCCCTGTGGTATAATTAGAAATCGCTGGATTAAATTTTAAAACAATTAGGTATAGAAACTCAATAATGGTAAAATCTATTTAGTTTTGGAATAGTCTCAAGAGAAGTGGTAGGAGCACTGTGGATTGAAAATGCAGTGGAGTAAATGACATAATTGCTTTCTTCTGTATTTAACTGTCTAGCACTGCCAGCCACACTGGATTAAAAAAAAAAAAATTTTTTTTCAGCAGAAACATTCAGCTGTCAGAGTGAAATTAACAACGTTGGTCTTTAAACTTACCAGGAACGAAGGTTAATAAGACCTAATTTTTAAAAAATGGGGCATATCAAACCTCTCAGAGCTATGTTTCAGGCAGACTCATTAGGATAGCAGCGCACTCAGTCAATCAAAACATTTACTTCACAACAAAGACTAGCCACTTAATATTTTTCATTGAGAGCTTATGTTGTGAAGTAGATGGAGCTACCAGAATAGTGTTGGGGATGACTTTTTGACATTGCAAGATTGGGTAACTGGGTTTAATGTTCTCCACTATGTATTGCTTATTAAATATAATAGTTATGAATAGGTTAAACATTTTAATTGATTTGCAGTATCTTGAATTTAGTAATCTAGTTTGTGCTTTTCATAACATATGATTATTTTTTTTAGAGAAAGGCAGAATTGACAAGTTAATGGTAGATATAGTAGATCTCCAGACACAGCTGCAAGCCTCAGATCTGGAAAAACAGCAACTTACAGTGAGTAGTGTATGGATACCACCACGGTGATATTGTTCACTTACCTTATGAACTAATGGGTAGCTAGGAAACAAGATTACATCCACCCATGAGTTGAGGTCTTATATAACGGCCAGACTTATGACTTTTAAAGTACAAACTCTCCAAAAACAAGTTGGTAGTACAACCCTACTTTATGGATTCAGGCATGTAGTGCACGACAGATGGAAATTGGCATTGTTAAAAATACTGAACCACTCTACCAGCTTGTTGCACCCCGCCTCTCCCACACACTCCCCAAATGTTTCAGTAGCCAGTAACTGCCACTCCTTTGCCCCATCCACTTTCACAAAATGACTCAAACTGCAACCAGAATCTTCTTACATCTGCATGTTTAGTTCACAACTTTGATGGGGCCATCAAGAGAATCAAATAAAAAAGGGAGGAAGGGAAGTTCTGCTCTCTTTAAACTATTAAGGAGAAATCCAGAACAGAATGTACTGGGACCTTGAGACTCAGGCCCTAAAGCTAGGGTCAGAAGAATATGTTGTTTAGAATCACAGCACTGTGTTTCCCCAGAATCTCTTTCCTCTTATGACAGTATGTAATTATGCTGTACTGACTGTGTGATTAATTTAACAAAGCACTCCAGTCTCACTGTAAACATTTGTTTTGACATATGTTAAGTACTAAACTTTTTAACCTCGCTTCCTTTTTCATCTACCAAAGCACCTGACTTGCAGGTGCAATTAGGTACTAAGGTATATAAATGATAACCTGTACCTTTACATTCAGAGTGCACAAATCAAAGCGAGTTTTTAAAATTTCCCATGAAGGAAAAGGCACACAATTAATGTTGTCATTTAGTCCTTTTATATACACCTTGACACAAAAACAGAATGTAGAATCTTGAATTGTAGTAAGTTGGTAATATTCAATTCTTTTATTAGGAAGAAATCAAACAACTGAAAAGAGAACTGGATAACTTTGACCCTTCCTTTTTTGAAGAAATTGAGGATCTGAAATACAACTACAATGAAGAAGTGAAAAAAAATATTATCTTGGAGGAGAAATTAAAGAAGCTTTCTGAACAGTTTGGTGTTAAAGTGGATATTTCAGCCAATGTGTCTAGTGATTAAATCCATGTTAAGTATTTTAAGAACTAACACCTAAATTGAGTCAGTAGGCTGTTATATGTAATACCACTTATATGCAAGCCTGATTCTAATTTCTCACCATTGTGAATTAGGACCAGCTTCATTGAAGTTACAATAGTTTGACACCAGAGAGAGAGAAGCAGCAGACTTTTCAAAAAAGTTACTAAAATCTTGTCATTAGTGCTTCAGATCCAATAGATCTAGAAATCAATGTGAAAACTTGTCTTACCACCTCCCCACTTGTTTTGCATATTTTATGCTTTAGTTCAGAAATGACAGCAGGGGAGATCAAAGGATTTGAGCAAAATCCTGGGGTGAGGAAGCCCTTGACTTCAAAGCCAGACCTGCTGCATAACAGAAAGAATTGTAATACTTCAGCAAGGCAATGAACTTTTTTTGTACTTAAATGTAAAGCTAATTTAATTTATTTGAAAACTGTCAATATTTGTATAGATCTAGTGTTGGTGGATGTTTGGTACATGCAGAGCACAGATGTAAATAGAACCAAATTGTGAGAATACACAATTTGTATTGTCTATTTTTCTAAGTTAAGTATTTGAAACATTACTTTACATGCTGCTCTTGATAAAGTTATTTTCTAAACGGTTATGGACTATTTTTTCAAAATAATTAAAACGAGTTTACATTTTACTATTTATGCTAATTTATTAACAAAAAAAACAGTGTCCCAAGAGACTGGATAATGTAAACAATTTCACTACTTGGTTTTCAAGTCCTAGTACCCTACTGCAGCATGGCGGGGGGGTATACAAATAGTGTGGAATGTCTAAATAAAAAAAATTGTCACAATTTTAAACTTTTTTAAAACGTAGGGCCTGATTATGGTCTCAGTTACTGATTTAAATCTGTGTTACTTCACTGATATCATAGAAAGCATTGGGCCCTAAGTCTGGAGCCTAAACCTGAGAATGTTTGAGTTGCAGTCTGACTTCAGAATAAAACTGCAGGCTGTAAAAATTCAGAAACTCTAAAAGTTAGCTGACTTTTCTGTTTGTTTTTAAAACCATCACTATCTGCTTCGCTATACAAGCCCCTGGAAGCAGCTACCATTAAAAACACTGTCCTCCTCTTAGCCCTAACAGCTTCAACATTTCAGGGTCTTTCAAAACCAAAACAGCAAATGTGCTGAAATCTAAGAGAGGGAGATCCATTTTGGATTTGCCTTTACTGCTCTTTTGCTTCATATTATTGATAATATTTATCCTAATCATGTGCATTGTAGCTACAGAGCTACCTATGCCACAATTATTTGCAAAAATATCCACTTGTATTGTAGGCAAAGCAGAAGGAGGTACAATCGTACATATGTGACAAGATTCTTTTTTCTCTTTAAACATCAAACTTTATATCTTTGAGTCTACTGAACCTTTGCCCATCCAGCTTTGAAAAATGGTTAAACAAACATTTTGGTTCAAAGTCACAGTCATATTTGGTCCCATTAACAGCAATGACAACTGGTTGAGAATTCAGATACGTCTCTGGAATTGGCCAGCACATACCAAGATGATGTCGATGGAGCTAAGAAGAGAGAAACAGGAGATCAGTGTAAACATCCTCATACATTTGACCACTTATGACAAATATCCATCACTAGTATCTCAACAGCTAGCTGCTTTGGTCACTGATGTCACATCACTTAGAAAGCTCATAGTTATTGTACACGGTGTGTGAAACTTATGTCAAATTGCTTCTGGAAGTTTGCCATATACCACTTCAAAAACTACTAACTTTCCTACAGCTGAAGTTAAACAACGTGTTTTAGATAGCAGCAGGAATTCAGACCAAGTGAAGAAAAGTAGGGGGAGGGGGATCTCAAAAAAAAAAAAAAATAGGTAGCTACAATTGCAACTGCTGTGATGAAAACTAGGACAGTGTTGTATTTTTTTAGCAGTCATTTTAATGTGATTTAGCAGGTGAATGTGAAAAGAAGCAGACTACATCGCTACGTAGTCCTCCACAAACCACAGTTTGAAGACCATTCTTACAGAAACAATGCCAGCTCATTTTGATTATTATAAAGTGATCCCTTGTTTTATAAGGAACTGTTCTTCTTTGAGTACTTGCATATGTCCATTCCAATACAGGTGTGCATGGCTTCAAGCCACTGACCCACAGAAAAAAATCAATTATGGGCCACACACAAATAAAAAGCAAATTAATTTAGGGTTGTTGGGGTTGTTTTTTGAGAGAGATTTTTTTTTTAAAAAAAACCAAGCCTTAATTGGTAGGTGCTACCGCCACAGGACAAGATAATACCGTGGTCATCCTTTATTTTGTCTGTTTTCAATTAACTGTTCAAACTACTGGCATAATTTATTTAGGGTGGAGGCAGGAGTTTTATACACTATTACTGAATATTTGCTATTATGCTAAGACATTTGTGTGCTCTTATTGGCATCCACCTTAGAGACATTGAAGGGGGGTGGAACCTTTACTGAAAAGTACAATGGAAAGCAATGTATAGGATAATGGCAGGTGGATTTACCTTCATCAGCATAAATGACTAGAGCAGTTTGGAGGTTAATCTGTCTTTATAACAGTTAATAAATACCGTAAGTATTGTAAGGAGTCCAATACAGTTTGACAAACTACATCACACAGCCGTTACAAAAAGGTACAGCTGCTGGGCAAGAGAGCTGTGTGTTCTGGCTACAACGAGAAGTGGTATGTGGAGTGCTGGAGCCCTCCTGCCCCTGGAAAGAAACTGGGTAAGAAGCTGTACTGGGAACAAAGATAGATGACTAGTGTCTAACTCACAGTTTATGTTGAAAATTATCACAAACTGGGCTTGTGAGGAGCTGATCAAAGCTGTCAAGTGCTAATTTGAAACATGATCTCACAAAGTAGCTAAACTGATTCTCACCCAATTAGAAGCAGCAGTGCATATTGTATTTTAATCCCTTGTGCCTTTTACACTAGTAGTTTTGTCCTTGAAGTGTTTCTTCTGCACAAGTGTGGGTTTTTTTTGTTTTATGTTTTGAGGAGTGCAGATTCACTCATGACATTCTAAATGGTTACCTTGATTAAATGTCCATCATTACAGTGCCATACAATTCCTTCAATTTTACCCTCTGTGCAGCTTTCAAACCAAGATAATATATCACTGTGCTTCAGCATAGGTGGATTCTTTATTTCAAATGCTCCATGTGGTACAAGAAGATGGAGAGGGTGCTTCTTACTTCCTAATCCTTTATATAAAAAAAAAAAATTAACCTGTTAAATCATGTAGTCACTCAAGTCAAAATTTCCCTTATTTTTATTAATTACAGCTACATTAAGAATGCTGTCACAGAAGATTTCTGTCAGATACACAGGGCTGGCCTATAAAACACATTGGGTGAAATCCAGACGCAGCTGAAATAAATGGAAATTTTTCCATTGACTTCTACAGAGACAGGATTTCATCCCTGCTTTTCAGCAACAGAAGTAGATTTCCTGTCCTGGGTGAAGTGGGATATTAATTTTTATTTTCATATTAGGGAGACATAACAAGTCTTCACAATCTTCTGATTCCACTGTAACTTCTTGCCCCATGCAATATTATGACATTACAAATGTAAGCCAACAGAAGTATAGAAGTATATATAGGCCATATCTCAGTTTAAAAAATACAGTTTCTAGGAAATTAAATAATCACCTCTCCAGTTTGCATGGCAAGCTGCATCTAAAAAAACAGAGGTTTTTTGTTTTTTAAGAAAACTCGTGTGTAGATAGATATCTTTGATTTTTGCCATGACTCCAAATAGGTCCCATGACAGCACTACTATCTTATTAGAATCCAAAGGAACACCACCTTGACATGCTTACCACAGAAAAAAACTCAATTTCGCATCTAGTTCTTAAACTGTGATTTACCATTAATATACTATTGTGGTGAGATAGGCAAACAATAAGCTTTATATATTTAAGATCTACAGTTACCAAATGAATACTAAATTTAATTAGAACATACGAAGTGTCTCTTGCAAGCTACGAGATTTCTGCTTCAATATGCTCCAAAGAGCCACAAGTTAAGACTACTTGACACAATACTCCTGGGAGAATTCTGCACCACTGCACACATGCAGAATTCATGTCCCCCACAGATTCCCCACTCCTACCCGCCCTGACAGAATATGCACATCTCCTGCAGAATGTTTCAATTACACCTTTCATCCACCAGGGAATGCTATGGTACCAGAAGAGAGGGCAGCTAGCTCACAAGCTGGAGCAGGGAGGGGTCAGAGGCTGCCTTTCTCACAGCATCCTGCCTGCAGGGCCACAGAACATGGTGGGGGATGGATAGAGTGGGGCACACAGGGCTGCTGGGGGGGGGGATGTCACAGGAACTAGGGGGGTGATAGCATTGAGCCAGGGGCTCAATAGGAGCAGGGGGGGCTACAGGGCCACATGGGGACATGTGCAGATATGCCTGGCTGAATGGGAGAGGTGCAGGGAACACTGGGATGGGCATATTTGCCTGACTGAATGGGAGAGATTAGGGTCAGCCGGGGTCTGCATGGGGGAGGCTCCCCAACATTCCTCCCCTCAGAAAAACAACCCTGTTCCATATTTCTCCCACCCACACCCAACGACTCTCCAGGTTCACTTGAATCATAGACTTTAAGGTCAGAAGGGACTATTATGATAGTCTATTCTGACCTCCTGCACAATGCAGGCCACAGAATCTCACCCACCCACTCTTCTAACAACCCCCTAACCTATGTCTGAGCTGCTGAAGTCCTCAAATGGTGGTTTAAAGACTTCAAGGTGCAGAGAATCCTCCAGCAAGTGACCTGTGCCCCACGCTGCAGAGGAAGGCGAAAACCCCCCAGGGCCTCTGCCAATCTGCCCTGGAGGAGAATTCCTTCCCAACCCCAAATATGGCGATCAGTTAAACCCTGAGCATGTGGGCAAGACTCACCAGCCAGACACCCAGGAAAGACTCCTCCTCTCTCCCTCAGCTGTTCCATTACCCCTAAATCCCACAAGCCTTTCCACTGCTTCTGAGGAGTATGAGAAATGTGTTTCTGTATTCTAGTTTAAATGAATTATTATTCAAAGTTCTGTATTAATATGCTTAGCCAGGAATCTGTCAAAAAAACATTTGCTGAATCTTTTTTGTTGTCTGTATGGTTACAGACATAATTACTGGCAGGTATTTTGAAATAAATTACCAAAATAATTGAGACTAGCGGGATTATATTGTTATTTTGACAAATAAAATATGCAGAATTTTGCAGAACTTCAAAATATTGTGCGCAGAATGTTTAATTCTTTGGTGCTGAATTCCCCCAGGAATATAACAAACTTCATGTGTCGTTACTGAAATGATAATAGGGATGGTGTAGTAGAACTATAGCATACTCTTCCTGCCATGCGAAGACAAAAGCTGTTATTCTGGGAATAAACTGTTACAAGTAAGCACATGTAACACTCCAAAGCCTATTTAACCTGCTCATTTTTAAACTGCGTTATAAAAGATTCAAGAACGATTTGAAGGATCAAAAGGAAGTAAGTTCCACTGTGCATGGGCCTTTTCTTTTTGCCTGTCAGTAAACTATCACACAGTGATGTTTTAAAATATTGATTTTATTAAAAGAATGTCATAACCCTGTTGTAGCTGAGATCAAAAATATTTCCAAGATATTTTATAATATGAAGTCCTCCTTGGCATACATAAGTAATATTAGGAGCTCATAAAAATGCTACTGAAGAATAAAGTTTTGCTTTTGGAACATAAAAAATTGCACCAAATAGCAGGTGTTTAAAAAAAAAAAAGTCTTCAAAGAAGAGCACCAGCTTCTCCCCCCAAAGCCCTTCAGCACATAATCATAAATCGGAGGCGATCTATTTTGTTCTAAGTATTTCCAATGAAGTGCAATTTAATATTTGTTTCCCAAGTGGTGTTGCACCACTCTTTGGTTCTGAGAAAAGAGGTCCGTTTAAATGGAAAACAAATGCATATGCCCCAGTCATTCATCCAACTTCACTGCAGCAGCAGTTTGTCTCAACCCAAAGGGAAATTTTTTTTGTGGATGCCTCTTATTAAAAGTTAGCAGCACATCACTGACTGGCTTTGGAAAGTGGAGCAAACATTGTCCCTGCTAGTTCAAGGTTATGTCTTCACTAAAAGAAAAAAAAAAAATGTGGTTTTGCATTATGATAGCTATCTTGATGTAAAGTCATAGTGAACACATAGCCCGGGTAGTTTTTACCTGAATATAACTAATTAAGGTCAACCCAGGTGGAAGGCACAGAGACTTAGCTACGCAGAGGTAACAAACTACAGTACTGTCTCAACTTAGCTAACCTGTAAAAATGCAGCTATTGATTGCAGTGAAGACATAGCTGTAGTCTTGCATGGAGGAGAAGTATCTTAGCCCTGATCTACACTAGGCGGGGGGATCGATCTCAGTTACGCAACTTCAGCTATATGAACAACATAGCTGAAGTCGACATACTTAAATCAACTGACTGTGGTGTCTTCACCGCAGTGAGTCGACTGCTGGCACTCCCCTGTTGACTCTGCCTGCGCCTCTCGCAGTGCTAGAGTACAAGAGAGCACTCAGGGGTCGATTTATCGCATCTAGACTAGACACGGTAAATCGATCCCCACTGGATCGATCGCAGCCCTCCGATCCGGTGGGTAGTGAAGACATACCCTTTGGAATTACATGCAGCAGGTTGGAAGGGGAGAATGAGATAGTTAAAAAGACTGTATGCATTATGTGGAAACTGCCAATCACTGAAGTATCTAAAAATATCTCTAAACTCCACCCTTTGGGCACTACTGTAGCTATCCCCTCATTTTCTTTTTTAAAGAGAGTTATACCGGGGACCCCTCAGGGGATCACGAGGTTATTACATAGAGGGGTCATGAGCGGTCAGCCTCCACCCCAAACACTGCTTCACCTCCAGCATTTATAATAGGATTAAATATTTTTTAAAAGTGTTTCTAATTTATAAAGGCGGGAGGGTCGCACTCAGAAGCTTGCTGTGTAAAAGGGGTCACCAGTACAAAAGTTTGAGAACCACTGGGTTATAATATGTTAATAAGCCATGTTGGCAACATACAAGTTGCTTTTAATTCATGGAGCTTAGTGAAGTAATTCCAATCTCTTATTTTGCAAGTAAAAAATGCCATACCTTTCACACTCAGAACACATTAAAATATTTAAGGTATTAATGAGTGTTAAACAACAACACATGCTATGCTTACCATATGGATTTGCATTAATATTAGTTCCAATAAGCTCCAGGGTTTGTTCCAAAAGGTCTGATAATGGCACGGAACTGATTTCCAAACGTCCAGGATCATCAGCATGGCACTTCAATATAAGGGCTATTTCTGCCTCATAATTAACAACAGATGAGTGCCAGCGATATTGTTTGCTATTTTTCTCCACTGGCACCCAACCTATGAGAAAACATGCCATTTTACTTCTTGTCAAGGCACATTAAAAGCTGTACATGCATTAGAAAGTAGCTATAAACTATAGCATTCTACTAATATGAAGAGCTACATACCTAATTATATTTTTACAAGGAAAATAAACTTATCCCAAGGACAAAGTTACATTGTACCTCAAAGAAATGTGTCAAAGGAATTTAACAGGAACAACTGTGTCTTTTGGCTCAAAGCTTTGCAAATCAGTGTGGCCAAATGCCACAGGAAAAAAATGTTTCTATGACAGCAGAACAAAGCACGACTGAACAGTGAGTAAATGACATGTTAGAAAGGAACTTTCTGAGTATGGTGCTATGCAGTGTAGTTGTAGCCATATCGGTCCCAGGATATTGGAAAGGCAAGGTCAGTGAGGTAATATCTTTTATTGGACCAACTTCTGTTGGTGAGAGAGACAAGCTTTTGAGCCACTCAGAGCTTTTTTCAGGTCTGGGAAAGGTACTCCCAGTGTCACAGCAAAATTCAAGGTGGAACAGATTGTTTAGCATAAGCAGTTTGCACAAACTGTAAGGGATCATTCAAGGCAGAGTGGCCCGTTAACACCTCTGCGGTCACAGGACAAAGAGAGGGGGTTAGTGTTCTAATAAGCCATAAATCCAGCATCTCTGTTCAGTCCACATTTTTAGTGTCTAGCAGAGTAATGAATTTAAGCTCCCAGGCTTGTCTTTTGAAAGTGTTGTGCAGGTTTCCTTTGAGGATGAGGGATGGATAAGATCAGATATAGAGTGATCACTTCGTGAAAAGGGTTAATCCGCAGGTGTGAGATCATTAGAGCATGAAGGGATTGGTTTCACCCACACAATCGTTATTCAAGCAGTTAGTGCTCTGGATGAGGTACACCATATCTTGGGATAGGCATGTGTAGGATCAATGAATCTTGAAAGGTGTGGTGTGGGTGGTGTTGATCATTGTAGCAGTGGAGATGCGTCTTCAGGTTTTGCATCTGTTTTGGCAGGGTCTGGTGCCACTGAGTCCTGTTCTGTGGGTATTTAACTCTGGGCCTAATGAAGCAGAGAAAAATCCCCTTTTCTTTAAGACAGACTGTATGGTATATACCTGGAATGTGTCCATTTTCATCGGGCAAAGGGTTTCCACTCGATTGCTGGATTTCCTTTGCTGGAATCCAGCATTCTGGGACAGGTCTGAAGTCTTCTTCAATATTCCAAATAAATTCTAAAAATAAAAATGTTAAATATTTATTTTGTGACAAAATTTTAGCTAATTCTATTATCTTACCTTCTTTCAAAAGTAAACATTCAAATAATCTGACATAGGAAGAGTACCAGCATGAGGTCTAATCTTTTGTTGTTGTTTTTTGTTCAATTTTTGTTTTTTTAACTAATTTGGTCTACTAAGATATTTAGGCAAAGAATTTCCATTCCATTCCCACAATCCTGGACTTCTGGGGCTGCTCTCCTCTCTGCAGCTCACGGAGGGAGAGCAGCCTTTTAGCGCTGAACAGTCTGGCCAGAACACCTCTGTTCCTGCTTGCTGCCAGATTCTCTGCCACTGCAGCAGCAGACAGTAGCAGGTTCTTTTGCTCCTGCCCTTTCTACCTCTATTTTAACTTCTTTGCTCAGAATTCCTCCCCCTCCCTGAGTCAGTTAACCCTTTGGGAGTAAAACTCTCCCTGAACCACCACTGCATTGTCTCCCTGCTTGTTCCTCCAATTAGTGCTCTATATCTGAGGCAGCCTCCTGAGAAACAGGCAGTGACTTGTGCCCCACTTGCACTCAGCCTTCCATCTCTAACTCTGTTAGGTCCTGGTGCTACAAGCTGGATAGGGAGGTGGGGTCCCTACCGACCAAGGCAACCATGACTCCAGCGAGGAAAAAACAGGCAAGGAACCTCAGTGCAGAACAGCGAGAGGGTCCAAAAGCAAGGTGGACCCTGACCACTCGACTCATGGGTTAAGTCCCAGGGGCCAGCCACGGATGTCTAACTGCAGTATAGACATATCCGCTGACAATGAGTTCCTTCTCCGAGGAACAATGGGACTGAGTGGGAAGGATTGTGAGACAGATCTTTCGAGAGGGTCTTCAAGTCTTAAGGAAGGCAAGCCACAAAAGACCTCACCAAAGCCACAGCAGAGTTTCTGCACTCCCAAAGCGCATTCAAAAGGCTTTAAAAAAAAAAAAAACCTAAAAAAGCAAAAAAGGGAAAGAAAAAGCAATAAAAAAAAAATCCAGAAGTTATGAGTCCTCTGATTCCTCTTCCTCCCCCACTGAGGAAGATGAGCTTTCTGACTCTGAAACCTAAGCATGCTCCTGTGAGTAAGCTTCAGAGTAAATTTCTCCCCGCAAAATCCTCATATATGGCTGCAATACCCTTTCGCTCCTCCCTTCGAGGAAGTGATTACGGATGAACAGAACAAGCCTGATAAAGGAAAGCATATTCACAACATCGACCTCAGACTCTACAACATTCAAGAACCCAAGGGCTCTATTACTGATACACCAGAAGTTGATGCCAGTGTAGCGTCCCTCACCAAGGATATGATTATTTCCTCAGAAGGGGAGTTCAAGCCTAAGGAACCCACGGATAGAAAAATGAAGGCCACCCTTAAAATGGACTTTGAAGCTTCCTCCACCACTCTTCAAGTGCCCCTGGTGGCCATCTGCTTTGCAAGAGCATCTTTTTCCTGGTTGTAAGATCTCAAGGCCTTTAAAGGACAGAGATAACCTTGACTTTTACTCCGCTTAAAAGAACTCTTCCTAGAAACAGTGTTTGTAACTGATGCTTCAGTGGATGCAATGAGGTCCTCAAGCCCAAGCTGTGACTTCCAGCTTAGTAGCCAGGTGCCACCTATGGCTCCAACCGTAAGCATGTCTTATGCTGAAGCCAAGTTTACAGTCTCCCTCCTTTTTTGAGAAAAGCTGGATACAGTGGTTGCCGACAATGTGGCTAAATCCAAATATTCTCTCCCTTCCCCACTAAGTGCCCATAGAAAAGAACAGAGACTGGCATTCAGAAAGAGGTGCAACTTTCTCTCCTCTTCCTCACAGAGAGTCAACAAATTCCCCAAAGGAAACAGAGGAATTGGGGACCAGGGAGTGTAGGAGCAGGATTTTATATTTTTACTATGAGAATTAATGTATGTCTTGATTTCATCCTGCTAGCCCTCCCCATTTAAATAGCAGAAAGGAATGACCCTCTGGGACTATGAGATTCTGTTTTCCCATATGCATTACAATTAGGACCTGTTATAAAGTTTAGTTAATAAGAGACAGGATTTTGTATTGTGTCTATGTTAATTACATTAAAGGAATGTTGAAGGCCTGAGCACAATGTAAACTGTTTTTGACCACAAGATTTAGTCTTAGTAACGATAAACATGAACTGGTAAGACTGTGTGCATGGTGTGAGAGACTGAAAAGCATATGCTAACTGTTGTATTTGCGTTTATTGTAAATACAACAGTTAGCATATGCTTTTCAATCACACACACACACACACACACACCATGCACGCAGTCTTACCGTTGATGTTTACAGTTACCAGTCCAGAGTCTGGATCAATCTAGTGATCCAGCCAGATTGGTCGCAGAGGGGAGCAGGGCTCTGTCGGTCACTATCCGATGCTCCTGGAGTGTGGCAAGATGAATCCAAAGTCTCATGGCCAAGCACCCTGTTCTTATAGTCTTTTTTCTCTGTTGAAGTCTATGGATTTTGCTGTGTCAGTTTCTGACCGGTTACTCCTTGATTGGTGTTAACATTTCAAAACACCTTTGAGAGGGTCATCCTGTCGTGGTTTTGATTTAATCAATTGTCTTTAGGGGTGCCAGCCTTCCCCTCAGGGTCGTCAATCTGCCCTTCCTTCATTATAGATCGTTCTTTTCTGCTATTCAAATGGGGAGGGCTAGCAGGATGAAATCAAGACATACATTAA
Source organism: Lepidochelys olivacea (assembly GCF_965140295.1). Classification (NCBI taxonomy): domain Eukaryota; kingdom Metazoa; phylum Chordata; order Testudines; family Cheloniidae; genus Lepidochelys; species Lepidochelys olivacea. Next base: position 275,277,094 of record NC_140411.1, read on the forward strand.
TTCTTATAGTGCAAATATAAAATCCTGCTCCTACGGGGGAGGAGGGGGGAGAAACAGTTCAGAGTGACCTCAGCCTCCCTGAAATCCACTCTATGACAAAGATCTCATGTGTCTTTACCCAGAGCTGAAGCCAGGGGAGAGGATTTCTCATTTTGTAAAGAAATCGTTTTCATCAACCACAGACAAGTAGATGAGGGAAATAATAAGCTAGGGATACTCCCACAAGCTGTGGACTCCACTCCATCCATCCTTCATCCATTCAACCCAGCTCTAATGACCAGAAAGTCTGATCCAGAATGAAATATCTTATCTTCTGGACATGAGCGTGAGAGTGTGTTCCCTCAGAATAAAGTTTCTCCAGATTTTACTGTCTTCTTCACTGCACAGAAGTGCACAGGGGGTATTTAAGCTGTTCTTGACATCAAAAGTGGATGAAGAAAATGAAGTTTCAGGAGGAGACCCTGCCCACCAATGTCATCGCTGTCTTGAGGGACTTCTTTACTTCAGTAGATCTAGCAGATACGTATTTTCATATCCCCATCAGACAGTGTCACTGCAGACGTCTGAGGGTTGCCTATGGCAGGAAAGATTATCAGTACCAAACTCTCCTATTCAGCTGGTCATCAAGCCCCAGGGTTTTTACAAAGATGATGTTGATGATAATAGCCACAGCCAGTGAGGTCACAGTGAACTCACCTGTACCCTTTCCTGGACAACATCCTGATCAGAGTTCCAGCACAGTCAGCAGCACACAAGGGCTATGTTTCAGACCCTCTTCAGATCTCTTCCAGGTGCATGGCTTCATCATAAACACCAAGAAAAGCGCTCTGGTTCCACCCAGGAATTTATTTTCTTACTCCAGTGCTGCAGACATAGCTCTATGCCTTGAATTGCTAGGACTCCTTGTGCGGTGTATGAGGAACACTCCATAGGTGCAATCATGCATCAGAAGTCTTCAGCCTTTGTACTAAATGTGTGGGACCACTCCCCAGAACACATGAAAGAAGAAGTGGGACCGCTAAAAACTGAGGATGGAGTGGAGGTCAAGGATAATCTAGGCATGGCCCAATATCTAAACAAATACTTTGCCTCAGTCTTTAATAAGACTAAAGAGGATCTTAGGGATAATGGTAGCATGATAAATGGGAATGAGGATATGGAGGTAGACATCACCATATCTGAGGTAGAAGCGAAACTCAAACAGCTTAATGGGACTAAATCGGGGGGCCCAGATAATCTTCATCCAAGAATATTAAAAGAATTGGCACAAGAAATTGCAAGCCCATTAGCAAGAATTTTTAATGAATCTGTAAACTCAGGGGTTGTACCGTATGATTGGAGAATTGCTAACATAGTTCCTATTTTTAAGAAAGGGAAAAAAAGTGATCCAAGTAATTATAGGCCTGTTAGTTTGACATCTGTAGTATGCAAGGTCTTGGAAAAAATTTTGAAGGAGAAGGTAGTTAAGGACATTGAAGTCAATGGTAAATGGGACAAAATACAACATGGTTTTACAAAAGGTAGATCGTGCCAAACCAACCTGATCTCCTTCTTTGAGAGAGTAACAGATTTTTTAGATAAAGGAAACGCAGTGGATCTAATCTACTTAGATTTTAGTAAGGCGTTTGATACTGTGCCACATGGGGAATTATTAGTTAAATTGGATAAGATGGGCATCAATAGGAAAATTGAAAGGTGGATAGGGAATTGGTTAAAGGGGAGACTACAACGGGTCCTACTGAAAGGTGAACTGTCAAGTTGGAGGGAGGTTACCAGTGGAGTTCCTCAAGGATCAGTTTTGGGACCAATCTTATTTAATCTTTTTATTACTGACCTGGGCACAAAAAGTGGGAGTGTGCTAATAAAGTTTGCAGATGATACAAAGCTGGGAGGTATTGCTAATTTAGAGAAGGACAGGGATACCCTACAGGAGGATCTGGATGACCTTGTAAACTGGAGTAATAGGAATAGGATGAAATTTAATAGTGAGAAGTGTAAGGTCATGCATTTAGGGATTAATAACAAGAATTTTAGTTATAAGCTAGGGACGCATCAACTAGAAGTAACGGAGGAGGAAAAGGACCTTGGAGTATTGGTTGATCATAGGATGACTATGAGCTGCCAATGTGATATGGCTGTGAAAAAAGCTAATGTCGTCTTGGGATGCATCAGGAGAGGTATTTCCAGTAGGGATAAGGAGGTTTTAGTACCGTTATATAAGGCACTGGTGAGACCTCACCTGGAATACTGTGTGCAGTTCTGGTCTCCCATGTTTAAGAAGGATGAATTCAAACTGGAACAGGTACAGAGAAGGGCTACTAGGATGATCCGAGGAATGGAAAACTTGTCTTATGAAAGGAGACTCAGGGAGCTTGGCTTGTTTAGCCTAACTAAAAGAAGGTTGAGGGGAGATATGATTGCTCTCTATAAATATATCAGAGGGATAAATACCAGAGAGGGAGAGGAATTATTTAAACTCAGTACCAATGTGGACACAAGAACAAATGGATATAAACTGGCCACTAGGAAATTTAGATTAGAAATTAGACGAAGGTTTCTAACCATCAGAGGAGTGAAGTTTTGGAATAGCCTTCCGAGGGAAGTAGTGGGGGCAAAAGATCTATCTTGCTTTAAGATTAAACTCGATAAGTTTATGGAGGAGATGGTATGATGGGATAACATGGTTTTGGTAATTAAATATTCATGGTAAATAGGCCCAATGGCCTGTGATGGGTTTTTAGATGGGGTAAGATCCAAGTTACCCGGGAAAGAATTTTCTGTAGTATCTGGCTGATGAATCTTGCCCATATGCTCAGGGTTTAGCTGATCGCCATATTTGGGGTCGGGAAGGAATTTTCCTCCAGGGCAGATTGGAAGGCCCTGGAGGTTTTTCGCCTTCCTCTGTAGCATGGGGCACGGGTCACTTGCTGGAGGATTCTCTGCTCCTTGAGGTCTTCAGACTACAATTTGAGGACTTCAATAGCACAGACATAGGTGTGAGGTCTTTTTTAGGAGTGGTGGGTGAAATTCTGTGGCCTGCATTGTGCAGGAGGTCAGACTAGATGATCATAATGGTCCCTTCTGGCCTAAATATCTATGAATCTATGAATCTATGAAATATCAAGTACAAATTCCAACATATGTATTCAACTCCTTACAGCGGTGGTCAGCCCATGGCAATAACCCCAATGATATGCTCATCTGCCTTACAGATCCTTTAGTCCTTACTACTGACTCCAGCCTAGAAGCCCGGGGAGCTCACTTGAAGACCCAAATAGCACAGGACCTCTAGACTGAAGTACTCAAGCAGCTTCAGCTAACAGCCTGGTTATTGAGAATGAGACATTCTAGTACTTCTGTCTGTCCTCCACACTCATTGACTGCTTTCATCTAGCAGAGTCTCAATACTAAAGCGTACTCCTCTGTCTGGTCAGGATTCAACAATTCATGCCAGGAACACAATGCAAATCTCAGAAATCCAGGAATTCCAATCATTCTAGACTTTCTCTGTTCTTAGTTGCATGTTATTCACAGGATCCTCACACTCTCTGCAGTCAATCCACGGGTGGCCAGAGTCCTTCAAGCAGTCTGATTAGCCAGGCCACTCTTCCCAAAATGAGACTTTCTGCTATTTCTGTGCGCCCTGACAAGCCTCTGATTTCAGCGTTAGCCTTTTATTTATCCATAAGACTTATTTCTTAATAGCAGTTACATCTGCCAGGGGAGTGCCTGTGCTGGCACCCTTATCTATACGGGAGCCTTACTGCACGTTCCATGGAGCCAAGGCAATACTCAGGACACCAGAATCCTTTCTTTGAAGGTAAGCTGTTCCTCCCACACTTCCCAAGTGTTACTCGCACAATATAGGGCACCCCGCCTATATCCTTCCAAGGGCTCAAGATGTGACCCTGTCAATTTAGGCACCCCAACTTTCCCTACCAAAGGATCAGGGTGTAAGGCACCTACCCTTTCCTATGGGCTCAGGGAGAAACCTGGCCAATTTAAGTACCTGCCCTTTCCCATGGGGATCAAGGCTCTACGGATCTGCAAGATCTTTTCCCAGTGAAAGAGCCTTACACAGCTGTGCTCTAAACATCTATTTCAGGGGTTGGCAACCTTTCAGAAGTGGTGTGCCAAGTCTTCATTTATTCACTGTAATTTAAGGTTTCATGTGCCAGTAATACATTTTTAACGTTTTTAGAAGGTCTCTCTATAAGTCTATATTATATAACTAAACTATTGTTATATGTAAATAAGGTTTTTAAAATGTTTAAGAACCTTCATTTTAAAATTAAATTAAAATGCAGATCTTATCAGTTTAGTATGATCATTGCCCTTGCTTTTCCTTGCTGAGTTTTCCAATGTCTGCAAATAGATTATCTTCTTTGGGGAGAGAAAGGTTCCATTCATCCAGGACGGCGGCTGGTGTCCCGGACTGGTGGCTGGTGTCCCGGACCAGCGGCGGGCTGAGCGGGGCCAGCGGATGGAACCCTAGGCCAGCAGCAGGCCAGCAGATGGAACCCCAGGCCGGCAGCAGAATGCCACTGAAAATCAGCTTGCGTGCCATAGGTTGCTGATCCCTGATCTATTTATTAGCAACACACACAGAATACATATACCAAGCAAACTTCTTATGCTCATCACTCCCAATATAGACAAAGTTCACCCGATCGCCAGTCAGGATCCACTCATCTGGGGGTTTCTGGTGATGCCTATGCACGTCACTGTTGTGCAGAGAGGTCAGAGTTCCAGCAGCTTGATGTTGAACTGCAGTCCAGAAATGGTTCCCAAAGAGCACCGTTTTTCATTTATATTATATAGGTACAGCTAGCTACCTCCTTCAAATGCACTAAACCTATCACATTATACCACATCCCTAAATAACAAAAAAATTTACCAATTACATACTGGCACCTATGTGTCCTCCTTTCTGCCCAAGTTTTTTTTACATTTTATCTTTCATGCACAATTTGTAACTTAATTGTGACCTTCTCCGTTTATGAAGATGGTCAGCATAAAAATGCTGGTTAGAGCTTATCTTATCATTTGTTGAATCTCTTTCTGTATCCTCCCTAATTTTCCAGCGCCTGTGTGTCTCTACTTTACGAGGGTGGTGGCTACAACACTTGTTAGGAACATTCCTGAGGTGTGGGTGCTTTATCAGCAGCAGAACATTCTTTTTTTCAATTTTAGTGGTGAACTCCCTGAGTTTCACCTAAAGCTGGTTTAATATTGGTGGAGGAGGGATGGAGGAGAGTGATACTGATGAGGTCTCAGGCCTACACAAGAGGATGGGCATCCTTCACTCTGTCCAAAACAACAGCAGCCAACTAAAAAAGGCACGACATCTTACATGTCAAAAGAGCATTGAAAATCTCTCAAACATACAGAATCCACAAAAATATCAGGCTCCCTATTCATGTCTTTCTACCCAAAATGTCAAGTACTCAGAGCTCTCCAAGTCCTCCAACACTAGATGGATTAGACTATGTATTGTGGAAGCCTACAAATCATCAGAGGCTCCTGTCCCAGAAGAGATCAAGGCGCACTTCATGAGATCATTAGCAACCTCCTGGGTGGAACAAGCAACTGCATCCACTGCTGAAATCTGCAAAGCAGCCACTTGGTCTACAGCCAACCCCTTCATTTAGCATTGCAGAAAATAGAAGGTCCATGATGTAGAGGCCTCCTTTGGCAGGAAGAAGATGCAACCGGTGGCCCAGAAATAAATACAGACTCACAAAAAGTGGGGTACTTCTTTCCTACCAAACTTTTGTTTCATAACCTCCCTTCATATGTTCACTGCTTTCTACTTTCCAGATGTCCAGCACTGTGAGAGATGCTAGGCTGCAGAATGGAAAACTTCTGACTGATAATTTCTTTTTTGCTAGCAGCATCTCCCAAAATTCTAGTCACCCTGGATAGTTCATGAGTCAAAGGTCAGATATTAAGTGGAATCTTTACCATATGACCATATTCCTTGGTCTAATGTACATAGCTATTCCATTATTCCCTGAATGTTTTTTAATAATGATGTTATGCAAATTTTTCATCTTGGGAATAACTCATCTGGCAGCAAGCCGGAGCAGAAGGGCTGTGGCCAGACGGCAAAACTAAAACTCTGATCTGCCTCTGAGAGCTGCAAAGAGAGGACAGCAGCCCCATCTTTCAATAAGGGAAGGAGGAGAACCCAGGGAGGACAGCAGTCCCATCTTCAAAAAAGGGAAGAAAGAGAATCCAGGGAACTACAGACCGGTCAGCCTCACCTCAGTCCCTGGAAAAATCACGGAGCAGGTCCTCAAAGAAACCATTTTGAAGCACTTGGAGGAGAGGAAGGTAATCAGGAACAGTCAACATGGATTCATCAAGGGCAAGTCATGCCTGACCAACCTGATTGCCTTCTATAATGAGGTAACTGGTTCTGTGGATATGGGGAAAGCAGTGGACATGATATATCTTGACTTTAGCAAAGCTTTTGATACAGTCTCCCACAGTATTCTTGCCAGCAAATTAAAAAAGTATGAATTGGATGGATGGATGGACTATAAGGTGGACAGAAAGATGGCCATCTTGTCGGGCTCAACGGGTAGAGATCAACGGCTCTGTGTCTAGTTAGCAGCCAGTATCAAGCAGAGTGCTCCAGGGGTCGATCCTGGGACCAGTTTTGTTCAACATTTTATTAATGATCTGGATGATGAGATGGATTGTACCCTCAGCAAGTTCACAGATGACACTAAGCTAGGGAGAGAGGTAGATATGCTGGATGATAGGGATAGGGTCCAGAGCGACCTAGACAAATTAGAGGATTGGGCCAAAAGAAATCTGATGAGGGTCAACAAGGACAAGTACAGAGTCCTGCACTTAGGACGGAAGAATCCCACGCACCGCTGCAGGCTAGCGACCGACTGGCTAAGCAGCAGTTCTGCAGAAAAAGACCTGGGGATTACAGTGGATGAGAAGCTGGATATGAATCAGCAGTGTGCCCTTGTTGTCAAGAAGACCACTAGCATATTGGGCTGCATTAGTAGGAGCATTGCTAGCAGATCAAGGGAAGTGATTATTCCCCTCTATTCAGCAGTGGTGAGGCCACATCTGGAGTATTGCGTCCAGCTTTGGGCTCCCCATACAGAAAGGATGTGCACAAATTGGAGAGAGTCTATTGGAGAGCAACAAAAATTATTAGGGGACTGGGGCACATGACTTACGAGGAGAGGCTGAGGGAACTGGGTTCGTTTAGTCTGCAGAAGAGTGAGGGGGGATTTGAAAGCAGCCTTCAACTACCTGCAGGGGGGTTCCAAAGAGGATGGAGATTGGCTGTTCTGTTCTCAGACAGAACAAGGAGCAATGGTCTCAAGTTGCAGTGGGGGAGGTCTAGGTTGGATATTAGGAAACACTATTTCACTAGGAGGGTGGTGAAGCACTGGAATGGGTTACCTAGGAGGTGGTGAAATCTCCATCCTTAGAGGTTTTTAAGGCCTGGCTTGACAAAGGTGGATGGGCTTGATTTAGTTGGTGCTGGTCCTGCTTGAAGCAGGGAGCTGGACAAGATGACCTCCTGAGGTCTCTTCCAATCCTAATCTTCTATGATTCTAGACATCCAGAATTGTGGGAGATGCAGCTAGCAGAAAGGAAATTTTTGATAAGAAATTTTCTGTTCTAGTCATGAATTTCCATTCTAGCAAAAGAAATACCATGGAGCAATGAAGGAGACATACACTAGGAAAAAGTTTTAGTATTTAATACTAGCCCAGAGTGAGGAACAAGTGACCAATTAGCCAAAATTATAACGATGGTACACGGAGATAAGTAAAGTCATAATAGCATTTGAAATGAAATATAGAAGTTTTGAGCCGGATCACTAATATTTCAACATAATACTAGTTTTGTTTAACCAAAGGTCTCTCTCTTTTAAAGAAATGCTTCAATTACCAAGAGAAAAAAAAAAAAAAAAAGAGAAAAAAACCCTCACTGACCTTTTGAGTCTTCCATTGAATACAGGAATCTTTTAAACCTTTTCTCAGACAGTTTGTTGGGTTTTCTATCCAACCTGGCCCAAAGATACGGCTGCCCTACAGGTTTCAGAATTAGGAAAACAACAGCTTGTTTAGATAATAGCATGCAGGACAGGATTTCTCCCATTGAAATGGACAGTTTAACATGAGAAGTAAAATATCCAGCAGTAAATATTCTATTTCCTCCTGCCTTCAAAAAAAAAAAAAAAAAAAAAAAAGAGTCATATAAAAAGAGGACATATTTAAATTGAGGTTAATTTGCTCACTTGTCAGAAAACCTAAGAGCACTATGAACAGTACCTTGCTTAATATGATGCACAAACTGCTTGAAATATATATTTAAAAACCACAAAACGGATATATGCATATTCAAAATATACTTTCAGTAGAAAGCGAGAACAGGAGGAATTTTCAAGGGTTCATCAGGTATTCATTGAACCACACTTTTTCCTCACACCTCTGCAAATAAAATACCGTTTATCGGACTTTCTGAGAAAAAAAAAATTCTAATGACAAAATGCCAACCAGGTAGAATAGTTTTCTTTGGCTACCAGGTTAATTTAAACTGGATCATTTTCACCTGGACTTTAGTTTCACAAACTATACGAAAATCCAGAACAATTTTACAGATAGGTGTATCTTCTATAAAATTACAGTAAACTTACATTATCAGTTAATGCATATTTTATAGTAAAGCCATTATTTTTTTAATGAATCTGAATTTCCCAGATACAGGAATGCAATAAAATGAAAATTATGTACAACTTATGGGTACAAATCAACATGAGACGTCTACATACAAATCTTCCGTATTACCTTTATAGGTTGTTACGTAACAGCAGGTTCCATCCACCTTCTCAGTTGGAATTGCATTGTATATATCTGCATCTAACGCCTTTCGATTTATGGTTTCAGTTGCCAAAACTTTAAATGACTGAAAAGACAACAATTATTTAAACCTCAGTCCATAACTTCCTATATGGACTCTAATATATTATAATTGACATCCACAAACCCAGAATCTTTTTTTTATTCCTAGTTTCTAATATTGCCTAAGAATGCAACTATTTCACAATATATTACAAATCTGAAAATGCATCAAGGCAAAGGAATAAAACTTTCACACCTGTTGTCTTATAAAGAATAATTTAATGAGGCTGCTTCCCTCCTTTCCATTCGGGGTTTATCTTCAGGAACAACCTGCTCCCACACTTTGAAGTAGTGTGTGTAATGCAGAAGAGTTCCAGCCTAGTGCTACAGAATTTCAATAGATGCCTTTATGACATTACTATGGCAACAAAAGTTCCATGCATCATTTGAGGGACTAACTGTTCCTAAGCTTCAGTTTAGAGATGGAAGCCCTACTAGTACTAAATGATGGTGATAATAATAAACATACCAGAGTGATGGAAGCTGGTTAAAGCAAACACATTTTGAACAACATAATAAAGATTGCAGTCTTCATCTAAATCTTTCTATAGAATAAAGAGGTGAGTGTTCCAAGGAGTCTGAACAGACACCCAGTGGACATCGTGAAGTTGATCTTGTTTTCTGAGAGATGGTGTTGGTAAGACTTCTCAAAATAGGTTTAGATGAAGAAAAATCATTTCTGGTAAAGATTACTTTTAAAATATTCTCCTGTAGAATAATATCCTTTCCCCTACTCTTCTTTAGACTGTCAGCTCTTTGGCGTAGGAGCTGTCTCTTTCACTGTGTGGTAAAGCACCTAGCACGACAGTGCCCCAATGTTGGTTGAAGCCTCTAAGTACTACTGTTATTGAAATACATAAGAAGAAAGAGCCTGATTATCTCCCTGTTTTGCACCTTCTACAGCAATCTAACCTGTGCATTATGGGTGTGAAATGCTACCTGCTCAGATTAGTACACCCACAAAACACTGGTGTAGATGAATACAGAAGGTGCAAGATAGAAAAAAGTGTGAACTTGATTCTGTCCTTTCTGTTTCAGTACACATATACTTAATCTTTTGTATTTCCACATAATACTTGACTAATTTTTTATAGTTATGCATGTAACAAGTTCTTACTTTACCCTAACCTTCTGTCTGCTTCTTATAACAGTAAGAAACACTAATTTAAGGAAGAAAGCACACTAACATAACCACAGTCAAAACAACATTAGCCCCAAGAACTTCAAACAAACAAAATGTAAAACACCAAATACCCATATCATCACCATCTTTCGGGTCTGCAGGAGATAACTCCTTGAAACAGAGGAAGGACTGAATTCTGCAAGAGCAGGGATTTCACAATACTTGCTTGCTGCGTTATAAACTCCTAAATCCTTTTAACAGGAGACTAAGAGAACCCATCACAAGTGTTGTGTGACCAATTATTTCCATCAGAGTTAAGGAAGAGTGATGCCAGCAGGCCACCCCTGAAGTCACTGGGGTATATCAACCAACCAAAGCCTCAAGCAAAGACCTCCCCAGAAAGACGCCGAAAAGTGGGCTGAACAGGGATAAAGAAGAGCAAATTACCCCAATTACTTCTGAAAAAGGAATCATCATTCCGATAAGGTTTTAGCCATCAGTACTATTCCACCTGGCTTACCCGCAACCTGGTATGTGGGCAGTTCCCTATTGCTGTTTTATACAATGAAAACATGCATGGAGCCACCAAGAATCTCAAAGATGCACCAGGCACTGTTAGAGCTGGATGTGGCTGCAAGTCTCAAATACCCTTGTCCCCAACCAGACCGCTGCATCCCCTCCTCCCCAGCACCCTGAGCCCCTCTCCAGCCACTCCCACCATCACCCGGGTACCCACCATGCCCCCTCCTCTTCCCCAGCACCCTGAGCCCCCCCAGCCACTCCCACCATCACCCGGGTACCCACCACCACGCCCGAGCAGCTTCCTTTCCTCCCCCATGGCCAGTGGCTCCAGCACGACCCCTGAGCTCGCCCCCCATGGGCGGCAGGTCCCCTCTGCCCCCGCGGCCCCTGCCCCTCTGCGCCCGGCCCAGGACGCCGTGCGCTCCCTCCGGCATCGCTGGGCCGGGCCGGGCCCAGGCGCTTCCCGGTACCTGGCGCTCCCGCTTAGCCGAGGGCTCCTCTTTCACCTGCGTCACAAACAGGCAGGGCACCTTCCGCTGCACCGAGCCCAGGCGGCTCATGGCCCCGGCTCCCCTCACGCGCAACGGGACCGAGAGCGGAGCCGCAGCCGCCTCCCGCCAGCAGGGCCCGGACCGCAGGGCGCGCGCGCGCGCGCGCTGGGAAATGGAGTCCGCGGGGCGGCAGCCGGTAAAGGGCCTCGCGGCCTGCAGCGGCGCCCTGCGTGTGTGGGAGCGTCCCGCCCCCCGGGGCCCGGCGGATGTTTTCTGTGCGAGAGTTACAGCCTCCCCGCTGCACAGGGACGGGTCATTGCCTCGGGTGGCCCTCTGGGCGTTACAGCCCCACACCCCCTGCCCTGGGAACGATGTGGGGGGGAGGGGTAGCTGTGTGGGTGTTACAGCCCCACAATCACCTGCCCTAGGGGTGGTTGGAGGGTAGCTATGTGGATGTGACAGCCCCACAGTCCTCTGTTGTGCGGGGCGGGCGCTAGCCTTCCGCTTTTGTGTTGCAGTCGGAGACCTTCACAGTCTGCCTCGGCCTTGGTTCAGCTCAGAAGCAACCTCAATGTTGTAAGCTGCCTCTGTTGCAGTAGCTCAGCTGCATTTTCTACATCTGTGTTGTCCGTGGCTTTCATTATCCTCTTGTTGCCGGCACCCAGTGCCGAGAGGCTGAACAACAGCTTGAGTTGGTTCGTTACCCGGTGTGCTGCACCCAATAATCGCAACGGGGTGGAGAAGCAGAAAAGTTTATTTGAAGCTTCAAAAAGGTACAGGGAGATTTGAATCTCAAATCCTGTACAACAGAGCAGGAAGTTACACAGGCTTTCATACATCCTTTTTCCCAGCATACTTATCCAATAGCAAGCTGCTCCAAGTATCCATATAGCCAGCCAATCCAGTTCCCAGCTAGTTCCCTGATTCTCTGTATCATTTGTTAAACTATACATAAAGCTGCTTTATTCAGCATTGTTCTTCCATATCTCCCCTGTTTGGCCTTGCTTAGTTTCAGGCAGTCTGACTCTGCAACATACTGTTGCAGATTCTCAGCATAACTGCTGTGTGTGCCTCCAGGCGGGGGGGGGGCCAAGGACACCGGGGCCTAGTGCGAGTGGGCTTCATCGATACTCGTGGTCTTCCATCCCCTCGAGTTACCTAATGGCCATGCCCCAGTGTTCCCAACACTCTGCATGCAGTAATGTAAACACCTCTTTACTTGCTGACTTTCCAGGCATGGAAGGGTGGATGAAACTCAGTGAAACCCTGGTTATGGGAAAAGATAGAAATGAGACATTGGGCAAATGGACAGGACTGGACTGACAACAGTGGCGGCTGGCTTCTCAGAAAGAACAGAAACTAAATATCCGTCACTGGAAAATGTTGCTGGTTCCAACTTAATGTATTGTGAGGGTCCTATCCTATTTCATATAAGAATTTCTCAAGAACTAGCATGTGCTGTGTGGTGCTTCTTTGTGGAGTGCCAATTTCCTAAACTGTTCTCAACAAGGCCTATCCAAGTACCAGGACATTTTATTATTTATTTTATGTATTTATTTTTATTGTTAACAATACCATTTTTAATATGGAGGACTGCGTGGAGTCAAGACTTCTGTGTTCTATTCCTAGCTTTCCCACAGAGTTGCTGTATGACCTTATGGAAGTAACTGGTCTGTACCTCTAGATGACCTCCTGAGGTCCCTTCCAACCCTGATATTCTGTGATACTGTGATACCTCAGTTTCCACATCTATAAAAAGTGGAATAGTACTCAATGTTTCTAGAGTGATTTGAAATCACAGAGAGAAAGCAGAATCATCTCAGGTCACAAACTAATTTGATTTATTAAAACTAATTTGGTTCTGGAGTTGGCCTCTGCGCATATTTCTTATTATGAGATGAACCCACTGGCACTGTTGAGCTTCAGAAATCTGCTGGAAAGCAGCACCCACTGAGATTCCTCAGACACCTTTTCACAGTTCTGAATATTTTGATCTGAGGTTATAAAAGGGCTATGCAGAGCTAATTACTTCAGTTCTTTTCTTATCACAGCCAGCCAATAAAAAGTTTCTCATACATATAAATAAAAAGAAAACAAGGGAAGAAGAATTGGGACTGCTAAGCAGTAAAGATGGTGTGGAGATCAATCTAGGAATGGTCCAACACCTAAATAAATACTTAACCTCAGTTTTTAATAAGGGTACCAAGGAGCTTAGCGATAGTGGCAGAGTAGTTAATGGAAATTACTATATCAGAGGGGGAGGTCAAACAGAAACTGATTAATGGGACTAAATCAGCGGGCCTGGATAATTTCCATCAAGAATATTAAAGGAACTGGCACATGAAATTGCAAGCCCAATAGCAAGGATTTTTTAATGAATTTGTAAACTTGGATGTTGTACCCTCTGACTTTAGGATTGCTAATATAGGACCTATTTTTAGGAAAGGGGGGGAAAGTGATCTGGGAAACTACAGGCCTGTTAGTTTGACCTCAATTGCATGAAAGGTCTTATTACAAATTTTGAAAGAGAAAGTAGTTAAGGACATAGAGATAAACGGGAATAGGAATAAAATACAACATGATTTTTACAAAAGGTAGAGTGTGTCAGACGAACTGGATCTTTTTCTTTGAGGAGATAACTGATTTTTTAGACAAAAGGAATACAGTAGATCTAATCTGCCTGGATTTCAGTAAAGCACTTAATACAGTTCCACATGGGAAATTATTAGTTAAATTGGAGAAGGTGGGGATTAATATGAGAATTGAAAGGTAGATAAGGAATTGGTTAAAGGGGCGAGGGTGACTATAACAGGTCATACTGAAAGGTGAACTGTCAGAGTGGAGGGAGGTTATTAGTGAAGTTCTTCAGGGATCTGTCTTGGGCCCAGTCTTACTTAACATTTTTGTTAATGACTTTGGCATGAAAAGTGGGAGTATGCTAATAAAATCTGTGGATGACACAAAGTTGGGAGGTATTGCCAATACAGGGGAGGACTGGAATATCAAACAAAAAGATCTGGACAACCTTGAAAACTGTAGTAATAGAAATGGGATGAAATTTAATAGCACAAAGAGCAAGGTCATGCTCTTAAGGACTAAAAAGATTTTTTGCTATAAACTGGGGATTTATCTGTTGGAAGCAACAGAGGAGGCGAAAGACCTGGGTGTATTAGTTGATCACAAGATGACTGAGCTGCCAATGTGATGTGGCCATGAAAAAGTGTAATGCAGTCCCTAGGATTCATCAGGTGAGGTATTTCCAGGAGAGATAGGGAAGTGTTTGTACAATTATACAAGACACTGGTGAGACTTCATCTGGAATAACATGTGCAATTCTGGTCTTCCAGGTTTAAGAAAGAAGAATTCAGAGTGAAACAGGTGCAAAGAAGGGCTATTAGGATGATCCGAGGATACCTAATGAGAGGAGACTCAAAGAACTTAGCTTGTTTAGCTTAACCAAATGAAGGCTGAGGGGAGATATTATTGCTTTCTGTAAATATCAGGGAGGGAGAGGAGTTATTTAAATTAAGCATAACCAGTGTTGACTCAAGAACAAATGGATATAAACTGACCACCTACAAGTTTACGCTTGAAATTAGACGAAGGTTTCAAGCCATCAGAGGAGTGAAATTCTGCAACAGCCTTCCAAAGGGAGCAGTGGGGGCAAAAAACCTAACTGGCTTCAAGACTGAACTTGATATGTTTATGGAGGGGATGGCATGATGACTGCCAATAATGGCATGTAGCCAATTTGCGACTGCTAGTAGCAAATATCCCCAGTAGCTGGTAATGGGACACTAGATGGGTAGGGCACTGAGATACTACAGAAAATTCTTTCCTAGGCGTCAGGTCGGGTTTGCAGGGTCCCAGAGCCTGGGCTCCACCCCGAGCGCAAGCATCTACACTGTAATTCAACAGCCCCTTAGTCTGAGTCTCGCAAGCTCAAGTCTGCTGGCACAGGTTTTTAATTGCAGTGTAGACATACCCTAGGAGACTGACATTGGGAGTGTTGAAAACAGGTTTAATGCTAAAATTACTGTTCCGGCAACAGAGAGACAAGATGGATGAGGTAATATTTTTTATTGGACTGACTTCTCTTGGTGAGAGAGACAAGTTTTTAGCCATCCAGAGCTCTTCTTCAGGTCTGGGAAAGGAAAGCTCAGGCTCTGTCTGCACTACAGCGGCACAGCTGCACCAGTGAAGCTGCACCACAGCCACTGTCGTGCTTCTGGTGAAGACACTCTAAACCGACAGGCGAGAACTCTCCCATGGGCTTAATAACGCCTGCCTCCACAAGAGGTGGTAGCTATGGTGGTGGGAGAAGCCCCCCAGCTGACATAGCACTGTCCACACTAGTGCTTAGGTTGGTATAATTCATGTCATTCAGGGATGTGGATTATTCACACCCCTGAGCAATGTACATTACACTGAAGTAATTTGTAGTGGAGAGACAGCCTCAGTGTTGCAGCAAAATGCAAGGTGGGACAGATTTTTTAGCATAAGTAGTTAGCACAGATTGTAAGGGACCAGTCAAGGTAGAGTGGTCTGTTAGCACCCCTGCAGTCATTGGACAAACAACAATCTGTAACCCACTAACTCCCTCTTTTTGTTCTATGTTCTATAACACTGCAGAGGTGTTAATGGGCTACTCTGCCTTCAATGGTCCCTTACAATAACTACTTATGCTAAATAATCTGTTCCATCTTGCATTTTTCTGTGACCTGAGAGTTCCTTCCCCAGACCTGAAGAAGAGTTCTGTGTGGCTCAAAAGCTTGTCTTTCTTAGGGTGACCAGATGTCCCGATTTTTTAGGGACAGTCCCAATTTTTGGGTCATTTTCTTATATAGGCTCCTATTACCCCCCACCCCCTGTTGCGATTTTTCATGCTTGCTGTCTGGTCACCCTAGTCTCTCTCACCAACAGAAGTTGGTCCCATAAAAGAAATTACCTTACCCACCTTGTCTCTTTAATATCCTGGGATCGATACGGCTACAAACTATATATGTTCCTGCATCAAACAGTTAAGTGAATGTTCTGTATTCTCTAACTCATGAGAATTATGTTTCAATCAGTTTTGAATCAGAGAAACGCTAGGATAACAGACAACTGGGAACAACTTCATTTTTTTCTATTTTACTCAACAGCAATGAAAATAAGTGAGCAGTCCCAGTCTAAACGGTCATGTGATGTCATTTGTGATGATGTCATAAGAACTAAAGTAACAATGAGAGAAATTCTGGAAGTTTGAATCTGTGCACTGACTAGCAACCACTTTCAGTGTTTCATCACTTCGGCAAACCTGGAGAAGGTACCGTCTGATTTGTAATTAGTTTAAATATAATTTTGAGATATACTATAATTGGAGGTCTGTTTTTAAAAGGAAATAGAGCTTAGATCCTGAAAACCACTGTCTTCAGAAAAAGGAGTTTTGTTTCCATACCCATTGGTAGTTCTTACCTGTACGTTTATACCCTTCTTGTATAAAGACAGTGGAGTAGAAGTACAAGAGGTGACAATGGCAGAAGTTGGGAATGACTGCTATTTCTATTTTTATTCCACCTGCATAAAGGTAAATATTGTAGAATTTACAGTGGTTTGCATCTTTGATTTTCCTGCTCTAAGGAGGAGTTTATAGTTTGAACTTATGTCTCTTCTTTATATATGGATGTATATGTCACTCTCTGTGTGTCTCCGTACATGTATATTTGACACACACATAGGTCCCGATTTTGAGAGGTGATGAGGACCTGACGTTTCCGTTCACTTCAGATTGATTTGTGGGTGGTCATTAGTTCTGAAAATCAAGCTCACACTCTAAAGGGGTTTAATTAATTAAAAATGTGCACTGTGCAAAGTGGACTTTTGCAAACACTGCATAAAGATCACTCAGCACACTTCTCCTGTTTTGTTTAAACAACATTTTTATAACTTGTGATAAACAGCATTTATAAATTTGTTAGACAACAGGAACTTTGCCTGGTATTGATAGTTTGACTGCCCGACTTTCCTTCATACTGTTTTTTTTGAAATCACATCATTCCTGATGTTATCACCCTTTGAAGAAGTGCTTGTGAGAATGGGCCCAGTAGGCAGAGTCAATGGAGTGATGCAGAAGTCTATGTTAGTACATCCAATTGCAGGATCAGGACCTCAGTGATTAGGTATTACTTTCAGTACAAATGCCTAGCATATGTTACCAGTCTGGCCAGTTGCAGTGATTTTATTTAATAAAGTAGTGCATTTTACGGACAATAGTCCTTAGCCCTATTATAATTAATGTCTTTTATGATGCTCTGGAAAGAGGAGTAAATGGTATTAAAATTCACAGATGTTACTAAATTAGGATTCAGAGTAACAGCCGTGTTAGTCTGTATTCGCAAAAAGAAAAGGAGTACTTGTGGCACCTTAGAGACTAACCCATTTATTTGAGCATAAGCTTTCGTGAGCTACAACTCACTTCATCGGATGCACCCGATGAAGTGAGCTGTAGCTCACGAAAGCTTATGCTCAAATAAATGGGTTAGTCTCTAAGGTGCCACAAGTCCTCCTTTTCTTTTTACTAAATTAGGAGGTGTTGCAAACTCCAAAAATGGTAGAGAAATAACAGAAGGAAAATAAATTTAACCTGGACAAATGCTAGCTAACACAAGAGAGCATTTAAGTAGTATGCATCATACCACTCCATGCTCCCTGGTGGACTTCAAGAGTGATGAAACTACATCTATAAAACTGCATGTAGTGGTGGCACTGCAGAACCAGAAAGATATTGACCAGCTGGATGGAATCAAAGGAAGAGAACAAAATGATTAAGTAGCTGGAATGTTTGATTTATGAGAAGAGATTAAGGGTCAATCTCTCAATCTGCTAAATTTACTTTGTGCTGCATAATACCAGCTGCCCCGCTGTAACAGCTGCCCCACATAACACCCTGCTGTAAGGGGGAGGAAAGAGTTGTGTCAGTTGGTGACTGGGGCTGGCATTGGGGATGTGGTTGAGCTGCGCTTCTCTAAGCCTGATCTCTTGCTTTCTTAAACCCCATTATAGGCTTTACACATGCTGCAGATGTTAGAAAATGCCCCCTAACATCTGCTGGGGCTGAGCATCAGCCAGCTTCCTGTGGCTGCCCCTGCCCACTACCTCTGAGCATAGCTCTTATGTAGTGGAGAATAGGGTACTGAAAAAACAAAATCTATATAGTTTGCTTAGTGATTACTATGGGAGAGTTATGTTAACATTTGCTAGTATCTGAGAGGACAGATAGAGAACAACAAGGAGGGTGAGTAATTGTTTAGGCTAATCCAGTGGGATATAAATAGAAGTAAAGGAATAGAGCTGGGCAAGAGAAATTTAGTCCAAATATCAGGAAAATAGTAATACCCAGTAGACTGAGTCTCCCAAGTTCGTAAGTAATGGGAGCCCCATATCTTCAGGCATTTAAACTAGACTGGACAAAGCAATTATGGCATAATTCATGTGACATTAACAGGACCTGATTTCCCCCCATTTACACTGGCATAAATCAGTAGCAGTTCCATTGGGACAAATGGCCTCTTCTGCCCTCAACCGCACAGGTGTAACTCCCATTGGCTTGGGATTTTCACCTGTGCAGCAGAATTGGGCATAATGGAGCTAAACTAGCATCATCAAATCAGGTCCAACATTTTTTCCATTGCTTTCAGGTATGTTGTCACAACAATAATACTGTACTATACAGATTAGTGTATTGTCCACTTCCTCATTAATAAAGAAGATGTAAGCCAACTACTGACATCTAACATCATACAACTTTGACTTGCCTTTTTTCTGTGTTAGGGTTCCAAGTGCCGATTCCGTCACTGTGAAAAAGCCCTTGGCAGTGAGATTGTGTGCTCATTATGGAGAGAGGGAAGATGTTCACATCAGCTTTGCCAATTTAGACATATGGAAATACAGGTAGATAAGTTTCTTTAAGTACACTCATTCTTAAAGCAAAACTGACCCTTACTTCTGTTAAACTTCACATCTGACACCCAAGTTCACATTCAAATATGAAGACATTGTGGCACCCAGATACAAGCTTCCCCCCTCCGCCCCCACCCCAATCCATGGCTAGCATGCACTGCAAGCTTGAAAACTTGTATTGATTCAGAGTCAGTCATCGGGTGTTAATTCCTTTTCTGATTTTCCTTTAATAATAATAATAATTAATAATAAATAATATCATTTTTATAATAAAAGAATAAAAATGTAATACTTTGCACTTACACAGCAGATTTCATCCAAGGATCTCAAAGCACATTACAAACATGAGTGTATTTAGCTTCACAACATGCCTGTGAGGTAGATATTATTATCCCTGTTTCACAGATAAGGAAACCAAGCGCTTGTCTAGATGAACAGTTAGTGTGCAGTAAGTGTGGAAATAATGCTACCCCACATTAGTGTGATGCACGCTAACTGTCCATGTGGACCTGCTACCACAAACTAAAAGTTCTCTAATTCACTTTATTCTGTTCCCATTTCAAAGCAGAGTAGATCAAAGCACATTATGGAACTTTTAATGTGTGGCAGCAGGGTCCACATGTACAGTTAGTGTGCGGCACACTAATGTGAGGTAGATTTACACCCCAGCTTGCTGCGCATTAACTGTTCAAATAGATAAGCCCTGAGACACAAAAATTAAGTGAATTTGGGGTATTAGAAAATTGATGTTTTTTTCTAAGCATCTCAGAAAGTCTGTAGCAGTGCCAGGAGTAGAATCCATTACCTTGATTCTGATCTGACACCATTATAACTCCATTGATCTCAGTGAAGAAATTCCTAATTTACACTGTTGTAAAAGATCAGAATCAGGCCCCATGTATCCTAGTCCTATGCCTTCACAACAATACCATATTTCTTCTTTTTTCACTGATATATTGTACTAATCAGTGTTCTGTCCATTATTTTTTGTTGTTTGTTATAATCATTATATCTGAAAACTGTCCCTTTTTTATTTTTCCTATAGCAAAAATACAACAGAATCTCATGTTTCTGGGAAACACAGCCTTTAGGCTGTGTGAGGATCAGTTGTGTCTTCCATCATAGCAAACCTCGTAATATAAATGGACTTTTTTTGCCACCTAGTAGCAGTGAGTAAAAATATTTTCTCAATAATTTGAACATTGAAATAGATAAAAATGTATTGTCCACTTCTAGTGTTGATATAATACCTTTGTAGGTGAAGAAAGACAGCATTGCAGATTGGGTGGAATATGATCTCAAGTCAAGGTTAGTAAAGGACTTATGGTTATGTTTGACTAGGGTTCCCATAGGAATTTCTTTGGCCATTGTGTGAGGAATTTCTGTAGGTAACAGTTACATCAAAGGTGATGTACTGAGTAGCAATTCAAATTTTAATCCATTTGTCTCACAAGTGAAAAATTATACACAGTAATATTTTACATGCTGTGTGTATCCTTGATGTGCTGAATGACAGTCACGTGAGGCAGTGATTTGTGTATAAGCAGTCAAATCTAGTTTGAAGAGTTTGTGTTTTAGGAAATCCCTGTACTTTTTACTACCTCTGTAAAGCTTTGGGCCTTCCTGACTCTCACTCATCCACTTCCAACTACATAATGGCCTCTACACTCACAGTGAGGTCTCTTCAGGGTTTCACTCAAACATAGGAGCTGAGTGTTAAAGCAGTACAGTACTTTCTTCACAGCATATAGTATTCATTTGAGGTCATTTATGCAGTCACAATTTTGGAAGAATGTATACTGTACATTACTGCATGGCCATGATTCACTGGTTAACCATACATGACTAGTGGATTGCAACTGTGTGGGCAGCAGTTATACCTTCTCTCGCTATCCTTTTCAATTTCCCCCCATTACCTCGCATACATACAAATCAAATGTGCCTTCTAAAACAACATCTGAAATAATCCATTCCATCTGTGGGAATTATCTACCCATCTTAATATAGAAAGAAATAATCATTTTTTTTCTCCTTCTCTCCTGTCAACTGTTGGCCGTTCTGCTCACATTCCTGATACAAATGATCTAATTTATACATCTGAAGAGGGTGAGGGTATGTAAGAAATTCCACTTATAAGTTCAAAGCCAGTAACCAGCCGAATGTCAATAGAAAAAATAAGAACTCATCCCCCTGCACCTGTTTTACAGGCTCTCTTGGCATTTGGGACCACTGTGTTTTCAAAGTGGGGTTCTGGCTGAGTTGAAAACTTTTTATTTTAAGATTCCATTCAGTAATGGAGCAAGTGATTAGATGTTGATTAAATAGTTAGCTTTGCCAAATGGGAATATTTTTGAGACAACTGCCTCATAGTTACATTGAACCAGAGAGTTAGAATCTATGTAAACCTTTTCCTGGTGTAAAACACAGTATTCACAGTGGCCACAACATGGTGTATGCTACTCCAGAAATTAAAATACAATGAACAAATGAAATAGGAGAGAACTGATTTCTGCCCTTGCAAATACAGGCTAGCTAAGTAAAGATAAATTTTAGATTCCATCAATTGCCTTCAATTATTAAACAGTCTGAGGAGGGGAAGAGAGGTAGTGCATAGAAACTGTGGTGATGAAAATAGAAAATCTCAAAATGAAGGACAGATTAGATTTAGCAGATAGAAATAGCAATAAAATGTTCACCAAAACCAACACCTCCAAACGTTTACTATTTCATATTTTGGTTTACTCAGAATGCTTACTATTTTTTATTATTTTTACTATTCATAAAATAATGAAAAAGTTTAGAAACCCAGGCAATATTTTAAAAGAAAAAGGTTCTTTGCTGGGTGTGATGTCACCAGCAGTCTATGATGGGACATCACACCAAGTCAGGGTCCACAATACATGCAAATTTTAAATTAGATATGTATGAAATGGCCCTCATTTGGAGACAGTTAAAAAAATAATTTCTAATGCTGCATCACGTGTGCAGGTCACTTTCAAGTGTTTTTCCCCCCTTAATTGACTTCAGTTAAGCCTTTCAGGCTGGGCACATGGGGATGGGGAGAGAATATGTGAAGCAAATACTTCTTAATTATGATTTCTCTTTTACTCTCTGATTTCCAAAAATCCAGACTATTTCTGGAAAAATGGCTAGTTCTTTTTCAACCCTTCCTAAAGCAAAACTCCTATCGACTTTAATGAAGTTTTGCCTGAGTTAGGTCTTCAGGTTTGGGATCACCATGTGTACACATCCAGACTCTGGAGCCAAAGCTACTGCATATGATATTCTTAAAGAATACAAAGTTGTATTTTGTGGAGTAGATTGTATCATGTAAAGGTAGACCTCAGTTTCCCTCTTATGGATCTGTAAACCAAGAAAAGTGACTGTAGCCTTCAGGCAAAATATTAAAGACCAACTCAACTTCATAGAATGGGATGGTGTTAGTGAATATGTCACAGACCCTACTGATTGAGGTCTACATTTGGATGAATATGGACGCTAAAGGTATTGGGCTCATGCTGAAGTCAGTGAAATAATAACTACAGTGGGTGTGTTATGTAGTCCTTAAACAATACATATGTGATGAATCTTCAATTCATATTTGACTTATGTATGACTCTAGACTTCTATAAAGTACTTTAATATGTATATTAAACACATTAATGTATACTAATTTGCAAAAAAAATTGAATTACAACTTAAACAATACTTTCTCAATAATTTAGATCACTACTGCTCATTATAGTGGTGTCACATTAACACGGACTATCACATGGCATATTTCCAAGCATAGTTATTGGACAGGCATTGGCAAAAGGCTTCATTTAAGTTCCAGAATAATAGGAACAAAGAAAATGTAGCTTAAGGAGGGAGTTCTTTTCTATCCGTGAGAAAAATCTAACCAAAGCTGAATGCAGACTTTGCCAAAGCTATTTCATGGGAGTGTGTCCAATGCATACTGTACATGATGACACGTGTCCATGCCAACCACATTTTGGTGCACTGAGCAACCCATGAAAGACTTAACAGAGGAAGCTCTGTTTTTAGAATTACAATTGAAAAAGCATTCCAAATTATGAATGAGAGTGCGGCTTGGAAGAGCTATTAGCAAGTATAATTTCTAAATTCACAGGTGATCCACGGCTATATGTACATGGTGGTATTAAATAGGGAGCTTTATTCAGTGGTGGAGGAGGGCTTCCTCGTACCAACAGTAGTTCCGGATGTCTGTGGGAGAGCAGATCATTACATATTACAAACAAGTCCAGGGCTTGGTATCCACACTGCATAGTGACCCTAGCTTTAGAATTTTTTGACCTGGGCTGCAAATCTGGGGCTCCAATGTCCACACTGCAATACTCAGTCCCAAGTCAAACCACTATTTCTCAGGCATCCTAGCCACCCTCCCCAGCTGTAGCCACTCCAGCCTCTGGTTAGTGTTGCAGTGTGGGAAAACTTGATTGTCCACCCCACACGTTACAGGAAGTTGTCACAGTCTGCCAAGTTAGCAATAGATCCTGCCAAGCCTGTTTCAGCAAACAGGCAAAGCACCCATGAGACACTGGTGGATGTTCTGTTGGTGATTTCTGACCTACTAAAGGTTCCTGATGGAAGAGGAGGATGATACAGACATGGAAGAATCAAACTGGCTGATGCTGCTTGCACCTCTTGCTGTAGCTGGTGATTCCCCCCATGTAAACCAGAGCTTCTGGAGCAGGGGCCCAAGCACAGACTGGTGGGATCACATCGTCATGCAGACCTGGGATGACCAGTAGTGGGTCCAGAACTTTTGCATGAAGAAAGCTACATTTCTGGAACTTTGTGAGCAGGTCGCACCTACGCTCCAGAGTAAAGACACTCATGAGGGCAGCCATACTGGTCCAGAAGTAGGCTGCTATAATTGTCTGGAACCTGATTACCCCAGACTGCTACAAGTCTGTTGCTAACCAGTTCAGCATTGAAAAGTCAACCATGCGTGAAGTGGTCACAGAGGTTTCAGACGCAATCAGGCATATGATTTACCCAAAGGTAGTGAACGTAAACAAATATCCCTTAAATAATTGCTGGTTTTGAGAGAATGGAGTTTCCAAACATGCCAGGGCCATAAATGGGACTCATATGGCCACAGTTTGACCTCTTCAAGAAGTACATGAGTGCATAAACTGCAAAGGGTACTACTCCATTGTTATGCAGGCCCTTGTGGACCTCAGAGGCTGATTTATGGACACCAGTGTGGGCTGCACTGGAAAGTTCATGATGCCAGGGTTTTCCGCTGATCAGGAGTCTACATTCATAGACAAGCTGGGACACTATTCCCACCAAATGACATTGTCATAAATGGAGTTACTATCCCCACTGTTATTTTACCGTACCCAGTGTACCCCCTTTTTCTTTCACTTATGAAACCATATGCTGATAAAAGTCTCTAGTAAAAGAAGGTTTCAGAGTAGCAGCCGTGTTAGTCTGTATTCGCAAAAAGAAAAGGAGGACTTGTGGCACCTTAGAGACTAACCAATTTATTAGAGCATAAGCTTTCGTGAGCTACAGCTCAAGTAGCTCACGAAAGCTTATGCTCTAATAAATTGGTTAGTCTCTAAGGTGCCACAAGTCCTCCTTTTCTTTTTAGTAAAAGAAGGTTTAGTTATACTCTGAGTATGTGAGGAATGGTGGTTGAATGTGCATTTAACAGACTGAAATCCCGCTGGTGTTATTTACAGACATGTTAGGATTCCAGTGTCATCAATGCTGTCGGTATTATTGTGGCTTGCTGTGTTCTTCACAATCTTTGTGCAAAGATACATTAGCAGATACATGCTGCTGCCTGGAGCTTGCAATAAATTTTGCATTGGGTAATAAACAGGAAATCCATCCGATAAACTGGAAATCATTCCCATCCCTATATTAATAACAACAAACATGGATCCAGAAACTTACCAGGCTCAGGGGCTATTTCTGCCCCTTGTGTTTCTGATGCCAGTTCTGTGGTGGACAGCTCTTCCAGAGAGGCATCAAAAAGTTCTTTGGAGTAGGGACCCAGGATGTGCTACAGCTGCTCTAGGGAACTGGTCTGGGTACAAGAGTCACTTGGGCAGCCTCGGCCAGCACTTGCTGGCTCCCTTTTGGTCCTATACTGTATTCAGGGATGAGAAGGTTGCCCTCCTGACTGACCATAAAGCACTGGTGGCTCAATGCTCGGCGCAGTACCCAGCACCTGGTCAAACTTCTTGTAAGAGTGGCAGGATGACAATGAGTTCCCAGAGATCCAGTTCTCATCCCTAGCTTTCCAGGAGTTGGTCTTGAACTGCTTAATCTGCTCCCTGCACTTGTTACTGGTCCAGTGAATCCCCAGCACCAGCTTCTGCACTATTAGCTGGTATGCATGCTCATTCCTGGAATTCTTGGGAAAGTTGAACTGTTTGCTCACCTTGCACCAGATATTAAGCAAAATGTGGCGGTGCTCCCATGACCAGCTAGCAGCACGCTTGGCAAAAGACTTCTTGATGGCGGTGACCATTACAAATGCAGAAGATGGGTCACTCTGCTTGCAGCTCAGTGGTCAGAATAAAATGGAAGGGTTAAATGCTGAAGAGTTGCATTTGAACCAGGAGAGATGCTTCTGTTTCGTGGGAGTCAATTGGCCAGTCTTGGGATAGGAAAGACAAAGGACACTGTCCCATGGGGTTGTGAGATGGGGTTGGTGGACTCTCAGGACTCGAATCTGGGGACCCCAGGCCTGAGCTGCATCTACAGTGCAAAACAATGGAGTTTGGGCCCACGCCTCTGTTAGACTCAGGCTTGAACCCTCAATTCCTGTGGGATCCTGGGGTTTGGGCTCAAGTTAGACAGAATTTTGTGTAGGTGAAGGGGGATTTGGGCCTGACCCAGAGCCCAAGCAGTGTAGACATGCCCCTAAAAAGGGGCAGGAGTAGACAAGGTTATTTATACCTTCCCATACACACACCAGCCAGAAGAGATGGCCAGCCACTGGAAGAACTGCATACTATTTACTACTCAAGGCTGGTGCAATGATGTGTTATCCTTGCATGCTGAAAATCTCTGGGAGGCACTGTGTGTC
Source organism: Lepidochelys olivacea (assembly GCF_965140295.1). Classification (NCBI taxonomy): domain Eukaryota; kingdom Metazoa; phylum Chordata; order Testudines; family Cheloniidae; genus Lepidochelys; species Lepidochelys olivacea. The sequence continues at coordinate 275,303,188 of NC_140411.1, forward strand.
CCTGAGTTACCATGTCTCCCCATGTTCCTTCTGCCTTGGAGACACATTTCTGCCAACCTCCTTCTCAGTACAGCGCCTAAAAGACACAATTTGGCAATTTGTGACTTTGTCAAATACAATTATGATTTCAAATGTATAACAAACTGATTAGAACCTGATTTTGGTGTTCTAATGCCTTATTAACAGACCGAACTTCATGTACTTTCCTATAGATGCCACACTCCAAAAGGAAGTTCAAGAAGGAACTCTGCATCCTGCCCACACTCAAGAACCCGTAAAAGGTCAAGAAAGCATTTTAAGACCCATTCATCCTCCACTGATCATAAACATCAGCCTGGAGGAGGAAGAGGAAGAGGAAGAAGAGGAGAACTGTAAATATGACCTTTTTCTGAACTCTGAAACTAAAGTGGATTTTCTCAAATAATTTGCAAAATGGTTGCCAACAGATTTTTGGCTGTTTTCAACGATCATGCCATTTTTGAGGAAAGAGGTCAAATATTTGGGAATATTTTATAATTATCTTTATTTTATTGTATAAAACACATAGTAAATGTAGACTCTCATTAATAAACTTTCAAAAGATCTAATATCTATTTTTTCTTACTGGTATAATTCAAATTCTCTTTTTTCCTTAATTAGAAATGAATGCAAGTGCCACAATTCGCATGGCATTGAAATACAACAATTCAGATACAGATCCAAACTTTCTCAGAGTTCAGGGATGTTCAGATTTATTTGGCTCCATCTGTAATTTAAATGATCATTTTACTCATTGAAAAGGTTCTCCCAAGGCTCTTAGATTTATCACTGTATAGGTTTGACCAGGATGCTAATTTCATTTTGTGCTTTAGCTTTAACAAGAAACACGTTAGCTGTTGCTAGGTGGCATTTAGTTGAGAGTTTAAAGCATCTGCGGCAATTCAGAGATGAAGTAATTTTTATGCCAAACAAGAAGACTTAGAGTTCTGTCCAGCCTAAAATCATTTCCATGCTTGATGTTCTACAGAGGTTGTACAAACCTCATGGACTACACCTGCCCATGAAATTACCCCTATTCTTAGGGCTCACATTTGTTCTGTAATAAATAACTGGTGGCTATACATAGTTTGCCAACCTCAAGAGATCAAAAACGTGAGTCAGACCCTCAAAATCATGCGATTAGCCCAAAAATCATGAGGTTTTTTTTTTTAAATTAAATTGGTTTTTAGTCTGTCTTATGACTATTTAACTCCCTCTATTTCTCTGTCCATGTGCATGTGAGATAATTTCCGGTTGAAAAGTCAGCCTTTAATGAACACAGAAATGTGTGCCTCTCCCTGGGCTGCTGAGCTGGAGACTTCACTTATCTTCTCCTTATCCCATCCCTCCACTCACATCGGTGGTGGAGTTTTACACCCATTTGGCATGCGTATGAATGCCTCCACAAGGTGTAAGGGAGAGGAAGGACTGTGTTAATGTGAAGGGGTACCTTTTAGAGCATGCCAGCAGGGTCTATATGGGGCAGTCAGAGCGCATCAAGTTAGTTTTACAAATAACATCCCTCTGGCCTGTTTTGCCATGCTGTGTATACAAGCCCTCTATGGTCTGTATACTGCTTGTACTCGAGAAAGGTGGTATCATAGGCCCTGTATTGATAGTTTTGCATGAGAAGCAGGAAAAGAATATCTAGTGATCAAGGAACTGCGGAGAAATATGAAGCTCATAATTCTTTATCATTCTAGTAAATACAATCCATGCTATCGCTCAAAATATCTAACCCAAAAATCTAGTTTGTGACTGCGCCCTTGGGCAGTCCAGCTTCTAAAGATGTGTGCAGCTTCCTCTTGAACTAATTCATTTGACTTGCTTCTGTTTTTGCCTTTGCCATCTTTTTGTGCCAAATTGATTTTAACGGTCTATAACAGGGACATTTAAGGAGAGAAAATGGGGTGTGTGGGCTGTATTTTCCCCATTTAAAGTTGAACTGGATTAATTCTTTGAGTGGTAATGGCAATATTTGCTTGAAGAGATAGGAACTGCCAATATGGACAGGGATTTTACTCTACATTCGTTTCTGTAAAAGAAATTCTGTGTAAATTGCATACCCTTTCTCACTTTACTCCCTGACTTGCTGCTTTTGAATTAGTTGCTGTCTCAGGGCATGGCTCACTTGCGAGTTGCAGCGCAATAAAGGAGCCCTGGGTGCACTAGCTCACTACCCGTTCTCACTGGCAAGGCAGTAGAGCGCTCTGACTCTGCGGCTACAGTGCTGTTGGTACTCCACCTCGGCAAGTGGAATAACGTTTGCTGCACCCCAGCTGGAGCACCGCAGCGCCAGTTTGAACGAGGTGTTGCTTTACTGCGCTCTAATCAGCCTCCGGAAACATCCCATAATCCCCTTAAGTCAAGTGGCCACTCTTGTCATTGTTTGCAATCAGCTGTAGGAATGCAGAAATGCCCATTGAAAGCTCCATTTCTGACAGCCAGCTGCTTATCTCCTCCGAGACAAAGCAACCATTACTGTGGAATGCTGTGTGTGAGAGAGGAGGGAGAGGGGAGGGGGGTCTGCTGCTGTCTGAACTTACAAGACAGCATGCTGACATGCTCTCAGCCCCCCAAAAACCCACTCTCTCTCTCCCCACATACACACAACACACTCCCTGTCACACTCCACCCCATCCCCCAGCCCCCCGTTTGAAAAGCACGTTGCAGCCACTTGCATGCTGGGATAGCTGCCCATAATGCACCACTCCCAAAGCCGCTGCAAGTGCCACAAATGAGGCCACGCCAATGCACTTGAAGCTGTCAGTGTGGACAGACTGCAGCGCTTTCCCTACTGCGCTCTACGAAGGCTGGTTTAACTCAAAGCGCTCTACATCTGCAAGTGTAGCCATGCCTTTAGTGTGTACTTACCTTTTTGAAGAGGCTGCTTGCATTTGCTTGCGTACAACTATTCAGCTTAGGGCCAGGGTCATAGCCACAGGGCTTGTCTACGTAAGAAAGTTCCACCACTTTATTTTAAATCAGTTTCTCACCCCTACGTAGATAGTCTTATTTTGGTTGAGCTACTGAACTAAGTCACTCTTAAACTGAAATAAGAGTGTCCAAACATGGGTTTGCACTGAATTGACTAAATCGGTTAAAAAACAAATTGTTAATTATTATCTGTGCAGCTTCCTTATGTAGACAAAGTGTTAGCCAAGTGTCTTATGAATGTGCAAAATATGCTCAGTGCATCCCCAGATAGCTTATCAGAGAATAGGTCATTCAGCTCAAGTATTTATTTGCTCACTCAGGATCACTTCCTTTTATGTGTGATTGTATGGTTGTTTTGAGAGGACTGAAGAAAGGCTTTTGAATTATTTTTAATTTAAACCATCTAAAATAAACATCAATAATGGTCAACCTTTTGACTTTCATTGTAACTAAGACAATATTGGTCATGAAAATATCTGTCAGTAAGCAATAGTTTTTCTGCCCAGAAAGCAGAGGGCTTGGATAAACTAGCAACAGGAAAGGGGGGTGGGGGGAAGTTCCTTCATTTTATAATGAAATTGTTTATATTTATGAATAGTGCATTAACAAATCCTGAAGAGTCTGTACTCAGGTATAGTTCTCTCTTTTAAAAATATTTCCTATAGATGCCTCTTATTTATTGACAAAAACTCCGGCAGACATTGAGGAAGAAAAAGCAATAAAGGAGATGTGTTATAAATCTGGTAAATATCTAATTATTGATAATTTAAAAAATATTAATATAATCAGTGAGTAAAGACATTTTTTTCTTTCTTTTGGGGGGCATGAGTAGGAGAATATTACAGAATTCAGACTCCTCAGGAGAACCAGTCAGCAAAAATCATGTCTTCAGCACTGAATAATGAGCTATTGAAACCCATGGAAACTGGCAGAGACTTACAAGAAGGTAAGTACTTGAGTGGCAATGCTTTTCACTTTAAGAATAATGTTCATATATATGTAATTACATAGAAAGACACTATCAGATAGTTTAGATCCAAATATTAGGTTTTGCAAATTTAGAAAAAAAGAATTATACAAAATAAAATCAATAGAAATAGTTGTGACTTTTTTAATTAAATGGAAACAGCATAGACATGGTGATGAGGATGTGACACCTGCATTGACTACAGCATGATGGAATAAGGCCAGGTCAATTGAGTAGAGCCAAGGTTAACATGTGGTACTTTCCTGAATTCCATGGCATGCATCTCTGCTACAATTTGTTTTCTAGTATCTTTTGAAATAAGGTTACAGTCTCTTTTTTTATTGGGTCTGCTACAACACATCTGAGCTCCAAGGGACATGAATTAATGAACATTTATCCCACTCAAGATTTTAGAGCTTTTCTTTTTTCCCGTTAGCCAGGTGGTATGCCTGCAAAAATCAATGTCAGCTTTTATTATTATAATAGGTGATAGTATTGCTGCTTCTTAACAGAGTAATTTATGCTCTGAACATTCCTAGACGTTAGTGTAATTAGTGCGTTGGTCATTAAAGTGTTTGAGAAAGAAGTGAGATGTTAGTATATAAGTGAGAGTAGCACATTTATCATTGCCATAAAGTTGTTTACAACATAATGGAAAACTTCATGGATAACCATCTGGATCTGCAATTACATGTAAAGAAAATTGAAGCAGGAAGATAGTGAACAACAATGAAGAGAGTATATTATTTTGCAAAAAGAACAGGAGTACTTGTGGCACCTCTAAGGTGCCACAAAATGCATCCGATGAAGTGAGCTGTAGCTCACGAAAGCTTATGCTCAAATAAATTTGTTAGTCTCTAAAGGTGCCACAAGTACTCCTTTTCTTTTTGCGGATACAGACTAACACAGCTGCTACTCTGAAACCTATATTATTTTGGTTCAGATAGAGATAATCTGAGATAATATTGGCTAGTAAAAGTATGATTTTTTGGACCTCTGGTTTTTACCAATTTAACCTTTTTAATAGGAGTGAAGAGAGAGAAAATAGTTTCTCTGCACAATATCCTCTGAATTCTGTCTTGGGAGTAGAGGTATTTCCATTAAAGTACTTTTGAGGTGGTATTTCTAATGGGTATTCAAGGGCTTAGATATCACAGTGATAGGCCCTTAGAAATACCATAGATTATATTCATAAACCTTTAATCATGTGAACTGAGTAGCTATAATGTTAACCTCTTTGCAGCCCTCCTATAGCCTGCGTGTGGTGGCACTTCACAGGAATCGTGTAATGTGTATTTCATGTACATTAGTTACATTACAGGGCACCCAGATGTCTAATAAAAGTGGAAAGGGGAACATTTAAGGAGAGGTTAGCGGAAATGTACTCTAAACCAATGATTAAGTCATGGAGAATGGTGTGGGAGGAGAGTGACTATCTTCAAAAAGGAAGGTTTATAATGGCACAAAGCAGTCAGTTATGAATATCACATCTCACTGTACTTCTTGGGATGCAGTCAGGTTCTGTTCACTTTTATGATATTCATTAGCAAAAGCAGCACTAACTTGGACCCTTAATCTAACCTCACTGGGTATGTCTACACTGCATCTGGGAGTGAGCCTCCCAGCCTGAGTCCACAGACTTGGGTTAGTGGGGGCTTGTGCTAGCATTCTAAAAATAGCTGTGTAGACAGCGCTTCAGAGCCCAAGCTCCAGCATTAGTTACAATGTCTACACAGCTATTTTTAAAGCCCTAACGTGAGCCCATCTACCACATGTCTGTGGACCAGGACTGGGATTGCTCCCAGAGGCAGTGTAGAAATGGCCACTGAGGCCCCAGAAGCCTTAGGCAGATCTTTCCTGTTAAGACCAGGTATGATCTGTGCAAGACAAAAGTCAGGGAATTTATTAAAACATACTGCCCACATTCCCCACAATGGGATCCCACCTCCCTGGGTCTGGCTGTGGAGTGTCTGTGGAATATGAACTCTGTGGATTCGCCAGGAGACTGGAGCAGTTGCATTCTGTGAGGATGCTTCCTTTCGTCGGTCTGAATTTTGACCAGATCTGCTGACAAATAAAAATGTGCTCATGATATGTCATTGTTTACAGAAAGAAATAATACAAGTAGAATTAAATTAATTATGCTGAAGTGAAGTGGCTAACCATTGGCAGTACAATTAAATATGTTTGATATATGTGCAATAAACATGGTTTGCTCACCAAAACAATTCAAAAGTTTTAGTACATTGTATTTTTTGAAAACCTCTGTCAGAGATAGGGGTTTACCCTCAACTTTATACTGTGAGATTTAATTATATTAAGCCTTTAAGCATTCATGCAAGTTTTGCTCATAATTCAGAAATGCTCGCAGATGTGTCTATCCATAAAATCAGTGTGCAAAAAATGTCCATGTTGCAAAGTGCTATCCATTACTTCCTTTACTCTCCCAAGCTCATTTATCTACCACAAAGGCACTGACTCCACATAACTAAGCCAAAAAATCCCTCTGCTTCCTTTCTAGGTGATGGTGTTACAGTTCCAACAAAGTTTAATATTATAGAAAGACAAGGAGAGGTAACAGCATCGTTAGATGGTAACACCAGGACTGATCCTGGTGCCTTTGAAAATGGAGGTAATTACTTTAAAATATCGAGGAGTCCTTGTGGCACCTTAGAGACTAACAAATTTATTTGGGCGTGAGCTTTTGTGGGCTAGAACCCACTGGGAGGGTTGAGTCATTACAAAACCTAAACTTAATTTCCCCCATACTAATTTCCCCCTACTGTTACACCTTCTTGTCAACTGTTTGAAATGGGCCACTCTCATTACCACTACAAAAGTTATTTTTCCTCCCTTGGTATCCTGCTGTTAATTGAATTGTCTCGTTAGACTGACCTCACACTTGGTAAGGCAACTCCCATCTTTTCATGTATTCATACCTGCTCCTGTATTTTCCACTCCATGCATCTTATGAAGTGGGTTCTAGCCCATGAAAGTTTATGCCCAAATAAATTTGTTAGTCTCTAAGGTGCCACAAGGACTCCTCATAGTTTTTGCTGATACAGACTAACATGGCTACCACTCTGAAACTTTAAAATATGTGTTCTCATTATCTAATATCCTTTGGTAGATAAAATAATATCCAAATATACCTTTCATGGAATTTATTTCTGTATTTTCTGTAAAGTCTTTTTCTTTCAATGCTGTTAATAATAATAAAAAATATTACTGTTGTATTTGGATTCCACCCATCTCAGTAACATAGTGAAAAAATATTTTCAGTTTGGTGACTCCACTCAATGGGATTTTAATTTAATCTTGAAAAAAAAATTGTTTCTTAGATTTGTTTTCTTACTCTGGCTGCAAAGAAGCTCACACAGCTTCAACATAAACAAGCATGACAGTCAGATATAACGTGTATACTAAACTTTCAGAAATTGCTATGTTTGAGAGAATATCTTTGGTAAAGCTGAACTGACTTGTTTTTGGCAGTCACATGGGAAATTACTAAGGCCCCAATCCTGCAAGCTGTTCCATGTGGGCAAATCCTTGTGCCCATTGTCATAGGCGTCTGCTTAGAGATCTCAGTACAGGATCCGGATTTCAGTCATTAAGGATGAACTTGGACACCACACGCATTTATATTTACCTATCATTGGTTATCTCCTTTTCTTTTGAAACCCCATCCTCTCCAGTTTAATAATTTCCCATGTGGTACTATGTCAAATGCTTTACTGAAGTCCACATAGATTAGTTTTACTGCATTTTTCTTGCAAAAAAAAATCATTGATCATATCAAATGTAAGTAATAGCAGAGATAATAGGGTTTTTGGTAGCATTTTATAAATTGTATCACTTTCCTGAGCCCTGTATGTATTATAAGCAATGTATGTGTTTGTTTTTATGTTTAATATCTTATTGCCTGTTGTCCTGGTGCTTTGTATTTGCTTAATCAAGAGTTAATTCAGAGAGAGAATTAATTATGGAAACGTACATTCATATTGAGAGGTATGAATTAAAAGAATATTAAATATATTTTCCATTTATCTGACTTTTATATACACATTTTACATAACTGCTTTCTATTTGTTTTTCATGTTTATGTTCTTACTATTCTAACCAAAAACTAACACAAATTAAATGATAAAAAAGAATAAAGTGAAAAGGTTGGATTCTGCATTTTAAACACAGTACAATCAAGTTCATCTTAAAATGAGAACATACCATGTCTCTATTTATAATTTGATGATGCATCATAATTTTTTGCAGGAGGTGATTGTTATATACCACAAAGGAGTATATTTGTTGGAAGGAAGCAAAGTGAAACATTAACTGGAGAAAAAGAATTAATTACGTCCAGACGTTCAGATGTGAAAGGTATGAATCATTATTTTTGCGTTTTGTAATTTTGGAAAACATTTTTTGCTTTCTTTGTAATTTCACTGGACACTTGAGGCAGGACCTAAATGACATCTGTTATATTCCACACACTTTGAGTGAATTGGTGAAGTCCCATCAACAGTGTGGTTTCTTTCATCATACTAAATGATGAAAGCACTTTTATTGGGTTAAGGCAATCTTGCTCCCAATGACTTCAATATAAACAGTATCAGCTTGCTAATTATCTTTATCTTCCTAAAGCCCAAAGATCTAATCCTGGGAGCAGGTGATCACTCTCAATTCCAGTGAAAGTCGATGAGAATTGAGGGCGCATAGCATCTCAGAGAATCAGGACCCTAATGAATACCAATGTAAGGCCCTGATTCAGCTAAGCACTTGAGCACATGATTAAATCTACCTAAGAACTACTCTCGTATTTCAGATTAGGCACATGGTAAAGTACCTTGCTAAATTGGGACCACAATTTGCACTACAGGATTCCAGAATATGTTTGGAAGAACACAAAATTTCCTTATCTGAATATACTTTTTTTTACGTATATGATTATTGTGGGCAAATCATTTCTTGCATATTATTCTTCTGTTGTTGAAGTAAAAGATAAGACGACAAATTCTGGCTATAAATCACAAGTAGGTTAAAAAGTAATGAAACTGTCTACATACATTGAAGTGCAAGTAAAGAATTTCTCCTATATTTTGGCCTGAACTGATAGGAGCAAAAGGTAGTGCTTATGCTGTTCAGCTGGATGTGAAAGCAGACAAAGCCCTGGATTCCTGTAGTGGAGCAGGGGACATAGGGTCATAGAGTTTGATAGCTGCCATGTAATGCAGGATATGAGATTCTGCCCTTCCCTTACTCAATCTCCTTACTCTTGGTGTAAGCACAGAGGGAAGAGTTTTCTTTCATATGTTAAGCATCATAATTACCAGTGTCTCATCTAGACCAGCTGACTGACAAGGCCAAGGACATATGAGGGTCAGTTATATGTTGCACAATAGCTCATTCCATAGTTGCTATGCTGTGTTTTGGGTCAACATGCATAAAATTCTGCTGTGGGTGTAACACACTCACTTTTGTAAAGGACCTCCTGTTCAAACAAGCTTACATAAAATCCATGGGTTATAGTCAGGGAACATATGTGTGGATTACAGCAAATATCTGCCCTCCTTAAAATATATGTTTTATTGTCTCAGATTTTTTGGCTTGCATATATGGACACCTTTTGAGCCAGAATTTGGGCCAGAAATATCTGTTACGTACTCTAGTAACACCTAGTTTCCTAAAATAAGCTTGAGGTTTGATGAGAACTTTTTTTTCTAATTGAATCAACATAACTTTTTGGCACCATTATGATTTTACTCTTAGGGATGATATTTATTGATATTCTTACTATAATTACTGTTTTCAGAATCAGTTTTTTAGCACATAAAAGAAAGGTCTGTATCCAACGGAGAGTGTACGTAAAATGTGAGGAAGTTATTCTTGCTTTAATTCAACACTCTACTACTTTAATGAGATAAATAAATAATAATGAGATACTAAATAATGTGTTTTTTCAAAAAATAAATTTGTTTTATTTTTCTCCCTTAGCAATGAGCCACACTGAGCCAGTAAAGAAGCGTCACTTTAAAGGAGTGAAGAAAAAGAAATGGATTTCTGAAGAACCAAAAAACTCATTCAGCATGTTTGCAGGCAAAGGTATTTTGAGAAATCATTTGGTTAATTTGTTTTAAGTTAATAACTCCCTGTCCGTAGAAGCTCACCCCCCTCGCTAGGCATCAGAGCCCAAGCTCCGGCCCAAGCTGGAACTTCAAAGCACTGTTTTTAGAAAACCACAGCTGTTTTTAGAATGCTAGTGGACCCCCCTTGGGGTTGGGAGGCTCGCTCCAAAACATGGTGTAGACATACTCTGTGTGCCTAATATGTGACATAATATGTCAAACATTGAATAGCATCTATTAAATTTAGCATAATATTGTTTTTCCCCTTTGCAGCAATGCATGCTTCGAATCCAAAAGGTAAAGCAAATTGCCAACAAAATGATCAAAGCAAAGATGCTGAAAATACTTCTTATGTTCCATCTCAAAGAGCCATTGGGAGAAGCATTTCCTTGAATTCTCCAGAACCTGGAAGGTCAACAAACATGACCTACAGTAATGTCAGTGTTACCAAAGAATCCAAGCCGAATCCATCTACAGGTGAGCTCCTGATTACACAGGATTCCTTGCCTAGAAGAAGATCGTCCATATAATTGGTCAAGTACCTCAGTTATGCCAGTGCAACTCCACCAGATTAGTATAACCAGTGTGATAAAGCTCTGTCCTTGCCTCCATGAGTCACGCATTTCCTGGCTGATTTCACTAGCCTCAGAGGCTCACTGTGACCCTCCATGTAACCCTTCTCTCTCTAGAGACAAGAGTCACAGTCTACTGAGCCATTTTCATCGTAAGCCAGCGAGGGAGGTGAGGAGAAGTTATCCTTCCTTGCACAGTCTCTGTTGTCTCCCAGTCTCAGTGATTAATCAGGGAGCAAAGGGGGGAGGAGCCCGGGCCCACCCGCTACTCAGGGCTCTAACCCAGAGACCCTAATAGTATCAGCTATGGTAGCTGACCTTTTAGAAACATAACATGTACAATTCCCTGGGCTACTTCCCCCACAGCAGCCCTCACTTCCTCAAGCTCCACTTCACCCTTACCTCAGGGTCTCCTTCCTTGTGCCTGATATGGTGTGTACTACTCAGCCTCTCCAGCAGCACAACTTCCTCCCACAGCTCCTGACATGCCCACCCACCTGACTAACTGGGAGGCTTTTAACTAGTTTCAACCAGCCCCTGATTGGCTTCAGGTGTCCCAATCAACCTAGCCTTCTCCCTGCCTTCTGGAAAGTTCTTAATTGGCCCCAGGTGTCTTAATTGACCTGGAGCAGCTGCCATTTCACTTATCCTGGTACCAGGGATTTGTTTAGCCTGGAGCTAATATATCTATCTCCCACTGCTTTTCCATAGCCATCTGGCCTTGCCCTGTCACACCAGCTAGACAAATTAAGACTGGAAATACAGCATTAATTTTTAACAGTGAAAGTAAATAACCGCTGGAACAACTTACCAAGCATCATGGTGGCTTCTCCATCACCTAGAAACAGTGAGAGTAGTTAACCATTGGAACAGTTTACCCAGGGTCATGGTGGATTCTTCATCATGGACAATTTTAAGATTGGATTTTTTTCTAAACGATCTGCTCTAGGGATTGTTTTGAGAAAGTTCTATAGCCTGTGTTACACAGGAGGTTATACTAGATGATCACAATGTTCCCTTCTGCCTTGGAGTCTGTGAAAAACCAAAAGCAGAGTTTGACCCAATATAATCGTAATAAGCAGGTCTCATTGCAATATTTACAGGTAAAAATGAAAATTTTTATGCACTTCTGTGGAAGTTGCCAATTAAAGTCAGACAACATTCTCTTGAGCAGTAGTTCTCCCATCTTTAGAGGGTGCAGCACAAATCCACCTCCATGTCCAGTCCAGCTGGCGCACACCAAAGGTTCCCTAGTGCATATTAATGTAGTACTGTTTGAAATGGTATTAATATAACGTGCTATTGGGAAGTTTTAGTGCATGCAAACTGGGGCCACCGAAGCCAGTTACTGCACAACGTGCTGGTGCACTTTAGAATTTACATGCCAGCTGGTGTGAACCAAGGCACTGTGTAGACAAGCCCTCAGTCTCTGTTTAAAGTTTAAATTATTTTATATTTTGGAGATGGCTTTTGTTGTGTCAATTGATATTATAGCTAATATTTTTGTAACATGAGTAGCAGAATAAGAAGCAGTTTACTGTAATTGTAAGTGAAAATGTAAATCAAGAATTATATTTCTTTACAGACAAATGGACTGCAGCATCCTATAATTCACCAGCGTGGAGAAAAAGAAGCCCACATACAAAAGCATACTCTAAATCTGAAAAAATCCATTCAGGTACCTATTTGACAGCATTACTTTCAGTGCAATGTAATATAGTAAAGATGACACATCTGTTTTGATTCTCTCTCCAGCTAGAATCTGGAAGAAGCTTTTACCTAGGCACCTACCTTAAGACGACTGTTTTCTAAGGGGAGCTGAAAAATCCGAGAGAGTTGTCTGCCCTTTTGTTTTGAGACCATGTTCTTTTACCCAATATCTCATGGTTTCCCACTTTTGGCAAGATACATGACTTCCTCTAAAGTCAGGAGCTATTATGCTGTTGTTACTGTATGGAGTAGCTGTTGGCTTGCAGTGCTGGACAAAGTACTATGGTTATGCAATCCACATTACTACAGTGTGGGTCTTTATCTCCCTTTAGTGGTTTCTCCAAAGAAGACCTTAATGAGAATGCAACAGCTGCAAGCTAGGGGACTAAAGTCCTGTAGCTCAAGCAGTAGAGCTGATGCATTGAATGCAGGATGTCTCAGTCCCCTCTGACAATCCATGGCAGGTTGTCATCACAATTGGCATCCTTCCTCACCCTCCCTTTGCTTTCTAAGACTTCTGTTCACCAAGATATTTAAGCACGTGCCTAACTGCTTAAGATCGTAAGTTGTGTGGCTATTTAGGCTTAAAGTTAGGCATATGCTCAAGTAGCTTGCTGAACTGAAACCTAAGTCCATACATCTTCACTACAGTGTCTATATCGGACCCGGAGCCCTTCCCAATCCAAAAGTGGCAATACAGCGCTGGAGCTTGTGGAATCTCTGTGATTCTCCCATGGTCCCCAGCCATGGAAATTGCTAGGTGATGCAGGGCAGGTTCTTCTTCGTCTGTGGCATACAGTCTTATGTGGTCCTCAAGATTGCTAGTTTCAGAAGATATCTTTTAAATAGTCTGCGAACACCCACAGACATGGTGAACTGAATTGCACTTAAATGCTGGAAATGATGTCCCTGAGTGAATCAATGTTTCCAGTGAAGGATCAGGCTTCAGTGGTGGTCTGATTGTAATTACTAAATAATCTCTGCCCTTCAGGTTTTCCCATTTACAAAGCTGCCCACGCTTTCCCAAATGTTATTGCATAAATTCTATGTGTGATATGCATTTTTAATGCGCTCGCACACACGCGCATTCAGACAGTGCTTAAAGATCTATTTGCAAAGATGTTGGAGAAAAAAAATCTGTGTGGCATTTTGAAAATGCGTCAGTTATATTGAGTGAATATTTTCTCTTTATTGTAATAAACTGTTACAAGTGCTAAATGCTCCAACGCTTAATACGTCTTTAAAAGGACATGGAGATTTATAACAAAAAATTATACAAAAATATGCTGTGTATTTTGGCTACAGATCCAAGAAGAAATGGAAGCAAGTGAAAAAGAGAAAGAAAGAGACTTTGAGAAAATAAAGAAGTGAAGTACAATCCATCATACAATTTACAATAAAAAATGATAAAAATGCAAATTCAAGAAATGAGATTATCACATGCTTCACACTGGAGATCCAAAGATGATAAAATGCAATTTCTAAAAATAAGATGCAGGAAGTGTACACTGTATGGTTTCAAAACTGATAAAAACGCAAATTAAAAAAAACCTACATACTGCTTGTGTATTTATGAGGTCTGCAGTCTATTCAGTATAGTGTTGAAGTTTAACCTAGTTTGAAAGTTGGACTATTCAAGTCATTTTTAACTGTGATCCTGGCTGTAAAGTACAGATTGATTCTAAACCAGATCTTTGATCTCTACAGGGAAAAGATCCTTGAATGCAGCCTCCTTCCATTTTGTTTGCCCAAATGCTGTAGGACATACTTAATAATGAGAATGGATGTGGCTAGCTGGATTTAGTGAAGCAGAGCAGCAGTTCAGAGACAGTCTTGATCTGTAAGATAGACAGTCTTGATAAACAGGCAAAGACAGTTTTGATCTGTATGATAGGGTCTGTGAACAACTTCAAACTAGGGGACTTAGGGTGGGATCCACAAAGGTTCTTAAGCACCTAAACCCCTGGTTTAGGCCTCTAAATTTTGGGTTTAGGTCCCTAATTCCCAGTTTTGGCTCCACTGTGATCCACATATCTCTGAAAAACAACGAGGAGTCCTTGTGGCCATGAGGACTCCTCATTGTTTTTGCTGATACAGACTAACACGACTAGCACTCTGAAACATATCTCTGAAATGCTCTTACTCTCTTATTTACATCAGTGAGCTTTGGATCAGGCCCTCAATGCCCTTTGCATTCCAAAAATCTGTTTTATTTTTACTACGGCCTGATATGCACCTAAAAGTTAGTTCAATTTAGCTACATTATTCAGGGTTGTGAAAAACTTTCATTCCCAGTGCAACATAGTTAAGTCATCCTAACTCCTATTTAGACGCAGCTGGCTCGATGGACAGATTCTTCCATTGATCTAGCTACTGCCTCTGGGAAAGGAGATTTTACTACAGCGGTGGAAAAACGCCTCCTGTCTCTGCAGTAAGTGTCCGCACTACAGCGGCTAGAGCAACGGTGCTGCTGTAGCACTTGTAGTGTAGACATAGCCTAACTGAGAACTAGGGTTTTTAAAATGTTATCAACTATAAAACTCTATCTGTAATTACTTGGGGCTGGTCTACTCTAGAACTGCTACGGCGGCGCAGCTGTACCGATGTAGCTGCACCACTGCGGCGCTGCTAGTGCGGACAGTCTGTACTGATGGGAGAGAGCTCTCCCATCGGCATCATTACGCCACCTCCCCGAGCGGCAGGAGTTATGTGGGCAGGAGAACTTCTCCCACCGACATAGCACTGGCCACGCTGGCGCTTAGGTCAGTGTAACGTACGTCACTCAGGGGGGTGACTTTTCCACACCTCTGAGTGACTTAAATTATACCAAAGTAAGTGCTAGTGTGTACAAGCCCCTTGGTAAATGTTAACCTAAAGGAAGACGTTACAAACATGATCCCCATGTTCATTACCATGTTAAGTCTCAGTTAGTGACAAAAACACCGTCTTTAAAGAATAAATATAGAGCTTGATATTTAGGTACTGAACACTTCTGGTGAGGTGCTAAGTGCCTTTAACTACCACTAAAGTCAGTCGGAATTGAGAGTATTCAGCACTTTGCAGGATCAGATCCCTAGCTAAGGTCTTTGTCACAGCTGGAAAATAGTCTCAGGATTCATTAAAAAACAAACAAACAAATAAAAATGGAACAATGTCTGGTATTGTTATTTCCAAATCACCAGGGCCTCTCCTACTGTATTACTTAACCCTCTTATAGCTGATTGGCTTTGTCTTTAGTATCCCATTAAGCACTTCAGTGAGAATTGAAGAGAATCAGCACTTCACACAAACAGGCCCATACTTTGCATTGTTTTCCAGATCATATTTCTCAAAGCAGAATTATATTATTAATAAAACAGGTTAGGCATTTTAGGCACCTGAAATAGTTAGTAGACTAAAAAATGCCATCACCTGTGTTTTATAAAAACCTGTAAAAACTCCCTCCTGAGACCCTACATTTCAGAGCAATAACTCCAGGGGCATAAACAGGGGTATAAACTCCAGGGGTATAAAAGCATTGTAACATTAAATAAGCTGTATATATAAGTAATACATCAAAATCTCTCTTTATTGGACACCCAAAGGACCAACACAAATTTGTTGCCTTATACAGCTGGTCTTTAAAGTTTGAACAAAATTATACTGGAAACTTTGGTGATATGTTAGTATAGGGATTTAAGGCAGTGAGCTTCCAGTGGAGATGATCATTAGAACAAATTTTACAGCATATAAATATTTGATTTAAAAAAATAAAAATTAAGAAAAATACAAATGGATTTGCCTGTGAAAAAGTCTAATCAGAACTGTAGTCACTAGAGGTCAGTATAGTCATAGGAATGGAATCAAATCACTAACAACATGATTTTACTAACTTTCTTCAACATATAGGGTCTGATGCCAATTTGTAGTAAAATCTCTTTTGTGCTGCTTTGGCATGAGTTTAAAGTGAGTGGAAAAGACCCATTACAAATCCACTTATAGAGAGGGCCTCACTCCTTGATATAGAGCTGTCATAATGCCTCTGCATCAGCCCCGGACCCATCGCCTCCTGGAGAGGGCTATGGGAAAGAAAGTGCAAGTTGGAGCAGCTCCAAGGCTGCTTTAATGTATACAGGGGGACAGGCCAACCCCTGCATGGTCCCAGAATATGGGGAGCACAAGAATAAGGAAACTGAGATTCAGACCCATATGAGTTTGACATTGCGATTTTTTGCAGATGAAAAGATACGTGGAAACTTACTGCTGTGAAGCACAAACTTTGAAACACTATGGTGTAACTATAATGCATTTTAGAGCAGAGTGATAGAGGGCACTTAAATATAGACAAGATACGTTTATAATATTTGCAAATAAAAAAGAAAAGACATCTGGAACAATGGGCACTCTGGGGCCTAATTCTAGCCTTGATGCTCTTGCCTAACTTGTATTAACAGAGGTGAGAGTCACAATAGAGAACTGCCACTAAGGATAGCTTTCAATGGAGAAAATCCATTTATTTCATTATAGTGGTAGTGTGTGTTCTAGAGGTTACTATATCTGCATGTGTTGCCTCCAAATGAAGTAAAATGTGAGGTCAAAACCTGCTTGGGTTTATTAAAGCTGTTTGGAGAGCAAGATATTTTGTTCCAGGTTACTGAAAGTTTCTTGAGACTTGATAATGAGGTACATAATATTAATCATTTTTGTACTGAATGCACAAAATGCTAAGTACATGCACAGGTCTGTTCTGACATACACTGGGCAATATACAGATGGATTCTCTAAGATCAGTCTAGAAAGCTGGAGGGAACCTACTCAGAACAATACATCCTTTCTTTTGCTAACTGTAAAAACAGGCTTCTGTTCTTGTGTTATAGTTGCCAAAACCAATCGGTAGCCTGTGATCTGTTTATTGAAGCTCAGGCAACTCACTGGGCATGGCACAGAGCAGCTCAGCTCAGGTGGAAGTGCTGTCAGGAAAAAGGTCTGATAGGGGGAATGTAATGATATCACCATTTTCCAGAACTGGGTCAAGATGCAGGGGTCAGTTGTAAAGGTATTTAGGCACCTAAAGGTGTAGATAAGCACCTAGTGGGATTTTTCAAAAGTTCCTAAACAGGTTAGATGCCTATCTCTCATTGAAAGTCTTGGCTGTGATCATGGCTTAAGTGCACTTTTACTCTGAAAAGGGACTTTGTAAATGGGGGACATTTTTTCACTCAAACAGATCTCCTTCCTAAAATTTACACTTGGTAGCAAAAGCAACACAGACAAGAGGTAGTGAGCCTGATTCTATTGGTGCTTGCACATTAGTAAATAAGGATTGTTAACTACATTCCAAATGGAAGGCCAAACTCTGCCACCCCACTGAGGGCAAAGAGGGTGTAGAGTTGTAACGAAGAGCAGAATCTGAAGACAGTAGTGTTTCCTAGGAGTAAGGGCTTATCCTACAAGATGCTGTGCGCTCCCATTGACCTCAGTAGAACGATTCAGATGCCTAAAGTTAAGCATGTGATTATGTGTTTTGCTGGCTTAGGTCAGAGTGCTTAGCAACTGGCCAGATTGCTCCCTGAGTGCAGCATTTGGCCTGCAGTCCAGCATTTGGCCTGCATTATTCTTGATATTTGAGAAGGAAAAAACCCCACTTGACTTTCAGATCTCAAGATGAGTTACAACAGAGCAAAACTGCTAAATAAATCATGAGAAACAATTAAAATGGAACTCCCTTATGTAGCCTTTATGGAACCATTTTTTTGTGTAGAAATGCATTTTAACAAGGTAGATATAGCAAATCCCCTCATATTTACTTCTTCTGTTAGTTAACATCCTTTTATTTTGATGGCCAAAGTGAGAGTCAGTGTGATAGAGGGTGGATAGTTTGTGTGTAGTTATGTATTCTTGTGGAGCACCACATCACCAGTGTTTAGAAGTGGAATCTTCTGGATTGCTTCTGCATATTCTTTTATTTTTACATCTGCTGGTGTGATGCATACCCTTATGGACTCATCAGAAGTGGTTGTTTTTACCTTGGACAGTCTGGTTCTGTGTTGCAGGCCAAACAGAATGGTAGACAACAGCACTAATCAAACGGTGAGGGGTAACTGGAGGAGCTAATAAGAAATGGATACAACTTCTTACATCAGTGCCAGCTATCATGGAGATACACTGAATGTTCTTGAGTGTCCTAATGAAGTGTTCAGTTTTATCCTTGGTTTGTGGCCAATGTGGCAAGATTTTCTAATGATGGAAACCAAGATACACAGCAAATTGTGTTAAACTGGGTACTTTGGAATGGTGGGCCATTGTGTGTTTTGATGACTGCTGACACTTCATATACTGAATAGACTTGTCTAGCCTGGACATCACTGTTTTTCTGAACGTGGTGTTGAGTAGTTCATAGTTACTTATCAAGGGTAAGCAACTTGACAAAATCAGTAGGATTTTTATATGGAATTCAGTTTCGTGGTTTAATCTTGGGAATTAGACTTTTTCTCTCAGGAACACTTTGGATTGCAATGTACTTTGTTGGCCTTCAGGAGTTAAGTCAATTGTGTGATACCACAGAAATGAGACAAAAGCAGCATTGTGTCACAGAGGTGTACATTATGGTCTGAGGCTTAGAGCTTTGAGTGTAAGTTCATCTTTTTTGTGATGTTTCAAGATCACATTTCTCTTGTACTTCTGGCATCTGATGCCATCAACATGCAGATAAACATTTGCATTACTGGTCTGGCATCATTTCAATGATAGTTTATAACCAGGTGTCCAACAGAATGGCAGTTTTTATGTGTCATATGATATCATTCACTGCTTTAGGAACAATGTTGTTTGCAGTATTGTTGTGGCCCTGTTGATCCCAGGATATTAGAGAAACAAGGCAGATGAGATAATAGCTTTTATAGGATCATCTTCTGGTAGTGAAAGAGACAAGCTTTCAAGCTACACAGCATAGCTGCTGACTCTGTGGGTATTCTGTGGGCTGGAGTATCCACAGAAAAAAAAAACAGTGGGTGTCCAGCACCCACCAGCCAAAGTTGTTGGGCGGTGCCGCTGATCAGCTGTTTGTCAGCTTGGGGAGGGATTTCAGGGAGGGCAGAGAGCAGCAAGCAGCTGGTGGGCGGGGGCTTGGGGAGGGGGTGGAGCAGCAACTGGAAGAGGCGGAGCAAGGGCAGGGCCTTGGGGTAGGCGTAGAGTGGGGGTGGAGCCTCGGGGCAGAGCACCCCTGGGGAAAAGTGAAACTCAGCGCCTATGCTACACAGAGCTCTTCTTCCGGTCTGGGAAAAGTACTCAGAATGATACCGCTAAATGCCCCATAACAACTACGTGTGTGAAACAAGATAATCAGTACACTCTCAAATGAACTCACATTGAAAATGAGAAAAGACGAAAACACCATATTACTCATGGGTGAACCCTTTCACAAAATGAGGACTCCATATCTGACCTCTCAGTTTTCGTCCTCAAAGGAAACGTGCTCAACATCTTCAAAAGACAAGCCTGTGAGCTTAAATTCATAACTTTGTAGACACTAAAAACCATGGTCTTAATAAAGACACTGGATTTATGGCTTATTACAACCATCTGTAACCCACTAACCCCACTTTTTTGTCCTGTGACAGCAGAGCTGTTCACTTTGAACTTCACCTTGAATGGATTCTGAGAATATGTGTTAGCTACTTTTGCAAAACTATCTGTTCCAATTTGTATTTAGCTGTGACACGCTAAGTACTTTTCCCAGACCGGAAGAATAGCTCCATGTATCTCAAAAGCTTGGCTCTTTCACCTGCAGAAGGTAGTAAAATAAAAGCTATTACCTCACCCACCTTGTCTCTCTTAGAAAAACAAGAATGTTGAAAAAATTTACATGAGCAACTGCTGTTTCTGTGTGGAGGGTTTTTTGGCTGCTAAAAGGTGTCAGAACAGGTGGTCTGCAAGGTAGATCTTTCCGAAGTGATAAATTACATTATTGTTATGGATATGAATTTTGAGCATTCAATTTGATCAGCAAACTGGTAGCTGAAAACTTTGGTTGTTGAACATGAGTTTCAGTTGTTTGTGATTGGTCACTATCAGAAAGTGACAGCCATATGTGCATAGGTGAAAATGTCTGCAACCCCAGATGACAGCAAGACAGAGCTTCCCAGAGGAGCACTACTAAGAATTCCCCTCAGACAAGACGACTGCAATGTTTCAAGTCTAAAAACTGGCAGATGTTTAATATTTTTTACCTTAAGGCCTCAGTTACCTGCTGTTTGATTTAAGACATTAGAAAAGCCATCAGCACGGCTTGTGCTGAAATTGCTGCAGAATAAACAGCCTCAAAATTTGAACTCTTTTGTGTTTTCATTATTTTATTTGCTCTTCCTTGTGTTGCACTATATTAAAGCAATGCTCCTCCGTGATTCATAGCAGATTCTCCTACGTGTATTCCAGCATGAATGAACCCACTGTGGGTACACTGGAGACAGCTGTTTAAAAAGCCTTTATTTAAAAGATGCTAGCATGAAGTATACTAACATAATTTAAAAGCTATTTGAATAGC
This sequence comes from Lepidochelys olivacea, assembly GCF_965140295.1. NCBI lineage: Eukaryota > Metazoa > Chordata > Testudines > Cheloniidae > Lepidochelys > Lepidochelys olivacea. The sequence continues at coordinate 275,324,035 of NC_140411.1, forward strand.
AGCATAGAACACTTGTATTATTGGACTAGAATTCTGGTTTTTTGTTTTGTTTTGCATGATAGATATGCAGGTTTTGTCATATGAGAGCAGACTATTCATCTGACTAGTTTGGTATTAAAAATCTGATCTGATGAGCAGTCGGAGTGGCATCAGTAGAACATGACATCTTACCCCCAGCAAGACACTGTAATTCTTACTGTCCCCTGTTGCAAACAGCTGATGCCCTGAAATAGGAGATTTGATTATAATTTCTCTTTGAATGTACACTTATGCTATGGTTGGCCATAAAATTACGCAGCTGTTTTTAACAATTGTCCACATTATTTGACTCAGTGATCTCCTCAGGCTGTGAATTGCATATGTTTGGCCAGATTCACCTTCTTGGGCTCAAGGGGCTACCGTTTGCAATCTCTGCATGCTGTGCTAGAGTAGGGATTCACAGGAACATGGGAACTGCCATACTGGATGAGACCAGTGGTCCATCCAGTCCAGTATCCACTCTCTGACAGTGTTCAGTGTAGGATACTTCAGAGAAAGATGCAAGCAACTCCAGAGAAGACAGATATGGAATAGTTTGTCCAATGGGGAAGTTTCTTCCAGATCCTTTCAGCTCATGGCTGGCTTGTGCCCTGATGCAGAGGGTTTTGTACTCTTTCTAAATATTTTTCTCATCCTATCTAGTGGAACTGTGAATGTTTCTATAATTCATATAAATGTCCAATCCTTTTTTTGAATATTATTAAATTTAGTCTCAATGATCTATTGTGGCAATTAGTTCCACAGGTTAATAGTTTATTTTGTAAAAGTATTTATTTTATTTTCATCAGTTTTAAATTTGTTGCCTTTCACTTTAATTGAATGTCCCCTTTTTCTGTCTGGTATTATACAAAAGGGTAACTATGAGCTCCTGATTTATTTTCTCTTTATAAATCATTATTTTGTATACCTCTGTCATGGCTGTTGAATATGACAGACAATATAGCACAAATACTTGATTAGAAACACAGACATACACACAATTGAAGGACTGATTCTGTCTTTTAATATGGAAGAAGAAAGAAACAGTGAGTATTATAAAACAACAGATTCAACATAAAAAACTGCTTAAAGAATTATAACAGGAAATTCACATAAACAGATTCATCACTCTGCTCAATATGTTCAGGTATATAACATCTATCTTGTCCTCCAAAATGAAATAGGCAAAACACCCTTAGAAGTACTTGTGGGGGAACAGCCAAATGTCCAGTTGCACATCAAGCCTTGCAGGCAGATTGCGTTCTCTTTCTGGAGAGTGTCTGCCAACATTATGAACATTTCCCTGAGGAAGTACCGTGTCTGCAGCAATGTCTGACTCACATGTTCCCTCAGATGATGCTGGTTGCTCAGCACAGCTGCTTTCCATTATAATGTTATTGGTTGTTGCTTCAAGCTGGGGCACTGATGTGGGAACAACTGTCGACTCCCCAAATTTTGCTTCTTTTGTCAGCCACAGCGTTTTGCAATTGGTCAACGTGGTGGCACCAAAACATAGGTGTTTTGTGCTGTATAGGTCAAAGGACCCATTTGTAACAGTTACTATAAACCATATAGTGGGTCCCTGATAGTCACACGTCAACACTACTTGACCCACTTGACCCACAGCTGACAAGGTGCACTGGCCCTCTCACCATAGCTTGACTTATTTGATGATTTGTGACTTGTAGACAAGCTCTAGCTTTAATATGTACAAGAATGACCTGAGATTTTGGCCCACAAGCAGCATTGCCCATGTTTGATTTGACGTGGCATGTATCACATTTCAATATGCGAGTAAGAAGTATGCCAGCTTCTGCTGCACTGACTCCTTCTCATCTGTCATGGATCACAGGACTCATTTAGAAGTTTGTACAAACCTTTCAACCAAGCCATTTGTGGCTGGGCGTTTTGGTGCCGAGGTGATACGGCTAATACCATTTTTCTTCATGAACCACCGAAACTCTTCTCAACTAAACTGGAAAACATTGTCAGTTGCAGTTTGTTCTTGCAGTTCAGTTCTTGCAAGCAAACTTCCAAGTTTTTCTACTGTCTGTTCAGTTGTTTTTATGTGAAAATCTTCTACCCATTTGGAATGGGCATCCATCACTACTAGATACATCATTCCCAAAAATGGTCCTTCAAAATCAATATGCAGATATTGCCCAGGAGGTGATGGCCATTCCAAGGGCTGTAATTACACTGGTTTAGGCATGTTCTGTGCTTTTTGGCATCCCAAACATTGATTAGCAAGCTTCTCTATTTGTTGGTAATACCTGGCCACTGTACGACACTTCTGGTGAGCGCCTTAATTTTAACTATCCCTAGGTGACCTATGTGGCAGTCTTCTAAGACTCTTGTATTCACTTTACTAGGTATAATAACACAGATTCCCCACATGACACATCCTTAATGTATGGTAACTCACCTTTGCATGTGTAAAAGGGTGCCAGATTAGGGCTGTCAGTATATTTCCAGTCCTTGAAAGGTTTCATAAACCTGATTGAGTGTGGGTTCCCTCTTGGTTTCTTGCTTGATCAAACGACAAGTCACTGGGGCGTGCTCAATCTGAAAACAAGTTGACAAATGTGATTGCTTCTGTCTCTATTATAGGTTGAAGTCACAGGCAATCAGAAAAGGCTGTCTCCATTAGCATGCACTTCTGCTCTTTTGAATTCAATGTCATAGACGTAACTGCTAAGTACAGAGGCCAGAGTTGCAGATGTGCTGTATTTGTCACAAAAACTACCTTCCTTGGATGAAGGATTGCTGCTAGAGGTTGATGGTCCATGACAAGGATTGAGTTTCCTTCCATATAGTAGATACTGGTTTAATTTCTTCACACCTCAGACCTTTGTCTATTTATGCATAGTTACTGTCACACCTCATACCCCATGCCTTTTTGTCTATCTGTGCATAGTTACTGTGACAGAGTGCAGGGAGAAAGTAGGTGAGCCTACACTCTGATCTTTTAGACGCCAATTAGTGACCCAGGAGAACCTGATTGAGATAATTATCTGATCAGGCTGGTGGGCTGGGTGAGGTAAGAACTCAGTTGGCCCCCATCAGTCTAGCACGGATAAAAGAGGCACAGAAAGGGAGTGCAAAGGGAGAGAGGGAGAAACAGGGCCTGCTGAGTCTAGTCATACAGAGACCTCAGAGTAGGGAGACCTCTGATTCCCATCAAGTCCTGCTGGAAGGGCCTAAAGCTCAGTAAATATTGTAAATAGGTGGGAGCATGGGGGACTGTGGTGATATTGGTGAAGGGGATTTGAAGGAAAGTTCCACTGAAAGCACACCAAGTGGAGTCCATGTGGTTTCAGCAGGGAAGAGGACAGGCCAGTGTTACAGTTACATTCTGCTGCTGTGAGAGCTCTGAAGGCAAATGCTATGGATCTCTCACTGCCATCTGGCATGGAGTGCAATATAACGCCCCCTTCTCCCCCGCCCACTATGTGAGTATCAATCACATGTTAACGTGTGTAAGATGTGACCAATTGTTTTGTTTCCAGGAAACCATTTTGACACTCACAAGACTGTACCCACTTTTGACCAGTCTGCAACAAACAGTTCAGCGGATGCACTACAGTTGCTAGGTTTGGTACAAATGTCTATAGCAGTTAATAAATCCGAGAAATGATCCAAGTTGTGTCACATCCTTCGACAGTGGAGTTCCAGGACTGCTTTAATCTTCTGCTGAGATTTATGTGGACCTCGTGCATCAATAAGGGGCCCACAATAAGCTAATGAGTCCTTGAAAAGTTCACATTTTATGTGATTGGCTCATAACCCATATTATTCTAGACATTTCAATACCCTTTTCAGAGAATCTAAAAATTCTTTGTTATATCCACTAGTCACAATAATGTCATCTAAATCAGTGGTTCTCAACCCAGGGTACATGTACCCTTGAGGTACATAGAGGTCCTCCACGGGGTACATCAAAGCATTTAGATATTTGCCTACATTTACAACAGGCTACATAAAAAGCACTAGCGAAGTCAGTACAAGCTAAAGTTTCATAGTTTATACTGGTCTGTGTACTATACACTGAAATGTAAGGAAATACATTCCAAATGATTTATTTATATTTTATATTCCAATTGATTTATTTTATAATTATATGGTAAACATTAGAAAGTAAGCAATTTTTCAGTAATAGTGTGCTGTGACATTTGTTTTTTCATGTGATCTTAAAAGGGGTGCAGTAGTCTAGAAAGGTTGAGAGCCATTGAACTAAATAACACTGTATCCTTGGAATGTCTTGCAAATCATGGTCCATTGCCATATAGCAGGAGCTGAAGCAACACCAAACACTAGCCTTGTTTGTTGATTATAAGGTATGCCTTAGACTCTTCCGCAACATGTAGGTAGACCTGGGACAAATCAGTGTTGCTGAATCATTGTCCCCCTACCTGTGTAGCAAAAGTGTCTTCAATTTGAGATAGGGGTATTTTTCAACTTTTAGTACAGGGTTTATGGTGACCTTAAAATCTCCACACATCCTTACTAGACCATATTTTTTTTACAATTGGAATGATAGGAGTTCCCCACTCACTCCAGGTCACTTTTCAAAGTATGCCCTCTCTTTCCAGACGTTCCAATTCAGCATCTACTTTTGAGTGATGCCTGTAAGGAACAGGTTAAGCTTTGTGAAACTTGGGCTGCACTTTCACATCTTGGATTATTTTAGTCTTCATGTGCTTTAGAGTTCCTGTGCCCTCCTTGAATACACTTAGTATCCCTTCCAGCTGCTGTTTAACTGTTTCAGTGGGGTCTGCTGAAAGTGACTGCAGTATCATTATAGATATCCAATCCAAAGGAACCTTATGTAACCATTCACAACCCCAAAGGGTCAGTTTCCCCTTCTCAATGACATATAAGTCTAATAAACATTGCTTAATTTTATACATTCACTTGCATTACTCCAATTAGCACTGCCTTTTTTCCTGTACGTTTATGTAACATTGGTGTCTCCCTCCCTTTGATATTTTTAAAAGTTTTCTCATATTCTGAACGTGAGATAACGGATGCTGTGCAGTCTGTGGCCAATTCCATTTTGAGCATTTTTCCCAGCAGGAGTGTCAACCAGGTTGCTGACTTGTCATTTTTGTTCACGCTGTACATATTGAGGTTGACTACTCCACTCCTGCAGTCTGTGTCACTGCTGCCTGTGTCTACAGAACAAACATTGATATTATTTTTTCTGTACCCTCTGTCAGGGCTCCCACACCCTCCCTTGGTTCTTGTTCCACAGACAGATAGCAGAAGGTCAGAGTTCAAAGTGAAGGCAATGCAATGTTTATTGGAGTTAACAAGCAAACATAACAACAGCTCTTTACACCAGTAAAGCTTCCTTCTCTCCTTCCTCCTTCTTAGTAGGTTTAATTGTATCTGTAGTGCTTGGCCCTAGTACCAACCCATACAATTTATGGTCATGTTCCGTTTTGGAGGGTCTTGAGTCTAGGGGCTTCGGGACAACCTCTTTTGTACCCCATTGGAGGGGTAGGGAGTGAGGTTGTGTTCTGACCAGGGTCACCTTTTCTTTGGCTTTTAGTGTTTCTCATACCTCTCCCCCATCCCCCTTGCCCCTCCCAACTGGTTGCTTGACCTAGTCTTGGAAGAGGAGTCGGGGCAGAACTGTCCTTCAATTGTACATTCATATATTAAACTCCCACCATATCCAGCAACACTTTAACTCTATTTCTTATCTTTTCTCACTGTACTAAAAACCCCATCTGGCTGTAGGCAGAAGCAACACACATTGTCTTTGTTCCTTGTTCACATATGTCAATAAGAATATAAGACACAAACAACTGCATTTTAAAAACCCCAAAATTCTATCTCTGGCAAGTAAATAGGCCTAAATACTATGTTACCATCATTAACACCCTGATTTGGTTTCTTCCACATTTCTCTTAGTGCAACAAACCGCTTGGATGTGCCCTTTTTTTATTACAGCTTCTGCAATATGCATCTTTAATTTGGCAATCAGAAGGCGCGTGGAATCCTTTTCCCCACCTATAACATGTGTCTGTCTGCTGAGTGGACTGGCTTTTGCCTTGAGTTACAGATAGTTTATGCATTCCTACTTTTGGTTTAACTCTGGCGTGCAATTCTATTGCATCCCTTACTGAAGTTTCCATCGCTACTCCAATTTCTACTGTGTGTTTAAAGGTTAGATTTTTCCTTGGTTAAGAGCCTTTTCTGTATGCTTTCATTAAGCAGTCCACACACAAATCTATCTCTTTGGGCCTTATTAAGCCCATCCTTAAAAGCACAGTCTTCTGACAATCTTTTTAACTCTATTGTAAAGGAGGAAATAGATTCACCTTCAAGTTTATTCCTCTTATGAAACCTGAACCTAATCAGGGGCTTGGGTGCCAAGTGCTCTTGAACAATTTGCACTCTCTTTTTAGAGGTTTTGCCTGCTGGCTTCTCTGGGGTGATCAGTTTGCGAATTAAACTGTATGTTTTTCCACCCATCACACTCAGTAATGCTGCTACATGTTTTTCTGAGGGAATCTCATTAACTTCAAAGTACTGTTCCAGCCTCTCTCTGTACACGAGCCAGTGCTCCATGGCACTGTCAAAGGCCTCCATTTTTCCAATATAGCCTGCCCTTCCACCTTACTGCTATTAGTTCAGTAGTTTGGAGTACACACAGTGGCAGCAGATGCCTCTCGCCCTGGTCTGCAAGCAATGTCATAGATTGTTTTGCTACTCTGATGCATAGAAGATTCTTGAAATCCTTGTCACCAACTATTGTGTATGGCAGATATAGCACTGTAGCGGGATGGTCATCCACTCCGGGCCTGAAGGGGTTACAGCCAGCCCTGGGAGAGGGCTGGGGCGGTGAGCCAAAGGCTAGGCTGATGGGGAAGGCAGCCACAACTGGGGCCACACCCCAATCAGGATGCAACTGGCCCTATAAAAGGGCTGCTAGCTAGGAGTTCAGGCTGTCCTCTCCCTCTAGCTTCAGAGGGAGAAGGACCTAGGTATCTGAGGGTGCAGGCAACCGAGCAGAGCTGGGGAGCTCCTGTCAAAGCCCAAACCAGGTACTGGGGTTGCAGAGGCTGCAGCCCAGGAGTTAGGCAAAGGCAGTAGGTCCAAACCCCACTTTGCCAATGATGAATGGCTTGTACACTGCAGTCTGCCCCAGTGTGCGGGGGCTAGATGGTGACTGGCAGTAACCATAGACTTAGGTGAGGTGGGGATAGAGGGTTGGGGGTTCCCCTGGATAGGGAGACCGAGAGAGAGTGTATACTGCCAGGGGGCAGCACCCCAAGATAAAGGGGCACCGGGGCCTGAGGCAAGTGGGACACCACCTGCAGAGGGTGCTCTGGGCTGCAAGAGCTAATTCCCTGGACAACCAGCAGGAGGTGCCAAGCTGGTGAGTCCTGCCTCACTACAGGCACAAATCCCTGATTAGAAACACAGACAGGTGCACAAGGTTGGAGCTCTGACAGCTGATTCTCTCTTGTGATATAGAAGAAAGAAACATAGTAACCACTATATAATAACAGATTCAACATAAGCAACTACTTCAAGAACTATAGTTGTGAATTCACATAAGCAGATTCAATACATTCAAATATATCACAAAGACCCTCCCTAAATTATCTGCTCTTTAAACTAAATGGCCCCAGTCTTTTCACTTTCTCCATATATGGACATTTTCCAGGGACCCAGACATTCTTGTTCTGTCTCTGAACCCTTTTTGATATGGACTGACCAGAGCAGAACACAGTGGTCCAGGTGAAGATGTACCATTGATTTATATAATGGCATTACATCTGTAGTATTGTTTTCCATCCCCTTCCTTTTGCATTCTATCACTCTGTTTGCTTTTTTGATCAATGCTGCATATCAAGCAGAGTTGTTCGCAATGATGCCTATGTCCGTTTCTTGTGTGGTTACAGGTAAATTAGAATCCATTAACGTGTATCAGTAGTAGGTCAGATTATGTTTTCCAGTGTGTTATGATGTTGTATTCTTAACCATGTGAGGAAAGCAGGCAGTAGTACTACCAGCAGGCTTCTGTTCCAGGAGTGCAGCTTGAAATTTGGTCTAGGGCTCCATGAGAGGACCACTACAGAGACTGTCCAGTAGAGGTGCTGAGCTAATGCCTTTCCTGCAGAGACAGGCCCTGCACTGCTCTTTCCCAATCTAACCCCACCCACTTTTATGACCCCACCATCCATCTAGGTCCCCAGTGGGACAAGAGATTGTGAATGGGTCCTGTGTCTCCACCGTTTCCCAGATTTCTGCCCTGGCTCTTGGATTCCACAGGACAGTTGACTATACACTGTGTGAAGGAGTATTTATGTTTCCTTTTGTTTATTGTAAAATTAATATTTTTCTCATATAGCTGCTCTGAATGACATATAATTAGTCAACAGTGTAGATCAATAGGAAGCATTGAGAGAGAGCATCCTTGATTTAATTTACTAATTTGGCTTCTATGAAACTGCCAGTAGGTTTTATTTAAATGTTCCCATTTTTGTTGGGCCTTGAAAATGTCTTTAAGAGATTAGGCATTCAGGCAGTGTGGAACTGCTGAACATTTTTGGCTCTTGCAATATTTTTATTATTTGCATGTTCTATTGGCTTGTCTATTACATGTATACCAACTGTGCTCTGAGTTCAGCATGTTAAACAGTGACTGGCTGCCATCAGGTAAGGCCAGTGCTGTGAGTGGATGGCAAATTAGAAGAAAATATGATATATAGAAAAACATAGTAATATAACAGCTAATTAAGAGCTGAAAATGGTAAAGATTGTGACAAAAAGATAGTAGACAGGTCTGCAGTGAAAGATTGGATATATAATTAAGTGTATTAAAAATCCAGGTTTCAGGAGTGAAGAAATTGGTAGTGTATCTCGGTTTTTGCAACATCACATTTCATTGCTTTTAGAACAAATTACATGCGTTAAACTGGCTTCATTTTCCTGGTGGATTAAGCCACCATGTTCAATCAGGTTCCTTCCTCAATCCCTTTTTCCCAGTACTTGTTTATAATGAAGAGGAATGTTTCAATAAATAAAACATCAACGCAAGAGTGATGTTTTTATAGCTTTATGTTTTTATACTTATGAAAATTAAGCTTTATTAAATTAAAATTAAGCATCATATCTTTAAATTATTTCCTTATGAGGCATTACACAGAAAAGGCTAATCTCTAATTCAGAACCCCTCTATTTTTTACATAGCATTCCTGCCCTAAAGAATAGGAAACATTATTAAAAAGCATTTGTAAGGGGAAACCTGTCTACAAAGGATCCCATGGCGTATCTTACACATGTTAGAAGATTGTATAAATGCAGTTCTACTGTTGAAAGGGACTGTAAACAAGGCATAGTTGGATCCCAGGTTTTTTATCTGGCCAATATCTGTAAAAACTGGTCTTTTTTCTAGTTGCCAGCTCTGCAAACTCAGCTTGAGCTATGAGAGTCAAGCCAAGGTTTTTTTGTTTTTTTTTTCTTCATGAATCATCATCAGTAATGAAGGTCAAATTAGGCCCACTGTGACACCTGCACAACCTCTCTCCCTCCACCCCCCCCAATCTTTAGATTAATCTCCTAATGACACCTGTGCAAACCCCATTGCCTTCAGTAGGGTGTGCATTGGTGTACTGAGTAGAAATTAGTAAACAACCATGTTCATGATACACAAGGAACAGAATCTTACTTAATCTCTTTGCTGTGTTGGTTCTGAAGTAGTAAAATGAATAGAAAGTAGTGAATTATTTTTTGTCACTCAGCTGAACTGACTTTAATTACATGCAGGGAGCAGACCTACTGAGTAAGAAGGAGCCATCTTACATAGTCACTTTAATTGTGGAATCCCACTTTAATTAGATAGATGAGGCAACATTTTTCAGAATTTTTTACGAAGGAAAACATGCAGCCATCTCTAAAACAGTCAATGCTCCAGTCACTATCAGGTATTACTATTGTTCTGGGATTGGCTTTAGGGGAGGGGAGATTTCTCTGTGCTGTAAACCTAAAAATGCAAAAAGAGAAAACACCCGATAGCACAGGCAGCAGCCGGAAACAGTCACCTGGTTCCTCTCAGAAGCATGACCAGGGAGAAGAGCTTGGATGTACAGTGCAATACGTTCAGGTTGAGCAGCAAGAGGGAAGTTCTTAGATATTTTGTTTTCTTAAGCAAGGTTAGGGAAACCTTTTGGATTTTTTAGTGAGGAGCATAGGCTTCAGGACATGGAGGAGGAAAAGCAGGGAGATTGAAAAAATGGTAAAAGTTGGAAAATGTGGAATAAGATGGAGAGAAAGGACTAATTACAATTGGTTGGTGATAAAGAAATGGTTGCAGAGACTAGAAAAACAGGAGGGGGGAAGGGAAATACTGGGAGATAAAACTCAAAAAAAATAGGTAAGGAAAGAGAAGTTATGCGCTTCGTGAAGACATTACTAGGTGAGGTTCTATGGTCTGTATTATGCAGATCAGACTAGTTTATCTTAATGATCTCTTCTGGCCTTAAAACCTATGGAAATAGGAAGATAGAATAATGGAAGTACATGCTAGGAAAGCTGAGGGGGAAAGAGAAACTAGAACAACTGGAATACGTAAGCGAAAACAGATGGAAAATGAAAACTTGGTTAGGTTACAGTGTTGGTCCTGTTAATTAAAAAAATCCTACTACTGTATTAATTTTTATTTAAGTTTCTAAGTACTGATCAAAGTAAGGTTCTTTCTTTCTAGTGAATGCCTTTGAAGCCCTGTTTTGGGGTAGAGGAGAGAACACTTCGACATCTTGCCATAGGCTCTGTAAACACTAGCTGTGGCCATTGATTCACTAAATATATACAAATGATTTCACTTTTGTGGAGAGAGAATGATTCAACAGGAAAAGGAAATGTATTCTGTTTGTGGCCTATTTTCCCTGGGCTTGCTTGAACATCCCCTAAGAGAGGCTGCTACCTCTTTATGGAGGTTAGACACTCAGTCTGAGAGGCACTGCAAGGATTCCTTCAGTTTGACTCCCCATGGGCAATCTTTGTAACGGTATTACTGTATGTCTAAACTTCCATCTGAGAATGAGCAGACTGCTATTACACTATCACTACAGCTCTAGCCTCAGCCTTAAGAAGATTAAGAGTTGGATTTTCCCAGTATGATATCCATTGCTCGCAAAAGATACACAAGAAGTGGAATTGTTAGTATCAGGGAACTACAGGGTCAGGAAAAATGAGACTTGTATTTCAGCTCTTGCAAAATGCAGGTTACCTTTAAAATGTGCACACAAGAGGAAAGGACGGAAAGAGCAAATGTCTATAAAAGTAATGAAAACAAAAGGTAGCCAGTAAGGAGCTATTTAGCAGCTCAAACTTAATATATGTGCAGTACAAATAGTTACAAACATAGGACTTGTTTCACCCTGGTAGTTCCAGAGAGATTTAATTTGCACGTCTGCAGCACAAGGGGCAGCTGTACCACTGAGGGAGCATTTTTCACCAGGAACGGGCTGCTTTGGTTTCTAGCTAGGGCTCCATATGGAACTCCACTGGTAGAAGTTGTCTGGTAGACACTAGCTTGATCCTGTTCTCTCTGTGGTCAGAGTTGCTTGTTTTCTAGGCTGGGCCAGCCAGCTGTGGGACCTCTGTAAATGTGAGGGTGGAAGGCACTTGTGCCATTGCTGCAAGCCCTCTATCTCTAGGAGTAATTTCTGCCACCAAGAGACTGCCCTTGGACTTTTCAGCTTCTGCCAGGAAATCCAAAACTGAATCTAAACCAACTACTGTGATAAATTGTAAACACTTTTAGAAGAACTCTTTGGTACCTGAACCAGGTGGAGTGAGGCATAATAAAGGACTAATGTTTGTAAGGCACCTTCAAATTCTCGGATGAAAGAACATACGTTAAGTGCAAAGTATTATTAGTGTAGAATTGCCATGCTTGCCATACAAAACGGAATGTAAAGGAGATAGATAACTCTGAATTCTCTAATGAGGAATTAGAAATACTGCACTGAACTAAAATAAATACCATATACCCCCTAAGAGATAGGAAAATGTCAGTAACAAAGAGGTTCAAGGGACTTTTTCAAGCAGGTCAATGGCAGAGCTAGGTATTCAGGAATCCTGAATCTCAGTTCCCTACTCCAACCACTGGGTCATTTCCCTTGCTGTTGAAAAACTGATCTTTAAGGCAGAGCCGTAACTAAGCATTTTAGCACCTGGGGCAATCAATCATATATGCACCCCCTAGAGGCGATACGTGGCGGGTGGGCATGCAGGGTCATGTGCCCCCCCAGATTTCTACCTCCCATTTATCACAGAGGTTTTCAAACCATGGGGTGTGCCTTCTTTGGGAGACGTGCCCCACAGTTTGAAAACCATTGCCTCCTCCCAGGAGCCAGCATATCGGAAGCTGGCGGGAGCCACCTGATCCGCTCGGCCCCTGGTTCTACACCTTTTGTGAGCTGTGGGGGGCCCTGCTCAGCAGCCCTCCCAGCCCTGCTCCCCAAGGCAGGCCACCTCTGCACAGTCAGGCACACCTCAATCAAGGCGGATGGCACAGCTCCGAGCTGCGCCCCGACATGCTCTTGCCTCTGCCCCGAAGTAGCTTGGCGCCAGCTGGTGACACCCCCTGGAGCTGGCCCCTGCCCATTCAGCCTGGCTGCCATGAGATGCTCCCCAAGGTGCTTGGACAAGCTTGGAAAAGAGATAACTAAGGGGGGGTGGATATGATAGAAGTCTATGAAATCACCACTCGTGTGAAGAAAGTAAATAAGGAAGTGTTATTTACTCTTTCTCATAACACAAGAACTATGGGCTACCATATGAAATTAATAGGCAGCAGGTTTAAAACAAACAAAACAAAGTATATTTTCACACAACTCACTGTCAACCTGTGGAACTCTTTGCCAGAGGATGTTGCGAAGGCCAAGACACTAACAGGGTTCAATAAAGAACTAGATAAATTCATGGAGGATAGGTCCATAGTGGCTATTAGCCAGGCTGGTCAGGAATGGTGTCCCTAGTCTCGGTTTTCCAGAAGCTGGGAATGGGTGACAGGGGATGGATCACTTGATGATTACCTGTTCTGTTCATTCCCCCTGGGGCACCTGGCATTGGCCACTGTTGGAAGACAGGATATTGGGGTAGATGGACCTTTGGTCTGACCCAGTAGGGCCATTCTTATGTTCTCCCTAGAATACTCATTTCCACTGGCAGCAGGCAGCTGCTTACAGGGCAGACTCGTTCCTGCCAACTCCGAAACCAAGGCTGTGAGAACGGAGCGACCCCTAGGGTTACCATATTTCAAGTTCCCAAATAGAGGACACTGTTGCAGGGAGGGGAGGAGTCTCTTCCCCATCCCATCCCCCTTTCTCATTGCCCCTCCCTCTATGCACCCCATCCTTTTTCCTCTCCCCACTGTCTCCTGCCCCATCCACCACTTCCACATCTCCCTGCCTCACCCCATTCCCTATCCCTTCTCTTCCCCTTGCCCAATCCCATCCCCCTTCCTTCCCCATGGCCTCTTCTCCCCACTTCACCCCCTTCCCAAACTTCCACTCCCTGTCCCCCCCCCCCCGTCCTGCCTGATCCATCTCCCCCAGCAGCCACTCACCATTGTACAGAAAATAGGATGGTGGGCATATAGGGCACCCAGCACACGTAGCAGGTGCAGACGACTGCCACTATGACCTGGAGGCGATGTACAGCTGCAGAGGCAATGAGCACCCAGCAGGAGAAGCAGCCCTGGACCAGCCCCTCTGCTCCCAGCCTGGGCCTCTGTTTGGGAGGGAATCCCCCCCTGCCAACTATGCCCATGGACTCTGGCCGACACTGCTGGGCCCAATCCTGTAGGGGTGGGGGAGCTGATGCTGTTGGGCCCCATTCTGTGCTGCCCCATTTTTGTGCCCCCACTGGCTCTGTGCCCTAGGCAACTGGCCCTCTCACCTCACCCTAATTACAGCCCTGCGTTAAGGCCCAGATCTACAAAGATAGCTCAGCGTCTAAGTTCCAATTCTTCTTTGAGTGATTGTGCACATATACATTCCATTTTAGGGGTGTGTGTCTGTGTGTGCCAATCCACTCCAGTGAGAGACTTTTGCCAGCAGTACCATTAGGCAGCTTGTGTTCCTGCTCTCCTCATGAGCCTAGCCGAAGGCATAAAAAGGGTGTGTCCACCGCTCCTTCTCAGTTCTTTCTCACCACCCAGGTGAAAGTGAGTGCTCCCCATGGCTTTTGCTAATGGTTAGTCAGACTTTCAATCTTAAACTTGTAAATAGTTCTATATAGTTGTGTGTGTTTAGTTCTTCTCTCTCTCCCCTTCCTGAGCCTCTTTATCAAATTTAGGGTGATGGGCTAATTGGCGTTTTATCCCACCTACCCCACCAGCCTGCTTAACTTATTACCTCAATGGGCTTTCTCTGGGGAACTAATTGATATCTAAGAGATCAGAGTGTGGGCTCACCTGTACACTCCATCACAACAATGGGCTTGTTCCAGTCGATATGCTCTCTGGCTGAAACCCTAAAATTCAACCCAATCATAACCATACATTCCTGCCAAAAATTTCACAGGCATATGGCTTCACCTATGTTGACTACAGCTCTGGCTCCATTTGGTCTATTGTCCAATGAAACACTCTCTAGAGATGAATATTTGTGACCTTCATGAATGCTTCAGTCCCTGGATAAGTAGTGAGAACCATGGAAAATTTGCAGGATTCCCTTCCTGTCCCCGCAGCTGACCTTGACTTGAGTAATAGATGCATCAATGACAGGTTGCGGTGCCCATCTTGGCACTCTGAGTGCATAAGGTCTGTGGTTACTCCAAGAAGTCTCTCTCCACATACATGTGCCGGAGCTGGGGACCATTTGTTCAGCCTGAGAGACATTAATGCCCACTATCAAGAATCAGGTAGTGCAGGGCCTTCTAGATAACACCACTACCATGTTTTATCTCAACAGGCAAGGAGGTGAGAGATCCACTCAGTTATGTCAGGAGGCAATCCACCTATAGAACATATGCATCTGAAACCGAGTCTCCCTGAAAGTTTTCCATCTACTAAGAGCGAGAGAGAAAAAACATTATGGACTCCCTCAACAGGGTTTTTGTAGACCATTGTGAGTGGTCCATCGGAAAGGACCTTCTCTTCCAGATTTTCCAGCAATGGAGGTAGCCAATAATAGATTTGTTTGCTACTGACCTGAACAACAAATACAGGAGTTTTGCTCCAGGAGAGGCTGCAGTCTGGATTCCACTACAGATGCTTTTCTCCTTCCATGGGCCTGTCAGCTGCTATAGGCATTTCTTCCAGTTCCTCTACCTCCAGGGTGATTAGAAAGCTGAGACAAGACAAGACAAGGCTGACCTTGAGTAATGGACCTTGGCTGAGGCCATGTTGGTTTACAGGCCTGCATCAACTTTCCATCAGGCCACCAATAAGGCTTCCTCTGCTCAAGGTTCTCAGACTCGGGGTCAGTATCTGCACCCCACCTTCAGTCTTTCCACTTCACTGCATGGCTGATCTCTGGTTTAACACTCATGAAAAACTGCGTCAGAGATGTCCAGGTTATCCTGGTTAAAAGCAGGAATATGCCACTAAAACCACCTATGCAGCAAAGTGGAGGACATTTTCTGTCTGGGTGCAATCACAACACCTGGACATTATTCATATATTGGATTACTTCTTGTATTGAAGTTATTGGGCCTTTCAGTCAGTTCTGTGACAATTCACTTGACATCTGTATCAGAAGTTTATTCACCAAAGGAATGGTTCTCTGTTTTTTCTCACCATCTGGTGTCCAGAATTTTGAAAGGTCTAATTAATGTCTACCCTCCAGTCTCTGACCCGGTACTGACATGGAATCTTAACTTAGTTCCATCCAGGTTAATGGCCTTCCTTGCTGAACCGCTGGGGATGTCACCACCACTGCTATCCATGAAAACTGCATTTCTGGTGGCAATTACTTCAGCAAGAAGAGTTAACAAAGCTTGTAGTTCGAAGACACCTCCCTCCCCTGCCCTATACATTTTTTTTAATAAGGATAAGTCCTCTCTTAGAGCACATCCTAAGTTAATGTAAAAGGTGCTGTCAGCTTTTTACCTAAACCAGTCTAAACCTCATTCTTCTAAAGCTGAATAAAGACTTCATCCTTTAGATGTTTGTAGAGCTTTAATGTTCTATCTTAACTGCATTACATTTCTCAGAGCCTCTACTAAGCTTTTCTTAGAGTAGGCCAAGAGAATCAACCAATGTCATCTCAGCATAAGTAAGACTGTAGCAAACTTTGCTATGATCTTGCAGAAGTCTCTCCTCCACTGAGATTAATAAGATCACTCCACCAGAACTCGGTCCACTTCTTCAACTTTTCTGAGCAATGTTCCCATAACAATTCATCTGTGCATATCTTTTTCCAGACGATATGCCATCACTCAGGGTTCTTGTGATGATGCCAGCGTCAACATATCCATGTTGAAATCTCTGTTCAGATGATACCAAATCCCACCACCTGAAAGGGAACTGCTACAGAGTCACCTATAGTGGAATGTGTATGAGAAAAAATGGTCACTTACCTCCAGTAACTGATGTTCATTGACATGTGTTGTGCATATACATTCCACGACCCTCCCACCTTCCCTGCCACTTTGGTTAAGTTAAGAAACTTTTACAAGCAGTGAAAAGGAATGGAGAGAAAGGTGGTAGAAACACCTCTGTTATTCCCTCAACTGGGCACATGAGGATACGCCATCCACTGGTATTGCTAGCAAAAAAATCAAATTAAAGTGCATTGGGCCTGCATACACACACACACCCCTCTGAAGTGGAATCTCTACGTGCACAACACGTCATGAAGAACAGCAGTTACTATAGATAAGTAGCTGTTGTACAGTGTTATGTTATCTTTAGGCACCACTGCAATCCACAAAACCCTGTTCCAAAAACCTTATAGGTCCCTAAACTTACTCAATGCCTACATTTTTCAGGGTAAATATTCCCTAGGTCCCTAAGTTTCTGCTTCTGGGCAAGAGTACTGCTGCCTCATTCTAGGCATCTGGGTGCCTATCTGCTGCCTAAGACCCAGTGTGATCCACAAACTGGAGGAAGATAGGCAAAAGGCTGTCGTGGAGCATGATCCAGTAGGTGTGCTCAGAAGCCACCTATGAGATCAGATCCTGTTCAAAATCAGGCAAGAGGAGGAGGTGGTGACCTTATATTTAGCCCAGTGATTAAAGCACTCACCCTGGATGTGACCTGGGTTCAATTCCCCCCTGTGCCTGATGGGCAGAAAGGATTTGAACTGGGATCTGCCACCTCTCCAGGAGAGTGCACTAACTGCTGCCCAATGGGAAACTCTGATTTGGGGCTCCTTCAAGTTCTCCTGTTGAAGCTGTTTCGCTTTAGATAATATTTAATTAGTCATTGTGCCACAGCGAGCAAATGACTCTGTAGTTCAGTGGGCAGGGCACCCACCTGGGAGGTGGGAGACCCAGGGTCCAGTCACCTTGCTCCAAGCACTCCTTCATTATTTATCAACAGTGGAACAGCTTCACCAAGAGAGGCTGAGGGAGCCTCCACCTCAGAATATCCCATAGCTCAGTGCTTAGAGTACAGTCGTGAGAGGTTTGGGAGACCCCTGTTTAAATCTTTTCTCTCCCTCATGCAGTGGGGGGAACTGAACCCCGGTCACACACATCTTAGGTGAGGGCTCTAACCTCCTGCAGCTGTTTTGCGCAGAGTGAGGCAGGCACCTCACTCATTCTCACAAGAAATGATGTAGCCGCCTAATCTGCCTGAGTCCAGAAGAGTGGTAGAGATAGACACCTCCCTGCAGCCTAGATTTAGGCACCTAATTCTGTAAGGGAATGGGTCTTAGGATACTTAGGACTCCTTTCATCACCATCTCCCATTAGTTAGCTTAAGTAGTTCCCTGCCTAGCGTGATGGCTTTTGTGGATTGCATTCCTAGGCAATTGTCTCTCCCCATTTGTTGTATAGGGAACCTAGGCACCTAACTCACATTTTGTGGATTGCATTGTTGCTCATGTGATTGTCTAGGTGCCTACACATTAGGTGTTGCAATGCTCAGCATCTGAATTCCCTGAGTGTTTTTGTGGATCCAGGCCTAAAAGCAAATCCTCTTAGCTCCTGATGGTTTTCTGACCTGTTACTGGCCAACAAAATGGGTATTGCCCCCCAAGGCAGTAATGATATTTTAAAACGAAAATAGACACACCAGAGTTGGGCCAACAATGAAGGAAAATATAATTTAAGTAACTCCATAAATAACCATTGTTTTACCATCTGGAAAATGAGTCATGTCGGAAAATTTAAAAAGCAAATGCACTTAAACATATAAACAATCTGGCTGAAGTCAAGGGCCAACAACATGCAGTTTGATGCTCTTTAATTAAGCCTACAAATATAGCACTGGCAATGAAGACAGATTTGTTAGTGAGGAAACTCTTGGATTCAATGAGATTACAGGTGACTAGCAAAGATGAAGTGAATGGGACCTGGCTAAATTTGAATGCTGCTGCTGGAGTCTTTGTGGGCAATGCAAGATTTATGAGGTGGAATGGGTAGAGATAGATGCAAAGGTGCAGTGGGTTTATTTTTCTCCCCCAAATTCTTCATACTTTCTTTCTCTCCCTTAAATTTAAAACAATCTCTTCCTGCTGGCCCTGCTGAAATGCCTCCATTTTTAACCACATGGAGGTAAAATTCCAGTCCTCTGGCTTCCTACACTTGTATGCCAAGTACATTGTTAACATCTGTTGCCAAAGAAACAGGGAGAAAATGCTTTTATTGGCATCTTTTCTTTTAAATAGACTCCTAAAGCTGTTCTTTAACAAAAGAAAATGCCTGCTAAAAACCTCTCCTCTATTATCCCATATAGAGTGTCAGGTACCTCTAAATTTGGCTTTGTTTTCAGGTTCAAAATGAAAGCGCGTAACTCGAGGATTATTTGCATGCCCAGAGTTACTGAAGCTCTTAATAGGTAGTGTCCATTCAATTAATAAACTGGTAAAGTATGCTCAGTATAGAAAAAGGGAGGGCAGTGGGTTGTGCCAGCTTGATAAAATGGTGGAAATATGAAAATGAATTCAACACATGTGACTGAATATAAAAAAGCTGCAGGAATTATTGCCATGCCTTTTTAATAAATCTGAATGGAAAATCCTCATGATCACTCCTCCTGGTTAAACCACACATTTCTGAGCCCTGGTCTACACTAGGACTTTAGGTCGAATTTAGCAACGTTAAATCGATTTAAACCTGCACCCGTCCACACAGTGAAGCCCTTTATTTCGACTTAAAGGGCTCTTAAAATCGATTTCCTTACTCCACCCCTGACAAGTGGATTAGCGCTTAAATCGACGTTCCCAGCTCGAATTTGGGGTACTGTGGACACAATTCGATGGTATTGGCCTCCGGGAGCTATCCCAGAGTGCTCCATTCTGACCGCTCTGGACAGCACTCTCAACTCAGATGCACTGGCCAGGTAGACAGGAAAAGAACCGCGAACTTTTGAATCTCATTTCCTGTTTGGCCAGCGTGGCAAGCTGCAGGTGACCATGCAGAGCTCATCAGCACAGGTGACCATGATGGAGTCCCAGAATCGCAAAAGAGCTCCAGCATGGACCGAACGGGAGGTACGGGATCTGATCGCTGTTTGGGGAGAGGAATCCGTGCTATCAGAACTCCGTTCCAGTTTTCGAAATGCCAAAACCTTTGTGAAAATCTCCCAGGGCATGAAGGACAGAGGCCATAACAGGGACCCGAAGCAGTGTCGCGTGAAACTGATGGAGCTGAGGCAAGCCTACCAGAAAACCAGAGAGGCGAACAGCCGCTCTGGGTCAGAGCCCCAAACATGCCGCTTCTATGATGAGCTGCATGCCATTTTAGGGGGTTCAGCCACCACTACCCCAGCCGTGTTGTTTGACTCCTTCAATGGAGATGGAGGCAATACGGAAGCAGGTTTTGGGGACGAAGAAGATGATGATGAGGAGGAGGTTGTAGATAGCTCACAGCAAGCAAGCGGAGAAACCGGTTTTCCCGACAGCCAGGAACTGTTTCTCACCCTAGACCTGGAGCCAGTACCCCCCGAACCCACCCAAGGCTGCCTCCTGGACCCAGCAGGCGGAGAAGGGACCTCTGGTGAGTGTACCTTTTAAAATGCTATACATGGCTTAAAAGCAAGCATGTGAAAGGATTACTTTGCCCTGGCATTTGCGGTTCTCCTAGATGTAGTCCTAAAGCCTTTGCAAAAGGTTTCTGGGGAGGGCAGCCTTATTTCGTCCTTCATGGTAGGACACTTTATCACTCCAGGCCAGTAACACATACTGGGGAATCACTGTAGAACAAAGCATTGCAGTGTATGTTTGCTGGCATTCAACCAAAATCCGTTCTTTCTCTCTCTGTGTTATCCTCAGGAGAGTGAGATATAATTCATGGTCACCTGGTTGAAATAGGGTGCTTTTCTTCAGGGACACTCAGTATAGCCCATTCCTGCTGGGCTGTTTGCCTGTGGCTGAACAGAAATGTTCCCCGCTGTTAGCCACAGGGAGGGGGGAAGGTTGAGGGGGTAGTCACGCGGTGGGAGGAGGCAAAATGCGACCTTGTAATGAAAGCACATGTGCTATGTATGTAATGTTAACAGCAAGGTTTACCCTGAAAGAGTGTAGCGACTGTTTTATAAAATGTGTCTTTTTAAATACCGCTGTCCCTTTTTTTTTCTCCACCAGCTGCATGTGTTTCAATGATCACAGGATCTTCTCCTTCCCAGAGGCTAGTGAAGCTTAGAAAGAAAAAAAAACGCACTCGCGATGAAATGTTCTCCGAGCTCATGCTGTCCTCCCACACTGACAGAGCACAGACGAATGCGTGGAGGCAAATAATGTCAGAGTGCAGGAAAGCACAAAATGACCGGGAGGAGAGGTGGAGGGCTGAAGAGAGTAAGTGGCGGGCTGATGAGAGTAAGTGGCGGGCTGAAGAGAGGGCTGAAGCTCAAATGTGGCGGCAGCGTGATGAGAGGAGGCAGGATTCAATGCTGAGGCTGCTGCAGGACCAAACCAGAATGCTCCAGTGTATGGTTGAGCTGCAGCAAAGGCAGCTGGAGCACAGACTGCCACTGCTGCCCCTCTGTAACCAACCGCCCTCCTCCCCAAGTTCCATAGCCTCCACACCCAGACGCCCAAGAACGCGGTGGGGGGGGCCTCCGGCCAACCAGCCACTCCACAACAGAGGATTGCCCAAAAAAAAGAAGGCTGTCATTCAATAAATTTTAAAGTTGTAAACTTTTAAAGTGCTGTGCTTAAAGTGCTGTGTGGCATTTTCCTTCCCTCCTCCACCACCCCTCCTGGGATACCTTGGTAGTCATCTCCCTATTTGTGTGATGAATGAATAACGAATGCATGACTGTGAAGCAGCAATGACTTTATTGCCTCTGCAAGCGGTGATTAAAGGGAGGAGGGGAGGGTGGTTAGCTTACAGGGAAGTAGAGTGAACCAAGGGGCGGGGGGTTTCATCAAGGAGAAACAAACAGAACTTTCACACTGTAGCCTGGCCAGTCATGAAACTGGTTTTCAAAGCTTCTCTGATGCGTACCGCGCCCTCCTGAGCTCTTCTAACCGCCCTGGTGTCTGGCTGCGCGTAACCAGCAGCTAGGCGATTTGCCTCAACCTCCCACCCCGCCATAAACGTCTCCCCCTTACTCTCACAGATATTGTGGAGCACACAGCAAGCAGTAATAACAGTGGGAATATTGGTTTCGCTGAGGTCTAAGCGAGTCAGTAAACTGTGCCAGCGCGCCTTTAAACGTCCAAATGCACATTCTACCACCATTCTGCACTTGCTCAGCCTGTAGTTGAACAGCTCCTGACCACTGTCCAGGCTGCCTGTGTACGGCTTCATGAGCCATGGCATTAAGGGGTAGGCTGGGTCCCCAAGGATACATATAGGCATTTCAACATCCCCAACAGTTATTTTCTGGTCTGGGAAGAAAGTCCCTTCCTGCAGCTTTTGAAACAGACCAGAGTTCCTGAAGATGCGAGCGTCATGCACCTTTCCCGGCCATCCCACGTTGATGTTGGTGAAACGTCCCTTGTGATCCACCAGAGCTTGCAGCACTATCGAAAAGTACCCCTTGCGGTTTATGTACTCGCCGGCTTGGTGCTCTGGTGCCAAGATAGGGATATGGGTTCCGTCTATAGCCCCACCACAGTTAGGGAATCCCATTGCAGCAAAGCCATCCACTATGACCTGCACATTTCCCAGGGTCACTACCCTTGATATCAGCAGATCTTTGATTGCGTGAGCTACTTGCATCACAGCAGCCCCCACAGTAGATTTGCCCACTCCAAATTGATTCCCAACTGACCGGTAGCTGTCTGGCATTGCAAGCTTCCACAGGGCTATCGCCACTCGCTTCTCAACTGTGAGGGCTGCTCTCATCCTGGTATTCATGCGCTTCAGGGCAGGGGAAAGCAAGTCACAAAGTTCCATGAAAGTGCCCTTACGCATGCGAAAGTTTCGCAGCTACTGGGAATCGTCCCAGACCTGCAACACTATGCGGTCCCACCAGTCTGTGCTTGTTTCCCGAGCCCAGAATCGGCGTTCCACAGCATGAACCTGCCCCATTAGCACCATGATGCATGCATTGGCAGGTCCCATGCTTTCAGAGAAATCTGTGTCCATGTCCTGATCACTCACGGGACCACGCTGACGTCGCCTCCTCGCCCGGTATCGCGTTGCCATGTTCTGGTGCTGCATATACTGCTGGATAATGCGTGTGGTGGTTGATGTGCTCCTAATTGCCAAAATGAGCTCAGCGGCCTCCATGCTTGCCTTGGTATGGCGTCCGCACAGAAAAAAGGCGCGGAACAATTGTCTGCCGTTGCTCTGACGGAGGGAGGGGCGACTGACGACACGGCTTACAGGGTTGGCTTCAGGGAGCTAAAATCAACAAAGGGTGTGCCTGTACATCAAGGAGTATTTCAGGCAGGACTGCACGGAGGGTTCCAATAAGAAATGGTGCACCAAAGTTATCGTTGTTATTGGAACAAGGAGGTTAGCCTGGCCTCTGATTGATACATGGCTAGATTAACCTCGCTGCGCCTTCTCTGTGACTGACTGCAGTGTGATCTAGACAGGGGAGGAGGAAAATGAGTACAAAACAAATCTGGTCTATTTCTTGTTCTGACCCACTCCATCTATCCTTTACATCTTTGGCTGGCAGCAGACAAAAAAGGCGCGAAATGATTGTCTGCCCTTGCTTTCACGGGGGGAGGGAGGGTGGGAACGGGGTCCTGACGATATGTACCCAGAACCACCCGTGACAATGTTTTAGCCCCATCAGGCATTGGGATATCAACCCAGAATTCCAATGGGCAGCGGAGACTGCGGGAACTGTGGGATAGCTACCCACAGTGCAACGCTCCGGAAGTCGACGCTTGCCTCGGTACTGTGGAAGCGCTCCGCCGAGTTAATGCACTTAATGCACTTAGAGCATTTTCTGTGGGGACACACACACTCGAATATATAAAACCGATTTCAAAAAAACCGACTTCTATAAATTCGACCTAATTTCGTAGTGTAGACATACCCTCAGGGAAGACAAACATCCACACAGAAATGGAAAGACTCCATTTAATTAAATTACATTGTCTTCTGTGATCACTACTCTGTAGAAATAGTGCCTTATGTATGCATTAGGTTAGAAGGCCACTAGACTTTCAATGATAACTCCTTTTGGAGTCCTCTGATCTTTCCCAGTAGCTCCTCCTTGTCTTAGTTCTTCAGCTTCTCTTCTTTCTCCTTGTCCTATTTCTCTTCAGGGGCCTGCTGGCACAATGTAGAGAGAGAAAAACACTGAGGAGCTTCCCAGTCCTGCAGCCTCTTGGGAAGTTTCTTGGTAGCTTTGGGGGCCAGTATGTAAATGGACACATCTCTCATACTATTATTATACTCCATCCCACTGTGTGAAACAAAGAGGAAATTAGATGGAAACCATAGTTCACAAGATTGGCTATTGGAGCCCAGATAGTTTCAACAAGGCATAACTAATCAAATGTATAAGCATGCATCAACTCAAAACATTTTTACTATACTTAAATTATTCACAGAATATTGTTCTTAGATAAACTCAGGAACAGTAATAATAACAAAAAGAATCAAATGCTTCATAGGGAGTAGCTCTGGCTCTCATTGTTAATGACCTGCCCAGTCTTTCTAAGATAATGAATATTCTCCAATATTAACTAGATCTTGAAGAAAATTGTGCTTAATACTGGTTAGCCAGGTTATTGAAGAATTCTATTATGTATTTCTAATAGTGGAAGAGAATCCAGATAAGATTAGTTACAAAAAGTAAGGAGAAGTTCTAACAGAATAGTTTAACAAAATGTAGGCTTCATCACAGAAACTCAGACCTTAAAATGAAGAGGGAAGCTTTACAGACAATAAAGTCATCTAGAAAATTCAGTAATGTTTTGTTCCTTTTTACTTTAAAATGCATATTTAAATACATTTTATTACCACATGTCAGTTTAGTATGATAGGAAGTTCATTTCAAAACTGATGGAAACCTTTTAGAGTGTGTGAGACAAACAGATTTTATGACTTCCCTACACGTTTGTGGCTGTTTGATGCAAAGCGCCTGTGCTAAAGGTCATCTGCCTATTGACCAATTATTGTGTAAGCAGTGTTTAGGAATATATATATTCGTCCTTCTCAATTGAAAGTAAAAGTGGTTTGAATGCAAAAAGGCAGCTCTAATTTACGTTGCAAATCTTTTAGTGTTTGCTGTGTTTTTTAGATAAGAAAAACTTATTGAAGTTGCTTGTTTAGGATATTTTTAGACATTATTGGATCATTCACCATTGTTTTTATAATGTACACTTTTTTTGTAAAGGTAAAGTAGTACACCCTATATGCCTTAGATGAAATAACAATCTGTGAACTCAAATCAGAAATCTGCAGTATATGCTTCTCATGTAAATTATATGAAAATCCAAATTACACTCTGTAGAAGAGTGGACCCAGCAACATTATTGCTGTCATCTTCTGTCTGATACAATCGTCAACTCATCTCTTTGCTTTTATATTTTATTACGTCTGCATTGACTGAAGACAGGTGGCTTTTCTGGTCCTTCCAAAGGCAGGTATTGAGCGATTGGATACAGCTCATTGTCTTTTAGACTGAACAATGGAAAATCATGAAAAAATATGAATCCTAACCAAATTCAGGGGCAGGTATAGTCCATGTGAAACAGTGGATCAGCTGTGTGAAACAGCTTGTATCTATCCAAGCTACAAGACTTGGCAGGCCTGTAGCAGGGAGCAGATATTCTAAATGTATTCAAATGGCTTTCAATGTCTGAAACGTGGACTTCTGTGTTTCATGTTCTAATTATTTCTTTCTTTCTCCCTTTTTAAACAAATGTTAATGTTGTTAAGCTCCAGTTAGGGCTTTTATCCAGGGAGGCCTCATCTTGAAACTGGGTCTCTGGATCAGAAATTGTCATGATGCAGGAGATCACAGGTAATCTCTAGAGTCAATAGCAATGTTCTGCATTTGCCTCTAGCAGTCATGCATGATACACACCAATTGTGAGAGAAAAGGTTATGAACTTTTGGAGTGAATGAACCATACTTGTCATCCAGATTGACACCTAATGTCTAATTACAATTCAGAGACAGAACGGAAACTACCTGTGCAGATAGATACAATGTATGTGGACTGTATTAATTTCATTATGCACTGTTCTTGCTTTAATGTATAATACCATATCAACAGTATTTGAATACAAGTACCTTATTATTCTTCAAGTGTATCTTCAACTTTGGTAAGGGTTCACAGAAAACTTAATTGATGGATCACCTTTTACTTAGTTTGATGGGAATAATAACTTATTCAGAAGACGCTCTTGAGAATTAATGCTAAGATCCTGAAATGTCAGTGACTGGCTGTTATACTTCTATTCTTCCAAGAGCTGTTCATACATTTTTCTTATTCACTCTATTTTTTCCCTGTTAATATACTTGACACTGAACAATTATTTTTAAGGGAGCCATTTGCAGCTCTCTAATCCTGAGTTGTCCAGGTTTACAGCTGCAAGTGGAGGACCGGCTGTAATGGTGCTTTACACCACGCTACCTTATGCCGGGGTGGATGTGTGGCTGGCTCCGAAGGCATTGGTACTTTACTTTTACTTACCAAATTATATGAACAATATGTAAAAGTTTGATTAGTTTTTGTTAACTGCTGAGTGAATTTTAAAATGAGAGAGGCCCAGCTCAGGATACTTAATAATCTGGTGCTAAGGGTATTCACCAGGGAAGGGGAAACCTGAGTTTATCTCCCTGCTCCTACATGGGGAGTTGAACCTAGGTTTCCTACATGCCAGGTGAGTGTCTGAACCAATTTGGTATTAGGCCACTGCCACTTCTTGTGCTGCTGCATTTGTAAAAGGCACCTAAGTTCCCTTGTGATTCTAGCTCCCCCTCTCCCCCCGGCCCAATTTTCTTTGAAATCATTTGGTGAATTTGTGTCAAATTTGTGAATAGTTTCAGTTGACCTGAAACCTTTTTTTTTTTTTTTTTTTTTTAAATTCACTCAGCTGTACTTGGGCAACAGCCATGAACTTCATGATATTTTGCTTCCTCTCCTCCTCTTTCAGGAACAGGAAAAGGAAGGTTCAATGATAAATTCCTGGCTTCAATTTTTAAAATTTTTCTTTCCACCCCAAATTACTGGGCGAATTGGACTTGGATTTGTGACTAGCTTTGGTGCTCCCCAAAGTTCATTTTTTGGGATGGTTTTACTATTCACTGAAAAAATTTCACCCAGCTCTAATGGTGATAAGCTTAGGCCATTAGTCTGTATCCTTTCCATACCTAGTACTGTATTCTATGAGCACAGGCACTGAAGAAGCTTACTTCTAGTTAATAAGAGCACATTACAAGTTTCTAAAGGGGAAATTGCCATTGCAATTGTCCTCAACTGACAATTACCAATACTTGGGTTGCATATCATTCACAGCAGCAACCATTGTATGGCTCTGATCCTGAACCATTGTGAGTTTAGCCATTGGCCTCAGTGAGCAAAGGATCAAGCCCTGTTACAACCATGTTACGCAGTGTCACAGTATTGCAGTTCCTTTCCACTGTAGCAGCATTCGAAGTAATGTTTCTAATTTAGTTTTATGGGTTCTACAGCACCTAACTTCTCAACTTGTCTCTACCTCCCACAATATTTAAAGCCTCCATGGTATGTGCTAATTTGAATTTGTAAAATAATTATTTAAAGTTTTTAATATTTATAAAGGATCTGAAACCTTCCTAGTAGTCAATTATTGATTCCCCAAATGATTTAGCCCAATCACCTGTCATAAATATTTACGATTTTTCTTGAAATAAAGAGAGGTGTTTCTTGTAGATTTTTATTATGCTTTATTTTGCCTTAGTGTTTTTAAGGTTTGAAGTGTACCGGCTCTTGATTAGACTCACCTTACTTCTATTTACTTGGGATATTTTTTATCCCGTTAATGGATTGTTCTTTTAGTTAAAGCAATAATACAAAGTCATCTATTTCACCCAAGATTGTATAGAAGTGGTTATGTAACCTAAGGTCCCAATCCTGCAAAGATCTACATGCATGCTTAACTTTACGCACCACAAATATGCCCATACTACATAACAGTGTGTAAAATTAAGTATGTGTCTAGGTCTTTGTAGTACTGAGGCCTAAGAGTTTGTCTACAGTAATGCATTCTAGGGGGTTTGATTTCTAAAGCACATGAATATGTTGTGCATGAATTGGTCTGTGTAGACCCTGCTGATGGGCACTAAATGTTCCTAGGTACACTTTAATGTAATACTGTTTCAAACAGCAGTATGTTAAAATGCTTAAAGATAGGCATGCTTGAGTACCTTTCTGCGTCAGTCCCATTGAAGTCAAGAGGACCATAATGCATTTTAGTCCAGGCAATTTGCAAGGTAATACATCTAGAAACAAGACACGTAGGTCACACTTCCAGGATGGGGGACTGTGTCCTGAAAAGCAAGTTACTCTGAAAAGGACTTGGGGGTCATGGTAGATAATTAGCTGCACATGAGCTGATTGTGTCAGCCTTGCTAGCCTCAGCGTCGCACTATCATTGGAAGTAGAAACAGGAAAATATTCAGTAGGAGTAGGGAGGTGATAGTGCCTCTGTATACTGCTTTCGTGAAACCGTTACCGGAACACTATGTCCAGTTTTGCTGCCTGCACTTAAAACGGGATGTTGAAAAATTGGAAGGGGTTCGGAAACAAGCCACAAGAACAACCTGAGATCTGGAAAGCTGACTGTATAGTGGGAGTCTGAAGATGCTCAATCCATTTAGCTTAACAAAGAGAAGGTGAAGAGATGACGTGATTATGTTTTAGAAGTACCCACACACATAATTTTCTGATAGTACAGGGCTCTATAACATAGCAGACAAAGACATAACAAGATTCAGATGCTGGAAATTGATGCTAGATAAGTTCAAATTAGAAATAAGATAAAAAATGTTAAACACTGAGAGTAATTAACACTTGGAACAGGTTACCAAGGGAAGTGGTGGATTCGCTAAATCAAGACCGGATGTCTTTCTGAAAGAGATTCTTTAGTTCAACCAAAAGTTGTTGGGCTTGACACAAGAATTACTGTATAAAATTCTATGGGCTGTGTTATGCAGGTAATCAGACTACATGATCATAACAGTCCCTTCTGGCTATGAAATCTATGTAGCGAGGCCTTTGTTGTATTAGCACCTAAACTACTGTCAACTGATCAGAACCACGTGTCAGATATTTAAGGGAAGCATAGTACACATGTGTATCAAAGGTTGTAGAAAAAAAGTATAATGTTATACTGTATTTTTAAAAAAGTGACCACGTAGTAAAAGGTTGTACCATAATGCATAAAAAGCTAGAGGCAGTGTTCAGATTGTGTGTGTGTGTACCTTTAACTGTGGCATTTCCTGACATCTCCATGCTTAACCATTTACTTAGGGGTTACTATATCTTAAAAGCAGATTAAT
This sequence comes from Lepidochelys olivacea, assembly GCF_965140295.1. Classification (NCBI taxonomy): domain Eukaryota; kingdom Metazoa; phylum Chordata; order Testudines; family Cheloniidae; genus Lepidochelys; species Lepidochelys olivacea. The sequence goes on from NC_140411.1 coordinate 275,353,096, forward strand.
TTAAAACTAAAGTCAGCCCCTAATTTTTTATCTGGAAGTAAATGTTAATTGCTGAATCAAAACCTTCAAAAATATCAGTTTACACTGATAGCATTCATAGACATGAGCTACTAGTCATTGCCTCTGTATAACTGGAGACAGAGTTATACTTTGTCATGAATCTCAAGGATGCAGATTGATCTTGTGTTCCTGTTTAATTCCAAATAATTGTAGTAGTAAACAAAACCAAAGTCTCTGGGTCTTTTGATCTTGGTTTTCTCTGTTAAACACAGCTGAAAAATTTGTTTCCATATCTCAAACCTCCTTCCACAGCCACTAGTTCAGAAGTTCAAGGATGTTTCAGATTTGAGCTTCTGTAGGGGCCCATCTCTGTATACAAAGACACTTCTTGGCTGATTCAAAGTATCTCAGTATCAAAGTATCTCAGTGAGCAAGCCTTTTGCCAGTCTCCGAAACACTTTGCCCTCAGATCAAGGGGTATATGGCTGTTAGAGCCCATCGTCATGCTGTCATCGTCGTGGGCTTAGCTTTATGGCACACCCTTTCTATTTCAGGACAGTCTCAAAACTGTCATCTTTTAAGATGGGTTTAAAAACCCTTTTTATTTAAAAGGCTAATGCTATACAGTATCTTAACTCTCCTTTCATCCTGAACACTGTCAAATAGAATCCTGTGTGATGTACAAGAATAGCTTGTGAGTAGCTGGTATCCCTGCATGTGAGGATTCTTGCCTGCCTAGGTGTTGGTATCAAATGTATTTATTATGATTACTTGTACACTTTAAAAATGTAGAATGTTTTTCTTTTTTGTGATATTGGGAGACACAAAGTGTTATAACATAACTTACATTTTTTCTGGGTCAGGATTGAATATATTTAACGAGTATCAATACATACTTACCTGTGTATGCATTCCTGTGATCCATACTTTCCTACGAGCACATCAATAATTAGTGTAACGTATCAATAGTTATCCCCATAGATTAAGGTACTGTTAGATCCTGGGGTTTGTTTAGATTTGCAGGGGAACAGTGACTCTGACCTAAATAAACCACTCTAGAAAAAGATTTTATACTAAGGTATGATTCAATAAACTACTACTTGAATATGTACCAAATAAACACATTTTAACAACAAAATTAATCACATTCAGGTAGCCCACCTGTACAAAGAATCAATAAAATATACCAATAAAAATTCATTGTTGTAACACCATACATAAAAAAAACTCAACAGAAATGCAATCACCAAATATAATACTGTAATAAAACATATCAAAACACATCGCAAGCTCAGTCACCAAGGTATTGGCTTCACACAGAGTCATAATTAATTCATATTCTGCCTCTACTGTGGACAGGGGAAATATATAAACAATGAATATTTTCCCTTCATGGCTCTTTTCTGCCAAATTCCAAATGAAATGAAACCAAAGCAGGCACTCTACAAAATTTGATTCAGAGGAAACTTCAACCACTAAAGCCATTAGGCATACGTTTCCTAACTAAAAATGGCTTGTCTGCAAGCTGTCTTGACATGGTCTGCATAGTCTAGTACATAAAACAACGGCTCAGTGAATTGTCAGAAAGCTACTGAGATAACTAAAAACAAAACCAACCTTCTCTGCCCTCTCTTCCTCACCCCCACACAATGCTTATATGGATAAAATACATAACTGGGATCCTGAGTATAGAAGCAGAGCAGCTTTTTATGATCAAGTCACTGCAATCGTTTTCAGGAATATGCTTTACAAAAATGAGATGTAATCATTCATTGTTTAGAAAAATTGTAACCTCTAACCACCCTGCAACCACCCCCCCCCCCAATTATTTACATCCACCAACTGAAAAATTGTTTCTTTCCTGGTGCATGTCAGCCATAGTTATACCAAACTCTGGGCTAAATCCTGTTTCCAGTGCATATCCTGAATAACCTGACTGTGCTCTGCTAAAATGCCTGGGGACTGTGTGGACAGAAGTCTCCCATTCAGACAGGAGCAGTGTTCATTCCCAGTGAATCTGTCAGTAGGTTTGCAACTACAAATATTATAGAATGGTGAGATGCACATCCTAATTATACCTTCACTATGCCTATAATGCGCCAGAGTGACGGGCAATGGTGTGTGAGGAGAAAGAACACCACTCCACTTGCAGATCCCAGGGTACGTTTGCAGAGATGGTGGTTAACAAAACAACAATATTGTTTTAAAAACAGCATAATCTGAGCAAAATTGACCAGGAGTCAATGAGAAATGATAAACATGGCCTAATCTGCAAACTCTTAATTACATGTTTAAGTTAATCTGTTACCATTTGTAGCCCCACTGCAACCAGTTGGGGACCACGTCTCCATTTGTCAGCTGCCCAGAGCTATTAAATAGCTAATAAAGAATTTTAATCAAATAAATGGTAAGTAATAAAACTTTCCTCTTTGAAAAAGCCTTTGTGCAATAGAAAGAATGACACTTGCTATAGTGACATCTCCCATCTATCCCAAAATAAAATCAGATAACACACACAACTCAACAACAACAAAAATCACAATCAGTTTTCATACTCTAAAAGAGAGGACATCCACAGCCTCCTTAAAGTCCACAAAGGACTTGCTATTCCTATTAACATTACATGGAAGGAGCTCTGACTATGGTGATGGGCAAATATAAAACCCTATGAGAGAGAGATAATATTAATGGAACTCTAAATGTTGATTCTATTTTTCCATGACCATGCTGGCCCATTAAAACAAGTCATTCCTACAGAGTCATGTAGTAATAATAGTTTGCTAGTGTTTAGAGAAGCCCTTTTATAAGTTGGATGCAACTTTTATAAGTTGGATCCTTTTTGGAAATGTGTTAATAAACTAAATGAGAAACTTTCAACTTTGGTCCTGTACATAAAATGCTTATCTCACCTTTATTTCCATTCATTCCCCATGACATGCATTAGGTGTAAGGGTATTTCTCACAAGGATTTTGCACGTCAGTCCTTTTAGAATAAAATGGGAGTTACATGTGTAAGTGCAAATAGATCCTTAGATAGCACAAGTTTTTACTCCTCTTTTTTATTGTCCTTTTTCAGTTACATATTCTGCTACACACTTATATGCCGGGTGCTATATCTCATCTGAAAGTTCTGAGAACAAACACAAAAATGGGAAATAAGACTAAAGTGACCATGGAAAGTTTTATACGCCATTAGCAAAACTCTGGTTATCAATCCTTTCACTAATGGGTAAGTTGGAGTGATAAAGAGTAAACTGGAATAATGTGTCTGTAACTCTTAGCATGAGTGACAAGACACACTGGAGTATTTTGCACTGACTGTAGTTTTGTAGAGCTGGGGAGCCTTGCCAAAAGTGCATTAAAGAGGGCAAGCTGGGATATTAATAAAGCATTAATTTTATTTTTTTCAGAAGCCTTCAGATTGGTGATTTAGCTAAACTTTTCATCTAGGCTAGTCTCCATTGGTGATTAAATGCACTTTAACGGGTATACCTGATGTGTATCTGAAAGGATAACAAATAACCTAACTTTCTTAAGTGCTTGTTTTGCTGTGATAAAAGTATATTCAAGAAACGACATATATTTTATAGTTAAAGAATTAGAAGGCCACATCTTATCAGCATGAGGCACAATGATTTTTAGACTTCTGAGTTAATGTATTTAAAACATTGCTCTATTACTGATATTAGCGAAGTTGTAGTTCTAGATCATCACTGATATTTAAGAAATGATCTTATGTTTGGCAGCTGGTTCTCAGATACCCACAAAGAATTCCAGCATGGGTCATGTAGAAGATGCAATGTAGAACCAAGGCTTAACCACAACCAGAAATGGAAGAGATCAACATCTGAGATAGGCAGCAAAATTAAAAGTAGGAGTTAGGAGAACAGTTTTTTTCACCCTCAATACATAATCTGCTGGGGAACTATTTGCTGCATATATAGGTGGGGGTTAGACTTGAAGATTTGCAATACCAATCTACCTTACAGGGGTATTTTGAAGATGAATAAACTTATTTAAAGCTGTGATCCCACAACCGTTTATGCATATGAACAGTCCCATTGAACTCAATAGGACTACTCACGTATAAAATTAAGCATGTGCATAAGTATTTGCAGGGTAGAAGCAAAGGCTTGTAAACAGAGCTAGTCAAAACATTGTAATGATGAAATATGGCTTATTGAAGCAAATGAAAATTTTCCTGAAAAAAATTAAATTTCCTTTGAAAATTTCCGGTTTTTTTAATGAAAAATTGAAAACTGAAAAACTTTTAGATTTCTGTAAAAATTCTTGAGGTTTAGTAAAAATGCTAAGTTTTGGAAAACTGAACATTTCTTTGCTGAAAATTAAAACTTTTAATTCATTGAAAAAACAATTCTCCCCCTACCCTCCACGAAATTTCCAGTAAAAATCAGTTGGCCTTTTCCAGTCAGCTCTTCTTGTAAGGCTTTTTAATATGAATATGGTTATGTAGTTCTGCATTTTATTATTAACATAACATCTAGGACCAGTCTGTTTTCTTCAGTTCTACAGGTAATAAAATTTAGTTCAGCCCCCCTCAACCCCCAGAGTGTTTTGGATGGATGACATTGATCACAGTCCTGAAAACTCTTATGCATGTGCTTAACTTTACTACTTTGAGCAGCCCATTTCCTTCAGTGGGACTTTACATGGCAACAAAGTGAAATATTTGCAGGTGTGAGGTTATAGAGGTCAACATCTTACCCCTGCTTGAAGCTGATCTGCCCCATCGTATCCCAAGCCTGCATTGTCTTCAGTGTGCTGCAGGTCTTAGTGGACAGTCATGCTCAGAGGAAGTTCTGATGCTCATTTTATGCACTTTTTGCTCTGAAAAGCTTTCAGATAATTTCTAGTTGAAGCAACAAATTTTCCTCTGCCCTCATTTTTAGTCCAGTAAATCTCCCTTTGGGGATGTAATTCTCCCACAAAAGCAGCCTAAAACCACCAAAAGTTTGAAAAAGAGCAGGAGTTGTAAGGATAACAGTTCCAAAAAGCTCCATCCACTGTGCTTTTATTTTCCACCTTTCTCCAGGCATGATCACAACCTTCTGGTTTACCCTCCATCTGTGATCCTCTCCTAATCTTTAATCTGTGTCCCCCCTACCTCCCTCACCTGGACCACTTTCTCAAGACAATATTCCTTGCCTAGCCTATCCCCTCATCCTTTCCTTCTTTATAAGTATTCTTCCAGCTTATACTATGAACTCTACTCCCTTCAGCGATTCCTCTGCTTCTGCACTCCCAACACATTTCAGACAACCTGGCCTTTCTGAGTTTATATCCCTAGTTCTTCCCCTGATTAGCACTTTTTAATCTTTTTCTCTAGACACCAACTACTAATTATACCCAGAAGTGGCAGTGGGAAAGCCTGCAGTAGTGATGGTAGAAGGCAGAGACTGGAAAATGAAAAAGACCTATTATCTCTGTTGGCTTCGTAGGGATGTAGGAGCAGACAAGGGAGTGTGAGGAGGCATACAAATCCCACAATGGACAACAAGGAATTTAGGAACTGCTCTGAACTAAGGGAGCTTCACCTCGCCACACCTGCAAGGCATGTACAGATTGAAGGAGGAGCTTAAAAGGTGAGCTGAGCCACTCATTTACTGGAAGATTAGGGAAGAGAACAGGCCTCCAGCTCCTAAGGAAAGGGCTTTCTGAAGGTAGGAGCTTCCCTGATGGCCCCTCCCTGAGGGAGGGGAGGGCCACATTCTAGTGCATCTTGAAGGGGAATCCTTCTCCTCTGTCCCTATGAACTCAGTTTATTTGTGTTAATTCCCCTTGCTTTTTTGTTCAGGGACTACCCTGGAAGGGGAGAGACTTTAAAGTGACTTGGCTGGAGAGTAAAGTCATAGGAAGAGGCAGACCACTACAGAGGTGGAGCAACCATTGGCTGGAGGTACCTGATGGGAAGAGAGATGCTATGCTATATCTAGCCACAAAGAGGTGCTAGTGGTGAGCCAACTTGTTTACAGAAGGGTTAAAGGATGTAGTGTACAGACAGATGGGATCCATAACCTACCAGACCCAAATACTGGGCATAAAAATTGGTTATCTGGTAGAGGAGGCATCATGTTAAGGAAAGATGAAACCGATTGACCATACTGGGGTATGTGTGTGTGTTCAAACTCTTCTTTTAAAAGACTTTGAATAAACTGTGCAGATGGAAGGATATTCATCTGAACTGGTAACATCCTGGCAAAGGGAAAGTTGTTTATTTGTTGGATTATTCATTTTCCCTCCTGCAATGGGAGATTTTGTGTTTGTTTGGGTATAGGCTGCTCATAACTATTATTTTAACTGTAAAAATGTTAATTACCTTATAAATGACAAAATAGTAAAGTTTTTTTTTTATGGCAACTATTCTAAGTCAGACAAATGATAGCTTGAGTGACACTGTCCTGCCTGTGAGCTGTGGAACCTGACCAGGGGAGTAGTTTTGACTCTTTAAGCTCCTGGCCAATTTCTTAGGGTAACTACTACCAAACCCATCACATGTTCATGAGGGACAACAGTAAGTTTCAACAGCTGTGACAAGCCCTCTTCTGGCATGACCACCAGAAAGCATGTCTGTGTACGTGAATAATAGGCAATCTCCCATAACTTTCTAATCCTAATGACAAATCTTACCAAGCTTTTCCCTCATGCAGCATTACCTCATGCCCTGGCCCTGGTAATGCAAGAAGGGATGGCATTATGTCATTTGATGGAGGTAATTGACATGTATTATATGAATATTTAAAGTCAACTGTACCTTTCATAAAAAAAAAAAGGACTTGTGGCACCTTAGAGACTAACAAATTTATTTGAGCATAAGCTTTCGTGAGCTACAGCATCCGGTGAAGTGAGCTGTAGCTCACGAAAGCTTATGCTCAAATAAATTCGTTAGTCTCTAAGGTGCCACAAGTTCTCCTTTTCTTTTTGCGGATACAGACTCACACAGCTGCTACTCTGTACCTTTTATAACATTATTACTATACTGTGCTGCAATAAGGGAGCACTACATGTTAATGATACATAGTTTAAAAGAAAACGAGATCCAGAAAAGGACAAGGATAGATTAAGAGTCAGCAATGGTAGAAACTTCTTTCATGATATCAGAAAGGAGCCCTGGGGCTAAATTTATCTCTCTGGTACTACATCATCAGGTTTTTGCAAGTTTTGTACATCATCTCTTTTGCACTTCATGCATTTCCTACAGGTTCATATTTGGAGCATAGCTATCTTGTTTTTTTTTAATTGATGCCAGCGTGGAGGATTTCCATCTCTTGTGCATTTGAGCTAGAAAAGACTTACGTATTAGCATTAATCAACACTTTTCAGGTCACTTTGACATGTCGTTGGTTGACAAACTTACAATACTACTATTGCAGTATCTTAAATTCCAGAATAAAGGCATGCTAAATTCCTACAGAAGGGGTCATCTCTACATCTGGCAAAACCAGAGTAGAATGCTTACACCATATTTGTACTCTGCATTTCAGAATGTGTCTGCCTGCTGGTATATATCATACATACCCAATCCATTCATGGGGAAAATGAGTCCCACAGCTGTATAAGCAGTACACATCATGTTGGCTAACAGACTAATCACTGACTAATCCTTCCCTGTGTTTGTATATGCTAATATGTTGACTCAGCTGTGGCCATACCAGGGCTGTAAAATTCCACACAGGCTTGAGCCTGGTCTGTACTTTGGATGGGAGAGTTTCATCTGAAATTGCACGTACCATATGAAGTAGTATTGATTCAATGGGTGGTGTATTTTCCTCTGTCTCTTCTGAACTAATGCCCTAATATGATGCAGAGAAATGTTGATGATTAATTATGATTTAGTTAGGTTCCATGATTTCTGATGGATTAAAAAAAGCCCAGTATTGTTGTTGCTTTAAGGGGGATGCTTCCTTGACTAAGTGGGTTTAAGGAGACACGTGAAGATGGCTGCAGTTTCATAGGTAGACATCATTTATTCACACACCTTTATGAAGGGTTGGGTAGAGTTAGGTTCCACCACATATGTGGATAAGTGATTCCTGTGTATTGTTCATAACACATTTTGGGCTCTCTCTGAATGACTGGTGATGAGATATAATGGAAAAATGATAAATCAGCTGAGCAGTGATGGGTCAGCAGAAGACAGTGCGGTGAATGTTCTGCCTCTTCTTAATTTCCTCTTCCTCAGAAGGGGGCAGCAGGTGACAAGGACAGGAAGATTCTGTGGTAGTTGGAAGGGATGTGAGTGGGGTATAGAGGCAGCGTGTCTGGGGCTCTGGGAGGAACATAGGGGTTGCAGGCAGTTGTAGTGCTGTTCACTAGAGCCTTAGCAGCTGAAGTACCTACAGCACTTCCCTAAGCTTTTGTTCCCAGAGCATGCAACCAGAGACCAAGGTTATTACCACAGAGCATGAGAGACCCTATGTGGGGATGAGTAGAGCATAACGCACCCTGAGCACCCACAGAATTGGCATCTGTGACTGAGGCGCTTAGCATAGACAGAGTAGTTCATGTCTCTTCTTTTATGCATTTAATACGCATTTCACACTTTTCTTACCAGCTAAGTAGCAATGGCCATTTCAATGGCTCTATCAGAGGACTTCGCAAAGAAAAATACTTACTAACTTGCAAATCAACATGCTTGTGCTTGTTTGAGATTTTCTTAAACAAACCTTTGCAACAGATTGCAGCAAAGGGGAGAACTTTCATTGTTTCGCATGAGAATATTGCCTCAAAATAAAAGAAATGACTTGTCAAGAATCAGAGCCTGCAGCCGAGCCAGTCTCTAGGCAATTTAATGAGCACAGTTGGCCAGTAGTAGGCTGCCTGCTTGATGTACTGCCTGATTGGTGGGAAGGGTCAGTAGGTCGGCTCTTAAGCCCAGAAGCAGTAGCAGTTTGGTGGCTGCTCAAAGCATTCTGTCATGGCTGTGATAGTTTCTGCTCCTGCCTTATTCCTAGCCCTCCATTCGGTGTAATCCAGCTCTCACCCTTAGCTAAGATTCCTGATTTAGGCTCTGACTCCTGGCAAGCAGCTCCTGCTCTGTCCACAAGGCATGACCACCCACATTCTGGTCTTTGATGCTACTGTTATGGTCAGTAGAGCTTTCTTTAGAAGGACACTGACCACAATTTGTTTGTCTGTGTGTAACATGAGATTATTCCTGTTTAATGTGGAAGAGTTATTGTAGAGTTCAGAACTGCAAATTGTCTTTCCTGAAGAATCTGAGTTGGCTACGTAAAAAGTATTTAATATAAACCACTGAAGTCCTGGGACTAGTTTAAAATAATTCATGTATATCAAATGTATTAATCCTGTGGAAAAGACAAAAGAGGTAAATTCTTTCTAGTTGTTTAAAGGACTGAGAACACTTTCACATAGTGGTTTTGTGTAAATAATTGCATGTTTGGTTTAGAGAAATAACTCTTCATGGTAATAAGTATTGTAAACTGGGTTTTTTTTGGTTAAAAGAATAAGTATGGGCTTAAATAGTCAGTCACATAGGACCAGCTAAAATTGTACGTGTAGCTTTACTTCAGAATAATAAAAACTAAACAAGATAATCTGTAAATCAGAATAAAAAGTTGGGAGCAAGGAGAATTAGTTATTTTGGGCATAGGAGGTGGTGATATTAGGAAATATGCAATATCAAAATTATAGTAACAAGCATCTAGCGACTTTGGTAAAGTTGGTAATTACTTAGATTGTACACTTTGGGGGGCAGGGTCTATCTTTTTGTTCTTTGTCTGAACAGTGCTTAGGTCCATGACTAGGACTTGTACATGTAACAGCAATATCAATAATTTTATAGGATATTATTTACCTGGCAATTAAACTGGCAACCAATTACCCTCTGCAGGTGACTGTTGGCTTCAGAATAGTTGGAGTAAGGGGAGAGGGAATTTTTCCAGCAAAATCTTTCATTTTATGCCTGATGAAGGGGAAAAAAGAAATCTTTGTATGTCAGAGGGGAGAATGACTCCCCATGATGAATTCCTCTGTGTGTGTGTGTGTGTGATTGATTTATTCTTAAGCAGCAGACTCAAAACGTCGTAAGTTTGGAAAGCAGGAATATCACATAACCCATAACCGTGTTGGGAGATAACTTTGAGACTACTGTAGTATTTTGGCTGAAGATGAGTATTATTCCAGACATCATGTAACTTTAAAATTCCTATTAAGTGATTTGTGGTTCACTGCAATGTTCACCTTTTAGTGTTCTCTCTACATTTGTAAGGAATTTTTTGTAACCGTGGGACATTGCAGAATCTATATCACACTTAACTGTTAGCTACACTGGGATTTTTGTCTTCATTAATGAAATGAAGAATGTAGGCATAGCTCAATGAGAAGAGAGTCGTCTTATTTCTCCTTGTCTCCTTCTACCCTTCACTGGCTTTGTGTTCTTTACCCTATCAAGCTCAAGCTTTGTGTGATCACTTTCAAAACCCTACATAACTGCCCGTCCCCATCTTGCATCCCCTATGCTTTGCCAGTGATGTGCCAGCATTGATATTGCATTTGTTCACTTTTCTTACATTCCCCTCCATGCCTTCTGCCATTCTACTTTCTATTCCCTGAATTTCTGAATATGTTCAGAAAGCAGATGATTTAGAAAAAAATCCCTTTTTCTTTCCCTTGTAAAATGGGATGCTTGGGTATTACAGAGGATTGCCTATATTGATATTTCAAAACACTGCCATCATCTGGGTGGTCAGCAGTCATCAAGGAATTTTGTCAGTTTCTCTTGCTGAGGAACATGGCATTGGTTTCCAGCAGCGGAAAATACAGGGCGTTGACAGCACAAGGAGTCCACAATTTACCCTGTGCTGGGGGTGACCTGTAAACTTTGAGTGCAGCCTCAACAGTACTGCGTGGAGAGTGTCTGACTAGGGGACTTTTGTATAAGTCTTCTCTGAATTCTCCACCAATGGGGAGCCTATGGAGCTGAAAGTTGCTTTTTTGTGACAGATACTCTAAAGGAGGGCTGGGTGCATGCTTTCTATGGAGTGAACCCCTTGTGGGGTGCAGTGGGCCTGGGAGTGTATACATTTTGGCTCAGAAGCTTCAGGGGTGTGAATGTGTGTAAGTTTAAACTGAAAAATTGAGTACATCAGCTATTTATTGGTAATTGCTATGGAAACCTGTTATAGCCTCTAGTAGTAATAGGAAGGAAAGGACAAATTTATTTAAGTTGGTGAGCTGGATTCTCTGAACCGTGCATTGTGTAAAGTGGACTTGACATGACCAGCAAAGAATTCCCTTACTGTAGAGGAACACTCTGTCAGAGTAGGCCACTCATCTACCAGAAAGCCCTAGCCCTTGATGTAGGCCCTGGGAGGGGGTCTTCCAGTGGCAGGAGGAATGCAGAACTCCATCTCCACTGGTGAGAGTTAGAACTGCAAGGGAGCAGCTCTAACGTGTTGAGACAGGGCAGATCAGGATCAGGGAGACATAAATGGCTCCTAAGTAATTCCTCACTTCTTGCTGCCTTTGTCCACAGCTTAGACATATCAAGAATCTGATCCTGTGTGTCTGTTCCAACACACAGGATCAGATAAGGGAAGAGAGCAATAAAAAAGTACGCAAAAGGAGAAATATATTTTGGAAAGTCTATTTCTTCTATCATATGGGCAAAATACGCCAATTTGAGGGCAGCAACAGAATTGCCAACTTCCTTTTCTTAAAGGCTGTTTTCATGAAAATATTACGATGCAAATCTTAAGATTCCCCCTCATATAGCCAAGTGTTTGATACAACAGTAAAGTAATGCAGCACTGGAAACTTGTCTGAAAGAGAGCAATATTTTCATTAAATGATAATTGATGATCAGTTATTTCATATACCATTATATATTGCGTACCACTAGGTGCCGCCATAGAAATATTCATTTGAACATCAATACTATTGATTGTGTGTGTGTAGAAGAAGTAAGACTTCTCACTTTCTGCTCTGACTAATCTTATTTTTCTGATAGCTCATATTGAATGCCCAACAAAATTCTAGATTCATTTGATGTTTGATTTTTTACATAACTTTAATGTATTTTCTAAAGTTCGTAGTTTGACGAGGTGTTCAATGATTTTGAAACCTTCAGCTACTCCATTATAAGAAAAGACTGTTAATCAATAGAAATATGGGTTAGTAACGTGTTTTAGGTTCATGAGTTAGTCACAGCTATGTACAGAATCTATTATCAAAATGATAGTTCCTCCAAAAAGGAAACAAATTGAATTTTAGTTGTAGATAATCTTGATTGGATAGCTCAAGGAACTGGTTGTGGGATATGGAAAAACCTTTTACCTTTAAGTGACCAGTTGGTCATCATGGCAATTCAATACTGTTCAAGTAACTGTTAGAGCTAGCTGGATTTTTTTTTTGACAGAACAGTTTTTTGTTGGAAAATACCAATTAATCAAATGCAAAACTCTTCTTGGGAAAGGGGTAGTTTTAATGAAACTTTAAATGGGCAGGTGTCAAGGTTCCTTCCCCACTCTGAACGCTAGGGTACAGATGTGGGGACCTGCATGAAAAACCTCCTAAGCTTATCTTTACCAGCTTAGGTCAAAACTTCCCCAAGGTACAAAATATTCCACCCTTTGTCCTTGGATTGGCTGCTACCACCACCAAACAAATACTGGTTACTGGGGAAGAGCTGTTTGGAAACGTCTTTCCCTCCAAAATACTTCCCAAAACCTTGCACCCCACTTCCTGGACAAGGTTTGGTAAAAAGCCTCACCAATTTGCCTAGGTGACTACAGACCCAGACCCTTGGATCTTAAGAACAATGAACAATCCTCCCAACACTTGCACCCCCCCTTTCCTGGGAAATGTTGGATAAAAAGCCTCACCAATTTGCATAGGTGACCACAGACCCAAACCCTTGGATCTGAGAACAATGAAAAAGCATTCAGTTTTCTTACAAGAAGAATTTTAATAGAAATAGAAGTAAATAGAAGTAAAGAAATCACCTCTGTAAAATCAGGATGGTAGATACCCTTACAGGGTAATTAGATTCAAAACATAGAGAACCCCTCTAGGCAAAATCTTAAGTTACAAAAAAGATACACAGACAGAAATAGTTATTCTATTCAGCACAATTCTTTTCTCAGCCATTTAAAGAAATCATAATCTAACGCGTACCTAGCTAGATTACTTACTAAAAGTTCTAAGACTCCATTCCTGGTCTATCCCTGGCAGAAACAGCATATAGACAGACCCACAGACCCTTTGTTTCTCTCCTTCCTCCCAGCTTTTGAAAGCATCTTGTCTCCTCATTGGTCATTTTGGTCAGGTGCCAGCGAGGTTACCTTTAGCTTCTTAACCCTTTACTGTTGAGAGGAGCTTTCCCCTGGCCAGGAGGGATTTCAAAGGGGTTTACCCTTCCCTTTATATTTATGACAGCAGGTTTTGCAGGTCCAGGGTGGAATTTGTGCTCTGAAGAGAGTACTCTCCATTATAGCCAATGGTTATGGCACTTACCTGCATTGCAGGTAACATGAAAAGATTTAAAGCTCAAGTCTCTGCTCTGAATCAGGCAGAGCATGGTGTTTCCCACAGACCCCTGGATGCCAATTGGCAGAGTACCCAGAGGGTGCATAGGGTTGTACAGGAATCTCCTTGGTTAGATATGTGCATAATAGTTCACCAATGGGTAGCATGTGAGGTCTTTACTGAGGGTTAGTAGCCCACTGGTCATCACAATCATTATGAAATGTATGTACGAATAATATTTAAGGAGTTATGTAACTATCCTGCCAATTATGCTTTTAAGGTCTTGGAGTTAAGACAAGTCCCCAGGAGGTGACATACCTCAGAGATGTTCCTTTCAGGCAGGAGGTAACTGACTTCTGTCTCTCTCTCTCCACCCATTAGTGCATTGTGTATTGTATGCCAACTTGCATATTGAACCAGTTGTGAATTGAGAGATTGTGAAATCTAGAAGATGAAACAATTAGCGCAGGGGGCGGGGAGTTGTGTGTTCCTATTTTTGAATAAAGACATGGGATTGATTTAATATATCTTGTAGTGCAAAGTCACTGAATCCTTCACCTAGGAGGCAAACTGATCCTGTGCATGTCTCATGAAAGAAGGCTTAAGCCTGCCTGGCTGTAATGTACTGTAGGGATACTGAGTGAGCAATACTTTATTAGATATGAGAGTATTTTGTTAGTTAGGCTCTACAATACATGTTATGATTTTATTTGATATGTAACCATTTGTTTCCAATACTTGTAATTGCTACTACTTGATTCTCTGTGCTTTGTTAAATAAACTTGTACTTGATTTCACTACAAACAAATCTAAGTTTGGAACCCAATGCTCTGAGTGTCCCTAGCCTCTATTGCCAGAAGCTGGGAATGGATGACAGGGGATAGATCACTCGATGATTGCCTGTTCTGTTCTTTCCCTCTGAAGCATCTGGCATTGGCCACTGTTGGAAGACAGGATATTTGGCTAAACGGACCATTGGTCTGACCCAGGATGGCCATTCTTATGTTCTAAGTGCTGTGAATAAAGCAGAGCAATGATCTTAGGTGGAACTGGTAAACTGGGGGATTCTGTATCTCTAGAAGAAGTGTATCAGTGAATACTGTGGGGGTCCAGTGGACCAGGGGCTGGACAGTCTAGGGAGTCACTCAGATGTCTAAAGTATTCTTACTGATAACTTCCAGAATGACAGTTGGGCCTGCAAGGCCTTGAGGGGAGTGCATGTGTTGTTACCAGTGGTCAGTGGGATTGGGGAGCTGAGCCATGGCAGGCACAGACCAGGCTTCTTCATGCAAAGGGCGGGTGGTAGCCAGGTGTGTCACAATCCTGGGTATACCTGGGAAGTGTCGGACAGGGGCTTAAAGCTGGTTCTCCCAAGGCATTTCATCTCAAGTCCCTGCTGTTTCTGATTCACAGCAGGGACTCGAACCCTCATCCTCACATGTTTCCTGCATCCCAGCTGAGTGCCATAATCACTAAGGAATAGCGACAGTTTCTCTCTGGCCCAGTTACTGTTTAATTATGTACACAAAGTGGAGCAACTCCAACTCCAGAGATTGAAAGAGGCACCTGCCAGAATAGTCAATATCCTCATGGTTGGGGCACTCATGTGGGATGGAAAAGACCAGGGTTCGAGTTGCTGCTCTGAATCAGACATAGCAAAGACTTGAACCTTCGTTTCCTGTGGCTCCTGCATTTCACAGGAGTGCCATGGTTACTGGCTGTAATAGGATGGCCTCTTACTCCCCAAATCTTTTTCCATTTTTTTTCTAGGTTTCAGTTTTGTCCCAAAGTGGAGTGGGAAGTTTTCAAAATCATAAAATTCTCATGGGATAAGAAACAGTTTCCTGCTCAGTCCTAGTCGCTATTGACATTTTTTTTCAGTGTCTTAGGCATTTAGATACTTGAGTGATAGGTGCCTTATAAATAAGTGTATTGATAAGCGGATATTTTAATGTTAAAGCATGGAGGAAGAGGATTAGTTGGAGAGGAAGAACAGTGTTATGTAATATGGGTCAGTCTCAGTCTGTTCAGGCTTTTGAAAGCAACTCTATACATCTATTGTACTTAGAAGCTTAACAGGATTATTAGAGGGCACTCCTATGCTAGTAACATGATGCTTGTTCTTTGAGCCAAGTTAGTTGAATTCTACAGGTCTGGCAATGCTCCCCAAAATAGTAGACATACTTTGTCTTAACATAGTTGGCACTAGTGCAAAATTACTGAAATGTTACTAGTTGCTGAAGATGTAATGGTATTTTTGTAGTAAATTCTTGCACTTATTTGTGCATGGTATGTAATTTATTTTCCGAGTACTGTCACATAGTATTTCCTCAACGCTATATGTATGCATTGAAGAGCTGTATCATGAGATGAATCTGCAACAAGTATTGACAAATTCTACAGAGATGTTTGCCCCAAATGTTCAGAATTCAACAGATCATTAATCTTCTATCCCAAGCTTCAGTAGGCTGGCCCATGGCAAAGTTGTCTGCTGCATCTCCAGGGTTCGAAAATAGACTGCTATTCCACCTGATCCCCCATCAAGAATAGCAGCAGTTCAATAAAATAGCCACTTAGCTATTCTTTGGGATGAAGGTGAGGCACTACAATGGTGAATATGCCAAGAGTTTCTGTGTGGGGAGAAAAAAAATCTGTAACCTTTTCAAAGCCTGATGCAAGACCAAAAAACCAGTAGCTGTGCAGTCCTTTGAATGATATCTTCATGTTTCCTTGTGGTAGATATCACTGCAAACATTGTGGTCCTGGTATACAAACCAATGTGTGCTGTTTAAGGATTTAAATGCACCCCAAAGCACCTGTTGTTGGAGGGTTTTCAACATTTTTTCCCTCTGATGAATACCTGCCCCATCTGCCTTCAAAAGAGAAGTTCTCCGTATCATTTCCCTCCCCATGTCACTGATCATCAGTTTTTTTCCTTTAATGAAGAATTTTAATTGTCTTTTAGAAGCAAAATAGTTTTTTTTAAAATCCAAAGGAGAACTAGCAAGTATTACTGATTCAGGCCTATGTTCCATTACCCAGTGTGTGTATAAGTTCTTCCCCACATGTATCAAGCCTTCTTCACTTCCCCGCATCTACCCACCCCCCAAATAAACTGCAATAGGAGCTATCAGATTTAAAATTAAAATAATTCTTTAGCTCTACAGTCCATATCAGATAGATAGTTTAAACTTGCTAATCAGGACCAGAAAGTGAAAACTCAAAGACCATTTCATGAAGGCGTATCTTGAAAGATGAAGCAAAAGTAGAAATTATTCATATTCTAGAAGAAAGGTGCTATCTCCTTCATTGGGATCTTGACCCTGTTATTCATTGGCTTCATAAACAAGATGAATAGAAATGCATTGGCACCACTGTAATTACCGCACACGATATTTTCAGGGAATAATGCAGAAGGTGTAAGTCACCATTATGATCTCACTTACACACACTTCATTGTCTTGATGGGAACTACTTGTTGTTTACGGTAGGGTGGAGGTTCTGCACAACATAAAGAGGGTGGGGGGGGGGGAGCAGATTCTGATACTTGATTGCAATGAGACTGCTTGTGACGTAAAATATTACTCAATGTCAGGAAGGCTCCCTGCATGTGAACCACCTCCTCTTCCGTTCATGATCACATAACATTGCTGTGGCAACTACAACACTTACTTATATGGAATAAGAAAAGTATCTGATGTATTGTTAGATTTTTTTTAATGCAATTTGGCACCCAGGTGGTGCTGGGCTCTTATTTTTTCCGCCTAACTTGCCCCTTTCTGCAGACCACTAGCAAGCATTCCAGGGATGACAGTTTAGGACCCTTCTGTATTAGGATAAGTGAGAAGAGAATCAATTTCAATAACTTCTTCAGTTTTGCCTAGATCTGGAGAGGGCAGGGAAAATGCAAATAATTTTTTTATTCAAGAACTGGACATTCCTTTTCATTTTCCAGACCATGTTCACAGCATGCCCTCTGCCAAACAGCATTGCCAAAGTTAGTACTATGGTTCCAGCAGATGCAGAGGAGACTAAAGATCAACAGGATGTTTAATAAGATATGAAATATCTTCAGGATAGAAAGAGGAAATGTATATAGTCAAAGAATTCAGAGAATATCTTTTCAAATAATTCCTTCAAGAAATTCAGAAGTATTTAGTCATTAAATTATTTGATAATGTAAAAACTTCCACCCTTTCTAACTCTTAATGTACAGTATAAAGAATTAAGCTCAAATTTTATTTTGAGTCTTGATAACCTTATCCTCCTGCTTTTTTGCTTTAATTTTAACAATTAAAGTTTTTTGATCCAGACCCAAGATTCCAGATGACACTAAATCTATTTCTGACTCAAAAGAGGCAAAACTAGTCTGTGTATTGTACAGCAGAGTAAATTGTTTTCAGAGAAACATTAGTCATTATGTCAGAAACCATATATTTTATGGGTAGCTTGTTGATTTGCAGTCTAAATAGTTTTAAGAGCAGAAAGAGCTAGCAGAGACTGGAAAGGATTTGGAAGACAGAAACAGTTTGCCTCTCCTGTAGGTGTCATTGTAATGTCAGTAAAGACCAATATTGTCACCTTTACCACTCTATTTCTTTAAGGCTTAACTATTTTAACTGTTTTAAGTGTTTGTTTTATAGTAGCGTCTAAAAGCCTTAAAAGAGATCAAGGCTCCACTGTGCTAGCCACTGTACAAATACACAGTATGCAACAGTTCCTGTCTCAAAGAGCTTAAAATCTATGTAGAAAAGGAAAGAAGTGATGAATTAAAGCTGACAGTGCATTCCTTCTACTTCTCTGCCCAAATACACAACTGCCACAGACCACAAATCACAACCTTCCCATATCCCACAAGGGGTGGGAATGGAAAGGGCAGTACATTGGTGTGGGCTTGCCTAGGGTCACAGCAGGTCAGTGACTGATCTGGTAACAGAATCCACATCTCCTGACACCTGGTCCAGTGCTGTATACACTAGACTAGAGCATATTGCCTCCAAAATCTACCATGTTCAGACACAGTTTTGAGAGCTGGAATTAGCTGACATGACGCTCACCACAATCAATTAATCAGTGTAGATAAGGGCAAATCATGTTCAGCATCATGTCAGCAAGTTGTGGTTAAACTTTTGGAATCAATGGAATGATTTTTTTTATGTCCATCATAACATCTGAGAATATGGCATAATTAAGATGCACTTTTATATTAAGTTACATTGCCGGCAATGAAAAATGCAAACAGCTATACCTTCCCAGGAATTATAATTGGCAATTGACCATAGCTAAGCAAATGTTTGGCCAGAAAAATGTTTTAATATGTGCTCTGAAGGTCAGCTTTGGTGAACCACCAGGGATGGAAAGATCCATAGCCTTGGTAAGGAAGTGAGGTGTGGGGAGAATTCTGGAAGCCAGGAATCCTCGTGGAAGTGGAGTTAAGGTTGTGATTTGTAGTCTGTGGTGTGTGGTAATTGTGTATTTTGGATGGAGAAGTAGAGGGTATGCACAGTTAGCTTTCACTCCTCACTTTCTTGCTTTTCTTTTGTGTTAGATATGTTATGTATAGACCAACCTTAACTGATGCACAATGTTTCATTTTTGTGTATGACTATATTCTTCCTTAGTGTAAGCACGCTGAAGTGAACACCAGGGAGGAATTTTTTGGCTCAGACTGGATGTTTCTAATGGTTAAGGAAAGAATATTTCACAGGCAAGATGAAAATCACAGAACTATTAGCTGACAATGACTCAATAATATTGCACAATTAAAAGCATTAGAGGGATTTTATGATGCTCTTTGAAATATGACACTGACTGTTGTAGGAGATAAATGAGAGGACTAAATTGCAATATTGGAACAGACTGTACTATCAGTATGTTCCTTGTGGATTTTACCTGTACCTTAGGTGTCTAAAGTATAGTGCAGCTCTGTGCAGTTTGTGATCTGTTATGACTTCTTATGTTTTCTTCCTCCATGTCTAATGAAGGATATAGTGGTGATCAGCCTTGTTATCACAAGATCCTTCATTAGCCATGCTGGAAGAAAACATAAGAAGTCATAATAGATCACAATGTACAATGCTTCATTTTATACCCTAAAAACATATCTCTTAGATTAAGAATTAATGAGCTGAGTGTTACATTTCAATTTTTCATGTTTGGATTGAGTGCATTCAGATATTATTTGAAATATTTAATCCTACTGTAGTACAGTCTGGAGTCTGAGATGGTAAAATGTATAGAATGGATTTTTGTTGCTGCAGGGGCAGAGAGTGTTTATACAGCTTCCATGACTCCTAAAATCACCTCTTCGAGAATAAAGGAAGGCGCTGCAGGGTAAGAATATCCAATTCTAGAGTATTTAAAAGTGTAGCTACTGCTGTTTACACTTTGTGTGTGCATTATATATTTGGATATCACTTTACACCTAGGACAAGATTTTGAAATCCTTACTCCTGTTGAATATTATATTACTCCACTAAAGAAGCAGGTTTTTAACAGCAACTAGAAGTGGTCTTATTTTTATGGTTTTGTGGTGCAAGGTCTTGGGACATATCAATAGTCAATGACACACTGATAATACAATCTTGTTTTCCTCCAACCTTAACCTTCTCCTTCCTCAAGTGCTCCATGGGTTCCTTTAATTACATATTGCAATGCAGGCTCACTGTCTTATGGGAGGGGGACTTTCTTCAGGAAGATCTTATGTCCCCCTGGCTCCCCCATGTCACAAAGAATCTTCAGGGGCAGAATTCAGAGACCACTATGATGGAACTAGGAAACTTTCTTTCAAAGGGGCCGTCTGGGCTTTAGACAGGTTAGATAGAGCGCTGGATTTAGGGGAATTGCCAACCAGCTATGGGAAAACCCTTCACGGGCTCATGTAAGCTTTGAGAAAACCCTATATCTAGAATTGCCTCTGGGCTCAGTGAAAATCCTGGCATCCCAGAGAGCTTAAAAGGCCAGCGTAGCAGGACCAGGATAGTGTTTCCAGTCCTGCCATTAAATGGGGAGGTGGGTTTTCTGTTCTTCCTCAGGGAAGCCAGCAGATAGAAGTGTAGGGTGTAACTATCTGTGGATCTTTCATTTAGTTTGGGAGTTGAGGACTGTCTCTGCAGAGATAGGAGTGTTTGTCCTTCTAGCTCAGAGTTCTACATCTTCAGTTGCAGCCCAGAACAGGCATTTTGTCACCTTTTAAGCCGGAAAGAAACATGCAACTATTTAAGTTCTGTTCCTAAGTTGAAATCCACGGTGTTCAAGTAGCTGCAAAATTAGACTACACCCCTGAGCTGTGTGGGAAAGATGAAGTGAATGAGCAGAAGCAGCACTGAGTACAGGTGACAGAGTGACCATCAAGACTAAAAGAGGTATCACCATCAGTACCTCTTCTTTTCAGTACTGGAGTCTTTATGGACTGATGGTGGTAGATAAGTCATCTAGTAATACTATCACAAAAAATAGATGGTGGTGTTAGACCAGTGTGTTTTCCTGCAGTCAATCTTTCTGGCAGTATCACAACAACTAGTCCCCTCTTTTGTTGTCCAGCTGGGCAGAATGTTGCTCTGATCAGAATGCTGATCATTCACATAACGTCTTGGTACAAATAATGCTCAGTAACCACCATCTGTTAAGGTGTCTCCTTAAGCATGTCTGCTGGATATACATTCACAGCTGGTACCTGTGGGTCTCAGATAGTCTCTTGCATTTGATATTGTAGCATGTCCTTTGAGCACAATGTTTTAGAGGCCCTTCTCAGACCTGCAAGCTATATGTAGCTAGCAGGAAATAATGCAATTTTTAGAGGGAGCATCACAGGTGACTGGCTGGCTTATCTAGTTGCATGTGGGACAAGGGAAGAGGATTGTTTTTTAATCCCCTAGCCACCAAAAGGCCTTTCACAATCTTGGGCCCTACTGCATTTGAGGCAGACCCTTAATGTGCACACAGTCTGATAGACAGCTGTTGCCTGCAATACATTACCATACTGTACAGAAAGACCACCCAGTACTTAATATTATAAGCTCTATTATGTTTTAACAAATACAAATGCAATTTATGAACTTTTTTTTTTTAAAAAAACAAGCATTGCAAGGGAATTCTTTGTTAGATATTTCATTAAAAAAACCCAACACAACTTACAACAATTGAACAATGATTGGCTGAATATTTGTACATGCTTTACAATGTCTAACAGCTGCTGTGTTTGCTCCTTGTACAGGCATAGATTAAAAAAACCCCTCATGTGATGAGGCCTTTACCTCACGTGAAAGGAAGAGCAGATTAAATCAGGTCAAGTAACATCGTAGGCTGCACCTGGGAGGAGATTTAGGCTTGAAGGTCAAGAACTAAGTGAAGATGGAGCTCAGCTGGGAAGGAGCAGGTTGAGCCTGTATAAAGGGAGGAAGTTGAGAAAAGAAAAAGATTGCAGGGGAAGTTGTCTGTAGCCACTCCTGGAAGAAGGGAGGGGTGTTTGGGGCTGCAGAGTTTGTCAAGAAGTCAAAGAGGGAAGCGGTCTATAGTTCCTTCCTGAGAGGAGGGAGTTTGGAGTTGGGTGGAGGATAGAGCAGGGAATTCAGGAGGAGTCCAGGGAAATAGCAATGGGATATGCGAGCAAGCACACTGTAATCGCTGGACAGAAGGTCTGTGGATTGGAACCTGGAATAGTGGGTGTGCCCAGGTTTCCCTACTAGCCACTGGGAAAGTGGTACAGAACGTGCCTCAAACTGCAAGACTGTCTGGAATGGCGGGTGGACAGCTGACCCAATGGGACTTTGATACCTTTGAAGGAGAGGAACATAATGACCTGGATGGAGCGCTGACTAGCACAGAGGGAGCATCCTGCAAAGAGAGGGGTCACCATTCAAAGAAGGGAGTGTGAGATCTGATTGGTGCTAATCCCCAGGCCTAGCCGCAAGGAGGTACCCCAGAGGTGAGTGAACCCTGTCAGACCTTGTTCTTCCTGTGAGTGCCTGTGCAGATTCCTTAGAGGCAGGTTCTACCTTATTGATGTAGGACTTCTCAACCTCTTGAGCTAATGATTTATTTCAAAGGGTTTCTTTTTCAGTTCTTATGACCAGGTTGTCTGTTGAAGCCAGAAGCCTGCCAGAAAACTGAGCTCTTTGACATCTATGAGCAATTCATAGTGTTTCTGGCCTGGCTGGATCTCTTGATTGCCAGATTTGGAGCCAAGTATAGCTTTAAGTGCACTGCAGATGCCTTCAAAGAGGTTCTCACTAATAAAATCAATGTAGCATGGTTGTTTCTCTTGAAATGCAACAGACTTCTGTTGATGCTAATAGTGTGTTTGTCTATTAACATATCTCTTCTATTACAGTAGTGCCTAGGAGCCCCAACCAGGAGCGGAGCCCGACTGCACTAGGCACTGTGTACAGAGTAAAAGGCTCTGCCCTGGAGCCCTTATAAATTAAATTGACAAGACAATGTGTTTGGGGGAGGGGCTATAATATGCATGCAGGATGAGCAGCTTGATGGTCTGCAAACGTCATGTAATTTTCAATTCTTGTTTCTGAATTTCTTTTGTTTTTGGTGGTGGTGGGGGGACTAATGGGGGAGAGGACAGTGCATGGAGCCTGTTGCATGTGCAATGAAGCTCTCCCACACATTTCTGGGGGAACCTGAGTGGTCTCATTCTGTCCCTCTAGCTTCTTCCATCCCACAGTAATGTGCCTAGCTTCTGTGCTTGCTTGTCTCTGCTCCTGCTTCTTGAATTTTAGTGAATACTAGTTATATCTGGTGACTTCAGTTCTTTCTATTGCTGCCAGTCAGAGGAATTTTCAGGGTGCCAATCAGCAGCCCATGGCCTGAATTAGATATAGATTAATATCTTACATTAAATAGCAATCTCTTATCCCAAAAGACCCCTACCTATTTTTTTCTGCATAGCTGATTTCCTTAACTGGTAATATGGCACACTATCAAATGTTGGAGCATTCAGAGAAGTATGATCTGAGGTACCTAAAGGATTCCTCACAGCTTTCGCAGCTCCTGTTAGCTCAGGCAATAATTATTTGGGACTGAGAATAGTAGCAATAAGGCTATCTAGCCAGGCTGCACTGTACCACTCTCACAGCTATGTGGGCTGGGCAAAACAAAGCAGAACTCTTTGGGATGGAGGTGATTACATGAGCAGCAAGGACTTTGTCAGCAACAGTTAGAAGAAGGAACACTGATGCAAAGAAAAGCCAGTTGAGTACCCCCTTTATCTCCCACCAGACTTTCACAGCTGCAGCTGTGGATGCCACAGATGTTAGCACACAACTTTACAATTCAAACTCTGGACATGTTTGCCCCTTCCTCTCTGTCCTGTTGCCAGGCAAGTTCTCCCTGCCCTCCATCCTTCTTTTCATTGCTTCTTCTTTGGTTCTCACTCAATATACCTATTTCTCTCCTGACACACCACTACTGTGCTTCTATTTACTTCTCCTGGCTTGACACACCCTCTTACCCCACATACCAGGCTCCATAAGAAGGAAGACATGTCCGTCATTACCTTTAATCTCTGCTTATATGTTGTGCCACCTTTCCTCTATCTCTTCATGTTAAGAGCAGGGATTGACATCTATTTAATGGGCCCTGATCTTCACTGATACCTTTGGGTACTAAAGCAATAATAATTTATAACCTTTAGATGAGTAGCATATTTCCTCCCTTTTTGTAGGGGAGGAAGTGAAGATATCATTTCATAAACATGATGGATGGAGAGGCTACTTCTTAGCTTTCATCGCATTGTATAACATTTCAGTTTTTGTAAAGCATTTTTGGTACTTTATCCAATAAGATGCATTTCCCACTTGCAGTGGGGGTGACACTACTTGAACTCTTGAAAAAATCCTCCAAAGTCAAACAAGATCTACAAATGGACTCTGAATACCCCTATTTTTTATTGTTGGAGGAACAGTATATTAACCATCCCATGAGTCTAGTAACAAGAATAAAACTTGTCATAAAATAAATCCCAAAGATGAGGACAATAGCAAAGAGGACCATTTTAGACTCTGAACATGCAAGGAATTTTTCCAGGGTATAAGGATCTACTCATGTTGAACTTGTAGATTTGGGGCTTAAGTTTTGTAGTTCTTCTACATTGTTATAGGGTGGATGAATGTTGCCACAGTTCAGGATAACTGCACCTGCTTAAGGCCAAGCTTCAAAAAGATGGATTCAGAGGTGGGTCATTTACATTCCTCTTACCCCAAGTGCTTTGCAGGAAATCCACTTCACATGCATTGTCCCTGAACGTACTTTGAAGCTCATACATACAATCCCACAATAACAAACGAATGTTTGTATTTTCAATGCGATGAGCTCCTAAGCTCCTCAGCCCAGTTCAACAAAGTTTAATTTAGTTCCAAAAGGTTGGTCCAGGATATTGTCATAGCTGTCATAAATATCTTGTAGAACTGAAAAAAACTTTCATGTTGTTGGGTTTTTCCATGCTTTGTTCATCTTCTCATTGCTGACTTACATGTCAGTGTTTCTAAAAAAAACCCCAAAACTTAGATGGCATATATACATTATTTGAAATGAATTTATCTTAAAATAAAAAATAGGGTATTAATTGAGAACGGTGTTTGTTAGAATAGAGCAGCATGAGAAAGAATGTGAATGGTCTCTTATGTAACAGGTCTGTCCAACATCCTTAATGAATACAATGTAAATGGGACAACCATAGTGACTATTCAGTCAAGAAAGAGTCCATCAGATCACATCACGTTTAACACTGAGCAGACCTAACATTGTTAGTGTGTGCATGTTGAGAGCCCAAGAGCAATCTCCTGTCACTCAGACTTCATTCTCTCTCCACTCCCTCTAATTACATGTGGAGAGCTAAATGTAACATGCATCAGTGGAAGGAAGGCCTGCTGGTAGCACAAAGTAATACTATGAGGAAGATAGGAGTTTGAGTTTTGTTTACTTGAGTTACTAGACTTGCAAGGGATTCAGAGCACTGTGGGGGCAGCGTTCTTGGGAATAGAAAAAGATGGGAGAAGGGAGCAGGTAATTGTTTTATTGCAATTCTCTTGGCTGACTCAGTAAGACTAAGCATTTCAGACTTCGGAGGGAATTGTGTGTGTCCAGCCCCACAGCAGGAGTTTTGATGTTATCTTGGGGGACCCTGTATACAGTCCATTTTCTTGCTCTCTTTTGGGTGACTTGCTTAAAAGCAACTGCATAATAGGCTGCTCCAGCAGGATTGCTGTGTTCTAAGTTTTTCCAAATGGGCTTGATTGTGTATACCACATCTACCTACAAGGAATGCAGGATCAATCCCTATCCGGAACAAAAGAGTTTAGCTTCCTTAAAGACAATATCCATACGTAGAGGCAAGAATCATCTATTCCAAATTATCACATTTATTGCAACTTATTGTTCACAGTACTATCCAACTGATGTCTGTCTGACTTCTCAGGCCTTGCCTTCAAGCATTTGTTTTTAAAAACTCGTTTTTAAATCCATGGGAGTCTTTCCATTGGATCAGGGCCTGAGTACAGACATACTGTTTGACAACCTTGGTTTATCTGGAGGTGGGACTCAAAAGGTGGAAGGCATTGTTCTTTAATACCTAAACTAAAGCACCCCAAAACCTTGCTTTAAAGTAATTAGTCATGTCCATCTTTGCTTTGTCTTTGATTCAGAGTATACACAATGGAATACTTAAACAGCAGTGATGGTATTTCTCTGGTAAAGCCAATATAAATCTTGGTCTGCAACGGGTTTAGCATGTAAGCCTGGATTTCTTCCACCCACCTTCTGCATAAATATATATATTATTGAAGGCTAACATGGTGACACTGATAAGAATCAATCTTAAGACATGGCAAACAGTGAGCACACTTCAAAGATGATTAAATTTACAAAATGAGACAAAGTTTTAAAGGCAAGACTTTGATGCAACAAAAACTTCAATGGTTTTAGGTTTCAGAGTGGTAGCCATGTTAGTCTGTATCAGCAAAAACAACAAGGAGTCCTTGTGGCACCTTAGAGACTAACACATGTATTTGGGTGGGTTCTAGCGCACGAAAGCTTATGCCCAAATACATCTGTTAGTCTCTAAGGGGCCACAAGGACCCCTCGTTGTTTTTTCAATGGTCTTGTTAGAGCTTCCCGGCTTCATTGCATGTGAAAAGGGAAATAGCAGCTTTCATAGGAAAGCAAAATAGCCAGAGAATGTTCTGCCTCTAGTGTCATTTCCTTCCAGGGTTGTGAGATGTTAACTCTAGGAAGGGCTGAAGAATTTCTGTTTGAAAAAGAGATAAATAACGTTACAAAGAATGACTTAACCACTTTCACTGCTGCACGTCCAGCTGTGCTGCTGCATTCTTTTGATGTTCCATTAAAATTGATAGCTATCATCTGAGCTATTAGTCTTTGCCCCCAAGAAAGGATTGTCTAGTATATCTTGCCCAGCTCTGAGCACATTGTTGTTGCTTAACAAATAATCCTATGAATCGGTGACCTTCCTAAGGCATCTAGCGCATGGGTAGCTGAATGCTATAGAAAGTTGTGACATACCTGTAGCGCTTCTGGTCATACCAGGTATGTCTTATTCAAGGTATCAGGCACGTTATGCAGTAAGAAAGTGGTAAGATCTGAACCATTTACAGGCACTTCAGTTCCATTAGCAAACTTCTTTTTTGTAAAGTGTGTTTCTATCCCAGCCTGCCTAACAATACTAAAAAAATGGGAGTTATCATACTAGATCCAAGTATTGGCTGATCCAATGCAATATCCTTCATCTAGCATCAGCCTATATATGAGTCAGAAAAAAGGGGGGGGGAAATTAGCATCACAATGCACCTGACCATTGCATAGGGAAGGCCAAATAGCAGAGGGTTAAAGGCACAAAACTGACCCCCCACTGTCCCCACATACACAGACTGATAATGAATAAGGTCTAAGAAAGAACAGTGCAAAGAAGTATTTGCCCTTGTAAAAGAAAAAAGCTATTTCACTGTATTATTCAGAACATCTTTTTATTTTTTAAAAGTTTTATTCACAATAATGTTTGTGATGCTTTGGCTTTTCAAAGAAGTGTCCACAAATATAGATATTTATGGATATTGTGAAGGGCCAAGGCCAGATGGCTATAGAAGAGTAGTGGGAGATAGATATATTAGCTCTAGGCTAATCAAATCCCTGGTATTAGGATAAGTGAAATGGCAGCTGCTCCAGGTCAGTTAAGACACCTGGGGCCAATTAAGAACTTTCCAGAAAGCAGGGAGAAGGTTAGGTTGATTGGGACACCTGAAGCCAATCAGCGGCTGGCCAAAACTAGTTAAAAGCCTCCCAATTAGTCAGGTGGGTGTGCATGTCGGGAGTTGTGGGAGGAAGTTGTGCTGTTGGAGAGGCTGAGTAGTACACACCATATCAGGCACAAGGAAGGAGGCCCTGAGGTAAGGGTGAAGTGGAGCTTGAGGAAGTGAGGGCTGCTGTGGGGGAAGTAGCCCAGGGAATTGTACACGTTATGTTTCTAAAAGGTCAGCTACCATAGCTGATACTATTAGGGTCCCTGGGCTAGAGCCCTGAGTAGCGGGTGGGCCTGGCCTCCCCCCCGCACTTTGCTCCCTGATTAATCACTGAGACTGGGAGACAACAGAGACTGTGCAAGGAAGGATAACTTCTCTTCACCTCCCTCACTGGCTTATGATGAAAATGGCTCAGTAGACTGTGACCCTTGTCTCTAGAGAGAGAAGGGTTACGTGGAGGGTCACAGTGAGCCTCTGAGGCTAGTGAAATCCGCCAGGAAACGTGGGACCCATGGAGGCAAGGACAGAGCTTTGTCACAGTATATTCATACTGGAAGTGCTTGTGCCAACACACTGGATGTTAGAGGAAGAAAGGAAAGTGGGGTTTTTTTGCAGAAGCGTGGGAGAAGCACTTGTCCTTGTTGAACCTCATCAGATTTCTTTTGGCCCAATTCTCCAATTTGTCTAGGTGCCTCTGTATCACATCCCTACCTTCCGGTGTATCTACCACTCCTCCCAGTTTAGTGTCATCCGCAGTTTAATGGTATATATTGAACAATGAGCACTTCTCCAGAGCACAATGGGGGAATGCTCCCCTCTCCTGGACAGGTTGGGCTGAGGCTCCCCCTGCTCCCAGGGAATTTCAGGGGGATCAGGCTCGGGGTCCTTTCCCCAGGGCATTTTGTTGGGCTACTCTTCTGCTCCAGCACCCATTCCTGATCATACCCCTGCTCTCCCCACCAGCATGAACTGCGCTTTCACTCACTCCCAGTCAGTGGTGGTGGCAGCCTCTGCCAGGCAAGAGGAACCAGGAGGTTGAGCCCCAGGGAGCAGCTCTTCCCAGGGATAGGGCATGCGTCATGGAAAGAAACGGCTGCAAAGTCCCCAGCTCTAGGCCAGTGCATTGGGGACCACCAACAACTGGAGTAGCCTCAGGGCTGGCCTTACCATGAGGCAAACTGAGGAGGCTGCGTCAGGTGCCAGACTGTGGTGGGGGTGCCACTAGGACTCAGAGCATAGAAAATTGTGTCTGCTGCTGGTGCATATGTATTCTCTCTGCTCTAGATGCATAGAAATGGTGGAGTGCTGTGCTGGAGGAAGGAGGGCACAAGAGACATAACAGGCAGGCAGGAGAAAAGGTGAGAGGGAACAACAGAAAGCAGCAGGAGCTGCAGGGAGAGAGAGGAGGAGGAGTCTCTTATGTACCCCTCTAACACCCCCAGGAGCCTGGACTGATTAACACCAGCTTCTCAGGGAGCTTCCTGTTTCCTGCTGCTTCCCTGAACCCACTAGAGGAGAACATGCAGTCAACTGAAGTAGTAGGAGCCAGTTAGGCCCTTAAGATGCTGGTATCTTCCCTCACTCAGGCCCTGCTACCAGCCTGCTTATTTGTCCTCTTCAATTGAGCGTTGAGAGCCACTATAGCTGGGACAGAACAGCAGTCATGAGTGAAAGAAGAAAACACCCTTCTGGGGCAGCATTCAGAAAAAGAAAGAAAGCAAAGGAAGCTTTTCTATCTAAGCAGGAAGGAGCCCTCCTGAGATACATAGACACAAATGTTCACAGTGAGTCTTCCAGCCCCAGTGAGGATGTGTGTGATGAGGAGATGCCTGATCTTCCAGTTAGACAGAGTACAGGTGTCCTGGCAGCTACTGCAGCATCCATATCTCCATCTTAAATGGATGTAACCATACACATTCCTGAAGAAAAGTGCAGATCAGAGAAGAGTGTGGTGGTGGCACAAGAAACAGCTGTTACTGAGTTTAGTTCCTTAAGTCTAGATGATCCAGGACTGTGGACCCACTTGAGCAGTAGCCTGAGGGACTTCCTTGTACTGCATGGGCCAGAGCAAGTGAAAAACTTCATGTTCCCCAAAGACAATGAAAATAGAAGTTTCCATCTAACACATTACTGGCATGAAATCCCCAATGGTGACAAAGTGGAGAGGCCATGGCTAATGTACTCAAACTCAGAATGCTGCGTACTGTTTTTGTTGCAAACTCTTTCAGTCTAATGTTCCAGCCACATTGGGTTCTACAGGAACAAAAGACTGTTAAAAGCTGGCTAGAAATCTGGCATGCCATGAGAAGGCAGCAAATCACCAGAGAGCATTCCATCGGTGGAAAGAGCTTGAGAGGAGACGAAGGTTAAAGGCCACCACAGATGCTCAGCATCAAGAGAAGATTGCACCAGAGTCTCTTCACTGGCAAAATGTTCTGAAAAGGCTCGTTGCCATTGTGAGAATGCTTGCTACCCACAACCTAGCGCTCCGTGGCCCTTCAGAGCAGCTGTATGTGCCAAACAATGGACACTTCCTTACAATTGTGGAGCGGATGGCTGAGTTTGATGCTGTGCTCTGGGAGCGTCCAAGAAGAGTCACCACCCAAGAAAAGTACACACACCACTAGCTTGGAAAAACCATTCAAAATGAGATCCTACAGTTACTGGCGGCAAAAGTCAAACAGAAGATTGTGGCAGATCTGAAGTCAGCAAGATATTACTCTGTTATTCTGGACTGCACACCTGACATCAGAAGAAATGACTGTAATGGTGCGTTTTGTAACAACAATATAACCTAGAGAAAATGTCCCTGCAATGGTGACTGTCAGAGAGCATTTTCTAGAATTTATGGACATTGATGATGGTACAGGAGCTGCTATGACAAATGGGCTTCTAAAAAAACTGGAAGATATGGGAATTGCGATAGCTGACATGAGAGGTCAGGGCTACGACAATGGTGCCAACATGAGAGGAAAGAACAGAGGAGTGCAAACACTGATCCAAGAGTTAAACCCTCAAGCTTTTTTTGTCCCATGCAGTTCTCATTCATTGAACTTGGTGGTCAGTGGTGAATCATAGAATACCAGGGTTGGAAGGGACCTCAGGAGGTCATCTAGTCCAACCCCCTGCTCAAAGCAGGACCAATCCCCAATTTTTGTCCCAGACCCCAAATGGCCCCCTCAAAGATTGAACTCACAACCCTGGGTTTAGCAGGCCAATACTCAAACCACTGAGCTATCCCTCCCCCCTAAGGAAGCTGCTGAATTTTTAAATGTAATTTAAAGCATCTATGTATTTTTCTCTGTGTCAGCTCATCGATGGCAAATTTTGAAGCAACATCTGGGAACATCCTCTTTGACACTGTAACCACTGAGTGTCACACGATGGGAAAGTCAAGTGGAGGCAATAAAGCCTATCAAACACCAAATTGGGAAGATAGATGGTGCCATTGTTGTCATTCTGGAGGATAATACTATGACAGGAACTGTTCATGGGAGAACAGTGGCAGAGGGAAATGGAATCACCAGAAACATACATCACTTGAAATTTCTGTCTGGCTTAGTGTTGTGGCATGACATACTGTTTGAAATAAATGTTGTAAGCAAGAGACTCCAAGGTGTTGACCTTGATATATCTGGAACAATGGAACAACTGGACAAAGCAAAGTCATACCTACAGTTTTATCGCTCAGATGAGAGATTTCAAAACATTCTGAAGAGTGCACAGAAGTTGGCAGAGGAACTTTACACTGAAGCTATTTTCCCACCCATTCAAGAATACAAGAGTCACTGAAAAAGACGACATTTTGATTACGAGGCATGGGATAACCCATAAGAGACCCCAAACAACAATTCAAAGTTGAATTCTTTAACGAGGTGCTAGATTGTGCCATACAGTCAGCTTAAGAACGTTCCATGCAGCTCAAGGAACACAGCAGTCTATTTGGGATGTTGTATGGTATAATATTCCAAAATTCCTCACTCCTAATGATGAAATGCACGATATTGATGATTTAGGTGATGAACTGAAAGCCCTTTCAAGATACCTTTCAGCAGGATCAACTCCAAAGGTTGTTCTGGAATATATGTGCACAAATAAGATGACCACCCTATTTCCAAATGCTTTTGTTGCTCTGCACATACTTCTAACACTTCCTGTAACAGTTGCCAGTGGAGAACCCAGTTTCTCCAAGCTGAAGTTAATAAAAACACATCTACGCTCCACAATGACACAGGAGAAGCTGGTTGGCCTTTGACAAGGTTCCTCCCCCACTCTGAACTCTAGGGTACAGATGTGGGGACCTTCATAAAAACCTCCTAAGCTTACTTTTACCAGCTTAGGTTAAAACTTCCCCAAGGTACAAATTAATTTTATCCTTTGTCCCTGGATCTCCACTGCCACCACCAAACTCTAACTGAGTTTACTGGGAAATGTAGTTTGGACACATCTTCACCCCAAAATCCTCCCAACCCTTGCACCCCACTTCCTGGGGAAAGTTTGGTAAAAATCCTCACCAATTTGCATAGGTGACCACAGACCCAAACCCTTGGATCTGAGAACAATGAAGAAGCATTCAGTTTCTTACAAGAAGACTTTTAATAGAAGTAAAGAAATCACCTCTGTAAAATCAGGATGGTAGATACCTTACAGGGTAATTAGATTCAAAACATAGAGAATCCCTCTAGGCAAAACCTTAAGTTACAAAAAAGACACACAGACAGGAATAGTCGTTCTATTCAGCACAGTTCTTTTCTCAGCCATTTAAAGAAATCATAATCTAACACATACCTAGGTAGATTACTTACTAAAGTTCTAAGACTCCATTCCTGGTCTATCCCCGGCAAAAGCAGCATACAGACAGACACAGACCCTTTGTTTCTCTCCCTCCTCCTAGCTTTTGAAAGTATCTTGTCTCCTCTTTGGTCATTTTGGTCAGGTGCCAGCGAGGTTACCTTTAGCTTCTTAACCCTTTACAGGTGAGAGGATTTTTCCTCTGGCCAGGAGGGATTTTAAAGGGGCTTACCCTTCCCTTTATATTTATGACAGCCTTGCAACCATCTCAATAGAGCATGAGCTGGCCCAGACTGTGGACCGTCAGCAGGAAGCAGAAGAAGGCATGAAGGCAAGAAGCCAAGAAGGCATGGAAAGCACCACTTTGATTATTCAGATAGATAAAAATGCCAATGTTTACTATGCAGACAAGAAAAGTTACATTTGCTGTTCAGCCGTTTGAAAGTTAAGTGTTACTTAAATTTTTTGAACAAGATATTTTAAGTTGTTAGTTTTCCTTTATTGGGGTAGGTAGCAGAGCAGTACCATGAGAGGAGTAGAACAGGAAGAAGGCAGAATTGAGACCTTTCAAAGTTTTGGCCGAAGCGAGGGGAGACGGGGGCGTCATTTGAGCTCCCCGCCTCAGGAGCCAAAATGTTGTGGGCTGGCCCTGAGTAGCCTCCTTCTTGCAGGCCTGGTTTGGGGTCTCTGCTGTCCTCTGCCAGAACCTCAGCCTTCCTCACACCTTGTGCTTGCAGGGATCCAGTGTCGCTGGCTGTGCAGGGTCTAGAAGCCCTCTGCAGCTCTGCTGTCATGGCCCCACTCCCTCCCTCACGGTTACCAGCCAGGAGTGTGGGAGCCATCCCTGACCAGGAGCTGTTTAGCAGCAGATAGCCTCCCCCAGGGCTGTGGACTTGTGGTCCTTGCAATCCTTGCTGTGGGTTTGTACTCTGCTCGGCTTATGACTGCAGCCTTCCCTGCTCCTTGAGCCTATGTTTTTCCTGGGCCAGCCCCACTGTCAAAACAGTCTTTAACTGCTGCAATTCTGCCACAGCCTCACCAGTCCAAGGTTATAGCCTTGCCATCATAAAATGATACCTGAGTGTGGTAAGTTGCCATGGTAACAGAGCAACTTTCTGAGGCACAATTACCCATACACTGATCTGAGCCTCTCCTGCAGCAG
This sequence comes from Lepidochelys olivacea, assembly GCF_965140295.1. Taxonomy (NCBI): domain Eukaryota; kingdom Metazoa; phylum Chordata; order Testudines; family Cheloniidae; genus Lepidochelys; species Lepidochelys olivacea. The sequence goes on from NC_140411.1 coordinate 275,386,819, forward strand.
CATTGTGTTTATGGAGAGGAAGTGCTTGTGATCTGTCAGATTACTCACTCTCTCTCCTTGTGGACTTAGATATGTTAGGCATATATATTAAATAAGTTAACTGTTCTAATACTAATATATAGACACACAAATGTAGCTTTTAGGATTGGGAATTAGCTTCTGAATTCTTTGGTTAGGCTGTGCCTCACTTGCTGGGGCTGGCGAGCTGCCCCAACACTAAATAAATAAATTGGCAGCGGTAAAGAGGTGGAGGAGTGATGGGTAGGTGGCGTGCAAGCTTTTATGGGCAGTGTGCAACTGCCATCACTATCAGGAGAAGTGGCTGAGGGATCCCTAACCCAGCAGCTCCTCAGAAGCAATATTTTATCTGACCATCTGGCTCTGACTGAAATTTTGTGAGGCAAGGGACTGATCAACACATGTCTTGCTTCCTGAAACAAACTTCAAGGTGACATCCTGAGGCTTATGTCACATTATATTTTACTGGGCCAACATCTGTTAGACCCCAGGTGTTTTATGAAATTGAGGCTGCAGCAGGCAGGCATGGTGGAGGAGAGCCTAAATGTTGCATCTAATGCTAGCATCTCCTACATGATGACACTCAACACCAGTAAGTAGCTTTGAATCTGAGGAAGTAGAACCCTTTTAGCAGTGAAGTGATGAAGTAAAAATCTTAAATAAACCAAATTGTACCACAGAATTTCTATGGATAGTAATTCCATGTTCTAATAATTCTAATAATAAGAATATAGCAGTAAGGATTTACTACTGAACACCTGATCAGGATGGTAATAGTGACTGTGAAATGCTCACGGAAATTAGAGAGGCTATAAAAATAAAAAACTCAATAATAATGGGGTATTTTGACTATCCCCATATTTACTGGGTACATGTCACCTCAGGATGGGATGCAGAGATAAAGTTTCTTGACACCTTAAATGTCTGCTTCTTGGTGCAGTTAGTCCTGTAACCCACAAGAGGAGAGGCAATTCTTGATTTAGGCCTAAATGGAGCACAGGATCTGGTCCAAGAGGTGACTATAGCTGGACTGCTTGGTAATAATTAACCATAATATAATTAAATTTAACATCCCTGTGGCGGGGAAAACACCACAGCAGCCCAACACTGTAACATTTAATTTCAGAAAGGGGGACTACACAAAAATGAAGAAGTTAGTTAAACAGAAATTAAAAGGCACAGTATCAAAAGTGAAATCCCTGAAAGCTGCATGGAAATTTTTTAATGACACCATAATAGTGGTTCAACTTAAATGTATAGCCCAAATTGAAAAACATAGAGAACAAAAAGGGTGCCACCGTGGCTAAACAACAAAGTAAAAGAAGCAGTGAGAGGCAAAAGGCATCCTTTAAAAAGTGGAAGTTAAATCCTAGTGAGGAAAATAGAAACGAGCATAAACTCAGGCAAGTGAAGTGCAAAAATATAATTAGGAAGACCAAAAAAGAATTTGAAGAACAGCTAGACTCAAAAAGTAATAGCAAATTTATTTTTAAGTGCATCAGAAGCAGGAAGCCTGCCAAACAACCAGTGGGGCCACTGGACGATCGAGATGCTAAAGGAGCACTCAAGGACAATAAGGCCATTGTGGAGGAACTAAATGAACTTTTTGCATCAGTCTTCATAGCTGAGGATGTGAGGGAGATTCCCAAACCTCAACCATTCTTTTTAGATGACAAATATGAGGAACTGTCCCAGATTGAGGTGTCATTAGACGAGGCTTTGGAACAAATTGATACATTAAACAGTAATAAGTCACCAGGACCAGATGGTATTCACCCAAGAGTTCTGAAAGAATTCAAAAGTGAAATTTCACAACTAACAACTGTTGTTTGTAACCTATCATTTTGATCAGCTTCTATATCAACTGACTGGAGGATAGCTAATGTGACACTAATTTTTAAAAAGGGCTCCAGAGGTGATACTGGCAATTACAGGCCAGTAAGCCTAGCTTCAGTACTGGGCAAACTGGTTGAAACTATAGTAAAGAACAGGATTGTCAGACACATAGATGAACATAATTTGTTGGGGAAGAGTCAACATGGTTTTTGTAAAAGGAAATCATGCCTCACCAATCTACTAGAATTCTTTGAGGGGGTCAACAAACATGTGGACAAGGGGGATCCATTTTCAGAAAGCCCTTGACAAGGCCCCTCACAAAAAGCTCTTAGCAAAGTAAGCTGTCATGGGATAAGAGGAATGGTCCTCTCATGAATTGGTAACTGGTTAAAAGATAGGAAACAAAAGGTATGAATAAATGGTCAGTTTTCAAAATGGAGAAGTAAATAGTGGTGTCAGCCCGGGGTCTTAACTGGAATTAGCCCTATTCAACATATTCATAAATGATCTGGAAAAAGGGGTAAACTGTGAGGTGGCAAAATGTGCATATGATATGAAACTACTACAGGGTATGGACTATTTAGAAAAGCTGGACATGGACAAGTGCATGGGGCCAGATGCAATACACCCGAGGGAATTGGCTGATGTGAGTGCAGAGCCATTGCCCATTATCTTTGAAAACTCATGGCGATCGGGGGAGGTCCAGGAGGATTGGAAAAAGGCAAATATAATGCCCATCTTTAAAAAAAGGAAGAAGGAGAATCAGGAGAAATACTACAGACTGGTCAGCCGGACCTCAGTCCCCAAAGAAATCATAAAGCAGGTCTTCAAGGAATCCATTTTGAAACACTTAGAGGAGAGGAAGGTAATCAGGAACAGTCAACATGGATTCACCAAGGGCAAGTCATGCCTGACCAACCTGATTGCCTTCTATGAGGAGATAACTGGCTCTATGGATATGGGGAAAGCAGTGGATGTGATATACCTTGACTTTAGCAAATCTTTTGATATAGTCTCCCACAGTATTCTTGCCAGCAAGTTAAAGAAGTATGGATTGGATGAGTGGACGATAAGGTGGATAGAAAGCTGGCTAGATTGTCGGGCTCAACAGGTAGTGATCAATGGCTTGATGTCCAGTTGGCAGCTGGTATCAAGCGGAGTGCCCCAGAGGTCTGTCCAGGGGCTAGTTTTGTTCAACATCTTCATTAGTGATCTGGATGATGGGATGCATTGCACCCTCAGCAACTTTGCAGATTATACTAAGCTGAGGGGAGAGGTAGATACGCTGGTGGATAGGGATAGGGTCCAGAGTGACCTAGACAAATTGGAGGATTGGGCCAAAAGAAATCTGATGAGGTTCAACAAGGACAAGTGCAGATTCCTGCTCTTAGGATGGAAGAATCCCCTGCTATAGGCTTGGGCCCAACTATCTAAGCAGAAGTTCTGCAGAAAAGGTCCTGGGGATTACAGTGGACAAATAGCTGGATATGAGTCAACACTGTGCCCTTGTTGCCAAGAAGGCTAACGGCATATTGGGCTTTATTAGTAGGAGCATTGCCAACAGACTGAGGGAAGTGATTATTCCCCTCTCTTCAGCACTGGTGAGGTCACATCTGGAGTATTGCATCCAGTTTTGGACCCCCCACTACAGAAAGGATGTGGACAAATTTGAGAGAGTCCAACAGAGGGCAATGAAAATGATCAGGGGGCTGGTTCACATGACTTTTGTGGAGAGGCTGAGGGAACTGAGGTTATTTAGTCTGCAGAAGAGAAGAATGGGGGCAAGGGGGGATTTGATAGCAGCCTTCAACTACCTGAAAGGGAATTCCGAAGAGGATGGAACTAGGCTGTTCTCAGTGGTGGCAGATAACAGAACAAGGAGCAATGATCTCAAGTTGTAGTGGGGGAGGTTTAGGTTGGATATTAGGAAAAACTTTTTCTCTAGGAGGGTGGTGACGCACTGGAATGGGTTACCTAGGGAGGTGGTGGAATCTCCACCCTTAGAAGTTTTTAAGATCCGGCTTGACAAAGTCCTGGCTGGGATGATATAGTTGGGGTTGGTCCTGCTTTGAGCAGGGGGTTGGACTAGATCATCTCCTGAGGTCTCTTCCAACCTGGTGATTCTATGATACTCAGGATAGATAAGTCCAAAGCAGACTGTGAAGAGCTACAAAGGGATATCACAAAACTGAGTGACTGAGCAACAAAATGGCAAATGAAATTCAATGTTTATAAATGCAAAGTAATGCATATTGGAGAACATCCCAACTATACATTGTGACAGGGTCGGGCCAGATGGCTACAGGAGAGTGATAGAAGGTAGATATATTAGCCCCAGGTTAAGCAGGTCCCTTGTCCCTGGGTAAGGTAACAGGGACAGTTCCAGAACAATCAGGAACTTGCTGGAACCAATTAAGGCAGACAGGCTAATTAGGACACCTGGAACCAATTAAGAAGCTGCTAGAATCAATTAAGACAGGCAGGCTAATCAGGGCACCTGGTTTAAAAAGGACCTCACTTCAGTCAGTGAGGGGCGCGCAAGGAGCTGAGAGTGAGAGGGCATGCTGCTGGAGGACTGAGGAGTACAAACGCTATCTGGCACCAGGAGGAAGGTCCTGTGGTGAGGTTACAGAAGCTGTTAGGATGAGGCCATGGGGAAGTAGCCCAGGGAGTTGTAGCTATCAAACAGGTGTTACACAAAACACTGTAGACTGCTGTGATCCACAGGGCTCTGGGCTGGAACCTGGAGTAGAGAGCGGACCCGGGTTCCCCCCATCCACCCAACTCCCTACTGGATACAGGAGGAGTTGACCTGGGCTGTGGGTCCCACCAGAGGGGAAGGTCCCTGGCCTGTCTCCCAGTCCACTAGGTGGATCAGCAGACTCTGCGGGGATTGTTCTCCTTCCTTTCCACATTCTGGCCAGTGATGAGGTTAGCTGAGTGAATGGCAGGTTTGAGCCACTTGCAAAAGTGGCCAAACTGACGGCTGCGTGAATCTCTGAGGTGAGCAAATCCGCCAATAAGCGCAGGACCCACCAAGGCAGAGGAGTCAACATATAAAATGATGGGGTCTAAATTAGCTGTTACCACTCAAGAGAAAGATCTTGGAGTCCTTGTGGATAGTTCTCTGAAAACAACCTTCACTCAGTGTGTAGCGGCAGTCGAAATAAACACAATGTTGGGAATCCATTAAGAAAGGGATAGATCATAAGACAGAAAATATCATTGCCTCTATATAAAACCATGGTATGCCCATGCATGAAGATTCGCCCTATCTCAAAAAAGAAATATTGGAATTGGAAAAGGTTCAGAAAAGGGCAACAAAAATGATTATGGGTATGGAATGGCTTCCGTATGAGGAGAGATTAATAAGATTGGGACTTTTCAGCTTGGAAAAGAGACGACTAAGGGGGGATATGTTAGAGGTCTATAAAATCATGATTAGTGTGGAGAAAGTAAATAAGGAAGTGTTATTTACTCCTTCTCATAACACAAGAACTAGGAGTCACCAAATGAAATGAATAGGCAGCAGGTTTTCAAACAAACAAAAGGAAGTATTTCTTCACACAACACATAGTCAACCTGTGGAACTCTTTGCCAGAGGCCAAGGAAGGCCAAGACTGTAACAGGGTTCAGAAAAGAACTAGATAAAGTCATGGAGGATAGGTCCATCAAAGGCTGTTAGCCAGGATGGGTGGAGATGGTGTCCCCAGCTTCTGTTTGCCAGAAGCTAGGAATGGATGATAGAGGATGGATCACTTGATGATTACCTGTTCTGTTCATTCTCTCTGGGGCACATGACATTGGCCACTGTTGGAAGACAGGATACTGGGATAGATGGACCTTTGGTCTGACCCAGTATGTCCATTCTTATGTGATTATCTCCTGGAGCAAACTATCAAGGGAAGTGGTGGATTTTCCACCTCTTGCTGTCTTCAAACCAAGACTAGATGCCTTTCTCGGTGATTATGCTTTAGCATAATCAGTTGTTGGATCAATACAGGGCTAATAAGGTGAATTTTCATAATCTGTGATACACAGGAGGTCAGACTAGATGATCTAATAGTCTCTTGGGCCTTAAACTCTATGAATCTATGAAGTATCCAAGGCAATAGGTTACAGGAGGATGGTGTTAGAGAAAGGCATGTTGTTGCTCCTGTTGTGGGAGCTGGTAGTAGATGATTCTGGACAACTGTTATGGCAGCTGCAGTGGGTATTGCTGAGGAGGTGCTGGGCCTGCAACCTTCTCTTATGACTGCTACTGTTGCGGATCCTTCTGCTGGTGTCTTTTTGTTAGACAGTTTTTGCTGTGCTGACTCTTGCTTCTGCATCAATTGGTGCTTCCTAAGCTAGACCATATTGCTGGAGGGCAATTGCTTTGTTTGGTATTGTTTAGTTTCCTGGGGTTGCTATATTTTTAGTGATCTTCTTTTAAAAAATACTGTTAATCCAGTTTAAACTAGAACTATTGCTCTAATATATGCATTTGTTAAAATTACTCCAAATGACATGGAGACAAAACTGTATGTATGGGTGACAAAGTGAACATTGCTGTTGTCTGCATTTAATATTTGCTGGAACAGGGCTCTTAAACGAGGTTGGAAAGTCTAACATTACAGACAGTTGAAAATGAAGAAATCTGAATGTTGGCACCTATATGAAATTAACCTTCTCCTTCTCCTTGGGGTGAGTGATGGGAGGAGGGGATGAGGGTCAGTTTCCTCCCCCATGATACCTCCCATCACTAGCATGTTTCTGTGTGGAGCAAACCACTCAAGCAGAGATGGGATGAGATTATATATATGGCAGATTCTTGTAAACCAAATCAAAACAAAGGAAGGATTCTGGCCCATGGTCCTTCATATGTGACTCAGGCAGTATGGAAGGACCAACTATGATGTACAGGGCTGGGGGAGAACTTCTATGGTGCAGGCATGGCATAGGACCACTGTAAGTAGCTTGATGGAACCCCTGGAAGTGGCGGGGCAGAAGGACGGTGTGGGTCAGGGTTTGAGGGGGAGTTTCCCCAGTGCATGCTTCTTAGGCCACCTTTGAATGTATGCTGTGAATTAGAGCACTCCCTAGACTGCAACATAAAATCTAAACTTTTAGTTTTATAGTCCACTTTTAGCGTTTTGCTTGAAAGCCTAGGAGATGTTTCCTATGTGTCCTAGAAATGCGGTAAGCAGCAGCAGGAGCAGAAACTCTCTTGTGAAAGCATTTTTGAGGTGACAGTTGCTTGTCAGTGTGCCCAGCATTTTTATACCACTGCTACACCTGGTGTCCCTTCCCTGTTTGTAGTGTGCTTCATACAGAGCTCAATTTTTTCAAATAGCTATATTCACAGAACATACCCACCCTCTTTTTCTAACTTATTTATTTATGTATAACATTTATGTCTTTTGGAACCCTCCAAAACTTCAGGTTGTTGTGCAGGGTCCTTATTAGTCTTTTGGTACACAGTGTAGGCTGTTGTCTTTCTGGGACTGGGTATAGCCATGCAGGAAGAAATCCTGAGCAGCAATTTTATTGCTGGAAATAATCCAACACGGGGAGGGTGGAATTCTGCTAGTTTTTTAACCCCTTTCAGGGAAGCTGATCCTTTTATTGATGCCTCTGGAGTTCAGCATGCAGTGTAAGACAAGCAAAATTGGTGGAAGTCTTTGGGACAATACTGTCAGTTTTAGTTGTGATGTTTAACATTTATTGCACTGGTGCCAAATCAGCACTTGGACCTAACTGTTCTCGGTTCTGTACAAATGCATAGAAAGACATAATGCATACAGTCTGAGAGCATTATTCACTTTTGCACTATCTTAGAAAGTTTCTACTATTAGGCTGAGTGTCACATTGAATCAGGATGGAAGTAGGAAATGGCCCAGCAAAGGTCTCCTCCACCAGCCCTTTCTACTGCCCAGGTTTATAACATGGCAGCCCCATGCCAGGCAGCAGCACCTTGCCCCCCAGCTAGCGCCCATCCTGTCCTCTGTCCCAGTGCTACAGCAAGTGCATGCACGGCTCTTGTCTTCCAGGCTGGGCTTGGTGGCGCCCCATCCACCACATCACAGGGATTGGCTGCTGCTGGCAGGGAGAGAGCTGGAGCCATGCACCACCGATCACTGCAGCTGCAAGAGGATGTCAGAGCTGGGCTGTGCAGGGTGCAAAGCCTGGCCCTGGGCCCCAGCTGGTGGGGAAACCCTAGAGCTGGGCCCCCAACTCTGCCCCGGCTTTATGGAAGACAGTCAAGGGCCAGTTTTCTCTTTTCTCTGAGGATGGTTTTAGTTGTTTTCCCACTATTAACATATCCTGGTTTTTTTGGGGGGGGACAATGCACCCCAAGCCCCCCAATCTCCTTCCATTGTTGACACTATAGTAAAGAACAGAATTATTAGACACACAGATTAACAGCATTTGTTGGGGAAGAGTCACTGGATTTTGTAAAGGGAAATCATGCCTCACCATTGTTTGAGGGGATCAACAAGCATGGAGACAAGGGACAACAAGCATGGATCCAGTCAATATAGTGGACTTGGACTTTCAGAAAGCATTTGACAAGGTCCCATACCGAAGGCTCTTAAGCAAAGTAGGCAAACATGGGATAAAAGGGAAGGCCCTCTTATGGATCAGTAAGTAGTTAAAAAATAGGAACCAAACAGTAGGAATAAATGGTCAGTTTTCAGAATGGAGAGAGGTAAATAGTGGGATCCCCGAGGATCTGGGCTTGGACCAGTGCTGTTCAACATATTCCTAAATGATCTGGAAAAGCGGGTAAAAAGTGAGGTGGCAAAGTTTACAGATGATACTAAATTGCTCAAGAACATTCAGTCCAAAGCTGACTGGAAAGAGTTACAAAGGGATCTCACTAAATTGGGTGACTGGGCAACAAAATGACAGATGAAATTCAATGTTGTAAATGCAAAGTAATACATGTTGGAAAACATAATCCTAACTAAACATAAAAAAATGATGGGGTCTAAATTAGCTGTTACCACTCAAGAAAAATCTGGGAGTCACTGTGGATAGTTCTCTGAAAAACATCTGCTCAACATGCAGCAGCAGTCAAAAAAGCGAACAGAATGTCAGGAGCCATTGGGAAAATGATAAATAATAAGACAGAAAATATCATAAGTGCCACTATATAAATCCATGGTATTCCCACACTTTGAATTCTGCATTCAGCTCTGGTTGATCCATCTAAAAATAAAATTATATAGAATTGGAAAAGGTACAGAGAAGAGCAGCAAAAATAACTAGGGGTATGGAACAGCTTCCATGTAATGAGAGATTAAAAAGACTGACTGTTCATCTTGGAAAAGAGATGACTAAGGTCTATGACAGAGATCTATAAAATCATGAATGTTATGGAGAAAATGAACAAGGAAGTGTTATTTACTCCTCCACATAATCTAAGAACCCGGGGTCATCTAGTGAAATTAATAGGCAGTAGGTTTAAAACAAACATAAGGAAGTATTTCTTCACACAGTGCACAGTCAACCTGTGGAACTCATTGCCAGGAGATGTTGTGAAGGTCAAAAGTATAACAGGGTTGGCAAAAGAATTAGATAAGCTCATGGAGGAGAGGTCCATCAATGGATATTAGCTAAGATGGCCAGGGATGCAACCCAATGCTCTGGATGTCTCTAAACCAGAGGTCTCAAAATCAAATGACCACAAGAGCCACATGAGGACTAGTGCATTGGCCCGAGAGCCGCATCACTGACACCCCCCGCACTCACTGCCCCCGGCCCTGCCCCCACTCCACCCCTTCCATGAGGTCCTGCCCCACCTCTTCCTACCCCTTCCCTGCCCCCATTCCAATCCCTTCCCCAAAGTCCAGCATTGGCTGCCCTTTCTCAACAGCCTACCCTCCTCATAGGCTGCTGTTTGACTTTTGTTTTACTCTTGAGCAAACTCCTTCTCCAGGGGGTGGAGAAACAGGTGTGAAGCATGAAGAACCCCCTTATGTGGCTATCTATTTGGATATCCGCCAGCTCAGAGAGAAGCACGCTGTAGTATGTGGCTGTCTCCATGGATCTGGAATACTCAGTCCAACTCATAGAATACCAAAACCACAGGCTGGGGGCGGAGGAGCTTCTGCAGACTCAAGAGGATGGGGGAGCATGTGGTAGAGCAGTTGCGGTCTCTCTCTTTGCCCCCCACAATTCTAGGCAGCATATAGGCCTATGATTTATTTTACATTTTGAAATAAAATTCACTTTTATTCCAAATCCTCCTCTGCAATTTTTTTGTTAGATCTTGATCCTTTTAATAAATCCTCCAGAGTTCTCGATTGACTGCAAAACTGATTAACAGTAGGCTTCCCTGCTGTTGAACTCAGCCATTCATGACTTCACCAGATGGGTTTGCTTCTCGCCCAATGACAGACTTTTGTGTTGTTTTCTCCTCCTTCCCAAGAGCAAGCAGCAATGCAGTCAAGTGCCACAATCCTACCAATCAATGACTGAATCAAACTGCGTACCTATCAAACAGATGCCTATCTTTCACTGTGACCATCAAAAGCATGACTTTTCTGCACGTTTATAAGATTAATCATGTGTACAACATATATCCAGTGTAATTATTTTACACCCTTTGTTATAATCTTGTATTTTGTTGCACAGTATTACCTTTATGATTTTACTTTGTTTTGTAGGCTTATGTAGTGCACCATATCAAGATTTGCCATAGAAAACTGGTTCATCTAGTACCCTTTTAATTGCTTAAAAGCCAGTGGGATCACTGCAAGTCATCAGTATGTGTCCAGATGGATTTTTTTTTTAAAGCTGTCATGATAGAAATGGAAAGAAGGTTGACAGAAAAGGCTTAGACATGTCTCCCATGATGCAATCACACTGTACAAAACTGCTTGACAAAGAAACATTTATTAAGGAGCTGTCACTTGTTTAATTATATGGGTTTAAAGGCATTCTTAAGAAAGCTATTATGATTACTGAAATCCATGTTTTTTCAATCACTGTTTAGGGGAAGTGCTGTGATTCTTTAACTGATTACCTTGTTTAGGACTTACTTGCACAGTCCCATTTTTATCACTTTTAAAATAATTTAAAACTACATTCTGCTCCTAGTTAACACAAGTATAAATGAGGTGTTGTGTTACAGACTTCAATTGAGTTGTTTCAGATTTACAGTAGTGTAACTAGGAACAGAATTTGGTGCCTAAGGACTTATCAGTATTCCATTATTAGGAATATTTGTTCTTCCCTTTACTGTATGAGGACTTAGTCTGATTTGGATAAATATGTAATGCTTAGAGTGTGGTGAGGGAACATGGTGGTAAAACATTTGTTCACCATTTAGACTAGTGAGTGATGCTGTAACACTGCTGGACAAATAGTGGGAGGATTGTGAAAAGTGCATGTAGAAAAGACCTTAATTGTCATGATCCTTCCTCTCTGATAAGTTCTTCATCATCTCTTTTGGAAAATCCTCATTCCCTCTCCCACTCTCTGCAGAAGGTACAGGACATCAACAGTGTCTTCCTTCTTCTCCCTTTACCACCCTATGTCTTTCTGATCTCATCCATTCAAAAGGCTGCAAATATGTACACCAGTGTTACCCAAAATGAACTTCCTACTCTTGACCTTGATAGTTGGTTGGGGGAGTGAATCCTCTTTTGTTCCATGGACAGGTCTCCTCTAGCTGCTGTATGTGGGCTTGGAGGTAGGTATATAAAATACATTTATTTTTTTCTATTGTGTGTATCTAGATAACTGGCAGTGTTTTCATTTCAGGTTAAGAAAATATTTCTCACACTGTACTAGATGATGTAGGTGTAATGGGTTCCCCCTGGGGTGCCACCTGGAACTGGGGTACCACTGAGCCTCCTGACCCACCAGCCTGGGCTCTTGATCACACAGTGCTGCTGTGACAAGCTACAGGGCCCTCCAGCCTGCTCTTTCACCAGCATACTTACAGGTAGGGACACACTCAGCTGCAGTTACAAGCAGGCTCACTGACCAGCCCCTGCAGGGGAAAGTTACTCCCAGCTCCTCAGGCATGCAACCCCTGTGGACTATAAACCCAAAATTATACCGTCTGGTGCTGCACAGGGAACAGTACAGTATATGCTCATAAAATGCATCCCCTCCCTCAATGTGGAGAGGAATATGCAACAGCCTTCTGCCCCTGAGTTATGATTCCCACACACTGGTTTAGATAGAACAAAAATAAGTTTATTAACTACAAAAATAGATTTTAAGTGATTATAAGTGATAGCAAACGGATCAAAGCAGATTACCTAGCAAATAAACAAAAACACAAACTAAACTTAATATACTGAATAGATTATTTATGAATACCAGATTCTCACCCTAATAATGATACAAGCAGCCTGCAGATTCTTAAAGGGAAACTTCACTTGCTTACAGCTTGGAATTCACAGGTGTTCCATTCACAGGCTAAAAATCCCTTTAGCCTGGGTCCAGCATTTCCCCCAGTTCAGTCTTTGTTCTTCAGGTGTTTTTAGGAGTCTTCTTGTATGGGGAGCATAGAACACCACATGATATCACTCCCCACCTTATATAGCTTTTCCATATGGCGAGAACCCTTTGTTTCAAAGCTTGGTTTCCAGACTGGTCTGTGGAAAAACATGGACATCCCAAGATGGAGTCTAGAGACATGTGGTCTCATCACATATCCTTGCAGAGTCCTAGCAGCCATTCCTCGGAGGCTGTTGGTAGTGTTCTCAGGAAGGTTCCCCAGGTGGAAGATAAGCTTCTTGTAAGAATCTAAGGGCTATTTTTTTCCCTAATGTCCCATTCCCCACCTAATATCTAGAATGAGAACATCTTGTCTAGTGGGCATTACTCTTGTGTGGACAGCTCCACTTCATTTTTGGGAGAGCTACAGCATAGGATTTGCTCTCCCTTTAAGGGCAATCCCAGGTTCAGCATGTACCTGTTCCATGTTCTAGTCTTTCTGGGACTTGTAGCTCCCATGGATCAGAGGAACTATAGGGACTAAAACAAGGAATGCTGAGAAAGGGGGGCAAGATATAGAAGAAAGGCAGAAACCAAGAATGATTCAAGACTTGGTTTTGGTCTTTCCACCGAAGGACTCCTGGAAGAATCTGTGATGGTGGTTGTTAGGCCTCTCCAGGGAAAGTTCTTGGTAGGGATTTGTTTGGAAAAGCCTGGAAAGATGACTCCAGAGACTGTGGAAACAACCTCAAGGAAGGGGCGGTCTTTGATTTGAAAGCAAAGACAGTGAAAGGCCAGGAGGGTGCCAGAGAGCCACTCATGGGCCTCACCAATGAGGAGCCAAGAGACTGGTAATAGAGCTCCCTGCAGTGAGGAAGTTGGATAAAGCGCTTGAAGGGGCTGTGGAAAAATAGCCTCAAGATATTCCCGAGAAGAGGCTGGGAAGCATGCTATGGATATACCAGAGGGAAGAGGTGTGTTTTTTGTAGACAGGATTTCTTGGAAGTCTGGGTCCAGAGAGGGAGCCCTTCTATCAAGGGGTGAAAGTTCATTGGACTCTTATTCACCCTGGAACTGTAGGACTTTTAATAGTTTGCCCAGAAGGCTAAATCAAATTAACTACCTTACATAAAGGGGGAAACTTGTGGTGGAAGAGGGAAATGAGGCAACCTGACGTCTGAGAGGTCAATCACCGTTGTAAACTTGCAAAACATTTTTTGTCCATGCCTCTCTTCCTCTCCAGCCCCCCCCTTCAATAAATGTAGCAAGTAAAATAATAGTTTAATAAGGATTGATGATTAAAAGGTAAATCTTATAATACAAAATAGGTAATACTTTCACTTTTGTGCACATATGTATATATGTGTGTATATACACACAATAATGCACTGAGGAAAATACTATCCTTCTTTGTGTAGGAGAATTTCATAAATGTGTATCTGTAGAAGAAAATTTATAGAATGATTACTGCCTTTTATGTACACTCTACTAAAATTAATGCTGCTGATCAAGACTTATCCCTCTTTTCTGACATTTTATTTATGTGAAAAGTGACTAATTATAGTGCTCTTCACACATAGTAGCAGTTTTAATTATTAGTCACACTGGCCTTCATAGGGTAATGCAAAATGCAACCTGTTCTGATTTTTTTTAAAAAAAGCAGTCTAAAGCTCTGAAGAAATAAATTTTCTCTGCAGCTAGCTTTCAATATGTATTCCAAATATAGAATAAAACAAACAAAAAAGCATATGTAGGATTGCAGGTGAATATTTTGACTCTTTTTTTGAAAGATCCCCATTTTTAAGATGATGGATTTTTATGCCACAGACCTTTCTTTAAAAAACAAACTTTAGCATCATTTGATGAAAAGGCTTCTGTGGAGTAGATAGCTCATATTTAATTTGGCAGAGAAGCTACCCCTAGCATGAGCAAATGCAATTTTTTAGGTTTATCCGACAGTGAAGACCGTTTTACCTACATACTTTGTAGAACATCTGCCAGAAGACACCCACTGAAACTAATCCATGAAAGTATGTTCTGGTCTTGAGGACTTAAATAGTTTAATGACTTTAATCATTGTTAGAGTACTAGGTTTAATGTTAAAACCTATTGTCACGTTACCATTGTCACAGTTGGGGGCAACTGCACCTGTGTTGCCTCTCTCTGGTTCTGCAAGGGTGCCCACTCTAGGCTCCCTTCTCTTTAGCCATCACCTCTCTTAAGTAGGAGAGCCATTTCTCTTTCTCCCTCTTGACCAGGATATTTCCAGACTGCATAGTTCCCTGCCTTTACTGTGACCTCCCCAGCAATGTCAGGCTATCTAAAATGGCCTTCTTTACTTTTCTCCTCAGAGACAGTAAACAGTGCAATTGCCAGAGTTAAGCTACCACACAATGCTTTCTAAGCAAGTTCATTTATTTTTAAAGTAAAAACATTACAGAGAACATATTAACAATAATATAAGAACCTACATGCATGCCAATGAGCTTACCAGAGACCATCCCCTGACTCGAAAAGGGCTCTGGCTGGTGAACTGTCCTTCTGACCTCACCGGCATCTTCCTGTGGTCACAAGTTCATCACAGCTTCTGCTCAGAATAAGCTTTCTCGGTATTATTGGGCCTCAGTATGCCAAAATCCTTCCAATCCTTTCATAAGGATTGACTCTCCCCCTCTTCTTGGACCAGAGGCCCTGTCTATTTACTAGTTTAGAAAGAAGGCCCTGAGTCAGTTAAAACTCAGGCTATTTATCCAAAAATCCTTTCCTTGTCTGTTGGTCTGTAGAGAATCCAGTTTTAACCACTATATGCAAACTTCTCTCCAGGTGATGGTAGGTATTACTGGAGGTATTACAACCTGAGTACATTACCTAACCATTCTCCAATTTTCTTAGTTCCTGGAGGTGGTCCCCTTCTCTTATGGAATTACATTTAAACCCTCAATAGTACATAAATACTTGCATTTTTAATACAACGAACTCCTAGAATACTTAAACTCCATAAGTTTTGTCCATCATATTGTCATACTTTAATGCAATGGTTACTGAAATTGTAGGCCTCTACAAGTCTGTTTGCTCTAAATACTTTTTACAAAGGATTTAGATGTCTTTGGATGGGTATGTGGCCTGTCAACTCCAGGGGAGCTGAGAACTGCTGAGACATACAGATATAAAGGATCCAGTTGCAACTTTTAGAAGTGGGATCAGCACTTGCCCTGGCATAGATATGAGCAGTCCCAAATTTGGTGTAATTTATGATGGGTGGTTATGACCCATTGCCAGCCAGGGATTTCTGGAATGCAGAGCACTTAGGCTATGCCCCCTTTACTGAGGAAGTGGTGCAGTCTGTGCTGAATATATCGAGCTGTTTTCTGCACCCTTGATGCTTCAGCAGTAGTGCACAAAAATGGGAGGGGGGGGGCGAGGAGATTGTGGATTGAGGCCAAAGTCACTAGAGCGAATCCAGATCAGTAGAAAGAAACTAATAGCCATTACCATCTCATGGCTGCTGAGTGGCCTATCTGAAATATTCATATTCTCAGTCTGCTTCCTGTAGATGTCCAAATCAAAAATGGCACTGACCCCTCTTTTGGATATCTCTGAAGAGCCGGCAAGGATTAAATTGGCATGGGGATTGAATATTCCCATTCCTAGGGGTGGGTTCTGTGGCTCAGGATTGGGGCTTCTTGTTAAGGTACCAAGAGGATGCTTGCATTGTGACTCTCTTTATGATAATCCTGGCTATATATCTTGTGTGGTTATAGGAGTGTTGTTTCAAATGTGTTCAGTGTAGCTGTTTTCAACAGCAGGAAATTCAGTTAAAACATATCCCAATGAAACATTATCCTTTGGATGCATTCCAAGTATTTCTGAACACGTGGAGCTATGATTTAAAGTCTTCTACATAATTAGGCTATAGGTACTTTCTGAGGTGCCTCTACTTGTCTCACTCTTTGTGTGACTTCCACAAATGGGAGTTACACATATATTTTTAAAGGGAGACTGGACCAGAACATTTGTCTACACTTTATTCAGTGCAATGTGAATTCTTTCTTAATGTCACTGAAAATAAAAAAGACTTTAAGTTCGTGCTTTGGTATGAAACTCTTAAGATGCATAGATACGTGAGGTGTAGAGGGACAGTTGAGGGACAGGGGACTGAAGTGAGCGTGGAAGGGGAATGTGAGAGATTTGAGAGACTGGGTGTGGTAGGGAGGGAGATGGTTGGAAGGGTGGGGAGGGATAAAAATGGAAGCTTTTTCCTCAGGTTTTATGAGTAGGTAAGTGGGTCGCTATCTGAGCAGCCAGCATGGAGGCCCATATTTTTGCGTGTGCTTTCAGGCTGAATCTCAAACTTGAAATAATCACACATGAACCAGAAGGCAAAACTCAAATTGAAAGGTATGCAAGAAACAGTGACCTATTATTATTTTTAAAGTCTTTTTTTTAAAGTTAATCCTGTGATGTTTTTATGTTCGACTCATAGTCTCTATGTTTGAGCCTGGCAATAATGTTGATGCCATTAAAATATATTTCCTGTTAATCATCCTGATTCATCTGCTTCAGGTATAAGAAAGCTGTTGCCATCTGAAAAGTTTTTGTGTGTTTACACTCAAAACAAGATTAGATAAAGGGAGAAAATTCTTTATTGTTCAGACTTATATTTACTGGAAGCTGTTAAAGCCCTTTTCTCCCCCCCTCATGGATTATCACCGGGCTGCAGTATTGAATCAACCTTTTGGATCCCATGTGTTTTTGAAGCCCACTGGCTCTGAGCAAGAACTGTCTCTAATTACAAAACTGGGCATGTACTTGGCACAGCTAAGCTATGCCTCTGCTACCACTCCCCTTACTACACCAGTGCCACTTTTATGTACACTCACTCTGGCTTGATAAGAGCTAGCACATGTATGTCTACACGAGTGGGGAATCATACCCCTAGCTTGTAATGCAGACATAGCCTAAGTCTAGCTTCTCAGGCACACTCCCAGAGTGAAGACTCCCTGTCTGGTACCTCTTAGGATGTGGGACACAATTAGGCCACAGGGCTGTTCTAGGGTCCCACTATTGGAGAGGTAGGAGTGTGACAGCAAGTGGGTATTTTGAGGCCCCTTGATAGCACAAATTAAAAAAACAACCTTCCAGCAGTCCCAGGGCTGGTTAGAGCCCTTGAAAATGTTGTATTTTAAAAGTTTTAAAATTTGGCTACTGGGGCAGAATTCTGGTATAATTTATAACTTATAGAAAGGATGAAGACTGCTTAAAAAGTGCTGCTTTTTAAGTATAATTTTCCCTGTCAGACTTGCAAAAATAAAAATTCCAAAATGAAAATAGAATTAAATGAAACATTGACAGTGTTGCAACACTGGTTCCTTTTGTCTATCATAATAAAAGGCAAGGGAGATACAGTTTAGACATTGCACCTACCTTATGAATTATTTAATCTAACTCTAATACAAAGGCATGGTTTAAAGTATGTTAACAAGATGTTAAATTTTACTGTTCTTGCTATGAAGATCATCCAAATGGAAGCTGGTTATATAGCAACCAAAATACCAGCATATTAATTTTCAGCCAGTACCTTAGAAAGACTTGAAATAGTAAAAACCTTTGCTGAGAACTACTCAGCATTTAAGAAGACAAACAATCACAAAATAGGTCAATCAATAAAACAACATACTTCAAAAACAACTGTGGATTGACAAGGTGAAAGTTCCATTAAATTTTCTCTTTTTGTTAGGCTTCGCAACAAAGCAATATTTGAAGCTAAGGCCTTCCAGTACAATACTGATAAAAAGAAGTGAATCAGCTGGTCGGCTTACCACTTGCCAATGTTCTTTACATGCTGACTGGTGATGGTAGCTGCTGAAATACTGTCAGTTTAAGCACAACACTGGATTAGATAACTTAGAATTCACTATAGGTTACCACTTATGTAAAAGCAATGGGTTAAATCAGAAACCAGTCCCTGGCTGGGAATAGGCAAAGTGAACACTTCATCTTAAATTAAAAGAAAGGAATATTTTTAAAAAGTTTATTTGCATGGAAATAGAATCACTAAACCACAATCTTTCTGCTTTTGTGACTACAAAAGTATGTCAGTTCTGTGAAATCCAACTGCTTTCCAACTTGACTTTCAATAGACAATAGGGTTGAAGCATTCAATCTCCTGTGAAATTTGAGCCACAAATATGTCTTTATCGGCCTTAAGAGAGAGAACTTTCAGCTGAAGCCAGAGTAATAGGAATTGTAAAATACATGCAATAAACTATGTAAGTATTTGGAAATATTAAGTGCAGTTTGTTCTTATGATAAAGTTCAAAATTTCATGCACAGTTTTTCTTAAGCTGTGTTTGAAATACATTTTAATATCACAAGTTCATCCAGTTGGTCTGCTAAGTCTGCTTCAGTTGCAGCCAATTCTTTAAATCCCTTTTCCAGATTCATTCTAGTTTGGGAAATGATATGTAAGAAGCCATACTGAACTACAAATTCCTTCAAATCTGCTGTAAATTTCTGTAATAACAATTTCCAGAAGTGAATTTTTAAAAAGTCAGTACTGAACTTGTCTTTTGTATCCATTTCACTGTCAGCAGCTCCATTAATAACTGGAAATATTCGTTCTCCATCCAACTCATGAGCCACTTTGGTTTTCTCAAGTGCAATGTCAAAACTTGTCTTATGATAATCCTGAAAGGTTGCTGCTGATGGTTTTTATTAATCTGCATGCCACACAAAGATCATTATCACTTCCCTTAAACTGCTTATTGATTGTGCTGATTTCTTTCAGCACTTTGTACCACACAGTGAAGGCTACCATGACAGGATAGGAAAACAGTTTTTCTTATTATTGTACCTGTTAATATAGCTCCTGGAGCATATCACAATGGGGAAATTGTTGCCAAATAACTTTTATAGCATCTACATTTGCTGTCTGTGTAGTTTCAGACCAGGATTTCAGGGAAATATCCACAGGCTTTTTTAAAAGGTGGGATATTTTTAGCAGATCCGCCAGACAACACATATAATATTTGCAGTACACGAAATATTTTTGGACTCAGTAGAGAAGCTGCAGCAGCAGCAGCAGCAGTAAATGGCAACAAGTTCCAATTGTGACTATAACAAAGCACATGCATGGTATGGGAGTTAACTTTCCTAATTTGTACCTGCACCTCATGTTTGAACCATTATCAAAATAAGACTGCAGAACCCAATGTTATAAGTCCCATGTCTTCTAGCTGCTTCAAAACCAGTCTCAGCAAGTTCTGCTCTGCTAGTGACTTTGACATTCAGGAATGTAAGAAAAGACTCTTTAATAAATGCTTGTTCTTTATTGACTTCTACATACCAAAGAATTACAGCCCTTTGTTCCATATGGAACAATCAGGTGTACAGTTGAGCATCAGTGCATAGTATTTTGCAGTTTTCACTTCCATCAGAATGTGTTTAATTTTTTGACCTATCAGTTGAATGAACACATTCTGGGTCTCTTTACTAAGATAATGCACATTTGCACCTACTTTTACTGTATCCAAATGACAAAACAGGATCATACTTAGACAGTAACTCAGTCAGTCCCAGGAGGTTTCCATTCTGTCTTTCTCCCAAGTGTTCAATCTCACCTTGAAATGGTAGATTTCTCTCACCAAGAAATAGTGTGACCCAGACATCGTTGAAGTATTAAATGCCAATGTTTCTGCTGCAGCTTTTCATCAAGTCACAGAATTCTTGAGACAGTTGTGCAGTTCTCTCCAGACTAAGCACAGTTCGTATGACCTTCTGATACCTCATGCTTTCTTAGTTTAGGTTTCAACTTCTTCCAGTAGGACACACTATTTATGAAATCTTCTGCATGATATTGAGATATCTTGGAAGCTGCTCAGGCAAATGTGGCATGGAAAACAGAATGCTTTGTTCCCTGCACAGGAATACAACATCCAGCATTGACTGATGACTTCTCCATTTGGTAGTAAATTCAATAAGATTGTATCAGAGAAACATCTGCCATTCCACTGTGGAAAATTAAAAGTTTCAGATGTCGCCTGAATAAGTCCTTTCTCAACAAGATAACAATGAATGGAGTCTGAATGTTCTTGGGAATGTGGCCACATTGCTGAATCTTGCCCCAGTCTCTTGTGATGAGCTTTTACTTGGGATTTCTTCCCGGACACTTGCTAAGGAAGCTGAGCTGACCGATTCTTCTTCTTCTTCATCTTCATGGCAAATAACAACAGATGGCTCATTTAAATTGTCAGTGCTACCTCTCCCAGCTTTAGAAGTTGCAAACATGTTCATCTCATATTTCGTAAGGTTCTCTTCTGATTTTTTAGTGCAGACAGCCACTGTGGCTATTGATACACTATGTCCTAAATGATCTTTTTACTTCCTGTTCCCAGGACCAAAAACCACCCTGCTAGGCTGGCCTGCTAATGTTGTGTTTTTCAGCCCTGGTAACCTGGCATTTTTGCTTTTCAGCCCCTGATTGATATTTCTGGTTGTTGATGGTAGCATAGTTGAAGGTTCCCATATTAACAGTGAATGACCTCCCACCCTTTACCATGCCACTCTTTACCAACATGGTGTCCGCCTGCATTCTAGTATCACCAAGATGGTGCCAGCAGGATATTACCCAATAATGCTGTGTGGGTTGGCCCACCTAAACTCAGTAGACGTCTGTCTCTTTTAATACGTTAAACAGTAATTATAAAATGGCTAAAGAAATTATGTGACTGGTGAAGAGATCACATGCCCATGCCTCAAATATATTCTCAAAGTGAGATGAATGAATTATGAATGCAGAACCAGCAGCAAGTAGCTGGTCCAGCAGGTCTTTCCCCGCTGACTCCTGTAGTTCAATGTGAGTAGTTTGCAGTGATACTTCATGCTGGGCCACGGCATGTACATAAGAGCTCTGATGTGACATCGATGTTAACTACTGTCCTCTCAGCTTCTAATCTAGACAAGTCTGATTTTATCATTGAGGTGATTATTTTAAACACAACATTGTCTGTTATGAAAATGACTCAGAGATGGAAGTATACAGCCCTGCCACTTGCACTGCTTAATGTGATAACTTGGTACATATTTTGACCTTTTTTACAATATTTTGGGGCTTCTTGAATTTTTTTGGGGGGCCTGCTGGGCCTGCTAGGCCCTAAAATCAGTGCCAAACCCACCCAGTCACCCCAGTACCTTAAGCATGCTGTCCCCAAGCCCCAGCTCCTGGCTACTGACAGTTAAAGCAAGAAACACACAAACTTTGCAAAGAAGCTTCTTAATTGTACACACTATTGATTTAAAAAGCACAACAGTTTCAGATCCACGGGGAGAAAAAAAGAAATGTGCATGCAAATTCCCTCCCTCAGTTTCCTCACAACTTCTGAGAGCCTTTTTTGGTGTTGGTCAGTGTTCTTCAGGCTCCTCCTGCTTGGTCTTATTCTAGCGACGGCATCTCTCCCTTGCTAAGGATATACCTTCACTATAAAATTACGTCAACCTGAGTTATGTTAACCCCCCCCCCCCAAAACGCTAAGTTATGTTGCTGTACAGCTGCCGAAGTTATTGCATTGCTTGTGCACATGCATACTTGGCTCCTTGTGTTGGAGTTGCACGTCCTCACCAGGAATGCTTGTATCAATGCAAAGTGCAGTGCACCATGGTTCAGTATCGCACTGTGCAATTCTCCACCAGCTAGCACAGAGTCTTTTGGGAAGTTCTTGCAATGCTTGATGGGACTGAAATGAGTCACGCAGGAGTGATTTGGAGCATGGGATCAACTTCCCAGAATGCAATGTTCTCCATCCCATAATTTCAGCTGCATCCCATAACTTTCTCACCTTTTAAAAATCCCATAAACCCACACACCCCTCCTTGCTGTTCACCATCTGACAGAAGCGTGGAGCTTGCACAACTCCGCATTATTTTCATGAGCGTTGCAAGCACAGGGGGCATGATCCTGTAGTATTTGCAGAGCTGCAGGGAACATGACAATGCTTCAGAGGCTAGATTGCTGTGGTCCATAGAAACAATTCAAGGTTGTTGGAGGCATTCATGGACCAGCTGTAAATGGTGGAGTGCTGGCTCTGGGCCAGCGAAACAAGGACTGACTGGTGGGATTGCGTTGTAATGCAGGCTTGGGATGACGAGCAGGGGCCACAGAAGTTTTGAGTGTGCAAGGTCACATTCTGGATCTGTGCACTGAGCATGACCCAGCCCTCCAGTGCAGGGACACCAAAATGAGAACTGCTCTGACAGTTGAGAAGTGAGTGGCAATTGCACTGTGGAAGACTGCAACACCAGAACGATTCCTGACTGACTGGTAACAATCTGGAGATGGGAAATCCACAGTAGGACTGTGACTCTTGGCAATGTGCAGAATATAGGGGATGGTTTTGCAGCAATGGGATTCCCAAACTACTGTGGGGCAATAGATGGCACGTATATCCATATTCTAGCACCAGACCACCTTGCCACAGAGTACATCAACAGAAATGGCTTATTTTCTATGGTTATGCAAGTGCTGGCAGATCACTGGGGATGCTTTATTGACATCAGTGTAGGCTGGTCAGGGAAGGTGCATGACATACGCATCTTTAAGAACATAGAACTGTTCAGAAATCTGCAAGCAGGGACTTTCTTTTCTGACTGGTGGATTACTGTTGGGAATGATGAAATGCCATTAGTGATCCTGGGGGACCAGCCTACCCCTTGCTCCCCGGCTCATGAAGCAGTACACTGATCACCTCGACAGTGCCCAGGAGCGCTTCAACTATCAGTTCAGCAGGTGCAGAATGAAAGTTGAATGTTCCTTTGTTGGTTTGAAGGGTCACTGATGTTTTTTATTTACGAGATTGGACCTCGGTGAGAAAAAATATCCCAATGGTTATTATAGCTGCTTCCTGTGTGCTGCATAATAGCTATGAAGCAAAGGGGAAAAGTTTCCACCAGGGTGGAGGACAGAGGCGGAGTGGCTGTCTGCTGAATTTGAACAGCCAGATACAAGGGCTATAAGAAGATGTCAGTGCAGAGCTATGTGGCTCAGGGAGGCTTTGAAAGACCATTTTAGTCGTGAGCCAGAGCAGTGTGTGTTGCTGTAGTGTGCTCTCCCTAGCCTTGCTTTTTCGCAGCCCAGTATGAAGCTTGCAGTGAGTGCTGTGTGTGTAGGAATATAACATTGCCAATGCACCTATTACTATTGTCTGGGCATGATGTTATGGGTTCTGTGACAGAGTGCAGGAACAAGAAATAGGTTGCTGTCAGACCTGCTGAGCACCAGCCAGCATAGGTTACAAACTAATACCGATGAATTTTGCCCCAGAATAGTATTTTATTCTGTAACGTGAACAAGGCAATTAAAAAATATTACAATTTAATGCATTAAGAGACCAGAACTTATGAAGGGGAAAGAACAGTCATTTCCATTTCAGGTACACATATACCAACTGTGGCTTTCACAGGTCAGTGTACGTGAAGTTGTGATTGTCTTTAATGTCCCTCTGGGTGGAGTGATGGGGTAGTGCAGTGACCCCTGATGCCACAAGGAATGTTGAAGGGAGGGTATAGGGAGGTCCTGATATTGAGGTCTCTCTTGGCTGCAAAGGGAGGTGAGCATGGGATTGTTGAATCTGCAGGCCCACCAGAGTCCGCGGCATCTGTGTTTACTGTCTGAGCGCAACTACGTCCTGCTGCACATCCCTCTCCTTTTCCTTCGCCTTTCTCCTCTCCACTCTATCCTTTTCCATGCTGCCTGCAAGGGTGAAACTCCATGCCCTGTGCTCATTCTCTGATAGAGCACTGGCTTGCAGGATCTCTTGGAACATGTCATCCTGAGTCCTCTTCTTTCTCTTCCTTATCCGGCTCAGGCGTTCCATGGATGTGGAGGGGGAGACCCTAAGGCTGCAAGGGCAGCAGGTGCAGATACAACACATGGAGATACCACTGTCCGTGTATTCGTGATGGAAATAGAAACTTAAGATGCTGAACTCATTCTATGGCTTTCACATGGCATCGATGCTGGTCCCTGTTGTAGCCCTTCTCCTGCATCCCCTTAGAAATCTGCTCATAGATGTCCATGTTTCTATGACTGTTTGGAGGGTGCCTGCACAGCTTCTTCTCCCCACAGGCCCAGGAGATGCAATATCTCCTGTCTATTTCAGGCAGGCACACATCTGGAGTGTGTAGCTGGCATGGTCAGCGGGGCAGTCACACTCAAGAATGGAGAGCTGCTAGGTGTACTTGCCAAGCTGGGCATCTAGGAAAGGGCATTTCAAAAATTCACAGGGTTTTAAAGGGGAGAAGAGGCTTCCTGTTCATCTGACCTCTGGGCAGTGGAGTTCATAATGTTGACCAGAGTGGTCAGTTTGGGGTATTGTGGGTCAGCTCCTGGAAGCCAGTAACCGCCAATGTAAGTAACACAATGTCTGCACTAGCACTGATTACATTGACTATGACTCTCCACTGCTTGGAGAAGTGGTGTTACTCAATCAACGTCGCGGGGCACTTACATCTGCAGGAACCAAATTTAAGTGCAGACACATTCTAAGGCCTGGTCTATACTACACAGTTAGGTCGAGACAAGCTAGGTCATTGTAAACTACCTTGTCTCGACCTAACTGTGTAGTATAGACCAGGCCTTAGAAAGTATGTTTCTTTTAAAGTCAGACTGTGACTTTACTCTTCAGATCTTATGCTGGGATTTTCCATTGAGTGGAACTGCTGGCAGAGGGTCATCAAAAGCTAACGGCTCTTCCAGTAACCCCCATTGTCACACCAGGGTAAGGATAATCATTTGTTGATGGCCTTCTCAGACAGCTAAGGGCTACCCTCCCACCCCCCTCGCCCTGAAATGTAAGAGGAATGATGCAATCTAACATGACAATACAGTTTATAATAACATAGGTGTCACTGAAAATGGAAGTTGAAATAAAAAACATTTTTTCCCCCCACAAAATCAGACTAGGGATGCAGACATGACCGCCAATGCGTTATAGATGCATAGTAACCAATAACAGTGCCCCAAAATTGAGATTGAACTTCTCCAAATGCCTTTTCTTAAATTGTTCACGGTGTTGTCTTTCTTAAAATTGTCAAGCAGAAGGATAATAGAGTTGCAGCAAGGATCCTTGCAAAGTCAGAATGAACTAGAAGTAAGCAAATAGGGCAAAAGAAAAAGGACATACAAATTGTTTGAATTTCAAAGTGAATTCACTTCAGCTGAACATTTATCCTTTTGTATTCACTTCATAAATAGCCCCCCACCCTTTAAGATCGGGTGACTAATTATGTGCTGGAGAAAGCCCTATGAATGGTGTCAACAAGACCATATCTCTGAGGCTTGGTCTATGCTGCAGTGTTAGGTTGTCATAATTCAGCTTACATCAACTTAATTATGTCACTGTACACAATACAGCCTGGCTCCCGTCGCTGTAAGCACCTTACTACACCAACATCATACCTGTACCTCCACAAGAGGCATAGGGCTTATGTCGGTGTAGGTAGGGCGATGCAGCGTGCCTGTAGACATTGTGTTTCTTACATCTATTGGCTAGTAGGAGCTGTGAAATTGACAAGAAAGCTGGCTCCTGGCTCCCCAGCTGGGCTGCTGTCTGGTCTCCGCTCCAAGCCAGGCTACCACTTGGGCTTCCTACATGAAACTCTGCTTCCCCATGGTCTCCTGGTTCCCTGCTCTGATCTGGGCTGCTGCCAGGCTCCCAGCCCCTCCTCTTCCCCTGCCCCTCCCCCCAGGAAGCACAGCAGCCGACCAAACTCTGGCCGCCCGAGCTCTCTGTTCACCGCTGGGAATGGGGCAGCCGGACCGGCCTTCTGGTGTGAGCATGTGCATCACTGACAGAAGAAGGGCAGTGTGGACATGAACCACCATAGTAATTATTGTGGTGGCTGTAAGTTGACCGAACAAAGGTCGACTTAAGTTTATAGTGTACACATGCCCTTAGTTAGGATACCGAAGACAGAAAAGAGTGAATAGAGGATGGCATATGTTTGCTTCAAATGACTTACTTTCTTCAAACAGCATTGTATTGCAGTTATCTATCTCTATTACATCTAGTGGCAATTGTGATAATCTACAATTAAGACTCAAGGTAGTAGCAAATTTATAATAGTTACATTGTTAAAAGTGATATCCTTTGCAAACTTGCCATTGCTGTTGCTTGCAGAGGACAAGCATAACTGTAAATATTTCCTTCCACTAGCTCTTTTTTTTCTTAGGGAGATCAGGTGGTATTTAAAGTGTTTAATGAGAGTAATGACCTGGCTGAGATTTTCAGTGTCAGAGGATATATCTCAAATAGTTGACTTCAGGGAGAGATTGAAGCCCATTGTTTCATCATATCCCACAAGAGAGGTGTTAGCATTATCTCACAACAAACACATGCTCCAAGTGGTAATTATCTACTCCCATTTTAGTGGAAGAAATGGCATAATTTATTAATTCCCACATTTTAAGGAAGCCTCACTTTAGCGTGCTCAAGCAACAGACAGATCTCCGCTTCCATAGTGCTTTATGTGTTCCATTTTTAAAAGAAAAACAATATTCTTCTGACTTTAAAAATTACCCACTGTTCAGTGTAGCTTATTTTATTCATGCTCTTTATTCTGTTCATCAACTTTCATACTTAGAAGCTCAAGTCCTCTTCTCCATGTTCAAATGACTGCATGTCTCCCATTACTTTAAATATTAGAAAAAACATTCTTTTGGGACCCAATCCAACTCTTATTTAAGTCAGTTGCTTTTGGATCAGGCCCTTTGAGAAGGTTTTCTTTTATATGGGCCTGATGTCAGATCAGCAGCATCTGTCTTACATGCTGGGAAAAGTGTTTGTTTGAGGTTCTTCTGGCTATATATGTTTGTTGCTGAATTCCTTCCCTCTCCTGTTTTATGCTGAGAGCATTCATTGTTCCTGGAAACCATTTTCTTTCCAGATCAGGCAATTGGATTGGGCTGGTGAGGAAAT
The DNA here is from genome assembly GCF_965140295.1 of Lepidochelys olivacea. Taxonomy (NCBI): domain Eukaryota; kingdom Metazoa; phylum Chordata; order Testudines; family Cheloniidae; genus Lepidochelys; species Lepidochelys olivacea. Next base: position 275,414,082 of record NC_140411.1, read on the forward strand.
TGTGCTCCTTTGTGGTGGCAGAATAGGATGATCCCTGTCCTTAAAATTCTGTCAGAGAGTGGCCTGCTTGTCGCTCTCTCTGAATATTTGTTTATCATTGCAGTTACATGTTTAGTGATGAATGACGTAGGAAGCTAAAGTGAAAATAGGCAACTCTGCAATCTAAGGTTATTGTACTATTTGGGTCTTGCTGGATGGTTGGTACGAGAAATTTGCATATGGGGTATAGCAGCTTGTATGGAACTGGGAGAAAGGCACATAGGTTGCCAGAGGAAGGAGTTCAGCAATGTGTACCAGGAAGCCAAATCTTGTGCACGTGACTTGAATGCAAGCTGTAGTTGCAGCATTTCTGTAAATACATTTGAGTTTTAGAAACATGGAGACCTCTCATGTTAATATCGAGCCCAAAGTATGGTCTGGGCCTATGTTTAATGTAACTGGCCTCTGTGCAAGGAACACCTCCCTTCTCTGTATCCATTGCACACTGCATGAGAGAATCAGTCCCGGTAGCAAACACGGGGACTGCTGCTTCCTTGTGCTGCTTCTGTAGGTGCATTTTATCAATCAGGTAGATAGGGAGGACGTGTGACATAGACTTTCTTCTCCTTTTTCTCCTCCTCCTCCTTTCCCTCCTCCTTCCCCCAGCACTGTACAGAGAAGCCTAGGTAAACTCAGATGCATCAACCCCTCTTACAGATTGGAAAGCTTGGTGATGGCTTGTGTTCTTGATTCTCTCCTGAGCTGTTAAGGGAAGATGGGGATCTGCACTGTCTTCTATTCATGACTTAATTTTAAAATACTTAATAGAAAATTTATTGTGGTGGTATTGTCATTTTTAAAGTCTAGTGTGGTCAGTTTTACCTTTAGTATCAAACTGGCTAGTATAATTTAATCTCCAACCATTTGTTCACACAAATTCCAGAAATATATATTTTACTACAGTTAAATTAATTCTTTACCATAACCACAAGAACCTGTCTTTGCTTTGGATGGGTGACTGTGAAATGAATTTTGGCTACACATCTCATTGCAGAAGGGAATCATGAAATACTGTGTACTAGTGGCAGTGATGTGGCAATTTCATAGAAAATAGACGTTAGAGATCAAAAAGTCCTATGAGATCATCTAGTGCATTTTCTTGCAAATGCAATATTCCCTACAATGTATTTCTAGTGTTTTGGTCAGCCTAGTTTTTAAAATTGCCAGGCATTGGGGTTTCCATCACTCTCCCTGAGAGACTGTTCTACAGCCAGTGGCTCTCACTGTCAGGAAGCTTTTCATGATATTCGCTCTATACTTTCCTGTCTTAATTTTATCCCATTACACATAGGTACAGTCCCTGTTACCCTGGCAAATCATTTTTCTCTATCCTTAATGTATACATCTTTGAAAGATTTGTATGCTGTTATCATGTCCCTTCTTAAGGGCAGCTTATTCTTGGCTACTCCACTCTTTTGTGCACATTTTCCAGTCTAATTTTGAGACCCCTGCTTGCTGACCTTTCCCCTCACCAATTACAGCAGTGCTTCTGCAGCCAGGCACAGTTGCAGTCGTTGTGCTCCCTATACTGTATCTGATTTTGGGCTTGGTAGTTGGTATTGCTATATTTTTGTTTGTTGTTGTATTACATAATAATTGTTTAGATTTGAAGGGAAGGGCCCAATTATCCTCTCACTAACATGTGTTTTACCAGTCTAACTCCATTGACTTCATTGGAGTTCCATCTGATTTACACTAGTTTTAGTAAGGGGAGAGTCAGGCCTGGAATATTTCAAGGAGGAACTGATATGTCAGTGTAGGCTATGAATATCAATGTGTCTAAAGAGTACTAAAATGAGAATAGGATATGCCTCTGCACATTTATTTCAACATCCACTTAACTCAAGCTATGACTCTTTTTGGAGTTCTCCCATCATGATTGCAGAAGCCATGTAGCTTAGGGGGCTGGATATACATCACTGGATCTTTTGTTAGCTCTAGAGGTTTTTCTCACTCTTGACTAGCTACAGAAAGCCATACTTCAAAGAGATATAGGTACCAATTAATGTGAGAGGGAGGCCTTGCATGGGATTGCATGCTACAGTTCATTTGTGTGGATGAAAAGCATATGAAGTGCCCCCTTGTGGAGAACACCTTAAAATGAAACAGCAAGCTTGACCTAGAGATTCATACACAAACCAGTTGCTCTCATCTGAGACACTGTATTTTGTGTTCCCTCAGAGGACTATATACCTTACATACATGAAAAGATGACTTGGTTAGATTCCCCAAATACATTTGAATTCATAAAGGGATTGGGGAATTGAGGTAACAGTTTGAAACTTTAAAGCAATAACTGTGCATGTTTGTTGTGGATACACTACAGAAGAGATGCATGTGTCCTTTAATCCTGGAAGATAATTGGCTGTGGTCCCACGTTTGAATGCTGAGGTTGTTAGGAATCTGGAAGAGCTGCTTTGAGTTTTTTGGGATCAGATTTTCTCCTTATTAATTCTTTTTATATATCCACTTTATGCTGTGCTAGTGGGTTATATGACTCACTCTGAAGTGGGAGTAATTACTTACTGGCATTTTTAAAATGCTTTATTTAGATTTTTTTTCTAATCTGCATTGTGTAGAATGGATAAAATGCTTGAGTAGATCTGAAAACTAGATGGTATATTAGCATCCTGGAGGTTTGTTGATTGAGAAGTATGACCCTCAGCTGTTGAAGGTCACCTCACTTTACACTAGTGGGAGGAAGTAAAGTGTGCAGCTGTGAATCCTGTTGGCCCTTTGATGTTTTATTTGTAACCATTTGTTTCTGCTATCTCTGCTAGTACCACTTAAATCTCTGTTCTTTATTAATAAACCTATTCTTACTTTTACTATAAACCATTTCAGTGCTGTTATATTAAAGTGTGGATCTTCAGCTAACCTAACAGGCTGGTGCGTACCATCTCTTTGGAGGCAGCAAATGTAATACTTTCTGTGAGTGTCCAGTGAGAGGGATTGGACACTGCAGAGAGATGTCTCTGGGCAATTCAGGAACTGGGGTACACTGAATGTTACCTGTACGGCAGGATTAAGACTGGCAGAATCATGTGACATTTGCTAGTGAGGCTAGACTGGTGTGGCAGGGAGCTGTCACACAGTTTAAGCTCCAGTAAAACTCTCCCTTGCTGAGGCAGTGGCTCTTCGTGCTCTGAGGAGAGCATCATAGTCCCTTCCAGTTTGTCTTATGTCCCTAAACCTCATGCATCAAGACTTCAGCAGGTCACCTGCATGGATTAAGAAGTGATTCTCTTCTCCCTGCCGTCCAAGGTATTCTAGGTTTTCTCTGGTCTTCTGCCTCTGAAGCATCGCTGATGGCCATGGCTGTAGTTAGGGGACACTGCGGTGGGCAGTGCACTGAGCATTCTCTCTCTCTCGAGTGCTGAGCTGTCTGGTTCTTGCTTGCATGCTCAGGATCTAACTGATTAGGTGGGATTGGAAAGCAGTTTTCCCCCATGTCAGACTGACAGAGACTTTAGGGTTTTTTTTGTCTTCCTCTGCAGTATGGAGTGCAGGTCATTTGCTGGGATTATCTGGGTATATTTGATTTAATTCCCTGACATTGCAAAGGCCTTGATGTACCCCCCCATTCTCCGCCTGTGGAACATATGTTTAGTATCCTCTGGGCTGTAATATTTTTGTCTAATTTTGGTTGTTGGGTTTCGTGTGTGGATGCTGGTAGCCTGTGATATACAGGAAGTCAGACTACATGCTGTGGTGGGCCTTCCTGGCTTTAAACTCTAGGACTTTATACAAAGAACAGCAGAGGGAACGGAGTGTTTTTGTGAATAGGATATTCACAAATCCCCTTTTGCAGTAAACCTGTAGTCATCAAAATACTAACAATATCTGCAGGAGGGGATGATTGGGTATATGTTCCCAGTTTGTCTGACAGTTCTTGTTAATCCTATGAAACTGAGATACTACATAAAGGATAATTCATTTCAGGTTTTCAAAGAAAGCTCGCATTTGTGGCTATGATGTCCCTAAGCAAAAGCATTGCTCCATAACACAAATTGTCAGACAACAACGAAATTACACCTGGAAAATAGCTGGAAGCAGTTCAATATTGTATTCTAAACAGACGATCAACAATGAACCTAGTGCTACATCAACTGTGAAGTTTTACAAAATAAGTGCATAACACTTTTTCCGTAGTTCATTAACTTGTCTTTTAGGGAGAAGTAAAACAAGACTAGAAGCTCAGAAAGTTACACTTCAGATTTGATTTAAGCAATCTAAATTCACCAAGTTACACTTTACCTCTAATTGTCTACTGCTAAAAAGTTAATATAAAAAAATGCAGGCGTGCTAATTGAAGAAGCCCTGGAAAAAACACGTGTTCACTTTATTGACTGCTGTGTGATTCAAAGGCTCATGGAAAAGTAGTAACTGAATAACAATGGATAACTGATAGAAAAAAGGTTTTGAGAATTTTCTTGATGAAAGTGGTCCTTGGAGCATTGGTAGTACAAAGATATTGGTCATTCTCACTGCTGCAGCTGAGATCTGTGCACTGATAGGAATCCTTTTACTAGCTTAAGCTGAGCAGACTCTGCTAAAGGCCAGGGTTTTAAAAAAAAATTCATTTATTATTGATTTGTCTCTAGTTGCGTGTAATTGGCTCCCTGAATAGTATTTTTGTATGCGTTATTGGTAAGCTATATCATCTTTTGCATTTTAAATATTTTTTTTATATTAAAGTGGTTTTCCTTAGGGAAATTGACTTTATATTAGTTGCTTTGCTACAAATAAAGAATAAAAACTTATTAGAATCTCTTATGTTCATTTTTTAAAATGTTCTTGAAACTAAAATATCTGTGTTTGTGTTTTGCTTTGCATTTTTTAATATATGATTCACCAATTGCTCTGCAATGTTACAATAGTATTATTTATTCAGCATTTACAGGCCTCTATCCAGCACCCACTGAGGAGTCATCTTCATTGAGTTCAATGAATGTTTGATTGGGCCTTAGCAGTGCTAGGTGCTTCACAGAACAAGTGAAACATGGTCCCTGCCTTGAACCTATTTGACATGACACAATGAGTGGGTGCCATTTTTGGGATTCCCTTAGAGACCTTTTCCACTTGGCTTATCCAGAACACCTTGTCCAGCTATGGGAGAACACTTCACCCAGTTCACTGGGGTCCAAAACACTCAGTTCAAATCCAGATTTTGTCACTTAAGTTCATTTATTTGGTATGCAGCAAACCTACACTGAGTTGATCAGACTCAAATGTAGGGGGTGGGTATGAGGACATACCAGACATCCAAAGTTACACAGAAAAACCTCTTCCTTTATATGCATTTACACATTACATTGCATATATTATACCTTACATCACATGTTTTTGGATTGGTTTCTGCAAAGTAACCAAGCCAATCCCTGTAGAGCATGTTCTGTCCATGTGTTGTTCATGTGGAACCCAATCCTTACATTCCACATTTATCTTGTCCATTGTCCCTAGCATAAGGGTGTTGCTACTTATCTTAGCTAGCACAGACATCCTGACTCCAGCATACTACTTGTCAAGTCCCTATTTACAACTTAACCTTCCATTCACCTTCACAATCATGCCCACTAAGAAATGAGGTACGTTACTTATGTCAAGACAGGCCGACAGCCATAAACAGAGAGGAAAGGCTAGAAAAGGGTAAAGTAAAGAGGAAGGTTACAATAATAAAATGTGATTTCTATAGGTTCATACATATGTCCCAAGTCCCTTTAAAGTTAATGGAATGGCTCCCATTGATTTCTGTGGCTGGATCGGGCGACGTGTGTCCATCTTGATAGCATCACTGTATCATTTTATTTTTTGTTCAGCTGGAGCCGATATTCCAAAGGGAGCAGGTGTATTGGAGGAAGGCCAGGCAAGTGGTGGTAATGAAATAAGGTTAGAGAGAATGCCAAACTGTATAAATGTCTGTATCTTGTGGCATTTCCACCCTAACCAGACATGCGAAGTCTCAGGAGAGAACTCGCTGTAAGGCTTCCATTTCAGTTTTTCACTCCAAAGAAGTTCACCTGTGAGCCCCTGCGTCTCTTGAGATTTGCCCCAGAGTGTGCCCTGCTGAGCTAGAGTAGTGCTAGAATAAGGCACTCCCTGCCTTAGCTTCTCTTCTGTCAGGGCCCTTAAGAATTCGATTCAATCCAACCAGTTGTAAGACAAACTTCATCTGTTGGGACTCTCTTTTATTAAATCCAGAATAACTTAACTAAAGAATCTCCCCTTGAGTTTACGGGTTGCTAAATCCTCGTATTTCAGTGTGTTTTCTCAGTCCAGAGAGCTTTTATCTCCCTTAGGAAAGCATCTCTCTCTATGAGCACTTCCCTGCAACTGAGCCCTGATGGTCTTTTAGCAGGCCCAGGTACTCGTTATCCAATTAACTACCTAGATGGGTTCCTTAAAGTAGCTTGTCAGGCCAGACTCCCCTTAAAGGCGACAGCAGCTCCATGATGCAGGGTCTTGCAGAGAAAAAAGACCTCAGAACATTGAGATGAACTGTTCTTGAATAAAACATTTTATCTGAGTTTTCTCCCTCGAAAACTTTGGTTTACTTAACCTTTGTTTTCTGAAGAGTGCATTTATTTTTCACATCTCCCAGGTGATGGATTTTTTTTCAGTGATGTTTTACCGTCTGGTTGCATTAGTCACCCTGCATTATGCTGCATTAAATCAAGTAATGCAATGTGACTATTAAAGTTGGGATGTGTAAAAACACGTCTCAGTTGGGACTACAAAAACCGAAAGCAGCTGCCTTTGCATATTTTTAATACCTGTTTTCTAGGCGAAAAGTGATATTTCTGCTAACTAACCTTTTTTTTCCTGGGCAATATCTGGATAAATTAAGAAAATACTTGTGCTATTTTTTTCTTGGTTCCACAACTTCCATATATCCAAGTTCCTGTTTAAACCTTTAAAGCTACTTGTTGTATTGCAGTGAGTGCGTAATGTTGTTACCGTATCCACAAAAGGAATATACTTGCCACCCCAGGCAAAGAAATACTCCTTCAGTTTCTGTTGCAGAAGGATAAATGTGTCTCTAAAATGAAATTCATTCTAGGAATTGTATAGGACCTCTGGACACACTTGCCAGTTTGCTAGTAATGATGATCAGTCACTCTGAGATGCATAGGTCTCTAGAAAAAGATTTTCGTAATGTCTTATTTTTTTATGGTACTTGACCTGCAAATTTTTATTTGGCAAATCTAAAATTCACTGGAGAGTAGTTTAGAAAAGGTCTATTTCTTCTCCAAATAGGGATGTTGGGTGCACTGTTCACAGGTAAGCCTTCATGATGCTTGGTTAGCATTTAAACCTATTCTAACAATTTTTCTTCCTTAGAGTGACTAGAAAAGACTCAGAGACACATGAGAGTTTAGGTTTCAGAGTAACAGCCGTGTTAGTCTGTATTCACAAAAAGAAGAGGAGTACTTGTGGCACCTTAGAGACTAACAAATTTATTTGAGCATAAGCTTTCGTGAGCTACATATGCATCTGATGTCCAATGAAGTGAGCTGTAGCTCACGAAAGCTTATGCTCAAATAAATTTGTTAGTCTCTAAAGTGCCACAAGTACTCCTTTTTTTTATGAGAGTTTAGCATGCTCTAGCATCAAATTTATAATATTGCTTTTTCTCCATCCACTTGTGTGTTGAAGACTTTCAGATTTTAATTCCACGTTTTTCTTTGGAGTGGGAATCCCTCACCTAATGTTCTTACATAATAATAATACCTAGGTTTTATACAGTGCTTTTCATGAGAGGATCTCAAAGCACTTTGTAAAGGAGGTCAATAGCATTATCCCCATGTTACAGATGGGGTAATTGAGGCACAGAGTAGCAGTGACTTGCCCAGGCTCACACAGCAAGCCCGTGGCAGAGTCAGGAATAGGACCCAGGTATTCTGAGTCCCAGTCCAATGCTCTAGTCACTAAGTCAAATCAGTGTAAATGTTCGCTCCACCATATGTGTGTGTATATATATGTATAATTTCATCATTGAAAGAGCAGCTCTCTTTAATAAATATCATGTATGCTTTTTAATCTTCACAGAGAGGGTGACAAACAAAGAAGTTTAATTTTGATGCAGTGGAGAAGGAGCCAATGGAGAGATTAAAAATGGAGGGTGATTTACTCAGATCAGTAGACAGGAAAAGGATTTCTTTCACCTGGGTGGAGAATCCTAATACAGTCTAATAACTTTGTAGTCCATTCTGTGTGAGGAGATCTTTATTTCTGCCCCTACCCAGCACATCAGCCAGTCTCCTGGTCTGTCAGATGGAAGCAAATTTAGACCCCACTTTGCTAGAAATTGCTATAGTGATCACCAAAATGCAGTTATTTTTAGTAACTGCCATCTGTTTTTGAGGGCTGCATTCAGACTGTCAGGCACAGGTGCTTAGCTGGAGAGTTCCTCTCATGACTGTGATCTGTCACCATATTGTTTGTGATCCCACTTGCTTTCAAACATAGACTTAGCTACAGTTTCTACACCATCTCTTTTAGCTTCCAGATTGTACCCTCAGATCTCTAGAAATTCTTCCTTTTGCTGACCTTGAGACAAAAGTGCCATTTTATCCCTTTTGAGGCTTACCAGCATCATGCATGATAGGTTCTGGTTTGTACAGTGTTCAAGTAGGGGAAGATAACTGCGTACTTTGTTCTCTGCTAGGCATGGCAGAGTGTTGTATAAGAAGAATTTTTCAGTACTTCCATTTCTCTTGGGCATCTTGACGTTTACACTGGTGAGCAAATAAAGTGTTGTGGACAAAAAGTTACAGAAAGAAGAGCTCTTCAGAGTTAATACTAGGTGTTCTCCTGAATGACTAGCTAGATTTGAGATGACACCCCCAAGTGTTTTCAGCACAAGCATGATAGAACCAATGTATTGTCATAAACATATAGAAATGTCAGTATTCCTGTGTGTCTCAATATGAATGTCTTATCTTTCAAGAACACAATCCCCCTTTCCCCCCTCACCTGCTATTATGTGCATCTCATTAATTTCCTTCTTCTCGAAGTTTTCATAGTATAAACATGAGTGTATATTTATTCAAAGTGAATAATGGGTGATTGTATTTTGTATGCAGTTTATTATGTTCCTTATAATGTAAGTCATTATTCTATCTGACATGGATAGCATTCTCAGACTTGTGTGTTTTAAAATTAATGAGGCATTTGTTCTCTCAGTGAAGAAGCTAATAAAGAACATTCCTTTCCCCCCTGCCCCATGAATAATGTAGATGAATTAATACAAATCAATTTTATTTTTGGAGGAGTGATTTGTGATCTTTTTCCTAGAGAAGCATCCTAACATTTATAGGTTGAGAGAGTTGTTATGACCTGAATAATTAATTTAAATTAAAAAGAAATTAAGACTTTAGTATGTAAACAGTGTAGTAGTTATCTTTCTTATAGAAGGAAAAGGCATGAAAGAAGATTAGTATTATACATTAGCCTTTCATTTGAGGAGACCAGGTTCAAATTAGAGTATGGTCAAAAGCAGGGTGGCTAACCTGTGGCTCCGGAGCCACATGCAGCTCTTCAGAAGTTAATATGCGGTTCCTTGTATGGGCCCTGACTCTGGGGCGGGAGCCACAGGCGCCAACATTCCAGTGTGCTGGGGAGTGCTCACTGCTCAGCTCCTGGCTCTGTCACAGGCCCTGCCCCCGCTCCACCCCTTCCCACCCCCTCCCCTGAGCCTGCCATGTCCTCTCTCCTCGCCCTCCCGCCCGGAGCCTCCTGCACACCACGAAACAGCTGATTGGGAGTGGGAGACGCTGATTGGTGGAGCTGCCGGTGAGTGGGAGGCACTAGGAGCAGGGTGGGGGAGCTAATGGGCAGCTGCTGATCTACTATTGTGGCTCTTTGGCAATGAACATTGGTAAATTTTGGTGCCTTCTCAGGCTCAGGTTGGCCACCCCTGGTCAAAAGTAAAGAACTTAGGATGTGTAGTCCACTTAAGCACATTATAAACCCACCACTGATTTTGGCAAGACTGTTTCAGTGGAGAGGGGACCATACTAGACTAACAGATATGGAGTACTCTGTTTTGGGACTGCAGTATGTTGGCCAACCTGTTTATATTTTGTGTGGTGTGTGTGGTGTTTATTTTTTGGGTTTTTTTTGTAAAGATGTTTGTATAGCATCTATTACTGAAGTACCTGAAAGCACCCTATGTAGTTAAGATTGGAGCAACCCCCTAGACAGTAAAATCTTGAGAGTGGTGAACCAATACCCCATGTTCCCTTCAGTCACAGGAACCCTCCCTAATAATGTCAAGGAACATCTACCAGTCATAGATTTGGCTAAAATAATAAAAGGATAAAGAGAGAGATCTTGGCAGAAGAAAGAAGCTGAATAAAGGGGTTGCTATAATTTTATAAAGTGCTATCATCTGTAAATACTATTACCACATGATTTCTAATGCACAGTGAGCTTGAGGTGAAAATTTAAGACACTGATTTTTTTTTCATAAAACTCAGTTTAAATTATTGTTGGCCTAAAATGCCCCAATCATAACTGTATGGTTATTACACAGTCGTAAAATCACAGAGAAGTAGGGCTGGAAAAAATCTAGAGATATCAAGTCTAGCCCCCTGCACTGAGACAGGACCAAGTAAACCTAGAGCACCTCTGATGGTGTTTCTCCAACCTGTTTTTGAAAACCTCCAATGATGGGGATTCCAGAGCCTCCCCTGGATGCCTATTCCAGAGTTTAACTATCCTAATAATTAGAAAGTTTTTCGTTTTATCTAACCTAAATCTCCCTTGCTGCAGATTAAGCCCATTGCATCTCGTCCTAACTCCAGTGGACGTGAAGAGCAGTTGATCACTGTCCTCTTTATAACAGCCCTTAATGTATTTGAAGACAGTTATCATGTCCCCCTTCAGTCTTCTTTTTCATGACTAAACATGCCCAGTTTTTCTAACCTTCCCTCAAGAGGTCAGATTTTCTAAACCTTTCAACCATTTTTGTTGCTTTCTTCTGGGATCTCTTAAATTTGTCCACATCTTTCTTAATGTGTGGTGACCAGAATTGGAGCTGAAGTCTCACGAGTACTGAGTAGAGCAGAACAATAGCCTTTCAGGTCTTTATGGCATTTCTGTTTAATATACCTCAGAACATTAGCCTTTTTAACAAGTGCATCACATTGTTGATTCACATTTTATTTGTGATCCAAAATGGGGTCACATGATAGGGGAAAGCTAAGGTTTGGATTTCTTTTATGTGCAACCTTTATCATGAATTTCCTGGGTCTACAATGCTTCATTTTTGGATCATTACAATATACCTATAATTTCTTTACCTTACATTATTGATATATACTTTGAAACTTAATCTGTTTTCACATAGTTTTTGTCTGAGAATAGATAATGGAGACTTATTAGTGGGCATACGACGGAGGGCTTCCGAGAACTCGGCCAGGGTGAGAAGCAACTCTAGCCTGTCTCGGTCGCTCGCGCTGACCATAGAGAGCTCCTTCTAGAGCACTCCGCAAGCACCAGGGTCAGTCGGATCCGGGGAGAAAAGACTTGCGTAAAAGGCTTGGGCCCTCCCACACATCTCCACCGGTTCCATGAGGGGGGGTGCCATCCTCTGCCAGGAGGCAGGTAACGTGTTTCTTGGCCCCCCTCGTTTTCTCCAGGGCATAGAAGAAGCAGGAGCTGCGAGCCATCTCCCAAAGGAGGCGGATGCGGATGCGGGATCGAACAAAGGCGCCCTGGGCCCGATGGTCCTCGAGGGCCCGGAGCTCCTCTCGCTTCTCCTGGCACGCTCCACAGAGGAGCGGGTCCTCGGGGCTGGCAGCCAGATGCCTCTCCAGCTCTAAGACCTCCCATTCCAGCTGCTCTATTGCTGCATTTCTCTGTCGGCTGGTGCCCTGGGTGTAGTCACGGCAAAAAAACCGGGCGCGCACCTTCGCCAGGCCCTTGCCAGGCCAGCCAGAAATCCCAGAAGGACATCACGAAGCCCTCGTCCTCCAACAGGCTGTTGTTAAAATGCCAATAGGCTGGCCCCGGACTCTTCTCACAGAGGGAGGCTGTCATGGTGGCTAGGTGATAGTCAGAAAATGGGGCCAGCTGAATGCTGGAGGAGTGGACTTGTGAGAGATGGAAGCATGATAAATAAATGCGGTCCAACCGGGAGTGGCTCGACCGATGGGCTTCCACCCGGACAAAGGTGAACGTGGAAGTGTCATCTGGGTGGTGGTCACGCCAGATGTCCACTAGGGAGTGATGTTCGACTATCTTCTGGAGGGTGCAGCGGCCGGTCCCCGAGCGGTCCCGCTCCTCGAGGGTGGTATTAAAATCCCCTCCCAGGACCAGGCACTCGTGAGAATCTAAGGTGCGGAGGAAGGCGGACGCCTGCTGATAGAATTGCAGCTGCTCTGGGCCCGATGTCGGGACATAGACGTTAACGAGGTTAACCATGAGCCCCTCCATACGGACCCGGAGATGCAGCAGGTGACCCAGCATGGCCTCAGCGACCCCTAGCACCTCAGGCCATAGGTCGGGGGAGAACAGGGTTGCCACTCCAGCCTGTCGAACTGTGGAATGGCTAAAGTAGACCCCGTCCCTCCACTCCAGCCGCCAACTGTCTTTGGCGGTCGGATCCGTATGGGTCTCCTGCAGGAAAACCACAGAGTACCCCCCTCCTGAAGGAAGGAGAGCACCTGGGACCTGTGGAGAGCCATTCTACAACCCCGGGTGTTCAACATTGCGATGGTGAGAGGTGTCATGTGGAGGGCCGGGGGGGATCCTCACTGGCAGGAATGCTCGCATCCCCCAGCGGGCCGCACAACAGTCCTTGACCCGTCCCATAGGTGAGTAATTGGTCACGGAAGACGCGGACCCACCAGTAGGCCATGGCATACTGTTTCTCTGTCCCTCTACCTTCCCCCATGAGGGCCCTTGTGACCCGGAGGATTTGAAAAAAGTCCCCCCCCATCGCTGGAGAGCAAGCTGTACCTTGTTGCAGGAGCCATGGACATTCTCTAAAAACTTCCACAGTTCTCCTCGCAGCTCATGGGAGGGTGGGGTTACAGTTTCCGGGTTGTTGCCTGGCAGGGCCCTTGGTGTAGCTCTGTAGTCCACTAAAACAGACAAGCAGGGTGCAGACCCCCGATGTGGTGCCTGATGGGCTGGAGCTTCTAGGCCCGCCTCAGGCTCTGGGGCAATGGGGGGGGGGGTGTGTGGAGGGAAAATAGCAGCTCCTAATGGGTCGGGGCAGGAGAACACAAAGGCCACTCCCTGGGGGTCATCAGTTGGGAAAGGGAAGGAGACAGCCCCGGGGCGGCAATGACATTGCAGGAGGTAAATTGGATAGGGGTAGGGGCAGGGGCAGGGGTGAGGTTCTGGGTTTTGGGAGGCAAGCCACTAGATGGTGGCACCTCCCGATCAGGCTCAAGGGTTAAGGGGGTGGGGAGGAAGCTCTCAGTGACACTGGGCGCATGCTCTGTGGTGGATTTAGCGGCCACAGCATCAGGAGGTGGATTATCTTCTGTAGAGCCCCCTCCCGGGAAGGAAATCAATAGCTCTACACCAACGGAGGGTGCCCCTGGCGACTCGTGTCCCGGCCGCATGGCGCCGGCTGTCACCTTAGCAGGCTCAGTGGCTGTCAGTGGGGTGCCATCAGCGGCCGGGTCGGTGGAGGAGTCCTGGGGCTCCTCGGAGGTGGGAGCGGAAGCAGCAATTAAGGGGAGGGAGCATGGGGAAAAGAGGGGTGGAGTGAGGTCACCCAGATCGAGATTTGCTGGCAAAAGGTCATCCTCCCACTGGGCAACCGGGGTCAGATTTAAGGCCTCGATCTCCTCGAACATGGAGGAGAGGACACTTTCCTCCGCCCCGGGGTTCTCCCCGCCGGCACCCACCACGACGGTTCCCTCGGGGTTCACAGGGGCTTTGGGTAGCATCAGGACAGAAGGGCTTCCTCGAGGGTCTCAGAGGGGAGGGTCTCCCATGGAGGGGAGACACTACCCACCGGTGCTGCCACGTGTTTCTCGGCTGACACCGGTGGATGGGACGCACTTGTGGGCAAAGCGGAAGGTTTGGGATCGGTGCCCCCCTTCCTGGTCTTCCAGGGGGCCTCTGCCTCGGGTAGATGAGGCGTAGCTTGAGCCTTCCGCTTGCCTCGCTTCCCCTGGACTAGGGCCCAGCCCTCCATGGCATCATCTGGGGTCCGGTTAGCAGGGGTCATGTCAGGGGGTAAAGGCGATGGATCAGGGGCTTGGGGGGGGGCGGTGGGGCAGCATAAGGGAGGGAGGATTCTCCCTGGGACAGGCTCTCTCCCATGCCTGGTGGTATCTCTGCCACACCCTCCTCCGTAGGCCCCACTAGATTGTCAGCAGCGAGGGCGGGGCTCTCCCGCTCGTCTGGTGTTGTAGGGGAGGTGCCCCTTGGGCCTGAGCTGGAGTAGCGGTGGTCCGAAGAGGAGGGGGGGCGGGTTCGGGTACCGGGCAGCCAGGGGCGTCGGCAATGATGGAGCCGATATCTTACCGGGTCTCGGGGATCCCAGGTGCCCCTCCTTGCCGGGCTAAGGGGCAGTCCCTCCGGACATGCCCAGACGGCCGGCAGAGGTAGCACCGGGCTTCTCCCATGGAAAAGTACACCCGGTAACGGGCCCCCTGGTAGGGGACTTCGTCACGCACCACCGACAGCAGTAAAAGTTGCACTTGTCGGCGGAAGGAAAAAATTTGACGGAGGGTGGGGTCCTTGCACCCCAAGGGGAGAGGGCTGATAACAGAAACAGGTTTCCCCAGGGTGGAAAGGGCGGGTAGCAGGGCACCATTGGGGAGAAGAGGAGGGACAGAGGTCAGGACCAGGTGGACGCCCAGGTCCTCTAGTGGCTCTAGGGGTACAAACACCCCCCACCGCCAGGCCCCTCTCCAGCGCTTCCTGGGTGGCAGCCTTCAATGCTAAGAAGAAGACGATCTTTCCGTACATTTTGGAGGCTGCCACAATGGCCGAGGGCCCCACCACCCTCGCCAACACCCGCACGTAGGTCTCCACGTGGGGCGAGGTGGGCACCAGGAGGTATCGGACACCGTGCTTCCTTGTCATGGTGGGAAAGGGGCCCCGGCTGCTATTGATGGTGGCGGAGGTGGTGGGCGGGAGAGATGACATGGCGGCAGGTGGGGGGGCTGCCGTTGCCCGGGCATATGTCCTGGGGGCTGAGGGAGGGACATCCGCAGAGCTGGTGGAGGGGGCAGTGGGTGAGGACGCTGTGGTTGGTGGTGGGGCCGCAGCAGTGGGAGTGGCCCCTGCCATGGAGGGCCCGGTGGTTTTAGTGGGGCCCTTCCCCTTCTTCTTGCCCTGGCCTTTCCAGCTGGCTGTGGGGGCTTCCCTAGAGACTGGGGAGGCGATGGGCATGGCAGCGGCGGAGGTCACCCCGGTGCTCTCCATTGCTGATGCCCCAGCAGGGGTGGTGGCAGGTGGTTAACAGGAGTTGGGGTCAGGTAGAAAGGGACAAGTTGTGGGGTGGACAGTTTAAGGGGGGAGGGCACATGAACCACCGTATGCTTGTCCAGAGAGTCCTGTTTGTTTGGCTGGTGCTTCTGGCCCACGCGGTGGAATCAGGGCAAGCAGCTGAGTGCAGAGGCAGATGTTAGACAGCCAGCAAAGATGGTGGAGTGGGGGGGTGAAGATCAGAGTGTGGGGATTGGGAGGACACAGATGGATCGGGGGCCAGCTCCATGCCACACCCCCTGTGTCCCTATAAACATAGTTAAGACACAGTCAAGGCCTCCCCCACATGAGAGCACAGTTCAAAAGTTACTCAGTCTTAGGCCCCCTCCACGGCGATTTGTAGATTCCCCGGGCGGTGTTCCTCCGGTGGATGGCTTTTTCTCTGTCTGTTCCGGGCTTTCTTTTTTGCAGCAGTAGCATTCCAGAAATGCCAGAGCAAATGATAAAAGTCCTATCAACTGGAGACGGGTCCGCAAACAAACAGCAAGTGGCTGGGTCTGGGGGCTGGGTCCTTCCACTCCCCCCCCTCTGGGGAGTGGGTCAGCAGGCCCCCCCTCTCTCGGGGGGGGGGGGGTTCAGTTGGAGCGGCAGCAGCGTCCGAGGGCGGGCGGGCATGCTAACAACCGGCCAGCACTCTAGCAACAGTAGAGAAAAGGAAAAAAAAAACAGCAAAAAGAAGAGAAAGTGGGGAGAGCATCTGGCCCGGTCAGGGGGGAAGCCAAAAGCAGGGGCAAAAAGCAAGGAAAGCCAAGGCCAGAGGGCAGCAGCAGGAGAGCAGGCTAAGTAGGTCCCTTTTCCCTGGGTAAGGTAACAGGGAAGGTTGTTTTTTTTTTCACCTTATAGACTAACAAATTTATTTGAGCATAATGTGACAGGGTCAGGCCAGATGGCTACAGGAGAGTGAAAGAAGGCAGATATATTAGCCCCAGGTTAAGTAGGTCCCTTGTCCCTGGGTAAGGTAACAGGGAAGGTTCCACAACAATCAGGAACCTTCTGGAGACAATTAAGACAAGCTGATTAGAACACCTGCAGCTAATCAAGAAGCTGCTAGAATCAATTAAGGAAGGCTAATCAGGGCACCTGGGTTTTAAAAAGGAGCTCACTTCAGTTTGTGGTGTGTGTGTGTGTGAGGAGCTGGGAGCAAGAGGCACTAGGAGCAAGAATGTGGACTGTTGGAGGACTGAGGTGTACAAGCATTATCAGACACCAGGAGGAAGGTCCTATGGCGAGGATAAAGAAGGTGTTGGGAGGAGGCCATAGGGAGGTAGCCCGGGGAGTTGTAGCTGTTGCACAGCTGTTCCAGGAGGCACTCTCGACAGCTGCATTCCACAGGGCCCTGGGCTGGAACCTGGAGTAGAGGGCGGGCGCGGGTTCCCTCCAAATCCTCCCAACTCCCGGTCAGACAGAGGAGGAGTTGACTTGGACTGTGGGTTCAGAAAAATGGCCAAGCTGAGGGCTGCTGTGAAGCTCCAAGGCGAGCAATTCCGCCAATAAGTGCAAGACCCACCAAGGTAGAGCAGGAACTTTGTCACAGTTTAATAACATAAAAAAGAAGAGTTATTAAAAGGCTAACATGAATCTTGTACATTACACTTGATTTCATAGTTTGTAGATCAGGATAATAGCAGTAACGTTAAATCTCCTAGCTTGTAGTAAGTCTCTCTGGGTCACCCAAAAGATTGGGGGTCCTCAGTAAGTTGTTTAAAGCTTGCCTTTGTTAGAAATCATAGTCCAGAAATGTGGAGCAAGAAAGAGGCCCAGTCTCCAATTTATACCCTCAGTCCATGTACATGGGACGTTATTGTCTCAAATATGGAGTCAGGGATCACATACTCTATGTGCCCTGCTGAGTCACTGGGCTTCTGTTGTCCATGTGCTCTGAGTCATCCTTAGAGGGGCCCATTAAAAAAGTTGATTTTCCTTAATGGCCCATAGACACATGGCTGGCTAGTAAATCTGTCTTGTGGGTGTTACCCAGTATAGTGCAGCGGTGTGGCCTCCCTCTGATCCAGAGGAGGAGGAACCACCTTCTGTGCCAAGATAGGTGGAGCCAGACCTGCCTTACCCCTCCCACTGGAAGTGGGTAAGCAGAACAGGAAGTATAAAAGGCGGAGCCTCTAGCTCAGTTGAAGCTGAGATACCAAGGGAGACATCCACATCCACATCCTGATCCTGCTTGCTCCAGGCTGCTGACTCTGCTGCCGAGCCCAGAGACACCCTGCTTGTCGGGGAACCTATGTTTGTAGTGGATCTGCCATGACTACTGCTGGCCACCTACCCAGAGGAGACCGAGGATGCCCCGTTGGTCCTGGTACACCCCAAAGGGATGGTAGGAAGTGGCCCAGGGACAGCCAATTTCAGTCTGGCAGTAGCACTGCCTGAAGCATGATCAGTGTGTTTCAGTTGGATTCCCCAATGGTGGACTACTCCACCGCAGTTAGGGCTCTGGGTTGGGGCCCTCCATCACTGGGGTGGCAGCCTCCCCTCTTCAGGTCAAGAGGCCTGCATTTGTTGGCCATCTGTCAGAGCTAGGACACCCAACCACTGTGTCCGCTCTGCACCTGCCTAGAGGGCTCAGAGCTAACTGACTCCTGGGTTTACTTTGTCCCTGCCTAGAGGGCTCAGAGCCTAAAAACTTCTGTCTGCTCTGGCTCTGCCTCAGGGCCCAGGGCTGATAGACTACTGTTTGCTTTGCTCCTGCTTAAAGGGCACAGGGACTTGAGACTGTTGGCTGCTCTGCCCCGGGCTAACGGCCAGAGCATACAGACTCCTGGGAAGCCCTGTTTCTGCCTCAGGGCCAGATCCTGTTGACTGTGGCATTCAGCCCCGGGAGACTGCTCGGGATGTTAACATCTGTTTGCTAATTCCCCAACACTAGGTGGCGATCCCGACATATAGTGCTCCAGTGTGGCCTCCCTCTGACCCAGAGTGGAAGGGATGACCGCCACACCACTACACCCAGATACACGATATGTTTGAGATTCAGGCAAATAGCAAAGATTCCTATCTTCATATACAATTCTAATGAACAGGATAATAATACTTACCAGACTATAACATTTCCATTGATACCTTGCAAGCATACTTTGTGCAAGATTTATTGCAATTGTACAGCAGTGGTAGCAACAGTGATAATTATCACCTTCCTTTTTATACAGCGTCACAGCCTATAGTTGATCTATTTCCTGGTCAAACCACATATTTTGCATTTGGCAGAGTTCGCATTGGAGCGTGAAGCAAGCTGCCCCATAACTTGCCTTTTTTCAACTCTGAGAGCAGGCCAGCTAAGACACCTGTCGCTTGACACCAAGGAGCTCTGATATATCAGGATTGTTACCCAAGACAATCTACAGCAATATTATAGATTGTGTCACTCAGGGATACTTATTCAGCAGAGGTGTCAAAAGAGTTTTTAAAACAATGGTTACCTGTGTTGAAAATTGCTGTGTGATTAACTGGTCTTTCAGCCAGGCAATATTTACTTGTGTAACTGACTGGTTTTTATGCATTTTTCAGCCAAATAGATAGGGAAAGCTTTGATTGAAGAAGATGGTAGTTTGAACAGTAAATCTGTGGTGGAGCGAAGAATTGAACCCATGTCTCTGGCTAGTGTCTTAACCTCTAGGCCACCCTTCTTACTGGGAGTCTGATCTGCAATACTACATCTTCCCCCCTGCATCCCTTTACCCCTTGCTTTGCATCCCCTCCCGAGAATATAGCTTTGATTTTTTCAAATACACCCTTAATTTTGTTGAATTAGCTCCTCTAGATTTGAGATAACAAAAAATGTTCTGGAATGTAATATTAAGGGAACAATTCCAGTGCAAGATATTGGGGAAGATCCCACAATTTGTTTATAAGTAAAATAGTATCAGTATGTTAGATAAAAATGTAGATCACATCTGAGTGTCAACATTTAAATTGATTTTTAAATGTATTGTGTGTTTTCTAGAAGAGACACTCTGTTAATGCCAAAATGGAACTGGTAAATTAGTAGAAAAGTTGAGACCTAAATATAGATATGTAAAGAAATTATACACTAAAGCTAAACTTCTGAAATTAAGTTCTGTGTATTGCAGCTCACAGGATCCTATGTCAGTGAATTAGTTTTACATATGTGGTAAATCTTCTGTGCTTAAGCATTATGTTGGATCATACTAAAGAAGTTTTGTATTAAAATCACAAATGAGTGTGATTCCCATAGTTTAAATTCCAGGATATTACTAATTAAGAGGTCTCTTGGTTTTTGGTACTGTTTCTCTCCCTCTGTGTGAAACTTGCAAGCTGCTGATTGTGTTAGTACATTCTAAGACAGAGTCTGTTCTCAAAGCAATTCACACAAAGACTCAAAGCAATACTCTAACAACAGAAACAGCACCCAGAGACTCCCTACCCTTTTGTTGTATTAACAATTGTGAGTAAAATAGAGATAGAGGATGTATGTGGATGGATGCTTGGTGTGGATAATAACTGAATGATTAGGGAGGTGCCAGCCTAAGAATCCAGGGTCCATCGGCTGAAGCAGGTATCAAGTGGAAATAACCAGAGGACCCCGGAGGGCAGACTGGAATCCATCCAACAGCCTCAAGCATGGGAGAACCAAAGAACAAGATAACATCTAGCAGCATGGAGCCGTCAGGAATGTGCTATCTGCTGATTGATTCAGCAACAGCATGATGAAGCAATTCCCACAGACTGTCCTAGGAATAAATTCCTATAAAAATAGACTCTAGAAAGTGAGAAGTTTGCAGGTCTGAACTTTGCAGGTCTTCGCAAACCAACTTCCAGGAGCATCAGATGAGCATCTGACAAGGCCCTGCTCCCTCCTCATGTCCAGGCCACCTGGCCAGTGGCTTGGCATGAGCAACTCTAAGGCTGGTAACTATGATAACAACCTTGCAGAACCTGTGTGTGTGTATGAATGTGTGAATAAATATGAGATAACTAACTGCTTACTATGATTCTGTCTGTATTCACAATAAATGTGGTGTTTTGCCTTTTCCCCTTTAATAAGATCCTGTTGGTTTTTAATTTATTGGTATAACAATAATGTAAGAAGGCTGAGTTAAGGGTGTTGTGGGAGCCTAAATTCCAAAGTTCATTGCTTTGGTAGGTGAATATCAGAACCTTAATGTTGTATTAATGTATTGTTTGTATTGGTTTTGGTTTGATACACAGCCAATTTATTTTCATAGACTTTAAGGCCAAAAGGGACCATCATGATCATTTAGTCTGACTTCCTGCATATTGCAGACTACACAACCTTGCCCACCCACTCCTGTAATAGACCCTAACCTCTGGCTGAGTTACTGACATCCTCAAATCATGGTTTAAAGACTTCAAGTTACAGAGAATTCACCATTTACACAAGCTTAAACCTGCAAGTGACTCATGCCGTATTCTGCAGAGGAAGGCAAAACCCCGCTAGCATCACAGCCAATCTGACCCGGGGAAAAATTCCTTGTTGACCTAAAATAGGGTGATCAGTTAGACCCTGAGCATGTGGGCAAGACCTACCAGGCAGATACCTGAGAGAGTATTCTCTGTAGTGACTCACAGTCCTCCCCATCTAGTGTTCTGTCTCCAGCAGTTGGGAATTCTTGCTACTGGCAATCGCCAATAGGCCATCTGCCATCATAGGCAGTCCCATCATACCATCCCCTCCATAAATCTATCAAGCTCAGTCTTGAAGCCAGTTAGGTTCTTTTTGCCTCCACTGTTCTCGTTGGAAACCTGAACCTGTTGGTTAGTTATAGATATTTGTTCTTGTGTCAACATTGGTGCTTAACATAAACAACTCCTCTCTCTCCTTGGTATTTATCCCTCTGATGTATTTATAAAGAGCAATCATATCCCCCTCAGCCTTCTTTTGCTTAGGCTAAACAAGCTAAGCTCTTTGAGTCTCCTCTCATAAGGTAGGTTTTCCATTCCTTGGATCATCCTAGTATCCCTTCTCTGCACCTGTTCCAGTTTGAATTTAAATAATGGAACACCAGAATTGCACACAGTATTCCAGATGAAGTTTCACCAGTGCCTTGTATAATGGCACTAAAATTTCTCTATCTCTACTAGAAATACCTTGCCTGATGGATTCTAGAATTGCATTAGCCTTCTTCATGGTGCATCACATTGGCAGCTCATAGTCATCCTGTGATCAACAAATACATCAGGGTATTTCTCCTCTGTTGCTTCCAACTGAAGTCTTCACCTGATAAAAATTTTTGTTGTTGTTAGTCCCTAAGTGTGTGATCTTGCACTGTTAAATTTTATCCCATTTTTATTACTCCAGTTTTCAAGGTCAACCTGATTTTCCTGTATGATATTCCAGTCCTTCTCTGTATTGGCAATACTTTCCAACTTTGTGTCATCTGCAAATTTTATTAGCACAGTCCCATTTTTTGTATCAAGGTCTTTAATGAAAATGTTAAATAAGATTGGTCCCAAGACCAGTCCCTGAGGAACTCCACTAGTAACCTCCCTCCAGCCTGACAATTCACCTTTCGTATAACCAGTTGTAAGTTTCCCTTTAATCAATTCCTTATCTACCTTTCAAGTCTCATATTAATCCCCACTTTCTCCAATTTAACTAATAACTTCCCATGTGGAACTGTATCAAATGCCTTATTGAGATCTAGGTATGAAGATATTGCATTTCCTTTGTCTAAAAATTCAGTTATCTTCTCAAAGAAAGAGATGAAGTTGGTCTGGCATGATCTATCTTTTGTAAAACCATGTTGGATTTTATCCCAGTTACCATTTACCTCTATATTCTTAACCACTTTGTCTTTCAAAATTAGTTCTAAGACCTTGCATACAATTGATGTCAGACTAACAGGCTTGTAGTTCCCCAGATCACTTTTCCCTTTTCTTAAAAATAGGTACTATATTAGCAATCCTAAAGTGAGAGGGTACAACCCCCAGATTTATGGATTCCTTAAAAAATCCTTGCTATTGGGCTTGCAATTTCATGTGCCAGTTCCTTTAATATTCTTGGATAGCGATTATCCAGGCCCCTGATTTAGTCCCATTAAACAGTTTGAGTTTGACTTCCTCCTCAGATGTGGTAATTTCTACATTCATATCCTCATTTCCGTTAACCACCCTGCCACTACCCCTACGCTCCTTACTACACTTATTAAAAACTGAGACAAAGTATTTGTTTAGGTATTGGGCCATGCCTAGATTATCTAATCTCCACCCCATCCTCAGTGTTTAGTGATCCCATTTCTTCTTTCTTTGTTTTCTTTTTATTTATATGGCTATAGAACCTTTCACTACTGGTTTTAATTCCCTTTGCAAGGTCCAACTCCACTTGGATTTTTGCAGTTCTCACTCTTTCTCTACAATTTCTGACCTCCAAGAAGTAGTTTTCCTTGCTGATCCATCCCATCTTTCATTCCTTAATAATGGCTTTCTCTTAATAATCTACATAAGAACGACCATACTAGGTCAGACCAAAGGTCCATCTAACTTAGTATCGTTTATTCTGACAGTGGCCAATGCCAGGTACTTCTGAGGGAATGAACAGAACAGGTAATCATCAACTGATCCAGCCCCTGTCGACCATTCAAACCAGTTTGAGATGCTTGGGCTGCATCCCTTTCATACAATTTTTTTCCTGCTTGGGATGCAGGCTTCAGATAGTTCTGTAACTTTGACTTCAAGTAATTCTAAGCCTCCTCCACATTCAGATCCTTGAGTTCTCCCCAATAAAGCTATTCCTTGAGCAGGAAAATGTATTGTAGCTTCAATATTTGTGAACAAGAAGTCTGTTCTAGTTTATTTCTCCAGCAGTCTTTTTTTAAGGAGGACTCTGAGGGAGACACATCTTTCTGTGTGGATACTCTTACATAGTTATGCACAAGCTTAACTGTAGGTCCATGAGTAGTACCATTAAAGTTTATGAATCTTTCATATACCATTTCTCTCCTCACACACATCACTAAGGACTTGTCTACTCACAGAAGTTGCACCAGTCTAGCTAGAGGTAAGATGTTCACCCAATGCAACTGAAATAATGAAACTTTCTGTGTAGATACTCTTACATTTGTTTTAAACCTGGCTTATATTGGTTTCGCTTCGCCCTGTGATTTAAATAATTGGTTTAGCTTGCCTTATTTAAATTACAGAGGCACGCTAAACCAACATAAACCTAGTTTAAACCAATGTAAGAAAGCTAGTTCATTTTAACATCACATCTTTATTTTACTGTAACTTGTGAGAGTTTGTAAGTAGACCAGGACTGCAGGGTATGCATCACATATGGTCTGTCTGTCGTCTGGTTTATATTTCTCTCAGCCATTCCTTAAAAAGTAATTCGATTGTAAACCGACTAGAATGATCAGTGCTATGCTCACAACTGTCACCTTCCGCAGTAGCTAATCCCACTGTGGCTGTATTTTTCCTCAGAACACTGCAGTTGACTTCTACTGTAGAAAAACAGAGGAAATAATGCTAATAGCTGGATAATGATTCAGTGTTTGGATGCCACTCCACTCATTTGGGGAGAGCTCTCTCATAAGTTTCATATGTGCTACTGAAAATAGTAAAATACACTGTAGCTCTCAGTTGCAGATCAGATCTGCTGTTCTGCTCTCTTTACAGGATGCAGCTGCTACCCTCAGCTCAGCTCTTTCAGAAAGGGATTAGTGGTATACGGTAGCCTACACAGAGTCCCTACCACCCAGAGATATGCTCTCAGCTGCAAGCCAGAAGCATGCAATCTTTCCCTGTCACCCTTTGGCGCTGTCCAACGCTTCTTACCCAACCTCAGTAAATATTAGTCTTAATCAGGGTGAACCCAAGCCCAGTCATTATCCAGATCTTGCCCAGGTGGTTCCCAAAAGGGTGATCTCCAAAACAGCAGCCCCAAGTACAAACTCGGACAAGTTCTACTCCAAATTATCCACAGTTAATATGTAAATGAAGTACAGCGTCGCTGAGTAGACTCCCCTTAGTCTTCAACAGCTACCAGCTGAGAGCTCACTCAGTTACTTCCCCCTTTTCTCCTAGGCGTCACTCCACAGGGGTGCTTATAACTACATCAGCCATTGCTGTATGCAATGTTGTTGTAGCCCTGTTGGTCCCAGAATATTAGAGACAAGGTGGGTGAGGTAATATCTTTTATTGGGCCAACTTCTGATGGTGAGAAACACAAGCTTTTGAGCTTACACAGAGCTCTTCTTCAGATATTACCTCACGCGTCTTGTCTCTCTAAAAACATCAGACAGTTAAGCAGAGGGCATCTACATTTCTCGATGATATTGTTAGATTATGTTTGTGTGCTTTCTTCTTCAATAAAATCTAAAATAAATATGCTGCAACCATCTTGGGGCACATTCTGCTCTCAATTATGCCACTAGTGCAACCTCATTCTCTTCAGGGGAATTGCACAAATGTTAATGAAAGTATTGAGTTGCCTGAATTCTCTTCAATACAATGTATTTCCCAAAATGGCATTTGCATGGATTATACGTGTACTGACAAAAATCAGTGTATTACTAAAACCCCAAAAGGAAAAACTATCCTCTTTATCACACAGTTGCTCTGAACCATTTGACAGAATTTAACAGGAATGTAGCTGCACAGATGTTGTTTCAGTGACAGGATCATTTAAATCCTGTATAACACAAATAAGTCAGTAATATTCAGTCAACTTTAGATTTATGCGGGTGTATCCAACAGTAGAATAAGACACAAGGGAAGCACTTCCAGCTAGGAGGGAAAAAGCAAGATGGTACTTCTGTTGGGGCTATAGGCCAATGTAGGATTTCCAAACAAATAGATAATTTTTCGCCAGAAGCTGGGAAAGGGAAAGGATCAGTCTACAGTCTTCAGCTTTTATCAAATCTTTACCCAAATAAGAACATAAGAATGGGCATAATGGGTCAGACCAAAGGTCCATCTAGCCCAGTTTGTTTTAAACCTGTTGCCTATTAATTTAATTGGGTAAGCCCTAGTACATGTATTATGTGAAGGGGTAAATAACACTTCCTTTTTCACTTTCTCCACACCATTCACAATTTTACAGACTTCTTTCATATCTCCTCATAGCCATGTCTTTTCCAAGCTGAGAAGTCCCATCTTTTTAATCTCTCCTCACACAGAAGCTGTTCCATATCCCTAATCATTTTTTGTTGCTATTCTCTGTACCTTTTCCAATTCTAATATATCTTTTTTGAGATGGCGTGACCAAAACTGCATGCAATATTAAAGGTGTGAGTATACCATAGATTTATATAGAGGCATTATATTTTCTGCCTTACTATTTATCCCTCTTCTAATGTTTCCTAACATTCTGTTAGCTTTTTTGACTGTCGCAGTATATTGAGCAGATGTTTTCAGAGAACTATCCACAATGATTCCAAGATCTTTCTTGAGTGGCAATAGCAATTTAGACCCCGTCATTTTGTATTTACAGTTGGGATTATGTTTTCCAATGTGCCTCGCTTTACCTTTGTAAAAATTGAATTTCATCTGCCATTTTGTTGTCCAGTCACCCAGCTGTGAGAACTTTGTAACTCCTTGCAGTCTGCTTTGGACTTAACTATATTGAGTAGTTTTGTACTGTCTTTGTCACCTCACTGTTTACCCTTTTTTCCAGATCATTTATGAATATGTTGAACAGCACTGCTCCCAGTACAGACCCTTGGTAAACCACTGTTTACCTCTCTCGATTCTGAAAACTGACCATCTATTCCTACTCTTCGTTTTCTGTCTTTTAACGAGTTACTGATCCATGAGAGGACCTTTCCTCTTATCCCAACAACCTACTTTGCTTAAGAGCCTTTGGTGAGGGACCTTGGCAAAGGCTTTCTGAAAGTATAAGTACACTAAATCCACGGGATCACCAAATAGATAAATATGGATTTAGGAACCTAACTTTAGGCATTCCTCTTTGAAAGATGTTGGTCCATGTGCTCTATGTTCATGTTCCTCTACTACCATGCACAAAGGAGAACCATTCACTCCACAGCAGCAACCCACCAATATCTACTGGTATTCTTCTGAGCAATATATTTAAAGCTCAATTTATCAGACATTGTTTAAGAAAATAAAATTTCTGGTCAGTACTTTAATGTACCATGATTAGTGGAGGTGATTTTATCATGCAACTGTTCCACAACCTAAACAGTTCGGCAAGGTTTATGTCTGCTTAGAATCTTTACACCATTAAGGTAATAACTCTCAAAAATTAGATCCTGAGTGTCTAAACTTGGCTATGATGAGATCACACAAATTTCATTTATGTGTGTTTTATATAAGAATTTAAGTATTTTAACAGGTCTTTTTTTCTGTTATAAGACACGCACTTGGTGCAAACTGGCCTTGGTCCATTAAAAATCAGAGATGAAGAGCTGGCCCAGAGATTATAATCGTGTTTCTGTCACAGGGTACATCATTCACCGTCGGACTGGTGCCTCCTCCTGGTACTCTGGGATTAGCTTGAGGCCAGTCTGTTTCAGTTGAGTATTCACACTTTACTTTAATCGAACAACACTGAGATGAATTTATAATAAAACGAAGAATAAATTTATTAATAGAACAGATTTAAGGTGGTACTAAGCAGAAATAATAGCAAAAGAAATGCTTACAAATAAAGCAAATGTATAATAATGTTTTCTAGTGACTAAAACTTAATTCAACAGGCTACAATCTTTGTCTAAGACCGTTTTCTCACCTACAGCCATGTCTTAGCATCAGCAACCCACATGGCTTTCACAGATGAAAAGAGTGCTTACCTCTTTGTTCCCTCAGTGATGAATAACAAAATGTCCTTTGCTTCTCCTTATAATCCCCAAGTTCATTGTCTTTGTCTCAAGAGTCAGGATAACCCCTGGGGTTCAGACTGCAGCGTGTCCTCTAGTATGCTGATGCCACGCTGTTTCTTCATCCTCCTGATAACTTGGGTTTACCTCAGATGCAAATAAATTTGTCTCTGGCATCACCATGTTCAATTTACATTAGAGACCCAGGCAAATCAACATTCCTTTGTCTAGGACAAACTTGTTTGCCAACTCTGCCCCCAAAACACATTTTAGGAACATATTTCCAGCACACAAGAACTCTTTTTACATACCATCCATATATACATCACATAATGGTATTAATGACCCATGTGTCACCACCTTTCATCTGATACTTCACATGACACTCTACAGATAAATACTATGGCAGCAATGTGTTAGGTGTAGTGACTATGTCAGGCCTGGTAGGAGTTGTTGTTACATGGCAGTGGTGAACCCTTTACACTGGGTGGCTCTTGGGGTCACAGTGACATTCTACAATAACTTACATGATAATGAGCTTTTCTTGATAGTTGACAGGATAACAAGATCAAATGGTTGGAAGTTGAAGCTAGACAAATTTGGACTGGAAATAAGGAGAAAATTTTGAACAGTGAGAGTAATTAACCTTTTGAACAATTTACCAAGAGTTGTGGTGGATTCTTCATCACTAGCAATTTTTAAATTGATATTGGATGTATCAATGTTGCAAGTTTGGGGATGTTGCAACACAAACTGTCTGGGAACACACACAGTACAAACACACATACTGTCTAGGAATTTTCTCAGAACCTACAAGTAAATTCATGAATTGCATTAAAGTTAATTAAATGAGTCCTTGAAGAATGTTATCATTCTATGTTGGTCTTTTAGTCCCAAATGATCTCACTAATGAAATAACAGTTTTCAAACTTTGAGTATAGTTAACCACACTGAAATATCATGCATGGGATAGATATACTGGTTTATTTTATTTAATATTAAAAACCTAAGCACGTTAAGGTACTGGAATGCATAGTTAAGGTCCAAATCCCCTTAAGTCTGCCTTTTTGTAACTGACTCTTTCTTGGGACATTCAGGACTATGTCACCTTGTCACCCCTTTGTCTTAGCAAAAGAGGGATTTGTTGGTGCTAAACTGTGTGACAGTTCCTTGCCACCCATGTTTGTTAGCCAGTCCAATAAATTCCTTAGGACTCTGACAGTCCTAATTTTGCCTTGCAGGTTAACCCTTGGTGTACTTCAGTTCCCAATCTCTCCAGAAGTATCTCCCTTCAGCGGCCACTCTGTTCCTGGATGCTCATAAAAATTACCAAGTCTGCTGTCCCCATTCTGCACTGGTATGAGTAACTATGCTAGATGCTGGTCAATAGAGACTCAGACAAAGTCTCTTCCCTCAGTTACTTCAGTGGGTATACTTCAATAAGAAAAAGCAATAAAATGATCCTATAAGTAATCTCTGAGTCTATTTATAAAGTACAAATATATTTTGTATATAAAGTATAGAATCTAGTCAGGCAAACAATTCAAACATTCACACAATCCCTGATGTTGATTGTAGAGGGAAGAATGGTTGTGTGATTAGAGCACAGGATTGCTGTTTTGTTTACTAATATTTATATAGTTTCACAGGTGATGCTTTATAGGCAGATTAATATAAGGTCCCTGTTCTAAATGTCTTAGAGTCTATAAGCCCAGGCCAGTAAACCCTCCCTTCTTGCAGTGAAGTCAAGGGGAGTTGCAGGATCGGACCTTAAATGTTCCTGGGACATGACAATAATGGCAAAAAGATATGCACTTTTTGTTGTGAGATATAGAAGATTTGTAACACGAAGCATTCTAAGAGATAACTGCATTTGTCACTGGCTGCTGTTGCGAAATTGAAGGGATTTCCTTTGGAAAATAAGTTATTTACAAGCTCAGAATTTGCTAGGTTCAAAGTTTAAAAAAATAAAACAAAGAAACGTTTCCAATTCTCGAAGGCTTTTACCTATTTATTATCATATAATACCAGTAAACCTTACAAAGAATAAGAGCGACTTATTGTAGTAGTCTCACAGAAAACTTTTTATAAAGCTATGGTTTAAGAATTGACTGCATATAATGAAAATATTGAACATCTCTGGAATGAGTGTTCAACATGAAAGAAATCCCAGAGACGGGTTGGATGAATCCTCTCGCTGCAAGTTCAAACCTGATCACGTGCATCATAAAAGGGAGACCATGTTTTCACCAGGATGTTCAAAAGAAAGAATTGACTTGCTCATGTAATGCTTTAAATCCCCTACTAGAAAATCTTAAAAGATTAACTAGTGATTTCATGTTTTGGGTGAGATGAAGGAATGAACATTCTTCTAAGGAAACTGAAAACTTTCATTGTAGTACTTGAAAGGATCCCTGAAGGGTCCTATAGATGTTCATCTACTTATAAACCATGAAACTGACAGGTCACTAGCCACTGGCTTTGCAGGGTTAGGAGCTCAGTGGTTGAGTTCATTGCTCCATTAGCATGGGATGAGGGAGAATTTATTTTTGCCCTTGCCCCCTAGTTCTCACTGGTATAAATCCTGGCTGTTCAAAATGCTCTGGGGATTAGAGCTGGGTGAATTTTTTTATTTTATTTAAAAAACTAAACTTAAAAATGCTCAAAATCTAACAAAACATTTATCTTTGGATTGAACAAAATGTTTTGTTCAAGCCAAAAGAAATGTTTTCCATTTTTTTGGAATTGCCAGTGGACTAAAGAATCTGTTATTTGTCCAGGACTACTGGGGATATCGCTTTGTTTTAAGGCTATTAGTGAACTCTAGATATGTGCATTTTGATTCCTCCTCTTGCTTATGTAAGGCCTGGAAAACTCCTATAGACTTCAGGGGGACAAAGATTAATCCAACAGTTAATGCAGTCAAGTGTGTTGAGATACCTAAGTATGAAAACGGAGCTGTATTTACAACTAAATTCTACAAACGTCTAAAAAGGAACTTATGCAATAGCAGGCAAACAATCTACACTGAAAATAAATGCTCCATTTCAGACTTCAGGTAATGGAATGCCTGATAGCCCACTATTCATGGTAATTAACTCATGTAGGGTCATAAAGAAGAGAGGAAAAATAGGTAAAACTCTGTATGGTAACATACACACTTTTGTGACAGTTATAGTTGCAGCAGGGCACACTTCATCCACCCAAAATCTTAAAACCTGGAAATAAGAAGTTAAGTAGTAAGTCTCCTGCATTCTTTGCCATCTTAACATTACGTACAGCACTGTCAATAACACACTTCAACGCTCCATAAGGCTTTCACTTCCATCTCTAACTGTCAAGGTTCCTCCCCCACTCTGAACTCTAGGGTACAGATGTGGGGACCTGCATGAAAAACCTCCTAAGCTTATCTTTACCAGCTTAGGTCAAAACTTCCCCAAGGTACAAAATATTACACCTGTTATCCTTGGACTGGCCGCTACCACCACCAAACTAATACTGGTTACTGGGGAAGAGCTGTTTGGACGCGTCCTTCCCCCCAAAATACTTCCCAAAACCTTGCACCCCACTTCCTGGACAAGGTTTGGTAAAAAGCCTCACCAATTTGCCTAGGTGACTACAGACCCAGACCCTTGGATCTTAAGAACAATGAACAATCCTCCCAACACTTGCACCCCCCCTTTCCTGGGAAATGTTGGATAAAAAGCCTCACCAATTTGCATAGGTGACCACAGACCCAAACCCTTGGATCTGAGAACAATGAAAAAGCATTCAGTGTTTTACAAGAAGACTTTTAATAAAAAATAGAAGTAAATAGAAATAAAGAAATCCCCCCTGTAAAATCAGGATGGTAGATATCTTAAAGGGTAATTAGATTCAAAAACATAGAGAACCCCTCTAGGCAAAACCTTAAGTTACAAAAAAGATACACAGACAGAAATAGTTATTCTATTCAGCACAATTCTTTTCTCAGCCATTTAAAGAAATCATAATCTAACACATACCTAGCTAGATTACTTACTAAAAGTTCTAAGACTCCATTCCTGTTCTGTCCCTGGCCAAGACGACTACAGACAGACACAGACCCTTTGTTTCTCTCCCTCCTCCCAGCTTTTGAAAGTATCTTGTCTCCTCATTGGTCATTTTGGTCAGGTGCCAGCGAGGTTACCTTTAGCTTCTTAACCCTTTACAGGTGAGAGGAGCTTTCCCCTGGCCAGGAGGGATTTCAAAGGGGTTTACCCTTCCCTTTATATTTATGACACTAACAGATACCAAAAAAGTAAGGTGTACCCCAGCTTCATTACACTGCACGTTTAACACCAAACCTTAATGATGACCTCAGATCTTCTTGTAGCAACAAATTGACACATCAGACTGTTGCACATTGCCTGCATTTGGGAAATTAATCTTCTTTAACGTTGCTGATATCACCTTGTGTGGCATCAAGAGCATTGTAGGCAATGTAAAAGGGGCAAAGAATTCAGGAAACTTTTTCTTAAACAACTACTTCTCCATACTTTTAAGGCTTCAGATGGGGTGAGGGGTGTCCTGCTGCAACCTTAACTGTCACTTAAACTGAGGGCTTTTTTTGTGTTAATTTGCTAGTTTCATATCCAGAGCTGCTGTACTTCAGTGGGTAGCTCCTTAGGGCCAGGGAGGGCTATACCACCCGGGGAAACAAAGGAAAAAACTGCTGCTGAAGTCATTGTTAAAGACCTTCTTAAAGGGCCTGTGAAGCTGGAGCATGTCAAAGAAAAGTCCTTGTTTATATTATATTTTAGCATTGCTTAAAAGTTTTTGAAACAATATGGCACGAACAAACTCTCCATATTTAGCAATGATGTAATTTATCAAATTAATTCCTGAAGGAGCCTGTGTCATGCTGTCTTTTAGTTCTTTCTTGCCATTTCCCTATAGGGGACTCAGTGATTTTTAGAGTCTTCTTCCAAAACATATGATTGGATGATTGGCTATCATGCAAATTGGTCTCACTCCAAGGTCCACTGATATCTAGGGTTGCCAGATGTCTGGTTTTCGACTGGAACGCCCGGTCAAAAAGGGACCCTGGCGGCTCCGGTCACTACAAAATGGGATCTTAGTTAATGACTGAAGTTTCAAGATAATACTGCAGTAATGAACATATTTTAGCTGTTTAAAAATAGTCAAAATTGTAGATGTACATACTACTATGTATAACTAATACTTTAGTAATCAGCATATGAAAAGCAACATGTGGAGCAAAGTAGAGAGCCTAGAGTATTTCAGATTTCTTGCAAAAGGGGTCTGAAAAAAACAATCCAGTGAAAAAGTGGTGACTTTTGAATTCCTAATATTTGTTCAGTATCAACTTATTTTTCATCAAACCACAATGAGAAAAATAAAATATTATCCAAAGTTCACATTCTGTCTTATTTTCCCCATATTGTTAGCTTATTCACAAACTATAAGGTTAAAGATCCCATTAAACTTAAATTTTAAAAAAAATTAATCCTATTATACTAATCTATATACCAGCAAGGAGGAAGATAAAATATTTAGAAGTAAGGCAGTTGAGGAAAATAAAGACAAAGGAAACATTATTGTACCAATTCCACCAAATGGTTAATAACCCATTTTCTATGATAAATGTCTTAAGAGAGTCCTGCCTTCCAGATCAACTGTACTATGTTTTAAATCTTCACTAACTTTATCTCTATCATATAAATTATGCATACAACTTGTCTGTAGGTCTGGGGATTTTTCATTATTAAATCATGAGCTTTTTTCCCTTAAGATCAGTTTCTTCCTCCATTGAGTTTGTGATGAATTCTGTTCATTGTACACTCAGGCTCTTTATTTTTGTGTCTAGTTCATTTGGCCCATGGAGAATTTTTTTTAACACTTGAGACTTTCTCAGCATGCATATCTTATAATTTTTTCACTAATGTTGGCTTCATTTTTTTTTCATCAGGAATCTCTCTTCCTAGGACTTACCCCTAGCCCATATCGGTTGCCTTCTCTGCTCTTGGCTATAGAGATAATGTATTCCATGCAAACCTAGGGAAGAGAAAGTGCCACTTTGTATAGCCAGCATGCAGGCATGTTACCCGGGGTTCTTTCAACCCAAAGCTCTGGGTAACTTTCCTCCATGCGAGGGGGTATCAGGAAATAAATCAATGGAGACACGGCCGTCCGACTGATAGATGGCTGGCACAAACAGAGCAATACAAGAGTGCTCTCACTTAAAGTTATACTTACACTTGTCTGCAACAGGTTAGTAAAACACCCCAAAAATGCCAAATTCATATTTACTCAGGCTCTTGAGGAGGTCTCAAGTGGATAATTGCAAGCATCCAGTGTCCGTCCGTCTGCCAGGGAACTTGAGATTTGTCCAAGTGTCCATCCAGCTCAGATTTCATCCTCTTTTTATATCCAACTGGTTAGTATTACATAGCTTCTGCTCAACAGTTTTGTTAATGAACAAGCTAAGTTAAGAGTGGAGATTTTGAGCCTGTAAGGTGGGCAATTTTCCATCCATCAGGCACAGGAACTTTCCATCAGTTAACCAGCTGTATAGCAATAGTTAACTATTGTCAGACTTTCCATCTTGCAAAAACCACATGCTTCAGAAAAATAACTCAAGTCGCAAAGGCAGAGCGTCATGTTTACTCCTTGAGGTCATTCACTTCACCCTCCTCTCCTAGTCTGCTGGTTGTGCTAAGGTTTCAGAAAGGCCACCTTTTAGCTGCTTTAGGCAATAAGCATAACAACTAGTATTCCAACTGCTGGCAGTGGTTTATACATGTTACTGGTCTCTGGGCTATCAAAAACCTGCTCCTACAGCCACGTCTAGAATAACAGATGCAGTTCTAGTCTTTTCTATTTAGAAAGGGCATTGAAGAAGTAGAGAAAACAAAAGGATTCCAAAAATGTCATAAAGAACCACAGCCTGCTCCTCTGTTCTCGTTGCTTCATTCTGCATTGGTGGGGCAAAGCAGCCATAAATCTGACAGATCTGGCTCCTGAGAACTCCTCCTCTATCATCAGATGGCACAGGGACTCTGTTGGGGCTCATACACTACCTCTTCTGGATATCCTACGTGGATATCTGGGTGACTAGGAGAAAGGAAGGAGAGGTGTCTGCAAAATCCAAATACTAGAGCTGTGCAAATAGCTGGGTTTTTTTCATTCACTGGCAGGTCTGAAAGTCTTTTTTTAAAAGTTTCAGGTCAATCCATAACCAACATTTTTCAGAATTTTTGGCAAATAAAATGTCAGAAAAAAATAGATCCCGAAACTAAATGTTTCATTCCAATTTTGGGCATTTTTATCCTTTTTGTGGTAAAAGCAAATGAAATATAGAAACAAAGGTTTCACACAATAGGGAGGAGGAGGTGGTTCCCCTGAAACTCCAGGGGTTAGGGTACTTAATGGAAAGAGGGGAAACCTGAGTTCCATTCCCAACTCTGAAGAAACATTTTGAACCCCATCCAGGCTGAGTATCCTAACCACCACCAGGCAATTGGATATTTTGGGGTGGGTCTCTCTTAATCTCTTATGTAAAAGCTGTTCCACTTTATATCAAATACTTAAGTCTTCATTAGGCCAGAAAGAGTGAGAATGACTCTAGAGCCTGTTGATTAGGGCACCCACATCAGAATGGGGACACTCAGGTTCCAGGCCTTGCTCCATGAACATTTAGTTAATTACACAAAGTGGAATAGATTCAATAGGAAAGACTGAGACCCAGAATAGTCAATATCTTGGTGATTAGGGCATTAACCTGAAAAGGGGGAGATGTCTCAGAGTCCCACACATCTCATGTGAGTGCCCTAGCTACTGGGCTGTGGTGTATAAGTGGACCTCCTCCTCCACCTTGGTTTTGTGAATTTACCCCAATGGGGTTTTGAAACATTTTTTTGACTAAAACAATTTGCCAAAATTGACACATATTTACAAAAAATGTTCTACTCACATCTTCATTTTTTGGCAAAAAAAAGTTTTGATTGTTATTTCACCCAGCTCTACCAAATATCCTACCAAATTGCCAGTTTCCAGATTAGCCCCTTTGGACCATAGCCAGGAAGATATAAATTAGAGCAGCCTTGAGTCTTCTCTAACATGCAAACAGTGGCCTGATCTTTTGCCAGCTCCAAGTTCAGAGTACTTAAATAGACCTTTGTACCTGGCTTGCCCCAAAGCAGGGAATGGTGTTGGGGATATTTGTGATTATTTCAGTGGATCAGATTGGAGGAACTATAAAGCCTTTTCTTCTCTTTCTGGTCCTTCCAGATATAACTTCAAGAACATTTAATTTAAAAGAACATTTTAGAAAGATTAATTCCAAGTCCACATTTTATGAAAGACTATGACTACTGAGCGTTGTCACTGCAGAATGAGAAAATTAGTCATCTTAACTTGTTACCCAATGCTTGAAAGTTGCTGTCTTTTCTACTGAGGTCATTGTTATTTTTCTTCCTTTTTGAAGCTTTGAACAGCAAAACATATATTATGTCAAATCTGTGTAGTATATGTTCTCTTAACATAGAAGAGTAAAGTAAAATGTATTGTTCGTCTTTAATCAACAAATCTGAGCCTATAGTAAAATCTGTCTTGTTACATAAAACATTCATTTTTTAAAAATGTTAGCTCTGTTACTGCAGTATGCTCAAATAGCAATACATAGCTCTTCATGTAGTTCCAATGCCAAGGAAGGAACTTGCAGTACACAGGGTGTCAGTATTTAGCTGGGAGGCCTTAAGCACTGAAATGATATTGTTCTCCAGAGCGTATCCCTGGAGATACTTGAAACCACTCAGGATTTGAACCTTCAACATGTTGACATTCTCATCTCCCCTCTGTAATCCATCCTTTAGTCCAAATTTTATACCTTTTGTGGACCACTTTGTGGCTGCCCTGCATGAATGGCAATATGGTGGGGAAGGCATGGGAGTTAGTGTTTAAGTAACTTTGAAGAGCTGGGCCAAGATGTTCTCTCTCTCCTCCACTTCTGACACTGTGTATGAGCCAGCCTCAATCTAAGTGGTGGGAGTACAAGTATTGTACTAGACTAGCTTTACCAGTGTTACTAGGAGCCCAAAAAAGTGGGCAGGGAGGCACAATGTAGTTCTATAGCTTGACTCTGCCCTTCTTCTGTACCTGCTAGCACAATGAACTGCGCATGGGAGCCTATGTTGCCTACCCTTTCCTGCTTCAGAATGCACTGCCTCAGAACCCCTGGAGAAATTCTGGCCCTTGCCTTCATTACATGCTTGGCTCCTTCCACTCTCATGACAGAAAGTTCCACTACTGTGGACAGATACCGCAGATGACCTCCCGCTGTGCTTCTGCAGATGTCCCTTCTTCTGCAGAAATAGGGGAGTTCTACAGCCCAGTGCAGGGAGAAGCCTGCTTTTCTACAAACACAGGTTGTTAAATTCTGCTGGGGTCCTCTGTCGGATTTGGTTGGGGAAAGAATTTTGGAGAAGCCTGGCTGGCTCGACTGTCACCACCCACGTACTCCAACTAGGGAACTGGAACTCTAGGGAAGGAATTCTGGTACAGGGGGCATGTATCAAGGGCTAAGCAGAACTACCCTGTTGGTTAGCGCAGACTCCTGTTTGTAACAATGCAGAGAGGAGCACTGGACCCTGAGTTCTCGAGCAACATGATTGCTAGAGAAACCAAAAATGTGATGGAACAATTTTGGGACACTAAGGTGTTTACCAGCTTTTTATGGACAATATGCTGCAAACTTGTCAAATTAGTGGAGTTACAGATGCTAAGGTTATTAATTTATGGTGTCAAATTGTAAATCATCATTTTAAATGCTGGGTCATCTTCTACTGATGCAGTGAAGACCACTGGCAATTTTCCCACCTCGGGTTGTTTTGAAGAAGTGACAGTTTTTTGCGCATCTTGTTTACAAACTTAGAAGGAAATTATAGCAGTTCCAAAAATATGCCAGGAAAGCTACCCAGGGCAATGTCTCATTTTCAACACTTAAAGGTCATTGCAATAATGAAAGACCAATATGCATTTTAATTGGTATATCTTAATATTAAAGGGAAAAATAGTTAGCTCTGTCACAAACATTAAAATGTATGGTTTCAGAGTAGCAGCCGTGTTAGTCTGTATTGGCAAAAAGAAAAGGAGTACTTGTGGCACCTTAGAGACTAAATACATTTGTTAGTCTCTAAGGTACCACAAGTACTCCTTTTCTTTTTATTAAAATGTATGTACAGTGCTAAGTGTGCCCCAGAGGCCTGATTTTGCAGGATGCTGAGCACCTTCAATACTCACGGCAGTCACTGGAAGTTGAAGGTGCTCAGTACTTGTAGAACATGCTCAGCAACCTGTAGGATGAGACCCTATACTCCCAATTCAGCAGTGCACTTAATCATGTGCTTAATGCTAAATCCCATTTAAATTAATGGGATTTAAGGATGTTCTTAACCCTAAACACATGTTGAAGGGCTTAACTAAACTGGATCCTATATGAACAGTATTCCTAGAAAATCATCATCCAGAAAGAGGCAGTATTCCTGGAAAAAATCATTCAGACAAGGCAAATGCAAGTGTTTCTGTAAACCACATGAATAAACTCTTCTGAGTGGCAAATGTGGGAAGGGGCTTATATCATTTTGCCTTTCTGTTGACAATAATGAAGGATCGCCAAAATTCAGCATATGCCAAAGAGATGCGAATAAACATCTGAAAGTGATGCCATGGTCTCTGTGAAGGAAAAATTCTCTGAAATACAAAAACACTTCCTGCAAAGTGGATTAGTGCAATGTAATGACTTTCAGTGTGATTGCAATTGGCATCCTGTACGGTAGGCTCAAATTAATGCAAAATCTAGTGCTGCTAGTGTAATTCCCTGCTTTAAAAAAAACCAACCAAACAGAAAAAACCTTGCCACTTTTAAGGTTCATTCTTGTATCATACCAAGAATAAAGAAATCTTTCCTTATTTTTTGCTAGACAAAAATTGAGGTTTTTCACCTAAAAAACTCAGCATTAAGTTTTTCATCTAAAATATATTAAGCTCCATATACAAATTGCCATCCTTACTCATTGAGGCCTAGCAATTTTCAGACACTTTCTGTAACTTGTAACTGCCCCGGAGATACAGAAACTCAGTCATCTATCTACTATGATACACGCTATAACTCTGATGTAAGGCTCTGAAGGTCCCAGTCCCTGGAGTGCATTGTTGCATCGTACTTATCTCAGAATATCTCACATCAGAAATGGAAATAATTTTTCATTTCTAAAAATGAATCTGAACATGTGGTAGATTTTTATGAGTCCCTAAATTGTATCGCACACAACCTCACCATGATAACTTTATGTTAATATTTTGGTATAAACTCTGGAAGTATACCCACATATATTGA
Source organism: Lepidochelys olivacea (assembly GCF_965140295.1). Lineage (NCBI taxonomy): Eukaryota > Metazoa > Chordata > Testudines > Cheloniidae > Lepidochelys > Lepidochelys olivacea. The sequence continues at coordinate 275,452,728 of NC_140411.1, forward strand.
GATATACAAATTGGGCAGGTAAATGGAGATTCTTGCTTTTAATTCTATTTGTTTTTTAAAGTCTGAACACACAGTAATTATTCAGTGACCTAACAGCTTGTTTCCTTTGCTTCAAAGGCTTCATTTGAGACAATCGTTTGTTTATTCTATTTGGTTTATTTCTCCCCTCCTCCGCCCCCATTTTTCTAACTCTTGTGGTTGATCTTAGAACTTTTTCACCTCAAAATCAAAACTCTCTCTCTCTCAGTTGAAAAGCTAATTCTTCCTTGATATAATGTAATTTCACTTTATCTCCATTGACATTTGAATTTGTATGCATTCATTAAACATGCAGATTGTATAAATAATGTGATCTGTATGTTAACAAAGGAAGCTTTCATGGCTCAGTAATTTTTTTTCTTGCTGTTGCTATAGCTAGGGGGAAATGTAGGCCTCTGCATTTTAAAAATGAACGGGTTGTGAAAATATCTTGCAAAATATATGCAACAGATTTAAGTTTTACTTTAACATTTATAATCACCACATGATTTGAAATTTAAGACTGTGTTCTGAAGACAGAATTTTGTATTAATATGAAAATAAACCCTGTATTGATAAAATACAATGTAAGATAAAAATGGATATACTTAGTCATTTTAAAACTACAGGCCAGAATTTTCAAACTTGAGTGATTAAAGCTTGGTAAATAGATATATATTTAGGCATATAAATAACTGGCCTGATTTGCAGAGCTTCTGACCATCCAGGAGTCCCATTGACTTCAAAATATTTGCCTACAGTTTATTTTATACCTCTTCTTTCTGAAATCACAGTAAGTGAATATATACCTTAATGAAAATAATCTAAAAGGAATCCTACCTGTCCTGTTGTCCTCCAGTCAGGCAAAATTCCCTTTGATTTCCTGGGATCAGTCCCATTGTAATGAGGTTTTTTTAAAAAATGTGTTTCTAAAGTGGCTAAATGAGTTGCTTATATAATAAGTTTTTTCTCAAGAGTATATCTGTTAAATCCCCCCCCCCCTTTCTGCAAATTGGGTAAACTAAGAAAAAGAGAAGACCAGCAGAGGGTCCTTAGTTCTGCCTTAAAATTGCTGAGCTATACATGTTGAAACACACATTGAAAAAATTCTAAAAAGAAGTGTTTGTATGTATACATATTTCATTCATGTATTTAGGGCAGCATTAGCTTGTTGCCTGACGTCCGTGCAGCCCCAATTCAGGAAAGAACTTAAGCATGTGCTCAATACCCATTGGACAAGTCTGCACTGCCTCTGGGAGTGAGCCTCCCAGCCCAGGTCTACAAACTTATATAGATGTTGTGGTTCCAGCTTTCAATCCCACACCCATCTCGCCCCCCTGAACTTCAGGTTGAACCGCAACAGCTACAAAGCTATTTTTAGAGCACAAGTGTGAGATCTGCTAGCACAATCTGTGGCCTTGGGCTGGGAGATTCCCTCCCAGATGCAATGTAGACATACCCTTTGACTTCAGTGGAAGTTAAACACATTCTTAAGTGCTTTCCGGATTTAGGGCCATTGTACCTAAGATTTTATACCATTAAGGCCAAACTGTCAAATCCTTTAAGATTCCTATATCAACACTTTATTTTCTATGTAAGGAGATTGCAACACACAGAAGCTTCAAAGGGAGCTGACGGGCTTGTGCACAGTGTGCGGGCACCAAAGGAGAAGATGTGCAAAAATCTAGTTGTATTGTGGTTGTGACCTTGGAGAGCGCACACATCATATTTTCAGAATAGTGCAGGTGCCACTCAGGCTAAGACTGCCCCACAGTTTTGGTTTAGGCAGGCAAAAGCCGGTAACTGGTGGTAGAGGTGGCCTTCCATTAACCCCCAGTGGCTGCTAGGCCATCCACTGCAGTTAGAGGTTAGCCCACACAACCACACATGAGAGAGGGCTAGGGTTAAGAGGTTGAGGAGCAAGGAGCCTACTTGTTCACAGGAGGATTAACGAGATGGGCAGGAGAGTGGGAGAGAAAGGCAGAATACGTTCTCCCTTCCCATCTCCATAGGGTCTGCAAGTAATGTGAGAGTCTCTATAAAAGAGTCTGTGTAAAGCCATCCTTGCTCTTATATCTCATCTCCTCCGCCCAGAACTACCATATCAGGTCTTACTGAAAAGGCAGAAAGCATAGCTTCCATGTTATGATGTTTCTTGTGCTGTGCTCAGGTCAAGCTGTTGTCTGATAGAGCTGGATAGAGTAATGAGGGTCAAATTAATTAAAAAATAAGAATAATTCATTCTGCTCACTTTTCTGCCCAAGCACATTGAAGTACTTCTAATGCTTTGTTGCTGCTGCGTATCTACTTACAGTGTTTCTGGATTCTTCCACCTACACCCAGGTAGTGGACTACACTCTCATTCCAGTTTGTTTCACAGTACTATATGCCACATATTTTAGACATGTCTTAGAACTTTTTTTAAAACGTATCAACCCTTGTTTTTTTAATCTAGCCTCCTACTTGTAAAACATGTACCTTCACTACCAGGAGTTAACACAAGGCTCAGAGAGAATCAGAAAAACCTTTAAATATGCAATCTGAAATACATTTTCTGTATGTAATTCTTCAGTTGTACATTCGCTCTAGGACTAAAGCAACTTTTAAATCCCATAAATTGGAAATCCCCCTTTCCAGTCGTGAAAAGCTCCCATTACTAATCCTGTAGGATCTGAAGACACCAAATTTTTTTGTCTCTCTTCATAAAAATGGTGGCTGTTTGAAGAAGCTGAGAATTTTGCAATGTTCTAAGATGCCTCAGGGGTAAATAGATTAATGGGCAGCATGGAGGTAAAATAGTCAGAGATGAGTGTTAAATATAATTTGTCACATGAATATTACCTCTAGAGGTTTGTTCCCTCCCTTTCTCACACAGAGCAATGACCTTAATTTGTAAATTTTAGCTAAGACAAAGTTACCTCAGTATCTGGAGTACTCCCAAAGGCAAAACGTTCATTACTGTGAGCCTGCTGCCGAAGCCTTTAAGTACAACAGGGGAAGGGCTCCAGTAGCGGGGAGGAAATGGGACACTACACTGCTAAAAATAGCAGTGTATGTTGGATCATATTAAAGAAGTTCTGTATTAAAATCACAAATGAGTTTGATTCTCCATATTTTAAATTCCAGGGTATTACTAAATAAGAGGTCGCTTGGTTTTTGGTACTGTTTCTCTCCCTCTATGTGTGAAACTTGCAAGCTGCTAATTGCATTAGTACATTCTAAGACAGAGTGTGTTCTCAAAGCAATTCACACAGAGAGAGACTCAAAGCAATACTCTGTAACAACAGAAACAGCACCCAGAGACTCCCTGCCCTTTTGTTGTATTAACAATTGTGATTAAAATAGAGATAGAGGATGTATGTGGTTGGATGCTTGGCGTGGATAATAACTGAATGATCAGGGAGGTGCCAGCCTAAGAATCCAGGGTCCATCGGCTGAAGAAGGCATCAAGTGGAAATAACAGATGACCCCTGGAGGGCAGACTGGAATCCACCCAACAGCCTCAAGAACGGGAGAACCAAAGAACAAGATAACATCTGGTAGCACGGAGCCGTCAGGAATGTGCCATCTGCTGATTGATTCAACAACAGCATGATGAAGCAATTCCCATAGACTGGCATAGGAAGAAACTCCTATAAAAATGGACTCTAGAAAATGAGAACTTTGGGGGTCTGATTCTGCAAACCAACTTCCAGGAGCATCAGATGAGCATCTGACAAGGCCCTGCTCCCTCCTCATGTCCAGGCCACCTGGCCAGTGGCTTGGCATGATCAACTCTAAGGCTGGTAACTATGATAACAACCTTGCAGAACCTGTGTGTGTGTTTGTATGAATGAATGTGTGAATAAATGTGAGATTGAATGGAATGTTATAGCTATAACTAACTGCTTACTATGATTCTTTCTGTATTCACAATAAATGTGATATTTTGCCTTTTCCCCTTTAATAAGATCCTGCTGGTTTTTAATTTATTGGTATAACATGTAGACAGGGAGGCACAGCTTGGTGACTAGAGAGCATGCAGGACATGGGCTTGCATACATACTCATATCCTCCATCTGTGTCTTTACTCTTCTTGCCTAAGAAGTCCCTTGCTGGCTACGCTGAGATATGCCACCTACTTGTCTCAATAGGTGGGGGAACTTAATGTGGCTGGCAGTGAAGTGGGACAGTCCCAGCAGCAAGGGAGGACACTTACTGAGGGACACCAGGTAGGTCCTCCCCACTCCCGGGAGTCTCTGGCACCCAGTGGTCAGCTGCGGGGGATGGGAGAAAGGCTGATTGGCCAGCATTCCCCAGTTTCCAGGATTTAACCTGGACTGGGGGCCCTATGGAGCCTCTTTCAGCTCTGACCCAGCAGCCCCCAACATACTAACCACAAACTAGGAATGGGAACCTGGCCTGACTGATGTTGTTGGTCTAGCTGTTTGCCCTTTTGGAAGGTCAGGAAGGAATTCTCTTTCCTATGGGCCAATTGGCAGAGGACTTGGGATTTTTTTGCCTTTCTTGCAGCACGTGCAAGCCACAGTAGGTTAGGTAGGAATGCACTTAGTACCTTAGGTACTTGGCTTGAGTTGTTTATTCATCACAACTTATGACTGGTTTCCAGTGTGGTTAAAAGGATAAAATGAACAGTTCCCAGAGGTAAAAGACCTGAAACTTGGTGATGGGCCTTGGGCTAATGGGATAGGATAAGACCTTGTGGCCATCATGGGCTGAGGTCCCCACACTCTGTCCCTGTTATGGAGAGGAGGGTGCTAGGACTCTGAGACCTGAGTTCTGAAGGACAGGCTGAGTTACAGATTATATGGTAGGAAGCCCTGTAACACCTTCACTCAAACCAGTTAAATGCTTGTTATAGGGGAGTATGGGTGGGTAGCACCCCTCCCACGTGCTAAAGTTGCACCCTGCCACTTAATTCCATGTATGCATCTGTCCTCATTTTGCTGCTGTGTCCACATCGATTATACCTGTCCTGGCAGGGATATGCTGGCATGCACTCTACACGCCACCAAAAGAAGCATGCCTTTCCCTGCTGTTTCCCCCCACCAGAGCCTTTCCTCATCACAGTGAAAGGCCCTGGCAGCTGCTGAAGCCTTTCCCAGCTGCCTCCCCTCTGCCAGAGCCTTTCACTGGCACATGTAGCTACACACTGCAGTGTGGACACAGCTTGCTTTTAACTGCGGTGTGTAGCTACACATCCCATACCTGATGCCACCAGTGGTGTATAATGTAGATTTAGCTAATGAGTCAGACTGCATTTTTCTACATCTAGTGACGATAATGAGGAATGCCTTATGTGTGTTTCTATACAAATGCTGGGACTCATTAATATGTTACTACATGTATTTCAACAGTAGTGGTGGTTGGATACTGCAATACCACGTACAGTATATAGAGTTAAATCAGGTTTGAGTTGTTTTATTTTGGGGGGGGGTTGGTTCCTGCCCCACCCCCTTCCTCCTTGGTGGTATTTCCTACAGTCCTTGTAGCAAGAGTAAAATTATATAATGGGGGTGGAGGGGAAGATTTATCATTTTAGCTTGCTAATTATTAAACAACTAGTGTTGGTCAAAGAACGGGGGGAAATATACAAGCTTTTCCCTCATTCTTTGCCAAAATTTGATATAGACACAAACGTTGAAATTTCACATTTTAAAAAACGTCAACCAGCTCTATTAATAAACATGTATATTACAGTAGGGTTCAGATAATCCAACCAGGATCAGGGCCTGGGCCCCGTTATGCTAACCACTATACAGGCATGAAGATGCTGTCCCTGCGCCAAAGAGCTTACAAAAAGACAAGTGACATACAAAATGGTTGGGTGAGAAGGCTACAAACAAACATTCAGTTTTATGCCAATCCTCCCATTTGTTCTACCATCACCAAATGTAAATGATGGGAAGGCAACAGAATTTAGGATGGCAAGTACTGTATGAACAGCAGCAGTCTCTTGCAATACTTCTCCTAAACTGTATTTACCAGACTGTGTACCCCACAATGAATGGTTCCAGCACTGGGTGAGATCCTGGTGACATTGAAGTGAATGGCAAAGCTCCCATTAACTTCAATGGGGCCAAGATTTCATCCTTTGTGTCTGCACATACTGCTTTAAGTGTGTTTAGTAAATGAGAGTTGAATCTGATGAGCAGAAGTTACACAGGAAGGTTAACCCTCTTTTTAAATGAAAGGAACAACATCTTATTTTAAATTAAGAACATAATAAATCAAACCTTGACTACTGCACATATACAGTATTATATTCTGGATATTTTTTAAATGAAAAGGCTATGAAGCTAACGATACCCATTCTCTCACAAAACAAATCCAGAGCCGATGAAAAAAGAAAAGCAGTCAGAAATGAACTCTGGACTGCCTGTTCCCTACATATTATAAGTGTGTTTCTTTTAGAGGCAGATACTAACAAGGAAGATACTCACCAAGTCCAATGAGCGATGCGAAACAGTGTTGAACATTTTTTTAAGTTTAAAAGTTTATTTAAAAAATAATGATTCTAGTGTAGTAAAATGTTGCCTTTGAAACTTTCCAGGCTTGACAAATCATCTTGACAGCGCATCACACCCTGTTACATCAGCATATTAGGTAAGGCAGTGTGACAAAGTAACAGGCCATGACAGGCCAATCAGACTGACCTGAGAGCGTTCTGCAGCCTTGAATACTACTACGCTTATTTCTGAATGTCAAAATGAATAAGGACCAAATTTCCAGTGCTACTTGTACTTACCCACAAAGGAGGTTGTAGTTCGTCTACAGGTTGGTGTCTGTTTTCACCTTAGTGCTTTGAGAATTAGAATACAGCCATGGATGGCCTAGGTCTGGGGTGTGCTTAGACATTTTGGTTGCACTCACAAAAATGGGATTTTGAAGAGGGGCTTTTGTGTGCCCTTCAGTTAAATAGCTCACGTCTTTGCTCCTCTCCAGGCCCTTTGCATCTCCAAGTGGCACTGATTCAGTTTTTCTTTGTAGTTGTGAAACTACAAGGTAGTTCTTGACAGGGTAGATTAGTTTGTTTTATTTCACTTGTTTGGGACAAACTGTAATTGACTCAGCTTCACATGACTCTGACCTCATTTACATTACATTTTATACCAGTGTATCTTTGAATTCAGTGGAGTTATTCCTGATTTACACTAGTTTACATGAGGACAGAATCAGGCCCGTGTGTGTGATACATTTATTAGAACAAACTAAATATAACAGTAATACCATGTGGTTATAGAAAAGCATAACTGAATTAGTAAAGAAATAGATATGCTACTAATTAATAGTTATGAGAAGGAGATTATCTCCATTAATTTTTTAAGTTTCCATGAAAGCCTAAAGTGTCAGGAAGAAGTTCCTGTTACAGTTGAATTTTAAAAAGACCTTTTAAAAATTAAAATTCAGCAGATTAATCATCACCTTGGTGGCCTTGGAGCTCATTTGGAGGGGCGCTGAAGTAGTCTGAAGAGTTTAGAGTAATTCTGTTTCCAGAAACAGCAGCCTCATTTCTTTCCAAATTAAATATATTCTCTCTCAATGCAGAACTAAAGAAGTTACTATCAGTTTCTTAAGCAAATAACATAAAAAAGAGGAAAAGACTGTATTTGAGAATCTATAACACTGTTTCTTGCTAGTTACTAGACATTAATTTTGATTTCCCTCAATTTATTTTGTAACTAGACATTGTGCTGAAGCAACTGATAAGATCTAAAATTTCAAGAATTGCGTTATATGGTGCCATTGTAAATAGCAGTATTATTTGCGTACACTGACTGTAAACACATTGTGCCAATGTAGCTGCAGACTTTGAACCTGCTCAAAGCCCATTGAAGTTGATGGAAATCTTTCCATTGACTTCACTGGGCTTTGGATCAGGCCTTTTTTCTCTGTACTGCTCCACTGATTTCAGTGGGCTGCATGGAGTATGAACCGTGGCAGAATGTGGCACTTATTTGGCGTCTTTAATCTCTTTTTAATTTTTGGTATACTTCTTTTGTTAAAAGTTATGTAGCGTGACTAAAAGCTTGCAAGGGCAATGGGAATCCCTGCTGTGCTCCTTTTATTTACAGAAAGCAAAGTGGACACCAGGAGACCCTCTTGGGTAACAGATATCTTGATGTCATTAAAGAGCATCTTAGCCCAATTATGAAAATATTCTTCAAACAGGCTAGACTTGATTTCTGCTGCATTTTTCTGGTTTTACTCTGGTGCCATTCCATTACTCCAGTCAGTGGTGAATCAAGCCCCTTTTCTGCATCCAGTATTACAGCTATCACTTCATTACTTTTATTCTGAATTATACTAATGAGGTCAAGGACAAGTCATATTATTTTTTGAGTGCCTCATTCTTATGAATCCTGTTTGAATCTCATGAATCGATTTTGGTTAGGATCAACTCTAATAATTTTTGTTATTACGTGTGTGAGTATTTTGCAGGCTGCATTAATTCAGAAAATTGCCCTACAGTTACTGTGGTTTCCCGTATCTTACCAGGTTTCAAAACAACAAAAATAATTGCACTCCTAATAGAGGCAGGCAACTTTTCCAAATGCTGCATTATACATGTTACAATAAATGCCCCCAAAGACTTTCCTAGCTGAATTTTATTAATATTTTAGTGAAGTGTCAGATCTGGTATTTCCCTGCTGCACAGATCATCACTTACATTCTGGACTATTTTAGTTGAGTTTTCTAAAATGTACTTTTAGATGCTTGCTATCTTAAAACTCTGTATATATTTAAAGAAATCACTGAGTTGAATCCTGATGGGGTGGATATCCTCTGAATGCAGTTTTTCACAGTAGGCCTCTCATTTCTTTTCCATCTCGATGTTATTACATATGCCTTTTCTTCCACTTTTATGGAAGCTGGTAATATTATTTTTTCAAAATCAAAGTTTTAGTGAACCAAACTACTTGGATTAGGAAGGGGAGAAAGATTTGTCTATAAAAGGGTATTTTTTCTGGAAAGATCATCTCAAATTCCCTTTTTAAATGGGGGAAAAAAAGGTAGAATATGTTTAAATAAACCTTTTGTTATAGAACACTTCTATCTTTTAATCGCTGTTAAGAGGGTACAATAAAAGAAAGAGAAACATTGATAGAAAACTCCATTACATCCCTACCTACTTTTAGTATTGATGCAAAAGAAACAAAGTGATTTTAATACTCTATAATTTCTTATATGGCTGTTTTTAATTAACAATTTTTCCTTTCCTGCTTCTTTCTTTGTTTCTTCACTTTAATAAACTTTCATATTTAGAAATAATTTTGATGCATGTGATAGGTCATTGTAAGAATCTGTCATTAAATACTGAGCACTTATTAATGGTCACAGGGTAATATTCTCTGAAGTGATACGTTCAGTTTGCACCACGTCATTGGATTAATCTCATCCCCAAACTGGCTTAACTGGCTAAAGGGGAGTCAGTTCAGTGAAAGAATGATGCTGACATAGAATACACCTGATGAAGGAAGAGTGGCCATTCTGATTCCTGCCTGTATTTTGACGAACTATGGTCATTGAAGTCTGGCATAACTCAGAGAAGCACTCAAGCTGCTTTAACATGGCACAAGTTTGATCAGCCCTGCACAGAGCAGTATCAGGGGAATGCAATGGCAAGCTTGGGGTATGTCTACATTGTAAGCGGGAACTGTGAATGCAGCATATGTAGCCATACCCAAGCTAGGTTTGATCTATCTAGATCAAAGCTAGCATGAATAACAATATCCATGAAGCTGTGGATGCAAGCTGAGCTCTGCCTGCCTGGAACCCTGGGTTCATATCACTGGGATGTATGCAATTTGGCCACATCCCTGGATCTAGCAGACTCTAGAATTCAGAGTGGATCTAGCCGCATCTAAATTCCCTGGATCCAGCGGATTCTGACTTTAAAGTGGAAATAAGGTATAAAATTTTAATGGTGAGAGAGTAATTCATTAGTGGAACAATTTATGGATCATGGTGGATTCTCCATCACAGACCATTTTTAAATCAAGATTGGATGTGTTTCTAAAAATATGCTCTATTTATTTCTAAAAGATATGCTCTAATTATTTTAGGGAAGTTTTGTGGCCTCTGTTATACTGGAGGTCAGGCTATATGATCACAATGGTCCCTTCTGGCCTCGGAATCTATTAATCTAGCTGAAAATATAATCAGTAGTTCTAAAACTTTGTAACTGTATTTCAAAAGGGTAATTGTCATAGGCCCAGATGTTGGTCTCAAAGTGACAGATATAGCAATATCTTGCAATATCCTTGGGAGACCTTTAAGTACCTTTGGGGCCCAGTGTATAAAATGAATGGTTTATGTATTATTATGGGCTGATACTGTATGCAGCTTCTCTAGGGGTAGATATGATTTGAGTCCTGGGAGTTCAAAAGATTATATTGAGAAATGTGCCAGACAAGAATGGACTTTTGGGGCAATGCATGTGAAATGAATTTTTTGGAGAGGTTAATGCAATTTTCCCACCTCTGGTTATGCAAAAACCCCAATCTTTTGAAACTATGCCACAAGAATTGGGTTTTTGTCTGCTTACCTGTTCCCTGAGACTAGATATCAAAAGCCAGAGCTGTATACAGAAACAGATGAACTGTCCAGCTGGCTGTTATGGTTCTGATTCTGAAACAGTTATGAACCTGTAACTATAAGGAAAACCTGTGTGTGGGTTTTGAAGGACTGAAACCTACCAGAGCCTGAGCTTGGAGTTGCGGTGACCTCTGGTAAGCTTTTTAACTCATGTGTTTTTTATTTTTATTGTTTTAACATGTTTTCTCTGTAATGCTTTCACCTTAAGAATAAATGTGCTTGCTTAAAAAGAGATGTGGCAATTATAGCAATTCATAGCCTTCAGAGAGAAAGCAAAATGCAGAGACTGGCTGTTTAGGCAGTCTGGCTTACTGGGGATATCACAGTGTAGGCAGAGAATTGTGCAGCCTAAAAAAACCATGGTCAGGAGGGAGAAAGATGTGGGTTCTTCCCATGATAGATGATGGCTGAGGAGCCAGGTGCCTAGAGTAGGTGCTCTTGACCGTCCATATTTTTATAATTATAACTCTCTCTACTGCAGAAAATAGAGCTACTCCATATTTACACAGGTGTAAATGAGATTAAACTGGTGCATTAAATCAATCCTTAAAAAGCACTTTTATACTCTAAATGATATTAAGACATTACCACGAAGAAAGAAACTGTAAACAACTGGATATCACTTCCTGATATCTAGACATTTACAATCATGTAACAATTAACCTTCCAGCCACTGAGCAGCTCCTCCTCTGAGGTGCAGAGCACTTCACTTCCCCCTGAGATTAGAGGGAGTTGAATGTGCCCAATACTTCACAAGAGACACTTGCAATCATTACGACCAAGCCCTGATGCACTATAATGAAGGAATGAGAAATAAAGGTTGCCTTCCCGTAGCCTGTGCTCTTATAAATAATCCTTATGCAAGTAGTCCTACTGAAGCAAATCGAACTATTTGCAAAAGGCATACTAACTTGAATAAAAGTTGTATGAATGGACTGTGAAGGAGCTTCAATGCTTTGAGCTACACAGTATATATATTATTATTCATTTTGTTATAAGGAAGTGGTTATTTTTGTTGCTATTTGTTGGGGTTTCATTTATTACCTACAGCTAAAGCATCTATCTAGAAAAGCATTCGAAACTACTCTAATGGATTGCCTTACAACAATTTATCTTCTAGATTTGATGCTCTAGATATCTCTTGACTTGTTGACAAGCTTACTGGAATATCACATTACACTCACTGTTGTTAGATTCATGTTCTATTTTTTATCTTTACATACAATTCTGTTATAGCACATCAAATGTCAAGAAATTTCCATTTCTTAAATTGCTTATCTATCTTTACTTGCCTTTATATTTTATGTTATTTTTGCGTTAGTTCATTGAATCTTCTTATAGGTTTTTTTATGCCTATTGGCTTTCCAGTCTTCTGCTGTTTCCATAGTTGCTAGTGATTTTTAGGGTAACTTGGTAATTTGTTCCTTCATGCTTTTTTTAAAGAAGTAATAAATACAGTAATTCTTAATATTTGAGAAATTTTTAGCATCTCTAAAGTTTCTTTTTAGAGTTGCTATTATCTTTTAACAGATCTCTCAGCTTTATCTTGTAAATAAGCCTTGTTAAAATGCAGTGTATAGACAATAAAAAGATGATGTATGCTTTTATTTAAAAAAAAAAAGTTAAGAGTTTTTTATAAATCTTTTTCTGCTTGCCTCGCAGTGTGTTCATGAGCCCAGAGTGGCAGCAGCCACACTGAATAGTTTCAACACATTCACAGGTTTATGTTTCTGTCAGGAACGACTGATATAATAGCTCCAAGCACTTAGGGGCAGAGTTTGCATTATAAAAAGAGAATTACAGTGGGTAAGCAATTTAATGCATCACATTACATGAAATATGCTAAATTTTAAGTAAAGAGACATGAAATGCCTTCTTTTTAATCACTGAAAATGGAACTAAAAATTCATGTTAGACATTAAGAAAAATAATTAAGGTAAAATAATTGATAAACATGTTTTTGCAATTCCTGTTTTGTGCAGCTAATGGCTTTGATAACCCAAATAACACTGACATTAGCACACAAGATTAGCAAATGTGTATACTAGTCTGATACTTTGGCATGTCTGCACTGTTGAATACAAACGTCTTGTGAAAAAAAGGCAGAATTTACAAAGGCTTCAATTTAAAATGTGTAGCAAGACATGATTTTTATATTTTTGATTGCCTAGATGAATTATAATGAAGACTAGTTTTTTCATATCCCAGACCATTAGATGGACATAAAATGTAACTACTGCTACTCTTCAAAGGATGGATTCTTCATAAATGAATCACCATACCATTTTTACTTTGAAATCTATTTCAGTTATCTTTGAAAGCTTCCTCATGCTTATCTGATGCATTCATTTATATTCAGTGTTATTGAAGAAGAGCTCTGTGTAATCTTGAAACCTTGTGTCTCTCACTAACAGAAGTTGGTCCAACAAAAGATATAACCTCACCCACCTTGTTTCTCATATACCTTTATATTCATTCTCAACAAAGCAAGCACATTATTTAATAGTAGATTTTCCTGGAATATAAATATAAAATGAGAAATGAAATAGAGGAAAAAGATGTAATAGTTATCATTAAACAAAGTTAGGACCAAATCTTGCTTTCCTTACTTATCTAAGTAAAGCAAGCTGCATTTGCCCCAGGACACCTTCTCTTTCACAAGGGGAGAGGAGCATCTTTGATAGATATGGCAGGAGAAGGTGAAGAGGTGGTGGAAGGGCTGTATCCTTGTCACCTCTCCATCCTACTGAAGCTCCATTGGGATCCAGATCCCTGGGATTGGTGGGGCTGGGACTTGGCTTCTTTCTATTAACCCTTCCCCTCCCTCTTATTAAACCTGCTAAGCAAAGGCGTGCAAGTTACTACAGACCAAATGCACAGATGCGTTGTCCTAAATTCTTAAATGATCTGGGCAGTAGGGCTTTTTCTTGTAGGAGCTTTCCTGTGTCTATTTTAGGTGTAAATGTAGTTCCAATCACTATAGTCTGAGGTGCTCTGAATAGGCCACAGAAAACTGGAGGGTGAAAAAAGGATTGCAATGCAAAGGCTAGGGACTTTTTGCAGATCACTGAGGATCCATGAGTTTAGGTTGCTGAACTCCTGACCCCTTATGCAGTGGAAGATCTTGGGGAGACCTGACTCTAGTGTAGAATCCTGAGGAAGAATCTGCATGAGTTGGGATTGAGTTTGTGTTCTCCATACAGGAAAAACATGGTATAGGCACATGGAGCCCGGAATATAGAAAGAGGTGTAGGTTGGTTTGCCAGAGTGGGTTCATGATACTGTATGGTTCATTTAATAGAATCATAGAAAATTAGGGTTGGAAGAGACCTCAGGAGGTCATCTACTTCAAAGCAGGACCAACGCCAATTAAATCATCCCAGCCAGGGATTTGTCAAGCTGGTCCTTAAAAACCTCTAAGGAAGGAGATTCCACCATCTCCCTAGGTAACCCATTCCAGTGCTTCACCACCCTCCTAGTGATATAGTGTTTCCTAATATCCAACCTAGATCTTCCTCACTGCAACTTGAGACCATTGCTCCTTGTTCTGTCATCTGCCACCACTGAGAACAGCCGAGCTCCATCCTCTTTGGAACCCCCCTTCAGGTAGTTGAAGGCTGCTATCAAATCCCCCCCTCACTCTTCTCTTCTGCAGACTAAACAAGCCCAGTTTCCTCAGCCTCTCCTCATAAGTTATGTGCCCCAGCCTCCTGATCATTTTCGTTGCCATCTGCTGGACTCTCTCGAATTTGTCCACATCCTTTCTGTAGTAGAGGGCCCAAAACTGGATGCAATACTCCAGATGTGGCCTCACCAGTGCTGAATAAAGGGGAATAATCACTTCCCTCAATCTGCTGGCAGTGCTCCTACTATTGCTGCCCAATAGGCCATTAGCCTTCTTGGCAACAAGGGCACACTGCTGACTCGTATCCAACTTCTCATCCACTGTAATCCCTGGGTCCTTTTCTGCAGAACTGCTGCTTAGCCAGTCGGTCCCCAGCCTGCAGTGGTGCATGGGATTCTTCCATCCTAAGTGCAGGACTCTGTACTTGTCCTTGTTGAACCTCATCAGATTTCTTTTGGCCCAATCCTCCAATTTGTCTAGGTCACTCTGGACCCTATCCTTACCCTCCAGTGTATCTATCTCTCCCCCCAGCTTAGTGTCATCCGCAAACTTGCTGAGGGTGCAATTTATCCCATCATCCAGATCACTAATGAAGATGTTGAACAAAACCAGCCCCAGGACAGACTCCTGGGGCACTCTGCTTGATACCGGCTGCCAACTAGACATCAAGCCGCTGATCATTACCCATTGAGCCTGATGATCTAACCAGCTTTCTATCCGCCTTATAGTCCATTCATCCAATCCATACTTCTTTAACTTGCTGGCAAGAATACTGTGGGAGACTGTATCAAAAGCTTTGCTAAAGTCAAGGTATATCACGTCCACCACTTTTCCCCATACCCACAGAGCCAGTTATCTCATCATAGAAATCAATCAGGTTGGTCAGGCATGACTTGCCCTTGGTGAATCCATGTTGACTGTTTCTGATTAGCTTCCTCTCCTCCAAGTGCTTCAAAATGATTTCCTTGAGGACCTGCTCCAGGATTTTTCCAGGGACTGAGGTGAGGTTGACTGGTCTGTAGTTCCCTGGATTCTCCTTCTTCCCTTTTTAAAAGATGGGCACTATATTTGCCTTCTTCCAATGATCCGGGACCTCCCCTGATCACCACAAACTTTCAAAGATAATAGCCAATGGCTCTGCAATCACATCAGCCAATTCCCTCAGCACCCTTGTATGCATTAGGTCTGGACTCATGGACTTGTGCATGTCCAGCTTTCCTAAATAGTCCTTAACCTGTTCTTTCACCACTGAGGGCTGCTCACCTCCTCCCCATACTGTGTTGCCTAGGACAGCAGTGTGGGAGATGACCTTGTCTGTGAAGACCAAAGCAAAAAAAGCATTGAGTACTTCAGCTTTTTTCACATCATCTGTCACTAGATTGCCTCCCCCATTCATTAAAGGTCCCACACTTTCCCGACCTTTTTCTTGTTACTAACATAGCTGTAGCAACCCTTGTTGTTACCCTTCACATCCCTTGCTAGCTGCAATTCCAGTTGTGTTTTGGCCTTCCTGATTACACCTCTGCATGCTCGAGCAATATTTTTATACTCATCCCTAGTCATCTGTCCAAATTTCCTTCTCTTGTAAGCTTCCTTTTTGTGTTTAAGATCACCGAAGATTTCACTGTTAAGCCAAGCTGGTTGCGTGCCATATTTGCTATTCTTTCTGCACATTGGGATGGTTTGTTCCTGTGCTCTCAATAAGGCTTCTTTAAAATACAGCCAGCTTTCCTGGATTCCTTTCCCCTTCCCCTCATTTCCCAGGGGATCCTGCCCATCAGTTCCCTAAGGGAGTCAAAGTCTGCTCTTCTGAAGTCCAGGGTCTGTATTTTGCTACTCTCCTTTCTTTCTTTTGTGAGGATCCTGAACTCAACCATCTCATAGTCACTGATGCCCAGGTTGCCACCCAATTCTACTTCACCTACCAATTCTTCCCTGTTTGTAAGCAGCAGGTCAAGAGAAGAACGCCCCTTGGGTGGTTCCTCCAGTAGTTGCACCAGGAAGTTGTCCCCAACACTCCTTGTTTTGTCCTCAAAAACTTCCTGGATTGTCTGTGCATTGCTGTATTGCTCTCCCAGCAGATGTCAGGGTGATTGAAGTCCCCAACCAGGGCCTGTGTTCTAGAAACTTCAGTTGTCCAAAGAAAGCCTCGTCTACCTCATCCTCCTGGTCTGGTGGTCTATTGTACACACTCACCACAACATCACACTTGTTGCTCTCACTTCATTTCAGAAAATGTGCTTTTTTTAATTTAGAAAAATAAAGATTTTTGATCAGTCTCTGTGCAGTGACTATAGCAAGCTGGGTATATTACCCAAACTTAATGGAGTCTGATTTAAGGAAAGCCCTTTTTAAAAATGTAAGCCTTGACTGTATAAAAAAAAAATCCAATGTCTACTTCTGGCATAGCAGGTAAGGGGGTGGTATTGCTCCTCTAGGGCTTGAATCCAATAAGAGGCTGAATATGTTTTAGAATCTGTCTCTGCCACTAATTTCAAAGAGAGAATTATTGTTAGTAAAATGCAATCATTTGAATCTTGTGAGGCTGGATTAATAATACATTAGAGGTTGATCATGAAGAGATCTTTGGTAAAGTAGAAAAATGGTTTTTCCACTGCAGGAACGACAAAATTAATATTCCTTTTCTAAGGTGAAAGGAAAAAATATTCTGGAAACTCTGCATCTTTTCCATAAATTATGGATTTGGTACGGCTCATCACTATTCTTACTCTATGTATTGCTAAACAAAGGCATGTCTGCAAGAATCTTGTTGGCGTTTCTTCTAGAGCTGTTTAGCCAGCCAGGGAGACTCTTCTTATATATATAAAAATTAGACGTTTGAACTATTTATAATGCTGATCAAAGTTGCATTTAGATTACACCTTATCCTTTTACAGAGGACGAATATGTGTTAGTTATTAACAATAGTGAAAATACTGTTCCATGGTTTGGGGTTTTTTCCAGCTTGCTAAACTTAAGAAAAACACCTCTTGACCTGTTTCAGAGTAACAGCCGTGTTAGTCTGTATTCACAAAAAGAAAAGGAGTACTTGTGGCACCTTAGAGACTAACCAATTTATTTAGCTCACGAAAGCTCATGCTCAAATAAATTGGTTAGTCGCTAAGGTGCCACAAGTACTCCTTTTCTTTTTACCTCTTGACCTGTTTCCTATTTCACTTTTAGCAGTGTAAATTGGAGGTAATTCAATGGAAGTTAATGGTATTGTACTGTTGTAAAACCAACATAAGATCAAAATCAGACCCTCTAGTTTTAGAGTATGTGGCTAGGCCAAAGAACATAATTAGTATTAAATCAGACACAAGATGCTAGGGTGGTTTCTCCTTTTACAGGAGATTCAGAACAAATTCAGAAGGAGCTAATCTAGGAGGACTCAAGTTTGGGGAGAAGACTTGCTTAGACTTGTTTTATTGTTCATTTACATAATCTATTAAAGCCCCAGGAAGGGACTGAGTTTTGAGCCTTCACCGTGAAGCATGTGGGAAGATCATTTGACTACACTTGCTTTTTACATTTCAGAAAGATAATTATGCCTGTAAGTCAGATATTATTGACAGAGGTTATTTTCTTCCACCTATTTCTCTCTCGTTACCAAGTTGTGGATTTCTGTAACATACTGGGCACTGAAAAAAACTCCAGCAAAGCAAAGTGACTTAACATAGGCAAATAATTCATGTCAGCCTTGTGAGAAGAGGCTTAATATTTCTGTTTGCTTTGTTGTTTTATGCACAGCATCATGCTAGTAACTGGTTATTCTGCTGCCAGTGATTCATATATGACATGTCTATTTCTCTATTCTCTGATATTTTGTTTAACAGTCAATAAAAGGTAAGCACTGTACATGCCTTTTCTAAGAACTTGTCAGGCCTATTCAGCAATCTGGTTACTACTCTTCTCCAGTCATCTCTGTCTCTAATATGAACAATAGCAAACAAGAATTTCTCTTAAAGCGTGGCTGTAGTCAGAAATGTGATGCTGTAAAAAGACTTGTGGTATTCCATCAGAGGTGAAAGTAAGCAGGTCCGGTCCGGTGTACTGGCAAGAGCCAGGACGCTGTGCCAGACTGGACTGGTTTCCCCAGAAAGCAGCCAGAGCCCTGGGCCCTTTCAAGCACCACCCGAGCCCTGCTGCCGGAGCCCCTTGGTAGTGGCGGCAGGGCTCCAGAGATAATTTAAAGGGCCTGGAGCTCCACTGCGGTAGCGGCGGCCAGAGCCCAGGGCCCTTTAAATCACACCTGAGCCCCAGGGCTCCCTCTGCAGCTGGTAGCTCCAGTGGTAATTTAAAGGCCTGGGCGCTCCCAGCTGCAGCCGGAGCCCTGGGGCCTTTAAATCTTGATTTACCCCGTCTGTTCTGGTTGAGGCCACGCCTCTTCTGGTCGAGGCCACGCCCCCTGCTCAGGACTCCGGAGTACCGGTAAGTCCTTTAACTTACTTTCATTCTGTGTTTGTTCAATTCCCAAGCAAACTTGCTCAGTTTATAAATCCAATGGCCTTTCAAGCTGCCAGAGTTCCAAACTCTACTTAGGTTCTGTTCTATTAATTTAAATGGAATAAATAAGCCCAGTGAGGCTTACGTCTTGCAAACTGCTCTGAGGAAGCTCATAGTAGGAAGGTGATATGGAAGGGGGGGGTTCAGCTGTTGTGACCTGCACTGGATGTGCCATGTTTGTCTTTCTTCCACAGGACAGAAGCGACTTTGTCTGTACAAAGTGCAAGCTGGTCTCCATATTGGAAGAGAAGATTGAAGGTCTGGAGCAACAGATAACAACCCTGCGTTGCATACGGGAAACTGAGGATTTCCTGGACGAAACTCAGGATAGGCTTCTAGGGGCACAAAGCTCTACAGATATAGAGCAGGTTGCACAGAGGAGGCAAGAGACCAGTGAAGAAGCTTGGCAACATGTGACCTCCAGAAGAGGTAAGCGGAATGTCCGGGTTCCAGTAACACAGACACAGGTAACTAACCGCTTTCATGTTCTCTCCACAGGTATCGTTGCGGAGAGTGGACCAGATGATATGTCTGGGGCGAGAAAGCAGAAGGAGACTCCGCTGGTTGGAAGGCATGAGATGCACTGTCCTGAGGTTGGGGGTTCCACGACCACCACCCCCAAGAGGAGAAGGCGGGTGGTGGTGGTCGGGGACTCTCTCCTCCGGGGGACTGAGTCATCTATCTGCCGCCCTGACCGGGAAAACCGAGAAGTCTGCTGCTTGCCAGGGGCTAAGATTCGTGATGTGACGGAGAGACTGCCGAGACTCATCAAGCCCTCGGATCGCTACCCCTTCCTGCTTCTCCACGTGGGCACCAATGATACTGCCAAGAATGACCTTGAGCGGATCACTGCGGACTATGTGGCTCTAGGAAGAAGAATAAAGGAGTTGGAGGCGCAAGTGGTGTTCTCGTCCATCCTCCCCGTGGAAGGAAAAGGCCTAGGTAGGGAGCGTCGAATCGTGGAAGTCAACGAATGGCTACGCAGATGGTGTCGGAGAGAAGGCTTTGGTTTCTTTGACCATGGGATGGTGTTCCATGAAGGAGGAGTGCTGGGTAGAGACGGGCTCCATCTTACGAAGAGAGGGAAGAGCATCTTTGCCAGCAGGCTGGCTAACCTAGTGAGGAGGGCTTTAAACTAGGTTCACCGGGGGAAGGAGACCAAAGCCCTGAGGTAAGTGGGAAAGCGGGATACCGGGAGGAAGCACAGGCAGGAATGTCTGTGAGGGGAGGGCTCCTGCCTCATACTGGCAATGAGGGGCGATCAACAGGTTATCTCAAGTGCTTATATACAAATGCACAAAGCCTTGGAAACAAGCAGGGAGAACTGGAGGTCCTGGTGATGTCAAGGAACTATGACGTGATCGGAATAACAGAGACTTGGTGGGATAACTCATATGACTGGAGTACTGTCATGGATGGTTATAAACTGTTCAGGAAGGACAGGCAGGGCAGAAAAGGTGGGGGAGTAGCACTGTATGTAAGGGAGCAGTATGACTGCTCAGAGCTCCGGTACGAAACTGCAGAAAAACCTGAGTGTCTCTGGATTAAGTTTAGAAGCGTGTGCAACAAGAGTGATGTAGTGGTGGGAGTCTGCTATAGACCACCGGACCAGGGGGATGAGGTGGATGAGGCTTTCTTCCGGCAGCTCACGGAAGCTACTAGATCGCATGCCCTGATTCTCATGGGTGACTTTAATTTTCCTGATATCTGCTGGGAGAGCAATACAGCGGTGCATAGACAATCCAGGAAGTTTTTGGAAAGCGTAGGGGACAATTTCCTGGCGCAAGTGCTAGAGGAGCCAACTAGGGGGGGTGCTTTTCTTGACCTGCTGCTCACAAACCGGGTAGAATTAGTGGGGGAAGCAAAAGTGGATGGGAATCTGGGAGGCAGTGACCATGAGTTGGTTGAGTTCAGGATCCTGACGCAGGGAACAAAGGTAAGCAGCAGGATACGGACCCTGGACTTCAGGAAAGCAGACTTCGACTCCCTCAGGGAACGGATGGCCAGGATCCCCTGGGGGACTAACTTGAAGGGGAAAGGAGTCCAGGAGAGCTGGCTGTATTTCAAGGAATCCCTGTTGAGGTTACAGGGACAAACCATCCCGATGAGTCGAAAGAATAGTAAATATGGCAGGCGACCAACTTGGCTTAATGGTGAAATCCTAGCGGATCTTAAACATAAAAAAGAAGCTTACAAGAAGTGGAAGGTTGGACATATGACCAGGGAAGAGTATAAAAATATTGCTCGGGCATGTAGGAATGTTATCAGGAGGGCCAAATCGCACCTGGAGCTGCAGCTAGCCAGAGATGTCAAGAGTAACAAGAAGGGCTTCTTCAGGTATGTTGGCAACAAGAAGAAAGCCAAGGAATGTGTGGGCCCCTTACTGAATGAGGGAGGCAACCTAGTGACAGAGGATGTGGAAAAAGCTAATGTACTCAATGCTTTTTTTGCCTCTGTTTTCACTAACAAGGTCAGCTCCCAGACTGCTGCGCTGGGCATCACAAAATGCGGAAGAGATGGCCAGCCCTCTGTGGAGATAGAGGCGGTTAGGGACTATTTAGAAAAGCTGGACGTGCACAAGTCCATGGGGCTGGACGAGTTGCATCCGAGAGTGCTGAAGGAATTGGCGGCTGTGATTGCAGAGCCACTGGCCATTATCTTTGAAAACTCGTGGCGAACCGGGGAAGTCCCGGATGACTGGAAAAAGGCTAATGTAGTGCCAATCTTTAAAAAAGGGAAGAAGGAGGATCCTGGGAACTACAGGCCAGTCAGCCTCACCTCAGTCCCTGGAAAAATCATGGAGCAGGTCCTCAAAGAATCAATCCTGAAGCACTTGCATGAGAGGAAAGTGATCAGGAACAGCCAGCATGGATTCACCAAGGGAAGGTCATGCCTGACTAATCTAATCGCCTTTTATGATGAGATTACTGGTTCTGTGGATGAAGGGAAAGCAGTGGATGTATTGTTTCTTGACTTTAGCAAAGCTTTTGACACGGTCTCCCATAGTATTCTTGTCAGCAAGTTAAGGAAGTATGGGCTGGATGAATGCACTATAAGGTGGGTAGAAAGCTGGCTAAATTGTCGGGCTCAACGGGTAGTGATCAATGGCTCCATGTCTAGTTGGCAGCCGGTATCAAGTGGAGTGCCCCAGGGGTCGGTCCTGGGGCCGGTTTTATTCAATATCTTCATAAATGATCTGGAGGATGGTGTGGATTGCACTCTCAGCAAATTTGCGGATGATACTAAACTGGGAGGAGTGGTAGATACGCTGGAGGGGAGGGATAGGATACAGAAGGACCTAGACAAATTGGAGGATTGGGCCAAAAGGAATCTGATGAGGTTCAATAAGGATAAGTGCAGGGTCCTGCACTTAGGACGGAAGAACCCAATGCACAGCTACAGACTAGGGACCGAATGGCTAGGCAGCAGTTCTGCAGAAAAGGACCTAGGGGTGACAGTGGACGAGAAGCTGGATATGAGTCAGCAGTGTGCCCTTGTTGCCAAGAAGGCCAATGGCATTTTGGGATGTATAAGTAGGGGCATAGCGAGCAGATCGAGGGACGTGATCGTTCCCCTCTATTCGACATTGGTGAGGCCTCATCTGGAGTACTGTGTCCAGTTTTGGGCCCCACACTTCAAGAAGGATGTGGATAAATTGGAGAGAGTCCAGCGAAGGGCAACAAAAATGATTAGGGGACTGGAACACATGAGTTATGAGGAGAGGCTGAGGGAGCTGGGATTGTTTAGCCTGCAGAAGAGAAGAATGAGGGGGGATTTGATAGCTGCTTTCAACTACCTGAAAGGGGGTTCCAAAGAGGATGGCTCTAGACTGTTCTCAATGGTAGCAGATGACAGAACGAGGAGTAATGGTCTCAAGTTGCAGTGGGGGAGGTTTAGATTGGATATTAGGAAAAACTTTTTCACTAAGAGGGTGGTGAAACACTGGAATGCGTTACCTAGGGAGGTGGTAGAATCTCCTTCCTTAGAGGTTTTTAAGGTCAGGCTTGACAAAGCCCTGGCTGGGATGATTTAACTGGGAATTGGTCCTGCTTTGAGCAGGGGGTTGGACTAGATGACCTTCTGGGGTCCCTTCCAACCCTGATATTCTATGATTCTATGATTCTATGAAATACACTAAAGATGTTACCATAACCTAGTAACCATCTAACATTAAACAACATTAAATAAGGTTCAGAGTTTGGTATATAGAGACCTCAGCCTGCTTAGAATCATGGCAAACACACTATTAAAAGTCCTTTTTAACCTTTTAATAAAGATACAGAAAAGAAAGAAAAACAGGTAAAGCACTTGAAATGTAAAGGGTTAAGTAAGGCCATCATTTTAACATTTCTTGTTCCCTTCTTGAAGAAGAAGAGCTCCGTGTGGCTCAAAAGCTTCTCTCTCTGACCAACAGAACTTGGTACACTAAGACATATTACCTCACCCACCATGTCAGTCTGTTAGAAGGTAATAACTGTCCTTTTTGGTAAAAGAGCAGTTAGCTGAGATGAGCTGTAGCTATTGTTTCTGCTGCTGCAAAAGTCCAATTCTGCTCAATCCCAAGTGGTGGCTGGGACTCAGCTGGAGCTGGTAGGGGGTCATGATGTTAACTGGGCCCCTCTCTCTTTTACTTGGTCTGGTCAGGACATCTTTCAGAACCAGGGTGATGAAGCCCTGGGGTCCCAGGAAAAGATGGTGTATTATTCCCTCAAAGTCTTTGTCAAGGTTCCTTCCCCACTCTGAACTCTAGGGTACAGATGTGGGGACCTGCACGAAAACCCCCCTAAGCTTATTCTTACCAGCTTAGGTTAAAACTTCCCCAAGGTACAAACTTTTACCTTTTGTCCTTGGACCTTATGCTGCCACCACCAAAGTGTTACATAAAGAACAGGGAAAGAGCCCACTTGGAAATGTCTTTCCCCCCAAGCCCTACACTCCCTTTCTTGGGGAAGGCTTGATAAAAATCCTCACCAATTTGCATAGGTGGACACAGACCCAAACCCTTGGATCTTAAGAACAATGAAAAAGCAATCAGGTTCTTAAAAGAAGAATTTTAATGAAAGAAAAAGTAAAAGAATCACCTCTGTAAAATCAGGATGGTAAATACCTTGCAGGGTAATCAGATTCAAAACATAGAGAATCCCTCTAGGCAAAACCTTAAGTTACAAAAAGACACAAAAACAGGAATATACAATCCATTCAGCACAACCTTTTTACCAGCCATTTAACAAAAGGAAATCTAACGCATATCTAGCTAGATTACTTACTAAGTTCTAAGGTTCTTTATAGGAGTTCTGACCTGCATTCCTGCTCTGGTCCTGGCAAAAGCATCAAATACACAGACCCTTTGTTTCCTGCCCCCTCCAGCTTTGAAAGTAACTTGTCTCCTCATTGGTCATTTTGGTCAGGTGCCAGCGAGGTTATCCTAGCTTCTTAATCCTTTACAGGTGAAAGGGTTTTGCCTCTGGCCAGGAGGGATTTTATAGTTCTGTATACAGAAAGGTGGTTACCCTTCCCTTTATATTTATGACGGTCTTTCTTTAAGGATTCCAAAAAAGGGAGCGATGGATGGAACAACCCATCCCCTCATGATTTTGTCCACTGGTGTGGCCTAATATCTGACACCAATTTTGGTTCATTCATTTCTGGTTGCACATTTTGTGTTTTTACCAAGGATGATTTCAACATAGTCCTTGTATCATATAAACATGGTCTTTTTTTGTTTGGAGTAATTTAGCCTCTCTGTCTGGTTCTATTGCACCTGTTTATAACATTCATTGCTGAAAATAGCTTGACCATCTTTTCCTCATTTGTTATGATAGGTTATTGAAACATCTTATGAACTTTAATATACTTTTACAATTGAGCTTACAGTTAGGGTAAATTTGTAGGTTCAATTATCATAACAGTTCTTACTGTCAGTTTTATGTTCTATCAGAGCCGGGCATTAGGGCGATTTACTTAGAATCATAGAATATCAGAGTTGGAAGGGACCTCTGGAGGTCATCTAGTCCAAGCCCCTGCCCAGAGCAGGACCAATCCCCAACTAAATCATCCCAGCCAGGGCTTTGTCAAGCTTGACCTTAAAAACTTCTAAGGAAGGGGATTCCACCACCTCCCGAGGTAACGCATTCCAGTGTTTCACCACCCTCTTAGTGAAAAAGTTTTCATACTCATGGAATTAGTAGCATCTTCATTTGTCTGCCCCCAGTCCTCCACCATATTCCAGTCTGAATTGTATTTTGTTTCTGTCTCTAAATGGAATCTAAAGGAGTATTCTGTTTCTTGGGATATGCTAAACTTTGCAGTGACATACAGTGTACAGTCTCATGTAAATTAGAGCACGATTGAGCCCTACAATTCTCTAGGGATCTCTTTGTGTGACTATTTATAAATAATGTTAAAAGAGAGCTGACATCACATGTAATTAGGGTTAAAGTTTGGAAAACTTCCTGAGGTTTCCTACACAATTTTTTCAGTGAAACTTAAAAATTGTACAATCTTGCATTTTTGATCTGTAAACAGACTGCCAATTTCTTCAGATTTTACATGTTCATCATCATTGGAAGATGTCTAGCTGTTTCATGCAAGTTTGTTTATTTACAAAAATTGCCTTTGGTCAATGACAAACCCTAGAAAAATGTTAGCAGAGCAGAATAATTTTGTTTTCCTTTTTCAAGATTGGTGGAAACCTCAGAGCACCTCAGTCTGTTATTTCAGTAGGGCAAAGTATATTAAGGAATCCCTCTTGTCTTTGGACAGCTGGGTAAGCCCCTAACTAGGACAAACACATTGGGATGCAAATTGTAGAAACAGCTTGAATCAACAACAGGAGTCCATTTTATTTTCTTTAATGAACAGGATCCTTAGCAAATTTTTGCTTGAAGGCACTAATAAATCTGTTCTCGGAAAAATCTGTATCATCATACCATGGTTCCTTTCCTCAAGGTAAAGAAGATTTCCTTTCTCATACATTACTTATCTAAGCTTCAACCTTTCTCCTATCCCCTGAGTTAACTTACAATACAGGTTTTTCTGCAATGATTTATATATTATATTATAAAATATTCAAAGTAAAGTATGCTTTTACTCAAATAGCCCCTTAAGTCAATTTAATTTGCCCTTCTGGATATTTTTTAAAAAAATATTATTGATTGTGTTTTATTCACTGAGTTTTTTTAAAACAAAACCATTTTTGAACTAGATAGTCTTGCCTTATTAATGCTTATTTTTCAAATAAGCTACCAAATCCACCTCACTTATACATATGCTTGAGTTTTTTTAAAAAATGAATTTTAATGTTGAAAATAATTACTAATTTCTTGACACTAGGAATTTTAACTGGGGCACTGATGTGCGTATAGATTAGAGGTACGACTGGGGATTGCAGTTCTTGAGCTGAGAAGCAGAAGCCCCTGACAGAGTGATAGGCTCTGATAGAATAGACACAAGGGAGTCTGGACTGAGTAGGAGTTCAGCATTGAAGGAGTAGGGAGTTTAATTAGTTGAGTGGAATAAGTAAAGATCTGTTAAACTATGTAAAGCACTAAAAGCTTAATTTCAGCTTGAACATAAAGATAACACTTAATGCAGTCTAGGCCCCCAGTTAATGGTGTCAGTTTACAATGCACATTGAAGAGGCAGTGTGGGCCAGTAGATAGCGCACTGGAGTGGAACTTGAGAGATATTGGTTCTAGTTCTTGTTTTGCCACTGACCCAGCATGTGATATTGGGCAAGTCACTGTACCTCTATTTACCTTCCCTCCCTTTTTGGGTATGTCTACACTTACAGCTGAGGGTCTGATTACCAGCTTGAGGATACATAACTGTGCAACCTGTCATCAAGCTGGCATGCTAAAAACAGAATGAAGCCACAGAAGCACAAGTAGCAGGGAGAGCTACCTGTGCTGAGTACATACTTAACATCCCTGATGGGCATGTATTCGAGGTGGCTAGCACTTCCTGCTGCTTGCCCTGCCACGGCTACACTCTATTTTCAGTGTGCTAGCTTGATGACAGCTAGTGCAAGTATGTGTCTTTGATCTGGGAATCATGCCCCCAGCTCAAAGTGGAGACATATCCTTAGTCTTGTCTGTTTAGATTAGAAGTCCTTTGGGGCAGGTATGGTCTTTTACTGCATGTCTCTACTACCTAACACAATGGGGATCCAATTTTGATTGAGAACATTTAGGTGCTACTATAATGCAAAGAACAAGTATAGAGCAAAAGATTTAATGAATATCCATGGTAAGGGCCTGACCTATCTGACTGCAAAGCGTGTAGAAGTCACAACTATTTGCCATATGGCCAAGTGGCACATGTATGCATTCAGTGATATCAACTCACTTGGAGACCAAGAAAAGCATCTTGAGGCTACAGGTGTTGAACTAATGAAGCAGAGAGAGAGAGAGAAAAAAATATTTATAGGAAAAAATCTTAGGATACTGAAGAGAGGACCCTGCTCAAAGCTGATTACTTTGATCTTCCAGTTGAAGAAGCCATCCCTATGATAGGAGGGAATCATGCTGGAATGGAAGGACAAACTCATATAATTGGAACCCATCTTCAAGTCATGGTAGAGGAGTTTGATCATTCCTCCATGTATCAAAGAGCCTACTCCACAAGAAGGGGTTAGAGTTGTGAGATGCAGACAGATTGCAGTGATGCAGGATTTGATTATTCACTATATCAATAGCTGCGTATGTGTTGACCATAAGAAAAGTTCATTGACTTTCCTAACAAATGCAAATGTGGCGGAGCATATGAGACAGTAGAAAAGCACTGGGAAGGAGATTGTGTTGGTAGAAAGGGATAGGAAAGAGGTCCTGGAAGATAAATGTAGGTGATTATGAAAGAAGCTTAGCTTCAGAATCTCTGGGATTGCTTGCTCGGAAGTGATGTTACTTCCTGTGATGTTATTGACTTGATTTGAACTGGGACCGTACAGAACATTGTTGCAACCAAGGTCCTATAGTGGCACCAAATCTTATATAAAGGGGGTCAAATGAGGTGCCTAAGACAAGGTTATGGTTTGCTGGTTATGATTATGCTGTCTATATATGTATCATTTTTTGTGGTTGAAGTTATGAATATTGGCTATATACTATACTGTCTATATTTCAAACTTATGCTATGCTTCTGGGTGACACCCCAGACAAGTTGGTTTCAGCTCTGCCTAGCTTGCTTGATGGCCCATTAAGGACCATCAGATATACAACTGACCCATTGAGAGAAGGTCACGCCTTGGGACTCAGCAAGGTATGCAGGGACATGCCTATGGTCAGAACTCTGAGGTTTTTCCAGGCCATGTGATGGACAGCTTGTCTTTGGAACAAAGAAAGAAAGACCACATGGCAAGAGACTATAAAAAGCTGCTGCAGCTCCTCCATCTTGTCTTCAGTCCTGCTTCTTACCTTTGGAGGGACTTTGCTACACTGAAGCTTTGAACCAAGGACTGAAAGACCCATCCCAGCTGTGGATGTACTCCAGAGACTTGACTTGAACCTGCAGTTTATTCTATCACTGCTGCAAGCCTGAACCAAGAACTTTTCCATTACTGTATGTAATTGATTCCATTTAACCAATTCTAGCTCTCATCTTTTTATGAATAAACCTTTAGATTTTAGATTCTAAAGGATTGGCAACAGTGTGATTTGTGAGTAAGATCTGATTTGTATATTAACTTGGGTCTGGGGCTTGGTCCTGTGGGATAGAGAGAACCTTTTTTTTTCTTTTACTGGGGTATTGGTTTTCATAACTATCTGTCCCCATAACGAGTGGCATTGGTGGTATACTGGGAAACTGGAGTGTCTAAGGGAATTGCTTGTATGACTTGTGGTTAGCCAGTGGGGTAAAACCAACGTCCTCTCTGTCTGTCTGGTATGGTTTGCCTTAGAGGTGGAAAAACCCCAGATTTGGGCTGTGACTGCCCCATTTTAAGCAATTTGTCCTGAATTGGCACTCTCAGTTGGAAGTGTAATGATACTGGTTCTGACTGGACCCAAGTACAAGAAACTAGATAAAAGGATGCATCTGAATCTCAATATGTGGATGAAAAGATGGTTTAAAGAGAAGGGGTTTAAATTTATTAGGCACTTGTGTAAGGAGGAGTCAATATTCAAGGCATGGGCTCTACCTTACTCAAAGTGGAACCAGACTGTTGTCTATAGCAGACAAACAGGGAACTGAGAGATGAGTGACAAAAATTATCACAGGTATGCAAAGATCTCTTTATGAAGAGAGAATGAGAAGATGGAAACTACAGTATTTCATTGAAAAAAGAGTTGAATAAGAAGGGGAATGATAGAAGTATTCAAAATGGTGAATGGTATAGAAAAGGTAAATTGTGCACTGCTATTTACTCTTTCTCCTAGCATAAAATAAAGGGACATAACAAAAATGGAAGGGCAGCAACAAATAAAGGTAACTTTTTTTATGCAGTGCATAGTTAATCTGCGGAACTCATTGGTACCAGAGATTGTGTCGTAAAGTAGAATTAAAGAAACCTAGTTGAGGTGAGAAAATCCACAGTAACACAGAGCAAGATTAAGAAACATTAGAAGGCACATCACGTTTCATGGCATCAGCCAACCTCGAAACTTAGAGTCTAGAAAGAAACTTCCATTGTGGGTAAATGATCTCTGAATAGTTTGCTATGGGGTAGGGAAGATCAAAGAATGTTGAATGAGACATTTTCCCTTTGCAAAATGGAGTTTAATTAACATAAACATTTTCCACAGGAAAAAAAATTATTTTTGGTAGAATTTTCAAACAAAATGTTTTGTTTCAAATCCATCTATTTATCCACCGAAGCAGTGTATCATCGGAGTTGTAATATTTTGTCCCATGAGGAACCGTGCCACTCAGCCATCAGGAAAGACCATGATGTATCACAGGAGATAGGGGTAATCCAGAAACCAGGATTCAAAGGGAAAAATGGAGGGAGAAGGGACATGGAACTACATTTCCCATGAGGCACTGTGGTGGCTCATGTGGATGGAAAGAGTAATATGAACCTGAAACAAAAAAATTCCATTTGAGTGTCTCAAAATGTTTCATTTTGATTGAAAATGTTGAAATTAAACATTTGGATGCTTCTAAATACATTTTTTTGGGAAACTTTTCGTTTTGTGAAAAGTTTTTGACTTTTCATTCTGATGCCAGATAAAAACAAATGTCAAAATACCAGAACTTCCCTGCAGGGTGGAAATTCTGGTTTTTGATCAGCCCTATTATGGGATTTCTCTCCCTTGCTTTGATTCTGTCAAGTGTCAGAAACATGATACTGGACTACAGGACCACTGGTCTGATCTGTGTAGAAATTCTTACTTTTTACTTATGGTCTGAGTAGTGATGTGGAAACCACTTAATTTAAAACTTCATAAACTATATTACAACTTTTTCAAACCTCAGAAGAAATAACTCTGAAATATTAATATTTAAGCAAGAACTGATGTAGTGATCCTGTATCATTTAGATAAAAACCACCTGGAGATAGTTAAGAGCTTGAGGCTCTGACAAGGATGCTTAATAAACAGCCAGACCTTATCTAGCTGGTGCAGGCCCACTATCCTTGTTGCTAGTATAAACTGATTGTGCTGGCCAAAAAATTAACTGTCTTGCTAACATGAGACAGACGGGTCTTTTTCTTATGATTTTACAGATAGAATGGGTTTGTTTTGCTCTCAAGGAGAGAATAAATTTTCTGGGTGATGAGTTTAAAAGAAAGAAAAACATGACACCCCCAAATTAAAACAAAATTTGAATAATAAGTGTAGGAAGAAATTAAAACTTTAAAAAGTAGGCCTGATCTCATCTGGTATAAATTGACTTAGCATGGACTTTATCGGAACTATGACTTTAATGGAACTATGCCAATTTAAACTAGCTGAGGATCTGGCCCAGTATTTGTATGGTATTACTACAACAGTCTATGAAATAACTTTAAACAAAATATTCATTATACTTGTAACAATGTAGGCTTCTCTCTTCTGGCTGCTAGAAACAGGCCAGAAGCCTATAGAGACAGATGCTGCATTTTTTAATCTTTGCTCTTATTTTCTGGGTGTGTGTGTCTTTGTTTTGTCTTGTGTTCTAGGAAATGGGATTGGACTTTAATAACAACAGCAATAACAAGAGCTCCAGCCCAACTCAACTAACTTCCTCTCTTTTTTCCAGAACGGATAGTTATTACCATCTTTAATATAATCTAAAAGACTGTCAGACCATCGAGGGATTGTTCTAAAAACTAAAAAGGGGAAAAAAAAGGTGATTTAGTTAAAATGAAAGCCTTAATT
This sequence comes from Lepidochelys olivacea, assembly GCF_965140295.1. Taxonomy (NCBI): domain Eukaryota; kingdom Metazoa; phylum Chordata; order Testudines; family Cheloniidae; genus Lepidochelys; species Lepidochelys olivacea. Next base: position 275,483,772 of record NC_140411.1, read on the forward strand.
AATACTTTACAGTTCAAATGCTTTAACTATTTTTCCTTCTTTTTTTTGTATGTTTAATAAAAGGTTAAAAGGATTTTTTTTATGGTGTTTGTCATAAAACTAAGAAGGCTGAGGTGTCTGTATACCAAACCCTGAATCGTGTTTAAAACTGTTTAATGTTGGACATTGACTGGGTTATGTTAACACCTTTGACTCTTTGGACCTCTTTATTCCTTCTAAATGACTGCAACAAACCAAAATGCCCTAACAATTGGGGTGCAGAGATATGTATTTAGTTTGAAAACAATTAACAGAATTTTAGGAGCGCAGTTCAGTTACCTTGGCCAGGATATCAGGTTTTTCAGGGAAACACAATCCAGTTTAAGAGTTTTTCAAAAGCAAGGTAGGACTAAAGTGCTCTCAACAAGAGATGGGAGAGATTTAATTTTAAAGCATGCCACCTATCCCTATATCCGATCATATCTAGTCATGGATGGTACCCCTCTACAGTCAGATTTTCAAAAGCACTCAGTGTTGGCCTAACTCTGCTCCTACTGACTTCAATGAGAATTGTTAGGTGAATGTTAAGGGCTTTCTGAAAAATCTCATCCATAATGCAAGACAACTGTGCAAAATGTACAATGGTTCTATGTTAAGAACTATATAATATGGAGCCAAAACATTTCACCATTTTTTGGTTTAGTGTATGTAGCAATTTGATTTTTACTATGAGTAAGGTTAGCAGGATCTGGCTTTATACATCTGGTCTTGGGATGGTTAAGGGGTATTTCCTGGCAATATTAATGTTCTACTTGTAAGCAGAATCTGAGCTCTCCCCTGATATCTAGTGATGAGCTGTGGAAGAGGACTTCAGGAGCTGATCTCAGTTGCATGGGCACACCCAATCTGTGTAGGTGCTCAGCATGGTGGGATTGCTTGCCCAAATGGTCACTTTTGGCTAGTGTTGGATTCCCAATCTCCTTGTTATTTGGGCAGGAGTAGTAAAGGGTTGTTATCCTTACTGTGTGAATCCAGGGCAGCAGAACTGTATTTGGCATTTCCCAATTGAGGACTCCCCCTCAACTAAATGGCACTCATTCGGCAACGGACATGGATTCCAAACCCCAGTAAGTTGAGAGAGGGTGGGGGCTGACTAAGGGCTCCAGACACCATCTGATCCTTCCTCTTTCTACTGTGTAACAACAGAGCTAATTTAGACTCAACTGAGAGTCTTGTTACATGCTGTAGAGCTGAAATCACTGATACTGAGGTCTAAGTATTAGACCTGTTTGGTGACAGTGTTTCTGATGCAAGAGACTACCCGGTATGCACCAGAAGTGAGACTCCCCCACTAACAGCTGAAATAACTGAGAGCTCTGTTAAGCAGTGGACCCTGAAGACATCTTGGTGAGTGGCCAGCAGGGTGGCTGGTAGAGAGGTGAAGTGAGCGGCAAGCCAGGTGGTTGGCAGAGAGGAGCAGAGTCCCACAGAGAGGGGTGGCGAGTGAGTGCCTGAGCAGTGGAGTGAGTAAGGTACCTTCTTACACCCCCCTCCACCTCCACCCAGGGTAGGAGGTGAACTCTGCGGATAACCCTCTGAACTCTGGGTCTTCACCGTCCAAGGACAATAACTATGAGTGGGTGCAGAGAAGGGATGGGCGCGTTATAGGGACTTTTGGGTTGCTGGACTTAAGAATTTGAGGGGAAAAGGACACTGGCCAACTTACTTGGGGGTGTGTCTTTCGCTCATGGTTTATGTTTATGAGCCCCGTTTGTGGTGTTTCCACAAATTAATGCTGAGTTATTTCCCTCCTTTTATTAAAAGTTTTTTGCTACACTCAGACTCTGTGCTTGTGAGAGGGGAAGTATTGCCTCTTAGAGGTGCCCAGGGAGTGGTGTGTAATTGTCCCAGCTCACTAGGTAGGGGCTCGAGATGATTTTTGTGTTGTATTGTCGAAAAGGAACCCCTAGATACTGAACCCGGCCCTTCTTGTTGCTGGCTTCACCTGGCAGAAGGGTTACATACTGAAATTACTAGTGTGTAATCTCTCTCTCTCTCCGTTTTATGGTGGCAGATGAAATATTTTTAATCTTATATTGCAGTGCATATACTTGATTTCAAGCTCCATTGAGGTATGTTATGAGGTGTATATAGTTGTAAATTATTGGCAGTTCAGGTGATTATAGTGTAGGAGGCTCAGTTACCATACTAACAGGCTTTTTTGTTTAAATGTAAAGTTATGTGTCAATGAATGCAGGCCATACTTACACAATGAGGAACTCTATCGTGGGAAGCAGTTAGGGATCATGATGGATGATTAACTGAATGTGAGCTCCCAGTGTGATGCTATGGCCAAATGGCCTAATGTGATCCTAGGATGTATAAATTGGCCAATAGTGTGCAGGAGAAGGAAGGTTATATTACGTCTGTGTTTGGCTCTGGAGCAGTGGTGGGCAACCTGTGGCCCATCGGGGTAATCTGCTGGCAGGCCTCCAGACAGTTTGTTTAAATTTGCACAGCCGTTCGTAGCTCCCAGTGGCCGCGGTTTGTCATTCCCGACCAATGGGAGCTGCAGGAAGTAGTAGTGAGCACGTCCCTGCAGCCCGCGCTGCTTCCCGCAGCTTCCATTGGCCAGGAACGGTGAACCGCAGCCACTGGGAGCTGTGGGCAGCAGTGCAAATGTAAACAAACTGTCTGGCGGCCCACCAGCGGATTATCCTGATGGGCCACAGGTTGCCCACCACTGCTCTGGCGCGCTACTAGAATACTATGCCTGGTTCTGGTGTCCATGATTCAAGAAAGATGCTGATGAATTGGAGAGCGTTTAGAGAAGAGCTACCAGGATGATTAAAAGGTTGGAAAACTTTCCTTATAGTGATAGGTTGAACTTCTTGAGTCTATCTTATTTAAGAAAAGGTTAAAGGGTGCTTGATCACAGTGTATAAATATGGCCTGTTTGATGATATAGTCTGACCTCCTGTAAAAAACTGAGAAGAAAAGGAGTACTTGTGGCACCTTAGAGACTAACAAATTTATTTGAGCATAAGCTTTTGTGATTGCTTCTGGTCTTACAATCTATTAACTGTGTGTCTTTGTTCCACCATGTCAAGGTTCCTCCCCCACTCTGAACTCTAGGGTACAGATGTGGGGACCTGCATGAAAAACCTCCTAAGCTTATCTTTACCAGCTTAGGTCAAAACTTCCCCAAGGTAACAAATATTACCCCCGTTATCCTTGGAATGGCCGCTACCACCACCAAACTAATACTGGTTACTGGGGAAGAGCTGTTTGGACGCGTCCTTCCCCCCAAAATACTTCCCAAAACCTTGCACCCCACTTCCTGGACAAGGTTTGGTAAAAAGCCTCACCAATTTGCCTAGGTGACTACAGACCCAGACCCTTGGATCTTAAGAACAATGAACAATCCTCCCAACACTTGCACTCCCCCTTTCCTGGGAAATGTTGGATAAAAAGCCTCACCAATTTGCATAGGTGACCACAGACCCAAACCCTTGGATCTGAGAACAATGAAAAAGCATTCAGTGTTTTACAAGAAGACTTTTAATAAAAAATAGAAGTAAATAGAAATAAAGAAATCCCCCCTGTAAAATCAGGATGGTATATATCTTACAGGGTAATTAGATTCAAAAACATAGAGAACCCCTCTAGGCAAAACCTTAAGTTACAAAAAAGATACACAGACAGAAATAGTTATTCTATTCAGCACAATTCTTTTCTCAGCCATTTAAAGAAATCATAATCTAACACATACCTAGCTAGATTACTTACTAAAAGTTCTAAGACTCCATTCCTGTTCTGTCCCCGGCCAAGACGACTACAGACAGCCACACAAACCCTTTGTTTCTCTCCCTCCTCCCAGCTTTTGAAAGTATCTTGTCTCCTCATTGGTCATTTTGGTCAGGTGCCAGCGAGGTTACCTTTAGCTTCTTAACCCTTTACAGGTGAGAGGAGCTTTCCCCTGGCCAGGAGGGATTTCAAAGGGGTTTACCCTTCCCTTTATATTTATGACACGCCCCCCAAATCTCAGCTAGGGTGAAACACTGGCTGGGATTTCTTCCTGGAGCTCTAGGAAAACAGAGTTAATAAGACACATGCATCTCTAAATATACTACCAAGTACATAAAGACTAACAATATTTTCCACATCTCAAGGACGATTTTAACCAGTTGATTCTGGGAAACTTTCACGGGAGAGTGCATCAGCCACTTTGTTAGAAGCTCCTGAGATGTGTTGGATGTCGAAATCAAAATCTTGGAGAGCTAAACTCCACCGAAGAAGTTTTTTGTTAGTTTCTTTGACGGTGTGAAGCCACTTTAGTGCAGCATGGTCGGTTTGCAGGTGGAAACGCCGTCCCCAAACATATGGGCGTAGCTTTTCCAGAGCGTAGACAATGGCATAACATTCTTTTTCAGTGACGGACCAGTTGCTTTCCCTCTCAGACAGTTTTTTGCTGAGAAACACTACAGGGTGGAATTCTTGATCAGGTCCTTTCTGCATTAAAACTGCTCCCACACCATGCTCGGATGCATCTGTGGTTCTAGGAACGGTTTGTCAAAGTCTGGGGCCCTTAGTACAGGGTCAGACATGAGTGTCGCTTTAAGCTTGTTAAAGGCCTTCTGACACTTTCCGGTCCACTGAACAGCATTTGGCTGTTTCTTTTTGGTTAGGTCTGTCAGTGGGGCAGCGATTTGGCTGTAGTGCGGTACAAATCGTCTGTAATAACCGGCCAAGCCTAAGAAGGATTGAACCTGTTTCTTTGACTTTGGGACAGGCCACTTTTGGATAGCATCCACTTTGGCCTGTAGGGGGCTGATAGTTCCTTGACCCACCTGGTGTCCAAGGTAAGTCACTCTGTTTAGGCCTATTTGACACTTCTTAGCCTTAACAGTTAGTCCTGCCTCCCTTATGCGCTCAAGGACTTTTTGTAGATGTTCCAGGTGGTCTGCCCAGGAATCCGAAAATATGGCCACATCGTCAAGGTAGGCGACTGCATATTCTCCTAATCCCGCTAGGAGACCATCTACAAGTCTTTGGAAAGTGGCGGGTGCATTTCGCAGCCCGAAAGGGAGTACATTAAATTCATACAGCCCGAGATGTGTGATGAAGGCTGACCTTTCCTTGGCAGATTCATCTAGCGGTACCTGCCAGTACCCCTTGGTTAAGTCCAAGGTAGAGATGAACTGGGCCCTTCCCAGTTTCTCTAATAGTTCATCTGTGCGTGGCATGGGATAGTTGTCTGGGCGAGTTACAGCATTTAGCTTACGGTAGTCCACGCAAAAACGTATTTCCCCATCTGGTTTGGGAACTAGAACCACTGGAGATGCCCATGCACTTTCAGAGGGGCGGATTACACCCATCTGTAACATATCCTGGATCTCCCGTTCTATAGCAGTTTTAGCTTGAGGAGACACCCGGTAAGGTTGGACCCTAATTGGGTGAGCATTACCTGTGTCAATGGAGTGGTATGCCCGTTCAGTCAGTCCTGGGGTGGCTGAGAACGTTGGCGCGTAGCTAGTGCACAGCTCCTGGATCTGCTGTCGCTGCATACGCCCAAGGGTCATGGAGAGGTTCACCTCTTCCACACCACCAGCACATTTCCCTTCGTAGTAGACACCTTCAGGCCACTCAGCGTCGTCTCCTCCCTGGGCTGTAAACTGACAAACCTTTAATTCTCTGGAATAAAAGGGCTTTAGAGAATTAATATGATACACCTTAGGCTTTCGGTTGGAGGTGGGGAATGCTATGAGATAATTAACAGCTCCCAGGCGCTCCTGGACCACGAATGGCCCTTCCCACGATGCTTCCATTTTATGGGCCTGGAGCGCCTTTAAGACCATGACCTGGTCTCCTACTTTGAAGGAACGCTCTCTGGCATGTTTATCATACCAGGCTTTTTGCTCTTTTTGAGCATCCTGTAAGTTTTCTCTAGCAAGGGCTAAAGAGGTTCGGAGGGTGTTTTGTAGGTTGGTTACAAAGTCCAGAATGTTAGTTCCTGGAGAAGGTGTAAATCCCTCCCATTGCTGCTTCACCAACTGCAATGGCCCCTTAACCTCACGGCCATATACAAGTTCAAATGGGGAAAACCCTAAACTGGGGTGCGGTACAGCTCTGTAGGCAAAGAGCAACTGCTGCAATACTAGGTCCCAATCATTGGAGTGCTCATTTACGAATTTACGTATCATGGCCCCCAAAGTTCCATTAAACTTCTCCACCATGCCATTTGTTTGATGATGGTAAGGAGTGGCAACCAAGTGATTTACCCCATGAGCTTCCCAAAGGTTTTTCATAGTTCCTGCCAGGAAATTAGTCCCTGCATCTGTGAGGATGTCGGAGGGCCAACCTACCCTGGCAAAAATGTCTGCTAGTGCCTGGCACACACTTTTAGCCCTGGTGTTGCTTAGAGCTACTGCTTCTGGCCATCGGGTGGCAAAATCCATGAAAGTCAGTATGTACTGCTTTCCTCTGGGTGTCTTTTTCGGAAAAGGACCCAGAATATCCACAGCTACTCGCTGAAATGGAACTTCAATGATGGGGAGTGGCTGGAGAGGAGCTTTGACCTGGTCTTGGGGTTTTCCCACTCTTTGGCACACCTCACAAGACTGGACATAGGTAGAAACATCCTTGCCCATTCCCTCCCAGTGGAATGACCCCCCCAAACGGTCTTTGGTCCTGTTCACCCCAGCATGGCCACTAGGGTGATCATGGGCTAAGCTCAAGAGCTTGGCCCGGTATTTAGTTGGAACTACCAACTGTCTCTGAGGATGCCAGTCTTCCTGGTGTCCCCCAGAAAGAGTTTCCTTGTATAAAAGTCCTCTTTCTACAACAAACCTGGATCGATTAGAAGAGCTGAGAGGCAGTGGGTTGCTCCGTGCCGCCGTCCAAGCTCTCTGGAGGCTTTCATCTGCTTCCTGTTCGGTCTGGAACTGTTCCCTTGATGCTGGAGACATCAGTTCCTCATGGGATTGTGGACCTAGGCTTGGTCCCTCTGGAAGCGATATAGGGGATGGAGCTGTTTCTGTTGACTGTGAACCGCTCTCCGCTGGTGCACTATGTTGGGATTCAGGCTCCGGCTGAGCCTCTTGGGTCGGGTTATCGGCTGCTGCCAGTTCAGGTTCGGTGGGGCCCTCTGGTGTTGAGGTTGCAAGTACTGGATTCAGTGCTGACACGGGGTCTGGTGTTGGTTGTTCGGCTGGTTCCGGTTCTGGGACTGGTTCCGTCTGGGTGTCTGGGACTGGATCCACTACTGCTGTTGCAGACATTGGCCTGGGGTCCAGGTCCATCACCTCTGACTGGGTCCTGATAGAAGTTTCCAGAACAGAGCTAGGCCTCACGGCTTGTTTAGCCTGGCTGCGGGTGACCATTCCCACCCTCTTGGCCTGCTTCACATGATTGGCCAAGTCTTCCCCCAACAGCATGGGGATGGGATAATCATCATAGACTGCAAAAGTCCACATTCCTGACCAGCCCTTGTACTGGACAGGCAACTTGGCTGTAGGCAAATTGAAAGAGTTGGACTTGAAGGGTTGAATCGTCACTTGGATCTCTGGGTTGATTAAATTGGGGTCCACTAAGGAAGCATGGATAGCTGACACTTGTGCTCCGGTGTCCCTCCACGCGGTGACCTTCTTCCCACCCACACTCACAGTTTCCCTCCGCTCCAAGGGTATCTGGGAGGTATCTGGGCCTGTGGACCTCTGGTGTGATTCCGGTGCAATGAACTGTAATCTGTTGGGGTTCTTGGGGCAGTTGGCCTTTACATGCCCCAGCTCGTTACACTTAAAACATCGTCCAGCTGACGGGTCACTGGGGCGAGGAGGGTTGCTGGAGAACGGGGTGGTGGGACGATAAGGGGTCTGGAGGGTTCTTTGGGAGGTAGGTGGGGCTTTGGGCGGCCCCCGGTAATAGGGTGTGGTCTGGGGTGGTCCCTTCTGGTCTCCGCTCCAACTGCGACCAGTTTTCTTCTTCTCTGCCACCTCCACCCATCTGGCTCCAATCTCTCCTGCCTCAATTACAGTTTTGGGTTTCCCATCTAGGATGTATCTTTCTATTTCCTCAGGAACACCCTCTAAGAATTGTTCCATTTGCATTAGGAAGGGCAAATTTACTGGAGATTCAACACTTGCTCCTGATATCCAGGCATCCCAATGTTTTACAATGTGGTAGGCATGTCGGGTAAATGACATGTCTGGTTTCCACCTTAGGGCTCTGAACCTCCGACGAGACTGCTCGGGTGTTATCCCCATTCTGACTCTCGCCTTGGATTTAAACAGTTCATACTTGTTCATGTGTTCTTTAGGCATTTCAGCTGCCACCTCAGCTAAGGGTCCACTGAGCTGCGGCCTCAGCTCTACCATGTATTGGTCAGTAGAGATGTTGTACCCAAGGCAGGCCCTTTCGAAGTTTTCTAAGAAGGCCTCAGTATCATCACCTGCCTTGTAGGTGGGGAACTTTCTGGGATGGGAAGTGGTACCTGGAGAAGGATTGCTAGGGTTTGTTGGTATATTCTGCTGGGCCTTTATCCTCTCCATCTCCTCCACATGCTTCCTCTCTTTTTCCCTCTCCTCCTCCACATGCTTCCTTGCCTCCATTTCCCTCTTGTGGGCAGCCTCTTGGTGTTGTTCTGCCTCCCTTTCTTGTTCCTTCTTCAGCTGCATGAGTTCTATCTGTCTTTCATGTTCCCTTTGTTTTTCCTCAGCCTGAAATTTGGCTAATTCCAGCTGTAGTCGAGCTGAGGATTTGGCCATTCTAACCTCTCTGTTTTTAACTAACTTTACACCCGAGGTTTAGGAATAAACAAACAAAACTTGGCTGTAAAATTTTGCTGTGCTGGAATAGAATACCTATTCTCTGATAGTGATTGTCAGCCTACAGAAAAAGACAATTCCCTTGTCTCTGCTCTGGGCCCAAATTAAAGCAAAAACCCTCCAACTACTTGGAAACCTGCTTACCCAGCCCAAAGAAGAAAAAAATTTCTTTTCAAACCTGTGCTCCTTGTAAAACAAAAAAAAAAAAAAAAATCAAAATCCTAAAAAAACCCTGCCACTTTTGTCTCCAGGCAAATGGGTAGAGCACACACCCCCTATTTACTTTTAGGAAGAAAAGAAAAAAAAAACAAACCTCTGGGTTGGAAGACTGTGGATTTCCCTGCAGGAGTTAAGTACCCTGCCTCCAGGCAAGAAAACCTGCAATTCACAAGATAATCCCCTTTTGTCTCTGCTTGGCCACAAAGCAGAGAGAAACCAAGCTGCTTTCAGTTTCAAAGCTGCCTTCTGGACTTCCTAAAAATTCCTTTTTAAAATCTGTATTTCTAGTTCAAAAAATCTCAACTGGATCTCAAAATGATTTCAGGTTAATCCCACCACTGTGCCACCATGTCAAGGTTCCTCCCCCACTCTGAACTCTAGGGTACAGATGTGGGGACCTGCATGAAAAACCTCCTAAGCTTATCTTTACCAGCTTAGGTCAAAACTTCCCCAAGGTAACAAATATTACCCCCGTTATCCTTGGAATGGCCGCTACCACCACCAAACTAATACTGGTTACTGGGGAAGAGCTGTTTGGACGCGTCCTTCCCCCCAAAATACTTCCCAAAACCTTGCACCCCACTTCCTGGACAAGGTTTGGTAAAAAGCCTCACCAATTTGCCTAGGTGACTACAGACCCAGACCCTTGGATCTTAAGAACAATGAACAATCCTCCCAACACTTGCACTCCCCCTTTCCTGGGAAATGTTGGATAAAAAGCCTCACCAATTTGCATAGGTGACCACAGACCCAAACCCTTGGATCTGAGAACAATGAAAAAGCATTCAGTGTTTTACAAGAAGACTTTTAATAAAAAATAGAAGTAAATAGAAATAAAGAAATCCCCCCTGTAAAATCAGGATGGTATATATCTTACAGGGTAATTAGATTCAAAAACATAGAGAACCCCTCTAGGCAAAACCTTAAGTTACAAAAAAGATACACAGACAGAAATAGTTATTCTATTCAGCACAATTCTTTTCTCAGCCATTTAAAGAAATCATAATCTAACACATACCTAGCTAGATTACTTACTAAAAGTTCTAAGACTCCATTCCTGTTCTGTCCCCGGCCAAGACGACTACAGACAGCCACACAAACCCTTTGTTTCTCTCCCTCCTCCCAGCTTTTGAAAGTATCTTGTCTCCTCATTGGTCATTTTGGTCAGGTGCCAGCGAGGTTACCTTTAGCTTCTTAACCCTTTACAGGTGAGAGGAGCTTTCCCCTGGCCAGGAGGGATTTCAAAGGGGTTTACCCTTCCCTTTATATTTATGACACACCAAATGAGTTTTTTGAGTCCTTAATTCCTCTAGCATGCTAATGCATGCTCCCACATATTCATGTTCTATATTTTTAGATTTTATTTAATTTCCTTTTGGGAAATCTGCTGAAAAGTTATATACAATATGAATGTAAAACTGAGTCTTTTAAAATATGCATATGATGAACAGTAATTCCTTGAAAACTTGCACCTTGAAATATAGTTAGAAAGTGAAACCCTAAGGAAATAGTAAATTGGGAACTGGCAGCGCTGCAGGCAGTTCTGTCATCACTAGTCAGTTCCTCCTGGAGCTATGAGCTAGTGGCATAAACATAAATTCAGTATATATTATGTATCATCACTTATTCTCTTTAAACAGAATTAAAAGTGAAGGAAAATGTGATAAATAAGGCTCCAATTATGATTCTGCATCATCCCAAACCCCAGGTTGATTCTTCATGTTAGCCTTCTTATTTTGGCCATGAGTCTTTTGCTTTAAGCATGTTCCCCTCTATCAGGTTCCATTTTATCACCAGCAGAACAACATCTGCATTATCTGTTTTTTAAATTTTGTACTTGAATTAGCTTTCAGAAACTGCAAGACAGCGCTGAGCTTGGCTTTCTAGGCCTCCTGTCTGTCTTCCAACTAGCCTTCTGGGAAATGGAATATCTCAAAATCTGGTTTCAGAATATAACAAGTTCTGCAGTACCAGGGAAAGTACCTTCACAATGCCACCCAAAGTAGATAAAAGGCTGCAATCCCCATGGAAAGCTCTGTTATTTTTGTAAAACTAAATGAGTAGACAGATGGATGCCTCATTGCACAGGGAAAATGAATAATTAGGAATATGACTATCAATTTTGGTTCCAATCCTGTTCCCATTTAAACCAGTAGGATGTCGCTGCTGACTTCAATAGGAATGGTAACAGTCCTTTTCTGTGTATCATAAAACATATTGTACATATTTGGAACAATGCTCAAGTAGGTACACAGGCTTTGTGAAACAGATAAAAATGTAAATTTCCAATATTTTGTACTGGTCCACTTCATGATCTATAAGTTTCATTGTTTTTCCAGCAGAAAGTTTCATAGCAAAAACATGAGAGATTTGAAATGCTGGCATCTTTGAAAATATGAAATGATCATACTGATTGAGACTGCTCAGTACACCAAGCCACTAGGATGCCAGTAGCATGCAGGTTGGCAGAATGCACTGTAGGAGATTCACAAGCTAGGCCTTGTAGGAGTAGCTATGGTGGGTCCCAATAATCACTTAGACCCATGACTAAGGGAAAGGGTATTTTACTAGGGCTGGCAGGAAGGAGAAGGTTTGCAAATACCCTAGGTACAGAGACTGAAACAGTTACAGTTCAAAGGAGCAATAGCAATTCTCTCTTGGGTCCTTGGTAGGGTGGCCAGGTGTCTGATTTTTGATCAGAAAGTCCAGTCGAAAAGGGGACCTGACACTGTCTGGTCAGATCTACTGACTGGACACCCAAAGTCCGATTACTGCGAGTGGTAGCTCATCACCAGTTCCAGCCCCTGCTCAGCCAGGGCCGCCACCTACCCGCATTCCAGGCAAGTCCCTCCTGATCTGAGCAGTGAGGGGTGGGAGGGGAAAAGCACTAATGAGAGGGGGGAGGGGGAAGAGGAGTGGATGGGGCAGGGCCTCAAGGGAAGAGGTGGTACAGGGGCAGGGCTTTGGGGGTAATAGGCGGGGCAGAGGCAGGGCTGCAGGGGGAAGAGGCGGGGCAGAAGAGGTTCCAGCACTCCTGCTGGAGTATCTGGTTTTTAAAATATTACCAAGTTGGCAACCCTAGGACGGTCCAATAATAAGTCAGGGCTCTTCAGGGCAAGTGCCTGCGGTGCCTTCTCCAGGCCAGTCTCTATTCCAGGCAAATAGGCTTTTGCAGGTTTACAAGCCAGGTTCAGTTAGCGCCTCTCATTGGGGGCTCATCTTCATGGGCTTTTTGCCCACCCCCAGCATCTCCCAACACAGACCAGCACCCGATTGTGGTATCTAGAACCCCATAGCCTGTTCCACGTACAGCTCTGCATCTGATTCCTGGGGAATGAGTTCTGAATTCAGCTTCTCTCCAGCTCCCTGCTTGCCATGCAGATGCTGCTTCAGCTTCTCTGTAGCTTCTGGATAGCCATGCAGGGGAAGGGTCCCTCCTGAACTTGGCTGGGAGGAAGTGGATGTGCAGTGGGGAGGGGATGATAGAAGTTGTAGTTGTTTTTTTTTTTAATGAGGACCACTTTTGCCCTACATAGGACTATTTAAAATTTGACCTGCAGCAGGTGGGCTGAAAGGGAAGACATCTTGGTGACATTCTTGTCTCATAGATTTGCTTTTGATCATTTCCTTAGAGGGGGTGGTCCTAGACCAGTCTTAATCCTGTGCTAACTCATCCTCTTTCTCCCCCTAGCTCAAAGAGGAATATACCCTTAAGTAGGAATGATGAATAGTGATGAATAAACCTTATATGATTAAAATTTCAACTCAGCTAAGAAATCAAACAGTTTGGGTGATTATCTGAATCATTTACAAACACACTGAGTCTGCAAAATGTATTTGTAAATTCTGTGAGGTCAGCCTTTTCATAACCGTTCTATTATTCTCTATTTCTGATCAAGCCAGTACCTTGCTACAGTACCAAGCCTTTCAGAAGTTTAAATCATCCCCTCTGCTGCAAAAAACAGTTTAACAGAAGTCAATAGAGCTATGACATTTTACACCAGCTGAGGATCTGTCTCTTGGATTTCAACTGGTGCATCAAATACGAGGAGAAGGTGTTTGGGAAATAGTTTTATCCCATCTTTATGTATTATCAGCTATGTTACGTTTGTCTATATGTATCAATAATTTAGGGTAAAATACCTTACAGCAGTGGTTCCCAAACTTCTTCCACCGCTTGTGCAGGGAAAGCCCCTGCCGGGCCGGTTTGTTTACCTGCCGGGTCCACAGGTTCAGCCAATCATGGCTCCCAGTGGCCATGGTTCGCTGCTCCAAGCCAATGGGAGCTGCTGGAAGCGGCGCGGGCCAAGCAGTTTACTGGCTGCCGCTTCCAACAGCTCCCATTTGCCTGGAGCAGCGAACCACGGTCAGTGGGAGCTGTGATCAGCCAAGCCTGCAGACGCGGCAGGTAAACAAACCAGCCCGGCAGGGGATTTCCCTGCACAAGCGGCGGAACAAGTTTGGGAACCACTGCCTTACAGGATTGTTTGATTGTCCTTATGCCGAATATTATAATAGGGTTTCTGTTTTGGGGGAGGGGATTTATTAATTTTATTTTTCAGAGGTTTTTTTTTAAATTTTATGTTGAAGTCCCCAAAATAGGGTTTTGGAGGTTTCTTTTTGTATATACTGTGATGAGTAATGTACATTATATACACACTCATTACAGTAGTATATATTGTAATGAGTAATCTTTGTAATATTCTCTAGTGCAATTTAATGTAGCTGTTTCAAACAGCACTACATTAAAGCACCCTAGGGAACCGTTAGTGCATACTAGTAGGGTCTACATGTACCAGTCAATGCACAACATGTTAGAGCGCTTTAGAAATCACACGCCCTGTAGTCTGTATTACTCTTCCCATGTAGACAAGCCCTTAGATACATGTAACCATTTCAGGTGTTTTTTGGATAAAAACAAATTTCACTGTTTTTGTATTGGGAGCATTTTGTCCATGTTTATTGAGTAAAACCAAAAATCAAAAGATCTAATTATAAACGCAGAAAATTCAAAATTAAGTTTAACCTTAAAAGAAATCCAAACATTTTTACATATGGAAATGCACAGTTAATGCACTCAAACAACTTTAATTCCTTCCTATAGTGACACTGTGATTAGAAGAAATTGTATTTTAAAGCTGCATTAGATTGTTTGTTTTTCATATTTTTCCCTCACTTTCACTACAAGGTGGAAATGAGGTTATTTCAGCTCCTTAGCTGTGCATTTCCATGCATGAATATATTTGGGCTTCTTGTTATGTTAACATTAACTATCGACCAAGTAGGTTTATAATGTTTGTTTTTGGGATAATTGCAACATCTTATTTTACTCTCAAATTCCATTTTAATATAACTTTTATCTGGGAATTTTCTTGCTTTTTTAATGATTATAAATGTCATTCATGAACAGTAAATAAGAAATGAAAGGGAATGTTACCATGCAATATTTATAATGATAGGAAGGTATACAGTATTAACCTTAAATCTTCATTTTTTCCCCTTATTTTAACTTTTAGACCCAGAATCACCAGTATGCTTTGGCTGCTTTACCTCACTCTAGAGAAGAGGAAAGCAACCAGAGCATATGCCCCTGTAGCCTCCCCTTCCTGCCGTCTCTGTTGAGTAGATGTGGTGCAATTGGTTGTTTTGAAATTCTTTAGGACTAAAGACATTTTTGCTATTACTCTTCATAACTGAACATTTCTTCTTCAGTGGGGACTGGTGAGTAATGTTCCTCTACAAAGAATTCCATAAATAGCTCTCCCTTTTTTTAGAGGACTTTCATCTCCTGTTGTTCTAAATGAAAAGAAAGTCAAACTATCCTCAGGGAATATATTGGCCTCTAATGCTATCAGGAGTCACCATCTTCCTTGATAGAAAATTGTTTGTCTTTAGTGCTATTGTGAACAATTGGTGGCAGAGGCCTTTTTGGAAAAGGGAATTCTTTATGGAAATATCTATAGAGCAGTATTCATCAACCCATCCTGAAGAAGAAACTTACCAGTACTCTTCATAAATAAAATGGTTGTATATGACCTCTAATCCTTTTTAAAAAAAGTTGTCAGGAAAAGATCCTTAGGTGAAGGCCTAATAGAAAGCACATGGAAAGCAGACTTCATTGAATTCTTCTGTTGGAGGAGGTTAACTCAAGGTGCCATTCTGGTGAGAAGAATGTAGGGGAAAGGGTTGCATGACTGGAAGAAAATATCCTCATAGCAGATTTATTTTAAATTTTTTATTAACCAATTGCTTTTGATTTGTTTTTCCTCTCAGTAGGTTGCCACTCACAACCTCGCATTAAAAAGCCACTAAATTTTTTAGATCCAAATAAAAAGGTAATCTGGGAATCCAAAGAGTGATATACCATATACTTCCAGTTAATATTTTTAACACCTAAGAGCCTATCAGTTTTTATAACCTTGTAAACAAAACACCATATAAACAATATTAAGATGCACTTGTGAGGCATAAACTTCACATATATAAACATGATGGACATTTTGTAGCTATTACTCCAAGGGGTACTAGTGCTGTTATTTGAAATGAGTGCAGTTTTTGTTGAGATTGCATTACTTTTTATTTAATTACTACTTTGGTTTTAAAGATTAGGATCGTTTTGAAGACATTATTATTCTGCACAGCAGCTTATTTGAAACTCATTTATTTTCACTTCTGAATTCCCTGTGCCTTGGCATGTCAATTTTGTTCATTCTGGTGTGTGGTAAATGACAAAAGGGAGATGGTCCAGTTTGTGCTTTTTCTAACCCTTTGAGTACAGTCAAAATTGGTGTAAAAATGTTTTGTTTTTTTAATGGAATGCTAGAGAAAAAAAATGTTATGTTTTAGTGATGTTACATTTATGAATTCCAGATATAATGGAATACAATTAGTAGTTAAGAAATTAGGTATGTAAGCTTACTATGATACAGAAATTTCTAGCACCAAACATTGGAATATACTGATGGATTTACTAGGAGGGGGCTCCTTTCTCCTGGGACTGCATATCCTTCGCTTCCTAAAGACTTCTTATTGGCTGGGTGCCAGAGTTTCTATGTTAATGCATTAATGCAGATTGTACTAATGGCAATGTGAATATATGGGCTATTAAAGCCAATTATGTCACAGCCCAAACAGTATCAGAACTACATGAATGCTTGACAAATTAATGGGTAACTAGCTCAACAATTCAAATTACAAATGTGGGAGATGGAGTCCTCATCCTGCCTCCCCCCCGCCCTTTTGAAGGCAAAACCAAGGCTTAACTTCCTATAATATTTTGTGTCAGAAAAACACAAGAAATGTAAGTACTGCACAAAATTCAGCTGTTGCTCAGGACCATGAATGCTTTCCATTTAGTGGCAAAAAATGGATTGCTTGTCTGCTGTGAAAAATAGTTTGTGCGTGAACAATAAACAACTTAGTGTTTCTTATGCTAATATCTTTATTAATTCCTTATATTTAAATGTGTGGAATGGTAGAATAGAGCCTCAGGTTACAAAAGCCCAAAGCACAAGATGGATTCCATTTCATAAAAATATTACAGGATTTTGAAAGAGAGATAAAGATATAAGAGATGCCTGTGTAACATTTTTTTAATTTTATAAAAAGTAGACTTCTAGGACCTAATGCTTCAATAGAGGTTTTGTCTGGGAATGGACAGAGAGAGTGGTTGTGTCTCTCTGAGGGAAAAGCTGTAGGAGTGAGGACTGTTTCATAAGATTCCCATTACAGATTGTAGCTGGCCTTTGTGACTCCCTGCAGGAGGCCCTGCGGTCCTACTTCACCCCGACCCTGGAAGCAGCAAAGTGACAGGAAAGGAGAAGCAAAGGTGGGTCCTCCAGGTCTCTCTAGAGAGGCCTCATGGAAGCAGCCAGTCAGTGCCCAGCAGGCTCAGATAAAAGGAGCTGCAGCGGTTGTGACAGTCCCTCAAACCTGGGGTGTTCTTTATACTGCTTTGCTGTTTTTGCCTCTACGCCAGGACTGCTCACAAACAGCCTCTAGCATGTAAGTCGTTCCAGCTATGCTTTTGTGCACTGGCAACCTGCCAGTCACACTCAGGTTTTCACTAGCCTGAATTACACTGCAGCAGGGGTGCTGGAACAATTTGTATAGTGGGGGTGCTGAGAGACATTGAACTAATCTGTAAACCCTGTATCTGATAAAAACTATTTCAAGCCAGGGGGTGTTTCCACACCCCCAGCACCTCTAGTTCCAGCACCTATAATTGCAGGGTGACCCTCCCAGCACACTCCCAGTCCCAGACTTTCCCGAGAAATGTATGTCTTGTACTGCCCAACCCTCTCTTGGACAATACAAGCTCTTCATATGAAGTCTGTCATTTTATTAATAGAAATGATATGCACAAATGCTGTTATCTCAAATGTAGTTTCCCAAACACTTCAATTCAAACACTGTTTTAGATAAAACAATAAAAAGTTTATTAATTACAAAGAGAGACATTTTAAGTGAATACAAATATTGAGGCATAAAAGTCAGAAATGCTTAGAAGAGAAATAAGATAAAGCAGAACTAATGCCTAACTTAAACTATGTTAAAGTCAAATCAAAGTTTCTCTCACCACATGCTCTCAATAGTCTTACTAGCCAAATTTCTATGCCAGGACCCCTTCTTCTGTGTAATTGCTGCTTCCTTTGTTTCTTCTGGTGTAGTCAATCAATGGACAGAAACTGTGGGAGGGGGAGGAGGGACACCTTGGACTGTTTGTCCCTCACATTCATAGTGTCCATCTCTGTCGTCCATTGGGGGGAGTGGCCCCTCCCACTCCGGGTCTGTGGGAGGCCAATCCGCCTCACTACAGTCTCCCTCTTTGAAAACCTTTCCAGCTGAGATTCAGGAGACAAAATGTATACAGGGGAGGATATCGCATTCTGGTTTCCCTACCTGTTGGAACTCCCTTTGTGCTTGATGACTCTGTTTACTGATTAAATGCAAATTAAGCAGAGCACACTTTCTTTTGTTTGAGACAAACCTGTTTGCCACCTTCTGTTTGCTGATCCGGGCCGTGGTTTGGAACATGTGTCAATAATACCATAAAGTGGAATCTTATAACTTCACCTTACAATGTTGCCACACATTTTTTACCAGAACAATATTGACCAGTAAATTATGAGTTTTCAAATGATACCTCATAAGACATATTTTGTACAAAGATTATTACAATAGTGTGCAAGGAGTGAATACAGGGATACAGACTGTCATAGGGGTTTAGCAGGTCAGTTGCTGGCTGGGACCAGAAGAGTGAAGAAGCGGGCTCTCTCTAGCCAAAGGAGCCTGACATGTAGACTGAGTTTATGGCTTGCTGCACTTATACTGAGATTGCAGAGGAAGAAGGACCTGAGAATGTTGGTCCTGAGAGACAGCTGGAAATAAAAGAGCCTGGTAGGAAGAGGCCCAGGGAGATAGTAGCAGAGGATTGGAGTAAGTGATATGTGGCTGCTGTGTATAAGGTCCCAGGTTTGGAACCTGGAGTAGTGGGTGGGCCAGGATTCCCCTGCTGGCCACAGATAAGGTGGCATAAATCCCAGGAAGGGATGAGGTCTTATTTGGGAGCCTGAACAAAGGGACAAATTTAAAGGACCCAGTGTTGGGGCTGAAGACCCTTGTAAGGGCAAATAGACGGTTAGGTGCTGGACTCTTTAATAACCCAGAAGGGGTTCATTTGGACTTTGTGACATGGACGGAGGGCCAAGCTACTGAAGACCTCCCACAAGGTCATCTAGAAGTCTGCAGGGCACTGCAGGGCTGAGAAAAGGTCTGCAGTACTGTATCTAGTCTCTAGGAGGTACTCAAAAAGTGAGTGGTCCATTGCAATTTCTCTAGTGGGGTTGCCTCCAAATTTTTCCATTTTGGATGTGACAGGATTTATTCCCCTTCTTTTCATACACAAAGAAAATATTCCCAGCCCTCAAGCCCTGTGGATCTTCTGAGATCTGAGAATTTGATTGGAGACATGTATCTGTCCACAGGGGATCCTGGGCTTCCATATCAGCACTACGATTCTTTGCTTCTCCTGGAATTGTGCTGGCAGGAAATCTTTGTGCAGGGGATTCCATAGCCCTAGTAGGATAACAGTATGGGATAGGATTTCATGCCCGCCCCTAGGGGTTAGAGTGGAGGGAGAAGACAATGCATGGTGATCTTGCTCTCCTGTTCTCCCTATCCCATCCTGTTTGTGTGCATGGGTACCTGGAGCTGCAGAGACCTTCCATATGTTGAAAGTCAAGTCAACAATGCCAAATAGGTCTCCTTTCCTTTTGTGTGTGGATCCCCTCAGAGTGCTGATGCTGGTAGGACAATTTCTTCCATTCCTCCCTAGGATTTAGACTATACTGAAAAGTTAAATAACAGCACAGGTCACAATAACCCAGGCTATATGTTAGGCAGTATGGTATAGTGATTGTGGGGAAAATATTTCCAAAACATTGTGTCTGGATTCAGATTTCCTTTTTATTGATATACAAATTACTGAAGAGTGTTTCATGGAAGCTTTGCTACTGCATGTCATCCCATCTATTTATTTAGGGCTTTCTAAAGTGCCTTTTGCCATCACCTTAACATGAAAGGGCAGTTTTATTCTAAAAAGCAGTTGTGCAAAAATGGCACCCTATCTTCAGCACCAGAACTAATCACTCTGTGTCTTCAGTCATATCTACTGACATGTGACAAATAAGCTTTTGCTGCTTTTTACTCATTCAGCCTATAAAGACAGAATAGCTAGGAGTGAACTGAAGATTCTGCTTCATCTTGTGCATCACCATCCAGATTGTTGTTTATGTTCCAGTCAGTTATATGTGTGCAATCCCACTGAAGACAATGAAGTTGTGCACAGATGTCATTGAAATTCTATTTCATGTGCTTCGTGTTTGTTTGGTGATGGTGAATGAGATGGAAAGAACCCAGGTGGGCTCTCAGAGTCCAGGTTTAGATTGCAGGGCAGGCAGACTAAGGGAAAAACATTTTTTAACTTTTAACTGAGCACACTACATATAGAAATTATTTAGACACAATAAACCTGGAACCCTCAATGCCATTCATACAAAGTAACTTTTTAGTGTAGAAAAACACTTAAATCGTATACAAGTTTTTTTTTTTTTAAATGAGAAAAAGGAGAATTCAAGTACCTTTGTGTTTCCTTAATTAATTCACTTCTGGGTCTCTTTGAAAGGAAACTGACAAATGTGCCTAGCATATTGTATGGATCGTAGATCTTTTCTAAGTAATGCAGACCTCTGGGGACTGAGATCATTCAATTAATTTTACTCACTGCACCTAGAGTTTCCAGTGCTATAGAATCAACTAGGTCATTGATGAAAAGGCAGTTAAATAAGACATCCTTTCCCACTCAAGAAAAGTCTTATTTTTGCATTTAATAATAGTTGTCTGCTGGTGGTGAACAGAGAGGATTTTTTTTTAAAAAAAGTTTCAAATTGTATCTGAAATTAATTTCTCCATGTTGTCATGTAGGGTGTGATTTAGAGCATATACAGTAGTATTCTGAACAAAGAATACATTAATATTTTTCTGCCTTTCTTATTACACTGTATCTGACTATATATTCTCTGTGGCTTGCTGTTGTCTAGCAACAAACTTCTTGTCTAAATTCATTGATTTAGTTAGAATTGGGAATCATGTTTTTCAAAATGAACTAAAACCGAGTGGTTTCAGAGTAACAGCCGTGTTAGTCTGTATTCGCAAAAAGAAAAGGAGTACTTGTGGCACCTTAGAGACTAACCAATTTATTTGAGCATGAGCTTTCGTGAGCTACAGCTCACTTCATCGGATGCATGCCATGGAAACTGTAGCAGACTTTATATATACACAGAGAATATGAAAAAATACCTCCTCCCACCCCACTGTCCAGCTGGTAATAGCTTATCTAAAGTGATCATCAGGTGGGCCATTTCCAGCACAAATCCAGGTTTTCTCACCCTCCACCCCCCCACACAAATTCACTCTCCTGCTGGTGATAGCCCATCCAAAGTGACAACTCTTTACACAATGTGCATGATAATCAAGTTGGGCCATTTCCTGCACAAATCCAGGTTCTCTCACCCCCTCACCCCCCTCCCAAAAACCACACACACAAACTCACTATCCTGCTGGTAATAGCTCATCCAAAGTGACCATTCTCCCTACAATGTGCATAATTAAGGTGGGCCATTTCCAGCACAAATCCAGGTTTTCTCACATCCCCCCTCCACCCCCATACACACACAAACTCACTCTCCTGCTGGTAATAGCTCTCCAAGTTTAAATCCAAGTTAAACCAGAACATCTGGGGGGGGGGGTAGGAAAAAACAAGAGGAAATAGGCTACCTTGCATAATGACTTAGCCACTCCCAGTCTCTATTTAAGCCTAAATTAATAGTATCCAATTTGCAAATGAATTCCAATTCAGCAGTTTCTCGCTGGAGTCTGGATTTGAAGTTTTTTTGTTTTAAGATAGCGACCTTCATGTCTGTGATTGCGTGACCAGAGAGATTGAAGTGTTCTCCGACTGGTTTATGAATGTTATAATTCTTGACATCTGATTTGTGTCCATTTATTCTTTTACATAGAGACTGTCCAGTTTGACCAATGTACATGGCAGAGGGGCATTGCTGGCACATGATGGCATATATCACATTGGTGGATGTGCAGGTATACGAGCCTCTGATAGTGTGGCTGATGTTATTAGGCCCTGTGATGGTGTCCCCTGAATAGATATGTGGGCACAATTGGCAACGGGCTTTGTTGCAAGGATAAGTTCCTGGGTTAGTGGTTCTGTTGTGTGGTATGTAGTTGTTGGTGAGTATTTGCTTCAGGTTGCGGGGCTGTCTGTAGGCAAGGACTGGCCTGTCTCCCAAGATTTGTGAGAGTGTTGGGTCATCCTTTAGGATAGGTTGTAGATCCTTAATAATGCGTTGGAGGGGTTTTAGTTGGGGGCTGAAGGTGACGGCTAGTGGAGTTCTGTTATTTTCTTTGTTAGGCCTGTCCTGTAGTAGGTAACTTCTGGGAACTCTTCTGGCTCTATCAATCTGTTTCTTTACTTCTGCAGGTGGGTATTGTAGTTGTAAGAAAGCTTGACAGAGATCTTGTAGGTGTTTGTCTCTGTCTGAGGGGTTGGAGCAAATGCGGTTGTATCGCAGAGCTTGGCTGTAGACGATGTGCTATATTGATGACATCTTCATCATCTGGACCCATGGAAAAGAAGCTCTTGAGGAATTCCACCATGATTTCAACAATTTCCATCCCACCACCAACCTCAGCCTGGTCCAGTCCACACAAGAAATCCACTTCCTGGACACTACAGTGCTAATAAACAATGGTCACATAAACACCACCCTATACTGGAAACCTACTGACCACTATTCCTACCTGCATGCCTCCAGCTTTCACCCTGACCACACCACATGATCCATCGTCTACAGCCAAGCTCTGCGATACAACCGCATTTGCTCCAACTTATCCTTGCAACAAAGCCCGTTGCCAATTGTGCCCACATATCTATTCAGGGGACACCATCACAGGGCCTAATAACATCAGCCACACTATCAGAGGCTCGTATACCTGCACATCCACCAATGTGATATATGCCATCATGTGCCAGCAATGCCCCTCTGCCATGTACATTGGTCAAACTGGACAGTCTCTACGTAAAAGAATAAATGGACACAAATCAGATGTCAAGAATTATAACATTCATAAACCAGTCGGAGAACACTTCAATCTCTCTGGTCACGCAATCACAGACATGAAGGTCGCTATCTTAAAACAAAAAAACTTCAAATCCAGACTCCAGCGAGAAACTGCTGAATTGGAATTCATTTGCAAATTGGATACTATTAATTTAGGCTTAAATAGAGACTGGGAGTGGCTAAGTCATTATGCAAGGTAGCCTATTTCCTCTTGTTTTTTCCTACCCCCCCCCCAGATGTTCTGGTTTAACTTGGATTTAAACTTGGAGAGCTATTACCAGCAGGAGAGTGAGTTTGTGTGTGTATGGGGGTGGAGGGGGGATGTGAGAAAACCTGGATTTGTGCTGGAAATGGCCCACCTTAATTATGCACATTGTAGGGAGAATGGTCACTTTGGATGAACTATTACCAGCAGGATAGTGAGTTTGTGTGTGTGGTTTTTGGGAGGGGGGTGAGGGGGTGAGAGAACCTGGATTTGTGCAGGAAATGGCCCAACTTGATTATCATGCACATTGTGTAAAGAGTTGTCACTTTGGATGGGCTATCACCAGCAGGAGAGTGAATTTGTGTGGGGGGGTGGAGGGTGAGAAAACCTGGATTTGTGCTGGAAATGGCCCACCTGATGATCACTTTAGATAAGCTATTACCAGCTGGACAGTGGGGTGGGAGGAGGTATTTTTTCATATTCTCTGTGTATATATAAAGTCTGCTACAGTTTCCACGGCATGCATCCGATGAAGTGAGCTGTAGCTCACGAAAGCTCATGCTCAAATAAATTGGTTAGTCTCTAAGGTGCCACAAGTAAAACCGAGTGATAGGCCTTTTAAAATTCTTTTTAATTAATCCAAAATATGAAGGGAGTGGTTTAAAATATTCTCCCAAACTTTCAAACTATCAGGAACCTTATATTGGTAAAAGATGATACTCTAGTATCTCTTATTTGTGTGGTTGATTGCTGAGATATTTAAATATTGATTATTCTTTTCCTCACTTTTGGCTGCTTCTTCTCACTCTATAAGTAAATTCCTTTCTTTTCTTCTCAAATGGTATTTTCTTCTCTTGAAACTTTGGCAGTCTCCTTTGAGACTCTATTTATATGACATGGATTGGCAAACAGGCTTGAATAGCCTTAAATCTGGGAATTCACATCACCTTTCTCCAAGACTCCTCCAGTCTGAATACTGAGAGTCCCAATCCAAAGCACTCCGACACCCATGACCGATATGACTATTTTAAGCAGAGAAGCTTAATTTTGCCTGGGAGGCACAGTCCTAGGTGGGAGGCAGTATGGAAATGTACAAACCGAGCAGGAGCTTCAGAAGATATGGTGCCTGAAGCATCCACCATCCCCCTAGGAAGCACAAGAGTGCCCGGTCCTTCCACTGTCATTCGAGATATTACAGATCCCGTTCCTCTCTGTGCTTGGTCAACTTTGCTGGTTGAAACAAAGAGGACTGGATCATGGCCTGGATCCGCTCTTGCACTCTGAGGGCAGTGGCTGCTATGTGTGCAGCATGTGTGTGGTAGTGTGGAAAGGCACTAGTTCAGCCCATGCTACTTACGATAACTAGTAGCTACCTAGCCCTCAAAGTTTTGGCATGGTTAGGGCCATAACCTTAGCCACTCAGTGTTGCGATGGTTGTCCTGTGTAAATAATTTGTTTCTTTTTAAAAAAGAAATCAGTAATGCTAACTCTCATGATTTTATTGCTACTCTAGTGAGTTTGGGGTGTCTTTTTGCTTATCTGATGAAAGGTGCCACCTCATGACGTTTCCCTTATTCAAAATGGCCACCATTTTCTATTACTTTCAATAGGGCTGAAGCCAGCAAGTTGGCTGCCATTTTCCAACATTCTATCTCCTTGCGAAAGTGAACGTAATGCAAAGTCCATTTATTTGTGTGAGAGTACTGGTGACATCATAGCAGAATTTTCAGAGTCATTCTCAATCCATTGCTAACTCAACACACTCAGCAGTTGACCTTCTAGTGATCTGCCAGACTCCACCTTATCAGTCTCCTCGCTGGTCATCCCCTACTACAATGACTCACCGCTATTCCTTCCAGGATAACTTTCTCAAGATTATTTCCATATCTACGTCTGATGTGATCAAAGTACATAGGTTTGTGCCTGTTGATTTCTGATAACAGGGTCTGCTTCTCTCCAATAATATTTCTAACAGTCAGGCTGCCCTTAATAAAGCTGGCTGCACCTCCCATTGTTTTCAATGAAATTGAAGCCATGCCCACAGGTACAATGGCTGCCACTTGATGGTCTAAAGGGCTAGAAAAGGAACAAAGACTGTAAAATGCAGCAGACTATGAAAGGTGAATGTGGAGAGTGAGCAGGGCACTGTGGGAAGCAGGGAGCAGAATTAGGGGCTTCAGGGTGCCAGGAGATGTGGGGGTGGGGTGGGCAGGAGGAAGGCTGAGACGGGTACTGGAGTGCTGGGGATGCAGAGGACAGTGATTGTGTGGGAGATGGAGAGGACAGAATGGCAGCTCCCCCCAGCTTGGGGGCAGTGATGAGAAAGGGGAGTCCCCTCTGAGCAGCCAGGGCAAGGCAGTGTTGCCTACTCTGTTCGTACAATGATGGATCACAGGATTTTGGCTCCTGCAGGAAGAGCTCTTGCAATCCTATGAGAAAGTTCTCCAATCCCACAATTTTCAGGGCTGGAAAGATCTGGTGTGCAAGTACCTCATGACTGAGAACATAGACCTGCCCTGCCACTTATCCCTTCAGTGTATGGTTCTATTACAGTCAGTTGGACTTGGGGCAGCAGGAGGCAGTGGAGGGGTAGGATGGGGTAAACTGCTGCTGGGTCTGGGGCCCTGGACCCAGCAGCAAATCTTTCCTGCCTTGTGCTGCCTTGGTACTTCTCATCTACTTGCGATATGGGCAGAGGAGAAAACCTGGGGGCATAGGGGGTAAGTGAGCCGGGGGGCGGGTGTCAAGACAATAATAGGAAATGGGTGGCAGTTCCCACATTTGAGGGGTGAGGAGAGGGTATGTGGGATCTCCATCAGAGGTAGTACAGGCATGCATTTTTGCCTGCATTAAAGATTGACTCAACCTGAAATTATCTCGCACATGCAGCCGGAAGATAGACAGGAGTTAGTCAAAGGATAGACTACAAATTTGATTTGATCATGTTTTTAATGTCTCATGATTAGTGGTGCCAATCTCCTGACATCTTTGGGGATCTGACTCATTATTTTTGTTTTCTTGAAGTAGGCAAGGGTAAGAAACGGCATGCTAAATAATGCTTTCCCTAGTACACAGGAGGTAGTATGTTTTAACAGCCCGAATGCTTCCTGTCACCACTGCTCTGCTAATATACTAATTCCTCCCACAGTGCTGCTCAACTTCATAAGAGTATAATTTGGCCCTATTTTTTTTAATGTTCCTGCATCAGACAAGGCAGAGTGGACATGTAAGCTAAGATGCAAGAGCTATCACCAACTAGGAGAAAATAGGAAAAGAATGGATTGGAACTAGAGCAAGGAAGATGAGAACTTGGAAAGGAGGAGGGTAGGAATGAGGGGACAGGGTGAGTTCTTTGTTTCTATTTGTTTTTATGTCAAAAAACTTCAAATAATTTTTTCTTTTTATTTTTTCTCTTTTAAAATACCCCATACATTTTTTTAATTGGGTTGTAAAACATTTAGGGCCAAATTCATCCCTGAGGTAACTACACTGACTTCAGTCATGGATCTTCGACTGGAGTAACATCATTTTATTATGCTTTCATTATCTGTTTCAGGTAGCACCCACAATGGGGCTAGATAGTTTAGAAACATAACAAAAGGCATAGTCTCTTCCCCCAAAGAGTACCAGGGATTAACTGCCCAATAGAGTTTTTCCAAATGCTTATCTTCACAACTGGAATCCTGCATCTTAGTACTGCAGGTTTGCTTGGCCTCTGTTTTCCCAGGATGTTGGACTGATCATGTTTAATGCTTTACTTTTGTAAAGGTGGTTTTTGTCTGTGTTGGAGAGTAATATCCACTACAAAGGTTGTGACTTTAGAAGATGTGTGAAATGAAGTAAGTGGCACAAAGCAGTAGGTAGCAAAGCACTGTACAATTCAGTGAACAACAAGGTCAATTACTTCATATCTCCTTGTGATTCAGCACAGCTGGAGTGAAAAAAATCATAATGCCTGACTGGCATTCTGCAGCAGTTTAATGTGGAATAATAATGGAGCACAGATCATCAGTTTACAGAAAAATGTCAGTGTGACTGGGCAAACATAAAAAGAGGAAGAAGGAAGAGGGGGGAAACCCTTGGAAATAAAACCCTAGAAATGAAAGGACAGAATACAGCAAAACTTCACAGTGCTTCTTTTAATTCTGGGCCTGGAATACTAATTTTTTCCTGCAAAATTTTCTCCTAAAACTAACTGCTTAGAGTATTATGGGAGCCCACCCCATTCAAACACTATTACTAGTTCTTTGAATCAAAATAGTCTCAGCCAAGATTTTCTAAAAAATGAGCACCTGAATGAAGAGTTGAGTTGCAATAGTAAAATGCTTTAAAATAAATAACGAATGTTGTAATTATACATGTATGCTACAGAAAATGCTTCACTGGGAAACACTTGAAAACAATAAAGATTACCTTTCTAAATGCAGTCAGCTGAAGAACACAGGCAGCAGTTTAATAAGGAAGAATGTAAATAGGGAGGGGAACAGGTGAGGTCAAAACCAAAATTGGCATATGCTGATAATTAGGCAGAAACAAATCTCAAGTAATATTTCTTCTGGATAACTATAAAAAGAACAAACTGTCAATTAGAGTTTTGTGTGTCCCTTCACAGAATTCATAAGTGCTGAATGTAGATTAGGATTTTTTTTAATAGAAGATATAGCTGCACTCAAACTCAAGCTTAATGTGTACAGTGAAATGATAGTATTTGCATTTGTTTAGTATCCACTACAGATAAGGAGGAGAGCATGGATCTTATTTTATGTGTGATGTACATGACGTTTTCAACCTATGTTGCCATAGCTGTGCTTTACCATAGTAATCTACTATGATTTAGGCCACAGGATCTCCATTGTTGTTATTAAGGCCTTGTCAATGAGCTGAGTCCCTCCACATCCTCAACAGTTTATGCATCCCAAGTCAGTGTCTAAACTCACCCCTTTCCTGGGGCTTGGCTTTATTTATAACCAACCAATAACACAGAAATCTAAGCCTCAGCTAGTTCCTTGAGGGGGGAGTTCTTTGAATTTGGCTGTTCCTATGGCTTTCCTCCTGGATTATTTCTGCCCTAGATCTCTTTCCTCTCTTATATCAGATTGGAGTTAAAGAACCACACCTAACAAGTGAGTCAAGAATCCGATGTCATCTCCCTTAGAGATACTAACAGGGAGGTTCAAGAGATGCCGTATTGTGATTCAAAATTATAGCAAAACTAACTCCAGAGGCTCAATAAATACAGAAAAGTTCAACGTGCAGTGGGCAACAAAAAATACAGCCAGCTTCCTTCTTGACATGCAGTAAACTGAGGGAGATTATATAGTGCATGAGAGATTCCTGGCATGGCACTTGTAGTGGGCAAAAGTTCAAAAGTTTTGTTCATAGAAACACTCAAAAGATTGGGGATGAGATTTTTCAAAAGATCCTAAAATAGTTCAGCATTCAAATCTCAGTGGGAGATGGACACCTAACTCCTAAATTCCTTTAAAAATCCCAGCCTGGATGTTGATATGAAGCTTCATTTGAACTAATCAAATTTGTAAAACCGTCCCCTGCCCTGAACTCTTCACTAGGAACATTTTCTCCTTCATCCTTGTGACAACAGTACTCCTTGGGGAGATCCAGAAGCTTTTCACTTGCACTTGTTTTCAAGGACTAAGCCAACCGGCTTTCTGTTTGCTCCTTCTTCAGCCAACAGTCAGTCTCTACCCTTACTCTAGTCTAGAACACTCAGACCATATTCCCATTGGATTTTCCCTTAGTTCTTTAAAAATCTCAATGCCAACCTGTATCTGCACTGCTAAGTATCAGCATTTCCATTTTGAATTTGTGTGACCTGGCATGCACTGGAATCTGGAACATACAGGTATTCAAAAATGAAGTATTAGGATCTAAAACAATTATTTGGGTTTTGATGGAGTATAAACACAATGCTGGTAGAGTTGGAGAACCCAATTAGCCCATTCTGGGCACCTGGAGGGAATACGGTAATTAAGGATTAGATTCAGTGGGGAACACAAGACTGTATGGTAAAGAGGTGTGGGAAGGAGAGGAAGTTTGAAGTTTTCTCTCTAGGAAAGGAACCAGAGAGGGGCCTGCAGGAAGGAGCTTGGGCCTAGAACCTCAAAGGAGCCTAAATACCTTTGAAGATATGACAGGTTTCAGAGTAACAGCCGTGTTAGTCTGTATTCACAAAAAGAAAAGGAGTACTTGTGGCACCTTAGAGACTAACCAATTTATTTGAGCATGACCTTTCGTGAGCTACAGCATCCGATGAAGTGAGCTGTAGCTCACGAAAGCTCATGCTCAAATAAATTGGTTAGTCTCTAAAGTGCCACAAGTACTCCTTTTCTTTTTTTGAAGATATGGTTAATAGAAATGTTCCTGAAAGGAGAGGGCAGCTGGGGAGAAGACGACTCCTAAAGCAGGCTTGGGTGGATAAGGAACTAGTTAAAGAGGCGACTACAACGGGCCATATGGAAAAGTGAACTGTCAGGTTGGAGGGAGGTTACTAGTGGAGTTCCTCAGAGATCGGTCTTGGGACCAATCTTATTTAACATTTTTATTACTGACCTTGTCACAAAAAGTGAGCGTGTGCAAATAAAATTTGCAGGTGACACAAAGATCAGAACTATAGCCTATACAGAGGAGGACCGGAATATCATACAAGAAGACCTGGGTGACCTTGAAAACTGGAGATGGGATGAAATTTAATAGTGAAAAGTGCCTTTAGGGACTAACAGCAAGAATTTTTGGTATAAGATGGGGGCTTATTAGTTGGAAGTGACAGAAGAGGAGAAAGACCTGGGTGTATTGGTTCATCACAGGATGACTATGAGCTGTCAATGTGATGCGGCCATGAAAAAGGCTAATGAAGTTCGAGGATGCATCAGGCGAGGTATTTCCAGTAGACACAGGAAAGTGTTAGTACCATTATACAAGGCACTGGTGAGACCTCTGGAATACTGTGGGCAATTCCGGTCTCCGATGTTTAAGAAAGATAAATTCAAACTGGACAAGTACAGAGAAGGGCTATTAGGATGATCTGAGGAATGGGAAACCTCCCTTATGAGAGGAGACTCAAAGAGCTAAATATGTTTAGCCTAACCAAAAGAAGGCTGAGGGGAGATATGATTTCTGTCTATAAATATATCAGAGAGATAAATACTAGGGAGGGAGAGGAGTTATTTAAGTTAAGCACCAGCATGGGCACAAGAACAAATGTTATAAACAGACCATCAACAAGTTTAGGCTCAAAATTAGATGAAAGTTTCTAACCATCAGAGGAGTGAAGTTCTGGAGAAGGCTTCCAAGGGGAGCAGTGGGGGGGGAAACTCTAACCGGCTTCAAGACTGAGCTTTATACGTTTATGGAGGGGATGGTATGAAGGGACTGCCTACAATGGCATTTGGCCCATCGGCAACTGCCAGTAACAAAAATCCCCAACTGCAGGAGACAGGACACAAAATGGGGTGGCTTCTAGGTTCATATAGAGAATGCTTTCCCAGGTATCTGCCTGGTGGGCCTTGCCTACATATTCAGAGTCTAACTGATCACTGTATTTGGTATCAGGAAGAAATTTTCCTCCAGGTCAGATTGGCTAAGACCCTGGGGGTTTTTCTCCTTCCTCTGCAGCACAGGGCATGGGTCATTTGCAGGTTTAAACTAGTGTAAATGGTGAATTCTTTGTAACTTGAAGTCTTTAAACCATGATTTGAGGACTTCAGTAACTCAGCCAGAGGTTAGGGGTCTATTACAGGAGTGGATGGGTAAGGTGCGGTGGCCTGGAATGTGCAGGAGGTCAGACTAGATGACCATGATGGTCCCTTCTGATCTTAAAGCCTATAAGTCTATATAAGAGATTCTAGGGAAGAAACTGTGAGGGTCAACAGCTTGGGTGGAAGTAAGCTGTCAGGGAGAAAGCCCCAGGAGACAGCATTTTGTCACAGAGTGAGGAAGAACTTTACAGAGCCAAGGAAAAGAGTCTATGTAGGATTGAGCCTAATGTGTTTGGATGTTGTTACCCCAGAAGGGGTGGAACTCTTAGTGTGACCTGGCTGGAGGGCAAATCACTGCATAGAACACCAAAATCTGGAGGGTGAGGCAGAGGGACTGCAGTGCTGGGTCTCTGCATGAAGAGGTGCTGTGGAGTCTATAACATGGAGGTATAAAATTTTCTTGGAAGTGTAGCTGAAAACTAGGGAGGGCCATATGAATGGGATGTTGCTGTGGACCTGATCAAGGGCTGAAAGACTGCAGAGGGAGAAGTGGGAATGAGGGCCTCTGTCAAGGTTCCTCCCCCACTCTGAACTCTAGGGTACAGATGTGGGGACCTGCATGAAAAATCTCCTAAGCTTATCTTTACCAGCTTAGGTCAAAACTTCCCCAAGGTACAAAATATTACCCCCGTTATCCTTGGAATGGCCGCTACCACCACCAAACTAATACTGGTTACTGGGGAAGAGCTGTTTGGACGCGTCCTTCCCCCCAAAATACTTCCCAAAACCTTGCACCCCACTTCCTGGACAAGGTTTGGTAAAAAGCCTCACCAATTTGTCTAGGTGACTACAGACCCAGACCCTTGGATCTTAAGAACAATGAACAATCCTCCCAACACTTGCACCCCCCCTTTCCTGGGAAATGTTGGATAAAAAGCCTCACCAATTTGCATAGGTGACCACAAACCCAAACCCTTGGATCTGAGAACAATGAAAAAGCATTCAGTGTTTTACAAGAAGACTTTTAATAAAAAATAGAAGTAAATAGAAATAAAGAAATCCCCCCTGTAAAATCAGGATGGTATATATCTTACAGGGTAATTAGATTCAAAAACATAGAGAACCCCTCTAGGCAAAACCTTAAGTTACAAAAAAGATACACAGACAGAAATAGTTATTCTATTCAGCACAATTCTTTTCTCAGCCATTTAAAGAAATCATAATCTAACACATACCTAGCTAGATTACTTACTAAAAGTTCTAAGACTCCATTCCTGTTCTGTCCCCGGCCAAGACGACTACAGACAGACCCACAAACCCTTTGTTTCTCTCCCTCCTCCCAGCTTTTGAAAGTATCTTGTCTCCTCATTGGTCATTTTGGTCAGGTGCCAGCGAGGTTACCTTTAGCTTCTTAACCCTTTACAGGTGAGAGGAGCTTTCCCCTGGCCAGGAGGGATTTCAAAGGGGTTTACCCTTCCCTTTATATTTATGACACGCCCCCCAAATCTCAGCTAGGGTGAAACACTGGCTGGGATTTCTTCCTGGAGCTCTAGGAAAACAGAGTTAATAAGACACATGCATCTCTAAATATACTACCAAGTACATAAAGACTAACAATATTTTCCACATCTCAAGGACGATTTTAACCAGTTGATTCTGGGAAACTTTCACGGGAGAGTGCATCAACCACTTTGTTAGAAGCTCCTGAGATGTGTTGGATGTCGAAATCAAAATCTTGGAGAGCTAAACTCCACCGAAGAAGTTTTCTGTTAGTTTCTTTGACGGTGTGAAGCCACTTTAGTGCAGCATGGTCGGTTTGCAGGTGGAAACGCCGTCCCCAAACATATGGGCGTAGCTTTTCCAGAGCGTAGACAATGGCATAACATTCTTTTTCAGTGACTGACCAGTTGCTTTCCCTCTCAGACAGTTTTTTGCTGAGAAACACTACAGGGTGGAATTCTTGATCAGGTCCTTTCTGCATTAAAACTGCTCCCACACCACGCTCGGATGCATCTGTGGTTACTAGGAACGGTTTGTCAAAGTCTGGGGCCCTTAGTACAGGGTCAGACATGAGTGTCGCTTTAAGCTTGTTAAAGGCCTTCTGACACTTTCCGGTCCACTGAACAGCATTTGGCTGTTTCTTTTTGGTTAGGTCTGTCAGTGGGGCAGCGATTTGGCTGTAGTGCGGTACAAATCGTCTGTAATAACCGGCCAAGCCTAAGAAGGATTGAACCTGTTTCTTTGACTTTGGGATAGGCCACTTTTGGATAGCATCCACTTTGGCCTGTAGGGGGCTGATAGTTCCTTGACCCACCTGGTGTCCAAGGTAAGTCACTCTGTTTAGGCCTATTTGACACTTCTTAGCCTTAACAGTTAGTCCTGCCTCCCTTATGCGCTCAAGGACTTTTTGTAGATGTTCCAGGTGGTCTGCCCAGGAATCCGAAAATATGGCCACATCGTCAAGGTAGGCAACTGCATATTCTCCTAATCCCGCTAGGAGACCATCTACAAGTCTTTGGGAAGTGGCGGGTGCATTTCGCAGCCCGAAAGGGAGTACATTAAATTCATACAGCCCGAGATGTGTGATGAAGGCTGACCTTTCCTTGGCAGATTCATCTAGCGGTACCTGCCAGTACCCCTTGGTTAAGTCCAAGGTAGAGATGAACTGGGCCCGTCCCAGTTTCTCTAATAGTTCATCTGTGCGTGGCATGGGATAGTTGTCTGGGCGAGTTACAGCATTTAGCTTACGGTAGTCCACGCAAAAACGTATTTCCCCATCTGGTTTGGGAACTAGAACCACTGGAGATGCCCATGCACTTTCAGAGGGGCGGATTACACCCATCTGTAACATATCCTGGATCTCCCGTTCTATAGCAGTTTTAGCTTGAGGAGACACCCGGTAAGGTTGGACCCTAATTGGGTGAGCATTACCTGTGTCAATGGAGTGGTATGCCCGTTCAGTCAGTCCTGGGGTGGCTGAGAACGTTGGCGCGTAGCTAGTGCACAGCTCCTGGATCTGCTGTCGCTGCATACGCCCAAGGGTCATGGAGAGGTTCACCTCTTCCACACCACCAGCACATTTCCCTTCGTAGTAGACACCTTCAGGCCACTCAGCGTCGTCTCCTCCCTGGGCTGTAAACTGACAAACCTTTAATTCTCTGGAATAAAAGGGCTTTAGAGAATTAATATGGTACACCTTAGGCTTCCGGTTGGAGGTGGGGAATGCTATGAGATAATTAACAGCTCCCAGGCGCTCCTGGACCACGAATGGCCCTTCCCACGATGCTTCCATTTTATGGGCCTGGAGCGCCTTTAAGACCATGACCTGGTCTCCTACTTTGAAGGAACGCTCTCTGGCATGTTTATCATACCAGGCTTTTTGCTCTTTTTGAGCATCCTGTAAGTTTTCTCTAGCAAGGGCTAAAGAGGTTCGGAGGGTGTTTTGTAGGTTGGTTACAAAGTCCAGAATGTTAGTTCCTGGAGAAGGTGTAAATCCCTCCCATTGCTGCTTCACCAACTGCAATGGCCCCTTAACCTCACGGCCATATACAAGTTCAAATGGGGAAAACCCTAAACTGGGATGTGGTACAGCTCTGTAGGCAAAGAGCAACTGCTGCAATACTAGGTCCCAATCATTGGAGTGCTCATTTACGAATTTACGTATCATGGCCCCCAAAGTTCCATTAAACTTCTCCACCATGCCATTTGTTTGATGATGGTAAGGAGTGGCAACCAAGTGATTTACCCCATGAGCTTCCCAAAGGTTTTTCATAGTTCCTGCCAGGAAATTAGTCCCTGCATCTGTGAGGATGTCGGAGGGCCAACCTACCCTGGCAAAAATGTCTGCTAGTGCCTGGCACACACTTTTAGCCCTGGTGTTGCTTAGAGCTACTGCTTCCGGCCATCGGGTGGCAAAATCCATGAAAGTCAGTATGTACTGCTTTCCTCTGGGTGTCTTTTTCGGAAAAGGACCCAGAATATCCACAGCTACTCGCTGAAATGGAACTTCAATGATGGGGAGTGGCTGGAGAGGAGCTTTGACCTGGTCTTGGGGTTTTCCCACTCTTTGGCACACCTCACAAGACTGGACATAGGTAGAAACATCCTTGCCCATTCCCTCCCAGTGGAATGACCCCCCCAAACGGTCTTTGGTCCTGTTCACCCCAGCATGGCCACTAGGGTGATCATGGGCTAAGCTCAAGAGCTTGGCCCGGTATTTAGTTGGAACTACCAACTGTCTCTGAGGATGCCAGTCTTCCTGGTGTCCCCCAGAAAGAGTTTCCTTGTATAAAAGTCCTCTTTCTACAACAAACCTGGATCGATTAGAAGAGCTGAGAGGCGGTGGGTTGCTCCGTGCCGCCGTCCAAGCTCTCTGGAGGCTTTCATCTGCTTCCTGTTCGGTCTGGAACTGTTCCCTTGATGCTGGAGACATCAGTTCCTCATGGGATTGTGGACCTAGGCTTGGTCCCTCTGGAAGCGATATAGGGGATGGAGCTGTTTCTGTTGACGGTGAACCGCTCTCCGCTGGTGTACTGTGTTGGGATTCAGGCTCCGGCTGAGCCTCTTGTGTAGGGTTATCGGCTGCTGCCAGTTCAGGTTCGGTGGGGCCCTCTGGTGTTGAGGTTGCAAGTACTGGATTCAGTGCTGACACGGGGTCTGGTGTTGGTTGTTCGGCTGGTTCCGGTTCTGGGACTGGTTCCGTCTGGGTCTCTGGGACTGGATCCACTACTGCTGTTGCAGACATTGGCCTGGGGTCCAGGTCCATCACCTCTGACTGGGTCCTGATAGAAGTTTCCGGAACAGAGCTAGGCCTCACGGCTTGTTTAGCCTGGTTGCGGGTGACCATTCCCACCCTCTTGGCCTGCTTCACATGATTGGCCAAGTCTTCCCCCAACAGCATGGGGATGGGATAATCATCATAGACTGCAAAAGTCCACATTCCTGACCAGCCCTTGTACTGGACAGGCAACTTGGCTGTAGGCAAATTGAAAGAGTTGGACTTGAAGGGTTGAATCGTCACTTGGATCTCTGGGTTGATTAAATTGGGGTCCACTAAGGAAGCATGGATAGCTGACACTTGTGCTCCGGTGTCCCTCCACGCGGTGACCTTCTTCCCACCCACACTCACAGTTTCCCTCCGCTCCAAGGGTATCTGGGAGGTATCTGGGCCTGTGGACCTCTGGTGTGATTCCGGTGCAATGAACTGTAATCTGTTGGGGTTCTTGGGGCAGTTGGCCTTTACATGCCCCAGCTCGTTACACTTAAAACATCGTCCAGCTGACGGGTCACTGGGGCGAGGAGGGTTGCTGGAGAACGGGGTGGTGGGACGATAAGGGGTCTGGAGGGTTCTTTGGGAGGTAGGTGGGGCTTTGGGCGGCCCCCGGTAATAGGGTGTGGTCTGGGGTGGTCCCTTCTGGTCTCCGCTCCAACTGCGACCAGTTTTCTTCTTCTCTGCCACCTCCACCCATCTGGCTCCAATCTCTCCTGCCTCAATTACAGTTTTGGGTTTCCCATCTAGGATGTATCTTTCTATTTCCTCAGGAACACCCTCTAAGAATTGTTCCATTTTCATTAGGAAGGGCAAATTTACTGGAGATCCAACACTTGCTCCTGATATCCAGGCATCCCAATGTTTTACAATGTGGTAGGCATGTCGGGTAAATGACATGTCTGGTTTCCACCTTAGGGCTCTGAACCTCCGACGAGACTGCTCGGGTGTTATCCCCATTCTGACTCTCGCCTTGGATTTAAACAGTTCATACTTGTTCATGTGTTCTTTAGGCATTTCAGCTGCCACCTCAGCTAAGGGTCCACTGAGCTGCGGCCTCAGCTCTACCATGTATTGGTCAGTAGAGATGTTGTACCCAAGGCAGGCCCTTTCGAAGTTTTCTAAGAAGGCCTCAGTATCATCACCTGCCTTGTAGGTGGGGAACTTTCTGGGATGGGAAGTGGTACCTGGAGAAGGATTGCTAGGGTTTGTTGGTATATTCTGCTGGGCCTTTATCCTCTCCATCTCCTCCACATGCTTCCTCTCTTTTTCCTTCTCCTCCTCCTTCAGCCGCATGAGTTCTATCTGTCTTTCATGTTCCCTTTGTTTTTCCTCAGCCTGAAATTTGGCTAATTCCAGCTGTAGTCGAGCTGAGGATTTGGCCATTCTAACCTCTCTGTTTTTAACTAACTTTACACCCGAGGTTTAGAAATAAACAAACAAAACTTGGCTGTAAACTTTTGCTGTGCTGGAATAGAGTACCTATTCTCTGATAGTGATTGTCAGCCTACAGAAAAAGACAATTCCCTTGTCTCTGCTCTGGGCCCAAATTAAAGCAAAAAACCTCCAACTACTTGGAAAACTGCTTACCCAGCCCAAAGAAAAAAAAAATTTCTTTTCAAACCTGTGCTCCTTGTAAAACAGAAAAAAAAATCAAAATCCTAAAAAAAAACCCTGCCACTTTTGTCTCCAGGCAAATGGGTAGAGCACACACCCCCTATTTACTTTTAGGAAGAAAAGAAAAAAAAAAAACCTCTGGGTTGGAAGACTGTGAATTTCCCTGCAGGAGGTAAGTACCCTGCCTCCAGGCAAGAAAACCTGCAATTCACAAGATAATCCCCTTTTGTCTCTGCTTGGCCACAAAGCAGAGAGAAACCAAGCTGCTTTCAGTTTCAAAGCTGCCTTCTGGACTTCCTAAAAATTCCTTTTTAAAATCTGTATTTCTAGTTCAAAAAATCTCAACTGGATCTCAAAATGATTTCAGGTTAATCCCACCACTGTGCCACCATGTCAAGGTTCCTCCCCCACTCTGAACTCTAGGGTACAGATGTGGGGACCTGCATGAAAAATCTCCTAAGCTTATCTTTACCAGCTTAGGTCAAAACTTCCCCAAGGTACAAAATATTACCCCCGTTATCCTTGGAATGGCCGCTACCACCACCAAACTAATACTGGTTACTGGGGAAGAGCTGTTTGGACGCGTCCTTCCCCCCAAAATACTTCCCAAAA
The DNA here is from genome assembly GCF_965140295.1 of Lepidochelys olivacea. Taxonomy (NCBI): domain Eukaryota; kingdom Metazoa; phylum Chordata; order Testudines; family Cheloniidae; genus Lepidochelys; species Lepidochelys olivacea. The sequence goes on from NC_140411.1 coordinate 275,521,409, forward strand.
CCTTGCACCCCACTTCCTGGACAAGGTTTGGTAAAAAGCCTCACCAATTTGTCTAGGTGACTACAGACCCAGACCCTTGGATCTTAAGAACAATGAACAATCCTCCCAACACTTGCACCCCCCCTTTCCTGGGAAATGTTGGATAAAAAGCCTCACCAATTTGCATAGGTGACCACAAACCCAAACCCTTGGATCTGAGAACAATGAAAAAGCATTCAGTGTTTTACAAGAAGACTTTTAATAAAAAATAGAAGTAAATAGAAATAAAGAAATCCCCCCTGTAAAATCAGGATGGTATATATCTTACAGGGTAATTAGATTCAAAAACATAGAGAACCCCTCTAGGCAAAACCTTAAGTTACAAAAAAGATACACAGACAGAAATAGTTATTCTATTCAGCACAATTCTTTTCTCAGCCATTTAAAGAAATCATAATCTAACACATACCTAGCTAGATTACTTACTAAAAGTTCTAAGACTCCATTCCTGTTCTGTCCCCGGCCAAGACGACTACAGACAGACCCACAAACCCTTTGTTTCTCTCCCTCCTCCCAGCTTTTGAAAGTATCTTGTCTCCTCATTGGTCATTTTGGTCAGGTGCCAGCGAGGTTACCTTTAGCTTCTTAACCCTTTACAGGTGAGAGGAGCTTTCCCCTGGCCAGGAGGGATTTCAAAGGGGTTTACCCTTCCCTTTATATTTATGACAGCCTCCCTGTGAGCTAATCCAAAACTATAAATGTTTAGGTACAAGGAATGGACCAACATTTAGGGAGCTTCTTGTCTTTTCTCAAGCAAAAGATGTCCATGTCTAGTGATAATCGGACATGTTTGACAGCAAGTATTGTCTTTTTATAGAAACAAGTCACAGTAAAACCAAGTTGTCAAGATTAAAAAAAAGCTATCCATAATACCAGCAGTAGTGTCTTGCAGACTTGCACTAAACAAATGGGGTGGTACTATATCTTTGACTCTTTAACAAAAACAGATGCCACTAAACACAGAGATCATTTCCTTATCTCTAACTACAGAGATTGTAGTGTACCACCCTCCTGAATAAGAATCACTATTCTTTTACCATTTTAAACTTAACTTGAAATCAAGTACCTGAACATTGACTAGTGACTTGCACTACCCTCCTCAGACAAGTGAGAAAAATAAAATCAGTTTAAATTAAATTAAATGTTATCCCAATTCTATATGTTGTTAAAAACTGCTAATTGAACAGATTGTTCTTCAACAAGAAAGATTCAAGGGCAATGGCTACAATCATACCCTATGCTGTCTAGTGCACATTGCAGTAGGGAGTTCCTAAGCAGCATAATGACTTGCTGAATAACCCGGTAACCACAGCAGAGCTCTGAGGGACATGTTCAAAAGCCTCAGTAAGTAGTGAGTATATGTACCCATTCATGTATGCAAGCAGAGGCTGAGCAGTTTCACTTAAGGAGCCCACCAGCTGCAGTGCCGCACTACAGGGAGCTTTTTGAATTCACCACTAAGTAAGCAGTACATGATAACATTCCCTTAGGGTGGGTTGGGTTCCAAAGCAGCCACACCTGCTTCATTTGTCAGGCCTTTAAAAATGCCCTTTGTTAGCAAATGCAGCTAAAACATTGACTAAGTGCCCCACCTAAAACATTGACTTAGGGCTATTACTTAGCAGACTGATTATATGAAGAGGAGAGGGAGAAAAGAATAATACTACTGCTACAATTTTAATTAATATACATAAGCTAAATGAAGAAATATAGGCCTCAGTTAGACTTTTTGTACAGGGGCTGTGGTGGATTGGTCACATAACTTGTGATAGCAGTGTCTGCTGCTCCCTAAACAACTGCTGTTTTTATACTGCTGTAGCTTTCTCTGTTTTAATATTTTTTAGCTTTAATGCTGTGGGTACCTGGCCTCTTTCAGTGCTATCCAGAAGTAACCCTGCCACACTGCTGCTAATCAACATAATATAACTACAATGTGCTGGGAATATCCTGCCCAGATCCTTGTTCAGGTGTTTGCAACCCCCCTCCAGTCCCCCGTCCCCCCACCAGCCCCTCCTCCCCAAGATGTCCCTAGAGAATCATTCCTAAGGTTTTTCACTGTATATAATGCATGCTGAGATGACCCTTCAGGTATTCACAGTTGAGGTGAATACCTAAATATGGTAGACAATTTCATAAAGCTTATAATTATAGACCTTGCTATCAAGTCTCAGGACTTGTCTTCATTAGGAAAAAGTGTGGTTATGTGTTAGCTAAAACATGTTAACAAACATCTATTAAAATTCTAATATAGACAAGGCAGCTGTAGTTTTAACATGTTGAGAACTTAAGAATGGCCATGCTTTAGCAGACCAGTGGTCCATCGAGCCTAGTATGCTGTCTTCTGACAGTAGCCAATGCCAGGTCCTTCAGAGGGAATGAACAGAACAGGGCAATTATTGCATGATCCATCTTGCGTCCAATCCCAGAATCTAATAGTCAGAGGCTTAGGGACACCCAAAGTATGGGGTTGCGTCCCTGACCACCTTTGGCAATAGCCATTGATGGACATATCTTCCTTGAATTTATCTAATTCTTTTTTGAACCCAGTTATACTTTTGACCTTCACAGCATCACCCGGCAACAAGTTCCGCAGACAGCTTGACTGTGCATTGTGTGAAGAAATACTTCCTTTTGTTTGTTTTAAACCTACTACCTATTAATTTAATTGGGTGACCCCTGGTTCTTGTGTTATGTGAAGGGGTAAATAACACTTCCTTGTTCACTTTCTCCACACCATTCATGATTTAATAGACCTCCATCATATCCCCTCTCAGTCATCTCTTTTCCGAACTGAACTTTCCCAGTCTTTTTAACTTCTCTTCATATGGAAGCTGTTCCATATCCCTAATCACTGTTATTGACCTTTTCCAATTCTAATATATCTCTTTGAGGTGGGTGACCAGAACCACACACAGTATTCAAGCATACAATGGATTTATATAGTGGCATTATGATATTTACTGTCTTATTATCTATCACTTTCCTAATGGTTCCTAACATTGTTAGGTTTTTTGATTGCTGATCAGATAATTTAGACCCTCATCATTTTGTATGTATAGATGGGATTATGTGTTCCAATGTGCATTACTTTGCATTTACAAAATTGAATTTCATCTGACATTTTGTTGCCCAGTCACTCAGCTCTGTGAGATCCCTTTGTAACTTTTCAAAGTCTGCTTTGGACTTAACCATCTTGAGTAAGTTTGTATCATCTGCGAACTTTGCCACCTCACTGTTTATCCCATTTTTCAGATAATTTATGAATATGTTGAACAGCACTGGTCCCAGGACAGATCCCTGGGTGACCCTGCTATTTACCAGTCTTCATTCAGAAAACTGGCCATTTATTTCTACCCTTTGTTCCCTGTCTCTTATCCAGTTACTGAGCCATGAGAGGATCTTCTCTCTTATCCCATGATTGCTTACTTTGCTTAAGAGCCTTTGGTGAGGGATCTTGTCAAAGGCTTTCTGAAAGTTCATGTACACTATATCCCCTGGATCACACTTGTTCACATGCATGTTCACCCCCCTCAGAGAATTCTAATACATTGGTGAGGCATGATTTCCCTTTAAAAAGCAATGTTGGCTCTTTCCCAGCACATTATGTTCATATATGTGTCTGATAAATCTTTTCTTCACTGTAATTTTAACCAATTTACCTGGTACTGAAATTAGATGTATTGGCCTGTAACTGCCAGGATTGCCTCTGAACCTTTTAAAAAAAATTGTAGAATAGTTAATGTGACTCCAGTCATGTGGTACAGAAGCTGATTAAGGTAATAGGTAACATACCACAGCTGGTAATTCTGCAATTTCATATTTGAGTTCTTTCAGAACTTTTGGGTGAATACCATCTGGTCCTGGTGACTTATTAATATTTAATTTATCAGTTTGTTCTAAAACCACCTCTATTAACACCTCAGTCCAGGATGGTTCCTAAGATTTGTCACCTAAAAAGAAAGGCTTAGGTGCAGGAATCTTCCTCATATTATCTGCAATGAAGACCGATGCAAAGAATTCATTTAAATCTTCCACAATGGCCTTGTCTTCCTTGTGTGCTCCTTTAGCACCTTGATCATACAGTCACCCCACTGATTGTTTGGCAGGCTTCCTAGTTCTGATGTACTTAATTTTTTTTTTCTGTTTAGTTTTTGTGCCATTTGCTAGTTGCTCTCGAAAATCTTTTGGGCCTGTCTAATTATGCTTTTACACTTTACTTGCCAGCGTTTGTGTCTTTCTATTTTCCTTGGTAGGATTTCACTTCCAATTTTTAAAGGATGCTTTTTTGACCTTTAACTGCCTCTTTTACTCTGCTGTTTAACTATGGTGGCATTTTTTTTGTTCTTCTTACTGTTTTTTTTAAATTTGGGGTATACATTTTAATTTGAGCTTCTATTATGGTATTTTTTAAAAAGTTTCCATGAAACTTGCAGGCATTTCACTCTTGTCACTGTTTCTTTTAATTTCCATTCAGCTAGTACCCCCATTTTTGTGTAGTTCCCCTGCTTGAAATAAAATGCTACTGTGGTGTGCTGCTTTTTGGTATTTCCTCCTCCCCATACAAGGATGTTAAAATTAATTACATTCTGGTAACTATTATAGAGTGGTTCAACTATATTCACCTCTTGCATCAGATCCTGTGCTCCACTTAGAACGAATTCAAGAATTGCCTCTCCCCTTGTGGCTTCTAGGACTGTTAGCTGGGCAAGATATCCCCTAGGATCTTGATAGTTTATTTTGACTAGCTAATGTGTTAAAACCAGAGCTGGGTGAGACTTTCTGGTCAAAACTTTGTTTGGAGAAAAATGCAGATTTGGATATATCAAAATATTTCACTAATTTGTGTCACTTTTGCCTAATTGTGTGTGTGTGTGTGTGGGGGGGGCACATGATTTTTAAAAATGGAAAAAGTTAATTTGTTTTGAGGAGTTTGAAATGAAACATTCCACTCCTTTCCTTTCCTGGAATTGTTATACAGCTTCAGAAATGTATGAAAAACTTGAAAAAGAAGGGTCTTTTTGTCTTCTCCTACAGTTCCTGTCCAATCTGAAACCTGGTAGTGCAGATGTGCTGGGGTTCCTTGATTCCTTCGTAAGTGGAGATGGAGAAAGTCAAAGCTTAGCAAAAGAGTTTCTTAGTGAGGTATTGATTTTTTTTCTACATCTTTTTGAAGCTCAGTGATTCTACAGTTTCACAAACTGTTACTTTTGTGTGGAGGGGGCAAAGGCATCATTTGTTAGGATAGAACACAAAAAATATGGAATGATGCTATCACAGGGGCAGTAGAAACCAGAGCAATGATGGGGACTACTATGTAATACTGTTTGCGGTAGCTTTCTGTATGAGTTTAGTATTTTCATTTTAATTCTCCTACTAATATGGTTTTTACTTACTTACTCGTGCAATTTATTGGCAGGTCATTGATGCAAAACTTGATTTCAATCGAGTTTTGCTTGATGAAGAACCACAGAATTTAGCCCAGAGCTATTAAAATCTCATGCTTCAGTATAGAGGCTAATCACTGCAGAGGTAATGGAAGGAGTTGTTTTCCATCCATGAACAGTATTTCACAATTAGCTAGGTGTAGCGTGGAGTCATTTCTTTAAAACATCAAGTACTGGCTGCAGATGCAGGCATGTTGCCAGCCTAGATGGATGAATGGTCTGATCACTATGGTTATGTTCCTAAATGGACTAAAACAAGATCAACCACAGTACTATTTCATTTAGTTGCTACTCAGTCCCATGACAACAACGTATGGAGATTACCATTGACTGTCTCAAGGAAGTAGTTCTAATGCAAAGTGTAGCGGACACAGGGAAATAGGAAAAGAACAAGCCCATTATATCTTCTTGCAGCTGCTGAGATGGGAAGTGTCAGCACACTTTGTTGTTCTCATTCTGCCTTGTACCATAAGCTGGATTTTTGGCAAACTATCGAGCTACATGCTGACTACCTCTGTATTCTCCCTCTTTATGTAGGTGATGCTTTTTTCCTGTGTGATCAGAAAAAGAAAATATCACTTCCAAATCAAAATATATTAGAAAAAAGTCAATTATAATTGACTACTCTTTACTGAGAGAAGTGAGCAAACAAGATGATCCGAGCACCTGCAAAGCAATATCCTGTCGCAAATGATGAGAGAAGACAATGTTATAGTTTTTATCTGGGTTGTGCATGGAGACATGGGCACCCAAAAGTAAGAACAGACAAGTACAAGTGTATGCTCTTCTGTAACAGTTGTGATAGCAAGTGTGAGCTAGCTACTTTTAGTATCTACTATGATATGTATTAAATTTTTGTTTTGTCTGTTTTGAACAAGCTCCTTTGTCACACTGGCAAACTTCTAACTCCCTCAATTGGATCTGCACCATAACAACATAAGAATGGCCATACTGGGTCAGACCAAAGGTCCATCTAGCCCAGTATCCAGTCTTCTGACAGTGGCCAATGCCCCAGAGGGAATGAACAGATCAGGTAATCACCAAGTGATCCATCCCCTGTCACCCATTCCCAGCTTCTGGCAAACAGAGGCTAGGGACACCATTCCTGTCCATCTTGGATAATAGGCATTGATGGACCTGTCCTCCAAGTTCTTTTTTGGAACCCTGTTATAGTCTAGGCCTTCACAACATCCTCTGGCAAAGAGTTCCACACGTTGACTGTGCGTTCTATAAAGGAATACTTCCTTTTATTTGTTTTAAACCTGCTGCCTATTAATTTCATTTGGTGACCCCTAGTTCTTGTGTTATGAGAAAGAGTAAATAACACTTCCTTATTTACTTTTTCCACACCAGTCAGTATTTTATAGACAACTATCGTTTCCTCTCTTAGTCGTGTCTCTTTTCCAATTTGAAAAGTCCCAATCTTATTAATATCTCCTCATATGGAAGCTGTTCCATACCTCTAATAATTTTTGTTGCCCTTTTCTGAACCTTTTCTAATTCCAACATATCTTTTTTGAGATGGGGCAACCACACCTGCATGCAGTATTCAAGATGTAAGCATACCATTGATTTATATAGAGGCAAGATGATATTTTCTGTCTTATTATCTATCCCTTTCTTAATGATTGCCAACATTCTGTTAGCTTTTTTGACTGCCGCTGCACATTGAGTAGATATTTTCAGAGAACTATCCACAAGGATGTCAAGATCTCTCTCTTGAGTGGTAACAGCTAATTTAGACCCCATCATTATATATGTATAGTTGGGTTTATGTTTTGCAACGTGCATTACTTTGCATTTATCAACACTGAATTTCATCTGCCATTTTTATGAGATCCCTTTATAGCTCTTCACAGTCTGCTTTGGACTTATCTTGAATAATTTTATATCATCTACAAATATTGCTACCTCATGGTTTAGCCCTTTTCCCAGATCATTTATGAATATGTTGAATAGGACTGGTCCCAGTAGAGACTCCTGGGGAACACCACTATTTACCTCTCTTCATTCTGAAAACTGACCATTTATTCCTACTCTTTGTTCCCTATCTTTTAACCAGTTACCAGTTCATGAGAGGATCTTCCCTCTTATCCCATGACTACTTACTTTGCTTAAGAGCCTTTGGTGAGGGCCTTGTCAAAGGCTTTCTGAAAATCTAAGTATACTATATTCACTGGATCCCCCTTGTTCACATGTTTGTTGACCCCCTCAAAGAATCTAGTAGATTGGTGAGGCATGATTTCCCTTTACAAAAACTATGTTGACTCTTCCCCAATAAATTATGTTCATCTATGTGTCTGACAATCCTGTTCTTTATTATAGTTTAAACCAATTTGCCTGGTACTGAAGTCAGACTTACTGACCTGTAATTGCCGGGATCACATCTGGAGCCCTTTTTAAAAAATGGTGTCACATTAGCTATCCTTCAGTCATTTGGAACAGAAGCTGATTTAAATGATAAGTTACAAACCCACAATTAGTTCTGCAGTTTAACATTTATGTGCCTTCAGAACTCTTGGGTGAATACCATCTGGTCTTGGTGACTTATTGCTGTTTAATTTATCAATTTGTTCCAAAGCCTCCTCTAATGACACTTCAATCTTGAACAGTTCCTTAGATTTGTAACCTAGAAAGAATTGCTCTGGTTTGGGAATCTCCCTCACATTCTCAACCATGAAGACTGAAGTAAAGAATTCATTTAGTTTCTCCATGATGGCCTTATTGTCTTTGAGGGCTTCTTTAGCATCTCGATCGTCCAGTGGCCACACTGGTTGTTTAGCACGCTTCCTGCTTCTGATGTACTTAAAATGTTTTTGCTTTTAGTTTTTGAGTCTTTGGATAGCTGTTTTTCAAATTCCTTTTTGGCCTTCCTAATCGTATTTTTATACTTCACTTGCCAGAGTTTATGCACCTTTCTATTTTCCTCACTAGGATTTAACTTCCACTTTTTAAAGGATACCTTTTTGCCTCTCACTGCTTCTTTTACGTTGTTGTTTAGCCATGGTGGCACTTTTTTGGTTTTCTTACTATGTTTTTTAATTTGGGCTATACATTTAAGTTGAGTCAGCAGTGTGCCCTTGTTGCCAAGAAGGCCAATAGCATTTTGGGATGTATAAGTAGGGGCATAGCAATCAGATCGAGGGACGTGATCGTCCCCCTCTATTTGACATTGGTGAGGCCTCATCTGGAGTACTGTGTCCAGTTTTGGGCCCCACACTACAAGAAGGATGTGGATAAATTGGAGAGAGTCCAACGAAGGGCAACAAAAATGATTAGGGGTCTGGAACACATGACTTATGAGGAGAGGCTGAGGGAACTGGGATTGTTTAGTCTGCAGAAGAGAAGAATGAGGGGGGATTTGATAGCTGCTTTCAACTACCTGAGAGGTGGTTCCAGAGAGGATGGTTCTAGACTATTCTCAGTGGTAGAAAAGGACAGGACAAGGAGTAATGGTCTCAAGTTGCAGTGGGGGAGATTTAGGTTGGATATTAGGAAAAACTTTTTCACTATGAGGGTGGTGAAACACTGGAATGCGTTACCTAGGGAGGTGGTAGAATCTCCTTCCTTAGAAGTTTTTAAGGTCAGGCTTGACAAAGCCCTGGCTGGGATGATTTAATTGGGGATTGGTCCTGCTTTGAGCAGGGGGTTGGACTAGATGACCTCCTGAGGTCCCTTCCAATCCTGATATTCTATGATTCTATGAGCCTCTATTATGATGTCATTAAAAAGTTTCCATGCAGCTTGCGGGATTTCACTTTGGCACTGTACCTTTTTAATTTCTTTTTAACTAACTTCCTCATTTTTGTGTAGCTCCCTTTTCTGAAATTAAATGCTACCATGTTGGGCTGCTGTGGTGTTTCCCCTGCCACAGGGATGTTAAATTTAATTATATTATGGTCACTATTACCAAGTGGCCCAGCTATATTCACCTCTTGGACCAAATCCTGTGCTCCACTTAGGACTAAATCAAGAATTGCCTCTTCTCTTGTGGGTTCCAGGACTAGCTGCTCCAAGACGCAGTCATTTAAGGTGTCGAGAAACTTTATCTCTGCATCCCGTCTTGAGGTGACATGTACCCAGTCGATATGGTGATAGTTGAAATCCCCCATTATTATTGAGTTTTTTATTTTATAGCCTGTATAAAGTCCCTGAGCATTTCACAGTCACTATCACCATCCTGGTCAGGTGGTCAGTAGTATATCCCTACTGCTATATTCTTATTATTAGAGCATGGAATTACTATCCATAGAAATTCTGTGGTACAGTTTGGTTTATTTAAGATTTTTACTTCATTTGGTTCTACGCTTTCTTTCATATATAGTGCCACTCCCCCACCAGCATGACTTGCCGATATCTTTTATACCCTAGTATTACTGTGTCCCCTTGATTATCGTCATTCCACCAAGTTTCTGCGATGCTGCTTATATCAATATCTTAATTTAATATGAGGCACTCTAGTTCACCCATCTTATTATTTAGACTTCTAACATTTGCATGTAAGCACTTTAAGAACTTGTCACTTGTTAGCTGTTTACCATTACATGATGTAATTGAATAGGACTCTTTTTCATTGACTGTTTCTCATCAGATCCTACCCATATTTTATCATCTTCCATCCTCTCCTCTGTACTAGGACATAGAAAATCTCCATTAATAGATGCTCCCCTAAGGGATGTCTCTGTCTAAACCATGTGCTCTTCAGCACATGTTGGCTTTCCCTCAGCCCTTAGTTTAAAAACTGCTCTATGACCTTTTTAATTTTAAGTGCCAGTGATCTGGTTCCATTTTGGTTCCATCTCCTCTCCTCCCAATGTCACTTGTTTAAGAGACCCCTTAAAAAGTAAACTTTTTTTTAAAGTCCCCATGCTTCTGAATTCTTACTCATACACAGCGTTCATTATTTTTAAGAGGGAGAAAAATATTTTTTCTCAATTCTATTCTCCAGTTTATAGAATCATAGAATATGAGGGTTGGAAGGGACCTCAGGAGGTCGTCTAGTCCAATCTCCTGCTCAGAGTAGGACCTAATCCCCAGCTAAATCATCCCAGCCAGGGCTTTGTCAAGCCTGACCTTAAAAACCTCTAAGGAAGGAGATTCCACCACCTCCCTAGGTAACGCATTCCAGTGCTTCACCACCCTCCTAGTGAAGAAGTTTCCTAATATCCAACCTAAATCTCCCCCACTGCAACTTGAGACGATTACTCCTGGTTCTAACATCTGGTACCACTGAGAACAGTCTAGATCCATCCTCTTTGGAACCCCCTTTCAGGTAGTTGAAAGCAGCTATCAAATTCCCCCCCATTCTTCTCTTCTGCAGACTAAATAATCCTAGTTCCCTCAGCTACTCCTCATAAATCATGTGCTCCATCCCCCTAATCATTTCTGTTGCCCTCTGCTGGACTCTTTCCAATTTATCCACATCCTTCTTGTAGTGTGGGGCCCAAAACTGGACACAGTACTTCAGATGAGGCCTCACCAATGCTGAATAGAGGGGAATGATCACGGCCCTCGATCTGCTGGCAATGCTCCTACTTATACAGCCCAAAATGCCATTAGCCTTCTTGGCAACAAGGGCACACTGCTGACTCACATCCCGCTTCTCGTCAACTGTAACCCTTAGGTCCTTTTTTGCAGAACTGTTGCCTACCCACTCAGTCCCTAGTATGTAGCAGTGCATGGGATTTTTCCTTCCTAAGTGCAAGACTCTGCACGGGTCCTTGTTGTCACCTTAATTTATTGCATTTCCCAAGCAAAGTTTCAGATATTTAAGGGAATTTTCAGTTTAGTAATAAAGGTTTAGAGAGTCTTGAAATGGGATCAAGGAACTTACCCTGGAGAGTGAGAACAGAGGATGTGGGGTCCGGAGTTGCAATAGGAAGGAGGAGAAACATAATTCAAATTCCAATTATGGGAATTAACATTAGACGTATTGAGGAACAACAGGGTTTGGTGACATAGAGGTTCTTAGATTGGAAACTGCAGCCCTCAAGTGGTTTGTGAAAACTTTCTAGGGAGCCACCAAATGCTGAGATTTTTCATGTGAGCATGGGATGCATTTGACAAAGGAATGCATGGATTTTTCAAAAAAACAGGAGAGGTCCTTTGCTTTAGAATTCTTAAAATTAACTGGCATAAGCTTTGTATAGGTAGCTTTTTAATAACTAACTTAACATTGAATGAACAAAATTGTTGTTGTTTTTGTTTTAAATACAGAGGAGAGCTAAGAAGGGTCACAGATTAGTGGGAAGACACATCCCCAGTTTTATCCTTAAAACAACTACTGACATTGTACAGAACATTTGCTGGTAGTCCCATTGTCGGTTTAGCAAAGGTAAGATACTGCATACTGACAATCAAGCTTAAAAGCGGTATATGAAGTCTTAAGTACATCATCTGATTCTGCCACCAACCAGCTGGAAGAGCAGTTCCTTGCTCCATAGGTAGTCCCATTGAAACCAATTATGAGGAAAATTTTATTGTATAATTGAGAGCAAATGCATGCTTTTGAAGTTAATGGGAGTTCTTTCAGAGTAAGGACTAGAGGTTTTTGGCCAGATATTGTAGATTTTCAGTGGCTATCTGCAGGAAATCAACTGAGATAACTGAAGAGAATTGGGGAAAAGCAAGTGACAATTAACTGTCTGTCCCTCTGCAAGTAAGCAAACAGCTTTCAGAACCTTCTGTTAGAATTACTACACAAACCCACAAGTTATAAAATGAAGGTACAGCCATTCTGCATTATTTTGTCATGTCCTTTGTGAGGCTGGAGTGCCACTGAGCTAGACTGATGACTCCACTGAGACTCTTTCCAAAGCATATTGCCCTGCTGTATGTATATTGCCAGTATTTTGACAGATGTATGGGAAATTGCAGCACAGTAGTGGCAGCAAATTTATGGGTGAGTTCAAGGGAATCTGAGTATCTCTGAGGGTTTGGGTTTTTTTTAAAGGAATAGCTTGGTTTCATGGTAACCCTGCAGTAGGGACTTAAATTAGTTAGTTGTATTCCCCTGCAGAGTGGAATGGTCTCTGTACTGTGCTGAAGAGCATTAGAGAAGTAAATGAAAATACCTAATGCTTTGACTTCACTGCTGGCTGACGAAGATTTTGAACACTTTGAAACAAGCTGAGAATACATTATGGGGTTTTGTTTTGATTTTTCTGTCTGCAGTATATCACCAGGGCCTAAAGAGAAATGACAAGAAGAAAAGAGGAGGATTTTGTGTAAAGCCATATGAAATATGCTTCCCTGGTTTTAGATCTATATAATTGCCTGCAATATACCTCTATCTTTTTAGGCACAGAGTATCATCTTCAGGGGCCTTACTGACTCTAGGGCCAGGTTGTGTCAGTTTGCTACTTTCCTGATGCAAAGCAAAGTTGCATCACCTCATGGGGAATTTGAGGTGAGACTGTGTATAGCTGAGGTACAATCGCTCCTGGATTTCAGGGGGAGCTGAGTGAGTTGTATCTTTCTTTATAATGATGCAGCCTGTTTTCTTTCTTTACAAGCCCTCTTTGTGTATTGTGATGCATTGAGCAAGCAGTCCCTGCACTTCCGAAGCACAAGGACTGCAACTGAGAGAAGCCCTACCACAATGAACGCAAAAGAGAAAGGACCTTGAATACACGCCTTGCTTTGCATACTACTGCAAGGGCTTTATCAGGTCATGACTGACTGTTCAGCAGGCACTGTAAAACCATGATACAGATGTTCACAGGTAATATGACTCATGGCCTCAACTTGGTCTCTATTTGTATACACAACATTGAGCATGTTATTACTAGTGTGCACAAATGATAATATTTATATGCATAAAAATATATACACCATTCATGTATCTCTGATTTCTACCTCTTTGTGTATATAAACACAAAGGATTGCATGTGTACAGAGAGGCATGTTTTGAAAAAATAGCCTTTCAAAAAGCAATTTCAGAACAACCTTATGGTGTATGTGGCCGGTGGTGGTTTTTTGGGTTTTTTTGTGGTCTTCTAATAGTGGATGGCAGTGATCCTAACTGATTCATCAGGTGCTATTGGCAGAGCAGCAAGAGGTGCTTTAGACCTGGCATTCCTTCTCTGTATCACTAAGCAAATATATGTACCTCTTTTAAACGATGAGTACAACTCAATATCTTTTACATGCAACAATAATCTTTATTTCAATTTTTAAATTGTCACCTGTGCAGTGGCCTATAAAATGTTAAAGTTAATGCGATAGCAAACTCAAATAATGATATAGGAAATGTACCTGGAGTCTACTGGAGCCACACATCTTGCATTTTAAGAGGCAGCAGTTGCATGCAATATTCCATCTAATTTTTGACAGGCGGGGTGCACAAAAAATTTCTTCTGTGCAAATTTTTGTGCGTGCGGTGTTTCGCCATGTGCGCAGGGTTTATGATCTGTGTGTGCGCGCACACGCACACAGCTTAGAGGGAACAGTGGTTGCAAAAGTGAGGGTGTACTGGCCCTGATATGCCTGATCTTTCTTAATTATTTTAAAAAAAACCCTAGACTGGACTTGGTCAGTATTTGGATGGGAGAGAACTTCCAAGGGAAAAAGGGATCTGTAAAGCATGTGTCTGTATTGTGTAGTCAACTACATCTTACACTGTTCAGACAAAGGAATATATTGTCAAAGAGTTGGAGTGCAATTGGGATTTTATGCATACATAAAAAAATACAACAAATGCCGCTGGGCATTTTCAAAGGAGTGGGAAACCAGGGTGCAAGTGAGGGTAGTTATATTACTACAGATGAAGACAGAACTGTTTCTTACAGTAGTATAGTGAGTTTTTTTAGCTTTGCAAATAACTCCTACACAGAATATGGCTGGTGAACTTGTGCTTTGATGTGTGCTCCTGGGTACAACTCAGGTGCAGGTCAGAGCAAATTAATATTATATTTAGGAAGGGAAAATAAACTGTGCAAATACAAAATGGGGAATAATTGGCTAGGCAGTAGTACTGATGAAAAGGATCTAGGGTAATAGTGGATCACAAATTGAATCTGAGCCAACAGTGTGGTGCAGTTGTGAAAAATGCTAACATAGTTCTGGGGTGTATTAACAGGAGTGTCATATGTAAGACACAGGAGGTCATTGTGCCTCTTTACTCAACATTGGTGAGGCCTCAACTGGAGTACTATGTCCAATTTGTTCTACACGTTAGGAAAGATGTGAACAAATTGGAGAGAGTGCAGAGGAGAGCAACAAAAATGATAAAAGGTTTAGTGAAGGTTTAGTGACTTATGAGGAAAGGTTAAAAAATGGGCATGTTTAGTCTTGAAAAAAGAAGACTGAAGGAGGACCTGATAAGTCTTCAAATATGTTAAGGGTTGTTATAAAGAGGACGGTGACAAACACCTGTCAGGGATGGTCTAGGTATATTTGAGGAGATAAATTAAATGACCTTTTGAGGTCCCTTCCAGCTGTACATTTCTATGATTCTATACTCATGACCAAGTTATATGTTTTCTTAATTTTCCAGTAAAAAATAGTGCCACTAGTAGACGAAAATCAGAAGTTAAGACTCTTGTGCACATAACCCACGGCTGCCCAAGTTTAATGCACTTGCTTTTGTGTCTCATTATAATATCTGTGCCTGTGTTTTCTGGAAGGCACCATACTCGATTAAGGAACATTTTCAACCCTTCCAGTTTGTTCTTGAAAATGAATAAGTGATCAAACCACACTCAGATCTCTGCTACTGTGTGTATGTCTGTCCGATGTAAATTTAAGCCAAATACTACATTAGGTCAATAGTGATTTTGGTATGCAAACCTGTATGCATGTGCAGTTTTTGCATATGCTCACTTGTACAGATAAACAATCAAATTTACAAGCAAAAACTCCCCCGGTGCACAACTTGTTATTCTATAAGATGAAACAAGTTCCAAATTCAAATGCTTGCTAGAATACGTTTCTCACAGTGAGCCAGAGTGTGTCCTGCTCCTCTGCAGGTGCATAGAGTGGGGAGAACGGGGTAGCTAGAGGATTCAAAAACCTCAGTCTTCATATCACCCTTGTGCAACAGTGAGGCTTAATTGAAGTACCTGTATTCCATGGAACATATACCCTATTCTTTCCGTGTGCAACCAGGGGCACAAGATACCCAAAAAGGAGGAGGAGAGCCAAGAAGAGGGGAGCACTATAGTCCTATCCCCATTATTTCTACAGAGAATATGCCGAGGGAGATGTATGTGTGCTAGGGAACTCAGGGTCAGAATTCCTCTAATCTCTTTCTTAGGGTTGCATAGCACTGCACTGTGCACAATGCAGGGCTGGGCCATAAGGCATTATTGAGCCCCCAAACTGTTCTTTACTTGATGTCAGTAAATGGGGAGTTAAGGTTTCTAAAAACTGTAGCTCTGCCCTCCTGCTATATACATACAGGTTACATTACTGAATGGTCTTATTAATGCTCAAATAACATACAATTACTATCAAATGCTATAGCCTATCTATCTAAAGACATATAAAAGACTTTTATATGTTTATCATTTCAACCTCATTAATACTTGTATAGTACCAACTGTGTGCTAAACGCTTAAAGTTGCAATAAAGATCATTTCATTTTCACAGCATATACCGTAGGTGTGCATTGGCAGATAGTAGATGTATCTCGAGATGATATTATGAAAGTTAACCATCTAGATAAGAACGTGATGGAAAAGATTTTGGTCCCAAGTCTTAGCTGCATTAGGGCTCCTTTGCACCACTTGACTAATGCAAAATGACCCTAAAGCAATTTTGCAGTGGCCTAAAACACCCAGTGGTTGGGGAAAATGAGGCACTGTGGGTGCTTCCCTGTACACTAGTGGTCCCTGACTGCCATAGAAATTCCTTGGGGCTATTGACAGCTAGTGTAATTTAGAGCAGCACTGGGGTTGCTTTGTTATATAGGAGACAAGATTTGCAAAGCAGCAAGTCTAGGACTGGTGGAGAACGTAGATGGTTTAAATCCAATTCTGAGTCCCCCTTCTAGCACATTGTGCTGTTTCCTCCTCCACAAAAGAAGAGGCTCAAGCTACTGAGTCCAATAAAACATTGCACATAACTGAATTTAAGTTTGGGATCTGTACCATGGGTTTTGTCTTCCCTAAGCTAGGGAAACCAATCTAGAAGCCATAGAAGCCACATCTGGGGCGGCGGGATGGTTTTACATGTCCCTGAAGATAAATTGATTTGGTGTTTTCTTTACACCCTGAGAACCAAAATGTGCCAGGCTTTTACATTGTTTTGACACTAATAAATGTTGAAGTTCTTTTTTAATTAAGGTACCATCATTTTGTTTAGGAAGAGTGGAATTGAGTGGACCTGGTAGATGCTAATTGAGGGTCCCATCAAACTGACAAACAGCATGTTATTAAATTAAAGACAGTCAAAATGATCAGCCATCTCTGAGATTATAATAGGCAGTAACTGACTCTGGTGACATAATGCATTTCATTAACTAGCAGCACAGCAAGCAAAGGCTCATTATTTCTGTCCCTGAAAATCCCCTCAGTAATGGGATTAGAGTTATGATGGCAGTCAAACCAGCTGATACATCAAATCCATTCTGTAATCCTGTCTCAAACTATGTTGCATTTTATGGCATGAGCATGCAGACTAATTTAAAAAACCTTCTAGGCACAATGTTGTATTAGAAGTTAGCTTATGAATCTGATTTCGTGTCTGCTGAAGGAAGCGTGAAGTTCAATATTCTGCCCTTTCAAAAACACAATATTGTGTTCAACTTTGTAGTAGTGATTACCTGAACCAATGCTCTAGAACCAAACATTCTACCCTATAGTGTAGTTCAAATAAAGGTTTAAACTTTACAGCGGGCTTATATCTCACTAATAGGCCAAGCCAAAACCCTATATGCCTCAACTCTGAGAAAGTTTGGATACATATCACTTGATCTCATATCCCTAACATTTGACTTTTCACTAAAATTCCAGGATGCTGCTTGTTTCTCATATTGAAATATGCAAAACCACTTTCTTGCTCTCAAAATGTAAAGCACGTGTTTCTTTTAATTATATATACAATTCCCCAAAAAATCAAGTTAGACTTCTGCAGAGCAGGATGTTCCTAAAGTCCTGTCCAATGTGCACCACATTGTCCCTCTTGCCCAAAGTGAGGATCCAAAGCTGGTCTATCACTCATTTATGGCTTCATCTCCCTTAGATTTTGCAACAGACTATGCAATATGTGCGTATGGAGTTGTACATACATGTTGTGGCATTCAGCGGGGTGTTCCTACTCAAAACACTTTTTCTTCCTGAATTTCCAGACAATTTGAAAGTGGAAGGCAGCTTGGGTGAAAGTGATCATGGAATGGTAGAGTTCATGATTCTAAAGAATGGTAGGAGGGAAAACAGTGCAATAAACATAATGGATTTCAAGAAGGCAGACTTTAGCAAACTCAGGAAGCTGGTACGTAAGATCTCATGGGAGACAAGTCTAAGGGGAAAAACAGTTCAGGAGAGCTGATAGTTTTTCAAAGAGACATTATTAAGGGACATTATTTCCACTGCATAGAAAAGATAGGAAGTATGGCAAGAGACCTCCCTGGCTTAACCAGGAGATCTTCAGTGATCTGAAAAAGAGTCCTAGAAAAAGTGGAAACTAGGACAAATTACAAAAGAGGAGTATAAACAAATAACAGAAATATGTAGGTACAAAATTAGAAAGGCCAAGGCACAAAATGAGATTAAACTAGCTAGAGACATAAAGGGTAAAAAGGAAACATTCTGCAAATATATTAGAAGCAAGAGGAAGACTGAGGACGGGTAGGCCCATTACTTAACATGGGGCGGTGGGAGGAGAGGAGACAATAACAGAAAATGTGGAAATAGCAGAAGTGTTAAATAACTTTTATGCTTCAGTTTTCACCAAAAAGTTTGGACATCTAACTTAATGAACACCAGTGAAAGTGAGGTAGGATCAGAGATTAAAACAGGAAAAGAACAAGTTAAAAATTACTTTAAGTTAGATGTCTTCAAGTCACCTGGGCTTGGTGAAATGCTCATGGAGCTGACAAAGAGCAATTATCTTTGAAAAGTCATGGAAGATGGGAGAGATTCTAGAAGACTGGAAAAGGGCAAATATAGTGTCCATCTATAAAAAGGGGAATAAGGACAAACCAGGGAATTACAGACCAGTCAACTTAACTTCAGTACCCAGAAAGATAATGGAGCAAATAATTAAGCAATCAATTTGCAAACACCTAGAAGATAATAAGGTAATAAGTAACAGTCAGCATGGATTTGTCAAGAACAAATCATGTCAAACCAACCTGATAGCTTTCTTTGACAGGGTAACAAGCATTGTGGATGGGGGGGAAGCGGTAGATGTGGTATATCTTGACTTTAGTAAAGTTTTTGATACTGTCTTGCATGACCTTCTCATAAACAAACTAGGGAAATACAACCTAGATGGAGCTACTATAAGGTGGGTGCATAACTGGTTGGAAAATCATTTCCAGAGAGTAGTTATCAGTGGTTCACAGTCAGGCTGGAAGGGCATACTAATTGGGGCCTGCAGGGATCAGTCCTGGGTCTGGCTCTGTTCAATATCTTCATCAATGATTTAGATAATGGCATAGAGATACACTTATAATGTTTGCGGATGATACCTAACTGGGAGCGGTTGCAAGTGCTTTGGAGGGTAGAATTAAAATTCAAAATGATGTGGACAAACTGGAGAAATGCTCTGAAGTAAATAGGATGAAATTCAATGAGGACAAATGCAAAGTACTCCACTTAGGAGGGACCAATCAGTTGCAGACATATGAAATGGGGAATAACTGCTTTGGAAGGAATACTGCAGAAAGGAATCGGGGGTCATAGCAGATCACAAGCTAAATATGAGTCAACAGTATAAAACTGTTGCGAAAAAAGCAAACATCATTCTGGGATGTATTAGCAGGAGTGTTAGCAAGACATGAGAAGTAATTCTTCTGCTCTACTCTGCACTGATTAGGCCTCAACTGGGGAATTGTGTCCAGTTCTGGGCGCCACATTTCAGGAAAGATATGAACTAATTGGAGAAAGTCCAGAGAAAAGCAACAAAAATGATTAAATGTCTAGAAAACGTGACCTATGACAGAAGATTGAAAAAATTTGGTTTGCTTAGTTTGGAGAGGAGAAGACGGAGAAGGGACATCTTTGAAAACTCATGGCGATCGGGGAAGGTCCCGGATGACGGGAAAAAGGCTAATGTAGTGCCCATCTTTAGAAAAGGGAAGAAGGAGGATCCGGGGAACTACAGGCCAGTCAACCTCACCTCAGTCCCTGAAAAAATCATGGAGCAGGTCCTCAAAGAATCAATTCTGAAGCACTTAGAGGAGAGGAAAGTGATCAGGAACAGTCAGCATGGATTCACCAAGGGCAAGTCATGCCTGACTAATCTAATTGCCTTCTATGACAAGATAATTGGCTCTGTGGATGAGGGGAAAGCAGTGGACATGATATTCCTTGACTTTAGTAAAGCTTTTGACATGGTCTCCCACAGTGTTCTTGCCATCAAGTTAAAGAAATATGGGCTGGATGAATGGACTATAAGGTGGATAGAAAGCTGACTAGATCATCAGGCTCAACAGGTAGTGATCGACGGCTCGATGTCTAGTTGGCAGTTGGTATCAAGCGGAGTGCCCCAAGGGTCGGTCCTGGGGCTGGTTTTGTTCAATATCATCATTAATGATCTGGAGGATGGCGTGGACTACACCCTCAAGAAGTTTGCAGATGACACTAAACTCGGAGGAATGGTAGATACGCTGGAGAGTAGGGATAGGATAGAGAGGGACCTGGACAAATTGGAGGATTGGGCCAAAAGAAATCTGATGAGGTTCAACAAAGACAGGTGCAGAGTCCTGCACTTAGGATGGAAGAATCCCATGCACTGCTACAGACTAGGCAGCAGTTCTACAGAAAAAGACCTACGGGGTTACAGTGGATGAGAATCTGGATATGAGTCAACAATGTGCCTTTGTTGTCAAAAAGTCTAATGGCATTTTGGGCTGTATAAGTAGGGACATTGTCAGCAGATCGAGGGACATGATCGTCCCCCTCTATTCGACATTGGTGAGGCCTCATCTGGAATACTGTGTCCAGTTTTGGGCCCCACACTACAAGAAGGATGTGGATAAATTGGAGAGAGTCCAACGAAGGGCAACAAAAATGAATAGGAGACTGGAACACATGACTTATGAGGAGAGGCTGAGGGAACTGGGATTGTTTAGTCTGCAGAAGAGAAGAATGAGGGGGGATTTGATAGCTGCTTTCAACTACCTGAAAGGAGGTTCCAAAGAGGATGGTTCTAGACTGTTCTCAGTGGTAGCAGATGACAGAATGAGGAGTAATGGTCTCAAGTTGTAGTGGGGGAGGTTTAGGTTGGATATTAGGAAAAACTTTTTCACTAGGAGGGTGGTGAAGCACTAGAATGCGTTACCTAGGGAGGTGGTGGAATCTCCTTCCTTTGAGGTTTTCAAGGTCAGGCTTGACAAAGCCCTGGCTGGGATGATTTAGTTGGAAATTGGTCCTGCTTTGAGCAGGGGGTTGGACTAGATGACTTCCTGAGGTCCCTTCCAACCCTGATATTCTATGATTCTATGACATAACAGTTTTCATATGACATAACAGTTTTCAAGTATGTAAAAGGTTGTTACAAGTAGGAGGGAGGTAAATTGTTCTCATTAACTTCCGAAGATAGGACAAGAAGCAGTTGGCTTAAATTGCAACAAAGGTGGTTTAGGTTGGACATTAGGAAAAACTTCCTAATTTTCAGGGTAGTTATGCACTGGAATAAATTGCTTAGGGAGGTTGTGGAGATTTTTAAGAGCAGGTTAGCAGTTAGATGGTCTAGATAATATTTAGTCTTGACATGAATGCAGAAAACTGGACTAGAAGATCTCTCAAGGTCCCTTCCAGACCTACACTTCTATGATTCTGTGAATATCAGAATTAGACCTCTATCCTTGCCTGCAAGCAGTATCAAGCTCTTAATTTAAATACTGATTCTGACCTGGGTTCTGCTCACAGTCAGTGGACTGAAGGTGACCGTACATCCTGTCTGATGTCACAGTGGCTTTAGGCTTCCATAACTCAGTATCAGCTCTCTGGCAAGGAATCTGCACCCACCCACCATGTCAAGTCCTGCACCAAGCAGAGCTGAGCCAGTGTCAAGGATACGGGCCTTATTATGGGATTTTTCTGTGGCTGGTACAGTCAGTAGGTAAAGTATGTTGGAACAGGAGCGAGAACTTTTGCCACACCAGCCAAAGAGGAAGGGGAGCCATGGTGGAGCTCTGATGCCCCAAACTAGTTAGATGAGTGGAAACTCAGTCTGGCTTTTCAGTGAGGGAGAAGGGGTGGATGGGCTATTGTTCCCCTCACTCATCCTTACATACCCATTGCATAGTATTTTCTCACGTAGTATATCTTCATTAAAATCTATTTGGGATGAATGCTAAATGGAGGGGAGGTATTAAAAAATGGTGTCTCCGTAGTTGGTTTTTGTTGAAACTTGCACTTATCATTTGGGCACTTTCTCCTACTTTATTAGGGCCACAAGCAACTGGTTTAGATTATATTTTTAAACTCTCCAATCCCAGGTGGATTCTAGCTATGTAGCTATCTGCACAATGCGCTGAAGAAGTAAAATGCAGTATAATTTTGGTAATCCAAAAGTCATTTAAATTTAAAATTAATACTTTTTACATGCAAACAGTTCTGTTTGAAGTAAAATTGAAGGTTTGTGATAAATTCAGTCTTAGAGATATTTAATTTTGTAGTTTTGCAGCATGGACTGTTACATAGCTCGATGCTATAGCTCAATGTATGTCTGAACAAAATTACCTTGAAAAATCAATAGCAAGTGTCCCTTTTTGAAGCAATAAGTTGATTTATAGCTTGAAAATCCATTTCAGGTCTTTCCTGAGCTCATAATAGGCACGTAGTTACTATTTGTTACATCAGCTTTTTAGCCATAAAGATAAATGGAATGTTACACTTAGAAAGCATCACAAAGGAAAGCAAACTAATAACGTATGGATTCTGTCTCTCTGTCATCTCACCACCAAAAACTTAAGTCCTGACAAATTAATTTTAAAAGGCAGGCCTATGGAGTGCAGCAGTATCTCAAAACAGCTTTGCTTGCTTTCCAGGCACTTTCATTTAAAGGATCCACCATTATCAGTGGCAATATTAAAATAGTGTTGACTTTGGAGCTATGTGAAAGAAAGCTTATTATAGACAGTGACATCTATAGTACCCAAAAACTTTCTATTATAAGACCTTGTTTTTTAGTTCCTTATAACTTTGCTGAACCTTAACCATTTGGGCTGAGATTTTACATGCCAGGTGTCTGCTTCAGTCTTTTTACTTTATTTTTCCTCCCAGCAAAAATGGTTCAGCCATTTCTTAGAACAAGGTTAAGGGAAAATATTTTTTGCCCATATTAAAAAAAATCCAACAAATTTACAATCATTTTGTCAATGTCTAGTTCCTCTGTGCTTTGGAGCAGGGACTTGACGCTTAACACTTGGGTTGCCATCTGCTGAGCCTGTGGGGAAAAACATTTTAAGTTGGTAAAGTTATTAGCCTCTGAAAATTGCAGTTCACATGAGCTCAGTAGAGACTTGTACAAGTTTGGCAGCTAAATTGTCTGAGGAGTCCATCTACACTGGGCATGGTCCATCCGGGCACTGCAGAGTCTTAGCAGGACTCTTCCTGTGATTGTTCTTTTCAGCATCCAGAGACCAGGCTGTGAGACCAGGCACAGGAAATTAAAGCAGAGGGACACACTCTAGTTTGGAAAGTTACAAAGCAGTTTAACACACAAGAGCTCACTCTGGCTTTTCTTTCTACAGAAGTTGGTGCAAAAAAAAATCCCTAAATCAATATAAATAAGTGCTTTTTTTAATGAAGTTGCACAAACATGATTTTCATGCTTGTTGCCAACAGTAAGAATTCTTTCACACAGATCAAATTATAGTATATTATGCCATTCAAATGGATAACTCCAGCACACTTATATAGGGAAAAGAGACTTATGAAGATAAATTGGGCAAAATAATCAAAATATAATTATGGAAAACAGTTCAAGTTTGAGGCAAAACTACGATCACAGACTTTCTTTAGTTATGTTTAAGCATGGGTGGAAATATTTTCTACTTATTTTACTACAATTATGTTGAATTATTTAAAATTTGTTGTTTTGTGATGCTTGAGGTGGGGTTGGGGATTCTGTGTTCTAGGTGACTGCGCTTTAAACTTTCTGAAAAGTGGTAATGTGCCAAACGACAAAATTTCTGGAAAAAAAATGAAAGAAAAAAACCTTTATTTTTATAGCGCCTTTCACAAAATTCAGTCTGGAAATGTTTTACAGAGTTAAATTGTTGTTACACTGTTAAATGCAAAATAATAGCATAGGAAGAAAGACATGCAAGGAAGTATATGCAGAAATGCATGCACACAGTGAGCAAAGAAGTGAAGCGTCCTTAAAGCTAACATCCACACTGCTTTCTTTTGCTAGCATATAGTCTTCTGAATGGGCTTGGGTTATGTGAACAGCTAGCAGCTAAAAGCAGAGTTCCAGTAGGAGTTTTTAAGTGGGAGTTTTGGGGGGATTTTTTCTCCTCCCCTTCCTTTTCTTTTCCATAGGGACTAGGAAGAGAAGATGGCTACTGAGATAGTATTATAAGTGATCTGAGGAGTAGAGAAGACAAAAGATGGTGGGATGCAGAAGCTGTGGGATGCACATCATCTTTGAGTGGGCATCTGATAGAAGCTACTTATGCACTAAATGTCACCTGATAGAGCTCATCACAGGCAAGATTCAAGGATTAGCGATGCAGCTGGAGACAGCGATTGAATTCAGACAGGTATTTGAAGCTATAATGCAGGAGAGGAGGTAATACAGACAACTCAAGATGTGTGGACACCTGCTTAACAAAACGACCTGGAAGGTGGACTGCCAGAAGAGGAGTGGGATCCTTGAAAGCATGTGATCATGAAGACAAGGCAGAGGAAGAGACCAGCTAGCAGTGGTGAAATTGAGTTGAATAACAGCCTCGCTGTACTGGAGAATGAGGAGGAAAAAGAGGCAGAGAATGGGATGGAGAGGAGGAAAAGAAGGGAAGCGAGTCCCTGCAGAAGAGAGGAGAAAATGATGGAGATAGCCAGGAACTGAAGCTTAAGAGAAAATGAGGATGATGTACAGGGCACTGCACCAGGGCACAAAACTGATTCATACCAACATCTAGATGAGACAGGTCTATGTGACCGGGAACCTCATACTCAAGAGTCTGTCTGCCAGGAGTAAGGATATGAGATGTGGATGTGAAGCTGAAAATGGTCCTGATGGGATAGGTGAAGAATCCACTGATTGTGCTGCATGTTAGGATGAGTGGCACTGTTAGATTCCCTCTAGAATGGATCAAGAGTGACTACATTCAGCAGGATCAGGTGCTTACAGAAATGAAAGCTCAGGTGATTTTCAGCAGAATACTTCCAATCCCTTGAGAAGGAGAGAGAAGGCATGGCAAGATAATCAAGATTAACAGATGGCTCAAGGATTGGTGCTATGAGGAAAATTTGGGGGACGATGAACCACTGGGAGGCATTCACAGAAAGAAGACTTTTCTTGACTGATGGACTCTACTTGAGTACTGGGGTATTAATATTCTGGGGTCAAGGCTGGCATGATTGATAAGAAGGGCATTAAACTAGGAAATAAGGGTAGAAAGTTGGGAGAGACTTGTGAAATCTCCATGCCTGGCTTCAACACACAGGAGGACGAAAATCTGCTAAATGAAGATACAGTAAGAATTAACAGAACACAAGAAGCTAGAAAACTGGGTGAGATCTGAGAGCAGCTACTGACATGCTTGTACACAAGTGCAAGGAATTTGGGCAATAAAATGGAGGAACTGGAATGGCTGGCGCAGGAAGTAAAATAAGATATTACAGAAACATGGTTGAATAGCACTCCTGGTTGGAATACAGGTACTGAAGGGTATGTGTTCTTTAGGGGAGAGAGACATAAAAGTAAAGGTGGTGGGGTAGCATTGTAATGGGATGTAATGCAACATGGGTTTTTAACATGAAGTGGTTACCTGTAAATTAAATGAGAAATGACAGTGTGCACAAAACAGAATATGACAGGTTTCAGAGTAGGAGCCGTGTTAGTCTGTATCTGCAGAAAGAAAAGGAGTACTTGTGGCACCTTAGAGACTAACCAATTTATTTGAGCATGAGCTTTCGTGAGCTACGGCTCACTTATGCTCAAATAAATGTGTTAGTCTCTAAGGTGCCACAAGTACTCTTTTTCTTAAAACAGAATATGTTTTGAGTCAAAATCACTTTGGGGAAGAATTGTAAAAGAGTTTATGTTGGTGTCTGCTAGAGACCCCCCCAAGGGTTGGACTCAAATATGGACAGTGATCTCTTAAATACGATTGGACATATACATACGCTTGGGAATTGTCTCATAATGGGAGACTTGAACTTTCTAGATATAGATTGGAGAATAAATGCTACTAATACTCGTAGGAGCCCAGTTATTCCCAGATGTGATAGAAGACAGTTTTCTTCATCAAATTGTCACTGAATCACAAGGCGTGATGCAGTTTTAGACTTGTTTTTATTAAGTGGAAAGAACATCATAGAAGAGCTGGTCATAACAAATAACTTTGGATCAAATGACCATGTGCTGATTCAGTTTAAATTAAATGGAAAGATATTCAAAATCAGATTGTCAACTATGATTTTTTTATTTCAAAAAGGCAGACTTTTGGGGGAATTAATTCAAAAAGTCAACAGAACTGAAGAATTCAAAAACTTAAATGCTTGGCATTTCTTCAAATCAGTGATATAAAAACTGTCAGAAATTTGCATCCCAAGCAAGGGGAAAAAACTTGTAGGGAAAGGCTCCAGACCAAACTGGATAAATAACCACTTAAAAAGGTTATAAGGCATAAGCAGAGACCCTTCAGAGACTGGAAAAAGGCGTTGGTCAGCAAAGAAAGCTACATTGTGGAGGGTAGAAAATGTAGGAATAAAGTGGGAATTGCTAAAAGTCAAGCTGAATTAGTTCTTGCCAAGGAAATTAAAATAAATAATAAGAGGAGTTTTATTTATATAAATATAAAGAGAATAAGGAAGGACGAGATTGGGCCTCAATACAGCGTGCATCGGGAGGAGATTATAAATGAGATGAATAGTTTGTCTCAGTTTTTACTAAAGATGATAATATGGAGTGTGGGCATGAAGGCAGAATGCCTGTTGAAAAAGAGTACATAGAAATGGAAATTAGAGGTGAAAGAAAAACTCAGTGCTTAATGAGCTCAAATGGTGGGGTTTAACTGGATAGTTTCAATTCCAGAATATTGAAAGAACTGGCACATGAGATCGCTAGACTAGTAGCAAGGACTTTTTTTTTTTTAAATCTATATTTATATAGTCAGGCGTAGTACCGTATGACTAGAGAATAGTTAAGGTTGTACCAATATTTAAGGAAGGGGGAGGAAGCAATTCATGCAATCACAGACTTGTTAGTCTGACCTGAATAGTATGCAAGGCATTAGAACAAATTGAAAAGGAAAGAATAAGTAAATTCATGGAGGTAAAGGGAAAATGGGGTGTAATGCAACATAGGTTTTCCAAAGGCAGATTGTGCCAGACTAACCTGATTTCTTTTGAGAACATACCTTTTTTGTTTTGGTTTTGGTTTTTTATTTATAAGGGAAATGCAGAATATCTAATATACTTGGACTTCAGTAAAGCTTTTGACATGGTACCACATGGGAAATTATTAGTTAAATTAGGGAAGATGGGGATCAGAACAAGATCTGTTAAGGTGCATAAGGAAATGGCTAAAGGGCAAAAATCAATGGGGTTATGCTGAAAAGTGATTATCAGACTGGAGGGAGGCTACTATTGGAGTTCCTCACGGATTGGTCTTAGGGCCAATCCTTAGCAATATTTTTATTTATGACCTTCATATAAAAAGTAGGAGTGTGCTAAAGAAATTTGCTGATGATGCAAAGTTGGGAAACATCATCAATATAGAGGAGGATGAGAATATTATGTAGGAAGATCTGAATGACCCTGAAGACTGGAGTGACAGAAACGGAGTGAAATTCAGTAGTATAAAGTGCAAGGCCATGAATTTCTGCTGCAAACTGGGGATGCATCAGTTAGAAGTAACAGAGGAAGAGAGAGACCTGTTATGTTGGTTAATTGAAGGATGATGATGAGCCACCATTGTGATGTGGCAGCGAAAATGCAAATGTGATCCCGGGGTGTATCAGGCAAGGCATTTCCAACAGAGATAAAGAAATATTAATGCCATTGTACAAGGCACCAGTAAGACCTCATTTGGAATACTGGTCACCCGTATTCAAGAAAGATTAATTTAAACTAGAACAGCTGTAGAGAAGAGCTACTAGGATGATCAGGAGAGCAAAGGGCCTATCTTTTGATAGAAGACTGGAAGAGTTTGGCATCTTTAGTGTATCAAAAAAGGGCTGAGGGGGTAATGTGATTATTCCCTCTATAAATACCTTAGGGGGATAAATATTGGCTAGGATGAAGAGCTATTTAAGCTAAAGAACAATGTTGGCACCAGAACATATGGATATCAACTGGCCACGAACAAATTCAGGCTGGAAATTACAAGGTTTCTAACCATCAAAAGGATGAGGGTTTTTGGAGGCAAACAATTAATTTTAAGAGAGCTGGACAAATTTATGAGTGGGATTGTATGATGGGGTTACTTCTGATGGGGGAGGGCAGAGCTCAGTAGCTCACTTCCAGTTTGTTATATATTCCTAAAAGCTCATACTTCAGGGTTTCATCCAACCCCCTGCAGGAGTCAGAAAGGGATTCCTCCACCCCAATATATTCTATTTTTTTTTTTTTAAATCTCCTTCCTCTGAAGTGTCAGGAAGGGACACAGGTTGGGGAGGGCCTGGGCTCTGAGGTGGCATGAAGCACTCTCTCTCTCTCTCTCTCTCTCTCTCTCTCTCTCTCTCTCTCTCAGGTTGTTGAATAATTGGACCTTGCTCACATGTTCAGGGTCTAACTGATCACCACATGAGGGGATGAGATGGAATTATTCCCCAGGTCAGATTGGATAAAACCGATGACACACTGCCCTCTTTCTAGGACTCCAGGACTACCCTTAGGGCAGGCGGGGTGTACACACTGGTGCTGCAGATGCACTGCAGTGGCATCCAACATTAGCAGCAATATCACCTTCAGCACATGTTTTCTCAGCCTTTCCCTCTGAAGCAATGGGACTACCTCAGAAAGAGGGATAGATCCCACAGGAGGAAGCAGTGGGACTCAGGGATTGGCCAGTTCACGCACCCACTCCCCGGGCTGTCTAAGTGCCCATTTTGACTCTGTAGACCAGAGCACTGTTCCAGTTGTTGCTCCTCCTTCCTCATTCCTCTGCCCTTTTGAGGACAGGCTGGCCCAGTTTCACAAAGCTTGGATCTCGAGCCCTTTTGACAACTAGGCCCTAGACACTGTCAGGTGGAGGTTTGCCATCTAGTTCTTCTCCACATTTCCTTCCCAGCCTCCTTCCCTGTCCCTCTTCAGGGACCCCTCTCAATACTGCTCAGATACTGCTCCTCGAGCAGGTCAGCTCTCTGTTGGCTTTGGAGGAGGTTCCACCAGGACATCAGGGGCATGGTTTTTACTCCCGGTACTTCCTGATTCCCAAAACCAAGGGAGGGAAGAGACCAATCCTCAACCTTAAAGTCTTCAACAAATATATGAAGTATATGAGGTTCCAGATGGTTACTCTATTAACTATACTTCCCATGTTGTCTCAGAATGAGTGGTTCGCTGCTCTGGACCTTCAGGACACCTGCATTCATGTGATGATTGTACCAAGCCATAGAAAGTTCCTTTGCTTCATCATGGAGCTCAATCACTAAATGATCTTCCACTACTCTACAGACTACAAGTAAATGTTCCATAGACCACCAGTGCTCCATGGGTCACTTTGGGAACCTCTGCTTTACAGAGTGTGGCCTGGAAATAAGAGATCCCAAACTCCTAATGCAACAAACAGATTATCATGACTGAGAAGGGATAGCCAAAATACTAGCATAGTTTCGATTAGTTTGGACAACTGATAAATGTGTGCCCTGGATGAGATTAATTGTACTTTTCTAATTGACCTAATTACACCTCCATCGAGTCAAAAATATGACCTGAGCTTCACACTGATCCCCTTCCTTAATTAATCCTCTCGGGAGGAGTGGGGGGCAGGCAGAAACAACTTTTTAAATTGTAGACAGCAGTATCTATAGACTAGGAAGATCCAATTCAAAAAATGTAGAGACAAAAAACCAGTCCTCACAACTGAGTGACTGACCAAGGCAAAGTATTATTAAATAAGTGCATTGAATGTAATGGGCAGTATGCTGCTGCTGAAACAACTGAATCTCTGAGGAAATGGAAGAATTTTGCCTTAGAGACCACATGTTTTCCTAAAATTATAATGCTGTGCTTGGTGCTCTGTTACATGGAAACACATGTACAGTATAGCTAGTTTCATATGCTCACATCTGTTAACCACTTAACATTTCATTTAATCTTTTTTGCTGAATCTTTCTGTAAGTTACCTGAACGTGAGGAAAGAAAAAACCAAAACCACAGAAAATCCCCTCTGCTAGCACTTGATTTATCTGGGAGGATTATAGGGTAGAATAAAGGGCAGTCTTGAAAAAATACTCAGGAGAAAAATACAGTATGATAAATTTTTTTTCCCCTTATCACTCAGCAACATAGAACTAGTGAACAGAGAGAAAAATAACAGCAGATATCTTTTCTCATTGTGGCTTAGTCTTCAGAAAAGCGTGTTGTTAATGTTCTGGGCCAGTCTGATGCTGCCCCAGTGGATTTGTGCTGCAATGAAAGACTTAAAGATTCAGGAGCATTCATGGATCTCTGCTGTTCCGACTGTCTGATGCATTGTGTTTGTGGCAGTGAATGGGGAGGGTGTTACAGGTGCCAGATTGGATACATCCCCAGGTAGCTGGGTACGGAATGACATTGCTATTTTGAAGGAAATTTTATGCATTCCCACCAGAGATTATATGATCATAGCTGTTGATATTGCTTCTGGGAAGGGCAGTGACATTTACCAAGAAAAATGTGAATGAAGTGGATAAAAACATACATAGACTTCTCTCAACCCAGCTTGTATCATGCATAGTCCATACTTCAGAAAACTGATAATCGTTGGCATATACCTCTTTTTTTCAACCTGTTCCATTCTCGGTAAATTTGATTTAAAGACACTGATTATATTGTTCTGTTTTTAAGTGCTTGAGTTTTGTAAACAGTGTGTGATCAGTAGCTACATTTACGCTTAGCAACTTTGTGCATGAAATTGTTTGGTTTTGGAGTCTTGTAAGTGCCAGTATATAAATTCCCCTTTATCCCTGAAATCCTGTATAGAAGGTAACATAGAGTGGGTCACCAATATACTAAAAAAAGGTAAATCCCTAATCTATTGTACACGTGAGGTAATCTGTGAAGGGGGCTTTGTCCTGTTTGTGCTGCTGCTCAGAAATTCCAGTAGTAATCTCTTGTGGGTAAATTGGGAGTTATTGATGTAATGTGTGAATGGGGGGGAAGGGACGGAGGAGGAGAAATTTATCCTTAAATTACAAAATATTTCCCCACTAAAAGCAACTTTATAGCCACTGCTCACTGAAAAGCAGCCTGTACCACATAGGCTACTCCCCTACAAATTACCAATCCATTAGCAGAGCATATGGTTACATGATAGGATGTTCTGACAGCAGTGAATTGTCATAAAGTCAGTGCAAGTCCCAAAGATGGATTTGGCAGATGCAATTTCTTTTTGGAGAGAGGTGATAAGAACATTATCCTACTCATTAATTGGTGTGAAAAAACTACAGCAACCAATGTCTTAGTTTGACTTAGTGTCACTGAAAGAAATTAATCCCAGATTTGTATGCGGGTAATAAAAAGGAAAATACTTGCTAGGGATAAACCAGTGAGTAAACTTGACCAGGAAATCAAAGTTGTTGTTTTTTAATCCTATGGATTATAGATGTATCAGAATTAACATTTCAGACCTGGGGAACTAGTCATAGCTATTTGACAGAGATGATAGTGATTTACATTCTAGTAAATGATTACTGCAAAACTACATCAGCAGACTATGCAATCTGGCATTTTTCCTAGAAGTCTAGAGTCTGTCAAAAGTGAGGCTGCCCATACATTGTTCAGGGAGGTTAACAATACTTACTCTGTCCTTCAGCTCCTTCATAGTGGAAGGACAGTGCTCAGATAAATTACACAGTCTGTCTTCACTTTATAAAGAACCCAAAGCTCTACACTAGTAAAAATAGCGTGGGGACAAATGGTGGGTGTTGGCTGTTTACATAGCATACTATGGGGAAGATGTGAACATTTTGCAATAGCAGAATGTTGCCAGTCAAAGTAGAGAGACATACCTGGATGAGCCAAGCAACTGAAATACTGCTACAGGACAGGCAAACAACTCAACTGTCTTGCCTCTGAACCAAGTCAGCGTGTTACAAAGGCATAATTGTGAAATCTTCAACATTTCATCAAATGCTTTTTTGTATGCATCAAGCTGTATTAATATATTAATATAATTAATGTATTAATTAATTAATATTATTAATTAATTAATATTATTAATTAATGAAGTTTTTTTGTTGTAAGAT
The DNA here is from genome assembly GCF_965140295.1 of Lepidochelys olivacea. Lineage (NCBI taxonomy): Eukaryota > Metazoa > Chordata > Testudines > Cheloniidae > Lepidochelys > Lepidochelys olivacea. The sequence continues at coordinate 275,553,632 of NC_140411.1, forward strand.
AGCGACCTTCATGTCTGTGATTGCGTGACCAGAGAGATGGACACAAATCAGATGTCAAGAATTATAACATTCATAAACCAGTCGGAGAACACTTCAATCTCTCTGGTCACGCAATCACAGACATGAAGGTCGCTATCTTACAACAAAAAAACTTCAAATCCAGACTCCAGCGAGAAACTGCTGAATTGGAATTCATTTGCAAATTGGATACTATTAATTTAGGCTTAAATAGAGACTGGGAGTGGCTAAGTCATTATGCAAGGTAGCCTATTTCCCCTTGTTTTTTTTCTACCCCCCCACCCCCCGACGTTCTGGTTAAACTTGGATTTATGCTGGAAATGGCCCACCTTGATTATCATGCACATTGTAAGGAGAGTGGTCAGTTTGGAAGAGCTATTGCCAGCAGGAGAGTGAGTTTGTGGGGGGGAGGGGGGGGGGAGAAAACCTGTATTTGTGCTGGAAATGGCCCACCTTGATTATCATGCACATTGTAGGGAGAGTGGTCGCTTTGGATGAGCTATTACCAGCAGGAGAGTGAGTTTGTGTGTGTGGTTTTTGGAGGGGGGTGGGGGGGTGAGAAAACCTGGATTTGTGCTGGAAATGGCCCACCTTGATTATCATACACATTTTAAAGAGAGTGGTCACTTTGGATGGGCTTTTACCAGCAGGAGAGTGAGTTTGTGTGTGTGTGTGTGGGGGGGGGGGGGGGGCGGAGCGTGAGAAAACCTGGATTTATGCTGGAAATGGCCCAACTTGATGATCACTTTAGATAAGCTATTACTAGCAGGAGACTGGGGTGGAAGGAGGTATTGTTTCATGGTCTTTGTGTATATAATGTCTTCTGCAGTTTCCACAGTATGCATCCGATGAAGTGAGCTGTAGCTCACGAAAGCTCATGCTCAAATAAATTGGTTAGTCTCTAAGGTGCCGCAAGTACTCCTTTTCTTTTTTAGAGAAAATATTGTAGGGGAACAGTGGAGAACCATATCACCTAATACTTCATCTCTAGCTTCTGTGATAGTGTTTTAGGAGATCCTGCAATCTATTTGTTGGTAGATGGATCTCTCTGGAAATAGCTTTATGTGGAGGGTGTGTGTAAGAAAAACTTCCTTCACTAACATTGGCTTATAATACTCTTTAGCAACTTCACAGAATGGTAGTCATTGCAGCTGGATTTGTTAAAGATGTAACTCCAGTGAGTTCAAGAGAAATTAAACAGGGATAGTTCATTCTGCACTGTTTGTTAAAGAAAAAGAAATGATTTGCGGCCACTACCAAACAGGGATTGAAGAACAATGTTAATAGAAAATCCATTGGTTCTAATTCTGCTTGAAGGAGTATAAAATGAAAAATCTCTATTGGCAGAAAAGGTTTATTTAATTATTTATTTTTTTTAAATGTGAGTTTACACAAGTGTTCCTGGGAGGCATTAGTGGGAGTTGTCTTTAGGCTGTGTGTACTTGCAAAGGAACTCAGACTATGTGAGGCTTCTTTGGTTTGTGGTATTGTTAGAGTCTCAAAACTCAGAGCCGATTTATTTAAAAAAAATTCTGAAATGAAACTACTAAAATTGAAATTAAGCAAAAAGTAATTTCACATTGTCTGAATATGGGGCAGGCTGAACCTGGGACATTGAATTAGTTTCACTTTGACATTTTGAATATGTTTATCTCTGAAATTGAAGGCTCCAAGCACCACCTAAAGCTGGTATTTTTTAAAGCTGAAGTTTCAACAATTTTTTTTAAATGTAAAACTCTTTTACTAGTTCTACCCCCACAAAAACAAGTAAAAACAAATTATGGATACATCATTACAATTACGTGGATTACAATTATGGAAATATGGATTACTCACAAAACCCCTAATTTAAAAGGACATTATTAAGGTTGCAAAGTCAAGCACTAAAAAGTTAGTGAGTGTTAGAATTATCATTTTATATGCAACTGTTATTTGGTCCCTGTGTGTGTATGCATTATTATACAGTCCTTAATTACATGTTCATATAATACTTTGTCTGCAGGACCCCTGCTTCAGTCAGTGCACAGGATGGACCTGCTCAGGGGACAGTACACAGGCAGCCTTAACGCTGGCATTTCTTAATTTTTGAGTGCTTTTTGCAACTTTAATCATATTATTTTTGACATAGTTTATTTATGCATCATGCTCTAGGTTTTTATAAAAGCAAACTGAAAAAACAGAAATTCCATCATCTGGCATTGTATTGTCAGACCTCTATCACTTGAGCTAATGGAGTAACTAATAGAGAGTAGTAGGTTGTCACACTCCATGTGGACCAGCACTAAGGGACAATGAAGCAGAAACTATGCAAGTGGGTTTCACAAATATCTGTTGACAACAGAGGAATGGTGAAACTCAGGAATCTTGGATTCCATTACAGGCACTGGTGAGGACTGGTTATCCAGTGGCCACAGATGGTTCTATGCATTTCCCCTCCAAATTTGACCCCTTCTGCCTTGATCCCTCCAACATGTCCCTCTCAGTCCTGTTTGTTCCTCACCATTGACTCCTTGTCCTTGTTCCAGTCTCTTTCTCCTTGCCTCCTCAATCCCAGTCTCTACTCCTCAGGCTTCTCATCCCAGACCTAGTCTCTTTGTCCAGCCATTACCACTTTCCCCTTCTAGCCTATCCTCTGATTTGTCTTCTCCCCCTGACAGAATCTCAATCCTAATCTCCCTCCATGGGTTCCTCATCCAATCTCAGGCCCCCTCAACTCCCTTCCTGGCTGCTTGTTCCAGTCTTTTGTCCCAACAGTCCTTATCTCCACCCCTCCTCTGCTCAACTCCTCAGCAAATCACATTGTGTTTTCCACCCCACCCCCAGACAACTGGCCCTAGTGCCTGTGTTCTTGTCCAGTTTGTCCCAATCTCACCAGACTCCTTGTCCCAATCTATTTCTCTCCCTTTCCCCAGTCCATCTTTTGTACTCTCTACATTCAAATCAGACTGCTTCCTATTCCACACTGCCTGGGTACCAAACTGTGTGTGTGTGTGTGTGTGCGAGTGATTGAGAGAGTCTCCCTGCTCTCAGTTCCAATGCTTCAGGCTACCTCAGCCTGGAGTGGGCATTAGAGGAAAGTCCTTCTGAGCCCTTGTAGCCCAAGGTGGAACATGTTTAGCTGTTCTGTGGGGAGGATGCGTGTGCAGTCAGATCATACACAGGAGCTGTGAGGGAGCACAGTATGTTCAGTAGCTCTGTGGTTTCATTTGTGGTTTCATTTCATAAATTTCATATAGCAAAAGTAATTATTCATGTTCTACTCTGAATTTTCTGAATATCACATCTTCTGATAGTTCCCCCCATAATTTCCAAAGGTATTTCTTCTTTAATATGCAATCCAACTCATAACAACATGTCTTAACTGTGATTAATTTTCAGAATGTACAGTCATATTGACATTCTGAAGTGGGAATCTTGCCCTCAATAAGCCAGATTGAGGCACGTACTATGTCAATAGACTGCCTCCATTCATGTCATCTTTTAGGATAGCACAGTGTCAGTTAATAGGCTGGTCAGACTTTGCTTAAAGGCATAGGTGCCAGATAATAGGTTTGCTGCAAATGGGCAGTGAGCAAAATAATAAAAGTGACAGCTTTTTTTCAGCAATTCCTTCCTTTGTGCCACCACTGATACACTTTTACCACAGGCCTCTTTTCAGTAGATGACATCTGTTGAAAATAATGTGAGAAAAATGAATATTTGAAAACCCGTTAATATTTCTGACTGCCAATAACACAGGCTGTATTGCAGCGGCTGGCTGAGAAACCAATGATTTGAAGACCATTTGGAGTGCTAAAATGAATGGTGGAAAAATAAAGGACAAATTGAACCACAGAGTACTTGTCATAAGTTGTGCACTTGCCCAGAGAACATACAAAAGTCCATCATTCCTTGCTGGTCAATAACAAGATTTAGAATACACTTTTTAAACGAGGGTCAAGAGGCAGATAAAACAGAATTATTCTGTTCAGGAATTTATTCTGTGTCCCAAGGCTATTCAAAATTAGGTTAAAAATATTGGCTAAATTCTGCCCCCATTAACCAGAATTTGAATTTAAATATTTAATGAATCTTCCTGAAGCCATATCTGGCTAATTTTATTAATAGAAATAGATGTTCCATCTTAAAAATTCAATGGACTCCATCTCCCTAATCTGTATTCATCTGTCCACAGTTAGGAGTCCACACTGGGTGATTTGCATCCCAAATTTCAATTATTTTCTAGCAGATGATATCACACCCAACATGAGGCATTCCCATTGGCTGAATACCATTTATCTGTTTTTAGGATTTATGTGGACAAATTAATTTTCGTTGTTAGGAATGGCCAGACCACTGTCTGTATTCTTTAGAAACTCTGACTTGGTGTGGGTGTGGGGTATTTCTGGGAATCATAAAAATCATAAACATGTGAGGCTGAAAGGAACCTCATGAAGTCATTGAGTCCAGCCCCCTGTGCTGAGGCAGGACTAAGCAAACCTAGAAGATCCCTGACAAGTGTGTGTATAAAATGAACAAAGATGAGGTGATAATCATGCATATACAGAAACATCACTCCTGTTGAAGTCGTTTACCCTGAAAGGAACACACCATTTTAGAAGGCACTATGCATAGCCAAATGTTCAGCCATAGTTGTGAATGTGGCATTCACAGTTACAAATAGTAGGAGGCTTGTATGGGATTTTTTTCCCCAATAAGAACAAAATTGGTTCAAGACAAATGAAATCTTATGGAATGGCCAGGGAAAGGATAAAAGTGATTATTTTAAGTTAGCTTAGTATAAAGTAAGAAGTAGGTGCCTAAAATAGAAAATACCCACTGAAACTGAAGTGGTGACTTACTAGTTTGTCTTCTCAATTGTTATGTGATTTTAGAGAAATGTGTATAAATGAATGTATAAGGAATAAACTTCTTGGTTGCTATTCTTTCCTGTGGAAACAATGGCTTCATTTTAGCAAGACATTAATAACTCTCAATGCATTCATAGAGTTTAAGGCCAGAAGGGATCATCAGATGATCTAGTCTGACCTCCTGTATATCACAGGCCATTACATTTTATAAGAAGATAAGAATGGGCATACTGGATCAGACCAATGTTCCATCTTGCCCAGTACCCTACTTTCCAACGGTGGCTAGTGCCAGATGCTTCAGAAGGAAAGGACAGAATAGAGAAATTTATTGAGTGATCCATCCCTTGTCATCCAGTCCCAGCTTCTGGAAGTCAGAGATTTAGAGATACCAAGAGCATGGGGTTGTCCTGGACCATCTTGCCTAATAGCCAACAATTCACCTGTCCTCCATGGAAAAAGAATTAGATAATCTTAACCCAGTTATACTTTCAGCCTTCACAACATGCCCTGACAACAAGTTCCACAGAACGACAGTGTGTTGTATAAAGAAGTACTTCCTTGTGTTTGTTTTAAACCTACTACTATTAATTTTATTGGGGGAACCTGGCTCTTGTGTTATATGAAGGGATAAATAATACTTCCCTATTGACTTTATCCACATTATTTCATATGTGTCTATCATATCCTTTATTAGCTGTCTCTTTTCTAACGTGAACAGTCCCAGTCTGTTTAATCTCTCCTCATATAGAAGCTATTCCATATCCCAAATAATTTTTATTGCCCTTCTCTGTATTTTTCCCAATTCTAATATATCTCTTTTGAGATGGGGCAACCAGGCCTGCATGCAGTATTCAAGGTGTGGGCGTACCATGGATTTATATAGTGGCATTATATTTTCTCTTATTATCTTTCCCTTTCCTAGTGGTTCATAACCTTGTTAGCTTTTCTGACTGCTGCTGCACATTGAGCAGATGTTTGCAGAGAACTATCCACAATGACTCCAAGATCTTTCTTGAGTGGTAACATGTAATGTAGATCCCATCATTTTGTATATATATAATTGGGATTATATTTTACAATGTGCATTACTTTGCATTTATCAGCATTAAATTTCATCTGTTATATTTTTGCTCATCCTCCCAGTTTAGTGCGACCCCTTTGTAACTCTTCAGCTTTGTATTTAATAATCATCAGTAATTTATATCTTCTGCAGGCTTTGCTACCACAGTATTTACCCACTTTCCAGATCATTTATGAATATGTTGAACAGCACTGGTGTCAGTACAGATCCTTGGGGGATCCACTATTTCCCTCTCTCCATTGTGAAAACTGAATATTTATCCCTACCCTTTGACCTGTTACTGATCCATGAGGATCTTCCCTCTTATCCCAGGACTGCTTACTTTGCTTAAGAGCTTTTGGTGAGAGACTTTGTCAAGGTTTTATTAAAATCCAAGTACACTGTATCTATTGGATCACCATTGTCCACATGTTTGTTGACCCCTCAAAGAATTCTTATAGATTGGTCAGGCATAATTTCCCTTTATGAAAATCATGTTGACTCTTCCCCCAACATATTGTGTTCATCTATGTGTCTGATAATTCTGTTCTTTATGATGATTTCAACCATTTTGCCTGTTACTGAAGTTAGGCTTACTGGCCTGCAATTACTAGGATCACCTCTGGAGCCTTTTTAAAAAATTGTCAGCTATCCTCCAGTCATCTGATACAGAGGTTGATTTAAGAAATAGGTTATTTACCACAGTTAGTAGTTCTGCAATTTCATTTGAGTTCTTCTGAATACTTGGGTGAATAGCATCTGGTCCTCGTGACGTATTACTGTTTAATTTATCAATTTGTTCCAAAAATACCTTTATTGATGCCTCAATCTGTGACAAGTTCCTTAGATTTATCACCTAAAAGAATTGCATGGCTCAGGTGTGGGAATCTCCCTCACAACCTGTACAGTGAAGACTGGTGCAAAGAATCATTTAGTTTCTCTACAACAACCTGGTCTTCCTGGAGTACTTCTTTGGCACCTCGATCATCCAGTGGCCGCACTGATTTTTTGGCAGTCTTCCTACTTCTGATATGCTTAAAGAAAATTTCGGTTTGCTTTTGTGTCTTTTGCTTGTTGCTCTTCAAATTCTGTTTTGACCTGCGTAATTATACTTCTATACTTGACTTGATTATACAGAGTTTGGTCGTTTCTGTCTTTCTCAGTAGAATTTGACTTCCAAATACAAAAATATGTCTGTCTCTAACGCTCTCTTTTACTTTGTTGTTTAACCTTAGTAGCATCTGTTTGCTCCCTTTACTTTAGGGTGTATATGTAGTTTGAGCCTCTGTTATGGTATTTTTTAAAAGTTTCCATGCAGTTTTCAGGCATTTCACTTTTGTATCTATTCCTTTAAATTTCCATTTCATAGAATCATAGAATATCAGGGTTGGAAGGGACCTCAGGAGGTCATCTAGTCCAACCCCCTGCTCAAAGCAGGACCAATCCCCAATTTTTGACCCAGATCCCTAAATGGCCCCCTCAAGGATTGAACTCACAACCCTGGGTTTAGCAGGCCAATGCTCAAACCACTGAGCTATCCCTCCCCCCAAAACAGGGCTCATCCGGGATTTGAACCCAGGACCTCTCACACCCTAAGCAAGGATCATACCCCTAGACCAACAAGCCACTATATAATTTAACTTAACATTTAACTAGTTGCCTCATTTTTGTTAGTTCCCCTTTTTTGAAGTTAAATGATACTGTGATAGGTTTGTTTGGTACTTCCTCCCTCCCACAAATATTTTAAATTCAATGATCTTATGGTCACTATTACTGAGCTGTTCAGTTTATTCACCTCGTGAACCAGATCCTGTGCTGTACTTAGGACTAATCAAGAATTACCTCTCTCCTTGTGGATTCTAGGACTAGCTGCTCCAAGAAGCAATTGTTAATGGTGTCTAGAAATTTTATCTCTACATCCCATCCTCAGGTGAAATGTCACTATGGGAATAGTTGATATTCCCCATTATTCTTGTGTTTTCTGTTTTTGTAACCTCTCTAATCTCCCCAAGAATTTCAGAATCACCATCACCTTCATGGTCAGCAATATTTTCCTACTGCATTCAATACTGCTCGTATTCTTCAAGCATGGACTTTCTCTCCATAGAGATTCTATGGTACAGTTTGATTCATTTAAGATTTTTACTATATTTGACTCTATGCTTTGTTTCACCTACAGTGCACTCCCCCACCAGTACAACCTACTCTGTCGTTCCTAAACATTTTGTACCCTGGTAGTTCCATGTCCCATTGATTACCATTGTTCCAAGTTTCTCAGATGTCTATTATATCAATATCCTCATTTAATACCAGGCACTCAAGTTCATTCATCTTAATATTTAGACTTCTAATATTCGTATACACGCACTTATAATTTTGTCAAATTTAGTTGTCTGCCTTCATGTGATGTAATTGGATGGAATGCTTTTTCGTTTGACTGTTTCCCTTCAGTTCTTGCCTGTACACCATCAACTTCCATCCTCTCCTTTTCAGTAGGATATAGAATATCCCTTTTAATAAATCCTTCCCTAAGAGATGTCTGTGTCTGAACTGTGTGCTCCTCTGCACCTGTCAGCTTTACCCCAGCTCTTAGTTTAAAAGCATCTGCAGCATCAGAGATCTGCACCCAGATCTGGCTCCTACCAAATGGCCAGGACCAGGGGTCGGCAGCCGTAGTCAGCAGCCAAGGCTAGGGATCAGCACCCACCACTGGCAGCTGGGCCTGGAGGTCAGTAGCTTTTGACTTTTTTAATTTTACATGCCAATTTTCTCCGTGTTAGCCCCACCCCCTTGCCAAGGGATCCTAAAGGGATTAGGGATCAAAGGATGGCAGGTTCGAGCCTCAGTAGGCAGCTCAGCCTTGCCCTAGCAGGCTGCAAAACTCAGCAAAGAGCCCCTGCACACACCACCCTATAAACTTCAAGCAAGCAAGCACACAACAAACTGACAGACAACAAACTCACCCCAATGGTCACATAGTCACTCCTCCTTCACCTGGAGATTTCCCTTGCAAAACTCTCCTGTTTGCTAGCTCCATGCATGAAACTATATTTCATCCACTGACTCCTGTATTGAGAGCAATAATTTGTGTTTGACTAACGTGTATCTTCCAGAAAGGCATTCAGGCTTGATTTGAAGATATCAAAAGACAGAAAATCCACCACTTCACTTGGTAATTTCTTCCAATGGCTAATCAATCTCACTGTTTACATTTTGTAAAAGTCCTTATTTCTATTTGGAATTTGTCTGCCTTCAGCTTGCAGCCATGGGTTCTTAAGTCTCTCTCTTCTAGCTTAAAGAGCACTTTTATACCCAGTATTTTCAGAACCATAATCAAGATATCTCTTGATCTTCTTTTGGATAAACTAAACAGATTGAGCTCTAAATTTGTTCCTTTAAGGCCTTTTCTTGAAGCATTTTTGTGGCTCTTTTCTGCATCCTCCCCAATTTTTCAACATCCTTTTATAAATGTGGATACCAGAACTATACACAGTGTTCTACAATTGGTCTAATCAATACTGTATGGAGAGGTGAAAGCACATCCCTACTCCCCTGTTCATACTTCCAAAGATCACATTAGCCCTTCATGCTGAGTTGTTAGCATAAACCTTTCCAGAATCACTGCTTTCCAGGATATAGTTTTCCATTCTGTAGGTATTTCCTGCAATCACTGTTCCTAGATGTATAGCTTTGCATTTTGCTATATTAAAATGCATTTTATTTGAATGGACCCAGCACCAAGCAATCCAGATAACTCTATATGACTGGTTTGCACATATTAAGATGGTCCCAAATCTTCTTTTATAACCTCAGCACCAAACTGTTGTGGAGAGTGCTTGGAAGATGCCCTGTCACACTCGTGCTTTTTCCTAAAATACTTTATTAACTATAGGAAAAATAAATAAATAGGCACAAATCCATGTCCAAATCAGTGTAATTTATTTCTGTAGGGTTTTTTTTTTGCACTCAAAAATAAAAATACTGTAAAAAGTGATATTTGTATGTTTGTGAATATCATTTTCCACAGGACACTTAATAGCTACCTGAGAGTGATAAGTGCTATTAACAAACATACAAGTATCACTTTTTACAGCCTCCCAGCCAGCTAGTAAGTATTCTGTGAAAAATGATACATGTATGTTTCTTAATATCACTTTTCTCAGCAAGTCCCAAGACAAATTAAGTCCTGGGTGGGGGGTCAGAGGGAGAGTCAGCGGGGGTGAGCAGGGGTGATGGCTAGAGGCCGGGGGAGGCAGCGGGGGCCCAGGGGATGGATGCAGGGCCAGGGTGAGGCAGCAAGGGCCAGGGCAATGGGGGTACAGCCAGAGCCAGGGGTAGGCACCCAGGGTGAAAGCCTGCTGCCGCACAGCCAGAGCCAAGGGCCAGCATCTGTCACTGCGCAGCCAGGGCCAGGGGTTGGTGCCCGGGGTCAGTGCCCAGGGCCAGCACCCGCCAGAGCCTGGGGTCGGCGCCTGCTGCTGCTTACCCAGGGCTGGGGATCAGCACCTGGGGCCAGTGGCCGCTGCCGGCCAGCACCCAGGGTCATATTCAGGGCCAGTGCCTGAGGTCAGCATCCAGGGGTCAGAGCCCATCACCACATGGCTGGGGTTCGGCACCTGCCGCCGGGGGTCTGCAGCTGCTACTGCGTGGCTGGGATCAGGGATCTTCACCTGGGTCTGGCACCTGCTGCCAAATGGCTGGGGCCAGGAGTCAGCAACCGTGGTCAGTGGCCAGAGGTGGGGATCAGTTCCTGGGCCAGCGGCTGCTGCTGCATGGCCAGTGCCCAGGGTAGGCATCCAGAGCTGGGGCTTGGAGCCTGCCTCCAGGCAGGTGGGGATCTGCACCCGCTCCCAGGGATCTGCACCCTCTGCCATGTGGCCAGCATCAGAGATCTGCACCCAGATCTGGCTCCTACCAAATGGCCAGGACCAGGGGTTGGCAGCCGTAGTCAGCAGCCAAGGCTAGGGATCAGTACCCACCACTGGCAGTTGGGCCTGGAGGTCAGTAGCTGCGGCTGGGGATCAGTGCCTGCTGCCACCCTGCCTGGACTAGTGATCAGCACCAGGGGCTGGCACCTGCTGCCGTCTGGTCAGAGATCGGTGCCCAGGGCCAGCACCCACCAGAGCCCAGGGGTCGCATCCAGTGGCCAGGGTTGGGGGTCGGAGCGCACAGTTGGGGGTCAGCGGCCACCACCAAGATTTGGCGCCGCATGGCCAGAGCTGGGGATTGGAGTCCGCCACCGCATGACCAGGGGTTGGAGCCTGAAACTGCGTGGCTGAAGGATGGGGCCGCGTGGCCAGAGCTGGGGGATCAGTGCCCGAAACACTGCAGCTTGAGCCCAGTGTTGGTACCCAAAGCCCCATGGCTGGAGCCCTGGTCCATGCAGCCAGGCTCCTTAAGTCCCATCACCTGAGCCTGCCACCCAACCACGCCAGGGCTGAAGCCCACCTGTCTCCAGAGGTGGTGCAGGGTGGCACATCCAGGAGCAACAGGGAGGGAGGAGGAGGGGGCTATGCTTTGCTTTCTCAATCAATACCCAGAAGGTCTGGCCACACAAAACGCCTCTGGTGGCCGCATTTGAAAAATGCTGCATTAGACCATGCTATTGTCCTATCTGTAGAGTGTATATAACAAATATATTACAGTTATGGGAACATGTTTTCACACTACCTGTTCGAAAAAAATAATATGCCAAACTCCAGTAGATTTGCACAGTGAGTAACCTAACTCCACTCCATGTACAAAACTCCCTCTTTAAAATCATTCTGTCAAGCACAGCTGATTATGCTAAGAATCATAGAATCATAGAATATCAGGGTTGGAAGGGACCTCAGGAGGTCATCTAGTCCAACCCCCTGCTCAAAGCAGGACCAATCCCCAACTAAATCATCCCAGCCAGGGCTTTGTCAAGCCTGACCTTAAAAGCTTCTAAGAGCTTAAGCCAGTCTTAGCACAAGTCCTCTTGTGGGATCTTTTAATTCTAGAGGACTGTTCTTTGGGATGAGAGGGAATCTTGACTACATGATTTCTATTGCACTGCTCTCAATACTACCAGTGGCCTAGAATTCCCAAACAGCATAAAGGCAAGGTGAATAGTTAACTGGTTTGTGTCATCCCTTCAGTGTTGTTCAAAATTTATGCACAAAAGGATTTTAGTCATGGACAAAAGAGAGTTGATAAAAGAGAACTTCAAAGGGGAAAAGCAATTATGCCCAGAAAATAACTTTGCAGTCTATGCATTTTTGTTAAACTCTCTCTTTCAGTTTGTCAGCAATATATTACTCTGTATTTGATTCAAATACAAAAGATTTCATCTTTTTTCCTGTTTTATTCCTTCCATTCCTTTCCAGCATGCTCTTCTCTAGTTCTGGGAGCCCATCTGTGATCGTCCTTGTTGGTATATACCTCTACATGACTTGAAGTCTATAAACAGCAACACGTGGAAAAGGAAGCCAAAGACTGGGTCTTAATTTAGACGTGACTAATCGAAATTCCCCAACTATTGTAAGATCACTAAGAAAAATAAAAAAACCTAATGAAGTCTGAAAGGTAGGTCTAATTATGCATATCCCACCGCTGCGTAAGAAAATGACCCATTCAATTTGTGAGTCTGCACCCTGTGCTACGTGTGTAACATTTTTATTCAAATATATTAAACTTGGCCACAGTATCCTTTGGCTGTTATGTTTATATTAAAGTGTATGAGAGTTAGCTCAGGGCTATATGTCTAATCTAAGCGTTACTGTGAAAGTTGTCACAGGCAGGTGACACACCACCAGCATTAGACACTTGACGCAGTTACACTTCTTTTAAACCTGCTGCAGCACATCTAAATTAATGGCTCCTTTTGAAATTAAATGTAGGTTAGCCAGATTTTGTTGTACAGAGCTATTAATTTTCATGGCTACTTTTCTGACCATAGTAATTAAACCTTGCTACATGCCAGAATGAGGACACACATTTTTGAAACTGTATACATAATGTGTTCTGTTTCAATCATTAAATACGTTGTGGTGATTTCCAGAAAACATTGATTTGTTCATGTTACAGGTGTCTGTAAGACTCACTTTGTAGCACTCATCTTTAGATTCCTATACGAAAATTTGCCCTATTGACACATATTGAAATAAAGTTAAGCAAACTATATGGAAAAGGGAGAAGGAATGCTGCAGTGATTGATCAATGTTTTAGATGAGATTTTAAAATAAACCATTTTGCCCCTCTACGGTGATGTACAGTAGTTGGCGTGGTGAAACTTAAATGGTTGAGATACTTTTGGAAAAACTGAGGCCGTTCCATTCCCATGGTGCCAGATGTATATTTCTCCCATCAATGAAATAGACAAGTATCCACAGTTGAGCATGTAGGTGCCGCCATTTTTGTTCAAGCTGTGATTGTACCACCATGAAATTAATCTCATTCTTTATAAAGCATTTTGTGGATATCTAAGTGTAATATTAAAGCTTCTTCAATATTAAATTTATCTGAACTCTGATTAACTACATCTTAGTTAATAAAATAAGTCGTGTTCCAATAGTAATGGACCATGCATCACAGTCTGCTTATCCAAACCATTGTTTTTCTGAAGGCTCCAAGCGTCTTTTGATATAGTGGAATCATCCAACATATGATATCAATAGTGCGTTTTATTGTAGATTGTTCTAGCAATTGACAATTCTTTTGTTTCAAAGAATTACTAACTTAATGTCATATTTTTAATGCTCCTCTCAATAGCAATAAGAGAATCCTAGAAATGTAGGTGTGGAAGGGAGGTCATCTAGACCACCGCTCAGTGCTGAGGCAGGACCAAGTATATCTAGACCATCCCTGAGAGGTGTTTGTCTAACCTGTTCTTAAAGATTTCCAATGAGGGGGTATGACCGGTTGCTCTACTCACTGCTGGATGGTGCCACCTCCTGGGTGCCACCCCGTAATTCTGGGGATTAGCTTGGTCACAACTACACTCCTTCCAATGGCTACACCTGTTCAGCTTCTCCTCTGCAGCCCCTCTCTCACCCTCAGGAGCCGCAGCTGTCCTCTTTGTGACTCAGCCATCTGGACAGGTCACCATTGTGGTTTCCCCTTCTGGGGGGAGGGGAAAAGGGAAGTGCATCAAGGTTCCTGCTCTTCAGCGGTCTCAGGTAGTCTTCCACTTTACTGCCTCACAGTGCCATTCCCATAGTGACTGGCAGGGGAACCCAGGCCCACCCCCTACTCCAGGTTCCAGCTCAGGGACCCTCTACACAACATCCGAAGTCCTTGCTGCCTTTCCCTGAGTTGCTTCTATACCTCCTGGCCCTCCCTTCTCCTCTGGGTTTGCCAGTCTCTTTACTCCCTCTTTTCAGAGAGTAACATTACCCAAATTGTCTCTGCAGCGCCCCCCCCCCAAACAATATCCCCTTTCCCCAGGAGTGACTACAGACTCCTTCCCTGCAGCCCCTTCTGCTTCCAATATCCGGTCTTTTGTAGAAGCCTCACCTGTCCCTCACAGGTGAGCTTCTCTTTGAATATCTGCCTTCAGCCTAAATGTCCTCTCTGTGCAGCCTGATTAGCTGGTTGGGCCCACCTGGCCTAATTCAGCTCTTGCAGGACCAGTGTGGGGAGCACACCCCATCACAGGGGGATTACACATACACTTTTGGTAAACTATTCTAGTACTCAACTATCCTTATAGTTAGAAAGTTTTCCCTAATATCCATCCTGAATCTCCCTTTGCTGCAGATTATGCCAATTACTTCTTGTGCTTGTGTTTATTGAATTTCACCTGTTGATTTCAGACCAATTCTCCAATTTATCAAGGTCATTTTGAATTCTCCTCTTGTCTTCCAAAGTGCTCACAATCCTTTTCAGCTTGGTGTCATCAGTAGATTTTATACTGGACCCTGTGAGACCCTCACTAGATACGTCCTCCCAGTTTCACAGCAAACCATTGATAACTACACTTTGAGTTTGTCCTTCATAGCTTGGTGGAACTGTGTATAAGTTCTAGTAAGATCAAATTTAGCAGAGGTGGAGGAAAGATTTATATTAAGAACATAAGAAGCTTAATGCTGGGTCAGACCAATAGTCCATCTAGCCCTGTAATCCTGTCTTCTAATGTGGCTAGTGCCAGATGCTTCAGGGGGAATGAACAGAACAGAGCAATTTTGAGTGGTCTGTCTCCTGTCATACAGTCCCAGCTTCCAGAAGTCAGAGGCTTAGAGATACAGGAGCATGGGGTTGCATCCCTGACCATCTTAGATCCATCATTAGCCATCATCTATGAACTTCTTTTTTGAACCCACTTATACTTTTGACTTTCCCAACATCCCCTGGCAATGAGTTCCACAGGTAGACTGAGTGTTGTATGAAGAAGTACTTCATTTTGTTTGTTTTAAACCTGCCTCCTAATAAATTCATTGGGTAACCCCTGGTTCTTGTGTTATGTGAAGGGGTAAATAACACTTCCTTGTTCACTTTCTCCACACCAGTCATGATTTTATAGACCTCTGTAATATCTCTCCTTAGTCATCTCTTTTCCAAGCTGAAACAGTCCCAGTCTTTTTAATCTTTCCTCATATGGAAGATGTTCCATGCCCCTTATAATGTTTGTTGTCCTTCTCTGTACTTTTTTCCAATGATAATATATCTTTTCGGAGATAGGGTGACCAGAACTGCACATAGTATTCAAAGTGTGGGCATACCTTGGATTTTTATAGTGGTATTGTGTTCATTAATGTGTCTGATAATTCTTTGCCTGTTACTGAATGTAGGCTTAGCAGCCTGTAATTTCCAGGTTCACCTCTGGAGTCTTTTTTCAAAAATCATTGTTACATTAGCTATCCTCCAGTCATCTGGTAGAGGGGCTGATTTAGGCACTTGTTAGTTCTGCATTTCATATTTCAGTTCCTTCAGAACTCTTGGGTGAATACTGTCTGGTCCTGGTGACTTATTATGTTTAGTTGATCAATTTGTTCCAAAACCTCCTCTGTTAACACTCAGTATTAGTATGATGTGAAGGTAAATCACTTGAAAATTTTAATTATGACAGTGTACTGCATTTAATTGTCGATAAACTTCAGTACAGATTTACAAATGAAATAGTATCTGATTTCATATTTCGTTTTGTCTTACCTGTTGTGTAGATAGTAGCTTCTTTGCCATTCAATTTGATGACTGTACTAATTAAAATGAAGATAGGATGTTTCAAGCACTAGTGTTTTACTTTCTTATTTAAACATGGTAAATGATTCAAAGAAATGCTGAATGATACTTGGAAACTGGCAAGCAATATCTAAGCTGCTTTACTTTGTTTTAACCTGAAGGTCAGAAACAAAGAAGTGAACAGAGGAAAGACGCTACTGCTAATCTATTTGATATTGAAATTATTCCAGATGGTTTCAATAAGTGATTATGGCCAGCATAATACCAGAGGGTGCTTGAATACAAGCCCACAATGCCCGTGACTCCTGATAAAGTAGGTGTTTATCCTGATTTCCACTGAATAAGAAACATCTTGTTAGGATATGTACGAATTAACATTTGTCAGTCATTAACTGTCCTCAAGATTTATTAAGACTCCATAGAAAAGTAGCAAAGTTTACATGTTAACTTTACTACCACTCCGACAGCATGGGGAAAGGGAATGGAAGATGACACTCAGGAGAATGAAGGTCTTTAAAGCAGTAAGATCACAACTTTACTAACTTTAATTTTAAGGGCTGCTGGTTGACCTCTTCCTGAACTATCAGGCTTTAACTTGGTACAGTGCAGGGTTAAATGGCCACATGGGATCTGACTAAGGAATGAGGGTTGGTCCCCCTAACCAAACCACCACTTCTGATTTTATGATTTAGCCCACTGCTACATCCCACCACTCTCTCACTGTTAGGAGGAGTGAGAATACAGATGAGGCGAGCTCAGACTGTGCAGACTTAAGGTCCCTCTTCACCCCACAGTCTTAACAGGGTTTAGTCCCTCCATGCTTGCGTTTACCCCAGGGACCTGGCTCCTTTAAGCCTCTTACCATCACTGGACATTGACAGCTCACAGTGATACTATATTTACAGGCATCTATTTCCCGCTCCCCTCTATTTATTTTTTAAAGAAATCCTTTATCCTTATTATCCTCACCTACCAGGCTTTAGGTTCCTGGGAGGAAGGGGTGTGTGTGTGTGTGTGTGTGAGAGAGGGGGGGGGGAACCCACTGGACATCCTGCCAGTCTTTTCCAGAGGGACACATTTGTTCCTGATTCCAGAGATGATCTGATTAGACCCACAGCAAGTCTGGAAACAGCCAGCACTGACAAACAGAGTAATTCTAGGGCACATCAGTTTTAGCAGGGAAAATGACTGCTGCATGTTCAGGAATGATTAAACAAATGGAGGTGTGGAGATTATTGGAGCCAATGAGTTTCCTCACTCCTCTAAATTAGCCACTTGGTGACTAGAGTGAGGCACACACGCCACTCCCCTGGCCCTACCTATGTGTGATCTCCATGCATGTTCTGGAGATGAGCAGAGGAAAGTGTGTGTGTGTGCCCTCCCTCAGACCAAGACTCTAGGTGATGGGCATTCTTCTGACAATCTGATCAACCACCAGCCCCTTCTAAGGTGACATTTGTCCCTCCCAGAAGGGAGAAGGACAGTCCGGTGAAATACTGGTGATCTGACAGAACCTAGACACTTGAGAGGGTTGCTTGATCTTGCAGTTAAGGCACTGGACTAGGGTGCAGGAAATGTGGGTTCAATTCTCAAGTCTTCCATTGTCTTCATATGTGACTTTGGACAAGTCAGTTAATCTCTCTGTTGCTCAGTTACCCATGTATCAAATGACAACAATGCTTGCTTTGACTGTTTTCCATTTAAATTATAAACTTTCTGTGTAGGGACTCTTAGTATGTGTTTATATGTCACTTAGCACAGTGGGGTCCTGATCTTAATTGTGGTGTCCAAACACCACTATAATACCAATAATAACTTAGTGTTGTAGACAGAAACGGTACATATACATGGTGATTATGTAAAGGTTTCCACTTTCCAAGTTGGGCTTGCATTCTATGTTGAAGGGACCATGGGAGTCAGGAGTGCGGAGGAGAGGAAGAGAGAGAGAGGGGGAGAGAGAAATTCCAAAAAAGACAGAGTCATGCACTTATACCAGCTTTTTCCTATGTTGTATACTCTGTAAAGTGGGACCTATCCCCAGATTATATTAATTGGCATAGCTTAATTGACTGCAATGGAGTAATGTCTATTTACAGCAGTTGAGGATATGACACAGTAAATATACCGTTGTACATAAAAACGCACAAACAAAAAGCCCCACTCTGTGTTAAAAGAATGTTAAGGTTGCAAAGTCAAACACTCAAGTTAAGAAATGCTAAATTAAAGTGCAATCCTTTTGCACATGATGAGAGTCTTTTTAATTACATGACCACAGCCGATTTTTCCTGTCCCTAATATATAACCCAGATTTCTCTCTAGCTAGAAACACTTTGAAACCTGATTCAATCATGAAACAAAAATTTAAAAGTTTAAATTAAACAACAAGAAGGTTTGTAAACTTGTACTAATATTGCAAACCAGAAATATTTCTTGAAGTTTATGAAAACTCAAGAATTCATTAGGCTTTTGTCATTTCTGCTCAATGACAGTAAAATAGTTGATGCAGTCATTACTGCCGGTTAAAATGATAGAGGATGTGTTGGGTCTCATAATTTGAATTCTACAAAAAAAATCTTTGATTTAAAATGCAAACATGTTGATCATAATTAAGAATGTCCTTCTCAAACAAAGAACCTCTCTTGTATACATTAACTATGCTACTCAATTTCAGTATTGGAATTAGGAGCTCTCTCTCTTGTTCTTAAGAAGAAACCTGGTTAAATTTAAACCTGTGACACTTTTTTTTGACTATCCTGATTGCATACTGATTTCTTTTTGAAGTAAAACCAGTTGATTGGGTTGGCTCTTAATGCATTTCAGACTGATCCAGCTGTTATAGATTGAATTATATTCACTATGCTAATCTTATCGTTCTAAATTACCATAGCAAACTGATCAGTTATTTTTCACTTCAATCAAAAAGTCTTTAGGGCTGGTAACCACAATATAATATTCTCATTTTTGCATAGTTACCATTTCTTTACCATTTCTTTACTTTTCTGAAAAAATAAATATCATCTTCTTGAATGTCATGGTGTTGAAAAAGCATGGTGTTGAAAAGCATGGATGATGCTTCATATTTAATTTCCTTGGCCTTTTCTGTTAATTCCCATAAAATGGTTACTTTTATGTATCTCCTTTTGTTCTGCATTTTATAATGATCTGGGTTTAATTATAATTGAGCTTCTATATTAATTTTTTGTTTAAAAATACCAAATAATTCCACATAATATTCATTAGCATTAGAGGGCCTTTTAAAACAGTAATATTCTGATTTAAAATAAAACTCTCTCTCTCTCTCTCTCTCTCTCTCTCTCTTTCATTTTTATGAAGTATGTCGGGACTAAGCATGAGATTTTAATAATGCTTGAAAATGTGTAAACATTGCATTCAAGGAGAGACACACTTCTACTATGTCATTTTGTATACTACACAAACACTATATCAGATATATTCAATTACATTTCAGAAGATAGGCAACATTACAGAACTTCCTTTGGCAAAAGCGATCACTTTATGCTGTGGAATCTGAGCATACAGATGAGGTGGTTAGCTCATAGCATGTCTCCCCCTTCAAAGATAAAGAGCCATAGTATAATTTTTCTTGCACCAGTGCAAATCAGGAGCAACTCCATTAAAGTCAAACAAGTTTCATGGGTGTCAGACCCCCAAACAGCTAATATAATACAAGACATAGTTAGTTAATTTCTTACCACTATTGGAATGTTCCATAACTTTCAAGCATTCAATTAGGGAAATATTAAATGATTGCAATTTATGCAGTAGTGATGGCATTCTGAAGTTCTTGCAGCATTACAAAAAATTACTGAATTTTAAAGTGGTGCCTCCCACCAATTTTAGAATAGCAGCTGTGAAATAGACTTATTGCCACTCAGTGGCCTGGTTGAATGTTAGGGGCTTTCCTTTTACCCACTCCCCTGGTTCTTGTCATGCAGACAGAAAGCAGAAGATGAGAAGTCCAAAGTGCAGGCAATGAGATATTTATTGGGGCTAATTTCAAGCTAGCATATCTGTAGCTGTGATGCCTCGGAGCCTTTCCCCAGTGTTCCTGTTCTGTATTCCCACCTTCTCCTTCTTAGCAGGTCCAGATCTACCTGCAGTGCACACCCCCTGGTCCCACCCCTTACAATTTATGGTCTTGTTCCGTTTTGGAGGGTTGTCAATCTGGGGTCTTGATACTACCTCTTTTGTATCCCATAGGAGAGGTAAGGAGTGAGGTTGTGTTCTGGCCAAAGCCAGGCCTTTCTTTGACTTTTAGTGTTTCTTATACCTTCTCCCCCATACCTCCTTGCCCCTCCTAACTGGTTGCTTGACCTTGGCTTGAGAGGAGTCAGACAGCCTTCCAGTGTATGCCCGTATATTAAACTCCCACTTTGTACAGCAACACTTTTAACTCTATCCGTTATCTTTTCTCATTGTACAATAAACCCCATCTGGTTGTGGGAAATGTAACATTCAGTATCTTTGCTCTTTGTTCACACATTTTAGTAAGGATATAAGGGTATCAAAAGTCAAAACCAAAATTCTATCCCAGTCTAACAAACAGGCTTATATCTAACTTTCTAATAATAACTAGGTGTTGTATAGTGCTTTTCATTACCGGATATCAAAGTGAGGTAGGTATAGTTTAGAAAGGAGGTCAGTATCATCCCCATTTTAAAGTTGTGGAAACTGAGCCATGGAGGTGAAATGACATGCCATAGTCACCCAGCAGGCCTGAAGCCAGTGGGAATAGAGTTCAAGTCTCCTAAGCCCCAGTCCAGGAGTCTATCCACTAGACAGCACTGCCTCAAGAATTTCGTATCTCTTCTATCCCCTGTAGTGATATTGAACACTTTATAATAAGATCTGGCACTAATGGACTCAGGGTATTACGATTTAGGACTTGAGTGCATTGACAGAGCTATGGTGAGAAGCTTTGACAACTCTCTGAAGTATGTCTGCCTTACACTGCCCCTATTTCATGAGTATATAATTGACT
Source organism: Lepidochelys olivacea (assembly GCF_965140295.1). Lineage (NCBI taxonomy): Eukaryota > Metazoa > Chordata > Testudines > Cheloniidae > Lepidochelys > Lepidochelys olivacea. Next base: position 275,574,705 of record NC_140411.1, read on the forward strand.
TATCAGTGTGAACAATTAAGCGCATCTAAGAACTCTTGTCCATTAAAAAAAAATCTTAATAAACCTGTTTCATTACTCAACAGAGAAAAACACTGACCCGTGCCCTCAAATTATGTAAGTAAGTGAAACTACACTGAAGTAAATGGAGCTATGCAGAATTACATTGGATTAGAATCTGCCCCAACGTTTAGAATCTCAAATCTTTGATAAAATATGGATCTATTCGATTTGATATTTTAAGTCCCAGCAATATGCTTGAGTGCTGTACAAGTCATAATATTTATGTGGTCCCTTCCTCAAACAGTTGATAATTAGGGCCTTTGATCTTGTAAAAGTGTTAAATATCTGTCATGTAGAGAATACAAGATAGCATAGTATAATATGAACATTTTATCCAGCCATTCCAAATGCATACCAATAAAATCTTTATATTAGACCACATCACACCATACAATCCTGTTTTCTCTCTTGATGGATGAACATCCCTAAGAAATTCCAATTTTGTTTTGTATCTACAACCTCGTCCATTTCTGCCCCCTCCAAAAGAAAGGGATTAGAATTCCTAGTCTTGAGTGTAATTAATTTTTTTGGTGGTGGGGGGGGGGCGACAAATTTGAATTGCCAAAGTATTTGTAGGTGCAAAACAGTGATCCTAGGCTAAACCTTTTCTGGGGTGCGTGTACACATGCATGTAGTTTTAACAAAAAAAGTTCAGCCATTTGATAGTGTGACGTAAGAAGAAAAAGAGTGACTGATTTTTCAGAAAGCGTTGATCACAAATTCTCTGAAAATTAGCTCTCTTTAAGGTGTCTCAAATTTGGCATCCAAAATAACTACTTTTCAAAATGTAGACTATTTTATTTTTAGAAGTTGAATAGTTTTGGATTCAATTAACTAAATTAAAATGATTATAGAATTTACCATATGACAGTTTTGAAAATCAGTACCTTTACCATACTTTCCACTGGTAAACTGTGTTGTCTCTCCAATCAAGATGAAAGTTTCATTAGTCATATAGTTATTATAATGTTTCTTATATTATACTGATGTTTTCCTTAAAACAGAACATGGATTTGAAAGCACTGGCATTTGGAATTCTATTTTCCTTGACATTCCAGTCAATCTAAATTCTCACGTCTAAGCTACTTTTATTTCATGTCTTGGCATCTTTACAAAAGTCTCTAAATCATTTACCATCATAAAGCCTAAGTGAGAGAGAGAAATTTTCCCAGGATTTATTCTTACATTGAAGCCTCTTTCTGTATGTATAACATTCTGCCAAGAGTTAACAAAATATATACTGTCTGTGACCTATTCTCAATGAATGTTAATCCGTTTAATAAAATATTGGTAAAGCTTATTTTTATGTAGCACTATTAGAGCTGACCCAATTAGACCACAATCATGCAATGGGAGTCGCTAGCCTGGATCCCTGATATACTTGGGACTATAATGGGATATGATAGTGAATCTCAATTTAAGATTGAGGACAGTAAGCACATATATAGGCAGGCTCAGAAGAAGTGCTGAATGTATCTCTGTCCATAAGCTCCATCAGCAGTGTGAGCCTACCACATAAGTCACTTCAGTTAGTATTTGTGCTGTTGTCTGAACTCCTTTCTCAAAGTCAAAAGGTACAAGTGTAAAGTTAACTCTTTATTGAAAGTATGAATACAATTCAGGTAAATGTTAACACAAGCAAATAACTTTATTACACTTTGGGTATGTCTACACTACGGAATAAGGTCGAATTTATAGGAGTCGGTTTTTTAGAAATCGGTTTTATATATTCGAGTGTGTGTGTCCCCACAGAAAATGCTCTAAGTGCATTAAGTGCATTAACTCGGCGGAGTGCTTCCACAGTACCGAGGCTAGAGTTGACTTCCGGAGCGATGCACTGTGGATAGCTATCCCACAGTTCCCGCAGTCTCCGCTGCCCATTGGAATTCTGGGTTGAGATCCCAATGCCTGATGGGGCTAAAACATTGTCGCGGATGGTTCTGGGTACATATTGTCAGGCCCCTGTTCCCTCCCTCCCTCCGTAAAAGCAAGGGCAGACAATCGTTTTGCGCCTTTTTTCCTGAGTTACCGTGCAGACGCCATACCACTGCAAGCATGGAGCCCGCTCAGGTAACCGTCACCGTATGTCTCCTGGGTGCTGGCAGACGCGGTATGGCATTGCTACACAGTAGCAGCAACCCCTTGCCTTGTGGCAGCAGACGGTGCAATACGACTGGTAGCCCTCATCGTCGTGTCCGAGGTGCTCCTGGCCACGTCGGCCACGAGCGCCTGGGCAGACATGGGCGCAGGGACTAAATTTGGAGTGACTTGACCAGGTCATTCTCTTTAGTCCTGCAATCAGTCCTATTGAACCGTCTTATGGTGAGCAGGCAGGCGATACGGATTGCTAGCAGTCGTACTGTACCATCTTCTGCCGGGAAGGCAAGAGATGAGGATGGCTAGCAGTCGTACTGTACCATCTTCTGCCGAGCAGCCATGAGATGTGGATGGCATGCAGTCCTTCTGCAAAGTCTGCTGCCAGCCAAAGATGTAAAAGATAGATGGAGAGGATCAAAACAAGAAATAGACCAGATTTGTTTTGTACTCATTTGCTTCCCCCCCTCCCCTGTCTAGGGGACTCATTCCTCTAGGTCACACTGTAGTCACTCACAGAGAAGGTGCAGCGAGGTAAATCTAGCCAGGTATCAATCAGAGGCCAAACTAACCTCCTTGTTCCAATAAGACAAATAACTTAGGTGCACCATTTCCTATTGGAACCCTCCGTGAAGTCCTGCCTGAAATACTCCTTGATGTAAAGCCACCTCCTTTGTTGATTTTAGCTCCCTGAAGCCAACCCTGTAAGCCGTGTCCTCAGTCGCCCCTCCCTGGGTCAGAGCAACGGCAAACAATTGTGCATCTGAGCTGAGAGTGCTGTCCAGAGCAGTCACAATGGAGCACTCTGATGGGGCTAAAACATTGTCATGGGTGGTTCTGGGTACATATTGTCAGGCCCCTGTTCCCTCCCTCCATGAAAGCAAGGGAAGACAATTGTTTTGCGCCTTTTTTCCTGAGTTACCTGTGCAGATGCCATACCACAGCAAGCATGGAGCCCGCTCAGGTAACCGTCACTGTATGTCTCCTGGGTGCTGGCAGATGCGGTACGGCATTGCTACACAGTAGCAGCAACCCCTTGCCTTGTGGCAGCAGATGGTACAGTACGACTGGTAGCTGTCATCGTCATGTCCGAGGTGCTCCTGGCCACGTCGGCCACGAGCGCCTGGGCAGCCATGGGCACAGGGACTAAATTTGGAGTGACTTGACCAGGTCATTCTCTTTAGTCCTGCAGTCAGTCCTATTGAACCGTCTTATGGTGAGCAGGCAGGCGATACGGATTGCTAGCAGTCCTATTGCACCATCTTCTGCCAAGCAGCCATGAGATGTGGATAGCATGCAGTCCTTCTGCACCGTCTGCTGCCAGCCAAAGATGTAAAAGATAGAAGGAGTGTATCAAAACAAGAAATAGACCAGATTTGTTTTGTACTCATTTGCCTCCTCCCCTATCTAGAGGACTCATTCCTCTAGGTCACACTGCAGTCACTCACAGGGAAGGTGCAGCGAGGTAAATCTAGCCATGTATCAATCAGAGGCCAGACTAACCTCCTTGTTCCAATAAGAACAATAACTTAGGTGCACCATTTCTTATTGGAACCCTCTGTGAAGTCCTGCCTGAAATACTCCTTGATGTAAAGCCACCCCCTTTGTTGATTTTAGCTCCCTGAAGCCAACCCTGTAAGCCATGTCGTCAGTCGCCCCTCCCTCCATCAGAGCAATGGCAGACAATCGTTCCGCGCCTTTTTTCTGTGCGGACGCCATACCAAGGCAAGCATGGAGGCCGCTCAGCTCACTTTGGCAATTAGGAGCACATTCAACACCACATGCATTATCCAGCAGTATATGCAGCACCAGAACCTGGCAAAGCGATACCGGGCGAGGAGGCGACGTCAGCGCGGTCATGTGAGTGATCAGGACATGGACACAGATTTCTCTGAAAGCATGGACCCTGCCAATGCATGCATCATGGTGCTAATGGGGCAGGTTCATGCTGTGGAACGCCGATTCTGGGCTCGGGAAACAAGCACAGACTGGTGGGACCGCATAGTGTTGCAGGTCTGGGACGATTCCCAGTGGCTGCGAAACTTTCGCGTCCGTAAGCGCACTTTCATGGAACTTTGTGACTTGCTTTCCCCTGCCCTGAAGCGCATGAATACCAAGATGAGAGCAGCCCTCACGGTTGAGAAGTGAGTGGCGATAGCCCTGTGGAAGCTTGCAACGCCAGACAGCTACCGGTCAGTTGGGAATCAATTTGGAGTGGGCAAATCTACTGTTGGGGCTGCTGTGATTCAAGTAGCCCACGCAATCAAAGATCTGCTGATATCGAGGGTAGTGACCCTGGGAAATGTGCAGGTCATAGTGGATGGCTTTGCTGCAATGGGATTCCCTAACTGTGGTGGGGCCATAGACGGAACCCATATCCCTATCTTGGCACCGGAGCACCAAGCCGCCGAGTACATAAACCGCAAGGGGTACTTTTCGATAGTGCTGCAAGCTCTGGTGGATCACAAGGGACGTTTCACCAACATCAACGTGGGATGGCCGGGAAAGGTGCATGACGCTCGCATCTTCAGGAACTCTGGTCTGTTTCAAAAGCTGCAGGAAGGAACTTTATTCCCAGACCAGAAAATAACTGTTGGGGATGTTGAAATGCCTATATGTATCCTTGGGGACCCAGCCTACCCCCTTAATGCCATGACTCATGAAGCCGTACACAGGCAGCCTGGACAGTAGTCAGGAACTGTTCAACTACAGGCTGAGCAAGTGCAGAATGGTGGTAGAATGTGCATTTGGACATTTAAAGGCGCGCTGGCGCAGTTTACTGACTCACTTAGACCTCAGCAAAACCAATATTCCCACTGTTATTACTGCTTGCTGTGTGCTCCACAATATCTGTGAGAGTAAGGGGGAGACGTTTATGGCGGGGTGGGAGGTTGAGGCAAATCGCCTGGCTGCTGGTTACGCGCAGCCAGACACCAGGGCAGTTAGAAGAGCACAGGAGGGCGCGGTACGCATCAGAGAAGCTTTGACAACCAGTTTCATGACTGGCCAGGTGTGAAAAAAGCTACGGTGTGAAAGTTCTGTTTGTTTCTCCTTGATGAAACCCCCCGCCCCTTGGTTCACTCTACTTCCCTGTAAGCTAACCACCCTCCCCTCCTCCCTTCGATCACCACTTGCAGAGGCAATAAAGTCATTGTTGCTTCACATTCATACATTCTTTATTCATTCCTCACACAAATAGGGGGATGACTACCAAGGTAGCCCAGGAGGGGTGGTGGAGGAGGGAAGGAAAATGCCACACAGCACTTTAAAAGTTTACAACTTTAAAATTTATTGAATGCCAGCCTTCTTTTTTTTAGGCAATCCTCTGTGGCGGAGTGGCTGGTTGGCCAGTGGCCCCCCCACCGCGTTCTTGGGCATCTGGGTGTGGAGGCTATGGAACTTGCGGAGGAGGGCGGTTGGTTACACAGGGGCTGTAGTGGCAGTCTGTGCTCCAGCTGCCTTTGCTGCAGTTCAACCATACACTGGAGCATACTGGTTTGGTCCTGCAGCAGCCTCAGCATTGAATCCTGCCTCCTCTCATCACGCTGCCGCCACATTTGAGCTTCAGCTCTGTCTTCAGCCCGCCACTTACTCTCTTCAGCCTGCCACCTCTCCTCCCGGTCATTTTGTGCTTTCCTGCACTCTGACATTATTTGCCTCCACGCATTCGTCTGTGCTCTGTCAGTGCGGGAGGACAGCATGAGCTCGGAGAACATTTCATCTCGAGTGTGGTTTTTTTTTTTCTTTCTAATCTTCACTAGCCTCTGGGAAGGAGAAGATCTTTTGGTCATTGAAACACATGCAGCTGGTGGAGAGAAAAAAAGGGACAGCGGTATTTGAAAAGACACATTTTATAAAACAGTGGCTACACTCTTTCAGGGTAAACCTTTCTGTTAACAAAAAGAAAAGGAGTACTTGTGGCACCTTAGAGACTAACCAATTTATTTGAGCATAAGCTTTCATGAGCTACAGCTCACTTCGTCAGATGCATACTGTGGAAACTGCAGAAGACATTATATACACAAAGATCATGAAACAATACCTCCTCCTGCCCCACTCTCCTGCTGGTAATAGCTTATCTAAAGTGATCACTCTCCTTACAATGTGTATGATAATCAAGTTGGGCCATTTCCAGCACAAATCCAGGTTTTCTCACCCTCCGCCCCCGCCCCCCCCACAAACTCACTCTCCTGCTGGTAATAGCCCATCCAAAGTGACCACTCTCTTTACAATGTGTATGATAATCAAGGTGGGCCATTTCCAGCACAAATCCAGGTTTTCTCACCCCCCCCTTTTTTTTTCCCGAAAACCACACACACAAAGAGTGAGTGCTTTCGTTACAAGGTCGAATTTTGCCTCCCCCCACCGCGTGGCTACCCCCTCAACCTTCCCCCCTCCCCGTGGCTAATAGCGGGGAACATTTCTGTTTAGCCACAAGCAAACAGCCAGCAGAAATGGGCTCCTCTGAGTGTCCCCTGAAGAAAAGCACTCTATTTCAACCAGATGACCATGAATTATATCTCACTCTCCTGAGGATAACACAGAGATATAAAGAACGGATGTTGTTTGAATGCCAGCAAACATACACTGCAATGCTTTGTTCTACAATGATTCCCGAGTACGTGTTACTGGCCTGGAGTGGTAAAGTGTCCTACCATGAAGGACGTAATAAGGCTGCCCTCCCCAGAAACCTTTTGCAAAGGCTTTGGGAGTACATCCAGGAGAGCCGCGAATGCCAGGGCAAAGTAATCCTTTCACATGCTTGCTTTTATACCATGTATAGTATTTTAAAAGGTACACTCACCAGAGGTCCCTTCTCCGCCTGCCGGGTCCAGGAAGCAGCCTTGGGTGGGTTCAGGGGGTACTGGCTCCAGGTCCAGGGTGAGAAACAGTTCCTGGCTGTCGGGAAAACCGGTTTCTCTGCTTGCTTGCTGTGAGCTATCTACAACCTCCTCCTCCTCCTCATCTTCTTCTTCGTCCCAAAACCTGCTTCCGTGTTGCCTCCATCTCCATTGAAGGAGTCAAATAACACAGCTGGGGTAGTGGTGGCTGAACCCCCTAAAATGGCATGCAGCTCATCATAGAAGCGGCATGTTTGGGGCTCTGACCCGGAGCAGCCGTTCGCCTCTCTGGTTTTCTGGTAGGCTTGTCTCAGCTCCTTAAGTTTCACGCGGCACTGCTTCGGGTCCCTGTTATGGCCTCTGTCCTTCATGCCCTGGGAGATTTTGACAAAGGTTTTGGCATTTCGAAAACTGGAACGGAGTTCTGATAGCACGGATTCCTCTCCCCAAACAGCGATCGGATCCCGTACCTCCCGTTCGGTCCATGCTGGAGCTCTTTTGCGATTCTGGGACTCCATCATGGTCACCTGTGCTGATGAGCTCTGCATGGTCACCTGCAGCTTGCCACGCTGGCCAAACAGGAAATGAGATTCAAAAGTTCGCGGTTCTTTTCCTGTCTACCTGGCCAGTGCATCTGAGTTGAGAGTGCTGTCCAGAGCGGTCACAATGGAGGACTCTGGGATAGCTACCGGAGGCCAATACCGTTGAATTGTGTCCACAGTACCCCAAATTCAAGCTGGCAAGGCCGATTTAAGCGCTAATCCACTTGTCAGGGGTGGAGTAAGGAAATCGATTTTAAGAGCCCTTTAAGTCAAAATAAAGGGCTTCATTGTGTGGACGGGTGCAGGTTTACATCGATTTAATGCTGCTAAATTGTACCTAAAGTCCTAGTGTAGACCAGGACTTTGACAGAAAAGGAATCTGTGGTGACCAATTTGTACAGACAATGTTTCTCACAAAAGAACTCCTTTAATTCTGATTTTTTTTCAAAGTTGACATTAGCAATAAGTGAAAAGTGTCTCTGCTTAGCTCCCAGCATAACCTCTACCATGACTTTGTATGGTTTCAACACAAAACAGCACAACTATGTTATGTACAAGCTGTTTTTCTGCCTTTTGTCTAATATGCACTGCATTTTAATTTGGGGGCATGAATAAAGGGAAAAGGATGGATCAGAACAAACATTAATTTAAACAGAGAAGTTCTACATGGATGAGACTCTAGTGCATATAATAATTGTAGCACAGTAATGTCCTGCTATTGGCACCTGCAGCCAGTATTAAAATGCTTAGAGGGCTGATTTTGAGGAATGGGTTTGATTTTGATTTTGGCTGTGGGACAGGCTCATAGACATTTGCCTTCCTACCAGAATATTCCCTCTACCACAATGAGGGATCAGGCAGGTTATGTGCTCTACTCATGCCTAGAATCTGATCTGGTTGTCTGAGCATGGGGAGTCCTGTCCTTCTCTACGTTACAAGGCTCCTGATTTAAGCTTATATGGAACATCAGCCTAGAGTTTTTCCAGACTCCTGGAACCCTGGGACTACTTGCTATCTATGTGGCTGCCACTGTCCTTCCTTGGGTCTTTGTCTGCAGCAGAATTGCTTGTGCAAGCTAGTCTGGCCCCCAAATCTCCCCAGTCTGGTCTTAATTGAACAATACGCCCAGTTACATTGTGAGAGATTAACATATTTTTCTGTTATGAAGACTGTGTGTTGAGAATTGCAGATGTAAGGAGAAAGGCAATGCATTGATAGTATCATGCTGTAATATATTTGCAAGATTAAGTACAATCATCTTAAGTGAGTTTTGTTACCCATAGCACATGTATACAAAACCCAAATTGCCTCCAAAATTATATTGTCCAATTCTATATTGGTCGTGTATTAGCTATTTTTTTCCACATTTACTGATGAGAGATACCAGCCCCATAGAAATTGTATGGGGTCACCTGAAACAGTGTGTTCAATAGTTCAGCGAGTCATTGCAGTGAACTTGATGAACACAACTACTGAACTAAGGCAAACCTAATAAGGAAAGAGGGACAAGGTGCGTGAGGTAATATTTTATTGGACCAATTTCTGTTGGTGAAAGAGACAAAAGTTGGTCCAATAAAATATATTACCTCACCCCCGTGTCTCTCTCTCATATCCTGGGACCAGGCTCCAGTAACACTGCAAACAACTAAGGAAAGAGGGACAAAGCTGTACTAGTCAGCATTTTGGTATAACTTTTAACAGCAGGAAAGTGCATGGAACATAATGGTATCCTCAAAAATATACAGCTAGTCATGGTTGAAAGGCAGGGAGCTTTTAGTACTATGTAGGAGAGCAAACCCTATTTTGTTCTATGTAGTGATACAATACTACACATATTCCATTATTTCAGTCCAGCAATTTTTCCCTTTACATTTGAGGGATGGAATTCCTACCTACGTACAGTGCTTTCAGTGTAACCACTCTACGTATAATACTACGGAGCATTTGCAAAAGGGGAAAATGCAAGCTCTTTTCCTGGGCTATCACTTCTCCAATCCAGGAACAGAAAAGGAGACAGCAGTCTTTATGGGGAGGAAGGCAATGCTTCTTGTCATATAGTTTGACTTCATAAAATGAAACTGCCATCCCCTCCTATGATCTTGGCCCCTGGAAGGAAAGTGCAAATGTAATATGGTTTAGAACTCACAACTGAACACTCATATCTCCATGATACACTCAGATAATTAAGCCCAGCACTTAAGTGTATTGGACAAAAGCACAGCCATTCCTAAACCTGCAAAAGAGGTCATGTGCAGTGCTAGGTTATATAAAAGAATATAAATTATTGAATGGAAACTCTTTGCATCTTCACTAGTTGGTGTAGGGAGTTGTCAATGTTTCTCTTTTCATTCCGTGTTTGCCTTCTGAGGAAGTGATATCAAAGGCCTAACAGGAAGCTCTGTAAAACTAGAAAATAATACACTAGTGGATTTCATGCAGCTATCTACTATCTTCACTAAGAATGGCAAGGAATTTCAGAAACAGAGAAAGTTTTCTTAAGATATCAGAATATTATTAATGCTTTATTAAAGGGGTTGTATCAGTAAAACTCAGCTATCATAAATACAATAGATCATTGAGTTTTAAACACCAGACATTGTACCTTAGGGCTGTAGGTGTATGGGGCTATCCCTCCCATCAGTCTCAGAGGGAGACCACACCCCCTCACTCTCGGGGCCTTGATATGACAATGGTTACCAGGGAATTAGCAATCTCTGAGGCCTTTAAGAAGAACTAGGCAGCAAGTAGTCCAGGGCTCTGGCTTCAAGCAGGACAGAGAAACAAGCAGTCTAACCAGCTTGGGCCCTCAGGCAGGGCAGAGCACCAAACAGTCTCACGCCCTGGCTCTGACAGATGGCAGACAAATGCAGGCCTCCTGGCCTAAGGTGGGGAGGCTGCCACCTCAGGGGTGGGGATGGCAGCAGGGGTTAGAGGGACCAGGACTCACCCAACTCCACCAGATCAGCAGGGATCCAGCCAAAATTCGCTGACAACAACAAAACTGGGCTATAGTAGGGTATTCCTGGGCTACTTCCTACACTCCTCTCAATGTGTGCCTGTATCTCGGGGTCATCCTCCATCTCCCTGGGGCACACCGCCAGCAGCATTCCCAGTAGCTCTTCAGCGTCTTGGTCATCTGGCAGTTCTGGTGAGTCCTCAGTGCTGCAGAGGTCCTCTTCAGGCTCCTGCTCCAGCAGAGGTGGGAAATATTTGTCTCCTTCAGCGGCTCCAGCCCAACTGAGCTGCAGGGCCCGCCTTTTATATTTCCAGTCCTGACCCTCTGCTTCTGGCGGGGCAGGGATGGTTGTCCTGGCTCCACCCACCAAGGAGTGGGTGGGGTTCCTCCCCATCAGTCTCTGAGGAAGGCCTCACCCCCTTACTATAGGGTCTTTTATTCCATTGCCAAGTACCTGACAGTGACATTAATCTGTCATTACAGTTTGGAGTAGAAGCTCCATGGATGACACATGTTGTTTCAATAGTTGCTCTACACTCAGCAATTTGGAAATTGTTGATGAAGGACTCGGAGTTATAGCTGCAGTTGGCTTCTTTTGCTTCTCCCCACTTCAGTTATGAATGGTTGAAACAGAACAGGATTCAACTAATGTACATTTCCTTGTGCAGTCGAATTCTCTTTAAGTGTTTCATATAAAAGTGGAGGTTAGGTGCCCAATTTACATTGAAATGAGGATTGGATGCTTACCTGCCGCTTATGAATTTGAAAATCTCCCCCTTAAATGCCAACGATGGGGAAAAAAACCCTTAAAGATGGTTTAAAGACCTCTGTAGATGTCTTATGGATAGTGAATACATCTTTACTTTTATTTTACTATGACATATAATTTAAAATATCAGCTCAACCGTTGATTGCTTTAACCGCTCCCTGAAGTGACACGGCAGAAAAACAGATCAAAATTGGCAGGTCAGTGCTCTGAATTAAAAAGGGTTGCACAACTTGGAGTGACCTGTGTCTGTGCTGTATGACTCTCAAAACTCAAACAATATAAATGGATCGATCAATGTTGAATGTACAGATATTTTGCTTCATCACTTTCAAAAGCAAATGCTGTGGGTTTCCAAAAGGTCAAACTATTATTATGACAGACAATTCTGAGATTTTATTTTTAGTCTACACCATAGGAATATAAGAATGGCCATACTGGGTCAGGCCAATGGTCCATCTAGACCAGTATCCTGTCTTCCGACAGTGGTCAATACCAGGTGCCCCAGAGGGAATGAACAGAACAGGTAATCATCAAGTGATCCATCCCCTGTCGTCCATTCCCAGCTTCTGGCAAACAGAGGCTAGGGACACCATCCCTGCCCATCCTGGCTAATAGCCATTGATGGACCTATCCTCCACAAACTTATCTAGTTCTTTTTTGAACCCTAGAGAAAGACCAGTTTACACTGACCCTACTGGATACGAGCATGTAGGTGACTGGATAAGAGCATCCCAAAATTAACTCTGTGAAAAGAAAACACATAATCCATTCCTCAAAGTTATTAATTTCCAAGCAAAATTTAAAAAAAAATAATTCTTTGGGTACTATTTTCTCCTCTCAGAATAAAATGCATCAACATTATTTTCCATATCTAGTTATGTGTATCTACAACTATTTTTTCCATACAGCTAATGAAAATATTTCACTTTTTGTTGGGTATTCAGAGTTCTAAGTTCTGAAGTCTTCACATATCTAAGCTTCCACTTGCTTCACTGAGAGTTTTGCTTGAATAAGGAGTAAGGGAGAAACTGAGTGTAGATTGCAAGAAAATGCTGAAGTTATTAGCTCCCAGTCTTTAGATCTGGAGGACTGCTAAGGAACCAGGAGTCAAAATTCTAAGCCCTCCACTGAGACTGTTTAGTCACTGACTAGTGGGAGATTAACCCAAGAATTGACAATGAGAATGCCCAACCAAATCACATCTCAAGCATGATTTGAGAGAGAGATGATCAGTCTCTGAGATTGCCTAGCTGAGAGTATAGTTCATGCTTTACGGAGGGATCATTACCATAGCTATGAATGGCACCTTGAAGTAAGCAGATAGGTAGTGCAGAGCACGAAGCATTTTTGTTATGCTCATAGCCATTCACACAACCTAAAAGATGAGCCACTGTATGCTGTACTAGCTGCACTTCTGAATCCCTTTACAAGGGTGACCCCAAGTAAATCTCATTTCAGTAATCTACCTTTGATCACTGTGGCAAGTTCTGCATTCGAGAGAAACAGTCAAAGGTAAAACAGATTGAAAAGGCACTTTGTGCCAGAGCCTTTATGAGCTGATCTAGGAGAAGTGATGCATCCAGAATGATCTCAAGACAGCATATTGTGTTGGCAAATGCTGTGCATAACATCTTCAGTTGAAGGGGCACTGATGATCCACTCCCATTCATCTAAATCCTTTCCCTCACCGTCACTATTGTTCCCGCCTTCTCTTGAATGAACACAAGTAGTTAATTCCCATCCAAATCTCAACCTCTGTAAAGTTCTAGAAGAAACGGCAGGATCTGGTGTGATGAAAATAAGATGTAGATCTGAATGAGACGTGAGTGTCATTTCCATATGGATGATGCTGGAGATCAAAATCTAGCACTTAACTGCCCCAGTGAAGATAGAATTCTCTGAAGCCCCAGATAAGTACTCTGGGAGAGGAAGAGAGAGCACCAGTTAACTCATGTTTAGATTTCTTAGATTGAAATACAAGCCCAGTCCATTGTTACAAAACTACACAGGTGAATCCACACAGACTCATGGTGTAAGGTATTGACACATACTAATAGACATAACAAAATCACATGAACACTTTAGCAATATTCAGTGTTAGAAGATTATCAATCACAGACAATCATCACCCACAGACACCCTCTCCAAAACTCTAGTATCAGATCCATATCTACCAACTAATCTATAATAAAATTAATAAAGTGATCAAAATTGTTATTTGTATTACAGTCCCACCTAGAGGCCTCTACCAATGCACAGATATGTCGGGTACATCTACACTCAAACAGGAGAGATAATTTTCATTTGGGAGAGATGTAGGCATGCTATCTTTGAGTTAGTGCATTAACAATAGGAGTGTGGCCCCAGTGGTGCAGGTGGCAGGATGGGCTCGCCATTCCGAATATAATGCTGCCTAGGACTGTAGGTACTCAGGCAGCTAGTCTGTCTCACTGTTCATGCCACCACAGTAATATGTCTGTTTTTAGTGCACTAGTTTGATCAAAGCTGCCACAAGCACATCTGTCCAAGCTCAAAATTACACCTCCAGTTTGAGTGTAAGACGTACCCATCGCAAAATATGGTCTATGACCTGAGGAGCTTACAGATGGAATAGATAAAACAGAAAAGGGGAATGAGAGGAAACAGGCACAGAGATGAAGAATGACTTCTCTAAGGTGACACAGCCAGTTGTGAATAGAACCCAAAGTCCCAGTCTTGTGCCCTGCCACTGGGCCAAACTGCCTCTATGATCAAGCTGCAAGTAGAATTTCTCCAATAATTATTTCCCAATAACCGTCTTCAAAAGATGATAGGTTAAAGATTGGGTGATAATTGGTTAGGTTATTCATAACAAAAGATGGCATCTTGAGCATCAATATGATACCTGCCTTCACAAACAAAATTGTTAACTTAATAATAGTGGGCCCCCGAACTTCCCATCAGGTATCACTAACATTTAACAAAAAGGTTAGGTTAATTTTAACTATTCAATTGTTCCAGCTAAACAAAGTAAAATTAGGGCCCATCTTCCCTCCTTGGTTTAGAGCCCCCATAAATGGGTTTACAAACCCTAGGAGGGAGCAGGTAGTTGAATGAAGCTAGGATTTTAAAATATATTAATTATTTTGTATACACACACTTTATAAGAGGTTTGATACTATAAACGAGATTTAAGATATTTTCAACAAGTGTTTTCTTTTTCTCACTTAGTTACAAGGAAAAAACTAAATGTATTTAAACCAAATAAGCAGATTATAGGAACACTGTCTGTGGGAATATCTTCAACTGCATTTCTAGTATTATCTGATCAAATGTCTCTTAAATTGGTTTAAACTTCCTTGGCCAAGTCCAGTTTCTGCGAATATATGGATACAAAATGGATTCCATTTAAAGTCCTAAGTCTGCCAGGTTCTCTTTGCTTCACTAACTTGCTTTGCGGAATGAAATAACACACTTGAGATCTATAATCGAACGTCACTCAGTTGGAGCCAACTCTGCTTGCCACTTGATAGAAATTCTATTTTGCCATTAGCAGTGATTTATGATGAAGCCAGTCTTTATAGAAGTAGTGTCCCCACTCCCAGACTGAAAACTGTGCAGTTCATTTTGAAAGCATTTGTCTCAGAAAATATATTAACACAGGATGGGTAAAGGATGAATTTTGCTCTTCTGCAGCAGGCCAGCCCAAAGCCTATACCACTTACCGCCCATTTAAAATAGACTTAAGTAGGACTTAATTGGTGCATAGGTTTTGAGCTGAACCTGTTCACTCAAACATCCTCCAGTCAATAGTGGCACCAACTACACATTTTCATTTCATTGAGCATGCCAACTTGACCCCCAAAAGAGAATCCTTGACTTTTCTTTTATCTGTACCTACTTTGATTACCATGCCATGTTTTCAGCATACGCTAATTGGAGAATAACTACAGACAGGGTCCATTAGGAAAGTTCTGGCTTTTTTTGTTGCTGTTTTGGGGAAGCTGCAATTTTCATTTTTTCTGTGTTTTATGCGTGTGCACACAACAAACAAAAATATCTCAGCTCATATATAGCTAAGGCTTGATTCTACAACTTGCTGAGCAGTCTGGTCCTGATTAAGCAACGCATTTAAGCCCATATTCAACTTTAAGCATATGAGTAGTCTTGTTGGAACCAATAGGACTATTAATGTGCTTAAAGTCAAATAATATGCTTAACTGCTTTACTGCATCAGGGCCAGCATGCACAAAACCTTGCAAGACTGAGCCCACAGCTAGCTGCACAGACTAACTGCAAGTTTCTCTTCAAATCAAAATGAAAATTCTACACTAAAATAAGGCAAAATTCAAAGTGATGATCTGAGTTATTAAAGTAAATGTGGCGATTAGAAACAATGCTATGTTATATAAAACCATATGACAAAAATCAGCAGCCTTATTGCAATAAAGTAGTCTTATGAATGTATAATATGCATATTCAATGCTAGGTTAGTTTTCAGTCTCCACAGTATAGTAATTGCTGATAGTATGGAATTGTGTGTTCTGCTTTTGCAATGTGGACTACCATTCCTTGGGGGGTAGTGCTTAGAATGTGGACTGAGAAAGGTCAGCACTTTATCCATTAAGCCATCAAGCTTTTTCTTATTATAATAATAGGAGAAAGGCTTTAGCTTGAGTCACAAATGTAAAGTTCAGCAGACTGATCATATCTCATATTGAAAGAACAGTGCAAAAATAGCTTTGTCATAGTACATATTGGTATTCAGTGCCTCTAAATGTCACTACACAATGACAGAGTATCAAATATGTTGAATCATATCACTGAGGATAGTGCAATTTTCAGCTTTCTAAGTCCAATTTATGTTTATAAATGGAAAGCTCAGTTTGAGCCCTACTTATCTGAACAGATAATGCTAGTTAGATTTTATATGAGCCTGCTTGTTTATCTCTAATTATATGCTAATCAATTTGATTTCTCATTTAAACTCTAAGCTATTGCCATGTAATAATCAACCTCACGTTGAAGCAACAAAGCAGCTGTTATACTTACTACATAAGCAGGGTTTAATTTCACTTTTCGTATGATGAAAATGAAGATGGATTCTGTTTCATTGTCCTTACAATATACTGTTCTACAGTGCACTTTTACTTGAGCTGACACGTTTATAGCTACATTATTAAAGTGTAGCATCCAAATATTTACTAAGACATTGCCAAACTATTTTGTTTGTATTTTTTGTTTTATATAGGCAGACAGACTGTTTTTTATTGTATTCTTCTCTTTAAATTTTTTTTGTAGTGAATGTGATATATTTATACAACAAAAATGGAAAGACAAAAACTATGAGAACTGTCTAATCTCCCTCCAAAAGGCCATATGTCTGGAAAAGCAAACCTACATGCAGATGGCAACTAAAAATCTCTTTTATTTGGGGGCACTGGGGAAAGACTTTGGAAAATTCGGAGTACTTTTTTTCCTACTTGTATACAGTAGCAACTCAGAGTTACGAACACCAGAGATACAAACTGACTGGTCAACCACACACCTCATTTTGAACTGGAAGTATGCAATCAGTCAGCAACAGAGACCAAAAAAAAAAAAAAAACCCAACAAAAAAGCGAATACAGTAGAGTACTTATTAAACGTAAACTACTAAAAATATAAAAGGAAAGTTTAAAAAAAAGATTTGACAAAATAAGGAAGCTGTTTCTGTGCTTTTTAAATTTAAAATAATATAGTTAAAAGCATTTTTCTTCTGCATAGTAAAGTTTCAAAGCTGTATTAAGTCAATGTTCAGTTATAAACTTTTGAAAGAACAATAATGTTTTGTTCAGCGTAACATGTCAGAGTAACCAACAACCTCCATTTCTGATGTGTTTGTAATTGGAGGTTCTGCTTTAGTTACACAGTTGTCATGGTGACTAGGAAATACTTTAAAAAGTATAGTTAAAAATCTGTTTGCTAATTAAGGTCCTGATCCAGCAAAACACTTAAACACATACTTTAGACATGTGACCCATAGACCCATGGGACTAATCATATGTTTAAGTACTTTGCTGGATTGGAGCCTAAACAAATCCAAAAGTCAAACATTTTTGTTTTTTGTTTTGAGTTAAATACTACATAGATAAAAAAGCTAAAACTCTACCTCTGTCCTGATTCTGGATCTAATTGTGAATTATGCAAAAGGAATCTCCTTCCTTAGAGGTTTTTAAGGTCAGGCTTCACAAAGCCCTGGCTGGGATGATTTAACTGGGAATTGGTCCTGCTTCGAGCAGGGGGTTGGACTAGATGACCTTCTGGGGTCCCTTCCAACCCTGATATTCTATGATTCTATGATTCTATGAAAAGTGCGTTGTGTGAGGAGGTGAGCATTTTGATCTCTCATTTCATAGGTCCACGCCCAAGGTGAGCACAAGGTATAATATACCCAAGCCCTTCCCACTGTGCCCCCGCAAATCCAAGCAACACAACCGCCCCCCCATCACACAAATCTGCATTGAATCTTCTGGCCAAAGTATTCCTTGTTAATGCTTGAAATATTTACAGTTCCAATGGAATGCTGAGGGAATAAGGGTTCAGTCCTGTTTTGGTTGGGAATTTTGGGGTGAACAGGAATGCAAGTTTGGTCCGAGCATAGTCATTGCAAGATAGAGTTTCTGTTAGGGTAGGTACCTTTATGCCAGACAGAGTGTGCATTCACTGGATTGCCAAATCCATTACTGTAACACCGCAGCTCAGTATGACAAGGCAAGAATAGTTATTCCTATTTATTTGCAGTAGTGCCCACTATGTGCTAGGCACTTTCAAAACACTCAGGAAAGATGGGCTCTGCTCCAAGAAGATTACAGAATGATGGAATCCACAACTCTCATGAAAGCTTTTTTTTAAATATCAATGTCTCTTATATTTGGAAATTGTAGGTACTGACGTGGTATTTGATACATGTCTCTATGAAATGTTATCACTTAATTTTATTATTTTTGTTAATATATGAAACAATGCTGTGTTTTTATGATAATTTTAAAGAAAACTAAGAAGACTTGTTGGTCTTGTAGATCAACTTTAAATAGGAGGAAAATTCATGTTAGGGTGGGATTGAGTATATACTCAATGTTTTCTTTCAGAGGCTATGTAAACACTGAATAATCAATTTAGGGGTATGGGCAAGGATTTTTTGTGGTATGAAATATGGACTTTTACCTTTTGTGATTATTTGTGCAGGGATGGCTAATTAGAAGCCTGTGGTATTCAGAAATGTGGCTCATTACTTGCTCTCTGATTTAGATGCTTAGATGGTACTAGCATTAAGCATGTACTCAAGTTACATTGAGTTCAGTCTTTGCAGCTCCTTTTTAACTGCTAGCTCAGCCAATCATGTTCTGTCTGCTCACTCTGGCCATCCTGTTTGCTCTGACAGTGTGTATTTTCAGTGCAAACATTTAAATAAGTGAGGTGTGCCTCACTGACTTTTCATAACTTGTTATGCTATGCTTCAAAATGTGATCGCTCCTGATTTAAGAGAGAAACTCTGTTGTTTTCTAGCTATTTCATCAGATAGCAAAGTGAAATGGAGGCATTTAGTCTCAGAAGTCATTTATTGTGAATATGGTAGAAAGCATTAGAGGAATTGCTATTACACCAAAATCCATAGCATGGAAAAGTAGAAGAATGCATCCCCCCCTCCGCCTCCGATGTGTGGGTGTGAGTGCTGTGGTGACTTTTTCTTTGACTTACCAGAGATATGCACCTTGGAGATGATTGTAATGATTAACTGAATAAAGGTGGATTGTAATAGAGGGCAGGTCTTTGGCCTGAATAATTAATCAAAGGGAGTGACTTCTGTGAACAGAGCAATGTAGTTGGACGCACACAGAGCTATATTTCAGACTAGATTCCAAGGATGCAAGTTGTGGTAATGCCATGCAAAGCTACACACATGAAGAAAAAATATTTTCAGGTATGCAGCTGCAGCAAACGTTATTTAACTACAAATAAGAGATTTGTCTTATCTGTGCATAATATCTGTGCACCTTATTAAGGTCTCATTCACATTTTACTCTGTCCTTAGGGAAACTCCCACTGTAGTTCATTATACATATACATCTGCTTAGTACTTGTCACATTGTGAAACCACTCTGCTTTTCTTGATGGCATTGAGAAGTAGATCATACATGGTGCAGATCCAGCCCAATGATGCTTTGAAATTATAGGGCCGAATTCTGCTCTCACAAATAAATGACAGCAGAATTTGGTAACAAAATTTATTTTCTAGGGTTCAAATTGTATCTAAATCTTTCATTTTTAAGAAAGCGAAGAAAATTACATATAGCTAAATGTTGAAAACGTTGGTTAATGGGGGGAAAACTAGACATGTATTTGTATGTCTAAAATTGTTATAACTAGATAAGGAATGTCTCACAGAGACTTGATTTGTTTTCTTTTGAAATTTTTCTCAGATGTACAAGACATTTTACTTAAAGCTACTGATTGATGATGGTGGGAGGGACCTTAAACTGATATTTCAGATTATACATTTATGAGGCTGGTTCTGTTGGGACCCAACAGAGAGTGCCAATTCAGGACAAATTACTTAAAGCAGGGCAGTTACAGCCCAAGGCTGGGGTTTTTATGCACACCAAGGCAAACCAAACCAGCCAAACAGAGAAGACTTCGGTTTTACCCCACTGGCTAACCACAAGTCACACAAACAATTCCTTTAGACACTCTGGTCTCCCAGTATCACCACCAGTGCAACATGTTATGAGGACAAATGGTTATGAAAACCAATATCCCAGTAAAAGAAAAAAGGCTCTCTCGATCCCAAAGCACCAAGCCCCAGACCAGGTCAATGTACAAATCAGATCTTACCCACAAATCATGCTGTTGCCAATCCTTTAGAATCTAAAATCTAACGGTTTAGATTTCATAAAAGGAAAAAGATATAGATGAGAGCAAGAATTGGTTAAATGGAATCAATTACATACAGAAATGGCAAAGTTCTTGGTTCAGGGTTGCAGTAGTGATAGAATAAACTGCAGGTTCATATCAAGTCTCTGGAGTACATCCACAGCTGGGATGGGTCTTTCAGTCCTTGGTTCAAAGCTTCAGTGGAGCAAAGTCCCTCCAGAGGTAAGAAGCAGGATTGAAGACAAGATGGAGGAGCTGCAGCAGCTTTTTATATTCTCTTGCCATGTGGACTTTCTTTCTTTGTTCTAAAGACAAGCTGTCCATCATATGACATATACTTATATGTAGAGCTTATTAATATAGCTGTATTCCAGCATTTTTAAAAGCTACACAACAGTTTTCCTTTTCTTTAAAAATTACCTTCAACTTTACAGAGAATTAACACTTGTGTGACTTGTTACTATTCTGAGATAGAGCAGAACCACTAACTGATATAATTGAGGGCATCCTATCACTGGTTTTATAGTATATGTCTCACTGCATTGTATAGAATGTACGCAAGCCAATAAAAACTTAAAATATCCCTATGTATCTTCTTTTTATTGGATGAAAGTTCTGCCTTAATGTCAACTTTCCTTGCTTTCTCGCTGCTAAAAGTTAGAATGCTGGTATTACTTTTAAATGTGTTTTGCTCAGATGAAATTTTAAGAAAGTGCACTTTTTGCACAATCATACTTTACTGGCTCTTTTCTTAAATCATTTATGATAGATGCGGTCTCTTGTCATGCATGGTAACATGAGAAGTGGGTTGCAGGGTACCATATACATTATAATGCAGTTATGTGACCATATGCAAATGGCCATACGATTTAGCTTTTTGTACAAGCTGCTGCATAATTACAGGTTTGCTTTCTAAAAGTTGATCTGAATCTTTCCCACAAAAGTGAGTTCAGTGGGTCTTCTCTGCCTGCTCCCATGCTGCTGCCTTTTGAAAGGTCTGAAGGAAGAGGGAGGGTCTTCTGAAATACAGGGTCTGCGCTAAGGACCGCAGAAGTGAAGATCTGTCCCCGGAACACATGCAGTCCCAGACATCAGCTTCTCTCAGAGGAAGTGGAGGTGGTGTCTCTGCACAGACGGTATGCCATTCAGGCTGGATTTAGCTCCCGTACAGTGCTAGAACCACTGAAAGACTCTCTAGCTAACTGTAATAAAGGGAGATTAAACAGTTGAGGGAGCCAGAGGAGGCTTGGAGGTGAGTCCAGCTACCATCCAAAACTCTCATTTCAACTTCTGTGGGCCTTAGGAGTTTCCATGGCAACATTCAGCCCCTCCAGTGGGGTTGCTAAGCAACAATGCAGATAAATAATAGTACATCTCAGGAGTTTTTATTTGTGGAGTATTTTTTAAATTATTTAAAAATAATATTTAAGCTTGTCAAATTATTTTGTATTGGTTAACGTTGTTGCCATAATTCCCATTTTGCTGTAGAATTCTGTGCAATTTTACTGCATACATCTAGAGGGCTGAACAGTAGTTTGGAACAGAAGCTTGGGAGTTGGAGAGACTGGGACCCAAGGTTGGTGGTAGGGGGAAGAGGGTACCTGGACTGGGAATGGGCATGGTGGGGAAACTGGGACTGGCTGGGCAAGAAGATTCAGAGTCTGAGAGGGAAATGGCAGAGGACTGGAATCAGTGGATCGGGGAATGGTTGAGATTGGATTAGTCGTCATGTGGAGTGACTGGGACTTGAAACCTGTGGGCTAGTGGGGTTCAAAGTGTGGTGGGGCAAGAGAAATTTGACAAAGAACCAAGGTGCAGGGGGGCACTGGCACAGTCTCTTTGGCCAGTCAGTGACAAGAAGGAAGGGAGTGGGTCAGAGGAACACTGAGATTACATGAGGAACCTGGGGAGGGAGATTGAGACTGTGAACTGGTGGGGATGGGGAATGTGTTTGTGGGGCTGACTTGAGGCCAGTGCATTGGGGAGAGAAACTGATCAGATAGGGAGCCAGGCAAGGAGGTAGAATGGGACTGTCAGGGAAAGGAGATTGGGAGCAAGGGTTGAACTGGGATGGGGGAACTGTGAATAGCTAGAGGGGACTGGGATAGGGAATGTGTAGGAGGAGACTAGGATTGGCTGGGCAAGGAGAGTGGGACTAGAATGAGAATCCTGAGGAGTGAAGACTGGGACAGGGTAGGTGAGGAGAATGAGAGTGGACAAAGAGCCAGGGATAGGACAGATACAGCACTTGGACAGGCTGGAAGGGACAATGGTGAGGTTTGCAGGGAACGGACAGAACAGTCTATGCATGCTAGAACACACTCCCTTCCAGCCTGGAATGGACCCCCAAATTCCTGAGTCTCACCATTCCTCTGCTCTTAGCAAATATCAGTGAATCCCTCTATCAAATTGTCTATTCACCTTCTAGTGCTAAGCCACAAAGAGGATGGCAACCAACTTCTATCAGTTAATCTGTTTGCATAGGTCTGTGTGGAGGGTTTAAAGCTTCCTACTCTGATGACTCATGATGTGGGTGTCAATAGGATGGAATTTTTGTTTTGTTTTTTTTTAAACTACCTTAAGAGAACATTATAAGGTTGCAAAATCAAGCACTCAAAAGTTAGGAAAAGCCAGCATTAAGGTTACTGTGTGTGTTTGAACCATCTCTCTCTCTTGTTTTTTGTGAAAAAGTTTGAAATGTCTCTGTGTCCCAATGCGTAATGGGAAAATTTCTGAAAGCTCAATGTTTTGTAGGATGCTGTAATCAGGATGCTAGCTTTAGGCTCCTAATTTGAAAATATTGGCTTAACTGCATATATTTTTCGCACATTTTATGAACCCAGTATATTCATGAGGTAGATAGCTTTTATGTGTTATTGACTAGATGTGTTTTTGATCACCCTTCATTTACATCATGCTGAGCACACCCTCTGTGTCCAAAATGCTGAGCAAGGCATTCTGACTGATCTTCCTAATTCTTTGAGCACAATAGTCCTCCATAATATATTGGACATGAGGAGGTGGAACTTAGAAGCCTGTCTTTTATATGCCTGGTCCAGTTTAGCTCCTAGGATGTACTGTAAAAAAGACTTTTCATTTTGATTTTGTATCAGGCAGAAAGCCTTTAATCTTGTAAACTTTAGCCCTCATTTCATTCCTAGCAGCTTAAATGCTCTGTTCTGTTCAGGATGATCCAAAGCCATTTCGTGCTACTTCAGGCTTGGATTAATCTGCTGCATTTTATCCTTCTCTGAACTCATTCTTCATCTTTTCAATTAGTTCAGTGAGCAGCGGGAGCTCAGCCTTCAGGACCTTCCTTGTGGACTCTGCTTTGCGTTATGCGTATGAATCAGCACAACTGTGGCTGATTCAGCTCCCATCTCTGTGAGTGAAACAGAGAGACCATGTGAAAGTGAGATACAGACTCATCCACCCAGAGCTTTGGAGAAACGGCATGAACAAAAGGCAGATATAAGGGAAAGATCACTGAATGTCAGATGACTAGAGGAGATTGGCTAGAGCAACTCAGTTTATGGCAGGTGGCTGGATAAGATTGGTTGTCAGAGTGCCATGTGAGTTGATTTGGAAGTACGTAATAGATGGGGATTAAGGCTCCGTTGTAGCAGGCACCATATGATCACAGAAAAGAGAGAATTCTTTTCCTGAAGGGTTTATAATTTAAAGGTAAAAACCATGACTGGATGAGCAAAGTAGCCATCAGCACACAGACACAGGTGTTATCTACAGTATGTCTATAGACTGTGTGCACACAGTACACAAAAATCTAAAAATGTATAGAACATGTATATTTATTATTTTAGAAATAAAATGTGATAATGTAATTAAAACTATATAGCAATATATGTACATGGGGACAGAATAAAGGTTTCACATGCAAACTTCATTTTGGCATGCTGTAATTCTCTTGCAATAATATTTTTTAATGGAATATATGTTACTGTGCAGGCCTTTGCTTACTGCTCATCACTGAAGGCTCTTTGCATCTGGAAAAAAGAAGTAATGAGATGTGGTAGAGTGGGACAGGAAGGGGAAAAGAATCTGTTAGTATGAAACTGAATGGTAGGAGCTTATCTGGGTGGAATTGGGACATATATAAATATTTAGAAAGCTTGGAATTGTAAACATAAGAATACTGTCACTAATAAGATTTATAACAAGTTCTACATCTGGCATAGAAGGTGAGACAAAGTGAACTGGAAATCATCATGTTACTTGATCACTCATTTTACTTAGGTTACTGAACCCATGAAGTGCTAAAAGCCAGTTAAAGTACATGTCTAAGGGTATGTCTACACTACGAAATTAGGTCGAATTTATAGAAGTCGGTTTTTTTGAAATCGGTTTTATATATTCGAGTGTGTGTGTTCCCACAGAAAATGCTCTAAGTGCATTAACTCGGCGGAGCGCTTCCACAGTACCGAGGCAAGCGTCGACTTCTGGAGCGTTGCACTGTGGGTAGCTATCCCACAGTTCCCGCAGTCTCCGCTGCCCATTGGAATTCTGGGTTGATATCCCAATGCCTGATGGGGCTAAAACATTGTCACGGGTGGTTCTGGGTACATATCGTCAGGACCCCGTTCCCACCCTCCCTCCCCCCGTGAAAGCAAGGGCAGACAATCATTTCGCGCCTTTTTTGTCTGCTGCCAGCCAAAGATGTAAAGGATAGATGGAGTGGGTCAGAACAAGAAATAGACCAGATTTGTTTTGTACTCATTTTCCTCCTCCCCTGTCTAGATCACACTGCAGTCAGTCACAGAGAAGGCGCAGCGAGATTAATCTAGCCATGTATCAATCAGAGGCCAGGCTAACCTCCTTGTTCCAATAACAACGATAACTTTGGTGCACCATTTCTTATTGGAACCCTCCGTGCAGTCCTGCCTGAAATACTCCTTGATGTACAGGCATACTCTTTGTTGATTTTAGCTCCCTGAAGCCAACCCTGTAAGCCGTGTCGTCAGTCGCCCCTCCCTCCGTCAGAGCAACGGCAGACAATCGTTCCGCGCCTTCTTTCTGTGCGGACGCCATACCAAGGCAAGCATGGAGGCCGCTGAGCTCATTATGGCAATTAGGAGCACATCAACCACCACACGCATTATCCAGCAGTATATGCAGCACCAGAACATGGCAACGCGATACCGGGCGAGGAGGCGACGTCAGCGCGGTCCCGTGAGTGATCAGGACATGGACACAGATTTCTCTGAAAGCATGGGCCCTGCCAAAGCATGCATCATGGTGCTAATGGGGCAGGTTCATGCTGTGGAACGCCGATTCTGGGCTCGGGAAACAAGCACAGACTGGTGGGACCGCATAGTGTTGCAGGTCTGGGACGATTCCCAGTGGCTGCGAAACTTTCGCATGCGTAAGGGCACTTTCATGGAACTTTGTGACTTGCTTTCCCCTGCCCTGAAGCACATGAATACCAGGATGAGAGCAGCCCTCACAGTTGAGAAGCGAGTGGCGATAGCCCTGTGGAAGCTTGCAACGCCAGACAGCTACCGGTCAGTTGGGAATCAATTTGGAGTGGGCAAATCTACTGTGGGGGCTGCTGTGATGCAAGTAGCTCACGCAATCAAAGATCTGCTGATATCAAGGGTAGTGACCCTGGGAAATGTGCAGGTCATAGTGGATGGCTTTGCTGCAATGGGATTCCCTAACTGTGGTGGGGCCATAGACGGAACCCATATCCCTATCTTGGCACCGGAGCACCAAGCCGCCGAGTACATAAACCGCAAGGGGTACTTTTCGATAGTGCTGCAAGCTCTGGTGGATCACAAGGGACGTTTCACCAACATCAACGTGGCATGGCCGGGAAAGGTGCATGACGCTCGCATCTTCAGGAACTCTGGTCTGTTTCAAAAGCTGCAGGAAGGGACTTTCTTCCCAGACCAGAAAATAACTGTTGGGGATGTTGAAATGCCTATATGTATCCTTGGGGACCCAGCCTACCCCTTAATGCCATGGCTCATGAAGCCGTACACAGGCAGCCTGGACAGTGGTCAGGAGCTGTTCAACTACAGGCTGAGCAAGTGCAGAATGGTGGTAGAATGTGCATTTGGACGTTTAAAGGCGCGCTGGCGCAGTTTATTGACTCACTTAGACCTCAGCGAAACCAATATTCCCACTGTTATTACTGCTTGCTGTGTGCTCCACAATATCTGTGAGAGTAAGGGAGAGACGTTTATGGCGGGGTGGGAGATTGAGGCAAATCGCCTGGCTGCTGGTTACGCGCAGCCAGACACCAGGGCGGTTAGAAGAGCTCAGGAGGGCGCGGTACGCATCAGAGAAGCTTTGAAAACCAGTTTCATGACTGGCCAGGCTACAGTGTGAAAGTTCTGTTTGTTTCTCCTTGATGAAACCCCCCGCCCCTTGGTTCACTCTACTTCCCTGTAAGCTAACCACCCTCTCCTCCTCCCTTTAATCACCGCTTGCAGAGGCAATAAAGTCATTGCTGCTTCACAGTCATGCATTCGTTATTCATTCATCACACAAATAGGGAGATGACTACCAAGGTATCCCAGGAGGGGTGGTGGAGGAGGGAAGGAAAATGCCACACAGCACTTTAAGCACAGCACTTTAAAAGTTTACAACTTTAAAATTTATTGAATGACAGCCTTCTTTTTTTTGGGCAATCCTCTGTTGTGGAGTGGCTGGTTGGCCGGAGGCCCCCCCACCGCGTTCTTGGGCGTCTGGGTGTGGAGGCTATGGAACTTGGGGAGGAGGGCGGTTGGTTACAGAGGGGCAGCAGTGGCAGTCTGTGCTCCAGCTGCCTTTGCTGCAGCTCACCCATACACTGGAGCATTCTTGTTTGGTCCTGCAGCAGCCTCAGCATTGAATCCTGCCTCCTCTCATCACGCTGCCGCCACATTTGAGCTTCAGCCCTGTCTTCAGCCCGCCACTTACTCTCTTCAGCCCGCCACTTACTCTCTTCAGCCCTCCACCTCTCCTCCCGGTCATTTTGTGCTTTCCTGCACTCTGACATTATTTGCCTCCACGCATTCGTCTGTGCTCTGTCAGTGTGGGAGGACAGCATTAGCTCGGAGAACATTTCATCTCGAGTGCGTTTTTTTTTCTTTCTAAGCTTCACTAGCCTCTGGGAAGGAGAAGATCCTGTGATCATTGAAACACATCCAGCTGGTGGAGAAAAAAAAAGGGACAGCGGTATTTAAAAAGACACATTTTATAAAACAGTCGCTACACTCTTTCAGGGTAAACCTTGCTGTTAACATTACATACATAGCACATGTGCTTTCGTTACAAGGTCGCATTTTGCCTCCTCCCACCACGTGACTACCCCCTCAACCTTCCCCCCTCCCTGTGGCTAACAGCGGGGAACATTTCTGTTCAGCCACAGGCAAACAGCCCAGCAGGAATGGGCTATACTGAGTGTCCCTGAAGAAAAGCACCCTATTTCAACCAGGTGACCATGAATTATATCTCACTCTCCTGAGGATAACACAGAGAGAGAAAGAACGGATTTTGGTTGAATGCCAGCAAACATACACTGCAATGCTTTGTTCTACAGTGATTCCCGAGTATGTGTTACTGGCCTGGAGTGATAAAGTGTCCTACCATGAAGGACGAAATAAGGCTGCCCTCCCCAGAAACCTTTTGCAAAGGCTTTAGGACTACATCTAGGAGAACCGCAAATGCCAGGGCAAAGTAATCCTTTCACATGCTTGCTTTTAAACCATGTATAGCATTTTAAAAGGTACACTCACCAGAGGTCCCTTCTCCGCCTGCTGGGTCCAGGAGGCAGCCTTGGGTGGGTTCGGGGGGTACTGGCTCCAGGTCTAGGGTGAGAAACAGTTCCTGGCTGTCGGGAAAACCGGTTTCTCCGCTTGCTTGCTGTGAGCTATCTACAACCTCCTCCTCCTCCTCATCTTCTTTGTCCCCAAAACCTGCTTCCGTATTGCCTCCATCTCCATTGAAGGAGTCAAACAACACGGCTGGGGTAGTGGTGGCTGAACCCCCTAAAATGGCATGCAGCTCATCATAGAAGCGGCATGTTTGGGGCTCTGACCCAGAGCGGCTGTTCGCCTCTCTGGTTTTCTGGTAGGCTTGCCTCAGCTCCTTCAGTTTCACGCGGCACTGCTTCGGGTCCCTGTTATGGCCTCTGTCCTTCATGCCCTGGGAGATTTTGACAAAGGTTTTGGCATTTCGAAAACTGGAACGGAGTTCTGATAGCACGGATTCCTCTCCCCAAACAGCGATCAGATCCCGTACCTCCCGTTCGGTCCATGCTGGAGCTCTTTTGCGATTCTGGGACTCCATCATGGTCACCTGTGCTGATGAGCTCTGCATGGTCACCTGCAGCTTGCCACGCTGGCCAAACAGGAAATGAGATTCAAAAGTTCGCGGTTCTTTTCCTGTCTACCTGGCCAGTGCATCTGAGTTGAGAGTGCTGTCCAGAGCGGTCAGAATGGAGCACTCTGGGATAGCTCCCAGAGGCCAATACCATCGAATTGTGTCCACAGTACCCCAAATTCGAGCTGGGAACGTCGATTTAAGCGCTAATCCACTTGTCAGGGGTGGAGTAAGGAAATCGATTTTAAGAGCCCTTTAAGTCGAAATAAAGGGCTTCACTGTGTGGACGGGTGCAGGTTTAAATCGATTTAACGTTGCTAAATTCGACCTAAAGTCCCAGTGTAGACCAGGGCTAAAAAGCATTTAGGATTATCAAAGGGAGCCATCCACCATCTAAAAATAAAATGCCAAAATTCAAAGAAACAATTTCCAGTTCAAGTCTTTTCATCTAACAAATGTTTTAGAACATAAAATAAATTCAATAATCAGAAACCATTTTGTTATAAAAGAATTGATTTATCCCTTACTGAACATGGAAGAGGGGAGAGGAAGAACAGTGTAAGCGGAGAGAACAAGAGAGTATGTGTATGAGTGAGCATATGTTCTCTCTCTGACTTATAAAGGACTGTCCCTAGTGTTTTCAAATTGTCAAATATTAATGTGAATGTAACCAAAAGAAGAATTCTACTGATAAACAGTAAGTCAGTTGGGGTCTGTATCAGATTATAATTATTACTATTTTATTATTATTTCAATAGTCCAGTGTTTGACAGAGTTCAGAACAATTGGCAAGTTCATCTCAGGAAAAGGAGTAAGTATTGGTGATCTGGCAGAGATATTTAGGAAATCTTATGGATGTAGATTGTATGGAAACATATACTGATAGTATATTTGTGTCAGCATACATTTTTAGAAAAGAGACATTTCTAAATTACATGAAAGGAACATTTTCATCAGCAAAATTTGAGAGAATGTTAGCATAAAAAGAAAAAAAGGGGAAAAAAGGAGGGAAGAGGAACATAAAAAATCGTTACGATTATTTACCCCAGGTGCACCTTTTGTCACTTTATAATGCTATAAAGTTGACCTTAAAGCCCTAAGAGTTTACAGTTCAACGCCCTCATCTGGCAAGCATTTATGCATATGCTTAACTTCAAGTATACAAATAGTCCCGTTAACTTCAATCCCAATAGCCTAACAAGCTGATCCTATGAATACTAGCAGGCTTGACATTTACTACCATGAGTAGTACAACTGGCTTCACTACAAAAACTGAAGCATTAGGTCCTGAAATTGCTACATCATGTAACAAACTGAATGATCTGAGTGTGGAGAGCTCTACTTACTTTGAAAAAAATGACATATAATTAAAATAGTGTGGAAAAGCTATAATTAAGAGGTGATAGGTCCATTAAGCATTGCACATCTGACTTGTAACCAATGCACTATTCTTCTGAGAGTGTGTATGCTCTTATTGTCTTTCTTCTCCTCCTTCACCTTCAGTCTCTCCCCGTATTTGTCATTTTCTTCTGTTCTCATCAGAGCTGAGAGCTAGATCTTGCAGATACTTACCATCAGTGCTTACTACTGTAAGTAGTCCCACAGAAATCAACAACAGAAAAAAACCCAGGCATGGAGTGTGTTGGGATAGGGGGAGTTAGGAGAGCAAAGCATGAAGACAATAAGGTTATGTAGTCTCTTGGGTAAGCAATACAGGTAGTTTAAGAGTTACTTTTACTATATACAATGTTTATCTGAGCACACTGGTTCTTGTATGGCTCTTATTCAGTATTTTAATGCGGACCATTTTTTTCCAAAGGAGACAAAGCTCTGGTTTACATAAAGGAGTATCTAGAAAGATTAACTAGATCACTTGCCTTCCTGTGACAGATAATTTCAAGGCCTGAATCTTAAACCAACAAGTATACTGAATTCTCACTGAGAATACTGTGTGAAACAGCTGCAGGTTCAGGTGCTCAATTGGTTTGTTGTTGTTGTTGTTGTTTTGGGTTTTTTGGATTCAGCTTTTCAATAATTTTCATGATTAATGATGCTCTAAGAATAGCATTCTTCAGAGCCGCAGCTATAGCTCAGAGTGCCGCACCTTTGTCTGGTTCTGGCCTAGTGACACCAGGTCCTTCACCTATTTCAGTAGCAAAAAAATAAAGCTCCAAGTTCAGCAAAAAAACATGTTTTAAATTTTGCAGCCTTGGGAAGTATTTTTGTAGTTGAACAGAAAGGACTCATTTGACTTTCAGTGTTGAGCTCTGGACATCCAGTCTTGCGCATCCAGAAGGTCACACATCACAGTATGGGACTTAGAATGAGAGAAAGAAAGGGGAGGAGGGAGATTCACAGAGCTTCAAAGGAACCCCTAGAGGGGAAAATTAAATTTCACAGAAGATCTGTTTTGATGTTGAATTCAATTTTCTTCACCAACCTTTTGATCCCCAACAGATTAGTGACTGACCAGAGATTTGTCTCCATTAAATAACAGAAGCTAAAACTCTAACATCAAGCTGTGCAGGTGAGATGAGCAAGGGAATACCTAGTTTGAGAATTCAGCAGGGGAGATAGGCACCAAGCAGTTCAAGTGTTGGGACTTAGGTAGCTTTGCACATGCTTACTGCCAGAAATGCAGGTGCATGTAGGACTTTAGAGGCCTTCACGGTTATGTGGGGTTTTTGAGGCACTACATTTTGGACTTAGTACACTTTGTACTGTTGGCACAAACAAGCACACTCAGGAAAGTTAATGCTGAAACCATCCTTAACCTATGCTACTCTAGTGGAGCATCTTTCATCAAGAAAAATCCCAAAGCATTTTCCAAGTGGTTTTATATAGAAATCACTTCATTCACTCCCACAGTGTATCCTCCTCTGCAGTAAAATGCCTTAAGGTCTAGACCCATACAGGGAGCTGAGATTCAGCAGTACAGGACCTGAAGTATAGGTGCCCTGCTGGCTGGTGGAATCCACAGCCCTGAGCTAGGTGCCCAGGCTCCCTGTCCGCTGCATGGGGAAAGTTAGGTGCCAAAGAATGGAATTCACGGAAGCCAGCAAGCTGAGTGGAGAGCCACTCAAGATAGCTAATGGGAGATGCTGAGAAAAGGGGTGTGGTCTCTCAAAGAGGTTTGGGCACCTAACTCTGGGCTGAAGTGAGGCACTTATATCAACCTGGGAGTCAGCTTTGAACCCTTCCCTGGAGTTAGGGCTGATCAGGGTTAGGCACCTTTCTCACAAAATTCTGTCATAGAATCATAGAATCATAGAATATCAGGGTTGGAAGGGACCTCAGGAGGTCATCTCGTCCAACCCCCTGCACAAAGCAGGACCAAACCCCAACTAAATCATCCCAGCCAGAGCTTTGTCAAGCCTGACCTTAAAAATATCTAAGGAAGGTCTAGGTGGAGGTGTTGCTGCTGCTATACCTAATAGCCCAGTGGTTAGAACATTTACTCCAGATGTGGGACAACCAAGTTCAAATCCTCACTCTCCCTGGTTCAGAGCAGGGAATAGAGTCACTTTCTGTCAGAATGAATGTAGAAGTATTTCATACAAAATGGAACCACTGCAATAGGAAAGATTGAAAGCACCAGGCTTCAAATTATCCTGTAGTCCTCTGGTTAGAGCACTCACCAGATAAGTGGGAGACCTGCATATAACTCTGTTCTTCATGTCAGGCAGTGTAGGGGTTTGCACTCTAGTCTCCCATGTCCTGGGTGAGTGTTGTAAGTGCTGGCCTATTGGTTATAAGGTGGGGGCATCATTTGTGCAGGGCTCGACCTGGGAGGTTGCACTGAGCATTCCTACCAGATCAAGCTCTGCAGGTGAGATGGGCAAGGGAATACCTAGTTTGAGAATTCAGCAGGGGAGATAGGCACCAAGCAGCTCAAGTTTCGGGACTTAGGTAGCTTTGCACATGCTTACTGCCAGAAATGCAGGTGCATATAGGACTTTAGAGGCCTCCACAGTTATATGGGGTTTTTGAGGCACTACATTTTGGACTTAGGCACCTAAAACACTTTGTTATCCTAGTCCCAAGTGTTGAACAGTAGAAAGCAACTGTAGGTTACAGCTTAGGAAAGATGAGAAGAGAAACTTCCAGATGAAACTTCTGAGAGTATTTAGATGGGAAAATGTAACTAATTGTCCAAACTGGAGTTCAGCCAAGACAATGGGACTAAATACTCTTACTCTTGCCAAAATAAACAAAACCACCAAGGAATCTTTAATGACAAGTGGTTAGGACTTCACATTTAAATCACATCTGATTCATACAATGGTCTATGTATAAAATGTGGCAGTATTTACCTCATTTACTTATTCTAAATATTAAAAAAAAAAACCCAACTGTGGTATCTGAACAGTCCAGTTCAAAGTCACTGTCCTGATTTCCAAAGCCCTGTGTGGAACTGATTCTAGCTAACTGAGAGACCATGATCTCCATAACCAGGACTCCTACCTTCCAGTCCTAAAGTGGCATGGGTGCAGGCAGTGAGGGGTGAACCATCAACAGGTTTGGTGTGGATAAACACTCAAAATATGGTTTCTAACAGTCCCAGTCCCTGACTTGACTTTGGCAACCTTGCAAGCTACCGCCCCTTCTTTTCTTGCAAGCAACTCACCCCAACAAGCTCAGTCCTTTTACTGTATCTCAAAAGTCTCCTCTGGCCTTCTGCTCCTGCTCACAAACACTGCTCTGCTGAGAACCTCAACTTGTCATAGCCATGATCAGTCAATATGAAGTTCAGAAACAATACAGACTCTCTGCTATGATCAGTTTCTCTGTTCTGATTTTGTCAACTCTGGCAGGGCTTTCCCATCTCAGAGTGCATTCTTTGCCTCTGATAAAAAAAAGCAGTGCATTCGAGACTTCACCAGAGGCTTGAGCCTCACAAATATCAGAGATCCCATGAAACGTGTCATAGATCATTAGAGGATGGGAAAGGAGACGATCTGTTGGAGGGAGATCAGAATTGGAAAGGCTATGTG
This sequence comes from Lepidochelys olivacea, assembly GCF_965140295.1. Classification (NCBI taxonomy): domain Eukaryota; kingdom Metazoa; phylum Chordata; order Testudines; family Cheloniidae; genus Lepidochelys; species Lepidochelys olivacea. The sequence goes on from NC_140411.1 coordinate 275,608,178, forward strand.
GTCTGTTGGCAGGCAGAGGGACTTCTGGGAAGTTGCAGAAGTCGCTAGAGAGAATGAGAGATATCCTGTTGTGGGGAAAAGTAGTTTAACGTCTCAAAAGCAATCTGAAATATTTAAAAAGTTCAGGGAAAAGGCTGAAGAGTGGGTCTACAGTAGTTCAATTTGATTAAAACCTGTTCAGCCATCCTTAGTGACAGACATTCTGAGAGTAACATTAATCAGTTCACTGCTGCTGAATGTATCAGTTATGCTTCATAAACACGCACCTGCTGTGCCGCTGAGTGTACCTGCTGTTTTCTGATCTTTCATTGATTTCAAAGTGATGGGATAAGAAAGGAGGGAGAGCAGAGACAAAAAAGTGAATGATCTTAATGTGGAGGCAGCATCATCTTGTGGATAGGGCACGGGACTGAAAGTCAGGCTCCTCTACCCATCTTCTGAGACTGTAGTAAGTTATTCCACCCTTTGGTACCTCAGTTTCCCCCCCAACTGTAAAGTGGCTTGAGATCTACAAGTGTAAAGTGCTATATAATAGGTAAGTATTATTAATAATATGCCATAGTAATTACTTGATATGGTCAGAGTGACTTGGTTTCACCATACGAATAAATTAAACATATAAAATCTGGAATCCTAACTAGTTTAGAGACACATGTTGGGTTTTAGCTACTAGTAGAATGAGCAGGTGGTGGGAAGCTACCCAACTCTCTGGAGACTCAGTGTATAGAGGGAATGCACAGAGTCCACCATTACACATAACTTGAGAATATTCTTAGGGAGGTGGTTTCTCTTTGAATAATGACAGGACATTTCATGCACAGAGAAAAACAAAGCAAGAGCAAAACAGTAGAAGACTAGATATTAATGTAAAAAACAACAGTGTGTGCTTATTTCATTGATGGGTTGCACTGGTATGATATAAGCAAGTCTCAAGTGGTCTGTTAAAACTAGTAGCACCGCAAAAAGGATTTAACATCTTAATTTATGAACAAATGTTTATCTATCTATCTACCTACTGGGCTGGATTAAAGTAATCTGGGGTCTATAGCACACCCTGATCCGTTCCCCCTAATGCACCACAACTTCAGCACAAAGTGAACAGGCACTGTTGCCCCCCTTGATGTCAAGGAGCCACAAGGTAACACCCTCAGAAGAGAGGACTGAATCTACTCTGGTAGTAGGTAGGTGGCCAGGTAGCTTCCTCCAGGGCTCAAGTGGTTGTTGCTCTTCCCTCTGCTGGAGATTTTTTGCAGACTGAGGCAGACATCACTGCATCAGTTACACTCCATTCACGTTTTGAAGCTTTTTTTTCCCCAGCAGCAAGAGCGAGAAATCAGAAATTTATCATCACACAAGTCTCGGAGCCAGGGCCCTAGACATGAGTCTATTGTATATGTGCCTTCATCCAGTCCTGAATCTATATATATAAAATTAAAAATATCTTCCCAACTAGTTTGTCTGATATCTTTTTTTCTCCCTCCCCATTCTTACTCTTTCCGCATGTCAGATCCATAACCCGGAATTTATTTCTTCATTAAGTAGATGCAGACATGTATTCCACTTAGCTGTGTGCATGCCCAGTGCACCAGAGCAGGAGAATTTTGCTTTGCCTTACTCGCAGGGGTGGCACTCAGGCCCTGTGGCCATAGCCTCTCTTCTGATTATATGTTAGGTGACCAGATAGCAAATGTGAAAAATCGGGACAAGGGGTGGGGGATAATAAGAGCCTATATAAGAAAAAGACCCAAACATCGGGACTGTCCCTATAAAATCGGGACATCTGGTCACCCTAGTTATATGAGGTGGTACCATCTCACCCTACTCCCTCGGTTCCTTCTCACTACCTGTGGCTGGAACTCTGTGGTTATCACCTCACGTTCTCTCACTCAGTTTTCTGAGAATTTCCTTTCATGTATATAGTTTTTATATAGATAGTGTTAGGACTAGTTAAGATACTTATTGTCCTGTCTGATACCAGGGTTCAAGTGCTGCCCATTGTGTGTGTGCTGTGATTCCTAATAGTGATCCCCACATGATGTGATGGCTCTGTATAGGTGAGGGGCGTGCTAAAGAGCAGTGCTCTAGCTGTAAGTTGTTCACCAAAAGAGCCCAAGTGGCCAGAGACTTACACTTGCAGCAGCAGCTTCTTGAGCAGTCCATGAGGCCTGTTTTGATACTCAGGCCTGTGCCTGATCAGTGGTTGCCTTCGGACTTGGTGAATAAGGCCACTACATTTTCCAGTGCTGCCATATTCCCCAAGAAACAGAGGAACTGTTCAACCTCATTGTGGGTGTCCAATAAAACTGACCAGAACTATTCCAGGGCTAATGAGGACTCTTCCTTCTCCTCTAAAAAGAATATGGACCAGCAGTGTACCACTTCTGGAATGCAGGATGGATCAGGTCTGTCAAACCACTCACTGGTATCACACCAAGACAACTGAGAGCCTGTACTTTTGTCTCCAGTTCCAGCCTTGGGGTGTCCGTTGAGTCTGGTACCAACAACATCAACCCTAGCACTGTCTGTCTCCCTGCCAGCATCCAGGTAGAATTTTTACAGGAGAATATGAACAAGTTGCTTGACATTCTCTAACTATCTGCTCCATGGTGAATTACAATCCTACTAATGATGCTGGCCTGGAATCTGCAACGACCCTCTGGAACAGTCCAGCTTTGATACCACCCATGGCAAAGCATTCAGAGAAGCACTAGTTCATCCCCATGAAGCATTTTGAAAGTTTCTGTACTCATCCAGTCCCTAATTCTCTTGTGACTGTGGTGAATTATAGGGATCAGCAGGGTAGATATAAATCTACTCCCAGGGAAAGGTGTCCAACAAGATGAACTTGATGGGGAAAAAAGATTTATAGCTCCCCTTCCATGCAAATGCGTATTGCAAACCAGCAGAAATTGCTATCCAAATATGACTTTATTAACTGGACAGCCATGTCTAAATTTGTGGACAAGTTGTTGGGAGCCTCTAGAGAAGAGTTTTGTTCTTTTGTGGCTGAAGGCTTTTGGTAGCTAAGACTTCACTGAAGTCAGTGTTGGATGTAGCAGATATATTGGCCAGCATTATGGCCTCAACTGTGACTGTGAGGAGGGTGTCATGACAGCAAAATTCAGGCATTGTTCCTGATATTCAACAGATTATTGAAGACATGTCCTTTGATGATTGGGTGCTATTCTCGGACAAGAATGACGAGACCTTGCAGGTTTTTAATCAATGCAGGTTCTCTTAAAGGTTTTTGATCCATGCTGCATTTTTGGGGGTGTGTACTCTGGTGTCAGAGAGATGCCATTATGAAAGTCAGCAGTGGCAGCAGCAGAATCACTCATAGTGCTTCAGTGGGCAGTCCTTCTTTCCAACAAGGCAGAAAGACTACCCCAGGAAGGGGTCATAGATCCCAGAGGCAAAGGCCTTCTGGTTCTGGTTTCAGTCAGTCAACCCCACCCTGGAGACTACTGAGTGCCCATTTCAATTTACGTGTCTGGGGCAGCAATCCAGTCATGATCTGTACATTCCTATCCCCCTTGCTTGGGGACAGGATTGCTTACTTTTATGATGTTTGGGGCTCAATCACCATGGACAGCTAGGTCCTAAGCATCATCAGATTGGGTTGTGCCATCCAGTTCCTTTCCACCCCTCCTCCCCACTCACCTTCCCCAACCCTCTTCAGGAACCCCTCCCATGAGATACTGCTCCTTGAGCTTTGAGAACTGTGGAGGAGTTTCAACTGTAGTAAAAGGGTTGGAGGTTTTATTCCTGGTACTTTCTGGTTCCTAAATCCAAAGGGGGGCTGAGATCTATTCTTCACCTCCACATCCTCAACAAATATATCAGGTACATGAGGTTTTTAAAGGTTTTTGATCCATGCTGCAATGAGGTTCTGAATGGGCACCCTAACAACTATCTTCCACATGTTAAATCACAATGACTGGTTTGCTGCCCTGTACCTTCAGGATGCTTATTTCCATACACCAATTCTCCCAAGCCACAGGAGAGTCCTCTGGTTTGTCCAGGCGAACCAACATTATGAATACACCATGCTCCCTTTTGGTCTATTCTCTGCTTTCTGGGTCTTTACCAAATGTATGGATGTATTGATGGTATACCTCAGGAAGAAGGGAACCCATATCTTCCCATACCTGTATGATTGGTTAACTGAGAGGCAAGTCAAGGGAAGAAGTCCCCTCCCATGTACATGTCATACTACTCTTACTCAAGTGCCTGGGCCTCATTCTCAACAATGGAAAATCAATGTTGGACCCCACTCAAAAATTGAATTAATTGGGGCCCTAACAGATTCTACAAGTTTGAGAGCCTTTTTCTTTAGAGAGCTTTTTTGTTGCGAGAAGTTGGGAATGAGCAACAGGGGATGGATCACTTGATAATTACCGGTCTGTTCACTCCCGATGGGGCACCTGGCATTGGCCACTGTCGGAAGACAGGATACTGGGCTAAATGGACCTTTTGGTTTGACCCAGTATGGCCATTCTTATGTTCTTATGTTTTGCCAACTGGCTGTTTTCAGATGATTTATAACCTCTGTCCGGAACTGCAGTCTCAAACCTCTACTACAGCTTGAATGTGCCTGAGGCTGCTGGGTCAAATGGCTGCATGCAAGTAGGTTGTCCGGTTTGCCAGATTACATATTCACACTCTCCAAATGTGGCTGAAGTTGATCCATCATCCAAACTGTTATCCCTTGGACAGGCTGGTCTGACTTCCCTGCTGATCCTGGACTCCTTACAGTGGTGGACGGTTCAGGATAATGTGTGCCAGGGTGTTCCCTTCACTTGCTCCCCACCAACCAGGACTATTGTGACTGACATCTCCTTGATAGACTGGGTAGCACATCTCAGGTTGCTGAAAATTCAGGACCTGTGGCTGGAACAGGAAGCTTCACTGAATATCAGCATCCTGGAGTTTTGGGCCATCTACAGTGCCTGTCAAACTTTCCAAGATCATATCAGGGGCTCAGTGGTTTATATACTTAGCAACAATACCACTGTGATGTATTATGTGAACAGAAAAGGGAGAGCACCCTTAAGTGTTCTATGTCAGGAGGTGATCAGACTCTGGCAACTCTGGTGCCCTATCACTTACCTAGAGTCCAGAATCAACTTGTGGTTCACACCAGAATTTTTCCCTGAGTCAGAAGTGGTCTCTGAAAACCAGTGTCCTGCGGTCCACCTTCGAAGTTTGGTGGATCCTAACAATCAACCTGTTTGCCATGAGATACAACAAGAAATACTGTTCATTTTGCTCTTGAGGGGATTTCCATCTGTGCTCCCTGAACGATGCCTTTTACCTGGGTCGGGAATTGGCACTCTTGTATGCTTTTCCTCCAATTCCATTCATCCTGCAGGTCATCCTCAAAATGAAATTGGACCATGCCAAGGTCATCTTCATTGCTCTGGCATGGCTGAGGCAATGTTGGTTCTCTGACCTTCTTGTGTTATCGATTCGGCGTCCCATACTCCTTCCTCTTTATCCCAATCTTTTGACTCAGCATCATGGTTACATTTTACATTCTGCACTCAGCTCTTTGCATCTCACTGCAGGCTGCTCCATGGTTAAATAATGAGGCAGAGCAAAATTTGGAGGCTGTTCAACAGATTCTACTTAATGGTAGGTAGCCTTCAACAGAATGACCTATTTGGCTACTTAGAAGCATTTCTCAATATGGTCGTTGGCTCACCAAGTTCAATCGAAGCTGGCTGGTATCCATGGCATTGTGGAGTACTTGTTACATCTTCAGTTGTCAGTTCTTGCATTCAGCTCATTGAGCGTGTACCTGGTGGGTGATTTTGGCATTTCATCCACCAATCCATGGGACATAATGATTGTTGCTTGTATTTGAGTATAACCACAAATGGAAATCAGTTTCCACATGTAAGGTTTAGGAGACATGCCAGGGCAAGTTGGTGTCTATGTTCTTTCCTATTGTTGGCCAAGGTGGCACGATGATATTGTGATGCGTGGGAGGTAGGTATTTTCAAATATCATGGTAGCAAGGTCCTTGGAAGGACTCCTTCATCTCCACCCACTAGTGGAAGAATCAGTTTCTTTGTGGGACCTTAATACAGTTTTAGCAGCTCTGCTGGGACCTCCATTCAATCTTTTGGCATCTTCTTTTTCTCCTTTATGTAAAAAAGCCTACCTTCCTGGTGGCAATAATATCTCCGAGAAGAGTATGAGTTGCAGGCTTTGATTGTTTAGCCTCCTTACACGCAATTCTTCAAAGTGACCTCAAGGCCGCACCCCAAGTTTTTTTCTAAAGTGTCTTCTCAATTTCATTTGAACCAGGTGGTATAATTAATTACCTAGAATCACAGAATCATAGACTTTAAGGTCAGAAGGGACCATTATGATCATCTAGTCTGACCTCCTGCACAACGCAGGTCACAGAATCTCACCCAACCACTCCTGTAACAAACCTCTAACCTCTGTCTGAGCTATTGAAGTCCTCAAATCGTGGTTTAAAGACTTCGAGGTGCAGACAATCCTCCAGCAAGTGACCTGTGCCCCACGCTGCAGAGGAAGGCGAAAAACCCCCAGGGCCTCTGCCAATCTGCCCTGGAAGAAAATTCCTTCCCGACCCCAAATATGGTGATCAGCTAAACCATGAGCATGTGGGCAAGACTCACCAGCCAGATACCCAGGTAAGAATTCTCTGTAGTAACTCAGATCCCACCCCATCTAACATCCCATCGGGCATATCTACCTCTAATAGCTGAAGATCAATTAACTGCCAAAATTAGGCTATCCCATCATATCATCCCTTCCATAAACTTATCAAGCTTAGTCTTGAAGCCAGATATGTCTTTTGCCCCCACTGCTTCCCTTGGAAGGCTGTTCCAGAACTTCACTCTGATGGTTAGAAACCTTCATCTAATTTCAAGTCTAAACTTCCTGATCGCCAGTTTATATCCATTTGTTCTTGTGTCCAAATTGGTACTGAGCTTAAATAATTCTTCTCCCTCCGTGGTATTTATCCCTCTGATATATTTACAGAGAGCAATCATATCTCCCCTCAGCCTTCTTTTGTTTAGGCTAAACAAGCCAAGCTCTTTGAGTCTCCTTTCATAAGACAGGTTTTCCATTCCTCAGATCATCCTAGTAGCTCTTCTCTGTATCTGTTCCAGTTTGAATTCATCCTTCTTAAACATGGGAGACCAGAACTGCACACAGTATTCCAGATGAGGTCTCACCAGTGCCTTGTATAATGGTACTAACACCTCCTTATGTCTACTGGAAATACCTCGCCTGATGCATCTCAAGACCGCATTAGCTTTTTTCACGGCCATATCACATTGGTGGCTCATAATCATCCTGTGATCAACCAATACTCCGAGGTTCTTCTCCTTCTCTGTTACTTCCAAGTGATGTGTCCTCAGTTTGTAACAAAAAATCTTGTTATTAATCCCTAAATGCATGACCTTGCACTTCTCACTATTAAATTTCATCCTATTGCTATTACTCCAGTTTACAAGGTCGTCCAGATCTTCCTTTATGATATCCCGGTCCTTCTCTGTATTGGCAATACCTCCCAGCTTCATGTCATCTGCAAACTTTTATTAGCACATTCCCGCTTTTTGTGCCAAGGTCAGTAATAAAAAGATTAAATAAGATTGGTCCCAAAACCGATCCCTGAGGAACTCCACAAGTAACCTCATTCCAGCCTGACAGTTCACCTTTCAGTGTGATCCGTTGTAGTCTCCCCTTTAACCAGTTCCTTATCCACCTTTCAGTTTTCATATTGATCCCCATCTTTTCTAATTTAGCTAATAATTCCCCATGTGGAACTGTATCAAATGCCTTACTGAAATCGAGGTAAATTAGATCCACTGTGTTTCCTTTGTCTAAAAAAATCTGTTACCTTCTCAAAGAAGGAGATCACGTTGGTTTGACACGATCTACCTTTTGTAAAACCATGTTGTATTTTGTCCCAATTACCATTGACCTCAATGTCCTTAACTACTTTCTCCTTCAAATTTTTTTTTCAAGACCTTGCATACTACAGATGTCAAACTAACAGGCCTGTAGTTACACAGATCACTTTTTTTCCGTTTCTTAAAAATAGGAACTATGTTAGCAATTCTCCAGTCATACTGTACAACCCCTGAGTTTACAGATTCATTAAAAAATTTTGCCAAAGGGCTTGCGATTTCATGTGCCTGTTCCTTTAATATTTTGGATGAAAATTATCTGGGCCCTGCGATTTAGTCCCATTAAGCTGTTCAAGTTTGGCTTTTACCTCGAATGTGGTAATATCTACCTCCATAGCCTCCTTCCCATTTGTCATCCTACCATTATCCCTAAGCTCCTCATTAGCCTCATTAAAGACTGAGGCAAAGTATTTATTTAGATATTGGGCCATGCCTAGATTATCCTTAACTTCCACTCCATCCTCAGTGTTTAGTGGTTCCACTTCTTGTTTCTTTGTTTTCTTCTTATTTATATGGCTATAGAACCTTTTACTATTAGCTTTAATTCCCTTTACAAGGTCCAACTCTACATGGCTTTTGGACTTTCTTACTTTATTCCTACATGTTCTGACCTCAATAAGGTAGCTTTCCTTGCTAATCCCTCCCATCTTCCACTCCTTGTAGGCTTTCTGCTTTTTCCTAATCACCTCTCTAAGGTGCTTGCTCATCCAACTTGGTCTACAACTCCTACCTATGAATTTTTTCCCCTTTCTTGGGATGCAGGCTTCTGATAGTTTCTGCAACTTTGACTTGTGGATTTAAAGGCCTACTTCACCTTTAGATCCACAAGTTCTTCAATCCAATCCACTTCCCTTAGTAATTTCCTTAATTTTTTAAAGTTTGCTCTTTTGAAATCAAAAACCCTAGTCACAGATCTATTTTTGTTTATCCTTCCATTTAGTTTGAACTGAATTAGCTCACGATCACTCTAACCAAGATTGTCCCCTACAACCATTTCTTCTATGACATCCTCACTAACCAAAACCAAATCTAAAATGCCATCCCCTCTTGTTGCTTCAGCAACTACTTGGTGAAGGAATCCATCAGCTATCACATCCAGGAAAATCTGAGCCCAATTATTATTACTAGCACTTATCCTCCAGTCTATATCTGGGAAGTTAAAGTCTCCTATGATCGCACAATTCCCATTAGTATTTACTTCATTAAAAACATTAAAGAGGTCTCTATCCAGATCCAGATCCAGATTGAGATCTGGTGGTCTATTGCACACCCAAGCACTATCCCAGGGGAGGCTCTAGTAGCTTTCTTCCCCAATGTGATTTTTGCCCAGACGGACTCTGTCTTATCCATTCCATCGCTTCTTATTTCTTTACAGTCTACCTCATCATTGATGTACAATGCTACTCCACCACGTTTGCCTTTATTTCTGTCTTTCCTATACAGCACATACCCTTCAATACCTGTAGTCCTGTCATGACTACTATTCCACCATGTTTCTGTTATCCCTATAATATCTGGTTTCACTTCCTGCACCAGTAGCTCTAGTTCCTCCATTTTGTTACCTAGGCTCCTCTCATTAGTGTACAAACATCTTAATTTTTGCTGTTTGGCCTCGCTTTACCCAATTAGGCACAGACATTCTACTGACAGTATCACCTATTAGACTGGTATGTACACTACCCTTCCTCCTCATGTACATTTTCCTACCCACAGCTGTATCCTTTCTTACTTCGTTTTCTTCCCTCTCAATATTAAAATCCAGTGTGTAGATTACCTGGACATTTCCCAACCATCTCCCCCAGATTCCCAGCTTAAAGCTCTCTTGATCAGTTGTGCCATCCTCCATCCTATACATCCCAAAGCCCTCCTTATAGCACCAGTGCCTGAGCCATCTGTTGAGCATCATAATCTTGTCACACCTTTGTTGCCCTTCTCTTGGAACAGATAGAATCCCACTGAAGATCACCTGAGCCTCGATTTCCTTAAGCGTCTTCCCCAGCCTGGCATAGTCTCCCTGTGTTATTTCCTAAGCTGTATTCAACCCCAGAGGATCAGTGTCTTCACACATGGGATGTCAGGTGATGTCTAGCCTTTTACCTGGACAGGTGTTTTTGTGTTTCACCTCATCTGTTTGTGTCATATACAGACTGAATGAAGGGCAAGCAGTTTCTCCACAGATGATCTCTAGGTGGATCACTTCCTGTATCAAGACAGCATAAAAAGTAGCTCTGACTATGCCTCCTCCAAGGGTGTGATCTCATTCTACACTGATAGCATTTTTAAGTGATTTTTCAATATTGGACATCTATATGGCTGCCACTTGGTCATCTGTACATATGTTTCTGAACAGTTATGCCATTACCATGACATCCAGAGCAGAGGCAAACTTTGGGAAAGAAGTCCTGCACTACTTGTTTAAATAGATTCTGAGCCCCACCTCAGGCAAGTACTGTTTGTGGTCACCCACATAGAATACATAGCTGCATCCACTTGAAGGAAAAACAGTTACTTGCCTGTATTGTAACTGTTGTTCTTTGCGATGTGATGCAGAGGTGTATTTCACATGAGCAGCAGGTATAATAGGCCAGGGGAGGCTAAGTGGGGAGGGAGGAGGCAAGTGGTGGGCGAGCGGGGGGAGTGATGAGAGATGTGGCAAGTGGCAGATGTGTGTGGGGGGGTCAAGCAGCAGCTTGGGGGGTGAGGAGGGATGTGGCAAGCGGTGGCTGGGGCGGGAGGCAAGTGCGAAGTGTTCAGGGCTAGGCCGGAGTGAGGTGGAGTGTGGTGGGGCCGCGGGGGGAAGAGGCAGGACAGGGAGCTAGCCTCCTCATGGGGAAGCTTCACCCACTGCCCTTGCATCAGAATCTATGCTCCTGATGTGTGCGCAAAGGAACTGAGGAGGGTTTGAGGGGGCACACCCTCATCGAGCTGGGGGGAGCCGGGAGGCAGGGGGCTATGGCCATGAATTTTGCTAGGCAAAATTTTCCAGCTCCAGTGTTCTTGGTGCACCCACACCTTTGTGGAATACATGTCTGCATCACATGTCAAAGAACAACAGTTACAATACAGGACAATAACAATTGTTGTCTACCCTCTTCATTTATTTCTGTTTCTTTTCTCACTGCTTGACAGTTTGAAATGTAAAACATTCAAAGTCCAAAAGCTACATAACATTTTTATTTCATGTTTTTCAAATGTCATTTTCACTATGCTATCAACTACTGAGTAAAAATAAGGATGTAAACTACCTGTTTTTTCCCAGCCCTTAGATCATTCTGCTTCTATGCACTGACACAGACATAACGATGATGGTGAATAGGGGCCCAAACCAGAGCTCAAGAAAGTCACTGTGAATCCTTCCATTGACTTCAATAGGCTTTGAATCAGACTGTAAGAGAAGTCATTAGTAATAAGCAAAACTGGAAAATCAATACAGCTGAGCAATGACATCTTGACATTTACCCTGAAAAAATCCATGTGATTGACATTTTTCCCACACTAAAGAAAAGAAAATAACAGCCATGGAATTGTTTCTAATTTCTACAGCATGAGCAGAAAGGAAAAAATGAGAACTAAACTATATCAGTCAATGTTTCCGAGCTCAGATAAAGTTATTTAATTCCTTCACCCTCATACATTTGATCTAGAAAAATATTTGGAAAAGTTTTTTAGCTAGATGTGAGTTTAGATTTCAAACACCCCTGAAAGTATGTTCAGATCTGTTTTTTTTTTATTCAAGCCATCTGTAGTCTTAGGCTCTGATCTTGCAATGGACTCCACATAGGCATAAAGGTTGACTCCCATTGCAGGAACTGGATCTTAGGGAAACCACAAATACAAGAAAAGTGTGTTTGATTCAAAACACAGAAGTCTTGCTTTCTTTTCATCTTTTGCTATTTAGGGTCAGTGTCATTAGCAGCCCAAAGATTGTTCTGCTGGAGCATCTTTACAGAAAAGTTTATATATTTTAACAGGAAATGTTAATTTTTCGGTGGGTACTTAAAACCATCCTTTACAATTTAACAAATAATTTATCCTGGCAATAGAATTTTACAGGACGGGGAGAAAAGAAACAAGCAAAAACAAAACAAAAACACCATATCTATAGAAAATCTCATTCCCTGTTAAATTCCATAGGTTAGAATAATTTCTCTACAACTATATGGGTTAAATGCTTAAGTACTTTTCCATAAATACAACTTACACTCTGGATACTGCTAGTTGTTCCCTTGCTCCCCTTTTCCCTCAATGGACCTGGATGATGTTTCTTTTGTTTTTAGGCATTTTTATAGTACTCATCACTGTAGTATTTGCACGCCTATTCAGTGGGAAATATCCCCTCTTCTTCTCAAGCTGTGGTTGACTGAAGATTCTGCCTTTTTCATCCACATGGAGCAGTAACTTGTGGACCGGAAGGGGCAGTGCCCAGGGGAACTGTACAAATGGACAGTGTTGAGTGTTTGGAAGAGAGAGAAATGTTTGGCTATGATTTTTCATAACACTATTTCATGTTTATTTTGATTTGACTCTACCAAGTGTTTTGCTCTAGCCCTCTAGATCTGTGGTGTCAAATACCCATCCCATAGTCCATATCTGTCCTTGTCAATGTATTTATGTGGTCTACATGTTATATGTAGATTCTGCACAATCTAAGGTTTCACTTTTGGTTCTCAGGGTCATGAAAAAAACCTTCCAAATGTAAAAGAACACTGACGTCTTCCGAAGTGCACAGACAGCCTAAAAGACTGGCTCTGAATGAAGAAAAGGAGTACTTGTGGCACCTTAGAGACTAACCAATTTATTTGAGCATGAGCTTTCGAATGGTGTGATATCCTCTCATTGGTGCGTAACTTGAAGCCCAATGATGGCAATTTTAAATGTTAACATTAACTATTTAATTTATTTTGTTTCTAGATAGGACAGGGGTGTGAAGACCAAAGTGAACTGGGATTTGCTACAGCGTGGTAAATGTGACCCTGTCACACTTTCTGGAGATGCTCATGACCATGAGTGCCTACTTCAGGGCAGACTAGCATGGTGGCTTTTGTGGATCTTAGTCTTAGGTGTTGCTTTCTCTCCATTCATTATACAGGGAGCCTATATTTGTGGAATGAAGTGTTGTTACAGTGATATCTAGGTGCCAAAAAGTTAGGCTTTGTGCCCCCTAAGTCCCTTTTGTGCATCTGGGCCATAAAGATTTGGATATAAAAGACAACTATTTCCTTTATCCCCTTGGGACTTGCCTGTACTGGTAGAACTCTTACACCAAGATAGGAGTCTGGCAAAGTGCCAATAGAGGGATCTTTCGTTGTCTCCCCTCCTCTCCCCCAGGGCTCTTATATGCTATTAATTTATGAAAACATGTTGCTATTATGTTTTTTTATTTTTGTGAATTTAAAACAATGACTACTAAGAAGCTTAAGCTCTGAACCAGTCTGGACAGTATTTATGCTAGCTGATATGGAGTCTGTTAATTTCCAGTGGTGCTAGATGGTAGACTAATATACCTCTTCAGATTCTTCTGACACTAGTATTATAAACAGTTATAGAACTAGATTAACACTAATTACAGAATTTAGAAATAGAATGGACCTAGCAGATCATCTGCTCAAGGGCAGGATTGTTCTTTGCTATATTTTTTGTTTGCTGCATGAAGTCTAGTTCTAAATGTCCATATAGTGACATTTTTTCACTAAATCAGTTCTTGTTATGGCTGAACTTGTACAAATCACTGTATCATCAGTCAAGCTAAAAGTGAATACATTAAAGAACTTTAGTGTTATTTTGTTAATAACTGATTTTGTGCTCTATTTAACGCTAATTGTTGTATATTGGTAACTTGTATAATTGACAACAGGTAATTCTTTCACGAATGGATTTTCCTATCCCTAACCCAGATCCACTAATCTCCGACTTCTAATTGCCTTTTTCAGGAATGTCTGCAACTTTTTCAACACTTCATAACAGTGAACAATTTATCATGATCAGAGGTAAATCCTTCTCATAACTCTGAAAAATTCAATTAGATTGTATTACAGTTCTCTTATGATAAGATTATGAATAATTTTCTTACTCTTCTTTCAATAGTTAGAATTTTAAACTGCCCTTATTGCCTTTTTATGATGCATATAGAAGGTGTATTATTTTTAGAGTGTTTTTTTTCTTAATATGTACATTAGAAATTGAGCCTGGTAGATTCTTTGGTAGCTGGAGAGGTAGTGAAATAACGACCTCACAAGAGAATTCCATTTAATAATATTTAGGTTTTGTATTAAATATATGTGCTTCAGAAAGACTGTCTTTGTGTAGGTACTCAATGGAATTCATCTTGTAGAGCAGGGAATTGTCCTCAAGAGTCTGAAAATTCCACAGGACTCTACTTTAAATCTCAACTGCACCTTAAAGAAAACAACTCTCTTCTCTGTGAATGTAATAAGCTCCCCAGTAGCTAAAACTAAATCTGTTGCATGGCAGAATAGCAGAATAAACTCTGGGGCAAGCTTCTGGGACATTATTTATAGTTATAGTGAAATATAGCTTTTTATAGAGAGTTATCTTTATTATCTCTTTTAAGAAAGTGTGGGAGTTGGGGAATTGTGGAATGTTATTGAAGTAAGTTTGTAATGGTTTGGAGAATTTCAGAGGTTTATGAATTGCCTTCCAAATGCAAAGAGAAGGTGTGCCAGAAACCACATTTAACTGCAGAGGCCTTTCAAAAGGAAGGGGTCAGCTATGTAATGTATCAGCAAAATCTGAGCTTAACTCATATGTAGCTAGGTTTATAAACCTTTCAATAAGAATTGATTAAAATTTTAGCAAATGGATGCTGCTGAATTACTATACTCACATAATAGAGTGAATTTTTAGTTACTTTTAAAAAAATTAAACATAAAAGTGTTGATTTGGTCCATCTTTCCTCAGAATTCAGCAGCTAATCTAATACAGGCAGCCAGTTGTTCCAGTTCTCTCTATTCTGGTCAATCATATTTCTACTGATGATATTTGTTTTTGCAGTCATGGGTGATAAAATATATTTATTGGTTTCAGGCACAAGAATCCTGAATTGGTATCCATCTTTTGTCTCATTTCAGCAAATTGGGACGATGGTATATTTTTAATTGCCTACTCCATCTGTTTCCTGTACTATACATCAAAATGCTGCAAGGTGCTTTTGTATCCTCAACTCCCATTGATTCACCTTGTTGGATTAAGCCCATTGTTACCATGATATACTACTAAATGGGGGTTCAGCAAGGATTATATAGGGCAGTGTTTCCCAAACTTGGGACGCCACTTGTTCAGGGAAAGCCCCTGGCAGGCCAGGCTGGTTTGTTTACCTGCCGCGTTCACACGTTCGGCCGATCACGGCTCCCACTGGCTACAGTTCGCCGCTTCAGGCCAATGGGGGCTGCAGGAAGTGGCACGGGCCGAGGGATGTGCTGGCTGCCCTTCCTGCAGCCCCCATTGGCCTGGAGCAGTGAACCGCGGCCAGTGGCAGCCGCAATCGGCCAAATCTGCGCATGTGGCAGGTAAACAAACCGGCCTGGCCCGCCAGGGGCTTTCCCTGAACAAGCAGTGTTCCAAGTTTGGGAAACACTGATATAGAGTGATAATAAATCATTCCTCATGTTCTGCATGGTATTCTTCTGATAATCTAGTATTTTGTTTTCTTTCCCTTAACTGTAGCTGTGTACTATTTCTGTTTTCAATTATTTTTTTTCCATAGTAAATGCTAAGTTCTTTTCTTTTCAATATGTTGGAGGACTGTTCCACTTAACACGGTATTCTCTGATTTGTTTCCCAGCTGGGACCTGTCTCTAAAATGTAGATCCAAACTTTAGTTTTGCAACTATTCAGGTCTCCACGTAAAGTTCATGGCTCTTTGCTATAACTAATAGTTATGTTTCTCCATGCAATATTGAGTTGCAATCAATTTTACTTATTTCACACTTATTTAAGATACGCTTTTCTTAAGCCGAATGTATTTGTGTTACATTCTCTTTTTAAAAAAAAAACCTCAACAGCATTTCTTATCAAATGATATTGTGATCCCTAGATACTAGCGCCTCTCTAACTTTGACTTCACTTTTTTTTTTTCAACCAAACTTGGTCCATTTTCAATCATTAGTTCTCAGATAACCTCCCAACTGGCAGTTGCTTAACAAAGAACACAAGAAAGCCATCCTATGCTACTGCCCTGAGAATGGCTCCTTCTTCAGGGACATATCAATGAGTAATTCTTCAAAATTCAAAGCACAATATGACCCTACAGTTTCCATTAATACTGTCTGTACTGCTTTCTCCATAGAAATACATGTCAGTTAAGAGGCCCTCTTCATGGCTGAGAAACATTTTCTTGATTCTTTTTTCATTCTGTCCATAAGACAGGGGTGGCCAACCCGTGGCTCCGGAGCCGCATGCGGCTCTTCAGACGTTAATAGGCGGCTCCTTGCACAGGCACCGACTCCGGGGCTGGAGCTACAGGTGCCAACTTTCCAATGTGCCAGGATGGGGGGTGCTCACTGCTCAACCCCTGACTCTGCCACAGGCCCTGCTCCTACTTCACTCCTTCCCCAAAGGCCCCCACTCCTTCCTGCCCCCTTCCATGAGCCTGCCATGCCCTCGCTCCTCCCCCCAGAGCCTCCTGCATGCTGCAGGAGGCATGGGGAAGGAAGGGGAGGCGCTGATCAGCAGAGCTGCTGGCAAGTGTTGGGGAGCTGATGGGGGGCTGCTGATGTATTACTGTGGCTCTTTGGCAATGTACATAGGTAAATTCTGGCTCCTTGTCACGTAAGTTGGCCACCCCGCCATATGATATTCACAACGTGTAAGCATAATTTTTCCCTTTACGTCAACTAAAATAATTTTTATGCATCCATACATATAGTATTCTTGTTCATCTATATTGCCACCCTCCTTTCTTTTTACCTATTCATAAGAATATAGGTCTGCATTGGTCCTGGGTGAACTATGGTTTTAAATTGACTTTTGATGTTAGCATGAATGATAGGCCCGATGCAGTAAATAATTGGCTATATACATTTGTTTAATTTATTATAAAGAAATGCTTGGACCAATAGTTAGGGAGAAATATGGCAAATAACAGAAGAAGAAAAGTGTTGAAGAGAGAGAGACCCAACCATTAGTTTTGTCTTAATCTGGCCAGAGGACAAGGTTCAGCACTAAACTTCAGAGCTTTAGCTAAGGTGCAATAACTACAGTGTATAAAAGGCAAGGTTTGTAGGGTTGGGTTTTTTCATGTGTGTTTCTTACCCCTCTTGAGTCATACCATGATGGGAAGATATCTCCTGAACCTGATTCTGTTGTATTGGGCCAATGCTTATAACGGCATTGTGGCTAGGATACAGAATATAAGTGTACCTTTGCTTGTATTTGTATTTTGCATGCAGTAAACACTAAATAAAGGAATACTTCTATGGAAACTGAGTTGTGGTAAACCTTAGTAAATTTATTAGGAAAATTATTTCCAACACTATTCCTTCCATAAACTCTGTACCCTGGTATTTCAGTCTCACACTCAGCATCTCTGTTGTTCCATAATTATTCCTCAACACATTTCATTCGAATACAGACTAATACAGACTAACATGGTCCCATAGAGCAAGGTCAGAAGTCCTCGGTTCTGTTTCCACTTATGCCACTAACCTGCTGTGTATTCTGTGCCTCAGATACCCAATCTGTAAAATAGGCAGAATTATATTTACTCTCCTTTTAGAGAGCTTTGAGACTTGTGAGTATATTATTATTAATTATATTACAATAGCACCTACAGACCCTCAAATTAGACAACCCCTGCTCAAAAGAGCTTACAGCGGTCATTGTAAGTTGGTAAAGGGCATGCTCAGTGAGCATCTTGTAAGATTTTTTCATTAAAGGCCCTGATACAACAAAGCACTTAAAGCACATGCTTATCTTTAAGCATGTGACTAGTCCATTGACTTCAGGGAGAGTGTTCACTACTTTAACGTTAAGCATATGCTTCAGTGATTTGCTTGTTTGAGGCCTCAATGAAATCCTGCCCTGTTTTACAATACCAATATGCATTCTGTTTTCTTGGCCTGGCAGCTGCTAGGACAAATTGCATGAGAACTGAGACTTTAATTGTCTAATTGCAATATATATATATATATATATATATATATATATATATATGAGAGAGAGAGAAAAATTATCCAAAATATCTTTACATCATGGACAGAGAAAAATGGCAGGCATGGTTTATATTTTAAATTTCTACCATAAAACATCAAGTTATGCAACATGGCAGATTTAACACACTGCTATTGAAACCTTAATTGTGTTTTTTTTTATGTGTTTTTAAATGCAACTTTAGCATAGTATATTATTGTTATTGCATTAGCATGTAATACTCCATCGGTTACTAATTTGAACAAACAGCACTTACTTGGGGGGATTCATTTAAAAATAGTATGTCAGGTAAGACTCAGGTCCTTCTCCTTACAATATATTCCTAGGTTTTCCTATACTTTTCATAAACTTTTTTTTTTTAAATGCTCAAAATTTTGAAGGTGATAACTGGAAATTGAGTCTGAAATGATATCCTATCCTCTAGGCTGTATTTTCTTTCAATGGATGAGTAATTGGGTTTCTATCTGAGGATAATGCCTTCTGATAGGCTGGATTCACCCATTTTGGTTTATATCTTTCTGTGAAAACTGATCCTAAAGATTAAAGAATCCATGGCTGTGATTTTAAGTTGGATTTATTGGTACAGTAGCTGCCCAGAAAGTGTAAAAATAGATTGATAGAGAATTTACTTTTATACTCACAAGGATCGTTCTGGACACACATTAGTATTTTCAGAAGTAGATTTATAAAATATTATTGTACATGTATTTGCCAGACAGCTGTCGTATGTAGGGAGTGTATCTCTGATCATGGCTAATTATGGGTAACATGCTCGTCTTTCTTATTTGTACCTGGAACAGTCCCATGTTTCAAGGAAACTGAGTTTGAACCACTCCAAACTGAACTGCCATAAAAATGAAAAACTTTACTATTGTCTTGCTTGCAGATTTGCACAGAATTGAGAGAACGATTTACCCTGTGGCTCTATAACATAGAGCCTTATGCTCCCCTCCACACACAATTACAGAAAATGAAAAACCACTGGAACTAGGAAACAAGGCATGGGAGGGAAGGAGCACCTGCTCTGTGACACTTATTAATTATTATTATTTTATTTTATTTCATTAATTGTATCACCATAGCGACTAGGGCCCTAGTTATTGGCTAGGATCCTGTTATGCTAGGTGCTGTGCAAACAGAGAACGAAAAGATGGTTCCTGTGCTAAAGAGCTTTCAGTCTAAGTACTCCCACCCCCTTTCCTGATCCCTCAAATAAACCTCTCTACAAGGACAGAAACATCAAGAGTTGGGGCTCTACAGATAGTGGGAGGATCAGGGTAAGTGGGGCTGGGTAGACACTTAGTATGATGTCTGTCAGTCTAGGTAGTTATACCTCCTTCTTCACCATGCTTTATGAACACTTTGTAACATATCAGCTTTAATCACTTGAATCCTTTTTTCTTTCTTTCCCTTTACTTGTGGGTTTATTACTATTTTTAATAGTCTCTTTTATACATGAACTCAAGGTCATAAAGTGAGCTTTATATTTTCTTTTGAAGGCAGTGAGGTTTGTGGTCATTCTGATCCCTTCTTGGGAGTAAGTTTTATAGATATGGAGTAATAAAATCATTTACTGCTGACAGCAAGACACAGTTACAAGACAAATTGTCCCACAATCTACCCAATACCCTGGGGAACCAGCGCAGAACTAGAAATGTAATCCTTCATGTCCTAAAGCACAATTACTTAAGCTAAATGATGACTCCTGTACTTTCAAGTAATAATATGAGAAGTATCAATACCAGAGACTCATTCTGTCAAATCCAGTTTATTACAGCGGACTAGATGTCAAGAAGACTCTGTCTCATGTTTTCATGGGTGTTTGACATTTCCATTGTTTTGGAGAAACATAGCTTTCATGGAAAGTTATGACCACGGAAAGTGAAACATTATCTGCAGTAGCTTGGGACTATCCCATTGAGGGCTTTGAAAATTAGGAATGAAAATGTGAATTTTATTGAGGTGCAACTATAAGTAACTGAAAGGAGTGGAACACTGGAAAAATGTGCTCTAAGCCAGTGTTTCTCAATCTTTTTGATACAAGGGGCTGGCTTGCTGCCTTCCTAAACTGTGCCATGGAGATATCAGGAACCAGTGCTGGTTCACAGACTGGCCGTTGAGAAACACTGCTCTAGGCTTTCTAAGTTGCCTTATAAGCAGGCTGCTTCATATTGAACTGATTGGAACTTTTTTTAAATGTCAGAATTTTTGTTCAGAGAAAGATGTAACGTTGCATTAATCAATCCGGGAAGTCAGAAGTTCATGAATCACCAAGGCCAAGTCTGATACTGATAGGATGGGCTGTGGTCTTCTAGTCAGCAACAAGTGGAAGAGGACATTTTTCACAGCTGTGACTTATTTGAGTAACCAAGGCTAATGCAGAGTAAAAAAGGATCTCAATGCCCCAGGTCAACTTGAGCAGGCGTTCTTGGTGGTAGATGATGATTTAGTGATGGTGAGTTATTTCAAATGCCCTCTTCTTCCATCAAACATCTTCTGTGTCTGGTTCATCCAGGTGTTGATATCTCCCAAGTGATGGGATAGTTCAGAGATGGAGTTGTTTCAACTTGTTGGAAAGGGAACACAGAGCTGGGTGTCATACATTGTTGGCATTTGAGTCCATGCTGCTTCCTGAACTACTTAGGGGCTTCATATAGGTGTTGAAGAGGATAATGACGATAACAGATCTGTGGTATTTTGCAAGTGAAGGTTCCAGAGGTAGAAGAGCAGGTAACCATCATGCTCATTAGAGTTTGATCTGAGAGGAGGTATTGGAGCCAAGTCAGCACATTTGCATTAGCCCCAACTTTATTTATGGAAAATCAGCAGTATCCCATGGTAAATTTGCTTTAAAAACCTCCAAAAGATCCAGAAACATGAGGAGGAATATGTGCCATTTATCCCCCTCCCCCGACCCCCCACCACCACTACTCAAACCTGCTGGAAATTTTCAATGTAAGACATAGTGCTGACCACTTTTATTTTACTTTCCTTTTCAGATGGCTGGGGATAGCAGTACTCTTTTCAGTCGACCAAAATAGCTCTGCTGCAAGCAGCATGAGGTGTGATGCTGAAAGCTCAAGCATTACCTCCAGAATGCAGACCTGTTCCTGATTTATAGGGGGCCCATATTTCCTAAAGGGAAAATGGGACACCACGTGGGGCTAGCTTGACCCCCCCACACCGCATGGGGCTGGCCCAAGCTCCCCTTCCCAAGAGTGGCTGGAGCTGGTATCATTGGTTGCCTGAGATCTGCCTGCCCCTGTGTGAGGCTGAGGCTGGTGTCACTGCTCGTCCGAATCCTGCCTCCCCTGTGCGGGCCTAGCATCACCGCTCGCCCCTGCATGTTCTTCTGCATGCACCCCACTTTTTTGACAAAAGTGAGCATTTGTCCCATTTGCTGTTGCCAACTGATCAAGTTGGCAAGAGCAAATGGGACAAATGCCCACTTTTGCCAAAAAAGTCGGGACGGTCGGGACAGAGCTTAAAAAAACCTGACTGTCCTGGCCAAAACAGGACATATTGTCACCCTAGTGATTTATCTTCTCTGAAGTGACAGGCTATTGTACAAAGTATGTACAAAAGTGTTTTTTTTTTTTTGGTGGTGGGGGGAGAACAGACTTTCTAATTGATGTTTGTGGTGGGGCAGTGCCCCACCCCCTAAGAAGAAGAGCTGAACCAGGCGAGAGAGGCTGCACAGACCTGCAGCAGCCATCAGAGAAGGCCTGGGGAGAGCCAATCAGGGCAGGGGAGAGGTAGCCAATCAGGGCCGGCCTAGGCCCTATATAAAGGAGCCTAGGAGGCAACCTAGTGACAGAGGATGTGGAAAAAGCTAATGTACTCAATGCTTTTTTTGCCTCTGTCTTCACTAACAAGGTCAGCTCCCAGACTGCTGCGCTGGGCATCACAACATGGGGAAGAGATGGCCAGCCCTCTGTGGAGATAGAGGTGGTTAGGGACTATTTAGAAAAGCTGGACGTGCACAAGTCCATGGGGCCGGACGAGTTGCATCCGAGAGTGCTGAAGGAATTGGCGGCTGTGATTGCAGAGCCATTGGCCATTATCTTTGAAAACTCGTGGCGAACGGGGGAAGTCCTGGATGACTGGAAAAAGGCTAAAGTAGTACCAATCTTTAAAAAAGGGAAGAAGGAGGATCCTGGGAACTACAGGCCAGTCAGCCTCACCTCAGTCCCTGGAAAAATCATGGAGCAGGTCCTCAAAGAATCAATCCTGAAGCACTTGCATGAGAGGAAAGTGATCAGGAACAGCCAGCATGGATTCACCAAGGGAAGGTCATGCCTGACTAATCTAATCGCCTTTTATGATGAGATTACTGGTTCTGTGGATGAAGGGAAAGCAGTGGATGTATTGTTTCTTGACTTTAGCAAAGCTTTTGACACGGTCTCCCACAGTATTCTTGTCAGCAAGTTAAGGAAGTATGGGCTGGATGAATGCACTATAAGGTGGGTAGAAAGCTGGCTAGATTGTCGGGCTCAACGGGTAGTGATCAATGGCTCCATGTCTAGTTGGCAGCCGGTGTCAAGTGGAGTGCCCCAGGGGTCGGTCCTGGGGCCGGTTTTGTTCAATATCTTCATAAATGATCTGGAGGATGGTGTAGATTGCACTCTCAGCAAATTTGCGGATGATACTAAACTGGGAGGAGTGGTAGATACGCTGGAGGGGAGGGATAGGATACAGAAGGACCTAGACAAATTGGAGGATTGGGCCAAAAGAAATCTGATGAGGTTCAATAAGGATAAGTGCAGGGTCCTGCACTTAGGACGGAAGAATCCAATGCACCGCTACAGACTAGGGGCCGAATGGCTAGGCAGCAGTTCTGCGGAAAAGGACCTAGGGGTGACAGTGGATGAGAAGCTGGATATGAGTCAGCAGTGTGCCCTTGTTGCCAAGAAGGCCAATGGCATTTTGGGATGTATAAGTAGGGGCATAGCGAGCAGATCGAGGGACGTGATCGTTCCTCTCTATTCGACATTGGTGAGGCCTCATCTGGAGTACTGTGTCCAGTTTTGGGCCCCACACTACAAGAAGGATGTGGATAAATTGGAGAGAGTCCAGCGAAGGGCAACAAAAATGATTAGGGGTCTAGAACACATGACTTATGAGGAGAGGCTGAGGGAGCTGGGATTGTTTAGTCTGCAGAAGAGAAGAATGAGGGGGGATTTGATAGCTGCTTTCAACTACCTGAAAGGGGGTTCCAAAGAGGATGGCTCTAAACTGTTCTCAATGGTAGCAGATGACAGAACGAGGAGTAATGGTCTCAAGTTGCAGTGGGGGAGGTTTAGATTGGATATTAGGAAAAACATTTTCACTATGAGGGTGGTGAAACACTGGAATGCGTTACCTAGGGAGGTGGTAGAATCTCCTTCCTTAGAGGTTTTTAAGGTCAGGCTTGACAAAGCCCTGGCTGGGATGATTTAACAGGGAATTGGTCCTGCTTCGAGCAGGGGGTTGGACTAGATGACCTTCTGGGGTCCCTTCCAACCCTGATATTCTATGATTCTATGATTCTAAAGGCTTCCTAGCAAAGAGCAGGGCAGTCTCTCCCTTGTGGTCAAGGGAGAGGACTGGCTCCTAAGCTGAAAGGTAACGAGCAGAGCAGAGCAGAGCAGAGGAAGGGCAAAAGGAGCTGGGAAGCTCTGGCCAAGGAAAGCCCCAGGCTGCTGGCCTAGCTACCAAGGGCCAGGCAGGTGCATAGGGCTGAAGGGGAAGCGGCCCAGGGAAGATAGCAGGGCAAGGGGAGAGAAGGAGGGCAGAGAGGCTGCTGCTAGAGGGTCCCTGGCTCAGGACCCAGAGTAGCGGGTGAGCCTGTGTCTCCCTCCCCTTTCCCCTTGTGCTACACGTGGCTGAAGAGGAGCATGGCCTGATCCAGGCTGTGGCTGGTCCCTGCGACAAGGGGCTAGACTCAGAGGCTGCAGCTGGCCACTACAGCAGGTGCAGATTGTGGACTGCTGATAACACCAAACCCCTGGAAGTGGGTGAGACCGGAGCAGTGGGCACTGCTGGAGGGCAGTGTCCTGAAGCGGACGTCGCCAAGCAGGGAGCAATGCGGATCCGGATGCCAACAGATGGCGAGAGATGGACGGGATGCCACCAGCAGAGGGCGCTCTGCAATGGACAGAGCTAATTCCCAGATGTGCCAGCGGGAGGTCCAGTGGTGGTGAGTCCCAACCCTGTCACAATGTCCTATGTGGTGGTGCTTGGTTTCAGTCAGATTAGAGATGCCATGCAGGAAGGTATGGTTGAAGTATTTGAATCAGGAAGTACAGAGATAGATGGAAGGAGGAAAAGTAACCAGACTTTCCAGTCTTTGAACGTTCATTTCTAGTTTTGGTCTGAGCTTTGGGTCAATTCTTATTTTATCCTTCCTGATTTGTCCATCCCAAGTTGTCTATTTAACTGTGATCTCTGCAGTGGCTCTGCCTTTATCCAGTAGTTGCCTAATCCAGGTTTTGTCCACCTCCTCTTTCAGACAGATTAAAGCAGTAATCCTCACTGATTCACTGTATAGATATTTTCAGTGCTGTATATTTTGTATTAAAGGGATTTATTCTGTTCAAGAGAAAAAATATACTTACATTTAAAAATACCAAAGCCTCTGGCCTGATTTTCAAAGGCATTGAGTACCCAGAGTTCCAGCTGACTGTCAGTAAGAATTGTAGTCTCTGAGCATTGCTAAAAATCAGGCTGCTTTTTAGGTGCCTAAAAATGGATTTGAATGCTTAACTTGAAATTTTTTGGCCCACGTGTATGGTTATATATATCCATTTTACTTGGTACCTGTGTGTTTGTTTGTTTTAAAGAATCTGAGAAGTAGGGAATAAACTTTTAATAAACTTATAAAGGAAGACTAAATTGGGTAACCAATGTCACGTAGAAAATGTATTAAAAATTGAGAATAACAGACAATTGATTACTGCAAGTCCTTTGAAAGATCTCACATTAAGCCTTGTTATCACAAGCCACTTTTCATAACTCTTTGCCAGAGTTAACTCATGGTGACATATATGGTAATATTGTTGCATTAGCAGCTGATATTTGCATCATTAGCACAGTTTATGAGTATTGCACTTTCTGAGTCATTAGTAATATTTTGAAGAGGGCCTTGGCAGACCTGTTAAGACTGATTTGTCTGGAAAGCTACTGATTTTTAGCATCCCCTGCTGGGCACCCAAGCAGCTGCAACATTATCCAATAGGGAGAAGCATCCTGAATGACTCTAGCCATAGAGTTTTTGCCTAGAATATACCCCTCAACCTGTAGTGGCTATGGAGACTGGGCTAGAAAGACACTGGACAGAATAATGTAGGGGTTGCTCAAGCCATGTTACTGCAGCTGCGGGAGGCTCTAGAACATGTTGGACAAAAGCTCATGAGGAACAGACAAGGGAAATTCAAAGGGAAAGATGTGGGGAACTCAAGATTGTGGGAGGAAAGAACATAGAGTGAGACAGATGGGGGGAATGGGGAAATTGAGTGTCTCAAGCAAAGAGATGAAGAGGTGATTGGGGAACCAAAGAGAGGAAGATGTGGGGGAAACTTGAGAAGCAATCTCGGAGAGGAATGGGAACAAATTAAAGGGGGGGGGGGTGGCTGATGGATTTAACAGAAAATATGTTGATTTGTGAGGAAGGAGGAGCAAGTAATTGAAGGATATGATTGTTGGAAGTTTTATGTAAACAAGGTAATGTGTATATGCAAATCAGAGTTACATTATTGGTATACAATCTACAGCTTTCCAATAGCATCATCAGGTATGTCTCTAACATTTTCATAAGGTCACTTACTGAGGCCATCCTTGGCCCTTTTATGAAATGCTCCCCGTAAACTACAAGATTGTGGAACTTTCTGATGTGTAAGAAAGATGATTCATACATTTCTAGGTGAAAATCATGACACAGCTGTCAAAATTCATGTTGCAATCAATGGAGTTTAACCTGCGCAGGACTGCAAAACAGGACCCTTAAATGAGTTGAGTTGGGGTGAATCTGTGTTTTCCTTCACAGAAAAAAAACTAACAGTGACGACCCTTTGAACATGTGACATGGTTGGAAAGTTTGTCTAGCTCTATAGGTAAAAGCATGAGGGAGATAAGACAAAGAGCCCTCCCTTCTTTGTGGCCTTTGCACAATAGTTGAACACGATACTGTGGTTTTGCTGCCCTTAGCACAGGAACTACACAAGATAAGTGCTGTTGCTGGCATTGGTAGGGAGCGATAATGGCACTGGCAAAACTCTACCCTCTTCAAGCTTGGTTCAGCAGCTGGACTCACCCAGTGACTTTCCTTCTGTAGCCATAGGAGACATTGTGCCCACTTCAGACATAATACCTCCTCAATGTTTCCAATCCGTGTCAATGTCTTAATAGGCCAATAAAGCCCTGTGGTATTATTAAAATCACTGAACTTTAGATGTTTCCTTCTGTTACAGACTGTTAAAGTGCAGGGATATTTTACCTTCCTGTGTTGTGTATATACAATATTCCTTCATTAAAATAGTCTCATAAATACAAGACAATGTGTTTCTTCTGTTTTAGGGAAGAATATATAAAATTCCACCTCCCTTTTCAGTAATTTTCAATGCTTATAAAGCAACCAAAGTGCGTTCTTCAGAAAGAACAACATGAAAGGAAAAGGTTATTAAGAAACAAATCATGTACCATCCAACCAGTAAAAACAAAACTATCAGTAGATTATTCACATCAAAATACAAGTGGTTTGCTTAGAAACTTGCAACACCTGCTGGGACAGAGATAATGCCACTTTTTGATGTGATCTTTAATTACAGTCATTCCCTTCCTTTCTCTGAAAATAATTGAAAAGTAAATAGTGAATGTGAAACATGTATGCTTTATACAAAAGTAATTTTTAATTGTCTCCTAATTGTGGTACTTTCAATTTTAGTTTATAGTCCTAAAAAGAAAAGAAGTACTTGTGGCACCTTAGAGACTAACCAATTTATTTGAGCATAAGCTTTTGTGAGCTACAGCTCACCTCATCGGATGCATACTGTGGAAAATACAAAAGATGTTTGTTTTTATACACACAAATCATGAAAAAATGGGTGTTTATCACTACAAAAGGTTCTCTCAAACATCTTTTGTATTTTCCACAGTATGCATCCGATGAAGTGAGCTGTAGCTCACAAAAGCTTATGTTCAAATAAATTGGTTAGTCTCTAAGGTGCAACAAGTACTCCTTTTCTTTTTGCGAATATAGACTAACACGGCTGTTACTCTGAAACCTGTCTTTATAGTCCTAGTTATTTTAGCCCTAGTCATTTCAGATAAGTTAGATATATTTGGAAAAACGTCATTCAACTAGTCTGAAAGGGGAATAAAAATGCAACTGTACAAATCTTAAAAAAAATAGGACCCCCAACATTTGTAACTTGAAGGTGCCTCAGTAAGTAATGAGAGTTTCTTTAGCATATTCTAGCTGAAAGAGATGTTTCCTGTGTTTAGGATTTGTGATCTTACAACATGGAACTAATTTAAATATCTAAAAACTAAATTAATAGAATGAAATAACTAATGTCACATATTAAATTAATTTTCACCCTCCATTGAATATATTCAATTTTCTATATTTACTTTTATTTAATTGAAATTACTTTAGAGTGTAATCAGCAGAAGAAAATGTCAGCTTCTAGCTCATTGATGTTACTTGGAACTTTTTGGCTCTGCTTTGGAGTCTATATATGATTTAAGCACGCACAATTTAGTGTAAATGCTTTTCTTCTTACCACATAATGTGACTAGATTCTAAGTGTACTAGTGCTATTCAGTGGCCAGCCAGCAAAGGATAAACTCCTAGTAGTACTAAAAATTATGTTTTTTTTCTCCTATAGCTTAGTTCATAGAGGTCTATGTTTTGTAGCCAAAGGTCCTAGGGTGAAAGCCTGGCCCAATTAAATCAATGAAAGTTTTACCACTGACTTCAATAGAGTCAAGATTTCTACCCTAGATTTCTACCCTACCAGAAGTCCTGTTTTTAGTCAGATTGTCCTACTTTTCAGTAAGCTATTTCAGACCTGCTCCATGCAGACAGAGCCCCATGGACCTCAGTGGGGTTGCACATACAGAGGAGCTTGTTGGATTGGAGTCTGTCTTCATTTCTATCCAATGACACGATGACCACACCATCTTACTGTCATGACTTTATTCATAGAAAGGAAGGAAACCTTCATCCTATGCACAGCACAGAATTTTAAGCATTTAATTTTATTTCTTAAAAAATTTGCTTCCCATATGTTAAAAGCTCTTGTCCTCCTTGAGGACTCGGTCAAAGGTAAGACTGAAAATTAAGCAATGCTGAAATTATCTAGTTGTAAACATATTATCTGATTATTGCTAATTGTAACAAGGTAGATACCTGCTCCTGCCCTGAGGGGCTTAGAACAGCCCAGGAGAGGGCTGTGGCTGGGGCAAGCAGCCAAGGCTGAGTAGGGAAGTACTCAGCTGGGGCCATGCCCCAATTAGCTCTCAGCTGGCCTTGTAAGTAGGCAGTGAGCCAGGAGCTGTTTTACACTCTCTCTAGTCTTTGGAGAGAAAGGGACCTGGCTACAGGGAGCAGAGAGTACCTAGACTGCAGCAGGGCTGGGGAAAGGCCAAGGTAGCTGGGGAGCTCTGGCCTGGAAAATCCCAGGCTGCGGCCTACTAGAAGGCCAGGCAGGTACTGAGGTTACAAAGGGGGCAGCCCACGGGTAGGCCGAGGCAGCAGGTCCAAACCCCTCCTTGCCAGTGATGAGTGGCTTTTACACTGCAGTCTGCCCCCAATACAAGGGGCTAGTTCAGGGGTTGGCAACCTATGGCATGCGTGCCAAAGATGGCACGCAAGCTGATTTTTAATGGAACGCTGCTGCCTGCCAGGTCCCAGCCGCAGGCCCCGCTCAGCCTGCTGCTGAACCCAGGCCGGCAGCTGGCTGAGCAGGGCCGGTGGCTGGGACCCCGGCAGGCTCCCTCTTCCCCCAGTGTGCTGGATTCCTGCCCCTCCTCCTCTCCCTCCCTGCCACTGATCAGCTGATGGCCCTTGCGAGGGAGGGGGAGAAGTGGAGCCGTAGTGTGCTCGCTCCTCAGGGGAGGAGGCGAAAATGAGGTGGGGACAGGGCCTTGGGGAAGTGGGTTGGAATCAGGGCATATCCCCTCCAGCCCTCTGCCGTGAGCCGCTCTGGGCAGGGGGCTGGGACCACCCCCACGACCCTAGCCCACACCCCATGCCCTGACTCTTCCAACCCCCCTCACATGCCCCCAGCCCTCTGCCCTGAATCCTGCACCCTGCTCACACACACCCAGCCCCCTGCCCTGACTCCTGCACCACCCCACATACCCAGCCCCTCCATGCCCTGTCTCTTGCACCCTCCACATTCCCACCCTGAGCACCAAACAGGAGCTCCTGCACCCCTCACACCAAATGGGAGCTGCCCATGTAAGCACTCCACACCCAAACCTCCTGCCCCAACCCTGAGCCCCCTCCCTCATTCTAGCTCCTGACTAGACCCTGCACCCCAACCCCCAGCCTGCTCCTTGACCCCAAGCCCTGTGCTCAGTGCACTCCCACCCTCAGCTCAGTGCAGAGACAGAGGAAGAGAATGGGCTAGAAGCAGGGAGAAGGCAGGTACCCACTCTATGTGGCCTGGGCCGGGATCCCAGACCGGCAGCAGGCTGAGTGGAGCTGGCAGCCAGGACCCTGGCTGGCAGGAGCCAGTGGACGGAACCCCAGACCGGCAGCAGGCTGAGCAGCTCAGCCCATTCCGGTCTGGGGTCCCGGCCACTGGCCCCACTCAGCCCGCTGCCAGTCTGGGGTTCTGGCTGCCGGTCCCTTGCCAGCCGGGGTCCCGGCCGCAGGCCCCCCCATCCTGCTGCTGACCTAGGTGAACGGAACCCCAGGTTGGCAGCAGGCTGAGCGGGCCAGCAGTGTAAGATCTGCATTTTAATTTAATTTTTAAACCTTTTGAAAAACTTGTTTACTTTACATATGACAATAGTTTAGTTATATAATATATAGACTTATAAAGAGAGACCTTCTAAAAAATGTTGAAATATATTACTGGCATGCGAAACCTTAAATTAAAGTGAATAAATGAAGACTCAGCACACCACTTCTGAAAGGTTGCTGACCCCTGCGCTAGTTGGTGACTGGCAGTAGCCTTACACTGAGGAAGGTGGGGATAGTGGGTGGGGGTTCCCTTAGGGGGAACCCTGAGAGACAGTGGGTGTACTGCCAGGGGACAGCCATCCAAGAGTCAAGGGGCACTGGGTCCAGGAGGGACACGGGGCCAGCGGTAAGGCGGATCACCGACCTGCAGTGGGCGCTCCGGAGCCTGGTGAGCTAATTCCCAATGAAGACCAGCAGGAGGGGCCGCACGGGTGAGTCCACTCCCTTACACTAATATTTTTATAAATTAAGTCCAGATTTATCCAGATTCCTTTTATTTTCCTTTAAAATTTTTTGTTGCAGGTGCAAATTGATACAAAGCTCAGTAATAGGATTTGTGCCTATAACAAATGGTCATTCCTTTATGGTGCATGCTAATTTTTCCTTAACACCAAGGGAGGCAGTCCTTAAGTCCTGACCCTAAAGCTATTCCTTCAAACACGGTGTACAAAGAAATACATCAGTGTTACATTTAAGCTGTTAAACTCACTTAGCTTTCCCTTAGGACTGGATTCTGATATTTCACTCAGGTGGAGCTGTAACTTGCTTAGCATGTAGTCCTTTTGGTTTCAGTACTGTGAGAAGGAAGGTACTACTCAACATGTGCAAGGCTATAAGAAACTGGCCTTTAAATTATTTTCTGAAGGATTAGTCAAACAAAAGTATCCAATTCCTAATAGGCAGATGTCCACATCACAACAAAACACCATCAGATACCTGGTACTGACGTTGCTGGCCACAGTCTCAGAAGAGAAGCCAAAGATTGAACTGATGTGGAGACGAAACTACCCACTTGTCCTTAGTGCCTTCAAGTCCTGGATGAGTAGTCTTGTGGGATGTTGTTGGGGAGAAGCTTGTATTACAATGAGAATGCATATGCTGTACCTTGAGAGCACACTGATGGTCAGATATGTGTGCCTATTCATTAGGAACTGGAGGATAGATCCTCAGCTAGTGTAAATTGACATTGCTTCCCGGACTCTTATATTAAGTTAAAAATGACAATATATTCTATTGCAAGCTATTAACTGAAGCATCTTTAGATGGTTTGGAGAAAATAAATGGGAATGAAGCTGCTTCTTCTCAGTTCCTTTAACCACAAATATCATATACAATGCGATATAGCTTGGCAAGAAGCCTTCAGTGCTTAAGAAACTTCAACTAGTGTATAATGCTGCAGCATGTCTCCTCAGTAACACAGGCTATGTAAGCACATCAAACCTGTCCTGCACATGCTACATTGACTTCCCACAGAATGTTCAATCAAGTTCAAGGTCCTGGTACTTATTTCCAAGGTGCTCCATGGCCTGGGTCCAGGATATTATACCATCTACAGCTCCAGGATGATCACTGTGGGGGAAGAACTCTCCACAATAAAGGGTAAAGCTAGTCTGTGTGTCTTAGATAAAACTTTTTTCGGGGCCAGTCCAAGACTGTCATGAATTCCACAGGAACTAATGACCAACACAAACCTCACCAGCTTCTGCTCCAAATGCAAGGCACATTTCTTTAGCCTGCTCTTCTCTAGCTTAAATAAACCACATCCAAGGTCTAAGCTCAGCTCAAACAGCTGAATGAGACCAAATCGAGGGGAGGGGGTCTGGATAATCTCCATCCAAGAATATTAAAGGAATTGGCACATAAAATTGAAAGCCTAACAGCAAGGATTTTTAATGAATCTGTAAACTTGGGGTCATACCCAATTACTGGAGAATTGCAAATATAGTACCTATATCTAAGAAAGGGGGAGAAAAAATGACATGGAAAATTACAAACTATGTTAATTTGACCTCAATTGTATGCAAGGTTCTAGAATAAATTTTGAAAGAAGGCAGGTCTACACTGCAGGTTTAAGTCAACCTAAATTATACAACTCCAGCTATGTGAATAACATAGCTTACATTGACTTACTGCAGTGTCAACACCGCGCTGGGTTGATGGGAGAAACTCTCCTGCAGGGGTGAAAGTAAGGGGGTACGGGCCAGTACAGTGTACCGGTAAAAGGTAGCTGCCAGGACTGGCCCATACCTCTGTCTTTAAAGTGCTGCTGCAGCAGTGCTTTAACATTGAGGCCCCTTTTGTGCCCCCCATTGGTAGCCCTGCTGGGTTCCTACCAGCAGGTCATGCTGACGGGGGGTGCAAAAGGGTCAGCACTTTAATGTCTCTGTCCCTTTTGCCCCCCGGCCACCGACAGTGGGGGAGCTGCTATTTAGTAGGGGGGAAGAAGTAGCTGCCCCGGGGCCACAATTTAAAAGGGCCCGGGGCTCTGGCCGCTGCTGCCATTACTGCAGCAGCACCGGCCAGAGCCCCAGGCCCTTTAAATCGCAGCTGGAGCCCTGGGCAGCACGGGCCAGGGAGGGCAGATGGACTGGCTGGGGGACACTGACCCTCCAGCCCTGCCCCTTCCACTGAAGGCCCTGCCCCTTTTGGGGGTGGGGGGAGGCAGAGTGGCCCCATACTAGTAAGAGCTGCATTTTACTTTCACCTCTGCTCTCTTGTAAACCTACCTTATGCTTCTCATTCTGGTGGAGAACTGGAGTCGATGGGAGAGCAATCTGCGATCTTCACTAGACCCACTAAATTGAACCGCGGTGCATTGATCTTCTTAGTGTTGATCCCCAGTAAGTGTAAACATACCCAAGCATTTATGGACATAGAGGTTATCGGTAATTGGGATAAAATACGACACTGTTTTACAAAAGGTAGGTTGTTCCACACCAACACAATCTTTCTTTGAGAAGATAAACAATTTTATAGACAAAGGAAATGCAGTAGTTCTGATTTGCCTTGATTTCAGTAAAGAATTTGATACAGTTCCACATAGAAAATTATTGTTAAATTGGAGAATATGGGGATTAATACAAAAATCGAAAGGTGAATAAGGAACTGGTTAAAGGGGAAATTACAGTGGGTCATGCTGAATGGTGAACTGTCAGGCTGGAGGGAGATTACTGGTGGAATTTCTCAACGATCAGTCTTGGGACCAATGTTATTTAACATTTTCATTAATGACCTTGACACGAGAAGTGGGAATGTGCTAATACAATTTGTGGGTGACAAGTTGGGAAGTATTGCCCATATGGAGGAGAACCAGAACATTGGACACTAAAATCTCAAGTCTTTAAATCAAGATTTGAGAACTTCGGTAACTCAGCCAGAGGTTATGAGTCTGTTAAAGATGTGTGTGGGTGAGTCTCTGTGGCCTGCAATGTGCAGGAGTTCAGACAAGATGATTGTGATGGTCCCTTCTGGCCTTAAAGTCTATGATAATTTGGAACATTTGATTTTGACCTCTTTAAATCTTATCCTTTTTTTTGTGTATAAACTAAGATTTTGAAGGCTAGATTCACAAAGGAACTTAGGTGTTTTGATGCTGAGCATCGTCATGCCTAAATTTTTAGGCACCTAGAAAATCACTGGGATACAAAAAGCTTGAGTTCCTTACACAATTAGAAGAGATAGGTGCCTCACAATGAATTCACAAAAGCCAGTCTACTAAATAGCAGCTCCCTATCTAAAATAGTCAATGGAAGATGCCCCAGTGAAGGGTACGTCCTACACCTGCCTCCTGTCATTTAGTTCTGTGCCTAAGTCCGGGCTTCAGGAAGGTACCACTCTCTGCTTGGGATTCTCAGCTGCAAACTCTCTCTTGGTGTTAGATGCCTATCCTAGTTTGCAAGAGAAGAAGGAAGGTGACCTCCCTCATATCGCTTTCATTATTTATTCACAGTGGAAAGGCTTCAACAAAAGAGACTGAGGGAGCCCACCTCAAAATATTCTATAAGGCCAGTGGCTAAGGCATGTACCTAAGAGGTAGCAAAGCTTTATTCAAATCTCTTCTCCCTTTCAGCTGGAGGTGGATCATGAACCAGGGGTCTCCACATCCCAGGTGAGTGCCCTAATCAATGGGTCAAACATCATGAGGACACTCTTCCTCCAGCTGTTTTATGTGTATTCACCTATAGGGGCCCAATTTCATAGGTCAGCTCAGAGCACACTTATTGCATTGGACCCTGCAAGGGACTTAGGCAGAGGAATGCCTGTCTTCCCATGGTTCATGCATCATTCTGGGGCTTTGGCATCTGGAAGCCTAGCGTGAGGCAGCAGTGCATGTGGTTAGGGTCAGAACCACAGGCAGCTAGAGACATTTTACTGCAAAGATATAGGTGGAGGGTGAGTTAAAGCACTTATTCAGTGGCAGCTGAGCAAGGATTTTGTGAATCCCAGTATGGCCTGATTCTGGCTTTAGGCATCTAAAGTTGCAGTTAGGCACCTGTGTACTTTTCTGAATCTGGCCCTGAAATGAAAAGTCATTTTGAATAGGTAGAACGGTTTTCAAAATGTCAAAACAGCTTGCAGTACTGTTTAGGAAATCTTGGTCCTTTGCTTCTGGGGGCTAAATCATATCAAGGACCTCGTTAGTCTCCATTGGAGAGGGAGGCATGTAGAAGCTCAGAGAATGAGAACAATTTGCACAAATTCAAGTCAGATTACTTTTAAAGAGCAGCATTGGCTTTGGCTTGAAAAATCTATTGCCCAGCTGAAGGATGAGCAACCAGTTTCCAGTTCTAAAAGGGAGAATGTCACAAGTTTAATAAATAAAAATTGATGGTCCCTTGAATACAAGGGGGGAGGGATAATTTCTGGAGCATCTTTAGTCAAGAGCAAACCAATACTCAAGAAGCCAGAGTTTGTTAGCAGAATGTGCAGTTAGATCAATAAAATATTCAATTGGATGAGCAAAGTATGCAGCTCAATCAGTAAAATGTATAAGTCCTCCAGTATTAAAATAGGCAACTCAATCAAGAAAGTATACTGGCTGATTAGTAAAATATGCAGCCTTTTCAGTAAATCATATTAAAATAATGCAATGACTGAAATATGTAATAAAATTAGGGAAAAGCCTGCAATGTCATTTGTAAAATGTACTTAATGTTTCATGAACTATGAGCATAAAGGCACCAAACCAAAAACTCTGAGACTTGTATCTCCCACAATAAATCTAAAGGAGCTATGTGCTGTAGCGTGGCTGCTGGGAATATATGGACAATGGAGGATTTCCAGTAGATTACCAAGTAGAAGGCAAGAGAGGAAGTAAAATAGTAGTCAAAGTGAGATTTCTTTTCATTTAATAAAAATCTGTTTTGAAGACTGATTTTTGTAAGATTTTCAAGGCCCAATGAAAATAGATCTGGCAGATTACGGAGATATTTCCCCAGAAATGGCTGAAATTGTGGAAGGGAGATTGTGGAAGCTCCTTCACTAGGTTTTCAAAAGGAGGAGACAGCCATCTGTCTTGGATGGTTTAGACACAACAAATCCTGCATCTTGATAGGGGGTTAGACTAGATAACCCTTGCGATCCATTCTAACTCTATGATTCTATGAAATTGCCATTTTGTTTCACAAAAAAATTGCCGTTTTGTTTCACAAGAAAACCTTTTAAAGACAAATGATCAACTTAATCCATCTCTGTTTTATTTGTTCACTCATTTCTCACATTAATTATCTATTTTAGATAGAAGTATTTTAGCTGATTGGTTGCTACAGAGAGCTCTGTTCTATTGAATTACTTACTTTAATATAATGAATATAGGAAATGTTTATAATATAAACTTTTTTAGTGTCTGTGAAGATCATGAAATTGAGACAGACAGTGCTGAGTAGAATGAGACATAGTAAAGAAGAACAATGCACAAGTATTACATAGTTTGCAATATAAATCCCCTTATTATTTGTGTGTGTGATGGGACACTATTTCCCTAGACCACATCCCATAGTGGTCCGAGCACTGGCTAGACATACCACCTAGTGGATCAAGTCTGGGGGTTGGTGGCAGCACCTAGTGGATCAAGTCCAAGGGTGAGCGATAACACCTAGTTGGCAGTAGAGGAACTTGGGCCTTTCCACTCCTCCAGTTTCAACCCCAGGGTCCCAGGGCAAGCAGATCTGGTGTTTGCTGTGGTTCAGGGTATCACTCACCCTGCTTTCTGGGGTTACCTCCTACCATGTCCCAGGCTCTCCTGAGGCACTGAAGGTTAGGCTAATGGCTTGCAATGCATCGCCTCAGAAGGGAGACTCTGCTGTTCTTTTTGCAGTGGCTGGCAGCTCTGGGTTGAGGTCTGCTTCAGGGTGGTGTGGGGCTTCTACTGAATTCCTCCTGCAGGAGCTACCAGTGCAAGTCTGCTCCCTTTCATTGACCCCACTTACTGAGCTTTGCTGCACCCCTTTAAGCTCCATCTCCACTGAGGACATGCCCAGGAGGTGTGGCTGGGCAGAGCCTTCTGTGACCAAACCTGCAGGGTCTGTACTCCTTGTCATAGTATGCAGGAGGAGTTCCCTACTTCCGTATTTACACCACCAGATATGGTCCAAACTTATCCCGTTCCTGGAGTTTGTTTTTGTCATCAACTTAAATAACAAACTAAAATACAATAAAGTAAACATCAATGTAGGCTTCCTCTTGAGTTTTTCTATTCTTGGAATTTTTACACCAGGACCCCTCTGTTCCTTTCTCTACATGTCCTTCAGAGACCCATTCCAACCCCTCTTGTTTCCTAAGTCCTTAATGATATGGTAATTTGATGATACATTGCTGCCAAAAATCAAATTTTAGAGTGCCCAAGTGCTGCCAGTTGGTGCCCTGTTTACCATGACCCTTCAGGTAGGAAAGCTGCAGGGTGCTGATGATCTGCACTTGTATAACTTGGAAAGTCACCTTCAGAAACACAAGATAGTTATGTTTTCCAAAAATTGGACAAATAATTTTTCATATGTAGTTGGCATGAAGTTTAGGACCAGGATATGCAAAAGGCATTCTCTGGACCAGATTCATTTTCACTGGTGGAACATAGGCCCCCTAATGGTAGAAAGTCCATTGGGGTAGGGGCAAAGCAGCATAATCAGTCTGCGCTATAGTTATGTGAAGAAGGGGGCCCATGTTTGCCCGAGTCTGAATTAGTTGTTTTTAATCATTTGTATTATTGTTGCAGTGTCAGTGATCACTTAGTGCATAAGGTGCTTGCAAGATGTCTGCTTTATTCTGCATCCAGTTCCATGCAGGCTCCATGCAAAACAACAAGAACTTCACAGCTCTTCACTCAGACTCTATTTGGTAAGCTCAGCCCTTAAATGCACTGTCTCCAATATCATATCTTTCCTTCTAAGCCAAAACTTAACAATAACTTGTTATAGCTCACAATTACAAATGCTTATGTAGCACCCCTTTTCTACCCGGTTACCTTCTTTAATGCCAATCTGCTTGCTTGTTTTGATGGACAGACCTGGGTTCTTCTGGATCTCGCCACCCACTCAGCAGGGTGTATCTTCTTCATTTTTTCGTAGGAATTTATTTAGCGGTGTCTCCACACCCCTCGCTCCTTCCTGGCAGGGTCACCAGGGCAGCTTGGGAGGAAAATTCGAACCACAGGGTAATCCCCACTTACTTGCCAGATAGCTGGAGACTTGCAAGAAATAACACAAACACATACAATATATTCAACACAATAATGCTATTAAACAGGAGACAAATATAATGTAACAGGGTAAATCACTATTTTTAGGGTCACTGGTGCCCAAGCTGATAATACCATGACTTTCCCCAGTCATGTGACCTGATGTAGCAAATGTAAGATTAGTGTCCTGTTGATAGGCGTACTTTGTTGGGGCCCTTGATGACCTATGACCACAATATCTTCTCTGCAGTGGTTTAGCAGCCTGGCTGACTGGGTTCAGTACAGCCCAAAGGACTTACAAGTGGGAGAAGGTGGTAAGTCCCTCCACAGGTCTAATATGCAGCAGGTTATAAAATTCCCAAACCCTTACTCCCTGGCTTGAGGGGACAGTTCAGGGAGTAGGGGATCCCCAAAACAATTTCCCTGACTGACTAAAAGTTGGTGCTCTTACAAACTCCATGAGTGATCCTCAGGTTCAGGGATGACTCTGGACTCCTCAGTCACTGCAGAGGGGCTGATCTCTGCTGGCAGGGATCCTCTTCAGGCAGGAGTCAGGCTGCTTAGGTTTCAGGATTTCCCCTCACCTCAAAGGGGTGCAGGGCTCAAGGTGCAGATTACATAACTATACTAAAATCCAAACTGTAGTCTCCCAGCCCAGCATCCAGACACACTCACAGCAGGCAGCAGTCCTGGACTAGCAGCCAGAGCAGATCTGACCATGTGGTGACTGGTCTTACCTAGGGAGCTGGAGGGCTAACTCAGCCTGGTTGGGGAAGTTTCCCAGCAAAACTCTACAAATTGGGAGTCATCAGTGGAGAGGGAAAAGCCCAGCTAGGGGATCTTGCTTTTAGGTTACTAGAGGCCAGTTCTCAGGGGGAACCCTGCATGCAGGCCTGGGACTCACCAGGTCCCCACACAGCCAGTCCTACCCTTGCTCTGGCTGGCTTCAGACTGACTCAAAAATGGCTTCTCTCCTTTCCTGAGCTCCCTGGGAAGGGCATCTCACTCCCTATTGGTTGCCGGGCAGACTCTGAGTCTGTCTTGGCTCCTCCTCCCTACCAGGAACAGTGTGCCTCTCCCTGAGATGCCAGCAGACAGAGCCCCATGAATCTAGGTAATATCCTTGTTGGTTACACTTACAACCAACCTAATAATTAAACTTACTAACAATGTTGCATTAGTCTGCCCTACACTGTCACTTGGACCTGGGGGGTTCCCTTCGAACATCAGTCTTACTGCTATCCGAAGGCAGCAAGTCCATTTGTTCTAGTTCCATTTTCTGGGCAGAGGTTGCTTTAGTTATAGGCAAGCTAGGCAGCTTACCTGGGGTAGCAGATTTATGGGCAGCTGCCTAGGGCTGCAGATTTAGCCCAACTACCCCTCCATCATGACGAAGGGTTGGACAGGCCAAATTTGAGTGGAGTTGCAATCCTGCATGCTGTCTCAACACCTCTTGCTCAAATTTGGCCCAGTCCCCTCTTTCATGATGGAAGAATGGCCAGGTCAAATATATAGGATGTGGGGGGTGGTGCACTGAAATGTTGCCTAAGGTGGCAGATACTGAGTGGCCTCTGGTCTTGGGGCTCCATTGTGTCATCCTGCGGTGGTTTTACCTGTCTGAGACCCTCTTGGGCAAAATGGCAGACTTATTTCCAATTATCTTCTGTCCTTCTTGGAATTGACAAAGGTGTCACTTACTCCTCCTTAGTATGTATCTGTCTGGGTTGGCAATCTCTTGTGAGACACAGCTGTTTATGACCATTGTTTCCCATTATAGAGACACATGGCACCATTTTCAAGAAGTGGTGGCAGCTCCCAGGATCCCAAGTTATAGTGATTCTATTTCGTTTTGTTTTGTCTTATCCAGCACTTCATACATCTTCAAGTTCCTAGTGACTTTGACATCAGTTTTTAATAGTGCAGGCATTCCTGTTTTCAGATTTACATTGAACAAAATGTCAGCAGGTGAGATTCCATACTTCATTGGAGTCTTTCTGTAATGTAGCAATGCTAAATACGGATCAGAGTCTGAGTCCACACCTTTTTCAATAGGCACTTTGTTTTGACTTTGTTTTCCACTAACCCATTGGATTGGGGTGTTGTCATGTAGGTCCAGTGCTCCCAGCATTCCTCACGGTTATGCCAAGGGAACTAAAAGGTATATTTGGCTTTGAGCGTATATAGATAGGAAGTGCCGTGCAAGAAATGGAAATGTATGTCAAGCACAACCCATTTTCATAACCCATTTTTACAACTGCATAAGGTAGTCTTAACTCTATATTGCTAGCAACTAGCAGATAAGAAATGTGATTGTTTCTGCTACTTGTAAAACATGTTATGAAAGTGTAATCAAAACCATAAGAAAGGAATAAGTAGATAGACAAGCATAACTGGCTAAATTGAATTAGATACTAAATATGAAGCTTTGCTTAGAAATAGTGGAAAATGGTCACAAATGATCTTCATATTGCATAAAGAATGGAAATGTATGGGGGGACATGATTCACCTTACAGGTGTATAGAAAATGTTAACCACAAATGTGACTTTAACATATGCTAGATGTTGTGGTGGGAGGACATGGAAAATTACAGTAGGGTCTTAGGAGTAACAAGAGAAATAAAACTAAACCAGGCATGTTTAGTCTTGAGGAAAGAGGACTGAGGGAGGACCAGATAAGTCTTCTGACATATTCAGGGCTGTTATAAAGAAGATGGTGATAAGTTGTTGTCCGTGTCCAGTGAATGTTGGACAAGAAGTAATGGGTTTAATCTTCAGCAAGGGAGATTTAGGTTAGATGTCAGGGTAAATTGGCTAACTGTAAGGATGGTTAAGACCTGGAATAGGCTTCAAGGGAGGCAGT
Source organism: Lepidochelys olivacea (assembly GCF_965140295.1). NCBI lineage: Eukaryota > Metazoa > Chordata > Testudines > Cheloniidae > Lepidochelys > Lepidochelys olivacea. The sequence goes on from NC_140411.1 coordinate 275,648,786, forward strand.
GAAATCCCCATCACTGGAGGCTTTTAAGAACAGGTTAGACAAATATCTGTCAGGGATGGTCTAGCTATATGTTGTCCTGCCTCAGCTCAGGAGACTGACTAGATGACCTCTTTAGATCCCTCCCAGCCCTACATTTTTATGATTCTGTGATTGACACACTAGACCATCTTCAGGTCATATTTTAATAATCTATTTTCCCAGGCTGCCTTTTAGGAGATAGGGTAAATGAAGAAATGATAACAAAACTAGCACAGTAGTTGAATCAAAAATAAGTAGAGACAAATGTTATCATTCTTTTCTCTCGCGACAAAGCTCATTGCACAAGTGGGGCTTTAGATCTGTACTCCTTTCTCTCACCTATACAGATCATTCTCTCAAGTATAGTTTCTAGACAGCAGAGATCCTATCCTTTCCTAAAAATCATTAACATATGGAAACCTTAATATTGGACAAAAGCATCTGGAACACATTTGAAGTAGTCTGTGTTTCACAACAACTTTAAAAGAAGTAGTTTTCCAGACTGTTGCCGTACAGCCTGTACATTGTGTACAGCATATAAATATTTCATGCTTCTCTTTGAAATTATGAACCAGGCAAATTTTTTCTAATAACATGAGCGTGTTTATGGCCCTGTAATGGCACATGTATTTCTTACTGAGGGACAGCTTGATTTAGCAGTTGTCAAATTTGCTTAAATAATAGAGCCATTTTTTTAGATTGGGATGCTGACTGTCACTGTGCAGTGTGCCATTTACACTTTCAACCCATGCTGTGGTGACACATACTTTCTTTCAAGTAAACAGGACTCATGCAGTTAGCTTTCAATATCACTAACTCTAATTATTTGTCTTTTTAAAATCTACTCCAATGTTAGCAACACTAAATTGCTGTCCTGGCTGTAAGCAGGAATTTATTAGATGTAAAGGTTACATTTCTTCTGGTGAATATGGAGAATGATCTAAGAATTAATCAATGTACCTTTTACAGAAGATCTATTGATAACTAGCTGGAAAAGTCTTTTGAAAAAAATATAAATTTTGCCCTTTAGATTTTCAACTGCATTTTATGTAGTATAGTTCAAAAAGTTGCCCATTAAATGAAACAAGCAAAGTTATTGCCAACATTCTAAAAGGAAGCAGAAAGTTTATTCCTCCCATTTCTTATTTCATGCTACAGTAATGATGAGTAGTTTATATGGATCAGGTAAATTGATGACAGATCTGCTGCTAATATCCCACCACCAGAAGCTACCCACACTGGCTCAGCAGGGTCAGATGACTAACCGCAAACTGCTGATTGGACACCACTGGATATAAAATGTCCTGCTCCTATCTCTGATCTGAGAAACAAGTTGCTCGGCTTGTTGCTGATCCAAGACCAACTCCCTGCCTCTTTGCCTGATTCCTACTTTTATTCTTATTGCCTATCACACCTCATCCCTGTTCCTGCTACCTACCATGCCTTCTCCCTGCTCCTGTTACCATGCTTTATTCTTGGTTCCTGCTTCCTCGCCCTGACTCCAGTTGGTGACTCTGCCTTGACCCTTGGTGTGACCATGACCCCAACTCTATTACTGGCTCCAACCACTAGATCAGACAACCCACATTACACGCTCAGACGGTGATCAGTCTTGATCTTCTTTGGGACTCTTTGTTTGAACCCACAGACTGAATATGGACACTGCCAGGGCTTTTGCCCCACCATTGCCACAGGGCCCAATGAGTCCTCAGGAGCAGATTGCTGCTCTCCAGGTAGAAAACCAGAAACTATGGGACCAAGTACAACAGCTGCAGACAGGAAATCATTCCTTTCAGGAGCAAGCTACAGCACTTGGAGGCATTATGGGTAACCACTCTGCTTCTGTTATGACACCAGTTTGGGCGACCAGCCCCAGCGTTCCTTTGCCAGAGTTATGAGGGTACCCACAGTAACTTTTGTGGGTTCATCAGCCAGTGCAGACTCCTGTTTATGCTCCAGTCCCAGGAGGATGTTACAGATCAAGTTAAGGTGTGACTAGTAGTGAGCGTGCTCACTGGGGAGACTCTGGGATGGGCCTCTCCCTTTCTAGAACAGAATCAGTTGGTAATGACCATCTGCAACTCATTTTTAAAACCATTTGCCAGTATTTTCAATGGCCCTTGAAAAGCCTGCATGGCAGAGACTGCCTTATGAAAGCTCCTCCCCTTCCTGAGTCACCTAGTTCAGATGTTTGGCCACAGATACTGCCTGGAATGATGCTGCACTCCTCCATCAGATTTGGCTCAGCCATTCTGAAGAACTAAAGAATGAGTTGGGACATGTGAACCTCCCCCAGGGCTGCCCCATGCTAGTTTAGAGGCCTTCATAGACCTGTGCATCCGATTGGACACCAGACTGCATGAACAGCACCTGGAATGAAGGAGGAGCCTGTCTACCTCCTCCACATAGTTAAGGTTGAGCCCTCAGGCTAAACAAGCTCGGCCTCGATCAAGTCCATACCAGCTAACACAGGACAGCCCTGCCTGTCCCCAGGTGAACGAGAATGCAAAAGATGGGAGAACCTCTGCCTCTGTTGTGGAGGAGCAGGGCTTGTGGTATCCAGGTGTCCTGTCAAAACCCCTGCTAAGCTGATAATATGGAAGACTAACCCCACCCCCAGTCAGAGGCCAGAGCCTAGGTACCACCAGAGAGAAATCCTGACATTTATTGTAACCCAGAGGTTCCTCATTTATCTTCACTTCCACAGATTACTCTGCAGTTGCAGCTCCTGCAGGTCGAGCAGACATTTCCCATACAATGGGATGTGACTGAGCTGGAAGCCAGGGACAATTTAAAAAAAAATCCATAATTTCTGCAGCCTGGGTCCTCGGTCTCCCAGTACAACCCAAGGTTACCCTGGATCTGATAGAAACATTATCTGTGTCTCCATTGGCCCTGGGCCTGGTTACACAGGAGACTGCACTACTGGGGGGGGAGGGATAGCTCAGTGGTTTGAGCATTAGCCTGCTAAACCCAGGGTTGTGAGTTCAATCCTTGAGGGGGCCATTTAGGGAACTGGGGCAAAAATTGGGGATTGGTCCTGCTTTGAGCAGGGGGTTGGACTAGATGACCTCCTGAGGTCCCTTCCAACCCTGATATTCTATTCTAAGTGGTGATTAGTGCACATGGGGAAGTCCTATGATTTAACCTTATTTCTTCCCTACATTTCACCCTGATTTTAGGAGGACCCTGGATCATTCATCATGATCCTCTTATGTAGGGCCCTACCAAATTCATGGCCATGAAAAAAACATCACAGAATATGAAATCTGGTCTCACCCCGTGAAATCTGGTCTTTTGTGTGCTTTTACCCTATAGTGTACAGATTTCACAGGGGAGACCAGCATTTCTCAAATTGGGGGTCCTGACCCAAAAGGGAATTGCAGGGGGTCACAAGGTTATCTTGGGGGGATGTGGAATTGCCACACTTACTTCTGTGCTGCTTTCAGAGCGGGGCGGCCAGAGACTGGCAGCTGCTGATGGAAGGTCCAGCTCTGCAGGCAGCAGCACAGAAGTAAGGGTGGCAATGCCATACCAGGCCATCCTTGCTTCTGTGCTGCTGCTGGTGGCAGCTCTGCCTTCGGAGGTGGGCTCCTAGCCACCAGCTGCTGCTTTCCAGATGACCAGCTCTGAAGGCAGCGCTGCCGCCAGCAGCAGCACAGCTATAAAGGTAGTAGTACTGCAACCCTCCCCCACCCCCACACCTTGCAATCCCCCCACAACTCCTTTTTGGGTCAGGACCCCTATAATTACAACACTGTGAAAATTCATGATTAAATAGCTCAAATCATGAAATTGACAGTTTTTAAAATCCTATGACCATGAAATTGACCAAAATGGACCATGAATTTGGTAGGGCCCTACTTATCTGTTATGGTCGCAACATGTCATTGCCTTCCTGTCAAGCTTCTATAGGGAGAATTGCTTCTCATTCAAGAATTCGAACCCCAAGCCATCAAGCCAGAGGATTCCACCCCCGTAACCCACATGGTGGCAGTCATGTTGGACCTAGAAACACCATCCCTACATGATGGATTCATCTTACTGTGAAACACCAAGACTACCACAATGTCTTTGAAGAACAGTACACAGACTATCCCTGCATCATGTTTAAGGTGGCCCCTTCAGCCCAAAGCCAAAGTCCCATTCAGGCATATATATTCAATGTCTAAATCAGAATTAGCAGCGTCAAGGTAGTACCTCCTGGAAAACAGAGCTAAAGATTTTATCTGCTGGTCTATCTCCCCCATAGGTGACTCAGTACTTTTTGTGAATAAGAGAGATAATTATCCGAGACTCTGTGTAGACTACAAGTCATTGAACTAAATAACTGTATGCAATTAATTCCAGAGCTCCTGGACTGAGTATGATCAGTGCAGGTGTTTACTAAACTGGACTTTAGCAAAGCATATAATCCAGTTTGAATCAGGGTGGGCGACAGGTGGAAGACAGCCTTTTGAACAAGGTAGTGACACTTTGACTCACCCCTGTTCCCACCAGTTTTAAGCACCTGTTTAATGACATATTTCAACGTATCAGCGGCGGGGACAGCAGAGCAGCTCACAGCAGGAGTTTGCCTGGGACTGGTAAGTATCCGAGTGTGTGTTTGTTTGCTTGCTGAGGAAGTATCCGAGCGTGTGTTTGTTGGGGGGGCAGTGTGAGAGCCTGAGTGAGTGTCTGATTGGCTGCTAGCCTGCAGGGGGCGGGCAGTAGGGTGTCTGTTTGTTTGCGACAGGGAAGCCTGGCTGTTTAAAAATAGCCAGAGCTTCGCGAACCAGCTGAGCAGCGGGGACAGCAGAGCAGCTCACAGCAGGAGTTTGCCTGGGAGTTCACCTGGAGTGAGCCCAGTGAGGCTTACGTCTTGCAAACTGCTCTGAGGAAGCTCGTAGTAGGAAGGTGATATGGAAGGGGGGGACAACAATACCTACACTGCTTGTTTTGACAGTGGTTCAGGAAGCAGTGTAGGTATTGTTACAGGGACAAACCATCCCAATGAGTCGAAAGAATAGTAAATATGGCAGGCGACCAGCTTGGCTTAATGGTGAAATCCTAGCAGATCTTAAACATAAAAAAGAAGCTTACAAGAAGTGGAAGGTTGGACTTATGACCAGGGAAGAGTATAAAAATATTGCTCGGGCATGTAGGAATGATATCAGGAGGGCCAAATCGCACCTGGAGCTGCAGCTAGCCAGAGATGTTAAGAGTAACAAGAAGGGTTTCTTCAGGTATGTTGGCAACAAGAAGAAAGCCAAGGAATGTGTGGGCCCCTTACTGAATGAGGGAGGCAACCTAGTGACAGAGGATGTGGAAAAAGCTAATGTACTCAATGCTTTTTTTGCCTCTGTTTTCACTAACAAGGTCAGCTCCCAGACTGCTGCGCTGGGCATCACAAAATGGGGAAGAGATGGCCAGCCCTTTGTGGAGATAGAGGTGGTTAGGGACTATTTAGAAAAGCTGGACGTGCACAAGTCCATGGGGCCGGACGAGTTGCATCCGAGAGTGCTGAAGGAATTGGCGGCTGTGATTGCAGAGCCATTGGCCGTTATCTTTGAAAACTCGTGGCGAACCGGGGAAGTCCCAGATGACTGGAAAAAGGCTAATGTAGTGCCAATCTTTAAAAAAAGGGAAGAAGGAGGATCCTGGAAACTACAGGCCAGTCAGCCTCACCTCAGTCCCTGGAAAAATCATGGAGCAGGTCCTCAAAGAATCAATCCTGAAGCACTTGCATGAGAGGAAAGTGATCAGGAACAGCCAGCATGGATTCACCAAGGGAAGGTCATGCCTGACTAATCTAATCGCCTTTTATGATGAGATTACTGGTTCTGTGGATGAAGGGAAAGCAGTGGATGTATTGTTTCTTGACTTTAGCAAAGCTTTTGACACGGTCTCCCACAGTATTCTTGTCAGCAAGTTAAGGAAGTATGGGCTGGATGAATGCACTATAAGGTGGGTAGAAAGCTGGCTAGATTGTCGGGCTCAACGGGTAGTGATCAATGGCTCCATGTCTAGTTGGCAGCCGGTATCAAGTGGAGTGCCCCAAGGGTCGGTCCTGGGGCCGGTTTTGTTCAATATCTTCATAAATGATCTGGAGGATGGTGTAGATTGCACTCTCAGCAAATTTGCGGATGATACTAAACTGGGAGGAGTGGTAGATACGCTGGAGGGGAGGGATAGGATACAGAAGGACCTAGACAAATTGGAGGATTGGGCCAAAAGAAATCTGATGAGGTTCAATAAGGATAAGTGCAGGGTCCTGCACTTAGGACGGAAGAACCCAATGCACAGCTACAGACTAGGGACCGAATGGCTAGGCAGCAGTTCTGCGGAAAAGGACCTAGGGGTGACAGTGGACGAGAAGCTGGATATGAGTCAGCAGTGTGCCCTTGTTGCCAAGAAGGCCAATGGCATTTTGGGATGTATAAGTAGGGGCATTGCCAGCAGATCGAGGGACGTGATCATTCCCCTCTATTCGACATTGGTGAGGCCTCATCTGGAGTACTGTGTCCAGTTTTGGGCCCCACACTTCAAGAAGGATGTGGATAAATTGGAGAGAGTCCAGCGAAGGGCAACAAAAATGATTAGGGGACTGGAACACATGAGTTATGAGGAGAGGCTGAGGGAGCTGGGATTGTTTAGCCTGCAGAAGAGAAGAATGAGGGGGGATTTGATAGCTGCTTTCAACTACCTGAAAGGGGGTTCCAAAGAGGATGGCTCTAGACTGTTCTCAATGGTAGCAGATGACAGAACGAGGAGTAATGGTCTCAAGTTGCAGTGGGGGAGGTTTAGATTGGATATTAGGAAAAACTTTTCACTAAGAGGGTGGTGAAACACTGGAATGCGTTACCTAGGGAGGTGGTAGAATCTCCTTCCTTAGAGGTTTTTAAGGTCAGGCTTGACAAAGCCCTGGCTGGGATGATTTAACTGGGAATTGGTCCTGCTTCGAGCAGGGGGTTGGACTAGATGACCCTCTGGGGTCCCTTCCAACCCTGATATTCTATGATTCTATGATCCTAGACCAGATTGTGGTGGCACATCTAGATGATATCTTAATTTTTTACAGTAGGCAAGCAGATCATGACCACATTATCTGTGAAGTTCTCACATGATTGTGCCGGCACAGGTTATATGAAAACTGGAAAAGTGTGTATTTGACCAATCATCCATTACATTTTTGGGGTTCATGCTGTCAGCAGACAAATACAAATGGACCCTCAGAAGGTATATGCAATTCAGGATTGTGCTGAGTTCCAGAGCATCTTAGACATCTGAAGGTTCATGGGGTTTGCCAACTTTTACAGGAGTTTTTTTTTCCACCCAAATGTCTTGAGGGTCACAGCCCCTATAACTTCCATCCTCCACAAACCTGCAAAGTTTCACTGGCCCCTGGAGGCCTAGCAGGCCTTTGAACATCTGAAGATAGCTTTCTTGTCTTCCCCAATGCAGGTCCACTCTGATTCTGACCAATCCTTTGTCCTTGAGGCTGATGTCTCTGATGTAGGGCAGTACTGTCCTACGAAACAGGGATTCAGCATGAGATGCATCCGAGTGCCTATTCTTCATGAAAACAAATCCCAGCCAAACATAATTATGAAATAGCAGACAAGGAGTTACCTGCCATCAAGGCTGGATTGAAGACTTGGCAACACTACCTCGGGGGGGGGGGGCAAACTCCCCATCCTAATCTTAACCAATCATAAAAATCTAGAATACCTATTATCTGCCAAGACGCTGAATCCTTACAATGCTTTGAGCAACCCTTCTTAATGATCCTCTCTTTAAACTCATAATATCATCTAAGGAGGCTCTCTCCAATACCACTTTGCCACTATTATTCCTGGGTCAACAATCTTGTCTATATCAATGGCTGCCTATGTGTCCCTGGTAGTTTCCCAAGGTTGAAAGTGCTGCACACAGATCATGACGCTCCTTGGGCAGGTCACTTTGGGCTATCATAGACTTTGCATTGTAGCCCACTCATTCTGGTGGCCACAAATGCAGGCTGATGTTTGGTCCTACGTCTGATCCTGTGACACCTGTGCTCAAATAAAACTACCCCTGAGTGGGCCTTTCAGCCTCCTGATGCCATCCAAAAACCCCTCCCAGCCCTGATCATGCATAACCTTGATTTCTATAGTGGAACTATCCAAAGCTGAAAGCAACAACACCATACTAACTATCATGAGCCAGCTTACCAAAAAGGCCTATTTTGTACCATACTCATGTCTCCTTACTGTGGAAACTACTGTGTGTCTTCTGGTTATACATATCTTCCACCTCCATGGCCTCCCCGACCATCTTAACACAGACTGTGCTCCTAGTTTGTATGCAGGTAGGAAGCTGATGTCCAGCCCCATACATGCACTGCATGCTACCCTCAGACAGACAGTCAATCGGGGTGGATCAACCAGGTACCCAAACAATACCTACACTGCTTCCTGAACCACTGTCAAAACAAGTGGGCTGCATTACTCCCACTTGCTAAATTTCCACATTGAAACATGCTTCTACCCAATCCAGCCCCATCTACTCCAACTATGGTTTGCATCCTTGCTTCCACCCTTCTGTTTACTCATTCCCAATGGTTTCCACTGCATCCAATCTAGTACAGATCATGGCAACCGAAAGGAGCACCTGGAAGTATCAAAGACATGCTACAAATGCCACCTTTTGGCAACACAGCCAAGAAGCCCCACCTTTAAAGGTAGGCCAGAAACTGTGGCTGTGCATAAAACACCTACAGACTGGCTAACCTGCACATAAATTAGAACATCATTATACAGGAACTTTCACAATTATTCAGCAGATCAATCCGTTGGCATTTGAATTACAGGTTCCTTGATCCTGGAAGATCCACCTAGTATTCCATGTCTCCCTTGTGAAGACTTTCCTTGACAATCCATTGCCTGGATGGCATAGGCCTCCTCCACCCTTGGTTCAAGTTCAAGACCATGAGGAGTACCTCATCCACAAGATCCTGCATTTCCAAATGTGCAGTGGGACTCTACTATCTGATTGACTGGGAGGGCTATGGGACCAAAGAACAATCTTGGGAGCCAGCTCATCATGTGCATGCCCCTGAAAAAGTACAGGCCTTCCACAGGAATCATCCTGAGAGGCCTTGCCCTGTAACATCCAGGAATCACTCTAGACAGCAGAGGGTGGTGTCAGGTCCGCAAGTCTCGAACCCACGTCTATTGGATTGCTAAGCAGGAGCCTTATCCTCTACATCACTAAGCTGCAAGTGCTGATGAGTAAACTATTGCTAATACCCTCCTCCCCCCACATCAGAAGCTACATCTGCTGACTCAGCAGGGTCAAATGACAATCGCAGACTGCTGATTGGACACCACCAAGTATAAAGATTCCTGTTCCTGTCCCATCCCTTGTCTGGGCCTGTTGCTGTCCAGACTTCTGAGATCAAGTCCTTGCTTACTTGCCTTGCTCCTATTCCTTGTCCCTGTTTCTGTTACCATGCCTGGTTCCTGCTTCCTCACTCTGACCCCAGTTTTGACACTTGCAAGGTCCCCACCAAGGGTCAAAGTCAGTTACTATGACCCTCATGCTACTCCTGGTTCCAATCAGTAGGTGAGACAGCCCACTTTACACACCCTGACAATATGTTGACTCCCAGCTTTTGTTTTTAATATATGCTATAAATATTATTGTTATGGATATTTTTATTTTTTAACTCTTAGAATTTGTAGTCAAATGTTGTTCAAAGCATGAACTAGTTGGAGGCAACTAAGTTTCAATTATATTTTGAAGACCTCTTCATTGAGCACTCCCTGCTCAGGAAACGAATATGTCATGGTTTCCAAGGAGAAAGTTTTAGAGTCTCATAGGCAGATCTTCAATTGTTGTAAATTGGTTCTGTTGATTTCTATGGAACAATGGTTGATTTATGCAATCTGAGGACCTGGCCCCAAAGTGGATTGTTTCCCCCTTGAGAATAAATAAGTGGGACATAAACAAAGGATAGTATATTCCTATTCTAATTTATGAACACATACGTACACTATGAACAAAGCCATTAGATGGCAAAAGCAAACCACATCTTTCAGTAAAAACTGACAGATATGTTATATAGGCACTTTCAGAATTTCAGAAAAACAGCTCCTTGTTCAAGATCCAGCCTGACTGCATCTCTGTGTCTGCTCCTTCTCCTTAGGTAATTTTTCCTACCATGTGTGGGATACTGGCCTTATATATAGCAGAGAAATTTGCTGTGCTACCCACCATATAGATCCCTTTGATCACTTGAAATGCTCTACAATTCCGTGCAAAAAAAAAAAAAAAGTTTCCAAACTTTAATTCTATCATTTGGATTGCCACTGCCTTGAGCAAGGCTAACCACCGTGTTGTCCACCACCATGTTGGTCTCTCATGGTGCAGTGCTAGAATAAACTACAAGTGCTAGTATAGAAGCTGCATCAATGCTTCCCGTCCCTGCAGAACTATCCCAGAATTCCTGTCTACCTTTCAGTGACAGCTTTGAAAGCTCAGAGCACTGGCTTTGTCACTTATCCCAGTCTGCTGCATGCAGGGGCCCAGCTGTTCTCAGCTCCACCCGGTACCCTAAATTACACACACACACCACTCAGAGGAATCACACTGTTGTGAGCTGCAGTGATATAAATCTCTAGCATAGAGGCACCCTCAATCTTGTGGTCATCATCATCATGGGAAATCCCAAAGGGATGTGACATCCTTACAAATCTTAAAGTGCTTAAAGTAGTCTGACTGTATATTCAGTTTATGTCCATCACTGGCAATTGTGTCAGGCCACTAAAGCTTTTGGGGGGCCTATGTGAGTGCTAGCCACGTAGTGGCATTCCTTGTTATACATGCTTTAGAATTCATCGGTTTTCTATTCTTATAAAAATATATCCATACTGTAGGGAGCCAGGATGGCTCCCCTCCAAACCAGAGTGTAAAGAGCCACCCTCTCAGCCTGAGTGGGCGGGGCCAGACCAACCTTACGCCAATCCGTGGAAGGGGAGGGGTGGGACAGGCAGTACAAAGGGCGGGGCCCTTTGCCCAGTGAGAGAAGCACCAGGAAGGGAGACAGACACAGGCTGCTCCCTCCAGACCCTGCTGCCGACCCAGGGGAGGCCCTGGGCCAGGAGGAACCTGACCGGGAGGAAGGCCTGTGGCGACCAGGACTGCCAGCCGCTGAGTACCTGGGGGAACTGGAGGGGCCTGGCTGTAACCCAGGCCAGCGTGAGCCCGACACAGAGGGGGAGCTGGAGCTGCCAGCAGCTGAATAACCTGATGAGCTGGGGGGACCAGAGAGGCCTGCTTGATAGACCAGGTAGGAAGTAGCTCAGGGGCAGAACTTCACCGTGGGGTGGGGGTGTATTTGGTCAGCGGGGCGCGGATGGCCCCCCACTGACCCAGCGGCGGGACCTTCGCCTCCTGCCACTGTCAGGGCCCTGGGCTGGAATGCAGTGGAGTTGGGTGGGCCTGCGTTCCCCTACCCCGGCCAACCTGCCTTGGGTAGCAGAATCGCACGCTGCAGACTTGGTGCAGGCGCTCCCCCCGGCTGGAGGGGCGCGCTGCAGACTCGGGCTGGCACACCTTTTCCGCTAATTCCCCCAGCACCTGAAAGGTATGACTAAGGCCTGCCTATGGGACCATAGCTCTCCATTGCCCCCTAGGGGCTCGGTGTACTGATTGAAACCTGTCACACATACCGTTAAAGCTGTACCAGTGCTGATGGAGGCCGCTGCTGGCTTTGGCTCCAAATAGCCTAGTTTCTCATTTTATCCTGTCACTTGATATGGAGCAGTTGACTGAGACAACGAAAATGTCAATCCGGTGTTCCTAAGCCTTCTTCGGTGCCCACGTTTCACTCCCATGCAGGGTTCGTGGAACTGGTTTTATATATCCGCAGCTTTGTAGCAACACTGATGGCATGATGTACCCACAGAGGCTGCTGAAGTGCTGAAAAATGGCAGTGGCTGCTGCTATATGAGTGTCCACATCTTTCGAGCATCCTTCAGCACTGTCTGTGATGGTGCCCAAATACTTGATGGTGTCACCTGCTTCATGTCCCATCCAGACAGATTAATATGTGTCACGTTAATTTTATATATTTAATCCATTTAATGTGTCTCAAGTTAAATGGATATGTTCATTCAGGCTGCCGTCTCATCTCCTAGTTTTTTTTCTCCCACTGTGACTCAAGGATATTGCTCTCTCACACCTTTGTTTTTTCCCCATCCTACCTCCTCTCAGCTCTTTCTTACCCACTTAGCACTTAACCTGTTGCCACTCTATCGTCTTTTATTCCTCCTCTCTTTTGAATGCCCCAAGAAACCATTCACCCTGGACTCCTCACCCTACCTGTGTCCCTGGGTCTCAATGGGCACAGCATAAGATTCATATTGGGATGCTTCCCCCTGTGAACTAATCTACTTTCATGTGTTTCTTAGAACATGAAAGGAATTAGTAGCCCTATGAAAAGGAAAAATGTCTCCCTTAAGAAAGGTGAAAGCTGATATAATATTCCTCCAGGAAACCAACCTCATTGAGTCTGAGACTCAAAAGCTTACATTTGGATAGGTGATGGCATTTTTTGTAATTACTTGGCTAATCTTATAAAAATATATCCATACTGTAGGGAGCCAGGATGGCTCCCCTCCAAACCAGAGTGTAAAGAGCCACCCTCTCAGCCTGAGTGGGCGGGGCCAGACCAACCTTATGCCAATCCGTGGAAGGGGAGGGGTCAATCCTGTTCAATAAAAAGCTGAACACACCAATCCTATCAACTGATAAAAACTCTTAATTAAGTTCATATCTCCAATGTCAATGCACTCTTGTTAACCTCTACACCCTCAAGAAAGATGATCCCTGGTTTTTCAATCAATTATTTTCAAAATTAATTGACCTCTCCCTAGAAAATTTGCTTATCGGGGGGGGGGGGGGACTTTGATAGACCTGCTTTTGGACAGACGGAGCAGACTCCAGCATTCTCAGTTCTCCTCTAGGCAGACCATTATTGTCCAGATGGAGGAACTGGGTGTAAAATACATGGAGGCTACAGCAGAATCTATACCTTTTCCTCATCCTCACATTCCATATACTCATGAATCAATTATTTTTTGGCATTGGGTAGCTTGGTGAGTTCTGTTCTTAATAAAAAAATATAAGTGATTGTGATCTCTGATCACACACCTCTGGTGTTGCAGCTCTCATCTCTTGAAAAACTAGGGCTACAAGAAGATGGAGGTTAAACTCCTCTTTCCGTCTCGACACACAGTTTAAAAAGTTTGGAGAACGAAATACAAATTTTCTTTGAGACTAATGGCAACCCCTCCATATCCAGAGTGACCTGGGACACTTTCATGGCATACTTAAGGTGCAGGATAATATCCTATTCTTCCCATAAAAATAGAGACAGGCAAACTGAGCTAGTGAATCATAGAATATCAGGGTTGGAAGGGACCTCAGGAGGTCATCTAGTCCAACCCCCTGCTCAAAGCAGGACCAATCCCCAACTAAATCATCCCAGCCAGGGCTTTGTCAAGCCTGACCTTAAAAATATCTAAGGAAGGAGATTCCACCACCTCCCTCGGTGAACTTAATGGAAAGGCTCAAGGAGGCAAATCTCAGCTGTGTTGATCCCCCCTTCTTTGGATAAATTCTGAGGGGTGACCAATCTCACACATGAAATTAATAAAATAACATCATTGCAGGCTGAATTTTCACTGAATACTAAAGCAGAAGTACTGGAAATCTGGCAATAAAGCTGGGAAACTACTACTGCCTAGTTTAGTGAATTCACTAAAAGCTAATATCCAACAATTCCCTCTGGTCTGAGCCAGCTATTTTGATAATACTATAAAAAAAGTATTTATGAACAATTCTCTAAATTCTCCCAATGCTTGCAATTAGAGAACTCCCTCCCCAATGATCAATTACTTGAGGAATACACCCCAAATCTGTAACTCCTCCGTCTAATAGAAAAGCAACAAATTTGGCTTGATTCCCCATAACGTACCTCTGAAATGATGGCTGCCCTAAGTGACATGAAATTGGGTAGGGACCCAGGACTATACAGCTTTCCAACTTAATTTTAGGCCCATTCAAAGACACCCTGGCACCCAAACTAGCTGAAGTATACACTCAGGCTTTTGATAGAGGCACTCTGCCCTCTTCAATAAATGAAGTCCTAACTCAGTCAAGCTGAAGGCTGACAAAGATGTCCAGGAAGTTGCTAGTGATGGACCAATATTGTTAATCAATTCTGATATTAAAATCCTAGCTGGGCAGTTAGAAAAAGTAATAAGTAACACAGTGCACCTGGACCAGGTGGATTTTAAACAAGAGACATGAGTCAGACAACACTTGTCGACTTATCAATGTATTGTTCTACTATCAAACCACCTCAAACCAGATGACATTTGTCACTGGATGCACAAAAATCTTTTGACAGGTTTAATAAGAAGTATTTGTTCAGCATGCTACAAAATTTGTATTTGGTTCCTCTTTATTTTCTGGATTAGACTTTTGTACTCCAATTCTAGCTCCCATATTGTACCCAATAACTACAACTCCCTCCTTACAATTTGCACTATGCTACTAGGAAGGTCTATGCCCTGTCCTATTTGATTTGGCCTTAAAATCACTGGCAATACAAATTAGAGTGCACCACGAGATCCAGGATATAAAAATAGGATCCCAAGAGACACAAATATGCTTATATGCAGATAATATACTTTTATTCATCACTATACCACTGCAGACCATCCCCAACATATTACAAACTCTTGAATGCTGGAGCACCCATGGGGAAAAATTAGTGGGTGCTCTGTACCCACCGGCAGCCAAGCTGCCCTCCCCCCGCCCCACCTCCTCCTCCTCCCCCCATGAACGCACCACGTCCCCGCTCCTCCACCTACCTCCCACTGCTTCCCACCTGGCTGCCGCCAAACAGCTGTTGAGGGAGGGGAAGTGCCAAAGAAGACTGGTAAGCCCGAAAACAGACCATCCATGAGGTTTGCGAGGAATCTATTGGCCTTGCTACCCGCCACCATCAGGACTGATTTGATAACAACAACACTGAGATTACAGCCCTTTTGGACCATAAGAGAAAAACTTTCTGCGACTGCCAAAACCAACCACTATCCAGTCAGAAGCAGAGCTCTTTCCATCAGCTCAAAACTGAAGTTCAAAGGGGGATCCGAGAAATCAAAAACAAAATATGGGAGGACAAAGCAAAATAAATCCAAACATTCGCTGATAGACATGATATGCAGAGATTTTTTGTGAGACAAAGACCCTGTACGGGCCAAGCTCATGTGGCCTCATACCTCTGAGATCTGAAGATGGTAGTAGCCTTCTTAAAGATAACAAATCCATCAAAGAGAACAGGAAGGAACACTACCAAAAGCTTCTAAATTGAGAATCGACTGTGACTGATGCACCATCGACTCCATCCCTTAGCACCCAATCTGGGAAACTTTTGCCAACCCACCGACACCTAAGGAGGTTTTCAAAGCAATTAAACAAATGAAGAACAACAAAGCACCAGGTCCTGATGGCATACCAGCTGAAGTACTGAAAGTTGGGGGGAAATACTGACTAATAAGCTTCACTTGCTGCTTCTCAAAATCTGGGACACCAAAGAAATCTCTGCAGACTTACGTAATGCTAACATCATGACCATTTTCAAAAAGGGAGACAGGGCCAACTGAGATAACTATTAAGGCATTGTTTTCCTCTCAGTCGCTGGGAAGATTCTTGGTAGAGTCTTACTGAATCAACTGCTCCCTCTTGCAGAGGAAGTACTTCCAGAGTCTTAGTGTGGCTTCAGACCATCATGAGGCACAACTAACATGATATTATCAGCGAGGGAGATCCAGGAAAAATGTCAAGAACAACATCAGGAGCTGTATATGGCCTTTATTGATCTGACCAAAGCCTTTGACTCTGTCAACCTTGAGGCTCTGTGGAAAATCATGTCAAAGTTTGGTTGCCCAAGCAAATTTATCATTGTAAGACTCCTCCATGACCAGATGACTGCCTCCATCCTGTGCAGTGGCTCTACCTCTGAGCCCTTTGTCATCCGAACTGGCGTAAAACAAGGTTGTGTACTGGCACCAACCCTTTTCTCCATTGTCTTAGCAGGCATGAAAACAGTAAACAAAGACCATCTACCACAGGGCATTGGCATCCAATATCGGATTGATGGCAACCTCTTCAACCTTTCTTGTCTCCGTGCCAGAACTAAAGTAATATCGGCAACAATAACTGAACTCCAGTACACATATGATTGTGATGTAGTTGCACACTCAAAGAAGGATCTTCAAACAGCCCTTAATTGCTTCTCTGAAGCTTACAAAAGCTTAAGGCCAACTCAGAACACAGCAAAACAAAAGTTCTCCAACAGCGAGTCCCCGCTCAATCATCAGACCCAGCAAGGAAGATCTACATAGACAAAGAAGAACTGTAAAATGTAGAATACTTTGCCTATCTTGGCAGCCATCTCTCACAGAGGGCAGACATAAATGTCGAGTTTCAGCACAGAATTCACTTTGGCAGACTGTCTTGCCAGGTATTCAACAATCACAACATCAGAACACATACTAGACTTTTAGTTTATAAAGCGGTGGTAATCCCAGCTCTCTTCTACGGCTGTGAGACTTGGGTGACCTACAGAAAACAGCTGAAAAACCTGGAACACCAGCAACAGCACTTTCTTTGGAAGATCCTAAACACAAAGTGGGAGGATTATTGCACTAATGTCAGTGTCCTCACAGAGGCCAACATCTTCAGTGTTCGGGCCCTGATTATCCAGCACCAGCTGAGGTGGAACGGGCACTGTGTGCGCATGCCTCATGTATGCTTACCGAAATAATTGCTGTATGCCCAACTCACCAAAGAAGAAAGGAAACTGGGAGGCCAAAAGAAATGCTTTAAAGACACTCTCAAGATAAACATCAAGAGTTGTGGCATCGACACCACACACTGGGAAACGATAGCCCAGGACAGGGATAACTGGCGAAGACTTGTCAGAGAGGGAATGTCCACTTTTGAGGAAAATCTCCTTGCCCTGATTGCAGAAAAATGCCAGGAAAGACAACTGTCACGGAGCAATCACGGCCCAACCCTGTCTTCTAACACCATCTACAATGTCTGCGAATGAGCCTGTGGCTCAAGAACCGGACACCTCAGTCACCAAAGGACCCATGAAAAATAAAACCTGTGAAAGAGATCATCCTCAACCTTGAGGGATCGCCGACGACGATATCCTTAATCTTGCACTCTCCCGGCCTATATATATATATGCATCCACAGATATAAATTTGGCTCTAGATATATGGTCCCTGTTTTTGGAAGCATCAAATTGGTTAAATTCCCCATCAGGAAGCCTTTTGTTCAATGCTCTCACAAAACCCTAGACCCCTCTAATCTCCTCAACCCATCCCATCCCTCCCTCCTCAACCCATCCCCTCCTTTTCTCCCTGTCCTCTTTCTCTTATCATTCCTCTCCTATTCTCTTTACTTACCTGTCAGGCTGTTCTCTGGTCTTCTTTTTACTGTCAACTTTGCATTTTATGTTCTGCTTATATCTTTATCTGAAAGAGAATAATTCCGGGAATTAGTTTATTATCTTACTTTACAAAGAACCCTAAACTGGTGCCAAATAACAAAATGACCATTATTATATAATTGTACAGGCAAATATTTTTAACTAGTCAAATATCCTTTGTTAGATTATTATTTTAATGAAGCAATTGATAATTAAGAAGTTTTATCTTACTTACCTTGCTGTAAAATCTGATATTGACTTTCTACTCCAGGTTAGATACCTTTCTTCTCTTTGTTGTCTTTGCTGTTTATGTTAGCTGTGCTAGAATAAACATTAAAGAATAAAGAAAGAAAGAAAACAAATGATCTTGAAGAATTTCTGTCTAAGTTTTGAGGGCATGTTTGCCACCGTAATTAAAACAAAACAAATAACTTCCAAGTAAAGTGAATGAATTGATAACTAAATGAGAATTGGGAATTTGCACATGCTGATGCTGAAAATGGAAATCTGAAGAGATTTCTGATGGATGGGGAGAAAGAATGGACCCCAATTTTATTAAGCATTCTAATTATTTGAGAGTCCCTGAACTTTAGAAAACAGACTCTAAAACAGACATATGGAGCCGTGAGTTTTATGCTTCTGTGCTCTAGAATTGAAATGTATTTAAATAACCAGTTCCCCTAAGGAAATGGGATAAATCACTTCTAGATTCAAATAACTGTCACTTAAGAATTAAATTTCCTATGCTACTTCCTGCAAGATTAAAGCCAGCTTTTAGTTTTTCAAAGAGACATTTAGGTTGAAATTTTTAATGTGCAGAAGAGATTTTAATCCACCCTGCATAGATCCTGACCTGCAGTGGCGGATTCAGAATTAGTGGAGCCCTGTGCTCAGCTTCATTTTTGGGGGCCCTTTTTGGGACCCAGCCACGAAAAAGAACATTCTCTCTTATCTCCCCCCCTTGCCCTCTTTTTCATTTTTTTTTCTTCATCCTCCTCTCAGTAATAGGAAGTAAAGGAAAATAAAGTGAGTGTTTTTGTAGTCTAACTTATTTTTTCCCCAGAGCACTTGAAAATCGCTGAGAGTCTCGGCGGACCACTTAATGGTCTTTCCAAATATTGTTTGTACCATTAGCTAACTATTGTAAAGCGCTTTGGATAAGAATGCTTTATAAAAAAAATGTAAAAAGACATTGGGGTGAGGGGTCTGGCCAGGATTTAGGGTGTGGGAGGGGGCTCAGGGCTTGGGGTGCAGGGTATGGGAGGAAGTTAAGGTGCAGGAGCAGGCTTGGGGGTTGGGGTACAGGGTCTGGCTATGAGTTAGGGTGCGGAAGGGGGTTCAGGGCTGGGGCAGGGGCAAGGGGTTGGGGTGTGGAGCGCTTACCTGTGGCAGCTGCTATTTGGTGCAAGGGGTGCAGGTGGGAATGTGGGGGGGGTGCAGGAGTCAGGGTGGGCAGGGGGTTGGGTGTGTGTGAGGGGGTGCAGGAGTCAGAGGTGGAAGTGTGTGAGGGGGTGCAGGAGTCATGGCTGGGGGTGCAGGGTCTGGGAGGGAGTTAGGGTGAAGGAGCGGGCTGGGGATTGGGGCAGGAGGTCGGGTTTGGAGCGCTTACCTGAGGCAGCTCCCATTTGTGAGAGGGGTGCCGGTGGGAATGTGGGTGGTGGGTGGTGAAGGAGCTCCCGTTTGGTGCTCAGGGTGGAGGTGGGGATGTGGGGGGTGCAGGAGTCAGGGAGGGCAGGGGTCTGTGTGTGTGTGAGAGGGGTGCAGGAGTCAGGGCTAAGGGTGAGGGCTGGGGTTGTGGGAGTGTTCCCTGCCTCACCCTAGCCCCCTGACCTTAGTGGCTCATGGCAGGTGTCTGGGGGTTGTATGTGTGTGGGGAATGCTGGGGCCCCGCCTTTGCTCTGCCCTGCCCCGATTCCACCCCGTTCCCCAAGGCTCCGCACTCACCTCTTCTCCACCTCCTCCCCCCAAGTGTGCTGTGGCCCCGCTCCTCCCCCTCCCTCCTGGAGTGACCTGAGTGCTGATAAACAGTTGTTTGGTGGCGGGGGGAGTGCTGAGAGGGAGAGGTAGGAACATGGTGTTTGGGGGAGGAGGGCAAGGGAGGAGCTTGGCTGCCCAGTGCTGCGGATCCTGCAGTAGGAGCCCCAGGAGCTGGCAGGACAAAGCTTCTGCCCCCACAGCTGCCCAGCCCTGGGGCCCCCTGACATTGGGGGTCCCATGCCAGGGCACCCTGTATTTACTGTAAATCCACCTCTCCTGACTTGGAATCTGAGCACTTAATGACATAGGAAACAGGATGATTTGAAAATGTTTACCTGCTGATAAATGCTTTACTGTATGTTTCTCTTAAGAGTCAGGTAATTCTGTTCACTCTCTTTAGTGAATTTAATCCTTTTAAAATATCATAGTTGCTTTAAGTCTTGTTTTATCACCTATCTTCATTTTGTAGTGGCTACTGAACTCTTACTTTCATGGTAAAGAATGGCAATGATTCTCTTGTTCATATTTGCTGTTTGTGTGTGGCAGATAGCATGTTAAAGACTATCTTACTGTTCTGGGCATCTGACTTTCCTCCCCATCTTTCTCCTGTGGTGATCTTTCATCCCATGAGAGCCATTTGAATCTCTCTTTGTAGAGGACAGAAAGAAGGAAGTCAATGATTCTGACATCTTTAAGACGTCTGATTGTATTTAATATGATTATATTATTCAGATTAAAAACTGTACATGCATAGGACAGTAAATATATTTTCTGAGACTTTATCTACTAGTTACAAGATTTGATAAGAGAGAGAGGCACATGAGGAACATCAGAGAGATCTAACCAAGCTAGGTGAATGGTCAACCTGATGGCAAATGAAGTTCTGTTTTGATAAATGCAAATAATGCACATGAGAGCAAAACATTTCAACTCCTGCTATATATGCAGGGTTCTAAATGAACTGTATCAACTCAGGAAAGGGATTTGGGTGCCATCATGGACAGCTTAATGAAGATCTCTGCTAAATGTGCAGCTGTGGTCAAAAAAGCAAAACGAGGCATAAGAAATGAGATTGAGAATAATATACTAAATATTATAACCTCTTCATATAAATCAATATTGCGCCCTCATCTGGTATATTGAGTGACATACAAGTTACCCCATATCAAAAAGATTATTTCAGAGTTAGAGAGTGTTCAGAAGAGGATGATGAGAATGCTCAAGGGCATGGAAAAAACTCTAATGTGAAGACAGATTGAGAGGAATTGTTTATTTTAGAAAGAAGACTAATAAGAGGGACATAATTATATAAAAATAGTGAATCGTAGAGAAGATAGATCAGGAGTATCTGTTCTCCATGTCTCTGAATATAAGAACAAGAGGACATTCAATGAAATTAAAAAGTAGCAAATTCAAAACCTATACAAGGAAATACTTTTTCATACCACACATACTTTGACTGTGGAATTCATTACCACAGGAAGCTGTTGACACTAAGAGTTTAGCAAGATTCAAAAAGGGATTAAACATTTATATGGATAACAAGACTATCATTAATGATAAAAATGGAGAATATATTAACTATCTTATTGCAGGGTTTCTGCCAATCTCAAATGACTGAAGATTAGGATAAGACCTATATCTGTCTCCTGTGGAGTTCTTACATTATCATTCAAAGCATCCAGTGCTGGCCAGCATTGAAGACAGAATACTGAATTAGATGGACTTTGGGTCTCAACCAATACAGAAATTCACATGTTGCTGTTTTTATATGTGTCAAGGTTCCTCCCCCACTCTGAACTCTAGGGTACAGATGTGGGGACGTGCATGAAAACCTCCTAAGCTTACTTTTACCAGCTTAGGTTAAAACTTCCCCAAGATACAAATTAATTTTATCCTTTACCCTTGGAATATCCACTGCCACCACCAAACTCTAATTGGGTTTACTGGGAAACGTAGTTTGGACATATCTTTCCCCCCAAAATCCACCCAACCCTTGCACCCCACTTCCTGGGAAAGGTTTGGTAAAAATCCTCACCAATTTGCATAGGTGACCACAGACCCAAATACTTGGATCTGAGAACAATGAAAAAGCATTCAGTTTTCTTACAAGAAGACTTTTAATAGAAATAGAAGTAAATAGAAGTAAAGGAATCGCCTCTGTAAAATCAGGATGGTAGATAGCTTACAGGGTAATTAGATTCAAAACATAGAGAATCCCTCTAGGCAAAACCTTAGGTTACAAAAAAGACACACAGACAGGAATAGTCATTCTATTCAGCACAGTTCTTTTCTCAGCCATTTAAAGAAATCATAATCTAACACATACCTAGCTAGATTACTTACTAAAAGTTCTAAGACTCCATTCCTGTTCTATTCCCGGCAAAAGCAGCATACCGACAGACACAGACCCTTTGTTTCTCTCCCTCCTCCCAGCTTTTGAAAGTATCTTGTCTCCTCATTGGTCATTTTGGTCAGGTGCCAGCGAGGTTACCTTTAGCTTCTTAACCCTTTACAGGTGAGAGGATTTTTCCTCTGGCCAGGAGGGATTTTAAAGGGGTTTACCCTTCCCTTTATATTTATGAAACGCCCCCCAAATCTCAGCTAGGGTGAAACGCTGGCTGGGATTTCTTCCTGGAACTCTAGGAAAAACAGAGTTAATAAGACACATGCATCTCTAAATATACTACCAAGTACATAAAGACTAACAATATTTTCCACATCTCAAGGACGATTTTAACCAGTTGATTCTGGGAAACTTTCACGGGAGAGTGCATCAGCCACTTTGTTAGAAGCTCCTGAGATGTGTTGGATGTCGAAATCAAAATCTTGGAGAGCTAAACTCCACCAAAGAAGTTTTTTGTTAGTTTCCTTGACGGTGTGAAGCCACTTCAGTGCAGCATGGTTGGTTTGCAGGTGGAAACGCCGTCCTCAAACATATGGGCGTAGCTTTTCCAGAGCATAGACAATGGAGTAACATTCTTTTTCACTGACTGACCAGTTGCTTTCCCTCTCAGACAGTTTTTTGCTGAGAAACACTACAGGGTGGAATTCTTGATCAGGTCCTTTCTGCATTTTAACTGCCCCCACACCACGCTCGGACGCATCTGTGGTTACTAGGAACGGTTTGTCAAAGTCTGGGACCCTTAGTACAGGGTCAGACATGAGTGTCGCTTTAAGCTTGTTAAAGGCCTTCTGACACTTTTCGGTCCACTGAATGGCATTTGGCTGTTTCTTTTTGGTTAGGTCTGTCAGTGGGGTGGCAATTTGGCTGTATTGCGGTACAAATCGTCTGTAATAACCGGCCAAGCCTAAGAAGGATTGAACCTGTTTCTTTGACTTTGGGATAGGCCACTTTTGGATAGCATCCACTTTGGCCTGTAGGGGGCTGATAGTTCCTTGACCCACCTGGTGTCCAAGGTAAGTCACTCTGTTTAGGCCTATTTGACACTTCTTAGCCTTAACAGTTAGTCCTGCCTCCCTTATGCGCTCAAGGACTTTCTGTAGATGTTCCAGGTGGTCTGCCCAGGAATCCGAAAATATGGCCACATCGTCAAGGTAGGCGACTGCATATTCTCCTAATCCCGCTAGGAGACCATCTACAAGTCTTTGGAAGGTAGCGGGTGCATTTCGCAGCCCGAAAGGGAGGACATTAAATTCATACAGCCCGAGATGTGTGGTGAAGGCTGACCTTTCCTTGGCAGATTCATCTAGCGGTACCTGCAAGTACCCCTTGGTTAAGTCCAAGGTAGAGATGAACTGGGCCCGTCCCAGTTTCTCTAATAGTTCATCTGTGCGTGGCATTGGATAGTTGTCTGGGCAAGTTACAGCATTTAGCTTACGGTAGTCCACACAAAAACTTATTTCCCCATCTGGTTTGGGAACTAGAACCACTGGAGATGCCCATGCACTTCCAGAGGGGCGGATTACACCCATCTGTAACATATCCTGGATCTCCCGTTCTATAGCAGTTTTAGCTTGAGGAGACACCCAGTAAGGTTGGACTTTAATTGGGTGAGCATTACCTGTGTCAATGGAGTGGTATGCCCATTCAGTCAGTCCTGGGGTGGCTGAGAACGTTGGCGCATAGCTAGTGCACAGCTCCTGGATCTGCTGTCGCTGCATACGCCCAAGGGTCATGGAGAGGTTCATCTCTTCCACACCACCAGCACTTTTCCCTTCATAGTAGATAACTTCAGGCCACTCAGCGTCATCTCCTCCCTGGGCTGTAAACTGACAAAACTTTAATTCTCTGGAATAAAAGGGCTTTAGAGAATTAATATGGTACACCTTAGGCTTTCGGTTGGAGGTGGGGAATGCTATGAGATAATTAACAGCTCCCAGGCGCTCCTGGACCGTGAATGGCCCTTCCCATGATGCTTCCATTTTATGGGCCTGGAGCACCTTTAAGACCATGACCTGGTCCCCTACTTTGAAGGAACACTCTCTGGCATGTTTATCATACCAGGTTTTTTGCTCTTTTTGAGCATCCTGTAAGTTTTCTTTAGCAAGGGCTAAAGAGGTTTGGAGGGTGTTTTGTAGGTTGGTTACAAAGTCCAGCATGTTAGTTCCTGGAGAAGGTGTAAATCCCTCCCATTGCTGCTTCACCAACTGTAAGGGCCCCTTAACCTCACGGCCATATACAAGTTCAAATGGGGAAAACCCTAAACTGGGGTGTGGTACAGCTCTGTAGGCAAAGAGCAACTGCTGCAACATTAGGTCCCAATCATTGGAGTGCTCATTTACGAATTTACGTATCATGGCCCCCAAAGTTCCATTAAACTTCTCCACCATGCCATTTGTTTGATGGTGGTAAGGAGTGGCAACCAAGTGATTTACCCCATGAGCTTCCCAAAGGTTTTCCATAGTTCCTGCCAGGAAATTAGTCCCTGCATCTGTGAGGATGTTGGAGGGCCAACCTACCCTGGCAAAAATGTCTGCTAGTGCCTGGCATACGCTTTTAGCCCTGGTGTTCCTTAGAGCTACTGCTTCCGGCCATCAGGTGGCAAAATCCATGAAAATCAGTATGTACTGCTTTCCTCTGGCTGTCTTTTTCGGAAAAGGACCCAGAATATCCACAGCTACTTGCTGAAATGGAACTTCAATGATGGGGAGTGGCTGGAGAGGGGCTTTGACCTGGTCTTGGGGTTTTCCCACTCTTTGGCATACTTCACAAGACCAGACATAGGTAGAAACATCCTTGCCCATTCCCTCCCAGTGGAATGACCCCCCCAAATGGTCTTTGGTCCTGTTCACCCCAGCATGGCCACTAGGGTGATCGTGGGCTAAGCTCAAGAGCTTGGCCCGGTATTTAGTTGGAACTACCAACTGTCTCTGAGGATGCCAGTCTTCCTGGTGTCCCCCAGAAAGAGTTTCCTTGTATAAAAGTCCTCTTTCTACAACAAACATGGATTGATTAGAAAAGCTGAGAGGCGGTGGGTTGCTCCGTGCCGCCGTCCAAGCTCTCTGGAGGCTTTCATCTGCTTCCTGTTCGGTCTGGAACTGTTCCCTTGATGCTGGAGACATCAGTTCCTCATTGGATTGTGGACCTATGCGTGGTCCCTCTGGAAGCGATGTAGGGGATGGGGCTGTTTCCATTGACTGTGAACCGCTTTCCGCTGGTGCACTATGTTGGGGTTCAGGCTCCAGCTGAGCCTCTTGTGTAGGGTTATCGGCTGCTGCCGGTTCAGGTTCGGTGGGGCCCTCTGATGGTGAGGTTGCAAGTACTGGATTCAGTGCGGACATGCGGTCTGGTGTTGGTTGTTCGGCTGGTTCCGGTTCTGGGACTGGTTCTGTCTGGGTCTCTGGGACTGGATCCACTACTTCTGTTGCAGACATTGGCCTGGGGTCCGGGTCCATCACCTCTGACTGGGTCTTGATAGAAGTTTCCGGAACAGAGCTAGGCCTCACGGCTTGTTTAGCCTGGCTACGGGTGACCATTCCCACCCTCTTGGCCTGCTTCACATGACTGGCCAAATCTTCCCCCAACAGCATGGGGATGGGATAATCATCATAGACTGCAAAAGTCCACGTTCCTAACCATCCCTGGTACTGACAGGCAACTTGGCTGTAGGCAAATTGAAAGAGTTGGACTTGAAGGGTTGAATCGTCACTTGGATCTCTGGGTTGATTAAATTGGGGTCCACTAAGGAAGCATGGATAGCTGACACTTGTGCTCCGGTGTCCCTCCACACGGTGACCTTCTTCCCGCCCACACTCAGTTTCCCTCCGCTCCAAGGGTATCTGGGAGGTATCTGGGCCTGCGGACCTCTGGTGTGATTCCGGTGCAATGAACTGTAATCTGTTGGGGTTCTTGGGGCAGTTGGCCTTTACATGCCCCAGCTCATTACATTTAAAACATCGTCCAGCTGATGGGTCACTGGGGTGAGGTGGGTTGCTGGAGAACGGGGTGGTGGGACGATAAGGGGTCTGGAGGGTTCTTTGGGAGGTAGGTGGGGCCTTGGGCAGCCCCCGGTAATAGGGTGTGGTCTGGGGTTGTCCCTTCTGGTCTCCGCTCCAACTGCAACCAGTTTTCTTCTTCTCTGCCACCTCCACCCATCTGGCTCCAATCTCTCCTGCCTCAATTACAGTTTTGGGTTTCCCATCTAGGATGTATCTTTCTATTTCCTCAGGAACACCCTCTAAGAATTGTTCCATTTGCATTAGAAAGGGCAAATTTACTGGAGATTCAACACTTGCTCCTAATATCCAGGCAACCCAATGTTTCACAATGTGGTAGGCATGTCGGGTAAATGACACGTCTGGTTTCCACCTTAGAGCTCTGAACCTCTGATGAGAATGCTCGGGTGTTATCCCCATTCTGACTCTCGCCTTGGATTTAAACAGTTCATACTTGTTCATGTGTTCTTTAGGCATTTCAGCCGCCATCTCAGCTAAGGGTCCACTGAGCTGTGACCTCAGCTCTACCATGTATTGGTCGGTAGAGATGCTGTACCCAAGGTAGGCCCTTTCGAAGTTTTCTAAGAAGGCCTCAGTATCATCACCTGCCTTGTAGGTGGGGAACTTTCTGGGATGGGAAGTGGTACCTGGAGAAGGATTGCTAGGGTTTGTTGGTATATTCTGCTGAGCCTTTACCTTCTCCATCTCCAGTGCATGCTTCCTCTCTTTTTCCTTCTCCTCCTCCACATGCTTCCTCTCTTTGTCCCTTGCCTCCATTTCCCTCCTGTTGGCAGCCTCCTGTACCTCCTTCTCCAGCCGCATGAGTTCTGTCTGTCTTTCATGTTCCTTTTGTTTTTCCTCAGCCTGAAATCTGGCTAATTCCAGCTTTTGTTGTGCCGTGGATTCTGTCATCCTAACCTCTCTATTTTTAACTAACTTTACACCCGAGGTTTAGAAATAAACAAACAAAACTTGGCTGTAAAATTTTGCTGTGCTGGAATAGAATACCTATTCTCTGATAGTGATTGTCAACCTACAGAAAAAGACAATTCCCTTTGTCTCTGCTCTGGCCCCAAATCAAAGCAAAAAACCTCCAACTACTTGGAAACCTACTTACCAGCAGACCAAAGGAAAAAAAAAATCCTTTCAAACATGTGCTCCTTGTAAAAAAAAAAAATCAAATCAAAATCCTAAAGAAAAGCCCCTGCCACTTTTGTCTCCAGGCAAATGGGTAGAACACCCCCCCACACACACACACACCATTTACTTTTAGGGAAAAAAAGAAAAAAAACTTCTGATTTATCAAGACTGTGAATTTCCCTGCAGGAGGTTAAGTATCCTGCCTCCAGGCAAAGAAAACCTGCAGTTCACAAAGATAATCCCCTTTTTTCTCTGCTCTTGCCCCAAAGCAGAGAAAAAACTAGCTGCTTTCCAGCAGCTCCAAAGGAAAAAAAAAATTCCTTTTTAAAATCTGTATTTCTAGTTAAAAAAAAATCTCAAATTGATCTCAAAATGATTTCAGGTTAATCCCACCGCTCTGCCACCATGTCAAGGTTCCTCCCCCACTCTGAACTCTAGGGTACAGATGTGGGGACGTGCATGAAAACCTCCTAAGCTTACTTTTACCAGCTTAGGTTAAAACTTCCCCAAGGTACAAATTAATTTTATCCTTTGCCCTTGGAATATCCACTGCCACCACCAAACTCTAACTGGGTTTACTGGGAATTGTAGTTTGGACACGTCTTCCCCCCAAAATCCTCCCAACCCTTGCACCCCACTTCCTGGGAAAGGTTTGGTAAAAATCCTCACCAATTTGCATAGGTGACCACAGACCCAAACCCTTGGATCTGAGAACAATGAAAAAGCATTTAGTTTTCTTACAAGAAGACTTTTAATAGAAATAGAAGTAAATAGAAGTAAAGGAATCGCCTCTGTAAAATCAGGATGGTAGATAGCTTACAGGGTAATTAGATTCAAAACATAGAGAATCCCTCTAGGCAAAACCTTAGGTCACAAAAAAGACACACAGACAGGAATAGTCATTCTATTCAGCACAGTTCTTTTCTCAGCCATTTAAAGAAATCATAATCTAACACATACCTAGCTAGATTACTTACTAAAAGTTCTAAGACTCCATTCCTGTTCTATTCCCGGCAAAAGCAGCATACCGACAGACACAGACCCTTTGTTTCTCTCCCTCCTCCCAGCTTTTGAAAGTATCTTGTCTCCTCATTGGTCATTTTGGTCAGGTGCCAGCGAGGTTACCTTTAGCTTCTTAACCCTTTACAGGTGAGAGGATTTTTCCTCTGGCCAGGAGGGATTTTAAAGGGGTTTATCCTTCCCTTTATATTTATGACAATATGCCTTTTCATTTTTATCCTTTTTAATATACCTCTTCTTTGCTCACGAAAGCTTATTCTCAAATAAATTTGTTAGTCTCTAAGGTGCCACAAGTACTCCTTTTCTTTTTGCGAATACAGACTATCATGGCTGCTACTCTGAAACCTCTTCTTTGACTGGAGATCTTGGGGTGGGGGTTCGTGTCTCAGTGAGATTTTTATCATGGATTTGAGCCCCACTTTATTTTTTAACTTTATATGTTGGGGTGTAGTGGAGACGTAGTTTATAAGTCATTGTTGAAGTTACATGCTTTTGCCACGCATGTAACTGATTTGATACTGATTTGTGTTGGTCTTCAGAATAAATTTAATTCATCTGTTCTCCAAAAAGATACTTCTCCTTAAACCTTAAAAGAGTTTCTGATGTTCTGTATCTGGGCCCCTTTCACATTGAGGAATATTAATTTGGCCTTAAAATATGGCCATATGAAAGAGAACACAGTAATGCTTAAGACATGTATGACTGATAGTTGTATACTTACACAGCAATGAAATAATAAAGCTTGTTATCAGTTGTATTAGAGGTCACACTGGAGGATCATAATGAGTCCTAATGATCTAATTATCAAGATTCTGCAAGACTTCATTTTCTGCTCTATGATATGTGATTATCTGTGTCACATATTGAAAATAATAAGACGGCAATTGCCATTCGAAAGAGATTCCAATGTCATTTTCCACTTCATTTCCTCTTAATAATAATAATAATAATAAGTATTATTATTATTATTTATTATTAATAATAAAAACTTCTACACCCTTTTCCTTCAGGCACCCTGTAGAATTAAAGCAGTAGTAATTTAAAATGGCAGTTTCATTTGTCAGCGTATATTCTATTTCTCTTCCTGGAATAGGGTGTAACAAAGAGTTGTGTTTCAAATTATTTAATTAATGTGATGTGGTAACGAATTTTAAAGAAAACTTACTACTTTGGAAGTGTAGTTTGGCTAAAATCCGCCTTCTTCTTGAGGACAAATGCTGCAAATGAGATGTAAAAATATTTTTGAACAGTTAAGCAAAAGTTTTATGCTACACAAATATATTCCTCTCTATCAAAGCCTTCTGGAACTAGTGGCTACACAAATATAAAATAAAGAACAGATGGCAGTTTTTGTCTGGGGGCTCATAGTCCTTAATAGACTGCTCAAACAAAGCTTTGAAAGGCTCCAAGCCTTTATAGCTCAGTTATAAAAGAAATATATTTCAAAAGAAGAAAATTGCATCACAATGACCATGTTAGTTTGTTACAAATCCTATCAACATTTACCACTACACACACACACATTCTCTGTCTCTCTCTAACTAAATTAGGAGAGGAATGGAACATGAAGAGAGAAATATTAAAATTAGTAAATAAGCGGAAAAGCTATAAGTGGTATTGAGCATCTTCTGTTCCCCTTGTTTTTTCCTAGGGAAGTATTTTCCCCACAAACTACTTACCTGTGTACTGATGTTACTAGCATAAGTTGAAAAATATGTGTCCACAGCTGTACAGCAAGCTCCATTTCTCAGGAAACAAAGGGTCACTGCCCCCTTCTATGATGTATATCTATTCCAAGAAGAATATAGGATTGGAAGGGATCTCCTGGGTCATCAAATCCAGTCCCTGCTATAATTCCATTATATAATCCCATTCATAAATTATCAAACTACATTTGAAAACTTGTTAGGTTGTTTGCCCTTATTACTCCTTTTAGAAAGCTGTTCCAGAACATCATTACTCTGATGGTTAGGCACCTTCTTCTAATTTCTAGTCTTATTCATGACCAGTTTATACCCACTTGTTTTTGTTCCAACATTATCCTTGATCTTAAATAGCTCTTCTTTCTCCCTGGTGTTTACCCTACCAGTATATTTATAGAGCACTATTGTATCCCCTCTGTGCGTCATTATTCTGGAGGAAATAGAAAGTTGCAGCCAAAGTTGTCTAGAAGTGAAGTTTGCATTACCACTATGAGCCAGCTTCTCCATGTGGTTTACCTTCTGTGGTCTGGTAGATTTTATAATATAATTAACATTATTTAATTGGTCATACTGGGGTTTCCATGTTCCCCAATGGGGATGCATATGAGCATCTAGGATGTAGGGTTCCCAAGGACTATAATTAGGAAAGTATCAGAGGAGTAGCCATGTTAGTCTGTATCCACAAAAACAAGATACATCTGAAGAAGTGGGTTTTTTACCCACATAAGCTTATACCCAAATAAATCTGTTTGTCTTTAAGGTGCCACCAGACTCCTAGTTGTTTTTATAGTTAAGACCATAGAGAAGACATCAGTGCTAGGGAATTAGGAAGATAGCACGTGAAGGAGCTAAGGGGTGGGGTTGTGAAGTGGATTTCCCAGCTACCATCCCTGCCCAACTCACATTGCCTACCCAGTTTCCAGTTGCAATAACCAGCCTGGTTCCCTAGTCACTGCTTGCATAGTTTCCATGATCTCTACATCATTATCCACTGAATTTTAATGTGTATTAGTTTTGGGGGGATGTGGAGGAGATATGTAAAAAAAAAAAAAAGAAAAAGAAAATGGAACTAGGCAGCAATACAGGGGAACTGGGCTAAGAACTATAGCTGGAGTGGTGGACAGACCAAAGAGACCCGGGAGTTAGCAGGGAGTCCCATTGACCAGCCCTACTCCCAGGTCCCGTTTGTCGTAGCTTGAGCCTCCTATACACATTGTAAGGTTTACCAACATCAGTGCATCCGTCCAGTTCATCACAATCACACCAAAATACATAACCTTAATTCTGGCCTCACACTCTTATGTACAAATAACATTTTACAGACTTATATGGGGAATGTATCTTAAGCTGGTTGAAATCAGAGTTAAGGTTGTACATTTAAGTGTGAATATGAGAAACTGGGGTCCTGGTTTAGGAGTTACACAGGTGTAAAAGTGAAGTAACAGTGGTGAATCATACACTGGATGTGTGCAGTGTGGGTGGTTTTACACTGGAACTGAAACTGAGCTTTTGGTAGAGTTGTTGGCTCTGATTTTCTGTTATGCTGGAATTAGCCACATACTAGCAGTACAAAGCATCCCTGAATGTCAATAGATCTAGCCAATGAACAATTGCCACGGCATAAGGAATCCTTAAATGACATAGATCTGTCATCACAACTCTGTGTCATCACATCATTCACTGTGCGCTCTGGCTGCTGGCATAGGGGTTGGGCATGGGGAAAGGGGAATGGGGCTTCCTTATAACTTTTTGAAATGGTGTCCACGTCTGAGCGCTGTAATCTGTCCTGGGGATGACCCAGCTTCCTCTGTAGCTCAGAATTAGGGTACATAAGGGGGATTTAACGCCACCCTTTACACCTTCCCTCTCAGATTTATGCCAAGAACTCCACAGCCACATTGGTGAAATAGTTCCGAGATGTATTTGAGTGTATTGGTGGTGTTTATGTGGTTTATTTGGAAAGATGTGAGATGAAATTGGTGTGTATATTAACATTGGATTAACTGGTAATTTCCTTTATATTTGATTGTGTTGGTAGGTAATTAGTTAACATTTTTGGTTGGGGAATGTCATTATTTAAAAAAAGTGTTTGAGAGGTTATTCCTAATCCCAATGTATATACTGTAAAATGTGTAATTTGAAAATATATAATGTATATAAATATAGCTGGTTTAAAAATACTGTTCTTGTTATTCTGACAATAGACTCTTAATTTTTTTTTAAATGAAAAAAGATGACAATGCAGGGGAAATAATCCTATGTACTATGGACAGACAATATATTTTCTGAACTTTATTGTTTAGTTTACATGCTCATCTGTAGGAATGTATAAGACACTAAGCCTAGATAAAGAGTAGGGCTTAATATGCGAAATGCAGGAAGTCATTTATATTGCTTTAATTAAACCTCATTATGTTTCAACACTAATCGTTGTCAATACTGATATTTCTAAGTCAAATATTTTAGCTCCTTTGTTTTTCATTTTTCTGGCAGCATGCGTGGGAAAGATGGTGAGTAATCTATCTGTTTCTTGGCAAAGCTTAAGGTACCTATGTTTGCAAAAAGTAGATTATAGAGAGAAGACGTCCTTCAAATCAAAAATATAATTTTTAACTAAACAAAGTTTGTTAATTATGATGAAATGCATAATTATTTTCCATTACCAGCTTGTTTTTAATTATGTCTGTCAAATATTTCTAATAAGAAAAGCTATAGGTGGCATGATGACTTGATTAATATTCAGCTAGGACTTGGATTTGAAAATATATTTAAAATCTAAAGTTCACCCCATAGGAGACTTCTGATTGTATCTATATCATGTTCAGTGGAATTGGAGTCAGAGGGCCCATGTTCCCTGGAGAGTCTGTTATTGGCTGGACATCAGGGAGTGAGTGAAGTTAGGGTGGAAGCAACTCAGTCACATGGACAGAGAAATATACAGGGTTTAATAAAATTCCACTTGTTCGATTTAACTTGTATTTAGTTTCACTCTTTGTTAATGAAACAGTATCTTGGAGGTTATGTGGCCAGTGTCTTGGGGAAAGGTACAACCTGCAACATCATGCTCTTTTTGATACATATCCTATTAAACACAGAAAAATGTTATTTGGACAGTCATGTGAAGGGAAGGCATGGTTTGAGGATATAAAAAAAGACATAGAAGCTTTTGTCATGAATATTAAATTGAAACACTTCAAAGAGTTTTCTGAGATTAGTCACTTTAGGGGCCCCCCCCATTACTTTTAACTCTATTTGATTTAGCAAGAATTCACATTCTGTGGTTTTTTGCTATTATGTCTGTGCAGAACTACACTACTGTCTACAGTATCTAAGCAGTAGCCAAGGGATCCTGAATTTTTTCAATCACTCCATCTAAGAATCGTTACCTATGTTCCATCTGAACTATAGTGGAGCATAAGAAAATATTATATCATTATTGTTGTGATTTATGGAAGATGACCCTAGTTGTCACCAAGCAATTACTAAAACAATGACTAATCTCTGAACTGGGTACGTTAACATAACAAATGACCATACATGAGGCAATATCTTGTAGACTGACTGCTGCCCCAATGAAGCAGAGAGTCACTAAAGGGAAATATGCAGGTTTTCTCAATATTGTTAAATGAGATACAACCTACAACAGCCCTTCTTGCAGGTATTTTAGGTTCCATACTTGTAATAGTCATATTGTGGTCTATCCATTAACATATATATATATATATATATATATATATATATTTAATATATCTTTCTCTTTTTTATGAGGGCTCTTCCAAAGACAAATATAGTATTAATGGAGCTTGTTCCCACCTCAGTTTTTATTACATTTGCAATAATTTATATCATTACTCTATCATCTGAAAGGTGTGTAAGTTAACTGCACTTTCAGAAAAGCATTTCTTCCTGCTGTTGTTGTATTGCATTTGTCCCTCTTGTAGCACCATCATCATGTCATTGTCATAGCAATGTAGAACACAGCTCTCTTCTCTTAGAGCTGCTTTTTTCTTTCATTAGAATGCAACTCTATTAATCATAACTCTGGCAGCTTAATGCTTGGATTGCAGCATAAAATGTAATCTATTAAAATCTGTTCCAGGCAGTCTGAGTCAGGCACTAAAATATTTATTACTGTTTTCTGCATTTTTGGCTTAAAGGAAACTGTATAAAATAAATAAATAAAGATGCAAAGTTGATATATCTCAATGACCAGTAGTTTGGGGAAAAATTTATAGGAGTATCCCTCATGTAATATATGCCGTGACAAGTAAGTTCTGTTCACTGCTCTTGCATTATACCATAGACACCAAGATTTTGTGTGTCCCTTACTAGAATCACCTAATCACACAAAGTACTTGTTTTTCTTCCCCTCCCAGAAAATGAATATATTGACGTCTAGAATCATGGCACCAATGCTTGTTGAAATTGTTTGCCATGTCAAAAGCATGCTGCTGACTCATGACGTTAAAATGTACCTCTTTTTTTTTTAAAAAAAGTGTGCTTGTGTGTGCTGTGTAGTATGTGTGTGACATATACATTTTATTATATATATATATATATATAATTTTTATAGATATATAGATAATATATATCTATATCTTTCCTTTCTTGCCCTTCAAAAATCGGTGCATATGGTGCTCATAAAGGGCTTCAACCAATGCCCATTGAAGTATAAGAATTCACAGAAGCCCTAAAAGCCTATTTCAGGGGTGCATTTTTATTTCTTTATTTATTTGCCTATGACATGAACCAGTGTGTACAAATTAGCATATATTATCAAACAGTTGGTACAAGTCAGGAGAACCCCAAACCTTTTTACATGATGTTCCTTCACTCCAATATTTGAATACTAGGGAAGTATCTTATTCTACCGTAATTTTAAAAAATTGTTCCTTTGGGCCCAATTCTACTACTTGTCCACTGGGTAAATAAAGATGATTAAGGGAAGCAGAACTGGGCCATCAGAGAGGGAAGGAAGGAAGAAGAACGAATTTCGCTCTGTGTATACCAGTGATGAGCTTGGACCATAACATCATATTTTAACCCCCCTTCTTCCAAATTGTGGGGAAACTTGTATTTGGATTCAATTTCTAACCTTGGATTTGAAAGCCATCTCTAACTTAAACCTCCCATAGTAAAAGAAATGTACATTAAACAGATTGCCTAAAGCTCCTTGTTACTGTGGGGTTATTACTTCTTGAACAGAAGTGTAGTAAATATAAAAACTGTGAACATTCCTGCATATAAACAAGATATGCTCAGCAGAGTTAGTGTATAACAACCTTCAAGAATACAACATGAGCAGTGCTTCTGGTCCTCCTGAGCCATCTGCCTGCCAACTCCGTACATCTCTTCCCTTTGTTACATCTCACTACTGTGTGAAGACAGAGCTACACAGAAAACAATAGAAATGAAAATAAACATTAGAAATAGATCTGCTTTAAAAAAAGGAAAAAAGCCAACAATAGCAGCAAACCTTGAAGGTGAGACAAACTGAATCAGCAATAGTATGTACTCCCTTTTCTTATCAATCGTACACAGACAACCTACATAATATATACGCACTAGTAATATCAAACACATCAATTTTATTTCCCTCTGAATGCAACTTAATAAATACCATTATCACAATATGAGGATATTGCCTATACACAGTCCAGCTAGTGATTCCAGTCCTATAACTGCTCAAAGTAGTTACTCTTTCTTATTTATTGCAAATTTCATGGCATACATGGTACTTTGAAAATATAGCCACTGTCACCTCTGTCTTGCTGAGAGAGCCAAGATTATAAAACAATGGGAGCAGGAGGAAGCCCTCAGAGATCAGTAGTTGTTTTGCCATTGACTTGAATGGGAGCAGAATTGGCCCCAATGTCCTTAGTCTAAGGTGGAGCAAATTGATAAAAGAGTATAAGTAGAATAAATATAGTGTTAAATTGTGGCCCCATTTACATTAATGGGAGTTTTGCCAATTACTTCAATAGGTTCAGACTTTCAACTATAGATTTTGAAGCCATGAAGAGCAACTTCACCATGTTTCTAGAAGCTCTGAAAACTGCATACCAATTCTACAGAGACTAACATATAGCCAGGATGTGAGGAATATGGTGTGTATAGGAGGGTCTCATAAATAAATTAATGTAGGCCATTTCATCTTCTGCATCTTTCTTTCCCATTTGGTATAGTATATCCCATAGAAACGAAAATTTCATTCAATATTAAGGGTGCACAACACGTAGGTGAAGCAATAACATCACTGATGTCAGCAGCAGCAAAATCTGCTGGTGCAATTGAGCCCATTTCCAGTTGTTATACAGATAAGGAACATATGGCTATATAAAGCCTTTTCTCATTACCCTATAGTGGAGCAGAGCTATTGAAATCAAGCTATGTCTATACCAGTGAGATTTTTTTTGCAACAGAAGGTTGACAAATATATGAAGTTTTCTTTCATGCAAACCGTATTCTAAAGTTATATAAAAGAGAGGCCTGATTATGCAAAGTGCTGAGCACCTTCTCTGAGGTGCAGAGCAACCTCAAGTTTTACTGAAGTTCATGACAGTTAAATGCTCAGCATTTTGCATGATCAAACGTTAAAGTGATGCTATATTAATCTAGCAACTTTAATAATTCTTACTTGCTGATATCACTGCAAATCATTGGCCTAGAAACCTGTTCTGCAGCCTCCTCCCTGAAAAACCTGCTTTTTTTCCCCTTTGTACTGAAGCCTGAAGTCCAGTAAATCTTATGCATGAGCTGTAAACTTTGCAGAAAAAAAGTGTTCTGTGGATCTTGTGGCTGAAATCTACACTTGATCTCTGAATAATCTGTGTAGCTTGGAGAAGCAGAAGTGTCCTTATGTTGCCCCTCAGATGGCTGGGTTAAAATATATATTTTTGGCAGGAACTATTTTTCTTTAAGGCATATTAATGGGCTGAGAGTAGTTCATAAATATTCTGTTACAAATTCTCTGTTAAAATTTGTATATATAAAACCAATTTACTTCAGAGGTAAATGGAACCAACTTATTCATTTCTCACTTTTGCTTGTGTATGTGCACTCTCTGATGCTTTATTTGCAAAATTGTAGTAACATTAATATTCTATGTCTATGAAGAATTATTAGTTTTGTTGCGTAAAATAAAAGGCATTATCTTGGGGTCTAGTACTGTTTCTAGAATAATGGTAATTTAATACTTACTAGGCCTGACTCTGTTCTCACACCAGTGAGAATTAGGATGAGTTCATTGAGGATTTAACTGAGACCAGAAAGAGGCCCATTAGATCTATCTATGGCCCAGATCATCAGCTGTTGTAAAGGCTCCATTGAACTCAATGAAACTCCACTGATCTGCACCAGCTGAGCACCTGATCCATTGCATGAGACACCAGCCCTATCAAATTCATTGGGAGTTTAATCATTGATTTCTGTTCGTCAGGATTTGACCCATAGAGTTTAACAATGAAATGTAACCAAGGTTTGCAGGCTAGAAGGATAGAAACTCATCCTTCCCTAACCTGCTGAAAATGACTATTAAAAAGACATGCCTACATTAAAAATATTGAGCTATTTCAGCAGAGGATTTGGACCACTACAGGCAAATAGCCTCTTAGGGTGGGATCCATGAAGGTATTTAAGCACCTAATTCTCAGTTCTGGCTCCACTGCAATCCACAAAACTCCTGCCGAATGCTGTAGGCACCTAACTCGTAAGTTTTTCAGAGCACAGTTTCCCGTGACACCTATGTTTTTCCTCTGAGCATATATACTGCTGTTTCTCGATAGGTTTCCAAATGCCTGTCTCCAATCCAAGCCCCATAATAATCCAATAACCAGAGGAAGACAGGGGTTCAGCCACCTAACACACCTGAAGGACCTGATCCAGAAGGTGGCCTTTTGAGCACACCTGAGAGATTGGGTCCCATACAGAATGGACGAGGAGGTGGTGGTGGTGGTGGCCCAGTGGTTAGAGCACTCACCAGGTTAACTTCAGTACTTGGAAAGATAATGGAGCAAATAATTAAGCAATCAGTTTGCAGAAACCTAGAAGATAATAAGGCGATAAATAACTGTCAGCATGGATTTGTCAAGAACAAATCATTTGAAACCAACCTAAGAGATTTCTTTGATAGGGTAACAAACCTTGTGGATAGGGGGAAGTGGTAGATGTGGTATATCAAGTGCTTTAGTGTGGGTTTTGATACGGTCTTGCATGACCTTCTCATAAACAAACTAGGGAAATACAACCTAGATGGAGCTACTATAAGGTTGGAAAACTTAATTGGTTGGAAAACTGTTCCCAAAGACTATTTATCAGTGGTTCACAGTCAATCTGGAAGAGCATATCAAGTGGGGTCCTGCAGGGATCAATTCTGGGTCCAGTTCTGTTCAGTATCTTCATCAATTATTTAGATAATGGCATAGAGAATACACTTGTGATGTTGCACTCCATATGTTTTATGGAAATATGCTTATGAGTGTGAATATGATGTAACTGGAATATGCTTTATGCAAAAAGGTCTTTTGTAAGGTATCATAACAAAGGTTATAGCCTACTGAATATATTCCTCCTATTTGAATGCATGTATCATTCTTGTATCTGAAGCTAGAAATATGAAGTATAACTCTGAGGTCTTATTGTAGTTATGCAAAATGTGGGCCATTAATGGTGATTTAGAATCTTGATGGCTCCCATTGACTAGGACAATTGGTTGTAAATGGTTTATTTACCCACAAGCCTTCCTGTGTACGTGTGGGCCAACCCGGGAAGAATGGAAACTAGGGGTCTTACAGTGACATGTGACCATGTCACATGATACTGGAATCCATCTTAATCCTTGTACTTTTCCATTGATGAGGCAGGGGTGGGAACAAGCACAGACAAAAGATTCCTGCCTTGTGCCAAAGCTATAAAAGGGGGTGGAGCAGGACACAAGGGGATGCCAGTCATGAGAAAACTCCCGCTTACCACCTGAGAAGTCTTCTGGAACTAACAAGGACTTTACCGGGGAAAGGATTGGGCCCAGACTAGGAAGAAGTCTAGTCTGTGAAATAAGCTTATTGGAACATCTCTGAGATATTACCTGTAATCAGTTTCTTAATGTATAGGCTTAGACTTGCATGTTTTTGCTTTACTTCGTTCTGTCTGTTATTACTTGAAACCACTTAAATCCTACTTTTTATACTTAATAAAATCACTTCTGTTTATTAATAATCCCAGAGTAAGCGATTAATACCTGGGGGGAGCAAACAGCTGTGAGTATCTCTCTATCAGTGTTATAGAGGGCAGACAATCTACGAATTTACCCTGTATAAGCTTTATTCAGAGTAAAATGGATTTATTTGGGGTTTGGATCTCATTGGGAACTGGGTGTCTGGGTGCTGGAGACAGGTAACCTGCTGAGCTGTTTTCAGTTATGTATGCATGGACAAGACCTGGGTCTGTGTTTTATCAGGCTAGCGTGTCTGGCTCAACAAGACAGGGTTCTGGAAGTCCCAAGCTGGCAGGAATAACTGGCTCAGAGGTAATCTCGGCACATCAGGTGACAGTCCCAAGGGGATCTCTGTGGCTGAACTCGTCACAACACTTACCGAGTTTGTGGACAATACAAAGCCGGGAGGGGTTGCAAGTGCTTTGGAGGATAGGACTGAAATTCAAAATGATCTGGACAAACTGGAGAAATGGTCTGAAGTAAATAGGATGAAATTCAATAAGGACAAATGCAAATTACTCCACTTAGGAAGGAACAGTTAGTTGCGCACATACAAATGGGAAATGACTGCCTAGAAAGGAGTACTGTGGAAAGAGATCTGGGTGTCATAGTGGATCACAAGCTAAATATGAGTCAACAGTGTGACACTGTTGCAAAAAAAGCAAACCTCATTCTGTGATGTATTAGCAGGAGTGTTGGAAGCAAGACATGAGAAGTAATTCTTCCACTCTACTCTGCGCTGATTAGGCCTCAACTGTGTCCAGTTGTGTATTGTGAGTATTGTGCCCAGTTCTGGGCTCCACATTTCAGGAAAGATGTGGACAAATTGGAGAAAGTCCAGGGAAGAGCAACAAAAAAGATTAATATGTCTAGAAAACATGACCTGTGTGGGAATATTATAAAAATTGAGTTTGTTTAGTCTGGAGAAGAGAAGACTGAAAGGGGACATAACAGTTTTCAAGTACATAAAAGTTTGTTACAAGGAGAAGGGAGAAAAATATTGTCCTTAACATCTGAGGATAGGACAAGAAGCAATGGGCAGTTTAGGTTAGACATTAGGGAAAACTTCCTAACTGTCAGGGTGGTTAAGCACTGGAATAAATTTCCTATGGAGGTTGTGGAATCTCCATCATTGGAGATTTTTAAGACCAGGTTAGACAAACACTGTCAGGCGTGGTCTAGATAATACTTAGTCCTGCCATGAGCGCAGGCGACTGGACTAGATGACCTCTTGAGGTCCCTTCCAGCCCTATGATTCCATGATATGGGAGACCCAGGTTTAGTTCCCCTCA
Organism: Lepidochelys olivacea; assembly: GCF_965140295.1. Lineage (NCBI taxonomy): Eukaryota > Metazoa > Chordata > Testudines > Cheloniidae > Lepidochelys > Lepidochelys olivacea. The sequence goes on from NC_140411.1 coordinate 275,689,082, forward strand.
CTCTGCCAGAAGAGGAGAAAAGATTTGAACAGGGATCTCCCATCTCTCAGAAGAGTTCTTTAACCTCTGAGTTATGGGCTATTCTGAAGCATTTGATTTTGGCTGCCAGATTTTAGATGGACAGCTGGTCTGATCCAATCTAGCAATTTCAGTATCACTGGATTTGAAAAATAAAATAAAATGCTTTTCAATTGGGTGCTCCCTTTTTCTTGGCAATCACCCAGTTCCTTTGTCAAGATGAAATATTCTACTCACTTGTCAGCTTGGTAGTTTATGCTCTCCAGAACTAGATCATTGCCTTGAAAAACAGAGAGCAAGTCCTATTATCCCTTAAACATATTATTGTGGGGGGAGGGAGATTTTTATAGGACACTAAAAACATCAACTCTTGTGATTTGTTAAAAATATGTCACCACAGAGATTTATCTGGGAGGGGGGAGGAGCTCAGGTTCAGCTTTTTGCATGGATTGCCTCTCATTCAGTAAAACATCATTTAAAGTTCAAAGCAGAGATAAATCAGCATGCTATGATCTGTAGACATCCTTCTCCTTCAAACTATATTATGCTGTGTTACTTTGGCAGCAGAACACCCATTGAAGTGTACTGAATGGTGGCACATTATTCACACTGTTTAGATATTGGTAAGAAATACCTGACATTCTGGATTTTTTTAAAAATATGAATGTATATAGCACATACCATTAATTCTATCCAGTGATCACAGCATGGCTAGCTACTTACATAATATATTAATTTAATAATGATATTGTGGTTCAGGGCTGTGTAAATGAAATATTTATTTTAATGCATTTTGCAAGCCTCTGCATAGGATACAGAACTACAACTAGGTAAAACTAAGCCCAAACCATAAAACTGGATCTGCTGTGTCCTCTAAACTTCAGAGATGTTCAGGTTCAGATCTAAATGGGCATCTCCACTTTGCAACTCTGTCCTATTATACACATGTAACCCCTCTGCCCGTCAGAGTTGGCAGCAACAAGGGCCGGGTTCAATATCTAGGGGTTCCATTCCAATAACACAATGCAAACCGGCTCGAGCCCCCACCCAGTGACCTGGGAAAAATATATACCCCCCCGCTGGGCGCCTCCAAGAGGCAATACTTCCCCTCTCGCAAGCACATAGTCTGAGTGTAGCAAAAGTCTTTTAATAACAGAGAGAAACAATGTGGCATTATGTTGGGGAAACACCACCAACAGGATTCATAACACAACCCATGAGCAAAAACAACCCCACCCCAGGCAAATTGGGGCATGCCCTTTTCCCTTTGGTTCTTGAGTCCAGCAACCCCAAATCACCCAAAGTCCCAAAAGTCCAATGCCCCAAAAGTCTCTGTCCCTGGTCAGGGCAGCCCCAGAGTTCGAAAGTTTATCGGCGGAGCTTTACCTCCCAACCTGGGTGGAAATGGGACGGGGGTAAGAGGCACCTTACGTGATCTGAAGCTGACCGCCCCATAGCTCCATAGCGGCGCTCCGCCAGCCACCCCACGAACTCCTTCGCTCAGCTGCGCTCCGCTCCGCCAGCCGCCCCACGAACTCCTTCGCTCAGCTGCGCTCCGCTCCGCCAGCCGCCCCACAAACTCCTTCGCTCAGCTGCGCTCCGCTCCGCCAGCCGCCCCACGAACTCCTTCGCTCAGCTGCCCCACGAACTCAGCTCCACGGCCCACAAGCAGCTCCTGCCATCCACACACTGCTCCGCGTCGAACTGCTTCACCAGCCGTCCCGCAAACTGCTCCACAATATATCTTCAGGCTCCCCCACTACTTAACACAACACTCAGTGATTTCAGCTCTTAGGTGAATTCAGCTTATAGTAGGGGAGCCCCAGTGCTGGTGCACTGTCAGCCCAAAGTGAGCTCAGCAGCCTATAACTAGACTTCTAATGAAATCAAAATTAGCTCTGATATTCCACAGTGGAGAGAGGAGGAAGTGCAATCAGCATGTAAGGCCCTCACCAAGGGGCCCATGCCACCAAGTACTACTACTTATCCCCAGCCTCTCTCCATTCACACAGTTTTGGAACCCATGACCCTTGCCTAGCGAGTGCTACTTAGTTGATGGTGAATCCCTCCATCATAACAAAAGGCCACGTACAGTTCCAAGCACAGTTCCCATAATCAGGGTAATAACAATTTATTCTTCCTGCCCCAATAACAGAGACACTGGGGATCCCACAGCAGCCAAAGTGACCATTTGGGCAGCTATGGTCTCATTCTAGGCGTGGTGGGTGTGCCTATGCAAATGAGATCGGCCCCTGAAGTTCTTTTCCACAACTTGCCACACCTCACCACCAGATGTCAGGGTGGAGCTCATCCTGACACTGCTTACACACATATATAGGTAATTGATTTCACTTTGGTAATAAGAATAAACTCAGTGGCAAATGCCACCACCCCTACAATGATACCCTCCCTCTCCATCCTGTAGTGGACTGACATTTGAAACTTCTGAGTTTACTGTCAAATACACTCTTGTCCCTTTGGGTCCCTGGGTCCAGATTCAAATCAATGGGAGTTAGGGTCTTAAATATCTTTGTGGCTCGGGGCCTTGGTCCTGCAAACTTTCATAGCCAAACTGACCATTAGTCCTAAGAAAGACCTCTGTTGCTTTGTGAGTTCATAAGGCAAAAAAAAGTGTGCTGTATTTGCTATTTAATATCTCCTTGGTGGGTTTTTTAAAATTTTATTTCTGGGAACGGCACATTTTATAAATTAAGTGACTGGGGAAATTTATTAATCCTTTGTTCATTTTCTTTCTCTTGCAAAAAGTCCACTCCTCAAGACCAAAGCTTTCTGGCTGATCAGAAGCTGTGACATAATCCCCACAGTACTGAATGAGTGAGGTTTCCATTCATTCCACTGATAGATTGATCAGAGAAAGGTATGTGCCTTATTAGCTGAGCAGAATGGTTTACTTAATGGACTTAATTTTATGTCCATTAAAAGAAAAGTGATTTTAAATCTGTGTACAAATGGGCAAACAGGACTATATCCAATAAGAACAGTCCTGAGCCTTCATCTCAAACTGAATCTGAACACAAAGTTTCTGGAGGCATGAAAAAGAATTTGACATATTTGCACTTCCAGGTTTGGGTCAGAACCAAATTTGGAAGTACTGAAATGCCAGAGAAGTATTGCTATTTATTTGTATTGTAGTAGCACCTTAGGGTCCAAACTCTTGAGCAGGGCCACATTGTGCTAGGTGCTATACAATCACCTAACAAAAAGACAGTTCCTGGCCCAGAAAGCTCTTGGTCTAAGAATCTGTTTTCATGGTGTTTCTGGCCCAGAGTAAACTTAAGAAGATATGATCAAAGTAAATTTCCAGGCAGATGTATACTTTGTATGAGTTTTGGTAAATTCAGATTAACTTTGCACAAATGTGCAACTCTTTGGATCCTTAATGACATCATGATTCTAATTTTTCAGGTTCACTCATTGCGAGTCATTATGACAGCTGTTTATTGGGGAAGCAGTATAACTCAGTGACAAGGGCATGGAATTAGGAGATCTGAGTTCTTTTCCTAGCTCAGCTGCAGATTGCTGGCGGGCAGTGACCAAGTCAGTGCCTTAGTTTCTCCATCTAAAAAAGGTGGAAAATGACAGTGACCTCTTTGTAAAATTCTTCGAGATCTTCTGTCAAGGTTCCTTCCCCACTCTGAACTCTAGGGTACAGATGTGGGGACCTGCATGAAAAACCCCCTAAGCTTATTTTTACCAGCTTAGGTTAAAACTTCCCCAAGATACAGACTATTTTACCTTTTGCCCTTGGACTTTATTGCTGCCACCACCAAGCGTCTAACAAATATATAACAGGGAAAGAGCCCTCTTGGAAATGTCTTTCCCCTCAAAATCCTCCCAAACCCTACACCCCCTTTTCCTGGGGAAGGCTTGATAAAAATCCTCACCAATTTGCATAGGTGGACACAGACCCAAGCCCTTGGATCTTAAGAACAATGAAAAAGCAATCAGATTCTTAAAAGAAGAATTTTAATTGAAGAAAAAGTAAAAGAATCACCTCCGTAGAATCAGGATGGTAAATACCTTACAGGATAATCAGATTCAAAACATAGAGAATCCTTCTAGGCAAAACCTTAAGTTACAAAAAGACACAAAACAGGAATATACATTCCATTCAGCACAGCTTATTTTATCAGCCATTTAAACAAAACAGAATCTAACGCATATCTAGCTAGATTACTTACTAAGTTCTAAGACTCCATTCCTTTTCTGTTCCCCGCAAAATCAACACACAGACAGAGAGAACCTTTGTTTCTCCCCCACTCCAGCTTTGAAAGTGTCTTGTCTCCACATTGGTCATTGTGGTCAGGTGCCAGCGAGGTTATCCTAGCTTCTTAACCCTTTACAGGTGAAAGAGTTTTTCCTCTGGCCAGGAGGGATTTTAAAGGTGTTTACCCTTCCCTTTATATTTATGACATCTTCTGACAAAAAGTGCTATATAATGTATTACTATAATTACATCACAGTGACCACCTTAAATAATTTGCTTATCTCCCCTATTATATTCACCTTTTCTTTAAAATACCAGAAGGCATTCTTTCAGGGTACAAACGGCATGCTGCATTGAGAGAATAATTAAGAGTAAGCCTGTGAAAGGAGCTAAATGAGATTTGATTGTTTTGCAAAAATGGGCCCTCGGGGATTATTTTGCTAGGCTATACCCTGTAGTGAGACAATTATATAACTGGAGCTTCTAAATAGAAGTCCATTAACTATCATAGCAGCGATGTAATAATATGGAAAAATACTGAGAGCAAGGTGTGTATTTTGAAAGGAAAATGTAAATGTAGGCAATATTTGTTTTCATGTAATGTAAGACAAGGGGAATATGTTCAATAGTATGGAAGTTGAAATTATGTAAAGTGCTCCTTTTAACAGCTGTTTTAAATGGGAAGAGCCTTCTGAATGAAGGACCTGGGTCAGGTCTGGGACTTCCTTCCTTCCTTCTCCACACCCCTTTGGTCTTCTAGGGCCCATGTTTGTTGACTGTCAGGGCATGCTGCAAAGACTGTCAGTTCTTCCAGGCTATCTCATGGCATGTGGGTTGAAAAAGATATGAGTGAGTAGAGGGGAGGATATTTTTTGCAGGGTAGAATTTTTTTAAAATATAGAAATGGATCTGTTTGGATTTTTGTAAATGGTTTTATAAAATTCAAATTAATCCAGAGTTTTAGATTCAGTATGTGCTTGATAAATTCCAATAAATTACAGAAATTATTGCAGTGGAGCTCATGTACAGATCTCAGTTCAGTGCACTTTCAAATGTTCACATAATAGAATGTGTTATAGATTACTATCAGAAGTAATGGGAGGGTTCTAACCATAACCACAGGCTACTGCCCTCCTGGCTCAAGTCCGACTGTAGAAGAAGGAAAATGAGGAGATGCACTAGGGCCAATACTGCACAATTGAAGTCACAGGAAGTTTTGTTATTGACTTCACTGAGACGGGGATAGGGTCCACCCTGGGCATAATGTTGCATTTTGAAAAAGAGTTAGGGTCTACTAATGTGAGCAAAGAAAGTCTGAATTGTAGTAGAAATTGCTATCCCCTACTCCATATCCTGGACATAATAATCACCCACATACTCAAGCAATTTGGTGGTTTCAGATGGTCTGTATGACAAGTAAAAATGATCATTCCCTCTGCATGTGGTGCATTTTTCATTAGAAACTATCTATGTATCTCGAAACAGTGAAATTGACTATAGACAAAGCGTTGTCAAATGCCACTAAGTCTGTGCGCGCGTGTGTGTAATACAATATTCTAATGTCTTTAGTGTAAGTGTTTTTAGGTGTTACTTGTAAGTTAAAAATAGTAAGTTAAAATATCACACTTCTGCTAGATTTTTTTAAAATTCCAAAATATCCCTTTCATATTCTAATTGAAAATATAGGCGAGGACAGCTGCCATCTTTTAGTTAAAAAAAAAAAGCTTACTAAAGGACTTGTTACTGACATACAGCTGATGTTTTCTTTTAGTTAGGGGAGAGTCCATTTAAATTCTAATCATAGGACCTGATTCTGCAAACACCTCTGCATGTGTTTCATTTGAAGCATGTGACAAGTGAAACAAATTGGAAACTAATGGTATGTCTACTTTGGGGATTTAATCTGAAGTTTTTGATGAGCATCAGGTAAGTCACAGTATGTAAGTCACAGCAATAGCCTGCACATGGAATGCCTGTTCCATTTTCAGTTCACACCATGGGAACTCCCAGTGGTGGTTTGCTGCAAATTAATGACATAGTCTTCTTGGTGAGTTTCCCATGGTCCTTTGCTTCATTGCTGAGAAGCATGGCTCCTGGGATTGTTTATACTGTGAATTGTGGGAAGCCAGATGGCTTCAATTAAAAAAAAATCCATGTTTCCACTGTCTCCACCTCAACTTCCTTTCTGGTTTGGCCTGTGCTATTTTTGAATTGCTGCCTGCTTGCATGGACCTGACAGTACTCTGTGCCACTAAGGCAACAACAGCATATACAGAGCCTGCTTGAACGGTATTACAGCAGTCAAAGCCAGAAAAAATTGGCATTGGGCTTTGCCCGTTGCGCTATCAAGCAGACGATGAAGGAACAGGAGAATATACTCGGCAGGAGCAGCAGCTCCTCAGGCAGCAGGAGAACACTCTGAAGCGGTGGCAGCAGGCCAAGGAGAAAGAGGATGATCCCAAGCTGTTGGAACTAAAGGACTGGTTTCAGCTACACAGCATTTAGTGATATGTCTTGGCCTGGGAATCCAGCATGGATTGGTGGGAAAATATAGTTCTGTAGACCTGAGATGACCAGCAGTGGTGAGAGAACTTCAGGAAGGGAAGGGCTACTTTTTTCAATATCTGTGCAGTATTGTCTCCAGAGCGGCAACAACAGCATACTAATACGCAGTATCCCATCCTCGTGGAGAAGCGGGTTGCCATTGCCACCTGGAACTGGTTCCATGCAGAGTGTTACTGATCTGTAGCCAACCAGTTTGGTGTGGGGAGATCAACTGTTGGGGTCATTTCCATGCAGATCTGCTACGCTATTGATAAGGTACTGCTTAACAAGGATCACAAAACTAACTAATGCTCAGGAGATTACTGATGGCTTTGCACACATGGAGTTTCCAAACTATATTGGGGCAATTGATGGAGTCCATGTGCTTATCATTTGCATGTCCTGGCCAGGGTGCAGAATTTATAAACAGAAAGGGGGAGGGTATATCTCCATAGTGCACCAAGGACTGCTTGACCACCGTGGAAGGTTCACAGACATAAATGCAGTGATCTGGAAGGGTCCACGATGGAAGGGTCTTTTGGAACTCTATTCTATCTAAATTAATGGAGGAAGGACTCATTGGCCCCAGGACCACTGTGGACATAAATGGTGTGGAGATTGGTCCATGAAGCCATACACAGGCCACTTGGACAGAAGGAAGGGAAATTTTAACTAGCACCTGAGTAGTTGCAACATGGTGGTAGAGCGTGCATGTGATCATTTCATGGTGCTGTTTATGAAATAGGTTGAAAACAACAGATCATTTTATGTTGTTGTTTATGCAATAGGGTGGAACCAGCAGGAAATATTTTTTTTAGCCATTATAACTTCATGTTGTGCTCAGCTGAACATTTGTGAGAACAAGGGAGAAAGCCGTAATGATGGGTGGGAGGCTGAGGCGCTGAGTCTTACTCAGCGGTTTGAGTAGCCAGCAAGGTGTCCCACAGAAAATGCTCATGCTTGGGGGGATGTTGTCAAAGATGCGTGTTAGTTGTATATTGAGCTTCATGCCTGAACACGTGCTGCTGTTAGCCCATGGAAGGAGTGTGGCAGGGAGAGTCCAGCTCTGAAAGCAGCAGCTGTGGAGCTTCCTGCAGCTGTGGGAAATTCATGGAGGTGGAGGAGGGTCTGATCTCCCCCATGCTGCTAGGAGCGCCACAGCTGGGGGCTTTGAGATGCTAGTCCAGGTCAGGCTGGGGAGGGACAGAACTTACTCTTCCCCTGCACGGCCGCTCTCGGGGACGACATAGGTGTCGACTCCATGGGTGCTTCAGGGCTGAAACACCCATGGGAAAAAATGGTGGGTGCTTAGCACCCATGGGCAGCCCCCCATCAATGCCTCTCCCTCCCCGCAGCGCTTCCCACCCACCTGCAGCCCCACGGAGGAGCGCTTCCCCCTCCCTCCCAGCGTCTCTCGCCTGCCACAGATCAGCTGTTTCGGTGTGAGGAAGCGCTGGGGGAATGGGGGAGGAGCAAGGGGCTGGAGGAGGAGCGAGGATGCAGCACGCTTGGGGGAGGGGGTGGAACTGGGCGGGAAGAGGCGTGGCAGGGGTGAGAAGAGGTGGGGCGGAGCGGGATGGGAAGAAGCAGGGCTTGGGTGGGGCATCGGGGGAAGGAATGGAGTGGGGGTGGGGCTTGGGCAGAGCTGGGAGGAGCACCCCCTGGCAGATTAGAAACTCGGTGCCTATGGGGGAGGATCAGACCCACCTCCAGGTACCACACCCAGCTGGGGGAAGCTCCCTGGCTGCTGCCTTCAGAGCCCAGCTCTAAAGACAGTGCAGAAGTGAGGGTGGCAATTCCGTGACCAACCTACAACAGCTTTGTGGCCCCCCACAACCTCCTTTTGAGTTGGGACCCCCAAGGTTACAACACCATGAAATTTCAGATGTAAACATTTGAAAATGTGAAATTCACCAATTTTAAAATCCTCTGGCTGTGAAATTGATCAAAATGGACTGTGAATTTGGTAGGGCCCTACTTATTGTTCATATTCCAGACTGGGCATGGTTGCATTTTTTTTTGTTATGTATATATGAATTTAACTACCTGAGACTCTTCCCAGTCTTGGGGAAATCTCAGAGACAGTAAGTGGTCGGTGTGTGAGGAGGGAGCGGGGTGCATTGGGATTTCTGTCTGCTGTATATGCTGTTAGGAAGATTGGAGTGGGGTGAGGTGTGTTGGAATTACATTCACAATTTGGTTTTGCAGTTTTGTTTGCACACTGGAGGTGCTTGTATGGCACTGGACAGTGTCAGCTGACCAAGTCAAGGGCAGTCTACCCTAGTGATCGAAGTGGGTGACAGTAGTCCAGTGCCAAGCCAACAGTCAAATTGGAAGGCAGGAACTGGATGCCAGAGCCAAGGTTCAAGCTGGTGTCTGTGGTCAGGAGCCAGAGCCAAAGGTCAAACCAGAGGGCAGGAACTGGAGCGAGCAGGATAGCAGGAAAGGAGGGGCTCAAGGCACGGGCAGGACAGAGGCAAGGCTGGGTGCAAGGCAGGAGTGTCAGGAATGAAGTGACGCAGGAGCCAGCACAGTGGTGGGCGAGAGCATTGAGAAGCCAGTGAGCTGTTGCTGCTGCTGGCTTAAGAGCCAGCCTGCTGGCCCTTCCAGTCAGTCAGGTGGTGTGGCTAATCAGGCAGCCTGCTGCAGGCCAGCTGCACGGATGTGGCTGCCTGGAGACAAGCTCTGCTGCAAGCCCTGATTCCTGGCTGAGAGGCATAGGTGCTAGAACTAGGGGTGCTGGAGGTGGCTTGAATTGGTTTCCATCATTCAGGATTTACAATTTGGTTCAATGGCTCTCAGCACCCCCACTATAAAAATTGTTCCAGCACCCCTGCATAGAGGTTATAGGGGCGGGGGGATGACAAACTTGATAGTAATCCACTCTACATCCCCTTCAGGCTGTCCTCACTCTTGCCATTACACTGAGGACGTGATCGTTCTCCTCTATTCGACATTGATGAGGCCTCATCTGGAGTACTGTGTCCAGTTTTGGGCCCCACACTACAAGAAGGATGTGGATAAATTGGAGAGAGTCCAGCGAAGGTCAACAAAAATGATTAGGGGTCTAGAACACATGACTTATGAGGAGAGGCTGAGGGAGCTGGGATTGTTTAGCCTGCAGAAGAGAAGAATGAGGGGGGATTTGATAGCTGCTTTCAACTACCTGAAAGGGGGTTCCAAAGAGGACGGCTTTAGACTGTTCTCAATGGTAGCAGATGACAGAACGAGGAGTAATGGTCTCAAGTTGCAGTGGGGGAGGTTTAGATTGGATATTAGGAAAAACTTTTTCACTATGAGGGTGGTGAAACACTGGAATGCGTTACCTAGGGAGGTGGTAGAATCTCCTTCCTTAGAGGTTTTTAAGGTCAGGCTTGACAAAGCCCTGGCTGGGATGATTTAACTGGGAATTGGTCCTGCTTCGAGCAGGGGGTTGGACTAGATGACCTTCTGGGGTCCCTTCCAACCCTGATATTCTATGATTCTATGATTCTATGAGGCAGACAACTAGGAGCCAGAGAATGATCTTATTCAAAAAGGCAAAAGGCAGACCAGCGAGATATTCTGTGAAGTTATTCACCAGGATGGTCCCCCCAGAAGTGCTGAAGGAGTGGAAGCAGCTTACAAGCTATACCAGGGGCAGGTGTGTGTGGCTATTCCCTATATTATGAAAAGCAAAAATTGAGCAATTTCTCAATCTTAAACTCTACTATAGCCTCCCTGCAGATATGAAGAAAGTGCACAGGAAAATAGGTAGGGTCCTCCAATGAGTGTCAGTTAGAATGTGTGTTATGAGGTGTTACAGGGTCCACTCATCACAGCGGTGTCTCCTGCTGTCATTCACGGGGATTAGTTCTGCCAGTCAGTGCACCCTCTCCTGATGGTGCCTATCTGGTCATCTTCACTGCCTGCAGACTTGCGTCAGACTAAATACCACAGCATTCTCTTCATGACTCGACCCTCTGGCCATGTCATGATCTGTGTTTCCCCCTTCTGGGGTTAGGTATTACTGTGCACCAGTCATGCCACTTCCCCAGTGGTGAATGGGAGGGACCTGAGCCCACCAATTACTCCAGGTCCCAGCCCAGGGACCCTGTGGATCGCAGCCTGCTGCTGTGCCTCTTTAACTTCTGTTCCTGCTGCTTTAATTCCCTGGGCCACTTCCCTGTGGCCCCAGTACCTTCTTTGCCCTCTTCTCAGGGCATTCAGCCAGCTAGTCCCAGCAGCCAGCTAGGAGCTCCCTCTTGCTCCCCGGGTCCCTGTTAGCAGCTGCTCTGCCCAAGGTACTTCCCTTCCCACAGCCCACTAGGAACACAGTCCTCAGACCCTGAGCTCCCAGCAGCCACTGACTCTTCTCTGCCCTGCAGCTCCCTTTTATGTGAGCCCACTGGGACCTGATTGGCTGTTCCATGCAGCATCCCTCCAATTGGTTGCTTCCTGCGCAGTCTCCCTAGGTTGCTTGTAGGAGTCACATCCATTGTTCCTTTCTGGGACAGGGTGTGGCAGGTCCATGATGCCTTGATTAACCCCTGCAGGGTGAGTGTGGGGTAGAAACCCAATCACACAAGGCATTTGTACCTCAGCTGATAGCTGTATTGTTTGTATTGTGCCATTACTGGTCAAACAATATACATTTAAATCTCATGTAAACTGTGAACGCTCACCAAACTTATTTTCCTGTAACCATTGTCACAACTGTTGAATTTTGCACAAGTGAATTTTTTCTTTGTTCATCTTTGCCACGGGGCAGAGGGCAGTGTAGAGGTTGGTGGCTGCCATTTGAGACAGCAGAAGGAGGGAGGTTTTGCTGGTCAGAATTGATGAGGGAAAGGGAAAGGAAAATAGGCAGATGAGCAACTGCCTTTCATGCTGTGATCCTGAAAAGAGTCAACAGTTGTGACTTTAGCATGTCACAGAGACCTATTGCCTGGGTGGAGCAGCTCCTATTTGGAAACATGTACAGGGGTGGGGTGTATGTGGGGGGGTGTGTCTAAACAGACAGCATGGGCCAAGGGATGGAGGGGAGCAGAGACTGGATACTCTGAAGGGCTACTAGCTCACATCTGCCTACAATGATAGTGGCTATGGGGTACCAAGAATGGCAGTATGGCACAATAACAATACATTTCAAAGATAAATGCTTTCATTCCAGAGCTCCTTGCAGGGGATCTGCTTCTTCAGCCCCAGTCTGGGTTCCTGGTTGGGACCTGGACTCAGGAAATGCATGGCAGGATTTGTGGTCCATTACAGCAGGACAGAATGGGGGCTGTCAGGGTCTTGAGTCCCCAAAAGATCCTGGAGTTCAGGGGACGGCTCCTCTGCGGCATCTTCCTGCTCATTCTCCAATGGGTCTGGCCAGTTGTCCTTGGTGGTGGGGAGAGCACAGGCAGCAGATTCCGCCTGGTGTCTGGGACAAGCTGTATTATAATTTTCCAGGTCATCAAAAAATGGACAGGGCACATGGCCCCTGCTGAATGGTCACCTATTGTCCACTGATTCAATGTACTTTTTTCCTGAGCTACTAGATCTTTATCTAGCACCTCTCAGCATCCTGGTCATGGCTCCATGCAGACATCTGCTGTGCAGTGTCCACAAAAAGGAATATATTCCAGTGGCTGACCACAAGCAATTCCTGAATTGACACTTCTCCCCAGATGATGATGAGATCCAAGGTCTCAGTATGGCTAAAAACATCTGGGTAAGGCTAGCTGTGGGGCTTCTGGAGTGGTATCATGGTTACATCACAAAAATCCAGGAGCAAATGGACAAAACCTGATTCTGTGCCAGCTTTCAAAGGGGGCAGAGTTGGCCTGGGGATGTGACAAAAGGAAAGTGGAAGTCACACAGGTGAATGGACAGGTCTTAATGGCTGATTGCAAAGCACTGTAGGATAGCCATTGGACCCATGCAAAAAGTGGTGCACAGCAATTGCGTCCACATGAACAACAGACCAAACTAGTTCAAGTCTACATACATCACAATTATAGCACAAGTAACAATTCAAAGCAAACACTTTGTAAGCAGACTCCAGAGTTTGTAATAAATGCGGAGTTAGGATGCAGTGATGGATTGCATTGTTTGTATGCAAGTGTTTTCAAACCAGATTATCTCAATTTGATCTGGTTTAAACCCCCAAAACGAAAAGTAGAGAGATGCTTTTAGATTTGTCTGGAGTCTCTGAAGTATGAAAATAACTGAATAAGCTGCTTACCTTTAACTTGAAATACAATAAAAACTTTTATGCCCATATATCACTATGTATTTGTGTATAAGTGAGGACTTGTATGGTATGACTAACCTGATGATAATATACAGAGAAATTTTGAAGTCAATCAGTGGCACCACTCATGCTTAAATTTATACAGATATTTAAGTACCTTCCTGAACTGCGTTCTTCATAAAGATTCAGTTATAAAAAATGTACTTCTGCATACTCTAAAAAAATTCTCACTGTGGAATACCATTACTTTTCATTTCTTAAATATGTGTAAAATTACTATTATTAAAGTTAAACAATGCTGCCATTATCTTGTATCAAGAAGGTTATGTATCAAAATATTTCCTTTAAAAGCTGGAGAGCTTCAACAATACATATCAGATTTGAAAACTCTCTCAGTGATTCAACCATCTTAGATTATTTATTGTGCATACTGATTTTGCTGCTGTTTCAGAAAATAATCATGTCTTTGTGCTCCCAATATATCATAGTCACATTTTTCATAACTTTAAAGACAAGTAACAGCCAGTGCTGCTTTTCCTCCCATTCCAGCCCCAAAACACTTAGCTTTCTCTTCCCATTATATTCTTATAGGCATAGGGAACTGTACACAGTGAAATTGTCTTTCTAACTCTCTGGACTGAATTATATTACCCTATAAGCAAAAATATTGGATAAAATAGGTTTTGCTTAGTTATACAGTTCTGTAGTACTACTTTTTGTATATTTTAAAGGATTTATATTATTTGTAAGCACTTTTGATGATTATTTGTGTATCAGCAGATGGATAGTGATTTACGTAATTCAAATTCAGTTTTCCCAGGACAATAAAAAAGAAAGTAGGATTAGGTAAAATATTGAAAAAATGATGCTGACTTCTGTAGAGGGCTCAGTACATTAATGAGCCATTGAAGATTCAATGTGGAGGAACCTATATTGTCTTTTCCTGCAGGAGTTCCAATTTGGAAAAAAAATGTGATTTTGCTCTTTTGCTACAGCTAAATAGGACAGTTTTAACTTAGTATCGCACCCTATAGCTTTGGACTCTTCATGTATTATTTCTGCATAAGATAAGCTATTATTTTATTAATTCTGCCATTTATATGTTGGTAAGTAAAATATTCTGATGTGTTTTTTATGTGCAGAAAGACATTCACTTATTTTCCCCTATGATTTTATTCTTTATTTTAAAAAAAATAGCAGCAGGATGGAAAAATTCTTTGAATATGAGTCCAGACCATCAGTGTGTGTTTATTTACACAATGTGTGTGTGTGTGAGAGAGAGAGAGACAGAGAGAGAGAGTATATTTTTTAATATTTTGGATAATCTATCCCATACAGTCAAATTGAAAATGATTCACAATATACCATATATACTTGTTCACAAGCCAAATTTTTTTAATAAAAAAGGGAAGCATCAGAGAAGGGGGTCAGCTTATGAACAGGTATAGAGAGGGAGAGGTGAGACACAGCCCCTCCCCCCAACAGAGGGAGGAAGGAGAGGCAGCACAGCCAGCAGAGCCAGAAGGAAAGAGGCAGGGCCAGAGTCTCTCTGCTTCTGGGCACGCTGTTCTCCCCCCAGCCTCCGAAGCAGCTACAGCTCTGGGGCTGGCAGGCTGCAGCTGTGCCACTCGGCCCTGCCCACCAGAGCAGGTTGCGGCCGTGCCACCCGACCCAGTCTGCTGGAACATGCTGCGGCCACGCCGCCTGGTCTGGCCTGCCGGAGCAGGCTCTTGGAGCAGCTCCAGCCAGGCCACAGATGTCCTCCCCTGGCCCTCCCCAGATAAGGTGGGAATTACAGGGTCATCTTATGAATTATAGGGTCTGCTTATGAATGGGTCATAAAAATTTTCCATGTTTACTTATCCATTTTGGGGGGGTTGGCTTATAAACAAACCACCTTATGATCGAGTATATACAGTATGTCAGTGTCATAAATAAAATAGAAGCTTGCTGGACGTGAACAAACCACAGCATACTTGACAGATATTATTAAAGCATGTACGTGCTAGCCTTACCTAAATGCATGGGGGAGCATATTAAGGCCATCAAGAGAGCAACAAATAATTAGGCACAGGCTTTAAATCACTGCCCAAGTTGGGGGTAAGGACAGGCTACCACACGATGGAAAATGCAGTGTACAGTGATGTCATGTGTACCTCTTTAATCTCTCACATACCTGTATTACTAAATTGGCATATTGCACTGCCATAGAAAAACATATTTAGGGTGTGTATGTACACATGCATGTGCACAAGGAGTCTTTCTGCACATGTGCCTTCCATGTAATGATCAAACTCTGCAGTCTCTGTGCTCTTTTGAGCAACTGCTGGGGATAGGCTGTTAGTAGGTGAGACCATAGTCCTGCCTCTCTTGCACTGGTCATGGAGCTGGCTGGCCACCCATACTTGTCTGTGCCTAAAGGTAATAACATAACCAAAAATGTGTAGCTGAAACATCCAGAATGTGTAGCAAAGAGCCACAATTCATAGCACTCACTTTTTACTGTGAATACCTACAACTGTATGTTTGTATCACTGAAAGTAATATCCATTGTGTGAATTCCTAGCTGCATTAAATATGTAATGCCTTACTTTTTGGCTTCCTCTAGTTATTTTTTGTTTTCAAAGGAGTTAAGGAAAGAATGTTATATATTTCTATTTCATCAAATACTGGTAGTTAGTACAGAACTGTAATACTAAATGTTATTTCCCCACAATTTGTTGTTTTTTATCTCTCTGTAGTTCTTCTATCATAATGCAGTCACCGCCACAGGACTGGATGGGCAGCAAATGAAGAGCATGACAATCAGGGTAAGAAGCTGTGACATTATCTGATTAAGATATGACCATGCAAAAGCTTTGTTGCTACCACTGTTATATAATTACAACCAATTTTATACAAAGTGTGGCGCATCACCAGAAAAGGTTAAACAACTGGCAGGCTAATTGACCCAAATTCAACCCTTAGAGACATTTTGGTAGATAATGTTTGTGGTTTTGTGTGTTTACATATATATTGTTAAAAGTTAACAATGTAATCAAACAGTCCCTGTCTATGCTGTATTCTGTTAATTCAGAGATCAAAAGGACATCTTAACATTTAAATGAACTGTAAACACAGGATATCACTGTAGTCCTGTCTCTTTGAAATGTATAACAAATCACCTGAGAATGGTGGGAAACAGTCAATTGCCTTATGTTAATCTGTGCAGCTAATTACCGGTGATGCTTAGGAAACAGGTCCACTTCAAAGTCCCCATAATTGCGGGAAGCATGCCAGAGCTGGAGGGACATGCTGGTTGCTCCTGGGGAGCCACATGGAGCCAGGTAGGGAGCCTGCCAGCCCCACGCTAACCAGACGTTTAATAGCCCAGTAAGCAGTGCTGATTGGAGCCGCCACGGTCCCTTTTTGACTGGGCGTTCCGGTCAGAAAATGGACACCTGGCAACCCTATCGGTCAGGGTTACAAAAGGCTATTGCTGTTACATGCTAGGATTCAGTCTCTGGTGAGTTAAAAACCAAGTTCATTCATATATGTTTATCACTCTACTGGACATCTGTATAGACAAGATTCTGATCTTGTAAACCCATATGCATCTGAGCCCTGGTCTACACTAGGACTTTAGGTCGAATTTAGCAGCGTTAAATCGATGTAAACCTGCACCCGTCCACACGATGAAGCCCTTTATTTCGACTTAAAGGGCTCTTAAAATCAATTTCCTTACTCCACCCCGACAAGTGGATTAGCGCTTAAATCGACCTTGCCGGCTCGAATTTGGGGTACTGTGGACACAATTCGATGGTATTGGCCTCCGGGAGCTATCCCAGAGTCCTCCATTGTGACCGCTCTGGACAGCACTCTCAACTCAGATGCACTGGCCAGGTAGACAGGAAAAGAACTGCGAACTTTTGAATCTCATTTCCTGTTTGGCCAGCGTGGCAAGCTGCAGGTGATCATGCAGAGCTCATCAGCACAGGTGACCATGATGGAGTCCCAGAATCGCAAAAGAGCTCCAGGATGGACCGAACGGGAGGTACGGGATCTGATTGCTGTTTGGGGAGAGGAATCCGTGCTATCAGAACTCCTTTCCAGTTTTTGAAATGCCAAAACCTTTGTCAAAATCTCCCAGGGCATGAAGGACAGAGGCCATAACAGGGACCCGAAGCAGTGCCGCATGAAACTGAAGGAGCTGAGGCAAACCTACCAGAAAACCAGAGAGGCGAACGGCCACTCCGGGTCAGAGCCCCAAACATGCCACTTCTATGATGAGCTGCATGCCATTTTAGGGGGTTCAGCCACCACTACCCCAGCCGTGTTGTTTGACTCCTTCAATGGAGATGGAGGCAATACGGAAGCAGGTTTTGGGGACGAAGAAGATGATGATGAGGAGGAGGTTGTAGACAGCTCACAGCAAGCAAGCGGAGAAACCGGTTTTCCCGACAGCCAGGAACTGTTTCTCACCCTGGACCTGGAGCCAGTACCCCCCGAACCCACCCAAGGCTGCCTCCTGGACCCAGCAGGCAGAGAAGGGACCTCTGGTGAGTGTACCTTTTAAAATATTATACATGGTTTAAAAGCAAGCATGTGAAAGGATTACTTTGCCCTGGCATTCGCGGCTCTCCTGGATGTACTCCCAAAGCCTTTGCAAAAGGTTTCTGGGGAGGGCAGCCTTATTGCGTCCTTCATGGTAGGACACTTTACCACTCCAGGCCAGTAACACGTACTCGGGAATCATTGTAGAACAAAGCATTGCAGTGTATGTTTGCTGGCATTCAAACAACATCCGTTCTTTATCTCTCTGTGATATCCTCAGGAGAGTGAGATATAATTCATGGTCACCTGGTTGAAATAGAGTGCTTTTCTTCAGGGGACACTCAGAGGAGCCCATTCCTGCTGGGCTGTTTGCCTGTGGCTAAACAGAAATGTTCCCCGCTGTTAGCCACAGGGAGGGGGGAAGGTTGAGGGGGTAGTCACGTGGTGGGGGGAGGCGAAATGCGACCTTGTAACGAAAGCACATGTGCTATGTATGTAATGTTAAAAGCAAGGTTTACCCTGAAAGAGTGTAGCCACTGTTTTATAAAATGTGTCTTTTTAAATACCGCTGTCCCTTTTTTTTTCTCCACCAGCTGCATGTGTTTCAATGATCACAGGATCTTCTCCTTCTCAGAGGCTAGTGAAGCTTAGAAAGAAAAAAAAACGCACTCGCGATGAAATGTTCTCCGAGCTCATGCTGTCCTCCCACACTGACAGAGCACAGACGAATGTGTGGAGGCAAATAATGTCAGAGTGCAGGAAAGCACAAAATGACCGGGAGGAGAGGTGGTGGGCTGAGGAGAGTAAGTGGCGGGCTGAAGACAGGGCTGAAGCTCAAATGTGGCGGCAGCGTGATGAGAGGAGGCAGGATTCAATGCTGAGGCTGCTGCAGGACCAAACCAGTATGCTCCAGTGTATGGTTGAGCTGCAGCAAAGGCAGCTGGAGCACAGACTGCCACTGCAGCCCCTCTGTAACCAACCGCCCTCCTCCGCAAGTTCCATAGCCTCCACACCCAGATGCCCAAGAACGCGGTGGGGGGGCCTCCGGCCAACCAGCCACTCCACCACAGAGGATTGCCCAAAAAAAAGAAGGCTGTCATTCAATAAATTTTAAAGTTGTAAACTTTTAAAGTGCTGTGCTTAAAGTGCTGTGTGGCATTTTCCTTCCCTCCTCCACCACCCCTCCTGGGCTACCTTGGTAGTCATCCCCCTATTTGTGTGATGAATGAATAAAGAATGCATGAATGTGAAGCAACGATGACTTTATTGCCTCTGCAAGCGCTGATTGAAGGGAGGAGGGGTGGGTGGTTAGCTTACAGGGAAGTAGAGTGAACCAAGGGGCGGGGGGTTTCATCAAGGAGAAACAAACAGAACTTTCACACCGTAGCCTGGCCAGTCATGAAACTGGTTTTCAAAGCTTCTCTGATGTGTACCACGCCCTCCTGTGCTCTTCTAACCGCCCTGGTGTCTGGCTGCGCGTAACCAGCAGCCAGGCGATTTGCCTCAACCTCCCACCCCACCATAAACGTCTCCCCCTTACTCTCACAGATATTGTGGAGCACACAGCAAGCAGTAATAACAGTGGGAATATTGGTTTTGCTGAGGTCTAAGTGAGTCAGTAAACTGCGCCAGCGCGCCTTTAAATGTCCAAATGCACATTCTACCACCATTCTGCACTTGCTCAGCCTGCAGTTGAACAGCTCCTGACTACTGTCCAGGCTGCCTGTGTACGGCTTCATGAGCCATGGCATTAAGGGGTAGGCTGGGTCCCCAAGGATACATATAGGCATTTCAACATCCCCAACAGTTATTTTCTGGTCTGGGAATAAAGTCCCTTCCTGCAGCTTTTGAAACAGACCAGAGTTCCTGAAGATGCGAGCGTCATGCACCTTTTCCGGCCATCCCACGTTGATGTTGGTGAAACGTCCCTTGTGATCCACCAGAGCTTGCAGCACTATTGAAAAGTACCCCTTGCGGTTTATGTACTCGGCGGCTTGGTGTTCCGGTGCCAAGATAGGGATATGGGTTCCATCTATGGCCCCACCACAGTTAGGGAATCCCATTGCAGCAAAGCCATCCACTATGACCTGCACATTTCCCAGGGTCACTACCCTTGATATCAGCAGATCTTTGATTGTGTGGGCTACTTGCATCACAGCAGCCCCCACGGTAGATTTGCCCACTCCAAATTGATTCCCAACTGACCGGTAGCTGTCTGGCGTTGCAAGCTTCGACAGGGCTATAGCCACTCGCTTCTCAACTGTGAGGGCTGCTCTCATCTTGGTATTTATGCGCCTCAGGGAAGGGGAAAGCAAGTCACAAAGTTCCATGAAAGTGCCCTTACGCACGCGAAAGTTTTGCAGCCACTGGGAATCGTCCCAGACCTGCAACACTATGCGGTCCCACCAGTCTGTGCTTGTTTCCCGAGCCCAGAATCGGCATTCCACAGCATGAACCTGCCCCATTAGCACCATGATGCATGCATTGGCAGGGCCCATGCTTTCAGAGAAATCTGTGTCCATGTCCTGATCACTCATGTGACCGCGCTGACGTCGCCTCCTCGCCCGGTATCGCTTTGCCAGGTTCCGGTGCTGCATATACTGCTGGATAATGCGTGTGGTGTTTAATGTGCTCCTAATTGCCAAAGTGAGCTGAGCGGCCTCCATGCTTGCCTTGGTATGGCGTCCACACAGAAAAAAGGCGCGGAACGATTGTCTGCCGTTGCTCTGACGGAGGGAGGGGCGACTGACGACACGGCTTACAGGGTTGGCTTCAGGGAGCTAAAATCAACAAAGGGGGTGGCTTTACATCAAGGAGTATTTCAGGCAGGACTTCACGGAGGGTTCCAATAGGAAATGGTGCACCTAAGTTATCATTCTTATAGGAAGGTTAGCCTGGCCTCTGATTGATACATGGCTAGATTTACCTCGCTGCACCTTCTCTGTGAGTGACTACAGTGTGACCTAGAAGAATGAGTCCCCTAGACGGGGGAGGGGGGGAAGCAAATGAATACAGAACAAATCTGGTCTATTTCTTGTTTTGATCCACTCCATCTATCTTTTACATCTTTGGCTGGCAGCAGACGGTGCAGAAGGACTGCATGCCATCCTCATCTCTTGCCTGCCTGGCAGAAGATGGTACAATACGACTGCTAGCAATCCTCATCTCTTGCCTGCCTGGCAGAAGATGGTACAGTATGACTGCTAGCAATCCGTATCGCCTGCCTGCTCACCATAAGATGGTTCAATAGGACTGATTGGAGGACTAAAGAGAATGACCTGGTCAAGTCACTCCAAATTTAGTCCCTGCGCCCATGTCTGTCCAGGCGCTCCCAGCCGACGTGGCCAGGAGCACCTCAGACATGACGATGACGGCTACCAGTCGTACTGTACCGTCTGCTGCCAAAAGGCAAGGGGTTGCTGCTACTGTGTAGCAATGCTGTACCGCGTCTGCCAGCACCCAGGAGACATAGGGTGACGGTTACCTGAGCGGGCTCCATGCTTGCCGTGGTATGGCGTCTGCACAGGTAACTCAGGAAAAAAGGCGCGAAACGATTGTCTGCCCTTGCTTTCACGGAGGGAGGGAGGGAACGGGGGCCTGACAATATGTACCCAGAACCACCCGCGACAATGTTTTAGCCCCATCAGGCATTGGGATCTCAACCCAGAATTCCAATGGGCAGCGGAGACTGTGGGAACTGTGGGATAGCTACCCACAGTGCAACACTCCGGAAGTCGACTCTAGCCTCGGTACTGTGGAAGCGCTCCGCCGAGTTAATGCACTTAATGCACTTAGAGCATTTTCTGTGGGGACATACACACTCGAATATATAAAACTGATTTCTAAAAAACCAACTTCTATAAATTCGACCTTATTCTGTAGTGTAGACATACCCTGAGTGTGCTTATGCGTGTCAGAGAATAAATATGTATGTGTTTGTAGGATCAGGGCCTAAACTGTAAAACATCATGGAGGCTTGCTTAGTAGCAGGCAATTCAAAATCGTAATAACTTCTGTGGTAAACACGATAGATTTAAATAGAAATCATGGTCATGACATGAAGCTTTACCCAAAGAGTGTAAAATAAAACCAAACATTTTGAAAAATCAAGCAGTGGGGATGGGGGAAGTAAAAAGACTCAACTCCATGAAGAGGTTTCAGTAATACTGTCAGGTGATGGTTTCCATCAGCAGAATGCATGTGAGAGCATTCCAATAGAGAAACACCAGCTTTAAAGCAAAAATATGTCACTTAGCAGTGCACATTAATTAGTTAGGGATGACCTTTGCCATGTGTTCTGCATCACATACCACCATCACCAATGTTCTACTTTCAGCACTCAGATCACAGGTTACCTAATACTTTAGAAAATTACAATAATCAATAATGACAGGTTTCAGAGTAACAGCCGTGTTAGTCTGTATTCGCAAAAAGAAAAGGAGTACTTGTGGCACCTTAGAGACTAACCAATTATTTGAGCATAAGCTTTCATGAGCTACAGCTCACTTCATCAGATGCATACTGTGGAAACTGCAGAAGACATTATATACACAGAGACTATGAAACAATACCTCCTCCTGTTGTACCAATAAAATAAAAACCAGCAGGATCTTATTAAAGGGAAAAAGGCAAAATACCACATTTATTGTGAATACAGAAAGAATCATAGTAAGCAGTTAGTTATAGCTATAACATTCCATTCAATCTCATATTTATTCTCACATTCATTCATTCATACAAACACACACATACACACCCACACACACAGGTTCTGCAAGGTTGTTATCATAGTTACCAGCCTTAGAGTTGCTCATGCCAAGCCACTGGCCAGGTGGCCTGGACATGAGGAGGGAGCAGGGCCTTGTCAGATGCTCATCTGATGCTCCTGGAAGTTGGTTTGCAGAATCAGACCCCAAAGTTCTCACTTTTTAGAGTCTATTTTTATAGGAATTTCTTCCTATGCCAGTCTATGGGAATTGCTTCATCATGCTGTTGCTGAATCAATCAGCAGATAGCACATTCCTGACGGCTCCAAGATGTTATCTTGTTCTTTGGTTCTCCCATCCTTGAGGCTGTTGGGTGGATTCCAGTCTGCCCTCCGGGGGGGGGGGGGTCCCTCTGGTTATTTCCACTTTACGCCTTCTTCAGCCGATGGACACTGGATTCTCAGGCTGGCACCTCCCTGATCATTCAGTTATTATCCACACCAAGCATCCATCTACATACATCCTCTATCTCTATTTTAATCACAATTGTTAATACAACAAAAGGGTGGGGAGTCTCTGGGTGCTGTTTCTGTTGTTAGAGTATTGCTTTGAGTCTCTCTCTCTGTGAATTGCTTTGAGAATAGACTCTGTCTTAGAATGTACTAACACAATTAGCAGCTTGCAAGTTTCACACATAGAGGGAGAGAAACAGTACCAAAAACCAAGAGACCTCTTAATTAGTAATACCCTGGAATTTAAACTCTGGGGAATCAAACTCATTTGTGATTTTAATACAGAACTTCTTTAATATGATGCAACATAATCCCCCTTTTGACACTAAGATTTATAATCGTCAGTGTCACTTTCTATGTAGCCTATTCAAGAGAAAGTACTGTGAGGCAATTTGAGTTTGTGATTCCAATTCATGCCACATACATGATCCTAGTGATGTATCTTTATTACAAGGTTCTGGGGCAACAGGCAAGGTGAGGCACACCCACTTTTGAGGAGTCCATTCGGTACAACCTCTAGTGTCCAATAGCTTCCCTCCCTCCCCAGCCCACTGGCTCAAGGTCCAGGGTAGCCAAAAGGATCCCATGTGTAATATGGGGAGTGGGTTAACCTTCAATACCTTTGCCTCCAGGGACTGTTGATGTGCAATTTTGACAACAATTTCTCCCATTAACAAGTCTGGTTTACAATACTGGAAACATATTGCATCCATTCATATTGATAAGTGTCAAACAATGATCTCTTTCTTTTTTAACAAATGCATCAAACCCTTAATATTTCCCAATATGACCCAGAACATTTTGTGTTCCAAAGTAGCTAGTGCAAGTATCTGCATTTCAGTGCATCCCATAGCTATGGCTGTGTAGTTTCCTATTCCTAATTTTTTTTTCTTATGGATAAGCCATGTGGTAGTATTAAGCCATTACTAAAGATTCCATTGGCCTTTTAGGTTACCCAGACCAATTTGGACCAAGTCTACATTGGCATGTACTTGTTTTTGTATCAGGCTGTCCTGTAGCTGGGACAGAAAGCTTAATTTATTTTTAAGTTCCTGCAGGTCTTCAGTATTTTTTTTTTAAACACACAACAGTGCTGGCAACAACACAAAACACAAGACAAAACATAGAACACAGAACACAATTTCTATTGTGACAGTAGATTCATGGTATTGGGTTGCTTTTCAGCTGGCAGCTTTTCCTGATTTTCTGAAAGACAAAAAGAACATGTTTCTACCCCTTTTGGGGTGGCAGATTAGTGCTTAAAATATTTCTTTTACAAATACCCTTGGTGATTGCAGGCAAAACAGAGAAATTGCCCCCATATTTTCCTGTTTTTGTTCTATAGGCAGGCCAGGTTTCACAGGCTTTTATCTTTTAAGGGTTATGGGGAAATTATCCCACTGGTTAGTCATTAAATCCCTGAGTTTTCCTTCTTATACAGCAGACCAAGTTTATAATGTTTTTCCTGCTGTGTTAAGCTTTAAGTTTTATTTACGGGTAATAACTGAGAAGCATCATTACCATACGACCTTAAAGGATTTTTCCAAAAATCATACACACTATACGTTGTTACAGGGATACTTATTATCATTAAATTTATTAAAATTATCTTGTTATCCCATGTCTTTTATTTAGACAATTTGTTTGTTGACCAGGTATGTCCTTTATCTGCAGCTCCTTTGTGATGCTAGTTCTTTCCTTCCTTTATCATTTAGGTAATTTGCATTTTCACAGAAACTTCCTGCTTTTGGATTTAAAGCCATCAGCAGCTCAGAGACTCTATCTTAAAAGGGACACAATCAACTTTCACCAGAGTTTTGATTACTTTTAACTTCTGCTTCCAAAACACACAGCAATCTGAAAAAGAAAACCCAACCTATTGTGGCTCCCTTTGGAGCCCTAATAGCATTTTAATTAAGTAGCATGGTATGTTTGCATTTCTTTTGCCCCTTCTACAATATACCCTGCACATGTTCTGGGGCAAATGCACATTCCTTCCATAGTTTAACTTCTATAACATTATCCAGATCCATTTTTACATAAGGTGTCACTATTTCTTTTTTTGCTTACAGAGTTTTCATGTACCTTTATCAAAGTGACAGTCTGATTACTCAGAGCCATTTTAAGACTCAGTGTTTCTAACATTGCTCCTTTTTGTTTTGTGCACCTCACCCCTGCTGTTGCTTCAGAGAGGCACTGTCTTTTTTTAATTTTTTTTTTTACTACAACTCTCATCTGCTATTTTGTTACAAAAACAAACAAACAAAAACCAAACAAACAAAAAGAATCCAAAATTTTTTTTTATATTCTCCTGATTTTGACTGCCCTGCTGCAGCCACAACTTAAAAACATTTTAAATTTTGTAAAGCATTGAGTTACCTTTTAAGGGTTAAATGCCAAATCCCAAAGCCAAACAACACTAATTACCTGTGTCTAGCAAAAAGGTCTGTCAGTTTTGCAACTTTGAATTAAAGAGTCAAATAGATTTTTAGTGGCATTATTTAAAACAAAAACAAAACTAACTGGTCCTTAGAACTTTACATATTTACACACACACAGACAGATACATACACATTTTCTTTTCCTTAACATCCCTTCCACACTGCTCTGTTTTTTACATCTTACATTCCCTTTATACATTTGAGGCAGTTAAGTTCCAATAGAACCCTCTTATGTTCTTTTAGCAAATTTGACTGAATTGTCCAGTCAAATGATTTTAATCAGATAGTTTATTTTTGCCTGGCTAATTTACAGACATTTCTTTGGAAAAGGGCCCATTTTTCTTTCAGAATGGCTGCAACCAAGAATGCTCTTTCTCTAACACTTTTCCTTTTTAACATTTTCACAAAGTTTAGCTGCTTAATTCCCTCCAGCCTCAGCAGAGTTAACTTTTTTTTTTAAACTCTCTTTTCTCTTTGTAATTATGCCTGGGGGTACCGTACATAGGGCCTTCTCCCCCTTTACCTGCATCCCTCCAGCCTCTGCAGAGTTAACTTTTTCACTCTTTTTGTATTCCTGGAGTGCCTCTTTCACTATTTTCAGCTGGCTTTGGGTATTTGTAGCCAGCACCTTCCAATTGTCTGCTCCCTTTTCCATTTGTGCCTTTTCCTCTTTACATGAAGACAAGCGGAGGGAAGAATCCTTACATGCCTCCCACAACAACCAAATTGCTGCTGCATCTCTTTTGGCAGCACTAGAAGGTTTGTATATGAGGATATACTGAGCCAATCTATCCTCTAGGTCCGAAATAGTGCAGACATCAGCTAGGGCTTGTTTAGTCCAAGGACTGTGCCCAAATTTTTGAAGGATTTGTTTAAAAGGTGTAATTTCTTTAACAAAAGGTGAGGTTGGAGTTCCTTCTGACTCCATTCCTCCCTCTGGTACTGGCTTACCCTGTTTTCTTTTAAACATCTTAACATGGATATTTCAATCTCTTTGTCACTGCTGGTATTACTTAGCAAGTGACACAGCCTAGATTCTGAAATCATAGCTTAATCTATGCGTTTTTCCCCTGCTACCTTCCCGGAGGCCAGCAGGTCCCCTGCTACCTTCCCAGAGGCCAGCAGGTCCAGTTAACCTATTTCTCCCTGCTACCTTCTCTGAGGCCAACAGGTCCGGTTAACCTGTTCTTCCCTGCTATCCTCTCGGAGGCCAGCAGGTCCCCTGCTACCTTCCCGGAGGCCAGCAGGTCTGGTTTAATCTGTTTTCCCTACTACCTTCTCGGAGGCCATCAGGTCCCCTGCTACCTTCTTGGAGGCCAGCAGGTCTGGTTTAATCTGTTTTCCCTACTACCTTCTCGGAGGCCAGCAGGTCCCCTGCTACCTTCTCGGAGGCCAGCAGGTCTGGTTAACCTAATAGAAATGCCTAGCTCACTAGAGCTGGCGGTGTGCACACCAATATTTACAATAACTGAGGTTTTTTACCAATATTCCCCCTTTCGCAATTCTCCACCAAAATGTTATACCAATAAAATAAAAACCAGCAGGATCTTATTAAAGGGAAAAAGGCAAAATACCACATTTATTGTGAATACAGAAAGAATCATAGTAAGCAGTTAGTTATAGCTATAACATTCCATTCAATCTCATATTTATTCTCACATTCATTCATTCATACAAACACACACACACACACATACACACCCACACACACAGGTTCTGCAAGGTTGTTATCATAGTTACCAGCCTTAGAGTTGCTCATGCCAAGCCACTGGCCAGGTGGCCTGGACATGAGGAGGGAGCAGGGCCTTGTCAGATGCTCATCTGATGCTCCTGGAAGTTGGTTTGCAGAATCAGACCCCAAAGTTCTCACTTTTTAGAGTCTATTTTTATAGGAATTTCTTCCTATGCCAGTCTATGGGAATTGCTTCATCATGCTGTTGCTGAATCAATCAGCAGATAGCACATTCCTGACGGCTCCAAGATGTTATCTTGTTCTTTGGTTCTCCCATCCTTGAGGCTGTTGGGTGGATTCCAGTCTGCCCTCCGGGGGGGGGGGGGGTCCCCTCTGGTTATTTCCACTTTACGCCTTCTTCAGCCGATGGACACTGGATTCTCAGGCTGGCACCTCCCTGATCATTCAGTTATTATCCACACCAAGCATCCATCTACATACATCCTCTATCTCTATTTTAATCACAATTGTTAATACAACAAAAGGGTGGGGAGTCTCTGGGTGCTGTTTCTGTTGTTAGAGTATTGCTTTGAGTCTCTCTCTCTGTGAATTGCTTTGAGAATAGACTCTGTCTTAGAATGTACTAACACAATTAGCAGCTTGCAAGTTTCACACAGAGAGGGAGAGAAACAGTACCAAAAACCAAGAGACCTCTTAATTAGTAATACCCTGGAATTTAAACTCTGGGGAATCAAACTCATTTGTGATTTTAATACAGAACTTCTTTAATATGATGCAACACTCCCACCCCACTCTACTGCTGGTAATAGCTCATCCAAACTCATCCACTCTCCTTACAATGTGTATGATAATCAAAGTGGGCCATTTCCAGTTAAACTTGGATTTATGCTGGAAATGACCCACCTTGATTACCATACACATTGTAAGGAGAGTGGTCAGTTTGGATGAACTATTACCAGCAGGAGAGTGAGTTTGTGTGTGTATGGGGGTGGGGGGTGAGAAAACCTGGATTTGTGCTGGAAATGGCCCACCTTGATTTTCATACACATTGTAAGGAGAGTGGTCACTTTGGATAAGCTATTACCAGCAGGAGAGTGAGTTTGTGTGTGGGGGGGGGGGGCGGAGGGTGAGAAAACCTGGATTTGTGCTGGAAGTGGCCAAACTTGATTATCATACACATTGTAAGGAGAGTGATCACTTTAGATAAGCTATTACCAGCAGGAGGGTGGGGTGGGAGGAGGTATTGTTTCATGGTCTCTGTGTATATAATGTCTTCTGCAGTTTCCACAGTATGCATCCGATTAAGTGAGCTGTAGCTCACGAAAGCTTATGCTCAAATAAATTGGTTAGTCTCTAAGGTGACACAAGTACTCCTTTTCTTTTTGCGAATAATCAATAATGTAAGTAGGAACAAAATTGGCAATAATTTAGGACTAATGTCAGCTTCACATGTGCAATAATTTTCCCCCATTGATTACTGAAACTTTCCAGTTTAAGATACTGTAACTATGATAGATTTTCAGTCGCAACCATAAGCTAAAAGAAAAGGAGTACTTGTGGCACCTTAGAGACTAACCAATTTATTTGAGCATAAGCTTTCGTGAGCTACAGCTCACTTCATCTGTAGCTCACGAAAGCCTATGCTGAAATAAATTGGTTAGTCTCTAAGGTGCCACAAGTACTCCCTTTCTTTTTGCGAACACAGACTAACACGGCTGTTACTCTGAAACCATAAGCTAAATATTTCTCTTTCCTGGCTCTCACTGATGTCATTTGCACAAAGCCTCAAATCATCACTCTTCAGAACCACTAGGATATAGGTGTTCAGGCCTGTCTGTAAAGGCCTATGCTCTAAGAATTTAGGTGTATTCTTATTCCTTGGCTAGTTAGAGGTATAAAAGAAAGAATCAAAATCACTGTCTGCTAGTGTAAGGTCCTTCTCTATCTGTGACAGTCTGAGGCCCTGTGCTTAGGCTAAGGCCTTTGGCTAAGCAACAGAGGCAGCCATAAGCTGGGAAGCGACCGGTCACATCCTCACATTCCAAACTAGTCACATTGAAATAAAGTGCTATTGGGCTGTTAGGAATACAGTCCTGTCCTGATAGTGCCTATCACCTCCAGAGAAAGGGAAGTGTCTAGAAAAAGTAAAAGGAAACTTAGTTTGATAGCATCCTGTCTGGCAAGAACTCACTTATCAATAGCTGGGATGTGAAATCCTCACTTTTGTATTGTTTTGTCATTATATTTCCCACTTTGCTATTGTTTGTCTGTATAATCTCTGTCTGGTTCTGTGATTGTTTCTGTTTGCTGTATAATGAATTTTGCTGGGTGTAAACTAGTTAAGGTGTGGGGTATAATTGGTTACATAATCATGTTACAATATGTTAGGATTGGTTAGTTAAATTTCAGGAAAATGATTGGTTAAGGTATAGCTAATCAGAACTCAAGTTTTACTATATAGTCTGCAATCAATCAGGAAGTGGGTGTGTGTGTGGGGGGGGAATGGGAACAGGGAATGGGGGTGGGGAAATTGGAATCATGTTTTGCTAAAGGGAGAAATGGGAACAGGGAATGGGGCTGGGGAAATTGGAATCATGTTTGGCTAAGGGCAGAAATGGGAACAAGGACACAGGTGTAAGGCTCTGTGGTGTCAGAGCTGGGAAGGGGGACACTAAGGAAGGAAACTGGAATCATGCTTGCTGGAAGTTCACCCCAATAAACATAGAATTGTTTGCATCTTTGGACTTTGGGTATTGTTGCTCTCTCTTCATGCGAGAAGGACCAGGGAAGTAAGTGGGTGAAGGAATAAGCCCCCAAACACACTCTCTCTTAGTATATCACTACCTTCTCAACTAGAAAGCTCTCCCTTGGTTCCCAAGCAAAGTCTCAATGGGTGACACTCATCTATTGTGTAACACTTTTGCGTTCACTGGAGCTATACCTAATATTTAATTCATAGAGTAAAATCCTGAGTCCACTGAAGTAAATAGGAGTTTTGCCACTGGTTTCAGTGGGACCAGGATTTCACCCAGTCTTCACAGTGTATTTGGAATGCACTGGCATAATTTATACACTTTCAGAGGCATTAATTTACATTTAACATTTATTTGATCATATATTTTTTGGTTGTCTTGTTTTCCTATTTATGTTAAGAGTGCTGAGAGTTTGGTAGGATGATGTTTGCTTCAGAGGTTTTAAACCTAAATAAAAAGAGTCCAGATGGTTTTCCTATTTCATCCTGTAATATTTCCCCTCTTTACTCACTACTAACCCAGAATGGATTTACACATAAAGATTTGTTTTGTTACCTAATAAAGGTCATTTTCTGATCAGATACGCCAATACAATTCCGTGTGAAATTAATGTAAGATGTACTAGTTTAAATGAGAGCAGATGTTGGCCCAACAACTTTAAAGCAGATGAGAATTTCCCCATAAATGTGACCCACTTTCTCAATATTATATGGATACGTAATTATGTTTATAATTAGTTGGTGTTTCATTCCATGGAATTTGCTCACAGTTTGTAGAAAGCAGCATTTTATGTTAGAAAAGATGACTGAAAGCTGACATGGGCCCTGCCTGTGCTGTAGTTTGTTTGGAGACATAGATAATGACAGCCTTGTAGTCCATAATCTGGCATAATACAAGCTATGCATTAATTTAAAATTGAAATAAACAAATACCCCAGAATTTAGTCTGGTGAGAAAAAACAGCCCTTCCACCAAAATATAAAAACTACAGGGCCATTCAACTAGCTAAGGCCTTTTTTCAGGGACAATTTTATATAGCAGGCAAAGCACAACAGGTATCAAAACATCTGAAATGTAACCCCTCTCCAACAAAAATGTTCCACACCTCAGAATTTCTAACCTGCATTCTTAGATTCAGAGTTTAACCCTGGGTAGTCTCCAACTCTCGTTCCTGGAGGAAGTGGTTTTATTGCCTCTCCTGGGCTTAAAGTGTCTGTGTAAGCCTTGCAGTGGTCTGAACAACTTTCACTAAAGAACAGTTTGCCCAGATTGTGATTTAAACCAGGATTGGCGTTATATGTAAGTGAAGGAACCATGTTGCAATAGGATCTCCCAGAGAAAATACTGGCTGATTTGGCTGGAATTCCCTCTCAGGCTCTAAGGAGTGGTTGGTGGAATGGAAGCTCTGTCGGCGTTTGTATGGATGCAGTACGTGCTCCTCTCTCTGCCAAGGTAGCTCTGCTATTTAGAGACTAAACATTCAAGTAATACATGTGCTAGCCAGTAATCCCATGGCTCAGTTTCCACAAACATTTATAGTATCTTGTAATTAATGTCTTCCACATAGTTCAGCATCCATCATATCTCAGTCAATCTGGGTTTGAATGTGGATGACATGAAATCTCTCTACAAAAAAAGAAAAAAGAGAAAGTGACAATTGACAGTCACTGAAAGGAAAACTCTACTTATGTTGCCCTGTCCACTATTCTGAAAGCATTATCCATGATAAGAAGCACTTGTCACAATATATAAACTCTGAAATTTACTTCAAAACAAGCTTTAAATTGTGATTGGCATGTCTGAGCTACTTGCTGGCGGTGACCATCTTTTGGAAATGTAGTATCATTTGGAACACTGGCATTGAGCCTAAGAGTGGTGCTAGCCATTTTGCCAGCCAAAGCAGAAAATATTTTTGGTACTCCCCACCCCCTCAAATGGCTAAGCAAAAATAAAAAGGGCAGCCAATCAAAAGGCAGGGTGGTGCACCAGGGCAGTGCCTCATGGAGGCTGACACCATGGGCAACTGCCCCGTTCGCCCACCCCTAGAACCAGCCCTAAGTGAGCCCATTATAAGAGACCTTAAGCCAGTTTCCATCATGCTTTAATACTCTGTAATTTGATTCTATAAACACTGATGGTTATATTGTGGCTTTTAAAATCACAGCCATATTAGAAAGAATCCATTAGTGTGGCACACTATCAACAGCTGCAAGAAGATAGAGGCAGGAACAATGGCTCTATGGGCACTGTTAGACCACTCAGAAGTGGCAGTTATTACACCTTTTCAGTGTACACTTCCTACAGGTACTAGCTAGTGTAGGAGAAGGCAGAGCCACAACCTAATGCCTGCTTTGCCTTCCAGGACTGTCCAGTGTCTCTGATGGTACTAAAACTTCTTTGTGATCAGAGAATGAAAGCACTAGAATTCTGACTGTCCATCTCAAGGTGTGCAGTGAGATTCATTGAGTCCTCATTTCCCACCCACCCCATGCATCCACTAATGAACAGCCATAATCTTCTGTTAAGCATCTCATTTAAATATTTATTAATAGCAATACTTAGCACTTATATAGCTGATATATATAATATAGAATGTAAGTAAAAATGACCTCTAGAGTCGGCATTTTCTGACAGCTAACAACTATCCAAAGGCGTGGGCCTTTAAGCTGTAAGATCATTAACTTAAGGAACTGTTCAGCCCAGAGGCTATTATTGCTTTTAGAAACCATGCAAAATTAAAAAGAAATAAAGTACCATTTTTTCCTGTATGCTGCATCTCATGCTATCAATGCTGATGCTGTATTAGTAATGTTCTTACAGTCATTGACTGATATAGTGACAACATGAAATTAGGACTTCATTCTCAACATTCCATTAGTCTTCAACTTCCATTCCCCCACTGTTTTTTGAAAAAAATCTTTGCCAGTTCCTGATTGGGGCAAGGGACAGACAGACCTGATTGACGTTTTTAAGTGCTATCTCCAATTTACTGCATCTTTATTTTGCTCATTAAAGTTATAAATGAGTGACTAGGCAAGGCTCAGCATTGCTTTTCCTCTTTAAGGGCCAGGTAAAATAAAAACGGTGGGTTTTCATATAGCATAACGTAGTATGGAATTATGGGGCACAAATTTGTCATTCACTTTGAAATGCTCCTTTCTGCAAAATGCCTACGTAAGTGCGGCACAACACTTATGTTCCAATTAAGCCTTTTTGAGAATTTCAGTAGAACACAGGCTTTGTGTTGACCCTCTACAAGGGGATGAATTTGATACAGGAAACTCCAGTAAGAGAACGAATAGGAGTCAAATTGATCCAACTTTCAGACAAATAATGCATTATTTCTCTTCCTTACCCAACAAATTGTGTGAATTTGGTCCTCATAAAACTTGAGTGACTAATACCACTAACACGAGCCATACTACAGGCAGCTTCAGCTGGGTGCATTGCCAAAGCAGCTCAATCCTGACCTGAAACATGCTTGGTATTCCAGGTCTGGGTATTTCTGGGTGTATTCTTATTTCTGTGTTGTGAAGCTTTTGTTATGCAGACGTACTCGGTACTGAGATTTTGGGAACTACTACAAACCATCTCATTCACTCAGGATTTAATGGCATGTTTCTAAAATGGTGCCTTATAGGCTGAAGATGAGGATACTTGATATTCTGTGCAGAGTTTTGAAGTTGGAAACCTGTGAAAAATTTCAGAAAATTCTCACCATTTTATGCAGTTATTTTTTTGTAAATTGCCCCCAATCTCCTTCTTACTATTACTCCAATATGATAGTGTGGTAAAACTAATCCATGTTTGGTCAGTTGCACTGGAGTAGCTAACATACTTCCCTATTCTTATTTTAATAGATTTGTTCCATTTTCTTTATCCTTATTCAATGATTTATTAGATGTGTATGTATATGTATAGGCTGTTACTGGACAGAAAAAAAAAACTACAGGTAGTTAAAAATAATCCATTGCATACTGACAGGAAGATGGATTTTATTAATTGTGTAGTTTCTTGCAGACATGTCCTTTTATTCTCTGGGAAAATGTGCTCATTTTATGACAATCTAAGCCATTTTGAAAATGAAATATTAATATTTCCTGAAAGGAAATTAGAATTGCTAACGTTGCAACATCCATGTTAAAAATAAAAAGAACTTACTTTTTCAGATCTGACCTATTTATTACCTATCGGAAATAACTACTGCTCAGAAGTAATTTAATTTGAAAGGAGATGTTTGGGGTTGAATTTCTAACTCCTTGGTAAAATTGATTCTGTGATATGTTAACTTACACAGAATCAGAGCAGTATTTGAATATAGGATGTGACTGGGTATGTAGCTGTTTCATTGACATTGAAAATCAGAAGTTATTTATAAAAAAATACTATAGACATAATTTGAGACCTGGTTCAAAGGATTAGAGATGAATAATAGTCAAATGCATTTATAAATTCAGTAGATTAAATGTTAGATGAATAAAATAATGTTGTGAGTGTTGGGAAAGGTGTTCCTAGATCAATAAAACTGCCAGTATTATGCCAGAAGTTAGTCTCCTCTGCCACAATGTGTGTTCTCATTCAAAAGGAAACAAGAAAAAAAAATAAACTAGAACTGATGTTCTGATATTGCACTTTGTTCCTCGTGTTCCCCTTCTCAGCATATGAACAGTTGCACATGAAACTCCTTATTCATGATGGATTCCACCTAAGCCCTCCTTCCATGGCAGAGAAAGAGTGGGCTAAGACTGAATATCAAAGTACGGCAACAACTTGGGGTTTTACAGACAAATGAACAATGACAACACTTAAACCAACACCCTGACCCTCCCCAAACCACTTCTTCAAATACCTATATTCTGGACAGCAATGACCCTGAAAACAATTTAGGAGACCTGGTAGACAAGCAACTGAACATAAGGCAAAAAGAACCAGGGAATATAGTGTAAGGGTAGGGTGGTGATTTTCCTCTGCATACAGCATTGGTGAGGCTGCTATTAGAATACTGCATCCAGTTCTGGTGTCTTCTTTTAAAAAAAATGTTTAAAATATTGGGAGAGTGCAGAAAAGAGCCACAAAAGTGATCCAAGGGCTGGAGCAAATGCCTTATAGCGTGTCACAGGGCAAGTGTGCCCTGTCTCCTCTTGGGTTGGGGCAGGGTCATTACTTCCCTGCGGTTGCATCTTATGACCACCCTTTACCTTGGGGTGGTGAGGACTAATGGTAAAAGTCAATATGGCCACTCTCTCTGTCAAGGTTGTGTGGCTCAATGGCCTGAGTCAAAATGGCTCCCCGGTTCAGGGTGTATTGTCTAGCAGACAGAGTCAGTGTGGCTGCCTGGCATAGCAAGACAGCATGGCCGAGCGGCAAGAGTCAGTAGGGATGCCCTCTCTCAAGGCCGCTCTCAGCACTGCGTGTCCCAATAGACAGAGTCAATAGGGTCATCCTCCCTTGGGGCTATGTGGTCTAGTGGTCAGAGTCAGTAGGGCTGCCTTTTCTCAGGGCTGTGTGGCCTAATGGTCAGAGTCAGTAGGGTTGCCCTTTGTCAGAGTTGCATGGCCAGAGTCAGTATCACTGCCCCTTCTGTGGAGCTGCATGGCCTAGTGGCAAGTATGCCCATCACCAGGTCAGGGGCTAATCCGCCCAAAACACACTGAGCCCATTCAACACCCCAACTAGTCTCCTGAAGCTACTTTGTACCCAGTCCTGATTCCAGGATCCTGGCATCTCCATGGGCTCTGGGCTCCTCGGTTGGGGGCAGCTACCAACAGTTCCACCACAGTTGAGGCATCCTCCGGCATCACAGCATCCCTGATTACCACCATCTGGGGCTTCTGCCGTTTTAGACTGGAACTCACAGCATACATCCTCTCTCCTCAGCAGTCAGCCCTGAATGAGCTGAGCTGCTCCCTTTTATACCTAGTCTCCAGCTGGAGCATGCCCAGCAGAGCTTTGGGGGCATGACCTCCTTGGCCCAGAGAATGGAGTTAACCCTTACAATACCAGTGCGGGGCAATTGCGCCCTGTCACACAGTGACAGAATTAAGGAACTCAATCTGTTTATTTTATCAAAAAGAAGATTGTGAAGTGACTTGATTAGAGTGTGTAAGTACCTTCACAGGGGGAGATACCTATTGGTGAAAGGCATAACAAGAACCAATGTCTGGAAGCTGACACCAGACAAATTCAAATTAGAAGTTAGGCACAAAATTTTAACAGTGAAGGTGATTAAGCGTTGGAGCAAACTACCAGAGATAGTGATGAATTTTCCATCTCTTGATATTTTCAGATCAGGACTGGATGCCTTTCTGGATAAAAAGCTACAGCCAAACACAAGTTATACTTTAATCAATCACCATTTATTGGGCTCAATACAGGGATGATTGGGTGAAATTCAATGGCCTGTAATATTCAGGAGTCAGATTCGATGATCTAATGGTCCCTTCTGGCCATGAGTGCTATGAATTTATGATAATGTGGAAGTCTATACCCTTGTCACTCAATAGTCAGACTGTTATTTGTTATGTTCTTTCTTATTGATACCACAACTTCAGGGGTATTTTTGGAAGGTGTTTTACTTTTATAAAGATGAGTTTGGACATCTGGACAGAAAGAGAAATAAATATGTAGACTAGCCTCATAAGAATATTCCATTTGCATGTGAGAGAAATAGATCCAGATACTGTGAGAGGGTTTGATAGGTTCTTTCTAAACAGAACAAGAAAGTCCAGACAATCTCTAAACTTAAATGGGTCTCATTCTTTTGTGGTAACAGGCTGGTAGTACTTTCCTGAAACATTCCAATCTGAAAACAGATCTCGATCTGTTTAGAGGTAAGTGGGTTCTGCTGACTCAGTGAAGGAGGTGACTTGTTATCCCACCTAGTTATAAAGGGATAGAGAGGCTGTCATGTAAGAGAGGATGTAGAGTGTGGGCTGATCTACCCTAAGGGAAGAACCATATGATCAGCCAAACCTGGGAAGGAGATTGGTACTAATTTTAATGCTAATAAAACCAAATCTGTGGAAGTGGAGAGTTTGAACTTCACTGTGTGGATTCTATTTGTAGAGCATGTTGGGTAAAGGACTTGATTACAAGATAGTTCAAAGCAGATGCAGAACACAATTAACTCTTGAATCTGAAAATTGGAATAAACTAGTGTTTACTACATTGAGTGCCTATCAAACTTAAACTTAAACTTGGAAAGTAAACTAGATGTCTAACATCTGTTGTTAGAGCTAAGGAAAGGCCAGATGCACAAGAATGCATTTTGTCTTACTGATGTCTCATTTTCAACTGAGCAAGAAGTTTGATATGAGCAGAAGCATCCGTCTAATAATCATGTTAAATTGCAATGCTGTTCTCTCTCTCAGCAACTGGTTAATTCAATCAGAGCACATACATTTTTCATCAGTCTTTAATTTGCTTAATTTTGGTGAGCTGTTGTCTTAGAAAATTTCCTATCTTTCAGCCCTAAGACGATAGGGTTGATGCCTTGTGCTATTCTTTCTCTGTCATTTCCATTTCAATATAGATTTTATAGTTCATTACCTGTCAATCAGTTTTAAACGACGCTGTATTCATTTTATCATGTTCTGTAAAACAGTTGTATGCTTCTTTCAATGTCTTACATTTTTTCTGTCTGAGCTCTATTTATTTCTCTAAGCGCTGAAACCATCTGTAGCTATGCTCATTTTAACGTGTATTTATTTTAGCAAATGCAGTATTTTGTTTTATATGGCATTCATTTGGGATGTTTATTGAAGCAAGTGAATTCTGACAACAGCATGGAAAATTCTTTAGCTGTGACAAACAATTTTTTCCCCACAGTATGTTTATTTGTCATAAAAACTCTGAGGACTAAGTTTTCAAACAGTGCTTTTCAAGATCTCACTAAGATGTAACAATGTACTAAACAACAAATGAACAAAAAATATATGTTCATAGGAACAGTTTCAGTTCTTGATTCTGCTGGACGTTTGGGGGCATATTTTGGTCCAGAACATGGGCTCTGCACTACTCTGACCATGCAGAGACTCCATAAGGTTGCCCTCACTATACGGTGAAGAGTTCCCTTGGTACATGTAAATTCTTAGCTGGCATAGAGCTAGCAAGACCTCTTTTCCACCTAGCCTCCCTTCGTCCTCTTGGCAGGTCAGTTTGTTGTGGAGTGTTACAAGACTGCTGTAAAAAAAAAAAGAAATATCTGTAGTTAACTAAAAGAACACACTCTGTGTGGGCACATAAGAAAATGTAGTAGTTTTGTTCATAAGTTAGCAGCCTTAATAAAGTTGTTGTTTTTGCACTGTAAATGGCTTTCTAATTTGAAGCTCTTAACAGGTGAATTTCTGAAGGAGGTTGCCTGTGCATATGGGTCCATTTCCAGAGAGATGAGGAAGCTGGTCTTGGGACGGAGTTTGTCTAATCCCAGAAACGATGCGGGAGTGACAGGGACAACGTAGGAAGCGACCCAGGGAATGCATTTCAGGGTATTGGGACCCAAAACCTGTGTCACGGTACCTTGTTTCAAAGGGCTTTGGGTCAGAACCCAGTGGAGAAGGGCAGACCCAGGTTCCCCTACTCTCCCCACTTTCATCACTAGGCAATTCTACCCCTGATATTGTTGCTAGGCAAAGTGGCCCCTTTGAACTCTCACCAGCAATGACAGGACTTCCACTGACTTCATTTAGGCCAGGATTTCACCTCAACCGTTCAACATGAATCAAGCCACCCCTGGCCTGCACCTGCTCCCTCCCAAGAATCATGAGATTGACTTAAAAATCATGAGATTTTTAATTAAATAATAAAAATTGTGGCTTTTCTATTTGCCTTCTGGGTTCTGAGCCTTTAGGTCACACACAGGTCATATTTTTAAGCTCTTCTCCACAACTAGCTTATGCAATTTTTTTTTAAAGCAGAGATGCTCTCACATAATCACAAGATTTCAGAAAAACACCAGGGCCTTTCTGTTTTGTCTCTGGCAGCTGCTCTGCTGGCAAAAGCAAGCTGTCCCTCTCAGCTCCCACAGTCAGCTGGCTTCCCGTGGTACAACTCGGAGGCTTAACCCCAGTGGCTTGGAGTCTCAGTGGCTTGCTGTCAGGAGGCTGTTGCATACAACTGCTCCTCCATCAGCCCAGAATGAGCTGAGCTACTCGACTGGAAGCATGCCCAGCAGGAATGAGGGGGCATGGCCTTTTGGGCCAAGAACTGTCCTTTATCCCTTGCTTTGCCAGTGTGGGGTTGGTACACTCCATCACACTTTCTGAAAGGGCAAACTTTAACAAATAGGTCTGTTAGTTCCATGTAACAAAATATTATTCTAAACTGTTTACTCCAATATATGCTTATTCCTATAAGAATATATTTCTATCCGATTCAGGCTTACGTGCTACTCTTTACAGCAAGCTACTAAGTCAAATGGCTGTAGTGCTATTAAAAAACAGACACGGACCTACTCATATCTAAATTCGTGTATCTCCTTTATTCTCTCAAGGACACTGCCTTAATTAAGACATTCAAATTCCTTAGCCCTTTGCAGAACTGTCGTCTGCTTTGGGACATGTAGATTTTTTTAACCCTTTTATTTCTACATCAGACAGAAGAATACTAAAGTATTCTATTTGGGGGATGGATTTCTAATATTTATATGGCATCATTGATGTGAATGACATTTTACAGGTCTATACAAAGACAGACATACACAGAGTATTTTTTTAAAGAAACCCTACTGCAATGATATGAGAGTGAGAGCACAGTGAAAAATGACAAACATTGGTAAGCAGGGAAATGTAGTATGTGTGAGACAGCACAACAGAAGCACTGTTTTAGGGAAGCATTGGTTTTTAACGTGTTCATGCAGAGCTGATTTTATAAGCTGTTCTGTTTCCTACTTTTCTTGGGGTTTTTTTTGTTTTGTTTTGTTTTTTTTTCTTTTATTGTTCATTGTTCATATGCCCAAGCAGGAGGAGATAAAATAGGACTGATGATCAGAGGTAGATGAAAGTGCCTTCTTATTAATGTTTAATTCATTAAATTAATTGATTAAGCACAAATATTTCAAATTTGTTGACAATATATACCTCCAGACCAGTGGCACCAGTATGGGCACCCACATGGCCCACAATATGCCAACCATTTTATGGCTGACCTCAGCTCTCGTCCACTCACACCCCTTCTCTACCTACACCACATTGATGACATCTTCATCATCTGGACCCATGGGAAGGAAACCCTGGAAGAATTCCACCACGATTTCAACAGCTTCCACCCCACCATCAACCTCAGCCTTGACCAATCCACACGGGAGGTCCACTTCCTAGACACCACAATGCAAATAAGTGATGGTCATGTTAACATCAGCCTGTACGGAAAACCCACTGACCACTAAGCCTACCTTCATGCCTCCAGCTTCCATCCCGGACACACCATACGATCCATTGTTTACAGCCAAGCGCTGAGGTACAACCGCATTTGCTCCAACCCCTCAGACAGAGAACAACACCTACAAGATCTTCACCAACAGAACCAACAGAACTCCACTGGCCATCACATACTGTCCTCAGCTAAAACCTCTCCAACGCATCATCAGTGATTTACAGCCCATCCTGGACAATGATCTCTCACTTTCACAGGCCTTGGGAGGCCGGCCAATCCTCGTCCACAGACAACCCGCCAACCTGAAGCATATTCTCACCAACTACTACACACTGCACCATAGTAACTCTAACCCAGGAACCAATCCATGCAACAAACCTCGATGCCAACTCTGCCCACATATCTACACCAGCGACACCATCACAGGACCTAACCAGATCAGCCACACCATCACCGGTTCATTCACCTGCATGTCCACCAACATAATATACGCCATCATGTGCCAGCAATGCCCCTTCACTATGTACATCAGCCAAACTGGACAGTCCCTACGTAAAAGGATAAATGGACACAAATCAGATATTAGGAATGGCAATATACAAAAACCTGTAGGAGAACACTCCAATCTCCCTGGACACACAATAGCAGATTTAAAGGTAGCCATCCTGCAGCAAAAAAACTTCAGGACCAGACTTCAAAGAGAAACTGTTGAGCTTCAGTTCATTTGCAAATTTGACACCATCAGCTCAGGATAAAACAAAGACTGTGAATGGCTAGCCAGCTACAAAAGCAGTTTCCCCTAACTTGGTGTTCACACCTCAACTGCTAGAAGAGCCCTCATCCTCCCTGATTGAACTAACCTTGTTATCCCTAGCCTGATTCCTGCTTACATATTTATACCTGCCTCTGGAAATTTCCACTACATGCATCCAACGAAGTGGGTATTCACCCATGAAAGCTTATGCTCCAATACGTCTGTTAGTCTATAAAGTGCCACGGGACTCTTTGCCGCTTTTACAGATCCAGACTAACGTGGCTACCCCTCTGATACTTGACCAACTCTAGTCACTTGGTATTTTTATTCCAAGAGTAGATGACTTCCAAATGCAAAGAATCTTTAAGACTTCCATGTGAATACTCATGGTGAATTCATGTTTGCCTGAGTATTTGGGACTCTAAATCTCCCCACTGTATTTTCCACTGAATGCATCCGATGAAGCTTATGCTCAAATAAATTTGTTAGTCTCTAAGGTGCCACAAGTCCTCCTTTTCTTTTTGTGGATACAAACTAACACGGCTGCTACTCTGAAACCTTACTTTTGCCATGAACACATCTGTAAGCAAGGGTTTGCTTCTATGAATGTTCATGCAAGCTGGAAACACAAACACTGATAAAATTAATGGTTTGTTCAAGCCAATATTAGTGAATATATTTTTGCAACACTTGCCCACTTCTAGGAACGAACGTTGCCTCCTTTTCGTGTTGTCTGCCGCCATGGTCTTCAGATGAAAACACAGAAGTTCCAGTTCAGGAAAGCATCCCTATTAAGGAGTTAAGCATTGAAATCAGTGGAACTTAAGCACACACCTATAATTAAGCATGAGTTTAAGTGCTGTCCTGAATTTAGGTCAGAAAGAGATAATCAGAAAAAAGGGAAACTTTTTAGCTATTTCTGCTGCTACAGCTTCCTCTCAATGAGAACATAAATGTGTTGTCTTCCTTAAAGTCTCCTGAATTATTTTGATCCATCTTTTTAGTCCTAATAACCTCAATTATTAATTAATTTGAGTACTAATCATGGGTATTTACAACTTTTAAGAAATGGTTTTAATAAATGACCCCTTACCTCCATCATGTCTGTAATATTGCAAGGCAGGAAAGCATGAATCTACATTATTAGTAATCTCACACTGTATCACACTTATAAATTAAAATTAACTGAAGCATGATGTTAATTTTTGTGTATAAAAACTGTAGCTGTTGCCAGCTTTGTAATTGCTGTGTGGTTGCAAATATCCTGGCAAACCTGTCGGTATTTTTTTTCTAATTTTGATTTGCATTCAGGGTAAACACATGAAACTTGGACCAAAAGTTACCTGCAAAGAATCTTGCTATGCTCAGTCATTCTTGGGAGAATAATAAAACAAGATTATCGGAAATGTTTACAGAACCAAAAAAATTGATTTACTGGCACTGCACTATCATTTCTGGAATTACTGCTAGAAATGGCTTCCCAGAATAGGAGATTGATATATATCATAGAGTGTCACAGTTAGGTCCAGGTAGTAGTTGCTATGATGTCTCATTGCTCTGTCAAATGACTAACACAAGATAAAACCAATCAAAAATGTGACTGGCGTCTGATTTCCTCTGGGCTTCTTATAACTGCAAG
The DNA here is from genome assembly GCF_965140295.1 of Lepidochelys olivacea. Classification (NCBI taxonomy): domain Eukaryota; kingdom Metazoa; phylum Chordata; order Testudines; family Cheloniidae; genus Lepidochelys; species Lepidochelys olivacea. The sequence goes on from NC_140411.1 coordinate 275,731,493, forward strand.
TTAACAAATAGTAGTTGTCTTTGCATTTTTTAATATTCCAAAATCATCCTTACTTCCATTTAATTATTCAGAGGAGGAAAAGGAATGGAATAACCACATGAAATGTTATCACTTTCTGTGGGCAACTCCAGATAACAGACACAAGGTAACAACTAGATATTTCCGTGCCTTTGACAGAACTTATTCGACCAAATGTTGTTGGTGTTTTTATGATACTACTGCTGAGCATATCTTTAATCTTTTATGATTGTAACAGCAAGAGGCCACCCAAACAATTCAAACAAGCAGCTTGACCAGGAACAAAAGTAATATGCATTTCCATGGGCTAACATCGATATTTGAACATATATTTTGGAGGGCAATGCAAAAGAAAAGTTTTTTGATGATGTGGTGTAGAAGGGGCAAACCAGTTTAAATTTTGAAAAAACGTACTTCCTGGAGATTTGTGGCTTAGCATTAAGATTCATGCTATTTCAAAAGTGGTTCAAAAACTGCTATAGTTTTATCATTCCTAATCACTGAAGTCTGTCAGAAAATGGGCAGGTGCTGGAAGTCATGTGAATCAGGTCAATATCTAGCTCATTCTGCAGACAGACCTGAATTGTGTTTTTATGTAGGGTCAGGGCTATAAATGAGCAGTATGCTACTCTTTAGCCTCACTTACACAGTTAAGGTAATCTATTATCCTCAGCAGAACTCCTGTTGATGTCATTTGTTTATTGACATTTCTATGACACAAATCAGCATGATATTTGAGCACCTAAAATCCAGTAAAGAATTAATCATGTGTGGTACAGAAGTATTTTTATTCCAGGGTAGTCCATGCACAAAAAAGCAAGGGGAATTAATGGAAATAAAAGGAGTCCATAGGGAATAGATGGGAATGATTCCTCCTCATGGTGCATCAGGATCTGGCCCTCTCCCCCCTCAGGGAGGGGCCTTCAGGCAGTTGTCATTTAGGAAAGTTGTCATTTGTCCATCAGCCCTTTCCTCAGGAGCTGCAGGTCTGTTCTCTTCCCAGGTCTGCCAACAAGTGAGCTCCTGTGCTCCTCTTTTAAGCAATTCCTTAATTGCCTGAGCCCAGAGCAGCTTCTTAACTGCTTGTTGTCCTTTGCAGGGTTTATGTACCCCATCATGCTCCTCATCGGCTGATTTCTAGAATATCAGTTATGTACCGATAGTGTGTATTGATAGAGCATTTTATAACTTTTTAGCTGTAGTGCAAAATATATGCATCAAGCGAACTTTCTGACAATGTATCTGCCATGGCACAAACCCTTCCACTGATTGGGAGAGCTGGAGGAGGGTGGGGGAAAGAGATTGACTGACTACCAACCTGGGTAGCCTAAAGGACAGTTCACTGAGCTGGGAAAGAGGAGATAGGAGTTCAGATATGATATCTTCTATTTGCTGTTTATATTTTCAGGCAACATATTACTCTTGTTATTGACCAAGGCTATGAACCCCAGCTCTAGCCAGCAGTCAGAGAAGACCTTCATGAAGGCCGCCTCCAGCTGAGAATTATGTTGTCACTGCTAAATATGGAGGGTTTTTCTTGGTGTAATTACTTTCAGTAACTTTTAAACATCTAAGTTCTTAGTGCTTTACAGGGCCATGTCACAATCTCTCTCACCCTTCAGGAGGGTCAACAAGGTCAACAGTGTAGGTTCTCATACCTCCCTCTGATACCCAGGTAGGTGCAGCACCCCTTCTCCCTGAAGTAAAACCTTAGCAGTGACGTCTTCAGAAGAACTTCTCATACACATGGATGTGTGAAAAGTCAGATGTGCTGATCTAGGAATATAACTGACATAAAAGTATATAAGAAAACTGTTAAGATGTGTTAAAGAGCAAATTGGATGATGGTGGCTTATGTATTGCTTAATGATATCTGTTGGAGATGGAAATGAAAGTCTGTTAGATCACTGAAGTGTCTTATCAACAGCATTGTAAGCAATATGAAGGGGGAAAGCAATGCACAAGTCTTTCTCTTTAACTTATTTCCATGCCTGTAAGATGTTGGGTGTCATGATGCAACCTTAACTGTCACTAAACTGTTTTGGCTTATTAGAGTGTGTGTGCACATGCACATACCCATGTGCTTGTTCAGTCTACAACTCAGGAAATATAAACCCATGTGAATTGAAGTAAAAAATAAATTTGTCAAAGCCTCTGTGAACCATATCTGAGTTTTGCCTGGGCTTTCATTTCCACTTTTTCTTGCTATACATGGAAAAACAAATATGAAATCAGTATTATGATTCAATGGTCGGACATATTGCATTTCTTAACTGTATACCCTTCACAATAGATGGGTGCTTATGGAGGAAAAATAGTCACCGCCTGAACATGCAGTTTGTTTGCAAAATTACTGCTATCATCCCCGTAAATGAGGTATCTGGACTCTTCTCACAGTACTCTTATTTCCTTGATGATTCAGATTCAAGCATTGCCTCTAGATAACAGATGGCTCAATGGTGATTCAGGATGCTAATTAGACTGTTGCAATTTCTTGCTAACCTTAGATAGACACAATCCTTTGACATATGATTACCACTATGCCATTTTTAAATGCTAACTGATACCTACTAAACTCCTTTTGTAATGAACCCTTTATAAACATGGTTTTGTTGGTTAACACCGGTATAATGAAACACATGATACCAGCAAGACAGTAATTAAATGCACCGTGGCATTTTAAAAGAGTGATTTACATATTATAACAGTTAGATAACTAGTAGGGGCCCTTCAGATAGAATCTGGAAATATTTGCAATAGGTTCACTGGAGGTTCCATAATATGTTGGTGAAGAGGTATATCCTTCCTTAGGGAGAGGTTTCTCGGGGGCGTGGTGGACAGAAACAAAATAAGGAGCCCATCATCCTGAATAAAACAGAGATAGTTTGAAGGGAAGAAGGAAGAAGCCCAAAATCTGATTTGCACCCAGTATGCAGTTGGACCCCGCTTCTGGGATACCCCCTTATGTACTAGGATTTCACTGAGACTGCCTGTACCTCTAACCTGGGATACCTCTCCCTGTTTTGCTGATTTAGGCTCTCCAGGCTCTGGCAGCACACACACACACAGGTAGGGACGAACCAGCTGTGGAATCATACAGAGTCTGCAAATAGTTCTCTATGAGAAGGCTCAGCTAGGAAATTGTCCAACACTCAAGTGCAGCTCCCCTCTGGAAAGCACACCCAAAATAATATTGTCTTGCACTGTAGAGAAACCTATACAACATACGTTCATAAATTTGCCCCCTCCCTCAATGTGGAGGAAGATATGCACAACTTCTTTCCAGTTAGAAATTGCACAAACTGGGTTTAATAATAAACAAAAACAAGTTTATTGACTATAAAAGGCAAATTTTAAGTGAGTATAAGGGATAGCATACAGAACAAGGTGGATTACTAAGCAAATAAAACAAAACACAGATACCAAGCTTAAGATCTTAGAGACTGGTTTCAAGAAGTAATTTCTCACCCTAAATATTGTTTTAGGCAAATTACGGAGCCTCTGTAGCTTAGAGACCCAGGTATTTCTCTTTGCAGACTAGACTCCTCTGTCTCAGTCTGGACTCAACGCTTGCCTTTCCCACAGCTCAGTTCTTTTGTCTCTTCGGATAGTTTCAGCTGTCTTTCTTCTTGAGCAGGAAGGCAATGGAGAAGAGTCCTGTTTTTCTTACTCCCCAGCCTTAAATAGAATTTACATAAGGCAGGAAGCCTTTGTTTCCAGTGGAAAAGTACCAGCAGTGTTCAAGGTGGCACTTTTTACCAGGTGACATTATCACCTGACCTTGCAGTGTCAAAGCAACCATGAAACCAGATTTATTTGCAATGTCCACAGGAAGGAACTCCTGGAAGATGGGGGATCCACATCTTCCAAGACTAATTGTCTTTTTTCCTAATGGCCCATTAAAGCTCACTGCTTATTGTCTGGTGGGCATCTCCAAATAAAAACACAGTTGTAATTGTTACATAGTCAATATTCCTAACTCCAGATACAGAAATGATACATGCATACAAATTGGATAATCACATTCAGTAATTTATAACCTTTCCAATGATATCTTACATGCACCGTCTTGCATAAAATATATCTTAATTATGCTATATTCATATCATAAGCTTATTTCCATAAAGAATATGGAGCATCACCTCACATCCAGATCTTATAAAATAAACTTCTTGTAAACTTCTTTCATGTAAGAAATAATGAAATGTCTAAACATAGTAAAACATCAATGTATACTGAATTCATACATATTATTTGTTGAGAAATGTAAGCTACTGTATACACTGAATGTAGGCCACATAAAAAAGATGCATTAAAAATGTGTTCCACTACTGAAATTTCCCCATTGTGTATATTATACAATTAGGTGCATCAAATAATGACATGGATATGATCTCTGTGATATAGCTGCCACTCTTGAATAATGAAGAAGTGACGGAACAATACTGCAGTGTGTGCAAACCTCACATTATCTCAACCAAATGCATACTATCCTATATAAATGATTCAGATATACTCTATACTGAACAGTCCTTTGTGGGTTTGGCTTTGTGATAGCAGAAGCAGAGGGTATTATTTTGTTCTTAGCCATGCACTGTGACAATGAGGACATATTCTGTACTCATCGTTTGTCAAAAATAGCAGTGGATTTAAAAACAACAACCCTATGTTAAATCAAATGAAAGGATGGCTGGATTCACTGATGTCGCCTTTTCTTTTTAAACTGAGGGTTGGAATGAATATATAGTCTTTTTCAAGTTTTTATGTTTTGGGTCCTGTGACGGGACAAGGCCTGATGACTATAGAAAAGTAGTGGGAGATAGATATATTAGCTCCAAGATAAACAAATCCCTGGTACCAGGATAAGCAAAATGGCAGCTGCTCGGGGCCAATTAAGAACTTCCCAGAAGGCAGGGAGAAGGCTAGGTTGATTGGGACTCCTGAAGCCAATCAGGGGCTGGCTGAAACTAGTTAAAAGCCTTCCAGTTAGTCAGGTGGGTGTGCATGTCAGGAGCTGTGGGAGGAAGTTGTGCTGTTGGAGAGACTGAGTAGTACACACCATATCAGGCACAAGGAAGGAGGCCCTGAGGTAAGGGTGAAGTGGAGCTTGAGGAAGTGGGGGCTGCTGTGGGGGAAGTAGCCCAGGAAATTGTACATGTCCTGTTTCTAAAAGGTGAGCTACCATAGCTGATACTATTAGGGTCCCTGGGCTGGAGCCCGGAGTAGAGGGTGGGTCCGGGCTCCCCTTCCCCCCCGCTTTGCCTCCTGATTAATCACTGAGACTGGGAGACAACAGAGACTGTGCAAGGGAGGATAGCTTCCTCTCACTTCCTTTGCTGGCTTACGATGAAAATGGCTCAATAGACTGTGACCCTTGTCTCTAGAGAGAGAAAGGTTACGTGGAGGGTCACAGTGAGCCTCTGAGGCTAGCGAAATCAGCCAGGAAACTCGCGACCCACGGAGGCAAGGACAGAGCTTTGTCACAGTCCTTTACCTCCCTATCTTCTACTTAGGAAAAGATCATGCCTCTCTGAAGGTTTGTTTAGATGAACTGTTTGTAGCCATCCCATTTCAAAATCGGGTAGATCAGAGCACAGTAGGGAACTTTTAGTGCATGATAGTAGGGTTGCAAGCTGGTGTACCAGTGCACCAGTGCCCTCTCTGGCCCTGCAGAGCATTATACCAGAGTTGACTCTGTCTTGCAGGGTGGTCAGTTGGTCCTTCTTGCCTGAGTCCTTCTGGGGTGTATGGGTTTTTGCCTTATTCCTGGCAGGGTCAGCTGGTCCTGGTGCCCAGGGGATTTGGAAACCCCCTCAGTTCTTAAGTCTCTGAGGGGGCTGGTAGGGGACCTCAGGCAGAATCAGGACTCTACAACTCCAGCTGTGCCCTGAACTCCTGCCTATCTTCCCTGGTTTCTGGAGGCTGTTCAGCCTGTTGGTCTGGTCATCACTTCTCAGGGTGCTGTCTCTGAGAGGCTTCTCAGCAGCTTGCTGGCAGGAGTTCCCTTCTCCAACCTTGCTTGTTCCTCTGGCAGCTGCACTACACACCGGCTTCCCAGCTCTTTTATCCTCCCAGCTACTGTGAGACTGCCAATCAGCTAGCAGTACTTGCATTAACCCTTTGCTTGCTGGGCCAGCATGATGCATATACATCCCGTGGCAAGGGGCCACCCAGACAGTTAGTGCATGGCATAATAGAGCATTGTAGATTTACAGCCCTGCTTTCCATGTATTAACTATTCATGTAGACAAGCTCTGAGTGTTTGGCTGTCATCAGCAAGGGGTGGGGCCAGTTTGTAAGGATCCGTGGGCCTAGAACTGGGACTGGGGAGCCTGGGACGGTTGACATTACCACGTTGCCACCGTGACAGCATACAGAGCCACATCCAAAGAACACTGTGGAAATTTGGTACTGCAGGAAGTACCACCAAAAGGATCCAGAGCGAGAATTCAGTTCTGATTGGCCAAAAATACTCTTTAACCTTGGAGGGTTCCCCAGGATGTTATCTGGGTAACCACAGACTTCTGGTCTGCTGTGATTTCAGACCGCAGCTTGCTTCCTGATCTCCAGTCTGTGACCACAGCCTGACTTTGACCCTGACTTTTGCCTTCTTATTCCAGCCTGGTGCTGCCTCTGATCTTCGGGCACCAACCCCAACCTGACTCTGACTCTTGCTCTTTGATCCCAGCTCTGGCAATTACTCCAATTGCTGCTCTCTGGCGACTGCCTTCTGGCTGTCCTTGACTTGTGGACTCCTGTCTTGCTGTGACTACTAGGCCAGATTGCCTACACCTCAGTCCCTTACAGTTTGCCAAGACCCACTTTTGACCCCCTCCACAGAGGCCCTTTAGCAGGGTTTTGGAAGGGGTGGGTCTACTATCACCCACCGGACCCACTGGTGTACCAGATCTGCAAGAGAGGGTCGCTGAACTTCAAACAGAGAGCCATGTGTTGTGGTCCCAAGTGGCACAGCTCCTAGCAGAAAATCAAACACTCTGCAATCAGCAAGCATGGTCCCAGGAGGAGAAGTCCATACTCCAGTCTCAGGTTGGTGCATGGCCCTCCAAACAGGGTCCTACGATCCCACTACCTACATATTTTGATGCGAACAGCTAGAAGTTCAGGGGGTTCCTGAACCAATGCAGTCTCCTTTTCCTGTTCCACCATTTAATGTATCCCATTGATCAGGCCAGGGTGGGTCTAGTGATCAGTTTGCTAGCTGGAGAAGTGCTGGATCGGGCCTTACCCTTACTGGAACAGGACACCCCAGTGTTAACTGATTGGAATATCTTCCTGAAAGCATTTTCCACATTTTTTTATGTCCTCTATCACAATCACTCAGCAAAAGCTGCACGATGAAGGCCTCAGCAGGAGTGAGGGCCAGCTGCTTTGTATGTCGCCCAGTTCCAGCAACTTGAAGCTGATGTTGAATGGAACGATGTGGCCCTGCTGCACCAATGTTGGGGTGGATTTAGTGAAAAGGTAGAGGATGAGCTAGCCCATGTTGAGACACCAGCCAGCTTGGATATTTGTATTGATCTCTCTTTCTGTATTGACAGAGGGCTGTAAGAACGAATGGAGGAGAGGAGGGGCACCTGAGATCTCCTGAGAGATCACTTTAGATAAGCTATTACCATCAGGAGAGTGGGGTTGGAGGAGGTATTTTTTCATGCTTTGTGTGTATATAAAAAGATCTTCTACACTTTCCACAGTATGCATCCGATGAAGTGAGCTGTAGCTCACGAAAGCTTATGCTCAAATAAATTGGTTAGTCTCTAAGGTGCCACAAGTACTCCTTTCCTAAGCCTGAGTTTCCATCTCACTGAAAAGTATTGGGAGCATGCAGATGTTTTGGAAAAGAAAAATGAGATGCTTCCTCTGTACTGGGACTACGATGGCCCCATAGACCTGCATCCTGGGGTGAAAGTCCCTTATGGACAGATCTATGAAATGTCCAAGTCAGAACTGGCAGCCCTTGATGTGTACAGACAGAAAAACCTGGCCAAGGGCTTCATCCAACTCGACTGCTCCGGCAGGGGATCCAGTCCTTATTGTTAAGAAAAAGGATAGAACACTATGCCTTGTGTAGACTATCAGGTCCTAAATCAAGTGATGGTCTGAAACCGGTATCCCCTGCCCATAATCTCAGAATTATTACATTTTGTGCAGTCTGCCAGAATTTTCACCAAACTGGACCTCTCGGGGACTTAAAACCTACAGTGCATTAGGGCAGGAGACAAATGGTAGACCGCCTTTTGAATACATTGCGGGCACTTCTAATATTTAATCAAGCCATTCAGTCTGACCAATGCTCCCATGACCCTTCAACACTTTGTGAATGACATATTTAGAGATTCCTGGACCAGAATGTAGTCATCTATCTTGATAAGATACTCATGTTTTCTGATAACCATGAGCCGCATTGCTACTATATTCATCCATCCTAGAAAAACTGAGGAAACGTGGCCTATGCATGAAAATGTAAAAATGTACCTTTGATCAATCCTCCACAGAATTTTTGGTTATATCATTTCCCCAGAGGTCATTAAGATGAATTCCCAGAAGTTGAAGGCCATCCACAACTGGGCAGTGCCCAGGTCCCCTTGGGAGTTACAGTGCTTCTTGAGCCTTGTAAATTTTTAACCGATGGTTCATTCCAGGTTTCTGAGGGCAAAAAACCTCCATGAAAAACCTCCTCTGCAGGGATGTCAAACTTGTTGGGATGCTTGAATCTCACCATCAAACAGCTCAAGGCTTCTTTCACTATCACTTCCATTATAGCACATCTAGACCCAGCCCAGGCATTCACAGTGAAAGCCAATGAATCCAATGTAGGCATTGGGGACATACTCTCTCAGAAGCATGGCCCAGAGCAAGTGTTGCACCCCTGCATATACTACTCCCAAAAACTCAGCACTGTTGAACAGAATTATGAAATATTAGATAAAGAACTGCTCATGATTTAATCAGCCTTCAAAGAGTGGTGCCATCACCTCAAGAGAGCCCAACTCCCAGTGCAAGTTTTTTCTGACCATAAGAAGCTTGGATATTTGCATAAGGCTTGAGCCTTGAACCAAAGACAGCTCAGGTGGGCATTATTCTCTTCTCAGCTCAATTTCATTACCATCTATTGCCCAAGAACCAGGAATGGGAAAGCCAATGCCTTATCCCAAAAGGAGGAATACTATCAAGAGTCTGAGGAGCCTAACCAAGGACCACTCTGTCTCCTAAAACCTTGCAATTTCTTTACATCAAGGCCTGACTGATCTAATCTGATCCAGTTCATGAGGTGATCTGTTAGTCCAGGAGGTCATGGAACAGCCTGGGCAAATGAAAATCAGAACATAAACATAATGCTCCACACAGGACAGGAACACATACCACAGTGGTGTTAGTCTGTATTCGCAAAAAGAAAAGGAGTACTTGTGGCACCTTAGAGACTAACCAATTTATTTGAGCGTAAGCTTTTATGAGCTACAGCTCACTTCATCCGATGCATTCGGTGGAAAATACAGTGGGGAGATTTATATACATAGTTTTTTCCCCTCCATTCTCCTGCTGGTAATAGCTCACCTTAAGTGATCACTCTGGTTACAGTGTGTATGGTAACACCCATTGTTTCATGTTCTCTATGTATATAAACTTCCCCACTGAATGCATCAGATGAAGTGAGCTGTAGCTCACGAAAGCTTATGCTCAAATAAATTTGTTAGTCTCTAAGGTGCCACAGTACTCCTTTTCTTTTTGTGAATACAGACTAACACGGCTGCTACTCTGAAACCTGTCATTATGCAAGGCACAGAATTTAGCCATATGGAGTGGAAATCTATCAACTTCATGAAAAAACTCATACAGATACAGACAGACATCATCTTCCTTTCCAAATGCAAACAGATGGACATTATACCAAAAGGACTGAAGGTAAAAAATCCATTACAATCTACATACCACACAAACTATGCTGACAGCTTGTGCCACACGCTCTCAAAGAAACTGTGGAACCACCTGATCAACATCCTCTACAGCAAACAGGGAAAGATTAAGAATGAGCTCTCAAAACTGGATACTCTCATAAAAAACCAACCTTCCACACAAACTTCCTTGTGGCTGGACTTCACAAAAACTAGACAAGCCATTTACAATACACACTTTGCTTCTCTACAAAAGATAAAGGACACTAAACTATCTAAACTACTACATGCCACAAGGGGCCACAACAGTGGTTCCCCTAACCCACCCAGAAATATTGTTAATCTATCCAACTATACTCTTAGCCCAGCAGAAGAATCTGTCCTATCTCGGGGCCTCTCCTTCTGCCCCTCCACCCCCACGAACATGATACAGTTCTGTGGTGACCTAGAATCCTATTTTCGACGCCTCCGACTCAAGGAATATTTCCAACACACCTCTGAACAACATACTAACCCACAGAGAGCTTCCTACCAAGACTACAGAAAGAAGGATTCTGGGTGGACTCCTCCTGAAGGTCGAAACAACAGACTGGACTTCTACACAGAGTGCTTCCGCCGATGTGCACGGGCTGAAATTGTGGAAAAGCAGCATCTCTTGCCCCATAAGCTCAGCCAAGCAGAACACAATGCCATCCACAGCCTCAGAAATAACTCTGACATCATAATCAAAAAGGCTGACAAAGGAGGTGCTGTCGTCATCATGAATAGGTCGGAATATGAACAAGAGGCTGCTCGGCAGCTCTCCAACACCACTTTCTACAAGCCATTACCCTCTGATCCCACTGAGGGTTACCAAAAGAAACTACAGCATTTGTTCAAGAAACTCCCTGAAAAAGCACAAGAACAAATCCGCACAGACACACCCCTGGAACCCCGGCCCGGGGTATTCTATCTGCTACCCTAGATCCATAAACCTGGAAATCCTGGATGCCCCATCATCTCAGGCATTGGCACCCTGACAGCAGGATTGTCTGGCTATGTAGACTCCCTCCTCAGGCCCTACGCTACCAGCATTCCCCGCTATCTTCGAGACACCACTGACTTCCGGTGATCTTCAGGAAAACATCATCCTGGCCACTATGGATGTAGAAGCCCTCTACACCAACATTCCACACAAAGATGGACTACAAGCCATCAGGAACAGTATCCCCGATAATATCACGGCAAACCTGGTGGCTGAACTTTGTGACTTTGTCCTCACCCATAACTATTTCACATTTGGGGACAATGTATGCCTTCAAATCAGCGGCACTGCTATGGGTACCCTCATGGCCCCACAGTATGCCAACGGTTTTATGGCTGACTTAGAACAACGCTTCCTTAGGTCTCGTTCCCTCGTGCCCCTACTCTGCTTGCGCTACATTGATGACATCTTCATCATCTGGACCCATGGAAAAGAAGTCCTTGAGGAATTCCACCATGATTTCAACAATTTGCATCCCACCATCAACCTCAACCTGGACCAGTCCACACAAGAGATCCACTTCCTGGACACTACGGTGCTAATAAGCGATGGTCACATAAACACCACCCTATACTGGAAAGCTACTGACCGCTATTCCTACCTACATGCCTCCAGCTTTCATCCAGACCACACCACACAATCCATTGTCTACAGCCAAGCTCTATGATACAATCGCATTTGCTCCAACCCCTCAGACAGAGACAAACACCTGCAAGATCTCTATCAAGCATTCTTACAACTACAATACCTATCTGCTGAAGTGAAGAAACAGATTGACAGAGCCAGAAGAGTACCCAGAAGTCACCTACTACAGGACAGGCCCAACAAAGAAAATAACAGAACGCCACTAGCTATCACCTTCAGCCCCTAACTAAAACCTCTCCAACGCATCATCAAGGATCTACAACCTATCCTGAAGGACGACCCATCACTCTCACAGATCTTGGGAGACAGACCAGTCCTTGCTTACAGACAGCCCCTCAACCTGAAGCAAATACTCATCAGCAACCACATACCACACAACAAAAACACTAACCCACAAACCTATCCTTGCAACAAAACCCATAGCCAACTGTGTCCACATATCTATTCAGGGGACACAATCATAGGGCCTAATCACATCAGCCACACCGTCAGAGGCTCATTCACCTGCACATCTACCAATGTGATATATGCCATCATGTGCCAGCAATGCTCCTCTTCAACAGCATGAGGCTAGTCTGTTAATTGACAATTTCATGGATGGCTTCTACTTTTTGTAATTTCAGCAATTTAATGTCATGTTTATTATTTGCTTATTAAATATAAATATTGCTGCTTGTGGCTGCAGTCACTGAAATATTTCTTTCCTGGTATGCATGAACACATTTTGTGGTTATTTCAGTGTTAGTTTTATTATGTATAACTTGAACAACAGGAAGCCAATTTCTGAGGGCAATGGGTGTGGGTGGAAGCTAATAGAAAGACACCTTTATGCAGGGGAGGCTATTCCTCTTCATATGCTACTATGTGCTTAGTTATTATTCCAATCATGTGTCTTTTTAGTTCAGAGTATTTATTCAATTTAGAAGGGATGTGACTGTCCAATGTTTTAATCTAGTATATAAAAAGTAATTTACGACAGGGTAGGCACATAAGCCAGATTTTTAGACTTGGATGCCTAAGGGTAGGCTTCCAAATCCATATAGATAGGATGGGCTTGATTTTCTCTAGTGCCAACCCTTTTTTCTTCCTGGTTGACTTCAGTGGGAGCTGTGGATGATCATCCTTTCTGAAAGGAGGCCACTGTTATTGATGCTTCTAGAAGCGTATGGAACAGTCCAAAGGTGAAACAATGTTACAGATGTGGGGCTGTGGAATCTGGATGCTCACAAAGGTTATTTTTACATTTATTAAAGGATAAAAAAGTCCAAGTGGGCACACAGACACTTAAAAAATACTGCAGCTCCATTTCTGATCCTTTTTAATTAACTATATTAAATATTTAAACTTGTTAATGCAAAAAAAAACATAGATAATTTTTATAATCCATAGATAAATATATACTAGAACAAATTATACTATGTATTAGCCTGATCCAAAGCCCATTGAAATAAATGGAAAGATTGCCAGCGGCTTCAGTGGGCTTTAGATCAGGTTTTATGTGCATTACTTTCTTTCTAGTTCAGTGGATTCCTTAAGAAAGTTTATTAGTATTTGTTTACTTAGGTACTTCTTCCTACCCTAACAATAATCCATCCAGTCAGACATACAATTGGCTATTGAATATAGCTGATCAGAACACTTTGACTACATTTATATTCATCTAAATATGTGTTTTATTGAAGTCAAACATTGCACAGAGATGTATGAATTTCAACAAAGTTTTCAATGGAAAATTTTAAGGTCCAGAGTGGACTATCTTGTCATTTCTTGAGAGAGAGAAATCAAAAACCTGATCTATTAAATCTGAAAATGGACATTTCAACATCATTCCATTTTGCAAAAAACATTCAAAAGGTTTTGTTTTTATTCCAATGTGGAGTGTAAACAAATCTAGAAACCTCCAGAGTTATGAGGAAACAGAATTGTCATCCTCTGGCCAGCTCTATTAAATTATTAAATATATAACAAACGCTATAATTAGAGGTGCTTTTTGCATTATATTGCAAGAATGTGAAATACATAAATAAGAATTGTAGATAACATCAGAGTGTCCCTCTAGATGGGCACCAATCTGCTGTGAGTGGCCCCAACTCCTGAGTTCCACATGCTACTTGGGTCTGGTTAGTGACTGATTTCTGTTCCTAGCTCTGGGTCTCTCACGCGCACTTCTGAGGTGCAGGTCCCATTTCTGACACACTTTTTGAACAGTGGGCCCTTACTGTCCAACTGCCTTAGACCCCCAAACCAATGCCACAGTCCTCCTAAGGCCTAATTGTTTAGGTTTGTTCCCTCGGAGTCCACTTACCTGTATGAGCTCTTGTTTCTGAATATACCCTTTCGGTAAGAATGTGGCAAGGAATACAGGTTTAGCACAGGAATTTCTTAACTACAGGCACTCTCCTCTTGAGCAGCACTATTGAGTTACAGATGTGTGAACAATAACAAACAGTCCTGAGGAGGCACCTCCTCCCTCCAGTCTGATCTCACCCCTTCTGTGGGTCTGAATTTGGTCATTGTTAATAAGATAGGCAGACTTTCTTGGCTCTGCTCTCCTCCAGCTCTTTTTTCTAGCTTATGGCTATGGACTGGCCGCTTGCTCAGAGAAGCAGCCTTCTTTATAAAACCATCTCTGACCCTCCTGTTGACCATGTACTTCCACTCGAGAAAGTGCAGGCTCCAGCATGCCCTCCCTTCTCCTTCCTACATTGTCCTCTCTGTAGCGAGTCATTCAAAGTCACTGGCCGTACCAACTGAAAACACATTGTTCCATTAAGAGGGTAATTCCATGTTGATGGCCCTTGATGGCTCTGTGCCAGGTTCCCAGACACAGATATGCAACTAGGCATCAAACTGCCAGTACAAAATGAATGCTCTAATCCACAATGGACGTTATAGTGCACCATGAATGTCACACTGCAAAATGAAGATTATAATACAGAGTGGAGCCCCTGGAAAAAAAAAGACTAAATGGAATAGAACACAAAACAAGATGGAAGAAAGAGAAAAACATGGGTTCCCAATATGACAGACATTACCTCAGTCTGTCACAAACAGAAATATATAATAAAGCAAAAGAGAGAGGGAGCCCCCGAGAGAATAAGGGAAGGGAGAGTAATACCAAAGATGATCTATCAAACTGAGAACTAAGCCATAATGTCCATGAGTTATTTCCAGTAGAGATTATGAGTTCCTAATAGCATAGTAAAATGGTTTGTATTTAGCCTAGGGTGAAACAATATCCCTTCATTAAGTTCTACTTAGCATTTAACCATATTTATTCAGATACATGTAGATTTTAGATTTTATGAAAGGTTTCTTTTCCCCTCTACTTTTGCTATGTCCAGTCGGGAATTAATAAATGGTTCTCTATTGTGTGCTGCCTTGTCTTTCCATAATGCTAAGAGGCCTCAAATTAGCTCAATATTGTTTAGGTTTAGTTATTGTTCAGTGTAAATATATGTCGTCTTGATCAAGTATTAACAAATTAGTGTATGGTTCTAAAATGTTCTTGGCAGAGACTTATGAGAAAAGGCTGAGTAATCACTGGCTATATACTGTTAATTACCTAATACAAATTGCTAGAATATATTATAACACAAAGTATGCTGTAGCTCTGTAAACCTTGTTATTAGTATTTTTAATTAAACAATGATAAAAAGTTGATAAATTTTGTTTGCTGTAACGAATAATCAGTGGCACTTGCATGTACTGTATAATTTTGCAGTGTCCACGATATTAGAAGTTGAGAGATTCCCTTGTACAGAGTAACTGGTAGAGCTGGTCAGAAATTTCCAACAAAACTCTGTTTTATTCACAAATGCCAGGTCAATGAGCCCTAAATTTCCTGAAAAAGTGAGCTGGCTTCAACAATCTTTTGCTGAATCACAGGTAGGGTTCCAATGAAGGCTGATGTGGTCTGCCCCAAGATTGGGGTGGGGAAGCACAGGTGTCTTCGGTACATGGTTTTGGAACAGTGCCTCCATGCATACTGATCCAAATGATAAAAATCATTAACTTCAAAGGGCTTTGGATTAGCTCCCAAACTTTCAGGAAGCATCTGTGTTGAGTGCTTAAAACAGCATTTGCACAACTGTTTTTCTCATGCAAATATGTATGCAGTTGGTGATGCAGAGACATGGTACTACAAATGGAAAGGATTTTTTTTTTAATTGCCAAAAAGTTGTTCTATTTGACTGTGCGTTTTTAAATGATTAATCGATGGTAGCAATTATGGTAGAACCTGGACACCTCATCCAAGATCATTGACCCAATATATGGGGTGCCTTATATATGTAGTAAGAGGTAGTATCCGATGAAGTGAACTGTAGCTCACGAAAGCTTATGCTCAAATAAATTTGTTAGTCTCTAAGGTGCCACAAGTATTCCTTTTCTTTTTGTGGATACAGACTAACATGGCTGCTACTCTGAAACCTGAAAAGCTTGTAATCCCAATAGATAAGGTAAAACTACATAGCATTTTGGAGCCTGCATCGACAGATTTGGGCTAGCATTCTAAAAATAGTTGTGTAGTCAGAGCTTTGAAGTTATGGTCAGACTGGAGCTCCAGCACTGAAGCCCATCCACAGCCTCTTTCAGAAATAGTGTTGTTACCTTTATTTTACAGATGGAGAACTGGAACACAGATATAAGGAGTGACATCCTGACACCAATGAAATCAATGGCTAAATTCCCCTTGACTTCAGTGGAATCAGGATTTCACCCTGAGTGCCTCATCCAAAATCACTCAGGAACTCTGTGTTATAGTGAGGAACAGAGCCAGAATCTCTGAGTCCTCGTCCAGTTTCTTAATGCCAAGACTATCCTGTCTGTTTTCCACAGTGTTCTGCAGAGTGTTGTTTGTTCCAAAGATTTCAGACAGCCACATCACAACATACTACACATTTAGTATTTGTTGAAATTCTGAAGCAAATTACAATTGTTTCAAGAATAAAGGAGATGGGATTTCACACTTATCTAAATGTCATGGCCCAGAGTTAAAGGGGGAGAGCTGATGACTGAACATGCAGGTACAGTAGAGTCCTGACAGGATGGCC
The DNA here is from genome assembly GCF_965140295.1 of Lepidochelys olivacea. Taxonomy (NCBI): domain Eukaryota; kingdom Metazoa; phylum Chordata; order Testudines; family Cheloniidae; genus Lepidochelys; species Lepidochelys olivacea. The sequence goes on from NC_140411.1 coordinate 275,748,145, forward strand.
AGCCCTAGATCAAATAGCACCCCAGCCAAGGAGCATCTTTGGCACCCCTCCTCCATTTGTTAAACTTTTGAATACTTTATTTATTATTGAATTTGTAGCCCATTTCACAACTTTGATGCACAATTTGCATGCATGATTTATCCCCGTCATATAAGATGATAAATTTGCACGTTAGGATCTGTAAATCTGTATTTATTCATATATAAGCAAATACAAATAATTTCCTTTAAACTTATAGACACTTTTAAATTAAAAAAATAACTAAAATGTACTAACATCAAGAAATTGAACTGGGCACCAACATTGGGTGGACCAGTATTAAATAGTGTTACAGTAGGTGACAGCCCTATAATGTAAAACCGAGTCCTTTAGTTCAAAAGGACACTTTTCTTGTCTTTGCCTTTGCGAACGGAAGCTCAGCTTCAGGGAGATCAAAAGACTGGCCAATGGCATTTTCAAGTGATAAAATAGCAAGCAATGTCAGTCTCTCATCAGCCATTGTCGATCAAAGATATGTTTTAATGAGCTTGAGCTGCGCTCACCACTTGCGACTGTGACCGACAGCATGGCCAGAATCCTCAAAGCTATCCACACGTTAGGAAAAGTGTCCTTCAGCCCTGCATCATGAATAAATTGGAGAACTTGGAATTGAGAGTGCTTCCCATGTTGCAAAATGTGATGGATGTTGTCCAATTTGAACATAGAGGTCTTTATTGTTGATGTCTAAACATTCCCCATGCATCAGCGTCCAGTGAAGGTCCATACAATTTTCCAAGAGTGTTTTCCTGTCAGTCAGCAGCTTACTAAAGTCATACAACCCCCATCCCCACCCCCTGATCTTTTCATGGTGCTTCATTTGTTCAAACCTTTTTCTTGGTGGACATTTGAGCAGAGTCAATGAGTGAGCAAAAAACCTCCCACTTTCATCTGATGCAACTGGGTTGAAGGAAGGGCAGCCACAAAGCACAAAGGAAGCTCTTTAATTCAGTGCAAGGATCCTTGCCTGGACACCACTGTTTCTTCCCTTCATGTTTGTGCTGTTTTTGTAGTGTTGGCCGTGGCAATACTGAAGCTTTATTTTATTCTCATTCAAAACATTCATAAACAGTTCTGTTAGGCCTTTTCCAGTAGAGTCATCCACAGACCATAAACATGTAGAGTTTTCCTTTTCTTGGATACAACCATCCCCGTTGTCAACAAATCTTATTGTAAATGACATCTTTTCACTGTGAATAATGTCGGAAGTGCAGTCAATTCACATATTACTTCGCTTTGCTGAGCTGCATCAATATGTTATCAAGCACCTTCCTTGCCATAAGGTCAATTTGTTTTGAATTGTTTTGCTGCAGTAATGGTCCATAGCTTCTTTACAAACAAGTAGACATAGGTACTCATGCATGACATTGTCGTATTTCCCAAGGAGCTCTACCAAACCGAGGAAATTACTGTTATGTTCAGTGAACAACTTAGCAGACAAGCCCCAGAAAGCCAAATTATTCTTTGCAAGGTAGAGGGTAATTGAGATCAACGCTTAAGCATTTTCCTCCAATGCTGGGTTTCTACATTAATAATGTGCTGGTTTTCTGTGTCTATGCATTTATTCAGCTTGAGCCTGGACTTGACCTCCATCCATTTGGAGTAGGCCATAAAATGGCCAGGTGACTTTTCATGTTGCTTCAGAGCATCAGCTAAATTATGCCAGTAACTGTACCTGACTTGGCATGCTTGTTAAATATTTTGCAATAAATGCAGAACACTTTGTCAGTTGATTTCAAGTAAACTAGCCAACTCCAATTCAGTTTCTCACTATTCTCAAGCACTCTTTTGCAGTGTGACTTTGATGATAAAGAAGAATGGGGCTGACATGAAAACGAGAGTAATGACAAAGAAAAATCTGGTTTCCACGAAAAGGAGAGAAACGATAAAGAAGAATCAGCCTCGCATGATGACAGAAACAGTGGTGACAAAAATTGCACACCACAAATCGATACATCAAATCCTGCTTTATGGCCAGTGCCAGTGATCCTAAACTCTGCCAATACTGGTCATACCATTTTGAACGGGCTGGGCAAAATCGAGGAAATCCAGTAAATGAGCAGAAACGAGATTTCTCACTCTCCTCACATTTCCATTCCTTATCCTCAGGTAAAACTGCTAATTCCTCACTAATAGGACTTCTATCATTTATCTTCTTTCCTCAATTTCTTCTGCACTGGGATGATCTGTACTACCTACAGCCTGATCTATGTTGTTCTTTTTCAGATATTTCCCCATCAGATTTGCCCCTTGCTTCAAACTAGATTGACAATTGAACTTTTTGCTTCTGATACTGAGCTCCTGAAGGCTTCTTTGTGGGAATCTTTTATTTTCCCTTTTGTCACTAACAACAAAAACAGCACCTCGAGCCTGACGCCCCCCAAGTCTGGCACCCCAGGCAGTCACGTGGGTCACCTGTCCCTAAATCAGCCCCTGCCTTAAAGTATAGTAGAAGAATGTGTGGAGAGAGAGAAGAAAGGGACTAACATATGAGGTTGTTTGTGACCAGATGGCAAGGAGTTAATTATAATAAAGACCTCACAAAACTGAAAAGTTGTCCGCTATATGCCAAACCAAATCTAAATGAGCATGTGACTTAATACTTAACTTTGGACAAGTCACTTAGGGTATGTCCATACTACAAACCCCGCCACCTGCGGCAGAGACCCACCCTCTTGCCAGGTGTCAGAGCCTGGGCTCTAGCCCGAGCCCAAAAATTTAGACTGATATTCTTAGTCCCACAGTGTGATCCCGAGTCAGTTAACTTGGACTCTGAGACTCTCTGCTATGGGTCTTTTTTTTTCTTTCTGTGTAGATGTACCCTTAAACTCTCTGTATCTCAGTTTCCCCATCTTCAAAAAGGTGGTGGAGATGCTTAAGTACATTTTAAAGGTGTGAATTTGAGCTACATAGGTTTGTCTTCACTGACACAGCAAGATAACATGAGATAGTTATCTTGCTGTAAAATCTTGAGTGAAGACAAGGTAGTGGGCAGTGTTCACCACAAGGCATCTAGGCAAGGTCAATACTATTACTATCCAATCCCTCCACTCCACATGATTGACCTCACCTAGTTTACCTGGCAGTAAAAATGAAAGCAAATTGTCTCCATTATGTTATTACAGAAGAATAACTAACATGCATTAATTATCCTTGTCAGTGAAGACGTAACCATAATTGTGCTGTATTACTGTTAAGGTGCAGGTGAAGTGGCTAGTTCAACAGTGTTTTCGAGTTACTGCCCCAATCCTGCAGTCCTGATGCACATAAAACTCACTCTGGTTTCAGTGGCAGTTATGCACACCGTAAAGATTGCAAGTTCAGATAAAATATCAGTATTTAAACTAGAGACGCTTTTGAAGTCCCTCGTTTCAAATTATTTGCTTATTAGATGTTTTGGAGTATTCCAAATTGTGGATTTTGTGTAAATTTGGCATAATGCAGAAAATGAAGGAAAAGTGAATTCCTTTTCCCCCCAGCATCTCTGATGCAGTGCTATCTGTCTCCAAACCAGAGACAAACTGAAAGGGCTGCAGCAATGCCACAGATAGATTAGGTAATAGATATTCAGCTATAAATGTGTCTCCTTAAGGAGAAAGCTTCCACCTTCTGATAATAGATCTATTAGCACACTACACACAGTCTAAGTAAATATGCTTCAGATTATCCAGGCCAGAAGTAGAATGACAGAATAACTTCACAGTACATGTTCTCATTTGAGAAACAGAAGGTGAGTTCAATTAAAGCTCAGTCCTTCACAATTGAGCCAGTGAAAATTTAACCATTTATTTTAATGACAGTAGCTTAGGCCCACAGTTCTTGTGTTTAGAGTACTGAGAATTTCTAGAAGTCAGTACCAGCACAGTGTCTGTGTACACTATTTTCAGGCTTATTTTCTTTTTTATACAGAGTCTATAGGCATGTTCACCAGAATTTAAACTTCTACAATAGATCTTATTATGGCTTTAGTCTACGTTCCAGACAAAAATCTGGAAAGCTAGCCTGAATAAATCATTGTTATAGAAAAACCCTAATGGAATAATTCAAATACATCAGAAAAAGTGACGTCTGTTATTAAGACTAAATTGCATTGATACATGCTACAGAGAAGCTCTGAATTTACAAGGAACAGAAATGTGAGTACATATTATCTTCACAGCATTTCTTTAAGAGTAATGACACACCTTTTTCTGTGATGTAGTGAGATCAGAGTGCAGCTGTCTCTTAAGGACTTATCCATACACACAAATGGGTCACTGGTTTAACTTAAATGGGGTTAGTTGAACAGGTGTAGCTTTGTGTATGGACTCACTTCTACTGGTTTAAAACTGGTTATACTGGATTAGCTTGTGTCAGTAAATGTTAGGCACAAGCAAAACCCAGTGTAGACCAGGTTTAAAGTGGAGTATCCGTCCACAAAGCTGCAATGGTTTAACTAAATCTGTACAAAGTCACGCTTTTCAGTTGTATCAGTAGAAATCCATGTGTAGACCAAGCCATAGTTCTGTATTCACCACAGTTCAATGATCTGCGTACAGTAAACTGGGTGAAATTTTTCAGCCAGAACTTTTTTCACTCAAAAGTGCAGATTCAAGATGACTGAAACATTTTGCAAATTTGTGTCAATTTCCGGAACTTGTTTTTTGCTGGGGCAGGGAAGGAAGAACTTTTTTTTGGAAATGTCAAATGGTTTATGTTCTGTAATCTTGTTGTAGTTGTGTCGGTCTCAGGATATTAGAGGACAAAGTAGGTGAGGCAATGCCTTTTATTGAACCAAACACTGTTGGTGAGAGAGACAAGCTTTTGAGCTAATACAGCTCTTATTCAGCTTTTGTTGGATCTGAAGAAGAGTTCCGTGTGAGCTCAAACTCTCGTCTCTCTCTCACCAACAGATGTTGGTCCAATAAAATATATTACCTCATCCACCTAGTCTCTCTAGACAGTGATTTTGACATTTCTGAAATAAAACATTTTTATATTTCAGATTAGATTCACAAAGGGACTTTGGTGTCATTCACAAAACTAAGGAGTAGGTGGTACTGCCCTCTTGTACCTAATAGCCCATGGTCAGAGCACTCACCTTGGATATGGGTGACACAGTTTTGAATCCCTGGTCTTGAGCAGGGACTTTAATCCACATCTCCTGTGCTTTAACCACCAGGCTATAGGGTGTTCAGAGGTGTGTGTGCTCTCTGCTGAAGCTGTTCTGCTTTGTATACATAGCTAAATAGTCATTCGGCCAGAGAGAGAGAGAATGAGAATGGCTGTACAGCCTGGTGGCTAGGGCACTCAACCTGTAACAATATTTTGTGTTTTGTTTTTCAGACCTGAAAAGTCAGCTGTTCGCACAGCTCCAGTGAACAGTCAAGTAGTTAAAGAATGTGCTAGGGGATTTTGGATGCTTAAGTTGTGAGATATTACATTCAAGGACAGTTTTCATAAAAATATTTTAAAAATAACTGTCTACAGTATCACCACGGGATTTTCCCATCCTCACTCAACACCATTTCTCTAAACATTACACCAGGGAAAATAGAAAGCAATGGGGAAAAAGAGAAAGAGATTAACTTACTGTGGACTTTGTTTTTAACTGAATGGGTTGCCTTTATAATCCACCCTAAATCAAGTACCTGGCATGTGATGGGTTCTGTGTATGGATTGGAAGTGGCATACAATACAAGTGAGCTGTCCATATCTGGCACATACGTGTCTGAGTTTGCATTTCCTTGCTAGCTAGTCAGGTTCTAATTAGTATCGAGGGACAAGTGTTGAGACAAAAAACATGAATATCATACTATTCACAGGTTGCAGTGTTTCTTCATTACAAGCTTGATATTTGATTGGTTTTTTGGTTGGTTTTTTTTTTTTTTTTTTGGTTTTACTTGTCTCTCCCTCTTTATAATTTTTATTAGATTCTGCAGTCATTTTTCACAACCACCTAGGAGATGTTTTTTTTATAATCATATGAATTGCACTAGCGGTATCAGTTACTTCAATTCCTTTGATTTTTGATGACACTTGAACAATTTTTGATTTTACGCCTATATCAGGTCAGTGGAAAAGGAGAAAGGGCTGACCATTCAGTACCACTGTCAGGGTGCTCAGTAGCATCACTATGGCTGAAGCTAGGCTGTGTTGTTGGCGCTGTCTCTTTGACACATTGTTAAATATCCGTTGCTGTGTGGTCCTGAGAGAGCACTAGTAGAAAGGAAAGTGGTAATAACATGTCCGCCTCATTCAGGGATGGTTGATTAACCAGAAGAACTTTCAGAGCTTGTGAAACTGGGACCTCTAGCAGTGCCTTGTGCTAACTTTCCCTTTGCTACTTTGTTATTATATTTCACATTTAGATTTGTTACAGACCATTAGTTTGCAGCTGTGGGCTGCTTATATGAAATTTCATCAAAATATAAACCTCAAAAGATGAAAATCTGAAATGACAAAGTTGTCGTAGTTGTTAGGGGGCTTATTCCTTCACCCTCTCACTTCTCTGGCCCTTCTCGCATGAACAGAGAGCAGCAATACCCGAAGACCGAAGGTGCAAACTATTCAATGTTTATTGGGGTGACCTTCCAGCAAGCTTAAATCCAAGTTCCTTTTTCCTTATTTTCGAATCCCAACTTACTTCCTGTTTGCCCCTAATTTATATAGTAATATTCTCAGCTTTTTTGGTTAGCCCATGATCAAGAAAGTTCCTGGCCCCAAGCTTCTAATTAGCCCTAGTGGTCTGCTTCAGTCTCTTTGGGCTGTATTTCTGGAGACCGCATCACCCCAGGCCTTTCTGTCTCTCTTCCTTCTCTGAGTGCTGTCCTTTTATAGCAGGCCTAATTTCCTCTAAGGCTGTAACTGTGGATGCCTGCCACCATGATTGGTGGTGGTGGCAGCTGAGTGGGGGTGTGACCAGGCTGCTTGCCTGTAGTCAGTAGAGGCTTCCCTCCTCCTTCTGCCTCTGCTTAGTATGTGGTTTGTGGACCCCATTACACAGCCCATAACGTATTTGAAGACTGAGTAGGTATTGATAGTAATCTTTTTTCAAGACTTAACATGCCCAGTTTTTTAACCTTTCCTCATGGATCACAGGGTGTAGCTAGCCTTTGTGGCTCTGTGCAGGAAGCCCCGCAGTCTTACTACTCTTCACTGCAGGAAACAGTCATATGACAGGAAAGGAGCAACAAAGATGGGTCCTCCAGGTCTGCCTAGACAGGCCTTGCGGAAGCAGCTAGTCAGTGCCCAGAAGGCTCATATGAAAGGAGTTGGAGGGAGAGAGTAGGTCAGTTATTGACTGGGCCCAGAATAATGAAGAAGCGGGGCTCCTTTCTGGCTAAAGGAGCCTGATAAATAGCTAGAGTTTATGGCTAGCTACATGTATGCTGAGATTGCAGAGGGAGAAGAAACTGAGGATGTTGGCTCTGAGATAGAACTGGTGATAAAAGGGCCTGGAAGGAGGAGGCCCAGGGAAATTACAGGAGAGGATTGAGGTAAGCAATCCATGATGGTTGTTTATAGAGTCCCTGGGTTGGAAATCCCAAATAATGAGTGGGCCTGGGTTCCTCTACTGCCACAGGTAACGGGGTGTATATCCTCAAAGGGGCAGGTCTTATTTGGGATTCCGAACAAAGGGCTGAACTTAAAGGGCCCATCAATTAATATTCTGATTAAGAAGTTTATCTTTTGTGAATCTTCTTACCCTATGCACAACGTGCCTTGGGTGACATATGACCAGGATTCATCACTAAATTTGGTCTGCTGCTTGGATCATTAGCTTCCCAGCCTGGGCCAGGTACTGACAGGGAGCGTGACATGAATGCTGATTTCTGCCTCCCTCCCCCCATCTTTTTTGAATTAGTGTGGGTAAAGGAGAACTATAAATGAGTATATATACCCTTTGATCTATTATTGGACAGCAAAAGGTGAGGAACCTTTGCTGAACTTGGAGAAACTAGCTGCACAGTCTTGTGAAGGCACTAGAAAGCTTTCAGCAGACAACCAGGCTTATTTAACCATATTGTTAAAGTCTCTGCCTGACTCTAAAATGCCCTGTGTGGGTTTTAGAAATAATTCTGGAAAGAACACTGATAATGGCCACACTGCAGAATAAGGATAGTGTCAAGAGACAGGGTTAAATGGCTAACTGAAGATTTAAAATAAAAAACGGTCAGGTATCTGTGGAAAAAAATCTACAGTAAAAAGGTAGCTTTGCCTGCACATGTGGCAACATTGTATAAATGTTCAAATCAGAAGAACTTCTTCTGCAAAATTCCATTCATCTTTTGCCTTGGGATCTGCAAAGAATAAAATGACCTACATCTTATTTTTACCTAGGTATTTTATATAACCCTTAGCAATTTAGTACATGGGTGCCTTGTAAACATTAATATATTTATCCTCACAACAACCTTTTGAGCTAGAGCAATGCTGTTATTCCCACTTTATGGATGGGAACCAAGGCCATGTCTACATAAGGAACAATTTACCAGTATACGCATACCTGTACATTATACTGGCAAAGTATTCCTAGTGTGGATGCAGTTTATAACAACAAAGTTTTACTTTTGCTAGAATAGCTTATTCTACCCTGTGACAGGGTGTACCTACCCCATACTGGTTCTCAGGGGTTAATCACACTCTGCAATCTGAAGAGGCCATGCCCTCTCACCCCTGCCGGGTGTGCTCAGACCAGAAGCAGAGCTTAAAAGCCTACTCTGTGGGCTGACCGTAGAGGAGACAAGATGGGTGTCGCAGGCTCCTAGCAGGAAGATGCCAGAGCTGTAGGCCATAGAGGTCAGCCATGCTGAGACCCTGGTGGACACCCAGCCAACCTCTGAGACTGACAGAGAAGAGACCACTGAGGCCATGAGATTATTGTCACTATAAATCAGGGTAGGAAATGACCCCAGTATTGGAATTGTAGCAACTAATCTGTAGCAACTGAGACTAATCACAAAAGTATTGGTTCCTCAGTGCCCTGAGTCGAGACATGGTGGAGAAAGGAGGGCCCTGGTCCCCCTACCTCGACTGCACCCACCACTGGGTGCAGTCATGACCCCTTAGGAGTTGGGCTTTACCGTCAAAGGGCCTCCACATAGACTCTGGCCACTGAGTCCTGTTGCCCTGAGCAGAAGGTCTTCCATGTAGACTCTGGCCATTGGGCTAGAAATGCCAATACATAGGCTCTGGCCACTAGGCCCCACTGCCATGGGAGTCAGGGCCACCATATTGACATGAAATACTAGGGCACTTTAGTCATCAAATCCCCATTTTGTTTCCCCCACAGCCAGACACCCCATTACAGGGTATACCCACCCTGCGACACATCCCCTATCCTGAAACAAGCTATACCAGTAAAAGAAGAGTTTTGCCAGTATAACTATATCTGGTACATCACGATCACACTTTCACAACCATTACTGATGTAGCTATGCTGGCAGAAGTCTGTAATGTAGACATGGCCTGAGGCTGCATCACCAAAATCAATGAGAGCAAGATCAGATGCTAAGGCCCAAGGTCATCAAAGGTATTTTAGCAACTAACTCCCATGGATTTCAATGGGGAAAAGGGGCCTAAATACTTTTAAAGATCTCTGCCTAAGTGACTTGCCTATGTTTACACAGGAAATCTTTGGCAGATCTGGGAACTGGTTCCAATTTAGGAGATCTGGGTTTTAGTGCCTTAACCAAAAGACCATCATTCTTCCTCTTTGCTAGAACACTATTGGTGAGAGAAAGAGAGGTTCCAAGGAAATTTCTGGTATCAAGCTTCCCAGATGGTTATATAAACTTTCTGGGTGAAATCTTAGCACCCTTAATATCAATGGCAAAACTCCCATTGACTTCAGTGCCCCAGGATTCCCCTTGCTATCACTAAATGCAACTCGTGCTTTACAAGACAGTGCTGCAGAAATACAGGGAGGGAGGACTATCTTGTAAAATGAGTCACTGTAGCAGCAAGGCTCTAATTATAGGAATAAAAACAAGCTCTCCAACTTATTTAAAGTTGTGCACTGGCTCTTTAGAAGCACATGTCTTATTATTACATTGGGCCCTTGGCACTTTGTGAATTTGGTCCTTTCAAAACCTTACATAACCTTACATTATCAGAAGTTACCATTTTATTTTATTGTATTATAACTGTGATATTCAATTCACTTGACCCATCCATAATTTTGGGGTATCTTTAGCTTAACACATCTTTACTATTTGCGCTGCAAAATGCAGTCTGATGTCTGATTTACTCTAAACTAATAGCTATTATTGTTCAGTACTACCTATGGCTGTTCATGGTAAGAAATCCTGACCTTCAGCTCCCTGAAAAATGTAAGGAGACCCCAGATTGACTCAATTATCAAAAAACTGACTAATGCCTATTGTTTTGAAGGTGCCCTTGGGGTAGTAGTTCAGCAACATGTTTTGCTACCTACTTGTCTCAGCTTGTTCCATCAGCCTGTTCTGAAAATTAGAGCAGATGAGTTGGATTGAATTAGGGGCTCCATGGAAACAGTTATATTCTCTAGCCATAGAGTTTTGCTAGTTCTCCAAAACATTACTGGAGATCGTGCATATGGATCTGGTATTGCATTCAGAGCTCAGTTTCTGTGAATAGAAAATCTTCCACTGTCTACAAAACTTTGATACAAAGAGCTTAAATATTTATTGATGAAATGAAAGATCATTTTGTTCTAATGTATCAAAATTATTGGGTTGAAGCTTGTCCAGAATACTAATATTAAATGAAATAGAAAAATATGTTAACAAAAATTCGAGCCAGATTGAAATCTTTCCCTAAAAAACAGGAAAAATAATCTCAACGAATAAGATATGGTGGGTGACAAGAAAGAAAGATCATAGGGCCTGATTCTGCCGCCCTTATTCATTCTGACTAGTACACTACTTCGCAAGTAGTCCCAAATAAATCAATGGGACTACTCACCAAGGGCCAGATTTGGATAACCTTATTCTGTGAGTAGCCCCATTGAAGTTAGTTTCTTTAGATGTAGAATTAGGATACTAAACATTAGTACAAAAAGAAGAGGAGTACTTGTTGCACCTTAGAGACTAATAAATTTATTTGAGCATAAGCTTTCGTGAGCTACAGCTCACTTCATCGGATGCATCCAATGAAGTGAGCTGTAGCTCATGAAAGCTTATGCTCTAATAAATTTGTTAGTCTCTAAGGTACCACAAGTACTCCTCTTCTTTTTGCAAATACAGACTAACATGGCTGCTACTCTGAAACCTAAACATTAGTACCAGATCCTTAGGGAACTAAAACAAACAAAAAAACTCAACAAAGCACTACCTTGTATCTTTTCTCTCCTGGTATAAGTGCAAAACTAGATTCATAGGATCTTAAAGCTAGAGTGGAGACCAATTTCTTATGTCAGGTTAGAGACAGGAAAATAGATCTGTTAGGTCTGTCAGGATATTTATGTGAAGTTTATCACTGTGGGATCCGAAAGCCTTTGAAATTATGAGATAGATTTTAACTATCAGCCTAAACTGTACTACTCTAACAGCGGCCTCAGAAAGGGCTGGGACACACTTCAGAATCACAGTTCTTCCCCTGCTTCCTCCCTGCACCCAGAGGAGTATTATTGCTGCCTTTACCAGCAGTAAATTATTACTTACTCCTTTCACTAGCTCAGCTAATCTGCCTAGCATGTACAGGGGGCAAAGCCTCCTACCATTTCCCATGCACTCCTACCCACTCTCCACCAACCTATAACTCTACTTATTTCTATATAATATTGTGATGATTGGACCTCCAAATTTACCCTAATTCTGAGCTCAACTGTAAAAAAGATGTGAAAATTCATAAGATGCCACAATAACTGATATTAACAAATGTTGAAGAAATGTACAAAAGGGAGAGAGACTGAATTAGTGTAATCAAAAAGGTCTATTGATATAACTCAAGGGCTCTGTTCAGATGGTGCTTGGTAAACAAGAACAGTGTTGAATCAGAAATCAGTGAACCAAAATTGATGTATTGGAAATTAGGCCTAATTGGTGGACAAAATAATGAGACAAAATAATGCCCCTCACCCCCTTTCTGGATCTTTAAAGAAAGTGGCTTTGGCAAGAAAAACAGCCTACTAGAGCGAGCTTTGTCATCATGGCTTCTACACCCACCATCTCCTGGGATCCCAGACCTTCATCCTGATCTTTAGATCTCCTGACCCACCAGGCCAAAGAGGGGGAGCCAGATGACATCATCACCTCTACTGGCTGCAGCTGAATCCCCAAAACTACCTGGGATGAAAGGGGATAAGACTTTAGCAATAACAGCAACAACAACAGGTTCTTCTTTCCCCAAAAGGACAGCTATTATCATCTTTGATACTACCTAAGAGACCCTCAAACAAGAGGTTTTTCCTTCTCAAAACTCTCTCCAGCTAAAGGCAGAGGGAACAGAAATGTTGTTACAATGAAAGCCTTATGTATTACTCTGCATTTCAAATGCTTTTACTGTTTTTCTGTTTCTTTCTTTAATAAAAGTTTAAAGAAGACTTTTAATGCTGTATTTGCCATGCTACTAAGCAGGCTGAGGACTCTGTATCCCGAACCTGGACCTTGTTTAACATGGTTTAATGTTGGCTAATAACTGGGTCATGTTAACACCTCTGGCCCATTTATTCCATCTAAATTAATACAATAGCACCCAGGTCTAGATAGCCCATGTAATGACATAAGGGGGATTTCTTACTACCCTGCTGTGGGTGCATAGTCTGAATCAAATTCTAGATCTCACAAAACAGATCGCTGAGGCCATCCCCTGCAGGTGCACAATGTAGCCTCCTGATAGAAATTGTATCTACTAATAACAATACACATCATCCTTGCTATAAGGCTAAGGAGAAAGTTTTGCCCATGAGAGTAATGTGTGTTTGTTAAGGTGGGAAGCAGGATCATATAATAGAGGAATTATTACTTAAAATATACCAAAATAATGAAAATAGTCATTTCAAGATTACTTTAAATAATCTTGCATTTGCTCCCAAGGTTTAAAAAAACCTCAAACTAATGAAACAGATAGTAAGGGATGGATAAAAAAACAAGTAAGGGATTGATAGAAAGGGATGGATAGAACAAAAACAAGTCTGAAATGTCACCTGCCTGTCCATCTTAACCTGACTTTTTTTTTTGTGCGATTTGGAAAATTCTTATGCATTTTTAATACCCCAGGAATTGATGTGCCTTTGCATTCCCGGCTGTGCCTTTGTATTCCTGACTTCTAACTCAGAAATACCACCAGGCTACTGTTCTAGTATGTCTAAACCAGATGAAATCAGGAGCACTGGAAATCTTATGAGATCTGATGACATCTTATGAGATTGGATGACATTTCCAGCCCAGTAATTTCTTATTTCCTTTTGCTGTATTAGTTTATAAAGGAGAAAGATAGTAGGCGAAGGTTTCTTGTAGATGGTGAGTGTTTAATTACATCACTTTAGCTAGAAAAACAGCTATTTCAATCTCTCATCTAGAAGAATTCTTGAATGATATTACCCATTGACTGTATGGGAGGTATCTTAGCTTGTTGGACCGTAGGGACCATCTTTATAAAGCAACTCTTTTCATGTCATTGCTTAATGTGGGACGGGTAACAGCACTGGTGACCTTTCAACCATAAAAATTCCATAGAAACACATATATGAAATGTGCTATGAACATGTGTGGAGAATTATTTTTTCAATTGTCCAACTTGCACAGGTTGTACCTTCATTTTATTCCATGATGCAAGGTCATGCAATGCATGACCTCATAACCACCATGCTTATTTATGTGCTGTGATTGCATCTTAATGGGGTTTGCAGAAATTGAACTTCTTTGCTTGCCCTTTTTGCAGAATTTAGTAGATTATTTGCTTAGTACTGGTGACGGATCACACTATTGTTAATAGAACTGGTCAGAAACTATTTTAACTGAACCATTTTGCATAAGGGAATGCAGTTCTGTCAACATTTAAATGCTTCATAAAATCATATTGATTTTTGCCAAAATTTTGTTTAGGTAATAAACCGAAAGAGACATAGTATCCTCTTTTGATATATTCTGAATGACATATTTTGATATTTCCTTTCAAAATGATTTGCTATTTGTTGTTATATAACATACTGTAATATAAAGTTAAACTAAAGTCAAAACTGAAATGCAACATTTTGTTATTTTTTTAAACTAAACATTTTGATTGACCCAAAATGATATTTGTTTTTCTGGCATTTTCTCTTGCATCAAATTTCAAATTTTTGAGTTTTATTGTTAATCGGAATGAAAAGAAATGTTGAAACCACAAAATCCTCCACAAAACAGGATGTCTGTTCTCCTCACAGCTCTAACTGCCAACTCCAAGCATTTAAAAAAAGTCATGAGTCAGGCTACCAAAATTATGAGACTAACAAATAAAATAAACTAGTTTTGGGGGTCTTATCTTCCTTCTGTTTTTTGAGCTTTTAGGGGCTAATGTTTTCAAGATGCTCTCCACAACCAGGAGGGCTAGACATTTTTTTAAATGAAAGCTGAGTTTCTCATGTAATCTTGTCTCCAGGAACTGGAAATATCACCCAATATTTCAATACTGACAATAAAAGCACAAGAGTTGCCAACATTGTGATCAAATTATACTCACCTAGTATTTTATATGTGGCTGCTGTGTTTCAGTTTGAATATGTATTATGTGTGTCTCTTTTTCTTTTAGGGAGCAAATGGTGAAAAAGTGCTTACAATTCAATGCATATTCTTGAACAAACCAGTAAAGAGTCTTATTTGGTTGTGGTACTAAAGGGTTTGTTTTCATTGTTCTACTCAGCTGTATTGCTCTACTGATATTCTCATTCACAGTGGCATGGCACATAGGGGTATCAATCTTGTTCTTAACATTATGTGACAGTCTCCTGTACACAGCCCATATGGATACTCATGTTATCTCTCTCAGCAAAAGCTGAGCCCAAAGTGACTCTCTTTCTGTGACCACATGCTCAGATGTGCGTACAATGCAATGGTAGCCAGATATTTACTGATTGAGCATATTTCTATCTTGGTATTTATATGGCCTCCATCTCCATAGTACCTAGTTATATTAAATGATCGGAATTATCATCCACATCTTAAAAGTCTAACTGCTAGCATCCTAAAAGTTAGCTTCTAGTGGGGTTCAGAAAGGAAGGCAACAAAATGCTTGCTGGCTTCCACTGAGTTAGCTGAGATGGACATGGAAGAGTAGAATAAGACCTTTGTTTCTTCTCCAATACACAAAAAAAGCTAAATTCCTAAACATATGGAGAAAGGAGTGAAACTGGAATCACATGATCTACTAAAAAAACAATTAATATAGCATAAACCTCTACACCCTCAGCTGATGTCACTGTCAGTGGTGTGCCTCATTTTTCTACAGTTCCTAGGGTGAAAATATGTCTTATAACTGAGAGTTAAGTGGGACTTAAATTATGCATCGACCTTGTGCTGGCCCCTTGCATAGGGTGAATTTCACCCTCATTCAGCAGACCTTTCTTCAATTCCCTAGAAACAGTGTCAGCAGTTGATGATTTGTCAGTCAGTTCTGCATTCTGTCTGAGTGGGTATGTCTGCACTTGAAAAAAATGACCTGTGGCATGGCATGGTCATGCTTGGCCTTGGTCAGTTGTCTTGGGCTCAAGGGGCTTGAGCTGTGGGGCTGTAAAATTGCTGTCTAGATGTTTGTGCTCGGGCTGGAACCTGAACTCAGGGACCTTATGAGGGGAGAGGGGCCCACAGGGACTCAGGCCAGCTGCGAGTGTTTAATTGCTGTGAAGATGTACCCAGTAAGGACAGCAGGGTTAGTCCTTCATTGAGTAATTGCCATTGATATGGATGGTATCTGATATCAGTTACAGACAAGACTCATTTGGTGATGAGTTGCACAGACTGCAGTATTAATAATAGTGGTTATCACAGTGATAGAGCTGCATTACTCCACAAAAAGATTTACAAAGCAAATATGAGTATTATTGTATAACACAAATATTCTGCAATACTCACTCCAAACTTTATTTTCTATGATGCAGCAGTACCCCAAAACAGCTATTTTTGGGGAGGATGGGAAGGAAGAAAGGGTAACAATTATATTTATTTACTCAGAAGGAGATGATTCCTATATTTTTAAAAATACAATATTTAAAATAAAATATGTGAGATGTTTGGGATCAGGGTGGAATGCAGTTTACTGTTGAGACTGATATATATATATATATATATTGTAAATTGTGTTTCTCTACCGGAATGTTGTATTTTCCCTTAATTTCTCTTTTTACTATATCTTGGTTTTATCAAACATGTTGCTTGCTTTTTGTGAGCCACCTTAGTAGCTTGGGAAATGTTTAATTTGTTACTTATTATGTAAATATCAGAAAATACTATTTACTATTTGAATTGTCTGAAAAAGTATTTAAAAAATAAAAAACAAAACAAAGAACTCTTAACTTTCCAGTATTCCTTGCTGCTGTGTTTAGCGGTATCAGGAAATTACATCATTGCACCTTTTGAGTCATGTTCTCAAACGTGGATGAAATTGGCACTATGACTTTTAATTGTATTCTTGCGAAACTTCAGAGGCCAATGTTTTCTGTTAAAATTATTTTGCTCTAGATTTTATTATGTAGCTGAGCAGTGCTTGAAGTGTGTAGAACACTTCTTAAATTTCAAATGTGAGATGTTACACTTTGTATTTTCTCCTTCCAAATAAAAATAATCCAATTTACCTGTCTATCTGATGAACTACTAGCTTGTTGACTGTTCTCTAATAAGTTAACTTAAAGAGATGTATAATTGTTTCATATTTAAAGTCTTAATGTGGTCTCTATTGACCAGTATTGGAAATTTATTATAAGCAAAAGTCATGTTATTTATCACTTTCTAATTAGTTTTAGTACACTGAAAGAGGAGTGGATTTGGATTTTTTTTCCAGATTTGTAAAGCACTCTGATGTACTCTTAATTAGGTGAAAGGAATTCCACATAGTAATTTCTCCCTGAAACTATAATGTAAAAATGTACAGATTTGTTTTTGTTTGTTTGTTTTTAAATCACGTGGTAAAGAGAAGAGAGGCTACTATGGAGGAGTGCACTGTAGGCAATCATGTTTTTCAATCCCTATCAGTTTTTTTAATAGAATAATCACTGAAAAAAGTCATCCATTTTATCACTTTTATAGTGTAAGTTCAATATAATTTCAACAACATAAAATAATTCAAAAGCTTTATGCCACAATTATAATGTATTTGTTTTTGGCATTTTAATAACACCATTCTCATGGTTGTATATTTAATATAAAGATTAGAATTCTTTAAACTGTTTTTAATGCAGATGATGAACCAAAACTGAGAATGTTTCTTGAAATGGTGCTTTTTCAGTCTTTGAGTTAAATAATTATTATTGATTTTTTTCAGGCTGAACCACTGTAAAATAACTAATACCATTAAAATTAAATATAAACTTTATTTAAATCTGACCATTAGATATACACCCAACAAAACAAGGAAAAACTGAGCAAGGAGTGTAGTGAAGTCTTAATAAATGCCAGTTATTCTCAGACATCTTGGCATACTCTATGCTCCTTTACCAAGGGGTCCCATGTAACTTAATTTTGAGTTCAAGCTGAATTATTATAAATTAATGCACATAAAAGACAACAAAAAAGTACTTGTACTCATGTGCATGATTGTGGATGCCTTTTTTTCTGAGCAGTTCATTGTCTTTTAAACAGGTGAGAAATTCTCTCTCCTATGACGAGTCCAAATAACTAAGCTGTGTGCTGGGGATGTCCGTGTAAGGAGGATCGGAAGATTAGCTGCTGATTGAACACAAAACTAACCTCCTACATTAGTTTCCTTGGAAATGCCACAAAAACATAGTTCCTTACTATACTGCCCTTCACAGAGAGCATATATATAATCAGTGCATGTTTAAATTTCCCCCCTCCCCAAATGTAGTAGGTGTTCAACAAGCTGAGCAGAGTTAGAGAAGGAATTCAGCAAAGTCAGATGGAAAGTCAAGTTATCTCACTTTTGCTGTTCAATAGTGTTTACCAAGAAACTGAGTCACAAGGACAATTTTTATTTTCATTCTCAGTCAGATATGCTAGTCAGTCAATAAATCAAGGATTTTTATGGAGTGGACTATAGGTAATATAAATTTAATTTGTCTGAACTTGATTATTGACTTTCTTATAGTGCCAGACAATAGGCTTCTTAGCCTGAAGCACTCTCAGCGTTTTATATCCAAGATGAGAAAATTCACCAACACATTTATTGAGCCTTTAAGAAAGACAGCATCATACTAAAGACTCATCTGCAAAGTACAGAACAACCTTGAAAGATTTGTGCAATATTTGAGATCGTTTAATAGTCTCCAGAAAGCTAAATATGTCACATTAAACTTTATCTTCCAACTTTTTTGCTTCTCATATTCTTATCCCTATTTTTTTCCATCTTCCACTGTAATATTATTGAGCATCTCCTCATAGTGCCAGATTAGATAGTCCTTCTGATTTTGTTTAATTAAATGGGCAGGCAGTTAGATCTAGGGGAAATGTGTCTTGCTTTTTGTTTTTAGAACATGTGTATCTCCCCAATAAAGCTTGTTCCTTTCCTCTGTATCCCCTGAAAAGACTATTATTTTACATGCAAAACTGCTGTCTACAGGAGATTGTATAAATATAATTGTGTCAGATACTTTATCTAACCATTATCTTAGCTTTTTCTTATTAATTTTAAGTCATATGAAAATATTTAAAGGCTGCATCAATCATGCTTGTGACAATCAAGTTACTGTAAAAGCAGTCTGTGATATGGTTTGTTTGGTTCATAGATTCACAGATACTAAGGTCAGAAGGGACCATTATGATCATCTAGTCTGACCTCCTGCACAACGGTGGCCACATAATTTCACCCACCCACTCCTGAGAAAAACCTCTACCTATGTCTGAGCTATTGAAGTCCTCAAATCGTGGTTTAAAGACTTCAAGGAGCAGAGAATCCTCCAGCAAGTGACCCGTGCCCCATGCTACAGAGGAAGGCGAAAAACCTCCAGGGCTGGAGGAATCTGCCCTGGAGGAAAATTCCTTCCTGACCCCAAATACGGCGATCAGCTAAACCCTGAGCATATGGGCATGTGGTTCTATGGGTACTGGGGCAAAAAGGTGCTGCCAAACCCTAGGTGCCTCCTAAGGACACTAGGAGGTTGCATCTGGCCTCAGCACTGGTCATCCACCAGATATGCCTCCTTAGAAGCCATTTTTCTCCAGGGGCACTGGGAAATCCTTCAGTTTGGTTTGATACAGGCTGTGTGCACTCAGATCATCCTGCCAATGGCCCTGTATCCATTGGTGAAAAGGGACAGTATGCTTTTGCTCCCAATATTGCCAATGATTCTGCCTTCCTGAGCCTGAGGAGAACGATGGTACCTTCTGCAGCTTGTGTCATCATGTGGGGAATCCCTGCTGTACAGGAATGGGCACAGGGAAGCTGGGAGTGCCCTGATCATCCTTTCTACTGCCACCAAAATACCTCAGTTACCATGACCCTGAAGTCATGTATTCAAGAGGGGAAATGCTGACACTCTGCCTCTGCTCTATATATTCAACAGCCCAACTCCCTTCATCTGCATGTACATGCTTGCTGAACCAGAGCTTCAGCCCTTTTGCATCTATCTGCAGGAGAGAGTGCAGAACGGGTTTATCTAGCCATCTACCTCTCCACCAGGGGCCCTGATCATCTTTTATAAAAAGGATGGTGCTCTAAGGCCTGCATTGACTGTCAGGCCCCCAAGAAGGAGACTGTTCAGAACCATTACCTGCTCCCCCTCATTCATGAACTGCTAGATCAATTATGCTCTGCCTGAAATTTTATGAAGTTAGACCTTTATGGAACTTTTTAACTGGTGCAGGTCTGAGAAACAGATGAGTAGAAAACATTGAACACTGGTCATACCATTTGGTCTGTGCAGTGATCCCATGAACTTTCAGCATTTTCTGGGACATGCTAGGTTGGTTCATTATCTACCTCAATGACACTTTTTCCAATGACCCAAGCACAGCACAACCAGCACATATGGAATGTCTTAGAGAGGCTTTGCCAGCACTCTCTGTATGGCAAGCCAAAGAAATGCTAGTTCAACTAGGACACACTAGGGTTTCTCGGCTACATCATCTCTTCTGAAAGATTGACCATGGACCCACACAAAGTGACAGCCATCTCCAACTGAACAACATCCAAGGACATCCATGGGGTACAACACTTTCTAGGCTTCATCAGTTTCTTTAGACAGGTGAGCTATGATTTCTTGGGGTTGGTCCCCCAATCACAGCCCTCCTACTGAAGGGAGCTCAGTTTCCTTTGTCCCCAGAGGTTGAAAGCAGCTTTTGAGTGCCTATAGCTGAAATTTATCATTGTGCCATTCTTGGTTCACCTCAGCCTGGGCCAGCCATTCATGGTGGAAGTGGATGTCTTGAACTTTGCGCTGGAAGGAGTCCTCTCCCAAATGGCTGCCTCCAATGGTCAGCTTCACCCTTGGGCTTTTTACTTGCACAAGCTCACACTCAGTGGATCAAAACTACAACATCCTTGATAAGGAGCTACTGGCCATCAAAGCAGCCTTCGATGAATGCCAGCCTCTCTTGATGGGCACTAGGTTCCCAATCCATATCCTCACTAGTCACAAGCACCTAGAATTCCTTAAGACAGCTCAGCACCTAAATCAGCAACAGACCCACTGGGCCCTCTTCTTTATACCATTTCACTTCATGCCAACCTACTGCCCAGGAACTAAGAATGGGAATGCAGATACATTATCCCCAAAGGGAGTACTGTGAACCTGTGACCAAGGGACTCCATCCACCATCCTTAAGCCACCAAATTTCATTTCAGGTAATACAGTCTGGTTCCTGCTGCCCAATAATCCCATTCATATCCACCAAGCCCCCTGAACAATGCCAATGCCCAGACTGCCGCAACCTTCACTCTTAGTGATGGAATCCTGTATTGGAAAGGGCGCATCTACATACCCAATGTCCCACACAGGCTACAAGTTCTACAAATCTGCCATGATGCTCTTCTGGCAGGTCACTTCAGTCAACTCAAAACCCAGGCCCTGGTGTCAAAGAGTTTCTGGTGGCCACTTCTACAGGCTTCAGTCACAACTTATATCTGATCCTGTGATCTCTATGCCCAGAGTTAGACTCCCCAGGCAAATCCTCTTGGTCTTCTCCAGCCCTTGCCCACTCCATTCCGGCCTTGGGCCATTGTGTTGATGGAGTTCATTGTGGAGCTACCACCTTCCCAAGAGTACACCATGATTTTAGTGGTGGTTGAGCTCCTGATGAAGGTGTTGCAGCCTCCCCAAAACCTAAGAAATGGCTCACCTGTTTGAAGTCAACATCTTTTACCTTCATGGGTTGCCCACAAGTGTAGTATCTGACCAGGGGTCCCAGTTTGTTTCCTGCTTTTGGTGGAAATTTCTGTGACTCCTGAGCATCAAACCTCATACCTCCACTACTTACCACCCTATTACCAATGTTCAGACACAGAAAGACAGTCATGTCCTAGAGCAGTATCTATGCTGCTTTGTACATTATCACCAGTAGTATTGACTGGCACACATTCCCCAAGTCAAATTTGCTTACAACAATTCTACACATGCCACAACCCAACAGAGTTCTTTCTTCATGAATTATGGGTTCCACCCTTGGTATCACCCAGAAATACCCCTTGACTTACCACTGCCTATCATTGCAGATCTCACTACACATATTCACCAAATATGTTAGGAACTCAGGTGCCAGTTAGAGGCTGAGACAGCATACAAGCGCCATGCCCATTGACGCGTTTAGACATCTCCAACCTCACGGTAGGGGACAAGGTTTAGCTATCCTCCCAAAACCTGTGATCCACCGGTTTATCTGCAAAACTAGATCATGAGTAATTAGGACCATTTTCAATCACAAAATTTGGTAACTTTCTGATTGCAGCTGCCAGAATTCCTTAAGATCGATCCCACGTTCCATATCTCCATCTTAAAACCATTCACTGAGATTCCTTATCCACACCATACTACTCCTCCCCCTCCATTGATAACCAGGCAGGACCAAGAGGAATACATGGTTCAGAAGATTCTGGACTACTGCCAAGTCTGGGGAAGACTCCAGTATCTGACGGTGTGGGATGCAGCCCAGGAAAGTGGCTGTGGGAACCCATGGAACCCATTCATGCCCTGGCCCACTTGCATGCCATCCACTGGGCCTAACCCCAGAAATCGTCCCTAAGGGATCCTGGGAGACAACCCTGAAAGGATGGGTCTGCTGGCCAGCTAGGACCAGCTGCTGGCCAGCTAGGACCAGCTGCTGGCCTGCTCCCTGACTAACTTTGTTGCTTTGGAACTGATGGAGTAGGCACAGCACCTGAGGCTGCTGGATCAGCAGTCCTGCTTGTAAGCCTGGCACCCACAGCAGAACAGTGGCTGCTTGCTGTGTACCATGTCTGCAGCTGCACTCACCCTCCATCTGCTTCAAGCCTGCTTCTAGCCCCGTTCCTGCTCCAGTCCCAGCCCCTAGCATGTATCTGCTCCCGCCACAACCCTGAGCTCTGTCGGGACTTCAGACTCCCAACTCCACCCTTCGGCTACACCTGCTGACTGTGATTCTGGTTAAACTTTTTAGCTTTGGCTTTGGTTTCTGACTCTTGGCTACACATTATGATTATGACTCTGTTTTATCCTCCAGCTCTGGCATTTGGCTTCTGCCTGACTGCCCATAGCCTACTACTCTACTAGGCCCTTATGGACTTTCCAGCAAGCTAGGGTTTAGGACTAATCTATCTCCCATTTTCTTTTGACAGAATGCTAGGAGAATGAGCTCTTCCTTCGATCTTTTATTAAAATTCCTTAATTTCACATTTACTGGTAGCAATTTGATGGTATTGTATTAGAAGAAAAAAATCCTCTTCCCCCTTTGGATATTGTGCTGTATAAATCTGGGAGGCTATTGTGATTGGACAAACTAACAACACAGGGCACATAAGTATCTAATCAAATGGTTGGCTTTATTGAGTTTAAAGAACATTCACACCAATAGCTTTAGATTCTTTTTTGGCATGTTCATTCCAGATGAGTATACTTGTACTTGGTGTATGCTCATAAATCAATGGTACTGATACTATCCTGGGGTACTTAATTCTTCTAAATCAAGCCCAACCTCATGTGATCATTTCAGCTTCTAGGAAAACTCTCTCCTTCAAACAAAACACTTAAATGGGTATCTCACTCTGCAAGTCCAAAACAGTTAAAATCAATTTATGTAGCCTATCATGTCAACTGTGTCTTGAGAATATTTTCAAGAAAAAATAATTCATGAGATTATAGTATATTGCCTGAAGCAGAATGGAGGAGGATGAGTAAATTTGAATATATTACATTGTATAGCTTCTGAAAATAACAATCAGAGAACAAAGTATGCATAGATATGGCTGGAAACTCTCAGCTCAGAGTTCAGCCTTCTTTCTGGCAAGGTTTCAGAGTAACAACCGTGTTAGTCTGTATTCGCAAAAAGAAAAGGAGTACTTGTGGCACCTTAATTTAATGTCTTCTGCAGTTTCCACGATATGGATCCGATGAAGTGAGCTGTAGCTCATGAAAGCTCATGCTCAAATAAATTGGTTAGTCTCTAAGGTGCCACAAGTACTCCTTTTCTTTCTGGCAAGGGTGTCTCAAGCCACTTCTCCTGAGTAATATAAATGCTTTCTGGGGTGCACTCTCCTTTTTTGCTGCAGGAGAGGAGTGTGAGGTGTGTGTGTGTGTACGAGAGAGAGAGAGAGAGAATCTGCTGCTCCTTGTGGAATAGGATGGGGGAAGTGGTAGTTTTATACAAGGCATCGTCACTTTTTGAAGCTAGTGCTATACCAGGAGTTCAATTTCTTCAAAGATGTTTTGCCTTTACAGACAAACCTGAGACTTTTTATTCTCTGAGATTGGACATCTCTTGTAATGGATCTTTTAGGTTAAGAGATAATCACTTGCCTATAATTGTTGCTCTCAGAAAAAATAAATGTCACGCAATAACTAAAAGAATCAATATTTTAAATATACATAAGTGTGTGTAAAAATGTATGTAAGCATATGTGTATTTGTGTTCATGAATATCTGTATGTGTACACTTATAGAATGTATGTATAATAATATATTGCTTATATTTGGTTACTGTAGGTGGGATTTTGAAAAGCTTACTCATTGACATCCGATGGGAGCAGAGCCTATTCTTTGGGGTTCAAATTCCCTGTTCTTGCCTTGCGGTATCCGGACCCTGATTGTCACAGAATGGCAGATATTTTTTCTTCTTTTCATGTTCCCAACAAAACAAGATAGGCCAACTGCTTTTTATTCCAGTTAAGCCTTAAGAGTTTAAAACTCAGTCTTAAATGTGCCCCTGTAAACTTTTTATATCCTAAAATAAACTTAATTTGGGGGTTCTTTAGAATTATATCTCTTTAGCTCTTTATTTTAATTCTAATACAGTGCTGCTCAGACCTCAGTGGTTCAGGAGCCAACTAAATGATCAGCATTACCCCAAAGAGCCAAGAAGTGTGAATTAATTGTTTCATTTAGTATAGTACTATTCATATTTAAACAGTATGGCAAGAAATATGTAATTATATATTATATTATTAATATATTAATTATATATATATAATTTAGTACAAGTTGATAACTTAATTGGTAAATAACATAGTAAAAGCATCCTGATTGGTTAATAACTTAGATTGGTTAATAATTAAATCAGTGTAATAATACCATATGCTGCAAAGAGCCACAGAAGACACACTAAAGAGCCACTTGTGGCTCATGAGTTGCAGACTGAGTATCACTGTTGTAATAAGAAAAGGAGTACTTGTGGCACCTTAGAGACTAACCAATTTATTTGAGCATGAGCTTTCGTGAGCTACAGCTCACTTCATCAGATGCATGCCGTGGAAACTGCAGCAGACTTTATATATACACAGAGAATATGAAAAAATACCTCCTCCCACCCCATTGTCCAGCTGGTAATAGCTTATCTAAAGTGATCATCAGGTGGGCCATTTCCAGCACAAATCCAGGTTTTCTCACCCTCCACCCCCCCCCCCAAATTCACTCTCCTGCTGGTGATAGCCCATCCAAAGTGACAACTCTTTACACAATGTGCATGATAATAAAGTTGGGCCATTTCCTGCACAAATCCAGGTTCTCTCACCCCCTCACCCCCCTCCCAAAAACCACACACACAAACTCACTATCCTGCTGGTAATAGCTCATTAAATTAAATCAGTGTATTAATACCATATGCTGCAAAGAGCCACAGAAGACACACTAAAGAGCCACTTGTGGCTCATGAGTTGCAGACTGAGTATCACTGTTGTAATAAGAAAAGGAGTACTTGTGGCACCTTAGAGACTAACCAATTTATTTGAGCATGAGCTTTCGTGAGCTACAGCTCAATTCAATAGTGAGGGGGGTGAGAGAACCTGGATTTGTGCAGGAAATGGCCCAACTTTATTATCATGCACATTGTGTAAAGAGTTGTCACTTTGGATGGGCTATCACCAGCAGGAGAGTGAATTTGTGTGGGGGGGGTGGAGGGTGAGAAAACCTGGATTTGTGCTGGAAATGGCCCACCTGATGATCACTTTAGATAAGCTATTACCAGCTGGACAATGGGGTGGGAGGAGGTATTTTTTCATATTCTCTGTGTATATATAAAGTCTGCTGCAGTTTCCACGGCATGCATCTGATGAAGTGAGCTGTAGCTCACGAAAGCTCATGCTCCAATAAATTGGTTAGTCTCTAAGGTGCCACAAGTACTCCTTTTCTTTTTGCGAATACAGACTAACACGGCTGTTACTCTGAAAACTATTGTAATAGGTTATAGAAAACAATTAATGAAACCATTTGCTTGTTTGTTATTTTCAATAGTCTTTCTTTTTGTGAGCTAAAGAAGCCTGTGTGGGTTGGTCCAGCACAATAGTTCTTACTACAGTTGAGGCTATATAGTAACATAATCAGCAATCAGCAGAGTGGAAAATAGGGCTGTGATCCAGTCCCAGGCTAGAAAGAGTTAAAGGTGAGACTTGGGCCCAGGAAGCCACACCTGCCACACCTGTGCTAGGTTTGGTCTTAAAGGGGCAAGTCCAGCAGTTGGGTATAGGATGGGGAAAAGTGTAGATGAGTAGCTCCTTCAAGAAAGCAGCTGCTAGCTGGGAAGGAAGGAACTATGTGGGGACTGTGGTTGGCTGGCTGGCCAGAGTCTGTTGCTGAAAGGGAGGCTTAAGGCATGAAGATCATGACTAAACTTGAGCTGCCTTTCTGAGAGGCAAAGAGCTACTGGGTAAGGAATGACAATTGCCTACTGTGCCAGGGACTAGAGCTAGAACCTAGCAACTTGGAAGAGTCCTTTTTTTTGTATCCTTTTGGCTTTGTTTTTGGAGGATTTCTTTGCCCTGGAATGAGTTGGACACTTTGAAATCACGTGGCTAGCAGGTGAAGTTGATGATGTTATAGCCAGATATGCCGCGTCTTGATCTGATGATCCTGGCTGTTCAATATGGAACATAACATACTGGTATTTGTAGCCTTTTCAGACTTCACTTCATATTAAAGATGACAGCAGTGGTGGGCTGTATTGCAGGGGGAAAGTGAGGCAGAACACTCCCAGGACCACATCCTGCTGCATGGGGTGTGCTTGAGGCCATGCCCATGCCCAGTCACAAGGGCTCATCCTTCATTCTAAAGATAGTATATCTATGAGGCAGAAAAGTTGTCATGCAACATCATAGCGACAAATGTGCCTTTTCAGTTTGGCTCCCTCCCCCACCCCCAGTGTAATCTGTTCACTGGTGTCTCTTAGTAGGCTGGATCAGACTTTATGTTGTAGATCTATTGATTTCTGGAAATTCTATGCATCAAATAAATAGATACATAATTTCCACTAATATTAATGTAGCAGAATTCTTCAGGCAGCTCTAGTCATCTTAACTATTATGTTACAGTATTACATACAGTTCTTCCCTGAGGGTATGCCTAGATACTAATGTATCTTTCACACTAATATACTTTTTTTGCAACAATGTAATTCATGCCTCCCTATTTGTTAAACTTAGAATCAGCTGAAGCAATTTAGGCCCAGATCCACAAAGATATTTAGGCTCCTAATTTAGGCTGAAATCCGTGGAGGTTAGGAGCTAAATACCTTTGTGGATCTGGGCCTTAGTATTCTATGTGTGAGGAAGAGGGGAGGAGTAAATCCTATTGTCTCCATACTCGTTTTTCACACCTGGGTAGATGGTAGACTTGGACACCACCAGCAAAATAGGCTGTAGGTTATAACACAATAAATTCCTTAATCTCTACTCTGCAGAAGAGGCAAAGTGATCAAAATCATATGAACCTGGTTCCCCATTCCAGTGCACTAGTTTCACACAGGTGTAACTTTACTGGTATAAGTAGGGCTGTCTGAATAACTGAATATTCAGTTTGGGTCCATGTCCAAATAAATAAATAAATAAAATTCATGTTGACCTGAAGTGAAAATGTTTCCAAATTTTTTCACAAAAAAAATGCCAAAAAATTATTTTGGATTGACCTGAAACTAAGCATTGTTTCAATTGTGAGGTTTTAAAAACATTTATACTTTTTTTAAAAATAAAATTGAGTAAAATTCCAAAGCAAAACAAAACTTTTCCAAAAATCAAAACTTGTTGAGAACTGTTTCAGAAATGCTGAAACAAACCACTTCAAAAACTTTTCTTTTTTTAACCAAAACACTTCTCCAAAATCGACTCAAATTCACAAATTGTTTTGGTCAACCCAAATCTCCATTTTTCAGTGAAAAAAGATTTTGCATGAAAAAAAGTATGCAGTTCTGATAGAATGTCTTGAATGTCATGAATGTGATGTCACGTGTGTATATGAATTATTCTTTTTTTTCTCCCTACACTAAGAAAGTACTTTTCTTATGGACAGGTGTGTTTAGCACTATGCTTCATGTATTATGCAGTATTCATTTATATATGCCAATGGCTGTTTCCTTAATAAGAGGCGTAAGTCTAAAAATGAAGTAATTGAATTGCCTTTAAGTGTAGTCCTTTCACTTTAATAATATGCTCAGAAAACAGACCTTTTATATAATTATTTTATAGTAAAGAAAAGACAAGGTCACATCAGAAAAGGTTTCTTGTTTCACATCACTGGAATGTATAATGCAAGAGCTTGAAAGCTTGGATTCTCTTCTGCTGGTGCACCATAGACTAGGTCAAGGTTAATTAGATATCTTTCATTTCAATGCATTCTAATTAGAGCTGCAGCAAGCTGTTTACCAGAGAACGAAGCTCTAGTAAACACAAATGCTCCTGGCTGTCTATATACATATGGTTTTCCAGCTATCTGTTTGTCTGCTCTCAGGCTCACAGAAGGCTACTTTCAAATATAAAATGCTTTTTCTTCATATTGTTGTCCTTTGTCATGGGCTTTGTGATTCAACAAAAAAGGGAACCTCCATACCTGTATCTAGACTAGAGGCAGTTTTGCACATACTCGAAAGAAACAAGCAAAAATTTAGACTGTTTCTACGCTAGAGACCTTACAGTGACATAGCTGTACCGATGCAGATGCATTGCTGTAAGGTCGCCCATGTATCCACTGTATGCTGACAGGAGAGAGCTCTCCTGTCAGCATAATTAAACCACCCCCAAAGAGCAGCAGTAGCTAGTCAGCAGGAGAGCATCTTCCACCAACATAGCACTGTCCGCTCCAGTGTGTTTTTTCACACCCCTGACCAATGAAAGTTTTACCAACAAAAGTGCTAGTGTAGACATAGACTTTGATGGGAGTGGATTGGCTATTGAGGTACCACTTGGTGAAGTAGTGAGGGATGTGAACAGGAAAAATTAATAACAGTGACTAGAATGGAAGAGGCAGAGGGAATTAGGGGAAAAAATCCCCAAGTGTCTTAAATATCTTAGAAAGATATCTTCTGACTTCTCTCTGTGATTTTGGAAGAACCAACATAGATAATCTGCTCCTTGAAAATTCACCTTGTCTGTTACAGGCCGGGACAAGATTTGACAAGTTTTAGTTCTGCATAGGTGTTCACCCAGTGTGGACATGTATGTTTAATGAAGTTTATCTATATGGTGATATGTTTTTCAAGTGAAAAGAGGTCTTGGAGAAGAGAGAGGCTACAAAGCTCTCCGAAATGTATGTTGCAGCTGGGGAGCTCTGGGAGTAAGTTTCAGCTTTTTTAATACCTGGAGGTTCCTAGGGAGTAGCATAGGGGTAAAACATTTCATCTCAGAGCTTTCCCACCGTATGGAGTTTCCCTTAGAACTAACCATGAACCCCCTTTTAATTCCATGCAATACTGATTAAAGAATTACCAAACTGTTTTGCCTCTTCTTTTTCTCAGTTTGTCTCTATTTTATCTATTGTATTTTGCATTCTCTGAAACAGAATATGACGTGCCGATACTAGATAAGTGTTTTTAATTACTTTTTAATTTAGAATTAGAAACATAAATCCCTATAGCAATAGGGTAACAGAAATAATTTAAAGGCAATTAAATGAAAGCAAGCTTTGGACTCTGGGATGATACCCTTTTAAAAAACTGTCTTTAATTACTTTGTTTGGTTCTTCTATTTAATCAAAATTCACTTAGATCTCCTTGAGGAGAATTGATATTTTCCACTAAGCTTGGTTCACAAAAAATTTGTCGCCAAAGGAATGATTTGAAGAGAACATTAGCTATAAGTGTATTTTAGCAACACAGGTTTAAAAAATGACTTTGGGGGGAAAAGAAGGGATGGAGGAAAGAGTAGAAATATCAGAATGAGGGGGGAAAGAAGAGAAGAACCAAGAATGCTGGATTCTCAAGATCGAGAAAACACCAGTCTTCTGGGATAAATTAGAGGAAAAAGCAGAGCCAGGTTGCATAAGTTTATTTTATGTATTTTCATGCTTCTTCTTCTTCTTCTTTTCTTTTTTTTACTGAATTGTACTAATTATCTTCCATTCTTTAGTCAGTTCATATTGCTTGGTTAATCACTTGTTTTTATACAGGTATATAATGACAATGTATATGGACTGCAAGAAGTTAAATATTTCTCATGTTATAGTGGGTTAATGATTTCAGAAAGAAAAAAAACTACATACTGGTATATATGGTTTTTTTCCTTTTCCCAATCTCACTGATTTATTTTCAGCAAATAAGTGCAAGAATGTTTTAATTCAGTATTTGTTCATCACAATGTATAATTATCTCATCTATCCATAAATCAGTTAAAATGTGATTCCTTTATTTGGATCACAATAAATTAGAAGAGATAAGCTTTCAGAACAAAGGTGCCCTTCTGATCCAAACATTTTTCCTGCCCAAATGGATATGTACAGAGCAGTCTTTGGTTCATGCTGATTAATGTAAGGTTGGTGGTCAATGAAAATTCCATCATCTATGAATTTACTAAAAATGAGTCCCTCAGTGTTGTACATGTCAGAGTCTTGACTGGAAGACAGCGATGCAGAGCCTGCGAGCAGCAGAGAAAAAATATGTGAAGAATTTTTTTAAATGTTTTGTTTACTCATATATTTATTAATTTCCTTCTCTTCTGAACACTGCAAAAAGGCTAGTGAAACACTTATGTTTAAATGTTTGTTATTTAAAGGTTGTGCTGTTGGGGGTTTTATATTGAGAGCACTTTATTTCACACTGTTAATATACAGTTAATTGTATGTTAACATGCTTCCTTGTAGAAAACAGTCGAGTTACACAATGTCTAGCCTCTAAAAAAAAAAAAAAAAAAGTATGGCCCACCAAGAAGCTTTAGTGGGTTTTGGAGCCCCCAACTACCTTAAAGTTGCCCATCCCTGCCCTAGGCTAGAGTCATTGTAAAGACTGTTAGAAATTGCAGGGGCTATATCTTTACAGTTTCAGTGCTTTTCAGTATCATACTGCAATTTTCCAGCTCCAAACAGGTTGTTCAATTGCACAAAAAAATTTACACCAGGTCTACCTTTCCCTCTCAGAGCTAAATCACCACATTGGAAGTGGTACCCTCTTTTTGCCTCTTATTGTTAGTTCCAGAAAAAAATGAGGAAGGAAAAAAAGAGGCAAGAAAGGTAAATCTAAGAGACTGTAGACTAGCATGATAGGGAACAGAGCAAAGTGTAAAGGTTAGTGAGGCCTGGAAAGTTATATCACAGACAGTTTTGGGCTTTTCAGAAGAAAATCTTCCTTCTTCCATAATAGTATGCAAAGAGAGACTTTGTATAATACAGTAAAGGTGATATT
This sequence comes from Lepidochelys olivacea, assembly GCF_965140295.1. Taxonomy (NCBI): domain Eukaryota; kingdom Metazoa; phylum Chordata; order Testudines; family Cheloniidae; genus Lepidochelys; species Lepidochelys olivacea. Next base: position 275,779,512 of record NC_140411.1, read on the forward strand.
TTTTTTCATTTGTGTTACAGTAACTCCTAGAGGCCCCAAACTAAGATCTCTTTGCTAGACACTGTAAGAACATCTCAGAGTTATGAACACCAGAGTTATGAACTGACCAGTCAACTACACACCTCATTTGGAATCAGGCAGCAGCAGAGAGGGTGGGGGAAAAAGCAAATACAGTATTGTGTTAAACATAAACTGCTAAAGAAATAAAGGGAAAGCAGCATTTTTCTTCTACATAGTAAAGTTTCAAAGCTGTATTAAGACAATATTCAGTTGTAAACCTTTGAAAGAACAACCATAACATTTTCTTTAGAGTTAGGAACTTTTCAGATTTATGAACAACCCCCATTCCTGAGGTGTTCGTAACTCTAAGGTTCTACAGTAGTAAGAAACAGATCTTACTCCAGAGAAAATTCACAGATAATAATGACCTTATAGTCAAGTAAGCATGTTATTTTATCTCTTTAGCTTCCCAAACATGTGCGTTTTTTAAATGGTCACACACTCGAGAAGCAGTGTCACTGACTGACAGTCCCCTTTAAGAGGAAGCAGGGTCCAGTGCACCTGTGACTGAGTACCTGCTGCCCAAATGGACTTTAAAGTAGGCACCTGGGCCTTATAAAGAAGGAGACAGTTACAAATAATCGGTCACATGTGCACTGGATCCTGCTTCATTTTATAGAGGTCTGTTTGTCCTGTGACAAGCAGGGGAACCTTTCTAGGTCCTTCTCTGTTTTCTCCTTATGTCTAGTTCTACCAGACATGTGAATCTATTTATATATAGCAGCCATCCACTTTCAATTGGCCTCTGGTTCATAAACTATTCTCTTTTAGAATCTGAATTTAAGAGGTGCAGAACACTTGCAGCTTCCATTGTTTTCAGATATAGTTGCTGATGTCTAGCACAAAGAGCAGATCCTAAGTATTTATGGTGTGCTTATACTGGGAAAATTCTGATATGTAATTCTCTACTAGTGCAGCTTCTCCAGCCATAACTATATGGGAAGCTGTACTGTGGACAGTACTCAGTTTATTGCCATCATGTTGTCTAATCTTGCTCAGAGCACTGTGATAGATGCCTGAGTCCTTTGTGTGCTAAAACGGCCAATGGTGGAGAATTGTTTCTCTTAAACTGTCCTTAATAATGGTAATGTGTTTAACTACTGTAGATAATATTTATTAAAAATCTCATGGAAGTTCTAAAGGCATGATACTACAGATACTATTGTTTCTTAGCACTTCCATAGCACTTTACATTTTCAGAGAGCTGCACAAACATTAATGAATTAATTCTAATTATTAAGAAGAGCGATTTAACTGTCTTGGTTTGATTGACAATTACCGTAAGTAGGCAAGGAACAGTAGTGGACGCCATAGGGATAAGAGAGGATAGTCACATGGACAATAAGACGTACAATAGTAATTTATTTTTCTATCTTCAATAGATTTAGCATTGTAAATTTTAAGAACAAAATACTTTGGGCCTTATCAGCCTTATCCTCAACTCAGTGTGAGCCCTGGAAAATGAGGAATGCAGAATCTTTGTCAATAAATTTTCCAATGTAGATTAAACCCCCTTTTCAATCATTCAGCAACCTATTTGAAGTGGTTTATCTAGAATTCCTAAAAGTTCATCTTTTTAGGCTTGAGTATTTTTCCTCTATGCAAGAGATTTATTTGTGACTATGAATGGGGGATAGGACAGGGGGGTTTGTAGGACAGGGGGGTTTGTGGGTTTTTTTTTTTTTTTTTACAAAATATCTTATTGTAATAGTGGATTTAAAACTATTAGAGAAAGGTCAGGCAGGATTGTTCAAGGATCCAGAGAAACTATTTTTCTAAACATTTATATCCCTCCATTACTTTTGTCACAAAAGGGATAAATCATTCATCTTATGCATAAAGCATTTCAAACATTACCATTGCAGGCTTTGCTTTTTATGAGGTATTGTATTCCACACAAGACTATGGGCTGCATTACGCCTTTTATGAGACAAAGCAATGCAGGGAAAGATGAAGGGCATGGTATAGTCTGGAAGCATTATCATGTCATAGTCTGCTAGGTTCTGAAGTAAGTAACAAGACTCACTATGACTGTTCAAAGGTGTAGCTAACACTCTCTCCACAGTACTTCTGCTGGTGCATATGGACAGGGGAGCATGGTTTCACCCTGATATGCTCCCTCTCAGGCTGTGAGCTTTGATGGCAGGACTAATCAGCATATCCCCTCCTCATGCGCTCCTCAAGTCATGGCTGCATTCTAGATAGGTGCACTGGAAGGTGGGACTGGCCCCCTACTAGTGCATAAATGCTAATACAGAAGCAAGCAAACATTGCATAAAGTGGCACTAAAAGGGTGCCAAAAATGTAAATGAACAGTCACTGAAATCATTTTGCAGTGCTCATAGTTCTTGCTGGTGCAATATTATTAGACACTGAAATTATAGTAAACAATGTGGACCAAACAAATAAGTTGCATGGTAATTATCTGAACTAGAAATGGCCCTAAGTCACTGGATAGTTAGGCCCAAACCAAAAGCCTCAATCTGAACACACCATGTCTTTAATGTGAATGATTCAGACCCTTTGGGTCTGTAAGATTGAGTTGTAAAATGTCTCCAGAACGCACACTTTCTAGATTGCCAATTCAAGGTTGTGGGCTAGATTCAGAAAGGGACTTATATAATTCAACAGCAGTTAATCACTGGAAACATTGCATTTTAAGGGGAAATGTTTCTTTTAAAATGTGCTCTACTTAAATTGAGGAAAGGCTTTGTCCATTTGTCAACTTGCTTTTGGTAAATTGAAATAATTCTTGGGAATCTGAGCAAGAAGTTCCATTACAAAGTAATTAAATTACTTTTTCTTATAAACTACCCAGATATTTTTAGAAACTGTAGATAGTGATGTGCATATTGCATAACTAATGTTGTTATTAAACTGATTTAATTACTGGGTGATTTAATTATTGAAGTTCACACAGTAATCAAATGTTCAGCCCCTGCAAATTAATCTATGACTTTCAAATATTGGGGGAAGGAGCATGACTGGGAGCCACTGTCGTACCGCACTATTGAGGGGTGGTGGTGCCAACAGAGGTTAGTCATGAAAATCTCCTATCTTTACTCCTGCTGTGGACTCCACTCTGAGCTGCCCCCCCACATAGCAATGAGAAACAGAGAGGGCTAGGAGAGTCCCCCAAATGAACATACTAGGAACAAGCCTTCCATCAGAGGGCAGTGAGAGAGCTAGAAAAAGCCATCACCAAACACCAAAGGGCAATCGCTGGGACCAGGCATGTGGCCCCATACCGCTTAAGAACTGCTAGGGGTGCAAGCCTTTAGCTAGTCTATCATTTACATTCTATTTTAGTCCCCTCCAGATGAGCCAGAGCTGTTTCTGATGCGCAGGAAGGGTGAAAGAGAGCACTTTGGGTCAGCAATGCCCAGCAGGTTAGGATACCAATATTTGGGTTGAGGCAGAGAGTGGGTTTGGAGAAATTAAAATAATGGTGGTGGGCAGGTGGAGGGAGAATCATAGACTTTTCTGTGTGTGTGCTGTCTGTTTTGGTTATTACATTCCAACTCTTTAGGGTAGGTACTATGTCATGCCATGTATTTTCACCACACCCCGCACAGTGGGGCCCTGCTCCTGACTAGGGTCTTTGGGTGCTACTGAAATCTATCTATCTTAAATACTAGCAGTGTAACTTATTGAGACTAGCAGAATTGTCAAAAGTTTTGCAGCCGGTCTATGCACCATAGGAACTGCTTGAAAACTCCCAATGATTCCCAACTATTGGGAGGAGATTAGGGAATAATTCAAAATAAATAGTTTATGTGAATTTAGCCTGTTTGTCTCCTTGTCTCAGCAAGTCCCTAAGCAAGTGTGTTCCCCTGAGTTCATTATCCAATCCTTCCTGCCCTTCATTCTTTTAAAAAAATGTACAGAATAATTATGAACAATTCTGAGTATTTGCTAATCAGGTTGTATTGGTCTGTAATGTATGGTTGTGTGTGCACGAGTAGACCCTGGTTAGCAGTGGCTGTGTACACAGTCGCTCTAGGGCAGTGGTGGGCTCAGGCCCCATAACAATGCCAGTTGGCTAGCAGGCTCTGGCTTGAATTGAATATGGGAGGAAGAGAGTGGCATGCTTGTTCTCTCGCCTGTGTCAGACTTACAGTAGCTGCTGCTCTTGGGGCAATTAATGTTTTTGGCTTGATCAATCTTTTTAAATTTTAAGTAAAATATATTGAGTCAAAATAATGTATATGCTGTGCCTGTAACATGTTGGCATTTTTACAGAAATAAAGGAAATATATTTGCCAGATTTTCTTAGGGGACTTATGCCTCTTACTAAGCGAAGAAACAACTTCATGCCCATGAAGCCGAAACCAGGATTGTCAGCCTGGAAAAATGAAAATCCTTAAAGGCAGAAGTGGGGAAAGTCATGTGTAAAGGGCTCATTATAGTATAACTTTGTACAGTCTGTTTGGCAAAGTAAACCTCTTTTAAACTCCATTTTGTAGGCATATCTATGTAAAATATGATAGAAAGGTTTTAGCTCAAGGTTTGTGTTCAAGTAAGAACAGAGATTATTGGTGCAGTATTGTATGCATAAAGGTACAGAATGAGATATTGTACACAAATCTGCAGCATTGTGACTTACAAATGTAAGTACAAATAGTGGTAGATGGTGATATTTCCAAAAGTACTTAATAAAGAGATTTTATACGTGGCTAGGTGTAGAGGTATTTGGGGCAGACTTGTTATGTGGAGACAAGTAAGCAGGGGGTATTTGTTCATTTTGTAAATGAGAGAGCAATCTCATTTTAGTTAGAGTGCAGTTATAGCTGGAGGTCATTGCTGTTTGTCTTAGTTTCTTTGTGGGTTTCAAGTAGCTCATTGGGTGAAGTCCATTGATCTACAAACTAGTTTTGGAGCTGTTTAACATGCCCTATAATTTCTTCCATATTTTGCATTTCTTGTAACTTGGTTAGACACATTGCAATTACAACAGTTTTGTAAACCTTAGTGTGTTGATGTATATTCTGACTGCTGCAGTTAATATTCTGAATCACAAAATCGTAGGAATGTAGGAATAGAAGTGACCTTGAGATCACCTAGTCTAGAATCCTGCACTGAGATGAAGTGTACCTAGACCATCCCTTACAGGTGTTTGTCCGACTTGTTCTTTCAAACCTTTAGAGATGGGATTGCAGAACCTCCCCGGGACACCTATTCCAGTACTTAACTATCCTTATAGTTAGAAAGTTTTTCCTAATACCTAACCTCAATCTCCCTTGCTGCAGATTAAACCCTTTACTTTTTGTCTTGCTTTCAGTGGACATGGGGAACAATTGATGACCATCCTCTTCATGACCACCCTTAACATATTGAAAGACTATCGAGTGCCCCCTCAGTCTTCTTTTCTCAAGACTAAACATGCTCGGTTTTGTAAATCTTCCTTTTCTAAACCGTGCATCATTTGTGTTGCTCTTCTCCTGTTTCTCTCCAACTTATTCACATCTTTCTTAGGGTGTGGTGCCCAGAACTGTATACAGTATTCCAGCTGTGGCCTCATCAGTGCCAAGTACAGTGGGGCAATTACCTCCTATGTCTTACAAATTAAACTCCTGTTAATACATCTCAGAATATTAGCCTTTTTTGCACCTGCATCACACTACTGGCTTGCTCAATCTGTGACCCGCCATAACCCCAGATCCTTTTCTGCAGTACTACCACCCAGCTAGTTTTTCCTCATTTTGTAGCTGTGCATTGGATTTTTCCTTCCGAAGTGAAGTACTTTGCACTTGTCATTATTGATTTTCATCTTGCTGAATTCAGACTATTTCTCCAATTTATCAAGGAAATTTTGAATTTTAATCCTGTCCCCCAAAGTGCTTGTGACTCCCAGCTTTTCGTCATCCACAAACTTTATAAGCATAATTTCTGCTCCATTATTCAAGTCATTAATATAAATACTACTGGAACCAGGACTGACCCCTGTGAAACCCCACTAGATAGGTCCTCCCAGTTTGACTGTGAATCATTGTGGTCACTTTTTGAGTACTATAAAGTGGGTTCACAACTGGTTGAAAGAATGTTATTTCATCTGTATGTTTCCCTATTTTGTTTATGAGAATGTCATGTGGGACTGTGTCAAAAGCCTTACTAAAAACCAAGATGTATCACATTTTACAGCTTCCTCCCTATTCACCATGCCAGTAACTCTATCAATGAGGGACATTTGTTTGTTTTGGTATCATTTGTTCTTGACAAATCCATGTGGAATATTACTTATGTCAGGGTTCCTTCACCACTCTGAACTCTAGGGTACAGATGTGGGGACCTGCATGAAAGACCCCCTTATTCTTACCAGCTTAGGTTAAAACTTCCCCAAAGCACAAATTTTTTTCTTGCCTTGGGAACCAACTTAGGTTAAAAACCTGGTACGCTGCCACAGCCAAGCGATTTAATAAAGAATACGGGAAGAGACCACTTGGAGACGTCTTCCCCCAAAATATCCTTCCACGCCCTTACACCCCCTTTTTGGGGGAGGCTTGAGAATAAACAAGATGAGCATAAACCCCTTGGATTTTTCAGACCCAAAAAACCCAATCAGATTCTTAAAAATCAGAACTTTATTAGAAGAACAAACAAACAAAAAAAAAAGATAAGAGAACAACTCTGTAAGATCAGAATGGGAGATAATCTTACAAGCAGTCAGATTCAAAACATAGAGAATCCCTCTAGGCAAAACCTTAAGTTACAAAAAGACACAAAACCAGGAATACACATTACCTTCAGCACAGCAGATTTACAAGCCAAAAACAAAGAAAACCTAACGCATTTTCTAGCTAGATTATGAACTAATTCTACAGGAGTTGGAGAGCTTGCATCCTCGATCTGTTCCCGGCAAAGGTATCACACAGACAGACAAAAACCTTCCCCCCCCCGCCTCCAGATTTGAAAGTATATTGTCCCCTCATTGGTCATTTTGGGTCAGGTGCCAGCCAGGTTAGCTGAGCTTCTTAACCCTTTACAGGTAACAGGATGTTGCCTCTGGCCAGAAGGGATTTTATAGCACTGTATACAGAAAGGTGGTTACCCTTCCCTTTATATTTATGACAGCTTATAACCCTGTTATCCTTTAGGTTCTTACAAACTGATTGATTGATAATTTATTCCTGTATCTTTCCAGGTATAGTATGCTGACTGGTCTATAATTCCCTGTGTCCTCTTTGTTACCATTTGTGAACATTGTACTTTGTTTGCCCTTCTCCATTCCTCTAGGAGCTCATCTGTTCTCTATGAGTTCTCAAAGATAATTGCTAACAGTTTTGAGATTGCCACAGCTAGTTCCTTAAGCATCCTACAATAAATTTCATCTGTCCCTGTCAACTTGAATACCACTAATTTATTTAAATATACCTTAACTTATTCTTTCCATATTCTGGCTTGTGTTACTTCCCTCTTGTTGTTAATATTAATTGTGTTAAGTATCTGATCATATTTCTCTCTTTTAGAGAAGTCATTAAGGTATAGTCATTAAACACTTCAGCCTTCTAAAAGTCATCCATTATTAGCGCTCCTTCATATTAAGCCTGTTGCTCCTAATGAATTTATAGGACCTCTTCTTATTGCCTTTTATGTCCCTTGCTAGGTGTAAATCATTCTGTGCCTTAGCTTTTCTTACTTTTGTCCCATTCTTTTCTATTTATCCTTAGCAACTTGTCCATGTTTTCTCTTCTTTTACAATTCCTTTTTGGTCATCAGGTGATTAAAGAGCTCTTGATGGAGCCATCTTGGTCCCTTACCATGTTTCCTATCTGTCCTTCTTATCAATATACTTTGCTGTTGCACCTTTAATATTGTCTTTTTGAGAAACTGCCAGCAATCCTGAACTCCTTTTTCCCTTAGATTTTCTTCCCACAAGAAAATACTGACCACATTTCTGAGTTTGTCTGCATTTTGAAATCCATTGTCCTTATTCTGCTGCTCTTACTCCTTCCCTTTATTTAGAATCAAGAAAATTATCATTTTGTGATCACTTTTGCTCAAGTTTCCTTCCACCCTCAGATTTGCAGCCAATTCCTCCCTGTTAGTCAGAATGAAGTCTAAAATGGTTGTCCCCTGGTTATTTCATCTTATTTTCAGAAGGTGGAGGTTGTCCCCAGAATATTCAAAGAATTTACTGACATTTTTGTTTTCCTAACAGATGTCTGCATAGTTTTAAATCCCCCATTATTAACATGTCTTGTGTTTTGGATATTTGTTATTTATTCCAGAACTGTCTCAACCACCTCCTCCTGATTTGGTGGTCTACAGTAGAGCCCTGCCATGAAATTGCCCTTGTTTTTTTCCCCTTTTATCTTCACCCAGAGACTTTCAAGTGGTCTGTCTCTCACCTCCTTCTGGACCTTAGAACAAGTGTATATTCTTGATGTATAATGCAATACTTTCTTCCTTTATTCCTGAACAAGCTGTTCCCCTTTATACCAATATTTCAGTAATGACAATTATCCCACTAAGTTTCACTGATGCCAATTAAATCATAATTTAGCTTACTTTCTTCCTGTTTATTCCTTATACTTGCATTTGTGTGCAGACATTTATTATGTTGAGTAGATTCTTCACTGTTTTGCATCTTTTTTTTCTCCTATGACCCTATTGTAACTTCCCCCCAACATCTACCCAGCTGTTAAGGTCATCTTTTTATACCTACCTGTCGGCTTTTGTCACCTGCCCCCTTTGAATCTAATTTAAAGCTCTGCTCACTAGGTTGTCAAGTCAGTGTCCAAACATGCTCTTCCCCTTCTTGGTCTGATGAACCCGTCTCTTCCCAGTAATGCTCCTCTTTTTTGGATCAACATCCCATGGTCAAGGAAGTCAAAGCCCTCCCATCAACATCATCTGCTCAGCCATGCTTTCATCTCCAGGATGTGTGTCCTTGCCTGGACCTTCAGCTTACCTTCAACTGGGACAAGAACACTGCCTGCACCCCCATCTCCTTAGCCCAGAGCACTGTAATCACTGCTGATCTGCTCAGGGTCATAACTAGCAGTATTATTAGTTCCCACATGGATGAGCAACATGGAGTATGGGGTCAGAGGGATGGATAAGCTTTATCGACCTTTCTGTGATATCTCAGATGCAGGATCCAGGCAGGCAGCACACCTCCTTAGACATCAGTTAAGGTCATCAAACAAATGCCTCCATCCCCCTCAGAAGGAAGGCCCTGACTGCCACATCTCTACATCTCTCCTCTGTGGTATGGTAAATTATTCTTTTCCTCAGCCATTGGGGTATGTGCCTCTCCTCTTTTTGCCACAACAACATATTGATTCTTGACCTCAATGGACAGGAGACCTGGGTGGAGGGTGCAGCACTGTCTATTGCCCGAGTTGGCCAGCAGCCAGTTTTTCTTCCTTGCCTGGTGCTGCTATAGTTAGCATCTATCAGTTAGCATCCTGCATACATGGTGATGTCTAGGATATTTTCCTGATGAAGTCTTTGTGCTCTTGGATGCTATATAGCTGAGCCACCTCCTCCTGCAGCTCTTACCCGCTTCCTGAGGGACTCTACAACAGACACCTCTCACACTGGTTGATTCCTCCAGCTTCACTTGCTTCAGCATGGACATGAAGGCTGCAATCCCAGCAAGTCAAACAAAGCCTTGGGTAGAAGCCTCCAGGGTCTGGGTGCCTGTTTGGCCAGGGCCCCAACAAGTGCAGGCAGAGGAAGAGCTGGCTGTCGTGTTGACAACACACTTTTACTTTCAGATAAATATATAGTGGACCTTTTAGAAGAGTGCTTCCTGGAACATATTATGCAGGGTAATCATCAAATTGGATGTCAAAGGTTTTGGGTAATCTTGTAGGTGAGTATATGATCAAAGCTTTTGGGTCCATGAGAAGTTGTAGAAAGTGTATGCATAGTGACCAATTTGCACACTCTTTTCAGCAGAGGTTGGAAATGAAATAGCTTCTAATAGAAAAACAAACAAAGGTGAAGTCTCATATTTTAGCATCTCAGATGACAAATCCATTTATGAACATTTTAATTATTAAAGTATTTTTAGAAAACAAGATTGCCTCTCACTCTTAAGTTAAAAAACCCTCTAAATAAAAAAAAATCTGTTCCTCTCTTTTTATCAACCTAATTAAAATATGTAGCTAGTGAACAACTTTAATTAGCTTGACCTGCTTTTTCTGGGTACAATCCAGCTCTGCTACATTTTTCTAATGCCTTCTGGCTAGTTTTTGAATAATAGAAATGATCAGTTCTTGTCAATGTACCAAAACTGCAATCTGAATTATGTTCCTCAGAACAATTAACTTTTTATATGTATCAAATACTAGCTTGGCATGTTTTAAAATTGTCACCAAAAAGCATGTGTCTTATTTCCAATATAGTTATTTGGCTCATGGGAAATTTACCAGTTGGAGGGATCATCCAAGACCCTTTGTATTTCTGAACTCTTATGGTACCCATATGTGGAGTGGGGAGAGTGGTCATACGGGTGTATGGAGTGAGGTGAATTCCATGCCGCTCCCCAAAAGATTGACACACTTGGCAGCAATGGTTGTAGGGCCTGGGAAGGGATACTGGACCCATACTTACACAGGACATGATTTGGAAATGCCCCAACACAGGTGTGTGGATGGGACTGGACTTTATGCTCCTCATCCCTCCCTCAGTTGAACCACACATGTCCCAATTCATCCCTGTAATAGTAGGTACCAATATCATTCCAGAGTTCTTAGGGTCAATGGTGATCAGTGCTAACATAAAATTAACAGTTAGAACTCAGGAATGGTGTTGGTACCTGTGGACCAATTAACTCCACTTCTTTTCTCTTCATCCTGTGAAGGTAAAGTCTTTCTCTTCATTTGGGAAAACCAGTCATGCAGCCCCTATCCTGCAGTACTAAGGTCAATTATAGTTGCATTGAAACAAATGTTTAGCAGAGAGGAAAAACAGTAAACAACAATTTAAATTTACGCTCATATTTGTGCAAGCTGTGAAAAGCCTTGCTGGACAAGTTCTGGGGCTTAAACAGAGTTACAGACTGGTAGCTGTGGTTGTAGCATAAGTCTGTCTCCTCCTTCACTACTTTCTCCATTCTCCTAGCTCAGGGTGTCTATGTACGTCTGTTCTTTGTGTAGCCAGTGCTTTGTAGTAGAGCTTTGGTAAGGAGAAGCCAACCTTATCCCTTAGTGAACTCCATTGAAATCAGGGATGAGTTTGGCTTCAGGTGTTATTATTAATATGCAAGACATCAGGAAAGCTGTTCATTTAAGAGTCAATACATGTGTAAATCCTCACCTTGAACACACTATGGTGTCTCCATATTACAACATCTTTAAAGTAAATTATTCCATTATCCCTGTCACACGGGGAGAAAACCAAGATGCAAAGGATTAGCATAATTAGGATGTAAATATATTAACTCAGCTGGGAACTACTGGGCAATAAATCAGAGTATAAGAACCCTTAAAGGAGCCAGGACCTCTTTGTCCCCCCACTCCACTCTCCACCCTTCCCCTGGACTTTGACATTTCAGGGAGCACATTTTCTTTTCTAAAACAATAGGGTGTGTGTGGGGGGGGGCGGTTGATGGGAGGATTCCATGGGAGTTAAACCATTCAGGATTTTTGGATAATCCTTATGATTGCCACAGTGTAACTTCTATATTCATCAATATGACCCTGCTAAGTTCTGACACACCCAACAACATATAACACAGGAAACCACTGCACTTAGATCCTTCATTGTGTGCAACAGGAATGCCCAATTCTAACGGGAACCCTACCCCCATCAAACTGACACTCAAATGCTGCATACTTATTTTTAAAAAGGCACAATGTTACTATATTTAGAAAACACTGAGAAGATTCATTGATAAGGGGCAAATATTTCCTACCTAAGTAACTGCCAAACTAAGGGTTGTCAGTATGGTAAATTACTGTGTGGCAAACCAGGACTTTCACTGTGCTGTAGCAAGGTCCACACTGTGAGTCATTTCATGGTAAACTGGTGTACCACAGACCAGGCTTTGCCATGTAGCAAGTCACCATGTAGACCAGTGCTGAACATCTTTATTCCTCTTGTTCCAAGCGTTAGTGATGCCAGGAGTAGTTGCTAGGGAAAGAAAGATTTCTGGATTTACTTACGCTTGTCAGGTAAGTTTTTTAAAAAGGGAAGGGGACAACTAAAATTGCGTAAATATATCTAAAAACAATATAGTTGAAAACCAAAGTCTGCACATGCCTGGTTACTTATTGAGGATCTTAAATAGATTAATGAAAAGTTTTGAGATAACATTACTTTTTTTCTAAAAGGAAAGAAAACCACATAATTTAATGGGAATAGTATTTGTGTCTTTTTTAAATGAGAAAATAGCAGGTTATGGATGAAAGAGAGACTGAGTGTCATAGGTGTGGGTGTTTGAAAGAGAGAGAGAGAGAAACCCAGAGAATGAAAATCAACACCCTGATTTTGGAGAGATGATCCGATTTTCTGTAACTCAATTTGGTATTAAATTAAACTGAAACTAAAATTACGTTTGGGGCCCACGAAATGTCCTCATACAACATATGTCACAACTTTACCTCAGAATGTAGAATGGTATTTGCTTATAACACAGGTGTCAAGATTTCATGAGTTTGTCCCATTGAGCAAGCTTCCCAAGGTAACAATCTACAGCAGCAAAATTATCTTTTCCTGCTGATACATCCATTCTCTTCACTCCAAGATATTCTGATAATTAGGGAAATACAGAGTCTCTATATGTTGCAATAAATATAAGCTTGAGGGAGGGGATGTTAAAAACTCATTAGGCTCCATAGGGTCCAGTGTAAAAACACTGATGAGGAGCTGTAGGAATTTACTAGCAGTATAAGAAACTCAAAATAAAATGCTGGGGGAAGGAAGAAGCCCAAGAGTTCTGAAGGGGGGAAACTAAATTGCATGGAGACTTTCCATCAGAGATCCAGGTTGGGTATGGAGGTTGGACCTGCCTCAGATAACTTAAAAAATGGATGTAAGACTACAAGCATTTTAACATCGTAACCTCTCTTTTTTCCCACCATATTTCCCCCCAGTTTTCTTTCCTTTCTTCAGTTTCATTGAGTGTACTTCCCAACTTCTGAAATAACTTCCGGAGCTAGTTCCTCCTATCTGTATCTAACAATTTTCTATATGAACAAGTTTTCTATCTCTCCTTCTCTTTCCCTCCCCCCACCGCCGCGCTTTTCTCCTGTTATGATTCTCTGCTTGTGTTCTGATCTTGTGACTCTGATGTCCATACCCCTAACTTGTCTTAATCTTCTCTCTCTCACCCCTTTCCTCAGGATAATGCTACGTGCTTCCTCCTTTTCATCATTTGCTCTCTTTCCCACTATCTCCCCCCTTGAATTTCACTCTGCCTTCCCTTCTCCTCTCCCTTTCTGCCTCCTGTCACTCTTGTTCTCTTTCCCCATCAGACCATTCTTCATTCCCCCTTCATAATGTCCCTTTCACCATTTGGTCTCAGCTTTTATACTTTCGCTCCCTGATGCCTGCACCTCTGTACTGAGTGAAACTGAGGTAATGATTAAAAGCATAACTGCTGCAGCAGACCCAGCAGTTCAGAAACAGCATGAGCAGCTCTTCTATATTGTGAGTGGATGGGAAATCTGGAGTGGAGCCGTGATCTTCTTCAAATTCTCTTTCTACTCCACTAAGTTTTCCTACATAAATAGGCTTGAAAGAATGAGATTTTTTTGTTAGTAAATGGCAATAAACATTTCCCCATACAGACCCAAACTGATGAAAAAATATTTCCATTGATGATCCGTGAAATTTACAGAGAGGCAAAGTAAGAAAAATGCTGCTTGGGAACTTATTAGAGTTCCATTTAAGAATATTAAACTTGCATATTTCAGTTTATGATGTCACTGAATAAGTGTCTGAAGACCCTGCCCCATAATTTACCACTAGTGTGAAAATTTAAACTGATAAAATTAAAAAGTGCTTAAAAATAAACATTGTTGCTATCCAATAAAATTATAAAAATAATACAAATATTGAATTCTGTCAAGCCTGTTCATAAGTGAGAAGAAAAGTGGCAGCACTGTCTATGGGGCGGAGAATGTCGTAGTGCTATTAATACTGGTGACCAACTTATTCTAGCATCCAGAATTTCATTAGGCTTATCTTCTCCCATCATCCATAAAATATATTATAAAAGAGAAACTGCTGCATCTTATCTTGGCTGTCCGTCTATAAAATTTAACTTGCTGCTGTTCAATGAACTAGCTGAGTCAATGGAAGATGCACACATTCATGTATCTAAATGTAGATCACAAGAAATGTTTCATCCACCAATGAAGTGCAGTTTCTTCTCCCATAGAAAGAAATGGTTGTTTAACAAGTCACACTAATAGTATATAGCAGCTTGGGAAAGTGAAGAAGAGTACTATGTCCATTGAGAACACAGGGAGAATTTATTATTTGTTGTCTCCCAACAAAGTGCTGAAACTTTGGCTTAGTACTGATGAAGGAATGAATCACCCATTCCAGTTATCACAAACATCACTTTTGGAAACAATTGCATCTTCCTGAAACATATCCCAGCCAGGTATTAACTGAGTACCATCCTAATTAGTTAACTTTTCCTGATGCTTTGAAATTATAAAGCATGTCACAAATACATCAAAGCTGAAATTGTTACAGTAGAACTTCAGAGTGACAAATACCAGAGTTATGAACTGACCAGTCAACCACACATCTTATTTGGAACCAGAAGTATGCAACCAGGCAGCAGCAGAGACCAAAAAACAAAAAAGCAACACATACAGTACAGTGATGGGTTAAACATAGATGACTAAAAAAAATAAAGGGAAAGGTTAAAAAGAAGATTTGAAAAAGTAAGGAAGCCATTTCAGTGCTTGTTTCTTTTAAATTAAAATGGTTTAAAAGCAGCATTTTTCTTCTGCATAGTAAAGCTTCAAAGCTGTATTAACACAGTATTCAGTTGTAAACTTTTGAAAGAACAACCATAATGTTTTGTTCAGAGTTATGAACATTTCAGAGTTACGAACGCCTTCCATTCCCGAGGTGTTCATAACACTGAGGTTCTACGGTATTACTGCTGGCATGGCAGTACAGATAGCATATAATTTGAAAATTAAGGATTTCTCAAGCAACACATTTGCTTGTGCGCAAAAATCTAAAGTCAGTGGTGACAGAGTTGGATTTAGGGGCAGGTGACCTAGGTGACCGCCTAGGGTGCCGGGCTTTGGGGGGCGCAGGGTGCCATTTTTGTTATTAGCAACAAAAGAGAAAATAGAGTGTTTGAAGTAAAATGTATCAGGTATTCTGTATGTGGATTCATTTTTCACTAACCTCCTAGAATGTTCTGGACCTTTGTATAATCTTGTGGAACCTGCCAGACTTTCTGAGAACTACATTTTCCTTGAACCTCCTAAAACATTGTCAGCTATGCCCTTGAGGGTATATAAGGGGTGGGGCATCACCAGACAGTCAGTGAGATATAAGAATGAACTGAAGTGAAGTGAGAGTCCAGTTGCAACATTGTGAATCTTGTTTTATTGTGTAAAGTGTACTTGTGCTTGAAGGCTTGAACAGTGTAAGTAGCGACTAATAAAGGACATATTTAATGAGATGCCAGAAATAGCTATTGAACCCCTATCTATGCAGCAATATAAAAGAAATACTGTTACTTCTTTTGCCATGCTTAACACGTAATGATTGATGATTTTCTAAGGCTGTGGAAAATAAATATTTGCTCTCCCTAATACTGTCTGTTTTCCCTTATAGAAAATAATAGATGCCCCCGAAGGAGCCTTCATGAGCGTGTTACAGGAAGCAAAAAGCTCAATTGCAATCTAGTTTGCAGCAAGGGGCAAATCTGATGGGAAAATATCTGAAAAAAACCCCCAACATAGACCAGTATTTAGTCAGTAGCGATCATCCCAGTACAGAAGAAATTGAGGAGTGACGTGTAAATGGTGGAAATCCTATTACTAAGGAATTAGCAGATTTACCTGAAGATAAGGAATGGAAATGTGAGGAAAGAGATGGAGAATTGTCCAGTTTTCCTGGTGGCATAAAGGAGACTGATGACAAAGAAGAATGTGGCTCACATGTAAAGGTGAGTAATGACAAAGAAAAATCTGGTTTATGTGAAAAGGAGAGAAACGATAAAGAATAATCAACCTCACATGGTGAAAGAAACAGCAGTGAGAAAAATTGCACACCAAAAATCGATACATCAGATGCTGCTTTATGGCCGGCAACTCTAAACTCTGCCAATATTGGTCGTACAATTTTGAATGGGATAGGCAAAATCGGAACTATGACATTTCCAGTAAATGCACTGAAGCGAGACTTCTCAAAGTCACACTGCAAAAGAGTGCTTGAGAATGGTGAGAAATTGAATCAGTGTTGGCTAGTTTACATGAAATCAACTGCAAAGTGTTCTGTTTTTGTTGCAAAATATTTGACAAGAATGCCAAATTGTTGCTTGCACTTTCTGGGTACAATTACTGGAATAACTTAACTGATGCTCTGAAGCAACATGAAAAGTCTCCTGGACATTTTATGGCCTACTCCAAATGGATGAAGGTCGAGTCCAGGCTCAAGCTGAATAAATGCAGAAAACCAGTGCATTATTAATGTAGAAATCCATCACTGAAGGAACGCACTTGAGCGTCTGATCTCCGTTACTCTCTTCCTTGCAAAGAATTATTTGGCTTTCCAGGGCTCATCCGATAAGTTCATCACTGAACATAACAGTAATCTCCTGAGTTTCGTAGAGCTTCTTGGGAAATACAATGATGTCATATGTGGGCATCTATGTCTAGTAGTTTGTAAAGAAGCTATGGACCAGTACTGCAGCACAACAATTCAAAACAAATTGATTGACCTTATGGCAAGGAAGGTGCTTGATTACATATTGATGCATCTTGACAAAGTGAAGTACTATGCTATAATAATGGACTGCTCTCCTGATATTAATCACAGTGAAAAGATGTCATTTATAGTGAGATTTGTTGAGAATGAGGATGACTGTATCCAAGTAAAAGAACACTTTATCTGTTCCCAGTCGGTGGATGACTCTACTGGAAAAGGACTAAGAAAACTGTTTCTGAACATTTCGAATGAAAAGAAATAAAGCTTCAGGATTGCCATGGCCAAGGCTATGACAATGGCTCAAATTTGAAGGGAGGAAACAGTGGCATCCTAGCAAGGATCCTTGAACTGAATCTAAGAGCTTTCTTTGTAGTTTGTGGCTGCCATTCCCTCAACCTGTTTGTATCAAATGCAGCATCATCTTCTTTAGATTCAGTATCTCTCTTCGGAGTACTGCAAAGGATATACATCCTGTTTTCAGTATCAACTATCAGGTGGAAGATCCTTATGGACAGTGTTATAAATCTGACCATGAAGCTGCTGAGTGAGACTCGCTGGGAGAGCCGCATTGACAGTGTGAGGGCAGTGAAAGTACCAAGTGACTGCGGTTTATGATGCCTGATGGGACTGGCACAGTCAAGTAAAGCAAAACCTGGAATCCCACATGAGGCACAAAGCCTGGAAAACCAGTTCGCTGACTCCAAATTTCTGGTATCAATTGTGGTGTGGCATGATCCTGTTCAAAATAAAAATTGTAAGGAAGGTATTACAAACTCAATCAATGTACATCACAAATGCTACTACTTTGATGAGAAGCTGTGCCTTGATTTCATTGTGGCCTACAGAGACAACAGATTTGAAGATGCCATCACTTCTGCCAAAGAAATGGCAGAAAACTTAGGAATTGAGCCTGTATTCAAGGAAACTCATATTCATCGGAAGAAGAAACAGTTCAGTTACGAGGGCAGAGATGAGGTGATGGGAAGCTTGAAAGAAAAATTCAAGAGGGACGTTTTTCGCTCTCTCTTTGACACTGCTTGAGTGTCCATGAAAGGTTCAGACAAATTAAGCACCACAAAAAGCCCTGGGTTTTTTTGTCCGACTTTGGCAAACTGCTTGCAGACAGGAAAACACTCTTGAACAATTGCCCGGACCTTCACTGGCCGCTGACACATGAGGAATATTCGGATGTCAATAATAAAGACTTTTATGTCGAACTGGACAACATCCTTCACATTTTGCCACACAGGAAGCACTCTCCACTTCAAGTTCTCCAATTCATCATGATGCAGAGCTGACGGACACTTTTCCTAATGTGTGGATAGCTTTGAGGCTTCTCTTCATGATGCTGGTCACAGTTGCGAGTGGTGAACGCAGCTTTTCAAAGCTCAGGCTCGTTAAAACATATCTTTGATCAATAATGGTTGACAAGCGACTGACATTGCTTGCTAGTTTATCATTTGAAAATGCCATTGGCCAGTCTTTGGACCGCGCTGACGCTATGTTCTAGTTTGCAAGGGCAAAGACGAGGAAAGCAACCTTTTGAACGAAAGGATTAGAATTAACATTCTAAAGCTGTCACCTATTGTAGCTCTATTTAATACTGGTCCACTCAATATTGGTGCACGGTTGAATTTCAAAATGATTTGGACAAACTGGAGAAATGGTCCTAAGTAAATAGGATGAAATGCAAAGTACTCCACTTAGGAAGGAACAATCAGTTGCACACATGCAGAATGGGAAATGACTAGGAAGGGTTTGTTTAGTCTGCAGAAGAGAAGACTGAGTGGGGACATGATAATAGTTTTCAAGTACAGAAAAGGTTGTTACAAGGAGGAGGGAGAAAAATGGTTCTTCTTAATCTCTGAGGCTAGGACAAGAAGCAATGGGCTTAAATTGCAGCAAGGGCAGTTTATATTGGACAATGGGAAAAAATTCCTAACTGTCAGAGGGGGTAAGCGCTGGAATAAATTACCTAGGGATGTGGTGGAAGCTCCATCACTGGGGATTTTTAAGAGCAGGTTGGACAAACACCTGTCAGGGATGGTCTAGATAATACTTAGTCCTGCCTTGAGTACAGGGGACTGGACTAGATGACCTCTCAAGGTCCCTCCAGTTCTACAATTCTATGATTCTATGTTTATTTTGTATTTTGAATATATATTTTTAGTGACTGCCAAATGCATATGATTATATGTATGTTAAAATAGTATAGGAGATTTGACTAAATTTGAAACACACTAATCCACTTCCATATTTACTAGCTCTTCCCTCCCCCTTTCCACTTACTGTTCTCAAAAATCCATTAATGTTTTCGAATCGATCTAAAATAAATTTTACATTACAGACCATTATATAAATGATTTGAAAAGTCTGACTCCCCTTGCAAATTTCCAAAGAGGCAATTAAGATGATACAGGAATCAAGTACCTTTTTTCTCTTGGAGAATTAAAGAAAGGCTATAATTTAAAATGTAAAACAGTGTGGTTAAAGGATGTCATACTGCTTTGATTAAAAGACTAAAGATCAAATCAGACGTTCTGTGAATCTGTAGGATTGGTACAGTAAAATGTGCAGCTTTCTTTATGGTATCATTTTACCAAGATTTGTATAATTTTTATATGCTGTTCAAGGATTGTCAGTATATAATATGTCTTCTGTTTAACAACTAGCACTGGAGTGCAAGTGGAAAGAAATATTATCTGTACATTATAAGTAACAACTTGTCCTGAGATCAGGGATCAGGATGCATCCAGATATTTCAGTCCCTGCTACTCTTTATCAAAGATGGACTGCTTCATTTATCTTTCAGAAGAGAAGTTTATGAGGTTCTTTAATAACTTCTCCAGTAGTGCAAGACCTTATCATGTAAATTATCCTGTAACACTTCATTCCAGATATACAGCATAGTTCTGCTTGCTGAGTGTGAAGAGTATATGAGGTATAGTAGGTATAATCAAATCCTCGTTAGCTCTTACCTGTAAGTACAGTAATTACCTGTGTTGTATCCTTGACCTTTTGTGCTTCTTAGTCCTTGAATATCACCAGGAGTGAAATATTATCCTTCTTGCAATGAAATATATCACAGTTTAATGATGCATTTGTGTTAGCAAGCTACACTCTGCCAGCTTTTAGATTTTTACAAGTAAAATTAATAGAATTTATCTAAATATTCCACTGAATTGAACACATCACAATTCACCTTCCTCTGCAATCAAACCTGGATACTCTTATTGCAATACGGCTAGAACATGAAATTAAAATATGCATGGTTTATGTGCACACCTACAACTTTATGCACGAACAACATACTTTTATGTCATTGTAATCCATACATGATGATATCTCATCTTGCGTGTGTTAGTGCCATGTATTTATCTTTTATTATTTAGATCAGCCAACTCAGACATCACCATAACAAGATGCATTATTTATGTGTTAGGATTTACAGCATCATAAATAATGAATACTGAATAGCATGAAGATTGTGGAGGGGGGCTTGGAGTCCTTTTTCAGAACATGAATGTCAGAGATTTCAAATGTTGGATGCAGTGGCATTGCACAGACATGACTTCGCTACATGCAGTGAACAATGGATTCTAATCTAGACAACAGAACATAAAGAAATTTCAAATCAGAGGTAGCCAGGCCCCTAGCAGAAAGCCTAGTAACCCTCTAGGCTCAGCAACTGAATCTTAAATGTTAGGAGAGAACAGGAAATAATTTAGCTGAATAGGAGGTGGAAGAATGTATAGACTAGTGTGCATGCAAGCCATACTAGGGTGTGATCTCATAGTGTTTCACACCAACTGTACACTCACTTTGCACTGGTGTACATTACTGCACAAAGCAGTAAAGAACAGGGTGGGCTAGAAAATAAGAATTCTGTTTCATGGGAAAAAATGAGGTTTCAGCATTTTGCTTCATTTTGCATCGGGATAAAACTGAGATTTTTCAAAAACGTTCTTGAAAAACCAGAGACGGGGAGCAAGAGAGTGAAAAAAAGACACCTTGGAATAGACAATAGCCCTGTGGTTAGTGCACTTATGTGGGATGTTTCGAGATTTCAGCTCAAATCCCTGCTTCAGCTAGTCTGAATCTTTTTCTGGCTCTTTTGCTCTAATCGAAGCCAGAATTTCTGTCCTGGACCTGAGAAATCTGCCCAATGAAACTTGTCAAAATGGGTGCATTTCTGCAATAGTTTGTTTCTAACACAAAAACAAACAAAAAACCACAACATCATTTTGTCAAAAAATTCCCAGATTGCTCTAGCTGGGAATCAGGTTCATTGTCCTCACTTAAACTGATATAAATGAGAAGTAATTGCATTGAAGCCTATGGAGTAAACCTGGTGTCAAAGTGGTGACAGTGAATGTGAATGGAGAATGAGGGCCAATGTACTTAGGAATGCCTTTGAAAGACTGAAGATGAGGACCTCTGTTTGTAGACATAGCTTTGCTAGCTGGTGCAGAGGGACAGGAGAGGGGAATATTTTGTTGTCTATTAAGAGACCAGTTTCCAGTTTAGATATTTTTGTTATCTTTTTTATTATTTTGAAAGTATCTTACCTATGTGCATGTGAAAAAATAATTGTCACTCATTTTCCTTCTAAAAATTGATACTTAACAAAAAGTGGCAAAGGTGAAATGTTGTTTAATTGTGAAGGTGAAAGTGGGAGGGGGGGAAGCAGTTGATAGGAAGTATGGTTCACATCCATAAAGTAGTAAAAATAAAGCAAAAAATCTTAACTGGAAAAGAAGAAAAAGAAACAAAAGAAAAGTTTGCAAAATTAAGGAAAATGTAGTTACTCATTGGTTTGGCCATAGTGTGAATTTGTTTTCATGCAAAAATATAGAGATGGGTTTTCATATTGCAGTATAAATAAAATGAATTTGGGGACATACTATGGATGTATTCATGTTTATGTAATACACGAGCAGAATGGGTTAACATGTAATGAGGTTATTCTTATTTATGAACCCTTGTTATATTTTACCTTATACAATACTTTATATGATTGTTGCTGGAAAACTAAGGAAAAAGATTGATGTCAAGCATCTAATTCACAAATGGACCAAACCTACAAAGTGATTACCAAGGTAAGAGTTGAAGAATAGTTGTTAAACGGAACAGCAAAACTGTCTGAGTACTGTTGCTCACCTGAGGAAGGCTCTGAAGTGGAAATACCAAAGTTGTTTTGGCCAGCCCTTCACTCTGAGAATAATTTATTTTTACTTCAGCATAAAATGATTTACATATCTAAAACTCATACACCCACATTTTTCAGTATATAAAAGGAAAACGTTTGTTCAATCAGTCTATGTATCTTTAACATCACTGAAAATTATAATTGGCTCACACATATGACTCACAGTAAAGCTGATGAATTAGTCAACGGTGTATTTTCTTGAAAACACTTCTAACTTTTAAGGGCATGGTAATTGTGTGAGTTGGTGGCTAACTTGATTGTAGAACACTGAAATATCAAAATAGGAATAAGAACACTGTGTATTTGCCAGGATTTACATTTGTTTTTTATAAATGAGATAAATGTATGTATCTGTTCCCTTGCAGAATCTTGCTAGGCCTTGAATGCTCTTACCATACATTTCTAGATTTTTGCGAAGCCTGGTTTGAGTTAAAAGCATGGATGTTAAAGCATAGAATCCACCTAGTATCTTTCAGCCTTTGGCTTTACTGGGATTTGTGTGCATGAATAAGTTTGATGCAGTGGGTTTGAGGTTTCATCCATAGGAGTCTCACTAGAATAAACAAAAAGAAAAGGAGTACTTGTGGCACCTTAGAGACTAACAAATTTATTTGAGCATAAGCTTTCGTGAGCTACAGCTCACTTCATCAGATGCATTCAGTGGAAAATACAGTGGGGAGATTTTATATACACAGAGAACATGTAACAATGAGTGTTACCATACACACTGTAAGGAGAGTGATCAGGTAAGGTGAGCTGTTACCAGCAGGAGAGCCGGTGGGGGGGGAGGGGAACCTTTTGTAGTGGGCCATTTCCAGCAGTTGACAAGAACGTGTGAGGAACGGTGGGGGGGTTGAATAAACATGGGGAAATAGTTTTACTTTGTGTAAGATGTATTTTCCACTGTATTTCCACTGCATGCATCCGATGAAGTGAGCTGTAGCTCACGAAAGCTTGTACTCAAATAAATTTGTTAGTCCCTATGGTGCCACAAGTACTCCTTTCCTTTTTGCGGATACAGACTAACACGGCTGCTACTCTGAAACTAGAATAAACAGTTTCATTCCCAGCCTCAACCTCAGAATTTCACCGTTTGATCCATTAGGTATCATTGAGGTGCCAGTTTCTTCCCTACTATCAGAAAGTTCCCAAACTCAGAGAGTTCCCAAACTCCAGAGACTACAGATTCATCTCTGAAAATCTCTTCTAACATCCAAGTATTTCTTTTAGGACTCTGACTCTTTGAAGCCTTTATCAGGACCAAACACCATAGTTTGTTTCAGCACATGCAGCTTCATTAGACTTCACTTCTTTGCCTCAAAACCTCTATTGTTAAAATCATCTGTCATGTTCCTCCTATTTGATGTTCTAGGATACAGCTTTTATTAAACTACAATATTAAAATTAATAATAAACAAGGGACCACTGAAATTCATCTTTAAGCAGGACTCCCACATCTGCAATCCCAGCCATTTATTTGCCATCTTTCACTGTCTCCTTAATGCCCTCCTCTGTCTCCACACAGGGGATCTGTCAAGCAGTTTTAAATAAAAGATTATCAAGTGCCAATGTGATGTCCTCCTCCTCATCTTCCCCACCAACACTCTCCCACCTTCTTGTCTGTGATGATACTGAGGTTTCCTCATTGCTTTTTTCTTCTAACCCTGCCCCAATGACTCTAACCTGCACTACATCCTGACCTCCTTTGTCCCCCCATTGCTTCCTTTTTTCACCTTTGTCCTTAATCTCTTACTCTTTCAGATGCCTTCTTTTCACTGTACAATCCTACCACCTCAACTGTAGGGGTCAGTCTCAGAGCCAGCTAGCCTAGTGATCAGGCAGTGACGCCACAGTTCTTTCCGGCCTGGTCTTTCTAGGGAGGGTCTTGGCCAAGTCGTATGCAGCGGGCCTCAATCCCTCCTGAGTGTGTCTTCTGCTCCCCTTTGGGTTCTGTCATGGCACAGGGGCATGGGAACAAGGCAGGGAGATGTGGTCCTTCCACTCCACTGCCATCTCTCTAGCCCTTCACATCCAGGGTGTGTCCAATCCTGCAGTTGTTTACCTCTGTAAATCTTTCAATATATCACCATTTCTCTCTGTACAAGTCTCCAATCCATGAGTGGGCCAGGGATCTTTGGGCAAAATCTGCCCAAATTTTCCATATGGTGTCTTGGACTTGTGAACATAGTGGATTTGCCTTCATGTGCCTCCCAACCACTCCACTACCATGTGTGCCGTAACTGACCTGTTATTGACTTCTCTGATGGAGACAGCAGCCATGATCTCTCCAACAGCATCACAATGTGGGCAGTGTCTGTGAATGCTATTCAAATCAGTAATAACTTACTAAACTTTTGTTTGAGTCTGGTCATCACACTGCTTCCGAATGGAAATACTGCCATATCAAGAGGATGTTGATGACCCACTTCTAGTCCATTAACCTTCCTTTTCTGGACAGGGGGTCTGCTATGTGAGTTGCACAGAGGAGATATTCAGTAACATGGCAGCTCATCAAATAGCTGGATTTGTCCTCTGTGTAACTCCCCAGATCCTTTCTGAAACAAAAGATGTTCATCCCTCCCCTGTTCACTGCCTAAGGGAAGTTGAACACGTAGGCCCTTAATTTATCATCTGTTCCAAGAAATACAACATCACTTCATGAATTAAGAACAATCCCTAAAACTGATGAATCTTGCAACAAACTTGAATGTTAAATATGCAAATATAAGAAACAGTTTGGCACTTGGTGATGGATGCAGAAAAGGAGTTTGCATTAATGCAGATTTTACAAGCAACGACATGCCAAAGCCTTGACATGAAAACTAGTTATATCCAATGTCAACCATTCATTTTCTGTCACTTTTAGGGGTTGGTCTTTTAGAAATGGCTTCTAACCATACTGGCACCTGAAAGCACTATGTGGGAAATAGTACAATGTAGTGCATCATGAAAATTAAAGAAAATAAGAAACTGCAGGAGACATGAAGCCGGATGTTATTTACTATGAGAACAGTCACATGAGAATGGTCAAAATCACACAACAGAGCAGATACTCAGCCTCATTATGGACCCTCCCTACTATTGCAGCCATGCAAAGAGAGCTGGAAAATTCCTGCCAGATGGAGTACACACCATGACACCTTGACACCACCATAGTTCTCAGGGTAGGTGGTGTTTTAAATGGAGAGATGAGACAGGGCACTTCTTTGCTCCAGCAGTCCCCATCTGGGGCAATGCCTCTTTGTCAACTGATACAATTTTAGAGCAGCCCTGTAGACAAAGACTGGAGACAAGGAGGGGAGACCTGGGATGCAGAGAGGCAAATGAGGGCACTGGAGAGAGGAAGGGAAGAACGAGGGGTTTAGAAGTAGCAGTGATTAGGGAAAGTAATGAGAGAATGAGGGATTTGTTGGAGAGGAGGAGTTAATAGAAAATTGAAAGGAGGGAAACAAGGCATATTTTTGGAAAGGGAAAGGCTTGGGGAGGAAGAAAAAGTCAGGCAATTTGAAGACAGAATAAAAGAAAAGGAGGACTGTAAGGAAAGGGAAGTGGGATGAGGATGGGTGAAGACCCACTAAATCAATGGTAGAGAGCTTTCTGGTAGACCCTGGTACTCCACCGGGAATGAGAAGAGTAAGGTAAATCGACAGGAGAGTCGACCCTCCCGCTGACTCTCCCATTGACCCAGCAAGGTGTAGACACCACAGTAAGTTGACCTAAGCTACGTTGACTCCAGCTATGTTATTCACGTAGTTGGAGTTGCATAACTTAGGTCAACTTACAGCGTAGTGTAGACATAGCCTAAGACGTATTGCAAGAAGAGTAAACTACCGAGCAAAGTGTCAGTCCAGTCAGACATTCTTTTCAGCCTTCAACATGCAAAAATCTGGTGAATCTTTGTCAGAAAAACCTCCAAAAACCTAATATGCCCATTGACTGAACAATAATTATTTGATTTTTATTTTATCTGTGATGCAGCAAAAATCAGGAAAGGTTCTGTGCTTCTACCAGAGCATCTGCAAAATCTAGGCCACTGGTTTTGTTCTGGGTTTTGGATAGCTTGGCTAATCTGCTCTCTCTTCCCGAGATGGCTGCTTTGGGTGCTTCCCACTGGGAGGAAAGTCATGTTTCTTTATTATTATAGATATTGTTCTTATTAAGTAATTTATTTGTATTATGATACCACCCAAAGGCCTGAATCAAGATCAAGTCCCATTGTCTCGATGTTGTACAAATACATAGAAAGTCATGCCATTGCCCCAAATGGGTTGCAATGTAATTTAGCAAATAAAATTGAGCAGATCTGAACTGAAGAAACAAATTCAATGTTTTCTTTGCTGGAGTTTCAGCTGGTAGTATTCATAGAATCGCTGTTGAGGTAGAGAAAATTTTGTGCCACAACCTCTGCTTTGGACCCAGGCCTTTCTTTGCAGGGGAAACCCAGTGGAGATGAGTTTGCTTACTAATGATGAGCAAACTTCTGAAAGTTTGAAGATTTGGCTTGGTTCAGCTAACGATGCAGCGTTCTGATGCTTATGCAGAGGCAACTCAAAGGGTTTGGGTTGCAAAATTAGGCTGGAAATACTGTAAAAACATACTTTCTTGTGTGACTTCTGTACTTGTGGTCTTACGTTGCAGTGCAGAGGCATGCAAATCATGGATTCTATTGAACTCTTTCAGAATTACAAAACAGGTTTAGTTTGGGTTCAGTTTGAATTTTGGCAAAAATTTAGTTGAGGCAGCTTACTTTTTTGAATTGGTTTGCTCAGCACTTCTGATGTATCTCTTGGACACTCATTTAGGAAATGGGCTTTTTAAGTGTAAAGAAGATGAATCAAAGAGCAAAAAGGAAGCGATCATTGTTATTATTGTTTGTTTTACAGTAGCAAGTCACAGACCAGACCAGAGGCAGAGGTGAGAATAAAGCTGAGATCTCTTGGCTCCCCATGTAGCCCATAGAAGTGGCTTAGCTTTTTATTTTACTTAGCAGTGATACAAGGAACCGACAGGTCTCTATCCTGTAAGACATTGTCTAAGCAAGTTAGCATAAGTAGAATAGGCCTATGACCCTTAGCATATATAAAATGGCCTGACAGTTACCCTACATTTTGGGGAACTGGGAATAGCTTGCTCAAGAAAAGGAGTTAGTACATAACAATATTAGGCAACTGCAGGAATACTGAACTGATACTGGGCTTGGATATTTTAGGACAGAATCGTTGGCAGATGTTTAACCATAAACTTGCTTTCACAATAGTTGCGTATATGATGAGCTAAAAGGCATTAATATGTTAACCTATAAGATAAGGACACCTCAATATTATGAAGGTGAGGAAGTTAGATTTGGAAATGGGAGGCTGGGAATCTGAATGAATATTCATGATAGTACCCAGGCCATATAATAAGCTGGGCCATGACGTAGAACAGCCATCATTGACCCTTCAGCTCTTTGTTGTTATTATCTACCACCGAACTTTGGTCACTGGAGTGTGGGCCCTAACTCCAGCAGATATCATTATTCAGAAAAAGATAGGCAAATTGGGGAAGTACTTCAGCTATGCCTAAATAGTGAAAGGGTGACCAGCCTTGGTTCCATAGTTCTTGGGACAATGACACTGAATGTTATAGCTGACTGGTTAGTTTGCTTTCACTTTCCTATGAAAAAAAATATATATAGTGTTACTGCAGTGAATAACACTGTTTGAACAGGTAACTTTAGCTACTAACTGCCATCAGTGTTGATGAGATTAATCCTTCAGCAAATATGATAATAAAATATATAGCATATATGATGGATAATGTGAAGTATGTAATGATAGATAGGTTGATAAGTTCAAGTTGATAATTTAATAAATATGTCTTCTGAGCCAAAATTGAAATGTGTAAGTGCATTGTCAAGCACCAATGGCATTTATATATGGAACCAATTCCTCAGCTGGTGTAAATTATCATAGATCCATTGAAGCCAGTGGAGTTATGCTGATTTACACAACCTGAACATCTGGCCCATACTGGCTCAGGTAACGTTAATGGGAGGTTTGCCATTTACTTCAATGAGGCCAGGATTTCACCCATTATCTCTCAGGATAATTCACTCCCTATGTAAATTACCTTAATTTTCTTACCCAAACTTTAGAGTCTTTTTTAATTATCATGAACAAGGTTATATTAATTACCTCAGCAGCCTTAATATTAAGATAATGAAAATGTGGTGTAGGAACAATTATGGTCATGAAATAGATCTATACTGTGATATTCCCTTACTTGGTGTGACTTGGGATAATAGAGAAGGGAAACATTTTAATGTTTAAAAGTATAACTCACCCTGCCCTTCCCCACCACCAACCCACCTTACAGTATTGCCTCAGGCATTTTTTTTACCAGAGAGTGTAGAAATCTGGCATTACATCCGAAAACTGACCTGGAACAAATCTTGCAGTCCAGGCTTAGGTCTTTTGACAGTGACTGTCAGTTTGGATGCATGATTCCAAATTATGTCATTTGGAAATGCAGACAAGATTGTGCAGAATTTGTACCATTTTCAATTGGTATGAAAATCATTGCCATAATAAAAGGTTTATAACATTTCCTATTATCTTAACAATTTGTGTCCACAAATAAAAGAAGTGTTCTATAGTCCTTAAAAGATAATAAATGGAATTACTTTTGATTTTCTTAGCTTTTTGAAATTTGATTTGCTAGCAACATTTTTCATGATTAAAGCCTTAGCAATCTGTAAGGAAATAGTGCAACACAGAGCCAAACAAATGCAGAATACTGAAAAGACTAAAGTAATATATAACAAACTACTGATGTTGTAGACTCTTATGTGCTTTAAAATTCTCATTACTAAGACTCTGATCCTGTAAACACTTAGGCATGTGCTTAACTTCCTGTGTGTGGACAGTCCAACTAAAGACAATGAGACTACTCACACATCTAAATTTAATCATGTTCATAAAGATTTTCAGGATCAGGATCATTGTTCCCCATTAGTTTTGGGCCCCAGGAATACAGAATTTTTTCACAATAAAAAGATCTAAAAACTAGGTGAATAACACTGAGCTGATGTCCACCACCAGCAAAGTGTTTTGACTCTGTAGCTTGTTTCTTTTTGGGGATGGGATAAAAGTGGAAGTTTAGCAATTACTTCATTCAGGCCTCAGTTCAGCAAAGCACTTAAGCATGTGTTTAACTTTAAGCGTGTAACTAGCCCTGTTGACATCAGTCAGCCTCCTCATATCCTTAAACATATGTGTGTTGCTGGATTGGGTTTATATAGCATTCAAATGCAGTACTAGGTTTTCTGTGCTCATCTTTTGTCTCTTACTAGTGACTTTTTATCTCTGAACTAGAAATGTGACACTTTAGAGTTTGACCTTGTGTTTCTCCATACACATAACTCCAAATGACTTTGGATGTACAAGAAATGCAAGATGCAGCCCTTAATAGGCCACTTATTTTAGTATGTAAATAGGAGCTCTATCTCATTCAATGTTACAAAAGTTGGATTGTTCGCTATAATGATGAGGAACCTGTATTTTTAATTACTCCTGTGTATCACCAATTTTACTGAAAAGCGCAAATTAGGAGTTAATTCAATTTGGTTGTGATGGCTTCTATTTAAAAAAAAATCCCACTCAACTCTGCACAATGAAAGACTGCCATGTTGATAAATGTTTACACCACTTCATTAAGTCCAAATTACCTACTTTTGTACGAGGTCACATCCTTCACTCAGAGTGATAGAATGCATAAAGTTCCTCTGAATTTATTCTGAATGACTTTGGGGCAGCAACAGAAATTGAAAAGGCAGATATAAATCTTTATCATTGACTGCAAAGAGTATTGTTTGGTTTCATTTTGGTCACATTTATGATGATGATTTAGTTAGAGAAGAGAATGCTTCGATAAAGGTTACCTAGAGAAAACTAGACGTACTTCTCTTGAATTAAGCATGCACTGCATCAGAACAGCACTTTTCACATAACTTTAGAATTTTTTAGAAGAAAAATGTTATTTTTCATTTGTAAAATTAAAGGTTAATGCCAAACTTTTTTGCATTGGATTTTTCTGAAAACTGAAGCAAATCCACAAACATTATTTAAAATGAGGTTTGTAGTCTGCTGTACTGCAGTAGTGTCTGAAGAGAGGAGAAGTACTGTGTGCTTATTAAAATGTGGTACTATTATTTTTCCACTTCTCTATTCCATAGGATTTTTAGTGTAATGATAGAGAAACCTTCTGGGAGAGGGCAGAGAGGCCAGAGCAACATTTTAAAATTCTAAATATTTTCTAAAATAAAATAAATATTTCAAAATCAATCATTTATTGTAATATTGCTTTTGAACGATATTAAATCCTCAGTTGCTGACAAAAATATTTTAGTTTGACTTTTGATACAGAGTAACAACAGAGTGGAAAGTGTTAATTGGAAATATAAGGCACAATGTGGTAGTCCTTACACAGTTCAGATGCCTTGCTGTGTAATTCTCTAGGATTTTAGATGAAAATCTATAGAAATGATGCCTTTATCTATTAAATTCAGTAGATTTTTGCTTAATTTCTATAGAACACTCTAGCTTCCTAGGGAAGGTATTATCTTCTATCTAGAGATGAACTCAAAGACACAAAATTCAGATCCAGATTATGAATATGTCAAAATTCAGGTTCTGATTGTATTTGTAAAACACATAGCACAATGGGGCCCTATTCCAATCAAGGCCTATGGGTGCTACCACAAAACAAATGAGTAATAATAATTCATGGTTAAAATTAAGGGTTTTAGTTTGGTCCATTTTACAGAAAAAGACCACTTGGAAAATTTAGACCTGGATCTAGATTCTTTAACACTTTCACATTTTGAGTGGATTCATATCATACATCAAACATGTTTCAAGAACTAGAATAAATTGCCTAGGGAGGTTGTGGAATCTCCATCATTGGAGGTTTTTAAGAAGAGACTAGACAAACACCGGTCAGTAATGGTACAGTTATTACTTAGTCCTGCCTTGAGTGTAGGGGACCAGACTAGATGACCTACTGAGGTCCCTTTCAATCCTACATTTCTATGATTCTATGATCCATGGGTTTGGTTCAGGCCCATTTTTACATGTATTGCATGACAACTAACTTCCTAATGTCAACTGGCCACATATTCCTTCTCATTTGGAAGGTTGGTCTTTCTAACACGAGAGTGCAGGGTGAAAGCCTTAGTCAGGAATGTAGAGACTCTTCCACTCAGAAAGTGTTTATTTTCTCTCTGAGAAAGAAAGGGAAAATTCACTTTTATTATACAGTAATTTAATACATAAGATAGCATGCCATTAATTCATTTTGTATTAAATTCCAAAACTCTATATATTTCACCTAATAACTATATTTTTCCCCTCTGCGCAAAGAACTGAAAGAAGTCTGGATTGCAATATAACAAAAGGTAGTAACTGGTAAGTACTGTGAAATGAAATTATCTGACAGTAATTTCTCCTTTTCCCTCAAATACACTCTTAGTAGAGGTGAAGATATGAAAACTCAATTCTATGGGGGAAAAATACAATGAACAGATTTTCTTTTGGATTTTTTCCTAATTCATTGGGAGAAAATTTAGTGCAAGTGAACAGTTGTATGAGTCACTGGAAACCCACACATGTTAAATCTACAGATAATTCTACTTAAAGGTTATAGCTTTTGCATGTCGATTCCAGGGTTCTTATTTGTATTTTAATATTTTGCTTCTATGACAATGAAAAGATGGATGCTAATGTTTAGCATTTCTTCTGTTTCAGTTTTCTCTTCTAGGTCAGTTATGTATCTGGAAATGTATAGCACTATTTCTTTAACTTAGTGCAGTTGTGGTATCAATATGTAAAGCAAGGAGAATTATTTGATCTATTCTTCAATCTGTCATAGTTTATCTCAAGGAAGAAAAAACTACCAGCGACTAAGCTTGCACTCCAAAAGTTATTTCTGTGGACTTTAGCTTTAATTTTTGGCCATGAAGTCATAAAAAAAAATAGAAGCATACAAAAAACCTGAGGCCGAATTAGAGAGACGATGCGTTAGGTAATATCTGTTATTGTCAGTTAAGCTACATCTACATTGGCATCTGGACATGGTAGTACCAAAAACACCCCCACCCCACCACCATCCACATCTAAACCTATAAATAGAAGTGGACCCATTTCCAAAGCATCACTGGTAATTATCTCCACAGATTAACATAAGGCAATTGCCTATTTTTCCACAATTTCAGATGATTTACTATACATTTCAAAGAGAGATGAATACAGCAATGTCCTATGTTTACAGTTCATTTAAACGTTAAGATGTCCTTTTGACCTCTGAATTAACAGAATACAGCATTGTTAATCATTACACAAGATATAAGATACAATTAGTATCACCTTTAATTTCTACCATTATAGGTTTGCATTTCAAAGTTCTAGCCTATCTAACATGTCTCTAAAGGTTGACTCTGGGTCAACTAGCCTGCAAGCTGCTTAATGCTCTCTGGCTATGCGTCACAAATCTATTTCCACTTCAATTGCCTCCCAGTCCTGTAAGTATATGTCAACAAATATCTGGTGCAGAAGAAACTCCAGCTGGTTCTTAAGGTTCACTGGCAGTGCAAATGTGGTTTGTCTACCTTCACACCACAATAATGCAATCAGCACTGGACACGCTGGCATACAACTGGGTGTGTAGGTATCACTGGTGAGCCTTCAGACATACAAAGGCACACTCCACTACTATCCTGAAGATGCTTAGTTTGGAATTGAACTCCCATTTTGCAGGGTTGTTGATGTTGGGGTATGGTTTCATTAACCACGGTTCCCCAGAATAACCACACTGTACAGCACCAGGTTGTTTCTGGGGAATGAAGTCCCTTCCTTCCCCTTCAAGTAGAATCCCGATCTCCTCAACCCTCTGGAGTCATGAACCTTTCCTGTGGGTCTGACGTTCATGTTCATGAACCTGCCTTTGTTGTCCACTAGGCCTTGAAGAATGACTGAATAGTAACCTTTCTGATTGATGTACTCACTTGCTCCTTTTGGGGGACAAAGTTTGGGGATATGGATAACTTTGATAGCCCCACTCAGCTGAGAAACTCCATTCTCTGGAACCCAGCTATAATGTCTGGAACTTTGGTGATGGCAACCACCCCACGGGTGGATGAGAGTGTGGATAGCTTCGCAAACCTGTACCACCACAAGCCTGACAGTGCATTCACCACCCCAGTTGGTTTGCAACTGACCAACAGCTCTCTGGCATTGGCAGCTTCCAGAGAGCAATAGCCCTCTGCTTTTGCACCACTATGGGTCTCTGGAACCGAGTGTTCTGATGCTGTAGGCTTGCGGCCAGCTCCTCACAGAGCTCCAGGAATGTATGCTTCCTCATTGTGAAGTTCTGCATCCACTGCTTATCATCCCAGGTTTCCATGACAATGTGATCCCACCACACCGTGCTGGTTCTCCTGGTCCAGAAGCTGTTGTCCACTCAAGGACATACAGTTACAACACTGGCAATCTCCTTTGTCGTAGAGTGTCACTAGATCAGTCATAGTCCCAGTCATCCATCTTTGGCTTGTGAGAAAGGTTTGAGTCCATTCACCTAAGACTCATGTATGGCAACACAGACACATTTGTCCTGCCAGAAGGAACAGGAGTGGAACCACATTGTCAGTCCCTTGCTCCATGTCTTCCACCAAATTGGATAGGAGAGAGCAATGAGATGGAACTGGTGTTGCCACTTATGTGAAGATGTCTGCAGTACCACCAGTACACAGTAAGGAGGATCCTAGAATGTCTCCTGTGACACAAATCCTGGGATACCACTCATCTCTTATACCAAAAATGCAGTGTGAATGTGGGTATACCCAGGGACAGCACATATACTCGTGTCCAGCACAGCATCTCTGTACTCTCATCAGGGGTATGTGGTACAAGGCCGAGCATAAACATGGCCCAGTGTCCACATACACACTCCTTTAAGTGTAAATCAGCAAAGCCCTACAGAAGGCAATGAAGCGACACTGACGTACAACAGCTGCGGATTGGGCCCAATATCATCATTGCTCTATATTCTAAACCTTTCACAAAATGCATAAATATTAGTTATTCCCTTTACTGGATTTTCTTATATTTGAATATCCCTCAAATGTTAATTATCGTCTACTTTTAAGGATGTTGCCAATTACGCCAGTGAGGCTATCCTAAAATCGAGATGTCTGCAAAAGAAAGTAATTAAAATCACATAAAACTATGGCTAAGATGGTATCAAAAGGGAAATAACCTATTGTGTTTATTTTATTAATAGTTTCATACTTGTCTTTTCCTAGGTGTGAGAATGCATCTATTCATTAATGAGAAATTCCTGTTTTCAAACCTCCTCCTCTGATAATTATCTTTTGACATAATTTGCCTAAAGTAGACATTTCCCTCAATTTTTGACCTCTTTTGTCTACTCAAGGTTATTCCATAGCTAGAATTTAGAATTACAGAAGTAAGATTAAGGGTGGGGGGGATTTCAAAGACCCAAAGGGCAGTTACATACCCAACTTCCTATCTTTTGTGCTTTTGAAAATCTTCCTCTAAAACAAGCCCACCATAAGCCCACCATAAGTATGAAAGGTATATAAACTCTCAAGCTTCAGGAGACGAGACAACCTTTACTGAGGGGATTAGAAAGATGCTTCTTGATCTTTACTTAGAAATATCATGGTTGGAGTAGACTGGATATTGGAGTATATGAACTACTCGTCTGATTCAGTATGGCAGTTCTTATGTTGCATTAGTACATTAATGTTACTTTTTAAATTCTGTTGTTAATTAACATTTAAATTCTTCACCCACCTCAATGATCTACAGCAATTGTGTCTGCTTTGAGGGACTTTTTCCTCTTATAGTCAAAATTTTTCATACCAGACCTCATGAAATAAAATATTAAACAAAACACAAACATTTGAACAAGAAGCTCCCTTTTAAACATGGGCACCCTTCACTGTCTGACACCCACCCTATCTTCAGACTCCTTCTCTTCAGCAGCTTTCTGGAAAAGATGATGTTCTCTTATCTTTCTGAATTACCTTTGCCAGAAAAACTTTTGTGACTACTGGGCCTTTAATAGTATTGACACTGTACTTTCCTAGGTAGTTAGTGAAATGACCTTATGCTTGTCTCTGATCGAGACCCTTTGAAATCTATTGTACTTGTTCTCAGTACATCATTAAGTACTATTGATCATTCTGTCTTTTAGGAGATGTCTGCATAGAGTATATCTACACAGCAACCAGTGCTTAATTTGCGTCAGGGCTTGCCAGGGCTGAGCCCAGGCACCTCTAGGATTGGCAGCTCATAGTCCCAGCACAGCTGGGCTTGCTGCATCAGTTAGGAATGTAAAAAAAATTGCTTGATCCCCAGCACCTCTTTCATTACAAATTAAGCACTGTCAGCAATTAGACACCCACGGTTGACCCTCGTGGAGCTCAGGCTGTGGGGCCGTTTCATTGTTGTGTAAACTTCTGGGCTCGGGCTGGAGCTCAGGCTTTGGGACCCTCTCACCTTGCAAGATCTTAGACCCTGGGCTCAGCCTGAGCCTCGAAGTCTATACAGCAATGAAACAGACCTGCAGACTAATCCCCATGAGCCCGAAACGGCTGGTGTGGGCCAACTGGGGATTTCTAGTTACTGTGTAGACATACCCCATAGAGACACTCAGGAAAGTTAAATGAAATTAACTAAAGGTGTGAATTTAAAGACTATTAGTTAAAGCACATTAAAATCCTTTGTGGATGCATTCCCTTCAAAGGGCATTAAGCTAAAGTGAACTGAGGCCAGTGTACTTCTTAATACACTTTCAATTAACCTTTCGTTCATTTTGGTTTAATTTTCCCAAATGTCTCTATGTAGACTTTCTCTCAGTACCTTAAAATAGGAAAATAGTGAAATATGAATTCTAACTTTCTAATTAGACTGAGACTTCAGGGAGTGACTAAGGCCTGGTCTACACTACAAAGTTAGGTTGATATAAGTAGCCTTGCATCAATCTATATGTGCATGTTTCTATGCTCAAATTTGTCTCCAGCCAGCATAAGAACCCTGCTACAGCAACACCTCCCAGAATGGAGTAGAGCCATGGTCAACCAACTGAGGTCGATGCAGTGCAAGTGCAGATGATGCATGAACTGTGTCAATCCTAACAGTCCTCCAGCAGCTGTTTCACAGTGCCCCATTCCATGCAACAGGTCACTATTTTAAACACCACAGCCCAGGGGTCACAGAGACTGGAAGTCACCCTCCCTTTTAAAATCCCCCAAGTGTTTTTTCACATGCCTTTTCCGGATTGCCCACCTTGATACAAACACCTAGCAGCTCATCCTTGTTGGGTGCAATTGCCCAACCAACCATGCTGGCTCCAGGCACCAGATGTGCTCTTGCATGGAGTACATAGGAATTGTGGATCTCCTGGGCCTGTGGGGATAAGAGGGTGTGCAAGCATAGCTGTGGACCAGCCATAGACACATGGACATCTATGAGGAAATTACATAGGGGATGCGGGCAAAGGGGTATGACAGGGTTCAGCAGCAGTGCTGTGTGAAAGTGAATGAACTTTGCCAGGCATACTACAAGGCCAGAGAGTCCAACAATAGATCTGGTGCTATACCAGAGATCTGCTGCTTCTACAAGGAACTGCTCGCCATACTTGGTGGAGACCCTACCAGTGCAGACCACTGTGGATACTTCAGAGGAGCCTGAGACGGAGACCCCTGCTTTGAACAGTGAAGAGGAGAAGAAGGGTGGGGAGAGCCACGGTGGAGGACTCCAGCCAGGCTGTGAGCCAAAACCTGTTTGAGACTCTGCCACAATCTAACCAGTCCCACCAAGTGAACACTAGTGAGCCTGATGAAGGGGAAGGGAATTCAGATAACTGCGTGCATGCGTTTGTCCTTACACTACTCAGATTTAAAGCAGGCACCCGACTCATCCCCAAATTAACAAGACAAGAGTATTGATTTTTCATTGTTCTACTCGTATGAGATGAGGTAGAGATACAACAAACAGAAGTAGAGTTGT
Organism: Lepidochelys olivacea; assembly: GCF_965140295.1. Taxonomy (NCBI): domain Eukaryota; kingdom Metazoa; phylum Chordata; order Testudines; family Cheloniidae; genus Lepidochelys; species Lepidochelys olivacea. The sequence continues at coordinate 275,816,712 of NC_140411.1, forward strand.
CAGCTGCATTTCATTCCCCTGTTTGGGTAGGCAGGTGGACATGTGGAGCACTTTGTTTATGTGCATAGAGATATGTGTTTTATCCTCCTAGAAACACTGTGATGAAACTTTGATGGAGATATTCTGCAGTCCTCTCCCAAAGGTTTCTAGGGATGGCCGCCTTATTTCTTCCTCTTCCTCCTTTGCGATTCCTGTGATGAGTTTGTCTGGCATCATTGTTGTCCACAGGAGTGAGATATCTGCACTGTTTCTCCACTCCAAGTTCTATTTTTGGAAAATCAAATATCTTTATTAGTTCACAATAAATATTGCAGAATTCATAGTGGTAGTCAAAGCAAACAATACTTGTAAATGCACACCAAGCATCAAAGAATTCATAGCTCCAGGAAAACAGCCCACCATATTTATAAATATACAGCAAGCACTATACAATTCTTTGCAACCAAAGCTCCAGATGCAGAGAACACTCCAGCATAGAACACTACTCTAGATAATTATTTTAAATGCTCTTTAAAAGCTTCCCTCAACTGAATAGTTCAATGTTGGGCACTTGTAATAGCCTTTGTATCTGGCTGTTCAAAGTCAGCAGACAGGCACGCCTCCTCTGTCCTCCATCTGGCAGCAGTTTTTTCCCCATTGTCTCACAAGTATTATGCAGGACACAACAGGCAGCTATATTAGCAGAAGTGTTGTAAGCAAGACATGAGATGTAATTCTTCCATTCTGCTCAGCACTGGTCAGGCCTCTACTGGAGAATTGTGTCCAGTTCTGGGCACCTAAATTCAGGAAAGATGTGGACAAATTGGAGAAAGACCAGAGGAAAGCAACGAAAATTATCAAAGATCAAGAAAACATGACCTGCAAGGAAAGATTGAAAAAAAACAACCTGATTTTGTTTAGTCTAGATAAGAGAAGGCTGAGGGAGGACATAACAGTCTTCAAGTAAATGAAAGTTTTTTCATAAAGAGGAGGGTGATAAATTATTCGCCTTAACCACTGAGGACTGGACAAGAAGTAATGAGCTTAAATTGCAGCCAGAGAGATTTAGGTTAGACATTAGGGAAAACTTCCTAACTGTAAAGGTAGTTAAACACTGGAACAAATTACCAAGGGAGATTGTGGAATCTCCATCACTGGAGGCATTTAAGAACATGTTAGACAAACAGACTTTCAGGGATGTCTCAGAACAGGGGACTGGTCTAGATGACCTATTGATATCCCTTTCAGTCCTACATTTCTATGTTTCTATAACTGATGGGATATTGTTCTTACTGAGATCAAAACTAGAGAGTAAACACTGCCAGCCTCCATTCAATCTACCAAAAGCAAATTCAACAGTCATTCTGCACCTGCTGAACTAATGGTTGAAACTTTTCTTGGTGCTGCCATGGTGGACAGTGTATGGCTTCATGAACAAGTGGTAGGCCATCGATCACCTCACAGAAGTTCAGGAAACCCTTTGCTGCAAATCCATCCATATTTCTTTCACATTGTCAATCACAGTCCTGTGTATCAGAAGACAAGCTTTTGATACGGTCTCCCACAGTATTCTTGCCAGCAAGTTAAAGAAGTATGGGCTGAATGAATGGACTATAAGGTGGACAGAAAGCTGTCTAGATTGTCGGGCTCAACGGGTAGTGATTAATGGCTCCATGTCTAGTTAGCAGCCGGTATCAAGTGAAGTGCCCCAAGGGTTGGTCCTGGGGCCGGTTTTGTTCAATATCTTCATTAATGATCTGGAGGATGGCATGGACTGCACCCTCAGCAAGTTTGCAGATGACACTAAACTGGGAGGAGTGGTAGATATGCCGGAGGGTAGGGATAGGATACAGAGGGCCCTAGACAAATTAGAAGATTGGGCCAAAAGAAATCTGATGAGGTTCAACAAGGACAAGTGCAGAGTCCTGCACTTACGACAGAAGAATCCCATGCACCACTATAGACTAGGGACTGAATGGCTAGGCAGCAGTTCTACAGAAAAGGACATAGGGGTTACAGTGGACGAGAAGCTGGATATGAGTCAACAGTGTGCCCTTGTTGCAGAGAAGGCTAACGGCATTTTGGGCTGTATAAGTAGGGGCATTGCCAGCAGATCGAGGAACGTGATCGTTCCCTTCTATTTGACATTGGTGAGGCCTCAGCTGGAGTACTGTGTCCAGTTTTGGGTCCCACACTACAAGAAGGATGTGGAAAAATTGGAAAAGGTCCAGTGGAGAGCAACAAAAATGATTAGGGGTTTGGAACACGACTGATGAGGAAAGGCTGAGGGAACTGGGATTGTTTAGTCTGTGGAAGAGAAGAGCGAGGGGGGATTTGGTAGCTGCTTTCCACTACCTGAAAGGGGGTTCCAAAGAGGATGGCTCTAGACTGTTCTCAGTGGTAGCAGATGACAGAACGAGGAGTAATGGTCTCCAGTTGCAGTGGGGGAGGTTTAGGTTGGATATTAGGAAAAACTTTTTCACTAGGAGGGTGGTGAAGCACTGGAATGCGTTACCTAGGGAGGTGGTGGAATCTCCTTCCTTAGAGGTTTTTAAGGTCAGGCTTGACAAAGCCCTGGCTGGGATGATTTAGTTGGGGATTGGTCCTGCTTTGAGCAGAGGGTTGGACTAGATGACCTCCTGAGGACCCTTCCAACCCTGATATTCTATGAATGGCCCTACACGCTTGTATGACAACAGCCCCCTCTGTGGATTTTCCAACTCCAAAATGATTTCCCACTGACCAGTAGCAATCCGTCATTGCAAGCTTCCAGAGTATGATCACCATTCATTTCTCCACGGTCAATGCTGCTCTCATTCTGCTGTCCATGGACTGGAGGGCTGGGGTAAGCTCAGTGCACAGATTCAGGAATGTGGCCTTTCACATCTGAAAGTTTAGGAGGCTTTGTTTGCCACCCCAAATCTGCATAATGCTAATTTCTAAAAACCAGAAGCAGTTCTCTACCATCTACAGCTGCTCTGTGAATGCCTCAACAACTGATTTGGTTTTTGTTATGTCCCTCAGCAAATTGTCCTCCCAGAAATTGTCATGTCCTCTGTCATTGCAGTACTTCCTGCTGCTGTGAAAAACTGTGCATCCTGTAGTTGAAATGTTCATAAGAATAGTGCCACGCAGGTTTGTAGGATTTTTTTTAAAGGCACAAAAAATATTGAATATGGATTGTTTGATGGGATGGGGAAAATTGAACGCTGGGAACCAGACCCTTAGCTCCCAGACATCCATGGCAAGTCATTTCTATCTCACAACACATTGTGAAAATTTTCCAAAAGGCATTGCACTGGACAGCAGTGCTTGGTGCATTGGGATACCTACCCATGGTACACTTCACTTTGCATCCATATAAGCACTCCTGGTGAGTATACACAGCACAGATGCAAGCAGCAAAGTATGCATACACCTGAACAATATACAAACTTCAGTGACTGTCTGCCTATGTAACCTGCATCAACCACAGTTTCTAGTGTAGACATGGCCTGTGAATCTTACCATTACTCCGTCAGTTAGAAGGTGCTCCTACACACTGCCCTTTGTCTTTCTCTTCATCTATTTCACACACACACGACTTCTGGGACATCAAGTTGTTGTCCTCACTTCTACAGTATATGAATGACACACTATTGTACACCTCTTCTCGTAAATCATAGATCATATCAAATGGGAGTACCTGCAGTGATGAGATTAGAGTTATATTGATGAGCAGTAAAATAGAGTGGTACAAAGAGAAAACGCACCAGACAGGAAGGGTGAATGGAACAGACAGTGTTAATGAGAATGGAATAGAAACATTGAAAGTGAAAGCCAAACAAACAAAAATGTAAAGAGGAAGCAAAGTGAAGCAATTGAAATTAAAATCTGAATTGGAAGTAATAACAATGAGCGGAATACAAAAAAAATTAGTCTTTTATTATATAGTATCCTTAGCACATAATATCACACACAATGATTCTGGTGTCAATGACAAGCCAAATACAAATGGCATGGTGTGTGTTAGGGTTTTGTTTTTTAAAGGCAATAGGCAAGATTTGAGTGAAACAATTACTTGAAAGTGTGACTCTCTAACTGTGAGGAATCATGGGAAGGAGACAGAAAAGCAGGAGGGGAGTAGAGAAGGGGGTAGTAGTAGTGATTTGCTGTGATGGTATAGGATATAAAATTTTAGAGAAGAGCAGTTTTGAATTGAGTTTGGAAATAGGAAGCCCATCAAAGAGATAGAGTTATTTTGGATCATAAAGGACATATTTTTACTGTTTGTCTTTGTTCTATTAATTCCCAGGTCTTTCACAGAAAATATTTTTTTTTAAACAAAAGCATCCTTGCTCCTGTAAAGTATATATTTTATATACATTTTGTAATGGGTAGTGTATTTTCATTTTTGCCAGCTGTCAAGGTTCCTCCCCCACTCTGAACTCTAGGGTACAGATGTGGGGACCTGCATGAAAAACCTCCTAAGCTTATCTTTACCAGCTTAGGTCAAAACTTCCCCAAGGTACAAAGTATTCCACCCGTTGTCCTTGGACTGGCCGCTACCACCACCAAACTAATACTGGTTACTGGGGAAGAGCTGTTTGGACGCGTCTTTCCCCTCAAAATACTTCCCAAAACCTTGCACCCCACTTCCTGGACAAGGTTTGGTAAAAGCCTCACCAATTTGCCTAGGTGACTACAGACCCAGACCCTTGGATCTTAAGAACAATGAACAATCCTCCCAACACTTGCACCCCCCCTTTCCTGGGAAATGTTGGATAAAAAGCCTCACCAATTTGCATAGGTGACCACAGACCCAAACCCTTGGATCTGAGAACAATGAAAAAACATTCAGTTTCTTACAAGAAGACTTTTAATAAAAATAGAAGTAAATAGAAATAAAGAAATCCCCCCTGTAAAATCAGGATGGTAGATATCTTACAGGGTAATTAGATTCAAAAACATAGAGAACCCCTCTAGGCAAAACCTTAAGTTACAAAAGATACATAGACAGAAATAGTTATTCTATTCAGCACAATCCTTTTCTCAGCCATTTAAAGAAATCATAATCTAACACATACCTAGCTAGATTACTTACTAAAAGTTCTAAGACTCCATTCCTGTTCTGTTCCCGGCCAAGACGACTACAGACAGACACAGACCCTTTGTTTCTCTCCCTCCTCCCAGCTTTTGAAAGTATCTTGTCTCCTCATTGGTCATTTTGGTCAGGTGCCAGCGAGGTTACCTTTAGCTTCTTAACCCTTTACAGGTGAGAGGAGCTTTCCCCTGGCCAGGAGGGATTTCAAAGGGGTTTACCCTTCCCTTTATATTTATGACACCAGCAAAAACAGCTTTTTGTGCTGAGGCAAAAGAGAAATGTGGGTATTCAGTGAAATGAAAGGAAACTTCTAAATTGCTTAATAAGGAAGACAGAACATATTTTAATCAATTCAGAAACCTACCAGTGAACTCAAAAATACATGTGTAATACTCTTCAAAATATAACTTATTACTACGCATTGGTAATGCAAAGAATTATTGTTACTGTTTCATTACTGCAGGGTTCTTGCTGTCTCCATGCCACATAGATAAAGCCTGGCAGTAGTCATATTACAGATATTACATAGAACAGTTCCATGAGAGGGGCTCAAAGGGACAGGAAAGCTCCAAATTTGACAGTCCACTACCATGCACCTCAGAGATGCATCCCAGAAACCTTTAGCTGTGTAAAATCAAAGAAGCTGCATCACCAAAAAGAGATTTTTTAATGCACTGCTCAAGTTAGAGCCCTGAACAAAGGAGATACTTTAGTAATTCCCCCCTTGTCTGGCTCTCTGCATTATACATGAAGGCCAAAAACTGACCCTCTATGACCATGGAGACTATTTTTAAAAATTTTAAATTTAATCCCACTCTTTTATGTGCTAAACTGTGAAGTCTCCTGAACTGACACCCACGGAGCTGGGAATTTTAGATGAATAGAACTCTTAATGATCAACTCTACAGTATGTCTGATAAGTTCAACATTATTTCATTTGTATGGAAAAATTCTCTTGATGTTCAATTGATGTCCTGCTGGTATATTTTAATGAACTGAATTTTAATTTCTTTTCATTTTAAGAACATCTATCCAGCCCTTATCCAGGATTTATAATTGGGAGGCAAGGGTGAGGGGGTGGGGAGGAATTAAGGCATTGTGTTTAAAATTTCAACATTTTTGTTTGAAGTTTAGGATAGTGGATTTGATCAGGTAGCTAAGAATTATATTGGAATAAAGGCAAAACATATTTAATTATAGTTTGAAAAATGAGAACAAGCATTATATTGGATGACTTGTTTTGTAAGATAATAGACTCATTAGAGTAAATGTTAGAGTAAATTATTAGCCTCATTGATTGTTAGAATTTTTTAATAAAGTTAATGGGCTAAATTGTGAACTAATTTGCACCAGCAGAAGTCAGGTGTAACTCATGGCATGAACAGTATAACTGGCTGGTCGAATTTGGGACCAACATCTAATCCTGTCTCCCTCATTAAAGTTTTTTTAAAATAAGTTAAATATCATTTTTCAGTATTAGTTGTTACTTAATGCTTCAAATATTGTAACAAGTTTCAGATATTCTCTTACCTTTAAAATGTATGTGGGGTTCAAGATTTGCCCTTTCTACTTTCTACCATCATTTTCGCTTCCTTTGCATCATTTTTTTTTCTTTTTAAGGATTGATTCATCCCAAATGCACTTTGATAGCTGCTGGCCAACAAAACCCTGCAAACTTCCTGAGATTAGGTCCATAACCATGTAAGCTGCTCACTTTTCGTGGGGGTAAGCACCCATGTGATACATGAAGTGGGGAGGGGGGTTAGCTCCTTTTGATGGACATCCAGATGGCCAGTTAGCTGTAAAATCTCTCTTGGTAGCTGTTCTCTGCTTGCTTTACCTGTAAAGGGTTACAAGTCCCCTAGGTAAAGAAAAGGAAGTGGGCACCTGACCAAAAGAGCCAATGGGAAGGTAGAATTTTTAAAATTGGGAAAGAACTTTCACTTTGTCTGTTGTTCTCCGGAGAAGGAGACGTGGAGCAGCAATGCTATAAGCAGGAATGCTGTGTAAAGTTTGAACCAGGTATGAAAACCATCAGATCATATCTAGAACTACTTTTAACAACCCAAAAATATATAAGTAAATTAGGAATGCTTAGGAAGATGGGATTAGGTTTATTTCTGCTTATGTTTTAAGGCTTGTGGACTCCTCTGTGCTAACCCCAGATGCTTTTGTTTGCTTGTAACCTTTAAGCTAACCCCCAAGAAAGCTATTTTGGGAGCTTAATTTTTGGAATTGCTCTTTTAAAATCTAGCAAAAACCTAAGTTCCAAATGTATTTTCTTCCTTTTTGTTTTAAATAAAATTTACCTTTTTTAAGAACAGGATTTGATTTTTGGTGTCCTAAGAGGTTTGTGCATATGCTGTTTGATTAGCTGGTGGCAACAGCTAATTTCATTTGTTTTGTTTCTCAGCTCTTCCCGGAGGGAGGTAAAAGGGCTTGAGGGCACCCCACAGAGAGGAATTCCCAAGGGCTCCTTCCTGGGCACAAGGGGGTTTTTTTACATTTGGGTGGTGGCAGTGTTTACCAAGCCAAGGTCAGAGAAAAGCTCTAACCCTGGGAGTTTAATACAAGCCTGGAGTGGCAAGCATTAAATTTTAGAATCCTTGCAGGCCCCCACCTTCTGCATTCGGAGTGACAGAGTGAGGATTCAGCCTTGACACCTTTGCATCATTTTTTTTCTTTTTAAGGGTTGATTCATCCCAAATGAACTTTGATAGCTGCTGGCAAACAAAACCCTGCAAACTTCCTGAGATTAGGTCCATAACCATGTAAGCTGATCACTTTTCGTGGGGGTAAGCACCTATCTGTTGATGTGAATGAAATGGTCTATTAGGCATTCCTTCCTAATGATATAATCTATGATTCTACTCAGCCCATTCACCAGACACATTGATCACAATTAGTCAAGTTACCAAACGCTAGCATTTGAGAGGCCAGAGTTTTACCCTTGAGTCAGAAACATAAATAAGAGTGGTGAATTTTGCCATATGTAGATTTTATAATACAGCCTGTAGTCTTGCAGCCTGTCTTCAGCTGCAGTAAGTCACATAACTCCATTTAAGCACAAAAGCTTGTCTCTCTCACCAACAGAAGTTGGTTCAATAAAAGATATTACCTCACCCACCTTGTCTCTCTACTATCCTGGGACCTACATGGCTAAACAACACTGCATATAATGAATCTATGCCAGTTTACCCCTGCTAAGGATCTAGCCCATCTTCTGAGAATGACAACTGTATTCACTGGTATTACTGATTTTCTGCTTTCTGTAGACATTATTTACAGGCTATTGCTAGCTTCTTTCTCTGTAAATTAAATGATCTTCCCTTGTCCTATAGATTTATTTTTTTAATCATTGAGGTTCAGGTTGCCAACCTTCTAATTGCACAAAACCGAACACTCTTCCCGTCCCCAGCCCCACCATGCCCCTTCCCTGAGGCCCTGCCCGCACTCACTCCAGGCCCTCTTCCTCCATTGCTCACTCTCTACCACTCTCACTCACTTTCATTAGGCTGGGACAGAGGGTTGGGGTGCAGGAGAGGGTGAGGGCTCCAGCTGGGGGTGTGGTCTCCAGGGTGGGGCCAGAAATGAGGGGTTCATGGTGTGGAAGGCGGCTTCAGGTTGGGGCAGGAGGTTGAGGTGTGGGAAGTGGTGAGGGCTCTGGCTGGGGGTGCGGGCTCTGGGGTGGGGCTGAGGATGAGGGGTTTGGAGCGCATGAGTGGGCTGCGGGCTGGGGCCAAGGGGTCTGGAGTGCAGGAGGGGGCTCAGGTCTGGGGAAGGAGGTTGGAATGCGGGAGGGGTGTGGGCTGTGGGCTCTGGGAGGGAGTGTGCGTGCATGCAGAAGGGGGCTCAGGGCTGGGGTAAGGGGTTGGGGTTTGTGTGTGTGGGGGTGTGGGCTCTGGGAGAGAGTTCTGACCTGGGGCAAAGGGTTCATGGTGCAGTGTTCTGGGATGGAGTTAGAGTGCAGGAGGGTGCTTAAAGCTGGGGCAGGAGGGTTGGGGTGTGGGCTCCAGCTGGGCGACGCTTACCTCAGGTGGCTCTTGTTCAGTGGCGCAGTGGGGCTAAGGCAGGCTCCCTGCCTTCCCTGGCTCCACACTGTTCCCGGAAGTGGAGGGCATGTCTAGCACCTAGGCGGAGGTGTGGTTAGGTGGCTCTGCATGGTGTGTGCTGCCCGCACCTGCAGGCGCTGCTCCTGCAGCTCCCATATTTGCTGTTCCCAGCCAATGGGAGATGCAGTGCCATGCTGGGTGAGGGGGTATCACACAGAACTTTCCTGATCTCTCCTGTGCCTAGGAGCCTGCCTTAGTCCTGCTGCACCTCCAACCGGACTTTTAACAGCCCGGTCAGCAGTGCTGACTGGAGCCACCAGGGTCCCTTTTGGACTGGGCATTCTGGTCAAAAACTGGACACCAGGCAACCCTAACTGAGGTATTAGATGACATGGGAGTTGTTACCCCATACACCCAGTGGAAATGTCTGCAAGTGAGGGATATGATATCATACATGAGAAGTTTAATGTTGCTTTAAAGGACAATACTTCCTGCAGTCTAACAGTCCTGGTACATAGAGTTAAACTGATAAAAAAAAAAGGTCTCAGTAATAGTATGCAACTTCCAGAGGAAAGCTCCACAAATATCCAAATTGGAGCTATAAACAGGAAATAAATAAACAAATAATCCCAAAGTTGTTTAATTTTCAATATGTTAAATTTGTCCCATAAGCTGACAGCTGCAACTGTTTTTCTTATATATCTCCTTGAAACTTTTATAATTGATCCCCCAATCCAAAATTTCTTAAAAGAAATAGGAGGTAAGCAAATCTCAAAAAGTCCTGTGCAAGTACTAAATACGGATTGCTTCTAGAGGAATCTGAAATGTGGGCCACAAATTAGGAAATCTGAGATGCCATATGTGACACAGATTGAACTGTATGCAGTATCTGTGGGGGAACATACTATATTAAGTTTATGTATCACTGTGGACCAGGATTGTATGTATGATTGTGTTCTACTCCATGGAGGAAGGTTACCACAGCTCCCTCAGGACTTAAAACAGTGGTTAAGATGAATCACTCACTTTGTAAACACTGCCAACTCCTGGGGAGGTTCACATATACTGGATCAAACTGGATTTCCAAAGACTAGGAAAACAAAGGAAGGGCTTTTGGCTTAACAAGGCTGCATTTAAACTGACTCAGAATCTTCTTTCTGATGAGAAGGAGGCGGGTGGTAGTGGTCGGGGACTCTCTCCTCAGGGGGACTGAGTCATCTATCTGCCGCCCCGAGCGGGAAAACCGAGAAGTCTGCTGCTTGCCAGGAGCTAAGATTTGCGATGTGACGGAGAGACTGCCGAGACTCATCAAGCCCTCAGATTGCTACCCCTTCCTGCTTCTTCACTGGGCACCAATGATACTGCAAAGAATGACCTTGAGCGGAACACTGCGGACTATGTGGCTCTGGGAAGAAGGATAAAGGAGTTTGAGGTGCAAGTGCTGTTCTCGTCCATCCTCCCCGTGGAAGGAAAAGGCCTGGGTAGAGACCGTCGGATCGTGGAAGTCAACGAATGGCTATGCAGGTAGTGTTGGAGAGAAGGCTTTGGATTCTTTGACCATGGGATGGTGTTCCAAGAAGGCGTGCTAGGCAGAGACGGGCTCCACCTAACGAAGAGAGGGAAGAGCATCTTCGCAAGCAGGCTGGCTAACCTAGTGAGGAGGGCTTTAAACTAGGTTCACCAGGGGAAGGAGACCAAAGCCCTGAGGTAAGCGGGGAAGTGGGATACCGGGAGAAGGCATAAGCAGGAGCGTGTGAGAGGGGAGGGCTCCTGCCTCATACTGAGAAAGAGGGGTGATCAGCAGGTTACCTCAAGTGCCTGTATACAAATGCACAAAGCCTGGGAAACAAGCAGGGAGAACTGGAAGTCCTGGCACAGTCAAGGAATTATGATGTGATTGGAATAACAGAGACTTGGTGGGATAACTCACATGACTGGAGTACTGTCATGGATGGATATAAGCTGTTCAGAAAGGACAGGAAGGAGAGAAAAGGTGGGGGAGTTGCACTATATGTAAGAGAGCAGTATGACTGCTCAGAGCTCAAGTATGAAACTGCAGAAAAAACCTGAGAGTCTCTGGATTAAGTTTAGAAGTGTGAGCAACAAGGGTAATGTCATGGTGGGAGTCTACTATAGACCACCAGACCAGGCGGATGAGGTGGGCAAGGCTTTCTTCCGGCAACTCGCAGAAGTTACTAGATCGCAGGCCCTGGTTCTCATGGGAGACTTCAATCACCCAGATATCTGCTGGGAGAGCAATACAGCGGTGCACAGGCAATCCAGGAAGCTTTTAGAAAATGTAGGGGACAATTTTCCGGTGCAAGTGCTGGAGGAACCAACTAGGGGCAGAGCTCTTCTTGACCTGCTGCTCACAAACCGGGAAGAATTAGTAGGAGAGGCAAAAGTGGATGGGAACCTGGGAGGTAGTGACCATGAAATGGTCGAGTTCAGGATCCTAACACAAGGAAGAAAGGAGAGCAGCAGAATACAGACCCTGGATTTCAGAAAAGCAGACTTTGACTCCCTCAGGGACTGATGGACAAGATCCCCTGGGAGAATAACATGAGGGGGAAAGGAGTCCAGAAGAGCTGGCTGTATTTTAAAGAATCCTTATTGAGGTTACAGGGGCAAACCATCCAAGAATAGTAAATATGGCAGGCGACCAGTTTGGCTTAACAGTGAAATCCTTGCTGCTCTTAAATACAAAAAAGAAGCTTACAAGAAGTGGAAGATTGGACAAATGACCAGGGAAGAGTATAAAAATATTGCTCGGGCTTGCAGGAGTGAAATCAGGAAGGCCAAATCACACCTGGAGTTGCAGCTAGCAAGAGATGTTAAGAGTAACAAGAAGGGTTTCTTCAGGTATGTTAGCAACAAGAAGAAAATCAAGGAAAGTGTGGGCCCCTTACTGAATGAGGGAGGCAACCTAGTGACAGAGGATGTGGAAAAAGCTAATGTACTCAGTGCTTTTTTTGCCTCTGTCTTCACGAACAAGGTCAGCTCCCAGACTGCTGCACTGGGCAGCACAGCATGGGGAGGAGGTGACCAGCCCTCTGTGGAGAAAGAAGTGATTTGGGACTATTTAGAAAAGCTGGACGCACACAAGTCCATGGGGCCAGATGTGCTGCATCCGAGAGTGCTAAAGGAGTTGGCAGATGTGATTGCAGATCCATTGGCCATTATCTTTCAAAACTCATGGCGCTCCTGGGAAGTCCCACCCAACTGGAAAAAGGCTAATGTAGTGCCCATCTTTAAAAAAGGGAAGGAGGAGGATCCTGGGAACTACAGGCCAGTCAGCCTCACCTCGGTCCCTGGAAAAATCATGGAGCAGGTCCTCAAGGAATCAATTCTGAAGCACTTAGCGGAGAGGAAAGTGATCAGGAACAGTCAGCATGGATTCACCAAGGGCAAGTCATGCCTGACTAATCTAATTGCCTTCTATGACAAGATAACAGGCTCTGTGGATGAAAGGAAAGCAGTGGACGTGTTGTTCCTTGACTTTAGCAAAGCTTTTGACTCGGTCTCCCACAGTATTCTTGCCAGTAAGTTAAAGTAGTATGGGCTGGATGAATGGACTATAAGGTGGATAGAAAGCTGGCTAGATTGTCAGGCTCAACGGGTAGTGATCAATGGGTCCATGTCTAGTTGGCAGCCGGTATCAAGTGGAGTGCCCCGGGGTCGGTCCTGGGGCTGGTTTTGTTCAATATCTTCATAAATGATCTGGAGGATGGCGTGGATTGCACCCTCAGCAAGTTTGCAGATGACACTATACTGGGAGGAATGGTAGATATGCTGGAGAGTAGGGATAGGATACAGAGGGCCCTAGACAAATTGGAGGATTGGGCCAAAAGAAATCTGATGAGGTTCAACAAGGACAAGTGCAGAGTCCTGCACTTAGGATGGAAGAATCCAATGCACCGCTACAGACTAGGGACCGAATGGCTCGGCAGCAGTTCTGCAGAAAAGGACCTACGGGTTACAGTGGACGAGAAGTTGGATATGAGTCAACAGTGTGCCCTTGTTGCCAAGAAAGCCAATGGCATTTTGGGCTGTATAAGTAGGGGCATTGCCAGCAGATCGAGGGATGTGATCATTCCCCTCTATTCGACATTGGTGAGGCCTCATCTGGAGTACTGTGTCCAGTTTTGGACCCCACACTACAAGAAGGATGTAGAAAAATTGGAAAGAGTCCAGCGGAGGGCAACACAAATGATTAGGGGACTGGAACACATGACTTGTGAGGAGAGGCTGAGGGACTTGGGGATGTTTAGTCTTCAGAGAAGAATGAGAGGGGATTTGATAGCTGCTTTCAACTACCTGAAAGGGGGTTCCAAAGAGGATGGCTCTAGACTGTTCTCAGTGGTAGCAGATGACAGAACAAAGAGTAATGGTCTCAAGTTGCAGTGGGGGAGGTTTAGATTGGATATTAGGAAAAACTTTTTCACTATGAGGGTGGTGAAACACTGGAATGCGTTACCTAGGGAGGTGGTGGAATCTCCTTCCCTAAAAGTTTTTAAGGTCAAGTTTGATAAAGCCCTGGCTGGGATGATTTAGTCGGGGATCGGTCCTGCTTTGAGCGGAGGGTTGGACTAGATGGCCTCCAGAAGTCCCTTCCAACCCTGATATTCTATGATCCAGCAAATGGGCAGGATCTTCTATCCCAGGGCCCCAACTCTTGCGCAAGAATTAGAAAGACTTTGGACTACCAGGCCTCACAAGACTTTATGTTTTCTTTGGAATGCTTTTTCCTCCAGAATGAAGTGCTTGCTGAGACAGAGCTGTGTGGTAACTAGTAACTGCTGGCAATACACTGTTCTTAGCCCTCTCAGAGAAAGTAGAGTACAGGCACTGACCTTTAAGCAGACTGGTTTGCTGGGGATTTATACCTATATATTTGTCTATTATGCATGCACTTTCCCATCGTGTTTTTTTATTGTTCTGCATTTGCTTTAATCTTTGTTTTTATATTTCACACTTGTTTCCTCAGTTCTCCTTTGTGCATCTTACTCTATCTTCTCCAGTTGTTTATCCTACCTCCATTTCTCCCTCCACACCACCTTGTTCCTTATTCCTTTCTATCTGACCAATTTTTCTCCACTTTTCTCTTTCTTTCCAGTTCCCCTCTTTCCCATTTCCCCTGCTATCTTTGCATGGTTTTCCTCCTATTCTTGATTTGAAATGTCAAGTAATAAATGTACTGTGAGCCCAGTATTTTCACTACAATGAGCTCTTTCACTCTTGCATGGACTGAAACCTTAATTGAAATCAAGCCTCACGTTTGAGTTTCAGTGGGAGCTGTACTATTGCAAAAGAAAGAACAGAAGTAGATGATATAACTAATTGAGAGCTGAAACATCGGAGGTGATATCTGCAGCTGCTCCATTTTAATAGATATTGTGAAATTTAGAGGTCTGGTCTTGATTTTTAAATAGATATGTCCATCAAGAGTGTACAAGTTAGTGCCTTGATGTAGTAGCTGAGAAAGAGATGGAGGATAGCCCAGTCTGTATTACTTTGTCAAAGGTAAGAAGATGAATGTCTGAACTCTACTGAAGCCTGGTTTCAGTTTAACTTTTAAAACTTAAGATCAAGCACCTGCCAAAATAAATAATTCACAATGAAACATTTCATGGATTCTGCACTGTAGATACCTCGAGGCCTATATCTTCTGGCAGCATTACTGAAGAAGTAGAACTGCCAAGGGGGGAAGAGTTATTTACAGTCAATGTGAACCACTCTTTCCTAATGATAGGAAGGCTTCTGAAACTTACCTTGTTCGTGGGAAGATGGAGAGGGTTCCCTTTGTATGCCTTATCTCTAAGGGCAGAAAGGGAGTTGCTGTTAATGTTTTTCTTCTAACTTTGCTTTGGGGTGGGTAGGGTGGCCCATTTTTTCATCCTTCCCTCTTTTGCAGTCTCTTTAGAAGGAAATAGTATACTTAAATTCAGTTACCTCTTACACATATTACTGTCCTCTCCATTAAACATAAGGATACTGTTCCCATTTTCAGTCAAGTAAAACAAGTTTGAATGACCTGTGCATTGCCCATTCACTCCTTGCTCTACCTAAACCAGACCTGATCTCTGGGCTCTTCTAGATTAGTGTGGTTTTTTTTTTTTAAATTTAAAAGACTGTTATTGAATTTTATATACAATGAAAAAAAGCTTTCATCCATTCAAATGCTAGTGAACAAATGTTTTCAGAGTAACAGCCGTGTTAGTCTGTATTCGCAAAAAGAAAAGGAGTACTTGTGGCACCTTAGAGACTAAATAAATGTGTTAGTCTCTAAGGTGCCACATTGAAGGGACATGATTTTCAATGAGTTTTCAATGTCCTGAAAATTGGGCCTTTTTGAGGCACCTGAGTTTGAACACCCAAAACCTCAGGCACCCAAAATTCCTGGTGACTTTGGAAAAACTTGGCCACAGAATTCAGTCCAGGTCTTCTCCACAGGCTTTGCAGCTGCAAGGGTTCTATATTCAGTGGTGCTCAGAATACACCCTCAATTCCTCTCTTTTCCTAGTCAAGGCAACTCAGCTCTGAAACCTCTCTTTTATTCTTTCATCAAATCATATTCTTGCCAGCTGGCAGGCCCTCGGTGCACTTGATACAGCAACATCTGCCACAGAGGAACGAGGAAGCATCATGCTTTTTACACTCAGTAGCACTGGTGACAGTTGGTGTGGGAGGTTTCTCAGGTCGGGACTGTGTTGTGTTTTCTCTTGTTTGTTTTTGTTTTTAATAAAAAAATTATTTTCTGCATTTTAAAATTGCTCCAGGAGCTGTGTCAGAGAGGAAAAAATGGAACAGGAAAGCAATTCAGATTAGATAGATCAGTTAATAAATGCTAACTGCTTCTCACTAATAAACTAATTATATTTATAATTAGAGATATTCATTAAAATATTTAAAATATTCATCATTTGTAATCCTTGTCTGTGTATGTGACAAAGTTGTGGATACCAGTAGACAGGAATGGATAGCACTAAAGGGTCAGAATTCAAACACAGCTACAATATTTTTTACCAAGATATAAATATTTTTAAATGTAGCACTTCTAACATAATACTTCAATGACTGAATGCTTATTTACATTTATAAGTATGTACAAAAGTTTAAAGACTCTTTTCTGGTGCCTTTGCTAAAAATTAAATATATAATCATACTGGAAATAAAGGCTACAGTTTCTTCTCACTGGTAAATCCCAAAATAACTAACCACAATAAAAAGAAAAGGAGTACTTGTGGCACCTTAGAGACTAACCAATTTATTTGAGCATGAGGTTTCGAGAGCTACAGCTCACTTCATCGGATGCATACCGTGGAAACTGCAGCAGACATTATATACACAGAGAGATCATGAAACAATACCTCCTCCCACCCCACTGTCCTGCTGGTAATAGCTTATCTAAAGTGATCATCAAGTTGGGCCATTTCCAGCACAAATCCAGGTTTTCTCACCCTCCACCCCCCCACACACAAACTCACTCTCCTGCTGGTAATAGCCCATCCAAAGTGACCACTCTCTTCACAATGTGCATGATAATCAAGGTGGGCCATTTCCTGCACAAATCCAGGTTCTCTCACCCCCTCACCCCCCTCCAAAAACCACACACACAAACTCACTCTCCTGCTGGTAATAGCTCATCCAAAGTGACCACTCTCCCTACAATGTGCATGGTAATCAAGGTGGGCCATGTCCAGCACAAATCCAGGCTCTCTCACCCCCTCCTCCCCCTTTTTTTTTCCCGGGGACACACACACAAACTCACTCTCCTGGGAGTGTGTGTCCCCGGGAAAAAAGCGGGGTGGGGGGTGAGAGAGCCTGGATTTGTGCTGGACATGGCCCACCTTGATTACCATGCACATTGTAGGGAGAGTGGTCACTTTGGATGAGCTATTACCAGCAGGAGAGTGAGTTTGTGTGTGTGGCTTTTGGAGGGGGGTGAGGGGGTGAGAGAGGGGGTGGGAGGAGGTACTCCTTTTCTTTTCCCACAGTGGGATGGGAGGAGGTATTGTTTCATGATCTCTGTGTGTATATAATGTCTGTTGCAGTTTCCATGGTATGCATCCGATGAAGTGAGCTGTAGCTCACAAAAGCTCATGCTCAAATAAATTGGTTAGTCTCTAAGGTGCCACAAGTACTCCTTTTCTTTTTGCGAATACAGACTAACACGGCTGTTACTCTGTAACCACAATAAAATCATCACCAAACAATACCTCCAGCTCCACAAACAGGCCTCATTGTTCCCATCCCTCCCTAAAAGTCTGAGTACATATTTAGCTCAACATATTTGAGTTATATCAGATGAAGGGATGGGATTCTATTCCAAAACTGAGGCTCTCTGAGAGGGGTCCAGTTTGTTGATAGCAGCTGTGGCAATATGGCATGGGAGAGAAAAATAGCTTTCCTCAAAACTGCTATTTACTTCTCCCTCAGCCCGCGCCGCTTCCAGCAGCTCCCATTGGCCTGGAGCAGCGAACCGCGGCCACTGGGAGCCGTGATCAGCCAAACCTGCGGACATGGCAGGTAAACAAACCGGCCTGGCCCTCCAGGGGCTTTTCCTGCACAAGTGGCAGAACAAATTTGGGAACCACTGAGCTAGAGACATAGACAAGGGCGCGGGCTGCAGGGATGTGTTGGCCGCCTCTTCCCGCAGCTCCCATTGGCCAGGAATGGCAAACCTGTGGACGGTCAATTTAAACAAACTGTCTTGCAGCCCGCCAGCGGATTACCATGATGGGCCGTGTGCGGGC
Organism: Lepidochelys olivacea; assembly: GCF_965140295.1. Lineage (NCBI taxonomy): Eukaryota > Metazoa > Chordata > Testudines > Cheloniidae > Lepidochelys > Lepidochelys olivacea. The sequence continues at coordinate 275,834,582 of NC_140411.1, forward strand.
CGCAGGTTGCCCATCACTGGACTAGAATAAGAGCACCTGTCCTTAAAATGCTTATCAAGGGAAGACTATAGCCACTTGTCCAATTATGTAAGAGTCTGGAGATGAGACAATTATGCCTTATCATGAAGGATATTTCAAGCAGCCAACAGAGGTAATGGTAGCATCATAGATGCTCCAACTTCATCTATCAAAATGTAATAAGTTACATATTCAAATATTTACTAAATGAGACCCAAGTACTTTAGTTCTCACTCAAGCACAAATGGTATGTTACATAATAAAATTGAACATTAAAATGTTTTTTGGAATTACCAATGATTAATTTGTTATTTCCAGACCTTAATGGCCTTGCACTGCACACTGCCATTTCACTGAAGAGCTGCAGACTAATAACGATGCTGAGTAGGACTGTGTTAAAGCAGAACTCATTCCCATGCATGGGAAAGCAAAACCATTCAAGGTTGTTGTAAAATAAAATCTATTATTATTTAAAATAAAAGTTAATTTAAATTAAATGTTAATTTAAAATTAGTTTTCAGTTAATTTACTTGAGTTAAAAGTATAAGAAAATAGTAGAATCTGCCTTACAATTTAAGATTGTTTGCATTCCATAGGAATGAGCTCATCTTTTCTTATCCCCACACTGCAATAGCAAGCTGTCAGGATACCAATTCCCATTTAATTATAAATTACTAATTTTACTACATTAAAACTTTAGTGGCTTGTATTAGTTTCCTTTAGACTTATATCAAAGAGACTTATCTGTGACACAGGAGTTCTTCAAAGGAAGGACAAATTGCAATATTTTTGACATGCATCAAGAATAGAACAGAAAGATGTCTTTCTCATAATTACTTTGGCAATTGGACAAGTCCTAGCCTAAAGTAAGGTTTGCCAAATTGCCCAGATTTCTGTTATCCACTTTGATTCAGTACTTGAGGAACTGAATCTTTTTGCAGTTCTAAAAAAGTGGGCTAGCCTAGCCATTTCTTTTCAAGAACTTGCTCTTGTAAGCAGGGTCTGAATGAACTCTCCCCTCACAGCTAGCTGTGGAAGGCAAGAGACTTCAGGAACAAACTGCATTTACATGAACCTACCAACTCTGCCTTGGTATCCACCAGACAGATGCTGTGTTGCTCAAAGTGATCAACTTTGACTGGTGTTGGGTTACAAATCACTGTAGTACTGAATGCAGGGGTAGTGAAATGTTATCAATGTTGTTATCTATATTATATGAGTAAAGAGCAGCAGAACTGTGCTTAACCCATGCTGAAAGAACTCGCTAAGTCAGGGGCTCGAATGCCAGACCCCTGTGAAAGTAATAGGGGGTGGGGATAAGTGTCCCTGCCAGGAGGTGTGGACTCTGCCTTAGGGTCCCCGGTCTGGTGTAACCTGGCCCTCCCCTCTGTTCAAAGATAGAGCTAAGTAAGCTCCATTAGGAGTCTTTTGTTAAGTGCTCACTAGAGCTGAAATCACTTGTGGTGGGACAGCGTTTCTGCCCAGCCTGCTTCAGATTCCCCCACTAAGAGCTGACAATCATTAAGAGCTGGGTGGAACTTCAAAAGACTGACCTGCATGGGTCACAGCAGAGAGGCAGGTGGCCGCAGAAGGTGACAGACGAATGGCCCATGATGGCAGCTGGGAGGGTAGTCAGCAGAGCGAAACAGCAGCTGGCAGGGTGTCCAGTGGAGAGGAACAGCAGCTGGTGGGGCAAGTTGTCAGATAGCGGAACAAGCGAGGTGCCTTCTTCCCTGGGTGGGAGGCGAACTCACACAAATGCACCTCTGAACTCTGGGTCCTCACTGACCAAGGACAACCACTATGAGTGGGGTATCGTGAGGGAGCAGGGTGGTGGTGGTGGGCGGGGGGCGCAGTAAAGAAACTTTTGGTTGTAGACCTCAAGACCATGACGCAGAAGACACTGCCCTATGCACTCTAGGGTGGGTGTCCTGCTCACAGTTTTATGATTATGATTCCTGCTTGCAGCATTTCCCCTAATTAATGTCAGATGACTTCCCTCCTTTCATTAAAAGTTTATTTTCTACACTCAGACTCTGTGCTTGCAAGTAGGGAAGTATTGCCTCTTAGAGGCACCCCAGGGTGGTATGTAATTTTCCCAGATTACTGGGTGGGGGTTCGACCCGGTTCTGTGTTGTATTGTTGAAAAGGAACCCCTAGATATTGAATCCGGCCCTGGTTGCTGCCAGCTCACCCTGGCAGAAGGGTTACATTCTCAACAACTTTACCCCTGCTATCAGACACTTCTCCATGCCATATTAGTTATAGTAATTATTTGTGGTAATCTTACTCTTTGAGGGTATCATTGAGCAACAAGGGTGATGTCGTGGTGGGCATCTGCTACAGACCACCGGATCAGGAGGATGAGGTGGATGAGGCTTTCTTCCAGCAACTAACGGAAGTTACTAAATCGCAGGCCCTGATTCTCATGGGAGACTTCAATCACCCTGATATCTGCTGGGAGAGCAATACAGCGGTGCACAGACAATCCAGGAAGTTTTTGGAAAGTGTAGGGGACAACTTCCTGGTGCAAGTGCTGGGGGAACCAACTAGGGGCGGAGCTCTTCTTGACCTGCTGCTCACAAACCGGGAAGAATTAGTAGGAGAAGCAAAAGTGGATGGGAACCTGGGAGGCAGTGACCATGAGCTGGTCGAATTCAGGATCCTGACACAGGGAAGAAAGGAGAGCAGCAGAATGCGGACCCTGGAATTCAGAAAAGCAGACTTTGATAACCTCAGGGATATGATGGGCAGGATCCCCTGGGAGAATAACATGAGGGGGAAAGGAGTCCAGGAGAGCTGGCTGTATTTTAAAGAATCCTTATTGAGGTTACAGGGACAAACCATCCCGATGTGTAGAAAGAATAGTAAATATGGCAGGCGACCAGCTTGGCTTACCAGTGAAATCTTTGCTGATCTTAAACACAAAAAAGAAGCTTACAAGAAGTGGAAGATTGGACAAATGACCGGGGAAGAGTATAAACATATTGCTCAGGCATGCAGGAGTGAAATCAGGAAGGCCAAATCACACCTGGAGTTGCAGCTGGCAAGAGATGTTAAGAGTAACAAGAAGGGTTTCTTCAGGTATGTTAGCAACAAGAAGAAAGTCAAGGAAAGTGTGGGCCTCTTACTGAATGAGGGAGGCAACCTCGTGAGAAAGGATGTGGAAAAAGCTAATGTACTCAATGCTTTTTTTGCCTCTGTCTTCACAAACAAGGTCAGCTCCCAGACTGCTGCACTGGGCAGCACAGCATGGGGAGGAGGTGACCAGCCCTCTGTGAAGAAAGAAGTGGTTCGGGGCTATTTAGAAAAGCTGGACGCACACAAGTCCATGGGGCCGGATGCGCTGTATCCGAGAGTGCTAAAGGAGTTGGCGGATGTGATTGCAGAGCCATTGGCCATTGTCTTTGAAAACTCATGACAATCGGGGGAGGTCCCAGACGACTGGATAAAGGCTAATGTAGTGCCCATCTTTAAAAAAGGGAAGAAGGAGAATCCTAGGAACTACAGGCCAGTCAGCCTCACCTCAGTCCCTGGAAAAATCATGGAGCAGGTCCTCAAGAAATCAATTCTGCAGCACTTAGACGAGAGGAAAGTGATCAGAAACAGTCAGCATGGATTCACCATGGTCAAGTCATCCCTGCCTAATCTAATTGCCTTTTATGACAAGATAATTGGCTCTGTGGATGAGGGGAAAGCAGTGGACGTGTTGTTCCTTGACTTTAGCAAAGCTTTTGACACGGTCTCCCACAGTATTCTTGCCAGTAAGTTAAAGTAGTATGGGCTGGATGAATGGACTATAAGGTGGATAGAAAGCTGGCTAGATTGTCGGGCTCAACGGGTAGTGATCAATGGCTCCATGTCTAGTTGGCAGCTGGTATCAAGTGGAGTGCCCCAAGGGTCAGTCCTCGGGCTGGTTTTGTTCAATATCTTCATTAATGATCTGGAGGATGGTGTGGATTGCACCCTCAGCAAGTGTGCAGATGACACTAAACTGGGAGGAGAGGTAGATACGCTGGAGGGTGGGGATAGGATACAGAGGGCCCTAGACAAATTAGAGGATTGGGCCAAAAGAAATCTGATGCGGTTTAAACAAGGACAAGTGCAGAGTCCTGCACTTAGGACAGAAGAATCCCATGCACTGCTACAGACTAGGGACTGAATGGCTAGGCAGCAGTTCTGCAGAAAAGGACCTATGGGTTACAGTGGACAGGAAGCTGAATATGAGTCAACAGTGTGCCCTTGTTGCCAAGAAGGCCAATGGCATTTTGGGATACACAAGTAGGGGCATTGCCAGCAGATCGAGGGATGTGATCGTTCCCCTCTATTCGACATTGGTGAGGCCTCATCTGGAGTACTGTGTCCAGTTTTGTGTCCCACACTACAAGAAGGATGTGGAAAAATTGGAAAGCATCCAGCGGAAGGCAACAAAAATGATTAGGGGACTGGAACACATGACTTCTGAGGAGCGGCTGAGGGACCTGGGATTGTTTAGTCTGTGGAAGAGAAGAATGAGGGGAGATTTGATAGCTGCTTTCAACTACCTGAAAGGGGGTTCCAAAGAGGATGGCTCTAGACTGTTCTCAATGGTAGCAGATGACAGAATGAGGAGTAATGGTCTCAAGTTGCAGTGGGGGAGATTTTGGTTGGATATTAGGAAAAACTTTTTCACTATGAGGGTGGTGAAACACTGGAATGCGTTACGTAGGGAGGTGGTGGAATCTCCTTCCTTAGAAGTTTTTAAGGTCAAGTTTGACAAAGCCCTGGCTGGGATGATTTAGTTGGGGATTGGTCCTGCTTTGAGCAGGGGGTTGGACTAGATGACCTCCTGAGGTCCCTTCCAACCCTGATATTCTATGATTCTATGAAGGTGAGGCACCTCTCCATAAGAACCACCTAGGAAAGTCTTGAAGAATTAAAACTTGTTATATTAATATCCAACAAATAGTGTCAATCACTGATCTGGGACCTTAAAAATGAGATCTGTATTTCTATTCCCATCACATGCCAGGAAACCACATGAAGTTTTGAGAAGAGAGGTGTTTTCAGAACCCCAACCCGTATAAACCCCTGGTTAGAGTTTAAAGATAAGCCAGATATTTTCTGTATTAATTAAAAACCCCAATTAATGTGTCCTTTTGCTGCAGAAAAAAATATTTATCCTTCTGAATCAGATAAGATGAGAGGCTGAATAGACTCATTAAATACTTGTTGCTCTGACTTCCGGGAGCCACTAAGGATGCATAGCTTTACAGCTCCCTTCCCCACCTCCTAAAATCCACAATTGTTCACAATTAAATTGCTTTTTTCCATCTAATTTCCATCAAGTATTATTCTATAACTCCTTTCTTTCAATTTAATACCATTATGGATGCTGCTTCATCTCCAGACTTTCTACAAAATCCTAAAAAGCAAAAGCCATTGATAGCTGACAAGGGAGAGGCTGCCCCTCTGAGACTAGATGCTATTATGGACTGGCTAAAACAATTCTCAAGTGACCAGACTATCTTGAGAAGAATATTTGAAGATATAACTGAGGTAAAAAATGTTACTAGTAAACGTCAAGCTACTAGGCTTTTCTAGGCTCAGCTTCAAGACTAGATGAAGAATGAGGGGGGATTTTCTACAAGCCATTACCCTCTGATCCCACTGAGGGTTACCAAAAGAAACTACAGCATTTGCTCAAGAAACTCCCTGAAAAAGCACAAGAACAAATCCGCACAGACACATCCCTGGAACCCCGATCTGGGGTATTCTATCTGCTACCCAAGATCCATAAACCTGGAAATCCTGGGCGCCCCATCATCTCAGGCATTGGCACCCTGACAGCAGGATTGTCTGGCTATGTAGACTCCCTCCTCTACGCTACCAGCACTCCCAGCTATCTTCGAGACACCACTGACTTCCTGAGGAAACTACAATCCATCGGTGATCTTCCTGAAAACACCATCCTGGCCACTATGGATGTAGAAGCCCTCAACACCAACATTCCACACAAAGATGGACTACAAGCCATCAGGAACACTATCCCCAATAATGTCACGGCAAAACTGGTGGCTGAACTTTGTGACTTTGTCCTCACCCATAACTATTTCACATTTCAGGACAATGTATACCTTCAAATCAGCGGCACTGCTATGGGTACCTGCATGGCCCCACAGTATACCAACATTTTTATGAAAAAATAAAAGGAGTACTTGTGGCACCTAAGAGATTAACCAATTTATTTGAGCATAAACTTATGCTCAAATAAATTGGTTAGTCTCTAAGGTGCCACAAGTACTCCTTTTCTTTTTGCGAATACAGACTAACACAGCTGTTACTCTGAAACCTAACATTTTTATGGCTGACTTAGGACAACGCTTCCTCAGCTCTTGTCCCCTAATGCCCTTACTCTACTTGTGCTATATTGATGGCATCTTCATCATCTGGACCCATGGAAAAGAAGCCCTTGAGGAATTCCACCATGATTTCAACAATTTCCATCCCACCATCAACCTCAGCCTGGACCAATCCACACAAGAGATCCACTTCCTGGACACTACAGTGCTAATAAGCAATGGTTACATAAACACCACCCTATACCGGAAACCTACTGACCACTATTCCTACCTACATGCCTCCAGCTTTCACCCAGACCACAGCACATGATCCATTGTCTACAGCCAACCTCTATGATACAACTGCATTTGCTCCAACCCCTCAGACAGAGACAAACACCTAGAAGATCTCTATCAAGCATTCTTACAACTATAATACCCACCTGCTGAAGTGAAGAAACAGATTGACAGAGCCAGAAAAGTACCCAGAATTCACCTACTACAGGACAGACCCAACAAAGAAAATAACAGAACGCCACTAGCCGTCACCTTCAGCCCCCAACTAAAACCTCTCCAATGCATTATCACGGATCTACAACCTATCCTGAAGGACAACCCATCACTCTCACAAATCTTGGGAGACAGGCCAGTCCTTGCCTACAGACAGCCCCCCAACCAGAAGCAAATACTCACCAGCAACCACACACCACACAACAGAACTACTAACCCAGGAACCTATCCTTGCAACAAAGCCCGTTGCCAACTGTGCCCACATATCTATTCAGGGGACACCATCATAGGGCCTAATCACATCAGCCACACTATCAGAGGCTCGTTCACCTGCACATCTACCAATGTGATATATGCCATCATGTGCCAGCAATGCCCCTCTGCCATGTACATTGGTCAAACTAGACAGTCTCTGCGTAAGAGAATAAATGGACACAAATCAGATGTCAAGAATTATAACATTCAAAAACCAGTCGGAGAACACTTCAATCTCTCTGGTCACTCGATTTCTGATCTCAAAGTGACTATCCTTCAACAAAAAAACTTCGAAAACAGACTCCAACGAGAGACTGCTGAATTGGAATTAATTTGCAAATTGGATACAATTAACTTAGGCTTGAATCGAGACTGGGAGTGGTTGAGTTATTATACTAAGTGAAACTATTTCCCCTTGTTTATTCCCCCTTCCACCCCCCCACTGTTCCACAAACGTTCTTGTTAACTCCTGGAAATGGCCCACCTTGATTATCACTTCAGAAGGTTTTCTCTCTCCCCACCCCACTCTCCTGCTGGTAATAGCTCATCTTAAGTGATCACTCTCCTTACAATGTATATTTTTTCATGATCTGTGTGTATATATAAAATCTCCTCACTGTACTTTCCACTTTATGCATCCAATGAAGTGAGCGGTAGCTCACGAAAACTTATGCTCAAATAAATTGGTTAGTCTCTAAGGTGCCACAAGTACTCCTTTTCTTCTTGCTAGAAGACGCAGTGATTATTGTGAATATAACTGCAAAGCAACAGGAAAGGACTATGAAAACACTGCAGCACAAAGCTAATACTCTCGAGGGAAGATCAAGGAGAAACAATCTGAGAATTGTAGGGTATCCAGACTGGCTGGAAAAAGGGAAACCTGAGGAATTTTTATCCACCAGACTGCCAGCGTTTTTGTATCTTTTCCCTGATCAGAATTTACATATTGAGAGAGCCCACTGCTCCCTTGCATCAACCCCCTCCAAATCCAAAGTCCCAGGCAAATGTAAGATTTTAAAAATAAAATAGTAAGGAACTCATTCTCCATAAAGCTCAGTAATTTAAAAATCGAACATGGAATGGACACAGGTGGATTTTTTCCTGGATAACACCAAGGACATGGCGGAGAAGAGGGCTAATTTCAATAGATCAAGAGCCCTAGCCAATGGTTTGGGTTTGGACAACCTCATTATCTTCCCTGCTGCCTTTAAATTTAAAAAGGAGAGCAAAATGCTTAGTTCTATGACAGCAGAAGAAGCTGAAAGGTATCTGATCTCACTCCAGCAAAGGACCCTGCAGAAGATACAGACAGAATGAATTAAAACAAATTTACCAGCTCAGTCATTGCATTGCTGGAATTCAGTTCTCAGTTGAGCAACAAACTGTACAGGGCAAATCCTTTCTCTCAGTTTTATTTCCTTGAACTTCCCTTGTTTCACCAGCACAGGGAGATGGCTGGGGAGCAAGTGTCCAGGGAGAAGGATCTGATTGGATTTTGAACCTCCTGACTCGCCATCTGGGCTCAGGAAGCAGCTCTGGTTGTTGATGTTAGCAGGTTGGATTGTTACAATATGGCCACTCCTGCTTTGCCTGCATCTATCCACCTTCTCCCGCACATGATTCCAGTGCAGTGGGAGCACACCCACTTCTCAGATGCTGACTCCAAGGAAATTGCTTCCCCAGACGCAAGGACTCTTTACACCTGTGGATCAGCAAAGCTCAACAGAGGAGTGTGATTTTGTTTTCTGTCCAAGGCACTCTCCATCCTGGTACCTTTTCCAGTCCTTTCCCGCTCCACTTTATTATTAAGTATTATTATCATTTTATTTTTAATCTTCCCATTCTACCCTTAATGATTTTACTTTGTTTCATCCCCATCTAATTTCCTAGATTCTGGGGTTATAATAAATCTGGAAATATTCAATCAATTTGTCCTCATGTACTGTAAAGTCCTAATGTAACGTAATACGAAATACCAGATCTAAACAATGTAATGAAGATTTCAGTTTAATGATTAATTTTTTTCAATTCCCCAACTGTAAAGAAATCTGGTCTCCTAAAATCCTTACCAAGAATAATTATTATTGATGGTTATGATCCACCAAATTACCGAGAATATGTTAGTCTAAGGTGTTCAATTGTTTTTTCAATAATATTAGTTCAAATGCTTTTCTTTAGTTTTTATTTTTATTAAATGAGTTAAAATAAATATTATGCTAATTTATATTGCTGATGTAACCACTGGGCAATGGCATTCACACTGTCATCAAGTGTGGACGAGGTTCTAGGGCAGTGGGTCTCAAACTTTTGTACTGGTGATCCCTTACAGCAAGCCTCTGAGTGCAACCCCCTTAAATTTAAAAACATTTTTTTATATTTCACACTATTATAAATGCTGGAGGCGAAGCGGAGTTTGGGGGTGGAGGCTGACAGCTCGCGACCCCCCCATGTAATAACCTTGCAACTCCCTGAGGGGTCACAACCCCCAGTTTCAGAACCCCTATTTTAGAGTGCAAAGTTTAGGCAGAACTGTTCTGACAATGAACCCTTATGTGCAAATGGTCCAGTTATGTTAGAATAGGTTATTTAAACAATGTATGTAACTTTCTTGTAGATCCACTATAGACTTGTTCGTAACTTTAGACACTAGTCTTTCTCCCCCTTTGTTATTGTTGTGAATAGTGCAGAAACCATGCTTTCCCTTTATATTAGACTTTTTCTTCTTTATAAAGTTAGAGTGAATCCAGTTATACCCCAAATGGGTGTATTGCGGGGTGGGGGAGATGAGTAACGATGCCATCTCCTTGTAAACTTCTGGCACTTAGGTCTTATTTTTATTTGGATAAGAATTATGTATTTTTATGTGATCTTGGTCAGTTTTGACCACTTCATTTTTTTTCTCATTTTTTTTTCATCTGTTTCCCACATCATACCTATCTTTTACCTTTCCTGGTCTGCCTTAACCTCGCCCCTCTCCTTTTATGCCCCAGGAGCAGTGAGTGGGGGGACTCAGATATACCACTCATAGATCTGGATCTAACAATGGCCTGAGCAATGATGCTATTCAGGCCTCTGTTTGACCTAAACATTCCATAAATTGTGTTTCTTGGAACATCAGTGGGGTGACTGACACAACAAAAAAGAATTATCACCCACTGAACCACTGAAACTAACACTAAAATAACTGAAAACAGATATTATCTTCCTACCAGAAACCTATTTTAATGACTTGGTGGCAAAGAAATGTAGGAGGAGGGTTGATGGGGGGGGGAAGGGGGAATCTCCTCTGAAGCCAAAGGTGTAGCAATATTGTTTCACAAAAGACTCAATTTACAAATTCTAGGTGTAAATAAAGATGAGGAAGGTAGATTTTTGCTGGTGAAAACTAAGATCTCTGACTCTGTGTATACTCTGATTATTATACATGGACCCAGAAAAGATGATCTAAGTTTTTTTATTTTTTTTCCAAATTAAGTAATATACCACAAGAACCAATCATCGTAACAGGAGATTTTAATAAGGAGTTGGACCCATTTTAGACAAGTTAGTGTGGCCCCCGTGTACAAAATCACATGCTAGAAATATTATAAAAGATTATATGGAAGAGGTAGGGTTAAAAGATCTATGGCAGTTGCAGAACCCTACAATGAAGGGTTTTACTCTTTTTTCCCTCCCCACATTCATGAATAGATTTCTTCAAATCAGGTGGACTCAGACTTGATTTCATTATTTAGCACTATTATGATCTCTGATCATGTACCAGTGATAATATATTTTCCCCCTCCTCAGACAAATTGGACTTGTAAAATATGGAGATTAAACTCCTCTCCTTTGAAAAATAAACATTTTCAAAACTACGTCACAGAAGAAATTTGGTTTTTCTTCAAAACAAATGACACCAAAGAGATCCCAACCCATCCTACAGGATACGCTAAAAGTTTTTATTAGGAGCAGGGTCAATTCTTACCTAGTGGATAGAAACAGGATTAGCCAGGCTCAGCTCTTGGAAATTCTGGTACAAATTAAAACTATGGATTTAAAGTGTGCAAAGTACCCCTTCCAAAGAAATCTTTAAAAAAGTAATCAGTCTTCAGTATGAAGTAAATATATTGACTTCATCTCAAGTTTATGTTCTTTTTAGACTCAAACATACTGAGCATCATGGGAGTGAACAGAGAAAATTCTTGCATACACATTTAAAAGAGAGAGCTCAAAAGTCCTGAATAGCATCAGAACAAGGGCAGATTACTACTTATCAAAAAGAGATCAGTGATCAATGCTTAAAATTCCAGCAGGTTCTTTCAATAATTATTCATCACCTGCCTCAGAAGAATGGAATAATTTTGTTAAAACTCTTAACCCCCCACAAATCTCAGACAAGTAGCAGACCAGAATGTCCTCTCCCTTGCAATCAGAAGAAATAATCAAGACCATGGAGGAAATAAATCTGGGCAAGACCTACGGTCCTGATGGCCTACGCATAGAATTCTATCAAAATCTTAAAGAAATTCTGCCTCCTAAGCTGTTACACATTTATGAAGATGCCTTAAAGAAAGTTACATTACCTCCTACTATGAACAAACCCCTAATTACTATACTACTTAAACTGGGCAAGTATGTGCAAAAATGTTACAGCCGTAGACCCAGCTCTTTAATCAATACTGCTATAAAAATACTTTCAAAAATATTGGTTAAGAGGTTTGAAAAGTAATGAATGATATGGTTCACCCCACGCAAGTGGGATTTGTTAAAAAGCATGGTTCAAATAACACGTCAGTTGATTAATGTTATGGCATTCCACCAACATTCTAGAAATTTCCATGAACTCATTTCATTCAGTGAAGAGAAAACTTTTGACAGAATGAACTGGAAATATCTGTTTCTTACCCTGCCTAAAGTTGGGTTGGGACCTTTATTCCATGGATAAAGCTGTTATTGTCCAACTCCAAGTCTTGCTTACCAACAATAGCACAATAACCCCTCTCCCTTTGATCTGTTTTGGGGAACTAATCAGAGGCCCTCACTCACCCTTCTTTTTCAATTTAGCATTAGAAACACTGACATTACTAATTAGGGAACACGAAGTATTCAAGGGATCAAAACAGGGTCTTAGGAGACAAAATCCTTCTACATGCAGATGACATCCTCCTATTTATTAAAAATTCAGATCAATCTATTCTAAATACCGTGCAAACAATACATGATTTTGGCAAATTCTCTGATTCCAAGATAAATTGGGATAATTCAGAAGTAAAAAAGAGCTCACTGGATTTGGTTGCAAGTGGCTCTCCTATAGGGACATTGAGTGGCAACTGTCACACCTCAGACATTGCAGCATCCTGTTCCCTAAGGAAACTAAAAACATGATCAAGATCAACCCAGCCCCAATAATCATGCAGTTAGCAAACGATTTAAATAGATGGCAGGCATTACCTCTCTTTGGGGGAAAAATAAGCAATTAAAATGAATGCCCTCCCCAAGATCCATTTTATTCTGAATTCCCTCCCTATCCATATGCCTACATTTTAATTTACCAAAATCAACAACATGTTCAGGTCCTTCTTGTGGGGTACTGGTAAGAAACCCAGAATTTTGTTACTAAGATTACTGTTCCCAATCAAAACAGGTGCTTTTAGATTTTCCAGCTTTAAACGTTACCATCAGGCAGTAATTCTTAGCTAAGTAGCATAGTGGCTCATTCCCTCATGCTGTAGAGCCCCAAATTAGCTCCAGCTGGAAACAGAATTGGTTGGTCCTTTCCCCATTTTCAATGAGCTGCACTTTGATTATTATCAATTCCCTAAAGAACAATTATCAACTATTGTGGCAGCTAGCAGTACTTGGCATACGATGTCCACTAAATTTAAAAATCACTTGCTTCTACATATAAAGGTCTCTATCGGAGATAACTCAAAACTCTGTAGAGCAGGCAACTGCATCATTTGGCTAGATTGCACTAGGAAAGGAATTTTGACCATGTGTGAATTTATTGAAAATGATACCTTCCTCCCTTTTACAATATGAAAAGAAACGTTCAGTGTAGGGACTAAGAAGGAACTGCAGTATATCCAACTCAACCATGCCATCTCACATCTGTTTGGCCTCGATGCCTGCACCCCAACCCATTGAACTACTTTCATTTCTCTAAATATTACCCAGTTTGCCAAGATTTACAGTAACATTATATGCAAACTTGGCCAGCAAATTTGAATTAAACATAGATTCCCTAAAAAAGAAATGAAAGGAGGAACTAGGCCAATCATTCTCTGCTAACCAAATTTTAGCCAGTGCTCAGAACTGTTCCTTGAACATCTATTTAAGATTAATCTAGCAGAAAAGCACATAGAGGGTGCATTGGACCTCCTCTCCAAAAGGTTCTGTTAAGTCACACAAATGTTGGCTCTATGATTCAGCAGGTGCAAACTTAACCCATATTCTCTGGGAATGCTTCTACCCCCATATGTTTTGGGAAGAACTTAATTGCTGAAGTATTTTTTTCCTATCAAATAAAATCATGTTATAAGTTAAATATATCATTTTAAACCTATTAAATGCTAATTGGAAGCTGAATAAATCTGAAAACCTTTCGCTAAGCAGAGCACTAATGATTGCTAAAGGACTACTACTACAAAAGTGGAAATCCATAAAGCCACCAAGAAGTGTGGTCTGGACCACAGACATCATAAACTTGGCCGTCATGGAAAAAATTGTATACTGTAATAGAAAGCCCCTTCAGAGATATGGGATCTCTGGAAGTATCTGAATGATCCTCCTATTAAATGCATGCCCCCCCAACTATCATTTCCTTGCATCCCTATCTCTATCACCCTCCTTTGAATTTTGCTTCTATTCTTTAGCTTAACTTAATATTCTTTCGCTAGTTGGATTTTATAAGCAAATGATGTTTCTTTGTAAATTGTATTATACAAATAAATGGTTTATATTTTAACCATTCATTCATATATAATGTTTCAAGTAAAGCCAAGGTTAGGTTGCAAATGACTAATATGCTTTAAGAATGTTATGTATTATGAGAAGATTATATATAGTTTGTTATGCTTGTTTTTCTGTATATATATTTTTAAAAAGTTAATAGAAAAAAATCTTGCTATAAGATTTTCATGAGTTTCACATGGACACTGAGAGCTCACTTCAGTGTTTCTATAAACTGACCACATTTTCAGATGAAGTCAACATTTGTACTCTTTCACACATGAAAGTATCTACTCTTTGTTTTTAGGTATTACCACAAACATGAATAAATTCACATTCACTTTCAGTCCAAATTATTTTATATTTTAGATTAAAGGAAACTATATATATCTGAAGTCTCCATGAGATAGTACAGTGAATGTGATTCACTTTGTAAGAGCAGCCATCATGAAGTAATGCAGTGAGTACCCTTGCAAGCTAGCTTGAAAGTCCATTTTTAAAGGTATAGGACATAGCAAACAGCCTTAAATTACCTAGCTACATACACCTGTTTTCTTTACCCACTGTTACACAGAGTATCTCAAAGTAACTGTACAATGATAGGGATAAGTAGCAACTCATCAGTAAAAATAGTCTGGAATCAGGGCCTCCAGGGGAGTCAGTCTCCAGGCAACCTAACGAGCATGGCTGGCCTTTAATAAGCTCCCTAATTGGTTGGAGGGTTCAGCAGACTGGCTCTTAACTCCAGAAGCAGCAGCAGGTCAGTGGCTGCACAAAGCATTTGTCTTGATTGTGATAGCTTCTGTGGCTGCTTGTTCCAAGTTCTGCTCCTATCTCAGCCCCAGCCTTGCCCATGTCTTGTCTCACTCCAGGTAACCTGGTTCTGACCCTTGGCTCTGATTCCTGAACCCACCTGTCAGGGCCATCCCTAGTGGGTGTGCGGGGCCCGGGACAACCCCCTCCATCCAGCCCAAGCCCTGCCCCCACTCCACCCCTTCCCCCCAAACCCCCACCCCTTCTCTTTCTGGCTTCTGCCCCCTCCCCCCAAGTGACTCTGGGAGCTGGTGGGGCGGAGCAGAGCAGGGCAGGCTGGGTCTGGGTCGCTTGCTTCTGCTGGCACCAGGCCCCTCTCTAGCCTCCCAGGCTACGCTGGACCCCGTGTCCTGAAGCATGGGGCCCCCAAAAGTGTGGGGCCCGGGGTGGTTGCCTCGGTCCCTCCTAGGGATAGGATGGCTCTGCCACCTGTGTCCCTGGGCTTTGGCCTCTGACTCCAGCTCTGATCTTGGGCTCTGACTGCTGGCTACTGGTGCGTGCTCTACCACTTGGCATGACTAATGACTGCAGCCTGTTTTTCTCATGTGCAATGACATGGCTGCTTACATAGGAGTATTTCTGCCAAATTACTTATTCTTTTTTCAGATCTAGGTATGCTTTTGTCCTACACAAAGTTCAATTCAAACTCACAGCATTAATTAAATAGGGAGAAAAGTGTTTGTTAGTGTTAGGCTTCTTTTGCAGAAGTAACACTGTACCTCAATTCATTTTATAGCTGGCCTAAAGCTTATATTCTATAAACTGCGTTGCAGGAATATAATTTTCCTCTCGTGAAGGTTGCTAGGCAACATCGCTCAAAATATTTTTGTTGACCACAGACATAGCTCTATGTGGTCTCATAAAGAAACATACATTTTCCATTTTAAAAAAAGAAAAGGAGGACTTGTGGCACCTTTGAGACTAACAAATTTATTTGAGCAGAAGCTTTCGTGAGCTACAGCTCACTTAATCGGATTTTGTTTCTTCAAAGTGGACAAATATTAACTTTAATTCAATCCACTTGGAAATAGAAGTAATAATTTTAAAAATAATGATGACATATTCTGTTCATATCTTTCTTTAATCTGCAGAGCCCTTCTGTAAACATACTGGGGGTGAACATTAATAAATAAGATGCACTATATGTGAATGAGCACTAATTCAGTTTAAGCTTATTGGCTTCTCTGTACTTTTTAATATTTTAAAACATGTTTTAGATGTTGGGGGAGAGGAAAACTTAGAAATAGAACATTTTGGCTTTATAAAGCTGTAATATCAACAAAAAATAGCCATGTTAGGAAAGGATTAGCTATTTCAGTGGTTAAAAGAAAGAAAACACTATTACAGCTGCCTTTACCCAGACTCTCCACAACTCAATGCTCCCATGTTCATAAAACCTAGATTAGAGACCAAAGGCTTGAGCCTGATCCTGTTGAAGGAAGTCTATGGCAAAAATCCAATGGAGATCAGTAAAATCAGAATTATGTCCCACGTTAGCACTAGCTCTAGAGTTGCTTCTTCAATAACTGATCAGTGACTCTTGTACCTGCATGACACTTGTTACTGGTTTCTGACTATTCCAAAAAGCAAATCCTTTTCTAACACATCCATTTTTTGTGATATAAATATTGTTGAATTGTTCATTTTCTTACCAGTAGTTGTTTTAAACATCGTAAATATTTTGACTCAATTTTTGGTTAGAAATAAGAATGACTCTATCCCAGAGTGATAACTACAACTTATAAAAAAAAATAAAGTGCATTTTCACAAGATTAGAACTCCATACTTTTGAAACATAAAACGGGCAATTTATCCATTAGATTATATTATCTTAGGTTAACATACATGACAACTGAGTGGTAGTACTTTTGCCATGGGATGCCTTGTATAGAATGCCATTAATGCAATGTTAATATATTGACATTAACTAAAAATAATTGAAAACGTAATATAAAGGTTAAGTGCAAAGTGCATTCCTTAGATTACACAAAAATTTTCATGCAAGCATAATTCAGTGAAAACTAGGCTTCCTATAACTTTGTGTGGTGCTTTCTTAACATACATCTGAGAATTCGCAGAACGTTTTAGCTCTACCCACTGCATTTCTCCGTACAGTTTTGACCTTTTCCAATTAGATTTTCTAACATCACATAGAAAACTCTATATTTGTAGAAAGTTTAACTATAAGCAAGCGCTTAAGTTCATCTCTGTTCAGCAAAGCACTTAACCACATGCTTAAGTCCCCATGACTTAAGCATGTGCTTAAGAGTTGTGCTGACTTGGAGCCTTAGGGTATGACTACACTGCACACTCACTTTGTTGGGTATAAATAGCAGTGCAGACAGTGAGGCACTGCTTAGATGAGTAGAGGAAAGACACTCCTGAATCCTGTTGTTCTATATCTGGATATGTGCATCCCCATCTACACTGCTATTTTTAGCAGAATAGCAGTGTCCCGCTGCTAGAATCTTTTCCGCTTCAGAGAAAGGCAGGAGGAGGCAATAAGGAAAATCTCCAGCAAGTTCCTGCTGCTGAGCCTTTTCCTGCTGCCTTCCCCCAGTCCCCCCAAACCTTTTACTGACATGAATAGCTACATACTGCAGTGTGTAGCTACATATACCCTACACTCCAACGCAAAAGGTATGGTATCTAGAGGTAGCCTTGGTGCAGTGTTGCTGTAAAAGTATTTGTGGAGAATCTGCTGTGTAAAGTGGTGAGGGAAATACACTGTGGTTTATTTACATATCCTGAGAATTAGCACTAGTGTTTTCTTTTCAAAACTTATGTTCAGTATGTCACTGAATGGGGAGTTACTTAAAACACTTGTAAAAAGATCAAATTGATTAAAGCATAAGAAGGATAAAACAGGAAATCTAGGCAGGTGTAAAAAGATAAGTGGCAGTTTTAAAGGAGTCAAAAAGTTTAACTGATATACATTTAATATATTTGATATGAGAGATGAAAGGAGAGTGGCTTGAAAAGGAAAATATCTAAATAGCAAGCTTTTTGCATCTGCTTTGATAAAAATAATTCTTAATGCATTAGAACCGCAGATGATTTGCAAGAGTAAATTTTACATTTTTGTATGGATATTTCAAAGGTTGCATGAAATTAAGTTTCTCCTCTGATCCATATCAATTTGTAAAGGTAGGCAATTCAGTTTGCTTCATGAAATATATTCTTATGAAGCATAACAAAATCCAATTTAGCAGTAAAATCCATTTAAATTAAAATCAAAGAGTAATCTTCATATGATTTGCTACTTGTACCATAATGATGAAATGAGATCAGATACCTATGATTACTTTTTGCCCCATTCAGCAGAAATTATCCACGGTAGGAAAGCTGCAGAAAGGTCACACATCTTGCTTTCTCACTCTGCCAAACTATTCAAGCAAGAAAATATGCTAGGACTGCTTTGGCTGAGATCTGCTTGTGTTTCCAGACCTGGTTGGAGGGATGAGTGGGGAAGAGCATTATCTGTAATATTTTTTTTTCTCTTTCCTGAAGAATTCCATTTTAAAACAATTAGAACCAATTTTTTTTTTTGCCTGATATGGTGGCAAGAAGCTACTTGATGATTTCTAAAATTAAATGAGGTCTGACCTACAGTATTTTCTATTTGAAGGCTTCATATGGCCAGTGCTGACATTCTCCAAGCAGGGGAACTTCAGCCCCTAATTTTCTAAAAGCCTGGACAACAGATTTTTTAAAAATGGATTTTTTAAAATTTTTTGCAACAAGATCCTTTTCATAAGAGATTGAGCAAAGTTTGGGAACTGATTCAGCAAAGTATTTAAGAATGTGCTTAACTTTAAGTGTGTAAATCATCAGTGGGACTATTTACGTTTAGAATTACATACGTGATTAGTACTTCCTGCATTAAGGTCTTAACAGGTGTCTGAGAAAACAATTGTGTCTGGTGAAACTGAACTCTAAAGCAAACATTATTTGTTTACTTTAACAGTGATGAATAAATATGAATGGATAAGCATAATATATTATAGCACTAGAAACACATTAATGCCAAGATATGTCCTCATATCTTCCACATGGGTTAAACTTACTGTTGGATCTTTCAGGGTGTTTGGGAATTTAGCTCTGAAACTTATGTAATGCCAATAAGAGACTTGCTGCTAAATCCCCATGCACAGCTTTACAATTTTACTCCTGCTCACAGTTAATCAGAAAGCAGTAAGTCAGGTGATTTGCTGTAGTGGGACCTTGCTTGGAGCCAGTTTAAGGAAGCAAAAGTTTTCAGCAGAAGCTGAAAGGATTAGTGAAGAGCCAGATTTAAGATTGTAAATGAAATTTATATGAAGGTTAAGGTGAAAGCAGAGCTAGAAAAGAGTAATGTCAAACAGCAGGAATAGGGGACTGCAAATCTGGGTTATCTGGCTGTGTGGTGCTTAATGTTAGAAACTAAGCTTTGCTAGCTGCAAAAATAATATTCATAATTGTAAATGTTTTGTTCTTAGAAGAGCAAAAAAGCAGCTCCCCCTACATAATCAAAAAAGGTCCCTATAGGTGATCAGAGTTCACCATTTTAATTTGTTTTCAATTTTAAAGACAGAATTGTCTTCATGTCTTTTTTAAATGCTGTTTTTTTTACAAAATGCAAATAATAGGCAAGAAAAGATATGCTACTGAAAATATATATGTAAATATATATGTAAAATAGTGTGTTATGTTAAGATATGTTGCCTATTATTGCAGTTAGAATGCATGTAATCCTATAAAACATGTTAGCATGCATATTGTTTTGTGTGGACTGATCCCTTCACCTGAGCACAGTCTTGTTGACTTCAGTGGGGCTCCATGTTTATGCAGATGTGTGGAGCAACTTGTAGGACTGGGACTTTAGCTGTTTTAATTTTATGAAATCAGTTAGAGATTCTATTATGATGTATACTGAGGAATGATTCTAACATATTAGACTAAGTTCACTTAGCATGTCTGCTGGCTAATGCCTACCGGAACTGTAACAGATGGCTCCAGTAGTGGAAAGTCCACCAGAGAACCAGATTACAGTGATAAAAACCTGTTCTTAAGCTGCAGGGCCATACAGCAGGTATGTACTGGCTCTATAGGGTGTCTGACCAGAGCCCTGAAGGATTGTGCTGATTCGTGGGGTCCTAGCTATGGATGTTTTATAACAGTGTAGTAGTAGTAGATTAACTTTACACCTTGAGTAGTCTCACTGATTTTCAGTGGGACTATTTGCAGAGTGAGGCACTGCACGCAGTAAGGAAAGGTGGCAAAATACGTCTGGCTGTTAGAAAGAGTAATGTGCTAATAAACAAGAAAATGGAAATTGGATTTGAGTGAACCTCAAAAGATTCATACTGAATATGCACCTGTAAAGAGCCACAGGTTTAGAAGCTGCTGTTGCAGGGTCCTGCACAGCTGACGACTCCACATGGCCATCCCACCAAACAATTATTAGAGGCCATCCCACCAAACAATTATTATTATTATTGCATGGTAGGCTAAACCATTGGAAGAGGCCAGACTACAGAACTCTGCAGCTACCTGATTGCTCCACACCAACTATTTAAACAAGGAAGTTGCCTCAGTAAGCTGGCTGAGCAACAGTGTGAAGTCTGGCTTACTAGTGATACATACCACATCTTTCACCCTGTCTGACTCCTGTCCTTGACCCTGGCCTGGTAATCAGTACTGATTCTTGCCTTTGTCTCCAGCCCAGTGGATGCTATTGGCCCAGCTGCCTATCCTCGTTTGCTTTCCCTGCCTCTTATCCAAAATATGTGAACCCCTTGGGTATGCAAAATTTGTCTACAGTCTGATCTGCATAGCTGACCCCATGTCTATGTGGAACCCAAGTTACCTCTGTGAGACTCTGCTTAGGCAGACCCATAAGTCCACAAGGAAACCCATTGAGTCAGTGGGGCTGCATATGAGTGTAGAGGTCTGTCTGTGAAGATTATTTAGTCAGATTTTGCAGTTTAGGGCCCCAATACTACAAGAACATGCTAAGAATCCCTTGGCTATGGATTCTTTTCATTTCCAACTGGGTCAAATGTACATTTTTTTTCTCCTCCACTCCAGGATTTTGGTAACCTCTATTCCAGGTATGTTTGGAACAACAACAACAACAAGACAGGCAAGATGGGAATGAAAAATAATGGTGGTGGGATGCAGAGAAAATTAATCCAACTTTGTTGATCCTGAAAATGGTTTGTTTTAAGTTCTGGGAGAAGTCTTAATGGAGTTGGGGAGTGAGTTTGTACTTTATCAAAATAGTTCCCATGTCTCTACTGAAAACATGAAAGAAAAAAATGAACTGAGATATAATAGTATCAGCTTAATCAAAGGGATTAGTTTTACAGCTTATCATGATGACCAATATTGTCTCATTGTTTTCTTATACGCTCCCATCTATCTGTCTGTATCTAGCTGGTGTATCTTATCTTATTAAAAAAAAGATGGAATTTAAATGGGAAAAGGTACAGAGAAGATGTAGTAGGATTACCAGGTGAATGGAGGGCTATTTTATGAGAGGAGAGGAGCTTGGCTTGTTTAGTCTAGCAAAAAGAGGGCTGAGAAAGAATATGATTATTCTCTGTTTAAACACATGGGGGTGGGGATGGAGTAAAATACCAGGGAGGGTAAAAAGTTATTTAAGCTAAAGAACAATGTTGGTACAGGAACAAATGGATATAAACCAACCAGAAACAAATTTAGGCTGGAAATTAGAAGAAGGATTCTCACCATCTGAGGGGTGAGGGTTTTTGGAACAGCCTCCCATTAGGAGTTGTGGAGGCAAACAACTTAGTTTGAAAAGAGAGGTGCACAAATTTGAGCAAAATTGTATGACAAAGTTGCTTGTGATGCTAAGGGACAGGGCTCACTTCTGATTTGTATAATATATCCTCATGCTTCAGAGTTTCAGCCACCATGAAAAGGCAGGAAGGGATTTTCTCCCCCTTTGTATTCTGAAAGGTTTTTATCTACTTCCCCTGAAGCATCAGAGATGGCTACAGCTGGAGATGGGGCACTGGGTGGGCCGGCTTTTGCTCACGTGCTGAGGGTCTAACTCAGGGTCTAACTATGTGGGTCAAGAAGGAATTTCCTTCAGACTGGCAGTGACCTGAGGTGATAGGGGTTACTTCCTTTTCAGGGTGTGAGTGCATGTCAGTAGTAAGGATTACCTGGATATATCTCATGTAATCTTTTCCCCGCTGTTGCGGGGGCCTTGAACATTGGTGCACCTCACTCCTTCCTATTCTCTGCCTATGGCACATAATAGTCTAGACTCCTGAGAGCTGTAGTATTTTTGTCTCATTTGGTTGTTGGGTTTAACGTGGGCGTGCTGGGTGCTATTGGTGGCCTCTTGTGTGATACCAAGTCAAATGCCATACAGAACTCTATGTATGTTAGCTAAACTTGTAACCTCATAAAAAACCCAAACAAAACAAACAAAAAAAAACCAAACCATGATATGAAGTTAGTTTGTCAGGATCTATTTTCCATAAACCCATGTTGATTTGTATTAATTACCCTCCTTTACTATATTATTAATTGAATCATGAATCAGCTGCTCTATGATCTTTCCTAGGATTGATGTCAGGCTGACCAGGCCTGTAATTACCTGGGTCATCCTGTTTACCCTTTTTAAATATTGCCACAATGCTAGCTTTCTTCCAGTCTTCTGGAACTTCCCCACTGCTCCAAGACTTTTAGACTAGTAGCTTTTGTTTAACATCATCCAGAGATACTAGTGGAATGGAAACATCATCCAGAGATACTAGTGGAATGGAAAGAGTGTTGTCAAAATATGATGAGGCTACATCATCTGTTTTTTCCTCAAATACAGAACAGAAATATTTATTTAACACTTCTGCCTCTTTTACATTATTATTGTTCATTCCACCATTTTCATCTAGTAATATCCAATACCATTCTTAGGATTCTTTTTTTTTTAACATTTTTAACAAACTCCTTCTTATTGTCCTTAACTCTGGTGGCCATAGCTTTCTTCTTGTGTCTCTTGGCTTTTCTAATCAATTTTCTACAATAACTTCTGATTTATATTAGTTATTATCAACATCGCCTTCCTTCCATTTGTTACATATTTTGATTTTTTTTTTACAGCTGCCCTCACTTCTCTAAACCAGCTAGTTTTTTTAACCAACACAGCCTTCTTTCTCTATTATGGCACTGGCCTTTTGGGAATCTAGTAAGGTGTTCTTAAATGATTACCAGTTATCATTCACATATTTCTGATTAAATTCTTCCTCCCAACTGATTTGGCTCAAAATTGTTTGTGAAATTGGCTCTGTTAAAACACTGAATATATATATACTACAGGTCTGGACTTTATTCTGCTTGCACCTTAGAAATGTGATCAAATCATAATAATTTGTAGCCTAAGCTACCGTTAACTTTTAGTTCTGTGATCAGTTCCTCTTCATCTGTTAGGACAAAATCTAATATAGGATTCCCCCATGTTGGCTGCAACATCTTTGTGAGTCAGGAAATTGTCATCTATGATGTTTAGAAATTCCAAAGATGTTTTAGTACTGGCAGTATGAGACCTCTAATATATGACACTCAGATTGAAGTATTTGATAGGTTTGTAAGAAAGTGGTTATCGTGTTCCCTAGTGTGATTTGGTAGTCTGTAGCAGACACCAACTAATACCCCATCTCGTGGTTTACCTGTTAGGATATTGATCCATAATTATTTAAGATTATTTTCTTCCGAGTTATCAGTGATTTGGAAACAGGTAATGCTATTTTTGACATAGATTGCCACTCCCTCTCTCATTTTGCCCATTTGGTCCTTCCTAAATAAGTGATAACCATTGATTTATAACATTCCAGTAGTGTGAACCATCTCACCAGGTTTCAGTAATACATTCTAGATCAGCGGTTCTCAAACTTTAGCAACCCGAGGACCCCCATTATGATTTAATTTTTCTTGCAGACCCCCAAGCCCCTCACTCAGCCCCAGGCCCTGCCCTTGCTCCACTCCTTCCCCCAAGGCCCTACCTCCATCCCACATTTTCCTGCCCCCACTCTACTTGTGTCCCTCCTCTTCCCCACCTCTTTCTTCCCTCTCCCCAGAGCGTGCCCCATCCCAACTCCTCCCCCTCTCTCCCAGCGCCTCCTGCATGCAGGGGAACAGCTGTTCCCTGGCATCCAGGAGGCACTGGGAGGGAGGGGGACAAGTTGATCAGCAGGGCCCACTAACCCCCTGGAGTACCCTCACAGACCCCCGGGGTCCACAGACCCCAGTTTGAGAAATTTGATCTAGATCAAATTTATAACTGATCAATTACATTTCCTCTTGTTTGTTATCTGGCTCCTAATATTGATGTATAGACAATTAAATAATTTCTTCTCCATGTCCTTTGCTTCACTGATTAACTTTTGTTCTCAACATTTGATTTTGTCTTGAGTGCTCATATCTTCCTTCTTTTTACCCTTCCCTTTTGCTTTTAGTTTAAACCGCTTCTGACTACCCTATCTCACCTGTCCCCGAGGAATTTGAGCCCTCTTCTTCTGAGGTGGAAGCCATCGAAACTATATAGCCCCTATCACCACAGAAACCAAAACCTTCCTCCCTATGATTCACTTTCAGAATCTTCTGCCTTCTGTCTTTTCTTAGGGGACAGGAAAGATCTCAGAAAAGATTGTTTGCACATTTTTCTTCACCAAGCTTCCAAGTTCCATGAAATATCTACTCTCTGTGAGATATCCCATGATATGATGTCATTAGTCCATCACTAATGGATCCTTGCCTGTTGACTTCAGAAGCCCATCTAATCTTAGAGTGACATCTAGTGTCTTAGCTTCAGGAAGGCAGCACACTGTACTGTTGTTCACCTGTCCCATGCAGAATGTTCTGTCAGTTCTTCTGAGTATTGAATCTCCAACAAGGATAATCTCCCTACCTTGAAGGGTTGAAGAGCCCTTTGTGAGTAAGCTTGATTTTTCTTACCAATTGGGTCGAACTGCCATCCACATGTGTGTCCTGTACATCTTTCCATTCCCTTGCACTTGCTGGATCTTGAGAGCTATCTTTCATAGTTTCCATACTGAGGTGCTGGTATCAATGTGAAACTTCAAGCTGTGTGGAATTCTGCCTACTTCACTTTTCTTCTCTCTTGTGGCCACAGTCCGCCTATTCTTGTCTGTCTCTGGTCAAGTGGAAAGTTGCTATGATCTCTTGCCTTGGGTGGTTAGGAATCGCCAGGCCTCCTCTTTGACTTCTCTTCTCACTAGTGGCCACACAGAGCTCATGGCATTGGGGTTGGGGGCACACAGAGCCACTGGCATGAGGGAGGAGGTGGGGTGGGTTGCCAGGAGTCCCTGAGATAAAGGGGGATGGGAGGGTGGCACACAGGGATCTTGTGAGGGGGTAGAGATGGAGGAATGCAAGGAGTCCCTGCTGTGTACAATGAGCTCAGCTGACAAACTATGAACTATGCAATCCTATAGCTTAATTAAATAGCTCCAAAAGCTTACAAAATGAAGTATTTAACAAAGATATAGTATATGAGAAGAAGGATGGGCTTGTGGTAAAGGCATTGGTCTGGGTCTTGAGAAATCTGGGTTCAATGCCTAGCTTTGCCACAGACTTCCTGAATGACCTTCAACAAGTCAATTAGTTCCCAATCCAGCAAAGGAGGTGTTTAACTGTAAGAATATGACTGATTCCTATGACTTCAGTTAGTTAATGCACTGTTTGAGTAAATGTCCTGTTTCAGGGAAACATCACTTTTCAGGAGAGCAGTTAAGAACATACTTAACTAAGCACCGTGGGGTTTAAGCACGTGATTAAACATGCTAAAAAGCTTTCCTGAAATGGAGCCGAAATGCTTTGCAGTACTAGAACCTTAATCTTTTCGTGCCTTACTCTTCTGTCCGTAAAAGATGGATAATAATAGTTCTTACCTTGCCTGGGTTTGTATGAGCAACTAAAAGAGCAACTAAAAGAGTATGTGTACCATATAAGTGCTTTTCGCATGCACAGTTGATCATTCACAGAATTCTTTTTCTAGGTGCTATGTGGATCAAGTGATGTGTAATGGAAGAAATCTCAAGAAATGTAGCCAAATGAAGGGAAATTTCACTACAGTGCATTCATTCATGTGTACAGAACCTTGAATGTTAAAGTTATTGTGTTACCGGTGTTCTTTTTAGTCTAGAGAAAAGAGGGAGTAAAACAGCTCAGGTCAGTTAATGGCTAACACCACTAGCAACAATTCATATGCTGTATAAATCCTAAGATCATGCCACAGATTCTTAATTGCCAGCTAGTAGGTTTTTAGGCTCTTGCTGGTACAGGCAGCATCAAGAATGTCCCTAGAACTTGTAGAAAGGCTCATAATGAACTCCCTAATGGTTTGTTCAGAAAAATATATTCACAGAATTTAAAATAAGGGCCGCTTTAATTGCCTGGTTTTGCACAATAAAAATGGCAAGAGAGTAAATACCCATTAACAATAAACACTCTTTTATTGGGGAAGGAAATTTTAACTCTGTTTTCAGCTGCTTTGAGCATCATAACAAAATGAGTTATGAAGCAAAATTTAGAACATGGTTTTGCATGTTATTGTTAGCGATGAGTGAGGTAACTATTAGATATGGTGAAAATGCTCTTTCTTTACTGTTTTAAGGGTTGAGAATAAAATTTGTTTCCCCTCAACCTGAACATTTTGCAAAAACAGATTCAATACAATCCATATGTTTCTGAAATTACATCAAAATTGACTAATCAGCAAAGAAGCTGTAAACCCAGTTTTCTTTTGAGGTTTGGGGAGTGAGAAGATTGTGGAAAGGGAGGTGGATGCATTTGTTTGAAACTGAGATGGCAAAGATCTCTATTTTTTCTCAATGAATAATTTTGACATTTGACCCTGGTCCCACTGAAATCAATGGGAACCCTGATATTGAGTTTAGTGGAAGTAGAATTTGTTCCTGATTACTGTATAGACTTTACATACATGCAGGAATCATCTCACCACAACCAAAACAGAACCATCTCTAAGGAGGAATGAAACAACTATTGAATAATATACAGTATACAATAATATACAATACAATGATTTGTGGAAAGAAATGAAGAAGGTATCAAATGGAAATTACAGGAAGAATTTAGGTAGGATTTTGCTAAAGACACTATAGTTAACACAGCTATGCTATCAGAGTGCCATGCCACCCTCATTGTATAGGCTACTTCTTTCCTAGATGTGTGCAAGGATCTCTCCTCAGATACCCCCACAGCACTGTTCTCTTTTGCATCCAAGCACACCATTCTCACAATGGGAGCCTTCTTTCTCTTGGGCCACATGGTAAGCGGTCTCAGACTTGTCAGACAGTATATGACAGGATCCTCAACTGAAACAGCTTCCGAAGTTGAAACACAGATCGGAATATCCAAATTAAACAATAACAAATTATCCTTGTGAAGTTGTACACAAGTTCACAGAAAGATGTCTCCACAGAGGATATTGTTTTTAAACTTTAAGTTTCCCAACAAGAGAAAGGAGGAATGGTGAGTCTGGATGCACAAAGAATGAAAATCAACAAGTAGCCAATTTTCCTTTCCGTTTCCTTTCAAAGCTCTTCATTCTTATGGTGGGATTTAAACATTAGGTTTAATAAAACATCTATATTTTTGTGTATAAAAGGCCTGATCCACTGAAGTCAGTAGAAAGATTCCCATTGATTTGAATGGGCTTTGGATGGGGTCAGTTATTATCAAAGTGCTTTTCAGGTGATGCTGCTTGTAGCCACATCTGCCAAATACCTCCTCCACCAGGGGGAGGAGGGGAGGAATTTGATTCTATCCTGATTAAGCAATCTGATTCCTATGCAGCCAAAGAGAGGGAAAACCCTTGCCAGAGGAATGGCCAGTTTGTGTTCAAAGAAGAAAAAAGAAACAAGGAACACAAATTTTCTATCCCACTTCCAGGGACTTCGCAGAATATTGTGTGCCTGCATACGTGTGCATGCACCAGAGTAACCAGCATCATCTTTCTCGCTTCCCCATCCTAAACACAAATGCTTGTAAAATTGCAGGATGCTTTGTCACTTGTTTGCAGCACCATCATGGTTGGGACTGTTACAGGGTAGGTTCTAGAGAGGAAACTCTCTATTTGGAATTTGAAATTTGAAACAAGTGAAAGCTCAGAAGCATTAGCAGCACTTGATAGAAAAAGAAACAGGGGTGAAGGAAAATACAAGCGGAAGCTTGAATTGCTCTACAGACTCCTCCATCATACTGACTACGTGCTTAGAACTTTCCCAACTAAGCAGCCCTCTCACCCACAGTAAAAAAATTTGTGTAGTAACATAAAAAGAAAAATGTTCAGTCTGTTTATGTGATATTTTTAGTATCTTCCTTTTCGCTACTGCCAGGTGACTTGCCTCCTTTGCTCAAAGGACAAGTAAAAAGAAATATGCAAACCAAATGAAGCATCACAATGAATTTGAACATTTGACATTGCGCTCCACCTCCACCGCAGACTGTGGATTTTTTCCTAATGCAACTGGGAAACATGTCCTAGATAGAAAGTTTTCACATGAACTGCATTGGATACATTTTTATTCAATCTGATGAGAAAGCAAAAAGAGAGAGTCAATTTTTCTGGTTTCCCACTGTGTGAATGTGCTTGCACAACTCTACTCATTAAGTAGTGTGACAAGATGGCTGATGTTCCTATGGTAGGTCCTGCGCTTTTCTTGGTTGGGGAGCTAAGACACCATCCTTTGCCCCTGCTTTTGGGTACCGAAGGCCCCGCTAGTGGCCCGGGAAGGTGGTAGAGGAGGGAAGCGGGGGAGGGGTCTGAGTCCCAACCCCTCTCAATCCCTGTGGGTTTCCTACCCTCTTCCCCCTTGAGTGGGGTTACCCTCGGTCCTTAGACGCTGGGGGAAGGAGTCTCATCCCCAGCCCTCCTTATGTCACTGTCCATCTTTGCCACTTTAAACACCCGGGGCTGTAGGTTGGGTCTCTGCAGGTGCCAGGTGCTCTCCTTCCTTCGGGAGGCGGGAAATTCAGTTATTTTCCTGCAGGAGACTCACATGGACCCAGCCGCCGAAGCGAGCTGGCGGCTGGAGTGGGGAGACAGAGTCTACTTTAGCCGCCTTTCAGCCCGTCAGGCCAGGGTGGTGACCCTGTTCTCCCCGCACCTACAGCTCGAGGTGCTGGGGATTACCGAGGTCGTGCCGGGTCGCCTGCTGCATCTCCGGGTTCGGGTGGAGGGGCAGACTTTGCATCTTGTCAACATCTATGCCCTGGCATGTGGCCCAGAGCGAGCATGTTTCTTTCAGCAGGTATCCACCTTCCTTGGTTCTTTGGATCCTCGCGAGTGCCTGGTCCTGGGCGGTGATTTCAACCTCACCCTCGAGGAGCGGGACCGCATGGGGATTGAGCCAAGCCTGGCTGCCGTAGACATCCTCAGAGAGATCGTAGCCCATCACTCCCTGGTGGACATCTGGCGCGGCCACCACACAGACAATGACTCTACATTCACTTTTGTCTGGGTGGCGGAACAACGGTTGAGCCACTCCCGGTTGGATCGCATCTGCTTCTCTCAATGTATCTTTCACAGGCCCACTCTTCCAGGGTCGGCCAGCCCCGTTCTCGGACCACCATTTGGTGGTCGTGACAGCCTCTCTTTCTTACTGGCATTTCAATAACAGCCTACTGGAGGATGTGGGATTTGTGGTGTCGTTCCAGGAGTTCTGGCTGGCCTGGCGGGAACAGAGGCATGCCTTTCCCTCAGCATGGCGGTGGTGGGATGTGGGGAAAGTGCGCGTCCAGCTCTTCTGTCGTAGCCATGCCCGGGGTGCCAGCCGGTGGAGGGATGTGGTGATAGAGCATCTAGAGCAGGAGGTATTGGAGCTGGAGAGGCGTCTGGCCACCAGCCCCGGTGATCCAACCTTCTGTGGAGCGTATTGGGAGAAGCGGGAGGAGCTCTGGGCCCTCAACGATCTTCGGGCCCAGGGTGCCTTTGTTCGAACCCGCATCCACTTCCTGCCGGGGATGGATCGTGGCTCCCGCTTCTTTTATGCCCTGGAGAAGAAGGGGTGGCGAAAAAGCACATCCTCTGCCTCTTGGCAGAGGACGGGGCTCCTGTCACGGATCCGGTGGAGATGCACGAGAGGGCCAGGGCCTTCTACACTGGCCTTTTCTCCCTGGATTCAACTCCGCTGATGCCTGCGGAGTGCTTGGGACGGACTCCCAACGGTCTGCACAGGCGACCGGGACCGGCTGGAGCTGCCTCTCACTCTGGACGAATTTTTGGAGGCTCTGTGTCTCATGTCCACCAATAAATCTCCGGGCATGGACAGGCTGACCGGGGAGTTCTACCACGTGTTCTGGGACATCCTCAGCCCGGACCTTGCCACCATCTGGGCCAAGTCTTTGGAGAGCGGGGTTCTCCCTCTGTCAGGCAGGCGAGCGGTGCTTGCCCTGCTGTCGAAGAAGGGGGATCTCTGGAATTGGCATCCCGTCTTGCTCATCAGCCCGGACTATAAGGTTGTGGCAAAGGCCATCTCGCTGTGGCTGCGGTCCATGCTGGCGGATGTGGTCCATCCTGACCAGACCTACACCGTCCCGGGCTGTACCATCTTTAATAATCTTTATCTGGTCTGGGATCTCTTGGAGCTTGGGTGTAGGGATGGTCTGTCCCTCCTGTCCTTGCCCTCCTGTCCTTGGATCAGGCAAAGACGTTCGACCGGATGGACCATGGGTATCTCCTGGGCACTCTGAGGGCATTTGGCTTCAGGCCCGGATTGTGGGGTTTCTCCAGGTGCTGTACGCCTCCACGGAGTGTCTGGTCAGGCTCAACTGGACCCTGACCATACCTGTCAGCTTCGGGTGAGGGATGCATCAAGGCTGCCCGCTGTCAGGTCAGCTGTACGCCCTGGCCATTGAGTCCTTCCTTTGTCTCCTTCCAAGAGGTTGACGGGGTTGGTGCTGCATGAACCAGAGGTACAGCTGGTCCTGGCAGTGTACGCCGCCGACGTGCTCCTCATGGTCCAGGACCCGGATGACCCGGTGCAGGCGGAGGCTTGTCAAGCTGTTTACTCAGCGGCCTCCTCCTCCCGGGTCAAGTGGGTCAAGAGCTCTGGGCTGGTGGTCGGGGCCGAGTGGCTAGCGAGCTCCCTCCCACCCGTGCTTCAGGCCATCGGGTGGAGCATGGGTCTGCTGCTCTATCTTGGGGTTTACCTTTCTGCCATACATCCATCTCCACGGGAGAACTGGCACGGTTTAGAGGGCAGGGTGACTGGGCGGTTGCGGGGCTGGACAGGACTGCTCCGGTGCCTCTCCCTCTGGGGGGAAGCGCTGGTGCTTAACCAACTGGTCCTGTCCATGCTCTGGCACCGACTCAACACCCTGTGCCCGCCCCTGGTGTTCCTGGCCAATCTCCGGAGGCTGGTTCTGGAGTTTTTTTGGCCAGGACTGCACTGGGTCTCTGCAGGGGTTCTCCATCTCCTTCTGGAGGAGGGAGGACAGGGCCTGACATGTATGCACACACAGGTCCATGTCTTCCGCCTCCAGGCCCTGCAGAGGCTCCTTTATAGTGCGGGTGGCTCGGCATGGAGCATATTGGCACATGCCTTCCTCCGCCACCTCCGTGGGCTCTGATACAACCGGCAGCTCTTTTTTCTCCATCCGAGAAGTCTTCCGTGAGACCTCTCCAAGCTGCCAGTTTTCTACCAGGACCTCCTCTGGGCCTGGAGGCTAGTTTCAGCAACCAGGTCCATGGCGGCCACTGAAGGGGTAGATATCCTCGCGGAGCCCCTGCTACACAATTCCCATCTTTGTGTGCAGGTGGTAGAGTTTTTCTCCAAGCGGGTCCTGCAAGAGGGTGCACCCCGCCTGCCC
This sequence comes from Lepidochelys olivacea, assembly GCF_965140295.1. Taxonomy (NCBI): domain Eukaryota; kingdom Metazoa; phylum Chordata; order Testudines; family Cheloniidae; genus Lepidochelys; species Lepidochelys olivacea. Next base: position 275,866,297 of record NC_140411.1, read on the forward strand.
CTCACTCCAGGCCCTCCGGATCTTTCCATCGGCTCCCTGCCCTGTGGCCTTCCTGGCCTCCCCTTCCTTGTACCTCAAGCCAGCTGCACACTATGCAGCCGGTTTGTTTCCAAACCGTGCCAAGGGACCATCTATATGCGCTCGTGCTGCACACGCTTCATTACCCCACTCTCGTGTCCCACCCTGATACTAAGTGGCGGGACCTTTTAACAGCAGTGGAGGGTGGGGAACCCCGGTGGGCCAGTTTATATTCTGTCTTAGTCTCGCGGCCCGCCAGGGATATCAGCTGGCGGCTCCTGCATGGAGCTGTGAGCATGGGCGTGTACTTGGCGCAGTTCACCTCCATCTCTGAAGCCTGTCCCTTTTGTGGCATGAGGGAGACCCTGGCGCATGTGTACCTTCAGTGCGCCAGGCTGCAGTTCCTCTTCTGGCTTCTCCAGTACCTCTTATTGAGGTTCTGTCTGCACTTTTCCCCGCACTTGTTTATTTACGCACACCCAATTCAAGGTCCCAGTAACTCATGGGACCACCTCGTCAACCTCCTTCTAGCAATGGCCAAGGTGGCCATTCGTAACACTGGGGAGAAAAGGTTGGGAGGGTAGGGGGATGGGGGGCTGCAACAGTGGGGCTGTGTTTCGTTCCTTTATCTGTTTATGTGTCCGGGCAGAGTTCCTCTGGGCAGTGTCCGCCAGTCCTCTTGACACCTTTGAGGAGCAGTGGGCGCTGTCTGGGGTTCTCTGCTCGGTGTTCCCTTCTGGTTCCCTAGTTTTGGCCCTTTGACCCCCACGCCTGTTCCTGTTATTGCATTTGTTGTCCCCCGAACTCAGTTGGGTTCTGGGTTTAGTAGCCCCCCACTAGGCTGGGGGAGGGGCTTTTAGCAGTGGGCGAGCTAGCCCACATCCCAGTGCTCAATAAGACCACTCTACCATCTCTCCCTGGCCCTCCAGTATCACAGTAGCCAGATATTAGTTCATTGAGGGAACCATTTCATTTCCCCTAAAATGCAGAGTGGGGCACCTGAATTGTTTGAAGCATCCAACATAAATAAACTAATTTAAAATACTTCTAGGCAGTTTATATTAGAAGAAGAACAACAACAAAGAAGTATGGTTTCCCCGTGACTGACAGATCTGAGGATTTGATAAGGCACTCACTTTTATTTAATGTCCTAACCAATTCTGGTTTGCATTAGTCACCTAAGCATAAACACACCTTTTCCATTTATTATTACTTAAAGTTAAATAAACCTTTCATTTGCCTTTGTAAAGAATGACAACGTGTGCAAGAAAAGTAGAGAATACATTAACTTTGCTCTTAGCAATTCCTCATTCAAAACTGTTTTGTGAATTTTCAGAATGCTAACTAATCCAGGGAACATGCAAAGTCAAATGACCTTCCCTTGTTTATAACCTGACTCATCTGGATGCTACACCTGTTCTAATGTTGTGACTACATCTCAGTTTTGATGATCATTTCAGGTTTATTTGGGGTTGTTTTTAAAAAATCAGCAAATGAAGCCAAATAATTTTAAAATGAAATTGAACTACAGCTCCAAGTAGAAGGATTTCAAACTGAGTACATCTTGTGTATCCTTGTAACTCTACAGCTTCAAAACAATACATAATTGTGTGATATAAAATGTTTTGCTCAGTGGGAATTACTTATGTGACTAAGGTGAGTAGGATTTGGCTTGAAATCAGGGAGAGATTCAATTTTTGCTCCCTTGGTAGAGTAACTGATTATGGGCCAGGGCAACTGGGTTGTATTGGCTTATCTGTCTGTGTGCACTCATTGCCATGTTTTCTGAAGTTCTTATATATTCTAAAAGTAAGCGCACGAAAGGATCTATGTTTCTCCCTGTACACCCATCATTGTGGAGTTTTTGGTTTGCTTGGTGGTTTTTGTTGTTGTGGAAAGCCCTTGTGAAAAAAATGGATTTTGCATTCTGATCTGAAGGTTGAGACTTGTCATGGTTCTAATGTCTTCTGTCAGTGGGTTGCACAGTGGTAGCCAGTTACCCAGAAAACCCAGTCAGTGGTCTTCAGTTGGCATACTTAATAGCATAAGCAGCATAAATTTGCTTTATATGACAGTTTTATTTCAGCATCTTTCCAAAAATAAAATTTTGAGCCTCAACTGATATAAATCAACATTTAATTCAGTGAAGCTACATCTATTTAGGATGGAAAATCTGAGCCTTTATTGGGATGTGACTGGGCGGATAGATCTTTTGGGGAAGGGATCCTGAAGTTCTGCCATACCCCATCTCAGAGGTACCCTGAGAAGAAGGCCTTACCAAATCAACCAATGACCTTCGATTCCAGGGTTTCGTTACCTGCTCAGGGAGGCACCATTAGTGAGCCAGTAATTGGATTGCACTCCGGTTTGCATACTGACATCTGGGCTGCGTGAGTGGTGCAAAGGCTCTGGAACGCAGTCAGATCTGTTCAGCTCAGAATTCACTTGGCACAGGAAAGCTTTTCATCCCTTTCCCCACTCCCCAAACTCAGCTTGTTGCAGAATTCGGTCCAGAAAGAGGGCTAACCAGGAAGGATAATTCCTGGATAAGGGAGCCACTAAAGATCATCAGTAACACGGTAATGCTAAAAACGATCAGATCTGTACAAATTTTAGTGAGAATGTTAATTCCTGCAAGGGTTAACTTTCTGCAGCAAGGTGAAAGCAAAGAGATTACAAATGGCCACTCTGCTATGATAACTAATATGTTCAAATCTGGACACTATAATGAACTACATAATCACATCTTAAAGCAATGGGACTACTCATTTGAGCAAGACCTGAGGGATCTGGCCCCTAGTTAATTGCTATGATGAAGCAGTAGCTATAGAAATCTGTAATATAATGTTCTGACAGTCCCTTTATTAAAGTTCTATAGAAGCCAGAGGCAAAACTCCAATTGACTTTACTGGGAGCAGGAGCAGGTCCTATGGGCTTTAATGCTCAAACTTTGGCTTCTCATGTCCTTGTTCGTTATTTCTATCTTTTAATCTTCTACTTATATATATATATATACTTGTTTTCTGTGTGAAGGAGATGAGAACTTTGTGCCTCTAACTTCCTGAGTGCCTGCCTGTGAACTAGAACTTTCTGTACTTCAAAAATAAGCTTTGGGTGGGCTGCTTCGTGACTCTGGACACCACAGCATACATCAGTAACAATGGTATGCCCTCTAATTGACGGAAGGCCATTTTAGCCAAAATAAAACAGGATGGTAGCTTTTATCTTTTTTTGTGTATTTTCATGGGTAAATGTTTTCTCCAGGAGTCAGCCTGGAGAAAAGTAGCTTTTGACCTTGGGTGAAAAAATGATGAAACTTACGTCCAAGAAGCACAGAGGCATGTAAAACTAAAAGTGTTTGGAGAGTGATGTACTCTGTGTTCCATCTCTATATAAACATGAGTTCCATTTTCTCTCTCTCTCTCTCTCTCTCTCCCTCCCCCACCCATCTGCCCCCTGCCATGGATCAGTCAGCACCTCTACCTTTACCAGCAGCATATCCTTTCATCATAAACCCCTTTAAAAAGTACTGGGAAATGGTATGTTTCCTCCACCAGAATCTAAAAGTAAGAGTACCAAAGATTTGCTGAATAGAACAATTATTGAATGCGGTGTATAGAGGAGAGGAGATTCACAAATGGAAAAAATGTGCACAGTAGAAAATCGGGAGGAAAAAGATCCGGCATTGGTTGAAAGCTTGTTTACGTAATGCTAATTTCCTCAGAGCACACTGCACTATACTTCTCCATTGCGCTTAAAAAAGAAGGAATTTCCCCATAACCACCATAATAACACCTGCTGATCAACAAACTTTTCTCATACATATTTTTAATTATATTTAGTTTTTATATTGTATATATTTATGAGAAATATAAATCCACTGTAGAGAACAGTAGCCTGTGGCGATCATCTGTCCAGATGAGACTGTCAAGTGAGAAAGTGCACCACACAGACAGTAATAACAAATAGACTGTATTAATGTTATTGGGTATCCTGGCTTTCTTCTGTGAATTTAAATAGCTCTGGTTTCCAATGCCTTTGGCAACCCAGTGAGCCTGAACAGTTCAGGCATATTCTGTTTTGCAAACAATATTCTTTGTTTGTATTGCAAGTTCTTTATCTAAAAATACAGTATGTATATGGGTAGATGTTTATGTCGTTGGTTGGCTAAGCTTCCTTCTCTGGAGTTCTAGTCTAACCGTAGGCAGTATTTTAGCCCAAGGACACTTACAAAGCTGTATTTTCTCATGATTCCCTAACACAATATCTTTCATCAGCCATGAACTTTTACCAAAACATTTTTCATCTAAATGCATGAAAAGTAATTGCACTTCAAATAAGAGTCAATTTCAACGTAAAATAACCAAAAGAACTTATAGCACTTCAGTAACTGGAAAGGAAAGTAAATATTCTTATTTTGTGTGTCATTACATATTATGTTTTTGCATGATTGCTTTCCACCTTGATGCTGTCAAGAGTTGATTTTATATGCTCCCTTTTACTGTTGGTTTCTCAACAAGGTTTGTAGGGGGGTTTCTTAATGACTGTCAAGGTTCCTCCCCCACTCTGAACTCTAGGGTACAGATGTGGGGACCTGCATGAAAAACCTCCTAAGCTTATCTTTACCAGCTTAGGTCAAAACTTCCCCAAGGTACAAAATATTACCCCCGTTATCCTTGGACTGGCCGCTACCACCACCAAACTAATACTGGTTACTGGGGAAGAGCTGTTTGGACGCGTCCTTCCCCCCAAAATACTTCCCAAAACCTTGCACCCCACTTCCTGGACAAGGTTTGGTAAAAAGCCTCACCAATTTGCCTAGGTGACTACAGACCCAGACCCTTGGATCTTAAGAACAATGAACAATCCTCCCAACACTTGCAGACCCCCACTTTCCTGGGAAATGTTGGATAAAAAGCCTCACCAATTTGCATAGGTGACCACAGACCCAAACCCTTGGATCTGAGAACAATGAAAAAGCATTCAGTGTTTTACAAGAAGACTTTTAATAAAAAATAGAAGTAAATAGAAATAAAGAAATCCCCCCTGTAAAATCAGGATGGTAGATATCTTACAGGGTAATTAGATTCAAAAACATAGAGAACCCCTCTAGGCAAAACCTTAAGTTACAAAAAAGATACACAGACAGAAATGTTATTCTATTCAGCACAATTCTTTTCTCAGCCATTTAAAGAAATCATAATCTAACACATACCTAGCTAGATTACTTACTAAAAGTTCTAAGACTCCATTCCTGTTCTGTCCCCGGCCAAGACGACTACAGACAGACACAGACCCTTTGTTTCTCTCCCTCCTCCCAGCTTTTGAAAGTATCTTGTCTCCTCATTGGTCATTTTGGTCAGGTGCCAGCGAGGTTACCTTTAGCTTCTTAACCCTTTACAGGTGAGAGGAGCTTTCCCCTGGCCAGGAGGGATTTCAAAGGGGTTTACCCTTCCCTTTATATTTATGACAATGGCCAAATACATATATTTTAAACAATTAAGCAGGGATATTTGACTATTAAAATATGTGCTCAGGATGTACAACAAGATGACAGTGAAGCTTGAACTTCTCTATGGTACTACAGGTAACTACATTATTTTTAAGGAAGTAAAAATGCAATGGTCAGTCCCTGTATGTGTCTTATTCACTGTGCACTATGTGTAGTCCCAGAATCGCTGGAGAGAGGTGTACCAAAGAGAAGCCAGAGATATCTATTCATTCAGATTTTTGCGTATTTCCTATGGGACAGAGGCTCTCAAAGGAGAGATTCAGTGTCTTTCTCCACTTTTCCCAGTCTGTCAGTGGTTAAGACTAAGCTTTGGAAGCTATTTTGGATGGTTATGGCCCTTGGCTATTTAAACTGGAAACAAAGATGGAGTCAACTAAAGGTTGTATTAAGATCTTGGAGGGGAAAATGATGGGTCTTCAATAACAAGGAAAAAGCTCAAAGTCCTGTCCTCACCAATTATAGTGATTATACACACTGGAAAATATTTTAGCAGCAGGATCTTTCAAGTGTTTTGTTTATATAAAATGAAATTACATGATAATCCTTGCTATGTATCAAGAAATCTCTTTGGCAGGAAATATCTCACCTACCCCTTTGTATTTTAAAGGTCAGAATTTGGCCAATTTGGGGGGCTGGAAAAATGGGTGCCCTACCCCCAGCAGACAAGTGTCTGTGCCCAAGCGCTGGGTGGGACATGGCAAGACCCAGGCCCCAACACCACTCTGCTCCCCAGCATCAATGCCAGGCTGGCAGGGCGAGGAAAGACCTAGGGCCCCGATCCTGGTCCCCTGCAGAAGCATGGAGTAGCAGAGGAAGTCCCAGCACCTGGACACCTCATGCAGCCCCAGAACTGGAGGAGCTCTGGCTCCCTGCTGCGGCCTCAGGGCTGGGGGAGCTCTCACTCCCTGCTGCGGCCCTGGAGTCCTGGCAGAGGGTGGGGCAGTAGGCGGGGCCACAGGCAGAACAGGGCAGGACTGCAGGTGGAAGGTGTGTGGAGGGGGCCCCAACTTGCTCTGGCTCATGGCCCCACCAAACTTTAATCTGCCTCTGCACAGGAGACAGGGATATCAATCTGGAAACACTGTCTCTACAGCAGCTCAGGATCTTGGTGGCCCTCTGGCTCCGGGACTGTGTGGTTCTATCGGGGGAAAAAAAGGGGCAGGCATCTGTACTGCTTTTTAAATCTGTGGGAGGAAATCAGGCAGGAGGGGGACTAGGAGATCTTCTAGAGAAGAGCTCTACAGTGAACCAGTGGGAGAAAGAAGACAGTGGTTTTAGGGATATGATCCATTTTCTACTAAAATTCCATGTTAAGTATTTGAAGGAACCAGATCTTTCTGTGAAGAGAATCTCCACAGGACTGATATGTGTCTCAGTCCATCCAGTCTCTGACTCCCTCTCTTGCACAGATTGTTGACCCATAGAATGAATTCCAGTGTTTAGAGGATGGGAGGAAAATGGGCCATGTCGGTGGCTCACTCCCCTCCCACTTCACCCAGTCTACAAGAAGGAAAGTAGAGCAATACGTGGAGAGTCCCCTCTATGTGCAGATCCTGAGGGTGTACAAAATGTGTACAAAATGATCTGATCCTCAGTCCTTAATCAAGTAAAACTCCTACCAAAGTTAATGTGAGTTTTCCCTGAGTAATGATTAAGATCTGAAGAACTTTGCCCTTTCATAGAAGTTTTCCCTTTCCAAAGAATAGTTGTCATTGTTCCTTCCTTCACCTCAGTTCCCTTTGGAAGTTGATCAAGAAAAATCCATCACCTTTGAATATGGCGTTATCTCTTTTTTTGTTGATATATTCTAAGAAAACTGTAGATGAGGGGAAAGGGAGTATATATAGCTGGAATGCATAATAGTTGTTGAAATATGTTCTCCCTGATTTTGAATAATTTCTCACTTAAGAGGAAATATTGATTAATGTACTATTTTTTTTTCTTTGGGCTTTGAGTCACTTATACGTGAAACACTTGTATGGTAATAAGTAGTGAATAATGCAACTAGAATTCAGTGTCTTGGGGGATTTTGACCTGGTTGTATAAATGAGTTCCTTTTTATCTGTTCACTAAATGGTAGTTTAGGTACAACTGATCATGACCTGATCACAATCAGAATGTGGAAGCAGAATAAAGTCTACACCAGTTTATATATGTATATCTATACATACATATATACACAAACACACACACACACACTTTAATAGAGCCAATTTCACAAAGCTGAAAATAATTATGAATCAAATCAGCTGGGAGAAAGACTTTAAACAGGAAAATATGAATGATCGTTTGGAATCTTTTAAGAACACCTTACAGAATATCCAAAATAGCACAAATGAGGAAGAAAGTTGAGCTGATTTTTTTAAAAAAAACAGCCTCGTTCAGAGGGAAAGAGAAGGCAGATTTAAAAAGTAATGTATAACTAATAGAAGAAAGGGGAAGTTGGCAGTAAGAATATAAATCGGAAGTTAGGAATTATAGTAAATTGATAAAAGAAGCCAAGTGACACAATGAGAAATTTGTGGCCAGCAGAGTTAAGGACAATAAGGAGTTGTTGTTTTTTAAAATATATGTGAACAAGAAGAATCTTGACAGAGGTATTTGTCCATTACTAGGTGGAAATGGTGGAATTATCAATAATTATACAGAAAAAGAAGTGTTCAATATATATATTTATTTTTTTCTGTATTTGGAGAAAAAAACAGATGATGCAGTCTCATCATATGGTAATAACACTGTTTCCATTTCCACTACCATTTAGTGCCTCTGGAGGATGTTAAACAGAAACTACTGAAGTTAGACATTTTTAAATCAACAAGTCCAGATAACTTGCATTATGTTCACTTAGGTCTTTTTATACATTTCTGCATTACAAATTACTTAATTATTATCCAATTGGCTTTTAACACATCAACCTTTTGGGTGTTAGATAACTCATACATTACATATGCACAAGCTTCAATTACCCAATTTTTGCATTTTTCCTGCTGGTATTGTAGTTTCTTGGTCATGCCATTTTATGTCATCTTTCCCTCTGTCTTCCCAGAAAAAAAAGTGTTTTTAACCTCCATTTACACCACATTGTTACTTTTCTTCCATGAACACTACATCATTTTAAGTAGATCAGCAATTCTGTGTGAAAGAAGAACTGGTGAAACCACTCATGCCAGCAAAGCCTTGGCTAAGTGTTACCTCATCTGTACTCATAATTACAAACCATTAAATGATAACTAACAAAGCTTTTAATTTTATCATTTGACAAATCAGTGTTATAACTCAGTATATGTTATACCCTATTTGGGGAGGGGAGTTAGGAATTTTTGAGTGGTTTGTCAATTTTAGGGCATTGATATTTGGTTGCTTTTAATGGTACCCTAACACATCCAAGAGTTTTAAAAGAGCTGACTGAGGAGCTCACTGGACAGTTAATGTTAATTTTTCTGTAATTCTAGGAAAACTGAGGAAGTCCCAGAAGCTTGGAAAAAGCTAAGGTTGTGCCAATTTTAAAAAAGAGTAAATGGGATGACCTGGATAATTATAGGCCTCTCAGCCTGAGATTGGTCCTGGGATACGGGACTATTAATAATGAACTAAAGGAGAGTAATGTAATTAATACAAATCAACATGGGTCTATGGAAAATAGATTCTGTAAAACTAATTTGATAGCAGAGAAAACTCACACCAGCACAAAGAATTAGAAACCCTTGGGCCCACTTAGCCCTGCCCAGCTATACCTACAGCTAGGGACAGGCCTGGAGGAGAAGAAATGGAGAGAATTTGGCTCATATCAGGACTGACTGGCAAAAAGGCAGCTATGCCTGTCTTTGTGGAGGAGCATCACTACAAGCCTGACAGCCAGGATAGCTGTGAGGGAGAAAAGCACTGTGTTTCTGATAGAGAGACTGCTAGGGAGCACCCAGTAGTTAATGAACTGTACTATTTGACTATAAAGACATTGTGGGGCTAGATCCCTCCAATCTTACATCTGTCTGTCGCGGGATGGTCACCCACTCTGGCCCTGAAAGGGTTAAAGCCAGCCCTGGGAGAGGGCTGGGGCTGCGAGTAAAGGCTAGGCTGACTGGGGGGAAGCAGCCACAAGTGGGCCACACCCCAATTAGGCCTCACCTGGCCTTCTTATAAGGGCTCAGGGAGGAACTGAGTCAGGATTCTCCCTCCAACTTCAGAGAGAGATGGACCTAGCTGCCTGGGAACTGGGGATGCAGGCAACTGAGCAGGGCTGGGGAAAGGTGAGAGGAGCTCCTGCCTGGTAACTCCCCAGGCTACAGGCCTTGTCAAAGGCCAAACCAGGTACTGGGGCTGCAACTTCTGCAACCCAGGGGTTAGGCAAAGGCAGCAGGTCCAAACCCCGCTTTGCCAATGATGAATGGCTTGTACACTGCAGTCTGCCCCAGTGAGTGGGGGCTAGATAGTGACTAGCAGTAGCTATAGACTGAAGCCAGGCGGGGCTAGAAGGTTGGGGGTTCCCAGGGGAGGGGAGACCCAGAGCTGTGGGGTTACTGCAGGGAGCAGAACCCTGATGTAGAGGGGCACTGGGGTCCAGGAGGGACATCAGGGGCTAGTGGCAGGCGAGACACTGGCATGCAGAGGGTGCTCTGGGGCAGCAGCGCTAATTCCCAGGATGACCGACAGGGGGTGTCATGCCGGTGAGTCGTCAGCTCGCTACAGTTTCCAGAGGGACTTGAGGCCATGGCAGGACACTGCAAAAGTTCCACAAGGGGCGTTACTCCAGGCAAGTCACTAGAGACTTTTTGGACTATAGGGACCATGTCCCAAACTAAAGGGACATAGCTAGGAAGTAGCTCAGGGCAGAGGACTTAAACCCTCTGCGAGGAGGATCCTGCCAGCATTGCTTCACGCAGGGCCCTGGGCCACACCTCCTTAAGGGCTTAGGCCCAGATGCAAGTGGAGGTCAGAAGGTTCCTGGCCTAAGATAAGGAACCAGGCACCCCTATCAGGGAAGCAAGTGGCCAAAAGCTAGGCTGCCTGGCCCTTTGAGCGCCCTATCAGTATATTTTATTTTATTTTTTTTGAGATCACAAGATTAGTGATAAAAGTAATAGTGCTGATGTAATATACTTAGAGTTCTGTAATGCGTCTGACTTGGTGCCTCATGACATTTGATTAAAAAGAACTAGAACAATACAAAATTAACCTGGCACAGACTGAAATAATTAAAAACTGACTAACTGATAGGTCTGAAAATGTAACTGTAAACGGGGAATCCTCATGGAGCAGATCTGTTCCAGTGGGGTCCTGCAGAGGTTGGTACTTGGCCCTATGCTATTTATTTTTCTTTCTCAATGACTTGGAAGAAAACACAAAAAAATAACTGATAAAGTTTGCAGATGACCCCAAAATTGTAGGAATGGTAAAGAATGAAGAAGAGAGGTCACTGATTCAGAGCAATCTAGATCACTTTGTAAACTGGAGGCAAGCAGACAGTATTTACTTTTAATATGGCTAAATGTAAGTGTATACACCTGGGAACAAAGAATGTAGGACATATTTACAGGATGGGGGACACTGTCCTGCGTAGCTGTGACTTTGAAAAAGACTTGGAGTCATGGTGGATAATCAGCTGAACATGAGCTCCTAGTATGATGTTAGGTTTCAGAGTAGCAGCTGTGTTAGTCTGTATTCGCGAAAAGAAAAGGAGGACTTGTGGCACCTTAGAGACTAACAAGCTTATTTGAGCATAAGCTTTCGTGAGCTACAGCTCACTTCATCAATAAACAGGGGACTCGAAAGTTGGAATAAAAAGATTATTTTATCTCTGGCACTGATATGACCACTGCTGGAATACTGTGTTCAGTTCTGCTGCCTGCAATTCAGGAAGGATGTTGATAAATTGGAGAGGGCTCAGAGAAGAGGCATGCAACTGAGTTTTACCTTATAAAGACACACTCCTTAACTGGTTTCAGAGTAACAGCCGTGTTAGTCTGTATTCGCAAAAAGAAAAGGAGTACTTGTGGCACCTTAGAGACTAACCAATTTATTTGAGCATGAGCTTTCGTGAGCTACAGCTCACTTCTTCGGATGCATACCGTGGAAACTGCAGAAGACATTATATACACACAGAGACCATGAAACAATACCTCCTCCCACCCCACTGTCCTGCTGGTAATAGCTTATCAAAAGTGATCATTAAGTTGGGCCATTTCCAGCACCAATCTAGGTTTTCTCACCCTCCGTCTCCCCCCCCCCCACACACACAAACTCACTCTCCTGCTGGTAATAGCCCATCCAAAGTGACCACTCTCTTCACTCCTTAACTGGTTTCAGAGTAGCAGCCATGTTAGTCTCTAAGGTGCCACAAGTACCCCTTTTCTTTTTGTGAATACAGACTAACAAGCTTATTTAAGCATAAGCTTTCGTGAGCTACAGCTCACTTCATCGGATGCATTCAGTAGAAAACTACTCATATTTCTCAACAGGAAGAAAAATTTTTGATAGTTCTAGCCCTAAATGGTTTTTTTACTCAGGCAAAACACTAACTGACTTCAGTGGGAGATTTGAATGCTGTATGATGTCAGCTGTTTTTTTTTTTTTTGCCCTGGTCATCATAATTAGCTAAATATTAAACTGTGTGTGTGTGTAAAATATATTCAGGGCTTTCTGAGGCCTAGAAGTTTGGAGAATGTCCTAATTTAATTTAGCCCTAGACCTTAGAACTCTAGTCTGTGCCGAGGCACTGAAAAAGAGTACATTCCGAAAAGAGGCACACCTCCCTTCCTAGCACTTGTCTCTTCCCCGTGACATTTTTCATCTCCCCTGCCCTCGCTTAGCTGTCCCGTGAAGAGCCAGAAAAAAGGACACACCCAAGTGAATCCTAAAACACCTCTTTTCTGTAATCCCTGTCTCCCCAGTTTCTGCCGCTGCCTGCACCAAAACAGATTTTTCTTATTCTCCCCTGACCGCCATTAAATCCTGCTTTCTTGCTGATCAGTAGCTTGAGGGATATGTCATGCAGCAGGAAGAGGTGAATCAGATTCGGGGTCATAACAGGGTAGGAGGGTATTTTACCAAAAAAGAGATGCAGGGTTGAACCTACTTCAGTCTTGTGTCCTGGCATTGGCCTACCTGCCAGCAACTCTAAACCCACCCTTCTTATGGCATAGCAGTCCCCATTAACCTCTCCTGAAAATGTAAAGCTGGAATTACCCAAGTGCAAGCCATCTGAAAATTAACTAGATTTCCAACGTTAATGGAAATGATGCCAATAGAGATGTTCATATCTTTTTTTTTCCTATTCTTATCCAATGTTTGTGACAAAGACACTGGAGAGAAATTTTATTGAATTTGGCCCTTTGTACTCAAGGAAAATAAATTAGATTTCCTTTGTGGCTATTTCTGGAGGACATAAAAAGCTGTGAGCTGGGGGGAAAAATTGAACATGCAGTTCAATTTGGCATAGTCAGACCTAGTGAAAGAATCTTCAAATAACTTGTAAGTAACTCTGAAGCACTTCCATACCATCTCAGGGAAAACAGGTTTGGGAATCTTATTATTACATAAGATCAATATAGATATAGTATTAAAAAGCTCATAAAAGCCAGAATCTTTTTATGTAGCTTTAAAGGTGTCTTGGAGATTAAAACCAGTCTATTTTGCCTTGCTTGCTCAGGACTTTTTCACACTAGGCAGCCTTAAGTAGATGACAGTCCCTGAGGCTAAACTTGAAAGATGTTTCTCTTCTGCTCCACAGTGTGTACTGGAAAGAAAGCTTTGGCTATATGTGTTTCCAAAGAACTGTAAGTCAGTCAAAGAACAGATTTAAAATATAAATATATAGTTGGGGGGAGGGAGGGAGAGGAGGAGAGGTTGGTGATGATCTTTGGGGAAAATATATATATATAGACCAAAAGGGAAATGCAAAAATTAGGTTTTGCCAGAAAACAAAAAAGTGTTAGATTAGAAATATTCAGCATAATACCTTGCACAAAAAGTCCTTTATTACATACACACCTCAAGGGGTCATTATTTAAAAAGTCTTTATTTAGCAGTAGTTTCTACATACTGATACCCATATTTCCCTGTACTCTTAGGAGGGAACTGTGATAGCTGTTAGCTTTTTTTTTTTTTTCCTTTTTACTTTTTAAAGGTGCCACATCACTTAGAAAAGATTTTACAACCACACAATTTCATAAATGACCCATCAATGTTCTTCAATAAGGGTACATCAATGCTGCAGCTGGGACACTGCTTCCCACTCCGGGAAGCAATCTGCTAATTCAGCTCTAGCTAGCAACTAAAAATAGCAGTGCAGCTGGGTGTAGTAGGTGGGCAGCTCTGGCTAGTTGCCTGAGCATGTACCAAGGGGGAACCCCAAAGCACACTAAAAATAGCAGTGTACCAGCTCAAGCACAGCTAGCTTGTCTGTCTTTGCAATTTAGGACACATGCTCCCAGATGCAGTGTAGACATAGACTCAAATCTGTTTGAGGGTATTAAATACAGCTAGTGAATGAAAGACTAATATTAGCTCAATTTAAAGTCTGAAAGGTACAGTTTTCTCAACATAAATACAGTTGTGTTGAGATCTCATCCCATCTCTGCTGAACCTCATATAGGGCATGACTCAACTCCTACTGAGGTAGTGGGGGGGGGGACTTCTGTTGACTTCCGTGTGAATTGCATCAGTCCATATGGCCTGATCATGCATAGTGCTGGATTTTGATTTCACTTGGAGTGGAGGATGCTTCACAGGATCAGCACTTCACAGGATCAGGTCCAGACCTTTTAGACTGAAGCAGTGATATATCAGTTGGATCAAATGTCAGTAGGCTACAAATTGAAATTAGCCAAAGGATATCAAATTCATTCTCAGTGAATATGCTTCAGTTAGAGGTGGGGGCTGCTCTGCATTAGTCAGTCCCAGAGAAAATGGGGAGAGATTGGAAATAGGGTGGGATGTTGCAGATGTTTCATGGGATCTGAGATTAAATTTAGTGTGTTGTGATTGAAAGACACTGATCAACATAATTCTCATTCCAGGCCTGTCTTTGGCCAGACCATGCGTTCCTATAAATTGAAACCTCCATTAGACTTTTGTGGAAGCTCTCTGTGTTAAGAGCTTGCTGTATTTTCAGTATTCTGTCTTAGATTCCTGTTATATGAATTGCAGCAGAATTTAACAAACACAGGCAAAGTCCAGTTAAATACATGATCTGTCTCTCCTAAAGGCATTGATGGCATCATAATAAATACATAAATAAACTCAGTATATTCAACAAAAACCATGTATGAGAGAAGTTCTACCAATGTTCTCCATTTACCTTCTAGCTGGTATTTAGATTATAGGTGAATGGTATGAGAAGGTTTGAGAGAGGCAGAAACACACTAGATATTTACCCTCATAGATTCTTTCACCCATCATATTATGACAATGGTCAAATCTGAGGCCAAAAATCTTGTTAGCGTCCATTTAACTACATTGCTGCATCCTGCTATAGCTTTAAAGTAACATGCCTAGTAGAACCTTTGAATCATCATCCAGTTTGGCTGTTCAATCAAATTATTATCAATAATATGTTGCTCTTGACATTCTCCCAAATGTTATCATGAACTGTATATGTCAACTGTGCAGGAAGAGATTTCCTGCTGACCAAAGCTTGATGCACGTCTGACTAGGGGCTCAGTTCAACAAAGCATGTAAGTACACTTTTTTTAAATTTAAGCATGTGCTTTGCTAAATCAGGACTTAGGTTAGAGAAGGTCCATTTTAACTTAGCTGGTAAGATAAATGCCTATGGATCAGAGGATGCCAGTTCCAGACTTGGGTAGAGGAATGTGCAGGATATACACGTATGCTCAATCGCCAGCAGACGTGGAATTTTCCTAGCTGGTTATGTAAGCTCTAATATCTGGTCATAATTTGATTGCAGCCATAATATATTATGTGTGGTCTATTGGGAGTGTGTGCATTCTGTAAAAGCTTAGAAATTATATACATTTTTGCCTCAGTCCAGGTATTTTCATTGTCACTCAAATATGTACACAAAAAAGGAAACCTATTTACCGTAGTATTGCATTTATGAAAAATAATCAAATCCAATAATTTTGCTCTGCTTCTTTATTGTGTAGTTATGAAGAGAGCCTGAGGTTAAAAATTGTTCTTGGATTTAGAAATGAAGTCAACTGAGAAACTCCAGTCTGAATTACCTTTCCCAGTGAAGTGAACAGCATCTTATTCTCAAAATTGACTTAATGCTTCCCTTAACACCTACATTTCCTCAGAAATATCTTGACTAACAGGTGCACAAACATGTCTGAACAGGAATGCAAGATCTTGAATTTTAATACTTGTTGTTGAAGGGGAGTATTGTGACATTATCCAGGTACAATCTGGATTGTTGAACAGCTGTCTCCTCAATTCTCCACTTGGGGTGCCTTTTAGACAACTTTGCTGTGAGATCAACCACTCCTGGTCTGCTCACACACAGCCTCCAACGTGTAAATTACTCTAGGCTGTACCATATGAGTGCTGTGGCCAGCCACTGTTGGATTATACTGCAGAGCAACATCAGCAAATTTCCAGTCCCAGACTTTTCCCCAGAAATGTGTGTCTTGTACTACCCAGCCTTCTCCCAGACAACACAAGATCATATAAAGCCCGTGATTTTATTAATAGAAAATGATATGCACAAATCCTGTTATCTCAGTTGAAGTTTCCCAAACAATTTAAGCACACCGGTCTAGATAAAACAAGTCTATTAACCGCACAAAGATTTAAGTGATCACAAGTAATGAGCCTTAAAAGTCAGAAATGATTACAAGAAAATAAAAGGTAAAATGCAATTAATATCTAACTTAAGAAGCTAAAAACTCAGAACACAGGTATCTCCGACCATGCTTCAACAGTCTGACTGGCTAGATTCCTTTCAGCCAGGACCCCTCCTCCAGTTCAGTGTAACTTTCCTTTTCCTTCAGATGTTCTTGATGCCATGGGCAGGGAGAAAGGGAGGAACATTTTAGGACCTCTGTTCCCCTTTCTTATAGTTTCTCTTTGATCATTTCCAGCTGAGCTTCCTGAGACAGTCTGTGGGAACAGGAACCTCCAACTGTTTCTTTGCCATAATGTAGATTTCTTGCTCACCCCCTTTTTCCTGTGAAAGAATGGCCACTTCACCAAGTGATCATCCATTTGATCTTGTTGATACCTGGCTGAGACATCAGTTTGCCTTTTGTTTCTGAGGAACTGGTTTGCAGTTGTTTTTGCAGACTTGGAGCACATCTCAGTAATATCATACTGTAGAATTTCATAACTTACATAAAATGTTGCCACACATTTTACCAGGACAATCAGCAAATTTTCAGTTATCAAATGATACTTCACAAGACATACTTTGTGTAAGGGGACTGTTGCCCCCTTACTAACATTCAGTTGAGGTGTTTTAGTTGCTAGCTCCCAGTACTCAAAGGGGAAGGGTAGATGGGGAATCAGGATCCTGAGGCTGACAGCCCCCAGGAACAATTGGGAGAGGCCAATGCTCCAGGTCAGCCTGAATGACAGGGTGGGCAGGCTAATCAGGGAGTCAGGAGGCTAGAGAGGTTCTGTCCTCTGTGTGAGCTGGAATTGCCTGGGTCAGACAGAGTGGGGCGGCGCTAAGGAGAAAGCAGGGGCCTGAGCTGAGCTGGGGAGCAGAGCTGGGCCAGATCCAGAGAGAGCAGACCCTGTCTTGGGAGCAGAGCTGCAGCAACCAGAGCCAGAGGGACCAGAAGAGCAGCCCAGGAAGCAGGTCAGTGCTGGGAGCAGAGTCACAGAAGCAGCCTGCAGAGCAGACCTGTCCTGGGAGCAGAGCTGCAGCAACCAGAGCCAGAGGGGCCAGAGAAGCAGCCCAGGGAGCTGGAGGCAGAGCAGCAGCAGCAGTGCAGAGACAGAGTGGAGCTGGGGCTGGAGCAGTCCGGAGCCGGGTGTTGTGAGCAGCTGGGGAGAGCGAGGGGGGACCCTGGGCAGCGGGCGCAGCACAGGGAGACACCTCAGCCAAGAGGCTCTGCAGGCCAGGCTTGGATTATAACCCTGACAGGGCGGGGGCGACACTGGGAAGAAGGGTCCTACCACTTAGAGCCTGAGAGCGTGTGGCCACCACCAGAGCAAGTGTCCAACCCACAGCATCCCTACAGCACAGCCAGGGCCTGAGAAGAAGGCCTGGGACTTACAAGGAACAGGCTGTGAACTGCCCAGACATTCCAGGGACACTGTTTGTGATGTTCCCTGCCACAGAGCGGGGTGATGTGTTTCCTTTAACCTTTCCCATTTTTCCTTATTCTTTTTAAAATTGTTGATTAAATAACTTGCATTTGCTTTAACTTGTATGTAATGGTCAGTGGGTCAGAGAAGTGCCCAGTGCAGAGAGAGCACCCCGGAGTGGGGACACCCTAGCCCCTGTCCTAGGTGACTGCAGCAGGGTTAGGGGTTGAGCCCCCACAGGAATCCTGGGCCCAGCCTTGTTGGGGTTACAAGGACTCTGCCAGACAGAGTGGAAGGGGAGCCCTCAAGGGCAGAGAGGCCACTGGGTAAAGGAAGTGGGAGCGAAGACTCAGATCCTTCCGTTAGCCCACTTCACTGGGGTAGTGCAGAAGCCAGGAAAGTTCCCCACAATAGCGGGACTATTCCCACGCTCATATTTGTACAAAACTTACCCTTATTTTCACCCCTTTTATAAGACTACAGACTGTCACAAGTGCATATAAAAATACATGTACTACTGCCCAGCTTTCAGTGAAAATGAGAAAGAAGGACACGTTGCAAGTGATGTGGTTTAATTAGATTGTCATTTTATTATTTAACTCATGGGGAACTGTGCAGTATAGTTGCCGCTGTGTCAGGATGTTAGGGAACTCCCCATCAGTAACTTGTATAGTTCAGGTTGTGATCCCTTCCTTAATCATCTCTATCTAGAAGAGGGCTACCATCAGCTCTCCCTTCTTCTCCGCCCCGAGCTCTCTACAGCTGGTCTGAGCCTTGTGGGGGGACCTCACTGCCCTCCATAGTGAGTTGGAGAAAGGAGGTTGTCTCCCTACTTTACCAGACAGTAGGAGCACCAACCGCATTCCCCAGATTCTTTAAATTCCAGTTTATTAGGAAACTGGACCTCCTGTGGAACAACTACCTGCACAGGATAGCTGACACAAGAAGGTGCCAGCAATTAACTGGACCGACTGCCTACCAACCCCCTACTGGTTTATCAAATAACAATTCCATCCCTAACGCTGTTCAAAAGTGTTTGCTCCCCCATCAGAGAAACATACTACATTGGTACCAAATCTAATCTTTTTGGTAGGTAAATATTGATCCTCCCTATTCCAGATACTTCATGTTTGCTTCTCTACCTGTGGAGACCTGGTAGCTCTCCACCATATCTTCCACTGCAGCATTTCAGACCAGTTGAGAATCATCCCTCGGAACAGGTCTTAGCTCTGCCCTATATTTTTCTCTTTCCTGATGGGGAAGTCAACCCACTAACAAAATTCCAAATTGTTTTCTTCCACGTGTACTGTGGTCATTTTAGGTGGCTGCTTTCTGATTCCCAAAGAGTGTACAAGAAGTATCAGCTGGTCCCAGAGAATGGGACCAATGCCTCCAGCTCCAAAAGCTGACTCGCCTGTGCTTCCCTTATAGTGTCCCTCCATCCACGCTGATGTGGAAGCCTGGTAGTGAACATTCGGGGTAACTGATCACCCACTCGTGGGCCAAATGGACAGTATTATGCCCACACCAACTTCTGTGACTCATCAATATGATTGTAAAGGAAGGGATAAATGGGAAGAGTTTAGCACGTATAAACCACTGATTTATCTTTCCTGTGAAGGAATAACATTCCTATGGGGTATGGAGCTGGTCTGGCTGCCTGGTTAACCCAGTCCTGCACCTAAGGAAAGAGGGCAGAAACTTAATTAGCTGACCCTTATAAAAGAGGGAAGCAGGAATGAGGGATGGGGATTGCAACATCCTCCAGGAAAAGGAAGTGACTGAATGTGTGCCCAATAGAGTGCTAGAGGAGTTACTGCTGAAAGGAACTGCTTCAGGAAACCAATTGAACAAGAGGGGAGACTGTTTAGGGAGCCCTGGGGGGCTGAGGCTCTGAGCAAAGAGCCAGGAAATCTTGATATGGGAATTACTGGTGTGAGACTGAATTGGGGAAGGTTTCAGAGTAGCAACTGTGTTAGTCTGTATCCGCAAAAAGAACAGGAGTACTTGTGGCACCTTAGAGACTAACAAATTTATTAGAACATAAGCTTTTGTGAGCTACAGCTCACTTCAGATGCATAGAGTGGAATGTATAGTAAGATAGAAGTTGGGTGTGTGTGTGTGTGTGTGTGTGTGTATACATAAATCTCTAACTATATGTTCCATTCTATGCATCCGATGAATTGCGCTGTAGCTCACAAAAGCTTATGTTCTAATAAATTAGTGTCTAAGGTGCCACAAGTACTCCTGTTTTTGTGAATTGGGGAAGTGAATAGTCTGTACTATGCTTGCACAGACTCTGAAGTAAAAGTCTGCACAGGGTGGGATTGTGTTTGGGCCTATTTTATAGAACTTTTTAAACAATCTATTGCTCTCCCCAATGTGGGCCTGTCTGCCCTTGTAGGCACCGAGCTGCCACCATTGATAGGTATAACCTGTTGGGCTCCTATTCCAAGTCGTGCTGTGGATGTAAACAATCCAATCCTGAATGAATAGGATCCCACTTCCCCGGGAGAATCTCTACAGTACACTCAATTGCCAATAGTATTTCCTTTTCTGAGGTAATACCCTTTCCTGTGAAGCAAGTCTGTATTGGGCAAATCACAGCCTCTCCCTGCTCTTATAATGCAATTACTCACCTGCCATCCCTTAATTGCTTTTTTTGATAATTCTAAGTTTGGATGTCACATCTCTCCCTCCCCTCCCTGCTGCAGACCCCTCAATTCCAAAGCCCCATGTAAATCCTTCCTTGATGAAGCCCTTATTAACCCTGATAGACCATCCCTCCAACAAATCTGAGCTTTCCCATGCTATTTTGTAACTTTTATTTGCATTCACATTAGAGTGCAACAAACTTTTATAGTCTGCTACCTGCAGCATAAGGATTGCAGGATCAAGGTTTAATCTACAGACCACTGATGCACATAGATTCATTCATTGTGCAAGAACAAATTAATTTAATTTTAAAATGAAAATGCCCTTGGAGACAGATTTCTCCAATGAAATTTTCTTCAGAATCTTCCCTTTTTCAAAAAGGAATAGTTTCAAAGGGCACATTACATCTTTAAATTAGTCAGTTGATTTCTTCTTTAATCCTATTAAGATGGGAGGGGGAGCAGAGTGAAAGCTTTTAACAAGCCTGCTAATAATTCTCTGCTTGTGGGTTGTGCCATTTGTTGCAATGGAGAAAAGGGAATTTAGGATTCGGAAGTTGTTGTTGGAATGCTGGCCTTGTTCTAATTGCTGAATAAAGTAAAATCAGCTTTGAGATATCTGACAATGTCTGGGGGGAAACAATGTCCCAGAAAGGAGCAGTATGTCTTTGCTTGATAAATTAATCAGAGGTAGTGTGCAGTGTGAATACTCAATTATGTGAATAGATACACAGTATAAGGTGTGAAGTGACCACATTTGTCTAATTAAAGGACTGCCCAATTACTCATTTAGAATAGTTCTCTCACTGGAAAAAGTTTTGAACTCAAATAATGGATAATGTGTTTAAAGAATTCTATTTTTATTTTTAGTTAAATGTTTGTCATTCGTAGTTTTATGAGCCAGAAGGGACCATTATAATCCTATAATGGTCTGACCTCCGGCATAATACAGGACATACTAGGTGAAATTCTAATTCCTGCATCAAAACTAGAAATTCTGGCTGAATTTGAAGGACAATACACCACCTTAGGTAAGTTATTTCAATAGTTCTTTACCCTCACTGTAAAAATGTACCTATTTCTAGTCTGAATAAACCTATCTAGCTTGAGTTTCTAACCAATGGATTTCATTATGCATTTTTGTCCAGATTTAAGAGCCATCTACTATCAGAAACCTTTCCCACTTCTACTGTTGGTCTACAACTACATAGTCAAATTTTTTTTTTTAGATCCAAATTTCTTGGTCAAAGTATAGTCAAGGTCCAGACTCCAGATAACAATAATGATGAGTAAATAAAAAACTTTCAGGGTCCATTCAAAAGCATCTGGCGATCTGGATTTGGCCAGCTGTTTGTCTATTGACTACGCCTGTTGTAGACCATGATAAAGTCATCTCATATACTTGAACTTTATATAGGAAAATAGTAGTTCAGACCATCACTTCCCATCCATGTCTTTCAGAACAGAAGCATAGGATCCAGTGGATTCCAGCTCAGAGATACAAAGGTGGGCTTTTGTCACACATTGAGCTCTTGTGTTTATATTTTTTGTTTAATACAAATTCTATGAAAATTATATATGCATGAAGAGGTGACAGAATTCACAAACAAAATCCATTGGGAGAAACACTGGACCTGATTCATCACTGTACTACTCCTGTTTTACAACTGTGTAACTCCATTGATTTGATTGCAATTTGCAGGCTCACAAATGGAGGTCAGTTTGAGTGCCATTTTGAAAACTTTGCTCTGGATTTTAATAAAAATATTAATGCACAAATCATAAGAATTGCAGAAATAGAGCAGAACGAAGGCTTAAAGTAATGTATTTTTGGCCTTGACAATGTTCAAAAACAGATGTTTTGAAGCAGGTGAAAGCCACCCCCACAGTGCAGCTGCTTGTGCAGTATTACACAACAAGGGAGATTTCAGAGTAACAGCCATGTTAGTCTCTATTCGCAAAAAGGAAAGGAGTACTTGTGGCGCCTTAGAGACCAACCAATTTATTTGAGCATAAGCTTTCGTGAGCTACAGCTGACTTCATCGGATGCATACTGTGGAAAGTGTAGAAGATCTTTTTATATACACACAAAGCATGAAAAAAATACCTCCTCCCACCCCACTCTCCTGCTGGTAATAGCAGATCACTTTCCTTAAGGCAGGAGAGTGGGGTGGGAGGAGGTATTTTTTTCATGCTTTGTGTGTATATAAAAAGATCTTCTACACTTTCCACAGTATGCATCCGATGAAGTCAGCTGTAGCTCACGAAAGCTTATGCTCAAATAAATTGGTTGGTCTCT
Source organism: Lepidochelys olivacea (assembly GCF_965140295.1). Classification (NCBI taxonomy): domain Eukaryota; kingdom Metazoa; phylum Chordata; order Testudines; family Cheloniidae; genus Lepidochelys; species Lepidochelys olivacea. Next base: position 275,888,990 of record NC_140411.1, read on the forward strand.
AAGGTGCCACAAGTACTCCTTTTCTTTTAACAAGGGAGGTGTTTTCTTTTCCCTGGCTATTCCCTCAAGAATACTTGATAAACTAAATCCTTGTAATCTAGTGGCCATTATTTGCACTGCTGAAGAGCACAACTGAAGACCTTACAATTTAAAGGGTTCTGGAATGCTTATGGTTTAAAAAGACTGGCAGATAAAGTTAAGGGGAAAGGGTGCAAAATATAGGTAAGAGTCAAGGTAATGACTGGCCACACTTTGACATCTATGTAGATTAAGAGATATGCAAAGTCTTCCGACATGCCCCTCAACCTTGCTGCTGTTAAACAGCTAGGCATCAAAGGAGAAGTGGGTCTTCGGAAGAGATTTGTATATGGAAAGGGTGGTGGCCTTGAAGATCAATTGGGTAGAGAAGTCTATGGTGTGGGAGAAAGCACAGATACAGTTGTGGAAGAAGCAGGTAAATGGTGTGTCAAGGGTGTCACTATCAAGAGTCTAGGAGGAATGGGAGAGGAGATCTGAAAATAAAGCTGGGTAAATAGGCAGGGCAGTTATATAGAGACTTGAAAGGAGATGCTGTCTTTGTAAATTGCATAACTTATGAAATGCCAAAATCTCTCCTGAAACTTATTCCGCTATTTATATCAATAACATCTGTCAGTGAGTTCCACTGGCTTATCAAATGTTAAAAAATACTGTATTCACTGTTACTCATTTCAAATTTGCTGCCTTGAATTCCCTTGATTCCCACCTTGTCATATGATTGGATGTGAATGTGTTCAAATTCTAACATAACCATTGTGATTAGTCTGGTTAGGATTTGTTGTTGGGGGAGGGAGGGGTTGCTGTAATTCCTTAGAATGTGAGATGCTACTCTTGCTATCAGCTAACAACATGTGGTACAGCAAGATTTTTCTATTGTGAGTTCTTGTGATGGGAATGAAATTAGGCATGTTTCTACTCTATGTAGAATGACATGAAAATGAAGTGAGTTAGCACCCAATATTTTTTGGTTGGTTGTGTGAATTCCTAGTTGAAAAGAAGTTTTAGTTTTGCTATGCAACTCCATTGAGTACCCAATTGAGGAGAACCCTCAACCAGAGCCATGAACTAGCAAACAAATTGCAGACAGAACAAGTTTTGTTTTAAGCATACAAGTGTGAGGTAGTGGGAATGAAAATGGACCACCCAGCTGAATTTTTTTTTTTTTTAAATCAAAGGACAAACCTCTACACTGGACAAAGTGTCGCCTTCTCTCCAGTTAAACTATTTCAGTGGTGAGTGTCAGGCAAGTAAACTTTAAGGCTGAACACCTGGCCCCGTGAAGCTAATGGCCAAAACTCCCATTGACTTCCAAGGGTCAGGATTTCACCCCCTGTGTCTGCCACTGTCATGAAGTCCAAAGGCCAGAGTTACCTGACACTCCTCATGCTCTCTAGGGTAACCTAAACATACTAATGGGTGCAGAGTAACTGCAAAGCAGGTGCCATAACACTTTATCTCAGAATTATTTGACTGGCTTATAGAATAAGTGCTAAGGTGAAATTTCACAATTCAGTATATTTGCTTAATCCATGAAAAAGGATTAGTACTAATCTAGTCCAGTGCTAGCCACAGGATTGTTTGCCATGTCTTTAAAACATTTTTATCACCAACAAACCACACTACCCTGGGGATGGCATCCACACTTCTGTTCACTTCACCTGGACCGCAGGTGAGCATTGGATTGCGGCCCTGGAACTGGTGGGAGAGGTGAAGTTGATATTATAGAAGGTGCTAGAACAAAAAGTACAAAACAAAGGACTATGATAGAGATAATGAATAAGTATGGGGGAGGGGGAGCCTGAGGCAAGGAAAAGGAGAGAAGAAAATGACAACTGAGTAGAAGAATAGAGAATTGCATTTCTTCCACCCTTTTCTCACTCCTCCCCAGGAAAGAGAACTCCCATTGACTTCAGTGAGGTCTGGGTTTCACCCCAGTCCCTAAATTTCTTCTGCATCTCACTGATCTTGGACTTTAAGTGTATCTTGTGGTTGGGTAGCACTACAGAGTTGAGGTTATGTAAGTACAAAGACTGGTGGAGAGGAAGGAAAATAGATTAAAGCAAAGAATATGAGTAAATAGCTGGCTTAGTAGCAGGAATAAATAGTTTTAGTGGATTTTATTGGGGTGGGCAGCTGGAGCTGTATGAATATATATACTGAATTAAACTTTTACTCTCCCCAAATAATGGGGGTTAAAAATATTATGGCTAAATTCTGAGAGCAAAGAAAGCGAGAGATTAGTACATTTTGAAATCCCTAAAGCTAATTTCTATTTCATTAGACTCTGCCTTTAATTGAAACAAATGCTGCTCTTTCAGAGCAAACCAACAAAATGCATTTCATTTGAATGTCATCTGAGGACACATCATAGGATGAAGGGGAATCAACAAATGTGGAAGTGGTGGTTATTCAGCATGTCAAGTCATATTTGTAAAGTTCAGTATTCACTCTGTTAGAGTGCTTTTGTGTTTTTGTTGTACATTTCCACTTCCATAGGGCCTATTTAAATGTTACTCTCAGGTCAAAGTAGCTGTAAGAAAATCAAATCCCATCTGTTTCTGCCAAATGAAGGAAATGAATTCAGGGAATCAGCAGAAGACTCTTACTTGTTAAATACCACTTGCACTCAATCTGTGGCTACAGAAACTTTCTGCTCAGATGACTTCTGCAAAGTAGACTGCCTTCCCACTAGTAATCTGCACAGCCCCTTTGAATGTGCCAATAGTCACTAATAGACATATGAAAAATTAATGCAAACCACTCCTCACCTTCATAGATCATGAATTTTCATTATGTAAAGCCTACAGAGATAATATCAATAGGCTGTTTTTCGTCGATGAACAAGATAGATAATCATAGAATAGACATTTTTATTAGGATCTTTCATATGATAAAAGCAGGGGCCTCTCTGCATTTCCTGTTATCTTTGATAAATCATAGAACCTAAGGGCAATTAAATTAACTGCTACATTTGTGTTACCAACAGTTTACAGGATGTAAAGACTCCAGGGTGAAAACCAGGACTTAGTGCAGCTGTATACAACACCTAGTTTCATGAACATTTTAACTAAATTTTACTGGAATAAATGTCTGTATAGTGTTACTTGTTCACTTTCTTTATATATAATCACCCAAAATATTTAAAGTCTTTCTTCATGTGACACCATTTTTCAATCCTTATGCTAATGTGGTGGTGTTTCTTACTGTATTAAGAAAAGAAGGGTAGGGAGTCTGTTTTTTTTTTTTCCCCTCTCTCTCTCTCCTCCTCCTCCTTTCCCCTCTCCCCTTAAAATCCCAACTGTGTCAATGGAAGTGAGGTGAATACCCAGTGCAAGACAGAACACATTCTGTAAATGAAATATTTTTAACTTTTGCTACTTCATGGGCATACAGATTAGCTGAAAATGAAACTTCTGAAACGTAGCTACATTTCAGGGCTCAGTCTGTAATTTGTTGAAACGATGGGCTGCAATTGAGCATTCACACTACATTCACCTTTGCTGATTTTTTGGCTATTCAGTACGTGAATGCAGTAACACAGGTATCCTCTGAGTATAGTCTCCTGCAATTAAATAAACCCCCGGTTTTGACATGGCCCCACAAGATGATGGTCTTAAGCATTTTTGGCACTCCCTTGTATGCTCTCTGTAAAGGCGGCCAAGGCTAACACTTTGTGTTAGAGCTGGTAGATCTCTTGTTTCAGAAATCACTTTATTCTGAGTGCGTGATTAATTTATATAATGATGTTTGAAAGTTGAGAACTAGTTCAAGAAGAAACCCTGCAATGAGTTGTGTGTGCTCATGCTGCAATGGGCCACATAGGTGGTTTGTTTGTATTTCTCTCTAGGTTTTTTTTTCTCACATTGTTGTCTATTGAATGATACAGATGAATCCTAAAATGAGAGTAAAGAGCACCATATAGCCCTACACTTTGCTTAAGAAACTACCCAATCCTGCATGATCACTCTCAAACATATTGGAGCAAGTCTGTAGTGACAACTGTGAATGCAGGTACTGCAGTAAAACGTACTTACTGCCCAATGAAGAAACCTATCCAAGGCTCTGTATAATTCCTCCTTATAAGTGAATATGAGAAGATAGAGGTGCCAACAAACTGTAACTGGTCTAGGAGTTCTTGTTATTAAAAAACCATCTATGTAGCTTGTGCTGTGTGCCTCTTTGGTACTTTATGTTGACACCAATAATAACCAAACTTATTAATAATTATATGTACTACCATAGCACCTAAGAGCCCTAGTCATGGACCAGGAACCCATTGTGCTAAGCGCTGTACAAACATAGTACAAAGAGACAGTCTTTGCCTTGAAGAGCTAAGGCTAAATAGACAGGACTTACCTCAGGGTAGAACACCCAAGCAGAGTGAACATTCTGATGGCATCAAAAATGATATGTTCATGATTTTTAAATTTTATTTAGGGGGTTAGGTAGGAGAGGATAAACTAAAGGAACGGGAGAAGAGACATTGAAAGGAATGGGGTGAGGTGGACTGGGAGCGGTAGAGGCTCTTAAAAGCAGTGATACTGAAGTAAAGAAAGTGAGTGGGGCAGAGAGAGGGATGGAAGAAACAGCAAGTCAGCCCAGAGCAGAGAAAGTCCACTCAAAACTGTAAAATTTCCAAAGGCCCAAAAGTCCTTGCTTTGGCTGCTTCTGAAATCTCTCCTTGGCTCCTCTTTGCAGCTTTTGCCCAACTCCATGTGACACGGTGGATGGGAGACACTATTTGGGTCTTAGTGCCCCCAAACTGTGTGGGGTCTACTTTGTACAGTTCTGGGTCCTCAGGAAGGGTGACCCAGCTGAGCCCATTTTCCCTCCTCCCCACAAGTGCAGGACTCCCTACTTTGGCTGCCTCTGCCCCTGCCAGCTGGAGAGCCTGTTGTTTTCATAATTTATTCCTTTGTCTCCATATGGGCAATGCGCTTTTTTTTTATTGTTGCAGAATACTTCGTTTACATTTGTCCAATTTACCTGCCCTTGCCCATGACTGCATGTGCAAACCTGTGCACGTTTTCATCACACACTTAGGTCCTGGCAATTCTTGTCCGCTCCTCAGTATTCACTTACCAAGCACATGCATTTTAGGGTATATTGTATTCTATTATGTGGTTAGAGGAGTCTTGACTTTGGCACTATCTTTTGCTAAAAATACAATGTGAAGAAAAGAAAATGAAGCGTTGAGATTAAATTCCCTTCTGACAGATGAGTGCATTTTCCTTCTTTTAAGATGCAAAATGTACTGTTCCTCAGACTTGAAGTATGCAGACTGTAGCAAGAAGTTCAGCAACTGCATGTCCATGTACACTGTCACAGGTATGATAAAACATCTGAACACTTACAGACAAATTAGCTGTACATATAAATGTCAATGGGAATTATGCATTATTTACTTTTTATTTACAGAAGGTGACAATTTAAAGCTGTCTTTAATCTCTCCCTCATATAAGTGCCTCCCTGTCTCATAGTTGAGGTTAGATTAAACTCTGGAGCATAAAGTTTGGTGTAATTAATTATGACTAGTGTGGATATTCCAGTTATAATAGCTCTGGATGCTCAATCCCTTTGAGAAATGTAAGTTCTTGACCTCAACAACTTCCTTCCACAATTTAGTCATATGTTAGAAGAAAAAAACTTTTTTTCACGCATCAGTTTAGAACTTCTGAACTTTTTAACTTCATTTGATGTCCTCTTATTTTTGTATTATGACACTGGGGAATTCTATTCGCTATCTATCTTTTTCTATCCCATTTGCTATATATACTTTTACCACCTCCCTTCTTATACATTTCCTTTCTAAGGTTAACACCCCCCCCCAATCTTTTCAGTCTCTCCATGTGAGAGTTTATTCATGCCTTTGATAATTCTCATTGCTCTTGTCTGAGCCCAATTTAGTTCTGCAGATCCTATTTAAGATGTGATGACCATTACTGCATGCAGTATTCCTGATGAGGCCTCCCCATTGGCTTATATAAAGGCATTGTCACATTCCAGCTGTATTCTTTTTAATATCAATCCAGAAAGAGAATATACTTAATAAGGGGTTAAAACAGGTGACCTGGTGTATTTTCATAAATATTCATAATATCTGCATAAAGTTAATACTCCTCAAGATAAGGGTTCAGCTCCTTTCAAACATCATAACAGGCATGAGACATAAGCAAGTTCTCTATTAGGAACTAGTTTAACACCTTTTTTTTTTTCCATGTTGAATGATCATAGGGCTTTCCGTTAAAATTTTGTTTAAGGAAAGTAATATACTTGTGTTTTAAAAAGTCAATAAAGTATTATGAAAATAAAGATGATGGAGTCTTTGAACGTTAGAATTGAAAGTTAGGAAAAATATTCTGTGTAATGTTTTTCCCCCCTAGTAAAAATTCTTCTCATGAATGACTGTTCAGGATTAACAGACAAAGCCAGTTGCCAATTGTGTGTACATATCTATTCAGGGGACACCATCATAGGGCCTAATCACATCAGCCACACTATCAGAGGCTCATTCACCTGCACATCTACCAATGTGATATATGCCATCATGTGCCAGCAATGCCCCTCTGCCATCTACATTGGTCAAACTGGACAGTCTCTACAGAAAAGAATAAATGGACACAAATCAGATGTCAAGAATTATAACATTCAAAAACCAGTCGGAGAACACTTCCATCTCTTTGGTCACTCAATTACAGACCTAAAAGTTGTAATTCTTCAACAAAAACACTTGAAAAACAGCCTCCAATGAGAGACTGCTGAATTGGAATTAATTTGCAAACTGGATACAATTAACTTAGGCTTGAATAGAGACTGGGAGTGGATGGGTCATTACAAAAAGGAAAACTATTTCCCCATGTTTATTCCCCCCCTCCACTCCCCACTGTTCCTCAGATGTTCTTGTCAACTGCTGGAAATGGCCCACCTTGATTATCACTACAAAAAGCCCCCCCCCACCCCCACACTCTCCTGCTGGTAATAGCTCACCTTAAGTGATCACTCTCGTTACAGTGTGTATGGTAACACCCACTGTTTCATGTTCTTTCTGCATATAAATCTCCCCACTGTATTTTCCACTGAATGCATCCGATGAAGTGAGCTGTAGCTCACAAAAGCTTATGCTCAAATAAATTTGTTAGTCTCTTAGGTGCCACAAGTACTCCCTTTTTAGCTATGATAATGTAATACAGATTCAAACAGCCAAAATGATGCAGTTTCTTCATGCAAGGGATTTTTATTCTCTCCCTTCAGAGTTCAAGATTGTGAGACAAGTTCACCTGCATTTCTCCTCTTCATGATTGTTGGTGGTGGACAGCAATCAGCAAAGTCTTTTGTTCTGATGTTTAACAATGGTTTGTCTGGTGTCTCTGGGTCTTCGTTTATTGGGCAGGAGATAACGCCTCCTGTGGGAAACTAGTATGTCAAACTTGGTATTGTTTCTCTCCTGAATGTGGGGCTTTATAGTTTCAGAGCAAACACTTTTACAGAGGAAACATTTAAATATCACCTTATCACATGAGATATAGATGATATGATATATATAGCAACATAACAGTATTTCATAAAGTCTAAACACTAAGTACATTCTTATAAGCCTAATATCTATTCTGGACCAACTAACATACAGGTGACATGGTTTGGCCTCCAGCTACAATGTTGTCAGTTCTTAGCTAATGCCTGCAGCCTGGGCTAGACTTGGCATCTCATCTGGCCTGCCAGCATCATAAACAGTGTAACTATTTCCATTATAGAACTGATTTTTGACACACTGTCCCCCTATTCATTTTTTTGGTTCAGATTAACTCTGAGCATTCCTCTCCTAAATACCTGAACCTTGGCCACTTCTCCCCACTCCTCTCTGGGAATATGAAGACCTAATGAGAAGGGGAGGTGGCCCCCTGAACTCACTTCTGGGTATTGATGGGAAGTTTCCAGTAAAAGTGCCACCCATACTGGTTGGAAGTGGCTCTTTCCTATCTCAAATGCCCAAAGTCTTACATACCTTCCAGCAACAGCCATATAGTATTGGAGATGTTAACACTGGTCCCAATGAATGACTTTAAAGTTCATGGAGATAGTGAAACCTTACACTCAGGTCAGGATATTAAAAACTAAAGAAATCTACTTCATTAATCATAGAATCATAGAATCTCAGGGTTGGAAGGGACCTCAGGAGGTCATCTAGTCCAACCCCCTGCTCAAAAGCAGGACCAATCCCCAATTAAATCATCCCAGCCAGGGCTTTGTCAAGCCTGACCTTAAAAACTTCTAAGGAAGGAGATTCCACCACCTCCCTAGGCAACGCATTCCAGTGTTTCACCACCCTCCTAGTGAAAAAGTTTTTCCTAATATCCAACCTAAACCTCCCCCACTGCAACTTGAGACCATTACTCCTTGTCCTGTCCTCTTCCACCACTGAGAATAGTCTAGAACCATCCTCTCTGGAACCACCTCTCAGGTAGTTGAAAGCAGCTATCAAATCCCCCCTCATTCTTCTCTTCTGCAGACTAAACAATCCCAGTTCCCTCAGCCTCTCCTCATAAGTCATGTGTTCCAGACCCCTAATCATTTTTGTTGCCCTTCGCTGGACTCTTTCCAATTTATCCACATCCTTCTTGTAGTGTGGGGCCCAAAATTGGACACAGTACTCCAGATGAGGCCTCACCAATGTTGAATAGAGGGGGACGATCACGTCCCTCGATCTGCTCGCTATGCCCCTACTTATACATCCCAAAATGCCATTGGCCTTCTTGGCACCAAGGGCACACTGCTGACTCATATCCAGCTTCTCATCCACTGTCACCCCTAGGTCCTTTTCTGCAGAACTGCTGCCTAGCCATTCGGTCCCTAGTCTGTAGCTGTGCATTGGGTTCTTCCGTCCTAAGTGCAGGACTCTGCACTTATCCTTATTGAACCTCATCAGATTTCTTTTGGCCCAATCCTCCAATTTGTCTAGGTCCCACTGTATCCTATCCCTGCCCTCCAGCGTATCTACCACTCCTCCAGTTTAGTATCATCCGCAAATTTGCTGAGAGTGCAATCCACACCATCCTCCAGATCATTTATGAAGATATTGAACAAAACCGGCCCGAGAACCGACCCCTGGGGCACTCCACTTGACACCGGCTGCCAACTAGACATGGAGCCATTGATCACTACCCATTGAGCCCGACAATCTAGCCAACTTTCTACCCACCTTATAGTACATTCATCCAGCCCGTACTTCTTTAACTTGCTGACAAGAATACTGTGGGAGACCGTGTCAAAAGCTTTGCTAAAGTCAAGATACAATACATCCACTGCTTTCCCTTCATCCACAGAACCAGAAATCTCATCATAGAAGGCGATTAGATTAGTCAGGCATGACCTTCCCTTGGTGAATCCATGCTGACTGTTCCTGATCACTTTCCTCTCATGTAAGTGCTTCAGGATTGATCCTTTGAGGACCTGCTCCATCATTTTTCCGGGGACTGAAGTGAGGCTGACTGGCCTGTAGTTCCCAGGATCCTCCTTCTTCCCTTTTTTAAAGATTGGCACTACATTAGCCTTTTTCCAGTCATCCGGGACTTCCCCTGTTCGCCATGAGTTTTCAAACATAATGGCCAATGGTTCTGCAATCACAGCCGCCAGTTCCTTTAGCACTCTCGGATGCAACTCGTCCGGCCCCATGGACTTGTTCACGTCCAGCTTTTCTAAATAGTCCCTAACCACCTCTTTCTCCACAGCGGGCTGGCCATCTGTTCCCCATGTTGTGATGCCCAGCACAGCAGTCTGGGAGCTGACCTTGTTAGTGAAGACAGAGGCAAAAAAAGCATTGAGTACATTAGCTTTTTCCACATCCTCTGTCACTAGGTTGCCTCCCTCATTCATTAAGGGGCCCACACTTTCCTTGGCTTTCTTCTTGTTGCCAACATACCTGAAGAAACTCTTCTTGTTACTCTTAACATCTCTCGCTAGCTGCAGCTCCAGGTGCGATTTGGCCCTCCTAATTTCATTCCTACATGCCTGAGCAATATTTTTATACTCTTCCCTGGTCATATGTCCAACCTTCCACTTCTTGTAAGCTTCTTTTTTATGTTTAAGATCCGCTAGGATTTCACCGTTAAGCCAAGCTGGTCGCCTGCCATATTTACTATTCTTTCGACACATCGGGATGGTTTGTCCATGTAACCTCAACAGGGATTCTTTGAAATACAGCCAGCTCTCCTGGACTCCTTTCCCCCAGGACTGGTTTTTTTAACCAAAACTTTTTTCCCCCCAAAAATGCAGATTCAAGTCAAATCATAGAATATCAGGGTTGGAAGGGACCTCAGGAGCTCATCTATTCCAACCCCCTGCTCAAAGCAGGACCAATCCCCAACTAAATTATCCCAGCCAGGGCTTTGTCAAGCCTGACCTTAAAAACTATGATAGACTATGAGAATTTATGTTGACTTCACTGCTGTCCCTTCTGAAAATATTTAAACATTTCATTCTGCCATTTTCTGAACAACATTTTTCAATTCAAAACAAACTTTATTTTAAACGTCCTTCAATTTTATTACAAAAATGGATTTTTTTAAGACGCTCAATTGATATTAAACTGTGTTTGCAGTTGAATAATCTATTTTGTTTGACTCAAAATGATTTTTATTAAACTTTTCAGTTTGCCAAAAAACTTTGGAAATGTGTTATCTCAAGTTGGCCTGAAACATTTTTTTTTCCAGAGCTGCCAACGCACTATTTTTTTTATTGTTTTGTTTTCATTTGTCAAAGTCACCAGCCCTTGCCCAATACGGCATGTGCATATTTCAGCCTGTGCACAGTTATTGGCATAGCTCTATTCTCCATTCTCCCACCATCTAGATGGCCAGAGCCTGCTGCCCTGTCATCCCAGGGCTGAAGCCCAAGGGCCAAACCCTGCTGCCCCCAGGAAGGTGGGGAACTCTCAGTCTGCCTGCTCCTCCAGTCTTGTGCCCCATGTATCTCCAGAGAGGGGCAGGGCCCAACCCCTGCTGGCAGTCCCAGCAACTTACACCACTAACTGGCACATCCAGGAGCAACAGGGAAGGGCTGCTGCTTTGCCCCCCCATTTCTGCCCGCATTTGAGAAACACTAGCACCTTGCACAATGTGGCTCTGATCCCCATTGTGGCTTCTGGATGTTACTACAAGACAAGTGTTTAATAAATATAATAAAGCTTTAAGGTTCATGACAGGAATAGACCGCTAACACAGACAAAAGCCAGGTATAATTCAGGGAAGTGCTGTGCACGCTTTCCCACACAGCTTTGTCAATGCATTTGTCCTGATCTGCAACCCTATTTTCCATTCCTGGCTTTGTCTTGAGTAAAGAGTACCAGTCATCTGGAACTTTGCCAAATTACATGACGGATTTGTGACCTGCACAAATAGGAATTAACAGGTCAATAATCTGAGTTTCACTTTTGACCTCTTTAAACTTCGGTCTCCAGGGAGTAAGGCTAATACATTACCCATAGTACTATTCAATTCTTCATGATATCCTATACCCCCTTTCCATTTTAAATGGTAACTGTGAAATATACCTTTGCATTATTTTTTTTAAATGATAGGTAAATATTTAGATAAGAGGAGAGGTTTCTGATTTTTCACTGAGTTATTTCCAACATCCTTGTGAAGTTAGCATAAAGCTGCACTGAATACTTGGCAAACTATTTTCTATACAAGTAATAGGAGACATATAATAAAACTACAGCCTCTTTTTGATAAAATGCCACTTCAGACTCCTTTAATTTGCTGCAAATCAGACTAAATTACAGTTTAAACTGAGAAAATTGCTATCTTGCACTTCATGTAGCAATGCTGCACCCTAACACCATGTAAGCTATCCAAGATTTAGAGCTCAGCTCAATCAGAGGCAACAAAATTAGAAATAAATAGAGAAGGATCAATACAAAGTGTTGTCTGGAATAATGAAACAGCCCTTATCTGGAAAATCTATTTTATTTTTCTCTGACCAGCTGTACTCTTTGACCATCTCTGTCCCAGTCTAGTACACAATAGACCTATTTATTTTATTGAGGAAAAAGAAGTGCAAAAATTACATAACTTTTATTCCAAAAATACTATATTGTTGATCAATAAAGTGGTTAAACAGTTTGGTTTGTATTGTTAGATACTTGCATTAGCACCGTGTGCTGTTATTTAATACAGTGTAAGAAATAACTTGCAATTGCTGCCGGTTTGCCAAGCAGTGTCTGTTGGGAAATGTTTTCCACCTTGCTTTAATACAGAATTTGTCCGTATGTTGTTGGACAATGCTCGTAAAAACATTTAGAGAAAATTATTTTCCTCATAGCAACACAGGTCAAAAGCTCAAAGTAAGGCCAGCTTAGTGTAATGTAGGACTTTTTCTTCTTGAACAAAAGTTCTGTCAGTACTTTACACTGAGGAATCAAATGGTCATTTACAAACCATTATTTGTGCTGGAAACTCAATTATTTGAACAATAGAAGTGCTTCTAGTTTCCTGGGAAGAGGAAGACCAATCCAAAAAATATATTGATTCAGCATAAGCCATTGTGAGTTGACTGAGCTCATTCTACACTTCCTGTTTTCCATCTTTTAAAGATTATTTAGTGTTTAAAAAACACTAAACAGCATTGTTTGGGGACTTATATCTGCCTCAATTATTCATACTCCTAACTTCATTTATCAAATGCATTTTAAGGAAAAAGCACTTAAAAATACAAATTTGGGACTCAATCTACTTCCTTTCTTTGCTTGTCCCCAGTACAAGTCAGGCAGTCCTTGGGCTAGTCTCAAACTGCATCAGTTAACAAAAGGAATATACAATATTTGGAATGAGAACAAGACACGCTACTCTGTTCCAAAAGGTTACTTTGGTATTCAGTATATATCCTTTTTACCCAATGCTTGGAGTAGTTTGAAAATCCTATTGATCATGAATCTAGAAGATTTTAAATGGGTGATGGGGCCAAGACAGGCTGACAGAATTAAGGTTTTCAGGTTGGTGAGGATTTTGGAGGTGGGAAAGAGGAAGGAGGAATGGTATTGAAAGTTTTCTGTTGTTGTTACAGTTTAGCCTTTTATTATACAATGCAACATAGATATCAGACAAAAGGCTCATTTTCCCCTAAACCAACATATGGGACCAATTTTTTCAACTCCCATTCACTTGAGTAGTACTTAATCGTATGGTTCGTGTGCTTGACTGCATTGTCCTTAGCTGTGAGAGCAAGGGCTGCTCACCTGAATAAGGGCTGCAGAATCAGCGTCATTGACTCTTCACATTTAGCCCAAGAAATTTTAAAAATAGGAGTCTAAAAGAAAACCCCTAAATCCAGAGCAGGCATCTGAATAAGTGGCCTGATTTTCAAAGGTGTTGATTACTCAGCATTGCCCAGTGATGTCTTGGACTTTGAAAGTGAGGCCATTTAATTAGGCTCCAAAGTGTCGACTACCAAAATGAATGAAAAGGTCACTTGAAACACTCTCTAAACCAGCACCCTCCAGACTTATTTTCATCATTGGTGCTGCATTGCTAGTAGATTGTTGATCTTTAAATTGCACGTATCGTAATAGAATACAAGATAGGGTTCAGCTAAGCAATCTTTTTTGCTAAAAAATTGTTAAATGGGTCATGTGGTCTAATTGTCAACTGCTGTAATTTTTCTGATATATAAATTCAAGTGATTAACTAAAATAGATACTTTTAAAATCCAGATTAAAAAATCCAAAGCCAGATGCATATTTAATCCTTTTCAGCAAATAAACAGTTTTCAACATTAATGGGTGAAAATAATATTTTCAGAAGGTGGCATTAATCCTATTTTACATGCTTCAATGTCTATTAAAAAAGAAGCAAACTGTGTCTAATTACTGCTTTGACTATTGATTGGTGAAAAAGTAATGTTACTGTAGCACCTAAACTGTGGGTGATAATGGAAAACATCTGCCTAATATTCATTCCCTTTGCAACAGCCTCCTGGGATATTACCTTTTACTCAGAACCAGGTCATCATCTTATCTGATTTCTAAAGCACCATCTGCTAAAAAACAATTTCCGCCCCCCCCAAAAATTATCAGTAGCGGATGCCCTTCAGAGATAACTGGAAAACCTGTCAAAAGAGATCAGAAATGTAAGACGTCAAAATGTTACCTTTTACCTACACACTTAAATCCTAATTTTAAAGCTTCTGAAATATCTCCAGACTTAACAAGAATCAAAAGCAATTAAAATGTTGTGTAAGAGCTGACTACGATATTTTCATCCTGTGATGTTCTCTTTCCTTTCTCTCATGGTTCACTGTTTCTCTTTCACACCTCAAGAGACAAGTGTTCTGTTATCTGACAATGACAAGGCTTTGGATAGTCTTAAAAGTGCTCTAACTCCTACATCTGGAAGAGTTTTTCAGTCACCTTCTGTTGACATTGACAGTCAGCTTTTCATACTCATTACAATGAACAGAGACCTTCTCAGTCCTGGCGAAATTGTCTTGTAAACAACAAAAGTTTTCTTTTTAAAAAAGATCAATTACAGCTGTATAGAGGATGCCCATGCAAAACAGTTGTGTCATTTAAGACATAATTCTGCGAGCCTTTAAGACCTAATCTTGCAAACACCTAAGTATGTGTGTGATCCTGAATGCGCAACAAGTCACATTAAGAAGATGCTAAAGGCTCCGGCTTGACAATGCCCTGGCTGGGATGATTTATTTGGGATTGGTCCTGCTCTGGGCAGGGGGCTGGACTAGATGGCCTCCAGAGGTCCCTTCCAACTCTGTTATTCTATGATTCTAAACTTTGCAGGATCAGGGTCTTAGTATGCAGAAATCCAATTGAGAATAGTGGGAGATATGTGTATAGAACACTTGTAGAACTTGGCCCTTACTTTGTTCATCGTCAAAGTACGCATCCTGAGTGTATTGCTTTAGCAGCGCAGGTAAAATAGCTGTTAACAAAATCATTTCCCTGTTTATTCATACTAGTGCAGCACTAGTCCTGTATGACATTAAAGTAAAGTCTTCTGTATAAATTTGGGGAAAAAATCTTCTTGTTTTTGGTTTTGTAATGACCAGGAATAAAAAAAAAAAAGAAAGAAAAAAGAACCGTGCTTACATGTCTACATGGACAAACGTGGTACTTCTGTAATAAAATTAGCTCTGGGGAAAATACTGTCTGTTGCTTTTTTTCTCTGATTAAATGTTTCCAGCTCTCTCCTAGTTAAATTAATTGTGTTTTTGCACAATGCCAAGGATTTTTCTGACTCAGAATTTTTCATGCAAATCCAATTGAGGACCTAAAATATTTTGGCACTATTACATATGTCACTTATTGTGTAGCTTTCATCTTACATACTTTTTTATGTAGAAAAAACATATGCATTGAAAAGGCAAGAGGTATGTTGAATAAAAAAAAATCCAAAAGTAAATAGCAAAGCAATTTTTTTCTTGACTTTGTGATTTTAATTTAAAAGGGTGAATGACATTTCAGTTGTGTGAGTTGTAGAGAGAGCTCGTAGTCCTTTTGTCAGTGTGATTTACGGTGCCATTTTTATTTTGTTTTAACATTCAAATTCAGATGCATAGCACCAAATTCAGTATGGTTCCAATGAATAAAATAGGGTTGCACCAATTCAAATGAGAAAATGTGGCCCATTGACTTCAATAGGAAATTTCCTTGAGTAAGGACTTAACAAATAGATTTCAAATTTGCTTTTCATTTTGTCGTGTATTTTCATATGCTGAACATCTCAAAGAGGATTTAACGGAATAGAGGTTCAGAGACTGGTGATGAGAATGAGTTGAGGCATGGAAAATGTCTGTATGAAGGGGGATTGAAAAGATTGGAATTGTTTATTCTGGAGAAAAGGTATTAAAGGAAGCCAAAATAATGAATGGCATAGGAAGGCAGATAGGGTAAGTTTCTAATCTTCTACTACAACAAGGAAATGTTCAGTGAAACTGAAAGGCAGCCAATTTTAAATTAATAAAAAGAAATAACTTTTTTACACAATGCACAGCTAACTCATGGAATCATTGCAACAAGATATCACTGAGAGCCACATTTTAAAAGCCTTTAGGTGCCTAAAGATGCAAATAGATGCCTAGTGGGATTTTCAAAAGCATCAATGGGAATTAGGTGATTGCCTGCTTAGATGCTTGGTAGTATTTTCAAAAATACTGTCTGCATCTTCAGGAACCTAAATTCCTTTGAAAATCTGGCTCAGGAGCTTAAGAAGAGTAAAAAAAAAAAAGAGGATCCAACATTTATAAGGATAGTGAGAACATCCAGAGTATATAGAAGTTAGTAAAGATTAAAAAGAGAGTTTTGGAATGGATCTAAATCTTCATGTTCCAGGACATAAGCCAACTTCTAATTAATGGAGACTGTCCTTTGGTCAATTAGTCCAAAACTAACTTTCATGGGGTTTCTTCTGAAGCTGCTGATGCAAGCCACTACTGGGGAGGGAGGGAAGTGACTGGAGTATACAAACAACTGGTATGATCCCATATGACAATTCTTATGTTCCTAACAAGGCTGATCTTTTTACTTTAGCAAAATATCACCCTGATTCTGTGAGGTGCTTGTATTTGTCTTTTGGAAGTCTGTTCCTCCTCATACCAATGCATCCAGACGAACTTCTTGAATTCTGCCATTAGTCTTTTTATTCCTCATATTTAATTATACAAATAATTAGGTCTCACTGTTAAATGACAGGGATCCTCTAGCACTTTTCTAGTAATCTCCTTCATTCTGAATATTTTAGGCAAAGACATCACTTTCACTCTATATCATAGATAATAATGTCACTTAGAGACTCATCTTTTTACTCTTTTTGAATCAATTGATTTCTCATGCTATCCTGCAGCTCTTACACAGGCAAATTTCCATTGTACTCTATGGAAGACTTGTCTTTGTGATGGACTGCAGTACTGTGCCCAGATTATCTGAATGTACTTATAGTGACCTATAATCTTGATGAGTTTTTTTAGCCCATACTTCATAATTAAAACTCTGATTAACTTGATATTTGTACTAGTCTGACTTTTCTTCATACAGACTTTTAAATATGCAAATACTCTATATGTTTTCCCCTTTTTTCTCACAATAACAAACACTTACTCTTGGATTATTATTTAATATTTTCCCTATTTCAGATCTGTGCTGTGTTTATAGTAAATTACAAACTTTTTCTCTCCCTACACATGCCATGCTGTATTTGTATATGGTACTCTTAGTTGTTGTTTCATTTGTTTAATAGCACAGTGCTTTTAATTTGTGTCATCTGTTTCCTTTTTAAAATATAGTTGTTATTTAGATTTTTCTAAAGCTCAATTTTTTTGTAAAATTCACTGTGTTTGACTGTTTTATGCAGTCCTCCTCCATGTTTTATGGCACACAGACTTGTTTACTGGGTTCTCTTCTTACTTTTTATTATTTTACTTATTTTAAGATTGCCACATGTTACACCTTGTCATTATTTTAACCTTCAAAGTGTCAGAAATACTGTCAGGAAACAATGCTGTATTTACAAAGGCTGCTGTAGCATTCCAATAATTTCTCATTTTATTTTCAAGGTGAACACATATCTGTCTTATGAAACCACTTGAATTACAGGTGGAGGCTAAATAAAATGTGTTCTTACTGACAACACTGACATGATCAGTCTTTTTCAAGTAGTTCGTCTGAATAACAAACACTTGATCTGAATTTTTTGCAGGTAAAATGTTTTAACTCTTTCCAGTCTTCTTTATAGCTATAGGCCCTGGTTCAAGAAAGCACGTAAACCATGCGCTTAACCACTGGAACAATTTACTTAGGCATGTGGTGTATCCTCCATCATCTGAGGTCTTAAACTCAGGACAGGATGTCTGTCTAAAAGATATACTGTAGCTCAAAGAGTAGTTATGGGCTTGATGTAGAAATTAGTGGTTTAGGTTTTATGGCCTATGCAGACCAGTCTAAATCATCATAATAGTTCCTTCTGGCCATAAAAATCTATGAATTTTAAGCATGTGCTTATGTTACTTAATTATGTACTGAACATTTAGCACTTGATGAAATGCCATTCCTGGACAGGTATGCTTTTTTGAATGGGGGTCATATTTTGAAAATTGAATTATATTAGTTTTTGTATCACTTTGGTTCCAGGAATATTTTATAACAATTTTGCTGAGCTCTGAAAGTTCTGAGCTCTTCCAGCCTTGGATGCCTCTTGCTTTTCAATACCTCTGTGATTTTTATTAATGTTACCACCACCAAGTCCCCATCCTAATCCATGTGTACCACTTCTAACTACAGTGTCCTTCAGCTCTCAGCTATTTTGAGAGGGAGAGGAAACAATCTCACTACCTAGAGACCTAGTGTTCCATTGGCTCTGCTAGCCCCTCTTTCCTTTGCACTTCCTTCTTGTGCCTCTAACTCATCAACCCCCAATCTGTTTAGGCAATAAAGTACTCTTCTCTGTCAGGCCTAATTAAGTGATCAGAATGCTGGGTCATCTAGTGAGTCTCTGCACTCTGTTACGTCATCAAAAATCCATTTCAGGAAGGCAAAAATATGGTGCTGACAAGTGGATTGAACTGCTCATACTGTAGCCTATAGGACTAACCATCTTGCTTGTGTATATATATATATATATATATATATATACTTAGGGTTATATATATATAATCTTTTCTTATAGTTTAAGTATTTGGTTTATTGTAATAGGTTTATAGATTTATATTAAAAACAAGTTTGGCTGTAATGCAAGAGACCTACACGCCATATCCTGTATGTTAAGCTAAGGCAAAGTTAGCATATCTATGTTAAGACCTTTTACTCAGAAAGCAAAGTTGACCTATACCTTGTTACCTAAATAGATAAGTACCACGCCTATGTCCATGACCTTTTATCTAGATCAATAGATAATGGAGAATGGCATAGCAGGGTTTTCAATGTTGAACCCACAGATTTAACAGGTACACCACAAGGGAACTTATGTGTGTATATACCTGTCATCAATATGCACAGATATACTAGCATACGGGTAAGCGCACCCTAACGTTTTGTGGGTGAGGAATGACATTTGGGCATAGGAGGAAGGATTTCCAGCACTTTGCCCTATAAAAAAGGTGACCCATCTCGACAGAGTTCTCCAACTCCATTTTCTCACTTACTCTATCTTACTTACTTTCACTCACTCTTTCTGTTTTATTTTATTTTATTCTATCTATCTCCTATGACTACTACTATTAGTAGACTATACTTGTTCTTCTTAAACTTTAAATTTCAAGGGAACTAGGCAAAGCTTGGTTTCTCTAAGTTTTTATTTTTAGTTTATTAGGCTTTGATTTTAAGTTTAAGTTAGTCAAGTAAACCCTAATTTAGTTTTGATAGCTATTAGCATTAGATTCTTTAAGCACTGCATCCCTCACCTAAGAACTGAGAAACCTGAACTGCAAGGCTCGTGCTGTGTACCGCTAGGTTATCAAGAAAGGGTGTGAGTATATTAACAAAAGCTTTGTTGCATATAATAGTATATTATCATATGTATCTTTTGAATAGCAGTAATGCAATTGTAACTTTGTAACTCTGGGTATTTTACCATTCACTTGCTGTTATTGATTTTAATAAAAAGTCTTCAAGGCTATATCTGTCTCAGTGTGAGCTTCTTGTCATACCCCCAAGGGTCCTTTGTAAATTCTGTGGAGCCTGATTTGGGACAAGAACTTTTATCTTCTGATCAAACAGATTGGCGAGCCTAAATACTGATACTATTAATATTAACAATTAATTATTAATATGATTCAGTAATTAAAATTAAATTAAAATAGAAATTAAATTGATACATTCAATTAATATTAGTGCACCCTAAATCAGGCTACAATCCTGGTGAAGCAGAAGTGCACGGAGGCAGCTTTTCCACCGACCGTGTTGGAATGGTTCAAACTGCTGTCACAAGGTTTGACGAATCATTCCTACAGCAGTAGTGGTGAAACAGTCATGGAAAGACTATATCCAGGTGATAAGATGTTAGTAATTCGTCTGGGGACCAAACTGAAGCACGTGGACCTTACCAATGACTGTCCTACATATAAATATATGGGAAGCAGCTCTTGGTCATAGGAGCTTATCTTTTTAATACTGACATATTGTCTTGGGCTGATTGGCATATTGTCTTGGACTGATGTCTTGCAAAGTTGGCTGGTGGGGTATGCTAGCTAGCTCGAGGCTTGTATGTCTGTAGTGTTCTGTCCTGGCAGCAATGGTGAGATTTCCCTTTAGCAGGGATAAAAATTTTTAGGGGGAATAGTTAGGTCTCCCACTATCTCAGAGATTGATAGATGGGCTAATACCTGTGATGAACATGGATGATACTTGTATTTTTTATGAACATAATATATATCTTTGACTATTTGATTATTATCATGATATCGTCTACATGGATACCAACAGTTATATTAGTCCTGGGTGGGGATTTACACATCTGCAGAAAGGCAGACACTGATTGTATATAGCCCAATCACTGGATAATTAGCCAAACAATACAGAGCTCAAGACCTTTAGTGGTTTTGTCCAAATCCAAGGGGGCCAAACCATCCCCAGCATAGGGCAGAGCCAGGGCCTTATTAGGCAAATGGATACTACTGGCCAAACGCTATCAACCTGGAAATGTCTCTGATTCACCATAACAAACACAGTGGATTGGAGAATGTAAAATCCTGGGGAAGGACTGGAGGCAGACTCTTTCTGACAAGGTTTGGAGAGACAAGAACCAGAAGACAAGAGAGAGAAGGAGGAAAGGGTGTTCAGAATGATCCTGGACACCATGAAGGATACTGACTACGATACAAAGGTCTTCCAGGAGGGTGAGCAAAGTGAGGGAGGGTCAGAGTTGTTTGTTTTTCCATAGATTTGTATACCTTTTGTGTGTCATCTATGAGTATAGGATGATTAGTTTAGAAATCCTTTTTCAAAGCCTGTGTGCCTCTACTTTTAACTGTCAAAGAGTTAAATGATAAAGCAGGGTACTCGTGAAGGTGGAGCTCTGGAGAAGATGTGTGAGCTACTGGGAAGACTTGGTGGGTCCACACTGACCTTGAGGCACAGGGCAGCAGGACCTTGGGAGGTGGGGGCTCAGATCCCAAGAATGAGTACCAGCTTCGCAGTCTGTACCCCAAATGTATGTGTGAAATGTCAGACTTAGTAAGCTTAAACTTATGTAGAATCTAAAGACTGGGTCCCATAAAGCAGCCTGGTGACTGACCAGAGAGGGGAGCTCATTCAGGTTTCTTTTCCTGCAAATTAGTCATCAAAACCACCTTCTGTGATTCTTTTCACAGAGAGGCTTAAGATTCCACAGTGAGGTTTGATGTTTTCTTGGGCAGTGTGTTGTATGGTGCTACAGGCCTTGGAATTGTGCATCTGGGCTTTGGGTTTAAGCAAGTTGGTGAGATTTAGGATGGAGACTTTGGGGTCTGAGCAGCAAAATGGAGACAGGCTAGTGGCAGTTCTGTTTTCGTCTTTCAGTGTGGCTGGAATAGCTTGTCTTTAGGAGTAGTTTTATTTGTTGATGAGCTATAGTGTTGTGTCCACTTGGACAAAATGTAATGCTGGCATCCATCCTTATTGGCACCTGCCATTCACAAATATTAGTCCTGATATACATTTCAAATGTGCTTTGATGTCTGGTGCTGTAACTTTTTTTCCTTATGAATGGAATGTGTATTTCTAACCAACATTCACACTTTTAGGTGTTCTACAGAAGAGGGAACAATGGAAGCCATCAAATTAATAATTTGTTATCACCTGGTAACATGAAATAGGTGTTACGTTTTTAACAGCAAAGATTAGATTAATGTCATTTCAGCCACAAAAAGCTTGGAATCGATTTCAATGCTAATCAGTGGCTGAAAGAATAGATTAGTAGTGCAATGAATGCCATTAACCTTTCAAGCACTGCCATTATATGAAGCTTCCTGCAGAGGCACATAGTAATGTGGAAATGTGATACAACCAGGCAAAATACTGTAGAAACAAACGTTGCCTACAAAATTTTACAGATGGCATTAAAGTAAGATACTCCTATCAATAATTCTTGTTTTGAAAATAGGAATAACAATCATCCTGACAATAAAAAAAAATACATTTTCTTTCAAGAAATAAAGAAATAAAATTTGTACGGCACTTGAATATTCTCAGATATCAACCACCATTTAATCTAAACACTTGGTTTGAATTGGATGATTCCTATAACTTTGTAGTTTGCTTTTTATACAAATATAATTTTTAATAATTTAATTTTAATAGTGCATGTTGTAAAATGCATACTTCCCTTTGAAGCCCTTAAGTTGACATGACTGCTGGGAGATATTATTCTAACACAATATTGATATATTTGTTCTTCTATGTTAATGAAGGAATTCTGATCAGTATATATTATTCACAGTATTCCTCTAGATGACATATTTGATAGAAAAACATTATGGCCCCCAAGCTAAAATCAGATCCTATTGTATGGACTCCTGAGTTCCACTGACTTCACCAGTGATTGGCTGTAGTGGGGGTTATATTGTGACACACACTACAGGAATAGACCAAGGCCCAGATCCTCCAGGGTATTTGGGCTCCTAACTTACATTGTCTTTAATTCTTTATACAATTGGAAAGGGGAAATATTAAGCTCAAAATCAGCTCAGGAAGGTATTTGTCCTTAAATTGTGAATTGCTTAAGTTTGGAAAAGCTATTTTCCACTTTTTTGTCCAGTGTAACTTTATAAAAACACTTTTGCTCCACCTGGATAACCATGAACATTTTAAAGTTGCTGTTCATTGGTGAATTTTGAGTTTGAAATGTGTTCCTGGAAAAAATCCATGAGACAAATCACATGGTAGTTTCCAATATGTTCATTGGTCCAAGTTCCTATTCTAGCAAAACCTATGCAAAAATGTCCGTAAACTACTTCTGACACACAAAATTTGAAACAAACCTAGAAACATTTGCATATCTCCATTTAGACTCAGTTGGGCAAATTATTCACTGATGGGTATGGGTGCAACTCCATAGAAGTCATTAGAGTTGTGTCCTCGTGCATCAGTGGGGCTAATTGTTTAGACTGATTTAAATCATGATTTTTTTCAAGCGTTCTAAATAATTATCACAGGGTTTTAAATGTAGTACGGTACTAGCACTTTATTTTCAATCCATAAAAATGTAGATTCGCAGAAGGGTTTTGCAAGAACATACATTCTGTGAGTAAGAAAAATGTTGTGACCTTGTATAAAACATTTGGGAATAGAACCTTTACTTGCTGCTATTCTTCTATTCATTTTTAAAGGTTCAATCAAATTTCTGAGATGATGATGCATGATCCCCATGTTGTTTTACTACTGGTATTCCATCACTTTGGAAACATTGTTGATATAATCAATGATGATAAATGAGTCATCTCACTTAATTAGGCTGAGGAAGAAGTGAGATATTTCATACAAAATGGTTAATGAAATTTTTGATGTACATAGCTTTCTAGTTTTGTGCAATCTGGCCTGTATTTGCTTTTTCTTCCATCTTGATCCCCATAAAGGTGGATATACTAATAATAGGTAATCTTAAGAAAAAAGACTAAGGTTCTA
Organism: Lepidochelys olivacea; assembly: GCF_965140295.1. Classification (NCBI taxonomy): domain Eukaryota; kingdom Metazoa; phylum Chordata; order Testudines; family Cheloniidae; genus Lepidochelys; species Lepidochelys olivacea. The sequence goes on from NC_140411.1 coordinate 275,912,631, forward strand.
AACTACAAGTTATGTTGTGGAATGGGATGAAATAGACATTAGGTGAGCAAACACTACATTCTTTCATCAGCTGCAGCTAGAAATAAAAAAAAGACATTTGCTGTGTCAGGAAATATTATACACAGATATAACTATATATGCTCTTTATTCATTCTTGCTACGCATCCTATATATTCAATACATCATGTTCTAGTTGTTGAGATTCTTATAACCCATCTCTCACGGTATCAAAGTTAGTATGAATAAGCGTTTGGAGATATTTGCATTTAGGAGAAAAATAGTTATTTTAATATATTTTGAAAGATCCTTTAAGATATTATATGCAGATACAAACAGGACACTTGTCAGTTTTTGACAGTCCAATATAAATAAATTATTAGATGCCAACCACAGCACTGCAGCAGGTTATATAAGGAATGGATCTGTTACTTAACTGCAGTCCTGCCAGTTCTGCACCATTATAAATGTAATGCATTTTATAGCTCTCTCCTATTACTTGAAGGTTATAAACTTCAAGAAGGGAGAGAAACCGTTAAGGTGATACAAATGGGTATAACAAGTAATAATTGGATTCAATTAAGCAATTGAAAATGTAGACTGAATTCCTAATAATCATATATATATTGGGCCCTTTTCAGCACTCCCTACTAATACTTTGCTCAGGGAAAAGCTCCCATTTGACAGAGTTTAACAGAAGTATGGAGTGCTGAGTAGAGCCCTTAGAATGTGAAATGTAAATCCTACAGGGAATCTGATAAGTTTACACCAATCTTAGAGAGGAAGAGCAGTCATGCATTTAAGGCACTGGACTGGGATTCTGGGTCAATAGAAGTTCTGCCATGCACTTCTGTGTGAATACTGGCAAATCATTTGATTTGTCTATGCCTTCATTTTCTCATCTGTAAAATGGGGCTATTAATACTTCATTCCTCCCACCCTTTGTTTTGTCTGTTTAGGAGGTAAACTACTTGGGGCAGGGACTGTCTCTCTTACTATGTGTATGTATAGCACCCTGATCTTGGTTGGGGCTTCTGGATGCTGTTGTAATACAAAGTCATGGAAACCCCATCTCCTGAGACATTTTAAATCAGCTGAATAAAGCACAATAAAAATATATTTTTATAGAAAGCCTAGGTTGATAGGGATGAACTACATGACTTAGGCAAAAGTCTTGAACCATTTGGGTGGCCTTCCCATCTTTCCAACCCTGCTACTGCTACGTGACTTTCTGCACAAAACGTCCTGGTCTCTCCAACCTACATGTTTTCAGGCTAGCGAACATATACTGGGGGATGGGATCAGGGAGCCATAACTCTTTGAAGGCACTTCCTTTCCTTGCACTGTGTGAATTTCAGCCACAGAAGAGAATCTGGCTCATAGTTTCCAAAGAAAATAAATAATAGTGTAGAAAATAAAACTGTAAAGAAACCGCTAAAACAATGCTTGCTTTGTATTCAGGCCATGAAAATAGCGTAGATAGCTCTTGTAACTTATTTTGAAAACCAGTATTGCTTTGTACATTTTCGAACAGTAACTGTAGATATACTGCCTATGGTAAGATCAGAATCTGGTTTAGCCATTAAGTAAGTTAAAGATGTGTTGCTGTAAATGCCATGAAACTGCATACATAAAACTTAGAGGAACATACAGGGAGAAATCTCAGATGCTATCCTAGGTGTGAGCTTTCTGGAGAGAATAGCACATTAAGACAGACAAATCAGTCACTTCAATTATCCATCCCCCAAGAGGAATTCTACTTTTCCTCCTACAGATAAAGCAAAATCTTACCTCTGATGATTTCAAAAAGCTAAGAGTTACTGAAACGTTGGTGCAAACTCCGACTGTTGGTTCAGTAGCTGTAATGTAAAAGCCAAATAAAATATGGATATGCACAGATCCCAGTGATTTCAATAAAATCCTAAGGCATGAAAACATCTCATGAAAACTGTTGAAGTAGAAGCTAAGCTTTCAGGAAGCAAAAAATATTCTCAGTATTAAATGCAAGACATGCATTTTGGTTAGAGGAGTCAAGCTCTATTAGGATTTTTAATACACCATGTGAATGCTAAAAGTACAAGTGAATCAGTTCTCTTCCTAAGATATTAAAATGAACAGTCTCAAATATTTAAGACGTTATAGCATGCAGAGGTTATAATGGAGAATGTTTCATTTTTCAAGAGGGATGTTTGTTGTGACAATGGAGCAACCTACTACCATCTTAAAGACGTATAATGAAAGACTTGTGAAAATTTTACTGAGAACAAGAGAAAGACAGCTTACACTGAACTTAAATAAGATTGGTATAAGAGCAATTATCTATATTGGACATAAATTAAGAGAAGATGACTTAATTCCTGATTCACATAAAATAAAAGCAATAGTTGAAATGCCCGCTTCAAAATGTAAACCAGATCCTCAGAGATTTAAAATGATGAAAATCTATTTGAAAAAATTCATTGTAAATCTAACTATGATCATGAGGCTCTTAGGCGAATTGCTGGAAAATGACATTTCCTGGCATGAGAGGAAGGATGATCTTGTTAAGAAGTTAAAGTAGATCTCGAGAGATCTGTGTTCAGTTTCTGGCTATACCTAAAACTTCCTGTGTAACCTTCAGTGAATCATGTAATCTCTCAGTGCCTTGGTTCCAAATCTATAAAATGGAGATAGTAGTTGGAGCCCTGCCAATCCCTGGATATCTGCTTTATATCCATGGATATCTGCTTCTGCAGATATGGATGCAGTCGTATCATTTATCATCTTTGCGGATCAGATGTGGATCCAAATTTTTGTATCTGCGCAGGGCTCTAACAGCGAGATAGGGGGCTGGTGTGGGTGCACATGCAGGTACATATAAAAGGTGAAGTGCAGATTGCAGGTCTGATACAAGTTAATTGGTGCAGATGCAGGTTGTATGCAGATCCAAATTTTGGTATCTGTGCAGGGTTCTAATAATAGTACTTCCTTTGTGTGTCTTGTCAATTTAGATTGTAAATTCTTTAGGGCAGGGACAGTATTTAGACAGTGCCTAGCACAATGGGGCCCTGATTCCAGCTGAGGCCTATAGACGGTAAAATAATACAAATAACTTAAAGGAATATTGCCAAAAACAGGCATCAGAGCAATTAGGCATAATCATCAGTTATAAAATATTATGCTTTAACTAAACCTACTGCAATACCAGTACCTACTCTAGTGAGGTAGGATCCTGATTCAAAATCTACTTAAATCAGTGGCGGTCTTTATGTTGATTTAAGGGGGCCTTGGATCATGAGCTAGCTGCCCACCTTATGCAGTATGAGCAGTCAGATGCATCCATGACTGAATTTCATGAACAAGGCAGAAAGAAACAGTGATGATTAGAATGACATAGATTCCATCAATATAGAGCTAGGAGAGAAAAAAATGCACAGAGGCCTTTTTCACCACCAACTAGAAAGTTGGTTGCTTGATGTGAAAGTAGCTATGTCAGTTTACACCAGCTGAAGATCTGACCTTTTAACTTTTAATGGCTAGTACTATACCTTAAAGATTTGTATTATAAGGAGTGCATACAATCTAACCTTTATATTAACTTGTAGTAAGTATCTTGTAAAAGTTCTATTAAACTAAGCAGAATGCTGGAACTCTTGTGTTAACTATCTGAATGTCCTCCTAAAGAGCGCTTGTGACCTATCTGGGAGTCTGAATGCTTTCATGTCTGCAGTGCTACTCCGAAAATTTGAATCTACTCTAAAAAAGTTTTGTAGACAATTTTACCTCATTTGCTCCCAAAAAAGGGAATAATAGAAAGACCTTGAACTACGGGATTTTAACAACTGGCTGAAAGACATGCGTGCATCAGTTAGATTTAATGGCTGCAGGAAAGAAAGTCTACATTAAATGGTTTGATAATGGTCTTGTATTTCAGAACACTTTAAGTTGCACACTACTCATATGTGGAGCAAATGTATTCTACGGCTATCTAAGTCATTATACAGCACTCTAAACTTTTCTAAAGAAAAAGCTGGAAAATGAATGTAGTTTCTGATATACTGTACTTCCTGTTGCCTTTGGTCCATCCATTCCAGCCATGTCTGGTATATATTTTTTCTTTACAAAGCTTTTTTTTTACTTGTGTAAGAATTTGATAAAATGCATGAACAGACCAAAATAAATAAAAATGATGCAGGCTACCGTGGGCATGGAGAATCAGAGGAGGTAGAGAAGAACCAGTGTAGGAGCTATGATGATCAGAGAAAACTTTTAGAAGGCTTTAATTTTTAACTTGTTTTTCACTGTTGTAATCATAACTACTGCTTGGGTTCAGGGTTCCATTGCCAACAATTTGGTTGTGCATGTTTTACACCAAGCAAGAAATTACACACTCAAAAAGAAAAATAGTGGTTGTTTAAACATTTTGGGTGAGATCCTCACCTTTTGTGACAGCCATTTGCAGCTGACAAAAGGGCTGGAGTGGCAAACAGAGGTCCTAAAAACTCTGGATCTAACCATGGGGAGGGCTCCCTGGTGGAGGCAGTATAGAGATAGTTGCAAGACTGCTCTCTGAGAGCCACTTTGCAAGCCTTTCATAGGGACCATGCCATAAGTGGGGCTGAGGGCAGAAGCCATGTTAGGTGTTGAGCTGCAACACCCAGAACTGCAGATATTCTGAACAGTGCTGCAGCCTGTACAGCAGCCCCACTGTAACTTAAATAGGGACCTTGTGTTCTCTAAGTCAGTGATTCTCAGCCTTTCCAGACGACTGTACCCCTTTCAGGAGTCTGTGATTTGTCTTGTGTGCCCCAAATTTCACCTCACTTAAAAACTACATGCTTACAAAATCAGACATAAAAATACAAAAGTGTCACAGCACACTACGACTGAAAAAATTGCTGACCTTCTCATTTTTACCATGTAATTATAAAATAAATCATTTGGAATATAAATGTTGTACTTACATTTCAGTGTGATACTTGAGCCTGTTTTTCACTTGTGAGCCTTGTCATTCTGGGAGGCAGTAAAACGACAGCAACAATTCAGTTTTTCTCCACATTGAGTCTATTTCTACTCTTTGTCTTGATGGCCGTCAGAGCAGGAAATGAGACTTCACAAAGATATGCTGACCCAAAAGGTAACAGAACTTCCAAAGCACAGTTCCCAAGGTTAGTGTACTCGTTCTGTACTAAACACCAGAACTGGGTTAGCATGGAGTCATTAAACTTAATTTGCAGACCACGGTCTGAGGACAGCTCAAGAAGATTTTCTTGCTGACTGGCAGAGAGGTTACTGCTGCTAATACCTGACAAAATGAATGGGTTTCTTATCCGGTTGAGTTGAGCTGAGTTGTGTTGAATGTTGGGGAAATATGACTTCAACTCAGATGTCAAGTGGGCCAAATGATCTACATATTAAACTTCAAGTGCTTTTGTAGAAATAGTTGAAGCTTTTCTTCATTTTAACCTGGCGGGTCTGGAACACAGAAAGCTTTCTTTGAAAAAATTCTACTGGTGCACAGGGCATTTTGTTTTGATGCATCTGAAGAAGTGGGTTTTTTACTCGCAAAAGCTTATGCCCAAATAAATCTGTCAGTCTTTAAGGTGCCACCGGACTTCTTGTTGTTTTTGTTTTCAAATGTTGCAAAGGCGCTGGCTTCATACTGTTATTTGATAGAGTTTTTCAGCAAAGAAAACACAATGCTTGAGGTGGATCACTATTTGTAGATGTGAATCCAAAAGCAATATATTCCTCACAGAACTGACTGCTTTTTAAGTCATTTTCAATTTCTTACAATTTTTACTGTCACCACCATCACCACTTCCAGCTCCTTCTTTTAAAAATCTATCCATTTTTACTATGCAACCAGATACACAGCATAACAACTTCAACATCTTTAACATGTTTGCATGCAGCAGTAAATGACATAAAATGCATGTGTAATACAGTGTGCATATGCACTTTATGTTTCTATTTAATATATAGAGCAATATAAACAAGTAATTGTTTGTATGAAATTTTAGTTTGTACTGACTTTGCTAGTACTTTTTATGTAACCTGTTGTAAAACTAAGCAAATACCTAGATAAGTTGATGTATCTCTTGGAACACCTCTGCATACCCCCAGAGGTACGCATACCGCTAGTTGAGAACCACTGCTGTAAGTAATGCTGGGGGCCTGTAACAGTCAAGGATTGGGATGAGGCAAAGATGTCCTAAAGTTACCTTAACCCCAGCCCTTCTTCTGGGCTGTGAGTTCTGTGCTATGTCTCTTAGTGGCAAAGCATATACTTTCACCCTTAAAACTTAAAATGAAAAACAAGAAAAGGCCAGTCTACTTTTAACAAATGTCACTGGACAAGTCACTTCACTTATGTTGCTCAGTTTCCCCCATCTTAATAAGGAGGATGTTGGATATTATCATGAAATCTAGGAATCTGTCTGTACAATTTATGAATTCTGGTTGACATTATGGAGTTATTGTGAAATGTTACTATGAAAACTGCTGTACCACAAATGCCTCTCTGTATGCGTATCCACCATGTCTTAGCAGCCTAATCAGATAAAAGGAAATTATCTCCTTAGCAGATCAGAAACGGTGACTGGATAAATGGCTTGGAAAAGGACTTAAAAAGGAGCTGTTTACTAAAAGAATGGAATGGAGTGGGAGGTTGGAGAGTCCTATGATTGGTACGAAAGGGAGACAACCCCCCTTTCTTATAGTCCAAGAGGGAGGGGGTGGATGGTAAGGTCCCAACAATGGATTGGCTGGGAGCACCTGGATGGAAAAAGAGGGGGAGCTAGCAGAAGTCCCCCAAGGGTAATTATGGAATGAACATAGGGTTATCTGCACTGTACACTTTTATCTGCTGAGTAGTCCCAGACATCTAATAATAAAGTTGTAGCTTGATTAAACCCATATCAAATGTCTCCTGTCCTTCTTTCAGTATAATCGGACAAACAGCTTTTATGTGAAACTTCATGCTTTTGAGATTTCCAGGAGAGGTGGGATCCAGGCAACAAAACTTACATTTCCTAGGTTGTTATTTGTAAGTGAAGAGAGAATATTGGAAAGAGAGAAGTTGTTTTATGTATTTTCCATATATATACATTCTCATATATACTCATGTTGAAAAAAATCTCTGTGCCACATACTTATATATAAAGACACACACACACACACACATACTCCTTGCTTAAGATTTTTAGCAACATGAGTTTGTAATGGTCATTTACACAGGAAGGGACAATGCCCTCCAATCCCCCTCAAAAAGTTATAGCTCACCACTCCAGGGTAGGGTTGAAATTCTCCTCTTCTCCCTTTAGAGTATGTCTACACTACAACTGGAGGTATAATTTATATCTTGGATAGATGTTAGGGTGACCAGATGTCCCGATATTATTGGAGATGTCATGACATTCAGGTCTTTATCTTACATAGGCAACTATTATACCCCTCCAAAAAGGGAAGTGTCCTCATTTTTCACACTTGCTATCTGGTCACCCTCGTAGATGAACATGTGCTAGCTTTGATTTGAGCTAGCGTGCTTGTCATAAATATAAAGGGAAGGGTAACAACCTTCCTGTCTACAGTACTATAAAATCCCTCCTGGCCAGAGGCACAATATCCTTTTACCTGTAAAGGGTTAAGAAGCTCAGGTAACCTGGCTGGCACCTGACCAAAAGGACCAATAAGGGGACAAGATACTTTCAAATCTAGGGGGGAGAAAAGACTTTTGTTTGTCTGTTCTGTGTGCTTGCCGGAGAGAGATCAAGTAAGCAAGCAATCCAACTCCATTAGAATTAGTAAGTACTAGCAAGAAAATGCATTAGTTTACTTTTGTTTTGGCTTGTGATTTTCTCTGTGCTGAGAGGAAGGTGTATTCCTGGTTTTCTTTTTGTAACTTTAAAGTTTTGTCCAGAGGGAAATTCTCTGTGTTTTAAATCTGATTACCCTGTGAGATTAGCTTCCCTTCTAATTTTACAGAGGTGCTTCTTTTACCGTTTTTCTTTCTAATAAAGTTCTGTTTCTTTTAAGAGCCTGACTGATTTCTCTATTGTCCTAAGACCCAGGGGTTTGGGTCTGTGATCACTTTGTAACCAATTGGTTAGGAAATTATTCTCAAGCCTCACCAGGAAAGGGGGTGTAAGGGCTTTGGGGGAGATATTTTGGGAAAATAGGAACTCCAAGTGGTCCTTTTCCTGATTCTTTGTTAAATCACTTGGTGGTGGCAGCATATCCTCCAAGGGCAAAGAGTTTGTGCAGTGGGGAAATTTTACCCTAAGCAGGTAGAAATAAGCTTAGGGGTCTTTCATGCAGGTCCCCACATCTGTACTCTAGCATTCAGAGTGGGGAGGGAACCCTGACAGTGCTAAAAATAGCAAGTTAGCTGCAGTGGCATGGATGACTGGATGAGTTAGTTGCTGAAGTATAATCGTGTCTGAGACTCTAGGTAAGTATTTGGTTGGCTAGCCCATGCTGCCACTGGTGCTGCTGCAAGTACACTGATACTTCAGAGCTACCATGTGTATATCTATCCTAGCTGGCAATTATGCCTCCAGCTGCAGTGTAGTCATAGTTTTAGAGAGACAGCATAGAAGTCACACCCCAGGGGATGAAGGTTAAAGGTGTTTTTAAGCATCACTTTGCTCTCTGGCCTAGCACACTCCCACCATGATGCACCCTACTGGCCACCCAACAACACATCACCACATTAGAGCTTGCATGACAATCCTAGAAAAAGAGCCTATGACAGTCTTCATCAGTTCCTGCCTCTGGGGAGTCCCTCATAGCCAGAGCTGGAGGATTTAGAGCCTCTTTACACTCCAGCAGCCATTTTACACCACGTACAAGAGCTGCAGCGGGGCTGATAATCTCATTCCAGATGTCCTAGTTACCGTGAGTTTGGATGTGCAGGGATGAGAGGGAATCACAAATTTTTTGGAAAGACTAAGGCTTTGTCTACACTAGCACTTTTGTCAGTAACATTTTTTGCCGGTCAAGGGTGTGAAAAAACTCCCCCATAGCATCGTAAGTATCACCGACAAAAGCGGCAATATGGACAGTGCTATGTCAGCGGGAGAGCTGACATAGCTACCGCTGCCCTTTGCCGTCATAGAATGGCTACACAGACCTTACAGTGGTACAGCTGCAGCTCTACTGTGCTGCTGTAAGGTCCATAGCGTGGACATAACCTAAATGTAGAAAAATGGGCTTGATAATGTTCACTGGATTACCCTCAGAGTATTATGGGATAGCACCATTCTTCACTCCCTCCCCCTTAATTCCTGTTTTAATAAGTGGGAGTTCCCCTTCCCCCGACCCCACACTGTTGTGATGCAGTGAAATAAAGCAGTAAGTTCCCAGCTGGCAGTTCTGTAAGTAGACTTATTTTTGTTGCACTGAGTGGTCCCTTTAAAACAGTAAAAATAGCTTTCTGATACTGTCATAAATATAAAGGGAAGGTTAAACACCTTTCAAATCCCTCCTGGCCAGAGGAAAAACCCTTTAACCTGTAAAAGGTTAAGAAGCTAGGATAACCTCGCTGGCACCTGACCACAATGACCAATGAGGAGACAAGATACTTTCAAAACTGGAGCGGGAGGGGGAGAAACAAAGGGTCTGGGTCTGTCTGTGTGATGCTTTTGCCGGAATGGAGTCTTAGAACTTAGTAAGTAATCTAGCTCGATATGGGTTAGATTCTGTTTGTTTAAATGGCTGAGAAAATAAGCTGTGCCGAATAGAATGGATATTCCTGTCTCTGTGTCTTTTTGTAACTTAAGGTTTTGCCTAGAGGGGTTCTCTATGTTTTGAATCTAATTACCCTGTAAGGTATTTACCATCCTGATTTTACAGAGGTGATTCTTTTTACTTTTTCTTCTATTAAAATTCTTCTTTTAAGAATCTGAATGCTTTTTCATTGTTCTTAAGATCCGAGGGTTTGGGTCTCTGGTCACCTATGCAATTTGGTGAGGATTTTTATCAAACCTTTCCCAGGAAGGGGGGTGCAAGATTTTGGTGAGGATTTTGGAGGGAAAGACGTTTCCAAACGGGCTCTTTCCTAATAAAATAAAACCGGTTAGACGTTTGGTGGTGGCGGCGAAAGTCCAAGGGCAAAGGGTAAAATAGTTTGTACCTTGGGGAAGTTTTAACCTAAGCTGGTAAAAGTAAGCTTAGGAGGGTTTCATGCAGGTCCCCACATCTGTACTCTAGAGCTCAGAGTGGGGAAGGAACCTTGACAGATACCAAAATGTGTGAGGTATTCCAAGGGGAAAATAGATAGTGGGCAGAGAGCTCCTGATAACTGCAGATGTGTATTAATATTTGTTTTCCCCCAGGTTCTGTTATTGAATAACACCACACTTATAAGTAATTGTGATGGTGTAGTATGTAGCCAAAAATACATATCTGGTCAGATGCAATGTACTAAGTTGCGTACAGAGTGCACATTTGATTGCCTCTTCTAACACAGACCACTAATCCACAAAACCAAGACTATTTTAACATCTAACCTCTCTACATAACTCCGACAGCCACAATTCTAAAAACAAATATATCCCTCAATCTGACAGAGGAATGTTCCTTTATCTTCCCTCCCACCCCACCCTACATCAGTGCAGTAGGGAATAATTTACTTGTCCCGGGCCTCAGACTAGTCTAATTATTGAAATATCAGTCTTGGACTGATGACATGCCAAGAGTCTAATATCTCATGATTCATAGGGACTTTATATTATTAAAAAGCCGGCAATCCCCCACCACTATTTACAGTACTGTAGCGGATGCGAGCAATTCCAAATGTATGACATACATTTGGAATTGCTCGCATCCGTTACAGTACTGCTAACCCAAATTCATACCGATAAAACATTTCTACCACAGCATATTGCTTAAGGGGTTTTCCCTTTCTCTGGTTCAGTAATGTGCCACTTAGGCACAGGCCTGTGTTGGATGCAGTACAGAGGGAGCTAGAGGAGGGAATGAACTCCAGAAAGAGGTAATCATCTCTGTGCTCCCAGATGGACCTGAGAAGTGCACAGGATACACCACTCATTAGGATGTACCACCGACAATTGCCTCATTCTCTTTAGAGTGATTTATGCACAGGAAAGCACATACAGGGAACAGATCTTGCATTCCCCGGGGCATGGGTATACAATTGTCCCTGTGTCAAGGTTCCTTCACCACTCTGAACTCTAGGGTACAGATGTGGGGACCTGCATGAAAAAAACCCTAAGCTTATTCTTACCAGCGTAGGTTAAAACTTCTCCAAGGTACAAACTTTGCCTTGTCCTTGAACCCTATGTTGCCACCAGCAAGCGTGTTAAACAAAGGACAGGGAAAGAGCTCACTTGGAGACATCTTCCCCACAAAATATCCTCCCAAGCCCTATACCCCCTTTCCTGGGGAAGGCTTGATAAAAATCCTCACCAATTTGTGCAGGTGAACACAGACCCAAACCTTGGATCTTAAGAACAATGAAAAAGCAATCAGGACCTTAAAAGAAGAATTTTAATTAAAGAAAAAGTAAAAGAATCACCTCTGTAAAATCAGGATGGTAAATACCTTACAAGATAATCAGATTCAAAACATAGAGAATCCCTCTAGGCAAAACCTTAAGTTACAAAAAGACACAAAAACAGGAATATACATTCCATTCAGCACAACCTATTTTACCAGCCATTTAACAAAAGGAAATCTAACGCATTTCTAGCTAGATTGCTTACTAACTTTTTACAGGAGTTCTGAAGAGCATTCCTGATCTGTCCCCGGCAAAAGCATCACACAGACAGACAGACCCTTTGTTCCCCCCTCCAGCTTTGAAAGTAACTTGTTTCCTCATTAGTCATTTTGGTCAGGTGCCAACGAGGTTATCTTAGCTTCTGAACCCTTTACAGGTGAAAGGGTTTTGCCTCTGGCCAGGAGGGATTTTATAGTTCCGTATACAGAAAGGTGGTTACCCTTCGCTTTATATTTATGACACCCTGTCTGGCACAGGATGCACAAGGCATGTGGGAAGGGTTCTTACACCCTTCTCCGCTTTCCCTTCCCCTGCACAATGCCAAAAATCTAGCCCTTTCTGGTTATTTATTTAGATTTCTGTGTTCATAAAAAGAATTGTGTTTAGCACAATAAAGCAAGATTTACATTAATCCATGTTAATGATTGCAATTTCTGGACTTCTTGTTAATTCAGGTCTCTCAGATGTAGACCTAACTGAGGCTAGAACATGTGGATCTTTCTTCAGAAAATGAGTCCATCTTTATTTATGTCACAATATTATAATTTGTTGAGTTTTCAGTCGCTGCTAGATGTAAAAGCAGGACAGCCTAGCCATTCATAGCAAAGGAAATTAATTGAAAACATGCAACGATTTAACAGGAAAACAGTTTTTATCTCAGATTTTATGTATTGAGGTCATCATTTTCAAAAACTATCAGGCGTAATGCTATGCATTTGTATGCTGGAATTCTAGCCTTTAACTTGCAAATCTCTCTCCCAGAATATTCATTGTATTTAATTTGCTGATCTTATTTCCAGTCTGAAAACCCTGACTTATTTTTAAAGAATGAACTAGTCTCATTAAAAATTCTGAATAAGTTCTTTCTTGATTTCCTTAATTTTCGTTTAAAAATATAAATGACTAACTCAACTATAACACGTGTTTGACAGAAATAATTTGAATGTAATTATACAGAGCCAAGCATTTGGACGCATGGGTAATTTGAATGCAACTTCTTTCACCCTTTATAATTATATACCTTTTGGTGTTGTGCTATTGAATGAACATCATCCTTTTAAAAAAATGGAGAAAAGATGTGACTATTCAGTATTCACCCCACAGTTCAAAACTTCAAGTTATCATTATGCAGAAGAAAAGTGAAGCATAAAGAAAGCCCTTCAACAGAGTCCGGTATCATCTCCATTAGGAGCTTATAACCCTAGCAAAAGTTATATAAAGATGCTTTTTGCTTCCCTCTCTTATGCAAATACATTTCAATTCCTGGATAGGGAACTGCACAAAAGAACAACTTGAAACCAGTTACCAATGAGTGAAATAACTATCACCATCTTATTACTTGCTTTGGTAACATTAGCTAGATTCCGATCCTAGCTACGTTATTTAACCCAGAGTTGTGCCAAAGAAGTCAGTGGATTTACACCCAATATGAGATCAGAATCTGGATCTATTCCAGTCTCTTTCAGATGAAATTTCAGTATGGCACAGAGACTGCATTAGTCTCATTGGTTGAACTGCTCGTGGTGGACAAAGATCAGGTGTCATGATGATCTTGTTAGCTCAGTCAGGATCCTTTGATATTGTTGTTCCTTGTTAATAAACAGAGAAGGCCCGTTGTTCATCTGCCTCAGCATCCTTCACATGGGATTGTGCCAGGCTGTGGTTTATTGCCCCCTCATGGACAATTTGTATGCTGGGGGAGATAGTCTTACTGGCCAGTCCGCAGTGCCATCAGAATGCCGATGACATGCAACTCAGGCTGATTTTTCATGTGACCCAGAAGAGATTGGGTCTCTTTTTTCCTAGTGGCTGACTGAGAATAGGATTTGGCTGCGGGCAAGGTGGCTGAAGCTTAGTCCCTGACAAGATGGAGGTGAAGTCAGTGGGTTAGGAGAAGGATCTATAGGGAAAGGTAGTTGTGGTGGTGTCTGCTCTGCCCCATTAGTGAGGGGATCCATCCTTTCTTCCCCCAAGAGCTTTGCCATATGGGTGTGCTTCTGGGTCCCTACTCGGTACAGAATTACAAGTGGCATGAGTGCCCCAAAGTGCTGGGGTTTTCTTGTGATATCTACATTTGACGAGCTGCTGGTGACCTTTTCTTTCCAACTGTTGCCATCTGACTGCTAGACTAAATTATTGCAACCCAGTCCACAGTTTGTGGTGCAACCTTAAGACAACATGGGAACAACAGCTGGTGCAAAATACAGCTGCTCATTTTGGTTAGAGAGGTTAACCATGGGGAAAATATTACTTTCATTCTCCAATAATTGCATCAGCCCCCATTGCTTTCTGGGTGCTAATCAAGATTTGATTTAGAAAGCCCTATAAAGTATAGATCCTGGCTGTGTGACAGACTGTCCCTCTTCCTGTGAACAGCCAAAGCAGGTATTGAGGTTCACTAGTGTGCACAAGGAAATAGGCCTCAGATTTACATTTGAATAATTTCTGAAGTTCACTTCCTAATTAACCCAACACAGCAAGAATTTGTTAAACTGTAGGACAAAATTTGTTTCTAAATGTAATGCTTACAATAACAAGAGAAGTATGAATTCAAATAATTATAGCATTGTCAGCATTGACGAAGGGTCCATCTAGTCTGGTACCATGATGTCTCCAACAATGGTGGGTACCAGACACTTCAGTGCAAGAAACCCAATAGTGAGCAATTTTGAAATAACATTTCCAGTGTGACAATTTTACTACCCCACCCCACACACACATGACATTAGAATGTGGCTTATACCCTGAAGTGTGAGTATACCACTTTTTAAACAAATCCTATCCATCAAAACGGTGAATGTTCTTGTTACCCAAATAAATGTCTAGTCCCTTTTGAATGCTGCTAAACCCTTGGATTCAATGATACATTATGGCAGTGAGTTCCACAGGATATTTGAAGTCTGACACTTGGAAGTCTGAATTCTGTTCCTGGCTCTATGCAGGAATGTTTGTGACCTTTGAGTATAGCATTTAACCTCTTTATATCTCAGTTTCTTCATGTAGAAAATAAGGTTAATATATCCCTACAACACAGAAGTGTTGTGACACTTAATTCACTAATATTTGTAAATTGGTTTGCACGTATATAAGTACCTTACTTTTGAGGATCTCAAAGTACTGTTAATGGATGATTGTGTATTTTGTGGTTGATATTCCCAGTTTATACTGAAATTTAAATAGTGCAGCAAAGAGAGATCAGCATGAATGTGCTAAAATTCCTATTTCTGTGAAAACTCATCTTTACTTGCAAAGGGAAATGAAAGGAAAACTGAGCCCTCTTCCTCTCCAGCTCCTGGAGCTGGGAGGAGTGGGGAGGCAGGAAGGCTGAGTGTCCCAAGCTCTATATCTCTCAGCCCCGGAGCAGGGAGGCTGAGTGACCATGGTCTCTGCCTCCTGGAGATGGGAGTGGAGATGCTGAGCAGGCGGGCTGGCAGCACTTATCAGTTTCACAGCTGGGCTCCTGAGAAGCCAAAAAGTTCTGTTTTGCCTCTCCCAAACCAGAATCTCTCTTGGAGACCCGTCCTGTGGGAAAACAAAACAAGAACATATTTTAAATGTTGAGACACTCTAATCACAGTTTGTGTTAACAGGTGGAGCTCTCAAGTCAATTAAGATACTGTACTGAGAATAGGCCTTTGTCTGAATTCACAGGAACAAAAACAATCACACAGATGAGGCCTTCAGGATGAACATTTACTTTTTCAAAAATGAAATTTTTCACAGGAAGGGATTTCCATTTCTGGGCCAGCTCCAGCACTGAGGAAGGATGGTCTTGCAGTCAAGACACTGGCCTGGTACTAAGCAGATCTGGTTTAATATGTTCAACTCTTCCACGAACTGCCAGTGTGACCTTGGGCGAGTTGCTCTTCTTTGTGCTTGAGGTTCCCCATCTGTAAAATGGGAATAATACTTCCTTTCTCCTGTCTTGTCTATTTGGATTGTAAGAAACATTTCCTGGCATGAAAAGCTTACAATGTGTTTTGTACAGCTCCTCGCACAATGGGGTGTTGATTTCAAATGGACTTTTACATGCCTCTGGAATACAGATGATCACGTAACAGAAGGGAGTCATGGAGCTACTGAAGGGCCACAGATTATGAAAGTAAATCTGGGAGAAAGGGACAATGGGCAGATAGAAAGCTTTTAGGGAGGGAATGAGCATGGTAAGGAGGAAAGTGAAATTTATCCTAAACCAAAACAAGGTTTGAGTGAAGGGGATGTACTCATCTGTCTGATTTTCGTTTTCCTTAAAATAAGTGTGTCCCTCCCTAATTCAGGGTTTCAGATGGTCACTGTTTGACAAATGAATTGCCCTTTCCCCTTGTGCTCTGTCTAGCATATTGATCAACTTATGTTAACATGGGGAATTGTCAAGCTTCCCATGAAACCTTTTCTTGATTATAATTTGTTTGTAGAGAGACTGCTGATGGACAGTAATAGAACGAGGCAATCCAGTAGAAGTGAAATGTACAGGGGATTTTAATTGGAAGACAGCAAGACTGGAGAAAACATTCTGTTTTTGTTCCCTTGAATTCAGACAATCATACAGATGAAACCTCTGCCCCTTCAAATTAAAACTTTGGCTTCTGGACATGCTGCACCATATTGTCTACACTAACAAGTTGCATTATCATAGCTGTGATAGCATGGAGTAGAAGGTATTTTTGCAATGCGTGTATTAATCCTCTGTAATATAGTTGCCTTAATCATGACTGTTTCTGTAAATTGAGGTTGTAAAATAAGTCTGAATAACAAAACTTTATTCTTCTGTAGCAATCTTCATCCAAGGATTGCAAAGGGTTTAAAATTTTTAAATCTCACCTGTTTTATGCCCATTACACAGATGGGAAGTTGAGACAGTCTATTAAGCTTTGTGTCATTAGCTGGAGCTCTCCATTCAATTAAGATGTTGTACTGAGATTAGGGTTTATTGTTCCCAGGCTCATGTGCTGATAAAGGCAACTTTCTCCCCAGCAAACTGGTCTAGAACATGGAAACATGTTTCTGCTCCTGAAAAGCCACTAGTTGCAACATGGGATTTACTGTCTCAGTAATTTCTGTTTCAAATGTGCTCTGGCTATGAAGCAAAGCAGATGAACCTTAATTATACCTATGGTACACCCAGTTTGGTCGGAATTATGTGATGTTCTGGTCCCAGGCTGACAGCTAGGAAAGACAACAGGTGAAATTGTCCTGTCCACAGTGAAATAAGCAGTGTAACTCCTAGTGATTCAATGAGGTGAGGATTTCACCAAATACCACGTTTTTATTGTTCTGGGTCTCTGTCTGTTGAAATCAATGGGGAATTTTGCCATTAATTTCAAGAAGAGCAGCACTAAGCTCAAACTGAGCAAGTTTGCTCTGGAAGTTATTGACAGACAAACATGGAACTCCATAATCCCACTTTCAGAGTAGAACTACAATTGAAAAAAAAAATCCTTCCTGCTACTCTAGGTACCCACACATGACTGATATAATAGCTTAATACACTCATCTCTGGGATAGGAAAAACTCTTCAATCTTCCGAAAGACCGTTAACATGAATCTCCAACAAGGCTAAGTAGTATTTCTTGGGGTAAATATACATTAATTCGTCTATTGTCCCTATTCATAGGCTTATTTCAGTGGTATGCATTATCCAGTGAAAGTTTTTATTGTCACAAGAATGATCAGCCAATACTTGTCACAGTTATGAGGCCAGTTGCCCATCCGTCTCCTTTCTGATTTCTCTGAGTGCAGTCCCTCAGCTGCTTGCCTGTACCTGTCTTGGGGTGGAATCTCATACTTCTTCCACTTTTAGCATATGACTACACTATAAAAAAAAAGCTTTTTTTTTAAACGTGGATTAGCTATTAGTTAAAATAGCAGCTGAAAATACAGCAACTCAGCTTTTTAACTTAGGTGGGAATAATACTTAACTTTTTAACAATTTTAACTTAGGCTTTAACTCAAGCTGCTAACCCATCAGGGAGCCTGGGGTTGAACTTGAGCTGCTAATGCAAGTTAAATGCTGAGTTGCTGTGTCTTCAGCTGCTATTTTAATCTAAGTTAGCTAATCCAAGTTAAGAAAACAGCATTTTTTGATGTTGTGCCATACCCTTAGAATAGGCCTTAGATGCACTACCCCACGTAGACAAAGACCTTATTATCCTTTAGGTCCAAAGAGGTTTTGGGCACCTGCGTTTCTTCTATTCAGGAACTTGCCACCATTGATAGGCAACAACCTTCTTAAAGCAAAGTATCTTTATTTAGTAGTTGGAATAAAGTATCAGTGAAAAGTGGATTTTAAAACAGATGGCCTACATGCATATTTGGTCTTATTTAATCTTACACTTCACTGCAAGATAAATTAGGAACACAACAGAACCAAATAACGTTCTCCTAGCAAACCCAGATCCTCCTGTGTATCCCTTGGTATATCTTCACTGAAGAGTTAGCTTGGGTTCTTGTTTGTTGCCCCTAATCCCCCTTCTGTCTACACACACAAACCTTTCACCTGAGTTTAGTGGTAAGTTGAAGGTGGGCTAGCTGGGGTGGCTGGGGAAAGAGTTAGAGCCTGGGTTCCATCTCCACTTGGGCGGGTAACTCTCCCACTTTAAGCTGGGCACACTTTCTATAAAATAAGATGTAGGAGGAGTTTTTGGGGAAAAGTAGGTAAACAAGTTATCTTTCATAACCTGAATGTGCTGAATCTGGAAAAAAAGTTACCAATCTGAATTTTGAATATTTCACCTTCTAAATTGGAGTTCAAAATTTAGGTAAAACTTAAAAAAAATAGTAAATGTCTATGGTTTTTATTCCACTACAAATAGTTACTATATGTCCTGCATGCTGTTTAGACAAGCATAATTAAACAGTTCCTACATGTAGATACACCCCTTGCATTTACAGTCCACTTTATCTCCATCAGAGCAGGGAAGAGTGCTTGAGCAACAGTCAAGACTACATGTTTCTGTGGAATATAATGTGTGACTTGTGCAAGCCTTTTCACAACTGCATCCAGTGTCCCGGGGGTGGGGGGGAAGGGGAGCTGCACAGTGATCTCCCATCTCTGTGCAGCCAGTGCCCTGTGGTCCCCAATGCCATGCTGGGAGCCTCCACATTTGACAAATACAATTTGCAGAATTTTGCAGAATTTTAAAGTATCGTGTGCAGAATTTTAATTTTTTTTTGGCACAAAATGCCCTTAGAAGTAACTGTTTATATGTTTCCTGTTTCTCATCACATACAGAAGATGATGTTGCAAAAGTATCTACTCTGCATCGCCTTCTTCAAGAATAGACTGACCAGCCAAAAGGAGTTGCAAAAACACATATAGTCTCTTCCTCACTGCTGTTAAGCCCATGGTATCCACGATGAGCAATTACATGTGAGTGTAATTTCAGTGCTACATATACAATTTAGAGAAATTCATCTTCCAGCTCAGTCTTGTAAACTGGTATGGTTGATAAATTTTCTTATCCTGCACTGACTAACAATTCAGAGAAAGGGCTGTGATGGAATTTCACTGGGACTAATAAATTTTCTCTCCCCAAAGGAGGTTGATCACATAAAACAATGAATTCATAAGCACCATCAAGATGTAGAATAAGTTTTTATTGAAGGTTGCCACAACATTCTCAAATGCAACTGGGGGAGATGTTTCACATTCATTTGTGAGAAAACAATGACTCCATTACTGTGAAAGTTCCAAAACACTGACTTCTTCTGCACAATATTTAACTCATTACTAAGCCAGATCATGTCATGTCAGTACTACTATGAGTGGTTTCATGCTTAGTTTTTGTTCCTTTTCTCAAGAAATATTTATAACGATTAGTGTGGTATTTCCCTTCTGAGGCTATAGGGTCACTTACACCAGCCACACGTACACTAAGCTCATGTTCATATTCTGTTGTCTCAAGTATTTGTTCATTGTGAGTGTTGTTCCTGAAGAAAGTACTTGTTTGAAACTTCCATCCTGGCAGAAAATTAAAAGACTCCAGTTTACTATGGGACCTTGCTCCAAAACACTGTCAAGATTTTGGTGATTGTAGCACAAGACTGGGTTTGGAGTTCCCCCTTACCAGTTGACTAAAGTTCCTTCAGATTAATTTACAAATTCTGCTAATTTTACCGTTATCTGTGTACATTGCATAACAGATTTTATGTCAAAGTAATGGTTGCCTACATTCAGATTGAAGAGCTGTTAGAATTCTTCTATCAATTGCATCCATATTTTGG
Source organism: Lepidochelys olivacea (assembly GCF_965140295.1). Classification (NCBI taxonomy): domain Eukaryota; kingdom Metazoa; phylum Chordata; order Testudines; family Cheloniidae; genus Lepidochelys; species Lepidochelys olivacea. The sequence continues at coordinate 275,932,570 of NC_140411.1, forward strand.
AAATCCTTGAGTTTCTGTCTTGTGTTGTAGCCAGTTTCTGTTCATTAGAAGCAAAAACGGTGTCTTTTTCATTTGTTGGCAAATAATGCATTGTTCATAACATACTGTTGGGAGAATCTTCAGGTGAAAGACTGCCTCCATGTTTCGTCTATGGAATACCTGACAATAATAATAAATATTATTAACTACCACATGAATATTGAATACATAACAAATATTTATTAGTATGTAGCTTATGCCATGGCACAGGTATCCAAATAAATATTCAATGCTTACATTCTAAGTAAAAGTCAGCTTTAGGTTAGATTATTGATTAAGGCTCATAACTAGCTAATAATTTATATTTCTGAAAGAGGAGAACTTTTGGAAATCACTATATCCTATTATATTGTATATGATACTTTGTGTAATGCATAGTAGTACATTTAACTCCTTCACATATCAAAAATACCTGGAAAGTACTTTGTTTACTGAATTTTAAATGTCATCCTTACTGCAAAACCAACAAAATTCAAGTGCATATCATCATGTGACCAGAGGAAGCAGAGAGTTTGATCATGAACAAGAATTGCTCCGTGCATTTTCTGATAGCCCAGTATGCCAAATTTGGGATATATTCCATATGTTTCTCTCCTTTATTTTTATTTATTTTTTGAAGTTACAAATGATAGCCATTTTCTTTTTTGTTTTTTACTTAACGTTCAAAATTCAGCTTGGTAAACACCATTTTCACATTCAGCACATTCAAATTATGAAAAAAAAAAAAAACCCTGCATGTTTACAAACTTTTTCCAGAAATGTTATCTGTTTCATTAATATCAACATATCTGGGAATTTTCAAAGAATCATAGAATATCAGGGTTGGAAGGGACCTCAGGAGGTCGTCTAGTCCAACCTCCTGCTCAAAGCAGGACCAATCCCCAATTAAATCATCCCACCCAGGGCTTTGTCAAGCCTGACCTTAAAAACCTCTAAGGAAGGAGATTCCACCACCTCCCTAGGTAAGGCATTCCAGTGCTTCACCACCCTCCTAGTAAAAAAGTTTTTCCTAATATCCAACCTAAACCTCTCCCACTGCAACTTGAGACCACTACTCCTCATTCTGTCATCTGCTACCACTGAGAACAGTCTAGATTCATCCTCTTTGGAGCCTCCTTTCAGGTAGTTGAAAGCAGCTATCAAATCCCCCCTCATTCTTCTCTTCTGCAGACTAAACAATCCCAGTTCCCTCTCCCAGCAGATATCAGGGTGATTGAAGTCTCCCATGAGAACCAGGGTCTGTGATCTAGTAACTTCTAGTAATTTTGGCCTACTCTGAGGACACAAGCTAAATTATCCAGGTGCTGACAGGCCTCCAATGTCTTCCCACAATTACTCTTATGTGCCCTGAAGGACAGACAAGCTCTCCCAGAAGTCACTGGGAAAGAACCATAAAGCAACTCCGCTTACTGCAGCACAAAGAAGCCTGTGATGTGCCATATCAGGGAAATTAGCACCCATAACTTGGGTAGGGTTTTGCAGTGCAGCTGCTCACACATGGCATTGATCACCCAGGCTAACACTGGTGTGCTGATACCACTGCCTAGCCTGCTGACTAGTATTGGCCCATTGTTTCCTTTTACTCCCCATCTGCCAACCTGTATCCATCTGTTGTCTCTTGTCTTATACTTAGATTGTAAGGTTTTGGGGGCAGAGACTGTCTTTGTTCTGTGTTTTGTACAGAGTCTAGCACAATGGGGTCCTGATCTATGACTAGGGCTCCCAGGCTCCATGGGTCTCTTAGGCTACTTCAGTGAAAATGCTGCTGTACTGCCTCAGTGTAGACACTTGCTAGAGCAATGGAAGGGTTCTCCTACTGCTGTACTTAATCCACATTTCAGGGTGGTGGTAGCTAGGTTGACAGAAGAATTCTTCCATTGATCTAGTGCTGTCTATACCGGGAGTTAGTTTGGCTTAATTACATCATTCTGGGGTGTGGATTTTTACACCCTTGAGTGACATAGCTAACTTGACCTAACTTTTTAGTGTAGACCTGTCCTCAGTGTGGCTCCCTTTGACCATGCTGTGGTGATGCCCTGTAATTCTGGTGATCCTCACAAGCTACAGCCTTTAAGGATTTAGTCTTTGGCATAGTCACTGAATGACCCTTAAGCGACCCTGGTAGGTGACCTCCTCCCTCTTTCCCTAGTGGGACTGATCTCCAGAGAGAAATATCCACCACCATTTGAAGTACAGCTGGTTATAGAAGACCCAAATGCTATATTCATGATCACCAAAGAGCAACCCACACTTCTCACAGACACTCTGCTCTCTTTGCCCGCTCCCTTCCATCCCAGTAGGTAAATTAAATCATAGAGAGCATAGCAGAATATCTGCCTTTTAAAGGGACACCTTCATGTGGAAAGATTCCTCAAATAGCCCATACTGTTATTTTCAAAACATTATATGGTCTACAAAGTATGGATAAAAATGGACTGAAAACTTGACCAACAATCTTCAATAGTTGCTTTAGTCTGTCATTAAATGGCTAGTAATAACCAAGGCAAAACAACTTCCAGATAAAGGCTGAATATTCACGAATATGGCAACTTTTTAAGTAACTACTGTATTAGGAAATGTTACTTTGTAAAAACTCAGACGTAATTGCATTTACTTACAAGTTACAATCTAATTACTGTCACTTAATCTTGCACTATTGACAGTTTTTGGTTATGTGCCTTATTAACAGAGGCAGTATAATTTAGCAGCTACAGAACTGCTCACAGTACAGTAGTTATTGTTTTTGGCTTCAGACTGTAGTTGCGAGAGCATTTAGTCAGTCAGTGTGTAAATAAATTAACAGGATTAATATGTGACTTAATGCCCCCGGACATATCTGCCATCACACAATATGATCTTATAGGTTATAAGTAATTACTAGTTGAATGCTAATGTAATGATTATTGGGTTGGTGAAATAATTACATAGGGTGAAATGAAAGGCAGCACATTCAAATTTCAATTAATTTTTCAAGCTTTGAAGAAAAATTCTCTTGCATAAAAGTACAGACTGTTTTACATTAAAATTTTAACTGAACCTCTGAAAAAGTTACAACAATTGAGCTGTAGCTCACGAAAGCTTATGCTCAAATAAATTGGTTAGTCTCTAAGGTGCCACAAGTACTCCTTTTCTTTTAACAATTGCTCTGGTGCACAAAAGAAAAGACTGTTTGAGATTCACAAAGTGGGATTTAAAATGGGGGTGAGGAAGGAGTACACAGAAATACCTTTTTAACAGGGTGGTCTGTCCCCTTTAAAGGTATTAGAGACTAGGGTAAGCCTACCTCTGTTTCATGGCATGGCTCTGTAAAGTTTGGGGAATTTTGAGATACACAAGGGCCCAGAAAATAGCACAGGCAGATCCTGGTGGAGAGGAAGTGATCCCAGGGAATAATTAGTGTATGTGGGGAAACTCATCCTACTATTCTATTAGGGTATGTCCATCCAGCAATTAAACACCTACAATTGTCCCTGGACAGCTGATTCTGGCTTACAAGCCTCAGGCTTCATGGCTCTAAAATTTCAGTGTAGATATTTGGGCTTGGGCTGGAGCCAGACTATGGGACCCTCCCCACTTGGGTCCTCTGAGCAGGAAGTTTCCCAGAGTCCTGGCTTCACCCAAGCCCACACAGCAATTTTACAGCCCAAGCCCTGTGAGCCTGAGTCAGCTGACCAGGGCCAGTTGCAGGTGTTAATTGCTTGGTAGACATACCTTCATTGACCTGGGACCAGGACCCTTGTAGTGCAGGATGGGGCAAAGCTCCCCTCTCTCCCTGCCAACCATGATGAGCCCTGGGAAGGAAGGCTATATATGCTACCTCCTCCCTCATAAAAAGAAGATACTAGCAGCAGGAACAATGCTTCCATCCCTCTATTGGCCCAGAAACAAAAGAATTGAATTAATAGGGGCCAGTCTGGTAGTAAATTATTACACTGAACCAAGAAGGAACTGAGGGTAGCGTGCCTGCAAGGTCACACTGTACCAGAAGGTAGTGTGCTTTTGAGACAGCACCTGGTCACATTCCTGTTATATAAAAATTATGTTATATCACCCACCCCCACCCCCAATCATGCTGAAACATATTGTACTTTTCCCCTTAAACCAGATGGCTGTTATCTCAGAGAAGATCTAGATATGGGGGTGCCAAATGAAGACTTAAGTAAGGTGCTAACAGAGGATAAACTGATGGGCACAGTCGATACCAATTCATTGACTGGTAGATCAGAAGAAATCTGAAAAGCAAAACATATAAAGCCAGATTTTAAAGCACTCAGCACCCACACAAGCACCTAAGTAAGATTCATGGTGAAATTCTATCCCTACTGAATAGAAGTTTTGCCACTGACTTCAAAGGGATCAAGATTTCACCCTCAGGTTTCAAATAGCTCAACACCCAATGTGCTTGAAACTTGAAACCAGAAGTACCAGTAACCAAGACTTTTTTTCACCGCTATCTCATGAGACAAAAGAATTCAACAAATGAAAAGATAGCGAAGCCCTGTAAAGAGGTGTCACTTGTTAATAAGAGTGTCACTTTTGTTATTCTTGAGTCGTGATGTCAGTCATCCAACAAAAGAGTAAGTCCTCGAAATGCATTAACAGAATAATTCCCCATTGCTGGGTGACTTTTATTTTAAACTTCCTCAAAGTGCAACAAAAACACCACACAGTCTTAGGAGTTGTTTGTTCCAGACACTCCTCAGAGGTACCCAGCCACAAAGGCATTACCACAAAAGTGAATTCAACTATGAAACATAAAATGTGTTAATTTGCCTCCTACTTCCAGGAACAACCACAGCAGCTCTTTGTTTATTTGGAGGGAAGACTACCAGAAAACTGGGAAGGGAAGTACTGGGGAGATACCCTTTTCTCCTCTGGATCCTGTTCGGGCGACTACTTTTTTGCATCTGCTTCCCTGAAACTGCCTACACAAATCACTGAAGACATCTTGCTTGCTGGGGGCTCTTCTGCTGCATTTAACAGTCAACTACCTACTTCTCCTTGAAATACTCTCTTCCTTAGGCTTCTGGGACTGCCCTTTCTTAATACTTAATCCCATTCATGTTTTCTGATGCTGCCTCTTTCTTTCCCTCCCACACTGTTATCCCATGGGGTGGTTCTTGATTTGTTTTAAACCTTCGATAATCTTCCTCCAAGTGACCTCATTCTCTTGCTTGGCCTCTAACTCTGATACTCAGATCTATCTATTCTCTCCTTATCTCTGTAGTAAAAATTTAACTGAACAAAATTAGAGATGACTAATCTATTTCCTACTGGACATTTTTATCCATTTCCTGCCAACGCAGCATGACGCACCTTTCCTGTATAACAAAATCTGTTTCTTTATGTTGCTGAAGAACTGCAGTGCATAATTTTATCTATTTTATACTTTGCTGTCAAAGGTATGGAACTTAATCAAATCAAGATCACAACTGGTTCATTAGTCACCTGGTTAATCGGTTTAACAGTCTAAGAAATCATGCCTAAAAATGCTAAATACAATACAAGCTTAGTATGCATTAGTAGCTGTGAATCTATTTTACTAGTTGTGATGTTGTCTGATTAAAATATAATTATGCAAACCATTGTTGCTACTACTGCTATATAATTGCAGGAAATCTTATACAAAATATAATTCATGGCCAGAAAGGGTTAAACAGCTTGCAGGCTGAATGACCCAGAGCTCACCTTTAAAATCAGGTTAGAAATGGTGATTAAGGCCATTCAATGCTTAATAGGCTAGAACTTTGAAATGCAAACCTATGTTGTTAGAAGTTAGAGATAATGTTAATTGTGTGTATCTTTGATGCTAGCCATGTAAACAGATAGTTCCTGTCACTGTAACTATTAATTCAGAGATCAAAAGGGAATATTAACATTTAGATGAATCTTGGGTGAAGTAATGTCATTTTCTATATCTCTCTTTGAGGTTTGTGATAGACTGCCTAATGAATAAATTGCCCTATGTTAATTTGTGTAACTGATTACTGGTAGTGTTTAGGAAGCAGAAGGTTACATCAAAAGCCTATTGTTTACTCAGGACTGTATGGTCAAGTGGCTGCTAGAAAACTGTTTAAAAGACCATTGGGTCCTGATTCTGTCATCTCAGATCTGCTTAAGCTTCAGCAGGGGAAATTTGAGTCACCAGACTGAGATCTCAGTTATGGTTATGCTGGTACTCCCTGAAGGTAATATTGGATGTTGGACTATAACCTATGGAATAAATTCTAAAGGAACTCTTTGCAACTACAAAGCTCACCATCTCTGCTATGTATCTGAACCTCAAGAATTGAACTCATGTCTGTATGTATATTGATCTTTTAACCATACTCTCTCTCTTTTCTTTTTTTAATAAATTTTAGTTTAGTTAATAAGAATTGGCGGTAAGCGTGTATTTGGGTAAGATCTGGACTATTCAATAATTTGGGAGGTAATGTGTCTGACCCTTGGTATTGGTAGAACCTTTTCTTTTAAATGATGAAACAAGATTTTCAGAAATCTTCATCATATTTGACTTGGGTACCTGGATGGAGGCCTGAGGCAGGGTTAGTTTGAGGGAAATCTGTTGCTGGTTTCTGGGCAACCAGTGAGGTAATACAGAAGCTGTTTTCTGCTGGCTTGGTAAATCTAAGTATTTAAAAATCCACTTGCTTTATGGGGATTCTTTTCAGTTCACCATAACTGAGTGACCTCAGCTGGTCCTCACTGGGATCCCAGTCACTCTAGTCAAAGTGAATAGTTGCAATTCTGTAGTGCAGTAGTTGATGAGTTGCACTTCAAACTCATTGTCACTATGAAGAAATTACAATATAAAAACTATTTTCATTTCACTTCAGAGAATCATAGTCATTTCACAAACTGTAATATTTACCAATTTTGATTTCCCATTAGAGCATAACCTATTTTAAGGATCTTCAGAAACATTTGATTATGAGACTTGAATACACTACTAATCATCAGCTTTCCCTCCTTCTGAATAGACTTTCCTGTTTGTTCTTTAAGAATGAAATCCTGGTCCGAATGAAGCTAGTGGAAAAATTCCCACTGACTTCAATAGGGCCAGTATGTTAACCTGAATGTCTACCGTTCAGTTTTGATATATCTTCTTATTTTAAAGGCGATGATATAGGAATTCAGTATTATTCTGCAAGGATGATAAATTTAATCCTTATTGCTGAATAGTTTCTTTTCAGACTGTCATTATATACTGTATAATGGGGAAAACGCAAACTGACAAAGGAAGCACTGAATGTTCAAGTCAATATTTCTATAATGATAAACCAAAATCTCATTTCTTGTGCTAAGATTCAGTTATGGCTTATTATGGCAGGGTTTCTTTTAAAGAAAAGACATTGGAATGGTTTGCAGTATGAACAGCTAATCACTTCATTTCATACCATGTTTCTATGATATGTTTAACAAAATGTATGACAGTGTAATATGATCTAATTTATTTCAGAATCAGCAATTTATTCTATTCTGTTATGCTTTATAAGACATTAAAATGAGAGTGAAATGATCACAAAATCGTACAAGATATTAATGAGTCATTTTTATAACATGTACATGGTAGTAAAGTTAGGGAGTCATATTGGGTGTAATCCTTGCCCCGTTGAAGTCAATGAGGTTTTGCCATTGACTTCAATGGGCCAGGATTTCACCCATTGCTCCTTCAGAAATCTAAAGCAGGGAACGGCAAACTTTGGGATGGGCAACGTGGCCCATCAGGGAAATCTGTTGGCAGGCCGGGACAGTTTGTTTACCTGCAGTGTCCACAGGTTCGGCCGATTGCAGCTCCCACTGGCTGCGGTTTGCCGTTCCAGGCCAATGGGGGCTGCAGTACCAGATGCATCTGAGAAAGATTCACAAAACCATTAAATAAGCAATTATGGAATATGGGAAGTTAATACCTGCTGAACCCTCATGCACCAATTTATGCCCTAAACCATGATGGTTTGTATCTTTTTCCAAACATCTTAAAAAACACTTGCCTCATGAAGCTGTGGGATGTGCTCATTAGACATATGCAGATTCCTGAATCCTGCTAAGCGCTCACCTCAATGATACCCTGTGGTAATGAGTTTCGCAGGTTAACTATGCATTGCCTAAAATGCATTTCCTTTTTCAGTTTTAAATTTGCTGCCTTTCAATTTAATTCAATGTCCCCTTGTCTTGTATTATGAGAAAGGATTAATAGGATTGTCTGATTTACTTGTCAATTTCATTCTAACAATTGAATAAAATTAACAAAGAAAGGCAAATAATTGGCAATGACAATAACTTTTGTATTATGCCTCTTAGCACAGAAGTTCAGTCTTCATTTTTAACCTGGGTTTCTTTCTAAAATGGGTAAGGGTATCGTTCAGGGCTCCAACATATACATTAACATATCTGCCAAAGGTCAGTCATAATCAACATTACAGTATATTTCTAGATAACCTTTCAAAAAATTTCTAAGACACTCAGTTAAAATATAGATCAAAGTTGTGGAAGGGTAAAACATTTATAAAATTCTAAAGTTTGAGCTATGCTCAAATCTAGTATGTTTGTTTGGGATAGGAATTCTGAGTAGTAGACATTTTCGAAGAGTCTATGTGCTACAGGGTGTCCTGGCATATTTTAAAGAAGAGTGTCTTTTGGAAGCTTCCAATTCCAAAAATTGGTCCAGTCTAGTCATATTCTTCAAAAGCAAATGGGCAGAAAGGAACCTGTGTATATATTTGACTTAAAAAGAAAAAAAAAACAAAAAACCAAACCAACCAACCTCAGGTCACTGTTTATTTTAAGCACAGAGTTATTTAATCAGTTCTCCATGGAAGTAAATAGGCTGCCACAATGCTTGTCTGTATTGTTACAAAAAATGCTCTCGTGTGCTGCCAACCTCAGTGTGCTGCCTCTGTCTGGCACTGAAGCACTATCTTTTGCTGCCATGCAGTCTGCATTCCCTGAGAAAGGGCGGTGCTGCACTGCCTTGCTGATTATCTACTCTGCTCTGGAAAGTGCTCCCTTGTGCTGCAGTATTCCATTTTAAAGTCCTCTTCTCTGCTGCTTGTCTCCCTTCTGAAACACTCTTCACAATGACTTTATTTTACTGCTTTCAGTTACAGTTTCATTCTAGAGCATATTCTTTCTGTGCACTCTTCAGAGGGGGGTTGGGTTTTTTCGGTATTTGAACTTGGGGAAATTTGTAGTTGGGGAGTGGGTGAGGAATTGAAACTGTACATTTTAATTACTCTCCGACTGTAACCTGCTCAGAGCCATGTTCTCCACAGAGATGTCAACAAGACAAAATGTAAACTGTGCTGAATCATCCCAGCAGACACAGTTTTCAAGCTTGCACTGACAACAATGGTATTAGCTGTTAGGCAAAGAGTATGTGTAAACATGAATCCATTCATTTTGGATGAAATTCACCCCTGGGCAGAAGGCCAGCACAAGGCCTGTTATACTATGGGAGTGGGACTTAAGTTATGCTAGCCGCTCTGTAGGAATGAGTTTCACCCTCTGTTAATTTGGTGAGCATGAAACTTGAGTAGAGGGAACTTCGTATGTCTTCCATATCTCCTTTCATCTCCCTGTATCGAACACTAATAAGCTACAGTACTAACAGGTAAGAGGAGTACCCTAAAGCACAACTTTACCATCTCAATGTCCTCCTTGAGGACAAAGTGACCTCAGCTACACTGAGGTAAATTCTTATGTAGGCCCTCCCCTGAGATGTGGCTTAACCCTCCTCCTTTTTCTCTCCCTGGTGCTTACTATCCCATTTGTAGCAGCTGCTCCCCTCTCCTCATGTGGGTCGGGTTTTAGATTTTTGTTTTCATTGGTGCCTGGTGCCTCCACTTCAGGGATTCCTCACTGTGCCAGATATGCAATTAGTGCTGATACTGCTAGATGGCAAGGAGAGTAAAGCACACTATACAGGAGACAACGTACCTGAGACAAAGTCCAGCAAAGGAATGACTCACCAAAAATATCTGCATGATATAGGGGGTGACTTTACTGGGAACAGGAAAATTGGATCTGGGGAAGGAAGGAGTTAAGATAACTAACAATTATTAAACGTAAATAAGACAATATCCTACCTTCTAACAATTAAACTCCTCCAAGCTCCAGTTCCCTCCCTAGCACCTCCCCGAGGCAGGCAGTACACTGAGGTTGAGTGTCCTGAGATGGAGTACTGCCGAGGCTGGCTTAACCAAAAGTCACCTCACTTTTTCTTCATCCTGGGCTTTGGTAGGGTGCTCTCCCAACTCCAACTGGCCTTACTTGTTTCCTGTTTTGAAATCTCCCTGGGGTCTCAGCTTGCTTGTGGTAGCTGGTGCCAGATTGGCTCTCTCTAGATGATGGGCACTGCAGTGCTGGAGCTGCCAGATTCATGCAGCCATAGATTCAGAGTGGTACAAACTCACTTTGAGAGAATGGGGATTTCAACAGAAATTATTGTCTCTCCCAGCCTCCAAAGCCAAAACTGAAACTAAACTCTCTCTCTCTCTCAAGTCAGGCTGTCCCCTTGCTAGGGGCTGTGCAGCCGTGGGTTGTCATTGGTCCAGTGGACTGTTTGCCCTGAACACTCCAGGCTGAAGCCTCCCTATTAGTCCCAGCAGGGGGTTCTACAGTAGAACCTCAGAGTTGCGAACACCTTGGGAATGGAGGCTGTTCGTAACTCTGAAATGTTCGTAACTCTGAATAAAACATTATGGTGGCTCTTTCCAAAGTTTACAACATTAAGTCAACTGAACATTAACTTAATACAGCTTTGAAATTTTACTAGAAAGAAGGAAAATGCTGCTTTTAACCATCTTATTTTAAATGAAACAAGCACAGAAACGGTTTCCTGACCTTGTCAATTTAAAAAAAACAAACTTTATTTTTGTAGTAGTTCACGTTTAACACAGTACTGTATTTGTGCTTTTTTTTTTTTTTTGTCTCTGCGGCTGCCTGATTGTGTTCTTCCAGTTCCTGAAGAGGTGTGTGGGTGACCAGTCAGTTCGTAACTGTGGTGTTCATAACTCTGAGGTTCTACTGTACTTCCTTCAGTCCACAGCTGGGCTCCAAGCATGCTGGCAATGGGGTCAGAGGGCTTTAGCAACCATTATAGTTGTCCTTTGGATAAGGCCCTCTACAGGCTTAGACTGGAGTTCCAAACTGCAAGTGGGGGTTACACTTAGTAATTCCATTGATTTGGGAGGTGATATTCTGTATTAACCCCCTGGTAAATCAAGTCAGATTTTGGCTCAGAGATTCATATTTACTACTTCCTTCTGTAACCTGGATATTTGATTTGACCTTGCAATTGTCAATTTCTGTAAATTGGCCATCTGTTAAAAACAGCCAGAATATATTCTCCACCACACTACTGAAGAATCTGATTATGTTAAGGGCAAGAAACATAATTTTGTGTATCATGAACCCAGAATCCCAATAACATTAGTGGTCTGGTTATGTTTCTATACTTACAGAACTTCTGACTGACCGCACTTTAGATATGTTAGTGTTTGGCATACCACAGGTTTGGAGACAAGCTTTGCAGGTTCTCCAAGCACTAGGCTCCACAGGCTCTAACCCTCAATGGGTTCCTTTAAATACACATCTCAAATAAGTATTGTGATTCCTTTACTAGGACTGGCCAAAATAAAAGGGACAGATACTCTAGGTACAGACTTCAGTATTTACAACAATCAATCAGCCTGGCAGATCCTAACTTACAATCACAGAGACAGTCCAGAAGAGGGATGCTAGGCTAACTGCTTCTCAGTGGAACCCCTCCACGTTCTTTTACTGCCTTCTCCATGTGTTGTCATCCCATGCCCCTTGCTTGCAGGCTATTCCCTGCACAACTTTCAGACTACCTGTTACCCAGTCTTCCTTCTGCTGCCAGCTCCCAAGTAGCTGCCCAGACTGCTTGCTGTTCCTGCTTACACATATCTTCCAGCTCTCTGGTCAGCCTGATATCCCTGAAACCTCAGACTATTACTCCTTTTTCCTATACTGTGAAGATTACAGAGACCTCTACTGACACCTTGATTCTCTCTTTTGGGTAGGTTCTTCTACCTCCACATCATCCAGAGTTGGGTGAAAAGTACCTAGTTATTAATCAGAAGGTTCTTTACACACCATTCTCTTCTTATCATCAAGCTGGAACATCATCTTGATTTATTTATCTTTGGCTTATTTTTCTTCCTTTCCACGTTAACTTGCATAATGAATATGGTGTCAAATATTCACTTGCAGTTCTGTTTTCATTATTCTTGGAACATTGTGCCACCATTCTTTATCATATTAGCTTGTGTTCCCTCCAGCACGCTCATAGAGAGCTTGAGTCACAGGGTGGAGTGGCCCTTTCAGGGTGTGGGGCTTTACCCCCACCTGTGACTAATCAACTGTCTTCCAGCTGGTGAGACAAAAGGCCCATAAGCAGCTACCTTAAAGGAGTGAGTCATAGATGGACTCTCACAGGAGACCCTTGTTCAGAGCAAGACCTGGAAAGCGGGTTTGTCACACTAGCTAGATGGAAGAACTGACTGGGGATACCTGCTGTGTAAATAGCAGCAGAAATCCACTGAGGAACAGGTTCAGATACGGTACTGGCTTATTTGTTTTCATTGATGTTGAACAGTGTTGGAACAATAAACACGTCTTTAGGGAAAAGGACTGAAATATTGATGCTAATGAGAGCCTTATTGATATGCTAGCTGGTGAGTTAGCCTGCCAGCTTGTACAAGAGTTGGGAAACTGAGGCAGGAACAGGGTCTGAGGATGAATTTGGGTGGGAAGACTTCCACAAAGCTAAATAAGGAGTTGCTTTGATTACCTTTAAATACTTTCACATTGTGCTGTATGAAGCTGAAATGCTATTAGGTGCTGACCTCCTTCAATTCCCATTGATGTCAGTAGAAACTGAGGGTTCTTGTCACTTCACAGGATTGAGGCCCATTTGAATAACCTTTGTTTGCTAACAGAAACAATAATTTTGTCAGAGAGAAAAGGAAACATGTGCCTGGAAATTTAAACTAGAGCTGGCTGGAAAATGATAAATACTGCTGTGAAAACTTCTTTAAAGAATTGGGTCCTTTCTCAAAAAGAAAAAAATGAAAAATTTCCAAACATTCATTTCTAAGAAATGCCATTTTCTTGTTTAAACTTTTTTTCAAATGCGAAATTCCAGCCTGCTTTAATTATGCTTTAAGTATGAACCAATACTGACACCCTTGATTTACAGTAACACACCTAGAAAATGACTGGATCACCTACCTTCAATATAGGGGTGAGGGGAAGCTCCCTATATGAGTCATGGACCAAGGAAATAAAGTCTGATACCCTGCTCAGAGAGATCAGAATTATCTCATACATTTTCCCCCTACGCAGAGGTCCAGCACCACTTAAGTCCCATTTAAAACAAAATTGTGTAATTTAGAGTATTTTCTCCCATGTCCTCTTGCCAGTCATGAGTCCAAGTTTAATACATGTTTGACGTTTGTCATAACTTTTTCAGGAGGCACTGTAGTGTTTGGTTCTGTAGACCCCATTTATAGTTGATAGTTAATTAAACTCAGATTTGTGACTAGATCTGGGATATGAATCTCAATGATCTAGCATAGACTGATTCCTCTCATTTGTGTCTCTAACCCTCACATGAGGAAGGAGTTATAGAGAAATTAGACTTCTGGGTCTCATTCCTTATTATGTTTACAGGGTGGCTGGATAGCCTCCCCCCAGTTTTAATGATTGCTCATGAGATTCTGGCATTGTTAAGTGTCAATACTGAGATTCCTCACTGGACAAGTTCCTGTTAGGAGAAGTGAGACAAACCCCACACTGAAAAAAGGGTTTGGCTGCATGGATCCAATTGCAGGAGATGGGGCTTTCTACTTGGTCCCAGTTTTTATAACCATGTAAAATAAAGTGCCGTCTCTGAATATGCCTGATAGTTAGGGAGGTTCAGATTTGGATACCTCTCTTTTGATTAAATCCCACTTTGCATCTAACTCTTTCCTATAATCCAATTGTAGCAACTGGATGAGTGAGCATTCAGACCAAATACTCCCTACCCCAGACTTCCAGTTTAGTAATATTAGTATCCATTTTATTAATCCTAGCAGTTTATTGTTCAAAATTCACACAAAGGAAATAAGATCTGTAATACTTACACATATATATACAACCCAGATCACTTTTATTTCACCCCAGGTGCAAACTACTGCCAGTCAGAGCAGTATTACAGCTGCATCCATTTAGCACTCCCTAAACTGCAAGAATTCCAGAACCAAATATAGTGAATCACAACAGCTGGGCTTTATAGCAGAGCCAGATTTCCCATGAGCTTTAGTAGCGCAAACAAATCAATATTTGTATTTGTACATTATAGTATAAATATTTTAAAGGTCTTAAAAGCCTAACTTAACACTGCCTCCCTGAATCCCTTTTACATGAGAAAACAATTTAAAATGATCCCGACAAGCTTGCAAAATAGCTCCTCCCCGCTCACCGAAAGTCCCTAGTGCTTTGGGAAGTTTGCACCCTTAGCAAAACGGTAAAGTCAGGGCACCAGTCTGCAGGTGTTAAAACACTGAAGTAGTTTCCTTTGGTAAAGTAGTCTATTGTCCTAGGGCTTGTAGCAAGGAACCTGATGAAATAGCAATGACAAAGAGAAAGAAAGGACTTTTTTTTCTTTACTAGGCAAAAAATTAAGTATAAAGTTGCTTATGCCCTGCTTAACATTTTTATATTATGGTAGTAATTTTTTTTATATTAGGTTTATAACCACTATTGGAAGTGGAGAGAGAGAAACACATTAGCTGTAAAGAAAAGGCAAATGAAGTGCCTGCTCTTATCTCTATAGACCTTAGACAATGGCAAATACTACTCAATGGATGGAGGCTCAGATGAAGTTCAGAGTACATGTTCTTTCTGAGAGCATATTGATCTTTTCCTGCCAATATTGATTTCTAACATTAAAAAAACCAAGGGAAGGGATGGTACCCATTGTGTTACGGTTTGCTGAGAGTTACAGGGGATATTGCAGGAGCGCCATATGGTTATGCATGTATCAAGTGAGAGGTCTCTGCCACATTTTTACCTGAGAGAGACAAGGTGGGTGAGGTAATCATTTATTGGACCAACTTCTGTTAATGAGAGAGACAAGCTTTCAAGCTTACCGCTTACCTCACCAACCTTGTCTCTGTAATATCCTGGGACCAACATGGCTACAACAACACTGCATACAACATTTCTACCTTGTCAGTTGGTATATTGGTTCATCTCAGCTATATAGTAGTAAGTTGGGAAAAAAACAAACTCCAATGCAGTTCATTTTCAGGAAAATGGGGGCCAATTTTTCAAGTATATATGCATATGCTTAGATTAACTCACATGAAGAGTCTCACTGGATTCCACGAGACTATACATAAGTGTATACAGGCTCGGGGCTTTAGTTTGTGTAAGGTTGGGACATGTAGTGAAGCAATTGCCCCATGCAGTGAGAAGAAGGGTTAAAGCAGCCTTGGGGATGCTGTACAGAACACAGCCAATTAGAAGAGGGTTTATTGAGCCAGCCAATAGGGAGAAGTCTTAGTGAAGCAGCCAATCAGGGCCAGGCTGGCCCATATAAGAAGGGCTGCTGATCAGAATAGAGGTAGTCTTTCATGGAGGCTAAGGAGGGAGAACTGGATGCCCTGTAGGAGGGCTGAGAGTAAGATAGGCCCACGGACAGAGCGGTACTGGGTAGAGTTAGGGGAGTAAGAGGGAACTTAAGCCTGAAGGTTGCTGGACTGAGGCTTTGCTATAAGGGCAGAGAAGGTGATAGGGGTGTAGGGAAGTGGCCTAGGGAAATAGACCTCAGTGTAGGAGGAGGGGCAGTATGTGTCTGCTAGCTATAGGGTCCCTGGGCTGGGATCTGGAGTAGCATGTGGGCCAACCCCCTCCCCCCCCCACTTGTTACTGAGGGGAGTGGTTAGGCCAGAGACTGCAGTTTGCCACTGAGGCAAGTGGCTGGACTCAGGACTGTCAGGTCTCCCCAGAAGGGAGGCTAGAGAACTGAGTGGGGCACAGCTGAAGGATTGTGTCCAGAAGAGGACACCACAGTCTGGGGAGTGATGTGGGTCCTAATGGTGGGTGAGACACCACTAGATGAGGGTGCTCTGGTGAAATAAGAGCTAATTCCCAGGACAGCCAGCAGGAGGTGCCATAGTGGTGAGTCCCACCCCGTTACAGGATGATTTCTAAATTTAATTCTAAGATAATATTGAGAGCTTTGATAGCTGAATACACAACTGAAAAGAAAAGGAGTACGTGTGGCACCTTAGAGACTAACCAATTTATTTGAGCATAAGCTTTCGTGAGCTGCACGAATGCATTCGGGATGCACCCAATGAAGTGAGCTGTAGCTCACGAAAGCTTATGCTCAAATAAATTTGTTAGTCTCTAAGGTGCCACAAGTTCTCCCTTTTCTTTTTGCGAATACAGACTAACACAGCTGTTAATCTGACAACGAAAAGATGAACATCTGTATCTGGTAAGATATTGCTGAATGGTTTCAGTGCATTGACAAACATAGGGCTATCTATTAACATAAGAATGGCCACACCAATCCTATCTTCTGACATTGGTCAGTGCCTGATGCTTCAGAGGGAATTAGCAGAACAGGGCAATTATCAAGTGATACATCCCCTGTCATCCAGTCCCAGTTTCTGGCATTTCCCCACTAATGTGTGGTAGTATGTGCTATTACCAGGTGAATATGGTTGGGAAGTGCACAAGATGATGAAATGGTAACTACACATCATGATATCAACTGCTAGCAGTTAGTTGTTTTCTTTTAAATATGTACATAAATTGCAGCCAGACAGCAGAGTGACTGACTAGAATCGGGGCTGAGTTAAAGAGCTGCGGCTGTATGCGACATGCTCCCATAGCAATCGCCCATAACGTGTGTGATTGTTGACTAAGTCAGTGCTACCCGTTGCAGTACTAATTCCTTCTGATTAGCTTTTCCTAGTCTTTGAGGAGTGACACCAGGAAACATACAGCTAAGGGGAAAGTTTCTGTACTAAAGGATTTTGTCTGAAAATAAAATTGTTGGCAGCAATGGTGAGAGCGTAGACAGGGTTCCAGGTGACACCAGTGGTTAAAGCAACCTTGTCCTCTAATCCTGCTCAGAGCAGGTGTAAAACACATGGAAACAAAGCAAGAGTACCTTATCAACAACAGTCTCCCACCCTTGCTACGGGAGGCGGAGCTGACCTAATTGTAACAAAACGCTGACTAACTTCAGGGGGTGTCAAGGATCCTCCCCCACTCTGAACTCTAGGGTACAGATGTGGGGACCTGCATGAAAAACCTCCTAAGCTTATCTTTACCAGCTTAGGTCAAAACTTCCCCAAGGTACGAAATATTACACCCGTTATCCTTGGACTGGCCGCTACCACCACCAAACTAATACTGGTTACTGGGGAAGAGCTGTTTGGACGCGTCCTTCCCGCCAAAATACTTCCCAAAACCTTGCGCCCCACTTCCTGGACAAGGTTTGGTAAAAAGTCACCAATTTGCTTAGGTGACTACAGACCCAGACCCTTGGATCTTAAGAACAATGAACAATCCTCCCAACACTTGCACCCCCCCTTTCCTGGGAAATGTTGGATAAAAAACCTCACCAATTTGCATAGGTGACCACAGACCCAAACCCTTGGATCTGAGAACAATGAAAAAGCATTCAGTGTTTTACAAGAAGACTTTTAATAAAAAATAGAAGTAAATAGAAATAAAGAAATCCCCCCTGTAAAATCAGGATGGTAGATATCTTACAGGGTAATTAGATTCAAAAACATAGAGAACCCCTCTAGGCAAAACCTTAAGTTACAGAAAAGATACACAGACAGAAATAGTTATTCTATTCAGCACAATTCTTTTCTCAGCCATTTAAAGAAATCATAATCTAACACATACCTAGCTAGATTACTTACTAAAAGTTCTAAGGCTCCATTCCTGGCAGAAACCAGCATACAGACAGAAAGCCCCTTTGTTTCTCTCCCTCCTCCCAGCTTTTGAAAGTATCTTGTCTCCTCATTGGTCATTTTGGTCAGGTGCCAGCGAGGTTACCTTTAGCTTCTTAACCCTTTACAGGTGAGAGGAGCTTTCCCCTGGCCAGGAGGGATTTCAAAGGGGTTTACCCTTCCCTTTATATTTATGACACGCCCCCCTAATCTCAGCTAGGGTGAAACACTGGCTGGGATTTCTTTCTGGAGCTCTAGGAAAAACAGAGTTAATAAGATACATGCATCTCTAAATATACTACCAAGTACATAAAGACTAACAATATTTTCCACATCTCAAGGACGATTTTAACCAGTTGATTCTGGGAAACTTTCACGGGAGAGTGCATCAGCCACTTTGTTAGAAGCTCCTAAGATGTGTTGGATGTCGAAATCAAAATCTTGGAGAGCTAAACTCCACTGAAGAAGTTTTTTGTTAGTTTCCTTGACGGTGTGAAGCCACTTCAGTGCAGCATGGTCGGTTTGCAGGTGGAAACGCCGTCCCCAAACATATGGGCGTAGCCTTTCCAGAGCGTAGACAATGGCGTAACATTCTTTTTCAGTGACTGACCAGTTGCTTTCCCTCTCAGACAGTTTTTTGCTGAGAAACACTACAGGGTGGAATTCTTGATCAGGTCCTTTCTGCATTAAAACTGCTCCCACACCACGCTCGGATGCATCTGTGGTTACGAGGAACGGTTTGTCAAAGTCTGGGGCCCTTAGTACAGGGTCAGACATGAGTGTCGCTTTAAGCTTGTTAAAGGCCTTCTGACACTTTTCGGTCCACTGAACAGCATTTGGCTGTTTCTTTTTGGTTAGGTCTGTCAGTGGGGCAGCGATTTGGCTGTAGTGCGGTACAAATCGTCTGTAATAACCGGCCAAGCCTAAGAAGGATTGAACCTGTTTCTTTGACTTTGGGACAGGCCACTTTTGGATAGCATCCACTTTGGCCTGTAGGGGGCTGATAGTTCCTTGACCCACCTGGTGTCCAAGGTAAGTCACTCTGTTTAGGCCTATTTGACACTTCTTAGCCTTAACAGTTAGTCCTGCCTCCCTTATGCGCTCAAGGACTTTTTGTAGATGTTCCAGGTGGTCTGTCCAGGAATCCGAAAATATGGCCACATCGTCAAGGTAGGCGACTGCATATTCTCCTAATCCCGCTAGGAAACCATCTACAAGTCTTTGGAAAGTGGCGGGTGCATTTTGCAGCCTGAAAGGGAGTACATTAAATTCATACAGCCCGAGATGTGTGATGAAGGCTGACCTTTCCTTGGCAGATTCATTTAGCGGTACCTGCCAGTACCCCTTGATTAAGTCCAAGGTAGAGATGAACTGGGCCCGTCCCAGTTTCTCTAATAGTTCATCTGTGCGTGGCATTGGATAGTTGTCTGGGCGAGTTACAGCATTTAGCTTACGGTAGTCCACGCAAAAACGTATTTCCCCATCTGGTTTGGGAACTAGAACCACTGGAGATGCCCATGCACTTTCAGAGGGGCGGATTACACCCATCTGTAACATATCCTGGATCTCCCGTTCTATAGCAGTTTTAGCTAGAGGAGACACCCGGTAAGGTTGGACCCTAATTGGGTGAGCATTACCTGTGTCAATGGAGTGGTATGCCCGTTCAGTCAGTCCTGGGGTGGCTGAGAACGTTGGCGCGTAGCTAGTGCACAGCTCCTGGATCTGCTGTAGCTGCATACGCCCAAGGGTCATGGAGAGGTTCACCTCTTCCACACCACCAGCACATTTCCCTTCATAGTAGACACCTTTGGGCCACTCAGCGTCGTCTCCTCCCTGGGCTGTAAACTGACAAACCTTTAATTCTCTGGAATAAAAGGGCTTTAGAGAATTAATATGGTACACCTTAGGCTTTCGGTTGGAGGTGGGGAATGCTATGAGATAATTAACAGCTCACAGGCGCTCCTGGACCATGAATGGCCCTTCCCACGATGCTTCCATTTTATGGGCCTGGAGCGCCTTTAAGACCATGACCTGGTCCCCTACTTTGAAGGAACGCTCTCTGGCATGTTTATCATACCAGGCTTTTTGCTCTTTTTGAGCATCCTGTAAGTTTTCTTTAGCAAGGGCTAAAGAGGTTCGGAGGGTGTTTTGTAGGTTGGTTACAAAGTCCAGAATATTAGTTCCTGGAGAAGGTGTAAATCCCTCCCATTGCTGCTTCACCAACTGCAATGGCCCCTTAACCTCACGGCCATATACAAGTTCAAATGGGGAAAACCCTAAACTGGGATGTGGTACAGCTCTGTAGGCAAAAAGCAACTGCTGCAACACTACGTCCCAATCATTGGAGTGCTCATTTATGAATTTACGTATCATGGCCCCCAAAGTTCCATTAAACTTCTCCACCATGCCATTTGTTTGATGGTGGTAAGGAGTGGCAACCAAGTGATTTACCCCATGAGCTTCCCAACGGTTTTTCATAGTTCCTGCCAGGAAATTAGTCCCTGCATCTGTGAGGATGTTGGAGGGCCAACCTACCCTGGCAAAAATGTCTGCTAGTGCCTGGCACACACTTTTAGCCCTGGTGTTGCTTAGAGCTACTGCTTCCGGCCATCGGGTGGCAAAATCCATGAAAGTCAGTATGTACTGCTTTCCTCTGGCTGTCTTTTTCGGAAAAGGACCCAGAATATCCACAGCTACTCGCTGAAATGGAACTTCAATGATGGGGAGTGGCTGGAGAGGGGCTTTGACCTGGTCTTGGGGTTTTCCCACTCTTTGGCACACCTCACAAGGCTGGACATAGGTAGAAACATCCTTGCCCATTCCCTCCCAGTGGAATGACCCCCCCAAACGGTCTTTGGTCCTGTTCACCCCAGCATGGCCACTAGGGTGATCGTGGGCTAAGCTCAAGAGCTTGGCCCGGTATTTAGTTGGAACTACCAACTGTCTCTGAGGATGCCAGTCTTCCTGGTGTCCCCCAGAAAGAGTTTCCTTGTATAAAATTCCTCTTTCTACAACAAACCTGGATCGATTAGAAGAGCTGAGAGGCGGTGGGTTGCTCCGTGCCGCCGTCCAAGCTCTCTTGAGGCTTTCATCTGCTTCCTGTTCGGTCTGGAACTGTTCTCTTGATGCTGGAGACATCAGTTCCTCATTGGATTGGGGACCTAGGCTTGCTCCCTCTGGAAGCGATATAGGGGATGGAGCTGTTTCTGTTGACTGTGAACCGCTCTCCGCTGGTGCACTATGTTGGGATTCAGGCTCTGGCTGAGCCTCTTGGGTAGGGTTATCGGCTGCTGCCAGTTCAGGTTCAGTGGGGCCCTCTGGTGTTGAGGTTGCAAGTACTGGATTCAGTGCTGACACGGGGTCTGGTGTTGGTTGTTCGGCTGGTTCCGGTTCTGGGACTGGTTCCGTCTGGGTCTCTGGGACTGGATCCACTACTGCTGTTGCAGACATTGGCCTGGGGTCCGGGTCCATCACGTCTGACCGGGTTCTGATAGAAGTTTCCGGAACAGAGCTAGGCCTCACGGCTTGTTTAGCCTGGCTGCGGGTGACTGTTCCCACCCTCTTGGCCTGCTTCACATGATTGGCCAAGTCTTCCCCCAACAGCATGGGGATGGGATAATCATCATAGACTGCAAAAGTCCACATTCCTGACCAGCCCTTGTACTGGACAGGCAACTTGGCTGTAGGCAAATTGAAAGAGTTGGACTTGAAGGGTTGAATCGTCACTTGGATCTCTGGGTTGATTAAATTGGGGTCCACTAAGGAAGCATGGATAGCTGACACTTGTGCTCCGGTGTCCCTCCACGCGGTGACCTTCTTCCCGCCCACACTCACAGTTTCCCTCCGCTCCAAGGGTATCTGGGAGGTATCTGGGCCTGTGAACCTCTGGTGTGATTCCGGTGCAATGAACTGTAATCTGTTGGGGTTCTTGGGGCAGTTGGCCTTTACATGCCCCAGCTCGTTACATTTAAAACATCGTCCAGCTGACGGGTCGCTGGGGCAAGGAGGGTTGCTGGAGAACGGGGTGGTGGGATGATAAGGGGTCTGGAGGGTTCTTTGGGAGGTAGGTGGGGCTTTGGGTGGCCCCCGGGAATAGGGTGTGGTCTGGGGTGGTCCCTTCTGGTCTCCGTTCCAACTGCGACCAGTTTTCTTCTTCTCTGCCACCTCCACCCATCTGGCTCCAATCTCTCCTGCCTCGATTACAGTTTTGGGTTTCCCATCTAGGATGTATCTTTCTATTTCCTCAGGAACACCCTCTAAGAATTGTTCCATTTGCATTAGGAAGGGCAAATTTACTGGAGATTCAACACTTGCTCCTGATATCCAGGCATCCCAATGTTTCACAATGTGGTAGGCATGTCGGGTAAATGACATGTCTGGTTTCCACCTTAGGGCTCTGAACCTCCGACGAGACTTCTCGGGTGTTATCCCCATTCTGACTCTCGCCTTGGATTTAAACAGTTCATACTTGTTCATGTGTTCTTTAGGCATTTCAGCTGCCACCTCAGCTAAGGGTCCACTGAGCTGCGGCCTCAGCTCTACCATTTATTGGTCAGTAGAGATGTTGTACCCAAGGCAGGCCCTTTCGAAGTTTTCTAAGAAGGCCTCAGTATCATCACCTGCCTTGTAGGTGGGGAACTTTCTGGGATGGGAAGTGGTACCTGGAGAAGGATTGCTAGGGTTTGTTGGTATATTCTGCTGGGCCTTTATCCTCTCCACCTCCTCCACATGCTTCCTCTCTTTTTCCTTCTCCTCCTCCACATGCTTCCTCTCTTTTTCCTTCTCCTCCTCCACATGCTTCCTTGTCTCCATTTCCCTCTTGTGGGCAGCCTCCTGTACCTCCTTTTCCCGCCGCATGAGTTCTATCTGTCTTTCATGTTCCCTTTGTTTTTCCTCAGCCTGAAATTTGGCTAATTCCAGCTGTAGTCGAGCTGAGGATTTGGTCATTCTAACCTCTCTGTTTTTAACTAACTTTACACCCGAGGTTTAGAAATAAACAAACAAAACGTGGCTGTAAAATTTTGCTGTGCTGGAATAGAATACCTATTCTCTGATAGTGACTGTCAGCCTACAGAAAAAGACAATTCCCTTGTCTCTGCTCTGGGCCCAAATTAAAGCAAAAAACCTCCAACTACTTGGAAACCTGCTTACCCAGCCCAAAGAAAAAGCAAATGGGTAGAACACACACCCCCTATTTACTTTTAGGAAGAAAAGAAAAAAAAACCTCTGGGTTGGAAGACTGTGAATTTCCCTGCAGGAGTTAAGTACCCTGCCTCCAGGCAAAGAAAACCTGCAATTCACAAGATAATCCCCTTTTGTCTCTGCTTGGCCACAAAGCAGAGAAAAAACAATCTGCTTTCAGTTTCAACTGCTTTCTGGACTTCCTTTCCAAAGGAAAAAAGAATTTCTTTTTAAAATCTGTATTTCTAGTTCAAAAAATCTCAACTGGATCTCAAAATGATTTCAGGTTAATACCACCACTATGCCACCATGTCAAGGTTCCTCCCCCACTCTGAACTCTTGGGTACAGATGTGGGGACCTGCATGAAAAACCTCCTAAGCTTATCTTTACCAGCTTAGGTCAAAACTTCCCCAAGGTACAAAATATTACACCCATTATCCCTGGACTGGCCGCTACCACCACCAAACTAATACTGGTTACTGGGGAAGAGCTGTTTGGACGCGTCCTTCCCCCCAAAATACTTCCCAAAACCTTGCACCCCACTTCCTGGACAAGGTTTGGTAAAAAGCCTCACCAATTTGCCTAGGTGACTACAGACCCAGACCCTTGGATCTTAAGAACAATGAACAATCCTCCCAACACTTGCACCCCCCCTTTCCTGGGAAATGTTGGATAAAAAGCCTCACCAATTTGCATAGGTGACCACAGACCCAAACCCTTGGATCTGAGAACAATGAAAAAGCATTCAGTGTTTTACAAGAAGACTTTTAATAAAAAATAGAAGTAAATAGAAATAAAGAAATCCCCCCTGTAAAATCAGGATGGTAGATATCTTACAGGGTAATTAGATTCAAAAACATAGAGAACCCCTCTAGGCAAAACTTTAAGTTACAGAAAAGATACACAGACAGAAATAGTTATTCTATTCAGCACAATTCTTTTCTCAGCCATTTAAAGAAATCATAATCTAACACATACCTAGCTAGATTACTTACTAAAAGTTCTAAGGCTCCATTCCTTGTCTATCCCTGGCAGAAACCAGCATACAGACAGACACAGCCCCTTTGTTTCTCTCCCTCCTCCCAGCTTTTGAAAGTATCTTGTCTCCTCATTGGTCATTTTGGTCAGGTGCCAGCGAGGTTACCTTTAGCTTCTTAACCCTTTACAGGTGAGAGGAGCTTTCCCCTGGCCAGGAGGGATTTCAAAGGGGTTTACCCTTCCCTTTATATTTATGACAGGGGGTGAAAAGCTTGTGTAGGGATAGCACAGCAAAGAGCCAGGTTGTCGTCATCATCGTCATCGTCTTTTTTATGGCTGGTGTAGAGCAGCAACTACAGTTTGACCTGAAATGGATCAAGCCAAATGGCTACATCAGGAGTAGCAGAATTGATTGCAGTGATGCTGCCTTCATATTTATAAATTTGGCCGTGGGATCAGTATGTTCAATGATCTGTCATGGGGAACTACACTGGGGAGTCCTTGAATGTCCAGTTAATTAGCTATCCACATTTACCATGGTGGGCTCAAATTTGGTTCAGAGTTGACCAAGATGACTGGAAGGTCAAACCCCGGAACCTTCTCATGGGATCTGGCACAAGGTGCTTATTTTTTAATTCTTGTTTGGCCCAGTCTGCCTTCCAATCCTCCTTCTGATCCTAGCCTGCTTTCATGAGGCTAAAGGAATGGCTTGTGGGACTTAAGACATTGCAGGGGGCCATTGTCAAGGCCCTGGTGAATAGGAAGGTATCTGTTTTCCTGGATTTCTTGAGCTTTGCAGAATGTTGTAGCAGTTCGACATGTTGGCAGGAGAATGATGTTAGACAGGACAGGTAGCCATGTTGGTGGAGTCAGCTTGAGGGTTCCCATGATCACTGTATTCAGCTGGTATCCACAAGTCGTATGTGACCACATCTGCTCCATACTAGTGCACAATATTCAGCTACTGAATATACAAGTGCTATTGCAGATGTTCGCAACACAGATACACCACAGGTTGTACCTGCTAGTTTCTGGATTATGTTGGCTCTTGGTTTCTATCTTTGCAGCTACCTTCTCAAAATCATGGAAGGAGAGGGTGTGGTTGAGTTTCACTCCAACATATCTTGGAGTGTAATTGTGTTGCACATTTTTACCACAGAAAGTAGCTTTCAGTGTGTTTGGCACTCTTATTATCAAGATGAAATGCACTTACTATTTTTCCAGGGTTTGGTTTGAGTCTCCATTTCCAGAAATATTCTTCCATATTTTGTAGGTCCTTAGTTAATGCTTTCCCAAGGTCATGGAGGTTTGATGCTTGGATTGTCATTGCAAGATCATCTGCATATCCCCTCTTTTGTGGTTTAGTTAGAGGCATGTCCTTTATGTAAATATTAAAAAGGGTTGATGCAAGTACAGAGCCTTGTGGTAGTCCATTGTTTATGATATGGGGTGAGTTGGTCTTATTACCCAGGTACACCTGTAAGTTTCTATTACTCAGCATGGTCCACAGCAGGCAGTGTTTGGTAGCAAGATATAATTTTAGCAAGTTTCAGCATCAGGCCCTTAATCCATACAGCATCATATGCAGATGACAGGTCAACAAATAATCTGCCAGTCTTTAATTTTTTTTTATAGCCAGCCTCAGTGTGGGTTATGAGTGCCAGAACTTGGTCACAACTACGTTTTAGCTGGAAGACTGCCTCTTCGACAGGGATAATGATTTAGTAAAAGGGTGTCCTCTTTTGGGGATGATATGTTCAAGAAATTTATACGTTGTACATAGTAGAGAAATTGGCCTATAGCTTCCCGCTTCATGAGGGGGCTTTCCAGGCTTTGGAATGGCAATTACCATTGCCTCAAGCCATATTTCAGGGATCCGTACTGTCCTTAAGGTAGCAGAGTACAATGTTGCTAGCTATTGGAGTCCTTTGGCGTCGACATGGTGGAGGAATTCTGGAAGGATATCATCAAGGCTTGCAGCCTTCCCTTTTTTCACTGCAGCAAGTCCCTCTTTTATTTAATGCTGACAGTGGAAGCTTCTCCTTGGGGGATTGATGCAAGTGTTTGATAGAGTTGTTGACACACTTCTCCTTTTGTTTATCAAGTGATCCTTTGTGCTCTTAACTAATTTGGAGGCTATTGAGTTTGGCCGGATTTTTGGTGGCTGGTACTCTGTGGGATGAGTGGCCCCAAGATATCATAGAAGTGTCCAGGCTCGACTACTTGACTGTGTAAAACCAAGGTTTTGCACGCAATCAAGCCAGTGCTGGCATATATTGTGAGTATGTTTGCTTTTTGTCTAAGCATGCATTAGAAGATAAATTCTCGCCCTCTTACTTCAATGGCAACGAAAATACTCTAAATGAAAAAAAATTGGATGAGGAGTCCTTTCTTTGAAACTATTTCCAACTAGTTAATGATTAGCACTTTTATTTCATTCTGACACATTTAACCAAGAGATCACTGCCAAAATCATCATCATATTATTTAGAAATTAGCAAGGTAATTAGGATAAAATGTGGTTTGTTTAAACAAAATATCCCTAGAATCCTTTCTGTCACTTGCTTTCCTACTTCTCTTAACTTTCCTTAATAAATCAAGCTTAATTACTTCTGCTTACCTAATAGCTCTGATTGAAGTCTAATTGCCAAGACTTGCTTGAGTTCTGAAATAGTGTCTGCCACCATGTTGGATGATCTTCTTCCTATTCTCTGGAGCCATATTGCTGCCAAAATTGCAGAAACTATAGGATATTTACGCTATTTCTGAATACAGCAAAAAGATTCTTCAAGGCAGTGTGTGTTGGACCCTTACCAGAATGGCCTCTATAGGCCTTAGTAATTTTGATAAATGCTGGAAATGTTCAAAGTTAAATGAACACTTATGACACATGCTGTGGGAATGCCCAATTGTATGTGGCTTCTTGGTCTGCAACTTGAAAATAAATTGTTCTTGGATTCTAGTCTTCCCGGTAACCCATATGTCTTCTCTATGCTAAATAGTTTATGCACAAAGTGAAAGTTCTTTTTTCCCTAGAGGAGGCAGTTTCTTGGACCCATCATAATTGAGCATCTAATAAGCTAGCAGTGAACATCATGGTAGCCCCAGAAAGTAAGAGAGGCTAAACAGTTTAATGAATTTGGCTCTTTTTGGGAACGCTAGCTAAAATACTTGGCTAAGTTTTTTTAATGAACCACGTACTCGGCAGTGCCACATACTTTGCTCAGTGCAGCTGAGGAAGATGTAGAGCCAAAGACTTTCAGACACTTTGCTTCTCGCACCTTTTCCTTCCCACCCCTCAATTCCAGGGGGAGAATGTGGGCACTGGATTGGATGGTATGTAATTTAGGACTGATTTAATATCTGGTCTGCTTTAATTCTGTAAACTGGTAATGTTTCCACAGGGTTGCTATGCTAGCTGGGATCACCATAGTGCAGTGTGGATTGGCCATACTCCTACCACCGCAATACACCCAATGTACTGGGTGGGCTGAAGGGGGATGGCAGTGAGCCTGGTACACAGCTCTGTGATAGCTGGAGTTGTCACATGCAAGAGAACACAACATCTGCTAATCTAGGGTTTCATTGCTCTTTGTAAAAAGAAAAGGAGGACTTGTGGCACCTTAGAGACTAACCAGTTTATTTGAGCATGAGCTTTCGTGAGCTACATCGATAAGTGAGCTGTAGCTCACGAAAGCTCATGCTCAAATAAATTGGTTAGTCTCTAAGGTGCCACAAGTACTCCTTTTCTTTTTGCAAAGACAGACTAACATGGCTGTTACTCTGAAACCTGTCATTGCTCTTTGTGTGGCTCTGGTAGATTAGATTTGGAGGTAGTTAAAATCACTGCTCTTTTCATAAAGTGATTCTATAACTTGCTCTAAAATACAATAGTGCTACAGATTATAAGGGGCAGGGGGTGTTAATCTGGTATCTACCCTTTGTCCAATATTATACATTGAAGTTCAGTTTCACTTTTTCTCTTTTGTAAAATGTGGTACATATGTTCAAGTATTACAAATGGCAAGTTTAAATTATGTGCTGGCCAATTGAAGTAGACCTGCAGTGTGCTTTAAGCATCCATAGTTCTTGATTAGGGAATGGGAAGCCTGCAATAGCTCCCAAACTTTGTTGGTTCACATACCACATTCTTAAATTGTTCCATCCATTCACTTCACAACAGCAAGCTCATGTTGCATGCTTTGTGATTCTCTGGACTCAAGGGAATTGTAGGCCTGGGTAAATCCCCATTCCTAACCAAAACAACTCATTTGCTTTAAAAGCTGATGAGGCTGAAAATAACAATGTAATGATCTGTAGATACAAATGCCAAGTACTTAAAAGCAAGGAAATGAGTTATGTACATTTTACTGTACATCTTACACTGCCCACATAATCATATTCTAAACAGGTATAAAAATCATATTTAACCAAAACACATCTTAAGTCTTCTCAGTGAAGAGTGCCAGAAGGACGTAATGGAGCAGAGGGCAATAAGACTGCGAAAATGCTTAACTTAAGAAAACATTGTCAATGTAAATCTAGTTGCCACATTTTTGTGTTAAGAGGATTCTGCTGATACTTCAAGTAGTTTTTGGTACCTGTTTTTTTTTTATTGACACAAGTTATTGCAAGTTTCTTAAGTTCCCAAAGCATCTGTCTAGATAGAAACTATGGTCCCATATACCACCATATTGCAAGTGTCCTGCCACCTAAATATGCATGCACATAATTAAATTTATATATATAGTATAAAATTCTATATATTTAAAGGCAGCCCTACTTGTTTGCCAGGATCTGAAGGGGGGGGTGGGACAGAAAGACGGTGTGTATAGTGGGTTTTTTTGGTGGGGCGTGAAGTAGTGGAGATGGGGGAGCAGCCATGGCAAGGTCACTTATTTTTGTGACTGCAAACAGATATAATTCAATGCATTTGAACCTGTGGACCAATATTAGATTATTTAACCCTTTAAGTGATTAGTTACTGTGCATCTCTTTTGCATGTCATTTGGATATGTGAATGTGTGTTGTGTCCATCTGTCATAAATATAAAGGGAAGGGTAACCAGCTTTCTGTATACAGTGCAATACAATCCCTCCTGGCCAGAGGCAAAGTCCTTTTACCTGTAAAGGGTTAAGAAGCTCAGGTAACCTGGCTGGCACCTGACTCAAAATCCCCAATGAGGGGAGAAGATGCTTTCAAATCTGGAGGTGAGGAAAGGGCTTTTGTCTGTCTGTGTGATACCTTTGCTGGGAACAGATCAAGGATGCAAGCCCTCCAACTCCTGTAAAATTAGTAAGTAATCTAGCTAGAAAATGCATTAGGCTTTCTTTGTTTTGGCTTGTGAAATTAGCTGTGCTGGAGGAAATGTGTATTCCTGTTTTTGTCTTTTTGTAACTTAAGGTTTTGCCTAGAGGGATTCTCTGTTTTGAATCTGACTGCCTGTAAGATTATCTTCCATTCTGATCTTAGAGTCATCTTTTTTTTGTTCTTCTAATAAAGTTCTGTCTTTTAAGAATCTGATTGGTTTTTTTGAGGTCTTAAAAATCCAGGGCTGGTCTGTGCTCATCTTGTTTGTTCTCAGACTTCCCCAGGAGAGGGGATGTAAGGGCTTGGGGGGATATTTTGGGGAAATAGGAACTCCAAGTGGTCCTTTCCCTGATTGTTTGTTAAATCACTCGGTGGTGGCAAAAAGAAAAGGAGTACTTGTGGCACCTTGGAGACTAACCAATTTATTTGAGCTGAAGTGAGCTGTAGCTCACGAAAGCTCATGCTCAAATAAATTGGTTAGTCTCTAAGGTGCCACAAGTACTCCTTTTCTTTTTGCGAATACAGACTAACACGGCTGTTACTCTGAAATCGGTGGTGGCAGTGTTTACCTAATGTAAGGGCAAAAACTTTGTGCCTTGGGGAAATTTTAACCTAAGCTGGTAGAAATAAGCTTAGGGTTTTTTTCATGCAGGTCCCCACATATGTACCCTAGAGTTCAGAGTGGGGAAGGAACCTTGACACCATCTATAAGAAAGCACTTAGTCTAAATCCCTTCACTGTTTTGCTAGAGAAATAGTCACAGGATAATAGCTGAAAATGTGTTATAAAATGAATCCATTTCAGGCAAGAAGGCTGATGTGGGTTGGAAAGATTAGTAGCTTTGAAAGAACTGATAAATCAGATACACCAACTTCTACCATCAGAGTGTGGGCCTTACACACAAAACATACCAAGCTAGCATACAGTAAAGGAAAAATTGTTTGAAAAAGTTACTTAAACCATTCAATATGTTGGAAATAAAAATGAATATACATGCACAGTGGTATGTTACAGTGTGTGGTGTAATGTTTCAGAACAATGAAAGCTAGCACATTAAACAAAATGAATATAACAACTTTGTGTATTGCAAGTATGACCTACTTGACTTAAATCTATTAAAAGGGATTATTTTTTTTTTAGTTTTCATAAAAATTTTGTGTAACAGGAGCCATATTAGGGGGAGTGGGGGGTGGGGAGGAGGGGACAATTCCCTGTTCATTTTAATTTGCCTGTTTTGTACCAAATCCAACCTGAAGTTTGACCATCCTACCTTCTGCTTTTTTGAAAATATCCGGTTAACTCTGGGAGTTGGGTAAATATGCTATTATGAACATTGGTTCATACTTAAAAACTAATTCCCTTTGGCTGCTCACTCGGGAAAGTGACTTGTGTAATGAATCATCTGCAGAGAGCACACTTTAATCTCACACAGGTTGTAGGAAAAGGTTGGTGGGTGTAGGGGAGAAAATCAGCTTACAGAGAGAGAGCTTTGGGGGGAGGAGGAACCTGTTGAGACTGGTTCTGGAGCTGCCACCAGTAATGTCTTGTAGCAGTGCCACAGGGCCCAACTGCTTGCCAGGTATGGAAGAACATACATTGGTGAAGTAGAGGGAGCAGTGCTGCTGCTCTGGGTCCCTTTCCAACTGTGCCACAATGACTTGTACGTGAATTGTAGGCTGAAAATCCCTTAGCCATTCAGGGAGAAGGGGCATCGTCCTAGAGGTGACTGTGTTGCCAGGAGAGGAGGATTAGTTGAACAGGGGGCAAGCAGGAGCTGCAGTAGGAAGATCTGGAGGCCCCTAATGGGAGTGTGCTCCAGGTAAAAGCACTTAGGTAGCTGTCATTGGGTATACAGCTGCCTGTAGGGAGGGGTTGATGGACTTCAGAGAAGGATCAAGTTATCCCTGGCTGAGCAGGAGGAGGAACTGCCCCACAGTTGACTGGATTTCACTGCCATACATGAGACTGAGAAGCATGTGGGTATTGGCCTGCCTGCTGGGCCAATTGAGACTGATTACTTTCCTTCTCCTGCTGCTAGAAACTGGTCACTCTATTCATTTCCTCAAGTGGCTACAGCAGTGACCCAGCAGCTGAAGCTTACCTGGAGCAAGAAGCCAATAAAAATGCTTGTAACAGCAGCCCGGCTTTAGCTGTGCCTGTGTTTAAAATTCTTTGTTTTTCTTAACTTTTCTTTAAACATTAATTCTTAAATGTTGGGCAAAAAGCGAAAATAGCTCATCAATAAACCAAAATGGTTTTGTGGGGAGGGAGACTTCAAAAGATCTAGCTAAATGCATAAAGAATCTATGGATGAGGAATGCTTTCCATTTTTAAATATACAGGCAATTTACTGGGGGAAGAGCCAGTTTTGTTTTCAGCACCAGGAAGGAAACTGTCATATTAATTTTCATAATAGAAACAGCACAAAGAACTGTTTAAAATAAGCCTTGCTGTTTGCTGTATTTAAAATTGGGGTACATGGCATGATTTTTGTTCCCCCTCAGATTTTTTTTGGTTAAGGACAGTTTCCTGGTTAAACTTTATATTGTAGGAGATCTGTTTGCTGGAGAATTTTTCACTAGTCAGTTTGCTGTCATGTAAAGTGAAAGTATATATATTAAAAGAGTAGAAAGGAATTATTTTCTTACTCCCTTTCCCCTCCTCTCCCAAATGGTGAGGACTTAATTTCCCACCAAGAAACTTCCTCATTGCTAGTATGTGGTTTGTGTACCATAATTATGTTTACTTTCAGCCTGTAGATGTATTTGTAATTTTCACAGATTTCCAGACAGGGTGCAGTTGATGATAAAATAATACAGACAATGCTGGAATTCAAGTTCTGTGAAACCTTGTTTTCTTGTCAATAGTTTGTAGATTTCTTGTGGTGACTCCTTTTTAAGATGGAGTATGAATTCATGTCATGTCATACTAAATTAAAGCATAGATGATTTACATATATGGTGGGGGGGGAGCAAGGAAGGAGGGAAGGCAGCCCAGCCCCCACCCCACCCCTTGGCTCTTGACCAGAGCTTGGTGGCATAACCTGGCAGCCTTTCATCACAACAAAGGGGTAACTGAGCCAAATTTGAGGGCCATTATGACCTGGTGCACAGGGTCACAATGCCACTCAAATTTGGGGCAGTCAGGCACATAAGCTGGGCCCTCTCATTAGAAAATTCTGGTCATGCCCTTGATTTTATGGAATGCACTCTGGCAGTTCCAGAATTATGAATGCCTAGATCTTTATTAGAGGTTAATGCCCGCAGTGGAGCTCTACAAGAAGCAACTTCAGTCATGTCCTCAGCAGCCATTACATGCAAAGGGGCTCTTGGCATTTTTCACCCAAAGAGAATCAATTTCAGTCCCTTTATTAGTGAATCTATTGATTTATTTTTGTTTTTAAAAGCTGCAAGGGACAACAGTGATCTAGTCTGACTTGCTTCATAGCACAGACTATAGGACCTGCTTAAATTAATTACTGCTTCTAGCCCAACGTTCTAATTGAACTAGAGCATACCTTGCTAGAAAAGCATCCAGTCTTGATTTTTAAATTTTCTATCAATAGAGAATCCATCTCTTCCCTTGGTAAATTATTCCAATGGTTAATTAACCTCACTGCTGAGTTTTTTTTAATTTTAATTCCACTTTATTTTGGGTCTGGATGGGTCTGGGCTACAATGTCAAGCCATTGGATCATTTAATACTTCCATTTACTAGACAGAGTTCTCTATTGTAGATCTTTTGGACTGTGACCAAGTCAGCCTTCACATTTTTGATAAGCAAAATCAAGTAACTTCCTTGAGTCTCTAATGCATATTTTCCAATCCTTAAATCATTCTTGTGGCTCATGTCTGAACCCTTTCCAATTTTTCAACATTCTTCTTGAAGTATGATCTAGAGATGGGCAAACAACAGATTTTTCAGTTCACAGATGGCTATGAAAAATAAAATTAAAGGAAAAACTTGGTTTCATCTAAACCAGAAACAAAATTTTGGCAAATTAAAGCAGTCTTTTTTTTTGGGGGGCGGGCAGGGAGTGAGGGGGATAGCAGCAAATGCAGTGTTTTGTTCAACCTGAAATGAAACAATTAATTTAGTTTCCAGACATACTTTTTAAAAAATAAAAGCAAAGTATTCATAGGTTCCAAGACTAGAAGGGTCCACTGTGATCACCTAGTCTGCACTTCTGTATAACACACGCCACAGAACATCCAATCTTGGTTTAAAAATGGTCAGTGATGGAGAATCCACCACAGCCCTTGGTAACTTGTTCCATTGGTTAATTACCCTCACCATTAAAAACACGTCTGTCCCAATCTGATTTGTCTGGCTTCAACTTTTATCCTTTGGATCATGTTATACATTTCTCGTAGTCTGAACAAAGATCTGCCACCTTTCAAGTGAGTGCCCTCATCTATTCTGGTGGGAGACTCCCTCAGTCTTTCCCATGGAAGCTGTTCTACTTTGGATACATGATTAAAAGTCATTGGGTGAAAGAAAGCATATACACAAGCATGACAATAACTCAGAGGACTGGTGGCTAGAGCATTCACCTAAGAGATTGGAAACCCAGGATCCAGTCCACCTCTTCCAGCACCACCTTTACATTATTTATGAACAGCTTCAACAGGAGAAATTGAGGGACCTCAACTGTCCCATAGCCCAGTGGTCAGGGCACTCACCTAAGAGGTAAAGATCCCAGATCCCAGTTTAAATTCCTTCTCCCCATCAGGTGCAGAGGTGACTTGGACCTGAGGTGTTGCACAACCCAAGTAAGTAACCTAGCCTGGGCTAAATGTTATAAGGAAGTTTACCTTGCTGTTGCCCTGGCTTCTTGCAAACAACAGATAGGGCCCTACCAGATTCACAGCATGAAAAACATGTCACGGACCATGAAATCTGATCTCCCACCATAAAATATAGGCTCTTACCCTATACTATACAGATTTCGGTGGAGGGGACCAGTATTTCTCAAATTGAGGGTCTTGATCCAAAACTGAGTTGCAGGGGGGTCGCAAGGTTATTGTAAGGATGGCAATACTGCAAACTCCCCCCCCCCTTACTTCTGCAATGCTGCTGACAGTAGCTCTGCCTTCAGAGCTGGGCTCCTGGCCAGCAGCCACCGTTCTCCAGCTGTTCAGCTCTGAAGTGCAGAAGTAAGTGTAGCCTTACTTACCATAACCTTGCGAACCACCCCCCACGCACACCCCACAACTCCTTTTTGGTCAGGACCCCTATAATTACTGTTAAAATTCAGATTTAAATAGCTGAAATGATTAATCTGAAACCTGTCATTAAATTCTCGATTTTTAAAATCCTATGACTGTGAAATTGACCAATGTGGACTGTGAATTTGGTAGGGCACTAAACATAGGTACCTAATGGTAAGAGTTTGCAGCTGAAAATCCCAAGTAGAGGAAGGTACCTCCCTGCAGCCTGGGCTTGGTTGCCTGTCTCTGAAAGGGTAGGGTTTATCACACACTTCTTGTTTTGGCATCTTCCATCAGCTAGTTTAGGTGAGGCACTGCCTGGTGTGCTGGCATTTCTGAATCCCATTCTGAGGCTCCTGTCTCTTCCCATTCATTGTTTAAGGAACATAGGTGCCAAACTCGTGCTTTGTGAGTGCCAGTGATTTTTTTTTTCTAGGCATCTAAAAGTTGGGTGTGGTGTTTTTTTCAGCATCATCAGCCTAATGTCTTTTGTGCTTGTATTCTCTTTTGCTACCTACCACTATACCGCTTGAAAAAACATCATATAAAACAAAGGTAAGAGAAATTATTACCAATATGTCCTTTCTGAGTAGCCAATTCTGCAGGGATGCTTTTTACAATATGTGTGCTATATGTAAAATAAAACAAAAAATACTATTTGAAAAGTTGGATGGAAGTACAAAAGTTTTGATGTGTGATGTATCTGTATGTTTTATAATTCACCCTCCTTTGTTCTCATCCCTCTGCTTGGAGGAGGAGGGGGGAGGGGAAGCAGGATTATCTTTTTTCTGTATGCTTTGTCCTGTCACTACTTAACATCTTAGCAGGAGATTTCCTCCTGATAACCTCTTATTCTCAGGATAATCTTGAACTTATATGAAATGTGACTTGAACAAATAACAACATATGTGTGTTTTACTGTGATGTACAGTCATAGCTCTGCTGACGATTGTGCTTTCTGAACAAACTAAAAGGTTTGGACATGCTTTCTCGTGCTCTGAATTCAACAGTGTTGCTACATGATGCTTGGTAATATAGTTTATTATTTCCCCCTTCTCAATATGCTCTTTCTTAACTATTTATTTCTATGGCAGTAGTACCCAGATGTCCCAATTAGTCATAACAAATTCATGGAATTGTCACAACTTATTTGCCTTTTTTTCTATTATCCTTCTAATCCAGAGCCTTTGAATCAGTATATAACAACTAAGGGAAACAAATATGTAGTTAAAAGACTGACAGCCGGAAGGTTGAAGGCCCTTTCATCGTTGATTGCTGAGACTTTCTGAGAGCATGTACCTCCCTGCAGTACAGTTAGTGGAGGAAGGAAGTTTGTAAACAAGTGTGACCAGGTAAGACACATACACATTGCATGCTGATGGCATTATAACTCAGCCACCATCCTCCACAGCATCAATGCAACTCAATGGAGGTGTCCTGTTATAATTGTCTGTAATGTGTGAATTTTCATGGGAACAAACAGCTCATAGAATCATAGAATCATAGAATATCAGGGTTGGAAGGGACCCCAGAAGGTCATCTAGTCCAACCCCCTGCTCAAAGCAGGACCAATTCCCAGTTAAATCATCCCAGCCAGGGCTTTGTCAAGCCTGACCTTAAAAACCTCTAAGGAAGGAGATTCTACCACCTCCCTAGGTAACGCATTCCAGTGTTTCACCACCCTCTTAGTGAAAAAGTTTTTCCTAATATCCAATCTAAACCTCCCCCACTGCAACTTGAAGTGACCTTCAAGTGACCTGAACATGACCTTCAGCTAGAGGGAAAACAAACCCCCATGAAGCCATGTAGCCCCTCAAGTAGGTGACAGCGTTCTGGCATGCACAGCTGCTGGAAAGGCACAGGGTGTGAGGTTGTCCCTTGGTACAGGCAGATGGTACAGCAAACACAAAGGATGACCAGTTGTGTGCATATTTGGTATCCCTGATTTTTCCCTGCCTGCTAGGAACCAGGACTAGTGTGTACAGGGATGGGTGTCTCAGGGTTTTTGGAACACTCCAGACCAGTACGAGGTTGTGTCACCACTTGACCTGAAACTCTGGGTGCCTTAAAACACTCTGCTGCTGTAACTCACAGCTTGGGATGCTCAGAGCCAGGCTACAAGCACACAGGCCACACCCTGTAGTATCTGTGTGCTAGACAACCCTGGTTCAGCAGCTCTGATCCCAGCAGCCTGCCCACAGCTCCACTCTGGCTTTCACCAGCCTTGGCTACAAGCAGCAAGGTGACCACAACACAGTGCCAGTCCTGAATTTCTCTAAAACTATGTGATCCGCAGTGTCCAGCCCTCTCCTGGACAGTTTAGAGGAATAAAGAAATCTTATTATTTCTCTGAACACCCAAAAGCATGTCACCGCCTATTAACTTAACTGGGTAAATACACCTTCCATTTAAACACAGCACTGAGTTGGTTTATAGTAAAATATTACATTTATTAGTAATAGGACATAGGTTAAGTGATGCCAAGTGAAAAGAATAAAGTTAGAAAGGGTTACAAGCAAGTAAAAGTGGAAAACATGCATCTAAAACTTAATCTAGCAAGATACAGGCTTTGATCAAGATGGTTTCTCTCACCAGTTACTCTTCTTCCCGGCCATGGCTGACTTTCCCTCAGTCAGGACCTTCCACAGAAGTACAAGATGTTGGTTTCCCTTGTTTTTCTAGGTGAAAGATTTTGGTCTATGCAGGTTTCTCGCGTACATTCAATTCCCAAAGACTTAAGCCCCCCTGTTTCTCAGCTTACAAGTTCTCTGTTCCCTTGTGTCTGTGTGGTGATGGATAACTTAGTGGTTTCTCTGCCCTGCCCTTTATTAGTTAGTAAACCTTTGAAAAGCATATTTATCAAAGTTAATTGACCTTTCTTCAAGAGGAAGATGACCTCATGCCATTACTTTCTTCCTGTGATCTTCCCATTGCTCCGCATATTCTATGTAAATAGGGCTTCTGCTCTTTTTTTTGTCACACCTCACTTAATTTATTTGGAGACAGGTAGATAGTTGTGACATTCCCTTCTGTGTGAGAGAGGTCTGTTTCTCCCTTTATTTGAGACACAGGCTGTTAAGCATAATATTAATCATAATTCATGTATAAAGTATTGACTCAACTGATTTTATACAACATTACTTATAAAATTGCTTATCACTTGAAGTTCAGCCCCCAACTTTATAGACCAATTAAACCTTTGCAATGTATCCTTTGAAAAGTAAAACCCAGACCAAATTTCTCTCCTGCTGGGTGTAGACACCATGCTGTCTCCTCCCCCACTTGTTTAATAGCTTTGTTTACATAATATGTAAAAATGGACCTTCATTATCTTTGTCTGAAGACCAGGCTTGTCAGAGGATCAAATGTGCATTCCTTTATCTAAGGCAGACCTGTCTACCAACTCTCCCTGAGAAGCATGGTGTGAACACACTTAAGTCATAATTCCAGCATATATTCATAACTCTTAATACACACTATGTACATACACCACACAAGAATATAACTCACTGATCATTAGTAATATTCAAATGAAACCTCACAAAGCATATTTTGTACAAAGCTTATTACGATAGGGTATGAATACAGGGGTGCTGTACGGTGGGATCTGGTTGCTTGTATGCAGTTTGTAAACCAGACTTGTTCGGATCCCACTGACTGGAAGGCTGGAATCACTCCCTCTTACCCTCACAAATATTATGGAGTGTGCAGCAGATGATGATTAGATGAATGGTGTTTGCCACATTGACAGGTGTGTAGGCAGTGCCAATGAGATTTCAGCATACCAAACATGCACTTCATGACCATTCTACAGTCATTAAGTTTGTAATTGATTTCCCTTTTTCCAGGGACATTGATGTTAGTGTGTTTTCATGAGCCAAGTTAGGAGCAAGTATTCATCTTCTCCCAAAATAACAATGAGCATAGAGACACATTATAGAAAAATACCTTTCTGAGGAATCAAGTCTCTTCTTCCTCCTCCAGTTACAATACCAATCTCCTCAGCACACTTTTATCCTGAACCTTTCCAGTGTTTCCTATGTTGGTATTCATGAATCTGCTTCTGTGGTCCACTAAACCTTGCAGACTGAGTGAATAGTAACCTTTTGAGTTCACACATTCACTTTTGGTGGGCAAAGTTTTGGGATGTGTGGGCCAACGATGTTTAGAAACCCCATCCTCTGAAATCCAGCTATTTCTGGAACTTTTCTTATGGCAGCCACTTGTTCATAGATCAGTGTTAATTGCCTTGCAAACATGCATGACACTGATAGTGGATTTTGCAACCCTGAAGTGGCTTGCCACAGAGAATAGGTGTCTGTTGCCAGCTTCCACAGGACAATAGCCCCTGATTCTGCACCAGTATAGCTTGTCTGGATTGACTGTTCTGATGCTGGAGGTTTGGTGCAAGCTTTTCTCACAGCTCCGTGAAGGTCTGTTTCCTCCTTCAAAAGTTCTGAAGTCGTTGCTGGTCATCCCAAGTTTCCAAAATGATGTGATCCAACAACACTGTGCTGATTCTCCTTATGGTCCAGCTTAGGGGCATGCTGTGGAAATATGTACCATGGGAATGAAATGAATTGTCATTAACGCTCCAGGACACCCATCTTTGTATGAGAAAGTTCTGCCCAAATTCCATCCACCAACTTTCCAATCACATTTTCTGCTTCACTTTTGTCCCATGACAAGGAGCAGAAGCTGAACCAGATATCATAGGACTGGAAGGGACCTTGAAAGGTCATCTAGTCCAGTCCCCTACACTCATGTCAGGACTAAGTATTACCTAGACCAGTGATTCTCAAACTTTCTATTTTCATGGACCACTTGAAAATTGCTGAGGTCTCAGCCAACCATTTAATGATCTTTCCAAATGGTGTTTGTACCATTAGCTAACTACTGTAAAGCGCTTTGGATAAAAATGCTATATTAAAAAAAAACGTAATTAACTTTTTTATTCTACAAATAAAAGCACATGACTCATATTTTAATATTCGTAGTCTTACCTCTCTAATGCAATGGATGTGTCTTCTTCTTCTTCCCCCCCCCCCGACCCCCAGCAGCCCCCAAGCTGAGGCTGGGAAGGAGGACTGTCTCTCCTTAGCAGCCACAGCCCTGGAGCTGGGGAAAGTTGCCTTTTTTTCTGGCCTCTGCAGCCCTGCATGTCCCAAATTCCCCCACCCCCTCTTCTCACCCCACTGCCCCCTCCCACCTACCTCCTATACCCCCAAGGCCACCACCTCACCTTATATGTGTCTTCTCCAGGGTCCAGGCACTTGATTAGTGGAGCCATGTCTGCGCAGCTCCACTAATTAGGTGGGCGGCCCTTCATTCTCTTGTGTATAGCCAACCAGGCAACACCTTTAGAGGGAACTATCCACGGACCACCTGAATGGAGCCCATGGACCACTGATGGTCCATGGACCACAGTTTGAGAAACTCTGATCTAGACCGTTCCTGACAGGTGTTTGTCTAATCTGCTCTTAAATCTCCTCTGATGGAGATTCCATAACCTCCCCTAGGCAATTTATTCCAGTGTTTAACCACCCTGACAGTTAGGAAGTTTTTCCTAATGTGCAACCAAACCACCCCAGCTGCAATTTAAACACGTTGCTTCTTGTTCTATACTCTGAGATTAAGGTGAACCATTTTTTATTCTCCCTGCTCCTTGTAACAGTTTTCAAGTACATAAAAGTTTGTCTCCTCTAAGTCTTCTCTTCTCCAGACTAAATGCCCCCCCCCATTTTTTCCCAATCTTCCCTCATAGGTCATGTTTTCTAGACCTTTAATCATTTTCGTTGCTCTTCTCTGGACTTTCTCCAATTTGTCCACATCTTTCCTGAAATGTGGCGCCTAAAACTGGACAAGATACTTCAGTTGAGGCCTAATGAGTGTGGAATAGTGGAAGAATAACTTCTCATGTCTTGCTTACCATCCCAGAATGATGTTTTCTTTTTTCTTTTTTTTTTTGTGTGCAACAATGTTGACCCATATTTAGCTTGTGATCCACTATGACCCTCAGATCCATTTCTACAGTACTTCTTCCTAGGCAGTCATTTCCCATTTTGTAAATGTGCAACTGATTGTTCCTTCCTAAGTGGAGTATTTTGCATTTGTCCTTATTGAATTCCATCCTATTTTCTTCAGACCATTTCTCCAGTTTGTCCAGATCATTTTGAATTTTAATCTTCTCCTCCAAAGCACTTGAAATCCCTCCTGGCCCAGTATGGTCCTCAAATATGATGAATGTACTGTCTATGTTATCTAAATCATTGACCAAGATATTGAACAAAACTAGACCCAGAACTGATCCCTGTGGAACCCCACTTGATACGCCCTTCCAGCTTGACTATGAACCACTGATAACTGCTCTTTTGGGAACAGTTTTCCTACTAGTTTTGCACTCACCTTATAATAGCTCTATCTAGGTTATGTTTACCTAATTTGTTTCTGAGAAGGTCATGCAAGACTGTATCAAAAGCCTTATTAAAGTCAAGATATACCATATCTACAGCTTCCTCACTATGCACAAGGCTTGTTACCCTGTAGTACTTTGGCAGTAACCTGAATTATGAAGAATTTCAATTGCAATCTTATTCCAATTGCAGACTGTGTAATCAGAGTCTGTGACCATCTGCCACAAAGGTTTTTTTTAAAAAAACAGACTTTCTGATGGTACAGCAAAATGGCCATCAGATGTTTTCTTGGACTAGCATCTCTTAAGGTTACAAAGTGCAAAATGTCCTGATTTCCAGCTGTCACTTCAATTGTTGTCAGCTAAAAGAAAACCCTGCCAACCTCTATACTAAAGCATTTTGAAATGAAGATAATTGTTGTTGGAATAATGGTTATTAAGACCAAAAGAGCAGGAACAGGAATAGAAAAATAACTTAACAAGCGGTAACATTAGGAAGTATATCATTGGTTAACATAGTCTAAATGTAAGCAATTTTTCTATTGGGCAAAGCTATAACAAGAGCCAGGATATCATTTGTTAACTAAAAAGTTTTTCTTTCAGATAGTATGTGTTTTGACCTGTAGCATGAAGGAGAGCAATAGTAAAAATGAATTTCATGCTAGTAGACACTCTTAAAACTAGACTTAGCTGCAGTCACATTAGCTTAGATAATGGGAGAATTTTTCTTCATTGAAAATGCTCCCTGTCGCTTAAGAAGAACTCACTGAGGCAGCCTGCCATCTAGCTTTCTCACAGCAAAACAGGCTTGCAGACTGCAGATGAGAGACTCAGGAGCAGAGACAATTTTAACTTAGCCAGCCCTAATTTATCTCAAGCTTTTTCAATTCATCTTCACTGCTCTATGCTCACTGGAACACCCGATTGTCATCCCTTGGGAACAGAATGCAACCAGGGATCTAGAGAGCTGTCACATCACAAGAAATATTTAAATTGTGCTGATTTTCTTCTGGAGTACTGAGCAGAGGGAATGAAACTCTCCATCAAGTCATAGCTTTGCGGGCAATAGATCAGAGGATACTGCCAGTTTTCTAATGGATTATTGTTATCGGGCAGGTTCTTCCTGAAGGTATGCAGTTGCTCTCAATTCATTACCCAGGCTGTTTATAAGGTAATGATCTAATGAACTAGTGAACCAAATATATTAGGAAAAATGTTAACTAAGTAATCTGTAGCAATGGAATGATATCACTTTATCGCAGCATATTTACAGGTAAAATACTCTGATCCACTTACTGTAGCACCTACTGCTAAGTGCTCTGTCAGCTGTGGGGTGGGGGCCCTCACTGTGCTGCAGACCACATTATCATAAGTTAGTATTGATTGCCCTGAGGGTTTTGCTTTTGTGAAAAAATGAATAGTGAAGGGCAAAATCATACTTCAGAAACAGTCAACCATTTACATTCCTGGGAGTTGACAATATTTTATTTTGCAAAAGAGAATGTTTTCATGAGGGGAGAGAGGAGAACTTTCCT
Organism: Lepidochelys olivacea; assembly: GCF_965140295.1. Taxonomy (NCBI): domain Eukaryota; kingdom Metazoa; phylum Chordata; order Testudines; family Cheloniidae; genus Lepidochelys; species Lepidochelys olivacea. The sequence goes on from NC_140411.1 coordinate 275,975,226, forward strand.
TGAAGTAGCATGAATTAATTTTGGAGTTTGACATTTCTTTTTTGCTATGACATTACATGATCGTATGAGGGATGAAGGTATTTAATTCTGAAAAGCTCCAATGTGAGATGTGTGATAGAAGCATGTTGTTGCATTTGTATTTCTGACTTGAGGAGCACCTTGATAAAACATCAGGATTACAGAACACAAACAGAAATATTAAAAATAAAATAAACCTATGGAGAGGAGTATGTTGTCTTTAAAATGTTGTGTTTTCTAAATGGGTTGCAGCAAGCCCTCCCTAAGCTCAAAACCTTACTGCCTATATGCTAATGTGCTTTGTAGTGAAGTGTGAGCCAAAATAAAAGGATCTCACTAAATTGCAGAGCAGTCAAAATTTTTCAAACTGTTCCAAGCGCGGGAGTCACTGGAGCTTGAATGTGGCATTGTAATTTCACAACTAACTTCATGATATCGTTCCTGATGTGACATTCTCTGCTCCAGCATGTGTATCAGCCGTGAGACTTCTGTGTCTGCAGAAATAGGAGAAATACATGAACTAAACCCTCAAGAGAGCCTTACAGTTAACTTGTTCACTACTGATTCTCTTCACTTGCTGTGCTGCCATCATTCCACTCAAACGTCATGTTAGGCCATACTTTGAGTGTTTGGCAGCACAGTGGGTGGCTTCAACTGAATGCATGCTCACAAGTGACAGAGCCTAGTCCGTTGCTTAAAACAGTACTGGAAAGCACTGGGACACCCCAATAATGGGTGAATAGAACAGACATAGCAAGGGTTGTTCAGCACTCCAGGGGTTAAAAACAAATGAGACAAATGAGAGATGGAAGCATTAACTCAAACATTTTTCACTTTGTTTTCAATATTCTTCTTAAGCTCTTGAAATAGTATTAGAGAGCAGGGGAGAGCATGTACTTTTTCTCTTGAGTCTCAGATTGAAAGAAAAAGAGGAGTATGGCTTGAGCCCTGCCAAAATGAATTCTAAAAACCTATTTACTTTCCTATGGCCATTGGAGGGACAAAGGCAGAGAGGCTTTAGTTCAGTGATATTCAGATGGAGGCTTGCAAGCCACAAGTGGCTCTTTAATGTGTCTCCTGTGGCTATTATATTAAAACACTGATATTAAATGATATTAAAACACTGATTTTAGCGATTAAGCAACCTAAGTTATTAACAAATTAGGATGCTTTTACTATGTTAACGAACTATAGTTGATAACATAACTTGGTCAATCATTTTGCTATTAGAACAATATTGTTTATACATAATAGTAAATGAAACCATGAATTCACATTACTGTGGCTCTTTGGGGTAATGTTGATCACTAATTTGGCTCCTGAATTACTGAGGTCTGAGAATTAAAGCAATGATAAAACTTCTGCCTATAGGTTCCTACCTTCAGGTAGCTATTTTTCTGTTTTAAAGGGAGTTTGTGTGCCAGGCTGGTTTTTCCCAATCTCTCAAACTTATTGTTTACATTTACAGAGTATTCTTAAAGTGCTGTCACCCTTGGGTGTTTCAGAGTTTTAAAATTCAATGGCTTACGAATGTCAGAGGATCAGGAGAGAGAATAAGCATTTTAATATTATAACCCTCTCAAGAAAATCTGAGGACATGTTCACAGTAGGGTCTTATTTTTTTCCCCCTTGGGGTAAGTTTTTGTGTGTTTGCTTTCAACTGCTACTTTAACATACCAGCTGATTACATTTAATCACCTCCAACATTTGGCCTTGGCAAAGATGTAACCACTTAACAATGTCTATAAATTTACATTCTTTAAAGTAAGATCAAGAAGAGATTAAAGTGGCAAAGGAATTTTAAATGGTCAGAATTCAATGAAGGCTATTACATTAGCACTCTGTCCTAACTTTCATATAATTGTTCTCTCTTCTGCCTAACCTGCTATTCAGCAATGGCCATTCCTCTCCTCACCTTTCAGAGAAATTGTGCATTCAGTTATGGTGTAGGCATCTGGAACTTTCTGCCACCTTATGAAACAGTTTTGTGCTGTCTTGTGTGAGTGACACTGTGTTACTTTAGTGTTGTGTTGTATGTGGATCAACATTATCCATCTGGACTATTAATTGAGCTAGCAGCTATTGGCACTGACGGGGACTTAACTGGGATTTGGGAGGGATCGGGACATGAATATACTCAAGCACTATCCTCTTTTGACTGCTGGCTCTGTCTTCCTCCAGTTGCTATTTATCACAGTTTTCTACCTGTCCCAGCCCCTATGAGGTTCCACTTCCAACATGATTGTTCCAGCAGCTCTTCTCTTCTCTGGTGCTGACTTGTATCAGAAGTCCATGGTAACTGCCAGACTTGTTTTGGACAGTCTAGCTGTTCTTCCATTGTCTTGGAACTTGCTCACTCATGCTGAGCCTCTTTCTTAGCTCATTCTCCATCCTTCCCTTTCTTCCAGTGGGAGGAAACTATTTCAGGTAAGTGCACCAGTAAGAAATTGCTTATATGTGGCCTTGCTAGTTTCTCAGGCTCTACACCATGTGGCTATGTCTTTAAAGAGATGGAGAAGAATTTTTTTTTCAAAAGTAATTAAGTGATTTTTTTTTTAGGTGCCCAAATTCTTAGCTGCTTAACGTGAGGTTCTTTTACAAAGCCTGATTTTCTAAAAGAGCTAAGCACTTACCCACTGAAAAGGAGGGTAAGTTACCTTTTAACGTGCCCCAAGTTGGATTCCTTAATCACTAGTCATGTTTTACAATATTAGCCACACAGGTCATATCTGATTGACTGGTATTTTTAACGGTGTGCTTCCTTCAAAATTACCATCTGACTTAAGATGCAATAAAATAATAGTATTTAAATATGTGAGCAGCCTTGTATTTCATATTTAAAAAATAAGCAAAAAAACCTTTACATCTGTTTTCTCATGTAACATGCAGAAAAGAGGGAGTAAAGATGCCAAGCAATTAGAGCCAGAGGAACAAATCAGACTGCTTCACTTAAAGTATTGAATAATACCATAGAATTTTTCTTCCTGACAATGCCCTACATTAAATGGCAATCTTATAAAGTCATAGTTTGATTTTGTTTTTTTTAATTCTATTGCAGTTAAGAGAGACTTGAGCATCCTGATTACTGCTAGGTGGAACTTTAGATAACATGGCAGCCAAAAGTCTGCCTTTTCATTTAATATATTTGGAGACCAAGATTAGCCTCTTTTTTTTTTTTTAAAATAATAATAAAATAATGGATACCATCCAAGTGTGAGCTGGCCCTTTAAGATGTGCCTGCCACCCCAGGTGAAGGGAATAAGTCCAAGTGTTATGTGATTCAAGCATATGATTTGGAACCAGGCCTGCTGGGAGATATAATGAGCAGCCAGGGATTAGGGAGATAAAGGTGCAGGACGGATACATGAGCTGGTCTAAACAGAGACTCTCCTTAGCACCCAGCCAGATCCCTTGACTCCAGGGATCAGGAGTCAACTAGGAAGACTGGAGTACAGAGCGCGACTCTGCTAGAGGAAAGACTCATCAGAGACCGGACTAAGCCCCTTGCAGCAAGAGTTGTGAGCCAGCTAGAAAAGCTGGGTATGAGTTCCTGTATTAAAGTTGACGACAAATCACTACCTCTTGGGGGCTGGATCTACCTGACTCATGCCAGTTACGATGATGATACTGAGAAATCCAAGAGGGAGAAACTGAAGCCACAGATGGGCCCAAAGCCAGACTGGGAAAGTCTCTGCTACAAATATATTTTGAGCCTCAGTTACCTAATCTTGAAGGAAAACTGACTAGAGTAAGTGGTTTCCTAACATAGCATCCTGATCCGCAGTGCCTAGTGGGAGTTGACCACAGCAGAGAATATTCCCCTCTATCTTGAAATGTCCCATGTGTGCCTCCATTGTAATAGTATGGTACCTTTGCTGTTTAAGGTTGAGTGCACTGGCATGGTTTGGGCTGTGTCTTTTCTGTGCTTGGAGGAAATTAGTTTTCAGGGCTGTCAATTCAGCAGTATTGAGATGCACTAGATATGGGGGGAGGACACTTCAAAAATGAAGAAAAATCCTTCAAAATCTTTGACTCAGGAAAAAACTAAAAACAATCCCAAAAGATAAAGCAAGAGCTAACCCTCCCACACACAGTAAGGAAGGATGTGATATCACAACTGCTAAAGTGGACATTGGACGAGTATGCAGTTTCTATTAATTTACATAATTCCTGTGGAAAAGCTAAACTGAAGAAAGAAATAGAAACGTATAGTGACCAAAGGAATGGGGAGAAGGTGCTACAGCAGATGGAAATTACAGTACATTGCTTACAATAAAGACAGTAATGCTTTTTTCCCCCTTATGTACTCCAATGCAGAGAAGAGACTCTATCCCCATGAAGTGGGATTCTGTGTAGAACAGAGAACAGGTTGTTGTTTTATTGCCTGACTATTCAGGTGGCATTGAAGGACAGAACATGTCTTCTGAGACTTTGACAAGCTGCTGCTGGAAGAAGTGTTTAGAAAAAAGCTTTGGGTCACAACAGAATGTGAAGAAAAACAAAGATTGCCAGTCTAAACTTTTTTTTTTCTTTCTTTCTTGGTTTGATTATTGACCTCATTGCTATTTCAGAAAATATGGAGTGCCACTTTATTAGCTTTATGCAGCCTCTAACTAGACAACAAAACCAGCTGTTAGGCAGGAATTGTATTAAAATGTTGAGCAGGACTTACAGACTGATGGTATATATTATAGGTGCAATCTGAATTGTTATTGGGCAAATACTAACTCGGTGCCTGAGTCTCATAGTTCAATGAAATGGATATTTGGTAGGACTCAGATTTTTTTGTAAGGGGATTTGATTAGAGGTTTTTTGCGGGGGGGAGAGGGGTTTTGTTTTTGTTTGTTTGTTCAGCTTGTGGCTCTCATCTAGTTACTTATGTGGCTGTTGTAAAAATGATGACAATAAGCAGTGATGGGTAAACTTGGCAAAGTGTATGGGTTCTTGGTAGAAATAACTAATTCAAATTTACAAATATTTTCCTGTAAATGAAACTATACAGTGGGTCAGTATTGTATCTGTTTCATAAGGATCCTGATCCAAAGTTTGCTGAAGTTGATAGATACATTCACTCTTCCAAGGCCCATTGAAATGAGACCCTAGATTCTCCTTCCCATTACTTCTCATTTCACCACTCTTTCACCCTTCAGTGTTGCCTACTAGGTAGACCACTGGGTTGGAACTCAGGAGACCTGGGTTTTATTCCCAGCTCTGTCATTGGTCAGTTGGGTGACCTTAGGCACATCACTTTGTCTCTCTGTACTTCAGTTAACCTTTCATTAAAAATGGGGGGTACTGTGACCTGATACTATGACCTCCTTTTGTGAAGTCCTTTGAGATCTACTGACGAGTGCTATATAAGAGCTAGATTGTTTGTTTGTTTTTCTGCTTTTGGATTCCTTTCCTCCTTCCTGCACTATGTGCTCTCTCTTAACAATGCAAATCCAATTTCAATTATCACACTTTATATCCCTCAATGTTCCAATTGGTTCGAAAACAGGCAAAACAAGTACACCCATCCGAGCCATGCAAAACAAATTCTCTGAAGTGGCAATACAATGCAGACAGACATGCTTGGCTATGGGACTGGCATTACATATTTATATGCATTTGGTAATGTGCCTCCTTTGGGTGTATATGATTGGAATATGTAGTTTTGAACACGTTGTCTCATTAATATTATCTAGATCAAAATATGGAACAGTGGGCTCAAAATATGCATCTCCGAAACATCTATGCATGATCACTGTATTTTATGTTTAAATTGTGAAACTGAAATATCCTGTACCCTGGTACCTGGCTATACTGGTTTTGGTAAGTTTTAGCTCCATGACAAATACTGGGATTTTGACTCTTAGTTCTGAGCGGAATGAAACTAGATTTTTGAAATCTCAAAATTTCCCTTGGGATGGAAATTGTGTTTTTTTGTTTTTTTTTCACCCTGTTCTCATATTGAATTAATTAAACTCGATAAGATAAGAATAGGAATCTGTGAGTGTGTGGTGTCCGGCTGACTTATGAACCTTTTATTGTTTGTTCTATTCTTCCTGCTACTCTTACAGAGCTGTTCTCCAAAGTGAGAACAAATAAGTCCATTCTCTGCTGCTGCTTCTCCCTCCTGCCCTTCTGAATTGTTAGGGTGGGAAAATGTAAGGGGCTCTTTTGAGAGATCAGCGCTTGTTTCTATTGTTCCTTTCTCAGTCTCTTACAGTTACATAAGTTAGATAGAAAAGTCCTACTAGGTCATCCAATGTCTCTTCTTGTCAATACAGTTCTCTGTGGTATGTATGTATTTTTTTTATGTACAGATATATTGTCTGTAGAATTAGAGGTCTTTCTGTTCTGGGAGCTCTCAACCTGCCTCTCCTTTCTATTTCTTGGTGCGATCACCAAAGTCTTTCACATACTAATATAGAACCACAATTTTTTTTGGAATATTATTTATATCTTGTTCTGAATGTCAAAAGGGCCCAATTCACTTCTTGATTACACCAGTGGAGGCCAAAAATAATTCTGTTGACACTAGTGACCTTACAATGGTGTAAAGAAGAGGGGAATCAGGCTTGGTATATTTTAGAAGCTCTGTTGGCTGCTAGTCTTGGATCAGCTTGAAATTACTGCCAGTAAAATTATGAATATTTCTTTAAAGGCATAGAAATGTAGATCATTTATTTGGACTTAAATTATTTTTCCAAGTTCCTGCTAAAGAGTAAACACACTTTGTAAATATTAATGTGTTCTTAAGCTTTGAAGAGGTTTTTTTTTTATATCAGAGCTTTAAAATCCAGTAAATAGTTTGCTAAGATTTTTAAAGACTCTTCATGTTGCTGGGAAGTCCCAAAATACACAATATTTATTTCCAGGATACACAAACTGTAATTTAAGGTAACATAATTAGGGATGAGTTCTCAAAGAATGCTGCTATTTTCCCCGTCTCTATTTAACCTACATAGTAAATATGTTGTATCCATCTTGGCTCCAGAGAGACAAGGTGGGTGAAGTAATATCTTTTGTTGGACCAACTTCTGTTGGTGAAAGAGACAAGCTTTTGAGCTACTTCAGAGCTCTTCCACCTTGTGGCTCATAGTAAATATGCGGTGGTTCTAAATCAAATCCATAGTGAGCTACAGTTTGTGCTGTAAATGTATTCCATGTAATGCCATTTTTTCATCTCTAATCAGAAGGGACAACAAAATAGTATCCCAGTTCATAAATGTCCTCGGGCAATACATAAATTTGCGCATGAATCAGAGAGTGTTTATAATAGTTATTCAGATGCATATTGACTCTCCTATCAGTGAGGTTTAGATGTTGGAAGAGATCTATGTAAAATACATATAGTTAGTTTTCTCTTACTATAGATGGAGCTGGTAGCACTGCCTGTCGTTGTGATTGCCCACCACTTCACACTATAAGACCATGTTGTCAGACCCTGTTATAACTTTTAAACTTGTTGTGTCTCTCTGTTGAGCTGAAATTTTTTTTAAAGTTCCACTTAAAATTGTTCTGCTATTTTCCAGTTCAAAGTGAAGGAAAATGAGATTTCAAAGCCTTTCCATTTCTGCATCAGGACAAAATTGAGACCGTTTGAATTTCTCCCCGCCCCAAAAAGAATTCTAGGTGTGCTACTCTAGAAGCAGAGACTTGAACGAGAAAAAACCTCAAACTCCCGACCAGCTCTACCACAGGGAGATTGTGCATGCTCCATCATGAGGCTACAGGGGCTGAGCAGGACACACCTTGCAATTGCTTCTCACAGACACTGCAGTGGCACCAAGGAACTGATCCGAGAATACTCTAATTATTTCATTTTCCAAAGGACCTGTGTCTCATTCACTGCACATGATGGACTGTATTCAGGGGGATGAATCAGTGTGTACTATTACTGTCATCTATAGGACCACTGCCTCATTCATTTTGGTAAATGAGCAGGAAGAGAGAAGATTGTCTCGTGATTAAGGCAGCTTAATGCCATCATGAAGAACTGGATTCTATCCCTGTTTCTCACCCAGAGTTCCTAGGTCATGCTGGGCAAGTAATTTAAACTAATATGTTCACAGTTAGCCACTAATTCTGTGCTCCTAATTTTCTGAGTGCCTAGCTTGGAACACCTAGGAATGCATGTGCAGTAGTGCAGAGCACTGATGACTACAACTGAAGTCAATTGGAGCTGAGCATTTTATAGATTTTTTTTATATATATTTTGAAAGCAAAGGACTCTGGAAAATCAGGGCTAAGGTGTTTCAAGTTGGTCATGTTTGAAATATTGTCTTGAATTTCTGTGCCTCCATTTTCCAGCTGTAAAATGGGGATAATATCACCTAATCTCACAGGAATGAGACGCGAAATTTATTAATGTTTGTGAAGCATTCAGATACAATATTGAGAGCACCACAGAAACACCTAGGAGGAAATTAATCACTTCTATTCTGATCTGGGTTTGTGCAGAAAATCAGGCCGGTGCCATACATTGAATGATGAGAATAAAGCAAGATATTGAATAACTACTTTCTAATTTAACATCTGTCCCATTGAGTCCTGAGGGAAAATAGTATATGCTTATGTAAATGCTGTATTGTGATACATAGGCAAAATGGAGTTGAATTAAGGTTGCAAAGTAATCTTCATTCTAACATTTCTTAACTTTGGAGTGCTTGACTTTGCCACCTTCATGTTCTTAAGAATTTTTTTAATTTATATACAAAGATTCCAAGAATGTTGCTCTGTTTCACTCGGAGACCTACAATGTCTGAATCAGTGTGAAGTGATGAAAACAGCTACAAGCAGGGTTGAGAGCTCTTTTTCTTCAGAATATCATCAGGTTGAATCATCACTGGGTTTTGTGGTGTTAGTGTCCAATTATTAAGTTCTAAGCCACTTTCAACTTTTTTACAGTTGATTTTATGAATTACACCTATGTGACAACACAGGATTTCAGCTGCTGCTTGGAATACATTTCAAGGAAATTGTACTGCTGTGGCTAGAAAAATGATTGAATAACTGCCATATAAGCCTATTTGACACTGAAGGGCCCTTTGCAGAGAGGGGAACTGTATACCTGTATAAAACATTTTTTTCTATTGCTAATTGGCAAAACTAATTAACTGCTTGTGTTTATTTCCATCCACTCTGTTTTACACAGCTTCCTTAAAATAAATTTAGCATTGCTCTTCTGCTGCCACAATTTGGAGTCCCTTTGAATTCAAAGGGACTACTCATATGCTTAAAGTTAAGCAAGTACATAATAAGTCTTTGTAGGATTGATGCCCTTAGGCTTTTATTTGTGTCGTCAAGGAGCCCTTGGACCTTCGTCTGTCCTTAAGACTTTTTTTTTTCTGTTTATACAGTGCCAGTCACAATGGGGTCCTGGTCCATGATTAGGGTTCCTAGATGCTACGGTAATAGAAATAATAATACCTGTAGTTTCTCTGCTAAAGACCGTAGGGCTTACTTTTGTGTGGCTACTTCTAAATCTGCTTTGGGGCTAAGATTTGTGTTGTCTTGCTTGGTCTAGGACTTCTGCCTTGTCCGTTAAGAGCTTCAATTAAAGAGCTACATGCAAGAAGCCATTTGCAGTGTACAGGTTTTATTGGTCCTATAAAATCCACAATCTATGGTAAATATTCTTACTGGCACTTTATCTGTCTATATACATGTAAATAGTTATCTCTCACTGAGAGCATTCTTCACCTGTTTCCTAATAAATAACTCCAAAGATAATTTGATAAGTGACCAGAGGAAACAAAATTACTTATGTTCCATCTGGAGGAGTTCAACCTACAAAGTATCAGAGTGGTAGCCATATTAGTCTGTATCCACAAAAACGATGAGGTGTCCAGTGGCACCCTGAAGACTAACAGATTTATTTGGGCATAATGTGTTGGTCCCAAGGGGGGGGGGGGGGCTCAGATACAGTTAGTGAAGCCACGCCAGGTGCATCAGTATAACCGGTTTTATTGCCAAAGTATAATAAGCCTCCCAGTCTTTATGCATTACTAAATACATGCTTCCCAGCAGCCAACCAAGCAAGCAAGAATCAATGCTTACACCCTTTCTGCTAAGGACAGTCCTGGACCCTCCTGCCTTGTCCTTGAGGGCTCGTAGCAGGCGCTGCTCCAGAGTGGGGAATTCCTGGGCACCCACAAGGCCAGGGTCTGCAAGTGAGACTGTTCGTCTAAGGCAATTTGCATAGCTGCTTTTATCATTATCCCCTTTTAATGGGGGGTATTCACCCACAAGCAGGCTCTGGCAGGAAACACTATTGCGTCCTATTCTCACACTTTACAGTCGTGGTCCTCACTTATTTCTTCACTTGTTTGCCCAGTTGAATGGCTGCAAGCCAGCTCGGCCAGTCAAAGCCAGTTCACTACTAGCTCCCCCCGAACCATGTTGTAACAACAGGCCAAGGTAACTTGCGGTCAACCCCAACACTAGCTTCCGTGGGTAAAAAAACACTTCGTTAGGTGCTTGGAGTGAAAATTACAGATACAGGCATAAATATACTAATACACTAACCCAGGAACCAATCCCTGTAAGAAACCTCATTGCCAACTCTGTCCCCATATCTACTCTAGAAGACCCAACCACATGAACCACACCATCCGGGGCACATCTACTAATGTGATATATGCCAGCAGAGCCCCTCTGCCATGTACATTGGCCAAACGAGACAGTTTCTACATAAAAGAATAAATGGACACAAATCATATATCAGGAATGGTAACGTACAAAAGCCAGTAGGAAAACACTTCAGTTTCTGCAAAAGAAAAGGAGGACTTGTGGCACCTTAGAGACTAACACATTTATTTGAGCATAAGCTTTCGTGAGCTACAGCTCACTTCATCGGATGCATGCCGTATATTTTCCACTGCATGCATCCGATGAAGTGAGCTGTAGCTCACAAAACCTTATGCTCAAATAAATGTGTTAGTCTCTAAGGTGCCCTGGCTGGAATGATTTAGTTGGGGATTGGTCCTGCTTTGAGCAGGAGGTTGGACTAGATGACCTCCTGAGGTCCCTTACAACCCTGATATTCTATGATTCTGAGTCCTCCTTTTCTTTTTGCGGATACAAACTAACACGGCTGCTACTCTGAAACTTCAGTTTCTCTGGACACTCAATAACATTTAAAAGTAGCTATTCAACCAAAAAAAACTTCAAAAACAGACTTCAAAGAGAAACTGCTGAGCTACAATTTATTTGCAAACTTAACACCATCAATTTGGGCTTGAATAGGGACTGGGAGTGGCTGGCTCACTACAAAAGCAATTTTCCATTTCTTGGTATTGACACCTCCTCATCAGTTATTGGGAGTGGACCACATCCACTCTGACTGAATTGGTCTTGTCAACACTGGTTCTCTACTTGTAAGGTAACTCCTTTCTCTTCAGGTGTCAGTATATTTTATGCCTGCATCTGTAATTTTCACTCCATGCATCTGAAGAAGTGGGTTTTTTTACCCACAAAAACTTATGTCCAAATATATCTCAGTCTTTAAGTTGCCACCTGACTCCTCGATGTTTTTGTCAACCTACAAAGTATGGAATAGGGACAAAATTAAGCAAGACTGTTGTGATTTTTTTTTTTAAATCTAACTTCACTTTAATGGATGATCTATTAGCTGGCACACAACAGTGGGCACTTTCTATGAGAAAACAAAGATTTAAAATACGGAATTTATTTTAAAATTCATTTTTTAGTGCAAAAATCACATACATAGGAAATCATTTTACTGTGTATTTGACCTCAGGTCACTGAGAATGAATTGCTTCAGATTTTATCAAATTAAAACAAAAATGAAGTGGGACTTCCCATAAGTCTTCTAGCGGTTTTATTAGCCTAAAATATTCTGATTCTAGCAGAAATTGAATCTGAACATGACCAAGAGCTAATCTGAAAATACTTCAAGTGCTCATAAAAGATGCATCAAGTGGAGTACTTGTACTGTATCACTGACAAAGTGAGTGTGTTTTTCATTAAATGGAACATGTGGCCATGACATTTGTGTCACCACTTTAGGGTGTGTGTGTGTGTGTGTGTGTCTATATATATATATATCTCAAGCTACTGTGCAATCACAAATTACCATAGCAGAATTATTTCAGTGCCATAATTTGGGACTAGTGGGAATGAGGACACAGTTTGTGTATAAAAAAGGTATCTTTTTAAAAAGTGGAAGTCAAATCCTAGTGAGGTAAATAGAAAGGAACATAAACACTGCCAAATGAAGTGTAAAAATGTAATGAAAAAACCCAAAAAGGACTTTGAAGAACAGCTAGCCAAAAACTCAAAAGGTAATAACAATGTTTTTTAAATACATCACAAGCAGGAAGCCTGCTAAACAACCAGTGGGGCCCCTAGACGATAAAATCATTGCACAGAAACTAAATGAATTCTTTGCTTCAGTCTTCACAGCTGAGGATGTTAGGGAGATTCCCAAACCTGAGCCATCTTTTGTAGGTGAGAAATCTGAGGAATTGTCACAGATTGAAGTGTCACTAGAGGAGATTTTGGAATTAACTGATAAAATTAACAGTAACAAGTAACAGGGACCAGATGGCATTCACCCAAGAGTTCTGAAAGAACTCAAATGTGAAATTGTGGAACTATTAACTATGGTTTGTAACCTGTCCTTTAAATCAGCTTCTGTACCCAATGACTGGAAGCTAGCTAATGTAACACCAATATTTAAAAAGGGCTCTAGAGGTGATCCCAGCAATTACAAATCGGTAAGTCTAACGTCAGTACCAGGCAAATTAGTTGAAACAATAGTAAAGAATGGTTTCAGAGTAAGCAGCCGTGTTAGTCAGTATCCGCAAAAAGAAAAGGAGTACTTGTGGCACCTTACAGACTAACAAATTTATTTGAGCATAAGCATTCGTGAACTACAGCTCATTTCATTGGATGCATGCAGTAGAAAATACAGTGCGGAGATTTTATACACGCAGAGAACATGAAACAATGGGTGTTACCATACACACTGTAATGAGAGTGATCAGGTAAGGTGAGCTATTACCAGCAGGAGAGAAAAAATACCCTTTTGTAGTGATGATCAAGGTGGGCCATTTCCAGCAGTTGACAAGAACGTGTGAGGAACAGTCGGGCGGGGGGGGATAAACATGGGGAAATAGTTTTACTTTGTGTAATGACACATCCACTCCCAGTCTTTATTCAAGCCTAATTTAATAGTGTCCAGTTTGCAAATTAATTCCAATTCAGCAGTCTCTCACTGGAGTCTGTTTTTGAAGTTTTTGTTGTTGAAGTGCAACTTTTAGGTGTGTAATCGAGTGACCAGAGAGATTGAAGTGTTCTCCGACTGGTTTTTGAATGTTATAATTCTTGACATCTGATTTGTGTCCATTTATTCTTTTATGTAGAGACTGTCGGGTTTGGCCAATGTACATGGCAGAGGGGCATTGCTTGCACATGATGGCATATATCACATTGGTAGATGTGCAGGTGAATGAGTCTCTGATAGTGTGACTGATGTGATTAGGCCCTATGATGGTGTCCCATGAATAGCTATGTGGACACCGTTGGGCTTTGTTGCAAGGACAGGTTCCTGGGTTAGTGTTTTTGTTGTGTGGTGTGTGGTTGCTAATGAGTATTTGCTTCAGGTTGGGGGGCTGTCTGTAAGCGAGGACTGGCCTGTCTCCCAAGATCTGTGAGGGTGATGGGTCGTCCTTCAGGATAGGTTGTAGATCCTTGATGATGTACTGGAGAGGTTTTAGTTGGGGGCTGAAGGTGATGGCTAGTGGCGTTCTGTTATTTCTTTGTTGGGCCTGTCCTGTAGTACGTAACTTCTGGGTACACTTCTGGCTCTGTCAATCTGTTTCTTCACTTCTGCAGGTGGGTACTGTAGTTGTAAGAATGCTTGATAGAGATCTTGCAGGTGTTTGTCTCTGTCTGAGGGGTTGGAGCAAATGCGGTTGTATTGGAGAGCTTGGCTGTAGACAATGGATTGTGTCATGTGGTCTGGATGAAAGCTGGAGGCATGTAGGTAAGTATAGCGGTTAGTAGGTTTCCGGTATAGGGTGATGTTTATGTGACCATCGCTTATTAGCACTGTAGTGTCCAGGAAGTGGATCTCTTGTGTGGACTGGTCCAGGCTGAGGTTGATGGTGGGATGGAAATTGTTGAAATCATGGTGGAATTCCTCAAGGGCTTCTTTTCCATGGATCCAGATGATGAAGATGTCATCAATGTAGCGCAAGTAGAGTAGGGGCATTAGGGGATGAGAGCTGAGGAAATGTTGTTCTAAGTCAGCCATAAAAATGTTGGCAGGCTGTGGGGCCATGTGGGTACCCATAGCAGTGCCGCTGATTTGAAGGTATACATTGTCCCGAAATGTGAAATAGTTATGGGTGAGGACAAAGTCACAAAGTTCAGCCACCAGGTTTGCTGTGACATTATTGGGGATACTGTTCCTGATGGCTTGTAGTCCATCTTTGTGTGGAATGTTGGTGTACAGGGCTTTTACATCCATAGTGGCTAGGATGATATTTTCAGGAAGATCACCGATGGATTGTAGTTTCCTCAGAAAGTCAAAAGTGGTATCTCAAAGATAGCTGGGAGTGCTGGTAGCATAGGGCCTGAGGAGGGAGTTTACATAGCCAGACAATCCTGCTATCAAGATGCCAATGCCTGATATGATGGGGCATCCAGGATTTCCAGGTTTATGGATCTTGGGTAGCAGATAGAATACCCCTGCTCAGAGTTCTAGGAGTGTGTCTGTGTGGATTTGTTCTTGTGCATTTTCAGGGAGTTTCTTGAGCAGATGGTGTAGTTTCTTTTGGTACCCCTCAGTGGAGTCAGAGGGTAATGACTTGTAGAATGTGGTGTTGGAGAGCTACCTAGCAGCCTCTTGTTCATATTCTGACCTATTTATGATGACGACAGCACCTCCTTTGTCAGCCTTTTTGATTATGATGTCAGAGTTGTTTCTGAGACTGTGGATGGCATTGTGTTCTGCTCGGCTGAGCTTATGGGGCAAGAGATGCTGCTTTTCCACAATTTCAGCCTGTGCACATCGGCGGAAACACTCTATGTAGAAGTCCAGTCTGTTGTTTTGACCTTCAGGAGGAGTCCACCCTGAATCCTTTTTTTTGTAGTCTTGGTAGGAAGGTCTCTGGGTTAATATGCTGTTCAGAGGTGTGTTGGAAATATTCCTTGAGTCAGAGACGTCAAAATAGGATTCTAGGTCACCACAGAACTGTATCATGTTCGGGGAGGGGAGGGGGAAGGGCAGAAGGAGAGGCCCTGAGATAGGACAGGTTCTTCTGCTGGGCTAAGTGTATAGCTGGATAGATTGACAATATTGCTGGGTGGGTTAAGGGAACCACTCTTGTGGCCCCTTGTAGCATGTAGTAGTTTAGATAGTTTAGTGTCCTTTTTCTTTTGTAGAGAAGCAAAGTGTGTTGTAAATGGCTTGTCTAGTGTTTGTAAAGTCCAGCCACGAGGAAGTTTGTGTGGAAGGTTGTCTTTTTATGAGAGTATCCAGTTTTGAGAGCTCATTCTTAATCTTTCCCTGTTTGCAGTAGAGGATGTTGATCAGGTGGTTCTGCAGTCTCTACGTAAAAGAATAAATTGACACAAGTCAGACGTCAAGAATTATAACATTAAGAAACCAGTCGGAGAACACTTCAATCTCTCTTGTTACTCGATTAGACCTAAAAGTCGCAATTCTTCAACAAAAAAACTTCAAAAACGGACTCCAACGAGAAACTGCTGAATTGGAATTAATTTGCAAACTTGACACCATTAAATTAGGCTTGAATAAAGACTGGTAGTGGATGTGTCATTACACAAAGTAAAACTTTTCCCCCATGTTTATCCCACCCCCATACTGTTCCTCACATGTTCTTATCAACTGCTGGAAATGGCCCACCTTGGTTATCACTACAAAAGGTTTTTTTCCCTCTCCTGCTGGTAACAGCTTACCTTACCCGATCACTCTTGTTACAGTGTGTATAGGAACACCCATTGTTTCATGTTCTCTGTGTATATAAAATCTCCCCACTGTATTTTCTACTGCATGCATCCGATGAAGTGAGCTGTACCTCACGAAAGCTTATACTTAAATAAATTTGTTAGTCTGTAAGGTGCCACAAGTACTCCTTTTCTTTTTAATAGTAAAGAATAAAATCATCAGACACAGAGAAGAACATAAATTGTTGGGCAAAAGTCAACATGGTTTCTGTAAAGGCAAATCATGTCTTACTAATCTATTAGAGTTCTTTGAAGGGGTCAACAAACGTATGGACAAGGGGGATCCAGTGGACATAGTGTACTTAGATTTCCAGAAAGCCTTTGACAAGGTCCCTCACCAAAGGCTCTTATGCCAATTAAGTTGTCATGGGATAAGAGGGAAGATCCTTTCATGGACTGAGAACTGGTTAAAAGAGAGGGAACAAAGAGTAGTAATAAATGGTAAATGTTCAGAAGGGAGAGGGCTAACTAGTGCTGTTCCCCAAGGGTCAGTCCTAGAATCAATCCTATTCAACTTATTCATCAATGATCTGGAAAAAGGGGTAAACAGTGAGGTGGCAAAGTTTGCAGATGATACTAAACTGCTCAAGACAGTTAAGACCAAAGCAGACTCTGAAGAACTTCAAAAAGATCTCACAAAACTAAGTGATTGGGAAATAAAATGGCAAATTAAATTTAATGTGGATAAATGTAAAGTCATGCACATTGGAGAAAATAATCCCAACTATACATACAATATGATGGGGGCTAATTTAGCTTGAACTAATCAGGAAAAAGATCTTGCAGTCATCATGGATAGGTCTCTGAAGATGTCCATGCAGTGTGCAGCGGCAGTCAAAAAGCTAACCAGATATTAGGAATCATTAAAAAAGGGATAGAGAATAAGATGGAGAATATTTTATTGCCGTTATATAAATCCATGGTATGCCCACATCTTGAATACAGATGTACAGATGTGGTTCCCTCATCTAAAATATATATATATATATATATATATACTGGCATTAAAAAAGGTTCAGAAAAGGGCAACTAAAATGCTTGGGGATTTGGAACAGGTCCCATATGAGGAGAAATTAAAGAGGCTAGGACTTTTCAGCTTGGAAAAGAGGAGACTAAGGGGGGATATAATAGAGGTATATAAAATCATGAGTGGTGTGGAGAAAGTGAAGAAGGAAAAGTTATTTACTTGTTCTCATAATATAAGATCTAGGGGCCACCAAATGAAATTAATGGGCAACAGGTTTAAAACAAACAGAAGGAAGTTCTTCACACAGTGCAGTCAACCTGTGGAACTCCTTGCCTGAGGAGGTTGTGAAGGCTAGGACTATAACAGGGTTTAAAAGAGAACTGGGTAAATTAATGGAGGTTAAGTCCATTAATGGCTATTAGCCAGGATGGGTAAAGAATAGTGTCTCTAGCCTCTGTTTGCCAGAGGGTGGAGATGGATAGCAGGAGAGAGATCACTTGATCATTACCTGTTAGGTTCACTCCCTCTGGGGCACCTGGCATTGGCCACTGTCGGTAGGCAGGATACTGGGCTGGATGGACCTTTGGTCCTGGACCTGACCCAGTATGGCCATTCTTATGTTCTTTTGTAATAGTTTGTATACCTGAGACTTGTATATAAAAAGGGCAGTCTGACATGGGACTGAAAGCTCAGTTATGGGTATTATTTTTTCTCCATCTTGCCTCCAGAGCCAAAAAGACGGAGGTGTCTGCCCAAGGAGGACAAGAGTTTTTTGTCAGTTTAGGGTGTCAGAAAATTGGAACGATATGTCTGATCAGGTTCATTTTAGAGCTTAAGTGTTTAAAAATGGAACCTTCAAACTCCTTTCACACCACCATCAGCAGCCAGTAGTGGTAGTGATCCTTTGTCCACTTTGACATCACTCTTGGCAGCAAATGTCATGCTCACTACAGGCAGCCAACGTACCACTGCAACACAATGCAGCATATTTCACTATTGTTGACAATGAGATAATTCAACTTTTTATTGGATAGTGGAGTTTTCCATGTCACCTCTGTAGGCTGCTCTAGCCACCACTTTATTAGAGACAGAAAGATTCCATAAAATCTTCCTCCCATCCAATTATGAGTGATGACATTAGACAACAGATAAGCTGAAGGATGTGTGTGTTAGGCTCCTGCTAGACAAATTGTGATAAAGATGCTGAACTCTCCCAGGAGAGATAAGATTACATACAACTATATGTCAAAGAATCCTGTGTTATATAAATATCTGATAGCGGAATAAGCTTACTAAATTAAAGCAAACCATTCTAACAAATGACAAAATACAATTATCTAATTTCTTAAAGAGCAAGCTTGTTGCATTTGTTCACACTATTTATCGACTTTATATATAATATAACACACACAGGAAAGGAATAACACTTGTCAGTGAATGACACAAGCAAAATCCCTTTTGCCTGGGATGTGCAGAATGGCATAGAGGAAGAGCAGTGCTGATGTAGCTATGCTTTTTTTTAAATCATGGCCACTAAATTGGGTGGCAACAATCCTGCAAGGCAAAAAGAGAAAACATTACTGTAAAATTATTCTTCATCAAAGGGTGGCAAGTTGACTTGATGTTTGAATGATCATTTAATTTTCTTCTCTGCAGGCTGCCAAACCTTCCTTCTCTAATGTTAGAATTCCTTCTCTTTCCCAAAGTGATAAGACACACCAGATCCTGCTTCCCTTAATGTCTATGACAAAACTTCCATTTACTTCAATAAGTCCCTTTTCTAAAGCCCAGGATAACAGCTAGTGAGCATAGTCCTCTTCACTCTGGGCTCCTATCAGCATGTATAATCACCATAGCACACATATAGACAGTGGTACTTGGTGAGAATAGAACTTCAATTTGCATAATATTCTACACTGAAAAAGCAGAACTCACAGTCGTGGAGGAAGAAACCTGCGTGTCATTGTGCTGTTACAGGCTGGCGCTTGTTTCATCAAGTCTGGTACTGAATGTTGGTGTCTCTTGGGAGCACTAGCAGTGGTGCTTCAAAGGTCAAACAGCTCTAACCTAAAACCATGCTAGTCAAGGTAACAAGCCCTGTTAGACCATTTTTTTTTTTTAATTTTTGTATGGCCAGAAAGGACTTTATGATCATCTAGTCAAACCTCCTGCATAACAGGCTGCATCCAGTAGTCTCTGCATCAAGCCCATAACTTCTGTTTGAGGTATATCATATTTCTGAAAGACTACAGGAAACTAATTCACGATATCCATAGTAAGGTATTCGAATAATTACTTATCTTCACTTAAAAATGTGCGCCTTTATTTGTAGCCTGAATTTATCGAGCTTCAGTGTCCAGTCATTGGATCTTGCCATGACCTTTTCTGCTAGATTAAAGAGCCATCTAACATCAGAAATCTCTTGACCATAGGTTCTTGTAGACTGTGATCAAATCATCTCTTAATCTTCCTTTAGATAAATTAAATAGATTAAACTTCTTAAGTCTCTCTCTAAAAGGGCATGGTTTCCAGACCTTGAATCATTCTTGTGGTTCTTTTCTGAATCCTATTCAATTTTTCAGTATCCTTTTTGAAGTATGGACACCAGAACTAGACACAGTATTCCAATAATGGTCTGTCTAATGTTATATATGGAGGTTGTGAAGTTCCCCTGGTGTTATCTGGACCAGTGATCTCCTTGGTCACTCCAATCCTCAATTCTAGGAGCCAGCCTTACCCTGCTCCGCTGTGAGAACCCCCACTCCCAGACTGTTCACGCACAGCCTCTAGCATGTAAGCTGCTCCCAGCTACGTGAGTGAGCACTTTTGGCCAGCCGCTGCTTGGACTGTGCAACCAAATGACCCTAGCCAATAGGAACCTCAGGCACAACCATAGGAACCTCAGTCTTGCTGTGTTCAGTTATGCCTGCTGGCCACTGCAAGCTTATGTGAGTTCATCAATTTAACAAAGAAAGTGATATGTACCAGGCTTGTTATCCCAAGGGGAGTCTGACACACTCCAAACCAAACGGACTGTTTCAGGTAGAATAAACAAACACATTTATTAACTACAAAAGATAGATTTTTTTAAGTGATTATAAGTCAAAGCACAACAAGTCAGATTTGGTCAAATTAAATAAAAGCAAAACTCATTCTAAGCTGATCTTAACGCTTTCAGTGCCCTTACAAACTTAGATGCTTCTCACCGCAGGCTGGCTGGTTGCCCATCAGCCAGGCTCCCCCTTGATCAGCACTTCAGTCACATGGAGGTGGAAAAGAGAGAGCATGGCAAGTGTCTCTCCCTTTTATCACGTTCTTTCTTCCCTCTTGGCTTTTCCCCCTGCCCCTTCATAGTCAGGTTAACATTACCTCATTGTAGTCCCAGACTTACCAAGGGAAGGGGGTGACTCACTGGAGAGTCCAACAGATCCTTTGTTGATGCCTAGCTCAGGGTCCTTTGTCCCTGAGAGGCTGGGTTGGATTTGTCCCATACATGCCCTGATGAGGTGTGAACTGCGCCTCTGTTCCTGGAGAGTTTTGCCTGGGCTTGTTTTAAGCCATGAAGACACGTTTTCAGACTCATAACTATATACATGAAATTACTACCTAGAACATTACTATAACAACAATGCTCAGTGTATCATGAGCCTTTCAAAGACACCCGACAGACAGACTTTGCATTGGATACCACACAATCATTTTATAAGGATGAACATGGGGGTGCTGGGTGTTCCCCTGAGTTATAGAGTGTCACAGAGGTATGCTCCTCTGTACTACTACTTGATATTTCCCTTGCTTATACATCCATAGATCGCATTAGCCTTATTAACTTACAGCATCACACTGGGAATTCATGTTCTATTTGTTATTTACCCCAAAGCCATTTCAGTTTTGATGGCTTCCAGGATACTGTCTCCATAATGAATACTCTATGTTGTTTGTTCCTAAATGTGTGACCTATCGTTTGGCTGTATTAACTAGTGTTGCTCAAATTACCAAGTGATCTAGATTGGTTTGTATAATTGACCTGGCCAATCATTATTTAGCATGCCACCAGTTATGCCTTCTGCAAATTTTATCAGCAATTCTCTTATATTTTCTTCTGGATTACTGAAAGATATTGAATAGTTTTGGGGCAAGAATAGATCCCTTTGGAACCTGACTGGAAACTCAGTTTTCCATTTACAGTTACTTTTTTGAGATCAGATAATCTAGACATTTAATTTTAATCCACTTAACATAGCCCACATTAACTTTATATAGTGCCAATTTTATCAGAAGGCCATGCAGGACAGCTTTTCAGGATGCTTAACAGATGTCTAAATATGTTATGGCAACATAATTACTTTTTTGGATCAAACATATATGAGGCAATCACATTTCTAAATCAAATTTCTTAAAAAGAGCTATTATCCATAAAACCATGTTGATTGCCATGAATTATGCTACCATGATTTCATTCTTTACTGATTGTGTCCCATATCACTCTTTCTTTTATATTGAATGCAATGGATGTTGGGTTAATTGGCTTATAAGTACCAGGGTCATCCCTGTGACAGATATGACTAACAGACATATCTTTTTGAGGCTATTGTTTCAACTTTGTAAAAGATTCACTGCATGTTTGTGAGCTAGTTATTGTATGCTGGCTAGTTACATGTACGTGTGTGTGGCATTAAGGTCTATCCAGGAACTAAAATCAGGGGTGGATAATTACTGCAAACCCTGGAACTTGTAAATAACTCAAGAGAAGCACTCACTGAAATGAATTACATGTGCTGGTTCAGACAGGGTTCAAGTGGCCCAGGAGACAAAGAGCAAGCTTGAGGTATAAAGGACTAACTTGAACTGACTGAGCCCCAGTTTGAGGCAATCAATGGACATGAACCTTTTCTCAGGTGGGAAAGGTACAAACCCTGCTGAGGTGTGGAAAGGCTGTGACCTACCAGAGCCGGACGTGGAAGATGGGAAACTTCTGGTAAGTTTGGTATGCATTTAGGCCTTTTATTGTCTCTGCGTTTGTCCTGAAATAAATGTACGCTGCTTTGGAAGAGTGGTTTGGTTACTTGTAACTGCTGAAATACACTGTTCATAGACTTCTGAAAGAAAACAAACTGTGTGTGCTGAGCTAGGTCAGACCTGCTGGGATAATCACAGTGATTTGCAGGAGGCTGGGGCCTAAATCCTTTGTCTTGAGGAAGAGGGAGGTGGGTCCTTGCCAGAGCAAGGCAATGGTTAGAGGCCTGAAACTTAAGAGGAAATCCCATGGGCAAACCACAGCAAGCGTTAGAGGTGCATTTACCTTGAATCTGGAAATTCCATTTACCCTTCCAGTAGCCCAGTGTTCCAAGTTTCCCAGCATTCTGGTATAGTTAAGGAAATGCTTCTTATTGTTCTTAACTCTACTGGCCATAGATTTCTTTTCATTCATACCTTTTTAGCCCTCTATATCAATTGTCTTTATCTTCTAATTACCAATTTGTACTCATTGCTATCAATGCCACCATTTCTCCATTTGTAGAATTGTTTTAATTTTTAACTGCAACTTTTCACTTCCCAGAATATTCTTAACCAGAATATTTTTTTTTTAATTTTAGTAAGTTTTCTTATGTCACTGTGGAATTGTTTTAGTTTTTGGGAGCATCTAATAAAACATTCTTAAACTCCCAACTGTCATTCACATTTTTGTTTGAATTTTTCCTCCTACTCACTTTTTTCTCATGTTTACTTTCAGCTTTGGGAAATTAACCCTTTCAAAGCATGATGTGCATATGTATTACTGTGAAATTGGGTTAAATTAGGTACATCCAAAGTGAAATTGGATCATGATCACTTATGCTTAGACAATCATTAAATATTTAGTTCAGTGATTAATTCATCCTCAGTTGACAGAATAAGGCTTATATAGACTTGTCCAGCTGCCCTATCAATGCAGGACATTTAAAATACAATATAGTTTGTAGTACTTTATTCATTCTCATTTCAAATGTCTTCCCTGATGGAATTTCCACCACTCCTCTTAGAAGATTATTTCAGCTAGTAAAAGACTTTCCCTGATTAGTCTTAATTAAAACTGAATTACACTTATTACTATGCTAAAGCATGCCTGATCCTGCTCACTCACTTTATGGTATACCATTCTTCTCTGTATTGGATCTTTATACTCTTTGAATTATTTAGAATGTGGAGAATGAGAGAGTTGTGCAGTATTTTTTATGAATGCCCTATGCCCCTCAGATTATTGGTTTGATATTAATATGCCTTCCTTTCAGGAGTTAAATCAAAGGAGGGTTGTCAAGAGAGAGCAGCAGGACACAACAATGGCAAATGTAAGACACCTGAGATGAACAGCTTCAAGGGCATTGAGTTAATAATGACTAGGCTATCTACTGAGAAGTAGCTACTATCTGGTTCTATCAAGACAGGCATAGTTTAATCTTCCTAAGGCTGATGCCTAAACCTAAAAAGTGCTGACCTCCGTGTAAGGGAGCCCTTATGTTGTTGCCCCCTTACTAACATTCAGTGGGGGTGTTTTAGTTGCTAGCTCCCAGTACTCAAAGGGGGAAGGGTCGATGGGGAATCAGGATCCTGAGACTGACAGTCCCCAGGAAAAATGGGGAGAGGCCAGTGCTCCAGGTCAGCCTGAATGACAGGGTGGGCAGGGAGTCAGGAGGCCAGGGAGGTCCCGTCCTCCATGTGAGCTGGAATTGCCTGGGTCAGACAGAGTGGGGCTGAGCTAAGGAGAAAGCAGGGGAGCAGAGCTGGGCCAGATCCAGAGAGAGCAGACCTTGTCCTGGGAGCAGAGCTGCAGCCCCAAAGCCAGAGGCACAGCCCAGAGAGAGCAGACTTGCCCTGGGAAGAGAGCTGCAGCAACCAGAGCCAGAGGGGCCAGAAAAGCAGCCCAGGAAGCAGGTCAGTGCTGGGAGCAGAGTCACAGAAGCCGCCTGCAGAGCAGACCTGTCCTGGGAGCAGAGCTGCAGCAGCCAGAGCCAGAGGGGCCAGAGAAGCAGCCCAGGGAGCTGGAGGCAGAGCAGCAGCAGCAGTGCAGAGACAGAGTGCGGCTGAGGCTGGGGCTGGAGCAGTCCGGAGCTGGGTGTCGTGAGCAGCTGGGGAGAGCGAGGGGGACCCTGGGCAGCAGGCCCAGCACAGGGAGACGCCTCAGCCAAGAGGCTCTGCAGGCCAGGCTTGGATCGTAATCCCGACAGGGCGGGGGCGACACTGGGAAGAAGGGTCCTACCACTTAGAGCCTGAGAGCGTGTGGCCACCACCAGAGCAAGTGTCCAACCCACAGCATCCCTGCAGCACAGCCAGGGCCTGAGAAGGCGGCCTGGGACTTACAAGGAACAGGCTGTGAACTGCCCGGACATTCCAGAGACACTGTTTGTGATGTTCCCTGCCACAGAGCGGGGTGATGTGTTTCCTTTAACCTTTCCCATTTTTCCTTATTCTTTTTAAAATTAATTGTTGATTAAATAACTTGCATTTGCTTTATCTTGTATGTAATGGTCAGTGGGTCAGAGAAGTGCCCAGTGCAGAGAGAGTACCCCGAAGTGGGGACACCCTAATCCCTGTCCTAGGTGACCACAGCAGGGTTGGGGGTCGAGCCCCGCAGGAATCCTGGGCCCAGCCTTGTTGGGGTTACAAGGACTCTGCCAGACAGGAGAGTGGAAGGGGAGCCCTCAAGGGCAGGGAGATCAATGGGTAAAGGAAGTGGGAGCGAGGACTCAGATCCTTTCACTAGCCCACTTCACTGGGGTAGTGCAGAAGCCAGGAAAGTTCCCCACAATAGTGGGACTATTCCCCTGCTTACATCAGGAAGGAGAGAGAAGTGGATTGTCAGCAGACTAAGGATGACCCCCAAATGGACTGACACAGTCAGACAGAGAGAGACAGACATTGGGACCCCTAGCAAGCAGGCTGGCTCTCCCAACCCAGAGATGGGAATGAGCTGGCCTTATCTGAGCTATGTATAAAGACCTTAGGTAAGGAAAGATGCATGTAAGAGTTTTTTGTTTTATCCCCAGGCCCTGTGGGCCTTGTACTTGTTAGGTGAAAAAAAAATCAATTATTTAAACAAGTTGTTTTAGAGTAACTTTAATCATCTGCTGTTATGGACTCCTAGAGTGGGGGGAAAGGGGCTTTCAGGTGCTAAAGTCTGCTGCACCTGCTGCATTAATATGCAGCCCAGAGGTCCAGTCTGTATGTCTTTGCTCAGGATGAGGTACAAGAAGCCAGGCCTGCTCTTGCCTAAGCGGTGCACTTGAGAAGGACCGAAAGTGGACTAAGATGCAGTTTGCCCTATAACATGACACTAATACTGTATGTATTTGTTATGGTTTTTCCTCATAAATGATCCTTTACCCTTTTAAAAATTAGTTGCTCTTTGAATAGCCCGTGATTTGACCTATATTGTTTATCTCCCTTACTTTGGTTTCCAGAATTTAGTTTTTCAGATGTGAGGTCAAACTTTTAAAAGTGACAAAGTCCCATTTTAATGAGCAAACCTCAGGCTCCTGAGTAGAATCATAGAATATCAGGGTTGGAAGGGACCTCAGGAGATCATCTAGTCCAACCCCCTGCTCAAAGCAGGACCAATCCCCAATTAAATCATCCCAGCCAGGGCTTTCTCAAGCCTGACCTTAAAAACTTCTAAGGAAGGAGATTCTACCACCACCCTAGGTAATGCATTCCAGTGTTTAACCACCCTCTTAGTGAAAAAGTTTTTCCTAATATCCAACCTACACCTCCCCCACTGCAACTTGAGACCATTACTCCTTGTCCTGTCCTCTTCTACCACTGAGAATAGTCAAGAACCATCCTCTCTGGAACCACCTCTCAGGTAGTTGAAAGCAGCTATCAAATCCCCCCTCATTCTTCTCTTCTGCAGACTAAACAATCCCAGTTCCCTCAGCCTCTCCTCATAAGTCATGTGTTCCAGACCCCTAATCATTTTTGTTGCCCTTCGCTGGACTCTCTCCAATTTATCCACATCCTTCTTGTAGTGTGGGGCCCAAAACTGGACACAATACTCCAGATGTCGAATAGAGGGGAACAATCACGTCCCTCGATCTGCTCGCTATGCCCCTACTTATACATCCCAAAATGCCATTGGCCTTCTTGGCAACAAGGGCACACTGCTGACTCATATCCAGCTTCTCCTCCACTGTCACCCTAGGTCATTTTCTGCAGATCTGCTGCCTAACCATTCGGTCCCTAGTCTGTAGCTGTGCATTGGGTTCTTCCGTCCTAAGTGCAGAACCCTGCACTTATCCTTATTGAACCTCATCAGATTTCTTTTGGCCCAATCCTCCAATTTGTCTAGGTCCCTCTGTATCCTATCCCTGCCCTCCAGCATATCTACCACTCCTCCTAGTTTAGTATCATCCGTAAATTTGCTGAGAGTGCAATCCACACCATCCTCCAGATCATTTATGAAGATATTGAACAAAACCAGCCCCAGGACCGACCCCTGGGGCACTCCACTTGACACTGGCTGCCAACTAGACATGGAGCCATTGATCACTACCCATTGAGCCCGACAATCTAGCCAACTTTCTACCTACCTTATAGTGCATTCATCCAGCCCATACTTCTTTAACTTGCTGACAAGAATACTGTGGGAGACCATGTCAAAAGCTTTGCTAAAGTCAAGAAACAATACATCCACTGCTTTCCCTTCATCCACAGAACCAGTAATCTCATCATAGAAGGTGATTAGATTAATCAGGCATGACCTTCCCTTGGTGAATCCATGCTGACTGTTCTTGATCACTTTCCTCTCATGTAAGTGCCTCAGGATTGATTCTTTGAGGACCTGCTCCATGATTTTCCCGGGGACTGAGGTGAGGCTGACTGGCCTGTAGTTCCCAGGATCCTCCTTCTTCCCTTTTTTAAAGATTGGCACTACATTAGCCTTTTTCCAGTCATCTGCAACTTCCCCCATTCGCCACGAGTTTTCAAAGATAATGGCCAATGGCTCTGCAATCACAGCCGCCAATTCCTTTAGCACTCTCTCCTAAGTCACTTTGGAAAATGGGACTTGGGTTCCTAAGCAAGTTAGGCACTTCCAGAAATTATATCTCTTATCTCACTAGAGATGTATAGAGAACATCCTCTCCTGGCTTTGTTCTATGAGGAATCAGAATATTCAGCCTTTGTTAGATTTCTGATGCCATATTCTATTGCAAATTCATACTGTTTTATATTTCCTATCCACTAATATTTGTAGCAATATTTTGACATAATGTTTTCAGAGGGATTCCATCTCCCCAATATCTGTTGAATTATTTCCCCCAGTTACATTGTACTTACCTAATCTGAATCCCATTTTGTTCCCATCTCCTTTTTTCTAATCTCTCTGTACTTGTTTATCTTTTTATGCCCTCATTGGCATTCACAACTGTACTTTCTTTATTATCTGGGAATGCAATTTACATGCTATTTACCCTGGACTTCATATTTTAATGAAGATGCTAAATAAAACCAAACCTAACTCTAATCTGTCATTCCACTAGACACCACCTCCAACTCATTTACCACCATTAGAACAGAGGGGTTTACTGGGTTAAAAAACAAACCTGGATACTTTAATAAAAAAAAAAACAACTGAAATAATTTTGGCCACATTTATATCCACTTTTTTGTTTTAGGGTATGTCTACACTACAAAATTAGGTCAAATTTATAGAAGTTGTTTTTTTAGAAATCGTTTTTATGTAGTTGATTGTGTGTCCCCACACAAAATGCTCTAAGTGCATTAACTCGGCAGAGTGCTTCCTCAGTACCGAGGCTAGAGTCAACTTCTGGAGTGTTGCACTGTGGGTAGCTATCCCACAGTTCCCGCAGTCTCCATTGCCCATTGGAATTCTGGGTTGAGATCCCAATCCCTGATGGGGCAAAAAACATTGTCGCGGGTGGTTCTGGGTACATGTCATCAGGCCCTCACTCCCTCCCTCTCCGAAAGCAACGGCAGACAATCATTTTGTGCCTTTTTTCCTGAGTTACCTGTGCAGACACCATACCACAGCAAGCATGGAGCCCGCTCACCTCACTGTCACTGTATGGCTCCTGGGTTCTGGCAGATGCGGTACTACATTGCTACACAGCAGCAGCAACCCATTGCCTTTTGGCAGCAGATGGTGCAATCGTCATCGTGTCCAAGGTGCTCCTGACTGCCTCGGTAAGGTCGGTCAGGAGCGCCTGGGCAGACATGGGTGCAGGGACTAAATTAGGAGTGACTCCACCAGGTCATTCTCTTTAGTCCTGCAGGCAGTCCTATTGCACCATCTTCTGCTGAGCAGCCAGGAGATGTGGATGGGTTGCAGTCCTACTGCACCGTCTGTTGCCAGCCAAAGATATAAAAGATAGATGGAGTGTATCAAAACAAGAAATAGACCAGATTTGTTTTTTATTCATTTGCTCCCCCCTCCCTCCCTCTGTGAAATCAATGGCTGACAATCATTTTGGTGAGGTCTGTCGGGGCATCTTGAAAACTTTAATGGAGATTCAGTCCTGCCTGAAATACCAGAGGGAGGGATAGCTTAGTGGGTTGAGCATTGGCCTGCTAAACCCAGGGATTTGAGTTCAATCCTTGAGGGGGCCATTCTGTGTGACAAATTGTTTTTGTTTCTCCTTGATGTAAAGCCACGCCCTTTGTTGATTTTAATTCCCTGTAAGCCGTGTTGTCAGTCACCCCTCCCTCCATCAGAGCAATGGCAGACAATCATTCCGCACCTTTTTTTCCTGTGCAGACGCCATGCCACGGCAAGCATGGAGCCCGCTCAGATCACTTTGGCAATAAGGAGCACATTAAACACCGCACACATTATCCAGCAGTATATGCAGCACCAGAACCTGGCAAAGCGAAATCAGGCGAGTAGGCGTCATCAGTGCGGTGACGAGAGTGATGAGGACATGGACTCAGACTTCTCTCAAAGCATGGGCCCTGGCAATGCGAGCATCCTGGTGCTAATGGGGCAGGTTCATGCAGTGGAATGCTGATTCTGGGCCCGGGAAACAAGCACAGACTGGTGGGACTGCATAGTGTTGCAGGTCTGGGACAATTCCCAGTGGCTGCGAAACTTTCGTGTGCATAAGGGCACTTTCATGGAACTTTGTGACTTGCTTTCCCCTGCCCTGAAGCGCCAGAATACCAAGATGAGAGCAGCCCTCACAGTTGAGAAGCGAGTGGCAATAGCCCTGTGGAAGCTTGCAAAGCCAGACAGCTACCAGTCAGTCAGAAATCAATTTGGAGTGGGCAAATCTACCGTGGGGGCTGCTGTGATGCAAGTAGCCCACACAATCAAAGATCTGCTGATATCAAGGGTAGTGACCCTGGGAAATGTGCAGGTCATAGTGTATGGCTTTGCTGCAATGGGATTCCCTAACTGTGGTGGAGTCATAGAAGGAACCCATATCCCTATCTTGGCACTGGAGCACCAAGCCGGCGAGTACATAAACCGTAAGGGGTACTTTTCAATAGTTCTGCAAGCACTGGTGAATCACAAGGGACATTTCACCAACATCAGCGTGGGATGGCCGGGAAAGGTACATGACACTCGCATCTTCAGGAACTCTGGTCTGTTTCAACAGCTGCAGGAAGGGACTTTATTCCCAAACCAGAAAATAACTGTTGGGGATGTTGAAATGCCTATAGTTATCCTTAGGGATCCAGCCTACCCCTTAATGCCCTGGCTTATGAAGCCATACACAGGCAGCCTGCACAGTAGTCAGGAGCTGTTCAACTACAGGCTGAGCAAGTGCAGAATGGTGGTAGAATGTGCATTTGGATGTTTAAAAGCACGCTGGCGCAGTTTACTGACTCGGTTAGACCACAGCAAAACCAATATTCCCACTGTTATTACTGCTTGCTGTGTGCTCCACAATATCTGTGAGAGTAAGGGGGAGATGTTTATGGAGGGGTGGGAGGTTGAGGCAAATCATCTGGCTGCTGGTTATGCAGAGCCAGACACCAGGGCGGTTAGAAGAGCACAGGAGGGAGCGGTGCGCATCAGAGAAGCTTTGAAAACCAGTTTCATGACTGGCCAGGCTATGGTGTGAGAGTTCTGTTTTGTTTCTCCTTGATGAAACCCCCCGCCCCTTGGTTCACTCTACTTCCCTGTAAGCTAACCACCCTCCCCTCCTCCCTTCAATCACCACTTGCAGAGGCAATAAAGTCATTGTTGCTTCACATTCATGCATTCTTTATTCATTCATCACACAAATAGGGGGATAACTGCCAAGGTATCCTGGGATGGGTGGTGGAGGAGAGAAGGACAAGGCCACACAGCACTTTAAAAGTTTAAAACTTATTGAATGCCAGCCTTCTGTTGCTTGGGCAATCCTCTGGGGTGGAGTGGCTGTGTGGCCGGAGCCCCCCGCACCGTGTTCTTGGGCATCTGGGTGAGGAGGCTATGGAACTTGTGAAGGAGGGTGGTTGGTTACACAGGGGCTACAGTGGTGGTCTGTGCTCCAGCTGCCTTTCCTGCAGCTCAACCATATGCTGGAGCATATTAGTTTGATCCTCCAGCAGCCTCAGCATTGAATCCTGCCTCCTCTCATCACGCTGCCGCCACCTTTCAGCTTCAGCCCTCTCTTCAGCCTGCCACCTCTCCTCCCGGTCATTTTGTGCTTTCCTGTACTCTGACATTGTCTGCCTCCACGCATTCGTCTGTGCTCTGTCAGTGTGGGAGGACAGCATGAGCTCAGAGAACATTTCAGCACGAGTGTGGTTTTTTCACCTTCCAATCTTCACTAGCCTCTGGGAAGGAGAAGATCCTGTGATCCTTGAAACACATGCAGCTGGTGGAGGGAAAAAAAAGGGACAGTGGTATTTAAAAAGACACATTTTATAGAACAACGGATACACTCTTTCACAGTAAACCTTGCTGTTAACATTACATACACAGCACGTGTGCTTTTGTTCCAAGGTCGCATTTTGCCTCCCCCCCACCACGTGGCTAACCCCTCACTCCTCCCCGCTCCCCATGGCTAACAGCGGGGAACATTTCTGTTCAGCCGCAGGCAAACAGCCCAGCAGGAGCAGGCACCTCTGAATGTCCCCTTAAGAAAAGCACCCTATTTCAACCAGGTGACCATGAATAACATCACTCTTCCGAGGATAACACAGAGAGATAAAGAACGGATGTTGTTCGAACGCCAGCAAACATACACTGCAATGCTTTGTTCTACAATGATTCCCAAGTACGTGCTACTGGCCTGGAGTGGTAAAGTGTCCTACAATGGTGGACGGAATAAGGCTGCCTGCCCCAGAAACCTTTTGCAAAGGCTTTGGGAGTACATCCAGGAGAGCCGCGAATGCCAGGGCAAATTAATCATTAAACATACTTGTTTTTAAACCATGTATACTATTTTAAAAGGTACACTCACCAGAGGTCCCTTCTCTGCCTGGTGGGTCTGGGAGGCATCCTTGGGTGGGTTCGGGGGGCACTGGCTCCAGGTCCAGGGTGAGAAACAGTTCCTGGCTGTCGGGAAAACCGGTTTCTCCGCTTGCTTGCTGTGAGCTATCTACAACTTCATCATCATCATCATCTTCCTCGTCCCCAAAACCTGCTTCCGTGTTGCCTCCATCTCCATTGAAGGAGTCAAACAACACGGCTGGGGTAGTGGTGGCTGAACCCCCTAAAATGGCATAAAGAAAAGGAGTACTTGTGGCACCTTAGAGACTAACAAATTTATTTGAGCATAAGCTTTCGTGAGCAGACTACTCCGCCCCTGAGACTGCTCACCGCAGTCCCCAGGGGGACCCCATTACTGCACAGTTCTTCTCGCTGGTCACACACTCCCAGGGGTTTACCGCCCCCTGAAACCACTCCTCTCTGAGCCTTCAGCATGCCTGGTCCTCGTCAATCCCCCTTCATTTTTCTGCTCCCCAGTCACTTACTGCAGGAAGCGCCGTCCGCGGGGTGCAGTACATCCCACCGCTGCCAGCAGTTGTCACGGAGTCCCAGGGTGATGCTCTAACTGCTCCCTACGAAGCCAGTCAGGACTCTGGGGAAGTCTCCTTTCTATGAGCAGACTGTCTGCAGGACAGACAGCTCACACAGCTTCTACGTTCCTGGGTCTGACCTCGGAGCATTCAGCATCCTCTGCCCCTCTGTGCGCTTTCCACAGCGAGTCTGCCTAGGCGGGGTCCTGGGGAAGCCAGAGGGTCCTGCACCCCAACTTTGCAGACAGATGTGACTCTCAGACAGCCAGTAAAACAGAAGCTTTATTAGATGACAGGAACATGGTCTAACACAGAGCTTGTAGGTGCAGAGAATAGGACCCCTCAGTTGGGTCCATTTTGGGGGGCAGTAAGCCAGACAACCACATCTGCACTTCACTCCATGTCCCCAGCCAGCCCCAAACTACAACTCCCTCCAGCCCCTCCTCCTCTAGGCTTAGTCCCTTTCCCGAGCCAGGAGGTCACCAGATTCCTTTGTTCTCCAACCCTTTATCTCTCACCTTGCAAGGGGGGAAGGGCCAGGCCATCAGATGCCAGGAAACAGGGTGTTGGCCATTCTCTGCATCCAGACCTCTGCACACACCTGCCCTCTAGGGCTCTGCAATGATCATACACCTTTATCCCACCACCTAGATACTTAAGAACTGCATAGGGGAAACTGAGGTACACCCACAATATGCAGAGGAAACATTAAGAACAGTCCTGCTTCGTCACAGCTCACGAAAGCTTATGCTCAAATAAATTTGTTAGTCTCTAAGGTGCCACAAGTACTCCTTTTCTGTTTGCGAATATAGACACACGGCTGCTATTCTGAAACCTAAAATGGCATGCAGCTCATCATAGAAGCGGCATGTTTGGGGCCCTGACCTGGAGCGGCTGTTTGCCTCTCTGGTAGCCTTTTCTGGTAGGCTTGCCTCAACTCCTTAAGTTTCAAGAGGCACTGCTTCGGGTCCCTGTTATGGCCTCTGTCCTTCATGCCCTGGGAGATTCTGACAAATGTTTTGGCATTTTGAAAACTGGAACGGAGTTCTGATAACACGGACTCTCTCCCCATACAGCGATCAGATCCCATACCTCTCATTCGGTCCATGCTGGAGCTCTTTTGTGATTCCAGGACTCCATCATGGTCACCTCTGCTGATGAGCTCTGCACTCACCTGCAGCTTGCCACGCTGGCCAACAGGAAATTGAAATTGAAAAGTTCGCGGGCCTTTTCCTGTCCCTGGCCAGTGCATCTGAGTTGAGAGTGCTGTCCAGAGCGGACACAATGGAGCACTCTGGGATAGCCAATACCATCTAATTGCGTCCACAGTACCCCAAATTCGACCCAGCAAGGCTGATTTCAGCACTAATCCACTTGTCGGGGGTGGAGTAAGGAAATCGATTTTAAGAGCCCTTTAAGTCGAAAAAAAGGGCTTCATCATGTGGACGAGTGCAGGTTAAATTGATTTAACACTGCTAAATTTGACCTCAACTCCTCGTGTTGACCAGGGTTAGAAGCATTTGTGAGTGAATTTTGGTTAACAACAGTGTTTGTGAAGATAGTCTGCCTAGCCATTTTGTAACCTCATTGCACATATTTGAATTGGAAGAAAGGAAGTATTGAGGAAAGAAGAGGGGAAAATATAAGATAAAAACATGAGCAGAATCTGTGAAGAACATATGGAAAACATGGCAACACTCATGGTAATAGGTGGTTGTCATGGTAACCTTGGCAGAGTTCATTGCTAGGATGTGTGCAGGACAGTAAATAGCAAGTAGTTTCATGCTGAGGGAACTTAATTGCCATCTCTTTTTAAAACAAAAACACAGTATCATTTACCAAGATGAAAGGCTGTAAACTCTATATTCGGTGAATTAGCATGAGATTCAAAATATGATGCACATAGGGGAAAGTGCATGCACCCTCTGTATATACAACTGCTTCTGCACGTGATCCACTGACTCTTGCCTAGAAAGGTTTTTATAACAGAAATTCCTTTGTTTACATATTTAAGCTGATGGCAAACTCACTGTCTGGGAAAGTTTGCAAAGCTTCCAACAACTCTTGAGTGCATGACCCTTTCTGCAAGGCTGGCTTCATTTTCAAACATGAGTTCCAAAGCAAGAGCAAGAACACTTAAAGTAGTTTAAGAACACTTAAAGCACTGACCACATGAGACTTTCCCAGCTTCTGCCAGCTTAAAGAAAAGAGGACATACTTTTGCCTTTAGTAACCCTCCTGGATACTGGGGAGAGAACCACATAGAATCATAGAATCATAGAATATCAGGGTTGGAAGGGACCCCAGAAGGTCATCTAGTCCAACCCCCTGCTCAAAGCAGGACCAATTCCCAGTTAAATCATCCCAGCCAGGGCTTTGTCAAGCCTGACCTTAAAAACCTCTAAGGAAGGAGATTCCACCACCTCCCTAGGTAACGCATTCCAGTGTTTCACCACCCTCTTAGTGAAAAAGTTTTTCCTAATATCCAATCTAAACCTCCCCCACTGCAACTTGAGACCATTACTCCTCGTTCTGTCATCTGCTACCATTGAGAACAGTCTAGAGCCATCCTCTTTGGAACCCCCTTTCAGGTAGTTGAAAGCAGCTATCAAATCCCCCCTCATTCTTCTCTTCTGCAGGCTAAACAATCCCAGCTCCCTCAGCCTCTCCTCATAACTCATGTGTTCCAGTCCCCTAATCATTTTTGTTGCCCTTCGCTGGACTCTCTCCAATTTATCCACATCCTTCTTGAAGTGTGGGGCCCAAAACTGGACACAATACTCCAGATGAGGCCTCACCAATGTCTAATAGAGGGGAATGATCACGTCCCTCGATCTGCTCGCTATGCCCCTACTTATACATCCCAAAATGCCATTGGCCTTCTTGGCAACAAGGGCACACTGCTGACTCATATCCAGCATGACGTGCTACCTTGGGGTCCTTTATGGTAACCTCTGTCCCACAGGCAAGAAGCTTTATAGCTGGTTTCCTGTAGGTCACATATTTGCTCCAACCACGTGCCCTGTCACTACAACTACAAGTTTCAAAGGATTTAAGGGCTCTAACAAACACATTGGGATGTGCACATATGTGCCCTCTTACCAACACACCTGGTTGATAAGTGTGGCATGTAGAATTAGGTGATTTTTTTTACAGCAGTTTAACAGGTTTATACTTACAACACTATTTTTAATACAACACTATTTTTAATACCCTACATATAGGCTTGGAAGGATTAGATCTTTACTGGTGAATGTGGATTTCAGTGTGTGTATCTATTACACATGCATGAAAATATTTCCATCAATCATCAAAAATGTACAGATAGGAAAATAAGTTGTTGCTTGGGAACTTTAGAGTTTGACTTAAGAATATTTACTTTATTTAGGCATGTGATGTTGACAATTTGTGTTTTATCAGTTTAACTTTTTGAATCTCAGTATCTACTGTCATTAAATGGTTGTTGGACCCTCCCATAATTTCCCACAACTGTAAAAATTTAAATTGATAAAAAGTGAAAAAATGCTTAAATAAATGTTATCCATCAAAATTATACAAAATATTCAAATGTAATTCTGCCAAGCCTAGCTGTGAAATGGAAATAACCTCTCCCCTTCTAAACATCTAGTCCATCTGTTCTAGTATTGTACTTTAGTTAACATTCCACTAAAATTGGCTGATAAGCAGAGTAGACCAGATTTGCAGCACCATGACCAATGTATTGCCCCTTGGCCTATGTGTCTTATTCAACAATAACCAATGTAGCCTATATTAAAAAAACCCAAAACTGTTGGATACCATTATGGTGTAAAATAAGAAAACTTCCATAAATCTTAACTTTGAAACTAGTTCAGAGATCCATGGTATCCTGAGGAGTGAGGGGAAAGGACACTGTGTTCTGTAATCCTAGTAATATACAATCAGATCATCAAGGAACCTATTTGAAAGTGGGCTCTTCTTAGGTGATTTGGACTTATTTACTAAAATGTTGATAAGTGAAACCCTGACTAAAGGCATGCTCACATTTAGAGGTAATTGCTTTCCATCACATGGACTGAGAGGGGGAAAAAAACCTTTTTCTCAAATATCTCTGCCTCAGGTGTATATAAAAACCCCATTAGTCTATTCTGTTTTTGGAGAATTTGGGAGCAGAAATAATACTGTGTAATAATTTTCACATAATCAGTGATATGTCTAGCCATACATTTTCAAGCAGTCAGGAACAAGCCCCAGTGATGCATCAGAGGCAGGGAGAAGCAACAGAACAGCATGTCTGTTATAAATGAGTTTTTTTGGAAAAGTAAAGGGTACGAGAATTTGTAAATGGCATATAAAGATATCCACCTGCTACACTGGGCTTTAGAATTCAACTTGGCCAACAGGAGTAGCGTTTATTTTTTAGTACCATTGCATTAGGTTTTTCATTACCATTGATTATCAGAAAAGTTTGTTTCTCATAGCAAAAAATGCTGAAACAATTTTAGCTTAAGTCCCAAATCATAACACAATGTATGATTTAATCAAGTTGTTTGTCATGGGAAATTGAGAAGACAAAAATCCTTCTTTACAATAAAACTTGTTTAAAGCTATTTTGAACCACCCCCACCCGCAACTAAACAGGACACACGGGCCCTGATCCTGCAATTGGCTCCTCCATACCACTGTCTACTAGGTGGATGAGATGAAGGTGTCTCTTTCTCCTCCCACTATCATCGGTATTATGGAGAAATTACCACCACTGATGAGGAGACCCCACAACTGGGAAGACAGCATATTTTGGGAGTGCATGCGTCTTCCACTTATCTCAAGTCAACTCATTGGAGATGCTTGCTTGATCATTACCTTTTTTGGTTTGAAGGTGTCTTAACTGGCCTGTATTTCCCCACACACCCTTTGCACATACCCTTCTTGGAGCATGCGGGGCCAGCTGGCAGAAAACCAGTCACCTCTATAGGAGTTTATTCTGATGGGGGTGAGAGGCAATACAGCCTATGTCAAGGTTCCTTCCCCACTCTGAACTCTATGGCGCAGATGTGGGGACCCGCATGAAAACCTCCTAAGCTTACTTTTACCAGCTTAAGTTAAAACTTTCCCAAGGTACAAACTATTTTACCCTTTGCCCTTGGACTTTTGCTGCCACTACCAAAAGTCTAACCGGGTTTCTGGGAAAGAGTTGTTTGGAAATGTCTTTCCCCCCAAAATCCTCCCAACCCTTGCACCCCACTTCCTGGGGAAGATTTGGTAAAAATCCTCACCAATTTGCATAGGTGACCACAGACCCAAACCCTGGGATCTTAAGAACAATGAAAAAGCATTCAGTTTCTGAAAAGAAAAATTTTAATAGAAGTAAAAAGAATCACCTCTGTAAAATCAGGATCGTAAATACCTTACAGGGTAATTAGATTCAAAACATAGAGAATCCCTCTAGGCAAAACTTAAGTTACAAAAAGACACAAAGACAGGAATATCCATTCCTTTCAACACAGCTTAATTTCTCAGCCATTTAAATAAATCATAATCTAACGCATATCTAGCTAGATTACTTACTAAATTCTAAGACTCCATTCCTGTTCTGTCCCCAGCAAAAGCATCACACAGACAGACACAGACCCTTTGTTTCCTCCCCCCGCCCCCTCCAGCTTTGAAAGTATCTTGTCTCCTCATTGGTCATTGTGGTCCGGTGCCAGCAAGGTTATCCTAGCTTCTTAACCCTTTACAGGTGAAAGGGTTTTTCCTCTGGCCAGGAGGGATTTTCAAGGTGTTTACCCTTCCCTTTATAATTATGACAGCCTAGGTGCATGCTGCAGCAGCAGCAGCAATTCTGGAACTGAGAAATGCAACCTCCTGCTGCTACTTCATCATCCTCTGGCCCACAGGCTCCACTGCCCTGTGTGGGTAGTTCAGGATTCAGAGGCAGATTGAAGAAGTAATGGAACTTGTATCTCAGTCTTGTTGATGCAAAATGTAACTGGCAGACTGGCTTCCTAAGAAATCTGAGTTCATGAGGCAGGAGGGGGGTAAGCAGTTGCATTTGTTGAATACACAAGAAGCGTGTGTGGGAATGGAGGGTTGTGAAGGTAGAACTGGCTTTGAGGGAGTAGAGGGATTTTATTCCCATTCCCCATGAGTACAGGTTATCTCCCCTTAGAGAGGTTTCTCCTTCATCCCCCCTGGGATTCATACAGCTAAAGGCCTATGTATGGTATTGCTTTGTAAAATTATCCCTAAATTAATGGTTTGCATCCAGATCAAGTTCATGGTAATAGTAATTCATAGTCTGCATGAAATGAGTTATTGATCTCAGTCCAGATCTTTGTCAACAGATGCCATATATATAATAAAATAAACACCCCAGCAATGGAGACAATTGGTATCTATAATAGTAAGAAGTTTTGGCAAAGATGCTAAAAGTAGATGGCCATGGACACTAAAGATCCATTCATCTTTAGGTGCTCACTGCAGAACGGGATTGACGGGGCAACTAGAATATAATCTGCAATATTCCTAGTGCTGTACCTGTTCCATGGATAACTAGAGCGGTAGTGTTCTGGTAATTCGTACAAGCACTATATTTACTTAAACTGTAATTAATATTTTTTTAAGTTTAATACCACGAAAAACTCATTCATATAGAAAAATCTTGAATGAAGACCTCTTATTACATTTTGGTGCTTGGATACTGAAGTGAAGAACTCCCTTATAGATTTAGCTAATACCTGCATTGGTTAATTACCAAATATTTCAATTGTAAAATGGCAATACTAACTAATATTACCTTTTCTAGAATACTGGTGTGCATATATAATGTGTGTGCGTGCAATGTAATGACTTTGTAAAATGTGGAAAGTGTGCTGGGTTGGTACTGTAGAATCTATTGGCAGATGGCAAAAATTATTCCCTTCCTGCACATACTTGAGCTAAATGTAGATTACATCAAATGCATGTTTGTTTTGTTTGTTTGGAATAGACAGTGGATATTCAACCCCAAATATATACACTCTAGTTGTATGCTAAAATGTTGCATCAATATTTAAAACATGTGTTTATAGATTTGATGTATTGCATTACTTTGTCATGTTGTGTCAACTTGCATTGATTTATAATCTGAACTATGTAACATGATGTGACACTACATAATTTACCATAAATTGACATAATTCAACATAGCAGGTCAGAAATGTAAAACAAAATCAAAATAAACTTGTGTTTGACGAAATTCATGTTGTCAATTACGGCAAAATATGGCAGATTTTTGATGAAGCACAGAATTGGACTGAATTTCAAATTATGGGTATTTCACTAGCAATACTGTAGTTTCTCAGTTTTCCTCACCCTAAAGTCTTCAGTTGACTTGGTATATCCAAATAATACTGTACACAATCTAAACAGCAGATCTAACTGTACACACAATTTAAAGCAGTTTTTTTAGTGGGTTGAAGTAGATGGTGTTAGGATATAGATATTCAGGCCTGTCTGTAAAGGCCTATACTCTAAGAATTTAGGTGTATTCTTATCGCTTGGCTAGTTCTAGAGGTATAAAAGAAAGAAATCACTGTCTGCCGGTGTAAGGGCCTTCTCTTACTGTGACAGATTGAGGCCCTGTTCTTAGGCTAAGGCCTTTGGCTAAGCAGAAGCGAACGGTCACATCCTCACATTCCAAACTAGTCACACTGAAATAAGGTGCTATTCGGCTGTTAGGAATACAATCCTGTCCTGATAGTTCCTATCACCTCCAGAGAAAGGGAAGTGCCTAGAAAATGTAAAAGGAAACTTAGTTTGATAGCATCCTGTCTGGCAAGAATTCACTTATCAATAGCTGGGATGTGAAATCCTCGCTTCTGTGTTGTCTTGTCATTGTAGTTCCCACTTTGCTATTGTTTGTCTGTATAATCTCTGTCTGGTTCTGTGATTGTTCCTGTCTACTGTATAATTAATTTTGCTGGGTGTAAACTAATTAAGGTGGTGGGATATAATTGGTTACATAATCATGTTACAATATGTTAGGATTGGTTAGTTAAATTTCAGGAAAATGATTGGTTAAGGTATAGCTAAGCAGAACTCAAGTTTTACTATATAATCTGTAGTCAATGAGGAAGTGAGTGGGTGTGGGTGGGGGTGGGCATGGGCATGTGGGTGTGTGTGATGGGAACAGGGAATGGGGGTAAGAAAATTGGAATCATGTTTTGCTAAAGGGGGAAATGGGAACAAGGAATGGGAGTAAGGAAGTTGGAATCATGTTTGGCTAAGGGTAGGAATGGGAACAGGGACACAGGTGTAAGGCTCTGTGGTGTCAGAGCTGGGAAGGAGGATACTAAGGAAGGAAACTGGAATCATGCTTGCTGGAAGTTCACCCCAATAAACATTGAATTGTTTGCACCTTTGGACTTTGGGTATTGTTGCTCTCTGTTCATGCGAGAAGGACCAGGGAAGTAAGTGGGTGAAGGAATAAGCCCTCTAACAGATGGTTTTTAAAGACTCTCTATCAAATATGAAATATGTATATTCTGCCCATAAGAAATTGGGAGTAGATCCCCTGGGATGACCAAACTGCTTAGTATAAGTCCAAGCCTGAGACTGCTGGGTCTCCTATATAATTTGAAGTAGCTGTTACCCAGGTTTTTGCTGAACTCAAAGCTCTTGGTAACTTTACTCTTTGCGAGGCAGTGGCGGGAAATAAATCAGTAGGGACACAGCATGTCCAGTCAATTTGTTTGCCTTGCATTAACTACGTGCTTTCAGTTAAAACTTCTACTTTATTTAGTCTCCAGAAATTACACATATCCGCAACAGGTTAGTAGAAAACCCCAAATTAACCCCAGATTCATATTTATGCAAGGTCTTGAGGAGGTCTCAGGTGGATTTCTGTAGACATCCAGTGGCCAGCTTTCTGTCCACAAGGGAACTTCAGAGGTGCTCAAGTGTTCACCAAGCTCAGATTTTTTGCCTGTCTTTATACCCGGTTTGTTAGTATTACATGACTTGCCTTCTGTTCAGCAGTTTTTTGATGAACAAGCTAAGTGTGGAGTTTTCCAGCCTGTCAATGAGTCTTCATCAGTTAACCAGCTGTATTTCTCATAGCAATAGTTAACTATTGCCAGACTTTCCATCTTGCACAACTGCGTGCTTCAGCAAAAATCTCAAATCAGGAGGGCAAAGGGTCATGTTAACTCCTTGTGATAATCACTTTCCTTCTCCCCGCCTGGTCTGTTAGGCCATTTCTGAAGCCTTAGCAGCTAGAAAGTTGTACTATCACCAAGGAGCATAGCAATTGATATTCCAGCTGCGAGCACTGGTCTAGGCATGTTTCTGGGCTATGGGAAATATCCTACATAGAATCCAGGTTGTGCCAGAGGAGTACTCTGATCCCACTCCTTTTCTTAGCATACCATCTGAAGTCTAGGCAGGGAGGAAACATTCCTACCACACTGGCCTGTAGCACCTTGGTTGTGTTGTCCTGTGCTCTCTCCCTTCCCCAGTGCAGAGCCTCACTTTCATGTTAGTTTCAGTCTTGCAGTCAGAAGAATAAAGACTAGCACAGCTGAGAGCTTTGTTTCCATCAGCTCCCTCTGTGTGCGTCTATCTCCTTCTCTTCTGGCTCCAAAAATATAACATTTTGGTGTTCGCAGGGGAACTCCTAAATAGTTAAGGTGAGATTACAGCTGCTTTGCACCACTAGAGAGGAGCACAATAGCTATAGTGATCCAAAGGACCTGGACTTCACTGTAGTATTTAAACACAAAGTATATCAGTATCACTCTACTAAAAATATTTAACTACAAAGTATTATCTAAAAATCATGAATTGTGAGACACGTTTTGTGGCTAATTTATTTATTTCTCATTACACAAGTTAGTTTAAAACTTTGGAATTGTCTGTACGAATGCAGGACTTGATGTTCAAATCTGGGATGCTTTGGCACAGAAAGAAAAGGAGTACTTGTGGCACCTTAGAGACTAACCAATTTATGTGAGCATGAGCTTTCGTGAGCTACAGCTCACTTCATCGGATGCATACCGTGGAAACTGCAGAAGACATTATATACACACAGAGACCATGAAACAATACCTCCTCCCACCCCACTGTCCTGCTGGTAATAGCTTATCTAAAGTGATCATCAAGTTGGGCCATTTCCAGCACAAATCCAGGTTTTCCTACCCTCCGCCCCCCCACACACAAACTCACTCTCCTGCTGGTAATAGCCCATCCAAAGTGACAACTCTCTTCACAATGTGTATGATAATCAAGGTGGGCCATTTCCTGCACAAATCCAGGTTCTCTCACTTCCTCACCCCCCTCCAAAAACCACACACACACAAGCTCACTCTCCTGCTGGTAATAGCTCATCCAAAGTGACCACTCTCCCTACAATGTGCATGGTAAGCAAGGTGGGTCATTTCCAGCACAAATCCAGGCTTTCTCATCCCCCCCCCCCTTCCCGGGGACACACACACACACACACAAACTCACTCTCCTGCTGGCAATAGCTCATCCAAACTGACCACTCTCCAAGTTTAAATCCAAGTTTAACCAGAACGTCTGTTGGGGCGGGGGGGGGGAAGGCATGTAGGAAAAAACAAGGGGAAATAGGCTACCTTGCATAATGACTTAGCCACTCCCAGTCTCTATTTAAGCCTAAATTAATAGTATCCAATTTGCAAATGAATTCCAATTCAGCAGTTTCTCGCTGGAGTCTGGATTTGAAGTTTTTTTGTTTTAAGATAGCGACCTTCATGTCTGTGATTGCGTGACCAGAGAGATTGAAGTGTTCTCCGACTGGCTTATGAATGTTATAATTCTTGACATCTGATTTGTGTCCATTTATTCTTTTACGTAGAGACTGTCCAGTTTCACCAATGTAAATGGCAGAGGGGCATTGCTGGCACATGATGGCATATATCACATTGGTGGATGTGCAGGTGAACGAGCCTCTGATAGTGTGGCTGATGTTATTAGGCCCTGTGATGGTGTCCCCTGAATAGATATGTGGGCACAGTTGGCAACGGGCTTTGTTGCAAGGATAAGTTCCTGGGTTAGTGGTTCTGTTGTGTGGTATGTGATTGTTGGTGAGTATTTGCTTCAGGTTGCGGGGGTGTCTGTAGGCAAGGACTGGCCTGTCTCCCAAGATTTGTGGAGAGTGTTGGGTCATCCTTCAGGATAGGTTGTAGATCCTTAATAATGCGTTGGAGGGGTTTTAGTTGGGGGCTGAAGGTGACGGCTAGTGGCGTTCTGTTATTTTCTTTGTTAGGCCTGTCCTATAGTAGGTGACTTCTGGGAACTCTTCTGGCTCTATCAATCTGTTTCTTCACTTCCGCAGGTGGGTATTGTAGTTGTAAGAAAGCTTGACAGAGATCTTGTAGGTG
This sequence comes from Lepidochelys olivacea, assembly GCF_965140295.1. Classification (NCBI taxonomy): domain Eukaryota; kingdom Metazoa; phylum Chordata; order Testudines; family Cheloniidae; genus Lepidochelys; species Lepidochelys olivacea. The sequence continues at coordinate 276,018,504 of NC_140411.1, forward strand.
TTTGTCTCTGTCTGAGGGGTTGGAGCAAATGCGGTTGTATCGCAGAGCTTGGCTGTAGACGATGGATCGTGTGGTGTGGTCAGGGTGAAAGCTGGAGGCATGTAGGTAGGAATAGCGGTCAGTAGGTTTCCGGTATAGGGTGGTGTTTATGTGACCATCGTTTATTAGCACTGTAGTGTCCAGGAAGTGGATCTCTTGTGTGGACTGGACCAGGCTGAGGTTGATGGTGGGATGGAAATTGTTGAAATCATGGTGGAATTCCTCAAGGGCTTCTTTTCCATGGGTCCAGATGATGAAGATGTCATCAATATAGCGCAAGTAGAGTAGGGGCTTTAGGGGACGAGAGCTGAGAAAGCGTTGTTCTAAATCAGCCATAAAAATGTTGGCATACTGTGGGGCCATGCGGGTACCCATAGCAGAGCCGCTGATCTGAAGGTATACATTGTCCCCAAATGTAAAATAATTATGGGTAAGGACAAAGTCACAAAGTTCAGCCACCAGGTTAGCCGTGACATTTTCGGGGATAGTGTTCTTGATGGCTTGTAGTCCATCTTTGTGTAGAATGTTGGTGTAGAGGGCTTCTACATCCATAGTGGCCAGGATGGTGTTTTCAGGAAGATCACCGATGGATTGAAGTTTCCTCAGGAAGTCAGTGGTGTCTCGAAGGTAGCTGGGAGTGCTGGTAGCGTAGGGACTGAGGAGGGAGTCTAAGCTTTCTTACAACTACAATACCCACCTGCGGAAGTGAAGAAACAGATTGATAGAGCCAGAAGTGTTCCCAGAAGTCACCTACTACAGGACAGGCCTAACAAAGAAAATAACAGAACGCCACTAGCCGTCACCTTCAGCCCCCAACTAAAACCCCTCCAACACATTATTAAGGATCTACAACCTGTCCTGAAGGATGACCCAACACTCTCCACAAATCTTGGGATTTGTGTGAGTTTGTGTGTGTGGTTTTTGGAGGGGGGTGAGGGAGTGAGAGAACCTGGATTTGTGCAGGAAATGGCCCACCTTGATTATCATACACATTGTGAAGAGAGTTGTCACTTTGGATGGGCTATTACCAGCAGGAGAGTGAGTTTGTGTGGCGGGGGGCGGAGGGTGAGAAAACTTGGATTTGTGCTGGAAATGGCCCAACTTGATGATCACTTTAGATAAGCTATTACCAGCAGGACAGTGGGGTGGGAGGAGGTATTGTTTCATGGTCTCTGTGTGTATATAATGTCTACTGCAGTTTCCACGGTATGCATCCGATGAAGTGAGCTGTAGCTCACGAAAGCTCATGCTCACATAAATTGGTTAGTCTCTAAGGTGCCACAAGTACTCCTTTTCTTTTTGCGAATACAGACTAACATGGCTGTTACTCTGAAATTTGGCACAGAAGAATTCCTGTAGAGCATTGGACCAGCTTGCAGAAAATCAGTACAGAGATGTTGGTGACAGACCCCAGCCAGCAGGATTACTTTCAAATGTAATAGTCATGTGGGTCCACCTTGTAGTTTGTAGTTATGTTCTGTTCAATAAACCTAGGTTTGATTTGGAGGCCCAGCTTCTATTTCTATGTCAACGGGAGCTAACACTGTTAAAAGTAACACACTCAACACCCAGGGTCACCCCACAGAAAATCTAATGGCTGAGTTTGGAGATTAATTGATTAGTTCAGCAGAAAGACCCTCCACTGCCTCCATTCTAGGCATTTACTGTTGGGTAAATCCCTTTAAGGTGGAGTACAACATTTTGCATTGCGGATTAGGGAAAAGAGTCAATACAGTGAAGACAATATGCCATTGTCAAGGTTCCTCCCCCACTCTGAACTCTAGGGTACAGATGTGGGGACCTGCGTGAAAAACCTCCTAAGCTTATCTTTACCAGCTTAGGTCAAAACTTCCCCAGGGTACAAAATATTCGACCCGTTGTCCTTGGATTGGCCGCTACCACCACCAAACTAATACTGGTTACTGGGGAAGAGCTGTTTGGATGCGTCTTTCCCCCCAAAATACTTCCCAAAACCTTGCACCCCACTTCCTAGACAAGGTTTGGTAAAAAGCCTCACCAATTTGCCTAGGTGACTACAGACCCAGACCCTTGGATCTTAAGAACAATGAACAATCCTCCCAACACTTGCACCCCCCCTTTCCTGGGAAATGTTGGATAAAAAGCCTCACCAATTTGCATAGGTGACCACAGACCCAAACCTGTGGATCTGAGAACAATGAAAAAGCATTCAGTTTTCTTCCAAAAGACTTTTAAGAAAAAATAGAAGTAAATAGAAATAAAGAAATCCCCCCTGTAAAATCAGGATGGTAGATATCTTACAGGGTAATTAGATTCAAAAACATAGAGAACCCCTCTAGGCAAAACCTTAAGTTACAAAAAAGATACACAGACAGAAATAGTTATTCTATTCAGCACAATTCTTTTCTCAGCCATTTAAAGAAATCATAATCTAACACATACCTAGCTAGATTACTTACTAAAAGTTCTAAGACTCCATTCCTGGTCTATCCCTGGCAGAAACAAGCATATAGACAGACCCACAGACCCTTTGTTTCTCTCCCTCCTCCCAGCTTTTGAAAGTATCTTGTCTCCTCATTGGTCATTTTGGTCAGGTGCCAGCGAGGTTACCTTTAGCTTCTTAACCCTTTACAGGTGAGAGGAGCTTTCCCCTGGCCAGGAGGGATTTCAAAGTGGTTTACCCTTCCCTTTATATTTATGACAGCCATATTTCATATACCATATAGCATTGTTTCATTTTTGTGGTGTCTAATAGGAGGAAAGATTGTGCTCTAAGTAAAGCAGCAGAAAATCGTGTTATGTTATTTCAAGCAATCTTTGAAATTACTTTGCTGAGCTGTAGGTATATGAATAAGTGAAAGCTGAAGCTTATGCTGAGCTTTCAGATACAGTAATCTTTGTAGCCCCAAAATGACACACACATCTACAAAATGGACAATCAAACAAGATCATAGGAAAGAATAACAAACACTGACAATGCAGCAGAAGGTTGTATTTTTTAAAGCAGTGTTTAGTATTATAAAAAGTTATTTCTAATCTAAAAAATTCAAAATATACACTCATAGTGTCAACTAATATTTTTTATAAAAGAGAATGGTAGCAATAATAAAGTGTTGGAAGATACTAAAATATTTCAGATCTACTGCTTTTGATACCTTTATGGGAAACAATTTCTGGCGAGACCATGACGGTTTAGAAACATTTATTTCCAATAAACATTTACATGTATTTTGATTCATACCTATCTTTCGTTCTTTATGTAGTTGTCCACAGCTGCCTTGAGGTGGAGGAGACATATAGGAAATAGAGATGGATTCTGCTTTTCTTTCCCTCTCAGTCCCCCTGTTTCTTGTGTACATTTCTTCTGATCCACAATTCAGGCAAAAATCACCTTTGCTTGCTAAGTAGAGTAGTATTCTGAAACACAATTTGTAAAACTCAGTAAGTGTATGACACGGTAAAATAATGAAGGCTAATGGGTAGAAAACAAACGAATGGTCCCTCACATGGAGCTCTTGCAATCTAATAGCATGAGTGGGTACAATACAGTAAAGAACAGACATGGTGTGCAGTTGGGTCTCTTTTTCTGCAATGCTTTGAGGCACAGGTGACATTTTTCTTCCAAAGTCCTCATGGAAAGTAGGAGTTTGATATAAAGAGAGAAATCACTTCCCATGTGAGGAAAAGGCTGAAAAAGTGCATGAAATGGCGCTTGAAATTAGTCAGGACCTGCTATGTGGTGTTTTACTGTATTCCAGTCTGTAAACTGAAAGCCACAGTTTTCCCCACCCTCTTGCCTCCTTCAGAAGGGGATTGCCTCCAGTGGGCAATTATATTGTGTTTATAACATGTTCAGTGTTAAACTCAATGTAGCACTAAGTGTAGAAAATGACTATCCTATTTAAAATTGGGTCAAGTAGTCACGGTGGAATCTACAATTAATCATGGTCAGGTGACATAATTTTAAAAACAGATAAGTCCAAAGTTGTGTTTGAGGCATGGTGTTATTACCAAGGGTAGACAAGCCTAGGAAGGATTCAGATGAAGACCAGAAACCCCTGGTTGTAAAATAAAAATCAGAAATAGGGAAAAGACCTATTCGGTCATAGAGTCTATCCCCTATCAATATAAAACAGTTCCTGCATTCACTGGGCATTGTCTGACTTTATCAGAACTTTATAGATCTCCTTGTCATGAAGTACTTCCTGATGTTCATTCTCAGTGTTCCATTTAAAAAACAACAAGAAACCACAATCCTCTCCACTTCTATCATAGTTGTATTTCATTGGGCAACCCTGAATAATTCCTCTCCCATCTTGCTGTTTATGTACATGAATATATGGGGGGAGCTGTCATGTTCCCCATTATTTATTGCTTAGTCAAACTGTTCATTTAGCTCTCTTGCAGAGGCTCAGCATAGAGATGTTGGTGATAGACCCAAGTAGTATGTGTGTGAGAGGGAGCTCAGGTTTTTATAGGTTTTATATTCCCTCCTCCCCATGTGCAAGAGTTAATGGCATACCTGAGCCCCACTGGCCCATACACCATCTCAGGAGATGCCTTCTTCCCACTCCCAGTTGTCACCATTTCAACCGCCCCAAGTAATTGTGGACCCTTAAAAGAGACACTACCCCTTTCTCCTCCAGTGAAGACAAATGCCCCCAGCCTTTGAGGGTGCGTGGATTGCATTCTCTTTCCTAAGAAGTACCCTAACTCGTGAATGCACAGACCGCCCTCCTTGCTCTCTTTTGTACTCTTGTGCAGAAGGCAGACAGAACTCTGACCTCTGTACTATTGTTGAATAAGTGAAAGGGGAGCGACTATACAGAGAGAAGTGCTTCCCATCCCAAGGGTCAAATTGGTAAGTGGTGTGGCCATGGCCATGTTCACACGTGAACCGGCTAACAGCTGTGAAGATTAGTGTTTTCTGCATTCCCTTCATGTCCTAAAAGAGCTCTTCCCATCACTCTTATACACAAACCAAATGTTTCCATCAATTATCATTCAGTCACTGCATCTCTGCATGTCCTAACCTGGCAGTGCCCCACCAGCTTTCAACAAAGGTTGGCTGGGGACACTGATTATCCAAACCTGCATTCAGAGTTGCAGTTGAGCCTCTGACATAGCTGTACACCAACTCTCAGTGCTGCCAAGTAGGGACCTCCAATACTGTATCAAAAATGTACCCTAGACTTTTACCTTGTCTTGATGCTGAGAATTGAATTTCATTTATTCCTACTTCTCACTTCCTTCTTCCAGTCAGTTTTCAATCCATGACAGGACTTTACTTCACCCCAGTGCTACCAAGTTACTTTCTACCATGGTTGCCATGTCTATCCCCCTTAATCTATGACTGGGAGTCTGGTGGCACCTTAAAGGCTACCCCTCTGATACTTAATCTATGACTGTAATTATTTTAAAGAAATTTAGAGGAAAAATCATTGTATCATTGAGATTTTTCAGCTATTTTACTGACTCTTTGAGTTAATCCGTTTCTTACGGAGGGGACTGTTCTTAAGAAAAAAAAAAGAGTGCTGGCCATTATCCAGTCTTCTGATGTGGCAGCTATTTTATTATAAAACTTAGTCAAAACTTCAGATGCATACAATTTTATTTTACACTACTGTTGCTAGTAGAGGTATCCTTAATACATTTGAAACTCTTTTCTTCCAGTAACAGTCTGCTGCAGCTCAAAAGCCTGCTGAATTTCAGGTTTACTCACTGAATTTTCCAGAATATTCCCAGATCTATTTTTTTATTATGTAGTTTATGAGAGAACAGTAATCCAATTTTAGCCCTATATAAATTCAGTCATTAGCAGCACAGTTCTATTATGAAAGAAACAAAAATGTAATGAGAAGTTCATTACTTCAAGCAATACTTTTTGCCTCTTTAAGAGACAGCAAATCAGTAGGGCTATTATTTGTGGTGCTGGTCAATTTATTAAGCCCAATCCTGTGCCTCATTAAACGTTAACATGGGGTTATGGTATCAGTTTTTCTAAGTTAAATCCATGGTATTTTACCTAAAATCTTGCTCTGTGACAATAAATCAAGTCTTGCTAGGGAAAGCAAAGTTTTAACGATGTTGCACCCTGGAATAAATCTACCAATGCTAAACTGATTTGTTACATTATAATAGTTCAATTAACTTTATAGGTTAATAATCAAGTGTTCAATTATATCTAAGGTTGATGTGCCTATGCGGCATTGAGTCACATGATTTGATTACAGAACTTCAAAATGCAACCCAATTACTCCTGCTTATTATAAATACTTCAAAATGCAACCACATCACATTCCTTTTGTTAGCGTTAACAACTGTTTTAGAATAAATACAAAACAAATACTGCCAGAAGAATCATTCTGTGACTATTCAATAACTAAAAGCCATGATGTGGATTCTTTTCTCATGTTGAATGTGTCTAACTTACACAGAGTATTATCTTCAATAGGTATCAGACTATTACTTGGATGCACAGCTTCACAGACTGGTCCTAAACCCTAGTTAGCTTTGCATCTTTTTATGTATGGCTTTGGTGATGATTTATTCAGAAAAAATTATATAGTGCCATAACCATTCTTGCATTTTTAAAGACAGTTTTTTTTCCCTGTCTTGCCAGGCAGAGTTTACAATCTAAGGATCATATTCTGTCCCCCTTACTCATGTTGAGTAGTTCCTACTGTGAGTAGTCACAGCAATTCCAGTGGGATTACTCTGGGTGTAAGGCAGTACTCAATATGCAAAAAGGTGCCAAAATTTGGCTCTTAAATTAGCCAACTCTAGAACATGGAGAGAAACCACAGAAGGATAAGAAATAAAACAAAATAATGTGAACAAAAGTTCTGTTACATTGAAGAAGAAATAGAGAACAAGAGGAGAGTCAGACACAGGGATATAGAGAAGCAGAATGAGGATACATGATATTGCTGGGAACAGAGATGATATTCCAAGCATTAAGGGCCAGGGTCCAAGTCACAAAGGAGAAAGGAGAAGACAAAGGCGATAAGGAAGCTAGAAGAGTGGGTAGAGTGCACAGCAAAGCATTTAACATTTTAACAACATTTTAACTCAGGGAAGAAATATCTAACTTGTATTCTGATGCAAGCTTAACTATTCATGTTGTTTGTTTTTGAGGTTTCTAGAATCCCTTTTTTTCTTAGGAGTTGTTTTAAATGTAATGATAGTACCTACCATAATCACAATGTATAAAATGTAACAACATTACATTGCAAACTGAAAGGATTCCTCCACATCCCAATACCAGGCTACTCAGGCAGGGCTGTATAATCCTTTTGGAAGTGATAGCCTGACTGCTTAATTTAATACCAGCACTTTGAGGGGAAAGAGTTTAATGTGTTACTAATGTGTGGACTAGGAATTAAAACTTAAAAATTCAAGTTGGAATGTATCCTCATTTCAGGGCTTACAACATATTTTGGTTTATTTGTTCATTTAAGCATGACAGAGTCCATGACACCTTGGGGAGACTCTATTAAATAACATCAGTGCAGGCACATTTTAAAGTTAGTTCACCTGATCTCATCTTGATGTATCTGAAAAACTCTTCAAGGACTGTCAGACCTTCACTCCTCTGTTAGAGATAAAGAGAGGTTGATGGACCCAAATTCCACCTGAGGATGAATCCTTTGGCTAGAATGTTTAAAAGACCAGATTCTGTACTGATGTCTACCAGAGAATATCAAAGGTGATTTTGCATCCATTTCCACCTTGTGCATCTGGGGTGAAATTTTCAAAAGCAATCAGGATTTGCCTTACTCCCCTCCTTGTGAAGTCAGTGGGAGTTTTAAGCTTGAATTGAAGGTGAGTAGACTATGGTCAACAGTAAGGGGCTTTAAAAAGTCTCACTGTTGTTTATAAAGTCAGGTCCTGGTCCAAAAGTAGATGAAAACAATCCCACTGACTTTAGATGGCATTTGATCATGCCCCAAAAATGAGTGTGTTTTTGTAGTTAGAGAAATTAAAGCAGGTAAAACACACTATAAAGGGGTACTAAAATAATGACAAGGCCATTAGCTGCTTTTTTTAAACTGTGTTGTTGGAAGAAAATATCAATAGCTCTGCATCAAAATTTCTTGGCACTTCTTTCACGTGGAGGTGACAGTGGGTAAAACCACACTTGATGCTGGTACAGAAAAGAATGTACCTCATCACTCCAACAAAGGTGAAAATAATGGTTGTTAGCGAGCATTGTGAGAATAGTGTGTGTGAACAGGGGAGATGACATAAAAGTTCCTGAGACTAACTAGTTCTCTCTTGAAACTCAGCAAGTGTCAGGTTTCATGCCACAATACTAACATTTTCAAGGCTTAACTAAAATGGTGAATTTACTTTAGTGCCAAGAATTTTTATATTTTTTTTAGTATTTCAACTTCTTGTCTCTCTTTTATTATTGTTGCCCAAACTTGACTGATTTATAAAAGGTTTGATTATTGATGTAGCATACCCTTTTAGCAATTTGATTGTAATTAAATTGATGTCAATGGCCAAACTCCCTAAGGGGGTCAGAATTTTATCCCAAAGATCTTGTTTAAACAAAAATGAAAGGTGAGAGGCAGATTACAGCATGTGATTGAAAGCCCCGTCCTTTCATTTCAGCTTCAAACTCTTTTACACAAATAATTTGAGCCAAAATATAATATTTGAACCTACAGAACACCTTTCATCCAAGGCTGCCAAAGCAATTTACAAACACTGAGTCTTGCCTTTGTGGTGGTGGTTGTTCTTTACAAATAAACAATTCCACTCCTAAAAAAGGGAATAAATATTGTTAACGGAAGGTGATTCCATCACAAACTAGAAAATCCATATAAGGTTCCTTCCTTGGTGATGTCTTAAAAGCTGTATTGAGAGACAGACAGACACACAGCTCATTGTAAGGTGTAGATGGACATAAAGGACTGCTGTGTGTTCATTAGGGTATAAAATAACTCCTTTTACTGGTGTATTTAGTGCTAGTGAATCCTTCTAGTATGCTTGCTTACCTAAATGAATGCTCTGGAGGACTTTGATTTTAATAACAGCAAATCTATCCGTCTTTCAGAATTGTGTTGAGTGGGTGAAGGGACAAACGTTAGTAATAGAGAGTGGATTGGACTGTATATCTAGTAAAGCTGGCCATTGTTTTTTTAAGAGATTTTCAATGCACTATTTGGAGGACTGGGGCTGATATTCCAACCTCTGGTTAATTGGTCCTTCTGAATAAGAGCATTGTTACATGGTGACCTTCATTTGCAACTTCCTAATGTTAATATTTGGAGAGTGTACAGAGCTCTTAGGTAGATTTCAGGCCCAAATCAGACTCAGCACTGTATTGTTAACTTTCTTATTCTTCACAAGAGCTGAAGGAATAATGAAAAATCCTGGAGGGTGGAGGAGAAATTAGTTTTTGGGTTGATCTCACTAAAACAAAATAAAAAGAAACAAAAAAGTCAAACAAAATGAGTGTGTTTCAGGTTTTTATTATGTCATTTTTGAAAGGGTGAAACCCCTTTTAAACAAACCCAGCTAAATTGCAAAATGTCATTTTGAAGCCAAAATAGTTTTTTTTCTATTTTTTTGCCAAAACTATTTACTATATTTAACCTGAATTTATGAATACTTTCTGTGGTCCTGAAAATGCATTTTTTGAAAATAATTTGTCTGAAATTTAACCCGGCCCTATACTTCACTTGGCAAGATTTTGAAGGCAGTCTGAACTGTGCAGTTCTTGGAGTATGTAGATCAACAAGCTTTTATCAATCTTGATGCCATTAAATCCTCATGGGTGCAACACTTTAAATTGTCTATCTGTTTGCGTGCTTCTTCAGTATGTTTCTATGCCAGCCTTGTCCCTAAAAGAAGAAAAGTAACAACCCTCCTTATGTCCCTGTGGTACACAACTAGGTGACTTTACCTGAATGAATTTGCCTAGGATGGGGTCATCATTAAAGATCATTTAAAGCTGGAATTTCCATTCCATTGGAAATTCTGGGAAAAAAATGGAATCAAAAGTAGAATTTCAAATTTTCCTATGGAATGGAAATCAGAAAAAAATAATTTAGAAACATTTTGTTTTGAAAACTTGGAATAAAATTGACTCTGGGAGTCCAACCTCTAAAGCTCCTAACTCAGTTATGGCTCAGAGGTTCTTAACACCCTAGTTGACTATCAGAACCCTGCGTGTGATAAGTTTTCACAAAACACTTCAGGTCTGACAAATTGCCATATTCTTACAAAGCCCCATTTTGCTGGAAATTTCCCAGTGAGCTGTAGTCAGCATCCCATAGCTCTCCAGAGAGTGGGCCAGAGCTGTCAGGAGCTACAGTCTGCAGTAATTCTTCGGTTTTAGGAAGGAAAAGCCTCCTCCTCTTTTATCTGTACCATACCATTGTGTCTGCTCATGATTTTATGTCTGCTACCATTTACAGTATTTAATGACAATATGTGGTAGACATGACCACCTAGAAACCGAGTCTATGAATGCTTATGCTTTAAGGTACGCTTATTGCAGTTTTCATTTTTTCTGTGGTGAGCAAATTATGGCATACTAGCTCTAGGCCATACGTGCAGAGGCAACTGTCCTTGAAGACTCTGTCTCTACAGTTAGCTGCTGTTTTTGCTTATTCTTCATAGTTTGATGTCTGTATCTGGCTTGCCATTACCCAAATATTTGCAGTAAACTCCTGGGAGAACAAGAACACACACAAGAGTGGCTGACCCCAATACAGCAAAGATTGATATGTTTTTTTAACGGATAACTACAAGATATAATCTCAGAACATTCCAGGCATAAATAATCCTGTGAAATGTTGCACACATTTTCTTAACTTAAACAAAAAGCTGATCTGCCTTTTTCCAGAGACTCAGTGGGCCATAAGTTTAAACAGAGCTCAGTTGGGGAAATATTTACTCCCATTAACAAGCATTAAGACTGCAGTAAAAGAAGCATGTCTCCACTAATAACAGCAATATAAAAGGAATATAAAGTACTGTATCAGACACAATAAAGAATACAAATGTTGAACATGAATATCTAGCTAGTATGGTAATGAAGTGGAAGTCACCGAGGTCCTGATCTAACTCCTGTTGAAGTCAGTAAAATGCCACATATTAACTTCAATGGGAGTTGGATCAAGCCCTAAATAAATTGAGGAGAAAAGTCCTGGAAATAGTATGTATTTCTTGTCCATTAGAAAACAGCATTTCATAAAGCTGCTAGGTTCCCCATATCAGAGCCTGGAGTTAGCCATGGTGAATGTGTCTCAGATTAATGTGCTCAAACATTTTCCTATTTTGCACATTGGTGGACCTGCCCCAAAGCTTGAGTTTTACAAGACTGACAAAGGAGCCTGCAATAATCACACCATATCGAATACATTTAATATTTCCCCTTATGGTGCAGCCTCAGATCATTAATATATATCCAGGTACTCCGAACTCTTGGTTTGCTTAAAGAAATGGGCTCTTATGTACTGGCTAAGAAATTAAAACTTTTTTGACCTGCTAATTAAGTGCTAACAGATCCACCTACATGGATCTCACCATTCTGGGGTAAATTGCATCTCAGCATCCTCTGTGAACTCATTAAGTTTGCCCCTTTTAGATTTCAGACCTCTAGCAAACACCTCTCTATGGGTATCCCCATGTCCCTCTCCTCCCTGACTGGGGATTTAGGCTTGCAGTTCCCCTACAATTCATGTGTGGTTTGCTTTTTTCTCAAGAGCTATGATAGTATCTACCTGTGACCAGCCAGCTTTCACAGGCTTTTGTCTCCTGACTCGCTCTTGAACCTTGCTTTGAACAAGTATATGCAGTTCACCTCAGAGGAACATCTCTTTGTAACTGTTCCAGCATCTCAAGTCATTACCTCCCAATATTCTAGTTCTTGGGGAATGCTCTGTATCCTTCCCCCAATGGGCCTAGAATACAATCCCTACGTTTGTAGATACAAACGTTTGTCTGTTCCCTGGGCTCATGGTACTTGGTGCATCTGAATATAGTAGCATTTTGAAGATTCCATGTTTCCAAGATTTCGCTTCTGTTATAGATGCATTGATTTGTCTTCAAGTCCATTAAACAATGAACTCAGAGGGTTGTTATTCTAGGGTGTCACTTTTCTCATGCAGTCAGAATTGGCCTATCCCAATGAAGTCAAAGGGAGCTCCCACTAAAGTCAACACTGAGCACTTTTGAAAAATCCTATCAAACAGTAGGGTTTATTTATGCTGGAGGAAAGACTAGAGCTTATGAAGACTGGAGCTGGTTGAAACATTCACTAAAAACAACAAATATTTTTGACAAGTTTTCGCAAAACATTTTTGCCACTGTTTTTAACCTGCTGTTCTGAAAATTAGATAAAAGCATTTGGTTATGCAGAAGAAAACTCAGATTTTATTTTCATCTTCTTCTCCTGCAAACCTCTTCTACACCTGCCCTTCTGTTAAGCCTGACAACTGGGAAATGATGTAACTAGTCACATGGCTTGTCTATTTGTTCCCTTTCATGCAGCTTCTAGGAAGCCCCAGTCAAATCAGGCAGCCTCAGTCAGGCCTTTCCTGTTGATTTAATTTTAATATTTGGGGTCTACAATTTTCGTGATATTTTAACTAGCTTCAAAAACCGTTTTGCCCTCTCTGATATGAGTAAAGCAACACTCTGTAGATTGGAAGCACTAACCCTTTTATCACCCACTTACATTTTGAGTAGCTTCTCTCAACTCTTAGTTCAAACAAGTCCTTGCAAAGAGAACTCATTGCACTCCTGCATGAAGTTTCCAAGCTGGTATAATAATATGAAAATAAAATTACAAATTTTTAAATGATATATTAGTGACAAATCATATCCTACTGCAGACTATTGGCCTATTTTAGGGATTCACTGCTCAGAATCTCTCACTAACCACTCAGCTTTTTCTTTAGGGTTTTTTTCTCTCCTTTAAATATGATGGATTATAGTAGTGATCTTTGTTGTCATCCATTAATGGCTCCTATAAACATACAACTTGATATGTTTTCCAGAGGTGTTGAGCTGTAACTCCCACTGAAGTAATCAAAACCCTACAGTGCTCAGCATCTTTGAAAATTGCATCATAATAGGTAAATAATAACTTTCAGGTAGAGTAGCATGTTTTCTAAGAGCCTGGGAGCTGTAGTCATGAAAAAAGCTGCAGAAGAGTAGACTATCTCCATTCCAAACATGCAGTGTTGGATAACTTAACCATGTCTAACCCAGACTCCCACAATTAATTCCGTATGAAATATGTATGTCTTTTTCCACTCAGTTACTCTTGCATCCAACCCGATATGGTAAAATGCTTAGTGTGTGATCTACTCTAATGCTACTAGAATGTTTTCTAAGAAGGATCTCATTTCATAGCTGCTAAATTAGTTGATTATTGGCCTTAATGCTAACTTTATTCTCTTACCTCTTTCTTCCTGATTTATATGTAACTGTCCTATTTCAGGTGTTTCACTTCAATGTTGTTCCGCATCACATTGTCATTCACAACAGAATTAGACAAGCTGTCATACTTTGCAACACACCTGCTCCAACATTAAATGGTAGATGTTTGCACTGTTACTGTGTGATGCTATCCTAATCTAATATACAGTGTCATACAATATTTGAAGAGAATTAAAATTAAACTTCAAGCTTTGAACTGCCTATAGTACATTAAAAGTGATCTCTGCAGCTGAAAAGTGACAAACAAATGTCAAATCGAAGGATTTTGTGGCTTCCTTGGCAGGTTGATCAAAATGGCTCTTTTAAATTAGTTTGTCCTCAAAGATAGAGTTGGAAACACTGTGACTTATAAGAGATGAAGGAGGGGGAAATGGTGCTTTGGCAGTGTGCATAAAATCAGTGTAAAGGGAAAAACATTAACTAAAAAGAGAAACATTAAAATGACTTGATAAATGTAGGCATTGTGCACCCCTAAACCTTGTTAAAGAAGAGAAGCAAGGAGAACAAAAAGAATAAAAGATGGGAAGAAAAATAAAAGATGACCCAACTTGTCTGTCTTACCTATCCTGCACTTTTGAAAAATACTATTTTTGGGGTGGAGGGGGAGAATAAATAGAGCAAGAAAAATCTAAAGGCAGGAGGACATGTTAAGCCTGTTAACCTATAGATAGTTTGGTGTTTCATTATAGAGAGCCTTCTCTTAGCACATTATGTAATTGTTGAATCATAGATTCATAGATTCATAGATATTTAGGTCAGAAGGGACCATTATGATCATCTAGTCTGACCTCCTGCACAATGCAGGCCACAGAATTTCACCCACCACTCCTAAAAAAGACCTCACACCTATATCTGTGCTATTGAAGTCCTCAAATTGTAGTTTGAAGACCTCAAGGAGCAGAGAATCCTCCAGCAAGTGACCCGTGCCCCATGCTACAGAGGAAGGCGAAAAACCTCCAGGGCCTTCCAATCTGCCCTGGAGGAAAATTCCTTCCCGACCCCAAATATGGCGATCAGCTAAACCCTGAGCATATGGGCAAGATTCATCAGCCAGATACTACAGAAAATTCTTTCCCGGTAACTTGGATCTTACCCCATCTAAAAACCCATCACAGGCCATTAGGCCTATTTACCATGAATATTTAATTACCAAAACCATGTTATCCCATCATACCATCTCCTCCATAAACTTATCGAGTTTAATCTTAAAGCAAGATAGATCTTTTGCCCCCACTACTTCCCTCGGAAGGCTATTCCAAAACTTCACTCCTCTGATGGTTAGAAACCTTCGTCTAATTTCTAATCTAAATTTCCTAGTGGCCAGTTTATATCCATTTGTTCTTGTGTCCACATTGGTACTGAGTTTAAATAATTCCTCTCCCTCTCTGGTATTTATCCCTCTGATATATTTATAGAGAGCAATCATATCTCCCCTCAACCTTCTTTTAGTTAGGCTAAACAAGCCAAGCTCCCTGAGTCTCCTTTCATAAGACAAGTTTTCCATTCCTCGGATCATCCTAGTAGCCCTTCTCTGTACCTGTTCCAGTTTGAATTCATCCTTCTTAAACATGGGAGACCAGAACTGCACACAGTATTCCAGGTGAGGTCTCACCAGTGCCTTATATAACGGTACTAAAACCTCCTTATCCCTACTGGAAATACCTCTCCTGATGCATCCCAAGACGACATTAGCTTTTTTCACAGCCATATCACATTGGCAGCTCATAGTCATCCTATGATCAACCAATACTCCAAGGTCCTTTTCCTCCTCCGTTACTTCTAGTTGATGCGTCCCTAGCTTATAACTAAAATTCTTGTTATTAATCCCTAAATGCATGACCTTACACTTCTCACTATTAAATTTCATCCTATTCCTATTACTCCAGTTTACAAGGTCATCCAGATCCTCCTGTAGGGTATCCCTGTCCTTCTCTAAATTAGCAATACCTCCCAGCTTTGTATCATCTGCAAACTTTATTAGCACACTCCCACTTTTTGTGCCCAGGTCAGTAATAAAAAGATTAAATAAGATTGGTCCCAAAACTGATCCTTGAGGAACTCCACTGGTAACCTCCCTCCAACTTGACAGTTCACCTTTCAGTAGGACCCGTTGTAGTCTCCCCTTTAACCAATTCCCTATCCACCTTTCAATTTTCCTATTGATGCCCATCTTATCCAATTTAACTAATAATTCCCCATGTGGCACAGTATCAAACGCCTTACTAAAATCTAAGTAAATTAGATCCACTGCGTTTCCTTTATCTAAAAAATCTGTTACTCTCTCAAAGAAGGAGATCAGGTTGGTTTGGCACGATCTACCTTTTGTAAAACCATGTTGTATTTTGTCCCATTTACCATTGACTTCAATGTCCTTAACTACCTTCTCCTTCAAAATTTTTTCCAAGACCTTGCATACTACAGATGTCAAACTAACAGGCCTATAATTACTTGGATCACTTTTTTTCCCTTTCTTAAAAATAGGAACTATGTTAGCAATTCTCCAATCATACGGTACAACCCCTGAGTTTACAGATTCATTAAAAATTCTTGCTAATGGGCTTGCAATTTCTTGTGCCAATTCTTTTAATATTCTTGGATGAAGATTATCTGGGGCCCCCGATTTAGTCCCATTAAGCTGTCTGAGTTTCGCTTCTACCTCAGATATGGTGATGTCTACCTCCATATCCTCATTCCCATTTATCATGCTACCATTATCCCTAAGATCCTCTTTAGTCTTATTAAAGACTGAGGCAAAGTATTTGTTTAGATATTGGGCCATGCCTAGATTATCCTTGACCTCCACTCCATCCTCAGTTTTTATCGGTCCCACTTCTTCTTTCTTTGTTTTCTTCCTATTTATATGACTATAGAACCTTTTACTATTGATTTTAATTCCCTTTGCAAGGTCCAACTCTACTTGACTTTTAGCCTGCCTCACTTTATCCCTACATATTCTGACCTCAATAAGGTAGCTTTCCTTACTGATCCCTCCCTTCTTCCACTCCCTGTATGCTTTCTGCTTTTTCTTAATTACCTCTCTAAGATGCTTGCTCATCCAGCTTGGTCTACAACTCCTGCCTATGAATTTTTTCCCCTTTCTTGGGATGCAGGCTTCCGATAGCTTCTGTAGCTTTAATTTAAAATAATCCCAGGCCTCCTCTACCTTTAAACCCATAAATTCTTCAGTCCAATCCACTTCCCTAACTAATTTCCTTAATTTTTGAAAGTCAGCCCTTTTGAAATCAAAAACCCTAGTTGCAGATTTATTTTTGTTAATCCTTCCATTCAGTTTGAACTGAATTAGCTCATGATCACTTGAGCCAAGATTATCCCCTACAACCATTTCCTCTATGAGGTCCTCATTACTCACCAAGACCAAATCTAAAATGGCATCCCCTCTAGTCGGTTCAGCAACTACTTGCTGAAGGAATCCATCAGCTATCGCATCTAGGAAAATCTGAGCCCTATTATTATTACTAGCACTCGTCCTCCAGTCTATATCTGGGAAGTTAAAGTCTCCCATGATCACACAGTTTCCATTAGTATTTACTTTATTAAAAACATTAAAAAGGGCTCTATCCATATCCAAATTAGATCCCGGCGGTCTATAGCACACCCCAAGCACTATCCCAGGGGAGGCTCTAATAGTTATCTTCCCCAATTTAATTGTTGCCCAGACAGACTCAGTCATATCCATTTCATCGCTTCTTATTTCTTTACATTCTATCTCATCATTGATATATAGTGCTACTCCACCACCTTTACCTTTATTTCGGTCTTTCCTAAACAGCACATACCCTTCAATACCTGTAGCCCAGTCATGACTACTATTCCACCAGGTCTCTGTTATACCTATAATATCTGGTTTCACTTCCTGCACCAGTAACTCTAGTTCCTCCATTTTGTTACCTAGGCTCCTTGCATTAGTGTACAAACATCTTAATTTTTGCTGTTTGGCCTCACTCACATTCTGTACCCTATTAGGCACGGTTATTTTACTACCAGTATAACCTATTAGACTTGTATCTACACTGCCCTTCCTCCTACCTACAGCTGTATCCACTCTTACTTCATTTTCTTTCCACTCTATGCTAAATTCTGGCGTGGAGATTACCTGGACATCTCCCAACCATCTCCCCCAAATTCCTAGTTTAAAGCTCTCTTAATCAGTTGTGCCAGCCTCCATCCTAGAAGTCTATTTCCTTCCCTACTCAGATGAAGTCCATCCCGAGAGAACTGTCCTCTATCCATGAATGCCTCCATGAATCATGAATCCATGAATCAGTTGGACAGACAAAGAAAAATGGAAAAGCAAACCAATCCCACTGGATTTTGCTTATAAAATTATTAGAATTCCGACTAGCAGGTTATGTATCATACCAGCTTATGGCTTGACATATCCCAGTTAAAAATAGTTCAGAAGATAGGCACTAGGAAAAGAGAAACTTGATTTGCTAGCAAAGGTTCCTGATGTCTGAGTATCGGGTATAACTGGACTGGAGAGCCGGTCTTGGTAGCTAATTATGATTAAAATGTTCCAAATCCTCCAACAGTGTGGAATCAAGTTGGGTCATCATCTTAATTTCTTTCTCCATTTCTGTTTCTTTGTTCCTATTTCTCTCCTTTCAGCGTTTTTCCAGTTTAGGAGCGCACAATGTCTGGATTGATCTAGTCATTTTAGGTTTCCCTTTGCAGTATGAAGCCAATGTTAACTCTAAACTATTGTTAACCATGCCCTACTGTATAGATGGAATAGTTTTCACCAAAAAGCGAGGGGGAAGTTTAAAAACCAAAGAATGCAATAAGGTGTTTTTTTTTATTGTGTAGGACACAAGCAATTCAACTGGTACATCAGGCTTAAACAATTAAAATCATACTACTATCACATAAGTACCAGCAAGAATAATAATAGTGCTTATCTCTTCAAATGAGCTTTAGTACAGGTCAAGAACATTTAGTCTTTCATTTTAAATGACTTCTTTAAAAAAAGGCAAAAGGTCCATGCCCATACCTCTTAGCTTCTAGTAACCTCAGCCTCAAGCCAAATACGCTGTATTATGGAATTAATTAAATCTGTCTAAACAGAACACTGTATTAAAGTTATAGGAAAAATTCCTAGTCCTTTAGGGTTTACAGTTAGATAGCAAGTTCCTTAGTTGGTGCAGCTGTGGAAGCCTAAGCCACCTTTCTGCATCCTCTCAATTGTTGCATTTCTTTTTTGTTGTGTATGTTTTGGGTAAATTTTGTGAACCAAATCATCATCATTCTTCTCCACCTTCCTTTCTCCTGCACCAGGCATCTTCAACTGAAATGGCTTATAAACATTTGTTGTTGTTCAAACCAGTTTCCTGACTAGTTTAACCTTTTGCTCACATTATTTCTGTGTGCCACTGGCAGCCACTGCCTTCATATATGTGAACAAGCATTCAAAGTGCCAGCAGCTGCTAGCCTGAGATGAAGTGTGTCCTCAAGAAATTACCAACAATGTATTTTGTCCTGTTTGGCTAAAATGAGTTTCCCTTTGATGGCTAGTAGTTTGGATGTCAACATTGCTAGAGGTGGTCAAAAATGTTCCAACCGGAGAGAGAGAGAGCGTGTGAAAACTGAAACTCTGTGTCAGGGTCAGTTTCAACGAATCTCCTAATTAAAAAAAACATACTGGGGAAAAAAGGGTTTTCAAAATTCTTGAAACATCCTGTTCTGATGCTTTTAAAACAAAGTCTTGATTTTTCATTTAGAAAGTGTAGTTAATTTGTACTAAAAAAAAAACTAAAATGAAACATTTTGAAATTATCAAAATTAAATGTTTAGATTGACCAGCTCTAAATATTTTTGGATTGTTTGTGAAAATTTTCATGATTTTGACTTTTGTCCTAATTCAGTATGGGAAATTAAAAAATAACAACAACACTCTAATTCTTGTGGAATGGGAAATCAGTTTCTCACATATATCTTAACATTTTTGCTATTTATCAAAGGTATCCATTGCCATGCTATGTAAGAACTGAACACAGAAGCATAAACATGGCTTATTGTTTGTGACTGGCTTAACATCATGGTCTTGACAGAAGTGGTACACAGTCCTTGAGCGGACTGCCTGCCCGTGGGTAAATTTAATGTAGCATGCATAGTTCTGAAGTAATCTGAAATGAATAGGCTGTGGGTGTTTCCAAAAACACAAAGTGAAATACTCAATTGACTGTTATCTATAACTAAACAATTGCAATTATAATAGCCCTTCTGGTATGTGATTGTTTTTGATTGTTTTTTCTCTTCCTGTTATCTAACTTTTTCCCCTCAAATCTGCTTATTTTCACTCCAATAAGATGGTAGCAAATGTTTGAACTTGTCTTATTTTCAGCTTCTATGTTTGATGTACCCATTGGGTGCACTTTTCAAATGAAAAAATAAAAAATTCTGTGATGAAGTCCTGGCCCCACTGAAATCAATGGCAACACCTCCATTGACTTCATTGTGGACAGGATCTCACCATAGTGTTTAAAACTTACTTTATATCCTAATCATGCAAAAATTTATGAAGTGAGCTGTAGCTCACAAAAGCTCATGCTCAAATAAATTGGTTAGTCTCTAAGGTGCCACAAGTACTCCTTTTCTTTTTGCGAATACAGACTAACACAGCTGTTACTCTGAAACCATTTATATATACAGTTATCTTAATTCATGTGAGTACTCCCATTGATATCAATGGTTCACATGCATGTATGTAAACAAAGTTTCCAGTACTATGGCCAAAATTGGTATGTAAATATTCTTTTTATATTCAGTTTTGCTTTTGCTGGCTGGATTTTTCTTCTTTTATCAGACTTTTTTTTTATTAGTTTCTTTTAAGTAGATACTAGAATATAAAAAGGTGGCACTTCAAAGAAGATATTGTGGTAAATATATTCATAGTAAAAATGTATGTTTAATTCACTATATTTTGATATTACAGTAATTTGCCAGGTCTTGTATAGTTTACATAGTAACATTTATTAATCAGCTCTTTTATGTTGGTACTTAAGAGAAAATGCATGCAGAAGAAAACTAATCTTTCCTTATTTGGTGGCAGCCTAATATTACTGTTCATTTTTCTAAAGTCAATACAACTCTTTTGTCTAAGAATCTTAGCTATTTACACCATAGTCATTCAGATATGAGAAAGCTGTAAACAAATAGTGAATGGTTTGAATAATTCAGATTCTATACTTATAAAGTTGTCCATCGCAGTAGTTCATGCTTCATGGACTAAGAAAATGGAAGGAAAAAAGATTGCTCTAACAGCAGCAGCTGAAAGTAACTGAGGCTTTGGAAACATGTTTGTCTGAATCTTCAGAAATTATGATTAAAATGTTATGGAATAATTTATCATAGCCTCATTAATACAAAATAAGCCTACAGTGCTTGATGTAATGACTAGAAGTGCTGCAGACATTGGAGATGTAAGGTTCCCAACTCTTCATTAACAATCAGAGGTGAGGGTAGGGTTGGATTTCAAACCCACATTTCTGACATGTTTTCTTTTCATGTTAAGAGCTGTTTCTCCTATAATGAAATTGCACACCTCCAGTTCACTGGGGATATATAATCACTTCTGAGAGGATGGATGAATGCAGGTGGGGCATAAACAAACATTTCTGAGAAGCATTGGGTGGTGGTGTCATATCACGGAGTAGATTATGCAAGTGTAATTAAAACTCTATGCATCTAATTAATACAATACATATTAAAATAATATCACTACAATGTAGATGGAAGAATGTAATAAAGGGCCTAATACATAAGTCCTGATGTAACTTTTTTTCTCTCTTCTTCTCTGATGTTCACCCCAAAAAACTTATTCCTGTAATTACAGCTGCTATTTCTACTTGGTCTGAGTTGATATGGACACATTCTCAGATAAGGTGGTAGTATAGAGGCTTGTGTGACTGGAGACAAATGGTTGCTATTTCAGCACACTACAGGGAGTACAGAAAATTATTAATCATTCTCAGTAGCTGTTTTGAAGCACCGTGGAAGTTTTTATTAAGGGCAGGCATTCCTGTATGTACACACATACCCCTTTTCAAGAACTTCAGGCTTCTAACTATTAGTAGTGGATTCTTTTGGGGTACAAACCTGGCAGCGATTTTGAGCACCAGTCAGATCCAGCCTACCCTACCACTGAAAGGAGCAGTTAGAGCTGCCAGAGATAACACAGACTGAATCTGTGGGTTGGATTTCATTACAGTTTCCTGTAATTTTACAGGTTAGTTGAACCTTCTCGTTCTGCAGCAGTTTTATGCTAAGGTTTCTGTACAATCCTTAGTCCCAAAAAGGAAAATAATTATTTTATAGCAATGGCTTATAGTTAAGGGAATAAGGAAATTTTCTACTTGCCTAAAAGGCTGCTACCTTACTCTTTTCATTCTGATAAGCAAGCTTAGAATTAAGTAAAGAGGGCAGATGTATTTGTGTGAATATATATATATTTTTGAGAGCACCAATCAGATCCAGGCCAGCCCTGCAGAGAGATGATAAGCTATCAGGGGTAACCCTGACTGAGTCTGTGGGTTGGATCTCAATACAGTTTCCTATAATTTACAGACTTCAGTGGGATTGAGACAGGGAAAACACCATAAAGGAGGAATTGTAGACTTAAGGGCAGTTTTGTGTGTGACTTGTACTATATCAATCAAAGTCACTGTATGAACCTAACACCGACAGTAACTGTGAGGTTTTTCTTATTGGAAGCTATGTATGTGTTCAGTATCATGGATGCTGAAATAATTGGCTAGATGGTACAACTAAATGGTATTATTTTAAAAACTATATAAAACCAGAATGAGCATACTTGAAAGCAGAAGATCAACGATTGTATGAAGTCCCAATCTCTATACTTATTTTGTGAGGTTTCAGAAATATATAATTTAAAATTAGGGTTTATGCCCGGCATTATATTTTTCATTTTAAAGGAATATAATACATCTCTGGTTAGTTGATATTAGTCAAGCTAGGGTGCTGTAACAACAGTTTATCTTTGGAGTGTTATTCATTAAAATGGAATTTTGAAATTGCTCTGTGTGTGTGTGTGTGTAAGTAATTGTCTTATGGCAGAGACTGACACTGGATCCCTAAGAAGAAAAAGAAAGTGAATCCTATTATAATTTCCACTTTTAGTATTTAGAGGGTTCCTATAGAAAATCCAGCTGTAGTCTTTCACCAGAATGAATTTACGGTCTGTGCAAATACCTGAAGTCCTATAGAGGAGTTCTGTAGCACAAAATTGGTAAGTAAATCAACCTACCTCCTTTATATGTAGGTTATATGTAGGTTGAGTAAAACTCATCAAACTCCTTAACTGAGGAATAGGCCTGGGTGTTCATTTTTCATAAGGAATAATTTGAAGTTATATACAGTACTGGAAACTAAGCTATCAAAGAAGGAGGTCCACTACATAAATTGATAGTGATGATTTGCTTTTGTCATATTTTTCTGAGACTTTTTATGGTATTAAAAATAATGAAAATGAGACACTAAAAAATTGAGATGTGTGAAACCTAACACTTATTGTCCTCATTCCTATCTGATGAGTGGTTATATAGTATTCTCACCAAATATACTATCTGTGAGTTGAAGGATGGTAATGTGGTACAGTAGATAGATAACTGGGCTGAGGCTCAGGAAACCTAGTGTGAAATCCTATCCTCATTGAAGTAAATGGCAAAGCTCCCACGGACTTCAGTAGGGCCAGGATTTCTATTCCCAGCTGTGTCTGTCAGGTTAGAGGAAAAGAGTGGTGACCATCTATAAAATGGGATAATAATACCTTGCTTAGAAAGGCACTTGGAGATCTCTGGGTGAAAACAGCTATATAGGCCACCAGTGGAATGATGGGATTTTTGCCATTGATTTCCAAGAGAGCAGGATAAGAACTACATTTTCTTTGCCATTACTATCATTATTATAACAATACATCACTGAAAGGCACAGAGAAAAGCAGCCCATAACTGTCATCTTGTGACACACAATTTGCTGAGGCGTAAAACCTCAGATTGGGTGAAAGTATTTTGTAAACTACTCACTTTGTTTTTAAAATATTGCTTGGATGCATCTCCTTGCAATCATTTCCAGACCTCTTCCATGCACCTGAACCTTGGAAGTATTTTCCTTTCCCTTGGTCCCACTCTGTTCTTTACAACTGTTTAGTTTTTGGAATACCCTTTGTTAGTAATTTAGTCTTAAATTATTGCTGCACAGCAAAAAGGTTAGTTCTTAATCTGAAATCATTGTGGCAAATCCACAACAATTCTAAGTATATATTTTTTCTGAGTAATTATTTTCTACAATGATTTCTGATCTCAACTGTCTATTATGCCTCATTTACTGTAAATTACTGCTTTGGGTGTGATATGGATATTTCAAAGAGAAATATATCTGACAATAGCTATTATATTTGTTGGTATTTGACATGCTGACAGGACTAGCTTAGGGAGTCTTCCCCATCTCACAGCTGCAGTATTTCATAATGAGGCTGCAGATTTTTGAGCTCAAGGAAAGAACAAATATTTAGGTGTGCTGTGGCTTCTGTCTTGTCGTCCCAGTTTGCAAGCTAGCAATAATGATCATTCAAAAGTCACTTGAGGAATTAGAAGGAAAAACTGAGGGAATCTTAACAAAAGATTCCAAACTCCCAGATCTCTACAGCCATAAACATTCCTCTTTTTAGGCTGACAATAAATAGGGGAAGAGGAACTTTTCTTGTCTTGACTCTGAGACAAAAGCTTTTCCCCAGGTTTTGTCTGAATATTGTGAGGGGATGGCAGAGTGAATGAGTGTCTAAGTAGTTCAGAAAACATTGCCATGGCAGAGTC
Organism: Lepidochelys olivacea; assembly: GCF_965140295.1. Classification (NCBI taxonomy): domain Eukaryota; kingdom Metazoa; phylum Chordata; order Testudines; family Cheloniidae; genus Lepidochelys; species Lepidochelys olivacea. Next base: position 276,042,836 of record NC_140411.1, read on the forward strand.
TGTCCTTGTGGAGTTTTCAGTATGTATTTTTGACATACTGATTTGTTTCACTGTATATTAACAATTCATTGGATGACCTCCCCATATTGTAACTGTTATAAACTACTTTTTGGAGCAATACAGTAGAACAGTGGTACACAGTTCCACTGTCCCTGAGGTTGAAGTCCTAGAGGAAGAGGTGTTCTTTTGGTATCCTGGTTCATAATGAATGAAGGTATTGTAAATAAGGCTTAAAAAAATCCTTATTTTTAGAAGTTATCCTACTTTAGCGTCCAAATTGATTTGAGGATTTGACAAATAGCTATTACTTTTTGAGTTCATTTCTTTTGAATTTTTCTTGGGATTTTCAATAGTGATTAATGATTTTGTTGGATACCCAACTAGAGACTTTGTAGAGTCATAAATTCCAGAAAGGGCTGAGCGCTGCCCTCAGCAAATCAGGCCCCTTTTTGTTGTCTCAAGTTGGGTACCCAAAATCTCTAGTCATTTATGAAAATCTTGTCCTTTGGTCTTTCATTATGAAATTTTTAAATCAAGAAATTTATATTGATAGTTTTGACTTTTATCAATTATCAAAGAAAAAAATCCAGCTGTTTTAAAATGTTCTTAAAAATGAAAGACAATAATTGTTGTTGCCATTTATCCACCTTTTTTCCCCTTCCTTGTCACTAGTAAACAACCAGTGGCTATTAGAGATTAAGTGATTAGCTCCAATGTTTATGCTAAGGTTTGTAGTCTTTCAGATTATTACAAAAGTGCATTAAAATTAAGTGGTTATGCAGGATAAGATGGTGAATTGTCAGTTTTTTCATGGTCATAAATATAAAGGGAAGGGTAAACCCCTTTGAAATGCCTCCTGGCCAGGGGAAAGCTCCTCTCACCTGTAAAGGGTTAAGAAGCTAAAGGTAACCTCGCTGGCACCTGACCAAAATGACCAATGAGGAGACAAGATACTTTCAAAAGCTGGGAGGAGGGAGAGAAACAAAGGGGTCTGTGTGTCTGTCTATATGCTGGTCTTTGTCGGGGATAGACCAGGAATGGAGTCTTAGAACTTTTAGTAAGTAATCTAGCTAGGTATGTGTTAGATTATGATTTCTTTAAATGGCTGAGAAAAGAATTGTGCTGAATAGAATAACTATTTCTGTCTGTGTATCTTTTTTGTAACTTAAGGTTTTGCCTAGAGGGGTTCTCTATGTTTTTGAATCTAATTACCCTGTAAGATATCTACCATCCTGATTTTACAGGGGGGATTTCTTTATTTCTATTTACTTCTATTTTCCTTAAAAGTCTTCTTGTAAGAAAACTGAATGCTTTTTCATTGTTCTCAGATCCACGGGTTTGGGTCTGTGGTCACCTATGCAAATTGGTGAGGCTTTTTATCCAACATTTCCCAGGAAAGGGGGGGTGCAAGTGTTGGGAGGATTGTTCATTGTTCTTAAGATCCAAGGGTCTGGGTGTGTAGTCACCTAGGCAAATTGGTGAGGATTTTACCAAACCTTGTCCAGGAAGTGGGGTGCAAGGTTTTGGGAAGTATTTTGGGGGGAAGGACGCGTCCAAACAGCTCTTCCCCAGTAACCAGTATTAGTTTGGTGGTGGTAGCGGCCAGTCCAAGGACAACGGGTGGAATATTTTGTACCTTGGGGAAGTTTTGACCTAAGCTGGTAAAGATAAGCTTAGGAGGTTTTTCATGCAGGTCCCCACATCTCTACCCTAGAGTTCAGAGTGGGGGAGGAACCTTGACACATGGAAGGAAGAGTGTTCAATTTTTAAGGCTAGAAGGATATAACTACTTGTCTTATGCTGCTCTCCTCCACTGTTGATTAGTAATACCATACAGAGCCACTGTAGTTAAAGTACCTTATTTCTAAATTTGCTCAGCCTGTGTTGCACTGAAAACACAAAATCAATGTGCTTTCAGTATGTAAATATTTCCAAGGTTCTGGCTGTATCATGAGGCTCCAGGCAGATTTCCCAGCAGGGCCCAGGACCTGGAGGCCCCCCACTGCAGGCTGTGGCAAATCAAGGATAGATATGTTGATCCAGGAATCTAAGCCTGAAACCACCAACATCTGACACTTTTGATCTATCTGTGGAGTCACCACTGCTGAAATAGAGTTAAGCATAGGTGGTAGGGAGTCAGTGATTTCCCATAATACATAGCATGGCAACACACTAACTTTAAACCTGGAGAGACCAAATGTCAGGGAGGCAACGTGTGTCAGCACTTGCAGTAAAGTGGTCTCTCTGAAGGGGTGCATATGGCTGTCTGAGTGAGGGGAAGGGTTGGGCAATGGGCTTCTATGTGACAGTGTCTGGGGCACTGTATGTGAAGAGGAAGAGGGAGGAGTGGGAGTGGGAGTGTGGGTTAGCCATGGGAGGAGTAAATGGGTGAATGATGCATGCATAGGAGGAGACTGAGGGAAATGGAGTTAAGAAGGCAAAGTATGAGTCAGAAGGGAGGAACATAAGACTTAGGATGCAAGCCTGTTAGGACAGAGACATCTTTTAGTTCTGTGTTTATACAGTGCCTCACACATTGGGGTCCTGATCCATGACAAGGGGTCCTAGGCACTAATGCAATACAAATAACATCAAAGAGTGATGTGAGAGAATTAAAAAGAAAGTAAATGGGTGGAGAGAAAGGAACAGGAAAGGGATGATAGGGAGTGATTCATGATGGAAACTAGGTGGAAGGAAAAATGAAAATTATAGGGGACAAGAGGAGAGAAGAATATGGGATTGTGGGGGAGGAAGAGAAGAAAATTGGACTTATTAAAATGCACATGGAAACAGAAAAGTTGAGATGCCATTTGTACCAGAAGCAAAGGAAACATGTAGCAAAGGAACAGAAAAGGGAAAGAGGAGGAATAAAAGAGAGACACGCATTGAACCAGATCCTAACCTGGTATAAAATAGGGTAGCTCTATAGGCCTAAATGGAGATGAACAAATGTGCACCAGCTAATCTCTACTGAAGCCAGCATGACTATGCCAGTTTCCACCAGCAAATATACAAATTAGCCTTCCCTAAGAGCAACCTAAAAGGATCCTCTTTGCACTTTTCCATTAAAACCTTTGCCCAATGTATTCATCTGTATATGCCCTATATAAGACAGCCCATCACCAGCCCACAACAAATTATTATTCCTTTTAAACTGCAGTGTTAAAAATGGAAAGAACTGTCTCTTCTGGGAAAATAGTCTTGAAATATTTAGACTGCTCTGGAATACGAAATGAAAATGGTCTCTAATGATAAAGAATCTTTCTTGAGGGGCAATAGAGAAGCTAATCCAATTTAAACTGATAAGTGTAGTCAGTACTTTTATGCATAAACTGCAACATTATCAATATTTCTTTTAAAAGGAATAAAATTATGAGAGGAGCATAATTATAATCCTTTGAGAATCCAGACCCAGCCCTGCTGTGAGATAAATCACTTTTTGAAGAAAAATATCAAATTCATCCTCATTAGCTTGCTCTATGTAATGTGTGTACAGTAGTAAAATATATCATTTAAGTAAAAATCTGTTCCTGGCAGACTGACAAAAGTAATTTAAAAACTATCTCAGCCATGGTAAGCAGAAATGTTTTATCCAAACACAGTTTAGAAGATAGGGGTTGTGAGTGCTGTATTATAGATTTAAAGAGCTGTATTAATACAGTAATCAGTAATATTAGTGGTAATAAACAGATAGCACCATTGGCAGCTGTGGTGTTAGCTCAAGCAGTAAAGAATCATGCATTAAGATCTAGAGGTCCCAGGTTCTATCTCTGCTGCTAACAGCCCACTTAGAGGCATCGGTGTTACATATGGAAGTCCCAGTGAATATTGAGGTAAGAGTTTCAGAATTTTAGCTCTGGCATCCAGAGGCAGACATATGTGCCTGGCCTGAGCCCCTTCAACAAGTCGTTGCATGAAGCCAGATTTCAGGATTGTGGCCTTTGTTAGTTCTATCAAGTTCTCTAGCCAGACAATGTTTCTATGATGCATTATAACAAAATTGGCCACTACTAATCTTTTTAATATTTGCACTAATGCTTTTTTGAAGCTGATTCTTTTTCTCCCAATCCTGACAACTATGTGGTGTATCTGAACTGCAGTATGGGCATAAAACTTACATTTAATTAGAAAGTAAGGTTTGCCTGAAATTATAAAAGGAAAGTAAATTCAACTCTATGTAAGAAGTTATTTTCTAAGGTAGGAAGAGTCAGTGGGGAAGTCTGTTTGAAATATACATAGATAATGTATAATAGCATGGGAAATAAATTAAGGAAAATGGAACAATTGTATGTACTTTAGTATATGCTATAACAGAAAACAAGTAAATTGAGGTTTTTTTTGTATGTAGATATTATAGGAAACATTCCCTTCATTGGCAGGAAGATGGACTGGATGGTCTGATGGCTATGATTCTAATATACTGAATAGACTTGAAGATGTGTATTGTAAACCTATGACATGTTTACATCAATCTTTATGTGAATTATAGTTGAGCTTGTTTCTATGCACATTACATGTTCTCACTGGGAAAAATGTCTCACTTAGACCTCTCACAGGGAGACCAAAAGATGCACAGATCAGACTGCTGCTAAGAGTTCCTGGTATGTGTGGTACCATGTACAGTCTGAAAATATTCTGTAACTTCAAAAGACAGTCCCAGGTTAAGGATCTTATTGCAGATGCCATGTTTAGTCTGTAAATCTTTAATCAACTTTGTTTTTTGTTTTCATCTTATTCTGTAAATTGCTAATATTTAATAAAAATAAACCTATGTTAAGGTTGCACAGTTAATTATGCAAGTTGGACAGTGGCAAAGTTCAGGTTGCAGACAACTATAACTGTTCCCACTTTCATAGATTCCAAGGCCATTGTGATCATGTAGTTTGACCTCCATTATAGAATAGGCCAAGATAATTCCTAGAACATATCTTTTTAGAAAAACAGCCAGTCTTGATTTAAAAACTGTTGGAGAATCCACCATGATCCTTGGTAAGTTGTTCCACTGGTTCATTACCCTGACTGCTAAACATGTATGCCTTATTTCCAGTCTGAATTTGTCTAGCATCAACTTCCAGCCATTGGGTCATGTTATACCTTTCTCTGCTGGATTGAAGAGCCCATCATTATATATTTGTTCCCCATTTAGTACTTATATACTGTAATCACATCACCCCTTAACCTTCTATTGGTTAAACTACATAGATTGAGCTCTTTGAGTCTGTCACCATAAGGCATATCTTATAATCCTTTAATCATTTTCATGCCTCTTCTCTGAAACCTCTCCAATTTATCAACACCTTTCTTGATTTTTTTGCACCAGAACTGGACACAGTGTTCCAGCAGTGGTTGCAGTGGTAAAATAACCTTTCTATTCCTACTGGAGATTCCCCTGTTTATACATCTCAGGATTGTGTTAGCTCTTTTGGCCATAGCATCACACTGGCAGCTCATGTTCAGCTGATCGTCCACCGTGACCCAAAATCTTTTTCAGAATCATTGCTTCCTAACGTAGTCCCTCATCCTGAAAGTTTGGTCTACGTTCTTTGTTCCTAGATGAATAGATTGACATTTAGCCATATTAAAATGCATATTGTTTGCTTCCATACAGTTTACAAAGTGACCTAGATCACACTGAATCAGTGACCTGTTCTCTTCATTATTGACCACTCCTCCTGTTATAAATATAAATGGAAGGGGTTAAGAAGCTTTGATACATTACTATAAAATCCTGTAAAGGGTTAAGAAGCTTAAGTAACCTGGGTGGCATCTGACCAAAATGACCAATAAGGGGACAAGATACTTTCAAATTTGTGGGGGGAGGAAAAGGCTTTGTCTGTCTGTCTGTGTGATGCCTTTGCTGGGGACAGATCAAGAAAGCAAGTAATCCAACTCCTATAGAGTTAGTAAGTAATCTAGCTAGAAAATGCCTTAGATTTTCTTTTGTTTTTGGCTTGTGAAATTCGCTGTGCTGGAGGGAATGTGTATTTCTGTTTTTGTGTCTTTTTGTAACTTAAGGTTTTGCCTAGAGGGATTTTTTATGTTTGAATTTAACTGCCTGTAAGATTATCTTTTATTCTAATCTTACAGAGGTTTTTTTTTTTTAATCTTTTTTTGTTCTTTTAATAAAGTTCTGTTTTTTAAGAATCTGATTGGGTTTTTAGGGTTCTAAAAACTCAAGGCTGGTCTGTGCTCATTTTCTTTATTCTCAAGCCTCCCCAGGAAAGGGGGTGTAAGGCTTGGGGGGATATTTTGGAAAAAGACGTTTTCAAGTGGTCTCTTCCCTGATTCTTTGTTAAATAGCTTGGTGGTGGCAGCATACTGAATCCCAGATACAGGGAATTTTGTGTCTTGGAAAAGTTTTAACCTAAACTGGCAGAAATAAGCTGAGGGGGTCTTTCATGCAGGTCCCCACCTCTGTACCCCAGAGTTCAGAGTGGGGAAGTAACCCTGACACCTCCAATGTTTGTGTCATCTGCAAACTTATCAGTGATGATTTTGTGTTTTCTTTCCAGGTCATTGATAAAAATGTTAAATAGCATAGGGCCCAAAACAAATCCCTCTGGCACCCCACTGGAAACACACCCGCTTGATGTGATTCCCCATTTGCAATTGCACTTTGAGATCTATCCATTAGCCAATGCTTTATTTAATATGTGCCATGTTAATTTTATATTGTTCTAATTGTTTAATCAAAATGTACAGTACCAAATAAACACCATATAGAAATCTATTACATCATCAACACTGTTACCTATAGCATCCAAACCTGTAATCTCATGCAAAAAAAAGTCAAGTTAAACAGGAGACATTGTCTATAAACCCATGTTAATTTGCATTAATTATATTACCCTAATTTAAATCTTTATTAACATTTGCTAATGTTTGACAACCACACAGGCCTTTCCTTAAGGGACTGAAAGAGTTACCTATAAAAATAACATAGGCTCTGATTCAGCAATGTGTTTAAGCATGTGCCCAATTAATCACATAAGTAGTCCCCTTGACTTGGTTGAGACGACTCACGTTGCATTATAGTTTGGGACTTTCTCTAGGATGGACTAGAACTGGGCTAGAACTAGTTTTATTCTGTGCTATGAACTTTTGAGGTCATGGATGGGTGGATGAAAGCAATGCATGCGAGAAGGGATTTAAGGTATATCTACACTGCAATCAGGAGATGGGATTGCTGCAGGTGTAGGCATATCTGATCTTGCTTTGAGTGAGCTATCCTGCTAAAAATAGCAATATAGCCACTACAGCAAGTGTGGTGGCATGGCTTAGCTTCCAAAGTACATATCTAGGGTTCTTGGAGGGACTATATTCAGGCAGCTAGCCAGTGCCATGGCTGCAGCACTATTTTTAGCAAGCTTGCTTGGGTATGCCAATGTGTGCTGCAAAATAGACATACCATTTGTGAATAACCTGCATGAAAAGGGAGGGAATGTATAAGCAGTAATGTATAAGTACCAAAGCTTTCCCCCATGTGGCTCCTGTATTAAAATAAATAAGTTAAAGCTAAATAAGTACAGGGTTAAAAGAGAAAAAACGGGCAGGAAGAGTGACTGATTTCTAATACTCACTTGAGAAAGGCCCTGATTCGCCAGTCACTATGGGGTTACTGCTTTTAGCCAGGCATCTGCCAGGGGTCTAAATATCAAAGCACTTAAGCATGTGTTTAACTGTAAGACTTGGTCTTAAAAGAGCAAAAATATCATTTTTAGGATTAATACCATTTTTAGATGTTAGCTGTTCTTGATACTCCTTTCAAGTTATAGTCTCTGGTTCTATGCTTTAAACAGGCTTGTTCAGGCTCAATTTCTGGTGTATCACAATACATTTTAAAAACGTTTGAAAGGTACTATATAAATGCCAAACTATCACTATTATTGTTTAGCTTTGTTTTTAGTATAAATTTGCAGACATATGATACTCTTAAATCTAGAGGGTGTTTGAGTGCAGAATTGTCCCAAAACTTGACTAGAGTAACAATATACTCTTGTAATTTTAAACAACTAAATTACAGTTGTGTTAAATAACCACTTAACTTGCATTATGGTCTCCCCAAGCTGTCCATCCACTGCGTTCAATGTTCAGTCTTCACATTATGGAATATAAATTGATTTTCCCTTTTTTAAAAGCCATATGTTTGCCATGTCATTGCAATATAATAGCTCATCCTATCTCAATCTACAACAAGTCAACACTATACTCAATATATGCACTAGTTAGCCCTGAAATTCAATTGTTTTTGGTTGCTCTCCTTTCATTGCATCTGATGGTCTCTTCTCATTGAACAATAGATCCTCCTTGCACAATGTGTCTTCACAGAGATCCTCTCTTTGCAGCTTGACATCCTACTCTGTTGCCCATTGAGTAATATATTTCTGTTCAGGGCTTCACTGATTATTTTACCTTTGCTTTTCCTTTTGATGCAGTTTTCTTGCTCTCCTTCTGTCCCTTACATGGAGTTAGCTGGTACCAGCATCTGGTTTAGAGGTTAAAAGACACATGAATGAATGGATATGTTGTCTTAACAATTGACTTGGGAGAGGTTATGGAAAATATTTTTCTTTCCTTAAATAAACCACATGGCTTACAACACTCAAAATTTCTTTTTGCACCCATGGCCCCTTCTCTGCTATCTGGAAGAGATACAATAAAACTCAAAGGAGACTTGATGACACTAGTACAACCTTAATCTAATATACATTTTCTAAATAACTAAAAATACATAAAATACTTTCTAAACTGAATAAACAATGTCCAACAAATTTCTCCAAAAGGCTGATGCATAATTTAAGGCTGCCTGAGGGAAGCTTCAATTGGTGCTGTGGCAATTTGTTCGTATTTTCCTGACTGTTTGTATCACAAAATGAATCAGAAAATGAAATCTGACTTTGTTTAGTGTAGCAAGTTTTTATATTTGTACTGGCTACTGGTGATATGCAGAATGTGGCTAGTATATGATAAATATCTAATAAAGTCTAACCACGAAAGCATTTCAAGACTTTGCAGTAAGGAGCAAGATGTAAATACTTCAGTGATGTGTGGTAATGAAAAACATGAAATGTTTTAAAAGTATGAATGTTCATTGGACTGACCAACAGGATGACAAGGAAATCTCTCTAGAGGCTTCCCAAAGCCCTACAAACAACATCAGCTTAAGGTCCCTCCTATACTCAAACAGCAAGTAGGTAGTACAAAAATTATCCAGCATCCTACACCATTATTCCTGGCTTATGTTTACCTTCACGGTTGCAGGAACCACTTTTATGATCTTTGTAAATCATACTAAGAAAGATAAGGCTGATAGTATTGCACCAGAGACAAAGGGACAAAGCTACTTTACTTACCTGCCAGTGGGCAGCTAAATCCATGGTTCCTGCTTCGCAGAGGATGGTAATGATACCTAAAACTGTTTGTTACACAAGCCTTTATTAGAATGGTCATACTTTCGGTTTGAATTAGTATTGATTGATTGATTTATTGGTGTGATCATGAACACTGACAGATTAGGAGTCCTGGCTACAGCCATATACAACTTTGCCAATGTGCTTCAGTCCATTCTTGTGCAGCACCTCTACTATTCCAACACCAAGGCCTCTTAGAACAGAGACTGCCGCTTGTTCCAAATTGTGCAGTGTGATGGAATGATGATTAACCGTTGGGTTCATGATGACCCCACAGAGGTCTCTGATCTGTGTTTTATTATAAATGATTAAACTCGGGTGTCCAAACACAGACTGATGAATCAATCCGGTGAACGCCCTGTCCCTCAGAGTTGACTTCTTGAACACTCAAATTGACAGTAGATTTTGAAACTTTTTAAATACATTTCTAGGCATTTTCAGGGCCTGGGCATCACCCATTATTTATAACTGTCTCAGTAGCGGCAGTATCCTTGGACTGTGGTGTGTATATATAACTCATGTCATCTTTTATTTCCTGTTAATAGTTTTCATCTCTTCATTTTCTAGCTGAGAGAAGAGTTTTTAATGTGCTGAAGAAACACTGAAAGACAGGGAAACAGTGAGGTCTTTACAGATGTAAATCAGAATGTAAATGGCCAAGCATGTAGGCGCGAGAGAGAGTGTAGATTTTTGTGTAACTCTGTGGTCAACTAGAAAACCTAAACTTCTTCAGCTTCAGCCACTTCTAGTATCTGCTTTTTAGTTGGGAACGCAACATTTCCCCCCCATTGTTTACAGTGGAAAATATAATCAGGAAGTAATTCTTCTCATAAATATTTCTATTAGATGACAGGAGTGTTGCAAGAATCATTACTCCTGTTTCCATTCCTATGCTCTTCTCAGCACTTGTAAGCAATCCTATAGCATGATTCAGCTTTGATTTACTGTATTAAACTTCAAGTAGATTCTATATTTTAGTTACTTGGAATACTTGAACTATTTATTTCCATTTGTTTAGGTTCAGTTTTATGATCTCAAGTGCTGTTGACATTGTCAGGTTGGTGCCACATGGTTGAAATTTAACAGCTCCATTGCTTCTGTGAAATGTACTTTTATGTGTTTGTCTTAATATGCATAAGGGTGCTCAGGAAAAGTATAGCAAACATAAAAGGGAAGCTGTATTCTGGAATTTAATGACTTTGGGAAAAAAAAAATCAAAAGTGCTTAAGTCACTTACCTACTTCAAAAATGTGACCTTTATCTCTCAATAGATACCTTTGTACATATGATTTGGCTACTGTTTATAAAACTGAAAATGTACTACACAATGGTCTCACATTTTGTTCAAAGTACTTTTCTACCCATCAGTTACTGCTGAAGGAAGACAATAATTAAGGTATTTTCTAGTGTGAAAGGGAAAAAATCTGTTTTCTGTATCTCCTTCATTTGGCTCAGATTTTAAAACTACTAGGGACCCGAAATTTCCTAAAATAATAAAAGGAACAGTGATGTAAATTAGTCTAACACGCACAATGTTGTATTCACACAATATTTTCATTTTTTTTCATATAGGTAAATTACAAATAAAAGAAGGGCATATTTGGAAGTTAGTTGTCTACTCCATATGATCTGGTAAGAGGGAGCAGTAACGGGAAAAGGACCTCATATACCAGTTTTCTTAGATAATCTGATTGAATACTACAATAAATGTGTGGAGCAGGAACAGTGGACCAGATTCTCCATGGCATGGTTACTTGTCTAGTTATTGATATTTGTGTAAAGGGAGCATACAATGTTGCATTTTGGATTTGTAATATTTTACATGCAATTTGTTCACCTTTTGTAATGTGTAAATGATTACATCAAGTACAGGATGGTGATGTATCTATCTGAGCATCTATATTTAAATTGTGTGTATGTGCTCGATTACATTTTTTTTTTTTGCTCCTGAGATGTAACTTCCATGAAAAACAATTTATACATAGTAACTTATTCAAAATGCATGAATGTTACTTTGCACTGCATTATGCTCCATATAGATAAGCAGTGGTGAATCTCTTGAATGTGCTTGTTTTGGGTGCATTCTATTATTTTATCATAAAGTGTTGATGAAGACTCAAATTGTATTATGCCCCAGAACTATTGAAGGAGCTACTATAACCCTTTGGGAACCAGAAAAATGTGTCTTATTTCTAGAAGATTTATGTTGAAATTCTGCAGTGTAAAGTGCACAAGGCCTTCTTTGCTCGTTCCATCTCTGCTTTTGGGCTTTAAACCTCAAAATGCTTCAAGAAAAGGTTTAAGTACTTTGATGGAGTAATACTGAGTTTCAGGAAACAGTAAATGTCTGCATTGGCCTGTTTTACATGAAGACTCATGTAAAAACATGTTTGAAAACTCGTGGCGAACGAGGGAAGTCCCGGATGACTGGAAAAAGGCTAATGTAGTGCCAATCTTTAAAAAAGGGAACAAGGAGGATCCTGGGAACTACAGGCCAGTCAGCCTCACCTCAGTCCCTGGAAAAATCATGGAGCAGGTCCTCAAAGAATCAATCCTGAAGCACTTACATGAGAGGAAAGTGATCAGGAACAGTCAGCATGGATTCACCAAGGAAAGGTCATGCCTGACTAATCTAATCGCCTTCTATGATGAGATTACTGGTTCTGTGGATGAAGGGAAAGCAGTGGATGTATTGTTTCTTGACTTTAGCAAAGCTTTTGACATGGTCTCCCACAGTATTCTTGTCAGCAAGTTAAAGAAGTATGGGCTGGATGAATGGCCTTATAAGGTGGGTAGAAAGTTGGCTAGATTGTCGGGCTCAATGGGTAGTGATCAATGGCTCCATGTCTAGTTGGCAGCCGGTGTCAAGTGGAGTGCCCCAGGGGTCAGTCCTGGGGCCGGTTTTGTTCAATATCTTCATAAATGATCTGGAGGATGGTGTGGATTGCACTCTCAGCAAATTTGCGGATGATACTAAACTGGGAGGAGTGGTAGATATGCTGGAGGGCAGGGATAGGATACAGAGGGACCTAGACAAATTGGAGGATTGGGCCAAAAGAAATCTGATGAGGTTCAATAAGGATAAGTGCAGGGTTCTGCACTTCGGATGGAAGAACCCAATGCACAGCTACAGACTAGGGACCGAATGGCTAGGCAGCAGTTTTGCGGAAAAGGACCTAGGGGTGACAGTGGACGAGAAGCTGGATATGAGTCAGCAGTGTGCCCTTGTTGCTAAGAAGGCCAATGGCATTTTGGGATGTATAAGTAGGGGCATAGCGAGCAGATCGAGGGACGTGATCATCCCCCTCTACTAGACATTGGTGAGGCCTCATCTGGAATACTGGGTCCAGTTTTGGGCCCCACACTACAAGAAGGATGTGGATAAATTGGAGAGAGTCCAGCGAAGGGCAACAAAAATGATTAGGGGTCTGGAACACATGACTTATGAGGAGAGGCTGAGGGAGCTGGGATTGTTTAGTCTGCAGAAGAAAAGTATGAGGGGGGATTTGATAGCTGTTTTCAACTACCTGAGAGGTGTTCCAGAGAGGATGGTTCTAGACTATTCTCAGTGGTAGAAGAGGACAGGACAAGGAGTAATGGTCTCAAATTGCAGTGGGGGAGGTTTAGGTTGGATATTAGGAAAAACTTTTTCACTAGGAGGGTGGTGAAACACTGGAATGCGTTACCTAGGGAGGTGGTAGACTCTCCTTCCTTAGAAGTTTTTAAGGTCAGGCTTGACAAATCCCTGCTTGGGATGATTTAATTGGGGATTGGTCCTGCTTTGAGCAGGGGGTTGGACTAGATGACCTCCTGAGGTCCCTTCCAACCCTGATATTCTATGATTCTAAGAAAAAGAGCAAAATGCTAGTAGAATTAATTCAGAGATTAGAGCCCCTAAGCAATAAAAAATGTTGCTTGTAGTAGTGGTTGTAGTATGCTCTAAAGACATTATAGGTCTCCATTCAGTATAGGCCAGCATCTGTGTTGCGTGGGTAGTTGCCACATATTCTGCTGTTTTTGTAACTATTCTGAGTAGCAACTCATGGTCTGGCACATGGGGAGAGGTGAAAACTTGCTGACAGTATATTTGTGATTCCTGCATTTAAATTCTCCCTGGGCATCAAACTTCAGTCTGTTGACTGCAGCCGAGACTTAGCATACAGTCTTGATGAATGGCTAGTCAAACTTTCATAGTAAAGTGAAAGAAAACGTAAAAACCAAAAACCCATCTCCACCATAAATTCTTCACAAAATAGAATATACTATGAAATCTGCCAGTGATGGTGTGAAATATAATTTGATATGGAAGAGATTCAATTGTTCAGCATTCCAGTTCATCTTGAGAGTATGATATATGTTATCCATTGGTTCTACTGTACAAAATAGTGGCTTTAAAGTGATCATATATGACCTCTAATGAGGAGATAAGAATTTCAGCTATCACTGTTGAGGTGAAGATCAGGCTTTGGCTGGATCAAGACTGAATTACTTGTTACTATTAGAGAGAAGTCATTTTGCAGTATGTCAAGGTTAAAGCAGCTTACATGACAGCTTCCTATTATGGCTGATGTGTAAGCACAGCAAAATTTCTACTCCTTTCCAATCTTTCTTTGTAAGTTTACCACTTGAAAATATGAAGCCCAGAGATGGCGTGCAGTCCAGCTACTTGATTACTGTAGTTACATGCAGATACTCTCTAAAGCAGCTTCTTTACCAGTGAAGATTATATACACCAGATGGGGAATTCCTATTCTTATTCTTCAGGGGCCTCCGTGCATTCCCACATAAGGTCTAACACTTCAAGATCAAGCTTTGGAACTGAATAAGAAAGCAATAAGCTCCGGGGTGCAGCAGTGCTCTTATGCTAGGATATGATTGTTTCTGACTATATAAAGGAGCACAACTCCACCCTGTCAGAAGTAAGGTCCTACAACTGTGCCTGCTCAGCTGATGTCCTAACAAGTCAGCTTGGCTGCCTGATGGACTTCCCTGCCTAACTGGCTGGAAAGCTAGCAGGTTGGTTCTTAAGCCCAGCAGCAGCGGTAGATCACTGGGTGTTCAACATGTGTGGACTCTCCATCTCCCTTGGTCATCTCTCTAAGCTCTGTTCCTGCTTTGCTCCTCCATGGCTGCAGCCCAGACACTGCCCTGCACCCAGTCCTGCTCCTGCCTCAGAACCAGCCCTGCTCCTGCCTTCCCTAACTCCTGGTAATCCAGTCCTGACTCCAACTCTGTGACCGGTCCGCTGGGTGACATCCTCCTCAACTACTTCAGTTACTTTACTGCCACCACAGAACGCTAAATGGAACTACCTCCCAGGAGCTGTGAGTTAGTTAGCCTCTGGTATTATTATTTAGTTACTTAGAGTAGTTGGGGCTTGCTTTGTATTATTCCCAAAGCTATGTTGGGTCCTGAACTCCATAGAAATTCAGAAGGTGTGTGACCTGATAAGCCATCTTTCCAGAGATAGATGCACATCTTTGGCACCTAGCATGTCTGAGAGAGGCTCCTGTTATGTCTCAGTGTGTAATTCACCATGCCTTCTCTCCTTAAAGGATAAGACAGACAGTTAAGACTGCAGGCAAATGTGGCTTCTTTGAGCTTTCAGCCAGACCGTTCTAACACTTCAGAAGTTATGAGGCCTTCTGTAAAGGGACCTGAGATAGATCTTGCCACCCCAGCTTCAATGCTGCCCTTGATGTTGACATCCCTGAGGCAAACATTTATGGGTGCTGAGCTTCCTGCTTGGCACAGTCCAGCATAGCAGACTCCAACAAATCAGACTGCTCTGCCACAGAGGTCTTTGTCAGTACCATAGTCTTCCTTGGTGCCCTTACTGGTTGACACCACCAGTAAGAGTCATGCTTCCACATCTTCTCATGGCTCTGTTCCAGGGAAGACAAAGGAAAAAGAGGAAGCATTCTGATCCATGAAAGGAGCCAAAAGAGGAAAAGAAAAAGAGGCATAATTTTCCTTCAGCTCCATTGATGCATATCACCTGTGGAGACCCCTTACATATTTCAATGCCATTCTTGCCATGCACACCTCTCAGCTTGAAGCTGAGGCACTGAATGACTTGGACACCTCACTAGTCTACACAGCTCCAACAGAGCTGATTTCCCTTCTCATGACTGGGGGCCCTCCAAAGATTTGCACTGTGCCGCCCCTGCTTGATCTACACAGCAGTATTTGTTAATCATAAAAACTTGCAAAATCCTTGAAAAGCATGGGATCCCCTCAGAACTGACATACAAGCTCCTCTAATTGTTAATTTCCTATACACTGGAATGCACAGACATACTTGAAGAAGGAGGGATTATGTACTAGTCACTGTTTTTCTTTGAGAGTTGCCTTTGTGCATTTACACTCTACCCACCTGCCTCAGAGTTTTTTGTGTTTCAGGATTCTATAGGTTAGGGAGAAGGAACTGAGTGAGTTAGGTGGAGGGATGCTAGGGTGACCAGATGTCCCGATTTTATAGCGACAGTCCTGATTTTTGGGTCTTTTTCTGGTATAGGCTCCTATTACCCTCCACCCCCATCCCGATTTTTCACATTTGCTGTCTGGTCACCCTAAGATATGCACTCCCCTGATATAGATACATCCAATTATGTCAACCTAGCACAAGAATACTACTGCATCCCCAAGCAGACATGGCTTTATTATACAATTCTTCAGCTTGATGATCCCATAAATGATGATGGTCATTGATGATCCCATTTTCAGCTGTTAATTCCATAAAAGGGAATGCATAGAGGCAACTCATAAAGAACAACAGTTACTAGTCAATAACCCCTCTTTTCTAATTTAAACCCTGCAATTGCCACATCAGACACTAATGTTTAATTTTTTGAAGGCAATTCATGTGAGAGTAACTATTCAGAGAGCTTAAATTCATAACTTTGCTAGATAGTAAAAATCATGGACTGAACGGAGGCACTGAATTTATGACTTATTACAACAATCTATAACTAAGACTACATTTTAGTATAGGGTATTTTTAGGAAAAGTCATGGACAAGAACTGAGGCCAGAGGGAGCTGCGGGGCAGTGCCTGAGGGCAGAGGCAGCTTGCCTTGCCTAGCCATGCCTCCACCTAGGATCTGAGGGATGTCGCCGCTTCTACAGAGTGAGGTAAGTGCCGCCCAGAGCCCTCACCCTCTTCTGTGCCCCAAACCCCAGCCCTGAGCCTCCTCCCACACCCGAACTCCTGCTGCTGCTGGGGAATAGGGGTGCGGTAGCCCGAGACTGCCCCAGCAGCGGCCAGTGCGGCTGACCCAGGGGCTGCCTGATCAGCTCAGGTGGCCCCTTGGCCAGCTGCACCGGTTGCCACAGCAGTCCCGGAGGTCCCGGAAAGTCACGGAATCCGTGACCTCCCTTACAGACTCAGAGCCTTATCTATAACCCACTAACCCCTGTTTTTGTCCTAGGACTACAGGGGTGTTAACAGGCCACTTCACCTTGAAAAGTCCCTTAGAATATGTGCTAACTGTTTATGCTAAGTTATCTGTTTGATCAAGTATTTAGCTGTGAGACTCTATGGCTTTGTCTACACTACAGACCTTACAGTGGCACACCTTTACCACTCCAGCTGCGCCACTGTAAGGTCTTCCATGTAGCTGCTCTATGCTGGCAGGGGAGAGCTCTTCCACCAGCATAATGAAATCACCCCTAACAATCATCAGTAGCTATGTCTGCAGGAGTGTGTCTCCTGCCGACATACCATTGTGAACCGACAGTTGACAGTGAAACTTTTGTCAGTCAGGGTGTGGGTTTTTTCATACCCCTGAGGAAAAAAAGTTTTACCTACAAAAGTGCTAGTGTAGACAGAGTTTTAGTACCTTTCCCAGACCTAGATTTAGTTGGGGATTGGTCCTGCTTTGAGCAGGGGGTTGGACTAGATGACCTCCTGAGGTCCCTCCCAACCCTGATATTCTATGATTCTGTGACCTGAGGAAGAGCTCTGTGCAGCTCGGACACTTTTCTCTCTCACCAACAAAAGTTGGTCCAATAAAAGATATTACCTCACCCACCTTATCTCACTAGCATTCAGGACAACAGTGATTAGGTTGGACTGACCATCAGGGAGTCCAAATGCGCCTATTCAGATTAGTGTACCATACCTATTATGTAGCTTCAGGCTCTTAGTGATTAGAGACTTGAAATTTTCCATATGGTTTAGCCCAAGTCTGATTCAAGAACAGTACGATTGGGGGGGACATACGATTATTTTTTCCTTGAAGAAATTTCCCATGTAGTGTTTAGAATCAAATAGAAGTCCCATCAATGACCAGCTTAACATCAGACATACACAAAGGAATATTCCTTTAAAATGTCATTCGCACATTTGCAGTTGATGAAATGAACTGTGTAAATTGGAGCTCGGTTACTGGATTTTTTTTCTTAATTCAACATGATCCCTGCTATTTATTATATTGCACATTTTAGTATTAATAATGATGACATGTGCAGTTTATGAGCTGCCAAACTCGTCAAAATAATCTGAACTGCCCCACCCCCAAAGTATGTCTGGTGGGTGGGAGGGGACACAGGGTTACCTTTTATGTTAATGGCAATGCTTCCTGGTGTCCTCCTTATCTGTGATCTTTTAAATTGAATGTATCTGTCATTTATTACCAGCTCTATTTTAATTTCCTCTCCAGCTTACACTGCAAATAAAAGACTTCTAGCTGTTTTAAATTTTCCCCTTCTGACAGGAAGACATATCTGCATGATTAAAATGCCAGATATCTTTGTAACTGTTATCAATTACATTAATTAATAGAAATAGCAGTTGAATTTGCACAGAAAAAATGTATTATTCTAAATCTTTGTTAATGCATAGCTCTCTATAAACTACTGTTTCTCCCACATCCCAATTATTTTTCACCCATCAGTTTATGCATAATTAATATGTGCTTCTCTAACAAGTGTGCTGTGTAGTTACAATATGCCTCAATATGAAGTATAGGCCCATTGGCTTTGCATCTTTCTGCCTGAGAAGTAAAAAGGAATATTTTTTTTTCATAAAACAAATTGTGCTTATTAAGTGATTGAGTTATCTGAATGCCAAACAGACTCTTGACTATCACATATTTTCTTTTAAATTAAACTATAGACCGCTCAGCTCACATAAAAATAAGTAAGAGTCATAATATTCCAAAAGAGAACACATTAATAGGAGAAACTGAAAGAGCAGTGAAAGATGCAAGGATCTACATTGGCAGACTCCAGTGGAGGGTAAAGGCTTAGGGTGTTTCAAATATGCTTTGGATTGAAATTCTGAATCATCTTCCCATACTTTCCCTGCTCTCTGGCTCTCCTCCAGTCTTCCTGGTCCAATCTTATATTACCTCCTTCCTACCCCGAAGCCCAGCTAGTTTTTCATCCATTTTTTTCTGACTTTTCTAGGCCTTTCTGTGAGTCCTTGGACCTGCCAGTGCTTTTGCAACCTTTCTTGTACCTCCTCATTATGGCCCTATTGCCCTTCCCATCTATTCTCTGTGTTCCACTCAGCTGCATGTGAGCTCCAACAGGCAAAACAACAACACCAGAAAGGAATCCTGACCCCTGACCCTTCCAATTTTTAAATATTTTTCTATTTAATAAACCCTGCCGCCTTTTTATTTTCATAGCTTGGCAATTTATTTATCTTCACCCTATGCCTATGTCATTGGTTTATGTAAAACACTTCCCTAACTTCCATTTTTATTTTATTATAACCCACTGTTTATTTTGTTACTCCTAAAGTTGCCTAGTTTCATTTTTTTAGCTTGATTTTTTTTTAATTGTCAGTTTTCTGGAAAGGACACATAAGGACAATTTTAATGTATTGACTTTTAAAAATTAGAAATAAAAAATAGAGCCTTGCATAAGGGGTTTAAAACTAAAGTGGTAGGCTTTTTTTTCTTTTGTTGCTTGGCATCCAGAGGGTGAGAGAGACATTAAAAACTGAAACAAAAAATCTTAAATGTTTTACAAGACCTTTTCTAATTTCAGACTTTGTATGCAATGATTCTATCCAGACTGAAGGATAGAATCACCCTCTCTGATGTAAAAACTCAGAGGGAGGGGACTAAGAAGAAGGGAAATCTATTCAGGATCCCATCAGTTTTCCGCACACTAGTATGTGAGATGAGAAAGGATTCTTTTCTTCCTTTGCTTTCCACACAATGATAGTTGGCTCTGCCTCAAACCCAAAGAATCCCTGAGAACAGTGAAAGACTAGGGCCATCCATGAAGATACACTCTGATCCCCAGCAGGCTCTATCCCTTTCTCGTTGGTATAGCCACTCAAATATGACTTTTCTACCTTGGGCTCCCTTAGCCCCTGGGATCCTTTGCATCCAAAAAAAAAAAAAAAAAAGAATCTCATTAGTAAATGTAATACTTTCCTGTGGAATGTTTATGGAGCTGGTGGGAACACAAAGTGCATCATCTTAGCTAACCTCTGCTCAGCACAGGATCACTCAGTCTGCAATATCTGTCTATCTCATGAATCTTAATCTGGAGGAGGCTCTCCATGGGCTCTTGCGAATGGAGGGCAATGCGATCGGAGTGGCTGGCCTCAGGGGCATGATATTTCCCTGAATTTTTAAGGCAAGCTAGAAGTGTCCCTTTCAAAAAAGAGGTTTTGTCATGGAAATCTGACAGACCCTTAGGTGAAATGGTGCTTGGAAGGTATGGCAATAGTTTTGAACCCTATGGTTAGCAGAGTATCACATTGAATGAATATATGTATGAACCACAAGCATATAGGGACAAAATTAGAAAGGCTGGAGACATAAAGAATAACAAGAGGAAATTTTACAAATATATTAGATGCAAGAGAAAGACCAAGGACAGGGGAGGCCTGTTACTTGATGAGGAGGGAACGACAATAATAGAAAACAGAGCAATGGCCAAAGCATTAAATGCCCCCCCTTTTTTTCACCTAAAATTTTAGCAATGATCAGATGATTAACATAGTGAACATCAGTGTAAGTGGGGTCCAATCTGAGGTTAAAATAGGGGAAAAACAAGTAAAGAATTAAGTTAGATGTCTTCAAGTCGGCAGGACCCAATGAAATACATCCTAAATTACTTAAGGAACTGAAGAGATCTCTGATCCATTAGCTATTATCTTTGAGAACTCATGGAGGATGGAAAAGATCCCAGAAGACTGGGAAAAAGCAAATATAGGGTCTATCTATAGACAATGCAGGGAATTATAGGGTGGTCAGCTTAACTTCAGTACACAGAAAGATAAAGAAGCAAATCAAGCAATCTGTTTGTAAGCACCAAGAAGATAATAAAGTGATAGGTAACAGTCAACATAGATTTATCAAGAACAAATCATGTCAAACAGCCTAATATCCTTCTTTAACAGGGTAACAAGCCTTGTTGATAAGGGGAACGCAGTAGATGTGATATATCTCAATTTTGGTACTGTCTCACATGACATCATAAACAAAATAGGAAAATATAGCCCAGACTAACCTATTATAAGGTGGGTATGTAACTGATCGGAAAACCATACTCAGGTAATAGTTATCAAAGGTTCACAGTCAAGCTGTAAGGGCATATTGAGTGGGGTCCTACAGGTATCAGTGTGGGGTCTCACAGCAACCAGTCCTGGGTCCGGACAGTGAATCACAAACTCAATATGAGTCAACAATTGTTGTACAGTTTCCAAAAAAGTGAACATCATTGAGGGATGCATTATCAGGGGTGTTGTAAACAAGACACGAGAAGTAATTATTCCACTCTATCCAGCACTGATAAGTTCTCAGCTGGAGTATTGTCAATTCTGGGCATGACACTTTGGGAAAGATGTGGACATATTGGAGAAAGTCCAGAGGAGAGCAACATGAATGATTGAAAGTCCAGAAAACATGACCTATGAGGAAAGATTGGAAAAAAGATTGGTTTGTTTAGTGTGGAGAAAAGAAGACCCGGGGAGAGGGGGACATAACAGTCTTCAAGTATAGAAAATAAGGGTGATATATTGTTCTCCTTTAAGCATGGAGAACAGGACAAGAAGTAATGGGCTTAAATTGCAGCAAGGGAGATTTCACTTAGACATTACGAAAAACTTCTTGTTAAGTACTGGAACAGATTGTCTAGGGAGGTTGTGGAATCTCCTTTGTTGAAAGAAAAGGAGTACTTGTGGCACCTTAGAGACTAACCAATTTATTTGAGCATGAGCTTTCGTGAGCTACAGCTCACTTCATCGGATGCCGATGAAGTGAGCTGTAGCTCACGAAAGCTCATGCTCAAATAAATTGGTTAGTCTCTAAGGTGCCACAAGTACTCCTTTTCTTTTTTGCGAATACAGACTAACACGGCTGTTACTCTGAAACCTCTCCTTTGTTGGAGATTTTTAAGAGCAGGTTAGACAAACACCTCTCAGGGATGGTCTAGATAATACTTTGTCCTGCCTCAGTGCAGGGTACTAGACTAGATGACCCTTCAAGGTCCCTTCCAATCTTATATTTCTATGTTTGATTGTTAAATCTCTATATGTAGTAAATATCTATTAGGCTTTGACTTTGGAGTACTTAAGGCTCAGGGAATTTATCTTTTGATTGGTCACTATATAAGTCAGTCATGTGCAGGTTAATGTTTTTCTGTAATATGTCTCAATTAAATTTGCTCTTAAAAACGTAATCTGGCATTTGGAACCTTTACAATGTAGTTAGCCTATTTTAAGAGTCCAGTGACTAATATCTCAATGAACATTAAGGACAATGGGTTTCAGTAACCCCAGAAACATTCAGATTTCATGGATCTGCTAGCTATTGATTTAATTGTTTAATTACAAAGTAATTCAGTCTGAGAATATGCTATTCCATGGAAATTATTTGAGTGTAAAAGTAACATCGGACACCTTTTTCCCCCAAACTGGTTATTTTGCTCTTTGTATAGTGTTTGCTCAAGCAGTGATTAACTTTTTTTTTGTAATTAAAAGAATAACTTTGGTTGTTGTGATTTTATAATACATTCTCTTGTTAAAGGTCTAAATTAGGCCCAAATAACAAGAGAGTGTAGACTGCAGGCTGACATGCCATCTGTAAACCATACCCCTTTTAATGATGTAGTGGAACAAACAGCTTTGAAGGTAGAGTTGGGCAAGTCCCTGGCTGAGACACTATTTGTTTTTAAGACAAAGTAGAAATGATTAGTTGGTGTTTTTCTGTTATTCTTGAAAATTGAAAATTTATACACCATTAAAGTATTCTTGAGTGTACATATGCTCATTTTTACCAGTAATTACATAGCAAAATAATGGGAATTATAGTTGTCCAGAGTTTACATTAACTGACAGTTAATGGAAGTTCTGAAATTAAAGTAAGTTCTTTTGATGGTTTTTTCGTGTTAAAATTACTAGTTTTCCCTTAGGTACTTCACTTTTTGTAGATGAAATTGCATGCCTCTTGTTTTCTGAGCTATTCTTGATAATCATTCTCTTTAAAATGTTGTAGCCTTAACTTTCAGAATTATTCATCACTTACAAACAATATTCTAGTAAAGGCTACTTTTAGAAAAGATGTCAACTTTGAGGGGTGTGTTTGTGTGTGGATCTGTTATTGCATTAAGAAGCTATGGATGTACATTATGGCTTGTATATAAGTGTGCTGATATTTAAAATGAAGAAGTCGTTAACATTTCTCAGTTCTTATATTTTAATTGACCTATGTAATGGCTTTTGTAAATCTCAGGGTTCCTTTTATCCAATTGAAAGAATGTGGGGTTTTGATAGGCAGAATGTAACTATATTAAACTATGGTAAGGATGTGTTTGTGCTAAATCAATTTGTTTTAAAAGATGCAGCAATAAAGTCAGCTTTTGCCAACCATGACTACACAGTAATTTAATGTTACACACAGAATAAGAAATAACTCTGGTATCTTGGAAATAATGACGTCTTGATGAAGACCACTGTAGTCTCAAATTAGCCTTGCATGTCTAAGAAGTTGCTGATTGCCTGATATTGAAATCCATGATAATGGGACTGCTGAATTTTCTTCTCTGATTTCTCAGGAGTAAGACTTCTCCTGAAAAACTAACAATTTTTCACCTCTTAGTGAGAATTGGTGAGTGATCATCACTTTTGAAACTCAGGCCATTTAGTTAGATGCTAAATATGTACTTAAAGGAATAGTTTTTTTTTGGAAATCTTAGCTTTCATTTTTAACTTAATGTACCTTTTTGTAGGATAATTTATTGTAAATATGAAAGTAGCAGTTACATAATGTGCCTTGTTTTGTAGAAACCACAATACTTAGTTATTCTGACTCCTTTTGTTAATGTCAGTTAAACAATCTTGATATGACTATTATAATCAGCATCTCTAATATGCAGTGGCAATACATTCTACAAAGATGCACAAATGCTGAAGGCTTATCTTCTGGGACTCTTTCTAACACCAGGGATATGTAATAAGCTTTTAACAGAAAAGTTCAAAGAACAGTTACATAAAAGAATTAGCAAATCTAAGTAGCTAGAGCAGAAAATAAGTGAATTCAACCTTAAAATAATTGTTCTGTCTAATTGGAGTACAACATTTTGCAGTAAATAATGGTTTATCTTGTGCAGTACCCTACCAGCTAATTTTTGGATCATTTGTAACTTAACATGCTGCAAGGGACCAAAAAATGACAATTCAAATGAATAATTTCTGAGTTATTTGAAAGAAGAAAAAGTAATTGCTATTAATTATAGGTGATTATATAGTAACTAGTGGAATAATATGTAATAAAATGTACATTATGTTTAATCTTGGATTTAGTCTACTTTCACAGCAGTGTATTTTACATATTCTGTGGCAAATCAGCAGAAATTTGACCAGACCTGAACAACCAGTCTTTCTCCTTAAGCATTTTGGGTAAATCTTGGCCTCATTTAAGTCAATGGCCAACTGTCATTGACTTCTGTGGGGCCTAGATTTCATCCAAAATGATTTTTTTAAAAAATACGGTATAAGTTCTGTAAGTATTTGTGTCAAGGAAAAGTGGTGGAGTTTGGTCTTTGACAACTTCATAAAGTTAAAATTATTTTTACTATTCTGTGTGTTAAATCTCTGCTGGCAGTTTTCTTCTGAGGCAAGCAGGGAAAAACAAACTATATGAGCATGAAGGGCCAGAATACATTGAGTCCTCAGGGGTACCATAAATTATCCAGTGCCACCTCTGGGACATGTAAAAGAAAAGAATAGAGCCATTGTATCCAGGTTAATAAAACATTGTATGTTGTAGGTGACAAAAACAAAAAACATCTGATTTCTGTTCATCACTAGGAGACAACTATCAACCAAAATAATTAGTATAGTTTCTTTTATATTCACAAGTCAGCCATATTGGGACACTTAACTAAGGTAACTGTCATTAGTAGAAGGAACTCTTCAACATAGTTTCCTTAAGCTATTTTTTGCCCCTTGAAAATTAAGGCAAATAAAGAAACTGATCATCCAGTATTCAATTGCATCTTTAATAACTAAGATTCATAATGGGACTCCTTCCACACAGTGGGCACTGTATCAGATCAAGAAGGATTCTACTAATTACTTGACCACTGAGAGTCACTGTGGTCAGTACAAAGGACAAAGGTTTAGGTGCACTATGTGGAATTTTTAAAATGCTTAATGGCTAGATTCACAAAGAGGACTTAGCTATAGCAATGCTCAGTGTTGCAGTGTCTTGCTGCCTAGTAGAATCCTCAGCTCTGGGTTAGGTCTCCAGGCTCCCTGTAAAATGCATGAGGAGAACTAGGCTGCTAAGGAAAGGAATTCACAGAAGCCAGCAAGCTGAGAAGAGAGTCTCTGAAGCTAGCTAGGAGTGAAAAGCAGAGGAAAGGTTGGGGTGGGGTTTAGAACCCATATCATCAAAGGTACTTAAATGCCTAGCTCCTATTAACTGGGCTTTAGGCACCTGACTGACAGGTATTTCCCTTTGGCCTATCTCTGCTCAGGATTCTCAGCCGTGAATCCTCTCCTATAGTTAGGTGCCTAAACCAGGTTATCCCTATCTCACCAAAAAATATAGAGTGCCCGCCCGCCCCCCCCAATTATAGCCAATAGTCCAGGGGTTAAAGCACCCCCAACTGGCCACTAGGCCATACAGCCCCACCCCGGAGGGCAACTCTATTGACTCTGGCTGCTAGGCCATACAGCCCCACTCAGGAGGGCAACTCTATTGTCCCAGGTTGCTAGGCCTCATTGCCCTGTGAGTCAGGATATCTCTATTGACTCTGGTCTCTAGGCCTTACAGCCCTGCAGAAAAGGATAACTCTGTTGACTTTAGCCCCTAGGCCTCACTGCCTGGAGACAGAGGGCAGTCTGAATGATGGCGTGCACTCAACCCACCCCGTCACAGGGTGACTAACCGTGGCTTGTCCTCATGGCTTCTGGACTGCCTGGAAAAGCTGTCTCAAGGTTTGGAGAGGCTGTTTGGCTGTGAATTCTACTGCAGGTTTAGGTGGCAGCTAAGGGGATTTTTAGATAGTCAATTATGCCTACATATTGAACTTTAGGAGTCTAAGTACTTTTGTGAATATAACCCAAAGTGACTTAGGAGCACAAATATTGACTTTCAATGGGACTTAAATCTAAGTGACTTATGAGCACTTTTGGAAAATCTCCCCATTATCTTTTATACGCCATGTAAAGTTTTCTTGTGATGCAGTATCTGAAGTGGATGTGACTGATATTGCAGGAACTTGCCATAGCCTTGAAAAACCTTAATGAATTAAGTTTTTAAGTATCTTTGGGATTCATTGTATTAAATACAAAAGTTATACATTATTGTGGTTTGGGGTTGTATGTAACCTCTGTAGAGAGAGGTGAATGCAAGTTTTCCATCTCTCATTGAGTATGCAAAAACCCAACCTTTTAAAGCTACACCCTGAAGAGAGGACCCATTGCTGATTGTCCATTCCTGGAATCTGAAGGCCAAAGACCCAACCTGTGCAAAGGAAAGACTGAACTATTAATGGTTGTGCCAGTTCTAAGCTAAGGCTATTGTGAACTTGTAACTAGAAAAAAGATCCCTCTTTTAAGTTTGAAGGAGTTGAGGGATGATGTCTGATAAGCTTGTTAGCATGCATGTAGGTTCTTTTGTTGTTTTAATATGTTTTTTTTCTGCAATGCTTTTACCTTAAGAATAAGTATGCTTGCTTATAAAGGGCTGTGTTGTAACTTTATAACTGCTGGCAATCATAGCTGTGCACAGGGTTGCGAACTTTGTAATATTTAAAAACGGGATACTTAAACAGGACTTCCAGAGCCTCTCCTGCCCTGTCTCTTCCCCCAGACGCCACCCCCATTCACTCCTCTTTCCTGTCTCCCATCACTCGCTGCTTTTCCCTTTTCCCTCTTCCCCCTCCTTCCCCCCTCCAAGTCAGGAGGTACTTGCCTGTGGAGCCATGGCTGGGAGAAGAATCCACAGTCATTATATCAGAAATATGTTAAACCTGAGGTTAATTGACGAAATTGCAACAAAACAGCTAAGTCACATAAATGAAACGTAATATTAAAAAAAAGTATCATCAAAGATATAATATTTGATTACCAACCTATCTATTTCTAGACACTGGAACAGGAATTACAAAATAATAGGTTTCAGTAAAGACTCTTTTTCAGGATTCAAAACACTTGACTTCAGTACTGAACTGTACTAACCCTAGAAAGGCCTACTCTCTGCTGCAACTATGCTGTCCTTTTCTGGTAGAAATACATTATTTTTTACTTTAAAAGAAACAAAAATAAAGCAAGCATTTTGGTTATTCGAGGGAGAGAACTGAAGTTAGGTTGTCTTGGATACATACTGTGGAATTATGTGGATAAAATTAGAGTTTGTAACCTGAAGAGATTTCTAAATGAAGAAAAAGGGCAATCCTAGTTTGGTAGAAAAGCTATTCATCATTGAGTGTACAAGTGGAACAGATAGAGAACAGGAACTTTACTGAGTTCATGGAGAACTTTTTCTCCTTTTGTCTTAAAAAACTTTGACAAATAGATAAGCCGTTTGTGTGTTTTTCCCCCTGGGAAAAACAAAACAAAACTGGGGCACTTTGGTAAGGGCAGAGTTTATAACTTGTACATTTCCACTAGCAAACTGTTATAAATTCTGTTGCCCTGTGTTTAATGTGGGCCAGTGGAATGTAAGTAGCCAGTTATATATTCCCTGGTGCAGGTGATCTTGACTTTGACACCATAATTTTGTTCTGGAAACAGACTGCTAGAATCTAAAGATCAAAATCTATCCTCATTTGTGACACAAGAAACACTAACCAGAGTTCACAGGGGCACAGCCAAACATTATTCCATTAAGCAACTCTACTGGCTAAAATGTATCTTTTCAGCAGGGGTGAGTGAACATTTCAAGAGCCCACTAAAGCTTTTGAGAGCGCTCCGAAAAGCTTCTAAAAGTTCAAAAATCTATAAACTAAAGCTGGGTCAGTAAACTCAATGAATTGTGAAACTTATGTTTTCACTGCATTCTGTGTTAGAGATATAAATTCAGGGTAAGTATGGAAGACAACAGATGTCTGAGAATTTTGCTGATGTCTGCCATCGTCTGTATTAATGGAACATCTGAGTTAAGAACCTTGCTATTACAGCTATCTTAAACTGTCAAAAGACGTGTTATAATATATATCAGTTTGATATTACAGTTTTGATTTGTGATGATGTACTATTTTCTTCTATTATACTCAATGTTTTTGATTTAACTGTTGATTTTCAGCTCTTGGTTTGGTCTTTGTTATGATAATATATTCATATTTTTGCATTATCTGTTTCTCTCATTCCTTCATACAGAAGGAAAATGCATATGACTACTTATTTATTAGGAGACAAATAGACAGAAAAAGTGACAATTGTATGACATATCCCACTTTCATGATCACAATTTTTTAATCCTATAAAGTAGCATGAAATTAGTCCAATCTTAAAATGAAATGGAATAAAGTTAACTCTGTTGTGAGAATCTGAGAATTGACTTGTGTAAGAATTATTTATCCCCCTGTCCTGAAAAAATGGCACATTTGTTAGAGATTTGAACTAGCTAAGATGGTAAAAAGTACTTAAAGAAATTATAGAAATAATAGCACTCTGAAATGCACCTTGGGCTTCATAAGCTTTTCTTACTTTCATGCTTTTAACTAGTAGTGGGAGAGTTGGTTTAGATGGTTGACTGATTGAACTAACTATCTGGGAGTGAAAGGATCTATGTCCCATTACCAAACATGACCCAGTTTAGCAGTGATGAAAATCCATTACCATCAATAGCCCATGTGAAATGAATTCAGTGGAGTTTGTCATGATTGCTGGAAACCTTATCGGAGACTAGGAGCCTGGTCCAACATAACTGAAGTCAATAGGAGTTTTATTGGTGATTTTCAATGTGAGTAGGATTAAGTACTAAATTGGTTACAGAGAATGAACTCCCTTCTTACTCCTAATGGTGGTTTTCTGTCTCACAGTTGAAGCATTTATGTGGGATGGAAAACTTATTGCCATTTTCTGTCATACAGGTACTATAGATAAAGAGGAGTCCAGTTACTGTTTATGATCTGTGGCTTTCACAAGAACTGAACATATTGGTCTTAGTGTGTGTTAATATATGTATGATGAGCATACTGCAAAAAAATGGATGCCTGTCATAATTATTTGGACAGGAAATGGGACAAGCCCTAATTATTTTTCAATATTTTCATATATTCCATGGCCAGAAAGGACCAGTGGAATGCTTAATGAAACTGATTAGTGAAATGCTTAATGGAACATTGTGATCATCTAGTCTGACCTTCTTCCTTATACTGGCTATTGAACTTCTCCAGAATAATTCCTTTTTGAACTAGAGCATCTTAAAAATCCAATCATGATTTAAAAATTGCCAGTGATGGAGAATACACTGCAACCCATGATAAATTGTTCCAATAGTTAATTACCATCACTGTTAAAAATGTACCCTTTTCCAGTCTGAATTGTTTAGCTTCAACTCCAAGCCAGTGGATCATTGGATACCTTTGTGTGCCAGATTGAAGAGCCCATTGTCAAATATTTGTTCGTGCGTAGGTATTTATAGACTGAGATCAAGTCAGCCATTTAACCTTCTCTTTGTTAAGCTAAATAGACTAAGCTCTTTGAGTCTTATTTCTGTAAGACATGCTTTCTAATCTTTGTAAAATTTTAAATAGTACTTGTCATCTTTTGGTCCAGAAATATGGCGAGAATGTCTCACCTAGCACTGTCAATGCTTGTTCCAGAGGTGCTGTCTTTCTAATTTCCCTGGGGGTGCTCGACCCACCTGCTCCGCCCCAGGCCTCACTCCTGCTCCACCCCTTCCCCAAGGCCCCACCCCCACCCTGCCTGTTCTCACCTCCACCCCTGCTTTTCCTGCCCCCACTCTTCCCCTTCCCCCCCCCCCGTGCCTCCAGCATGCTGCTGAACAGCTGGTCCTTGATGGGCAGGAGGTGGTGGAAGGGAGGGGGAAAAGCTGATCGGCGGGGCTGCTGGTGGGTGCTGAGCACATGCTATTTTTTCCCATGGGTGCTCCAGCCATGGAGCACTCACAGAGTTGGCACCTATGGCTAGTTCTGTTATTAGGGAACTGCCTCAGACAGGAAAATGGTCACTTAAATCCTATAGACGCTTCATAGCTCATAGAGCCAAAGGATCACATTCTGGCTAAGTTTCAGGGCTGCGTGTGACAGACTGCAGATTCTTCAGGGGCCTTTGTGGTCATGGCTCCAACATATCCCAAGTCCACTAACAAATGGAGGCAACATCTCTCTCTGGGAGATGGGAAGCTAGGACCCAGAGAAATTTCTTTATAAGGTCAGTGTAAGAAGACAGGGCAGCTTCATATAGTACAGAAAAGAACTCAGCATAGTGGGAAAGGGTAGACTTACCATACATCCTGGTT
Source organism: Lepidochelys olivacea (assembly GCF_965140295.1). Classification (NCBI taxonomy): domain Eukaryota; kingdom Metazoa; phylum Chordata; order Testudines; family Cheloniidae; genus Lepidochelys; species Lepidochelys olivacea. The sequence continues at coordinate 276,073,151 of NC_140411.1, forward strand.
TTCCTGGACATTGCCTCTTTTTTGGAGGCTCTGTTCTCTGTCTGTGCAGATTTTTCAGATAACTGGCATTGTCCAGGATTTGTGCACAGCAGATGTTGCAGCTCAGAAAGAGCCCTGATTGGTCTGCTTCCCAATTGGTCTCTCTCCTGCACCCACAGCTGATTGGTCCATTTCCCTGCTCCCAGCGCTGCCAGATCCTCCCCACCACCCAGCCCGTGGGTCCCAAACCTGTGAAGGAGGTCCTGCAGAGAAGTTCTGACGGATGGTGCGTCCTGGGCTTGCGCCATCCACCCTGCCTCCATGTGATAGGGAGTGACACTGCCCCCCCGCCTCCAGTGAATACCCCAGTTACCTGTACCCCCTCCAGAACCCTTAACTGTACCCCCCTATTCCCTCCTCCAGCTACCCTCCTCCCAGGCAGCATCCTCTTGGAACCTGAAATATGGTAACCCTAAGCTGCAGACACTGCTGCTCTGCACTCCTTGAAGGAGTATTCTAAATATTGTACTTTTATTGGTTGATCTTATTTTGCAAACCCTCTTTTCAAGTAGAAGTCTGAAGACCTGATGGAAATTTGACTTTTTGATGTGTTTTCTCTCTTAAAACACTTAACAAGGCTTATTTCTCAAAAGAAGGTGATCTTCAGAAACATTTGTTGATTCGGACTCTGTCTGGTTTCTCTTCTCATCTCTTCCCCAGATTTCCTGTGACCTTGGGGAAATCACTGACTTGTGTGCCTCATTTAAAAGTGAGGATAGTGATACTTCGAGGAAGGAAAGGAGCATTATGAGGATAAATTAATTAATGTAAGGGGCATATATACTACAGTAATGAGCACCATAAAGAAGCCAATGAAAACATTAAATGAATTTCAATAATACTGCTTTTCTATGTGCTAGAAAAAAGGCTTAGTTTCCCCTGTACGTGTAGGTTGCATATCATAGAGGTTTCAAAGCAGCAGAGCCCAACAGCTAAAGGAAATGGTTGAAGCAAACTTTCAAAAGTATTCTGAATTGAACTCTTAGGCAACTAAAGAGGGCTACAGAGCTCTGCTTTAAATTTACATCTAGAGTTTACACAGAGAATTCAAATATAGATTAACTTGGAAACTAACTGCATTTTAGTGAACATGAATGCAGGGGTGTTGGATCCATTTTGGTTTCAGTTTTCGGAGGAGTTTGCCATTTTGGGGAGGGGGAGTCTGGAACTGATTGTTTTTAATATCACAGTGTTATTGCATCGTATCTCGGCATCATAGACCTTAAAAAACCAAGGAGACAGTATTCTAGTGACATACAGGGGAAATGCTTAATGGAACGCTGAATTAAATTGAAATAACTGATCCTATTAATGGAAAATTGGATATTTTGAAACATAGATGAGTCGGTCAAAAGCTGCATTGTAGGGACTGTTTATATCTCATTGCTTTTCTGTTGGTTTAAATGAGTAGCGTTTTATCCTCAAATATTAAATGTTCCTCAAAAATAAAAAATCCTCAAAAATCAAATATTAAATGAGTACTCCATTACTGGTTGACCCCAAAAAAAAGTGCAACAAAGAGATTTAAAAAAAATACCCAAAATTGGAGCTTATATATCATGGGAGCTGGCCTTTTAATAGGAGACAGGAACCAGCCTACCTGTGACAGGCTCCTATAAGGGTGCATCCAGCCAACTCAGACCCAGAAGGAAGTAATTAAATCACTAAATGGCTGGTTTGCAGCTAATGAGCCTGATAAAGGGTTACCAGGGCTCAGCTTAGTTGATTCCTAGAGACAGGAAGCTTTTGAGGAAAGTAGCTCCCAGGAGAACTGAGGAGAAGAGCTCATCAGAGGAAGGGCCCTGGAAGGTGTGCTCTGAAGGACAAGGAACTTTCACACGGTGCCAGGAAGCCTAGCCTGTCAGGAACTACATACTGCCCCAGTGTAGCTGTCAGATCTCTGCAGACTCCTGACTCTGGGACAGGATCCTCCCAGGTACTGGCAAGAGGCCTGACTTCAGATAAGGGACTTCAGCGGACAGAACCCTGCAGGAGGCAAGTGGTGGATCCAGGTGGGAATGAATAAACTAAGACTGACTCTGTCTTGCAGCTAAGAGGCTGGGATGAGGGTTTGCTTGTGTTTTCATTAGGTCTGTGATTGATAAGCTGGACACCTCAGAAGAAGGTATTGTTTCCTCTGTGAAGCTTTGATGGTCTTATTTATGACATTAGGGGAAACTGAAGCTGAAAGCACATACAGTGCCACACTTGTCTACAAATACTATCTCAATGTCATGTTTAATAAATATTTCACTAAATCATTCATCCACAGAGGAATTTTAAACCTTAAATACAGATGAATAAAGGCACATGTTTTATTTGCAGGTTTACACTATCTACTATATGTACCCATAATGGTAATACAAAGCTCTGATTTATTTATCTTATCTCTGCATAGAAATATTATTCCGATGTATGTTTCAAACAGCATTATCCTCACAAGTGCCTAACTAGTAAGAGAGAAGAAGGGGAAAAACATGAGAGAGTGAAGCCATATTTGAGGCATCGTTAGCAGCGTACAGCCATGGAAACGCATTAGGATAATTTCCTTGCAATAGCAGAATTTTTTTAGGTTAACCCCCAAACCCGAAACAATCCTATTTCCCTGCTAATCAAAGAATGATACCTATTGAAAGCAATCATAAAAGAGCTGTACAAGCTCATTAAAACATAGTAATATAAATATGCATACTATGAATGAATCAATAATTCTTTAAATTTGTGCCACTGACAAGCACATACCAGTGTATTCGGTCTTTGGGATGACATAAAACTGAGGCTCTGAACACTTATAGCCATTAAATGCTGGGAGACTACAGCAAAACATGTATTTCATTTTTGAGGGTCTTTCCACTTCCTGGCCTCAGCTGAAACTGGAAGCCAAAATACTCAGTCCCATTGACTTAAAAGAGGTCAGGATTTCATACAGTATTTCTGACCATGCCCATACAATTCTTGTGAAGGATCCCTATCTTAAGAGATCTCCAACCCAATTTTCTCTCTCAACTGAGTTGGGAAACTTTAGTTCTTTTTGAGTAGGTAACATTATGCATAAGGCCGTGGTGTTGTTTTGGCTGATCATATAACACAGTAAAGGAAATAGGAATCTAGAAAAACTATGTATTTGTTTCTGCTCCTGTCTTCTGTTGAATCATCTGGAGCAGCACCTGTTTGTGTGTAATATTATGTAGTGTTGCGACATGTTTGCTAGTGGTAGAAACCTTTCCATGTTGACTGCTCATCAGGTGGCATAAAACCTAGTATCTGCACTGTGAAAGACTTCCTTATATTTTTTTTCCTTTCCTATGACTTTCTTCTCACATATTCCCGTGTGAGTAATCATTTCATAAAGTAACTTCCCCTGTTAGTAGAGAGCAAAATTGCTACTAATTATTGTGGTTGCATTTCTCAATCTATTCTGTAACACCAGGAATTGATCTCCTATGAAATTTGATCTGCGAACAGGTCCCTTAGGTAGTTAAGTTGATGCACCAGTAAATCAGTGTTTTGTTTTACTCTTTATTGAATAGATCCATCCTGATCTTAGCTTCAACAAAAGCTCGGTTGAACCGGGTTCTACTAACGTGTCAGAATGAAAAATCAATAGTGTAATGCCACTTGTAGTGCTAGTAGTTCAAAAGGTATTTACATGCTATAATTTATTGATGAACTGCCATTGATTTAATACAGATAGTGTTTTATTATAGACAACTGCAAAACAAATTGTGAGTACTTCTTTTAGGAGTTGAATTATTCAGTATTAACATAGGAGTTCAGAGGGCTTCATAAAAAACATACAGGTTTAAACGGCAACTGAATACTACTAAAGGAGGTGAGAGCGGGGAGATGGCCAGATCCTCCATTGGTGTAAATCAGGAGAACCCGCTTGAAATCAATGGAGCTACAGTGATTTACAGCAGCTGAAAATCTGACTTGGAAACTATACCTACTGTAGGTTCTACAGTGGATTTCAGTGATTTCATGAACATCTTTATTAAAGGCTGTTAAAGTAGTCCCTGTGGCTTTGGCACAGTTAAAATACATCCTCCAAGAATATGACTAGGTTTTAGTCAGTAATACTTTGGCATTGATGCAAAAATGCATTATAATTGTATACCTCTGCTGTCAACCTGAGAAGTATAAAAACCCAGGTGTTTTAACAACAACTTAAATCTCAGGAGAGTTAGAAATTTTTGACCCTAAATTTCCAATGCAATGACACCAAATTTTCTGGACAGCTTCATATGCAATTGAGTCTCATATACTATGGTCCTAAAAAAATCTGTTTAAAAATTAATCACCTGACATTCTTTTTTCAGCTGCTGTATGTTCTGTAGACCAAACATTTTAAACTGTCTTGCACTAAGTAAGGGTTATGCTTCCTTACTCACACAATTTATTTTCTTAATGCTAACATCTATCATTGTAAATTGCAGCTGACGTACATACTCTGCAAAGACTTTTCCTTTGTTTCCTTGTAATGTTCATTTTAACACCCACATGTTTTTTACTACAGGAACTGACCCAAAAATTGTCATAATTTTAAGTCAGATAATTAATACCATTCACACAGGAGCAGTGCACACACAATGAATCATTCTAATTTCTTTCAGAACTTGCAAATGCAAGTCAAATGTGTGTGAGATGGTTTTAAATCACCATCATCACCACACAGACATGCAAATAGTCATTGTTAATTTAACTTTCAGCTAAGGTTGCTACTTTAAAGTGGAGGTTAAAATAGGTATAACAAGAAATATTATAGTTTCAAATCTAGTGCATTTAAATGTATGGTAACTAAAGATAACTAAATATGGATCTACTTTTGTAAATCTCTTAATCTTTTTACTAAAAGCAGTGGTGCAAGTCAGCTGGTACAGTTGAGTATGCCATGCCATTAAGACATTTACTGTCGGTACCCGTACTGGAAAGACACATTTTCAGAACCGTAGGGCCCTCTGGGGAACCGCAGCAGCAAAGGGAGCAGAATGTGGGGTGTTCTTCTGTCCTCTGGTGGGGCTGTACAGACCCCAGACAGGAGATGCAGCTGTGTGGAAGGGCTGGGAGCAAGGCTGGGGGTGGTATAGCCGCACTGAAGGAGCTGCCAGTGTGGGGCGCTGGTTTCTGGGAGCGGCAGCCCCACGTTCTACTCCTTTCGCTGCTGCAGTTCCCGGGAGTCCCTGTAGATACCTATTTCTATCCATGGAGATCCGCATCCATGGGTATAAATAAGTATCTGCACAGGACTCTAGTCATGGAACATTTTTCATGAAGGGGGGGCAGGGTCGGGGGCTTGGTACCGTACTGGTAAGAGTTAAAATCTACTTGAACCACTGACTAAAAGTAAAAGAATAAAATATTACATTGCCCATTCTAAAAACCCTACTCCTCAATAAACCCATCCAACATACCCCTAACAAGAATATTCCTTCATCATAACTAAAACAGAGAAATTTCTGAAATCATTGACCAGAAATGAAAACCTACTATGTTCAGCTGGCATCTCTACTTCTACACAAACTTCATGCTAAATAACTGTGTAAAGAGGGATATAGAGCCTATATATGGAAGATGAGGTTTAGGATTTACATCAGGGATAGAGAGGAGGGAGAAGAGTATTTATAGTAAATATATTGATCCTGTACTTCATATATGGGGTAGGTGGATTGGACTTTCTGCATCAAAGGTGGATGGTGTATAGGAATAAAAAATTTTAAACTGAATATAAGGTCTGATTGTATTACATGCAGAGAACCCATAGCTCCTGTTTATTTCACTGGCAGGTATGGTTACTCCGCATTATCAGGCCAGTGGAGAATGAGATATAATGTGGTGTTGTCACTAATTGTATTGGGAAGGGGAAGAGTTGACTCTTGTTGGAACAATGAGGCTAAGAGATACACTGTGTTGGTTTCTCTAGTTGTATCACAGATGAAGGTCTGTGGGCAATATGGTATATTGTGGGTTGGTTGTGGTTCGTAAGGATTTATAGTCCATGTTGACTGTGGATTGGTGTAAAGTGGTTTCTTGTCTATAGATTGAAGTTGGGCTGAATTAACATTGTTTTAATGGGCAGTGAGATACTTTACACGTGTACATTTATTTGAGATCATATGAATGAGGGTATTTGAATATTCTGCCTTTGACTGTTAAAACAGCATTTGACAATGTGGAAATTAACTGTTAACAACAATAAAATTTAACTTCAGTATAAAATGGGAACCATAACTCAAAGGTAATATGTTTTGCCAATTCACAAGATAATTATTTGCTCTCTTGTTATGTATTGTTTCTGGGAAAAATGTCAGTGAGATAGAGCAAGCTGATATTGAGTTCACTGGACCAAGATCAGTCATAAGAACAACCATACTGGGTCAGACCAAAGGTCCATCTAGCCCAGTATCCTGTCTTCCAACAATGGCCAATAGCAGGTGCCTCAGAAGGAATGAACAGAACAGTAATTATCAAGTGATCCATCCCCTGTCGCCCATTCCCAGCTTCTGGCAAACAGAGGGTGGGACAGCATTCCTGCCCATCCTGGCTAATAGCGATTGTTGGACCTATCCTCCATGAATTTATCTAGTTCTTTTGTGAACCCTGCTATAGTCTTGCCCTTCAAAACATCCTCTGGCAAAGAGTTCCACAGATTGACTTTGCCTTGTTTGAAGAAATTACCTCCTTTTGTTTGTTTTAAACCTGTTGCCTACGAATTTCATTCGGTGACCCCTCGTTCTTGTGTTGTGAGAACGAGTAAATAGCACTTCCTTATTTACTTTCTCCACACCAGTCATGATTTTATAGACCTCTATTATATTCCCCCCTTAGTTGTTTCTTTTCCAAGATGAAAAATCCCAGTCCTATTGATTTCTTCTCATACAGAAGCCGTTACCTACCCCTAATCATTTTTGTTGCCCTTTTCTGAACCTTTTCCAATTCCAATATATCTTTTTTGAGATCGGATGACCCCATCTGCATGCAGTATTCAAGATGTGGGCATATCATGGATTTCTATAAAGGCAATATGATACTTTCTGTCTTATTATGTATCCCTCTATTTTGATTCCCAACATTCCGTTAGCTTTTTTGACTGCCACTGCACATGGAATGCTGTTTTCAGAGAACTATCCACAATGACTCCAAGATCTCTCTCGAGTGGTAACAACTAATTTAGACCCCATCATTTTATATGTATAGTTGGGATTATGTTTTCCAATGTGCATTACTTTGAATTTATCAACACTGAATTTAGTTGCCCAGTCATCCATTTTTGTGAGTTCCCTTTGTAGCTCTTTGCAGTCTGCTTTGGACTTAACTTTCTTGAGTAGTTTTGTCTCATCTGCAACTTTTGCCATCTCACTGTTTACCCCTTTTTCCAGATCATTTATGAATATGTTGAACTGTAGTGGTCCCAGTACACACCCCAGTGGACACCACTATTTACCTCTCTCCATTCTGAAAACTGACCATTTATTCCTAACCTTTGTTTCCTAAATTTTAACCAGTTACTGATTCATGAGAGGACCTTCCCTCTTATCCCATGACAGCTGACTTTAAGAGCCTTTGGTGAGGGACCTTGTCAAAGGCTTTCTGAAAATTTCAGTCCCTTATTTATTCACTATGGGCAAAATCCTGAAATCTTTACCCAGCTTTTACCCAGTTCTTTGGAGTTGGCCCAAATAAGGACTGAGAGCCAAATCCTGACAGTCGTTGTGCACCTTATACTAAGTGATAAGCACCCTCTTTTCCCACACTGAATACAATGGGAGTTGAGACTACAACACTTATCATCATCCATGAATGGACCCTGAGTAAAAACTAGCAGCTTGTGAGTTTGAAATATTCTCTGAACACTCTTAATTACATTAAATTAACATGTAACATGAATTACACAGAGCTGAAGGGAATGAGAGCCATAAAGTCCAAAAAACAGTTACCATCTTCATACCAAACAGTCTTGCAAAAGTCCAAGGAGAAATAAAATTAGAAACTAGAGAGAAAAAATGCTTATTAGATTCAGTCTATTTCATCATCCAATCTATTCCACAATTCTCTTCTCTGTCATCCACTGTCCCTCTTGACTTTCATCCAGCCCAGGTCATTTTAGGATTGTTTCCCATAATGTCTCTTGTGGTATTTTTTTTTCAGTATCATTTGAAATTATTCTAACAATAGGACTTCCACCTTTTCCCTTCAGAAGCTATTAAATCGTCTAACAAACCTTGCCACTAACAACTTTCCCCCGATGACCAGCCTAAATTTTACTTGGCTTAATTTCATGTCATTGCTCCAATACTAAATAATCACCATGTATTGATCTAAATTCTTCTTCTGTGTTGGTATTTCCAGACAAGAGAGAACAGTGAATAAACCTCAAGTAAAGTAGTGGTTTGTCTCTGCAGTCCATATCAACAACACAAAGTAAAGGAGGTGGAAAGGAGAACCTGCAGGGGCAAAGTATATACCAATTTAGAAGGTAAAAGACAGAGGAGACTAGTTGAAAATGGTCGGAGCAAGGGCCACTGTTACAATCGTCACTGATGCTGATTTTTAAACCAGATAGTATCAAAGACACTGAGTATTTGATTTCAAAAGGAAATAGGAAAGTGACCTGGCAAGCCACTAACTTGATTTTATTGTATTCTGTGGTGTCCTTTTTAATTGTTGTTTTTACCCTAAATCCATCTCAGCGAGAGGCAGTCAGATTTCTTGACCCTTTTGCTCTCATTGTTATCACAGAAAATGATTCCAGAATTGCAGAAGTGGAATGAACGGCCATCTTGACAAGCAAAGAGGTAACCCCCCATTATTAGAAATACATTTTATTCTAGTTTTCATTATAGTCCACTAGGGAACAGAGAAAAGCAAGAGGAATGGTAATAGCAGCATTCATAACGATGACTTTTGTACTGGATTGAAAGACAGAGAGACATCCTGGAACAGAAAAATCTGGGGAGTCCCCATCTTGGCCTTATCTCAACAATTCTCTCCTCTAGAAAAGAGAGATTTGTTCGGGGTATCAGACTGCAAGTGCATAGTGAAACTACTGCCCTTTCCACATCAGTGCCTCAGTGGAAATCAGTAAGAAAGAACTTCAGAACAAACTATGCAGTAATTTAATTCTCTTCACCTTTAACTTCTCATCCCTATTTTTCCCTTGACACTTTCAGTTTTGTAATATTTCCTTGCACTTAGTTCCTGGCGGCTACTATTCATTCAGAATTTTATTCTGACACTCTTTTCTCCAATTAACAATTAAAAAAGCCCCTGCTCATGTTAATAAGATTAGAAAAAATCAAAATCATGAGAGGCAAAACTGATTATTCCTAAAACTTTAAAATGATTTTGTTTTGGTTTTTTTCTTCAGATTTCCTAACTCATCTTCTCTCCGTTCCCAAGTTCTCAACATGCACAGTATATAGGACAAATGACCTTTTTTCTTTCTCTCTCTCTGATGTATAGCTGATCAGTTCATTTCTGATGAAATTTCATTTTGTTGAAATAGGCTGTTTTGTCAAAGCAGAAAGAAAGCGAGATTTTTTCTCCTCTGTGTAAGCCTGTTGGTTAGGCCACTGGCCTGAGATGTAAGAGACCCAGGTTCAAGACCCTGGCATTCAGATTCTGGGATGAAAATGCTGCTCTGAATGAGGCAGAGGGACTTGAATTGGGATCCTCCCACATCCTAGGCCAGCCACTCACTCTCTGGTTGAAGAGAATAGCTCAGGTTTCTATCCAAAACTAGAAATTTCAACATAATTCAGTTTTCACAAAAAACATGTGAAAGGTTTTATTTTTGATCCAATCTGGAACAAAACCAAACTTCAAAACCTCTAAAAAGTTGGGCCAAAATGGAATTGTTATCTTCTGACCCGTTCTGCATTTGTGTAATATTGATTCACACTTTTCACTTGAGACAAAAAGGAATTGTGACCAGTAAAATGTGTTTGTCTTACTAAAAACATATGAAAGTCCTGCAGCTAAAAGTGATTTTTAGGGGAGAGGCTGATGGAGAAACAGGGAACCCTGCTTTCTTAGAACTTGTTCTAGCACAGTTCTAGCCTAGAGATCACATCTATCACATCTCAAATACAAGTATATTTCTAATGCACCCATCTATCTGTGCACAAATAGTGGCTAAAGCTCTACCAACATTTTTTTCACTCTTGGTAACATGGGGAAATGTATGCTTGTTACCATTTCCACTTTGGGGATGACTCTTCTGACATGTCATCCACTCATACAAAATAATAGTTTAAAATCTGATTTTTGCATTTAAAAACTGATTTTCTCTGCCTCCCCATTTCTTATTTTGCAGGGAATTTACCTATTTGCTCGAGAATTTAAAGAGTGGAGGAAGGGAAATGTGATATTGAATTGGACCAGTGGTGCATGTAGTCAGTCCAGTATCTTGCCTCTCATAGAGGCTTATTTTTTCAGGGTGGGGGAATGACCTTCCCTTCCCCTCAACTTTTACCCTGGATGGGACCATGTTTCCCTTCCTCACCCAAGAGCTTTTGGCTGATGAGAAAGGAGGCTGAGATTGAGGGAGAAGAAGAGAGTGTGAGGCTGCATTCGGAACTGGGCTTCCCCCTTCTGTGTTCTGGATGCCATTCAGCCGCTAAGGCTCCAGAGACAGACGCAGTACAGTTTCCTGCCTCCAGAGGCTGCTCTGTTATTTGCTGGGCAGGCAGGAAGCTGAATCTGGCTTTCCTATTGATACTGGACACTCCCTCTTGACCACCAGCTGGGTGTGGGAGCCAAGCCAGAGAGAAGGGGGAGTTCAGTTGGCTGAGGTGGAGTTCCGGTCCCTGTTCTCCTGACTGCCCAGCATATACCAACCGTAAACCATCCATCCTACATTGCCTCAGGTTTTGGGAGAAGGTGGTAGAACATGTGTCTATTTCTGTGTCTTGGTTACTGGATTATGCAGAAGGTCAGACTACATGATGATTAGGCTTCATATATTTGAGCAATATTTCATGAAAAAGAAATAAAACATTCGTTTGCCTCATTCAAATCCTTCTAAAAACATCACTTCTGAAGTTTTGCCTTTGAGAAGTAAACAGGGAAGGGAAGAAAATTGTGAGTGAGCATAGGGAAGTAACGTAATAATCAAGATGTTTCATACTGTACAGAAATGAGTAATGATGTTTTTTTTAATTGTCACCCTTGTCCTTCCTCATAACTCAATACGATCTGTATATTGGTGAAGGGGGTAGCTTCGGTATTCAGAAGTAACTTCACAAATTTTAAAGCAGTTCAGCTTCTCTAATTTTTACGTAGTGCTATGATATTTTATTACAATCTCATGTCCTCCTTGTCCCAGTTGACTGTCTCTAATGCCATGGAAAAGGAGGATTTAATCTATCTGTAAATACTGAAAGGTGTGCCGTTACTTATTTGTCTTTCACATAATTTTTTTTTTATCTTGTTTCTGGAAAACAAACCTTCATTTAGACCATCCTGGTCTCATACACTTAACAAAACCAAAACTCTTTCAACCCTTTAAGAACATTAAAACAACAAAGCTATCTATGATAGTGAATACTGGCACATGTTCAGGGTATTTTTGATGAACATTTTAAAACCTTTATCAGACAACCACCACTTAATATTATCACATGAGATGATCAATGATATTTGACAGCAGGCCTAATCTGCTTTTGATGAGATCATCCGATGGAGAGGTTAGATGCAGGAGACACAGGGCAAAATTTTAAAATTGCCAGTCAGAGCAATGGAAACACATTAACATTGAACATGTCCTACTGTTGCAGGCTCTAGCAGAAAACAGTGTAAAATAGTTGTATATTATCCAAATTAGCTCATTTGCCATGCAGGCAATCTTCTTAGTCAAGGCATCTGGTTTCTCAGAATGAGCTCCAGCTGAAGTACCAGATTTGTCTACAAATCCAACAGCTTCTGTGTCTCTTCCTTAGCAGCTGTCGTCATTAACTATCCAGTTTGTTTCCACAGAGAGGGCAGATGAGCCAGAAACAAATCATATTTCATTGCACAGGCTTTTAGTTTAAAAAAAAGTACAGACATTTCTTTCTCCCTAATAACTGTCCTGGGTACAGCAGGCTTTCCCCATCTTCAGCTGATGGGTCCCCTCCTACCAGTAATTTGGAGTATAATGTCCATATTAAACGGCTGTGCCTTATGGATTTACTTGTTTCCATACCTACTTTTTCATAAACTTTACATAGTACAATAGTAATGATTTTACTCACATATCCAGAGAAAGGATAGTTGTGTGGATAAATGAGGTAGATGGCATTGAAACAGCAGCCAGGGATCAAGCAAAGAATTTAATCCCAGTTTAGAGTTTACGTGGGTGTACAGGGCAGAGTAACTAGACATGACTGGAGACTAAAATACTAATAGTGCTCTTAAAAGGGTGCACTGACAAGTCTGTATAGAAATTGCCTTAGATAGCTGGCCTATGAGACGGTAGAACTCACCACCTAGTTGTTAAAGGACAGAGCTGGCAGGAATTTTAGATTGGGGGCAGGGTTTCTAATATACAAGAGCTTTTTTCATTCGGTGTTGTAATTTGTGAATTCCCAAACCTCACGAATAAACTCGTGAAGTGGATAACTTGCTGACTGAGGCCACGTCTATAAGTACAGTGCTGTGCCAGTGTGGCACGTGTGGTGGAGACGCTCTATGCCAACGGGAGAGAACTCTCTCCGTAAAGAAACACCTCCTCAAGTAGCATAAGCTATGTCAGCAGGAGAAGCGTTCCTGCCGACTTAGTGCTGAGCACACGAGCACTTATGCCGGTGTAACTTATTGCGCTCAGGGGAGTGCAGACATAGTATGAAATACTGTCTTTCCCTGTTGCTGAACCAACTGATCCACTATGCTCCTGTACCATTCTTTTACCACTGCAGCTGCTTTCCATTATTGTTTTGTTGCAAGGGTATGTTACTAAAATGAATTAATTAATTTATATTGGGTCTTGATCATTTATAGTAATTTACTGATATGAACAGAAAAGCAATTTATAAAATGTCCTGAAGAACCATCCAAGGAGGAAACAATGTGGCTGGTTATCAGCAATGCAATCTCAAATAAAATACTTTCTGTCAATACTGTTTTACTTACATTGCATGTTACTGATTTAGTTTTGCACAAATTGTCCTATCAAATGCCTGTGTGTAATTCCTTTAGTATATTGTTGATTTGTTTTTAAATTTAATGGGTAATCCTCTGGCAGCTTTCTTTGTTCTTTCAGAAGGTGAAAAGTATATTTCATCATAGAGTCTAAAAGGCTGCAGCTTTTTGGGACATTAAAAGTTACTTAAGCATACAGTGTCTAAACAGACTAGTTAATTTCTTGGTGGAGAATCAATATTAACAAAGTAGACTCTATTCTGCACTACCAGCATGTTGTGCTATGCTCTGTCTGCAAGCTTCAACATAGAGATGATGGGGAGCTACCTCATATAAGGTGTCTGTGATTCTCAAGGTTCAGATTCTTCTAGTCCATACCTTTTTCATTAAAAAAAGAAAAGGAGTACTTGTGGCACCTTAGAGACTAACCAATTTATTTGAGCATAAGCTTTCGTGAGCTACAGCTCACTTCATCAGATGCATAAAGTGGAAAATACAGTGAAGAGATTTATATACACACAGACCATGAAAAAATACACATTGTAAGGAGAGTGATCACTTAAGATGAGCTATTACCAGCAGGAGAGTGGGGTGGGGGGAGAGAAAACCTTTTGAAGTGATAATCAAGGTGGGTCATTTCCAGCACATTTCCAGGAGTTAATAAGAACGTCTGAGGAACGGGGGGGAGGGGGGGGGAGAGGGGAAGGCGGAATAAACAAGGGGAAATAGTTTTACTTAGTATAATGACTCAACCACTCCCAGTCTCTATTCAAGCCTAAGTTAATTGTATCCAATTTCAAATTAATTCCAATTCAGCAGTCTCTCGTTGGAGTCTGTTTTCAAAGTTTTTTTTGTTGAAGAATAGTCACTTTTAGATCAGAAATCAAGTGACCCGAGAGACTGAAGTGTTCTCCGACTGGTTTATGAATGTTATAATTCTTGACATCTGATTTGTGTCCATTTATTCTTTTCCGTAGAGACTGTCCAGTTTGACCAATGTAATGCCAGAGGGGCATTGCTGGCACATGATGGCATATATCACATTGGTAGATGTGCAGGTGAACACAGACAGTTAGACTAACACGGCTGCTACTCTGAAACCTTTTTTATTATTATTCCAAGTCATAGGGTAAATATGGTGTTTGTGATGTAAGTGTACTTGGCAGTTAGTGATCATAAATATGGCCATAAGAACATAAGTATGGCCATACTGGGTCAGACCAGTGATCCACCTAGCCCAGTATCCTGTCTTCTGATGGTGGCCAGTGCCAAATGCTTCAGAGGAAATGAATAGAACAGGGCAATTTATCGACTGATTCATCCCTTATCATCCAGTCCTAGCTTCTGGCATTCAAGATCTAGGGACAGCAAGAGCATGAGGTTACTACATCCCTGACCATCTTGGCAAATAGCTATTGATGGACCGATTCTCCATGAGATTATGCAATTCTTTTTTTAACCCAGTTATACTTTTGGCCTTCACAGAATCCCCTGGCAATTAGTTCTGCAGGTTGTCTGTGTGTTGTGTGAAGAAGTACATCCTTGTGTTTGCTTCAAACCTGCTGCCTCTTAATTTCATTGGGTTACCTTGGTTCATGCATTATGGGAAAGGGGTAAATAACATTTCCTTATTCATTCTCTACAACATCAATGATTGTATAGACCCCTATCACATTTCCTCTCAGGGATCTCTTTTCTAAGATGAACAGTCCCAGTCTTTAATCTGTCCTCACATGGAAGCTGTTCCATACCCCTAATAATTTTTGTTGCCCTTCTCTTACTTTATATCAGTTCTAATATATCTTTTTTGAGATGAGCAACCAGAACTGCATGCAGTATTTAAGGTATGGGCATACAATGGATTTAAATAGTGACATTATGATGTTTTCTATCTTACTATCTATCCCTTTCCTAATGGCTCCTAACATTCTGTTAGCATTTTGACTGCTGCTGCACATTGAGCAGATGTTTTCAGAGAACTGTCCACAATGACTCCACGGTCTCTTTCTTGAATTCTAACAGCTAATTTAGACCCCATCCTTTTTTATGTGCAGTTAGGTTTATGTTTTCCAATGTGCATTACTTTACATTTATCAACATGGAATGTCATATGCTATTTTGTTGCCCAGTCACCCAGTTTTGTGAGATCTCTTTGTAACTCTACCTTGAGCAATTTTGTGTCATCTGCAAACTTTGCAACGTTGCTGTTTACCCCTTTTCCCAGATCATTTATGAATATGTTGAGCAGCACTGGTCTCAGTACAGATCCCTAGGAGACCCCACTATTTACCTCTCTCCACCGTGAAAATTGACCCTTTATTCCTGCCCTTTGTTTCTTCTTGTCTTTTGACCATTTACTGCTCCAGGAGAGGACCTTCTCTCTTATTCCATGACTGCTTACTTTGCTTAAGAACCTTTGGTGTGGGACCTTGTCAAAAGCTTTCTGAAAGTCCAAGTCCACTATATGAACTGGATCACCTTTTTTCCATGTTTGTTGACCTCTGCAAAGATTTCTAATTGATTTTGAGGCATGATTTCCTTTACAGATGTTGTGTTGACTCTTCCCCCAACAAATGATGTGCATCTATATGTGTGTGATAATTCTGTCCTTTACTATAGTTTCAACCATTTGTCTGGTACTGAAGGTAGGCTTACCAGCCTATAATTGCCATGATTGCCTCTGGAGCCTTTTTTTCAAAATCGGCATCACCTTAGGTATGGACCAGTCATCTGGTATGGAAGCTGATATAAGTGATAGGTTACATATCACAATTAGTAGTTCTGCAATTTCATATCTGAGTTCCTTTAGAACTCTTGGGTGAATGCCATCTGACTTATTACGATTTTAATTTATCAATTAGTTCCAAATCCTCCTTTACTAACACCTCACTCTGGGACAGTTCCTCGGATTTGTTACCTACAAGGAATGGCTCAGGTGTGGGAATCTTCTTCACATCCTCTGCAATGGAGACCGATGCAAAAAAAAATCATTTAGCTTCACTGCAACAGCCTTGTCTTCATCGAGTGCTCCTTTAGCACTTTGATTGTCTTGTAGCCCCACAGGTTCTTTAGCACTGTTCCTGCTTCTGATGTACTTAAAAAAATGCTGTTAGTTCTTGTGTCTTTTGCTAGTTGCTCTTCAAATGCTTTTTCTGGGCTGCCTAATTATACTTGACTTGCCAGAATTTATGCTTGTTTGTATTTTCCTCAGCATGATTTCACTTCATTTTTTAAAAAAAATTCCTTTCCTCTAGCCATCTCCTTTACTTCATTGTTTAGCCACGGTGGCATTTTTTTTTGTCCTTTTTTTGTTTATTTGGAGTATACATTTAGTCTGCACATCTATTATGGTGTTTTCAAAAGTTTCCATGCAGCTTGCAGGCATTTCACTCTTGTGTCTATTCCTTTTAATTTATTTAATAGCCTCTTCATTTTTGTGTCGTTCCCCTTTTTATGTTAATTGCTGTTCTGGTGGGTTCCTTACAAAGAATAAGTTGGAAACTGTATGGTACAATTATTAATGCAATAAAATAAAATATAAAGAGGCACAAGGTCTTTATAACTGGAATGCATCACAGAACGGGCAGATTTTCAGATGTGTTGTGGAGGAGAGGAAATGGCACTGATACTGGGAGCCAGTTCCAGGTCTGTTTAGAGGCATGAATGAAGACACAAAGTAGTCAATGCATAAGGGAGGCACACTGAGAGAGAAGGTTGGGCAGAACATAGGGAGCAGGAAGGGATAGGGAAGAGAAGAAGGGTGAAGGGATAATAAATGGTGAAGTGAGAAACTTGTATTCAGAAGAAAGGTGAACCAGTGCAGGTTTTTAAGAAGGGGGAAGTGTGGTCAGAGCAGCTAAGAATCTTGGCTGGCCCAGATATTTAGATGAATGTGCACAGCTAATTACTGCATTCAATTGCTGCACTCAGTGTGAACGGTAATACTCTATCTGAAATGGCTTACTAAAATACAAATCCAAATATAGTAAAATTACTGTATTCCTTTAGTTTGCTAAATTTATAACATTTTTTTAAAGGAATCAAGTTTGTTTGACATGATCATTCTCTCTAACTTTTGTGCTGCCTATTGTTCACGGTTCCCTTAATCTCCAGATGTTACATTATTTTAGTTCTCTCTATATATTTATTCCATCACTTTACTAAGGAGACATGTTAGACTTGGTGCACAGTATCAGCCAGGATCTCTCTTGTCCTTCTTATGGTAATTTGGTGCTACATTTGCTTTCCTCAAGTTTTCAATTCATTTCCTTAATTGTCCATATTTTAAAAAAATAATTATTCCTTTATAAAGTCATTAGCCAATTTCCTTAATACTGAATGATGCCTGTAGTCTTGACCACCTGATATAAATATCAGATAATTCAAACATTCCCTTACCTTCTCTTGCCAATAGTTCTTTTAATTTTTTTTTCCATACTAATTTTTCAGACTTATCTTTTTCTTGTTGAACATGGATTTTTAAAAGATGTTGAGTACCTGTTACTCTTGAATAAATCTTCCCCATCACAATATTTTTCCTGTGGCATATTTGTAAAAGACTTTCATGTTCCCCTTGACCTTTTGTTGCCATGTTAACTCATTTTTCTTGTTTTCCTGCATTTTAGCTTTTGTTGCAAGCCTTAAATGAGTCCATGTTTTTGTTTGTTTGCCTTCCTTCTTCATTTTCAATAAAATTTGTCATTTATCATGAAATCCTTGAGCAGCCCTTCATAAAGCCACATAGACAGATTCTTATTTCTTGCAGTGTTTTAGCAAAATTACATTTGACTGATTTTTTTTTCTCCCCTGCCTTTTTCCATTCTGCAGGAAGTAGTCCTCTTGAAGCCACTGGGTCTACTCATATACCTACTTTCTTGTTTAATTGTGTTATTAAATTTAGGGCTAGACTTCTCTATTTTTTTTCCAAAATTTGTTTTCTTTAAACTTAGCCTTAAAGTTTTGTATTCTCTGATCCAGTTCTTTGCTATGATAAGTTCAAATACCTTATAATTTCAAGGTTTTTTTGTTCTCCTTTTCATAATCATAATTCATCCTTATCAAGTAGGAGGCAGGGGAAGATGGCTTCATTAGAGGTTGGGAGTTTATAGTTCCTTGATTATAAAGATATTGTCTATATCACTTATGAACATAAAATGTGTCATGTTTCTGCTTCACTGTGTATTTCTTATGGACGGATTTATGGATGTTTAAAATCCCACATGAGCAAAGTGTCTTGTGGTTAGAGTACCTGCAGATTTGGACTAAGAATTATTAATTGAAGATTCTCATTCTCATTTTCTCCTTGAGTTTTAATTTTCCAAAGGTTTTGCTCATGTTGTTCAGAAATATTTGTGTTTTTATAGCTAAAATGCATGGAGTATTGTTTGATCTGTCTTTAAAAATAATGGCCTACTTTTTTAACATTTAGTCAGCCTGCTGAGTTCTGTTCAGTTTTCTTCACATTTCCCTTTTAGAGTGGTCATCAAATCCTGAAGTTTGTCATTGCAGGCAAGTAGCTTTTTCTAATGTTTCAGTGACTTATTGCTGTAAAGAAGGATCGAAGGTGCATGCTTGGTGTTCAAGGATGATGCCTGGACAATCTGTGAGGCAAAATCTGTGTCTTGGAAAAAGTGTGGGGGGAGACTTTTATTTCTCGTTGACACCTGGTTTTCAGATATATACAAGGTGATATTTTTTCTTATTCCCATAATACAGTGTTTCCCAAACTTGGGACACTGCTTGTTAAAGGGAAGCTCCTGGCGGGCCGGACCGGTTTGTTTACCTGCTGCATCCGCGGGTTCGGCCGATCGTGGCTCCCACTGGCTGTGGTTTGCCGCTCCAGGCCAATGGGGGCTGCGGGAAGCGACGGCTGGTACGTCCCTTGGCCCACCGCTTCCTGCAGCCCCCACTGGGCTGCACTGGCGAAACGCAGCCAGTGGGAGCCGCGATAGGCTGAACCTGTGGACACGGCAGGTAAACAAATGGCCCGGCCCTCCAGGGGCTTTCCCTGAGCAGCAGGTATCCCAAGTTTGGGAAACACTACCATAATAGATAGTATCTGGTCACGTTCTGTAGGTGTTGGAATTTTTTTGTTTATCAGTACATGCTGCAGTTTTGCAGAATATTTACCATATTTGACAGCCAGACTCTCCCCCTGCAGGTAACTACTCATCAAAGCTTTTTCAGACCTCAGTTTTTTTTCCTTCCAGTGTGCAATATCGAACACTGTTTTTGGTGATTACTCTGTCTATAAATAATGTCCTGCAGTCTGTATTGAAGAACAATCGACACAGCACATATTGAACACCTTCTAGCAGAACATTGTAAACAATTGTAAGCCATCAGAGCCACAGATCAGCTAGTGGCTCGAGTACCATTACAATGCTCCCTAGATGCTGCTGACAATGTAGCTTGCTCCATCTCCATGGCAGTTGTCATGTGTCAGACATCTTGCCTCCAGCTCTTTGGATTCCCAAATACTGTTGATGACCTCCCATTTGATGGCTTTGAATTCTTTGCTGAGACCACTAACAAATTGCTGCACACCTTGAAAAACTCCAGGGCCACCTTGTGGTCTCTCAGAATCTATACACTTGCAAATAAATGGAGATTTTGTAGATCCCAGATGGCCCAGAAATTCCATCCCATCCAGTTATCTGGTTTCCAAAGTCCTACTGAGCTGCTTAGGAAGAAACCAAGGTTTCAGAAAAGAGATCACCCACTATAGTTGGTTCAGCCATTCAAAATGTCAGTTTTGTAGGACTGGTCAGGGGCCTAGAACAATGCCACTTCTCATATCTCCAACTGTACTTGTTTACCTGCCTTCTTCTCTTTGGGGACTCTCTCTTCTACTTTCTACCTGCTGGGGAGCCGATTACATCTGAAAAATGGGCATTGAAAGTTATGAGATCAGGTTACGCCTTGTATTTTACCTACTTGCCTCTACTTCACATCCTTTCCTGTCCCTCTTCAGGGACTCCTTTAATGAACACTTCTTGAGACAGGAAATCACCTCACTTAGGAGCTTTAGAACCAGTTCCTGCTCAGCAAAGGGAGAAGGGATTTTTCTCAAAGTATTATTTGGTCCCAAAGAAGAACAGAAGGTGGAGACTCCTAAACAATTTTGTGAAAGCCCAAAAACTCTGAATGTTGACTCTTGCCCCTAAAATTCAATCATTGGAACCAGGGGATTGATTTTTGACCCTTGACCTTCAGGACTTATATTTTCATGTTGCGATTAACCCATCTCACCAGATATTCCTTTGGTTTCTGGTTGGCCAAGACCACTTCAAGTATCAGGTACTTCCATTCAACGTTTCATCTGCTCAGAAAGTATTGTCAAAGGTTTTGGCAGTGGTTACCACCTATCTTTGTTGAAGGGTGATAATACTTTTTCCATACTTTGATTGCTGGCTGGTCAAGGGCTTACAACAAGATTCTTTCTACCATAAAGATAGCTTTTTCCCTGTTCCTCAAGCTAGATCTTCAGTTCAACATTGAAAAGTTCACTTTGACTCCTGTACAAAGAATAGAATTCATAGGGGCCTCCTTAGACACAATAATAACCAGAACTTAGCTCCCCATAGAGAGGTTCAAGATTCTATCAAACTTCATTGCAAAAATTCAAATAATTCTGAAAAGTTTGAAAATAAATAGTCTTCAAGTTATGGACATATGGCAGCATGTACCTTTGTAATGTGTCATGCAAGCTTATTGTGACGGGTCCCTTGGGATGCAATCTGGAACTGGGGTACCGCTGAGCCCTATAGCTTACCAACCTGGGCTCCCTCTTACATTGGGATGCTGTGACAAGCTGCAAACCTCTCCAGGCATTGCAGTTTCACAGCCATCCACAGGCAGGAACACACCTAGCTAAGCTATATGAATGCTTTTGCCAGCCACTCATGAACCAACAATAGAGAGGCTCCAGCCAATTCTCCCCAGCTCCCCAGCCTTGTACCCTACAACTGAACCATCTTGCCCTGGTCAGAAGCCCGACCACTGTAAGTTTATTACCCAGTATGCCATTCTACAAAGGAAAGTGGACGCCCTTGCAACTTGAGCATATTTCCCAAGGACTTCAACCAAAACACACTGTTTAATGTAAAATATGAAATAGATTTATTCACTTAAAATCTGTCTTTCTGTAATTATTATATATAATAAGTATATGGATCAGAGTTGGTTACCTAAGAAATAAAAGTAAAATCACAATCTGAGTTCTATAAACTGGACAGGATTTGAATCAAGCAGTGTCTCATCCTGACAGTATAGTTCCTAAATACACAAGCTGGGATTCTTCTTTCCAGCCTGGATCCCTCTCCCCAGTTCAGTCTTTGTTCTCCAGACATGTTTGCAGGTGTTGAGTTGTGTGGGAAGAGGGGCCAGATGATGTCACTTCCCCTGTTTCATATGTTCTTCCAGCTTGCTGGAAAGATCTTTTCTATGACGTGAGTCAAGCAGAGTCCATTGTCCATGTGCTGCCTCTGAGAAATCTTCATGTATACAGATTGTGATAGTCCTTGGTAGTGTGGATTCCCCTTAATGGGTCATCAGCAATGTCTGGCTTCTCCATGGTTGTACCTGAAAGGCTGGTTGTGGGTGCTTCTAACTTCACAACATGTTTCAGTAACACACATATAGCAAAACATCATAACTTCCCATATAATGATAACACATACAATCCAAAAGGATATTAATGTTCAACAGATCAAGACTTTTAGAATGATACCTCACAAGGCATACTTTGTACAAAACATATAATGGTATCACCATGGTAAATATTGGGGTACCAGGGTGTTGTTTTGGGGTACAGAGTGTCACATTTATGGCTTTGCTGCTTCCAGAGTTGGGTCAGGACCGTTTACATGCTGAACACACACAGTCTGGTATCAATCCTTTGTTAAATACAAGACTCCCTCAATTTGGTGGAGGAACCCCTCACAACATCTGTGTGGGTGTTCCCTTGATCCATTCATCACCATAATGACAGACATCTTTGCTGTGTTGCAGGAGGAGCATACGCCATTCAGGGCAAATTGTCTACCCAAAAGTTCATTTACATATCAACCTCGTAGCCTAATTAAACCACAGTAAACTAAACTTCCCTGTTTGGCTTGTTAAAAAGCCAGGACGAGGAGGGGTGAAATCCCTCTCTCTTTGTGCTGAAGCAATGAAGCTATGAGAACTTGTGTATAGTCAATCATATCCTTATTTCAGCAGCTTACCTTCCAGGCATGGAAAACACCACAGCTGACACTCTCAGGGGGCACTTTTCCCCAAGATTACAAGTAGGAGTTAGACTTCTGGACTCTCAATCATATTTTTCTGACTTGGGGGTTTCCAGAAGTGGACCTTTTTTTCCACAGTCACCAACAGGAAGTGCAGAGAGTTTTGCTCAAGAGGGGGTTGGGGCTTCACTCACTGGGAGATGTTTTCCTTGTTTTGTGGATGAGTGGCCTTCTGTATACATTTCCTTCAGTGCCTCTGATATTGAAAGTGGTAAACAAGATAAAGCCAAGGTCATATCAGTGGCTCCAACATGGCCCAGACAGACTGGTACCCTTTCCTTGCTTGCTTTGCTGTTTTGTCTGGTAATCAGTCTTCCATTCATTCCTCATTTCCTCTCCCAAGATGCCAATCAGACTCTCCATCCCAGCCTCGAAATTCTCCTCCTTAGGGATTGCTTCTTCAATGGCTCATGGGAATAGAGACCTCCTGCTCTCCACTTGTACAGCAGGTGTTGTTAAATAGTAGGGAAAGCTCTGTGCACAACACTTACCTTCAAAACGGAAGAGATTCCATCACTGGCATGACCAGAGGCATCTTTCTTCCACTCATTCCTACCTCGCTGCTATACTTGAATATCTGTTGGAATTTAAAAAAAAAATCAGGATTTTTTGAGTTCTGTCAGTGTTCACATGATGCCTATAATGGCCTTCTGTCCTTTGATTGACGGATTTTCAGCATTTGTTCATCCCACAATGGTAAGATTTATCAAGGGTTTGGGAACGTTTTTCCTCAGATTAGGGAACCCACCACTCTATGAGATCTGAACTTAGTACGGAAATGGCCTATGAGACCTCCCTTTGAACTGATGGATACTTATTCTCTTCTTAACCTATCCATCAAAACGGCCTACTTGGTGGCCATTGCTTCTGTTCAAAGAGTCAGGAAAATGAAAGCTTCAATGGTGGATCCTCCCTTCGCATAGTTTTTCAAGGACAAAGGTTTCTTTACTTCCCCTTTCTAAAATGTTACCTCAGGTATCATCTGAATTTCACATCAAACAAGTCATCCATCTCCCAGGTTTTTCCCCCCAAAACAACATCCAACCTGGGAGGATGCTGCCTTACACTCCTTGGATGTCAGGAGGTGGACTGAACCAAGCTATTTAGAAAGTCTCCCATACTGTTAATTTCAATTGCTGACAGGTGCAAAGGGTCAATGATCTCCACCCAGAAACTCTCCAAGTGGATTTCTGGATGTATTGTTTCTTGCTATGAATCTGCCAATATATTACCTCCTCCTAGGGTATTAGCCCATTCCACAAGATCTTATTCTACTTCTGTGGTGTTACTTAAGCATGCTCCTATTGTGGAGATTTGCAAGACTGCACCTTGGACTTTGATAGAGATCTTTTTCAAATAGTATAGGGGGGTACGTTATTTTAGATTTGATGCTGCTCTTGGGAATGCAGTCCTGTCTTCAGTTTTAGACTTGGCTCTGAAACTTTCCCCTCCAGTTGAGGGTACTTCTCATTATTCACCTGAAGTAAAGCACCCATAGGGACACTACTCAAAGAAGAAGGGGTGACTGACCTTGTTCAGTAAGTAGGGTTTTTTGTTTGTTTGTTTGTTTGTTTGTTTGTTTGTTTAAAGATCTGTGTCCCTATGGGTGTTTCACTACTCATCCTCATTCTTTGCTGCTTTGGAGTTTGCTTTGTGGGAGTTTGTGGTGGAGAAGAAACTGAAGGTGATTCATCCCGGTAGCCTTATGTATCCTCAGTGTGGGGCATGAGGCTGTGTAGAGCACACACATGGGCCAAATGGGCTGCCACCTAAATCTCTAATCAAAGGTGCATGAGGCACATGTGCACCTGAAGTAGTGCACTGATAGGGACACATCTCTCAAAAAATCCTCAGTTACTGCACAAGTAACCTATCCTTTCCCAGTCTTCTTTGCTGGTAATTACTGCAAAGGAAAAGCAATTGTGAGACAAAAAGTAATAGGAGACCCCCCAAAATCACAGGCCAGAATGTCCAAGACTGTCTGTGCCAGCTATGCAATTCTTTCTCCTCATCCCATCCCCATTACTTTGACGTATGGTTGATAACCTGTGGTAAGGTCTTCCTTTTCCTTGACTTCTTAGGATATGTCTCAGGAAAGAATGTTAATTTCTCCACTGATCTGTTCCCCTGCCCCCCTCCTCTTCCATTTTTGTTTTGTTTGTTAATGTGATGCTGAAAGATTCAAGCAGAAGCTCTTGGTTTAAATATTTTAGTATAAAATGGAAGTAAACCAGGTGACTAGGGAAGTGGAATAGAGCACTGCGTATTGGAGAAACCATGGCTATACTTATGAATGTGGGAAAATGTCAGTTTAATGTATTAGAAACACAGATGTGGGTATTCCCAGGCAGACATTTCTTTCACTTAGCACAAATATGTCAATTTGTGTTCAGTATTAAAGTAGGAGCCATTAGAGAGCTCCTAGTCTGCAGATTTCTGTATAAAGTTAAATTGACGTGGGAGTTGCAAAATGGTGCAAGTTTAAAGGGTAGCTTTTATTTTTTTGTAAGACAGTAAGTAAATGGACATATTTTAAACTAACACTTTGAATGTCTGGTTAACAAATGGCCCCTAGAAACTATTTTACCTAGCTTTGCAAGTGTTAATTAGCACAGCTGTATGGTCTGTCATTCCTGGTTGTATAATATTCCCTTTGAACTTAAGTCTTCAAAGTAACATCATTCACAAAGTTTACTTGTGAAGAAATACATGGGCTCTTTCAGGATCATGCACTGGTGACTAGTACTCGGCTATCAGAGAATGTTTAAAAACTGAAGGGAAGGCCAGCCCCTTAGGGCAAGAGACACTACACTTTACAAAGGTTTGACACAAGTTAAAACCAGTATCGTACAAAGTGTCATGTTAAGAGAGAGGTTTGTTACTTTTTCTGTGTGTGCGTGTAAGTTTTGAGGCTTCTCTATCTTAATGGGGTCAGCTGAGCTCTTTTAAGTAGAAATGACAGACAGCTGGCTGAACATATTGTCAGGTGAAAAACAAAAATTAGGTGAGTGTTGATCAAAGGCATCTTGGTTGATCGAGGCTGTTGCATATTCTTATACAGTTGCTACCTTACATGTAAGATGTCATCTGGTAGAAGACACAGTATTTAAACAACTTACTATATACTAGGTGAAACTGGTTATATCAAAGTTGCATCCTACAAGATAAACAGATGGTACACAGATAGCCACCTTGCCATTAGCTGAACAGAAGCAAACAATGTACATATATATTTCTGAATCATCCTGATAACATCAGAATGCAGTTCCATCATCCCTGTATATCCCAGGCATATACAGAGTTATGTGATGGTAGGATGTAAAGGTTTTATTGGCACTCAGACTGAACTCATACCAATAAAACCTTTTATATCACACACTGCCATCATAAATATGTCTCTCAAGATATAATACAGTCTGGTTCCAAAATATTTTATTTCCAAACTAAGTTTTCAAACTTTCATTGTTATCAGGATACTAAGTGATTCAATTTCAATTTTCATTTTCTTCACCTGCTGTTCTTACCACGTCACTCCTGTGTTCAAATCCTCTGCTGGCTTCCTCTTCTTTTCAGTGACAAATGTAAGTAGCTGGACATCACCATTAAGATCCTGCACAGCTCTGCTCCATCTTTCATCTCAGTCCTCTCCCACTTTTCCTTTTGCCCCCTTCTCACAGCACCCTTTGTATCTCACTTTGTGCCTTCTTCCAGGCTTTCCCTTATTCTGGGAATTTTTTATCTCTGTTCTGCAAGCATCCACCTTCTATTTCAAATCTTTTCTCCAAATGTATATTTTCTATGACATTTAGCAGTGTTAACTTGCTATCTAAATAAGTATTGTCTTTCATTTGAATGCACACACAGAAGGGAAATAATCTTATGGCACCATCTGGTCACATGGTGCTTTATACATTTGAACTGGTAGTAGCTGTGTATTTTTTCTGATTAGGTCCAATCCTTCAAACCCTTACTCACATGAATTGTCCCATGGAATATAGGTGATTTAAGTCATTTGGACTAAGATCTGAAACTTCTTTTTTGGAGAAAAGGAAGTTGGGTAACTTTCCTTTTGAAATAAACCACAGCAACAGATATCTTTTTTGATGCATCTGACAGTTTGTTTTAGAAATGCTCTGAAGTCTAGAGCAGCTTTACACTAGCACTGTACTTAAATATTTTCTGTGTGCTGGCAGATAAGATCCACAAGATGCTCCCTTTCCATGGTGGGGTTCTACAAATGGAACTCAAACTGTTTTTCTAAATAATTTTCCGATAGAAATTCTTTTTCATTGATTTATTCATAGTGGTATGTCACTGTTCCAGCAGTGAATTTGGTATATGGTAAACATGGATCCTGACAACTACTCTATTTTTTAAACACTAGGTAGAGTTTCCAAATGTGGACACAAATACGGATCTGAATTTTACTATCCTGAGCTTAAAACTCACATGCAAACTGAACAATCAAAAGTATACATAAAATAGAGAAGTGGTAAACAGAGAAGCACAGAGTCTGTCTGTCTGTCAGGACATCATTTTATTTTTAAAGGTTTTGTACTGCTGCCCACCACTGTAGTATCTAAGCACCTTCAACATATAATGGATTAACAATTGTGGAGTACTTGGAATTCTTGGCTTTCTTGTCCTTTGCTGGGTTATAGGAGACTTTGATTGGTGTATGGTGGTGTGATTTTGAGTGGAAGGGATGGGTTTCCAGAATAATGTCAACATTGATTATATTTCCATTGAGCTAACTCACCTGCATGATCCTATTATTACAGTATTAGCATTATATTACCACATCAGCCAAGAGCCCTCGCCATAGACCAGTAACCCCATTGTGCTAGGCTCTGTACACAGAACGAAAAGATTTCCTGCCCCCAAAAGCTTATACTCTGTTACCTAAATTGGAAGAAGTAAAAGAGAAATCTATATAGAAATCAATTTTCCCCCCAGTTCAGCAGCATAATAGATAACTTGAGAGACAACAAGCATGTTTGCCATCCTTTTTGGAAACTGATATAAAATATTTGTTATAAACCGTTAAATAGTACACATCAATATACAAGAAATGTTATAGAAATAGTTCAACTGGTCATGGAAATGAAGTTAGAGGAACAGCACTGCGTACATCAATGTTAGCCAGTTCATTTGTAAGATTAAGTCAGGAGTACTGTACTTCTGGAAATCTCAAAACATGGTGGTTCCTACTGGCTCAGAGTGCCCACTAGTACATTGGTTCTCTTCGTGATTGCTCTGAGCACTGATGGTAATGAGCAGAATGTGAGATTTGGCTCATCTCTACTCATTATTCATGAATAAAGTTTGTTATTACCCCATATAAATAACTTCTAAAAGTGAACACAAAAGAGAGAAATACCATAGACAATGTCATGACTTCACGTAGTCCTGTTTCCACAGACATTCAGATTTGCATTACTAATAATTTTTAATTCAAATTTATAATATGTTCATTTGGAATTCTTTGTGCATGCAGCAACAGCTGTGCTAATTAATTTTGTGTAGTATCTTGTGAATAAATCTGCTCTTGGTTTCAGTGAAAAAAGCATTATCCCTACACAACTGACATTTGTGTAGAAGGAAATAGATTGAAACAGGTGAATCTTCCAAGCTTTGGGAGTTATTCTGAAGATAAATGCTATATTATAAAAGTGTTACATAGATTACATACATACATACAGTATTTAACCTGCTCATATTAGTAAGACTTGCAAAAATTGTTGGATAACTTTTCTTCACATCAAGTACTTAATTTTCTACAAGATGTTTGTAAGTAAATAGGTATTTTTCTGCTTTTTCTATTTTCATATATTGTGTTTAGTGACATTTTCATTTTAAGGGCCCATGCTAATAGAAAATGCCACATTAATACTGAATTGTGCTATTATGTACTAGTCATGTGTGTATGTGTATTAAAAAGTAAAAATGATCACTTTAATTATAGGGCAAATCCTAATCCTCCTCAATCACATTACAGCAATTGTTTATTTTTATTGGATCAGGAATTGGACCTAAAATTTTTATCATATTTTCAAAAATAGACTTTCAGTGAATAGTCTTAATTTTTAAAAAAAACGGATCAGTTATGAGACAGCACTAAATATCCTAACTCTGTAAATGTTTTAGAAATCCAAATATGTGACTTCAACTGTGTTAAGAAAATTAAACAAAAACTATTTGAGTAAGCATGGGTGAAACAAGCCAATCCAAAAAAAATATACTGATTTTGTTTCTTGTAAGTGTTAACATTCAATGCATTTGGCATTTTTATTGTAAAACCACAAGTTTTGATGGTTACTTTTATCTTCAGATAAAGTTGCTGGGGTTTTTTTCTCTAGACATTTACAATATCACTGTCTTATCAAGTTAAATAACCTGCCTAGACCTCTAAGGATGGATAAATTTAACTCACTGTGTGGATGGAGCTAAAAGCAGAATGCCAAAAGCTATATGGCTAGTTTAATTGACATCTCAAAGGCTATGCTTAACACTATATAATATGTAATAGCTTAAATGGCAGAACAGAACCATTTTCAAGATTGTAACCTTTCAAATGTTAGTTTGTGCTTGTATATGAAAAGAGTGAGTTACAGGTGTGAAGCCATTCTCTACTGTCAGTAACCCTTCATCATGTGGGGTTTTATTGGGTTCACGATGGCAATTTAACTGGGACTCTCTGATACAAAGGTTTAACTGTGAATAAATCCATTCATGGCCTGACTTAATATTTTATCTTACTGTACCTAAATTATTTACTTGTTATTGAAGATTATTTTGATCGTAGACTGCTAGAAGCATATATTGTACAGAGACAGGTAGTTTTACCTCATTTGCTAATGGATTATTTTATATGTTCTCATCAGTTTGGGAATGATTTGGCATGGATGGCAGGCTTTGATCAGAAGATAAAATGACTGAAATAAACATGAAAAGTAAATCCTTTTTTATTCTTTCCCCTGCAAGTGGTCTCCGTAGAGATGACCTAAGGTAAAAGAAAATGATAGGAAGAGAGGCCTTATGATGTTCATAATATCATTATTTCTGCAGATCAGTTGAATGCCCTGGGGTAACTTGTCAATGAACAGGGTATTATTAAGTGCATAACTTGTAATAACCATAATTAGAATTTGTGTGTTGTTTTCTTTGCACCATGTTAAATATGGCTTCAAGTGCATTTTAAAATTTTGAGGAGTACTTGTGGCACCCTAGAGACTAACAAATGTATTTGGGCATAAGCTTTCATGGTCTAAACCCACTTCATCAGATGCATTCAGTGGAAAATCAGTAGGAAGATATATGAACATGAAAAAATGGGGGTTGCCATACCAACTCTAACGAGAGTAATCAATTAAGGTGGGTTATTATCAGCAGGAGAAAATAAAATTTTTGTAGTAATAATCAGGATGGCCCATTTCAAAGAGTTGACAAGAAGGTGTGAGTAACAGTAGGGGGAAAATTAGCCCACCTTAATTGATTACTCTCTTTAGAGTTGGTATGGCAACCCCCATTTTTTCATGTTCTCTGTGTGTGTATATATATATAATCTTCCTACTGTATTTTCCACTCATGCATCTAATGAAGTGGGTTTAGCCCACGAAAGCTTGTGCCCAAATAAATTTTAGTCTCTAAGGTGCCACAAGTACTCCTCATTCCTTTTGCTGATACAGACTAACAAAACTACCACTCTGAAACCTTTTAAATTTTTGTTACTCTACTCTGCACAGACTGTGAATAGCTAATAACTTTTTTTAAAACAAAAAAAACAAAGGTTTTTTAAATGATTGTTAATATATAGCTTTAACTAGTCCAATATTTTAAGACTTTATAAAAAAGCATGGAAGAATTTTTACTTTATTTTGAAATCCAAACAGTCAAACTTTAAGGGAGATTTAGTGTGAATCCTGACTCGTATATATAGCTTGGTCCTTTGCAACTCTGCTTCTGTCATTTCCCTTAAAGTTAATGTGTACATAATGCTTATGCAAGATGTAATGACAAATGTGAAAAGTGTATTCCTTCTCACAAGATTCTACAGTAAATCTCTTTGATGCATTAGAGACCATCGTTGTTGCAGCAAATTGAATTTCTAGCTGTAGGATCTGTCAGAAATGAATAGTAAACCATCCTGTTTAATTTTATGTTGAGCTGTCAGAAGTATATAATTTAGTGAGGTATGAGGAGTGAATAGGAGTAAGCATCCCAGACTTGTTTGTTTATCCACCCACTAGTAGTTCAATTTGAATGAAAACTACATACATTTCTGTACCAAAGAAAAAGATCCATAGTCCCCAACTAATGATGATTAATAATTACATTTAGTTTGAATATAGAGTCACATACTGGTCAATAAAATGGCAAATAATGTCTTGTTGGGCATAACATTTAACAGGGATACTATCAGACCCTGTAACTACGAGCATACTGCCTCTGTTTTCCTGCTTGTTTTTCTAATCAAGGACATACTTTCTCCTCTGAGTCATGTGAGAGTTTAACAATTACTTGCAGTTCTAACATCAGACCATTTCTTCTGGGACGGTAATCTGTTAGTTCAATTTTCTCAGTCACTGACGAAATGATCAGAGTGAATTCGTTGCTTCTGAGTGAATAAACTAAACGTGATTGAAATGAACTTTCGTGGCACTCACATGAATCAGATTTCTTTTGTGCACATGCATGTGTGCGTGCACACACACGTGCACACATGTACACTGCCATGTACAACTGCAAATGGTGAAGTTTCAAATATCCACTAACAGAGCGTTCTTTTTCCTCCTCGGATTGGCCTTTAACCAACAGGTGCCTTTTTACAGCCGTGGAGAAAATGGGTTGCCTCTTGTTTCACTAGGCACAGGAAATTCTAAGTCTATGTTTTTATCAACGGTAAAGGTTTAATTTTAGTTGCATTAGCAGGGGATAGCATTTTAAATTAAACCTTTACTAATCTACGTAATGCATATGGCTTAGGTTGCAGACATTTGTGTAGTGGCACATGATATTAATCTTCCACAGCACCTCAAATTAAAATCAGTTACAGGCAAAAGAAGTTAAGCTATAAAACACATTTTTTTTAAAAGTGACAATAATCTGCAAAGTTCTAAGCGTTTCAATAAAAATTCCTTCCACTTTATGCATATCTGAAACTCGCTCAAGGCTTTATTTGCCTTGAAAAATCAAGTCTAATGGGAGACAGTACTGTAAATATGACATAGGGGTGATATGATCAACAAAATTGTCTTACTTAAGTTTAACCTATTGCATTCAGAAATGGTTAGGATTACAGAAGCCATACACAATTTCAGTGGCAGCTGATGCCCAAAATAACTGTCAGCGCTACAGGTAAAAATGTCTGTCTCCTCCCTGCATCATCCTCATATACTGAGATATGAAAAGCTAGGAGACACTAGCTTGGGCATTTGGGAGTATCATATATCATTTTAATAGAGGATAAGAGGGGAGGGGAAAGGGTTAAGAAAAATGGGTGCCATCTTGTCTCTTCCACCCCCTTTCAAAATGGAAAAAACTGGGGCATTTTTCTGTAAAGGCCAGGGTAGAAGAAAATCATTTTTCTGTGGCTTCTTTGCTGTTCTTTCATTCGTCCCAGCCTCATTGTCTCTGATATAGTTTTTGCTCTGTCACCTCACCATACATTTACTCAACCCTTATTCACCAGTGGACTCCATTCCCTTCTGCTCTCCTCCCTGCCAGCTCAATCCATTTCCCTCCTGATTCAAACTCCCCAGATACCCTCATATTGCCACCAAATCAGAAATGCTTCCTCCCCACGTGCACCTAGGATGAACACTGCTCCACTTACTAACTCATCTTTCTGCCACACAAAACCCCCAGACTCAGAAACGTCCTTTCCGTACAACACACAAACCCCTACAGGTCAGAAATAGATTGGGGGCAAAGAATAGATTGGGGGGAGTGGTTGTTGGCTATTGTGATAAATAACTTAAAAATAATCATAATCAAAAATGCATTCTTTAAAAGGTTTTGGTAATCTGAACATTTGAAAAAAATGCATTGAAACATGATAATATTGAAATGAAGCATTTCATTTTTAACCCCCAAATTTTTGTTTTGCCTTTGACATTTTGAGAAAAGCATGTAAAGAGCAGCAGGAGGAGATAAGGGATTTGAAATTGGGTCTCCCCCTTAATCATTGGGATATCCTGGTATGTGGCTTTCTCAGTTTCTGGTGTTGAAGCTTTTTCATTCTTTATAAATAACTAAAGAGTTATTGGAGCAGGGCCTTGAACTTGGGTCTCCCACAGCCTAGGTGACTGTCCTAATTACCAGCCTGAAAAGTAATTATCCCTAGTCCAATAACTATTCATTGTCATTCATTATAACACTGAATAGTCTATGAATGATGAGCTCCAGTACATGGTCCAATAATTCTTTAGTTATTTATAAAGAATGGGACAGGTTCAGCAGCAGAGACTTAGAAAGCCCCAGACCAGAGTATCCTATAGCCCAAGTGTTAGGGCACTCTGAACTACTTTGTTTTGACTTTTCCAGTTTGGTGAAAACTATTTGGCAAACTTGACCCAAATTTGCGTCAATTTTCAGTCAAACAGCATTTTCCAATTAATAAACTATTTGGCTGAAAAACTTCAGCCCGCTCTAGTCAGCCAACATAACTTTACTTTCAGCTCATCTCCCTTGTGCCTGACACCCATCCCCATCATGCTCAGAAACCGCCTTTCCTGCTCCCTGAACTCAGAAGCATCCCTCTCCCTCCATTCTTGGTGCTGGTCCCACAAAAGCATGAACAGGGGTTGCAGAGAAGAACTGTGGCTGCAGAAAGCATGGAACCTTGTGTGCTCTCTGCCTCTGGGGCTGAAGGGAATCAACCACACAGACTGTACTGTTTCCTTTGGGCCACCTCCCGCTGCTGCTTTCAGCCCATGTGCTGCAAGGTGTATGTGCAAAAATATTTATACTTTGCTTCTGTAAAGTTGAAGAGAATTTACTCCAACAGAAACCAGTATTCCCTGTTCTCTGCCCTCTCCCTCTGCTGTCTGGAATCAGTGCTGCAGGTTCCAGGAGATTTCCAATAACTGCCAGATGCTGCAACTGGAGCAAGCGCAGCATCACCATTACCTCTGCCCAGGTGGCAGTAATACTGCACCCTGCAGTAAATGGAGCATGCTATGTGGGTTATACAGTATATCTGACAACTATGATGTTATTTCTGGGGCTTATCCTCACTAAGCCCTAATGACTAGATATCGCGGCACAATTTTAGGTTAGTGAATTTTAAGTGATTTATATGCTGGCAGACCGACTATGCATCTAACTCTGGAGAGAAGGGTTAATTATTTTGAAACATTTTGTTAACATCTCATGATTGTGCATACTGTGGATTCTATACTCAAGTAATTGTGGCGAAAATAAAACAGGCAAAATTACCTAAATTCACCAGAATGTGCATACAACTTGCTAATTGATGAAGGGGATGTGTTGGGCCCAGACACTTTTGAACAGTTGTCCAGGAAGGATAGGGGGAATATAATAAATATGATACTGGTAGCTGTGTACTGACTCCAACTGTGAGCAAGGAGCTAGCCTTCACTTT
The DNA here is from genome assembly GCF_965140295.1 of Lepidochelys olivacea. Classification (NCBI taxonomy): domain Eukaryota; kingdom Metazoa; phylum Chordata; order Testudines; family Cheloniidae; genus Lepidochelys; species Lepidochelys olivacea. Next base: position 276,107,201 of record NC_140411.1, read on the forward strand.
TCCTGTAAAAGTTGTTTCACCCTCTTCCTTTAAAATGAGTCTGCTAAGTTTTGGATAGAGTAAAAGATTATTTCATTAGCTTCTAAAATACTCTATAGCCAGCACTACAAACTACAATATTTTTCTAATCTTTCAGTCAAATGTAAGGTCTTCTTCCCTTCACCTCTCCTTCAAATTTTCAGCAGGCCACCAGTTAGAGCCACTGTCTCCTCTACTACTGAGTAGGGTCCGGTAGTTGGCCAAGTCTCCCTGCCCCCAAACTCTGAAGTAGCCTTCGGTTCTCTTCAGTCTGTCAGTTGACTGATGCAAAATTCAAGATCTCTGCATGGTTATGAGCTATTGCAAAGTGATATAGACACATGATGTCATTGTATATATCTGAGAACAGCATCTGCTACCTGACAGCTATAGGAAGAATGTGTGCTTGCTCACACACACATATCACATCTAACATACATACAAATAATTGTTTAGATCGTTGTTAAACTCTGAACCTAGCAGCAGGTACTCCCTCCCCCCTCCCCCCGGACCTTTTTCCTGACAACAAATGTTTTGATGCACTTTAAGCATGTTTTGTCATGTTCTATCATATGTACCCCCATTTTTAAGCCTCTTTAGGTGGCTCTGTAGATTAATTGCAATATGTGATTGTGATGGGGGTTCACCCCACACTTGCCCTGAAAGGGTTAACGAAGACTAAGAAGGGGGCTAATTAACCCAACAGGTCACAGCTGAGAGGAATCATGGCTAAGTAATCCCAGGACTGAGTGAGGGAGCCCCGCTGGGGAGGAGCAAGTCAGGCTGGACTTATAAAGACAGGAAATTGGCAGCAGAAAGTGGGGGCTGCTAGGAAAGGCTGCAGTTACTCCCTGGGAGGAGTGTTTGGAGAGTGCAGAGATGCATAGCCTGCAGTTTCTCCCTGGGAGGATGAGGATGGGGTGAAGCTGGCAGATCCAGAGACGGGAGGAAGGGAATGGGGAAGAGAGAGAACCAGCTGGTTAGGAAAGGGCTCAGGGAAATGCAGCACGGTCTGGAACAGAACCTGAGCCAGAACCTGAAGCAGAGGGTGGGCCCAACTTCCTCAAACAGCTATTGGGGAAGTGGCACCAGTGTGCCAGTGAATAGGAAGACTGCTGAGCCTGTTTGTGTCCAGAGAATATCCAACCCTGGAAGGGAAACTATTTGGCAACCGGGTCAGAGGGCTAAGTAACAAAGAGGCAGCAGGAACTCATGGAGGGGCCACAGACCCAGAGAGAAAGGTGGATGGCATGCAACTGTGGGAAGGGTTGTTGACATCATGAGCTATTCCCCAGAGTGACCAGGAGGAGGAGCCATCCTAACAGTTAGTGGACCACCCAGTCACAGTGATGAATTACAGAATGAGTTTCCCCATCTTCCCCAAATCCCCAGGGCCTGAAGTTACTGCAGAAAGTCAGAGGCTTGCACAGCATTTAATTCATATTCATATCATATAGATATTGAGAGAGAGAGAAAAATATACACAATATAAAGAATGTTAAATCCTAAATTATATGTGTGTCTATCAGTTTGCATCAGACACTACAAAACATCAATTATTTTCTGGTTTAAACAGGTTGGTCTTGATTCTGATTTTGTGACATCCAAAAGGTAGAATCTCCCATAAACTACATATTTTAGTTAAACAAGTGCTAATCATTCTCTTTCATATGCATTTAAAAAAAGACTGGCTGACTTTTAAAGTGGTTGTGTTAATCAACTGTACTAATACTTCATAAATTCCATTGAGCAATTTTTCCTCATGACAACGCATAGCTAATAACCCCAAATGAATGAGACCTAAGTACAGAAGAAACCTTTGAAGAGAGTTCCTTCACTGCACAATAGATGTATTCTTTTCTGGTTGACTATTTGAAGAGGTGTCACTTAAAATTGCTCCATTGTTCCATTATATTGCTGCATAGGGAAAGTATTCACTGAACTTCCTGAGTGTTGTTTGATGCACTTTGTGCATCAAGCAAATCAGGATTTCTCTGTCTTTAGAATAGTGAGCATATCCCAGCATATCCCACAATTCAAAGAAGAAGATTTTAACAAACTGAAATGACTGGTAGGTAAAATCCCGTGGGAAGAAAATCTAAGGGGAAAAGAAGTGTGGGAGAACTGACAGTTTCTCAAAGACAATATTAAAGGCACAACATCAAACTATCCCAAGGAGAAGGAAAGACAGAACTATAGTGGCCTCTTCCTAATTTTCCTATCAGTCGCTCTTGAATGATCTGAGAATCAAAAAGGAACCCTACAAGAAGCGGAAACATGGACAAATTGCTAAGGTTGAGTAGAAAAGTATACAAGCATATAGGGACAAAATCAGAAGGATGAGGCACAAAATGTTACACCTAACAAGGGACATTAAAAGGCAAGAAGTTCTATAAATACATTAGGAGCAAAAGGAAGAAGTGGGAAAGTGTAGGTCCTCTAGTTGTTGGGGAATTAGAGCAACAGCAAAAAGGCTTAGTTTTTAATTCCTATTTTGCTTCAGTCTTCACTAAAAAAGATTAATAGTGACAGATACTAAATCTAATTAATATTAACAACAAAGTGGAAAAAATGCAAGTCAGATAGGGAAAGCACAGGTTTAAGAATACTTAGATTAGTTTGATGTATTCAAATTGGCAAAGACTGATTAGATTCATCCTAGGGTACTTAAGGAACTAGCTGTAGCAATATTGGAAACATTAGCAATTATTTTCAAGAATTCATGGAGGATGGGTGAGGTCTCAGAGGACTGGAAAAGGATTGACATTGTACCTATGTTTTTTTAAAGGGCGGGAATGAGGACCCAGGGAATTATAGGCCAGTGAACCTAACTTTGATACCTGGAATGATATTGGAACAAATTATTCAGCAATCAATTTGTAAGCACCTGGAGGATAATAGGGTTATAAGTAATAACCAACATGGATTTGTTAATAACAAATCATGTCAAACCAACCTAATTTCCTTCTCTGACAGGGTTACTGACCTAGTGGATAGGGGGAAGCTGTAAACGTGGTATATCCTGATTTTTATAGTGCAAAATGCAAGGTCAGGCACTTAGAGACTAACAACAAGAATTTTTGCTTTAAGCTGGGGATTTATCTGTTGGAAGCAACAGACGAGGAGAAAAACCTGGGTGTATTGGTTGATCACAGGATGACTGAATTGCCAATGTGATGCACCCGTGAAAAAGGCTAATGCAGTCCTAGGATGCATCAGGCCAGGTATTTGCAGTAGAGACAGGGAAGTGGTCATACCATTATAAAAGGCACTGGTGAGACCTCATCAGGAATACCGTGTGTAGTTCTGGTTTCCCATGTTTAAGAAAGATGAATTCAAACTGGAACAGGTGCAGAGAAGGGCTACTAGGATGATCCGAGGAATGGAAAACCTACCTTCTGAGAATAGAATCAAAGGGGTTGTCTTGTTTAGCCTAACCAAAAGAAGGCTCGGGGGGAATAAGATTTCTCTCTATACATACATCAGAGGGATAAATACCAGGGAGGAAGAGGAGTTATTTAAGTTAAGCGCCAATGTGGACACAAGAACAAATGGATATAAACTGGCCATCAATAAGTTTATGCTTGAAATTAGGTGAAGGTTTCTAACCATCAGAGGAATGAAATTCTGGAACAGCCTTCCAAGGGGAGAAGTGGGGGCAAAAAAACCTAACTGGCTTCAAGACTTCTTGATATGTATATGGAGGATATGATATGATGAAACTTTCTACCATGGCATGTTGCCCATCTGTGATTGCTCATAACAAATATCTCCAACTGTCACTGATCGGACACGAGTTGGGGAGGGCTCTGATTTACTAGAGAGAATTTCTTCCCAGGTATCTGACTGCTGGGTCTTGCCCACATGCTCAGGGTTCTGATTGCCATATTTGGGGTCAGGAAGGAATTTTCCCCTGTGTCAGATTGGCAGAAACGTTGGGGATATTTTGCCTTTTTCTGCAGCATGATTCAAGAGTCACTTGCAGGTTTAAACTAGTGTAAATGGTGGAATCTCTGTAATGTGAAGTCTTTAAATCACGATTTCTGGAGTTCAGTAATTCAGCTAGAGGTTAGGGGTCTATTACAGGAGTGGGTGGCTGAGGCTCTGTGGCCTGCAATGTGTAGGTGGTCAGACTAGATGATCGTGATGGTCCATTCTGGCCTTAAAGTCTATGAGTCTCTAACAGGAGTGTGTTGTATGTAAGGCAAGGGAGGTAATTATCCCACTTTACTTGGCATTGATGGGACCTCAGCTGGAGTACTGTGTCCAGTTCTGAGTGTTAGGATATAGATATTCAGGCCTGTCTGTAAAGGCCTATACTCTAAGAATTTAGGTGTATTCTTATCACTTGGCTAGTGATAGAGGTATAAAAGAAAGAATCAAAATCACTGTCTGCTGGTGTAAGGGCCTTCTCTTACTGTGACAGTCTGAGGCCCTGTTCTTAGGCTAAGGCCTTTGGCTAAGCAGCAGAGGCAGCCATAAGCTGGGAAGCGAACGGTCACATCCTCACATTCCAAACTAGTCACATTGAAATAAGGTGCTATTGGGCTGTTAGGCACTATCAGGACAGGATTGTATCCCTATCACCTCCAGAGAAAGGGAAGTGCCTAGAAAATGTAAAAGGAAACTTAGTTTGATAGCATCCTGTCTGGCAAGAACTCACTTATCAATAGCTGGGATGTGAAATTCTCACTTCTGTATTGTTTTGTCATTATAGTTCCCACTTTGCTGTTGTTTGTCTGTATAATCTCTGTCTGGTTCTGTGATTGTTCCTGTCTGCTGTATAATTAATTTTGCTAGGTGTAAACTAATTGAGGTGGTGGGATATAATTGGTTACATAATCATGTTACAATATGTTAGGATTGGTTAGTTAAATTTCAGGAAAATGATTGGTTAAGGTATAGCTAAGCAGAACTCAAGTTTTACTATATAATCTGTAGTCAATGGGGGGTGGGGGTGGGCATGTGGGTGTGTGAGATGGGAACAGGGAATGGGGGTAAGAAAATTGGAATCATGTTTTGCTAAAGGGGGAGATGGGAACAGGGAATGGGGGTAAGAAAATCGGAATCATGTTTTGCTAAAGGGGGAAATGGGAACAGGGAATGGGAGTAAGGAAGTTGGAATCATGTTTGGTTAAGGGTAGGAATGGGAACAGGGACACAGGTGTAAGGCTCTGTGGTGTCAGAGCTGGGAAGGAGGATACTAAGGAAGGAAACTGGAATCATGCTTGCTGGAAGTTCACCCCAATAAACATCGAATTGTTTGCACCTTTGGACTTCGGGTATTGTTGCTCTCTATTCGTGCGAGAAGGACCAGGGAAGTAAGTGGGTGAAGGAATAAGCCCCCTAACACTGGGTGCTACATTTTAAGAAAGATGTGGACAAATTGGAGAAAGTCTAGGGGAGAGCAACAAAAATGATAAAGGTTTAGAATACCTGAACTATGAGGAAAGATTAAAAACACTGGCACATTTAGTCATGAGAAAAGAATACTGGTGTTGTTGGAGGGGGCGGAACCTGATAAGTCTTCAAATATGTTAAGGGCTGTTACAAAAAGGATAATGACTGATTGTTCTCCATGCCTACTGAAGGTATGGTGAGAAGTAATTGGCTTAATCTGCAGCAAGGAAAATTTAGTTTTGACAATAGGAAAATCAACTATAATGATGATTAACCACTGGAATAGGGTTTCTGTGGGAGGTTGTAGAGTCCTTGTCATTGGAGGTTTTTCAAAACAGGTTAGACAAACACCTCTCAGGGATGGTCTAGGCAAATTTGGTCCTACCTCAGTTCTGGGCGCTGGACTAGATGATCTCTCAAGGTCCCTTCCACCTTAATTTTTTATGATTCTATGACCGACAATGTTACTTGGAAAAAGTGAGGTCACTGTAAATGGTGGTGCCCCTGGTGAATTAGATGTGCTGACCTTTAACTGCTGAATACATTTATTCGTTTAATAGCGCAAATGGACTACTAATACATACACTAAGTAAGTGTAAGAGAAAACTGGTAAGTATGTAACTTCAGTTCAGACAATGTAATATTTGAAAGCAGATGAGCCAAAAGTAAAGACCTCCTGAACTTGTGGAAAAGTCTGGTCTAAATATGGTGGAGAAGGGCCTATTGCAAAATACATTTCTTTAAAAATGTATTAATTTAGGAGAAGTATTTTTATAAGTGTTTGCCCAATTGCATATGAAAGGATTCTTTTCCTATCCTTTAACACATCTCATTCCTGTATTTATATTTTGGTTCACTGGAAGATCTCTTCTTTTGGATAGACTATTCCTTTAAAGATGTCTTGTACAGATTATTCTGAAAATACATTTTTTAAAATAAGATATCAAAAATGTGATGGGATGGAGAAGTGTGTAGTTATTTTAAAATGTAGTCAGAACTGTATTTGAACAGTCTTTGATAAACCATTAGCTCCTCAAGAGTCTGAGGAATGAGCTGTACAATTTAATATATATATATATGTACATATGTATTTGGGAATGAAATATTACTCTTCAAAGCTGAGGGTTTTTGTTTTTGTGTTTTGTTGTTTTTATGAGCCCCACAGCATATTAGGGGAAAATGGAAATTAAGATGTATGTATGACAAATTGACAATTATTCCTAGGTGCTCATAACATGTTTAATTGAAATGTAAATCTGAGGTCCAGGGTACATACTGTAATAAATGTTGGGCTTCAAAGTTCACCATGTACCATCAAGGATCTTAGAACAATGCCTAGACCCAAGACACTAAGCTTCTAATTTTGTTATTGTCCTTGAGAATTGGAAATTCTAACATTGAGTATTCTGGGATGGAATGTGGATGAGAGACTTGATTTTGGCTGAGAGGGTTAAACAGAGTGTTCAGAGAACACATTTCAAGTCATTGGTTCACAAAGTTTTCCCTGTGCAAATCCACTAGCATATAAAATATTTGTGAATAGACCTTTTTGTTCTTATAAGTATAGCAATACATGGTGATAACTTGAGAAATGAACAAGTGCATTAAAATACATACTTAGAACATATGCATATTTAAGTTAGGCATAGATTTATTTTAAACATCCATTGTTCTACTAGTAAATAACTTTAATTGAAAGTAGAGGATGTCTTGGGATCTCCTGTAGTAGGTCTGAAAACCACACCTGTTGAGGATTGTGTATAAAGATAAACAAATTAACATGATCTCAAACGTGCTCTGATTTGTTGCGCTTTAAAATGAGGACTTCTAAGAGTTTTGAACAGAAGTACTTAGTGTTCAGCTATCGTTTGAGAACTATGTCAACATAATATAAATGTCATGAAATGAGCACCAGTTGAACTTGGGCATCTGTCATTAGAAATAAATCATAGTTTAAAGGTAAAGGTTAAAGGTAAAACACCATAAGTTCATCCATGTAAGTCTGTATATATTTCAGTCTCCTTCAGTGTCTATTCAGATTTACAAAGGGAACAGAAAATGGTTTCTTGTCCATTGTCTAAAATTTACATTTTCTGATATTACTTTTGTGTCTACAAGCTATTTGTCTCAACCTGAGATTTTGTGCAAAGAAGAAGCTTTCCATATTCATAAAACTAAATCTTCAGAGACAAGTGTAATTTGAAAATATAACCATAAATGCTGACAAAACCTATATTAGATTATTTTGAAAAAATCAAACATAGTTTGATTTTACTAGTTTGATGTATATGAAGTTTGTAGGCTGATAGTAAGTTGAATACTTGGGAAGTTGCAAGGTATAGGTGTCATGAAATGTTGCAAATTTTTCTGGGGAATTCATAGATTTAGATTTGCCTCATGTAAGTACATTTGAATTCAAATTGTCTGCAGCTAAACTTTCTTCCAAACATCATAAAATCTTGTTTTCTTTCAATCACTAAATGTCCTTACAACTTGAGAGCTCCAGATGAAATATGAAAGCTGATTTGACGTAAAGTTTGATAAATACTTTGTCAGGATGCCAATAGCCAGCCTACCTTAATACCATTAAATATCAGTGCAAAAACATATTTCCCCTGTAAAATTTCAAAATATGGTGTGTTTGCATTTGGTATCTGATGTGTAGCAATAGTCAAAAAGACTAACAATGTTAATAATTATTAGGAAAGGGATAGAAAATAAAATAGAAAATATCATAATGCCACTATACAAGTCCATGGGGTTCCCACACTTTGAAAAAACTGGGTCTATTTCTGATCACCCTGCCTCAAAAAGGGATGTAGCTGAACTGGAAAAAGTTCTGAGAAGGGCAACAAAGATGATCCAGGTTACGGAATGGCTTCCACACAAGAAGACACTAAAAGATTAGGTTTCAGAGTAGCAGCCATGTTAGTCTGTATCTGGAAAAAGAAAAGGAGGACTTGTGGCATCTTAGTCTCTAAGGTACCACAAGTCCTCCTTTTCTTTTTAAAAGATTAGGGATCTTCATCTTAGAAAAGAGACATTAAGGAGGGATATGATAGAGGTATGTGCAATTATGAATGGTGTGGAAAAATTGAATAGAGAAGTATTATTCACTCATTCTCACAACACAAAAATCAGGGATCACCCAATGACATCAATAGGCAGCTGGTTTAATACACACAAAAGGAAATATTGTTTCCCACAAGGCAGATACCTTGTGGAACTCATTGTGATGGGTTATTGTGATGGCCAAAAGTATAACTGGGTTCAGAAAAGAATTAGGTAGTTCATGGAGGATAGGTCTATCCATGGCTATTAGCCAAGATGGTCAGGGATGTGACCCCATGATTGGGATAATCCTAATCCTTTGACTGCCAGAAGCTGGGATGGAAAGATGAGGTGGATCTTTCCGAAATTGCCTTGTTCTGTACACAACCCTAAAGGTCTGGTACTGGCCACTGTCGGAGGATAATATACTGGGCTAGATGAACCAATGGTCTGACCCAGTATGGCTCTTTTTATGTTCTTAGTTTAGGTGTTCAGATACCCCAGTGATGGGCATCATATTGGAAGCTAGCTAGCTAAAATTACCTGAGAAATTAATGCCTCAATTGCAAATTCCAGTTTATAATATAATCTATATGTATTCTTGAGAGTTTGACTAAAAATCATGGGTCCATCACAGATAGGTCCCAGTTAATTTTTCCAATATCATGGGGTAGAGGTAGATTAGAAGTTTGGCTGTGAGACGCCCCAGATGGATTCTTCAGCTCTTGAACGAGAATAATGTAATCAGTTGCTTGATAGTACATAATAATAATCCTACTTCAGTCAAAATGCATAGGGAGGAGAAAATAAACAGATGCATGAGAGGGAAATCATGTTGCTCAGCTAAACTATGACTTGATTACATTTATTATTGCAAAAATAAAGTCCAAACCACAAATATATATATATAATATTAAAAATATATATGGTGCTTTTAAAAGGCTAATTTCACAATGCTGAAATCAATTATGACCCAAATCAGCTGGGAGAGAAACAGGAAAAAAAAAAAGACTGGTAATAGGGAACTGTTTTAGAACATTTTCTAGGTGCCCAAAAGTCAGCAATTGAGAGAGGGTTTGCTGGTTTAAATAAAAACAACCTGGCTTAAAGGGGAAGTGAAAAAAAGCTTGCTCTCTCTCTCAATCCCCAGCTGGAAATAAAGGGGGAAGATGATAGCAATTAATATATATTAGAAGCTATGCATTGTAGAAAATTGATAAGGGCAGCAAATGTACACAAGGAAAAATCTCTGGCCAATAGAGGTATTAGTTCATTACTATATGAAAGTGGTAGAATTGTTGATGACGATGCAGATAAAGCACATATAATCAATAAAATGTTTCTGTTCAGTACTGGGGGGGTGGGGGAGGAAGCCAGATGATATATTCATATCATATAATGATATACTTTTCAACAGAAACTGAAGGGGCTATTAAACAGCAGCTACTAAAATTAGACATTTTAAAATCAGCAAGTCTAGAGAACTTGCATTCAAGAGTGTTAAAGTAGCTAGTGAAAGAGTTCTCTGGACTGTTAATGTTGATTTTTAATGTTTTTTGGAGCACAGGGGAAGTTCCAGAAGACTGAACGAAAGCTAATATAGAGCCACCATTTAAAAAGTGTAAATGGCATGTCCCAGCTAATTGTTAGCCTGTCAGCCTGATATTGAACCCAAGCAAAGTAGTGAAATGGCTGATACATGGCTCAACTAATACAGAATTAAAAGAAGGTGACATAAGTAATGCCAGTCGACATGGGTTTATGGAAAATATGTCTTGTCAAAATAATTTGATATCTTTCTTTGATGAGATTACAGGATTGGTCTATAAAGGTAACTGCATTGATGTAATATACTTAGACTTCTGTAAGGCATTTGATTTGGGCACCGCACAACATCAGTGGATTTAAAACCAGCAAACCAATACTAATGTAATTGTAAACAGGGAATTGACATCAAGTGGGTGTGTTTCTGGTGTTTCTGATCCCATAGGCATTAGTTCTTGGCCCTACACTATTTAACATTATCAATGACTTTGAAGATAAAATAAACTTACTGCTGATAAAGTTTGCAGATGTCCAGTGGGAGTGGTAAATAATTAATATAACAGGTCCCTGTTATAGAACAATCTGACTTGTAAACTATACACAAGCAAGCAATATGTGTTTCAGTATGGCCAAATGTAAGTCCTACATCTTGGAACAAAGAATGTAGCCCATGCTTAACAGATGGGAACTCTATCCTGGGAAGCAGGGACTCTGAAAGAGACTTGGGAGTTGTGGTGAATTATCAGCTGAATGTGTGTTTCTAGCGCGACACTGTCATCAAAAGGGTTATGCTATTTTTGGACATGTAAACGGGAATATCGAATAGGAATAGAGGTTATATTACCTCTGTGTTTTGCACAACTTTGACCTCTACTAGAATTCTGTGTCCAGTTCTAGTGTCCAGAATTCAAAAGGGATGTTGATATACTGAAGAGGGTTCAGAGAAGAGCACCATGACTGATTAAAGAAACCTAAAAAACAAGCATTACAGTGAAAGACTCCAGGAGCTTAACAAAGACAAGGTTAAGGAGTGTACTTGATACAAGTACATATATAGGGAGCAGAAAATTGATAATACAGGATTCTTCAATCTAGCAGACAAAGGTATAACAAGATCTAAAGGCTGGAAGTTGAAACTAGGCAAATTTAGACTAGAAATAAAATGTAATATTTTAAGTCGGGTTAATTAGTCGTTGGAACAATTTATCTAGGGCTATGGTGGATTGTCCATCACTGGAAAATTTTTAACCAAGACTAGATGTTTTTTCTAGTTTAAACAGGAAATAATTCAGGGAAGCCCTACATTATACATTATGGAAGAGGTCAGAATAGATTATCATAATGGTCCCTTTTGCACTTGATATCTATGAAAAGTAGAGAAAGGAAATTATTTAATTTTTATCTGTATTTTTATGCAAGTTAACACCTGGAAATGAAGAGGAATCCACACTATGCGGTCAGCCAGCTGTTTGCTGACCTACTGGCCACAGTTTGAAGCCTCTGGGTAATTAATTTGCAGAACAGCCCGAACAGTTGAGATATTTGATTAGTTAAACATCATATGAGTGTAAATCAGTTAAATATTAGCTGATAAATATTCATTTCCTTTTCCACATTCCCATCCCAACCAATCCCTGTCATTTATCAGCACAAGATTGGTGGTAGCTGCCTGGATAATCTCTAGTTTACAGAGGGATCCAGTGCTCGCCATTAACAATCAATGGGAATTTCTTTAGGGCATCTAGCTGTGTACTTAATTTAACCTGAGGCCTATCCTGCAACAGCAGTGTCAGAATATTAAAAGGTGGTTTCTACATGATGCTTTCTGTAGTGACTTCAGGTTCTGGCCAACACTGACAGTAAATAGAAGCTTTCTGTCTGAGCTGATGCTTCAAAATGTGGATCGGGGGAGGCAGTGGAGGAAGCAGTGCTTATGGGAAAGGAGATGCAAGGGACATATGGCTGACATTCAAACTGGATTGTTTTCAGATTCAGAGGTCTGACTATTATCTGAACATTATATTCAGAATGTCCTAACCCAATTTGGAATATCTGCCTATTCACTCATTTTTACAGCGCAGCAGTTTTCTCAAGCACTAAATTTCCTTAGACATTTTAAAAAGAAAACAGAAAATTATAGCTCGTTTATATTCAATTTATCTGGGTCACTAAGAATTGGCCTGTAAATTAAATTTATTCTGAACCTAGTTGCTCATTTAAGTGCCAAATGAAAAGCATGATATCAAAGTAAGTGAATATATTAAATGTTTTCAAACATCTATCCACTTCCCATTATTTATGTGGAAATGAGGAAGGAGCAAGAGATGCACTTGTCTCTAGTAGGAAAAATGATTCAGAGTCTACTGTGTAAAATGAGCTTCTGAAATTAATACCCTGGAAATATGATGAACACATACATGCCGCAAACATGTCATTAATATTAAACTTGCGAATGCTTCTTATGGTTTATTAGTACCAGCATCTAGCTGCTGTTACAGTAATAAGGGGAGGCTGATTTCATGCTTGAATGTGTTGTTGTAGCCTTACAGAGTGTTGGAATCCATTCTGTATACATACTACTCTGCATAAATGCTATGCAGCGGGGGGAAGGTGGGGGGCGATATGATACCTTCCTGCAGGGGCTCAGAAAAGGTGTGTGTTTGTATGGAAATTCCACAAGGTTCCCTTCACAGAGTTTTCTAAAGGTCATTCAGTCCCTCATTGTTTGGGGCCTGAGATCCATGGGAGACAAGGGCCATCTTTACTGGCTCCCTAATCCATCATTGCCATTGAAACTGCTCCCCAAGGTCTGCATTATCTTAAAAGGAGATTTTTTTCCACATGGACTTGGCTTGGTATGTGAACAATGAATGTAGTCCAGCAGTCTGTCCCGACACATCTTTGGCCATTCCTTTCTCTGTATGCTGATGTCCAATTCCATAAAAGATCTAAGGACAGATCCTCAACTGGTTATACTAAGAATCTGATTCTCTATGTGAGGCCAGACACACTTGCTGACATATCTGTTTGGTCCAGATGCCCTGCAACTGCCAGAGGCCCCAGAGCTACTGAGAAACTTGGAAATGCTTCATAAAGTTGCTGGGCCCATGTCCACTATGCGTGCTTTAGTAATGAAGAGGAACTCTATTGGTCTGCAGTTTTTTGTGAAAGTGTGAGAAAGGGAGTCATCACAGACCTTAAAAGAATCCCAGTGATGCAGCATATTTTGGAATGTTAAAACATGTGTTTCTGAATCTCAGGTTACTCCTGATACAAGAAAATAGTCTATTTAAACTACTGGATGCCACAGAGGTCGTGCAAGATGGGGACCTTGTCTTCTGGTATTTGTTGGAACTATAATAAAGAAAAAGGGAACTTTGATGCATATGCTATGGGACTGTCCAGCAGTCAGGCAGCTGTGGAAAGAGGTGGACACAAGAATAAAAATAGTCTTTGGTTGCTGAAGTCAAGCCTCAGCTGAAAATGGTACCCTAGGCTGTGTATCTACTACTTTGGGTTTTATTCCACCATAAGGATTTTGGGTCTTGAGAGCCACAATGATTACCAAGCACATGA